>NC_139397.1:129139596-139139596 GCF_054392235.1 Sus scrofa | reverse complement strand
ACTTCATCTTCCTCATTTAAAACTTCACGTGTTCCCAAAAGACTCTTGTCCTTGAATTTGTTTTTTGCATGCATAAAAACTTTATCTAGCGTATCACATCCAGGGTATAATACTGAAGCCAAACCATCCAAGCTGTTAACAGATCTGTATGCAGACTCAGGTTTTGAATTTACAGGCTTTGCTTTAATGCGGTTTGATTTTTCTTGCCTTGACTCAGATAAAAAATAATATGGAATGTATGTTAAAATAGTATAAAGTGATATTATAAAATGTATGAAATACAAAAGAATGGGATTGATGGTGTGTTTTAGCTTCATTGTAGATGGTTTTGAAGATACGTGGTTATTCATAGTGCTCAAAAAGTAGAATTAACAGATTTCTGTAAGAATCTAGAAGGAAGAGAAAGAAAGTTTATTAGTCAAAAACCATTCTTAAATAACTTTAAAAGAAAAGGTCTTTATATTAGATAGGCAGACAATTGTTTCCCAATAAGCAGCAGCTAGTATACTGGCCGCCAGCAATGTCCTGGCCACTCCTGTATTTGTAGGACACTCATTTGTGCCCTCCTGATTAACAATGGGATTTCCACAAAAAGTTTCCACATCATTCTGTAAACAGGTGGCTTTTCCAATCTAACACCCAGTATCAAAAAATACTTCCCAGCGGTGAGGAGGAAGCAGCTAGAAGACCTACATCAGATGGAGACCAACCGCGCACCCATTTCCTGTCCTTCAGGGTCCCATTCCATTGGGGACGGCAAACACTTTGCACACAGGCCACGTTCTCCTCCCTCATGGCTCTCACAGCCACTGCTAAATCAGCACTGCTTTCTTTTCCAGGAAAACCCATTCTTTACTTCAAGCGGTGAGCAATTAGAGTTGGCAAACAAGACAAATTCTCTTTCCATTGTAATTCTAGATATTTTTCAATTCAGGCAGGTTAAATTTTGAAGCAAGAAGGTAGTAACTTTGGTCATTTTACACGATGCATTTGTCAGACGTACTGAGAATCTACTATGTGTTAAGACAGTACTCTAAGTACAGGGATTATCACAGTCTCTTCTCTCTCGCAACCTATACCTTCCTTGGGAGAGGCAGACAAATCCATCCATATATGCATGTCACAGTGAGAAACTCTACAGGGAAAACAAACACCATAGGGAAATGCTAAGTGACTGGGCAGGGCTGGAGAGACACTCCGGCCAGTGAGATATGAGCTGAGACCTAGAGGAAGAGGGAGAGTGCAGGAGAAGAGCACTAGGCAGAGGAAACAGCCTTTGTATGGTAAGTAAGGAATAACAGCATTTTTGAAGAAACAAGACTGAAGCAAACTACTGACTACTGCACCCAGCTCCAAATCCATAGAAGGACTATGACTTCTAGCATTTTTTATCTCCATGCTATAGAAATTCTATTCCAGGAAAGTATAGCCAAGATACCTGAGGAATCCCTTCTTTCCACCAGTCCCCACTCACAGGCAGAAGCTCTATCACAAATGCAGCAGGCCAAGAAACTAGGCACCTTGGTTCCTAAGGTAGATTCAGGGAGAGGTGCTCCCGAGACCTGTGGCTACATCCACAACCCAGGACCCAACTCAGATGTTCTCCACAGGCCAGAGAAGGAGGCTGTAAGAACAGAGAACCCCTAAGCAACCCCTAAGAGGTCTAACCTTAGTTGGAACTGAGAATGGAGAAATTCAAGCCTAATGGCACTTTGGGAAACAATGGAGACTTCTGGTGACTAAGATGAGGCTGGCAGTTCCAGTAGAGAAACAAACAAAAGAACATATCAAGAGAAGTTCAGAGGAGTCGGGGAAAGAGACACTAGGAAGAAACCTCCTAGAGCCAGGGCAGCTGAAAGGCTGGCCTCAAATACAATCCCCATGGAGGCCATCTAATTTAACTGGATCACACTGTCCGGCAATTGCCCCAGGGCTTTGTTCAAAACAATAAAACAATTGGCTAGCTATCAGCAGAGAGTACTTGCTGGATGTGGTGCCAACAGAGGCAGATCAGGGAGACCGTTCAAGAGCTCTACTAACGTCAAGCTGTCATCCGCTGAAGAGGGCACTTCGAAGTAACTGTGTGTGTCCCAAGGCTGTTCCCTCAAAGGACTACCATCAGAGGATGCACACTGCAGAAAAAGTAAACTCCAAAACAGGCCAGCTAAGTCACTAAAACAAACAAGAAAACAATACAAGAAGATGTGTGGGGGGGGAGTAATTAATATTCAGAGCTGCTAAATATCTAAATATATAAAATGCCCAGTTTACACAAACTCTGAAACTTCACACGATATGAAACACCTCCAAATTTGCCTACACAGGGCTGGTGAGAAGCCAAGATACCCAACTGGTCTCTGGGCTCTGTCCACCACTCCAAGCTCTTCTCTCGACAATGTACTGTGTGGTACCCTGGAGGATGAGCCCAGAGAATCTAGATTTCAGCCAGAAAAGGCTGGAGGTTTCTGTACAGAAAGACAGCACAAAAAAAACAATGGTCCTGCTACTTCCAGGACATCAGAGCTTAAAGAAGAGATGACCCTTAATAGCCCAGGAGAATGATGTTAACTCACCAAGTACTCTGAAATTTAATTCTGCATATTTGTATTTTGAACTAAAAAAATCATGATTTTAAAAAATACCTTTACCCACAGACTTGACTAATACAGACACTCCTAAAGAATCCATCCACTGAAAAACTAACAGAACAAAGAGTTCGGCAAAGGTTGCCAAATAGAATATGAATATACAAAAATCAATTGTATTTCCACACACTAGCCATGGATAATCAGAAAATGAAGAATTGTATTTACCACACTTTCAAAAATATTTAGGTTAGATAATAACAGGAAGTGAAAAATGTGTAATATGAAAACCATAAAATATTGTTTAAAGATATTTAAGACCTAAGTAAATAGAAAACATCCAATTTATGGATTCTAAGGCTTAATATTGTTAAAATGGCAACATTCCTCAAACTGACGTATAGATTCGACACAATCGTTATCAAAGTCTCTGCTGACTTTTATATGGAATTTTGTAAGCTGATCCTAAAACTCACAGGGACATTCAAGGTAGCTAGAACAGCCAAAACTTTTTAAAAAGAACAAAAATCTCAAAAAAGAACAAAGTTGAAAGGCTAATACATCTCAATTTCAAAACTTATTAGAAAGCAATAGTAATCAAGATAGTGTGTTAACTAGCAAAAGGACATATAGATCAATGGAATAAAATTGAGAGTCCAGAAATACACCTTCCTGTTATAGACAACCAACTTTTTAAAAAATAGCCAAAAAATTAAATAGGGAAAAAATAGTCTTTTCAACAAATGATGGAGTTCCCGTCATGGCACAGTGGTTAACGAATCCGACTAGGAACCATGAGGTTGCGGGTTCGGTCCCTGGCCTTGCTCAGTGGGTTAACGATCCGGCGTTGCCGTGAGCTGTGGTGTAGGTCACAGATGCGGCTCAGATCTGGTGTTGCTGTGGCTCTGGTGTAGGCCGGCAGCTACAGCTCTGATAAGACCCCTAGCCTGGGAACCTCCATATGCTGCAGGAAGCGGCCCTATAGAAAAAAAAAAAAAAAAAAAAAAAAACACACACTCAAAAATGATGCTGGAACAACTGGATATCTACACATAAAACAATGAAAATGCACCCCTTTTACCATACAGAAAAAAATTAACTTAAAATGGATCACAGGCCTAAATATAAGAGCCAAAACTATAAAACTTAGTAAGTACTAATCAGTGAGTATACACAGTGTTTCAGGAAGAGAAGAGTAAATGGTAGAGGCTAGTTCTGCTTTTCTGAGAAGTTCTCTTGGACCAAACAGCAATTTATTATGATTTTAAAAGTCTGGAGGTAGGCAGAGCAGAGGAATGGAGACTTTGAAATAGATGATACCATAGCACTTGAACTAGCACCAAAAGCAACAGGTGTTCAGGAAATCACCAGCTACCCAGTAGAGCAGCATAGGGATGAGATGAGGGCAGGGTATTAAAGGTCCCAAATTTTAAAGATCAAATTGTTGTAGCCTTTGGTGCTGAGGAGGGAACTTGGGTTTGCATTCCAATGTATGCAAACACACAGTTTTAGACAATAACTGTATGTAGAGGATACCTGAAGGCAGCAGAAATTGGAGGGAAGGAAATTACATAAAAGATAAATAATCCTTTACCAGGAGTTCCCGTCGTGGTGCAGTGGATAACGAATGAGGTTGCGGGTTCGATCCCTGCCCTTGCTCAGTGGGTTAACGATCCGGCGTTGCCGTGAGCTGTGGTGTAGGTCGCAGACGCGGCTTGGATCCAGCGTTGCTGTGACTCTGGCATAGGCTGGTGGCTAAAGCTCCGATTCGACCCCTAGCCTGGGAACCTCCACATGCCGCAGGGGAGCGGCCCAAGAAATGGCAAAAAGACAAAAAAAATAAATAATCCTTTACCCCCACATCAGGAGGCTATGGTGGGTATGGCATGAAGCCAACAGTTGGGATTCCTGGCTCCTGACTGCCCAGAGGGTGGCAAGGGGTAGCAGCTATTCCTCCAGCCTTCCCAACCACTGAAATCGTTTCTGCTTAATATAGTGCAAGTGGTACTATATCTGAATCCTAATCAGAACAGTTGCAAATTAAGAGTAGAGGCAGTGAAAGGAGGGAAAATAGTTTTGGTGCCTTCAACTGGGAGACCAAAGACAGAAACATAAACCACGAAAAGGTCAGTCAGCGGTTGGATGACTGGTGGAAAGGAGATGAATACAAGTCTTGAAAAGCATGGGTTTAAGATGTCTGTGAGTCATCCAAATACACTGTCAAAGTTAAGAGGGGTCAGAGCTGCCCAAAGAGGCCACAAAGGAAATCTCCAAGATCAAGTTCAAGGACAGAAAACTTTTGGAAGCAAACCAATGCCAAGACTGAGAGAAGGAAAATCCCACTGGAAAAGACCAATAAAGTAGGAGAACTTGGAGGGCAATGTCGTGAAAGCAAAAGCAGGTCAGAGCCAAGCAATGTCAAACACAGCCTAGATGTATTAGCCACATGCAATTAAGACATTTAATTTTTCCAAAGTGTTTCAGATAAACTAGGTAAAGTAACAAAACTAGCCAACTGCTATCGCAAACGTAGACTAGTGTCAATGGAAAAGTTGCACAGCTGAAAAGTTTAGAATTATGTTTTACTCAGTGGACATACTGAGGACTTAAGCCCAGAGGACAGACTCTCAGATAGCTCTGAAGGTCTGTTCCAAAGAGGTATGTGAGGAGCCAGGATATATAGGGGTTTTGAAGGGGGGGGGGAGGTAGTTGAACATCAAAAGATTTCTGCTTATTAAAGAAAAAACAAATAGCTCGAGTCAATGAGTTTATTAGCACTTTTCTATATATGGGAAGATGCAAGTGTCTGGGCCCACTGAAATCATTCCTTTGATATGCACCTTACCCATCCATGGCCAGAATTTCATTTTCCTTCTATCCTGAATCCCCTTCAGGGTACACAGTCGAGGCAGCTACAGTGGCTGATGGCTTATTTACCAATACAGCAGGTGACTTTGTCTACACTAGGTAATTAGTCATAGGTACCAGTTGCCACTTTTGGGAATATGAGTATCACCTTTCAGAAAGTAAACTTGAACCATTAAATCTGTTAATCTTTTCCTTCACATCTTCTAGGTTTCCAATCTAGTTTAAAAAGGCCTCATCCATCCCAGGGTTAAACTAACAGTACCTTACATTTTTTCTATTATCTGCATAATCTTTATATTTAGATTTTTTTTTGTCTTTTTTTTGTCTTTTTGTTGTTGTTGTTGTTATTGTTGCTATTTCTTGGGCCGCTCCTGCGGCATATGGAGGTTCCCAGGCTAGGGGTTGAATCGGAGCTGTAGCTGCCGGCCTACGCCAGAGCCACAGCAACGCGGGATCCGAGCCGCGTCTGCAACCCACACCACAGCTCACGGCAACGCCGGATCGTTAACCCACTGAGCAAGGGCAGGGACCGAACCCGCAACCTCATGGTTCCTAGTCGGATTCGTTAACCACTGCGCTACGACGGGAACTCCTATATTTAGATCTTTAATCAACATGAAGTTTATTTTCTTCACTGTGTAAGGGAGAAAACTAACGTCTTCTTTCAGATGAACTGTCTGAACTATTTATTAAATAAACTATCCTTCTATCAATTAACCAAAATGTCATCATCAATAGTAAGTTCTCATTCACACTTGGATCCATTTCTGGACACTATTCCATTTCTTGGATCCATTTGTCTACTGGTTTGCTAATACCATCCTCTACCGAAGATAGTAGATTTACAGCAATGTTTCTTCAACTGTGATCCATGGACCAATCATAATTACTTTAGGAAATATTTAAAAAGAAGATTCCTCAGACATGTCTCTTCCCCCTATCCCTTATCTTCTCAGCACCTACAAACTGAAAACTACTGGCAGACTCAGTTTTAAACAGCAACCATGTGATTTTAATATACACTAATGTTTGAGAACTACTGCTTTAAATATCAGGTAAGACCCTTATCAGCCATATTTTTCAAAATTTTCTTAACAATTCTTACAGATTATTTCCATATAAATTTTAAAGATTTAGCATTTCTGTATGATGAGACAATTGTTTAGAAAAACAAAAGAAAAATAAGATTTAGAAAAATACCACCACAAAATGTACAAAGAACTCCCATAAATTAAAAAAAAAAATTATCAAACAATGGAAAACTGAGCAAATATGTACAGAGAAGCCAAAAAAGAGGAAATGCAGGATAATACATACAGACAATATGTTCTATTTAACTTGTAATCAAGGCTAGAATGAAGCCATGCTAATTTTCATCCAATAGTTTCATAAATGCATAAAATACTACAATATCCAGAGTATACTGAAGCCAGCAATATTAAACACATACACACCCTTTGCAATCTCACACTCAGAACTCTAGTCTACAGAAAAACAAGTGCTTCTTAAGCACATATGAACGAGGATTCAATCATTCATTTATTTGCCATATACTGAACAGACTTCATACCCAGAACTGTTCCAGAGGATGCAGTCATAGTCATTAACAAAATATAACTAAATAAATAATAAATAACTAAATGAAGAGGTAACAGGCACACCAATAAGGACCTACTGTATAGCAGAGGGAACTAGTCAATATTTTGTGATAACCTATAAGGGAAAAGAATCTAAAATGTGTGTGTGTACGTGTGTGTGCGTGTGTGAAACCGAACTGCTTTACTGTACACCTGAAACTAACATTATAAATGAATAATATTTAAATTAAGAAAAAATTTTAATTCAAAGAAAAAGAAGTAACAGGAGCTATCGAGACAAAGCAGGTTAAAGGAGATGAAACTGGGGGAGAAAAGGTTGCTGCTTCATAAAGTAGTAAGACAAGGCATCTCAGATGTTATGAGTAGACAGTCACCTGGATACCTGGGAGAAGAGCACACCAGCTGCGCCAAGGGAGGAAGAGGGACAGTGGAAGGATGAGATTGAAGAGGATACAGTGAGAATGTAGCCTGGCAGACCACCACCACTGTGAGAACGCTTCTGTGTTTGTTTAATGGGTACAGAGTTGGGAAAGAGGCGAAAGTTCTGGAGATGGCCGATGGTGATGGTAATATGAACATACTTACTGCCAATAAACTATACATTTAAAGATGATTACGGGGTGGGGGAGGGCGTGGGGTCACTGGGACCTGTATTTATTTTTCTAAATAAAGTTGGAAAAGCAAAAAAAAAAAAAAAAAAAAGATGATTACAACAGTAAATTTTATTATGTATATTTTACTACAATTTTTAAAAATAAAAAAAAAAAAGTGAGTACTGAGACTTAGATATTGGATTTGAGGATGTGAAGGTCACTGTTAACCTTGAAAAAAACTGTGGTTAAAGATCAAAGCCTAAATGGAGAGAGTTAAAGAATAGGAAGAGAGAAGTTTCTTGTCATGGCTCAGCAGTAACAAACCCAACTAGGATCCATGAGGATGCAGGTGTGATCCCTGGCCTCACTCAGTGGGTTAAGGAACCAGCATAGCCATAAGCTGTGGTGTAGCCCGCAGAGGCAGCTCGGATCCTGTGTGGCTGTGGCTGTGGCGAAGGCCAGCAGCTGTAGCTCCAATTGGACCCTTAGTCTGGGAACATCCATATTGCCATGAGTGCAGCCCTTAAAAAAAAATAAAATAAAATAAATAAAATTTAAAAAAAGAATAGGAAGAGAGCTCTAAAGAGGAATGGGGAAATGAATTAATAGGACAGGTCAAAGCAAATCCTTTTGTTTTAAAAAATGAGACATGGAGTTCCCGACGTGGCGCAGTAGTTAACGAATCCAACTAGGAACCATGAGGTTGCAGGTTCGGTCCCTGCCCTTGCTCAGTGGGTTAACGATCCGGCGTTGCTGTGAGCTGTGGTGTAGGTTGCAGACGTAGCTCGGATCCCACGTTGCTGTGGCTCTGGCGTAGGCTGGTGGCTACGGCTCTGATTCGACCCCTAGCCTGGGAATCTCCATATACCACGGAAGCGGCCCAAGAAATAAAAAAAAAAAAACGACAAAATAAATAAATAAAAAATAAAAAATGAGACAACGCAGCTTCTCTGCATCCTTATGGCTATGACCCAAAAAAGGAAAGAATTACAGTCATTTCTCAGAATCCTTGGGGACAGGTTCCAGGACGCCACTCAGATGCTCCAATCCTCTACATATAACAATGCAGTACTGTCAACTCTCCATTTCCGTGGATGCAAAACCTGTACTGTAGATACCAAAGGCCTGTGTGCAGAAGAGTCACATCTTTGGGTAGGAAGGAGAGTGGCTGAGATGTTGGTACCAAAGTGGAAAAGTTGGTCTTACAGCAACAGGGATGCAAATGCATGTGGGTGGGTAGAAGTGGTAACGGGAGCTGGTGGAAGAGCCTCTTGTGGGTGCTTCTCTATCAGAGTAACAGAAAGCAAAAAATCACTGCCTGAGAGGGAGAAAAATATTTTAAAAAATTAAGGAGAAAGTATGAAATAGTCATTTAGGACAACAGGCGTCAGAGCAGGATCACCTCGTAGCTCAAAAGGGTAGTAGTCGTGGATGTGAAGTGAGACTAATCAAGTCAGTTGTGTGCTTCTCAGCCAAGGTCAGCTGACAGAACACAACATTGATCAGGCAGAGCGCTGAATTAACCAAGGATGGGATTTTGTCAGGCTAGCATCAGAACAAAACCGGGGAGAGAGAGGAAAGACTATTTCCAAGGGAGTGAGTATAACGACTGATCAGGGAATTTTAAGTTGAGAAAGGAAGGCCAGGAGAAGGCAAAGCGTTTGCGGAAAGGAGATAGTATCAAAGGAATTAGATCCTAGCTCAGGTTATAGAACTGCTGGAGTTAAGGCGCTAAAGGGAGTCTTAGAACCATAGGAGGTAGTGAATGACCTGAATAGAATGTCTGAAATGGAGACTGTTGAGGGCATGTAGTTATTGATCACGGGGTTGTCTAGATTGCAATAATGGGGGAAGGGGAAAGGTAGCAGAGGCAGACTGGACTATGAGATCATTTAAGGACAGGAGGTCAAGAAACTGAAAGGCTGTGGTGTTCAAAAGACTGAAAGAATAATGAGAGGTTATTAGTAGACCTGATACTCCACTATGTAAGGAATAAGGGGACAGATGACTACAACGAAAAAGAATTACGGTAAGTAGAACAGTCTGAAGGCAAAGCTTGCAAGGTCTGGTAGTATTATTTCAAAGGCAAAAATATGTGTTAAAATAACTAGATTAGGCCCAAGACAGAGTTGCTCACGCTAAGCACCAGTAAGCAAAGCAAAACTTAGCTATGTTTCTATGCTCAGCTCTCCACAAAAACACAGATTTAAGCGAATCAATCAGCCTTGCCTACTCAACACAAGTTACCTGAGTGGGATCCAACACCACCTTTTGCTCCATATAAGGAAAGTCACTCTGCTCTAACCAATCAGCAAATGCCTGGTAGAACTTCCTTGATCCTGCTCACTGGGATCTATCCAAATCTCTTGCTTCCTATAGCCCTTTGGAGCTCCTTTCTACCTGCTACATTGGATGCTGATCACTACCAGATTAGTAAATTGTGGACATTTTTCTTTTAACAACTGAAAACAGAAAACAATCTAAAATCAAAGAATGACTAAAGAACTTAAACATCCCACAAGGTGCATGTTTATGCAACCATTAAAAACAAGTTATATGTGGAAGTTCCAGTCATGGCTCAGGGGAATTGAATCTGACTAGTATCCATGAGGACACAGGTTCGATCCCTGGCCTTGCTCAGTGGGTTAAGGATCCGGCATTGCTGTGAGCTGTGGTGTAGGTCACAGGTGCAGCTCAGATCTAGCATGGCTGTGGCGTATGTAGACCAGCAGCTACAGCACTGATTCGACCCCTAGCCTGAGAACTTCCATATGCTGCAGGTGTGGCCCTTAAAAAAAAAGCTTTATGTACATACAATTAACCTGGAAGGACTTCCACACATATTATTAATTCTTAAAAAATTTAATTGTAGCTATAAGGAGCGGCCCTAGAAAAGCCAAAAGACAAAAAAAAAAAGAAAGAAAATGACCCATCATTATTTACACAATGATAAATTAGCCAATACTAAATCTTTAAAGGTGAAATTGTGTGATTACAACTAGCTAGGTTCAAACACCTGAAATATGTTTTTAAAACATTTTATGTAAATAATCAATTGTATTATGTCAAAATAAGTTATTCACATGTTATATAATTTTACTTAGTTTTTGTTAAATCATAATGATAAAGTTTAAGGAAAATCTCTCCTTGTGTGGCCTACATTACTTGAGAAGAACACAGGAGACTTGGAGAGACTGAGGAGAAGAAAGGAGAGTAGACAGGATTGCGCGTAACTGTCAAAAAACTGAAGACAGAGGTTGGGGTTATGAAAACAACTGTGCATAAAGTAATGAAGATCAATGCCCACCTACAAAATCACTCTCAAATAACATGCTTCAGAGGTATATGAAATTCTGATATTAAATTTTTATGTTTTAAATTGTTACCAAGGAGTATTAGGAATATCATAGTCATACAATCTCTTTTAACTTCCCATTTTAACGCAAAAAAAAAAAAAAAAATAGACTACAAATCCTCATGTGAAAAGTTTCCAGAGACAATGTGTTTTACAGTAACAGGAAAAAAATGTAAATGCCTGAATTTATTGCAGGGAGCAGGGAGATAGTAAGCTCCCTCAGGAATCAAATCCATACTAACATATTACATGGTTCAACCTGCTTAGATCTGGCTACAGCTGTCTACAATGATGAACACCATGTAGGCTCAGGAGAGACGCAGCACAGCAGTACCTCAATCCATCAACCTCCACAAATTGGAGGGCTCAACACTGGAAATGGGAGACACTCTGAACTCTGAATCTAAGACCTTTGTAATATCCGTAGGAAGGAAGAGGTCAATAACGCCATTAAACTCACTTTGCCAATTGAGCAGGCTTCTACACTCCCACACTCAGCCCCACCAAGAAGAGGCACCTGAAAGTTCAACTTTCAGAGCAGAGAAGGAACCCCTACACTTAGAAATTCTCCTACAGACTCACTGGAGGCAGAGAAAGAGGAGGTGAGAAGAAAATGCTCCAGAGGGGGTATGCTGATATGCCACAGACAATTTATTTCTTGGTTAATCTTGCCCACGACCCAATCCTATCTTCTCCTCTGTTTTCCTTGCAGCCTCCAACACCCAAACGTGCATCAATACTATATAACTATCCATACCTGGAAAAAAAAAAAAAAAAAACCACTCAATATTTTGTCTCCAATAAGGAGTAAATAAGTGGACTGCACAGCAATGGATCTGTATTTGCAGCATGAAATGTAACTAGAACTTTTCACCAAGCATGCAATAAACAGGAAGCAATTCTAAGCACCAAGCAAGCAAGGACTATGTAGGGACCTTTATATCATCTCATCTGTCACAAAAACAAAACTTTAAGCATGTTGCGCCCAAAGACATATCTAACAGATGAGGTAAAATTTTAACAAACATGTTTTGGTTCCAAAGCCCACCCAAACTTTCTCATTTCCCCATGCTCACTAAACTCTAGGGTTAATATTATATTATTAGTTTAAAATAGGGAGGGGAGGATAAAAAGCCCTTCACTACTTACAGATTGTCCTTTCCACAAAAGTCATGGTCATGTACATTCTACAGAAACTGAAAGAGTCTCTGATAAATTATCCAAATTACTTATTTTGAAGTAAGAAACTAGGATCAAAAAAGGTAGAAATATGTCCTTCGCAAAACCAGGCTCTGATGAGCTGTATTGGAAAATGTAACCAGCAACTTCACTATCAGGAAAAGAGTTTCTTTAGAGGCAGGTCCCTGCCCTGATGAATATGTTTGCTTTTCTACCTCCCAATACTAAGACCCCAATAAAAATATGAACAATAAATATTGGCTTCAGGAGAATGATTTTAGAACTTTAACCAACTGTATCCACTGCTGAAAGCAAAAACACACTCACACCCAACTGTAGGACAGTTTTTTCAATTCTTACAAATATCAATATACAAAATAATTTATTGCATTGATTCAGTATGCATTGATTCTCATTCTTTACTGAAAGAAAAAGGATTTTCGTTTTCTAAAACTACAAGTATTAACACAATCTTCAACAACTTTAAAATTTTGAACTCTGACACCACAGCTATTACTGTTCTACGAATGAAATTAGACTGTGGGCCTGAAAATCAAGCTTATTAATGCATGTAAGTATTTCCTTAATACAACAAGTTTAAAAGGTCAAGAAATTCTAGACCAGAAAGTCTATTAAACACATTTTTTTAGGAGTTCCCGACGTGGCTCAGTGGTTAACAAATCCGACTAGGAACCATGAGGTTGCGGGTTCAATCTCTGCCCTTGCTCAGGTAGGTTAATGATCCGGAGCTATGGTGTAGGTTGCAGGCACGGCTCGGATCCAGCATTGCTGTGGCTCTGGTGTAGGCCGGTGGCTACAGCTCCAATTTAACCCCTAGCCTGGGAACCTCCATATGCCATGGAAGCGGTCCTAGAAAAAGGCAAAAGACAAAAAAAAAAAAAAAAAAAAAAAAAAAAGCAGACTTTTTTTAGAGTATTGAGTCATATTACCATCTGGATTAACTGAACTTTCAATTCACAACAAGGAAATCTGATGAGGAAATAATAGTTTGGTCTTTTTAAGAAAATTATGAAGCTTATACTTATTCTAACCTCAGAAAATAAAATTTTGACCCTAAAGACATACTAGAAGGGAGAGGAGAAGAAAGGTAAGGAGAGAGAGGGGAAGGTAAGGAGGCAGGAAAATTCAGGCCTTTGCCATAAATATATTTAAATTAAAAACTGAAAAGCAGGAGTTCCTGTCATGGCTCAGCAGTTAATGAACCCAACCAGTAATCATGAGGATGCAGGTTCAATCTCTGACCACACTCGGTTAAAGATCCGGCATTGCCGTGAGCTGTGGTGTAGACCGCAGATGTGGCTTGGATCCCACATGGCTGTGGCTGTGGCATAGGCCAACAGCTACAGCTCCAATTCGACCCCTAGCCTGGGAACTTCGATAAGCTGTGGGTGCATCCCTAAAAAAAAAAAGAAAAAAAAATTGAAAAGCAGTTTAAAAATAACCAATCCCATTTAAAATTGCGTCAAAAAATAAATTACCTAGGAATAACCTTAACCAAGGAGGTAAAAGCCATATATGCTGAATATTATAAAACAACAATAAAGGAAATTAAAGATGATTCAAAGAAATGGAAAGATATCCCATGCTGTTATATTGGAAGAATACTGCTAAAATGGCCACACCATCCAAAGCAATCTACAGATTTAATGCAATCCCTCGAAAAATACCTGTGACTAGAACTAGAACAAATAGTACTAAAACTTATATGGAACTACAAAAAAAAAAAAAAAAAAAACGAATGGCCAAAGCAATTCTGAGGAAAAAGAAAAAAAACCTGGAGGCATAAACCTTCCCAACTTTAAACAATACTACGAAGCTATAATAATCAAAACAGCATGGTTTTGGCACCAAAAACAGACATAGGGATTCAGCAAGTGGTTCTGGGAAAGCTGGACAGCTACGTATAATCTATGACATTAGAACACTCCTTCATAACATATACAAAAATAAACTCAAAATGGTTTAAAGACCTAACTAAATTAAGACATGACACCGTAAAACTCCTAGAAGCTAACACAGGTAAAACACTGACATAAATCGTAGCAGTACATTTTTAGCTCAGTCTCTCAAGGCAAATAAAATAAAAGCAAAAAAAAAAAAAAAAAAAAAAAGACAAATGGGATTTAAAGCTTAAAGCTTTCGTGCAACAAAGGAAACCATAAGCAAAACAAAAGACAACCCACAGATGAGAGAAAATATCTGCAAACAATGTGACCAACAAGGGGTTAATATCCATAATATACAAAACAGACCATAGAACTCAATATAAAAAAGGAGACAACCCAATCAAAAAATAGGCAGAAGACCTAAATAGACATTTCCCAAAGAAGACACACAGATGGCCAACAAGTACATGAAAAGATGCAGATCAAAACCACAATGAAGTTATCATCATAAGCTTGTCAGAATGGTCATCATCAAAAAGTCTACGAACAATAAATGCTGAAGAAAGTGTGGAGAAAGGGAAAACCCTCCTACACAGCTGGTGGGAATCTAAATTGGCACCGCCACTCAGTATGGAGGTTCCTTGAAAAACTAAAAATAGAGCTGCCATATAATCCAGCAATCCCACTCCTGGATATATATCCAGAAAAGATGAAAATTCTAATTTGAAAAGATGCATGTACCTCAGTGTTCACAGCAGCATGATGTACAACAGCCAAGAAATGGAAGCAACCTAAATGCCCATCAACAGGAACTAGTTTAAGAAGATGTGGTGTGGAGTTCCCATCGTGGCACAGTGGTTAATGAATCCGACTAGGAACCATGAGGTTGCAGGTTCAATCCCTGGCTTCACTCAGTGGGTTAAGGATCTGGTGTTGCCATGAGCTATTGTGTAGGTCACAGACGTGGCTCAGATCTGGTGCTGCTGTGGCTCTGGCGTAGGCCAGCAGCAACAGCTCTGATTAGACCTCCTAGCCTGGGAATCTCCATATGCCATGGGTGCAGTCCTAAAAGGACAAAAGACAAAAAAAAAAGAAGAAAATGGGGGGGTTGTGTATTCATGTAATATATATGAATATTATTCAGCCATAAAAAAGAATGAAATACTGCCATCTACAGCAATATGGATGGATGGCTAGGCGGACCTAGAGAATATCATACTAGGTGAAGAAAGACAGAATAACCCAGTCAGATGAGTATCATATGATATCACTTATAAGTAGAATCTAAAAATATTACAAATGGATCTATACAAAACAGAAACAGTCTCACTGATATAGGAAATAAACTTATGGTTACCAAAGAGGAAGTGGGGGGATAAAATAAGAGTATGGAATTAACAGATTTAAGGAGGTACTCTATAGCACAGAGAACTACATTCAATATAGTAACTTATAATGGAAAATAACCTGAATATATATATTCAGTTTTATAGACACACTGACACACACATATATATACATATAAACTGAATCACTTTGCTATATACCTGAAAGTAAAACACTACTATAAACCAACTATGCGTCAATTAAAAAAACATTAAATTCAAACCTAAAGAAAAAGCAAATAATACATATAATTATAAGTTGCAGGTATGCTGTAGAAATATATATAACTGGAAGAATGACCATATCACAACTAACATATATCAACCTCATTATTTGTACTATCTGAATGTTAAATAGTTAAGGATAAAGTTTAAATATGCAATTACTTCCTTTAGTCAATCTTAGTCTTTTACTGTATTTTATTCAAATGATCTTATTTTCCTTTTTTAATTATTTACATAAAATATTTTCTTCTTTCCATAAATTCTTAATTATTTTACCACTAATAAAGCTTTTTTTAAACAGGTTTTAAAAAGCTACTATGATAAAGATTTGTCTTTCCTTTTCTTTCCTCCATTCTCCAGTGCACCCAGTTTTCTGATCTCTGAAGCTTTTCCATAAATGTTCAAAAATTAGACAGTGTTTTAAAAATAGAAGGCCTAAGAAAAAGGAATCCACCTTCAATAGCTATGAGAACTATTTGGCCTGACTCTAAGAAACCTTTTCGTGTTAAGCCAAGGGAGTAGCAAACCTGCTGCTGTCCCCATCTCCTTCCAAACTTCTAATCTAGAACATTTTTAAATACCAATGAAAAGCTTCTGAATACTCTCTCTTCTGCACAACTATATGCACAAATAATACTTTCTGCTACCATGCAAATGTGGAATATTGAATTGAGTGATTAACTCCTAAAACTGTCTACTCCATAAAATATTTATCTATGAATCACTAGACTCATGGGTAGAATTTCCTTTTATTTATTTATTTTATTTTATTTTTTGCTTTTAGGGCCACACTCACAGCATGTGGAGGCTCCCAGGCTGTGGGTCGAATTGGAGCTGCAGCTGCCAGCCTACACCACAGCAAGGCTGGATCCCTGACCCACTAAGCGAGGCCAGGGATTGAACCCGCAACCTCATGGTTCCTAGTCGGATTCATTAACCACTGAGCCATGACAGGAACTCCAGAATTTCCTTTTAAATCAATACAATTGAACATCAAAAAAAAAAAAAAAGAGTAATCAACTTGCTATGAATCTGTAACAGATTTTAAAACACTATTTAATAGCGATGATAATGGGTCTAAATTTATTCATTTCCAATTCTATTTGTTAATGTTCTCTTTCAAATTCCACAAGTCCTTTTTAGGGGGAATACTAATAAATAGCATTAAAATGAAATTTTAATCAAAATCTGCTTCTCCAGAGTTCTTAAAGAGTTTTAAATGCTTCAGCCTAACAATTACACAAAGAATATGTACACATATGAATGAGGTCAATTTTTAAAACATTTCTTAACTGACAGAACTTGTAGTTCTCAAATGTGAAGAGGTGGAGTTTTAGAATTCAAGACATTGGGTTTCCAAAATAGTCCATGAAATTCCACTTACTCTATAGTATAGTTAACCTATATAAAATGATGAATTTCCTTTCCCCTTTACATGTACCTGACCACATCTAGGCAAAATTATAGGAGACAAAGTTACTGATCCTTAAATTCTTGCCCCCAAATTTCACAAACTCTAATTCACTTCAGAAACCACAGTAAGGAAAGAATAAAACTATAACAACTAATTAACAGGCAGATCTTGCTATAGGTTAATAAAAAATCCACTGCTGTTTTCCTGGCCTTGAACCTACGATTTCTGTTTAAATGTCAAGGTAGAAATTCTAAACAAACACAAATTTGAAATGACCACTGCCAAGTCTAAATGGGGGGAAAAAAAGTCTAATTAACACTAAACTTTGCAAAATAAAGATATTGAATTTAAACTCTTCCAGAGATACTTCATGAAATTCAAATTGAGAAAAGAAAGCTATATAATATTGCTGAATACAAAGGCTTAATGTTCCAGTGGGCTTATATGCAATTAAAATTAGTATAAAAGCTACCTTCTCATGGTTTTCATAATTCTCCAATCACAAAATGGAAAGAAAATAACTTTTTCTTTGATAGTTTAATCCCACTTGTTTTAACATAATATATTTGACACCTAATAAGAAATTTTGTAGTCAAAAAAATAAATAAATAAAAATCAGCATTTTACCAGTTGACAATGGTAGGAGGTGCTGGTGCCTTCAAGATATGTGCCTTTGTTTCACTACCTGTCAAAATAAACACATGAAGACAAGCATTACTACTCCTGGTCTGGTTAATCAAAGCCAAAGATGAACTTTTTCCTGGAGATATTTCCACCTCCAAATCTCCCAGGAAAATTTCTGTTGTGTTTCCCTGGAAACGTGATCATACTAGCAAATAATATTTTATCAAGCTCACCAAAAAAGCATTATTACATACTACTATACACATATCAGGATGACCAAAATCCAGAACACTAACATCACCAAATGCTGACAAGAATGCAGAGTGATGGAAACTCTCTCTCATTTATTGCTGATGGGAATGCAAAATGGTACAGCCACTTTAGAAGACAGTGTGGCCGTTTCTTATAAGACTAAACATACTCTCACCATGTGATCTGGACAATTAATCTCCTTGATATTTACGCAACTGTTTATAACAGCTTCATTCGTAATCACCAAAACTTGGAAGTAACCAAGATGTCCCTCAGCAAGTGAATATATGACTGCTACATCCACACAATGGAGTATCATTCAGCACTAAAAAGAAATAAGCTATGAAGACATGAAAAGATGTAGAGGAAACTCAAATGCAGATTACTAAGTGAAAGAAGTCAATCTGAAAGGTTATATACTGTATGATTCCAACTACATGACATTCTGGAAACGGCAAAGCTATTAAGACAGTATTGAGACAACTGAGAGAACAAAAGGTTGCCAAGGATTGAGGAGGAAGGGGATGAGTAGGCAGAGCAGAGTGGATTTTTAGAGCAGTGTACTCTGTACAATACTATAATGGTAGATTTACATTACATTATTTGTCAAAATCCATGGAATGTACCAAGAGTGACCTCTAACGTGAACGAAGGACTTTGATGATGATGCCATCATAGGTTCACTGATGGTAATAAATGTACCAATCTGGTGGCAAGATGTTGATAATGTAGGAAACTGTGCACATGGGAAGACAAGGGATATGTGGGAAATCTACCTTATGCTCAATTTTGCTTTGAATTTGAAAATACTCTTAAAAAATAAAGTATACTTTTTTAAAATGGTATATCCAGAGTTGCCATTGTGGCTCAGTGGTTAACGAATCCGACTAGGAACCATGAGGTTGCGGGTTCAATCCCTGGCCTTGCTCAGTGGGTTAAGGATCCGGCATTGCCATGAGCTGTGGTGTAGGCTGCAGACACAGCTCAGATCCCATGTTGCTGTGGCTCTGGCGTAGGCTGGTGGCTACAGCTCTGATTAGACCCCTAGCCTGGGAATCTCCATATGCCGCGGGAGCGGCCCTAGAAAAGCCAAAAAAAGACAAAAATAAATAAATAAAATTGTATATCTAAAACTTTTAAAGTATATTGAGCTTTTTCATTCATCAATAAAATGGTCAAGGAGAATTATTAAGATTTATAAATAGTATTTCACTGTATGTATTTTTATATATTATCAATGATTTTCTTAATCACTTCCAAAGCAGATAGTTAGCTGGCATTATAGTGAATAACATCAGCCCAAACTTACAGAGCTAGTAAGTAGAGCTAACAGTTACGTATTTTCAAAATTCAGCACATCGCTGCCTCACTATTAATTTCCTCATCCCCTGCAAGGCAGCCAGATATACTTTAAAAAGGACAGGCCTTGGAGTTTCCGTCGTGGCACAGAGGTTAACGAATCCGACTGAGAACCATGAGGTTGCGGGTTTGACCCCTGGCCTTGCTCAGTGGGTTAAAGATCCGGCGTTGCTGTGAGCTGTGGTGTAGGTTGCAGATGTGGCTCAGATCCCGCGTTGCTGTGGCTCTGGCGTAGGCCGGTGGCTACAGCTCCAATTAGACCCCTAGCCTGGGAACTCCATATGCTACGAGAGCAGCCCTAGAAAAGGCAAAAAGACAAAAATAAATAAATAAATAAATAACAGGCCTTAAAATCAGAGATACCTGAGTCCAAAATCCTTGTATTTTTATAAGCTATGGCTCTAGACATATTCATATTTATTCATTCATCTATCCATCTGTCCACGGGGAAGGAGAAAGATGTTAAGATGTTATCAATTTACTTATTTCTTGCACCATTTTCCTCATATGTAAATGAGGACAGCAACAACATATATGGACAATTCAAATCCATAATATTTGTAGAATTTTTATTAAAAAAAACACAACTCAATAGAGAAAAATGGGCTACGTATATTCACAGAAAAAAATCCAAATATCTATTAACCACGAAAAACTAGTTACCAAGAAAAGCATAGGAATTAAGATCTCACTTTTGGCATTTTTGAGGGAAGAACAGCCATTTTGGAGAGCAATTTGGCAATAAAAGCTAAGATGTAAATTCCTATGACTTAGCAAATCCCTTCTGAGAAATTTGCCCTGGAAAAGCTTTGGCACAAGTGCCTACTTACTTTACCTTGATTTTCCCCCCCGCCCCTGGTTTTTAGGGGCACACCAGAGGCATATGGAAGTTCCCAGGCTAGAGGTCAAATAGGAGCTGCATTTGCTGGCCTAGACCACAGCCACAGCAACACAGGATCCGAACCACATCTGCAACTTACATCATAGCTCACAGCAACACCGGATCCTTAACCCATTGAGGAAAGTCAGGGATCAAACCCACACCCCTCATGGATACTAGTCAGGTTGTTACCAGGGACCCACAACGGGAACTCTTTGTTTTGTTATTTATTTTAATGTGACAAAGCCAAGTATTGTATTTACCCTCAATAAATGCTGAGTCTCTTCAACAAAGATTTACTGATCCATACAGCTTTGGCCAAGTGGACAAGAAGAAAAGAAACTGTAGGCAGTAGTAGTACTTGCAAAAGCTTAGGTATTTAAGAAAAGGTCAACTTAAGAAAATTCTAAGTACTTGTTGTAGGCTGATAAATGACCTCAAAAGGTATTGGGCCCTAATCCTGGGAACCTGTAAATATTACCTTATCTGGAAAGGGGTCTTTGCAAATGTTAGTAAATTAAGGCATTTGAGACAACGTGACAATCCTGGATTACCCAGTGGGCCCTAAATGCCATCACGAGTGTCCCTGTAAAAGAGAGGCAACAGATGATTTGACACATATGGTGAAGGCAAAGTGAAGACTGGGCAGAGAGATTTGAAGGCACTGGCCTGGAAGCCTGGGGTGGTGCCAGGGACTGTAGCAGTCATGGCAGCTAAAGAGGTGCGACCAGCTTCTCCTCTAGAGCCTCCGGAGGGAGCCCAGCCCTGGCGATCCTGTGATTTCATCCCAGTAACACCGATTCCCACTTTCGGCTAACTATAAGAAAATAAATTCCTATTGTTTGAAGCCACCAAATCTGTGGTGTGACAATGGCTCTGGGAAACACTGTACCTCACTGCCAGTGCCCTGTATGCCATGCTAAATGGTAAGTGGTTTAGACATTATCCAACTATCTGAAGAGCCATATGGATTTTTATGCAGGAGAATGGCATCTGATCTGTTTCATAATATTAAATCTAGTGCCAATATTGAGAATTTATTGACTAAAAAAAAATACTAGGCATTCCCATTGTGGCACAGCAGAAGCGAATCCAACTAGGAACCACAAGGTTGTGGGTTCGATCCCTGGACTCACTCAGTGGATAACGGCTCCAGTGTTGCTGTAAGCTGTGGTGTAGGTCACAGATGTGCCTGGAATCTGGCATTGCTGTGGCTGAGGCATAGGCCGGCAGCTGTAGCTCCAATTTGACCCCTAGCCTGGGAACCTCCATATGCTGTGGGTGTGGCCCTAAGAAGACAAAAGACAAAAAAAAAAAAAAAGAAAGAAAGAAAATGAGGTTGGGAATATTTTCCCAAAAAGGAAAGCTAAAGCAATTAAAGAATAGGAGGTTAAAAAAGACTTTTTTTAAATTATGTGTCAAATTAATCCAAAAGACCAGTTCCACTAAAAGGAATACTAGAAAGAAAGAACAAAGGAAGAGGGAGAAATTGCTGAAACATTCCACAATAAAATATCCCAGAGCTGATGAACACTAGTCTTCACACTGCATACTGAGCAATGAATGAGGGGGGATGTGAGTGGGGGGGCAGGGATAACTATAGGGACAGCATTGCGAATTCTCAGAGCACCAACTGTAAGAATAAGGTAAGGAGTTCCCGTCGTGGCGCAGTGGTTAACGAATCCGACTAGGAACCATGAGGTTGCGGGTTCGGTCCCTGCCCTTGCTCAGTGGGTTAACGATCCGGCGTTGCCGTGAGCTGTGGTGTAGGTTGCAGACGCGGCTCGGATCCCACGTTGCTGTGGCTCTGGCGTAGGCCAGTGGCTACAGCTCCGATTCAACCCCTAGCCTGGGAACCTCCATATGCCTCGGGAGCGGCCCAAGAAATAGCAACAACAACAACAACAACAAAAGACAAAAAGACAAAGGAAAAAAAAAAAAAAAAAAAAAAAAGAATAATGTAAGAGCTTCCAAAACACAAAAACTAAACAAATAAAGTGATTCTATAATTAAACAACAAAGAAGGGTACTTTTTTGGAGAGTAAAAGCATGTACTATTATAAAATACATTTGAAGATGTTCCAGACAAACCAGGATGTATATTCATTCACCCTTCCTGTAAAGATCTAAGAATCATATTGGCAGATGTCTCCCTAACACTAGAAGCTTAGAATCCATGAACGAAGTTTTGAGGGAAATTTTAATCTAGAATTCTACTCCCAGCTAAATTCCTGACCAACTTCAGGTAGAATAAAGAAGTTTTCAGACCTGCAAGGACTCAAACAATTTGATTCTACAAACACACTCTACTAAGATATTACTTTAAAAAGTTTTCAAAGGAGTTCCCATCATGGCACAGCAGAAATGCATCTGATTAGGAACCATGAGGTTGCAGGTTCGATCCCTGGCCTCACTCAGTGGGTTAAGGATCTGGCATTGCCATGAGCTGTGGTGTAGGTCACAGATTCAGCTCATATCTGGCATTGCTGTGGTTGTGGTGTAGGCTGGCACCTGTAGCTCCGATTAGACCCCTAGCCTGGGAACCTTCATATGCTGTGGGTGAGGCCCCAAAAAAGCAAAAAAAGTTTTCGCAGTTTTATCATTTGATACAAAAATAGAGATAATTTTTAAGCCAGAATTGGTCTAAGTTTCATAATCTATTTCACAAGAGCTACATCCCACACGTTAATTAGAGGTAGTCCCACAAGACTGTTCCCCACTTGATAGGTACAAGCCTCCAACCAGCTGTAAAGAGAGATTCCACAAAATCCTTCCTCAGGTTCAATAATTTGCTAGAATGGCTCACAGAACACAGGAACACTGATTACTCATACTTACTGGTTTATTATAGAGGATACAACTTGAAAACAGGCAAATGGAAGAGACACACAGGACAAGGGATGGGGAGGAGAGGATGCAGCAGAGCTTCCAAACCCTCTCCAGGTGTGTCACCTTCCCAGCACCTGGATGGAAAATGTTCACCAACCCAGAAGTTTACTGAATATCCCCTTGTTCAAGAGTTTTAATGGAGCTCAGTCTCCAGTCTCCTCACTCCTTGCAGGAGTTCAGGGAGTAGAGCTGGAAGTTCAAACCCTCCATCATTTGTTCTGGTGACCAACCCCATCTTGAGGTGCTCTAGAGAGCCCATCCTAAGTCACTTCATAAGCATAAACTCAAGTAGGATCAAAAGGAGCTTTTATGAATAACAGAAGATACTCTGAACAAGCAGGAAATTTCAAAGGCTTTTAGACCCCAAGAATGGGGCCATATAAATTTTTTGTGTTATACCACAGAACTGTTATTATCATTAGTAATATTAACAGTTTAAGTGGGAGGGAAGGGAAAGGTGTAATGTCAGCATGTGGGGTTTTTTAAGTATTTAAGAAAAATAGGGAGTTCCCGTCGTGGCGCAGTGGTTAACGAATCCGACTAGGAACCATGAGGTTGCGGGTTCGGTCCCTGCCCTTGCTCAGTGGGTTAACGATCCGGTGTTGCCGTGAGCTGTGGTGTAGGTCACAGACGCGGCTCGGATCCCACGTTGCTGTGGCTCTGGCGTAGGCTGGTGGCTACAGCTCCGATTCAACCCCTAGCCTGGGAACCTCCATATGCCGCGGGAGCAGCCCAAGAAATAGCAACAACAACAACAACAACAACAAAAAGACAAAAGACAAAAAAAAAAAAAAAGAAAAAGAAAAATAAGTAATACTAACTTGACAAAAACACCTCACGAATTTCTCCTACCCCCAACGTCCACCTCTGGAGCTACCAATCTATTCTCTGTATCTATAAGCTTAGGTTTTATGTCTGTTTTAAGATTCCACATATAAGAAAAATAATATGGCATCTATCTTCCTGAGTTATTTCATTTGGTATAATGACCTCGGGGTCCAACCATGTTGTCAAAAATGGCAAGATTTCATTCTTTTTAATGCCTGAGTAATATCCATTGTGTATAATACACATCTTTATCTATTCATCCACTGATGGACACTAGGTGTTTCTATATCTTGGCTATTGTAAACAGTGCTGCAATGAATGTAGTAAGGCATCTATGTTTTTAAATTAGTGTTTTTATTTCCTTCCTTCTCAGGAGCGGAACTGCTGAATTACATGGTAGTTCTATTCTTAACTTTTCGAGGAACTTCCTGCTTTCCACATGGAGGCACTGATTTACATCCCCACCAAGAAGGCACACGGGTTCCCTTTTCTCCACATCCTTGCCAATGCTTGTTACTTCTTGTCTTTATGATAATAGTCATTCTGATAGATGTGAGGCAGTATCACATTGTGCCTTTGATTTGCATTTCCCTGCTGACTAATGATGTAGAGCATTTTTCATTCATTTGCCCTCTGAATGTTTTCTTTGGAAAAATATCTACTTGGATCTTCTGTCCATTTTTCAATCAGTTTGTGTGGTTGTTTTGTTTGGGGTTTTTTTGCTGTGGTTTTGAGTTTTATTTTGCCCACTGAACTGTATGAGTTCTTTACATATTTTGGAATATTAGCCCCTTATCAGATACATGACTTGCAAGTATTTTCTCCCATTCAGAAGGTTGCCTTTTCATTTTGATGTTTTCCTTACTGTGCAAACTTTTTAGTTGGATATAGGCCCACTTACTTATTTTTGCTTTTGCTGCTTTTGCTTTTGGTGGCAGATTCAAATAAATCATCACCAAGACCTACATCAAGGCACTTACCACCTGTGTTTTCTTCTACGAGTTTTATGGTTTCTGGTCTTACACTCAAGTCTTTAATTCATTTTGAGTTAATTTTTATTTACAGTGTAAGACAGTGAGTCCAGTTTTATTCCTTTGCATATGGCTGTCCAATGTTCCCAACTAAAAGGAATTTCTTATTCAGAAACAAAAGAAAAGTTCAACTTAATGAAAATATCAGAAACTAATAACAAGCATCATATTCAAATTTCCATTAAAGTCAGAAACAAGACAAGGAGGCCAGACCAGCTATGACTATAAATTATTGTACACTGTTAAGAAGGCTCTAGCCCTGTAGCCACTGAAGACATGGAGCAAGTAAACACTTAAAGTGTGGCTTGTCCAAATTGAGATGTTCTCTAAAAGTAAAATACACAAGGAATTGCAAAGACTCTGTATGAAAAAAAATAAATAAATAAGACACCTCATTAACAATCTTTACATTGACTTTATGTTGAATACATTGGATTAAAATATATTAAAGTTACCTGTTTCTTCTTACTTTAAGATGCCTACAAGAAATTTAAATTACAGGTATGATTCACATTCGAAGCTCTAACTTTATTTCTTATGGACAGCACTGCAGTCTAGCCAATGAAATGATGGAAAAAAGAAATGAATATGAATACTGGAAAAGGAGAGACAAAATAATCACAATTTGCAGATAATTAATGTTTGACAAGAAAATCAAAAAGAATCATCTGAAAACTAGCCAGTGAGAAAGTTCACTAAGATATCTGCGTACTAAGTAAATAACAAAAACCAATAGTTTTCCTACATCCTCATAATAATCAGTTAGAAAATTTAAAAGATTGTGTGTGTGTGTGTGTGTGTGTGTGTGTGTGTAATGCTACTGATAGACACTAAAGACATACTAGGTCCTGGGTGAAAAGGGTAAATATAATTTCACCAAGATTAACCTATAAACCAAATAAAAATCCTATTAGGACTTTAATTATCAACTTTGTATGGCCACTTGATATATTAATTCCAAAGTTGATCTGGAAGAAAATATTTCAAGATTAGCTAATAAAATCTAAGACCAAGAATACGTAGTACAAACCAGCCTATTAGATGCCAAAATTAACACTAATTGTTCTGGTACAGAATTTTAAAAAACAGAAATAGTCATGGGACATTTATACTTGATCAATGAGTGAAAGAGAATTCAATAAATTAAGCCACATCAAGGGAAAAAAAAAACAGAATTGAGCCAATGGCTGAATGTGAGTCCTAGAATACTGAAGAACAAATCCCTGAAGCAAGCAATTGGCGTAGCAATACCTCTCTTCCACAGCTCCCATGTCCCAAAAAGGATCTGTCCCCAAGTCTTTTTTGTAATTATAAAACTATCTCCAGCACTCTCACGGTAAACCCACACAGCCCACACTGCCTAGCTATGGCTCTGATGGGGAGAGAAACACCAGTTCTGTTTGAACTATGTGATGCCACTTCACCACCACCTCTACCGCAGGAGACTACAGTAAACATGAGCATCCACAGGGATCCAGCAGCCTGTGACCTGTGAGGCCTGTATCCAAAGTACAGAAGTGATGATTCAATAATATTATCTCTAAGTTCCCTGGCAGCCTAGCAGTTAAGGATTTGGCATTGCCATTGCTATGGCTTGAGTTTGATCCCTGGCCTGGGAACTTCTGCATGCCACAGGTGTAGTCAAAATAATCACTAGATCATCATCATCATCACTCTCTAGAACTTGGAACTAGGATTGAATAAAAAAAATTAAAAGAAGCTAGAAGGGCTGCCAAAGCAAACTCAACCTTCAAGATTCAGCTGAAACCTCCATGTGAAGTTCCTGGTCCCAGAGAGAGGAGCTTAATCAGTCTCTCTGCTCTGATTCCTCCCTCCACTCCTGCCTAACACACAGAGGCATGAAGGGGCAAAGAATGAAGAATTGCAAGTAGGTTGAGATAGTTGGAACCTAGGAAATGTAGAGGAAATTAGAAATGAAAAGGGCATACAGAAACATGTTGCAGATAGAATGAGACAGGTTTTTAAACAAGGCACTTGACCAAATCTGTTTTTTTCAGAATAATTACTTGGGTCAACAAAGAAAACAAACCAGAAAGGATTCCAAATATGTACTTATTACAACAGCCCAAGTGAAAGGTAATGAGGTCCAGGGTCTAGGGCAGTACATACAGAAGCAGCAGGACACACCGTTTTTTAAAGATTTTTCTGAGTTAAAATCAACAAGATGTGGTAAGATGGAAAGATTAAATGTCAACATTTCTAGAATGTTGGATAAGAGGAATACAGGAGGAAGAGCAGATACATATGAGTACATGTGATAGGGTGGATATTAACAATACTGTCAGAAATATAGGACTCGGGCTCCAGAGCTGATGATGTCTTTTTTTTTTTTTTTTTGGCCATGTCCCAGGCAGGCATAAGTTCCTAGGCTAGGGGTCAAACCTGAGCCCCAGCAGTGACAACACCAAGTCCTTAGCCACTAGACCACCAGGAATTCCAGAAGACGTAGATTCTACCCATATTAGAGTTAAAACCAAGGATTTCTTCAAAAATAGTGTATTCAGTTATAAGATAAAAGAATTAAAGACAAACATTAGAAAAGCCAGCCAGAGGGTAAAGAAACTAACAGCAGTGACATAGAAGCTAAAGGCAGGGATTAGGATCAATGAGGACACTATCAGGAGCATCAAAGGCTATATAAGAGGTTATGACATAAAAGTACAATGAACAGCTGGCCTGGCCTGAGACAATCCATCACACTTTCTTGCTTTTATCACATAATTTTTAAAGCATATCTGTACATATTATCCAACCAGTGAGCTATGCAAATGTATACCAACAGTAAGCCCATTCTTTCAGATTCCTGTGCTCCCACTAACAAGTGTATACTTGTCTTTTTGATGTCAAGTTCTTGGCTTTCCAAAATCTTTCTAATACTATGTTCAAATCTTTCAACTCTATTTTTTGGCCACACCTGTGGCACATGTACGTTCCTAACCGCAGCTGCAACCTACATCACAGCTGCAGTAATACTAGATCCTTAACCCATGGTGCACACACAGCAGGAACTCTTCAACTCAATTTAATAAACACTTACTGAGTATCTCATGTCCACTGCTGGACTAGGTGGCAAAGATTGATTCCATGAACAAATATGTGTACTTTCTATGGAGTTCCCGTCATGGCTCAGTGGTTAACAAATCCAACTAGGAACCATGAGGTTGTGGGTTCGATCCCTGGCCTTTCTCACTGGGTTGGGGATCCAGCATTGCCGTGAGCTGTGGTGTAGATTGCAGGTGCAGCTCGGATCCTGCGTTGCTGTGGCTCTGGTGTAGGCCAGCAGCTACAGCTCGGATTAGACTCCCTAGCCTGGGAACCTCCATGTGCCACGGGAGTGGCCCTAGAAAAGGCAAAAAGACAGAAAAAAAAAAAAAATGTGTACCTTCTAAATGCTTCTATATATGGTGTGCATCAGTGAATAAAACACAAATATCCCTGTTCTCACAGATGTTTTCTTTCCATATTAAACAGCTACTCTCCTTGAAGGAGCCACAAGGAAACACACTATACTTTAGACTTATCTAAAAAGAAAAGACAGCAAATCCATTTATTTCATAATGCAATTCTAAATTAATAACAAGAAACACAAAACTATAGTTAATTACCTATTGTTAACATTCCCGTCCTCTGGTATCACACAATATAAACGAATACTAAGTTAAACATACATACAGTCAGTTCTCAGTTATCTGCAGGTAAATCATCCATGCATATCAAGAGCAAATCCTTACCACTGACTCACGTTTCTGGGTTATGTCCCATCCAAATTTCTACCATGTGATCTTTTAACATATGAGACAGTATAAAAACACACAACTTAAGACTTTCACAAAGTAACTCAAATCATTACACATGCCAATTTTACTATGTCTACCATTTTTCAAATGAACTTGCAGAGACATTCTCCCTAAATCCAATATCCTTCAATTCATTTCCCAGAGCCACATAACCTAAACTCTTCAACCCCATGCCCAACTCATTTATAAAGCTGACTCCAAACTAATAAGCCTACAAGCACAGACCCAGCTTTTACGTACAAGCTCATGGTCTCTAAACTTTAAGAATCAAAAAAAGCCCCTTTTAATAAAACTGTTGGCATTCCAAACATGTGTACCTTTAAAACTGTATGTCTGTATGACTGTTCTAGCACACTGTCAACACCACAAATCATGCACAAAATATATAATTTTTTAAAAATTTTAATATTTCCTTCCAGAACCGCAGAGATGGGTCACATACACACACTGGAGCACGTGTAAGCTGCAAGACAAATGCCATTCCTTATCTTAAGGGAAGGGAAGCTTAGAGGTTAAGTAATTTGCTGTGGTCACAAAACTAAAATGAAGTAGAATCTGATTTGGGAATTCAAGTAACAATGTGGTCACAAAGCTCAAGCCCTCCATCACTCCTCTCTAAAACCACACCAATCTCATTCCTTATACCTGAGGTCCTGTGAGCTTCATCCTTATACCTCACTCCCAACCAGCCATTACTTCTCACAACCCTCTCACTTCAATATGCTGTTGGAGAAAACAGGTTTTCTTTCTATGCCCCAGAAAGCGATGTAAAAACTAAACATTTTGAATTCTGAAGAGTACTAAGCAGGAGAGTCTAAAGAGTTATCAGTCTGGAAATCAAGCCTAGTTTCAGAGTAAATGATGAATGCAAATTCTTAAGATGCTAACACACTGGCTAGCAATATGGAAAGCTACAGACAAATGGAAAATGACCTAGGGAAGTATTAATTGTCCACATATAAAAAATAATGATCCCATGTATTATGGTCCATGTGATATAATTCCAATTAATGTCAATTCTCTTTACATTAAAATGTCAAGTACAGTTCCAAGATTAATTCATTATGGTTCACTCCAGTTTTCCATAGAACTAAAATAAACTCCTCGCTTCATTTTAGAAAGAATTCAACTATCCCATCCTTCCTCCAAACAGGAGGTATCAAGACCAGAGATCAAGCTGGTCTCCAAAGGGAAGAGAAAGATTTCTTGTCTTAGTGTTACAAGAAGAAAAGCCAAAGTCAAGGTCCAGAATGAGGATCACCACAATCCTAATGAAAGTAAAATAAGTAAAAATAAGAAATTTCAGAGGTTGAAGAAGGAACTTTTCATAATTCTAGCCAAAATGATATTAAATATTTTATAACCCAGAAACATAAATGCAGAAAAATGAACTCCTATATGCCTACAATACCAATTTAGAACTAAAATAATATTCAAAAGGTTAAGATCTATGCAGTAGTCAGTGTAGTCAGTATCTAATAAAACCTATGCAAATACCCTAGTGAATTCCAAGTAATAAACACATAAATAAACAACAGGTAGAAATACACAAAGCTAAGCCATAGTTTCAAAGAAGCCTAAGAAACTTGACAGAAATAGTAAAATCCCCGAGCCAAGTAAAAGGAAGATATGGAAAGAGAAGTAAAAGAAAGATATGGAGGAGTTCCCGTCATGGTTAACGAATCTGACTAGGAACTATGAGGTGGTGGGTCTGATCCCTGGCCTTGCTCAGTGGGTTAAGGATCCCGGGTGGCCAAGAGCTGTGGTGTGGGTCACAGATGCGGCTCTGATCTGGTGTTGCTGTGGCTCTGGCGTAGGCAGGCAGCTACAGCTCCAATTAGACCCCTAGCCTGGGGTGCGGCCCTAGAAAACACACACACACACAAAAGAAAGATATGGAAAGAGAAGTAAAAGAAAGAGCACTGGAGTTCCCCGGTGGCCTAGTGGTTAAGGATCCAGCATTGTTAGTGCTGTGGCTCAGGTCCAATCCCAGGCCCTGGAAGTTCCGAATGCAGGGGCCAAAAAAAAAAAAGTAAAAAAAGAAAAAGAGCACTGATAGAGAAGCAGCTTAAAACAGTGTTGAGCAAGAAAGGTTTACAGTCAAGGAAAGTGAGCTTCACAAAGGCTAAAAGACATGGACAATGCCACACCAGGACAATGTGCCCAGTGCCACACTGACAGTCAAGCAAGCAGGGTTAGACACGACTCGGGCCAGACCCAAATGCTCTTTCTGCAACAACTCAGAGCCCACATGGTTCTCTTCACTTGCTGGCTCTTCAGTCTCCCTGTTCCTACTACCTTACAGTCATTCTTGAACATTCCTTGAACAGCACAGGGTTTGGGGCACCAAGCCACCACACAGTCCAAAACCCACGTAAAACTTTAGTCGGCACTCCATATCTAACCTTGGATTTTGTAGTACATATTTCATGGGGGCTAAGTGGACCCACACAGTTCACACTCATGATGCTCAAGGGTCTAACTGTACTTTCTGAGCTGCAAATATAGTCTCTGGCTCCCCACTCCCCAGGGATGTGACTTATTCTCACAGCTTCTCTAACCCCCAGAACAGTTGATGCCTCAATTTTATCTGTCAATCCTGCTCTTTCCTAACTGCCCTAGACGCCCATCCCCATTTGAGCATCTCTACCTCAAACTCAACTCTTTTTTCAAATCCAATCTACATCTCATTTGTTCAGCTGACTTTTCCCTGGCTCCTCAGGCTAATATGGCCTCTACAACCTCTATATTCCTCACTCAACATTAACCACATCCTTTATTTATCTTCACACACCTTGAACATTCTCATCCTAAAGAAATGAGTATTTCCTACTCTTCTCTAAGTGATGTATGTTTTTACTTATATGATGGGTTTGCTCATATGCTAGATTCGGAATACATTATTGCTTACCAAAAAACTATTTCTGAAGGACAAAAAACCAAAACAAAATAAAAAACAAAATACAAAAAAATAGGCACAAAGAAACTCTGTTAGTGATGAATATGTCTATAACCTTGACTGTGTTGACAGCTGCACAGGTGTGTGCATATTCAAATGCAAACTGTATACATTAAATACGTGCAGGGGTTTTTTTTGTTTTTTGTTTTTTAAAGGGCCCACATATGGAAGTTCCCAGGATAGAAGTGGAATCGGAGCTACAGCTCATGGCCCATGCCACAGCCACAACTACACCAGATTTGAGCTGTACACCTATATCCCACAACAATGCCAGATCTTTAACCCACTGAGCAGGGCCAGGGATTGAAACTGTGTCCTCATGGATACTAGTCAGGTTCATTGCCACTGAGCCAAAAAGGGAACTATATGTGCAGATTTTCGTATGTCAATGAAAGGATAGAGAAAGGAGGGAAAAAGAAGAAAGGAAGAATAGAGATGAAAGAAAATGGGGGGGGAGAAGATGAAGAGAAATAAAGAAGCAGCTAACAGAGGGGGTCAACTGTTTCCTCTAAACTGCTATGTGTTGTCTTCCTTAAACCTCACGATAACCCTGTGAGGTAAGAATTAACATCTTTATGCCACAGAAATTGAAATGAAAGGCAGAGAAAAGTTAAGTAACCAGCTCAAATTTACACAGCAAGTTATACACACATGTATGGCACTGATTCCTTCTCCACTAAACACAAAGTTGGTGACTTGAGACAATATATTTGGAAATGCTACCTGAACTGTTATCAGGCTATTATGAAGTGTTTAAAATTAATGGGATTCTTAAATTATCTGAATGAGAAGGATACTATGTTAACCTACTTTCAATGTGCTTTACATACATTTCCAGAAAAGTTAAGATAAATCCTTAATTATTGATGTCAAAATATAACAAAATCTACTTAATGTCCCTTAATTTAGTTTACTATTTACACTCTCTTCTAAAACTCCATTAATGAGAGGTTATAATACATTAAATATGTCTTTGAAGAACATTTGTCCATATAAAGATGATAATACTGTTTCAAAAGATAAGGCAAGAAAAAGTAAGTAGAGAGACTTAGAAAATACTGTATGCTCTAAAAATAAATAAAATTTAAATAGTGGAGTTCCTGTCATGGCTCAATGGCTCACGAATCCAACTAGTCTCCATGAGGATGCAGGTTCAATCCCTAACCTCGTTCAGCGGGTTAAGGGTCCGGTGTTGCCGTGAGCTGTGGTGTAGGTGGCAGACATAGCTTGGATCCCAAGTTGCTGTGGCTGTGCTGTGGACCAGCAGCTACAGCTCTGATTCAACCCCTAGCCTGGGAACCTCCAATTGCTCTGAGTGCCGCCCTAAAGAGACCAAAAAAAAAAAAAAAAAACCCCAAATTTAAATATTTAATATTTATCAAGTGCTGACTGTGTGCAAGGAACATTGGCATATATATATATATCTCCTAACAACAATACAGTAGATTTTCTTCTGGTTTTTTTTTTTGGGGGGGGGGGGTGCATCCACTGCACATTAAAGTTCCTGGGCCAGGAATCGAACCTGCACACAGTTAACTTGTTGGGCCACAAAGGAACCGCCAGATTTTTTCATGTCTTTTTTATAGAAGAAACTGGGGCACAGAGAAGTTAAACAGGCTGCCCAAGGTCACACAGCTAATAAGTAGAGCCAGGATTCAAATCTAAACAATCTTAACTCCAAGCCCATGTTCCTACCCACCAAAATTGCATTGGAAAAAGGCACATTTTATAGAAAAATTCTTAAACAAGTACTAAAATACAGAACTGGCTACACCAAAAGTAGTTTCATAAAAAATTTCCCAAAAGGAAGGATACATGTGAATTATCCCAACAGAATTTTAAAAAACAAAATAACATTAACATCTGCAAAACTACCTAGTAAGAACAAGAAAAATGAAAGTAAAGCAAGGTTAATTAAAATAAATGAGCTAAACTGACATGTACCTACACTGATGAAACTCAACTGATGAAACCACACTAAGTGATACTGACTGAAGAAAAAAGCAGGCTACACAAGAATATATACAATACCATCTGTATCCAGTTTAAAAATACACAGGATACTATACATACACTGTTTGGAGATATAGAATATATACATTTGTAGTAAAATTGAGAGCAATGCATATGAATAATGAACACCAAATTCAGATCAGCGATTAACTGGAGGATTTGGGGGAAGGAAGTAAATTTCTTTTCCTGGATCAAATATTAGGAAATATTTCTCACATATACACAAAGCAAGTCTACTTTAAAAAAAGGGGGGTGGGAGAAAATGGAAGAAGCAGGTTATGGCATCCAAAATTGCTTTATATTCCTGACCCAAAAAATTCTAAAAGGGCAATGTCAATGACTCCTGTGAAAGAATGTTAAAGTAGAATATACTCTGAAGTATTTATATTCAAGTACAAGAAGAACATTCTAGTTCAATTCTCTCAGTTTAGTTTTGCTACTCCTTACATTCCCCTCTGTAAAAACAGGTTTTTGAGGGAGGTGGGGTTTTTTTTGGGGGGGGGGGGTAAGTTATGTGTAATAAAAATAGATATATAAACATGTCCCTAAATGTCATCACAGCTCCTTTCCAGATATGATCATGCCTTCAGAGGCACATATGAACTTCAAGCCAAAAATGTCACCCCAGAGAGGAGATGCAGCGACTGGACTCTTCAGAGTAAAAATGCCTGGAAAGAGTTACAGCACACCCTTCGGCAAGTCACTTAAGTTCCTTGTGACTCAATTTCCTCATCTGTGAAATAAGAATGAAAAACAAAAACAAAAACCTATCTCATAAAATCACAAAGAACAATCAGATTAGCACCTGGCCAGAAGAAGTACTATAAAGGTGTAGCTATCACCCTTAACCGGAAGTTTAAAGAAAAACCAGGCTTTGTATTAGAAAAGTACAATTGAATGAAGTGTGATTACTTTCCAAATTAAACAGGGAATAGAAAAGCTGACCACAACAGGACAGACAAATGGGCAGCTTTTTACCTCTTGAGCAATCAATGTTAGAACAGCAAGTTAAGCTTTTTATTTTTCTAACAATATTCTTTGGTATTGTTACACATCTCCACTGTGTACATATCTGTGTACACACACGTGGTACAGATTCAAGGTGAAACATTCTATTCCCTGGCTCCCTTGCTCATCTGGCAAAAGCCCAATTCATCATGGAAACTGGGCTACCACCTTCACTGCAAAGTCTCCCCTTTTTCCTGCTCCGCTTTGTTTATAAGAGCTATACCACACTGTAATACATCTCCTCTTATACCTTCTTCCCTTACACCATATACTGTTCACACACTTCCTTTAATGAACCCTGAGCTCCTGGAGAACAGTGACTCTCAACCATTTTCAAATCCCCAGTGACTTACAATATATGCAGTAAAGAATACATGAATGAATAAATCAATGTGCTATATATAACCTCATAACAAATACCTTCACAAACAAGTAGAAAACTATAGTTGGAGGCAATTTGTCCAAAAGGTTGGTTATTTACGTATCTCCAAGTCCAAATAAAAAACCAGCAGCTCAGTTTTAGCCCAATGAATCATCCACCAATTCTTTATTCCTCAAAATGGGAAACATTAAAGGAAACATATTTCAGTAAAAAGAGAAGTTAAATTCTTTAATAAAAAGAATTAAGGCACTTAAAACATTAGGAAAACAGAAGCAGTCAGAACTTTCTTGAACTAAAAATAGCACACAGGGAAGAAATCACAAGATTTAATATTTAGAATGTTTTCTTTCTCAGAAAAGAACTGTCATCAAAAGTCAGATGAAAGTATATACCATATTAAGGTGGCTAAAAAGTAAAACCAAGTTACATGTTAAATCAATTTCACACAACACTTTGTAGTACGGTTTTCTAAAAAGACTGTCATGAGTTGGCAAAAATGGAGCTGATTTTTAGAAATTTAACAGTTCTTGGCAACTTTCTGGAAACTGCTCAGGGCTCCATACTAAGGGACTGACTGCTGTCAGGTGTTACTGCAGAGAAGTATCCCTCGCCCAGCTATGGCACAGGCTTCCCTTGCTCTGGATTCTCAGGACTTCTGAGGAACTTTGCACAAACAAGTAACACCTTTCTCCTCTACATCCAACCTCTCCCTCTCAATAGGAACCTTCCTATCAGCATTTAAACATGCTGAAATCAAAAACTCTTGGAATCAGCCTCCTATTCTTACTGTCTCTACTCCACCTGCCTTCCATTTGCTTCTGCTTCCCACTGCACCCCTACCACATCAGTGTCTCCTGCCAAGGCCAGAGGTCACCCATGATCTCCAGATTGCTAAATTCTAAGGTCAGTACTCAACTTTCTTCTCAGAGGAACCTTCCACAGTGTTGGCTGTTTTCCCCTTGGTGCAAGGACACCTGCTTCTGGCAGTCCTCTCACCTCCTTGGCCCCTCCTCCCGTCTCCTTTGCAAGCTCAGCCTCCTGTACGCAGCTCCATCCCAGGCCTCTTACTGAACTTACTCTGATCTCTACACTGATGACTCCCAAAAGGTCAACTAGTAATCACTCAACATCTCCTTCTCCCAAGCCATATACTGTTCATCAACATATCTGGCAACTTTGCCTCTAAATCTCCATTTTCTCAATATTTCCGCTAATGATGTAGACTCTTAAGAGGATCAAATGGGTTAACGTGACAGCACTTTCAAAAGGGGGAGAAACTTAAATCTGATAATTAGTATTCATTAAATTTAAATCTCTGAAAGCAAGGACTTTTATCAAGCTCATCCTTTTATTTATGCCACATGGTACACCTAGCACAGTGGTCTGAATGCAAATAACATTCAGTAAATGTACTGCAATGAGGGAGTTCTCTTGTGGCACAGCAGGTTAAGGATACAGTATTTTCACTGCTGTGGCCCAGCTTCCATCCCTGGCCTGGGAACTTCCACATGCCCCAGGTGTGGTTTTAAAAAAAAAAAAAGGAGTTCCCGTCGTGGCGCAGTGGTTAACGAATCCGACGAGGAACCATGAGGTTGCAGGTTCGGTCCCTGCCCTTGCTCAGTGGGTTAACCATCCGGTGTTGCTGTGAGCTGTGGTGTAGGTTGCAGATGCGGCTCGGATCCCGAGTTGCTGTGGCTCTGGCGTAGGCCAGTGGCTACAGCTCCAATTCGACCCCGAGCCTGGGAACCTCCATGTGCCTTGGGAGCGGCCCAAGAAATGGCAAAAAGACCAAAAAAAAAAAAAAAAAAAAAGGACTGCAATGAGTTATTCACATCAGATTAAAACATGTTCAACAGAAATATTCACATATTTAATGGCTTAAGTTTCCTAAACCATGTCACCATTTGTCTCTTTAGAGGTGAGAATTTGAAATTAAATCACTCTGGAAAGTATAAACTACACTGGACATGTTTGATAATTACAACAATTCTTATCTAAAGTTAGAAAAACCTGTCACCTTTTTTGGCTGGCTTTCCTGAAAACATCCAATCCCATCCTCAAGCCCAAATCTCACAAAGATTCTCTCTTCCCAAATGTTCATTGAAAGGGGACAATTTAAAATTAACGGAAACATTTAAGCTTTTAAGTACCCTGAAAGCAGCTTGAAAAAGTTCCCTCTGTCATTTTCATATCTTACAATGTGAGGTGGAGAGTCATTCTAGGCAAGAATAGACACCGAAAAGAACACTGTCTCTCAAAAGTTCTCAAACTCTTCCTTTATGTCCATTTATCAGCCTCAGAATGCAAGATTGACCCCTAGTAATACCTCACCATATCAATATAAAACCTGCCAAGAAGAAGAGTCTCTTCAACAAATGGTGTTGGGAGTTCCCATCATGACTCGGCAGTAACGATCCCAACTGGTATCCACGAGGACCCAGGTTCTATCCCTGCCCTGCTCAGTGGGTTAAGAATCCAGCATTGCTATGAGGTATATAGGTGGCAGGTGCTGCTCAGATGTGGTGTTGCTGTGCTGTAGGCCAGCAGCTACAGCTCCGATTCAACCCCTAGCCTGGGAACTTCCATATGCCACAATGTGGCTCTAAAGACCAAAAAAAAAATGGTGTTGGGAAAGCTGGACAGCTATATTGTAAAACAGTGACATTAGAGCATTCCCTCAATCATATACAAAAATAGACTCAAAAATAAAGACCTAAATATAAGACATGACACCATAAAACTCCTAAAAAAGAACATAGATGAAACCTCCTTTCACATAAATGGAAGCAATATTTTCTTAGGTCAATGTCCCAAGGCAAAAGAAATAAAACCAAAAATATACAAATGGGACCTAAGCAAACTTAAAAGTTTTTGCAAGAAAATCAACAAAATGAAAAGACAGTCTACAGAACAGAAGAAAATACTTGCAAAGGATGAGACCAACATCATTTATGGATGGGTTCATATCCATAATGTACAAACAGCTCATACAACTCAATATCAAAAAAAACAACTCAATGAAAAAATGGGCAGAAGACCTAAATAGACATTTTTCCAAAGAAGGCATATAGATGGCCAACAGGCCAATGAAAAGATGCTCAACACTGAAAATTATTAGAGAATTCAAATCAAAACTACAAGGAGGTCACCTCACTTTGGCTAGAATGCCTAGCATCAAAAAGTCTACAAAATAATAAATGCTGGAGAGGATATGAAGATGCAACCCTCATACACTGTGGATGGGAAGGTAAACTGGTGCAGCCATTATTGAAAACAGTGTGAATATTCCCTTAAAAACACTAAAAATAGAACTGCCATATTACTAAACAAGCTTAATTGAATGTAAATTGGAATCACTGGAAAATGATATAGAAGTTTATTTTACATATTCATATATTTATTTTCTTAGTGGTCCATACCATTTAATACTACAAATTAATTATTACAACTCATAAAAGGTAAATATTATTTATTTTTATTTTTTGGTCTTTTTTTTTTTTTTTGCCATTTCTTGAGCCGCTACCGAGAGGCATACGGAGGTTCCCAGGCTCGAGGGCGAATCAGAGCTGTAGCCGCCGGCCTACGCCAGAGCCACAGCAACGCGAGATCCAAGCCAAGTCTGCCACTTACACCACAGCTCATGGCAACGCCAGATCCTTAACCCACTGAGCAAGGCCAGGGATCGAATCCACAACCTCATGGTTCTTAGTCGGATTCGTTAACCACTGAGCCACGACGGGAACTCCCAGAAAAGGTAAATTTTAGAATTACTATTCAATATCAGAAAAGACAACTTGAAATGAATACAGACAGTATGCCAGTTGGTATCATGGATTCAATCCTGGAACAGAAAAGAAAGGGATTAGAAAAACTGGTGCTATCTGAATAAAGTCTGTAGTTCAGTTAATAGCATAATATCAATATTAATTTGTTTTGACAAATGAACCAAGGTTATTTAACATGTTAATACTAGATCAGGGGAGCTGGGTTATGATATGCAGAAAGGATCCATATTTGCAACTTTTCCATAAATGTAAAATCATCCCTAAATAAAAAGGTTTTTTTTAAATATTGGTACTCAGTCTAGTCAGCAAGCAATGTAAAACTCCCTAGACTAGATTTCCATCTAAATTGCAATTCTCAGTATAATCTCCATTTGAATACTACTTTTTTCTTCATTGCTCATATTGTAACTTGTAATTATATATTATTTGTATGATGATTTGCTTCATGTTTGTTTTCTCCATAGAGGTAAGGATCACATCAGTTCTGTTCACTCCTGTATTCCTGGCACCTTACATGGTGTCTGACACAGAACAGGAATTAAAGGCTCTAAGTGAGCAGTTAATTGAATGAGGAACGAACTAGTCATTTAAACAGAACCAGAGAGCAGAGGAGCAATGAGAAAAAGCTCAGGGCTTTAAGATCTGACTCCCCAAACCAAACAGGGATTGATTTTCCCCTCATAACCTGTCCATCCTTCCATCTTTCCTTCAAGGAGAACACAACTCACAGAATATTTCAGGTTTAAATCATTCAGTGCAAATGTCTTACAAACCCAGTAACTGAGACCCAAAGATGCTAGGTGCCTTGCCACCATAACCCTCACATCTGCTCCACACTCAACACTGCCATCCTACAGAACCAACCCAACTCTTTTTATAGAAAGGAGAAACCAAGAAAAGTCTAAAAAGAAAATGCCAGAGTGACTAGAGAAGCCTTACTCATCCCTAAGGATGAGAACTGCACTGGAAGGTGCCAGAACACAAAAGAAAAAAACAAACTCTGTGCAACGGACTCTCATGTCACAACACCTCTTCCCTGAAATAACCTTCTAATACACTTTCAGGAACAACTCAGCAGCATCCTGTGGCACCCTTCAACCCTTGGAACTCATCTGGGGAAACCAAAAAGTTGGGATGATCATAAACAGAAGGTATTATCAATTCATTGAGTAATAAAAATAATAATAAAATAAATAAATAGTTGCACCTAAAAAAAAAAAAAAGAAGGTATCATCAAACTACAGCTCTCCTGGCAGCCAAACAAAAATCCACTGTGTGACAACTTCAGCCAGCTACCGAGGAGAGGCAGCATAATATAGTGCTTAGATGTGAGAGCTCTGCATTTTCAGACAGGTGGGTCTGAATCCCAGCTTTTCTTTCTTGTTCTGATCTGGGGGAAAGTTAGGCCCAAATGGCAGTTTCTCCTGCTGTAAAATGATCCCTAGAAGGATGTTAACAGTTTTAGAGATACTATGCATAAAGCTCTTAGCACAAAGCCTGGAATGTTAATAAAGGCTCAATAAGCGTCAGCTGTTTGTCATTTTATTCAGCTATAATGACTTACACGAAGCCTAGCCCCTCTCTAGCCTTCAAATAATTTCAAAGACATCGTTATGCCCTATCTATTTTTGAAGGGCCCGATACACAATAGCTTAGAGCACATTTTCTAAATGCAGCCTAGACAAACGAGTTCTATGTCTCTGGGCCTCGGGTTCCTCATCTGTGAAACGGGTCTGATCATCTCAGCCTCACTGGATTGCTGGCAGTAAGCAGTCGCTCGGTATTGCACATTCCCTAACTAGTGTATAATTAAAATGCACCTGGGGAAAGGTAAACTTTCAACTCCAACCCCGAAACAACAGTATTAATCCCAGCCCCATCAGAACCGACTGCGGCCAGAACAAATACCACCAAAGTCGACGCATCTCACACCTCCAATTTCTCCTCACGCACAGCAGCAAAGCCCCCCGCCCCCCTGTGCGGCTCAGTTTCTCCGCTCCCAGGGACTACATTCAGAGCCGAGCTAGTGAAAGCAGCCAACCTCCCACCCCACCCCGCCCCCGGAACGCCGGGAGGGACCCCGTGTGTCCTTCCTCCCCCGGGCTGCGCGGCCGCTCCGCTGCGGTCCCCCAGTTCACGTGGGCCCTTCGGCCCGAGCCCCACCTCAGCCGCTTCCCGGATCCCACAGCGGCGCCTCCCACCCGGCCCGGCTGCTTCTCCCCACGTCGCGGGGGGAGCCCGCACCTCCGGCGCGCACACCCCCGGCGCCGGGATCGGCGGCTACGTCGGGGACCGGGGGGCGAGCAGGCCGGCAGCGTCCCTCCCCCAAAACACCGCCGCCCTCGGGCCCAGCTCGGTCGCACGCTGAGGCCAAGCCGCCAACCAAGCTCCGCTGCTCCCCACAACCGGCGCCGCACTCACCGCAACGCCGGGGCCCGGGTTCCTCCCGACTCCGGCCCACGAAGGCCTGGTTGCACCCCCAGAGCATTCACTCCCCGAGCCGCCTCCTGGGGACCCTGACGCAGCCGCCGCCGCAGTCGCGCTGCAAGGGGGCGTACCTCTGCTGCCTGGTCCGGCGCCGCAGCCGCAGCCGCCGCCTCCTACTCCTCCCAGTCGTCCCAGCTCTGTCCGCGGCGACTGGCACGGCTCCGCTCCCCGGCGCCGGCAGACCAGCGTCTGTTGAGCCGAACCGCCCGGGACGCACTCCCCCGGCCGGCGCTCGTTGCATATGCAGAGAGACCGCCGCCCATTGGCCCGGCGGCGGTGGCGCGTGCGGGGCTGGGCCTATCGAATTCCGGCCGGGAGCGCGGCGCGGGCGGCCGGGGGCGGGGCGGGGTTACTACAGGTCATTCCACGGAGCAGCGGCGGACGGGACCCAGCCGCAGCCGGCGCGGGGCGGGGAGCCGTCGGCGGGGAGGAATGGGACCACAGCTGCAGGGGGAGGGGAGCCGGGCTGCGCGGCCGGGAAGCTGGCGGAGGAGGGGAGGGTCCGACCGGGTCTACAGCGGAGGCCGTTCCTGGAGAAAAAGACTCCGACCCCCCCGCCCCCAAAAGATTTACAAACACAGTTATTACTCTAATGCATAAATCTTAATATAGATCAGAGGGAAATGCGCATATTATTTTCATTCTTAACGTGTTTACTTGTTTTGTTCTTGAACAAATTTGTCAAATTATTAAAATAAAATGATTTTTGGAAATGGCTGAAGCGAGAGGGGCTCAAAAATTCTAGCCATGTACCATGTTTATTATTTCTCCTGTTTTGACTTCTCTGAACCCTGCAAATAACCCTTCTCCCCTCAGTGCACTATTTATAAAAGATTGATATTTTTCAAAGGACAAAGTTTACCCCAAATTATCGTCTTTGGATGTTTTTCTTATGAAGCTAGAAGTGTTCCTGCATTTTAAGGAGGTTGCCATTATATCCCACGTTAGACAATACGGAAGGAAAAACAAAAGACACGGAACACAGGTAGACTGCCTTCCCATTAGCAAACAAACCAAAACACAAATGACTTAAACAATAGCTACAGTGCACAATAAGAAAGTTGACTTTCATTAAACAAATAGGAGTGGGATGAAGGGGGTTTTTTTTTAAATCCAACGAATTAGTGAACGAAGTTATAACGTTAAGTCAGATATGATACCACAGGAAATAAAACATTTAGAGGGTTTGGTTTGGTTTTGAAGTGATGAAGGCGCTAGAAATGGCTGTTTGAATAGTAAACCTCCCCGCGATGCAAAACTTGTGTTTAAGTAGGTGAAAGGTGACGTTCACGAGCCAACCGCAGGCTAAAGCAGGAGCTTGCTTCTCAAGAAAATCTCAAAATCAGTGATGCCGCCTCAACTTGAGCTAGGTGGAGTGATGAGGCTGAGAGCAAAGAAGGCTCACTCACCTCGGGCCCCAGGCCAATTTACCTTGCTAAAAAAAGGATACTCAGGCAACCTGATCTTCTACTAAGAAAGGAGGTTCCATTGCTCCTAATCTGAGGAAATGCTATCAAAAGATACACCCTGAAGATAAATGGAATGCAGAATTTCTTATCTGAAAAGATTGCCACCATTCTGCATGCAAAAGGAAGTATACCTTAAAAGTGGTTGTTCCAGAACCAAGAAAAGCCTCTAGCAAAATATGTAGTTTCCAAAGGAGGAACTTTTTTTTCCGTCAATAAGTGTGAAGCAGACTAGTAGAATTCCAGCAACACCTTAACATCTTTCTTCATTATCCCTTTCCATGTTTGTGTGTTTGTGTGGGTGTGAGAGAGAGGGAGAGAGAGAGATTTGTAAAAGAAAATATTCTTTGGAATTAAAATTCTAAATTCTCATCTTATTTGCTTAGGATAAACAGAAATGTAATATTTCCAGTCTCTAACATGTTTTATTTTTAAAATAAAATAATACATGCACAGTTGCTTTTCTTTTAGATGGGCTTTCAGTACATTTTTATTTTTACTTAGAGCTTTTGAGAGAATTTTAGAATTTGGCTGCATTTTCCTTCTTTTTAGAAAAATCAATTCAGGGAGTTCCTGTCGTGGCTCAGTGGTTAACAAATCCAAATAGGAACCATGAGGTTGCAGGTTAGATCCCTGACCTTGCTCAGTGGGTAAAGGATCCGGCGTTGCTGTGAGCTGTGGTATAGGTTGCAGACACGTTGCTGTGGCTGTGGTGTAGGCCGGCGGCTACAGCTCCAATTAGACCCCTAGCCTGGGAACCTCCATATGCCGCGGGAGCAGCCTAAGAAATGACAAAAAGACAAAAAGAAAAAGAAAAAAGAAAAATTCATTTCAGAATCTGTATTGGCCAACTGAATGACAACATCCAGCATTTTCTTTTACAGTTCTGTTATTTCTCCAAATTACAAGGGTACTGAGAGGAGATGTCTTTGTAATTTTCTTGAATACCTAATGATCTCTCTCAGGTGAACGGTCACAGAAATAGTCTTTGATTGTATAGCAAACTACATACTACTATCATTTTCCATAATCATCATAACATAAACCAGGACCAGCTGATTTTAAAAGTTTAACAAAAACTTTTCTCTCATTTCCTGTGGATTGGAAGGGCAAGGGGACTGTGATTGGAGTGGCATGCTATACTATGTTGGAGATAAGATGACTCTGACTTCAAGGAGAAAAACATCCAACAAAAGCCAACTTTTTTTTTCTTTCTTTTAAAGTTTCATTGAAGTATAGTTGATTTACAATATTGTGATAATTTCTGCATTACAATAAAGTGGTTCAGTTTACATACACAAATCCATTCTTTTTCAGATTCTTTTTGCATATAGGTAATTCAGAATATTGAGTAGAGTTCCTTGGCTATATAGTAGGTCCCCATTGACCTAAATAAGTTCATTTGTATCCTTTTTTTTTTTAAGATTCCACATGTAAGTGGTATCATATGATGTTTGTCTTTCTGTCTGACTTCGTTAGTATGATAATGATAATCTCTAGGTCCGTCCACATGGCTGCAAATGGAATTATTTCATTCTGTTTGTTTTTTAGGGTAGCACCTGCATCATATGGAGATTCCCAGGCCAGGGGGCGAATCAGAGCTGTAGCTGCCTGTCACAGCCACAACATGGAATCTGCAACCACAGCTCGGGGCAATGCCAGATCCTTAACCCACTGAGCGAGGCCAGGGATCAAACCCGAATCCTCATGGATACTAGTCAGATTCGTTTCTGCTCTGCCACGACAGGAATGCCTATTTCATTCTTTTTATGGCTGAGTAATATTCCATTGTACATATGGACCATGTCTCCTTTATCCATCCCTCCATTGATGGACATTTACGTTGCTTCCATGTCTTGGCTATTATAAACAGTGCTGCATGAACATTGGGATGCATGTATCTTTTCTAATTATGGTTTTCTTCAGACAGATGCCCAGGAGTGGCATTGCTGAATCATATGGTAGTTCTATTTTTAGTTTCAACAAAAGTCAACCTAAGCTATGACATTTATTTACCTCACTTAAAGTTAATTCAAGAGGCAAAGCAAATCGAAGATGGGTCCAGGGCTTATGCCAGGTCATTGAGGACCTGAGCTTTTACATCTTTCACTCAGTCTCAGCACATTGGCTTCATCCTTAGACCTTCATAGTCACAGATGGCAGCCAGTTTCAAGTGTCACATGAAGGCACAACAGCATCTGGCCAAAGAATAGGGGCATGTTTCCTCAATGCCACTTCTTATTAAGGAGGAAATCCTTTCTCAGAAGGCTAACAACTTTCTGTCCTTCAAGTCCCAGTGACCAGAATTGGGTCACATGATCATATCCAAGCTTCAAGAGTGGCCAGGAAATGTCAGCATTTTTGACCTCTCGAGTGGAGCATGGGCACTGTCAACACAGAAGCAGCAGTGGGAAGGCCTAATTAGCAGTGTCTGCCATGGATATCACTGGAAATTACCCATCTCTGACTAAAACTGGCTTAAATAGTAAAATCATCTATTGTGTTACTTAAAATGTCCAGAGGAGGGCAATTCCAACTGCTTCAAAGGCATCCTGGTGTCATTAGCTCTTCACTCTGCCATTCTCAGTGCTCATGTTCTTTCTCCTCATGGTTACAAAATGCTTGCAACTGCTCCAAGTATTATCTTTACACAATACTACATCCAAAGCCAGAAGAGAAAATCGGTTTCTCCTACATGTCAGCATGTGTTTATGGAACACTGCATCTTTATAAGATGTACTCAGCCCACTTCCCCTCAACTAATCACTAGCAAATGAAATCGCCCTGATAAGCTTAATTCAGTTATAGATCATCCACCAGGGGTGAGAGAGGGTATTCTAGCAACTGGGGAAACAGCTTCGTTTGACCTTTGGTTCAAAGTATGTGCCAAATTTTGACCCCACCCAAAAAAAAAGCATCATCCTCAAGCTGACTCTTTAGCTGGGGCTTTAAGAGGCCTTTAAGAATTCTATCAGGCAACATGTATATGGTAGTACCCATGGATCCTATAGTCACATGTCCATTGATGCAACTCTGCCAGAAAATGGATTTCCTAGTTGCAGATCAGTGGTATGCAAGGTTCCATGATGGCAAATCAGATACTCTGTGAGTGCTCAGACCGTGGTGCCAGCAAGACTTAGTAGGATTGGCAGACCTGTTCCCAGGTGATGTTCAGCCCCATTACAAGCAATGACTGCCTTACACTCTGGTAAAGAGAAAACCCTGTGGTGGAGCTTCACAGGGGCCATCAGCATATACTGGACATCAGACATGTGAGTGCCCAGGGTGTATGTGCAAGGCACCACCACTGCAGGTGGGCAATCAGTAGTGTCTGCCATTTATCCTTTCATTAAAAAAAAAAATGTGATGTAGTTCAAGAAATTTTCCAGTTACTGAATTTCAAGGAAAGAATCAGGAGAATTCTAGGAGATCCTGCGTATCCAAATCCTGTGATCTTCCTAGGAACTCCTTTCCAGGAAGTCCTTTCTAGGAAGTCCTTGGCACCATAGGTATCAGCGTCAGGAAATGTGTGTATGGTTGATCATGGGGTGACACACCCCAGAGGGATACCCTCACATCCACCGTCTACTTTATAAAGACGTCTAGGGATTGAGATTCTCAAATTCAGTGTCTGCAGTGACGGTGAATTCCATAAACACTGTTCTTTCTTCAATTTAATGGCAATGTTCTTTCTTCAATTTAAAGTCATTTAACTTTGTTCCACTTTAGTGATTAAGAACTTGCCAACCTCTTTTAGTAACCCTTCATATTCATGAAATACTTTAAATGCCACTTTTACTTTTTCTTTTCCAGGTCAGACCATCTTTTTTTTTTTTTTTTTTTTTTTAACTCTTTCAAATGCTCTATCTTCTACCTCTTTAGTCATTTTTATTCCTCTTCTCCCTTTGTTATCATTTGGTAGAAAAAACAGACTACCTAAATTTTAACAAGGGCCTGACAATCGTAAGCTATATTGAAAGAATCCATTCCCAGCCCTTACCTGTCATAATTCCATTAAAACAGCCTCAAATTAATTAGCTTTTTAAAGTAACCACACATGCTTTTTAATTCCTCATTCACTTTGATTAATGATAACTTCCAGTTAAGGCAGTGAACATTTATTAGCTATATATACTTTTGTGTCCAAAAGTCTTTTCAAACCCATTGTTGAACTTGTTTGCTGTTCTATGTATGAATCTCTGAATATTCAGCCTTTTATATTATTTTTATTAAAACTTCTCTGCAATTTATCAATTTATATGACTCTCCTTTCCATCTTATATCTGTAAAATTCAGGCAGTTGTATGAAAGTCCCCAGAATAATTGTTTTTCTATTATTTTTCAAAGGTATCCTGAAATAGAGACGATATATTTGATTAAAAAGAAATAACCTAGGAGGTCCCATCATGGCACAGTGGAAACAAATCTGACTAGTATCCATGAGGATGCAGGTTCGATACCTGGTCTCACTCAGTGGGTTAAGGACCCGGCATTGCCATGAGCTGTGGTGTAGGTCACAGACATGGCTGGGATCTGGCATTGCTATGGTTGTGGTGTTGGCCATCGGCTACAGCTCCGATTCGACCCCTGTCCTGGGAACCTTCATATGCCACGGGTGCAGCCATAAAACGACAAAAAGAGAGAGAGAGAGAAAGAACCTAGGAGTTCCCACTGTGGCACAGTGGGTTAAGAACCTCACTGCAGCATCTTGGGGTGCTGTGGAGTGGTGGATTCGATCCCTGGTCCAGCACAGTGGGTTAAGAGATCCAGAATTACCACGGCTATGGCGTAGGTCACAGCTGTGGCTCAAATTCAGTCCCAGGCCTGAATATGCCATGGGTATGGCCATAACATAAAATTTTAAAAGAGAGAGAGAGAGAGAGGAGTTCCTGTTGTGGCGCAGTGGTTAACAAATCCAACTAGGAACCATGAGGTTTCGGGTTTGATCCCTGGCCTCGCTCAGTGGGTTAAGGATCCGGCATTGCCGTGAGCTGTGGTGTAGGTCACAGACGTGGCTAGGATCTGGCATTGCTATGGCTGTGGTGTAGGCCGGCAGCAACAGCTCCAATTAGACCCCTAGCCTGGGAACCCCCATATGCTGTGGGTTCGGCCCTCAAAAGACAAAAAATAAAAAATATAAATAAATAAACAAACAGGATAACGGTGAGAAAGGAGGGGAAAAACAGTTTTGGATGAAGAGGTCAGGAAAGACAACTCTGAGAGGTGACATTTAAGTCCTAATGAGGAACTGGTTGAGATTTTTGGCAGGAAAATCATCTTCCAACTCTTGAGAGCCTCTTCCAGAGAATAGGAACATATTCTTGTATCACATGGACTTGACCTAACATGGAACAAAAATATCCAAGCAATCTTATTTTGTCACTTAAGGCATTTAATTCAAATGTCAAATGCTCTGTGAAACTCCTAAGCAAAATTGCTTGTCCCATTCTCTGTGCTTTCTTCACGCTATTGATTTGTTGCTTAGGCCTCTTTGGGTTGCAAAGAATAGAAAATGCAAATGAGAAATTCTCACTGTGTCACAGGGGGATCAGCAGCATCTCCGGAACTCAGTAAAGCAGGTTCAAACCTCGGCCCAGTACAGTGGATTAAGGATTTGGATCTGATCCCCTGGCTGGGGAACTCCATATGCTGAGGGGCAGCCAAGGAAAAAAAAGGAAATTAAACTTGCTTAAGCAAATGGAGTTTATTATCTTTCAAATCAAAGGGATTACCTCTGCCTTGAGGGACAACTTGATATAAACCCAAAAGGACCAGAAAGAGCAGTTTTGACTCTCCTCATTCCTCAGACCTACTTCCTTGGTGACAAACAGGATTTGCTTCATCCTGAGGCCCCCATCCTCATGGCAGCAAGATGGCTGAAGACTCCTATCCCATTAGAAATTCAGAGTCTCTTCTTAGAAGGAATTCCCTCTGTGGCTCAGTGGGTTACAAGCCTGACTAGTATACATGAGGATTCAGGTTCCATCTGTGGCCTCCCTAAATGGGTGAAGGATCCCAGTTACTCTGGCTGTGGGGGAGGCCAGCAACTGCAGCTCCGATTTGACCCCTAGCCTGAGAACTTCTACATGCCCCAGGTGCGGCCCTAAAAAGAAAAAAAGAAAAAAGAAATGCATAGTCTCTGAGGAGTTCCCACTGTGGTGCAGTGGGTTAAGAACCTGACGGCAGAAGCTCATTGCTTCAGAGTTGCCCTCAGTCCCCGGCCTGGCCCATTAGGGTTAAAGGATCCAGCATTGCTACAGCTGTGGTATAGGTCACAGTTGTGGTATAGGTCGCAGCTGTGGCTCAGATTCAATCCCTGGCCTGGGAATTTACATATGCAGATGAAAAAAAAAAAAAAAAGAAAAAGAAAAAAGGAAGAGATCGAAGAAGGAAGGAAGGGAGGGAGGAAAGAGGGAAAAGAAAGAAATTCAGGCCCTATCCCAGACCTACTTGATGAGCTCTGCATTTTGACAAAATTTTTCAGATGATTCATAGACACATTAAAATGTGAGAATCATGGATTTCCTGCTCTAGACTAGCACTGTCCACTGAAGATACAATAGAAGCCACTTATGTAATTTTAAATTTTCTGGTAGCCACATTAAAAAGTACAACGAAAACAAGCCAAGTTAATTTTAGTAGTATATTTTTATGCAACTTAATATATTCCAGATATTACCATTTGAACTTGTACTCAGTATAAAAATGATTAATGAGATACTCTTCAGGAGTACTCTTTTAACCCAGTGTTTATTTTCTATTTACAACATATCTCAATTCGGACTAGCTACCTTTCAAGTGCTCGATAGACACCTATGGTGGGTGGTTATTGTATTGATCAGCACTGCACTGAGCCGTAAAGAGCAGACCACGTGCTTCCACTCTTCTCTGGGTCTCAGTGGCTTAACCCAGTGCCTGATAGGTAGTAGGCAATAAATGTTTGTTGAATTAATACATTTGAGATGAGAGAGATTTAAAATACGTAACCAGCACAGCAGAAGTACTGACCAAACAAAATCACAATAGATACAGGATGCAAACTATCAGTGATTCAGCACTGGAGGGAAGTGGCATAATAACCCAGAATGCAGTTGTCCCTTGGTATCTGAGGAGGAGTAGTCCTGGCAGCCCACCTGGATACTCAAGTCCCTTATATAAAATGAGGTAGTACAGGGGTTCCCATTGTGGCTCAGCGGTTAACGAACCCAACTAGCATCCATAAGGATGGGGGTTTGATCCCTGGCCTCGCTCAGTGGGTTAAGGATCCGGCGTTGCCATGAGCTGTGCTGTAGGTTGCAGACGCAGCTTGGATCCCACGTTGCTGTGGCTCTAGTGTAGGCCAGAGGCTATAGTTCCGATTGGACCCCTAGCCTGGGAACTTCCATATGCCACGTGTGTTGCCCTAAAAGACAAAAAAAAAAACAAAAAACAAAAACAGACAAAAAAAAAGTAAAGTGGGGTAGTACAATGAATATAGTCAGCTCTCAGTGTCTGTGATTGGCTGAATCCACAGAAGTGAAGTCTTCAGACAACTGAGGACCACCTGTACAGGAAGTGGTCCAATCCTTTCATATCTCAGATGAGAACATGGGGTCCATACAAGTGAGTGATGTGTGCTCAGTCACACATTCTTGATTACATTCACTAGGATTAGATGATCAGGTCTTAAATTCCTAGCTTCCAACCCAGAGAGGTTTCCACTATATTCATTCATTAGTGAGCACCTACTGCATGCAAAAGCATTGTGATGGGCCCAGCAAGGGAAGAGACATAAAGAAGAATATTCATGTGCTTCCAAGAATACCGGTTAAATCATTTACATTGTCAACTCAAACTAATTCTATAAAGAAAGGCATTTATTCAGTCATGTAATTGAAACTCTCCAGGTAGACTTGGCTTCTGGTGCAGTTTCCTCCAGACTCACATGTTGACAGTCTCCTCACTCTGGAGCCGTCTGCCCTCATGGATTGACTTCATCATCCCTGGCTACCCCAGCCCTAAACTACTCCTCTTCAAATCACCAAGTCAAGCCCAATAAAGAATGGCTAATTTTTCATAAATCCTAGGAATATCTTGCATCATGTTGGCCATGATTGGATTAATCTGCCATCGCTACCTCAAAAACAGCCATTATATAAGTTTTCACAGCAAATATTCTGGCTCAAGTTAGTCAGGGTCCCCAGACTGGGAGTTGGGTCAGCAGTGGTACTGAGCACATCGGCTTAGAGTGAGGAAGAGCTCTGGGTAAGTGTTCCTCAGATGAGGGAAAAGAAACCTGGGGTGTGTAAAACACAATAACATCTATTCCAGGACCTGTGTCTTTTCATTTCACTGTCCCAATTTTGAGAAGGTACAAATTAATGTGAAATATCCCTCCTCTCCTCTCTCTTCTTGCTTTCTCCTCTGTTATCCCTCCCTTTCTTTGTCTCTTTCTACTCTCTTAAAGGTAGAAGCATCAGATAGACAGAATGGAGACCCGTGGTCAAAGTCAAAACAGAGAAGTCAGCTTTTTTCTGTTGCTCCTTCAGATCTTGAAAATCTTTATCATTTATATTTTTCTTAGTAAAGACAGATTTTATTTATTTATTTTTTTTCTCCTTTTCTAGGGCTGCTTCCCGTGGCATATGGAGGTTCCCAGGCTAAGAGTCGAATTGGAGCTGTAGCCACCGGCCCACGCCAGAGCCACAACAACGCGGGATCCAAGCTGCGTCTGCGACCTACACCACAGCTCACGGCAACGCCGGATCGTTAACCCACTGAGCAAGGGCAGGGATGGAACCCGCAACCTCATGGTTCCTAGTCGGATTCGTTCACCACTGCGCCACGACGGGAACTCCAATTTCTCATTTAAGAATGAATGTGTGTATACATATAACTGAATAACTTTGTTGTACAGCAGAAATGATCTCAACCTTGTAAATCAACTATACTTCAATAAAACTTGGAAAAAGGAAAAAGTATTATACATATATATGTATATACATAAAGGAATAAACTAGCAAGATGCAAATAAACACTCTTCCCAAGAAGTGTATTTATTTATTTTATTTTACACACATTCATTCTCTTTCAGATTTTTTTCCCACATAGATTATCACAGAACATTGGGTAGAGTTTTTTATGTTATACGGTAGGTCCCCATTGGCCAATTGTTAATTTATTCATGTTTATGCTGAATCTCTAAGGATCTTGTGAACATTTCCAGAATCCGCATGCAATTATAGAAACACTTTATATGTTATCTGTTTTATACTTTTTACGTAATTTCTAAAGTAGAAATTCTGGAAACTACCAAAGCCTTAACAAAAAGTCTAGCAAGCACTTAATTTATCTCACCTGAGTACAAAACAGCTTTAATTAGAACCAGGGAAAACCTAACCTAACGGTTAGAAAAACCTGTGACTTCAGTTAGGAAAACCTCGCTGTGACTTCAGTACCTTGTTACTTCACCTGGAAGTTTGTTAGAAAGGCAGACTCTCAGGCCCCTCCTCAGATTTACTGAATCAGAAGCCACATTGTAGCAAGATTCCCAGGTGATTCTGGTGCATAGAAAAGTTCAAGAAGCACTGATCCAACATTATTGTTGGGTCCTCAGCCACCAGATGGAGATTACTTGCCGATTAGATGAGAGCCAGGTGCAGAAAGAAAAACTCTAAGGCCCAGAGAACAGAGAGAGCAACTCGGATTTCCAGGGCCTTGGCTTGCTGAACAGGAACTTAATGGAACTTTCCACAGATGGGAAAAAAACTGAGGTAAAGGTGATGGAAGGACAGACTTGAAGTTCATTGTGATTCTTTGCTACTCATCCAAAAATCAGGCGCTCCGGCTACCCCCAAGCTGTGCTAAGGAAAAAGAAAATGAAAAAAAAAAGTATGCAAATGTTTTGAAGAACCAAATTTCTCCAAAAAAAAGAAAAGTATGCAAATTTTTTTGAGGAACGTAGCCTTCTCAAAGATAACCCCCCACTCAGCCCCCTCACCCCGCCAGGTCTAAATGATGCCAGTGAGTACCTACAATGACAGAATATACTTCTCAACCTCATTTTACACCAGTGGTATTAATTCAAGAAAATCAAAGTAATCTACTACACATTGGTTTTAACTACAAAATCATAAATCTCACCTATGTCCTTTTTAATCAGCTCCTTTTAGCTAGAGCAGAAAGAAGTAAACCACAAAGCAGACAATTAGTAAGAATTTGTTGCTTTGGGGTGAGATGCCCCAATGTAGCCCTTCCTACGACCACAATTAAAGCCACTCTGAAAATAGTTTCTCTTAGTACATAAGGATTTGTTTCCCAGAAGTAATGATGTGACAAATACACTCTCATAGAGGATAAAGATACATAACATTTCAAAACTCTGTTTTAATCTATACACGCACAGTAAAATTCTACCTGGAAGTTTATTTATAAGAGATTATCTCTTAAAGACAAATATCATATGATTTCACCTATATCTGGAATCTAATATATGGCACAAATGAAACTTTCCACAGAAAAGAAAATCATGGACTTGGAGAAGAGACTTGTGGTTGCCAAGAGGGAGGGGGAGGGAGTGGGAGGGAATAGGAATTTGGGGTTAATAGATGCAAACTATTGCCTTTGGATTGGATAAGCAATGGAATCTTGCTCTGTAGCACTGGGACCTATGTCTGGTCACTTGTGATGGAGCATGATAATGTAAGAAAAACGAATGTATACATGTATGTGTGACTGGGTCACCTTGCTGTGCAGTAGAAAACTGACAGAACACTGTAAATCAGCTATAGTGGAAAAAATAAAAATCACTATTTTAAAAAAAGAATATTTGTATAGATAAAAAAAGAGAGATTATCTTTTGCATGGACATCTGTTGCATTGTCTTCCCAGCAAATCTTCACCCACTTTTTCTTTCTTTTTTTCTGTTTGATTTTTTGCTTTTTAGGACTGCACCCACTGCTTATGGAAGACCCCAGGCTAGGAGTCAAGATAGAGCTAGAGCTACAGTTAAAGCAGAGCTACAGGCTAGAGCTACAGCTGCCAGCCTACGCCACAACCACAGCAACTCAGGATCTGAGGCAAGTCTGAGACCTACACCACAGCTCAGGGCAACACCAGATCCTTCACCCACTGATTGAGGCCAGGGATTGAACCTGCATGCTCATAGATACTAGTCAGATTCGTTTCCACTGTGCCACAATGGGAACTCCCCACTTTTTCTATTTAATCCATCCCTTCCTGGAGTTCCCGTCATGGCGCAGAGGAAATAAATCCAACTAGGAACCATGAGGTTTCAGGTTCCATCCCCGGCCTAACTCAGTGGGTTAAGGATCTGGCATTGCTGTGAGCTGTGGTGTAGGTTGCAAATGTGGCTCGGATCTGGCATTGCTGTGGCTCTGGTGTAGGCCAGCAGCTACAGCTCCAATTAGACCCCTAGCCTGGGAACCTCCATATGCCCCTGGTGCAGACAAAAAGACAAAAAATTAAAAAAAAAAAAATCCATCTCTTCCTTTGTGAAAGGGCCCCTCTCCACTCTGTGTATTTCTGGTGGAACTACTTGTCACCAAATCTTATCAACACCAGCCACAAACAGGACCCAACCTGTCAATCAAAACATCCTACTCCCACACTCAATCACAGATAGTGAGGTCAAGAGCAATGACATGGTCCAGCAAGACCCAGTCAGAGTCCATCCTTGGCATTTTACATCTGTATCCTAAGAAGGAAGCTGGGTTAGGGTGGTCTAAGCCGAAAGTTTGCTGAATCAGATCAACTATCTCTCAGAAGCAAGCAGGTAGACCAATGCACCTCGGGAAAGAGGTAGTGGTAAGAAAGCCCAAAGCTAGTGGCACTTGAGCCCACTGCTATTCCTTCCAGCAAAATAAGTCAGTATGTGGGTGTCGGCGTCGGGGGGGTGAGGGGGGTATGGGTATATGTGTGTGTTTGTTTAAGCTAGTTCTTGCTTATTCATAACACACACTTCCTGGTATACAATCAGAAAATCAAAAGAAGGATTTCAAAATGAAATTCACGGACACTCAGAAAGGTAGCTTGTTACTATTATGCAATTGTGGCTACGTGTTTAGCAAACAGGGTCATTTACCACATAGTCTGTCATCCTTGTCTGTGAAGCAGGAATCGTATTTCTAAGCCTCCCTTTTCTTCCTGCACTAGGTCAGGCAAGCTCAGGTTTCTGAGTGAAAGAGCAAAAGAGAAACATAAAGCAGTGTTTTCTTTTAGGCGGATCTTCTGTATCACTCTCTCCTCCTCTGTCCTGATTAACTGGATAGACGGTGTGAAATTTCTGTCGGACTATCTTCTAAGTCAAAATGTTAGGATGGAAAAAGAGTACATATGTATCAAATCAGTGGTTTACATATAAATTATTTTATTTAATGAAGTAAATACCCCCAGTGAAACATTTTCCTGTTACAGCAGAAAACACTGAGACTTTATCAGGTAGCTCTTAGAGAGCCTCAAACTAGTGTGTGGCAGAACCTGGACCCTAATCCAGGCCGTCTGACTCCCAGCTCACAATGTTCTCCATGGAAGTGCATTGCATCCCAGAGAAGCTGGCAGTAGTGTCGGTAATCCAGATAGTATGTTTATGTCACACCAAATGTCCATGCACTCAAATATTTTGAAGTATAATCAGCCTTCTCTAGGCCTTGGTGTAAAACAGTTAGTGTGTTGGATAAGTAATCCTAAAGCTGAGTCTGAAGTGAATGAGAGTCCAAAATGGAAAGAAAATAAAGTAAATGCATGCCCTACCCCCTAAGAAAAAATGTTGAATACTGGAAGGGGAGGAAGACTTATGAAGGAAAAGGAAGAGGAAGTTTCTACCCGTTAAAAAAAGAGAACTCAAAACAAAAATCATCAAAGATCATCCATCTCAAGTCAGCCATGCTTGAAACTGGTACAGAAGGAAAAAAAAAAAGATATCTAGTCTGATTTAATCTGAAAAGGGGAAGAAAAGATATTATGTTTTTAAAAAAATACTGAGCTTTCATTAGGAGTTAAGAATAAAAGAATTTGGGCGTTCCCGTCGAGGCACAGTGGTTAATGAATCTGACTAGAAAACATGAGGTTGTAGGTTCGATCCCTGCCCTTGCTCAGTGGGTTAAGGATCTGGCGTTGCCGTGAGCTGTGATGTAGGTCGCAGATGCGGCTTGGATTCCGCGTTACTGTGGCTCTGGTGTAGGCCGGTGGGTACAGCTTTGATTAACCCCCCTAGCCTGTGAACCTCCACATGCCATGGGAGCGGCCCTAGAAAAGGAATAAAGACCAAAAAAAAAAAAAAGAATAAAAGAATAAAAGAATTTAAGTCCAATTGTGGCCAGAAATACAACCAACCTGCCTCCAGGTTTGAAAAGCAGGATGGAAAATATTGGGAGCCAGTCAGGTTTACTTTTGAAATGGCCCTACTAAGTGTTCGCCACCACACAAACTCTCCACACCCCAGCAGCCCAATCTTATACAGGCTTGTTGTACAAAGATTTCCTGCCCCCCACCCCTTCAAAACTTATCCATCCCCTATCTCATTACCTAAAGGCAAATTCTCTGTTTTTTGTAACTTAATCTTTTAATCTTATTCCACTGACATGGATAAAATTTCTAAAATATATTGCTACCGTTCTTTAGGTTTTTTTGTTTGTTTGTTTGTTTTGTCTTTTTGCCTTTTCTAGGGCCGCTCCTGCGGCATATGGAGGTTCCCAGGCTAGGGGTCGAATCGGAGCTGTAGCCACAGGCCTACACCACAGTCACAGCAACGTGGGATCCAAGTGGCGTCTACGACCTACACCACAGCTCACAGCAACACCGGATCCTTAACCCACTGAGCAAGGCCAGGGATCCAACCCCATACCTAATGGTTCCTAGTCAGATTCATCAACCACTGCGCCATGACGGGAACTCCACATTGCTACTCTTTATATAAAACAAAAATGCAGAGAAAAAGGACCAGAAAAATACACCATTTAATGGGGAGTGGAGAGAGGGGAGTGGTCAGGTCATGTGATGAGGGCAGATTTCATTTTTTATTCCAGTATTTCTATATATTTTTAATCTTCTACATTAAGCATGTATTCATATGTAATTCTTACAAAATGAATGATAAGAAACATGAGAAAATATTTTTAACTCATTCTTCCCTTTCCAGGAAGTTTCATTTCTTTATTTTTTTATTAAAAATTTTTTTTTCTTTTTACAGTTGGATGATAGAATCAGAGGGAGGTATTTTTTGTAGTTCAGACATTTTAATGCAACTTTACTCTTAGTGCATTTGTAGGCAGGACCTACATCATCACAGTCACCATCCCCACAGAGCCACTATATAAAACAGACATCTATGTTCCTGTGTGTGTTGATACTGTGTTATAGGGTTTAGAGGATACAAGCTGAATACAAGGTAGCCTCTGCAGGAGTATGGCCAAGTAAAAGTCAGAAGACATTCTGCATTTTCTATAATAATTTAATTTTGACATGAAAAATGTATTCATTTTCTTGGCAATTAAAAATAAATATAAGGCAAGATACATTTTGAAAGACTTTTTTTTTGGACAAATAGGATGGGAAATAAGGGTGTCCCATCTCTCTGGGCCATTGTTTGAGACCCACTGTTCCTTCTAGGGTACTCTTTCCTCTGCTACATTGACCCCGAGAGGATCAATGACTTTATGCCCAGAGGATCACTGGGTGAAATGACTTAGATGGAAAGAAACACATCCTTGTCCCATGACCACAGAGCCAGGGTCCTCTGTATTCACATCTTCTCTCTAGATTTGCTGACTACCCTGATTTCAGTATTAATAAAGCCTCTTTTGGTTGCAAATGACAGAGACTCAAATTGAATTACCCTATGCAAAAAGTGGAAGTTACTTTATCTCATAACTAGAAGAACAAAACAAAACAAGCTTGGCTTCATGCAAAGGTGGCTTTGGCACTCAAACAGTAGCAGCAGGAATGTGTTTTTTGGGTTTTTTTTGGTCTTTTTGCCTTTTCTAGGGCCGCTTCCTGTGGCATATGGAGGTTCCCAGGCTAGGAGTCTAATCAGAGCTGCAGCCACCAGCCTATGCCAGAGCCACAGCAACGCAGGATCCAAGCCATGTCTGCGACCTACACCACAGTTCACAGCAACGCCGGATCCTTAACCTACTGAGCAAGGGCAGGGACCGAACCTGCAACCTCATGGTTCCTAGTTGGATTCGTTAGCCACTGAGCCAAAACAGGAACTCCAGGAATGTGTTTTTCTGCCCCAGCTCTTCCTTCTTTTGTATGGGCGTCTTTCTCAAGTCTTTGCCCATATGAGCCAAAGCAGGAAACCAGTCACTGCAGACTTAATATCTACCTTATACTTCCACCAAGCAACCTCAGCAGAGACAGAAAATCTGTCCTGTTTAGCTCCATTAATGCTTGGTGTTTAGTGTCATTGGTCTGGCTTGGGCCATGCACCTGTCTCTGAACCAATTGCTTGGGGAGAGGAAATGGGATGATCTGATTGGACAGACCCAGGTCTATGCCTACTAATGGAGCAGAAGCCCCACCTGAACCACAAGGATTGAGTTGGTGGGGGAGGTAGTACCAAGGCACTCTTATTAAAAGAAAGGAAAACTGTTGCCAGAAGAGGAAAACAAGAGATGACCACCAGTTTCCCTGACACATAGCCACACAGAAAAATCTAGATTCATTATCATTACTGTTCTTTTTAAGTTTCTAAATGTCTGCCTAACATTCTCTGACTTTTAGGTCTCAAACAACTGGTCTTTTCTCGCCAAACGTGGAGTCTCAGTGAGCCGTGAGAGCATTACTGTCAATGCTGGGAGGAGTTATTTATCAACCCCCTATGATCTGGGCTGAGAAGGAATAATGCTCCAGGCAGGAAGCATTCATTTAACATATATTTCATCACTTCTATGTATCACACAAGTGCTTGACCCTGATCTTACCTATGATAATTAGCCTATATGAGAAAATCAGTATTAAGATAGGCTGAGGAGTTCCCGTCATGGCGCAGTGGTGACCGAATCCGACTAGGAACCATGAGGTTGCGGGTTCCATCCCTGCCCTTGCTCAGTGGGTTAACAATCCGGCGTTGCCGTGAGCTGTGGTGTAGGTTGCAGACGCGGCTCGGATCCCGCGTTGCTGTGGCTCTGGCGTAGGCCGGTGGCTACGGCTCCGACTCAACCCCTAGCCTGGGAACCTCCATATGCTGCGGGAGCGGCCCAAGAAATAGCTAAAAAAAAAAAAAAAAAAAAAAAGACAGGCTGATAGGGGAAGACTATGAAAGAGAAGGATTTGTTCTTTTATAGCTCAGGGCAGTAAGGACACGCTTCTAAGAGATGATGATGATCTCACTAATCCCTAAGAACATGTAAGAATTGTGTAGAGATGTGGACAGTAAGGAGTAGATGAACATTCTAGGCACAGAGGACAGTATGTACCCAAACACAAAGGCAAGGTGAGCCATGGGACATTTTTGTAATAACAAATAAGCCAGGTTAATTTACAGCTCAGGTGTGTGCAGGAAAGTGGCCTAAGACAAGGCCGGAGGGAACATGAATGAACTTGTCAGCCATGCCAAGTCTGGATGCTCGGAATTTATTTTGCAAGCAAGCATTAGCCATTGAAAGTTTTTAGGCAGAAATAAAATATGACCAACTGTGGTTTTGTTTGTTTGTTTAATCACTCCCTGGAGGGCAGATTGTGAAGGAGAAAGACTGGAGGAAGGGAAATAAGCACAGGCTAGTTCAGTGGTCCTGGCAGGTTATGATAAGGAGGAAATAAAACTCTGTGGGATGGAGAAGGGGGAATGAATATACAGGAAATAGTGTTGTTAGGACAGAAAAACTAAGGAGCATGAAGGAAAAGAAAGGAGAAAAGAGGAGAATCTGGGAGGGTTCCCAGGTTTCCGGCTTGGGTGACTGGTTGGTGGGTGCTATCATTACAATAGAAACTGAGTTTTCAGGAGTTCTCATTATGGCACAGCAGAAATGAATCCAACTAGGAACCATGAGGTTTGGGGTTCCATCCCCGGCCTCGCGCAGTGGATTAAGGATCCGGTGTTGCTGTGAGCTGTCGTGTAGGTTGCAGATGCAGCTCAGATCTGGCATTGCTGTGGCTCTGGTGTAGCCCAGCAGCTATGGTTCCAACTTGATCCCTAGCCTGGAAACCTTCATATGCCTTGGGTGTGGCCCTAAAAAGACAAAAGACAAAAAAAAAAAAAAAAAAAAAAAAAAGAAAGAAAGGAAGAAAGAAACCGAGGTTTCGGAGGAAGAGGATGAGTATGGTTAGGGGCATCCAGTTGGAGATGCGTAATGGATACAAGAGTTCCAAGTTCAAGAGAGCCAGCAGGGCTGGAAACGTAGATGTCATCAAGGATCGGGGTAGCTAGAGCCATGTGTATGGATGGGTCAGTCGAGGGGAGGTTCTAACATGAAAAGAGAAGTTGGAAGGACTGAACCCTGGGCACCACCAACATTTAAAAGTCCAATAGGGAGTTCCCGTCGTGGCGCAGTGGTTAACGAATCCGACTAAGAACCATGAGGTTGCGGGTTCGGTCCCTGCCCTTGCTCAGTGGGTTAAGGATCCGGCGTTGCCGTGAGCTGTGGTAGGTTGCAGACGCGGCTCGGATCCCGCGTTGCTGTGGCTCTGGCGTAGGCCAGTGGCTACAGCTCCTATTCGACCCCTAGCCTGGGAACCTCCATATGCCGCGAGAGCGGCCCAAAGAAATAGCAAAAAGACCAAAAAAAATAAACAAATAAATAAAAGTCCAATAGATAAAGAGGAGTCAAAAAGGAGACAAAGATGAAAGGACCAGACATGGAAGAGGGCAATGAGGATATCTGTCTCCCCAGGAAGGAGTGAGCTTTTTCTTCAGAGTCACTTGGTTTTTCAGGATTTGGGGGGTTTTGTTTTGTTTTGTTGCTTTTTAGGGCCACACCTGTGGCATATGGAGGTTCCCAGGCTAGGGGTCAAATCAGAGCTACAGCTGCCGGCCTACGCCACAGCCACAGCAACGGGGGATCCGAACTGCGTCTGAGACCTACACCACAGCTCACGGCAACCCCAGATCTTTAATCCAATGATGGAGGCCAGGAATTGAACTCACAACCTCATGGTTCCTAGTCAAATCCATTTCCTCTGTGCCTCAAGGGAAGTCCTCATTGTTTTTCGGGTTGTTGTTTTTTTTTGTTTGTTTTGGGTTTTTTTTTTTTAGGGCCACACCCATGGCATATAGAGGTTCCCAGGTTAGGGGTTGAAGAGGAGCTATAGCCGCTGGCCTACACCACAGCCACAGCAATGCCACATCCGAGCTACATCTGTGACCTACAACACAGCTCATGGCAATGCCGGATCCTTAACCCTCTGAGGGAAGCCAGGGATCGAACCCATAAGCTCATGGTTCCTAGTCGGATTCGTTTCTGCTGTGCCACGATGGGAACTCCTTGTTTTTGTTTTTAATTAAGGCATAGTTGATTCACTTCACAGTCACGTGTAATTCTCTTTTGAAAAACTGTCTCTTTCTCCTCCGCACAGCAGCCCCTCTCGGCTGAAACTTCAGATTGGAAGTGGGGCTGAGGAAAGGCTTTGCAAAAATATGCAAAAAGGCTACAGCCTCAACAGCACAGCCAGTTTAACATAACCTCCCTCATTTCTGCTCCCCTATGGGTTGCTAGCAGGTGACTTTTGCTTACTTCTGGATCCTTGGCTGTCTTCCAGACAGCTGAGGTCACAAACATATAAAGAGTTCCAGTGACACTCTCAAGGTAAAGCTTATCATTACGAATCATCAACTGGATTTGAGAAAACTGCTCAATTTCCCTTCAGAGGCCGGAAGAGCTTCTTCACGAACCCACAGGAAGCATCTTCTCTACTAACCTGGATATGCTGCCAAGGAGAGAGAATGGATGTCTATGTTTGGGTCATCTTGATAGATGGTAGGTAGAGAAATTTAAGTACCATCGACTTAGCACTGGGGAAGGCTTAGAACTTTAAGCCAGTCCCAGTTCTGTCAGATGGTAGCTGTTTAGCCATGAGCCTCTCTCTGAGTCTTCGTTTTCTTTGCTGTCAGAATGAGAGAGTGATCCTTGCTTCAAAACACTGTGGTGAAGATGAAATAAGATCATCAATGTGTATAGAGCCCCCTGGTGTCATGTGAAAAGAATAGAATGATGATGTAATCGACTTTTCTTTCCTTTTATTTAGTTGTAGTAAAATATAATATATATAAGATTTGCCATTTTAAAGTATATAATTCAGTGGTATTAATTATATGTATGAGAGTTCCCTTTGTGGCAGCGTGGGTTAAGAATCCAACTGCAGGGGCTCTGGTTGCTGCGGAGGCTAGGGTTCAATCCCCAGCCTGGCACAGTGGGTTAGGGATCAGGCATTGCTGCAGCTGTGGCTCGGATTCAATTCCCTGGCCTGGGAAATTCCATAAGCCTCAGGTATGACCATTACCAAAAAAATATTGCATGTATGATGTTGTGCAAACATCACCACCATCTATTAAAACTGTCACTCCAAATAGAAACTCTGTACCCTTTAAGCCATTAACCCCTGGTAACCTCTAATCCGCTTTTTTGAGCCCATAAGTTTGCTTATTCTAGATATAATGGAGTCACACATTTTTCTTTTTGTGTCTGGTTTATTTCACTTACTAAAATGTTTTCAAGGTTTATCCATGTTGTAACATGTATCAGAATGTCATTTCTTTTTATGAATATTCTATTGTTATGAATATACGGCATTTGGTTTATCCATTCATCTGTTGATGGACACTTGGGCTATTTCCATCCCTTTGGCTGTTGTGAATGATGCTGCAGTGAAGGCCGGTGCAAGTCTATCTGTTTGAGCTCCTGCTTTCAGTTCTTTTGGGAAAACACTTAGGAATGGTATTGTTGAGTCATATGACAATTCTCTGTTAAACTCCTTTGAGGAAGCACCAAACTGCTTTCCACAGCACTGCACCTTCATATTTTCACTAGCAATGCACACGGTTTCCAATTTCTCCATATCCTCAAGTATCCAATACTTGCTATTTTCCATATTTTTTATTATAGTCATCCTAATAGGACTGAAGTGGTATCTTATTGAGATCTAATCAATATTTATTTATCTCTGTCAGTGCAAGAAAATAAGTCAGATAATCAAATCTAAACAATATTCCAAAGATCACCTATAAGTAGTTTTGTAATATTTGGGTATTATTTGAAAGATTCTGTGCCATACAAACCAAGGGTGATTATCTGGTTTTTAAAATGCATTGAAAATAATAAAGCCTCATGTACATTTCTGCCTCAAAAGAGACTGGAAGCTTGTCTCTGGCTGGGTGACTCCTTTACCATGACCCATAATGCCAGCTAGTCTGTGGTGTCCCTAGACTGATTTGCAATGGTAGGTCAAGAAAGCCTGGGTCTTGCTGTACAGCAGAAATTGACCAAACAATGTAAATCAACTATAATAGAAAAAATAAAAACCTTAAAAAAAAAAAAAGAAAGAAAAGAAAAGCTGGGTGCTTGCTCTAAGGTTGTTGTCTTTCTGGTTTATGACTTCTTCAGCACATCCAGATAATTCATTGCTTTGTTTCAGAAGACTTAATGGCTTTGATCATTGAGAACTGATAAGGAGAAATAACAGCAATATTAATAATGGGCACTAATGGATAGAGGACATGATGCTAAGCTTGAATCTCTAAGGGGCATAAAAATTACGAGGGTCAAACTGGCCACTCCTAGACTTATAAACATTTGTTGGAAGACAGCTAGGGGTCGAATCAGAGCTGTATTCGATGGCCTTGACTTTCTCTGCACCTGGGAAAAAAAGGATCTTATCTATTTTAGCTTATATAATACTCAAAACAACAACAACAAAAAAAAACAACAATCCTCAGGATTCCCATCATGGCACAGCGGAAACGAACCTGACCAGGAACCATGAGGTTGCAAGTTCGATCCCTGGCCTCACTCAGTGGGTTAAGGATCTGGCATTGCTGTGAGCTGTGGTGTAGGTTGCAAATGTGGCTCGGATCTGGCATTGCTGTGGCTCTGGCGTAGGCCAGCAGCTACAGCTCCAATTAGACCCCTAGCCTGGGAACCTCCATATGCCCCTGGTGCAGACAAAAAGACAAAAAATTAAAAAAAAAAAAATCCATCTCTTCCTTTGTGAAAGGGCCCCTCTCCACTCTGTGTATTTCTGGTGGAACTACTTGTCACCAAATCTTATCAACACCAGCCACAAACAGGACCCAACCTGTCAATCAAAACATCCTACTCCCACACTCAATCACAGATAGTGAGGTCAAGAGCAATGACATGGTCCAGCAAGACCCAGTCAGAGTCCATCCTTGGCATTTTACATCTGTATCCTAAGAAGGAAGCTGGGTTAGGGTGGTCTAAGCCGAAAGTTTGCTGAATCAGATCAACTATCTCTCAGAAGCAAGCAGGTAGACCAATGCACCTCGGGAAAGAGGTAGTGGTAAGAAAGCCCAAAGCTAGTGGCACTTGAGCCCACTGCTATTCCTTCCAGCAAAATAAGTCAGTATGTGGGTGTCGGCGTCGGGGGGGTGAGGGGGGTATGGGTATATGTGTGTGTTTGTTTAAGCTAGTTCTTGCTTATTCATAACACACACTTCCTGGTATACAATCAGAAAATCAAAAGAAGGATTTCAAAATGAAATTCACGGACACTCAGAAAGGTAGCTTGTTACTATTATGCAATTGTGGCTACGTGTTTAGCAAACAGGGTCATTTACCACATAGTCTGTCATCCTTGTCTGTGAAGCAGGAATCGTATTTCTAAGCCTCCCTTTTCTTCCTGCACTAGGTCAGGCAAGCTCAGGTTTCTGAGTGAAAGAGCAAAAGAGAAACATAAAGCAGTGTTTTCTTTTAGGCGGATCTTCTGTATCACTCTCTCCTCCTCTGTCCTGATTAACTGGATAGACGGTGTGAAATTTCTGTCGGACTATCTTCTAAGTCAAAATGTTAGGATGGAAAAAGAGTACATATGTATCAAATCAGTGGTTTACATATAAATTATTTTATTTAATGAAGTAAATACCCCCAGTGAAACATTTTCCTGTTACAGCAGAAAACACTGAGACTTTATCAGGTAGCTCTTAGAGAGCCTCAAACTAGTGTGTGGCAGAACCTGGACCCTAATCCAGGCCGTCTGACTCCCAGCTCACAATGTTCTCCATGGAAGTGCATTGCATCCCAGAGAAGCTGGCAGTAGTGTCGGTAATCCAGATAGTATGTTTATGTCACACCAAATGTCCATGCACTCAAATATTTTGAAGTATAATCAGCCTTCTCTAGGCCTTGGTGTAAAACAGTTAGTGTGTTGGATAAGTAATCCTAAAGCTGAGTCTGAAGTGAATGAGAGTCCAAAATGGAAAGAAAATAAAGTAAATGCATGCCCTACCCCCTAAGAAAAAATGTTGAATACTGGAAGGGGAGGAAGACTTATGAAGGAAAAGGAAGAGGAAGTTTCTACCCGTTAAAAAAAGAGAACTCAAAACAAAAATCATCAAAGATCATCCATCTCAAGTCAGCCATGCTTGAAACTGGTACAGAAGGAAAAAAAAAAAGATATCTAGTCTGATTTAATCTGAAAAGGGGAAGAAAAGATATTATGTTTTTAAAAAAATACTGAGCTTTCATTAGGAGTTAAGAATAAAAGAATTTGGGCGTTCCCGTCGAGGCACAGTGGTTAATGAATCTGACTAGAAAACATGAGGTTGTAGGTTCGATCCCTGCCCTTGCTCAGTGGGTTAAGGATCTGGCGTTGCCGTGAGCTGTGATGTAGGTCGCAGATGCGGCTTGGATTCCGCGTTACTGTGGCTCTGGTGTAGGCCGGTGGGTACAGCTTTGATTAACCCCCCTAGCCTGTGAACCTCCACATGCCATGGGAGCGGCCCTAGAAAAGGAATAAAGACCAAAAAAAAAAAAAAAGAATAAAAGAATAAAAGAATTTAAGTCCAATTGTGGCCAGAAATACAACCAACCTGCCTCCAGGTTTGAAAAGCAGGATGGAAAATATTGGGAGCCAGTCAGGTTTACTTTTGAAATGGCCCTACTAAGTGTTCGCCACCACACAAACTCTCCACACCCCAGCAGCCCAATCTTATACAGGCTTGTTGTACAAAGATTTCCTGCCCCCCACCCCTTCAAAACTTATCCATCCCCTATCTCATTACCTAAAGGCAAATTCTCTGTTTTTTGTAACTTAATCTTTTAATCTTATTCCACTGACATGGATAAAATTTCTAAAATATATTGCTACCGTTCTTTAGGTTTTTTTGTTTGTTTGTTTGTTTTGTCTTTTTGCCTTTTCTAGGGCCGCTCCTGCGGCATATGGAGGTTCCCAGGCTAGGGGTCGAATCGGAGCTGTAGCCACAGGCCTACACCACAGTCACAGCAACGTGGGATCCAAGTGGCGTCTACGACCTACACCACAGCTCACAGCAACACCGGATCCTTAACCCACTGAGCAAGGCCAGGGATCCAACCCCATACCTAATGGTTCCTAGTCAGATTCATCAACCACTGCGCCATGACGGGAACTCCACATTGCTACTCTTTATATAAAACAAAAATGCAGAGAAAAAGGACCAGAAAAATACACCATTTAATGGGGAGTGGAGAGAGGGGAGTGGTCAGGTCATGTGATGAGGGCAGATTTCATTTTTTATTCCAGTATTTCTATATATTTTTAATCTTCTACATTAAGCATGTATTCATATGTAATTCTTACAAAATGAATGATAAGAAACATGAGAAAATATTTTTAACTCATTCTTCCCTTTCCAGGAAGTTTCATTTCTTTATTTTTTTATTAAAAATTTTTTTTTCTTTTTACAGTTGGATGATAGAATCAGAGGGAGGTATTTTTTGTAGTTCAGACATTTTAATGCAACTTTACTCTTAGTGCATTTGTAGGCAGGACCTACATCATCACAGTCACCATCCCCACAGAGCCACTATATAAAACAGACATCTATGTTCCTGTGTGTGTTGATACTGTGTTATAGGGTTTAGAGGATACAAGCTGAATACAAGGTAGCCTCTGCAGGAGTATGGCCAAGTAAAAGTCAGAAGACATTCTGCATTTTCTATAATAATTTAATTTTGACATGAAAAATGTATTCATTTTCTTGGCAATTAAAAATAAATATAAGGCAAGATACATTTTGAAAGACTTTTTTTTTGGACAAATAGGATGGGAAATAAGGGTGTCCCATCTCTCTGGGCCATTGTTTGAGACCCACTGTTCCTTCTAGGGTACTCTTTCCTCTGCTACATTGACCCCGAGAGGATCAATGACTTTATGCCCAGAGGATCACTGGGTGAAATGACTTAGATGGAAAGAAACACATCCTTGTCCCATGACCACAGAGCCAGGGTCCTCTGTATTCACATCTTCTCTCTAGATTTGCTGACTACCCTGATTTCAGTATTAATAAAGCCTCTTTTGGTTGCAAATGACAGAGACTCAAATTGAATTACCCTATGCAAAAAGTGGAAGTTACTTTATCTCATAACTAGAAGAACAAAACAAAACAAGCTTGGCTTCATGCAAAGGTGGCTTTGGCACTCAAACAGTAGCAGCAGGAATGTGTTTTTTGGGTTTTTTTTGGTCTTTTTGCCTTTTCTAGGGCCGCTTCCTGTGGCATATGGAGGTTCCCAGGCTAGGAGTCTAATCAGAGCTGCAGCCACCAGCCTATGCCAGAGCCACAGCAACGCAGGATCCAAGCCATGTCTGCGACCTACACCACAGTTCACAGCAACGCCGGATCCTTAACCTACTGAGCAAGGGCAGGGACCGAACCTGCAACCTCATGGTTCCTAGTTGGATTCGTTAGCCACTGAGCCAAAACAGGAACTCCAGGAATGTGTTTTTCTGCCCCAGCTCTTCCTTCTTTTGTATGGGCGTCTTTCTCAAGTCTTTGCCCATATGAGCCAAAGCAGGAAACCAGTCACTGCAGACTTAATATCTACCTTATACTTCCACCAAGCAACCTCAGCAGAGACAGAAAATCTGTCCTGTTTAGCTCCATTAATGCTTGGTGTTTAGTGTCATTGGTCTGGCTTGGGCCATGCACCTGTCTCTGAACCAATTGCTTGGGGAGAGGAAATGGGATGATCTGATTGGACAGACCCAGGTCTATGCCTACTAATGGAGCAGAAGCCCCACCTGAACCACAAGGATTGAGTTGGTGGGGGAGGTAGTACCAAGGCACTCTTATTAAAAGAAAGGAAAACTGTTGCCAGAAGAGGAAAACAAGAGATGACCACCAGTTTCCCTGACACATAGCCACACAGAAAAATCTAGATTCATTATCATTACTGTTCTTTTTAAGTTTCTAAATGTCTGCCTAACATTCTCTGACTTTTAGGTCTCAAACAACTGGTCTTTTCTCGCCAAACGTGGAGTCTCAGTGAGCCGTGAGAGCATTACTGTCAATGCTGGGAGGAGTTATTTATCAACCCCCTATGATCTGGGCTGAGAAGGAATAATGCTCCAGGCAGGAAGCATTCATTTAACATATATTTCATCACTTCTATGTATCACACAAGTGCTTGACCCTGATCTTACCTATGATAATTAGCCTATATGAGAAAATCAGTATTAAGATAGGCTGAGGAGTTCCCGTCATGGCGCAGTGGTGACCGAATCCGACTAGGAACCATGAGGTTGCGGGTTCCATCCCTGCCCTTGCTCAGTGGGTTAACAATCCGGCGTTGCCGTGAGCTGTGGTGTAGGTTGCAGACGCGGCTCGGATCCCGCGTTGCTGTGGCTCTGGCGTAGGCCGGTGGCTACGGCTCCGACTCAACCCCTAGCCTGGGAACCTCCATATGCTGCGGGAGCGGCCCAAGAAATAGCTAAAAAAAAAAAAAAAAAAAAAAAGACAGGCTGATAGGGGAAGACTATGAAAGAGAAGGATTTGTTCTTTTATAGCTCAGGGCAGTAAGGACACGCTTCTAAGAGATGATGATGATCTCACTAATCCCTAAGAACATGTAAGAATTGTGTAGAGATGTGGACAGTAAGGAGTAGATGAACATTCTAGGCACAGAGGACAGTATGTACCCAAACACAAAGGCAAGGTGAGCCATGGGACATTTTTGTAATAACAAATAAGCCAGGTTAATTTACAGCTCAGGTGTGTGCAGGAAAGTGGCCTAAGACAAGGCCGGAGGGAACATGAATGAACTTGTCAGCCATGCCAAGTCTGGATGCTCGGAATTTATTTTGCAAGCAAGCATTAGCCATTGAAAGTTTTTAGGCAGAAATAAAATATGACCAACTGTGGTTTTGTTTGTTTGTTTAATCACTCCCTGGAGGGCAGATTGTGAAGGAGAAAGACTGGAGGAAGGGAAATAAGCACAGGCTAGTTCAGTGGTCCTGGCAGGTTATGATAAGGAGGAAATAAAACTCTGTGGGATGGAGAAGGGGGAATGAATATACAGGAAATAGTGTTGTTAGGACAGAAAAACTAAGGAGCATGAAGGAAAAGAAAGGAGAAAAGAGGAGAATCTGGGAGGGTTCCCAGGTTTCCGGCTTGGGTGACTGGTTGGTGGGTGCTATCATTACAATAGAAACTGAGTTTTCAGGAGTTCTCATTATGGCACAGCAGAAATGAATCCAACTAGGAACCATGAGGTTTGGGGTTCCATCCCCGGCCTCGCGCAGTGGATTAAGGATCCGGTGTTGCTGTGAGCTGTCGTGTAGGTTGCAGATGCAGCTCAGATCTGGCATTGCTGTGGCTCTGGTGTAGCCCAGCAGCTATGGTTCCAACTTGATCCCTAGCCTGGAAACCTTCATATGCCTTGGGTGTGGCCCTAAAAAGACAAAAGACAAAAAAAAAAAAAAAAAAAAAAAAAGAAAGAAAGGAAGAAAGAAACCGAGGTTTCGGAGGAAGAGGATGAGTATGGTTAGGGGCATCCAGTTGGAGATGCGTAATGGATACAAGAGTTCCAAGTTCAAGAGAGCCAGCAGGGCTGGAAACGTAGATGTCATCAAGGATCGGGGTAGCTAGAGCCATGTGTATGGATGGGTCAGTCGAGGGGAGGTTCTAACATGAAAAGAGAAGTTGGAAGGACTGAACCCTGGGCACCACCAACATTTAAAAGTCCAATAGGGAGTTCCCGTCGTGGCGCAGTGGTTAACGAATCCGACTAAGAACCATGAGGTTGCGGGTTCGGTCCCTGCCCTTGCTCAGTGGGTTAAGGATCCGGCGTTGCCGTGAGCTGTGGTAGGTTGCAGACGCGGCTCGGATCCCGCGTTGCTGTGGCTCTGGCGTAGGCCAGTGGCTACAGCTCCTATTCGACCCCTAGCCTGGGAACCTCCATATGCCGCGAGAGCGGCCCAAAGAAATAGCAAAAAGACCAAAAAAAATAAACAAATAAATAAAAGTCCAATAGATAAAGAGGAGTCAAAAAGGAGACAAAGATGAAAGGACCAGACATGGAAGAGGGCAATGAGGATATCTGTCTCCCCAGGAAGGAGTGAGCTTTTTCTTCAGAGTCACTTGGTTTTTCAGGATTTGGGGGGTTTTGTTTTGTTTTGTTGCTTTTTAGGGCCACACCTGTGGCATATGGAGGTTCCCAGGCTAGGGGTCAAATCAGAGCTACAGCTGCCGGCCTACGCCACAGCCACAGCAACGGGGGATCCGAACTGCGTCTGAGACCTACACCACAGCTCACGGCAACCCCAGATCTTTAATCCAATGATGGAGGCCAGGAATTGAACTCACAACCTCATGGTTCCTAGTCAAATCCATTTCCTCTGTGCCTCAAGGGAAGTCCTCATTGTTTTTCGGGTTGTTGTTTTTTTTTGTTTGTTTTGGGTTTTTTTTTTTTAGGGCCACACCCATGGCATATAGAGGTTCCCAGGTTAGGGGTTGAAGAGGAGCTATAGCCGCTGGCCTACACCACAGCCACAGCAATGCCACATCCGAGCTACATCTGTGACCTACAACACAGCTCATGGCAATGCCGGATCCTTAACCCTCTGAGGGAAGCCAGGGATCGAACCCATAAGCTCATGGTTCCTAGTCGGATTCGTTTCTGCTGTGCCACGATGGGAACTCCTTGTTTTTGTTTTTAATTAAGGCATAGTTGATTCACTTCACAGTCACGTGTAATTCTCTTTTGAAAAACTGTCTCTTTCTCCTCCGCACAGCAGCCCCTCTCGGCTGAAACTTCAGATTGGAAGTGGGGCTGAGGAAAGGCTTTGCAAAAATATGCAAAAAGGCTACAGCCTCAACAGCACAGCCAGTTTAACATAACCTCCCTCATTTCTGCTCCCCTATGGGTTGCTAGCAGGTGACTTTTGCTTACTTCTGGATCCTTGGCTGTCTTCCAGACAGCTGAGGTCACAAACATATAAAGAGTTCCAGTGACACTCTCAAGGTAAAGCTTATCATTACGAATCATCAACTGGATTTGAGAAAACTGCTCAATTTCCCTTCAGAGGCCGGAAGAGCTTCTTCACGAACCCACAGGAAGCATCTTCTCTACTAACCTGGATATGCTGCCAAGGAGAGAGAATGGATGTCTATGTTTGGGTCATCTTGATAGATGGTAGGTAGAGAAATTTAAGTACCATCGACTTAGCACTGGGGAAGGCTTAGAACTTTAAGCCAGTCCCAGTTCTGTCAGATGGTAGCTGTTTAGCCATGAGCCTCTCTCTGAGTCTTCGTTTTCTTTGCTGTCAGAATGAGAGAGTGATCCTTGCTTCAAAACACTGTGGTGAAGATGAAATAAGATCATCAATGTGTATAGAGCCCCCTGGTGTCATGTGAAAAGAATAGAATGATGATGTAATCGACTTTTCTTTCCTTTTATTTAGTTGTAGTAAAATATAATATATATAAGATTTGCCATTTTAAAGTATATAATTCAGTGGTATTAATTATATGTATGAGAGTTCCCTTTGTGGCAGCGTGGGTTAAGAATCCAACTGCAGGGGCTCTGGTTGCTGCGGAGGCTAGGGTTCAATCCCCAGCCTGGCACAGTGGGTTAGGGATCAGGCATTGCTGCAGCTGTGGCTCGGATTCAATTCCCTGGCCTGGGAAATTCCATAAGCCTCAGGTATGACCATTACCAAAAAAATATTGCATGTATGATGTTGTGCAAACATCACCACCATCTATTAAAACTGTCACTCCAAATAGAAACTCTGTACCCTTTAAGCCATTAACCCCTGGTAACCTCTAATCCGCTTTTTTGAGCCCATAAGTTTGCTTATTCTAGATATAATGGAGTCACACATTTTTCTTTTTGTGTCTGGTTTATTTCACTTACTAAAATGTTTTCAAGGTTTATCCATGTTGTAACATGTATCAGAATGTCATTTCTTTTTATGAATATTCTATTGTTATGAATATACGGCATTTGGTTTATCCATTCATCTGTTGATGGACACTTGGGCTATTTCCATCCCTTTGGCTGTTGTGAATGATGCTGCAGTGAAGGCCGGTGCAAGTCTATCTGTTTGAGCTCCTGCTTTCAGTTCTTTTGGGAAAACACTTAGGAATGGTATTGTTGAGTCATATGACAATTCTCTGTTAAACTCCTTTGAGGAAGCACCAAACTGCTTTCCACAGCACTGCACCTTCATATTTTCACTAGCAATGCACACGGTTTCCAATTTCTCCATATCCTCAAGTATCCAATACTTGCTATTTTCCATATTTTTTATTATAGTCATCCTAATAGGACTGAAGTGGTATCTTATTGAGATCTAATCAATATTTATTTATCTCTGTCAGTGCAAGAAAATAAGTCAGATAATCAAATCTAAACAATATTCCAAAGATCACCTATAAGTAGTTTTGTAATATTTGGGTATTATTTGAAAGATTCTGTGCCATACAAACCAAGGGTGATTATCTGGTTTTTAAAATGCATTGAAAATAATAAAGCCTCATGTACATTTCTGCCTCAAAAGAGACTGGAAGCTTGTCTCTGGCTGGGTGACTCCTTTACCATGACCCATAATGCCAGCTAGTCTGTGGTGTCCCTAGACTGATTTGCAATGGTAGGTCAAGAAAGCCTGGGTCTTGCTGTACAGCAGAAATTGACCAAACAATGTAAATCAACTATAATAGAAAAAATAAAAACCTTAAAAAAAAAAAAAGAAAGAAAAGAAAAGCTGGGTGCTTGCTCTAAGGTTGTTGTCTTTCTGGTTTATGACTTCTTCAGCACATCCAGATAATTCATTGCTTTGTTTCAGAAGACTTAATGGCTTTGATCATTGAGAACTGATAAGGAGAAATAACAGCAATATTAATAATGGGCACTAATGGATAGAGGACATGATGCTAAGCTTGAATCTCTAAGGGGCATAAAAATTACGAGGGTCAAACTGGCCACTCCTAGACTTATAAACATTTGTTGGAAGACAGCTAGGGGTCGAATCAGAGCTGTATTCGATGGCCTTGACTTTCTCTGCACCTGGGAAAAAAAGGATCTTATCTATTTTAGCTTATATAATACTCAAAACAACAACAACAAAAAAAAACAACAATCCTCAGGATTCCCATCATGGCACAGCGGAAACGAACCTGACCAGGAACCATGAGGTTGCAAGTTCGATCCCTGGCCTCACTCAGTGGGTTAAGGATCTGGCGTTGCTGTGAGCTGTGGTGCAGTTCGAAGACATGGCTCAGATCTGGCATTGCTGTGGCTCTGGCGTAGGTCGGCAGCTGTAGCTCTTATTTGACCCCTAACCTGGGAACCTCCATATGCCACGGGTATGGCCCTAAAAAAACAAAAGACAAAAATAAATAAATAATAAACTAAAAAATAAAAAGACAAAAATAAATAAATAAAAGAGAAAAAGACAAAAAAAAAAAAACCCTCTATATTTTGTGTTACCAATGCTATTATTTTACACATTCTAACTTGATTACCTCTGTAAAGATGCTATCTCCCCATAAAGGTGCATTCTGAGATACTGGGGGTTAGCACTTCAACATATCTTTTTTTTTAGGGGATTTAGGGGACATGCAACTCAGGTTGCAACAGTGACTTAACACCAAGTTGCTGAAACTTCCAAATGGGCTTGCACTCATCATCACATAACTTTATAATGTCCGAAAGACCGTAGAATGTATTTTAAGTTTAAAAAAAAAAAAGTACATTTCTAACCAGTTGCCTGCTCAGTATTCCCCAAACTACTTACGAATCCCGCCACATACTCTAAGACATCTGTTACTCCAATCTTTTCAAATGTTAAACTCTTAGGAAGTTTGGTTCACAGTGCCTGTGGGCCTGCTTAACTTTTAGCATCCGTTCAAAATGAAGGTCTTCTTTATTTTTAAATTGCTTCAAGATTTATTTTTAAAATCAAGTTTCCATTTCCTATGGAATACACAAGTTCAGTGTATCTGGAAAAGAATGTCTTAAGGTTTCAGAAATACATTTTGGATTATAAATCTTCATTTACTAAAAAACAAAGCAAAACAAAAACAAGACTTTTGGCAATTTTTCTTTCGCAAGAAACTGGACTACCTTCTTCCACAATTTGTGTGGATTTTCCTTTTTCCTTCTTAAGGTGTTGCTTGATCTTTGATTTTTACCCAGAAGGTCTCTAGACAGAGCTGAGGGCCCAGGACTTGGAGGATGAAAATGACTGGTGAAGGAATAAGGAGAGAAGGTGGAAAATGACTGAAGGAATAAGGAGAGAAGGTGGAAGGATGGTGGGTGATGCATGTGCTTCCCCCTCATTTCTTCAGAGCTGAAGGATCTATTTCCTCAGCTGCTGGGAATGTTGGCAGCCACCAGCCCTCAGCTCTCAGCTCTCCGTAGAAATTGCCTGGACTGAGTCACCCTTCTACGCCCAGGGTCACGATCTCATCCCAGAAGCAGCCAACATCCAAGGACTGGTCCCCAAGGAAGTAAGCAAGGCTAGCTTTTTTTTTTTTTTTTTTTTTTTTTTTTTTTTCCCTCGCTTTTTAAGGCCACGCCTACCACATATGGAAGCTCCTAGGCTAGGGGTCAAATCAGAGTTATAGCTTCCAGCCTACGCCACAGCTACAACAACGCAGGATCCGAGTGGAGTCTGCAATCTACACCACAGCTCAGGGCAACTCCAGATCCTTAACCCACTGAGCAAGGCCGAGGATGGAACCCACATCCTCCTAGTCAGGCTCATTACTGCTGAGCCACAACGAGAACTTCCAAGGCTAGCTTTTTTAAACAATTGAGACATAGTTGACTGACAGTATTATATTAGTTTCAGGTGTACAGCATAGTGAATCACTATTTTTAAAGGTTATACTCCATTTAAAGTTATTATAAAATAATGGCTATTTTCCCTTTGGTGTACAATAGGTCCTTGCAGTTTATTTACTTTATATGTACTAGTTTGTTCCCCTAAACCTCGACTCTATCTTTCCCCTCCCCACTTTTCTTCTCCCCAGTGGTAGTCCACTAGTTTGCTCTCTGTATCTGTGCATCTGTTTCTTTTTCTGTTATCTTCACTAGTTTATTTTTTTTAATTTTTAACTTTTATTTTTTTGCTTTTTTAGGGCCATACCCATGGCATATAGAAGTTCCCAGGCTAGGGGTCAAAATGGAGCTGTAGCTGGTGGCTGGAAATCCCAGTGAGGCCAAGGATTGAACTTGAGTCCTCATGGATACTTGTCAGGTTCATTTCCACTGAGCCACGATGGGAACTCCTGTTTTATTTTTTAGATTCCACATATAAGCGATATCAGAGAGTATTTGTCTTTCTCTGACTTGTTTCACCTCAGCATCGTCCCTTCCAGGTCTATCCATGATGCTGCAAATGGCAAAGCTTCATTCTATCTTAGGGCTGAGTAGTATTCTATTGTAAATATACACCATATCTTTATCTGTTCATCTTTTTTTTTTTTTTGCTATTTCTTGGGCCGCTCCCGCGGCATATGGAGGTTCCCAGGCTAGGGGCTGAATCAGAGCTGTAGCCACTGGCCTACACCAGAGCCACAGCAACTCGAGATCCGAGCTGCATCTGCAACCTACACCACAGTTCACGGCAACGCCGGATCGATCGTTAACCCACTGAGCAAGGGCAGGAACCGAACCCGCAACCTCATGGTTCCTAGTTGGATTCGTTAACCACTGCGCCACGACGGGAACTCCTATCTGTTCATCTTTTGATGGACACTTAGGTTGCCTCTGTATCTTGAAGGGCAGTGTTATGCTCCAATTCAGGAGAACCCAGATGAGCCCTTCCAACTTCAGGACTCTTGGTGGGATGAGCCCCTGTTGCATCTGTGTCACAGCCCATCTTCTTCCTCTGCTCAATTTTGCTCCCTTTCCTTCACTCTTTTCCTAATTGTTGATCTTGTGAGCATTCCCTTTAAAATGTACTGTATGGTCATTTCAGCATATGTTTCTAGGGAACCTAACCTGCCACAGTACTGAAATAGGGCGACTCCAAGAGAAAAAGCCAATCAACAACAAGGATACAAACGGAGCAGGATTCTTAACAAATATTGAGTTCCTTTGACTCAGGAATAAGCCATGGTGGTTCCTGGGTTTTAAATAAAGAAGAAAGTCGATCCTTTATATTTAGGGAGTTTTGAGAGGTCAGTAAATAATAACATTTTTTTCTTCCCCTGTGGCGTTCTGAAGCAACTGGGAAATAAGACACAGGAGAATAACAGAGATGAAAGCAGCCGTGGATTGGAGAACATGGATGTAAGCCTGTGGCCCAAAGGGCAGAGCTTGTGAATCATCTTTGCCCACGTCACCATCTGGACTATGGGGCCAACCACCTGAGCAAATGTGCTTATCTGGGATCACTGCCTTGCAATGGTCTGGCAGAGAGGGAAGAGAATGAATCTCTAGTGGTTACAGCCTTGCAGATTTTAAATAGGTTAATTTTACCCAATCAAGGAACTGGCACCATTAACCAGGGGATCCTGGCCATCTTCCAGTTAGATAACTCAATTGCAATGCAGGCATGTTATTCTGATGGGCTTTCTTCCCTGTGGAACAAGGAGGCAAGACAAAATAAGATTTCTCCCAACAATTGTGAAAAGTAAAAGAAAGCACAGGCGTGGGGTACAGGGGGGTTCCTCCTGCAGTTCTTACTGTTGACAGCATTCCATTTGATGTTCTACTGTATTTGTACAATTTGCTTTGATAGCCAAGGGCAGAGTCATCTTCTGTAAGCCTTGCTCTCCAACTAGAGTGTAAGCTCAAGTGGTGTGTGGGTGTCTGTGTCATTTCTTTTGTGGGATCCAGAAAAGAACTCTGGGTTGAGGGTTGGAAAACCTAAGTTCTGAAAATGCAATTGTAGATTCATTCCAGGTCCAGATACTAGTTTCAGAATGACTTAATTGAATTGAATAGACACGGATATGATAGATGGGGTTAAGGGTTACCTAATAGTAAAAGTTAGACTTGGCTATTTACTAATCTGGTGGGTTATGCCTATGGGGGAGAGAAGCCCACAGAAGCAGCACTGGCTTTGACCTTGGACAGATTCGGCTTTACATCCTGGTTCTGTCACCTCCTACCTTGAGAGATTTGCTTGGCCTCTCTATGCCTTCATTTTGTCATGGGTACAAGTATAATTCCTACCTTGGAGTTTTATAAAGATTTAATAAAATAATGTAAGTAAAATGAATAAGTACTGCCTCGTAGGCGTTCCCTAAATGGCAGTGATTACCTTTGTTATCTAAGACGAAAATTTTACAAATACCGTTAAGAGATACTTGGCTTGAAAATAGGAGTTTCCCAAGGATTATCTTTGAATAGCTAATTAACAACCCTTGAAAGTCACCAGGTGTTTTAGTTAAGAGTGGGAGTGGAGGTGTAAAGTCATAAGGAAAAGTTCTTGGAGGCTTGCATATTAGGAAGAAAATTGTTCAAACACTGTTCCCTCTGCTCTCATCACCTCTGGGTGCACTGGCTCTCCCTGGATTCAGTTCCTTCAGCCAGACCCTGCACCTTCACCCAGTCCTAAAAGAAGAGATGGGAAGAAAAGCACACCACTATATATGAATAAACAAAATAATGAACTGATGGTTAAATCAATTACATCCACAAGGAGTACAAACACTCTTCTTTTTTTTTTTTTTTGGCTCTAGGGAAATAGCCAGAGATGACAGGTTACCCTGGAGGACACCCATCCAAAAACAATTAGAAAGGCTGCTGACATCTGTAGCATTTCCTCCATTCATGTGTCTCCTACTAAAAGGCAATGGGAAAGAAAAGAGCATGGAGAGGAAGGGTGTCATAGTACCTAAGGGTGCCCCTCCTAGATATTCATGATCCCTTCTCCTGACAACAGGGTACCACAGGAATTTCACACCCTGCTCAATGGATCAATCTCATCTCTGGGAAGTGGGTGGTGGTTGATTAAGATTACAGATGTCTTGGAGTTCACTGGTGGCTCAACGGGTTAAAGATCCAGCATTGTCACAGCTATGGCATAGGTCATTGCTGAAGAGTGGGTTCGATCCCTGACCTGGGAGTTCCTGCATGCCACAGATACAGGGAAAAAAAAAAAAAATATATATATATATATATATATATATATATATATATGTCTTCCATCCTTTTGGCCACAGAGATTTTTACAGGGATAGGCAAGTTACACAATTTTGGGCAAAGAGATGGTAAATCCCTAGGTTTGTGAAGAAGGTGTGATACGAAAATGTGAAGTCTTAGAATGCCACAGTCACTCTGCCACTAGAGCTGCTGGGCAGAGTAAAGGATGGCAAGATACCCTGGAGAACCAGAGATGATATACTTCTTGATGCGATTGAAGTGTGAGCTCAAAATTGTCTGAAGATTATCTATCTTGAGACTTAATTATGTGATCCAATAAATACCCTTCACTGGCTAAATTAGAGGTATTTTTCTGTCACTTGTAAAAAAAGTCCTAATTAATGCAAAGGATCTTCTTTCCTCCTTGCCAGAGGGAGTGTTGCTAATGGGCTAACTCTGCCAAAAAATCCAACTAAAGTCAATGTATGAGAATACCACATACATGCAGTTCTGACCTTGAAAATGAACTTGTAAACATTTTGAAAGAACTTGGCCAGGATAAACTTAATTGTCAGCGGCAGAGGTTTTACCCTGAGTGGTTTTCTATAAATCCTACAAAAATTTTCAAGTTTGAGTTGTTCATTATTTAATAAATAACTGGAAACTGTATATAAAGTAATCAGAATTACATATGGGATATTTAAATCATTTATATTACATTGAAATCTAGAGACATCTAGATGTGACTGAGAAATTTTTTCAGTGGATTTCAAACAACATTAATTCTTGAAATTCAAAAGGAGGCCCTATAAGTGACTAGCAACAGAAAGTCTTTGTTTCCCAAAAGAAGACTTTATGTTAAAAAGTATAAAAGAAAATAACTTCCAGCTCTGATGATTCAAGAGTAAAAGCATGAGTATTGAGAAAAAAAGCCACGCATGTGTTTTTAAGAAAATACATCTAAATATCCCTACTATGAAGATGCAGAATCTTTAAAACACCCTATTCAAAAGTTGATTGAAAGATAGCTAAACTAAAGAGGTGTTTTGGTTTGTTCGATTTTATTTGATTCAGATATTAAGTCTACATCTGATTACGGTCAAGCTGCCAAGGTTTGCCAAGCATGAGAGGACTAATCAAATTGTAACCCATCTGTAACAAATTCATATTATTTCTTGCTGTATTTTAGTCAGATAACCTAGATTTGGTTCATCATTTTCTTTTAAGAAGAGAGCCTTTGAAGTTGAGTACAGACTTCAAAAATAGGAAGTTAAATTATGAGAAATAGAAAATTCAGAGCTATTCCTTGGCGGTATATACCACAAAACATATTTTAAAGCTAGAAAGGTGGCCTCATTTTTTGTCAATGTGTTATGGAGTGGTCCTTAAATTCTTTCATCCAAAAATAGAGACGATTTACTCACAAACTTTAAAGAAAAATAAGGTTAGTACAAGAGGGTTGGAGTAATAAATTGGAATGTTTTAGTGATTGATTCTGAATTTAAATTTACCTAGAAATATTGCCTTTTAAATGATGTCAAGCACATCTCACCCAGCAAATAATCTGAGACGTTTCTTCTTGGTTTAAAGAAGCACTTCTCCTTCATTTTAATTTTAATTTTTGGTTGGAATTGTCCTGCTTTTGACTATCCAAGTAGGCTCCTTCTATTACTCCATGAAAGGCAGGAGTGGTAGGTTTTGAGGAGAAGGTGGGAAAATTTGCAAAGGGAAACAGGAGCTTGTGGGAACATGTAGAGACTTTCAATTCCTACCCTTTGGGACTTCTGATTCTCTCAAAGGAATTGAGATTGTCTGCAAGGGGAATCTTGCCAAGAACGAAAGAACAAACTGGCCTGGACTTCAAGGACTAATATCCTTAGACCCTGATATTAGGGTCTCCATTACTGAGAGCTGGTTCCAGCAGAGTGCATGGCCTATCCTGGCAAGGAATCTGTGCTTTGGGGAACTGTTGATGAACATGTAAGCATACACCAAGGGCATTCAAAGAAGCAACAGCCTCAGAAAATGTGAAATCCATTAGTGAACTAAGATTCTTCAGATTCTGTTGAAAAGATGTTTGGACAATGCAATAACCCTTTGGTATTCTTGGTAGAGGCCCTCAAGAGAGAAAGCCGACTTCCTGCACATCTGGGCAAGTAAGCCTCAAGTGATTAACTTATTAAAGGATATCTGACCTTTTTGAAACCTGAACATGATAGAGCAAGTCATACTAATTAAAATAATCCAATGCTACAATCTCAGCAGGTGCTAGATACTCTACAGCTGTCCTTTTTTTTTTTTTTTTTTTTTTTTTTTTTGTCTTTTTGTCTTTTCTAGGGCCACTTCCTGTGGCATATGGAGGTTCCCAGGCTAGGGGTCTAGTCAGAGCTGCAGCCACCGGCCTACGCCAGAGCCACAGCAACGCAGGATCCGAGCCGCATCTGCAACCTACACCACAGCTCCCGGCAACACCGGATCCTTAACCCACTGAGCAAGGCCAGGGATCAAACCCACAACCTCATGGTCCCTAGTCAGATTTGTTAACCACTGCACCACGACGGGAACTCCTAGACTGTCTTTCAATTGTCACTTATACCTTAATGTTTCTCCCCCTTTATTTAACTAAATAAATTATAGCTTTAACATATTTACACATTTGATCAGATAAGACAATCTTTAAAATAAAACCAGTTCATGTCCAACTTGTTTGAAATTTAATGTCACTTATTCATTTATATGGAAACTCTCTTTCTTGGATAGAACCTTCTAGAAACTTCTCTCTGCAGTACAAAACTATAGATGAATTTTTAAGATGGAGTATTCAGGAGTTCCCATTGTGGCACCAGTGGTTAACGAATCCGACTAGGAACCATGAGGTTGCGGGTTTGTTCCCTGGCCTCGCTCAGTGGGTTAATATCCGGCATTGCCTGAGCTGTGGTATAGGTTGCAGACACGGCTCGGATCCCAATAATAATAATAATTAAAGGAGTATTTATGTCTCTCTCTCTCTCTTTTTTTTTTTTTTTTTTTTTTTTTTTGCTTTTTAGGGCTGCACCCAAGGCATATGGAAGTTCCCAGGCAAGGGGTCCAATCAGAGCTACAGCTGCCGGCCTACACTATAGCCACAGCAACACAGGATCCGAGCTGTGTCTGTGACCTATACTACAGCTCACAGCATCGCTGGATCCTTAACCCACTGAGCAAGGCCAGGGATCAAACCGGCATCCTCATGGATACTAGTTGGATGAGGTTCTACTGAGCCACAACGGGAATTTCTATTCATGTACTTTTAATCCTGAATTGAAAATATGAAGAAAGGATAAATTAAACTTTATTAACATGATATAACTAATTTACTTAGCAACATAATTAACTTAAAATTAGTTTATTTAATAGTTTTAATCAATTTTCTATCTGTTCTCCTACATCTTATTCTATGTTATACACCTAATATTTTCTAGCATTTTGAGTAATTCTTAAAAATCTTTAAACATTCTTACATGTTACTACATTTAATTAGTACTTCGGGTTAAATAAATTGCTTCACGGGTTTTTTTAGGGGTTTTTTTTGGGTTTTTTTGTTTGTTTGTTTGTTTTTTTCCGAAAGAGCTTCACAGTTTTCAATTCCCCTCCATTTTAAACATTTTTTGAAATGATGCCTCATTTGATGACATTAGATGATCAGGGTGACAAATCCAATTTTGAAAGCTAATTGGGTCTTTTTGTTTTAATTAAAGACTTTTTTTCTAATCATCGTAGCAGTCACAATATTATTTTTTGATAGGATTAAATCACAGATTTGATTTCAGAAGAAATTACTTCCTGCAATGACAACAATATGATGGTTTGAATTCACACGATACCATTAATATTTCATTTCCAGTTTATAAAAATGATAACCAATTTACCCAAGGGTCTCTATAGCTGATTTCTCATTGTTTTTTTATAAAGAATATTAATGTGAAACCAAGAAGATATTTAGATAATAAAAAGACACAGCCAATCAGCAAAATATTGACATTATATTTAGCACTTTTTGAGCCAAACTTGAGATAGGAATGAATGAATGAAAAAGAAAACTGAGGAGTTCCCGTCGTGGCTCATTGGTTAACAAATCTGACTAGGAACCATGAGGTTGCGGGTTCGACCTCTGGCCTTGCTCAGTGGTTAAGGATCCAGCATTGCCGTGAGCTGTGGTATAGGTTGCAGATTCAGATCAGATCTGGCATTGCTGTGGCTCTGGCGTAGGCCAGTGGCTACAGCTCCGATAAGACCCCTAGCCTGGGAACCTCCATATGCTGCAGGAGCAGCCCTAGAAAAGGCAAAGACTAAATAAATAAATAAATAAATAAATAAATAAATAAAAAGAAAACTGAAATAGAGGCAAGGGGAAAAGGGAAAATATTTCACTAAGGGCCAGGGAAGCTTCAATTTCCCCAACACCGCAGATTCATGCCTCAGGCCCTACACATCCAGTTAGAACTTTAGTGTACACAGTCGGAAAAGAAAAGTCATTTTCTTATGGGGCAAAGGTTGACTGAGCACAAGGAATACAGCCACACTCTGTGCTATCTTGGCAGTATCACTTACGAGCAAAACAAAGACATTGTGACCTTAAGGCACAGTAGGAGACACACTGACGTAGTACATAAGGAAAGATCAGGACAGAAAGTTAAAGATATGTTCTGTCTGGAAGGGAGGGCTGCCCAGAGGACATGACTTTCAAACTAAGACAGAAGGGAGGGAGGCGGAGTTCCAAGCAGATAAAATCCTGAGATTCTTTGCCAGCCTTAGTATCGTATCTTTCCTTTCACCCCATTTTTGAGGCTTTCCCTTAAGGACCTTCCCTCCCCTTCTCTTTTCCCTCTCCTCTTCCTCTCTCTCTTTATCTCCACTGACAAATGAAATTTGTCAGGCAATTACACATATAAATGAGTCATAATTTTAGCCAGCAGAGAATGAGGTTAAGAAGCACCGAGAATGCCATTCAACCTGAAAAAGTAAGACTGTTATGTGAGGCTGCAGAGAAAAAAACCAGACAGATCCCATTCATCCATGCTGCCAGGACAAATGAAAGCAAAGAGCAATGACTCCCAGGTAGTCACTGCAGAGATTTCTTGGTGATCTCTATGTCTTGAAATTACACATGTTGAAACTTGGAGTGCCCTGTTTAGTTTGGTGACTTGTACAACTGTTGATTGATCTTATTGATCTACATTAAGGGGAAAGGTCTCCTATCAGTAGAGTTTTTATCTGGTTCTAGGTCAGCATTTCTAGTTGGAGACTCAAAGGTTATTTCTTCAGTAACTACCCTGGGAGACTTTTGCCCTTGTACTTGAATGAGATATGGACTATAATTTGTGCAACTAACCTAAGATGCAAAGAGATTTCAGAAATGTAAAGGCAGAGGCAACAAGCCCCACTCCAAGGAAACTGAACCTTCAGAAGACAGGCTTTTTGCCTTCTCACTAAAATCTGGAAGAAGACAAGGATGCCCACTCTCCCCACTTTTACTCAACATGGTATTGGATGTCCTAGCCACAGCAATCAGACAAACAAAAGAAATAAAAGGTATACAAATAGGAAGAGAAGTGGTAAAACTGTCACTGTATGCAGATGACATGATACTATATAGAGAAAACTCTAAGGACTCAACCCCAAAACTGCTTTAACAGATCAACAAATTCAGCAAAGCAGGATACAAGATTAACATTCAGAAATAAGTCGCATTTCTGTATACTAACAATGAAATATTAGAAAAGGAAGACAAAAATATAATACTTTTTAAAATTGCACCCCCAAAAATTAAATACCTGGGAATAAACCTGACCAAGGAGGTGAAAGACTTATATGCTAAGAACTATAAAACATTAATCAAGGAAATTAAAGAGGATTCAAAGAAATGGAAAGATAATCCATGATCCTGGTTTGGAGAAATGGCCATACTACCCAAAGCAATCTACAGATTCAATGCAATCTCTATCAAATTACCCAGGACATTTTTCACAGAACTACAACAAACAATCCAAAAATTTATATGGAACCACAAAAGACTCAGAATTGCCACAGCAATCTTGAGGAACAAAAACCAAGCAGGAGGCATAATGGTCCCAGACTGAAGGCAATATTACAAAGCCATAGTAATCAAGACAGTGTGGTACTGGTACCAAAATAGACATACAGACCAATGGAACAGAATAGAGAACCCAGAAATAAACCCAGACAGCTACAGTCAATTAATCTTTGACAAAGGAAGCAAGAATATAAAATGGGAAAAAGACAGTCTTTTCAGTCAGTGGTCCTGGGAAAACTTAGCCACATGTAAATCAATGAAACTGGAACGCACCTTCACGCCATGCACAGAAATAAACTCAAAATGGCTTAAAGACTTAAACATAAGACAAGACACCATCAAACTGCTACAAGAGAACATAGGAAAAACATTCTCTGATATCAGTCTTACAAGTGTTTTATCAGGTCAGTCTCCCAAAGCAACAGAAATAAAAGCAGAAATAAACCAATGGGACCTAATCAAACTGACAGTCTTTTTCACAGCAAAGGAAACCATAAAAAAAAAAAAAGAAAAGACAACTTACAGAATGGGAGAAAATAGTTTCAAATAATGCAACTGACAAGGGCTTAATCTCTAAAATATACAAGCAACTTATACAACTCAACAGCAAAAAAACCCAGCAACCCAATGGAAAAATGGGCAAAAGACCTGAAGGACATTTCTCCAAGGAAGATATACAGATGGCCAACAAGCACATGAAAAAAATGCTCAACATCCCTGATTACTAGAGAAATACAAATCAAAACTGCCATGAGATACCACCTCACACCAGTCAGAATGGCCATCATTAAGAAGTCCACAAATAACAAATGCTGGAGAAGGGTGTGGAGAAAAGGGAACCCTCCTGCACTGTTGGTGGGAATGTAAGCTGGTACAACCACTATGGAGAACAGTATTGAGGTACCTTAGAAAACTATACATAGAACTACCATATGACCCAGCAATCCCACTCTTGGGTATCTGGACAAAACTTCCCTTAAAAAAGACACATTCGGAGTTCCTGTTGTGGCACAGTGGTTAATGAATCTGACTAGGAACCATGAGGTTGCGGTTCGATCCCTGGCCTTGCTCAGTGGGTTAAGGAGCCAGTGTTGCTGTGAGCTGTGGTGTAGGTTGCAGATGCAGCTTGGATCTGGTGTTGCTGTGGCTCTGGCATAGGCTGGCAGCAACAACTCTGATTAGACCCCTAGCCTGGGAACCTCCATATGCTGCAGGAGCAGCCCTAGAAAAGGCAAGAAGACCGAAAAAAAAAAAAAAAAAGACACATGCATTTGCATGTTCATTGCAACTCTATTCACAATAGCCAAGACATGAAAACAACCAAATGTCCCTGACAAGATGATTGGATTAGGAAGATGTGGTATACATACACAATGGAATACTACTCAGCTGTAAAAAAGAACAAAATAATGCCATTTGCAGAAACATGGGTGGAAGTAGAGACTCTCATACTGAGTGAAATAAGTCAGAAAGAGAAAGACAAATACCATATGATATCACTTGTATCTGGAATCTAATATACGGCACAAATGAACCTTCCCACAGAAAGGAAAATCATGGACTTGGAGAACAGACTTGTGCTTGCCGAGGGGGAAGGAGTAGGATGAATTGGGAACATGGGGTTAATAGATGCAGACTATTGCCTTTGGAATGGATTAGCAATGAGATCCTGCTGTGTAGCACTGGGAACTATGTCTAGTCACTTATGATGGAGCATGATAATGTGAGAAAAAAGAATGTACATATGTATGTGTAACTGGTTCACCATGCTGTATAGTAGAAAAAAAATTGTATTTGGGAAATAACTATTAAAAAAATAAAAATAAAAAAATAAAAATAAAATGAACTTTCAAAAGGAAACCATTGTCTCATAAAAGAAAGCTGAAGTCCATTAACCCCACATTGAACAACAGCAAATTTTACTTGTTAAAACCGAAGGGGAAAAAAGAAGAAAAAACGGCGGCAGCAGCTAAATTGGTCATTTGGGGGGCAAGAGAATAGTTTTATAATCTAAACTTTCTTTGTATTCTGGGTCATTACTGAAAATATCAGCAGTGACTCTCAAACGACCTAACTCACAGAAAGAAGTGTGTACAACCCAGTGCCTCCGTACACATATGTACGTATAAACAAAAATTTCATAGAACACTTACACTTGCATGGATTATGACCTCTTATCTTTACTATTTTACTATATTTTTAATAGCTTTTTAAACCTAAATGCACCTACTACCCCAAAGCATATAGCTCTCAGCTTGAGAAGTGTGATACTAAGAAATTGTAATAGAAAGCTACTTGCCCATCCCCTCCGAAACACTCAAATCTTTGTCCTACCTAGGGCAAGTGCTGGTTCCCTGGCTTCGTTAAGGTCCCTGGAACTCCTATTCAAACACCTCTGGGAGTTCCCATTGTGATTCAGCAGGTTAAGGACCTGACATTGTCTCTGTGAGGATGCAAGTTTCAATTCCTGGCCTTGCTCAGTAGGTTAAGGATCCAGCCTTGCCCAAAGCTGCAGCATAGGTTGCAGATGTGGCTCAGACCTGGTGTTGCCGTAGCTGTGGCATAGGCTTCAGCTGCAACTCCGAGTCAGCATTTGCCCCATATGCCACAGGGGCAGCCATAAAAAGAAAACAAAACAAAACAAAACAAAAAAACCTCCAGTGTATTCTGCTATTATCTTTCAATATCCCTTTCATCTTAGAGGACAGATAGTCTACTCTCACTCATTATGCCTGTTACATGGCTTTTTATATCTGTGAAGTTTACGTACCCCAACAACATTCATTTATGATACAAGAAAGCGGGTCTCTAGATCTTACTCCTCTGCATTGGGACAGTGAGATGACCTGTATTAAACCTAAACATAGGGAAGGTTTCCTTCTCCCACTCAAGACCCATCTATGTGCTTCTAGAAAGAGGAGGTAGTGTAAAATGGCTCAACCCTAACACAAGCTAACTGCTACTTTGGCACCAGGTATGAGAAGGTGAATGGAATCGTTTATCCATCCCAACCACTGCATACAAGCACACATTGGTCTTGTCCATAAAAGATGATGCTTAAAAAAAAAAAAAAAAAAAAAAAAAAAAAAAAAAGGCGATCTTGGAGTTTCCGTAGTGGCTCAGTGGTAATGAGCCCAACTAGTATCCATGAGGATTCTGGTTGGATCCCTGGCCTCACTCAGTGGGTTAAGGATCTGGCCTTGCCGTGAACTGTGGATAGACTGCAGACTCAGCTCGGATCTGGCGTTGCTGTGGCTGTGATGTAGGTTGGCAGCTACAACTCGGATTCGACCCCTAGCCTGGGAACTTCCATATGCTGAGGGTGTGGCCCTAAAATGACCCCCCCCCCAAAAAAAAGAGTGATCTAAAGGGTTTTTTTTTTTTCATCTCAATAATCAAGAAGGTGTTTTACTGACATCCTAATTAGAATGAACAAAAACCTGGATCCCTTGAACTTTTTTTTTTTTTTTTTTTTTTTTTGTTGTTGTTGTTGTTGCTATTTCTTGGGCCGCTCCCGCGGCATATGGAGGTTCCCAGGCTAGGGGTTGAATCGGAGCTGTAGCCACCGGCCTATGCCAGAGCCACAGCAACGCAGGATCCAAGCCGCGTCTGCAACCTACACCACAGCTCACGGCAACGCCGGATCGTTAACCCACTGAGCAAGGGCAGGGACCGAACCCGCAACCTCATGGTTCCTAGTCGGATTCGTTAACCACTGCGCCACAACGGGAACTCCCCCCTTGAACTTTTGTGTGTTTCCTGATTCTGCCACACAGAGCAGTGACGTTCAGGACTGGAGATGCCTGCTGGAAGTCCATTCGCAGGAAGGGATAGAAGCCTCCTGGGAACAAACACTTTCTAAGGGAAGATGGAGCCATGCCCCGGAGGCTTGACCCAAGAGCAAAATAAGCATTTAGCCAAGTGACTGGCACAGAAAACCATTCAGTAGATGGTATCTGACATGATTAAGAACTGTACACACCATCGTAGGTATCAAGCCACCTGGAGGGAAAGAGGCACTTTCTCCACTTTCCCAATGAGTACTGGTTTGGAGAGCTTAGTCAACTCTAAGGTCCCTGGTTGCAACAAGGGGTAAGCAAATAGGGTCCAGGGAAGAAAAGATGAAAGAAGCGGTTTAGGTATAATCGGAATGTAAGGTCCCTTAGAGAGTTTGATTCAAAACTGTATCTGGGCATTTAACACTGTACATAGTAGCATCATCCCAGTGACGCAGAAAGTACTTGTTAGATAAATGAAAGAGGGCACAGGTGAATGCATTAATGGATGGATGACAAGTCTAAGGACCAGCCTTGGCTCTGAGCATGTGGGAAAGCCATCCTACATAATTGGGGGGCACTTTGCAGGGAGTTGATATTGGGTGGCAGTGAATGGTTGAAAGAATGTTGAAATGTCCACTGGTTTACTTTTTCACTGAAAATCAAGACTACTGGGCATTGTGGCTTATTACAGTAAATGTGCTTTATCTACCAGCTGCTGCCATGTGGGGAAATCCCTGGATTATGTAGGGATTTTTTTTCCTAAAGACTTGTCTCTGAATTCAGAATGTACTATAATATTCTTCCCCACCCCACCCCCAATTTTTATTTTCAAATTTGTCAAACCTGCAAATTTTACAAACTTCAAGTGGAGGAAGTGTTGTTTTTTGTGGTATTACTAATTTTCTTAGGTATTGTGAATGGTTTTGTGATCATGTAGGAGAACGTATTTATTCTTAAACAATGCACATTGAAATTAAATTTCCAATGGGTTAGCCAGAAACCCCACTACATATTACATATATACAATAAACCTACATATAGCATATATATGTATGTTTATGTGTGTGCATCTAGACACATTATCTATCTATCTATCCATCCATCAACTGTTGGGCAAATTGGTTAAGGATTAACAATTGATGGATCTAGGTGGAGGGTATGTATTCATTGCACGTTGGAGAGATAGAATTATAAACGCTCAGAACTAGTAGAAAACTCAAAGTTCACCTCATCCTACACCTGGATTTTACAGACCTGGAAACTGAGATCCAACACGTACTGTGAAGGGCAGAGTACTGGCTACCAAGAACATTCTACATATTCCAAATCTCCCCCTAGGAAGTCAGGACCTGAAAATGTTTTGTTGCACCAATTATTCAAGTTAAAATATATCTCACTAAAATAATTACTTTTGAAAATAAAATGCAAATGAAGTCACAATTCATAAACATCCTCATTCTTTTTCTTGGGCAGTTTGGTCCTTAGCCATGACCGACATTCTGCCAGCCCCCATATTTGCTCCCGTGTACAAGCAATCACAGAAATTATAACAACAATGACATTACATTTTTATACACTACATTTGATCTCAGGTGTGTAAGCCTTCATCATCTCATTAATCATCAAAACACTTCCTTGAGGTAACCTTAATGGGTAATTTTATTATCCTTTTTATGGACTGAGAAGCTGCAACAAAAGCACAATGACATGCCCAAGGTCAAACATGTTAAGAGACAAAACCCAAGACTCCCAAATTTTTCTTATAAGCTTGCAAGCATCCATCCTCCAGCTAATTAATATTTGGGACATTTAGGTCATGGAGCATATTTTATTAGGTTAACATTTATGTACTCTCATAAACTTTTTTTGGTAAGACAATAGGTTGATTAGGATTAAAATTTAAACAGTTATATCATGTGCTATATTAAAATGGTCTTTACCTTCTATCTTCAAGCTCATTTCATTTTTAATTGGGCGCAGAACTTCAGGAACTAATGATATTAGGATAGGTAACTAGGAGGAAGAGAGGAGAGGACGAGGCAGCTTGAAAAATAAGAAAAATGTGTTTAAAGAGTTCTGGGCTGGGCCACAGGAAAAACGGCTTCCTCTTGGAACAAGGATTTTTCCTCCTCTTCCTTCTTCTCTTCCGTCTGATTTTCCTCTTAGTCACAGAGAGATTCTATGAAGTGCTAGATTCTTTTGCTTGTTGGGTTTCAAGAGAAGAGACACACGGAGGAAAGGGCTTCAGTTGGGCAAGTCACCTAAGTTCCCAGGGGGCTTCATTGTCTCCAGCTATTGGATGGTGAGGCTGGTGAAATGATGTCAGAGGTTCCTCAAGTTTAGTCAATCCCCTTTCACCTCTTCTTGACATCTGCTTATATCCCTTGTTTTGGAAGAAAGTTATATTCTATACATGACAGCGAAGATACTTTGTGTATGTATCTGAATGTTCCATGAAGCCAAATCTTTGATGATCTATTATCTGTTTTATTTTCCCTTGTTTAGCCTCCTTCCTTCTCTGTCTTGCTCCATGCTTGTGGAATTCCAGCAGTCTGAAAATCCAAGAACCTTCAAAACTCTTCTCAGCTGTCTAAATTGTACCTTGATTTTACTAAAAATTTTCAAATAGGGCTTTTTATACAAATAAAATATTTTTATACAAATAATAGAGGGTCAAAATAGGTTGGTTTCCATCAGGCTTATTGGCATAACTTTTTTTTTAATGTTTAGATAATAAAACCTTTAATCTCATAAATTACTCTTACTTTACAACCAATAAAGGAAGATGCAGAAAATTAAAGTCACTTGTATTGGCATCAACCTTGCCATGTTCCTGATTGTTTCCCTCCAAAGATAGTCTCACAAATGCCACAATAAAATTTCCTTGTTTTGAATCAGAATTAACTGCCTCCGTCATGCAAGCACATTTTAGTGATTCTATTATAGCACTATAATAATGGATTTTTTTTCCATAAAAAGAATTGTAGATAGCAATATCCACATAACTAACCCAGGATGCAAAATTAAGAATGGCTTAAGCAAAATTTCATGCCCTTGAATAGTACTAATTTTTTTTTGAATGATTTTTATTTTTTTTCCATTATATCTGGTTTACAATGAATAGTACTAATATTACTAGGTCCAAACTCTATTCATTGCATAACAGGACAATAAATGTTGTGGCAAGGAAGAGTGACTTTACTAGGAAAATGAGAAGACCCAGAAGATGGTGGACTATGGTCCCAAAGAAAACATCTTACTCGTGTTACAATTCAGCCTTCTTTAATACTAAAAGGAAAAGGAGCATAGCTGGTCGTTGCAAACTCTTAGTACAAGAATCCTTTGTTCATGCCGCTATCCAGGTAGGTCCATGGTCTCGGTCACTGTCCGTGTGACCAATGAACCAGTGTGACCAAAGGACCAGGTAGGTCCACTGTCCATGATATTCCTATAAACTTCCAAGACAAAAGTCTTTCTCTGTTCTGCAACTTTTTATCTCCATATGAATGAGAAAGTGTTATACCTTTAAAGGCCAGAGCCTTGAGAATGGGCTATCATGTATATTTTAGAGCATAGGCACCATTTTTTTTTTTTTTTTTTTTAACAGAAGGGGCAGAACCAACATGACCAAGCACAGGCAACAGAACACAAAGGTTAGAGCTAAAGGAATGGATTCAGTATGGAACCAGGTTTCTTTTTTGTTATACTAGGAGTGGATCTTGTCTAGATTAAGAAATTTATCTGGGGTACAAAAATATTCTGCGTAGGATGTTAATTACCCCCAACTGTTGCTGTTCCTCTACTCCCTCACCAAGGAGGCTAGCATTTCTGGGTTCCTTTCAGGTGACTTTTTGAAGAATTACTGTGAAACTAAAGACTTTTATGTAAAAATCTGCATAGAACACACTTTGATCATATTCTAAATCCACCTAACACAGTACATTCATTGTTTTAACAGAATTAGTGTTAAAACAATCTTCACTTCAATAAATCTTAATTGTTTTTCTTATTAAATAGTAATAACCACATAGATACTTCCTCATTAATTCTGTCCCCCCCCCTTTCTATTCTGGAGTATCTAAAACTCCAGACTTTGTATCTTTCAACTGTGATGCTTTTGCTGAATTTTGCAAAGGAACTAATTACTTAGGCATCAATAAAGTATATTAACCAGGTTTGTGTTTTATGTAAAGCTGGGGCTAGAGCTGAAAGGCTTAGGTTTCAGTCTTTAATCTATTTTAGGCTCACATTACCTAGCAGGGAGAGTCAATCATCTCTCATAAGGCATCACAGCTGTGGAACTGCCCTCAGCCCTGCAACAGGACAGTTTGGATTAGAAAATGGAAAAGAATCCCATATCCTGTTGAAAGGGCAGGGAGAAATCTGAAGGCAAGTGAGGAACTATTTATGGAAGGCAGTGCAGCTTTTGAATTAACCAAACAAACCTGTTCTTTGTTCAGAGGGCCAAGATCAACCAGTGCTTCTAAAACAGTTGTTCAAGTTAGTTTCTGGAGCCAACCGAACACACTAGTGTTCCATTTTAAGACTTGCATTTCTAAATCAAGGGGAAAGGTAGTGCACACTTCTCCAAACCCACTCCTAGATTCCCTCTCTCCCTGGTTTATCTTACATGTTGCTATTACAGGGGAAAGAGCCCAGCAACACCCACCCCTTCTGTTTTTCCTTCAGTACAAAGGAAGACAGGGGCGGTTCTGGCAGCCCCATGAGGCAGGCAGGCAGAGAGCAGGAGACCATCCATTAATATTATAAAAGCAGACCTGAGCCAAACAGCTTTGAGAAGGAGATTACTGCACAAGCCAGGTGGGACTTGTTTTTCTGGGCATGACAGAGCAAGTTGGAATTTCACTTCTGTTTACTAACCTATTGTATCCATTGATTTGTGGCGTGGAAGATGACACCTTTTAATCTTTAACAGTACTTTTATTCAAAGCCATTTCCTATGAATGCCTGTTATTCTCACAGGTGCTATTATCTCTTAGGGTTCTTTTGATTATAAATATTAAACAGACTAGATAGAAATCATTATGAAATAATTTAGAGAGATACAACAATGAAGATAAAAATGGCCTCTACTATTCTTACACAGAAATAACCACCCTGGGCTTTTGTTTTGTTTTTTTTTTTTTCCTAATTCATTCTAATTCATTTAATCCCTCGGGTTTCCTGTATGCATTTTAGCTTCAAAACACCCCTGTGAAAGAGTTCCCTTCATGATGCAGCGGAAACGATTCTGACTAGAATCCATGAGGATGCAGGTTCGATCCCTGGCCTTGCTCAGTGGGTGGGGGAACCAGGGTTGCTGTGAGCTGTGGTGTAAGTTGCAGACACTGCTCAAATTCCTCAGTTGCTGTGGCTGTGGACTAGGCCGGCTGCTACAGCTCAGGTTCGACCCCTAACCTGGAAACTTCCATATGTCCTGGTGAGGCTGCCTCCCCTGCCACCACAAAAAAAAACCAAAAACAAACCAGAACCCTCTGAAGTAAGTGGGTCAGGAATTGTGTCAGTGTTGCTGATGAGGAAACTGAGCCACAAAGAAATTCCATGACCTCTCCAGAGATTCACAAAAAAAATCAGATCCCAAGCCTATGGCTCAAGGTCACTGAATTTTGGTACCTTAACATAAATAAATCAGAACATATATGGATTTGCTTACTCTTTAAAGAAACCTCAACTTCCATTGGAAAAACTCGCTTGAAACAATGTCTAAAGAAAGGAAGATGGAGTTCCCTTGTAGCGCAGCTGGTTAAGGATCCAGCATTGTCACTGCAGTGGCTTGGGTCACTGCTGTGGTGTGTGTTCGATTCCTGGCCCCAGGAACTTCCACATGCTGTGGCCAAAAAAATAAAAAGTAGATAAAACAAAAAGAAAGGGACAGGATATTCAGAGAAACATGTCCCCCTCACCGCCCAGGAAATTCTAGAGCTTGTATTTTCTAAGAAACTCCAAAGGGGACCCGTGACAGGCATCTAACATACAATAAAGTAATTCAGTTGGTTGTAAATAGATGTTTTGTTTTTATTTCATGTGAATTACAGTTTCATGATAAGGATACTCATGTTGCCAATTAAAATAACCATTACTGGTGAAAGATAATTTCTTATTCAATTAATTAAAGAGATCAAACTAATTTGGGAATTATAGTTCTCTTAAGACATATGTTACAATTATTTGTGCTTAAAAATATATACCTTTAGGGAGTTCCCTTCATGGCTTAGCAGTTAACAAACCCAACTAGCATCCATGAGGATGAGGGTTCGATCCCTGACCTCACTCACTGGGTTAAGGATCCGGCATTGCCGTGAGCTGTGGTGTAGGTAGCAGACGCGGCTCAGATCTGGCATTGCTATGGCTCCGGTGTAGGTCAGGGGCTATAGCTCCAATTAGACCCCTGGCCTGGGAATCTCCATATGCTGCAGATGCGATCCTAAAAAGAAAAAAGACAAATATATATATAAAATATATATATAAAAGAAAAAAGACAAATATATATATATATATATATATACCTTTATTATAATCATCAGTACTAAAATGGCCAGATCTCTGTTGAAAAATGCAGAAGATGTGAAAATTAAACCCTTGCAGGAAACCAAGTTATCTTAGCTGACAAACTCTAACCACCACTCTGATGAAGCCAAGAAAATGCAGTTCAAATGAGGAAATCATGAGGTGTCAATATATAGATAAATAGATTTAGCAATCTCAATTATATTCAGAAATATGCACATGGAAACCACACAAACCGAGATGTATTTTTTTTTTTTTTTTTAAGCCTACCAGATTGGCAAAAACTCAAGAGTTTGACAGCATGTTCTGCTGTTAGGTCTTCGAGGAATTAGGCTTCTCATACATTGCTAATGGGAGTGCCATAGAGTGAGTTGGCAACATGTAACAAAATTACAGTTGTGTTACTATCTGCTCCAGAAAGCTCAGTTCTGGGAAGGAGTTCTACGTATGTGCCAGCACACATAGGAACCGGCACATGTCCAAAGTTACCCCCTTCAGGGATGCCTGAAAGAGCAAACACATACATCTAATAAGGGAATGCTTAAACAAATGATGGTGCTGAGTTCCCGTCATGGCTCTGCAGTAACAAACCTGACCAGTATCCATGGGGACGCGGGTTTGATCCCTGGCCTCCCTCAGTGTGTAAAGGATCCGGCATTGCCATGTGCTCTTGTGTACGTCACAGACATGGCTCGGATCCTGCGTTGCTGTGGCTGTGGTATAGGCTGGCAGCTGCAGCTCTGATTCGACCCCTAGCCTGGGAACTTCCTTATGCCACAGGTGTGGCCCTTAAAAAAAAAAAAGGGGGCAAATGATGCTGGCTCTCCACAATGAAACACCATGCAGCTGTAAAAAAGAGCAGTGCTACAACACGGATGAACCTTGGAAACGTTCTGATGTGTGAAAAGAACCAATCACAAAAGACCACATGTTGAGCAATTTCATTTGCATGAAATGTCTGGAATAGACATCTATGGAGACAGAAAGTAGATCAGTGGTTGCCTGGGGCAAGGAGATAGGGTGGAAGGTTGTTGGGTGAGAGCTAAAGGGTACAGGGTTAATCTGGAAGTAATAACATTAAAATGATATAACATTGGCGGTGGTGATGAATTCACAACGCTGTGAATATATTAAAAGATACTGAATTGTATATGCTTGGAGTGAGTGAATTGTGTGGTGTGTGAAATATCTCTTCTTATGCTTTTTTTTTAATGAACAAGGCTGTTCTCTTTCTATTGATACAGAGAGTTCTTCAGGGTACATTAACTAAAAGAACAAAATACAGAGCAGTCAATTTAGGCAATATTTTGAGTAAAAACAGGGGAAGATAAAAATGTGTCTTTTTTGCTTGTGCGCAAAGAAACACTAGGAAGTTAGGCATGAAATGAAAGTTCTCACCTGGAAGAAGAGTGGTAAGGAAGGTTTTTTCTTTGTTTCTTTCTTTGTTTTTAGGCAAGAAATAGAGTTACTAAGATAGGACGCTTGTGAGAGGTGCAAGCGGGCAGGCAAGGAGGCTCTCAGAGGTTTAAGCTGAGCCAGAGTGTCCATGTATTTGTCATTGAACTTCTTGGCTGTGAATATTAATTTGATATGATTAGTTTAGCCTGCATACACACATACTATCATATTTTAATCTTGGGATGATATTTTAAATTATACAGATACAGAGCACATTTTTTTTTCCTAGGCAGCTAGCTTTATCAAACTGCCCTAATAGTGTGTCTGTTTGTTCTAATAGGAAGTCTGTTTGCATTTGGGCTCATTAACACAGTGGTAAAGTCACAGCCGGAAATATAGAGTCACGTGGGGCATGAATGGATTGATGAGCTGGATTTTCCTGAACGCCTGTTCCTGAGCCCCAAAGAGGGTGGCCCTCAGCCTCAATTCTGTTTCCTGGGCCTGTGTGCAATGGAGCCCCTTACAACATCACAGCATGGGTGTCCAGACTGTCATGCATCCATGTGTCTGCTGATGGAACCAAGAAAGGGATGAGGGCAAGTGGCACAGGGAATGTATTCACCTGCAGACAGTGCCTTGAGGGTGAAGCAGCAAGCTGTGGCGTCTGCCTTGTGCCTCACTTACGAAAGAAGGTTATAATTTGTGGCTTAGTGGAAACAAATCTGACTACCATCCATGAGGAAGCAGGTTCAACCCCTGGCCTCACTCAGTGGGTTAAGGTTCCTGCATTGTGGTGATCTGTGGTGTAGGTCGAAGATGTGCCTCGGGTCTGGTGTTGCTGCGGCTCTAGTGTAGGCCAGCGGCTATAGCTCCAATTCGACCCCTGGCCTGGGAACCTCCATAGGCCGAGGGTGCGGCCCTGAAAAGCCAAAAAAAAAAGTTATAATTCACAGAGTTCAAAAGATTCGTACAACCAATGCTACTCCATCTCGGCATGGAGACAGATTAAAATCTGGCTCTCCTCACTGCTGTGTCTGTCGCTGGTGAGAGGTGTGGTGTTGCCTCAGACACACCAGCCAGAGAGGGAAATTCCCCCATGCAGAGGTTCTTGAACAGTTGCCTAGGATTTATTTTTTGGTGTGTGTCTCTCTAGGTTTTCTTTTGGATTCTTTGTCTTCAAATCACTGACTTTGAATGTCAAAGCATGTCATTCCTCCTAGGCCACAACTTAGCAAATTATGCAATTATTCCACTATATTGGGACCAGAGAAAAACAAACACAAAAGGAATGATTCTAATAAAAATAGTGGTGAAGGACTGACAGGAAGTGTGTTCTTTCCTGAGACAAATCGTCAATAGTAATAACATCATTTATATTAAAAAAAAATACATCGTTAAGTGCCAGAAAATTAAATACATAAAATCAATCCTCATATAAAAGTCACATGGATCCTGTTTAACTCTGGTGGGGGAGGAAAAGGCAGCCCGAAAACAAAGACACTTATTATTTTTAATTTATTCATTGTATTTCATCCAAACTATATCACAGGTTCTGAGAAAAAATGTGCTCTTCTTTTTTTTTTCCTTTTTTTTGTCTTTTCAGGGCTGTGCCCGCAGCATATGGAAGTTCCCAGGCTAGGGGTCCAATCGGAGCTGTAGCTGCCGGCCTACGCCAGAGCCACAGCAACTCGGGATCTGAGCCACATCTGTGATCTACACCACAGCTCACAGCAATGCTGGATCCTTAACCCACTGAGCGAGGCCAGGGATCGAACCCGAAACCTCATGGTTCCTGGTCAGATTCATCGACCACTGAGCCACAACGAGAACTCCCACTCTTCTTTTTTTTTTTTTTTGTCTTTTTGCTATTTCTTTGGGCCGCTCCCGCGGCATATGGAGGTTCCCAGGCTAGGGGTCTTATCGGAGCTGTAGCCCCCGGCCTACGCCAGAGCCACAGCAACGCGGGATCCGAGCCGCGTCTGCGACCCACACCACAGCTCACGGCAACGCCGGATCGTTAACCCACTGAGCAAGGGCAGGGACCGAACCCGCAACCTCATGGTTCCTAGTCGGATTCGTTAACGACTGCGCCATGACGGGAACTCCTACTCTTCTTAAATTAAGGAATACTAACACGAATTCTGCCTTTATGTCTTTTATGTTACTGTGCCCAAAATATTTTCCTGCTGTTTATTCCAAATATCATAATAACTGCCTGTGAGCTGAATCTTGCAAAATAATTAGAGTGCTACATTTATTCCAGTCAAAATTGACATGGGAAAATGTTAATTTAAAAGTAAAAATATTTTGGAGTTCCCGTCGTGGCGCAGCGGTTAACGAATCTGACTAGGAACCAAGAGGTTTTGGGTTTGATACCTGGCCTCGCTCAGTGGGGTAAGGATCCAGCGTTGCCGTGAGCTGTGATGTAGGTCACAGATGTGGCTCAGATCCGGCATTGCTGTGGCTGTGGTGTAGGCCGGCAGCTACAGCTCTGATTTAACCCCTAGCCTGGGAACCTCCACATGCCGTGGGTACAACCCTAAAAAGACAAAAGACCAAAAAAAAAGGGGGGGGGTCATCAAATCTTTGTGTTTTCTTTTTTTTCTTTTTTGTCTTTTTGTCTTTTTGTCTTTTTGCCATTTCTTGGGCTGCTCCAGCGGCATATGGAGGCTCCCAGGCTAGGGGTCTGATCGGAGCTGTAGCCGCTGGCCTACACCAGAGCCACAGCAACACAGGATCCGAGCAGCACCTGCAACCTACACTACAGCTCACTGGCAAAGCCAGATCCTTAACCCACAGAGCAAGGCCAGGGATCTAACCCGCAACCTCATGGTTCTTAATCAGATTCATTAACCACTGAGCCACGACGGGAACTCCCTTTTCTTTTTTTCATCAAGTCTTAATAATTTGCACAGCTGCATATGGCACTCTGATGACTGGTTTCTTGCCATTATTTCTTAAGAGTAGTTTCAAGAAATCAATTTACTTGAATTCTGATATACAACTAAGATAACTGATAGTTGGGCAATTCTTAAAATAAAACCAATCGAAGATATCTGAGAGTTCTCAGAATTTTTTCTTCACATTGCCTTGTGCAAAGAAAGTTTCCTAATTGCATATTAAAATCTTAGTATTTTGATAAATAAGCTACAGAAAAGAAAAATGGTTAAATAAAACATGGAAACATCATCTATTAAACTAATTTATGCAGCCATTAAAACTGTTTTACACATTAAACATTTTTTTAATTAAAAAAATAAAATCTGGAGTTCCCATCGTGGCGCAGTGGTTAACGAATCCGACTAGGAACCATGAGGTTGCGGGTTCAGTCCCTGCCCTTGCTCAGTGGGTTAACAATCCGGCGTTGCCGTGAGCTGTGGTGTAGGCTGCAGAGGCGGCTCGGATCTCGCGTTCTGTGGCTCTTCCGTAGGCCGGTGGCTACAGCTCCGATTCAACCCCTAGCCTGGGGAACCTCCATATGTCGTAGGAGCGGCCCAAGAAATAGCAATAACAACAACAACAACAACAACAACAACAACAAAAAAGACAAAAAATAAATAAAAAATAAAATAAAATAAAATCTGGAGTTCCTGTCCAGTGGTTAACAAATCTGACTAGGAACTATGAGGTTGTGGGTTCGATTCCTGGCCTTGCTCAGTGGGTTAAGGATCTGGCATTGCCGTGAGCTGTGGTGTTGGTTGAAGATGCAGCTCGGATCCCACGTTGCTGTGGCTCTGGCATAGGTTGGGGGCTGTAGCTCTGATTAGACCTCTAGCCTGGGAACCTCCATATGCCACAGGAGTGGCCCTAGAAAAGGCAAAAAGACAAATAAAATAAAATCTTAGTATTTTGTATTCCAGACTATCAAAGTTCCATTGGAGATACCTAATCATTAGGTAAAAGAAAATAGTTTATCAAAGATTATTTTTTGTGTAAGAGTAATCCCAGTTTTGTCTCCTTGGTTAACGTACTTATTCTACAGTAACCTCCTAGGGTTCTAGAAAAAAAGATCTTTAAAAGAAAAAAAAAATGTTATGGCTTAAGAGGAAAATGTTTACTAAAATTAAAATTTCATTTGGGGTTGCTATCGTTTATTCGGGGGCAGTTATATTTTTGTTGTTATTTCTCATTTAAAAAATTTTATTGGAGTATAGTTGATTTATAATGTGTTTCAGGTATAGAGGAAAGTGAATCATAAATATATACATATATAAATATGTATATAAATATATAAATATGTGTATATATATATATCCATTCTTTTTCAGATTATTTTCCCACATAAGGTTTTTGCAGATTATCGAGTAGAGTTCCCTGTGCTATACAGTAGGTCTTTGTTAGTTATCTATTTTATCTCATTTTTAATTTTTTTAAGTTTTATTGAAGTATACTTAATTTACAAGACTGTGATAATTTCTGCTGTACAACAAAGTGACCCAGTCATTACCTATACACATTCCATTCTCTCCCAGATTCTTTTCCCACACAAATGATCCCCACAGAATTCTGGGTAGAGATCTGTGATTTAAATGTAGCAAGAATATATGTCTGATTGTTTACATTTGACCTAAGAAACAATGATACATTTTTCCTTGACATAGAATAAGAGTTTGTCCATTCTGAAGGCACCATCTGATCCTTGGTTTACTCTGCAGCTGTCGGGCGCCTGCATGATGCCTGGCCTTGGGGAGAGAGTGGTGAGCAAAAATCTCCTGTATTTCCTGTCTCTGAAGTAGACCATCCACAGACTTTCAGGTCCAACTCTTTTCCTGAAACTGCTGGGACCTGAACCCTGAGTTGGCTCCATGTGCCCAGCCTTCAAGTCTTCCAGGAGGCAGGTGAGGGAGCCCAGGGAAGAAGCTCTGCTTTGGGGAGAAAGGGCCCTGGGTACATTGACACTGACTTGCTACTTCATTCCCATTCATTTTAACACATGTAAGAAGCCAAAGGAGGAGTTTTTAGAGCAGACGGGTACCCAGTCCACTTCTACCCCCACCCCAGGTGCTAGAAGTGACATCTTTACTACTGCCTTTAATGGTGTTTAACTTTACTCCTGTTAAATCAAAGGCTTTAAGAGGACAAAGACGGTGCCTTATATTCCGTTGCATTCCCCTAAAGAGTTTACTTAGTACGTGGTTTTCACACAGCAAGGGTACAATGCATGTTTGTCTATATGATTTGCCTTCTTTCAAGAAGATAAAAGCCACATGCCAAGCATGATTAGCTGATTGTATGAGTCAAAGGGCAAAGTCATGCAGTTAAGTCTAAACAGACTTAGATCCCAGTCTTACTGGATTTGGCTGCCTGTGCACTGAGTAGAACTTGACCTCCTCTCTCCTCCTCCCTCATCACCTGCACCCCTCCACCCACCATTTCATCAGGACTAAGAAAAGAGAACAAGACTGAATATTCAGCTTAGATCCTTTATTACCAGATTATTATACCCTTCAAGATACAACATTTAAGAAAATATTATTTCTCCTTAAATAGGCTTCTTAACCCATCCTTGAGTGATGAAAATAGCTACTTTCTTTTGGTTAAAGCAACCAAAACCTTCAAGAAAGTAATCACACATTTGCATGTAAGTAATAACCTATAACCTATAAGAAATGTCCTCTTGATTAAGAATGCAAGCATTTGGTGCAGCAGTATGATGTACAAAGTTATATTTGCCTGCGGTTCCCTGTCAGCACATTGAGTCACCCCTCAGTATACTGACTAAACGGTATTTGCTGGATAGTAGACAGGCTGGGATTTTCAGGGGATCCACTCGAATACCAACGCACCTCATTCATTAAATATGGTCTAGAAAATTGGAAGTATAACAAAGAAACAGAGGAGTTACACTTCTGTCTAAGAGCCACACAGAAACAGGAAGTTTACTGTGTCTTAGTCACCAGCATTAAAATAAATCAATAATCATCCTCTTTCTGAGCCTGTCTGCTTAAGAATTATGATTTTTTTTCAACCAAGCTTTCAACGAAAAGATCATAAAATAACAGTTTCTCATCACTATACATTAAGACTGCACGCTCTGAATGGAGAGATGGGTGAACAGCTTTATATGACACTTGAGGGCCGCGTACTTGCAGCCCCAACCTGAATTTACCCAAACTCTCAGGGAAGTGAACTCGATGTGACGACTGCGGCGGTGGCCAGTACGGGAGTGCGATCGTGATCCCTTCCCGGTGCCTGGGAAGGATGCATATTAGGACGGGTCCCTCTTCCAGGTCCCATTAAACAAAACAGCTCTAACCCCATCCCTCCCCTCCCTCTCGAGGTATGTGTAAATGGGCTAGTGCCCAACCTGGGGTCCCCCAACAGGGGAGGGGAAGCAAGTGATGGGTGGGGACAGAGAAGCTCCCCTCAGCACCTGGCCTCACTGCCCCCCAAGGGGGGAGGGCCCTGGGGCCCCTCCCTGTCCCCAGTGAGGTCTGTTCTGAGGTATATTTGAGGTCAATAAATACAGCAATAAATAGCAAGGTGAGGTAGGGGGAAGGGTTCCCGGTAGAAAATTCAAATGGGACAAGTTGGTGTTCTGAGATGGGGGTCCCGGGCAGCCTCCATTCGATTCCCACAATGAATGCCCACCCCTATTTGGAATGTCAGACTGAGGCACTGCTCCACCCCTCACTCCTGGTATCCGATTCACAGATTCACAAGTTCAATAACGCCCATCCCAAATGGGGAAGAGTGAGGCCTTGGTCCCTGAGACACACACCCCCACCCCTCTCGCTGGCAGCCTCTGCTTTCCTCCCCCAGGCAAGGAGACCCGACGATGAAGCTGCCTCTGCCCTGAGCCCAGCCTCCTGGATGCCCAGGCCTCGCCCCAACTCAGGACCGCGGCGGGAGGGTGGCTGGGGTCTGCCTGAGAATTATAATGATTTTTAAAGCAAATAAATGGCCGTAATAAATAGACAGAATGAGTCCATGAAGGACTAGAGGTTTTAGCGTGTTTTTTTTTTTTTAAGGCCTAAAATTGCTGGGTTTTAGAACTTTTCAAATAACTGCTTTCAAATGCAATGTCAGAACAAGTCTTTGCAGAAGGCAGATGGCACTAAGTTCAAAAGGAAGACTTAAACGGGAGCCTTTCCCTCCTGGGGCCAAAGAAGATAAGCAGGAAAAGTTATTGCCAGGGGGGAAGGGAGCTTAGGGGAAAAACAGCGACCCTTTTATACATATTCAAGGTAACATTAACTCTTATACCTTCTGTGAGTTCAGAGACCCTGGCAGCACGAATCCATCCTAATGAGAGTAAACATTCTTTTTTTTTTTTTTTTTGGTCTTTTTGTTGTTGTTGTTGCTATTTCTTGGGCCGCTCCCGCGGCATATGGAGGTTCCCAGGCTAGGGGTCCAATCGGAGCTGTAGCCACCAGCCTATGCCAGAGCCACAGCAACGCGGGATCCGAGCCGCGTCTGCGACCTACACCACAGCTCACGGCAACGCCGGATCATTAACCCACTGAGCAAGGGCAGGGACCAAACCCGCAACCTCATGGTTCCTAGTCGGATTCGTTAACCACTGCGCCACGACAGGAACTCCGAGAGTAAACATTCTTGAGGATAATCTCTAAAAGCGTGGACCTCAGGCAGTCTTCTCTTTAACTTTCCTATAACTTCAGGTATAGGAACTGCTTGTTGGGTTCCTGTTTTAAATCTTTGTCAACGTTTCCCTAACCAGAAAAAGGCAAGGCCTGTGACATCTTCAGAGCAGATTTCGAGGAGTTCCCTTGTGGTGGGGCGGGCTAAGGATCTGGCATTGTCACTGCAGAAACATGAGCGGGGTGTCAGTCCCTGGCCAGGGAATTTCTGCATGCTGTGAGCGCAGCCAAAAAAAAAAAAAAAAAAAAAAAAGAGAGCCGACTGCAAAATCTGAGGTTTACCTGTAGTGTTTCAGGTGCCACACGGGAGGCTCCTGGAGCTGATTACTGGGCATGTCTAAGAGCAGAAGTTCAGCAGCTCACACCACCCCATCAGTGTCCTAGGGCTCAGGCCACAGCAAGGAGCCGAGGGCCACCTCTGGGAGACTGTCAGCTCCCCAAGGCCAGCAGCCGGGCCTGTTTCCCCAACTGCTGGACAGCGTCTGGGGCAGAGGCTGTGCTCAGTAAATATTTGTTGAGTGACAAACAAATGAATGAACATCGGCTCTTGGGCAGCCCAGAACCACTTCTGGGGTTTCTGGTTCAGGATCTATACTACCTTTTCCAGCTGTCCCTTAAACTCTAGGTGGTGACCTCAGCAGTGCAAGGGTAGGAAATGCGTTTTTTTCCCAGAGCAGCTCTCGAGCCTGAGGATGTAGCGCACACCTCCCCGAGGGTGTTTTTGCACGTGGACATCACATCTTCCTCCACTAGGCAGTTTTCCAATATGACGAAGCTGATGTCTTCATCACCATCTCATTTCCAGCGCAAAAAGAAAAGTGGCCACGACTTCACCCTTAGACTGAGAACTTTGGACCCAGAGAGGAACACTTTTCAGGGAGGAGAAGCTCTCAAGAGGCAGCATGTCATTACAAGCTCTTGTCAAGGAGTGCCTGGAATCTGCACATTATACGTAACTCGAAAGAAAACACAACATTTAGTGCTGTCAGACAAAGGGCAGCTAAAAAATGGCTTTTCATTTGTCAGGGCATTAAGTATCCTTTGGATTTATCCTCAGAGCAAAGTTCTGCTTGCACTGCAAATATTGATTCTAGAAGCAATGAGCACAGCAGGATATAGGACCAAAGAATGTTATGCACAATAGGACTTTGTGGAAGAAATAGAGGATGCATCCAGGTAAAATCGGAATGTCATAAAATTCACGAATAACAAAGCATTTCCTTTTTCCTTTGGACAAGGTCCCATTTGGGGAAAGGATAGTAGAGTTTGGAATAAGCAAGTCTGCCCTTTAATCTTTAATGCAAGGGCCTTGAACTAATTCCAAGTTGCTTGTAGATATCACTGACCCACTAATGGAGGGTCTCAAAAATGTTACACAGATACATGGAGCTTCTGGCTACCCACGAGACGGGGGTGTTCATGAGCCTTAAATATTAAAAGTAAAGGCTGCTTACTGGAATATGTTTGAACACAGCCCTAAATCAGAAGGAAAATAAGAAGAGGTTAAAGGGAAATATGAAAGCAAGAAAAAAAAACAAAGAAAGGAGAGAGACGGAGGAGAACTTAGCATAGGAAGAGGAGGAGTTCCCTTGCGACTCAGTGGGTTAAGGATCTAGCATTGTCACAGAGGCACAGGTCTCTGCTGTGGCACAGGTTCCATCTCTGACCTGGAAACTTCTGCATGCCGTGTGCATAACCAAAAAAAAATAGGAAGAGGAGTTTACCGAGGGGAAGGCTTATAAAGGCAATCCTTAGCCGCTGCAATAACAGTAGCTCAAAGAAAGGATTTAGCCCAAAAATGGAGTGCTCAGAAAGTTCTAGATTTGGTGTTTGGTTCTTCATGCTGGATCATCAAGCTGAAGCCCAAGTCTTGATATTGGCTCAGAGAAATGTGTAATGTGTTCGTGATTAGGTGTAGTTCACCCCTGATCTAGATAGAAAGTGGAGGGAAGGAAGCAAAGGTTATATCATTGGGGAAAGATAGGTCGGGCCCAGTACAAAGACCCAGATTTATAAACCCTGCGATAGTCAGATACTTGAGCCAACAAGTGAACAAGGAGGAAGACCTCTACACCATAGTCTGGGGCAGCTCAGAGAAGAGTCAGCAGGCAACTTGACCCTGATATTAAGCCAGCTTCTCCCACGGCGGCACTGAAACTAAGTTGTGGACATGATGGAAGACACCAAAAGGCTCACCAAGGCAGAGAAATACGGAAACCTCCGACAGATAACTCCTGGTCTGGTGGCAGAGACAAAATGATGTTGAGTCAGACAATAGACATGGTTTCCAGTCCCTGCTCTGCTATTTCCCAGTTGTGTGAGCTTGTACAACTAACCTCCAGATCGCTCCTTCTTTACCTGAACAATGTGGAATTATTGTAGGCTTGCCTTCAGCCTGCATGCACTGGAACAATAACCACTCTGATCATTTATACCCAGTGTTCTCACTGGCGGCACTCAAACCATGCCTATTGTTAAGGATTTTGAGTATCACTCCGGGTGTAGTAACGCCTGTTTTGAAAACAGTAACTAATATGCCCAAAGCCTACTGTGCATTGCCCGACACATCACACATCGTAGGCACCTAAATGAATAGTAGCTGTCACTACTTTGTTAAAATAGCGGCCATCCGGAGTTCCCATTGTGGCGAAGTGGTTAACGAATCCGACTAGGAACCATGAGGTTGCGGGTTCGGTCCCTGCCCTTGCTCAGTGGGTTAACGATCCGGCGTTGCCGTGAGCTGTGGTGTAGGTTGCAGACGCGGCTCGGATCCCACGTTGCTGTGGCTCTGGTGTAGGCCAGTGACTACAGCTCCGATTCGACCCCTAGCCTGGGATCCTCCATATGCCATGGGAAGTGGCCCTAGAAAAGGCAAAAAACAACAACAACAATAACAAAATAGTCGCCATCCTTGCTAACTGCTGTGAACTGAATTGTGTCCCCTCCCCCACAACAAAACAATTCCGATATTGAAGCCCCAACCACCCAGTGTGACTATAATGGGAGATAAAATCTTCAAGAGAGTACTTAAGGTTAAATGAAGTCATATGGTTGGGCCCTAATCTGCTAAAACCGGTGCCCTTATGAGAAGAGAGACACAGAGTTCTCCCTCCTGTCTGCACACAGCGGAAAGCCATGACTGCAGGAGGGCGAGATGAGAAAGCAGTCACCTGTCTACCATCCCGGAAGCGAGGTCTCACCAGGGACCAACCATGGCCGCACCTTCATCTCCGACTCCCAGCCTCCAGAACTGTGAGAAAAGAAATGTCTGCTGTTTAATTAAGCCCTAGGGCCTATAGTATTTCATTATGGCAGCTGAAACGAATACCCAGACCGATTGATACACATTAGTAGACCAAAGGTGAATGCCATGCAGCTGTTGCTGGCAAAATAATCAACTCCATTTGTAGCATGCATTTTTTTTAATATACATATTTTTATTTTGCCTCACCCTTACCCCAGCAGTAACAATGCTGCTTGCTTGCTTGATTTATTTGTTTGTTTGTTTATATTTTGGCCGCCGGGGGCGCCTATGGAGTTCTCTGGCCAGGGATCAGATGGGAGCCACAGTTGCAACCTATGATGCATCCGTGACAATGCTGGATCCTTTTAACCTACTGTGCCATGCTGGAGCTGGAACCTGTGTCCTGGTGCCAGAGATGCCACTGATCCTAGTGCGTCACAGCTGGAACTCCCAACAAGATTATTTTAAATATTACCCTTTTTAATTTTTTTTTTTTATTTTAAAGATGGAAGTGTACTGGATTACTGTCTCCTCTCTTCAGTCCCTTTTGCAGACATCTCTTCGCTGTGGCAAAAATGTATGCGCTAGCGTTAGAAAAAAAAATATGCAGGGGTCCTCGGTCCTCAGTCTGCATTTTTCATTTTGAAGGCCCCTCCCCAGCCAGCCACAACAGAAGAGAGGTGGCACTGGGAAAAACACTCTGAGGCCCTGCGCCCGCCCAGGGATCCGGCCACACAGCGATCCCCATGTGGTAGTCCCCCTCACCTAGCTGCAGGTTGTCCTGCCTGTGGCATGCAATTTAGAACTGGAAATGCTCTGAAAGAGATTCTCTTGGTTGTGTCTAACCTAAGCAAAGATGGGGTGTGTCTTCTAACCCACAGATGACAAACTGAACAATCCCTGGAGTTCTCTTGTGTTGCAGTGGGTTAAGGATCTGGCATTTCACTGTAGCAGCTCAGGTCACTGCTGTGGGGTAGGTTTGATCCCTGCCCCAAGAACTTTCCCATGCAGGGGGTGCGAGAAACAAACACAAAACCAAAGAAGCTGAATTCCGTAGGGAATTCTGCATATGGATCAGAAGATCTCACAAACTCCGCATCATGACCCCACCTTTCTCCTTGGGGACAATGAAGACAGTCTTCTACTAGGTTGAAAATCTTGTTTTGTTTTGTTTTGTTTTTACAGGGCTCAAAATGACGTGTCAGAATGCACTTACGTATGGACTATTTCTGGAAAAATACACAAGAAACTGGTAATAGTGACTGTCTTCAGAAGAGGAATTGAAGGCAAAGGTGAATTTTTTAAACTATATTTCTGTACTTTTTTTCATGCTCCGAGGGAAGTATTTTAGCAATTTAAAAAACACGCTATTACACACTATTTCTTTTTATATCTCTTAAGTTTTGACCATGTCCAGAAATAACATTTTGTTTAAAATGAAAAAGAAAGGAGTTGGAAGAGGAAGAAGAAGGGGGGCAGGGGAGAAGGAGGAGAAGGAGAAGGAGCTTTATTGTGGAAATAAAGAGAAAACAGGGCTTCCAAAAAAAGTGACGCAGCAATTTTAACAATGGTTCACATTTTTCTACATTTGGGGATTCTTACGCACTAATAGGAAATTTTTTTTTTTTGGAAGAGCAACAGATTTTAAAAGAAGAGAAACACAGAAGTTCCCATAGTGGCACAGCAGAAACGCATCTGACTAGGAACCATGAGATTGAGGGTTCGATCCCTAGCCTCATTCAGTGGGTTGAGGATCTGGCATGGCTGTGGCTGTGGTGTAGGCCAGCAGCTGTAGCTCTGACTTGACGCCTAGCCTGGGAGTCTCCATGTGCTGAGGGTGTGGCCCTAAAAAAAAAAAAAAAAAAAAAAGAGAGAGAGAGAGAGAAACACAGCTGCCTGTCTGCTGCTACCTTGGCCCCTGCTCACCTGACCTTGCCCTGCTCATCCATGAAACATCTTCACACCATCTTCACTGACAAGTTTCATCCTAATAGCTATCCCTCCTTTGCGTTTGCATGCATCCAGGGGAGTCTTGCGCCGAATCCACATATTCTCGGCTCTAAGACAGACAACTCTAAGAAAGGAGAAGGGGCTGTGACTGACCCAAAGAATCCTCAGGTCAAAGCCAAGGTCCCGCTTTCTGGTTATTTGATCTGCTGTGAGAGGTGGACAGGGTGGTCTATGGAGAAGGAACAAGAGCTTAGAAACTTCTTTTCAGAAGTCCAGTGTTTGGCCTCGATCCTGACAGATGAGCCCGTGTTAAATTAAACTATTGCAAATAGAAGCTTCGTACATTAGGAAATGCTGTTTCATTGACTGCAACTTGGCAAAAATTTCCACACCAACAAATGTGCACAGTTGGGAGCACACAGTGTCCAGGCGCCGTGTCCCCAGTTAAAGGCAGCAGTTTTGTTCTGTGCAATTCAGCTTGAATGAGGAGACAGGCTTGGGCACCAACTGTCCTACTTACAATGAGGAGGGGACGGGCCTCCACCTGAAAAGAGAAAGGCGGTCCTGACCGAGGACTGGCCACCCTCGTCCCAGTTGCCTTCACATAATGTCCCTGTTTAGAAATATTCATGAAGAAATTCCTTGCCTCTATTTAAATGTTTTCCAGTTTTATCGAGAGATAATTGACATACCTCCCTGTAGAAGTTCGAGGTGTAGAGCGTGATGGTTGGATTTACGTATATTGTGAAATGATCACACAGTAGGTTCAGCTAGCATCCATCTTCTCATATAGATAACAATAAAAAGAAACGAAAGGAAATTGTCTCCCTGTGATGAGAACTTTTTGTTTTAAAAGTTAGCATTTAGGAATTCCCATGTGGCTCAGTGGGTTAAGCATCTGGTGTTGTCAGTGCTGTGACTGGTTACGTCTGTGTCTCCGGTTTGATCCTTGGCTCAGGAACTGCCAGTGGACAAGGCCAAAAAAATTTTTTTCTTTAACATTTAAATAGAACTTTGAACCACAAAAGAACAACATACACTCAAATATTGATTATAAGGAAATATTTTTAAAGTTCATTTTAGGTGCCATTAAAGTAGGAAAATATGAGCTTTTATTTTTGCTGACTGGAGACAGAATAAGACCAAATTCTACCAGACTTACTTTGAAATTAAAATGTGGTATACTTCATTAATTTAGAATAAGTTGTGCTAATTTTTTATTTTTATTTTTTGTCTTTTTGCCTTTCCTTGGGCCGCATCTGCAGCATATGGAGGTTCCCAGGCTGGGGTCTAATTGGAGCTGTAGCTGCCAGCCTATGCCAGAGCCACAGCAACGCAGGATCCAAGCCGCATCTGCAACCTACACCACAGCTCACAGCAACACTGGATCCTTAACCCACTGAGCGAGGCCAGAGATCGAACCCACAACTTCATGGTTCCTAGTGGGATTCGTTAAACACTGAGCCACAACGGGAACTTTTTAAAAAATTTTAAAAATTTTTAAAAATTCAGCTAGAAATGTTGAAGACATAGTTTTAAGGGAGGGGGTTGCTTTCCAGTATATCTAGGTTTAGTAAGTAAAGGTTTTCTAAACAATTTGATCATGCTTAAGAAAATATAGCTTCTGAGTGTTCCTGCTGTGGCTCAGCTGTAATGAACCTGACTAGTATGTATGAGACTGCAGGTTTGATCCCTGGCCTCCTTCAGTGGGTTAAGGATCCGGTGTTGCTGTGGCTCTGGTGTAGACCAGCAGCTGCAGCTCCAATTTGACCCCTAGCCTGGGAACTTCCATGTACCAAGGGTGCAGCCCTAAAAAGACCAAAAAGAGAAAATATAGCTCTTTATTTTCCTATTAAGTGGTTTGATTTTTTTCTCAAGACCTTCATTTATTGGGCAGGCAAATTCGGAGTCCCTTATGCTATCTGCTCCTCTCCATGATGGCCTCTGGGGTTACTGCGTATTTGTGTTTTCCAGGACCCTGGGTGTAGAGTGTGGCCCAGGCTGTGTCTGGTAGGGCCTCACTGATCCCTCTGCAGAGGCCTAGACTGGTTTCCTCCCTGGTCAGTTGAGAGCTGAGATGCGTTTGATCCCATCTTGGCTTTGGGTATGATCTGCTGGCTCCTCCATTTGGCACTTGGTCTTGGGTCCCTGCCTGTGGAGCCCCAGGCCTCTGCTGTCCACCTGCACACTCAGAAAGTCTACACCTCCTCTTCCAGGCACGCAGCAAGTCTCATTTGCCTGCGTGCCACTTGAAGGCTTGAGGGGACTAGGAGCAGTGCCTCAAGCTCACCCAACCCCAGGTTCTCACTGTACCTCCCACACCCACCTCAGTGCAGCATTAGATGGAACTCAGATCTATCTTGGGGCCTCCCTGCCCCCCCCCCTCAAGCATTTGCATGCCCTCTTGCTCTCACTCTCACTTTCTCAATCATCTCTTTCACACATGCACACACAAGGTTGCCTTCAAGGAATGGGAGATGAGAATTCTTGTGTAGACGTCTTTGTTTTCCTCTCTTCTCTCTTCTTCCACGTGTAAGAAGAGGTAGATTTCACTCCTTTTTTTTCTTGTATCCTCCTAGCCATCCGAAGTGAAAATGGCTTTTTTTTTTTTTTTAAGGGAAAAAACTCTACTGTCCAGGCTTGGATCTTGATCCACTAAATTCAGTAGATAAAGGGACTCAGTAAACCTTTTTCTCACTCTCGCAATCCTGCTACCTTAATAGGCAAACCTATTGTCTTGTTGCTTCTGGATGCAGTTCTCTGATTTAATAGTCAAGTCTGAGAAATAATTTGTTGCTCTGCTGGATATTAGCCTTTTTCCTAAATCTCTAAAATGTACAGTTTCAGTGGGTGGGAGACCAAAGGAGAAATGAAGTTTATAAGGTTTGGAACGATACCAAAACACATTTTGAACTACTATCCTCTATAACAAAATTCATGCACAAACATTTGGTTAGACCAGGATTTTGAGCTCCAGCTGCTGCCATTACCATTGCATCCAGTTTTTTGGTTTTTGTTTTTGTTTCTTTTTGTTTTTAGTGCAGCACCCTTGGCATATGGAATTTCCCAGGCTAGTGGTCAAATCAGAGCTGCAGCTGCTGGCCTACACCACAGCCACAGCAATGCCAGATCTGAGCCACGTCTATGACCTACTCCACAGCTCAGGGCAACACCATATCCTTAACCCACTGAGGGGGGCCAGGGATTGAACCCATGTCCTCATGGATACTAGGAGGGTTTGAGCCATGATGGGAACTCCAGCATCCAGTTTTAAAACGTTCCAGAGTCATTGGGACAGGTTACTTCAACTTCCTAAGTCTTTTACTTTTTTTTTTTTTTTTTTGCCGCATCCGCGGCATATGGAGGTTCCCAGGCTAGGGGTTGAATCGGAGCTATAGCTGCCCACCACAGCCACAGCCACAGCAATGCCAGATCCAAGCCGAGACTGTGATCTACACCACAGCTCATGGCAACACTAGATCCTTAACCCACTGAGCGAGGCCAGGGATAGAACCTACAACCTCATGGTTCCCAGTCAGATTCCTTTCTGCTGAGCCACGACAGGAACTCCAGCTCCCTAAGTCTTAATCCTCATCTGTAAAATAAGGAAAATTATATGCCAAGAAGATTATGGTAAAGATTATAGAAAATAATGCTTGGATCCCTTCAGGATATGAATTGTATTACTGGCAGATACTCAGGGCTCCTGCTTCCTAGGAAGTTCAGAAAATGCACCCTTGGAGTGCAGCTCCTTGGCGCATGTGCCGGAGTGTCTTCCAGCAGTTCTGTCAGAGCTTGAGAGCCAGAATGCTCTGTCACACAAAGGTTTGTCTCTTTACTGAGGACCCCACCTGAGTAAAATGAAGCAAGTAATCTAATCAAGGAACATAACAAGGCTTCACATCTTTAAGGCCAACCCTAAAAAAATCGAGATGCAATCTTGATTAGGAAACCGTGCTTTGGGGGCAAGAGAGAGATGTGACATTCTGGCGTGAGACAAGTAAGAGCGACCTGTCCAATATGGGTGGAAAGTAGCACATAAGGAGATCTCATGTGGCTCGAGGGGATCCTTGAGAAAAGGAGTGGCTAAATTCTGCAATGCAATGGGTCATCTCGGCCCCAAAGCTTAGATTAGAACCTCCGGCCCCACCCCTCAAGGCTTGCTGTCTAACTGGCCTTAGAAGGTCATGCACATCACACCCTGGGGTTGGTCCCCTTCGTGATGGGAAGGTAAAGAGGTCACTACTTGTCAGATGACAGGTCCTTAGCTCAAGCCAGGCCTACATGTCTGGATTCTGGACATTTTTAAAAAATCAACTTTATTGAAGATTCATTTACATACACTTCAGTGATGTTTCAGAAATTGGTACACGCCAGTAACCACCACCACAATCAAGATTACCCCCCCCCCAAAAAAAAGTTCTGCCTCTTGTTTAAGGATCCATCTCTCTACCTCTGCTAAAAAAACAAACAAAAAACCCTCTAAGATATAATTCACACCTCATAAAATCCACCCCTTTAAAGTGAAAAATTCAATTTTTTTTTAAACCATATTCGCAGAGTTGTACAACTAATACCTCACATTCTACTTTAGAGTTTCCTAGGAGTTCCTGTTGTGGCTCAGTGGTAACGAATCCAACTGGTATCCATAAGGACGCAGATTTGATCCCTGGCCTTGCTCAGTGGGTTAAGGATCTGGCATTGCCATGAGCTGTGGTGTAGGTCACAGACATGGCTTGGATCTGGCATTGCTGTGGTTGTGGTGTAGGCCGGCACCTATAGCTCCCATTTGACCCCTAGCCTAGCAACTTCCATACGCTGGGGGTGCAGGCCTAAAAAGACCAAATAAATAAATAAATAAATACGTCTTAACCATCCGCAAAAGAAACTCATTACCAGTCACTCTATTTCTGCTTTCCCCTTCCCCCTCAATCCCTAGGTAACTATCATCTAAAAATTTATCTTTTCTAGACATTTCATATAAATGGAATCATGCAGTATCTGTCCTTTCATGTCTACCTTATTTCAATGAGCATAACGGTTTTTGTTTTGTTTGTTTGGGTTTTTTTTGTCTTTTTGCCGTTTCTTGGGCCGCTCCTGCGGCATATGGAGGTTCCCAGGCTAGAGGTCGAATAGGAGCTGTAACCACCAGGCTACGCCAGAGCCACAGCAATGAGGGATCCGAGCTGCGTCTGCGACCTGCACCACAACTCATCTTAACACCGGATCCTTAACCCACTGAGCGAGGCCAGGGATTGAACCTACAACCTCATGGTTCCTAGTCGGATTTGTTACCCACTGTGCCACGACAGGAACTCCAGCATAACGTTTTTAAGAGTCACCCATGTTGTAGCATGTATTGGTACTTCTTTCCTTTTTTATAAGCTGAATAATGTTCTATTATATGGATACACCCCATTTTTATCCATTCATTGGTTGGTGAACATTTGGGTTGTTTCCATCGTAGCGTTATTATGCATAATGCTGTTTTGAACATTCGTGTACAAGTGCAGCGTCATTTCTCTTGAGTTTGTACATCCAGGAGTGGAATTGCTGGGTCATATGGTAACTCTATGTTTAACCTTTTAGGAAGACAGATTATTTTCCATGATAGCTGCATCATTTTACATTCCTATCAGCAGTATACGAGGCTTCTAACTTCCTCACATCCCTGCCAGTACTTGTTATTAGCTGTTTTTCTGATCATAAACATCCTACTGGGGATGAAGTGGTATCTCACTGGAGTTTTGGTTTGCATGTCCCTGATGGCTAATGATGTTGAGGATATTTCCATGTGCTTATTGACCATTTGTATGTTCTCTTTGGAGAAACGTCTATTTGGATCCTTTGCCAATTTTTAAATTAGGTAGTTTGTCTTCTTATCATTGAGTGGTAGGTGGTCTTTATAAGTTCTAGATGCAATTTATCAGATATCTAATTTACAAAAAATTTCTACCATTCCTTGGATCTTTTTCTTTTATTTTTTTGCCCACACCCAAGGCAGGCAGAAGGTCCCAGACTAGGTATCAAACCCAAGCCACAGCAGTGACAATGCCAAGTCCTTAACCCACTACGCCACAAGGGAATTTCTTGGATGCTTTTTTTTTTAACACTTTTTTTTTTTTTTTTTTTTGGTCTTTTCAGGGCTGAACCCACAACATAAGGAAGTTCCTAGGCTAGGGGCTGAATTGGAGCTGCAGCTTCTGGCCTTCACCACAGCCATAGCAACATGGGATCTTAGCCTCGTCTGCAACCTATACCAAGCTCATAGAAATGCCGGATTCTTAACCCACTGAGCAAGGCCGTGGATCAAACCTGTGTCCTCATGGATATTAGATTCATTTCTGCTGAGCCACAATGGGAACTCCTGGCTTTTTTTGTTTTTACAGCCAAACTCTCAGCATTCGGAAGTTTCCAGTCTAGGGGTTGAGTCGGAGATGTAACTGCTGGCCTACACTACAGCCACAGCAATGCAAGATCCAAGCCTCGTCTGCCAACTACACCACAGCTCTTGGCAATGCGGGATCCTTAATCCACTGATCCAGGCCGGAGATCAAATCCACATCCTCATGGATCCTAGGTGGGTTCCTTACCACTGAGCTATGACAGGAACTCCAGAGAACTTCTTGGATTTTTATATTTCTGTTGGTTTCTCACTCTGGACTTTTTAATCTTCCGACCCATGTGTCTTTTTCATCGCCAGTAAAAGAATGCTCAAATAATTTTAGATATGGAAGAAGACCTTGGAAATAATCCAATTCAATACCCTCACTCTTCAGATTAGGAAACTGATGACCAGAAACATTAATTCATATGTTCCGCAGCTAGTTGGAACTAATATGTTAATATCTACAGCAGGATGGGGAGTAATATGCTATGAGTCAGTATTCTTTTGGTTACAAATATCAGAAAAATAATAATCCCAAACTAATTTAAGCAAAAAAGGTGACTAGCAGAACATTAGCAGCCAACATTGCAATTGCTACTAACAGGATTCTCTCATTACATAACACCCATTTTCAGTTATTAGTGATGATAATGATGGGGAACAGAGAAAGCAAGTTACTGGGCGGATAATCCCAAAGAGGAGCAGAAGACAAAACCCACTGGGCTGCAGAGGAGGGAAGCATGACATTGGCAACAAGACTTAAGTCAGAGGTGGCAGAGCTGGGACCTAGCACCATCACTGGAAGGAGCTAAGTCCATGAGTCCAATAGCGGGTCAGGGCAGAAGTGGTGCAAGGTAGGCTCAAACTGCTTTAGTGCACAGGGATGAGGGCTCTCTTGATCAATTCAGGTTTCTATGCTAGAATACCACAGACTAGATTGTCAACAACAGAAATGTATTTCTCATCGTTCTGGAAGTTGGGGAATCCAAGGCCAAGGTGCCAGCAGATTCATTGTCTGGTGAGAACCCACTTCCTGATTCACAGATGTCCTACTTTTGTTCTCACACGTGGAAAGGGGTAAAGTGCTCTCTGGGGTCTTTTTTTAAATAAGAGCACTAATCCTATTCATGACGGCCCTGTCCTTATGTCCTAATCAGCTCTCAAAGACCCACATCCAAATATCATCACATTGGAAATTAGGTTTCAACATAGGAACCTTAACAGAGATGCAAACATTCAGTCCATAGCAAGGGCCAAAGCAGAAGATGAGAGTCTTACTGAGGTTGAGAATCTGACACCTTATGAAGCCTAGAGACCAATGAGTTTGTGGTCCCATGGAAGCTTGCAGCCAGTCCCCCACTGATATATTTTTTTTAACAGAAATCATTTCCGTTCTCCTTATCAGCTCCATCCATGAGGTTGCACTAAATTTTAAAAGACCCAAGACCCTGGTAACACTGGTGGTATCATCCACTCAAGAATTCCCAGTGCTCCTTCCAAACCAATATTGGGTCAGCAAGGAGGATCCTTGAGATCTCTTTGTGATTCTAATTATTTTGTAGGCACACTCTAATTATTTTAATGTATGTGATAATTCTGAAGCAATATGCATTCTGTCAGACCACTTCATTCCCCTCTTCATCAGCATCTTTCCCCTCTGGAACCAGCATCTTTCCATCGGTTCTGGCAACTGTGTTCTTCCTGGATTCAACAAGCAAACTTAGTAAAACTTTATTTAGAGAAATAAAGTCTTCACCCTGTCCATATGAGAAAGTGAAGACAGAAGAACACTACTCTGACTCTTGAACATTTCAAGAAAAAAGATGGTCTAATATTAAAAAAAAAGAGAAGTTGTATCAGATTGAAAGGAGGAATGCTGGAACTAATGATCAGAATTACGGAAATAGAGGTAGAAAATGTTCCAGGAAATCACTTTCACTGAGAAAGAAGGAAGTAAGAGCAGTGAAAGAACAAACAATTCTCTCACTGAATAAAGTATGAACATTTGTATGAGCCAAAAGAGCAATAGGAAACCAGAACATATCATTCCAAAATCCAGAGGCATTTGTTTCATTAATATTGGTCAATGCCCTGAATCACTTTACTTCCTGTTAGTTTAATCATAAAAATGAAACAGGATACAAAATGTTCTAAAGATTATTTTATTCAAATTGAGCATTTATCTAGGCACTAAGCATTTTAATTAGTGGCTTTCAAACATTTTTGACCATGACTCACAGTAAGGAATATATTTAACATCAAAACCTGGTGTACACTGTGGCTTGGCGGTAACGAACCTGACTAGTATACGTAAGGACATGGGTTCAATACCTGGCCTTGCTCAGTGGGTCAAGGATCCTGTGTTGCCATGAGCTGTACTGTAGTTCACAGACATGACTCGATACCACATTGCCGTGACTGTGGTATAGGCTGGCAGCTACAACTCTGATTCGCCCCCTAGCCTGAGAACTTCCATATGCTGCAGATGTGGCCCTAAAAGGACAAGAAAAAAAAAAAAAAAAAAAAAAAAAAAAAAAAAAAAAAAAAACCTGGTGCACACACACATTCTTTCTCTCATAAAATTTCATGTTACCTTCAATGCACCCTAATATTTGCTTTCTAGCTTATTTTTATTCTATTTCCCTCTCTCTCTCTGTCTTTTTTTGTCTTTTTAGGGCCGCACCAGTGACATATGGAGGTTCCCAGGCTAGGGGTCGAATCAGAGCTATAGCCTGTCAGCATAGGCCACAGCCACAGCAACACTGGATCCAAGCTGCATCTGCGACCTACACCACAGCTCATGGCAATGCCGGATGCTTAACCCACTGAGCAAGCCCAGGGATCAAACCTGGATACTAGTCAGATTTGTTTCCACTGAGCCATCACAGGAACTCCTATTTCTCATTTTTTAATGCTATTAGAGTCCCACTAAGTTTATTTCATCACTCACTATGAGTTGAAGTTCATGTTTTGAAAAATATTTAAATGGACTGATACAAAATGTCCTAATTTTTAAGGCCACCCCTGCCGCTGCTGCTTTTGAGAAATCTCAAACCTGGGTTACAATGGAAGCTTTCTTCAGTTGAAACCCACAGCGCAAGCTCCTGGAATGTGAACTAGACTTCCCAGCTATGTTTCCAGTGGTTTTCACCCATCTCTTAGGGGGATGTGGTTCCTGTCCCTCCTCCAGATTGCGTGGGAAACCAGTGCTCTGGACAATGCAGGACAGTGGCCTCAGGATAACGGCTCCCTCTCCTCACCCATCTATCCTTGAACAACAAGGATGAGGTCCATCTCCACTTGTGGTCCCAGTTGACCTAAAATCCAGCCCCAGACGCTCTCTCTTCTAGTTTTACTGCTGGCCCTGGCATCCCTGCTTTGGTAATTCTTCCATCTCACAGAGTTGGTGCTGCAAACCCTGACATCTAGACCACTGTCCACCATGTCTCTGAGGTTATACTGATGAGGAGAGGACCCTTCAATCTGAAGCTTGGTTCCTGGTCTTAAGCCAACCAGGACTGTGCTCATCCAACCACCCTGAAATGGAGACGCCATCCTTGGAGGAAGCTATTTAACATGGGGTGGGGTCGGGGGTAGAAATCTCCATCCAAAAAGCTGACTTTAGAGACTCATCTCCTCTGAAGTCTTCCCCACGACCCAAACAGGACATTGACTAAGACAACCGCCTGGCTTAGGGCTCCCTCTCTTTCCCCAGGACACTCCCTCCCTAGAAGCTTCCATGTGCCATCCTCTCTCCTTTCTGGGGAGTGGGTAGAAAGAAGACGTGTGGGATCTATTAGAAATTCCCATTACCATCTTCATAGACCCCTGGCCAAAGAGCATGAGCCATAGTATGTCATGAGCAGTAAGCATTCAAAACACATAGGGGTATGAAATGGTGGCCATTGGTTTCAAAATTTTATGGGTTGCTATATACAACTCATTTACAAATAAAAGCATCTTTCCTACAGTGGCGTTGTTGAGGAGCTCCAGTATACTGTTGAACTCTCAGCGCAAAGTTAGAGGTTTTGGTACCAGCCACAGGTAAGGGAGCTTTCAGTTCTCTTAACATACTATCACCTCTAGAGTGAGTGCACAGGAGGATAGTTATTGGTTAATATAGTAAATATTAAGAACATGAGTTAATGTTAGCTTATGGAGTAAACAAAAAAAAAAAAAAAACTTAAGGTTGGAGGGACTCTTAGAACAAATTTAATCTGCTATCATTGCTATTTGCTTCCACTTTCCTGGATTGGTTAGGAATGAATTTGGCTGCAAATAACAGGAAAAAAAAAATCTGGTTACCATAGCTTATACAAATAAGGATATATTTTTCTCTCACAGCAAGGTGCCTACAGGTAAGCAGCTCGATGATATCAGAAACTGATTCTCCCTGACTCTCTTGGCCTTTTCCTCATGGCTTCAAAATGGCTTCTGCAGCTCTTAACATTACGTCTGCATTCAAGGCAGAATAAACGAGGAAGACAGCCACCAGTCACATCTCTCCTTTTTTATTAGGAAATCAAAAGCTTACCAAAATTCTCCAGCAGGGAATTTCTCTAAGGTCTAGGGTTCTCTAAGAACTGGTTCAGAACTGGTTCCTTTACATACCTCTAAATAAAATTGAGGTGTGGTTAGAAAGTGGAAAAGAACAGGATGGGTATTAAACAGGCAATTGCAGGTGATGACCAGAGTTGGCCAAGCAGGGGCCATTTATCCTTTTTTTTTTGCATGAACATCTGGAGGGCAAGGGGACAGCCTGTTCCATTTTTGACAGCTCTAGAAATCTCTTTTTATTTTGAACCAGAATCTGCCTCCCTGCCACTTTTTCTTACAGCTTCTGTTTCCACCCTGAGGGGTTATATAGATGAATTTGAATTCTTCTTGATGACAGCCATACAAATACCTGCCATTGATCCTCTAATTCTCCCCTTAGCCACATGAAACATCTTCAGCCTTGTCCTCATGTGACATGACTTAAGTGTTCTTACCTTTCTTCAGGTTTCTCTCCTCTAGGTCTCTTTTAGTTTATTTGGTTTCTATTGCACTTTGTTGCCCCAGATGACATCATTGGTCAAAGGGTGGCTTGAGCAAAACCAGAGAAATCAGAAAATTACACCATTCCAGGTTATCACAAAATCCACTCGAATTTGCAATGTCATCTGTACTCACCCACGTGCTGATAATTCAGCCAACCAAAGACCATAAAACTTTTCCATTCTTTCATCTTCCTTTATTTAAGTATTTGGCCTGGGGATCCTAGAGCAGAATTTATATTTATTAGTACTATATTTAATGGTGTTTGATTTGACTTATTGTAGTTTATTGAGTTCTTTTCAGATTTCAATCAAATTAGCCAGGACATCAGTTATTCCTCCCAGACTCACATTATCTGCAAAGGATACAAATTTATACTTTTTGTAACCCCACATTAATCTCCATAAAATATTTTCAACAAGCAAGTTAGGACAGACTCTTTCAACCTGCCATCAGTGGCTTCCTTCTATGATGAAGCTGATCACCATTTAAGTTAGTTATGAATTCACAGCATGGTCATTCAGCCCGTATTTCACCTTTCGTCCTAAGACTGTTACGAGACCTTCTTTCAACTACTTTGCAAAAATTCTGATCAAATAACTTAGAAATCTTTTCAGTGCTAGGACTTTCCCCAATGAATCTATTTTAGCTCCTAGACAGCACTAATTCCGCTTCTGAGTTCTTCAAAGTAACCTTTACATAACCGAGAACTTTTTATGATCATATGGCCCTTCTTATACTGGATATTGGAAATTCAACACAAAGTTTGGAGCTGAATCACAGTACCTGTTATGAAACTGTACTTCACAACCGGGGTTAGCACAAAGGTGAAAATTATGTGTAATTAAAACTATCTTTGAAAAGCCATTACATGACTCACAAAGTAGAGTATGCCTGGCATGCCACGCACAATCGTGTACAGTAATCCTTCTCCTATCACCAAAGATCGAGAACCACTGAGACAGACTAAAGAAAGTTACAAAGGAAGCCCATCAAGGAACATTTTATCAACTCCATCTCTAACAGTGAATGAAGGAACGGTGGCGAATTCTAAATTATCCCTGCTTGTCAGTAATATTTAATTTGTGTTTTTTAATCTGAACTCTTTATAATATTAATATATCATAATAGTTTTGTTTTTTTTTTTCGGTCGATATGAGGATTGAAAGATGGAGTTCCTGTTGTGGCTCAGCAGTAACGAAGCCAACTAGGATCCATGAGGATGCAGATTCGATCCCTGGCCTTGCTCAGTGGGTTAAGGATCCAGCATTGCCATGAGCTGGATCTGGCAGACACAGCTTGGATCTGGCAGCTGCAGCTCCAATTAGACCCCTAGCCTGGGAACTTCCATATGCCACAGGTTCAGCCCTATCAAAAAAAAAAAAAAAAGAAAGAAAATTATTACCTATGAAATTACCTAACATGGGATCTGACATCTAGTATATTTTAATCTAAATCTTTCTGGAGTAAATACATTTATACTATTCTTTGCAAGTTTGGAGAAAATACCTTGGTTACTGATATCTTAATTTTCCAAAGCAGCTCTTCTCTTTCATGACCTTGGACATTGACCCTATGATGATCCATTACTGTAAGCTGATCCTTGTAATTAGTTCCCATAATAATGAAAAGGAAAACATAGTTTATTTCAAAAGGCCTGTGCATTCTCATTGTGACTCAGCGCCAATGAACCCAACTAGTGTATGTGAGGATGTGGGTTCCATCTCTAGCCTCACTAAATGGGTTAAGGATCCGGTGTTGCCATAAGCTGTGATGTAAGTCACACACTCAGCTCAGATCCTGCATTACTGTGGCTGTGGTGTAGACTGGCTGTAGCTCTGATTAGACCTCTAGCCTGGGAAACTCCATATGCCACAGGTGCAGCCCTAAAAAGCAAAATAAAATAAAATGAATTGCATATACAAGTTTAAAATGAAATATTTTGTGTAATCATTTTACTCTTAAAATATTGACTTCGGGTGTATTAGTTTCCCAGGGCTTCTAGGAACAAAGTACCAAAATATCAAAATAACCAAAGTAACAAAGTACCACCAACTGGGAGGCCGAAAACAACAGAAACTTGTCTCACAGTTCTGGAAGTTAGAAGTCTGAAATCAAGATGTGGGCAAAGCTGTGCTCCCTCTGATTGACTCTTGGGGAGAATGCTTCCTTGCCTCTGGTGGATTCTGGAGTCTGCCTGTAATCCCTGGCATACCTTGGTTTTAGATGCCTCACTCCCATTGCATGACTGTCTTCTCTCTGTGCATCTTCATCTTGTCTTCTCTTTGTGTGTGTCTATCTCTGTATCCAAACTTTTTATAAGGACACCCTTATTTTGGATGAGGGCTCAACCATAATGACCTCATTATAAATTAATTACCTAGGTAAAAATCTTATTTCCAAATAAAGTCACATTCAGAGGGAGTGGGGGTTAGGATTTCAATATCTCTTTCTTGGAGGGACCATTCAATCCCTAACAATGGCCCTGAGCAAAGACTCAAGAGGCCCTAGTAGCCGTTTGAACAATGGTAATGGCTGCAGAAGCTAACTTCAGTAGGGAGGTCTTGCCATTTTTAGCTCTTTTATAGTAAAGAAGGCTTCAAGTGTCCACTGCTTTTCAGTATGAATCTTAGTGTTCAGAATAGATAATGAAACAGAAGACTTTACTTTCTTCTCACCCAGGTCACACCATAACTGAGCACTGACTTAAATGCACCCCAAACACATTAGCAAAGGAAATGGATAATAACATTTATCAGTCTGACACATAAGAAGCACCTACACCAATACTCAATAAATATTGGTTATTTTTCTCCATTCAGTTGACTGTCAACTCCCTCAAAGCTAATTTTATTAAAATCACTGCAGCAAAGAAAAACACCCCCTTGAGAGAAAACTCATAATGTCTCAGAAGGATTTCAACGAAGACTATTTACAGGATGGGGCGCGAGTATTATAAGGCTGATTTTTCTATACAGGGAACCAATTGATATTGGGCATAGTTTATGAAGTAATAGCTTAAGATAGGTGGGCACAGCAGTAGAGTTTTGATGAGTCAGCTGTTACCTGTCAGGTAAGCTCTTTTCACAGGTGGGTAATCCATTTCCTGATAAGAGAGCTGTTTTCCCAGCTGAGCAAACTGTTTTCCTGGATGTATTAGTTTTCAGGAATCTTCTGAAGCAAAGAGTAAATGATGCATTGGTCTTCACTTATCTTCCTAGGGAAGAATTTCTAGAACACAGCAAAACACCTGTCATCTGTTCTCACTCCCCTCGTATTCTTGGACACAATCTGAAATAATGTTACTGGAGGAGTATAAATTGAGTAATCTTTAAGAGATAAAATGATTACTATACTTTTGAGTACGATGATGAAATAACCTGCCTCTTGCTGTGATAGGAAGATCACAGATATACCTACAGGCCTTTTATAGGAAATATCTCATAAACCTGTGCCTAATAGACAGTGTTAAGCATATCATGGTCACTGCTTTCTGGGTAGGTTAGAGAAATTTTGGCTGTTTTATGACCCTGATTTTACCCATAACCTCAACGTTCCATTATTGATGCTATTAATCATAAGAGAATAAGTATAAGAGATCTTGAATGAACAAATAATCAAATGAGGAAAATCTATTTCACAACTATAAACACAGCTCAAAAGACATAACCTTCAAAAACGCATTTCTTACAAAGCTCAGCATATTGGCCAGAAAGTCGATATATTTCTCATCTGCTGTCAAGGTCTACTGCACATCATGTAAGTTAACAGCGTTAGGAAATATTAATATGATAGCACTGAAAGAGATCTCGATTATCAGTACTGGACATCAAAACTGAAGTATGCGGGAAGCAGGGCTAACAGACAGGTGGGAAGCTGCCAACTTGGATTTTTCTCTAAATAAATGAAACTGTGCTGAAACAGCAACTTGCTCCCTGATAGCACATCAGCATTTCTTTAAATCTGACTGCCATATTTTCTGCAATAGCAATCACTGCTTTGATGACATAAGCATCATTTCTGGTTCTTGTTTTGAGGCAAGCTATATTCCACTGGAAAAATTTCTAGCATGGGATTGTATTTTGGTATAATATTTGTTGCCGTTGATACCAAGAATAAAGACCAAAGAAAACCTAGAAAAGTTTTTAGTTTTCTTTTCAAGAAAACCTAGAAAAGTTTTTAAGATTCCCTAGAGAATCTTAGCAACACTGCTCACAGCCTTGAGAGCATGCTTTTTTTTTTTTTTTTTTTTTTTTTTTGCCTTTTTGCCTTTTTGCCTTTTCTTGAGCCACTCCCACGGCACATGGAGGTTCCCAGGGGACCTGTAGGGGTCAAATCGGAGCTGTAGCCACCGGCCTACACCAGAGCCACAGCAACGTGGGATCCAAGCCGCATCTGTGACCCACACCACAGCTCACAGCAATGCCAGATCCTTAACCACTTGAGCAAGGCCAGGGATCAAACCTGCAACCTCATGGCTCCTAGTCAGATTCCTTAACCACTGCACCATGACGGGAACTCTGAGAGCATCTCTTAAAGAGCAGCCCAAGAAGTGACCTGTAATCTTGATGATTGTTAGCCAAAGAAGCATATTTGCAACTGTCAGTGATGTACCCTCAACCTATAAAACTTGAACAGACTGTTTGAGAGTTGGTGGGAGGCGGGAAAGTGGTTACAACTGCCCCAACAATAAATTTACACATCCTCAAGGCCACAGACCCTGTGTTCACTTTTGAGACAGGTGCCTCACTCACCAGGCATCTCCAGTCTTCTCCTTGAGCACCTTGGCGGTACCACGACTTGTATTTTTCAGTTCCCTTGGCTATTTCCACATACTTTTAACAAATCTATTCTACTTTTTTTTTTTTTTTTTTTTCTCTTTGGCTACCTCTGAAGCACGTGGAAGTTTCCAGGCCAGGAACTGAACTTTCACCATAGCACCAAAAACACCAGATCCTTCACCTGCTGTGCCAAAAGGGAATCCCCAGTTCTCTTCTACTTTTGACTGATAAAATTGTGTTCTCCTCCTGAGTGTCAGGATGTTACAGGCAGTGGATAAGGGTGATGGGAAATAGATGGGCTGCCCCTGACCCTGCTCTCCTAAGTTGATGTTAAATTCTGGTCCAATGCCAGGGCCCATGCTTCCTGTACTGGGCATTCATTCATTCATTTAATAACATTTCAGAACCTTCTATAGACCTGTCTAAGCCAGAGACCCCAGAGAAAACAGATGGAACAATTAAAATACGTAACTCAAGGAGAGCATAAAGTGACCACTTAAAATATTCCGGGATGATGTGTAAAAGCCACAAAGAATAACAAGAGGGGCATTGATTCAGCCTTAGGCCTGAGGGGCAAGGGGCAGAAGCAGTTACAGGAACTTGGAGCAGTGACCTTTGCCTGAAGGATTTGCTGTCTCTCTCTCTTCTTATCAGGGACACTGGTGTTCCCTCTGTGGTGCAACAGAATTGCTGCCGGCATCTCTGCAGCGTCAGGACGAAGGTTAGATACCCGGCCTAGCACAGTGGGTTAAAGGACCTGGCATTGCCTTAGCTGTGTCTGAGATCTTGATCCCTGGTCTGGAATTCCATAGGCTGCCGCCAGGCAGCCAAAAAGGAAAAGAAAAAAAGGACATCAGCACCATTGGATTAGGGTCCCACCCTAAGGGCTATACTTTAACATAATTACCTGTTTTAAGACTCTATCTCCAAATACAGGAGTACCTATACATTCTAGGTGCTGAGGGTTGGGATTTAAAAATATGGATGTGTGGCGTTCCCATCGTGGCTCAGCGATTAACAAACCTGGTTAGCAACCATGAGGATGCAGGTTCAATCCCTGGCCTTGCTCAGTGGGTTAAGGATCTGGTGCTGATGTGAGCTGTGGTGTAGGTCACAGACGTGGCTCGGATCTTACATGGCTATGGCTCTGACATAGGCCAGTGGCTATAGCTCCGATTAGACCCCTAGCCTGGGAACCTCCATGTGCCACAGGTATGGCCCTAAAAAGACTAGATAGATAGATAGATAGATAGATAGAAAGATAGAAAGATAGATAGATAGATAGATAGATAGATAGATAGATATAGATTTGTTGGGCAGGGGAGGGGAGGTGGAGAGGTGGTGGTATCACTCTTCGGTCCATAATAGAGGCCAAGGCAAGATGCTGTAATGGGAAAGACCGCTTTCCACGCTTCACACACAGGAAGAGATGAAGCCCAAGAGGAGACCGAGGAGAAAGGTGTGTGGCTTGGAAAAGCTGAGAGGCCCTGGCAAGGCCTCAAGCAGGAAGAGCTTTGAGAATTCTTGGCTCCTCCACCTATGGGGAGTGAGTGCTAGGCTATGCCTTAAATTTTAGGCATGGAATGTGTGCCTGCCGAGGGGGAAACGTGCCTGTTGTGGTGGTTTCTGTGTCTGCCTTCCTAGATTAGAGGCTCTTGGGGCCAAGGACTGTGATCCATCTGTCTTGGCATTCTTAGTGTCTATGGTCCTGAAACAGTGAAGAAACACAGTGAAAGAACAAGCAAATCTTGTTAAACCGATTAATGCGTCTCTTAACAGAGACCTGGAATGAATTAATGCCTCGTTTTCAAAACATCTGAGGTCTGGGTCACTTCGCAGATGGATGATCCTATCAGTGCTATGTTCATTCTTCTCTCCTTCTTAAACCCCAGTTCCTGTCCCCCACCTCCTAGTGTGCCCACATGCACACGTGTACACACTGTGGTCCTTGGCTAGACCAAGAAAGGGTAGCAGAATCGCCACAAAGGAAGTACAGTCTGTTTGTCTAAAGGTCAAGCCAAATCTCCACTGGCCCACGAGGCTTTGTTTATGAGAGCTGTTAATAGCCATGGGTTAGACTTTTACCTAAAAAGCAAAGTTCTTCTTCCACCATCTCTTCCTACCTTCCTTAACCCGGCCTCACCTCAACAAATTTAACCGAATGGTGGCCTGCGTACAGTGAAAGGGGTCATCTCTGCTGCTCTCAGGCTCTGATCTGTGCGCCAATCACTAAGTTTTTTTAGGCACCACTTTCTGCCTTGCTGTGTTAGCTAATAACAGATTTCAATTTTTCAAGCCAGTGGAGTCACGTCTGTAACCTATGATGAATAAATGATGTGGCAAAAAAAAAAAAATGTCAAAAGTCTCTGGAGTTCCCTTTGTGGCTCAGTGGTTAACAAATCTGACTAGAAACCATGAAGTTGCGGGTTTGATCCCTGGCCTTGCTCGGTGGGTTAAGGATCTGGCGTTGCCGTGAGCTGTGGTATAGACCGGTGGCTACAGCTCCAATTAGACCCCTAGCCTGGGAACCTCCATATGCTGCAGGAGTGGCCCTAGAAAAGGCAAAAAACACCAAAAAAAAAAAAAAGGCTTCGGTCTGGAATATATATGCAAACTCTTTTTTCCCCCTTTTTTTCTTAGATATCCTATCCTAATGGTTAGCCATTTACAATTGTATAGCTTAGACCTTTACAGTATTCCTAATGTATATCCTTCTAGAAAAGGCCAAGTAACAGGAAAACAAATATTATCATCTCCATGACTATAAACTGAATTGTGCCTCAGCCCACCCCAAATTCATATGCTGAAGTCCCAGCTCCTAGTGTCTCCAAGTGTGACTGTATTCAGAGACAGGGCCATCATAGAGGTGGTTAAGTTAACATGCAGCCCTTAGAGTGGGCCCTAAACCAACCTGACTAGTGTGTTTATAGGAAGAAGAGATTATCCTAGGCATATATCCAGAGAAAACCATAGTTTGAAAAGATACAAGCACCCCCAATATTCATTACAGCACTATTTACCATAGCCAAGATATGGAAGCAACATAAATGCCCATCAACAGAGGAATGGATAAAGAAGATATGGTACAATATACAATGGAATATTACTCAACCATAAAAAAAGAATGAAATAATACCATCTGCAACAACATGGATGGACCTAGAGATTATCATACTAAGTTAAGGAAGCCAGACAGAAAGACAAATACCACATGATATCACTTATATGTGGAATCTAAAACAAAAAAAAAGATGAGGAATTCCCATCATGGCGCAGCAGAAACAAATCCGACTGGGAACCATGAGGTTGTGGGTTCGATCCCTGGCCTTGCTCAGTAGGTTGAGGATCCGGCACTGCCATGAGCTGTGCTGTAGGTCACAGACTTGGATCTGGCATTGCTGTAGCTGTGGCATAGGCTGGCAGCTGTAGCTTCGATTGGACCCCTAGCCTGGGAATCTCCATATGCTTCAGGTACAGCCCTAAAATATAAAAATAAATTTAAAAAATAAAGATCGGAGTTCCCATTGTGGCGCAGTGGTTAACGAATCCAACTAGGAACCATGAGGTTGCAGGTTCGATCCCTGCCCTTGCTCAGTGGGTTAACGATCCGGTGTTGCCTTGAGCTGTGGTGTAGGTCACAGATGTGGCTCGGATCCCGCGTTGCTGTGGCTCTGGTGTAGGCTGGTGGCTACAGCTCCGATTCGACCCTTAGCCTGGGAACTTCCATATGCCATGGGTGCGGCCCTAGAAAAGACAAATAAATAAATAAATAAATGATAGCTAATATTTATTTAAAAATTTAAATAAAAAAATTAAAAATAAGGATGAGAACGAACTTATTTACAAAGCAGAAATATCTCCACAGACATAGAAAACAAACTTATTGTTACCAAAAGGAGTTGGGGAGAGGGATAAATTAAGAGTTTGAATTAGCGTATGCACACTACTATATATAAAAGGACCTACTATAAGTACAGAGAACTATACTCGATATTTTTTACTAAGGGAAAAGAATCTAAAAAAGAATATATATATATGTATATATATATACACACACATATATATAGATGTGTATAACTGAATCACTTTGCTGTAAACTGAAATTAACACAACATTGTAAATCAAATATATTTCAATGACATTTAAATTAAATTTTAAAAAAGCAGCAGCAATTGGGACACACACAACAGAAAAATGACACCAGGGATGTGAGCTCACGAAGAAAAAGCCATATGAGGACACAGCGAGAAGGTGACCATCTGCCAACAAATGAGAGAGGTCTCAGGAGAAACCAAACCTGCCAACACGCCTTGGCCTTCCTTAATCAATAGAAACTGATAAGGTGCCAGAGGAGAAGTCCAGGCAAGGCTTTATTCAGGGCCCCTGCTCCAAGAGGAGTGAGAACAATAACAGTTTCCCTTGCTTGCTTGTTCCCGCAAAGGCGGGCTCACTGGTTCCTTACATGGGATGAGTGTAGGGGCAGGTCCAGAGGTCAGGCCAGAGGTGTGGCTTAGGTAGTCTGCCCACCGCTTTGCAGGTGTTGTGTGCAGGAGTCATGCATAGCACCCCGTTTTGCTCTTGGCTCCGCAGAATTGGCAATTGAGTTTTTAGGTTTTTTTATATCTTGTCCATAATTTGTCGGGACTGCCAGACAAATTATGTGTGCTGTGCGCTGTTATTCTAGTCCCTTAGAGTTTCTTTGTATTTTGTTGCTGGAGGAAACGTTTAAGTTCAAGCACTGCATCAAGGGTCCCAGGTTCCAGGTCCCAGCCTGACTCAAGAACGGATGAAATAACTTTCAGGAGAGACCTTCTGAGATTCTGAGTGTGGGCTTCACTGCTTTTTAGCAAGAGTGGTAGTGAGTGACACGGTGATGGGGAGAGGACCATTCCTCCCAAATCTGCGTGACTTTGGGCAGCATGGGGACCTCGGCAGGGTTCAGGTCAAAGCAGGGGTCAAGCTCTCTCTTGCACCATTGTGCGCAGTGGGTGTTGAGAAGCTGGAGAAGACGGACACCGCAGATGCTATAGGGTAACTGATGCTGGGAGTGGAGCTTATGGCCACACATTTAAGTGCCAACCTGGGACTCGCAGAAATAACTGGATTATAAATGGAATTCAAGTTTTTGCATGAGCAAGTGTGGGATTTCACACCCATTGTCATCTTGGCACAAATGAAAATGCCAAAATGTGTTTCATTTGTCTCACAGGTGAGAAAAGCCTGTGTGAGCCCTGCGGGGGTGGGGGGGTGGGGATCTTTGAAAGCCTTTCCAAATCTGACACATCTGGTCTATCAGGGATTTGTTTTATTTATTTATTTTTTTATAAGAAGGGAAAAGCTAACAGAGGATAGAGGGTGGGTAAATTGTTGATGAGCATTCTCTTAGGGATAGAGTGAGTGAGGGCAGGAAGAGAAGGGAAAATTAAAGCACAGATATTTCTCAACTATAATGTCTTCATTATGGAAATAACTGTCCTTCAGGAGCCATGGGTGGGGTTGGTTGGGGAGGGGTGGGTGCAAGAGAAGTAACTTAAGGGCGTTGGCCCCTTTTGCCAGGAGGGGGAGGAAGAGTACTCCCTTTGGGTGTCTGTCCACAGGGATATCTTGTCTTGGCTTCTTAGGTTCTCTGCCTCTCTTCCTGCCTGGAGGGGAGAAGTTTGGGGGCTGCTGGCAGAGAGGCTAATTCAACTTGCAGAATAAATGGATACAGGGAGGGAAGAGGATGCGTAGAGAGAAAAACACTTCCTAGACCAAGTTTTAGCAGCTTGGGATATAAGAACTTTGGGGCAAGAGAATTGAAGAGTGGAGGAAGAGGCATCTGAGACATGGGAACATGGGCTATGGGTTGGCTAGGCTTTCATGTTCTTCACAAGATGAGAATAGATAATAAAATTTGTCTTTCATTCTTTGGGCTCCTGAATTGTGCTTCTTTAATATGAATGATTCTTTTTTTTTTTTTTTTTTTTTGTCTTTTTGCTATTTCTTTGGGCCGCTCCCGAGGCATATGGAGGTTCCCAGGCTAGGGGTCTAATCTGAGCTGTAGCCACTGGCCTACGCCAGAGCCACAGTAACGCGGGATCCGAGCCGCGTCTGCAACCTACACCACAGCTCACGGCAACGCCGGATCGTTAACCCACTGAGCAAGGGCAGGGACCGAACCCGCAACCTCATGGTTCCTAGTCGGATTCGTTAACCACTGCGCCACGACGGGAATTCCTGAATGATTCTTTTTAATGTGAATCTGCATATAGCCTGAACCACAGAAAAACTTTAGCTAAATTAAATTGTATGACCTGTGAACACAAAAGATTATTACTAGTAATCAAAAAACCCCCCACAAACCCCACATTAAAATGAGATACTTTACAGATGTGATACATTCATTTGAGTAATAAAAAAAATGAAAAAAAAATGAGATACTTAACCTACCAATCAAATTGACCCATTAAGGTTGTAGGGAAATGACACTTTACATACATTACTGGTGGCATAATCTTTCTGAGAGCGATTGGAATTGTCCACCTTTCCAAAAGCCTTAAAAGTCTGCATGTCATTCTATTACTTAAGCAGCTCCTTGTGTAGGAATTTATCCTATGGAATATATTAGCAATGAGGGCAAAAACCTCACCTATAAGTATCTATATCACAACCCGAAAACAACACACAAGACGTTGGTTAAATAAATTATGATACATCAATACATGTATGAAAGAATAACAGACATTTTAAGGATGCTAAAACTCTAGGGTCAGCAGACTAATGGTGGCCTAGGACCTGGAGTGGGGAGCAGGGATGGATTTTGAAGGACCAGACCAGAGAATTTTTAAGGTGAGAAACTGTTCTTTTCCTTGTAGTTAGAAGATTGTATACAACTACCCAAAGTTACCAAACTTCACACTTCAAATTGGCAACTTTACTGTATGTATAAAATACTTTAAAATATAAAAAGAAAAAACAGTACTATAGAATAGCTAATGGAGTGAAAAAATATTAGTAACCTACTAAGTCTGAGAAATTAGTTTTTTTGGTGTGGTTTTTTTTTTTTTTTTTTTTTTTTTAGTTTTTTTAGGGGCACGCCTGAAGCATATGGAAGTTCCCAGGCTAGGGGTCAGCCTATGCCATAGCCACAGCCATGGCCACAGCCATGTGGGTTCCGAATCATATCTGTGACTTAACAGGCAGCTTGCAGAAACATCGGATCCTTAACCCACTGAAGCAGCCCAGGGATTGAACCCACAACCTCATGGATATTAGTCAGATTCTTAACCCACTGAGTCATAACAGGAGTTTCAAAAAATTAAGTTTTGTCTAAGTTTGTAAGTACTATTTCATTTATATATTAAATTTTTCATAGAGAAATAATAAAAATTAATATGAAAACTTTCAACCAAAACACTAGATGGGTAAAACTATAAAGAAATTTTCTTTTTAAACATTAAACATTTATAACATTTTTTTCTTATAATCATCTCCTTATTTTAATGCAGGACAATTCCCTTAAAATCATAGGCAGAATGTTCAATGATTCAATAGCCTCTATTTTTCAATCAGCAAAAAATTTTCTGAATACAAGAAATACAATCAGGAAAAAAGTAACTGAAAGCATTCAGGCTGGTTCTGCTTCTCATTCAGCAGAGACAATCCCCATTTGCCTCAGAAAGGAGTGGGCTTGGATGGATGGTGAGTTGACAAAGATTTCTGGCTATCTCCTACGTATCCTCTTTTCTCACATACTAAGGATCTCCTGTTTTTACTTGGGCACATGGCCATACCAAATCAAGATGGTATTTCCCAGTATTCTTTGCAGCTAGATGTGGAGGTGTGATTAATTTCAGAACGAGATACAAGTAAAAGTGACTTAAGAAGCTTCCCAATTCTGTCCTGAAAGGAAGAGTTATTACCAGGCTCTCCATTTGCTTCCCTGCCCTATCCCCATGGGTTGGAATCGTGGGAGCTGGACCAACCCTCTTGGACCGTAAAATGGAAGCCCCACGTTAGAAACAGCAGAGAAACAAGGTAGAGGAGTCCAGCTCCTGATGATCATGGAGCCACTATAGCAGCCGTGGACCAGCTAACTCAACTTTTATGTGAGAAAGAATTGCATCTTATTTAATGGAAAGGGCATGTTGCCTGCCAGTCCAGTAAACAATGAATGTTGTTGGAGTTCCCGATTTGGCGCAGCAGAAATGAATCTGACTAGGAACCATGAGGTTTTGGATTCAATCCCTGGCCTTGCTCGGTGGGTTAAGGATCCGGCGTTGCTATGAACTGTGGTGCAGGTCACAGACATGGCTCGGATCCTGTGTTGCTGTGGCTGTGGTGTAGGCTGGCAGCTGTAGCTCAGATTTGACCCCTAGCCTGGGAATCTCCATGTGCTGCAGGTGCAGCCCTAAGAAAAAAAAAAAAAAAACAATGAATGTTGCCTGCCATCAAGCTATCAGTCACTGCAGCTGCCCTGGATGCTGTGCCCTGCGGGGAATTCAGGATGGAGAATAACAGGAAGAATCCTTGGGCTGCATAAAAAGAGAGTTTAGATGCATATCTAAGGAAGAGTTTCTATGAACCCAGACTCTTGCACCTTCCTAGGCACCGAAAATCACTAACTTGAGATGTCTGGTTTTTGTGATTAGCAGCCATCTTTTGATGTTCTACTCTGTATTTGTTTTTTTCCAGCAAAAACTCCTATATGCTGGCTTCTCCCTTACCTCGTTGGAGCGGTTCCTCAGAGCTATGTGAGAGGCTGGCTCTTGGCGACGTCTTCAGTGAGATCCCCAAATAAAACTTGAAATGTTTTTCTTCAGTCGTCAGTTTTGATGACCAGGAAAGGACCCAGAACAGACTTCCCTCCTCTCCCCCAAGCTCTGGAGGATCTGGAGCCCTTGTCCAAGCAGAGGCCGCTTGTGCCCATCCACCTCCTCAGAGAGTTCAGGCAGTTGAGGGAAGGTCTCTCCTGGGTCTTGGATCTCCCGCTATGAGCTGATGACCCTGCTTTCCACGGCGGTGGAGAAATACCTCGCTGGGGGAGCAGGTTTTCCTTGAACTTAATTTCAGGAAGAGGTACGTGGGCTATCCCACCTCAGAGACGCTGGGAACTATGTACATACAGAATTTATTCCTACAGAAACTTGTGTAATTTGGACTTAAAGGAAAGCATGTCCTAAAATTGGCCAAATTACGGTTCTTTCGACTTTTTTTTTTTTTTTTTTTTTTTTTTTTGCTTTTTCAGGGACGTACCTGCAGCATATGGAAGTTCCCAGGCTAGAAGTCGAGTCAGAGCTGCAGCTGCTGGCCTGGGCCACAGCCACAGCAACGCAGGATCTGAGCCACATCTGCGACCTACACCACAGCTCATGGCCATGCCGGATCCTTAACCCACTGAGCAAGGCCAGGGATCAGACCCGCCTCTTCATGGATACTAGTCGGATTCATAACCTTCCGAGCCACGACGGGACTTTTGACATTTTAAAACAAATTAAAATGTGTTTTACTGTGTGTTTACTCTGTGTGTGTACAGCCAGAAAGAGTTGGCTTGATGAAACAACTTTTCCGAATTCTGAACTTAAAGGAACAAAGGCCCTTCTAGGAAGAACTGGCATTTCTCTCCCTGTGTCTTTGAGATGTGACTGTTCTACCTGATCTCCGTAGCATTTTTTTTCCCCCCTGTTTTCAGAATTTGGTGTCTGCCATCCAGAAGGTGTACATTTATACAGTGTACATTTAGCAGTCAAGTCCACTGGGATTCCGAGCAGTCTTTTCCTCTGTCTGTGCCACTTGTCAGGGAAATTTGTCACAAGGAGTTCCAGCCCATAAAGGGCCTTTGTTAGCTTAGCCTGCTCGCATCCACCTATACAATGATGGCCTTTACTTTCTTAGGCTATTTTGGGGGTGCAAACTTTCTTTTGTGGAGGCTACATCCTTTGCACTCTCTTGAGGGGCTGCCTCTTGCGTTTTATTGCCTTAAGTCACCATGAAGATACTAGTCATGGAGTTCCCGTCGTGGCGCAGTGGTTAACGAATCCGACTAAGAACCATGAGGTTGCGGGTTCGGTCCCTGCCCTTGCTCAGTGGGTTAACGATCCGGTGTTGCCGTGAGCTGTGGTGTAGGTCGCAGACGCGGCTCGGATCCCGCGTTGCTGTGGCTCTGGCGTAGGCTGGCGGCTACAGCTCCGATTCAACCCCTAGCCTGGGAACCTCCATATGCCGCGGGAGCGGCCCAAGAAATAGCAACAACGACAACAAAAGACAAAAAGACAAAAAAAAAAAAAAAAAAAAAAAAAAGATACTAGCCATCCACAACCAGATGGTCAACCCTTTAAATTAGAGAAACCTCTAAATTGGTTAATTTTAGAGCACTTTCACTATAAACACCTGCTTTATTGGTACCTTTAAGGGGGAAAAACACACCAGAAGGTAGATACAAAAAAGCGTAACCTAAGAACTCCCTTCATTTAAAACAAAGAAACAAACAAAGCAGTTTGGGAATTCTGACATAGGGTCGTGGCTTCCTCTCAATGGGTTTTACAGGTTACTAATAAAAACATTCAATTAATTGTTCATTAGGCTGATTAACAGGGAAATCGAGAAGAAACTGAGGGGTAAGCCAAGAGATTTTTTTTTTCTCAACAAGGTAAACATTTTAAAGGGACTCATTTCAAAAGAATAAAAATCTTTAGATGGTTACTAAAAAACAGGATGAATAAAATAGGCATTAATGGATTGAAGCAAAGGTTTTGACACAACATGACCTGAGATTAGATGGGCCAAAGAGACAGGCTATTGGTCCCCAGATTGAAGGACCCCAAGCAAGTCCACTCCATTTACCCTGTTTTCGTTATGTATGTATGTATGAATTTAAAGGACTGGAAGAAAAGTACACTGAGATATTTCACAAAAAATTACTTAGGGTAAACAGGCTAATTAATTATGTTAAAAAATTGCAAAAGGGACTGAGTCCTTTGATTCAACCCCTCACTGGGGCCTCCAAAAATGGATGAATACGGAGTTCCCATCTTGGCTCAGTGGTAACAAACCAAACTAGTATCCATGAGGACTCGGATTTATCCCTGGCCTTGCTCAGTGGGTTAAGGATCCAGCGTGGTGGTGAGCTGCAGTGTAGGCCACTGAGGCGGCTCGGATCTGGCGGTGCTGTGGCTGTGGTGTAGGCTGGCAGCTGTAGCTCCAATTTGACCCCTAGCTTGGGAACGTCCATATGCTGCAGGTGTGGCCCTAAAAAAATAGCTGGGGATTAAAAAAGAAAAGCTTGAGACTCTTTGTAACAACGAGACTTATTGATGGAGTCTTAATGGAAACTAAAGTTAAAGGTATAAGAGCTGATAAAATTGAGAAGAAAGTTTATAACCTTGGTATATCTGAACAGGCTTTATATGATTACATCTTTTTTTGCCTAATTATACTGTGAGAGAGACATTCTGTCCCAGTGGGAAATGCTTCCCCTGCCCAGTATGATAAGACAGGGCATGCAAATCTCCCTCTTGTGTGCAATATTAATTAAACACACTAAAAAAGCCAATAGGGTTACCTGGGCCCACACAACATAAAATAAAAACTGGGAACTCATATTCAGTGACTAATAAAAATAATAATGGAGTTTCAGGGTTTGTTTTTTTTCTTTTGCTTTCTTTCCTTTTTTTTTTTTTTTTTTTTTTTTTTTTTTGCCTCTAGGGTAAATTGCTCTGGATTTAACTTGAAGACTCAGAAAGAGGGCTTTTATCACAAACTTTCAAAGACATAATAAATTGAACCCTAAAGTTATACAACATTGAACTCTGGGTTTTCAGTTTAGTTGGAAATCTTCTCACTGATATTAAAAAAAGAAAAGAAAAAAAAAAACAAACATAGTTGGGGAGTTTCTGTGTGGCTCAGTGGGTTAAGTATCCAGCATAGTCACTACAGGGATTGGAGTCGCGGCTGTGGCCTGGGTTCCATCCCTGGCCCAGGAACTTCTGCATGCCAAAAAGAAAGAAAATTAAAAAAGAAAGCAGAGTTAGGCAAATAAATCTTTTGAAATCATTTAAACATAAGAACAATTCTTTGAGGAATTAAGAGCAACTGTCTTTGGTAAATCTCTACATCAGAAATATAAATACAGGGAGTTCCCATCATGGCTCAGTGGTAGAACCCAACTAGGATCCATGAGGAGGCAGGTTCGATCCCTGGCCTTGCTCGGTGGGTCAAGGATCTGGCATTGCTGTGAGCTCTGGAGGAGGTCACAGACATGGCTTGGCTCCAGAGCTGCTGTGGCTGTGGCTAGCAGCTACAGCTCTGATTTGACCCCAGACTGGGAACTTTCATATGCTGCAGGTGCAGCTCTAAAAGAGAGAGAGGGGGAGAAAAAAGAAATAAAAATACAGCCCACAATGACTTGAGCCAATTTAACTGAGCCAAATTAACTCAATCTGGTAGAACCACCTGAAACAACCAAAAAAGGGGGGGTGGGGAGGGAAGAGGACTTTTCAAACTCAAACTGCTGAATAGGCTCTCTCACCCCACATCTAATGCACAGTGTCCCTAAGGACAAATCCAAACCTGAAAAGTCTTTTCCACCAATCGTAAAGCCTTACTGATCGGAGCAAATAAACTGAACACATTCCAACTGTTATTTATAAACTAGTAAGTTTATATTGTAATACCAGATTCATGATGTAAGCAGATAAGGTAGGAAGGTGGCTGGAGAAAGAGAACAAAGAAACATAACTTTCTGGACAGAAGAGAAGCCATTTTAGACCAAAGCCATTGTGTGATCACACAGACCCACTGGCAGCAATATTTGCTGTTGGAGAAGAATGGTCTCAGTTGTTAATAATTTTAAAGGAACCAAAGAATGCAAGAATAGCTATCACTAGGCCAGGGAAATGACCATATCAAGACAATAAAGACTCCTAGTTCTCTTTAGAAGGTAAAGATTAACCTGAAGCACATTCTTGAGCTGTTTTACAGGTTTCAGATCCCCCAGAGCACTCACCCACCAGACATACTGAAACCTGAAGAAACGCTGAATCCGACCTTTGTGATTCTTGTGACTTCAATCTACTAGAGCCTGGACTCTGTCAACCTTTGCCCCAATTTTATGCTGAATTCTTCTCTGCTCAAGCCCCTTCATGAATATGTATACACTGCTCAAAGTCCCTTCGTATGAGAATTCCCCCAATTTTGCTGTTCAGGGAAATATTCCTGGTGTTTTCCTTGTGCGTTGCTAGTAATAAAGTTCTTCCTTCTCCCAATCTTTGGCTTCGTTCTCTTTTGGCTTGACACCCACCAAGAGGTGAACTCAGTATGGGGGTAACAATGGCTAAAGTTTTAAAGTGAAGTTCTGAGATCCCTAGTTATGTCTGTGTGTATGTTATATGTATGATAGGTCTCTACTCCAGATAGAATTATCAAAATCAAATTTATAAAAGAGCTCTATTTAAGTGATTTAAAAATAAGTGCTTACAAATTAAAGATATCTACACATAACAGCGGGAGTTCCTGTCATGGCGCAGTGGTTAACGAATCCGACTAGGAACCATGAGGTTGCGGGTTCCATCCCTGCCCTTGCTCAGTGGGTTAATGATCTGGCGTTGCCGTGAGCTGTGGTGTAGGTCAAAGACACGGCTCGGATCCCAAGCTGCTGTGGCTCTGGCGTAGGCCAGCGGCTACAGCTCCAATTAGACCCCTAGCCTGGGGAACTCCACATGCCACGGGAGCAGCCCAAGAAATGGCAAAAAAAGACAAAAAAAAAAAAAAGATATAGATATCCCAAACAATTATATGGAATTCCTGGTATAATGTTATCTGTCATCATTCTAGCTATTACCTTAAAACATTGTATTTCACCGAAATCACTAGGTTTCTTGTCAATTTCTTTGTAATTAGATCTTCAACCATGCCGTTTCAAGTCTTCTATTATTTGTACTGACAGTCATTATATTATGCTGATGCTTTTATAAAATGAAGATCTTCAAGAAGATTCAAAAAAAGGACTTTTTGGCAAATATGTTTCTGATGCCCTTTTGCTCATACCACTGAACTAAAAGAAAACATGATGGTTTCATCCAGGTCAAAAGAAATTAATTACATGGGACTGCATGGACGGATAAATATGATTTATAATTTTATAACCTTTTGTCTGAAATATTACTGGATTTTGTTTTTCAGGCAACCTCTCTTCTTATTATGACCTACAACAAGTTGATAAAGTACACCTTTTTTTTTTCTGTCTTTTTAGGGCTGCACCTGCAGCATGTGGAAGTTCCCAGGCCAGGGGTCAAATCAGAGCTGTAGCCGCCAGCCTGCACCACAAGATCTGAGCCCCATTTGTGACTTACACCACAGCTCACCGCAATGCCAGATCCTTTAGCCCGATGAGCGAGGCCAGGGATTGAACCCGCATCCCTCATGGATACTAGCTGGGTTCATCACGGCTGAGCCACAACAGGAACTCCGATAAAGTACACCTTTGTAAATGGAAGATGAAACATTTATCTTTTTCCACTCTACCTGATCCCTCCAAGATTTGGCTTCTCCAACTGGCTCCCTTCTGGACTTGATGGCTTGTGATCAGACTACAATTAGTTATACTAATTGTTATTTTAATTTTTTCTCTTTGTTGTTTTCAAATTGTTTATGCTTTTGTCTCTCTGAGTACTGTTAGGTTCGCCAAGGGAGGAATGTGCCAGGACAGAGGAACATGCAAGTTCAAGTTGGTAAAGCAAGAGAGATTTATTAAGGCATCAGAGGGGGACAGGCTGAGCACAGGGTGGCACCAGCCCTGACTATGTGGATGCTAGGCTTATAAAGGATCTGTGGCAGGAATCTGTGGCTGGAGTTCATGGCAGAAACTTGTGGCAGGAATGAGGAGGGATAGGGGGTTTCAGTCCATTGACAGAGGGCCATTAGTTAATCCTTGTAGTAGTAAATCTATGCAGGCAGTTGTTTTCTGCAGGCCATTGATTCATGCTGCCCAACTTGAGCATTCATATTCTGGGAGAGGGTATCCACAGCAGGTCTCCAGGGTGAACAGGCACATTTGGGGGGTGGGAGGGTCTGTCTCCATCCTCCTGAGAATCTAACAAGTACTATGGCCTTATTAATGCCATAGCCGTATCACTAATATCCCATCTATTTTATAAGATTGTTGTCTTTTGCATTACCCAATGTGTAACCAATCCTTGGACAAAATTAATGATGGCTAAACATTTTCAGGCAATTGATCATACATAAATCTAAATGAAATCATTGTAATAAGGCAACTTTAGATAGGGGAAGAAGCAATAAGGGAAAGTATTTCCTGGATTATAGTAGGCAAGACAAACAATCCAGAGAATTTTAGATTATCAATAGGCACTAATTCAAAAATTGCACATTGAATGGCTTAACAACCTTTCATTCTTATCTAACCTAGGAATGAAAATCAAGCCATCATCAACTGCAGTTGTGTCCCCAGCACCACCCCCCACCACACACAGGGTGCACCCTGAGGGGAATTCAGGATGGAGAAGGACAGGAAAGATACTGGGAAGAAGGCCAGGGCTAGATACTGGCCCTGGATACTTAAGATGCATATCTAAGGAATAATTTCAATGAGCCTACACTCTTGCATCTTCCCATATATGGAAAATCATTAACTTGAGACGGCTGGGTTTTTTTGTGATTAGCAGTAATCTGTTGATGTTCAACTACATATTTTTATTTTCCAGCAAAAACTCCAATATATGCTAGCTCCTCTTTTACCTCTTTGGTTCCAGAGAGGCTATCTCCTGGGCTATAGCCCTCAGTAAGTTCTGAAATAAAACTTAATTTGCACTTTTAGGTTCTGTGTTTTTCTTCAATCAACAATAACTACTATTTTGAATATCTCTGGTACAGCATTAGACCCAATATTTTCAACCAAAAGCTTCAGTCACTCAGACTCAATAGAAAACAGGAATTTATTTATTGAGGGGTCCTTAACACTGAAGATCTAGGAGAACTCATTCTAGGTAATCCCAAAATACTGTCTAGATTATTAAGGAAGGTTATCGTTGATGGACAGTAAAATATCATGGTTCAGAGATCTGATGAAATGATTCCATTAATTTTTTGTTCACTTTTTGTTTTTGAACTCTCTAGGATCCCAAGTTCAGACATGACAGAGTGGTCAACCAGGAGGCAAGTTTCTGCCTCCTCCAGGGGATCCAATGAATTCTAGAAAGATTCAGACCTGGCTCATGAGAGCCAAGACTTTATATTATGATGGATATGATGTGGGACTGTTGTAGGAAATAAGACCCCATCCAGGGCCTGAGAATGCGCTCTTGTCTAACATGCGGAAGTGAATTGTCCAAGGAGACAAACATGCTGACAAAGCAAAATACTTTATTGGGAAGGGGCAGCTGGGTGGAGAACAGCAGGGTAAGGGAATCAAGGAGCTCTGCCAGATGGCTCGCAGTCTCCGGTTTCCTGGTAATGGGGTTAGTGTCTGGGTTGTCTCTGGCCAATCATCTTGCTAAGCCTATATTTGGTCTCGCTCATGGTCCTTCTTGGTAGCACACACCTCTTAGTCAAGATGGATTCCAGCACCAAGGATCCTGGGAGGCTGGTTTTCTTCTCCCTCCTATTGGCCCCTCTCACTTGCTCCTTGTTAGTCTTCAGGGCAGCACCATATTCCTTATCAGGGCCTCTGTTGTGAGATAACTCATGCCAGCAGCTATTATCTCCCTGGCCAAGGTGGCCAGTTTCAGTCAATGGTCCCCGGACAGAACTATCATAACTGCTACCATTTATCGAGAACCTACAATGTACATTTACAATGTACAGACATCGTGTAAATGCTTTTATGTAATATCTCATTTAATCCCCAAGCATCCTTGGGCTCATATTGATAGGGATGGAGTAGGATAGTTACACAGGTACTTGTAGAAGTCCAAATAGGGATCATAGATGAAGAGGGGAACCTAGGGGACTTTGGGAGGTCACTGTAAATTAATAACTGCTCCAGAGGGCCATCAGAACTAGGCAGGCTTCCTTGACTAGTCCAGGCATGAGATACACCTGGGGTCACTGGGTGGGGGATGGGGTGAGGCCTGCATTCAGGTTTAGACCAAGGGCAGGAGTTTAAGTGCCACCCTTCTGCTGATTTGAATAAACACCATGACAGTCCTAGTTTGACATTATAGAGTCAAATACTCTCTTACAGATGCAAAGGAGGAGGGAAGAGGTGGTCTTTCCTCACCCCCACTTCACTTGGATTATAAAACGGTAGCCCACCTAACCCTGGGGGCTGAGCCTCCTTGCCTGCCCACTTCATTCTCTCACAAGCATTTTATCTTCATAAATCCATTTCTTGCCTATCACTTTGTCTCTCACTGAATTCCTTCTGCACTGAGGCACAAAGCCCTGAACCTAAGTAAGTCCAGATGCTGGGTGAATGATTCTGATTTAAAAAGCATGGGTTCAAGTCCCAATCTGTGTTTTGGCTGGGTTCTGCTGCCAAAACTCAGCTGCTGTCCACCATTGCCAAATAGAAACATGGAGACAGAGTTTTGAGTGAAGGAGAGAAAGATAGCTTTATTGCTTTGCCAGGCAAAAGAGGCCACAGCAGGCTAATGCATTAAAGACTGTGCCCCCCCCCCTTGGGAAGGATTAGGAGGTGGTTTTATAGTTTGGGGAGTGGAAAATAGGGCCTCAGATAAGGATCAGGGTAGAGGCAAGCTTGCACTGTCTTTCAAAGCTGATGTTTAGTGGCCCCAGGACTGGTTCTGGTGGTCCTCCTTCTTCCCAGAATGAAGAAGGCTTTGTCAAGTAGTTCTTCCATTTGTTGGGGGTTTTAATTCGGCAGAAAGGCTCAAAGATATTGCTATGTATATTTCTTAAGGAGGAAACAGGACCCTGCCCCAAGTCTTCACTATTGCCTCTCCTTTTTTTTAAGATGTTTGTTTTTTCTATTATACTTGATTTACAGTGTTCTGTCAATTTTTGCTGTACAGCAAATTGACCCAGTCATATATACATACACATATTCTTTTTCTCACATCAGAACTAGGGCAGGAGTTTAAGTGCCCATCCTTCATCATGTTCCATCACAAGTGGCTAGATATTGTTCCCTGTATAGCAGGGTCTTATTGCTCATCCACTCCAAATGCAGTAGTTTGCATCTAGTAACCGTAAACTCCCAGTCCATCCCACTCCCTCCCCCTCCCCCTCAGCAACCACAGCTTTGTTCTCCAAGTCCATGAGTTTGTTTCTTTTCAGTAGATAGGTTCATTTGTGCCATATATTAGATTCCAGATATAAGTGATATCATGGGGTATTTGTCTCTTTTTGACTTACTTCACCTAGTATGAGAGTTTCTAGTTCTATCCATGTTGCTGCAAATGGCATTATTTTGTTCTTTTTTATGGCTCAGTAGCATTCCATTATGTATATGTACCACATCTTAATCCATTCATCTTTGGATGGACATTTAGGTTGTTTCCATGTCTTGGATATTGTGAATAGTGCTGAAATGAACATAGGGGTGCATGTATCTTTTTCAATGAACATTTTTTCCAGATATATGCCCAGGAGTGGGGTGGCTGGGTCATATGGTAGTTCTATATTTAGTTTTTTGAAGTGCTTTCATACTATTTTCTCTTGATGACTCCTACCTGGTCTCTGCATCCCCTCCCTTCCCTGATTAGCAAATGCCCTTTGGAACTCAGGGAAGGTCACGGAGGCTGAGGCTTATTCCTTAAAAACAAGAAATGGAGGACACAGAAAGGCTTGTGTGCCTAGGAGCCCCACAGGGCACTAGCTAAGTTACAGTTCAAGTCCCGGAATGTGGGTTCAAGTCCCAATCTGGGTTCTGGCTAGGTTCAAGCCATAAGTGCTGTCAGTTTCAATATTATTATGTCTTATTTTAAGAAAAAATTGAGGCTCATATAAGTGAAGGAACTTATTCAAAGTCATGTCATGAAGGGTCTGCCTCCAAATTACGTTCCTAAAAAGTTCTAGAACCAACGGTGGCCCAGGGATAGCCCTCACCTACTACAGAATCAAAAAGCCTGGCCAAGTAGAACAGCTAAATCAGCTTTCACCCGTTCCAATCCCATCCTCAAACTGCCCCTTGGAACTTGGCGTAGAGGGAGAAACAAACAGCAGTGTCCCACTTTTTGTTCAAATGTAATTGAATCGGTTCATTGTTTTCTTTAATCGGAGTCTCCTGTGAGCCAACAAATTGTCAGCACACAAATTGAAAGCAGTTCTAACACAATGATGGTTGAATGTGTGTGATAATAAGATGTAAGGGGAGCTGGTAGGATTTAGGGGGCCGTCTTGCTATCTTGATTGTCAATAATGACAATGAGTTCACGTAAGGGCATCCATGGCCTTGTTCAAAATTCAACATTTGTTTTCCCTTCAGAAGCTCTGAATTATTTATTTTACTTCACTGGAGTTTGACTATTTGCTTTTTTTTTTTTTTTTTTTCTTCCCTAGGGCTGCTCCTGCGGCACATGGAGGTTCCTGGGCTAGGGGTCTAAACGGAGCTGTAGCTGCTGGCCTATGCTACAGCCGCAGCAACACCAGATCTGAGCCAAGTCGACAACCTACACCACAGCTCACAGCAATGCTGGATCTTTAACCCACTGATGGAGGCCAGGGATTGAACCCGCAACCTCATGGTTCCTAGTCCGATTTGTTAACCACTGAGCCATGATGGGAACTCCCCCATTTGCTTTTTAAAAATATAAGAATATTTATGATTTAGATACATTAAGTAGTTTATTTAAAATATTAAATATCTTAAATGTAGAATTTGCTGGGTTTTGCTATCTCTATTTAGTATCATTTGCTTCAGATAATAAATGGGAAAATGGGAGTTCCCATTGTGGCTCAGCAGGGTAAGAACCCAACATAGTGTCCATGAGGATGTGGGTTCGATCTCTGGCCTTGCTCAGTGGGTTAAGGATCTGGCATTGCCACGAGCTGTGGCATAGGTAACAGATTTGGCTCAGATCTGGCATTGCTGTGGCTGTGGTGTCAGCCAGCACCTACAGCTCTGATTTGACCCCTGGCCTAAGAACGTCCATAGGCCACAGGTGCAGCCATAAAAATACATATATATATATATACACAAAAAATACAAACAAAAGCATGCATTAGAAAAAGTCATGACTCACTACACTCAAGGTCTCACAGTATTGCAGAGGAAAATGAGTTGCAGACAGTGCCCCAGTCCCCGGTGATAAGCACCATAACAGGGGTATGGATACAGTGCTACAGAAATGCAGGTATGAGAGAATATACCCTGTGAAAGATATCCAGGCAGAAGAAGCTGTATGGACAGAAGTACTTGTGTAAGACATTACTGGGGTTGTGTAGGTCTATGACCGTGGCAGCACTGGTAGCAGATACAGAAATACGACAGTAGTTACCACCTTTTTTTTTTTTTTTTTAAGGGCCGCAGGCATGGCATATGGAAGTTCCCAGGCTAGGGGCTGAATCAGAGCTACAGCTGCCAGCCCATGTCACAGCCAAAGCGACGCAGGATCCAAGCCACCATGTCCGTGACCTGCAGCTCACGGCAGCGCTGGGTCCTTAACCTACGAGCAAGGCCACAGATCAAACCCAAGTCCTCATGGATACGAATTGTGTTTGCTTCTGCTGTGCCACAACAGGAACTCCAACAGCAATTGCCTCCTGCTTCTGAGATCAGAGGTAAATCAATTTCAACTTCAATTCCATGTTTTTTACAAAATCTGTACAAAGAGACTGTCACATTTTTAAATAAAGATAATTTTTAAGTGCATTGTGTATTTGAGAATATGGCTAGGAAGTGAAGAGAGATCAAAATGCAAGGTGGGCTATGAGCCTGGGAAAGATCTGGGGTTAAGACAGCCCCAGATTCTTTCCGAATTAAGAGGATTGACCTATAGGAGTTCCCGTCGTGGCTCAGTAGTTAACGAATCCAACTAGGAACTATGAGGTTGTGAGTTCGATCCCTGGCCTTGCTCAGTGGATTAAAGATCTGACGTTGCTCTGAGCTGTGGTGTAGGTCGCAGACATGGCTTGGATCCCAAGTTTTTGTGGCTCTGGCACAGGCCAGCGGCTGCAGCTCCGATTGGACCCCTAGCCTGGGAACCACCATATGCCGCAGGAGCGGCCCTAGAAAAGGCAAAAAAAAAAAGACAAGAAAAAAAAAAAAAAAAAAAGAGGATTGACTTATATATGTGAGCAGTGGTTCTCAATCCTGGCTGAGGAGCTCGAAAAATACCGAGGCCACAGCCAGACTAACGAAAGGGAACCCCAGGGGTAGGATCCAGGGCCCTGTAAAATGGGTTGAATACAGCCAGACATGAGTGCTCTAGAGTAAGTGTACCCTGACGGGGGTTCTGGAGGCAGGAAGAGAGGCCATGAGACCAGGAGAATGAGAGGAAGCCCTGAGGAGGGCCGTGACCTGACCCATGGCATCTTAAGGCTGAGAGAGGGAGGAGTTTAGAGGGCAGGAGGGAGAAAGGGCATTTGGGTGGTGGAGACCATCCACCAGGGCCTAGAGTATTTGGATGGAAGCAAGAAGCGATCTCATGACTAGAACAAGAATGGTGAGATTGGTCAGAGTGGGTTTAATTTATTTTCAAATATTACCATTAAACCCTTGGCTTCTGATGCAATAGAATGTGATTATTTTTTTTCAGCCACACATCGGTTATGTCCTTAACTATTGAGTTATTATTGATTTTCAGTTACCTTCATCTTTCAAATATTAGATACATGGATTCTGGGGTTAGTTTCTAATTGATCATTACTTATAAGCTACAATTTGCTTCATTATCAATAATAATGTTACCATTTTAAACTCTGGAGTCTGCTGGTCTGGAGCAGGGTTACACAGCCTCAGAGATTGACTTTTTTGTGTTGCATCATTCTTGGGGGGTGGGGGAGCCACCCGTCCTGGGTAGTGTAAGGATGTGGAGCAGCATCTCTAGATGCTACTGACTAAATGCCCGTTACATCCCCCATCACCACCCCCAGGTGGGACAACCAAAAATGTCTCCAGTCATTGCCAAGTGCACTTTGGGGATAAAATCACCACCCTCCTCCCAAAGATGGGAATTGCTGGGCTAGAGTTTAATTCTAGACCAATTCTTCTCAGTGTGTGTGGGTGTGTGTTGATTTTGTGGTTCTGGAGTATGGACCCTGAAATTTTGCATGTGTAACAAGCTTTAAGGTAGAGCAGCTACTATTCCTTTAGGAACAAGGCTTTTAAATAATCAGGTGCTAGATCCTGGTTATACAGAGAGAGAGAGTGCGAAAGGGCTGATTTCAATGAGAACGGGAATCATGTTTATTGCAGCTCTTCATTAATGCACTTGTGAGTTGATCATAATCTCTGAGTATTTACAGGATCATTTAATACCATGTCACAGAATTCATAAGTAAGGCCCCACAAATACGAATGCTATCATCTTATAGCCTACCACCTGCCATTAAGGAGGTAACACTAGGAGTTCCCATTGTGACTAGTATCCGTGAGGATGCAGGTTCAATCCCTAGCCCTGATCAGTGGGCTAAGGATCCAGCACTGCAGGGAGCTGTGGTATAGCCTGCAGACGTGGTTCGGATCCTGTGTTGCTGTGGCTGTGGTGTAGGCTGGCAGCTGTAGCTCTGATTCGACCCCCTACCCTGGGAATGTTCATATGCCGCAGGTACAGCCCTAAAAGACAAAAAAAAAAAAAAATACTATACACCTGGAAGTCTTTTTAATTGCCATATTGTTAACCCTTTCCAATTGCAAGAAGCACGCTTATAGGAAGCAAATGTTTCCATTCAGTCATGTGATACACTTCTAATCACACTCCATTATCCAATCAAAGTCCATTTTTGGATCTTGGGTAAAACGTTGTCCCTTTAAATAGCTGCGGAGTCTATCTGGGAGCTGACGTATATTCAAATGGTCCACCCAGATGCGTCTCACATGACGGAACAGATGGGATTCAGAAGAGCTGCACTGGAAAAGGCATTTCTCAAAATTAAATAATATTTTTTCCAGCTTACCAAATTAGAACTATACATCCCCTGAAATGATACCCCCAGAAGACAGTCTCCAGGACAATGTCCCTGCTAAGAATCTGTTTAACATTTATTCAGTTCACAAACACTTACCGACCCCTTGCAATGGGACAGTAACAGTTGCAGGAGCCAGAGAGAGGGCTGTGAGCCTGGCAGACAATACTTGGTCTAGTAGGGCAGACGGACCGCGCAGGAGATCGTTTCACTTAGTGATAAGTGAGTGCCCGGAGGAAAATCCTCACAAGGTGGGGGTGGGGGGAGGGGGCGGGTGGTCCGGGCAGGCCTCTCTCAGGAAACGCTGCATGGACTGCGCGCTCCAGTCAAGGAGATAGCCCTGCAGAGATCTGGAGGAAGAACATTTCAGAGGAAGGTCCAGGGATGCGATTTAAGAATCGTGGACTGAGAAGGAAGGAAAAGGAAAGCACAAAATCAAGAGCCACAAAAGAAGGACGGGCCTTGTTCCTGCCCTGCCACTCACTAGTTCTTGGAAGCTGAGCAAAGCTCCCTGATTCGTCCTAGGTCTGTGTCTGCAAAATCGGGGTGGGATGGGGGGTGAGCTAGATCAGTGGCTGCATCTTACAATCACCTGGGAAACTTACCAAACACTGATGACTTCATCAGTGGGGATGGGGGGGGCAGCCTTGGATGGGAGTCAGGGTGGGGTGGGAGCTTTTAACAATCCCCAGGTGATTCTAATGTACACAGCAAGCCGCTTGAGAGCCCTGAACTGGGTTATCTGTGAAGTTCTGTCCCAGCCCTACCACCTGCAGGTATAGGGTCGACACTGTGGCAACAGTTAACTGACCTCAGCCAGCCCAGCCTCCCTGGGCCGCAGTGTCTCCTGCTGCTGGGTGTGGGGAGTTGACCTGGATTTCTCTCTCCTCTTTCATATTATTATTATTATTCTATGACACAGTTAGACTGCTTGCTTATTTAGCCACAGGGCTGAAATCGAATCTTGGGCCAGCCTCCGGTTTCCCAGCCGGAGGAGGTAACGGGATATTCCCTGCAGGCTGTCTTTCTGTCCTTTAGCCTCTCCAAAGCACGTGGACTTTTCCATCCCTTTCAGCTGTAGCATGAAAGGAGGAAGGACTCCGGTCATCCTAGGCATTTCCTTTAGAAGTGGAGGCAAACAATAAAGAGCTCTCCGCTTGGCAGCCAGGTAAACTCAAGACAAGTTTAGACGCAATGGAACTGGGACCATCATTGAACAAAAAGGGAGTGAGGATGTTTGTTTTCTTCCTGGACGATTTTCTTCCCCCAACCTTTTTGAAATTCTGTAAGACCTAATCCAAAAAGACAGGTAGTGTATTCAAAGGCCAAATCTCACTCAAGGGCTTAACTCTGTTAATGACCAGGGCCGCTAAATTCCAGCTCAAGAAGATTAGCCAAGTTAAGTCGTTGGCATTAGGGTCTGCTCTAACACCCGAGCCCGCTGAGAAGCTGTCATCCCTCCTTCTCACCAATCCCCCCCGGAAACTCCCAATAATAGCAACTTAATCTATGAAGAAGGCAAGAAAGGGAGAGACCTCAGTACAGCCTGTGCTGCTGAGCTGTTCTTTAGAAAGAGAATGGGATCCACATGTATATTCGCTCACAGCCGCATTAAACAAGGAAAAGGAAAGATGGCATTAATTGGGATGCATATTTTCTTTTACTCTGTCATATCATTTCACCACGTGATGGATTTAAAAATTTCATGAGTGAGATGTTTACATTGTCTTTTTCTTAGCAAATCTTCAACCTCCCCTGGGTATTTTACAGCACAACTCAATTCAAACGAGACACCTTTCCGGCGTTAATAGGCTATGTGTGGCTCGTGACCACGGGGCCCCGGAGGAACCTGTTCGTTTTTTGCAGTGCTGGCAGCAGGAGGTTGAGAAAGGGTAGGTTTGGGAGTTCCCGCTGTGGCGCAGTGGAAATGAATCCGACTAGTATCCATGAGGATGTGAGTCTGATCCCCGTCCTCCTCAATCAGTGGGTTAAGGATCCAGTGTTGCCCTGAGCTGTGGTGTAGGTCACAGACGTGGCTCGAATGCTGAGCTGCTGTGGTGTAGAAAGGCAACTGCAGTTCCTGCCCAGGAACTTGCATATGCCCTGAGTGTGACCCTTAAAAAAAAAAAAAAAAAGTGTAGGTTGGTGTGGGGGAGGGGGGTGGGGCCTACTAAATATTTCTTGAAATAAATATGCAATTGGATGAGCCTACCTAGGAAACCATGGCGGCAAGTTCTTTCTTCTGGAAGTGATGTGGGGCTGTGGAGTCAAATAGATTTAGGTTCAAATTCTTTAGCCTATTTAAGCGAAAGTCACATGATTTGAGGCAAGCTGCTTACTTTTCCCCACCTGTAAAATGGGGAAAACTCCTCTTCCTCTGACTCTTATGAGAATTACGTGGGGAAATATTCAAAAGCATCCAGCAGAGCACTGATCACAGACTGGTCCCCGAGGAAAGACACATCCTCTTTGGTGTGTGTGTGTCCTTGTATATGGCAGGTAACCAGCAAAAGTTTGTGGAGTCCATTATAAAACTGTGGCATAAGCAGAAGCAGCCATCACAAACCTGATTCTCTCTCTCTTTTTTTTTTTTTTTTGCCTTTTCTAGGGCCGCTCCTGAGGCATATGGAGGTCCCCCGGCTAGGGATTGAATCGGAGCTGCAGCCTCCGGTCTACGCCAGAGCCACAGCAACGCTGGATCCGAGCCGCATCTGCAACCTACACCACAGCTCACGGCAGGGCCGGATCCTTAACCCACTGAGCAAGGCCAGGGATTGAACCCTCAACCTCCTGGTTCCTAGTCGGATACATTAACCACTGTGCCACGACAGGAACTCCCAACCTGATTCTCTTTAATAGATGCTCAAGAGCCTTAAACCACATGTGTTGCAATAAATCCAAAGGCTTATTCATTTCTGTGTTTTCCTCTAATGTCTCTGACTTTTACACAAGAACTGCTCCTTGGAGCAAGCTGCCCCATCAGTTGGGAACATGGACCTCGGATTTAGTGAAAATTTTAATTTTTCTAAAATTTCACTTTACCATTCTTTTAGATGACTTGTCTTTACTGAAACAGAAGGCTGTCATTTCCTTTTTTCTTTTTAGGGCCGCACCTGTGGCATATGGCAGTTCCCAGGCTAGGGGTTGAGTTGGAGTTGCAGCTGCCAGCCTACACCACATCCACAGCAATGCCAGATCCCCGCCGAATCTGTGGCCTACACCACAGCTTACAGCAAAGATCCTTAAACCACTGAGCAAGGTCAGCGATCAAATCTGCATCCTCACGGACAATGTGTTGTATTCTTAACCCACTGAGCCACAAGGGAAACTTCAAGCCTGTCATTTTCTTTTATCTCAGACTCCACTGTTAGATGAAAATCAATTGTCCTTCACTCTCTACTTCAGAAAAGTCCCCTGATAAAGTATGAGCCCCAGTCAGTGCATATGAAGCCACAAAGGATCCTTTGGGGCCCTTCTGGGTACAAGAGCCCCTCCGTGTTCCCCATTTCTTGTTGGTAAAGAAAAGGCTTCAGGAGTTCCCATCATGGCTCAGTGGGTAAGAACCTGACTACTATCCATGAGGACACGAGTTTGATCCCTGGCCTTGCTCAGTGGGTTAAGGATCCAGCGTTGCCGTGAGCTGTGGTGTAGGTCACAGACACGGCTTGGATCCCGAGTTGCTGTGGTATAGGGCGGTGGCTACAGCTCTGACTCAACCCCTAGCCTGGGACCTTCCATATGCTATAGGTTCAGCCCTAAAAAGACAAAAAAGAAAAAGGCTTCAGTCTCCTAGGCCTTCCCCTAGGGCAGGCTCCAGCCATTAATGATTAGAACAATAGAGTCACAAGCCTCCTGGAGGACTAATGATGACAATGTGATGCCTATCTTTGAGTTGTTCTGCAGAAACTAAGACACCCCCCTACCCCTGCCCCCGGCGGAGGCTGGTAACTGTATACTGACCACAAGCTTGTAGACCCCAGGCTGACTGTAACCAGAAGGCTGATGATTGAGTTTCCCAAGACATCACCCTGTTCCCTCACCTCCAGCCGATCAGAAGAAGATCTCTAAATGTATCAGACAAACCCTACAACCCTCTCCCCAACACTGTCTTTGAAAATCTTGCCTAAAAGCCAATAGGAAGTTCATGTCTTTTGCACATGAGCTGCCCATTCTCCTTGCTTGTCACCCTGCAAATAAATCTTGACTTTGCTGCAAATACCCACTGTTGGGGCTAGGCTCTCTGTGCTGTGAGCACACCAGCCCTTGCTTGGTAATATAGGGTCCTGTGAACCTTCCTGCCTGCCTTCATAAGGAGAGTACGGACTGAGAATGGAAAGACGTGAAGAAAAAGGTCAAAGGCAGAGCAGACAGTGTCAGTAAATCACCGGATCCCTACTTTCAAAATCTATATGATGTTAGACATTTTTTAAATTTGGAAAAGACAAAAAATAACAAGTTAAAAACAGTTTAGGGAGTTCCTGTCATGGCTCAGGGGAAACGAATCTGACCAGGATCCATGAGGACACAGGTTGGATCCCTGGCCTTGCTCGGTGGGTTAAGGATCCCGTGTTGCTGTGAGCCATGGTGTAGGTCATAGACACGGCTTGGATCTGGCGTGGCTGTGGGGTAGGCCAGCAGCTAGAGCTCCAATTTGACCCCTAGCCTGGGAAACTCCATATGCTGTGGGTATGGCCCTAAAAAGACAAAAAAGAAAAAAAAAGGAAAAAATAAGTTTGGGGTTGATGGTGGAGGAGTTCACACATGAGTGGAGGGTGGGGGACATGGGAACGCTCTGTACTTTCTGCTCAATTTTGTTGTGAACTTAAAGCTACTCTAACACATGCACCCGCATGTTCATTGCAGCACTACTCACAATAGCCAAGACATGGAAACAACACAAATGTCCATCAACAGAGGATTGGATTCGGAAGATGTGGTATATATACACAATGGAATACTACTCAGCCATAAAAAAGAATGACATAATGCCATCTGCAGCAACATGGATGGAACTAGAGAATCTCATACTGAGTGAAATGAGTCAGAAAGACAAAGACAAATACCATATGATATCACTTATAACTGGAATCTAATATCCAGCACAAATGAACATCTCCACAGAAAAAAAAATCATGGACTTGGAAAATAGACTTGTGGCTGCCTGATGGGAGAGGGAGGGAGAGGGAGGGATCGGGAGCTTGGGCTTAGCAGACACAACTTAGAATAGATTTACAAGGAGATCCTGCTGAATAGCATTGAGAACTATGTCTAGATACTCATATTGCAACAGAACAAACGGTGGGGGGAAAAATGTAATTGTAATGTATACATGTAAGGATAACTTGATCCCCTTGCTGTACAGTGGGAAAAAAATAAAAAAAAAAACTCTGTCAAATAATTCTAACACATTAAAAAAAAAAAAAACTACTCTAAAAAGTGAAGTCTCTTGAAAAAGCAAAAAAAGAGACGGGGCTCAGGTTTAAAAAAAAAAAAAAAAGCCAAATTATATACACAGAATAATAGAGGGGCCACTATGTTAATGTGTGCAAATTATATTTTTTCTTTTTTAGCCATAATGAGACCTAGTAAAAGAGTTTCCAAGAAATCCAGCTGCTTGAACTAACATAGAGGCAAAGCTCAATTAAGAACTGCAATTAGCAAGTCAATAACATTTGGATGTCAGCTTGCACGGCTGTTGTTTTGCCAGATCTAGGCCTGGCAGAGCCAAAAACAAGCACAAGTGTATGTGTGTATCTTTGTGCAAACCAATCAGAGTATGATTTCCAATGCACAGATTCTAATATTATGTACCTAATAAGACTGAAAAGACACAGGGTTGATTAGTGTCCTAGTTTAGGTGCCCTCAGAGCAGACCCTAAGACAACTCCGAGTCAGGTGTTTTGGGAGAGACATCTAAGGAAAGCACTAACAAGGGAGCAGGAAAGTGAGAAGGGGTAGAAAGTTCCAAAAATAAGTAGTATGTAAATGAGCGGTTTTCCCCTCCAGGTATCGGCTCAGTCTCCCTAGAGACTCTCCAAGGAGTCACACAGAAGCTTCTCAGGACAGCCCCACGGAGAAGAGAAGCTGGGCTGTTTTTCCACATACTCTTGTCTCCTCACTGGCTGAGCCCTGCCTGAGGTTATTAAGTTCCTAAGCCTTCTAGGCTTCCTTGAGCTATAAAAACAGAACAGACACAAAAAAGCTTTTGAACAACAAAGTCCTGACAGAAAAGCAGAGGATGGATGCTCCTTTTTTATTTTAATTTTTTGTTTTTATAAAACATTTGCAAAAACAAATGTATAACATATAACCTTCTATAACTTTCAGGTGTACCACTAATTCGAAAGATAGGTGAACCCCTGTGTTCATCACAGCATTACTTAAAATTGCCAAGATGTGGAAACAACCTAAGTGCCCACTGACAGATGACTGGATAAAGATGTGGTTTTCATATACAATGACGTATTACTCAGCCATAAAAACTGTGCCCACTCCTTGAGGTGAGAAGTTGTTCTGTGCAAGGAACTGTCCATGGCAGCTGCCTGTGAACTCTGAGGGGGCAGAGGAGACAGACAGGGGAGGGCCAGGGAGGGAGAATGAAGTTGGTCTCGAATTGCTCTTTTTAGAAAAAATACTTATCAATAGATGCATTTTGTTAGCTCATAATTATGTTCTGATATTTTGTTGTTTGCTTGCTTCCTTCATTTTTTTCTTGGTGTTTTAAAGTAAAAAAAAAAATTCTTTTTAGGAGACCAATTCATTTTTTTTATGATTTTTATTTTTTCCATTATAGTTGATTTACCAAAAACCTGTCTTCAGCTTTTTTTCGTCAGACCCTCACACTTTCCTGGGAAGGGAGCTTGTGCATCCAAACTGGCCCACCACCACCTGGTGGCATTTTCTGGGATTGCAGGCAAAGAACTTCATCAACAACACTGAGGGTATGTATAGTCAATTAAGTCTGACATGTATCCTTGGAGAAAAAGACCACTGAAATGTAAAGACTTGGGGCATAGGGGTTTCGGTGGCATAGGTCGCATAGCCACTTACATATATGAAAAGAGACGGAAATGAATTAGTCCTTCTCCCCCCATCCAGTCATTCTTTTTTATTAGCAAAACAACGGTTTGGTTTGATTTTTGTTTTTTGTTTTTTATAAATTAGGCCTCTGAAATTGACTCTTAAAAATGGTTAAAATGGGAGTTCCCTGGTGGCCTAGCAGTAAAGAATGCGGCATTGTCACTGCTGTGGTGCGGGTTCTATCAGAGACCCAGGAACTTCTACATGTCATAGGAGGGGCCAAACACAAAATAATAAATAAATAAATAGCATCTGTCCCCATCACTCCTTAAAAAAAATATGTTTAAAATGGAAATTTTTGTTATGTATATTTTACTGCAATAAAACATTTTAAAGAAGGGTGATAGTAAGAGCAGACATTTTTAAACATTTAATGTCATTGGAAGCTATAAACTATCCACATATATCAAATTTCATCCCCTTTATTGCTATTGTAATACTAAAAGTCTTAAAGGGGTTCCTTTCCCCTCTCTCCTCAAGGAAGGATGCTCAAATAATTTCTTAAGCCAAATCAGAAGGACTGTCAAATTACTGGACTCCTGGGAGACAAGTACTTTGTAAACATGCTGACTAATTAGTATTTCACTCTATCATGCCTTGAGTATTTTTAAAATGCCAAGTGGTTATGAATCATCCTGTCAATTACTGATCAAGGAGAATGAAGCTTAGTTTGATGTCTGTATCTAAAGGTAGGTCCACGGATAGAGCAATAACTTATTTTAATGTCCAAAATCCATGGTCATGAAGTTGACTGATTTATGGCAATGGCTGGAGAAAATGAGAGTCTTGTTTCAGGAATTATCCAGCCTGGCCTAATTTCCCTGTGGAGCTGAGAGCTGGGAGCTGGGAGAATCCACTTGGTACAATGCACTAGTGTTGTGCTCGGGAAATTCAAGGGCCCAGGGATTACCTAGAGGTGCAAAAAGGGAATGCAAGGGGCCCAACTCGAATATACTGAACAGCCTACACCTAACATCCCTAAGATGCTTAATGATCCAGAAAGAGAGTTGCAGATTTGAAGATCAAACTAAACCCTGGGAGACCTATTGTCTCAGTCATTCAGGTAGCCACTTGACTATCTAAATACTAGTAATTATTATTAACCATTGTTCAAAAAAAAAAAAAAAAAAAAGAAGAAGAAGAAGAAACTTCCCAGAGGTCCTCAGCATGCGTATTCAGATTTGCGTGGCCCCATGCTAACTGAAACCCCACCTAGCCCTTTGTCGTTCTCTCTTCCAGAACCCTGGTCCTGCTTTTTGAGCAAGGCCCAGCTGCAAAGAATCTTTGCTGTCCACCTCAGGAGCTATCAGACTTATACTCTGTATATGTTCAATGAACGTTCTTTTCAACACACATCTCGTCCTTTCAATTTCTGTTTAGAAAAAACTACTGACTTTGCATTCAAGTGACTCAGCTCTCTTTGTTAAACAAACCAATAAATTCAACTTTGTTTTAGACTGCTATAGGGCCATCTTTGTTTCCTTCTTCTTACACCACACAATATAGAATACCTGAAGGGAAATCAAAGAGCAGTGAATATTTCAGGGGCACTTATACCAGGGACTGAAAATCCATGTGGCTTCAGGGGCCAGGTCAGTAACCCAGAAGAGAGAATGGGCTGGAGTGATACCAGGAGGATGGAGGGAGCTCGGCAAACTGGGAAGTAGGTACCTCTTCTAAATGGAAGCTGATTCTCAGCTCCAGGAACTGGATTTCTGGCAATGTGGCAATGCTTGGCTACAGTCAAACCATCTTCTGATTCTTTTAGAAAAGTCATACGTTTCTTTTGGCTGTGCCCAGGACATGCAGAAGCTCCCAGGTCAGGGATCGAACGTGAGCCACAGCAGTAACCAGAGCTACAGCTATGCCAGATCCTTAACCCACTGAGTCACCAGGGAACTCCCATAAATGTATAGTTTAATGTGACCATTCTAATGCATATAAAAGCTAAATAAAACAGAGCCACAGACAAAGTAAGGCCTGTGGACAGCTGATTTGTGACTGCAGGTTTAGAGTATTTTAGATATTATGTTGGGCAGTGGTGCTAATAAAAGAGGCTACAGTCTAAAAAGGAAACAAACAAGCAGGTGTTAAGATACTACATAAAATGCTAAAGAGGGGTTCAAGGCTGACAAGGGACAAGGAGGAACTAGAAACCCTCCTGAGAGCTAACTCTGTCCCATCTTGCCTTTGCCGGATGTGTCAGACTGTTTTTGCGGACCTCGAGAGTGTGAAGGTCACGTCTCAGATCTACAGTGTCAGTACAGGAACCCACATCCCAGTAAAGTAAGCCCGTTTCTTATTGCAAGAACATTCATCTTAGTACTGGCTGTTGACCTTTCACCTCCCCCCATCACCGAGCCCAAGAAAGTAGACTTTACTAAAGATATACAGAGTGATTCTCCACCAGTGGTGATTTTGCTGCCCAGGGGACATGTGGCAATGTCTGGAGACATTTTTGGTGGCCACAACTGATGGAAGAGGGAGGATGCTCCTGGCAGCTAGTGGTTAGTGGCCAGGGCTGCTGCCAAACATCAATGTTACCAAACACAAGTTCATGGGCCAGGTTCACAGTGAGGCCAAAGAATGTGGAAACATTGGAGTTTGAAGCATCGAAAGGTTTACTGCAGGGCCACTCAAGGAGAAGGGATGGCTTGTGCCTCCCAAAACCCCAAACTCCCAAGAGGATTTCAGCAAAGTATATTTGGGGGGTGTGGAGGCTCGTGCAGCATATGGAGGCTCCCAGGCTAGGAGTCAAATTGGACCTGCAGCTGCCGCCTACATCACAGCTCACAGCAACACCGGATCCTCAACCCACTGAGCAAAGCCAGAGATCAAACCTGCATCCTCATGGTTATTCGTTGGGTTCTTTGCTGCTTAGCAAAGTTTTTGTTGTTGTTGTTGTTGTTTTGTCTTTTTGCCATTTCTTGGGCTGCTCCTGTGGCATATGGAGGTTCCCAGTCTAGGGGTCGAATTGGAGCTGTAGCCACTGGCCTACGCCAGAGCCACAGCAACGCGGGATCCGAGCCGCATCTGCGACCTACACCACAGCTCATGTCAACGCCGGATCCTTAACCCACTGAGCAAGTCCAGGGACCGAACCCGTAACTTCATGGTTCCTAGTCGGATTCGTTAAACACTGAGCCATGGCGGGAACTCTAATCTTCTGATATTCTGACCTCCAGGTTTTTAACCAAAACTCCTGTATATCCCGGCTCCTCTCTTATTTCTTCAGAGCAGGTCCTTAGAGGTTATCGGAGAAGCTGCCTCCCAGGCTTAAGTTCTCAGCGTGTCGAATAAAACATAATTCTCAACTTTTGGGTTATGCTTTTCTTTTCAGTCAACAATACCATCACTGAAAATTGTTTTTCTTTTTCTCCTTCTTCCAGGCTGGCTGGGTCTTCTCTCTCTATTATACAGAGAAATTCTGCTTTCCTCTTGTTTCTACTCTCAAACTGGTACACATAAAACCAATTCATAGTTCAGCCAAACAAATAGCCTCCTGTTAACAGGATTCAGGCTCCACAAAAGGCTGTTTACTATTACGATGATGCTACTTCATCACAGCCTTGGGATCCCCCTCTCCAAGCCCAAGCTGCTTATCAGAATATGTCTTTCCAATCAATAAGTTGCCTTCCCAAGAGAAAATCTGATGCGTAAAATTTTCTTTAGCTTTTTACTGGTTGTTCCAACCAATGGTTGTGAAATTCGAAGTACTATTTACCCCCCAAATCTAGCTCATTGTTGTAGACACGTGTCATAAGTTGTTAGGATATTCTGATTTTATGAAAGCGTAGGGATGTTAATACATAAAAAATGTTGTGAAAATGGCAACAACTCATGCGACGACCCATTAGATTAAAGCCAGCAAACGGTGCTATTTTTTTCCTGTTTCCCGAAACAGTGCAGAGTGTTGTGAAGCTGGCCTAGTTTTTGCCACTGCTCTTTGTCAATTTTTGACTAAACCAAGGTTGTGTTAAAGGGGATGGGAGGAGAAAAGAGGAATGGTGTGTGTGTGTGTGTGTGTGAAAGAGAGAGAGCAAGAGGGAGAAACTCCATGGTTAACAAGACTGAGAATATTAGGAAACCTCCTCCAGGATGTATCATTTATATAACAATGAAATAAAATACTCACAAGTTAGAATTCAAGTGAAGAGTCCAGAAGTTGACTTGCTCTAGGTTCAGAGAACTGGCCTGAGGGGCTGCAATTCCTCTCTGACCGCTCCTCCCAGCTCTGCCAGGGAAAGTCCTAACACCCCTCCTTTCCTGTTGTGGGTCTCTCTCCATCAATAGGTGATAGTTAAGATAAGGGTCTTCCCCCTTCACCTGTGAGGATGGAAACCTACGGAATTCCTTGTTCCTGTGTTAATACTGAAATGGGGCATATTGTACTTATAGAAGAAGCAAAAAGATCTTATCTCCTTGCTCCAGGAAACAAATACTTGCTCCTGGAAAATAAGAGAATGAACCCTCTAAAAGAGCTTCCTAACCAAGAGTAACAGCTTGTTCATCAAGACTGGCTTCAGGACACTCACTCCACTGTGTGTCCCAGGGCAAAGCTATTGTGTTGTAACCCTGCCAAGTACCAACTAGAAACGCAGCTTCCAAGACTTGCCTCAGAGGGACCAGGCCTAAAATTCCAAAAGCAGTCATGGAAGTAGCCTAAATGTTCATGGACAGAGGAATGGACAAAGACAACGTGGGGTGTGTGTGTGTGTGTGTGTGTGTGTGTACACACACAATGGAATATGACTCAGCCATAAAAAAAAAATGAAATAACACCATTGGCAGCAACATGGATGGACCTAGAGATTCTCATACTAAGTGAAGTAAGTCAGACAAAGACAAATACCATATGATATCATTTATATGTGGAATCTTTAGATAGGATACAAATGAACTTAATTTATGAGACAGAAACAGCCTCACAGACTTCAAAAACAAATTTATGGTTACCAAAGAAGAGAGGTGGGAGGGAGTGATAAATTAGGAGTTTGGGATTAACACATACATACTACTATATATAAAATAATCGACAACACCGTATAGCACTGGGAACTCTGAAATAACCTATATGGGAAAGGAATCTGAAAAAGAATAGGTATATGTACAACTGGATCACTTTGCTGTACACCTGAAACTAATACAACATGGTAGATCAACTATACTTCAATAAAAAAATAAACATTAAATAAAAAAAGAAACCCATAAGCATCCTCCCCTGACTTCTCCCTTTTGAGAAACTTTAGTACTAAAATCTTCAAAGAAATGAGCTCCCTTTCTGGAACAGGTGTAGTGGCTTGGCTTTGCTTGGCCAACAATTTTCTCTAGTGGTTTGAAGAGCCAAGAGTTCACAAGCACTTCTTAAGAAAAACAGGGAAGGGAGTTCCCGTTGTGGTGCAGGGGAAATGAATCCAACTAGGAACCATGAGGTTGCGGGTTCGATCCCTGGCTTCGCTCAGGGGGTTGAGGATCCGGCGTTGCTGTGAGCTGTGGTGTGGGTCGCAGACGTGGCTCAGATCCTGCGTGGCTGTGGCTGTGGCATAGACCAGCAGCTACAACTCTGAATGGACCCCTAGCCTGGGAACCTCCATATGCCGCAAGTGTGGCCCTATAAAACAAGAAAGAGAAAAAAAAAAAGAAAGAAAGAAAAAGAAAAACGGGATGAACAATGAAATAAATGACTCTCCTAAAAATGGAAATAAGTGGTTCTTTCAAGTCAAGAGGTGGAAATGTAAAATGGTGTGACCACAATGAAAAGGAATTCTACACTTAGAATTATCATACAATCCAGCAATTCTGCTCCTAGATATGGCCCCAAATAAATTGAAAGGACTCAGGTTTTAGTACGTCCATTGTTCACAGTGGCATTATTCACAAGTGACCATTGATGGGTGAATGGATAAACAAAAATGTTCTGTATACATATAATGGAATTTCATTCAATTATAAAAAGGAATGAAGTGCTGATACCTGCTACAGTATGGATGAACCTTGAAAACATGCGAAATGAATCAGGCAGACCCACAAGGACAAACACTCTATGATGTCACTTATATGAGGTACCTGGAATAGGCGAATTCATAGAGACAAAAAGCAAGTTAGAGGTTCCAGAAGCTGAGGAGAGAGGGAATGAGGAGAGAATTTTTTTTTTTTTTTTTGTCTTTTTGCCTTTTCTAGGTCCGCTTCTGCGGAATATGGAGGTTCCCACGCTAGGGGTCGAATGCTGGCCTACGCCAGAGCCACAGCAACGAGGGATCTGAGCCACATCTGAAACCTACACCACAGCTCATGGCAACGCCGGATCCCTAACCCACTGAGCAAGGCCAGGGATCGAACCTGAAACCTCATGGTTCCTAGTCGGATTCGTTAACCACTGCGCCATGACAGGAACTCCTGAGGAGTGACTATTTTAATGAATACAGAGCTTCTATTTGGGGTAAGAAGAGTGGTGACTGTTGCACAACATTGTGGATGTGGTTAATACCACTGAACTGTACACTTAAAAATGGTTAAAATGGCAAATTTGTGTTCTGTGTATTTCACCACAATAATAAAAATCCAGAGTGTTTTCTTTCTTCATGTTTTTCCTATATATCCCCTACCTCATACTCCTGCATGACAGAGTTTATGGAAAGAAGAACATAGACCTCCTGAATTTAAATGCTTTCAGAAGACTAGGCAGGTAACATAAACAACCAAAACCAGCCGAGTGTTTACATTCAGAAGGAGGAATTGGGGTAAACTAGAAACACATGCTCTTTCTTTTAGGCACACCCACAACTCACTCCCGACAGCTGTTGCCAAAGAGACACGTGGGCTCAGACTGACCAGACTTTCCAATTTTTCAAGAGACCCTGGAAATCGGGATTTATGTGGAAAAGTTTCCATTTTAAATCTCTGTGCCATTTAGAACTGGTCAGTGGGCAGATTTAGACGGAAGCTTCCTGTTTGCTATTTCTGGTCATCTGACCTGAGCTTCCAGCTGGTCTTGTGCCCCCATTAGATGGTTGTCTGAGTCAGGAAAGTGTATTTTTCTGAACTGGATATATAATCAGCATTAACATTTACCAAAAAGGATGACAGGTAGGTAGCTCCTTATATTTGTCAAGAGCCCGGCCCTCATTCTCTTTTTCTTTTTTTAATTGACGTTTCTTACATGCACAGTTCTGTTTCACATTTCTTTAGCATGTGCAAGCCTGGCATGTGCTATTATAACCTCCTACCTTCTGAGTCCAAAGAGACGGTCAATGCAGAAAACCCTCACCAAAAAGGGAAATCAACTTTCTCCTAAACTATCTGTTCCTTGATGATCTGACCTATTTTTTCCCATGCAAGCTTGTCACAGCAACTCATGCTACAGAAACAGCTGCAAATTCCATACTGTCTGGTTATCCAAGTCCAGCCAATGGCCGACACATCTCCCACCTTCTTTATTGCTGGCAATTGGAGGAGCACTTGCAACGAATGGTTTGACTGACCAGTGGGCCCACAGTGACAGGAAGTCTTCCAGGTTTAAGGGAACTGATGTGATGAGAATGAGAAGGAACTGTTATTTAGAAAGTAAATAAATAAAGGAAACAATTCAAGTTACTGCTACATCAAAATCTGGGCGATTTCCATAAAAAGATGTGGGTTTTGTTTTCCACTAGAAAATCTATCATCCGTGCCTTACCGATTGAGAAAAGAAATGCTTTTCTGGGCAGGGTCTAGAAAAAGGGTGTTACATTAGGAAATACATAAGAACTCGAGTTCCCACTCTGGCGTAGTGGGTTAAGAAATCGACTGCAGTGGCTAGGATCACTTTGGAGGTGCAGGTTCGAACCCTGGCCAGAACAGTGGGTTAAAGGATCTGGCATTGCCGCAGCTGTGGGATTCACAGCTGAGGCTCGGAGTCAATGCCCAGCCCAGGAACTAATATATGCCATGGGAGCAGCCATTAAAAAAAAAGAAGTTCCCATTGTGGTGCAGTGGTTAAGGAATCCGACTAGGAACCATGAGGTTGCGGGTTCGATCCCTGCCCTTGCTCAGTGGGTCGAGGATCCGGCGTTGCCATGAGCTGTGGTGTAAGTTGCAGATGAGGCTCGGATCCCGCATTGCTGTGGCTCTGGTGTAGGCCGGTGGCTACAGCTCGGATTAGACCCCTAGCCTGGGAATCTCCATATGCCATGGGAGTGGCCCTAGAAAAGGCGAAAAGACAAAAAAAAAAAAAAAAAAAAAAAACCTGAAACATGCCATGTACCAGATAATCTTGAAAAAAAACCATTTATGAGGCTTTAGAAGTTAGCAAAATGGGGGACAGGAAATACGTCTGGGAAAAAAATGTGTCACTAACGAAATGATTTTTAAAAGGAGAGGAAGGATCTTTGACACCCAGAGGAGCCATAGTAGGGGAAAGGCCCAGTGTCTATATTTTGAGGGCCTGAATGGTGGAATGCCTGCCCCATTACACAAATTCTTTTGTATATAAGTAAGATATTCCTTCGGAGAAGTAATAGGTGGTTAGGCTGTTATTTCTGCTTTCAGCAAATTGGTAGATGTCTATGGAGGTGGAAGGGACAGAAATGCCACATAGACACAAAGTCTGGGAGCAAATATCACATTCTTTCTTAGAATGTTTCTTGAAGAAGTGCTTCAGCCAAATGAAGGAATAAACAAAGCATAGAATCCAAAAAAACAGCGAGTCCAATTACCGAAAGTGGTGAGAGATGGCTTTAGAAGGAGAGCTGAGCAGCTGGCCTATTAGTCCTGATTGGAACAGAAGGATGGAGGGAGGCCATGAAGGAGGCACTTGCGGGGCGGGGGGGGGGGATCCTCAACCTTATATCTAATTGGTAGAAAAGTATGGGGGGGTTGTGTTTGTGACTAAGGCAAACAGTGCAGGATTTAAAGAAAGAATAAAACAGACACCATTAAAAACTCCAGGAAAGATTAAAAAGTGGGCGAAAGAAAATGTAATCAGTGTATCAGAGTGATGTGCTGACTCTGCAGTGAACGTTTTTAAACAGACATCATCATTTAAACCCTACTGGTGGAGTTCCTGTTGTGATTCAGCGGTAATGAACCTAACTAGCATCAGTGAGGACGCAGGCTCGATCCCTGGCCTTGCTCAGTGGGTTAAGAATCCAGTGTTGCCGTGATCTATGGTGTAGGTCACAGACACGGCTTGGATCCTGCATTGCTGTGGCTGTGGCATAAGCTGGCAGCTAGAGCTCTGATTGGACCCCTAGCCTAGAAACCTTCATATGCTAAAAAGCCTTAAAAAGCCAAAAAAAAAAAAAAAAGCAGAAGAAGAAGGTGGAAGGAGGAAGCACAGCTAAAAGAAAGGTTAGGGGGTGTTAATGCCCTCTTTTGATAATGAGGGAATCACAGGATCTGGCTGAGTGGAGTAAGAAATAATGGTGCTTACATATTCTTCAAACCATAAATGTAACTTGTTGAGAGACCATAAGAAGTGATACCATTTTATATGTTGAGAGTATGGGGAAATGGAGAATCAGGAACAGAGCCCGGGAGTTCCTACTACGGTGCAACAGATCAGCTGCACCTCTGCAGCACCAGGACTGGGTTCCATCTCTGGCCGGCACGGTGGATTAAAGGATCCAGTGCAGGTGGCAGCTGTGGCTCAGATCTGACGCCAAAAACGAAAAAAAGGGAAAAAAAGGACCAGAGTCCAGTAGATAGTGACTGAAACTGATGAGTTCAAAGAGCAGAATTCAGAGTTCCCATCGTAGCTCAGTGGTTATCAAACCTGACTAGTACCCATGAGGACACATGTTCAATCCCTGGCCTCGCTCAGTAGGTTGGGGATCCACCATTGCTGTGAGCTGCTGTGTAGGTCACAGACTTGGCTTGGATCCAGCATTGCTGTGGCTATGGTGTAGGCCAGCAGCTATAGCTCCAATTCAACCCCTAGCTTGGAAATCTCCACATGCCATGGGTGCAGCCCTAAAAAGACCAAAAAACAAAAACAAAACAAAACAAAAAAAAGGCGGAATCCCAGAATTCTCCTGTGACAGAGCAGATTGGGGATCCAGAGCTGTCACTGCAGTGGCTCAGATCGCCACTGTGGTTCCATTTGATCCCTGGCCCAGAAATTTCTATATGCTTTGGGCGCAGCCACCCCGCTAAAAAAAAAAAAAAAACCATAACAATCCTATCACTTAGCAGTTTTGGAGATATCTACCAGAAGAAATGACTAAGAGAGGAAAAAGTGATTGCCTCTGGGAACAAGGTAAGGTGGGGCTGGCATAGATCAAAAGGCTATGATTTTTCACCATAAATATTTACTTCTATTTGATTTGGAAAATACAATTGTATACCCAGATGGTTTTGATTTAAAAAATCATATATTAAAAAATCTGGGAGTTCCCGTCGTGGCGCAGTGGTTAACGAATCCGACTAGGAACCATGAGGTTGCGGGTTTGGTCCCTGCCCTTGCTCAGTGGGTTAATGATCCGGCGTTGCCGTGAGCTGTGGTGTAGGTTGCAGACGCGGCTCGGATCCCGCGTTGCTGTGGCTCTGGCGTAGGCTGGTGGCTACAGCTCCAATTCGACCCCTAGCCTGGGAACTTCCATATGCCGCGGGAGCGGCCCAAGAAATAGCAACAACAACAACAACAACAACAAAAAGACAAAAAAAAAAAAATCTGTAATATGAACAAGGCCAGCAGGAATGTTTCCTTCTCATCACACCCCTTGCTTCCTTAAAATTCACCTCAAAATATAATAGAGCTTTTTATAAGTATGCTACCAGTTATGTAAAAAGTTGGAGTGTGTGCGTGTTGTGATGGTTAATTTTGTATGTAAATTTGACTGGACTAAGGGATGCCTATATAGCTAGTGTGTCCATGAGGATGTTTCTGGAAGAGACCAGCATTTGAAATGATGAACTGAGTAAAGCAGGTGGCCCTCTCCATGGGGGTGGCATCATCTAAGGCACTGAGAGTTCAAATTGAACAAAAAGGCAGAGACAGAGCAGGCTCTCTCTCTCTCTCTCTCTCTCTCCCTCTCTCCCTCTCTCCCTCTCTCCCTCTCTCCCTCTCTCCCTCTCTCTCTCTCTCTCTCTCTCTCTCTTTCTCTCTCTCTCTCTCTCTGCTTGAGCTGAAACAGCCATCTCTTCTAGTCCCGGACTTGGCCACTCCTAGTTCTCACACCATCGGTCCCCCAGTTCAGGCCTTCAGACTTAGACTGACTTCCACCACCAGCTCTCCTGGTTCTCCAGCTTGCAGGTGGTAGATGGTAAGTCGTCTTGGTCTCCAACACTAGTGAGCTAATTCCTAGAATAAATTTCCTCTTCGGTATTGGTTTTGCTTCTCTGGATAACTGAATTATATAGGTCATATATATATATACACATATATGATATATATAATATGTATATAGGACATGTACATCTAGATATATATTATATACATATATATGACATATATACATACATAAAATGTCTCTAAAAAAGCACAAATATTGCTCTTGAGGAGAGGAATGGAGTAGGTTGGTGGCTGAAAATGGAGATACAGTTTTCACTGCATATCCTTTGATATTTAAATTTTTAGAATGTTAGAAATATACCACCTGCACATAATATAAAATAAAATGAATATGCAAGTTCAATAAGATTTTCTGTTTGGTTATTATGTTTTGGATCATGATCCCATAAAAACATATCACTAAAATACATGTTTCTGGGAATACAAAAAATTTAAAAAATGGAGCCAAGGTTTTTTTTTTTAACTTCTTATTTTGAGATAATTTTAGACTTACAGAACAGTTAAAATTACCAAAAACGGCAGAATTCCCATATACCCTTCCCCCAGCTCCCCCTATGTTAACATTATACATAAATACAGTACCAGCACCAGGAAATCAACATTAGTATAATATTACTAACCAAACTAAATAGGACTTTCAGCCAAAGTATTAACTGTGATGTTCATGCCAGCATTTAAAATTTTCTTATAGACTGCAAAAAAAAAAAAAAAAAGTCTAGAAGTAAGAAAATAGGCTAGAAACCTTCTAAAATACTACTTCTTCTTCTTTTTTTTTTTTTCCAATGTGGCTCCTATAGAAATGTCTTCAGTTGTCTACACGGAAGACAGGATAATTAGGGTTGTCAATTTTACCATTTTTTTGTCCCCTCACTTTGTTAAGTGCCAGTTTCTGATTCTTGTCCACTGCTCAACACATGAAACTCCATGATTTAAACTGCGGTTCATATCCAGCTGACCCCGGGCAAAGAAAGATGGGCACTTATATCTTACCTTCCCTGTCTCTCCCCCACCTTTCATTTCATCACTTTCTGATCCTGTCCTTCATCCAATCAGACAACTTCTCAGGGGAGCCTCAGGACTGATGCTTCTACACCCCACAAAGACCTGCCCTTCTCCACAGCTCCCACACACACTTTCATGTCAGTTTTGCCTGGCCTTGGTCTCAGAAATGTTGGTACTGGATTAAAATGCTGCTCTACGAGGAATTTACCTGCAATATGGGAGTCCTACAGGGAGTATGACACACGGGGATGGTGTTGATGGAGGAGGCACAGAGTCCTAAGGAAATCTGAGTGTCTCTGGAACTGTCGCTAATAAGTCTGGTGACCTTGGTCAAAAGTCACTCAATGACTCTAGGTTTTCACTTTCCTGTAAAATAAGACAATGAGGCTAGATGCACAGTTCTTAATATTTTTGGCATTAAAGACATCTTTGAAAATCTGATGAAATAAATCTAGAGATGCATACCATCAAGAAGAATGCACATTGCGCCTAAATATTTTTGTATAGATGAAAGGGATAAAAATATGAAATTACAGGAGGTTACAGACTCTCCTCCTCATTTCACATTCTAAAGATGCTGGATTTGTTCTCCTTGCCTCAGGGCCTTTGTTTTACAGATCAGAGTGATGTGTAGAAGGGAGAATCAGAGGTAAGAAGAGAGGCTGGATTGATTTACCTAAGGGCCAGGGCACTAATGTAGAAGGTTATTTAGAATAGATCTGGGGTAGACAAATTGTACTTTATCAAAATTAAAAATCTTGGTCCTTTCAAGGACATCATCACGAAAATGAAAAATCAAACTTATAGAATGCAAGAAGGTATTTGCAACTCATATATCCGGCAACGGACTTATGTTCAGAATATATGAAGAACTCTTAGAATTCAACAACAAAAAAACAGATAATCCAACTTACAAATAGGCAAAAGATGTAAACAGACATATCGCAATGTGCTATGTCAGTAACATCATGGGAAAAGATGCTCAGTGTCATGTCTCCTTAGTCATTAAGGAAAAGCAAATCAAAACTACCATCAGATACTGCTTCACCCCCACCTGATGGCTATAGTAAGAAAGATGGACAACAGCACCTGTTGGTGAGGATGTGGAGATGGGAAGGAACTTTGGAGATGGTCTAATAATGACTTCATTCCCTTTATTGCACAAAGGAGGAAATCGATATTCAGGGACTCAACTGATGTAGCCAATTTACTGAGTCATCATTTACTAGTCCCAGAGCTGGGGTCACAGTCCAGGTGCCCTAAGTCTGGGTCCACGCAGAAGCCTTCATTGAAAAATAATTGGTATGTTAATGGAAGTTTGTCCATTTACTAAGTCAAGGACCTAAAGTTCTCTCTGAAACAATACACAGCTTCTTTGTTCTGCCTCTACCCGTTAACGATAGTGAAACAGCATTTTGTTTGGTGATTTTTTTTTTCATTTATTCGGGTTCTCAATGCAACAGAACACTGTTTCTTAATTGTTTTATCAGTTAACAGTAGGATTGATTTTTTTTTTCATTCATTCAGCACAATGCTAGGCGCAATTAGAAACAGGAACATCATTCAGATAGAACCCAGACCTCAAAAACATCCAAAGGAGAAAATAAGACTTGTTCACAAATGGAGTTCCCGTCGTGGCGCAGTAGTTAACGATCCGACTAGGAACCATGAGGTTGCGGGTTCGGTCCCTGCCCTTGCTCAGTGGGTTAACGATCCGGCGTTGCCATGAGCTGTGGTGTAGGTTGCAGACGCGGCTCGAATCCCGAGTTGCTGTGGCTCTGGCGTAGGCCAGTGGCTACAGTTCTGATTCAACCCCTAGCCTGGGAACCTCCATATGCCACAGGAGCGGCCCAAAGAAATAGCAAAAAGACAAAAAAAAAAAAGACTTGTTCACAAATAATTAGGAGTTCAGGCAGATTTTGCTAACTACATCAGATGCTACCATGTGTCAGGGGGTCTCAAAGGAAAGCAGGAAAATATACTCTGACTTTGCACATCTTCAGAGAAGTAACTTCTGGAGTTCGTGGAAGTCGTTCAAGTCTTCAGACAACAAAAAACGCATAAACTAGGAGGGACAATCAGCAATTTCTTAAAAGTACTCCCAACAAACTGTCTTTATTTAACCATTGGACATATTTTTAAAAATTGGCTGATGAAACTTTTAGGATATTAACCAACACTCAGGGCAAATATCTATAATTGCACCCAGTCAACTTCAGTTGTGTCAACACTTAGAATCAGACTAATGTACTTAAAAAATTCAGTTCATTCTAAACTTTAGCCTTCATATTTTAAGTTGGCCACTATAACTGTGTAAGGGCCTTTTCAAATGATAGCATTACCTATGTTTAATGAGACTTGAGAGTTTGAAATGGAGTAAATGTCTTTAAAACCCCTAGGGTTGGAGTCCCATTGTGGCTCAAAGGTAATGAATCCAACTAGGGTTCGATCCCTGGCATTGCTCAGTGGGTTAAGGAACTGGTGTTGCTGCGAGCTGTTGTGAAGGCTGCAGATGCAGTTTGGATCCTGCATTGCCATAGCTGTGGTGTAGGCTGGCAGCTGTAGGTCCAATTTTCGACCCCTAGCCTGGGAACTGCCTTATGCTGTGTGTGCTGCCCTAAAAAAAATTAAAAAATAAAAAATAAAAACCCTCAGGTTTATTAGTTTATAATTTATTTACTTTATGTGTTTATTTAGCCACACCATGGCATGTGAAAATTCCCAGGCCAGGGATTGAACGCAAGCCACGGTGGTGACAATGCCTGATCCTTAAATTTTAGGCCACCAGGGAACTCCCAGTTTTGTTTTGTTTTTTAATTTTTAATTTTTTTTTTTTTTTTTTGGCTTTTGTCCTTTTAGGGCTGTACCCTCGGCATATGGAGGTTCCCAGGCTAGGGGTCTAACTGGAACTATAGCTGCTGGCCTATGCCAGAGCCAGAGCAACGCCAGATCCAAGCTGTGTCTGAGACCTACACCACAGTTCGCAGCAATGCCAGATCCTTAACCCACCGAGCGAGGCCAGGGATCAAACCCACAACTTCATGGTTCCTAGTCAGATTCATTTCTTCTGCGCCACAATAGGAACTCTCCAGTTTATTTAGATGGAGTACAATGTACCCTTTTCGATGTAGCTCCATGAGTTTTCACAAATGGGAGGCTTTTATTGTGATTCTTACAGCTGGTTATCAGCACAGGGAAGACTAACAAACCTGAACAGAGAGAAACAGACCAGGAATCAGTGATAACATAAAGCCAACCTCTCCGCAGGTACTGTGTGCTCAGGCAGCGGAGTGTGCCCTTTTGATGAATCGTGGCTCCTTTTCCCATAGAAAATGCTCTTATAATCTCTACAGATGAGAAAACTGAAGCTTTGGGGAAACTAAGTGCTTTGACGGAGGTCACATACCCAGGAAGTGGCAAACCCCCGGGAGGGGAGAATTCCCTGCCTCTTTCACCAAGCAGTTTTGAGATTTGGGGAAACCGATTCAGCCTTTTTGGGGCTCTGTTTTTCTCATTTGCATAAATAGAAGGTTCTCCTCGCTCTCTGTTCCCCTAGAGGACTGATTCCCTTTCAAAGCTCACCAGCTTGGTTCACAAGTGGAAATAAAACATGTGACCAGCTGCAGCAGCCCCAGGGCTGAGCGTCTCAGACAAACAGCCCTAGAAGTTAAAGAAACAAGTAAGCCAGGCCACACACCCTTGGCTAGAGCTCGGTCTGCACCCACACAAACCCTTCCCTGCTTTCAGCAGCTGGCACGGGGGTGAGGACAATGCCATCTAGTGGAGTTCAGGAGGCCAGAGAAACAACCAGGGAGGAAGTCCATTCGGCCTCGGTCCAGCAGAACAATGTGGGCACTGTCTTCTGTCCTGGCTTCTCTGGCCTCATCACATCTTCACAGACCGTGAATAAAGGGACTGGAGTTGGCCGAGCCACCCTCATTCTCTCCACTTTGTTCCGTGGTTGCCAAGCCAGCCTCCAGCACGTCAGCCCATCAGCTGCATCCTCCCACCTCCCTCTCAGCAGTAAAAGGTGCTTATTGTCCTGTTGCCCCTCCAGGGGACGTGGCAACATGAGAATGGAGCTGGGAATAATAAATGTGCAGCAGAAGAGTGGGTGTGGAGACTTGCTTCCAAATTCTGCTGTGAACTAGGGCGCTCCCTTATCTATTATGTTTTTTTTCAATTGTGACTGAAGTCAAGAAGTAAACTGGGTTTTCTGTATAGTAATTTCTTTCTCTTGGGGGTGCCGATGCTGAAGGACCTGGGGAGGAGTACTGCTTCCTTCTGACCGTTCAACACCCTGCACCTCACTGTCCTTCACGCTTGAGAGCAGCCTTTATCCACGCGGAACAAAACAGCATCACGCTAGGCACCAGCCTAACAGGCTGAACCCTTTTCTTCTTTTTGCCTATTTCTGGCTTGTGTTTCAGGAAACTTCAGGTCACAGAGTCTTCTTTTAGGCCTTAGGTACAACTGCTGATTGTCTGTCATGGGTAGCCACAGAGAAAGATGAAAATAACCCAACCCTAGCAGTGGGTAATTTTAAAAACTTGATTTTATAGGATAAAGTTCTTTTCGTAGAATGTCTGATTTTTTTTTTTTTTTTTTTTTTGGTCAATTTCTAAGGCCACTCCCGCGGCATATGGAAGTTCCCAGGCTAGGGGTCGAATTGGAGCTGTAGCCACCAGCCTACGCCAGAGCCACAGCAACTCGGGATCCGAGCCGCGTCTGCAACCTACACCACAGCTCACGGCAACGCCGGATCATTAACCCACTGAGCAAGGGCAGGGACCAAACCCGCAACCTCATGGTTCCTAGTCGGATTCGTTAACCACTGCGCCACGACGGGAACTCCTGATTTTTTTTTTTTAATCCCCAAATATCTAACGTACCCAGGGATTCTCTTCCTACATTTGGAGGAGGAGATTAATAATCAATTCAGAAGGCTACTGCAAAGACCAAGAGAGAGGATGCACCTAAAGACCAGGTGTGAGTTCCAAAGCATGCCTTCTGGGCACATTTCGATTGATGGCAATGAGAGTAAAGATGATATTTGTACAGTGCATTGCGAGTAAATGGACAAGGCAGCCAGATGGAGTTCTCACTGCCCCAGGGGCTCCAGCAGCCCTAAAGTTCCCTACTGCTCCATATTTAGAATGGATAAGCAATGAGGTACTGCTGTATAGCACAGGGAACTCTATCCAATCTCATGATAGAACATGATGGACTATGAGAAAAAAGTATGTACGACTGGATCATTTTGCTGTAGAAATTGACACATTATGAATCAACTATACTTTAATTTCAAAAAATTCAAAAAAAGATTCCTACGGGAGTTCCCATCATGGTACAGTAGAAACGAATCCGACTAGGAACCATAAGGTCACGGGTTTGATCCCTGGCCTCGCTTGGTAGGTTAAGGATCTGGTGTTGCCGTGAGCTGTGGTGTAGGTCGCAGACACGGCTCAGATCTGGCATTGCTGTGGCTCTGACATAGGCTGGCAGCTATAGCTCCGATTAGAACCCTAGCCTGGGAACCTCCATATGCTGCGGGTGCGGCCCTAAAAAGTCAAAAAAGACAAAAGACAAAAAAAAAAAGATTCCTACTACTCCAGTCCCCCAAAGCAACCCCCAGGGATGAGGGAATTGATAACTGATCACACCTGCAATATCTCTGTCTCAAGGCACAAATCTTGAGAAACTGTTCTGGATTTTCAGATACTTGCCCAAATGTAATAGAGTGATGATACTGCTATTGCTGAGTGACACATTTTACCTTCCTTCTCTCAGTTGCTACAGAGGACACTGCCTAATCACTGAGATCACAATATTATTTGTAAACAAACAAACAAACAAAACACAATGACATGTTTGGGCCAACGGTGAAAGTAAAAATGCGTTTTTGTTTTTGTTTTTTGTTTTTTTGGTCTTTTTAGGAGGGTACCCACAGCATATGGAAGTTCACAGGCTAGGGGTCAAATGAGAGCTGCAGCTACTGGCCTACACCACAGCCACAGCAACACAGGATCCAAGCCAAGTCTGTAACCTACTCTGCAGCTCACAGAACGCCAGATCCTTAATCTACTGAGTGAGGCCAGGGATCGAACCCTCATCCTTATGGTTTCTAGTCAGGTTCGTTACCACTGAGCCACGACGGTAACTCCTAGAAAAGTTGTTAACAAGAAACCCCCAGAAAACCAGATTCACCTTGGCTTTTTTGTTCTTGATAACAGGGAGACCTGAGTTAGACAGTCCCTGGTCTTGGTTTGGGATGGGTTGATGCCAGGCTTTGGAGCAGTGCCTTTGGAAATCCCTGTGGCCTTGCCTTGTGGTGGCAAGATGACCACAGAGAGCTCGAAAATGACGTCACCCTGTTCTAGACCAACTCGCAAAATCTCTCTCCCGGGCCCTAACTCCTCATCAGGAGGGTCAAAACTTGCCAGAGGTCCCTTAGCAGACTCCCTTATACCGCACTGGCCAGAACTGGGACACACAGGCCCTCCTAGCTGAGAGGAAGACTGAGAAAGTAAGTGCCCTTCCTGCTTCAGGGGACGCCACGCAGGGAGAGGGGGCTTTGAGAAGCCAGTTGGTGGCTTCTGGCTTGCTGCTAAGGCAAGGCATTTCCGGTTATAATTCAAAGGGAGAAGCAAGACTTCATTTCTCGATATTATCCAAACAAACAGATTTTATTGAAATAAACAATTTTTTTTTTAAATAACAGCATCTGTAATGTCTACAACATCTGCTGACCCTGTCTCTATTTGGCAGCTTGGTCTGTAATGGCTTGCTCAGATTTCTTAAAATAAGAGTTCTCACTTTATGTCCTGAAAGTCCCAGGGTTCTTTCAAATGCTTTCATGTCTTCAACCCATGCGCTCCCTTGTAAATAGCTTTTTCCTCCTGGTCCATCTGTGCTGCACTTCTCACTAATTACCTAACACTGAGACTTCTAGTACATTTATATCACAACATCTCGTTGGGAAGTAGTCTTTGAGATACGAGATATTACCATTTTTAAATATTTTAAAGTATAAAATATTTTAAAATAACATTAAACATGTTAAAACTCGTTTTTTAATGTTATATGCATGGATTCATATATCAAATAACTATTGGCGTATAATAAAAAGCAGCATTCTTTTTTTTTTTTTTTTAGGGCCACACCTGCGGCATATGGAGGTATGTGGCTGTTTCCAGGCTAGGGGTCGAATCAGAGCTACAGCTGCCAGCCTACACCACAGCCACAGCAACTCAGGATCCGAGCCGCATCTGCGACCTACACCACAGCTCTCATGGGAACACTGGATCCTTAACCCACTGAGCAAGGTCAGGGATCAGACCCGCATCCTCATGGATCCTAGCTGGGTTCGTTAACTCCCCCAAGCAGCATTCTTCAGCTCCATCTTCACCACCCTCAAGTCCCACTTCAAGGCGGTAGTTTTCTACTTATTTAGCTTTCTGTATGTGTTTATGTCTATATTCTAAATTACATGCTTAAATTGCTATTTCTTGACATTTTTATGTTAGATTCCATCTGTTGGCTCTCTTTGCAAATAGGAGAATCTGGCTCCCTCATACACCCCTGCACCTGTTTTTCTCCTCCTATCATCCCTGTATGGTTATGTCACTTTCTTTTTTCTTTTTCTAATTTTTTTAAATTTTTAAAAATTAAAATGCAGTTGGAGTTCCTGTCGTGGCGCAGCAGTAACGAAACCGACTAGGAACCATGAGGTTTCAGGTTCGATCCCTGGCCTTGCTCAGTGGGTTAAGGATCTGGCGTTGCAGTGAGCTGTGGTGTAGGTCGCAGATGCAGCTCAGATCCCGAATTGCTGTGGCTGTGGCAGAGGCCAGCAGCAACAGCTCCGATTAGACCCCTAGCCTGGGAACCTCCATATGCCGCGGGTATGGCCCTAAAAAGACAAAAAAAATAATTAATTAAAATGCAGTTGATTTATAGGAGTTGCTGTCGTGGCTCAGCAGTAACAAACTCAACTAGGATCCATGAGGATGTCGGTTCGAACCCTGGCCTTGCTCAGTGGGTTAAAGATCTGGCATTGCCCTGAGCTGTGGTGTAGGTTGCAGATGCGGCTCAGATCCCGAATTGCTATGGCTGTGCTGAAGGCTGGCAGCTGTACCTCCAATTCTAGCCCTAGCCTGGGAACTTCCATATGCCATGGGTGTGGCCCTAAAAAGCAAAATAATAATAATAACAATATAATACAGTTGATTTACAATGTTGTGCCAATTTCTTCTGTACAGCAAAGTAACCCAGTCATACGTATATACACATTCTTTTTCTCATATTATCCTCCACCTTGTTCTATCACAAGAGACTAGATATAATTCCCTATGCAGTGGGACCTCATCACTTTCTTTTTTCTTAATGTTTTTTTACATAGCATTCTGTTCTTGTTTTATTGTTGCAAATTCTCCTTTTGTCTCTCTAAAGCTATAAACTACCGTTAAGTTTTCCCCCACTGTCTCCATCTGTCCCATGTTCCTCGTTTGTTATATTCGCTCCCGTTGAAGGCTTTTTTTGTTTTTTTGTCAGTCACAGGAAAGCTCTATTTGTGTGCAACACCCTATTCAGCTTTCTCGAACTGTCTTGTCATTCTTGGATGTCCATTACTATCACTGAAACGCTGACCAGCAGCTCTACATAAATAAGAGTTTATTCATTGGTCCATCCCATTATATTTTGGCAGATGGGGAACCATAAGGATTGGAATCTATAGGTCTTCTCTCTTGGGTTGGTTGACTTCCCAAAAGAGGAATTCTCCACTCTCCTGTGGGGGACAATATAAACCCGGCTGCATAGGATTATGGGAACCTAGTACGGCAAGGGGGCTATGGGAAGTATCATTCTATATAAAGATTGTCACTCAGTGTGCTTTTAGGGCACCTCACCACCCCAACTCCCTCCGTTGAGCCTGGTTTCCCAAAACTCAGAGTTTTCCTAGAATTTCCAAGAGCAAAGTTGTGCTATATTCAGGGGATGGAGAGGCTGCAGGGAATCTGGGAGTGGCCCCTTCAAGAGACTTTCAATTGATTTTTTTTTTTTTTTTTGGTCCTCTTCACATCTGACTTTTCATAGCTGGTGCCTTTCATGGTTTGGCCTTTTCTGCAATGGGAATCAGCTTTCCTCATACCGGCCATTCCCCATCACCCTCTCTGGCATTAAATTTCTGATTTTTTTTCTGCTCTGCCAAGTCCGTTACCACTTGTCCATCTGTTTTCCATTTTGCAAAATAGTGTTGACATCACTTTCTCCTCTCACTCCTCCCTTGTTCTCTTGGACTTTTTGACTTTTCACCATTTCAATTTATTTATTCTTATTTCAGAGCAGTTTCATGTTTCACTGAAATAAATGTTTTATTTTTAGGTGTCTGATATTAGCTGGACATATGCCCACTTAGCTATTTATGTACATATGTGAGTGTGTGTATTTAGAGACAAGACAAAAATATATTCATAGCTTAGGTGATAGAAGGACTATACTTTCCAGCTTCCCTTGCAACCTGCTATGCCAATATAATGCAAGTGGAAGTCATGTGTGCTCTTTTGAGCCATGGCCTTAACAGACTCTGTGCTTCTCTGCTCTTGGTTTTCCCATGGGCTAGAGTGTAAATGCGGCATCTTCAACTCTTGGATTCTGATTCAGACAGTCCTGGGTAAGGAGTGGAAATCTTTTTTTTTTTTAATTACCTAGAATTTTTCTGATACATTGCCAAGTTTGTGAATCACTGACCTTTGCTCATTGACTACAAAACATTTTCTTTACATTCTCAAGTTCTCCCATTCCTCATTCATTTTCCTTTAGTCTCCTCATCCTCTTCTCGATCCCTTTGTTAAAAGTCCAATGTCCATGCCTTCAACTGTCTTTCCAGAATCCATTCACTCTGATTTCCCTTTGGGGACCCATTCATCCTCTACTCTCTGACCATGTGATTCAGGCAAACCAGCCAGTTCCACAAGACCCCCGGCTCTAGGGAGGGACACTCAACCACACAGCCCAAGCCAGGCCAGTCAGCATATTCCAACCTCTTGACCATAGTGATGTGTTCAGGAGTGAACACATGATCCAAGTAAGTTCAGTGGAACTCCAATCCTGGGAGAAGGAGCAGCTCTTTTTCATCTGGGAATGCTGACCTGGTAGGAAGTGTGCCTGAAGCTGCTGGTGCCCTTTTTATCACCGAGAAGGGAATCTGAGCATGAAGTCCACACAGTGGGGAGAAGACGGGAGAGATGGAGCAAGACTAGTTTTTTTTTGGTTTTGGTTTTGTTTCTTTTTAGGATTGCACCTGCAGCATATGGAAGTTCCCAGGCTAGGGGTGGAATCAGAGCTGCAGCTGAGGCCTACACCATACCCACAGCAATGCCAGATCCAAGCTGCATCTGCAACCTACACCACAGCTTGCAGATCCTTAACCCACTGAGCAGTGTTAGGGCTCAAAACCACATCTTCAGGGAGATGACATCAGGACCCTAACTCACTGAGCTACAACAGAAAATCCTTTTTTTTTTGCAAGACTAGTTCTGATGACATCACTTGAGCCATAGAGTGATGGATTCATCCCTGAATCCCTAGACTCTCCAGCTACGTAACGCATTTCTTTTTTTAAGAAGGACACATCCTATTACATGTATATGTGTATAATATATCTCTAGGTTATTCATAGTATACATATTATATTAGAATTATATCCTATTAAAAATATATGTACATGTTTGAATACTTATGTAGAAATATACCTTCACACAATATAATTATAAATTAACTAGGAAGTTCAAAAGAGAATAGAAAGTGTCTAAGAAAATGAATGTGTAAGATTTTAGAGATTCTTTCAAATAATCATTACATCAGTGTATCTAACACATCATTTTCCTGTTTTAAACAGTATCTAGGGTAATTTTGGCTCTGAATTTTTATGAGGTTGATGCAAACAGACCTTTGAGCAATTATGCAAATGTCTTTGTGAGAGTGTCAATAATTTTCTGGTTACAGTTCTAGATTTTTCTAGCATCTTCTCACATAGAGTCCAATTCAGTTTTGCAGTCACTACAGGGCAACTTAAGACAAAATGCGTAAAATACATAAGGTCTTCTGACCCAGGAGAGCAGCAGTACAGATTTTCTGAGTTAAAGGTATCTGGTCAACTTTATTTTGTTCATGACAAAGAACGTGACCGGAAAGCAGGCGTTTCTTATTGCTCTCAGGGAAATTAAAGTTGGCTTGATAGATTGAGCATGTCATCACTTTGCAATAATCTATATTCGAAGTGCAGAGCCTAACTGCCACAGCACATGGAGGCCTTCCAAAGCCATTCACACCTTCCTCTGATATAGGGGACTCAGATCCTGTTTTTGCAGAGCCTGGGAGCCAGTTGTCTACAGCTGAAGAAAGATCGAGAGGAAAATGTTATTTCATGAGATCACCTGAAATTCAAAATTCATTGTGCATAAATAAAGTTATTTGGAACACAGCCACCTTCATTTGCATATACATTATCATCTATGGCTGCTTTTGCATTACATAGCAAAATTGAGTAGTTGTAGACAGAGACCAATGCCTCTCAGTCTTTATATTTGCCAACCCCGGCTACAGAGAGTAGAAAATCAATACTCACTTTCCCAGCCATATTTGTCAGGGAAGGGGGAAACAAGGGACCTGGTTCTGGCCAAGAAAACATCAAAGCTTGCAAGAGAGATTGTGGGGAAGATAGTGTAGGTCCTAATAAAAAGAAGAGAGTTGACTCCTCTCCTTCCTCCTGCCTCAAACACAGATGTGATGTCCGGAGCTGTGGTGACATTTCTGTCACCAGGATGAAACAAGCATGAGGTTGACTGCATTTCTATCGGATATATCACTTGTTTGGTCAAAGACCTAATGCTTTCTTGGGTCTCTGGAGTTGGAATTGATTTGATGCGGTCTACAGTTTTTTTCTAACTGTAAGTCTCAACAATGGTCACTGGGGAAAGAATAACTTAGACAGATGCTTCCCATAAGAAACTTTCCTGTTTCTTTAGGAATTTGATTGTGGTCATGTAATCTAGCCTCCAATTGAGGGGAGTTCAACTTTAGCTCAAGTTGTATCTGCCAAGGTACTTGGAGTGGGAAGAATATAAAAAGTTTAAGAACCTGTGTTCCAAGGTTAAATGTGCTCATTTAACTGTGGCAAAGATGTAAAAACATCAGTGACTTAGTTCTTACTACTCAGTGGATCTTCTGTAAAGGAGCAAAATTTTATTATTGTAAGTGAATATTCAGCTGGAATTTGATATTCTTTTTTTGGAATTTGATATTCTTTTTTTGGAATTTGATATTCTTATATTCAATTCTCTTTTTTATTGTTTCATAAGTGACAATTTATATTATGAAAACTCTAGCAGAGTTATTCCACCTATAGTCCCGTTGGGAGCATGCTATAAATAAACAAGGTTTATATGAAATATATTTATTTAAGATAGGAGTTCCCATCATGGCTCAGTGAAAATGAATCTGACTAGCATCCACAAGGACTCAGGTTCAATCCCCAGCCTCACTCAGTGGGTTAGGGATCCGGCATTGCCATGAGCTGTGGTGTAGGTCACAGACCGTGGCTTAGATCTGAGGTTGCTGTGGCTGTGGTGAAGGCCAGAAGCTACAGCTCAGATTTATATATTTAACAAGTACAAGGCAGAACAAAACAAAATAAAGAATTCATAGAGCAAATGCTGTGTAAAGATTAGGGCATTTTCTAATACTACAGACCTCTCAGTAGCTCTTGGGTTTCAAAAGTCCCAGGGTCTGGGTACTCGAGAAGCTGAAGCTCAGAAAAGATTGTCACAGTCACAGAATAACTCTTTCCCAGAACCCAGACTCTTAGGGAATAGTCACTGTTGTTAGTTTTGAGGCCGCCTGGATAAAAGAGGACATAAAGAGGAACTCAGGACAATATACACAGCAACTTTGGAGTTGCCTGGTGACCTAGTGGTTAAGGATCTGGCCTTGTCACTGCTGTGGTGTGGGTTCAACCCCAGGCCTGGGAACTTCTGCACACCAGGCAAAAAAACAAAGGTATATCAACCTTCCAGAGCCTTAAGTTCCTCCTTCATAGTGAACTCCCAGCAGCTGGGACATTTCAGAGGGCTGTAGGTTATACAGTTAAACTGGAATTATTCATTTTCCAAAGACTGCTTTAAAAGCTGCTCTCTGGGAATTCCCAGTGTGATGCAATGGGATCTGTGGCATCTCTGGAGCTCTTGGACACAGCTTCAATCCCAGCCCAGCACAGTGGGTTTAGGATCTGGTGTTGCCGAAGCTGTGGCCTAGGTTGCAATTGCGGCTCGGATCTGGTCCCTGGACTGGGAACTCCATATTCTGTGGGGCAACCGAAAAAGAAAAAAAAAAAAAAAAAGGAGTTCATTGTGGCTCAGTGGGTTAAGAACCTGACTAGTATCTATGAGGATTTGGGTTTGATTCCTGGCCTTGCTCAGTGGGTTAAGGATCCAGCATTGCCATGAGCTGTGGCTAGGATCCCACGTTGCTGTGCCTGTGGTGTAGGCTGGTAGCAGCAGCTCTGATTCAACCTCTAGCTTGGGAACTTCCACATGCCACAGGTGCAACCCTAAAAAAAAAAAAAAAAAAAAAAAAAAAAAAAGAAGAAGAAAAGAAAAAGCTGCTCTCTGGAACATTAAAAAATACACGCACAAATAAACAAACAAAAACAAAGCCAAAAACAAACAAAACAAAAATGCTTCCTGCCACCCCTTCTACAGGTAGAGGTAGCCTCTAGCTCTGCCTTTCCATCTAGGGTGGCCAGTTGTCTCACTTTGCTTAAGACTGAGGGGTTCCTGGGACGGGAACTTTCACTGCTAAAACCAGGAAAGTCTTGGGCAAGCTGTGACAAGCTGGCCACCCTATCCTGACACCTCTGTCTGAGCGTCCCCTTTGTGCTCATCTAGCACTTCCTCAGCCTTGCAAGCCCAAGTTGATTCCATTTCCTCGCTGACTCCTCCCAGATCCTTTAGCCAGAATGCCTCTCTCTGCACAGCCAAAGCTCTGCTCTTATGACATCTGCTTCCCTCTCTCTCCTATGAAATACTTTCCAATTACAGCCCCAGTGAGGGCAGAACACACTTCTTGTGCCTTGGTTCTTTTCCCTGAGTCAGTGCTTGATCAAAATTGTCTAACTGCTTGGGAAAATGTTCAGAATTGGGCCCTAAGCATCTTCCTCCACACTGCACGTCAACTTCTTGCATTTACTGGCAGAAATGCACCTTGCAGCCTGGGCCTTCGCGCTTCCACCAGAATCTTTGAATTGCTGGGAGATGTAGGAAATTCCAATTGACTCTAGTAACCACAAACAAAGCTGAAAGCAATTCTTTAGTGGATTCTTGCCAAATAATTCTGGCAGAGAATAACCCTGATGGAACTCAGTGAATTAGCAGAAAACACATTACATACCCCAGATAGAGGATCAGACTGAATTTACTACCTCCCTCTGTTTCACAAAAACTAGAGCCCAGAGCAAAGAGAAATCACAGACAGGATGGAAGAAAAAATTTCTCTTTTGAAATAATAGCCCTGGGGCAGCTTCTAAGCCTATCAAGATGTGGAAAGGAAAATATTATCTGCAATAAAGTCAGGTCAAGAGGATGGAGTAACAGCTTCAGAGCAATTAGAAAGTTCAATATCAATAGTTCCTTATGAAAAGAGATCTCTGTGGCCACAAATGACCGCTCGGGCACATTTGCTTTTGCCAAGGCTCTGTCATCGAAACATCTACACTCAGTGACTATAGCCAAATTATCCTGATGGTTTGTTTCACAGAACTCTCAGCAATAAATATAAATATATCATTCTAATGGTCACATTGCCAATGCATATTTAAACATCATCTTATCACTCTGTTATCACTTGACTGCTTGATCTTTGGGCTAGTTGCTAATATCATCTGTCAAGTTGGCATGTTATTAGAGGACAAATGGGCTTTCAGGGTCTCCCATATTTTCAGATAAGATTTTCAGCTGTCTAGATGTCTAGGTGAGGCAGGAATCACTCCTTCACATTACCAGGAAGGAGCTGAGGAGAGGACAGATCTTCCTTCAGTGGGGCACCACTTCTTTCGTTATTTTTTTGGCTACACCTGTGGCATAAGAAGTCCCCAGGCCAGGGATCAAATCTGAGTCACAGCTTTGGCAATGCTGGATCCTTAACCCACTGCACCACAGCAGGAACTCCAGTGGGGCACCATTTCTTTCTTTCTCTCTCTCTTTTTTTTTTGGTCTTTTTAGAGCCCACACCCGCAATATATGGATGTTCCCAGGCTAGGGGTTTAATCGGAGCTGTAGCTGCTGGTCTACGCCACAGCCACATTAACGCCAGATCCAAGCTGCGTCTGTGACCTGCACCACAGCTCAGGGCAAGGCTGGATCCTTAACCCACTGAGCAAGGCCAGGGATCAAACCCACATCCTCATGGATACGAGTTGGGTTCATTTCTGCTGTGTCACAATGGGAACTCCAGGAGCACCATTTCTGAGATAAGATTTCACTCTAGCAGCACTGGATGTGTTCTTGTCACCTGTCACTAACATGAAAATCCTCCAGGACAAGGACACACCATGGAAAATATGAACAGTCCTTTCGTGTAAAATGTCCATGTAGCCCCCTGGCTTCCTTATTAACTACTCCCTACTTTCACGGTCCTTGACCTGACCTCTGACAGAAAGTAAGTTTCTTGGTTGCTTCTTGGAATTCAACTTGCCCCCTCACTTCCTCTTTTCTTTTTCCTAAATTATGGACAAAGTAGAAGCCAAAGTTTTTTTATTTTTCTTTTTTTTGTGTGTCGTGCCCACAGGATGTGGCAGTTCCCAAGCCAGTGACTGAACATGCGCCACAGGAGCAACCCAAGCTGCTGCAGTGACAATGCCAGATCCTTAACCTGCTGAACCACGGGGGAACTCCTAAAAGCCAACGTTTTGACAAAACCTGAACAACAAAAGAAGACAGGAAAGGGGAGCCATGTGGGTGGTATGTGATCAAGATTGTCCCTCATTCCAAGGGCCACCCCTCCCTCTGCAGTACTTTTCTTTTTGTTTTTTTAGGGCAGCACCTACTGCCTATGGAAGTTCCTGGGCCAGCAGTCGAATCGGAGCTGCGGCCGCCAGCCTAAACCACAGCCACAGCAATGCAGGATCCAAGCCGCATCTGTGACCTACACCACAGCTCATGGCAACACTGGATCCTTAACCCAATGAACAAGGCCAGGGATGGAACCCTCATCCTCATGGATTCATTACCACTGAGCCACAGTGGGAACTCCCAAGCCCCAGTTCTTTTGGGACAAAAATAGTACCAATCCATAGGGCTATTTTAAGAGCTAAATGCCATGATGTACACAAAGTACGTAGCCCTGAATCTGGCACACTGGAGGTGGTCAATAAATATTGATTATCATTATATGACATATTTACTAGTCTTTAGCTACAGTATAAACAAAGTGCTGGGAAAAAATTAAGTCAAATGGTATTTTACACAATAAAACAGTGTGGTAGTTCTCTTGTGGCACAGCAGGTTAAGGATCCAGTGTTGTCACTGCAGGGGCTTAGGTCACTGTGGTGGCATGGATTTGATCCCTGGCCCAGGAGTTTCTGCATGCCATGGGCGTGGCCAAAAAACCCAAAAACTTCCCCCCAAATCAGCATGTTCTTTATCCAATGAAACACTAAAAGAGTACTGAAAACACCTATTTTGATAATGAACCCAGAAACACCAATGGGTTTCAAAAATCAAGGCATGAACTGTCATCCAAAGTGCTGGCATCAAAGGGAGGCAATTTCATCTTTGACACATAAAAAAGGGAGATTTAGTTTTTAACTTCTTCCTTTATTTTGGCAAGTGTCTGAGTGACTTGAGTTTATAAAATACCTTTTGATTTGATTTGATTTGATTTGATTTGATTTGATTTGATTTGATTTTTGTGGTCTTTTCTAGGTCCACACCTGTGGCATATGGAGGTTCCCAGGCCAGGGGTCTAATCGGAGCTGTAGCTGCCAGCCTACACCACAGCAATGCAGGATCCAAGCGGCACCTGTGACCTTCACCACAGCTCACGGCAACGCTGGATCCTTAACCCACTGAGCGAGGCCAGGGATCGAACCCACAACTTCACAGTTCATAGTCGGATTCATTACCCACTGAACCACGATGGGAACTCCACAACATTTTTATTGAGATATAATTCACATACCATAAAACTCACCCTAAATGTAGAGTTTGGGGGTTTTTCAAATATTCAGAGAGTTGTACTATAGTCACCACAATCCAATTTTACTTTTATTTTTTTAGGGCCACATCCACATGGCATGTGGAGATTCCCAGGCTAGGAGTTGAATCAGAGCAGCAGCTGCTGGCCTACACCACAGCCACAGCAATGCTGGACCCGAGCCGCCACTGTGACCTACACCACAGCTCAGGGCAATGCCGATCCTTAACCCACTGAGCGAGGGCAGGGATCACACCTGCCACCGCATCGTTCCTAGACGGATTTGTTAACCGCTGAGCCACCATAAGAACTTCCGCCACAAGCCAATTTAAGAACATAGGCCTCATCACAAAAGAAACCCCGTACCCACTAGCAGGGATTCCCTTGGTGAGGAATCTGGAGATTTTTTTGATCAGTGTTTGAATATTCCTGGATTTGAGAGGTTTCACACCAACTCCAACCACATGCGATGACAGCAACTTCCTGACTTCTTGCCTCTTCCTGTCCTCTGTCCTTGCTTCACCCTGCACACCTACACTTTCCTGTCAGCCCTGCCCCTGCTTTCTGCTCTTTTACCCCATCAAGTGAATTTAAAGGTTTGACCCTTCAGTATGAGAATCGGCGATGCTCACGGTTTGGCTGCAATTCTCTTGTTTGTATTGACCCCCAAGTCCAAGTTAATTCAGCCTTGTCAAGGTATCGGAAAAGGAAAATCATTTGATCCAGGGTGAAATATCACACCCACGCATTGATAACTTGGGCGCAGAACACATTTATTGGTCAAAACTTTACAAACCGAGAGCTTTCAAAAAGTGCACAGCCACACATACAATATAGAAAACAGAAAACTTCACCACCATCTCCTACAAAGAGGTTAACAAGTATCAAACGGTTATTCCTTAGTTTTGAATACTATAAAGGAGGCAGGCTCTTGGAGAATTTTCTATTTTTACTTAGAGATGTAAGTTATTTCCTTAGAAAAATACCAAGAAAGTCAGATAATCATTTGAACTCACTGCATGTCTTGGAGGAACACGAGTGAGGAGGGTACAGGAAAAGGAAAAGTCACCAGATAAATCTCCAGCCAGATGTCATTACCATGGCAGAAAAAGCCAGGCAGTGACCATAGAGACAGAGCCAGAAGAAATCTTGGAGACGGTTCACTCCTAACTCTATTTACGTAGGAAGCCCCTGGGTCCAGGTCACTGGGCCAGTTAGGGCAAGTCCAGAGGCTGAAGGATGATTTGAACACAGAAGCCTGAGAAGTAGAAAAGGCTGGAGTTTTCTCTGGTCGTGTCAACCCATAAAAGAGGGTTTAAAATCCAACCAGAGGAGTTCCTGTCATGGTTCAGCAGTAATGAACCCATCCATGAGGATGTAGGTTCGATCCCTGGTCTCCTTCAGTGGGTTAAGGATCCAGCTTCACCATGAGCTGTAGTATGTTGCAGATGCGACTTGGATCCAGCATTGCTGTGGCTGTGGTGTAGGCAGGCAGCTGCAGCTCCAATTAGATCCCTAGCCTGGGAATTTCCATATGCTACATGTGTGACCCTAAAAAGACCAACAACAACAACAAAAAAAGAAGAAATCCTACCAGGCTCCAAGTTGGTCTGCAAATGGAATAGGAAAGAAACACACACTCCTTGGGAATACAACAAAAGGAAGATTTATCTTTATTCTCAAGAGAGCCTAAGATCATTCTTAACCAGAATCTAAGAGCTATTTTAAAAAATTTTTTAAAGCAGCTATGACAATGCAACTAAATAAGGCTGGATCCAGAATGTCTCTGGACTTGGGGCTGTCCATAGGTGACAGAAGCTCTGCTTGCACCTTTGTATGAGTAGTGGGGTTACTTTGGTGACATTAATGATAGCAACACAGCTGAGAGGAAAGACTCTGGCAAGGTCTGTCACTCTCCCTAGGCAGGAGGCACCTTGCCCTACCCTGCTGCTCTGATATATAAGGCTTCAGTGGCTAAGCGTGTTGTTGGAATCTTGGACTTTGCCCAGGCTGTATCCCCAAAATAGCTCTTGCATAAGGGAAAATCAACAATGCCGTGTACTGATCTCAAGAAAGAAAAATAGCCTCAATCTCAATAATACAGAGTTTGCTGCCTTACGTGTTGTTTTTTATTGTACTCTGTTTTTGATACTTTCGCTTTATAGGAGGATTGTTGGTTGATTAATCAACAGTCATGGGAGAGCAGGACCTCCTGTTTAATCTATAACACGAAGTTAGTTCCAATCCATATTAAACCTCACTGGGGTTCAACCGCTTCATCAGCAGAAGGAATAACTGACAGGCTATGACATCCCTTCCGACTCTCAAATTTGGCTTCCATGGCACCGTCCATCAAACTGCCAGGTTAGTGCCACAAGCATTCATGGAGAGGCATGAAAGTCTATCCTCTCGGGGCCAGGATCAAAACTCACACAAGACAGCGATTCTGCCAGGAGGAACTCACCATCCCATGACTGATCTATGGATTGAGATCAACTTTCTTCTTATATAAGATAGTAAGGCACCAAGCTGAAGGTGTTTGGGAAGGAGCCATTAAAATAACTAAAATATAAGGCATTAGAGAAATCCCTTTGTTTCAAGCATCAAGAACTGCTGCTGTGTTTGCTACCCTAGACAAACCAGAGTAACTAGCTGGTTGTTTTGAAGGTGCCTGGTTTTTCTCCTCTAAAAAGATACTCAAATTCTATTTGAAGGAACTCTCCCAGCCCCACAAATAGATATTTTATCACTTAGTTTTAAAAACAAATGTGAGAACGAGCAACCTTGGGCTGTTGGCAAAAACCAACCAAATGACAAAGCCCATCAATACTGTCTCTTATTTTAGAGGAAAAGAAGACAGAGGTTAACACACCCCACACTTATTTTCGTATTTATCACAAACTTGGTGATCTGCACCAGTGAGGTAGTTTGGAATCAAGGTAAAGTTATGGAAATAAGGACAATGAATCCAGACTCCACTTCCTGAGCTTCCCAGGACAGAAGTGTAACTTGAGGAAAGTAGGGGTTTTACACATAACCCGACACTCACAATAAAGTCACAGATGTCCCTGAAGTAGACAGACTTTGATTGTTTTCACGGTCATGGTGAAGAGTTTGTATAAATCACAAAACATCCCTCATCCTGGTTCCCCGTGGGTCAGAGCGAAACTGGCTGGCTTTCCCAAGCACCAAAGCTGCAGCTTTCTTGTGAGTGTAATAGACCTGGCAGGGTAGAGACAACTTCAAGATTTCTAGCTGCAAGACAAAGGAAATGACTCAGCCTGCACCCAGTGTGCAAAGGAAACACAGGAGAAAGAAATGTCCAAATCCGACAGCATAAATGCACAATTTCTCTCCCGGCCCAGCTTCTCTCCCGGTGTTCTGAGGTTATTTTTGTTGTTGTTTTGGTGTCATTGTTTTACTGTTTAAATTTTATATGCAATTACAGATTAGAAGAGAACCTTTAAAATGGAGAGCTCCATCAAAATATACTACTAAATGCAATTCATGACTCACGTTTATGTTGCAGCAAAAATTCAGAACATTCGTTTGCAACCTGTAGGACTATATGGAACTGATGCTTTGAGTTTATGAAAGGACTTCTAGGGAGTTCCCATCATGGCTCAGTGGTTAACAAATCCAACTAGGAACCATGAGCTTGAGGGTTCAATCCCTGGCCTCGCTCAGTGGGTTAAGGATCTGGCATTGCCATGAGCTGTGGTGTAGGTTGCAGATGCGGTTCAGATCCCAAGTTGCTGTGGCTCTGGCGAAGGCCAGCAGCTGTAGCTCTGATTAGACCCCTAGCCTGGGAACCACCATATGCCTCGGGTGCAGCCCTAGAAGATACAAAAAAAAGAAAAAAATGTATGAAAGGACTTCTTGGCCTGGCTGGATTTAGACCTTTGGAGACCCTAAGAAAGGAAGAGGTAAACTCCCTAATACGTACTTAAAAATAAGATTTTGTGCAGGCCAAGAATTAAAGTTGCTGATGTCTAGATTTTGTAATGGCAAAATTCTAGATAAATTCATCAGAGCAGAACTTTTCGCATTTTTCAGTGCCTCTGCTTTACCCTATATGGGCTTTCACTGTTTTCTAGGTGATGCAGTGGAAGTTAGTGGTCAGTCAGGCCCTGACACTACTGAGTGTGAGATTAAAAGTCATACCTTTGCGAAACTGCGAAAAGACTGTGTCATGAGATTTTCATAAACTGCTCCAAAGGAATGAAAATCATGGGTTTTATAATTATATAAAGGCCTTTAGTTGCTGTGGTTATCTGGGCCACAGAGTCTTCTGAAATACTGTCTTGTGACCAGCTAGGGTATAATTTTATGTAAGTGGAGCTTCTTTTACATTTGTTTGGTATTGAGTAATACCCCAAAGGACTTATAGTCAAATTAGCCACATCTACCAAAATGTGTCCTATTTCCTGCTTTGACCAAAAAAAAAAAATTTTTTTTGTCTTTTTAAGGCCATGGGTCAATGGACTCCTGGACTGCTCTACAACATGAAGCCAGAGGGATGCTGGCCAAAAAGTCCTATATGGAACAATTGAGAAGGTTCACTTTTTTGTGTGTGAAATCCTTTTCTACTCAAGACATTACCCAGCATGAGTCTGTTTTACTGTTGCTAAACCCTATTTGGGCTCTAGCCCATGGCTTGATGTTTTAAAAATCAGGGGCTTTAACACATATTACCAATAAGTTATAACAACTCAAGGTAGTTGCCCCCAGATATGGAGAATGGAGGAGATGATTGGGAAACTAGACATTCTCTTACTTATTGAATAATTAATTACCTAAGGCTTAGAGACTGAGTCTCAGCAACCTCCTTCTGACTTGCTCCTGAGAAACTAACCTGCGGCATTGTCAAGTACTGGCATGGGACCATCAGCCCTAGCAAGTTATCTCCTCAAAATGGGTCTTTTCCTAGAATTGGTGGCATCCTATAGCATAGCTTTAAAGACACATCACCTCCTGGCAAAGCTTATGTGTTCACCTAGGAATACATTCATGAAACAAGGACTTATTTCATGTCTACCAAGCGTCACGAGCTGACCCAGGCCCTGGGGGACATCAGGGAACAGAAGGGAAGACTCACGCTCTCTTGGACCTAACGTTCTGGTTCCCAGGAGAATCATGTAACCTGTGTCAGCCATGAACCAGTCACATCTCACTAGAGCGGGCACTTTCTCTCAGAGCTCACCTTACCGGAAGAGGCCTTAAGGGAAGAAAATTAAAACCATTTCTATTACCGTGAAAATCTTTTGGAATTTCAAGTCTTAAACATGTCAAAAGCATGTCCTCCAAGAGACCTCTTTGCCTGTAGTAAGTGAATGTATTTCTAAGAAAATGACAAGGATGAGTATTTCTAAATATGATTAGAAGAGAGAAGACATAGTCCTCTCCACATGGGTTTCCATACGGTAGATTCAGTCCATTTCCAAAATGGCAAAAAAAAAAAACCTCTGTAATATTGTGTAAAAATGCATTGGTTGATATGACCTAAAGGACCAAATGAACTAAGTCTTAAAGTCATATTACTGGCTAACGAGTGGTCTGTTCAAGCAGGAAAAAAAAAAAAATGCCTCTAGCTCTACATGGCAAATTATTTTACATACTGTTTCGTAAATGTTCCAGCTGTGCTAAACAACAGCTGTTGTACTCAGCAAAACCACATTAAATTATTGTGATATTTAGTAAAAGAGTCTAATTCTTTTTTGAAGCTGCCATTTTTTTAAAGCACATGTATAATTATAAACCTTTTCTTAACTTGTAAAACAAGTTTTATCTTCCTCCAGAAAGAAGACTTTTGAAAAGGCTGCAATCATCTCCAACTTTACCATACAGTCGCCCACCGGATTTTTAGTTACCACAGACAAAAACCAACATCTGTCACCATACAAAATATCTCTCAGTTACAAATCTGATTGCACAGTCAAAGAAAAAAGTAACTTATTTAAATTATTTGTTCTTGCAAAGCGATGTTCTCTAGCCCTCTTGTATGCGTCTAAGAGAAGAGTTATCTAAAAATGAGAGTTTCATGCTCTGGAATACCGTATTTCCCTTTGTGCGCCTCAAATAATTTCCTTAGCTCCTCCATGTAGGTCTGATGCAACTCTTCAATCTGCTCTGAGGTTGGGTGCAGGGTCTGAGGAACAGGGATGGGGCGGCCCACTGCAAAAAACAGAGAATACATCATGCAGAAGAAACCAAAGCCACTCCACCACAGACTCCTGTCTCTAATGGACAGCCCTAGAAAGATCGGCCCAATCAGAATACGTCAGGCCTGCCAGCACCCCTCCTTTTTCATTTTACTGGCTGCCTGCAGTGGTCACACCACCCCTTTTGATAACAAATAAAGAGCGTTCCTTCTCAGCAGACGCTGGATTGTCAGGACCTTGGTGGTTTTGACTTTGAGTCAAATGAACTACTGTGCTGACTGCAGCTGTACGAGGACAGAGCTGTGTGTGTGCACGTCACCAGCTCACTCCCTCGGGTACAGCTGACAGCCAGACCACAGTGCCCTATTATCCCTACCCGGGAAATCTTGAATCATGAGATCCTGGCTCTTTGTAATGTCATCCTAAAAAAATGAAAAGAATATGTATCTTCACTGCTAAGCGTCTGTACCAGAAAACACACTTAATTCATAAGGATGCCACTGTTTGGAACAGTGGAAAACAAAAGCAACCAAAAGTTTCAATAGAAAGATTATTAAGTGAACCACAGACCATTCATTCAATAGAATCCTTGGCAACAAATTTTTTTTTAAATAATATTTTTCAACTATGTATGGTGACATATAAAATAGACTTAAGGTGGTGATCATTTTACCATATGTACAAATATCAACTCAACACTTGAAACTAAGCTGCTATATGCGACTATATCTCAGCTGAAAAAATGAAATAATCATGTGTACACATACACAGATGGCTAAAATGTAGCAGGTAGGGGGAAAGTTGTAAAATAATATAGTACGATTCTATTTATTTAAAAAAATTCCAGAAGTTCCTGTCGTGGCACAGTGGTTGACGAATCTGACTAGGAACCATGAGGTTGCAGGTTCGATCCCTGGCCTCGATCAGTGGATTAAGGATCTGGCGTTGCCCTGAGCTGTGGTGTAGGTCGCTGACGCAGCTCAGATCCCGAGTTGCTGTGGCTCTGGCGTAGGCCGGCGGCTACAGCTCCGATTCAACCCCTAGCCTGGGAACCTCCATATGGCAAGGGAGCAGCTCAAGAAAAGGGCAAAACGACAAAAAAAAAAAAAAAAATTCCATTTCTAGGTGCATTAGAAACTTTTAGTGTAGCAAGAAAGTCTGCCAAGAAAGACTGATAACCATTACCTGTTACCTGGAGGGAGGGAGGGAGAAAGAGATGGGGGAGCTTACATTTTATCTGCATTGTATGAATTTTCTATAAGAGAAGGCATTGGTGTTACCCGTATAATTAACAATGAAGCAATTTTTTGTTGTTGTTGTTGTTGTTGTTTTGTTGTTGTTGCTATTTCTTGGGCCGCTCCCGCGGCATATGGAGGTTCCCAGGCTAGGGGTTGAATCGGAGCTGTAGCCGCCGGCCTACGCCAGAGCCACAGCAACACGGGATCCGAGCCGCGTCTGCAACCTACACCACAGCTCACGGCAACGCCGGATCGTTAACCCACTGAGCAAGGGCAGGGACCGAACCCGCAACCTCATGGTTCCTAGTCGGATTCTTTAACCACTGCGCCACGACGGGAACTCCTGAAGCAATTTTTTAAAACCTAGAAACTTCTACGTCTTTTAAGGCATTTGTATAATAAATAACTTTTAGCTCACTCGTCTCAGATTTTAATAAAAGACTAGATACAGTGGCTCCAGCATCTGCTCTCCTGGGTCCTCTGTGCTACTCACTGCGCCCTCTGCTGGGCTGATGCTGATACTGACGCCAAGAGTTGAACATGTACCTGATGTTCAATGACCCCTGGGCAGAAAAATGCTTCTTATTACCTTTGATTAGCGTGGGCGTGAGGTCAAATGGGGCTGCAGGTAACAGAACAGTGCTCCTAGGGTTTCCACTGGCTACCCGGGGACTCCCCCTGCTACATCCAAGGCCCAGTCCATGCCAATAACAAAAGGTGGTTACTTAAGAGGAAACCAGAGGAAGAAGGAAGTGATAAATAACACAGTAAAAGGAAGTGTGACAACAGTATGGGAAGTGAGGGAGCACAGAGAAGGGCGTGATATACACACATAAAACACACACACATATCATAAGGTGTTCTATATATGTGTTCTAACTACACAAAGTTATACATGATCTAGGATATACATCTCCTCATCGCAACGTTAATAGTCTCAAATTCCTAACTTTTTAACCAGATTTAGCCTCAAGAAGCTTATGTGCAGTTCTCCTTGATAGCCTGGATGTCAAACTTAGATATAGTAGACATGCGTCCTTTGTAATTCAACATAACCATCTTGCTTTCAGTTGTGGTTGAAATACAGGCTAAGAGAGGCTGATGTGACGGGGGCTGCTGTTGCACAAGAAGCACGGGGCTGGAACTGACCAGATCCAGCGCTAACTCACCAGCAGGTACCCCAAGCTAGGAACTACCTTCCTCTCTGGCCTTAATTTTCACCTGTACAGGATAACAGCATAACTGATCCTGAAGCTTCCTTCTAGCTCTGAACTTCATCATTTTTTGAGGGGAAAACAAACAAACAAACAGCAATTTATATGCAATTAAGAAAGCTACCTGCAGACCTACTAACAAGTTCATGGCTTTATAGAAATAGCTTCTGTTTTCTTCGTGAAATCTTCCCAAGGAGAGGTCAGGCACAACTATTCCTGGTGGAAGCTGGGACTTACAAAGAGATAACAGCAGTCTAAGAAGATGAAGCATGTTGTTCCTGGCTTACCTCAGTTAGGATTTGTGAAGTCTGGATTTTTTGTTTTAATGGCCACACCTGCGCCATGTGGAAGTTCCCTGGCCAGGGACTGGATCCAAGCCACAGCTGTGACCTACTCCATACCTGCAGCAGCACAGGATCCTTTAACCCACTGTGCAGGGCCAGGGATCAAATCTGTGCCTCCACAGCTGCCTGAGCTGCTACAGTTGGATTCTTAAGCCAGTGCCACAGCAGGAACTCCAATTCTGAATTGTTAATTGAGTCTTATTTCCTATGAGCTCTCCTCCAGTTAATTTCAATCCTGTTGCTTTCCTAGTGATGGTTTTATTATATTTCAGAGAGTTCTTCTAGAGAGCTCAAACATACTTATATGTATTGAATTTATCACCATAAGACTTTTCCCTTTAAACTGTGAGAAAGACACAGTCATACTTGTCTTGTTTCTAAAATACATGCACATAGGAGTTCCCGTCATGGCTCAGTGGTTAATGAATCTGACTAGGAACCATGAGGTTGCGGGTTCGATCCTTGGCCTTGCTCAGTGGGTTAAGGATCCAGCGTTGCCGTGAGCTGTGGTGTAGGTCGAAGATGCAGCTCAGATCTTGTGTTGCTCTGGCTCTGGCGTAGGCCGTCGGCTATAGCTCCGATTCAACCCCTAGCCTGGGAACCTCCATATGCTGTGGGAGCGGCCCAAGAAAATGGCAAAAAGACAAAAAATAAGAATAAAAATAAATAAAAAATAAAATACATGCACACACACACACACACACACACGGAGGAAATTAAAGATTCCATCACTCCTGCCCTCATTAATAAGTGAACCCCAAACTGGACTTCCCATTGTAGTGCAACAAACCCAACTAGTATCCATGAGGTGTGGGAATCCCTGGCCTTGCTCAGTGGGTTAAGCATCCAGCCTTGCCATGAGCTGTGGTGTAGGTCGAAGATGCTGCTGGAACTCCACGTTGCTGTGGCATAGACCAGCAGCTGCAGCTCCAACTCAAAAACAAGCCCGGGAACTTCCATGTGCCACGGGTACAGCCCTAAAAAGACGAAAATAAAATAAAATAAATGAACCCCCAACTGGATTAGAGATTAAGAAACCTTTCTCAATTACCTTTTAGGGATAAAGACAGAGGTAACAAAACAAAAACTTGCAAATCTGCCAAGAGTCCCAAGTCCTAGAAGATCAGGATTCCTTCTCTCTGCGACACGATTTTTAACTACTCAGAAGAAGAAAGTTGTTTTCAACCTAAGACTAAGTCACAAACTGCAGCATGACTGCTTTTTACAACACAAAGGAAAAAAAACAGCTGCATCGGGCTGCTCTTGGAGGTAGAACTCCTTGCCTTGGAAAAATCAGCTAATATCCACTTGCGGTTAGAGTTGGGAATCTCAGCTCTTGTTTATGTTTCAGTGCTTTTTATAGCTGGCATGCTCCTTTGTTCCTTTCTCTAATTCCATCCAGCAATTCAAAATGAATGATGTCACTATCGCCTTACACAACAGTCTTGCTCTATTTTGCTGTGCTGTGCTGTATTTACCTATGATGAAGAATGAGCAGCTTTGGGAACTATTGTATTTCCAGCTGGAGAAGAGCTTGGAGATGGGCATTACTCTCTTCTTGTGGAGGCAAGGAGTAGATCTTTCACAATAAGTCTTTGTTCTAGCTTTCTGTAATCATGAAAAGTCTGCATAGTTCTCTAACGATCTCACACAGAACTTACTTTTTCTCTACATCCTGCATGGCTGTACACTAGAGATACCAGGCAGAGAGCTGGGCAGAGGGGCGTGGCGAAGGGTCAAGACCTGGGTTCAAGGGCAACCTCTGGCTTATGGTGGAGTCTCAGAAGATGCCCAATGTAAGCATGCCCAAATGTAAGCATGTGTGTATAGATACGTGTGTGTATGTCTGCATGTATGTGTTCACGCGCGCGTGTGTGCACACACACACTCTCATGAATATTTACTGAGCACTTAATAACCACATTTAATGTGGTGTTATACCAGACACCACACTAAAATCCCCTTAATATTATTATCCCCTTTTATCCCTACTTTACAAATAAAATTTAAACTAGGTTCCCCTTCCTTCCTTTCTATTCCAGAAAATCCCTTAGCCTGCTTTTCCCCCACCAGGAATAGGATGATTTGAAACAAAATGGACTACTTTTGTCCTCAAGTGGTTCCAAACCGGTTTTATTTAAAGAAGGTACATTCCCTTCTCTAACTTTTTCATCAAAAAAAAAATTTTTTTTTTCAGTAATTCCCATTGCGGCTCAGCAGGTTATGAACCTGACTGGTATCCATGAGGATGTGCGTTCGATCCCTGACTTGGCTCAGTGGGTTAAGGATCCTGTGTTGCCACAAGCTGTGGTGGAGGTCACAGATGTGGCTCGGTACCCATGTTGCTGTGCTGTCGCGTAGGCTGGCAGCTGCAGCTCCAGTGTGATCCCTAGCTTAGGGACTTCCATACGCTGCAGCGGCAGAACTAAGAAAAAAAAAATTCAAACCTACAGAAAAAATAATGCAATCGGTACTTGTATGCCCTTCCCCTACACTCACCAATTTTAAATATTTTGCACACAAATGCACACATACAACATGTATATGGCTAATACACATTAGTATTATTTTTATTTATTGCCTTTTTAGAGCTGCACCTGTGGCACATGGAAACTCCCAGGCTAGGGGTAGAATTGGAGGTACAGCTCCAGGCCTATGCCACAGCCACAGCCACATGGGATCCGAGCCATGTCTACAACCTACACCACAGCTCAACAGCAATGCCAGATCCCCAACCCACTCACCAAATGAGGCCAGGGATTGAACCCGCATCCTCAGGGACACTAGTCAGATTCATTTCCGCTGTACCACAACAGGAACTCTGTATTATTTTTATAGAACCATTTGAAAGCAGACATCATTGATTTGATCATGTTCTCATCCCTAAATATTTTAGCATGTATACCCAAGAACAAAAACCCTGTCCTATATAACACACCATCATAGTCACTTCCAAGGAGTTTAACCTCCATGCAACATTATTTTGTACTTCATCTACCTTCAACTTAATCAGCTGTCTCAATAATATCCTTTATAGCTGTTTCCTCCCAATCCACCACAGTTGTTTTTTTAATTTAATTTTTTTGGTCTTTTTAAGGCTGCACCCACAGCACACGGAGTTTCCCAGGCTAGGGGTCCAGTTGGAGCTGGAGCCGCTGGGCTATGCCACAGCCACAGCAACACGGGATCCAAGCCCCATCTGCAACCTACACCACAGCTCGCAGCAATGGCGTATCCTTAACCCACTGAGCAAGACCCACATCCTTATGGATACTAGTTTGGGTTCATTAACTGGTAACTACGATGGGAACTTCTTAAAAATGAAAAACAATTTTTAAAAATTTTTATGACCCCAGACATGGCATATGGAAGTTCCTAGGCCAGAGATCAAATCCAAGCTGCAGCTGCAACCTACATGACAGCTGCAGCAACACCAGATCCTTAGTCCACTGTGCTGGGCCAGGGATTGAACCTGCGCTTCTGCAGTGACCCAAGCCTCTTCAGTCAAATTCTTAATCCAAGGCACCACAGCAGAAACTCCAAGTATTCTCTCCTTTTGGTCTTTGACAACATTGATTTTTCTGAAGAATCCAGACCACGAGTTTTCTACAATGTCACTCAACCAGAATTTGTCTGATTATTTCCTCATGGTTTGATTCAGATTAACATTTTGGCAAGAATGTTTACAAAGAGAAATTGAAACACTATTGGATATCCCTTAACAACCTGCTCAGGAAGCATTCTACTCTGTTTACCAACCCTCACTCGCCTAGCACCTGGGAGGTACAAACAGCTTTCCCATGTATTGTGTCATCTAAGCCCCAAGGTCACCCTGAAAAGATGGGACAGTTTGAACAGTCTCCTCTTGAAGCTGTAAAATCTGAGGCTCAGAGAAGATAAATGAAGCATTCAAAATCACCCCAAAGCCACACCACTTCCTTCTGTATATTTGGCTAGTATGTAATAAACATCTTCTTAATGTCAGTATTGATTTCTGTGCACAGCTGATACATGAGTGTTAGTGGCAGCCGTCATGTCAGGTGTTATAGGGATTGTTTGCATTTTTTCAGTGTCGCCATAAGAATAAAAATGAAATAAACACTTCTGTCACATCCATAATCAAAAGATAAGCTCAGACTATTCACAATAGCCAAGACATGGAAGCATCCTAAATGTCCGTCGACAGATGAATGAATTAAGATGTGGTACATATACTCAATGGAATACTACTCAGCCATAAAAAAAGAACAAAGTAATGCCATTTGTAGCAACATGGATGCAACTAGAGATTCTCATACTAAGTGAAGTAAGTCAGAAAGAGAAAGATAAATACCATATGATATCATTTATAAGTGGAATCTAAAATACAGCACAAATGAGCATAGCTCCGGTGGCATAATTGGTTAGTGTGCAGTACTTACAAAATACGGCACAAATGAGACTATCTATAAAACAGAAACAGACTCACAGACATAGAAAGCAGACTTGTGGTTGCCAAGGGGTGTGAGGGAGGGAGTGGGATGGACTGGGAGTTTGGGGTTGGTCGATGCAAACTATTATACATAGGATGGATAAGCAATGAGGTCCTGCTGTATAGCCCAGGGAACTATATCCAGGCGGTTGGAATTGATCATGATGGAAGACAAAATTGGATTCTATCTTTAGTTCTATAACAATATTTTTAAAAGTAATCAATTCCCATTCAAGTGGAAAATACAGTCATTTCATAAATAAAAGGCATGCTGTATGTGAAGCTCAAATAACATCTATAGGACTACAGGAAGTCCTTACTCAAAGCTACTTTAGTAACAATAAACATTGCTCAAAATAAGGTAATCCTTTTACTCAATTTAACAAGCCTCTAGTCTCTGCTGTACATACCAACAGTATGGATGGGTTTCCTATAGGGCATCAGGCCAAAATTGTATTGAAAAATTCCTCTGGCATGGAACAGTGGCAAAGCAAACCCCATGATCTTCTGTAGTTTCTCCTGCACAGTTCGAAGCCAGGAGCCTTCAGGGTTGCTAATTTGTTTAAACAGCTCATTTTCACCAAAAGAAAACACGGGCACCAAATAAGCACTGCAAATGATAAGAGGGAAGAATGAGAATTTTGTTCTTGTTTTTGTTTTTGTCTTTTTGCCTTTTCTGGGGCTGCACCCTCAGCATATGGATGTTCCCAGGCTAGGGGTCTAATCGGAGCTGTAGCCACCAGCCTACGCCAGAGCCACAGCAACACCAGATCCAAGTGAGCACCACAGCTCACGGCAACACTGAATCCTTAACCCACTGAGCAAGGCCAGGGATTGAACCCGCAACCTCATGGTTCCTAGTCGGATTTGTTAACCACTGAGCCACAACAGGAACTCCCAAGAATGAGAATTTTCAATGAAAAGGATTTAAATATTCCATTCAGCCCAGCTGACTTTCCCAACAGATTCCTAACAATTTTTTAATGTTCCCAAGCCCCCCATATCACTAAGTTCATGTTCCATACATGGAAACTGACTTACACCTGAAGTACTTCAGTCTTAGCAATTTGTGGAATTTTATTCTATAGAAAAATCAAGATTCCAGGAAGCTTCTGTTTCATCTCTGGCTTTGGTCATGGTTCACTGGTTCATTTGGCTGGAAATTTACACTGAGTATATAAAATTTTGCCTTTTTTGTTTTGTCTTGGTTTTTTTCTTTTTAGGGCCACACCCATAGCGCATGGAAGCTCCCAGGCTAGGGGATGAATCAGAGCTGCAGCTGCCAGCCTACACCACAGCCATAGCAATGCAGGATCCGAGCCGCGTCTGCAACCTACACCACAGCTCACTGCAATACAGGATCTCTGACCCACTGAACAAGGGCAGGGATTGAACACGCATCCTCATAGATCCTAGTCAGGTTCATTACTGCTGAGCCACAATAGGAACTCCTTGTCTTGCTTTTAAAGACAAGTTGAATAGCTGGATCCCATGACATTGAACTAGGTTAGTGGGAAGGCTGGACTCCATTCCCCATAAATATTCATATCTATTTTCTTTGGAAAGCCAATTAGGATGTCTGTCTTTACATGCCAGAAAAATTACTTTACTTCTTTGTGTTCATGTAATAATGTGTTAACTTCCCTGACCCAGTTCCCTGAAGTGAAAAGCCACTTACCCATGGGTCAAGGCCATTTTCACAAATCCCTTCCGCTGGCGGATGAACAGAGTGAACTTTCCGGGATGGGCATCCAGGGATTCTTCTGCCCCCCCAAGCACGATGACGGAAATGTTCCCACCTCCTTTCTTTCGTAGCACGTGGGACACACTTTTCTTAGAAACTGAGACTGGCCCTCGGTGAATAAAACAGAAGACGTTAACTAATGACCCTTTAAAATATTTACCATAATATTCTATGGCACCAGCAAATATTTAACAAAATGTCCTATGCTGCTTATATTTGGAGCATTTTGCAGGTTTATCATTTTTTCACAGCCAAATCTTTGGGTAATCGATTCTGTTAATAAGATCTAACATTTTGGCAGGTGATGGGTTAGGTCTTTAAAATATCACTTGATCATTTCTAAGTCTACTACTTGTTTGGGTAGGTTGTGTACTGCTCAATTCTATAGACTCCATTCACATTGTATTATGGGTAAAAAGTGCCCCCAGAGTTGTTCAGTGCACAACATGCACAGCTGTATGTGGGGGTCTTGATCATACCCGGGCACATCCTTGCTCAGAACCCAAAAGTATATCCTCCAAGAGGCGGCACTGGATCTTCTGAACACACAATGGCTAGTTTTCAAATAGCCTATATGGATTCTTATTTCCCAAATGTGGATTTATAATGCAAATGGTTTCAAAAATGTAGACATTGGGAGTTCCCGTCGTGGCGCAGTGGTTAACGAATCCGACTAGGAACCATGAGGTTGCGGGTTCGGTGCCTGCCCTTGCTCAGTGGGTTAACAATCCGGCGTTGCCGTGAGCTGTGGTGTAGGTTGCAGACGCGGCTCGGATCCCGCGTTGCTGTGGCTCTGGCGTAGGCCGGTGGCTACAGCTCCTATTCAACCCCTAGCCTGGGAACCTCCATATGCCGTGGGAGCGGCCCAAGAAATAGCAACAACAACAAAAAAGACAAAAAGACCAAAAAAAAAAAAAAAATGTAGACATTGGCAAATAACCTACACCAATTGCCAGATCTGTGCACAGTTCCAAAATGTCTACTTTGACTTTGGTAAATTTTTTATTTAAGACATAGTTACATAATTGTTCAGTCTTTGTATCAGACTTTCCCATGTAAAAATAACTTTAAAGACTCCTTTTCAGATTTTAATTTTACTCTGTACCCTTGAAGAAAAATACTATGAACTCCTGAAGGAAAAGTATAAAGATGGAAACAAACCATGTACAATCTATATTTCAGAGATAACTGCTTTCTAATGTTTTATTACTTTCTTCCTTTCTTGATTTTATCCATTTTTTTAGTCATTAAGGAAGGTGTTAGCTTTATCAAGACATAGCACCTCATCTCTCAAAGGAAATTACTGGAGGGACATAAAATTAGGACAAGATTCTGAATGATCAGCCACTCTCTTAAGAGAAGATGCAGGAGATCTCTGGTGGCTCAGAAGATTAAAGATTTGGTGTTGTCACTGCTGTGGCTCAGGTTCTCTTCCTGGCCTCGAAACTTCTGCATGCCATGGGCATGGCCAAAAAATAATAGTAATAAAAATATCATTTAGGGAGTTCCCATTGTGGCTCAGCAGATTATGAACCCAACTAGTATCCATGAGGATGTAGGTTCAATCCCTGGCCTTGCTCAGTGGGTTAAGGATCCCGAGTTGTCGTGAGCTATGGTGTAGGTTGCAGATGTGGGCTCAGATCTGGCATTGCTGTGGCTGTGGCATAGGCCAGCAGCTGCAGTTCCGATTTGACCTCTAACCTGGGAACTTCCACATGCTCAGGTGCAGGCCTAAAAAGAAAAAAAAATAATTAATTAATAAATTAAGTATATCCTTTGCAGTTCCCTGGTAGCTCAGAAAGTTAGGGATCTGGTGTAACTGTGGTGGCTCAGATTGCTGCTGTGGCACTGGTCCTGGCCCAGGAACTTCTGCATGCTGCAGGTGCATGCAAAAAAAAAGAAAGAAAGAGAGAAGATTCAGGAGTTCCTGTTGTAGCGCAGTGGTTAACGAATCCGACTAGGAACCATGAGGTGGCGGGTTCGATCCCTGGCCTTGCTCAGTGGGTTAACGATCTGGCGTTGCCGTGAGCTGTGGTGTAGGTTGCAGACGCGGCTCGGATCCCGCGTTGCTATGGCTCTGGCATAGGCTGGCGGCTACAGCTCCAATTAGACCCCTAGCCTGGGAACCCCCATATGCCGCAGAAGCGGCCCTAGAAAAGGGAAAAAGACAAAAAAAAAAAAAAAAAAAAAAAAAAAAGAAACAGAGAGAGAGAGAGGATGCAGAGGAGGGTGGGTTAGAGGGTAGAAAACCTGAGCCCAGACGGGTATGAACTTTCACTGAGCTCAAGGCATGGCCATTCTGCTCTGCATGCCTTGAGAGCCGGAGGCATCACTTCCATTGGAATGAGGGCCTCTGGGATTTCCAGACATGGGCAGTCTTCACTGATCTCTCGACTCTTCTCAGTTTTCTCCTTAGAATTCCTTTCTTCAGGCCATCCTTAAATGCTGCTATTTCTTAGGGCTGTTAGATACTGAACATTTACATTCTTCGAAAATTCATTTGTTGAAATCCTAATGCCCCCATACGATGGTATTAGGAGCTGGGGTCTTTGGTAATGGGGTCATGAGAGTTGGGCCCTCATGAATGGTATTGAAGTCATTATAGGAAGAGAAAGGGAGCTAGCATGCTGTTTCCACCAAGCAAAGATACGAGAAGATGCATGCCTGCAAACCAGAAGCAGACCACCACCAGACACAGGATCTGCCAGTGCCTCGATCCTGGACTTCCCAGACTTAAGACTGTGAGAAATACATTTCTATCACACCCAGTCTATGGTATTGTCTTATAGCAGCTAAACTAAGATGGGCTCCCTCAGTGTCTCCACTGCCTCTACACATGGATTCACATACCGCTTATGTGTGCTGTGTTCTCCCAAATCCACCACCTGCGAGTCCTTCCTCCTGAGCACCAGGCCCACACCTCCAGTAGCTCAAAAGACAGGCCTACCTGGACAGCTCAGAGACACCTCAAACCCCACGTTTCCCAACCTCGTGCATTTACTTCCTCCACAAAGTTGTTTTTCTTCCAACATGACCTATCAACGTGAGTGGGATCCTCGCCCAGCCAGTCACCCCGTCAGGAGTGTAGGAATGTAGATATCATCCCTACATGTCCCCCGCTTCTCAGCCACCATGCGGACTCATTACTCACTCACTCATTCATTCATTCCAGAACAACTACTGAGTACAATCTTGATATGATGACAAAATGCAGTTGCTGCTTTCATGAGGCTGAATCAGTCACTAAATCTTTGTTGAATCTACCAACTACTTTTCACATTGATGCCTCGTTTTGTATTTCCACCCCCATGGCCACTGTGCTAGTCTGGCCCTCATCACCTCTCCCTTGATCACTGACTGCAATAGGTTTGTCACAGTCTCCAGGCTCGCCCCCCTCCCACCCATCTCCCAGCTGCTGTCTGAATGATCTAACATGCAAAATCAAGTCTCTAGTTTGCTCAAAATCCCTGTTAGGTTTCTCATCAATAAGCTACAATAAAAAGCTGAGCGATAAAAAATCTACATAATAAAATCTAAAGTGTATAAGAGATAAGGCTGTTGTGATCACATCTCTGCTACCTTCTCACCATTAATGGGTAGACGGAAAGGAACATGAGCCTTGAGACACAGGGTGTGCTCTACCCGACACCTGCTGGGTGTGGATTCACCAAAATGGGCCAAGAGGAATGGGTTAGATGCCAGACTTACAAGAGCTTATAGCCACAGAAATCTTTTGGGTAAGAGCAAAACAGACACCTGTCAGCAAAGGACTTCTGAAACCCTATGGGTCCCTTACTGCATGAAGCCTAGGTCACATGGCTGTCTGTCTTTCACACCCAGAGGCAGCCACTGAGGCAGGTGCAGAGTAGAAGGGTGACCTTGGACCAGGAGCTGTCCTAGGAAGCTGGTTCTGGGAAGGCCAGAGAACTCTCTAAAGACATGACAGCCTAAGCTTACACTGGCTGCGAGTTTGGATGTTTTTATTTAGCGCTAGGACATCTCAGGTTACAGCAAAGGAGAAGAGCTCATGATGTCTAGTAGACAGGCTTTATCTCAAATGCCAATTCTAGTAAATGGCAGTGGCTCCACATGGAGAAAGAACCTAAAGTTGGTTATTTGTATCTGACATGGCCAGGAAGAGGGGTATACCCCCATTGTTCCTGCCACGAATTTGCAGCACCTGCAGTTATACCATCCAAACCCACCTATAGCTAGACTTTGAATCAGCAAACAGTATACAGCAATATATTTCTGTGAATTTTCTTTAAAAATAAAATTTAAAAAATTCCCTGGAGTTCCTGTGGTAGCTCAGCAGAAATGAATCTGACTAGCATCTATGAGGACACAGGTTCAATCCCTGGCCTCGCTCAGTGGGTTAAGGATCCTGAGTTGCCATGAGCTTTGGTGTAGGTTGCGGAAGAGGCTCGGATCTGGCGCAGCTGTGGCTGTGGTATAAGGTGGCGGCTACAGCTCCGATTTGATCCCTAAGTTGGAAGCCTCCATATGCCGCAGGTACAGCCCTAAAAATCAAATTTAAAAAAAATTCCCTTTAATTTTCTTCCAAAATTCTCACCCAGTGTCTGCAAAACTGGAAACAAAAGAATTTTTTTTTCCCCTTTACTTCAAGAGATGGGGGGAAAGGTGTTAGTGCGCCCTCTAGAGGCCATATACAGTGGCAGCCTGACCTGGGCTCTGAGCTCAGGATTACATAGATGAAGGTCCATAAATGGAATTCGAAAACCCAGCTGTGGATGCTGGTCCTTTGGTGCTTAGTGATTTCCTACCAGCTATAATAACAACAGAGAATTGAGAAATTAATAGAAAGTAATAAAAAAATCTGGAAGACCATGAACAATTCTATCTCTGACTATGCCACTTACTGATTTTAAAATTACAATTTGTCGGAGGGACTATCCATTTCTTTACAGCCAAGAAATGCAAAGACAATAATAATTAACCTACACAATGATCATTAACATAAAGCACTTTGGAAATTACTATAGTTCATGCTTATAAATGGGTCAAGTTGGAAAATCAAACAAATTGAGGCTCTTAAGTTGAAATAAGAGCTAATAACACAAGCTTAGCCTTCTGCGCATATTCATAGAGCATCTTTATAGTAGCTTTCCTGAATTTAATTCTCAGAATTGGTAGAATTATGTTTTCACTAATCACAAAGTCTTCCACTAGTTCAGAGGAGCAGAGTAGAACAGACTCTTATTTCTGAGCCAAGTTGTACTTAATCTGGGAGGTAAAAGACAAGGGACTCGGGATGTTTAGTTTATAAACCGCCTTAACTCCATCTCTAGTCATCATAAAAACAGACAAAGCGCCTCTCCAAAGGTGCAATATATCACTTGTTTAAGCCATGATTCTTTCCTCCACATCTGCATATACACAATGCATTCATTACTTTACATTTTCATTGACTTCTATTGGACATTCCTAAATTCCAGATGCAATGCTAGGTACATGGAGTGTTACAGAAAAAAAGAAAAAAGACAGCCTTTGTTTCTTCCTGGCACTCCCAAACCAGTGGGGAGGCAAGAAACATCCACACATATGAAGGGTCAGAGAGGGATAAAGACACAGGATTTTACTCTAAGAAGCTGTAAACCCTACTCCTTAGGGCGGGCATATTCTACGTGGTCCTGCCAAACCAGAACAATGTAGAAATAATGATCTGCCTTCACTTACCACTACTCATCAGATATTCTCGGAAGAAAGGGCACCGGAACCAAAATGGAAGCACGTGGAGATAGGCAGTAAAGCCAGGAAACAGTTCCTTGAATTCCGAGTAATTTGTACAAAAGTTTCCAAAGGCGCCAACGACCAGCACTCCATGGGGGTGAAACCCAAATATGTAGTTGTGACTTGGATCCAAGTCCCAAGTTTTGACGAGCTGCAGTACATTTATATTGAGATTTAAAAAAAAAAAAAAAAAGGTTCCCTGATTAGTTTCCAATAAGAAACAAAAGGACTCAGAATTAGTTCTATGTTTAAGGGGAAATGGAGAACATGACTCATCTGAGTTCCCTGAGGTAGAGCTGTTTCCAAAATTTTAAATTATTTCCTGAGCCCAGAGCCCTTCACACATAACCTTCTGATTTCAGTCAATTTCGCTTAGACTCCATTTAGTAACTTGGGCTGAATTATAGGCTTTCTCCCTCTGAAAAGGGAAAAGCTTGGGAAAATATGTGATAAAAACAAATTCCCATTCTTCCCCAGCTCAAAACCATGCTATATAAAATAATTCTACTCACTGGAGTTCCCGTTGTGGCTCAGTGGTTAACGAACCTGACTAGCATCCGTGAGGATCCCTGGCCTCGCTCAGTGGGTTAAGGATCCAGCACTGCTGTGAGTTGCAGTGTCGCAGACATGGCTCAGATCTAGCCTTGCTGTGGCTGTGGTGTAGGCTGGCAGCTGTAGCTCTGATTCAACCCCTAGCCTGGGAATCTCCATATGCTGTGGGTGTGGCCCTAAAAAGACAAAAAAATAGTAATAACAATTCCACTCACCTGAATTGGAAAATAGTCTTTAAAGTACCTCCAAATGGTCCAGCTTCTGACCCAGTCTGATCTCCTGCCTCCTTGCTCTGGGGTTTGCCAGTCAAAGTAAAGCCAGGTCAAATAAGGGATATAGAGGAACCAGTAGTTGTATATGATCAGAAGTACAATGATTCCAAGGCACACCTGCGCTGTAAGAAAGGGGAAGACCTGAGGAATCAGGGCCACTTAGCACCTGCCCACTCTGCTGTACCACAGTGATGCTGTATTGTGATGCTGTACCATCGCTGGCCCATGGTGGTGGAATCTAAGACATGCAAGCCAACCCTCAGTTCCAGGCGGGTAATGTAACAAGACAGCAATGGTATATAGCACTACTTAATGCTTCTTGGATGTTTACTATATGCCGAGTAGTGTATCATGGACTCCACTAAAATATTTTTAAATTGAATCCTCATATAACCACATCATCAAAGAAGCAGCCCTAGCACCCCTACTGTCCTTTTTACAGTAGGGGAAACAGTGTCTTAGCGAGGTAAAGTGACATTGGCCAAGCCACATGGAATGTAAGTGGTTGAGCCATCTAAATTCAAGGTCCCTTCTCACTGCCCCTGGCCCTGCACCACCTCCTCAACTTGACCCATGAAGGGACCATCACTGACAGGAGGGATGTGGAGGACTTCCTACTACAAGTTCACTTTGATTGGGAGCCACTGATCCCGCCACCGGCAGCCAGAAGTTCCTGGGCCAGGGACTGAACCCAAGCCACTGCAGTGATAAAGCTGAGTCCTTACCCATGAGGCCACTAGTGAATTCCTGAGCAACCATTATTCATGTGCCCATGAAGAAGGCACATTCCACTCACAAACTTCTTTTTCAGGAACTCTATTACCAGAGTTAGAAATAGCATAGGAGGGACTCAACATCTTTGCTTGTCTATTACGCCTTGTGACATTTCATCATGACAGAGTAATCTTAACTGTTTACACACCTAATGACATAGCTTCAAATACATGAAGTAAGAACTGACAAAATCTGACCTGGGAAGTAGTGACAAGAATATGTGCCTTAAAGTAATACATTAAACTAAACTAGACATTTTCTTTTTATGGCTGTGCTATGTATCATACTAAAAAATATTTATAAGAAGAAATAAATATTCATGGGGAGGGACACAAGGACATAAAGCCTGACGTAGGAAGTGCTCAATAAATGCCAGCTGTTACTCTTACCTTAAGGGGTGTCATGGCCTCTTTCTTTTTCATTATGTGCTGTAGTCCCTAATCAAATATTGAGTCCAGTGCCCCAAACTCCTATCTACTCTCTGTCAGCTTTGTTAAAAAGAGCTTTGTCCCCAAAGAGAATAGATGTGTGTGTGTATATGCACAACCGAATCACTTTCCTGTACAGCAGAAATTATCACAACTTTATAAATCAACTATACTTCAATAAGACTTTAAAAAAACAAAAATGAATGCTGCAAAAAAAAAGGAAAAAAAGAGATTTGTCCCCAAATGATCCACCATGGCACCAGAGTAAGAGCTCCTTGATCTATTATTGTTTTATAGGTATAGATGTAGAAACAGATTTTTTTTGCAAAGTCAGAACATGTGTTTATATTTCTGGAAATATATATATATCAATACATTTCCCAATGCGGATTTAGCCCAAATACAGAATTGAGTCCCATCAGAGGGCTGACTTGCTCTCTCCAGGGTGAGTTAAAGTTTAAAAGTGTGTGAAAGGTTAAGGAAGCGTGTGCCCTTCACCGCTCAGTGGGGTGTTTTGTTGCATTCTGGAACTGCCAACAGAGCTTCCACAAGTCCATAAGCAAGGCCAAAAGAGTGTCCTCTGCCCTCGTTCCTGCAAGATCTTTCTATTTTGCTTTTCCAGCATGAAGTTTTTCTTGCTGACAATGTAGCACCATTAATTAATTTTCTGTTTATTTTATAAAATGTGCAAGACACATAAATTGGTATTATTATGCTCTACTCCAAGCTAGTTCAGGTGAGCTATGATGCAGGAGGGGAGGGAGAGACTAGCTAGTGAGTAGTGACCATCTCCCATAGGCAACCTCATTTGCTCCTCCTTGCAACCCTCAAGGCACACATTTCTGTCCCCACTTTGTAGTTGTGGAAATTGGGGCTCAGGGACTTTGAGTGTCTGAAGGACTTCATCCTGGGTCTGCCTAATCTTTAAATCCAGGCATTTTTTTTTTTAAGTGGCTGCACCTGCAGTATATGGCCATTCCCAGGCCAGGGACTGAATCCCAGCTGAAGCTGTAACCCAGGCCACAGCTGCAGCAATGCCAGATCCTTTAACCCACATCACTGGGCCAGAGACTGAACCTGTGCCTCTGTAGTGAACTGAGACCCTGCAATTGGATATTTAACTCTCTACACCCCAGCAAGAACTCCCTAGGCACTTAAAAAAAAAAAAAAACTAGCTAATGAAGATAATATCATAATAATATAATAACACCATAAACTTGTGCATGTCTTTTACAAGTACATAAGCAGGTTCACAAGCATAAAGAATCAGACACATGGAAGTTTTCTTTACTATAAAGAAGGAGAAACTGGAGTTCCCTGGTGGCCTAGAGGTTAAGGATTCAGCTTACTGAATCCTTACTCAGTGATTCACAGAGGTTATCACTGCTGTGCTCAGGTCACTGCTGTGGCTCAGGTTCAATCCCTGGCCTAGGAACTTTTATATGCTATGGGCACAGCCAAGAAAAAAAAACAAAAAAAAAAAACAGGAACAAAGACCGAAGGCAAATTGACTTAATTTCCATCATAGAGTAAATCAAGAGCAGGTCCAGAAACAAAGTCCTCCAGGTACTAATTCAATATTCCACTAACTGGAGTTCCCCATTGTGGCATGGCGGAAATGAACCTGACTAGGAACCATGAGGTTGCAGGTTCAATCCCTGGCCTTGCTTAGTGGGTTAAGGATCTGGCGTTGCCATGAGCTATGATGTAGGTCACAGACGCAGCTCGGATCCCGAGTTGCTGTGGCTGTGGTGTAGGCTAGCAGCTACAGCTCCGATTGGACCCCTAGCCTGAGAACCTCCGTATGCTGTGGGTGCAGGCCTAAAATAAAAAGACCAAAAAAAAAAAAAAAAAAAAATTCCACTAACCAATTACACCTCCTCTAATTGAATACACACACAGCATACCTCTAACATTAGTTATATGTTTCGCATGTACAATGGCTAAGATGTGGATCTGGAATTAGACTCCTTATTTTGGAATCTGCCACCAACCAGCTATCTGACCTCAAGTGGGGTCTTTTATTTATTGAGCCTCAGTTCTTTTACCTGTGAAATGGGCAACAACACCCCTCTCCAAGAACTGCTGAGAATAAACATAGAAATGCTATAGTGCCCAGCACAGAGCAAGCACTTGACAAATGGGAGCCATTTTTAGAACAACTGTGTTTACTATGACACACGTGACAAATGCAAAAAAGGAGCAGCAGACAAAACATCCCTCACATTCTTTCAACCTAGAAAAATTACTATTAAATTTTCCCTTGTGGTCTTTTTTTCCATCAAACAGGTTATGTTTCTTTAACATGGTTAATCACACATTTGTTTTACTCTGTATCTGATCACTTAAGGATAATCTCACATTAGCTGCTTGGAATTATAAATCTGCATTATAATCTCCTCATAAATGTTCCTTTTGATGACTGAGCAAAATTCCATTGGTTGTCAGTATTAATTCAAATTCTGTTGTTTTTGAACTTTTGGGCAACTTTTCTCAAAAGTATTCTTGCATAAAGTTTCTCCACATTCTAACATCCGTCAGACAGTAAACACTGGATCACTAAGTAGAAACATCTTTGCCACCCGATACACATTAATACCTTAATGTCCAAAGGAGCTGTTCTATTTTAAACCGCCACTCCACACATTGCATACATTCTTTTATATTTCATACCATAAACAACACCAAAATAGTTTCTTAATCCCTTGACCCTGAATTGGATCGAATGCAGAAAACACTATAAAAACCAGGGGACTAGAGATCACCTCTATTTTCTGTCTTTTTCCCACCAAGCAATTTGGAGCAACATGATTCTTCTAAACTGGAGGCCAAGAAGAGAAAGGTATAAAAATGTACTCCAAAACATTGTGCAGCTCTCAAAACTGATGTTGATGTTTTTAAAAACTGTCTAGGGAGTTCCCGTTGTGGCTCAGCAGTAATGAACCCAACGAGTATCCATGAGGACACGGGTTTGATCCCTGACCTTGCTCAGTGGGTTAAGGTATCCAGCATTGCCATGAGCTGTGGTATAGGTTGCAGATGCGGCTCAGATCCCACACTGCTATGGCTGAATTTGACCCCTAGCCTGGGAACTTCCATATGCTGTGGGGTAGGGAGGGGGTGGGGACTAAAAAGACCAGAAAATAAAAATAAATAAATAAATAAATAAATAATTGTCTAGATTCACAAACCAAGTTACACTGAAGACCTGAACTTCAGCTGCCTTGACTTGTGTAAATTCTGGGTGAGAGACCTCAAGTCAGCCCCCATCATTTACACTCTATATTTACAGAACCGACGTAGATTCCACTTCCTCTACATCATTGAGGAAACTGCCTCTCACTCACTATATTTTTTTATGGGGGTGAAAGTCACATAAAATAACCATTTTAAAGAAATCTGCTCAACGGCATTCAGTACATTCATGATGTTTACAAGCCCCACTTCGACTTAGCTCCTACACACTTGGATCATTCCAAAGTAAAACTTTTACCCATTAAACAGTTACTCCTATTCCCTTCTCCCCCTATTCCTAACCACCACCAATCTGCATTCTTTTCTAGATATTTCATATAAATGGAAAGATCCAACATGTAACCTTGTATAGATTTCACTTACCATCAAGTTTTTGAGGTTAATCCATGTTGTGATAGGTATTGGTACTTTACTCCTTTGCATGGCTGAATACTATTCCCACGTGTGGATAGTTCACAGTGTGTTTATCTGTTGATGCACCTGGGGGTTGTTTCCACCTTTTGGCTACTCTGAATAGTGCTGCCACTCACTTTAACGGTGCTGAGAGTCTGAAAGGCTCAGCCAAAGCATATGCAAGGTCATCAAATTTAGCATCACTAACGAGGTCAAAATGACACTTGCTTCTTATTATGACTGAATACACCCCATCACCGCTGTGATCTTCTTGCCAAAAAATGACTCTGATCATGAGAACATAATTAAGCAAGTCCAGACTATGGGACATCTTACAATCTAATTAGCTGGGGTTCTTATATCAATGTTATAAAAGATTAAAACAAAAGGTTTAGGAACAGGTCTAGTTTTTAAGGAAAATTTGAAGACAATTACGTAAATTTGAATATGATCCATGTATGAAGTAAGATTATTGTCTCACTAAGTTTCTTGGGTATAATAATAGGATTGCAATTATGCACAAAATCCTTGTTTTCAGGAGACACGTTGTACAGTACTTTAGGAATGAAATGCCTTGAGTTCAACAGCAACAATAACAATAAAGTGTGTGTGTGTGTGTGTGTGTGTGTGTGTCTAGAGAAGATGTGTTGCAAAATGCTAAGAGTTGGTGAACTAGGTAAAAAGAACGTTTATTGAACTATTCTTTAAATACTTTCTATAGGCTTGAAATTTCTGAAATTAAATATGGGGGAAATGTATGAATTGCACATATAATTGATATTAAAGCATAATAGGTTAAGCACTGCTATTTGGCTGGGAACAAGCTGGGACCTCACAGAGAGCCCTACATGTGCAGCAAAGTCTTCAATCTCACACATGCAGAGGGAATTATTGATCCAATGACCCACTTTGAGCTTCAAAGCTGCCTTCAGGCATCCCTAGCTTTATAGAAAGAGGAGTTTCAGCAAAATCAGAGATGTAAATTTCATTTTTCATAAACTAAAGATTTTTGACAAGGAGCGGTGGCAAAGTTTACAGCCTTTCAGTGGTGGTGGGTCCTTCAGTGCTGACACGGACACTTCCTGCCTCTGCTTCCTTCACCCTTTCTGGCTCCAACACAGTCAGCTTAGATTCTTTTTTTTTTTTTGTCTTTTTTCAGAGGCCACTCCCACAGTATATGGAGGTTCCCAGGCTAGGGGTCTAATCCGAGCCATGGCTGCCAGCCTACACCAGGGCCACAGCAATGCGAGATCCGAGCTGCGTCTACAACCTATACCACAGCTCATGGCAACGCCAGATCCTTAATCTACTGAACGAGGCCAGGGATTGAACCTGCAACCTCATGATTCCTAGTCAGATTTGTTAACCACTGCACCACGACGGGAACTCCTCAGCTTAGATTCTTAAACTCAGTCAACAAGAGAGTACAAACAAAAGACTGAACAAGAGACTACAAAGGAAAATGCACTGTCGTGTCTGGCCCATGCCAAATGCTCCAACGATGTTAGCAGAAACTGAAAAGCAAGTGAATTCCAATAATGCACTTGGACTTTGGCATTTCTTCAGCCAAAGACCTGATGTATCTAAGTTGAAAAATTCCTTCAAGTTCTAAGTGTTCGTTTTCCTTTTTCATCAGTTTTTTCCAAAGTGTAAGAAGGGATTATTTATAATATGGAAAAACAACTGGTCAGTGAAACTTAAATAAAACAATATACAGAAAGCCGTTAGAACAATGATGGCACATAGGAAACTCTCAATAGATGTTAGTTATTAGCCACCAGTGACAGCTTGAGACTTTTAAAAACACCAATTTCATACGGTTCAACCCAATATGTTATTTGGTTTATTCTCCAGTACATTTATTCCCAGGCCACCAAATATTATTTTGATAAAAATAAATGTTTAAAAAGAGGTAAATGATGGAGTTCCCCGGTGGCCTCGCAGTTAAGGACTGCATTGTCGCTGATGGGCTCACGTTCAATCCCTGGCCCAGGAACTTTCACATGCTGCAGGCACAGCCAAAAAAAAAAAAAAAAAAAGCTAAAGAGATGAAGACAATATGCCAAAACATTCATAATAGTTATCTCTGGATGGAAATACACATGTATAGTCTCTTCTAAAAGCTCTTCTACTTTTTCCAGTTTTTCTAACAACTATCATGAATTATCTTATAACCAAAAACTTTCTTTTTTCTTTTTTTTGGCCATGCCCATGGTATGCAGAAGTTCCCAGGTCAGGGATCAAACCCGAGCCACAGCAGCAACCCAAGCCACAGCAGTGACAATACTGGATTCTTAACCCTCTGAGCCACCAGGGAAGCCCCCAAACTTATTATTTATTTTATTTTTTTGTCTTTTGGGGGCTGCACCCACAGCATATGGAGGTTCCCAGGCTAGGGGTTAAATCAGAGCTGTAGCTGCTGGCCTACCCCACAGACATGGCAACACCAGATCCGAGCTACTTCTGCAAACTACACCACAGCTCAAGGCAACTCAGGATCCTTAACCCACTGAGCGAGGTCAGGGATTGAACCTATGCCCTCACAGATACTGGTCAGGTTCATTAACCACTGAGGCACAATGGGAACTCCCAAAAACTTATTTTTTAAGAAATAAATAAAACGGTTCCACTAAAGGGAAAAACTAAGCAAAACTCTGCAGCACAAATCTATTTATGTAAAAATATTCTCAACATGATTTCTATTAAATTGCCATGAGCAAACTGCATCATAAAAATACTGAAAACTGGTAGAGGAGTTCCCGTCATGGCTCAGTGGTTAACGAATCCGACTAGGAACCGTGAGGTTGCGGGTTCGATCCCTGGCCTTGCTCAGTGGGTTAAGGATCCAGCATTGCCGTGAACTGTGGTGTAGGCCACAGATGAGGCTCGGATCCTGCGTTGCTATGGCTCTGGCAAAGGCCGGTGGCTACAGCTCCTATTCAACCCCTAGCCTGGGAACCTCCATATGCCATGGGAGTGGCCCAAGAAATGGCAAAAAGACAAAAAGAAAAAAGAAAAAGAAAAGAGAAAACTGGTGGAAGCTTATTTACTTGCACTAAAGAGTGGCCAGTGATCAATGTTAAGAAATTAAAAGTATGTGGTGTGTGTCATTCCAGCCTGTGTCTAAGAAGTTTTCATTTTTTTCCCTAAAAAAATTCTTTCTATACTTACTTTAACCATGTAACATATTATGGAAAAACAAAATGGAATTCAGAAGCAAGCAAAATCCTTTAACACATCACATCCTTTTCCTTTTATTCCAGAGGCATTGTGTTTCAAAATACCAATCAGTGCCATCTGCTGAGTAAAAGAATTAAGTACAACATTCTTGTGATTTTTAAAATTCCTGTTTTAAGAAAACTTGCCTCCCAGAGTTTCTTAGGATGAGGACGGTGATAAAAGACAGATCTCACTTTGCAGAATTTTGAGCTTATTATTCCTCATATGTAGGTTTGCTCCACCCTCTCTTTACAAAGTATTGCCATACAGGGGGTTGCATTTTTCCTGTTTAAAAGCAAATCCATTGTTGGACCTATTTCTTTGCCTAATGAAGTCAAATCAATTATAACAAAGATCCAGTTGAAACCAGTTCCATGTTCTCCTAATATTTCAGAAAACTTTACAAGCTGAAGGACAAAAGAGGCACAAATACTTTTATAGCTATAAACTGAAAACCATGGAGATAATCCATGATAAAAGAAGCACGATACTGTTTATGCAAGTCCAAGAATCCAGGATGAATCACTAGAGTGAATGTTAAAATCTGCTCCCTCAAAATTGTCCAGATTAAAGGAGACTAAAAAGATGTAACTAAATACAATGTGTGGATCCCTTTGCTATAAAGGACATCAGTGGGCAACTGCTGAAATATAAATATGAATGGAGCTGCTGGATTAGATCATAGTGCAGCATCGCTGTTATTTTCCTGATTTGGATAAACATACTGTGGTTTTATGTAAGACGTTGTCCTTGGTTTTAGGAAATATACACTAAAATACTTAAGGATAACAGGAGGCCATACTTGCAACTTGCTCTTAAAGAGTTCAAATAATGATTGTGTGTGTGTGTGTGTGTGTGTGTGTGTGTGTGTGTGTGTAAAGGAAACATGGCAAAATATTAACATTTAGGGAATCTGATGAAGGAATATGGGTTTTGGGGGGACAATTTTCTATCATTATTCTTTCTTTCTTTCTTTTCTTTTTTTTTTTTGTCTTTTTGTTGCTGTTGTTGTTGCTATTTCTTGTGCCGCTCCCGCGGCATATGGAGGTTCCCAGGCTAGGGGTTGAATCGGAGCTGGAGCCACCGGCCTACACCAGAGCCACAGCAACTTGGGATCCGAGCCGCATCTGCAACCTACACCACAGCTCACGGCAACGCCAGATCGTTAACCCACTGAGCAAGGGCAGGGACCGAACCCGCAACCTCATGGTTCCTAGTCAGATTCGTTAACCACTGCGCCACGACGGGAACTCCTCTTTCTTTTCTTTTTTTGACCTTTTAGGGCCGTGCCCATGGCTATGGAGATTCTCGGTAGAGGTCTAATTATAGCTGCAGCTGCTGGCCTACACCACAGCTCACAGCAACGTCAGATCCTTAACCCACTGAGCGAGGCCAGGGATTGAACCCGAAACCTCATGGTTCCTAGTCAGATTCGTTTCCATTGTGCCATGATGGGAACTCCCTATCATTATTTCTGAAGTTACTTCAAAATAAAAAGTTAAGGAATATGAACTCGACTAGTATCCATGAGGATGCAGGTTCAATCCCTGGCCTCACTCGGTGGATTAAGGATCTGGCATTGCCATGAGCTGCAATGTAGGTCAAAGACTTGGCTTGGATCTGGTGTCGCCGTGGCTGTGATGTAGGCCAGCAGCTACAGCTCTGATTCAACCCATAGCCTGGGAATTTCCATATGCTGCATATGCTGCCCTTAAAAAAAGCAAATAAATAAATAAATATATAAATAAAAATTAAAAGTTTAAAAAAATTTTTTTCCTTTTTTTGGCCGTGCCTGTGACATATTGAAGTTTTCCAGCCAGGGACTGAAGCCATGCCACAGCAGCAACCCAAGCCACTGCAGTAACAATGCTATATCCTTAACTCACTCGCAGCACCCCAAGAGAACTCCAAAAGTTAAAAATCTAAGGACCCCCAAGAGCTGTAAAATCAAAGTCTCTGGAGAATTTGCATTTTAACAAATCCCCAGGTGATTCTTAAATATGCTCTAAAATTTGAAAACTTCTGATATAAGTAAAATCACCAGTGGTAGACTCAGCATTTTCAGACATCAATTTTCTCCAAACTAATCTGTACACTAATCTTGATCAAAAATCAATCCCAATGAGGAGTTCCCATCGTGGCGCAGTGGTTAATGAATCCGACTAGGAACCATGAGGTTGAGGGTTCGATCCCTGACCTTGCTCAGTGGGTTAAGGATCCGGCGTTGCCATGAGCTGTGGTGTAGGTCACAGACGCGGCTCGGATCCTGCGTTGCTGTGGCTCTGGCGTAGGCTGGTGGCTACAGCTCCGATTGGACCCCTAGCCTGGGACCCTCCATATGCCAAGGGAGCAGCCCAAGAAATGGCAAAAAAGACCAAAAAAAAAAAAAAAAATTAATCCCAATGAAAATCCCAGCAGGCTTTTTAGTGAAAGTAGACAAACCAGGAGTTCCCGTCATGGCGCAGTGGTTAACGAATCCGACTAGGAACCATGAGGTTGTGGGTTCGATCCCTGCCCTTGCTCAGTGGGTTAAGGATCCGGCGTTGCCGTGAGCTGTGGTGTAGGTCACAGACGTGGCTCAGATCCCGCGTTGCTGTGGCTCTGGCGTAGGCTGGCAGCTACAGCTCTGATTAGACCCCTAGCCTGGGAACCTCCATGTGCTGCAGGAGCCGCCCAAAAAATGGCAAAAAAAAAAAAAAAAAAAAAAAAGTTGACAAACCAATTCTAAAGTGCATATGGAAACATAAAGAATCCATAATAGTCAAAATGACTCTGAAAAAAAGAATAAAGCTTTTTATCTAACTTAATGAATTATTACAAACTAACCTAATCAAAACAACATAGTACTGGCAACAAGACAGAAAAACAGGTCAATGGAACAGAGTCCAGAGTCCAGGAATAAACCCATACACATACAGACAACTGATTTTTCACAACAGTCCAAGGCCTATGCAAGAAGAGGAAAAAAAATAGCTTTTTTTTTCTCTTTGAAGCCTGGAACAATTAGATTATACATATGCCAAAAGATGAACTTAACTTTGCACCATCTACATAAATGAACCCGAAACTATAAAACTTGAAGAAAATGTAGAAAATCTTTGTGACCCTGGATTAAACAAAAATTTCTTAGATATCAAAAACACAATCCATAAAGAAAATATGGGTAAATTAGACTTCATCAAAATTTAAAATTTCTGCTCTTCACAAGACACAAAAGCTAACGCACAGAATGGAAGAAAAAAAATCTGTACAAAGTATGTGCCTGATAAAAAAGGACTTGTATTCAGAAGAACACAGACTTTCAAAACTCAATAATAGGAAGTTCCCTGGTGGCCTAGTGGTTAAGGATCCAGTGTTGTGACTGCTATAGCTAAGGTTACCACTGTGGCAAGGGTTTGATCCTTGGCCTAGGAACATCCATATGCCTTAGGCACAGCCAAAAACAACAACAACAACAACAAAACGATAAAAGGAAAACAAGCAAGTAAAAAAAAAAAATGCGTAAAAGATTTAAACAGTTACTTCAATAAAGAAAATATACAAATGGCAAACAAGCACATGAAAAGATGCTCAACATCATTAGACATTAGGGAAATGCAAACTAAAGCTTCAATGAGGCACCACTACACAGCTATTAAAATTGCAAAGATTAAAAGGACTGTATATCAAGTGATAGCAATCATACAGAGCAACTGGAATGTTCATATATTGCTGATAGGAATGTAAAATGGCCCACTTACTAGGGAAGAAAGTTTGGCAATTTTCTAAAAAGTTAAACCTGCACCTACCATAACATGATCAGCCATTTTCATTCCCAGGTTTACCCAAGAATTAAAAAAAAAAACAAAAAACATATGTTCATAAGACTTACAGGTAGAAGTTAACAGCAGTACTATTCATAATGGCTACAACCCAAATATTCATCAACAGATGAATGGACAAATTGCAAATATATTCATTCACTAGTTTGACATGGAAAGACATGAAAACAACTAGTGTCCATCAAGAGATAAATGGAAAAAGAAAGTGATATATACTAAATATACAACAGAATATTATTCAGCCATGAAAAGGGAATCCCGCCATCTGTGACAACAGGGATAGACCTTGAGGGCATTATGCTAACTAAGTGAAATAAGTTAGAGAAAGATAAATACACAATTTCACATACGTGCAATCTAAATAAACAAAAGAATAAGCTCATTTTTTAAAAAAAAGCAAAGAAGAACAAACTCATGGATACAGAGTTTGCTAAAGATGGAGGTATAGGGGTAGGCAAAATGAGTAAAGACGATCAAAAGGTAAAAACTTCCAGTTATAAGATGAGTTAGTCCCGGGGACAGAATGTATGGCATGGTGACTGCAGCTAATAATACTATATTATATATTTGAAAGTTGCCAAGAGGGTAAATTGTAAAGCTCTCATCACAAGAGAAAAAAAAAACTTGTAGGTCTGTGTAGTGATTGATGTTAACTTATTGTGGATATTCTTTTGGAAAAGACATATATGCAAACACGTTGTGAACCTAAAACAAATACAAAGTTATAAGATTGGATGGCAGGCATTTAACATTTATCACAAAGAAACAGTATTTGATTTCATAACTAAATGAAACATTTGGCTATTGCTTTAAAATATCCCAAGTGCTAATATCTTAAACTCATTTGCTGATTGCGGAAGGAAAAATGCATTTCAAGACTTTAATTTAGAGACCTTAAAATACATAGTTAATAAAACTTCTCCTGCCACCATTCGAAGAAAATATTAAATGAACTTTTTTTTTTTTTTTTTTTTTTTTTTGTCTTTTGTCTTTTTAGGGCCGCACCCAAGGCATATGGAGGTTCCCAGGTTAGGGGTCTAATCAGAGCTGTAGCCGCTGGCCTACACCACAGCCACAGCAACGCCAGATCCAAGCCGACACTGCTACCTACACCATAGCTCAAGGCAACAGCAACGGCAACGCCGGATACTTAACCCACTAAGGGAGGCCAGGGACCGAAACTACAACCTCCTGATTCCTAGTCAGATTCGTTTCTGCTGCGCCACAATGGGAACTCCTAAATGAACTCCTTTAAAACAATCAAATGGAAAGAAATAAGTATTTATCCTACCTTTCCTGTAAGACTTGAATTGGGGTAGTCAAATAGCCCTAATGATGGGGGGAAATTATTCCTTGCATAAATTTTAACCAATATGTGAAAAATGAGTGATAGAATATGAAAATCACCATTCTGTAGTCTCAAATAAAACGTCAATTTAGTCAAGGATCATTAATGGAGACTTAAATCACTAGGTGAAAGGTCAACTGTTGATGGGGAACTCTTCTTTGCAGCATGGCAATTACCACCCCTTACCTTACTTCCCACCTGGATCCACTGATCGCTCCTAATAATGGGATACTAATAATGGGACAATTAGACATTACACACACCCTGACACAACGCAACAGGAGACAGCAGCACCTAGGAAGAGGACCTGCTAAAGATTTCACCCCAATATAATCAAGCCTGTAGAACCAACTTCCGTTTTAGGAAAAATGCAGGGACTTGAGGAACAAGCTAGCCCTACAAAATAGCAATCAGAGAAATCCTGAAGGTGAGACATCTTGCAGGTCAGACAACCTGGCTTCTTCGATTGCACTGACAAGAAAACAAATGGGAGAACACTGTTCTAAATTAAGAGACATTTAAAAACTAAATGCAACCCAATGGGCTTGTTTGGATCCTGGTTCAAATAAATCTCCCATAAAAGTGTATTTTTGGCTCAATTTAGGAAATCTGAATATTAACCGGTTTAGGTGATTTTAAGCAATTACCATTAATTATGCTACATGTGACAATGTTACTACAATCATGTAAACATACTTAATTTTATATTATGCATACTAAAGAATTTAGGCTTAAGATATGTGATTTGCTTTAAAATATTTTTTGCAAAAGCGATACAGTTAATATAGCAAATTGTTAAAATAATTATAAATCCAAGTGATGGGCATACGGGAGTTCACGTCCTTCTACTTTTCTGTTTGAAATTTTTCAGAGTAAAATTTCCAAAATATATTATACAAAATAATATATGCTCCTAGTAACACAAATGCCAAATACATGTAATAAGAGCATTTATTTTTTTTTTTTATTATTTTCCCACTGTACAGCAAGGGGGTCAGGTTATCCTTACATGTATACATTACAATTACAGTTTTTCCCCCACCATTTCTTCTGTTGCAACATGAGTATCTAGACATAGTTCTCAATGCTATTCAGCGGGATCTCCTTGTAAATCTATTCTAGGTTGTGTCTGATAAGCCCAAGCTCCCGATCCCTCCCACTCCCTCCCCCTCCCATCAGGCAACCACAAGTCTCAATAAGAGCATTTAAATGAACTGTCGTGCCGCTGTAATTTGATTCAAATCAGGAGTGGTGGGTCATGTCCAAGTCTGTCATCCATCTACCTTGTAACCTTGAGCAATTACTATACCTCTATCTTTGGAAAGTGAGTATATGGGTAGTCCCTACCTCTAGGGTTGCTAGGGGATCCAGGTCCCTCATTGGAGACCATGGAACATCTAAACTCTGCAGAAGGCAAATATCTATGGACTCAGAGTTCTAAAGCAGAGTCTCCTTAGGAGTTCCCGTCATGGCTCAGTGGTTAACGAATCTGACCAGGAACTACAAGATTTCTGGGCTCGATCCCTGACCTTGCTCAGTGGGTTAAGGATCCGACATTGCCTTGAGCTGTGGTGTAGGTTGCAGAAGAGGCTCAGATCTGGCATTGCTGTGCTGTGGCGTAGGCCAGCGGCTACAATTCCAATTAGACCCCTAGTCTGGGAACCTCCATATGCCATGGGAGCGGCTCTAGAAAAGGCAAAAAGACAAAAAAATAAAATAAATAAATAAAAAATAAATAAATAAAGTAGAGTCTCTTTCAAAGACAAGATAAAGGATTTATGCACTAAACACGTTATTCTATAAAGAGCTGCACTATGTCCTAAGGATACCCCCTTTGATATCACTAAGAAGATAACCTCGTTATTGCCTATGCCTGTTCCTGCCCACTAATCTTGTTACCTTCCTTAATCCCACCAATAATAATCTCATCACCTTCCTTAATAAAAGTCATGTGGGTTAAAGCCTAGGCACCTTTGTTCTGCGGAACAAGAGTGCCACTTTCTAAATGTAAGAGTCTTGTGTGTTGTGTTATACTGCGCCGTCCCTCTTCCAGGATTCCCCAGTTGCCCTGCAGCGCTGGACGCGGCAGTCCCTGAGTTAATACAAGTAGGGACATGTGGGACAGACAGCTTCCCTTTTGGTTGACAGAGTGAAGACATTCAGCCAGTACTTACTGGGTGCCTTCCACAGGCCATGTGCTGGGTGTTCCCTCACAGAGCTTGTGCTTGATGGGTTCCCAGGAGGATGGAGACAGACCTCAACCCCCCATATGTGATGGTTCAACTTGGAGACCTGCTGAGGACAAGATCTACACCTGTTCCCGGAATGTGGAGGCTCAAGTTGGGCAACAAGAAACAATGGCCTGTGGAAAACAACTGCCCTGTGTCATGGGACTCGACCCCCTACCCTTCTCTGGACCTTTCCCTCTTTCTTCGTCGCTCCTGCCACAAGTTTCTGCCATGAACTCCAGTCACAGATTCCTGATACAGACCCTTTATAAGCCTAGCACCTCCTCACAGTCAAGGCGGGTGCTACCTTGAGCTCAGCCCGTCCTCCCCAAATGCCTTTATAAATCTCTCTTGCTTTACTAACTTGGTCTTGCATGTTCCTCCCTCGGCAAACCTCACAGTGCTCTGATGTTTCAGGGAGGAAGAAATTCTCCTCTACCCTCCAAGATTCTTTGGGCTGGTCTAAGAATTAAATGGACAGAAGATGAATTAACAGGAGAAAATCAAACAAAATTTTAATAATATGTATACATGGGAGAGATCCAGGAAAACTAACTGGCCAAAATGGCAGAAACCTTTTCCTTAAGTACCATCCTCAGCTAAAGACAAAAGGGTGTTGGGGGTGGGGAAAGTCAGTTACAGGAGATTGTCAGGAAAAACACAGTACACAAGGGTAAGGTTTCATGAAGACTTAAGCCTCTGCCTTTTCCACTGATAAATTTCCAGAGATTCGGTCACCCTCTTCTTCCTGGTACAGCAAGGGAGACACACCTACAAATAGATACTTCCCTTATAAATGTAAATGTTTCTTAGAAAAGGGTAACTGCTCCTTGGTTTTCAGAGTTTTTCCTATGTCTGCTGTAGCTGTTTAGAAAATAACCAGCTTAGGAGTTCCCTTCGTGGCCCGGTCGTGGCTCAGTGGTTAACACATCTGACTAGAAACCTGAGGTTGTGGGTTCAATCCCTGGCCTTGCTCAGTGGGTTCAGGATCCGGCGTTGCCATGAGCTGTGGTGTAGGTCACAGACTCGGCTCGGATCCTGCGTTGCTGTGGTGTAGGCCAGTGGCTACAGCTCTGATTAGACCCCTAGCCTGGGAACCTCCATATGCCACAGAAGAGGCCCTAGAAAAGGCAAAGACAAAAAAAAAAAAAAAAAAAAAAAAAGCTTACAATAATTAATAAACCAAAGAGACATGTTTGGCGATAGCAAATTCTGCTCCTGTGCAGCTAGCAACACAGATCTTCCTTAAAAACGCTGGACAGACATAAATCCAAGCCATGACAAGGGCCACAAAAGGACACTAGGCTATAGAGATGTGCTGACAGATGAGTGAGAAAGTCAGTGTTCAGGTTCTAGACATTAAATCAGACAGCGCTGTGGTTAAAGCAGCAACTCTGGGTAGAATATTTGGGTTTGCACACAGTTCCTCTACCTCCTGCTAACTGTGTGACCTTGAACAATTCACTTCACCTCTTAGTTCCCTCATCTGCACAGTGAATGCAGGAAGGCACAGTCCTACCTCAAATGGCTGTGAAGATTGCATGGTTAAAGTGTTTAGTGCTTAGAATAGTGCCTGGTACAAACTAAACTCTTGTTGGAAAGAGTAGCTATTATTATCTTCATTGTCCTTTGACCCTTAACAAGTATACCTGTTATTATCTTGATGGTCCTTTGGCCTAGGGTAAAACAAAGTATAACTCTAACAACCCTGTCTCACAGGTTGGCCTCTGAGGACTTAATGAGTTAATGCTTTGAATTCTGTTTTTCAGGAAAATCTGGCTGCATGGTACTCTCTTGGAGAGTTTGTTTAAAAAAGAAAAAATCCTGATGTGCAGGTTCCATTCTGAAACAAATGAATTTGAAATTCTAGGGAGAGAGCTAGGACCTCCTTTTCTTTAGAAACTCCTCCAGTGATTTTACTGTGCAACCAGGGTTGAGAATCTCCGCAGTGCAATGACTTCATTATCGCTATTATTGTGGCCTCAACAGTGTACAACCCAAGATCTAATACTTTAGCCTTCCGAAGAGTTTAAGTTCCCAATAAATCCTGTCCTCTCCTCTCACACCTTCCCCTGGTTTCCCCCAGCCTTTTTCTTCTTTTTTGGCCGCCCCGCGGCATAGAGAGTCCCGGGCCAGGGATCAAATCCGAGCCGTAGCTGCGACCAAAGCCACAGCTATGGCAACGAAGGATCTTTAACTTACTGTGCGGGGGGCAGGGTGTCGAACCTATGTCCCAGCGCTCCCAAGACGCAGCCGATACCCCTTTGCCAGGGCGGGAATCCCCCCACCACTTTATTCCAAGAGCAGAACAAACATCAAGAGAAAAAGCGCTCAGGTAAACCCCTCCCGCCCCAAATCATGACCGGCGCCCGTGTTTCTCTGGGGGCTTAACTGGGAACCGCCTAGAACACACTGCTGAGTCGAATTATTGACAGAGGCCCCCCAACCCAACCCAATGTGTGGTGCAGTCTTTACAGCAAGGTACCTTTCTGCATCCGGAAAATCTTAAGCCCGTAAAAGCTTACACGGGTATCTGTCACGCGGGGGTGGGGGGAGAAGGAAGGAATCAGGTTTTAAATACTTGGGCATTGTTTTTCCATTTATGAATCGAAAACCCGAGAAACGAGTTTATGCACTTTTGAGGGGCTTAAGCGAGATGTCCTACAGCTCGATGGGGTAGTGATTACATTAAGATGCATAATTTGTCAAAACTCATCGAGCTGTGTACTTACAATCTGTACCTTTTATTGTGGGGACGGTACACCTCAATTTTAAAAAACAGCACAAAGTAAAATAAAGTTGGCAAACAGTCGTTTGCTACGAGGTTCACGTGGAAAAATGAATCGAAGAGGAGTCCCAAGTTCGCTACAAACGCTCTCAGTGACCTGCCTGCTCTAACAAGGGAAAATAGTTGGCGGTTCTAAGTCCGTCCTTGGATGGGTGGACAAGGACTGTCCGGGAAGGAGACCGAGCCCCATGCACCGCGGAGTTCTGCCTGGATCTTGAGCGCCCGGGCGTCCTTACCGAGCAGCAGGAAAGACAGGACCCACTGCAGCACCGCCGCGGTCTGCAGCCGCCGCGCCAGCGGGATGTTGAGCGGCGCAAACTCGACCTTCATGGCCCGGCCGAGGCGAGAATGGCTCCGAGCGCGGCCGCCTGGGACCTTGCTGTTTTGTGGCGACTCCGGGGTGTGCGCGGCCTTCCCGCCCGGTGTGGGGCACCGAGGCGCAGAGGAGACGGCGGCGTCTGCGGCGACTCGGGAGTGGGCGCGGACTGGACTTGGTCTCGGGTGGGAGGGCGCGCCGGAGCTGAGGCTGGGGGCCGCCAATCACACGCGCCGAGGCGGGGGAGCAGCTGCGGCGCCTGGGACGCATTGGCTGGCGCGCCCAGGCGCTGGCGAGAGCGTGCCGCGCTGGGCACAGGAGACAGAGAGCGGGGTCAGCTGGCAGCCTGCCCCAACCCGGCAACGCAGGTTCCTGCAACCTCGCCAGAGAACTGGGATCTCCACCCGGCTCTGACAATTGTTCAGCTGATCGATTACTGTGTGCTCAGCTTCAGCATCCGCCCTTAAACCCACCTCTTCCTCCAAAAGGCTGCAGCTAGGAAAGGGTTTGTTCAGGGATCTCCCGCCAGATGGAGGAAGCACAGGATGGTACCCATCTGTTTATTGGTCTCTGTTCTCCACCCCACCCTCAAACTCTGGGGCTTCCTCGGTTTTGTGTCCCAGATTCCTACACGAATCCTGGAAACCTTTCACTTATTCATTCGAAGGACACTGTCTCCCACGAGCCCGGGATCATTCTGGGCTCTAGAGATACACCCAGTAACCAAGCCATTCATTGATTTTGCTCTCAGAGAGCACAAATTATGGGGACAAGACAAACATAAGAAAAATAACCACACAATTGGGTGTGTAATTGCAAAATGAAACCCTTCTATGAATGAACGGGAAGGTTGTAGGACTTAGACTGAAGGGTTACTGAAGAAGCTACACTTTAATTGTAATAGTTAATCTAGTCCGAGAAAGGGGAGGCACATGTGCAAAGGTCCTGTGGCTGAAGCTCAAAGAAGACCAATATAATGGGAGTTCAGGGAACAAGGAAGAAATGGGAGGGAGATGAGGCAAAAATGGTGGTAAGCAACCAGATCCTTGCAAGTTGTGTTTAGGGTTCAAGTCTTTTACCTTAAAGACTTGCCACTGAAAAATTTCAATTATGATGTGTTAAACAGATCCTAAATTGTGCCTCATTCTGTGAGCACCCACTACATTTTCTTTAGAAATCTTACTTACTGCATAGTTGACCAATACCAAGTGGCAGGGAGCTGTCAGATCATTGCTAGAGGGAATCTGAAACAGATTCCCTCTAGCAACACAGCAGAGATGACTACCCATTCCCTCTAGCAACACAACAGAGCTGACTACCCATCCCCCCACCGTGCCCCTTTTTACTTCAACATTTTAATAGAAAGTTAGATTAAAACAATTGCCTGTGTAGTTCAGGGCGAGTTGTGACTTTTTGTGTGCAAAATTTGCTGACTTTTTCCTAATTGAGAAATCACTTTTTTTTTTCTGCCGCATTTTCTTTATTTCAAGCCGCAGGTCTACCTGGAGGGTCATGCAGCAAGTGGCTCATAAATAAAATCAGAGTCTTTGAATAGTGTCATCACATTAAAAGACAGAACTTCTGGATTTTCCCACTGCGTAAAGAGCCTGCATCTTTGGAATCCATGAATTGGTATTATTTATGCCACGCCTGAGAGGTACCTTGCTCCAATTAACATTACCATACTACTCACTATAAAAAAGCCCAAGGGTAGGCTACTGAAGATACTAGGGTCACCATTTTCTGGATACTGAGTTGTAACCCAACCCATGGACTTCTTCACAGCTTTCTTCCATGTGGAATAACGAATTTCACTTTCCTTAGCATTGATCTGAGGTTCAAACCGCTCCATCGTGACAGCTGATAAATCCTCAGGTTTGAGACTCCAAACGCCAACTCCTTCTGCAGCCCCTGCTGCCATGGCAGCTCCCAAGGCGGTTGTTTCTGGCATTGAGGGCTTCACTACTGGGATATACAGAATGTCTGCTTGTAGCTGCATAAGAATTTTGTTGTTGGTCATTCCCCCATCTACCTGCAAATGGCTGAGTGGAATTCCACAGTCACGGTTCATGGCATCCAAAATCTCTCGGGTTTGGAAACAAACAGCTTCTAACGCAGCAAAAGCAATATGGCATTTATTGGTGAATTGAGTGAGCCCACAGATGATCCCTCTTGCACTGGGCTCCCAGTAAGGTGCATATAGCCCTGAAAAGGCTGGGACAAAATAACAGCCATAAGAAGTACCTACTTCTTTAGCAAGTTTTTCAATTTCCTCTGAGGTCTTTATAATTCCAAGATTGTCTCTTAGCCAGCGAACAACAGCACCAGCTATAGCTACTGAGCCTTCTAATGCATAATACACTGGTTTGTCTCTGCCGAGTTTGTAAGCCACTGTGGTCAGAAGGCCATGTTCAGAAAACACACACTTGTGGCCTGTATTACATAGTAAGAAACAGCCTGTTCCATACGTGTTTTTGGCCTGTCCATCCTGGAAGCACATCTGTCCCACCAATGCAGCAGACTGGTCTCCCAAACACCCAGATATTGGCACACCTTCCAAGGCCCCAGCTTTCATTAGGCCATAGATCTCAGAAGAACTCCGGACATTTGGCAGAATTTTCATTGGAACTTCAAAAAATTCACAGAGCTCTTTATCCCATTCCAAAGAATGAATGTTGAATAGCATCGTCCTACTTGCATTTGTTACGTCTGTACAATGAACACCTCCCCTGGCTCCTCCTGTCAAGCTCCAAATAAGCCAGGAATCAATGGTCCCAAAAAGAGCTCTATCTTCTTCAACTGCCTTTTGAATTTTTCTCACATTATCAAGGAGCCAACGAAGCTTCACTGCACTGAAGTACGTGCTGAGTGGAAGGCCTGTCTTGGTCTTGACAAAGTTATTATTCACTGGAATGATTTTACTAAGGTTCGCAACGGTAGACTGGGTTCTTAGATCAAGCCACACCACAGCATTGTAAAGGGGTTCTCCAGTTAACTTGTCCCAGACCACAGTGGTTTCCCTCTGGTTACTGACACCAATAGCTTTTATGTTGGAAATATCAATATTGAGCTGACCAAGTTTCTCACACGTTTTCTCTATACACTCATAGACGGACTGCAGGATTTCCTTAGGGTCTTGTTCCACCCACCCTTCTTTTGGAAATTTTTGTTCTATTTCCACTTGATGATGACTAAGTAGTTCGGCTGTTTTTGAATTGAAAACCAAAAAGCGCGTCGAGCTGGTGCCCTGGTCCACTGCTCCCACCAACGGCCCCAAAACAGCTTTCTTCGAGGCTGCCATGAAAATAGCTTCGGTCGGTGGGCAGGCGATCGCGTCCCGTTTCCCGGGTGACGGCAGCGGCGCCGGGGGCGGGGCGGACGGCGAGTCCGGAGGGTCAGGCAACGCGCAGCCGTAGAACGCCAATCAGCGCCGAGCTTCTCACCCCGCCCCTCCCGCTTCTCCCGTAGATTTCTTCCCTGAACTTTCCCTCAGTGCTTGTAGGGGACACTGAGTAAACACCGCGTAAAACATTGTGCAGAGCCCTTCACCAGCCTGAGCTTATCCTACGGAAACGCTGCGAAATAAGTATTTGCTCATGTGGCAGTTTGCGAAGGCCAGACTCAAAGTCACACAGCTGGCAGAGAGAAAACTCAAATGCAGTTTTGTGTCCTGGAGAGAAGAGTCATCCCTTCAGGTGACTCAAACGAGGAACAAGTATTTATGCAGCGCCTGCTTTGAGCCGGGCATTGCCCTAAGTGCTGATAACACACGGGTGAATTAAGACAGGGACTCTGAGCCTTTGGGAATTCACCGCATTCGTTCATTGGCTATGGAAAGGCTTCTTCGGGCTAAGCACTAGGTAGAGATTGTTGAGGGGCTGAATAGCATGGGGTGAGTAAGAAATCTCTGTTATGAGGCTCACGGTCTAGGAGAGACACAGAAAATTACGGCGTAGATACATAATGACATGTGTGCTAGCGCCCTGAAAGAAACATAGTTTCCAGTGATAGAGAATGAGCACCTAGATTAGAGGTAACAGGAGTGGAAGTAGAGAGACCCTACGGAGGCTCTAGGAGGGTGAGAGCAGAGGATGCTGACTTGGTCTACTGTGTTAGCAAAGGAGAAGAGAGATGGATTTGACATAAGCTTGGGAGATGTAAATAGGACTGATTGCTTCATTAGATTCACAGTCTGTTGTTCTACAGGAAGAGCAGGATACCCAGAACGTAATCAGTTGGTGCTCACTCTACACTGAGTCAAGCCCTTGTTACTTTCCCAGAGCCCTCAGCAAGTAGAAAAGAACTGTCATATCCCATCACAACTCATTTAAGCAAAGCAGGGACCCATGAGGGTCCATCACCATTTTAATCAGCAATTAAATCATACACTCATTTGTTTGACATTCAACACATGTTGGCTGGTCTATATATTGTGTCCCAGGTTATTAGACTTAAATGATCATTGGAGTTAAATGGTGAGAAAGTTTTCATTCATGGATTTTATTGATCTCCAATAGGAAAAACTAGTAGGAAAACATGAATCTTAGACATTATCTTTCGAAACTATACATCTTGTGGAGTACGGAGCACAGAGTAGGGAAGTTGAGTGATTTGTTCAAGATACCCCAGCCAGTTACTGGCAAAGAGTAAACAGATCTTTTTACAGCTGTTCTAAAACAGATGAGGAGAAGCATTGTCTTATAGGACAATGGTTTCAAACTTTGATTTTAGCAGGGGGATTTTTTTTTTTTAATCCTCAAAGTACTCCAATTTACAAAGGAAATCAATGTGAAACTGCTCTTGTTGGAAAGGAACCGGGACCCTGACTTTAACCTTCTCAGCATCTTCCTCCTTCCCAAGGTGGCTGTGTTTTTAGCAAAATGAAATTGACATCAAACAATTACAGAACCTCTGAGAGATCTACAAAACCCAGGTTGGAAACCACTCTTTTTTATGGGGGGAGTAGCCTAATATTTGGAGAAATACAAAGTTTAAACAGGGTTGCAGTTTAAAACTGTATATAATGTATCAACTTTACTCAGCGCTTACCACTACCAGGTACTGGGCTTCCTGCTTTATGTGCTGTGTTTGATTTAAGCCTCACAACAACTCTCTAAGATAGGTACTATTATTTCTTTTATCAAAAGTAAAGTGAGGAGTTCCTGTAGTGGCTCAGCAGAAAGGAATCCAACTGGGTAACAATGAGGTCGCTGGTGTTGATCCCTGGCCTGCTCAGTGGGTTAAGGATCTGACGTTGCAGTGAGCTGTGGTGTAAGTTGCAGATGCAGCTCGGATCTAGTGTTGCTGTGTTTGTGGCATAGGCCAGCGGCTGCAGCTCTGATTGGACCCCTAGCCTGGGAACTTCTGTATGCAGCAGGTGCAGTCTAAAAAAGCAAAAAAAAAAAAAAAAAAAAAAAAATTGTGAGACTAAAGGTCAAATTAACTGTTCACCTACTAAGTAGTAGAACCAAGTTTCTGTTTTTTGAAAATAGGTTTATTTCTAGAGCCTGAGCAAATAACTATACCTAGCTATTCCTCAAGTGATATGATGAGAAAGGAAGAGAATATTGGTGAAACAGAAGGACAAGTCACTGAATGGTGGGAATGCAGAGGACCAATTTTGTCATAGTCTGGGTTGGAGTTAGTTTTTCATTCAGTCAACAAATATTTACCAGTCACATACTATGTGATTGGCACTGGGTATAAACAAGCAAGTAAAACGTACATAACTTTTCAATAATTCAACAAAAAATATATCAGGCACCTCGGGGGGGGCGGGGGGGAGTCCTGACGTGACCCTGGTGATAGGAAGTCAGCACTGTCCTGATTGAAAATCTGAGACTCCAGCAACCAAATGTAGTTCCTCTTTCCACTTCTCAACTCTAATTAAGAAGTGAGAATGTGGGAGGGGGAGGGAGTAGGATGGACTGGGAGTTTGGGCTTAGTAGATGCACGCTATTGCATTTGGAGTGGACACAATGACAGATCCTGCTGTATAGCACAGATAACTATGTTTAGTTACTTGTGATGGAACATGACGGAGGATAATGTGAGAAAAAGAATGTGTGTATATGTATATATATATATGACTGGGCCACTTCGTTTACAGCAGAAATTGACAGAACATTATAAATCAACTATAATTTGAAAAAAAGAAAGCTTTTAAAGCTTTTGGTTAAAAAAAAAAGAACTGAGAATGTGACAATTTAGATTGCCTCATAGATTACGAAAGCCTGCCTTTGGAAGTGAATGACTAAAAATCCCTTCCTTGTCTTATTTTTTTTTTTCCTGTGTGTTTTACGATAACAAATTTCTACTAGTAAGAAGATGATAGTTTTATTATAACATGACATTTCACTGTAATTTAAGTTAAAATGTTCCTATTGTCATGTTTAAAAGGAAATAGCGTTCTTTCTAGGTTGAGAATCCTTAGAGGGGACAGTTTAGGACAAAGGTCACTGTTTTGGTTTTCATAAGGTGTATTAATCATAACGGTAAATATTTCTCTCTCATTCACACACACCACACACATAAATTCCAGCTGTCACGGCTACCATAAGTCATTGAGTGACCAGCTTGGGTTAAAATCACATCGAGGACCATAACTATGGTAGTTTCAATAGATCATCCTTCACAAAGTTCTATTTTCAAGGCTCTTTTGAACAAAGTTCAAGAAATCTATCTGGGCCCCTCTGTTTTCTTGTCTCCTCAGTGAACTAGTATATCCGTATGGCAGGGCTAGAGTGTGTTTGTTCTGGGCAAAGTATCAAGAGTCTTGCCTAAGATGGTGAGACTTTGTAGCCTCCATAATAATGGTCCAAAGTCTTCCTTTCCTCTGTGTTCTTGTTATAGGCACATACAAGAATGGTGCTACCCACCAGGCTTTCCTTTCACATTCTCCTTGGAAAGCTGCATTGATACAGATTTAATTCTTATCTTTCCAGTAGTTAATGTTAGTATTTAATATTTGCTCTACAAAGTAGGTGCTTCCATAGCTGCTCTTTTAAACTTTTATAACAACATGAACAACTAATCTCAGAAATTATTACAGTGGAGTTCCCATCATGGCTCAGTGGAAATGAATCCAACTAGGAACCGTGAAGTTATGGGTTCGATCCCTGGCCTTGCTTGGTGGGTTCAGGATCCGGTGTTGCTGTGAGCTGTGGCATAGGTTGCAAATGTGGCTCGGATCTGGAGTTACTGTGGCTCTGGCATAGGCAGGCAGTGGTAGCTCTGATTCCACCCCCAGCCTGGGAACCTCCTCAAAAAAAAAAAAAATTATTATAGTAATCGCTAATATTTATCAAATGGCCTTTCTCTTCCTATGACCCTCACTGGCATTTTGTTTGCACAGGACTTGGGAACCTACTTGGGGCCCCGGAACACAGGTGACTGGGAGGGCCTACTGTCTCCGACCTGGGTCCAGGGCAGCTCTTGAAAGAAGCAGTCAGCCATTCAAACAGCAGCATTCCTGGAGGTGTGGCAAAACAGACTCCATCACTTTACTTTCAGTTTCCAAGAAAGTCCAATTCTGCATGTATCTTTCTAGTTGTTTATGTCTACTTGGTATAGGATCTGTTGAATCCTCTGGTCTATTATTACTTTTTGTCCCCAAGCACATGCCATTTCCCACGTCCTGGCTGCTGTCATTTCTCCTCTGGATTATTGCAGTCTCCTAAGTGATTTCTGTGTCTTGAGTTTTACCACCTGGACCAACACCCCTGATTCTTCTCCACAATGTACCTAAAGTGATCTTTCCAAGTAGTCATGCCATTTCTCTGCTTAATATCTTTAAATTTCTCCCAATGCTCTTCAGATAAAGTAAAAAAAAAAAAATTTTTTTTTGTCTTTCCTAGGGCTGCACCTGTGGCATATAGAGGTTCCCAGGCTAGGGGTCTGATTGGAGCTGTAGCCACTGGCCTACACCACAGCCACAGCAATGCCATATCCGAGCCGGGTCTGCGACCTACACCACAGCTCATGGCAATGCCAGATCCTTAACCCACTGAGCAAGGCCAGGGATCAAACCTGCAAACTCATAGTTCCTAGTCAGATTCATTAACCACTGAGCCATGACGGAAACTCCAAAGTCTAAAATCTTTAATGCAGTTTTGGATCCTGCATTTTAGGACATCTGCTTACCTGTGTCTCAGCTATAACGCTCCAACTTGCACACTCTAGGCTTTAATCCTTTTGAACTTCAAGCAGCTGAACTACCAATTTTTAGGAAGAGGAGAGAGACACCTGGGTCTTAAAAACAATCAGATTTAAATGCTTCTATGTTTCTTTTCATTACCTTTTCTCTTAGTGTCAGTATCATTTTAGCTCACTGCAGATTCTTTTTCTTTGTATAGTGGGAAAGGTGGCCACCAATGGCTCCAGATTTGCACCTTACTTTTTATAGAATTGTCATCTGTGACTAATTTATAGAATTCTTAACACCACACTGTATTCCTCTCAGATAATGATAGTAGAAACATCCAGGAAGCTAAGTAGAGGAGTTTGGAGTCAGAAAAACTAAGAGATTTTCAAGAAAGAGGGAATGGTCAATAATATTAAAAGTCTAATAAGTTTTTATTTTATTTCATTTTTACTTTTGGCCAAGCTCTCAGCATGCGGAAATTCTGGGGCTGGGGATCAAACCCGCACCACAGCAGTGATCAGAGCCACAGCAGTGAAAACACTGTATCCTTAATCCACTGCACACCAGGGGAACTCCCTAATAAGTTTATTTATTTGTTTTTTCTTTTTATGGCCACACCCACAGCATATGGAAGTTCCCGGGCCAGAGATGGAATCTGAGCTGCAGCTGTGGCAACACAGGATCCTTTAACCCACCACACTGGGCTGGGTATTGAACCCTAAGCCTCTGCAGTGACCGGAGCCACTGTGGTTGGATTCCTAACCCACTACACCATGGCGGGAACTCCTAATGAGCTAATTTTTAAAATACAATTTAAAATGATGGGTGGCTTGACAATTAGGAAGTTAGTACTAATCAACCTGATTCTTGGCAGGTCTAGTAGACCTTCTTGATTTCAGAAAGATCCATCAATAGAAACACAAGAAGATGGATGGACTTTGGACATGTCCAAGTCCACAAAGGGATTAGAATGCCCCCAGGAGATTTATGGAAAAGGTATATAAGATTTTAGTAAAAAAAAAAAACTAGTTTTGGACACATAGCAATTAAAACAAGATCAGTTACTGTAAATTGTATCATCTGTCATCTGAGTTCACAGACCTGTCTCACCCTCCTGGAGGCAGCAGCCCAAGTTTTACTAAACTTAATACAGGAGAGAACTTAGTCTCAGATCACTTGCATGTTACCTGGACTATAAATATCTAATATTTGAAAGATATTTAACATGGTTCAAATTGTTACCCCCAAAACATTCAAGATGTCCTAGCTTCACTTTATGAATATGGGAACTAAGACTGGGAGTGGACAATGTTTGGTTTGGAAAAGAAAACACATACATAGTATAAGCATGCCACTTTATTATTTACTTTTTTCCTAATCAGAACTTTTGCTTGTGTTTCTTTTTTTGTGGAGGTATAGTTGATGTACACAATTACTAACTTTCAGGTTTACACCATAGTCATTTACAGCTTTTAAAGTTTATATTCCATTTCTAGTTATTATAAAATATTGGCTATATTCCCTGTGTTGTACAATATGACCTTGTAGCTTTTTTATTTCATATGTAGTAAGTCGTACATCTTCAGCTCCTACCCCTATCTTGGCCCCTTCCCTTCTCTCTCCCCATTGAAAACAACTAATTTGTTCTCCATATCTGTGAGTTTCTTTTTCCTTCTTTTCTTTTTTTTTTTTGCTATTTCTTGGGCTGCTCCTGCAGCATATGGAGGTTCCCAGGCTAGGGGTCGAATCAGAGCTATAGCCACGGCCTACACCAGAGCCACAGCAACGCGGGATCCGAGCCGTGTCTGCAACCTACACCACAGCTCACGGCAACGCCGGATCCTTAACCCACTGAGTAAGGGCAGGGACCGAACCCATAACCTCATGGTTCCTAGTCGGATTCGTTAACCACTGCGCCACGACAGGAACTCCGAGTTTCTTTTTTATTATATTCACTCATTTGTTTTATTTTTACATTTCATATATAAATGATATCATACAGTATTTGTCTTTCTCTGACTTATTTCGCTAGCATAATGCCCTCCAAAGTCTATCCGCGTTATTGCAAATGGAAGAATTTCATTATTTTTTATGGCTGAGTAGTATTCCATTGTGTGTGTGTGTATCACATCGTTTTTATCTATTTATCTGTTGGTGGATCAGCCTGCCACTTTATTTGCTGCTCTAGGGTAAGATGTCATCAGACACAGTACTGCATCTTCAGGACATATGTAGGAAAGGATTTCAGACCTGACAATATCTCTTTCCCAACTGCTGTCCAACCCACAAGCATTGCAGGAAAGTGGCACAATCATTTCAGAAACTTTATGTATGCTACATGTTTTACAGGCAAAACAATCATGATTACAGAGAGCTACTCAAGCTATGTGATAATGAAAGAATTAGGTTGTCTGCCAAGGTGTGGTTAGACAAGGAGAACAAAACACAGCTGTTTTTCTCCTCAAAATAGAAGTAATCCTGCTAATTACAACTCTGTAACATACAAAAGGTACAACGAAGAAAATAATCTCAACACACAAAGATAACCACTGTTAACACCTTGGTCTATACCATACCAGCTCTTTTATTTTTGTTCACACTCACATACATACATGCATTTAAAAAAATCACTTAAAGCGTTTTGTTTAGTAACTTATTTTCATATGTTGTGAACTGTTTCCATGTTAAAAAATGTAATTTTTTTCTTTTTTGGGCTGCACCTGTGGCATATGGAAGTTCCCAGGCTAGGGGTTGAATTGGAGCTGCAGCTGCCAGTCTATGTCATAGCCATAGCAGTGCCAGATCCGAGCCACATCTGTGACCTACTCTGCAGCTTTCAGCAACACCGGATGCTTAACCCACTGAATGAGGCCAGGAATCAAACCTACATCCTCATGGATACTAGTCAAGTTCTCATCCCACTGAGCCACAACAGGAACTCCTATAATATCATTTTTAACGTTTGTATGGTATCCTATTGTATCCAGGTATCCGAATTAATTTCATCAAATCCCATATTGTTGGACATTTAGGTTGTTTCCAAATTATCTGTACTATGAACAGAAGAAAACTTCCTTGATTATTTCCTTAGAATAATCCCAAGACTTGAATGTCAGGATCAAAGATTATACACGTCTAAAAGTTTGATTCATGTTGTCAAACTATTTATATTCCTGACAGGATGTATTTTACTATCATTTCTATTTTACAGATAAAGAAATTGAGGTTAAAGGCCACAGAACACGCTGGAATGCCCAGAGGAGAGCAGGTCAGCATGTAGTAATTCAGGAACTCCTTTATTCATTAATTCATTGTTCAATGAGTTCCAATTTGGGGGCAGAGAATTTTATTTAGCATTGGAGATATTTGCCATTGGCAGGGCCTCTGCTGGTCTGCTATGTTAGGCACTGGAAAGGCACTGCCTGCAGCCATTGGAGAAGCTATTAAAAAAAAAACTGCTTAATTGGAGTCAGGGAGGCGTAAATCACACCCAGTTACTCTTCCCTTACCTGAATGGTCTTGGAAGCCCTTCCTCACTGTACAGTAGAAAGGATAAAGGTAAGGCATCCTTGGGGAACTCTGCCTTCTGAGATGGGTGACTCAGATAGAGTGGGCCTCAGTTTTCTTATTTGTAAAATGGGGATAATGGTGGTACCTACTCTGGTGTATTAGTTGCTCGTGGCTGCTGAAACAAATTGCCAAAACTCAGTGGCTTCAGACAAACTTATTGTCTCACAGATCTTGGGTAAAAGAAGTCCAGAATCAATTTCCCTGGGCCAAAATCAAAGTGTCTCTAGACACTACAGGGGAGAATCTATCCTTGCCTCTTTAGTTTCTGGTGGTTGCTGGCATTCCTTCATTTGTGGCTGCAGTTATATTGTCCCTCCCCACACCCCAATTCTGTTTCTCCATGGAATCCTCTTCTACTTCCCTGTTATAAGGATACATGTAATTGCATTTAGGGCCCGTTTTGATAATGCAGGATAACGTCTTCCATTTGGAAATCCTTAATCTGAAAAGACTATTTCCACTTAACATGTACAGGTTCCAGGGCCTGATATCTTTGGGGCTGTTATCTGCCTATTACAATGAGAGTTGTTATGAGACTCAGCCCGCAGAAGATTGAGCACAGCATCAGCTGGTGAACAAGTAAATATCTGCCTGTTCCCTCTTTTAAAAAGAGGTTTCTAAGGAGGCCTCCCTTAAAGGGCTGTTATAATGTTCAAACAAAGCACAGTCATAACACATAGAAGAATGTGAGAAATTAAGGAATGAGATAAAAGCTAATCAATGAACAGTTTCTCTTGCTCCTGTTGCCAGATTTAGGCCTCTGTCTACTGATGCCAAATTGAAACACACAGACAAGAGTTTTGGGTAAAGGAGAAAAAAAAATGGCTTTATTGCTTTGCCAGGCAAAGAAGGGTCACAGCAGGCGAATGCCTTAAATTCTGTGCTTCCCCCCCCCCCATAATTGCGAGGAGTTTTATAGTAAAAAGAAGAAAGACAGGTTTTCATATAGGAATCAGGATTGGGACAAACATGCAGTCTTCTTTCTTTGGGGAATCTTAGTCATCAAAGCTGGAGTCAAATGTTCTTGACAGTAGTCTTCTGGGTTATTGCCTAGAATAACAGTACTTGTGAAAAGGGCATATTGCTCAGAGATTAGAACTAGGAAAGTTCCTGAAAAATATCATGTGCTAATAATCTTTAACCCACAGGCAGTTATGCTCAGGGTGCCTAATCTTTAGCTCACAGGTGATTGTGTTTAGGGTGCGGTTAAGTCAGGGAGAATGACAAGGAAGGACTCTAAATCTATTCAACTTTAAAGTATTCACTTATAAAAGAAGCATAAGGAATATAACTTTTCTCTTAGGTGTATTCCTTGAGAGGGAAGCAGGAACCTGCCCAAAGGCTATACTGTTGCTTGACTGTTCCTCCCTTCCCTGATCAGCAACTGCCTGAACCTGTTCCTAGGCACTCAGGGAAGGTCATGGCGGCTGAATGAGGCCCATTTCCCAAGAACAAGAAATAGGGTGCACAGAAAGGCTCCTGAGCCCAGGAGCCCCACAGGACTGTGTCAGATTTAACTCCCACAACTGGGTTTCAGACATCCTTCCATCCAGGCTGCTCACATCCTCACTCAGGCTTCTCCCTCTCCTGGCCCCGCCCCCTCGATCTTCGCCCCTGGCCACCTGGCGAGGGGACCTCAGGCTACAGTGCTCTGGAGGAGCGAGGGATGTTTGGTCTACTGCCCATTAAATCCCATGCCATTCCATCTGATTCTCTCTCCTTTCTCAACCTGAAGTTTACTCACCCGACTAAACTATATTTACTGAGCTTAATGGTGACAAGTTACTTGCTTTCAGATGAAAAACGAGAGAAGGAACTGTTGGAAGCAAACTGGCGATATTACCGGACAGCCCGCACGAAAGGCGTGGGGGCCTACATAACTCGGTCGCTGAGCCCAGGGGCCTGCTCTCTGCGCCGGCGCAGTAGGCTCCACTCGCCATGCCGACTGTCAGCGTGAAGCGCGATGTGCTCTTCCGAGCTCTGGGCCGGACCTACAGTGAGTGCCAGCCTCATAAGCTTAGGTTCTGTGCCTTATGTGGCAGGCTGGGATTCCCCTCCAAAAAGGCATTGTGGCTAAGTTCATGTTTCCTGGCAGATTTTGGCCTTGGACACTCCCGCGGCCTGGCTGTAGTCTCTGGGAACCGGCATCTCCGCGGGTGCTATTGTATCACTCGTACCTGATGGGCTCGCAGTGTCATTCATTCAGTGATCTGGCTTCGGGTGCCTGCTGCGTGCCAGATGTCAGGGAATAGAACAGGAATGAAGCCTCGGGTTGCACCCTCAGTGTAGCTAAGTGCGTGCAATAGGAAGAGCGCTGTGGGAACTCCATTTGTGAGCAGGAGGCTGGGACGGCGTTTTTTTGCTAGGATTATTTTTATTAACATTTACTGAGCTCCTGTTAGGTGCCAGGCACTGTTCCTAGCGCTTGGGGAATACAGCGGTGCAGAGGGCGCATAAGGTTCAGGATCACATTCTGGAGGGAGAGGCAGATATTAAGACCAGCGTATTAATTAAAATGATTTCAGCTGATGTTTAATGCTGTCAAAACGAAAAAGAGTCTGTGCAAAAAACAACATTAGATAGGGTTATACATGTGGGCTGAGCCCTGAGTGACTCGGTGGGCTTACTTTTTAGGCCACATTTCCTCTCTTTAGTTCTGAAAACACTTCCATTTAAAATAGGAAGACTAATTAAGTACAGTTATCAGTTACCCTGTAGATGTAGCAGTTGAAGTTGTATGTGTCCCGTCCCATGTTATCAGTTTGTATAACGGTTGTACTCGTTGATTTGTGAGAGCTATTTTTGGTTCTAGGGCTCAGTATAACAAAGCCCTAGTTGGTTTAACACTGCTTCCTACAATAAGATGTTACTGGGAAAGTAAAGCTAGTTTTTAAAAACGATTCTTAAGGCGTACTTATAGATACTATGTATGACCCTTGAACAAACGAAGTCGGAATTGGTAAATACTAAGGTACTACGTAGTCTGTGGTTATTTAACCCTGCTGTGTAGAACTCAGGAGGGCCAACTGTAAGTTATTCAGAGATTTTGGACTTGACGGGGGCGGCGGCGGCGGGGGGGTGGGGCGCGGGGCGGGGCGGAATCAGAATCCCTGATCCTGTCTTATTCATGGGTCAACTATATTCTTAAAGTGTTATTCCCTCTAGGGTTCTGAGATAAGTCCCTGAAAGTAGAGGTAATACTCTTATCCTCTGAACTGGGCTGTAATTCCCTATACTTTTTGTCTCATACTATGCTTTTTTATATTTCTTACCTGTACTTCCAAACCTTATTCTCAGTGATTGTGTATGACGTGCTGGAATTACACAAGATGATATGTAGCAAATACTTGCTCAGGATGTTTGTGACCACCTGGGTATCCATAGCTGGGAAAGTAAAAAAAAAAAAAAAAAAAAAAAAATCAGGTTTTTAAAAATGATGAGATTTATAACCTATTCACTGTCATCTGATGTTTTAATATATTCTGTAGCTTCCCCCTCTTTTTTTTTTCCATATTGAGAAAGATCAAGTACTTTGATTATCCATAAATATGTCAGCTACTGACTTATTAAAATTTCACTCAGGAAGATTGATATTGAGATGTATTTCAGGTAAGTCAGTAATAATACCATCATTAGTTTATGTTTCATGTGTTCTTTCTTGAAACGTTTTAAGTGTTGAGGTCAAAGTTGGAAAAACATGTTTGGCAGAGCATCTTTTTTCCAGGTAGTGTGGATCTGGCCTGTTTCTTGCCCCTTCCCCCCTTTTTTTCTTCTTCTGTCATTTTTTTCTTGTTTTCAGATAATGTCTCATTCATTCTTTTCTGTCTCCGGTCCCTCTTTTGTTCAGTCCCTTCAGGGGTTGCTTTTTATTTGTCCTAAATCCCACTGTTTCGTCTGTTTTGTTCAGTCACTGCTTTTCCGTTCCCCGCTTATTTGCTTATCTAAGATAAGCAAAGAATATTTTTCAAGCTGCTTTTTCTTTTTTTTTCTTTTTTTTAATGGCAGCACCTGCAGCCTATTGAAGTTTGCAGGCCAGGGATTGAATTCGAGCCTCAGCTGGAGCAATGCCAGATCCTTTAACCCACTGCACTGGAGAGAGGATTGAAACTGCTCCTCCAGGAGTTCCTGTCATGGCTCAGCAGAAACAAGTCTGACTAGCAGCCCTGAGGACTCAGATTCAATCCCTGGCCTCGCCCAGTGGGTTAAGGATCTTGTGTTGCAGTGAGCTGTGATGTATGTCACAGATGTGGCTCTAATCCCAAGTTGCTGTGGCGTAGGCTGGCGGCTGCAGCTCCGATCCAACCCCTAGCCTGGGAACCTCTGTATGCCACGGATGCAGCCCTAAAAAGATAAACACTGCTCCTCCACAGCAACCTGAGCCACTACAGTCAGATTCTTTTTTTTTTTTTTTTTTTTGGTCTTACTTTATTTTTTATTTTTTTAGAGCTGGAGCCACAGCATATGGAAGTTCCCAGGCTAGGGCTCCAATTGGAGCTGTAGCCACCAGCCTCTGCTGCAGCAACTTGGGATCCGAGCTACATCTGTGACCCACACCACCGCTCACTGCAGTGTTGGATCCTCAATCCACTGAGCGAGGCCAGGGATCAAACCCGTGTCCTCATAGATGCTATTCGGGTTCGTTAACCGCTAAGCCATGATGGGAACTCCTGCAGTCAAGATTCTTAATGCACTGTGCCACAGTGGGAACTCCTGAAGGTGCTTTTATTCTGTTCATTCTGCTCCTCTGGGGCAGTTTTGTCTCCTTAGTCTTCATTTTTTACTGCCTTTCTGCTCAGGTGTTTTCCTCTTGCCACTCTTGTTAGTCAATTTGTTTTCACTCTTCTTCACTCTGGTCTCATTTTGCCTTGCTGTGGTCACTGATAGTGCTCCCAGAGCTACCTGTGTGTTTCATATAAACACCAAAGATGTAGTTGCTTAGCTGTGTTAGTTGTCTGTTACTGCATAATAAATTACCTCCAAAGTTAATAGCTTAAAACAGCAGTCAAATGATGTTTTGTGATGATGTATGTTATCTGTTTCTGAGGTTCAAGGATTGGGGGGGAGTGGCTTAGGTGGCTGGTTCTTGCTCTCACCTGTTTGTGGTAAAGATATCAGATTTATAATCATCCCAAGGCCTAAGTGGGGCTGGAGAGTCTAATTCCAAGTCCATTCAAGTGTTTGTTGGTTGACCTCAGTTCCCTGCTGATGTTTTGAGACTTCAGTGCTTTCTACCTTGACCTCTCCATGGGATTGTTTGCAACATGGTGACTTGTTGGTCCAGGAGAGCAGGTAGTCAAGAGAGTGCTCAAGACAGAAGCCACAGTTTTTACCTACATCTAAGAAGCGATGTATCATCCCTTTGCTGTATTTTTTGGGTCACGTGGACCAATCCTGGCACTGCATAGGTAGAGACTGCAGAGGGTTCGGGTACCAGGAGGCGGATGTTCTTAGGGGCTGACTACCACAGTCTGCCCTCTGGCCCCTGGTGATTCATGTTCCTCCCTCATGTGAAATGCACCCCCTCCCAAGGCCCCAAGAAGTGTCATCCCATTATAGCAGCAGCTCAGAATCCAGAGCCTCGTCATCTAAGTCTGGTTCAGTGGGGGATGAGGTTCTTCAAGTATTGTTCCTTAAGTACAGCTGCTTGAGTTTAATTACTCATGGCCTGAGACTTAGAGTGGTGGGACGGGTATAGGACATTCCTCTTCAGAAGGGGGAAGTGGGAGACACAAAGGAGTTATTGGTCCATGGCAGTTCTAAAATTGAACTGGCAGATATTGGAGGTCCTTGATTAGATCTCAAGCCCTGGAGTCACTGTCCATGGCTCTGCCCTACACCCTTGGTTTCATCCTCATTATTATTTTTTTTTTAAATAAAAGCGAAAGAAAGCACATGCTCTATAGTTGATTAGTTTTGTCTGGCTGTTTCCCACTAATAGAATTTTGGGGGTTCAAAGACTTTATTTCATTCTCTGTCTGTTTCAGCTCCAGGTCACAATATTTCTGCATATGTATTTAAAAAACTTTGTGGGTCTTTGGTCAGTTTTACTGGTTTCCACTTAATTAGTCAAAAGCCACACCACCCACTAAACTCTGAATTAAACTACTTGTACCTTGGGCTTCTGCAGCTACAACGCCCTTATTTAAACTCGGTTGTTTGCTTAATGCACTTGTGAGGCACAGCCTTAATTCCTCTATATATAATGCCTTTTGTCTGAATGATTAGTGCCTTTGATTTTACTGAGTCTCAAGGTTTTATAATCATACCTTTGATTTCATCTTTGGGTCATGCTTCCCTGCCAATGCTCTGAATTTGCTCTTTGCTCAGAAGTCATTTCTATGTATTTATTTTTTTGTCTTTTTGCCTTTTCTGGGGCCACTCCCATGGCACATGGAGGTTCCCAGACTAGGGGTCGAATCGGAGCCATAGCCACCGGCCTACACCAGAGCCACAGCAACACAGGATCCAAGCTTCGTCTGCGACCTACACCACAGCTCATGGCAATGCCAGATCCTTAACCCACTGAGCAAGGTCAGGGATCAAACCTGCAACCTCCTGGTTTCTACTCAGATTCGTTAACCACTGAGCCACAACGGGAACGCCAGAAGTCATTTCTTAATTTTATTATTGTTTTAGATTTGGGGAGGCTGAGAATTTTGAAAACCATCAGGTCCCGGCTCCTTTATTCATTTATTTATTTTTGTCTTTTGTCGTTTTAGGGCCACACCCGCAGCATATGGAGGTTCTCCAGGTCACCCAACTATAGGCAGCAGTGCTGCTAAACTTTCTGCCTTTGCCTAAGAAGGATTCACCTTCTGTCAGTTTCCAATAACACTTTCTTACTTTCCTCCATATCCTTACCTGTACCCTTGTCAGAAACTGAGGCTTTTAACAGCTTTTTCAAGGCACTTTAGGTTTTCATTTACACTGTCAAAGCCATCCCATGTTTTCCTGTGTTTGGCTATGGCAGCACACCACTTCCGGGGACCAGTGCCTGTGTTAGTTGTCTATTGCTGCATAACAAATTACCCAAGTACTTAGTGTAAAACAGTAAATCTTTATTATTTCACAGTTTCTGAGAGAGCAGAATAGAGGAATTGATGTAGCTGGGTAATCTGGCTTTGGTTGCTCAAGAGGTTTCAGTCACCTCAAGGCTTGGCTGGGCTGGAGAAAATGCTTCCAAGCTCACTCGGGGTTGTTTCAGACCTCAGTTCACAGAAGAGTGTAAAGACCAGGATGCAGGGATGACTGGGGTGTGTGTGTGTGTCCGTCCGTGGTTGCTCTGTTATTTCCTTCCCCCCACCGACCCACGTGTTCATCCCCACCAGTGAGTGGGAGTCATCCTAGACGCCCCCTGCTCACTTACGTCCTGGTCAGTCCTTGAATCTTAGAGGTTATGTCTCTAACATTTCTTACATTCTTCCTTCTTCCTCAGGCTCACTATCTCACTTGTTTGTTTCAGTGGACCCTGTTCCAATCCGTCTACCACCCCACAACTTCCTTTAAAATGCAGAGCTGAGGAGTTCCCGTCGTGGCTCAGTGGTTAACGAGTCTGACTAGGAACAGTGAGGTTGCAGGTTTGATCCCTGGCCTTGCTCAGTGGGTTAAGGGTCCGGCGTTGCTGTGAGCTGTGGTGTAGGTTGCAGACGCGGCTCGGATCCCCGAGTCGCTGTGGCTCTGGCATAGGCCAGTGGCTCTGGCATAGGCTGGCGGCTATGGCTCCGATTCAATCCCTAGCCTGGGAACCTCCATATGCCATGGGAGAGGTCCAAGAAGTGGCAAAAAGACAAAAAATAAGTAAATAAAATAAAAAAAATGCAGAGCTAATCATGCTGTTGCCCAACTGAAAATCCTTTAGTGTAACTCCCTGCTGCCTGGGGCCAGAGGGCAAATCCCTTGGCCTTATGAGCTGACTTCTTTCTACTTGTTCAATCATATCTCTTCCTGACAGGACCTTCATGCTTTATCCGTATTGAACTTTCCAAATGGCCATGCTGCTGTCTCATTCCCCAGAGTCCTTTCCTAATGAACTCTCTGTGAAGCCTTTGCTGACCCTCAGTGGAGTTAATTTGCTTCCTTTGTGCCAACTCTGTACCTTGCACTTAACATTATTATTATTATTTTATTTATTGTCTTTTTAGGGTCTTACCCATGGCATGTGGAGTTTCTCACGCTAAGGGTCGAAGCAGAGCTATAGCCACTGGCCTACACTACAGCCACAGCAATGCCAGATCCGAGCTGCATCTGTGACCTACACCCCAGCTCACGGCAACGCTGGATCCTTAACCCACTGAGCAAGGCCAGGGATCGAACCCGAAACCTCATGGTTCCTAGTCAGATTCATTACCACTGAGCCATGATGGGAACTCCAATGGGAACTCCAACAGTATTATTAACGTTACTTTATTTATACATGTGGTTTGTTTACTAGTGTAGGGAGTACTTAAGGCAGGAATTGTGTTTTATTTATCTTTGTAGCCCTTGCACCTAGTACCGTGCCAACATGAAGTAGGTGCTTAATAAATGTCTGTTAATTTGAAGTTCAGTGTCAGGATCAGGAATTCTTTTTTTTTTTTTTTTTTTGTCTCTATTTCTTGGGCCACTCCCGCGGCATGTGGAGGTTCCCAGGCTAGGGGTTGAACCGGAGCTGTAGCCACCGGCCTACACCAGAGCCACAGCAACGCGGGATCCGAGCCGTCTGCAACCTACACCACAGCTCACGGCAACGCCGAATCGTTAACCCACTGAGCAAGGGCAGGGACCGAACCCGCAACCTCATGGTTCCTAGTCGGATTCGTTAACCACTGCGCCACGATGGGAACTCCAGGATCAGGAATCTTAAGACCAGCTTTTCACTAGACTATACTGGCAATGGTTTGTGTTCAGTGTGGTGGTGTTCTTTTAGGGCTGCACCGAGGCACATGGAGGTTCCCAGGTTGGGGGTTGAATTGGAGCTGTGGCTTCTCACCTATGCCACAGCAATGCGGATTCTGAGTTGCATCTATGTTTGGTAATAAGAAAACCCTGAAAATGCTTTTTCAAGTAGCAAAGCAAAGCAGGATATAATTTAAAAATAAGAGAATTGTTAATTATTGCAACATAACTGTGTTTCAGGGTGCTATGCCAGGCTCATTTTCTGCATGAAACACATTGAAATCTTTCCACAGTTGCATGCTTATGAATAAGTGGCTGTGAAATGCTAGTTTATGAATAGAAATCAGAAAGTTTACCTGAGGTGCCAAGCTCTCAGAACTAGTAGGCGGAACCATCAGAAATTGAACTCAAATTGGCCTTGCTCCAAAGCCAGCTGTCAGGCTGCCTCAGAGAATTTTAAATGATAGGATTTATAGGGTATTACTCCATTGTGTTGGAGCTATGATTTGGAGCCTACATTTATACTGGATCCCTACTTAGGATTGTTTTTCTTCCAAGTAAATGTAACCTAACTCTTAGCTAATATTAGATGAATCAGTGCTTTATTTAATAGTTTTGTTTTTTTCTTTAAAGTCTTTTTTTTGGCTCAGCTTTTTTTGATTTGTTTTTAAGTGGTGATATTTGCTGCCTGCTATTTAGTATGCTTGATGTAAGATGATTTAAAAAATGGAGTTTGTATGCTATTTTCATTTATACTGAATGGATTAAAATTAGCAATCTCTCTCTCTCTCTTTTTTTTTTTTTTTTTCTAGCCAATGAAGAATTTGATGAACTATGCTTTGAATTTGGTCTGGAACTCGATGAAATTGTATGTATTGGATATATATTTCTTTAATATTCTGTGTGTAAGTTCATTGTATTTTATCTTTGTTACCTTCTGGTTAGACTAAGACGCAGCATCTGTGGATCTTGGTGATTTCTGTGTTCTCCGTGTTAAGGGGCTGAACTCTGGTTCTAAGAGTGTGCTTTGTGTAAAGTCTCCAAAGGGATTCATGCTTTCTTCTCATGCAGTCACCCCAGGTCATCGGGCTAGTGCTGTGGAGGTGGGTCGACCCTCTCAGGTAACCCCAGGATGAGAGCCAGCTCCCCAGTAGTGAGGTACCACTGGCAGATAACCACGTGGAGGGTGCTGGGAGCAGTGGCAACGCTGCTTCAGCCATTCGATGTTTCCTTGGCCTCTGGCTTCCACTCTTTCAAGTCCTCTGTGCCCCACCCCACCTTCCCCAGGCTTATTTAACCAGTGTTAATTCGTTCCTCATTTATTATGCTGTACGTTGATCTTATCAAATGATCTCCCACTTTTTGAAGAATTGCTTGTAAAGATGATTTTGAAGCATTTTCTTTTTTTTTTATATAGTGATTTTTATTTTTTTTTCCTTATAGCTGTTTTACAGTGTTCTGTCAATTTCCCACTCTACAGCATGGTGACCCAATTACACATATATGTACACATTCTTTTTTCTCACATTATCATACTCCATCACAAGTGACCAGATGTAGGTCCCAGTGCTACACAGCAGGATCTCATTGCTAATCCATTCCAAAGGCAATAGTCTGCATCTATTAACCCCAAGCTCCCAATCCACCCCACTCCCTCCTCTTCACCTTTGGCAACCACAAGTCTATTCTCCTAGTCCGTGATTTTCTTTTCTGTGGAAAGGGTCATTTGTGCTGTATGTTAGATTCCAGATATAAGTGATGTCATGTGATATTTATCGTTCTCTTTCTTTTTTTTTTTTTTTTTTTTTTTTTTTGGTCTTTTTGTCTTTAAGGCCACTCCCGCGGCATATGGAGGTTCCCAGGCTAGGAGTCTAATTGGAGCTGTAACTGCCAGCCTACACCAGGGCCACAGCAACTCGGGATCTGAGCTGTGTCTGCGACATATACCACAGCTCACAGCAACGCCAGATCCTTAACCCACTAAGCGAGGCCAGGGATCGAACCCACAACCTCATGATTTCTAGTAGGCTTCATTAACCACTGAGCCAAGATAGGAACTCCTTCTGCTACTTCTTTAGTAATGCTACAGGAAGATTTTTTTTTAATTAATTAGTATCTGTGTGCTTGAGAAGTCAGCTGAGATTTTTGCAGTTTATATAATTATTATTATTTTTTTTTGTCTTTTGTCCTTTTAGGGCCGCACTCGCGGCATATGGAGGTTCCCAGGCTAGGGGTCTAATCCGAGTTGTTGCTGCCAGCCTATGCCAGAGCCACAGCAACACCAGGTCTAAGCCGCGTCTGCAACCTACACCACAGCTCATAGCAATGCCAGATCCTTAACCCACTGAGCAAGACCGGGGATCAAACCTGCAACCTCATGGTTCCTAGTTGGATTTGTTTCTGCTGCGCCATGATGGGAACTCCTATATAATTTTTTAGAACCCAATTATGTTTGAGGCTGTGTGATATCTAAGCATTGGAATGGATATCAGGAAAATTGAGTATTAGCTTGAGCTTCCACACTTACTAGCTATGTGACCATGGACAGCTCTGGTCACTTGCCTCTCTGGCCTCCTTTTCATCTGTGAAATAAAGGGTTTGAATTATCTGCTGTAGAGCTCAGGGAACTATATTTAGTCACTTGTGATGGAACATGATGTAGGATAATGTGGGAATGAGAATGTGTATGTATATATGTGTGTATGTACACACATACATGTATGTAAGACTGGGTCACTTAGCAGCAGATATCAACAGAACAATGTAAATCAACTATAATAGAAAAAATAAAAACCTGGAAAAATAAAAAATAAAATAAAGGGTTTGGATTACATGATCTCTGCAGATCCCTCTGGCTTCAAAATTTCTGTGGTCCTTGATTTCCATAGCACTTTTGTTAGTATTGACAAACCCAGTCTTCCTAGATGATCATTCTGTGAAGTCAGATACTGAAAATGAAAGTTTAAGCAACTGTCCTTTTTGCAAAAGAAATAGGCCATTTTTTTGTTCATATGCCTTCTTTTCTCTGGTTGCCACATTTTCTCCCCTTATCTATTTGGGTCCCTCCTGAAATCCAGCATCCCCTATGAGGTGACTCATCTTTCTTTAAAGAAAAAAAAGGGGGGGGGGTCAATTTTATTGATCCCATTGATTGAACTCGGTTTAAATTCTAATTTCTTCCCCTGCCTCTTCATATATATCTCCTCACCCCCTTCAGTTCTCTTCCCCTTTCCTGCTCCCTCTTCTTCCTATTCCTTTTTTATTTTTAACTTTTCCCAAATTTTAAAATATGCCTCCTGAGTTCAAGATGCCCAGTGTAGGTGTTCCTTGGAGCCCAGCACAGCCTTGTGTGGCCCCAGCATTGTATGGACTGATTCCTCAAGTGTGACACACAGTGCTTATTGATCAAAAGCAAATTTTTCTACATGCAGTACCAGTGCAGACTATAATTCTTTATTTGGACAATAATTTGAACTGCTCATACTGTGGCAGTGGGAGGGCATCATGTAAAACAAAAATCATTACATGTTTTGATAGGAATCCATCAGTTATTTTAGCAGGTTGTTGGTGGAAGCAGTAGGAGTTCTAGTTAAGAGGGGTTTCCACATAATTAGTGGGTAACATTAACAGTTGGAATATGTTTTTCTAGCGTTTTGATTGAACATTTCTTAAGTATTTATACAGTTTGCTGTTGTAGTAAACACAGGGAATAGAATTTAACTTCTTGGCAATGATTATTTCTACGAATAGAATAAGAATCTGGTGACTGAGATGTTCTAAGCTTTTTGCTCCTGTGTTAGAAATTATTTTAGTGGTATTTCTTCTTCTCCTTGTTTGTTTTCATTCCTGCTACTCTGTACCTTTTACTGTCATTAGATTTCTTCCCATTGTACCTATAATCCCTTCTAATTTATTCCACAGCTTCTGAAAATCTCTTCATCAGGAGCTTCAGATGTTATTTGCTTTTATAGCATCACTTTCATCCCCATGTTGCTTCTAGGCTTGGATTTAGCTTTCAGTATCATTATGAAAAGTTGAATCTTTTTTTTTGGTGAATTCTCTTTATTTTGCCTCATTGAAACTTTTATTGTTGTTGCTCTCTGTTCTTTTTTTTTGTTTTTTGCTTTTTAGGGCCGTACCCTTGGCATATGGAAATTCCCAGGCTAGGGGTTGAAGCTACAGATGCCGGCCACAGCAACACCAGATCTGAGCCACATCTGTGACTACCACAGCTCACGTCATTGCCAGATTGTTAACCCACTGATCAAGGCTAGGGATTGAACCCATATCCTCATGGATCCTGGATGGGTTTGTTACCACTGACCAATGGCAGGAACTCCCTGTTGTTGCCCACTCCCTGCTGTCGCCCTATATTCTTGTTTGTGCTTTCATTTTCTTTTAGATCAAGGAGGGGCAAATTTTTTCTGTAAAGAGCCAGATAGTAAGCTTTGAAGCTTATATAGTCACAACTCAGTTGTTGCATTTTGTAAGTAATAGTAGTTGAAATGTAAATGAATAGGCCTGGCTGTGTTGCAGTAAAACTTCATGTACAAAAATGGGTGGCAGTCATGATTTGGCCCGTCCTTGCTTTATTTAGATGGATTTTTGCTACCCTGGGAAGAATAGGGATAATGTAGTCAACTACTTTATAGGACTGCTAACTACTTTTTCAAAAGAATTTAGATTTATTTAGTTTTATTTTATGTTTGGGATTTGTTTTAGACTTCTGAGAAGGAAATTATAAGTAAGGAACAAGGTAATGAAAAGGCACAGGGGGCCTCTGATGTTGTTCTCTACAAAATTGACGTCCCTGCCAATAGATATGATCTCCTTTGTCTGGAAGGATTGGTTCGAGGACTTCAAGTCTTCAAAGAAAGGTAAGGGAACATGTTCACTAAATATTTGGCTAATTTGTATTTCTTTTTTCTTTGCTCAACATTATCAGCATCCCTGTATAAGTCTCTAGCAAAAACTGTACTGGACAGGAACACAGCTTTAGGTCTGCGTAGAGGGATGATCGGAGCCTATAAATTGTAGAATTGTAGCTGTGTGAAAATTTGCCTGAATATTGAGTCATAGCCTTTCATTTTTTTTTTTTTTTTTTGGCATTCCCATGATATGAGGAAATCTATGGGCCAGGGATTGAACCCAAGCCACAGCAGTGACAATGCCAAATCCTTTTTTTTTTTTTTTTTTTTAATTTTTAAGTTAAAAAAAAATTTTTTTTTTTCTTTTGTCTTTTTTTAGGGCTGTACCTGTGGCATGTGGAGATTCCCAGGCTAGGGGTCAAATCGGAGCTGTAGCTGCTGGCCTGCACCACAGCCACAGCAACACAGGATCTGAAACACATCTGTGACCTACACCACAGCTCAAGGCAATGCTGGCTCCGTAACCCACTGAGCAGGGCCAGGGATCGAACCTCGATGCTTACGGATGCTAGTCAGATTCGTTAACCACTGAGCCACTGTGGGAACTCCCTATGCTGTTTTCTTAAGAATTCTGAGGAAGCTTGGGAATGGAGCTTTCTAACCAGGAAACTGAAGATCTCTGTTGACTAGGGGCAAGTTAATTAACTTTGCTAATTTCAGTCTCCTAATTTTTTTTTTTTTTTTGTCTTCTGTCTTTTTTTGTTGTTATTGTTGCTATTTCTTGGGCCGCTCCCACGGCATATGGAGGTTCCCAGGCCAGGGGCTGAATCGGAGCTGTAGCCACCGGCCTACACCAGAGCCACAGCAACGCGGGATCCGAGCCGCGTTTGCAACCTACACCACAGCTCACGGCAACGCCGGATCATTAACCCACTGAGCAAGGGCAGGGATCGAACCCGCAACCTCATGGTTCCTAGTCGGATTCGTTAACCACTGCGCCACGACGGGAACTCCCAGTCTCCTAATTTTTAATTAAAAATATTTTTAGGTCCCCTTCCAACTCTTCATGTAGAAAATGATAAACATATAAAGTGAAAAAGAGGTGAAACAGTAAAGCTATCAAAAATAATTGTTTTTGGTTTTGATTATTTGTATAGTATCTAGTCAGGTGCAAAAGACTAAGAGCCTCAGGCTGATGGGCTAGACTCTGGAACTATTAGGCCTTCAGATGAGTGATGGATGTTAGTGAAACGGTGATAATTAGGCATTTGGATAAGGTAGTTGAAATTTAGGGGTCCACCCAGTTGGTTCTTCAAGTGACAATCAGATGTTTATATTTTAAGGTCAGGGATAATCCCTTATAGTGTATTTCCCAAAGCTGCCTGATTTGAATTTCTATTTTTAGCAGGCACTTCGTATGATTTTTAGAATGAGACAGAATTAGGAAAGTGACTTAAAAGCTTCTCCACTCAGAGTATGATCTGTGGACCAGCATCATATGTAACACTGGGAGCTTGTTAGAACTGCAGAATCCAGCCTCTATCCAAGACCTATTGAATCAGAATATGTGGTTTAACAAATTCTCTAGTTGATCGTAGGCACCTTGAGGTTTAAAAAGCACTGACTTAAAAACCCCTCTGCTGGTATAACAATTACCTAGACTATGCCTTCAGAATGTACTGTTTACCAGGCGTTTCCCTTGAATATCCTGATTAGGTCCAGATGGGACCAGGCCATGTGTATTTTTATTTATTTTTATTATTTATTTATTTATTTATTTGTCTTTTTGCCTTTTCTAGGGCCACACCTGCGGCATATGGAGGTTCCCAGGCCAGGGGTCTAATCAGAGCTATAGCCGATGGCCTACGCCAGAGCCACAGCGACTCGGGGATCCGAGCCACGTCTGCAACCTACACCACAGCCACAGCAATGCTGGATCCTTAACCCACTGAGCAAGGCCAGGGATGGAACCCGCAACCTCATGGTTCCTAGTCAGATTCGTTAACCACTGCGCCATGACGGGAGCTCCAACCCATGTGTATTTTTAATAAGGCATATTTTTCTTAGACACTCAATCTCATGGTTGTAATAAAAGTTATTTAATCTAGCCCCTCAGATGATTACAGATGGTTAGTTAATGGTTTTCTGGCCTCTGTTGTGACTTCAGTGATGAGACATTACCATGAGGCATGCTAGCCCTTTTTAGATAACTGGAAATATTAGAAAGTTTGTTAGGTTTGGGGTTTTTTTTTTTTTTTTTTTTTCAGCCCAAATTTGATATGCTGTAACTTTAATCCATTGTCCTATTTCTATTCATTTTGTATACTTTCTATACACAGAATCAAATTAGTTTATCAAATGCTGTGGTTAATAATGAGTAAATTTGTTTTAATATTTTAGGATAAAGGCTCCAGTGTATAAACGGGTAATGCCCAATGGAGAAATCCAGAAATTAATCATCACAGAAGAGGTAATAAGGATCAAGTCTTACTTTCCATTTAAAAACGTCTCTTTTGTGTACGTATCTATAAGGTGGGACAAAGCTGAGCCTTCTGCCGAATGTAGTTTTCTTTGACCATTTGCTAAAGTGGATGTATATTTAGCCTCTAGCTCTTAAAAATTGTCATTTTAGGAGTTCCTGTCGTGGCTCAATGGTTAAGGAATCCGACTAGGAACCATGAGGTTGAGGGTTTGATCCCTGGCCTTGCTCAGTGGGTTAAGGATCATGTAGGTTGCAGACTTGGCTTGAATCCCACATTGTTGTGGCTCTGGCGTAGGCCGGGGGCTACAGCTCGGATTAGACCCCTAGCCTGGGAACCTCCATATGCCGAGGGTGCAGCCCTAGAAAAAACAAAAAAAAAAAAAGACACACAAAAAAACTGTCATTTTGTTTTTACAAAGAAGTGAAAGGGAACACAGCATCTGTTTCCCATGAATAATTTTGGAAAATAACATCCAAATGTTTAAAATACATTTGAGATACAGTTGTTTACATTGTGGTATACTAATAAACTTTAGAAAGAAAATCTTTTCAGGAAAGGCTATTTTGGTGGAAATATTAACTATGAGCAGGCTACTTAAAGGTTAATTTTTTTTTCTCTAATTTAGTAAATTTTCAGAAATCTTATTGAAATGTAAATTACCTGAGGACAATGACTTTTTCCTCATCACCACTGTATTTTATTACTTGTTGATTGAATGAATGAATACACACTTGTTTGAATGAAAATTTGTGACAGTTAACTTTCAGTTACAAGATGTTATTACAAAGAAAAGCCTTAATATCTACCATCTCTAATGATGTAATGAATTTCAGACAGCTAAAATACGCCCGTATGCTGTTGCAGCGGTTCTACGAAACATGAAGTTTACTAAAGATCGGTATGACAGCTTCATTGAACTTCAGGAGAAATTACATCAGAACATCTGCAGGTTCGTGGTTGCATCGTGTCGTCCCCCTTCCACCCCCTGGCTCCTGACCATCCCTTTCTCATTCTCTCCCCTTCTCCTTACTCTTCTCTTTCCCTCCCTCTTTCCTTTCTTCCTCCACTGCCTTTTTCCCTAAAGCATTTCTAAATTAATGATATGTGAGGGTAATAAGAGTTTAAATTTGCTTAACTAATTCAAATTTAAGTAAGTTTAAATTTTAGCAAACAACTCTGTCACTGCTTGTAAATGGTGTATGCATGGAGAAATGAGAGATTTTGAGTACTGTATAGAGGAGAAATATCTAGTCCTAGAGTTTTTCTTGGTTTTTCTTTCTTGTTTTTTTGGTTCAAATCTTGAGCAGTGAATTACATGACTAAATATTAAACCATGGTAATTTGAATTATAACTCATTATTTTAAAAACAGACAAATTTTTGTCTAGATCTTGCATTTTGAGTGAAAATAATCATAAACTGATACAGGAAACTTGAGACTTTTATTTTTCATTTAGTTATTCTTTGTCTTTTATCTTTTTAGGGCTACACCCACAGCATATGGAGGTTCCCAGGCTAGGGGTCTAATTGGAGCTGCAGCTGCTGGCCTACACTGAAGCCACAGCAATGCCAGATCCCAGCTGCTTCTGTAACCTTCACCACAGCTCATGGTAACGCCGGATCCTTAACCTACTGAGCAAGGCCAGGGATTGAATCCGCAACCTCATGATTCCTAGTCGGAGTCGTTTCCACTGCACCATGATGGGAACTCCTTGAGACTTTTAAATACCTGAATTTTCTTATTCTGTCCTTGGTATTGCTGGACATCATTTCCTGTACAGTTCAGTTCCCCTTAGTGTGGTGATCTTCAGACCCGTATCATTCCTGAACTCCTAATGGTTGAGGAGGTTAGCAATGGGAGTCCTGGAACTAATTTCAAGATTTCAAAAATCCTAATAGAAGTTATATATTTACTAATGATAAGTCAACTTCGGCCTTTAGCCAGCATACCAAGTTTTTTTTGTGTATGTGTGTTTTGGTCCTAAATACATCACTGTAAGTTATTTTATACTAGTCAAAGGCAGCAGTTTTATATGTCTTAGGTAAAAATAGACAAATGATTTTTATTAATAATTTCAATAGTTGCAGATTGGTAGCTAGGGAAATTAGCAGGGGCTTGTGTGTAAGGGATGGGCTGGAGACAGGGCTGGGGTGGACTTGGGCATTTTCTTCTGGTATGCAAGTAGTTTAAAAATAAAACACCTGGGAGTTCCCATTGTGGCTCAGTGGTTAACAAATCCGACTAGGAACCATGAGGTTGAGGGTTCGATCCCTGGCCTTGCTCAGTGGGTTAACGATCCGGCGTTGCTGTGAGCCGTGGTGTAGGTCGCAGACGCAGCTTACAGCCCCCGTTGCTGTTGGTCTGGCGTAGGCCGGTGGCTACAGCTCTGATTCACCGCCTAGCCTGGGAACCTCCATATGCTGCGGGAGCGGCCCAAGAAATGGCAAAAAGACAAAAAATAAAATAAAAAATTAAAAAACACCTGTGGTTAAGCCCACAAGTTTTTTTGTTTTTCCTTGAAAGATCTTTTCATTCATGGTAGAAGAAACTTCTTTTCTCAGATTCCAAATAACATTTGTTTCAAGTTCTTTTACAAAGGGAATCTATTTGTTGTCTTGCAGGTAATGATATTATTAAGTGAAACAATAAGACTTTAAATATAGTTTCAAAATGAAGGACAAAATAGAGGAGTTTGGACAAACATTGATACAGCTAGCAAGTGCTTGTTGAGCCCAGTTATCTGCCCTGGTCACTTGAAGAATCTAATTTGTACCTAAATTGGAAGACATTTCCTTACTTAATTTGAATGAGACCCTTGTTCCCATCCATTGTCATGTGAAGAGTGAGGTTTTCAGTCTTTGTGAGTTCTCTGCCTGTCCTGAGGTGGTTTCCTCACAAGCACATACTGAGTAGCACTCAACTCAATTCTTGAGCGGGCCTCTCTGCAGATTTCAGAGTTCTCTGTCTGCATCAAGCTGCCCTCTCCTTTCAGTGACCTCAGGTCGTCTTGAGCTCCCTAGACTCTCAGCCCTGTCTCTTCAGCTTAGGGTGTCCACTGGGCTCTAACAGGACCTCCTTTCTTGCCCTCGTGGCTTGAAACCCCTACAGGCAGTCAGCTGGGCGGTCGTAGGGCTCACCTCTGTTTCCTGTCTTTAAGGATTGCTGCCGTTCATTGCCTTGTGTCCAGTGACAGCCATTGAAACTTGTTTTATTTTATTTTTTTTGTTTTATTTTATTGTGTTGTGTTGTGTCGTGTCGTGTTGTATCGTATCCTTTCCTTTTAGGGCCGCACCTGCGGCATATGGAGGTTCCCAGGCTAGCGGTCCAATTGGAGCTGTAGCCACCAGCCAACGCCACAGACATAGCAATGTGGGATCCGACCTGCGTCAGTGACCTACACCTCAACAACAACGGATCCTTAACCCACTGAGTGGTGCCAGGGATCAAGCCCGAGTCCTGGAGGATGCTAGTCGAGTTTGCTAACTGCTGAGCCATGATCGGAACTCTAAGAATTTTTTTTTTTAATTTAAAAAAATTTAAAAATTTGATTGGAGTATAGTTGATGTAAAGAATTCTTAGGAACAGGAGTTCCTGTCGTGGCGCAGTGGTTAACGAATCCGACTAGGAACCATGAGGTTGCGGGTTCGGTCCCTGCCCTTGCTCAGTGGGTTAACGATCCGGCGTTGCCGTGAGCTGTGGTGTAGGTTGCAGACGCGGCTCGGATCTCGGTTGCTGTGGCTCTGGCGTAGGCCGGTGGCTACAGCTCCGATTGGACCCCTAGCCTGGGAACCTCCATATGCCGCGGGAGCGGCCCAAGAAATAGCAACAACAACAACAACAACAAAAAGACAAAAAAAAAAAGAATTCTTAGGAACATAATAAATTCTGATCAAATTTCTATTTTTGGATTGTCTGTTGGAAAGCTTAGAGCCAAATCTCTGACCCTTTGTTATAAGACTATAGGCCTTGAGATACTGATTGAGTATCAGCATTGCTTCTGGCTCCATTTTACATCCCTACTTTTATTTCTTTGTCTCCTACTCGCTTTAAATTCTTGCTTTACGAAAAGACAAAAAAAAAAAAAAAAGACAAAAAAAAAAAAAAGCAACAACAACAACAACAAAAAAAAGACAAAAAAAAAAATTTCTTGCTTTACGGTTCTAAAATTTCCTTAAATCCTTTACAGATAAACTGTAGAACAAATGAAATTAATAGCTCTTGAAATTTCCTTACAGATTAAACTTTATGATTCACAGTACTCAAAATTAAATGATTTCCATTAATAAAGCAACATAGCTGTGTGACAGGAAATTTAGGAACATATAAAAAAGCCAAAAAACACAGCAGTTTTTTTTTTGTAGTTCATTCTAATTTAATAAAACATTTATGTTTACTTGAGGACACTAAGAGAAAATAGGTTAAAAGCAAAATGTATCTTGATTTTGAAAATGTCCTGATAACATAGTACTTGGGAAAACATAGTGGAAGAATTTACTTTAGCTACTGAAATGATGTATTTTATGTAGTTTTGTAATTTCTCATAATTCTTCTTCTTTTTTTTTTTTTTGCTCTTAGGGCCGCACTCATGGCATTTGGAAGTTCCCAGGGTAGGGGTCGAATCAGAGCTGTAGATGCTGGCCTACACCACAGCCACAGCAATGCTGGATCCTTAACCCACTGAGCAAGGCCTGGGATCAAACCTGCATCTTCATGGATACTAGTCGGCTTCATTTCCACTGAGCCACGATGGGAACTCCCAGGTTCTCATAATTCAATGGTTGTAAAGGTGCTATGTAGTAATGGGCTATTTTAGAGACTAAAAATAGTTTTTAAAGACCTGTAGTTGATATTATCGTTAGAACTTCTGCTTTGGAATATTCAAATCTCTTTTTCTGTTTGTCTTTCTCTGCTTTCCACGTTTAGGAAAAGAGCACTTGTTGCTATTGGTACCCATGATTTGGACACTTTGTCAGGCCCATTTACTTACACTGCAAAGAAGCCTGCAGACATCAAATTCAAACCTCTAAATAAGAGCAAGGAGTATACAGCCTGTGAACTGATGAACATATACAAGGTAAATGGTCTTTTATATTAATGTCATAGCTCTGCATAAATCATGAAATTCTTCCAAAGTCAAGTCTTAAGACAATGTAATGAGTGCTTTTGAAAAAATATCAGTGTCTGGGCTCCAACCAAGAGATTTTGATTCATTAGATTCAGAGTAGGGTCTGGGCATAGTTGTGTTTATTATTACCTTTTTTTTTTTTTTTTTTTTTTTTTTTGCTTTTTAGGGACATAGCATATGTATGTTCCCAGGTTAGGGGTCGAATTGGATCTGCAGCTGCCAGCCTATGCTGTAGCAATGCCAGATCTGAGCCGTGTCTGAGACCTACACCACAGCTCATGGCAACACTGGATTCTTAATCCACTGAGCGAGCCCAGGGATTGAACCTAAATCCTCACGGATACTAGTCAGTTTTGTTACTGCTGAGCCACAGCGGGAACTCCTATTATTACTTTTTTATCCTCTCAGCTACTTTTAATGAACAACTAGGATTGAGAACCACTGAGGTAGGGCATACTACATTGTAATATTCATATTTGGGTACAATTAAAACTCATGCAAATGTAAGGTACAATTAAGATTTGTGTGTGTGTGTAGAGGTGCACTATTACAAAGCATCTACTTCCCATTATTAGCAGGTAGAGTCCAGCAATGAAAATGAATTCAGTGTTTAATTGCACTTAACAAATCGTAGAAGAGGTGGGCATTATTTGGAAAAAGGAGCTGTTATCATTGGCCTGGTTTGCAAGTGATTTCTTCCTACTTATCTAAATAAATTTGTATGGATTGTGTTTTGCTTAAGGTGATTCAGGCTTATTCTGCAAATCTGTTTTCAGTCTTGTCGAACAACTCAATTGTGGTCTCTCTCATCTTTCCGCAGTAGGAGATGAGGTTGCGTCAGGGTACTGAGATATCTATATTAGAAAATGTTATCCGTTTAGAACTTTTGGGGGCTGCTTCATTGTTTTTCTGACTTTCCACCTTCTTTTTATGCTAGCGAGGTATGTAAACTAATAATGGTGATAGAAATAAAAAACTCATTTTCTTTGACTTAATTTTTTTCCAGACTGACAATCAACTTAAACATTATTTACATATAATTGAAAACAAACCTCTGTATCCAGTTATCTATGACAGCAATGGTGTAGTCCTTTCCATGCCTCCAATCATCAATGGTGAGTTATGTCTTACACATCATAGGTTTTTTGTTTTTTTGTTTTTTTTTCCCCGTTTCCCTCTTTGTCTTTAGCATTTCTATGGAATTTTCAATAGCCTTGGCTGAATCAATCAGATAACAATCTGAGAATCTCAAGTCCTTTGTGGATTTAATTACAGTATTTCTTTTCATTCGTCTATTCAATATTGTACTGGTGATTTTTATATAATTTGTAAATGCATATATATTTGTAATTTATAAATGTTTTCTGGTGCTATTCTTTGGATTTTCTTATATTCTTCCAAAGGGTATTGACATGTTGGTTTTAGCAGATAATTCATTTAGTTAAATTCCATGTCAGATTCCATCTGGCCTGCCTTTTCATAGCTGAAGAATTTCCTTGTGGTGCAGCGGGTTAAGGATCCAGCATTGTCACTGTAGCAACTCAGGTTCAATCCCTTTTGGGAACTTCCACATGCCATGGCTCTGGGAAAAAAACAAACAAACAAAAAAAACTTTAAAACTGCATTTTACCCTCTAAACTCCTCTCTGAAGCCTTTGTTGAAGCATCTTGAATGTATTTGTAAAATTTAGTGATGGCAAAGCCATAGATGTTTGCCTTCCTAGAGCTGAGAAGTGGGTTCAGTTGATTTAAGATGAGAAGGAGAACCTTTTCCTCCTTAAGATCTTGGACTCTAGTACTTGTAGGGCTTTGGAGTGAGCCAGATCCAGACCCAGATCTTAGTCTTGCTGCTTCATAGCTTGGGATTGTGGTCAGTGAGCTTAATCTCTGAATCTTAGTAGTCCTGCCTGCAGCTCTGTCATGGAGTCGTGGTGAAAATAAGACAATTTCTGTTAAGTACCTGACATGTTGAATGCATTTAGTAAAGCCTTGTTTTTATTTTTATCTTTATCCTGTAGCTTCTAATAGAAACTTAAAAGTTGTCTATCTCCTTACCTCCGAGGTGTCAGTTTATATTATATTCTAAATTAAAATGTAGTTTCTGTTTTGTAGAGCTTTTTAGTGTACTTCTATTTCTGAAACTAATTTGTTTTGTTGTTGTTCTGTTTGTTGCAGGAAATCATTCCAAAATAACAGTGAATACTAGAAATGTATTTATTGAATGCACAGGAACTGACTTTACTAAGGTAAATAAAACTTTTATTCTATTTTTGTACTGTTAGGATAGATTTTTTACTTCTGTGCCAAGACTATATGGCTAAACTTTAAAAATGTTTATTTTGTAGGTGGGAACATATTTTAGGAATTTAAAATTAGAAAGATGTCGATATTCTGTACTTTGGTTGTGGTGCTTTAATTCAGTCGACAAATGTTCAGCGAGCACCTATTATCTTTCCAATGCCATGAGTTTAATAATGAGTTATATGGAGTTCCCATTATGGAGCAGCGGAAACGAATCTGACTAGGAACCGTGAGGTTTCGGGTTTGATCCCTGGCTTCGCTTGGTGGGTTAAGGACCTGGTGTTGCCATGAGCTGTGGTGTAGGTTGCAGATGCGGCGAGGATCTGGCGCAGCTGTGTCTCTGGTGCAGGCCGGCAGCTACAGCTCCAATTGGACCTTAGCCTGGGAACCTCCACATGCCACGGGTGGGGCCCTAAAAAGACCAAAAAAAAAAAAAAAAAGTTGTATGTTCTTAACTCCAGGAAGCTTGTCGTCTTATGAGAGAGTTAGCCACACACATAACTGTAAAACAGAAAATGGGGTATGCATTGTAATGCCATCTGTATAAAGTATTAGTCTTATTGGCTTCATTTCAGTGCTAATTTCATAACTTTTGTACTTGATAAAAAAATTTTTTTTGTTTTTGTCTTTTTAGGGCTGCACCTGCGGCATATTGAGGTTCCCAGGCTAGAGGTCCAATTGGAGCTATAGCTGTTGGCCTATGCCACAGCCACAGCAGTGCAGGACCTGAGCCAAATCTGCAGTCCACACCACAGCTCACGGCAACGCTGGATCCTCAACCCACTGAGCAAGGTCAGGGATCGAACCTGCAACCCCATGGTTCCTAGTTGGATTCATTAACCATTGAGCCACGACGGGAATTCCAGATACTTCATTTACAACTCGTATGTACCGTATTTGCCTTCAGAAATATTGTCAGGTTTACATAGCTTTTCCTATTAAAAACTTCTTTTAAAATTACACATAACCAGACCCTGAATATCTTGCCTGAAGCTTGTATGTGAATGAAGTATACATTAAAGAAAAGCATATATCCCAGTAAGGTTACTGTATTTTTCCTTAAGCATTTCTTTGAATAAAAAAAAAAAAAATCTGTATGGCTGTCACTGTGCGCTAGGCATTGCTCTGTTTTTCTCGCACACACACACACACACACACACTCTCTCTCTCTCTCTCTCTCTCTCATGCTCACACTTTCCCATTCTTAATCCTTATATTAACCAAATGAAGTATGAACTTTTATCACCTCTACTTAACAGACAAATAGACTTAAGTACAAAGATAAGTTAACTTGCCCAGAGTCAGACTACTAGTAAGTAGATGGGCCAAGTCTGTCATCTTGCTGCAGAGACTTATGAGATTGATAAGGTTTACTGCCATAGTTAGCCATCTGTCTTTCTTGAAACTTGGTGAACCCAAGGGAGGGGTGGGAAAATAAATGATTTGTCTCAGTCATGGATTGTAACTCTCAAGAGAGCCACATAAATGCAGAACACCTGAAGATAAGGTCAGACCTACTCTAGCTCAAGGGTTTTTATTCCACTTCTTTCTTTAAAATTTATATACACAGGTCCATTTTTAGATGTTTGGAGAGTAAATTAAAGATTCATTTCCATCTGAGTGAAGAGATGGTATATTTATGAGTTACCATAATATTTGTTTTTTTCCTTTGCAGGCAAAAATAGTTCTTGATACTATTGTCACCATGTTCAGTGAATATTGTGATAATCAGTTTACGTAAGTTCACTCACTATCTTTATCAATGATGGCCTCTTGTTCTGAAGTTAAAGCATAAAGGCCTTGTGCCAATTATAAAGATGAAAATATGGTTCCTGTAACTAGAATATATAATCTCTCTAGGGAGCTAAGACATGAATAAATAATGTCTAAAGTAAAAGGTGATAAGTACTTTAAAAAGTTTCAGTGATGTTCTGGCCATTTTTAAGGACAAGTTACTGCTAACTGAGGCAATCTGGGCAGACCTCATGGAGGCAGTGACATTTAAGCTGCATTTAAGGATCATGGGATTTGGGAATATAAGTAGGAGGACTAGCAAAAGAACAGCTAACCAAGGTAATCATATGTAAGAGAAAAGTATATATTCCACATGTACCAGTAAGATTGCTATATTCCAAAGCTAAATTTTTATTTAAAAAAATTGCTTATCAAAACAATGTGGTCCTTACTGTGTGCTAGCATCATGGTTTATTCTGGAGTATTATAATTCAAAAACAAATGTTCAACTGTAGAAAGCATGACTGAAATTGTATGGCTGTGTTAGATTTTTTTTTAATTGGCATTTTAGTGTTTATGTTGGTCAGCTGTTGTTGTGTAGCACCATGACCCTGGTGAAGGCTGGCATGTACATCAGTGTTGGCATGGAGTTCATAGAGTTTGGGTGCTTTGCACCACAGGGAGATAAACTTATCAAGTGGGCACTGCCTGGAGAGACACGGGAGCCACAGGAAACAGAAGAGTAGTGTTGTATGTGGGAGAATAGATCCAGACAGCAGTGCTGGAATGTGAATGAGTTGAACGTGTTGAGGCCGCAGTTGTTGACAAAGTGGAAATTTTGTTAACCACACATTTCTGGAATTTATGGCTCTTTTTCCCCACGTAAGTTTTACTTATTTAATTTTATTTCTGGCTTTATTTATTTATTTTTCAGGGTTGAAGCAGCTGAGGTAGTTTTTCCTAATGGAAAATTACATACCTTTCCAGTAAGTACAGAAGTACTTGATGACGATTTTGACAACAACAATAATAGTAGCCTCAGCATACTTGTGATCTTTCTATCTATCCATCCCTCCAGCTACAGGCCAGGCACTTTACTGTGTGCGTTACATGGATTTCATCCTCACATTAACCCTGTAATGTTAATATAACATTTAGTAGATAGGGAGACCTTGAGATGTTAAATAGCTTGCCTACTGCTATTAAACTGTGGAGCAAGGATTTAAGCCCAGGTAGTCCTAATATACTATTATACCACAGCATTATATGGCCATGATTCCTGTGATTTATTCCCTTATTAACTAGGTAACTGGGTAATTTATAGTCTCGCCTCTTTTAAGATTACTCAGCCCTCTATACTTAGTCTGTGTCATACTTGAATTAGCAGTTCTGAAAGGCCGTTGCTGTAGCAAACAATTCCAAATGTGTTAACAGGACTAATTTAGTAGTAAGCACAATTATTTTGAAGACATAAGATCTTGATAAAAATTTAAACTATATTATTCTTTTGGGGGTAGGGGGTGCTATGCTCGAGCCATGTGGAAGTTCCTGGACCAGGGATCAGGCCCTTGGCACAGCAGCAACCCAAGCTGCTGCAGTGACAACAAATCCTCACCCCACTGTGCCACAGGAGAACTCCAAAACTAGGATTATTATTATTATTATTATTATTATTTATTTTTGGGGCCTCCCCTGTGGCATATGGAGGTTCCCAGGCTAGGGGTCGAATTGGAGTTACAGCTGCTGACCTGCACCACAACCATAGCAACACAGGATCCAGGCCGTGTCTGAGACCTATACCACGGCTCACGGCAAAACTGGATCCCCAACCCACCAAGCGAGGCCAGGGATTGAACCCACGTCCTCATGGTTCCTAGTCGGATTTGTTTCTGCTGTGCCACAATGCGAGCCCCCCCGTTATTCTTGATTGGGCTTTTCACCCCCTACATGGCCATTCCAACACATTCACACAGTGTCACAATCATTTAGTTGTGGTTCTGATTCACTGAGGCCATTCTTTCTGAGTTCTTTGGATTTTTCACAATTCATTTGCCACTTACGAAGTAAATCAGAGCATAGAATAGTTTCTACTATTTATATAGTTTTTAGGCAGTTCCTGTCAGGCGCCAGCGGAAACGAATTCGACTAAGAACCATGAGCTTGCAGGTTCAATCCCTGATCTTGCTCAGTGGGTTGAGGATCCGACATTGCTGTGATCTGGTGTTGTTGTGGTGCAGGCTGGGCAGCTGTAGCTCCGATTAGACCCCCCAGCCTGGGAACCTGCATATGCCATGGGTGCAGCCCTAAAAAGACAAAAAAAAAGTTTTTGCAGTAGATAAAACCTGCCAATATCAAAACCTCCCTCTCCTGAAAACACTAGTATTTAGCATCATATTTTATTCTAGAGTATTAATTACTATTCAAATTAAATGTGGAGTCCCCATGGTGGCACAGTGGTAATGAACCTGACTAGTATCTGTGAGGATGTGGGTTCGATCCCTGGCCTTGCTCAGTGGGTTAAGGATCCAGTATTGCTGTGAGCTGTGGTGTAGGTCACAGATGTGGCTCATATCTGGCGTTGCTATGGCACAGGCTGGTAGCTACAGCTCTGATTCACCTCCTAGCCTGGGAACTTCCATGTACCACAGGTGCAGCCCTTTAAAAAAAAAGATGTGTAACTATAGAAAGCGTGATTGAAATTATGGGCAATATCTTTTTGTAAAAAAATTGGTTTTAGTGGCTGTTACCAGTTAGCTTCTGTCAAGTTACAAACTACCCCAGGATTTACTGACTTAACCATTTGTTGGGAGTTCCTATCATGGCTCAGCAGGTTAAGAGCCTGACTAGTATCCTTGAGGATATGGCTTCAATCCCTGGCCTTGCTCAGTGGGTTAAGGATCGGGCATTGCCTCAAGTTGTGGTGTGGACACAGATGCAGCTCAGATCTGGCGTGGCTGTTGCTGTGGCGTAGGCCAGCAGCTGCAGCTCCAATTCAACCCTAACCTGGTTCCATATGCTGTGGATTTGGCCCTAAAAAGAAAAAAGAAAAAAAAAAAAAAAAACCCCAACCATTTGTTTATGATTCTGTGGGTCAGCTGGGTAGTTCTAGTCTGGACTGGCTGGGCTAGTCTCTGCAGAGCTCCAGCTGGTGGGTGGGCTATCAGCAGGATAACCTGGGATGGCCTCACTCACATATCTGCTTCTTGGTCAAGTGTCTCTCATCTTTCAGCAGGCTAGCTTGGACTTCTTCACGTGGTGGTTGCAGTATTCATAATAGCAAGAGAGCAAGTCTAATGCTCAAGTGCTTTTAAGCATGGTGTCCTGTTGGCCAAAGCGTCATTTTGCTAGAATTGCAAAAGGGAGAAATAGAGTCTCTTTCCTGATGAGAGGACCCACAGCATCACATTGAAAGGTTATGGATACAGAGAGGAAAGAAATGGCGGCCATTTATATGGTTGAGCACAGTGGTAGTTGGAATTAGCTATAGAGATAGCAGTTTAGTCAGTTTTATAATAAAGCCTGATTTGAGAAAAGTTTTCTTTCTAGTTTGAAGAATTGTCAAGTATTAAAATGAAATATGTACCTTTGGGAAGAAAAAGAAATCTCTCAAAATTTGGTTCCTTTTTGTTCTCATGTAGCTAATTTCTGGAAATCATTTATTTGTATTATAAGGAGCTTTCATAAATTTGAAATGGATGGCTTTCTGTAAAAGAGTATACACTGGTGTTTTGTCATTTGTTAATTTATTTCCTTCTAAGCTTAGGTTGGACCAGCTCTTCTCAGACTGTCATCTCAGAAGAGGTTGATCCTCTGGGGGAAGCTGAGTCTTCCTCACTCAAAATAGCATATTTTTCCAAACACTTTGAAAGTTCTCTCGTAATCTGTTATTTCATATAAACTAATAGAGTTTGGAATAAGAGAACTGGAGGAGATAATAAATGGTAGTTAGACTAATGGTTAATGGTGTGAGCTTTGGAATTATTCTGCTTGAACTCGTGGAATTCATTAGATCAGTTGTTGCTTCACTCGTGCATCTACTCATTAACTGTAGATCGAGGGCTTATTTTCTGACGAGTGTTTTTCTAAGCACTGGGACTATGGCAGTGCTAGGGCTCAGCAGCCTGCTGTTGTTGTGATCGGGGACTAGTTATTAGTCTAAAAGTCAGATTCCTTATCTGTCACATGAGGATCCTAATGTGAGGGGTAAGAATATTTTAAAAGTGAGTTTTGTCCTGCATAGCTCATATTTACTGTTCAGGAAGTGTTCGTACTGTTATTTTTAGCATGCCTTCCAGGCGTCTCCAACTCTCTTGTGCATTCCCATCACTGGAGATCTTGATAACACTCAGATCCGGAATCTGTAGATTGGTGTAACTGCCACTAACTATAAAGCCTGAGAGTTTGCATTTCCTAGAAGCACTTGGGTGATAATGATGCTTCTGCTCTGAGAACTACCAGTGGCAAGACTGGCCATCATCCTTACCTGAGTCCAAACAGGTTTTAAAATGTATTGCCTTTTTTGCTAGTGCTTTTTACATTTTTGTGAGTAATAGAGTGATTAAAAAATATTCATATGTATGTTTCCAAAGTTGCTGAAAAGCCTGGATTTTATGTGTGTGTATTCCTATCTCACATGGTAGAGTTTATGAACTGTCTGAAGGGGAGTGAGTACTAGTTCACAAGGTGCTGCCAGTCCTGCTGTCTCCTGGAGCAGATTGACAGCTTGGACTGGGGCATGATTGCGTTTCCCCACCTGAAAAAAAATGTTAGGAAAGGAATGACTTCATAACACTTAGATTTATATGATGGTTAGTGCAGTAGGACACATGAATTAGTCTTTCTTGGTCATAAATACGTATTTGCGTGAGATGATAGTGAAAATCTTCAGATTTGTAAACATTTTAGAGAGGATGTCGTGCACCAGTGTTTTGATGATGGTAATTGACGATGTAAAAGTGAGAAGTGTTTGGCATTTTATAAGATTTCCAAACAGTTCCAGTTGTTTAGCAAATAGAATATTCCTGTATGGATGTATGATAGCAAATAATATTTTGAAGCACCTCGTTTAGTTTATTTTCAATGTCTGGCTCTAAATGACAGTTTCTTGGGGGGAGACATGAAACCTCAACAATGAATCGAATTAGAGGCTAATGCTGTATCTGATGGGAATGATTTAAGTCTCTCAAACTTTTTCTCTCTAAGGAACTGGCTTACCGAAAGGAGATAGTGAGAGCTGATCTAATTAACAAAAAAATTGGAATCAGGTAGGCTCTGCAAACTTCATTGATTTATTTATTATTGAAGAGAATTTAAGAATGAAGTACACACAAGACTACTTAATTTTTCCTGAAAAAAGGGCTTGGAGAGGATTTTGATATCCCTTAAGACTTAAGTGATGATAGAACCTCAGAATGTCTGGTGTCTATTGGAATCCACAAAGAAAGGTCACTGTTTCAGGTAGTAGCGTATTTTAAAACAAAATGGAAACATATTTTAAATAATTCCGTGAAGTTTATGGTTTGTACATTCCTATTTCAGAGAAACTCCAGAAAATCTTGCCAAGCTTCTGACCAGGATGTGTTTAAAGTCAGAAGTCATAGGCGATGGGCATCAGATTGAGATTGAGGTCCCTCCGACCAGAGCCGACATTATCCATGCCTGTGATATCATAGAAGATGCAGCCATTGCTTATGGATATAACAACATTCAGATGACTCTCCCGAAAACATACACCATAGCTAATCAAGTAAGATTGCCCCCTTAAATAAACACTCCTTATTGTTAGAAACTGATTATTGAATGCCAGGAAGGCTTCGAGAGAAACAGAACAGAGGAATTAAGGAGTATTGGACATGCTCTGCTCTGAGAGGCATTTGCTGTGGAGAGGATACAAAACAGATGCCCGATTGATTAGAGCACGTTGAAAACCTGTGGTGACGAGCTCTTTGAAGAAAGACAGGTTTCAAGTTCGGAGCCCTTCTTGCATCCTTAACTGGGTGATTCATTTTCTGATCCTGGGCGTGACGCAGCAGCCGTGTATGGAAGAGGTGGGAATGGGGTGTGTACATCTGTGCAGGGGTATTGGTGTAGTGAGGTGGGTAGGGTTGCCATGGGGCAGTGGCGGGATTAGCAGTGTACTAGTGAGGATGGGTGGTTTCCTTTAAATGACAAGTTTTCTATAAATCTCTTTTAAAAAAGAGGGAGAATTTTATTTAAACTATTTTTCTCCCCCAGTTCCCCCTAAATAAGTTCACAGAACTCCTGAGACATGACATGGCGGCTGCTGGATTCACTGAAGCACTTACCTTTGCCCTGGTATGTTTTATTTGCTTTTTCTGCTCTGCTGATTGTTTTCTTTGAATCTCTGAATTACTTGATGTATGAGGCCTTCTATGAATTTATAAAAATTCATGAAATTTCCAGGTTCTGGAAGAGTAACTTTGTTCCTTGAGATTGTATAGTGTCTGGTAAAGAAATGATGAAGATTTCTCGTTTTAGTCATGGAAAGGCACGAAGGACTGGAACAGTGTCTTAGATGACTGTATTTTAGAGTTTCATGTAAGTGTTGAGGGTTCACAATAAATTTCATAACCAGATTTATTAGGTTAGAATTTTTAACCTTAATTTGGTTGTAGCCGTGCCCACTAGATGCCGCCCTGGTTAAGGGCTTGTGGACTGTTCCACATTAAACTTATTTCTTTGTCTTTGAACATGGTCACAAACATTTGCTTTGAGTTGAAAAGCTGACATAAAAGGCCTAAATCAGGAAATGAATTTTATTACAAAATCAGACGGAAATCTCCCTCTTCCAGCAGATTGACCATGTGAAGAGAATGAAATGTGTATGCAATTTGTAGTTGCTTTTTCTCTCTTGCTGAGCTTTTCTGTGGTGCCCAGAGTGTAGTTTCGAGCGTTCAAAGTACGTTTCAGCTTAACAGTGTAGGTCAAAAACCAAACCAAAACAACCAGGAAAGTTCCCCCAGCTCAATTCCAGCCCTAAAGTTCTCAGGCTTTTTATTATTATTATCGTTTTTTGCATTTTGTCTTTGTAGGGCCTCACTCGTGGCATATGGAGGTTCCCAGGCTAGGCAGGGGTCCTATCAGAGCTACAGCTGCCGGCCAACACCATAGCCACAGCAATGTGGGAGCCACGTCTGCAACCTACACCACAGCTCACGGCAACACTGGATCCTTGACCCGCTGAGCAAGGCCGGGGATTGAACCTGCGTCCTTATGGTTGCTAGTCAGATTTGTTTCCGCTGAGCAAGGCCGGGGATTGAACCTGCGTCCTTATGGTTGCTAGTCAGATTTGTTTCCGCAGAGCTACGACGGGAACTCCTCAGACTTTTAAAGTATTTGCAGGGGCATCGGTGGGAATTATTACCAGCCCAGAGGGTCGGTGGGGAGATGCAGTCTCTCTCACATTGCTTGATTGAGCATTTGTAATTCATAGGCTGTTACTGTTGGAAGGGACCGTGCAGATCTAGTTCAGCACCTTCGTTTTCCCGATTTAGCAGTTGTTTATTGGACAACATTTATGGGGCATCTGTCATAGGCCAGGCACTGTATCAGTGAGGAAGCCTGTGCCAGGAGAGCATTAGTACTCAGCAAAGTTTACACGGAGAACAGGAAAACGTGACCAGAATCTGGCCTTGTGACTTGTGGAAGAGTGCTTTTCTGTCACGTCAGCCTGAAAAGGTTGGCGCGCCATGTTGTTCACGTACACCCCACATGCACATGTGTAGTCGGGAGCAGCAGTGACTTCATGGAAAGTGATGTAGTGTGAAGAAGTGTATTCTATTTTTTTTTCAATGTATCCTATTTTTACAAATTACATTAAGTGGCAGAGGAATGATTTTGTAACCACGCAGCCCCATTCGGCTCAAGGGGAGCACATACTTTGCCTCATAGCGATAGCTTGGCACTGGGGGCTTTATGTAGGCGATTCTGTCCCTGGGTGCAGCCCTGTGGAGTAGCTGTTTCTGTCTTACACAGCACTTGATTTACGTATCTTGTCCTGCTCCTTGAAGCCAGTTGGCTGTGGACCAGGGTTTCCAGCCCAGGTCTGCCTATACCCTCGGCCTGTGACTGAACTGTCCCACCAGGAGCGTCAGAAACAGTCTGTTCCACTACTGTCTGTGGTCACTTCAACACGTTATCACGGTGAAGGGGTAAAAGAGTTAGGTGCTAGAGAACTCCCTGTGATTTCTGCTCTATCTGCATACTAGTAGTAGTATTTTCTTTCTTTTCCTTTTTTTTTTTTTTTTTTCTCATTTGCTTTGTTTTTTTTATTTCTATTTATTTTATTTTTGCTTTTTAGGGCCATACTCGCAGCATATGGAGGTTCCCAGGCTGGGAGTCTGATCAAAGCTATAGCTGCCGGCCTGTACCACAGCCGCAGCAACATGGAATCCACGCCGCATCTTCGACCTACACCACAGCTCAGGGCAACGCCGGATCCTTAACCCACTGAATGAGGCCAGGGATCAAACCTGCAACCTTATGGTTCCTAGTCAGATTTGTCTCTGCTGTGCCATGATGGGAACGCCAATATTTTCTTTTAAATTAGCTCATTTTTCATTTTTAAAACTAAAAACCTATTTTAGCCTTATTATGAGAATAAAATAATCATGGATTTCATTTACTTGTTACATGTATTTTTTAACACTCTAAAATAAACATGTGAATATTAACATTTATAAACATTTCATCCTATTTCCAGCTACTGCCACCTCAGGATACCTTGATTTAAATCGTTGCTTATCTCTGTCCCTTATTGTCCATCATTATGATAAAGGGCAAGGTCACTCAGATACCTGGCTGCATCGCCATATGTCTGTGGAACCTTTTCCTTTTTAGGGCTGTACCCACGGCATATGGAAGTGCCTGGGTTAGGGGTTGAATTGGAGCTTCAGCTGCCATCCTTTGCCACAGCCATAACCACAGCAATGCCAGATCTGAGCTGAGTCTGCAACCTACACCACAGCTTATGAGAACACAAGATCATTAACCCATTGAGCATGGCCAGGAATCAAACCCGCATCCTCATGGATACTAGTCAGATTCATTACTGCTGAGCCACAATGGGAACTGCTGTGGAGCCTTTTTATTTTATTCATACAGTACTGGTCCTGTTTGAGAGTAGATTGCATCATGTAAATTGCATTTCCAAACTAACTGGTCACATTATATCTAAATCTTGTTATAGGGAGTTCTCGTCGTGGCTCAGTGGTTAACGAATCCGACTAGGAACCATGAGGTTGTGAGTTCGATCCCTGGCCTTGTTCAGTGGGTTAAGGATCCGGCGTCGCCCTGAGCTGTGGTGTAGATTGCAGACGTGGCTTGGATCCTGCGTTGCTGTGGCTCTGGCGTAGGCTGGGGGCTACAGCTCTGATTGGACCCCTAGCCTGGAATCTCCATATGCCGTGGGAGCGGCCCTAGAAAAGGCGAAAAAAAAAGACTTAAAAAAAATAAATAACCCTTGTTATAAAAACTCTCCCATTTTATGGAGGGAAAAAAGGTTATTCCCAGCATGCCTGCCACCTTTCTCCACCACTGCAGCTGTGGCAGCTCAGGGAGCTCTCTTCTGCTGTGCCTGGATGTATCTTCAGAATCTTTCCCAAGAGAGCAAGAGTTATTAGAACTGGCATTGGCATAAAATGGATCTAAACCCGTTCTTTTTTTCTAAGTGAAACACAGACCAAGAGTCCTTGAAGACAGTTTTGTGGAACAGTGCAGTGAATATTACCTAATATTGGAAAATAGGAAAGAGTAATCTGATGGTACATCAGTTGTCATGTTAAGTTTTAAGTTCTTTCAGAAAATTAGCACTGTGGGATAATTGTTCATTCTTAATAATGACATTATTTATCATCATTAATATTTTTTGATCACTTAATTTATGCCAAGCATTGTATTTGCTTTATCTCATTTCATTTATTAGACTTGGTGTATCTCGTAATCACTGAGTTTTATCTTCATAATTCTGCCTACCCTCCTGACTTTTGAGGGTGGCAAGCATCTTTTTCTTTTTGGTGGGTGAGTTCGTTCATTACCTGGAGCTTTATCAAGCACATATGCACAGACTTTATTTTTCCATTTTTAAAAGTTTTATTTTGTATAGTTCATTTACAATGTTGTGATAATTTCTGCTAGACAACAAAGTGGTTCGGTTATACACAAAGACGTATCCATTCTTTTTGAGATTCTTACCACAGACTATTGAGTGGCGTTCCCTGTGCTATACAGCAGGTCCCCGGTGAGCTTCCATTCTATATACAATAGTTGTACTGAGTTTAATGACATGATTCAGGCTGCTTGAATTCTGTTCTTAGTCCTACCATTCTGCCACAAGTCAGTCTGGATTTAGCATAGGTTAGAATAGTAGTCAAACAGAAAGCCACATGGACACCAAAGAAGGAGAGAGAATTGATGGCTGGAGTCGTTAGGGATTTATTTATGGAGTGGGTGGAAGAGAGGTCTTTTAAGTAGAGCCTTGGGGGATGGCAGGAGGGAGGGCAGGGAGGGCACTTCAGGTAAATATAGGGAAAAGTGTATGGTTCAGGAGATGAGTAGGGAATTGTAGAAGGTTAGACTAGTAAGGTAAATGGGAGGTTAGTTTAGGAAGGGCCCAAGAACAGGTTATACCACCATCTCCCTGTGGAAAATGGACTGGAGCTCTGCATCATGGTTAGAACTCCTTGTAAGAGAGCTCTTAATATTTAATTGCATCTGCTGTGGTTCTGAATTTGAGTGATATATTTTTGTTCTTAGCTTACCATTTATATAATCCGTATTCTTATGAGACTATCAAAAGATGAGTTACAACATTAAATACTTTTTGTATTAGATTGAGTCATTGCTTTTCCATATTGATCTATTTCTGTGTGTTTCTTAGTGCTCTCAAGAAGATATTGCTGATAAACTGGGTTTGGATATCTCTGCAACAAAGGCAGTCCACATAAGTAATCCTAAAACAGCTGAATTTCAGGTAAGAGTTCTAAGTAGATAAGAATTTGGGTAAAAACTGAGAGGCAGTACATGAGTTATGAAAAAGTCTCTCAGTTATTTTACCTCAGATGGCAAAATTGTAGAGCTCCTTTAGAATCTCCTCTTGGATAAGTTTATATTTGTATTTGGTTCTTATACCAGATCTTGACTATATGACTGTGCCTTTTGTTGTAATTGTCTAGCTTATTGGCAGTTTCACATAGAGGTTAGGAATATTTAAATGAAAATTATACTCACTTAATAGTAAACGTTAAGAGATTTACATTATAGATTAGAGTATTAACTACAAAACAGCATTTCAAAGTTATTCTGTCTTTTGCTTATCGATGACTTTGAATTATCTTTCGTACTAATAAGCTCTGTTTTTCTTATATATGCAGTTTTATGATTTTTTTTTTTCCAACTGAAGCGTTAGAGAAGTTTATGTCTTCTAGAATCAAGGGGAATCTTAAAATTGTAAGGAAATGCTTTTGAGAAAGTTAATGCTGGAGTTCCTGTCGTGGCTCAGTGGTTAAAGAATCTGACTAGGAACCATGAGGTTTCGGGTTCGATCTGGCCTTGCTCAGTGGGTTAAGGATCCAGTGTTGCCATGAGCTGTGGTGTAGGCCGGTGACTACAGCTCTGATTAGACCCCTAGCCTGGGAACCTCCACATGGCCGTGGGTACGGCCCTAGAAAAGGCAAACAGACAAGGGGGAAAAAAAAAAAAAGTTGATGCTGTTATAAAATATCTGAATGCTCTGATTTGAGATAGTTTGTTTGGATCTTTTTTTCTTTTTATGGTAGCACCTGTGGTGTATGGAAATTCCCAGGATAGGGGCTGAATTGGAGCTGCCCCTGAGGCCTATGCTGCAGCTTGCAACACTGTATCCTTAACCCATTGAATGAGGCCAGGGATCAAACCCTCATCCTTGAGGAGACTCTGTCCAGTTCTTAACCAGCTGAGGCACAATGGGAATTCCATTTCTTTGTGTCTTGGTTTTCACTTTTATAAAAGTAGTGGGCTGGATTAGTTCTAAAAATATGAAAATATTTTTAAATTAAAAAGTATAAAAGTTCTAAAAATATTAATATTTAGATTTTTTAAAATTTTGATTTAATCTATAGAACTACCTACTAAAGTGGCAAATTAGAACGAGACTGATTAAAGAACTAATAATAATATGCATCAAGTACATAAATTCTTTCTGTATATTCAGTGTCAGAACTTTTCAAAGATTCTTTACACTAGTTTGGAAGGGTTGTGATAGTTTTATGTTTTTCTGAGGTCCATTAATTTTTTTTTCCTTTATTTTATTTTTTTATTACTTGAATGAATTTATCACATCTGTAGTTATATAATGATCATAACAATCTGATTTCACAGGATATCCATCCCACAGCCCAAGCACATCCTCCCACCCCCCAAACTGTCTCCTCCAGAGACCTTAAGTTTTTCTTTTTTTTTTTTGTCTTTTTGTCTTTTTTGTTGTTGTTGTTGTTGTTGTTGCTATTTCTTGGACCGCTCCCGCGGCATATGGAGGTTCCCAGGCTAGGGGTTGAATCGGAGCTGTAGCTGCCAGCCACAGCCACAGCCACAGCAATGTGGGATCCGAGCCGCATCTGCGACCCACTCCACAGCTCACGTCAACACCAGATACTTAACCCACTGAGCAAGGGCAGGGATTGAACCCGCAACCTCAGGGTTCCTAGTCGGATTCGTTAACCACTGCACCACAGCAGGAACTCCCCTGGAGATTTTTGAGCAGGAGAGTTCCATGATCTGACTTAGGTCTTAAGGAGTCATTCTGTGGGAAGAATAATAGAAGCAGAGAAATTACCCTAAGCAGCTCATGCAGGAGTCTGAGCAAAAGATAATGGTTTTGGAGTCTGACTGCAAATGTCATACCATCGTTCATAAAACCCTTCCAGTAAAATGATGTGTTGGAAGCTACCATACAGCTTAGAATGAGAGTTTTATTACACAGACTAATGTGGGGAAATTTTACCTATTTTATTTTTTATTTTATTTTATTTTTTTTGTCTTTTTGCATTTTCTAGGGCCACTTCCTGTGGCATATGGAGGTTCCCAGGCTAGGGGTCTAATCAGAGCTATAGCCACTGGCCTACACCACAGCTACAGCAATGTGGGATCTGAGCCACGTCTGCAACCTACACCACAGCTCACAGCAACGCCGGATCCTTAACCCACTGAGCAAGGCCAGAGATTGAACCCACGGCCTCGTGGTTCCTAGTCAGATTCGTTAGCCACTGTGCCACAACAGGAACTCCCTACCTTTTTAAAAAAAAGAATTGAGTTCCTGTCGTCGCGCAGTGGAAACGAATCCGACTAGGAACCATGAGGTTGCGGGTTCGGTCCCTGCCCTTGCTCAGTGGGTTGGGGATCTGGCGTTGCCCTGAGCTGTGGTGTAGACATGGTATAGATCCAGTGTTGCTGTGGTGTAGGCTGGCAGCAGTAGCTCCAATTTGACCCCCTGGCCTGGGAACCTCCATGCGTGCCACGAGTGCGGCCCTGAAAAGCAAAAAAAAAATTTTTTTTAAAGAATTAGAATATGAATTTGTATTTCATATGAATAGTAAAATGAAATAACTCTACATGTTTTCCTATTTTGACTCCTAAGCTGAAAACTGTATTTATATCCTGCCCATAGCAGCTATGTGGTTTTCTTAGTTGTAGATTTGTAGTCTGTTTTCCTCATTGTCTTAGTATTTTAATTGCATTTACATTTTCCTTGGACCTAGTTTTTAAAAATTTGGTTAATTCATATTCAAACTATTTAATTTGTATTTCTTGTAATCTACTTCAATTACTTTGTGAAATGAAGCAGGATATGAAAATTTGCACATTTGAGATCTTGAATACTAACTGTAATGTAAAAAATGATAAAAACTAATCCTAGATGCAGGAAATTATAGTATTTCTTTTTCACTTTTTTTTTTTTTTTTTTTTTTTTTTGGCTTTTTGGCTTTTTGGTGTTTCTAGGGCCACTCCTACGGCATATGGAGGTTCCCAGGCTGGGGGTCTAATTGGAGCTGTAGCCGCCGGCCTACGCCAGAGCCATTGCAATGTGGGATCCGAGCCACGTCTGCAACCTACACCACAGCTCACGGCAACGCCAGATCCTTAACCCACTGAGCAAGGCCAGGGATTGAACCTACAACCTCATGGTTCCTAGTCGGATTCGTTAACCACTACGCCACGTCGGGAGCTCCTCACTTATTTTTTTAAATCAAATTTATGATTTTTCATTTTGTAAGTTTGGAATCCAGAATACTTTGCTTTATTAGTGTCCTAGAATTAGAAATTAAAAATGACTCAGATATTTAGGTATTGCATTTTCCAAAACTGGCTTCTTATGAGGCCATGGAGACTAACCAGGTATCTGTCTGGTTCCTGTTTAGTCAGTGCAATTTCATGTCTTCTCCTGTAGGTGGCACGCACTACCCTTCTTCCTGGTCTCCTAAAAACCATAGCTGCGAATCGGAAGATGCCCCTTCCTCTAAAACTGTTTGAAATCTCTGACGTTGTAATAAAAGATTCTAGCAGAGGTAAGCGTCACTTTTCATTTGTATACTTAAATCATTTTGTTATTATGAAAAATTTCAACAGTATATAAAAGTAGAGGAAATAATGTAATTACTCCCATGATTCTAGCACTCAACTTCAGTAGTTAACAACACTTAGGTGGCCAGGCTTCTTTCATTGATACCCTAACCTACTTCCTCATATTTTTTTATTGTAAATCCTAGTCATGATATCATCTCATAAATACTTTAGTTTGTATTTCTAAAAGATAAGAGCTACCCCAATTAAAAAAAAATAATCCAAACACCATTATTATATCTTACCATCAAATATCCAGCTAGCGTTTGAGTTTTCCCAATAGTTTCATAAATTTAATTTTCTTTTTCTTTCTTTTTTCTTTTGTCTTTGGGCCGCACCCGGTGGCATATGGAAGTTCCTAGTCTAGCAGTCAAATCAGAGCTGTAGCTGCTGGCCACAGCCACAACAACTCAGGATCTGAGCCACATCTGTGACCTACACCACAACTCATGGCAATGCCAGATCCTTAACCCACTGAGCAAGGCCGGGGATTGAACCTGCTTCTTTATGGATACTAGTCAGATTCATTTCTGCTGAGCCATGATGAGAACTCCCCATAGATTTAATTTTCATAACTGATTCCTTTCTATCAGTCCAAGCAAGGTCAAATATTTGATTATTATATCTCTCTTACTTTTTTTCTTTTTCTTTTTTGGGCCACATTGGCAGCATGCGGAAATTGCCAGGCCAGTGATAGAATACATGCCACAGCAGTAACCAGAACCATAGCAGCGATGACCCCGGATCCTTAACCTGCTGAGCCAGCAGGGAAATCCCTATATCTCTTACTTTCAATAGAAAGCAAATTTTGACAAAGAATTTAATAATACTTATGAAGAACTCTATTGGAACCTCAACTTGAAAAGCACCATGGAATAGTTTTTTCTTATGTCACATGATTTATACGCATATCATTTTGACATACTTGATATCTTACCATTCTAGTTCAGCAGTGATTGTTCATATCACTGTTGTACCAATAACTATAAATGTATTTTACCAGTTTTTGTTTCTTTTGAACATGGCTTGGACTTATTAGTACAGCAGGTTGCTTTGTTCAATATTTGGAATGTAGTAGTTATTTTTTAATACGTACAATTTGTATTTAGCGAGTACTTAAAACTGATTGCCAAGAAGTAATTTCATGGCAATTCTGACTTCTCCATGTCTTTAACTTACATAAGTCTGACTGTTTTGAACTGCATATGAGGTATCATTTGGTGAGCAGTGCCCTCAAATGATGAAGTTGCTGGCTCTATGGATTTAACAGTTGAAGTCCTAGCAGCATTTAGTCTTACTCTAGACTCTAGAATTCAGAGTGTGTTCTTTTGAATCAGTTGACAAAAGAGGAGGCCTTTACCTCAGTTTTTCACGAAGAGGACAATATGACGTCATTCTAACTACCAAAAGCAGCCAAGAACTATTGATTTTAAATTATTGGTTTCCTGTCTTAGGAAACAGATGGTATAGAGGAATGACCGCCTTGGCTGTCTGTCTGTGAACTGTCTGTGGCAAACTTTTCAGCCAAAGCTGAATTCCATCTGCTCCCCACTGTGCACCCTGGGTCTTTGGTTATCAGTCACCTTGTGTTTAGTAGTTTTTGCTTTTCAAAAAACCTTTTTTAAAGGTACTTTTTCTTTTTTGATTGTTAAAACAATTCTTTGTGGCAGATGAGAAAAATATTGTCCCTATTTAATGTACTGGAAAATTAAGACAGAAAAGTGGTCATTTGCTTAGAGCTGTATAAAATAAGGCACTTAGAGCTGGGACCAAAATTTTGGTCTCAGTGCCTATATCCTTAGAGCATAAAAGTTCATTTTCATATCAGTCTATGCAGAATTTTCCTTGGGTGGTAAATCTCCTGTAGTAGAAATCAGAAAACATTTGTAGTGCCAGCTGCAGATACTTTTTTTTTTTTTTTTTTTGCATATGGAAGTTCCCAGGCTAGGGGTTGAAAAGGAGCTATAGCTGCCATCCTACCCCACTGCCACAGCAACACAGGATCCAAGCCACATCTTCGACATACCCCATAGCTCACGGCAACACCAGATTTCCGACCCACTAAGTGAGGCCAGGGACCAAACCTGCATCCTCATGGGTACTAGTCAGATTCGTTTCTGCTGTGCCACAGTGGGAACTCCCTGCAGATACTTTTGAGGGTTCTTGTGCTTCATAAATCATCAGTTGGTACAGATAAGTGAGAATTTGTTATAATTCCATTGTCAGATTTTTCTATTAACTTTGACTTGTTACCTTTTGGCCTCTTCTTTGAATTTTATGTTGTTTTGATCCTTGGTGATCCATTCGTATTTCTAAATATAGGTTAGGTTAATTATTAGAAATTTCCTCAAAAGTTGTGTAATAACGCTTCAGCTTAATTGAAAGGCTTCTTGTAGGGCTGGGCGTGCTCACATGCCGGCCCCTTAGAGTCCGGAAGGGGTGAGGGGAGGGAGGAGAGAGCTGGAGTCCCCACAGTTGCCACAGGGAATCTTTCACTGTAGGCGTGGAGCACTTTGCTTTGCAGTCCTGGGTAAAGGTGCCTTTGCTGTTTTTAATTTTCTGTGTTTCTTGGGAAGGCCCCAAGACCCATGCTTGGAGGTTGAGAGAGAACGGTGATAAGCGCTGGTGCTGTAGCCATCATTTAACAAATCACCCTGGTGATAACTCCAGAAACCCTGTCTATAGACTTTTTAACTCTAAAATTTTTTTCTGCTGCACTTTATTTCGTCAGGAGGAGTAGTTCTTATCTCTGTAGCAGACCTCTTTTACACTCGTTTTTAGTAGTGATTATTTTGCTGTTTTCCATATCAGTCTGTTTTCATCTGACATTATTTTTGCCTTCTATCTTGCACTATTATGGTTTATTCTTTTTCTTTAAAATTTTCTATCATATTATTGGGATTTGAGGAACAAGAAGAAGTAAATCTCAGTAAGTCTACCATTTTGAAAACATAGTTTTAATTTATATGGAGTATGTTTCCGGTTGGTGTAAGCCTGGATTTTATTTTATAACAAAAGAAGCTTTTCTGATGGGTTATTCTAACTATGGACCTATGGGCTCCCTGCCTGCCACGTGATGTACAGAGAGGGCCCTGCAGGAGAGGCAGCCCAGCAGTTCCATAGAGCGACTGAGACAGAGCACCCACATGTAAGCCCTGGCTCTGCCACTTACCAGTGGCTTAGCATTGGACAATTTACTTTTCCTGTGCCTCAGTTTCCTCATCTGCACAGTGAGGGTAATAATAGCACTTACTTCATTAGATTTGTTGTGCAAATTAAATGTACTTTGAAAAGTTCCAGCCACATGGTGAGCACTGTTTGGTGTTTGCTCTTTCAAGGTATTAGTAATCCCTAAGGCCATATACGTTGCATCTTGGTCTCTGGAATTTTTCCTTGAGGATGAATTGAAAATCTTTATTGGTCGTTAAAGGGTAATGTTACCTTGTTGAAGCACTTGGAGCTCATCTGTATCCTGACTTTTGTTTTAATTGGTTTTTCTTCTATTGTGCACTATTTTTTTTAGGATAAAAAAAACAAAATGTGTAAATGGGAATTTACTTAAGAAATTGGGAATGTTGTTTTTCGAGTAATTCATCACCCATTACTTTTCAAAGAATTGAGTGCATGTTTTTTTACCATCTCTCAAACTGGGAACCATTATTCTGTTGAATTTACATTAGCCATTTCCTCCTAAATAATGGAACTGTTTTGAAGAAAAAAATCTAGACCATCAAACTTGAAATCATAGAGCAATTTTCTAGTTACGGAAGTGTCCCAAATCTTCCCTAGTGAGGGCAACACTAAAACTATCAGTTCAAAAGAGAGGTGTGTGGCGAGAGTGGGCAAGACAGTCACATTCATTGTGCTGGTAGAAAAGTATTTTCTTTTTCTTTGCTAGGGACTGCTTGGAATGTAAAAGGAAAGGTTTCCAGTCTTGAGACAGACCAGTGAACAGTTTTTGTAAGTTGTGATCCAAGGGAAGGTACAAGATGCCCTGATAGCACAGAGAAAAGAGGGACAACTGCCTCTAGTTTGTTCTGTTAACATTTAGGAAAACCTAACACTCAGCCTCACGTCAATTTTGTGTAGGCGAGTATATCTTCCAAAATGGAAATGGAAAAGGAGTCAATACCGGATTTCAGTATACCTTCCACAAATTCTGAGTGACCCGTGTTCCTGTAAGAGTAGACGAAAGTCGCTAGCCCCTTCCTTTGTACTTGGCCTTCTTGGACAGTTTCTTTATGCTAATGAGGACCTTCTGGCTGGCAGTCCATGTCACGAGGCTGTCAGGCTACCCTGTGAGGGACTCGGGCACCCTCCTCAAGTGTGAGACACACTGCTGTTCTTTGAGGCTGAGCCAGTCATTGCATTTATTGAATTGTAAGATAGAAGTTGCACCATTTTAAAAAATTAGTCCCAACTTGAAGGACTAAGCTGATTTATCCCCTTCCTTGGACAGAGTGCCATGTGTCTTTAGAATGAGAAGTTAAATGCAGACTCTGCCATGGGATAGATTTTGTTATAATGGGAAGTCAGTAGAGGCTGCATGAAGCTATCAAATCAGCTGCTGTTTGAGTTCCTGGTTGGTTTTGGTTGTTGATACTCGTGTGTGTGTGTGTGTGTGTGTGTGTGTCTGTGTGTCTGTGTGTCTGTGTGTCTGTGTCTTTTTGTCTTCTGAGGGCTGCACTCACAGCATATGGAGGTTCCCAGGCTAGGGGTCTAATAGGAGCTGTAGCTGCCAGGCTATGCTACAGCCATAGCAACACCAGATCCGAGCCTCACCTGTGACCTAAACCACAGCTCGCAGCAACGCCGGATCCTTAACCCACTGAGCGAGGCCAGGGATTGAACCCTCCACTTCATGGTTTCTAGTTGGATTTGTTTCTGCTGTGCCACTTTGGGAACTCCTGTTGATACTCTTTTTGTTTTCTCTGTTCAGTGTCAGTAATAAACTATAAACAAAAGTGAAAATTGCTTCAGAGGAACAGTTGTGAATTGCTGATCTTCATGCCCAGAAATGCAACTATATTTTGCAAAGTCCAGCATGCTTTATTGAACACAGATTGAATTCTGCCATCACAGTTTATTCCACAGTGGTCCCTGAAGCTGCCAGAATGCCTAGAAGCTCACAAAAATGGCAGGAGAAAATGCATCACAGGGTTGAATCTAAGTTTAAAAGGAATGATGGCCTAAGAAGGGAGATATGGTTTGACTCTGCAGAGCAGGTATACAGGTGATTTAAATTTAGCTTGATGCAGTCAGTCCAGTTGTAGTGTGATATCTGTGGAGAATGCTGATAATCATATTGCCATGCACTTTAGTTTTAACTACTGCATTTAAAGAATTTGGGGTGTTAATAAATATTACAATAGAAGGAAAGTGTGAAAGGCCCTACCCCTCAGAGGGGTCTAGTTATCTTACTTGCCTCAGCAAGTGCACTTAACTCCAAGTAGTTTTATGTATAATTCTTTGCTTGATTAAAAAAACTCAACGAAAGCATTTTCATTATGAACTTGTAAAATACTTCAGCTTTGAGAAATTGTCCATTAATTCTTTAGCCATTAAATAATGGAAGATTAGCATCCACATGTGGAATGTGGCTTTCTGAAGAGAGCTTATGTCATCAGCCTGGATTAATTTAATTTTACTACTTCATATTTTTGGCATGTAGAATTTCCAATTAATAATTCAAAAAATATGGGTGTAAGGAACATGGACATTTGAAGTAGCATCATTTGCAGTATGTGATGGCATCTTAACTGTGTAAATAACATCATTTTTAATATAGAAAGTTATTTTAGTATGTTTGGTTCAACACAGTTAAGATCTGTTAACGTGAGTATAATGTGCTCTGTCATGCATTGAATATTGTGTTTTTTTAATAGATAAAAATCCATTCCAGGTTTATGTTAAGGAAATAAAAGCCAACCCACAAGGAACTTTTTCCTTCATGCATGAGAAGGTCATTGATTTTTCCTCACATTTGTTTCTTGGCTTTCAGTATTATTTAAAAGAGAAAAGTCTCTTAACTCAGTGCTATATTATAGGAGTATTTTAAGGAAAATTGTTCTTAAGTTTTATTGTGTTGGTTTTTAAAATTGAAACATATTTACAGTATCTTTTCTCTTTTTTTTTTTTTTTGCTTTTTAGTGCTAGACCCACAACATGTGGAGGTTCCCAGGCTAGGGGTCAAATCGGAGCTACAGCTGGCAGCCTACGCCACAGCAACGCCAGATCTGAGCCACATCTGTGACTTAAACCACAGTTCATGGCAATGCCAGATCCTTAACCCACTGAGTGAGGCCAGGGATTGAACCCGCAACCTAGTCAGATTCATTTCTGCTGCGCCACCATGGGAACTCCACATTTATAATATCTTTAAGCACTTTCGCAAATACATGTTTTTAAGAGTAATTGGTTTTACATTAAAAAAAAAAAAAGTATCCAACTTCTCCCAAATCTTACTCTCAAGAATTAGTAGACATACTGTGCTTATGCAGTCACACGTTTATATTTCTATATGTAGCCACAGATAAATACTTTTTAGTGTTTACATTAATAGGATTATGCTTTATGTCTCGTTCTGCGCTTTTTTCCTATGAACATATTCTGTCCACCTCATTCTTTTTAATGGTTGCATAATACTCCACCGTAGGGGTATTCTGTTATTTACTCGGACGGTTATGATGACTGTTTAGACTGTTACCACTTTATTGCTAAATTGTCCATTGGTAATGACTATCCTTGCACTGTTATACAAATATGTATTTTTAGAAATTGAAGTGGTCAGCCCATAGGCATGCACATAAAACATTTGATACCTTATCAAGTTCTCCTTTAAAAGGGATATTTTACAAATTTGTAATCCTACCCAGGGTATATAAAGGTTCCTGTTTTGCCACATTAGATCTAATTTTTTAAGGTACATGTCATGACAAGATTCTTGTGGCTTTTGTGAATCATTAGGTCTACTTTAAAATTCTTCAGGAGATAAAATTTGCAATATAAGCTATAGTCACTTGGTGTACTAATATTAAAGAAATTTGTTAGATGTAGTAGACTAAAAATCAAGGTGGTTTGTTTCATTTTTTTGAGGTTGGCCTGGCTGCTGTTCTCAAACTCAATATCAGCTGCCAGTTGTCCTGAAGCTTTGTTGGCTTCCAGTAGGCTTTCTCCTAGCACCTTTTTTTTTTTTTTTTTTTTTTTTTAAAGGGCCTCACCTGCAGCATATGGAAATTCCCAGGCTAGAGGTCAAATGGGAGCTGCAGCTGCTGGCCTACACCACAGTTCACGGCAACGCCAGATCATTAACCCACTGAGTGAGGCCAGGGATTAAACCCGTGTCCTCATGGATACTAGTTGGGTACGTTACCCCTGAGCCACAGTGGGAACTCCCTCTCCTAGCATCTTTATTTGGGCTTCTCAGTGAATGTGAGAATAGAGCTGGAAAGGTTCTCTTGAAGACTCTGTCCTTTGCATTCTGTGGGGTATATGGTAACACAACTGAATACCACTCATTTGCTTTTAATCACTGTTGCTCTGGTAAGAGATCTTCATCAAGCTAGTCTAAAAATTTGAGTTGTATGTGATAGCCATTTATTAAGGGACATCATGTGTCTTTTTTTTTTTCTTCTTTTAGAAAGTCAGTTGGCATGTTCTTTCTGCTTCCAGAATCATAGCCAGCCACCCCTCCTCTGGGTGGTTTAGATCAGTCTCTCCAGGCAGTACTTTGAAGTCTGTGAAAGACATTGGTAATTTAGGCTGACATACTTGGCAGGCCCATTTAAAAAGCAGAATTGTTTAATGGCATGACACAAGAGGTCTGTTAACTGAGTTATAAAGAACTGAGGCCTTTCCAGCAAACCCTAGTTTTGGCATGAAATTTAAATAGTTCTTATTTTGTGGCGTGCAGTCAATGAATTTCCTGTGATGTAATAGGGTCCCTTAGTGCAGAATACTAGAAAATGGGAATTGCGCTATACCTTGCAGGTTCTCTGAGGAGGAATTCTGGGTGGGAACTCAGTATGTGTTACCATTTCTCTTTTAATTCATTTCAGCTAATTCAGAGGGAGTATCTTAGCAAGACATGAGGAAGCAAGTCTAGAGCGAATGGTAGCACTTGGGAGAAATGTGAAAAAAGTCAATCAGGAGGCACCCAAATAATGTGTTCAATCTAATTCTTATGGTGGGCTTAATATAAAGCCCTGAAAGTCAGTGGCCTTTCCTAAAAATACTGCAAAATTGAATCTAAAAATAGCACATTATTGTGTATGTGTGTGCTGTAAACATCCTAAAAACCTTTCTTAAGTGGAGTGTTTTTTTTTAAAGTCCTATATTTTTTATTGTAATTTCATTATTCTGATTATCAATTATTTAATTTTTTAAAAAATAAGTCTTTAAACCAGATGTTGCTCCTCTTATCAGAAAGGCAAGTTTTCCATAATTTGGAGATCAGGAGAGACATATTCCAAGGCAAAGGTTACCAAAATAGAGCTTCCAGTTTGTGTTGCTAAGCTCTCTGAATGGTGGCATTACTGTTGGGCTCTTCCCTCACAGCAAGAGTGGAGCTACAAAGTAGTTTCAATACGTGCCTGTGTGTTAAAGTAGAAGCATGTGACACCAACAAATGGGTACCACATGGCAGAGATACCCAGGAGCAAGTCTGTAATATGAAAGGGATAATTTAGTTCTGTTTCATTTCTTTTTTTTCCCTTCAAGGGGGAGGGGGCAGGGAAAGGGGATGGGGAAGGGAGAGAAAGAGTTGGGGAGAGGGAGAGAGGGAGAGAGGGAGAGAGAGAGAGTGTGTGTGTGTGTGTGTGTGTTTTCCTACAGAGGAATCAGGTCCCTTTTTTTAGTTAATGCGTGTGAGGTTTGATGGCTACCTGGCTTTAATATTAATCTTTATTCTTACACCTTTGATTACAGTTTTTAGATACCACATTTCTTTATCCGTGGATGCGGAAATGAGGGAGAATGACAGTGGTACAGTGCTCACTTTCCAGCATCAGCTGGCTCTTGCGCTGGCTTAGAATTTGGCCACTGTCTGGTCCTGACCTTGCTTAACTCCCTTTCCAGACTTTATTCATTTATTCAGAAAGCAATTGTTGAGGGTTTAGTCTGTGCAGGCCCTGTACTGGCCTTGACTTTTTTTTTTTTTTTTTTTTTTTGGTCTTTTTGCTATTTCTTGGGCCGCTCCCGCGGCATATGGAGGTTCCCAGGCTAGGGGTCTAATCGGAGCTGTAGCCACCGGCCTACGCCAGAGCCACAGCAACGTGGGATCCAAGCCGCGTCTGCAACCTACACCACAGCTCACGGCAACGCCAGATCGTTAACCCACTGAGCAAGGGCAGGGACCGAACCCGCAACCTCATGGTTCCTAGTCGGATTCGTTAACCACTGCGCCACGACGGGAACTTCCATTGACTTCTACCCTCTAGGGATACTTAGAATGGAGCACTTTGAACATAGTAGCTACCAAGAAATGTTACCTGGCAAGAACAGTTAGTTCTCTACCTATTCTCTGTCAGAAGTTTAACTCAGTGTACACTTTCCCTGAGTTACAATACTATTGATGGCTAAAAACTGACTTCAAAAAGTAATTTATTTCAATTACTTAACTAGAATTCTTAAATATGAAAACTTTTGAAAATGAAACATCTGTTTGTCATATCGAAAACATTTCAAGAATGCACATTTGACTATATTAAGTGTATGTTCAGATGTAAGTTTGCCCTTATATTGTTTGTTTTCCTCTAAATCCTTTAGTGATTTCATCTAAATCCTTCAGAGGTTTGGAGATTTCTCCTGTGCAGTGCAGAAAGCCTGGGTTCTTGAATTAGGCAGTCCTGGTCAAGTTCTGATTTTGAAACTTATTAGGTGCGTAATTAATTACAATTAGCTCCTAGCAGTTAGGTTGACTTTGAGCAAAACCTTTCTGAGCTTTTGTTTCCGCATCTTCTTTTCCCTTTCCGTTTTATAAGTATAGTGAAACCTACCTTACTTTCTTGTCTTGAGAATTAAAGGAGAGGGTTGATAGGTACTAAGTCCTAGCACAAAGTAGATAATGAGTTCATCTTAGTTTCCTTTTCCTTCCCCCCCTTTATGGGCTCACTTGTAGATTACTTTAGTGGTAGAATGCAGTGCGTTTTTTTGTTTTGTCTTTTTGCCATTTCTGGGGCCACTCTTGAGGCATATGGAGGTTCCCAGGCTAGGAGTCTAATCAGAGCTGTAGCTGCCAGCCTACACCACAGCCATAGCAACGTGGGATCAGAACCTCGTCGGCAACCTACACCACACTTCACGGCAATGCCGGATCCTTAACCCACTGAGCAAGGCCAGGGATCAAACCCGCAACCTCATGGTTCCTAGTCGGATTCGTTAACCACTGAGCTGCAGAGGGAACTCCCAGAAGGCAGTGTCTTAAAATACTCTTGTTGATTTGGCTGTCTGGAAAGTGAAAGACATTCTATATTTTATATCAGTCATGGCTGGTACGTCTGTGGAAGAACTTTTGATCAATACTTGCTAATATGAAGCAGTTTTTAATTTCCAGTTTGTTCCCCCAAGTAGACAATAGTTTCATCTTTCTCTTTTTAATTCGAAAGACAAAATGAAGCCAACATTCATTCAGTGTTTGTGTAGAGGAATTTGGAATCGTTTCCTCCAGAATTTATTACAGAGCCACAAGTATATTTACCTGTTAAAAAGTTAAAATGATCACTACCAAATTTGAGCCTGTTTTTATATGCTATGCACTTCTTTCTTTAAAAATGAATTTTAATACTGTTTTAGATTTTAGTAATCATTACTACAAGATACAGTTCTGTCACCCCCCAAAATCCTTCACGTTGTCCCATTGTAGTCACATTTTCCCCCCCATGTCTAAGCCAGCTACCAGTATCTGTTCTCTGCTGCTATAGTTTCTTGTTTGTTTTTTGTTTGTTTGGGCTTTATTATGGCCACACCCATGTGTGGCATGCAAATTTCCTGGGCCAGGGATTGAACCCATGCCACAGCTATAACCAGAGCCACGCCAGTAACAACACCGGACCCTTAACCGGCTGAGCCCCGAGGGAACTGCTCTGTTGTTAGTCTTTTGCCTTTTCTAGAATGTCATATAAATAGATTTATATTGTTTGTAGCCTTTTAAGACTGGTTTCTTTCATTCAGCTTAATGCCCTTGAGATTCATCTGTTAGCAAGTCTACCTTGCTGCTGAGTAGAATTCCAGTTTATGGGTGAACTAGTTTATTTAATCATTCATTTTTCACTTGGATTATTGCAATTCTTTTTAAAAATATTACATTTTGTAAGTTTGACCTGATTTTCAAAGTAGAAAAATATATACTAATCAAGAAAAATGGAAAATAAACTTCAAAAAATATATTCCTGCCCAAACATAACCTCTATTAATACTTAGGTATAGTTCTTTATGTTCTTTTTCCTGTGCATGGAGTTTTTTGGTTCACGGTTATATTTACATAGTTGTGATTCTTCATAAATTGCTTTTATTTCATATTTGGTTTTTTTCGTCTTTTTAGGGCCACACCCACGGCATATTGAGGTTCCCAGGCTAGGGGTTGAATTGGAACTGTAGTTGCCGGCCACAGCAACTCGGGATCTGAGGTGTGTCTCCAACCTACACCACAGCTCATGGCAACGCTGGATTCTTGACCCACTGACAGGGCCAGGGATCAAACCCATGTCCTCATGGATACTGGTTGAGTTAGTTAACCACTGAGACACAACGGGAACTCCTGTTTCATGTCATAATTGTGACGTGTGTATATGACATATGCAGTTTAAAAAGATTATAAAGCAGGAGTTCCCGTCGTGGCGCAGTGGTTAACGAATCCGACTAGGAACCATGAGGTTGCGGGTTCGGTCCCTGCCCTTGCTCAGTGGGTTAACGATCTGGCGTTGCCGTGAGCTGTGGTGTAGGTTGCAGACGTGGCTCGGATCCCGCGTTGCTGTGGCTCTGGCGTAGGCCGGTGGCTACAGCTCCGATTAGACCCCTAGCCTGGGAACCTCCATATGCCGCGGGAGCGGCCCAAGAAATAGCAACAATAACAACAACAACAACAACAAAAAAGACAAAAGAAAAAAAAAATAAAAAGATTATAAAGCAAACATTAGTGTAACCATCCAAATTAAGAAATGGAGTTCCCTAGTGGCTCAGCAGGCTAAGGATCTGATGTTGTTGCTGCTGTGGCTCTGGTTGCTTCTGTGGCACAGGCTCGATCCCTGGCCCGGGAACTTCTGCATGCCTGTTGCCAGTATGTTCAGCCTCTTGTAAGACCCTTTCCTATCATATTACCTTCCCTTTATTTAGAGCAATCACTATTATAACTTTGTGATAGTCATTCCTTTCTTTGCTTTGTAGTTTTGCAACCTGTATATATTCTTTAGACAATATAATTTAGTTTTGACTCTCTTTGAACTTTGTGGCTTCCTTTTTTTTTTTGTTTTGAAGTATTTGCTCTAGGTCTGTTGGGGTAAATCTTCATAAAAATGCTTTTTATCCACATAGTATTCTGATGAGTGATTGTGCTGTACTTCAGCCCATTTCCCAATTTAGGTTGTTTCTAATTTTCGTATTATAAATAATGCTTTATTTAGAAATAATATCTTTCTACCTGAAACTTTTGTTGTTTCAGGATTATATCCTTTGGACAGTGTGTGAATAAAAGAATGCAAAGTTTTAAGACTCTGATATATGTTGCTAAATTCTTTACAAATGGTTTTAGCAATTCATGTCACGATAAAGCCTTATTGTTCCTGGGCCAGCATGGAGGGTTTTCCACAGCCCCCCCAAATAAAAGCACCTCAGGGAATTTGATGTTTGAAAACCATCTTATCTTGCATTTGTGAGGTTAATTGGTTCTCTGTTGACTAATTGGTTTTCTTTTTTGTTGACTTTGCCTAAGATTGTGTTGGGGTAAATCACTTTCTTAAGTGATGGTCAATGTAGCCTTGTGGCCAATTCTTTTATTTTTTCAGATGTAGGTGCAAGAAACTACAGGCATCTCTGTGCTGTTTATTACAACAAGAATCCTGGGTTTGAGATAATCCATGGGCTCCTGGACAGAATCATGCAGCTATTTGCTGTGCCTCCTGGTGAAAAGAAGGGAGGATATGTGATCAAAGCATCAGAAGGTGAGACGGATCATCTGAGTCCAGAGTCAGTGGTACTGTGATGAAGAGGCCAAGCTCTATTTGTGATAAAGGGTTTTCGGTTTTGATTTGGGATGGGGGAGGTGGCACATAGAGTTTCATTTCAATTGTCATTGTTTTCTAGAAATATCCCTTTTCCCTCCAGCATTTTAAGAAAATGCTCTTAAGAGCTCTTGTAGTGCCGCACAGGATTCTTTTGTTCCAACCGAGTGCTGGTAACCCCTAGTTACCGGCACCATCAAGCCATGACAGACCCACAATCCAAAATGGAAGCTGAGAGAACCTAAACTCATGACTTGCCCTCACAGCTGCCTGTCTGAAGCCTTTAGGGCAAAAGGAGGAAAAAGGCTAACTTATATAATAGATATATTCCTAAAATGCTAGTTTCTTCTTGTTTGAGGAATTCTGAAATTTTTGCTTTTCATATTCCTAAAGCTTGCATCTGAGTTTATTTTGTTAGATAAGAGATCCAGAAGCAACTTGAAAGAAATACTTTACTATTTTACTTACTTTACAATTTTTTACTATTTTATTTACTTTATAGGTTTTATATATATATATATATATATATATATATATATATATATATATGTAAGTGTTTTGGGTATCTTAAATTTCTATCGGAACATTCAGTTTTGTTTTTTCTTTTTTTTTTAGATTTTATTGAAATATAGTTGTGATAATTAGAACATGCATTTTTTTAAAAGTGTTATTTAGTTATTTGTAGTGGTGTGAGGTTTGGAGGTTATATTTTTGTTTTTCCCTTAGTTCTCAGATTTTTAAAAATTGTTATTTGTTTTCATTTTTTTAATTTGGATACTTCTTTGAAAATGCAATAATCCTAAATTTATGGGCCTTTTTATTTATTTATTTATTTTTGGCCACACCCATGGCATGTTGAAGTTCCTGGGCCAGGGTTCGAACCTGTGCCACAGTTGTGACCTGCGCCAGAGCTGTGACAATGCCAGATCCTTAACTTGCTGCACCACATGGAAACTTCCTATGTGAGCCTTTTTAGGTTGAAGATTTTTGTGGGTTTTTTTTTTTTTTTTATAAAATTGAGAGATTAAATATGGCAGGGAGTTACCATTTTCTACCGTGTCTCTCATTCACAATCATCAAGAGAAGACGTGCTACTCTTACAGAATTTTAGAGTTTTGGAACTGGGTCCTGGAGTTCATCAAGTCCAGTTTCCTGATTTGGCAAGTGAAGGAGCCGAGGCTCGGCACGTTAAGTGAGTTGGGCTGGTTCACACACGTAGAAGCCAGGGTTCTTGCCTCCCAGTGTTCTTTCCACAAAGTCAAGTTGCCTGTCTTTATAGTGGCTTTACTTTCTCATTGACCAGTTAACTCTTCTAGAATTCAGCTTTAAGATCTGGTCATCCAAGTTAACGGCAACCTGAAAGCTGATGTGGTACATGTGTTTTTTGTTTTTTGTTTTTTTACTTTCTATACAAAGTTTTTTCTCAGAAATTTTACTTTATATAGCAATTAACTGGATAAATCTGTTCCCTGAAACAGATTACACCATATATGTGACATCTAATTATTTTTTTGTACTCGAAAGGTTGCAGAGAGCTGAAACGGTAAATTGGAGCATAATTTGTGGTGGATATTGTACTTTTATATATGACTTTTCTATTAATGATGATTCTATAAGCTGTAAGCCAACATCTTAATATTATGGCTTTCCCATCTCATTAAGTTCCTTAGACATCTATTTCTCAGAAGAATCTGAGTTCTCAGTCATGAGATAGGCTTTAAGAAGTTGGAATAAGTAGGACATGGGCGCTGCTGTCAACCTATAGGGGAATGATCACTGCATACCAGCTCTCACACCAAGCTGCTAGGCCAGTTCCTTGAAGTTTCCAAAGAGGAAGGCAGGGCAGCTTCTTGGGGGCCTCTGGGAAAGCAGTAGTGAGCTTCTGGGCAGTGACATGGGCCTTTGAAGGAATAGGTGGAGACAGGGAAACAGGGCAAACCAAACCACCAGAGCAAAGCCAAATTCATGGGAAACATGGCCTAGTGCAGTTTGGTTTCACTTTGCAGTGAGGAAGAAGCTTGGGCCTACATTTAGAGTACAGAGTGCTAGTATAAAGGATTTTAACTCATTAATGGGAAAATATTGAAGTTACTGCTGTGTCTTTTTTTTTTTTTTTAAGTGGGTAAGTGGTATGATTAGAGTTGCACTTTGAAGGTATTAATCTGGCAGCGATACGTTAAGTGAGGTGGCATGGAGAATAGAGGGGAAGAGAATGGTTGAAAGGTGTTATAATGTGTTCTAAAGCAGTGAGAATAAGGACTCCGAGGTTATACCAAGGAGAAGACTGATTTACGAAATTTGATGAAGGTAGAAGCTATAGCATTCAGCATTTGGAAAAGTTCCACTTGGAACTTAGGTCCTTTTGTGTCACTTGGAACATTTTATAACACAGTTCATATCCGTTGATTTTTTTTTTTTTTTATCATTCTAAACCTGTGACATTATAATTTTAATCCTTATATATTTTAGCACCAAAACAACATAATACTTAGTATGTAATTTCCCTAATGTGTAGATGTCTGTTTTGGTTTGGGGAGAGAGTGAGTATGTGTGTGTGTCCCTGTGTGTGTGTGTTTTAGTTAGAAAATAAACTGTAACCACTTAAGATGTGGTTGTAGATCTTTTTGTTCAGTTTTTTGTTTGTTTGTTTTTGCCATTTCTAGGGCCGCTCCTTCGGCATGTGGAGGTTCCCAGGCTAGGGGTCTAATCAGAGCTGTAGCTGCCGGCCTACACCAGAGCCACAGCAACGCGGGATCCGAGCCGCATCTGCAACCCACACCACAGCTCATGGCAACGCTGGATCCTTAACCCACTGAGCAAGGGCAGGGATCGAACCTGCAACCTCATGGTTCCTAGTCGGATTCCTTAACCGCTGAGCCACGGTGGGAACTTCCTTTTTTTTTTTTTTAGACCAAGTTGTTGCTATGGTGTTTGATTTTGTTTGAGGGCAGAGGCCATCTTGTGGTTCCTTTTGAATTTACATAGCTCTCAGAATATTGTAATGTTTTTTGTATTTTTTTAATGATTTTCATGTTTTTCATCATAGTTGGTTTACAGTGTTCTGTCAATTTTCTACCATACAGCAAAGTGTTCCAGTCACACATACATATATACATTGTTTTTCTCACATTATCCTCCATCATTCTCTATCATAAGTTACTAGAAACAGTTCCCAGTGCTATACAGCAGGATCTCATTACTTATCCATTCCAAAGGCAATAGTTTGCATTTATTAACCCCAGATTCCTATTCTCCAAGTCCATGAGTTTCTTTTTTCTGTGAAAAGGTTTATTTGTGCTGTATATTAGATTCCAGATATAAGTAATATCATATGGTGTTTGTCTTTTTCTTTCTGACTTCACTTAGTATGAGATTCTCTAGTTCCACCCATGTTGCTGCAAGTGGCATTATTTTGTTCTTTTTTATGGCTGAGTAGAATTCCATTGCGTATATATACCACATCTTCTTTCATCTATCTTTGGACATTTAGGTTATCTCCATGTCTTGGCTGTCATGAATAGTGCTGCAGTGAACATACAGGTGCATGTGTCTTTTTCAAGGAAAGTTTTGTCCCAATGCCCAAGAGTGGGATTGCTGGGTCATTTGATAATCCTGTATTTAGTTTTCTAAGGTACCTCCATATTGTTTTCCATAGTGGTTGTACCAATTTACACTCCCACCAACAGTGTAGGAACGTTCCCTTTTCTCCACACTCTTTCCAGCATTTGTTATTTTTGAATTTATTAGTGATGGCCATTCTGACTGGTGTGAGGTGGTATCTCATAGTAGTTTTGATTTGCGTGTCTCTACAAATCAGGGATGTTGAGCATTTTTTTCATGTGTTTGTTGGTCATTTTTATATCTTCTTTGGAGAAATGTCTGTTTAGGTCTTATGCCCATTTTTTGATTGGGTTTTTGTTGGTTTTTTTGCTGTTGTTTTATTGTATTTTGATTATCTGTTTTGATTATCTAATGACAAGATGATTGCCTTTTTTTTTTTTTTTTAAATGGTTAAGGAAACCAAGACCTAAAGAAGTGGCTTATCAAAATAAGTCAGCAGCAAAGTTGGTATTCTTCATCTAAAATTATATATATAAAATGAATCTCATATATAGTTCTCCTGAGTAAATCTCCATACAGGAATTTTGGCTGCTATTATATATATATATAAAATGAATCTCATATATAGTTCTCCTAAGTAAATCTCCATACAGGAAATGGAATTAGCACTCCATTTCCTCTGATTTATTGTTATTTTGCATATAACTTTTTCTGCTTCAAGAAAAGGTCTTCAGAGTATCAAAAAGTCAAGTAGAAACAGATTAAGAACTACCATTCTCGATTACTGAGTTGTCTTTTATCACTCTGGCATATGGTTTACCTTTTAATAATTAAAAATCCCTGGTGACTTTGTCATTATAATGGAGCTAAGTCTGTTCATCAGCAAGTCTTGCTAATGTCAGTTCATTGGCAGTTACACCTAATCTCTTTCTGTCCTTTCTAATGAACACCCTTGGCTTCCTTCCTGTTGCTTTGTTTGGAGATAGAACTGTGTGGAACAGAACTTGATCCCCTTTGAGAAACTTGGCACTGTTCATTGCGAGCAAAATCAGGAAACTCATTTGATTGATCGTCACACTGATCTCAGGGAGTTCTGTTGACATGAGCATGTAACCTTGCCTCTCATGCAGGCAACTGCCCTTTGCAGCCTGTGCATCTCTGAGAAGTACTCCTGAAGCCATGATTGCAGCCACAGTTAGAAGCCATAGTTGCTTCGTCTCACATAGGTTTTATTTGCTGAGAACCCTTGCCATTAAGAGCACAAGGTGAGCTAGAATGTTAAATTGCTGATAAAGTAAGAGCAGTTGTTGAGTGGACAAAAAGGAAGAAGAACCTTTAACCTTTTAACAGACTATAGAGCATTTTGGGGGCTTCAAAAGGGTTTAACTCAGAATGTTTTAGTGGCATTTGATCAGATTATGACAGCATATGTATATGCTTTTTTTCAGATTTCTTCCCCTTGGTTTCTGTGGTTTGTTGCAAACTAAATTATGTATGTTAAAATTCACTATCATTTTCAAAAACTATTTCTGGGCAAGGAAAATTCCCAGCATTTTTGTGTTTAGAACAGTTATATGGTTCCTGGGCAAATCAGTGGCAAAAATAATTTCTTGTGGAAGGTAGTGGGCTTTTGTGTGATTGGCTGCATTGACTTGAGTGTATTTTTTTCCCCTTTAATTTGTTACTACTTCAGTTTTGTTTATTCACAAATCTACAGAAAATGTCAGTTAACCTGAGACAAAGATCCCTGATGGAAAAACAGAAGTTTTAGTGCTTTTAGTTTTGATAATTCTAATTTTCATGCTGCTCAGAATTCATTTTGTGAAATGAAAAATAGCCTTGTAAGTAATAGGCACATTTAATCCTATACCATATGTACCCACAGAGATTATTTAGATACCTTCTGTTACAGTGTCACCTAATGTTCATTGACTTGACCTGTAGGTCATGACCTTTTTCCTCTTTCAGGACACCTGTGAAAGATTTCAGATGCTAAAAAATATAGATGGAAATATGATGTTTCTCTGATCTTCACATTGGTTTTCAGTGTAACATGAGTGTGGAAATATTTGAGAAAAAATGTGTTGACAACTTGTTGGAGTAAAGGTGTTCCATTTATGGTTTGATTTACACAGAATGTCTAGACTGAAAGGAAGAGGGATCTATGTGGCGTGTCTACATTTTTACTTACTGTCAGCAAAGATGTTATTCTGTTAAGGCATCGAGTTTAAAAAGTAAAAGGTTTGAAAGTTTTTAAACATCTTGCCCTTATTACTCTGTGTAAAAAAAAAAAAAAAAAAGTCCTTATCCTCTGGTTCTCTACTTTTTTGTGTTTGAGGCAGTCTTTCAAATACTACAATTTTTGTTACCTTTTTTGAGGTCTTATTAAGGGCAGTGATCACCACACATCAAAACATGGGCCACAGTGCTGGTAAAAGCTTCAGCAGTTGTCACGATTCACTTAGCCTTATATTGTGCTTGGAGTGTGTTTATTTTCCCATCTCACTGTTCGTGATGTGTGTGAGGCAAATTTCTCTCCACTCAGGCTCACCTCCTCTGCTTTTGGCATGCTTTGGTACCCACTTGACCTTTCGGTGCTCAGCATTGACAGGCGTGCTCCACACTCAGTCCCTTGAATGACTTGGTCAGCTCACTTTCCCATCTGGTAGATCTTGTAACACAGCATTTGGCAACTTCTTCTTTTTTTTTTCTTTTTTGACTTCCCCTCAGCATATGGTGTTCCTGGGCCAGGGATCACATCTGAGCCACAGTTGTGACCCAATTGGCAGTTCCTTAACCAACCAACTGTTCCCGGGATCGAACCTGTGTCCCAGTGCTCCCAAGATGCCGCCGCTGATCCCATTGTGCCACAGCAGGAACTCCTATCAACTTCTTTATATTATCTCTCCCTTAAGGAAACTTTTTAGACTTTTTCCTAATTGTACCTTCTTGAAATTTTTTCCCCCCATTTTGTATGGCTTTCATCTTTACTATTTAGTATTATCTATTACATTTCAATTTTTCTTTAAAAAATAGCATTTTATTAAAATTGTGTATATTATGCAACTAAAATTTATAAAGAAGAAAGCCTTATATACCATTAAATATTTTAGATAGCATAATAAAAAGAATAACTTAACTGGGAAGAATAACAAAAATAATACACCCTCTGAAAATAAGTAAAATATAAATGCATAAATTGGTTAAAAAACAGTGTAACTATATAAATATGTCCTCACAATTTGTTACATCTACTGATTCTTCAGTATAGGCATTACACCATTCTAGGTGATAAACAAGACATTATAGACCTTACATTGTACCATGGCGAGAAATGGTTTTTACAATTGTAGAGCTGTACTATTTAATTGTACAGTTGCATTATTTAATTATAATTATCATAAATTCTTTGATGGAGAGGGAATCAGGATCAGTTCTTTTTTTTTTTTTTTTTTTTTTTTTTTTTTCCTTTGTCTTTTTGCTATTTCTTTGGGCCGCTCCCGCTGCATATGGAGGTTCCCAGGCTAGGGGTCTAATCAGAGCTGTAGCCGCCAGCCTACGCCAGAGCCACAGCAATGCGGGATCCGAGCTGAGCCGCGTCTGCAACCTACACCACAGCTCACGGCAATGCCCGAATCATTAACCCACTGAGCAAGGGCAGGGACCGAACCCGCAACCTCATGGTTCCTAGTTGGATTCGTTAACCACTGCGCCACAACGGGAACTCCAGGATCAGTTCTAAGAAGACTTCAGCATTCTAAGAATGATTTCAAATGACTCCCTTCATGGTGGATTATGCATTTATTTACTATGAGATATATTTCTTCTCCAGAGATTCCTTGTTTGTGTATCACTTGTAGATTTTTGGATTGCAGTTTTTCTGAAGTTTTGATATGAGTCTATGTATATGAAATTGTTTTAAGTTGCTGTTCTCTTAATTGCAAGTTCATCTCCAGTGTCCTGATTTTGTACCCACCTCCTCTCATGATTTCTGATTTTGGTGGTATAATTGTGCATAGATGATTTCGTATCTTTACTGTATATATACCTTTACTGGTGAGCCTTGTCATTTGTGGAATTTTTGTTTCCTGTTGCTGTGTTTTCTTTTCTGCCTAGAGAAGTTCCTTTAGTATTTGTTGTAAGGCTGGTTTAGCGTTGCTGAATTCTCTCAACTTTTGCTTGTCTGTGAAGGTTTTGATTTCTCCTTCAAATCTGAATGAGAGCCTTGCTGGGTAAAGTAATCTTGGTTGGAGGTTTTTGTCTTTCATCACATTAAGTATATCACGCCACTCCCTTCTGGCCTGCAGAGTTTCTGCTGAAAAATCTGCTGATAACCTTATTGGAGTTCCCTTGTATGTTACTTGTGTCTTTTCCCTAGCTGCTTTCAAGATTTTCTCTTTCATTTTGGTTAGTTTGATTAATATGTGTTACCGGTGTCTTCCTCCTTGGGTTTGTTTTATATGGTACTTCCTGGATTTGAGTGAGTGGTTCCTTTCCCATGTTGGGGAAGTTTTTGGCTATTATCTCTTGGACTATGTTTTCTGTCCCCTTCTCTCTCTCTTCTCCTTCTGGCACCCCTATAATAAGGACGTTGGTGCGTTTAATGTTGTCCCAGAGTTCTCTGAGACTCTCTTCATTTGTTTTCAATCTTTTTTCTCTTTTCTGTTCCACATCTGTAATTTCCACTAATCTGCCCTCCACCTCGCTTATTGGTTCTTCTGCCTCCTGTATTCTGCTGTTAGCTGCTTCTAGTGAATTTTTTATTTCAGTTATTGTATTTTTCATCTCTTCTTGTTTAAGTTTTATATCTTGTATCTCTTTGGTCAGTGTTGCCTGTAAGTTATCCATCTTTGCCTCCAGTTTATTTCCAATGCCTTGCATCATCTTCAGCATCAACAATCTAAAGTCTTAGAATCTCCTCTTCACTTAGCTGATTTTCTGGGGTTTTTCCTTTCTCCCTCATCTGAGTTATAGTTCTCTGTCTTTTCATTTTTATAGGTTTTTGGTGTGGTGACCTTTTTACAGATAATAGGGTTGTAGCCTCTCTTACTTCTGGTGTCTGCCCCCCTTGTGGCTGAAGTTGGTATGGGGGGCTTGCTGTAGGCTTCCTGATGGGAGGGGCTGATGCCTGCCCACTGGTGGGTGGAGCTGATTCTAATCCCTCTGGTGGGTGGGGCTTAGTCTCTGGAAGGGATTAGTGGCTGCTGGGTGCCTGAGGGGTCTTTAGGGAGCCTGTTTACTGAGGGGTGGGGCTGTGATCCCTCCTGGATTGTTTGCCCTGGGGCTTCTCAGCACTGACTGATGGGTGGGGCCAGATTTTCCCAAAACGGCCCCCTCCAGCGAAAGGCAGCTGCTGAACATTCCAGAGAGTTTTGCCTTCAATGTCCCTCTCTCACAACAAGCCACATTCACCCCTGTTTTCTCAGGATGTCCTCCAAGAACTGCAGTCAGGTTTGACCCAGATTCCTCTGGAGACCTCGCTCTGCCCTGGGACCCAGTGCACGTGAAAGTCCATGTGCGCCTTTTAAGAATGGGGTCTCCATTTCCCCCAGTCCTGTGGAGCTCCTGCGCACAAGCCCCACTGGCCTTCAATGCCAGATGCTCCAGGGGCTCGTTCTCCCTGTGCAAGATCCCCGCACGTGAGGGTTTGATGTGGGGCTTAGAACTCTCACTCTTGTAGGTGAGTCTCTGTGAACCAGTTAGTTTTCAGTCTGTGAAGCTCCCCACCCGGGAGGTACGGGGTTGTTTATATCACAAAATCACCCCTCCTACCTCTTGATGTGGCCTCCTCTTTTTCTTCTGGAGTAGGGTATCTTTTTTAAGGTTTCCGGTCCATTTGGGTGGGGATTGCTCAGCTTTGAGTTGTGAATTTTGTTGTTTTTAAGAGAGATGTTGAGCTTCAGTCCTATTTCGCCACCTTAATCCTCTCTCCTGCACCTTCTTAAAATTTTAATACCACTGATACACTGCATATTTATTACATACTGTATGTATAGCTGTGTTTTATACATAAAAAGGGAAAGTATGAACTTTTTTTTTTTTTTTTTAGTTAAATTCAGGGTTAAGAATAAGTAAAGTTTTTTTAAATTAAAAGTTAAAAATCAGAGTTCCCTTCATGGTGCAGCAGAAACAAATCCAACTAGGAACCATGAAATTATGGGTTCGATCCCTGGCCTTGCTCAGTGGGTTAAGAATCCAGCGTTGCCATGAGCTGTGGTGTAGGTTGCAGGTGCGGCTCAGATCTGGTATTGCTGCAGCTGTGCGTAGGCTAGCAGCTGTAGCTCCAATTAGACCCCTAGCCTGGGAGCCTCCATATGCCACAAGTGTGGCCCTAAATAAAAAAGAAAAGAAAATTAAAAACCTACTAACATTAACTTTGTATCTGCTACATAGCTTTTAATGTTACTTATTTATATAAACTGTACTGTATCAAACTGTATATTCCAGTTGGCAATTAAATACATAATTGTAACCAAAAAAAATTAAAGCCATCCAAAACTCATTTTCCAGTAAATTTAAAACAATTGAAAAATTAATTTTTCTTTCACCTTTTTCTTTTTTCTAAAGGGCTAAACCCATGGCACCTGGAAGTTCTCATGCTAGGGGTTGAATTAGAGCTGTAGATGCTGGCCACGGCCACAGCAGTGCCAGATCTGAGCCCTGTCCGAGACCTATACCCCAGCTCACGGCATCGTGGGTCAGGGATTGACCCTCGTCATGGATACTAGTTGGGTTCGTTGTCGCTGAGCTGCAGTGGGAATGCCTGAAAAATTAATTTCTTAAAAAGTAATTTTTAGTAAATTTAACTTTTCCTTGATAAGAGAATAACTAGCTGGTAGTCAGAGTCGATGTTTTTTCTTTCCAGCACCTGATGTAATTAATGATGTTGTTAAATCACTATTTGAATTAGAAAAGCCTGGGCCACTCATGGAAGCTCTTAGGACTAAACATAAAGCATCCACAAGGCAGCCAATGGTAGCTCCTTGCACATGCAAGTTACCTCTTAAACTGACTTGGCAGTTGAGCCCTTGATATGGAGGGCAATTACAGACAGGATCAGAGCCACCTGTCACCATAGTTTTGGAGCACTAATCTTGCATGCATTTGCTGTGTTTTTCCTGTCAGTGCTTCTCTAGTGAAACCCAAGACCATGCAGTGAAATGAACTGAATACTAAGGAGTACTGTTAAGAATGGTTCAGCTTTGGAGGGCTCCAAACTGTTGTAATATATTTCTTCAGGGAGTTCCCATCGTGGCGCAGTAGTTAACGAATCTGACTAGGAACCACGAGGTTGCAGGTTCGGTGCCTGGCCTTGCTCAGTGGGTTAAGGTTCCGGTGTTGCTGTGAGCTGTGGTGTAGGTTGCAGACGCAGTTCAGATCCCTTGTTGCTGTGGCTGTGGCGTAGCCTGGTGGCTATAGCTCCTATTCGACCCCTAGCCTGGGAACCTCCATATACCATGGGAGCAGCTCAAAAAAAGGCAAAAAGACAAAATATATACATATGTATTTTTTTTTTCAAAACCCCGTCTCCTATCAAGAACCAGTTTTCATCCCCCTTGAGAATGAATGCTGTGACTTAATGTGTGTTTTAGAGTTATTTCAGTTAACTCTATGTAGTGAGTGGGGAAAAAAAGAGAAAGATACTGTTATTTACCACATTGTGCTCCTTTTTTTTCTGCTTCCAAAATAGACCTTGGCTTCCGCTATTCTACAGGAAAGGCTGTGGCCCAAATTCAAAGCGATGCAAAAGATGTTCAATTTTCAATTTCAAGTGCCCAGGTCTTGAAAGTTGAGAGGGTTTTTTGGGTGATTTGTACTACTCAGTTTTGATCTTACATATTTAAGTTTTACTTTGCTCAGGGAGGAGCAGCTTTATACATTGTTAGTGCCCTGATTTTGGTACATTGATGTGCTGCAGCATCTTGCTTAAGAACCACTTTCTTCTGAATTCCTAAAGAATCATGTGTTCTGGCAAACTAAATATCAACCCTGTGAGCAGTCTATTCACCTTTCATCCAGAAGGATTAATAGGATGGATGAGTAGATAGAAAAACATATCTACCCACCCAAACATAATGAAATACATTCCTAAGTAGGGCTGATAAATGGAGTCGTCTGCTGTGTACCTGGCCACTCAGAATAAAGGCAGTGTTTCCCTGGAGCACTTATTCTGGCTTTGATGAAAGAAATAAACTCCTATCTTGTTTAAGCCATTAATATTTGGAATTTTCTTTCTCAAAGATGAAACCAATCCTAATTTACAAGTTACATTTTAATTTCTACCTGCCTGAATTCCTTCACTGTATTACAAGTTACATTGCTACCCAGCTCTAAAATAACTGAAATCAGGTTTCAGGCTAACTTCTAAGTTATCTTAAAATTAACACTTAGTAAAATCATTCATTCTCATTTATTTTCTCTTTCTCTCAAATGTATCTTTTGCCTTTTTTTTTTTTTTTTTTTTTTGTCCTTTTGCCTTTTCTAGGGCCGCTCCCACAGCATATGGAGGTTCCCAGGCTAGGGGTTGAATCGGAGCTGTAGCCACTGGCCTACGCCAGAGCCACAGCAACCTGGGATCTGAGTCGCGTCTGCAACCCACACCACAGCTCACGGCAACCCACTGAGCAAGGGCAGGGATCGAACCTGCAACCTCATGCTTCCTAGTCGGATTCATTAACCACTGCTCCATGACGGAAACTCCTCTTTTGACTTTTGAACACAGCTTAAATGGCCACTTTCATATTCACATATGCAGTAGTTTTATTCCAGCCAGATTCATGCATATTAGCTTCATGGACATACCTGTATCTTTTTGCCTTTAAGGTTATCAGTACTCATTGGTGTTTATTTCCAATTTGTATTTTTAGCTAAAAATGAAGACTTTGGCCATTTCCAGAGAATATGTTTTAGAGAACTGGCTTTTTAAATATCTCCTGGACTCCCATAAGCAAACAATCAAGAAAACATTTGTATGTATACTTCTAAGTAAGATTTGAACAGAGGATCCTGTCTTCAAAAAAGTTTGAAACCGAGTTCCCGTTGTGACTCAGTGGAAACAATCTGACTAGTAACCATGAGGATTCAGGTTTGATCCCTGGCCTCGCTCAGTGGGTTAAGGATCCAGCGTTGCCATGAGCTGTGGTGTTGGAAGTTGGAAACCTGCCTTTATTGAGAGAGAATTAGGAAATTCATGAATGCTGTAGTAATAACGATTAGATCTCACTCTTCCCTTTACAGCTTACTTCCACTTGCTTTTCTTTTAGGTGCCCTGGTTAAGAGTATCTTAAGGTTTTATAGTAATATGAGGTCATCCTTCCACCTGGAGTGGTTCATTGTGAGTGTGGAAAATGATGGATGCCCATCAACTACTCATAAACCAGCAATTAGATTCAGAGTAGTTCCACTTGCCCAGAAACACAAAGTACTTCTTTTTTTTTTTTTTTTTCTTTTTTTTTTTGTCTTTTTGCCATTTCTTGGGCCGCTCCTGTGGCATATGGAGATTCCTAGGCTAGGGGTCTAATCGGAGCTGTAGCCTTTAGCCGCCGGCCTACGCCAGAGCCACAGCAACACGGGATCCGAGACGCGTCTGTGACCTACACCACAGCTCACGGCAACGACAGATCGTTAACCCACTGAGCAAGGGCAGGGATGGAACCCGCAACCTCATGGTTCCTAGTCGGATTTGTTAACCACTGCGCCACGACGGGAACTCCCCAAATACTTCTTAACAGCATCCTACATCTTACCCCTCTGGACACTGGAACATTAAGAGTAATTTTCTTTTTTGTTAACACTGACTTAAAGGGAAAATCTGCCGAAACATAGATGATTTAGCTCATGTTTCTTAAGTTCTCTTTGGTAATTAGAAGCAGCATTAATGATATATATGGCAGTGATTTTTTTTAGTCTGTCTGATAAGTTGCTAAAATTCCTCAATACAATTAACTTGGTCACTTAATGGCATCTAATACTTTGTCAGGGCAAGATAACAAAATAAATGATAAGGTGTCACATTTCCAAAAATACTAGGAAGTACTGTTGATATGGTAAAAAAAAATCCACGTGTGCATGTATTTGGATGGTTGGAATGATTTTAAGGAAGGAAACAACTTATCTGTTGGAGTGGCCTTAAAGAGAATCAGCTCTTAAGGGAGTAATTGAGAGTAATTAAAAAGATAGCCACTCTCATTTCTTTTGAAGCAAATGTGTTTAAGCAAATAAGTTTATTGAATTTACCTATCTGCAGAATGTCTTTTTCCCCTTGAAGTTTTCATATTTAGTATTTTCTTTCAAGGTGTAGGACTAGGGCAATAATTTTTAGTCTTTTTTTTTTTTTTTTTTTTTTTTTTGAGAATGGAATGGGAGAAACTCCTATAAAGTAAGCCCATTTTGTTCATTTTTTAAAATTTTGAAATAGTTACAAGCTTGTTTAAAAAAAAGCAAGTACAGTGCAGGTAATTGCACCTTGTTCACAGACTAGTTTGTCAGACTTTGTGATTTTGGCCAGTCTTTCAAGTGGGAAATGGTATCTCCTGTAGTTTTAGATGGACCTCTATGAGAAAGTAAACATATTTTCATATTTACAGGCCATTTTTATTTCCACTTCCGTGAACTCCCTGTTCATATGTCTTGCTTATTTTTTTCTTTAGGTTTTTCTTCATTTTTAGACCCTTATTATATAACACCTTGTGATATATAGCTAGCTATTTAAATGTTTAGTTGTCTTTTGACTTTAATGATTTTTTTATGTAGATTTTAAAATTTTTATATAGTAGAATTTATTAATCTTTTTGTTTCTGGATTTTGAGTCATAATTAGGAAATTTTCTCCCACTCTCTGATTAGGGAGGAATTCTCTATGCTTCTCTAGTGCTTAAATGTTTCATTTTTTTATATGTAAGTCTCTTAAATGTCTTAAGTCTCCTAAATTTATTTACCTTGTTTTATGGTAAATGCTTTTTATTTATTTTTTTTATCAAACTATAGTTGATTTACAATGTTGTGTTTGTTTCTAGTGTATAGCAAAGTGAGTCAGTTTTATATATATATATATATATATATATCCCTTTTCATATTCTTTTTCACTATAGGTTATTATACTAGATATAGTTCCCTGTGCTATACCTTAGGTTATTATTGGTTATCTATTTTTTATGTATTAGTGTATATCTGCTAACACCAAACTCCTAATTTGTTCCAGTCCCCTTTTCTCCTTTAGTAACCATCCTCAAGTTTTTCTGGGTCTGTGAGCCTGTTCATTTTTATCATATTTTCGATTCCACATGTAAGTGATAACATATATTTTGTCTTTCTCTGACTTCACTTAGTATGATAATCTCTCGGTCCATCTCTATCGCTGCAAATGGCATTTTCATTCTCTCTTATGGCTGAGTAATATTCCATTGTGTATGTATGTATATGTATGTGTGTATATGTATGTATATATATACACCATGTCAACTTTATCCATTCATTTGTTAACAGTCATTTAGTTTGCTCCCATGTCTTGGTTTGTGTAAATAGTGCTACTGTGAACCTGGGGGTACTTGTATTTTTTCAAATTATGGTTTTGTCTAGATAGATGCCCAGAAGTGGGATTTCTGGATCATATGGTAACTCTGTTTTTAGATTTTTAAGGACCCTTCATACTCTTTTCCATAGTGGCTATACCAATTTACATTCCCACCAACAGTGTAGGAGGGATCCCTTTTTTTTTGACATCCTCTCCAGCATTTATTGCTGGTGGACTTTTTAATGATGGCCATTCTGACTAGTGTAAGGTGATACCTCATGATAGTTTTGATTTGTATTTCTCTGATAATTAGTTGAATGGCTTTTTATGTGCCTGTTGACCATCTGTATGTCTTCTTTAGAGAAATGTCTATTTAGGCCTTCAGCCCATTTTTTCATTTGGTTGTCTGTATTTTTTGTTAGTTGTATGAGCTATCATGCATATTTTGAAAACGAATCCCTTGTTGGTTGCATTGTTTGCAAATATTTTTTTCCCATTTGTAGGTTGTCTTTGCATTTTTTTTTAATGGTTTCCTTTGCTATGCAGAAGCTTATAAGTTTGATTAGATCTCATTTATTTTTGCTTTTATTTCTAATGCCTTGGGAAACTGATCTAAGAAAACTGGTATAATTTATGTCAGAGAATGTTTTACCTAGTTCTCTTCTAGGAGTTTTATGTTGGCCTGTCTTATTATAGTAAATGCTTTTTGAAATCCATGAAGAAATAGAAGAGATCAAAAAATTTTATGATCTTTGATATATTTAAAAGATTAAATAATTTTTAAAAGTCCTTCTTTAATCAGATTGAATAGGTCCAAGGAGAAACATGAGGATGTTTGAAACTGGCAGAGAAGTGGAATAAAAAACTGGTTCACATCAGAGCTAAGTTCACAGATCCACAGAGTTTTAAAGATCTAGCTTTCCATAGAATCTTTTTCAAGAGAAAAGAGCCTCTATTGTTCATACTTTTTTGAGAAATATTTTAAGAATTTGCAAGTATACATCAGAGTTAGGACAATGGTCTCCTTGCTGAGCCCAGCCCCTCTCAGTCCATTAGCAATACTTGCCAACATTAAAATAAGTCCATTTTAGCTGTAAGTAAAATCTGGTAACGAGAGGTGGGGCTTAATGATGTGTGTGTGTGTGTGTGTGTGTGTGTGTGTGTGTGTGTGTAGTATGTATAAGATCCAGAGAGATTCCAAAAGAAAACATGCCCTGACTAGGGATTTTATAAAATCTTTAGCTGATGTTCTGCTTCTGTGTTGGCTCTTTAATGGCCGTTTCAAGAATACATTATGTATCAAAGTAGAGGACTCTGTATAAGATCAAATGGTCCCCAGAGCTGGAGCAAATGCTAATGTCCATTGTTCTCTCAGAGCACTTGGTGACTTAGTGACCCGGTTTTCCATTCATGGGCTGTATTTAGAGTGATGTATTTGGGGCCAGCTTTTTTTTTTTTTTTTTTTTTTCCTTCCAACTTTGCTTCTATTATTTATCCAGTTAGAATAATTCCTTTTGGATTCCAGCATTTTTCGGTCTCTGATTTGCTTAATGGAACCAATGTCGCTCCCTACATATTAAGCCAAAGATACTGTTTGATCTAGTAATTCCCACTGCTTAGTAGCTAATAGCTTACCAACTATTAGTAGCACACTATCTATGGTTTACCTAAGGAATTAGAAGTTTGTTAAAAATTGCTTTTTGACCAGTATTTTCCCAGTTTTTCTTCTTAACAAGCAAGACTGTAGAAGCCTTAATTAATTAATGCTTCTTATTTTAATTAATGTAAAAAAAATTAATGTACTAATTTTTTTAAATACTATATTAATTCAGAGTCTGCTTTGTTTAAAAATTAGAAATGCACTTGTTCCCATAGTGGCTCTGTAGTAATGAACACAGCTAGTATCCATGAAGATGTGGGTTTGATTCCTGGCCTCACTCAGTGGGTTAAGGATCTGGCGTTGCCGCAAACTGTGGCATGGGTCGCAGATGTAGCTCAGATCCGATATTGCTGTAGCTGTGGTGTAGCCTAGCTGGCAGCTGCAGCTCCAATTAGACCCCTAGCCTGGGAACTTCCATGTGTAGCCGGCATGGCCTTAAAAAGACAAAAAATAATATAGTGGAAATGCATATTTTACTGTGGACTTTGGGGCAGTGGGGATGCAGACCCTTAATCAAACATCCATTAGATAACTGTCTTCTCTAGAGTTTTTCATCTGCCAGCACATTTCTTCTCTACTCCCCTGTTATGCTGCCTTGAGAGAGACAGTCTTCTATCATTGCAGCAATCTCACAGCTTGACTTTCGTTTAAAGCATTCCTGATACTTTTACTTATTTATAGTTAATTTACAATATTTCTTCACTTTCTGTTGTACAGCAAACTGACCCAATCATACATGGTTCCCTGTGGTGTTCAGTGGGCCCATTGCCTATCCATTCCAAATATAACAGTTTGCATCCAAAAACCCCAACCTGCCCTTCCATTCCACTCCCTCCCCGCTACCCCTCTGGAAACCACAAGTCAGGTTTTTTTGGCTGTGATCTGTTTCTGTTTGGTAGATAGGATCATCTATGCCATATTTTATTTTATTTTATTTTGCCTTTATTTTTAGGGCCTTACCCGTGGCGTATGGAGGTTCCCAGGCTAGAGGTCTAATTGGAGCTATAGCTGCCGCCCTACACCACAGCCACAGCAATACCAGATCTGAGCCTCATCTGCGACCTACACCACAGCTCATGGCACTGCCAGATCCTTAACCCACTGAGTGAGGCCAGGGATTGAACCCATAACCTCATGGTTCCTAGTCGAATTCATTCCACTGCTCCATGATGGAAATTCCTATGCCATATTTTAGATTCCACAAATAAGTGATATCATGTGGTATTTTTCATTCTGGCTTACTTCACTTCTTTGAGAATCTCTAGTTCTATCTGTGATGCTGCAAATGGCATTAGTTTGCTTTTTTATGGCTGAGTAGTATTCCATTGTATATATGTACCACATCTTAATGCATTCATCTGTCAGTGGACATTTAGGTTGTCTCTATGTCTTGGCTATTGTGAATAAGTGCTGCTATGAATATAGGGGTGCATGTATCTTTCTCAATGAAAGTTCTGTCCAGATATATGCCCAGGAGTGGGATTGGTGGATCATATGATAGTTCTTTATTTAGTTTTCTGAGGTACGTCCATACTGTTTTCCATAGTGGTTGTACCAATTTACATTCCCACCAATAGCATAGGAGGGTTCCCTTTCCTCCACACCCTCTCCTACATTTGCTGTTTGTAGGCTTATTAATGATGGCCATTCTGACCAGTGTGCATTTCTCTAATAATTAATGATGAACATTTTTTCATGAGCCTGTTGACCATTTGTACGTCATCTTTGGAGAAATGTCTATTTAGTCTTCTACCCATTTTTCAATTGGGTTGTTTTTGTTTTTGAGTTGCATGAGTTTTGGAGATTAAGGCTCTTGTCTTTTGCCAAGATATTCTCCCATTCTATGAGTTGTCTTTTTTTTTTTTTTTTTTTAATGGTTTCCTTTGCTGTGTAAAAGCTTTGGAGTTGAATTAGGTCCCATTGGTTTATTTGTGGCTTTATTGTCATTATTCTGGAGGTGGATCAAACAAGATGTTGCTGTGGTTTATAAAGAACGTTCTGCCTATGTTTTCCTCTAGGAGTTTTATTGTATCTGGCCTTATATTTAGGTCTTTAATCCATTTCAAGTTTATTTTTGTGTATGGTGTTAGTGTCCTAAGTTCATTCTTTTACATGTAGCTTTCCAGTTTTCCCAGCACCGTTTATTGAAGAGACAGTTTTCGTCTGCTGTATTCCTGATACTTTTATGTACGTGGTAGGCAGACAGTCTGACTTCATTAGGGTCCTGGTTGTGGTTTCACCTTGAAAAATTATTTTGCTTTACCTTTGTGTTTAACAGCTGTGACCTAATCTTGACCTCCTTGAGAAATAAATGCTAATAGTCACTTGGGTGACTTGAGCAACCTATCACCCTCCTGGAAATACCTCTGAGCATCTGCTGGTTCAGGTGGGTCATGGGTCAAGAATGTCATCTTCCTGAGAGGCTTTTTCTAGGCCATATACGCCATAATGCGAGGCTAGCAGCTCATCTTCCAACCCCAGCTCTCCACACTGTGCAGCCTGTGCAGCCTTCTTGTAGCTTAGTTGTTTCCTCTTCTGTTCCTCCCCCTCCAGGACCCAGGGCTCGCACTGTTCCCCTTCTGTCCCTTTAAATATTTTTGTATCTTCAGGAAAGGAATGACTTTCATTTTCAGTTGATACCCATCAGTGTGAGCTTAAGAGATGCTTTAATTTTTAGTCTTCTCATTATGAAAGGAGAAAAATGTCCCTTTGTAAAGATTTTAGGTATTAGCAAAAAAGGATTCAAAATTCATTGAAATAGAAAAACCTACCCCCCTTTTGAAACCGCATCCAGTTGACGGCCCCACACACATTTCCTTATGTGAAAAAAGCGTATTTTGGGAGAGATGAAAGATGAAACATGGGAAACAGCAATGTGACCCAATATATTAACACATAGGCAGTAATGATTTACCTGCCTTTCTTCAAGCAGTAAACTATGTGACTGTAATTACAGTGCTTTTTAGTTCTTCTGAGTGATGTTAAAGCCCATAAAGAACAAACAATTGAGCACAAATATCAGATCACATACCTTGCTCTCAGTGTCTTCAGAACTTCCTGTTGTCTGTACTGTGAGACCTGTTTTGATGTGTCTCATATTCATCAGTAGCTGTTAAATATTTTCTCAGTGTTGTTATTGCAGCCACTATACTTTGGCACTCACCTTCCACAAGAGAAAGGTTTCTGCTCATTCTCTTAATCCCTAACGGCTCCTAGCTTGTTTGTGAATTGCATTCTCTGAATGAAGATCTCCTCTTGGAATTTTCTTGGGCTGCTTTGAGGCATTTTTCTTCCACTAGTGGAACTGAAAAAGTAGTAAATAGTTGGCACTATGTGAGGGAAATTTTTATTTTATTTTTTGGCCACACCTGTGGCATGTGGAAGTTCCTGAGCCAAGGGTTGAAACTACACCAAAGCAGTGACAACATTAGATTCTTTTTCTTTTTCTTTTTTTGGGGGGTCTTTTTTTTTTCTTTTTCTTTTTTTTTTTTAGGGCCACACCCTCGGCATATAGAGGTTCTCAGGCTAGTGGTTGAATTGGAGTTGCAGCTGCCAGCCTACACCAGAGCCACAGCAACGCCTAGATCCGAGCCATGTCTGCAACCTACATCACAGCTCACAGCAATGCTGGATCCTTAACCCACTGAGAGAGGCCAGGGCTTGATCCTGTGTCCTCATGGATACTAGTTGGGGTTGTTACCACTGAGCCATGACGGGAACTTCAATACTAGATACTTAACATGCTCAGCCGCCAGGGAACTTAGGAAAAATTTTTAAAAATCAGTGTTGTACAAAATGAGATCAGTATAATCTTATAAAGTTTATTGTTTGTTGGTACTCCCATTGCTTGAAGTCCATTGTTTAACATTTCGTTATGTAATGGACTATATAATGATGCATTGTTTTACTTGTGTGGTACTTGCTTTGGCAAAAGGAAGAGACCAAGAAAGAACAGAAAGTAATGTACATGTTACTGGAGCCCTGTTATCATAGTGGATAATTGGAAACAACTCCAACATAAAATACAGACAGTTTGGCAAACTATGACATATAATGGAATGTAAGAAACTCGTGAATATAAACTAAGTTTTTAAAAAGTAGATGTTGGAGTTCCCATCGTGGCGCAGTGGAAACAAATCTGACTAGGAACCATGAGGTTGTGGGTTCGATCCCTGGCCTCGCTCAGTGGGTTAGAGATCCGGCATTGCCGTGAGCTGTGGTGGAGGTTGCAGATGCCGCTTGGATCTGGCGTGGCTGTGGCTGTGGCATAGGCTGGTGGCTATAGCTCTGATTAGACCCCTAGCCTGGGAACCTCCACATGCTGTGGGTTCGGCCCTAAAAAGACAGAAAAAAAGTAGATGTTAAGATAGTACAGACTCAAAAAAATGATGGGGAAGAATCCTTTTTTTTTGAATCCCAGGAGCCATGGTCGGCTGTGGTATTGTAACAGTAGCTCTATGTTTTGGGTCAGGCCATTGTGTCGCTTTAGCCCCTGTGATTTAGGATGTTATCTCTCTGTACCAGTTTCTTTATCTGTAAGATGGAATTGATAATATCTGTCCTGTCTGTACCACACAGCTGTTAGGAGAGGCAGATGTAAGAATTTGGGAGAGCATTTTGGAATGGGTGATCACTCCCCAGGGTATCCTCGGGGTAGAAGGGTCTGGCCTTCAGAAAATCAGCACTGGATGCAAGAGTTGCAGATGAGGGTTCAAGAAGGACCTGGCTTCTTATCTCAACTTACTATTACCTGGCTGTGTGGTTTTCTTAACCTTTTCAGTATCCATTTCTCATATCCAAAATATAGGCATGGTTAGAATTGCCGCCAAAGTCATTTCTGGTTTTAAGATTCCGCACGAGTTTAAATACTTCAGAAGCAGTCCCTGCTTCAGGCTCTGACATAGCAACTCTTTTTCCTTGCTTTTTTAGATGTTGTTCCTGTGGTGCTTGTTTATCTGCTCAAATTATTCCAGCCTTGTTTCAGGAATCTGGAACTTACTCTTTAAGGATACCTGTGTTATATGGCATTTTTTTAAATGTAGTTCTCTCTTCCCTGAAAAGTTCTAGGTTTTGTCTATATTATGTTGTGTTAATAATATTGCAGAGCATACCTGGTTATGTCCTAAGGTCAGAGGTTGTCAGTCTTTTGTTTTTTAAATTTTGTTATTTAAACTAGAAGTAGTTTGCAAACATGAAATGGACAGCTTGACCAAAAGTCTCAAAACACTATTCTCTAGGCCTTCTGTGCCTCGAGGCCGCACAGAGATGCCGTTTCAGTGACCGTTCCCTGTCCCCACTTTGGCTCACTCTCTGGCCTTTATGATTGCTTGCCTTGGGCAAGGTCCCTAATCCCCTTGTGCTTCACTTTCCCATCTGTAACTTGCCCGTCCTCAGGGGCTTGGCCAGGACAGCACTGGGACCAAGTCATTGCCTTTCCTGGGGATGGAAGTGATGAATAGAAAACAGAGTATTTTGTTTGCACAATCTCATTATCCTCTTTTCTTCTACATGCCCCACTTGTCAGCTGAAATTTAATTCTGAAGCTATGGCACATTTATAATTACACATTCGAAGTTGTGTTTATTTCATGTTGGCCAAAGGTCTCAGTTGAACAAGTTAACTAGTTCTGAAGTTGTAGATTGTATATACTCAGCATTTCCATTTTTTCCTTAATTAGCCCTGGAATAGCCTCTCTATTATTGATGTTTTTATTGTTTCACTGCTATGGAGAAAATGGTAAGTTGTTCATATTTGGTTGGAGAAATTGTCCTTAAAGGTTCTTATCAGGTGAAAGACTAGGAAGGAACCATTTCTTTGACCCAGGAAGGTGGGATGAGCCATGCCTTTTGTTTTTAAAGTTGTTATTCTATATCCTATGAACATTTAAGAAATGTGAGGAGTTCCCATCGTGGCGCAGTGGTTAACGAATCCGACTAGGAACCATGAGGTTGCGGGTTTGGTCCCTGCCCTTGCTCAGTGGGTTAACGATCCGGCGTTGCTGTGAGCTGTGGTGTAGGTTGCAGACGCGGCTCGGATCCCGCGTTGCTGTGGCTCTGGTGTAGGCCAGTGGCTACAGCTCCGATTTGACCCCTAGCCTGGGAACCTCCATATGCCGCGGGAGTGGCCCAAGAAATAGCAACAACAACAACAAAAAGACAAAAGACAAGAAAAAAAAAAAAAGAAATGTGAACATTTTGGGGAAAATGACTTAAGTGTCAGATATAAAATGATAGCATTATTTTGGAATAAAGTTTTCAAAACAAACCAATAGATTAGTGAAGTCACTTTTTAACCTAGAGTGAAAAAGTCCTTTGGTTTTACACAAATTAGTTTGAGATGGATTTAAAGTTACAATTAGATATGTCACATTTAAGATCTCCTAACCTTCTGACCATTTTCAGGTTTTGAAATATGAGTATGTGTATATGAGACACATAGTGAAGATTACACTTCAAAGTAGATCTTTAGAATAGTGATCCTTTTGCGATGTCTAGAAATATCAAATCACTACATTGTGTACGTGGAGCTAATGTAGTGTTGTCAGTTATAATTAAACAATAATGCATAAAAGATCTTAACAAAGGTCACAAAGTGCTAGCCATGGAAACAAATCATAAACTTCCCTATACAAAGTGACACTGGGAAATTTTGGAGTCATGATTGTAAATATCTAGTCATAAGGCGATTATAGTGATCTATTAAAAAAGTTCTTTGTGGAAGACATTTCTCCACCAGTTAGGAGCTAAGTAGTTTGGGCTTTGCTCATTCCTTTTTTTTTTTTTTTTGGCTTTTCTAGGGCTGCACCTGTGGCATATGGAGGTTCCCAAGCTAGGGGTCTAATCAGAGCTGTAGCTGCCGGCCTTCACCAGAGCCACAACACAGGATCCAAGCCACCTCTGTGAGCTACACCACAGCTCACGGCGACGCCAGATCTTTAACCCACTGAGCAAGGCCAGGGATTGAACCTGCAAACTCATGGTTCCTAGTCGGATTCGTTAACCACTGAGCCATGATGGGAACTCCCCTGATTCCTTTTTAAGAGTAAAGTTGCTATGCCATCTTGATAGAATGTCGCTGTGAGCACAGGCCCCCTCTCCTCATCTGTGCTGTGGGGTAAGTGGGCCCGGCACTCCTTTCCCAACCAGTTGCCTTCACTTTAAGAGTTAATGATGTCTGCAGGTGTGTTGGGATTAGCACTGTAAAGTTGTGTAAGGGGTTTTTCTTTCTTTTGATCTTCAGAAAGGGATGAAAGATAGCCATTAAACTCAAGGGATTAGATCCCCTCTCTTTAAAGACTTTAGGTACCATAAATATTTCACTTCAGATGTAAGGTGAAGACTTGTGTACATGTGGGGGGGGGGGAGCGGTGTTTTATATTACCAGTTGGAAATTATTCAGTCTCCACTTACAAATTAAATGATCTTTGCAGAGGACTTTTCTTCCAGCCTGTAGATCTGAAAAAAGGTGTGTGTTTATATCTTGGTAGTTTATACCAATTTTTCCTTTTCGTAACCCTAAACTCTTCATAAGTTAACATTTTACCTGCCTTGTGCCTTTTTGCCTCTTGGGTGCTCTCTCATTCCTTTGAGGTGCTCCTCAAAAAACTCCTGTTTAGTTTGTTCTAAAACTTTGAGAACAAAACCCCTTAGGAATGAAACTTTGCTCACATGTTATAAGTATATGGTCAGCTTTTTTTTAACCCCATATTTTGTCTCAATTTAAGGGGAAAACCTTAAATTGTTATTATTTAGAAAAGGAAAATGAAGTTAATGTGCTGGCAGCCTAGTTAGTTATGGCTACTACATTGTCAGAAAGTGGTGGGAAACAGAAGAAATCCGGCATCTTAGATTATGGTCTCAGCCCCACTCTGCTCTTTTCCTGTCACCTACTCTGTCAGTTTCACTCCAGAAGGAAATATTGTGTTTTTTTAATTTTTTTTTTTTTTCCTTTGTGTGATTTCCTAGGGCGGGTTAATAGAAGCTTGTAGTGATAGCTTCTATTATCCACTATAATATATGTGATATACAGACATTCCTTTTCCAGTGTTCCCCACGCTCCTTTTAATTTTGTTCTCTTAATTGTGGAAAATTTGAGTCACAGCTGACTGCAGGCAGTTTCAATATGTGGGTTCAAACCCAAAGCATTGTATAATGAACGTGAAGAAAGGAAAAAGTCGTCTTGTGGAGCAGATGATTTTCAGAGATGCGTTAAATACAGAACCAGAATGAATTAGCTGCAGACAGCCCATGGCAGGGGGTTTAAAGATTAAGGAATTAAGAGCCTCATGCTTAATAACACCGCAGAGCTTCTAGGTTAGGGGTCTGCTCAGTTACCGCCTTAAGCTTCTACTTCCGATGCTTCACGTTATAGGAATGACTCTATGTGTACAGCTTATCCAAACTTTAGGCCCATGGTATTACTCCAGGAGAAGGATGGGAGCAAAAAGAAACTGTGAAAGGTGTTTGGCAACGAGCAGGAGAGGGAGCTCACAAACTCTTTGAAGGTCAATTAGCCAGAAAATGTGCTAAAGACTGGGTGCTGTGCTGGATTACTGGCCCAAGAATTGCCCCCCAGGTCCTCCAAGTGGTCCTGCCGTTTGAGCACAGAGAGACAATTATAGACCTTGAGGAGATGCTACAAAAGCTTTAATTAAGGGACTTACTTACACCCCACTAAGTTCTGGAAATTAAATTCTTGTTTGTGCTTAGCTGATGTTTCTTTTGTCTGAGTTTCCACATGTATTTCAACAGAGAACACTATTTTCCCCAAATCTGTTTTCCGTTGGAAGCCATTCTGCTGTGATGCAGACCAGCAAAGCTGACGGTTCAATGGGTGTAGGGAACTTCGTGGAAAAGTGGGCTGCGAGGCTCTTTCCGGGGCAGTATTTTGGGCACAGGTTGAAAATTTTAGTATTCATGCACCTTGATACCACAGTAAGCCAGGAACTCTGTCTGGGTTTAAATACGTGATTAAAAGAAAAAGAAGGTACTTCGTAGAATTTGAATTTTAGAATTCCTATTCACAAGGCAACACTCTTTCCCTTGAATTGGCAGCTTTCTGACTCGACCCAGCAGACTGCTCTTTTCTCCAGAAATATTTTTGTTTTGTTTGCCGATGAGATAAAAGTAGCCTCTGGCTCCCATCCGGGTCTGATATTTCCATAAGCCTCGACCTGTCTTTAGGTTCCTTTCAGGTGTGACTCTCACTTCTGGAAAGACTGACCCGGGTCGCCTGGGTCCCAGCTAGAGCGCTGTGATGGAGGGCTGCACGGAGCCCCCTCCCGCTGCTGGAGGAGGTGCTCTCATCTTTGAACTCGGGCATAATTGCGGCCTTGGTGGAGTGTGGAAGTTCCCTTTCTTTGTTAGTGAAGCCATCCTCTCTCGTCTGCCCTTTGAAGCCATTCATTTCTGCCTGCAAAGTTTGATTTGAACCATAAAGATTTTTAAAAAGCACTAAGAGATGCTTATATTCCAGTAATTTAAACTTTTCTTTCAATATTTCTAGTTCACATACAACATCAGTCAAGAGGTATGGGTTCTCTCTGTACCCTTTTGTAAAGCTTTGAAGGCACTTTTGTGTGATGCTCGATTTGTGTCCAATGAGACCTTCGGCCCTGTTCTGATTTAACAGAGGCATCAATCAGAAAATCTTCAGACCTTGTTGGAAATGTAAAATGGCAAGGAGTTGTCATTACAGGTTAAAATGTTCAGTTTTCAGCAAAGTGGAGTTTATGCAGAAATCCCATCAGTGGGCTCACTTTTTTCATGGGGTGGGTGGGTAGGATTAACACTGGACGGGAGGGCGAAAGGCCTTTTGATGCGGCCCCTAGAAGCAGTGCCTGTGCACAGAAGACCTGGCTCAGGGCAGTTTAGGCTGCTTGTAGCAACTGGGATGGGTCTGGGCTGGGCTGAGAGCTTTTGCTATTTGTGTCATTTGGAATATCCCCACACTCGGATATGTTTTAAATAATGCATAATATGAATTTCAGTTCTTTTTCTTTGGAAGAGGGAAAATTATATTTAGTGATAGAGCTATTTTTTTGACCAGGCATTTAACCAGTTAGTGAACTTAAAGTTTGGTACAAACTTCTGGAAAGAGGTCCAGCTGGCATTAGCATGCTTGCTAACTGAAGAAGAATGTAACTGAATTTTGCTTAAAAACTGCTGGTTCCAAAAGTTCTTTTATGAAGAAAAAATTCGAAGTTCTTATCTCTTAGGCTTTATTTTGCTAACATTGGCAGGACTAGCACATCTGGCTTAGATTCTAAAATAGTCTAGTTTTATGCTTCAGTTAAAATGTATCCAATCAAACTGGAGTTTGAAGATAGATAAAAAGGAAGGATTCTGGTACAGTGAGGATTCTTAAACATAGCAGGGTTATCAGGGAAGGTCTTAAAAACTTCCTCTCCTCTTTAAAAATAGGCTGGTGTCTTTGTCAGACAGTGTAGTTTACTCAGATATAATGCTGTTTTAGGGGTACCAGGGCAATGACTTTGGGGCAGCCCTTTCACCTCTATGATTTTTGGTTACACTACTTAACCGCCAACTTTTACAGACTTGTCACATGAAGATTTATTTGGTGGGAGAGAGCCAGGGTGGTTTTACCTTTTAAGTTAGGTTTTTATTCTGACAATTAAAACACGCCATCTCTGTCAGATGGAGCAATGTTCATCTCTCACTAAGGCTCTACATTATCAGTGTGGCATGGTTTCTGTATTATTTTGCTTGATTCCTCTCTCCAAGTGTGGATTAGTGCACATAGCCAAATAATTATGCACTTCAGATGCAGTTCATTGAAATTTTTGCTGTAATAAACAGTGAAGTGGAATTGTTTAGTTTGGGGGGATGTGAGAAACAGACCTCCTTACATTTCAGCGAGGTTGCTTTGAGGTTAAGAATGACAGTTAAAAATGTTTTTCAGGAATGTAAACAGACATCCTTCTGTGCTGATGGGGAAATAGGTGTGATTGTCCTGTGTCTCCCTGGTACAGCTGGTATTGACTTGACAGTAGCAACCCCCCCATTCTGTTTCTTTATCATGCTGACCTTGGACCCATTAGTAGGGACTCAGCAGTTTACGCTTTCATAAATAATGCACTCGCTCTGAAATGGCAGGCTGGAGGCTCATGGCCCAGCCCTGCTGGGTATTTATAGTTCATGCCAGTAAACGATTTGGTTGAATCAGTCAGGAGCTGTGGTGAGAGGCGTGAGTAAGAGGAGCGAATCAGCATTTGCTTTAACCTCAGCTGAGTATGGAGCGTCCATGAATTCCTGTGGCACTGGTAATTGAGTGAACACGCAGTCGGCCTGCATGTTGGTCTGCTCGCTTGTTTTCTAGCTGCTGAAACCTCAGGGACTGGTACTGGCTTAGTAAGCGGTATCCATGCATTGGCTCCCAAATGAAGAGAGAACTTCCTGTCTTAAGCAATTCCGGAGTCAATCCAGACTTGTTTGGGGCTGGCCTTTGCTGCAAGTTTACAGTAGATGTGCCAAAATGGCTTAGAAAGTTCTCTTTCTGGCAGGAATTTGGGTCACTTTCTGGGCCAAGGCCTGTGCCTGCCAGTGAGAGTGCAGCTTGTCTTTCTGTAAGTAATGAGGTGGAGGAGAGTCATGTTTTGAAAAGTACGTGAATTCAGTGTAGACTTTTTATCCACCAAGGATTACTCTGGAAAAACCTGTTTTGAAACAGGTTCTTCCCAGGCAGAGCCGTTGGTTTTATGTTTCATCTTCCCTTTGTCCTTTTCAGAGCAGTCCCAGGTCTTCTCCTGACTCAGCTCCTTCGGCCTCCTTTTCTTCTTTTCTTTTTTAGGGCCGCACCCAAGGAATATGGACGTTCCCAAGCGAGGGGTCACATCGGAGCTGTAGCTCCTGTACTGCACCACAGCCGCAGCAACACAGTTTCTGAGCCACATCTGTGACCTACACCACAAAAACTCATGGCAATGCTGGATCCCTGACCCACTGGAGGAGGGCTGGGATCAAACCCACATCCTCATTGATGCCAGTTGGAGTCATTTCTGCTGAGCCACAATGGGAACTCCCCAGCCTCCTTTTCTTCATTCTGCCTGGACTCCTACGATAAAAAACACAGGGTCCTGACTTTCACATTTGCTCCTAACCTTTTCCTTATGAATCTCCTGGTGTAATGGCAAGTCCAGAAAGTGTGAGGAAGTAGCTCCCGTTTCATGGCCAGTAGTGACATTGACTTTTCTCTCACTGTTTTTCAGGCCCTGCGTTCTTCCCTGGCCGCTGCGCTGAGATCTTTGCCCGGGGTCAGAGCATTGGGAAGCTGGGGGTCCTGCATCCTGATGTGATCACTAAATTCGAGCTGACCCTGCCCTGCTCCTGCTTGGAAATCAACATCGAGCCGTTCTTGTGAAGATGGGTCTCTGTTGTATGGTTATCGCCCCTCGGGCCCCTCTCTCCTTCCCAGTGCCCTTTCAGTCGTCCCCAGATGAACGTCCACTTGTGCTTGTGCATTCATGTTGAATAAAATACAGAGAAGTGTCTGGCTCCGTGTGTGGTACCGCCATCCCCGCTCCAGGCCAGCTTGTGCTTGTGCTACGCAAATGTGGCATCTGTGTGAGGCTGCCTTGTCCCTGAGAGCCAGGGGGCAAGAGCCACGAAAGCCAGAGAGGCTTGTCACCGTCACCATCAGGCCTGCAGGACAGGACCCTGTCCTTTTCCCTGTGAAACAAGGTAGCTGATTAGAGCACACAGGCAATAGAACTAAGGATTTTTCTTATTTTCTACATTTGATACGTGTTCATCACTGCGAAACAATATAACAGCATTTTTCGAAAACCTTTAAGATTTGGTGATAGTCTAGTAGTTGTGACGTCATTTTAAAGTGAAAGGAAATAATGCACAGGATTCAAAGTCTGAGGGTGCATAGGCACAGCCAGCTCCGTTCCGCTGGAAGAGTTACAAGGGACACGCGGTTCAGGGCACTGTGATCATTAGGAAGCAGTAAAAACTTATTTTTACCCTGGGCCATGCATTTTATTGAGTTCGGTGTTACAAAATCATGGTTTTAAGTACTTAATAGTGCTACTAGTCTGTCCTATTTTATCAGAAGGTCTTAGGTCTCTTTCTCCGAAGCTAAGCTGCAAGTCTGCTTTGTCTTACCTCCTAATTTACTTTAATACTTGGATCTAGAATTTTCCAGTTAAGTACCAGGTATTGAAAAAGCTGGATCTAATGTTTGAGAAAAGGTCTCCATTACTACTGAAATGATATGAAACATAATAAAACATAAAGCTCTAAGTTCTAGTAGAACTGGAAGTTGCCACTATGGCACAGTAGATAAGAATCTGACCACAGCAGCTCAGGTCACTGTGGAGGTATGGGTTGGATTTTTGGTCCAGTGCAGTGGGTTAAAGGATCCACCGTTGCTGCAGCTATGGGGAAAGTCACAGCTGTGGCTCGGATTCAGTCCCTGGTCCAAGAACTTACATATACCGTGGGTGTAGCCATTAAAAAATCTTAAGAAGAATTATGTTACAGAGCTTTTGCTGCACCTACTGCTGAGACCACATTGAATCAGGGCGGCAGTGTCCAACTTTGTATGATTTGTGAACCTGCCATCTGTTCCTGCCCAGTCCTGTTTTAAAGCTGATCCTTCTATTTCAGTAATGCAGTGAGATAATGTTCATAAAAAATAATGCTCATCCAAAGATTTGTATCCAGAGTTCATAAACATTTCTTACCATCTAAGAATTTTTTAAAAAATGGACAAAAGATTGACATTCATATTGTGGCTCAGCAGATTAAGAATCTGACTAGTATCCATGAGGATGTGGGTTTGATCCCTGACCTCACTCAGTGGGTTAAGAATCCAGCATTGCCGCAACTGTGGTATAGGTTGCAGATGTGGCTCAGATCTGGTGTTGTAGGCCAGCAACTGCAATTCTGATTCAGCCGTTAGCCTGGGAATTGCCATATACCACAGGTATGTCCCTAAAAAGCAAAAACAAGCCCACAAAAGATGGGACAGACATTTTCCAAAAGAAAGGAACATATGAAAAGATGCTCAATATCATTAGTCACCAAGGAAATGCAAATAAAATTATGAATTAAGATGGCTAAAATTAAAAAGACTGCCAACACCAACTGTTAGTGATACTGGAGCAACTGGAGCTTTCATGGGAGGCTGGTGGGAAAGTAAATGAACTCACCACTTTGAAAAATAGTTTAGCAGTGTGATAAATCACAAGACATACGTCTGCCACCCAGCTATTATTCTTCTAGGTTTATTCATGGAGCCATACAAAGACATTTATGCAAATTTCACTTAAAGAGATGGTTAGAGGAGTTCCCGTCGTGGCTCAGTGGTTAACGAATCCAACTAGGAACCATGAGGTTGCGGGTTCGATCCCTGGCCTTGCTCAGTGGGTCGAGGCTCCGGCGTTGCCGTGAGCTGTGGTGTAGGTTGCAGACACGGCTCGGATCCCGTGTTGCTATGGCTCTGGCGTAGGCTGGAGGCTACAGCTCCAATTCGACCCCTAGCCTGGGAACCTCCATATGCCGCGAGAGCAGCCCAAGAAATGGCAAAAAGACAAAAAAAAAAAAAAGAGAGATGGTTAGAGTATATCTAGTTTGATAGAGCAAATTATAGCCAATGGACTGCTTCTTAGCCTCCCCTCAAAAGGAATGAATTACTCAAAACATGAATGAATCTCAAAGCACTACCCTAAGTGAAAAAAAGCAGACGTAAGGCTACCTATGATCCCATTTATATGAAGTGCTAGAAAAGTCAAAGGCAGATTGACTAGTGGGAACCTGTGGAAGAGAAATTGACTGCAGAGAGTTAAGAAGAAACTCTTTGGGGTGATGGAAATATTCTATACCTTAATTAGGGTAGTAGTGGTGTTCCTGTTGTGGCTCAGCAGTAAAGAAGTCAACTAGTATCCATGAGGATGTGTTTTTGATCCCTGGCCTTGTCCAGTGGGTTAAGGATCCAGCATTGCTGTGAGCTGCGGTGTAGGTTGCAGATGTGGCTCGGATCTGGCATTGCTATGGTTGTGTAGGCTGGCAGCTGCAGCTCTGATTGGACTGCTATCCTGGAAATTTCTTTATGCCTTGGGTGTGGCCCTAAAAAAATACAAAAAAGAAAGAAAAAAATATATATATGGTAGTAGTTAAGATGTATATAATACCAGTAGAGCTGAGAGAGAAAAATTAATGCAATATGTTGTATTCTAATAATTTTACAGAACATCAGAAATACGTATAGTATAAAGCATGACTTTTAGAATTAGCATGTCTGCTCATGATGGCTTATGGGTCCACTACCATTAGTGAGACATTTTGCTCCAGTTTCAGGTTCTCTGTGGTTGAAATCATGGTTTGTGGATCATGATAGCCGTGGTTGAAGTGGGCGGAGCCATTTGTTCTGTTAGCAGCATAATTTTTGGATGGTCAGAGACAACTTATGAAAAACCCACTGATATCTAATTGTCTCTCCCACCATGGAAGGGGAAAGATCAACTCCATCCGCACAGGGAGTTGCTGCCCGCTAAAGCAGGAGACGGTAGGAGGAAAACCAGTACTGGGTACCTGGGAAGGTGAAACAAACCTTCCGCTAATGAATCTAGGCTCCACAGCTGGACCATCTGACACTTGTCCTCAGAGGCATTGGAACTGGAGCCAGAGCAGTCTGTGCACACTGCCAGAGAGCCTATAGTGGAGAAGACAACACCTGATTAGTAAAAACTGGGAAATTAGATTGACTCTTGTTCTAGCTTACAGATAACTTCTACAGCCTGACATTCTGGCACTACTCTTCAGTTTATAAAGTATTTTCATGTGTGATTTTTCTCTCAACATAAAATTTTTTTTAACAATTGTGGGAATTAGAATAGAAATTCTCCCTGATTTATAGGATGAGAACTGTTGGCATTCAGAGAGATTAATCATGTGCCCAGAAGTCACATGGCTAAGGAGTGGGTCTGTGATGCCCAGTAAGAGTGATGAGCCCATCGGTCCCTCAGTGTTTTGTGTCAGTTGCCTGCTTACCCCCATGCTGAAGTGTTTGTTTTTGCAAGTTTTGTATTTTTATATATAAAATACTAAAGAACATAAGAAGTTAAAATGCTTCACAATTTTATAAAATCGTACAAAGACCGACCATCCCAAGCCAATCTACCCTTCCTCTCCCAATCCTCAAAAGTAACCATTGTTAGCAATTTCGCTTATGTTGTTTCTGACATTTTCCTTGGTTTGGACAGTCAGACCCACACACATGCTCACCGTTTTGGGGTCATGCTCTACTTACTAGTTTGCAACAGATTTTGGTTTCTATTTTCCGTAATATATCCCATGACATTTCACTTAGCGTGTCCCGTTTTTCCAGGTCAGTACTCAGACCTACCTTATTATTATTATTATTTTGCTTTTTAGGACCACACCTTTGGCATATGGAAGTTCCCAGGCTAGGGGTTGGATCAGAGCTATAGCTGCAGGCTTACGCCACAGCCAGATCCGAGCCGTGTCTACCACCTACACCACAGCTCATGGCAACACCACTGGATCCCCAACCCACTGAGCGAAGCCAAGGATCGAACCCACATCCTCATAGATACTAGTTGGATTTGTTTGTGCTGTGCCACAACGGGAACTCCACCTACCTCATTCTTGTAATGATGCAACATTCTATTTTATTGCTGTCCATAAGTTGTTCAACTAGTCCTCGTTGATGGACTTTCTGTTGCCAACTCTACAAACAGTGCTCCAGTGGACTTTAACATGCCTCCCACTAAAACAGCACTGGCTTAGGGACTAATGAAAATCCATTCTTGGAGTTCCTGTTGTAGCCCAGAGGAAACAAATCGGACCAGTATCCATGAGGATGTGGGTTCGATCCCTGGCCTCGCTCAGGCGGTCGGGGATCTGGCACTGTCCTGAGCTGTGGTGTAGTTTGTAGATGTGGCTCAGATTCTCCAGTGCTGTGGCTGTGGTGTCTGGCAGCTAGCTGTAGCTCCAATTCGACCCCTAGCCTGGGAACTTCTGTATACCAAAAGTGTGGCCCTATAAAGAAAAAAAAAAATCTATTCTTAATGGATGTAAGACTAACCATCCGCATTTGGCATTAGATATTTGAATGCCACATTGGAATATCTTCGCTCTTTCTTAGATGCGACTTGTTCTTGAGCAGTATATTATCCCAGGTGGTTAGATTTCTAGACGCAGGTGATGTTAAATTTTACTCTTACCTTTCATAGAGGAGTAGCCTAACTAGGACCCAGCCAGCCAACTGCTGCTCCTGCCCTCAGCAGTGATGGACTCATCAGACACAATCTTGGGTCTCAGTATCAGCCTCTGTCTGTGCTTGGTGTTTCTTACAAACATCACTGGCCATGTTGCCCAAGTACTGACTGGGCTCTTTTGTCTAGTTTATCCCAAAGCAGACAGATGGCCTTAAAGTGACACAACCACTTTCAGTAAAATAACTGCTCTAAACAACGAAAGTATTTGACACATCTGATATCTTCCAAGTTGTGACGGATGATAAGGAACTTCAATAATATTATGTAAATCACTATTTTTTTTACAGTCTAGGCTGCCATACAGAATGAAATTCAGGGCAGCAGCTCACCTGTGGGATTTCGTTTCCACTACCTGCTTTGTTTTCAGGTTTCCTGCTTTCCTTCGACTTGGTAGTAAACAGAAAGAATGACAGCGAACATTGTAGGTAGACTGTGGGTTGAGCAAATAGCTCCAGCAAAGGGTTTAATCGATTTAGGTCTATGTTTTTTCTCCTCCGTGCGACCCATGCAGGGTGGAAAGAAGATCCTCGAGTTATCTGCTCAGGGGTTTCACTCTATGGGTTTGGCCCTGAGCGTCTCCTATTGAAGGAAATCAGGACCATGACATGGTTCTGTGTTAGAACACGGTTTGAAAATATGCCCCCCCCATCCACACCAACCCCTGTTAGGAGGCCGGCAAGAGAGAACTGGCATTTGGATTACAGGACTTGCCAGCCGTGGGAAACAAATCTGTCCTTTAGGACAGAAAAGTGAGGTTGTTGAGGAGGTGTGCCTGCTTGATACCAAACCTGGTAAAAAGACATTCCCTCCATTTCCCCCATCCCCATCTTGGGCCAGCAAGACACCCGTTGTAAGGGAGGCAGACCTGTGTAGACGTCTACACAGGATGGAAGGCCCCTCAGAGATGGGCGGGGTGCCTTAGCAGTCTCTCAGCTGTGAGTGTTGGGCAGAACCTTTAGACAAGGGGCACTCATGGTGAGCCTATGGCCCAAGAAGCAAGATTAGCCAGGCAGACAGGCACCCCCCCCTACACCAACCATGCCGCAGAGGGGAGAGGTTGTTGAGGTACCACACCTACTGCGGGAAGGCCCAGGGCGGGGTTCGTCCTGCCGCAAACGGAAACAGTCACGGATCAGCTGCATCTGACCACCTCTCCCATCTTCAAGGTACTCAGCCCCTCGCCTTCCGGCTGTTCCATACAAAGTGTTTCCTTTCTTCCTAGGAAACACTTTTATCCTTTGCTTATCCCATTGACAAATCCAGATGGAGTCTGTGAAACAATAATTTGCAAGGCTTTGAACATCAGGAGTTCCTGTTGTGGCTCAGCTGTTAAGACCCTGACATAACGTCTGTGAGGATGTGGGTTTGATCCCTGGCCTCCATCAGGGGTTAAGGATCCCCAGCTGTGGTGAGCTGTGGCCTAGTTTGCCGATTCAGCTCAGATCTGGTGTTGGCGCGGCTGTGGTGTAGGCACAGGTCACAGGATTCAGCCATAAAAAGAAAAAAAAAATTCAAAAAAAATTGGACATCAGGCAATGAGGGTTGGTGATCCCCAAGAGCAAGAAACATACAAGGTGGGCCCTGGGGTTGTCTGGCTTATGGCCTGGGGAGAGTCCAGGCTGTGGTACAGGGGTGTGAAGCCAAGTGGAGGTCAGAGGTCTCCAGGAGCTGAGGAGATGGAGCTGGGAGTCCGAGGAGGTGAGGATTGGCCGAGAAGAGGAAAGAGGTGCAGGAGATTTGCAGAGGCCCCAGCTTGAGTCTTCTGCTGAGCACTGAATGGTGTGATCATGTGAGTGAACCACCCTGTTACAGAGAAAACCCCCTCCAACCATCCAGAAGAAGTGAGGGTACAGTCCGAGGAGCCCACAGAGGCAGGTCAGAGCTAGGAAACCTCAGAAAGTGTGGGGCGATGGGGAGAGTGCCCAGAAGGGCTGTGCCTCAGTAGTGGGGAGACCAACTCTAGAATAAACGTTACTCTAGTCCCACATAATAAAGCTTAAAAACCAGACCCAGAAGAATCAGACTATTTTCAAGGCATAAAAGCTTAAGAATGAATATAGTAATATAAATACCCAGCACTTAACAATGGGAACCACACAGTAACTGATATCCAAAAAAAAAAAAAAAAATCATGAAACAAGCAACGAAGCTGGCAAATACAACCAATAAGAAGGGGGGAAATGGGAGTTTCCATCATGGCACAGCAGAAACGAATCCGACTAGGAACCATGAGGTTGGGGGTTCAATCCCTGGCCTCACTCAGTGGGTTAAGGATCCAGCGTTGTCGTGAGCTGTGGTGTAGGTCACAGACATGGCTCGGATCTGGTGTTGCTGTAGCAGTGGTGGAGGCTGGCAGCTGAAGTTCCAATTGGACCCCTCGCCTGGGAACCTGTTGTGGGTGCGGCCCTAAAAGGACAAAAGACAAAAACAAACAAACAAACAAACAAACAAAAAAAAGGGGGGAAATGGACTGAAAAATGACCTAGCTGATAAAATAAGAAACAAGGATATTCTTGTAACTATGTTTAAGAAGCCAGAGGAAAGACTAAATGAGACATGGAAGATGCATATTTTAAATTTCTATTGATGAAAAAACTGCTGTCTGAAATAAAGAAGAAACACTGATAAAAGTACTAATACTAGCATTCCGGTGGTGGCCTAGGAGTAACAAACTTGACTAGTATCCATGAGGACACAGGTTTGATCCCTGGCCTCGCTCAGTGGGTTAAGGAGCTAGTGTTACCATGCCCCGTGGTGTAGGTCACGGACATGGCCCAGACCCTGAGTTGCTGTGAGCATGGCATAGGCTGGCAGCTGTAGCTCCAATTAGACCTCTAGCCTGGGAATCTCCATATGCCAAGAGGGTAGCCCTAAAAAAAAACCAAAAAACAAAAACAAACCAAAAAAAAACCTAATGCTTATTTAATATCAGAATTCACTGACTTCATGAAAAATTTACACTAAGTTGTGGTTTTATCCCCCACAGCAAAAATAGTTTTCCAGCCTAATATTTTTATCAGGACCTAATTAAGATGGCTAAGATGGTCTGTGTTTAGGTACCTGGTGCCTAATTTCCCCCGCTCAGCATCAACCATCTGGTTTCCACAAGACACTGCAGAATGGAAACCCTGGAGGCCCCACTCCGACTTGGGTTCCCAGATGCAGGTAAATGGCACCAGCTGTCACCCTGTCCATCCCCCAGGATTCGAGGCTGCCTCTGTGTTTGTTGAAGAGGCAATGACCTTCCCTGAAGCCCTCCACTGGGGAAGAATCTGGCTTGTGCTCCGACCGAGGGGACCCGATGTCATAATGAGAGCAAGGCCCAAGGCACCCTCTAGCCAGAACTCCAGCAGCCTCCTCGCTCATCTCGCTCACTTTCGCATGGGGTGTAGACAGGCATGGGCAAAGGCAAGAGGGTTTTTGGCTTCGGTTAGCTTCCCCTGTCTCATGAGGCTACAGTTTTGAGAATTTAGCATTCTCTCCATGGTCCACATTCAGCTCTCCTTCTTTTTAATATGCATCCTGTGAATAGTTAAGTCTGCACGACAGGTGTGCTCCACTCGAAGAAAACAATGCATTGGTGGATCCCAAATAATCCATTAAAGAGCCTCATGTTTACAGAAAGGAAGAAGTACCAGATGATTTTTAAACAGCAACAACAGGAACTCCATATCAGGTATCGTTAAATACACAGTGCTCCAAATACAAATAGGGTCCTAGCCTTAGCCTTGCAAATAAGAGTGTTCGCTCTGGGTACCCTTTCAAATAAGAGTCGCTTAAGCACAGAGCATATCATTGCAATGATGTGACTGAAATGCGGGGATGTTCATTTGGTTCCAGAGACAGCATGCGCATCTATGAAAACCTACTTACCTTAACTAGCATCACCTTTACCATTTACCTTTCAATGCGTAGTGACATTTCTCTCTGAATGTGGTAAAAGGCTGCTCTTTAGCATAGGGAGTTGGAGGGGGGCAATTAAGCATGCAATCATACCATTTATTTCCTGCTCATCACACCTGTGACTGCTGTGACATTCACTGACATTCGCCCGTGATTCAGTTATGACAGTGATAGAGAATTGTAGAGCTGGCTGTTTATTTTTGTCGCCTCTTTTCAACTTAGGTCCCATGAATCCTGAGGATCTAGGAAAGAAAAAAAGATCTAGGGGAAAAAAAAAAAATTCCAAGGAAGCAGAACATTGGCTTTTAAAGTATTTAATAAATCATAATCAAACAGAAAGGTTTTATTTTAAAAAGAATAAATTTACATACAGTGTATAAGCAAGACAGCTGAAAGTTTCCAAAATAGAAACCCGGAGCATATGGCCCCGAAACACCACATGCTTTGGTTACACTCAGGAAGCATGAGTTGCCTATTTGTGCAAAAAAAAAAAAAAAAAATCCTGAAGTTACAGTGGCACCTGCAAGCACACTGAAGGGTGATTTCAGTCATTTAGGGTCTTTAGTCTTTTCCATATTTTTTCTTCTGCATATTCTGTTATGGTGCAGGTCTGAGCAAAGCTGGCCTCCAAAGATGAAGGACATTCACAGGATGGATGCCTTGGTCCAGAGTGGTAGAGGGCTGGAGGCTGCACTAGCACAGTTGGGCAAAGGGCATGCCATTCTACCTGGAGGGGCCAGCGAACCCAAGGGCTCTGGTGCCACACTTTGCAAATGCAGGGCTGGCCACACCACAGGTCCTAAGCGTAGATTGGCTACATCACCGTGAGCTTGATTTTTAAACTCTTAATCTCTAAGACTCCAGCTCAAGGGAGAGGCTCTTTACCAAGTCTGAGGTGAAACCAGCAGGGGGCAGTCTTTCCCCAGAGAGAAAATCCAAAGGTCTTAGGGTGACTGAGAGGGTGGGAGAGTTTAATGGAGTGAAGCGCTGTGTAAAGTGAATGAAAAGGGCTGGCAAAGCAGGAGTCTGACTCGGGAAACGACCTTTCCAATCGGTTTCTGCCTGATTCTAGGCCACAGAGCAGTAGTGCCCGGAAACTAAACTGCGCTTCACCAATATACACTTTTTATTCTCCAGTTGCTGGAACAAAAGACTTCAAAAAGTCACCAACCTGACAAATCCAAAGGTCCTTCTTTCATGAGCTGTGGCTAATATATTCGTCCTCAACCAAATGGTATAAATGCAGCCTTAGATACATCAACACAGATGACTGCAGTCCTATTCCTGTTGTTGGGACTTAAAAGGGAGAGTGGGAGTGTTCCCTTCGTGGCCCAGGGGCAACGCACCCAACTAGTATCCATGAGGACATGGTCTCGTCCGGTGGGTTAAGGATCCAGCACTGCTGTGAGCTGTGGTGTAGGTCGAAGATGTGGCGGCTTGGATCCCGAGTTGCTGTGGCTGTGCTGTAGGCCAGCGGCTGCAACTCTGATTCGACTCCTAGCCTGGGGGTCGAACTTCCATATGACACAAATGCAGCCCTAAAAAGAGAAAAATAAAGGGAAGGGAGTAGAAATTACACGCACACACACACACACATGAACTGCCAACACCCACTGTTGTGACAGTAATTATGGCCCTTCTCAAAAGATGCAGGTAGTTAAAGCTGATGCTTTTATCAGTTAGCTTCAGAAAAATCAACTGAAATCATTTTGCATAAATATTATACCCAGCACTGTGATCTTGGGTGTGGCAGGCTGCGGGGACGGAGATACGTGAAAGTGGCCCATGCACTGCCCTCCTGCCTAGGCCGGGCGTGTCGGTAAGCTGTGACTCTCTGCACACTCCACCCATCAAGGGGCCACAAATATTGCTCAGGGTACGATCTAAGAAAAGGTCATTTGAACCCCTGCCTTCTAGCTATGAAAAATCTCAGATTAATTTGAAGGACAGACAGAATGTCTTACTAACAATTACTCTCAAGAAACTGGAGCACTACGTCAAACACCAAAGACCATCCCAACCAAAAGGCCAGGGTGCGTGTTCAAAATCAGAACAATCGGGGTTTCCAGTTTTCATGTTGGATGCAGAGGTAAGAGCCTAACTAGGCTAATTTCCCCCCCAGAGTGTGTCTGTGGTGAGGATGCAGGAGGATTATAAGTCATTGGCTTCAGAGGCTCAAGCACTGCATTGCAAGAGACGCTTCGTTAACGATAGGCTCACACTCACATTTAAGAACACTGTTGATACCTGCTTCTCATTCTTTGTTTTTTGGCCATGCCTGAGGCATGTGGAAGTTCTGGGGCCAGGGACTGAACTTGCACCACAGCTTCGAACTGGAAAAGGAGGTGTCTTTATAAGGATCGCCTTCCTAAGTCTAAGGGACTCAGCCCAGGTTTAAAGGGCACTGTATTTGGTCAGCTTGTTTTCTTAAGAGAGGCAGACATTGTTTTTGCATTAATCACCCTTAACATTGCTGAGACAAGTGGAGGTAAGATGGGAAAGGGAACCCCTGATTCTATTTAGCAGATGAGAAAAGAGATTTATGCAAAGTAACTAAGCAATGGAGGAACAAGGTTCGGGAAGAAGGGCTATTCCTCCTGGTCAGGAAGGGTCAGGAAGGGTTAGGAAGGGTTCTGTTCTTCGGTTCCACTGATCCCCTTTCATAGGCAGATGACAGTGCCTTCCCAGTTTGTAAGGAAGCAAAAACCTGAAGATGGGCAGAGGGCTTGTCCCAAGATGCTCTGACGCAGGAGAGAGCAGAGCCCCAGAGCAACTCGGATGAAGTGAGGTGGAAACATCCGGTGGGTCCATGGGTTAGAGAGGATAGAAATGTTACCTGGGGAGTTCCCGCTGTGGCTCAGTGGAAACGAATCTGACGAGGAACCATGAGGTTGAGTGAGGGGTCGATCCCTGGCCTCCCTCAGTGGGTTAAGGATCCGGCGTTGCCGTGAGCTGTGGTGTAGGTCACAGACGCAGCTCGGATCCCGTGTTGCTGTGGCTCTGGCGTAGGCTGGTAGCTATAGCTCTGTTTGGACCCCTAGCCTGGGAACTTGCATAGGTGTGGGTGTGGCCCTGAAAGAAAAAAAAAAAAGTACCTGGAATTCTGCAAGGTGTACAAACAAGGGGGAGTGGATCCCTGTTCAAAATGCACCCGACAGAGACCAGGACTCCTAAGGAAAGCAGGCTCTTACCCATGACCTTGCAGCTTCCCAACCCCCTTTCACGCATCACGTCGAGGATGACTGTACGCTGCTCCCCCCAAGCAGGCAGGATCTAATGTGATCACAATGACGAGAAAGTCACCCTGTTTAAGGGACGCAGTTTTAAGTGGCACCACCCTTTCTCTTGGAGCAACATTTTGGAAATAAGCCTCAGTGCTGGGCAAGGTCACAACTGAAAAGAAATGCCCGACATCCAGGCTCCTGGATCATTCCTATCTTTTTAGGCTTTTCAGAACCCAGGCGTGGGTAGGGGGTGGGAGGAGGGCTTGGCGCTGCTCCTGCCAGGCCATGAGTCCTGCCAGGCCAGGACCAGTTCAACATCCGAGTAACACACAGGGTAGAGGGTGGGAGGGCTGCTTAAAGAACTCAACTGTGGGTTTTAGCCTGGCTTCACCTGTAACATGACCCGTATAGGCTAGTGGTCCCTGTGAGAAAATGTTTCCTTCCATACAGCTGCAGCATTTATCTCAGATATCAGCAAAACAGACATGTGACTTAAGGAATTTTTTTCCTTAAAGAAAAATGTGTTAAGACCTTCCCACTCGACAATTTTTGATGTCTTGCTCTCCAGTCCAGTGAGCTCATTTCCAACCGTTTGAGGCTCAGGGTAATCCCAGAAACCTGTGGAGCATTGGCACGAAGGTGGTGGCACAGATGCCAACGGATGTGTAGGTGACGAACTTGTAAGGCACTTCGATCTCCAGCCTCCGCCTGGCCTCCTTGTTCCTGGCGACCACCTTGAACCACGAGTACAACACTTGCAGGGAGAGATTTTGGACAAGCTGACGCACCAGGAGGATCAGCACAATTCCCACGGTGAATTTGGTCAGACCCAGCACCAGCATGTCCCTGGTGAGCGGTGGGATGTTCTGAACGACAGGGAGAGATTCCGTGGGCTCGGACACGAGCTGGAAAAAATGGTTGATCCAGAATCCTATGGTCACCCCTGCCCCGGCGGCCAGAATGGTGGTGGTGTCTGCTCGGGTCGGGCTGTAGTAATCAGACACGGGGTAATTGTAGCACAGGAAGAAGGGTACCACTAGGACACACACAGGGAAGAGGGGGCTGGCCGAGTCCAGGCGATCGATCAGTGTCCAGGCAGGGTAGGTGAGGCTGATGAGGACGGCAGTGATCAGGACGCCACCCAGCACGTCCTGCGGGAAGCAGAGAAAAGGACGAGTCAGCCAACGAGTCTTCCCCTGAATCCAGGCATAATTTCAAGTAGGGTTGATTTGACTTTTAAAATGCAATTTGGTTACACTATTTTATTTTATCATGCGTATTTTCATTTTATTTTTATTTCCTTTCATTTTTATTCTTTTTTGGCTGCCCTGTGGCATACCGAGTTCCCAGGCCAGGGATCAGATCCAAGCCACAGTTGTAACCTATACCACGGCTGGGATCCTTAATCCACTGTGCCAGGCCAGGGATCGAATCTGCATTCCAGCGTTCCCAAGACGCCAACAATCCCATTGTACCACAGCAGGAACGTTTATCATATATATTTTTAAAATGTAAAGTTATAAAAATTGGAAAATAGGAAAAATACAAACAATAGTCATGCCGTACAAGTTTTGCAGTTTCTTCCAGTTTTTCTGTTTTTATAATAAATTCTCTGTTTTCCTTTTTTTTTTTTAAACTTAAATTCTATGTTTTCCTTAATGCATACCTGTGAGCATGTGGTTCCTTCAAGCTATTATTTCTTTTTAAAAATATTTATTGTCTTTTTAGGGCCACACCTGTGGCATATAGAGGTTTCCAGGCTAGGGGTGGAATAGGAGATGCAGCTTGTGACCTACACTACAGCTCATGGCAACACTGGATTCTTAGCCCACTGAGCAAGGCCAGGGATCGAACCTACATCCTCATGGATGCTAGTCAGATTCGTTTCTGCTGAGCCACGATGGGAACTCCATCTTTAGACCATTTTAAATTATGGTTTTCTTTCTTCCTTCCTCTGTGCCTCCCTCCTTCCTTCTCTCTTTTTTCCCTCTTTCTCTCCCTCCCTTCTTTGCTTCCTTCCTTGAATGCCTTTTCTTTTCTTTTTTTTTTTTTTTTGTCTTTTTGCTATTTTCTTGGGCCGCTCCCACGGCATATGGAGGTTCCCAGGCTAGGGGTCTAATCGGAGCTGTAGCCACCAGCCTACGCCAGAGCCACAGCAACGTAGGATCTGAGCCTCGTCTTCAACCTACACCACAGCTCACGGCAACGCCGGATCGTTAACCCACTGAGCAAGGGCAGGGACCGAACCCGCAACCTCATGGTTCCTAGTCAGATTTGTTAACCACTGCGCCACGATGGGAACTCCCTTGAATGCCTTTTCAAATGTCTTTAACTCCTCCGTGTCAGCCACTTTCTTCTTCCCTTGGGGCTCTCACTGCACACTTCATTACATGAAGGGTTAATGTAACTCATAGATGAATATGTCCAAGTCAGAGAATGCGGAGCTTGCTGTGGTTTTGTGTGGATTATTTTGAAAGTTTACAATTAAATAATTAAAACATTTTCCACAATGCACTGGAAAATCTGGGAAATACCAAGAAGTAAAACACATGCATTGTGGAAAATCTGGAAAGCACTGAAAACTATAAGAAAAAAAATATAGTTTTTTATTTCCCACCTAGAGACAACCCTTTCTATATTTTGGTGTGTTTTGGTATCTTTTTTTTTTTTTTTCATACGTACATAAAGTAGAATTCAAAAGGCTCGGGCTTTTTCTAACAACTTCATTCTTTCTTTTGCTTAGCTTCTAATAAAATGACATCTGACTTGGGAGAACAATGGGTAAGAATTGGACCTTAGAAATAAACATTGAGGCTCCAGCAAATGCCATAGATTAGAGGGCATCCGTTCCTCCTTCTGATGCCCATGTGGGAGTGCCTGCTGGATGCCAGACACAGGGCCAGAGGATTCCATCAGAGCTAAGTAATCATAATCCATGCCTAGAGGAGACACAGATGATTACTGTTGTTTAAGAGGGAAAGAGGAAGTGTGTGGATATTGATATTCCTCCGGGGTTGGAGAGTAGAGGGTAGAGAGGCTACATTCCCTTTGGCCCCGAGTCTAGTCCACTTCTTAAAGCTGACATCTGGGGAGCAACACGAAGCCACTCACTTAGCTCTCACCGGGTCCCAACACAAGATTTTCGCTTGTAAAGGATTATTCTGACTTCAGGGAGGAGAATGGATAGGAGCTGGGCAAGAGTGGGTGGGGAGACCACCTGCCTCCTCAAAGCAAGCCTTGTGCCCACCGCACGCCCTCCACGTGGCAACCTGGGTTTCACCTGCTCTTACTTCCGCTATCATCTTTCCCCTCAATTATCCCTCAGGCTTCACAGTTTCCGAGATCCTCCTCCCGACATCGGCTCCTCCTGGGCTATGACTATGCACAGATGTTGCCTTATTTTGGGGAAAAAGAGGAGCAACCCTTCACAAAAGCTTCCCAGTTACCAAAACTCACGGACTGAATTTTCTACACCTATTGCCTCCATGTCTGCAACTTGAAACACAACTGCTATCTCAACTAGCCATAGATGGTGCCCTGCTCTCAAAGGCCACTCACTAGATACTTGCTGGGTTATTTCTTCAGCATTTATTTTTGACCTAAAAGAGGCATATGCCCCCCTGCTTAGGGATCCCTGAGGTTCTGGAAAATTATGGAGCTGGACCGAGGTAGGCCAGTCAGTGCATGGTATCTCCTGGTCACAGCGATTGGTGCAGGGCTGGTCATGTGACCAAATCAGTCCAATCAGACTGAATGGTGGGGGGTTTACTTGGAATTTTGTGGAAAGAGCTATTCTTCTTCCGAACACCAGGCCCTGCGGATTTACACCCTTTACTTGGCAGGCCTTTATGTATTTATTGTTCCTTTTTAGGGCTGCACCCGTGGCATATGGAGGTTCCCAGGCCAGGGGTCCAGTTGGAGCTGTAGCCATTGGCCTACGTCACAGACACAGCAACGCCAGATCCGAGCCACGTCTGCGACCCACACCACAGCTCACGGCAACGCTGGATCCTTAACCCACTGAGCAAGGCCAGGGATCGAATCCACGTCCTCATGAATATTAGTTGGGTTTGTTACTGTTGAGATACAGCGGGAACTCCTTGGCAGACCTTTAATATTCAGTTTTTAAAATGTTACCTGGCACCAGTCTCATCCTGGCTCTTCTCTGACCTCTACGAAGACTTTTTCTTGGTTTCCTCATTTAGATCCTAAACAGGGGCATTCCCACAGAGTCTGTCTCTCAGCTCTGCCTGTTTTCTCCATTGAAGAGTTTGTGTAGGTCCATGGCCTCATCTTTCCATTCCCTACTGACATGACTCTCCAATCTGTGAATCCATGACTCTCAAATCTATGGAGTCATAGATCTGAGTCCTGCCTTTTTAAAATGAAAGCTAGGCATTTTCATTCAGATGTCCTGTCAGACCCAAAACTAACTTGTCTAAGATAATAGTCGCCAATGACCAAAAAGAAAAATGAGAGAAAGAAATGAGCACTTTACACAAAAAGAAATATAAATATGCATGCCTCTTAAACACATGAAAATATCTTCAAGTTTACTCATAATTAGAAGTGAAAATTAAACTGTGCTGAGGAGAAATTAAAATTATGTTCACACAGGAGTTCCCGTCATGGCACAGCAGAAACGAATCCAACTAGGAACCATGAGGTTGTGGGTTCGATCCCTGGCCTCGCTCTGTGGGTTGAGGATCTGGTGTTGCTGTGAGCTGTGGTGTAGGTCGAAGACATGGATCGGATCTGGCATTGCTGTGGCTGTGGTGTGGATCTGGCACCTGTAGCTCCAATTGGACCCCTGGCCTGGGAACCTCCATATGCCACGGGTGCAGCCCTAAAAAGACACAAAAAATTATGTTCACACAAAAATCAGTACACACATGTTTACAGCAGTTCTATTAATAACCACCCCAAACTGGAAACAACCCCAAAGTCATTCAAGAAGTAAACAGACTGTGCTACTTTCATACAGTGGAATACTTCTCAGCAATAAAAAGCAACAAACGACTGAAACAGGCAACGGCTTGGATGAAATCTCCAGGAAGTTAGGCTGAATGGAAAAAGCAAGCCTCCAAGGGTTACATACTGTGTGGTTCTATTAATAAGAAATTCTCTAAAAGACAGAACTTCAGGGATAAGGACTAGGTCAATGGGTGAGAGAGGGTATTACTGCAAAGGGAGTGGGAGGGAGTTTTGGGGTGATGGAACTGCTCAGTACTGTGGTGATGATGCTTACTTGAACCTACCCCTGTGCTAAAACCCACAGGACCAGGGAGTTCCTATTGTGGCTCAGTGGGTTATGAACCTGACTAGAATCCACGAGGATGCAGGTTCAATCCCTGGTCTCACCCAGTGGGTTAAGAATCCGGCATTGCTGGAGCTGTGGCATAGGTCACAGACCCGGCTCAGATCCCAAGTTGTTGTGGCTGTGTTATAGGCCAGCAGCACAGCTCCAATTCAATTCTCCATATGCCACAGGCACAGCCCTAAAAAACAAAAAGCAAAAACCAAAAAAAAAGAAACAAAAACAAAACCACATAGGACTATACACCCCAAACAAATCAATTCTACTTTTAATTAAAAAAATAAAATTACAACGTACACAATTCAACAGCAAAAAAGCCAACAACCCAATTGAAAAATGGGAAAAAGACCTGAATAGACATTTCTCCAAGGAAGATGTACAGATAACCAACAAGCACATGAAAAAATGCTCTACATCACTCATTATTAGAGAAATGCAAATCAAAACTACCATGAGATACCACTTCACACCAGTTAGAATGGCCATCATCAATAAGTCCACAAATACTGGAGGGGGTGTGGAGAAAAGGGAACCCTCTTGCACTGTTGGTGGGAATGTAAGCTGATACAACCACTATGGACAGCAGTGTGGAGGTACCTTAGAAAACTATACATGGAACTACCATATGACCCAGTAATCCCACTCTTGGGCATATATTTGGACAAAACTTTCCTTGAAAAAGACACAGGCACCTGCATATTCATTGAAGCACTATTTATAATAGCCAAGACATGAAAACAACCTAAATGTCCACCAGACTGTTGGATCAGGAATATATGGTTTATATACACAATGGAATACTACTCAGACATCAAAAAGAATGAAATAATGCCATTTGCAGCAACATGGATGAAACTAGAGACTTTCATACTAAGCAAAGTAAGTCAGAAAGAGAACAACAATATTATGTGATATCACTTATATTTGGAATCTAATATATGGCACACATGAACCTTTTCACGAAAAGAAAATCATGGACTTGGAGAATAGACTCGCCAAGAGGGAGGGGGAGGGAGTGGGATGGAGTGGGATGGATTGGGAGCTTGGGGTTAATAGATGCAGACTATTGCCTTTGGAATGGATAAGCAATGAGATCCTGCTGTGTAGCACTGGGAACTATATCTAGTCACTTATGATGAAGCATGATAATGGGAGAAAATAGAGTCTATACATGTTATGTGTAATGGGGTCACCATGCTGTACGGTAGAAAATTGACAGAACACTGTAAACCAGCTATAATGAAAAAAAAATCATTATACATATAAAAAATAAAAATGAAATTAAAAAATTACATCTTACACAAAAATTAAAAAGCCCACCTTTGCAGAGGGATAGAGATTGTGATCCTACAGGTGCTTCTACTGTTTCTGTTTGGGGCCCCCCTGGGCTCTCTCTGCAGACGCTCAGAGTCCTAATGACTGCTCCTCCTTCTCACCACCTCTGTCTGACCACCGGTCACTATCATCCACCGGCTTCTGCTCCTTCATTCACATGCTCTTGCTCCTTCTGCCACCTCCAAAGGCCCACTTGCCTGTCCAGACCTTCACTCCCCCATCTGCCTGCCATTCTCCTGCCCACAGCACTAATCGCCTTCCAGGTTGCTCTTTCAATAGCATTAGCATCACTTAGGAAGATCGTTAAGATACAGATATCTGAGGACCACCCTCTGATTCTGATCTGCAGTGTGGTCCTGGGCTCTGTATTTTAACCCCCGAACACAATGCTGATGTAGGGAGTCTAAATAAACTAAACTGAGAAATACCAGCCTCTCAATGGAGAGAGTCCTGCACGATATGGATTTAATTAACCCATCATTCCAGGGTTCTCTCTCACTACTTTCCATTTGAACTTTCCATGCCAGTCAGATAGGTCTACTTGCTTTTCCCAAACATGCCTAGTACAATTTTATCAGAGTTTTGCATTCCTTTTATGTACAACACACTTTAACCATCTCTACCAAGATCTTATCAGCTCATCTGAGGCTCAGCTCAAAAGCTACGTCCTTTCCAAAAATAATCTCCCTGCATCTCACAGTTGGAAATAACCTGTCCCTGAACTGAATGAATGTGAAGGTACTTGCTTAAAAGCACTCAAAAAGCCTCTCCTAAGTGGCCTTTGCTGCAGTCACGTATTCACATGCTCTTCTCCTGAGATGATTATAACACTCTGATGGGCAAGGATGGAGTTCTCTCGAATCTTGACATTATTTCTCAGGGCTCTTAGCACAGTGCCTAACATGTAGACTAGGAGAGACTAGGAGACTAGAGACTAGGAGAATTTAATGCCTTCCTTTTATCCATAATATCCATAATGTTTATAACCCATTGTTTCAATACATAAAAGAAAATTTGCTTTCCTTCCTTCTGTCTTCTTTTGTAACTACAGTTACCAAATTCCTGGACATCTGGTCAGAATAGTCTTCATAAACATTCTTCATAAAGATGAATTCTGTTCATCTTCAAGGCAACAGGAGACTAGACTATTTTGGTCCACAGCTCTAGCATTTGAGGCCAAAGTAATTTTGGCCAACATGCCTGCTGCTGTAGAGTTTTTTCCTTCTATCCACACAGTTGTATTTTTAGCCATAAAAGGTGATATTGTAATAAAGACAATTTAAGTATTTTTGTAAGAAAAATACTTGAACCATCTCTGATGAATTTTCCTAATTGGGGGCTCTACATTTCTTCTTCTTCCTCTTTTTTTTTTTTTTTTGGTCCTTTGTCTATTTAGGGCTGCACTGGGCATATGGAGGTTCCCAGGCTAGGGGTCAAATCCAGAACTGTAGCTGCTGGCCTACACCACAGCCACAGCAACTTGGGATCCAAGCCATGTCTGTGACTTAAACCACAGCTCATGGCAACACCGGATCCTTAACTCACTGAGCAAGGCCAGGGATCGAACCTGTGTCCTCATGGATATTAGTTGGGTTCGTTAACCAGTGAGCCATGATGGGAACTCCAGGGGCTCTACATTTCTAATGAGAGGCTTATACTAAACAGCTTCTAAACAATAAGGACCAGAATGCTCGAAAATTCGAGAACAACTTTTTACACTGATTTTTTTGAAGCTACTAAATTCACAGAACCAAACAAAAAAACCTCGCAGAATGCTGATCTTAGGATTGGGTCTGTTTTGATTTTGGCAAATTCTAAATGAGGAGGTGATTTCTTTGGAACTGCACAGTCCTATGTTTGGCACATGACCTGGGGCCAGAGAGGAAAGAGTTCACTTCCCTGGCAAGATGTAGGTGAGCTGTGGAGCAGAAGAGAGGGTACAGGGCATAACACATAAGTGTGGAGCCACTAGCCAGCACTGGGATAATTCTGTCCAGAAAAGGTGGATTTGGGAGGTGAGGGCAGGGAGAAGAGTGTGTGTGCTTTATAGGGAGACAGAAACTCTAGGAAAGAATGGTAAAAGATAATGATGCAAAAAGCATGATAAAGAAAAGGCATAAGGGCAAGAATGGCTAAATAAATGTGCTTTACTTTGCAAAAAACATTTAGAACTCCTTACTGTGGTGCATGTATAAAACGGAATATTACTCAGCCATAAAAAAGAACAAAATAATGCCATTTGCAGCAACATGGATGTAACTGGAGATTCTCATACTAAGCGAAATAAGTCAGAAAGAAGAAGACAAATATCATTATCATATCACTTATATGTGGAATCTAAAATATGGCACAGATGAACCTATCTACAAAACAGAAACAGACTCATGGACATAGAGAACAGACTTGTGGTTGCCAAAGAGGAGGGGGTAGGAGGTGGGACGGATGGGGAGTTTGGGGTTGGTAGATGCAAACCGTTACGTTTAGAATGAATAAGCAATAAGGTCCTGCTGTACAGCACAGGAAATTATATCCAATCTCTTGGGGTAGAACATGATGGAAGATAGTATGAGAAAAAGAATGTATATATATCTATGCTTTACAGCAGAAATTGGCACAACACTGTAAATCAACAATACGGCAATAAAAATAAAGAAAAATTCCTTTCCGAGAAGAATGTAATTAGACTAAAAGCATACAAAATATACAAAAATTTCCCTACTTAGACCCAATTATTCTACTCCTAAGAATTTATTCTAAGAAAATAACCAGAGAAAAAGCCGCTCACAAAGGTTTTCGGGTAGCGATTATTTTTGTTGAGTTATTTCAACCTATACTGATTAAGTCGAAAAGTAACATGTGATCTACCACAGAACAATCAGAAAAGGCAAATAAACAAAAGGAGCATAAAGAATGGAGCACACATCATAATAGGAATCTAGAAACACATTAATCAAACATGTTATAATGTTGTTTATCCCCTCAAATAAGAGAAAAATACATACTGCTTTCTTATTTAAAAATATAGCAGGAACATTTTCCATTTGAAAGATATAAGTCTAGGAGTTCCCACTGTGGCACAGCAGCAACAAATCCGACTAGGAACCATGAAGTTGCGGATTTGATCCCTGGACTCCCTGGACTCACTCAGTGGGTTAAGGATCCGGTGTTGCCCGGGAGCTGTGGTATAGGTCGCAGATGTGTCTTGGATCCTGCATTGCTGTGGCTGTGGTGTAGGCCGGCAGCTGTAGCTCCTATTAGACCCCTAGCCTGGGAACCTCCCTATGCTGCAGGTACCGCCCTAAAAGAAAAAAAAAGAGAGAGAGAAAGATGTAAGTCTACAGCATCCTTTTTATGGTTTCAAAGTATCCATAAGTAAAACAATATCAAGCTGAATATGAAATCTACATAAAGGATGATCCTAATTTTATATAAATATATAATTTTATATAAATTTATATGTATATGGATTAAAATATCAGAAGGAAATAGACAAAACTATTGAGTAGTTTTCTTCTATTTGGATATCACAGAAGCATAGTTATCTTCCTCACGCTTTGCAAATATTTTCTAAAATTTCTAGTTATCACCTGCTATTTTTATTAAAATGAAAACAAAATCCAGACAAAAAATTAGGATGTTAAAATCTGAATGTTTCAAAATAGGTGAAAACAAAAGTAATCAACCAATGCTTATAAATTTTGACATCATGTCCAATAAAATAAAATAAAATGTCCTCACGAATCTATACAATAATCAAGATTCCATTCTTCCGTGATGTGCCATTTAAAATAAAGGCATATAAGATGTGTTGCCAGAGCTACTCTACGGATCACATTGAAATATAATAAACCTTTAATTCAATTTACCATCAAGGTTTAAATAAAGCCTTTTAAATTATTTAGGGGAAAAAAATCATTTTACTAACCTAACATTTTCTAAATTTAAAATGCAAAAAGATCTAAATCCCTTTGGTTTTTGTGCTTATTCTCATTTTTGGTTATAAAAGTTAGTACGTAGATAAAAGCTTGAGTTTTATTATACCCCATTACAGAAAACAATAATAAAGACTGGCCATCTAAAGTGTTTAGGAAAGAATCCTAATAGAGCTATCTCAAGCATCAGAACAAACTTTAGTGAGTGCTTACATAAACACATAAAACAGTGTTTTTATTCTGAGCCAAACAGAAACACTGCTCCTCTTGGTAAACATCTCTAAATATTTCAACGGCAGGCCCTCACCCTGGGAACGCTCAGCATTTGTGCGTTCTGACCCTATATCACATTCCCATATGCGGTTTACTCGACAAATTTACATTCTATCTCCAAACATCTTCCCTGAAGAATGCCATTGAGGGAACCAACGCAACACAAGGTTAGCTCACTAGAAAGAAGGGGAGAACAAACCTATTCACTCGATTGTTAGGAAAGAATGCATTCAGATGTTGGAACTATTTATGTGGAGAACTCTACGATTCTGGCATCTTCCCCCCTCTGCCAGGTCCCCCGCTGAGAATGTGAAGGGCCCTCTCTGTCCTTGGCTGCCTTCGCAGAGCAAGCTGAAGCCAGGAGCTGAGTAAAAGCCAAGACCCACTTCTTTGTAGATGCAATGAATGCTCTGAATGCAAGCAGACCCTGACATTAAAACAAACATTTAAAAACCAAAACACCCCTCAAACCCTACAGTTGTTTTAGAAATTAATTTTGAGTTATAGATCCATGTTCCCCAGTTAATGCACTCAGAAGACTTATTCTTTTCCATGCGAGCTCACAATTAATTCAATTTCTGACAATAATGCAGATGAGATTCAATAGAAGCCAAATGGCAAGTGGGAGGCAACATTGTTCATGAATATGAATATACATGATCACAGAGAGAAACCTACATGTTCTGTCATTAGCATATGTATGGGGAGAAAGAGTGAATGCATAAGTTCAAAAATATTAATTTCCTCTTGAAACACACCAGCGTCCCCAGGGATCAATCAAAAGCAGGAAGCAGATTTCCCGCACCACGTGGTGCGAGCGTAAGCAGTGGCGTCCCCTGATATTCATTCACTCTATCAGGCCCTTTGCGTGGGCGCTCTAGCATCTCTTCATGACAGTTCTGTCAGCCACCTCGGATACCCAGGCACAAATCTAGGACTCAGGATCCCAAGGTGGGGAAATCTCCAGTTATACAGAGAAGGCTCTGTAAAAGACACTTTGAAAACTCACTGGAGCTCAGGAATAACTTCATGGAGGTAGAAAAAGCTATGCCAGCTTCCGCCTTCTGCAACTTTAGAATAAATGCCCAGTTGGAAAGTGAACATATTTAAGCCTTCATTAGAAATTACGTTCACTTTTTGGAGTTCCCATTATGGCTCAGTGGTTAACAAATCCTACTAGCATCCATGAGGATGCAGGTTCGATCCCTGGCCTCGCTCAGTGGGTTAAGGATCCGGCATTGCCGTGAGCTGTGGTATAGGTTGCAGATGCCGCTCGGATCCCACATTGCTGTGGCTGTGGCATAGGCCGGTGGCTGTAGTTCTGATGAGACCCCTAGCCTGGGAATCTCCATATGCCATGAGTGCGGTCCTAAAAATATTTTTAAAAAGACATACACACACACAAAAAAGACCAAAAAAAATTACATTCACTTTAACAGAAAAATGGTTTTCTATAAGTGTAAGAAAAACTGTATAAAACTTGAATGTATAGTGGAAAAGCTCATTTCAAGGTCTTATGGGGACAAAAGCCACCAAGGATGATAGAAGGAATAATATTTTGGTCTCCTCACTGTTTACTATTGATTAAAGGTCTCAGACTTTGTGACGTGACAGGCTAGCTGGTAGATGGAGAAGTAAATAATTTTTTTTCCAGGGGAAATGACAACCCCAAAGCTAACAGTTTGTTGCCCTGTAGGACAGTAACTAGTTTTGTATATAACTCAGGAATCATAAAGTAATATTTCTTTATTAAATTGTCTGTATGTATTTAGTTCTTCATTATATCTGACTGGTTTCATTAATTACCTAACTGAATAAAATCTTATATTTGAATAAGAATTATGATTTTACCATTTAAAAATTATAGTCCAGCAAGTAGGCAATGATTTCAATGTTTATTCATGACTAAATTAACTTGAATGATTGAATATGCATATCCCATGCAACAACTACATTTTTTGTTTGTTTGTTTTCCCTTGTATACTCTTTTTAAATGTCACTGGTTTGCTAAGAAAATCAGTAAGGCAGGTGGCAGGTGTTATGTTTCTTAATGTGATATTTAATATTATTGCAAGTTTTTCACAATATCAACTAGAAAGGATTTAGGTATGCTATATATTGCTAAATTGTAGTCCATATACAGCATGATTTAGGAAATAATCACTTGCTTGTCCTGGCTTCACACACTCTAACAAGTCCAAACAGTAGATCTTCATGAAACAGACAAAGTTTCCCCACCCATAATTCGCATTAGTATGAACAGCTCTAACTATAACGAATCAGAGGTCTTGGCAGGTCAACAGGATTATGACACTAGATGAAACAAGCTTCACAGGCAGGTTTTAACATCATCTTTGACAACTGCTAAGCAGCTTGCAAGAATGATAAGCATAGGGAAGGGCAATCTGCTAGAAGACACAAAAGACACTGTCAAACATCTAAGCTATTTTGCTCACATCTGGGTGGGCAGAGGGACCTCTGAGAAACAAGAGAACAGAAGAAAGTCATGTTCAAATGTAATATAATTGTTGAACAGGCCCATGCAGGTTGAAATTTAGTTGGCCTCATCCCCCTAGTTGCTGGGATGTTGTGTACCCTGTTTCAGTGTTTTTCAACTTGTATCTTGCATTCGAGTCCACTGGGAAGTTGTTCAAAATGCAGAATCTGGAGTTCCCTTCGTGGCGCAGTGGTTAACGAATCCAACTGGGAACCATGAGGTTGCGGGTTTGGTCCTTGCCCTTGCTCAGTGGGTTAACGATCCGGCGTTGCTGTGAGCTGTGGTGTAGGTTGCAGACGCGGCTCGGATCCCAAGTTGCTGTGGCTCTGGTGTAGGCCAGTGGCTACAGCTCCGATTGGACCCCTAGCCTGGGAACCTCCATATGCCGTGGGAGCGGCCCAAAGAAATAGCAAAAAGACAAAAAAAAAAAAAAAAAAAAATTAAAACCTTCTGAATTATATGAGGATTTAAGTATATATGGTACTTTAGTGACTACTGTAAAAATATGATTGATAGCACAGCTTTTGAAAGCCCTACAGTGATAGTCCAGTGAAGAAACATTTGAATGTAAAGAGGTCCTAGAGAAAGAGCTGAAAATTCTTTGCAGATGTGGTCACAGGAGTGCTCAGATTTAGAGGAAAAGCAATTCTGTCCCAGTCCTTTGTCACTGACCTCAGGCATGTTGGCGCAAACCCTTGAGTCCAGACTTCCTGTGCAAAAACAGAAGTCCCCGAGGGAATCCTTTGCAGCCTGTGTGTCACACTCGGAGCTGGAGATTATTGGAGACTTGCAAAATATCAGTCTTGCTCTGCAGACTGTTCTAGGGCTGTCCCATATGGCCACGTCATGTTAGTGATGAAACTTCACAATCTCAATTATAGAGACTGTCACGTCCTTGTCACTGTGTGTCAAGTGAGAAGGTGGTAACGCTCTGTACCTTTATTAAAATGGAGAAATGAGATCCAAGATACAATGAGGCCAAGACTGTGGTCATCACGGGACCCTTTGTTTTCACATGTGCAGTGGGAGCTCAGGGGTGTGGGGTGGAAACCAAAGTGTTGCATAAATCTGCACGCGTGAAATAATTTTACGGAGGTTTTGGGGTTGAAAAAAACGTCAAGTAAATTACAGCACTTACAGGAAGCCCCGTGTGCCTTTATAAATATGATATATGGAGTGTTTATTTCCTTTCCCAAGTGAGCATGTTTATGGAACATTCCCACAGACATACACAAACACAGACCTCAGTAGTGTTTCATGATTAAAATTAGGTTCTAGAGCTTTAGCTGATTTTCAAAGCATAGGATGCAAGGCAGCTACTTCACTCCTCTACATCTGTCTGCTGTGCCTCCTTCAGTGGTCATTCAATCACCGACAGGGCATACTTTGGTTGTGAGACCAATTCTCAGGCAGTTTTACGGCTGTGATGGAGAAACCATCCATTTGCCCTTTACGGCAAACTAGACCCTGCCGTTTCTCCCCAGCTCAGGTCTCTAAACCCTTCAAGGTGAATTTCTTATTTTGAAACAGCATCATGGAGAAGACGGATGGATGGATAGTTTCCTTTCTCAATCAGATTTGGGAGGCAGGGTTACACTGACTAAGAGGAATTTTGGAAATCAATCGTTTGTGAATTTTTAAATTGATTCCCAAACAATGAAAGGACCAAAGACAAAAGGTCTTTGAAACCCATGTATTCGTTTTATTGCCAAGATCCACATTAAGTGTGGTTTAGTTTTTTTTTTTTTAATGCAAATATCTGGTAGAAAAAGAAGTTATTAATCACAACAACCTCTAGAATCTTCCTTCTCTTCTAGGAAATTCTCATGTAAATAATAATAGTGCTCAAATATTTCTTTATGTATTTATTTGATAGCTATCATGCGCTTTTATTTTCAATTGGTTATTACACACCAAGAAATATAATAGGATAGAGGAATAAGATATAGTCTCTATCCATTAGACAAAAATAGCTTTATTATTTTTGTCAAAAAAATTCAGGCTATTAAAAATGTATTTCAGAGCCTTCTGTCCATAACCAACTCCCCTATCCACACATGTAATTTTATAGCTAATGGCACTACACGGTACACATTGTTCTGTAACCTGTTTTTCATTGACAATATGTCATATACATTTTTTAATGGTGATATTACATCCCACTCTATAGAAATACTATACTTAATTACATCTGATTGATCGATTTAGTGTATTCTCATTGTTTGTTGTTAAATGCATTAATGAACACTCTGGAGGGACAATAGAGAATGGTCATTAAAAGCATGGATTCTCGGAGTTCCCATTGCGGCGCAGTGGAAATGAATCAGACTAGGAACCATGAGGTTGCAGGTTCCATCCCTGGCCTCGCTCAGTGGGTTAAGGATCTGGCGTTGCTGTGAGCTGTGGTGGAGGTTGCAGACGAGGCTTGGTTCCTGCGTTGCTGTGTCTGGCAGCTGTAGCTAGGATTTGCTGCTGTGCCTCATTCAGTGGTCATTTAGTTACCGACAGGGCATACTTTGGTTGTGAGACCAGTTCTCAGGCAGTTTTACGGCTGTGATGGAGAAACCATCCATTTGCCCATAGCCTGGGAACCTCCATATGCAGTGAGTGTGGCCCTAAAAAGCAAACAAACAAACAAAAAAACATAGATTCTCAAGTCAGACTGCTTGATTTTAAGCCTCAGTTCAGTCTCTTACCAACTATATAGCCTTGGTCAGGTACTTAACCTGTCTATGCCTCATCTATAAGACTGGGATGATAATAATAGTACCCCCCCTTATAGTGTCACTGTTAACTATTCTGTTAACTATTGGTAGTTAATACAAGTAAAGCACTTACTATTGTGCCTGGTAAATATAAGTGCTTTATAAATGTTTGCTATTGTTATTTTTATACCTGTGCTTTAGGGAAATGGGCCAGGAGCCTAGAAGGCTATGAATGTATAACTTAGATCTTATATTCTACAAGGTGCCCTCCAAAAAGCTTATACCAGTGAATTATCTAAAACTTTGAACAGTGCTATGTCCAATCTCTTTGGTTAGAACATGATGTAAGATAGTATGAAAAAAAAAGAAATGTGTATATATACGTGTGTGTGTGTGTGTATGTATGTATGGCTATGTCACACTTTGCTGTACAGCAGAAATTGAAGAAACACTGCAATCAACTATACTTTAATAAAAAAATTTAAAAAGAAAAAATAAATAAAATCAATGATGCACAAAACAAACAAAAAACACAGTCATCCTTGCTTGGCAGGGATGAGAACTGGAAACTCACTGCCAGTCTAACCAAGCTGGCTACACTGATTTAGTGCACACTGTGGGCAGGTGAAAGAGTCAAGGATCCAGTCACAGTGGAGGAAATGACACAGAGAATTCTAAGCCTAGCAAAATGAAAGCAAAATAAAGATATTTTCAGAAAAACAAAAATGGAGGGAATTACTGCCAGCAGAACCATGCTAAAAGAAACACTAAATAGAGTAATTTAGGCAGAAGGAGAGATCTAGGTGGACGAATATGTAGGAAGGAATGAGGAACAACAGAAAGGATAAATATGTGAATAAACCTAAATGTATATTAACTATATAACAATAAGAATCAGTCCTTGTGGGCTTTAAATATTTGTAGAATTAAATTTCATTTAATGATCCACTCTTCCCAGGAAGTGGTAAAGGTATTAATTTGCATTTGACTCTCATAAATCAAGGATACATGTTGTGATTTCTTGGTAACCACTAAAAGAATTGAGAATGCTTTACAATCAGCTAATAGAGGAGGGAAAATGAAAAAGTTAAAATACATGATTAAGGAGTTCCCATCGTGGCACAGTGGAAACAAATCCGACTAGGAACCATGAGGTTGTGGGTTCGATCCCTGGCCTTGCTCAGTGGGTTAGGCATCTGGTGTTGCTGTGGCTGTGGCGTAGGCTGGCAGCTGTAGCTCTGATTTGACCCCTAGCCTGGGAGCCTCCATATGCCATGGGTGCGGGCCTAAAAACAAAAAATTTTTTAAAAATAAAAAAAAAAAATACAGGATTATTACCAAAGACAAAAAAGGGACAAAGAAGAACAGGTAGGAAAAAGTTAACAGGGAATAATGTGGTAGAGTTAAATCCAAATGTATCAGATCACATTATGTATCAACAGACTAAATACACCAACTAAAAAGCATATGACAATAGATTAAATACACCAAATAAAAAGCAAAAGTGTCAAACTAAATTAAGAGACACAATGCAAATATAAGGCTACAGAAAAGGCAAAAGTAGAGGGATGGGAAATGCTTTGCAAATGCTCACCAAAACAAAGCTGATGTTGCTACATTAATATTAGACACAGGCAAGAAACAATTTTAGAGACAGAAAGAACATTTTATAATTTTGGTAAAAGGGTCAACCTATCAAATAAACAACAATTTAAAAACTGTATGTAACAAATAATATAGCTTCAAAATATTTCAAAATATGTGAAGGAGAAATTTACAGACTACAAGGAGAAATAGAAAAACTCACAAACATGGACGATTTTTATATACCTCTCTTAGCAATTCACAGAACACACAGGAAAAATAAATCAATGAGGATATAGGAGTTTGAAAAATACAATTTAAAAAATGACCTGACATCCAAAACACCTTATGTAGCAACTACACAAAATACAACTATATGTGGGGAAAAAAGTAAATCTCAACAAATTTCAAGAAATGGAAATCATATAGAGTAGCTTCTCTGACTACAGGGAAATTAGGCTACAAATAAATTTTAAAACAATAATTAGAAAATTCCCAAATATCTGTAAATTTAAGTAATATACTTCTAAGTAACCCATGGGGAAATTAGAGCATATTTTCAAATGAATGATAATGAAAATTATTTATTAATACTTGTAGGATGCAACTAGACATATTCTTAGAGATAAATGTAGAGCCTTTAATGATATATTGGAAAAAGAAGGGAGATAAATGTAGAGCCTTTAATGATATATTGGAAAAAGAAGGGTTAAAAATCCATGATTAAGAATCTACTTCAGGAGTTCCCATCGTGGCACAGTGGAAACGAGTCCAACTAGGAACCATGAGGTTGCGGGTTCTATCCCTGGTCTCACTCAGTGGGTTAAGGATCCGGTGTTGCTGTGAGCTGTGGTGTAGGTTGCAGACGTGGCTTGGATCCCGCATTGCTGTGGCTCTGATGTAGGCTGGCAGCTACAGCTCCGATTCAACCCCTAGCCTGGGAACCTTCATATGCTGCGGGTGTGGCCCTAAAAAGACAAAAGACAAAGAAAAAAAGAATCTACTTCAAACACACTAGGAAGGTCACAGCAAAGTAATTCTAAAAGAAGGGTAAAGAACAATAAAGAACAAAACTTAATAAATGTACAATGGATAAAAGTTAACAAAACCAAAAGTTGGTTCTTTAAAAAGATGACTAAAATTGATAAACCCCTATGAAGTGGAACAGTAAAGAATACAGAATCAAGAATGTGAAAAGAAAAATCATTATAGATCTTACACAGACAATAAAGAGATGATTATAAGCACCATTATGGCAATTAATTTGACAACAGAGGTAAAATGGACAAATTCCTAGAAAAACACAACTTATAAAGGAGAAAACAGAAAATCTGAATAGTCATATAGATACATACATACATATAGATATATACTGTATACTTACATATATATACACACACACATGCACACATAATATAGAACTAAAAGCCTTTTCTCAAAAATAAATAGTCCAGAACCAGTTGGGTTACTTATAAATTTTTCCAAACATTTAAGAAAAAAAAAAGTATACAAATTCTTTTAGAAAATAGACAAAGGGGAAAACAATTCCTAAATTAGTTTATGAGGTCAGCATAAGCTTGATGCTAAAAACCACACACACACACATATATCTCCCATGAATACAGTTATAAAAGTCCATAGAATCACCTTTGGAGAAAGTGAATTCAGTGATATAAAGAAAAGATAATATGTAATGACATAGTTAAGTTTATTCCAGAAATGCAAAATTAGTTTAATAATCAAAAATAAACCAGTCTAAATAATAACATTAATAAAGAAAAATCACATGATCATCTCAAGAGATGCAGAAAAAAATCAATTAATAAAATTCAATACCATTTAGGACTAATAAAGCTCCAAACTCATAGCAAATTCAGAATAAAAGTTAACTTTCTAATGCTGATAAATGGTATCAACCAAAAAAATCTACATGGAGTTCCCATTGTGGCTCAGAGGTTAACAAATCTGATTAGGAACCATGAGGCTGCAGGTTCCATCCCTGGCCTCACTGAGTGGGTTGAGGATCCGGCGTTGCTATGAGCTGTGGTGTAGGTCACAGAAGAGGCTCAGATCCCTCATTGCTACAGACCAGCAGCTACAGCTCTGATTAGACCCCCTAGCCTGGAAACCTCCATATGGCACGTGTGTAGCCCTAGAAAAGATAAAAAGACCAAAAAAAACAAAAAAACAAAAAACAAAAACAAACTACAGCTAACACCATCCTTAAGGATGAGATATAAAACACTTCCTCCCTAAGTTTAAAAACAAGGATGACTACATCATCATTTCTATTCAGTACCATACTAGAGAGCTAAGCTCATGTGATAAAGCAAACAAAAGAAATAAATATTGATACAAATACCATATGACATCATTTATATCTGGAATCTAATATATGGCACAAATGAACCTTTCCACAGAAAAGAAAATCATGGACTTGGAGAACAGACTTGTGGTTGCTGGGGGGGGGGGGAGGGAGGGGGAGTGGAATGGATGGGGTGCTTGGGGTTAATAGATGCAGACTATTGCCTTTGGAATGGATTAGCAATAAGATCCTGCTGTGTAACACTGGAAACTATGCCTGGTCACTTATGATGGAGCATGATAATGTGTGAAAAAAGAATGTATACATGTATGTGTAACTGGGTCTCTATGCTGTATAGTAGAAAAGTGACAGAACACTGTAAACCAGCAATAATGGAAAAAATCATAAAAAAATAAAGAAAGAAGAAAGATATATTGGAGAAGAAGGAAGTTCGGCATTGTTCACAAATTACATAGTTGGTGAATTATGTTAAGTAGAAAATCCCAAAGAACACACAAGCAATTAATGGAATTAGTAACTGAATTTAGCACAAAAACAACAATGAAAGATTTGTCAAGATCACTGGATATGTCAATGCACACTATATCAATTGTATTTTTATATATGGGCTATCAGTGATTGGAAAATGAAACAAATGCAATCTTCAACAACAAACATCAAATATGTACTATGCCCACAAACTGAAAAACTCAATATTGCAAAAGATGTCATTTCTCTCAAGTTGATCTATAGAATCAATATAATCCCAATAAAAAGTCTAGCATTGGAAAAAATGACCAGCTGTTTCCAAAATATATACAGAAATCTGAAGAGCCAAGAATAGCAAAAATAATTTTGAGGAACAAAGTTGGAGGTCTTTTACCAGCTGACATCAAGATTTATTACAAAGCTATGATAAATAAGAAAGGGGTATTGGCATGAAGACAGACCAGTAATGGAAAAGAGTAGAGTGTGTGTGTGTATATATATATACACATATACATATACATATACATGCACACATAAAGAGTGTACAGTCACACAACTTATGACAAAGTTGATACTTCAGTTAATAGAAAAAGGACAATATTTTCCATAAATAATGCTGAGTATATTAGGAATTCCTGTAGAATAAAATGGATCACAAAATCAATTCCAAGTAGACTGTAGATCTAAATTAAAAAAGGGAAATAATAAAAAACTTTTCAAACTAAGAGAATATCTTCATGTCCTTGTGGTAGGCAAAAATACCTTAATGACACAAAAAGTTGTAAACACAGGTAAAGGTTGATAATTGGAGTATGCTAAAATTAAGAAACACTATTCACTTAAAAGACACCACTGGTAGAGTAAACAGGCAAGCCAGAAAATGAGAAAAAGAAATTTGCAATACATATATCTGGCCAGGAACTCACCAATAAATCAATAAACAGAAGACAAACGATCCAATAAAAAAATGGTCAAAGACCAACAGACACCCCACCAAAGAGGATATATAAATGACTCAAAAACGTTTGGGTCAGTTACCCGAATGACATGAATAATGTCATTATTCATCAGAGAAATCAAATTAAAAGCACACAGATACTGCTACACACTCTCTAGAGTGGCTGAAATGAAAATGACACATATTAGCAAGGGATGGCAAGGATGTGGAGAACTTGAGATCTCATATACAACTGTAGAGCATAAATTGGTACAATTCTTCAGAAAACCCAACAGTATATCTGAAAACTGAGCATACATTATGATACAGCATTTTTTTCTATACACATGTTCAACCATAAAACATATATATATATTTGCACTAAAAGGTACATTAAAGGAAGTTTAGCATCATCTATGAGAGCATCAAACTGGAAACACCCCAAATATCAATCAGTGATAAAAGAGATAAATCAAATGTGATACAGCTCTACAATTTAACATTATACAAGGATTAAGAACTAATGAACTCAGGCTACATATAGTATGGGTGCATATCACAAACAAAATAGTAAAAGAAGCCCAGTGCTGAAGAAAGCATACTGTAGAATTCCATTTACATGAAGTTTAACTGAGGTATTGTGTCAGAGATCTGGGGACTAGGGTTTTGGGGAGATACGGAGGGGAGGACACTGGGGACTTTAAGATACTGGTACTCCTGTATTTACGGTAACCCAGGGGGTGAGTCCTTGGGCATGCTTACTTATCTCTCCTATCCTCCAAGAATTATTTACACACTTATACCCAAGAACCAGGTATCAGGTTTTTTATTTACGAAATTCTCAAGTCCACTAGGAACTATGGAATTTCCTTCCCTGGCTACATCATCATTACATTCATTAGATGATGTGTGTGAAGCACTGAAGCAGCATTAACTTCAGATACTCTTCTTCTAAGAACTGGTCCCTCAAAGAGCCTTAAAGTTTCACGCCACTGACCACTACTCCAAGGTCCCTTCTTACATATCAAGACACCTGCCATATTTAACTCTGGGCATTCTGGGAGCTGTCCTGGCGCAATGGGCTATGAACACAGCATTGTCACTGAAGCAGCTTGGGTTGCTGCTGCAGCACGGGTTCAATCCCTGGCCTGGGAAATTCCACATGCTATGTATGGCAAAAAAAAAAAAAAAAAAAAAAAAAAAAAAAAATCAATAACAAATTAAAAAAAAAAAACAAAAACAACTCTAGGAGTTCTAGAATCTCTAAGATGGAGCATCCATGCCTGCACAGTATTTACCGTTGCATGACACTTTCTATTAAAATTTCCACAAGTTTATTCTTACAGACAAAACAAAATCATGTTGAAAAAGAATATTAGATACATGATCTCACCTGGTCTCCTATAGTAAATGCAATATTCAGACAAGTGGCTGAATCTTGTCAAATCTGACTTAATAAAATACAAAGAAATAAAAGGAAAAGACTGATTTATGAACAGATAAAAGATGATATCCATTACAATCCACTCAACATTTACTGTGCACTTCCTGTCAGGCACTCTGTTGGGAATTATGGGCCAAACAAAGGTGAAGAAAATAAGATTTTCAGCCTCAAGGGGCTCACAGTCTAATGGGACAGACAGACACGAATATAACCAGTCATATGTTTATATCATAGCTTGCTCTTACTGCTATGAAAGTGATACTTATATGTTAAAATGCTAGCTGACCTAAGACACTCTGAATGAAAATCTCTTGTGTCTTTTTATCCACTGAAATAGAAATATTTGTCTTTAATGTTAAAAGAAACCCATGTCAAGAAATTCACATTCTTGCCTTTTCTGTTGGTGAAATGTCTAGCTTTCCCTAGGACACCCACTTCTAGGAAATTATCCTAAGCAGAGTTGCCCACAGTATGCTTAGAGGAAACTAGATGATGATGGGAAAAGGGACACCAAAGCATGATGGGAATTGTCAACTGGCACCTCGTGTCCCTTTCCACCTCCCCCTGAACTTGAGATATGGGAACAGTAAAAACTGCATTCCCTTGGCTCTTTTGGAAATCAGGTTCCATCATGCAGATGCGCTCTTGAATTTGGGAAGTGGCAAAGAGGAGAAGCTACCCTCTTCCTGCTGTTCCTGTGATCCAGCAACATCACGGGATTGTGAACTGCAGCAACAGGTCTGAAGGATATAGCTCCTAGGTTTTCAGAGGCAACAAAGGCCATCACAGTGACTCCAGCCTGGTGTCCCTCCATCTGGGTGGTGAGTGTCAGAGGCTGAAATTGCATCATGTTGGTGACAAGTCCCCAACAGCACTCTGACTTCTGGTTGACAGCCTTGGCAATGGGCTCTCCCTGCTTATCAAGCCGTTCCAACATTTTGTAAGCACCAGGTCCCCTGCCTTAAATTCTACTTTGTTTAAAATATTTTCTGTTCTAATATAGAGTCTTGAGTTTTTGTTGTTTTGTTGCTTTCAAATGAAATTCTATTGTTTCGCTAGCATTTATCAAGCATCCATTGAGAGCTCTAAGGGAGGAGTCCAGAAACATACAAAGCAGGAAAAAGAAAGCGATTTGTAATTCAGAAATTTCCGAGGGAATAATAAGGAGCTGGCCAGATACCTGCAATGCATTTTAAAGTAAATACTTGGAAAATGGGCTTTACCAATATGACTAAGGCTCCTAATCAACAGACTTTGAATTAATAAGGGAGATTCTCTTGTGTGGGCCAGATCTAGTCAGGTAGACCCTTTAATGGAGTGCCTGGTGCCCCTCCCAAGGTCAGAGTTGTCCTGCTGGCCTTGAAGCTACTGTGTTGTGGGAGGCTTATAGAGGGGCTCATGTGGCAATGACCTCTGCAGCAGGTTCTCACCAATGGTGAGAGAGAAAACAAGACACCTGTCATACATATGCAAGAAAATTAATTCTGCCAACAACCTTGTGAGCTTGGGAGAGGACCTTTCCTTTACAACCCCATGGCATATAGAGTTGCCGGGCCAGGCATCAGATGAGCCACAGCTGCGACCTACGCCGGATCCTTAACCCACTGTGCCGGGCCAGGGATCAAACCTGCACCCCAGCACTCCAGAAACGCTGATGATCCTGTTGCGCTGCAGTGGGAACTTTCCAGTTAACATCTGCTTTTTTTTTTTTTTTTTTTTGGTCTTTTTGTCTTTTTAGGGCCACACCTGTGGCATATGGAGGTTCTCAGGCTAGGGGCTGAATCGGAGCTGTAGGAGCCAGCCTGCAACACAACCAAAGCAATGTGAGATCCAAGCCGAGATCTGTGACCTACACGATAGCTCACGGCAACGCTGGATCCTTAACCCACTGAGCGAGGCTGGGGATAGAACCTGTGTCCTTGTGGATGCTAGTCAGCTTTGTTTCCGCTGAGCCACAATGGAAACTCCTCCAGTTAACATCCTGACTGCAGCATTCTAAGACCCTGAGCATAGGACCTAACTAAGCTGTGCCAGACTTTTTACCCACAAAAACTGAGATAGTAAATGTGTGTTATTTTAACCTAAGCTTGTAGTAATTTGTTATACAGCAAAAAGTTAAAAAAAAACTAATATAGCATATTATTCAGAAAAAAAGATAAAGAAAGCACTTAGAATTTCCATGACCGGATTAAATGGGATAGAGCCTTGGGTAAGCAATGTTATACTGGTTTATTTGATTTCAAATGTTTGGGAATTTCTACCTACTACTGTGCCTTGGGTTGAGGAGAGCCAGAAGACTTGTCACAAACTGCTTAAAGAATCCTTTTTTCTCACCAGAGACTCTCATGGGACAAGGATTTTACGGAAAGTTGTGCAAAATGTACCAGAAAGAAGTATCTTGCTTTTTTCACTCAATGATATATTGTAACAGATTTCTGTGTTTCAAAGTTTTTCTTAAAACTGGAGGTTTTTTAAGCCTTTATTTTTCCTACTAGTTGCATTTCTCTCCCTCTCTCTTCCCCTCCCCACCCTGTCTTTCTCTTCTATTTTGGAGTATAATTTAGTTTTTAAATTTACACACACTAGTTTACAGTTCTATGAGTTTTCAACAGACGCAGAGGCTTAGGTAACATCCACAACCATCAGAATACAGAACAATGGTGTCATCTTCCCAAACCCTCTCATGCTGGTCCTTTCCAGACAAGCTCCCCCACTGCCTCAGCTCTGGGCAACAACGGATATTTTCTCCATCACTGTAAGTTCATCTTTTCCAGACATCATATAAATTAATCATGCAATACGTAGCCTTTTGTTCTGGCTTCTTTTTCACTTAGGATAATTCAAAAGAGAACTATCAAAAAAAGAAAACCATCATATATGTACATATATTCAGCCATTAAAAAAGAAGGACGTCCTACCTTTTACAACAACATGAGTGGAACTTACAAGTCATTATGCTAAGTGAACTAAGACAGAGAAAGACAAATGCTATACAATCTCACATGCATGTGAAATCTAAAAGAAACAAACGAATTCCTAGAAACAGTAGAATGCTGACTGCCTGTGGCTGGGAGGTGGGGAAAATGGGGAGATATTGGTCAAAGGAAACAAACTTTCAGCTATAAGATGGATAGGGTTACATCGTGTAACCATGGTGATCTAATGGATGGCATGGTAGATACAATTAACAAACTGTATTATTTACCTGAAAGTTCTAAGAGAGTAGATTTTAATGTTATCGCCACCACCACCACCACCAACAAAAACCACAAGGTAGGAGTTCCCGTTTTGGCTCACTGGTTAACGAATTCAACAAGTAACGATGAGGTTTCGGGTTTGATCCCTGGCCTTGCCCAGTGGGTTAAGGATCCGGCGTTGTTGTGAGCTGTGGTGTAGGTCGCAGATGCGGCTCGGATCCTGCATTGCTGTGGCTCTGGTGTAGGCTGGCAGCTACAGCTCCGATTGGACCCCTAGCCTGGGAACCTCTATATGCCACAGGAGCGGCCCTAGAAAAGGTAGAAAGGCAAAAACAAACAAACGAACAAAAAACCACAAGGTAATTACGTGAGGGGATAGAGGTGTGGGTGTTAACAATTCCATAATTATCATTTTGCAGTATATATGTGTATCTAATTATCATATACCTTAAACGGATATATGTTCTAGATCAATAAAATCTCAATTGACCTAGAAGAAAAAAAAGAAAAGAGAGAGAACCAGCCAACGTACTGCATGAAACAGTAGTCTGCTGCTCATTATTGTGGAGTGTAATCCATTTATGGACACACCAAGGTCTGTTTATCAACTCACTGGTTGAAAAGCACCTGCGCTGTTTCCAGGTTTGAGAGATTATGAATTTAATAAATATTTAATTACATAATTTTTGGCCATACCCACTGCATGCAGAAGTTCCCAGGATAGTGATTGAACCCATGCTACAACAGTGACCTGAGCTGCAGGTTTGATCCCCAGCCCAGCACAGTGGGTTAAGGATCCGGTGTTGCTACAGCTGTGGTGTGGGTTGCAGCTGTGGCTCAGATTTGATCCCTGGCCTAAGAACTTCCATAGGTCATGGGTGTGGCCCAAAAAAATTATATCTCCTTGTAAATACAGGTGGAAATCATTCCTTATGTTTACTGGACATTTTTTTTTTTTTTCTATTTCTTGGGCCTCTCCCGCGGCATATGGAGGTTCCCAGGCTATGGGTCTAATCGGAGCTGTAGCCACCGGCCTACGCCAGAGCCACAGCAACGTGGGATCCGAGCCGCATCTGCAACCTACACCGCAGCTCACGGCAACGCCGGATCGTTTAACCCACTGAGCAAGGGCAGGGACCGAACCCGCAACCTCATGGTTCCTAGTCGGTTTCGTTAACCACTGCGCCACGACGGGAACTCCTACTGGACATTTTTACTTCTTTTGGGAATTGCCAGTTCTTGTCTATTGGTATGCTGGGGCTTTTGCTTATTGATGCCTTACATTAATCCTTTGTCTATCACTAAATACATTTACGCTTTTAATGTTGACTTTCAGTTTTTTATACATAGCAGCTTTTAAGAAATGTATAAAATTCAAAAAAATATAAAATTTTTTATATGTCTTCTAATCTTTCCTTTTGTGAATTATGCATTTAATAGCATGCCAAGAAAGATCTTTTTCCATTTTATGTTTACATAAGTTTCACTTACATCTTATTTCTACTTTTTCCAAATGTTTTTTGAGACAGCACACAGAATGTAGAAGGCTTCCTGGCTTAGGCAGCAAAGTCTGCTTGCCTGAAACACACTAGATCTGCTTCTGCCTTCAGGGCTGTGAACCACTGATATTAAACACATAGGATTCTTCTTTTCTAAGGGGTGTATCTGCCTTCTGAAGAAGGTAAATAGTTTATTGAACTAGATTGAATTTTTTCCTATGATTGGATTTGGTGCAGAAATAAAACTTTACTTGCCAGTTTCAAACGTTAGTTGAGGAATCACCACAAACCATTTCATCTCTTTCCTTTTGTTCCACTAGTAGGACAAATTAGTAACAACCAAGAGAGTTGCAATAAATATAAAGTGCCAGCGTGTGTCAAGATTTTCAGGAATGTCACAGCAGCAGAGAGTATTATGGCAGAAATTTGTGTATGTATTTTCCCAAGAGGCCAAAGAATCTTCCTAAAAAATCATGTAGAAGTTCCTGTCATGGCACAGTGAAAATGAATCTGACTAGGAACCTTGAGGTCGTGGGTTCAATCTCTGGCCTCACTCAGTGGGTTAAGGATCTGGCATTGCCGTGAGCTCTGGTGTAGGTCACAGACATGGCTCGGATCTGGCATTGCTGTAGTTGTGAGGTAGGCCGGCAGCTGTAGCTCCGATTTGACCCCTAGCCTGGCAACCTCCATATGCCACAGGTGTGGCCCCAAAACCAAAACCAAACCAAAACAAACCAAACCAAACCAAACAAAAATCATGTAACTAAGTGGGAAGGAAAGTCTGATTCATTTAACAAAAATTTATTTCATAAACACATTTTGAAGACAGTCCTCTTTCTGCAATAAGAAGCACATAATATAAGCTTACAGAAAAACTTCACCCCTCAGTGAGATTGTAGCACACTGAAAGATCCCAAAAAGCAAGAACCTAATAAAAGAAACATAGCCACTGGCTTCTACAGAAGGTTTAATCCAATCCCCTACTCGTATTTTATCAGTAACTGGGACTCACTAGAGCACAGATGCAACCCACAGTAGTGCTACACCTCAGATCTGTGCTCTGTCTCTGACCATGCTCATCTTCATGTATTTGGGGAAAGGCAGTACAATCTCAAAACAATCTGGACTTTTAAGCATGTACCTGACCTCCCTCTTTAGCAATTTGGGATATACAAGCACTCCTGTGTCCCCATGGCCACCCCGTCTGCCCAACTCATTCTCCAGGCACCACCTCTGCAGCTGCAGACCTGGTCCATTTGTCTTGGCTTCCCAGCCACTGGGCTCAGAGAATTCTCTGGCCTCCCTTCCAGTCAGGCTAATTGTTGGTTAATTGTCACACTCTTGATGTGTGTGTGTGTGTGTGTGTGTGAGATAGAAAGAGAGAGACAATACACCCTACTGGAGGGAAGAGCATTTGATGTTTCAGATCACAGAATGTTAGAGGCCGCGCAGTTTTCATTGCAGCAGGAAGGACATGAATGGCTTCTGGTCTGAGGCAAACTGGCCCAGTCCCAGACTACGCCTGCTTCAGTACTTTATGGCTTGGCTCACTGCCCTGAGAGACCTCTGCTCTGCCTGATTCTGGGGCTTTGGCAACTTGTCTTTGTACATCTTCTGTGGGCTTTACGCAAGGCTCAGTCCAGCCCCTGCTCCTGGATTTAGGACATTTCCGGTAGCCTACGCACCTGGCACTCACAGAACAGATGGAAAACTGTGCCCCAGTTGGGGCTTTTTAGACAGCACTGAGAAAGAAGATTTAAAAAAAAAAATTAATTTGCCTATGTTTGTTGTTAGGAATACATACCATAAGTTCTTTCTGGAAATTGTGTGAAATCCTAACTTTGGTTCAATTATTACAAAAGCATAAAATGGTTTCCCTTTGTATTATCCTAACAAATGGCTGTATATTATCTTACAAATGCCTTCTCTGGTGGTTTGACTAATATCAATTTATTTGGTCTTAAAAACACTCACACAGAAGTTTCCTTCATGGCGCAGCAGAAATGAATCTGAGTAGGAACCCTGAGGTTGTGGGTTCGATCCCTGGCCTCGCTCAGTGGGTTAAGGATCCAGTGTTGCCATGAGCTGTGGTGTTGGTTGCAGACACGGCTTGGATCTGGCATTGCTGTGGTTCTGGCGTAGGCTGGCAGCTAGAGCTCCGATTAGACCCCTAGCCTGGGAACCTCCATGTGCCATGGGTGCGGCCCTAAAAAGACAAAAGACAAAACAAAAACAAAACAAAACAAAAAAACCACTCACACACTACAACAACTTGAAAAAACGGGGGGTGAGGTGGTGGTGAGTGTTTTACCATGAGTATTTATTACTTTTGAAACCAGAAAATAATCCTCTATTTTAATGAAAGGGTAAAAATATTTCTCTCCAAGGTAAAAAGAAAACAATGGACATAACAATGTGGTGACTGGTGCTTAGAAACACAACCAAGTTCCCTTTTTATCTCAGTAACTAACTTATCCGACAGAGTATAACAAAGCAGAGCTTTATTGGGTATAATTTATATTATAATTAGCTTTCTTCTCTATATTAAGTAAGGCAGTTTGAAGTAAGTTTTTTTAAAAAGTAGGTTCAAAGAATTTGAAAAAAAAAACACACCAAAAATGCTCTCGTCCAAAGCCAGAACATTGTTTTGTGTGGTCTGCAGATAATTTAATATTTGAGAAACCTTTTCAACATCCTCCAACTCTAGCCAAAACTAAAGCAATACTTAGGGGAAAAAATAAATGAGTAAGCAAATAAAACCTAATATCTATATAATTATCCAGAGATCAAACAATTTAGGGGCAATAGAATAGAGCAGTATTTCAGCTAATTCAAGTTCAAAATAATGGAAGATCAGTTCACTAATCGAAAAACAACCACCACCATTCTGGCTAATTTAATTGTTAATGTATTAGGGGTGACTACTTTATCAGTTAAAAGACAAAGTCAATTCTGTAGAAGTTGATTAATTTCAGGCATCAGAAACAGTAGAATCAGCCTTCTTTTTTTTTTTTTTTTTTTTCCTTCTTTTCTATGTTTTTCTTTTTATACCCACACCTGCTAAGTTCCCAGGCCAGGGACTGAATCAGAGCTGCAGCTGCAGGCCTACGCCACAGCCATGGCAACATCGGATCTGAGCCACATCTGTGACTTACACTGCAGCTTGCAGCAATGCCAGATCCTTGACCCACTGAGCAAGGCCAGAGCTCGAATCCATACCCTCACAGAGACAACATCAGGTCCTTAACCTGCTGAGCCACAACAGGAACTCCCAATCAGCCGTCTTGATTTTCTCTAGTCCTCCTTTCCCCACAAACACAAATATACACAATGTAAATACTGTGTACAGGAAAAGGCACAAATGCAACAGTAGGAAAATGCAATGATGTCAATTACAAAGTATATCACTGGTGCTTTGCCTGCCAGCTTTTTCTGGCAACAGATTTTATTTTGGAGAAGAATCCTTCTCACATGCCAGGCCTAGTCCTAACCATCACTGCCAATCACAGCCCCGCCTCACATAGGCGGGCTCCGGACCCAGCTTGTCCAGTCACAATCCCCCGTACTCTTTGGACAGTGTTTGGCACAACGAGAGGCTCATAATTCAAGCCAGGCCAGTTTTTCTCAAAGTCTTCCACTGGGATCCTTTCAGGAGAAAAACAGAAAAAATTTAAGCCCTGGGTCCCACCTCAGAGAGAGGGCAGCCCAAGAGCAAGGCTCCACAGGTGGAGAGATGCAGAGATGACCTTGAGAAAGAGTGAGGAGATGCCAACAAAGATCTAGACTCGGGGCCCCACTCTCCCGGAGGCCACCTGCACCTCTGCCCTTTCTACACTGAGCTTATGAAAACCAATCTATTTCCTTTCAAGCTTAAGCGAGTTTGAGCTGGTTTCTGTCTGCATTCAAGGCGTCCTGACTCATGCATGTGGTAACCACCTGAGTTGGGGCATTCTCCATTGTTGCGAACTCACTGGGTTGTTTTCCCAGTTCTTGTTCTCTGAGCACTGCCTTTGCACCCCACAGGGGGACTTCCAGAGTCCTGTTTCTGCTCTGTGACCCCATTCCCCTGCCAGGCTTCCATGTCCAAGGGCAGTGCCCAGTGCAATCCAAGTTTCACGTCTCGAAGGGGAGGTTTCGGTATGAGAGAGAGGTTGTCAGGAGCTGGGTTTAGTGCACAATGGCATTCTAAAGGGAGGGGAAGGAGTTTCCGATGTAGCACAACAGGATTGGCAGTGTCTTGCGAGCGGTGGAATGCAGGTTTGATCCCTGGCCTGGCACAGTGGCTTAAGGAATCCGGTGTTGCTGCAGCTATGGCTTAGGTTGCAACTGCGGCTCGGACCTGATCCCTGTCCTGGGAACTCCATATACTGTGGGGAAGCCAAAAAAGAAAAAAATAAAATAAAGGGAGGGGAAGATATATATGAGGCTTAGTTGCTTGGCCCCACCTGTGTGGGAGTCCATGGGCTACCCCACCTTTTCAAGATATTCAACCCTCTCTTTCTCCCTGCCCCCTGCAGCTGGCTGTAATTGGTTTTCTTTTCAAACCAAGAAAACATGAAATTATACAACAGCATCAGCCACGTCTCTGCACTGCCAGGACATGGGTTCGAGCCCTGCCTGGCACAGCGGGTTAAAGGATCAGAGGTCACAACTACAGCTCAGATCTGATCCCTGGCCCAGGAACTCCCTGTGCCACAGGGCAGCCAAAACAAAACAAAACAAGAAATTAAAAGGAAATTTCGATAACCAATTAAAAAAATATTATACACCAAAAAATTGCTTCTATACATCATTGGCTAGGATGCTTTTTTCTATGGCAAGTGTAAGCTTTCAGTAAAAATAAGCTTGGGCAATAAGCGATAGGCAGCCTAAAGGTGGGGTGGCCCCAGGTGTTGTACAAACAGCAGCTCTGGCATGTCATAAGGGTCCTCACTTTTCATTTCTGTGTTTTGCCATCAACCGCGCCGATCTCTCTCGAGGTGGATTCCTCCAAAGTCCCCAGTTGGGGCTGTGTCATCCTTCACACTCGGCAGCAGATGGAAAAACGACTCCGGAAATGGAAGAGCCTCCTCAGATTTGCAAACAATATCCTGGCAGTGGCTTAAGGACGGTTTTTGTTTTTTTTTTTTTTTTGTCTTTTTGCTATTTCTTTGGGCCGCTCCGGCAGCATATGGAGGTTCCCAGGCTAGGGCTCTAACCAGAGCTGCTAATCGGAGCTGTAGCCACCGGCCTACGCCAGAGCCACAGCAACATGGGATCCGAGCCGCATCTGCAACCTACACCACAGCTCACGGCAACGCCGGATCGTTAACCCACTGAGCAAGGGCAGGGACCGAACCCTCAACCTCATGGTTCCTAGTCGGATTCGTTAACCACTGCGCCACCACGGGAACTCCTAAGGGCAGTTTTAAAATACCTTTAAGAGTCAGAATTAATTTGACTTGGTGATTCCCTGGCCGGTGGGTATGGGACGGGAGAAGATAGGCTGGGGTGTTTTGTACTTGGGCGTCTCCATAGACAGAAGCCAGGTCAGAGACGGTTTGGCCGGTTAGTGACAGGGTGTGCAGGTTCAACGCCTCCTTGTATTTCATCCAGGCCTGCCCAGGAGTCAGCTGGAGCCCATCCAGAAGCCTTGACATCACCGCAAACCACTCACCTCTGACAGGAGGGATTTCTTAAGGGGCGAGATAAGCAAATTCCTACGCTAAGAAACTGCTCTTCCTCTTTCCGCAGGGGAGAACCATTTACAAGAAGCAGGCAGCCACAGGAACCTTTTGTGAGCTTCCTAGCTGTGGGCGATTAGAGCAGTTCACGATGTGGACACAGGGGGCGCCAATACAACACCGGCTCCACCTTCCTTCCACCTCTTCTCTTGTTCAGGCTGATACTAAAGAACAGTCTAATCAATGGTTCTCAACCCTGGCTGCACGTTAAAATCAACGGAGGAGCTTCGAAAAAACACAAATGCTCATCACACGATACATTCTTTTATGGTTAAAAAAATATAGCATAACACTTACTATCTTTATTTTTGTCTTTTTTGTTGTTGTTGTTGTTGTTGTTGCTATTTCTTGGGCCACTCCTGCGGCATATGGAGGTTCCCAGGCTAGGGGTCGAATCGGAGCTGTAGCCACTGGAATACGCCAGAGCCACAGCAACGCGGGATCCGAGCCGCGTCTGCAACCTACACCAGGCTCACGGCAACGCCGGATCGTTAACCCACTGAGCAAGGGCAGGGACCGAACCCGCAACCTCATGGTTCCTAGTCGGATTCGTTAACCACTGCGCCACGACGGGAACTCCACTATCTTTAAGTGTACAGTTCAGGGGTACTAAGTACATTTATTGTTGTGCAACCATCTCCACTATCCACTTCCAAAACTTTTTCATCGCCCCAAACTGCAACTCTATGCCCATCAAACACTAACTCTCCATTCTCCCTCCGCTCAGATTCTGGCCACCACCTACTGTTTTGTGACTTTGTGAATCTGACTGCTCTAAAAACCCCCTATAAGCAGAATCATAAAGTATTTGTCCTTTGGTGACTGGTTTGTTTCACTTAGCATGATGACAAACTTCAAGGTTCATTCATGCTGCAGCGTGCGTCAGAATTTCTTTCCGGTTTAAGGCTGTGGAATTTTCCACGGTATGACTGTGTCACCTGTTATTTATCCATTTGCCCATCAGCAGACAACTCAGATGGCTCCTACCTTTTGGCTATTGTGAATAATACCGCTGCTATGAACACAGGTGTCCAAACATCCCTGAGTTGTTTTTTTTTTTCCCCCATGGGATTTGAATGTGCCGCCAAAGTTGGGAACCACTTGTGTCACAGTCCCTGGAGACTGTGAGGGGTCCAGAGGAGAGGCATGCCACCTTGGTTGGCCTGGTCCAGCTGCTCCATGCTGATGACAATAGTCATCAGAGCCAGTAACCAGCAGCTGGTAGGTCTGTCTCCATCAACAGACTCGGACATCCAGGAAGGTGAGGGAGGTTTTCTTCACCCCAGTATCCTCCAGATCTAGCTCCAAGCCTGTCACCCTGCGGAAGCTTATTCAGTTGCTGCTAAATGAAGATGACTGCTGATGCATCACTTAACTTTGTCTTGCTATTAAAACCAACCATTCCCTTCTGCTACTAGAAATTACGTACCATCAGACCCTGGGCCATCATGCCTCTGGCCCTGGAACCTGACTCGGACCTGACCCTGAGTCAAGGTCTCAGATCTTTTTTTATTTTTTTATTTATTTATTTATTTTTGGTCTTTTTTTGTCATTTCTTGGGCTGCTCTCGCAGCATATGGAGGTTCCCAGGCTAGGGATCTAATCGGAGCTGTAGCCGCCGGCCTACACCAGAGCCACAGCAACGCGGGATCCGAGCCGCGTCTGCAAACTACACCACAGCTCATGGCAACACCTGAGCCTTAACCTACTTAGCACGTCCAGGGATCGAACCTGCAACTTCAGGGTTCCTAGTTGGATTTGTTAACCACGACCGGAACTCCAAGGTCTCAGATCTTTATGCAACAAAATCACCTGTGTGAAGGGAGTCCTGGACGGTGATGGTGGAGAGGTTGGGGGTGGCAGGAATAGTTGCTACTACCCCTTGTTCCAGTTCCTTCTGGGACAGATGCTCTCAAATGAGTGGGGGGCCCCATTCCTTGCATCCCAGAGAGAGGACTAAATGATCTTCCCCACAAATTTCTGCTTTCCCATCACAGGACCCACTTTTAAAACTAAAGACAGACATGTAGCTGGATTTTTATGGAGGTGGGTTTTCCGTGCCCTCTATTCACGTCTGCCGTTCCACATGCTCATGTTTACTTTGGTTTTAATTTTAACCTGCAGTCCTGAGATCATTTTTTATTAAAACCTGTGGAAATTAAAAAGTAGCCCAAGATAAAAGAAATAAATACCCGAACACTCAAAAGAGTTCTGCTTCGTTCCAGAGTTAAGTCTGAGGATGTATTTGGAGAGAACCTCTTTATAATGAGGAGCAGGGGTGTAGCAAATTGAGAATGCTTTCCTCTCCTTTCCCCCTTTCATCTTAGAAGCCATGAGACGCACTGGGCAGCGGGATGGGGGTGGCAGGAACAGGTCTTGGTAGGTAGATGATAAGCCTGACCCCTAATTGCTCCTGTCAGGGTTTCAAGATCGGGGGGCCCCCTTGCACTCAGGCAACCCTCCAGGATCAAGATGAGTCGAATCAGCAAGATCATTCCAATGCAGGGTTAGAGCTGGACTTTGTTTCAAACGTGGATTATCTTGTTCACCATGGAAAAGTTCAGCGTTGATTCTGATTTGTTAAAGTATTGCACTAAAATCATTTATCCTGATTCCTGAGTTGTTTGGTCACTCTGCAGTTTCGTGCCTCACTTTCCTCACGCTAGGTCCACCCCTGACTCCACTCACCTCCCTGCCTTCCTTGGAGTTAAAACTTGTTTCTCTAAGAGGAAAGTGTGATACAGCTCTCTGATGCTTCTGCAGCCATAAACTTTCTTTCCCTGCTCTCCACCTCTGCCTATTCCAACAAACTCTTTCCCTAAATCTGTTCACCTCTTCTGCCCCCCCTCCCATCCTTGTCACTTTTCCCCCCGGGGGGACCAATATCAGGCACCAGAAGGAGAGACAAGAGGGCCAGTAAAGGCTGGTCCTTCCCTCTGAGATCTTTTGCTAACGAAGTTTTTGAGCTTCCTATGGAAGGTAGCACAATTAGCCAGGGCCTGTTCCTTTTTAAAGAAATCTTTCTTGTACCAATTATGATGATAAATAGTGCCCGTGGTAAACCATGGCCAGCCTTATGCTCTGGAACACCAAGACAGCTGGGTGGTACACTAGGAAACAGAACTGAGTAATTTTAACTGTGCTAATTGTGGCAGCCCTGGAAAAAAATTCCTAATATGGTAAAAAGGTGGACAGCTCTTCAAAGACAAACCCAATATGGAAGGAAGCAAGCCCATGATTCTGGGCTCTTTTAAGCTAATGGGATTTTTATCCTGCAAAAGCAGCTGAGATTCCCAAATTTCAGGCCTGTGTCTATGCAGACCTGAGTGGAGAGCTTCATCCATTTACTCTCCATCTGGACCCTGGGCGTTTTTCTGCACTGCTTTGCTGCAGCATCAGTAAACCAGCATGAAAAATGACCTGCATCTTTGTTGCCATTCTAGCCAATCTTTAAAGTTATAAGGACCCGGTCCAGCTCAGCCTTCTTGATATTTTCTTTTCTTGTGTCTTTTTATGGTTGCGCCCACAGCATATAGAAGTTTCCAGGCTAGGGGTTGAATCAGAGCTACAGCTGCTGGCCTACACTACAGCCACAGCAACGCCAGATCCCAGCAGCATCTTCGACCTACACAACAGCCCATGGCAATGCTGGATCCTTATCCCATTGATCAAGGCCAGGGATCAAACCCACATCTTCATGGACCCTGGTTGGGTTCATTTCTGCTGAGCCACAAAGGAAACTCCTTCTTGATATTATCTTAATGATTCATTACTATTATTATACATGTGCCATAAGATAGAACTACTTAATTCATTGGCCTGATGGGAAATATAATTACTATGCAAATAGCATTATAAACACATAGTGTGAAGAACATACTGACCCACCAGCTACACTCTCATTCATACACTCACCCCAAGACCTGCCCACGAAGCCTTACCAGGACTGTGTGCATCCCCGTGTAGAGTCTGCTGAGACACACCAAGGTGGAGAACACCACGACCAGCACCAGTCCCAAGACGAAGGGATACTGAAGTGGGGAGGGAAGAGAAAACAATGGCATTAGATGATGCTCAGACACACACCATTTGTTTTGTTTTGTTTTGACTGTGCCTGCAGCATGCAGAAGTTCCCAGGCCAGGGATCAAACCTGAGCCGCAGCAGTGACAACACCAAACCTCTAGCTCCTAGGCCATTAGGGAACTCCCCAGATACACACAATTTGATGCCCTAGAAGGAACAGGACTCCCTGCTAGTCTCAATCTCACAGTCCCCAGACCAGCAGCCTGATGATCTAATATTATCTGAAAAATGTGAAAACTAAGGCAAGAGAAGGGGACGATGCCTAGGAATATAGTTATTGAAGGAAGTTTCACAACATATTGACATGCAAACAAGACCCAGCAGAACTTTAAGAATGATGACCAGAGCTATTGGGCTGGAAGTTTTAGTGGAGTTAAGTTTTTTTTTTTTTTTTTTTTGTCTTGTGAGGGCCACACCTGAGGCATATGGAAGTTCCCAGGCTAGGGGTCACATCAGAGCTACAGCTGCCAGCCTACATTATAGCCACAGCAACGTGGGATCTGAGCCAAGTCTGCAACTACACCAGAGCTCATGGCAATGCCAGATCCTTAACCCACTGAGCAAGGCCAGGGATTGAACCTGCATCCTCACGGATACTAGTCAGGTTTGTTACCGCTGAGCCATGATGGGAACTCTGGAGTAAGTCATTTTTTATTTCTACCCATTCTTAGACTAAAACTTGTGAAATAGCCAATATTTCCAAGTGGCAAGGTGGATGGACAGTGCTATAATTTCAAAGTCCACCAGCCACTTCCCCATCACTGTGATGATAAAGCTTGAACTGTCTTCTTGAGGAAGCCTGGGAACAATGGCCCAGGGCTATGGGTGGGTATATTTCTGTACAGATGTCAAGGCCAAAGTCCAGACTTCACTGACTCTCAACATTTGTTGATAAATGTTAATAAAAACAGCTGGGAGGAATCTGGTTAATGCTGAGTTATATAAGCAGCACATAGATATTCTTCCTGTGAACCAGTCGTAGAAATACCTCCAGTTGCTTCAAGCCCTAGTGTTCTTCCACAGTGATAAGAACAAAGATGATAGAGAGCTGCCTATTTGATGGCGAAGTGCTACATAGTCACTCTCTCTTTTAATCTTTACACAACCCCATGAAGTAGATTCCATTATTAACCCCATTCTACAAATGAGGAAACCCTGAATCTTGACAATAAGTTACACTAGTATGGAGCTTTAGCACAAAGATGCATGCCCATTAATCATCCCATTTGATCCTCCCAGGAGCCAGGGCTCAGAGAAGTGCAGTGATTTGTCCCAGATCACACAGCGAGTACCAGAATCTATGTCTTCTGAGTCTAAATCCAGCCTGTTCTTTGCAGTGTAACATCTTGGAACAGCACATGAGCGTCTTTTCTTTTTTATTTTTATGGCCACACCTGTGGCTCATCTTTTAAGATTGATCATTAACTAGGTCTCTGATTTTAATCAAAAAAGTGTTAAAAATTAATGAGTTAATGCATTCAGAAATTAGAGCTTGGGTATTAGCCTGAACACACATTTATATAAATAAACCTACTTTTAGAGCTACTTATGAGTAAACAATGTGAATAGCTAAATATATTTACCATTAAAAATTAACTAGGGGAGTTCCCACTGTGGTACAATAGGATTGGTGGTGTCTTGGGAGAGCTAGGACGCAGGTTCGATCCTGGGCCCAGCGTAACGTGTTAGGATCCAGTGTTGCCACAGCTACCACTTAGGTCACCAGTGTGACTGGGATCTGAACCCAGGCCTGGGAAATCCATATGCCTCGGGGCAGCCAAAAAAAAAAAAAAAAAAAAATAACTAGGAAAGAAGTCCATAACAACTCAGGCTTTAAGAAAACTGTTGTATCATGTGAGCTGTAAAGAAATTTTTAAGAAGGTCCAGGTGACCTTAAAATGAGAGTATAAAAGGTTGTTGTTGCTTTCCTGCAGTCAGCTACCACTTGCTGTTTTTTTTCTTAAGAGAAGCATGTTCACAGGCTTCTCTGGATGCTGATAGTGGCTTGATGGGGGCCAGGGTTGGGTCCACCGTGTCCTTCTAGGGCAGATAGCATGGGGTATGACATAGCCTAGAAATCTGCATTAAATTAACCCAGACAGTACTGGGGAACTCGGACGTTGTTTGATCCTGACATGCCATTGAAGTTACAACCAAAGATTACACCTAGTTGGATATAATCCTATACCTGTCCCTTTCCTATTCAGGAACTGAGGTTGAACCCCAGGTGACCAGGTGGAAATTAGGTAAAGCCAGGACCTGACACTAATCTTGTCCTCTTCCACCTGTATCAGGCTGACTCTCCCATTTCTGTACAACCTGGATGTCGTTGGGTTTCTAGGGTAAAGGGACAGGAGAAAAAATACTGTCATTGACATGCAAGATTGCTAGATTTAATGAAATCTAAATTTTCCAATAGGTAAAAGGTAAAATTTCTGAAATTAATCACAAAATCATAGCAAGAGTTCTCAGATCAGAGAAAATCAATCTTCATGGCAGTAACAACATAACTTTTAAAAGGTCTTACTGTCTTTGGCATTTCAGCAGATATTAAGTCAAATCCTTCCATTTCCACCACTTATTAATCTGTCATTTAGACAGTTTTCTAGAAAATACGGCATGATTACTTATAATGGTTGAGCCCCAACCAGAGACATCCTTGGGGGTTAATGGCACAAATTCTATTTTGCCCTGAGCTGCAGGAGTCTGGCTGGAGGATTTAGTGAAATCGTCTCAGCCCTGGAGGATCATTTATGAGAATCATAAACTCCTCGCATCTGGTGCAAAGAGAGGATGACAGCATGGGTTCAAGTGCCATCCAGTCGGGCAGCTCGGGGTGCAAATGCTTTCTGAAGGGGGAGACCACACACCCTGATTCCCAGACAGTGTGTGTTATGCTTGTGGTGCTGTTGTCCTGACTCATGGTGTCTGCTTTCACTCTCGGGGCACAACCTGCTTTGGATACTAAACCCTGTGGCCACTCCATTTAGAAAGAAATTGTCACTGACTCCTCAACAAGTTGTAGTTCTTGGATCTTTATTTCATAAGCCTCAAAGTCCTTAAAAATAAAAAAATACTGGAGCGGAGCCCCTGTTTGCTGCCTCACAGTATGGATAGGGTCACGGAGGAGGAAGGGGAGTCAGCCGCCTCACCTGGTACCTGTCCATGGTGGAGATGAGGAGGGTGAAGGAGATGGCGGTGGCTGCCATGGCGTGGGTGGATGGCATCCCATATTCTGCGATCACCCTCTTCTCCAGTTTCACCACGGGAGGCGAGGAGGGGCGGGGCCACTTCAAGATATCCTTGGCCACCTGGCCAATATACATCACCAGCTGCAGAAACAAAGGAGCAAAAATGAGTCAACTCCTAGGTTCTATGAATTTATTTTGAGTTTTCCAGTTTGGTGGCTGAAATCACCTTTATTTCCTGTTTTTTATTATGATTTTTATTTTTTCCATGGTAGTTGATACACCTTTCTTTCTAACCAAGCTGTCTTGTAGGATGACAGCTGACCTGGTAGAAAGAGAAATGGGGAGTTCCTGTTGTGGCTCAGTGGGTTAAGAACCCAACAGTGTTCCTGAGGACTTGGGTTTGATCCCCGGCCTTGCACAGGGGGTTAAGGATCTGGCATTGCCGCAAGCTGTGGTGTAGTTTGCAGATGTGGCTCAGTTCTGAGTTGCTGGGGCTGTGGTGTGGGCCAGCAGCTGCAGCTCCGATTTGACTCCTAGCCTGGGAAATTCCATATGCTGCAGATGCACCATAAAAGGAAAAGAGAGAGCGAGAGAGAGGGCAACAGGCCTTCTGGATTTCAGAGGCTCAATGGGCAACTAAGATACGACACTAACATGTTTTATTTATTTTGGTCATGTATTTAACAAACATTTATACAGCACGTATGTGTGCCAAACACTGGTCTAAGAGCTTTACAAATACTAACTCAATCCAATAACATCTATAGAGTGTAGATCCATTTTACAGATGAGTAAACGATTGTATATAGTCAGTAAGCAGTAAGACTTATTGGCTTCAAATCCAAGGAGTCTGGCTTCAAGATGTGTACCATCAAGTACCACAGTAATACCTCTGGAATGGTCCTGGACAAAAGACAATCTAATTTTCAAATCGGACAGCCTTTATTTTCAAGTTTTAATAAAATAAGTCACTGTTCTTATGGAACTTCTGGTTTAAAATATTTTGAATGCCATGGCTACTCGATGTAGAATTTAAATTTACTCAGTAATAAGGAGCATTATATAATGAATGGTATGACTATTTTCAACCCTAAAATAAACACAACTCAATCTGGAATTTTTTTCAATTTTTTTTTTCATGATGCCATTAATGAAAAAAATCCCTTTCTCTTTTTTCTTTAAAGCACAAGATAGAAAAAAAAAAAAATCAGAATTGAGGGGCTCTCTTGTGGCATAGCAGGTTAAGGATCCAGCATTGTCACTGCAGTGGCTTGGGTCACCGGTATGGTGCCGGTTCAGTCCCTGGCCTGGGAATTTCCACATGCTTTGGATTTGCTCCCCCCACCCCCAAAAAGAAAGAAATCAGAATTGATTTCTATACCCTCCTGAGAAGAAGAGGACTGTAATCGTTTTTTATTACAGAATTGTTTTTTTATTATAGTTGACTTACAATGTTGTGTCAATTTCTGCTGTACAGCAAAGTGACCCAGCCATACGTATACATACACTCTTTTTCTCATATCATATCAGATTTATTTACTTTGTCGGAGAGCTTCACAGGACAATTTCAATACTTGTTATAAAAGAGGGAGGAGAAACCTGTTTACTTAAGTCCTGCTCAAAGTGTGGGCTGAGGACAGGCAGAATCCATACACCTGGGTGCTACTTTAAAATGCAAAATCTTGATATGGCAAACCCACAGTGAACATCATTCTCAATGGTGAAAAGCTGAAAGAATTCCTGCTGAGATCAGGAACAAGACAAGGATGTCCGCTCTCACCACTACTCTTCAACATAGTTCTGGAAGTCCTAGCCATAGCAATCAGAGAAGTAAAACAAATAAAAGGAATCCAAAATGGAAAGGAAGAAGTAAAACTATTGCTATTTGCAGATGACATGATACTATACCTAGAGAATCCTAAAGACTCTACCAGAAAACTGTTAAAGCTCATCCATGAATTTGGCAAAGTCGCAGGATACAAAATCAATACACAGAAACCGACAGTGTTTCTATATACTAACAATGAAAAAGCAGAAAAGGAAATTAGAGAAGCAATCCCGCTTACCATCACATCCAAAAGAATAAAATACCTAGGAGTAAACCTACCTAAAGAGACAAAAGACCTATACTCTGAAAACTATAAGCCACTGATGAAAGAAATCAAAGATGACACAAATAGATGGAAAGATATACCATGCTCGTGCATTGAAAGAGTTAATATTATCAAAATGACTATACTACCTAAGGCAATCTACAGATTTAATGCAATCCCTATCAAATTACCAAGGACATATTTCACAGAACTCGAACAAAATATTTTAAAGTTTGTTTGGAAGCACAAAAGACCCAGAATAGCCAAAGACATCCTGAAAAAGAAAAATGGAGCTGGAGGAATCAGGCTCCTGGACTTCAGACTATACTACAAAGAAATAGTCATCAAAACTGCATGGTACTGGCACAAAGACAGAAATATAGATCAGTGGAACAGGAGAGAAAGCCCAGAATTCGGGAGTTCCCGTCGTGGCGCAGTGGTTAACGAATCCGACTAGGAACCATGAGGTTGTGGGTTCAGTCCCTGCCCTTGCTCAGTGGGTTAACGATCCGGCATTGCCGTGAGCTGTGGTGTAGGTTGCAGACATGGCTCGGATCCTGCGTTGCTGTGGCTCTGGCGTAGGCTGGTGGCTACAGCTCCGATTCAACCCCTAGCCTGGGAACCTCCATATGCCACGGGAGCGGCCCAAGAAATAGCAACAACAACAACAACAACAACAAAAGACAAAAACAAAAACAAAAAAAAACCCCAGAATTCAACCCACGTACCTACAGCCAACTCATCTATGACAAAGGAGGCAAGAATATACAATGGAGAAAGGACAGCTTGTTCAATAAGTGGTGCTGGGAAAACTGGACAGCCACATGGAAAAGAATGAAATTAGAACACTCCCTAATACCATACACAAAAATAAACTGAAAATGGATTAAAGACCTAGATATAAGACCAGACACTATCAAACTTCTAGAGGAAAACATAGGCCAAACACTCTCTGACATAAACGACAGCAACATCTTCTCAGATCCACCTCTGAGAGTATTGACAATAAAAATAAAAATAAACAAATGGGATCTAATCAAACTTCAAAGTTTCTGCACAGCAAAGGAAACCCTAAACAACACAAAAAGATAACCCACAGAATGGGAGAAAATCTTTGCAAGTAAATAGACTGACAAGGGATTAATCTCCACAATCTATAAACACTTCTGCAGCTCCATACCAAAAAAACAAACAAGCCTATCAAAAAATGGGCAGAAGATCTAAACAGATAATTCTCCAAAGAAGACATATGGATGGCCAAGAAACACATGAAAAGATGTTCAACGTCACTCATTACTAGAGAGATGCAAATCAAAACCACGATGAGGTACCACCTTACACCAGCTGGAATGGCCATCATCCGAAAGTCTACAAACAATAAGTGCTGGAGAGGGTGCGGAGAAAAAGGAACCCTAGTACACTGTTGGTGGGAATGTAAATTGGTGCAACCACTGTGGAAAACAGTATGGAGATTCCTCAGAAAACTAAACATAGAACTACTCATTTGATCCAGCAATCTCACTCGTGGGCATCTATCCAGAGAAAACCACGACTTGCAAAGACACATGTACGCCAATGTTCATTACAGCACTATTTACGATAGCCAAGACATGGAAACAACCTAAATGTCCATCGACAGAGGAGTGGGTCCAGAAGATGTGGTACATATACACAGTGGAATATTACTCAGCCATTAAAAAGAATGAAATACCGGCATTTTTAGCAACATGGATGGAGCTAGAAATTATCATGCTAAGTGAAGTCAGCCATACAATGAGACACCAACATCAAATGCTTTCACTGACATGTGGAATCTGAAAAAAGGACAGACTGAACCTCTTTGCAGAACAGATGCTGACTCACAGACATTGAAAAACTTATGGTCTCCGGAGGAGACAGTTTGGGGGGTGGGGGATGTGCTTGGGTTGTGGGATGGAAATCCTGTGAAATTGGACTGTGATGATCATTATACAACTACAGATGTGATAAATTCATTTGACTAATAAAAAAAATGGGAAAAAAAATGCAGAATCTTGGAAGTTCCTATTGTGGCTTAGTAGTTAAGGAGCCCGGCTAGCATCTGTGAGGACATAGGTTTGATCCCTGGCCCAATCCTTGGCCCTGCTCAGTGAGTTAAGGATCTGGTGTTGCTGTGATCTGCCGTATAGGTCGCAAACACAGCTCGGATCCCGTGTTGCTGTGGCTGTGGTATAGGCCAGTGGCTACAGCTCCGACTGGACCCCTAACCTGGAAACCTCCATGTGCCGCGGGTGTGGCCCCTAAAAAGGCAATAAATAAATAAACAAATAAAATGCAGTAACTCAGGCCCCCGCCTGGACCTTTGGAACTGGAACCTTCATTTGCACAAGGCTCCGGTGTGGTTCCTGCGTGCATGAGAATTTGAGAAGCATGGCTTTATACTGTTTTCCTGTGCAGGCCACTTTGTCATGGGCTTTAATTATAAATCTTCTCATCTTACCATGATCATACTGATCTGACTGGAGCTTTATTTAGCTCATGATGGAAGGAGTTACTTTGCTTTGGAACAGAACCCACTATGAAGGACTATTTCAAAATACTTTTGATTAGTCAGCCAGATTGCTTTAACATTTCCCACGTTCTGGTGCTTTCTTTTAACTCATCTAGCTGCCGGTGACTCCTGAGCATTATCCCAGCACATGCAGTATCCCCCCAGAAGGTGCTGCATATGTTTTTGTGCTCTGCTGCCACTTTGCTCTGGGTTAAAAAAATCAAGAACCACTGTCTGTGCACAGCAGGCTGAATCCACAGGCTTTAAAGCCTCAGTGACAATCACTCCAAATTCCATAGCTGTGATTTCTAATCGGACTTTGAAACTTAACCTTTTTAGCATCACCTTATTACCAGGAACTACTGTTTTAGAAAGCAGCTGACCCTTTTATGTTTCTGCTTCCCTCCTGTGAACCTATAAAAACCATTATCTGGGGAGCTGAAAAACTTGAAGATATTACTGACTACTGAAGAATTTCTCAGAAGATGCTTAGATACCTTTCTCTAGCCTGCCCCTTCTCCACTCAACATAAAAACGTATTATGGGCATAAAGACTAACTCTAGTTCACTTAAAAATACTTAAAATCTTCAGATGGGAAACTTTAAAATCATAAAGGGAAGACAGAGCGGGCAACCGTCACTCTGGCAAAATTTAATTTGCTTAAAGTTCCCGAGGTTCTCTGACTTCATTTATCTTTTGCCTTCTCTGTCCAAGGGATTTTTTTTTTTTTTTTTTTTTTTAAGCTATTTCTTGGGCCGCTCCCGCGGCATATGGAGGTTCCCAGGCTAGGGGTTGAATCAGAGCTGTAGCCACTGGTCTACGCCAGAGCCACAGCAACGCGGGATCCGAGCCTCATCTGCAACCTACACCACAGCTCATGGCAACGCCAGATCGTTAAGCCACTGAGCAAGGGCAGGGACCGAACCCGCAACCTCATGGTTCCTGGTCGGATTCGTTAACCACTGCACCACGACGGGAACTCCGCAAGGGATGTTTTTAAGAACAAGGACAATGGTTTGCTATCTATAAAAATATTACCATAGCAACATATTGTTTCTGATCAATAATTTTCAATTAGCAACAACAACAACACAAATGCAATGAAAGACATAAGCCTGAACTGGCTCCTGAATCAGAAAAACAACAACAACAAAAGTCAGCATCGGCAATTGGCAATATCTGAATAAAGTGTGTTGATGAGATTTTTAGAAAACCCAAAACAAAACAAGTTGTAGGGAAAAGTCCCGCTCACAGGGTAGTGAGTCCTGTGTCTGCCACAGCACTCATCATTCACTCCATTGGGCCCGTGACGTGTCCAGCCTGTATGAGGTGCCTCTCTTTGAGTAGGGAAAATAGTCATGCAGACAGAGTATCTCATCATAGTGCAAATACATGTTGAAAAAAAATTCCTTTTAGACCTCTGTGGGTATGTCCATATGCAGAGAGAGACTCTGGTTCAACTGGGGGGTGGGGGGAGGACATGCGCACTGAGGCTGAATGTTAAAAGGAAGGCTCTTTAACTAAGATGAGGGCGGGATAGAGAAGCACCCAGGTTGCAAGAACAGCATGAGGAAGACTTAGAGAAATGACATTGGGTGGTATGCGGCAGGAGCAACTCAGTGGTTAGGACCAGTGAAGGTGAACTTTACCTGTGAGGCACACAACCACCCATCTATTAGAGCGGCTGAGATGAAACAGACTGACCATGTCAGGGGTTGGGAGAATGGAGAGCACCCGGAATCTCACACAACACTGGTGCAGGTGCAAAATGATACACCCACTTTGGAAAAAACAGCCTGGCAGTTTCTTAAAAAGTTAAAACACATGGCTTCTGTTTTTCTTTTTTTGTCTTTTTAGGGCCGCACCCATGGCATATGGAAGTTCCCTGGCTAGGAGCTGAATCAGAGATGTAAACACTGGCCTACGTCACAGCCACAACAATTCAGATCCAAGATGAGTCTGCAACCTACACCACAGCTTATGGCAACACTGGATCCCTTAACCCACTGAGCGAGGCCAGGAATCGAACCTGCATCCTCATGGATACTAGCCGGGTTTGATACCGCTGAGCCACAACAGGAACTCCTAAAACATGTGTTTTCCATACAACCCAGCCATGCCAACCTAAAGTCTTCCCCACAAGGAGTGAAAACATACGTCACACCAAGTTTGTACATGAACGTTGACGGCAGTTTCTCTGTAAGAGCTCCAAACTAGAAACAACCCAATTTCCATTGACAGGTGAATAGAAGGACAAATTGTGGTATAATCATACAATGGAATTCTCAGCAACAATAAAAAGTGAACTATAGATGTCATGCTACAGCCTGGATGAATCTTAAAAATGATTTTTAGATTTTAAGATTTTAAGGCTGAATGAGGAAGCCAGGCCAAAACCAAACCAAACAACAGTACCTACCATATGATTTTATTTATATAAAATTCTTGAAATGGAAACGACTTTTTAGGACAGAAAGCAGATCAGTGGTTGCAAGAAAAAGTGGCAAGAAATTCTAGATGGGCACAAGGATACTTCTGGAGATGATGGATGTCTATCTTAATTAAAGTGGTAATTTTAGGGGCATGTGCCCCTAAAATCAAAATGTGCCAAGTTGTACATTTTAAATATGTGTACACATTGTGAATCACACACTTTAAGGGACTGGATTGCAGAGTATGTGAATTAATTATGCCTCAATAAAACTAAGAATGTACAGTTTATTGAATGTTGATCACATCTTAAAAAGTTGTTGTCTCATCAGCTTGGGTTGCTATAACCACCAGCCACAGGCTATGTGGCTTATAAACACCAGGAATTTGTTTCTCACAGTTCTGCAGAATAAAGGCCAAAATAAAGGCATGGGTAGATTCAGCATCTGATGAGGGCCCAGTTCCTGGGTCACAGATAGTCATCTTCAGAGCACAAAAAAAAGTGAGCTTTCAAGCCATGAAAAGAATCTTAAGTGCATATGACCAAATGAAAGAAGCCAACATGAAAAGACACCATACTGTGTAAGTCCATCTATATGACATTCTGATAAAAGCAAAAACTATGGAGAGAGTAAAAAGATTGGTGTTCACCAGGGGTGGGGACAGGGGTAAGTGGAGCACAGAGTTTTTGAAACTATTCTGCATGATATTCTAATGGTGAATACATATCATTACACATTTGTCCAAACCCATAAAATGTGCAATACTAAGAGTGAACCCTAATGGAAATAAAGGACTTTGGGGGCCAGTGTAGGATCAGTGGTTGTAAGAAACATCCCACGCTGGTGTGGGTGCAGGGGGTATATGGGAATTCTCTACACTTCCTGCTCAATTTTGCTCTGAACCTAAAACTACTCTATTAAAAAGAGCACTATGGCAGAACAGAACTATTTCTCCATTTAGTTCGCAGTTAAAGAGGATAATGATTAACTCATTACGGTTTGCCCTAAATGGAAGAATTTGCTCTATATTGTTGAAAGGCCCTTCTACCTAAAAGGACCAAATTAAGTTCCATCATCCATCACGCTCCTCTGGGCTGAGTCCCCCAAGGCCTATGTGTAAAAGCAAAAATCCATGGGGAGGCAAGACAGGAAGCAATTATAGCTCATTAACGCCTTAGCAACCCAGCTGTGTCCCCTGCATGGTGCTGGTGGTGCTGGAGCCCCCGTAGTGTTTCATGATGAGAAATTAGCCTACTTGCTTATTTCTTCCCTAATTCATGTATAGGCAGAAAGAAAATCCGGTTCTCTGGATAGTCTGCTGTTGAACCCAAGCTGACAAAAAGCTCTTCTAAAGAACCAATGCTGTCAAAATGAAATGCGTCTTTACAAGGTGGAAGAATTTCCAGCTTGGGATCTGGCCCTAAGTTATGGCTGGACTCATCAGGGTGAGCAGAGAAAATAGCACTTTTTCTCTTAGTGTGGGGGGGCTCCTTCCTTGCTGCTACAATTCAAAATGACATCTTTGCAGTGTATAATACAGCTCTGATGAACAGGACTTGAGTCTTCATGCCAGGATAAATAAAACCTAGGTAGTATAGAAAAGAGAAGATCCTTGAAATAACTTTACTAGTAAAGCAGTCATGGGATTTTTAAAAATAGCCATACAGTTCCTGCTGTGGTGCAGCAGAAACAAATCTGACTAGTAACCATGAGGTTGCGGGTTTGATCCCTGGTCTCGCTCAGTGGGTTAAGGATCTGGCATTGCTGTGAGCTGTGGTGTAGGGTGCAGATGCAGCTTGGATCCTGCATTGCTGTGGCTGTGGTGTAGCTAGCAGCTGTTGCTCCGATTGGACCTCTAGCCTGGGAACCTCCATATGCAGTGGGTGCGGCCCTAAAAAATAGCTATACAATCATTATCTATGCTCTGAGATTGTTGGCTTCCCCTTCCTCCTACCAAAGCATCCTCCTCCCCATTAGGTGAAGGCTCCACTCTTACTATAATAAAAGCTAAACCCTCTGCAGGATGGAGGAAGCACCAAGAGGCTCTTTTCAAATGACACCCCCACATTTCCCCCCAAAACACACACCAATGTTGATAAACTCGAACATCTTTCTCCCTTTTGGCTACACCCATAGCCCACTTTACCAAGGTGAAATGAGAGTGCAAGCGATTAACTAACAGGGATGTAAGATATTCCTTAGATCTCATGGGGCAGAAACATTGTGAATCACTGGGATTTATAGTCTATCCATGGATTTCTAAAAAGTCAGGAATTCATTTTACCTTTCTAGAGAATAACAGGACCTAACCCAAAGACCACAGCTTCTCTATCCATCCTTAATTCTTCCGAATTAAGCTCATTCTCCTTCTTCTCAGATTACTATCTTGAGAAGTAATTTGGATAAAGAAAGACTAGACAGGAGTTCCCATTATGGCTCAGTAGGTTAAGAACCTGACATAGTGACCATGAGGATGCGGGTTTAATCACTTAGTGGGTTAAGGATCGGCATTAACCATAAGCTGCAGATGTGGCTCAGATCTGGTTTTGCTGTAGCTGTGGCAGTTGCAGCTCCAATTACACCCCTAGCCTGGGAACTTCCATATGCTGCAGGTGTGGCCCTAAAAAGAAAAAGAAAGACCAGACGCCCAACCATTCCACTCCTAGGTACATAACCAAGAAAACTGAAAACATATGTCCTCAATACTGTGCATGAATATTCTTAGCATTATCCTTCATGATAGCCAAAAAGTTTATCAACAACCCAAATGTCCATCAACTGATGAATGGGTACACAAAATGGGGGTATAACAATGGAATACTACTCAGCCATAAAAAAGAATGATACAATACCATTTATAGCAACATGGATGGAACTAGACACTCTCATACTGAGTGAAATAAGTCAGAAAGAGAAAGACAAATACCATATGATATCTTATAACTGGAATCTAATATACAAATGAACATTTCCACAGAAAAGAAAATCATGAACCTGGAGAATAGACTTGTGGCAGCCTGGGGGGAGAGGGGGGGAGAGGGAGGGATCGGGAGCTTGGGGTTATAGGATACAACTTGGAATGGATTTACAATGAGATCTTGCTGAGTAGCATGGAGAACTATGTCTAGATACTTATATTGTAACAGAACAAAAGGTGGAAAAAAAATGTGTACATGTAAGTGTATCTTGGCCCCCATGCTGTACAGCAGAAAAATAAATAAATAAAAAAGAAAAAACAAAACAAACAAAAAAAACCAACAACAACAAAATGGGGTTATATCCTTATAATGAAACATTATTTTACCATAAAAAGCAATGAAATTCTAATACATGCTCCCACATGGATGGACGTTGAAAAGGGTAAGCTAAGTGAAAGCAGCTGGATAAGAAAAGGCCAAATACTGCATGATTCAATTTCAAGGAAATGTTCAGAATAGGCAACTCCATAGAGACAGAAAGTAGATTAGTGGTTGTCTTGGGCTGGGGTGGGATGGGGAATGGGGAGTGAGCGCTAGTGAATGTAGGGTTTCTTTTTAGGGAATTGAGCATGTTTTGGAGTTAGAAAGCAGTGATGGTTGCAAAACTTCATGAATATACTAAAGCCTTTCAATTATATTCTTAATATTATGGTATATGAATTGTATCGAAAGGCAAAGAAAGACAAACCCAGGCATCGAGATGGTTCTGAAATACTTCTTCTATGTGTCCTTAAAGTCTTCTGTTCCAAAATGTTTATTGACAATGCCTTTAAATATTGATTCAACAGAAGCAGCTCTGACTGCTATTAATGTTTCCTTCACAAGTCCTGGCCAACTCTGCTCCAAACACCAGCTCTACAGGGCACTGAGGTGGTGACCACACATGACACAGAGAAAGCGGCTGGAAATTTACCTATTCAAACGCATGAGTATGGGATTTGTTTTAAGAGCAATTTTTAGCTGTGGAGGCTTTGCAGATCAACGGTTTTACAAAAAAGAGCCTGACTGCACTAGCCTGCCTTTATATTTACTCAGTGTTCAGTCTTTTATTTTCCTCCCTGGAATACACACAGCTCTGTGGTCGCCTATTTGGCTTCAGGGAGTGAATTAAAAGCAGTTCTTTGTTATGGTTATTTGGGAACATTCTGGAGACTACTCCTTACTATCCAGTGTAAAAAGTTGTTTTCAATTGGTGAATGTCCTCTCAGACTTGTACCATTATTTTTATTTACTTTTTTAAAATTCAGAGTCCTTTTACAGTGTGTGTCATGTGGGTTTGTGTGTGTTTGGGGAGGGTTGGGTGGGGTGGGGGTTGGTGAATCACTGGGACAAGAAATTGTAATTTCAAACTAATAAAATTTCATTCCATGCCTGAAGCACCAAAACAAAGAAATTACAGAGCAAACAACATAAATCACAGCAGACTATCAGCAAACAGATCTTGGCATATTCCAAGTTCTGTAAAAATGGATATAACAAAAAACAAAAATAACAATAACAAGCACAAATGGCAGATGAGAAAAATAAAATTACTAAGTGACAATTTATTCTTTCTAATGCTCCATTTTTCAAGATCAGATCTGCTGCTGAATTTTTTGAAGACAAACACTAAAAGTACAAAGGTTAGTAACTGAGTCATAGGTATAGCTTCAGGAAAGTTACTTTAAAACAATTGAGGAGTTCTCTTCCTGGCTCAGCAGTAAATGAACCTGACTAGGATCCATAAGGTGCAGGTTCGATCCCTGGCCTTGCTCAGTTGGTCAAAGATCTGGGATTATTGTGAGCTGTGGTGTAGGTCACAAATGTGGCTCAGATCCTGTGTTGCTGTAACTGTAGCGTAGGCCAGTGGCTACAGCTTTGATTAGACTCCTAGCCTGGGAACCTCGATATGCCGTGGGTGAGGTCCTAACGTAGCACAAAAAAAATAAAAATAAAAATAAATTTAAAAAATAAATAAAACAATTGAGCCTTCTTTTTATTATTAAGAAGGACTTGGGGTAAATAATACCTAATAGTTGTGCAGTGATTTTTAAGGTGTACTTTCATATTCATTATTCTAATGCTCATATAATTCCTATTTTACAAATGAGGAAATCGAGATTTAGAGGTGAATGGGAGTTCCCCCTGTAGTGCAGTGGATTATGGATCAGGTGACTGCAGAGGCACAGTTTTGATCCCTGGCCAGCTCAGAGAGTTAAAGGGATCCGGTGTTGCTGCAGCTATGGCAGAGGTCAGATTTAATTCCTAGTCTGGGAAGAAGGAAGGAGACTGTTCTCCTAAGGATAATACAATGAGTGTAGAGAAAGTGGGCTTGAATTTCATTCTGATTCCAAATCCTATGGTCTTTTCACCATGTCCCACCATCTGGCATGACAATTATTACTGAGGCCAGATACCCGTTTTTAAAGAATCCAAATTCTATGATCCTAACCCATTAGGTCCATGTAACACTCACTAAAGGTCATCCAACTGCCCTTGGGGCTAAGAAATTAGGATGTCACATCTGATGAGAAAATTGCCAAAATCTTATCCATACCATTCTATGCATGAACAGTCCAGCAGAAGCCTGGGACAGTGTCCTGCACTCACTGCCACTGGACAGCTGTCACATCCAAAGGGACACCATTGAGGAAATGGGTATCTTCAGTCTTAGGAAATGTACAGCATGTATAAAAGCTAAAATCATGCAATAAGCCCTCTTTCCTTCAAACAACTAATGAACCACAAAACCTGGAAACAACTCTAAATGTTCTCGACAGGATACTGTTTAAATTATGCAACCATTAAAAAAGTCTTGTGAGATTTACTGTTAAATGAAAACAGCAAGCGTACATTTTGATCCTATTTATAATTTAAAAAATACAAATAAATGCATGTAGCTACAAGTGGGAACTGTGGATGGCAGATCTATGGGGGTTAGAATTGAGGTCTGATCCAAGTTGGAAGAGAAGAGATAGATAAAATCGTCACTGTATGCAGATGACATGATACTATACATAGAAAACCCTAGGGCTCCACACAAAAACCACTTAACACTGATCAACAAATTCAGCAAAGTAGCAGGATGTAATTAACATTCAGAAATTGGTTGCAATTCTGTATACTAATAATAAAATATTAGAGAAGGAATATAAAAACATAATACCTTTTAAAATTGCACCCCCAAAATTAAATACCTAGAATAAACCTGACCATGGAGTTGAAAGACTTATATGCAGAGAACCATAAAACATTAATCGAGGGAATTAAAGAGGAGTCAAAGAAATGGAAAGATAATCCATGCTCCTGGGTTGGAAGAATAATATCATAAAAATGGCCATACTACTCAAAGCAATCTACAGGTTCAATGTAATCCCTATCAAATTACCCATGACATTTTTCACAGAACTACAACAAACAATCCAAAAATTTAGATGGAACCACAAAAGACGCAGAATTGCCAAAGCAATTCTGAGGAACAAAAACCAAGCAGGAGGGGAGTTCCCGTCGTGGCACAGTGGTTAATGAATCCGACTAGGAACCATGAGGTTGGGGGTTCGATCCCTGCACTTGCTCAATGGGTTAACCATCCGGCGTTGCCGTGAGCTGTGGTGTAGGTTGCAGACGTGGCTCGGATCCCGTGTTGCTGTGGCTCTGGTGTAGGCCCGTGGCTACAGCTCTGATTCAACCCCTAGCCTGGGAACTTCCATATGCCTCTGGAGCGGCCCAAGAAATGGCAAAAAAAAAGACCAAAAAAAAAAACCAAGCAGGAGACATAACTCTCCCAGACTTCAGGCAATGTTACAAAGCCACAGTCATCAAGACAGGGTGGTACTGGTACTAAAACAGACATACAGACAAATGGAACAGAAGAAAAGAACCCAGAAATAAACCCAGACACCTATGGTCAATTAATCTTCAACAAAGAAGGCAAGAATATAAAATGGGGAAAAGACACTCTTTTCAGCAAGTGGTGCTGGGAAAACTGGACAGCCGCATGTAAATCAATGAAACCGGAACACACCCACATGCCATGCACAAAAATAAACTCAAAATGGCTTAAAAACTTAAAAGTAAGACAAGACACCATCAAACTCCAAGAAGAGAGCATAGGCAAAACATTCTTTGAGATCAACCTTACAAAATAAACCAATGGGAACTAAGCAAACTGACGAGCTTTTTCACAGCAAAGGAAACCATAAAAAAACCCAAAAAGACAACCTATGGAATGGGAGAAAATAGCTTCAAATGATGCGACAAGGGCTTAATCTCTAAAATATACAAACAACTTATATACAACTCAACAGCAAAAAAACACAATCCAATTGAAAAATGGGCAAAAGACCTGAATAGACATTTCTCCAAAGAAGATATACAGAGGGCAACAAGCACATGAAAAAATGCTCAACATCACTGATTATTAGGGAAATGTAAATCAAAACTACTATGAGGTACCACCTCATACCAGTCAGAATGGCTATCATTAACGAGTCAACAAATAATAAATGCTGGAGAGGGTGTGGGGAAATGGGAACGCTCCTACACTGTTGGTGGGGTAAATTGGTACAACCACTATGGAAAACAATATGGAGGTACCTTAGAAAACTAAATATAGAACTACCATATGATCCAGCAATGACACTCTTGGGCATATACCTGTACAAAACTTTCCTTGAAAAAGACACATGCACCTGTATGTTCATTGCAGCACTATTCACAATAGCCGAGACAATGTAAACAACCTAAATGTCCCTGATAGATGAATGGATTAAGAAGATGTGGTGATGTAAAAGAATGAAATTAGAACACTCCCTAATACCATACACAAAAATCAACTCAAAATGGATTAAGACCTAGATATAAAACCAGACACTATCAAACTCTTAGAGGAAAACATAGGCCAAACACTCTCTGACCTAAATGACAGCAACATCTTCTCAGATCCACCTCTGAGAGTATTGACAATAAAAATAAAAATAAACAAATGGGATCTAATCAAACTTCAAAGTTTCTGCACAGCAAAGGAAACCCTAAACAACACAAAAAGACAACCCACAGAATGGGAGAAAATCTTTGCAAATGAATTGACTGACAAGGGATTAATCTCCAAAATTTATAAACACCTTCTGTAGCTCCATACTAAAAAAACAAATAACCCCACAAAAAAATGGGCAGAAGATCTAAACAGACAGTTCTCCAAAGAAGACCTACAGATGGCCAAAAAATACATGAAAAGATGTTCAACATCACTCATTATTAGAGAAATGCAAATCAAAACCACTCTGAGGTACCTACCACCTTACACCAGCCAGAATGGCCATCATCAAAAAGTCTACAAACAAACAAACAAAGGAGTTCCTGTCGTGGCTCAGTGGTTAACGAATCTGACTAGGAACCATGAGGTTGCAGGTTCGGTCCCTGGCCTTACTCACTGGGTTAAGGATCCAGTGTTGCCGTGATCTGTGGTATAGGTTGCAGATGTGGCTTGGATCCCATGTTGCTGTGGCTCTGGCATAGGCTGGCAGCCACAGCTCCGGTTTGACCCCTAGCCTGGGAACCTCCATATGCTGTGGGAGCGGCCCTAGAAATGGCAAAAAGACCAAAAAGACCAAAAAAAAAAAAAAAAAGTCTACAAACAATAAGTGCTGGAGAGGGTGTGGAGAAAAAGGAACCCTAGTACACTGTTGGTGGGAATGTAAATTGGTGCAACCACTGGGGAAAACAGCATGAAGATTCCTCAGAAAACTAAACATAGAACTACCATTTGATCCAGCAAGACCACTCCTGGGCATCTACCCAGAGAAAACCATGACTTGCAAAGACACATGTACGCCAATGTTCACTGCAGCATTATTTTTGATAGCCAAGACATGGAAACAACCTAAATGTCCATCGACAGAGGAGTGGATCCAGAAGATGTGGTACATATACACAGTGGAATATTACTCAGCCATTAAAAGGAACGAAACACCGGCATTTTTAGCAACATGGATGGAGCTAGAAATTACCATGCTAAATGAAGTCAGCCATACAATGAGACACCAACATCAAATGCTTTCACTGACATGTGGAATCTGAAAAAAGGACAGACTGAACCTCTTTGCAGAACAGATGCTGACTCACAGACATTGAAAAACTTACAGTCTCCAGAGGAGACAGTTTGGGGGGTGGGGGATGTGCTTGGGTTGTGGGATGGAAATCCTGTGAAATTGGACTGTGATGATCATTATACAACTACAGATGTGATAAATTCATTTGAGTAATTAAAAAATAAAAATTAAAAAAAAGATGTGATGTATATACACAATGGAATACTACTCAGCCATAAAAAGAACAAAATAATTCCATTTGCAGCATCATGGATGGAACTAGAGACTCTCATACTAAGTGAACTCAGAAAGAGAAAAACAAATTCCATATGACATAACTTATATCTGTAAACTAATATACAGCACAAATGAACCTTTCCCAGAAAAAAAAAACTCATGGACTTGGAGAACAGACTTGTGGTTGCCCGGGGTGAGGGGGTGGGAAGGGACTGGGATAGACTGGGAGTCTGGGATTAATAGATGCAAACTATTGCCTTTGGAGTGGATAAGCAATGAGGTCTTGCTGTATAGCACAGGGAACTACATCCAGTCACTTGTGATGGAACATGATGGAGGATAATGTGAGAGAAAGAATATATATATATATAATATGTGTATATTATATATATATATATGGGTCACTTTGCTGCACAGTAGAAATTGACAGAACACTGTAAATCAACTATAATGGAAAAAATAAAAATCATAAAAAATAAAAAAAAGTCACAAAAAAACTGAGGTCTGAGACGGGTATCTTGTATACCATTTGAGTTTTTTATGCAAAATCAAGTAAGAATTGCTTCAGATAACCATGTAATCATTGCTAAGAATACTTACTATTATTAGACTCCTCCCTCACATTTCTAAGTATATTAACTGTCAGTCTTGTTGACTATAGAAAAAATAAACTGCAAAATAATACTGCAAGATCAAAACCTTCATTTTTATAGATCCCTGAAAGCAAAAATGCACTTGATAGCTGCATGCCATGTTCAACATTCTCAGTTGATTAAAACCACAAATTATTCCCATTTCCAAGTATACTGCCACAAATCTTTGTGGGTAACCCAGCCAGCCAGCCTAGGCAACAGCCACTCACACACACGAAAAAAGACATTTAAGTATAAATCTCAATTAAATACAGTCTCAGATTTTTCAAGCTGAAGAAAAGTCCATCTTTAGTTTCAGCTGATTGACTACTAATCTAGGATAGGACTCTTCCTGCTTTTATGTGCATCAAAAACAGTAAGAGCTGCTAACAGGACCTCTTCACAAATTAGAAACCCCAACAAATTCAGGAAAATCGCCCCAAGAAATCACTCCAAGCAATCTGAGCCAACAGCCCAACAGACTGAATTCTACACCAGTTGCATCAGTAAGCCAAAGCATCATCCCTATGAGGATGAAGCCAAGCATCTTTGTGAGACAAAAAATGCCTAAATGACCAGATTTTTGATATTTTAAAGATCAAGCCAACATAGTTTTAACTGGAATGTGTCTGGGATACTTTCTGTGGCCCTCCTACAAAACTGGATTTGGAGGTTTTCTACAGGCTCCCAAACCAACTATAGTCATTCACAAACCATCCCTCAGGTTCTCCTGCATCCATGCACCACCCACGTTATCATCTCTCCAACACTGGTCTTCAAATTGGCTCACTCCATTTTAGTGAAACATTCATGAAGAGGTGAGCTGACTGCTATATTTTATGAGATACCAAGACATATATTTAAAGGAAAAAAAAAGAAAAAGCTCATCTCATGTACTAGACTTCTGGGGTGAAGGGCTTCTCCAAGATTTGATTTGCTATGGATTTCACTTGCTTCTGGAGAAAGGTGCCAAATACATGACATCAAGAAGGCAAGGACACAAGAGTCCATGGCCACAGAAAAGCATCCTGGGCTACATGCAGGACCAGCAGAGGTTGTCTTTGTTATAACCACTATCTCACTTTTGATGCTGGAGGGGGTATTGCCCTCAACAACCATGTCATCAAACCTACTTCTTGGTATGACCGTGAATCTGGCCAGCGCAACTCTGCGGGGATTGTATGATCCACCTGGCTTCTGAGGAGCCTGTGTCCTGGACTTCTGCCCTGGCAAAGGTATGAGAGGCCCTTAGCCACTGGGGAAATCCTTGCCCCAATTCTGCCCCCAAGACACTGAGAATCATCCATCCTGGTTCCATCCAGGACTGGTGAAAAAGGGAGCTCGTAGGTCTTTCCTTGCTGTGCATCATTGATACCAACAATAAAATCCATATTGTGCACAGTGTGGGTATAGATGAGAAAATAAAACCCATGGGAAAACACAAAATAGACAATATAATCACTGACATTGTAATCCCACATATTATAATCACCAATACCAGCCCCCCAACCAAACAATAACAAAAAAACCCTGATGGTTTGTAATTTATAATTGACCTGAAGCAACCAGGGACTGAATCCTCTTCACCCTGCAGTGGGAACAGCCCTACAACAGCTGGCCTCCTATCTCATGGGTACTGAAGCCCAGTGAACTAACATAAAATCTATGCTCTTAACACTTAGAAGAAAACAACAAGAATTCACCACCAGCCTTCTCCTCTCTTTATATGATTTCAGCGCTAATATTTTTTAAATAGTTCACAATTTATTGAATACCATTTATGATTCATCCTCATTTCATGAAATAGCTTTTGCTGTAACAAAAGGACTTCCTCACCATCCCTCACTGTACAGCACAACAACGCTCTTTGGCGTTCATCCTTTCTTGTCTGTGTTTTTGCTTATTTTCTTAATGGGTTACATAGTCCGAATAGAAATCTTTTCACCAGAATCATAAAGTCTCCAAGTGCCCCTAGGCCTCCCCTAAGCAGAATGCTCCAGGCGATCAGGGCAAAAGAATGCTCTAAGTGAATGGGCATCTTTTCCTCAACTAGAAATAAACTGGTTGCACTCAACAGCAAGCTTCATGATAAGACAGAGTACTTCAACTTTTTATTCCCTTCCATTCATATTTTTGGGTTTTTTTAATTTTTAAAAATTTTTAATAATTTTTATTTTATCCATTATAGTTGGTTTATAGTGTTGTCAATTTTCTACTGTACAGCAAAGTGACCCAGTCACACACACACACACACATTCTTTTTCTCACATTATTCTCCATCATGCTCCATCACAAGTGACTACATATTGACTAGATATAGTTCCCAGTGCTATACAGCAAGATCTCATTGCGCTTCATATTTTGAAAAGACAATTCTGTAATCGAAGAAGTCTCAAAAGACAGAACTTACACAAAGTAAACACTCTGTCAGTAGTGGTATCATTTTTAATACTAACCATTTCTAATATTAGCCTCCCAAACAAGCTAGTATTCTCCATCAATCTTGTCTTTAGCAACAGCAAGCTAGAGCTTTTGAGCACATGCATTAATAATGAGCTCCCTTTATCTGAATCTTCACTTGCTTCTATATACATCAGCTTGGTAGCTATTTAGATGTTAAAAAAAAAAAACAACATTGCTGGGAGTTCCCCCCTTATGACTCAGTGGAAATAAACCCAACTAGTATCCACGAGGATGTGGGTTCAATCCCTGGCCTTGTCCAGTGGGTTAAGGATCCAGTGTTGCTGTGATCTGTGGTGTAGGTCACAGATGTGGCTTGGATCTGGTGTTGCTGTGGTGTAGGCCGGCAGCTGCAGCTCCAATTTGGTGCCTAGCCTGGGAACTTCCATATGACACAGATGTGCCCTTAAAAAGAAAAACAAAATAAAACAAAAAAAACCCTGACATCATGAACAGCAGCCTATATGTGGTGCATGTTATAAAACAAATGTGAGCTGTGCTCTAGCAGTAATTCAGGAAGACACTATTCTCTGCCTTCCAAGGAAGTCACTCTCCATAGATGTAATAAGCAAGCAGATTTAATTTAAATTATGAATTTATGATCTGTAAATTTTCCACATTTTCATGTATATATCCTGATCCCTGATTTTTTTTACCATCTTAACTATTTTTATTTACTTATTTACTTATACACTTTTTATTTTTATTGAAGTACAGTTGATTTACTACGTTAATTTCAGATGCACAGCAGAGTGACCCAGTTATACATGTATATATGTACATACCTGTAGTGATTATATATATAGAATTTTTCAGATTCTTTTCCCATTTAGATTATTACAAAATATTGAGTATAGTTCCCTGTCCTATACAGTCAATCCTTGTGGCTATTTTTTTTCTTTTTTTTTTTGTTTGATTTTCAGGGCTGCATCCACAGCATATGGAAGTTCCCAGGGCAGGGGTCAAATTGGAGCTGCAGCTGCCTGCCTATGCTACAGTGACAGCAATGCCAGATCCGAGCTGTATCTGTGACCTACAACCACAGCTCGTGGCAATGCTGGATCCTTAATCCACTGAGTGGGGCGAGGGATCGAACTTGTGTCCTCGTGGATACTAGTCATGTTTGTTATCACTGAGCCACAATGGGACCTCTGGTTATCTATTTTATATATAGGAGTATGTATATATCAATCCTAAACTCCTAATTTATCCCCCCATTCCTAGTGAGGATTTAAAAAAAAAAAAAACTTAATTGAGCAAACCTAGGCCAAATCCCCTATTTCATCCATATTTTAGACGTTTTCCCACCATTCTATCACTTGTGTGTTATAAATGTGCCTATTTGTACCTCACAAAGGGAAAAACTTACGAGGGTGGCATAAGGAATAGGTGCCTAGCCCTTTTTTAACGCTCAGGTCATTCCAGCCGTCCCCAGGTAAACTTGTGTTTCTTCATGAAGAATGAGAAAGCGTTTGTCTTAAAAATGTTGGTCGTAAAAACAAATTTTTAAAAAACCTGTCCCTCCCACCTCTACCACCACCCAAAACTGAAACTCATAATAAAACAACAGCTCTGTAGACTAAACCATTTGGGATTTTGTAAGGTGTTTCATACTTTTCTGGAAAAAATCATGCCTTTGGGAAAAAAACGTAGGTACCATTAAAATGGGATTCAGGCTCATTATACCCTGAAATATATCTTGCCTTAAAGAGGTTTTTTTTTTCTTTGTCTGTGCCTTCAGCACATGGAAGTTCCTAGGCCAGAGACTGAATCTGCGCCACAGCAGCGATCCAGGCCACTGCAATAACATCGCCAGATCCTTATCCTGCTGAGCCACAAGAGAACTCCGAGACAAGAGAGAACGTGACCACACGGCACTCTCCTGTCTTTCTAGGGCAGTGTCTGAGTATGAGGAAGTCTCTGGATGTGGTGGAAGGTCAGAGCGGCCGGCACGCTGACCTGATGGACCACAAACCTGATTTGAGGCGCAGGGTCATTGACATTCAACACCTAGTTTTTCAGACCATCCCAGGCTCTCCTTACACATTCGATCAGAATTGGGTCATTTCATCTTGGCCTCTAGTCTACAATCTTGTAGAACTCAGAAAAGATTTGGATGGTGATCACTCAGAAGAAATAAAAAAATTTAGGGAGTTCCGTCGTGGCGCAGTGGTTAACAAATCCAACTAGGAACAACAAGGTTGCGGGTTCGATCCCTGCTCTTGCTCATTGGGTTAAGGATCTGGTGTTTCTGTGAGCTGTGGTGTGGGTTGCAGACGTGGCTCGGATCCCATGTTGCTGTGGCTCTGGTGTAGGCCGGTGGCTACAGCTTCAATTCGACCCCTAGCCTGGGAACCTCCATATGCCACGGGAGCGGCCCTAGAAAAGGTAAAAAGACAAAAAAAAAAAAAAAAAAAAAAAAAAGACTGGAAAAAAACCCCTTATATCTGGAAGGATTAAAGGCTGAGGAGTCAGGCCACACAAACTTATCCACCCAAAAAATTAAATTAAAAAAATTAAAATTATAGTTGATTTACAATGTTTTGTTAATTTCTGCTGTACAGCAAAGTGACCCAGTCATACATATATATATATATATGGGATGTGTATACACACACACACACACACACGCACACATGCACATTCTTTTTCTCATACTATCTTCCATTATGGTCTATTCTGGGAGATTATAGTTCCCTGTGCTGTACAGCAGGACCTCCTTGCTTATTCATTCTAAATGTAATAGTTTGCATCTACTAATCCCAAACCCCCCTTCCATGGCCACTCCCTCTCCCCTCTGCCCTGGCAACCACAAGTTTGTTCTCTATGTCTCTGAGTCTGTTTCTGTTCTGTAGATAGGTTCGTCTGTGCCATATTGTAGATTCCACATAGAAGTGATATCCTCTGGGGTTTGTCTTTCTCTTTCTGACTCACTTCACTTAGGATAGGAGTCTCTAGTTGCAGCCTCCACCCAAGTTCGGAAAAACCATCGACCACGTCTCCATGGCTTTTGCCTACTGTGTGACGGATCAGCTGTCCTGCACAGAGAGAAATCTGGATTCACGGAGTCAGCTCAACCAATTCTTGCTGGGACCCCAAGGGATTAAAATCATTTCTCATCTTGAGGGCAATGTTAGGGGAGCACTTGTCCAGATGGCGCTCCTTTGAGACAGTTCAAGGGTTAGGGGCTGTGGTCCCCTTAACACATGCCAGATCATCCTCCTTCTCCTACTTGGCAAGTAATTTAACAGTGAACTAATTGGTGCAAGGAACAGCAGGTAATTGTCCTCAGACCCTCTGGTCTAGGTGTTTGTCTCCAAAGGCAGGTGTTGCTGGTTGCATGTCCCTGTGCTGGAACATCCACGCACATGGGAGGGGGTGGGGAGAAGGACTGCATGACGAGGTGCTCTGTCATACGGCAGTCTGTGCGCAAACAAAATTACCAGTTAAGAAGCCAGGGAGGAAATGGAGAATGAAGGAAATGCATAAGAATAAAAACTCAATAAGCAGGCTAACAAAATTATGGGAGCCATAATCACAGGATGCAGGAAAGAAAATTCACTTAGGATCACGAAGACGATGTCAGTTTTCGGGGAAGGCTCCATAGATATGTATCTACTCAACGCATCCAGGGGGAACAGCCAAATGGACTCTCATGTATTTTTTTTTTTCTTTTCTTATCTTTTTTTTGGGGGGGGGGGGAAATGGGAGGGCGCATGTGTGGCACATGAAAGTTCCCAGGTTAGGGGTCAAGTTGGAGCTACAGCTGCCAGTCTACACCACAGCCACAGCAACTCCAGATCTGAGCCACACCTGAGACCTACACCAGAGCTCACAACAACGCTGGATCCTTAACCAACTGGGTGGGGCCGGGGATCAAACCCACATCCTCATGGATACTTAGCTGGGTCCTTTTCCCTTGAGCCACAATGGGAACTCCTTTTTTCATTTTTGTTTTCACAACATCTTTGTCTTTATACAACATCTATTTCCATTCTCAGATTGACGTCACGAGCTATGCCATCAACACTGAGAAAAGCCAATTTCCTACTCATTTTGTCCACATGATGACTGGGAACAGGGGTGGCTACCAACTCTGTGTGCCAACATCGGTCTAAAGTCTAGGGAACTGACTATACTATCTCCACAACAGCCTCAATCAGCTGTATGTTTATTAGCATCCTTAACACTCCTCACAGCCCTGCCCCCCCCCATTCTCGATATCACTTCTCTTCCTTCCAGATGGAAATTAGAGAGATTCCAGTAGAAGTCAGAATCCATACTGTCATGACAGCACTACTCCCCTCTGCCCCCATCATCACCCGAGGCCCCAATAGCACATATTACTTAGGAAAGTAAGAGGCTCTGGTCCGAGATTTAGCCTCCCTCCTGGGAAATGTATGAACCTGTGATAGTCTCTCCTGTGTGGCTCTGCAGTGCAGGTGGAGGATCTCACACCAGGAACGAAACCTCTCAGCCAGAGTGACTGAACAGCAGCTCCCCTGACCCAGGGGGTTAATTCCACCTGCTCATCACACCTTTCTGACAACCCAAGGTTCAGACATACACCTAGGTCAAGCCCAAGGTGAGAACTTAGCACTCTCCGTTGTGGTCCAAGGCACTAACTTCCTGATTCCTCAGCCCCCCCTGCCAAGAGAGTGCTGATCTAGTAATCCCTGTGAAAGGGCCTGTTTGGGGTAAACTTAATGACACCAACATTTAGAGCTCAGCCCCCGAAAACCTAACTCATCATCTCCCGAAATGAAAATATTTCAGAAACTAAAATGACAGTGCATATGACAAGAGGTTATAGACAGGTAAATCTCTAGCCCATCATCTCACCATCTTGACAACAATATTATCTTTCCTCCAAAAGACTGTCTTTCTTCCAAAAGACCACCCCTCCCTCCGCCCCCTCTTATTTCCTGTCTTTGCTGCTTTTTCCTTGTCCTTGGCAGGATGTCATCATTCAAGGTTTTTCCCGGCCAGAGAAGAATGGGTTTCCCTGTAGAGCCAGTCTTTGAGTAGGAAGGGACAAGAGTCCCAGAGAACACCTCCCTGACGCCTGTTCACTGCAGGGAGCAAAGGAAGGAGGCTGGACAGCCAGGGGCAAAGAGCGCAGGGTGCCACTGATTTTCCACTTGGTCAGTGAGCGATTAACTCCAGCTATTAGGAGGCGCTGATGATCACACAGTGAGCGCCTCCCCAACAGGACTGTCGCTGGGGCTAGAACCTCCCCATGACCCTTTGTCATGAGAGAAGCCTAACTGGAGCTGGCCAGCCCCAGCCTTCTGGGCTGACGGGCACATCCACACTCTTCTCTTGGCATCCTTTCCTCTGCAGTTTCCACACTCCGCTGTCAGGCTGGCGTCCACACGATGGCGCGCAACGTGAGCCGTTTTACAAAGCTGTTGGATGAGCTGCTTTACCCCATTTGAATCATAGCAAATGTTTTGTTTTCAAGGTGGAAAAGACCAACTCGAAGGTAGATTTACACTTCAACTCCAGCTGTCTTCTTCGAAGGCTTGCTCGCCATGTAGACTTCTTGGGAACTCTGGTGTCCAAAGGAATATGGAAATCAACCACGCACGATCTAGATTTGCCATCAACAATTTAAATGTGAATTGTAAGTAAAATCAGTCTTGGGTCCAAAAGTCACCTCCATGGAAAGGCCTTTCCTGATCCCCTTACCTAATACTGCTGGCTCTCGCCACTCTCGGCATAGCTTGTTTTATTTTTCATCGTAGAACTCTACCCTCTTAGACTACGCATTTTGCTTTATCAGCCCCATCCCTACCCCAGGTGGATGCTTGGCCCAGAGGCTGGGACGGTGCCTGACTCCTGCTCAGATTTGGACCTTTGTCCTTTCTGCCTGTTCTTAGCCTGGAGCCCTCTCCTACAGCCCCTTAACTGGCTGGCTTATTCTCATCCTTTAAGGCTTAAGTGAAACTAGCAGCAAGTGCTCTTCTTTCTTTCCTTCCTCCCTCCTTCTTTTTTTTGGCTGCGCCTGTGGCATCCGGAAGTTCCCAGGCCAGGGATCAAACCCACACCACAGCAGCGACAACGCCAGATCTCTAACCCGCTGCATCACAAGGGAACTCAACAGTGCCCTTTCTTGACCACCTTCTTGACAGTAGGTCTCTGCTCTTGCCCTGATCATGTCTTAAACAATAATCATAGAATCTTTAATTTCTATATTGATTTACTTGCCACTGTTTATTTACCAGCAGGTAAACCCCAAGAGAGCAGGATGGAGTCTGCCTTTTTTTTTTTCTGTCTTTTTGCCATTTCTTGGGCCACTCCTGCGGCATATGGAGGTCCCCAGGCTAGGGGTCGAATCGGACCTGTAGCCACTGGCCCATGCCAGAGCCACAGCAACACGGGATCTGAGCCACGTTTGCAACCTACACCACAGCTCATGGCAACGCTGGATCCCTAACCCGCTGAGCAAGGCCAGGGATCGAACCTGCAACCTCATGGTTCCTAGTCGGATTCGTGAACCACTGCGCCACGACGGGAACTCCCAGGATGGAGTCTGTCTTGTTCGTGGCTTAATCCCCAGCATTTAGCATTGTATGTCATAATAGGCCCTTGTCAGGTGTTTCTAAGATGAACAATTAAATGACTAAATAAATTTAAAAGTTGTTGCTCACCAATTACAGGAAAGAGATCTGAGGCTCCTTTTAAAACGCAAATGAAATCTGGTTTGTGGTTCAAAGATCCCTTAGCAGTTCAGAAACATATAGGATTACTACTTTAAAACAAACAAACAAACAACCTTGATGAACTCTCGACAAAATCTGTGTCCTGAATTTCCATGGGGCCACTGGGGCACCACTCCGGATGGGGGACAATTCCACTTTTAAAAGATCTCTTAGCACTTTGTAGATTTTTCTAAGGTATCTTTGGCACCCTGAACTGGAACTGCTTCTTTACATCTGTCCCCTCTAGAGGGACAGCTCTTAAATCCTCTTTGTAAAAACAAGCTTTATTTATATTATCCGACAATTACTTATTGAGATGCTACTGCGTGCCGGGTTCAAGGAACAATAAAACACCATCTAGGAGAGAACAGAGGTCCCAGGTTCAGGGCGGCTTTTCCATAGACAGTGCCTGTGCTGGGACTTGGAGCAGGTAAGACTGTGCAGGGGAGTGGTGGCACCAGGAAGGAAGCATAAAGCCAAGTGTGGGTGTGTCTGAAATGCAGGAAATGGGGTGGGAGGGGGTCATCAAGTGTTCTGTGATCCCATAAAAGAGAACAAGAAGAGGGGAGACCTGAAGGTAGAGATTTAGGTAGATGTCCAATTATGAAGGGCCTTTTAGGCAATTTATAGGTGCTTGGATATTCATATGTTCTAACAAGTGGTTCATGGTCATACTTACATCTGAGCTAGGTCATGCTACATGCTGAAGGAGGATGGATTTGAAGGTCATAAGAATAGCTGGGGAGTTCCCATTGTGGCGCAGTGGTTAACGAATCCGACTAGGAACCATGAGGTTGTGGGTTCGATCCCTGCCCTTGCTCAGTGGGTTAAGGATCTGGCATTGCCATGAGCTGTGGTGTGGGTTGCAGACGCGGCTTGAATCCTGCGTTGCTGTGGGTCTGGTGTAGGCTGGCAGCTACAGGTCCGATTCGACCCCTAGCCTGGGAACCTCCATATGCCGTGGGAACAGCCCAAGAAATGGCAAAAAGACAAAAAAAAAAAAAAAAAAAAAAAAAAAGACTGGAAGGATGTTCTCTGTGTGGGGGGAGGTGGATAGAGCAGTTGATGGAAGCTTGTTTACCCTGAGGTCAGCTTACTGTTGGGAGGAGCTGTAGGCTGGCTATGCTGAGGGTGGCTCGGGAGTTCAGGAGTCTGGGGATGGAGAGAAATTTGAGTTCAGTTAAGTCAAAGTAGCAAATATTTTATCCAGACTGGCCAGTGGGGATGGAGTTCAAATCATTTAAAAGACAAAAGAGGAGTTCCCGTTGTGGTGAGTGGAAACAATCCGACTAGGAACCATGAAGTTGTGGGTTTGATCCCTGGCCTCGATCAGTGGGTTAAGGATCCAGCATTGCTGTGAGCTGTGGTGTATATCGCAGATGCCTGATGTTGCTGAAGCTGTGGTGTAGGCTGGCACCTGTAGCTTCAGTTGGACCCCTAGCCTGGGAACCTCCATATGCCATGGGTGTGGCCCTTAAAAAAAAAAAAAAGTAAAAGACAAAGGAGCTGACTCTGAGCATCTGTGACTGGCCTTGTCACAGGTAAACAAGGGGAGCACCTGTCCTTGCAGCAAATCCTTCCTAGGACACAAAAGGATGGGTGGATTTCTGTTTTCCAGGAGCACATGGCACAGGTACAATTCAACAGGGTAACCTTCTTTCTTTTATTTTTATTTTTTAAACTTTTTGTCTTTTTAGGGCTGCCCCTGTGCCATAAGGAAGTTCCCAGGCTAGGAGTCAAATCAGAGCTGCAGGTGCCAGCCTAACACCACAGCCACAGCAACTCAGGATCTGAGCCACATCTGCGACCTAAACCGCAGCTCTCAGCACCCCCAGATCCATAATCCACTGAGCGAGGCCAGGTATTGAACCCATATCCTCATGGATAATAGTCAGGTTCTTAACCTACTGAACCACAACGGGAACTCCACCTTCTTTCTTTTATTTTTAAGCCAAGAGTGTGTGGAGGGCTTTATCTAATCACATTTTGACTTGCAGGAGAAAATGTAGATTTAAAAAGGGTGAAAGTACTTTAAGATAAACTCTAGCAATGGTTAACCCTTTCAGGCTCTCAAACCACCAGCAGCTCTTCAGTTGAAGGCAAACTGAGGAAGAAGTGCCAGGAGTTGTTGGAGAAACTGACATTACCTGAAGCCAAGACCTCCAGCACCGAGTGAAAAGGAGCAAACTCTTCTTTAATTAAAAGGAAAAAACAACCCAGCCTGGTCCAGTCTTTACTGAATGTTTAAACATCTTTAAATCCTGCTCATCTTTATCCAGTGTATCTTATTGTAACTAGTTACACAATCATTTTCCTTTGAAATATCATTTTCCCATCCACCAGTATTCTCTCTACATCCACCGTCTACTGTCTGGCCTGTTGGACCCTTTTCAATGATTCTTTCTTTGCTTCAAAAAGAAATTATCTTAGGCCTGACAGTATGATGCAGTTCTGAAGAGGGCTGGACTGAGAATGAGGTCTGGGTGTTATTAATACCTTATCCTCAGTTTCATCTCATGTAAATGTAAGTATTAATGTCTTATGAAAAAACGATGCTGGATTGAGAGAAGAATATGTTTGGAAGTGCTCTGCCATCTGTGGAGTTGCACGCTTTTTTTACCCATTATTTTTAGAAACAATGACTGACACATGGAACTTCTTTCTTACTGACATGCTCCTGACATCAAAGTTTAGATACAGATACGCCACTGAACCTATTTCTACGAGTTTGTGTCCAGCTGTTCTCATAGTGGAGAGAGCGGTATGAGACCAATTATACCCTGATACCATACCATCATTTGTGAAGTAAAATTCACATTTTATGGCAAGACAAGAAAAATGTAAACATAAAATTCTCCTCTGCCCTTGGCCTCTCCTCACCCCACCATGCATTGTGTATCTGCTTTAATGCATTGACCAGACCTCCCCCATCGCCTGAATCCCCGCTCAACCATGGAGAGCAACATTCCCCAGCATCAACAAGACAGCTTCTTAAAGATTACATTCCTTCTTGATCTTGGAGGAGGTCTCAGAACCACTTAGATCTGAATGACGTCAACAGTCAAGAATACGTCATTTGGACAAGGGATTAATCTCCAAAATATATAAACACCTCCTGCAGCTCAATACCAAAAAAAAAATACCAACCAAACAATCCCGTCCAAAAATGGGCAGAAGATTTAAACAGATGGTTCTCCAAAAAAAAAAAACCATACAGATGGCCAAAAAACACAGGAAATGATGTTCAACATCACTCATTATTAGAGAAATGTAAATCAAAACTACTATGAGGTACCACCTTACACTGGCCAGAATGGCCGTCATCAAAAAGTCTGCAAATAATAAGTGCTGGAGAGGGTGTAGAGAAAAGGGAACCCTCTTACATTGTTGGTGGGAAGGTAAACTGCTGCAAGTATTATAGAAAACAGTATGAATTCCTCAAAAAACTAAAAATGGAATTAGCATAGACTCCAGCAATCCACTCCTGGGCATCTATCCAGAGAAAACCATGACTTGAAAAGATACATGTATCCCAATGTTCACTTCAGTACTGATTACAATAGCCAAGACATGGAAACAACCTAAATGTCCATCAACAGATGAATGGATAAAGAAGATGTGGTACATATATACAAAGGAATATTACTCAGCCATAAAAAGGAAAGAAGTAATGGCATACACAGCAACATGGATGGACCTAGAAATTATGCTAAGTGAAGTTAGACAGGGAGATACAAACATCATATGCTATCACTTATATGTGGATTCTTTAAACAAGGATGCAGTGAACTTATCTGCAGAAAAGACTGACTCACAGACTTAGAAAAACTTATGGTTACCAAAGGAGACAGGTTGGGGTACGGGAGGGATGGGCTGGGGGGTTGGGATGGAAATGTTCTAAAATTAGGTTATGATGATGGTTGTACAACTATAAAGAAATTCATTGAATTACAAAAAAATAATATGCTATTTGATGCACAGCCCTCTGTCCTGAAAAACTTATCAACCGTTTCTCAGCTTTTCTGGAGCGGAACGGCTCTCAGAGCTTTCTGAGATGCTCTTCCTGCATTATAATCCTCAAATTTGGCTCAAATAAAATTTTTCAATTTGTTCCTAGAGTGACTGATCAACTTCGCATCAACAGTTTTTTTTTTTTTTTCCTCAAGTATTGTGGTGGATCTTCAACAGTATTTTATTTTATTTTTTTATTTTTATTTTTTTTGTCTTTTTGCCATTTCTTGGGCCACTCCCGCGTCATATGGGAGGTTCCCAGGCTAGGGGTCTAATCAGAGCTGTAGCCACCAGTCTACGCCAGAGCCACAGCAACGTGGGATCCAAGCCACTTCTGCGACCTACACCACAGCTCACCACAGCTCACGGCAACGCCGGATCGTTAACCCACTGAGCAAGGGCAGGGATCAAATCCGCAACCTCATGGTTCCTAGTCGGATTCGCTAACCACTGCGCCACGATGGGAACGCCACATCAACAGTTTTAAGCGACAAGCACATTTTCACCTTCACTTAACTTTTTTCAGGCTTGGCTGTGGTACACCCAGATGGACTTTAGGGACAAGCTACTACTGGTGATAATTAATGAATCATGCTCACGGCCACAAGACCACCCCACAAAAACTACCCGTGAACTAAGTTTGAGTCTGTAGAATCAGAGGGTTTAAAAGCCATCTTAGGCGTAGCCTTCAAAAGATTACTATGCTTGTTTTCTTGCTCGGATCTACGTCCAGTGTTTAAATACACTGATCTCAGAATTTCAGGTTGCAAAGGATGAAAAATGTCCAGGGGACCACAAAAGAGGATCTAACATTGTCAGGCTTTGATTTGAATGCCTTTTCTCTTTGAGTCTTCTAGCACAATTCCCATCACGAAACCTCTGCTCCACCCACCAAGCACAATTGCTGAACCAGGGCCTATCCTATGCCTGGCTTTAGGTATTTTAATCTTAGAGGTAACACACTAAAAAGGCTCTAGGTGGTTTTACAGTTCTTTTACACATTTTCCTGAAAATACATTCCTCATGAAGATATATAAGGTTACATAAAATTAACAACCATAAGGGAGCTAGATAATAGATTAGCACACCTTTAAACATCTTTTTACAGGTAGTTGAGATGTTTTAAATAAAGATCAGCACCTGGTTTTCTGAAACTCAGACTCTTGACAGAGTTTTCATGATTTAATCCTTTCAGTGTTAAAGACACACCCTTCTGATTGTCCCTAGGGGAAATAGTCTGACATTCTTTGTAGATTAGTAGACTTTTTTTTTTTAAGCATAAAACCCAGTCTTATACATTCGAAAAGCTTTCTACAGTACAAATTTAGGTTTACATTTCTGATTCCAGCCCCCTGTGGGCAAAAGCCTCAAAGAACACTTAGCTTGTTTGGAATGCTTACCAAGTGAATGAGCCCCTGTCCTTTCTTTCTTTCTTTTTCTTTCTTTCTTTTTTTTAAATGAATTATCATGAAATAGCCCTGTTGTGATCTTTGTTGGGTAAAGAAAAATGGAGCTGGTCAGTCCAGCCCTCTGTATCCATTCTTTCTAAATATTTCCCCCAATTTTTTAGACAAAGGCAGAAAACTGCTCAACCTTTATTTATTTCACAAAGCCCGGGTTTAAGAAGCCCCCGTGGGGGCGTGGTCAGGCTGGGACGGGCTGGCAGCCCCAGACAGGTGTGCCGAGGATTGCAGAGTTAGTATTAAATCCAGTTTCATTTTCTCCTTTGACTGAACCTTCTATTATGGCCTGCTAAAGAAATCAGCCCTCTTATTTCAGTCAGTTAGCCTTTATTTGTTGATCAGTGTTAGTTGAAAGGGAAGCCAGCTTGCTGCTGCTCACCAGTTGCTAATTTCCAAGTTGGAGTTTTCGGAAAAACCTTTAGAATGTCATTTCCCAACCCTTAGAGTCAAATTGCTATGTATATGAAAAACATTTTCAAATAGAACCAAACATTTTCCCCCTTCTGATTTCAGTGCCTACGGATGCCAGAAGAAATTTAATTTTAAAAGGAGAAAGAACATCTTTTTCTAGTTAAATCTGAGCATATGCAATGCAAACAATGGATTTTTATGGAGACACACACAAACACACACACGGAAGCTCAGAGCAATACTATGTGCTTGATGTTTGCCTTTGCACCAAATTCCACTGTCAATCGTTTGCGTTTCCCAGGCCAAGGGATTCAGGTGCAGTGGGTCCAATAAGGGGTCTAAGGACTTCCTTTTTTTTTTTTTTTTTTTTTTTTTTTGCTTTTTATGGCAGCACTCGCGGCTTATGGAGGTTCCCAGGCTAGGGGTCCAATTGAAGCTACAGCCACCGGCCTATGCCACAGCCACAGCCACCCCAGATCCGAGCTGCGTCTTCCACCTGCACCACAGCTCAAGGCAACGCCAGACCCTTAACCCACCGAGTGAGGCCAGGATCAAACCCTCGTCCTCATAGATACTAGTTGGGTTCGTTATTGCTGAGCCACTATGGGAATTCCTCTAAGAACTTCTTTTCAAAGAATCACTATTGTTCCTCAAAGGGACCCCAAAAAACCTAGTAGGATCAAACCCAATCAAAGACTGTGTTGGGGTTACCTGGGAGAAACTGCACAGGGCCAGATGCATTGTTGAAGCTGGGACATAGGATAAAGAAGATGGAATATCCTATAACACGCATCACCATCAATACATTCTTTTTCTTTTTATAGCTGCACCTGTGGCATATGGAAGTTCCAGGGCTAGGGGTCGAACTGGAGCTGTAGCTGAGGTCTATGCCACAGCCACAGCAACGACAGATCTGAGCCACATCTGTGACCTACACCACAGCTTGAGACAAAGCCGGATCCTTAAACCACTAAACCAGGCCAGGGACTGAACCTGCATCCTCTCAGAGACAATGTCGGGTCCTTAACCAGCTGAGCCACAGCAGCAACCCCACCGTAAATATTTTTATAATTGTAAAACTTTCAAAATAAGAAAGGCCCTGTGGTCATTTTGTCAATTCCACATTTTATAGATGGCCAAACAGAGATAAATGTCATTTGGCTAGTTATTAGTAAAGCATGAACTAACTGATTGCCCATCTTCTCCAGCCAACACGAGCCCATCCCAGCCTGGCCATGCCTCCCACCAAGGCATCTCCCTCTATCTTACGTAAAGTAAGGCAGGGCAATTCACACAGAATCCAAATCTCTTAATTCTTTTTTTTTTTTTTTTTTTTTTTTTGGTAGCTCCATGTGGAAATCCTTGGGCCAGGGATCAAAACCACAGCAGCAAGCCAAGCGTCCACCTGCAGCGCCAGAAGAGACCTCCTCCCTCCACCCCCAAGTCTGCTAATTCTTCCAGTAACTAAACTGTCCTTTAATTCAATTATTCCCTTTAGGTTAAAAGATTCACAAGCCATTCCCCATCTCATTCTCCGCTGTTTCTTAGGAATGGATCAAGAACTCCAAGTCATGGTCAAGGTTCTATCAAACCATTGATCACAAAGTAATATATAAACTGCATCCTGTGAGCCAACAGTGCATAGATAGATAGATGGCAGGCAAATAGATGGAAAAGGGGAACCACCCTCAAATCAATAAACGAGGTAGAATTTAGGAAACTTTTTCTTCTTTTTTCAGTTTTTTATTATTGCAGCTTACTACTTGTAAGATGAAAAATAAAATTAATTGAGCATGTTTAGTGCACATAAAAGCTTGAGTATTTTTAACATGATTAAGGAAAAAGGCTAGTGAGTGCACGGGTTCCTAAGTCAGGATTCTGGAATCAGATAGCCCCAGGTTCAAATCCTGACTCTGCTCCACTGGCTACATCAGCCTAACTGGCCTTTCATGTTGTTTCCTCACCTTTAAAATGAGAATAATAGTGTCCATCCCCCAGTCCACAGTGTTTGTAGAGCCCATAGCACCAAGTCCAGCACCAGTTCGACCCAATAAGATGCCTATGGCTGCACTGGGAGCTGTTGCTCTCTTGAAGGCTGGCACAGCCACATTTATGAATTTTACAGTGTTATTTTTTTCTTCTTTTTATGGCCACACCTGCTTGGGGTCAAATCAGAGCTGTAGTTGCCGGCTTATGCCACACAGCAACACTGAATCTGAACTACATCTGTGACCTACACTGAAGCTTGCAGCAACGCCGGATCCTTAACCCACTGAGTTAGGCCAAGGATGGAAGCTGCAACCTCATGGATACCATGTCAGGTTCTTAACCCACAAAGCCACAACGGGAACTCCTACAGTGTTATTATTTTTTAAAGAGGTTTATTTTATTTAATTTTTTTGCTTTTTTAGGGCTGCACCTGCGGCATATGGAGGTTCCCGGGCTAGGGGTCTAATCAGAACTACAGCTGCTGGCCTGCACCACAGCCACAGCCACAGCCACATCAGATCTGAGCTGTGTCTGCGACCTACACCACAGCTCACGGCAGCAATGGACCCTTAACCCACTCAGCGAGGCTGAGGATCAAACCTGCACCCTCATGGTTCCTAGTCGAATTCGTTTCCTCTGCGCCATGACGGGAACTCCCTTACAGTGTTATTTATTCATAAGCAGTTATACGGCAGCTCCTTGAAAATTGTATATTGATGCTGCCTCACAGGGGACATAATAAGGGCACAAGGGCTGGACTCAGTCCAGCAAGGAGAGCTCCTGGACTGGGTCCCAGGCAGCAGCAGGTGGCCAGGACCACTGTGGGAACAAGAGGCCAGAGAGAGAAGGAGCCCTGGGTCAGAGTCCTGCCGGGAAGCCTGCTTCTCAGACTAACCCTCAGGTGGCTGAGGCCCAGCTCCCCCCAAGCAAACACAATGCCTCCCAGCCACCCTGCCCACTGAGGCTACTGGGGCAACAGGGACTGACTGGCATCTGGTGGCAGCTGGGCTTGGAAGGAAAGGAATGGAGATCAAGGCTGTTGTCTGCACTGGGGAGAAGGGTTTGCCAAAGGGGCCTCTTGGGAAGCCCCAGGGCTGTACTGGAGAAAGGAGAGGGAAGCAAAGAGAAGACCACCATTATGATAATAAGACTGGGTTTGTCTCCTAACTCTCAAGCTTCCAGAAAGTTCTAGAGGCCAAAATAAAGTATGGCCTCTCCAGCTGTAAAGTGATGGAGCACTTAGCTGATAAAAACCTTTCCTTCCTCTTCTCAGCAGAGGGGACACTTCCTGGCCTTCTAGGGAGCATAAAGAGTCTGGGACATGGTCTGACTAATGAGGGGAAACTCAGGGGACCACAGCCTAGAAAACTGGAAGGCAAACATCTGGGAAATCGGTGACGTGTGTCTGCTGGACATAGAGGGTAAATGAGACGTGATGATACCTGGAACCTTTCCAACCAAATAGGCCAGGCACATTTCTGAATAATTGGATTGGGGGGAAAAGAGTAAAATGTAGCCAGTGAGGCAAGATGGTGCACTGGAAAGGACTGGATGGGGTTAAGAGATTAATGTAAACAGGAATTATTCTACTTACTGGCTGTGTTCCCTTGGGTGAGTCACTTAACCTCTTTGGGTTCCCCTTTTCTCACCTGTGAAATGGGACTCTTGCATGTAAAGCACTTGGCAGGTAGAGGAAGCTCAGAAGAAGCTGCTATGAGAATTATATCCATTCAAGAAGGCAGCCTGGCAAAAGGAATTGATTCATGAAAAAACTAGAGTGTTCAGATTTTATTTGAAAATTTCCTCTGAAAGAGAGCCCACCCCATGGCCTATTGATTAGCTCATTTTCTTTTCTTTTGTTTTACAAACGAATATGAGAGAAGCAGGGAAGGTCCAGACTGAAAGGGTGCTTGGTAAAGACCCCTAGGGGTCTTTAATCATAGCCTGCAGGCGGTGGGGTGGGGGTGGGGGATGGTGAGAGAGCAGCCTGGTCCTAGATGCCCGCTGAATTCAGAAAGTAACTCCTGGAGGAATGAATGCCCATCGTGGCTCAGCAGAAAACTGACTAGTATCCATGAGGACACATGTTCGATCCCTAGCCTCACTCAGTGGGCTAACATACGGCGTTGCCATGAGCTGTGGTGTAGGTTGCCGACGCATACACAGCTTGGATCTGACGTCGCTTGGTTGTGGCATAGATTGGCAGCTAGAGCTCTGATTAGACCCCTAGCCTGGGGACCTCCATATGTGGTGGGTTTGGCCCTAACAAGCAAAAAAAAGGGAAAAAAAAGGAAGGAAGAGAAACTCTGAGGCACTGCCCTGCCTGACTGACTGATGCACCTTGGTTTCTCGTCTGGATATGACTTGAAAAAGGCCATTTGTTTTTCTAGATAAGACATTAAAAGCTACAAGAAAACCAAAGGGAAACTACACATCCAAACTCTGTATGAAATGTTTAATTTTTTTTTTGCAGCATCGTAGCAAATCCAAACTCATTTCATCCTTAAAGACATCCAGCCTCCGGGCTCTTGGTGTTTCAAACAATTTCATACGTAGCTAAGCTGTAAAGTAACCACACACCCACGAGATAAATTAAGTGAAGTGTTTGGAAGTGATGCTTGGGGGGTGGGGGTTGCTGGTGTCTATCTGGGAGGATTACAATTCTGCTCAATCAAAACAAAACAAAACCCAAACCCAAACCAGCACTGCCGTCTTAGGGGGTTGCGAATAGGGACAGTACTGGGGGTGGGTGGCAGAAGAGTTAGAGAAGAATATGGTCGCATTCTCTCGTTGTCATCAAAGAGCAGAGGTGGGGGTGGCGACTGATCATTTTTCAGGTAATGACGGTGGTAATTAGAGAGGTCCAAACTGGTGGAGTCCAGTTTTCAAGGGTTTTCTTGCTTTCTTTCTTTTAAACCTACACTAAATCCAAAACATTTCCTTATTGTGTTTTAAAACCAAACCAATACAGTTTGCATAACAAACCCCCTAGAGACATTTACTTAATATTTAACTAAGGCTAAATTACAAGATTCCACTTCAGAGGACCTGGCAGAATCTGTGACGCCTAATTCTATTTCATTCAAGGCAAGTTAGTGAGGGTTACAATCTGGCCATTGTTGAATACTTTTCAAGACTCATTAATCTCAAGCAAGAACCAACTTCACAAGCAGGGCAGTCTTTTGAAGTGAACGGTGGTAGTGGTTTAAACAGAGGATTAGGAGATAATCACATTAAAAGTCATCTTTTGGCACTAAAATTGACCCCAGTCCAGGGGTTGTGAATTACAGGGTAGGGGCAGGCTGTTTGGCTCCCCTCTCTTACCGGGTCTCAGAGTCCCCTGTGACACAGCCAGATGGCAGCCTGCCCACATCCAGGGAGACTACTGCTGCCTTCTGATGTGTTATCGCAAAGATGCCTCTTAACCAGTTTATGGGAATGTTTCTAAAATAATACCCAAGACTCTATTTTTGCAGTTAGGCGCTAAAGCGTAGGCACAATTTAAATGTAAATTGTAAGTCTGCTTTGCACTGTAACATCAGCTAGCCAGCTTTCAATAATGAAAGATGTAAAATCTCTCATGTTAAACTCGAGCTCTCCAACAGAAGTTAATTTGACCTGCGAGAGTAGAAGCAGAAGGGAGGAGTCGTCTGCTCTTATCTTATTGCTGGGATTTTGAGTGTACAAAAAAATGAAACCTATATTCACCAAGCAATTCAGCATTTCCTTTTAAAGCGTTCTTTTGATCGCTTAGAAGACAAAACAGCAGACTTCGAACAATTATTTAGTAGTGGATTTGATATGCGTTTCAAATGCACTGCCTAATATTAAGGGGTTCACAGAACAAGATGAAATATGTAAAACCACATTAGCATTCGGTCTGCAGAAGAGATAATGTGACCTTTTTAAAATGATATTCCACCCAGCACTTACTCTTTGCCTTCGTACTCCAGGCCATGGATGGAACTCTTAAGTGCCACACAGCAAACATATAGAGTCATGACCATGTTTCATGCCTCCATAGATTCTCTAGCTGAATACTTTCATTCTGAAGCTAGGGATGCAGCAGACCGGAATCATGAAGCGCCTTGAACAAGGTTTCATGGCTAGGATCCTAGTCCACGTCTCTTGATATTTCAACCTGGCCCAGGGCTCTGTACCCCAGTTAACTGTCTCTTCCCACCCCCAACACAGCTGCTTGGATCAAATACAGCCAACATATGCATTGGCCAACATATGCATGGCCAGAGATGGACAGAGCTGTGCTACCCAGTGAGCTAGGTCAGGTTGTCTTGGGTCTGTGAACAAAAAGACAGGAAGTTACCAGCTGGCAACGGGAGGTGAAGAAGCAGATCCGTGGAGTCGCTGCTTTGTTGTAGCAGAAGCCAAGCTGTTCATTGGCATTAGCTCCTGTGAGCTTCTGTCTCCCGTGGGATCTTATACCCTTAAAACCAAGCCCCCCCTTTCCTGAGCTAGTTTAAGTGGATATGTTTCTAGAAAAAAAACTAAAAAACACCCTATAAACATCAGCCTCATGTTCCTTTTATGGTATTTCAGGGTCGGGAACCTCTGATGAAACCTCAAGGCTGCTGACAGATGTGGAATCAGAGGTCCCTCCCACGTTCCTCCCCCCACCCCAGCCACTTACAATCCTTGCTTCCATTCACAGAGGTCATCAAAAGCCATGAATTAAAATGGATTGAGGGAACTTTAAAACAAAAAAACCCACAAAAAAATGAAAACAGACAAACAAAAAAAAAAAACCATGAATTGTTAGGTGAGAATAAGCCTGCCTGGCATTATTTCAACCAGGCCTTTGACAATCAGAAAAACTGTAAGAACAGTTTGGATAGAATTGACATTGACTTCAAATAACCACACATGGATTAGAATGGTGGGGCCTCTATCTTTTGGTGTTGGTAAAAGGAGTGTTTACAAAAGGGGAAAAAAGGCAAGCAAAAAGTACAAGATAAATGTTAACTTTACCGGAATTCAGGTAGCAAGACCCAGGTTTTCTAAGGGCCAGTTGCCCCCTGAGTAAGTTATTTTATGGTCAGGGAAACTGTGGGCCAGAAAGATTAAAAGACAGGAGTCCCAAATTCAAATGTCTCAAAGGGGTCAGAAGGTCACAAAAGGTAAGGCAACAGGGAGGGGTGAGGTCTGTGCCTAAACTAAAGTGAACAGCCAGCATAAAAGCAATGAAATTCCATTTTAAAGGATTTCCTTAGGTCACTCTTGATGATACTGTAAACTTATATAACATTTCTCAAAATCATGAACTTCTGAAAACCTTATACATAAAGACACATTGCCTCTGAGACGTGGAAAATCCATAGTTCAATATCATTTTGTGTCAACTGGTGAAGATCAGTGTAAAAAATTAAAGGCCCTTTAAAATACATTCAAAAGGCAAACTGACAATGCCGCAAAAGAGTTAACACAAATGGCTGATTAAAATCTGAGAAATATTTTCCTCTTCACTAAAAATATATGAAAATTAACCGAGGTGCCATTTTCCACTGGTTTAATCAACAATGATTGAAAAAAGGAGAACACACAGGGGTTATGAGGAAGAGTCAGACTGAGAACTCTCACACAGCTGATCGGGTGAAAGCAAACGTTTCCAGGAAAATAATTAGCAACATGCATTCCTATGCTTAAGGATTCTATCAATCCTATGTGTTAGGAGAAGATTTCTTCTCTTGGGATTAAGCCTATTCTTCCCTAGTGCACGCTGTCATTTCATTTTAGTTTGGCCAGGACCAAGTTTAAAGACAAATCCATGGTTCAACTTTAGACAAGGCCTTTTTCTCCTAGACTATCTGTATTCCCCTCAAGCTTGATTTTTATATACAGCTCCCATTTTTCCCTTGGATTTCATCTTGAATGCCATACAATATCTACAAAAAGGGGCAGGATCGAAATATCACAAGAACAAAGACAATGAGCCCTCCTTGGGTCAATGGTGGTATTAATATCTGCACTGCTACTTTACAAAATAGAGAATCATTTTATTTATCTGAAAGTGAGATTTCGCCTCATGTGACAAAACTGAACACCATGAGGATTCAATGAAATTGACTCTAACCTTTTTAAGACACAAGCAATACCCTCTTAAAGCTTTTATTTTCTTTTTCAGGGGGGCTGTCACCATGCCAAAATTGAAGCCAAGGAATCAGGTAATTACTCAGCTGGACAGCGACTCCTTCTGAAGCGCTATCTACAGCATTGCTTTATGAACATCTAATAACCTGTTCATGGCCTTTTCTGTCCCAATGTTGAAGATTTTGTTGAATCCAATGACAGGTTAAAAACCCTGATAGGTGATAGAAGAAGAAAATACCTCATTGATGCTTTTCAGCTAATTTAACAAAAACTTATCTAAGTTTCCTGGGACAAAATACCTTTGACTTGTCAAGAAAGGTATATAGAAGACACTTAAGTGGTAGATCAGAGTTAATAAATGCCATATGGGCAAACCTGAAATGCAATCATAGCAAATATGTAATGGAAGAGAATCTTGGGCAAGTGGTTTTAATTCTTAAAGCCTCAGGCTTTTTTTTTTTTTTTTTTTTAAGGCTGATCCTGTGGCATATGAAAATTCTCAGGCTGGGGGTCGAATCAGAGCCATAGCCACCATCCTACACCATAGCCATAGCAATGTAGGATCCGACCTGAACAGTAGCCTATGCCATAGCTTCTGGCAATGCCAGATCCTTAACCCACTGAGTGAGGCCAGGGATTGAACCCACAACCACACGGATACTAGTCGGGTTCTTAATGCACTGAGCCACAACAGGGACTCTCTTCAAGCCTCAGCTTTACCATCTCTTTAAAAAATCAACAGTGGGAAGTTCCTTTGTGGCACAGCAGGTTAAGGATCCGTCATTGCCCCAGCTGTGGTGCAGGCCATAACTGTGGCCCAGGAACTTCCACATGCCTTGGGTGCAACACCCCCGCCCCCCAAAAGTGGATGCCCTTTGTTCTACGAAAGAGCAGTGGCGACCACGTGTCTCCAGCACCAGAGGTCTTAGGAGCACAGGATGGAATCCACTTAACCCAATGTGATCCTTTCTACTGGATCTATTTTCTGATCTGTAAAATGGGCTGGCAGTAGTCGCTTCTCAGGATTGCTGGCGAGATTCAATGAGGTAAAACATGAAAAGCATCATATGGTGGAGAGCATATATACTAACAGCTCATTTTATATAAAACGGCTTATTATTATTTGAAATATTACTATGCCAATCTAATAAAATGATGAAAATGATACTAACCCATTGTTTTGAATAACAAATAAGATAACACAGAGGCCAAAACAAAAACAATAAAAAAGGTACAGCAGTGGGAGGAACAATTATGACTGTGATGAGAAAATGGTGAATATAACCATAAATTCTGCTGAACTACTTCAGACAGTCTGAGTCACCCCTCATATAGCAAATTATTTTTAAAAGCAATAAAACCTGTTGAGACTTCATCCAATGACAACAGTCCAATTAACATAAAATTTGGCAAGAGGTTTGGCATGCTTGAACATAGTTGCCTTCCAAAGAATTGTGGGTGAGACAAAATGTGTAACGTTAGGCGACCTCAAGCTCTGCCCCCTATGTAATGAGCATTTCTTCATCCTTCACCCCTTGAAGAGGCAGCCACTAATTTGGGATATCCCTTACAGGAGAGGCTTCCTCAGCCGGATGCTGATTGCCCAAAAGAATCTCACCCATCTGCACCTTCCCTTCCCTCCAACTCCCAACACCATCAGGAATTTTCCCTCTTTTCACCCACCCTCAACACTGGAGCCAGATCCAGCCTCTCCCATTATTACTTCTGCAGCGGAACACAGAGCAACTACTTTCCCTCCCTCTCGGTATCCCAGCCCCCACCCTCTCTCTGCCCCTTCTTCCTTCCCTCCCTTCCTCCTGAGAATGGCTTCTGTTCTTTCCACCAAGAACTGCCAGGAATGTACACACCGCCTCACTGATACGGATTACTCTCTGCATTGGTGCGTTGTGGACCTGGCCAGGAACCCACTGTTAAAAGCAAATAATGGAGTTCCCGTTGTGGTGCAGTGGGTTAAGAACCCAACTGCAGCAGCTCAGGTCACTCCTGGAGGCGAGGGTTCAGTCCCCAGTCTGGCGTAGTGGGTTAAAGGATCCGGCATTGCCACAGCTGTGGTGCAGGTCACGGGTGCTGCTCAGATTCAGTCCCTCCTGGGAACTTACATATGCCATGGGTACAGCCAGTTTAAAAAGAAAAAAAGCAAGTAACAGGTCACCAAAGCTTAGGGCAAGTGGCATACTCAAAGGTTGCTCTTTCCCCCTCTCAGGTAAAGACTTTATTTGCCCACTTTCTCACAAAAGACTGGCAATTCTACCTCACATGGGAAATCCTCTGAGCACTTGGAAATAAAGGCTCCAGAGTGAAACGTGACAACCCAAAATGACAAGCAGAGTCCCCAAACCACTGGCTCCCACAGGGTCTTCCTGGTTCCTCAGGAAAAGTGCCCCTCTCAGTGGACAAGATGACTGGCTATGAGCGGACTGCACAGTAGAAGATATTCTCAGGTTATTAAAAGTATTTTTGCATCATTTTTCCCACTCAATTACCATAGAAGTTTTTTTATTTATTTTTTATTTTTTTAGTATCTCAGAAAACAAATGACAGGAAACAAAACTCAAGCACTATGGATCTTGGGTGCATTTTCAGATCTTAGGAATAGAAGGAATGTTTCCCACTCTCTCTCTCTCCTCCTGGGACCCCAGATGCTCCAGGGGACATCACTGCTTTGCAGAAACGGAAGGATCTTCAGAAAGGAGGCAACTGTGCTAATACTCAGCTTTTTTGCAAGATGCCTCTGCTTTTGCAGATTCTCAGGCCATACTTTTAGGCATACGCTAGATTTCAGAAGAGGTCTGGCTGGGAGACAGGGATGAAGAAAGGAAAAAGTGGCTTGTAGTTTTAGAAAGCAAATAGTTGGGAAGAATTCAGGGCCAAATAATCCTAGTCATAAACTCAAGGGACCTCAGCGGTCCTTTAGGTGAGAGGCTTCAAACTAGGCCTCAAAACTTTGGACTTCAAGGATTCTTTGTTCAGTTGGCTTATAAAGCTTTTTAAATGTAAGCCTGTTAAAAAGTTGGGAGAAATTGGTGAGAGGATTAGGATGGCTGGGGAATAGAAGGACTGGAGCTCAACTTCCCTCCTAAAAACAACAAAATTCACAACTAAAAGCTGAGCAATCCCCACCCAAATGGACCGGAAACCTTAAAAAAGATACCCTACTCCAGAAGAAAAAGAGGAGGCCACATCAAGAGGTAGGAGGGGAGATTTCTTGATATAAACAACCCCATACCTCCCAGGTGGGAAGCTCCACAGACTGAAACTAACTGGTTCACAGAGAGAAACTCACCTACAGGAGAGTTCTGAGCCCCACATCAAACCCTCACGTGCGGGGATCTGGCGCTGGGAGAAAGAGCCCCTGGAGCATCTGGCATTGAAGGCCAGTGCGGCTTGTGCACAGGAGCTCCACAGGACTGGGGGAAACAGAGACCCCATTCTTAAAAGGCGCACATGGACTTTCACGTGCACTGGGTCCCAGGGCAGAGCGAGCTCTCCAGAGGAATCTGGGTCAAACCTGACTGCAGTTCTTGGAGGACATCCTGGGAAAACAGGGGTGAAGGTGGCTTGTTGTGAGAGAGGGACATTGAAGGCAAAGCTCTCGGGAATGTTCAGCAGCTGCCTTTCTCTGGAGGGGGCTGTTTTGGGAAAATCTGGCCCCACCCATCAGTCAGTGCTGAGAAGCCCCAGGGCAAACAACAATCCAGGTGGGATCACAGCCCCACCCCTCAGTAAACAGGCTCCCTAAAGACCCCTCAGGCACACAGCTGCTTCTAATCCCATCCAGAGACTAAGCCCCCCCCACCAGAGGGATTAGAATCAGCTCCACCCACCAGTGGGCAGGCATCAGCCCCTCCCATCAGGAAGCCTACAGCAAGCCCCCCATACCAACTTCAGCCACAAGGCGGGCAGACACCAGAAGTAACAGAGGCTACAACCCTATTATCTGTAAAAAGGTCACCACACCAAAAACCTATAAAAATGAAAAGACAGAGAACTGTAACTCAGATGAGGGAGAAAGGAAAAACCCCAGAAAATAAACTAAGTGAAGAGGAGATTCTTAGCCTCCAGGAAAAAGACTTCGGATTGTTCATGCTGAAGATGATGCAAGGCATTGGAAATAAACTGGAGGCAAAGATGGATAACTTACAGGCAACACTGACCAAAGAGATACAAGATATAAAACCTAAACAAGAAGAGATGCAAAATACAATAACTGAAATAAAAAATTCACTAGAAGCAGCCAACAGCAGATACAGGAGGCAGAAGAATGAATAAGCGAGGTGGAGGACAGTTTAGTGGAAATTATGGATGCAGAACAGAAGAGAAAAAAGATTGAAAACACTTGAAGAGAGTCTCAGAGAACTCTGGGACAACGTTAAACACGCCAACATCTATATTATAGGGGTGCCAGAAGGAGAAGAGAGAGAGAAGGGGACAGAAAACATAGTCCAAGAGATAATAGCCAAAAACTTCCCCAACATGGGAAAGGAACCACTCACTCAAATCCAGGAAGTACCATATAAAACAAATCCAAGGAGGAAGACACCAAAACACATATTAATCAAACTAACCAAAATGAAAGACAGAGAAAATCTTGAAAGCAGCTAGGGAAAAGACACAAGTAACATACAAGGGAACTACAATAAGGTTATCAGCAGATTTTTCAGCAGAAACTCTGCAGGCCAGAAGGGAGTGGCGTGATATACTTAATGTGATGAAAGACAAAAGCCTCCAACCAAGATTACCTTACCCAGCAAGGCTCTCATTCAGATTTGAAGGAGAAATCAAAACCTTCACAGATAAGCAAAAGTTGAGAGAATTCAGCAACGCTAAACCAGCCTTACAACAAATACTAAAGGAACTTCTCTAGGCAGAAAAGACAGCAACAGGAAACAAAAATTCCACAAATGACAAGGCTCACCAGTAAAGGTATATATACAGTAAAGACACGAAACCATCCATGCACAATTATACCACCAAAATCAGAAATCATGAGAGGAGGTGGGTACAAAAGCAGGACACTGGAGATGAACTTGCAATTAAGAGAACAGCAACTTAAAACAATCTCATATACATATAGACTCTTATATCAAAACTTCAGAATAACTGCAATCCAAAAATCTACAAGTGATACACAAACAAGGACTCTCGGGAGAAGAAATATATCTCATAGTAAATAAGTGCATAATCCACCATGAAGTGGGTCATTTCACATCATTCTTGGAATGCTGAAGTCTTCTTAGAACTGATTCTTGGGGGAAAAAATATAATTGTAATGTGTACATGTAAGGATAACCTGATCCCTTTGCTATACAGTGGGAAAAAAAAACAAAAAAACAAAAAGAACTGATTCTGATTCCCTCTCCATCAAAGAAGTTATGATAATTATAATTCAATAATGCAACTGTAAAATTAAACAATACAGCTCTACAATTGTATTATTATTATCCATTTCTCTTCATGGTACAATGTAAGGTCTATAATGTCTTGTTTATCACATCACCTAGAATGGTGTAATGCCTATACTGAAGAATCAATAAGATCTAACAAATTGTGAGGACACATTTATATAGTTACACTGTTTTTTAACCAATTTATGCATTTTATATTTTACTTATTTTCAGAGTGTATTATTTTTGTTATTCTTCCCAGTTAAGCTATTCTTTTTATTATGCTATCTAAAATATTTAATGGTATATAAGGCTTTCTTCTTTATAAATTTTAGTTGCATAATATACACAATTTTAATAAAATGCTAATTTTTAAAGAAAAATTGAAATGTAATAGATAATACTAAACAGTAAAGATGAAAGCCATACAAAATGGGATAAAGTATAGAATAAATTTCCTATTTTTCTCAGCATAAAAAAAAAAAGTTGGGAGAAATTGGCACAACATTGTAAATCAAGTACATTTTAATAAAACATAAAGTTTGTTGTTTTTTTTTTTTTGTTTTTTTTTTTTTTTGCTTTTTAGGGCCGCACCCGAGGCATATAGAGGTTCCCAGCCTAGGGGTCTAATCAGAGCTACAGCTGCCAGCCTACACCACAGCCACATGGGATCTGGGCTGTGTCTGCAACCTACACCACAGCTCACAGCAACACTGGATCCTTAACCCACTGAGCAAGGCCAGGGATTGAACCTGCAACCTCATGGTTCCCAGTTGGATTCATTTCTGCTATGCTACAACGGAAACTCCAAAAAAATAAACAATTTAAAAAAAGAAAGCAACTAAAAATTATTGACTCAGACTCCTGCAGAAAAAATATAAAAATGTATTAAAATGAAGAAACTAGATTTCATATAAAAAACAGATCTGACAGGTCTGGCCTGTTTTTTCCTCACAGGCATAGATGAGGGGCAGCCATCTCCAGTGTCCGTAGGTGCAAACTCCCTGCCTCCCCCAGCACTTTAATGCTTTATTGCTCTTCCCCTCCATTCGGGGACATTTGTGCTCCTGATCAAGTCCCCTCTCACTTGTTATACAAATGAGAAAAATAAAACCCTGGGGCACAGCCAGAGCAGAGCTGCCCAGCACCTGACTCCTTCACACACAGTGAAACCCTTCTGAAGCTCCGTTTGCAGGGCAGAATCTTGAGTTAGGGAGACAGCCCTGCTGGCAGCCTTGCCCCTGACGCCCCCTTTCCCCACTCAGCAATCCTGACTTTAGAATTGGTTGACCTTTGAGACTCTTTGGCCTTCTGCAGCTGATCAGTAGGCATCGTCATGCTTATAGCGACCTGCAGTCTTCCTATGCTCCAGGCACACCCTGTAAGAGTTCCTGATGACTCTGGGAGACGCAGGTCATTAACACCATCTTACAGGCTCAGGACCAGGAGACAGGGTCAAGTGCACTGGCTGAGCTGCACATGAACCCAGGCCTAGCTGGTTCCAGGGCCGGGAGGCTCACAGCACAGCCCAGCTGCCTTGCAAATGGCCACCATCTCCGCCAATTAAAAACAAACAAACAAACAAATCAGAACTTATTTGCTACTGAATAAAGTTAAAAAATAGTGTCCCAAACAAAACGTCAGAAGGGGTTCCGCCACTCCACCTGGAGTTGTCCCTGGGATTTGTGTATACACCAGCTGCCCCGTAACACTAGAAGCTCCCTCACAGAAGCTGCCCCGCCTTAGGTGCTTCTGGGTCTCCAATGGGTACGGAGCAGTCACACTTAATTCCACCTGATGTTATCAGTCAACAGCTCTTAACTTTCAGTTTTTGATCAACTTTTATTAAAATGGGGCCTCTTGGGAGAAGGCATTTTTTGTCCCTGCATTGGTTCTCAGAAAGTTCCTTTCTCTATACTTCATGTCTCCCCTCTCCCAGTCTTATCCGCCCATAGCTCCTGCCCGTTCTGCTTCTTTTTCTTTTTTTTTTCTTTTTCTTTTCTTTTTTTTTTTTTTTTTTTGTCTTTTTAGAGGCACACCCACGGCATATGCAAGTTCTCAGGCTAGGAGTCAAATTGGAGCTGTAGCTGCCAGCCTACACCACAGTTACAGCAATGTGGGATCCAAGCCTCTCCTGTGACCTACACCACAGCTCACGGCAATGCTAGATCCTTAACCCACAGAGCGAGGCCAAGGATCGAACTCCCCATCCTCATGGATGCTAGTCAGGTTCGTTACTGCTGAGCCAAGATGGGAAGTCCTCTTTCCAGAGCTTTTTAATTTTACAGTAAATCAGGTAAAAATTCAAACCTAAGTGATTTTAGAAAGGAGCATAGGTGCAGAATACTTGAATTCCAAAGCAGGGTGGCTGTTGTAGAAGTCACACTGGTTCCCAAGTAATAATGGTACTTACAACCCATATGATCATCAGTCTTCTGGACAAATAAGGGTCAATATTCCAGTGAGTGAATGGAAGGAACGTGATGTAGAACACTTCTTGACCCAAAGCGGCTGAAAATCTGAATAGGTAATAGTAGAAATAATTCTTCACAACGTACTTCTGTACATAAGCCTAAAAGACAAAAGTTAGAACACTCTGTGAGTTCACTGGACAGATCATTAAAGGCCAAGTTTTAAAAACCTCCATCTAGGAGTTCCTGTCGTGGCGCAGTGGTTAACGAATCCGACTAGGAACCATGAGGTTGCGGGTTCGGTCCCTGCCCTTGCTCAGTGGGTTAAGGATCCGGCGTTGCCGTGAGCTGTGGTGTAGGTTGCAGATGAGGCTCGGATCCCACGTTGCTGTGGCTCTGGCGTAGGCCAGTGGCTACAGCTCCGATTCGACCCCTAGCCTGGGAACCTCCATATGCTGCGGGAGCGGCCCAAGAAATAGGAACAACAACAACAACAACAACAAAAAGACAAAAGACAAAAATAAATAAATAAATAAAATAAAATAAAATAAAAACCTCCATCTATGATTTTCACAAGGTTTCAACTATCCAGGTGCTGCCTGCTCTCTCCTTATATAATTACAGTATCATTATTATCAGCCTACAGTGATACTGAACATCTATCAACCCTGATGTGTCCATATAAACACAGATGATGTTTGTTTTTCATATCGTCATACAATTATATAAGTAACATCCCAGACAGAAATATCAAGGGGAGACACACCAAAAAAGCCTCCTGTGTATACAGAAGGCTGGAAACTCAAGGGAGGTGAGCTCTGTCAGGACACCATGCAGGTCCAGGGCTGTGGTAGGCAGAAGAATGACCCCAAAGACATCCACATCCTTATCCTTAGAATCTGCAAATATGTTACCTTACATGGCAAAAAGGGCTTTGCAGATGTGATTAATGATTTCAAGATCAAGGGCTTACCCTGGGATCATGTGAGAAGGTTCAATGTAATCAAAAAGATACTTAAAAAATAGGAGACAGAGAGTCAGGCATCAGAAAGCAATTTGAAGATGCTACGCAGATGGCTTTGAAGATGGAAGAAGGAGCCAGGAGTCAAGGAGTGCAGGCAGCCTCGAAGAGCTGGAAAAAGTGAGAAAAAGGATTCTCTCCTTGAGCTCTGCGGATGCCTTGATTTTAGCCAAAAAATAACTATTTTGCTCTTATAACCTCCACATATTCTGTATCCACAGGATAAATTTGTGTTGTTGTTTTAAGCCACTAAGTTTGTGGTAATTTGTTGCAGCAACAAGGGATTTTTTTTAAAAGTCTTTGAATTAGCTTTTTTTCTTTTTTTCTTTCTTTCTTTTTTTTTTTTGGCTGCGCCCATGGCATATGAAAGTTCTCAGGCCGGGGATCAAACCCATGCCACAGCAGTGATCATGCCAGCTCCTTAACCTACAAGGGCACCAGGGAACTCCCAGTGTGAAGACTTTAGAAAAATAACTTGATGACTGTTTGTAATTTCCTTTTTAAATGGGATTAATCAAGTCAACCCACCACAGCAATGATATAAGAAACACAGCAAGTACACAGGGGGCCTGCTAAAATGCACTCCCATTGTCTATCACCTCTTCCACCCTATTATCCTGGTAGTAGGCAGGGAGGGGGGGGGAAGAGATTTAAGGGTATTAAAACAGGCATAAGCAGACAATCTATTTAAAAATATGGTGTATGTCCTGAAATGATGGTATCATAGTCCTGAGTAAAAGACAAAAGCTTTGTCACCCTGTTAAATGAATCTAAAAAGCAGAGGTTTAAAGCTATTGATGGTAGACATAAACTTCCTAAAAGTAAAATCGAAGTAAAATGCCAATACAGAAAATGAAGAGGAAAAGAGGCAGTCCTGCCACAGGGGTGACTATGTCAAGGATCTTGTAGGTCTGGATTTTTGGTTTGTTTTTACACAATGTCGAATGTTGGGGAAATTCAGAGAATAAGCTGTGTGCCCTTATTCTGCAAATATTCATTCTGTGCCTAGGATGACTCAGAACTTGGGCTGGGTGCCAAGAATATTCAGATGAGCCAAGTGTGACGCCTGGCTTCAAGGAGCTCTTTTCTGGTGGGGGTGGCTGGGTACCAAAAAGTATAATTTGAGGGAATTAATTTTTAAAAGACCAATATTGTATTTGAAGCCTTGAAAAAGGCCAGGAGTGCATTTTTTACCTAAGCAGGGGAAAAAAATGACCTTGGGGAAATTGCAAGAATATCAGTTGTACCTGGCACTGCTGGCTACCTACCAAGTATGCATGGCTTGCTTTCTGGTCTCTACAAGGCTCCCAGTTTTATTCCAGCATCTTTCCCTCCCCCACAGAGCCCTGTGACTCAGGGGGAAGCTGATACTGCCCATAGCTCCAGAGGTATATTCGGATTTGTGTAAACCAGTCATGGCAAGTTAAAAAATCAATCTCAAGCCAAGCAGTGCATGGTGCTACCTCAGAGAAAGTTACTAGTCAGGGGTGAGCATATAACGTTGCCTAAAGTTCATCTCTCTAGGGATAAACTTTACTTCTAAGTGAATTCAAAGGAGAAAGAATGTATCCATCCCAAAGAGGATATATAGTAATACATAAAATGAATTAAAAAGGGAAGTTTCACCTCTTTGCCAAGATATTATGGCTGGATTTACAAAACATGACCAAGGGATTGTGAAGAATAAATAAGTGACAAACTCTTCCCTCCTACCTTCTCCCCATCTCTCATTATTTAAGCTAAGGACTCATCTTTGCAAATTCTGTTTTAGAAATATAACATCCAAGAGTCCCCATGGTGGCTCAGCAGTTAACGAATCTGACTAGCATTCTTGAGGACACAGGTTCGATCCCTGGCCCTACTCAGTGTGTTAAGGATCTGGTGTTGCATTGCTGTGGTGAACGCCAGCGCCACAGCTCCAATTCGACCCCTAGCCTGGGAAACTCCATATACCACAAGTGTGGCCCTAAAAAGTAAAATAGATAGATAGATAGATAGATAGATAGATAGATAGATAGATAGACAGACAGACAGACAGATGGATAAACATCCAACAGGCCTGACCTTGGGGCAAACCCTGTGAAAAGACCCTTTTTATATAAAGATTAGTTATTTAAATACCAGCTATCAGGCACACCTGATGATCTGACCTGCTTTGAAAGTTTATGAAAAAACTTCTGCAAAACTTTGACAAGGGTCAAACCCCTTTCATGTGTCAATTCCTGGTACCCAAGAATTATATTGATAGGAATAGAGTAGGGTGGTTACCCAGGTATTTGTAGAAGTCCCAGTAGGGGACCATAAATAGAGAGGGAAATCTAGGGAACTTTTAGAGTCCACTGTTAAGTTAATAATCACTCTAAAAAGCCATCAGAATGTCACAGAACAAAGCAGGCTTGCTTAACTATAAAACCATAAATAAAGCACTATGCCTCGGGTCACTAAGTGAAAGATAAGATAGGGCCTGTGTTCATGTTCAGCAAGATAATGATCCTTAGGACCAAGGAGAGGAATTTAAGGGAAGGATGACATTCCAAAGTAGGAGACCCTCGTTATACAGAAACCTCAGACGATTCGACACATTTTAGCATCTGTTACGACCCTTCCACTGATCTGAATAAGTACCATGACAGTCCTAGTTTGACCTCATAGGGTCAAATATTCTCTCACCCAACACAAAAGAGGAGCTAGTGATGTACGCCTGATGTCTACTTGAAGAATGAGGAAGGCGGTCTTTTCCCACTCTCCAATTTCCTTGGATTATAAAAATGTAGCCCACCTGATCCTTGGGGCAGAGCCTCTTCTCCTGCCCACTAGGATGCCTCACAATCATCCTATCCTCATAAATCTATTTCTTGCCTATCACTTTGTCTTTCACTAAATTCCTTTTGTGCTGAGATGCAAAGAACCGGAGCCTCCGTAAGTCCAGACACTTAGTGATTCTAATTGAAAACAACGTGGGTTCAAGTTCCAGTCTGGGTTCTGGCTGGGTTCAATTCAGAGGTGTTTTGATTTCAATATGACTTTATAAATACTCAGCAACAAGCATTTTCCTACCCTAAGACTTGTCTGAGACCAAGTTCAATATCTTCATTCTAGCAAATAATTGAAAAGATTGTCAAAGATGACAGGAAACGGCTTTAGTGTTACATATTACTAATTAGTATCTTCAGGCATACTTTTCAAATCTCTTAAGAACTCCCTTTTTTTGAGTGAAGAGCTAAATATTCTCTAAATCTTCTCAGAAACAAAAAAGCAAAGAATAGTCAAAGTGCATTTTAGATTACATCTCTGTATATGTAAATAAATAAGTTGAGAGCCAATATTTGCCTCCGAATTCCTGGGAATTGTATGTACTGTCAATAAAGTGGTTGAATAGTTGTCTTTTCAGAACAAAAACCTAAGTTTCCCTTGTAGGAAATCTTAGTGTGTCTCACTTCAAGCTCTCTTTGGAAATAAGACTTTTCAGTTCCAGGATTATGTGTTGGTCCCACTGGGAACAATTAGAAGGAGAAGAAACTGGGGTTAGAAATAAAAATGGTAGCAGAGAGAAGAGAGAAAACTGAGAGACAGTCCCCAACCTCCCCATTTCCCACCTGATCATCCACTCCCCGGAGCCCCCCCTGGAGCCCAGTCACTGTCTCCGCAGCAACAGCCACCCCCTCCCAGCAAGAGGCTAGGGCCTGGTTTATTCCAAATTTTATCACCTCTTTTTAATTAAAAAAAAAAAAAAAAAAAACTGAGAGGCAGGAAACCAAATCCCGGAACAAAACACCTACATTCTATAGAATTGGCGACACACAAGTGCTGAGCTCCCAGGCAGAGGGCCATGTTTCTGGGGCACAGAAGGCAATGATTATCAGTTGATTTTTAGGCCAAAAGAAAAAAAAATCAGGAAAGCAGTGAACATTCAGGTGGGTGGAGAACTACTTTTAGAAATAAAATACCTCTTAGCATGCCAATCATCTGCCGCAAAGCCGAAGAAGTTTCTAGTAGACAAGGGATGCTAGGATGGAAATTACCTCTATATCCATTATTACTAACTGTGAAGTATCACTGACATTTGTCCATTTTATTTATTTTTCTGAAAGTTAAAAAACAAAATGTTTTTGCAGGTAGGGGGAAAAAAAACATCATCTCAGTTTTGCAATGCTTGCTTTCCTTTATGGTTATAAATTCCTCAAATGCACATCCCCCTAAAATGGGGTTTGGAGTAACTTAATGTTTGAGTGGGAGAAAGACTGCTCTATTTTGCTGATACCTGAGCATTCTGTGTCTTCTGCAAGGCTGCCTTCAAGGCATAAATAAATGAAGACGGAGTGGGAGCTATACATATCAACAGAGTGATGAAAGCAAAGAATGCTGTGAATATGTAATTTCTTGACTTAGCTCTGCCCCCAAACACCTGAATGTTTTTTTGTTTTGTTTTCTAAGCACACAGAGAGGAGTCCTAAATGCAGAGGAACTACGGCCAGGTCAGCGCCACTGGCTGTAATAAGGTCTGACCCAGACAGCAGAGGCGCGAAAGTCCAGCAGACTTGGCAGCTGGCCCGGCTTTTGAGCTTTCAAAGGAGGAACACAAGAAACAGCTTTTAGCCAAAACAATGCGTGACCTTGGGAAAGTCAATTTGCCTGGAAAGGATGGCGTAGTATTAGTTCAGGTGGCTTTTAAAATACAAAACCAAAATTTAAGTAGGGAAAGGCCTATTAAATAGACTGTTACCCAGGACCCATTATATAAAATGACATAAGTTTGAAAGTCTGCACTAATTGGTTGAACGTGAGGAGGGGCCCAGGGAACCTCTGTTTCAGGCCGGACACCCCCCCGCCCCCCAATCCCAAAGTTTTCTCTGGATTATCCCTTCAGAGCAGTTCAATAATCAGTTTGAAAACCGCTGACCTTAGTCTCTGCCAGACCTCACATACCACCTTTCTGTGACTATCCTTTGGCCTTGAACAAGCTATAGGCCTTCTGACCTTGAGGTCTTTAAAGGACTTGATAAACCCTGGACCAGTATCATTGCAAAGTCGTATTATGTATCTCCATTTTTTCTGATTAGAGCTGTAAATATGTGCTCTTCCAAAGGTCAAGTCTGAGATATTTTCCTATCTCAACAGGGCCGGAAGCGGTCCACTTTAATTGGAAGCAGTAGAAGATCATTCTTTCTGGCTGGGAGAGATCAGATTTGTACAGGGATCGGCACAGTTTTACTTAAAAATCATCTTAAGACTCCAAGACACACCACCAACAGCAGCAGCATTTCCTTCACCTCGGCTTTGCTTTAAAGAATATTTGCAGAGCAATGAGAAAGAAGAGTCTAGACTGACCTGGAGAAAAAAAGCCCAGGAAGAAGGGAGGGTACACAGCACAGGGTGGGGGGTGGGGGGATGGTTAAGAATGCTGACTCTGGAGAAAAGCGTCTCAGGTGGAATCCAGGCTGCTCCAACACTCACTTCAAACTGACCTCCCAGGGCCTCAGTTTCCCTTTGTGCAAATGGGACTAATAATAACACGTACCATCTAGGGATGCTGGGAAGATTCAATTAGAGGCTGTCGATGGTGTATGCCAAGCATTCAGGTCTGAGCATGGCAGAGAAATACCTAAGACCTAGTTCTCGGCCATGCATGACAATGGTAGCAGTGACAACTTCCCAGAAAGTCCTTCTCAATTCTAATAAGCATTCAAATCTCCAGAACCTTGTTAAAAATGCAGATTTTAATGCAGTTCACATGCGGCAGAGCTGTAAGTTCTGATAGGCTCCCAGGTGATGCAGACACTGCCAGGCTGGCCACCCATGGCCACACTTTGAGTAGCAAGGGGCAAGGACACCCCAGGGAAGGGCTGCTAAACCCAAAAGGAAGGCTCTCAGATTTTTTTTTTTTTTTTTAAGGACACAACCATGGCATATGGAAGTTCCTAGGCCAGGGACTGAATCCGAGCCACAGTTTCGACCTATGTTGCAGCTGTGGCAAAGCCTAATCTTTTAACCCACTGCCCTGAGCCTGGGATTGAATCAGTGCCTCCAAGGCAACCCAAGCAGCTGCAGTTGGATTCTTTTTTCTTTTTTTTTCTTTCTTTTAAGAGCCGTACCTGCTGCATATGGAAGTTCCCAGGCACCACAGCCACAACAACACTGGGTCCAAGCCACATCTTTCACCTACGCCAGATCCTTAACCTGCTGAGAGAAGCCAGGGATCGAACCCGAATCCTCATGTATAGTAGTTGGTGGGGTTTTTTTGTTTTTGTTTTTGTTTTGTCTTTTTTTAGGATCCCACCCATGGCATATGGAAAATCCCAGGCTAGGGGTTGACTCAGAGCTGTAGCTGCTGGCCTACACCACAGCCACAGCAACACAGGATTGGAGCCACATCTGCAACCTACACCACAGCTCATGGCAACGTTGGGTCTCTGACCTACAGTGAGCGGGGCCAGGGGTCAAACCTGCATCCTCATGGATCCTAGTTGGGCTCATAACCTGCTGAGCCACAGTGGAAACTCCGGCAGTTGGATTCTTAACTCACTGTGCCACAGTGGGAACTCCTTTCAGATGTAATTCTCAGGGTTAGAGGAAGCCCCAGTGGGAGTTTTCATGAGGGTAAGATAACATGATCAAAGCAACAGATAAAAATGCTGGTGACCAGAAGAGAACAGTTAGTGAATTTCACGGAGAGGCCCGCAGTAGTCGGAATGCAGGAATTGGACCCCAGACATGCACCTTAAACACAGAAGATACTAAAAGGAAGGGCATGTAAAAAGTGTCCCACACAAATAACAGCAGGTCAGACAACCAACCATGATGCAGAAAGAAAGAAAGGAGGCAGCCCGGGCTCCTTGCCTTTGTCTGAGAAGGGGCTGCATAAATTCCTAGATGACAAATTCAGAATTAGTTAAGAAGGAGTCGTGAAGCTTGAAAAACATTCCTAACCTCTCGGAACATCGCAATATGGGAAAAGAAACCTCATTTCCCCTAAAAAGGGCTCTTGCACCACTGTCAGAATCCTGGCTTGGAAACTAGGTTCTCTGGCTCTGTGGGCAGGAGCATCTGTCGCTACGTTCTCTGCTAAGATAGAGGCAGCACTTGGCTTTTTTTCCTTTAAAGAAAAGATAAAAAACGAAGCGAAGAGTACCCCATTAAAATCAGCCGTGAAAATCAAGTACCCCATTAAAATCAAGTCTTGGAAGTTAAAACTATGCTTTTCAACCCAACTTGGGACAGTCTTTGTCATTTCTCAAAGTTACATCTGTTATACATTCAACCTACACACTCATTCTTCTCAATTCCCAAGGGTTATCACCTTGGCGTATGCTTGTCCAAGATCACTTTTCAAGGTGGGAGCAGCTTCATCCACTTGGGGTTGTGGGAGAAGAGGGGCATCAGCCTAGGTCTCCAGAAGGACAGCCATTTACGGAGATTGGGGTCTCCACGGAAATACCTTCCACGGTTGGGGCAATGTCTTGAAAGGCAGTAGATCTGGGACTAAAACTCTGCATTGCCTTGCTTTCTGAGTCTCATACTCTGCATGTATTCATTCAGAATTTCTAATCTAGAGGCTAGAGATTAGGAAGGGCAAATCTAAGGAACTAACGCCTCCTTCATCAGAGCCTACACTTCGCAAGGTTTTGATCCTGCTCCCTCTGAAAGACCAGGCTTTGGTGGGCATGCCATTACACACTGCAGAGATGGAATAGTTATAAATAAACACTCAGCTATTATAAAACACCAACGTTAATGTGCCAGTACAAACCAGCAATGCCCACCCATTTTTAAAAAAAGAAAAAAATGAGTTCCCATGGCTCAGCAGGTTAAGAACCGACTAGAATCCATGAAGACATGGGTTCAACCCCTGGCTTCTCTCAGTGGCTTAAGGATCTGGTGTTGCTGCAAGCTGCTCTGTACATCACAGATGCAACTCAGATTCAGCATCGATGTGGCTGTGGTGACAGCCTGCAACTGCAGCTCTGATTCAACCCCTAGCCTGGGAACTTCCATATGCTGCAGGTGCGGCCCTAAGAAGAAAAAAGAAAAAAATTAAAATGGCCAGTCTTTTCCAGACAGAGGCCGTGTCTCCATGGACTAGTCCATCACTGCTTACTTTAGTGATGGAAGATCGACATTAAGAGTGATTATTTCTTTTGGCAATAAGCACTGAGATGAAATCAAAGCAGGATCAAGTGATACCAGATGATATGTGTGTGTTGGGGGTGCTACCCAAGGGGGAGCTGTTTGAGCTGAGCCCTGGATGGGGAGGTGAGCTGGTTACTTTGGGGTCTGTGGGTTTGAGCGATCACTTGGCAAAAGGCCTCAAGTAGGAACCAGGCACGCTGGGACATGGCAGGTAGAAAAGAGAAAGATAAGAGCAGAAGCTAGATCAAGCCAAGGTATGGGTTCTAGGCTGGGAACAACAGTAAATTCCTGGAAGGTTTCAAATAAGAGTATTGTTATTAGTTTTGTTTTGTATTGGCTGCCCTCAGAGTATGCTCAAGTTCCCAGGCTAGGGATCGAACCCAAGCCACAGCAGTGACAATGCTGGTTCCTTAACTGCTATGCCACCAGGGAACTCAAGAGTATGATTATTTGAACTGACAAGACTAAAACAAATTTTGACTCTGAAACCAGGGGAAGAAGGCCCTGCTTTAACTCTTTCATTTTTTAATTTTTTTTTCTTCTTTTTTGACTGGTCCTGTGGCATATGGAAGTTCCCAGGCCAGGGGCTGAATTGGAGCTGCAGCTGTGGCCATGGCTACACCAGACCTGAGCTGCATCTGCAACCTACTTGGCAACTTACAACACCATCAGATTCTTAACCCACTGAGCCAGGGCAGGGATTGAACCTGCATCCTCACAGAGACAACGCTGGGTCCTCAAGCTGCTGAGCCACCATCGGAAGTCCTGTTTTTAATTTCTTAAACCTAATGGAGAAATAGCATTAACTAGCAGTGCTGAACTTGAAAGCCAACTTTAAAGTCCCCCTCTTGGCCGAGTGATGTAGACATGCTTTGTCTTGAATTTTCGTCTCTTTACCAATATGCTCCCATCACATTTAATTATTTTTTTAAGTTTATTAAATCAAGACTTTCCAAACTATAAAGAAAATTAAATGAGGCTCTCATAGGAAGCCTCAGGAAGATTGACAGTGTCCCTTGAAGGAGAGAAATGAAGGAAGAAGATGGACAAGGGTGTCCCCTTTCATCTTGCAGTTGAGATAGCATTACAAGTTGGGTGATCTGAGAGCTCTGCTCAGGGCTTGGGTGATTAAAATTTCAGGATGGCAAGAAGGAAAGTCAATAAAATGGAAGGACAACGTCTTAGAATAAGATGCTTGAAAGGGAACTGCGTGCTAATCATTTTCATCTGCTTCGCGGGCATCTGCTGGGATCCCTCAGTACGTGTCCAAGAACAAGAGGGAGGCTGGGCACCACTGAACCTGATGTGGCTTCTATTTACACTGGAGTTTTCACTGTAGCCTTTCCCACAATTTGAGCTTTGTTTTCCTCCTGAGCACCCCTCAGATTTCAGCTCTTCCTCTGAGCATCCTTGGTCTATCTCCCTTTTCCTTTCCTGAAGGACCAGCTCTTGTATGGGGCACTATCAGGAAGGGTGAGCCGGGATGAGGACTGTGAAATTCCGCAATCTGAGTGGCAGCTCTGCTTCACCTGAACCTAGAACTAGATCTAACAACTCGACAAAAGGCTGCCTCGTCATCACTGTTAGGTAAACACACAATATGTGCGGAGGAAGCAAATCTAGGCACGAGATGGAGAGGGTCAGACAGCAGCATACAGAGCCTAGAGACATGGCCTCTGCTGGGAGAATTCCTTCCAGAGGCAAGAGGAGACACAAAGAACAGAAATGACCGATTCCATTTGTGGGGGGGGCAGAGGTGGGGAGAGAACCAGCTGCCCTTTAAATTCTCCAAACATCTTAAGAACGTAACTGTTTTTCAAAACATTTTGGATCCGCTAAAACCTGAAACACATTGTGCCAAACATTCTTCCATTTAAATTGTTAAGCCCTTGTGTGTTCAGGGGGATTTTTGGTGCAGATGTTTCTGATTCATTTATATTAACTTATCAAAATGACATTTGGAAGAGCGACGGGATGTTTGAGAAGGAGGCTTAGAGACATGGGTTCATTATTTTAAGCCAGGAACTCCATGCCCTGCCCCAGTGCACATACACAGCGTTCAGAACTTGGAAGGGTTGACTCTGTTCTACTCTAACCTTGCAATGTGAACACACCCACTCCTAATTCTCTTAAAAAATTTCTTTTCCTAAAACTTTAAAAGGCACTACCAAAAAAATGGGTCAACGGGGGGCAAAAGGTATACACGCCTAGTTATAAAATAAATAGGTCATGGGGATGGAATGTACAGCATGGTGACTCAAGTTAATAATTCCATAATTACATATCTGAAAGCTGCTGAGAGAGTAAATCATAAAAAGTTTTCAACACAAGGAAAAAATTATGTAACTATGTGTGGTGACAGATGTTAACTAGACTTACTGTGGTGATCATTTTGCAATATATACAATTATCAAATCACTATGGGGTACACCTGAAATTAACATAATGTTATATGTCAATCATACCTTCATTTTTTAAAAATTTATTTTTATGGTTTTTGTTGGTTTTTTTTTTTTTTTTTTTGCTTTTTAGGGCCACACCTGCAGCATATGGAGGGTCCCAGGCTAGGGGTCAAATCGGAGCTGTGGCTGCTGGCCTACACCACAGCTACAGCAACACCAGATTTGAGCCATGTCTGTGACCTATACCACAGTTCACAGTAATGCCAGATCCTTAACCCACTGAGCGAGTCCAAGTATCGAGCCCGCACCCTCATGGCTCCTAGTCGGATTTATTTCCACTGCGCCACATGGGAACTCCAATATTTTTTTCATTTTTAAAAGGCACCATCAAAATGTAAGAAAGCTATTGGATACAAATAAATTTTCTCCTAGGACATCTTTTATATAAAAGATTAAAAACAAACATTTAAATCAGTCAAAGGCGAAATGGAAGTCTGACTAGTTTGCCACTGAAGTCAAGGTGGTTTTATTCAAAGTCTTTCCTGCCTCCATCCTTCTTGTTTATCTGCGCTAAATGGGTACAGACTGTTTAGCTTGGAGATCTCTTTACCCAAGGCTATTGTGTTAGTATGTGTGTGTGCACGAGGAAGAGAAAGCTGTCTTTGTGCTATCCCATCCCCATTTTTTCTTTTTTTTTTGTTGTTGTTGTTGCTATTTCTTGGGCCGCTCCCTCGGCATATGGAGGTTCCCTGGCTAGGGGTTGAATCGGAGCTGTAGCCACTGGCCTACGCCAGAGCCACAGCAACACGGGATCTGAGCCGCGTCTGCAACCCACACCACAGCTCACGGCAACGCCGGATCGTTAACCCACTGAGCAAGGGCAGGGACCGAACCCGCAACCTCATGGTTCCTAGTCAGATTCGTTAACCACTGCGCCACGATGGGAACTCCCCATCCCCATTTCTTAAATCCAGCCTCTGCTTTTCAGAGCACTCAAGGATTCCAAGATGGGAAGGGTACTTAGAAAGATTTTCCTTTCTTGATCCTTCCCTGCCCCTCCCCGGGGCAGTGTCACGTGGTGGTGGGCATCACAGATGAAGCAGGGATGGGACAGATCAAGGAAGGACAGATGGAAGCGGGGAGGGGTGGCGCATTATGCTGAGAGGGTCTCCCTCCCTCTGCGCTTCTAAAGCCTTGTCTACTCAAAAAATTCTTGGGTGGTTCCATCAATTTCCTTCACATTTTCAAACTGAAGTTCCCTCTGGAAGGCTATCTCTGAGCAAGTTTAAAGTCACTGGTCCCAAAAATAAACTTAGAAAGAGCTTTGAAACTGTGTGTGTACACACATAAAAGAACATGAAGAAGAAAGCCATGCTGGGTCAGAACAATGGCCTTCCCCACCCAGCCCGTCCTCTGGCAGGCTGACTTCCTTGTGCCCTGTGTATGCTGGTGTTTTATCTTGTTTTGTTTTCACTTTTAATTTTTCGAGCTAAAAGTAAAGTTCGGGCTTGCTTTTTTTGGGGGGGGGTATCCTTTTTTTTTTTTCCTGATTGTCTGATTATACCACTTGTTATTTTTGTGATGAGCACATTTCACTCCAGCAACATGTGGGAGTTCAAAAAAACTAGATACAAAGTGAAAATTACTCATTATCCCAACCCTAAGACTCAGCCCCCTTGAATATCTCTGCTGGTCTTTCAGTGTGGTGACCTGGATTTTCACAGGAGATTCCACTGAATCTTAAAAATGTAAGTAATGTTTGCTGTATTGTGAGCATTTCCCCAGGTCCTTAAATGTCATTTTAGATCATAATTTGTGTCAAGCTTGACTGATTTTTCCCTTCCACCTGTGCTGTGCTCCCCCTTCTCTCCCTGCCATCCTTACAGCAGATCCCATCCCAGACCACAGACAGGCCTGAGTGTGAAGTGAGCAGTAATCTTATCACCCCAAGAACCTCTTGTTCAGAGTTCCCTGCCCACTTCCACAGGAGCCCCTAGAGGTACATTCCAAGGACACTGTTTCACCTTGCCCATTTCTTATCCTGCCAAATAACCATCCACACCAACAACATTCCCTGCGACCACCTGTTTGCTTTTTTTTTTTTTTTTTTTTTTTTTTTAGGGCCGCCCCCGTGGCATAAGGAAGTCCCCAACCCAGGGGTTGCATCAGAGCTGTAGCTGCGGGACTACACCACAGCCATAGCAACTCGGGATTCAAGCTGCGTCTGCAACCTATGCCACAGATGAGGGCAATGCCGGATCCTTAACCCACTGAGCAAGGCCAAAGATTGAACCCTCATCCTCATGGATACTAGTTGGGTTCATTACTGCTGAGCCACTATGAGAACTCCATGTTTGCATTTTTTGATCTTGTTGCTTGCTTGTTTTAGTTTCCCAAGGACCTAAAGTCTCTGTCGGATTTTGCAAAAACAGCAGGGATAGATAAAGGCCGCTGAGCACCACAGCTCAAAGCACCCTGCTGAAGAAATAAAGAATGACCTGGAGATGGGCATGACCTGAGACAGTCCCTGTCCCATAGTCCATCTCACAACAGGGAAAACCAGGTCCTCCATGGGTTTGAAAGTCCTCGAGCTTTGTGCATGAGCCAGAGCCCTCCCTCTTCTGTACTGGCCAGCTCTGGCTGACATAAATGGCTGTAAAAAGAACAAGACCAGGGTCTGGGTGTCAGCACCATCTTTGAATCCAATGACGTATCTACTGGGCAACTCCAGGCAAGTTTCAATTTTTTCACCTCTACAATGGGAATAACGCCAGCTCCCTCACAAAGGCTCTTGGAAGATGAAATGAAGTCACTTACATAAACCACATCATACCATGCCAGACACACAGTATGAGCTCTATAAGTTGTAGTTGTAATTTCAGTTTTTATTAAAAGTATAAATAATAAGAAAGTGTCAGAAATGTCTAGTTAGTAGAGCATGTGGGAGGGAATGAAGGTAGGAAGATTTTTAAAAAACCAAGACATCATAGAGGAGGAGGAAAGCAATCTGTCCTGGAAGGAGACTGGAATTGTGATAGAAAGAGAAAGAGAAGAAGGACATTCCAACTGAAGGGAACAGCATGAAGAGCAGAATGGAAGCATCAAGGCAGAGCGTTCCTGGAAGAGTACCTGGTTCAGTATAGCTAGAGTGGAAGTTATTTACATTGTGGGGGGGGGGAGGTTGCAGGTGGCGAGCCTACAAAGGGAAACCAGAACCAAAGAGAGGAGTCCTGAAGGTAGTAAGGAGGAGGTTGGGTGGTGTGGGTAATGGGGAGCCACTGAGAGTGTTTGAGCCAGGAAATAAGGTGATCAGACAGGTGCTTCGAATGGACAGCTCTGTGTCGCATTCTTGTCCTTTCTCTGCGATTTCCCATCTTCTTCATACTGAAATGTATCTAAGGAGAGGTCACAGACACGCGCAGGAAACCACTTTTCATGCTGCCCTCTTGGAAGGTCTCATACACAACCTGCCTCTGCCTTCGCCTCCACAGCTCGGGGCAGCCTGGGTTGAGCTTCCCCCCCACCCCCGCTTCACATCTGCAATAAAAGCCCGGAGCCCCCAGAGTCTTCGTGGGCCATCACGGAAGATGAAGAAAGCTTGGGTTCTGTTTTTGGCCTTGACTCTGCCATGTGGGATCGGATGATACAGTTATTTAGCAAGAAACCACAGGAATAAAAACAATTTGATGAAACCCAGAGAAAGTGAGTTTCACCGCGGAAGGCGGCCGAATGCCACAGGCTGCGCAGAGACCCACCCTGAACAAACCCTCAGGCTCTGGGCTTGGGCTCAGCTCTGCCACCGAGTGACGCATGCTTCAGAGGCCTCCTCCACAAAGGGGGGACTGTGGTCCCTACACCTAAGGACCAGGACTCACTGAAGACACTCAAGTATGGAAAATGTGGTTCTCATTTCTTTTCATAGAGCACGATTTCCAGAAAGCGCTGTGTGACCAGAACCAATGACCTTGACACGTCAGAGACGGTCAGAGAAATATGGGTTTGCAGCCCTAATAAGGAAGGGAACCGGGCCAAGTTAAACAATGGGGGTGCCTCTGCCTACTTCCCTGAGGTCGCTGAGGAAGCAGGGGGAGCATGAACTGGAAGAGCAGGGGAGAGAAAAAGGATGCTTGCGGTCCTCACAGCCCTCATTTCGGAAGAGGAGACTGAGGCTTCTGCACGAAAAGCCCCGCCCACTGCCACACCCATAGGCTCACATCCACACACCTGCTGCACCCACCTCCCCCACCCCCAGCCCGGTTTCTGCGCTAGGATGGAAACCTGCCATCCTAAGCCAGGTGAAATCACAAGGCTGAAATCACACTGTCTGACAGGATGACTACTTGGGTTAAAACAGTGACTTCAGCATCATTTACGTCCTTATCCTTTGAGGCGTGGGTCCCCAGACCCAAAGCATGGGTATCACCTGTTAGACATTCAGAATGTCAAGCCCACCCCAGAGCTGGGGGAATCACTGGGAATTTTAACCCGATTCCTCCGGTGATTTACATATACATTAAAGCTGGAGAAACATTAGTCCTCATCTCATGAGGAAAATAAAATCCTAATATTTTACAAGGCTTTCTGGGCCTATGGACACACGAAAGGGGAAATTGAAAGTGCAAAATCACTCAGTAAAGACTAGGCAAATCCAGCCAGACAGAAACAAAGTAGAGTGGTGGTTGCCGAGGGCTAGAGTTGAGGTGGGGAGAAGGCGGGAGAGGCATGGGTACATGTTTCTTTCAAGGATGATGAAAATGCTCTAAAATGGATTATGCTGATGGTTGCCCAACCCTGTGAATATACTAAAAACCATTTTAAAAAGTGAATTGCATGGTATGTGAATTATATCTCAAGAAAGCTTTAAAATAGAAAATAAAAGCCCTCAAGAGCCTTGGAAATACCAAGATGAAAAATTTCTGATTCCTGATTGCAAGATACCACCTACAGAACCACTCCCTGGAGGGTATCACCAAGAAGAGACTGTTCTGTTGTCCCAGGGTGGTGAGATTTCAGGGGCGGGTTGGGGAACAGAGTTTCTTCTAGCAGAGAGGCACTGAAATGATCACTGGCTCTTACAACATAAAAGAGCTATGCTGGAGTTGGTGTTGTGGCTTAGCGGGTTAAGAACCCAGCGTTGTCTCTCTGAGGATGCTGGTTTGATCCCTGGCCTTGCTCAGTGGGTTAAGTATCTGACATTGCTGTGAGCTGTGGTGTAGGTCACAGATGTAGCTTGGATCTGGAGTTGCTGTGGCTTTGATGTAGGCTGGCAGTTGCAGCTCTGATTCAACCCCTAGCCCAGGAACTTCCATGTGCTCTAGATGCAGCTGTAAAAAGAGGAAACAAACAAACAAAAAGAGGCCATGCTGCCCTTAGACCCAGGCCACAGGGTCTGTGCCCTGGACTTTGTGATTTAATGTCTCACTTTGACCCTTGTCCAGCTGTGTCCTTCCTCACAGAACAAGGGAAGATGCCTAGTCTTCTAGATTCTTCTCTAGGCACCCGGTACGCCAGCATTCCCTGCCCAAATGCCCGAGCCTGCATGCAGGGCCTGTGCAGGTCTCTCCCCCAGGGCTGTCCTGCCTAGTGTGTACTCTCCAGACTCGAGGGCTGGCTGTTGGTAAGGAGGATGGAGGGAGCTGGGGCGTATGGAAATCCAGTGTACAGCCCCGGGTGACAGGCTGGCTCCCTGGCTCCAGTGCATGCCATGTGGAACCCTTGGGTCTGAGAATCCTAACTGTGACCTAGGTTTTCGGTCACGTGAACATCTCTATGTCAGGGTAGGAGAGCAAAACCTATTATATGCAATGCTATGTTAGCCTGATAAGGATCTTTGATACTTTGACTTTGGACTCCATCCCTATTTGTGCACTTGCCCTAAAACCCTACTATTTTAGAGGTCGATTATTCTTTTTTTTCTAAATTTGTCAAACAATAAGTATTTTTGGTCTTCTCCCAAGCACGTCTGATTTTATAGGTAAATATTAATTATTCATTAAGGGCCAGCCAGCCCATCGTTTCATAACTTCATACATAATAAATACCCAGGATTTATTTTTGCTCCAAAAGAGTACAGGAAGTTTTTGGACAAGAAGCATCTTAAATGTGTTTGCCTTCATGTATGCCTCATATTTGCAAAATGTGGTAGCTAAAAAAAGAAAAGAGGAAACAACAATGAAAAAGACACTGAATATTTTATAATATTAATAAAGTTTAAAGATTCTTCTGGGCTACTTTGCTTCTTCTAAAGGAAGGAAAAGCAAATCCTGGGGGCGGTGGTGGGGTAGGGGTGGTGAATGTAAGCTGCTGGAGAGCTTTTGTTTTTTTAAATTGTTTAAATGAAACTTTAGGGAGGGGAGGAACTTAATGAGTTGAACCAGGAGAGTTTAAAGAATCTGTCATGGCTCTTCTTTAACAGTTTGGAGACTATTAATCCTAGAAGGGGGCAATTTTGTCCTTGTATCACATGCAACTCACAATTTGAGCAGAAGAAGCAACCTTCCTCTTGTGCCCTCTCAAAAGATTCCACTTTGGGGATTATTTTTTATTTCTTGTGAGCTGCGAAGCCAATGCTAAGCTCACGACTTTCCTCTGCCCTCCTGTGAGTGTACAGATGTCACCCATGCCGGGCACCAACCACACTGATTCCCGCTCAGATATGTTTCCAGAACAAGCTCTCCAACCTCTTACGCCTGCCCCCTGTCATCTGGATTCCTTGTGGGAAGGCAGCAGCCTTTTCTTTGTAGTGAGGATTAAGTTTAAATACAACAATTTGTATAGCATATGCTTCAAAATTTCAATCATTTTGGAGGCTGGGGTGGTAGGGGAGATGGGAAAAATGATCTCAGATAAGACTGTGAATTTGTGAGTTGCCATACCGCCGCCCTGGACAATATGGTAGCCATATGTAGCTATTTCAATTTAATTAGATAAAAATTCCGTACTAGTCACATTTCAAGGGCTCAACAGCCACATGTGACTAATGGCTGCCAATTGGGATAGGCACCGATATAGAACCTTTCCATGCTTGTAGAAAGGTCTATAGGATGTGCTGCACTGGGGGAGCTTTTGTGTTTTCTTTGTAGTCCCACCAAGCCTTCCTTTACTCACTCTGTTGTTGGGACTATGATTTCTCATCGCACCACATTCTTGCAACTTAAAGCAGTTTTTTCTTTAATCCTAAAAGTGGCTCATGCTGAAGTACAACCGACACAGCTTTGTGAATATATTAAAAACCAGTGAACTGTACATTTTAAAGGGTGAATTTTGTGGTATGGGAGTTCCAGCGCAATCAAAAAAAAAAAAAAAAAAAAGAAAGCCTAATTGACCAATAAGGTAATCATCGTGTAGAGCTACCTTACCAAACATCACAGAACAGCCAAAATGATCTTACTCAAATGTCAAAGAGAACCAATTCACTTCCACAAGGAACAAAATGAACAACCTCCTCCCTCCAGTGGCTCCTCATTGCACTTGAAATCCAAATGCATGACCATGGTTAAGGGCCTGAGATCTGACCTCTGCACCTCTTTCCTATATCTCTGCCATCTCCTTTTTATGCACCAGCTATACTGGCCTTTGTTGACTACCTGTTCTTCCAGCAAGTTGAGCAGGTCCCATCCTCTGAACTGAGCATGTCTCTGCCTGGATGGCTCCTTCTCACCTGAGATACAAGCCCCTCAGAGTCTCCTTGCAGAGGTGCCTTCTCTGGCCGCTTTCACCGCTGCTACAACACATGACACTATGCATCTTCTACATGGCTTGTACCCCACTTGAGAGTCTCTTACTCTTGGACCTGCGTGCTTGTCTGCACTGGAGTGTGTTCTTCTGGAAGACATGAAGCTCAACCACCACCTTCTGACAGAATCCCTGGTGATTGGCACAATGGCCATGTTCTGCCCCCTGCATAGCAAGCATCCAATCAACACTTGCTGAATGAACAGAAAGAGAAACAAAGACTCAGCTTCCAACAATACATGCTCTGGATGGACAGGGTCTCAGAACCATCCAGAAATTCATAATGACCAACCAGGGGAGCTGTGCAAATTATACACATCTGGACCCCATGCCTGGGATCTGATTAATTAGGTCTGAAGGGAGGGAGGCTTAAATAGGTTTATTTTTTAAAAGCTCCACTGCTTAGTCTGATCACCTCACTTTGTCTTTTTAGAGCCACAGCCTCAGCATGTGGAAATTCCAAGGCTAGGTGTCAAATCAGAGCTGTAGCTGCCAGCCTACACCACAGCCATGGCAACTTGGGATCCATGCTGTGTCTTTGACCTACACCACAGCTCACGACAATGCCAGATCCTTAACCCACTGATCAAGGCCAGGGATCGAACCTGCTTCCTCGTGGATGCTAGTCAGGTTTTTTTTACTGCTGAGCCATGATGGGAATTCCCTGATCACCTCATTTTAGAGGAAGTAACTGAGGCTCAGAATTACCTGAGTTTCTGGTCACTCAGGCAAAAAAAGTGTTAAATCTAAGAGGTTCAACCATCCAGGAACAAATCCACATGTGCTTTGGACCCCCCACCACACCGTACCTATGAAACTCTGAGGTCCACGTTAAGGAGAAACTTACTCTGAATCATGGATTGAGAGGGGATTCATAACCAGCCACTTCAAAGTTTATTACAAAATAGTCATAGGCAGTTCTGAACTGCCTCCCTCCTCATATCAAGGTGTCCATCTTGGCAGAGAGCTGCACCCCATTTCACCTTGGCTGCTTTTTTTTTTTTTTTTCAGAGTCTAACCTCAGTGGAAAGATGTAAAACACTGAATGCAGCAATAGGAATAGCATTCACCGAGGCTATCTAGCATGTATTTTTCCTTATCTCTATGAGAAAGATAAAAATCTCTTCATCTCTATACTATTGGCAGGTTAGAGAGAAAATTTCTTGATGTGCATTGGCAAAAAAAGACATGAAATAGAAGAGTTTTTATTTCCGGAGGTTCCAAAGGGACCTCCTGCTTACAGAGGAAGATTAAGTGGTAGTGTTAAAAGAATGATCACATAAAAAACTCCCCCTGAAAGTTGGCACAGGGAGAACCTACCTCAACATAGTAAAGGCCACATATGACAAACCCACGGCTAACATCATTCTTTGAAAAGCTGAAAGCATTTCTGTTAAGATCAGGAACATGACAAGGATGTTCACTCTCGACACTGTTACTGATATAGTTTTGAAACGCCTAGCCATGGCAATCAGAAAAGAAAAAGAAATAAAAAAGAATCCAAATGGGAAAGGAAGAAGTAAAACTGTCACCGTTTACAGATGACATGACACTATACATAGTAATTCCTAGAGACATTACCAGAAAGCTTGTTAGAGCTCATCAATGAACTTGGTAAAGTTGCAGGATACAAAATTAATACACAGAAGTCTCTTGCATTTCTATACACTAATAGGAGAGATCAGAAAGAGAAATTAAAGAAACAATTCCATTTACCATTGTATCAAAGATAATGAAATGTCTAGGAATAAACCTTTCTAAAGAGACAAAAGACCTGTATTCTGAAAACTATAAGATGCTGATGAAAGAAATCAAAGATGACACAGATGAAAAGATATACCATGCTTTTGGGTTGGAAGAATCAATACTGTCAAAATGACTATTCTGCCAAAGGCAATGCACAGATTCAATGCCATCCCTACCAAATTACCAATGGCATTCTTCACAGTACTAGAACAAAATATTTTAAAATTTGTATGGAAGCACAAAAGACCATGAATAGCCAAAACAATCTTGAAAAAGAAAAATGGAGTTCCCGTCATGGCACAGTAGAAGCAAATCCAACTAGGAACCATGAGGTAGCAGGTTCGATCCCTGGCATTGCTCAGTGGGTTAAGGATCCGGCATTGCCATAGCTGTGGTGTAGGTTACAGACATGGCTTGGATCTGGCATTACTGTGGCTCTGGAGTAGGCTGGCAGCTACAGCTCCCATTAGACCCCTAGCCTGGGAACCTCCACATGTCATGGGTGCAGCCCTAAAAAGACAAAAGAGACAAAAAGGAAAAAAAAGAAAAAGAAAAATGGAATAATGCTTACTGACCTCAGACTGTACTACAAAGCTATAGTCATCAAAACAAAATGGTACTGGCACAAAAACAGAAATATAGATATTCTATCAATGGAACAGAATAGAAAGCCCAGAAATAAACCCACGCAACTATGGTCAATTAATCTATGACAAAGGAGGCAAGAACATACAATGGAGGAAAGACAGTCTCCTCAATAAGTGGTGCTGGGAAAACTGGACAGCTACGTGTAAAAGAATGAAATTAGAACATTCTCTTACACCACATACAAAAGTAAATTCAAAATGAATTAAAGAACTAAACATAAGGCTGGATACTATAAAACTCCTAGAGTAAAACATAGGCAGAATACCCTTTGACATAAATTGCAGCAATATCTTGTTTGATCCACCTCCTAGACTAAAGAAAATTAAAAAAAAAAAAAGGGACCCAATTAAACTTAAAAGCTTTTGCACAGCAAAGGAAACTATTAAAAAAAATGAAAAGACAACCCACAGAATGGGAGAAAAATCTTTGTAAATGTAGCAACCAACAAGGGATTACTCTCCAAAATATACAAGCATCTCATGCAGCTTTATATTAAAATATATATATATATAACCCAAACAAAAAATGAGCAGAAGATCTAAATAAACATTTCTTTAAAGACAGTTGGCCAAACAACACATGTAAAGATGTTCAACATCATTAATTATTAGAGAAATGTAACTCAAAACTGCAATGAGGTATCACCTTACACCAATCAGAACGGCCATCATCACAAAGTCCACAAACAGTAAATTCTGAAGAGGGTGTGGAGAAAAGGAAACCCTCCTACACTGTTGGTGGGAATGTAAATTGGTACAACCACTATGGAGAACAGTATGGAGGTTCTTTAAAACCCTGAGCATGTATCTGGAGAAGAGAGTAATTTGAAAAGGTACATGCACCCCTGTGTTCATTGTAGCACTCTTTATACTAGCCAAGATGTGGAAGCAACCTTAATGTCCATTGACAGAGGAATGGATAAAGGACATGTGGCACATATTTACAATGGAATATTATTCAGCCATAAAAAAGAATGAAATAATGTCATTTGCAGCAACATGAATTGACCTAGAGATTCTCATAATGAGTGAAGTAAGCCAGACAAAGACAAGTGTCATATGATAACACTTATATATGGAATCTACTAACAATACAAAAGAACTTATTTCTAAAACAGAAACAAACTCATAGATTTCAAAACAAATCTTATGGTTACCATAGGATAAACTGTAGGGGGAGGGAGGAATTAGGAGAATGGGAATAATATATATGCACTACTCTATAAAATAGATAATTAATAAGAGCCTACTGTAATAACCTGTCTGGGTAAAAAGAATGGATGTATGCGGATTAAAGGATTCAGCGTTGTCACAGTGGGGGCTCAGATTCAATCCCTGGCCCCGGAACTTCCATATGCTACAGGTACAGCCATATACAACAACAGCAATAACAAAACCCAAGAGGCAGGACAGCATCATGGTTAAGTACTCGGGGTTTCAATCCTAGCTCCACCAGCCTCTAGCTGTGTGCCCCTGGCTCTGTGCTCATTTCCTCAACTATTGAAAAATAAAACATGCCCCTTACAGAGGTGTGAAACTTAAATGCTTCGATGCATGTGAAGCATTTAGAACGGTGCCTGGCACCCAGAGAGTGCTGAGTGAACATAGGTTGTTGATGATAAGAATGATGACGGTTGCAGCCGATCAGGCCCTAAACAACCACCACTAGGCAATACGTTTTCATGCATCCCTGCTCAGTGACCATGAGAACATGTTGCTAAATCATGTTCCAATCTAAGTCTATTATTCTTTGCCTCCTTTTGCTTCTGGTACCTTGGCAACGCCATCAGTCTAAAACCTGAGGCATGACACTGCTGAGACAGCTGTGAATAGAAAGCAAAGAAGCACTGGATTGTTCCCCTCTGATAAGAGAGGGGGCCGGTGCATCTGGGGGTGGTTGTGCCAGGGCTCAGCCAATCACATGTCTGTTCTATAATTTTCAAGCCAGCCACAGAGAACCCATCGGGTTTAGGCTCTTTGGACACATCAAAGTAAGTTTTTACATACTCATTAGACTAGATAAAGAGGCAGGTGGATAGGCCACACATAGTCACAGGTGTTTTCTAAGTATTAATTTGACTTTCAAAATATTCCCCAACAATAGGATAAGGAATAGATGATTTTTGAAGCCACCCACAGGAAGAAAACACACCATTTTATAAGATACTTTCCGTTCTTCAAAACCTCCCCCAGATACTTGATTTAATAGGTATTCTGAAAACTGCTTCTGGAATGTTGTTTCAGTTGGGAGTTTTGTTAAGTCTCTGATTTCTCCTCCTCTCTTAAGTATGTTTTTTATTCCTTCGATACTTTTTACTAAAAGTGAAGAAATTGGTGCAGGGGTGGAATCCCAATTCATTAACGGAATAAGAATGTACCATGCATTTGGTCAAAATGCATTTTCTCCGTCATGAAGAAACTATGCAAAAAGGTTGGTAGCTATACATCAATAGAGAGTAAACCTTAAAAGGTTAAAAAACCCAAAACAAAACTGTATCTCCCTGTTTACCCACAGAGCTCTCAGAACTGCCCGGACAAATCCTCCCATCAGAGTTTGAGTTCTAGAACATATTGGGAGGCCAGAAAGAAAAGTAAGGCGTTGTCTTTCTCCTCTAACGTGACAGAGGCTTAGCACCCCACGCCCTAGCCTCCCCAGAGTCCGGATGCGGGTGGCAGGGGACATCAACGGTGAAACCTCCCCTTCTGGTTCCTGTGAGGCTCTCTGCCAGCCACATCCCCACTAATACATCTTTTGTTTAAGAGAATGGCCCCACTGGTAAGCAATTTGATTTCCACCTGAATCTTTATGGATCCTGGCTGAAACGGAGCTCTTTCTGCTTTGGGACTCCGTCCATTTGCCTGTGAATTACAATTGTTTTATCCTCAGCTTTGCCCAGTTGATTTTAGACTAACGATATTTGCAGAAAATGGCAGCCTGTAAACTACATGGAAGGAGGGAAGATAAAAGAAGGATGACTGAGAAGAGGCAGGAATTTTTTGATGCTGCAGGAGCGAACGCAGTTTACAGTTAACATTATTTTTTTTGAGTGTAAGTGACAACATTTATTTTTACTTTTATTTTTTTCTTTTTAGGGCTGCACCTGCTGAGAGGCTTAACATGCCCAAGTTTATTCACCAGTGAGTGAGAGAATAGGTGGCATAAGGAAGTTCCCAGGCTATGGGTCCAATAAGCGCTGCAGCTGCTGTCCTACACTACAGCCACAGCCACACCAGATCTGAGCCGCATCTGTGACCTACACCACAGCTTCTCAGCCCCAGGATGATGGTGTTCATGTGTCCCCATCCAGAATGCCAAAGATGGGTGAACCAGGAGCCCCTGTCCCTTCTCTGCAGACCAGACTCCTCTGTCATCTTTCAGAGAAAGTTTGGTTATAAGCACCACTTGGATAGAAAGGGAGCCAGGCCAGACAGCACTGTTAGGAAGCAGCCTCGGGGGTAACAGCACAAACAGGAACATGTTTGCAAAATCCCTGCAGTTAGAAATTCTACCACTTCTCTCTCTAATCCAGCCTGAATGTTCAGCAAACTTCACCGTCAGGAAATTCTGCCGTAAATAACCCAAATCCTTCACGCAGCTTAAACCCATTTCCTCTTACTCTCTGCTCACTGGAGATGGGGAACAGCTGGTCACCGATCTCTGTACCAAGTTCTTTGTCAACCAGATGATTGGATTCTGGCTCTGCACCACTGTCATAATTAGGAGTCTGACCAATTCCATATCGTGCTGTCTGCAAAAACATGTCAAATGGGAAGATACAATTTTGGGCTAGCTGGGCTTCAGGAATGTGTCATCAGGGGAGCATGCTTCCTCACTATGTCACCAGGCTGCTCATGGTTTATAAACGTGTGAATGTGAGGTTTCTGCATGGAAAAAAAAAAAAGGTACATTTTTCTGAGGCTTGCTCTGCAATGTGAAATAATTCAAATGATGCAAAGGTTTTCCAAAAGCCACCAAAAGAAAGGATACACAGAGTTAGCATTTATTAAGCACTTTCTGTGTTCCCATTACCTGTATTATCTTCGACGCTCTTCATGACTAGGTACTGAACTAGGAATTAGGATTAAACCTGCTTTGCAGGTGAGGAGATTCAGCTGCAAAGAGGCTAACATGCCCAAGTTTATTCACCAATGAGTGAGAGAATAGGCGTTCAAACCCAAGCCTTTGCAATATGAAACCTGTAACCCCTCAGCCAACTTTCCATCCTGCCCATAAACCTGGTGCTGGTGAGTCCAGACAGCTCATGGCATGGAATACAGTCCCTGTGCTTCAATAACCAGCAGAGACCAAGAAGTCATAGCAAAAATCGGTGGCTAGTCCCTGATACGGCATCCAGGCCAAAGTCAAAGGAGCTTGAATTCTTCTCAGGTCCTGAGTTGTAAGTGAGACCCTGGGTCTCCACTAGATGTAGACATTAAGTGCTTCCCCCAGTTCCCAGCTGGATGACTTCCCCCAAGGATGTGCTCTGGAGCCTGACCTGCATCAGAGGCCAGGATCTGCCAAACACCATCTGGCTCCTTTGGATGCCACCTGCCTGCCTCAGTGTCCCCAGCAGTAAAGTGGTGATGATGAAGCTGCTTCCTGGTGATGCTGGAGACCCATCTCTCTCCATACCCTTGTCCAGCTGTGTGTTTCCTCTCTCTCTCTCACTCTCTCTCTTGCCACACCTGCCGCATGTGGAAGTTCCCGGAACAGGGACTGAACCCTCATTCGCAGCAGCGACCAGAGCCACTGTAGAGACAACACTGGATTAAGACCTACTGCATCACAAGGACTTATTTCTGCCTGACATTATTTGTTTCTCTGGTTATTATGTTGCCGGCTTCACTAAGCTGCAACTCAACAGTGAAGAGTTTTGTCTGCCTTATTCTCCAGTGTACCCCAGGGCCTAGCTCGGCACATGGGAAACATTGGTTAATATTTGGAGAATCACTAAGTTATCACTAGGAGGATTACATGGAAACATCTACGTAAAATTTAATAAATATTAGTTCTCACTTCTCATAGATTTCGCCTTCAGACAAAATAATCTGTTGTTAAACATTGTCTTACGTGTCTGATTTATCATCTCTGGTTCCCGCTGGGGTTATGCAGTGATCATTCTGATCTTCTCTTGTGCAGACTTGGCCTGGAGACCAGGATTCCTTGCTGCCCACAGAAATACCTCCTGAATGCCCCAGGAATTCAGTTTTTCAAAGCATAGCATCCAAGACATCATGAGTTGCTTACTAGAAATCACCCATTCTCTTTAGGCTTTTTAGCAAAACCCAAACTTGAATTGGACTTTCGGCAATGGAGCAAATCAATCTGAAAAATTCTAATTCCTTTCTCAGCCTCACAATTTGGGGTGGGCATGTGACACAGTCTAGCTGCTGAGAAGTAAGATGAGGAAGAGCCGCTGGATGAGCTTTTATTTTCTTTGTAAAAAGAACAGAGGCAGCTATCATTACTGCCACCATCTTTCTAACTTCAACATGGCTCTGATGCCAGGAGCAACAGCAGCCATCTTAGCATCATGAGACAACAAGCCAGCAAGCTAAGCGTGGAGGAGCAGAAAGACAAAAGCAGCGTGGTCCTTGATGATATTATGAAACAGCTGAACAAATGTCAGCATTCACTTAGACCTCTTGATACGTGAGAAAAGTAAAACTTTCAAGTAAATATTAATGAGGTTTATTGTTACCTGTAACAAAATATTTTTAACTGATCTACTGTGTCTTCCTTCAAAACTATAATTCTTCCTTTTCCAATATTTTCTCATTTATGTCAGTAACATAATCATCATGCCCCAAATTCTTTAGAGTCAAAATGCTGAATTATCAAGGGACAAACGAAAGCGTCCACCTTCAAGTCATGCCGATCCTTTCAAAATGCCTCAGTACCATCAATATTCTTCACAGTGTTTACATTCCCAGAAAAAAAAAATGGAAATGACCTTAATTGACTAGCAAGAATAAATCATGGCAAATAATGAATAGAAAATAGGATATTATGTAGTCATTAAAACACTCTAAGCAAATATTTTTTGATAGGGGATAAGGCTCAGGATATGTTAAACTGAAAAAACAGGCTGGAAAAGTTATTTTTGTTAAAGATGTATATAACGCATACATAGAAAAGCTGTTGAGAAATCTATACTCAGATCTGGGGTGATCAGGGTACTGAGATTGGCTGTTTCATTTAAAATGGATTATTTATACAGTTACAGTAGAAAACATATACTGCCCATGTAATAAGAAAAAAAAAAAAAAAAACATTTGTTTTTGGTGTTCCTGATTCACCCCTTTCTCTTTATCCTCCTGTCATGACCAGAATCCCTGGGAAAACTTCAGCCACCACCTCCAGTGGTTCCTTCACTTCTTACCTGTCACCATTTCAACCTACACTGTATTCAGTTCCCCCCATTAACCTTTTTCATCATCTGCCTTCTTCATGCCTTCCTCCTGTTTAAAAGGAGCAATGATTAGTTCTCTAGAATTAAGACCTCCTCGGCTTTGCATTCAAGAACAGATTGAGGAGCTAACCAACTTTATTTTCACTTTTTCAGCTGCTTTTGTCAGTCTGATTTCCTAAGTGTTCCTTCCACATGAAACATTCATTCCTGCTACCAGTCCTTTACTCCACGGTTCCCTCCTGGAATGTTCTGTCCGTCTCCTCTGACAAAGCAAATCCGCTTCATTTTTCAAAATCCACCCATATCCCTTCTCTCCAACCTAGTCCAAGAGGCTCCTGGGCTGGTGTGTGGATGAGGCAGGGAGTGGCTCCACCTAAGTGGGGTATTGGGACGATTCACAGAGGGCAGGGTGCCAGGCTCCTCATGAGCAGTCATCAGCCTTTTCCACACACATTCCCACCAACAGCAGTGGCTGTGATGGCCTAATCACTCCAAGGTGATTCTGCATCTCTCCTGTGGGGACCACGACCCATACTAAAGAGTGTCAGGCAGGACTTCCTGGTCCCCAGGGCAGCACTGGAGGAAGTTGCTCCAACCACTTCTGAGGGTGTCCTGAGGGCTTCTATCCTGGGAACCCTGGCCATTCTCCTTTTCTCTGGAATTTTCTAGACCAAGGGTAGCAAACTCAAATGCATTCACGGATCAAGTGAGTGATATAAATCAGCAAAGCAACTGCAGGTATGGGATAAGATAGGGTGGAGGCCGAGGACGCTTGCTCTGCTTCAGAGGCACCTGAAACTGGAAACCAACCTTGTATGGTTGTACAGGAATGAAAACAGCTCCATCTCCCCTTTTCTTAAAAAACCAGAAACCAGAAAATCTTGAAAACCTTGCTAGTAAAACCATGTGTGAACAAAGCATGTGTGCAGGTAACACTTGGTCCTTGTGGCTGGTGGCCGCTCCTTTGTCATGAAAGGAGACCCACCACCTCAGCCAAGGCCAGGTCCCAATGGTGGCAGTTAGTTACCATCTACACCTACACGGGGTGACCATCACCCATGTGGGGCCCCTTAGGGGAGGGTAGCCTTGTTCCCAAAACTCCACACACGGTCAGTGGAAAGAGGATCAAGGCACTTCTTCTGGTCACTGCATAGTTAACACTCCCCTGGGTTGGGGTTTGGTCAGGAGTCTTGACACCCACATGCTCAAAGCTTTATCTAATTACTCATGCACACAATTTTTTTTCCCCATTTTTAAATTCTTTTAACTTACAACATTCTAATCTCAAGCATGAAATCTATATGTCACATGCTCTCAAAAAAAAAAAAAAAAGATCTCCAAGGACTTTTCCCCATATGATGTCCACATGTATTATTTTCTAAAACCTGAGGACGTCAGCTGTCCTAATTCTCTATTTGGTACATTTCTATTCCTCTTAATGGCTCCATCAGAAATCTTAGCAGCATCTCCTTTCAAAATGCCCTCTGAAGAGTTTTCTTAGGGAGAACGAGGGAATCTCAGCGAGGAAGGCCTTGTTCACGTGGACCGTGAGAATCTTTGAGAATGCGTCCTTTTCCCCTAGGTTATGTGCATCAATTTCCCTGTCTCCCCTGACAAACTGAGATCTCTCCCACAGCGGGAGCTGCAGGCACATCCTCGCTGAGGGCTCCGAGTGACCCCGGGTCTGGCACATCATTAGGTGCTTCGTATAAACCAGCTGAACATTAGCAGTGTTATCTCAGAGCAAGAAACATCCTAAAATACACTGTGCACAACTGGGAAGTTCAGATTAGGGGAAGCAGGACCTGGAGAAGAATTCTGATGGCAAACGACTAGGGGCCACAAGCTATCAGAGGGAAGGAGTGTAGAATTTAAGACTCATCAGTGGGACAAAGTAAGACATAGGACCGATATCACTTATATGGGGAATTTAACTTCAAAAAGGATACAAATGGACTTATCTACAAAACAGAAACAGAATCACAGATTTCAAAAACAAATTTAGGATTACTAAAGGGGAAACGTGGAGGCAGGAAGATGAATTAGGAGTTTGGGATTAAAATATATACACTGAAGTTCCCGTCGTGGCGCAGTGGTTAACAAATCCGACTAGGAACCATGAGGTTGCGGGTTCAGTCCCTGCCCTTGCTCAGTGGGTTAACAATCCGGTGTTGCCGTGAGCTGTGGTGTAGGTCGCAGATGTGGCTCAAATCCTGCGTTGCTGTGGCTCTGGCGTAGGCCAGCAGCTACAGCTCCAAATCGACCCCTAGCCTGGGAACCTCCATATGCTGCAGGTGCAGCCCTATAAAGACCAAAAAAAAAAAAAAAAACCAAAACAAACAGCAGTAGCAGCAGCATAAGACTGGCCTAAATTTTAGGGTAGAAGTCATTCCAAAGTGGCACAGATTTAAACTACTAACACCCACACTCCTCCTCCTCCACCACCCGTGCCCTGGCATCAGAGATGAGATTCATCAGCAGTAGTTAAGAGTCTAGGAGCAGCAGCACCAGTGGTGGTGGTGGGAAGGCAAAAATGATGGTGAAAGTTGTTAGCGTTCGAGGGCTTACTTGGTGCTGACTCAGCACTCCCATGGGTGATCTTATTTACATCTCAGAACTTTAGGAGGGACCTGTGCTTATTCTCCTGCCCCTCAACATTTCACAGATATGGAAATCAAGTCGGTACTATTTGTATGATACATCCAAGGTGACAAGGTTGGAAGAAGCCAAGCACTACCCTAGTCCATCCCTTATGCTCCCACAGGGGACAGCGCAGGCATAGATTATACTGCCTTCTGGCAGGGCCTGGCTGCTCCCAGAAGGTTCACCGGGACCAACATCCTGGCAGCACAGGACCCAAGTTAACAACACCAAACCCATGGATGAAAGATAAAAAATGGGAGAGAGGAGTTCCCGTTGTGGCGCAGTGGTTAACGAATCCGACTAGGAACCATGAGGTTGCGGGTTCGGTCCCTGCCCTTGCTCAGTGGGTTAACAATCCGGCGTTGCCGTGAGCTGTGGTGTAGGTCGCAGTCGCGGCTCGGATCCCGCGTTGCTGTGGCTCTGGCGTAGGCCGGTGGATACAGCTCCGATTGGACCCCTAGCCTGGGAACCTCCATATGCCGCGGGAGCGGCCCAAGAAATAGCAACAACAACAACAACAAAGACAAAAAAAAAAAAAAAAAAAATGGGAGAGAAACTACAGCAGCACCTGTTCCTGGCATAACACAGATCACCTGAGGACCTACAAGGAAGAAGAAATGATTGGAAGACCGACAGGAAGGAACATTGAATGTCACCATTTCTCCTTCTCTCCAGACTGGCCCCTCCTAAATTCCTTCTAATAAAATAAGGTGAAATTAAAACAAAAAATGATTCACGGGGCAGAACCAGCTCTACTTTCATTTCGTGACGCACTATTTCTATTTCATAAGACAATTACCATTCTCTGGTGACATATTTTCAATTTTAATATGTGACCATTGTCAGGATAGAAATGACAAAAAAAGTCACTTTCCTTTTACGTGTGGGTGTCTTATAAAGGTCAGTACATGAAAGTGCGTGGATCCCTCCTGAGGCGTCCCTTGGTGTAATCCTGTGATTCAGTATTTGGTTGCTCTGATTTCTGGCCCCAGTCTGACTGATCTGAAGGACTTTGCTGTGCTTGTGGTCAGAATCTTCAGAATACTGAGCTCTATAAAACAGTCCCTGTGGAGTTCCCACCGTGGCACAGTGGTTAACAAATCCGACTAGGAACCATGAGGTTGCGGGTTTGATCCCTGGCCTTGCTCAGTGGGTTAAGGATCTGGCGTTGCCATGAGCTGTGGTGTAAGTCGAAGACACAGCTCGGATCCCGTGTGGCTGTGGCTCTGGCGTCGGCCGGTGGCTACAGCTCCGATTAGACCCCTAGCCTGGGAACCTCCATATGCCACGGGAGTGGCCCTAGAAAAGGCAAAAAGACAAAAAAAAAAAAAAAAAAAAAAAAAAAGTCCCTGCTTTGAGGAAGAAGGAAGTTAAAGGCCCCCTATGGGCTGTGGGATGGAAATCCTGTGAAATTAGATTATGATCATTATACAACTACAGATGCGATAAATTTAGTTAAGTAATAAAAAAAAGGTCCCCTAAGCCAAATCTTTCTGCTGTTACTCCATTATATTATAATGGATTCATAAACTTAGACACTTCAGCGTTCACATATGAGTACAGAAACACATGACAAAAAATAAACTACCTCTTTTTTTTAAAAAAACATTTTGGATTTTTATCCAAGAGAAACTCATTAAATTGGCACCTTAGGAACTGGATATTTTATAGACTCAAGAATACTGACATAACTAAACACATTTTATAGTATGTATCTAATATTCATCAACACATGAAGATGAACTACGCAATTTAAGCTGTCCAGTGTTTTTTCTGTGCTTTAAAAACATCATCCAACAAAGCTGAAAAGGGTGGCGGATGGGGACTGGAAGAAGATACTTTATAAACACTAGTATGAAAAGTCTGCTAGATAATATTTTTATAATGCGCGATAAGCAATGCATATTGCTCTTGATTGCATCATGCCAAAGACTGAGTATATTCCATAAATGGAAGTTTGAGTCAACAAAGAAAATCTCTTCCAACTCATCCTTTTATAAGATTAAAGGAGAATTAAAAAAAAAAAACAACAAAAAACCTCACACATAATCCTCTCATTATAGATACAGAACAAGAATTCAACACAACTTAGCCAAAATTCATGAGAACATCTCTTGGCAAACAAGCTCTAAAAGCTATATCGAGTAAAATACTTGGTGGTGAAATGTTGAAACCATTCCCTTAAAATCAAGAACAAGGCAGCAATGTGTGCCATCACCACTACCACTCAACAAATACTCGAGGTTCTGGTCTGTGTTGGTAAGGTGGAAATAAATAAATAAATAAATGAAAGATATAGAAACCCAAAAAGAAGAAACAAAATCCGTTTTTGATTGTTTTCATTGCAAACACAAAGAAATGAGAGACATTTTGTTGGAATTAATAAAAGTTTGGCAAGGTGGCCAGATCAATGTACAAAATTCAATTGCATTCCAATACATCAGCAGAAAACCAGTTTTAAAATATTGCCTTAATACTAACAAAAATGTAGGTATCTAGGAATAAATCTAGCAAAAGTGGTACAAAGTTTTATGAAGAAAGTTACACAGCTTTACTAAAAGACATTTCTAAAGAGTTAAGTAGGAGTTCCTCTCGTGGCTCAGTGGTAACGAACCCAACTAATGTCCATGAGGATGTGGGTTCGATCCCTGGCCCTGCTCAGTGGGTTAAGGATCTGGCATTGTTGCGAGCTGTGGTGTAGGTCACAGGTGCGGCTTAGATCCCGAATTGCTGTGGCATAGGCTGGCAGCTACAACTCCGATTAGACCCCTAGCCTGGAAACCTCCATATGCTAAGAGTGGAGTCCTAAAAAGACCAAAAAAAAAAAAAAAAAAACCCAAAAAAACAAAAGAGGTAAGTAAATGGAAAAGAGCATGGTCAGGGATAAGAAGAGTCTGTGTCCTAAAAACACCAACTATCCCAAAATTAAGCCATAGATTTAATAAAACTCCAAATAAAATTATGTTAAAAGTAATATTATCTACAGATTATTTAATATATATTTTTAGGAAAGTAAAGAATACTATTTTAAAAAAGAAACCATCAGGAGTTCCCTTGTGGTGCAGCAGGTTAAGGATCAGGCATTGTCACTGATGTGGTATGGGTTTAACTTCCACATGCCACAGGTACAGCCAAAAAAAAAAAACCCTTTTTATATTTGCTTATATTTTATATTTCTTTTTTATATTTTGTATTTACATCTATATTTATATGTTTATAGTTTATATTTGTTTTTTATATTTGCTTTTTTAGATAGTGAACAATATGTCATGGATATGTTCCTATGTCTAGAAATACATGGACTTTTAATAACTTTCAAGATACCCTTTGGATATTGATTAAGTTTTTCCCTTTGCAGAACATCATTGAAAGAAACATTTACAATTAGATATTTGATAAACATTTTCTGCAGATGAAAACTGCCTGGGGGAGAAGAATATAAATCTAGCAAATGGTGTGGGGGGGGTGGTTGTCTAACTCGGGCAGTGGATGTTGTTGACCTTAAGACCAGAAAAGTGCCATTAAAATACGAGGTTGTGCGCTTCATTTGGCTTCCCTTGCCAGAGCCTCAGCCCATTGGGAGTACAGCTAAAATAAAGAGGACTCTCCTGCCCCCAATTCCTTTTTTTTTTTTTGCTTTAGTTTTTGATTTTTTGTCTTTTTAGGGCCACACCCGCAGCATATGGAAGTTCCCAGGCTAGGGGTCCCATTGGAGCTGTAGCCACCCACCTACACCACAGCCACAGCAGCTCTGAATCCAAGCCATGTCCGAGACCTACACCGCAGCTCATGGCAATGCTGGATCCTTAACCCACTGAGTGAGACCAGGGATTGAACCTGCATCCTCATGGATACCAGTCAGATTCATTCCCCAACCCAAAAACTCCGACTCTCCCTTATTTTTATATATATCAGAGAGAACACTCTCTTTTCTAATTTTTAATTTACGATTGGTCAGTTACCCCTAAAGAAATTACACCTGGGTAAAGTAAACCTCAAACATTATATCTTATGCTAAATAGTCTCTGTGTTTTAGTTTGACTCTACTGGCTAAAGTCATGCTACAAGGGGAAGAAGAGTAAATGAATAGTAGAACTGGAGTGCAGATCTCAAATTTCTCTTTTAAGATCCCTCATGGTTCAAGAAAGATGAGAATATCAGACTCCAGGGATGCTGGGGCTGAAAGCAGGTGTTATGTGCTGGGTAAGGAGGGGGCGGAAGATTTTAAGGCATGTTTGTAAATACAAAAATGACAACGGAGGGGAGACTGGAGACTTGATGTGTGAATCTGACCTACTTGGAACACCAATTCAAAATGACTTAAAACAGAAAACCACACACACATCTTCATGCAAAAATCCTGCAGTTACAACACCAGTCAGTTGAATGAAAGTTAAGGACAAATGTGCTTTTTTTTTTTTGACCCTCACACATTTCTTGGTGTTCTCCCTGGGCAGGTAGCCAGGGCCAGTGAGCAGGAGGTTTGCCACAAGCCCTGCAACTCTGGAAATAAACATAGCCTGCACGGCAGGCTCTAGAGGCAGAGGAAAATCTCCTAAATGCTACTTTGCATTTCCTGGGTTTTCTGCAGTGTGCAGTGTCTGCAGTAAAAGCTGTGAAAAGGATAGCGGGACCAATATTTATAAGGCAGTATTGATTTCTTTTAATTTCCTTTTTAAGGCCACACCTGAGGCATATGGAAGTTCCAGGGCTAGGGGTCGAATCAGAGCTGCAGCTGCAGGACCATGCCACAGCCACTGCAACAATAGATCTGAGCCACATCTATGACCTATGCTGTAGCTTGTGCCAACATCAGAACCTTAACCTACTGAGCAAGGCTAGGGATCGAAACTCCATCCTCCTGGACAGCGTGTCGGGTTCTTAACCTGCTGAGCCACAATGGGAACTCCCAGTAGTACCTTTTTTTTAAATGATTTTTATTTTTTCCATTATCGCTGGTTTATAGTGATCTGTCAATTTTCTACAGTACAGAAAAGAGACCCAGTCACAGGCATATATACATTTTCTTTTCTCCCAGTATTGATATCCTTCACCCATTTCTACCCAATGGCAACATCTCCCATAATCACATCTCACATAATTACATATCAAAGCCAGGAATCAGACATTGGTTCTGTGTATGTGTATAGTGTTATGACAATTTGGACTCACCACCACTTTGTCTTCAAGTTGTAAAACTATTCCATCACTGTGAAGACATCCTTTGCTACAACCTTCTTATAGTTCTGCCCCCATTTTCTTTTTTCTTTTTTTTTTTGTCTTTTTAGGGCCACACCTGAGGCATATGGAAGTTCCCAGGGCAGGGGTAGAATTGGAGCTGTAGCCACCGGCCTACACCAGAGCCACGACAACACCAGATCTGAGCAGTGTCTGCGACCTACACCACAGCTCACGGCAACCCTGGATCTTTAACCCACTGAGCAAGGCCAGGGATCAAACCCATGACCTCATGGTTCCTAGTCAGATTCGTTTCCACTGAGCCACAATGGGAACTCCAAGGTTGGCTTTTTCACTCAGCATAATGCCCTTGGGATCTATCCAAGTTGTTGAGTGTATCACTAGTTCATTCCTTTTTACTGCTGAGTAGTGTTCCATCGTATGGATGTGACACAGTTTATAGAGCCAGTCATCCAGTGAGGGGCATTTTGGTTGTTCCTGATTGGGGGGCCTATTACAAGTAAAGCTGCTGTGAACAACCATGTACAGGTTCTTTTGGGGGGTGGGGAGCTGTGCCTGAGGCATGTGCAAGTTCTCAGGCCAGGGACTGAACCCATGCCACAGCTGCAACCTGAGCTGCTGCAGTAACAGTGCTGGATCCCTAATCCACCATACACAAGGGAACTCTCACATACGGGTTTTGTGTGAACAAGTTCTCATATTGCTGGGATAAGTGGCTAAGAATGCGGTTGCAGGCTGCATTATAAATGCACCCTTAGTGCTAACTTTTGAAGATCGAATAAGTGTCTCTTTTCAAAAATAACATTTTTTCCCTTATAGATTATTTATCTGGTGAGTCAGCAGGGCCTAGAGTCGTGGGGTGGGGTGGGGGGGGGGATCGGGGAGGGGAGGGGACGTGAAAGCACTGATCACCAAGTAAACTATTCGAAATCGAAGAGAGGGTATTGTGTTTATGGGCCTTGTTATGTGGGCACCACAATTTATGCAGGTATAACTGTCTATATCAGAAAGTACTCAGGGTGAGTGTGGGAAGTCCCATTTCTGTCCCCACAGTGGTACAGGGGTGGTAAGCATGAAGACATCAGAGTTAGGCCATTTATAACCCACCACATCGAGAAATTTCAGATAAGTCCTTCAGGATCAAAATTTTTGGACAATGAAATATGACTAGCATCAGATAGATTGAGATGGAGGCAAAATTAAGTGACCAACAGATGTTAGCCCTTCCTCAGCAAAAGTAATGACTGCAGGAATATACCACTGAGTAAACATTGGCAACATTCGTTCCATTCCTTCCATTTGAGGACACGTGTGTTGTAAATGACCACGGCAAGACGGCAGTGCTATTTTTTTGCTGGCTACCCCCACGGCATGCAGACATTCCTGGGCCAAGGAGTGAACCCACACCACAGCAGTAAGCAGAGCCATAGCAGTGACAATACTGGATCCTTAACTAGCTGAGCCACCAGGGAACTCCAAAAAGGCAGTCCCAAAGCCTCCTCAGGAACCATGCAGAAGGGGAGACTCAAGGCTGAGAGGACTCAGAGTTGTCTGCCACCCTCTGCAATGCACAACAGAACTACTTCATTTCCCTGTTTCACTTTCATAGTACCATTAAGTGGAAATTAACACCCTCTAAGCATATACTGCCTTCCCAGCTCAGAGTCCCCAGGGAATATCTGCTTTCCCTAACTCTTTTAGGAGCTCCCACCCCCGCCCAAGGCTGCTAAAGTATCACTGATATTTTACAGGCTGCAAATGATGAGTCTGACCTGGAATGATGAGGGGACCAGGCATGACTTATCTAAACCCACAGGTGCCTTGAAGGGAGCTATCACTCCCTCTTATCTCTTTCTCTCCCCTAGACTCCAAATATTTTCCCTTTACAAGGAAAAATTAGAAATCCATTAGTTATGAGCTCATGTTAACTGATGTACAATGGAAAATTTTTGATGCACAATGGATAAACTGAGAAGACCAAAAGAAACCCCTCCCCCCACTAAAATCAGTAGATAATGGATGCTGAATATGACTGGACCATTCACAAAAGAGTAACACAATTATCTGTTAAACATAAAGAAAATAGCAGGAGATTAGTAGAGCAATTCATGAAAATTGACTAAGTCCTATATACATATCATGTCCTCATTTGGATAACTCAGCATGTTTATATATGATGTTGACAGTGGGAGAATATTTGTCAAACACCCACAGGAATTTTTTGTATTCATTTTGCAATTGTTTTAAAGTCTGAAATTATTCCAGAAAGTTAAAAATGTTTTAAGGGAGTTCTCTTGGCGTTCCCACTGTGGAGCAGCGGGTTAAGAATCCGACTGCATAGGCTTGGGTCCCTGTGGAGGTGCAGGTTAGATCCCTGGCTTGGCGCAGTGGCTAAAGGGTCTGGTGTTGCCGCAGTAATGGTGTAGGTTGCAGCTGTGGCTCCTGATCCGGGAACTTCCATGTGCCACAGGTGTGGCCATAAATTGAAAAAATAAAATAAAAAATGAAAAATAAAGGAAGTTCTCTTGTGACATAGCAGGTTAAGGATCCAGCATTGTCACTGCAGTGGCTTAGGTGGCTGCTGCGGGGTGGGTTCAATCCCTGGCCTGGGAATTTCCACATGCCATGGGCATAGCCAAAAAAAAAAAAAAATTTTTTTAAAGATAACACTGTCCTTTATTCATGAAACCTAATTGTCCATAAACAGTAAAACTGATAAATAGGTTGTCATATATTCCCACAATGGATATTACATGGTATGAAAAATGTACGTCCTGTATGATGCCATTTACGAGAAGTTCAAGAAGAGATGAAACTATGCCATGATGATGGAGGTAACAGTGTGTTTTCTGGGGGTGAGAGTGGGATTGACTAGCAGGAGCCTGAGGGGGTTCTTCAAGGTTCTGGAATTACTTTATATCTTCCCCTGGGCAAAAGTTACAGGGATACGGATGATCAAATTCATCAAATTGTCCATTTAATGTCTCTGCACTTATTCTAGCAAAGTTACATTTATAATAAAGAAAATGGACAAAAAGAGGGTAACGAAGGCTGACAATGGTCTAGCAGTCTTTGATTTCTGTTTGGGACAATAATTGAGCTACGTTTTCCAAAACACAATTTGGCAATTAGTGCAGCGAGCTCTGAAATAAGCTTCTCTTGTGGTCTCGGGAGATAATTGAAGATTTAAGCTGGAGTTCAAGTACTGTGAACTGGAGATGGGCACTTGCCATCTGCCTCTACAAGGACTGAATCATGAGCCACTGCAGCTGCCGACCTTCGATGTCCCCTCAAAGAGGTCACGGTGGAGATCCTGAGTGAGGCGCTTTGTGCTCTGGGAAAAACTGGCAGAACAGGTCTGCAGAGAGTTTGCTATTTTCAGGAGAAGATTTCAGGAGCCCAAATCATGCATCTCCTCACATCTAGAAAAGCACTAAAATCCTTCATGATGACGTCTGCTCCTCGAGACTAGCGGTGACCTTCAGGAGACTAGCAGCTACCTTCTGCAAAACATATGCCTGACTGCATGCAGCTCCCCCCTTTACCAAAATCTCATCAATACTGACTTTACACTTTACCTCTCCAGTTTTTTTGTTGTTGCTGTTGCCCTTTTTTTTTTTTTTTAGGGCTCATAAAAAAAAAAGAGAGAAGTTCCCAGGCTAGGGTTAAATTGGAGCTACAGCTGCCAGCTATCCCATAGCTCACAGCAACACCGGATCCTTAACCCACTGACCAAGGCCAGGGATTAAACCCACATCCTCCTGGATACTAGATGGATTCGTTTCCACTGTGCCACAATGGGAACTCCCTCCGCTTGACCTCTTGGGAGCAGTTTCTCAGAGCCATCTGAGATGCTGCCTCCTGGAACATAGTCCTCATTTTGCCCCCAATAAAACTTACAGCTCTTACACTACACATTTTCTAAAGTCTATAGCATAAACAATAAAATGACCTAAATACATACTCTAAGAAATGGTTTTAAAAATTAAGTTACAATCACATGATAAACTACAATACAACTACTAAATGATATAATTAAAGAATATTCAGCAATGTGGGGAAATGCTTATGCTATGAGTGAAAAAAGCTGAACCCAATATTATGTGTACAGAGGAGGTGTATAACTGAAATGCTCTGTATGTTCATAAAAATGAAAAGAAGCAATACTCTACAAGGTTAATATTTTTCTCTGGGTTGCCAAAATAGGACAGGATTTTGTTCTCTTCTTTATACTTATTGTTGGCTCCCATTATTTCTAAAGTAAACATGTATTCCTTTACTCTTTTAATAGTTGAAAAGCACCAAAATTAATTTCAAAATATTTGATCGCTTCCCAGTTGAAAAAAAAAAAAAATCAAAAGATCAAAATGCAGCAAGAAGGAAACAACAACTTCTAACAGGGCCTCCTTTCACTTGTCATGCTCTTAAAATCTTTGATGTTCTATCTCACGGCCACCTTTTAAGTCACCTTTTAAGAGGGGATTTTTTTTTTTAACTGCAAAAAAAAAAAAAAAGTTTCACTTATGCCCTTTTGCTACCAATTAAACCTCAGCCTCTCAGGTGCCCACATTTTACTCCCAGGAGCCTTATTCACCATCATCCCCTGTTCCTCCTACCCAGGAGGGGTCCCTGCTTTGAAGAACAGGTTCCCATAAAATTCTATGAGAACAAAGTTTTTGCCACTTTGAAAAATCAAAACATACCTGGAGATGACAAGAGAGGGCATTTCTCCTGCAGACATGTACCAAATACTTGGCATTAACCAAAGAAGGAGAGAATCTGGAGTTTCGTTTTGTATTGCTTTGTTTTATTTTGTGAAACAAAGAGATACGAAACTGTCAGGAGGCATTTGGATGCCTGGAGGCAATATTCAAAATAGTTCAAGGAAACCATTATTCCACCCCCACCTCAAGAATCCTAGCCCCACCCTTCAAGATCTCAGGTGTTAACGCCTTTCACCTTTGGATTCCAGCCACCCTGGCCCACGCCCAAGGATTTTTTTCTTTGTTTGTGAAACATTTAGCTAATTAGTCCACACTGTGTCAGCAGGAGTGAGGGGGGTGGGGTAAAAGTGGTTCGTGGTCTTGATTTTTCAGTACCAAATTTTCTTAAAAATGGGGAAAGCATCTCATCAGGCAAGAATTTTAAAGACCAGTGGATGCCCCAATTTTAGCATTTCCACAGATTTCTAACACAGATAGGAGCATTCGAAATGTGTTGCCAGGAAACTGGCAGTGTTTTCTCCCTGGAAAAGTGTGTGCCAAGAAAAATGCAAGAATGCCTTTGCTCAAGACCTAATTCTTATCAGGACAACAGAGGATTTACTCATTAACTGTACCCACAGAAATGAAAGTGTTTTATTAAAATTTGAAAATTTCAAACATCTTAATTATAAGTCAAGAGAGTTAAAATTAAATTAGGCTTGCCTTGGACAGCCTTCCTAAAATACAATTATTTAATCACATTTTCAAAGTTGACAGGTGTTTCACTATCACCAACTCTTAGTGATACCTGAACTCCCTTCACAGGGTTCAACAGAGGAAAGGAAACCAATAAAAAAAAAAAAAAAAGTTATTCATTAATCAAAACCCTTCATCAGTTTCCTGGATAAAAAGGGAGGAGCCAACACTGGGGGGGGGGGGACAAAAACCATTAAGCTGAAAGAAGACACAATCAGGTAACGTGGTCAGGGATAAAATCACCCTTGCTGTGACAGAAGAGAGCAGGTGATCACATTTCTGCCAAGAAAGAAAAGGCTGAGTTTAGCACATCCTTACATATGCTGTTCAACAGTGTTAAGTACTTGCCTTGTTCCAGGCCCGCATTAGACCCTGGAGATGCGTAAGTGAGGAAGGGGAGTTTGGCCCAGCTCCCCAGCTCCCCCATTCCCAACTTCACACAAAGGCTAGAACTAATGGTCTAATGGCAGTCATGTGCAAGTCCTCAGAGCAGCAGAGACCACCATGTTCCGGTTGCAGGAAGAGACCCATTCAGGTCCCCTCCAGTGAGAGGAGCTGTCACATCACTTCTCAGAAGAAAATCTGCCAGCAGCCAGGCAGCCCCATCCCCTTCCCGACCCAGAGTCATTCTGTCCCAGAGGCCAACAGTCCCTCTAGCACCTCCCCACTCAGAAGTGGCGTCTACCACTTCTGTGGCTCAGCAAAAAAATGAATCTGTGGATCAGCAGAAACGAATCTGACTAGCATCCATGAGGATGAGGGTTTGAGCCCTGGCCTCCCTTAGCGGGTTAAGGATCCATCATGGTGGGAGCTGTGGTATAGGTCAGAGACTCGGCTTGGATCCTGGGTTGCTGTGGATGTGGTGTAGGCCAGCAGCTGTAGCTCTGATTGGACCTCTAGCCTGGGAACCTCCATATGCTGCAGGTGCAAAAGACTAAAAAAAAAGAGGTGGCGTCTACTGCTCAAGACTTGGCTTCTTTCCCTACTTGATGTTTTCCTTCTGCTGTTACCACCCACTGCTGCAGACTTTCTGCTCTGCTCCCTACTGTGGGCATTTGCCTTCCTAGGGCTTCCTCTGTCTCAAGGCTTCTGTCCTCCTCCTCCTCTTTGAAGTCCATTATCACGCTACCATTTCTGTCCCAACATTTGGGCCTTCCATTCAGACTCCCTAAGAGAGCAATCTGGTTGGGTCTGTTAGTCACTCTCCATTAGGCAATATCCCCATTAGGTGAGGCTCTCAAGCAGGGCCATTTCATAAGATGCTCACCCACCTGGAGAGGTTGCCTGACTCAAGGGCTGATCCCTGATCTAATCAGCATGTAGCCATAATGACCAGATCCTATGATTTAAAACATGGCAACCATTTGTGGTTTCTTTCCTCCTAAGGCATTTGTGAGTAAAGGAGACAAAGTATCACCAAGAACCGATGCTAAGGCTTGATTTCATGTTAGTTCCATATTTGCTGCTGTTTGAATATGACACCGCCATTTCTAACCAGGGCTCCCTCAGGACCCCCACATGGGCCTTGCCATTCAATCCCACAGTCTTTCCCACTAAGCACGGCAACACCCCGAGAACCCTCATCATCGTGAACAAGTTGAAAATTCTGATTTGGCACATGGGATGAAACTGATTTGCCTGCCCTTGCACACGCACGCACATGCACATACACACACACCCCTCGTCTATACGATGAAGCTCATACTCTGCAGGGAGCCACATTAAAGCTTCGGCTTGAAACTTTGGCTCTGGCCCAACACTCCAGCCAGTATAACAACCCCAATTTCTTTGCACAACGTGCACAGGATGCTCTCCATTTGTCCTTCCAGATCCATGCTCCCTATTTCTCCAGCGAGGCTCACCTTCACAGACTGCATCAGCCAGGCTCCCAAGCTCCCTGGCTTCTGACCGAATTTAGAGCAAAGAAGCACTGACAGGTATGAGAGGGCCTACAGAGAATGGGTTTAAGATATATTTCCCATTTCCTCTCACTTGGTTTTGGTTGGCTCTCTATTCAAAGCCTCAGTTCCAATCAGGGGCATCCCTCTGTCCGCTGAGCTCTTATTGCGTCTGGGGTTACCGAAGCGCTGTCTTCTCCCCTAGCCCTTGTAGGCTGTGCAGCTGTTCCAAGATGCTTCATCTTATGCTTTTTCCAACCCTGCCTACACCTTTGTAAACAATCCCATCTTTGAACATCTTTCAATTACCCATCTCCCCCTTAATTTTTTTTTTAACAGCCACACCTGTGGCATATGGAGGTTTCCGGGCTAGGGGTCCAATCAGAGCTGCAGCTGAGGCCTATGCTACAGCCATGGATACGGGCTGCATCTGCAACCTATGGCGCAGCTTGCGACAATGCCAGATACTCACCCAATGAGCGAGGCCAGGGAACGAATCTGCATCCTCACAAAGACAATGTCGAGTCCTTAACCTGCTGAGCCACAATGGGAACTCCAAAATGTTTTTAAATAGGTTTCATTTTTAGAACAGTTTTCAATTCACAGAAAAATGTAGAACATAGAACAAAGAGTTCCCATATATTCCATAATCTGCCCATATAGGCTGCAGCCGCTTTCCCCATCTTTAACCTCTTAATCGTGTGATATACCAGTTATAACACTAATGCAGTATTTTTAACGAAGGTCCATGTTTTATTCAGACTTCCTTAGAAATGTTCTTTTTTCTGTTCTGGAGTCCCGTCCAGGACTCCACAATCACATGTCGTCACTGTGTCTCCTTAGGTTTCTCCTCTTGGCCATGAGAGTTTCTCAGACTTTCCTTGTGATTGATGACTCGGACAGTTTTGAAGAGTTCAGGTGCTTTGCATAATGTCCCTGACCTGAGATCTGTCTGATGTCTTTCTCATGACTAGACTGAGGGTATGGGCTTGTGGGAAGAAGAGCACGGAGGTGACATGCCATTTTCAACATGTATCAAGAGTGCATCGGAGTTCCCATCATGGAGCAGCAGTAATGAACCCAACTAGGTTCCATGAGGATGAGGGGTCAATCCCTGGCCTCGCTTAGCGGGTTAAGGATCTGATGTTGCATCGTGCTGCGGTATAGGTCTCAAATGTGGCTAGGATCTAGCACTGCTGGGGTTGTGGTGTAGGCTGGCAGCTGCAGCTCCGATTGGACCCCTAGCCTGGGAACTTCCAGATGCCACACCTGTGGCCCTAAAAAGACACACACACACAAAAAGTGTATATCTTGTCCATACACACCATGAGCACATACATCAAAATGACATTACTGCTGACATCAAACTTGATCATCTGGCTGAGGTGGTGCTCCTCAGGCTTCACCACTGTAAAATCATTCTTCCTTTTTTTTCTCTTCCTCTTTCTATGTTAGACTCTTTAAAAGGAAGTCACTATGTGCAGCCCACACTTAAGGAAAGGGACGTTACGCTTTCTCTCCCTGAAGTGGAGTAGAGACTAGGTTATTTCTTTTCTCTTTCTCTTATTCTCTGTTTGTAAATTAAGGCAAAATACACAAAAAAAATTGCTACTGTCACCATTCTTAAGGGTTTCAATGACCCCTTATCAGTAGGCCATCTATCTTCTGCTGGGACCCCCCTATACCCAAGTTGAGCTTGTCACCATTCATCAAAAATAACAATGTGTCTTTATAGTTTATTACATGAGGTTTCCAAGTAAAGAAAAGAGATTCTAACATTGTCACCTATTTGACTTCTACTGCTCTTTAAACCTGGACTCAAGAGGGATGGGCTCCCATAGAAATCACCATTACTCCTGCTACTGTTTCCCTGAGAACATATTTCTCCTTCTATTCTACCTTGTGTTGCATTGCACCATTTTCTTGGTGGTTTTCCCAGGGCAGGAACTAAATCTTATTTATCTTTGCATCTTTAAGGCTGAGGACTGTCCCAGAAACACATTAGCTGATCAATAAATATAAGCTGGAAATAAGGGAAGCAAAGACAAGGTAGAAGCAGAAGTGGCCTATTTTCTACAAAGAGTAAAGTTAAAAGAGTTAACCCCTAAGATTGGTGAGAGCACAGGAAAACCTGTATTCCTAGTTTTCCATGCCTCCACCCTTTCTGTTGGGCAATTTGGTAATATCTATTAAAAGCCATATCATATGCATATTTCTACCCAGCAATTACAAGTCAGGAAACTAAATTGAGAAGACAATCAAAGACAAACGTCGATCTTGGCAATGACTTTTTGGACTTGAAACCCAAAGTAGAGGCAACAAAAGCAAAAATAAACAAGTGGGACTACATTAAACGAAGGCTTCTGGCATAGCAAAGGACATCATCAATAAAATAAAAAGACAGCCTAACCAAATGGAAGAAAGTAATTGCAAACCATATATCTGATCAGAGGTTAATATCAAAATGTATAAAGAACTGATGCAACTCAATAAAAAAAACCCCAAACAATCTGATTTTAAAATGGGCAGAAGAACTGAATAGACATCTTTCCAAAGACATACAGAGGGCCAACAAGCACATGAAAAGATGCTTAACATCAGGAAAATGCACATCAAAACCACAATGAGATATCACCTCACATCTGTCAGAAGAGCTATTATCAAAAAGACAGGAAATAGGTGTTGGTGAAGATGTGAAGAAAAGGGAACCCTTGTACACCGTTGATGGGAATGTAAATTGGTGCAGCCACTATGGAAAACAGTATGGAGGTTCCTCAAAAAACTGAAACTAGGGAGTTCCCATTGGGCGCAGCAGAAACAAATCCGTTTAGGAACCAGGAGGTTGTGGGTTCGATCCCTGGCCTCGCTCAGTGGGTTAAGGGTCTGGCATTGCCCTGAGCTATGGCATAGGCTGGCAGCTGTAGCTCCAATTCAACCCCTAGCCCGGGAACTTCCATATGCCACGGGTGCAGCTCTAAAATGATACAAGACAAAAAAAAAAAAAATTAAAAATAGAATTACCATATGATCCAGCAATTCTATCCTGGGTATTTATCTAAAGAAAATGAAAACATTAAAAGACATATGCCTCTCCATGTTCACTACAGAATTATTTACAATAGCTAAAACATGGCAGCAACTTAAGTGCCCATTGACAGATAAAAGAATAAAGAAGAGGTGGTGTGTGTGTGTGTATATAATATTCCATTGTGTGTTATGTATGGGTACATATATTATGTTAAGTGAAATAAAGATAAATAATGTATGACCTCACTTACATGTGGAATCTAAAAAACAACAACAGAACTTAACTCATTGATATAGAGAAGAGATTTGTGGTTGCCAGAGGGGGGAGGTTGTGGGGGGGAGGCACGGACCATTGCGCAAAAGGGATGAAGATGTCAAAAGATACAAACTTCCAGTTGTAAAATAAAAAAGTCATTGAGATGTAATGTACAGAGTGATAACTATAGTTAATACTGTATTGTATATCTGAACGTTGCTAAAAGAATAGATCTCAAAAGTTCTGATCCCAAGAAAAATAACTGTTAACTATGTGTGGTGATGGATGTTAACTAGACTTATTCACAATACATGCAAATATTGAATCATGCTGTACACTTGAAACTAATGTTATATGTCAATTATATCTGGCGTTGCCATGAACTTTGGTGTAGACGGCAGGTGCAGCTTGGATCCTGCATTGCTATGGTTGTGGTGTAGGCCGGCAGCTGCAGCTCCAATTTGACCCCTAGCCTGGGAACTTACATATGGCTCAGGTGCGGTCCTAACAGGGAAAAAAAAAGAAAAAGAACAACCGGAGAATCCATCTAAAGATAATCAAAACTTGAAGGATGATCTGTTGGCCAGTTTAAATATAATCCAGCCACAATGTCAACAGCTACCATAACTGCTGTTTCTGACCATCACCATCCTTGTACTGAACACACGAAGGGGTGGTAGGTCCCAGAGGAAGAGAATTCAGAGTTTCCCAGTTCTGTTTGCCAGCTTCTCTGGCGCCCCACTTCTGACCTGGATTCTGAATATTGCTGTTTTTTTTTTTTTTTTTTTTCCCAGGGCCATACCCACGGCATATAGAAGTTCCCAGGCTAGGGGTTTAATTGAAGTGTAGCTTCTGGCCTACGCCACAGCCACAGCCACACCAGATCTAAGCCACACCTGTGACCTACACCACAGCTCACAGCAATGCTGGATCCTTAATCCACTGACGGAGGCCAGGGATTGAACCTGTGTCTTTAAGGATACTAGTTGGATTCGTGACCACTGAGCCACGACAGGAACTCCTGTTTTATTTTTAAAGCTTCTCTTACTGCTTATACTGTACAGCCACAGTTGAAAACTCATGGTTCCATTCCACTCTGCTTATATTGCACATGGGACAACAGAGACCCAGAGAAGTTCAAAATGACACCAGGGCAGAGCTAGATCCAGGTCTTTCGATTCCTGGTTCTTTGCACTTTAGCAAGCCAGTAAAATCAAGGGTAGGGTTTTTACAGATTGATAGACTTTGGGGGCCCCAAATGTTTTAAGACAGACGTGAGGAAGGGCAAAGACTTCTAAAGACAACTTAACTTTTGATGCCCTTCCCAACCCAAGTTTAGAACTATGTCTGAATAAAAAGTATTTACAGGGCTGAGAGAGATTTGGAAAGTTTAATTATGATCTAACATAATGATGGAGAAAATCTAGAAAATCTAACACTGTTGAGTAAGTAAAGATGATAGAAATCAAAATGCCATTGTATCCAAGGCTGGCTTTACCCCAGGACAAACAAACATAATCCTGTCCAGGCCTTTGCACTCTAGCTCAGTCCTAGGCCTTCTGCCTCTTGCTCCTTGTGACTGCCAAGAATGTCCTTCTAGGGTTCTCCTTGCAAACCAGTTACCCTTGCAGACCAAAAGCAATAGCTCCTCTTTCCACCCAATCTCTTCCCTGCCCCCAACCAGTCCCAACACTGCACACTTTTCAATGAGACAGAGAAGATGAAGCCGCCAATTGTTTCACTGGAGGTGCATAGAGGAAAGAAGTTTAGACTTAAGAGTCATTGATCTGACTGTGCAATATCTGGAAAGTCCCCAACAGAGCTTTTAACTCTTCAGGACTCAAACTTGCTGTCTGTGACATGCAGGACTACAGAGGAATCTCTGAGGTTCAGTCTGACTTATTCAATGACAGCTTTGGGTGAGGCCAGCCCAGTCCAGCTTTGTAAACGATGTAGTTAATCTTTAAGCTAGCAGTGTGTGGTGTTATAGGAATGTGTAAAGGAAGGCCTTAGAATCATTTTCCTACTTGTCCTTATTTCAACCACTACAAGAAAGATAAAAAATAGGGGAGGTGAGAAAGATTAGATTTGTTATAAGCGAAAGTCACTCAAGGGTTGTGATGATGGTTGTATAACTATAAATATAATGAAATTCAACAATAAAAAAAATAAAGTCACTCAAGGGAAGAAAACAACTTCTCTATTGTTGGAAGGGTCTTAAATCAATACCCTGGTGCTGCCTGACTTCTAGGTCATATAGAAAGTTTTGATTTTCAATATTTATGCTTTGGTTTTTTAAAATGTTCAATGTCTTTTCTTTTTCTTTTTTTTTTTCTCTTTAAGACCACGGCATGTGGAAGGTCCCAGGTTAGGGGTCGAATTGGAGCTGCAGCTGCTAGCCTACACTACAGCCACAGCAATGCCAGATCTGAGCAGTATCTGGATTCTTAACTCACTGAGCAAGGCCAGGGATCGAACCTGCATCCTCACCAACATGATGTCAGGTTCTTAACCCGCTGAGCCACAAAGGGAACTCCCTAAATCTTCAATTTCTTATCCTGAATTTTTTTTTTCTTTTTTTAAAGTCTCCGCCCTTAATCAGAGACTTTTTTTTTTTTTTTTGTCCTTTTGCCTTTTCTAGGGCCACACCCACAACACATGGAGGTCACAGGCTAGGAGTCTAATCAGAGCTGTAGCTGCTGGCCTGTCAGAGCCACAGCAACACAGGGATTGGAGCCGCATCTGTGACCTACACCACAGCTCAGGGCAATGACAGATCCTTAACCCACTGAGCAAGGCCAGGATCAAACCCACAACCTCATGGTTCCTAGCCAGATTCGTTAACCACTGAGCCACCACGGGATCTCCTTATCCTGAATATTTAGCTCCCACTTTTTCATGACCTAGTGAATGAAGTGTGTGGTTCGGTGAAGAGGAACTTCCACCATTTGGCTCTACTGAAAGCCCAGTCTTTTCAACTAGCAAGAAAACACTTCCCTGCAAGAAAACCTGCTTGTTTTGCCTTTAAAGGGCAATTTTATATTGCAATCCACACTCATTTGTTTATGAAATTCACTAAGCTTCCGTGTACCAGGCCATGGGAAGAAAATAACAAGCATACTAAACAAGCTCCCTGCATTCTTAGAGCTTATCATCCACTGGAAGAGATGAGCAATAACCAGATACCCACACAAAGGTGTGCTTACTCAATGTGATAAATGCTGAATTGAAGAAACAAAGAGGAGTTCCTGCTGTGGTGCAGTGGGTTAGAAATCCAGCTGCAGCAACTTGGGTCTCTGCACAAGCATGGGTTCGATCCCCCCGCCTGGTGCAGTGGGTTAAAGGAATTGGCATTGCCACAGCTGTGGCACAGGTCACAGCTGCAGCTTGGATTCAATCCCTGACCCAGGAACTTCCATATGCCGTGGGTGCAGCCATTAAAAACAAGCATACAAACACACACACACACACAAAACCCACAAGGAGCACAAAGAACCTATGAAAGGAGTTCTGGAACGTGAGTGATGGTGTCTCTTGAGGAACCAACCTTTGAAACTGAGGGATAAGTGGGTGTTTATTTAGAGAAAGAAGGCCAGGCAGGCCAGACAAAGGCAGGAGGCCAAGAGGAAGAAAGGCTATACTGGAGAGAAGTTTTTCCAACTGCTCCCTTATGAGCCTATCAATTTTCTGAGGCAGGTATGCAATTGTTTTCTTTTGGGAATTCCACATGGACTTGCAAAATATTAATCTTTTCTAAGTCACTTGACATCAGCCCACCTTTAAGAACAGTAGCTCATCATTCATCAAGTGCACTCATCTTTTTTCCCCCATCATGCATCAATGTGATTTCTTACCATGAATTTTTAGCTCTCTCTCACCTTGGCATGATCTATAGTGGTGAGGTCATGTGCTAGATAGGACAGGAAGAGGCAAGCTTCCATCTGGTTCACTGAATATTAGGCTATTCAAGCATCAAGATGACACCTCTCTACAAAAAAAAAAGCTGCTCCTCTTGCTTTTAAAGGGCAAGAGGATCCTTTTCCAGAACTGCAAGTTACCTGACCAAGGGTAACAGAAAAACATGAGGGGGGAAAAATGAGCTAGTCTTCAGCTTCCTGAATGAGGGAAACCCAGGAGACCCTCGAGGCGAGAGCAAAGAATAGCATGCACATCTGCCTTGTGCGTGTGCAGAAAACACTGAGCAGCATTTCAGGCATGAGCCTGGTTCTTATCCCTTCCCTCTGCTCCATTTTAAAAAGAAGAGGAAGGGGGAAGGGGGAAGGGGCTCTCAAAGTCATCTAAAAGTTACCAGATATCATCCATCAGGTGGGTAGAGAAGGAACAATGAAAGGAGAAAAAAAAAATACTAGGAGGGAAGATTTCTCTGGAGTAGAACCTGTCTCCCACCCCCACCCTCTAGGTAAATCCTGCAGTTTAATGCCCACTATATCCCATTCTGCCGGAAGGCCAGGTTCTTCATGTTTCCTGTTACTAGATCTAGACATCTACATATAAATAAATGCCAACTTCCTGCCATCAAAACTTGTCGAAAAAAAAAAAAAAGTGGTTTCCTCCACCACCCCCACCCCCACGAGCTGGAATTAATACATTGCTTCAGTTTTCCTTTGCCACACTTTCTACCATCCTCTGGGGAAAAGGCCTCTTCTGGGGTGGGGGTGGGGTTCAGGGTATCTCACTGCCGCAGAGGGCCCCGCCTCCCAGGGGAGAGCCCTGAGCCCTGGCAGACAACAGCCCTGGCGCGATAGCATCTGCAGCCTGTCTGGTCCCTCCCGCCTGGAGTCCCTGTGCACTGCGACGACAACACGCTGGCTTCCCCAGAGCCGCAGTGGGTTGTATAACCACATTATGAACGCCTAGAGGAGAGCGCGGTGAGCTTCCCTCCTGAGAGTATCTGTTCAAAGTCACTGGTGTCAGTTAATAAGAGACCCACCAGGCAGGAGGGACCTCATGATTCTGCGGGGCAGAGGTAGAGAGAGAGCGAAAAGCTGTCTGGACATCATCACTGGCGGTAGGGGGTGGGGTCTGTAAACCTCTCCAGTGGCTGCATTTAAACCCAAGTTCTGTCCTTAGAGTTGGCGTTGTCGGACGCTGGAGCCCTGCTGCACCCCTGTAGTGCCCATCAAAGAATGGGGGATGCGGCGGAAGCCCAGAATCCCAGGGGAGAAGTCCTCAGAATCTCTCCCCAGGGAAGCCTCTCGTGAAAACGTCAAGGACGTCTCCACTCCTCTTCTCAATTATGTAACTCTTACACATTTGGGAGAACACACGTGAACCTAAATTTCATTATTTATGAAGGGAGAAAGTCTTTAAATAGGCTGCATTTAAAGCTCTGGGTGCATCCTAAGTCTGAAGAGACCTGGCTGCCACCTGGCAGCATTAGACGATGTCATCCTGGGGACTGAACCCCACAGCCCCCTTCCCAGGAACACACAGCGCGGGGAACAAGGTCGCCGCCCGGGATGCGGCCCTCTCGGCTGGGCAGGGTCAGCGCACGCCCATCCCCGGGTCGCGGAGTCGCCTGGACCAGCAAGTCTGCAGGCTGAGGAGCGAGCTGCCCCCTCCCCCGACCCTTATGATCACCTGGCCCGTGTTACCTGCGGGACCGCGACTCTCCGCAGCCCATTGGCCGGCTCCCCGGCGCCCTTGCCGTTGGCCGCGGGGAGATGCTCGAGCGCCGGCGCTCGCGCCGCGCCCTCCACGGGGTCCGCGCAGCTCTCGCCGAGGCCTTCCTCCGGTGCCGGGAAGAGCCCGCAGCGGCGCTGGAAGCGAGCAACGAGCTGCGAATCCTGCAGGCTCCTCAGCAGCTCGGCCATGGTGAGCCCGGAACCACGCGCCGCAGCCGCTGCTACCTGGTGCCCTCCACTCGCGCTCCCCCTCCAGCCCTAGCCCGAGATATTGCCTGGCCGGGCGCTCCGGATGGAGCGCGGGCGGGGCCCGGGGCGCCAGCCAACAGGTGCGCCGCTCGGGTCCTAGCGCCCGCCCCCACCGCGCCCAGGTGTTCGCCCCCACCTTGCGCAGGGCGTTTCGGTTCTCCTTTCCTCCTCCGCCGGCCGTGGCGGCCTCGGGCTGTCCCTGGCATCCGGCCCGCTCGGAACTGGGCGAAAGTGTACAGGTGTCTACACCGCTCCTCTCTGCGCCCCCCCCCCCGCGACTGGTGCAGAAGTACCGCCTAATGGGGAGCGGCCGAGCACGTGGGGGCCAGCACAGCTCCATACTGGCGTGCGCTGGCAGATCGCCTAGTGACCCTCCTTTCACTATTGACCTCAATGTGAGGACGGATTTCCCCTTCGGTTCCCGGCTATCCAGCCTGGAGTCCTGCCTTTGCCCACTTCTGGCAGGTGGAGCGAGCTCCCCGAGTTCTTGCCAAACTTTCCGTGATGCAACGTCTCCCCGCGGGCCCTATGTTCTTCCACCTTGCTTACGAAGCGAGCGGGGTTCAAAGTGGACCCTGAGTCATCCTCCCTGTTCCTGCGCTTACCCTTGTGAGTTGGCAACTGGGGAATGCTTTAGACAGGTGGAGAGGAAACGCTATTCTTTCTTTTCCGCATTAAGATGGTGCCTTCTGCCGCCCCACCCCCACCCCGCCCCGCTTCTAGAACTTTAGACCCAAAGATAACTAGGTGTTGAAAGATGGGGAGGAGGAGTCGTCTTCTCCCCGCACCTGCATCTGTTTTAGGGATCTCAGCAAAACGGCAAAGAAAACATCCTGCGGGGCGACCTTGGTTTTCCCTCCTCCTGAATCTTCTAGGGGCACTGAAATCTGAGCGAAGCCCTCTCCGCTTCCTCACAGGGAGTGAAAGGCAAAGCCAAATTAGGCCCAGCTGACCAGCCTGCAAGGAAAATGCAATTCAATCCTTCTGTCTTGGATTTGCAGCAAGGCTGAGCATTTCCTGGTAGCCCAGCGCAAAGCCTCGGCGAAGTATTTGGTAGCACAAATGACGGTGGAGGAGCACCTGTCACGACCTTGTGTCAGGCCATTAAGTCTGGATGCAGCTTTCAAGGATGACTTGGTCTCCCTATGCCTGAGTTTCTGCTCTCCTTTGCCGTCCTGCCTGGACAAGCAAGATCAAGGTGGCTGGGAGAGCAGGCTGAGAGAGCAATGAAACTCTTGGGAAATATTTTCTACCTAACTTAGGAAGAAGCACAGCTGCTGTCCCAATCCAGCTGTGTCCCACACAGAGATGTTCAATTAGAAGCAGAAGGTTCCTCTCCCCAGTGTTGCTCTCGTTTACAGCCACTGGGACCAAACCCTGTGGTTTAGTTTTAGAAGCTGGAATGGTAGTGGTTTAGGACTTATTCTTTTCGTGTGTTAAATGTGTTCTCCCATTGAAGACATCTGAGTAATGTATCTCCCGAGTTCAATTTTCCTTTCTCCCAATTAGGAAAAAGAGGCAAAGCCAAACACAGCACATGGAGCAGAAGGCCAAAAAATTGCTTATTCAGACAATGCATTTCATCCCCAGGTACTGACTCCAGCTTCCAGTGGCTTGTGATTAAACTGTGTGCCTCAGTTTCCTCCTGTGATGAAATGATAATCCTCCCTTCCTGTCATTCTTATAAGGTTGTTGTGTGGGGTGGTCTCTGGCTTGTGGCACCCCCACTCTAAACTTTCTCAGTTGTCACGGGCTGTGCCTATGTGACTCTCTCTGCCCAAATTTCCCTTATAGGGACACCAGACACTGGATTAGGGCCCATTCTAATCCAGTCTGACCTCATCTTAACATGATTACATCTGCAAAATGTCTATTTCCAAATAAGGCCACATTCATGGGTTCTGGGTGGACATCAATGTGGGGGGAACACTACTCAACTCAGTACAACCACTTACTCTGTGCCAGCCATGTGCTCAGTACTTTCATACACAACTATTTTAATCACGTTTTATCCTCCCAGCAGCCCTCTAAAGTAACCACTCATCCTTCATGTGTTTGACGATACGTGCATTTACTAGTGTCAGACACTATTCTAGGTCTAGGAATACATCAGTTAAAAAAAAAGAGAGACCCTGGATCATTGAACTTATATTTTCGCAGAGGGATGGCTAATACAAAAATAAAAACTGTACCTTTAGGGAGTGATAAAAGCTATGGTGGGGTAGGGGGAAGACATTCAGGTAAGATGTTTACCTCCAAGAAGAGAATATTTGTGCAGAGACCTGAAAAAAAAAAGGTCTCTACCCTATCAAGATCAGGAGAAAGAACATTCCAGACAGAGGAAACAGGTCTAAAGCAGCTGTAAAGGCCTTGAGGCAGCCCAAGCTCAGAGTGTTAGAGAAACCACATGGGGGACCAGCCTGGCTGGAGAGGCTTGAGTTCAGGGATTGCTTGGAAGAGGTGGGCAGAGGCAAGATCAAGTAGGGCCATCTGGGCTGTAATATGGACTGACACTCCCACTTGAGAGATAAGAAAACTGAGGCTCAGACATGGGAAATTTGCCCAAAGCCACACAAGCAAGCGGCAGAAGGATTCAACTCAGGGCTTTATGACTCCAAAACGTATTCTTTCTGTTACTAAATCATATTCTATCCCTGGAATTTATATTTACTCTTTTTTTTAAATGAATGTATTTATTTATCATCTTTTTTTTTTTTTTTTTTTTTTTTTTGCCTTTTAGGGCCACATCCTCGGTATATGGAAGTCCCCAGGCTAGGGGTCATGTTGGAACTGTAGTTGCCAGCCTACACCACAGCCACAGCAATGCCTGATCCTTAACCCACTGAGCAAGGCCAAGGATTGAACCCACATCTTTATGGATATTGGTCAGGGTAGTTCCCACTGAGCCACAAAATGGGAATTCCTGTCTTTGCTCTTTACTTTTATATTGAAAAGTATTCCCAGAGTGTACTGAGTGCTCAATAAATAATTTCTCAGTGAATGTTGTTGTTGTAGACTAAGATTAAAACTTCAGTTTTTAGAGCTTTGGAGTTTAGGGCTCACTTGCAAGTTGTTGCCTGTAAATTCTACAGCCTTCAAAGGCAAGCAGCTTTATCTGTTTTTTAGAGGAGAAAACTAGGGCTCTGTGATGTGAAGTGATTTTTTTTCCCAAAGTTACAACATGTATTGGATACAGTTTGCAGGGTCTGCCAAGTCACACACACGGCTCTTATGCGAGAATGTCCTTCCTCCTTCACCCACCATCTACCCAGGGGATGGTGGAGGAGATTGGCAGCCGTGTTTGAGCCACGTGACCTGGCCCTGTGGCTGAAGCTAATTGGCCCTGGGCTGAACACCACTTGCCCACATTTAGGATAATCAAATGCCTTCTCTTCAAGCATTTGAATTCATAGACTCTAGTCAGTATCTATGGAGTGAGGAGAAGAAAATTCAAAAGCAGGAGAACACCTTATCTGTGGGGCAGATAAGTGGTCTCGTTGCTGTGTGCTAGCAAGGGAGAAATAAAGCAGACAAACAGGGAAGTCAGGCAAGGCCAGCCACTTACAGCTCCTGAAAGACAGCTCCACAAAGCCTCGTCCAGTCATTGTGAAGGTCCACCTAGCCTGCCTTCCTGAACTACCCCAGAATCCTTGGTACCAAGTCCCCCATTTCTGCTACTTGTGGCGTGAAGGGTCCTAACTCAAGACAGCCAGTAATTGGCAGGACATGGAAACTAAGCAGCATCCCACATTCCCTTCACCAGCGGCAAAGGGCTACCCAAGCTCCACCTACCTCTGGCTGCAGGAGGCTTTCTTCGCGCTGCCATGGAAACTACCAATTCCTGCCCCCCCCCCAGGGTGCTGTCAAGGGCTTCAGAGTACTGGCTTCCTGAGAGATTCTGAAGCATAGTCAATCTGACAATACTTCACATGATGGGAGTTCCCTGGTTGTTCAGCAGCTTAAGGATTGCGAGGTGTCATTGCTGCGGCTCCCGTCGGTGCTGTGGTGCTGGTTGGGGAACTTCTGTATGCAGGGCCAAAAAAAAAAAAAAAAAAAAAAATCACCTTGTGAATCAAATTCTTCCTGGGCTTAGCTGGAAATCTAGTCACTTTATATGGGAAAGTCATTCTGAGAGCCAAACTTTTCGGCACATAACTCTTTCAAAATTTACAGATGTTTATAAAAAGAATGCCAGTAACCAAATTCATATATATATATATTTGGTTACTGGCATTCTTTTTTTTAAATGCTAATTTATATCTTTGCACATATATTACATAAAGTACCTGAGGATTAATAGTCTTGACCGGTTAGAGACATGTTTGTTGACAAACTGATCAAAGCCCTAGGCTCCGTGGACTACTCAGGTGGCTGAAATTTTGAAAGGTAAAGCATGGAACTCACCTTGCGTTGTTCAGGGTACAATCCCTTTCTGTTCTTTAATTAATGAAAAACAATTCTTCTATTTAGACATTTTCAATAAATCATCACACATTTTTCTTGGTGGGGAGGGCACTCTTCTGGCTGGGAGAAGTTTCAGCTTTAAACCCGGCTTTAAAAGAAATCAGTTACTGGTGATGTTCCTATAAACTGGGAAACAGAAAAAGGGAAGGCTGTAAGTAGAAAGACTCGGAGTCTTGAATTTCCTGCAGCAAACAGTCAAGGCATGGTCCAGTCTGCACGTTTTCACAATCATGAATATTGATTAAGAGCTTGATTTCAGCCAGTACTTCTTGGTTTGAATCCAGTTGCATCAAACCATATGAGACAAAATAATGGTCTCCAATGAGTTTTGATGGATTTTGACCACTTTATGCGGAAGACTGTAGAGTTTAGCATGCTCTACCTAACTAAAGAACTTGGGGGAAGGGAGATACCTCGTGTCAACCAATATTAAAACTCAGTCCTCTTTGGTCTAGTCATTGATAAAATATCAAATATCTAAAAGAGAAACAAGAACAGTTTCTTCCAATTCCATCACACATTGGGATTGCTCAAGCTCAGATAGACAAAGAAAATATATTTGACTCTTCGCAAGTGTTCTCTTAGAGGTGCTTTTTGCTTTTTTTTTTTTTTTTTTTTTTTTTTGGCCAGGACCCAGCATGCAGAAGTTCTCAGGCTAGGGATCAAACCTGCACCACAGCAGTAACCATGCTGGATCCTTTAACTTCAAGGCTGCCAGCGAACTCCAGATGGTCATTTTTATTCCTAAAGAATATTCCCTATTAATGTCACTCAGTCCTTTCCAATAATCAGTTTCCTGGATATTTTTATAATATGATTCATTTTACAAAATCAGTTAACGTAACACTTTCCGGAATTCCCATCTGGCCAGCAGTAACAAACCTGCTAGCATCCATGAGGATGCAGGTTCCATTCCTGGACTTGCCCAGTGGGTTAAGGATCCAGCATTGCCATGAGCTGTGGTTTAGGTCGAAGATATGGCTCAGAGACTAAGTTACTGTGGTTGTAGCGTAGGCTAGTAGCTACAGCTCCAATTCAACCCCTAGCCTGGGAACTTCCATATGCCGAGGATGTGGCCCTAAAAAAATCAAAAACAAAAACAAAAACACTTTCCAAGACTGGGTTTATTATGTAGATGTGGATAAAAATTTGGGGAGTTCCCGTCGTGGCGCAGTGGTTAACGAATCTGACTAGGAACCATGAGGTTGTGGGTTTGATCCCTGGCCTTGCTCAGTGGGTTAAGGACCCGGCGTTGCCGTGAGCTGTGGTGTAGGTTGCAGACGTGGCCCGGATCCCGCGTTGCTGTGGCTCTGGCATAGGCCGGTGGCTACAGCTCCGATTCGACCCCTAGCCTGGGAACCTCAATGTGCTGAGGGAGCGGCCCTCAAAAACGCAAAAAGACAAAAAAAAAATTGGGGTATCTATCCATAGAAAACCATGACTCAAAAAGACACGTGTACTCCAGTGTTCATTGCAGCAGTATATACAATAGCCAAGACATGGAAACAACCTAAATGTCCATGGACAGAGGAGTGGATAAAGAAGATGTGGTACATATACACAGTGGAATATTACTCAGCCATTAAAAGGAAAGAAATAATGGCATTTGGAGCAACATGGATGGACCTAGAAATTATCATGCTAAGTGAAGTCAGTCAGACAGTGAGATACCAACATCAAATACTATCACTTACATGCATAATCTAAAAAAAGGACACAATGAACTTCTTTGCAGAACAGATACTGACTCACAGACTTTGAAAAACTTGTGGTTTCCAAATGAGACAGGTTGGGGAGTGGGGGAGATGCACTGAGGGTTTGGGATAGAGATGCTATAAAATTTGGTTGAGATGATTGTTGTACAACTATGAATGTAATAAAATTCATTGTAATAAAAAAAATTCACAAAAATAAACGAAAACTAAAATTTTAAATTATCAAAAATTTAGAAACTCATTTACTTCGGAATAAGCTTCCAAATCTAAATGAAGCCTTTTTGGTTCTACTTTATGCATCTATTTAAGTTCATGAATCATCAACAAACTAAAGGTGGGTTAGAAAACTTCACAGATACTCATCTCCGATACACACTGTATAGTAAAGCAAGTCCCAGAAAAGTACAGAGCAATAGATATAACATGTTGCCATTTATATTTACAATATTGAAATACACATTTGTTCATGTGTGTGTATGTGCATATGTGTGCACACATACCAAGGAATAGAAAAAGATTTGGGGTCAAATCACTCATTTGCTAGTAGGTCTACCATCCTGACATGGAATAGGAGCCATGGGGAACTTTCAGTTTTTACTCTATGTACTGGGATATATTTGAATTTTTACACAGAGGTGTATTACTTTTGTAATTGAAAGATTTGTTGTTCTTCTAAAACTCTTCTAACTGGGCAGGCTTGATTAGTGAGAGAAGCAGAGGTGCTTACATAGGCAGTTCCCATCGTGGCTCAGCAGAAATGAATCTGACTAGCATCCATAAGGATCCAGGTTCAATCCACGGCCTTGCTCAGTTGGTTAGGGATCTAGCATTGCAACGAGCTGTGGTGTAGGTCACAGATGTGGCTCAGATCTGGCATTGCTGTGGCTGTGGTGTAGGCCAGCGGCTACAGCTCTGATTCGACCCCTAGCCTGGGAACCTCCATGTGCCCCGGGTGTGGCCCTAAAAAAGACAAAAACAAAACAACAACAACAAAACAGATGCTTATATAAAAGAGACTACCGGAGTTCCCGTCGTGGCACAGTGGTTAACGAATCTGACTAGGAACCATGAGGTTTCATGTTCGTTCCCTGGCCTTGCTCAGTGGGTTAAGGATCCGGCATTGCCGTGAGCTGTGGTGTGGATCACAGACGCGGCTCGGATGGATCCCACGTTGCTGTGGCTCTGGCGTAGGGCGGTGGCTACAGCTCCGATAAGACCCCTAGCCTGGGAACCTCCATATGCCATGGGAGCGGCTCAAGAAAAGGCAAAAAGACAAAAAAAAAAAAAAAAAAAAAAGAGAGACTACCATGAGTAATAACACCAAGAGACCACAGTCATCAAAAGTTGGCTATGAACCACCAGATGTTACAAGCTTGTTACATTAATTGTTCCAGAAAGAACAATTAATGACACCACTGGCAAACCCATCTAATAGATGATAAGAAAAAAATTAATGTATGCAGTCTAGGGGCTTTGGAGTTTCTGATTTGGTGATTTAATACATCGTCTATTGGTGAGAAGGTCAGTGGGCATTGAGGTGTGTGTGTGGAAGATGCTGGGCAAGGGCCAGGAGTCTCCACCTTCTTCATTATTGAGGAAAGGATAATAAGGCCCTTTCAGCTGAAGCATCTGTAGTTCTGAGTGGTGTCTAGAATGGGCAGATGACCAAGCTGTAACTGGCCTTAGCACACAGGACTCCCAGGCCCACTCTGCATGAAAGCCTGCCTCTCAGTCCTGCCAGTATAGATTCTCAGAATCAGTGCTTCCCCATGGCTTCAGCTGAGCCGTCAGCATCCCTTCAGTAGAGGGGCTCCCTGAGCACAGCCTACAAACATAAGTCAGAGCTATTCATACATAGGAACTGACATCTAGAGCAGAGGTATCAGCATCTGGACCACACCAGGATCCTAAAAATGGAATAAATAATTGCCAAACTTTAAACATCAGATCACTTTCTGTAAAATATAGATGTCTAGCTTCTCTTTAAAAGCTGGAAATTCTGCTATCACTGGGTCAAGGTTCATTGTAGCCACACTTGCCCAAACTGAATATCTGCTGCTCTCTCTAGATGGGGCATTGTTCCAGGGGTTTTCCACAGTTCTCCATTCTCTGTGTTATTTTACATCCTTCCTCCATTGCTCATTTCATTGTCTGCTTGGTCCCTGAAACCTGTGGGATTACCTTCACTGCACTGAAACAAGGAAGACCAACATGGTGCATTAGCAACGCTGTCGGTTGGAATCCCACCTCTCAGTGTCACAGTCCTTCATCTTAAGAAATCTAGAATGCAGTGGAGGAGACAGGATAGGCCTCTGGATCATTAAATCAAGTCATAAGTTGGACCCCTGAATCATCTTGTCTTTCTTAGTTAGTGACTGCTCATAAATGATCCTATATGTGAATTTCATTGAATACATTTCAATTTCAACCATCCTGACATCTGCAGCACTTCTGTCAAGGGTGTGTTTACACATTGGCCATTTTAATAGGGATATGTTGTCTTGCTTGAATAACAAATATTTATCTCCTAGAAGAATAATCAACTAAGTGTTAATTCATCATTGCTCATGGTGCTTTCTCATTGCTAAGTGCCTCCTCTGTTGCTGATAATGCCCTTTTCTATTACCAATAACGCTGGAGGCAGAATGATCTGGTAGTGTGAATTTCAGAGTCAGGAACACCCAGGTTCAAATCCAGGTCTTTTGGTCCTTGGGCAGTTCTCTGAAACCAAGTTTAACCATCTGTACAATTGGGATAATATCATTCCATACTCTCCTTTTCCTGATGGGTCATTTCATGAAGTTAATGAGATGATTTTTTCTTCCTTACTTTAACTGTAATAGAATTTTCTCCAGACTCCTCAATATATATATATATTTTTTGAATCTACATCGTTATTGACATAGCTTAACCTACATCATTTGACTAATTCACTCTGAGGTGAGATAAAAAGCTTTGTTGAGGAGTTCCCTGGTGGCTTGTGGGTTAAGGATCTGGCTTTGTCACTGCTGTGGCTCGGGTCATTGCTGTGTCATGAGTTCAATTCCTGGCCCAGGAACTTCTACATGCTGCAAGTAGGCCCCCCACCAAAAAAAAAAAAAAAAAAAAAAAAAAAAAAAAAAAAGCTTTGTTGGAATACCATAAAACTCTACTTAATGCTAACATCTGTGGTCAGTGTACAGTGTAGAACAGCTTTCTTCATGATCAGCTGAAGTGATAACTAGAGGAAAACAGGAAAATCAGACTTTGATTTCTGAACTACCTCTGTTACCTAAGTTCTAGAGTCTTAAATGCTATGGCTTTTACAGTGTTTTTTATTGTTGATTTTATGCCCATTAAAATACCAGTGTATTACTTGGTTAATAATACTTGTGGAGTCTTATAAACCCACATTTTAGTCATGGACCAAGTATATTACCAATGGCTAATTCCATTTGTATAAATGAGGTAACTGGTATCTGAGGATTTGTTGACTAAAAGAAGGAATACGAGAGACTTCCTTGAGTTATTTGGCAGATTGTTTCCACACAAGTGAGCTTTTAATTTATAAGAGCCAGGAACTTTTCCTTTTTTTTTTTTTAGTGAAGACAAAATCTTCTCCTAGCCTGGCTTAAAACTTCAACTTCTTTTTCCATACTTGGTTAACTTTTCAGCTTGGTGGTTAGTACCAGGGAATAACATAGCTGGATCTGTTCCAATGTCATTAACCTATGAACAATAAATATTACCTACATTTCATGGACTTCTAGAAGAAAGCGGTTTTGCCACTGAAGCAGACTGCTGGATTCCTGGAATCACGGCCACTTTAGAGTCAATGGGCAGAAGCCCCCATCACCTGCTAGTGCCATCACAGCTAAAACTGTGGGCCTTTGCTTTGCAAAAGGAAGGAGGACAATTTTTTGGCTCTTATTCAAATCAACAAAATTTTACCTTATACATTCTTTTCTCTTCTTTTTAAATACTTCTAAGTTCTCCCTTAATCACAGGCTAGAGTCCTAAAACCTACATTTCCAAAGCTACTCTTACTGGCAGAGTTCCTGTGTTTTTTTGGTGGTTGTTTTTTTTTTTGTTTTTGCTTTTTAGGGCTGTACCTGAAGCATATGGAGGTTCCCAGGCTAAGGGTCAGATTGGAGCTACAGCTGCCAGCCTGCAGCACAGTCACAGCAATGCAGGATCTGAGCTGCTTCTGCAACCTACACCACAGCTCATGGCAATGCCGGATCCTTAACCCACTGAGCGAGACCAGAAATCAAAACCTCATCCTCATGGATACTAGTCGGGTTTGTTTCCCTTAGCCATGCCAGGACCTCCCCATACTTCCTGTTTAGATGCCTCCCATGAGAGAGGCTGACGTGATACTTGAAAGTGAGAGTAAAACAGAAGCCATTTTGCAAACTCTGTGGACGTGAGGCTTCGCAGCAGCTTCTGGAAATCTCAGTGTGAATCACCCACTTTCTGTGACTCACCACAGAATCTTATGATTCCTTTACTTCCTGATTACCTAAATGCCACTTGTGAATTGCCTAACTATGCTCCATTCTTTTCAATGGATAATGAGCTTCCACTCTCTATTTCTTTCTACTTCAGACTATACCTAGAAGAGTATATTAGTCAGGGTTCTCCAAGGAAGTGGAATGAACAGGAGCTCTTTCTCTCTCTATCATCTATCTGTCCCAGTGTTATCTAAGGCCATTTAGCCACTTACATTATTTATATATATATATACCTGACCACTTATAAATATATGGAAATATAAATATATCTATTTATATAATGTAGCAATTATGTTATATATGTAATATAAACACAGATATAGAAATCTAAATGTGTTATATGGTACAAATATATAGATGTAGCTAATTTATATTTCTACATCTAAATATATATCACAAGGTTTATTCTAAAGAATTGGCTCATGTGATTATGGAGGCTGCAAATTCCCAGATGTACTGGGTAAGTCAGCAAGATGAAAACCCAAGGGAGCTAGTGGTGAGTCCAAAGGCCTAAGAACCAGGAGAGCAGAGGTCAGCTGGCACTGGATAAACAGTATCTGCAATCATCACAGCAGCTGAAAAGTTTGGAAACATTACCATTACCCTGTTTGATAGATGAGAAAACTGAGATTTGGAAAGGTTAAATCGTTTGCTGTAAAATATAGCTTTGACCCCATATTATCTAGCTAGCATTACCAACTCACAAGTGGCCTGACCACTGAAGAGCAATCATGTGTCTTAGGTCATAAAACAGCCTTTCTTCCATTAAGCTGCTATTGGAAAGAAGTTCCACTTGATCTCCTTACCCAGCAGTCTGCTGTGAAACTGTTGAGAAGGCCAACAGTAAATGTTTAGCACAAAGGGAGGCAGTCAGGATGGGATGAGTCCATTCTGAAGGGATGTCAGGTTGGATGGTCTGCTCTCCACCCCAACTCATTTCCAGGTCCCTCCAGGATGTGGGGCTCTCGGCAAATTTAGTGACTCTGCTCTTGGGCTGTTAACACAGTCTCCCAGCACCCTTCAAAGGCTATTCTAAATCCAGGATCTGTGAAAACGAGGTAAAGGAAATCTGAATCCTTGTTGGTCAGAGTGGATAAAGAAAACAACAGCAAAACAGGAGGCAGTTCAGTGCTGAATAATAGTTCAGCACTGGCTAAATGAAGCGCTCTGTCAATGTTAAGGATAGAACACTGAAAAGCGAAATCAACACAACCCTTGTCCTCCATGCATAGTATGTGTGAGGATATAGGCAGATAGGATAACGACTGCAATAGCCAAGCTGAGATCTAACATGAGGCAATGGGGGCCCGAGAGGAGTGGAAATTAATGACAACCAGGGGATCAAGGAAAGCAGCAGGGAGTCGGTAGGATTTGAGGAGACTTGTCTGTAATCGGAAGGACCATGGCAAGTAGAGATCACAGAAACAGACAGACAGAAGACCGAAAACAGAGCACAAGGAAAAGTAGAAACACGCAACAGTGTGCGCTGAAGTCAGGGAGAGATGTGAAGGGCAGCGTTCTACTAGAGAGGGAGGGTGGAGATGATAACAAAACGACCGGGCCAGGATCTGCAAAGGGAGTCATCAGTAGGCTGTATGTGGATGAAACTGAACTAGCAAATGAGTTTATTCTAGCCAAGTGTTCAAATATTTTTCTGATAGTACATTTATTTATGAAATCGGATAAAATTTTGCTGAGTATTAATTTATACATAAAGATGTCGTTATTCAGCCCTAGCACAGTTACTAAACCACGTGTCTTGGGTTAAAAATCAAGAAAGTAAGACTGCTTAGCATCTTCAGCACTAGGGTAAGTTTCCACGGCCTGCTTAGCTATTTTAAAGAAGAAGGATTCCATCATGTACAGATGCTGGTACCATTGGATGTTGGCTACATAAATGGGGTGTTTTTATTTTAATACAGATAATTATGGGATTGGTTCATATGATGCTTACCATAAAGCAGATTATTTTGCTCTGAATATGTTCATTTTTAAATACACAGGAAAATGCTTCATTTTTACCAAATTTAATTAGACTCAAAAGATTATATAAGAAAATTATTTACCCCAAATACATTATTTGGTAAAGTTTGTGTTGTTTTAGGAGAGGATGGCACCTCTAAAGATGATCATAAGGAAGAAAAACATATTTGATGACAGGCACAGAGCTCATATAGCAGTTGATCAACTAATGGATCCTATCATTGGCAGACAGATCAGCTTCTTTGGCTTAAGGAAGAAGCATAAACATGTTGCTAAAAATACACACCAGTGTTTGGTTCTTAGAAACAAATGAGCTTGGAGTTCCTGTTGTGGCGCAGTGGTTAACGAATCCGACTAGGAACCATGAGGTTGCGGGTTTGAGCCCTGACCTTGCTCAGTGGGTTGGGGACCCAGCGTTGCTGTGAGCTGTGGTGTAGGTTGCAGATGCGGCTTGGATCCCATGTTGCTGTGGCTCTGGCATAGGCCGATTAGACCCCTAGCCTGGGAACTTCCATTTGCCCTGGGAGCGGCTGTAGAAAAGGCAAAAAGACAAAAAAAAAAAAAAAAAAGAAAAAGAAACAAATGAGCTGACACAGTACCAAACCCATGAAGCTAAGAATACCTTGCAAAATATCTGTGACAAGTTACCTTGGGCCATGGCGGTAATAATAGATCACTTTAGCTTGGCTATTGGACCAAATGTTCCCCCATTTGAAGAATGTACACAAAATTGTCAATGCTGCAATGGAAGAAAAAGCTCGTGGAAATGTGGGATCTGATAATCAAGTAAAGCAAATGCTATTATACACATATCACCAATTTCTTTTCTCAAAATAGCTCCTAGTCACAGGGACCATTTGCTTTAATACAGTTAAGACCAGATTTACCTTGTTGCTTCTATAATTCAGGATAAGGAACACTAGGTTTTAAGACAAGATATCTTAAGAGCTGTATTGCCTAAGGCATGAATCCACTTCCATATTCAAACACTTAGCCTTGTCCTATATAAAATACAGTTAATAAAACTACAGGATGCTATGGAAATAGAATAACAATAAGATACAACAGAGAGGCTGGCAGAAATTATGCTCATCCTTTTTGTCTTGAATTTTAATTGAGTTGCAAATAAAAATGAGGAATTCAACCCAATCAGTTGACTAGACCTTGGGGACCGATTCACAATAAGCAGTTGCCAAGCCAACATCTCTTCCCTCCATTGTTTCCCCTTAGTAATCAAACTCTATTTTATTCAAGTGTGGCAATGTGCTTATCTGAAATATTACCTTTCTTGGTCTTTCTTTTAGATAATTACAGTCACTGTCAAAGTTCTGGCCAATGGGAAGTATTACATTCTTATATCTTCCTGCTTCCTGAAATGCAGATGTGATAGCTGGAGCTCCAATAGCAACTCTGAACCCAGAGGTGACAAAGAAGGGGAGGATAGGGCAGACAAAAATTGCCTAGGTCTCTGCTGACTTTGTGGATCTACCACACCACTGTCCCAGTCTATGTGTAGATTTCTTTTGCAAGTGAGCATAAACTCTGTGCTTCTAAGACACTTTGACCTTGGGATCTCTATTAAACACAGTTAAACATAACATATACATATATAATATGATGTAAATTATCCATTTTTAGTGAAAAAAAATGATTATAAGTCTTATGAAGCCAGGTAATTGAATTCTTATTCAGTATATTCTGTTATCTAGCAATGTGTTTGGGGAGTAGAGGAAGAAAGTCATGGGGAACTTGCCTTACAGTTTTCTTGGCTAGCTACATCAAGTCAGAGATTTGAGGATCCAGAATCCACATAGGGGACTAACCCACACCCGGGACCCCATGTCAAGCCTTATGATAGGAGGACCTTCCCCCAGACAACACTGGGTGAACATGGCCTGGTCTTGTTCTTTCAACCTCTGGCAGATATTCTCCCCTTTGAAGATACAGTCTTTCTTTCAATAAGTCATCAACATCAGTTAGACTCTCCTGGAGCCTGCTGCTACTGTTTTAGACTTGAGAGCTACCTTCTCAACATTTTTACTTGTATGGATTTAGAACCCATGCAAAAGAAGACAGAATAGTGTAATGAACCCCCTTTGTGTCTGTCATCCCACCCCAGTGTCATCACCAGTGCTGCCCCATCACACCCCCATTTGCTTCCTTCCTTCTCATATTCTTTTAAAGCACATTCAAGACATCATATAATGTCACTTATAAATATATTTCAGAATTATCTTTTTTTTCTTTTGGCTGTACCTATGGCATGTGGAAGTTCCCAGGCCAGGGATCAAACCTGCACCACAGCAGTGACCCAAGCCATTGCAGTGACAAGGCCACATCCTTACTCCGCTGTGCCAACAGGGAACTCCAAATATTATAGAACATCTTTAAAATATGTAGGACTTAGAAATAATCACAATCCTACTATCACAAATAATGATTCCTAAGAGTCAGGTTAAGGTAATTTGCTGTGTGTGTATGTGTGTGCGTGTGTGTGTGTGTGTGTGTGTGTGTGTGTGTGTGTGTGAAGCATTATATCCCTAACTCTCATACCAAAATGTATAATGCCAATGTATGTTTTTTAAAATGACAAAGTTTTGGTTTACAGTGAAAAAAAATATTATAAATCCGATGGGGCCAGAAAGCAAAGGGCTACTTCAAGACCCTCTTTCTGTGCCTGCCTTCTGCCAAAGATGCTCACGTCCCCAGCTTCCCGCACAGCTGCAGGATGCATATGTCCGAATCTTGAGAGATGAGATATAAAATGAAGCCAGCCAAGGTTCTCCTGGAAATGCTTGTGCTCCCTGATGAAAGGAGAGTTGGTGAGGAGCTTGCTTCTTCTTAGCTGCACTGGATGCAAGTTTGTGAGAATATGATGCAGGAACTTAGCTACCCTGTTACCAAGAGGGGAAGGTCAAGAGAATCACAGATGTGGATAAACCAAGAGCGGTGTATGTGGACATGAAATACTATTCACCAGTAAAAAAGGAACGAGGAACTGATTCACCTTCAACGTGGATGAACCTCAAAAACTTTATGCAAAGTGATAGCAGCCAGACCCAAAACCTTACATATTATGTGTTTCCATTTACATGAAATGTCCAAAATAGGCAAATCTGTATAGACTTAAAGTAGGTTAGTGGTTGCCTAGGACTAGGTGAGGAGAGAAGGCATGACAGAGTGACTGATAATGGGCTTTTTTGGGGGAGAATGTTAAAAATGTTTCAAAATCAGATTATGGTTGCAGGACTCTGTGAATATATTGTAAACTAATGAGCTGTACACTTTAAAGTGACCTTTTACAACATTGTAAATCAACTATACTTCAATAAAACTTAAAGTAAACTTTATGGTATGTAAATTATATTTCAATAGAGCTATTTTTAAAACAATTTTTGAGTGTGTGTCTCACCTTCTGGTTTTCATTTATTTATTTATCTTTAAATTTTGTTGAAGGATAGTTGATTTACAATGTTAACATCTGCTGTACAGCAAAATGATTCAGTTATATTCTTTTTCATGTCCTTTTCCATTATGGTTTATCACAGGATATTGACTATTGTTCCCTGTGCTGTACAGTAGGTCCTTGTTGCTTATCCCTCCTATATATGCTAATTTGCATCTGCTAATTCCAAAGTCCCAATACTTCTCTCTCCTACCGCCTTCGCTGACAACCACAAGTCTATTCTCTATGTCTGTGGATCTGTTTCTGTTGTGTAGATATGTTCATTTGTATCATATTTTAGATTTCACATATGAGTGTTATCATATATTTGTCTTTCTCTTTCTGACTTACTTTACTTCATTTGATAATCTCTAGGTCCTTCCGTGTTGCTGCAAATACCATTATTTCATTCTTTTTTATGGCTGAGTAATGGTCCTCTATCTATCTGTCTGTCTGTCTGTCTGTCTGTCTGTCTGTCTCTCTCTCTCTCTCTATATATATATATATATGTATATAGATATATATATACACATATATATATCTATATACATATATATACATATATATATGTATATATACATACATACATACATACATACATATATATGTATATATATATATATGTATAGATATATATATATATGATATATATATATATCAATCACATCTTTTTTTGTCTTTTTTAGGGTTGCAGTCTCGGCACATGGAGGTTCCCAGGAGGCTAGGGGTCAAACTGGAGCTATAGCTGCCAGCCTATGTCACATTCACAAATGCTGCATCTGAGCGGAGTCTGTGACCTACACCACAGCTCGCGGCAACGACAAATCCCTAAACCACTGAGCAAGGCCAGGGATAGGACCCGCATCCTCATGGATACCAGTTGTGTTCGTTAACCACTGAGGCACAATGGGAACTCCATTTTTTTTTAAATTACACATCTTTATCCATTCATCTGTTGATGGACATTTAAGTTGTTTCCATGTCTTGGCTACTGTGAATAGTGCTGCAATGGACACTGGGGTACATGTAATTTTTCAAGTTATAGTTTTGTTCAGATATATGCCCAGGGGTGGGATTGCTGCGTCATACGACAACTCTATTTTTAGTTTTTTAAGGAACCTCCATATTGTTTTCCATACTGGCTACACATAGGAGAAAAAAAATCCTTAAAAGATGAGGGGAGAATCACAGAGATACCAGCCCAGGGCCCTGATATCCTTTGGCTACTGAACCAGTATCAGCACCAGTCTACTTACAAACAACTTGTTTGTGGGGGAAAAAAAAATAATCGTGGCTTTTAAAAATTGCTAGTAGTCAGATTTTCTGTCTTACACTCAAAAGTATTCTTAATTAGGAGTTGCTGTCATGCGCAGAGGTTAATGAATCTGACTAGGAACCAGGAGGTTGTGGGTTCAGTCCCTGGCCTTGCTCAGTGGGTTAAGGACCTGGCGTTGCCGTGAGCTGTGGTGTAGGTTGCAGACGCGGCTCAGATCTCACATTGCTGTGGCTCTGACATAGGCTGGTGGCTACAGCTCCAATTCAACTCCTAGCCTGGGAACTTCCATATGCCATGGGTGCGGCCCTAGAAAAGACAAAAAAAGTATTCTTAATTAACAGAATTTAAATTTTTATTCAACTAATATTTATTATATTATATGGTAGGTATGATACTAGATATTAGAGAAACAAAATGACCAATGTTCATTAAATTCCCATTAGATACCAGGTAATTTACATACCTTGTGTCATCAAGGCCTCATAGCAGCCCTAGGAAGAATGGCCTCTCCCTTCAAGGCACATACATTATAGGGAATCTGTAGACCACCCACCTCATAACCCTCAACGGGTACTTTTTAAAAATGCAAATTCTGAGAATAATGAAAATTCCAGGGTTCCCTTGTAATGCTGTTGGCTAAGGATCTGGTGCTGTCACTGCTATGGCTGAGGTTGCTGCTATGGTGTGGGTTCAATCCCTGGCCTGGGAACTTCCACATGCCATCAGTGCAGAAAAAAACGAAAAAGATTTAAAGATTCTTATAAATTTTTTTAAAATAAATAAATAGGCATTCCTATTGTGGCTCAATGGGTTAAGGACCTGACATAGTCTCTGTGAGGCTGCAGGTCAATTCCTGGCCTTGTTTAGTGGGTTAAGGATCCAGCGTTGCCACAAGCTGTGGTGTAGGTCATAGATGCAGCTTGGATCCAGTGTTGCTGTGGCTGTGGCATAGGCCTGCAGTTGCAGCTCTAATTTGATCCCCAGCCAGGGACCACCCATATGCCGCAGGTGTGGCCATAAAATGAAAAAAAAATTAAATTAAATAAATAAAAATGCAAATTCCTGGCTTCATCCTAGACTGACTAAATCAGACCCACTGGAAACAAATCATTGGCTAATACTCTACAAAGGTGATCATAACATACCCATGCCTCAGGAAGAGTCCATAAATCAGAAATTACTGAAATATACAAGTATGAAGGAAACTTGTGACAGCAGAACTAAAACATCACAAGGACCTTGTGTTGGGAAAATCAGGGGGTTAAAAAACTTGTGTAAAGCTCAATCTCTGCATTCAAGAAGGTGAGTTAACCAGAATTCTCAGGTATTCCCAGGATTCCCAGCCACACCTTCCCATTACACACAATTTCTCCCAATTTTTCAGTCAAACGCTAGTCTAGGTACTGCTGTGAAGGGATTTTACTGATGTAAGTCAGTCTACAAATCAGTTCACCTTAAGATAGGGAGATTCACCTGGTGGGCCTGGCCAAATCACATGACCCTTTCAATCAGGGTCTAGAGGAGACAGAGGAAATCAGAGATTCGAAGCAGGACAAGGATTTGAGGCGTGGGAAGTTCTCTACTGCTGGCTTGAAGACAAAGGAGGTAAGGAACGTGGGTGACTTCTGGGAGCTGAAAACAACTTCTGACTTATAACCAACAAAGAAATGAGGACCTCCTACAACTGCGAGGAACTGAATTCGGCTGCAGCCACATGAATGTGAAAGAGGACTCTCAGGTCCACAAAAGAATGCAGCCTTCGATCTCAACACAAAGCAGAGAATTCAGCTCAGCCTTGCCCAGACTCCTGACTCATGAGAAATGTAAGATAACAAATTAATGTTGTTTTGAATTGTTAGATTTGTGGTAACTTTTACAGAGTAATACCAAACTAATAGAGATGGGAAGTCAGCGAAGTAAGCAATAATGGGATAGAGAAAGAGTAAAAAGAGCCAGAAATGTAGTCTTCCCTATAGCAAAGTCATTCCCTTTAATTATATATATTGAAGAGTGATATCAGTAAGGCATACTTTTGGCTGTAAATAGTGGAATACTAAACTACTAGTATTGAGTATTGAGTAGCACAAACAATTTATCTGTCAGACATAATGTGATGACTCAGCAATGCTGACATATATCTTTTCCATCTTTCTGAACCCCTGCCGTTTTTACTTTGTCGGCTTTTTGTCCTCTTGTGACATGATCATAAGATGGCTGCTGTAGCTCCAGCCATCACATGCTTTATGTTCAGGAAGAAAGGGATAGGAAAAGCGTTTTTCCAGCTGAATCTGATCTTTTGCATTGAGAAAGCAAGATATTTTTGAAAGCCCTACATTTCAATGGCTAGAACTGGATTACATGGCCACCTCAGAGCAATACTGGTGAAAGAAAATGAGATTAGTTTCACTAGTTTAGACCAATCACAATCCATCCCCTTGTACTGGGGTGGAGATCCCTGTCACCACCTGAGCACATCCAGGTTTTCTTCACAGGAGGGGCAGAGGCAAGAATGGATATTAGGAGGTAACATATGGTGTCTCCTGCAGTTGAAAGGGCATTTCATCATTAACTCAACAAATATTTATTGGTCACCTATTAGAGTTTACAGAGATGTGTGTGTGTGCACGTGTGCACATATGTTACATGTGGATGTGTTTGGAAGGGAGGAGGACACAGGCATGCAAACAATAAAAGTGAGAAATGCTTTATTTGCAAAATGAGAAGTCCCTTTTTTGGGGGGGAACAGAATGTACTCATCACAAATACATTAGCTGAATCACTAAAACAGCAATAATAGGTCCTAAGAAAGTGTACATTGATTTGTGCTTTTAAAAGGGAGAAAACGTTTTAATTCGTAGAAAACATATTCAGACTAAACTTCTAAGAACTATTGAACTAAGTATTGATCAATACCTTGGACTAAATCTGGGTGAGTGACACAGCTCTCATTTAAAATGCAAAAGTGAAACCTAAGGATGTACAATCCCTTTTTTTTTTTTTTTTTGTCTTTTTGCTATTTCTTCGGGCTGCTCCCACGGCATATGGAGGTTCTCAGGCTAGGGGTCTAATTGGGTCTAATCAGAGCTGTAGCCACCAGCCTATGCCAGAGCCACAGCAACTCGGGATCCGAGCCGCGTCTGCAACCTACACCACAGCTCACGGCAACGCCGGATGGTAACCCACTGAGCAAGGCCAGGGACCGAACCCGCAACCTCATGGTTCCTAGTCGGATTCGTCAACCACTGCGCCACGACGGGAATGCAAAATTCTTTCCAAATGAGGTGTTGCAATCTGCCTCTATTTTATGGAAACTGTAACACTGAGTTTGAATATAGTTTCCATGAGATTCTCAAGTGTTCCACCCATTTAAGCGTGTTCCACTTATTTTAAAGTACTTGGGTTACATACATATCTTTTCAGATATTTAGACTTTGGTTTACCAACCTCATTCCTGTGAAATGCCTTTATGGAAACAACTTTTTTCCCAAACTATAATTTGATGATATGGAATATGACACTTGAGTTTATTCATATTAGAGAAATTAATTCAGTAATTACTTGTTCTGATGTAAACTTGACTTTAATCACGATAACTAGTTTTGCAAAGCATAATTAACCCGGTAGAGCTGTGTTTTGTTTTGTTTTTTCTTTTTAGGGCCTCACCTAAAATCTTGAAATTAAGATTGGTTAGCATCTTCAGAACTAGGGTAAGTTTCCATGTACTGATTAGCTATTTTTAAAATTTTTATCTATTTTTATTTATTTTTGCTTTTTAGGGCCACATGTGTGGCATATGGAAGTTCCCAGGCTAGGGATCCAATCGGAGCTACAGCTGCCAGCCTACACCACAGCCACAGCAACTCGGGATCTGAGCCATGTCTGTGACCCACACCACAGCTGATGGCAACACCGGATCCTTAACCCACTGAGCAAAGCCAGGGATGGAACTGGAATCCTCATAGATCCTAGTTGGGTTTGTTAACCGCTGGGCCACCAAGGGAACTCCAACCAGGTAGAGTTTGCTCTGACTTTTTGAAGTCCCTATGATTACTAAAAATGTGGTATAAGAGTACTGCTAAAGAACTCGTCTACTCTATCATGCATTTTCTTTTCTTTTCATGGCTGCACCTGTGGTACATGGAAATTCCCAGGCTAGGCATTAAATCAGAGCTGCAGCTGCAAGCCTATGCCACAGCCACAGCAACATGGGATCAGAGCCAAGTCTGTGACCTACACAGCAGCTCACGGCAATACCAGATCCTTAACCAGAGTGAGGCCAGGGCTGGAACCCACATCCTCATGGACAGTAGTTGGGTTCTTAACCTGCTGAGCCTCAACAGGAACTCCCTATGGTGCTTTTCAAAGGGTTTTGGAAAAACAGAACTCTTTATTAAATAACTGAGCATAAGCATTGGGAAGTGCTGTGAAAGTCTTACTGATTCTCCACCCTGGCTCCTGCTAATGACATTATCTTGCCTTCTTTCCACAGTGCTAAGCCCTGTCTTACTTACTAGTCCAAACCTGGCCCCAAGGAGAGGAATCAGCATCAAATTGATTCAGTTTCGCTGCTGGCTCATATACACCTCTAAAATCTACTTTGCATTAATCACGTGTTTGGTTCTGGTGACCCCATCTTCCAGGGGCTGAGTGTCCAGAGCCTCACGTTCCTGCTGCCTGTCCCTGTCTTCTGCTTCTGGCCTTACCAGATGCAGATTCACCTGAGCCTTTGACCTTCCTCTTGTGCAAAAGTAATCTGTTTTTTTTTTTTTTTTTTTTTTTTTTTTTTAAAGCTAGATTTTTGTCCTTAGTAATTCATGCACAGGAGGGAAAAAAAAATTCCATAGCTTATGTAACTGGCCCACAGCTACTGAACACACAGGGTTGTTTCTTTTTTCTTTTCTTTTTGGCCGTGCCCATGGCACGCAGAAGCTCCAGAGCCAGGGATTGAACCTGAGCCGCAGCAGTGACAATGCCAGATCCTCAACCTGCTGTGCTATCAGGGAACCGCAGGGTTGTTTTTGCTGTTTGCTCTCAGAAACAAGCCTGCAGTGTGCATTCTACTGATTCATTCCGGGGCAGAGCTTCTCTTAACATTGTTGCTGAAACTCAGCCTCAGTTCACTTGTGCTGAATAGAAATGTGGAGACAAGAGTTTTGGGCAAAGGAGAAAGGAGTAGTTTTTATTGCTTTGCCAGGCAAAGGGGGCCACGGCATGCTATTGCCCTAAAGACTGCCCTCCTTTGGAAAAGAGAAAGAGGTTGTCTTATAGTTTGAAGAGTGGAAAATAGTGCCACAGATAAGGATCAGGGTAAGTGCCAGCTTGCATTCTTCTTCAAAGCTGGTGTTTAGTGGCTTGGGGACTGGTTCTGGTGGTCCTTGAGGCTACTGAACCTTTCTTTCTAGAGTGAAGAAATGCTTCATCTCATGGTTAACATCTTCCATTTGTTGGGGGTTTAGTTCTACAAAAGAGCTCAAAGATACTGTTATACATATCACTTAAGGGGGAACCAGGGACCTGCCCCCAGGCTGCACTATTGTTTCTTGACTGTGCCTTCCGTGTCTTTGTTATCTCTCCCTTCCCTGAGTAGCAACTGTTTGAACCTGCCCTTTGGAACTCAGGGAAGGTCAGAGAGGTGGAAACCTAGTCCCTGCAGACAAGAAATGGGGGACACAGAAAGGCTTTTGTGCCCAGGAGCTACATAGGGTTCTGGTTGGTTTCAATGTCTCTATGAAAAGCTCCTGGGAATGGACATGCTGAGTCAAAGGGTTATGTGTTCTTAGTTTTGAAAGATATTCTAAAATTATCTTGTAGAGAGACACCTGCTGACCAGCAGATTGGGGAAAGAGGGGTCTAAAGATACACTTCATGGTTGGTTGGGGGCAAATAATACCCTACAGGGGCGGGGTGAGGGGTGGGCCACATACCTTTCCTAGTAGGGGCAGGGAGGGGTAGGCTTAAAGTAGGGCAAGGAGCATTACAATGAGACAGGTGGGGTGATGATAAGGGTCTGGTAATTCTTATCTTGGCCAGAGGCTTTGAGTTCAAACTCCTTGAAGAGGCCTTGAAGCCCAATTTTTGCCATGCAGAATTGTAAATTTGATATAGTTGTGTTTAGCAATCTTTTTTTTTCATGGAATTAATTGGTATTTTGCAATACGCTTTGAAAGGTTTTTTATATGCCCACATTATTTTTAAAAATCCACCCACATTTTCTTCTAACACTTGATTATTTTAAATTTTAAGTTTAATACTGATCCATCTGGAATTTATTTTGGTTCAGAGAATGAGGTAGGGATTTAGCTCCCCCTTCCCATCTTTCTCTATTTCTTGTCATCTGTCAAGAGTGGGGTTTTGATATATTAACTACTAAGGGCAAAAATGGAGAACACTAGATTTCAATTAAATGGATGTGTTCAATTTCTCCTTTCTCCTTCTCCATTCCCTTGACCTCCTCCTCCCTCTTCCTCTCTAATCCTTTCCCTCTTTGCTCTCCTTTCTCACCCCACCCCTAAGTCCTCCTCTTCTCCATCTCATTAGTCATTGTCTGTGAGGGAGAACTGATTTTTTGCCTTTAGGGTGTAAATCAATGATTCTCAGGCTGGAGTGGGGTTGGATAAAGCACTTCATCCTTGAGAGACTATTAGATCTGAGGGGGATAATCAAACATAGATTAAAAACAAGGTAAATGAACAACTATAGGCCAATAAAATAGACAACCTAGAAGAAATGGCCAAATTCCCAGAAATACACAATCTCTCAAGACTGAAACAGGAAGAAATAGAAAACATGAACAGACAAAAATTGAATTAGTAATAAAGAAAAAAAAAAAAAAAAAACTCCCAACAAATAAAAGTTCAGGGCCACATGCTTCACAGGTGAATTCTAACAATATATAGGTAGAATATATTCTCAAAATATTCCCCAAAACTGCAGAGGAAAGAAGGCTCCTGTGCTCATTCTATGAAGACACCATCACACTGATACCAAAGCTAGACAAAGATATCACCAAAAAAGGAAATTACAGGCCAATATCACCGATGAATATGATGCAAAAATCCCCAACAAAATGTTATCAAATTGATTCCAACAATGCATTAGAAGGATCATACACCATGCTCAAGTGGGATTTATCCCAAGGACTCAAGGATTTTGTGATATCTGTAAATCAATCAATGTGATACACCACATTTACAAATTGAAGAATAAAAACCATATGATCATCACAATAGATGCATAAAAAAACTTTTGACAAAATTCAACATCAATTTTGATAAAAACTCTCCAGAAAGTGGACATAGAGGGAATGCATCTTAACCTAATAAAGGCCATATATGACAAGCCCACAGCCAATATCATACCCAACAAATGAAAAGTTTTTGCATTTCTGCTAAGGTCAGGAACAAGAAAAGGATGTCCACTCTCACTGCTTTTATTCAACATAGTATGAGGTCTTATCCACAACAATCAGAGAAGGAAAAGAAAAAGGAATCCAAACTGGAGAGGAAGAAGTGAGACTGTCACCGCAGATGACATGATACTCTTACATGGGAAACCCTAAAAACTACTGGAACTCATCTATGAATTCAATAAATTTGCAGGATACAAAGTTGATATACAGAAATCAGTTGCATTTCTAGACACTAAAATCAAACTATAAGAAAGAGAATAAGGAAACAATCACATTTACCACTGCATCAAAAAGAATAAGATACTAGGAATAAAGCTATCTATCTAAGGAGGTAAAATACCCAAACTTGGAAAACTTTAAGGCACTAATGAAAGAAATCAAAGATGACCCAAACAGGTGGAAAGATATGCCATGTTCTTAAACTGGAAGAACTGATATGGTTAAACTGGTCATAATACCTAAGGCAATCTGCATATTCAGTGCAATCCCAACCAAAATATAAATGACATTTTTCACAGAACTAGAACAAAAATCTTTGTATGGAAACACAAAAAACCCCAAATAGCCAAAACAATCTTGAGAAAGAACAGAACCGGAGGAATCACAATCCGATTATACTACAAAACTACAGTCATACAAAAAGTACTGCGCTAGCACAATAACAGACACATAGATCAATGGAACAGAATAGAGATCCCAGAAATAAACCTACAAACTTATGGTCAATTACATCTGTGACAAAGGAGGCAAGAATATACAATGGAGAAAAGATAGTCTCATCAAGAGTAAATGGTGCTGGGAAAACTGGACAGCTACATGTTCAGCATGAAATTAGAACATTATTTAACACTATATACAAAAATAAACTCAAAATGAATTAAAGAACTAAATGTAAGACAAAACTGTAAAATTCCTAGAAGAAAACATAGGCAGAACACTCTGACATAAATTGTAGCAGTATTTTTTTTTTGCAACTGTCTCCTAAAGCAAAAGAAATAAAAGCAAAATTAAACAAATGGAACCTAATTAAACTTAAAAGCTTTTGCCAGGCAAAGGAAACCTATCAACAAAACAAAACAAAAAAACAACCTATTGAATGGGAGAAAATATTCTCAAATGATATGACTGATAAGGGGTTACTATCCAAAATATATAAACAGCTCATGCGACTCAACATCAAAAAACAGCCTGATTAAAGAAAGAACTGAATAGACTTTTTTTCCAAAAAAAGACATACAAATGGTCAACAGGCATGTGAAAGATGCTCAGCACTGTTAATCACCAGAGAAATGCACATTTAAAACACATTTAAATCACCTCCCACTTGTCAGAATGACTACCATCAAAAAGACCAAAAAAAAAAAAAGAACCCCCAAGACCCCCACATTTGGGAAAATACACCCCAATGTTCATAGCAACATTATTTACAATTGCCAAGATGTGGAGGCAACCTAAATGTTTATCCACAGATGAATGGATAAAAAGAATGAAATTTTGCCACTTGCAACATGGATGGACTTGTATTATGCTAAGTGAAATAAGTCATACAGAGAAAGACAAATACTGTATGATATCACTTCTGTGTAGAATCTAAGAAATAAAACAAACTAGTGCATATAACAAAAAGAAACAGACTCAAAGACATAGAGAACCAAGCAGTGGTTACCAGAGGGATGAGGGAAGTGGGGAAGGGCAAGAGAGGGTTAAGGGATTAAGAGGTACAAACTACTATGGATAAAATAAATAAGCTGCAGGGATATATTATACAACATAGGAATATAGCCAGTATTCTATAACTGTAAGTGGAATATAACCTTTAAAAATTGTGAATCACTGTGTTTTACACCTGAAACTTGAGATACTTGGAGTTCCCATCATGGCGCAGTGGAAATGAATCAGACTAGGAACCATGAGGTTGCGAGTTTGATCCCTAGTCCCGCTCAGTGGGTCAAGGATCTGGCGTTGCTGTGAGCTGTGGTGTAGGTCACAGACTCGGCTCAAATCTGATGTTGCTGTGGCTGTGGTGTGGGCTGGCAGCTGTAGCTCCAATTGGACCCCTAGCCTGGGAACCTCCATATGCCACTGGCGCAGCCCTAAAACAAACAAACAACAAAAAAATTGAAGTACTTTACTTCAATTTTAATAAAGCCCAAACAGTGAAGCTCTCATTGCTTTAATTTGTCTCAGTCACAAATATAGGCGGGAAAAACCTTTACATTTACTAAAGGGAAATGATTTTTAAAAGAAATACTGCTTTCTATAATACCTACATCACAATATTCACCTACTTGCTAAATCAAGTTTCAACTGCATTTGCATGATCTGAGTAAAGCTAGTTTCTATGTTCTGTTCTGTTTCAGCAACATCCTTAATTTCTCCATTTTTCCTAACAGCCTTTTTTTTTTTCCTTTCTGTTTTTAAGGCTTCAAAGTTCTCCATTATCGTGAGAAAACATGACAAAATAAAAATAAGACTTTCTCTGACCCTACTGCCCCTCTGGATATCTTCCCAATTTCTTCCATTGTCTAATTTCTTAAATCAATGCCTATTTTTATTGCTGTCTTTTTTCATCAACTCACACTTGTCAACACTCTGCTGTCTGACTCTGGTATCCACTGCCATAGTGAAAGTGTTTTTTTTTTTTTTTTCCTTAAACATTCTTTTTGTTTGTTTGGTTTCAGTTTTCAGTTTTTTTGTTTGTTTGTTTGTTTTTTGGCTGTACCCTTGGAAGTTCCTGGTCAGTGATTGAACCTGAGCCACAGCAGGGACGATGCAGGATCCTTAATCCACTGAGCCACCAGAACACTCCTCTTAAACATGCTTTATCTCTCTCCTGTTTCTGATATTGGGCTTCATTCCTTTTCTTTTTTTCTTTTTTTTTTTTTTAGGGCTGCAGGTGTGGCATATGGAAGTTTCCAAGCTAAGGGTCCAATTGGAGCCATAGCTGGCACGTTAAGCCACAGCCTTGGAAAACACAGGATCCAAGTCACATCTGCAACCTACACCACAGCTCACAGCAACACCAGATCCTTAACCCACTGAACAATGCCAGGGATTGAACCCGAATCCTCATGGATACTAGTTGGATCTGTTTCCACTGAGCCACAAGGAGAACTCCCATTCCCCTTTTTAAGATTCACTTTTTTGTTTTTTGTTTTTGTTTTTTGTTTTTTTGCTATCTCATACCCAAGTGGTTCTCAACAGAGAGAGGGAGGTGAGATTTTTGTCCCCAGGGGACATATGGCAAAGTCTGGAGATGTTTCTTGTTATCACAACTGTGAAGGAGTGCTCCTGACCTTGACCGATTAGAGGCCAAGAATGCTGCTGAATGTCCTACAATGCATGGGATGGGCCCTCACAACAGGAATTCTATAGTCCCAAGTGTCAATACTGCCAGGGTTTGGAAACCCTGCCATACCCAGTGGGATAGCGCCTTCAGGGGCATTTGAAGTTTGTGAGAAATAACAGATAGCATTTCTGCGGCTACAATGACCCACCGAATGACTGAGGAGAGCCATTGGCCTTTATCCTGGGAGCTTAGGATACAAAACGTCTTTCAGGACATTATTGTCTTACACTGCAAGGAATTGCCCAGCCCCGCATACCTACAGCACCCTCTTTGGGAAGCTGCGATTCGGCTGTAACTCGCTTTGCCTTCTCTATTTCCTTTATTGCTTTCCCCTCTCACCAAATCACTGTGTTCTTCAAGTCCTTAGTTCCGCTCTCTACCTCTGAGAGCTCCTCCTATCACTTGATTTGCTCCTCCTCTGACCACCTAGCAACGATACTGGTGATACGGTAATTAACAACAGTGTTTTGGCGTTTAAGCTGAAATCTTGGCGCTATCTTTCCATACTTGAAAGATGCCATTTTAATGTTTTCTGTCCTTGATTGTTTCCAGTGATGTCATTCGTTCATCCATTATTTGTGTTATGTCTGCTGAATATAATGTGTCTTTTTTCTTTGGATGCCTTTAAGATGTGTCTTCTTTTTTTTTTTTTGGTGTGGAAGTGGTGTGGAAGTTCCTGGGCCAAGGACCACACCTGCACCACAGCAGTGACAATGCCAGATCCTTAACCTGCTGTGCCACCAGAGAATTCCAACATTTGTCTTCTTTGGCTTAGGTATGATGTGCCTCAATGTGGATTTCCTTTTATTTATCCTGCTTTGGTTTAGTTGTACCACAGCAGGAATTTCTTTCTTTCTTTAGAGTTCAATGTGTAAAATATCTTTCCCTTCATATAAAACCCTGTCTAGTTAATATTCTATTTTCATGTAATAAGCAAAACATTTATTTGTTTATTTAATTAAAAGAACCTATACTATTCTGGTTTCAATGGAGTATTTGTCTCTTGCCATCTTTAGTTTAACTGGGTAGGGTGTAGATCTTGCTTGTAGGAATAAATACTTCCTGAAATTATGAAGCTTGACCCTTGGACCACGAGAACTAACAGGAAGTCTTATCCACTTTTGGTTATAACCTTAGGCTGAATGATTTTAAAGGAGCTTTAAAATGACTCCTGAGAGATGTTCTGCAGAAGAAGACATCCCAATATCTGTCATATATTTACTCTAATTGTAAATATAATTTTTTGCAGCTGGATCTTTTCCTTTTTGCTTTTGTTAGGGCCGAACCTCTAGCATTCAGAGGTTCCTAGGCTAGGGGTCAAATTTGTAGCTCCTGGTCCATACCACAGCCATAGCAATGCAGGATCTGAGCTGCACCTGTGACCTACACCAGAGCTCATGGCAATGCCGGCTCCTTAACCCACTGAGTGAGGCCAGGGATCGAACCTGCCTCCTCATGGATACTAGTCGGGTTCGTAACCCGCTAAGCCACAGCGGAAACTCCCAGAAGCTGGATCTTATATCAGTTGGCTTTCTTTTACTTATTATTATGGACCTCAAAAGCCAATCTAAATAAAAGATGCTAAGTTAATTTGAAGTGATTCATGTTTATAATATATGTGGATGTGAAGATATATGATTGTCTAAGACTGGTAGGAACTATGAGGCTGCTTCTCATTCTAGGGAAAATAAAACCAACATCCTCACAAAGAAACTTTTGGAATATGGTACTTAACTCCTTTATAACAGGAAAATAACCTGATCATTGATATACTTTGAAAAACCTGAAACAGTGTGTTATTCCAATTCACAATATTATTAGCCAAAGGGAAGAGACTTAGGCCTTATGCTCTACAAAAATATGTTTACAAGGAAGAGAAGTACAATGAAAATAAAAAATCCAAGTGTACTTTCCAAGGACTAAAATAGAACCTCTCCAAAAGATGGAAAGGATTTCTCCATCTTATGGAAAGGCAGTGGTCCGTGGCATTGCCTACTTTGTGGGGTTGAGGAAATAACTCTAGTTTATTTTAATGTACCGTGTAATCTGGCTCATTTCCCGTATTGTTCTGCGATCTTAACTGTGCAATTCAAAGGAAAAGTTGGGCCAGTATTTCAAATGTCATCTTGATACAACCTTTCGCATTTCCAAGCTTACTTCAGTAATTTGCTTTTCTTTTTGCTTTTATAAATTTGAGCCAATGATAATAAAATCAGTGGAAAAGAATGACAATATAAGAAACAAGTTTCCACAGTACACAGAGAGTTCCTTAGAGCTGTAAGGCAGATTCCTGGTCCTTAAAAGCATGCTTTCCAGTATGTTTATAGGAGTGGTGTTTTACTTGGATTCTTTTGTTGGTAAATCCTTCACTTTTGATTACTTGGGCTTTTATTCGGTTGCTCCCTAAATTGCCCAGACATTTTGCACCCCTCCAATATTTGGTTGGAGGACGCTGTCTCCCCATATCTTCTCCCAGCCCCCATAGCAGCTTCCAATTCAAAGTCTTTGGTATCAAGGTTACAGTTGACCCCGTTCTGGCTTTAACATAAGGTTATTTTCTACAAAGGAATTCTGGCTTTTTTATATATAACAGAGCTCTGCTAGCTCTCTACATGCCAGGTTGACAAGAGTAAGGTGACACCTCCTAGCTGCATTATGTTCTGTTCAGATACTCTTAGCCTCAGCAGGATACCCCACAACCAAAAGTGACTTCCAGCAAGGGGGTTCATCTCCAAAAAGGGTGTGACTTTTGCCAAGAAAAACTGAGGTGATTTCTAAAGTCCTCTACTGGGTGTTTCTATTTGTTCTAGACATAAAGAGAAGTCCTCATGGGTAAGTGCTCTTTCTCGGATATAAGTATGGTATGAAGATAATGTCTATACCTAGGGCCCCCAAATTTTCCTGTGAATACTTGCTACAATTAAGTCAAAGACTTCAGTCTCAATGATTTGTATCTCCTTGATATCAGGTGACTTGACAGAATGGCCCACCTTACTTTTGGTGGTCTATAAAATAAGACACTTCTAAGTTCTTTTTTCAAATTTTTATATGATTTTTATTTTTTCCACTACAGTTGATTTAGAGTGTTCTGTCAAATTCTACTGTACAGGAGTTCCCGTCATGGCTCAGTGGTTAACAAATCCAACTAGGAACCATGAGGTTGCAGGTTCGATCCCTGGCCTTGCTCAGTGGGTTAAGGATCTGGCATTGCTGTGAACTGTGGTATAGGTCGCCGACAGAGCTCGGATCCTGCATTGCTGTGTCCCTAGCATAGGCTGGCAGCAACAGCTCCGATTAGACACCTAGCCTGGGACACTCCATATGCCTCGGGTGTGGCCCTAGAAAAGACAAAAAGACAAAAAAAAAAAAAAAAAAATCTACTCTACAGCAAAATGACCCAGTCATTCATATATATATATATATACACACTCTTTTTTCTCACATTATCCTCCATCCTGTTCCATCACAAGTGACTAGATATAGTTCCCTGAGCTACACAGCAGGATCTCATTGCTTATCCACTCAAAATGCAATAGTTTGTATCATTTGTTCTAAACCAGAGAAGCATAGGAGATAGTCTTTTACAGTTATACAAAAATGGATGTTTCTATAAGTTTTCAATGGAAAAAAATGTAAGATTAAATGAGCATTTTTTGGTCACTGCGTGGCCTTAAGAGCTGCTATACTAAGACTGAAAAATTTTGTATGTATTTGTGTCAAATGCCAAAGAACCTGCATTTTCAAGAAAGAGCCTGTATCACATATTGTTTCTTCATCAACATAAACTGCAGCCCCAAATCATTTCCCATATTCAATTACGAGAGTCAGGACTTGGTCCAGCTCTAATTGACTCCAGGGATTTTTTTTTTTTTTCCATTTAAAAGATAATTCAATTCACTGCCATATGTTAACTGGAGTAGTTCTCTGATTTTGACCCTGGCAACTCTGCTGTCTTCACAACCAGGTTGGTTTCCAAGGACCTATAAGGCTCACTCTGTGCACTTCATCATTCACACTGGCTTCATCTTCCCTCCTGAATGGCTGTGTTTTTTCTGTGCTTTTCCCCCTCCAGAGTCTTTCTCTCTTTTTAATCATGGACGTATTCACGCTTGAACTGAAATAGTGACATCAGCTTCAAATGCTAGATCAAAAATATCAGAGAGGAGCTACCAATTTCATGGTTCACAAACTAATGGTATCAATCTGTCCTGTTTAAGAGATAACAGAATCTTCTGACCCCAAAGCAAACTCCATTAGCCTTGAAATAATTTTACTCATATCTGATAACTGAGGAGTCATATTAAGGTTTTCCTTAAAATTTTCCAGGTCAGTGACTGTCATCTCTGACTTTCATCCTTAAAGGGGTAAAATTTGGGGGTTTTTAAGAAACACTCACTTGAATGTCAGAATATTGAGAAGTGCATTTTCTGGAAAAAGAAAATGCCTTCATCCAATGTATAAATTCATGAAGCTCACTTTTGTGCACAAATAGGATGGCTCTCTATTAAATTAGGCATGAGATTCATCTTCCCCACCACACCAGTCACTTATTGCTTGGCTAATAAACTATCCCCAAATTTAATGTCTTAAAACAACAACCATTTACTGTGTTGAATCAGTGAGTTAGCTGGGTGGTTCTGCTGCTCTAGGTTGGGCTTGCTTGTGGATCTGTGGTCAACTAGCTGGTTGTGTGGTTAAACCTGAGTTCACGTGTCTGATGAAGCCAAAAAACCCCAAAATATTGGAGTTTGGATCAGAGACAGGTTTATTGCAAAGGCCAAACACACAGAGAATGGGCAGCTCATGCTCAAAAGATTCAACTCCCCAGTGGTTTTCAGGGAAAAGTTTTTAAAGGCAAAATTTGGGGTGAGGTCTGTAGGGTATGTGACTTTCTTCTGATTGGTTGGTGGGTGAAGTAACAGAGCAGTGTTCCAGGAATCTTGTGCTTACCCTGAAGTTAACATTCTCCACCTTGATGGGGGCCTTAGTTCTTGTACAAAAAACTCAAAGATAAATATATATACACACACATATATATACAGACACACACATATGTGTGTTTGTGTGTGTATCTTTTTAGGGATGCACTCATGGCATATGGAAGTTCCCAGGGTACCAGTCGAATCAGAGCTGCAGCTGCCAGCCTACACCACAGTCACAGCAATACAGGATTCCAGCTGCATCTGAAACCTGCGTGGCAGCTCATGGCAAAACTGGAATCTTAACCCACTGAGCAGGGCCAGGGATCAAACCTGCATCCTCATGGATACTAGTGGGGTTACCACTGAGCCACAGTGGGAAGTCCAAAGACATATTGTTATGGATACCCCTTGAGGAGGAACCAGGACTCTGCTTTATTGCTGCACTATTGTTTCTTGATTGCTTTTCCTTTGTTTCTGCATTTTCTCACTTCCCTAATTACTAACTGTTTGAATCTGCTCTTTGGAACTCTGGGCAAGTCTAGGAGGCTGAAGCCTTTTTCCTATAAACAAGAAATGGGGGACAAAGAGGGGCTTTTTTACCTGGGAGGTCCTACCTGGACACACAAGTAGGTCCCACAAGGTCCTACATGGTTAAAGTTAGCTAAAGGGCTGGCTGGTCTAGAATGGCCTCAGCCTACAATTGTTCTCTTGTACCTGTCACTCACCTTCCTACAGTAGGGCTGACTCAGGCATGTTCTCAAGCTGGTGGTCCAGGTCGAGAGGGTCTAATTGTTTAAGAGGGGAAGCAGAAACACACACAGCTTTTCAAGCCTCTGCCTTGTCAAGTTAGCTCTTGGCCCTTAGGCCAAAGAAAGTCACATGACTGAGCTTGGAGGTGGGGTGGGAGGGCACTACCACAGGGCATGGCTATAGGGAGGCAGGAAGAGTTGGGCTGTTAATCAACCCATCACCCTTGCCCATATATAACCAGAGCACAGCAGTCCAAGGGGCCAGAAAGATGGACCATTTTCTTGTGCTGCTGATGTGTGGAGAAACAAGGAAGGGGGCAGTGAAAATAGAGTCCAAGACAGTGAAGCTGAGTCGCCCTAAAAACCAAGGTCCCGCTATGATTAACCTCTCTACTAAAACTTTATTCTTGGAGTTCCCGTTGTGGCGCAGTGGTTAATGAATCCATGAGGTTGTGGGTTAGATCCCTGCCCTTGCTCAGTGGGTTAAGGATCCGAGCATTGCTGTGAGTTGTGGTGTAGGTCACATACGCGGCTCGGATCCCACATTGCTGAGGCTCTGGCGTAGGCCAGTGGCTACAGCTCCAATTCAACCCCTAGCCTGGGAACCTCCGTATGCCCTGGGGAGCGGCTCAAGAAAAGGCAAAAAGACCAAAAAAAAAAAAACCAAAACAAAAAAACTTGATTCTCTTTCTTGTCCCTCTTCTGTTCCCCACAGGATTGAGGAGTATCAGGAAAAGGGGATTGAAATTAAGCAGGACCCTGTGGGGCCCTTCCAGGTACAAAAGCCTCTGTATCTCCTGTTCCTCTTTTGTAGAAAAGGTTTTCTCCCAGGCCTTCCCAGAGTTCCTAAGAGCAGATTCAAGCAGTCACTAATTGGGCAAATGAGGAAATGCTTAAACAAAGGAAAAGCAGTCAAGAAGCAAGAGATCAGTGACAAAACGGAGTCCTAGTTTCTCTTCAAGGGCTCTACAAAACAATCTGATGTGTATCTTTGAACTATTCTGCAGAAACCCAGACCATGTATGTGCATGCATGTGGGCCAGAAACACGTTAGCCCCCAGGCTGGTTAAGACCATAAGGTTGATGCCTGAAATTGTTGAAACACCACCCCATTACCTTACCACCAACTAATTAGAAGAAAGTCGTGCACCCTGCAGCCGTCACTCCAAATGCTGCCTTTAGAAACCCTTCCCTGAAAGCCATCAGGGAGTTTGGGTCTTCAGAGCACGAGCTGCTCATACTTCTTGCTGGGCCCTGCCATTAATGCTGTGCTTTCCTTCACCGCATCTTGGTGTCAGTAAATTGGCTTTGCTGTGTGGCAGATGAGTGGATCCAAGTTCAGTTTGGTAACAGTAGCCAAATTAAAAACTTGGAGGTCCAAGTCCAAATCAATTGGCCAAATGAGAGGTCAAAGACAAAACTGAGGCATGCCTCTGTTAAAAGGGGTCAAAGAGGAAGAAAGGCCTAGAGTGGGGACCTGGAGTGTAGACAGGCCTGAGACATTTTACCCTACTCCAGGGAGAGCGTGTTTGGAAGAAACACAATGCAAAACCTTAGCATATTTAAGGGCATAAAGGACATAAACTATATAAAACTGTCATTATCAAATTACAACATCCACAGACAGTGAAGGTTCTAAAATTTCTATGCAAGGGTTTTATCTGTTTTACTTTAAAGAAGGAGTTGATACTATACCATTCTTTTTTTTTTTTTTTTTTTTTTTTTTGTCTTTTTTGTCTTTTTTGTTGTTGTTGTTGCTATTTCTTGGGCCGCTCCCGCGGCATATGGAGGTTCCCAGGCTAGGGGTCGAATCGGAGCTGTAGCCACCAGCCTACGCCAGAGCCACAGCAACGGAGGATCCGAGCCGCGTCTGCAACCTACACCACAGCTCAGTCTGCAACCTACACCACAGCTCACGGCAACGCCGGATCGTTAACCCACTGAGCAAGGGCAGGGACCGAACCCGCAACCTCATGATTCCTAGTCGGATTTGTTAACCACAGCGCCACGACGGGAACTCCACTATACCATTCTTATATAGCTTTAATATGCTTGATCTCCAGTACAAATTTCTGTCAGAACTAAGGGTTGGCAAAACCATTTGTTTCTACATGAATTAAGAAACTTTGTATTGGTAGCCTAGCCAGAAAATTTCTGTAATGCAGTGGCTTTCTTCTTTGCCTTGATTGTCAAGAAGTTCAGAGCTCAGTTTTATAGTCCATCATAGACGGGAATTTTTAAGCCAGGATCTTTGGACATAATTCCTCTACTCCTCTAATTTTCTTGTCTCTTGTCTTATATTTTGTAACATGTTCAGTATTATTGTATCTCTGGTGTTTGCAGACAGGATTTTGAGGAACTTGTAGAGGAATCTAAGACTCCATTTTCATTCCAGAATCTCTTGTAATTCTGGCTTGTGTGACTTATTTCTCAGAGAGAAGAATATCACATTGTAGTCTACTTCAGCAGGTCCTGCCTAAAATCTCAGCTGAAGGAGTTTATGTGCAAAAATAAGAAACCATGCTTCCTGAGCAATCAGTGGAGATTATAAGAGAGTTGTAGCTGTTCCCACATTTCAGAAGTGGGGTCAAGAGGGTAACAGTGTCCTATATGATAATCTTCTCCAGTTTTAGAGCTCTTTTTTGGGTCTTCCCCACCCCATTGTAGTAGAGAGTTTGTCTACAGGTTGTCATATTTAGCAAATAACAGTATAGAATGCTGAGTTAAATATGAATTTAGAAAAACAATAAATAGTATAAGTATATCCCAAATATTGTGTGGGATATACTTATGCTAAAAATTTATTCTTTATCTGAGATTTAAATTTTAGCTAGGTATCTGTGTTTTATTCTGGTATCCTGTATTTTATTTATTCCACTTATTTGATGTGTCTGGTAATCCAAACACATCAAATAAATGGAAATAGAGTCAAAGCATCCATAGTCTCACATTTCAAAGACTGTTTTTATTCTTTGCCGACTTCCCTGGAGTCAATTTACAATTCACACAGTGGTATTCATTTACAAGGCACACAGTGGGGAATATTTTTCTTAGTTCCATTCTTTAAGGCACCATTTCAAATGTTCTTCAAAAAGCCGAATACTCTGTAAACTTAATTTCTTACTCATCATACACAACAATTGTTTAGAAAGGGGAATGAAATGTATTATATCCATTTAGTATTCTGCCCATTAAATCAATCTTTTCCCAAAGAATCCCACCATGGATTTTTGCTCATAGCTCTCACTGATGGTGGTCGCATGTTTTAGAGATGTTTAGGAAAGCTAATGTTATATAATCACAAATGTAATGCCTTTTATTTTTAAAACATGTATTCAATCACAATGTGGGCCCTTCTTTAGGACATTTGACCAGGTTTGTTCTATGTCAATGGCCCAGAACAAATAGAAGTGAGAAGAGACCATTCCAGATTAAGAGTTAAGACAGAGATAAGATTATAAACAGCCAAGTATAATGAATGGACCTTGTTTGGATATTGATATGTACAAACCAGTTTTTTTTTTTTTTTTCTTTTCATGACCACACCCATGGCATATGGAAGTTCCTAGGTTAGGGTGGAATTTGAGCTGCAGCTGCAGGCCCACACCACAGCCACGGTAACATTGGATCTGAGCAGTGTGTATGAAATACAGCACAGCTCATGGCAATGTGGGATTCTTAACCCACCGAGTGGGATCAAAACTGCATTTTCACAGAGACAACGTTGGTCCTTAACTCATTGAGCCACAACAGGAATTCTCTAAACCAATTTTTAATGTTTTTTAGCAAATAGATTAAATTTGATTATGGCCTGGGTATTAGTTGGCATTAGGAATTATTGCTCATTTTAATATGTGTGGTCATGCAATAGTTAGGTAAGAAAATGTGCCCTTCCTTTTTTTAAGATTCATGCTACAGTATTAAAGCCCAAAATAACATGATGTCTAGAATTTGGTTTAAAAAGTTGAGAGAGAAAATAGAGGAAATTAGTGTCAACGATTAATTATGGACAGTAAACTTCTGTGATGTACTCATGAGGATTTGTGATATTTTCTACTTTTGTGCACATTTTGGAAGTTTTTTTTTTTGTCTTTTTGCCATTTCTTGGGCCGCTCCCGCAGCACATCGGGGGCTCCCAGGCTAGGGGTCTAATCGGAGCTGTAGCTGCCGGCCTACGCCATAGCCGCAGCAACGCGGGATCCGAGCCGCGTCTGAAACCTACACCACAGCTCACGGCAACGCTGGATCATTAACCCACTGAGCAAGGGCAGGGATCGAACCCACAACCTCATGGTTCCTAGTCGGATTCGTTAACCACTGCGCCACGACGGGAACTCCCCTTTTTTTAATTTAATTTTTTTATTTTTTTGCCTTTTTTAGGGCCGAACCTGCGGCATATGGAGATTTCCAGGCTAGGGGTCTAATCGGAGCTGTAGCTGCCAGCCTACACCAGAGCCACAGCAATGCGGGATCCAAGTCACATCTGCAGCCTACACCACAGCTCACAGCAACACCAGATCCTTAACCCACTGAGCGAGGCCAGGGATCGAACGTGCAACCTCATGGTTCCTAGTCAGATTCATTAACCACTGAGCCACAACAGAAACTCCATGTGTCCTTTTAAAATTTTTTAAAATTTTTATTTATTTATTTTTTTTGTCTTTTTGCCATTTCTTGGGCCCCTCCTGCGGCATATGGAGGTTCCCAGGCTAGGGGTCTAATCAGAGCTGTAGCTGCCAGCCTATACCAGAGCCACAGCAATGCAGGATCCAAGCTGTGTCTGCAACCTACACCACAGCTCACAGCAACGCCAGATCCTTAACCCACTGAGCAAGGGCAGGGATCGAACCCACAACCTCATGGTTCCTAGTCAGATTTGTTAACCACTGCACCACAATAGGAACTCCATGTACCACACTTCTTTATCCACTCCTCTGTCAATGGACATTTAGGTTGTTTCCATGTCTTGGCTATTGCATATAGTGCTGCAATGAACATTGGAGTACATGTATATTTTCAAGTCATGGTTTTCTCTGGATAGATGCCCAGGAGTGGGATTGCTAGATCAAATGGTAATCTATTTTTAGTTTTCTCAGGAATATCCATACTGTTTTCCACAGTGGTTGCATGAATTTAAAATTCAATATAGTTTTAACATTTTACATAGAACACATAGAAAAAAGTTTATAAGGACACCATACTTTTTTAAACTTCTAAATGTTCTTATTAACTTTACTATTTTGCTTCTAATTATACAAGTAGGATACACTCTTTTTTTTTCTTTTTAGGGCTGCACTGTGGCATATGAAAGTTCCCAGGCTAGGGGTCTAATTGGAGCTAAAGCTGCTAGCCTACATCACAGCCACATCAATGCCAGATCCAAGTTGCATCTGTGACCTACATCACAGGTCATGGCAACGCTGGATCCTTAACCCCTGAGTGAGACCAGGGATCGAACCCATAACCTCATGGATACTAGTCAGGTTCTTAACTTGCTGAGCCATAACAAGGCATATACTCAATATTAAAAATAAATAAATAAATATAACAGAGCAAAGATAAAATGAAAGTACATGAATTCATATAAAGATAATCGGAGGAGGAAGAAAAGAGATCATATGAAGAAATAATTATACATTTTTTTCTAGTCTTTTAAGTTATTATTACATATACTTGCTTAAAGAAATAGTTGGGGTCAGCTATTTGTCCAACAAATTTTCTTTTACTCCATGGCAGGGTCTATTCAAATATTAAAAAAAAAATGGTTGGAGTTTGATAGGAATTCAAAATGTTGGATCATTTAGTGTTGCCCCCCTACTGTAGTAATGGGGAAATTTTCCAATAAGGGGTCCAGAGCACTGGAAATGATCAATGAAAATGCTTTCCTTTTTCCTCTTTTTTTTTTCTTTAATTTTTCTTACTCAATTCTAGCTTCTGAGCAAAACAGTACCATAATTTGGTAAAATTTTTTTGCCATTCTGGATGTTCTGAGTGGAAGCTTGTATTAGATAACTACTTGCTTATTTTAAATATGCAAGAATGGAATAGTTACCCACTTGGTTCTCTTGAGGAAGATATTTGCAAGATTCTGTCTAATAGAAGGGTATCTGTATAGCTCCAAAATGAGGTGGAGCAAGATCCTTAGAAATGTGCTCATCAGCACTACTTTAGAAACATTCCACACATAGCTATAAACTGGTGAGATAATTTCCTCACTGAGACAAATGCTGGTACTATCCTTGAGCATTGGCTAATCTGAACATGGGGGAGGAACATCACCACTTGTCACCATTCGTGCCCTACAAATCCTGATGACTGAAGGGTGACCTGATACTAAACTTCAGGGGAAGACGTGGAGCTCAAGATGGCAGAATAAGGAAGTAGAGCTCCCCTCCTCACACAGATACATCAAAAGCACATCTACATGTGGAACAATTCTTACAGAATATCTACTGAACACTGGCAGATGATCTCATACAACAAAAATTGCAAGAAAAACCACCACATGGGGCAGGAGGCAGGAGAAAAGGAAAAAAGAAAGAAAGAAAAAGGAATCAAGATGGGACCTGCACCCTTGTGAAAGAGGAAAGGTTTCCTCACCCTGGGAACACCTTTCAGTAGCTGGAAGAATAGCCATGACAGAAAGGGAGTTTCAGAGGCTCTGAGGAGAGTGCAGCAGCTGGTTTGCAGCAGGCAGCACAGAGAGAGACCAGCATAGAGGGTCCTGGCCACCTTGCTGTACTCCCCAGCCTGAGATGCACATCTGCTGGTGCATGTGGGGGCTAGGTGCTAAAACTCAGGCTTTAGTGGATAGACCTGGGGAGAGAAGTGGGGTTGGCTGTGTAGAGACAGCCTGAAGGGGTTGGAGGATGGTCCAAACTGAAACTATGGGTGTATGCAGGACTGAGTCTGAGTTTGCCATAGAAGCCCCATTGTTAATGTGCGCAAAGTGGGGTGTGGGGCCCCACCACAGCAGCCACTCTTGGTGTGCTCACAAGGGCACAACTCCACCTCTTTGAACTCTGGGAGTGCTCAAATGTTGGTGGGTTGCCCACACGCAGGAGGTGGGGCTGAAATCAGAGTCAACTCCTGATGACCATGTACCCAGAGCTTTGTAAGCTCAGTGCCTACAGGACATCTGAGTGGATTACTGATGCTCCTGTGGCTGGGGTGGGGCCAGTGTTAGTCACTGTGGGCTTTGACAACACATACATGTGGAGACAGGGCCAGGGTGCAGGCTGATTCTGTAGTTCCCACAGTGGGTCCAGGTACACGATGCTGGTCCACAGTGGCTGACTTAAGCAGATCTGTGCCAATGAATCTGCACTGGTGGCTTTGTGAGTATAGTGCCTAAGGGACACCAGGGCTGATTACCTGCATTTCCATGGTTGAGGTGGGACTGGTGCAGTGCCAACAGCAGTATACTTTGTGAACCCACACAATGGGTGAAAGGTGATGCCACAGAGTGCACCTCCTGGTGGACAGCTCCTGCAGAAGAATACTCAGTGGCTCCTTTCCCTGCAGAAGTGCTGTAGTCCTGCCAATCTCACACCACAACTCAGAACTGGATGTGGGAGCTCCTATTCCAACAACTTGGGAACTGACTCTGCCCTAGATAGGGCTGTAACAACCACAGAGAAAAGAGGAAGCCCTGCTCAACATCTAGTGCAGGCTCTAGTCACCACAATACCAATCACACCCTGTATCAAAGGGATAATGACCAGAGCACACACTGAGGAAAGACATGGCAGGAATTCATACTAAAAGCATCCTCGCACTAAAAATACTAGACTCACAAGCCTACACAGGGATGCACCCATAAAAAAAAAAGCTTTTCAAGGTCACAGTGGAACTGCTTCCCCTAAATTCATAAAGTCAGAAAAATATCAGCTGATTTTTCTACAGAAACACTGCAGACCAGAAGGGAGTGGCAAGATATATTCTAAGTCCTGAAAGGGAAAAACTTGCAATCTAGGATACTTTACCCAGGAAGATTAACATTTATAATAGAAGGAGAGATAAAAAGAATTCTCAGATAAGCAAAAACTGTAAAATGAAAAAGCAGAGGAATCACTCCCAACCAAAAATCAAGAGAATTCCTCTGAAAGAACAGACAATGAAACAGACCCCTCCAGTCTACCAGATACTGAGTTCAAAAGGAGGTAATAAAAAATACTAAAAGAATTAAAGACTATCAACAGAAGTACAGATTACTGTAAAAAGTAATGAAACTGTAAAGAGGAACCAATTAAAATTAGAAAACTCGGAGTTCCCATTGTGGCTCAGCAGAAATGAATCTGACTAGCATCCATGAGGACACAGGTTCAATTCCTGGCCTCACTCAGTGGGTTAAGGATCTGGCATTGCCATGAGCTGTGGTGTAGGTCACAATGCAACTTGGATCTGGCATTGCTGTGGCTGTGGTGCAGGCTGGCAGCCACAGCTCTGATTAGAACTCCAGCCTTCGAACCTCCGTATGCCACACCATATGCCTAAAGGACAATGATAATAATAAAATTAGAAATAATAATAACAATAATAAAATTAGAAAACTCATTTGCTGAGATGAAGCTGAGCTAAAGAATAATGCAGAAGAATGAATAAGTGATCTGGAAGATAGAAAAATGGAAATCACCCAAGCAGAAAAGCAGACAGAAAGATAAACTAAAAAAGAAAGAAAGCAGTATACGAAACTCATGGGATAATATAAAGTGTGTCAATCTATGCATAACAAGGGACCCTAGAAAGAAAAGAAACAAAGGGGGGGAGTTCCCATCGTGGCGCAGTGGTTAACGAATCCGACTAGGAACCATGAGGTCGCGGGTTCGGTCCCTGCCCTTGCTCAGTGGGTTAACGATCCGGCGTTGCCGTGAGCTGTGGTGTAGGTTGCAGACACGGCTCGGATCCTGAGTTGCTGTGGCTCAGGCGTAGGCCGGTGGCTACAGCTCCGATTCGACCCCTAGCCTGGGAACCTCCATATGCCTCGGGAGTGGCCCAAGAAATAGCAACAACAACAACAACAACAAAAAAAAAAGAAACAAAGGGGGATGGAAAATGTATTTGAAGAAATTATTGCTGAAATTTCCCCAAATCTAAAGAAGGAAACAGACATGCAAGTAGAGGAAGAACAGAGGGTCCTGAACAAAATGAACCCAAATAGACCTACACCAAGACATATTATAATTAAAATGGCAAACGTTAAAGAGAGGATTCTAAAGGCAGCAAGAGAAAAATAAAATGTTAGTTATAAGGAAACAACAAGGCTACCAGCTGTTTTTTCCACAGAAACATTGCTAGACCAGAAGGGAGTGGCAAGACATATTCAAAGTCCTGAAAGGGAAAAGTTTGCAATCTAGGATGCTGTACCCAGCAAGATTATCTTTTAGAATAGAAGGAAAGATAAAGAATTTCTCAGATAAACAAAAACTAAAAGAATACAGCAATACTAAAGCCACCCTAAAAGAATCATTGAAAGGTCTTCTCTAAACAGAAAAGAAACAAGAATCTATAGGAAAGAGAAAATTACAATTGAAAAGTAAATCACTTAAATAAGCCAGTACACAGATTAAAAAAAAAAAAAATTCTTGTGAAAGCAATGATAACTACAATGAACAGCAAAGGGATAAGCATAAACATGTAAAAGAGGACATCAAAATCATAAAATGTGTGGGAGTTTCCTGTGGCTCTGTGGGTTAAGGATCCAGCATTGCCACTGCTGTGGCTTGGGTTGACACTGTGGCTTGGGTTGATGCTGTGGCATGGGTTCAGTTCCTGGCCCAGGAACTTCGGTATGCTGAAGGTACAGCCAAAAGAAAAAAAAAAATCATAAAATGTGGGGAAGGGAAGTAAGAAATATAGATTTAAAAAAAAATGTGTTTGAGCCCATATGACTACCAATCTAAAGCAAGTAGATATAGTAACAGGTTAACATACTTGAAAAACAGAGTAACCACAAATCAAAAACATACAATAAATTCACAAAAATCAAAAAGAAGAGAACACAAGCAAAATACAAAAGAAAGCCATTAAACCGCAAAAGGAAAAACAAAAAGAAAGGAAATATTAAATTATGATGCCAGTTGCCTTAATTGCTTAACCCTAAGGAAGAAATACAAAATCAACTGGAAAACAAGGTTTAAAACAAAAATAAATGTGTATCTATCAATAAATACCTTAAATGTCAATGGACTAAATGCTCCAACCAAAAGACATAGAGTGGCAGAATAGATAATAAAACAAGAGCTTACAATATGCTGCTTGCAAGAGACTCACTTTAGGGCAAAGGGAATACATAGATTAAAAGTGGGGGATGGAAAAATATATTTCATGAAAACCAAAATGACAATAAAGTGGGAGTGGAAATATATCAAACAAAATAGATTTTAAAACAAAGTCTATAAAGAAAGATAAAAAAGGACACTATAAAATGATAAAAAGATCAATGCAAGAAAATGATATTAAACTTGTTAGCATATACACATCCAATATAGGAACACCTAAATACCTAAAACAAATACTGCAGAGATAAAGGGAGAAATGTATGGAAATACAATAGTAGGGAGTTCCTGTTGTGGCACAGTGGTTAACGAATCTGACTAGGACCCATGAGGTTGTAGGTTTGATCCCTGGCCTTGCTCAGTGCGTTAAGGATCAGGCATTGCCATGAGCTGTGGTGCAGGTGGCAGATTCGGCTCAGATCCCACATTTCTGTGGCTCTGATGTAGGCTGGCGGCTACAGCTCTGATTAGACCCCTAGCCCAAGAACTGCCATATGCTGTGGGAGCAGCCCAAGAAATTGCAAAAAGACAAAAAAAAAAAAAAAAAAAAAAGAAGAGAAAAGAAATACAATAGTTGTAGGAGACTTTTAACACCCCTACTGACATCAATTGAAAGCTCTTCCAAATAGAAAATCAATAAGGCAACAGAGACCCTAAATGACACAACAAAACAGACTTAATTGATACTTTCAAGACACTACATCCAAAAAAAAAACAAACCCAGAATATATATTCTTTTCAAGTGCATATATCCAACATTATCTAGGACTGATCACATACTAGGGCACGAAATAAGTCTCAACAAATTTAAGAGGATAAAAATTACTTTAAGCATGTTTTCTGAATATGACGGCATGACACTAGAAATTAAACAGAAAAAAATGAGGAAAAAAAAGATTACATGGAGATTAAACAACATACTACTAAAAAATGAATGCATCAATGAGGAAATCAAAGAGGAAATTAAAAAATTCTTCGAGACAAATGACAATAAAAACACAACCATACAAAATCTATGATATGCAGCAAAAACAGTCTTTAGAGGGAAGTTCATAGTGAACAGGCCTTTCTTAATAAGAAAAATTTCAAATAAACAATCTAACCTACTATTTAAAAGAATTAGAACGAGAAGAACAAACAAAACCTAAGGTCAACAGAAGGAAGGAAATTATAAAGATCAGAGAAGAAATCAATAAAACAGATTTAAAAAAAAAGAAAAGAAAAAGAAAAATCGGTAAAACCAAGAGATGTTTCTTTGAAAGGGTAAACAAAACTGGCAGACCTCTGGACATTCTTACCAAAAGAAAAGAGAGAGAACACAAACTAAGAAATGAAAGAGGAGAAATAACAACCAATACTACGGAAAAACAAAAAACATAAGGGAACACTATGAGCAATTATATGCCAACGAATTGGACAATCTAGAAGAAATGGACATATTTTTAGAAACACAGAGTCCACCAAAACTGAATCAAGAAGAAATAGATAATTTGAAGAGAATGTAATAGAATCTGTAACTTAAAAAACTCCCCACAAACAAGTTCAGGACCAGATGGCTTCACTGGGGAAATATACCAAACATACAAGGAAGAATTTATTTTGATCCGTCTCAAACTCTTCCAAAAGACTGAAGAGGAGCAGTCATTCCCAATGTCATTCTAAGGAGCCACTATCACCCTGATAGACAAAGACACTATCAAAAAAGAAAATTACGGGCCAATGTTTTTAATGAACATAGATGCAGAAATTCTCAACAAAATATTAGCAAAGCAAGTCAAACAACATTAAAAAAAAGAACTTACACCATGACCAAGTTGGATTCATCCTAGTGTCACAAGGGTGATTCAACATATGTGAATCAATCAATGTGATACATCACATCAACGACAACAACAAAAATATGATTATCTCAGTAGATGAAGAAAAAGCATTTGATAAAATTCGCCATCCATTCATGACAGAAACTCTTACCAAAGTGGGTAAGGAGGGACTATATCTCAACATAATAAAAGCCATTTATGGAGTTCCCATTGTGGCACAGTGGAAACGAATCTGACTAGGAACCATGAGGATATGGATTCGATCCCTGGCTTCACTCAGTGGGTTAAGGATCTGGCATTGCCATGAGCTGTGGTGTAGGTCGCAGACATGGCTTGGATCTGGCATTGCTGTGGCTGTGGCATAGGCTGGCAGCTGCAGCTCTGATTAAACCCTTAGCCTAGGAACCTCCATATGCTGTGGGTGCAGGCCTCAAAAGCCAAAAAAATTGAATTAAATTAAATTAAATTAAAGCCATTTATGACAAGCCCACAGCCAATATACAGTGAAAAGTTGAAAGCCTTTCTGGGAGTTCCCATTGCGGCTCAGTGGGTTAAGAATCCAACTGGTATCCATAAGGATGTGGGTTCAATCCCTGGCCTTGCTCAGTGGCTTAAAGATCCAATTTTGTCTCAAGCTGCAGTGTAGGTCACAGATGCAGCTCGGATATGATGTTGCTATGGCTGTGGTATAGGCCAGCAGCTGCAGTTCTGATTAGACCCCTAGCTTGGGAACTTCCATATGCTGCAAGTATGGTCCCAAAATGACAAAAAAAAAAAAAAAAAGGCTGAAAGCCTTCCTGCAAGAATAGAGAACAAGACAAGGATGCCACTCTCACCACTTCTACTCAACATAATAGTGGAAGCGACAGCCACAACAATCAGACAAGAAATAGAAATAAAAGTTATCCAAATTGGAAGGGAAGAGGTGAAATTGTTGTTATATATATATGACATGATACTATATATAGAAAATCCTAAAGACTCCATACTCTATTATTAGAACTGATAAAGGAATTCAGCAAGGTAGCAAGATACAGGATTAACATACAGAAATCAGTTGTATTTCTTTACACTAATAATGAAATATCAGAAGGGGAAAATTTAAAAAATCCCTTTTAAAAATCACATCCAAAAAAATTACTTAGGACTAAATCTGACCAAGGAGGTAAAGACATATGCTGAGAACTATAAAGTGTTAATAAAGGAAACTGAAGATGATTCAAAGAAAGGGAAAGAGACCCATCCTATTAGATTGGAATAATTAATACTGTTAAAATGACCACACTAACAAAGCAATCTACAGATTTAATGCAATCCTTATCAAATTACCCATGACATTTTTCATAGAACTAGAGCAAATAATCCTAAAGCGTATATGGAATCATAAAAGATTCAGAATTGCCACAGCAATCCTGAGGAAAAAGAACAAAGCTAGACACAAAACCCTTCCAGATTTCAGACTATACTACAAAACTATAGTAAAGAAAACAGTGTGATATTGTCACAAAAACAGACATACGGAACAATGGAAAAGAATAGAGAGCCCAGAAATAAACCCACATACCTATAGTCAATTCATCTCCAACAAAGGAAGTAAGAATATACAATGGAGAAAAGACAGTCTCTTTAGTAAGAGGTGTTGGGAAAGCTGAACAGTCACATGTAAATCAATGAAGTTAGAACCCTCCCTTACATGACACACAAAAACAAACTCAAAATGGCTTAAAGACTTAAATATATGACTTGATACCATAGAATTCCTAAAGGAGAACATAAGCAAAACATTCTCTGATATAAATTGTAGCAAGTTGTTCTTAGGTTGTTCTCCTAAGGCAATAGAAATAAAAGCAATAAAAACAAATGGGACCTAATCAAACTTACAAGCTTTGGCACAGCAAAGGAAATTATAACCAAAACAAAAAGAAAACATACAGATTGAGAGAAAACACTTGCAAACAGTGCTTGACAAGTGCTTAATTTCCAAAATATACAAACAGCACATACAACTCAATAATGAAAATATGAATAATTCAATCAAAAATGGGAAGATTTACAGCAACATGGATGGACCTAGAAATGATCACACAAAGTGAAGGAAGTTGGACAGAGAAAGACAAATATCATTAGATCACAAATACAAGGAATCTAATTTTTAAAATTATGCAAAAGTACTTATTCATAAAACAGACACAGACTCAAATATTTTAAAACCAAACTTACGGTTACCAAAAGGGAAATGTGGGGGGAGGGAAAAATTAGAGTTTGGGATTATCAGATATAAACTACTATATATTAAATAGGTAAACAATATGGTCCTACTGTGTGACATAGAGAGTTATATCCAATACACTATAGTAAACCATCACGGAAACGACTATGAAATATATATATGAGTGTGACTCACTTTGCTGTACAACACAAACTAATACAACATTGTGAATCATCTACACTTCAACAAAAAAATTTCTATTAATCCCGGTGAGATACTAACTTGAGGAATGATATAAAAAGGTATCTGCCTTCCTTAATTGACATTTAACCACGTTCAAAAGTCAACCATCTACTGATTTTATGAGCTTTCTGATGTGATAGAAGTACCCAGCATCATCTATGAAGTATTCCTGCCAAAGCATTTAACCTGAATTTAATCAAGCCTCTATATTTGCATCAATTGTTTTTGCTGCAGGAGAGAGCACCCCAACATTTAGTGGTTTAGACCAATAATCATTTATTATTTCATATTATTCCATGGGTCAGAGAGATGATTTCTCTGGTCTGAGCCAGCTGGATGGTTGAAGATGGCATCACTCTTTTTTTTTTGGTTAGGGTTGTACACACACAACTTATGGAGGTTCCCAGGCTAGGGGTCAAATCAGAGCTGCAGGTGCCATCCTACACCACAGCCATAGCAACGCCAGATCCGAGCCGCATCTACAACCTACATCACAGCTCACAGCAACGGTGAATCCTTAACCCACTGAGCAGGGCCAAGGATCAAACCCAAGTCCTCATGGATATTAGTTGGGTTCGTTACTGCTGAGCCACAAGGGGAACTCTGAAGATGGCTTCACACCTGATGTCAGCCTGAGGGGTGGAGATGTGACCAAATGTGCCATCAGGCTGGCCCTGTCAAGAGCCCCCAAGAACAGCAAAGATGAGCAAGCCTTGGTGCAAAGCCTGTGCTTGTGTCACGTTTGCTAATGTCCCATTGGCCATGGCAAGTCTTATGGCCGAGCCCAGAGTCAAGGGGAAGAGAAATAAACTCCACCCCTTAATATGAAAAATATTGTCAGTTTTATAGTCTAACCAGAACATCTAATTTCTAATTTATATAAATACAGTATGGAGAGGAGTAAGTTAAATGATATTAAGGAAATAATTAATCATAACTAAAAATGTGAAACATTCAAAATATAACCTGTCTAGTGTTTTTAAAAAAGTCAGTGCTGGAGTTCCTGCTGTGGCACACTGGGATTAGCGGCGTCTTTGCAGCACCAGGACGTGGGTTCAATCCCCAGCTCTGCACAATGGGTTAAAGGATCCAGCATTGCTACAGTTGCAGCATAGGTGGCAACTGTGGCTTGGATCTATCCGATCCCTCTGGCCCAGGAACTCCATATGCCATGGGGAGGCCAGAAAAGAAAAAAAAAATCAACACTATTGAGAAAGAAAAAAAAAAGACAGAAGACGTGATGGGGTAGAAGAGTGGAGACAATGAAAGACTAAAAATATGTAACAACCAAATTCAAGTATGAGCCTTACTGGATTATTCAGGAAAATAAAAATTCATTAAAATTATTTGTACAATTGGGAAAATTTGAATATGGATTAAATACACAGAATATTTTAAATTTCTTAAATGTGATGATTTCATTAAGGTTATGTAAGAAAACATCCTTATTCTCAAGAGACACAAGGTGACTTATACAGGAGTGAGATGTCATGACACCTGTAATTTCAAATACATCATCAAATCAATACATCTATATGTTTATATATGAGAGAAAGAAGGAAAAAAAAAAAGTAAACATGGCATTATAGGCTGAATTGTTGCCCCCCCATTCATATGCTGCAGTTCTTACCCCAGTACCTCAGAGTGTGACTATATTTGGAAATAGGGCCTTTAAAGGATGATTAAGTTAAAACAAGGCTCTTAGGGTGGACCCTAAGCCAGTCTGACCGGGGTCCTTAAGAAGAAATTAGGATACTGAGAATACAGAGGAAGACAATGTAAAGATGCAGGGGAAGATGCTCACCTACAAGGCAAGTAGGGAAGCCTTGGAAGAAATCGTACCTGTTCACACCTTGGTCTTGTTCTTCCAACTTCCAGAATTGGGAAAGAATCAATTTCTGTTGTTTGAGCCACTTTTGTTGTTGGCTGCTGTAGTGATACTTCATTATGGCAACCCTAGCAAACGAATACACAGGGCAAAAATGCTGTGAATTGTTATATCTAAGTGGAGGATGTACAAATGTTCATTGCGTCATTTTTTTGAACTTTTCTGCACATTTAAAATTTATGTAATAAAAAGTTAGAAGGGCAAAATCTTTCAGGACATCTTCTTTAGTCAACTGGCTCTTAAAGTATTTCCAATCGATTATAATCGAATTCTTCAATACAGAGATTTGGCTGCAACTTTGCTTAGAGACTAGATGAGTTGGAAGTTTGACAAATTAAACAAGGAAGCCATTTCTCACTACACCAGCAGCTTGCACCACACCAGCAGTTCCATTGTCTTGGATTTCAGGTCATTACATCTAGAGGGACACTTAGTAACATGATTGATTTAGAAAGTTATTTTGTGCAACAGTATGAAAGGTCAGCACAACTGCCTGGAGCTCCAGCTCCCAGTTATTTCAAAACAGCAGCGAAGGCAGCTGGCAAACTTTGGGACACAGTGACATGAATAAGGGACATCGATGTTGGAATTATCCAAATGGTGCATTAACTCTGTCAGTCTGCCAACAGCTCCAACAAATACTTTCTAATACAGTTTTATTGCTTCTTTAGCAAACAATTTTGAGACCTCGATCACTAGATTTGATCCAAGAAAAAAAGCAAGTTCATTTTGTATTATTTTGTTCATCTTTTTTCTTTCCTTCTGCTCTTTCCAGCAATTGCTCAGACACTCAAGTTCCTATCTTGCTCTTCTCCCTGGCATCAATGAGCTATAAGAAGATTACAAACTTAGGCGTTACTATTCTCAGCAGCTGCTTGCATTTCTAATGGCATCAAGATGCTGAGAGTGGGGAGTTCTTATTGTGGCTCAGTGGTAACAAACCCAACTAGTATCCATGAGGATGTGGGTTCAATCCCTGGCCCCACTCAGTGGATTAAGGATCTGGTGTTGCCATGAGCTGTGGTGGAGGCCACAGATGCAGCATGGATTCCACGTTGCTGTGGCTGTGGCCGTGGCTGTGGCCAGAGGCTGCAGCTCTGACTGGACCCCTTGCCTGGGAACTTCCAAATGCTGCAGGTGTGTCACTCCCACCAAAGAAAAAGATCCTGAGAGTGATTCTCAACCCCAATAGCATATCCTGGTAAGATTTAAACTAAAGAAAACAACAAAGATAATGATGCTGGGACATACCCCCAAACATTCTGATTTAGGTATGACCTTGGTATGGGTATGTTTAAAAAGCTTTCCAAGGAGTTCTCATTGTGGCTCAGCAGGTTACAAACCCAACTAGTACCCATGAGGATGAAGGTTCGCTCCATGGTCTGGTTAGGGAGTTAAGGATCTGGTGTTGCCATGAGCTGTAGGTTGTGGATACAAACGTGTTGCTGTGGCTGTGGTGCCGACTGGCAGCTGCAGCTCCAATTCAACCCCTAGCTCAGAAACTTCCATATGCCAAAGATGCAGCCCTAAAAAGCAAAAAAAATAAAAATAAAAATAAAAAACTTTCCAGGTGATATCAATATGCAGCCAGATAAGAACAATTTCCCTCACTGAAGTGAACTCCTCATGACAAGTCCAGGCATTTCAGGAGTATCTCTGGAGAGATTTTAAAGGGTTCGTTAAATCACCTCCAAAATTATCCTTTTATTTGATTTTAAAATTCATTTTGAAAAACAAGTATGTCTATACTATTAAAGTGTCATTTCACTCAGTCCGCCCCGCTAGCTTAGTCGGTAGAGCATGAGACTCTTAAAGTGTCATTTCACTCAAAAAATGTTAAAAGTGTTTACCAGCAAGGGATGCTATTGGATGAAAAGTGTAAAGTATAATCATTATAGTTGCCAGGCTATGACATCTAAAATAGCCTCCCCTAGGAGTTCCCATCGTAGCTCAGCAGAAACAATGCTGACTGGCATCCATGAGGAGGCAGGTTTGATCCCTGGCCTCACTCTGTGGGTTAAGGATCTGGCATTGCTGTGAGCTGTGGTGTAGGTTGAAGATGAGGCTCAGATCTGGCGTTGTGGTGGTGGTGGCGTAGGCCAGAGGCTATAGCTCCGATTTGAACTCTAGCCTGGGAATCTCCATGTGCCATGGGTGTGGCCCTAAAAAAAAGACAAAAATAAATAAATAAATAAATAAATATCTTCCCCTACTGACAACCCCATAACACAAATTTCCATTAGAGTACAAATCTTAATTCCTAAATAATATTTTCTACTAAAAGAAACCAGGACTTTAACGAGCAATTTGAAGTTTGGAGCCTGGAAAGTACATAGTGAAACTAATATATGTTTGTCTTAAAGCAAGAAAATGCTCAAGATCTAGTGGGGATGTTTTAAAAGGCCTCAGAAGCCAGAATGAAAGAGCCCCCATTGGCTAAATTTGGGACAATATCAGCATCAGAAGAAATAATAACTATAATGTTTTTGTAATGCAATAAGTAAATAAAAATCCTGAATCCCTAGGAACCCTCAAATTAAACAAAAAGAAAAAAAGAATGGGGAGTTCCCGTCGTGGCGCAGTGGTTAACGAATTCGACTAGGAACCATGAGGTCGCGGGTTCGGTCCCTGCCCTTGCTCAATGGGTTAACGATCCGGCGTTGCCGTGAGCTGTGGTGTAGGTTGCAGACGCGGCTCGGATCCCGCGTTGCTGTGGCTCTGGTGTAGGCTGGTGGCTACAGCTCCGATTCAACCCCTGGCCTGGGAACCTCCATATGCCGCGGGAGCAGCCCAAGAAATAGCAACAACAACAACAGCAAAAAGACAAAAGACAAAAAAAAAAAAAAAAAAAAAAAAAAAAAGAATGGGAAAAAATGAGAAAATTCATTTGCCACTATTGGAGTTGACCATTAATAACAACTCTTTATTCTGAAAGAAGAGAGAGAGTTAGGAATTCTATCCTAATAGAAGGAACTCATCTCCAGGTGTTGGAGAAAAGTTTTTTTTTTTTTTTTTTTTTTTTTTTGTCTTCTTAGGGCTGCACCTGAGGCATATGGAGGTTCCCAGGCCAGGGGTCCAATTGGAGCTGTGGCCGGTGGCCTGCATATGCCACAGCCATAGCAACGCAGGATCTGAGCTGGATCTGTGACCTACACCACAGCTCACGGCAACATGGGATCCTTAACCCACTGAGTGAGGCCTGGGATCGAACCCACATCCTCAGGGATGCTAGTTGGGTTCATTAACTGCTGAGCCACAACAGGAACTCCAGAAAAGCACTTCTTCTGATGAATGCTATCTAAGAAAAAAATGAAAAGATTTTTGAAAAAATCTCAAACTTCAATGAAATAACTGATTAATGCAGCAGTCATTAACAAGTATGATAATTATTGGATAAAATGTTAATAGGGCTTCTGCTTTTGTAAGGATGAAGTAACAAGGAAAAGATACACCCTAAAACACCAGACAAAATATATGAAAAAAATGTGAAGAGCAGTGATCCCTGAGAGATTGAGCACAAATGACAGTCCTCTGAATGTCCCAGCATACTGCCTGCAGTTTCTAGGCTGCAGTGTGAGGGAGGGGAATTTAGGCAGAGCCTAGTGATTTCCTTGAGTTGAGTCAAGTTGGTGGAGCTGGCAGTTCAGGAAAGCCAAGGTGCCTAGAGTTTGCAGGGGAGAAAAGAAGAGAGCTGCCCAAAGAAAACTCTGGCAATCTAAAGAGAATGTCCTGCAAGTATTCAGCTGAGTGTTATTTAGCACATTCATGTGGAAAAACTACCTGAGACCAGGGAAGAACGACCTGAAAAGATTATAGGGAACAGTGACTAAAGTTCATGCAAGGTGAAAAATAGTGCCTATGTCCACCACCCAAAGTGGAAAACCTCATAATTCACAGAGGACCACATGTAGCACTTAAAAGGATCTTGCTTCAGTAGTGGGAAAAATTCACCCTAGAATAAATGCAGCTTTGACCCCACCTAACAAAGCTTAAATATGAGCTCCAAAAAGACCAAACCATAAATAACTTAGTCAAGTTCTACAATAAAGCTGAAGGCATTTATTTATAGGGCGGGGTGGGGAGTATGATCATATGGAGTTCCATATGACTCAGTGGGTTAAGGATCCAGTGTTGTCACTGCAGTGGCTTGGGTGGCTGCTGCAGCATGGGTTTGATCCCTGGCCCAGGAATTTCTACATGCCATGAGTCCAGGAGGTAGGGAGCGGGGAAGGACCATATGATACAACTCACAACATCTGGCATCCAATCAAAGATGTATGCAATGAAGCAAAAAAAAATACAGCCCATAATGGAAAGAAAAACTGATCAACTTAAAGTGATTCATATATGACACAGGTGGTAGAAAAAGAACATTAAAACCTTTATTATAACTGTACTGCATATTAAACCAGAGCAAAGATTTATCATGTTAAGAGAATCAATTCATAGGAAAAAAAAACCCAAAACCAAAAAACAATAATAAAAAAAAACCTTTTGATTAAGAAAACTCATTGAGTTCACTTGTGGTGCAGCAGGTTAAGAATCTGGCATTGTCAGTACAGTTGCTTGGGTCACAGCTGTGGCATGGATTGAACCTCTCGTCCTGGAACATCCACATGCCACAGGTGTAGCAAAGAAAGAAAGAAAGAAAGAAAGAAAGAAAGAAAGAAAGAAAGAAAGAAAGAAAGAGAGAGAAAGAGAGAGAGAGAGAAAGAGAGAGAGAGAGAAAGAGAGAGAGAAAGAAAGAAAGAAAGAAAGAAAGAAAGAAAGAAAGAAAGAAAGAAATCCATCCTAGGGTTAGATGGCCTCATTGGTGAAATAACACCAACTTTACACAGTCTTCCAGAAAACTGAAAGAACGAATACTTTCCAACACATTCTAGGAGGCCAGCATTACCCTGACACTAAAATCAGACAGACTTTATTTAAAAAAAAAAAAAAAAAAAAAAAAAAAAAGGAAGAAGAAAATTAGTACCTTTTATAAACATAGATGCAAAAATTCTAAACAGAATTTAACAAATTGAATCCAACAGTATGTGAAAAGGATAATACATCATTGGCATTCACAGGGATGCAAAATTGATTTAGCATTTGACAATCAGTATTTCTAAAAAGGAAAATCCAGCAAATTAAGAGTAGGATAGGGAGTTCCCGTTGTGGCGCACTGGTTAATGAATCCGACTAGGAACCATGAGGTTGCGGGTTCAGTCTCTGCCCTTGCTCAGTGGGTTAAGGATCCGGCATTACCGTGAGCTGTGGTGTAGGTTGCAGACGCAGCTCAGATCCTGCATTGCTGTGGCTCTGGCATAGGCCGGTGGCTACAGCTCTGATTCAACCCCTAGCCTGGGAACCTCCATATGCCCCAGGAGCTGCCCTAGAAATAGCAAAAAAGACAAAAAAAAAAAAAAAAAAAAAAAAAAGAGTAGGATAGAACCTTATCCACCTGATAAAGAGTAGCTATGATAAATATATAGTTGGCATCATATTTAATGATAAAAGACTGAATACTTCACCCCAGGACAAGTTCTGCTTCTATCCAATATTGTACTGGAAGTTGTAGCTAGTGCAATAAGGCAAGAAAAAGAAATAAAAATTACACAAATTAGAGAGGAAGACATAAAACTTTCTTTATTCTCAGATAACATGATCAATGGATTAAAAAAATCCTAATATATATATACATATATTATATAAGCAATTAGAAATAAATGAGTTAAGCAAGCTTGTAGGATGCCAGTTCAATATGTGAAAGTCAGCTGACTTTTATATACTAGAAAAAAACAACCAGAAATTAAAATTTTTAAAAAAGTACAATTTACAACAGCATCAAAAATATTGAATACTTAGAGAAATACATGATAAAAAAATGTATACTGAAGGCTATAAAAATTCATAAGAGAAATTAAAGAAGACCTAAGTAAATGGAGAGCTATATTGTGTTCATGGGTCAGAAGACACAATATTGTTAAAATGTCAGTTCTCCTCCAATAAATCTACAGATTCAATGCTATCTCAATTAAAATATCAATAAACTATTTTTATAGAAATTGAGGGAGTTCCCGTTGTGGCGCAGTGGTTAACGAATCTGACTAGGAACCATGAGGTTGCAGGTTCGGTCCCTGCCCTTGCTCAGTGGGTTAATGATCCAGTGTTGCCGTGAGCTGTGGTGTAGGTTGCAGACGCGGCTCGGATCCCACGTTGCTGTGACTCTGGCATAGGCTGGAGGCTACAGCTCCGATTTGACCCCTAGCCTGGGAACCTCCATATGCCGTGGGAGCGGCCCAAAGAAATAGCAAAAAGACAAAAAAAAAAAAAAAAAAAGAAAGAAATTGACGAGTTGATCCTAAAATTCATATGGAAAAGCAAAGGATGTAGACTTGCAAAAGCAACTTTGAAAAAGAACAACACAGTTGGAGGACTTACACTATCCAACTTCAGAACATATAAGCTTGCAGTAATCAAGAGTGTGGTATTGCTGCTAGACAGATAAATAGATGAACAGAACAGAATGAAAACAAGAAACAGACCTACACATATAAAGTCAAAGGCAGTTTAGTTGAGTAAGAATGATCTCTGCAATTAATGATGCTGGAACAATTTGATATTCATGTGCAAAAAATCAATCCATATCCCACATAACATAAAAAATTAACCCCACTGATCACAGACAAAAATTTAAAACTGAAAACTACACAATATCTGAAGAAAACAAGACAAAAACTTTACGACATTGGATTAGGCAAAGATTTATGAGGTATAAAAACTAAAATATTGGAGTTCCTGTTGTGGCTCAGTGATAATGAACCTAACTAGTATCCATGAGGATTCAGGTTCAAACAAAAACAACAAGAAAACAAAAAAAATACAAAAAAAACTAAGATAGGAGTTCCCATAATGCCTCAGTTGTTAACGAACCTGACTAGAATCCATGAGGATGGGGGTTTGATCCCTGGCCTAGCTCATGGGTGAAGGATCCTGTGTTGCCTTGAGCTATGGAGTAGGTCGTAGACGTGGCTCACGTCTGGTATTGCTGTGGCTGTGGTATAGGCCAGCAGCTACAGCTCCAATTAGACCCCTAGCCTGGGAACCTCCACATGCCACGGCTGGGGCCCTAAAATGACAAAAAGACAAAAAAAAAAAAAAAAAAAAAAAAAAAAAAAAAAAAAACAACCCTAAAATATTGATAGAAATAGCAATTGACAAACTGCATATAATTAAAATGAAGAACTTTTGCTTATTGAAAGATACTGTTAAAATTAAGACAGGTCACATACTAGGAGAAAGCACTCGCAATTCATATATGCTATAAAAGTCTTATACCCAACATGTATAAAGAACTCTCAAAACTCAACAATAAGAAAAAAATTTTAGACAAAAATGGTGTAAACAGAAACTTTATAAAATATATGGAGAGGGAGTTCCATCGTGACTTATCAGTTAATGAGCCCAACAAGCATCCATGAGGATTCGGATTCGATCCCTGGCCTCACTCAGTGGGTTAAGGATCCGGTGTTCCCATGAGCTGTGGTGTAGGCCACAGACTTGGCTTGATTCTGCGTTGCTATGGCGGTGGTGTAGGCCGGTGGCTATAGCTCTGATTGGACTCCTAGCCTGTGAACCTCCATACGCCATAGTGCAGCCCTAAGAGACAAATAAATAAATAAATAAATAAAGCTCATGAAACACACAAATCCAGAATGTGGGACATTCTACAAGACAATTTTCCTAGTCTTTTCAAAAAGTCAATACGTGGGGGGAAAACTGAGGAGGAATGACAAATGCCATGTGTGTGTGATCCTTTATTGAATTCTGCTTTTAAAAAAGAGAAATAAAAAGCATTTTGGAGAAGATTGATGGTAATTCAATAAGGATTAAAATTCAATTTAACTTATATTTTCTCCCACAAAATCTTCCCTCTTGCCTAAGTGAAAAGAAAATTGCCCACATATACTTGCAGAGATCTAGTGAAGTCACATGCCCTGAAAATGGTGAAGAAGGTTGTGGTTTGAAGCAGAGGAAAAAAACTGAAGTGGTTCCTTAATGAAATAACACCACCCACTCCAGATAAAGTGCCACGTCTTCTAATACCTTGGGAAAAAAAAAAAAAAAAAAAAAAACCATACAGAGATTGTCAGCTATACCTTTAGTATGACCTACCACTGGAATCACTTCTTGGTTTTCCTCCCTTGTGTTCCATTGACACCAACAAAGAATCCTGTTTATAATCCTCTTTTGAACAATCAGCATTGTTAGTGTTAGAGTAAAATTTGCAAAGTAAAACTTTTGCTGGAGGAACATTCTCTGTTAAGATGGAGACCTGTGATACTTGATAGAACACTGATCGCTGGAGTTTTGAAAAAGAAATACAGGCTTTATAGCACATATTGATGGTAAAGGAAGCTGCCCATCTTCCCATAACAAGTCTTGTGGTCCAATTTCATTTACGATATCAGCTTCCTCAGACTATGATCTCAAATCACCACTTTTTCAAAGTCTCTGTTCCAAACAAGAAAGAGCAGTGGAAAATAATATATTTTTCCTATAGCAGAAACTTGCTGACTTTCACGTAGACAGGTCTTGGTCACTTGAATGACTTTCAGGAAAAACAAAGATAGAGGGGAGGGACGGGGAATGTTGAGAGTAGAGGAACATTTACGTAGAGTAATTGGATTTGGCTGAGTTGATGCATAGCTTGACTTTACTGGTGGATACTTTTGATCAAATCAATGAGGTCATTTTTTCCATTCAAACCCTTGCACACCACAAGGAAAGTTACCGAGCCTCCCTCCTATCTGAACTGCTGCTCTGAAAGAGGAGATGGAAGGAGGCAATTGAATTAACTTTTCAATGCTAGAAAAAATGTTTTTATAGGCTGAAGTAGAGAGTACATTTCTGCAGGCAAAAATGTGTAAATACCTGGATCCTGCAGAATTCTTTTGAAGGTTATTTTTGCTCCAGTAATCTTGAAATGAAATGTGTGTTCATGATCCTTAACTTGCTGACATCAAGCATACAGACTCTGCCAAAAATGACTTCACAAAGGAAGAGTCCAAGAGTCCTGAAAAGTCTGCACCTCAAGTTTGTCCTTGTCTTGCAAGTGTTCAATGGGAGCTCTGATTCCATCACTACATTTGTGAACAAGAGCTTTTCATCACTTGTCAGCCAAATCAAAAGATGGAATCCATTGAATGTCAAGATGACATTTGCATTTAATCAAACAGCACCCCACAATTTCATCCTCTCATTCAAACTAAATAGCAGCAGCTTTGCTGTAAAATCACTCTTTTTGGCCACATCCATGGCGTGTGGAAGTTCCCAGGCCAGAGACTGAATACAAGCCACAGTTGCAACCTATGCCACAACTATGGCAACACTGGATCGTTAACCCGCTGTGCCATGCAGCAACATCCTTAAATTCACTTTCGAGCAGACTAAAGTGCATCTTTCACTTGCATGGAAAAATCTCACATTTGCATATTTTTTGCAACAATTTTGTATATTTTTCAAGAAATAGCCATTAATTTGCGCTTGAAAAATACGAGTGAAACTTAAGCATAAAGATTGTTTATATATTCTCTGTAAGTTAAAAAAAAATGAATTTCCTCCATTGTAAATGGTATAAGATATTGTCGGTCTGTGTTTAAGTGCTTTTTCCTAGGATGTATATTATTGCTTCCCTTGGTCTCTCATGGTAGTACCATAACCCAAAAATGTAAGAATCTCTGCTAAGAGAATTAAACTCTAAGAGTGCAATTGCAGGCATTGCTCAGTGGCTAGTACAGGATTCATAAAGCATCCAACCTTTTCCAGTGTCCTAAACCCTCACCACTAAGGCAGTCTCCTCCACTACTCTATGTGTAAGCTCATTCTTATTGAGTCTACTCCAAGAAGTAAAAAGTCAAATGTTGCCTAATTTTGTACAAATTTGTCTTTTTTAACCAATTGTTTTACCACTTTTTTATGTCCCCTTGCCTTAGCTGTCATGCTCTTCTGAGCTTATTATTACAGAGATCTGGTCCTATGCATAAGAGGCAGTAGGAGGGAAATCATTCATCTTTTTTTTTTTTTTTTAATCTTTTTTACGGCCGCACCTGCTGCATATGGAAGTTCTGGGGCTGGGGTTGAACTGGGGCTGCAGCTGCCAGTCTACACCACAGCCACAGCCCCACCTTGGACCCGAGCCTCATCTGTGACCTACACCATGGCTTGTGGCAACACCAGATCATTAACCCACTGAGGGAGGCCAGGGATCAAACCTGCTTCCTCACAGACACTATGTCAGGTTCTTAACCCACTGAGCCACAACAGGAACTCCATCATATTTTTATTTTTAATTTATTTATTTTTGTCTTTTTGCCTTTTCTAGGGCCGTTCCTGTGGCATATGGAGGTTCCCAGGCTAGGGGGTCCAATCAGAGCTGTAGCCGCTGGCCTATGCCACAGCCACAGCGACGTGGGATCTGAGCCTCATCTGCGACCTACACCACAGCTCATGGCAACACCAGATCCTTAACCCACTGAGCAAGGCCAGGGATCGAACCTGAAACCTCATGGTCCTTGTTGGATTCATTAACCACTGCACCACGATGGGAACTCCCATCATATTTTTATATTTGAAGCTAATAATGTCTCTGATTTTATGCTGTACTTTGAACATAATTTCTGTTAGAACTGGAAAATAAGTCTGTTACCGAAAACATTTCTACCATTACAGGGCTGACCTATGACTAGAAATAGAGACAGTAAATACAAATAGAGCGTAGGATCATTAATTAAATTAATCACTGGTGTGTTACCACACACAGTGTCACATCTGTCTGTCTTTTCTATGTGAACCGATGATACATGAACCAAGATTAATGAGATGGAGAGGTTAAAAATTTTCAAACTTTAATAAATAATAATTGATTAACAATGTAACTCAAAAGCTATGATGGAATATGAAAATCCAAAACTGACAGCAAATATAATTTTGTTCATATGTTTGTTTCAAATAGAAGCACAATCATCTCATTCAACCTCATGTATAGATGTCATACTATTATAACTACAATATTGTCCTCCTTACCATGTGTTTAATTAAAAAGCTCCCCTCATGAATCTCTTTAATCTATAAGCTTCAATATAGATTTAAGAACAAATCGATAGGAGTTCCCGTCGTGGCGCAGTGGTTAACGAATCCGACTAGGAACCATGAGGTTGCGGGTTCGGTCCCTGCCCTTGCTCAGTGGGTTAACGATCCAGTGTTGCCGTGAGCTGTGGTGTAGGTTGCAGACGCGGCTCGGATCCTGCGTTGCTGTGCCTCTGGTGTAGGCCAGTGGCTACAGCTCCGATTTGACCCCTAGCCTGGGAACCTCCATATGCCGCGGGAGCAGCCCAAGAAATAGCAACAACAACAACAAAAGACAAAAAGACAAAAAAAAAAAAAAAAAGAAGAAATTGATAAATTCCATGGCACTAGCCTAAGGCAATTAAAGCATTTCTCAAGTAGAGAACATAATATGATTTTTTTTTTCTGTTAAAGATGGAACACAAAGAGTCAAGAGAAACAAAATCTGTCCAAACAATTTATCTTTTAATTGTGCTGCTCTTCAAGCTTTCTCTTATACATGGCCTTCCTTAAGATGGGATTTTAGAGGCTACCCAAAATTTCTAAAATGTTACAAATGCCCTTACAAAAAGTTTCTCCATCAACTTACCTGACATCTGGGAATTAATACAAAGAGAATAATCCTAAATATTTATAGACTTATACTAAAAATATTCATCATAATGAAAATTATGTCTTTTAAAAGTTTAAAGTTCCTATAATTATTTAAAAGACTGAAAATAATGTAATCAAGTATTCAAAATAAGAAGCATGAAAAATAATAAAGATTAATTAAAAGAAAGCAGCAGGAATTTTTGCAGTGGTGCAGTGGGTTGATGATCCAGCTTGTCTCTTTGGTGATGCAGGTTCGATACCTGGTCTGGTGGAGTGAATTAAGGATCCAGCATTGTGGCAGCTGCAGTGGAGGTTCAGAGCTGCAGCTTGGATTTGATCCCTGGCTCAGGAACTTCCATATGCCACAGGTGCAGCTTAAAAAGAAAAAAAGAAAAGCAAGAGATGGGAATTAAACTAAAATCCCCAAAATTAATAAAATAAAGGAATATGGAAAACCAAAGCTGATTCATTAAATGGACAAGTGTAGCTTCTTGCAAAAGTGATCTAAAAAAACCATGTTTAACATTAGGAATGACAAATAAGAAAAAAATCATAAAGTTATTTCTAAAATTATAAAAATATGACATGTAAGTCTATGGCAATAAATTTTAAACTACATTAAAACTGAATTATGTACCACTAAGAAAAAACTTGAACAAGTCAATAATCTTTTTTTTTTTTTTTTTTTTTTTTTGTCTTTGTGCCATTTCTTGGGCCGCTCCCACCGCATATGAAGATTCCCAGGCTAGGGGTCTAATCGGAGCTGTAGCCACTGGCCTACACCAGAGCCACAGCAATGCCAGATCCAAGCCACATCTGCGACCCACACCACAGCTCACGGCAACACCGGATCCTTAACCCACTGAACAAGACCAGGGACTGAACCCACAACCTCATGGTTCCTAGTCGGATTCGTTAACCATTGAGCCACAACAGGAACTCCGAGACATAGGATTCTTAAAAGCAACCAGACGCAAAGGGATTTTTAGCTAAACAATAGCTAATATTTAAAGAACAAATAATTCTTATGTTAACCTATAGAAAACCATAGAAAAATATGGAAATTCCCCCATTAATTTTATGAAACTAGCACAATTTAATATCACATCCCAATAAAGATGTCACAAAAAGAAAACTATAGAGCAAATTCATCTATAAATTATCTAAATCACCTACCCGTAAACAGCATCTCCACATGCACTGATATTTAACAGCTAATACCAAAGCTACTCTCTGCCAGACGATATTCTAAACGTTTTACACATATTAACTCATTTAAATACCAAAAACAACTACATGAGGTAAGTACTATTATTGCTCTCATTCTACAAATAAGGGACCAGATTCAAAGTAACTCTCCTAGAATCACACAGTAAGATTTGGAGCTGGGATTTGAGCAGAGGTAGTCCAGGTTTGTACCACCAAACAAAACTGCCACAACCAAGTAGGACTCATTCTGTAAATACTGTTCACCTTCAAGATATCCTTCAAGGAGTTCCCGTCATGGCACAATGGTTAACGAATCCAACTAGGAACCATGAGGTTGAGGGTTCGATCCCTGGCCTGGCTCAGTGGGTTAAGGATCCAGCGTTGCCGTGAGCTGTGGTGTGGGTCACAGATGTGGCTCAGATCCCACGTTGCTGTGGCTCTGGCGTAGGCCAGTGGCTACAGCTCCAATTCAACCCCTAGCCTGGGAACCTCCATATGCTGCGGGAGCGGCCCAAGAAATGGCAAAAAGACAAAAAAAAAAAAGATATCCTTCAAATTAGCTCATTGAACAATACACTAGAAAAGGCTATATTGTATCAACATCCAGTCATTTTCAACAAAAACTCCTAGTAGTGTAGAAGGAAATACCTTAATATGGCAAAGAATACTTATAAATATCCTATGACAAACACATTAAGCAATAACATATCAAAGTCATTTCCACTGAAATTAAGACTGAGAAGTGTGCCCACACTTACAGCTTCCAGTTTTAGCTGAAATATTGAAATAAGAAAATAATCATTATAAACATTGAAAAAGAAAAGGCAAAATTATCTTGTTTTTTCTTAATACTTAATAGAAATGCGGAGGCTTGGAGTTCCCATCGTGGCGCAGTGGTTAGCAAATCCAACTAGGAACCATGAGGTTGCGGGTTTGATCCCTGGCCTTGCTCAGTGCATTAAGGATCCGGCATTGCCATGAGCTGTGGTGTAGGTTGCAGACGTGGCTCGGATCCCACGTTGCTGTGGCTCTGGTGTAGGCCGGTGGCTACAGCTCCAATTCGACCCCTAGCCTGGGAACCTCCATATGCCTCGGAAGCAGCCCTAGAAAAGGCAAAAAAAAAAACAAGGGAAAAAAAAAAAAAAAAAGCAAAGCAAGGAGGCTCATAGATTTCAATAATAAGAGGAACTGGTAATGTGATTAGGTACTAGATAAATATTTTTAAAAACTAGAATAATTTTATTTATAGTATCAATATGAGTTAGAAGTAGAAATAGGAAAGTTTTTCCTTTGGTATTAGCCAAATAAAAAGCAAGCAAACAAAATCCCACATTCTAAGAACACAGGACTTCTGTTTGGAAAACTACAATTTTTTGAGGGCTATAAAACAAAATCTGAATGAATAGAACATTTCCTGAGCCTGCACGGAAGTCTTAGTATTAAAAATGTCAATCATTTCCAAATGGATACAGTGATTTAATGCAAATCTCATCAGAATACTAGTGTTTTAAAACTGTTCAAATTGAATATAAAGTTTACATAAAGAGATAAGTATTTGAGATGAACCAATAATTTTAGAGGAAGGAAGATGTGTGTGTAGAGGGATTGGGTACCCTATTGCCTTGCCAAATATTAAAATTTATTATAAAGATACTGTGATAAAATGGTATTCTTATGCCATTAAAAATAAATATTTTATACTTTAAATATAAATACTTTATATAGAATTTAAGAACTATATTCATAGTCAACATAATTATTTTAATTACTTATTTATTCCAATATAGAACACTATACTGATACATCATAGTTGAGATGTAATAGAGTAATATGATAAAATAGAGGTTATAGGAACAAATTCACAGATATATATATGGTAGCTTGATATATAACCAAATTGACATTTCACTTCAGGGTGATATGATACATCATTAACTGAATCAATGGTTTCTGCATAATGTATTTGCCACCCGAAATACACCCTCTAAACAATGAAATTCCATACTTTTTTTTTTAATTATGTGGGAAAAATATAATAAACTGCAAATGGGAGGTTGGAGCAAAATAATTGCATCATATGTGACAGGGCAAGTGTCATTTTCCCTAATAAATTCCTCCTATTAACTCATAGGAAAAAGGCAAACAAACAATAAAAGATGGGCAAAGACATGAATAGGGAAGTCATAGACAAGAAAAGGCAATCATTGGAATTCTAGTGTGCTGCAGTAGGTTAAGGATCCAGTTATTACTGCATCAGCTTGGGTCACTGCGGTGGTCCAGGTTCGATCCCTGGCCTAGGAACTTTCATATGTTGTGGGGATGACCAAAAACAAAAAGAAAAAAGAAAAAACCTATTATTGTATCTCTGAGGCTTCTCTAACCAAATAAAAGTTCTCATGCAGTTATTTTTAAAAATGCAGTCATTAACAAAACACTTGAAAATATCCTTAACCCTGCATTTTTCATAGAACTTGAACAAATAAATCTTAAAAATTGTATGAAAACACAAAAGACTCTGAATAGCCAAACCAATCTTGAGAAAGAAGAGCAGAGCTGGAAGAATCACACTCCCTGACTTCAGACTATGCTACAAAGCTACAGCCATCAAAACAATATGGTACTGGCACAAAAACAGACACACAGATCAACAAAACAGGATAGAGAGCCCAGAAATAAATCCACACACTATAGTCAATTCATCTATGAGAAAGGAAGCATGAAGATACAATAGAGGAAAGACTGTCTTTCAGTGAGCGGTGCTGGAAAAACTGATAGCTACATGTAAAAGAATGAAGTTAGAACATTCTCTAACAAAAATAAATTCAAAATGGATTAAAGGTCTAAATGTAAGACTGGAAAGTTTAAAATTCCTAGAAGAAACATAGGCAGAACACTTTGACATAAATCCAGCAGTATTTTCTTGTATCAGTGTTCAAAGGTAAAAGAAATAAAAGCAAAAATAAATAAATGGAACCTAATTAAGAAAGTATAACTTATTGTATATTCATTCACCGTAACACTTGCTCAATACTAGTTTATAACATATAACACACATTTTCCCAAAAAGGAGGATTTGAAATTATATGCATAAGTATTAACTCAGAAGATTTATCTTTATTTCAATTTTTTTGTCTATTATTTTTTCATAATAAATGTGTTGGGTTTTTACGGAAGTGATTCTTTTTATTGAATAAAAGATCCTTTCAATTCTATAGTGATTTATGATTATGACTGTGTGGCTCGCAGCATAACTACTTGGCATTGCTTTATGATTTTAAATGAAGACAACCTACTAAATGGGAGAAAACATTTGCAAATGTTATGACTGATAAGGGGTTAATATTCAAAATACATATGCAGCTCATAGAACTCAACATCAGAAAAACAACATGATTTTAAAATGGGCAGAAGATCTGAATAGACATTTTTCCAAAGTCACACAGATGGCCAACATTATTAACCACCAGAGAAATGCAAATTAAAGGTAAGAAGAAATATCACCTTACACCTGGGAGAATGGCTATCATCAAAAACACCACAAATATCAGATGCTGGTGAAGATGTGGAGAAAAGGGAACCTTCCTGCACTATTGGTGGAATGTAAATTGGTTTAGCCCACAGTGGAAAAGAGTATGAAGGTTTCTCAAAAAACTAAAAATAGAACTACCATATGACCCAGCAATTTCACTCTTGAGTAGATATCTGAGAAAAAAAACAAACGAAAAAAACCATTAATTCAAAAAGCTTCATGCACTCCAATCTTCATAGCAGCTGTTTTTATAATTGCCATGATATGGAAGCAACCTAAGTTGCTTTATCCATCAACAGATTAACGGATAAAGAAGATGGGGTGTGTTTATGTACATGTGTACACACATACACAGATACTACTCAGCTATAAAAAATAAAAAATTTCCATACAATAATATGGATGGACTCGGAGGGTATTATGCTAAGTAAAATAAGTCAGACAGAGAAAGACAAATACTATATGATATCACTTATATGTGGAATCTAAAAAGTACAGCAAACTAGTAAATATAACAGAAAGGAAACAGACTCACAGACACCAAGAACAAACTAGTGGTTACCAGTGGGGAGAGGGAAAGGGAGAGTGACAAAGCAGGAGTAGTGGGTTAAGAGTTACAAACTGGGAGTTCCCGTCATGGTGCAGTGGTTAACGAATCCGACTAGCAACCAGGAGGTTGCGGGTTCAATCCCTGCCCTTGCTCAGTGCGTTAAGGATCCAGTGTTGCCTGAGCTGTGGTGTAGGTCACAGACGCAGCTTGGATCCCACGTTGCTGTGGCTCTGGTGTAGGCTGGTGGCTACAGCTCCAATTCGACCCCTAGCCTGGGAACCTCCATATGCCGCGGGAGCGGCCCAAGAAATGGCAAAAAGACAAAAAAAAAAAGAGTTACAAACTGCTATTATAAAATAACTCAGCTATAAGGACATATTGTACAACACAGGGAATGTAGATAGTATTTATAATAATTATAAATGCAATATGATCTTTAAAAATTGTAACTATATTGTACATCGGAAACTTATACAATATTTTACATCAACTATATCTCAATAAAAAAAGAAAATATGTGTAACTCCATTAGCAGTATGGAAATATAAGTTAATCAAGATAATTTTTTGGAGTTCCCATCATGGCTCAGTGGAAACGAATCTGACTAGCATCCATGAGGACACAGGTTCGATCCCTGGCCTCGCTCAGTGAGTTAAGGATCTGGCGTTGCTGTGAGTTGTGGTGTAGGCCAGCGGCTACAGCTCTGATTCAGCGCCTAGCCTGGGAACTTCCACATGTCACAGGAACAGCTGTAAAAAAGAAAATTTTTAAAAGAAAAAATCTGTTTTTATAAATATACTATTTACATATAGTATATTTATTATTTATTTATTCTATTTGTATACAATTTATACATTTTTAACATGAGGATTAAAGTATAGAAAATTTCACAATAAACTATTATTTATCTTGAGGGGCAGGAGTAGAGGGCAGATTATTAAATTTTCTTAAATGTTTCTATATCATTTGACTTGTTAAAATGTGTCATTTTCGTGATTTAAAGTATCTAAAAAGCTTAAACAAAACACCAATGGAGAAGATATTCTAAATATTGGCACTATATCACTTTACACAGATAGTTCTAGGAGGACAGCCTCCAAAAAACCAATGATCAAGTCCCCAAAAACATCATCATAGAGACTCAAGGAATTCCAGAACCTGTTAAAACAGAATTAGGAAGACTCAGGATAATTACGCTAGCATTTTTTAGTAAATTGTATTGCATCTCTACTCCAAGTATATAAATTTCCTATGAATTAAGAAGATTTATGGTAAGTGACTATTTAAAACAACTAGAATATTTAAATAAGTAAAATATAGATAATAGGAAGATAACCCTATGTTCTAATGATTTTTTTTTTTTTTTAATGGCTACACCAGCGGCATATAGAAGTTCCCGGGCCAAGGATTGAATCTGAGTCTCAGCTACAGCCACACCAGATCCATTAACCCCTTCATCAGGCTGGGGACTGAACCCATACCTCTGCAGTGACCACAGATAGTACAGTAGGATTCTTAACCTACTGTGCCATGGCAGGAACCCCGCTAATGAAATTTTATTCTAAAATATTCAAAAAATAAGCATTAATATTACTTGCAAATAACTTAGATTTCCACTTGGAAATAATAAAGTTAATTGCATTACCACCATACAAGTGAAATAGTGTGTTATTAAGATTTCATAAAAACTTACAAAATGCTAGGAATATATTATTGTTTAAAAGTAGGATACAAAATTCAATATGTTTATATATGATCATAAGAAAAATAACAGCAATAATAACAGCTTTTTTGTTTTTTTTTTTAAGGCTGCATCTGTGACATATGGCAATTCCCAGGCTAGGGGTTGAATTGGAGCTACAGCTGCAGGCCTACACCACAGCTAGAGCAACACGGGATCCGAGCCACACCTGTGACCTACACAGCAGCTCATAGCAATGCCAGATCCTTAATCCAAAATGAGCAAGGCCAGGAATTGAACCTGCATCCTAATGGATACTAGTTGGGTGGGTAACCTGCTGAGCCACAAAGAGAAATCCCTAACACAGCTTTTATATAGAAAAAAGATTAAAAGGAAATAGAATAAAATGTCAATAAGTGGCTATCTTTGGGAGTTTCATAATATGGGATCTTTGTCTTTTTTCTATTTTTGTATCTTCCAAATATTCTGAAATAATTGTTATTATATAGCACTTCACTTTTACAAGTATATTAGAGCTATATTAAAGTATATTTACATATATATTATTAAAGGATAAATGCAGTAAAACAATTTTTTTTTTTTGCTTTTTAGGGCTACACCTGCAGCATATGGAGGTTCCCAGGCTAGGGGGTGAACTGGAGCTACAGCTGCCAGCCTATGCCACAGTCACAGCAATGTCAGATCCAAGCCGTGTCTGCAACCTAAACCACAGCTCACGACAATGCCAGATCCTTAACCCACTGAGCGAGGCGAGGAATGGAACTGGAAACCCCATGCTTCCTAGTCAGATCCACAATGGGAACTCCCAACACCATTATTTATAACAATAAAATACTGTACACTATGTAAAATCATTTTACATATTACTACATGTAGCATATTTTATGCCTAAATAATATTATTGTTTAGTAAATGATTACTAATTGCTAGTACTAATACAAAATATTAATATTACTAACACTAGCAAATATATAAGGATAAAGGGTTACATATTGTAATATAATGAATAGCACACATGAAATCTGGGTGGGTAATATTTGAATTGTCACATAACAATAAAGTTCTATATGATATGTATGAATAATGACTACTTATAATTTTTACATATCATATTTTATCCCCTAATAGTAATAGTTATTTAATAAATAATCATAATTATTGAGAGATAAAGAAATGAATATGGTAAGGTAAAAAATAGTATCTGGACAGTTACTCTTTTTTTTTTTTTTTTTTTTTTTGTCTTTTTGCCTTTTCTAGAGCCACTCCCACGGCATATGGAGGTTCCCAGGCTAGGGGTCTAATCGGAGCTGTAGCCACCAGCCTACGCCAGAGCCACAACAACACGGGATCTGAGCCGCGTCTGCAACCTACAGCACAGCTCAAGGCATCGCCGGATCCTTAACCCACTGAGCAAGGCCAGGGATGGAACCCGCAACCTCATGGTTCCTAGTCAGATTCATTAACCACTGTGCCACGACGGGAACTCCTGGACAGTAACTCTTACCTTGAATTGTATAAAAACATTTATTTCCAAGAGCTCAGTGCTGAAACCTTATAGACAATTTTCTTCAGTTCAGATACTATGCTTCATCAGCAGGGTGGAATTTCAGCCTCCATTAACTAAGCCCTGTAATTCTGTGCTGACATTCCTGTGCATTAGCTTAAAACAGTTCTGTTTCAAGTGTCCTGGACTTTTGAAAAAGTCATGTTAATAGTCAATAAAGAAGCATTATTGTGTAAATCCAGCCTAGCACACTCTCTAATGGTATGTTATGTCAGAGTGGCTAAATAACTACCTGATATAACTGATTCAATACAGAAAAAAATGGGGAAAACCAGGAATATCATGTCACACCGTCTTACTGGACCATCCTTTGGCGTCTCAGGGCCTTTGTCCCCCCCGCCCCACAGAATGTAAACAGATATCTATCTCTAAATATGCTATTCCCAGAAATAATGACATGTCAGTAAAGAACACTCCTTTTTCCCACTCCTCCTTTCTGTCCCTAATTGAATGTTGACGCAGTCCTCACCATGTCCATTTGCCAGCCAGCAAACACAGTGACAAAGAAATGGAAGAGCTAACGAGCCTCCTTTAAAAAAAAAAAAAAAAATCCTCTCATGAACTAGAATAAAGACCTTGATATTAATATGGTGTCCTGACTCCCACTAGTGTTCAGGAAAGAGTTTCACCTGAGTCAACAGGGAACCCAGGAAAGTCAGCAGGTACAAAGGAGACTTTCTAACCCTCATCCATCCATTACGTACCAGGCTCTTTGAGTTTTAAGGCACAGAGATGTATTCAAACTAGGAGGTTAAATGCACAGGGAGATGGCAATGATTTAAGACATCAGGGAACTCTCCCAGAGTCTGAGGGTCTGCATGGTCTAGAAACAGAAAGAATCCTGAAGCGAGGCCTTGTCCCCAACTATCGGACCTTGCGCACTATCTCTGCCTGTGCCTCAATCTGCTTTTTACTCACATTGGCCCCCTCTCTTGCCCTCTCTCCCAGGTTCTGCTTCCTCATATCTGACTTGGCTCAATTTCCCTATGCGTCTCTTAGGTCAGATTCTAGGCAAAGGGAATGCAATTTTTGAATCCATGAATGACTACATGCATGGATGAATGGACCAATAAATGAATACATTCAGCGTAACTCTCCTTTGACTTAGAACTTTTATTGATGATAAACAGTTCACTGAACTCACTTATTTACCCCAAATATCCACAGTTAGAATTTTGCAAAGATGACTTTGGGTAAGCATATTGAGCCTTCTCCTTCATCAAGAAGGGAATGTTTGATGTAATATCGTTAGGATTCTATTTGAAGTCCTTTGCATTTATGCTCCCAAACAATATCTACTAAGAGAGTGGCATATTGAGATAAAGCCCATTAAAATAAATTAAAAATAAAATGTCAAAAAATGAAATCTTATATATTATTAATCAGGCACTTGTTAAGTATGTTATTATTTCATTTAAGCCTTATCACACCTCAAGGATAGGTACTATTATTAGAACCATGAGTGAAGAAATTTAGGTACCCAGGGTTTAGAGGTCATTTTCACAATCTCACAGTGGAAGCAGGATTCCCACAAGGTTCTCTGACTCTGCTTCAAGAGCTTATACTGCCCTATACAGCTTACTTTGTACATTCAGTGTGATGAGACTTTTATTCCCGTGAAAAAAAATCTAGTAAATACAAATATTTTGCTCAAGGTTAGCAATCGGTTAAACATTGTGACTAGTTAGTAGTTAACTAGGAAGCACAGTAGAATTGGCAAAATAAGAAGATGGTATATCACCTTTAAAGTTTAAGAACTCCAGATTTTTTAAACACTTGCATTTAACAGATTCTGCAAAATTTTGCAAGATTTTGATCTCTGCCCCAATGCTCTTATCCATTAGAGTGTTAGTAGGATAGACAGAGTTGAAGTTATGATCTTCTTTGTTTGTTGTGAGAGTAACCTGTGGAAGTGTTCCTGATTTGCAAAACTTAAAATGGCATTTCTAGATTCCAACTCCAATTGTCTTATTTAAAAATTATTACTTTAAAATATATATAAATTCACAAGCAAAGTTCAATATATAATTTTTTTTCTTTTTTTGCTTTTTAGGGCCACACCTGCGACATATGGAAGTTCCAAGGCTAGGAGTCAAATTGGAGCTGAAGCTGCCAGCTTACGCCACAGCCACATGAAGTCCAAGCCACCACATCTGTAACCCACACTATAGCTCAAGGCAATCCCAGATCCTTAACCCACTGAGTGAGGCCAGGGATGGAATCCACAGCCTCATGGATCCTAGTCAGGTTCTTAACCCACTGAGCCACAACAGAAACACCTCAATATATAATTTTTATTGTGTACTTTCCTTCGGACTGTTTGTGATTACATATCTTGATGTTGTGGAGTATATTTCCTTGCTATTACCATGAATGAGCTACTATATCACTGCATAGCCACGTCTATTTTACTGTAAAGTATGACTCCCTTGGCCCTTTATGTGAGATCACATTAGTCCTTTAGAGCTTCCTCTTGTCTTCGTACAACTCTTTTACCCAGCCCAGGCTAAGAATTTGTCTTTCTAGTCTTCTAAATCTCCAGCGAAGAAAGATACGTCTTTATTATTTGCAGAGTGGCCTCAATTTTCCATTTCCCTTTGAGTATGAACATTGATCTGAAACTGCTTTATATCATCTATAATTCCAGGTTTGTTTCTTGAGCGAGTTGTGCTCTAACTGCAGCACAAAGACAACTGGTAGGTTCTATTAAACCCCAGTTTGGGTCTCTTTTAGTTCTTTTTTTTTTTTTTTTTTTTGTCTTTTGTCTTTTTGTCTTCTTTTGTTGTTGTTGTTGTTGCTATTTCTTGGGCCGCTCCCGCGGCATATGGAGGTTCCCAGGCTAGGGGTTGAATTGGAGCTGTAGCCACTGGCCTACGCCAGAGGCACAGCAACGCAGGATCCGAGCCGCGTCTGCAACCCACACCACAGCTCACGGCAACGCCGGATCGTCAACCCACTGAGCAAGGGCAGGGACCGAACCCGCAACCTCATGGTTCCTAGTGGGATTCGTTAACCACTGCGCCACGACGGGAACTCCTTTTTTTTTTTTTTTTTTTTTTTTTCCTACTCTGCTAGGAGCTTAACTCCAATGGTCCTGGTTCAGGTACAGCATCTCATTTCATCCTGGTACTTGATATCACTGAGGTTTTCTTCTCTCTCGTAAAGACAATTTCATTGTTCAGTATTGTCTGTCATGGATCTGTCTCTAATACCTTCCCCCAGCTTATAGTTCTTTTACTGACCTTCCTTAAATTGAAGTATACCTCGAGTTTGTAGAGCTACTCAGAGAGAAGTCAAAGGTAAATGTGGCTTTAATATTTGAATGTGGGAAAATTTGCAATTTTTTGCAAAAGTGTAACTGGCTTTTCTTTTAAAAATATCTGGCAGGGAGTTCCCGTCATGGAGCAGCGGAAACAAATCTGACCACGAACCATGAGGTTGCAAGTTCAATCCCTGGCCTCGCTCAGTCAGTTAAGGACCCGGCATTGCCTTGAGGTGTGGTGTAGGTCACAGACACGGCTCGGATCTGGTGTTGCTGTGGCTGAAGTGTAGCCAGCAGCTGTAGCTCCGATTTGACCCCTAGCCTGGGAACCTCCATATGCTACAGGTGCAGCCCTAAAAAGCAAAAAAAAAAAAAAAAAAATCTGGCAGAACATAGGTAGAATTTATCAGAATTCATCATTCAAGTCTTTCCATTCTAATCAGCTGTAACAAAAAAATTTTTTTTGCTAGGAATTTTCCCTTTTCTTTGACTAGCACAGGCAAAATACCAATTGTCAAACTATGAAGTACAAAGAGAGAACACTTCTTAAAGATTTATGGGCTTAATGGAAAAAGGATACATTGAAGGTGGAAATAAATATTAGCTGATAAATGTTTCCCTGGGTTATGTGTTTCTATCAATCTGCTGAGGACAGAAAATCAGATCTGTAAGACTTATTCTGAGCTCTCTGCATCTCCTTACTGTTGTGCCTCTACTGAGGTTTCAAGACAGCAATTTCACTTCTAGCAAGTAAACAGTAATGCAAATAACAAGACAAGATATATCTCTTGTTCCTTACGCTCTTGCAAATTGTACTATAAGAAGCAGAGTTTCCTTGCTTCTGTCTAAATGTGTTCTGACTCCCCCACATATGTCAATTATCTTGTGAATTAGAAGCCAGTCATAACCATTAAGAACTACCTTGTTATCCCTTATTTTGATTAATTCTCATCCTCCAGAGCACACATTTAGATGATGACATCTGCTCTGAAGAGCTTCCATCTGGAGAGCCACAGTTCTCATTTTTTTTTTTCCATCTGCATATATAAGATTCATTGTCATGAAATAGGTTTTTAAAAATAGACATAAATATTTGATTTAATTAACCCACAGAAAATGTCAGTCTTCTGAAACTTCAAACTGAGGAAAGGAAACAGGAGGTTAGCATAAGTGAATCAGCACCATCTTTTTTGAGAAAATAATCACATGATGAATATTATTTGTCAGTATGGTTTGGATTTGCAGCAATAATTGATTAATAGTCCATTTACTATGTAGAATCTATGGGTGCTGTGGGTGTTCAATAATGTACACTTTAATTTATGATTTCTTTTCTGACACTGAAATGCCGCTATGATTATAGTGCATTTGCTGAGGGCAGAGTTCATCAAAGCCTCTCAAGAATAGAACTAAAATAGAAGGCATCAGCCATTTTACCATATGAGAACTGAGTCAGTTAAACAGCTCTCTCAAAATATTCAGTCTTGGGGAAGCAAACTATCCAGGGTCCCTTCTCACAAATAACTTCCCGATCACCCCTGTTGTACACATGGACTACGGCTGGCTACGATCTAGATATTTAGACTTTTGTTTTATGTCCAGAAATTGCCTCTGTTGGCATCATTCATACTTTGTATCAGCTTTTGCCCCCTCATAGGAACATGTTTGGTGTAGGGATCTGATGGAACAGAATTTTGAAATGGCATTGCCATTTACTAGCTGTATGACTTGTATAAATCGTCTGACTGAGCCTCCATTTCTTCATCTGTAAAATAGTGTTCTATGATGCAGTTTCTGTCAAGAACCAGGCACAAAAAGGCTTCGACAGATGAAAGCTATTCTCTCCTCTGTGGGTATCCAGATCTAAACAGGTCTGATATTTTCACTGTTTTATATTTCAGTGATATAGAAGTTTATCTTTTTTTTTTTTTTTTTTTTTTTGTCTTTTGTCTTTTTTTTGTTGTTGTTGTTGTTGCTATTTCTTGGGCCGCTCCCGCGGCATATGGAGGTTCCCAGGCTAGGGGCAGATTCGGAGCTGTAGCCACCGGCCTACGCCAGAGCCACAGCAACGCGGGATCCGAGCCGCGTCTGCAACCTACACCACAGCTCACGGCAACGCCGGATCGTTAACCCACTGAGCAGGGGCAGGGACCGAACCCGCAACCTCATGGTTCCTAGTCGGATTTGTTAACCACTGCGCCACGACGGGAACTCCGAAGTTTATCTTTATGTGGTCTTCTGGGAGAAACATGACATAAACTTTCCAGCTTTTCTTTTTTTTTTTTTTTTTTTCCAGCTTTTCTGCAATGAATGTGTATAGGTTTTTAAATCAAGGGCAGGACAGAAAAGCCTTATGTTTTTGATTCAAGGTGGCACCCACATGTGAAACACACATTTTAAACTCTCATCTAAAAATCACACTAAAATAATAGTATAGGACATTAAAAAAATAAAAGGAAAACCTTGCAGATGACAGCTATAAACAAATTTATGGAAGATAGACGCAGATAGAAATCGATGTATGTATTTTTTTTAAATGGCTGAGGAGGCTGCAATCTAGAATATTCTAGGAGGGGGCTGCAGTGGAGAAGGAAGTCGGTTTTCTCAACAAGGCTCCAGTGTGGTTCTGGGTGTGGGTGTGACAGACAGGTATGACAGAGGATGAGGACGAGCTGAAAGTATAGGGATACATTTTGGAGTTCCCGTCGTGGCACAGTGGTTAATGAATCCGACTAGTAACCATGAGGTTGCGGGTTTGATCCCTGGCCTTGCTCAGTGGGTTAAGGATCTGGCATTGCTATGAGCTGTGGTGTAGGTCGCAGACACGGCTCAGATCCTATGTTGCTGTGGCTCTGGCGTAGGCCAGTGGCTACAGCTCCGATTCGACCCCTAGCCTGGGAATCTCCATATGCCGAGGGAAGTGGCTCAAGAAAAGACAAAAAACAAACAAACAAAAAACACATAAGAATGAGCTCCTTTGAAATAAGGACATTTGTAATAAAAATTATGAAATCAATGGAATAGTTGGAAGATAAAGCCAAGGATTTTCTCCAGGAAAACAACAGCAATAATAACAAACAATTCCAAGGAAAAAGACAATAGGAAGGAAAAAAAAAAGGGGATACAGAAGATCAATGCATTCCACTAATAAACATTCTAATAAGGGGCTTTAAGGAACCAAGGAGACCAAATGAAAAAACAAGACAGTCCAATGTTTTATTTCCATTGTATTAGTCTTTACACCTCTTCCGATGGCTTAAATTTTTTTTTTTTTTTTTTTGTCTTTTTGCTATTTCTTGGGCCACTCCCGCGGCATATGGAGATTCCCAGGCTAGGGGTTGAATCGGAGCTGCAGCTGCCAGCCTACGCCAGAGCCACAGCAACACGGGATCCGAGCCGCATCTGCGACCTACACCACAGCCCACGGCAACGCCGGATCGTTAACCCACTGAGCAAGGACAGCGATCGAACCCACAACCTCCTGGTTCCTAGTCGGATTCGTTAACCACTGCGCCATGACGGGAACTCCAAATATTTCTTAGTAAAATAAAGGGCCAGACACAAGTATATCATTGTGAATATATCATCTCGGAGCACCAAGAAAAAAGGAATAGTCTAAATTTTCCAGAGAAATGACAGCTCACTCACAGGAAATGAAAATCAACTCTATTAGCTTCCTTAGGAGCAAATTTCTGAGGAAAATAAGTTTGATGCAAGACTATCATGCAAAAGCTATCAACTTTTGAATGGGAAGTAGTCCTTTTCCTCCCTTTTAACATGCAGGAACTCGCAGAGTTTACTTTGTACTTTCTATGTCTGAAGAATTTCCTTGAAGATGAACACGAAGAAAGAGGATACTATACGACACCAAAAAACCATGCCACTAACCAGGAATCTAGTGAAAGCAAATTTCAAAGTGACAGCTGAGCAGCTATTCTGAAAAAAATCAGTCCAAATTAGAATGTGAATCAGAAGACTCCAAGGAGACACTCTCTAATAAGTAGAAGGAGAAGAAAAAAATCCAATCAACAGAATAAATAAGGTATTCAGAATACAGTGAAAAAGGCATGTTATTTTTCATAATAGAAAAAGCAATCAGAAACTTAGGGGGAAATCAATTAAAATAGTAATTCAAATATACACCAGCTAAACAGGAGTGTGGTTTTGAATAACTGATAGAATATAAGAAAGGAGAAGAACATTTGACCTTGATGCCTAGAACGTTTCCCTTTGAGAGATTTAAGGTTCATGACAGTGGAACCACAGAGAGGGGTGTGTTTATTGAACATTATATGGCTCTGTGATAAACCAGTCATGACTCATAAAAGAGTAAACACTTTTTACTTCAACACATAGAATAAATACAATGTTATAGACATTGTACAGGAGGCTTAATTATGATTACAAAACAGAATATAAATGTATTGACGTTGATGATATAAAGGCTAAAGAACTGCTAATAGAGATCAGGAAATGAGGCAGGGAAGAGAGGTGGAAGAAAGCATAGGGGGAAGCACAGGGGCAGTGTTAACATCCTTCACATAAAAGATGAGCAATTAAAAGGGACTTTTGAAAGCTAATGGAATAAGAAATACTTTTTTTAAGTACACTATTTACAGTTATAAAGAAACTAAAAATAGTAATATGAAAATACAAATTGGGACAATGGAGGAGCTAAATCCTCACCTGTGACAGCAGAAAATCAATATTTAATATCCCAAGTTGATGGATCAAGAAGTGGTAATGTAAGCATATAATTTAGAGAACTTGCAACATGAATGATTAACCATGGCTGCTTCTGGAGAGACAGGCTCGAAGTAAGGGGCAATGATGTGGGGACTGGTTCTTTCTAAGTTTTTCTGAACTGTTTGAATTTTTTAACTGTGTGCTTTATTGCTTGGATTAAAAAAAATCAGAATATTTAAAGTCTAAGTTATGAAATGTATCCTATTTACAGAAAGTAATTTAGCAGAGGCTCTAAAAACTCTGCTAAGGAATTCCCATGTGGCACAGCAGGTTAAGGATCTGGCATAGTCGCTGCAGCTGCTCAGGTTGCTGCTGTGGAGTGGGTTTGATCTCTGGTCCAATAAATTTCCACGTGCTATGGGCGCTGCCAAAAAAAAAACAAAAAACAAAAAAACAAACCCTGCTAATTGTCTATGCTCCATAGATGTAATGAAATAAAAATGAAGTTCAAAATCATAATGCAGATGTATTGAGATAAGAAAAATGCCTTTATTAATGAAAAATTATACTGTTCTAAAAAGTTTCAGTTTTGAGTTTAATTTTAATTTAAAAAATGTTAATTGAAAATATGTTATTAAGACAATGACTGGTTACTACCCAATATTTGACTAAACTAGATCTTTTTCTATGTGCAACTTTTTTTTGTTAGCCCTCAAATTTTGGTGAAATTAAAGAAAATGTTCCACTTTGTTTCTTAAGAAAAGCTAATAAAAAGAACTGAGGAGGGAAATTTTCCCTTTAGAAAAATTTTTATAAGAAGTACCAATGTAGACTCAATTGCTCTGTTATATTTTATTACTGTGTATAAAAACAGTTTAGGTTTTTAAATACGCTATCCTCATTTTTTAAGGAAAAGAGAAGGACTCCAGCAAAGCTTATTTTCTTTTATTATTATTTATTATTATTTTTTTGTCTTTTTGCCATTTCTTGGGCCGCTCCAGGGGCATATGGAGGTTCCCAGGCTAGGGGTTGAATTGGAGCTGTAGCCACTGGCCTACCCCAGAGCCACAGCAACTCAGGATCCGAGCCGTGTCTGCAACCTACACCACAGCTCATGGCAGCACTGGATCCTTAACCCACTGAGCCAGGCCAGGAATCGAACCTGCAACCTCATGGTTCCCAGTCGGATTCATTAACCACTGAGCCATGACAGGAACTCCAAAGTTTATTTTCTTTAATATTTAAAAATTAGTTTTTATGTTTGATGTTTCTTCCTACTTCTAATAGGCCAATTATAACGTGACCTAATGATGCTTACCACAGATATGATTTTCCAGAAGCAGATGCTGAAACAAAATTTGGAGTGAGAGATGTTTATAGGTACCAATACCCACGAAAGTATATGGAAAGAACTGGCAGAGGACACAGAGGAACTGTAATGCCTGATAAAGCTCCTGGACCAGTGGGGAGCTCTAGAGCAAGTGTTGCCTAATAAAGTTGGACTGAAATGGCTGATCCTTTATATCCCACCTGTAGACGCAGGCTGCCCCATCACAGACTCCAGACCTGGTCTCAGACCAGCTGATCTTTGAAACCCAGGTGGACCCTGAAGATGCTGTCAGCTGGAAGCTCAATACTGATCACACTCCCTACAGCAGAGCCATGAACCTTCCTTGAGGGGAACCTGGGTAGCACATCTCTGTGTCCATCTTACCACTGACTTGTGATCACTAAATGCCAAAAGCACTATCCATCTCATTGTGGAGAAACACGTCTGGTAAGCTGAGCTTGTGCTGAGTCTCACAGTGACTGCGGGAAATGGCTTTGTAGGTTGCCTCAGCCATCCTTGCTTCTGCTCAAAAATTATTTGGGTTAACGATCTGGCGTTGCCATGAGCTGTGGTGTAGGTTGCAGACTCGGCTCGGATCCCGCGTTGCTGTGGCTCTGGCGTAGGCCAGTGGCTACAGCTCCGATTAGACCCCTAGCCTGGGAACCTCCATATGCAGCGGGAGCAGCCCAAGAAATAGCAAAAAATAAAAATAAAAAAATAAAAAATAAAAAATAAAAAATAAAAAAAAAAAAAGAACATCTTGAAAGGGTGCTTTCTCTCCATGGGAAATGCTCCATGGAAGGATATTTTAAACCTCATTTCAGCCATGCTTGCAATGGGCATTTCAGCCACAGGAGCCAATAAGTTCCTTTCTATGTCTAAATTTGAAATGGATTTTTTCACTTGGACCCAAAAGAGTCTGGGCTAATCCAGATCTGGTGAGTGAGTGTTGTCAACTCAAATAGTATTTGAGATTAGTTCCTGCAACAAAACAATCTCTGAAGTGCCTTGAAATCTTGCAGCTCATATATGAAAGACCCTTGAGGGAAGTTTTCCTAAAATTAACAACAGTTCTAAAAATGTAAATGCCAATACCAATAATAAGTGGTGAAGCCAAAAGAAAGCTTTCCACACTATCAATCATAAAAGGCATCATTTGATCCACTATCCTAGAGGGAAGTCTGATTCTTCCTGTTGTCTCAGTACAAAGCATGATAAAATTGTTGTTATAAGAAGAATGTCCAACACATGCAGACAATAATTTTATTGAGTGGTATATCAGATAGCTAATTATTAAAAAATATTATTTTCTAGATTTGGGGATCCTTCCAGAATCTTTCAACTGTAAATGTTCTATTGTTATAGTGTTTGTAATTCTAAATTAATATTTTATTTTTATCTAATAATTTGACTTATCTTTCTTAAAAAGGGCCTCTAAAACTGCATGAGCTTCAAGCCCCTAGATTTGTCCCTGGTTTGAAGTGAGCTTCTCATCCCTGCATACTGGCAGTGGATGTGATGAAACATAATGGATTTGGCCTTTAAAAGCTGCCTCAGACTCCTGAAAACCAAATCTGCTTATTATTAAGCCGGCGAATGTGCTGTTGATGGATTTAACGACTCTGTAGGAATGAGTCAGTAATGACTCTGAAGAAATCTGTGTGGCCAGACAGATAAATAATACATCATTTAAGGGTTTTTGAACTCTTACAGTGTTTTGGAAGCAGCTATTCTTGAAAAGAAATTAGTAAGGAGGCTATATCATAGCCAGAGAGGGAAAAAAAAAAAAAAACTACCAATTATGATCAACCATGCTAAAGGAAGGGTTATTTATCCCTTGGTTCCCTCTATAAGAAAATTTACAAAATCATCATCATGTGAGGAAGCAATTAAGCAGATTTTGTCTAACAGAGCCCGTCTGGCTTGGCTCAATATAACCTCAGAATCCATTTGTTCTTTTTCAACAAGGGCATTGCTGCAAATAGGGTGGTGTGTGGTTTTACACAGGTGACGCAAATAGCATATGGAAGTTATCACAAACACACTCAGGTCTCCATGCACACCGAATCTCACCCCCAGCTCTAGTTCCTTACAGGCAATCAATTTCTATGTTGACAGATGTGCTCCCCTGTCCTATGCATCCTACTTCCTGCACCACCTTGAACAATCTCAATATTTACAAAGCAGTATTGTAAAACCATTCATTTAAATTCTGTTCCAAATGTTTTTAGTCATATCTTAGACCCATGGGATATTAATAGGTTTATGAAGAAGAAAGTTAGAGCCATGAAAGTTAGGTGAACACTGTTTTTCTGATTTGGTTAAACTGATTTCTTTACATATTTGCGTCAGGACTTTTTGGTGCGTTTAATAATGAAACTCTAAGTTCAGAGTACAAAGGAATGTAGTTTGCAATCCTTCCTACGGTATTTGATTATAAACTTTTTTCGTTGTTTTTGAGGAAAAGGGATCATAACATTGGGACACATGGCTTTGGGCTAAATAAAATGAGATGGTGGAGTGCAAATGCTTTATATGACATAAAAATAAATTATATGATACTATGATAATCATCACTATTATTATCAAGAACACTATGCTCAAAGGAATCAATTGAGTCACCTCTTTCTACTGGGACAATTTAAACTATCTGTCTAGATCTTTGAAAAAGACAAACTAAGACAAATGTACTTACTTGCATTATTTTCTGCTGTGATAGCTTTATTTTATGGAGAGGGTGAGAAAAATTATAAAAGCTTCTAGTTATCCAGCTTATCTCTACTACCTCAGTATCTTTCACTACTTTTTTTTGAGATTTTTCTACTACATTTATTAAAGAACAATGACTGTCATAAAAATCCCTATCAAAATCCCAATGGAATTTTTTTCTTTTCAGGGCCACAACTGCAGCATATGGAAATTCCTGGGCTAGGGGTTGAATTGGAGCTGCAGCTGCTAGCCTGTTCCACAGCCACAGCAACAGCAACATGGGATCTGAGCCACATCTGTGACTTACTCCACAGCTTGTGGCAACATCAGATCCTTAACCTGCTGAGCAAGGCCAGGGATCAAATCCACATCCTCATGAACACTATGTCAGATTCTTCACCAGCTGAGCCACAATAGGAACTCCCACAATGGCATTTTTGAAGAAATAAGAATAATCGCTCTAAAATTCATATCTAAATCTAAAAGGACCCTGAATAAGCAAAACAATTTTGAAGGAGAAGAATAAAGTTGGAGTTCCCACATGTCTTGATTTCCAAATATATTCCAAAGGTACATTAATAAAAGCAGTGTGGTACTGGTGTAAAGACAAACAGACTAATGGAATAAAATAAAGAACCTGAAAATAAATCCTCTCATATATGGCCAAGTGATTTTTGACAAAGGTGCCAAAACCACCTAATGGGGAAAGTAGAGTCTCTTCAACAAATGGTGTTGGGAAAACGGCATTTCCTAAAATATGCACATACAAAAGAATGAAGTTGGACCCTTATCTTATACCATATCCAAAATTAAATAAAAATGGATTAAATCCCTAAACCTAAGACCTAAAACTGTAAAACTCCTAGAAGAAAATGAAGGGGGAAATCTTTATGACATTGGATGTGGCAATGATTTCTTGGATATGACACCAAAAGCACAGAAAACAAAGCATAATAATCAAATGTGACCACATCGAACTTAATCTTTTGTGCCTCAAATGACACAACCATAGATTGAAAAGCAACCTATAAAAAGAGAGTAAACATCTGCAGATCAGGAGTTCCCCTTGTGGCTCAGCAGTAACAAACCCAACCGGTATCCACAAGGATGTGGGTCAGTCCCTGGCCTCAATCTGTGGGTTAAGTATCTAGCGTTGCCATGAGCTGTGGTGTAGGTCACAGACACAGCTCAGATCCTGCATTGCTGTGGCTGTGGTATAGGCTGACAGCGGCAGCTCCACTTCAACCCCTAGCCTAGGAACTTCCATATGCCATGAAAGTGGCCCTAAAAAGGAAAAAAAAAAAAAAAAGCGTGCAATTCATATATCTGAAAACAGATGAATATTTAAAGAACTTTTATAATTCAACCACAAAATCAAAAAACCCAATTTAAAAATGGGCAAATGATTTGAATAGACATTTCTGTCTATTCAAGGTGATACACAAATGGTCAACAACCATATGAAAAGATGCTCGACATCACTAATCACCAATGAAATTCAAAAATCAAAACCACAAGCTACTATATATATATATGTAAAAACAGAAAATAATAAATGTTGGTTATTATGTGAATGTGGAGAAATTGGAACTCTTGTGCACCATTGGTGGTATTGTAAAGTGGTGCAACTGCTATGGAACACAGATTGTTTGCTCAAAAAATTAAAAATAGAACTACCATATGAGTCAGCAATCCCAATGCTGGGTATATATCTAAATAATTGAAAGGAGGATCTTAAAGAGATATTGCATACCTATGTTCATAGGAGTACTATTCACAATAGCCAAGATATAGAAGCAACTGAAGTGTCTGCTGACAGATAGATACACAAAATGTGGTTCATACATATAATGGAATATTGTGCAACCTTTAAAAGGGAGGAAATTCTGACACATGCTACAGTATGGATGAACCCTGAAGACATTAGGCTGAGACAGACCAGTGATGAAAAGACAAATACTATAGGATTTCACATACATAAAGTATCTAAAGTAGTTAAATTAATAGAAATTAAAAGTAGAATGGCAGTTGCAAATAGAAATCAAAAGAAAGCCAAGGTAGCAATAATTATATCAGATAAAATAGACTTTTAACTGTTATTAGAGTTCCCTGGTAGCCTAAATGGTTAAGGATCTAGCATTGCCATTGCTGTGGCTCAGTTCACTGCTAGGGCACAAGTCCTATCCCTAGCCTGGGAACTTCTATATGCCACAGGAATGGCCAAAAAATTAATAATAAAATAAAAACTGTTGCAAGGCACAAAGAAGGACACTAAATAATGATCAATCCAAGAAGAAGATATAACAACTGTAAATATATATGCATCCAACATAGAAGGATCTAAATACATAAAGCAAATATTAATGGATATAAAGGAAGAAATCAATGGTAATACAATAATAGTTGGGAATCTTAGCATCCTGCTTACATCAATGGACAGATCATCCATCCATACAGAAAACTCAGTAGGAAAACATTGGCCTTAAATGTTACATTAGAGTAGATGAACTTAACTGATATAGAGGAACATTCCATCCAAACACAACAAAATACATGTTCTTTTCAAGTGCACACAGAACATTCTCCAGGATAGAGCCCATGTTAGGCCACAAAACAAGCTCAGTAGGAGTTGCCCTGTGGTACAATGGGGTTGGTGATGTCTATGCAGCATCAGGATGCAGGTTCGATCCCCTGCCTGGCATAGTGGGTTAAAGCATCTAGAGTTGCTGCAGCTGTAGTGTATGTCACAACTGTGGCTCAGATCTGATCCTTGGCCTGGGTACTCCACTCAAAAAAAAAAAAAAAAAAAAACCAAGCTCAGTACATTTAAGAAAATTGAAATTGCATGAGTTTCTTGGTGACTTAGCAAGTAAAGGATCTGGCATTGTCACTGCTGTGGCTCAGGTTTGATCCCTGGCCTGGGAACTTCTGCATGTTGCAAGCATGGACAGAAAAAAAAGAAAGAAAACTGAAATCATAATCATATCAAGCTTCTTTTCCAACCACAATGCTATGAGACTAGAAATTAACTCTATGAAAAAACTTCAAAGAACATAAACATGAGAAGCTAAACAACATGCTACTAAACAACCAATGGATCACTGAAAAAAAAAATCAAAGAGAGAATTAAAGAAAAACTAGAGACAAAATGAAATGAAAGAACAATAGGATGAAACCTACGGGATGTAGCAAAAGCAGTTCTATGAGGGAAGTTTATAGTGATACAAGCATACCTCAAGAAATAAGAAAAACCTCAAATAAAAAAACTGATCTTATATACCTAAAGGATCTAGAGAAAGAAGATCAAACAAAACCCGAAGTTAATAGAGGGAAATAAATGATAAAAATCAGAGCAAAAATAAATAAAACAGAAACTATGAAAAAAAAAAAGATCAATCAAAGCTACAAGGAGACAGTCTCTTCAATAAGTGGTGCTATGAAAAACTGGACAGCTACATGTAAAACAATGAAATTATATCTAACACCATATACAAAAATAACTTCAAAATGGGTTAAAGACCTAAATGTAAAACTGGACACCATAAAACTCCTAGAAAAAAAGCATGGGCCGAACACTCTTTGACATAAATCATAGCGATATTTTTTTGGATCACTCTCCTAAAGCAAAGCAAAGAAAAGCAAAAATAAACGGGACATGAATAAACTTAAAAGCTTTTTCACAGCAGGGGAAACCACCAGTGAAATGAAAAGACAACCTACTGAATGGGAGAAAATACCTGCAAATGCTATGACTGGTAAGAGGTTAATATCTAAAATATATAAACAGTTCATGCACCTCAACATCAAAAAAAAAAAAAAATCCTGATTAAAAAATAGGCAGAAGACCAAGACAAACACTTCTCCAAAGAGGACATACAGATAGATGGCCAATAGGCATGTGAAAAGAAGCTCAACACTGCTAATCATCAGGGAGATGCCAATCAAAACCACAAAGAGATATTACCTCCCATCTGTCAGAATGCCTAGCATCAAAAAGACCACTAATAACAAATGTTGGTAAGGATATGGAGAAAAAGCAACCCTTTTACACTGTTGGTGGGGATGCAAATCTGTGCATCCACTGTGGAAAATAGTACAAAAGTTTCTCAAAAAACTAAAGATAAATCTGCTATATGACCCAGCTATTCCACTCCTGGGCATGTATCTGAAAGAAACAAAAACACTAATTTGAAAAGATACATTCACCCCATTGTTCACAGCAGCATTATTTACAATTGTAGAGATATAGAAGCATATCTAGCATCAACAGATGACTCCATCGACGCTCTCCATTATATCCATCAACAGATGAATGGTTGTAGAAGATGGGGTATATATAAACAGTGGAATATTACTCAGGCCATGAAGAAGAATGAAATTTTGCCATTTACACTAATATGAACAGACTTAGAATGATACTATTCTAAGTGAAATGTCAGAGAAAGACAAATACTATGTAATATCACTTATATGTGGAATCTAAAAAATACAAAGCAGTGAATACAAAAAGAGCAACAGATTCATAGATACAGAAAACAAACTAGTAGTATGAGAGGGGAGGTAGAGAGGGGAGGGGCAGAGGACTACCAGGTACAGAATATTATGTATAAAATAAGCTACAAGGATATATTATACAACATGAGGAACAGAGCCGGTATTTTATAACAACTATAAATGGACTATACCCTTAAACCACTATATTGTACAGCTATAACTTATACTGTATATCAACTACACTTTAAAAAATACGTCAAATGCTAGTTAGTAGGGACAGGTTGGACGTGAAAAAGGGAGGTTGTTTAATGGATATAGAGTTTCAGTTTTGCAAGATGAGAAAGTTCTAGAGATCTGTTTCAGAACCATATGAATATACTTAAAACTACTGAAGCATACACTTAAAAATGGATACATTGGTAATTTTTATGCTATATATTTTACCATTAATAAAACAACAGTAACTTGCCCAGAGCTACTCAAAGATGAGTTGAAGTCATCTATATCTGGACCTTATAGTACTTCTCCTTCTGTTCACCTCTATTCTAATCAAATGCAGTGCTTTTTAAAAAAAAAAAAATTCTCCTGGAGCGAGAATACTTAAGAGATTATAAATATATAAAACAAGAGAGCTAAAAGGGTGAGAATTTCATGATGGGTCTGAAATGTTTTCATTTTAAGTTCCCTTTCCTTTCAAATTTTGTAATTGGCGATTAAACCCATCAAGGACTTGTTTGGCCCACACAGGGTCTGGGAAGTTTTATTACTCAGATCTCTGCAATGCATCCAAGAGACCAGAGTCTCAGAGGCTGAGCCATCTCCTCACTCCTCTCAGTCCGTGGGCACCTGCAATACCTCTTCTTTCTGTTAAAGGGGCAGTTAAATATTGCATGTATAGACTTACATCATCTTTGGCTTTATACTCTCTAGAGAATTAAGACAATTGCATCTAATTTAGAAGTTAAGACAATCCTAGTGTTAGGTTGCAAAATCAAATGTCTTTAATATTTCACATTTAGCCAGCCTTTAAAGTTTGGGGAATCATTACTATGAGAGAAGGATCAGAGCAAACCATAGTAAGAAATGCAATACAATTGCAGCTTTATTTACTCGGATTTGTGGCATCCAAGAAGCTGTTTTTCTTTTTATTAAGAATATTGAACATTGGAGTTCCTGTTGTGGCTCAGCAGGTTAAGAATCCAACTAGTATCCAACTAGTATCCATGAGGATGTGGGTTCAATCCCTGGCCTTGCTCAGTGGGTTAAGGATCCAGCAATGCCACAATCTGCGGTGTAGGTCGCAGATGCAGATGCGGCTGGGATCCCATGTTGCTGTGGCTGTGGTATAAGCCAGCAGCTCCAATTCGACTCCTAGCCTGGGAACCTCCATATACCACAGGTGCTGCCCTAATAAGAAAAAACAAAAACAGGAGTTCCCATCATGGCTCAGTGGTTGACGAATCCGACTAGGAACCATGAGGTTGTGGGTTCAGTCCCTGCCCTTGCTCAGTGGGTTGAGGATCCGGCATTGCCATGAGCTGTGGTGCAGGCCGCAGACGCGGCTCGGATCCCGAGTTGCTGTGGCTGTGGCATAGGCCAGCAGCTACAGCTCCGATTGGATCCCTAGCCTGGAAAACTCCATATGCTGTGGGTGCAGCCCTAGAAAAAGGCAAAAAATAAAAATAAAAAAGAAAAAAAAAACCAAACAAATACTGCAACTTACTTTTGTTCTTCAAAGAGAAGATTCATAGCTCAAAGAAGAAAAACCCTTTTTTCCTTTTTTATATGGCTGCATCTCTAAGGCAAATGGAAGTTGCCAGGCTAAAGGTTAAATCAGAGCTGCAGCTGCAGGCCTATGCCACAGCTGAGGCAATACCGAATCTGAGCCGAATCTGTGACCTACACTGCCACTTTCGGCATCGCTGGATCCTTAGCCCACTGAAAGGCAGGGTTCAAATCCGCATTCTCACAGAGACAACACTGGGTCCTTAACCCACTGACACAACAGGAATTCCAAAGAACTTTTCTTAAACATACATTTTCTACCTAAGTATTTTTTGTAACATCTAATCAAAAGGCAGACTTATAAAAGGGAAATTGTTTTTCTTTATAAACCATACAGATTTGATTGACGAAGTCCCAGGCTTTGGAAAGACCTTGTAGAGGAAAGTACACTCCATGCATGTCCTGTTAACATTACCTTTGCCACACAAAGGGTACGAAATGTTAGGAGGGGGAAGAAGCTGTTTTTCAAATTGGGCCCTTAGCAGGTTGGATTGCAAGGCACACTCTCTTGAATGGCTCCCAGAGATCAGAGTGGGGCAATTTTAGCCTCTCAGACTTTCCCAGGTGAGGAGAGGCCCTGCCTCCAAGTCCTGTATCTCTTTGAAAAGATGTGAGCAGCAAAAAGCTTCACAGATCATGTATAGAAGAGAAGCAGGTCTTTATTTATTTATTTATTTTTATTTTTTTGAAAAGTCAATTGTTTTTATTACAGCAAATGCCGTAAGTTATGACAATGGACTGTATTGGTTAGGTCTTTTTTTTTTTTTTTTTTTTCCCCACTGTACAGCAAGGGGATCAGGTTATCCTTACATGTATACATTACAATTACAGTTTTTCCCCCACCCTTTCTTCTGTTGCAACATGAGTATCTAGACATAGTTCTCAATGCTATTCAGCAGGATCTCTTTGTAAATCTATTCTAAGTTGTGTCTGATAAGCCCAAGCGAAGAAGCAGGTCTTTAAATCCACTGCAAAGGAAGTTCCTGGGTTTTTGTTTGGTGTTTTCCTTTCCCCATTTTGCTCATAGAGCGTAATTGCCCCATCCCTCCTCTTCATCTCCCTTAATCCACTCTTTCTGGGTTTTGGAGCAATGATTCACAGATGTCTAGAATGATAAGAGTAGGGCTCTGGGCTCTTTAGTCTGAAAAGAGCACCTGGGGAGAAGGGACAGGAGGGAAGGATTCACACTGAAGGTTTGCTTTTCCTCCCTGTTTCCACAGGCAACCTCTGGGATCCCTGCAATTCCCCCGCCCCAGACCTTCCTTGATTTCTTAAAAACGTCTGAGAAGAAGAAAAGAGCACAGGGGGAAAAAAAAATGCTGCAATCAATATCATTTTATCCAATCAAAACTAAAGTGCTCGAAGAGATCTTCAAAAATATAAGCATTAAGGAGTTCCCATCGTGGCTCAATGGTTAGTGAACCTGACTAGTATCCATGAGGACTTGGGTTTGATCCCTGGCCCCCCTCAGTAGGTTAAGGATCAGGCATTGCAGTGAGCTGTGGTGTAGGCTAGTAGCTACAGCTCTGATTCAACCCCTAGCCTGGGAATCTCCATATGCCGCAGGTGTGGCCTTGAAAAAGGACAAATATATATAAGCATTATTAGTGCCATTTTTGTAAGAATGATACCATTCTTGCATTCTTGCAAATATCACAAAAAGTATGAAAGTAGCATAACAAACATCTGAATTCCTGTTATTTTCAACAATAATCTTATCTCTTCTAACCTCCAATTTTAAATGTATTTATCCATATATTTATGTTTGCTGAAGTATATTAAAGCAAATTCAATGTATCGCACTATTTTCCTGTAATACTTCAGCGTATATTTATAGCAGATAACATTTTTCCCCCAACCCTATAAAAAACAAAATCAACAATAATTCCTTCATTACCTCGTAAATTCTTGGGCTCCGCCTTACCCGCACAGGTGTTCATTGGTCCAAAGGAGGGACTCAGGACAACACACCAGTCCGCCGCTTTTTCTCTTCCCCTTCTCCCTGCAGACCCCTCCGAGGTGTGGCTAGTTTTACCTGCGCTGCTTCCAAGGTGCTCCCTTGTCCAAGCGGGTGCTCACCCTCCCACTTCCTTCGAGCCATAAAAGCACAGCAGCTGCCAAAAATTCGTACGCATGCGCACATGAGCACACAAAGGCGTGAAGACTGAAAAAACAGTGGTTTCAGTTTAACAGGTATATGTTACTCAACGTCATCCAATTCACCTGTTGTTCCTTAGGGCTATTTGCATGGCGCCCCACGAATGAATGGTGGACCATGGTTCAAACATATAATGGGAGGCACAATATTTTTGGCCCCCAATTTATAAACGTCCTCCACCCCATTTTTCTTGAGTAACAGCAAAAGAACAAACTTAATTTTGCCAACAACTCAGTCATCTCTCTTCCATTTTAAAACTCGCCTTTTGGAGGAATGAAATGACTACTCAGTCCTTTCAGGAGTGGCTTCTTCCTCTTCTGCTTCCTTTCACTCTGAATGGCATCTGAGTTCTAGGAAGACAGAAGCGGAGGAGGGCAGAGGAAGCGGGTCCTTCCTGGCTTCTGGTCAGGTGACCGTCATCCTACCTTGGTCCCTGACACACCTGATGCTACGTTGCCCATGATGTCTGCCCTCAGGTCCCTCTACCTCTTCCCTCTCCTAGTCATGCTCTCCCTCTGGACTCTCACACTTCCGCTCCACTCAATGCTCAGGAAGTGCCACGTGCTCTCCTGGACTGCTTAGAGAAGCAGGCGACTGGGTGGTTGGCAGAGGTGTGTCTGAGTCTCTCTGCAGGGATCTGACCTACTGCTAATGTTACTCCCTTCTCTGAGCCTTTGGGGATTGGAATCTCCCCAGGATACACTCTGGGAATGAGACGCAAACTTCATGCCTTGGAATCCCCTAAAACATGTATCTATGAGTGCCTATTACCGCCCCTCCCAGTTTTTACTTCAAGAGGGGTTCAACAAGAAAACCTTTTGCAAATGTGCCTGAACATACTTTTTCTGTAATCCCTCCGTTTCAAAGCTTTTCCCCACATCTTAACTGGGGTTCCCCAGAACCCCAGACTCTGAGGTAATATGTGATCCCAAGGAAACGCCAGTAGAGGAGTAGGGACAGGGAGCAGGGGAGAAAAAGACAGCCACTTAAGCTGGCACTGTCAAGCCAGTCATCTCTGTGTCTGGAGCTAAATTCCCCTGGGGAAACTCTGAAAGCAAAAAGAACACACAGGCCTCAGAATTAACTCATCTGAGGGGAGGAGAGCTGGGGCATACCCACGCCCTTTAGTCAATGGTTGAAGGCTGCTCCAGCGGGGAAGGGGATATTAAATCCTCAGCACTCCAGGCAATGAGGGAGACTTGGCTACAGGAGCAAGTAGTCAGGAAAATGAGTGCAGGTGCTGGCAGTTCCTACGACAAGAAATTTGTTTTTACATTATTTTACATTTCACGTTAAAGTTTCCCAGCTGGTGTACTGCAGCACACTGGATGGCCATAAAAGACTGGGTGATATGGATCCCTTCAGGCTTTTTGCAGCTAAGTGGTGCCTGGGGCAGCCACCACCTAAGGGCCAGTCACCACTGTGAGCACCCTCGTTGGGGCTGCAGAGCGGGTGCGGACGAGGAATCATGGCCCCTAAAGATGTCCACGTCCTAATCCCAAGAACTTGTTACTATCTTTCTTTGTATGCTTGCAAAAGGAACTTGGACCTGATTAAGTTATGGACTTGAGATAGAGATCGTGGATTACCCAGGAAGTCCCCGTATAATACCTTATAAGAGGGATGCAGGAGAGTCAGTATCAGAATGAGAGGGGATGTGAGCTCAGAGTGATGTGGCCATGAGCCAAGGAATACAAGCAGCCTCTAGAAGCTTGCAGGCAATAGATTTTCTCCCAGAGGCTTCAGAAGGAACACAGCTTTTGATTTTAGCCAAATTTACCCAAGGGCCCTGGGTAAGCAATTTGGACCGTCATGTTTGACCTTACCACCCTCCTCATAGAAAGGGAATAAAAAAACAAAGGCCTTGCAAAATAACTGTTGCAAAAGATTTGCCTCTTTTAAGAGCAGAAGAGCCATTTTTCAAATTTCTTGTATAACAAATTGTTAAGACACAAGAGTTGGTGAGGCTCTTACTCCCATCTTGTGTAGACTTGATTCTGCTTAACTCTGGTATGTAGGCCCTTGATCAGCCTTAATGACTGTCAGCTGACACAAAACTAACCATAATACCAATCAACCTGCCAGGTGGTAAAAGTTCTAGGGCATTAAACACTTCACAGGTTCGCCTAAGTAATAACAAATACACAGGATTATGAACAACTGGAGCCTCCGGCTTTTCTCTTTTGGTGGCACCTCTAATAATTACACTTAGAAAGAGCTGAAAAACTTAAAAAGCAACCTCTAATAGTCCCTGGGAAGCAAAATAGACATATTTTCTTGCAAAAACTATAGTTTAAGCAGTGGAACACAAAGTAGTGACAAAGTATTGAAACATCAAACGTTCAGTGAAACAAGAAAACATGTAAGGGGATTAAATTATTACATTAAGTATAAAATTGACCTAATCTTGTTTTACTGATATCTTATTGAAACAAAATTAAAACAATAAGTAGAGGAATGGTTTCAATACTTATACAATGACATTCTTGAAGAGAAAAAAATTCTTCATTAAAAAAATTTATTCCTTCATAAACATGAATGTTAACAGAATAAAAAGCACTTTCTTGTGTAATGGGTTCTTTAAAAAAAAAAAAACACGTTGTCAAAGGATAATTAATTCTTAATATAATGTGAAGTCATGCAGCTAATAGACTATATTTTCAAGGACAATGTTCTACAAAAATTCTGAGAATCAACTTTGGGAAATTAATCTAAAATATGGGGGAAAAGGGAGTTCCCGTCGTGGCGCAGTGGTTAACGAATCCGACTAGGAACCATGAGGTTGTGGGTTCGATCCCTGCCCTTGCTCAGTGGGTTAATGATCCGGCGTTGCCGTGAGCTGTGGTGTAGGTTGCAGACGCGGCTCGGATCCCGCGTTGCTGTGGCTCTGGCGTAGGCTGGTGGCTACAGCTCCGATTCAACCCCTAGCCTGGGAACCTCCATATGCCGTGGGAGCGGCCCAAGAAATAGCAACAACAACAACAACAAAAGACAAAAAAAAAAAAAAAAAAAGAACTCTTAAAATTTGAGGAATGAAAGACCAAAAACATAATAGAAAAAATGGATAAATATGTTCATCCTCACTCATGATAAGAGAAGCACAAATTAAAATATGGGGGAAAAAACACTATATAATGGAAATTTTAATTGCCACCTGATTTTTAGTAGCCAAATATTTTGCCCAAATATCCACTGATGGAAGAATGCTTAAGAAAATTATGGTAGAGTAATTGGAAAAATAGTTAATCAGGGGAATTCTCTTCATGGCACAGTGGAAATGGATTCGACTAATGTCCATGGGTATGCGGGTTTAATCCCTGGCCTCGCTCAGTGGGTCAGGGATCCGGTGTTGCCATTAGCTAGTGTGGAGGTGGCAGATGTGGCTCGGATCCCGAGTTGTTGTGGCTGTAATGTAGGCTGACAGCTGTAGCTCTGGTTTGACTGCTAGCCTGGCAACTTCAACCTGCAGAGGGTGCAACCCTAAAAAGCAAAAAAAAAAAAAAAAAGTTAATTGCAATTAAAATCATTTATTTATTCAAAAATATTTGGGGAGTTCCCGTCGTGGCGCAGTGGTTAACGAATCCGACTAGGAACCATGAGGTTGCAGGTTCGATCCCAGCCCTTGCTCAGTGGGTTAAGGATCTGGCATTGCCCTGAGCTGTGGTGTAGGTTGCAGACGCAGCTCGGATCCCGCGTTGCTGTGGCTCTGGTGTAGGCAGGGGGCTACAGCTCCGATTCGACCCCTAGCCTGGGAACCTCTATATGCCGCAGGAGCAGCCCAAAGAAATAGCAAAAAAAGACAAAATATATATATATATATTTGTTGAGTGTCATATGCTAAGTATTATTCTAGATATTGGGGATAGAGAAGGGAACAAAACTCAAAAGTCTTTACCCCCTGGTCAGCTTCCATGAATATGAGGGGGGGAAACACAGTAAATAAATCAGGTAATTAAATATATGACATGGTATGAAAGGCTGGTTCATGGGCTTGTGACAGCCCTGAGCTCAGCAGGGCCCACTTCTTATTTTAATGCTCTGCTGGTAACTTTTTAAAAATTTTAACAAGGGCCCCACATTTTCAATTTGCACTGGACTCCACCAATTAAGGGTAAGAGGGACAGGACGTAAGTAGGTGATTGCAATTTTACAGAACAGATGGTCAGAGTACGTATCACTGATGTGATATGTTTGAGCAGGAAAATGAAAGTTGTCTTGGTTATAAAGACTATTAATAGCATGGAAAAATACTTATTTGTTAAATTGTTTCTATTGAGTGAAAAAAAATGGGTTTTCTGGATTTAGGATAAAAGCATTGAAAAATGCTCGCTCTCTCTCACTCCTCATCCCAGCAAATCCTGTCAGAGTCACCCTCCCATACAAAATCCAACCAGTTTCACCCAATCCAAATGTCTTTCTCTCTCTGGTTTGTTAATTAGGGACACTTACCCAGGTTTCCAGCTTCTAAACTTGTCCCCTCTCAGCTATTCTTCACACAGCAGTTACAGTGATTCTTTTCAAACCTAAATCGATATATACCTCTCTGCTCAAAACCTTCAATGGCTTCTCATTTTACTCTAATTAAAAATTTAAAAAGCCATGAATGATCATCCCTACCCTGACCCTTTCTGTGGCCTCATCACCTGTCCTTTGCCCAGCTCACTCTGCTTCTGCCATTGGCTCGCTCGATGTTCCTGGAACACACAGACTATGCTCTCACCTCAGGACATTTGCACATGCTGTTCACTTTGTTTACGGGCTTGAAAAGCCACATGGTTCTGTCCCTCACTTCTTTAAGATCTTTGCTCACATGTTATTTTACTGATGGGCCTTCCTGGCCATCTTATTTAAAGCTGCAAACCACCTCTTCTACACATCGACCCTCCTAATCCTGCTATATTTTTTTTCATAGCACTTTTCCACTTCCTATCATATCATTTAAAAAATATCACACACATATGCACATATGCTAGAATATAAGCTCCATGAGGGCAAGAATTTTTTCTGTTTTTTTTTTTCACAGTCTGTTTTATATCACCAGCTTCAAAAACACTGACTGGGCAGGACCTAATCAGATTTAGAAGTTTTTGTATAGCAAAGGAAACCATAAACAAAATGAAAAGACAACCTACGGACTAGGAGAAAATATTTGCAAATGATGCAACCAAGAAGGGCTTAATTTCCAAAATATACAGCTCATACAACTCAATATCGAAAAGATAACTCCATCAAAAAATGAGCAGAAGACCTAAATAGGCATTTCTCCAAAGAAGACATACAGATGGGCAACGGGCACATGAAAAGATGTTCAACATCACTAATTATTAGAGAACAGAAAATTACAGTGAGGCATCACCTCACATCAGTCAGAATGGTCATCATCAAAAAGTCTGCAAATAATAAATGTTGGAGAGGGTGTGGAGAAAAGGAAATCCTCCTACACTGTTGTTGGAAATACAAATTGGTGCAGCCACAATGGAAAACAGTATGGAGGTTCCTTAAAACACCCAAAAATACAGTTACTATATGATCCAGCAATCTCACCCCTGGGCATATATCTGGAAAGGATGAAAACTCTAATTTGAAAAGATGCACGTACCCCGATGTTCACAGCTGCATTATTTACAATAGTCATGACATGGAAGCAACCTAAATCCCCATCATCAGAGGAATAGATAAAGAAGATGTGGTATGTACATACAATGGAATATTATTCGGTAGTAAAAAGAATGAAATATTGCCATTTGCAGCAGCCTGGATGGACTGAGAAATTGTCATATTTAGTGAAGTCAGATAAAGACAAATATTATGCAATATCACTTATGTATGGAACCTAGAAAATAATATAAATGAAATTATTTACAAAAGAAAAGCAGACTCACAGACTTAAAAAACAAATTATGATTACCAAAGGGGAAAGGGATGGGGGAGGGATAAATTAGGAGGAGAGGATTAACAGAGATACACCACTACATATATAAATAAACAACACAGAGTAACTGTATAAGACAGGGAACTTTATTCAATATCTTGCAATAAACTGTGTACTGCGTACATCTGAAAGCAACACAATATCGTAAATCAACTATAGTCCAATTAAAAATTGCAATTACATCTTCACACCAAATATAGCTAGATTAAAATGACAGGGGAGTTCCCCTCATGGATCAGTGGTTAATGAACCAACTAGTATCCAGGAGGACGCTGGTTCGATCCCTGGCCTCGCTGAGTGGGTCAGGGATCCAGCATGGCCATGAGCTGTGGTATAGGTGGCAGACGAGGCTCGGATCCAGCATTGCAGTGGCTGTGGTATAGGCCAGCAGCTGTAGCTCTGATTTGACTCCTAGCCTAGGAACCTCCATATGCAGCAGGTGTGGCCCTAAATAAAAGACAAAAAGTTTAAAAAATTAAAAAAAAAATCACCCTACTCTCTGGCACATAGTAGACACCATAAACAGTAATTTGAATGAATAAGTCTAATTAAAGTGAAGCAAGGTACATGTAAAATTATTATAACTAATTAAAAATATTTGCTTGTAAGAATAAATTCAATGGTAGTTAAAAATTACGTTGATGTGTTAGGTTACAGGCGATTTTAAAATTCTCTTTTCTGGGGTTCCCGTCGAGGCTCAGTGGTTAACAAATCCGACTAGGAACCATGAGGTTGCGGGTTCCATCCTGGCCTTGCTCAGTGGGTTAAGGATCTGGCATTGCTATGAGCTGTGGTGTAGGTTGCGGCTCGGATCCTGCGTTGCTGTGGCTCTGGTGTAGGCCGGCGGCTACAGCTCCGATTCGACCCCTAGCCTGGGAACCTCCATATGCCGCGGGAGCGGCCCAAGAAATGGCAAAAAGACAAAATAAAATAAAATAAAATATAAAATATAAAAAATAAAATAAAATTCTCTTTTCTGAGTTTTCTTTAAGATAGTTTTACTATTTCTATGGGTATTTAAAAAGCACCATTACCTGGAGTTACCTTCATGGCACAGTGGAAAGGAATCTGACTAGGAACCATGAGGTTGTGGGTTCGATCCCTGGCCTTGCTCAGTGGGTTAAGGATCTGGGGTTGCCATGAGCTGTGGTGTAGGTCGCAGACGTGGCTTGGATCCTGCGTTGCTGTGGCTGTGGCTCCATTTCGACCCCTAGCCTGGGAATTTCCGTATGCCAAGGGTGCAGCCCCAAAAAAGGCAACAAAAAAAAAAGAAAAAGAAAAAAGAAAAAAGAAACACCATTATCTGCACATTGTAATAAGTATTAAGATATCTTAATGCAATAAACAACAAGTCAGATGTTTCCTTTGAAGGCTTTTTTTCAAGACTGCTTAATGGATTTTACTTAAAGTGATACAGATGCACAGTAAGCAGATATGTCTTGATCCCAGTGAATTTTAGTAGCTTGTCACTGCAAATCCTTATAAATTGACTGCGTTTAAAAAATTAATTTTTATTCCAGAATAGTAGTGTTTATTTTATTTTATTTTTTTTATTTCTTACTTTTTTTTGGCCGTGCCCTACAGCATGCAGAAGTTCCTGGGTCAGGGACCAAATACATGCCACAGCAGCAACCTGAGCAACAACGCCAGATCCTTAACACACTGAGCCACTAGGGAACTCCTAGAATAATTTAGATTGACAGAAAAAATTACAAAGATGGCACAGAGAATTCCCATATACTCTACACTGTTCCGCCTAGGCTTAATATCTTTCATTAATATGCCACCTTTACCATAATTTATGAACCAGCATTGATACATGATTATTCATTAAAGTCCATGTCTTATTCTAATTTTCTCAGTTTTTACCTAATGCCTTTTTTTGGTTCCAGGATATCACATCATATTTAAGCATCCTATCTCCTTAGGCTCCTTCTGGCTGTGAGAGTTTCTCGGACTTTCTTTTTGATGATCTTGACAGTTTTGAGGGGTACTGGTTAGCTCTTTTGTAGAATGTCCTGCTTTCAGGATTTGCCTTGTGTTTTCCTCCATGATCATATGGGTTATGGGGTTTTGAGAAGACTGTCACCAAAAGTGCTATTCTCAACACATCACTATCAAGGGTTATGTGTGATCAATTTATCACTATTGATGCTAACTTTGATCACCTGGTCATGATAGTTTTTGTTTTGAATTATTTTTATTTACCAAAAAAAAAGATAATTTCCCTAGAATAAGCATCTTTTGGTTGGGAGGGATTGTTTTTTCTTTTTATAGCGGCACCCGAGGCATATGGAAGTCCCCAGGCTAAGGGTTGAGTTGGAGCTTCAGCTGCCAGCCTACACCACTGAGCGAGGCCAGGGATGGAACCCAAATCTTCACTGACACTATGTTGGGTTCTTAACTGCTGAGCCACAACAGCAACTCCAGCATCTTTTGAATCACTGTCATTTAGGCCAGTTTGGGTAGCTTCTTCTTTCTTATCATTTTGATGGTGCTTACCATGTACCAGGCACTGTTCGAAGCTTAACATATATTAACTTATTTTAAGTTCACAACTCTATGAAGAAGCTACTACTACCCCATTTTACAGAGGAGAAAACTGAGGCATCAAAAAGTTAAGTAACTTTTCCAGGTACTGCATAGCTAGTAAATGGTACAGGCGGTCTGGCAACAGAGTGCTTGTTCTTGGCTATTAAACCATACTGCTTCTATACGAAGAGAGAGCATTTATCAACATGAGAGGGCACATTCTTTTTTTCCTTTGCTCTTTATTTTACGGAAGTATATTTGATGTACAATATTATATAAGTTACAGCTGTACAATATAGTGATTCACAATTTTTAAAGGTCATAATCCATTTATAGTTATTATAAAATATTGGCTCTATTCTCCACATAGTACAGTATATCCTTGTAGCTTATTTTATACATGATAGTTTGTACTTCTTAATCCCCCATCCCTACCTTGTCCCTCTCCTCTTCTTTCTCCCCACTGGTAACCACTAGTTTTGTGTTTTCTCTACCCATATTTCTTTTTTGATATATTCATTATTTTTTTGTATTTTTTAGATTCCACAGTAGTGATATACATTACTTGCCTTTCTCTGACTTATTTCCTTTAGCATAATATCCTTTAAGTACATCCATGCTGCTGCAAATGAAAATTTTCATTCTTTTTCATGGCTGGGTAATATTCCATTGTGTATCTATACCACATGCTTTTTATCCATTCATCTATCAATGGACATTTAGATTGCTCTGATATCTTGGCAATGGTGAAAAAATGCTGCTGTTAGTATTGGGATGCAGGTATCTTTTTGAATTAGTGCTTTTGTTTTTTCAGCTATTTACCCAGGAGTGGAATTGCTGGGTCATTTGGTAATTATAGTGCGTTATTTTTTTTTTAAGTTTTTTTCTCTGCAGTTTATGGCAATGAGACCTACCTCGTAAGGTAAGCTCTTAATTGATATGCTTTGTCTTGATGAAGGCAATTCTAAGTCAAGCCAACCCACCATTCACATGGGCCCGCCTTCCATGCACTGATGTGGAATGTCCAGTTGTCTACAGAATTAAGCCCAGCCCCACTAGTGTGGTTCTGAGCTTCTCTGGAGAGCCAGCCACGGTTGAAGAAGGGACTTACCATGCCCTCAATAAACCTGCTTTCCCTGCCGCTGCCTTGAATGTCTTTCTCTCTGCATCTTCCTAAATCCCCAATTCACTGACCATGAATCTGTGGAAAATTCCCACAGCCCAGAGCAGAAATAATTTCTCTCTCTTCCTTATTCCCACCATACCTTGTCCCTGGACCACAAACTTGCCTCATTCTGCCTCCCAGTTTTTTTGTTTGTTTTTTATTTTAATGACCATACCAGCAGCATATGGAAGATCCCAGACCAGGGACTGAGTCCAAACCACAGCTGCAACCCAAACCATAGCTGCAGCGATGCCACCGCATCCTTTAACCAACCCCCCACACTGGGCCCAGGATTGAACCCACCTCTCTGCAGTGACCTGAGATGCTGCAGTCAGATTCTTTTTTATTTGTTATTTTTTAAATGATTTTTACTTTTTCCATTATAGTTGATTTATGCAGTCAGATTCTTAACCCACTGTACCATGGAACACCTGCTTCCCAGTTTTGCATGCAGGTTTACTATTCTCTATTAAATTCTTGGTTTCTGGAGCCCAGGTATATTAGCGCACAGCAATAATGCCTTCCAGAATAGGACCTCAATAAATGTCAAGTTGAATCAACCCAGTTTCTATTTTAAAATGTCAACTGTTTGATCGACTCATTTACTACTTGCTTCTGAGTGGCATTATCTGCCTAGACATCTATTCTTCCAACATTACCAATGAGATTTCACTTTGTCCTCATATTTTACACAGAGCTTTATTTATTACAGCTGACAGATCAATAATGAGCAGTGAAATTCATAGGTCAGGCCTTCTTGTGGCCTTTCTGATGGAGATGCTACCTGTATCTCTATCTTTGAAATAATGGAAGAGTTGAACCACTCTGTCACTATTGTCTGTGTCACTTTGGGCTAGTTACATGAGCCCTCTGGGCTTCTCTCACAGAGCAGTCGTGAGGATTTTTAAGATCAGAATACAAACTCCTGATACAAACTGCAATGAGTGTTAATGGGCTTGGGACAGTTCTGTATGTGTTATGTGTAAAACATGTTCAGTCTTCACAACAGATTTATGTGGTAACTATTCTTATCCCCACTTTATAGTTTGGGAAACTGAGGCATGGAGAAGCTAAGTAGCAATCCAGTGTTACACAGGGCAGGAGGGGCAGATCTTGAATTTGGCCTCAGGGCAGTCAATCCCCACTCTCTGTGGGAAACACCTGTTTCCCACTAAGTCCTTTGTGAAAAAGCTGGCGTCAAAACTTAAACATTCACTCTATTTAGATTGTCGATGGAGGAATGTATACATGAGGTTACCCGAAACCACCGCTGTCTCCCATTGGCTCAGGTCCTTGGAAAGAAAACAATTCAACAAACACCATATATATATTCAAGGCATGAGCAGGATTCTTGCAAAGCCAATTCAATCCTGATGTAAATTCTGAGTTCCTTGTTTCTGACTTAAGATCTCTTTCAACACATCTTTCACCATAGTGAAAACCTAATTCCCACTTGAATGACCAAGCTTCATTACACACAGCTGCCAGCAGTGAGCACCAGGCTTCATAGTCTGCATCATGCAAACTTAACACTCTTCTCTCATTCCACTGATAGAAACCCCACATGATACTTTGTAAGTCCTAAAAGTGAGTGACTCATGCTGGGACAGAAAATTATTGGAAATGCTTGTTTAGAAAACTAACCAGGAGTTCCCGTCGTGGCGCAGTGGGTAACGAATCCGACTAGGAACCATGAGGTTGCGGGTTCAGTCCCTGCCCTTGCTCAGTGGGTTAACGATCCGGCGTTGCCGTGAGCTGTGGTGTAGGTTGCAGACGCGGCTCGGATCCCTCGTTGCTGTGGCTCTGGTGTAGGCCGGTGGCTACAGCTCCGATTCAACCCCTAGCCTGGGAATCTCCATATGCCGCGGGAGCGGCCCAAGAAATAGCAACAACAACAACAAAAAGACAAAAGACAAAAAAAAAAAAAAAAAAAAAAAAAAAAAAAAAAAAAAAAAAAAAAAAAGAAAACTAACCAAACACAGAGAGTAAATTCCAGCACTGTTAACCAAATTCTGGCAATCAAGGATGATCCCATCAACGGAATGTATTACTGACAAAAACCAAACTGGACCTCTCAAAGAGGGTACCATGGCATCTAAGTTACCATAAACTCTGGAAGACATGCCCATAACTTTTGAATAATTACTTTGACTGGGAATGCTGACTTTAGTTGCACTGTTAAGAATTGGGAGATGTTTCTGCCATTGGTTACACTTTAGCCAAACTGGTGACTTTGGTGTAGATCCTCAATCAGGGGTGATTTTGCCCCGGGGACATTTTTGGTTGTCAACACTAGGGAGGGCTGCTACTAACAGCAATGTGGAGACCACTAATGTGGAGACCAGGGATACTGTGAAACAGCTGACCATGCACACAACAGCACCCCCAGCAAAGCATCATCCAGCTCAAAGCCAACAGGGAGAAACCCTAGCGTAGCCACACGGCTGTTTCTTAATTCTTCCATTCAATTGTGACAATGCATAATAGGGTGAAATTTTGAAATCTTAAATGTTTTGCCCAAATGCATGCCACATGCAAACACAGAGACCTTCAGAACTCTTCCAGCCCCCTTGGCATAGAGGTTGCATATATCTTAGGTGGGTGGGAAGGACAAGGATAAAAATGCAGACAAGCCCCTCCTGTTTCCGAACTTCTCTTCTCCTCACGCCCTGTTTAAAATTTTTTCCCTGTGACTGCATTATCTCTCTTCTCAGCACAGGATGAATCAGGGCCTAAGGTAGAAGAATGCAATTTAAAATTGTGCCTAAAATGCACAGTTCCAGGCTCTTCACGCTCAAACAACTAAAGGAGGGAAAGAGAAAGGAGATGGCAGGAAGAGAGGGATAAGAACTTAACTCCCTCCACTATTGTTTGGTTTGTGTAACTTTGTAACATTCTGGTCTTTTTCTGGTGTTCTGTCACCCTGCTGTTCATTGTTCACAGCCTCCATCACAAAATGATATACTTTCAAAAAATCTCATTTTTAAGATTTGAAACTAGGGAATGGAAAGTGTGTAGTTTTTAATGAGCTTCACCTAAGATCTTTCAAACATAAGACATCAATCACATTCTCTAGCCACGCAGAGTAAAAACTACATTTATTTTCAATTGTCATAGGAACAATAGTTAGGACAATTCCTCCTCTGGTCTGCACATCTGTGCTTCACTGGTTTCTTTTCTTTCCTTCTTTCTCTTCCTTCAGCTTGATTCCTATGCATTCGTCTTTTCCACCAATATTCCCCTGGGGTACTTGCTGTCTTTTGCAGAGAATCCAGAGAGAAAGTGGGAACATTCCCATCTCACAGGGACCCAGAGAGCCATCCTCTTTCCCTTCCTTCTTGGGGTTGGGGAGGCTCTCTCTTCTTAGGGTGAGGACCAGCCTGGAGAAACAGGGGAACAGAACCTTCTTATTAGGAATGTCTAAACACCACCCCTCACATGGTCCCCAAACCCACCACTCCTATATACTACTCCATATTCCTCCAAGAAGTGCTGCTTCTTGCTAACGTGCTCAGATGGCTTCTCTTAGTTTTAATAAAATCTGAAAGATGTCTCATGTTACTCACGGAGTTTGCGGATCTTTACATCTGTGTGTTAAAAGTTTAAGTGGACCAAGGCAGTGAGTGATGGCAGTGGCTAGGTTTAATCTGGACGTTAAAGTTCTGTGAACCTCTTTGACATGTCCCCCTCTCTGGCACTGTAACCCGCACAGCACACCCAGGAAGTTGCTACCTGCATCCCGTGTGGTCAGCGTCAGGAAATCAGCAAGATCTGGCTATGCCTCCTTAAAGCTCAGGAAGCAGTATTTCAGAGGGGGAAAAGGTATTGTTTATTCCAAAATTTCTTCCAAATGGTGAAAGGAAGATGCCATCCCTCGGCTTCCACCCTGAGAAGAACGCTGCCGGGCTGCCAAAGCAGCTGGGCTTTGCTAATAAAAACAGAAAGTGCAAATGTCTTGGTGACGACCGGCCTTCGCCCTTGGACAGAGAAATGAGATCACGATTTTCACGAAGACTAGAACCACCGCTGCCGCCACTGCTGAGGCTGCTGCTTCCCCTCCCTGTGCGGGTCCGCATTACATCACCGGTGAGCTCCTGCGGTTGGGGGAGAGGAGGCTTTGCCAGGGACGCAGCCCCAGACCAAGAAGAATAAACACAGAATAACAACGATATAGGGGGAAGGGAGGAGGGAGAAGGAGAAGGAAAAAGCAGGACCAGGTTTCCCACCGCCACCTTGAATGTGTGTATGGGGGAGTGTGTTGCATGGGCATCAAGTCCTTAAGCAGCCGTACCCCAAATTCCATACCTGCTTCGCCCTCTGTCCCGGCGTCCCCCAGTCGCCCTCAATTCCCAATTCCAAGTCCAACAAAAACCAATATCCACAGCGGCCAGAGAAGCTTCCTTGAGAGGCCCAAGGGGGACGGCAGAGAGGCTCCCAGGGACTGGGAGGGACCGCGGTGCCCGCACCTCCTTGGGAGAGTGGGGGGAGGTGGTTGCCGCTACGCCCCCGCCCGGCCCAGCCAGCAGTGCCTCCCCCGCCAGGCGACAGCAGCCAGTGGGGGGAGGCAGAAGCGCCTCCTCCCCGCCCTGAGCCGAGACAGCGGCATAGGGGGAGGAAGGCGCCTCACCTTAACCCTGATGAGGGGCGGATCATGCCATGGCAGCGCCGGCAAGCGACAGCGGCGGCGGCGAGCAGAGTCCAACCAGCAGCCCTGGGAGCTCCACAGGAGCAGGAAGCACCGCGGTGGGAGCCCGGGACGGTCGGGAGGCCGGAGCCCGGAACGCAGCGGTGGCGATCTCCGGCCTCCCTCCGCTCGAGGACTACGAGTGCAAGATCTGCTACAACTACTTCGACGCAGACCGGCGCGCGCCCAAGCTGCTGGCGTGCTTGCACACCTTCTGCCAGGAGTGCTTGACCCAACTGCAGCTCCGCGCCGCCGCCGCCGCCGCCGCCGCTACCACCGCGCCTGAACGCCCGCTGCGCCCGCCGCCCTGGCACGGCCCGCCAGGCGCCATCGCGTGCCCGGTGTGCCGCCACCGCACGCCGCTGCCCGACAGCCGCGTGCATGGCCTGCCCAACAACACCAAGCTCGCCGAGGCCTTCCCGCTAGCCCTGCGTGCCGCGCACGACCCGCTGCCCCAGGACCGCCTCCCGCCCTTGCCCGCGCGCCGCCCAGCGCCGGCTGCGGCCCTTTCGCCCTCCCCGGCCCAGTTGCCACCGCCGCCGCCCGCCGAGGACGCGGCCAGCGAACCACAATCCCGCGCCGGCCTGCGCGCCCCAGGCGCCTACGAGAGCTGCCAGAACTGCAAGCGCGCTGCCCTCACCGCAGGCTGCGTCTGTGTCGTCTTCTCCTTCCTCTCCATGGTGGTGCTGCTCTTCACCGGCCTCATCTTCGTCAACCACTACGGCGGCGGCGGGGCCGGGGCACCCCCTGGAGGCGGGGCGCCCCCTGGCGCAGCCCCTGCAGCCGGTTCGCCCTCGCCTTCGCCGGTGGGGCCCATTTGCCTGTCGGTGGCCAGCATCCTGGCGCTCTTCTCGGTCGTCGTCACTTGGGTCATCTGCTGGCTCAAGTACCGGCCCGAAGGCGCGGCCCCAGGCTCGGCTGGGGGCAACGGCCCGAGGGCGCGGGGGGCGATGGCAGGTGGCGCGCGGAGGAGCGACACGTAGCGGGGTCCCACTCCTGGCCGCCCTCCTGCACCTCTAGCTACGCGCAGCCCAAGAGGAGAGGGCCTCTGGCCCAGTGCGATACAGCTTCTTCACTCTTTCCTTGCGGCTCCCAGACACGCACCCCCTCATCGCCCGGCCACTGCGGAGTCTCTGTTTCCTGCCTCTCTTGCCTTTCACGTCCCCTCCTCCACGCTGGGCCAGAGAGGAAAACCGAGGAGGCTGGATGAAGGTGAGGAGTCCCGCCGTCTCCACAGACTGTGCAAGGTTAACTTCCGCTTCATGTACCACCCACATTCTCACCCTAGTGCACAGCCTACCCTCCCTGGAGTCTGAGGATTTGCAAAAAGAGGAGGAAAAAGGAGTGAGACCCCCGCTGCCCCGCTTGGAAGCTGGCTTTCTGGCTTCTGTGACTCGAGTTTCTTTAAGGGTATAGGTGCGCGCGCGCGCGCGCACGTCTGCCGCAGCTGTGAATGGACCTGAATTGTCCAGAGGAAGAATGAATGAGACGTAAACTTGAGAGGAAAGTATCCCTACTTCCTGCAGGTCCTGGAGAGTGAGTGAGCGGAGCGCTGAGAGTGATGTACACCCCCCCAGGGGCAGGGCGCGGATGTGCGTTGGGCGATTGGACAGACCCACCGCTCGCATCTGTGCGCCGTTGGGCAGGTGCACAACACGTGTGCGCGCTCGGATATGCCTCCAGACTCTTTCGAGCAGGGAAGTGGCGGTGCGCACAGGGCGGTGGAACCTTCTGCTCGCGGCCGGGCCGAGTCCAGAAGACCCATCTCCTTGAAAGTTGTAGTTGCTTTATTCATGGCGTTGCTACCAGGAAGTCATTTCATCCTCTGTAACTGGACTCAGGGAACTTAGAGGCCGTTCTCCCTTCTCCTCTCAAAACTGACTTACTGTTGCCCCCACCTGGAAGATATTGAAAGCTATTCACGCACAATAGAAACTGCAGGCTTTCCCTGCCTTTTTTCTTAATTTCATTTTTAAAATAATTTATTTTAGGATATATAAATCTGGAAATGCTGTGCATTAAAATTCTCAGAAAAGTTGTTTGATAAGCAGTAATATTTCTCCTGTACCTCTAGTGCAAATACATTTCAAAATTAGGAGCAGAGAAGAAAGGCATGTTGGTAATTAATTCAAGATTTTATACTGGGAAACAACAAATGACTTTCAATTGTCTGATAAAATAGAAAATAATGCCCAAAGACTAAACTGACAAGTCAACTGACATCTTTCTTCCTTTGATTATAAGTATATATTATACTTATCAGAAAAATATTATTTTAATTTAACTGTTTGATATGATTGGAAATCAATGACGTGTTCACATCCAATCACATTAGATGAAAAATAATATATATCCGATTTTGTAACTAAAAAAAGATGAATTGGGAGCATATGTTGCAGGTGGATTACATGTTTTTTAAGGAAAAAAACAAAACCCAATTGTTCCAAATGTATTTTATATGAAAACATTCTTTATTCCATCTTTTGAAATTTGGAATAAGACAAAGTTTTCATATCTAAAAATCACAGAAGCTACTGAGGGTATGTTATTATTCCTCATGTATTTACTCAAGCTGTCTGCATGATATCCTGAAACTATTCTATTAACTGAACTTGAATGGAACATTTGTATCTATCATAGAGTGAAATAATTTATTGGCCATTGATAAGTGTATGGCTGCAATTTAGGAATTGCAGTTTGGTGTGTTTTGTGTCTGCACTGTCTTAATAAAAACAAGAAGCATTTATAGAAAAACCTATTTTAATGGAATTTATTTCATGATGAAATTGCTCCAAGTTATTTGGGCTGCCCTTTTCTTCCTGAAATACATATCGCCATGTAAATTATCATTTTACATTCTAAATGAGGCTAAGAGAAAAATAACTCACATACAGGAGTACATTGCTAGGGTGGGCAATTTCATGTAATTACTTCTAGGGTTTAATAGAACCTCTGAAGGCACAGTGAAATCTGTTGCATTCTAAAGGCTTACCCATCCTCTCCTGTAACTTTCCCCTAAAACAACTCTGTTAGGTTTTCTCAGTTTCTGCAAAATGTTTTCAGGTTCCCAATACTAAGAATCACATCTCAGAGATTGGTTTGAACTTAATTTTACCTCCAACAAGTAACTCATATTTTTATTTCTATATCCACTTTTGTCTTTTATTCTTTATCTCCAGTGCTGAGATTCTGCTAGCATTCACAACTGTTTAGTTGCACAAGTGCATCTACACATGTGTAATTATTAGCATGTATACATGCTAGTAACAGAACTTTGTGGATGCACACCCATGTACATGTGGGCACACACACATGTTTGTTTTTTCACACCTTTAAGCTGGCAGCCTAGAAGGTCTGTCTAAGGTTACTTGAGGACCAGCTTACTTCTTATAGATTTATTTGTGTTCCAAGAAGAAGATACACCAGTGACATAAACTGAACTATTCCTCATAAATGAGAAAGAGGTCTTTGAATTTCCTGAGTCACAAGACAAGCCACATTTTTTTCTATCATAGGTTGCACATGTAATGAGAACTTTGAGAACACTTTAAAATCAAATAGATACAATTAGTAGCTCAGTACCTGAACATAATTATTTCTTCTTGGCTAACCTCATTTTATTGTTAATTTCTGACTTCTTTATTAGGAATTGAGTGGCAGGATGAGGTTATAGAAAACATTTGTCCCATTTCTAGTGTTTGTTTGTTTTTTTTTTTTGCATTCAGGTGCCCCCCCCCTTCTGCAGATGTGATTTCATCACACATGTATCATCTGGAAAGTCCCAGTACACCAGCATGTTAGACAGTATGAGTTTATCAGAAACTGGTGAAATAGTGAGTTAGCTGGAGGGGTCCTGTGACAGTGGAATGCTTTTCTTCCTTCTCTTGGAAATTCTCGAATTTTGGGGGAGAGCTTGGCTCAATTTCTGGGCATAGCTCCAGCTCCCGAATGTGAACCCAGCAAAGTTACTGCAAAAAACAGACCTGGTCTGGCCTGCACACCTGCTCAAGAACTCATGTTTTCCATGGCCCAGATTCTGCTTAGGTTCTGAGACGGCTAGTTAGAGTTGTTACCAGGCTCCTATAGAATCTAAATTTCAAGTGAAAGAAACTCATCTATTGGGTGATAGATTAAATACTTGGCTTCTGAACATAATATGATTTGGTGAACAGTGTCCATATCCATAAAAAACATTGGTTTGGGATTTAAAGACCAGTAACCTTACTCAGCAGAGTTTGAATGGGGGCTCTCTCCTTTCTTTGAAAGACCTTGGCAAGTCACTTAACCTCTTTAAGTGTAAGGCTCCTCATCTACAAATTGGGAACAAAAAGAATCAGCCCTGCTTCCCTTTGGGGGTTGGCATAAGGATTTGTATACACAAGAAGGTCTATGGATGAAAATGCTTTGGAAGCAAGCCCTGCATGGATCCATAGTTTTATTTTCATTCAGGTTTGCAAGGGTCTAACATCACCTTCCCAGGGAGGTCTGCCCCACCCCACCCTCTTGATTTCCAAGGAAATATCTATTGAAATTTTATTTTCTTCTTATGTTTGCTATTACCTATAATAGTAAGATAGTCATTTATTTGCTATGTGTTTTAACTCAACCTCCAGCAACCTGAATGTAAAATCAAGGTGGAAAACGTCTCTGGTTACCCACTCTACCCACAAAGCCTTAGCTGGTTCTCAGCATATGGTAAGTGCCAGATTATAGTCTGTTGACTTGACTTCAAGGGAAAGCCTGGACTGAAAGTTGAGTGACTTGGTTGCTCCCTTCACTCACTCTGCCATTCAGTAACCCCTGAGACCCTGGGCTTAGGTAAACAGTTGCTTTCCCCTATTTCATAAAGATTTTTGAAAGGTGAAAAAAAAATGCCTCCAAAGTACCTGAGTTTTGAGAAAAGTAATTTCTATCACAGTGAAAATTTCACTGCAGTATAGTCAACGACAGGAGACAATGAAGAGACTAAAAGACATTTGGGCTCCATTTCCAATCATTTTCTGCATTGTGAGATTTCAAATTCTGATTCCTTTTGGCTTCCTTCTTTATAGGCATGTCTGCACCATCCCCTCCAAAGCTAGCAGCACCTACTATGATGTAAGTTGGGATAAACTCACATTGCAATGAAATTTCCTCACAACAATGAGATCAAGATCTATCAATATCTCATGATTTATTGCTCCTTGTTTTACTAATTCTTCAATCTTTGCCATTTTAAATTAATTATCCTTCATAAACTTGTTAAATTTATAATCTCATTAATTGAGTAATCCCTCCCATTATTCTGTGATCCAATTCATCCCCTTTAATCATTTAATTTCCATTAGCCAATGTTCCTATTTTTAAATTTCTGTTATGATAAAATGTGATTAAGTTCATGTCATGGGCATTGTCATGGGCATTGAACTTCGTCCCTGTTTGGTGTGTAATTTACCTTTCCTCCTTTGAAATAATATGCTTTCATTGTATACGTTAGAGTGTAAGTTTGTTTGAGAAATATTTACGAGTTACTACAGTAACTATTTCTAAAATGAAATGACTGAAGCCAGATCTAGCTCCAAGTTATGTAAATGAAGAAATTGTGACAGAGATTTTCTCTCTCTTTTGCTAGATCTCTTTTGATTGTTCATTTAAGAAAAGCTTTGTACTATATACCATTGACATTGTTTCTATTCATCAATCAAACATGTGGCTTCTGTTCTCTTACACAAAACTAAAATATGCCAAAGAGAGGTAAGTTTGTTTCTGTGAAACATTCACCATCATTCTTAATTATAAAATACACTCAGGGAAGTAAGAGTGTTCAATATTCAATTTCCAGAAATATTCCTAGGAGCTCAGGAAGAATGTGCACACTCCCTTTAGAAAAAAAAAAAAAAGTCTTTGCATGTAAAATTGGATTATCGTTGGTTTAGAAATACCACATCTCTATGGGGTGGAATAGGAGGATGCTGAAGTGGAAAGAAGGAGGGTAGAGAAATGTGCAAGAAACTTTGCTTAGCCCTTAATATTACAAACACACACCCCAGAATAAATGGGAAAGAAGGGAAAGTTAAATCACTATGAGAACAGAACACTTTTATTTCAACATTTATTTTGAACGCTTTTATTATCAACAAATGATCACCAACGTTTCAAGAACCACAGTAATCGTTGAGTGGCTCAGCTACCTCTTACAATGACAGAGTACTCTCCATCATATGGAAATGATACTTTGGTAAGATTTATATGTCTACTGTGTGTTCATTTAGAAATAATTTGTAGTCAAACTTGAGAGGTAGAGAGCAATTGCACCTGGTTGCAGTTGGGGTGGGGATTAAGTGTGAAGTAGAAAGTTTTTGTTTGGAAGAAAATCTAGGACTGAACTCTGCAAGGACGAGAATTGTCCCTAGAGCCCATTTCTTATTAAATTCACACACATTAACCTTATTTCCTGATTGCAGCCTTAGAGGAGGTTCTCAACGCAGGCTTCGGGTTAGAATTACCTGGAGAGCTTAAGGAAAAAAAAAAAAAATGCGGAAGCAGGCGACCCACCCCTGCAGACAGTATTTAATTGGTCTGAGAGTGGGGGTGGGGTGAAGAGAGGAGGCGCATCAGTATTTTTAAAAGGCGCCCCAGGTGACTATACAGAGCAGCAAGATTTGAAAGCCATTATACTTCACAACGTTTTTTTTATTGAAAAATGACGCTCCCCCTAATCTTACTTTAATGAACCAACGCTGCCAGGTTTCTTAGAAACCGGGCGACGGTGGACCAATGCCCACAATTTGGAAGTGGCCCCAATTTGGATAACTATTTGATCGTTGCTCTCGTCTCTTACAGGTCTCACTCTCTCTCTCTCACACACACGCACCGAGTCACACTCTTGTTGACTTTGTAGTCCCAGGAAAGTTAGGTAAATATTTGCATCCCCTTTCAGCGCCTGTGATCTTTGCTAAGGTGGCCAGGGTGACTGCAGCGCTCCCGCACCTTACGGGGCTTTTCCATGGGTGCCCCTCTGCCCCTCAAAGTAAGTGTGTGCTTGCCAAATCCCGTGAGTTATCAAAATTCAGTGACAATGTGGGGATCTGAGGGAGGGTTATGTGGGTAACCGGGAAGTCTCGAGATTAACAAAACCTCGCCAGTTGACAGCTATGGGTGTCATCGTCTGTAACAGCAGAGAGTGAAATTGCTGGTGGCCAGTAGGTGTGGACGAGCGAGTAGATCCACCGCAGAGAGTCATGTTTTAAAATATTCACAGGAGAGTTATTAAATTATTTTAAAAGATCCTTGTGAGTAGCGGTTCAGCGTGCAAATTAATTCCACGCTTTTGGATCCAGGTGTAAAGGGATTTGCACCGAAACTGGGCAGCCTGCGGGCGGTGGGAGGCTGGGGATTACCTCGATTTCTCTCCGTTTGGACGCAGACGCCAGGAGTGGCTCTTAGCGCAAGAACTCTCCGAGGAATAGCGGGGGCGCGCGGGGCGTTGAAGCTCCCCCTGCGGTCATTCGCCGAAATAGTTTTCCCAGAGGCTTCTGAGCGGGAGGGGTGGAATCTGCATTATGGGGCTGGCCTGTGCCCGCATCCTCGCAGCCTTCTGAGCAGGAGAGAAATCGAAGCAGCCTAGGGCGACAGGCTGGTTCCCAAACTGGGCCAACGACAACTACTCCAGCGTGTCCCTTTGGCAGCCCCCAGCCCCAATTCCCAGCCTGGGAGCCACTGCATGTGCGATCCCGAAGGGCAGGAACCGGCCAGGGAGAAACCAAAGGCACAAGAATGCTGTCAGCTGCCCACTCATGGCTCTCAGGCAGACCCGCTGGCACGATATCGTGTCACACCGTCTAGCCACTCAACATCGCCGTTTAGCTTGTTGGTTTGTTTTGTCTTTTCATGGAAACTGGCCTTTAGCCCTAACTCCACGGATTTTGCGGCACTCCGATTTCAGGGTCTGAAGGTCTACGATCCAAAATCCACTCCTGGATGTCCCAGGGCCCCTCCCTGCGCCCTCCCCAAGGCTCAGCGTTCGCATCTATTCTTAAAAATAGCAGGGAAGCCCCAAACACGCAGGTTAAGAAGAAAGAGACACCCAGTGCAGTGACGGCGGGGGCGCGGAATTGCTTGCCTGTCCTTCGTTTCTCTGCTGCTTTTGGCGCCCAACCCGGTTTCTCCGAGAATCCCAAACCCTCCGGGCTCTGAAAACCCGGGCCCGCTTCCACAAAGCCTTTCAAAGATGCAAAAGGTGTCCCGACACGCCTTCCCACTGTCCGGGGGAGGGCTGGCGAGACGTGGACAGGAAGGGTTGGGGGCTTGGAAATACCTTAGGCGTCTTCAGGTTTCCTTTTGGAAAATCTTCGCAGTTCCAAGGGGCGGCGCGAGCATCCCACCCCAGACCTTCCACCACCACCCACGAGATAGTCCGGAAGAAGGCAAAGTTCACCACCCAACTAGGCAGGTGTCTAGGAGGACCTCAAGAAGCCCGGCACTTGGCATGTTCCAAATCTAGCGCTGATTCTCAGGAAGGCAGGAAGGTTTGGATTCTGTCTGCAAATGTTCATCAGCTGCCTGCCGCGTGTCCGGCCCCGAAATAGAGGCGGCTGAATGATGCTAATGTGTGTCAGATTCTTCTCCGAATGGAAATATAGGCTAAGAAACTCCCTGAAAGTAAGAAATAGGTTGTTTAAAATAAGCAAAAATTTTAAAGTGAGCTTATATCATGGGCTGTGTTTTAAAAGAGAACTGAAATGGAGTAAATTTCCTAATTATTTTCAATGGAGATAAAACAGACCAGTGCCTCCCAGAGGCATTAAAGTTAACTTTTGTTGAAATTATTAGCAATAAAGAGAGGTAAAGTGTTTAATAAGGCAAAAGATGAGAGATGTTTAACGAGCTCCCAGATCTCATTCCTTTGGGGTGTGATTGAGTGTTAGAAGACTGTAGGACTTTCTAACTGAACATGCATGGTGACACCACATTGTTGGGGGGAGTGTAATTTCTAGTTTAGCTGCTTCCTAGCTGTGTGACCCAGACCAAGTTAAGTAACCTCTCTGGTCCTCTTTTTTTTTTTTCACTTTTTAACTAAACACAATCTAGTTGTTTTGAGCTGTAAATAAATTAATCTTTACAAAGGGCTGAGAATAATGCCAGTACCTATGAAGTGCTCAATAAATATATGCTATTACTCTTAGAGAATCTTATATTACTCGTATAAGTATATAATGATAATGTGCTGTTGTCACCACATAACCAATTTCTCCAATTCTCCCAATATAGTATATTCAAGATGGGGAACACAAGCTGCTGGACCAAGGGGTACCAGGCCCTCTGAGCACCCATGCTGCCAACTGCAGAACACTGGGAGTGTTCTGAGAGAAAGCCCCTGGAAAGTGGGGTTCAATTCCTAGGAGGGAGGATGCCCAGAAGTGGTGATGGAGAGATGGCTTAGCAGCCAATGGTGGTGGGCAGAGGATGGTGGCTTCAGAAAAACCCGACTTCCCCACCCTGCTCTCCTCACTCTGGCACACTGACAACTGATTTTTGAAAGGATTTGTTTCAAGTCTTGATTTTATCCATCCTTGCCCCCACCACCTTACACTTCTATAGTGCGTGAGCTGGCAAAGTCCAATCTCTATTTCTCATTATTTTTTAAAAAACATAAATGAATTTTAAAACCTTGGGAGCAAACTACATGACTAAAGTCAATATTAGGTAAGGATGTGTGTGATGTGCACATAGTAGGGTCATAACTATTGTATTTTTCTTCCTAATAGTTTTTTCTTCATCTCAAACCTGCTGCATCCTGCTCTCCCCTAGAATACAAGTATCTCCCCCCACACGCATAGCCTGGAACAGTGCAATAGGGATTCAAATGACTTCTGTCCTTCAAATCAGAAACAGTTGTTCCTTGTCTCCTACAAACTCCCTTTAACTGACATCAATTAGGATTCTTTTTATTGGAAATATCTTAATCATAGTATTTCTTTAGTATTTTATCATTCTCTTTCCCTCTCCCCTTTTCAGTCTTAAAGCAATCGTCTCTTCTAGGAGTTTTCATTTTCTTCTCTCTCATACTTTTTTTTTTCTTTCTCTGAAACCCTCCATTTTTAAGATACAATCCTGCTTTTTGAGCTCAGAAATCTTAGATTTCTCCCTGCCCACGCCTTCCACAGAGTTCCCAATGCCCTAGGATCTAGTTCCTGCCTTCCTGGGTCCCCATCCTTCCCAGTGAAACCCTACCTTCTGCTCTTCTGAAACGGGGCTTCCTCCCCCTCCCCGACCTGAAAATGTGACTTTGTTCTGAGGGACCAGTGATTATCCGTTTCTATTACAGGGATGAGTCTTGGGATCTCTGGGCTCTCTGAGAACCTCCTCAGCCTGCTTCAGAGATAGAAAACTTAGGTCTGAGGTGCTTTCCACTTGACCTTCTCACCTCTGCTGCAGGTGCACAGTTTCTGTCTCTCTCCCCTAAGTAGTAGCTCCAAAATCTAGCAAAACTTAAAAAAAAAATCTAGTAAAACTTTGCTCAATCAATATTTTTCCTGACAAGTAAGAACTGCTGCCTCTGGCTGAGAATTATTTCCACATACTGTTTTGGGGAAGCCTGTGGCCTGTGGCCACCACCTCATCTGCTGGGTCCCTTGAAAGCAGCAGGTGCCTTCAAAGCCTACCTATTAATAATTCATGAAGCCTTGTGAAGACTTTCTCTTCTGAGTGGTCCTGCTGGTTTCTCTCCCACTTACAAAACCTTTAGCTTGGGAGTGATGATGGTTCGCTAGGGTCTTGGGCTCTCCTGGAGGAGTTCTTCAGAGTGGTGCCAGCTGTCAGGATGACACCCACACCTGCCGTCCCTGTGAGGTGCAGGGCTTTTCTAGTCACCCCAACATTTCTCCTGCCTGGAAGGAATTTTCTCCTGTTTGGGGGATGGGACTGACAGGTGCCAGTGACTGGGGGAGGGGGACTGGACACCAAGGAGTTGGGCCTTTCTTTCTTTATTTTATTTTATTTTTTGTCTTTTTGCTATTTCTTGGGCCACTCCTGCGGCATATGGAGGTTCCCAGGCCAGGGGTCGAATCGGAGCTGTAGCCACCAGTCTACGCCAGAGCCACAGCAATGCTGGATCCGAGCCGAATCTGCAACCTACACCACAGCTCATGGCAACGCCGGATCATTAACCCACTGAGCAAGGGCAGGGATCGAACCCGCAACCTCATGGTTCCTAGTTGGATTCGTTAACCACTGCGCCACGACGGGAACTCCAAGCCTTTCTTTTCTTTTTTTTTAATTCAATGAATTTTATTGTATTTATAGTTGTACAACCATTATCACAACCTAATTTTAGAACATTGCCATCCCAAACCCCCAGTCTCCACCTCCCCCCACCAACCTGTCTGCTTTGGTAATCATGAGTTTTTCAAACTCTCTGAGTCTGTCTCTGTTCTGCAAATAGTTTTATTTATATCCCTTTAAATTTTATTTCTTTTCATTTTGTTTTATTTTATTTTTAAAATTTATTTGGGGGGGCTTCATTTTCTTTTAAATAAAATTGCAGTTTCCAGACAACAGACACTGAGAGGAAGATGCCTAAGTCTGTGCTGGATTTCTGAGCCACAGACATGGGAAGGGAGGGGTCGGGGATATCTGGATCTCCTGACCTCCAATGGTGACATGTGACATGTGCTTCCTCGTAGAGGTGTGTGTGGGGGGGGTGGGGGGTAGCTTCAAGGACGTCCTTCTGTTGGTGGGAAGTTTCAGTAGTCACCATTCCAAGAAGCCTAAACCAAGTACCTTTAGAAAAAGGACAGGGGGAATCATTTGGAGGGACTAGGAGTCCCAAGGGGACCTAACAGGTGCCTCATTCTAGGCAGAGCACCTCTGCAGGTTTGGCTGCCCAGGCCCTGCCCTGAGTTGGACAGGACTTCATGGTGTAATAATTCTTTAAGATGTCCACCTAAAAAGCTCCTTCACTTTCTTCCTTCACCTTTTTCCTTCCTCCAGCAACCATTCCTTCCTACCTCCTTTTTGGGCAGGAACCTCTGCTGAGCCTGCTCAGACTGTATCCACTGAAATAGAAATGCCCTCCCCCCATCCCAGCTTTGCATGCCCCCCTCCCCCCTTGAGCTTCTCCAGAGCTGAGCTGCACCCTTAAAATCTCCTGACAGGTTGCATTCATATTCTTTGGGGTCATTTTCTGGAAAGTAGGCCCTGCCAGGATGAGGGCCGTGGTGTATTCCCACCAAAAGTGCAGCCCCCCCACACCCCGGCCACCGCCCCTTGGAACAGCAAGTAGAAGCTTAGCAAGTTTGTGTGGAATGAACGCTGCCAGAGGGGCAGCTCTGGGAAGGTGGTGGGAAGACAGGCTGACCATTCAGGGGGGGAGGGAAGGGTAGAGTAAGATCCTGACAACTACCCCTGGAAAATGCTTCAAAGGCCAGGTTTGCAAGTGTCTCTGGTTCTGGGGGCAACTCGTGAGTAAAGGACCTTTACTGAAAGGAAATTTTAATGAAAATTTTCACAGGAGGGAATGAATGATTGAGAGAGTGTCAGACAGAGAGAGTGCCCAGCCTCCACCAGGAGGAAGCAGCAAGAAAGAGGGCACCGCTCCAGGTGAACCTAAGGCCAGGAGGGTGGTGCTAGCTCACCTCTGCCTCTCTCACCTCTTGGCTCCACAAGCGTAGCCCAAAGTAGGACAGTAGGCTAGGCTTCTCCTCAGGCCATCAGGTCCCCATGGTCGCGTGCCAGTTCTGGGTAGCTCCAGGAACCGGGCTCATGGGAGAAGCTCAGATTTCAGTGAGACTTTCTGCCTCCTGGGGAGGCTCTGAAAGGCCTCTGGGCCAAGGAAGCCCAAGAATGCAAGAGCCCATGGCCCAGTCCTTTAGAGCAGAGTAGGCTGAGGGCCTTCCAGTGCCAGGCTTGAGATGGCAAAACCAAGAGAGGCAACTACTCAGGGTGGGATCTTTGCTGTCCCACTCCGAGAGGCCAAGAAGAGAGCTTGTTCAGCACCTGCCTCATCCACTATGGCCTCGAAATAGTTGGGTTTGGGTCCTGAACACACACACACACACACAACCCGTCTTTTTATATTTAATCTTAAATAACTTTTTTTTTTTTTAAAGGCCCACACCTGTGGCATATGGAGGTTCCCAGGCCAGGGGTCGAATGGAAGCTGCAGCCGCCCGCTTAGCCACAGCTATCGCAACGTGGGATCCGATCCTGGTCTGGGACCTACACCACAGCTCAGGGCAACACCAGATCCTTAACCCACAGAGCGAAGCTAGGGATCCAACCAGCGTTCTCATGGATCCTAGTCCGATTAGTTAACCGCTACGCCACTAAGGGAACTCCTGTCCTCTTGCACCCGCCAACGCAGGGGAGGAGTTGGCCTCCTGCGTGCTTTTAAGGCCTTCCCTGCCCCGCCCCCAAAAGGCAGCTCTAAGGGGCGTTCTTTGTGCGGCAGGACCGGTTTTACGCTCTCCACCCCAATCGCTTGGCCCCTGGGGTAAAGTGAGTCTCTCCCTGGATCGCTGTTGAGCAGGGATTTGGGCTCCACAGAATCGATTTCTGTCGGGCCCCTCCCCGGAGCATCCCAGGGAAGAGGAAGGTTGGGAGGTGTGTGGGGCCAGCGGGAGCGGGGAAGGGGAGGGCAGAGGAAACGGCTAGTGGGTGTCTGCACGTGAGTTTCTGTGTGTGTAAACCAGCGAGTGTCCAGATTGGGGAAGTATGTGAGCGAGGGACTTGCAGGCTCCGGTGGGGTTCTAGGAACCGTCGGGTAGGCGTGCAGCAGGTTCTGGGCTCTGGCAAAGGCCAGGCAGGTGTAGCCCGGAGAACAGCGTTTCCTCTGGCCGCCGCCAGCCGGGAAAGGTGGACCGATGCGCGCGAAGCCTCCTTCTCCTTCCCCAAGGGCGCCGGGGAAGGGATTACGCTTCCGCAGTACTTTCGCTTTGGGCCTGATTAATGCCAACCGCGCACTGAGGGCTGCGTAATTAATAAAGATTACGCCGGTTTTGTCGAAACGTCTCTCTTAATTAATGGAACGGAGGACGGGAAGGGTGATTTACTTGCATTTGGAAAATTCCCTTGGCGGTGCGGGCTTTGCGGTGGAGGCGGCCGCTGGGACCCAAGCCACAACCGTCCTGAGGCGCTTCTCTTTACGGATCGAAGTGTCCCCCATCCCGTTCCCCTCGCCTCGCGGTCTCGGGGACCCACTCCCTAGCGCTCAATGTCCACATCTCCCCTCACTCCCCTCCCCTGCTCTGCAGCCACTCTAGTCCCGGGCGGTCCTCTTTTCTCTCGAGAGCAGCACTCCCCTCTCCCGCTCCTCCCCGCATGCTCCCGGCTGCGCCTCCTTACCGCTGTCCCCTGAATGGCCGGGGGCGGGGGTGGGGGGTGGCGGTTGGGGATCTCTGGGAGCCGGGATCACTAACTCTGACTCCGGGGCTCTGCCGGGGCTCCCGTTGGTGCTCTTGGAGAGGGGGCCTCGGGAAGGAAAGAAGCCCCAGCTTCGCGTCCCTAAGGCTAAGGACGCGCAGGGAATTCTCCCAACACACCCCCTTGCTTGTGAATGTCCCTGTGTGAGTGTGTCTGTGTGTCCATATATACCTAGGGATGGATTTTGTGTCTCTGTGGCTGTATATGCCTGTGTGTGGATTTCTATGTGTCTGCGCGTGTGCGAAGGGGTGCGACTGTGTATGTCCCCGTGTGAGTCTTCTGTGCTTGTGATTCTAAGTATCTCAGTGGTGCGTTTTGATAAAATACCACTCTCTCTTTCTCCCTCGCTCTCTCTCTCCCTACTGTCCACCTGCTACAGCCTACGGAAAGAAAAAAAAAAAAAGTGCCTCCTCTCTGTCTGGAGCATCTACCTCTTAAATCACTCTGGCTTCAGCTGGTCACTTATCCTCTGGGTGGGGGACACGTGTATCCCAACCAGCACAGGTTCGGTGCAGGCAGGTGGGGGACGCTGAATGCAGGAGTGGAGGGCCAAAGATCCGGGAAGCAGCTTCAAAGGTTTCGGTAACGACTTTTCAGCCTTTATTTATGCCCCTATTAATACAATATCCATCATGTAGATATTGATCTTTATCCTTTAAACTGATACGCTGAGAATCAATTAGCCATGCAGATTACATTTCCTACATATCCAAATGTTAATCTTTCAGACCCTGGGCCAGTGATATATATATTTGCAGCCAGATAGTATTAAATTTCGTTTAGAAATGAAAAGAAGAAGAAAGGCTCTCTGAAGCTCATACCTCTTGGGGCTACTTGTCTTAACTCTTGCTCAGGGCTGGGCGATAGGGGTCCAGAGACCCAGACAGTGGGGGTTGGGGGGGAGGCCACATTGGTAACCCTCAAACAGGGCTGTAGAGAAAACCAGGGGCAAATTTCTGTGACAGGGCTCTGGGCAGCCGGTTAGCACTGCGTCTGCACTTTTGTCCAGCACTTGCTCTAGTTCAGCCTTTGGGTGGCCAGCTCCTTTCCATCACTTTTGGAGTCTGAGATGGTCAATTTTCTTCTTTTCAGAGTTTTCTCTCAATGTTCTCCCATCTGAAGTTCTAAGTCAAAATATTTCTTCCACTTCCTGTCCCCCACCAACCCAAGATTAGTTTAAAGGTTCATCTCCAGAAGGACAAACTTTGCTTAGAAGAAGAAATAGATGTTTTCCTGTGGGAAGGGTGTTGGAGAGAAAGTTTAAGATCTAGGAAGGAATTTAGTGCAATCGTTACTACCTAGAGATTGGAAGGGATAAGGCAAGCTATTTTGGTTGTGGTGATGAAAGAGGGAAAGAAAGAAAGAAAAAGAAAGAAAGAAAGAAAGAAAGAAAGAAAGAAAGAAAGAAAGAAAGAAAGAAAGAAAGAAAGAAAGAAAGAAAGAAAGAAAGAAAAAGGAAAGAAGGAAGGAAGAAAAAGAAAGAAAAGAAAGGACATCACATTTGAAAGTGTAGAGGGGGTCAGGAGAAGACCTCAGGGGGTCAGGGACCCCCTCCTCTCCTTCATACCTGATCAACTCCCAGAGGCTGCCCAACAGGGTGAGGGTGGTTGGAAGGCAGGGTGCATGCAACACTCTGCCCTTTTTTGGGGGGGCCATGCCTGGGGAATGCAGAAGTTCCTGGGCCAGGGATTGAAACACTGTATCCTTAACCCACTGCACCACAAGGGAACTTCTAATAATCTCCTAACTTCTAATAATCTCTAATAATCTCTTCTAATAATCTCTTATTAATAATTATTAATAAGGTAGCTCCAGTCCCTACCTGTGCTCCTCAGGACTTTGGTGAAATCATGCCCTGCACTCAGTTGGTGGAGACCTGGACTTCTCCAGCTCCCCTACCTGTTGCATTTACTCTGCCAAGTTGGCTGCATGGTCCCCGACTCTGGAAGCACTTTTAAAACCTGAGGACCACAAGTTCAGGGCTCACTCACAGCTCTGCTGCCCTAGGCTCCTGGGACTCCATTGTGGCTCAGCTGGAGACCCTGGGTTTGATCAGTTACCCAGATCTCTCTTGCTCCTTATGTCTCCTGCCTCTCATTTCTCCCTCTGAAATCCACCTGTGTGATTGAAAGGAGTCAGGCAGGGAGGCAATGCACTGGGACCACGTGGAGTCAGAGAAAGATTTGGCCTGATCAAAGCAAAGGCCTATTAATTCACTGCCCACCGTCTCCTTCCCCTCCCACCCCCTTCACTTCTTTCCCATATCCCCCCCCCCCCAATGCACAGTCTTGGTACTGCACGGCCAGAGACCCAGGCATCCTGAGGCAGGAGTTCCTGAAGTGGTCATTTGCCTTTCTGCTCCAGAGGTCAAAGAAACTCAGCAGACCTCCCATGTCTCTGAGCAGTCACATCCATGTTCCCAGCTCTGCTTCCTCCCCACTTCAGATTCCTGCCTGGTCTGCACACTTCCTCTTTTCTTCAGGACCCAGGCTACCTAACCCCAATACCAGCCAGCCCTCCTTCCCAAGACTCCTCAATCTTTACCTCCCCCCCACAGGATCCCTTCACAGGGCCCTGCCTGCTGGCATAGCAAACACACCAGCAGAGCAGTTACTGAGTTTCTTTTCTAAATGTCAACACCCCCCCCCCCATACTCTTACTGAGTTGGGCAGAATATTTTTTGAAGATGAGAAAGTACTTATTCTTTTTTAAAAAATGTGATCCCCCCCCATTAGGCTCAGACATCTTGTCTTCCTTATTTGCAAAAATACAATTTTTGTTGAACCAAATGAATGCCTATAGGAGACAAATTGCTGTGAAATTCATTCTCTCTCTCCCTCACTACCTTTAAAAAAAATTTTTTTTTACATCTCTCTTTCTCTTCCTTTTTGTGTCCTTTCCTTTTCCCTTCTTCCTTCTTTTCTCACAAACCATATGTTCTTTATTGAGAACCCACTCATACGTTCTGGGGCAGCTCCCCCAGCTGCAGCGGCACCGCAGGGACAAAAACCACTGCGGCAGCCCCACACCACATTTCAGTTCCTAAATCCGACCCCATCCTGACGGATTTTCCAATGGGGGAGAATAGCGGCGCCAAAGCTTTTGACAAACAACTGCAGGGGGCCTGATGACAGTCGTTAAGCCAGGCACTGGGAAGGGCCATGGGTTTAACCCGAGCAATCGCCAATCCGGTATGGCCAAGAAGCGGGTGGTCAGGACCCAGCATTTTGATTTCTTCCCATTGAACGAGGGAAAGAAAGCCTTTCTGCGGAATTCAGGTTTTTGCTCAAACTTCGGACTTTCTCCTTAGAGTGAAGTCTGGGGTCAGGCGGGCAGCTAGGTGCATCCCCGAGGCTCTGCCCTCCAGACAAGGCAGAAAGACCAGCCAGGCAGCAGATGCCCCCCACCTCCGGTGCAGGGACATTATTTTATATAGATTATAATTTCCTCTTAAGGCCCATGTCTGCTTAGAATGAGGCCATCTCTCAGAGCCCCAAGAGGTCTGTGGGCCATGAAATGCTTATGTCTGGGGCCCACAAGTGTGGGAGCTGTGTGCTGAAGGATGTTCCCTGGCCGGAGGAACAGACTCCACTCAACCCAACTCCAATGGACTGGACCGACACATGCAAAGTGGCTGGGAGGGAGAGCCTTCTAGTGAACCAGGCATTCTTGGAGGAGCAGCTACTATTTCACTTGAAGTGCCTCTGAAACTGGGGGCAGAGAAAGCAGCCACAAGTTATTTTCCTTTTTTGTCAAATTATTCTGCTATTGTCTTCATTTTGCACATGCATTAGTGCAGGTGGACACTGCATTTGTTCACAAAACTGTGATGGAGACTCTCCTGGCTGCTTTCTGGGTGACATGTCAGTCTAGGAAAATGATGCAGCCTCCCAAACCCAGGCTCAGGGCTATGGGCTCCGGCACCCGCCTTCCAGGCCCACTGCAGTGTTGCTCCTTTGCCAATTAGTGGACTGGGTACTCAGTGGCCCGCAGGTTCTGGGAGGGGGAAGAGGCATGCTGGATACTCCCTTCTAGCTCCAGGAAGTTGGGATGTGGGAGTTAGTTTTGGCTTCAGGAGGGAGTTTGGAATGAAGTGAGGGGACATCCAAGTTTCCAAGATAAGGAAGGAGTGGATGGAAGGGAGAATCGCTGTGGTGCGTTTTTCAAAACCAGTCTTGGAAACGGAACCATCAGTCTTCTGGTGACCTGTTGCGCACAGTGCCTGAATTCCTGCTCTGGGCCTGGTCTGGCCTGGCTGTGACTGGGTGACACCGACTAGGGAACTTCAGCCAGCATCCCTGTCTTGGCTCTCTGAGGTTGGATTTCAGGGATAACAACCTCAGGGAATTTGGACTCTGGGGAATTCAGAAGGGATCCCGCAGCCCTACCTTCCACCCATCTCTGGGTCTCGGGCCCTCTGGCTGCTGCCAGGGTGGGGAAGGGCCGAGTTAATCTTCTGGCTGCAGGGAGAGCTCAGAGCGCTCCAGTAGGGGAAAGGCCGGGAGAGGCTCCTGAGCTGCAGGCCCCCACCCCACACAGCCTCGTCTACGTTTGTACATTTTATAGCAAGGGGTGGTGGATTTTTGGATGCGCGGAATGGATCGGCACTCAGGGACACCCGAAAGCCATTTCGCCCGCAGTACTCTGTTCAAAGATCCTCCTGACTGCACCACTTCGAGGACGCGAAACCCGGGAGAAAGAGTCCGGGGCAAGCGCGTCTCTTCACTCACCCGCAGGAAAGAGAACGCCCGGCGGGAAGAGCGCCGGGTCTAGCGGGAGGTCTTGGAGACGCAGCCCTCCGCTCCAGAACAAATGAGACTCAGCCCTGAACGTTCCTTAACCCGTCGCTGCCGCAGTTCCTTTTAACTGAGACGCGCCCTCTTGAAATATATTTTAGGTACCTCCCTCCTCTAACAAGGACCGCTGACCCTCGAAAGCGCTCTGGCTGTTCCCACTCAATCTTTGGAAATAGAAAACTTGGAAAAAGCCTAGCTCTCGAGAAGTAGCTTAGGAAACAAGACAGAGGTTTTGGTGGCCCTAAGTGTGCAAAAAGGAAATGAGACAGTTTTCTCCTTGGCAAATTCAATCATTTTATGCAAAACCAGGTTAAGCAGGGCTGCATTCTAAGCAGTGTCCCTCCTGTGTCCCATGAATGTATGTGGGGCCCTCCTGCTTGGTTGGGTGGGGGGATGAACAGGCTTTTTCGGGTGTCTCCAGAGGCCTGCCTCTGTTGCTCAGAGGGTCAACCAAAACTTTTAACTTTGGGCAGAGAAGAAAGCTGCCTGCTTTTTCCTCTCACGAGTGGATTTTTAAAGAGCCAACTCACAGAATAGCTATACTCCCCTGCCCTAATCTTGCTTTCTTAGTTTTCCTTAATTAGGGGGTGGGGAGTTGGAGTTGGGGGCCCGAGTTCATGTAAAAACTGTCAAGTGAGTTGGGGGGCGGGGAGAGTGGAGAACTCCAGCGCAGAAAAAATTCAAAAAATCGTAAAAGGAAAAGGGGGAACTTGAAGCCCAGAAGTCATTGTTTTCTTTATTTCAAAGGGAAAAACCTGCCTGATTCTCATCCTTTTGATTGATTAAGGCCCTGAATACCTCACAGCCCCGGAGTGACAGTCCCTGAATAGACTCGAGCGAATAAAGCGCAGTGCAGAGTGCGGGGCTGGCACTCGGGGGTGTAAAGGAGGCGAGTTCGCTGGCACTTACCAAGTTATAAATAAAAGGCTATGCACAATAGCACCTTCTCTAAGGACAGACAGTCTTTACAACACTCCTGGCGTCATATCCTGCTGGGGACACTTCAGCTCCTAGCCAAGACTTCGCTCCTTTTATTTTTCCAGCAGTTTAGTCTGAATACCATAATAAATTCCTGAGAACAAACGCTGCAGCCGGGCAAAACTTTAACATATAGACGCATCTCTGCTGAGGCATTGGGGGATCTATACCTCCAGATTTAGAGCGAGGGCTTCCTAGAGAGTGTTTTTCAGTCATGGAGAGGAGATGCCTTTCTCCCACTTTCCTCTTCCCCAGCCTTCCACTAGCCAGTCCTGGGGCCTCTGGCCACTACCTAAACTTCACACCATCCCTGCCTCCAGACTGAGAGGACAAAGAACGTATCAGCACACCCTGGACTCCTTCTAGGAGAGATTTCATAGGGAAGGACCCCCCCCCCCCCAATAATAAGCCTAGGCCCAGGGCCATGGACCAGAGGAAGGAAGGCTAAACCTGTCTGGGGGCTCCAATGCCTTCTTATTGGAATGCTGCTCCCTTCATTGGCAATAAGCCAAGAAAAATGAGAGAGTCATGAATAGAAAAGTAGACATAGAGACACACAGAGAGATAGAATGAAAGAGTCAGAGACAGAGAAAGACACAGAGATACACACAGAGAAATAGAAAGTCCAGGAGAGAGACACAGATAGAGCGACAGCCAGAGAGACGAGGACCCCTCTCCGGTCTCAGCAGCTGCCCGTCTCCCTCGGACTGTCTCTCCGGGTTTCCGTGGGTCTATCCTTCTCTCCCCGGGGAAGGGGCGCAGCGCGGGTTCCTCTCCGGGCCGGCGGAGGCCTGGGCACCGCCGGGGATGGGAAGAGAAAGTGGCCGCTGTCGCCCAATCAGCGCGTGTCTCCGCCACCCGGGACGGTCTCCCCGTCGGCCAATCGCAGCTCAGGGCTCCTGACCAAGCTTTGGGTGAAAGAACTAATAAATGCTCCCGAGCCCGGATCCCCGCACTCGGTGTCACGACGGGAGGAGACTCAGGCCGGCCGCGCTCCCGCCCACACCCCTCCTCCCAGGCTCGTAGCGGCGCTCGGAGCCCCCTCCCCAGCGCTCCCTGCCGCTGGGCCGCCCGCCCAGACTCGCACCAAACTTTTCCGCCCTGGTCTCGGCATCGTAGACTCGGGGGCCTCCCCGCCCGCCCCTTTCCCCGGTTCCACCTCGAGCCTCTCCCTGGACTAGGAGCGAGCAACCCCCCTCCCCGCGTCCCTCCCTCTCTTTCCATCCTTTTTGGGGAGGGGCTCTCCACTCGGGGGAATTGCCGAGGGTCACAAGCTCCGCGCTCGTCTTTCTATTTCGCCTTCACCTGGATATAATTTCCAAGCGAAGCTGCCTCCAGGATGACCACGCTGGCCGGAGCCGTGCCCAGGATGATGCGGCCGGGCCCAGGGCAGAACTACCCGCGCAGCGGGTTCCCGCTGGAAGGTAAGAAAGGGCCTCCGCGTCGCCGGGATCCCGAGGCCTCGGCCGGGCTGCTCCACCCAACCCGGAGTCTCCACAGGCTCGTTCGGCGAGTCCAGGAGCCCATTCTCAGGATACCCCCACCCCCAGAAGGAAACAAGGGCGAGACCACTTGATTTTCTCTGAGCTAACGAAGCGCCCTTCTCTCCGCAAGGGCCCGCGGAGCTTTGCGGCCCGGCCTGAGTCCGGGCCGGTCGCCTTTCCCCTGTTGTTTCGGAAATGCCCTGGTAGGGAAGAAATCAACCGGCTTCTGAACAGCAGAAAGAAACTTCTTAGCATTTTGTCCACCAAGGATCTTGCAAAACTGTCCCAGCTGCTCCCGGTGTTTGCTAAACTCTTGTTCATCCCAAAAGAATTTTCTCGCCGGTGCAAAGTTGTGGTAGCGCCCGCCACTGCAGCATCGTGCTTGGAAATTTTAGTATTAATTGACTCATTAATTAGAATTCCATTCATCTCCATGGTCCTCTCAAGTGTTCAGAACCCATTTGGGGAAGGACCCTTCGGTCAGCCTGATGGTTCTGGAACCCCAGCAAGGCAGGAGAAGGTACAAGCCCAAGACTTTCTAGACCGTTGGCGAGGTTGGGGCGCCCGAGGCGGGATGCTGACCAGGCGACGTCTGGCCCTGGACCTCAGTCCAGAGTAGAATGTACCCAGAGCACCAGCCCAGGCGAGAGGGCCTGCCAGGGGACTCTTGCCTTTCTTCAAGGTGTAACAGGTGACATGAGCTGCCGCCCTCGGCCAGCTTTTAGAACCCTCTTGACCTTTGGCTGAGGCACTCTTAGGTGGAAACCTGAAGGGCTGTTAGCTCCTCCAAGTTGCTTAGAAAGTAAGCCACCCCAACTAGAGAGAGTTTGAGAAAGCCAGAGCCCCGGTGAACTTCTCCATGCCTGGAGGCTGTTCCTTGACCAGCCTCAGGGTCACCCACCACAAACTGTCCCCTCTCCTGGGCCCAAAGGAAAGGCAATTTCACTGGAGCAAGTTATTGTGCCCTGGTTGCTCCCTTCATACAAGATTATCTGCCCCTAAACTGCTGACTAATTTGAACAAATGTGGTTGAAGTAGGGTCTGGGGCAGGGAGCCTGAATCAAGCAGTTTCAGTGCTGAGGCAGTCACCTGCCAATTGGTCAGAAGAGTGCAAAATTAGGTTCGTTCATCTTTGGGGCTGCTCTCTGTGCTCCCAAAATGACACTCTGTTTTTGCCTCTCTTTTCACCTCCTGCTCCCAGTGTCCACTCCCCTTGGCCAGGGCCGGGTCAACCAGCTCGGTGGTGTATTTATCAATGGCAGGCCACTACCCAACCACATCCGCCACAAGATCGTGGAGATGGCTCACCACGGCATCCGGCCCTGTGTCATCTCCCGCCAGCTGCGTGTGTCCCACGGCTGTGTCTCTAAGATCCTGTGCAGGTATCAAGAGACAGGCTCCATCCGGCCTGGTGCCATCGGCGGCAGTAAGCCCAAGGTGAGTGCGTGGCCTGTCTCTGGAGGCCTCCTGGCTGCAGTGTCCAGAGTTAGAAAAGGGTGGCTGAGGGCAAGGACTACCATCCAGGGCTTCCCAAAGAGTTTTTTTCTCACATCCAAGAAGGTGTGTGTGTGTGTGTGTGTGTGTGTGTGTGTGTGTGTGTCTGTTGGGGGTGAAGGGAGGGGGTTAGAGAGCTGTTTGAGCTGGTGCTCCTTGATAAATGCTAAGGAAAAACTATAGCCTTTTTATTTTTATTTTGCAAAGGAGATAAAGCATTTGTTTTTATGCCTTAAATCCCAGAGTCCTCATCAAGTTATTTTAATAGGCAAACACCTCAAGAGTGCAAGGCGTATATGCCCACCTGTTGCTTGTTTCTTTCCTAAGTATCTTTCCAGCTCCCAGCTACTGCACTGCCCTTTCCAAAACTAACCCAAGGAGCCTCTTTTGGTTTTCTAATGGCTTCTTTCCCAACTCCCATCCTCAATCACCTCCCGTGCGAACTGTCCTCGAGGAGTCAAAAGCTAGGGTGATTTGTTGCTTATGCAATGAGCCAATGATATGGCTTTTAAAAGTTTGGTGCTATCCTCCAACTATTTCAGTTCTTCTTAAAAAAAAAAAAAGGGAAAGAGAGTCACACTGGTTAGGACTAAGTAGAAGGGGATTATATAAGGTCTGCCTTTTCTTCTGGATGTGGGGAAAATCTAAAGTAATTTTCTAGTTGCCACAGTGCAAAATTAAAAGGAGAGTTCTGGTAAACTGAAAACTTCCAAACAACAGCCTCTCCTCCCATGCCAACCCTCTTTGAATCTCTGAAAACGTTTTTTATTGGGGGAAAAAAGAGCCAGTCTCTCAAATGATCCATATTTGCTATCCATTCTAATACTTAAAACCTAGATACTCACCTTTTGCATTTCATTTTGCTCTTCACTTTAGCTAAAATCTCGTGCACCTTTGGAAAGGCACAAGTTACAGATTTCACTGGATGCTTCTGCCCCTCTTTCAAGCGTTCCTTTTTTAGTTTCGTTTTCCAGTGGACTCAGTGTAAAGAGTTACATTTCTTTATTCACATGGATCAGAAGGTACACCCCCTGTAATGTGTTGTACCTTTTCTTAAATTATCCTAATTGTGGGAGCTCACTGGGGGAGAAGAGTTCCCAGGCTGCTGCAGGCTGGGATGGTTTTCTCTCTGCCCCTTTTAAACTGCCTTGGGGTGTCAGGGTCCTTTTTGCTAACCAGGGGGACCTTCCCAGGGGTTGCAAGGAGCATCCCGTCAGGCCCGCAGACAGTGAGGCTTCGACATCTGGCCCAGAGGACTGGGTACCAACGCTTGCCTGCCTGTTCTCTTAAAGCAGGTGACAACGCCTGACGTGGAGAAGAAAATTGAGGAATATAAAAGAGAGAACCCCGGCATGTTCAGCTGGGAAATTCGAGACAAACTACTCAAGGACGCGGTCTGTGATCGAAACACCGTACCCTCAGGTACGAGGCCCATTAAACGTCTTCCTGAGACAAGACGTCAGCCGCCGTTCCCAGCCGAACCATAATCACCCCGCTGGTCGATCTGGGGATAGGCGGGCAGCCCCTCCCAGGGCTCTGAAATATTTACGAACTAGACATTTTTGGTGTTTTATGGAGGAATGATGAGCTGCTTGTCCTGGGGTTGAGAGACTGCCGCTGAGGGCTCCCCAAAGAGAATTTCTGTCGTGCAGGCAGGGCAGGAAACGCGAGGCAGAGGCCAAACGTTTATTAATATTGATGTTCCCTTTTAAAAAGAAACAAATGTTTGGGTAACCCCAACTGAAGGGAGATGGGGCCGCGCCAAAGGAGACTTCGCTGGGTGCTCATAGGAAGGAAGGCTTCGGCAACCGCCAAGATTTTTTTTCTGGGAGAGTCCCAGGGATCATCCGGCGCCCCCGGCGGCCAGGGGGAGGCGGACAGAGAAGAGGGGCGAGTGCAGGGCGAGCGCGAGGGCGCACGGGTTTGTTTTTAATTAAAAGGAAACTCCCTTACCCCCCCCCCTGCGAGAACGAGATATTTCAGAGCATGGATTTGTTTACCAGACTGGAATCTGGAAAAAATAAATGGGGAGAGTGCATTTTCTTTTGATTTTTACAATAGGAAACGATTCCGCAGTTGAAATTTAAACCCTTTATAGCCTCAAAAAAAGTTGAATTGCAGGGAACGGGTCCTCTCTGGTTCTGCCTCCCTTAATGTGAACTGTGGGGCGCAATGCTTTCCGGCTGAGGGGGTGCAGGATGGGCCAGTGGGAGAATTTCCTTAGATTGGAGATCTAGAGACCTGTCTTTGGAATCAAGGAGGGAAACGCTTCCTACTGGGGAGAGAGGACGGAGACGGCGGTCCCTGGCCCTAACTTGAAGGCTCAAACTTTCCAGGCTCCCGGTTCCCTGTTCCCTAGAAGCCGATAAGGCGACGGGGGATTTCAGGAGGGGAAGAGTCTAGAAAGGTGAGGATGCCCAAAGATGCTGGAGGAGACCAAAGCAAGCTGTTCATGGCAGGCCTTCTAGGCCCCTCATTCCTACCCCGACTGGGGACTGGTGGGCCCCTTCCAGCAGGGCCCTACAAGTCTCAGTCCTATGCGCTCCCTTCCTCCTCCCGCCCCCAGTGAGTTCCATCAGCCGCATCCTGAGGAGTAAATTCGGGAAAGGCGAAGAGGAGGAGGCCGATCTGGAGAGAAAGGAGGCTGAGGAGAGCGAGAAGAAGACGAAACACAGCATCGACGGCATCCTAAGCGAGCGAGGTAAGCGGCGGCGCGCTGGGCGGCGCCCTGTCGTCCTGCGCCTCGGCAAACATCCGCGCTCTGACGTTGGGGGCCTTGAGGGCAGCGCAGCCCCGGCTCGTGTCAAGGTGCCTCCTTGCTCATATCTACTGCATCCGGCTAAGAGCATTCAAGGGAAGGACCAGAGACGCACTTGCAGGGAACACAAAAATCTTTTAGGGTCTGTTTTTTGTCTTTTTTTTTTCTCTTCTATTTTATCTATTTTCCTGCCGCACCACTCTCAGTCCTTGGGAGTCTGGAACTGCGAATTGTGCTCTAGGTGTGGGGCTACTCTCTCGCCCTCAGGCATAAGGCACTGGGCATCTCTGAATGGGGGGGGGGGGGGCTAAGGGCAGTCCGTGAGCCTCCGGAGATTAAAGGGACTTTTGCGCCCTTAGGAAAGGCCCGGATCTCCAGAGTCTTTCCCACAGCAGAGTAGGGAGGGGAGCGAGGGAGAGAGGGTGGGGGACAGGGTTCTGGAGAGGAAGAGACTCAAAACTCTTTTAGGCAGAAGGGTGCCAAAGTTGTATGGCGCTGACTGTCATAGATATATATGTGTAGATTGGCTTTTTTTTCCCTTTTAAATTGGTTTCCAAATGCGGTAGGATTTGAGCTGTGTGTCTCTGGAAAGTAAAACAAGCCTAAGCTCTGGGCTACAAACTGAAGAGATCCGGGTTCTTGGGCACGCGGTGCTGGCACCCTTTCTCCGCCCTGGGGAGCGGACTAATGGCTTCTTGTTGGCTGCGAACTGCCAGCCTCAAGAGAAAAATCTCCCCCGTGGAGCCATAAGTGCAGCTTGCTTCCCTTTTACCAGCTGCGGGTTATCTCCAGATTCTAAAGGTAACCCCCTCCCACAAAAAAGTCGACCCTTTGGGAACTGAACCCCAAAGCGTTCACAGCCTCAGGAGAGTCTCAGCACTTTCGGCCTTGGGGAAGATTGCACCTCTTCAAAGACGCAAAGTGTCTGGAGTCGCGCCCCCCACCCCGCCCACGCGTGGCCTTCCCTCGCCTGGGGCCGAGACTTGGTTAGACTGAGTTGACTTTTGAGTTCACCAGGTGAGCTTGAAGCGGTCACCCACTTCGACCAATTGGGTCTCAGACCCCAGCCAGTGGCGTCCGGGGCAGGATTGTGGGTAGGGAAGCCGATCATTTGCCCAACCACGGGGCGAACCGCTGTCCCTCCGGGGCAGCAGCTTTACAAATCAATGCAAACTCTGTACACGACCTCGAAGGGACATAGATTTAGATGCAGCGTGGAGATGCTGGGGAGGGAGGAGGGCGAGAAACCAGCCCACCCCAAACCCAACGGACCCCAGCAGGCAGCGGGGCCATAAGCCCAGCGGGTAGGGGAGGCTCAGGAAGGGGGATGGAGGGTGGCAAGGCTTTGCTACTTGTTGCTGGAGGCGCCTGCGCGGCAGATCGGCAGCTCCCTCGCAGCTACCGGCAACCGAGGCCCAGGAGACAAAACGCCCCAAATGAGCTGGTCAAACATTTGTACAACTTTTCCAGCTTTTACAAAGAAGGCCTTCTCTACACAATCTACACTTGGAGATGAACTTGGGAGACAAAGCCTGGAGAGTCCATTGAAACTCACACTTTAGCTCGGCCCAGACAAAGCTCCAGCTCGCAGCAGCTTGATGTGAACAAAGGAAGGCAACCTTTTTATAATTCAAGGAGAAAAGAAGAGAAAACAGCCCCACAAAGGGCTGAGAATAGACATTATGGGCTTGCAATGAGGGATGAATTATTCAATGAGCCCCAATAGCTGCTGCACCAGGAAGTTTTATGGACTCTCCAGCGTGGAAAAAGTGGCCATTTCACCTACAAAATGTTTCTAGTCTTTTGGGCCATCTAGTCGGGCCCGCTGCCATTGAAGGGCAATTGCTACCATTTAAAAAAATCAGAGTATTTTCCCCAGCGGGGGCTGAATCGTTGAAAACACATATACACACACCTCAGAGGCGAAGTCTAATTTAATTTGGGCTTGTCAAGGACGATGCAGCGTCAGTCTCTCCAGCGCCTCTAGCTCCCTTTACAGATGAGCCCTGGAGGGCAAAGGCGGCCCAGAGAAAGGAGAGAGTGGGGTGGAGTTTGAAGAGAAGTTTAGAAAATTCAAAAAAAAAAAATTCCCTCCGTTGTTTGGGCTTCAACAATACCAGGGTGCCCTGGTATCAGAATGAAAGTTGATAAAGGGCCCTGAGCCTCAGGCGGGGCGGTTGGGTGTTCTGACCAGGGTGTCGCGTTCTCAGTGGACGTTCCAGCTTCCTTTCCGGTCTGTCGGATGTTGCTGAGACTGGTTTTCGCAGGTACATCTTTCTATTTGTCAGACACTAAGACACAGGGAGAGAGGTACCCTAAAAGAAGTTAGAACCGCCCTCACTCTTCTCTCCGGGGTCTCTCCCATTCTTTTCGCCCGCCCCTTTCACCTTCCCAACTTTCCCTTGTCCCTCGCCCAATCCTAGAGCAGCGCGACAGGCCGACCGGGTGCGCTCAGCTGTATGCGCCGTGGCGCGCAATAGATGCTGTGCGCCACTCCTGGGTTTATCCTTCCAGCTCTTTCTCCCGAGTGGAAGGAGAGAGAGTCGGGTGGCCAGGAACCACCCCCTCCACCCTCCCAGAACTGGCCCCCTGCACCGACCCCGCAACACCCTCCTCCGCCCCTAGTCAGCGCCGAGAGCAGAGTAGGCGCAGCCGGAGGAACCAAGCCCCGGTCGGGGCAGCGGGGGCGGTGGGCACGGCCCGCGCTGCGGCCACTCAATGGGCGCCTCTGTTCCTCCCCCGGCGCGGCAGAGCTGGCCCGCGGGCGCCGCCACAATGGGCCGGCCCCCACTCCTGCGATCTGCGCCAAAGCGCCGCGCCGCGCCGCCCCCTCCCCTGCGCTCCGGCCGGCTCGCAGCTTAGCTCGCCGGGCTGCAGCCGACTCAATTGCCTCCTTTATGTCCTTCTTACTTTCATCTAGACACAGCCCGCCTCCCCCCTTCTTCTCCTCTTTTTTTCCCCCTTCCTTGCCTGAGGCTCACATTAGTGAAATTTCTGCAACCTCCCCCCATTTTTTTCTTCTTATTTTAAAGAAAGCCCTTAACACAAAAGCAGTGACTAATCAATAGAAACTGCTCCTTCATCAGCTCCTCCTCCTCCTCCTTCTCCTCCTCCTCCTCCTTCTCCACCACCACCACCACCACCAGCAGGGTGACGCTTTTCCTGTTTGTGAGTTTTGGGAAACATTTTTGCTTTGTGCCGTAATGGAATTAGAGGACAGATGAGGACTGTAAATGGACACGCGACTGCGAGACTCTCGCTTAAATATTTGGATGCAAAGTTACAATTACTGACTTGTTGCAGAGGCTTTGAAGTGGCAGTGCGGGAGTGCAGGGGGAGAGAGGCCAGATTGCCAAATTGATGTTTTGATTGGGGCTGGAGATACACTTTCATAGGACTCTACTCCTTTTAAGAATCATCAGTGAGCGTGGGAGGTTTGCAACAGTTTCAAAGATTGAGCCAAGAGACCCGAAGCATAGGTCGGTTGGAGCTTATCTTCCTTTCATATCGCTCGCTTTCAATTGGACATTTAGGAAAAAACGTGTCTTTTTTTTTTTTTTTGAGAAAGTAAAAAATGACAATTTGCTAGGGTTTGTAAACTTAGGAGCTTTTCAAACATGAACGAGGACGACATCAACTTTTCAGCAGGGCATAAGAGAAAGCCATTAAAAAGGCGCAGGCGTTTTAAAGGTCCCGGAAGTATTTCATTTCCAGTAGAATCATAAAAAGAGCATTTTATCATTAACGGGAGAGCTACTGAAGTCGAGGGGAAGGGAAGGCTGTTTCCCCCCACCCCCACCCCACCCCCAGTTAACCGGGAGGGACATTTTGGCGCGAGGCTAAGGGCGCGGGGGACAGGCGGTGGGAGGGGGGGAGGAACTTTCCCACAGATTAAAATCATGGGCTATAAGATCTTTTAGGTTTGTGGCATCCGAACCTTTATTAAAGTGGACAGCCCACTCTCCAAGTCCATTTGTCGGAATCACGAATCTGACCCCAATGTCGTCTCTAGTCTTTTTGGTAAATTTTGTGTTTTCTGAAGCCCTTACAATACTCAGCGAGGAACGATCACCCATTTTTAAATGTACTGGAAATATCAGAACTTGAATTAAATGAAAACACCACGCCGCGTTCTTTTCCAGGATATAGCGGTTACGATTTTTCTGTTGGACTGATTAAAAAGGAAACGGCAGAGTTCGGGTCGTAGCTTTCCTTTTCCGCTGGTTTGTTTGGTGACTGCTGTATGCTTACTTTCTAGCCTCATTGGAAACATGCAGATTTTCTAATTAATGCTTGAAATTGTATGTTTATTTTGAAGTTTGATTTGATTGTTGATAGCACCGGAACGGGGATGTAAGGGGCTTCAAGTGCGTAATAATTACTGAAGGGTCATTTAAGAGTCCCCAGGGCTGAGCATAAAACCCATCGGGGCGGTGAGGCGGAACCAGCAAGTGCGCCTCGGTTCAGGGAGTGGAATATGCGGAAATCAATCAGGTGACTAGGGGAGATGCCACTGAACCCAGGTTCAACGTTCATGAATAAGTATATTTTGAGGACACACACACACACACACACACATCCACCTCCCCCAAAACAAACAAAAAAAACAAAAAACCTTCCTAACCTTGAGATTAAATGTTTAAGTTGTACCTAAATAAACAGTCAATGAATATTAAAAGCAACAAACAAATGGTAAGAAGTTCATCCAGGGCTGGGACAGAGAAGGTTCAGTTTGGGGAGGGAGTTCCTACAGACAGGTAACTTATGCGGGTAAATAAAGATTAAAGAACCATTAAGAATGTACATACATAACTAACAAGACATTAAAAGGCAATTAAGCAGTCAGTTTAATGCCTTATCTCACTGGCTGTTGGGGGGTTGTTTTACAACTAGGAATTAAAATCTGAAAAGAAAGTTTTCAGCAGCTCTGGCCAAATATTGATTAAGTAGCTGTTTGTTGATACCATTGTTACGCATTAAAAGGCCAGGATCTCGGCCCCTCAGTGGCCATCTTCCATTGTGAGGGATTCTTAACCACTGAGATCAAAGCGGGATCATTTCAACTTATCTGTCTTGGAAAATCCTCCTTTTCCTCTGAAACCTCTAAGGAGGATTGACCAAATTCTCTTTAAGAAATAGGAAGCGAAACCAGTTACATGTCCTATGTTTGTAGAGAAGAGATTCATGGGGTGTTTTTAATTATCCTATGGTGATTTCTTGTTTGGAACTTAGGCTAAGATGGTGAATTTATCATCAAATATATTCTCCTTTGGGGGAGGTGGCTGGAGGCATGGAGAGTAAGATCCGCATGTCACTAAATTCTTAAATATGGAAGTTTCACTGGAGTTGCCTTCCAAGCTGGAATGATATAAAGGAAAGCTGTTGAAGTTTTATGTAATACTAGGTGGGGAATAATTAAATACACAGGACACTGGGAGTTATACTGACTGCATTTCTCTACACATGTTTCTGTAATTTTTGTGTTTATGGATGGTTAGATGAGTCACATGTATATTTTTAAATGTCCTATAATGTAGAAGCAGATATGTGTTTGTTTGTGTGTATACTTTGTGCATCGTTAAAGTTTATTTATAAGTCAGTCACTATGAATTATCCTGGCAGTAAACTATACCCAGTTGCACATACACAAAAAGGTTTATTTGTCCTATGGATTACACTTTTTAGAGTTATCAGAACTTGAGGTAACATCGCAGCTTCCCAATTCATATTTAGCTTTGCGGTTGAATACTGGAAAACTAGTTTCCTGAATAATTTAATGACTTTTGGGGCTGCTGATTTTTTGATGAACTATTAGGCTTTCTTCTTCTCGCTCTCTCTTTGGTTTTAGAATTCAATATTTTTGGATAGATTTTCCTTTTATTATGCTGAAACTCCTGCAAGGGCTCTTTTGGAAATACCATCTCTGTGCTTAATTTGCAAATTCCAACAAATCACTCTGAGGTTGTGAAATTTATGCCAGATTCAGGCTTTGAATATTCAACTGAGCATCATGGAGCTGCCCGTGTGGGGAGGGGTTTCTGAATCCCTTTCTCTGACTCTGCTCATTTCACTACTAAATAATTGTGCATTAAAAATTTTTTTTGTTTTATTTTTTTACTATTTCTTGTTCACTCTTGAACAAAATGAATCTTGACATACAGAGTCAGGATGAGTCGCAGGTATTTTCTACTATAATCTCCCCAATAATTAATAGTCTACCTGTGCTCAAATGCTCTTTGAAATAGTCCCAGCCAATGCAATGTGGGACAACTGCCTGAAATTGATTAAGCTGGAAGTGTGAGTCAGCTCAGATCTATTATGATTACCTTGTCCTGGGTCCAGATGCAGCATTAGAGAGTTCTTTGTTGCATTTTCCATGTACATGTATATTTATATACATGCAGAGTTAAAGTGACTTTTCCCCTTTGGGTATCAGGCTATGTGTTTTGTATAGTCCCAGGGGGACAGCAGAGTCATGCTCTGAGTGGGGTCTGATCTCAGAATTACTGACCCAACAACTGACTTATGTCAATTACACCTCAATAAGGCTGGAAGAAATAAATTAAAAATTGATATTATTGTAAAAACATAAAACTGGCTGCCTTTAGCTGGGAAAATGTGATCAAAGAAAGTGAAAGGGAATTTCACAAGTTGCCATTCTCTCGGTACACTAAAATGGGAACAGAGGACTATCTTCTGCTCTGCTGGGAAAGATTTTCTTACCTCCTTCATTCCAGTCTCTGGTAGAAAGTGGCACAGCTCAGCTGTCAGCACTTCCTTGCAGTGTTGGGCCAAACACTGAGCTCCAGTAGTATTAAGCCTTGATGAAATGGGGATATCTTTCCTCTAAAAGCTTTCCCTCACATTATCTGTGATGGTCTTATGCTCTCAAATAACAGAATGTATATAATTTCCAGTTTGTAACTAGAACAGACACCATTATAAGAATGCTTATTATCATTATAAAACATTTACTTAAGAGGGATGAGTTAGAAACTTCACCACTGGCAAAGGAAGCTGTAAACACATGGGAAGTCATTGTTGAAGACACTTGAGAAATAGTAGGCTTTATGAAGTCTTATCCTCAGTGTCTATTTTCCTCCCTTCCTGATGAAACTAAGAAGAGACTGACAGATAATTTCTATCATGGAAATGACTACTTTTCTGTAAAGATATAATTGTATTTTAATAAAGGGCAATAGTGTAAAATTTAGAATTTGATTGGATGCACATTTCTCTTAGAAAAAAAAAAACCTGAGAGTTTTACTTTGCACATTGCATATTGCAAAATATATTAGCATTTAGGTTTTTGCTGCAGGATTTTAAATTAAAAAAAGACAAAAACAACAAAGAACCCCTTTTCTTTTGTTGAAGCAACTCGATCAGAGTAAGTAGTCTGAGATTTTATGTCCTTCTTATTGAGGAATGAATCTTCCCCAAACAGATTTGAACTCATGATAGGCAATAGCAAACTAGCTGTATTTGTCTCCTTAAACCCATTTAGTTATTCCTTGACTCTTATGTACTTTTATTTGGCCAGATTTACTGCATCTACAATAATATATTATTATAAACTCTCTAGGAGCCAATTTCCCACTCATTCTGGATTTAATTCCATTGGATTCTATTTTAAAACCTCTGATCAAAATGCTTTGTGACAAGAATGGGAGACTCTTTTTGGCTGTCTAACACAAGATTGAGGAAGAGGAAATACCACTAATTTTCAGCATTTCAAAAATTTCCAGGATCATATTGAGAATTCAAACAGTGTAGTTTTATGGAGGCTTGCTTAAACATAAGTTTAAAAAAATATGTAATTGAATGGTGGACATATTTCAGGAACAAACTGCACAATTAAATGTACTGACCTTATGTCATTAGATGGAAACAATAAGTGAGTTAGGACAGAATGGCTAAGAAAGTTAATTGCTGTGTGCAGTTGATCTTGAAAGATGGAATTGGTTTTTGTATACTTTCATAGTCAATGCTTATATGGTCACATACAAATTTACATTTTTAACAGAAAGCCTACATTTTTAGGCTTGTGTTTTCCACAGGTACACAGAGAAGCTAAAAGTACAGCCACCATACCCATTATATCTTACTTTTTGGCAAACCCTAATATAGGCATTAACTTACCCAGTCAATGGTCACTTAGGCATTGTCCAGGGGTATTAACATCATTTTTGTTTCCTTTATAGTGTCTATCTTTAAAAAAAAAAAAAACCTATTTTTAAACAATTGTAGACTCATAGAGCCTATCTTCAAATGTGTATTTTCAAATTCTTCCAATTTTCAAATATCCTACCATGATTAAGAAAATCTTGGCCAGAGGATGAGTGCATGTATATGTCTCTCAATTACTGTGGTTGAGCACAACCTGAACTAAAGAAAATTAATTATTCCAATTCATTTTATTATAACAAAAGCAACAGGTTCTTTCTTTCTGAATCCCTACTTGGCTGGTTTCCTGATTGAGGTTCACTAAAGCAATTGAGTGTTACTTGTATGACTTAAAACACACCCCCAAAGTCCTTTTTCATGTTTTTGCTTACCTGATAAGAGCATAGCACGCAAGGTAAAAGTGGTCTACTTGCATCACCAATGTTACTCTAAAATTGAGACCAAGCACATTTAAGGTGCAACCCCTTGAATTTCCATTTTGATGTCTGGTAAGGTGGGGGCACATCATACCAATTTCCCAGGGTAATTGGGAAAAAAAAAAAAAGGAGATGTAAGTTACATGCAAGTTTCACTTATCTCACAGGAAAACTCAAAATCTTGGGGGGAAAAACCCTCTGAACATGCAGAAAGTGACTAGCCTACCAGCAGATGGGCTCTGCCTAAGGGCAGATAAAAGCTTAATTCAGGCTTAAGAGCAACAATAAAGACCAACACCCATACATGCACACATGCACGCACGCATGCTCACACACACCACAAAGTCTGCTTTCGCTGAGCCAAAAGATTGAGTTTATAAGAAACTCTTTAATAGAGTTTATTGACTTAATAGAAATGAAAAAATAAAATTTGAAAATCATTCACTGAGATATCAAAAGATATTTTTAAATTACTTTCTCTCCCAGTCTGTAAAGATGGCTTTTGTCTCTTAGACTAACTTGGTTATTTAAGACGCTTCTACATTTATCTTTTCTTTGTTTTGTTTGTGTATTTGTTTGCACAAGTTTTTCTTCCCATGGGATTGTCAGGCACGTTGCTTTTTGAAAACAGATCTCACACAGGAGTTCTTACTCCTGCAATCCTGGTACAATCCTTCATCTCATAGAATCGGGTTGGTATAATTTCTCATCACATCCCTTCTTCAGCTTGCTTCGTTGCTTTAAATGCCTTTATAGCTCCAAACGGGAGATTGTGTGCGTTCTTCTTTCTTTCTGCAGGATTCTTTATAATCCCTCCTTTAAAATTTGAATTCAGAAACATTAAGGAAACTTTCCAGAACAGCCTTCATTAAGCTGGAGGATACATTTCAATGATCTCTCTATTCAGTTTCCCCTCTCTCCAACCCTCAAAGCTTGGGACGTCTGTGTGGTTGTGGGTGCGATCCGAGGTTGAAAAGTAAGTTGCCTGGCTTGTAAGACTTGTGGAGGCTGGAGAGCTCCTGCCCCACAGTTCTCCCGCTGGAACAGCCGCTGGAGAGAGGGAAGGTTGTTTTCTTATCCCCGCGTGCACTGGGCTGACCTGTCTCTGAAATAGGTCAGGCTGGGGCACCGCCAGTTTATGCAGCTGTCACGGCTTAGGCGTCGCAGCGGGCAGCCTGGGCTCCTTGGCCAGGCCAGCCCCCAGTGAACTGATAAAAATTCGCTGGCGAGCCCTGGACCTTCCTTCTGGACTGTGCTGGCCCCCTAAAGGCTTTTAGAGGCAAGGGGACTCCTGGATTACAGGGGGCCAGCTCTCAACCTCAAAAGGGAAGAGTTCTTTTATTCCCAGGATTGCCCTCCTGTCCATCCAAACACTCAAGTGAAAAATATGTGCTTTGTCAGATTGTATTTGTAAAGCATCATATTTATTTTTTGACTGGGTAAAACCTTCATTCGGCGCATAATTCAAAAGATAGAAGAGAATGTACAGTGACAAGATTTCTTCCCATTTGGTCCCTCGGTACCTTGGCTGTCTTTCTAGAGAGTTTTTTCATAAACAAGTAATCATATTTCTTGCTCTCTGTTAAAAGTACTCTCTTTGCATAAATGCGAAGCCCACTGTAGAAACTGTTCTGTGCCTTGCTTTTTTTTTTTCTCCACCTTAGAATATATCTCTGCAATTATTCCACATTAGGGCCTGGGGGACTTTCCAGCCTGTTTGTATAGCTGCATAGTATTCCATCCCATTGGCAAATGATGATTAATTTACAGCATTTAGTGTTTCTCATCTAAAAGCCCCATTTGGCACATATGTCCCTTTATTTGTAAAATAATTAATCTGTGGTGGAGACCAAGGGAATGGCACTTGTGATTTTGATAGCTTTGGTGGAATTTGGGTTCTGCCTTGGGAACAAATGGTGAAGGAAAGCTTAGTAAACAGGGAGTATGCAGATGTTTGCCTTTGTACTTTGGCACACAAGTACATAGGTAGGAGCATAGGTTTTGAAATTTCTGCTTAGGAAATTCCTCCAGTATTTCAGTATTTCTCCAAACGCAACATCTCTAAATCCAAGGAAAGCTTTTTGCTTTGACTTCGTGATTCCTCTTTTCATTCTTTTCTTCTTACTTACTATTTATTTCACTTCATCTCCATCAAAAACAGAATATTTATATTAAGCATTCTTACCTGTTTTTCTTTCTGTGATGGAAAATTTGGGGATAGTTTTAGAACAATTCATAGACAACTTATTCCTTAGCTGAAAAGGAGAAATTGTCTTTCAGGGTTTACAAATTATGTTCGAACTAGTGAGAGAGCAGATTATGAATAATAAAACATAGCTTTCTATTTCTAATTTTTGAAAAGCGCTGGCCTGATGCTCTAGGGGTTTCTTGAGTTTGCTAAAGGCTAACTTTCAATTTTCTGAACTTTGAGGGGGCTTGTATCCACTCCCTCTAGGCACAAAAGACTTTTTATGTTTTTGCACATACCTTGCCTCCCTCAAATCATTTCAGCCTATTTTCCCTTAAATTTGATGCTCAGGAATTCAGTTGTTGATGCTACTGAGTACCTGGCTTACCTAAGCTAGAAGTCGGAGGCTGCGAAATGAGCCAGAAAGAACCGTGTTCCAACTATGTGAGAAAAACAACCCTCTCCACCCCCAGGCCCCCACTGAGAAAACTGGAGATATGAACGCCAATAAATATTATAAAGTCAATATTTCAGGTCGTTCCTTCTTAGGACTGGGCCTTTCAGAAAGAGGAGAACAAGTTAGGGGCTAAGAATTTATTTTTTGAAAATCAAAATCTTGATTTCGGTTTTAAAAAAATAACAGAAAAACAAGTCTTCTTTCTTGACTGTTGCTGGAGCCAGCTCCACAGCGTGTAGCACTGTTTTATCAGGCACGAGGCAGGAAGGTGCATTCTGCTAATGCTAGAACTTTTGTTTGTGCTTTGAGAGAAATAGCTAGCTGAGTGCTTTGCTTCTCCTTCTGCTTCCCCTCTGATTGGCTTATGGCACTGTAAAGGAGCCAGTTGGGGATGTAAACAGGCTTGGCATTTAGATCATCTGCAAAGAGCTGAGAAGAATCAAAAGAAGCCCCCCCCCAAGCCCCAGCTCTGTGCATAATTTGGATTGAATCAGGCCCATAATTTGTGACATCTGATTACTACCTGCAAAAGTATGCTGCTCTCCGAATAGGAAGAGAGGTCTTGGGAAAGTTAATCCCAATGGGGAAAACTGTGATTTGTTTGTCAGGTTGCTGTGATGTTCCCCACAGAAATTTAGACCATATAAAATAAGTGGTTTTCGGGTCCATATCAACAGGGTAACCACACTTTAGATTTTCAATGCACTCTGTCATTTTTTTCATCACACAGGTGAAGGAGTAGCAGGCAGAGGCATTCCCTGGGGAACTGAGTGACCATCAGGGAGCAGGGGTTTGAGTAGGAGGGCGGCCCATTGTCTTTTGATATTTAGATATGCAACTTTTTTAAATAAAAAGAGACCCATGAATTCATACAGGGGAACACTTCAATTTTCCATTGCAAGATTCCCAAGTGAATGGGATCTCAGCGTCTGGAATTGTTGGTTATATTTTAGAAATTTTTAGAACTTATCCTCTCAGACCATTTCTAAGGGAGCTAGGGGGTCCATTTCAGGAGGTCAGGGGGATACCTGGGGTCTCCTCACAGTGCATCTGGGCAACCTTCAATAAGCCGGGGCAGAATATGATCTGGGGAGCTATGGGGTGGAAACTTTCCAGGTAGTAGATTTGCTTGGCTGGTTTGCAGACGGGACACATCCGGGGCTTGTATGCATGCAACACACATTTATCAGAAGGCGGTAGAAAGGCAACCTCTATAGTTTCTCACTAGAAGCCAATGTCTGCTTGTGGTCACAGGCCCTGCCAAGCTCTCAATACTTGTCGAATTGTCTGAGAGAAGAAAGCAAGTGGAGGACTAGGGGTTTAGCATCAGCTCAGAAACTGCAAAGAGCCTGGCTTTGGAGTTCAGGGACCAGGGAGCTGCCTGGGTAGTGGAACATCCACTGTTCTACAGGGAACCAGCTCTGGGTAAGAAGACTGGAGTAGAAACTCAAGGCCTGGCCTATTATGGATTCAGTTTCTGGGCTTTTGTCAGTGAACTTTTTGGGGCCTTGACTTCTTTCTATGTGTCTTCTTCCTGTGGAAAGTGATAGCTGGGGTTTCTCTGAGCAGCCTGCATGCAAAGCCCGTAGGGGGCTGGGAAGGCCACCTCATCTTGTTTTCATCAGAGGCTCAATCCCTGGTCAGAGAATGCAGAAATACAGATTTTGTCGGGTTAAAGTACTCATTCCTTGGCACCTTTGTGTCATGTGGTCTGTCCTTTTTAGAAAAATTGAAATGAAAAGCCACTATGGCAGGCTTTTATTCCTGTGGCACACTAGCCCATACCTTGGGCAGATAAGGAGAGGGACAATATACTTACTATAAAATACAAATAACATAGAGAACCAAATTTGGTCTGAATCTTTGCTGGCTGGTTAACTTTCATCATCTTATTGAATTACTATAATTTAATGTTATTCATTTAAAGTAATGATTTTTTTCCCCCTGCAATGAATCCTTTTTATTTATTTATGTTTAAAATTGAAGGCCCAAATTAAATTCATCAGAAAAGACAATGGCTGTCTTTCACATTGACATTTCTGGTACTTGGAAAATCCTTTTGGAAAAACTGTACGAGGTGGTTACTCAGACGGTAGTTTATAGGACATGATGTTACCAGAACAAATTTGTTTTTTTTTTTTAAGGGGAAATTTGAACATTTCCCTGTCTCCAACCCTCTGTTCCCAAACCGTTTCGAAAATGTTTTTCCCACTTTCCTTCTACAGGGGGCTCTATGGCCTGACCTTAGGTAAAAAGGTCTGTCTTGGAGGCTGTACCCTTCCTGTCTCCCTGTCACTGTGCTTCTATCTGCCTTACTCTCCCCTTGTGCAGCCAGTTTCACACACACACATATCATTGCTTCCACAGAGCTATACCTCATTCGCATTAAGAAACAACTGGTTGCCCTTCTGCAGGATGTTTGCAGTTTCCAAAAAACCCCTGGGAGCTGATCATCTGGCATGGAAGAATGAATCCCTAATGGCAGGACTCTAGGGGCCCAAATAGGAAAGCTTTTTGGTGGGGGCAAGAGATATGTTTATTTCTTTCTTCCTCCCTTCCCTGCTCTGTTCCTCTCTTTTCTTTCTTTTTTCTTTTTATGGCCTCACCTGCAGCATATGGAAGTTCCCAGGCTAGGGTTCCAACTGGAGATGCAGCTGCAGGCCTACACCACAGCTGTGGCAACATTGCATCTGAGCCGCATCTGTGACTTCCACTGAAGCTGCAGCTTTTCAGCAATGCTGGGTCCTTCACCCACCGAGCAAGGCCAGGGATTGAACGCACATCCTCACAGACACTGTCTGGTTCTTAACCCGCTGAACCACAACAGGAACTGCCAAGAGTTAGGTTTCTGATGGCCTTCAGATCACACCCCAGTGGATTCCAGCTTCACTGTGCATGTTTCTGCTATAAGGAAGCTCTCTGCTGGCGAGCACGACCTGCCAGGGTTGGTATCCCATTGAGCTATCCAGGAGGAAGCAGAGCCAGGCAGGGGTCCAAGAGCATTCTCCCTGGCGGGTAGATTTTCTGCACTTCCTGGAGGCTAGGAAAGGGCCTTGTTTGTGTCCTTTGGGCTTCTTGGCAAAAAGTAGGGCCAGAAGAAGGACATACAGGGTCTGTTCTGGCTTAGAGCCATAGACATGGAAGGCACTTTGGGGGTTCATCTTCTTTCAGAACTCCAAAACTTCCCAGGGAGCAGAGATCTGATCTGAGTATTCAAACTTCAAGTGGCCCCTAGTCCATTGTCAGAAGTCAGAAGTGAGGGGCATCCATGATGGATGTGCTGGCTAAGAGAGCTTCTGGAAAGTGATCTGAAGCACTTCTACAAGACTTCTGGAAGGCCAGAGGCTCCTGAACTCTCAGTGCTGGGGTCCTGGATCGTCTCAGAAACACATTGCTTTGGAGGGTATAAGCCACTAGGGTCCCAGGGAAACAGCAGGCATTTATTCTACCTGTGATAGATGGGGTACAGGGACAGTCTGCTGTATTTATAGACTCTAATAATCTTGTGTTCCTGCTGAGTCCCCAGAGTTGGCACGTAGACTTGACTGAGGATTTGTAAGCATTAGGTAAAGAGAGTAGACATAAGCATCTAGAAATAGCCCGAATCTGCCCCAAGCCCTCTCAAGTAGAGGATGGAAAAGGAGTCCTTCGGTGAAGTGGTTCACCATTGAGCTAATGAACCTTCAGTTCCAGGGTGTCCCTTCTCTCCCTAAATTATAGAAGCTTTAGGCCCACAAAACTCTATCTACCCTTGTCCTCATTCCATTTAGGGTGGGAAAGGTAGAGGTGAGGACACATGGGCTCCTTGTGCATGGAGTATGGGTCTGGCACACTGTGTGTGAGAGCAAAATTGATAATAACAAAAATGATGATAACAACAACCACAACAATAATAACGCTGATACTCAGTTACCTTCCAGCTGTGTCTTAGACTTTAGAGTTTCCAGAATGCTTCCCCATTTCTTAGGTTCTTATTTACTTACAGAGCCAAAGTCTGGGTCTGACAACCCAGAGCTGCTGAGAATCTACCCATGTAGCCCACATGCTACATAGCATCCTCAGTCCTTGCAAGGATCCCCTTAGGGGAATTATGGACCAATTCCTCCCAAGAAGATAAGGAACCTCCATCCACTTATTGGATATGGGCAGGTGGCTAAGACCCTTAATTCTGGGGGGCGTTGGTTCCCTCAGCTGTGAAGGGTATATTAGGCAATTTTGGGATGTAGGTCTCTGAAAGTATCACTGTGACCAGGGTTGCTTTCCTTCTCTCCACCTCATGCCCCCTTCCTCTGAAAAATGGAAGGACCGGCCTGGTGAAGGTACTCCCAGCTCTGGAAGGCTGTGGCCACTATAGCCAAGCCTGGCTCTTGGTGGATTTTGGCAAGCCCTAGGCAGCTGTTGGAGGAAACAGTGAGGCCTCAGGCCCTTGGGAATCAGGGCAAGAATGGAGAAGTCTGTGGCCCCTGGATGTCTTAGAGGGTAAATGACCCCTACCTGTACTGTCTCTGGGGGAAGGATGCCCTAAGGTGCTGGAATAGTGAGGGTGGGGATTTGCTGGACTCTTGGACAGGCGGACACACTGGCTCTTCCCCATCCATATGAGGAAATGCATGCTTTTCTACATCTCCCTCCCATCATAGCAGGGGCTTCCAAATGAGGCTGGAAAGGCCTGGGGGTATTAGTTAGAGAACTCCTTAAGTTAGAGTTGCTGAAGCAGGATGGTAACATTCCTTCTTTCAAATCATCTGTGCCCAGACATTTCCCCCTGTGTCCAGAGAAGGACACACAGGATTTCTGGCAGCTGATGGAGTCAAAGCTAGAAACTATCTGGGCTCGAGGAGAGAGAATCATTGGCGCATGCACTTTTCACTGGATTCTGTGTCCTATCTTAAACTTAAATTAGCTCCCTCACTAGTAGTTCTCAGAAACTCATTTGGATAAAGTCCCAAGATTTTTTTTTTTTTTTTGCCTCTAAGTTAAAATATGTTCATAGACACATACAAATTTTAAAAATTGTATTTGAATCAATTAGAAATTTTCATGCAACACAGAATTTGTGAGAAAACTCAAAGATTAAGTGGGAGAAAATTTCAAATTTAAAAATGTTTATTTTTTTTTTCTAGAACTTTGTTAGTAAGCATTTTAGGAAGTTGAAGAGAATGTAAGAAATATTTTTTGTTGCATTGAAAAGTATTGAAGGCAAGGTGTCATAGCCTAGCAAGAGGAGATTTTGTTATTTTTTTCTTCACTTTTTTCCTCTATTATTTTTGTGGAGGAAAATTATTTCAAAAGTCAACATCTACTACACATCAAGTTTTTAATATATATTCTGCAAGTAGAAAATGGTTCATTCAAATGCTGCAGTCCTTAATTACAAAGGCTAAATTATAAAATTAAGAATGTAGAATGCATTGAGAAAAGTCTTTTTTTTTTTTTTTTTTGTTGCTGAGGAATTTGTAAAGCAGAGAAAATACCCAATCTAATATTTGCATGCAAAATTTTTCTTATGTATCTGATACCTGTGACTCAAATGTTGTAGTTTTCTGTATTTTAAACAAATAGATTTGTGGAAAAGTAGTAAGCAAATACTGCTACAAAATATCTATCAATCTTTAAAAATAGAAGCTGAACATTATAAAAGGAGAACATCAGGAAGAGAAACTGTATCCCTTTATACATTCAGGGTAATAACTATTACTGTTTACCATATGAAAGAGTTTATTTCTATTTTTCTTAGTGATTATCCTGTACTCAGATCAAATGCATTGCAATTTTGAACGCTGAATCACAAATTAAAACTTTTATTTGATAAGAGAGAAAGTCACTACTTGACCTAAAGATTAAAGAAGAAATCTGATCTCAGCTACTTTTAGTCAACACTAGAATTTTTGTTGAGTAACTCCATACAAAGCAAAACAATTCAAATTATTGACTCCCCTTCCTGTAGCCATAAGCAAACCTCTGACTTAGACTGCCACACGAATTGGGTTCCAACAGGTTTGAAGACGTTGAATTTGTGAGAGTTGTGGCCTTCATTTGTGTAATACAGTTTGGATAGCAAGATAACTTTATAACTTTTAAAATGGCAGGCATGTATAATGCTTTGCCAAGTTTGGGGTGGTGAGCAGTCCTCGATCTGAGTATTTGATTTCCTGTACTTATTTTTTTTTCATGTTTTCTTAGGGAAGTGCTAGTTGAGATTCGAAGAAGAGTTGTTATTCTGTTTAACTATATAAAAACATTAAAACATTTTAGGGAATGCAAAAATACATATGCTTCAGGTTAAAATATTGAGACATCTTGGATATTTTAGTAACATTTCCACCATAAAGTTGTAAAAGCAGACTTTTTAAAAACTTCCTTTATGCAGGTTACATTTGCTGATTAAAGTAATTTGAATACTTTGAAAGGACACTTCAACTTTTTGGTGGCTAAGACATTTATTGTTTTCCATGTTGCTGTTAAAATAAGCTTTTTTTTTTGTGTGTATTTACAGGTAGAGTGCCATTATGATTATTTTTGTAATTGTTCATCAAGGCAATTTTTAAAAGTCAATGTGAATGCAAATTTATACAAATTAAAATGAAATCAACAAATGCTGAAACTAAACTGTAGAATGACATCTGATCATACAAAGTAAATATATATTCCACTGAAAGTATTTATATGAATGTTTAAAGACTTTGTTGTACAGTTCAGTTTGGATGCTTGAGATTAAAAATATCCCTTTAGAATTTGTAGAAATTGCAACAGTTGCTATTTGTGAGGCAAGGGACCAGCAGAGCAGAACATTTTCTAGAGAGTACTTATTCCAAGTTCTTTAAACACCAAAAATTCTGTATATTTTATTCCATAAGCGCTTTGTGAAGCTGATTTCTCATGTTAAGATTTAAGAGGTAATTTCCTCAAAACCCCCCAAAAACAAAAAACAAAACAAAATAACCCCCAAACCACCAAACTCCAAATTCACTTGCAGGAGAGATTACAATTTCGACTTGGTTTTATTCAATGATGAGAATTTTCTAATGAAGGAAGTGAGCTGAGGAACACATTCAAGAAATTATAGCACCTACTTTGTTATATTGTGGTTGAATCTTTTTTCTATTACAGTCCCAAGAGCCGTCAAATTACCTAAAGGGAACAATGAGTTTCTCAAACCGGGGGTGGGGGGGTGTGAAAAAAAAAAATTACCCAGAAATGCTGCAACTTCCAAAACAATCATTCTTACTAAGCTTTGTGCAGCTTTAAATACACTTGAATATTAATTCTATCAGACTTAGTTGACTTAAAAGCTAGGATGAATCAGGAGCTGATTTTTGGCATTCCTTCATTTTTCCACCCTTTTGTTCACTTGACACACAGCTTTTATACACCGGCTTTGCAGGAACTACTGGCGTGATCTCCGAACAATCTGTAGGAGGAGGAAAAGCGCTCCTCCAACCAGCAGTCAGGGTTTTAATTAAATACTGTGCATCCTGTCCATCTCAAACAGCTGAAGAAATAGCTGTGGGCGTCAAGGTACCAATGAACTTATGTTCTCCGGTGCTAATAGGGCACCTTCTTGATGGTTAAAGAAACCCCTCCGAAATCCCCTCCCCTCAACATCATGTGATTATTATTTTTTAAGTGAAGAAGAATCTCATCGAAGCAACAGTTCCATTCGGTGGAGCTAGACTCAGTATCACGTTGAAAGGGACATGCGGGTTGAAGAAATTATTTTGTTTACTAATTCAGGTTACATGTCCTGCCAGGCTGGCTGTATGAGAAAGGAAAGAGAGGTGTAACTTTTAAGCACACACTGATTTGTTCTTATTACATAACAAAAGTCTATTTCTTTATCATGTTATCATTCAGTTAATAAAAATTAGCTACAATAACAGCATCAACTTAAAAACCCCTCAAAGTCCAGGGGATTTTCTTTCACAATGAACATGAATACTGTTCAGAAATACAAACAGTCAAAGGATAACTTTAGGTCTGAAAGAGAAACCTGGCAAGGGTAATTGAATAAGCCTGGGTCCCTTGACTGTGTCATGGTGAGGGCAGTCAACATGTCATAATTAGGTTTATTGAGGGCCATTCTAACAATCTGCTTCTATTCTTCCTGCCTTATTGTCCACAGCTAGGCAAATAGCCAAGGGACAAAAGGAATCAAGTGCTGACAAAACATGAAAGAGGAAAAAGATTTAGCTGCTTTTATCAAAGAAACTGAGAAGGACTTTGTGTAAATAAAATAAGTGACTGGCCATCCTGCATTTAGGCAATGCCGTTTTCATTAGAATTAATTCTTGACATATTGGAAGAGTTCCAAGGGAAGGATTTCTACTTCTGACAAGTTTAATTTGTAAATTAAAAACAGTTGGTTAAACATGAGCCTCCATCAACAAAACTTAACCAAAGCCATACACGGCAAAGGGCTAAGCAGGTGAAAAAGAGAATGACTTTGAAAACAAAGTCTTCCCCAAAATTATGCAAATTCTTATTACTTCATAACAAATGTTTCCCATTGAAGCCTACAGCAGGATGTCTGCTCAGAGAGGTTTGTTTAGATCACATTTTCTTCCCCTTTAAGCCTCTTTAGTTGACATAACACTTACTCCTGGCTTGGGTATCGTGCTGATTCTTGGGAGACGTGGCAGCAAGAACAGAAGAGGTAGACTGACATTTTTAAAGAAGTCAAGCTAATGCCACTTTTGTAAGTCTATGAAGTTCAGCACAGCTCGCTCTGATTTTTCTTCATGGAAGGTGAGAGATTCTTCCAAGTGTGCTTTTGATTCCTAATGGGAATAAACAGTGGAGACTACTATGCAGTGTTTTCTGAACTGAATAATCGTCAGATCGCACATTAGCGTTGTCTGCTTGGAGGGATGCTGGCAGCGTTATGGTTAGGAGTTGATGACTAAAGAAAGTGAAAACCTTCAGGAGAGAGATTTAGCCGGCATCTGGACAAGGCTTTCTTTTAAGTCTAGAAAGCCCTTTAATAAAACAGCTATTAGTGAAGTTGGAATACTTTTCCTGTTGCATTTTTTTTTCAGCTTGCAGTTTAAGTATCAGAGAGGGGTCTTTAGCATGGACTTGAATTCAGAAGCTGCAAATGAGAAGGTGGCTAGAAAAAAGAATGCTATCATGAAAGATTTGTCCCTTGGGAATACAAATTGTACTTGGGTATCAAGTGCCCCTTGGTTTTCTTGAGAGTTATGTAGGCAATAAGAAACCTGTTGCTTGGGTAGCTTCAGAGACTAGGCTGTATAGATTTGAAAACCTCACATTGCTTTACTACACCTGACATTATATGCCATATTCCTTGGCATTTGAAATTGAAGTGGAAAAAAAGTTTTTTCTTTTTTCTCATTGCAAAGAATCCTTTAATTTCATCGGATAGTGGGAATGGAAAACACTTAAAAAAATTTTTTTTTGTCTTTGCCTTTTTCTTGGGGTGCTCTCACGGCATATGGAGGTTCCCAGGCTAGGGGGTCTAATCTGAGCTGTAGCCGCCAGCCTACACCAGAGCCACAGCAACGTGGGGATCCGAGCCGCGTCTGCAACCTACACCACAGCTCACGGCAACACTGGATCCTTAACCCACTGAGCAAGGCCAGGGATCGAACCCACAACCTCATGGTTCCTAGTTGGATTTGTTAACCACTGTGCCACGATGGGAACTCCAAAACACTTTGAGAAGAGTAAAGCCCTAGACAAATGCAAGATATACTCATTATCATCAACAGTAACATTATCATCAGCATCAGTACCAACATGGTTGCTGTGTTTGAATGCAGCTTATCAATGGTTATATTTATATGACTGTAGCATCCTGGGGAAGCATTGAAATATATGGTCTGAACACTTTTCTTGTGGCTCATTAAGCCGGATCTGCAGCATCTTAAAGTTTATTCCACTTGCGGATTTTGGTAATGAAACCACAGCACATTGGACTGCCAGTCTAATTCTGCACCAGATGTAACTGTGGTTTTATGAAGGGTTTTTTGGTTAAAAGACTGTGTTTGGTCTCAGTTCAACCTCTAGCTAGCTGTGTAATGAAGGGAAACTTACCAGCCATTCTGAGCGGGATTCCTCCCACGTGGGGGTGACAATAACTTGCTCCACTATTTCAGAAGATGGTTGGGCCATATTAGTGACCCTGAACACATTTGAAGTTCCGAGCAAGCAGGGAGTGTTCTCTACTTAAAATATGTCCATTGTTTTTTTGCTCAGTGAAACAAGATTTTGTTGCTGATTTGCCTCAAGGCTTTCTTAGAGTCAAATAAGAATTAAGTGGATCTTCCTGTAATCAGTCCAGACTACCCCAAAGTCATTCTGTATCCAGGACCTACGGGACCTTGTTGCTGGGGTAGCAGTGCCTTATTGCGAAGCAGAGCGCTGGTGCACATCTAATGGAAAAGTGGTATGGGAGAAACTGCGTTTAAGGGCTTGGATGTGGGCAAAATAAGTCTTTTGATTTCCACATTGTTCCAATGCCTGTTGGCCCATGTCACAAAATCGGAAGGCCCAGCAGGCCAGGAAGGAGTTTCTCTGGAAGGAGCTGGAGATTTATGCAGATTGGCTGCCTCTCTGACATTTATTTGCTGCCCTTTTCTCACTCTATTTTGGCAACTCTGAACCAGATGGACAAGCTCATGGAAAAGAAGGCCAGTGAAGAGAAGATGCTTTTGATTTCTTCAAAGATAAGGGAGAAGGCTTTCTTTCTTTCTTTTAACATAGCAGTGGCGATTTTATGTGCACGAATCCAAAACTGGCAAGTCACTTTTGGAGACTGATTGAAACATTTGAACAAGGACCTTCCTTGTTACGTCATTGAGAGTAACATACACTCTGTTTACCCAGGCAGCCATGAAGGGCGATGTCCAGGCCATGGTCCAAATGTTATGTCTACCCGAGGCCAACCATCTACTTTGTAGCTGGGCACCAAGAATGTTGTCTGAGCTTTAGCTAAGATGATAATTCACCAGGACTGAAATCCTTCCTTAATCACCAACCTCTCCAAAAGGAGAATGATGAAGAGGGGAAGCAGGGCTTACTGTTTCACTCTGTAATCATTTATGATTTGAGCTGCATTTTACCTTACGATGACCTCCGGTGCTGTGAGTTATTATTCACTCTATACTTGCAGCTACACTATTACAAGGGGACCATGAAGACAATGGCCACTAAATGGCGATGTCTCTGGGAGAAGTGGAAAACATAGCCTTAGTGCATAAAGAGATACATAGATCTGTTTTACTCTTCTAGGCTCAAACGGGATTCTCCCTACTGAAAGATGTAGTGAATAATAAATAACCTAAGCACAAAGGTTCATATCCAAAGTCATTTTGGCTTGAGCACTGGGACATTTTTGGAAAGTGACATTTCTTTCCTGCATTGCAAAGTCGTCACGTTGTCCCTCTGCGTTACCCCTGCAGAAAATACAAAATACTTTATCGCAGGCATGTGGCTGAACCCTGTGCTTGGAATTTCAGTGTTGAAATATGGGATTAAAAATGGTGAATGGATTTGCTAATTAGGTGAAGCTTTTCTTTTCTTTCTTTCTTTTTTTTTTTTTTAAAGGGAAGTATGGGGGGTGCGTGCAGCTCCTGTTTTTTCGTCTTATTATTTATTGTACGTTGTCGCTGTCTGTGGACTTTTTCTTTTATTTGTTTACTCTTGTTTGTTTGAACTAATCACTGCTTAAGGAATAGTCCTCTGCGGACGGCCTCCTCTTCCCGATGCCTGTAGCCGCGGTGACCATTCAGGCATAAAAACGTGCTTATCTGCAAATGAATGGTAGCTCTTTGCTTCATTAAAGCCCCTTTCTCTTTTGGCACTCGCATTGTGACCCTTTGATATTAATTCAAAGGGCAATTAAAGAATGCGGCTCATCTTTGAAGTAAGGCATTCAGGGCAAGGGTAGGGATGAACCTGGGCCTCTGATGGACTGTGTGTATTCAACAGGCCTTTTCAAGACAGTTTGAAGTGAGTCAAAGAAAATGGGCAGGAGAAGGTCAAAGAGAAAAAAAGGGCTAAAGAAACAGTCTGTATTTGTTCGGAGTATTAGCCAAGCAAACTGCAAATAGCAACAAAATGAAACAGTTAATAGAGCAGCCAGACAGAGCCATGTCAATCACTTAACTTGAACAGCATTAGGCCTAGGAAGCTCCCTCCACTGTGTTACCTAATTATCTTGGGAAAGGCAGTAACTGGAAGTAATGGTATTGTATTTCTTTCTGCTTACTGCCCAGAAAAGGTGATAAATACTCACTGCTCCATAATTATGCAACATATATACATAAAGGAGTAGGAGGGGGTGGGAGGGGGCTGAAGGGGGGCGGGGGCTCACTGGGGTTGCAAAGGACCAAATATGGCTCAAATATGGCATTTTCAAACATTAGCATGCTGGAGAATCACTTAACTCGTTTCATCTGGAGCTGGCTGAAATATGCATGATTTCTCTTTTAACAACCCTTAAAGACAAACACGTTTACCCATCCAAGAAAGTTCTTTTTTAGGAAAAAAAAAATTAACCTGCAAAAGCTGTGCTGAAATAATGTGAAGGACTGAGCCGAGAGTCCCCTTTGCCTCCTTGGAAGCCGAGGCCGGCACTTGGATCCCAGCTTTCCCCACCGTGCCTGCTTGTTGACACACCCTAGCAGGGAGGCGTCCAGAAAGCCCTCCTCCAACTGAGCCGAGAGCTCCCGACGTTACCTAGACCCCGGGGAGGAGGGCGGGGGTGAAGGCAGGCGGCCGGACTCCGAAGGGGGGTGCGCGAGAGGAGGCAGCAGGACTGGGGACCTGATTGGAGGCAGGATCGGTTTCTCTTCGTGCGGTTAGGACGGATATTTTTGGATTCCACTTTTATTGGTCATTATAAAAAAAACAAAAGAACAGCATCAACCACACGCTTCTTAGAATGCGTGAGCAAACCGATTTTAAAAAAGATTTCCAGCCCCCTCAGGGGTGTATGAATAAGAGATGGGGAGACACCAAGCACCCCTGGGAATGTCTGCAGATAGGTCGAACTTCCCCTGAATTGAAAAACCTGGCCGCTTTTTAAAGGGGCCCCGAGGGAGGACTGCACATTTGCAACGTGGGCTGGAGCAGCTTGCTGTTTGATGTCGGGTTTGTGCGTAATGGGTTTTGTTTGGAGGGACAGTAATAGATCTGAAGGGTCTGTTATGCAGCTTTTGGACATACTGTTCCAGAATGTATCTATTAATATAAAAGTTTCTGCCTTTGTAAAAAGCCCAGGATTGAAGGAGGACACCATTGCTCTGCGCTTTCACACACCAGTCCTGCACTGGAACTTAACTTTCTTCTTAAAAAAAAAAAAAGTGATTTGAGTGTCATCCAGGGTGAATTGTATACAAAGCTAGGAAAACAAATTATATGGTTAATTTTTGAACATATTAATAAGACCAGCTATTTAGTAGAGCCAATGCAGACATTCCCTCCTGCCCTGTTTAATGCTACATAGGACAGAACAGTGTTTGAGAAGTTAGGCGGTATTTCTACTCCGAAGCAAAGTTAGCAGAGAGCAGTAGGTGCTTAAGGAATTGGAATTCCTTAGGTGTCCTGGGAGAAAAGTATCACCAAATGCCCAAAATAACAATGAAAACCTAAAGAGTAATTGTCAAGTAAGGGGAAAATCGACCAATAGAAATAGGACATTTTCACCAATAGACACGATGGAACCTTTTCCAATTATACAAAGAGGGACTTTTTTTAATACTAATTTTTTTTTTTTTTTTTTTTTTTGGTCTTTTTGCCATTTCTTGGGCCGCTCCCGCGGCATATGGAGGTTCCCAGGCTAGGGGTCAAATCGGAGCTGCAGCCACTGGCCCATGCCAGAGCCACAGCAATGCAGGATCTGAGCCGAGTCTGCGACCTACACCACAGCTCACCACAACGCCAGATCTTTAACCCACTGAGCAAGAGCAGGGATCGAACCTGCAACCTCATGGTTCCTAGTTGGATTCATTAACCACTGCGCCACGACGGGAGCGCCTATACTAATTTTGAAAAGTTGTTTTTATCTTAGTTTTAAAGTTTCAGAGCTCATTTTTATGTTCTTTTACTGGATGACTAAAAACGCACAGGATCTGGAAATATTAGGAGATGTCCATGATCCTAGAATTCTGAAAAATTGACATAATTTCCAGACCAAAATTAGCTCGAAGTGAGAAAAAAGACTGGGAGCATTTTTGTTATTCTTTGCGTTCTTCCTACTGCTGGGTGATTTGCAAATTTCCACCAACTTTTACCCTTCTAGCCTCTTTTTTTCCCCTCAAACCCTAACTTTTTGTTGCACGTGAAGGCTGGGGATCAGTGGAGGGGAGGAAAAACTGGGGTTTCCTTTTGTTTCTCATGTTAACTTTGTCCATCTTCCTGAACAGAGCACAATCTCTAGGCAAGACTGTGGTTCAGAAGACACAAGATAAATTTTATCTTTTTCTCCGCCTATATCTGGGAGACTTTGAATTGCAATGGCTGAATCTAGCTTACACAGCAGCATTATAGTAATTACTCCTGTAGTTCTGTTCAACGCCATAACCTTTCATCAGTTTACAGTGCAAGGAACCCCGTTCTGTCATTCCCTGAGCTGCTTCCTAGAAGTACGCAACACCTGGAATCTGTATGATCTTTGGGATTTCATGGTTTTAGTGATTCCCCCCAATCAGAATTGATCCTTGGATCAACAGTCAGCCATTCAAGGGCGAGACAGAGAACAACAAGGCAACAATGTAATGTACTTCCTATTTTCTTTCTAAAGAGTCAGAAGTTTAGAGAGGATGAGTAACACAGCTTGTAAAAGCAGAGCTGGACACGGAATCCTGAACGTGCACTCAACTGCCACACTGTGTCACTGAGTTGTAGCTTCCAGGAAGGCAAGTGATATTAAGAAAGTATTGAGAAGAGGATCTGTTTTCAGAGAGTGTGCCTAGCAGCTCTGCAGCTGGTAGGTCTATGAAGTGGGGCCAATAGCAGTAGTTGCCTTATAAAATAGTGATAAAAACTATGTAAGAGAATACACAGGGGCACAAATGCCCCTCAATAAACATCAGATATTGTCCTTGTTAATCTTCTTTGTGGAGTGTAGCTCAGAAGTGGATTTCCCAGGAAGCTAATAAAGCTTCAAGTTGAGAGCTCTTACAGTGCAAGAATGCTTGAGAGTGCTGGGAGTTTGCTGGGGGCTGTAGAGTGCTTTGGGTGGGGAGAGGAAATCAGGCTGTGTTTCTCTGTAAGCTTTCCTAGTAAGTCACCTTGAGAAATGAACACAAAATGTAGCTCCAGTAACTTGCTGAAACTTTCCCCCATTCCAGACAATATTTAGGACTTCCCTTTTATGGCTCACAACATAACTATGAGGTGCCTTGCTTCTGCAGGGACTGTGGCTCCACCCCTGGCTCAGGAACTTCCAAACATTTACTTTGTACCTGCTGTTTGCAACTGTAAAATTATATTCTTCTTAAGACGATCCCCCAAACCTGGATCAGCTACTTCCTGCAGCCCCACTACTGAGGTGTTGGCTGTGCTTTAAAACCCTTGGAGAGAGATAACCTGTCCAGGCACTGGTCAGTCAAGGTCTGGCATGAGGTAGGAGATGGTTACTTTACTCATTGGTTAGTGAAGAGTTTGACTCATTCATAGACCTTAACTGAGAATTCTACCTGTTCTGACAGATTCTATGTGCATGCACTACAGAAGTCACCATCTTATTCTGGAATTGTTTGAAGTCTGGCTTGCTAAATGCTCTAGTTCCCAGTATCCTGGAAGACTTGGAGGAAAAATCTTGCCCCAAGTCTTAAGAATCCACAGGAGGCTGACTTAGAACAACTAGGAAAGTATAGAACCTAGGGAATTGGAATTCATTTTAAAGCAAAAGTAACAGATTCTATATGAGTAAAGAGATAAGCACTTGTTCAGAAACCAATTCAGCCTGTTTTATGAGAAACGCACAACAATCAGCACACACCAACGACACTTACCAAATGCCTACTAACTTACCGTAGAGAAAAATGATTAACAATATCCCCCCGCCGCCCCCCTCCCCACCCCTGCCCTCTTCTCCAGCAGCTTATAGCCTGGAAGAGAAGACAGTGCATGAGCAGATCAAACCAGTCTGAGGTGTTGAAGTGCTATTAAAGTCCAGGACACCAAGGGAATACAGGGCAAGGTCATCTTCAGGTTCAGAGATGCTTCCTGGAGGAGAAGATCTTAGAGCTGAGTGTGAGAGGATGACTAGGAGTTGATCACCATGAGAAGGACCAGAGGAAAGGCATTGCAGGTAGAGGGAACAGCCTGAGAAAAGGCACAGAGCAGTCAAACCTGTGGTGTATGTGGGGATTGGCAAACAGCTGAAGACAAGTGTCCTGTCACCAGATTTGCTCAGTCTTGAAAGGCAAAATAAGCCCCCCTTTCATCTTTCTCCTGTTAAAAATGAACGAGCGATACAGCACAACCACCTGTTCAAAAGGCTAGGTAGGTTGCTTTTCCCTCGCCCCCCAGCTTTATTGAGATATATTCACATATAACACGGAGTGAGTATAAAGTACTCAATATGTTGATTTGATACACTTATATGTTGCAAAATGATTTCCACCAAAGCCTTAGCTAATGCCTACATCACATCACATAATTAATATTTCTTTTTTTTTTTTTGTGGTGAGAACATTGAAGATCTATTTTCCTAATAACTTTCAAGTATACAATACAGGAGTTCCCGTCGTGGTGCAGTGGTTAATGAATCCGACTAGGAACCATGAGGTTGAGGGTTCAATCCCTGGCCTTGCTCAGTGGGCCCACGATCCTCTGGCGTGCTGTGAGCTGTGGTGTAGGTTGCAGACGCGGCTCAGATCTGGCATTGTTGTGGCTGTGGCGTAGGCCGGTGGCTACAGCTCTGATTAGACCCCTAGCCTGGGAACCTCCATATACTGTGGGAGTGGCCCTAGAAAAGACAAAACAAAACAAAACAAAACAAAACAAAAATCAAGTATACAATACAGTATAGATCCAGAACTGCTTTTTCTTTTTCTTTGTTTTCTTTTTATGGCCCCACCTGTGGCATATGGAAATTCCCAGGCTAGGGACTGACTTGGAACTACAGCTAAGGCCTATGGCACAGCCACAGCAACACCAGATCTGAACCACATCTGCAGCCTACACTGCAGCTTGCTGCCATGCTGTTCCTTAACCTACTAAGCCACAATGGGAACTCCGTATTCTTCTTATAAATGGAAGTTTGTACCCTTTGACCAAGATCTCCCCTTTCCACCCACCCTCCAGCTCCTGGCAACCACCATTCCAGTCTCTCTTTCTATGAATTTGGCTTTAAAAAAAATTTTTTTTAAAGATTCCATACATAAGTGAGATCATACAGTATTTGTCTTTCTCTGACTAATTTCACTTAATATAATGCTTTCATGTGTGTGTACATTTTGTCAAAATCGGCCTCTGTAACATTTGTTATTAAGTGTTGTTCGAAAAGAAATTGTATTTCATATACTTGAGTTCCCTTTTTTTATGGAATAGAAAATTTTCCCACTATGCATGACCATTTTGTAGAAGTATTTTTGGGAAGAACAGAGCTGGATGCACAGAAGTGGGTAGCCCTCTGGAATGTAACAACCTAACTCTAATTCTTCCTTTACACTTTGTACAAGGATGTGATCTGAGCATGGAGTTATACAGCCCTACTTTTTTTTTCTAGATTCCCTCTTTTTGTGACTTAACTTTGTATTTTGAAATTATCATATAATACAATAGGCTTAAATTTTTTATATCAAGGTGAAGTTCATATGAACCATTTATTTATTTTTTGGTCTTTTTGCCATTTCTTGGGCTGCTCCCGCGGCATATGGAGGTTCCCGGGCTAGGGGTCGAATCGGAGCTGCAGCTGCCAGCCTACGCCAGAGCCACAGCAACGCAGAATCTGAGCCGCGTCTGCGACCTACACCACAGCTCACGGCAACGCCGGAACCCTGACCCACTGAGCAAGGGCAGGGATAGAACCCTCAACCTCATGGTTCCTAGTCGGATTCGTTAACCACTGTGCCACGACAGGAACTCCATATGAACCATTTTTAAGTGAACAATTCAGTGGCATTTAGTATATTCACAATGTAATGCAGCTACCAGATCTACCTAGTTCTAAAACATTTCATTATCCCCAAAGGAAATCCTGTTCCCACTAAGCAATTGCTCCCCATTCCTTCACCCCCCAGATACCACCAATCTGTGTTCTGTTTCTATGGATTTAATACTTCTGGTTATTTCATATGAACAGAATCATGCAATATGTGACCTTTCGTGTCTGTCTTCTGACCTTTAGCATAATGTTTGAGAGGTTCATTTACATTGTAGCCTGTTTCAGAACTTCATTCCTTTTGATGGCAGAATAATACTCCATTTTATGCTTATGACACCATTTATCTATTCATCCACTGGTGGACCTTTGGGCTGTTTCATCTTTTGGCTATTATGAATAGCACTTCTATGAACCTGCATGTACATATATTTTTCCTTTTTTTTTTTTTGGTCTTTTTGCCTTTTCCTAGGGCCACTCCCTCAGCATATGGAGGTTCCCAGGCTAGGGGTCTAATCGGAGCTGTAGCCACCAGCCTATACCAGAGACACAGCAACGTGGGATCTGAGCTATGTCTGCAAACTATACCACAGCTCACGGCAACGCCAGATCCTTAACCCACTGAGCAAGGGCAGGGGTCAAACCTGCAACCTCATGGTTCCTAGTCAGATTCGTTAACCACGGAGCCATGACGGGAACTCCCCTATTTTTCCTTTTTGAAATTTTAACACGAGTCTAAATTCATGTAAAGACCATTATAATTAGCATTGGTATAGTTCCAGCACCTCTCTAAACACCCTCATGCTGTCTCTTTGAAATGACACCCATCTCCCACTCCCAGGTCTTGGCAACCACTTGGCAACCAATCTGTTCTCTACTTTTGTTCTCTTAAGAATAACATAAAATTGATTGGAGTTCCTGTGGTGGCTCAGTGGTTGACGAATCCGACTAGGAGCCATGGGGTTGCAGGTTTGATCCCTGGCCTTGCTCAGTGGGTTAAGGATCCAGTGTTGCAGTATGTTGTGGTGTGGGTTTCGGACATGGCTCAGATCCTGCATTGCTGTGGCTCTGGTGTAGGCCGGCAGCTACAGCTCCAATTAGACCCCTTGCCTGGGAAACTCCATGTGCTGCAGGATGGCCATAGAAAAGGCAAAAAGACAAAAAAAAAAAAAAAAAAAAAAGAATAACATAAAATTGAATCATACAATAGGTAACTCTTTGAGTTTGTCTTCTCTCGTTCAGTATAATTATTCTGAGATTCATCCAAACCATTGAATGTGTCACTATTTCATTCCTTTTTAATTGATGAATAGTATTCTATTGAATGGATGTGTCACAGTTTATTTATTCATTCATCTATTGAGGAACATTTAAGCTATGTCCAGTTTTTGTTCATTATCAATAGAACTGGCATAGACATTTGTATAAGTTTTGTTTGAACACAGAATTTCATTTCTCTAGAGTAATTTTGTTTGAACACAAAATTTCATTCTCTAGAATAAATTCCACTCTTGGGAGTGGAATTGCTAGGTCATAGGTTGGTTGGTTGTTAGTTTGTTTGTTTTTGGCTCTGGGTATTTTGAAGTTCCCAGGCTCGGGATTGAATCTGAGCCACAGTTGACGTACACCACAGCTGTGGCAACTTGAAATCCTTAACCCACTGCACTGGGCAGGGGATTGAACCCATGTCTCTGCAGTGACCAGAGATGCTACAGTTAGATCCTTAGCCCACTGTGCCATGGTGGAAACTCTGCTAGGTCAGAGTATATATTTAACTTTATTAAAGTTAAATATTAACTTTAAGTATATATTTAACTTTATAAGAAACTGCCAAACTTTATAAGAAACTGCCAAACTATTTTCCACAGTGGCTGTACCATTCTGTATTCCACCAGCAATGGATGAGAGCTCCCATTGCTATGCATTGGTGCCAACCTTGATATTATCAGTATTTTTAATTTTATCTACTCTGAATAGATGTGTAGAGTTATCTAATCATGATTTAACACACTTTTCCCTAATGGCTGATGATATTGAATATCTTTTTTTGGTGTGTTTATTTATCATTCATGTATCTTTTTGGGTGAGGTATCTTTTCAATTGTCTTGCTCATTTGAAAGTTACATTGCTTTCTTATTGTTGCATATTTGAGTCCTTTTTATATTCTAGATACAATTCCTTTGTCATATATGTGATTTGCAAATATTTCCTCTCAGTCTTTAGCTTGTCTTTTCATTCCTCTGACAGTGTCTTTTACGGAACCAAAGATTTTGATTGCAATGAAGTCAAATTTGCTACATTTTTCTTTTATGGTTGTGCTTTTGGGTATCATGTCTAAGAACTTTGTGCATCAGCCCTTTCTTTTATAGGATTTTCTCCTGTTAAAATATAGATTTTACATTTAGGTCTGTGATCCATTTTCAGTTAATTTTTGTATGTGGTTTTATGTTTAGGACAAGGTTTATTTATTTTTACCCATGGATATCTAATTGTTCCAGCACCAGTTGTTGAAAAGATTGTCCTTTCTCCATTGAACTGCATTTGCACTTTCGTCAAATTCAACTGGTGGTGTTTGTGTGGGTCTGTTTCTGAACTCTATTCTGTTCAGTTGATTCATTTGCCTATTCCTTTGCCAATACCATGTCTTCATCACTGTAGTTTTGTAGTAATTCTTAAAATCCAGTAATGTGATTTCTCCAAACTTATTCTTCTTTTTCAAAATTGTTTTTAACTATTCTAATACTTTTCCACCTACATTTTAGAATCAGTTTACCTATGCCTATCAAAATTCCTGCCGAGAAAAATTTAATTTTTGAAAGGTGTTTTGTTTTTGTTTTGAAGAGTTTTGGAAATAGGAGAGTGATAGTAAAGTGAATCTATTTCTATTACATGCAAAATTAATGAAATTACCTACCAAGTTGAGGATCTTATTCTGTGACAAATTCTTCCTCTATATAAGTGCTCAGTTTTAGTGAAATGGCTGGCTACAAGTCAGAGAAATCGAGCAAAGTCATGTCTTCACCAGAGATAAATTTTGAATCAACACACATTTAACCTGCTTTCTGAATTGGTCACGCAAGTCTCTAAATCAGTCTCAGAGAATAAGGAAGTCATACGTAAAACATTTAATGTATGTTCATGAAGAACAGGTCAGCCTGCCCTTGGCTTGTGTGTCATTTATTTAATTTATAAAGGTTTAGGCCTTTGGGTCCTTTCAAAAACGTTTGCAAATGTGCAATATTATAGGGTTTTCAGGCCAATGTTCTGTCCCATGAATTAAAAATTAGAATATTGAGAACTCAGGGAGGAAAGTAGAAAATAGGAAATTTTACTTTCTTTTTCTGCTTTGAATGAAGAAAAAATGCACGCCCTGCTCTGCTTCAGAAGGGGATACTTAGATGCCATACTCTCCTTGGCACCTTTTCCTCTGAGTTTAGAATTTCACTGCAAAGTTCCAATGTACTTTGATTGCCATGTCGTAATGTTTTATACAAATTGACGTGTGTGTCAGGTATTTAGAATGTTTTTCCTACTCGTTTTCTAACATTTAGAAAAAAATTAACGTTTAACACTTACAAAATCAATGTGAGCATTATGAAAAATTAGCTTAAAATATCATCAAGGATTCAACAAGTACATCTCAAATTTGGCAGAGGTTGCCTGGAAAACTCTTGATTTTCTGAAGGATGCTGTTAAAATCAGTCATCTTGGACCCCTTGGCAGCTCACTATGTGCATACCAGCTCTGCCACAGTAGTTCAGTTTGTCGATCTAAATTTGGAAACTTTGGGTTAGAGTCTGCTTATTTTAGGTTACGCCTTAAAAACTCTATATTGAGATGAATAGCTAAGGTTAAAATTTATCAGTTAAATAATTTAAGGAATTTTGCATTGAGACTGCACTGCACTGAATGTCCATTCAATGTGGCTGAACATTTCTGGCTACTTGAGTTTTTTCATTATTTATACAAAGCCTGAGGTGGCTCTAAGTAATTCTTCTATGGTTACAAAGAGAGGGTTATTTTTAAATTTTGTGCTTCCAGAAATATTTTTTTCATTCTTCCATCAGGACCTTATGGTGATTACACGTAGCCATGTGTATATGAAAGTTAGTTCTTTGATTTCTTAGCTAAAGAACAGATAGAAATATTGGTCTGCAAAATTAACACAATTCAGCAAACAGCAATTATAGTATTTTATTTTTCTACAGATCTTTTATAAGTAGTTTTTATTTGCCACTTCATGAGGCGTGGCGTTCCCTACCTCAGATGAAAGCAAAGCCTCAGAGAAGTGGCTGATCCAAGGCCACTGAGCTGGTAGAAAATAGCAGAATCAGCATGAGAATCTCATTCTCCTCAGGCCATTTAACTTTTAGAGGAAACAAATCCCCACCATAGATCTGTGAGAAGAGGGGAAAGATAACTCCAAGGTACTGAACTTTTGATTCTAAGGCAAAAGTAATGAGATAGTTTTTGATTTTTTTTCCATTAAAACTAAAAGAAAAGACAAAAATGCTGGATTCTGTAGCACCAGCTCTGGCTTTGAAATATTAAAAAAAAAAATAAATAGGGATTTGCATTTATCTTTCTCTAAACACAGTGTTATTTCCCGGTGTAATTTCTCTGTTTGGACTAGTAATTATAAACCCTTGCATTTGGATGTTCTTAATAGATGTTGATTGATATCATGCTATGCCTAATTTTTGTATTTGAAATATCAGAAAGTACCTGCAAAGTGCTTATTTGCTTTGTACAATCTTTTGGTCTTACTTTTGATCTAGATATAAAACAGGCAGAAGCAATGTGATTCCTGCCTTTAATGTAATAAGATTCTGGGAATTAGAAATTTCCATTTCAGAAAGTATCAGGAAGTGGGGAATGGGGTTATTCAACAATGATGATCTGGATATGTTGTGTTGGTTTTCGTGTGTGTGTGTGTGTGTGTGTGTGTGTGTGTGTGTGTGTGTGTTCATTTAGAAGCAGTAAGAGTAGGTTTTCCCTCTCCCAACAAACCGGTCTTGGAAGGTAGACGTTAGCAGCGGTAGAAGAGGCAACATATAAATAAATTTGGTTTAGGAAAATTTAAAATTTAAGATTAAAAAAGGAAGTTATAGACGTGCAAATCTGCAGGACGAAGTTTTCTTATTCCAATTCCCTGTTGAGGCCGGTTTAGCGGCTCACTTCGCAGTATGCCTCAGGGTTTGAGATTTTTATAGTGTGTATAAAATCAGTGCCATGCAGTCAATCCCAGATTTGACCCAAGAGAATAAGATTCAGGTGGAAAAAAAAAAATCCCTCAGCATTACCATTAAGAGAACTTTTAAAAAGTACTGAATTTTAGATCCCCACTTTAGAAAGATACAGTTAGCACCCAATAAAACTCAGATTAAAAAGACTTCTCCATCTGCCCCAAATATTCTCTAATTGCAAACAATATGCAAAGTTTAGGAATCAAGTCCAAAGGTTAAAGGTTCTTGCTGGCAAGTGAAAGAGGGAGGAAAGAGGTATATTGATGTATGTCAGTTTCCAGATTCTGGGGTCAAGCTCTCCTGCCGAAAAGGAACAAGGCATCTTTAGAAAAAGTGTGATTATCAAACAACAGGGCAAAGTTTATCTCTAGGTCAATGAAAAGGGGGGAGGGTCATCACTCAGGTTCTGAATATAAGCTTTGTTTTTAAATAAATTTGCGCAAGATATTGTTTTTAGAAAATTGCCCTATAGTGTTTATTAAATATTATTTAATAATGCAATCAGAAAATTGTTCTTATAATTAATATGGAATAATAATAATAATAATACATTTTCCATACATAATTTAATCCTCAAAACAGTGCTGTGAGGTACATATTAATATTCCCACTTTGTAGGCTTGGACACACACGTACCTCTTCTAAGATCATAGTAAGGGACAGATAAATTTACTGTTTTTTTCCACCACTATTCTTCAAAAAAAAAAAACAAACAAACCAAACAACTAGATGGTGTGATAAGAATTAGTCCCAGTTTGATTCAACATAAAATATAAATGTTCTCGAGAGGCCATCAGAAAACTACGTTGGTTTTAGGATGGAAGGGTGTCTCGAATATCCCCCTGCCTTGAGGCTGTTCTTCGTGTCCCTTTACTCCAGAAGGGTTTGCTGTCCGTTCGTTACAAAGCCCTTTCTGTCCCCCGCTTGGACGTTGTCCCACCCGCTGTGGTGGTGCGGGGACTCAGAGTTTGCCTGGGACCGGGATGTAGTCAGCAGCGGTGGCAGGGCGATGCGGGGAGGGCCCGCTGGACACAAAAGTGTCCCTTTCCTTTGAGATGTCTGCCCTCCTCTCAGATGCGAATTGCCCTCCACTCTTCAGGATGCCTCCCTGGTTGTTTTAGGAAAATACTGCGGTGGGCGTTAGGACTGCTGATTGCAGACATTCTGATCAGCATTCGAAAAGATGAACAGAGACACATAGTTCATATGATAACTTTTTCTACACAAAATGAGGGACAGTTTTGAAACAATGCCTGGAAAATAGACCATTTCCCAGTGGAAGTCGTTGAGAGGGGAAAGTCTCCACAATTAGGGTGGCAAAACCCTCAAATATTTATTGAAGAAAAAAAATCACAAGCAATGCTGGTTTTAATATTCTAGCAGCTGCAGAGGCAGATAAATAATTGTTCTAGCCTATCACTGATGCTTAAAACATAAAAGCCAATTATTAATCCGCTGTTTGGCTGTATAAGTTAAAAGTAAAGGAAAACGCAGTAGACCTTGAAGTACTATGACGTCATAAATCCAATAGTCAGGCAAACAGTGCAGGACTTAAATATTATCTGGAGGCCTGAAAATGCTGAGCCCTTTCAACAACAAATATTTATTGTGTTTATGTTAAAAGAAAGCACCTTGAGAAATTCAAGCCAAGTGTAGACAATTTAAAATGTATACCTATGTAGAAGTTTATTTTTTTTTTCCTCGTTTAGTAGTTTTTCCTCACCAAAAAAGAGCCCGTGGCATGGTGTGCCTGTGTGTGCCCATTTGGGGAATATTTCCAGATTTTATCAGCATGTTATATAGCACATTATAACTATTACTAGTTATATTTACTACTTCGGTTTGCCTTATTAAACAAAACTGTCTCACAATTGCAGGGTCCACTTCCCTGGTGAAGGTTGCATGGCCATATCTGTGCTTTTAGAGGTAGAGCCGGTCCAGGGACAGTGTAAAATTTCAGAATGGAAAGAGAGCCAATCCATCAAATTCTACGCCTGCCTTCGGAGTTGGAGTCAAGTTACGGTCCCTGAAACAAGTCGTAGAGTTGAAGCATAACTTTAAGAACCCGGCCTTCGCGTTCACGTTCTGACTTTTAGGAAAAGGGAATTTAAAAGATGATTCGTTTAAACGTCGCCGTTACGTACAGTATTTCATTTTGGATTCCTGAGAAATTGAGACTTCCAGGCTACTAGTAAAGAAAAGTTAATTCCCTGCAGTAGAGAAATCAAAGCGCAGTTTCCGAGTCTCCCGGGCTGAGGGCCTGGAGGAGGTTAGGGGGCTTTTGTGCCCGGGGGATTGTCTCGGTGGGAGTGGAGCGGGAGAGGGAGAGATCAGGAAGTGCCTGCCCTGGTGGGAGCCCCAGGGATCAAGGAGGGACCGCAGGGGGCTCTGAGAGGGAGGGGTGGCATTAGCGGGCGCGAGGAGGTCCTGCGCGGATCAGGGAATCTTCCAGGCGATGATGGTGAGCGGTCGGAGGGAAAGAATGGTTTTCTGCGGGCAGAGAGAGTCCGTCGAGGAAAGTCTGAAAACGTTGAAGAGGCTCTGCCTCAAGTCAGTTTGCCCGCATGGGGATTGATTCCGGCACACTCCCGGTCCCAGAAGAAAGAAGAGCGTCCAGGGATTCTGAAGCTTCCAAGCTCAGGTCTGGCACAAGCCACAGGGAAGAGGTTGCTCATTTTCAAGGTGGGCTCTCAGGACACAAGTGGAGAATGTGACCGGGCTGGTCTTTGTTGCGACGTTTCCTTAAGTGCCCATGAGCGCCCTCTGTAAGATAGCACGGCCTCCATCAGGTCTTGGCGGAGCTCTGGCTCGCTTCCTCTGGGTGAGTTATAGGTATCAGAAATGCCATCATCACAACACCACGCAAAATAGGAATTATTACCCCTGCTTTACCCATGAGTTTCACATTGCTGGAAAAATGGCAGATACTGGATCTGACTCCATGTGCCTCTTTTACCAAAATCTAGCCCAGGGTCCAACTTCACAGAACCTAAGAGCCATACCTAGAGAACCTGCATTAGTATATATTTAAATTCTCAAGAATTTTGACCATGTGGTAAAAGCAAGATAAGTACATTATTGCAATTAACTTCTGAGTTTCTTGAATATTTCTGGGATCATCTTTAAGTAATTTTGATTTTGCAGATCTGTGGTGGAGCTCAGAAATCATCATTTTTAACAAACACCTCAGGTGATTCTGATTCAGATGCTGGTAGATGATTTGCATGATATGCCCATTTAATAGTAGTGCTAAGACTTTATCACTTAATGAGGTCTCTGCAGCTGGATACTCCTGCCAGCTTCTTGAAGCCTTGACTATATTTTAGGCAGGGTAGACATTTCCCACCCCTAACCTCAAGAGTAAGACTGCCTCACTTGTTCTCAGTATTAAAGTCAGATCTTATGACTCATGTTTTTGAAGACCATACATACATTCCCTCTTTCTCTCCATGAAATCTGTGAATGATTTTGCCTATTGAACAAAACAAAATCTCTATTTCTCTTAATGGTGCAACTTGCCCAACTGAGTTGAGAATAGAAAGTTTAAGGATAAACCTTTAGTATACAAGAGTTTATGATAAATGCATATTGATATTAACTGAGATATCTTACATACTTACATTTAAAATAAGAAAATAAGATCTCTGAGAGAGGGTCCAGTGGTCTCAGCCAGCCACAATACTTTCTTCCCTCTTAAATAATCATTACCTTGATGGAGATGTCAGTTTAGGGGCAGACCCTGAGATGGCTCAGAGATGCATTTGAGATAAAGTAATATTCAGAGACTCTGGGAAATCCAGATTTCCAAAGGTCTTTCTGGATGTCTAGGAGACCCTGAATTTTAAACCTGCGGAAGAACCATTTATGTCTGAAGCATTGACAATGCTTATTGCAGGAGGAAGCATGTCAGGATAGACAACCATATTTCAGTACAACAAAAGCAATCTAAATGTAAGGTGACAAAAGACTGACAAAATGTAAGGTGAAAGAATATGGTGACAGCCTCCCCCCCCCCCAGGCAAATAATATATCCACTAAACACAAAGTGGGATTAAACGTCCAGCTGTTATCTAGTAAACCATCTAACATGTCTGGCTGAAACTCTCCATTAAAAAAAAAATTGCAATTGGCATTTCCTGGAGATTGGATGTCAGATTTTTAAAAAAATTGGTATTTTTTTAAACTGTGAGCTCTGTTCTGTTCACCTTTTTGCATGCACTGCTTTGCACAGATCTGGACATGGAGTGGGTACTAAACAAATATTTGGTGAATAAATAAATGAGGAGTTAGAGAAAAATTTTGTGATGAGGTTATTAAAAACTTTGACCCCTGTTTTCTTTTCTGGGAAAGAAAATATATGTCTAAATGTATGTACGATGTAGGTTATGTCCTGTTGTAGGGATTCTGGTGGTATCTTTGACAACTTGTTTTATGACTGTTTCTGGTGTGCATCATTGAGGTTTATTCATATAAACAGGGGCTTGGTTAGCATGAAGTTTTGGATCCTGAATCACACCCCAGAATGTCTTCAGTGTTTGAGAAATTAGCATACTAAAGTAAAACCGGGATACATATTTTATACTTCAAAACTATAACTTATTTTATTTTAAATTTCTATGGTACTCTACACTTTTCAAAGTCTATTCATACCCCTGTAAATCTGTTCCTTATAATCACCTACACATCTTTATTACCTCTTAACAGATGGTGAATCTGAGGGTGATACAATCTAGGCAACTGTTTCCTCAAGTCCTTGGAGTAGAATTCCAGTTCTTTCATTTGTGCTTCCTTTGGCTTCCTCTTTACCAAATAGGTAACTTTGCTGCTCTGGTGATGGCCATTTAGATAAAACAGATATGAGGGGTATATGGGGCATCAGGGGGTAAGAGTGGGGAGTGAGGTGACCACTACGGTTCTAGCATTTCTGTGGGTGTAGAGGTCACTGAGTTCATGGCATGAAGATCCAAGACAATCCAAGAATCTGAAGTCAAAGCCAAAGTCAACATTAAGCTAAAGGAACCATAGCAGTAAGACTTCAGACGACCAGGGAAACTGTTGTCCAGTTAGAAGAGTTTCCTGGTTCCCTATCTCCTTGTGAACTGAGTCATGACTTTGGTTCTTGGAGGGTATTAATTCATGAATTAGGTTTGGCACCTGCTCTGTAAAGTTGAGTAACATCATGGGGACCTGGGCCCTCCTGGGAAAAAAAGATCCCCCCTAGGATGGCTTCATTCATGCATGGATATGGGGGATGACAGCAGCAGAAGACAGGGCAAAGCATCCCCCACCCATATTTCGGGGGGATGGGACTTGCATCACGTTATGGGAAAGTGAGAATTCGAGTTTCACATTTTGTCTGCCCCTGGATGATGACAGTGGTGGTGGGTTTTGGTGGTGATGGGGAATGGGAGGATGCAATTTGACATAGAATTCACAAATGCGAGCATCTGCATGAGAAAGATATTATATCAAATCCACTTCCATGCCATACTCTGTGCCTCAGTTTTTTCTTCTGTAAAATGGGGGACAACAATCATGTTATTTTGAAGATTAGATGAATGAAAGCAAGTAAAAATGTTTGATGGTACCTGGTGCTTATAAAATGTTGGTTATTGTATAAACCAGTTACTCTTGTATAAACCTTTTTCTATAAAGGGCTATGTGGTGAATATTTGTGGTTTTATGGATCATTGGTTACTGTTACAACTACTCAGTTTGCCTTCGTAGCATGTAGTCGTAAAAATACATAAATGAGGAGTTCCCTGGTGGCTCAGCAGGTGAAGGATCTGGCATTGACACTGCTGTGGCATGGGTTTGATCCCTAGCCTGAGAACTACTGTATGCCTCAGGTGCGGACAAAATAAATAAATAAACAAACAAATAAATAAATAAATGGGCATGGCTATGTTCTGATAAACTGTATTTATGGACACCAAGGTTTCATTTAGTTTTCATGTGTCGATGTTATTCTTCTTTTAATTTGTTTCAACTAGTGAACAATGTAAAAACCATTCTTAGATCACAGGTCATGCGAAGACAGGCATTAGATCATGTCTGGCTGACCCCTGGTACAGACTTTCACACCTTCAATTTGAAGTATGATTTTTATTTCCTAATACCACATCTGTTTGTGGAAATTCCCATTATTAGAGTTCTGTTGGCAACTTCTGGTTCTGCAGCAAAGCAGGTAATGGTGTGCTGATCATTCACTGGAGATTGGATATACCCACAAAGTAGACCACTTCGAGGAGACAATTGAAGTGATGGGATAGGTGGTCCTTTAAATGCAAATGTACTTTTTCAATTTTGTGGAGTCTTGGCAAAATTTCCTGTTTAAGGAATATTTCTCAAATTATAATGTGTTAGAACTACTGAGATCAATGAAAATTAGTGCTTGATCTAGTTAAGTGTGAAGAAGCATAAAGACATTTAGTTCTAAATAAGTCATTTGGTGTAAAACTGTGTGAGGTCCTATGTCATATTTGGAATTTAAGAAATCGCAGATGAGATTTAAATCAGATGCAATTAAAGGAGAAATGCAGGGTAATATTTTGGTTAGTGAAATCATAAGGCACTTGTCCTGAAACAGCCATTTCATTTAAATAAAATCATTATTTTTCCTTACAGTTTTGTAATTGCCCCATTTCTTCCCCTTCAATTTCTAGAGGACTACATCTGGCCCAAGTCTGGTACAAGTCCCTCTTTCTTTTCATAGTATTTTTTTTCCAAATTTCTGTAGTGCCAATATTTTCCTCTGCAAGATGTGACGACATTAATTAAAATGTATAGAATTTTAAGTTGTGTTTATGATTATTATTCTGATTTTTTTCAAGTTTGAGAGGGTGCTAGTAGTGTATTCTTTTAGGCCCAAAAAGATTTCACATGCTGTGGCTAAAATGTTGAGTTGACTCAAGGTTGTTTGCAGATTCTCATGAAAATACCCAAGCTTTTTGGAGTGTTATTTCTTTTTTGGTTAATTTATTTTAAGATTTTTATTAAAGTGTAGTGATTTACAGTGTTATGCTAATTTCTGCTGTATGTACAGCAAAGTGACCCAGTCATAATATACATACCTTTTATCTTTTTCTTTTTTTTTTTCTTTTTTGTCTTTTCTAGGGCCACTCCTGCGGCATGTGGATGTTCCCAGGCTAGGGGGTCTAATTGGAGCTGTAGCCGCTGGCCTATGCCAGAGCCACAGTGACGCAGGATCCAAGCCTCATCTGTGACCTACACCACAGCTCATGGCAACGCTGGATCCACCCACTGAGCAAGGCCAGGGATCGAACCTGAAACCTCATGGTTCCTAGTCAGATTCATTAACCATTGTGCCATGATGGGAACTCCATCTTTTTCTTATATTATCTTCCATCATGGTTTATCCCAAGAGACTGGATATAGTTCCCTGTGTACACAGTAGGACCTCATTGCTTATCCATACTAAATGTAATAGTTTGCATCTACTATGGGGGTTACTTCATAATACTGGGACGATTTCCATTAATATAAAACTAATACATATTCATCGCAGAAAAAATAATATTTAAACAATTCACAAGTTGTTTGAACTGCATTCCTTTTGAGTGTAAGGAATATGCATATGGAAGAATCACATTCAAGGTAGTGATTTCATGAGGGTGTCACAAACCTCATGAGATTCCCTACCTAGGACATGTTTGCAAGGTATTTCTGTCCCCCCACCCCCCTTTTGGCTACACCTGTGGCAAGCAAAATTCCTAGGCATGGGACTGAACCCGTGCCACAGCAGTGATAACACTGGACCCTTAACCCACTGAGCCAACTGGGAACTCCAAGATATTTATTTAAGGTTTGAAAACAAAGGAAAATGCATTCTGTAATTATCATGATGTGCTCTGGACTATCCATGACTTACATGATTCTGTTATCATTGTTTATAGAATGGGCTTTGCTCATAGGCTGAGGAAATGTCTACTACCCCTGATGGTTGATTTCACTGGAGTTAAGAAAGAAGCCCCATGTCCTCATGCAAGACTTCAGGTAGCTGACAGTCATGAGACTTGTCTGTCCTTGCTATGTGGGGGATAGACCGAGGTGTCATTGCTGTTGTTTAGGGATGTTTATACTATGTGTAATACGACAGGAAGTCTGGACATAGAAAGAGTCTTTCTCTTGTGCACCAAACTTAGGGACTCCGGTTTTACCAGAGGTTCGTGAGCAAAAGCGGTTTTACAGTGAAGTTAACGTCAGAGCCCTTATTGGCAATGACTCCTTCCAAATGGGCCCCCCCAAATGTGTCACATGGACCTGTGCTTTTATCCAAAAGTAAGCGAATGTTGTGTCTCTGTCGTTTTTTAAAAGAACTCTGTTCCTCCTGAACCATAAAATCTTCAGACTTCACAAAACATGGATCTGTATTTTGCAGGCTGGGACTTAAACCTTTTTGGAAGGGCAGAAGAAAAGCATCTTTGTTGGAAGATATGTAGAATTCTGAAAGTTGGGGGTAAATCTTCCCTAAGGCCTAAGACCGAAAAAGACATTATGGAAAGGAAAGTCTTTCTCGGGGAAAAGGGCATGAAGCTGAGCGAGGAGTGACATTGTTGGTATCTTCCTGTCTTAAAAAAAATCAAGATGTTTGAGAAAGAGAAGAGCAAGTGTCTTTAGCTGATCAGACAAGAACCTCATACACTCCTGTTTTTATTTTCTGTAGAAAGTGAAATGCTTAACACAATGTCCCTTTAATTTAATACTGGCTATTAAAGCTTTGTGCCGCATTGTCTACTGTAATAACGATGATGCTATGGCAGTAATGATGAAGGTAAAAACACGTATGTTACATGAATGTTGCAGTTTGCAAAACACTTTCACCTGTTTCTCTCACTGGTAACCACTGAAGCTGAGAGAGTCTCTTTGTTCATGGCCTTTGGATGCCTCCAAAATTAACTGGAATCCTGTGAGAGACTGAGGTAGAATAGTCTCTATGCTCCTCTTAATTATTCTTTCCTTATGTTGTGATAAAGCCATGACACCATTAGTCAGTTTCTCTTCTTTTGTGCCTTCTTCAGCATCAAGGCAGTCAAAATAACCACTGAACTTTGACACACAAAGCCATTTCTCTTCAAATGACCTCTAATTTTTCGCTTGCAAAACGACTCAACTGGCAGGCAGAGAATCAAGTTCCCTCAAAACCTGCTCTTAGTAAGGCGATGTTTGCATTCGTTAGATTCGTCTGTATAAACTTACTGGTTGCTTTGCTGACCTCTGACTGTTTGACCCTTTAAAGGAAAAGGCACCACTGGGACACAACTAAATTTGTACACATTCAAGGAAGTGGTCAATCAGAGAAATGTGTGGTTGAAAGGAGTTGACCTGAAAGTTTAGTCAATAGTTCAATTTAAGAAGGAAACGTGCTGACAGAATGGAAATGATGAAGGACTCCTGCAGTTTCAGAGAAAGGAAAGGTATTTGGGATTGCGAGGTTCAGGGGAGCTTTCATGGAACCGGGGTTTGAGTCCTGCCATTGCGTGAAGATGGGCAGAAAGGGCATTCTAGGTAGGACAGACAGTGAGTTAAGGTGGAAAAGTCAATGTTTGACCTATCCTTGGTCCGTTCTGGCAAGCACATGGGATTCTGGCAAGTAGGTTTGTTTCCATCCAGTGGAAACTTTGAGCTCCACTCAATGAATTCTTAGCAGATATTTGTGTATATGTTCAACTTCATGTTTTCTTTCTTTTTTTTTTTTAAAACTCTAGATATCTGGAATTCTTTATCTTTGAATTTTATTGGGGTGTAGTTGATTTACAATGTTGTATTAGCTTCAGGGTTGACAGCAAAGTGATTCAGCTACACATATACGCATATCTGCTCTTATTTCCCATATAGGTTAGTAAAGAACTTTGAGTAGGTCTCCCTGTGCTATACAGTAGTTATCTGTTTTACATATAGTTAGTTAGTTATCTGTTTTACATATAGTGGTGTATATGTGTTAATTCCATCCTCCCAATTTATCCCTCCTCCCAGGGTTTCCCTTTTGGGTTCCCCTAAGTTTGATTTCAAAATCTGTGAGTTTGTTTTATAGATACATTCTTTTGTATTATTTTTATTAGATTCCACATGTAAGTGATATCATAGGATATTTGTCTTCCTCTCTCTGACTCACCTCCCTTAATGTGATGTGTTAATAGCTTTTGACATTTTAAAACTGATTTACTCAGGAATACATTAAGCATTATTTCTTGTAAACTTGGTTATTAGTGCTTGGTATTTGAATATACATGTTACTTGAGAAAAGAAATTTGTGCATGACGCTAAGAAACAGGTGATCTAGAAATCATTTTTATGCATTTTTAGAGTGAAAAGTATTCTCTTCTTTTGGGGGGGAGGCTGCACCTGTAGCATATGGAAGTTCCCAGGCTAGGGGTTCAATCAAGGCTGTAGCTGCTGGCCTACACAGGATCTGAGCTGTGTCTGTGACCTATACCACAGCTCACAGCAATGCTGGATCCTTAACTCACTGAGCAAGGCCAGGATTGACCCTGTGTTCTCATGGATACTACTCCGATTTGTTTCCGCTGAGTCACGGCGGGAACTCCAGTGTTATCTTCTTAACTCAAACACCTATGCGACTTGCTGAGATTTGAGTAGGTCCTTTTAAACACTCTGAGTATCAATTTCATTTGAAAAACAAGGATAATTATATCTAAATCACAGAACTGTTATAAAAATATAATGACGTAAAGAACTTCAATAATCAGAAACAAAACCAGCATCATATAATGGTTAAGTGTACATATAACGGTTGAAAAGCTAGATGTTACTTTTTCTCCCCCTCTGAGCCCAATTTGAGCCCAAAGTGCTTCATCTCATTTTCATTAATTTTTGGATTCAGTGTGTCTGGGGGGGAGGACTCTAGTTACCATAGTTGATTGGAAAATAGAAGTCATTTCATTCACAGATCCACAGAATATTATGAGTTGATAGTGAGTTACAGAGGAAAGAAGCAGAATTTAGACTTTGAAGATCTAGGTTTGAGATTTAACTCTGCCAATAACAAACCAGGAGATAATAGAGGTATCGTTTCATTCATTTGAAACAGACTTATTATTTTGTTACCTATAAGGTAAAGTGTGGTCTGATTTTTTTCATTATTTTATTTTATTTTTTTTGCTTTTTAGGGCCACATCCGTGGCATATGGAGGTTCCCAGGCTAGGGGTCAAATCGGAGCTATGGCTGCCAGCCTACACCACACCCACAGCAATGCTGGATCCTTAACCCACTGAACGAGGCCAGGGATTGAACCCGAAACCCCATGGCTACTAGTCGAATTTGTTTCTGCTGTGCCACAGGGGGCTCTCCCTGTGATCTTTAAAGTGGTTTCCAGCTTTTAAAATTCTAGGCTGAATGTTTAACACAAAACATGAACAACTCTAGCAAGTAGTGGGAAAAATACTTTAAAGATTCCCAGTCTTTTCCCCTGCCTTTTATATTGTTAGTTACCCAGAACGTCATCTTCCTGTGTTTCAGCTGATTTTCTTTTGTCATTTTTTTTTTTTTTTCTTCAGCCACTGTCTCTCTGTATGCCCAGTCTGATGCTCAGGCATTTACACATTGATCCTGCTCTGGCATCTTATACCAAGAAGAAGAGAGCATTTTAAGGGCCCCTCTTACTCAATTGCATCATGGCTAGAAATGAGGATGAGGATTTGGGAGGATTGCTGAGTAAGGACACCCACCTCTGACACCTCAGGTCTTTGACAAACTTTTTTAAAACTGTGGCTTATTTATTTTGAGAGTGGAGAGAGAGGTGTATGAAGAGGCTTCAAAGCTTGTTTGAAAGAATTATATAACTGCTTTTTGTGAATACACGTCATTTATCTCAGTCCTTGTATATAAAGATGGGCAAATGCTTATTTTTGTGTATTCAAATGTCAAATGTGTTTACAAGTGTAGATGAGCAAATTGGAAGCACCGTACATGAACTCAGAACTCAAGTGAAATTTTTACACATCAACAATACTACCAACCAACCAATTTTTTGTTATTACTGAAACAAAGATAAATTCATTGGACTACTTGCTGTAGGAAATAGTATAAATAGTTTTTTATTGTAATAGCTAATCTGGAAAGATTTTTAAAAAACGTATACTTTGGGAATTCTTGTCATGGCTCAGTGGAAATGAATCTGACTAGCATCCATGAGGATGCAGGTTCGGTCCCTGCCCTTGCTCAGTGGGTTAAGGATCTGGCATTGCCATGAGCTATGGTGTAGATCACAGACATGACTCAGATCCCACATTGCTGTGACTGTGGCATAGGCCGGCGGCTACAGCTCCAATTGGACCCATAGCCTGGGAACCTCCATGTGCCGCAGGTGCAGCCCTAAAAAGACAGACACACATAAATATCAGGAATATTTTCAGACCTTCACTCTCAGCCTTCCCCAGTGCTTCAGAGCAGGCATTCCTAACTCAACAATACTTGTCATCAGAGCCATTTGGAGAAAGGAATGCCTGGGGTCAACCTACTGACTCTGAAATCACTTCTTGCTTTATTACTGTTCTTTGCTAGGAAGGAAAGTTGACCCTCTTCTCTTCCATTCTTTCCTCTCCCCTCCTCCCTCCCTTACTCTTTCCTACCCAGCTCTTTATTCACTTCCTTTCAGCTCTGCAAGATAGTTCCTGGAAAGCTAATATGGAAAGCCAAGGCAATTGCCCAACAATTCACATAGAAGGCTGCTTTTGAAGGAGTTCTTGATTTTTTTTCCCCCTAGAATTGGGTGCCTGATGTATTCACATTGGCTGTGGATCCCAATCAAAATGAGCAGACAGTGAATTGCTCAAAACTACACCAGTGAATTGCTCAAAACTACACTTCACTTTGCCAGTATAGATTCCTATCAGTAGGCAAAAACGAAGATGAGAATTTGCCTCCAAGCAACCATACCCAAAGTTGTTCTCCATGGAAACCAAAATGAATGTTGGTGTAAAGGAGAGACCACATATACTTAATTTCTTTTAGGCTATTTGCCTGATTTTTGTTAAACTCATCCTTCTTGTTTAAGCCCTGAGGTGTTTGGGAGCACAGAATTTATTTACTTTCGTAGTTACCTTAGTTATAGATCCCACAGCACGGACATGTGTCCTGGGCCAGGAGGAGTAGAGAAACCTGGCCTAAATTTTATTTTTTTAAGGCAATTAGTAATGGAGCAATAGCTGAATATCCTTTTTAAGCGGATACATGTATATTGGCTGGTTATGGGCGGGAGCTTCAGAAGAGGAAGAAGACAGGAGATTGGATGATGCTCTTTTCACAAATTCAGGAAATTCTACCAACTTCTTCAAAGTTTTGGTGGTCGTTTTTCTCTCTCTCTGTTTTAGAACATAGAGAACATTTTTCTCATGCCATTTTTTTTTCTTTTTTCTTTTTTTTTGGTGACTGGCGGCGTTGGGTAATATGAAGGCAAAGGGATGGAGAGGGTTGCATTTTCGGAGGGTATCCACACATCTGGAACTGTTCGGTGCTTTAAGAACTCTTCTTTCCTCAAAAGCAGTCTTTGAAGCAGGTGTTTTAAACCACATTTTTACTAATGAAAAGACTATTTCAGAGGCCCCAAATCTGAGAGGAAGAGGCCAGGTGGGCATTTGAAGTAGATTGGCTTGTCTCTAGATTGAGGTCGTCCCCCATGACTCACAGCTTTGTTTGCCCAATTCTTTGGTGTCTCCTCTTCTGAGTTCAATGACGATTGTGGTTCAGATGTAAAGAGAAGAAGACAAAATTTCAAAAAGCAGCTGTCCCTATTTGACTAAGGGCAGTGATAAATTATTCACATCATCTGCTTAGTCATCTTGACTGGTTTGCCAGTTCCTTCTGGGGGTCCTCTGGTAAGCTCTGACACTAACCTTCCAGACCTGAGCGTAATACCTGTGCAGGATGGAGGAGAGAAATCCCACTCTCTTCTTCATTATCCCTTTCTGCCCAGTCACTAGCAAAGTACTGCTTACCCAGTAGGTGTCCCATGAACGATTTCTGATGATGACCTTGATGCGTTTGCCAGCGAGAATTAAGCTCAGCCTTCTTTTTTGCCTTCAGGAAAAGTTTCCTCTTTCATTTATGTTCAGTTATTACCGCTTTCTATCTTCCAACAAGCAATAATTGACCCAGATAAGATTTGGATTTTCAAAACAAGCTTCCTGTGCTGCCCCTTTTCTTCTTTATGGAACCCAATAGAAAATGGAAAGCAAAGAAGCAATCTTGAAATGCCATATGGGAGGTGTCAGTTAAAGCATTTATGTATTAATTTGATCTCTATATTAAAGATCACAGGCTCACAGAATCTATGGCTCTGTTATTTACTGAATAATGTATCTAGGTTTTTCAGCCTTGAGAGACCATTTAATCTTTGTGTTGCTGTGGGGCACAGCTGGTTTATCTTCCATATATACAGATACTTTGCTTTGACTCAGTGGAAAGAGCACTGGAGTGGGAGTGAGGTGATTTGAGTTTTACTTTCTGAGTTTAAGCTCCATGCATTATTCATATTTGCATCCTTCGTGCCAAGGACAGTATCAATCGTATCTTAGGCACTCAGTGAATGTTTTCTGAAACACATGTGATTTGAGGCAACCTCATTTGTTCTCTCTGAACTTCAACTGCCAAATGAAGGAATTGGCCTTAAGTTTTTTCTGATGACTCTGCAATTCTGTAAATGTTTTGCCTGTGTATTTCAGGTCTCTTAGTATTTATCTTCTTACCTTCTTTGGTAGGTTTCTGGCACAAAAGTGTAGTATTTAACTTTCTTCTTAAATCTGCTTTTCTTCTCGCTTCCAAACATCTGCAATCATGCCAATCCTGACAAAGTTTAGCTGTGGCTAAAGCTCTTTAGGTTTTGTGTGTCTTTGAGTTCTCTTGTCTTAATAAGGGTGGCAAAAGCATTCTTTTGTTTTCTACCCTCTGAAAGGCTCTCTGTGTAACTTGTCGCCTCTTTTCTATATTCAGCCTTAGTTTATTTTTTGACTTCTAAATGACCGATACACATAATAGCAAAAATATTTGGTAGTGGAAAATAAAAATGGAGTCAGGATGGCTTTGTCTTTGACCATTGTTCACTAGTCTAATTGTGTCTTCTTTAAAGCTCTGTAAATACAGCTAAGGTTCAGGTTTCATAACCAGGATTCTTTCTTAGCAACTGTACATAACATAATTTCACTTACACCAACCACCATGGAAAATATCACTCACCTTTTATGGTCATAATTTCACAAGTGATTTACAGGGTTGACCGTGACCAGGAGGAAAAAAAAATGTGATGATACTGGCCACAGTTTTTTTTTTTTTTTTAAATCCACGTCAATGTTTGAACCAACCTATTCCTTACAATGTTGATAAGATTGTATATTTGATATATATTTGGGTAGACCCTCTTAGTTCTCACGGATCAGGTAGGCTACATTACTACCTTATTTTTCCCCATCTGTAAGATGGGTCTGACAGTACTGCAGTAGATCTTTGGTAAGGATGAGAGAAAATGCACATAAAGAACTCTGGAAGCAGAGGTTGGCTATAGTAAGCTGTCAGTAAGTCAATGAACAGCAGCTTAAATCATTATTACTAGCATCGAGTTAATTTTACCCAGAGCTTGGAAGGAACTATCACAAGAAGGGTTTTGAGAGATCTGTGTTCTGCCTCAAGTTAACCAGTTTACATAGAAATGACTTCAGAATTAAGTTGTTCTACATGGCAGTGGATGAACCACACTTGGACCAAAAAATGTGGTTTCAATTCAGATACAGTAACAAAAACATAAGCTAAATCTCCTCATAAAGTGGGTGTTTTGCAACATGGTTTTTTCTTTCCCTATTAAAGAAATATTTTTCCAAAGGAGGAGAGGAAGGTGAGGATGATTGGGAAAGTAAGGTGGAGAGACAATTTTTCTGAAGTCGATATTACTGATTAGTGATGAACAGGAGCATTTCTGATATTCTACGATTCTGAATAAACAGGGTACAAATGGAAGAAAGGTATATGCTACTGCATGGAACATGATTGTATGTTCCATTACGTCAGATTTATTTTTTTCATTCATCGCATCTTAGAAATGCATATTTAATCCTGAGAGATTAAAAATGCCCATTGTTCTTTCAAATAGTTTGCTGTGTCCTGATTTTCTTTCCTAACTCAATTCCATTGACTATATCTGTGAGTTGCCACATTTTCAGTAAGGAATAACTGTGTCAAGCTGTGCTGACAAAATATCCCAACATAACTGTTAATAAGCATTGTCATTTTAAGCATGAAACAGTTTAGCTAATGATTTATCTCTTATAATGCAGCACTTGGGGCAGCTGTATGATTTGTCTCTTTAGCAAGTCAAGTAATTTCTTTAACAAAATGTTAAGCACAGATGGGCCATAAGCTGTCAGTTAACTATTATTGTGTCTGCATCTGCTTGCTTTCAATGCACTGTTTTATGTATTCAGTCAGTTACTTAGCTGCAGCTCCGTGAAAAGCTGAACCTACTCTGATTGGCAAATAAAATGTTCATTTGTCTCTTCTTCCTATTGTTTTGTTTTGGTAACACATGTCAGCAGCTCAATTACCCAGTTCATTAACAGCTCCCAAAGGACATGATGGCCAGCCCGTGATAAGAGGGCAATTGTGGCACATATGGTCAATAATGGCCTCTCTCTTGGCAATTGTAAATAAAAGTCACTTGGCCCTTTTCCTTTCACGAGAACTACTGTTTTCCTGTCCCCCTTCAGTGTGCAAATTACCTTTCTTTGCTCCCTGCAATCCAATCCCAGTAAACCAAAACCTAGCTTACTGCTTTTTTAGAGAGTGGAGACTTCAGCACAGAGAGAGCTCAGGCTCTTCATTTTAATTATGAATGACTTTTAAGCTCTTGAGGGAGGAAAGTTCTTATCAGGGGAGACGATTCTTAGAAAGCTGTTAGCTGATTAATTAGTTAACTAATCAGTTTTCCTAATTGAATAGCAACACATTTTCTTGGGGGGCTTCCACCTCTTTTTCTCTTTGAAATCCTCTGGTGGTGGTTACCGTGGAGTTAAAAACAGCAACAACAACAAAACATTTAAAACAAAAAATTGCCAATAGAAATCATTTGCCGGGGTGTGTGGAAGTGTGACTTCATCTTTGCTTGATGAGAGAGATTCATTTCGTTAACGAAATTCTTGTTACACACATCTACGTGTCAAAATAAAGGGGTTACAAAGCCACTGGGTTAATTTGGGTCACTGTCAGGGTCCCCAAAACTAGTGATGACTCCTACCCTTTATGCCTTTGGAAGGAGGTGCTGAAACGGTAGTTTGCTTGGGATATTTTTGGGTGTATGTGGCTACCTTAAAATGTTGCTTGTAAGCAGGGGAGGAGAAAGGACACGAGCATGTTTTTAATTAAAATATCAAAGAATACAGCTACTAAAAATAATCACTAGCAGGGCTGTAATGAACGAAGGAGAAATAAGTCTTTCTGGCTTTGTTGTCACAAAGGAGGCTTTTTAAGTGACTAATGGTAAGGTGGTGGCTCCCAAGTACATTTCCTCAATGGATAGAAATCTATCATGCACCTGAGATTCAAAGTTATTGGAACCTTAGTTTCCAGGGGTCTTTGGGGGCCACTCAGCTCAATGCCTCGTGGCCTTTCGAGCAGCCTCTGCTTGTCAGCCCTTATCTTAAATACACACCCAAGGGTCCATGTTGTGCATTTCAAGTCACTCCTGGCCCTGGAGTGCACGCGGGCCCCTCTGGACTGCCCCGCAGCCCGCCATATTCATAACCAATCTGTATTCTCCTCCCAGGGCAGCAGGGACTCGGGGAGTTGTTGAGTGTCAGGGTTTATTTGTGCTATTTTGATTAGCACCAACCTGGCAGGAGCTTATTTTCCTTCTAATGACCCCGTGCTGTGAGAAGGCGGCTTCCGAGGGAAGGGCTTGGGTCAGAGGGGAGGGGGGAATAGCGTTACGTTTCTGTTCCTACAGACCCCAAATGGGGACTGCTGGGCAGGTGAATGGCTGGAGGGTCTTAATTAGATTTAGAGTTCTTAAAAGAACCTTTCCGAGAGAGAAAGCCAAGAATATCCTTGTCGTTAAACTGTCCTGTTTCTTTTGCACTTGCTAAAAGAGTCTTGGGGGGGCGCATTTGGGGGGAGAAGTTGCAGAGGCAATGAAAACCAAACAGGACCCCTTCCCCCTCCCCCAAGAGGCCACCGATCAGGTTATAAACTAAGTTTCCTAGTTTGTCAATGAACACAGTCACGTTTACTCACATCCGAGTTCTGAGTCAGGAATTCCGGGGAGTTCAGTTGATGGCTTGAGAGTTTGTTAGGTCACTTACACTTTCTAGATCTACCTTAGGGCTTTGCTGTAAATCTTTGGTTTGTTCCTTTCCTTTCTTCTCTCTCTCTCTCTCTCTCTCTCTCTCTCTCTCTCTCTCTATATATATATATATATATATATATATATATGTGTATATATACAATTTAAAAACATTAAAAAATAAGGTCGCCGATTACTTCTTAGCTTGTGAAATAATGTGGAAGAGAGGTTTCCAGGTGCTGAAGTCTCTCAACTGGCTTGGATTAACCCCTACTGTGCATCCATTTCAACCTCCCCCTCCTCCCTCCTCTGGAAAAAAAAAAAAAAACCACAAAACAAAAAACACCCAACCTCCCCTTTCTCATCCACTCCGGCTTTCTTTGTGTCTGCTGCTCCCTGCCAGGCAGGTGTCAGAGCCCTGAATGAGGGTAAACGCTCCGTTGATGGATTCCACAGATGGAGCGTGGAAATCGGTCGAATAGGCCTCGGCCACAGGCCATTTCTTGGGATCCAACAAAAGCCTCCAAATAAGTCAACAAAAATCCCAAAGATCACAAAGGGAAAATGTCATTTGTCATTTACTCTGGGTCTGTGAGGGAATATCAGGCTCCTCCCGGCTTTCACCCGAGTAAACACGAGAGAGGTCATTCACATCTCTCTCAGTGGAAAAGGGCCACTTCAGATCAGAAAACAGTTAGTTGTCCCATTGTCCCCTTCTTGTTGAATGGTAAAACTCACAAACACAGGAGACATTCTACAATTAGCCAAGTAAGTGCGTCCAACTTCAAGTTGACCTGTTAAAGACCTCATGGAATATACTTCTGAAACACCCTTACGCTGGCAGACACCAGGTGAAACCGCCTCCTGGGGCTCCCAGGAACACTTTTTATTTTTATCTTGCTCATTTATCAGAGAAACAGAGCTTTGAGTCCCAATGCAGGCTTAGCTCCGAAAGATTAGTACGGACCGGAAGACCCTCTGATTTTGTCTGAGGCCATCTTAGAATAGATGACCACTGACCAAGGCAGGTTTGGCCTCAAAACCCGCGGGGAGAGATGCCCCCCTACCTCCTCCGTATCTCCACATTGTATTGTCTCTGGGGCAAATGTAGTGTTTGCATAGTTGTCATGTTTTGCCTTTTTTTCTTTTTTCCTTTTAGGGCCGCACCCATGGCATATGGAAGTTCCCAGGCCAGGGGTTGAATTGGAGCTGCAGCTGCCAGCCTACACCACAGCCACAGCCATGCTGGATCTGAGCCGCCTCTTCCACCTACACCACAGCTCATGGCAAAGCCGGCTCCTTAACACCTTGAGCGAGGCCAGGGATGGAACCCACAACCCCATGGATGCTAGTTGGGTTTGTTAACTGCTGAGCCACGATGGGAACTCCATGTTTTGATTCTTTAATTATTTAAAGGAAAGGTCTTGCTGAGAAGAAGGACAGTGTGCCACGTGTAAGCTTGTGAATTATTTTGTTTCTCCATTTGTTTGCCTGTCTCCCATCGCTAAATTATACTGGTCTGGAAATTGATAAGTATAGAGTTCTATGTGACCAAATCCCTCTAAAACTGAGGTAAGAGCTCATGTATAATAGCGTTAACTAGGATGAAATATTTCCTGAGGCTAGAGAAGAGGTCACAAAGGGTTAACGGACAAAGACATACTCTCTAATTCTGTAATTCCTTCTTTAATTAAACTTCATGGTTGGTCCGCTGGTGGTAATACTTCTTTCTGCCTTCTCCCAATTTGATTTGTTTCCAAAGGAAGAATTTGTAATCCTTTAGGGTATGATTGTTGCCTATACTTGATCTTTTTTTTTTTTTTTTTTTTTTTTAAAGCTGAAAATGTCCATTTTCCTAAGGTTGATTTTGGAAGTTAATGTGAGATAATTGGGATAACTAAAATTTTGCTCCTAAGACCTAAAAGTAGCTTGGCATAGAAAAAGAAGAAACGAACTTTTAAAATTAAGATTAAAGCGCAAGAGCTGAAACACTCGGGCATTTGGTAAAATGTGACATTTTCCTGTGATCACTCTGAGGTTTTTTGAATAACTTGTGACTGTCCCCACAGATTTCAAGTGATTGATCCCTGCACTTTTGTCTAAAAAGAATTGAGGTTCCTTGGCAGCTCTTGATATCTTTTCACTAAGGTGCCTTTAGTATCGAAAAATAAGATTTTCATAAAGATATAAACTGAGTGATCATTTCAATTGTTTGTGATCAGTAGTTTTTTCCAGATTGACCCTGGATTTAGGTCCAAGCCTCTGTAATGATTATTAATGGAGACAGCAAATGGCCAGACTTGTTCAATTTCTTACATAAATCCACTCAATATCTTGGAAAACTTTTTCATTCCTTAGTGCTTTATTGTTGTTAAACAACTATACCTTGACTCTATAAAAATTCAGTAAATATTTGTTGAATTAAATTTATTTGGGAAATTGATTTAGTGTTTGATATGAATGAAACTTGTATTTCTGTAAATTTTATTTTATTCTAAGAAGTTTTGAAAATTTGGGACAATTGAAAATAGTAGTGGCAAATAGCTAAATAATTTATGTTGGAATTCCTGTTTTTGGTGTGTTTCTGGTATTCCTCTTCAAAAGGAGTGTGTGTGTGTGTGTGTGTGTGTGTGTGTGTGTGTGTGTGTGTTTGTGTGAGATAAAGGAACTCAAGACCTAATTTAGGATGCTCCAGGCTAGAAGAGAGTTCTCTGAAGTCCCATAAACCTGGGTCAAATCCTAGCTTTCCAGCTGTGTGAACTGAATAACCTCTCTGGGTCTGTTTCCTTTTTCTGTACAGTGGGGTATTTATTTCGCAGTTTATATGTAGTTATACAAGGAAAGCAGAGAAATTCTCATTCTCTTGGTAAGGTTTGCTCTTGGTTCATTAGTGACCTTGAGTTAAAGTATAGCATAAGTCAGAAAAGGGACTGTGACAGGGTTTTAGTAATAGAACCAAAACTTTCAGAGTCTGTTAAGAATGTAGACGAGAATAAAATCTGAGAATTTTTATACAACTTAAAACAATAAAATTTCCACTTAAAAGTCCATGTATTAACTGGGTCACTTTGCTGTAGAGTGGAAAACTGACAGAACACTGTAAACCAACTATAGTGGACAAAATAAAAACCATTAAATAAAAAATCCATGTATTATATATCAATAGGGATTTTCTTATGAGAACTCTAATGGAATTTTAAATTGGGGGACAGTATCTCTATTTAATGAATAGTAAAGCAAACTTTATGACGGCATGTGTAGCATGTGATTGAGCAACTTAAATGTATGAAAGTCTCCTTTTAACATTAAAGTCAGTCAGTAGAAATAGATTGAAGAAATTACATTTAATTTGTTGCTATATCCTGGCAATTTATTAACATTTAGATAACCATCTTGCTAACACTGCGTTTTCAATATTCTACACAGAAAAAAAAATATGGTCTTTCTGTCAATATGTCTGAAAAAAGCTTTGTTTTTGCTTTGCTGTAATATTTAGCAAGATGAGATACTTGGTATCTCGTATCTAATTTGTTCCAGTATCTTGAGTAAAGTTAAATCTGTAAAATAGAAGAACTTCAGCAGAATGATTTAATTTGTGCTATTAAAATGGGATTGAAGTTCTAGATTTGTTTTTAGTGAAAACTAAATGATTCAAGTTCAGGGCCTTGTTGTGAACCATGTTCTGTGTAAATAATAAATTTTAGTTCTGTTGAGTGATTTTAAGAAATGATAGTATTTCCTAGCTGGTAGATTAATCTAGGGTTGCTGACTGAACATTTTTTTAAAGCCCACATCCTTTTGGAGTTTACAGATGGGGAAAAGTTAGAATTAACTTATAATATTGTGGTTTCATATTGGCAAAAATGATCAGTTGGTTCAGATAATTTTTCCAGCAGAAAAATCAGGCAAATCATTTCCTCAGTGACTTTGAAATGATGTGATTTGGAGGTTTTCCTAGTTGTTACCTTTAGATTGAATAAACAGTCTAGAAATACAAGTAGTGATTTGCTAGCTTGTTAAGGAAAATTTTATTTCTGGTAGTAAGCACTGTCCTATACAACTCAAAATTCTGAGTCTTTTTTTTTTTTTTTTTTTAAATCACTGGTTGCTGGTGGTTCTTCATCTCTTTCTAAAAAATCACAGTCCTCTTTGAAAAAAAATGATAATTACTCCATAGAAAAATGCAGACATGCAAATACTAGCAAAAACTTGCGAGTAATTTTTAAGGATTCAAAATGTCCACCCCCAAAGATCATCTAAATGGATGTTGGGTGACTCATAAGAGCAGAATTTCCATTTTCAAGGCATGAAATGGTGGCAGAGAAGTCAGTTTTAGTTCAAAACTTAAAGTTTCCCTTGTACTTCTAGTCATTCGTCATGTGTTTATTGAGCACCTATTAAGTTCCAGCAGTGATTCTAGCAATGAATAAGGCAGAGGAAGGGTCCTGAGCTCACAGAACTTATATTCCACTAGATGTTAATCATTAAGGTGAAACATAATGGTCTTGACCCTCGGAATTAACTGGCTGGTACTTGTACCTTTAAGCAGCCCCTCATCTTCAGAAAGTAGAGATGATTTTGATTAATTGACCTGACAGTCCATGGCACATCATATTTACTTGGGAGGATTTAATAGCCCCAGAGACTCCCAAAGGAAACATGAAAATTTCCACATACTATTATCCTAATGGGATCATAGTAAGAGAAAGTGCAAGCAAAGATTTAAGGTTTTCACAGGCAGAGGCAGCTTTTGGTCAGTTCTTAAATGTGGTTGAGTTTTTCACCTGAATTCACATTAGCTAGAAAAGTCAGGCAACAGAAACTGGAAGCATGGAAGAAAAACATTTTACTGAAATTTATTTTCTTTGTGGGGGAAGGAATAATTTGTTTCTTGGGGAGTATATTATTTATAATTGAAAAATATATAGGTGGAATCAATTTGGGGGGGATAAGTTGTGGCAGGAAATATTTTATATGCTTGGGAATTCTGAAGGGAAAGCAAATAATTAATCTGGAATATTCTGTAGAGTTAGTTCTCAAAGTGTCTGTCCAGGATCAGTAAAATCAGCATCAATCACTAGGGAATGTGTTAGAAATGCAAATTCTCAGAGCCCACCCCAGACCTATGGAATCAGAAGAGGGGACAGCCATCTGGGCTTAACAAGCTTTTTTTGGCGATTCTAATGCTTCAGACGTTTGCGAACTACTACCCTGCAATTATGCACAAATTGCTCTTTTAATTTGTTTCACATTTATTAAAGGTATACACATGTAAGTTGTATTGGCTGCTTTTGAAGTTTATAATGCAATGCATGACGTATTTCTTAGCATGTTATTACTTCTGCAAAATATTCCCATATTTAAAAACTATTTTTTTCTTTAATACTAAAATACCCTAAAATAAGACATTTTAAATTAGATCATTTTCTATTAAATTAGATAACATAATTGAAAAACCAAGCATAATGGCTAACATACAGTAGATGCATTATATGTTATGGTTTCCTTTTGCTTTTATGCACAACTATTGGTTTTCTTTAATTTGTCATATATATTATTAATTCACTTTTAATTTCACAGTATTTGAATGTGAATAAAAGGTAGAAGTATTGACATATTAGAAAAGTTAAAATTACATTTATGGGTTATTTTGGGTGTGTACCTTTTGGGGCAATGTATGATTTATACTGAAGTAGAACGAAACTTTAAATTTCCATACTACAGAATGAAATTTGAGCTCAATAGAAAAGAGAAGCAGTAGTATAGGAGATGCTGCTTTTTAACACTGCTTTTAGCGCCCCCTGCATTTCCCCTGGTCCTACCAGCCTGAGGGTGCAAATGAGCTAACTTGACACTGACATTAATCATTTACAATTTTCTGGCTTTCTTTTCTCATTTGCTGACACCACACCTCAGTTCCTTCCACAGAAGATGCCAGTTATTTGGGGGAGTTTTCTGAGAGCATTTGGATGTGCTCAGGAGTGAGGCTGCTCAGGCTCCCATATTACGCTCAGAGTGTGTGGCCTGGTAGCCCTCTGACAGTCCTCTGCCCCTGCCCTGAGGTCCAGGACCTCTGCAAGAGGCTGCTTTCCTACCCAGAGCCCTGTCTGGAGCATCCTCCAATCACAGAACCATTGGCCAACGGGTACTCTGTTACTGTCACAACTCACAGACACCAAATTGCATCATTAGTGTGAATTTCTACTTAATTTCCTAGCTCCTCCGCCTCATTTGAAGGCAACTGTATACTAAATTTGGAAAGCCTCCTTCCCAATGTGTGCTAATACAAGGCAAATTCAAGCTTTGGTGGGGAGGGGGCTGCAGCAAGTCTGGCTTCAAGGACTTGTGACCTGTGCAGCTGAGTAGGGGTTCATGCTCAGAAGGGCCCTGTTCTTAGTTTTATGCTGTTGTTACCACCTTGAAATTCATAGTAACTTTTTTTTTTTTTTTTTTCCTTTTAGGGCTGCACCAGTGGCATATGTAACTTCCCAGGCTAGGAGTTGAATCAGAGCTGCAGCTGCTAGCCTACGCCACAGCCACAGCAATGTGGGATCCAAGCGGAGTCTGCGACCTACACCACAGCTCAGAGCAGGTCCTTAACCCACTGAGCAGGGCCAAGGATCAAACCCACATCCTCATGGATACTAGCTGGGTTCTTTACTGCTGAGCTGCAGCGGGAACTCCCTGTAATAACTTTTGAATGAAAGGTCCTGCAATTTCATTTTCCACTTTGTTTTTTAAATTAGGCAGCCGTTCTGAGCAGCTGCCTATTTGTTCAGCAGAGATCAGACTCTGAGCTTCTGTTTAGAAACACTTTGCTAGACTATACCTGCTTCTTCTTGAGTCTGTTCTTGAGATTTGCATTAACAATATCTAACCCGCTTTAAAGCATTTTGTAACATCTGGTAATGGGAGAATTAATTTAACATGATTTTTCTTCTTTTTGTACATTGAAGTATAGTTGATTCACAATATCGTGTTAGTTTCACTCATATAGCATAGCGATTCAGTTATACACACACACACACATATTCTTTTTCAAAATATTTCCTTTATAGGTCCTTAGAAAATATTGAGTATAGTTCCTTGTGGTATACAGTAGTCCTATATATATTTTATATATAGTACTGTGTATATTTTATATACTGTACTACCTCCTAATTTACCACTTCCCCAACCTCCTTTTCCCCTTTGGCAACCATAAATCAGTTTTCTATGTCTGTGAGTCTTTTGTCTGTTTTGGAAATAAGTAATATGGTATTTCTCATAGGAGCAGTACAGTCTACAAATTTGTAGGAATCCTGCATTAGTTTATTCTTATTGCCTTTTTTGATACTAAGTCAATTTCGGAATACTTATTTAAAAAATCATTTTTTAACAAACTTCCTCCTGGTGCAAAGTTGGTGAAAATTTATCAGGGACCAAATTAAATGTGATTCATTCATTAGTCAAGAACGAAGTGCCCATCAAATGCTAAGGACAGGGCCAGAAAAATGGAGTAAGGCCTGTCTCTGTTTTCTAAGAGCTCATAATGGGCTTAGAATGACAGATGCAGAGAGCAATTATTTCTGCCTGGGGGGCCTGGAGATGGGGCAGAGGAAGAGATTAAATACCATTTAATCATGTAATACTGCAAGGAGGGGCTTGGCAGTCCCCAGGGTGGGGGGACATGGGAAACAGACTAGGATTCAAAGCATTACAGCTTGGGCAGACTGGCTTTTTGCTTCTCATTGAGTCCCCCCACTTTTTTTTTTCTCCCGTGCTTTTAGCCTCAGCACCCCAATCGGATGAAGGCTCTGACATCGACTCTGAACCAGACTTACCGCTCAAGAGGAAACAGCGCAGGAGCCGAACCACCTTCACAGCAGAGCAGCTTGAAGAGCTGGAGCGTGCTTTTGAGAGAACTCACTATCCTGATATTTACACTAGGGAGGAGCTGGCCCAGAGGGCAAAGCTCACCGAGGCCCGCGTGCAGGTACTGACGTCTGAACGTCCACGGCCCTGCTTTCTTCCAGACAGGAAGCAAGAGTGTCTGTCTGCTCCTCTAAAGCATGTTTCAAAACCAAGGAAGTAAATATATGAGAAATGGTCCTGCATTGTGAACGGTAGCCTCTCACATTGCCAAGTTCTCTCAAATTTCTTTCCTTTATATTTTGCCTTGTTATGATAACAGTAGGAGCTCTTTTTTCTTTCTTTCTTTCTTTTTTTTTTGCCCCCGGGACCTATCAAGTTCCTGGATGGCATCATGGGATCCTTAACCACTGTGCAGGACTGGGGCTCAAACCTGCGTCCTAGAGCTATGGAAACTCTGCAGAGGCCATTGCACCAAAGGGGGAACTCCAACTTCTTTTTTCTTTTTATTTGCATTTGCTTGGTGCAACCCCTCCCCTGCCTCCCCTGATCTCTTTTGCTTTAGGTATGTCTGTTAGGTATACAGAAACATTTTATTTTGCTAACCGGTCAGTATATTTTCTTTCTCCTCTTAATAGGTTGGTAAGTCCAATTAAATGTGTTGATATGATGCACTCTTTGGCTTCTTTTCTGTCACACTTGATACAGTTATCTTATATGTATATATTTAAAATAGTGATCTATTTAATTAGCTTTCTTGATATTCTTAGTGGTTTTTTGTATTTATGAAAACGTGCATTCTTATTTGAGACTTTGGTTGTCATTAAGAGGAGAATGTAATTATACCAGATGTAACACAGAGACATGCGTCAATTCACATTATTCACTCATTGTTTCAGGAAATACTTGTTATATGCCAGGCATTATATGGACTTTGGGGGTGATACATAGATAATAGCAAAATTTTGAGTGATTGCTCTGTGCCAGGCACTGTTCTAAATACCTTACTTAAATTAACCCATGTCCTCATCATTAAAACCCTATTTTAGAGAGATCCCAATTTATAGATGAGGAAACTGAGATTCAGACTACTTAAGTAACTACCCAAAGTCATGTAGCTAGTAAGTGATGGGGGTAATTGGACTCCATACTCTTCCTCTCTGTAGCCTTTTGATTATGAAGATGTGCAAAGTTGTATAACGTAAGATCCCTTCCTTTAAGTCTAGAAGCATCTCAAGCAACCTTATAGTTTTAATAACATTTAAAACTATTTTTTCGATCCTTGGAAGTGCTCTGAACCCTCTAGAAATGCTACTTTGGTATGTTATGTTTCTATTGAGTGATAGAATGATGTTTCCTCATCAACAGTAAACTTTTTTTTTTCCTGCCGGGTAGTAAAGCACTGTTTGAAAGATTACTAATGCCTCAGGGTATCCTGGAACTCCTTACTGCCCCAGGAGTGAAGTTACCTTATCTGGAAATGTCATATTATTCCCAGATACTTGACCTTCATAGTCAGAGTGAGGCTGGGGACTGGTCAATAGTGGACTAGTCAGTTGGTGTGGTCTTTAGATTGATCAACACTTTCTCATATACATCTAATTCCTCTCTTGTCATGGACTATTTTGGAATAGTCTAGACTCTTGTAGTCTGCAGAACCAAGCCAGAGGGATTGTTTAATTCAACTTGACTTTCTATCTGATCATCATAGCACTGGGAAAGTCAAAGAATGTGAAGATGAATTGAGACAAGTTTCTCAAGGAGCTAGTGTTTAATGCAGGTATCAAGTAAACACACAGATAAGTTAAAACAAAGCAGATATGATAAGTACCATAAGAGAGAGACAAGTGTAGAGGGATTGAGAAGAGGAAAGGGTGAAATCTTGTTGGAGTAAACAAGAGAGGATCATGAAGACAGGCGTGTTCAGATGGACTTTTGAGTCCAGATGAATATCTACTGGGCAGGGAGGGTGGGGGACTATCTTAGTGATACAGAATAAGGAGCAAATGTACAGAGAGTTGGAAGCATGTGAGTTATATATCCGATGAATTTTCATTTTCATTCTAGTCATGTTGAGAAAACAGTTGAGAAAACACGGACTAGTTCAGTTTGGTTGAGGGTAGGGTGTGGTGGGTGGCAGGAAAGAATATGATTGGAAATCTAGATTTTAAAATGTGATCTATTTAATTTGCTTTCTTTGTATTCTTAGTGTTATTGGGTACTTATGAAAATGTGTGTTTCTATTTTAGACTTTAGTTATCATTATGAGGAGAATATGATTATATCAGAAATACAGAAGCTTATCAATTCATGGTATTCACTCATCATTTCAGGAATCTTTGTTATCTACCACGCAGTCTATGGATTTCAGGGGTGGTACATAGATAATAGCAAATTTCGAGTGGTTACATAATTCTGTGGAAAGCTTGGGTTTCAGGCAAGGGGGGGTAAATTTGATGGAATGAGCACTGGAGGCTGGGGTCATGAAATAGGCCAGTGGCAGTGGGGACAGAAGGGAGAGAACTCCCAGGAAAGGTGTTCAGAGGTGGAATGTAGGGAGTTGATTATGTGAGCTGGAGACAGGTGCAAGGGCTAATATAGGGATGAGTCACAGATATGCTGGGGTTTGTAGTGCAAATGTCTTACAGCTGGAACAATTCCATCTCTCTACCTATTACATTGGGATATAGTGCTCATATCCAGAAATGACCACCACTAACCACAAATCATGATGCTATGCATATATAAATATTACACTATTTTATAATAATGTTTATAACAATGCTACAGACACTATATAGATCTCAAATCTGTTTGCTTTTATTATAGTTCTGTGATCATCTGATTTAAACATGAAGTGAGGTCCATTCATTCTTCCATCCTTTCAGCAGAATTTTATACAGTGCCCTATTCCCCCTGGCAGGCCAAGCCTGCATGCTGGGTCTGTCCTTTAGATGCACTGAAGATCAGTTCTGAACTCAGAGTCAAAAAATAAACATCAGCTTTAAAGAAGTTGAAGAGAGTGATGGAAAACTGAAAAGAGTGTCCTGTGTTGCTCTACCTCATTTGTTGCTTTTGCCAAAGACGAGGATGAGGGAACAGAATTAATCTCAACTGCACGCAGCTTGTACAGTGGCCAGCACTCGCATCTGGCTCAATGAATGTCAAAGGAAAATAAGAATGGCCCATTAATTTCCAGAGGACATGGGATCAAACCAATAAAGAGTGGTTCATATTTTTCTATAGACTGACCCCCTCTCCAATGCAGGGCCCTCATTAACCTAACAGCTGTCCTAATGTGGCTTTAACCCGGTGACTCTTTACATTCCTCATGGCTTCATTAGTTCCCTTGAGACACATCATGTCTTGAACCACAGCTATGATCTACAGCCTAACAAATTCCCTACAACACCCGGCATATGGATCTTTTACTTAACCCAGCAGGAAAAAGAAGGGAGTAGTTAATCACTGATTAAAATGCCAGAACAAAATCCTTTAGTTTTTAGAAGGATCTGGGAAAGCAGTAGCAAAGTCAACTCAGTTTGAGTGATAGCCAGAGAGTGTGAGTTAGTTTAATTTGGGGCACCTGGGAAAACCCAACACCAAACCAAACCAAACAAAAAACCACCCAACAAAAAAACCCCAAGCATGTCTACATTCCTCCACCCCCTTCCCCCAGGGGAAGAAAAAGTCTAAAATCTTCTGGATAAAGATGAGACTGAAGCTTTAATAACTTAGACCTTTGTCAATATTTGATAAAAATTTGTTTGGACAGTAGCTATGTTACATTCATCTCAGCCAAATCTGAGCAAACCATCTAAGAATTATTGTACAGCAAAGACTAATTTTCTAAAGCACTTCCTGGGGAGCTGTTTTTATGCAAATGGTGGCAAAGACTAAAGTTTTGTGGGGAAGAACGACTTGCAAACATTTGTAATACGTAAAAGTTTTAGTAAATATTCCATCTAAGAACTCCATTCAACAGATAAGTGTCATTCTCTTTTAGCCCCAGTGCTTGTGGAAAAAGTATTTAACTAGGAGTCAGAAGACAAGAGGTTTTGGTCTCAGCCCTACCGAATGTGTTTTGTTGAGCAAGTCAATTTTCCTGTAATTCTGCTGGACTTCAGTTTTTTTTTTTTTTAATTTCAATTAAAAAATTTGGGGTTTAGATCAGATGATCTCAGTCTGGGTCCATGAACGACCAGAATAATCATGGATGGACCTCAGGAGATCTGGAAAACTTGAAATTTGTACACAAATGTGCCTTTGCTTGTGCACGTGTGTGTGTGTGAGTGTGTGTGTGTACACGAGTGTTAACTAGGGAGAGGGCCCTTAGCTTTCACCATATTCTCACATATTACCTCCCTCTGTTCTTTTCTTCAATTAAAAACTCCTGGGATGCATCATCTCTCAGGACCATTCTAGCATGAGTAATTTGGGATTCTCAGGGAAGCCCAATGGTTTAAAGCCATATAACAGATCTTTAGAGTTCAGAAGTTAAGAGAGGTATGAAATATTTGGCCCCGAACTCCATAATGAAGCAAAAATGTGATCTTCCTGCAATCCTCTGCAGGAGTTTGCTCTTGGGGTGTGTAAGGATGCAGCTGAGGATGCTTTCATGTGTATCACCATCCTCTGACGTTCACAGGAGCATTTCCCCTCATAGGCCTTGCCCATCCTCTCCCCAACCTGCTGTCCATACAGTGGTCGAGGCTGGATAGCAGCAAGGGTAGGAGGGCTGGGTGGATGTGATACACAGGGAGAGAGGGAGTGCAGGGAATGAGATGGCCCAGGAATCAAGCAGCTTGTCCTGAATTTACTTACTTGGGAAGTGCTGTAATTGGCGCTTTAGTATCAGCTCTAGTATTTAATGAAACATTTAATAATCTTGTTGTGAATTCTCTAAGGATTAAGTATTACATTCTCTTCCGATTTTTCAAATTGCATTTGAAATAACCCATCTGGAATAATGTAGGTTAGATTGCCTTTGAGGACCACACCAAAAATGTGAACCAGTAATTTATTGATGGGCAAAATTAGGCTTACACCATGGGACAATTAGAGCTAATCCATGAAACTTGGAAGCAATTTGGACCTAAGCCTCCATTCAAGCCAAACTGGCTTTCAATTATTTGAGGTGTTATTTGGGCACTTTCCTGTTTGCTTGCAGGCACAAAAGGCTTTGGCTGTGGACCACAGAGCTCAGAAAACAAAACAAAGCTTTAATTCTTGTATTTCTCAGACAGAGGTATCAATGTGACATTTTTATTAATAACTAACACTATTGAACACAACATCTCTTAGGTATTCTTTTAAGAGCTTGGATTGTATTGTCTTATTTAATCTTGTGAAGAAATTTAAAAAAATTTTTCCCATTTAGCAGATGAGAAAACAGAGGACCCCTGATAATTAAGCAAATTGTTCAAGGTCACAGATCTAGTAAGGGGTAGGGGAGGGAGTTGGGATGTAACTTTTGCCTGGTCTGCTTTGCTTCCCTGTGAATGAAAAGTATTACTGTATCTTTTTTTTTTTTGTCCTTTTAGGGCTACACCTGCACATATGGAGGTTCCCAGGCTAAGGGTCTAATTGGAGCTGTTGCTGCCGGCCTACGCCAGAGCCACAGCAACGCAGGATCCGAGCCGCGCCTGCAACCTTCACCACAGCTCACGGCAACACCGGATTCTTAACCCACTGAGTGAGGCCAGGGATCCAACCCGCAACCTCATGGTTCCTAGTTGGATTCATTTCCGCTGTGCCACAACGGGAACTCCTACTGTATCTTTTAAATAACAAAGTTTTCCCCAACTTCTATTGTTGAGAATCTGAACAAATTGGTTACTTATTTTACTAACAAAGAAAAATTTATAAAAACCTGTTCTTCTTTTGTGATTTATATCTTTTTCCCCCAGCGATCATGATGTTATGAATTTTGCTTCAAAAAAATCATTGGCTATTATATTACTCTAGAATGGATCTAAAGATCGTTTCCGAAAGGCATGAATATGGCTTTGTTGGCTCTGAAGATCTAGAGAGCTGAGAAAATGAATCGGGCTACAGTTCATCAAATGAAATAAAACCTTGCTGCGAGGGAAGGTTTTGATGTAGGGTGATATTATACAGGCAATTATAAGTGATGAACTGTTCCTGATAGTAGTTATCCACCACGTATGCCTCCTTCCCCCACTTCCTTACCATGTGTGTTGTGGAAGGGCCGGGTAATACTGCATGGGGGAGACTAAAATCACCCTGAATTAGAGATTGCAAGATGACATCTAATAGGTACATTGCCAGCTTTGCAAATAAAACTTGTTCTTTCTGCCCTACTGGCTAATACATTGGTGGAACCCTCCTATTCTCTTCTAGAACATCGAAGGCTAGATTGTCTCTGTTGCTATTGCTATGCTTTTCGAAACACAGAGAAGTTTCTGGTAATGGTAACAGCTGAGTCATAAATACCTTTCACCCATTTTGGATAAACTTATTCAGTGTTGGACACGTACACATATCATTCAGTAGATTATTCCTTGATTTTCTCTTAGGAATTAGTGATACAATCTTAGAAGTGTTAGGTAAGACTTTTTTTTTTTTTGGTCTTTTTAGGGCTGCACCTATGGCATATGGAAGTTCCCAGGCCAGGGGTCAAATTGGAGCTGCAGCTGCAGGCCTACACCACAGTCACAACAACATGGGATCCGAATTGCATCTGTGATCTATGCCACAGCTTGCAGCAGCGTGGAACCTTAACTCACTGAATGAGGCCAGGGATCGAACTCACATCCTGCTTTTCATGGATACCAGTTGGGTTCTTAACCTCCTGCATCACAGTGGGAACTCCAATGTTAGGTAAGACTTTTGATTGTCAAGGGAATGATTTTCAGGCAGAGATGAGGTGATAACAGTATCCCAGGGTTATTGCACTTGGTCAGTTTGCATATTTAAAATTAAGGTAATTTCAAGGGCACTTTTTTTTTCTATTAAAAATGGATGTGTGTTTTCAGAGTTTCAAAGAACAAAGAAGGCAAGGACCACTTCTCAGCTTGCAACTTCAGTATATTTTTCCTGTAATGCTTCTTTTGGCAGATTCAGCTGGTTCTAGGAGACGTGGAGGCTGGCAGTGGCAAGATGATAGAAAAATCTGGTTAAATGGCCAGAGGCAAGCATCCCAGTCCTCAGTAAGCCCTGGTTCTCTGAGGAATAGCTCTCTGGATTGATTTAGCCTAAATTTAAACAGCATTTACATTCCTTCCTTTGGGAAACTCTTGAACCTTCTGCTGAAGCTTTGTTTTCCGGTAAAGATTTGCTTCCCAAGTATTTCTCTTCATCTTTTATTGCAGTTATAATGCCTATTTCATTGTAAATATAAAAACTTTTAAATCCAACTCCTGGTGGATTTATTCCATGCCATCAATATTTACTTGTTTGGAAACAAAACCAAAAAACCTTTACGCCCTTAGCCCTTTGGATTTAATCTTTGGGAACAATTTGTAGACAGTTACGATGTTTCTTCGAATTTATTATCTGAGCAAGGACAGTTGGGTTATGGAGGAATTAGCGTGAATGTAAATCAAAAGGAGGTTAAGGCTGATGGAGCAACCAGGCGGAGCCCACCCACTGGATAAATCAGATTTGGTTTACTTATCTAAAGGTTACAGCAGGAAGTTGGCACAGAGAGATTGACAACATGCTCTGATAATGTCAGAAGTGCAAGCTTCTGAGTTCTTCACTAAGGATCTCAGCAGTAGATGTGAGGACAGTAAGTCTAAATGAGTGAAGTCATGTCAGAACTTCGGAAAGTCAACTCTACTCCCAACCTAGTACACAGAGCCGAAGATGCACTGCACATAGGTTAGTCTAGTTAACTGTGATGGACCCTTCACCTGGGCAAGGTATGCCATATTAATCTCAAGGTTTTATATAATCAAGTATGACCACAGGACATGGTATAGTGCACTCAGGAATGGATACAACCCTAATTTCTGATCCTTAGCCTCCTCAGGCTAACCAACTTGTTCCAAGTACTTCCCTGAAAACAGTTTTCTTACCCTGATGCCTCTGGGAGTCATGGTAACAGACGCTTAGACTTGCAGTGAGAAAATACAATTGATGCAGACTTGAAGTTGAGTGCTGGTCGTAGATCTATTATCCCAGGTGGCAATTTATTAAGTTAAGTAAAACTCTAATTCAATTATGTATAAACATGGGAAAATATTGACTTACCTTCTTTTCCTGTTGGAAACTTAAGAAGTATTAAATGCTAGTGTTCTGAGGAAGTTCAAACAGCTTTTCTTTCCAGCATCTCGCTGTATGGCTAGAGAAGACCAAACTCTCTTTTTCAGACAAATGCTTGGGTGGATAGGAAAACATTAAGCAGATGCCCTGTCAAATATTTGTTAAACTGGGCTTCCTTGCTCCAGAAGAGAGAAATTCCTTCTTCTATTCTTTTTAAAATTTTGTGACTTAAACATTACGATGAAGTTGTATAACTGATAACTTTGTTCTGTAAGGAAATCAAGTCTCATTTTTTCTTAGACATGCTGGTCTCTTGTGGTACCACTTCCATTTGGAAAAACCCCTTTTCAAAATTATATCCAAGCTTTAACATGAGTTGAAACTGGCTCCATTCTAAGCTTCCTAATTTTCTGCATTTCCAAACATGGAGCTTCTACCCCTTGTAAGCATTTACTTTGGTGACCTTGACTAACTCTGAATTTCTCTCTCTCTCTTTTTTTTTTTTTTTTGTCTTTTGTCTTTTGAGGGCCACACCAGCAGCATATGGAGGTTCCCAGGCTAGGGGTCCAGTCAGGGCTGTAGCTGCCAGCCTATGCCACAGCCACAGCAGCACCAGATCCGAGCCACATCTGTGACCCACACCACAGCTCATGGCAACTCCAGAGCCTTAATCCACTGAGCAAGGCCAGGGATCGAACCCACAACCTCATGGTTCCTAGTCGGATTTGTTTCCACTACGCCACAACAGGAACTCCTAACTCTGAATTTCTTGAGTATAAGACAGTAAGCTACTCAAGTGCAGGGATCCTGTCTTATCCACTCCTTTATCCCTCCGGTAAAAATGATGGGTGCTTACAGATGTTATGGGAAGAAATATTAAACAAACTCATTATTTAAGAGGTCTTCACAGATAAAATGCTTTCATTTCTTGAAATACTTCTTCAGCATCTATTTCCATCAAGATCAGCACAGTGTCTCACACTTTGGAAGGGGTGGTAAAGTAGCTCCATTTATCCTTCTGGTCAATTTCTGTGACTCTCCAGGAACTGTGCACATAATGTCCACAGAAATCCAGAGACACTGTTAAGACTATTGAACCTAAGAGTTATTATAATAGGCAAGGCCAAGTTAGGACCTATGTCAGGTGGGGGCCAAAGAGTCTCCTGGATCCTTGCTAGAATGTTGTATTACAGGAAGGTGGCAGGGTGCTGATGGTGACAGCAGGGACTTCCTGTTGTCCCCATCCCTGCTCAGCCATCCCTGCTCATGGCTACCCTGAGGTGTGTGGGGGCTCTGCAGGAAAGCCCTTGGAGTCCCTCTACTGACCCCTAACTCTCTTTCCTTCCTTGACAACACAACCCAGAAAGGGAGGGGGTCCTTGTATCTCTTTGCCCTGTCTGTAAGGGGCCTTGAATCTGTTTTAGCATGAAAAAGTCATTAAGAAGGTACTATTATTTCATCAGTGAATTCCTCAAATTTTAAATTAAATCCATAGGTTTGGTTTAGCAACCGCCGTGCAAGATGGAGGAAGCAGGCTGGAGCCAATCAACTGATGGCTTTCAACCATCTCATTCCGGGGGGATTCCCTCCCACGGCCATGCCGACCCTGCCCACGTACCAGCTGTCGGAGACCTCTTACCAGCCCACAGCTATTCCACAAGGTATGGAGGAAGGGAGTCCAGGGGTTAAAATGTAACTCCCCATCATTTTCCCTGCTGCTTATTTTCTGCATTGAAATCTGCGAGGCCCTTGTGGCTGTTTGCAAGTCACTTACATCGCCTCAGGTGGTCCTGAAAGTACCTGTCACATTTCAGAAATATAGTTTGTTCTATGACATGTCTGAATCTCTCTAGATAAACCGTGTTGTCATATAATATTCTTTCAGTATTTTGAAACAAAACAAAACACTGAAACCAAGCAAAACAACCTCCCTGAATAAATATGCAATTTGCTTTTTGTTTATTAAAACTTTACATTTGTGCTCCAGTCTGTAATTAACTAAAGTTCTATGATGGCTCCTAACTGCAGTAGGTAGAGAGGGAAGTAAGCTTTGATAAAGCCACTGTCTGTTAGTGCATAGAGGTGAATGGGATAAATGAAAAGGCTAAATTATTTTTTATATTTTTAATTTTTTTTAGAATTTTTATTTTATTAAAAAAATTTAAAATATATGTATTTTTCTTTTTATGGACACACCTGCAGCATATGATAGTTCCTGGGCATATGAAAGTTGAATTGGAGCCACAACTGCAGGCCCTCTCCGCAGCCATGAAATGATGGATCTGAGCTGCATCCGCAACCTACAGCCACAGCTTGTGGCAATGCTGGATCCTTAATCTACTGAGTGAGGCTAGGGATCAATCCCGAATCCTCATGGACTCTGTGTCGGGTTCTTAACCCGCTGAACCATAATGGGGGCTCCGAGATGAAATTATTTTGCATTATAAAAGATATGCTATCATATTAACATTTAGGTGCTTTGGAAGTATATTTGACAAGAAACTTGAGACTTACAATTTTTACATTGGTTAATTCTTTTTTTTTAGGCCTGCACCCACGGCATATGGAAGTGCCCAGGCTAGCAGTCGAATTGGAGCTGTAGATGCTGGCCTACACCACAGCCAGTGCAACCTACACCACAGCTCAGGGCAATGCCAGATCTCCCCGGCCCCTGACCCACTGAGTGAGGCCAGAGATTGAACTGCATCCTCCTTGATACTAGTTGGATTTGTTTCCTCTGTGCCACAACAGGAACTCCCATACATTGGTTAATTCTTATGTTGATTAATAACATTCACAACCAAAATACATTGCTTCACACTGATAAAGTGATTTCTGAATTCCTTTACTGGGTGAGTGTGCCCTGAAAGTACATGAATAAATTATGTACTTGTGCATACGTGCAGAGACATGGTTGTGTTTGTTATGAACGGGTCTATATTTGCATGTGAAGAAATGCACTTTGAAACTTACATCTGTTTGACCAGTAGATATTGCTGATGGCTTGGTGACGGTGAACTTTTGCACTGGATTTTCTCTGCTGGCCTACAAAGGACCTGTATGGCTGACAGTTTTCTTCCTTGCAGCTGTGTCGGATCCCAGCAGCACCGTTCACAGACCTCAGCCGCTTCCTCCGAGCACTGTACACCAAAGCACTATTCCTTCCAACCCGGACAGCAGCTCTGCCTACTGCCTCCCCAGCACCAGGCATGGATTTTCCAGCTATACAGACAGCTTTGTGCCTCCGTCCGGCCCCTCCAACCCCATGAACCCCGCCATTGGCAATGGCCTTTCACCTCAGGTCAGTCCCGTGTTTCCAGACAGATGATTTGCTGTGTACCAGAACCAAAAGTAATTCCCCGAGGCAGTCATATAATGAATTGCCAAATTTAAACCATAATGTATTCTTTATACAAGCCACATGATTTCAGTTTCCTAGTTTCCTTTCTCTCTACCCTTCCTAGGCACTGTATCAAAAGTTGTAGCTTAGACTTTTAAAATCCTAGAGACTTTTAATGTAATCATGGAGACCTTATGTTTCTTCTTAGTTATCAAGGTGTTCACCTTCTCCACTCCTAGTTCTGGGCTTTGGGTAAGAAGCCCACACACTTTTTTTTTTTTTTTTTTTTTTAATGGTATTTGGTCAGCTGATAGGGTTGTGAGCAAGAACACCTAATAAGAATACAGCAAAGCTTTTATACAACATTTGGAGAGGAAGCTAACAAGTTGTATGGAGACAGACCCAGCTGATGACTACAAAACTCTGGGATAAATGAGTTATAACTGCACAAATTAGGAGAATTACTGCTCTTTGGGAATATATAGATATTTGAACGTTGTAATTGTTTTTCTAATTTGCATTGGACTATGAGCTTTTCTTGAGAGATTATATTAATAAATTGCCTTGATAATTGCATGTCAGAGGGTTGGTTAAATTTCGTACATGTGGCATCTGTCTGAGGTTGACATTATTAGCAGTTGTTTAAATACAGATCGCTTGATTTTATTAGGGAGCACTTGGCCCAGGTGGTGAGGAGAGCTGCCCACTAAATTTGGAGAGATGTCACGAAGGGGTTGCAATCTATAATTGCAATCGAGAATCTCTTCAGGGCTGAGAGTGAGAGTTTTAACAGCTTTATCTTTTCTTAACCCCCTTTTTCCTCTCGGTGGTTAGAAAAACAGAGAGAAGCTCAGAATGACACAAATGAAAAGTGAAAAGACAATTATACTCAATTACACACTAATCACTGACTATCACCGCTGCCTAAGCACCAAGAGGGCATTCTAATAGGCAGAAAATGAGATTTTAATGGCACAAAGGGTGGCCAAAATAACGACTCATATATCTTTGCCTTCTTCGTTTTCTTCAACTTGTGGTTTGCGTCTTGGGAGTGGAGTTCCTGGGCTCTGCACAACGGTGATAACTCTGAGCAGCTGAAAAGTTCAAAGCCCTTGGAGTTGAAAAGAATGAATAGCAAAGGCAATGAAATAAACATTTCTGCCTAGAGGCAAAAGTTCATAAATCCTTTTTTGTAACAGTAAATGTAATTAAGTTTCATAGATTCCTATAGCACATCCTGGGATAAAAAAAAAAAAATTAAGAGGTGGCTTTAAACCTCAGCTGGAAAATAACAACATGAAAACAATGGACATACTTCCTACAGGACTTTAACACATTTAATTTCCAAGTTCTGGCATTTGTGAATGTGATTTTGCATGAAAATCATGGTCTTATATTAATAGATTCATCTTTAAAATGCCTGGATTTATGGCATAGAAGCTTCTTCCACAGCTTAGAAGTAACATCAGAAGTAGTTATCTCTGCAGTTTTGCACATAAGTAGTTTTGGGCCATAGAAAAGCTCTTTATGGACACGATTTGGTTGAAAGTTTCAGTAAAAGTAAACCGCAACTAGAAGCACTTTTTAAAAGTGAGACCCAGGATTCTCTCGGCATTTTGTAGTGTTCGAGTGTAATAAAAATAATGACAAGGAGTCTATATTCTCTATGCGAAGCTGCTAGTTTCTTATGTGTTATAATAAGTGTATTACATTGCATTATATAAGTGGAAGTACTAGCACTTGACCTAAAAACTGTTATCCTTGATTTCAAGAAGCCTGGCTATGATTCCAGAGTTGGTGGTAGGGTGGGAATCATTCCAATATCAAGCAATGGAAAATTCCACAGGCAACTTCTCCTGTATTTCTTGACTATACTCTTACCCATTATGTTAACTACTCACTTATCACACCACAAATATCTGGGATATTTTGCATTTCTACCGTAGGTTCCTCCTCAACCTTCATTGTCTTGGTTTCTATAGCATCTCCAGTGAGTTAGAAAAGAGACAAATCATATGAAGTTTCTCCTATTTCATTAGACAAAGTTGGAAAATGAACGGCTGAGTGGTTTAGTTATCTTACCAGATAGATGTACAAAATGACAGAGTAGGAAAATTAGGAGAATTTGAAATTAGAACTCAGATTTCTCTAGCCTTTGGGGTTACCCACTTCTCAGGAATGCCTCTATTTTAGCATGGGTGTAGGGGGTTATATGTACTACCCTACTTTTGATTGTTTCGCTTTATTAACAATATTATAAACAAAACGTGGAGGAAGGAATCCACGTCTAATAACTGTTTTACATGTTAACTAAAGGAAGGGTGGTGATGCCTTAGTCTTCTTGCTAGAGAGAAGTACTTATTAATATATTGGATCATCTAATATTAAAAATGGAACTGTTCCTATGACTACCGTTTCTCCTCTTCTCCTCCAACTCTTCTACTTCCTCTGCCTCTGTGTGGACGTCTAATATGCATGCAAATTGGCTGAGGCTCAGAGAACTGGACCAGATGGAGGATTCCCAGCTCGTAGTCTTGGGTCTCATTCATGATAGCGCCCAGCTGCGTGAAGAGGAGACAGGTTCCATGAAAAATGGAGGCAGGGGCCGTTGGTCATATTTTAAAATCACTTTGTAGAGACTAGTTGTCTAAACTTTTGGATTCAGGCTAATTAACACTCTTTTTGCTAATACATTCTTCATATGCTTTTTTGCTTTATGCATTTTTCTTATCAAAATTTTTTTATTCTCACCTTTCCTTCCTTCCTTCCTTCCTTCCTTCCTTCCTTCCTTCCTTCCTTTCTTCCTTTTTACGGCTCTACCTGTGGCATACCAGAAGTTCCCGGGCCAGGGATTGAACCCATGCCTCCACCGTGACCCAAGCTGCTGAAGTCAGAATCTTAACCCACTGCACCCCAGTGGGAACACCCTCTTATCAACTTTTTAATTTCCTCCAATAATAAAATGTACGTCATGGTTATGGTAGAAAATGGAAAAAAAATAAAAAAATGTATCTGTAGAGTAGAAAAAAAAATTGCCCTGGGCAGCCACTGTTAATATTTTTGCATATGGATTTTCAGTGCTTTTTGGGTCTTATGCTTTTAAATATATATATAATCAAAGTAGTAAGTATATGTAACTTTGCACCTTGCCTTTTCTCTGCCTTTACATTTCATCATAGGTCTTTCTCTACTTATTAATTTAAATTGAATTGGATCTAAAGTTTTTTGAGTCATTATTATCAATTCATTGTAGATCTCTTTAGTGGACACTTTGACATGTTAGTAATATTTGTGCATTATATTTGAGTCATCGAAGTTGGTGAATCATTCACCATTCAGGCTTGGAAATCATGAGTTTGAATGTGTGTGAAATATTGTAAAATCGGCTTTCTATTTCTTGTCAAGGAATTAATAGACATCATTCTGATAAGCAAATTGTTTCTGTTTGTGTGTGGGCTTTAGGTGATTTTCCTTTGGGGTTTCTTACACATCTGCTCCCCTGAGAAAATATTCTTTCAAATCTTGGAATCAGAGCTATTAGTCAAATGATGTTTCTTAGATGTTCTCAGCCCTTTACTCAGAGAAGTTCTCAGCTTTGGGAGAATGGGTGTGAAGCAGTGACTCAGGAAAAGTTTACACCTGTCCATCTGGTCAGCCTGGAGTAGCAACAGACTGACATGCATCTGTGATATTCTTAGTCTCAGAATACTGATGAAAGCTTTGAGAAACTTTGGTCATATCCCTTCTCAAGTTGCTAAAAGCATCTGTGCAGAATTTAGGCACTAGCAAGTGTATCTTGTTCTGAGGGAGTCAGTAGTAACTGTGTCTGGGGACTATTCCCATTTTTATTTATGCAAAAGCTGAGGCCAGTGCAACACTGTCACATCACACTCAAGGGCAGAGTTAAAATTCAAGTCTATCACTCTTCCAGTTGTTACTAGTTCTTTCATAAACCAAAGGACATATTTCACTTGCTGAAGAAACATAATGCAGTAGAAAGTTTTCCATGGGCTCCGGCACTGATATTCAACTTGATTTTCCTGCCGATACGGTGGAAAGCCTTCACAAATGGAGGGCTGGGCTTCACACTCCTTCAAAGCCTGGATCTGTCAGGGAACTTGAGATTCTCAGTAATGGGTGAGATGGGAATAGGCGAATTTCCTGGAAGTTTTCTCCTTTCTCTGAATTTCTAGGATCATTTGAACTCTATAACCCTTTTAGGGAGTGAGGATTTTATAACGAATAACAAAGCACCTTCTAAGATGAGGACCCTTCAGCTCTCTCTATGCTGCAGTAGCAGCCCCCTTTTGAAAGGCTGAGTTTTCTTGGTGTGGGGACATTACAGGAAGAACACAGGGAAATAGAAGCCATGCATTTTTGCCTCCAAACCCAGCTGGTATGTTTCCAGCACCTTACTGCATGTGCAGGAGAGAAAAAGGAATGCCGCCTTGGAATATGGAGTACCAAGGAAATATTACCATATGCTCAAGACATGAGACTAATTAACATTTGGCCCATGTTCTCCTAGTTAACTTTCTTTTGCAATAAACACTACCCTCACTGCTCCCCCACCTCCAAAACACACATATCCAACCCCCCCAAACAAGGTGAATTAAGTGAAAAAACTTTTATCATATCAAGCTACCTCCCCACTTCTACAAAGTCCCAGTTGTTGGTGACAGCTTCTAATGATTTCTTGAGTGAAAGACGGCATCAGTGGCTTTTTTTTTTTTTAATTGTTATGTAGTATACAAAAATGGGCCAACTTGGCTGCATTTAGGGTTTATCAACCATTGCAAATGATTCTTCAAATGTTTGGGGTTTGGTAAAAACCTAAAACACATTTTGCCAAGCACTTTTTCTCCTTAATTTTTCAAACTGTGTATTTTAGGGAAAATTTGATCCATATGGTTTTGATTCATTTACTCTTATATCATTGACATTTTTTTTTCCTACGGAGCCATTTGATATCCAAGAAGTTTTCTGAGCCTTTCCTACATTCATTTTAAGCATTTTCCTCTTAAAAAGAGGAAGTCATCTTTGCAACCTCAGAGGCTATAAATTTTGAGTACTCTCTCAATTCAGCAATACTTAAAAATACATTTGGTATAAATCTGGATTATTATGAACACATTTTATGTTTAGAGCAGATGGGCAGATTTTCATTTCTGGTTTATGAGTAAAACCAATGATAAAAGAAGAAAATAGGCTTAAATTACAAGAAAGTTTTTTTTTTTTTTTTTTTGACAACGTTTAACTGTTATTAACAAATCCCCATGGTAAGATCTATGCTCAGAGGCCTCACTTCAAGTTTTGTTCAGATCTTGGGTAAGATGTAATTGAATAACCAGTACACCTGTCCTATTTCATGGATAATCTACTGAGGAAAGAAAAAATTCACATAAAGATTTGTGTACCAATTCAATATGCTTGAATGTTTGCTCTCCACTCAGTACCTCAGGAACAAAGATACGTCTGCAGATCTCATCAGGTTTATCAACCATTCTTCTGTTAAGTCTGGTTGAATCATCACAACTCTGTGGGGATAAGATACCATCTCTGGAACAGACCCAAGAAAGAGCAGATAGATCTTTATACTAACAAGATTGTGGTTAATGGTGGAAGACGCCAGGATCAACTTTTGTTCTTATTCCTGTTTTACAAAAGAAAAGCTTTAACTCCCCCACCCCTCCAGTTGCTTTTAAAGAATAATATTAAAATTGAGATTATTAGTGTGTAATGTATGTAAATTGCATATTTGGTGTCAGCTACGCTTATTAGGCAGCTTCTCCGTTTCATGCATATATGTATTAGACTGTCGTGGTTCCATTTCAAATTAGATTTCAATTGCTCAGCACAGTTTCTTTTGACAAACATTTGTTAATCCTGAAACTTATTAGGGAGAAGCATTTAAGTGTTAATATGTGTACACAGAACTCTAAACTGCTTTTGATTTTGCTTGTCATTCTTTGGACCACAGTGCTTACAATTATTTCAAATTCCTTGGCTGCAAGTCAAGATGAAGGATCTTTGTCCATTGAAGATGTAAGGCTTACTATAGACCAGTGTGTTCTGTGGATGGGGTATCTTCATTAAGAGTGATTGTGATGGGTACTTTTCTGTTTTACGTGGGGAGAATATCTTTTCCAGTTGGTGGTATGGCAATTTTTTGAGCTTCTCTTGTACCGTAGATACATGCAATAGCAGTAAGGGCAGGGCCAGCTCCTGTTTTAGGAGAGCTATTTTTTTTCTGGACATTTCAGGCACACATCCAGAAGCTACCTGATGCCAGGCCATTTGCTTTGTCCATTTTATACACAGGTTGCAGACCCTGTGCCCTCAGCCTACCTTCATCATCGTGAAGACCCAGACAAACAGGTGGCCTGCCACCAACTCATTTCCCAACAGAGGCACTTCCTTCCTTTACAATTTCCAGAAATTCATCTGTGGAAGAAAAAGGAGTGCTTTTGATTAAAGAGATTGGTTGGGTGTCAAACAAAGTGTGGACAGAGAGACATTCCATACAAAAGTGGCAGCCACTCCAAAGCCTCGGCTTCTTTCTGTTTCATTTCTAAAGCAGTTCATGAGCTCAAAACCAGGGCTGCAGAAGCCCCCCATGTTTATGAAGGCTCAAGGATGTTTATGATCATACATAAGCCCATTTCAGAATAACCATTGGCCATTTGCATGTTTCCATTCTGCCATATTAGGTTTTCAAGATGTTCTGCTTGGTGGTGAAAACATTGCTGCTAATCCGTTTGTTGAATCAGTGCAGGCTGTAATTGACCTGGTGCCTTTGGTTTTTCTCTGAAGGCTGTGGTTGCTACTCTTAAAGAGTATGAAGAGAGCCCTGGCTTATGTCAGCTCTAGTCACAGCCTCTTGAGTTAGTTACAGATCTGGAGAATTGTGAGAGAAACAAGCACTTGGCCAAAATCTCCTTTTTAAAGAAAGGAAGGGAACAGCCGCCGCCGCCAACGCTTGAATCTCACATTATGTCACTGAAATGAGCCACAAGAAAACCTTTCTTGCTGAATTAAATTTTTTTGGTGTCTGCTGAATTGATTTAAATAGCAATTCCATCAGCTACTTTCTCCTGTACCTTGGACAAATCAAATGTAACAACCCCATGGTTTCTAGGCCCATTTGAATTCCTTTAGCCATTGAGGAGAAAAAAATTGAGTGTGATTGCTTGGTCCATAACTAAACTACTAGAATAAAAAGTTTTTCTTTGTAGTCACTAAAACACAGGAAAGCTATACTTGATTCTAGTGTGAGGCCAATGGTCTGAATCAACCCTTTATATGTGGTTGGAATGCAATGTAAAGCTTTTAATATATTACTGAGTTTGCAAAATGGCAATATCTACAGAAATCTGAATACTTGCATATTTATTCAATTAGAGGCTGAATGTGTGCTTTGTACTGCAGACACAGAAGACTGGATTCAGTCATTAGTTGTGTACTATTTTTTGCTTTTTTTTCTAAAGAATCTGTCTCTGCAAAACAGTCTGGGTTTCATCAGAGGTGTATATTTTTCAATGTGTAGTATCATATTTAAAAATTACTCTTGACGTTTCGCTAGAGTTCAGTAAACTAGAGTTTCTGAGATTAGTGATTGCATTGTCTTCACTGATCAATGGAAAAGTTGGTAAATTGGGAGATCCTTTGAGACAATGCATTTTGTGGAATCAAAGGGTTATACTTTTATCTTGTAGGGAATATTTCTTAGCTGCGAAATGATTGAACAGTCCTCAGCACTGAATTAATGAAAGGTGCACGCATTACTTAAAGAAATAATCATCTTTTTATTCCCCCCACAAAATACTTGTGTCTCATTTCGAGCAGCTGGCATTAAAAAGAAAATCTCATTAAATAACTACAGATTAAAAAATGCTTTGTAGAGGTGACCCTCTATTTGTGTGATTCCATGGGAAAATTTCTTGTTCAATATCAACACTTCCATGACTCTTCCACGCAGAATTTCTTGGCTTAGTCTCTGTTGATGCCACATTAGTGTATTTATACCTTATTAAAACACAAACCACACTGCATTATCTGATAATATATCCATCTGCCCTTGGACTATGGGCTTCTAGGGCATGAAGCTAGGGGTCATAATCATCTTTGAACACCCAGAAACTAGACAGTGTCTCATAATAGAGGCTTATTCCCCAAAGTGAGCTCTTTGAATTGTAGTTTGGGGGAAAGAGGGTTTTGAATCAACAATTTGGTAAATGTTTCAAATTATATCCCTCTATCTTTCAGAGTCCCAGGGCACATTAGCCCTGACAAATCTTGACAAGGCTCTGACAAGTCTTGCAGTAGAGAAACATGTTCATTGAACTCAGGGTTCTCTAACTTAACTATGGATCCCTTTCATTGAGGATCAGACTACCAAGTTTTAAGGAATAGTTCCTTTGATTGCTGAATGAAAAAATGGGTAGAGACCCAAGTCTTGATTTGTCCGTTTCTAGAATGATTCTTTCAATTTTTTTCACCAGTGAATGTTTTCTTTCCCTTTCTTTCTTTCTTTCCTTCTTTCTTTCTTTCTTTCTTTCTTTCTTTCTTTCTTTCTTTCTTTCTTTCTTTCTTTCTTTCTTTCTTTCTCTCTCTTTCTTTCTCTCTCTCTTTCTTTCTCCTTCCTTCCTTCCTTCCTTCCTCCTTCCTTCCTTCCTTCCTTCTTTCCCTCCCTTCCTCCCTCCCTCCCTCTTTTTTCCTTTCTCTCTCTCTCTCTCTCTCTCTTTCTTTCTTTCTGCCACACTTGAGGCATAGGGAAGTTCCTGGGGCAAGGATTGAATCTGAGTCTATAGCTGTGCCAACACCAGATCCTTCAACCTCCTGTGCCAGGCCAGGGGTTTAACCCATGCCTCTGCAGCTACCCAAGCTGCTGCTATCGGAATCTTAACCTACTAGGCTACAGCGGGAACTCTTGTTTCTTCTATTTAATTTCTGGTGTTATTTTCTGCTTCAGTACATTTTCAATCCCTCTGCATATGACTTTAGGAGGAAAAAGAGTAATTTTAAAGAAGAAGCTATAAACTGCTTAATAATGTTTAGATGAGGCAGAGAAAAGGAGTAAATTGGTCTGCAGGCAAGTAAACTGTAAGCTTCTGTTTCATCCTCTCGTTATACTTAGAAGATATTGAAGTGTGTTGTCCCATGAGCTATTTCTTCTACTGAGAAACACAGTACTTAAAAAAATTAAATGCTCTTTATAAAGTGATAATACTGTTTGTTGCAATGGGCCTTTCATTATTGTTTACCTCAAAGTAACACACGGGCCTCTGACAAAAACCCTGTTTTTGTTTGTCCCCAACAAAGAAGGCAAACGGAAAAGCTGAAAAATATCAAAGGAAATGCAGTTTCTTAGTGGACTGGAGTATTTTCAGGTGTCTTATCTGGACGTTTTAAAGACCTAAGGACTCATATTGGTGTCCATTCAGAATGCAGTCTTTGTGATGGACCTGGGGTATGAGTCCTTGGAAATACAATGCACAAATATTGGTTTTGTTTGAAGAATTCAGGTCACAATAACCTGAGAACCCACTACAATGAAAATAAGAGGCAACCATCTTCAGTCTGTGAGGCTAAGAGTGGGGAGGGGGCAGGATTGTCCTATTGTATCTTATTCTTATCTTTTTTTTTTCTTTTTTCTTTTTAGGGCCTCACCCTCAGCATATGGAAATCCCCAGGCTAGGCATCCAATTGGAGCTGTAAGCTGCTGGCCTACACCACAGCCAGAGCAAAACCAGGTCCTTAACCCACTGAGCGAAGCCAGGGACCAAACCCTAATCCTCATGGATACTAGTTGGATTCATTTCCACTGAGCCACAATGGGAACGCCCTTATTCTTGTTTCGATTGGTTGAAATATACTGATGTGAACTCATTTTTGAAAAATCCACAGTCCAGCTTCTAAGATACTAGATACTCACCCAAAGTCAGGAGAATCTGATGAATGTTATACTATCTCTCACCAGCAAAGGAGAGAGATAGCTGAAATAATTGGTACAATGGAAAGATTTTAGAAAGTAAGAGGCAATCCAACTGAATAATTTTGAGAGAAGGGATTAGGAAGTTTTCTTTTCTTTCTTTCTTTCTCTTTTCTTTTTTTGTCTTTTTAGGGCCACACCCCCAGCATATGGAAGTTCCCAGGCCAGGGGTCAAATAGGAGCAACACCTGCTGACCTATGCCACAGCCACAGCAACTTGGGATCTGAGCCAGGTCTGTGACTTACACCACAGTTCCCTGGCAACCCTGGATCCCCAACCCACTGAGCAAGGGCAGGGATTGAACCCTGGTCCTCATGGATACTAGTTGGATTTGTTTCCACTGCACCACAAGGGAACTCTGGGAGTTCTTTTTATCACTAAATTACAAAACCCAGAAAACCCAAAAACTCTATTTTGTCAACATCTGTAGGAGCTGAGTTAATTTCTATAGATCAAAGAATTATGTACGTGGCCTCACTGTGGGCCCTGTAGGTTGCCAGCCTAGTTCAAGTTGCCTAGGAAACAGGAGACATAGCCGCTGCCCAGGTTATGATCAAGGATACAAGTAAGTTTTCAGATGGAAAAGCTTCACAGCATCTTTTCTGGTCCAGTGTTGCTGGAATTGGGAAGGGTAGAGGAATTAAAGAAGGTAGGATTTGAGTTTGGTGGAACTGTAGCTTTTGGTTCTTGAAAGACTGTAGGCTCAGATGTTGTCCAATATCCATAGACTTGTTAGTTGTTACAAGTATCTTTTTTTTATAAATTTAAATTTATTGGTTGTAAAATAAATACATTGACCTACAATGTTGTATTAGTTTCAGATATGCAAGCAAAGTGAATCAGTCATACATATAAACATATTTTTTTCACATATGTGTCAATACAAACTATTGAGTAACTTTTCCTGTGCTATACAGTCGGTTTTCATTCATCATCTATTTTATACAGCAGTGTGTTTATATTATTCCCACTGTTACAAGTTTCCATACATCTTTTTTTTTTTTTTTTCTTTTTAGGGTCACACTCGCATCATATGGAAGTTCCCAGGTTAGGGGCTGAATTGGAGCTACAGCTACACCACAGCCACATGAACTCAGGATCCGAGCCATGTCTGCAACCTACACCATAGCTCATGGCAACGCCGGATCCCTGTCCTACTGAGTGAGGCCGGGGGTCAAACCCACATCCTTATGGATATTAGTTGTTTTTTTTTTTTTTTTTTTTTTTTTTTTTGCCATTTCTTGGGCTGCTCCTGCAGCATATGGAGTTTCCCAGGCTAGGGGTCGAATTGGAGCTGTAGCCACCGGCCTACGCCAGAGCCACAGCAACGTGGGATCCAAGCCGCGTCTGCAACCTACACAGCTCACGGCAACGCCGGATCCTTAACCCACTGAGCAAGGCCATGGTTCCTAGTCGGATTCGTTAACCACTGCGCTGTGACGGGAACGCCAATGGATATTAGTTGGATTTGTTTCCACTGTGCCACAACAGGAACGCCTCCATGCATCTTAAATGAAAGCTTATTCTGCCTTAACACAAGACCTGTGAAACAGGACAGAAAACATTTCCTGAAGGGTAAGTTTATTCTCAAACTTTGTCAGGGCTATGCTCTGCTTTCCTGTGGTTCATAGAAATAGTTTTCCAGATATCTACTCATTAAATCAGTACCACTTGATCTTTCCGTTGGCCTTTTTCTCGGTCCCAAGGACATAACCTTCCTTCTCATGAAGAGGAGGTTAGGGAAGTTTCTCTTCTATACTCTTCACGCATTTAGTAGCTGAAGTCTTATGACACGAACTTTGGGCAGCCACAGAAATATTTTCCTACATCGCACATGTTCTGTAAGAAAGAAGAGATCTCATTGTTGAGCTGGGCAACTTTCTCGTCCTGTAGTAGGCTAGGAGGTCTCCCCTCCTTATTGTTAGAGTATTGGGTGCAAGGGAGAGTTTTAAGGGGATGAAAATATAGCATGGCCCAGTACCTCTCTGCTTCACAGGGGCAGAGTCAAGGCCTTTCAGTTTAAAAGGCAACAGGACAGCTAGGTTCTTATAAGTTTTTTGGTGAAATCTCAGACAGAGCTGGGCAGTTATGATTCAATAAGTTGTGCATTTACAAATGGCTATTAGGATGAATCTGCCCTGCATTTCCTTCAATGCAGGCTTAGGTTATGGGCAATTAGGGAGAACGTTTTGAAGGCCATCTCACTGAAGCCCTATGGGCTGCCCAAGTGTAGAGCTTCTCCCTTTCTACACTGGGAATCCTAGGGCCCAAAAGGCCAATTAATATTTGGTAAACGTGTCCTGAGGTAGTCATGAAATTGCACCAAGTTATACGTTTGATTTTCCACAGTCATGTTTTCAGACAGGTTTTAGAAACGGTGATAGGTTTGAGTGCTGACTCTTCAGAGGGCTACTGTGGTTGTGAGAAATTTCCTGAAACGAGAAGAGTTAACAGCAGGTAATGTCATTCCTCCCAGAAAGAGTTTGAGACGCTCTGTGTTCAGTGATGAATGAGGGTATCTGACCCACATCTGTTTTACATTAGAATGGAACATTGCCCTGACATCGTTAGGAGCATTTGTCAAGATTCCCTGGACAGAGCTTCTGTAAATTACATGCTGCAAATGTGTCAGGGTCAGATAAGAGGATATCATTAACTCGCCCAAGTTTACTCAGGGCTCCGTCAGTCCATCTCAATATGCTAACGGCCAACACTTTTCCTTGAGCTGTTTTGCTATATTTTTCATTCACAGAAGAAAAAAATATGTATGCAACACCCTTCCCCCCAATATCGCACATGTTCTTTTCTCATAAATCATATTAATTGTAGACATGGTCACAAAGCATATTAAATGCAGGCATGCGTAAATGAATTAAAACATATGAGAATTTTATTACAGCCCATGGTGGGTCTAACATAGTCCAATACCAACTGTATTAACTGGCATACTTTCTCATTTAGGTGAAATAAGCTTTCTCTTAATGGGCTTTATTTTATTGGTACTAGATGGACACGATGTGGTTATTCATCATTGTTTAGAAGTAAACTCTCTAGGTACGTATACACGTGTACATGTCTCTTGCAAGCCATTCCTGTGCTAATTCTTTGGGCCTAGATTTACATTTTAAGTATCAGTCTCTGAAGAATATTGCTCTCCATTTAACAGCTTAGGTCTATTGAGAAATAGATATTCTAAAGAGTTGATAGAGTCAAAGTTATTCTGTAACTGGTCCCAGAGCTGGAGATTAAAGCACAAATAACACGTAGAGTTTAACGGAGACAGTACCTATTGTGCTTTTTACAAACAATGCTTGGAAATGTATGCACCATATGAACCACACTTGTCTGGAGCCCATACTTCCTCATGCATGGAACAAAGCTGCTTATAAAATGTTAGCTAAGGATTAAAATAAAAAATAAGGATGCATTTAGCTGGACATTTGCATGCACTGGTTTTCTCTCTGGGTAGGTAAAGGTCAGCCATGCCCTTCCCATAACTCGGGGTGGGTGAGAAGGTCGCCATCCGTACCTTAAGAGAAATTTCTGCCTTTAGGCAACTTCCCTCTTACAGCTTTCAAACAGACAGGGCCAAAAATCTAATTATTTAGATGCTAATCAACTGCAGAATAATTCCTAAGGCATTTGAATCTGAAGGCAACATTTTTAGGAAAGTCTCTGCTGTTCAAATTTAGGTATTTCAGGCTCAATGATACACTTGCTGAAATTCAACTATGACTCCAGTAGCACCCATATGGGAAAAACACACTTGTGTAAACATTTGAATTTTTTATTTGGTTCTGGAAATAAATTATTTCCAAATTTTGAAAGTTTATAATTGTTAGACTTTTGGAGAAAAGGATGGAAGCTGGGGGAAAAAAAAAACTGTTTTACACAAAGCTGTAATTCATAATGGTTTTCTATGCAACTAAAAGTGTATTATTGAATGTTAAATCAGAAGAGTATCTGATTACTTAAGGACAAAAAAGAAAATAAAGATGTGAACCAGAATTCCTGCTATGGAAAAAAAGAAGAGCCTAGACATACACCATAATTTGCTAAATCATTTTAGATTTCTGATAAGCTCTGAGCATTTTCAAGGGATGGCGAAACCATAACACTTACGCCAAGACAAATATTTTCCAGACACATTGTTTTAAAAGTAAATCTTAATTTGGCTCATAGTTTTTAATCTTTTATATTTAATCTTAAAATGGGAAAATTAATTCAAGAGAAATATGGCATGAAGCAATTGTAAAGAGTTAGTTTCTCCTGAACCATATAATCTTCCAATCAAGATATAAACAACCTATTTGGAATTCTGAAACTTGAGAATGAGCTTAAAGAGATCTTCAAAAAATGTCTCTAATAATAGGAAGGACTGAGGAACCAGCAGAAGTCCCAGTTCACAATTCTAAGGCTTGAATTTGTTATTAAAGATTATCCATAGAACAATTTAGAAATGATGTCTGGGAAATGTTTTTGGAGGTAACAATTTACCAATAAACTTAATAGATTTTTTTTCAGATGCTCACCTAAGAGTTTTACTCAATGAAAAGTAAAAAAAAAAAAAAAAAAAAAAAAAAAAAAAAAAAAAAAAAAAAAAAAAATTCTCCTCCCACCTCCCTTCCCAAGGAGACAGAACAGAGATCTTTATAAAAGGAAAAGCGTTTCTGTTCATTGCAGTTCCTGGACATATCTGACATTTAATAAGGATGTGATCGGTGTTCAGTAGACAGAACTAAATAGCCCTGGGTTTATTTCTTTTTCTTTGAAATTGTTTGTGAAAAGCAGGCAATTGTGTTTCTCTTACCTCAGAATAAAATAAAATAAAATAAAATAAATAAAATAAAATAAAATAAAATGGCTTACTAAAGATTTGTGAGGAAAAAAAAAACCCCACTTTGCAACTAGTGAAGATTCTATTTTAGGCTTTGAATTACAAATTGCTATAGGAGAAAGCATGTATGTAAGAAATCCTGATAATATTCTTAAAAAGAAAATATGACTGGAAGACATTCCCTGACCATATTGGGGGAGTTCTAAGAAGTTTGTTTCCCAAATTCATGCGGGAAGAAGAAATTTCCATAGCTTCCCTTGAACCACATGAAAGAGCAAAACTGCTTTTAAAGAAACATACATAAAAGTGTAATGAGACCCTTCCGCAGAGATGTGAAGTTTTAAAATTATGTTCAGAGGAAGTAATGTATTTGTACTGATACAGTTATTTTTCTTTTCCAACGCAGATATCCTTTTTAATTTTTAAATAAGAAGTTATTGAAGTGATATACATTCCTCAAGTTTTCTCGGTGTGAAACATTGAAATAAATCCCTATTATTTCAGTGATTAGTTTCAGTTAATTATCAATTCATTTATTTGTTTATTTAATTTTTATTAGAGTATAGTTGATTTATAGTGTTAAGCCAATTTTAGCTGTACGGCATAGTGCCCCAGCCATATATATATATATATATATATATATATATATATATATATATACCCTTTTTCTCATACTATCTACCATCATGCTCTATCCCAAAAGATTGGATATAGTTCCCTGTGCTGTATAGTAGGAGGACCTCATATCTTATCAGTTAGTTACATTATTTCTTAATTTCCATTTCAAACCAAGTGGAGGAAAGCATTAGTGCCTCTTTCTCCATCCTTATACAATTCTTGAGGAAGAAGTTATGATTACAGTTTGTGACCCCCACAGTGGAAAGGAAAACTCGTGGGTGAATATCGGTCTCTTCGGCTCCATCAGGAAAGTCAAAGGGACCCAGTCCTCATTATTTCCTCACATGAGCTTCCATGAGTATTGGGCTGCTGAGCTAAGGGCAGTTGCTAAACCAGGAGCTGTCACTAGCTTCCGGTGCGTGGCAATATTAATAATGACAGGAAGATCCAACAAGCATCCCTCTTGTTCCATTCATACAGCAGCCATCCTTCCTGACTGGTCATGAGCCAGGATGTCTTCGTGACACTGTATTCTGGCACCCCTAAGGAGCTATCTTTCTCTGGCTCTAGAATATGGCTTTAGCAGATAGTACTATATCTTCTCCATCCTCCACAAGATAAATTTCAAGGTCTTCCTGTCCTAAGGAATTTTCCAATTCAGCAACTGTAAAAAGTTGCTACATGAACATCAGAAGCTGAATTTGGCTTATAGGAAGGACTCATTTGTTTCTTTTAGGATTTTCTTGTTTTCTTTCCCCCCACGACAAAGTTATTGCTGCCTTCAACGTTATGCAAGCAAGAAATGCATGGTAGAGGATTAAAAAAATTTTATCACAAAAATAATGTATGTATAGATCATGGGAAAGTGTGCATGTTTTGAATAAAATTCTGCTTTTACTCTTCAACTTCAGCTGTATATAGAGTATTCCACCTCTTCCTTAAAGAGATATACCATTAAAAGAGTTTCAAGTAAGTATCTTTATGAAGGACACTGTTAATTAAAAATATATTTCCGTTGTATCCAGTACCACTGGATATGTTTCTTCTCTGAATTGATATAGTCACACAATTGCTTTTTTTTTAAAAAAAAAAAAAGACTTAGTACAGATTATTTACACAGTAAAATATTTGTGCCCTGTATCATAATGCCTCTTTCATTAAAAAAAAAAATCTCACTTTTAATATTTTTATTTTCCTTGTTCACTATTGCCCAGTAAGCCAGTAGACAGAAAGGTGCTCCTGATTTGAAAGGAGTGTATTTGGCATTGAGCAGCCTCTATTTTAAAGACTCTTTCCTTCTAATAAGTATTAATGATTTGGGGCCAAAATAAAATATTTAATAAATTAGTGTATCAATTGAGGTTTGTAATTTTTCAAATACATACTGTAAAATCATTTACATGAGCTAAAAGAAAGGTTAAAAAGAAAAAAAATGTGTAGGTGGAAGAGCATTCAGGAAATAACTTAAATGCATTTGGGGTTATGTCTAGGTTTTATTTATTTATTTATTTATTTTTTGCTTTTTAGGGCCGCACCTGTGGCATATGGAAGTTCCCAGGCCAGGGGTCGAATTGGAGCAACAGCTGCCCACCCACACCACAGCCACTGCAACTTGGGATCTGAGCTGCGTCTGGGACTACACCACAGCTTATGGCAACACTGATCCCTGGCCCACTGGACACGGTCAGAGATTGAACTCACATCCTCATGGGTACTTCTCAGATTCATTTTCATTGGGTCACAATGGGAACTCCCATGTTTAGTTTTTTTTTAAATGAGAAAGTGAAGTAATCAACTTACTGTAAACCATGCTGTATCAGAGCTCCATGTTCCGATGACTTTTTATCCTGCTGGAGCTGTGGCTCCTGCTGATTCTTATTTTATTCTTTGACTCTCATTTTCCCCTAATCCCCATTAAACAAAACTATGCTCTCAAACCTAGAGTTAATTTTTTTGAATAGAAGTAATTTTTAGAGATTTTAGAGAAAGTTTAGATCCCTCGGAGTGTCTTTAAAAATGGGGGTATGACTGTGTTGGTTTCCCTAGACACCCCCCCAACACAACCTCCCCACCCCCACCCCACCTGCTCACATGTACAAGAACTTCGGTGCAAGACAAGGAAATGGAGAACAGGGACTGGGACAAGGAGAGGGCGAGCAGGCCTAGTTAAAATGGAACAGAGGAAGAAAGGCTAAGCCATAGAAGGCGGTGAACAGATTCTCTCTCTCTTTTTTTTTTTTTTTTTTTCTTTCTTTTTTTTTTTTTTTTTTTTTGGTATTTTGGGACTAATTGAAGATGGATCAGTTTAAAGCTTTATTTCAAGAAGATTTTGTTTAGCTATAAGGATTATGCAAACCCTTCCCAAAGGGGATTGTGGCCTCATTGGTTTTGGGATCTAATTTAGGAAGCTTTCTGGAATGCAAGTTTCATCTTCCCCTCCCCCTGCTGGTACCCTTCCACCCAGGATGCTGTGGCCTGAATTACCTTGGTGGATAACATAAGGCCTACAGTCAGGGTTGGGTTTCATTACTGCCCTTGCCTTTTGCTGTTATTTGTACACTTTAATCTCCATATGCTTCAAACTTCCTAAAATACAACAGGACTAGAATGGAAATACTGTGCAATGGTGGGCCCCTGCATCAAAATACTTTGTAGGCAGGTGCTATTTTCTGGAGTCTTTACACCCAGCCTTTGATTTCTTCTGCAATTGCTTTTTGAGCCCTGCTGCTGACTTGTATGAAGTTGAGAAAAATCACTTCCTCTCTTGGGTGGCAGTTTTCCAGCTGCAAAATTAATTATCCACTTACTTCCATCACAAGGTGTTGTAAGGGTCAGCGAGCTTGAGTTTGTGAAACTCGTCACCGTGCTAATCAGAAAGTTGTTCTGTTTTCACAGTTTTGTTTTGTTTTTTCTTAAGTTTTCTTGCTCTCCAGGGTTATTTAAAAAAAAAAAAAACTAAACAGACTTCTTATAATGCATTTGCATTTTAGGCTTTTTTTTTTTTTAACATTTCTTAGGAAAATTTAGCTTAGAGAGAAAAATGAAAAGATGAGTTAATGGAGGCAGTGACTCAGACAATTGTTTACCATCCATTCATTCATTCAGCACCTACTATGTGCCAAGCACTCTGTAAGTGCTGGAGATTTATTTTATTATTTTATTTTATTTTATTTTATTTATTTTTAGGGCAGCACACATGGCGTATGGAAATTCCCAGGCTATGGGTCAAATTCGAGCTGTAGCTGCCAGCCTACACTGCAGCCACAGCAACATCAGATCCAAGCTGCATCTGCCACCTACACTACAGCTCACAGCAATGCCGGATCCTTAACCCACTGAGCAAAGCCAGGGATTGAACCCGAGTCCTCATGGATACTGGTCGGGTTTGTTATCTTTGAGCCGTGACAGGAACTCCAGGTGCTGGGGATTTACAGATCGGTAGGTTACCCCCTTCAGAGCTCTCACTATTCAAAGTAGGTGTCTAACTACTGATTACACAGTAGGAGGGATGAAGAAAACTCAAGGGAGCATCAGGGAGGGAGTACTCATTTCTAATTACAGAGGAACAACCAAGATGGGGAGGGAATGCTATGAAAAAAGACAGAGCTCAAAATAAACATAGAGAATTTGATTTGGATTCATTTAACATTTTAAAAAAATGTAAGCAAATGCTTGTTTAAAATGACACATGACCCTTCCAGCTATAATATGTGGTTAGACATTACTCAGTATGAACTGATATCATTTATTCTTCCCTCCGGCCTTCTGTCCCTGTGTGCCTGTATCCTTGCATTCCTTTTCCCTCCCCGCTCTTTGAATTCCCAGTCTGATGTTATCACTAAGGGCATGGTGTCATCTGTCTCTCACCTTCTCTCCTTCCTTCTTTCTCTCTTTCCTTCCTCCTCCACCTCCTTCTCCTCTCCTCCTCTCCTTATTTTTTCCCTGAAACTGTATGTAGTTCGATGCTCTCATTGGGCATGATGTACTAAATATCTCTGCCACTTTGAATGGAGGTCACCATCTTTAGGCCAACTCTTTAACAGTAGATTTCCAAAGAAATACAATTTGGCCTTTTCCACCTATTCTTTCAGCAATAGGCTAGAGTCTGGTCCCCCTTGCGTTCTCACTGCGTCCCCATCTGCCTGTCTATTTTAGGTAATGGGACTCCTGACCAACCACGGCGGGGTACCCCATCAGCCGCAGACCGACTATGCGCTGTCACCTCTCACCGGGGGCCTGGAACCTACCACCACGGTGTCCGCCAGCTGCAGCCAGAGACTAGAGCATATGAAGAGCTTGGACAGTCTGCCGACTTCTCAGTCTTATTGCCCACCCACCTACAGTACCACGGGCTACAGTATGGACCCTGTCACAGGCTACCAGTATGGGCAGTATGGACAAAGTAAGCCTTGGACTTTCTAGGGGGTAATTACTCCTGGAAGGATGAATTTTTTTTTAACTCTTCCTTGAGAAAAGGGAGGTGGTGGCATGGTTGAGGCTTCCATCCGGGTATCAATCCTGTGACCAAAGCCAGCTGGTTGTTCCAGCAAGGGCTTCCTTGTGTAATTATTTTCTTAACCGATGTCAACAACATCTTGCGGTTATTAATTGCTGAGACGTGAAAGCTGATTGCCACTAGGTAGAACACAAGGGTTGGCCCAAATGAAATAACCCCTGGCATTAGAAACACATGTTCTTAATGAGGTCAGCTCAAGGATCATATGGAGCATAATCCTGAGGACACAGAGTTCTGTCAAACTTGTCTCAGGAATAAAAATATTAGCCTCGATCCTTTGATACCACGGTATTAAATATGACATTGTCAGCCTGTAGCTGATTTTGCCCCTTGCTGTGAATTGTCCCTGCCTGACCTGAAAAGCTGTGTGTGTTTCCTTACAGGTGCCTTTCATTATCTGAAGCCAGATATCGCCTAAGTGAACTGTCCACTTGGAGCTTAAACTGGCCCTGCTTCCGGTCTCCACAGCCTAGACATGAAGAATCTTCTCAGAAAAAAAAAAAAAAATCATCCTCTTAGGGGGCAGTCTCAATGGGAGACAAAGGAGAGTGATGGATTTTCCTTCTCCAGTAGTTGGTTTCAAATTCTTTTGAACGTGTTGGACAAAAGCAGTGGAGAAGAGGAAGATCCAGAACGATAAAAGACAAATGCAACATTTTAAGGCAATGATTTAACATGGCTACATATCAAATATCCTGACTCTCTAGTGCTGATGATCAAGGAGCTAAAACATTCCATTTGTGTGTGTGTGTGTGTGTGTGTGTGTGTGTGTGTGTGTGTGTGTGATTTATCTGGTTTGGGCAAGCAGAATGTTCTGAAAGATAGTAGGAGAATACTCAAGAGCATAACATGTTTGACGTCTGATGCTGATACTTCTACAACTTTAAAACTGCTCGCTCCACGAAGCAGGAACAGAGGAGTCCTTGACTGTGACACACTGGAAATGGATATAAAAATCAATGCCACCATTTTTAGGAAGTTAGACTAGATGTAAAAGACCTCCCGAATAAATTATTTGTTATCTTACCCTCATCTGTAACTCAGTTGTCAGTAACTGTCCCAGAGGGACACGTCTTGCTAACAGGATATGGGGGAACTGGAGGAAAAGCTGGTTTTCTTTCTCGTGTGGGGGAGGCGTGGGACATTAGCCCAATTTCTTTTCATTTGGAAGCCAACCTGGGCGAGGGAGGGCGCGGTGGAGAAGTGACGTGCATTCCCACAGCTGCTTATCAGTGTGCAATATTGTGTACCTCACGGAGGCTTTGGCGATGGCCAGGGCCGTAGAAACAGAATCAGAACTATATTTTTGCAGGTGCTTTATTTTTGCAGCCCATTCATCGTGGTAGAATGCAGTGGTTGCCATTTGCTGGACAACCAACATCCAGCTTGCTCCTTTTGATTAGAGACCGTGTTAGAGAATAATGCTTTTAAAACGACTACGTTTACATTCTTCTCTTTTCTAGGAAAGGCAGGGCAACAAGAGAAATGTCCACATGGCTCTCATGTACTTTTAAATTATACAGTAATATTCGATATTAAAAGATGATGGGAACTGAGGTTTACATATGTTTGTGTGGTGACATTTTAGAATGTCAATAAATTTTTTTTGAGCTGTTAAGAGGAACGGGAAGGTGAAAGGCAGTGTTATTTATTTCTTTCTATTCTTGGAACCATGAACGAAGTGGGCACAAATACATTCCTTTTAGGGTTAAGAACTATGACGTAGTGAGTTAGTGAGACTAGACATAGTACTGAGTTTAGTTCCTACGTTGGTCTTAGGGGGTGATGGATCAAGAAAAGAGCTATCTTTGTGTTGCAGCCTCAGCCAACAACAATGTGTTGTAAAAATGTCTTTCCTGTAAAAAGTGCAGTAAATATTTACTATTTATAATGAATAAACAGTTATGAAAACTTGCCCAACACTGCTTTTTTTTTTTTTTTTTTTTTTTTTTTTTTTTTTGCGGGGACTGGATGAATGCAGTATTAATAAGAACTTGGAAGTGGGGAACCCACACACGTCTACTTCACTTCTAATGCCGTTTAGATTAGATTATCACATGGATGAATAAGGTTGCATGGCCCCCAGTGGTGCTCTTTTGAAGAAGCTTGGCGGAACACACTTGTAGGATTGAAGTTTGTATTTTCATAGGTGTGGAATCTAGAAAAGCCCCTCAAGTCCACCGTTCTCTCTCCTTGGTTCTTTCAGGGCTATCAGCTCTCTTCATTGTCGCTTGGAAGAATGTTTTCCCTAAGAGCACTTAATTCCATCTTCATTGCCAAGAGTCATATCCACTGAGATTTTTACTGAAAGCTCTCAGGAGTTCCCACTTGTGGTGCAGTGGGTTAAGAATCTGAGTGCAGCAGCTCCAATTGCTGTGGAGGCATGGGTGCACTTCCTGGCCAGTGGGTTAAAGGATCTGGATCCAGTTTCGCCGCAGCTACAGCTTGGATCCAGTCCTTGGCCTGGGAACTTCCATATGCCACCAGTGTGGCCATTAAAAAAAAAAAAAAAAAAAAAAAAAGCTCTCTTATTTTTTTTATGTTTTAGAAGCTTTCTTTTCTCTTCATGGAAAACATTACTGCAGTTTTATTCATTATTCCTCCCTTTCTCTATCCATTCTCTCCTGCCATTTCTTCCTTCCTCTCCTCTCCTTTTCCGCTTCTTTTCCCTCCATCCCTTCCTTCAACACTTATTTAAACACTTATTTAATGAAAGTCTAAATGTGCCAGACATGGTGCTTGGCCCTGGTGTTATAGCAGTGGTTATAACCTAGTGGGTAAGGCAAAGATGAAAATACATGGCTACAATAAAGCATGAGAACTCTTAACTGGGGAAGGGCTACTCTTTGACGCTCTTTCTTGTATTAACTTATGTACACCTCCCAACACCTTACATGGAGCCGGTGATATCATTAGCATTCCTCTTTTACGTGAGATCTCACCCGATGGCAAAACCAGGCAGTCCAATTTCAGAGCCCATGAGCTTAATCTCACACTCTCTTCTTACCCAAAGCCAGACTGGTATGAGAGAACCTTATAATCAGAAATACCTAAGGGAGTGCTGTCCAGTTTGGTAGAAACTAGCCATGCATGGCTATTCAAAGGTAAAGTAATTAAAAGTAAACAACATTAAAAAGTCAGACCCTCAGATGCACTAGCCACATCCCCAGTGTCCAAGGGCTACATGTGGCCAGAAACTGCCATATCAGACAGTGATAAAGGACATTCCAGAGTTCCCGTTGTGGCTCAGTGGGTTAAGAACACAACATAGTAATCAGGAGGATGCAGGTTCACTCCCTGGGCTCACTCAATGGTTAGGATCTGGTGTTGCCATAAGCTGTGGTATAGGTTGCAGACATGGCTCAGATCTGACATTGCTGTGGCTGTGGCTGCCAGCTGCAGCAGCTCTGATTTGACCCTTAGCTGGGAACTTCCATATGCTATAGGTGCAGCCATGAAAAAAAAAAAAAAAAAAAAAAAAAAAAAAAAAAAAAAAAAAAAAGAACATTCCCATCAATGCAGAGTTCTATTGGTCAATGCTGATCTAAAGCACTTGAGTTCAGGAGTTCCTGGTGTGGCTCAGCAATAACCAACCCGACTATTATCCATGAGAATGCAGGTTTAATCCCTGGCCCCACTCATTAGGTTAAGGATCTGGCATTGCTGTGAGCTGTGGTGCAGGTCATTGTGGCTTGGACACTGTGTTGCTGTGGCTGTGGCTGTGGCTGGGGTGTAGGCCAGCAGCTGCAGCTCTGATTCAACCCCCTAGCCTGGGAACCTCCATATGCCATGGATGTGTCCTAAAAAAGACAATAAAATAAAATAAAGCACTTGTGTTCACCTTCATGTGAACTGCGGTCCAAAATTTTCAATGTTACCCACTATATCTACATTCTCTTACAGCACTGCAAATTCCTGGAGAAGTAGCAAGAGGTTAATATTTTTAATTCCCTTCCTCCTGTCCCCAGTACCTAATAGTAATTGGTACAGGGGGTCTTCAAAACACTTCTACTGAATTAAATTCATTGACTATGTTTTACTGCCACACACACACACACACACACACACACACACACACACACACACCAAAACACTTGAGTTCATTTCTTAAAAATTCCAAGGACTTGATATGCAGGAGATAAAAATGTCCAAATTCTTTAAATGCCTTAAGGTCTTTTTAGCACACACATTCATGCTTCCAGTCAAATATCTTGCCCTTTTCCTGACAATTATCTATCCCCAAAATAATATAAGGAGAGGAAAGGGAGGTAATCCTTACTGAATGCTTCCTTTTCTTCATCTAGCTTAATCTTTACAAAATCCTGTGAGTTGGGCATTATCAGATCCAATTCACAGATAAATGGACTGAGGTCCAGAATCGTTCATTGGTTTGGCCAAGGTCACACCTCATCAGAAATAGCAGAAGCAGGCTTGGCCTTTTGCTCAGCCTGATGGCAGAACCCATTATTACCTTACCTCTGCAAACCTGCTTGTAGGACATACTTCACTTTGTCCACCTATCCTCATGCCAAAGTCATTCACTCCCAATACAGGAGAGAAATGCTACCAGAATGTGGGACTCTTACAGATCACTTCCCCCCCCCTCCTGATCTCAGAACTTGCCTGTGTAGTTCACACCTCTTTTTGATATTCATCTTTATGATCTTCTCTTATTTCTGCATGTCTCTGAAATCTGTCGTTCTGCTCATATTTCTTATATTGAGAGTCTCTGCAGATTATTTTTTTCCCGACTTTTTTGGGGCAACTAATCCATCTCCAGGATAATGGGGGAATCTGACTCCCCCCAGACCTCACACTAATCGAGGTCCCTACTCTCATCCCCTAGGGCAGGCAGCCCTCAGCGTTTTGAATTCTTGCCATTCAACTGAGTTCAAACCTGATTATGTGTGAAGGGCTTCTCCTTTGTCTATATAGTCATGGAATTTAATTTGAAAGCTTAAATGTAAAAAACTGAAAATGAGAGATTAAAATGATCAAATGGTGGATGTATGAATATCAGCTGTTGAGTGGTTCCTTGGCAGGGATTTTCCTAGAAATAGATGTATTTTCCATTTATGATAGAAACCACATATTGTTTTAGGTGTTTTTTTTTTTTTTTTTTTTTTTTTTTTTTAAGGCTGGACCTGCAACATATGGAAGTTCCCAGGCTAGGGGACAAATTGGAGCTACAGCTGCTGGCCTACGCTGCAGCCACAGCAATGCCAGATCTGAGCCGTGTCTGTGACTTATGCTAGAGCTCATGGCAACGCTGGATTCTTAACCCGCTGAGCAAGGCCAGGGATCGAACCTTCAACCCATGGATACTGGTCAGGCTTGTTACCACTGAGCCACCATGGGAACTTCCTGCTTTAGATTTTTAATTAGCCCAATTTGAAAATGTATTTTCCCAGACCCTTGGGTATTTAGGGAATATCCTACATTAGAAGGGATCCTCATTAGTGTTGGCATAGAGAACAAGTGTAATGGGCCAGGTCACTGGCTCATGGTTGTGAGTTTAGAAAGAGGCTTACACGTGGGGGAGAGAGACTAATTGATGCTTTTTGTGTGGACACGTTGTGAAAGAATTAATCCTCAAACTACATAATTGCCTTATGGAACCAGAACCAAAATTGCTGTAGAAGGAAATCTATTTGGGGATGAAGGCTTGGGCCTCATTCATTCTGAGTAAATTATTTTTGGAGTTCAATCATTTGTGGACAAGGAAAGCTGGTGTCAAACACCAAGGAAGAGAGCGAGTGACAAGTGGCAATAGTTAAGTGAAGAGCCTCAGCTCTAGAGAAGCACCCAGGGTCTGGAATTAGAGTTAGATGAAAGGGTAGGAATAGAGAGAGCTCCATTTAGGGTTCTTGCCAAATGCCCGTGATATAAGCTAGTTCTCTTTTTCAGAGGTCCAGGCTCACTCTTTGGTATTGCTGCCCATTATAACCCAACGACCTCGTGCCAAGTCTGATCCTAAAGGAGGGCTCAGTACGTGCCCTCCTTGAATAAATAAGTGAAGGAAGAGTATCTCTCTTATACTGTCCTGACATGATCTTCTGAAGAAGGGTCTTCACCCTGAATAAACCTCAAGGGTGTGTGAACTGGGGGGAACAAGTTTGATATTGTAGTAATCCCTGGGGTGTAGGCGACAAGCCATTTGGCTCATGTAAGATCCAGGCACATTGGATTGGTGCAAAGTCTTAGGAGAAGAGCGGGAGGGCTAATGGAGGGCCTCGTATGTCATGAAAACGGTATTTCTGAGTGAGGCATGTGACACAAGGTGGTGATTTTTCACTTTCAAGGAGAATTAGAATGGAAAAGGGAAACACACTATTGGTCTATTGCTTGGAGCACTCCTTCTCAGCCCTGGCTGTGTAGTAATCTGAGGAATTATAAAAAAGACCAGTGCCTGGGCCTTGACCATCAGACTCAGAATCCAGAAAGATGCGGCCCAGGAGTGTGGATGAGGCAAGGACCCAGAGAGAAGACTTTGGCTGCCTTGAAATCTTGGCACTGCTTGACTAGAAAACTGACTGATGAGTTATCTGCGGCTTGGAGCAGGGGTCAGAGTCATTCACAACCACACAGCCGAGAGAGGCAAGCCATGGACCCTGGAGACTCATTAGCCTGAGCTTGAGCTCTAGAGCCAGAGGGAGAGGTGGGGGCAGCGGGGGTTGGGGGGGGGAGAGCAGCAGTGCCAGGATGCTTCATGAGGCAGAGGCATGGAATCACTCTTTGGTTGGCATTGTGCTATGATCCCATCATATCCTTAGCTGGAGGTCTGCAAAGCTCCACACGAAAGTAGTAGTTCTACCCCCAAAGAGGTGTGTTGATTTCTGTTTCCCAAAGGCTCTAGTGATCCTGTGCCATTCAGTAGAGTTTTAGTCACGGCCTTGAAAACATACCTGCCTCTGATCTGCCTGTGTGGCTCCCCCAACTCCATCAAGACGAACATTCCTATAACTCCTGAGCCTTGAAAATAATCTCCACAATCACTCTACTTGCAGAGTGAGGGAGATAGGCGGTGGTTTTTATTTCCTAATTAATGAACTTGTTGGCTACTCACTGTATGCTGGGCAGTGGCAATTAACACATTTTTTGCTGTCAGAAGACCAGTAAGGAGTTCCCATTGTGGCTCAGCCAGTTAAGGACTTGACATTGTCTCTGTGCGGATGTGGGTTTTATGCCTGACCTTGCTCAGTGGGCTAAGGATCTGGCATTGCTGAATGCTGTGGGAGAGGTTGCAGACACGGTTTGGATATGGTGTTGCTATGGCTGTGATGTAGGCCTGCAGCTGCAGCTCCAATTCCACCCCTTGTCTGGGAATTTCCATATGCCACAGGTGCAACTGTAAAAAGAAAATAAAAGAAAAACATCCCAGTAAACAAAGCTTTGGAACACAAAATGCTATGTGAGGAGAAGTTAGTATGGGAGCCCAAGGATAGAAGGCATAACTCCATCCTACACTGGAATACTTTTCAATGGGAGAGACTCTGGAACAGAATCTCTAAGCAGAAATAGAAAGTCACTGGGCACATGCAGTGGTTAAGGACATGTCAGATCCTTTTTCATATGATGCCAGCTATGGGGTTGCCAGACAAAAGAGCCAGGAATGTCAAACAGGAATGGGCCTCCCAGAATCTCTAGTAAGACAGGGCCACAGATAGAGCTTTCTGGGAATCTCCAGTCCATAGGTCTAGAGGATCTGAGATTAGCCAAAATGGGACAATTCCTTTTTCCTTAGAGATGGATTGAGAGAGTTTCTTATGTCCATCGACAGAGGATTGGGTAAAGAAGATGTGGTACTTCTATACAATGGAATATTACTCAGCCATAAAAGGCATGAAACAGTGCCATTTGCAGCAACATGAATGGACCTTGGAATTATCATACTAAGCACAGTAAGTCAGATAAAGACAAATACCATCTGAGATCACTATAATGTGGATCTAATAGAAATGATACAACAGAATTTACAAAACAGAAACAGACTCAGAGATTTTGAAACACATTTATGTTTACCAAAGGAGAAATGTGGGGGGAGGGAGCAATAAATTAGGGAGTTGGGATGGAAATATATACACACTACTATACATAGAATAGACAGGTAATAGGGACCTACTTCATAGCAAAGGAAAATCTACTCAGAACCGTGTGGTAACGTACATGGAAAAGAATCTGAAAAGGAATGAATATATCTGTATGTATATGTATAACTGATTTACTTTGTTGTTTGCCTGAAATTAACACAGCTTTGTTAAGTCAACTACATTCCAATAAAATTTGATTTGAAAATGGCCTTGGTGGAGCAGTGAGGGACCTGTCTTGGGACACAGAGAGGATGTGGAGCTGACGTGAGCACCCAGGAGAGGGCAGGGTGGTTTTCTTTAGCTGTACTTCGTGGCTCAGGCATAGGGACCGAGTGAACTGGAGACTGGATTGATTCTTATGGGGTGATTTGCTGCATTGCCAGCTGGGAGTGAGTGGTGGAAAGGCCACTAGAGGATGGAAGGGGCTGAGTCTTGCAGACCTTGAAGGCCATTGTAGACATTTGCTCCTAAGTACCTATGAAGCTGCTAGACTAGGGTTTTAAAGCAGGGAAAAAATAGAACCTAAATATGCATTGTTGCAAAGATCATCTTGGAGAGCAGATTTTGGTGCTGGGGACAAGAACTGAGATGGGATCCATCGCACACCAGAGGAGAGAGGACCTCATCTCTGCCTAGATATTCCAGAGATACATTGAGAAGCTCCTGGACAGGGTTAGAAAATATGGGGGACATTCTTCCGAGGTAACCCTCTTCCCCTGACTTTGAATCATCTTGCATTTACACACTCTTACAAACATTATATTTCTCTGAAAGTAGTCTTCTGAAGGCAGAGTAGACTCTAAGGACTCTAGGCCTAGGTTTTAATTTCTTGATGGGCAATTTTTAAATTTTTACTAGCTGATAAGTCATCTAATTTCTCTAAACTAATTTAAAATTCTGTAAAGCAAGAAAAATGATGGTGGTTTCTTTATTGGACTCTATTGAGGGTGAAATATTATCTTGCATGTACCTGGCTGATGGTGAGCAATCAATAAATATTAGTTTTTAATATTATTATTTAATCTCATTTGTCATAAATGTAGATTATAAAATGTGCTCCTGGACTTTTCTTTTTTCCTTATTTTATACGGCTGCACCTGCAGCATATGCAGGTTCCTGGGCTAGTGTTTGAATCAAGAGCTGCAGGTGGAGCCTATGCCACAGCCACAGCAACAGCAATGCCAGATCTGGGCCACATCTGCAACCTACACCGGATCCTTAATCCACTGAGCAAGGCCAGGGATCAAACCCAAATCCTCTCGGATACTATGTTGAGTTCTTAACCTGCTGACCCACAATGGGAACTCCCGCTCCTGGCCTTTTAAACTTGTACCTTAACCTATTCTAGTAGCTAAAATAATGGTGGGATTATTTTTAATGACCACGAATGGGGAAGTCACAAAATAGCTTATTTATGCGAATATAATTTATTCAACAGGTGTATTCATAGTTTTTTCTTTGCCATCTATGGTCATAGTTTTTAAATGATACTTTCTTACCACTGAGAGTTCCCAAAATAATGGGCCTGAAGTCACAAACAAGGAAATGATAAGCTGACCTCTGCTCCAAAGGATCCTTATGGATGATGGCTTATTTATCAGGGCAACTTTTTGTCATAGGACAGGTATGTTTCTAGGATGCAAAGGAAGTACAGTGAGGGTCAGTCTGGGGCTGTGGTCTCAACTGTCCCACCCCCTCCCTGTGCTTAACACACTGCAGAATGTCTCACTTCTTCCCAACAGTATGTGAAATGCTGGGGGAGCTGTTATTGGGGTATCAGGAACTTCTTGGAGAGGAGCATTTCTAGCTCTTTTTGGTTGGGATTCTATAGAATGTGCATGTGTAGAGGGGCATTGTGAGTAGATTCTTTTGCAGGCACAGGTCTGTGAGCTTTTACTCCCAGGGCCCAGGGCAGGAGATGGTCTACAGTTTGCCTACCCAAAAGGCAATTCCCAGCTATCTCTTTGCTGACAGAGCCCAGCTTCCTTCAGTTGTGTCTCAGTCATGTCCTCAGGTCAGTGGAACCCAGTGAAATCAGGGCATAGATGGGGAGGGAAGGAAGAACCGTGTTCCAGTAAAGCCACAGACACTCTTGATGATGAGAGTGAGGCAAATGCTCAAAATTACATTCACAATTAGAATGTGGACTGGGCGGTACTGAGACCTGAGTTCTAACCCTTTTATTCATTTATTTGCAATTCTATGTCTTAATGTAGTGTGTGTGGCATAGAGGCCAGTGGGTTTGTGAAAGTAAAACAGAGAAAAGACGTTAATCCTTGCCTTTTTTTTGTTGTTGTTTTTTTGTTCCGGCCTGTACCATGGCAGCAACCCAAGCTGCTACAGTGACAATGCTGGATTCTTAGCCCGCCGCACCACAAGACAACTCCAGTTAATCCTTGCCTTACGGGGTCTGTTATGGGAGTAGCAATGTCTGTTAGCATGTACCTCAAAACTTAAAAAAAAATTCTGTCTTCATTGTAAGAACACTAAAGGCCCATTAAAGAAAAATTAGCAACCACAGAAAAGTACAAAGATAAACAAAAAACTCATCTGAAAAGCCACAATCCCAAATAGAACTACTGGCAATACTGGTAATATTTTGGTTTTCTTAGCCTCTTTGCACTGGGGGTAATGGCAGACACTACCTACTTCTTAGAGATGCTAGAAGAAAAATGAGATGTTTGTTAAAAATTTCAAACATTTTGGATAAAATATACTCCATAAATATGGTGTGTTGTTGTTTCATTGTCACTTTCAAAGTGATCAAAAAGATGTAAGTACTGGGGTACTCTTTTGGATTGGTCAGCCTTTCAGAGCCTCAAGTATCACCCCAATATGATGGACGAGAAGCCATCTTGAGCCAAAGAACTTTGGTGTCTTATAAATTATTATCCTAGCAGATAAATGGATTTTATGCCTTTTCAATAATTTTTTTCATTTGAGAAACAGGGTTGACCATGGCAAGGTGAAGATATGATGCTTTATTGACGCAGAGATGAATCGCAATTAATTTATTTTCTAGTGATAAGCATTTAAACTGTGTTTTTGACCGCTGGCAACCGGAAGATTTTCATGCACAAAAAAAGAACTGGCTGAGTTACCGCACATACACAGCATCGTATAAAACCCCACTGTCTAAGTGACCAATATCACACCACAGGAAATCGGCACTTGGGCGTAAATGTCTTCCAGTCTTTGGAAATACAGTGTATGTTATCCAGTTACTCAGTCTGTGTCATGAAATATGAAAATAGTTCAGGAAAGGCACATCCCACTTGACCTTTACAGAATGATTTAATAAAGTTAGCTTGATACAAAACTATGAAAGCATGATTGCTGATAAAAGCGGAATTGTGGCTTCCTTCTTTCAGATCCTCCTTTCTTTGGAAACACTTCACAGGCCTTATTAACCCTTTAATGTTTTGTAATTGGTGGCATTTGTCCCTGAGGCCATGTTATCAGCCCTGGAGTTGGGTTCCACTAGAGCAGAGATTCCACATCTCCTAGGTTTTCATTCCCTTTCAGCACTCATCTTGATATCTTTGTCTACATAATTAGGCAAATATGTTTTCAATTGTTTTTACGTGTGTACACATTTCACCCCTTTTACTGCTATCTTGATTGATGTTTTATGGGATACATTTTCAATTGGTGGCCTCCTCCACTTAGGGAGGTGCCAACGTTTGCTTCTGTATCCACTTATGACTCTATCGGTTCCATCTGCAGGTGTAACTGAATATGGTCCTTCCCTTTTCCAAGGAAAGCCGGACTTCCTGGGTTTTCTAACTGAGGGCTCTATTATCCCAAGCTTTCGGTCACTTTTATTTATTTATGTTATGGTGTTATTCTGATTTAAAATGAAATGTGGAGAAAACCTGGAGATTACAAAGACATTTGGAAAAATAAAAAAAAAAAAACTTCCTTGTGGTTTTAGAACTATCATCACAGTGGCAACAAGCAGCTGAAGTGGTTTCTTCCCAGAGGCTTCTCTGACCTCACAAACTAGTTACCCAGTCCCTTCCAATAATTTTATGCAGCTTTATTTTCATCAGAAGACACATTATTAGCTGATATTTTCTTGCTCTCTTGTTTGTCTTAATTATGATAGTGGGAATCTTGTCTATCTGACTTAATGGTACTTCTCCTGTGCCTATATTGGCCTGGGATATATTCGATCCTCAATAAATATTTGCCTAATTTAATGAATGAACCGATTTATATTTTAAAATATTTTTTTTTCCTCTTAAACAACTAAAAATACTAAAAAGTTCAAATGTAATTACTAGGTTTATGTTTTTCTTTACATCAGCATTTCTTTTTGCTGTTGTATCAGCCAGGATAAGCTGGGCAATGCTGTCATAACAAACAGCCTCAAATCTTAGTGGCTTAGAACAATGAAGATTTTATTTCTCACTTTCTCTGAAAGTCCAATGAGCTCTGCTCAGCATGGTCACTCAAACACCCTGACTGACGGAGGTTTTATCTTTGCACATGCTTTCAGCAAGACTGGGACAGGAGAAGGAAATGAATAAGTTTGTGCACTGGCTCTTAAAACTTCTGCCCAGAAGAGACACATTTTATATTTGCTCACATTTTATTGAGCCAAACCAAGCCACACAGCCTGACCTTAAATAGGGCAGAAGAAATGCAGTCCCATTTTATGCCTGGAAAGAATTCTGGGATTATTCTAATTAGCCCTCTCATAATGACTATGTGGGTTAATTGCACATTTGGTAAATGACGAAAAGTAATTACATTTACTACCCGAGCCTCCCTGTCATTCTCTCCCGCCTTTTCACTATTAACAAGCTCTAGCATATCATGCTCAAAATTTCTCTTCATATGTAAATATATATGGTGTATATATGGATGTATGTATGCATCCTTTTCTCCATACTTAATATTCAACAAATGCTCTTCTGTGTTTTTTTCCTTCGTTGTTGGATTGTTTTATTTCTATGTATTTTAAAAACCTTTCTCTCTATATCACATAGTTCTCCCGTGTTAGTGGCCATTGCGGGATGTGCTGTAATTTACCCAACCACTTCTTTTTTGACCGTAGCACGTTCTCTACCTTCTCCTTGGACAGCAATGCTAACGGCACACTTTGATAAAGCTGCTGTGGTGTAGTTTAATAAGATCTAGCCCGGGTTGGCTTCAGAAACCTCTGATTTGGAGTCCCAAATCCCACTGATTAGCTGAATAGGCAGCTCATCAAGTCTTATGGGTCTTGGTTTTCTTAGCTGGGAAATGGAGCAATTAACGCATCTTTTACAGTGCTGTCATGAGAAACCAATGGGATAATTTTTCTGTAACTTTTCATTTGTGAGTGAGTGTTTTAAGTTGTTGAACTTGAATTTAAGGGATTATTCATACTGAATTGTACTGTATTAGTAGGTAACACTAAGCATTCAAGTGTATAGAGGCTATCTATGTTCTCTTATTCCTTTTTTCTATTCTATTTTATAAAACCTGAATTTTTAAGAACAGAAAGGAAACTAGGATTTATTAATTCTATGATCTTAAATTTCCCAGGCCCATAAGTACGAGTAGAGGCTTGAACATAAAAAATGACACCATCATCAAGATCCTTGAGTACAACACACAATAACCGTGGAAGGGGTACTCATGACTGCGACCTTCAGTTCTTTTAATATTGTGTATCTGTTATAAGTTATAAACTGCGATGGAGAAAGAGAACAAGGCAGAGAGGTGTCCATGAGGGAAGCCTAGCATTAGATTACGATCTCAGGATTTTCTCTATTGACTTCCTATGTCCTAATTGAAAATGTAATGTCAACTATCCTGTTACCGTAAATCATAAACCTGCTAGAAAGTTAAATGAGATGCAAGGGAACAAAAGATAAAGTATTGTTTGCTAATACAAGCATTCAGGACATTTTTCTTACAAATGGTCTCTCTTACACTGCTCATCGCAATGGCTACAGTTTTTTTTTCTCCAAGTATACATGTGGTGTCTTTTGATCTATCCTAATCCTAGTCTGTTCTATTCATCTGAGGTGATTCAATTCAGCTCTATCTTAGTTTATCCTATCCTGTCCTAGTCTATTAATTTTATTTCATTAGAAGAATTCTGGACCTGACCTCTACATTAATTTCATGGCCAAGATTTACAATTTGAAAAATCCTGCCTTCAAAATTTTCCTTTTGAGGAGTTCCCATTGTGGCTCAGCGGGTTAAAAACCCACCATGGTATCTATGAGGTTTCAGGTTTGATCCCTGGCCTTGCTTGGTGGGTTAAGTATCCAGCATTGCTTCAAGCTGTAGCATAAGTTGCAGATGTGGCTTGGATCCAGTGTTGCTGTGGCTGTGGCATTGGCCTGCAGCTGCAGCTCCAATTTGACCCCTGGCCCAGGAACTCCCATGTGCTGCAGGTGAGGCCATGAAATTTTTTTTTTTTTTTCCTTTTGTTTCACGGCTTTACTAGCTAGCCATCAAGATTCTGATGAATGTACACATTCACTAGAGGGACACATTTCATTTCTGCTCATATTTCATTACCTAAAACAGGCCATATGGTCATTCTCACTTCAAACTTAATGTATACTAGGTGGAACTCTTTATTCCCTTTCATCACAGTCTGATTCTACAATACTGCTCCTCATCTAAGTAAAGGACATCGCTATTCACCCACAGGGTCATGCCCCTAAAGTAGGAGACATTTTGGCTCCTCTTTTTCTCTCATGCTGCATATCCAAATTATCTGCTTACCCTAGAGTAGCTTTAAAATAGATCTCAAATCTAATCACCTCTTAATACTTCTTTCGCTAACATTTTAGTGTAGCCATTGCTCTTTCTCAATACATAGATCACTAGGTCAGCACTCTCCAACTGCAGTCTTTGTTTCTACTCTTGCCACCCCACCCAAGTTTGTTTCCCACACAACAGCCACAGTGGTTATTTTAAATGCAGGTCAAATTTTGTGCAGCGATTATTTTAAATATAGTTCAAATTTTCTGATGACGTTTTCTTACACCTAGAATAAAATTCAGTTTTTTTCACACTGTGGTTTGTGTATTGTGTCTGTCTGCCTGTCTCTGTCTGTGTACATATATGCAAGCATGTGCTGCTTTGTGATGCAGGAGTGTTTTTCTTACTCTGAGTTGCAGCAAAAGAATCGCCAACTCTATTTTATAATCTAGCGCCTAGATCCCTTTACAACCTCTTTTGTTCTAATCTTCTTGTTTACTCAGCCGTAACCACACTGGCTTCCTTGCCATTTCTTAGCGCTCCAAGCAGCCATTACCTCAGGGCCTTTGCACTTGGTGTTTATTCATCTTGAAACATCCTGAACATCACCCAGATATTCTGCTACATTAGTTTCCTTTATCTACTTAGAAATCCTCTCTGCATTTTTCTTTGTCATCGTCAGAGGACTAAAGGGTGGTTCAAAAAATTAGATTTTAATCTTAGGGGGAGGGAGAAATTAGGAGGATAGGAAGATCATATATACACTACTGTATATATAATAGATTATCAAGGATTTACTGTATAGCACAGGGAAATCCGCACAATATTCTGTAATAACCTATATGGAGAAAAAGAAAACATATATATGTATATATATATACACGCATATATACATATATATATTTGATTCACTTTGCTGCACACCTGAAACTAATACAACATTGTAAATCAATTATATCCCCCCAAAATTTTAAAAATTAGATTCTAGGACAAAGGATCAAAAAATGGATAGGCGGCAAAATTCATGCTGTTTTTCTCCTTATGATTCTTTAGTAATATATGTATATAAAATTCTATATTTCTTATAACAAATGACAAAGAGGCACATAAATTAAAAGTTAAGGATCGGCAATCTCCCTCTAGACTCCCAATATTCCCAATATCTCTTCACTTATTCTTCGTGCTTATACAAATGTATAAACCATATGGAGTTGTTTTTGTTTTGTTTTTTTGCACATTACTATGCTTCGTTTTTTTTTTATGTTGCTACATAATACCACAGAGAGTGGATCTGTCATAACTCATTATTCCATTTTCTAATGGGAAGACCAACATTTAGATTTTTTTTTGCTGGTGAATATACTGAGGCCAACTTACCTATAGATCTCTCTCTCTCTCTCTCTATTTCCTTCCATGTTGGCACTTTTGCTTCTACAGGGTGGATTTCCAGAAGTAGGGTTGCTGCCTTAAGCTGCTTCATTTTCAGTCAATTTCCCACCCCTCTAGTAACCTAGCATCCTTCTTGCCTCAGCTCGAGCATGGCTCCCACCCCCACTGTCCCACCAAAGTGCACGGCAAGATGGCGACCACGGGAGGTAAAGTAGCTATTGTGGCTCCTGACCCAGGTTGTTTGTTTATAGTGACCCCACCTCAGACAGTCTGGCCTTTTGAACATCGTCGAAGGGGGCAATTAATATAAAATTCATGTGCTTTTTCTGGATCGTATTCTGTAGTACCTGCCTTTAAGAGGACTTGGAATAAAACCAACCACATGGTGGAGTGAGGAAATTTTTTATGCAGTTCATGAAAGAGAGAAAAATGCTGCTGCTGGATGTTACTCAAAGTCCCATTCAATCGTGTTGCTGGTATATACACCCAGAGTGAGAACGAATGTATTTAAAAAAATCATTAGAGTACCTAGATGCCATAAACAATTTTTAAATATAATTCCACCACATGCTTTAGAATTTAAATCTGTATTTTTATTAGAGTTCACTTGTCATTAATGTAATAGAACAGCTTTTTAATTTTTTCTCCTCATCCTAGTTTCTCTTTCATGATGTACCAGTTCTCCGTTTTATCTTTTAGAACTTCTAAATTATTTAATTTTTGTATTTTTTGAGCAATTAATATTTGACAATTCAAAGAATTTGTGGTTTAAAAAAAAAAATCTTTAGTTTTAGGTTAACTGACATAAAGACAGCGGCAACAACCAAAAAAGCCAAACCAAAAGGAAATATGTGGACCAGAAAAAAAATAATGAAAAAAACTGCTGTAAATTCACCAGGACTGCAATAAACTAAATAATCTGACACACACACACATTCCATGATGAAATGAATACTCCATTTTAAGATGCTCAAATTAATTTTATCAAATTGATTAATAGACACAACATGACACACTTTCTATGCTTTGAAGGGAATTTAAACAATTCTTGATATCAACATGATACAATAAAAAAGCCAAAAGTTAATGATATAGAAGGACCATTATTACATGGCTCTACATGGCCGTGTTGGCTATCTGGCTTCATTATATCAGAGATCTCAACTCAGGACCTAGGGAATTGATCCAATAAACCTCAAGAAATAAAAGGGGATTTCATGACTTCATTGCTGTTGACTATGTTCTCTTAGCCTGATTTTTTTTTTTTTTCAATAAGAAAATGAAGAATTTGATTCTAGAAGGCAGTGGGGGTGTTGCACAAAACATGCAACTACAGTGCTATCGCTTCTATTCTGATCTTGCTCAAGTTCATCAGGGAAAATTAACCTTGGCAGCTTATTCAGTGACTAAATCTTGATATTTTTCTGGCTTAATTCATAACATAACTGTAAGCTATTGCTCTGTGTTTATATTTCCCATCCATTTCTCACATTTCCAAAGCATGCTGATATGTGATCCGGGCAGTTTAGCTACCATAATTGGCATTTTTCTTGGGCCAAAAGGAAACAAATTCCTTATCCTCCATACTTTTTTAATTTCTGAAAAACAACAAGTAACATGGTTAATCCTCTTTTTGATCTTTTTTCCTTTTGAATTTTCCTTATATTCTTTCTCTCTTTTAATCTTTTACTCTCTTTTTAATCTTCTCATTTTGCCCCACCCCTTTTATTTGGCTTCTTGTTATGTATTTCTTTAAAAGAATTGATCCAGTCTATGGAAATGGGTCTTTAGAGGCTGTTCAAAGAACCATTATCCACAATTAGAGGCCCTACTATTTCTCTAAAGAATTTCATTGCAGCATTTGCCAAGATGTCCAACAGACTATCTTTCACGGTATTAATAGCACATAAATCTTGTGGACAAAATGATGCTCAATGAAGTTAATTTTTGTAACAGAAAGTTAAAATACATTAGATTTTTCACTTGTATATATTCATGAGGGACAGAAGGTTTTCCTAACCACTCAGAAAAATTGGTCATTGATTTAAAAAGCCGCTTAGCTTTTTTGATCAGAAGCGTCCATATACACCTTCTTCTTTAATTTTTGTTAGATTGGCTTGATGACAATGATAACAGAAGGGGACTTTAGTTTCAGATGCAGGTACTGTTGAATTAAACTTTACCTTCTTGCACAATTTTGAAACTTGCATAAGCAGTGATGTTGTTCATTCATAAGGTATATTTTTAACAGTGGCCAGTAGTTTGGAAAGAAAGGAATGATCGTTTGGGAAGTTAAAACTAAACGTATAGAGGCCTTCTACCTAACTTGAAAGACCTTTAACATGAGTTGCCTATTTCTCTTCTAAGTCACATTTTCAAAACACACTCAGAAGATGTTTGGCTGCTGGTCTAATATTACACCTTTCGCTTTCATCTTTCTTTTTACTACAAACCCTTAATGACAAATGCAGGCAAGCCAGTGATACTGATATACCGCGAGCTTAGCATGTGAATTAGTCATCAGACAATCAGTTCAGGGGTCAGGCTTGGAGAAACAGTGCAACGTTTGCAAAACACAGGTCGGCAGAGGTGCTTTCCACTTCAAAGGGGGCGCGCTTGGCCACGAGAAGTCGGATCCCAGGCAGAAACAGCTGGGATTGTCGTTTGTTCAGAGATGGAAGGTTTGTGTGTGTTTGAGCCTGTTTGTAGCTGAGATAGGGTTTCAACTACTTTGTAAAACAACAGTTTACTTTAGGTGGCTGTGCTGGTAAAACACAATTGGCTGTTAGTATCCACGGAGGCCCCCAGTCATTACTATCAAGGCAGGGGACTTGAGCTAGGACACCAAAAGACATCTGAAACGTCCCCATGCAGTTATCTTGCTCAGGACAGTTAAGTGTTTTATTTTCTGGGAAATTTATGAAAGCATTTCCTTTCATAAAGTTAGAACAGGGAGTGAAGTTAGAACAGGGTATTGTTTGTTTGGGAACCGAAGGAGAAATATTAAATTTTGAGTCTATTCTGAAAGTTTTAGAATCTCCTTTTTGTCTATATCTTAAGTTTTTCAAGGGCGTATACACGAAGTAAAAGATATGAATCAGATTTTTGTTTGAAAATACTGTATTGAATATCAATGTGTCCTTTTCCACTTCAGTTTATTTTTCCTGGAAAAAAAGGGTGGCGGCGGGAGGCGGGGGTGGGGGGCGGAGGTCTGCATGCTACCCTAATGTTAAAACTTGTTTTAATTGAAGTTGCAACGAACATTTACATTTGTATTCAGTCTATAAGCGCATTTTGGTTTCAGTTTTAAAAATGAGATTGCTTCTCAGTGTACTTAGGGTTTTAAGATATACCATCCACGATCAAGTAGCCATAATTCAGAAAGTAGGGAAGTCACAACCTTACAAAGAAGTAAATGTACAGGAGACTAGCTTGATCTCAAGCTGAATTAGTCTTTTTTCATTCTTGAGAAACGCTATAGCGTGAATCAAGAGAACTGGATTCTTGCATCTTTCAGTGTTTTTCAACTACTGGAAAGAAAACTGGAAAGCAAAGTAAAAAATGCCACAGAAGAGAAAAAAAAAGCCCAAATCCAAACCATATGACAATGCCTATTTCTTCATTTTCTTTGTCATGTTGTTTTACTCTTTCCTGGCATTAACTGTCTTTTTGGGTTATAGTCGCTCCAAGAAAGCCATTTCAAAGAAAGATCTTTACCAGGAGTTCAATGAGACTGAGCATTGAAATGAGAATGTGACCCGTCCATGGCGGAGAAATATTACTTTGAAGACGAAAATATTCTTTGAACACTGAAACAAGAATACTGTGCTAAATACTTGTAGAAGGCTGCTATCACGGGAGGGGGGCGGGGATGTAGACACCTTCTTTCTGCTAATTCCACCCCGATAAGCCCCATTATTGCCTAAACACAGAATAAAGATGGACTTTGTAAAAAACTTATTTGCAAAAGAAATTTCAAGAAGCTGCATAACTTACAACGGCTTTTTCTCTTTTTATAAGTCAGTCTTAACATGCCACTGATTTATCATGGAGCATCAGCAACAAAAATTTTTGAACTGTGTTCTTTTAAGTTATGGTCAGAAAAAAAACACGTTTGAATCAAGTACAGTGAATAGTTTGAAGGAATTTGTTACTTTATGATATTATCTGGCTATAAAGACCATGGGTTTTTGCTTTCATAGGAAATTAACTCTCGGAGTACATGCAGGATAGCAGAACATGTTTTACCCTTATTTATGAACTAATACTACTGAATATGGGAATATATCAATTCCCTCCTTGCCCCCTGCCTCCACCACCCAGTTTAGTTCATATCCAATGGGAAAATTATTAGCACAACATCTGCAGAACATAATTATGCTGCTGTTTTATATCCTTTTACTGGAGAGCTAGGAGTTGAAAGCTGACATTTTTCCTTTCCATGACTTGAAAACAGTCATAAATCTTGCAACACGAACGTTTCTCTGATTTTCATTGGTGGCCATTATTGGTCATTTATTTCCATAGGGTATCCCCATGAATGTAAAAAAAAAGTGTATTTATAATACTGATTAATCTAATGCAAAAGCACAGTGTATTTAATGTGTATTTATTTACAATGTACCAGATTGTCTAACTCTTTTAGTCCTTATTTCTTTGACACTGCAGATTGATTTAGAGACTATTTGTGTTTATTTTAAACATCAGAAATTTCAGTGGCACTCTTGAAAGTGTTGTAAGACTAGTAACATCATCTATGTCACAGATGTTACAGTGTAAACGTTATTCATAAATAAGGATGGTTTCTGCTATCTACAAAATCAACACAATGTTTGTGTTGGCCAACTTTTAATGTATAAATCCATTAACTGAGTATCTACTAGGGGGCAGTCACACATCCAGGAGCTGGGGATACAAAGAGGTGCCAAAGTACTTACCATCATGGAGATTAACTTCCAGGAGAGGAGACAGACAATAAATAAAAGCCAGATCAAGCTAAAGTGGTGAGGAGAAAAATAACGCAAGATGAGAGGTTAGGTAGGGGGCTAGACCCAGTGTGTCTGGGCAGGTGATTTTTGAGCAGACATGAATGACAAGAAAGAGTTATGTGATGATCTGGGGGAAGAAGATTCTAGGCAAAGGGAGCTCTGAAGTGTGAAGGCAAGGGGGGAAAGGGGAGGAGCTGGGAGTGTTGGAGGAGACATTCAGCCAAGGAAACGTGAAAGGGGAGAGGAGAGGGGGGTACAGGTATGGGTGTGTTGGAAAGGTCCAGATTAGGCAAGGCCTTGCTGGTCACAGAGGAACATCAAATTCTATTCTAGGCATGAAGGGAAGATGGGGAGGATTTGAATTACTCTTTTTGAAAGATTGCTCTGGCTGTTGTATGAATAGACTACAGGGCATGGACATAAAATAGGGAAAAGACAGTTTTTTCAATAAATGATATTGGGAAAACCATGCAGTTATATGCAAAATAATGAAGTGGAAACACTTATACCATATACAAAAATAAACTTGAAATGGATTAAGACTTAAATGTAAAATCTTAAACCATAAAATGTCTACATAGGCAAGGAGCCCTTTGACATTGGTCTTAGCAATATTTTGGGGGGATATGTCTCCTGAGATAAGGGAAACAAAAGCAGATAAGCAAATGGCACTACATCAAACTTAAAAGTTCCTGCACAGCAAAGGAAGCCATCAATGAAATGAAAAGGCAATCAACTGAATGGAAGATGTTTGCAAACAATATATTTGATAGGAGATTAATATCCAAAATATATAAAGAACTCATACAATTAAACACCAAAATAAATAAATAAATAAATAAATAAAACAAAACCAAAACCAAAAAAACCCCCAAATGAGCTAATTCAAAAATGGGCAGAGGGAATTCCCATTGTGGCTCAGTGGGTTTAAGAACCCGACTAATTTCCACGAGGATGTGGGTTTGATTCCTGGCCTTGCTCAGTGGGTTAAGGATCTGGTGTTGCTGCAAGCTTCAGCATAGGTTGCAGATGTGGCTCAGGTCTAGTATTGCTATGGCTGTGGCATAGGCCTGTAGCTGCAGCTCCGATTCGACCCTCAGCCCAGGAACTTTCATACGCCATAGCTGCAGCCATAAAAAGAAAAAAAAAAATTAAAAAAATAAAATAAAAAACTCTTAAAAAAAATTCCCCCAAACGATTTAGTCTTTTCATTTATCCCATTCAAAAAAAGAAAAAAAAAATAGACAGAGGATCTGAACAGACATTTTCCCAAGGAAGACATACACATGAATATAGGTACATGAAAAGATTCTCAACATCACTCATTATAAGGAAATTCAAATTAACATCACAATGAAATATCACCTCGTGCCTATCAGAATGGCTATTATCAAAGAGACAAGAAATAAGTGTTGAATGTGGAGAAAAGGAAACACTTGTGCATTATTGGTAGAAATGTAAGTCGGTATAGCCACTATGAAAAACAATATGGAGGTTCCTCAAAAATTTAAAAATAAAACTAACATATGGTCCACAATCCCACTTCTGGTTATTTATCTGAAAGAAACAAAAGCACTAATTCCAAAAAATATATGTGCCCCTGGAGTTCCCATTGCAGCGCAGCAGAAACAAATCCAACTAGTATCCATGAGGATGAAGGTTCGATCCCTAGCCTCACTCAGTGGGTCGAGGATTCCACATCTTGTGGTGTAGGCCAGCAGTTTGTAGCTCTGATTCAATACCTAGCCTGAGAACTTCCATATGCTGCAGGTGTGGCCCTAAAAAGCAAAACAAACAAACAAACAAATGCACCCCTATGTTCATTGCAGTATTATTTATAATTGCCAAGATATAGAAGCAACCTATAGATGAATAGCTATAAGCCCATCAATAGATGAACAGCTAAAGATGTGGTATACACACACACAAACACACACACTCAATGGAATACTACTAAGCCGTAAGAAAGAGCGCGATCTTTCCATTTACAACAGCATGAATGGACGCGAAGGGTATTATGCTAAGTGAAATAAGTCAGACAAATACTGTATGCTTTCACTTATATGTGGAATCTAAAAAAAAATGAAAACAAAATATAAACAGACTCATAGACACAGAGAACACACCAGAGGTTGGGGAGGAGGGAGAAACAGATGAAGGGGATCAGGAGGTCCAGGCTTCCAGCTGCAGAAAGAATAAGTCACAGGGTGGTAATGAGTACAGAGGGAATAAGTTGATAATATTGTAGTAACCTTGTATGGTGACAGAGAGCAACGGGACATCGGGTGATCATTTCACAATGAATAAAAATATTGAATCACTGGGTGTTCCCTTGGGGTGCGGTGGGTTAAGGATCCATCATCCTCACTGCAGCTGCTCAGGTCTCTGCTGTGGAACGGGTTTGATCCCTGGCCTGGGGACTTCCACATGCTCAGAGTGTGGCCAAAAAAAGAAAATACTGAGTCACTATGTTGTACAGTTGAAATTGATATGATATTTATGATAATTATGATAGGACGAAAAAGAAATTCGTGTGATGTTACACAGACGGTAAGTAAAGGTGATGCAGATTTTGAACCCATATGTGTTTGGCTCCAAAGCTCATATTTTTTACCACTAGTAACAGAGCCTCACGCCTGACTTGTTAGGACTCACAGGAACAAGGAAGTGTGTGAAGGTTCAGAGAATGGCCGATGCATGACAAGGCTGACTAAATTTGGGCTTTTGTGTTATGGTCCTTAAATTCTCCCTGAATACTAGAAGGAGACACTCCAGGGGCCGAGGCAGGGATGGGCATATCGGAGGATTAATGGCCTCCTTAGCATCTATTTCCTCCTTCCTTCCTAATAGCACTTTGACATTATTTGGCTATTTGTTCAACCTGGTACAGCGGTGTGGTCTTGGTGAGGCTGACCTCTCTCCCCAGCTCCAGGGCGGGTGTGATTGGTCTAACAGGAACCTAATTCTCCCTGGTGGTGACTTATTTAAAGCTAAGCATGTGGCTCAACAGAAAGCGAGTCTATCAGCTGGTTTCCAGGGAATGTTTGCCTCCCAAGAAAGTCAAAGGAAGAGACAGACTTTTATCTTCTTCCTCCTGACATTGTTGCATGGTGTGATGTTGGTTTAGTGCTAGTGTGGCCATTTCGATTCAGCTGGGAGAGGCAGCAGATGTGGGCAGAAGAGAGGAGAGAAAAAAATCCCTGGATTCCTCTTGACATCATTGATCTGCGGAATCAGCCAATCCTCAAGCCTTATTCAGCTTCAGGTTTACTGTTATGTGGGATTCAAGTTCTTTTCTGTTTAAGACAGTTTGAGTTTGATTCTGTTGCTTACAGCCGAATAACATTCTCATTGGCATAACCTCTTATTAACTATGGTGCTGAAAAAGCTTTATTCCAGCTTTATTCCGTCTCCTACATGGCTGCTTAGGTATTAGGAAATAGCCACATGTTTTTGACCTCAATCACTCTAAATAAACAGGGCTTCTAGTTTGGAAGTGCTGCCATCGGACATCACTTTTTCTTTTTTCTTTTTTTGTCTTTTTGTCTTTTTGCTATTTCTTGGGCCGCTCCCGCGGCATATGGAGGTTCCCAGGCAAGGGGTCTAATCGGAGCCGTAGCCACCGGCCTACGCCAGAGCCACAGCAACGCAGGATCCCAGCCGCGTCTGCAACCTACACCACAGCTCACAGCAACGCTGGATCGTTAACCCACTGAGCAAGGGCAGGGATTGAACCCGCAACCTCCTCCTGGTTGCTAGTCGGATTCGTTAACCACTGCGCCACGACGGGAACTCCGGACATCACTTTTTCATTTTGCCTCTACCAGAAATATAATATTTGAAGTTGAAAGAAGTCCGGTTCATTCTTTCCTGCTCACTCATAGAAATTGCCCGCTTGCAACAGCCCTGGTAAAAGGGTTGGGCATGGGTGTCTGTGTTTTTCAATGATCTTGTTACATTCTCTAGCCACCACTTGATTCAAGAGACTGGACAATTATCTTAGTTGGACTAATCACATTTCTATCCTGGGATTTTTTTTTCCCCCTTAACCTTTTGTTTTAAAATAAAATACAGATACAAAAAAAAAAAAAAAAAAAAAAAAAAAGAACACGAAGCAAATACATAGCTTAAAAAATTATAAGGCAAAAACTTTATAACTACTCCCCAGATCAAAAAGATCTTGGCTAGCCAATGCTGAAACTCTTTTATTTACACAATCCCAATAACTACCCTGACTTTTATAATTATCACTTTTTTTTTTAATGGCCACATCCACGATGTTTGGAATCTACTGGGCCAGGGATGGAATCCAAGCTGCAGCTGCAGTCTATACCAAAGCCATGGCAACACCAGATCATTTAACCCTCTGCTCTGGGGCTGGAGAATGAATCTATGCCTCTGCAGGGACCCAGGCCACTGCAATCAGATTCGTAACCCACTGCATCACAGCGGGAATTCTGATTATCACTTTCTTGATCTTCTTTCTTCTTTTATTACAAAACTGTGCATTTCTAGACATACGGCTTAGTCTTGCTCATTAAAAACAGAACAAAACCAAAACCCTTAAATGTCTTTCAAATCTAGATGTCTCTCCTAATTCACAGTTTGCTCCTTAAAATGGATATTGTGATGGTCTCTCCAGTTCTTTACTCAGGACTGAGGCACTCTACATCCAGCTGCCCGGGGGGCATGGTGGGTGCTGTATGCGTGCCTTTGTGTAATCCTCTCCCAGTGAGTGGAGACCTATGCTTTGCTTTGAACCAGTATAACATGGCAAAGGTGATGAAATGTCACTTCTGTGATTATGTCACTTTTGTTAGCAGATTGGTTGTGGACTCTCCTTGCTTGTTTGATGATATAAGTGGCCATGGGGAAGCTCACATGGAAGAAACTGACTGCCTAGCTTGGTTCTCTTCTGTCAGTTTGAACAACTGTGAAGGGCCACCCAGCTCCTGTGCTCTGCTGTGGGATCAGCAGTGTGTCTGTTACGACTAACCTGTAGCTCAGCTTTCCCTCTGCCTGATCCTGCTTCCCTCTCCTTACAGATATTTTTCCTGAGTTTACTTTCCAATAAACCTTCCACGTGCAAGACTTCTCTCAGGGTCTATAATCCCTCAAACCCTTTCTTTTCCTTGTGCTGGATCTTCTGCAGAACCCAGACTGCTTGACGAGTATAGTTTCCCTCCATCTGGGTTTTGCTGACTGTACGCTCATCTATCCTCTGCCTTTTCTGAAAATTAGCAACTGGGTGCAGGCACTAGATCAGACTCAGGTTCCATCCCTTTGAAAACAGCATAGGCGGTGGTATTTCATTGATAAAAAGGACCATTATATTTGTTTTGCTTTTTTGATGTTGGGAGCTATTGATAGGCAATGTCTAGTTTCTTTAATTTACTGAGGGTTGAAAAAGCATACTAATTTTAATTTAATATTTTGTTTTCATTTAATTGCTAGAATAATTTTATAAAGAGACACTTGCCCTCATCTACCCAGTGGTATAGTTCATATAGAAAAGAAAAGAAAAATATGTGATTTTTCTTTTTATTTACTCAGTTTTTAAGACAATGAATTTATTTCTGGTCATTTCAGATGACTCATTATGAATACGGTTTAAAACACTATAATCTCATGGATTTAGACATATTTGATAGGCTTTAAACCACCTGCAATTCTTATTTTTGTTGAAGTTCACACTGCCCTGTCTCTTTCAAATTGGCTCCTGATTCCTTCTGATGTGACCCTAATATTTTTGGTATTGTCCTTACTCTCTGGTATGTCAAGAGGTCCGTGGCTCATCCTATATATTTCTTGCTTTGAGCCAAGAATAAGTCATTTCTCCAAGAAGCTCTGGTGTTTTTTTATTACGAAATAGTATTTCAAGTACATAATCTGGGTACTGAAGGTCCTCATTGACCTTCGGTTTGTCATTGCTTCTGGATCTTTTCAGAGATAAAGGTGAGAAAAAAAAGCACACAAACATATACACACGTACATACAAACATATTAAATGTACATACATATACACATACACACATACCGACACATGTACACAATATAAACACACATACATACACTCATGGAAACACATATATACATGAGTAACATACACACATATATAGATGATACACATATACACACATGTACACATATATAAATGTGCATGTATAACACACACATGTAAACATACACAGGCATATACATACATTCACACATATAAATACACACACACACACAATGTTATAAATTCACACTGAAATTTCCAATGCAAATTTAGGAATACAAGGTCTTTACTTCTTCTATGTTAAATCTTTATTAATTTTCTTTTTCTTAAGGGAACAGGGGATTGTAGTATTAGAATTCTACATTTACTTTATGTTATTCATACAGTAATCTCAGAATACCAGTGTTACATACTTTCACCATTCTGATTACCGAAAATACTTATTGTGGAGTTCCCCTTGTGGCTCAGTGGTTAACAAACCAGACTAGTATCCATGAAGATGTGGGTTTGATTCCTGGCCTTGCTCAGTGGGTTAAGGATCTGCCATTGCTCTGAGCTGAGCTGTGGTTTAGGTCACAGACACAGTTGCATCAGGCATTGCTATGGCTGTGGCTGTGGCTGTGGCTGGCGGCTACAGCTCCGATTTGACCCCTAGCCTAGGAACCTTCATATGCCCTGGGTGTGGCCTTGAAAAAATAGTTATTGCGATTATTATTTAGTAGATAGTATCCCTACTCTTCCACTTTTAAATAGCGGCACTATATCTTCATTGTCAGATATGTAGCCATTTACATCTTAGACTTTCTCCCTCTGAATGCTCACTTAGTCTGTGTTCTCTAAATTAATCCACATTTGCTCACTAGTAGTGCTTATGTTTATGTCTTTCTTGTCCTTTTGTCTGTCTCAAGTTTGCTTTTAGTAGATTCCATAGGAAGGGCTTGTGGGACCAATACTCTGAATTGTTTGTAATAGTTGTTTTGTATCTTTGAAAATAATTTTGCAGGCCACAAAATCTTAAACTCTCATTTTCTTTCTTTCTGAATCTTAAATATATTTGTATATTTCTTCTCCTGTAAATGGTACTGTTGAAAATTCTGAAGATAATCTGATTTTCTTTCTCTTATAAAATGTGTTTTTTTTTTTTTTTTGCCTAGATGCTCCTCAATTTTTTTTTTTTTTAGTTTATTTTTTTATTTTTTTGTCTTTTTGCCATTTCTTGGGGTGTTCCCACAGCATATGGAGGTTCCCAGGCTAGGGGTCAAATTGGAGCTGTAGCCACTGGCCTACACCAGAGCCACAGCAACGCAGGATCCGAGCTGTGTCTGCAACCTACACCACAGCTCACGGCAATGCCAGATCCTTAACCCACTGAGCAAGGCCAGGGATCGAACCTGCAACCTCATGGTTCCTAGTCAGATTCGTTAACCGCTGAGCCGCGACAGGAACTCCTCAAATTTCTTTTTCTTTAAAACCAAGTAATTTTGCTAGAATATATTTTAGTGCCAATTGTTCTGGTCCAATAATCTCATGCCCTTGAGAATTGTACTTTTTTTCTTTAATTTCAGAAAAAATTTCCAGAATTAGAACTTTTTAAGAATTTATTCTATTTCTCTTTATTTTTTAAGGGATTTTCTTTATTCATAAAATGTACTTTGTCTTCAATATCTGTCATCTTCTCTCGAATCCTTTTTAGCTCTCTCTCTCTTGCTCTTTTTTTTTTTTTTTCTTTTTAAGGCAACACCCATGGCATAGGGAAGTCCCCAGGCTAATTGTCTAATTGAAGCTGCAACTTCCTACTCCATGGCCACAGCAACTCAGGGTCTGAGCCATGTCTGTGACCTATACTACAGCTTATGGCAATGCTGGATTGCTAACCCACTGAGTAGGGCCAGGGATCGAACCTGCATCCTCATGGACATTAATTGGGTTCATTACTGAGGCACAAGGGGAACTCCCTCCTTTCAATCTCTTATTTCATTTACCTTTAATTTGAAATATCTTCAATGGCAGGGGGATGGGAGTATGCCAAATGGGTGAAGAATCTTCTCAACCCCAAACCAAATAACAAATATAAAGACTAAAAAGATTAAAAAATTAAAATAAAAAATATTTTAAAATACTTTCTTTTTCACCTTCTATTTCTCATAAAGCATTATTATGTTTTTTGTCTCTTGCATTCCTCTAGTTTAGGCTTCATCTCTAAAAAACATATTTTCTTTTATTTCTAATTTTTTCTTAAATTCTGTTATATAGCTTTTGAGAATTTCTAATGTGGATTCATGTCTCGGTTGTTTTCATAATGTCTTCCAGCTCATTTTGAAACAGTCTATTACAGTTTTTTTTAAAAAATTACTAGATTCATTAATTATTTTATGGCTGCACCCATGGCATATAGAAGATCCCAGGCCAGGGATTGAATCTGAGCCACAACTGTGACCTGCGCTGCAACTGTGGCACTGCCGCATCATGTAACCCACTGCACTGGGCTGGGGATTGAACCTGCAGCAACCCAAGCTGCTGAAATTGGATTCTTAACCCTCTGCACCACAGCAGGAACTCCATCCACTGCAGTTTTGATCTAGGTTTTGAACATGTCTTTCTGTCACGATGGATGTTACTGTGCCCCTATTCCCTCTCCTCTTGTAGCACTTTTGTATGTGTTTTGATCTTAATCTTTTCAGTTACTCTTGTTTACATGAATTTAATTTCCCTGAATTTTTGGACAAAAGCTAAGTTCAGTGATCTTTTCAACTTCTCAAAACTCTCTTTTCTTTTTTTACATGTTAAATAAATCGGCAGCTTGTTTCCTGAGATTTCCTGGCTGTCCTTCCTCTCACCTCTTTTTATCTGAACGGTCTCTTTCCTTCATCTCTGTGCCCCTGTTCTGATCAGCTTTGATTTTCTTCTAGGAGTTTCTCTTGAGATTGGACTGCTATCCTGGAAGGTAGCCTGGGGGCCAGTTGTGAGAGTTCACAGGAGTCACCCTGCCCCAACCTCCTCAGGACTTCTTGAACAGCCTCTTGCTTAGACCCATTGCTGGAGAAGGTGTGACCCCTTCCAGCTGTGGATTTCAAATAGGCCTTCCACCTTTCCCAGGAAAATTTGTGATATATTCTTCTTTTCAGTTTTATCTGATGCCCTATTGCTTCCCTTTGCTTTTACTCATTCAGACGCCAATAACATACAGATCTAGAGGCTGTTGGCCATTTGGCCTCATCCACTTATGTTTTGGGGTATAGGACTGCCTTGCCACTTAGTTTTGTTTTGTTTTTAATTGAGGTGAAATTCATGTAACAAAAACTTAACCACTTCAGGTGTACAGTTCAAAGCAATTTGAACTCACCATGTTGGACAACCTTCACTGCTATCTACTTCCAAGGCATTTTCTTCCTTCCAAAAAAAATCTCATAGCAGTTAAGCAATCTTTCCCTATTACCCTCGGGCCCCAGCCTCTGGCAACCACTAATCTGCCTTTTATCTCTATGAATTTACCTATTTTGGACATTTCATATGGATGGAGTCATACACTATGTAACTTTTGCCTCTGGCTTCTTTCACCTACCATAATGCTTTTGAGGTTTGTAACTTTGTAGCATGTATCTATACTTCATTCCTTTTTATGGTTAAGTAATATTCCATTGTATATACATATCATGATTTGTTTATCAAGTCATTCCTGTCACTTAGTTTTATTATAAATGTCCCTGGGCTGTTGGTTTTGCTTTCTAATTGCTCTGCTAGTTTTTGTTTATGGATTTAGGAAGGTCTCAAAACTGCTTCTGCCACTTCAGCCATCTTCCTAGAATCCTGTGGGGTTTTACTTGAGATTTTAAATGCCTGAGTCAGATATTATTAAAAATAACAGGAACAATATCTGGTGATAGTGAAAGGAAAAGTCCACACAATCCTGCTGAAGTCCTAGTGTTCTCCTTTTCTTTTTGAAGCTGATTGTCAAACTTTTCTTTGGATTCCATAAGCATGTATCTTTATTTCCACCACCACCACTTGCGTTAGTTTAACCAGCAGGGACTGGTTTCTGTCCTTTGCAACCCAGCATGCTGTGACACTAACCCATCCCTTCAATAGCACTTGTGTTTCCTCTGCAATTCCACCAGAGGTCCAGTTCCTTTTTGGGACAAACATCAAGAATACCTTTGGGTGTGTGATTCTTTTCCAGTTGACATGTTTGGGAATTTAAGTAACTCCCAAAGTAACAGATGACTTTGCAGGTATGAACTCATATCCTTTCTTCTTATTTTATATTTTGCCATTTCCTCTGCTGGTGCCTGGACTTACTTGGGCTCTTTAGATGCCAAGCCTGAGACAGGAATTCTTGAACAACTGATTTGTGGAGGTAGTGTTCTTGAGTGTACACTGGCAGAGAGTAAGTGCAGCAGAGTGAGACAGAAGCCAGGCAAAACATGGCTTTAAATGAAGTGCAGGCTCATTCTGATCCCAGATGGAACTCCAGGGTTTGAATAACACTAAGAGTGTCCCACCTTGAGCAAGGGGTACAGACCTTTTGTTTGAGATTCTAACAACCTGGCATCTTTGGGTAGTGCCTCTCCTCAAGCTAGGGGTGACTTGATGGAGAGGGTACAGCCGTGAACTATTAGCCCTCATTTCAACCAGGGCTAAACATTGTTCAGTAACAAGAATATTTGTGGGACAACAAATGTACCTGCTCTACTTTTTATCTGGCTTCCTGTCAAGAATTTTTTGTCTCTATAAATGTATTTGTCATTACCTACAAATTTCATGTACATATAACACACATAAAGATATATATATATATATGCATCTTTGTACATATGCATATTTGCTTATGTATATGTTGTGCATTTTTGTATTAGGATGTTTATAAATACATGCCTTTTAATTTTGGTGCTTTTCCTATCTTATTTTTGATCTATTTAGACAAATTTGGGGTATAGGTATGTAGTCAGGTACAGGCTTGAAGAATGCGTGAGGCAGAGGTTTAGCTTCTGGGAATAGGGCCTGAGGACTTCAGAGACATCTACTAAGAAAATGCCCCTATGAGAATTGGGATGTTAATGGCTGGGGATGGGTTGTAGAATGTAGGTCTTCCCCGGAAGGATGAGGGGGCTGAAATTTCCTTAAGAAGGTTTAGTCCTGCTACCTATGAGTGTGGAGTCAAAGGGACAGAAAGTGGCTATTTAGATACATAGGTCACTTGTAAGTCAAATTTTCTGTAAGAGGCCATTGCTTGTTTTGGATATTTGTGGTATCCCATATTTTGAGGCTTAAAAAGAAAGATATTCTTTCAGTTGTGGTGTGAGGTAAATGTGGAGGCAGCAAGAGCATCTAGGGGTGCAGTAATTAATGTCTCAAGGTCAATTTCATCTTAACGATTTGTGGCTCTGTGGTTTCTCTTTGATTTTGTTTCTTTCTGTAGTAAAACTTGCTATAGAAGTGATGAAGTTATAAGAACCCTTTTAAGAGAAGTTCAGTTCAATGAACAGCACCGTTACAGGTCTTTTGACTGTTTACATTACTTAGTTCAAATGTGTATATTGAATTTTTGTGGTGATAAATCATACATATTTGACTTTTTAAGGATATGTTGTATAGGTGCTTGTGACATGTTAAGTACCCCCCCAACACCCAAGAGTGTTCAAACACTTGGATGTATTAATAGAGTATCCGTAGGTTGCTATGTATGGAACCCGATGTTCCCTTTCCAAATGAGAGAAAAGAAGGAAAAAAAAATAGGCAAAGAGATTGCTTCTTTCATTTTCTACATTTAAAGAATTGTCAAAACCTCTTTGTTTCTTTTCCCAGTGTGGGCCCTGCAGGCAGAAGCAGAGGGTAATTTTAGGAATGGGTGATACACAGGGAGGCCAAAACTGGAGAGGTCAGGACCTATGGCTTCTATAAGTGAAGAGTTTCTATTTTGGGAGAGCAGTGTTTGCGATGTTCCCTTATTATCTGCAGATCTGATGGCATGGGTGTCACGATTGGCCTCCAAGCTCATTTTCTTACAGATTTTCTTGAGCCAAAACTCAAGCAAGGCTCATCTGGTACTGCCTTTCTTTTTCTGCACTTCTGCATTCCTGTTTCTCTCATGTTCTGACATGCTTTAGGATATTTTAACATGCATATATATATACATATGCTATTTCGCTTGAGACTGCTAAAATTTTTTAGCTTATTTTGTTGGTACTTTTTTTTCCCCCATTTGGCATAGATCCTGATTTTTGAATTTCCAGAAAGAACCTTTCTCGAATCATAAGGATCTTGAGAAAGGACCTTTTTCTGTAATTTCTCTTCCCTTTAGGCTTCAGAGCTCCAGAATTTTAACTTTCTGGCTATTGGTTAAGAGCTGTTTTCCCTGACAGAAAATCAGCTTATGTTTTTCTTTAATAGCATTTTAATGTTGGAGGCTGGTTGAAATTATGCGCTTTCATCATTTAAGAAATGTCAACACAGACTGAGGTAGAGTGTATTTTAAGGACTCTTGGAAAAATGCGATATTTTAAATAAGTGAGATATTAGGAGATGGTAGTCTCCAGAACCTAAATGGAAGTTCCTAGAAGTTAACTTTTAACCATGTGATATGAGATAACTTCTTCTCAAAGAATAGGTCCATTCAGGCAACAAGGCAAGCCTGTTTCCCACGACCAGAAAACTACACTAGGCAATGTTTCTGATCACATGGCTTTATAAATATATTTCACGCCTAAGTGCGTGGGACTGGAATTGGGTGGGTAAAGTTTTCTTAGTTTAAAACTGCCAAGGCATAGAATTTGTTTTCTTCTGTGGTTTAGAAGTGTTCTGAAATCTCAATACACTCCCCCTTTGCAAAGCGGACATGCTTGTCAGTGAAGGGCTTGTAGTTCATGGTAACCAGCTGTTGGGAACGAAAAGTCACAAGTTAGTGTCTCTGACAGGCAAGAACAAACTTCTTTCTGTGAAGGGCCAGAGAATAAGCATTTTAGGTTGTGCAGACTAACAGGCAAAATCAAGGATATTATGTAGGTACTTATGTAACAAGAGAGAAAACATCTTCCACAACTTTTTAGTTGGCAAGATTAAAGATATAATGATCACTGTTAACTGGGGTTCAAAGTTAGTTGTCCATCATCAAATCATATGTAATCATTCTTCTGTAAGAGCCATTCTTTTTTTTTTTTTTTTTTTTGTCTTTTTGCCATTTCTTGGGCCGCTTCCACGGCATATGGAGGTTCCAAGGCTAGGGGTCGAATCGGAGCCGTAGCCACCGGCCTACGCCAGAGCCACAGCAATGCGGGATCCGAGCCATGTCTGCAACCTACACCACAGCTCACGGCAATGCCGGATCGTTAACCCACTGATCAAGGCCAGGGATCGAACCCGCGACCTCATGGTTCCTAGTCAGATTCGTTAACCACTGCGCCACGACGGGAACTCCTGTAAGAGCCATTCTTGACTGGAGGGGCCATATGCAAACAGGTGGTAGGCTGAATTTGGCCCTTGGGCCGTTGGCTAAGAGAATTCATCCTAGACATGCCTCTTGCTGTGTTTTGGGTTTATTTCTTCTGTCTGAGGAAGCATAACAAAAGTAGAGGAATATATATGTTTAAAAGTGTGCGTGAGTGAAGGAAAAGTAGTTGTTACCTCCAACTTTTTATTTTAATTCAAGAAATATGGTGCTCTCTGCATTTGCTCAGTGACAGATTCTAACTTCCTTCTTTTCCATTGTGTGAGTCCATTCCTTTATGCCCTTCTGCTAGGCGTGGCATTCTCTTGGTTATAGGTTATAGTAAGTGCCTTTTCTCAATGTTTTCAATTGCCTGCCACTGTCAGGTGGTAGGGATAGGTGGTGTGGAGGTTTTCATTCTTAGGAACTTGCATTTGAATGGACAGCTAGACAGCCAACGCTTGCTAGACAGCTGCCAGTGACCCACAACTAGGCTAGACTCTCCACTCTCATTATCATATTTAGTTTCCACAATAACTCCTTGATGTCCTAGTTTTTATTATTTTACAGATTGGAAGTGGAACTTTAGAGTAATGGCTGATGATAACTGGGCACATAGTCTGTGCAAGACTTGGATCTAAGGGCCTTGCATAAATTTTCTCATTTAAACCTAAACTTTATGTGGTTGGTATTACGGTTCTCATTTTATAGTTGTGAAAACTGAGGCACAGAGAGGGAAGGAACCTCTCAGCTGCTAAGAGGCAGATCTGGGATGCAAACCCAAGAAGTCTATGCTCTGGCATCCAAGCGCTTAACATTCTGCTTTTTAAATCTTGGAAAGATTGTTACTTGCCCAAGATCACATAGGTAGTAAGTGGCAACACTGAGATTTGAACTTTGGGAGTCTGAGTCCAGAACCTCTTTCAATCATTTCTTGCACCAAGAGTTCCCATTTTCTGACTTGTTACGGGGGTTGAGCCCTCATTCATGAATGAGTTTGTTCCAAGGTAAAGGAAGGAGGTGGGGCCAGTTCACCAGGAGGTATACCTGGGAAACAAGGATTACAGAGCCCTGTTCCTACAGTTTCCTGATGGACAGAAGTAAGGGAGAGCCACATGGGATGAGTGAGCTCTGTGGATCCTGAGTTTGAGTCAGGGAAGCTTGGCTGACCTGCTTATTTTTGTTGGTGTTGATCTTGGGCAATTCACTTAACCTCACTAATCCTCATTTTTTTTTATCTGTAAAATGCAGCTAATAAAGCCTTCTTGGAGGGAACTTAATGAGAACCTCTTATGTAAAATAAGAATGTTTAAAATATTCTTGTTTTCCATGACGCTGAGTTTTCTATGTCATCTTAGAAACACTATGGTACACTGATTTAATTAGACATCAATGAGGTGTTGGTGTGAAGAGATTTTCTAGATTTTGTCAACACCTGCCATCAGTTGACCTTAGGCAAAGGAGACCACCTTTGATAATATAGATGGGCTTCTTCCAAACAGCAGAAGGCCTTAAGAACAAAAGCAGAGGTTTCTGGGAGGGGAAGAAATTCTGCCTTTAGCGGTATCAACCCCTGTCTGAGTTTCTAGTTCTGGTTCTGGAGAATTCTCACTGATACATCTTAAAGGTACCTCATACCTGGTCACTAGCTATCCACATCTTCAGGCTTCTAGAAAATCTTTGAGTCTTGGTGATACAAACAATTGAAGTATCCACAATTTACTTTTATTTATTGACACATGTCAGGCCTGTAAAATAAAAGCATTTTCTACCTTTGAATTTCATTCCAATTAAAAAATGTATTCACAACACAATTTTCTTTGAGCTGTACTGTTGTGGCAAAAATACAGATATGTTTCCATCATTATAAAGCCTGGCTGATGTGCTGATTAAAGGAAAATGGCATGGTGAATTGAAAGATGTTTTAACTACTATATCTAATTACAAAGAAGAACATGTTACTTAGCAAAATTCAAATGTGTTCTGTACTAAAAAACAAGGGCAATTAACAATCAAACAGGCAACTGCTTTCTTGACAGGCAGATGACACAGAACAGGACTAAGAAAATGCAGAGAGGTTTTGCTTGACGAGGAAAGCTGAGATGTTCCTTCAAATTGTAAGGTAAGGTCCCCAAAGCATATGACTTTGTGGTTATAAGGCCAGGAAGGGACTCAGGAAGCACCAGAATTGCTCTGCTTGGTTCTTTATTACTGAAGCTAAGTCCTATTTATTTTTAAAATGGGGAAAACATGTATTTACAAGTTTCTCAAAATTTTTGATGTAAAAGACACTTTATTTCCTTGTAATTTTACTTGGAGATAAACTAGTATTTTTTAAAATGCGTATTTTATTATGTGCATTTCTTTACTGTATTATTCTCTTTTTTTTCATTACATCTGCAACATGAGGAATCAAACGTAGGGATCAAACCCAAGAGTGACAATGCCAGGTCCTTAACCCATTGAGCCACCAGGGAACTCTGACCTTATAATTCTTTAGATGTTTCTTGAGTGTTCAGAATTTCATAATCTGGCGTCCCGACTAGCCCATAGGAATCCGTATGGTTGAAGAAGTTAACATCCATAAATTAACATGAGCTTTAGGGATGAAAAGAGTTTTAGAAAAGTTAACAATTTTCTAACAAACACAATCTTTTCTTTTTCAGGAAAGCATGTGTAATGTGTTCTCTTTCTCTTGGCTTTCTCATGTAGCTGATACTTTCCCTGACAATTATTCTTGGTTAAGTCTGAGACTGGGTTAGCGGGCTTATTATTGTTAACCAAGGAGATGGAGCCTTTACACTCACTCTTTGCTCTCTGAGCACAGGGAGTTTATATGATAGCTTAGATTCGGGCAGGATTTTCTTGTCTAGATTTGCAAACTGTAGCATGCATAGTATGAACCAATGAGCTTGCTAAAAATGCAAAACCCTGAGCTGCACTGTCAGAGATTCTGAATCAGTAGTTCTGAAGTGAAATTAAGAAATTTTCATTTTTTTTTGTCTTTTTTGCTATTTCTTGGGCCGCTCCCGTGGCATATGGAGGTTCCCAGGCTAGGGGTCGAATTGGAGCTGTAGCCACCAGCCTATGCCAGAGCCACAGTAATGCAGGATACGAGCCGCGTCTGCAACCTACACCACAGCTCACGGCAACGCCAGATCGTTAACCCACTGAGTAGGGGCAGGGACCGAACCCACAACCTCATGGTTCCTAGTCGGAATCGTTAACCACTGCGCCACGACGGGAACTCCCCGAAATTTTCATTTTTAACAAGCACCCTAGGCAACACAGAGGAAGACAGTTCATGGACCTCATTTTAAGAAATGTTCACTGGAGTATTACCCACATCTTTCTCTTTTTTAAATCTAAGACCCCTAATAGTGAAAAAGTGTATTTATTTATAAATTAGCTAAAATTACCTACTGATTTAATTTTTCATGTACACGCATTCTGTGCATCATAAAACCTATGTAAGAATGAATGTTAAACATTTTAAAATTCTCTTAAGAAGAAATAATATTTTATAAAATTTAGATCCTTATTTTATTCATTATTGTGCAGTGTACTCTTTGACTCTCACTGGAATATTATTAACATATTTTACTCAGTTAATATTTAATAAGAGCAGTGTGATCAAATTTGCACCATTATTTAGAAAATATGGGTTAAATATATTATGAAGCAGTTATCTGAAAATCGCCTCAAAATTTAGTTTATTTTGATAGCTGAAAAAAAAAACCTTTCAAAGATGCATTGATTCAAATTAAAGATACACATCATGGCTGGGCTTCTAAACTGTGATACTCATTTTTAAATTCCATCCATCGGTCATTCAACATTTTGGTTGAAATCTGGCAGAAAAAATTTCCGTATTCTCAGCGGTCATTTAGGTTTTTTTTCAAATTAATCAGAATTTGCTTAATTTATATATTTTTTTAGCAAACTTTTAAAAAATCCTAAACTCTCTCATTTGGAAGGTTTCAAAACCAATTAGAAAGTTCTCTTCTAGGTTAGAGTGCATAGATCTGAATTTTTATAGTGACATACACTTTTTCCTTCCATGAATCATATAACAATGAAAATATTTTTAAACGTTTGTTTTCAAATACTTGAAATTCATAGCTTGAATTATTCTCCAAGAGCAATATTATTTCCCAGTTATTATTGAACTACCACCACCTTTATTTTGAAGGAATAGATGAAATTTAAATGTATAGGTATATAAAATGACATATGGACATATAGTATTGATCTGCTATGTAGCATAAAAACAAGAACTACCAGTTATCACTGAAAATGTTGACAAATTTGGAACATTTGTGTTGTAGTGAAAGAAAAGTATGCAACTCTTTTTTTCCCACTCAAATTTATTTTTCTTCTTTCTCATTTTTTTAAAGTATAGTTGATTTACAGTGTTGTGCCAATTTCTGCTGTACAGCAAAGTGACCCATTCATTCATTCATATATACATACTCATATATACACATATACATCCTTTTTCTCAGATTATCTTCCATCATGTTCTCTCCCAAATGATTGGATACAACCCCATGTGCTGTACAGTAGGACCTCATTGCTTATCCATTCTGAATGTAATAGTTTGCATCCACTAACCCCAAATTTCCGGTACATCCCACTCCCTCCTCCCACTCCTTAGCAACTACAACTCTTTTTTAAGTTGAGAGGCTTTTCAGAATTATTTTATTAAGGGACAATCAGGAAACCTCTGTGATACCAAAATGTTTCATGATTATTCCATCTCAAGAAAAGCATGATGAACATTCTGCTATAGCAAAGGGCTAATTTTTGCAAAAGTAGGCACTTTGGTTGCATCTCAGGAACTTTGTGTGCTTCTGGCTTTCACTTTGTTGTGATGACTCTGCGTGGGACCAGGTCTGAGTTTCCAGGGTGCTGATATCCCTGTAATCTTGGCCCTGGATGATTTATTTGGGCCAGACAAACATTTTTCTCTTTCATTATTATACAAGAAACCTCAAAAATCACTTCAAAACCTTTTCCATTAAGTTTCAGAGAAATTTTGTAAAGCCCCGATCAAGTATTACGTGGCTTTAAAAATTGCTGAAAAAAACTTCGCAATTTGGATTTCATGTTCTTGAAGCATGTTTGAAATGCCTTGTTAATCATGATGACTGAAATCTATCATTAAATAATATCACAGGGCCCTTACACTGAGGGGAAGATCGTCAGTCAATACAGTGGATGAAAACTCACACTTCAAAGGAGTTTGATGCTGTCTAATTTTGCTGGTAACCCTTTCATCAAGTCTAATTAGACTGTCATTGTTTTTATTGATATGACTTTAAAGAGCTTGTACTGAGGACAGGAGAAGTCTCAGTTCTGTCCTTTTTTTCCCTTTAATTGTTCACTTGTACTTCTGTTATTTGTATTATCTCTTATACGTGGTTTTTCTTTGGTTGTTTTGTTTTTGTTTTTTGCCAGACTCTTTTTAATTCACTTGTCCATTTCATTACATGGTTCAGTTAAAACCAGATAATGTCACTCGCAAAACTGTTTAGTCTGGTATGTGTAAACTACAGAATTTTCCAGTATACTGCATGTATATAACAGAGCGCAGATGTTGCCTTTAAGTTCCATTGTGTTAGGCAGCTTCTGTTTCTTCCTCAGGTCGTCCCACGTGCCATTCAAGCTGAGTGATGACACACGCGCCAACCTGTACGTTAAATATTAGCAATGCATAATTTCTCTTTTTCAATATTACAAAATATAGATGGAATGCTTGTTATTTTCCTCCACCCCCGTCATCACTTTGAGCATCCCCTTGGGTGTATAGTACTCCTCCTTTCACGTGACAGCTGTGGAGGATAACTGGGAAGTGCTCACGGATGCAGGACAGATGTATGCAGGATGTCCAACCTTGACCCTGTAGGCTCCATCCCCAGGGAAGTGAGACCATGCTGAGACACACAGGGCAAAGCATACTACACTCACTCCACATATTCTGTGTGTGTGTGTTTTTGTGTGTGTGTGTGTGCGAGTGCACATACATGCTCCCATTATCCTAATTACGCTCTGGTAGAGGAAGCATGCATTCTACATTTCTTACAATGTTGCAGATTATTATAAACTACTCAAGTAAGAAAATACAGCAGAAAATAACACAACACTGCAAATGAACGATACTTCAATAAAATTAAGTTTAAAAAATCAAAATAAGGACAAAAATAAATATTAAATAAAAAACAAAATCCATATGAAGAATTATATTGGCATGGCTGTGATTCGAAGATAACATACCAAAAATGTGGAGAAAATTGCTATTAAAGGCTTAATAATGATAGTGTTTTATATATTCCTCATCTTTCCCAGGTACAGAGAAACATTTGTCCCATGAACACAAGCTCGCATGTCTTGCTTACTTCACTGTCCAACTGCACAGAGATGAGCACATTTACATACTCAGTAAATGTTTGTTGAATGAATGAATGAAAGAATAAGCAACCCACGCTTCCCATACTTACTTCTTTCCTGGCCTCACATTATTCTCTTACCTTTGTTTTTCTTTTGCACTGATTTACTTGTGTATTTATTTCACCTTGTTGTATTTCATGTATATTTATAAGTTGCCCTGAACCAAATAGTAATAAGACAATAGATATTAAAATAATTATAAATATCTTTTATTGAGTCTTTATGTGATATTGAGTGCTAGACATTTTGCTCAATACCTCATAGACACTTGCTTCTTTAGTTCTCATATAACCCTATGAAGTAGATATGACTAGTTCCATTTTACATCAAAAATTATTTTTGGAAAAAATACAGTACTTGCTCTAAGTCACACTGGGATGAATTTGAAGATCTGGTATTTTGATGCTGATCTATTTCTTTCCAGAACTTGTGATTTAGAGTGTTTACAACTGACTAACAATGAGATTACTTAAAATTTGGGGTGGGCAATTAAATAGTAAGAGTTTTTGATTGTTTATAAATCCATGTTTTTCTAACAGCACGCCTTCTTGGATTTATTGTTTTGAAATATCCTTTAAGATTTTCTCTGCATTTGGGCCAACTTGCATATCACATCTTACATGGGTTATCTAGATTATATTTGGCTAGATGTTATCACTTAAAATTTTATTTATCTCTAGAAAGAAATCATTTCATTTTTCTCAGAAATATTTCAAAATCAGGCTTGGTTATGTTGTTAGTATCTTCATCACTGGGAAAACTAAAATTTATCCTTAATTTAATATGTGAATCAAATGGTGACTTCACAGACCTAGAAGGATGCATTCACAAAGCTGGACAATAATTTTCAGAAGGATGCTGTGTAGTATTTTTTATCTGGGGATCTCTACATCAGAACACATTTAGTTGGATATTCCAAATCTGATTTTGAAAAAATTTTCCACCCTCTGAGCATGAGCACTTTTTAAAATTTAATTTTTAAATTTTAATTAAAAAAATTTTAAGGCAAAATCTGTGGCCTTTGGAAGTTCCTAGGCTAGGAGTCCGATCGGAGCTGCAGCTGGAGCCTGTGCCACAGCCACAGCAATGCCCCAACAGCTTGGGGCAACACTATATCCTTAACCCACTGAGCGGGGCCAGGGATCAAACCTGCATCCTCAGGGACACTATGTTGGGTTCTTAACCCGCTGAGCCACAATGGGAACTCTTGAGCATGAGCTTTTATTAATGGTATCATCTGACGTGGGTCTCATGGAAAGAATTTATCTCTTTCTTCTTCAAAAGTCTGCGGTTCATTCGTTGGCCTCAATATAAATAGCTTACTTTTTGTTTTCGAAAATAAGAACCTTAGATCTTTTCTTTACTATTCCCCACCTCCTCAAAATGTGCAATCATCTGTATTCTTTAAGAGTGTTATGGAAATTACTCACCCTCGGAGAATTTCATGGCCATAACCACAGCCACATTCCAGATAAATTAAGTATGCATGAATTACTGTAGCTCTGATGCTCCACTCCTTTCCCTGTTGCTCCGTGTCATTAGTATCTCAGATGTCATGATCTTCCTTAATTCAGTGACACACACCTCCACGCAGGTCAAGGTTATTCTGAGACAAAGCCTGTTTTCTTGTTTTAGATAAAATGCTAAGGCAGAAAACAACTTTATAATCTCTCTAGTACGTTATCTATCTAGGGCTTAAACATAAAAATTAACTGGCTTTTATTGTGTACATATGTTTGAAAACATGAAGGAGATACCAAAACTGATATCATCCATGCATCTTGCAAATTTTAGTTGTCTGAATTGTCCTTAATTTTCATACTGGATCTCTGGTGAAGGTACATGTGATAAAAAAAAAAAACATAAGTTGAGGCAAATGATGGTTCTTTGATAAAGAAATCAATTTATCTGACTAGGGATATGAAATTGCGTGAGCCAGGCAAATGAATCTCACTGGAGCGACTGTTTCAAGAACATATCGTCTGTGAAATTTGCTTGAGGCTGAAGCCATTCTCATTTACTTTAAAGAGTTAAAAGTACTTGAAACAGCAGCTTCCTTATGTTAGGCTCATGTGACATATCACATGAAAAACAAAAAAAGATAGAGATGAGTTTTGTTGGGGACTCCTAGGCCCCCATTATTCCTTAAAAACATGTTTTTGGATGGCCAGGGGGCAAATAGACATACACAGAAATGGTTAAATTCTTACTTGGAATTTCATGGGAAATAGCAGTCCGTAGACCAAGGCTTTGGCCGAAAATGTCCTGGTTGGACCATGACTTCCTATGGGCTCCTGTTCATGGCCAGTTTCTTGTTTTTCTTTCTTCAGTGTGTACATATGCCCAGAGGCTGTTTGTAATAGGAGAATTTTAAGAAATTCATAAATTTAAAACACCCCACACATACAAAATTCTTTCTGAATGTGTCATCCTAAAAGTCTTTTCCCAAATCCACATAAAATAAAGCAGCATAAGAGCTGTCTCTTTGTAATATTTTATCTTATGCTTAATTTTTATTGATCTTGACTTATAATACTAAGTAATATCATGAATAGAGCAATATAAATTGGCAAAAAAACACATTTTTGTGTTTATTTCTTTGAAATAAATATGCTCCACCTTTCACTTCAGAGCTAACAAACACCTTCTAAAGAAAGAATGTAAATTCGTATGCTTTGACAAAAGAGTTTTAACATGTACATTTAAAAAAAGTATTTATATAATATAAATTAACTTGCTTTGTATATAAAAGAAATATAAACTTTTCAAAGAGGAAGCATCTGATCTTTAGGAACTGAGTTCTTCAGGGTTAAATTGTGCTCAGAGAGTTTAAGGGGAAAAAAGAAAGAAAAAGGAGATTATACTACTTCTTATGGCAGGAAAAAGCTCATTTCCAGGGTAGAAACTCCTGAAATCCATAAAATATGTTCCAGATCCAAGATTTGGTGAGTTCATGCATCATATCTGGACACTTTTGCTGTAGGAAGATATGGGACCAATTTTCTTTTATTTTTTGGATAAGGATAAAAAAAAAGTCCAAAGTATATGTAAGAGATAAGTTTAAAACTTAATTAAAACTATGTTATGTTTTAAACCTTAATGATCCTTAAATCTTAATGATCTCCTTTTATAAATTCAATCTTTGAAACATTGAATACCCCAAATCTGCAGTGTGGGACAAACCCAGAAACACAGAGCATTGATGAATATCTACTAAGCCAATAGAAAAGCATTCATTAGAATTCACCAAGGAAATGAAGATACCTGAACTAGGGGTTCTTAAAATATTTTGTGCCACAGACCTTTGGTAGTCATATAAATTTCCCCTTTCTCAGGATATTGTTTCTAAATGCATAACGTAAAATACACAGGTTTACAAAAAGCATAAATTATATTGAAATAAAATGTTCATCAAAATAGTTAAAAAACACCAAATTTGTGACATAGTAATATTTGTGTCTTTTAATATTAGGTATGTGAATTTTTTATTGAGGTATAAAGTTTCAGGTATACAGCATACAGATTTACAATTTTTAAAAGTTATATTCCATTTATAGTTATTATAAAATATTGGCACTATTCCCTGTGTTGCACAGTGTATACTGTAGCTTATTTATTTTACACATATCAGTTTGTACTTAATCCCCAGTGGCTATAATGTCCCTCCCTCCTTCCCTCTTCCCACTGGTAACCGCTAGTTTGTTCTCTTTATCTGTGAGTGTGCTTATTCTTATTTTTAGTTATATGCACTCGCTTGTTTTATTTTTTTTATATTTCACAAGTGATAACATATAGCATTTGTCTTTCTCTGTCTGACTTATTTCACTTAGCATAATACACTTCAGATCCGTCCATGTTTTTGCAAATGGCAAAATTTCATTCTTTGTACCCGAGTAATATTCCATCACATCTTCTTTATGCATTCATCTGTTGATGGACACATTGAATTCCTTCTTTTTTTTTTTTTTGTTTTTTGTTTTTTTGCCACTTCTTGGGCCGCTCCCATGGCACATGGAGGTTCCCAGGCTAGGGGTCCAATCGGAGCTGTAGCCACCGGCCTACACCAGAGCCACAGCAACGCGGGATCCGAGCCGCGTCTGCAACCCACACCACAGCTCACGGCAACGCCGGATCGTTAACCCACTGAGCAAGGGCAGGGACCGAACCCGCAACCTCATGGTTCCTAGTCGGATCCGTCAACCACTGCGCCACGATGGGAACTCCTTGAATTCCTTCTATATCTTGGCAATTGTGAATAATACTGCTATGAATATTGGGTAAATGTATCTTTTCGAATTAATGTTTTCATTTTTTCAGATACATACCCAGGTGTGGAATTCATGGGTCATGTGGTAGTTCTATTTTTAACTTTTTGAGGAATCTCCACACCGATTTCCACAATGGCTACACTGATTTACATTTCTACCAATAGTGTACAAGCCTTGCCTTTTCTCTATATCCTTAACAATACCTGTCATTCATTGTCCTTTTGATAATAGCCATTTTGGCAGGTATGAGGTGATATCTCATCATGATATTTCTTTGTATTTCTCTGATGATTAGTAATGTTGGGCATCTTTTCATGTGCCTGTTGGCTATCTGTTTATTTTTATTTTTTAATTTTTTATGGCCGCACCTGTGGTATATGGTTCTTGGGCTAAGAGTCAAATAGGAGCTGCAGGGGTAGGCCTAAGTCATAGCCATGGCAATACTGGATCCAAGCTGCATCTGCAATCCATTATCTACATGTCTATTTTTGTGTCAGTATTATAATGTTTTGATTCCTATAACTTCGTAGTATAGTTTGAAGCCAGGGAGCCTGATTCCACCAGCTCTGTTCTTTCTCACAATTGTCTTCACTATTTGGGGTCTTTTGTGTCTCCATACAAATTTAAAAATTTTTTGTTCTAGTTCTATGAAAAATGCCTTTGGTGTTTTGATGTGGATTGCATTGAATCTGTAAATTGCCTTTAGTATGGCCATTTTAACAATATTAATTCTTTCAATTCAAGAACATGGTACATTTTTCTATCTGTTTGGATCTTCTTCACTTTCTCTCATCAGCATTTATAATTTTCTGAGTACAGGTCTTTTACCTCCACAGTTAGGTTTATTCCTAGGTATTTAATTATTTTTGAAGTGACTAAAAATGGGATTTTTTCCTTAATTTCTCTTTCTAATATTTGTGTTTTATTAATGTACAAAAGTTATCAACAGACTTAATGACTGTTATTTTGAAGTAGGGGTGAGCATATATGATGCATTGAGATGTTTACAAAGTTATGGTGTGATATGAAAATATCTGATTTCTATGGGTGGCAATAGCATAGAAATTGCTGGTAATACTGTAGATTTTTGAAAGAAATGCTAGATTTCAGTTAGAGTTAGTGAAACAGAAGATAAAATTTCTTTCCATTCAGTTTCACAGAACTCCCTGAGATCTATTAAAGAACTCTAAGAAGAGTTCCCTAGTGGTTCCATGGGTTAAGGATCTGGTACTGTCCCTGCTGTGGCTCTGGTTACTGCTATGGCTGAGGTTTGATCCCTGGCCCAGGAACTTCCACATGCTGCAGGTATGGTGAAATGAACAAACAAACAAACAAAAATCAAACTTCAAAAGATCTGTGGGCCCTAGATTAGGAGGCCCTGCTCTAAATATAAAACATAAGGCTAAGGCCACAAATGTGTTGTTTCATGGATTTGACTTTGATCAAGATTTAGCCTAACATTTTGGTCATTTTAGCAACTGATTAGTGTTTTCCTTATGAATATTTCCTTCAAGGATATTAAAACAAAACAAAAAAAACCTGGCAAATAATTTATATGTTTGGCTTGAAGTCACTTTTTAAAAAGTGCAAGAAAGATAACTGTATTTTAAAAGACCCGGATCCCATTTAAAGTTTATTCTATTTTGTTTTTAATTATATTCTGTCAAATTGTACTATTTGATTTTTGTTTTATTTATTTATATTTATTTATTTATTTTTTATTTTTATTTTTATTTTTGTCTTTTTAGGTCCACACCTGTGGCATATGGAGGCTCCCAGGCAAGGGGTTGAATCTGAGCTGTACCTGCTGGCTTACACCACAGTCACAGCAATGCCAGAGCCAAGCTGTGTCTGCAGCCTACACTACAGTTCATGGCAACGCCAGATCCTTAACCTCCTGAGCAAGGCCAGGGATCAAACCAGCATTGATTCATTTCCACTGAGCAACGATGGGATCTCCTTGTTTTGCTTTTAACATCAAGTAAGTTGTTACAAATTCTTCAAGGGAAGAAATGTGCTGTATACATTTTTTGTGTGTATTTAGAGTATGCCTAGAACAAATGACACGCACAGAGCAGAAACTTAATATTTGCACACTGAAAGAAATTACAGGCTCTACAATAGCAATATTCATGGTGCACTTTTTGAAAACATTTCCCTAGAGAAGTTGGGAATTATTTTAATTCTTTGATCCTTTTACTCTTGAAGAATGAAGATGTGAATGAGAAAGATGACAAATAGAATAGGTGCAGATAAATTATTCCATAGAAAATTTGTGAGTTTCACAAAACTTTAGCATTGTAGATTAAGAATAGATTATTTTGCCAAGGTGCCTGCCAGATTAATTCCACATCTTTATTATATGGGCACCTAGTTTTAAAGTCCCTATGGCAGGGAAATGACTACTACCCAGAAACAATTTTTTTTTTTGTAATCATTGTTTTGTTAGGAAGCAGGTTCTCAGAATGAGAAATGTTCGTTCTCCCTTCACTTTTAGGATATCTTTATGGAAGAATGGGTTGCAGAGTACCAGGAGGCAAGAATTTTGCCCTGAAGGCTCTGTCTGAGGACTGGAGAAAAGAGAAAAAGACATTGATTTGCACTGTAGCCACAACTAAAATGATGGCAACAAAATAACTTTTAATTATCCCATGTGACTGAGTCATCATCTTTTGAAAAAGATTCTGTTGCAGAGTTTATCATGTGATATGTCTGGAGTCAAATAGATTGGAATCCTTGTTTTCACTTCATGAAATGCTGTAGGTTACTGACTGCTTTATAAAACTAAAGTCCTCTGAAAAAGGGCCTAGTAATATCTATTTCATAGAATTTCTGATGGAAAATAAGATAATGCATTTCAGTATTTAGCATATTTGTAGGAATGCTTTCAGCTGCAAGTAACAGAAAGATCCAAGTCCAAATATCTCAAATAATATGGAGGTTTGTTATTCCACATAATAAGATGTTTGAAAGTAGGGATATTTTAGGGTTTGACTTACAGAATTCGACCATGTCATCAGAGATCCAGATTTTTTTCAGCTTTCTGCCTTAGCCTTGCTCATCAGGTTGCTTTTCTCCTCAGGCTGGTCAAGATGTCCAAACAGCTTCAAACATCATGTCCTTCCACAATAAGCACACCCTCCCCCAGGCTGGTCTTCACTTACATCTCCTTGGTCAAGTAAGATGCATCATCTGCCCATTTTATAAACCAGTTATTGGAAAGGAGATGAGATTACTGTGATCAGTTTAAGTTTACCAGGTATTACCCTCTGAGGCTGGAAAGGATTACTCTCCTCCTTTCTAGGCAGTGGCTAACTGATTGCTGAGGGAAAAAATATTAACAAGGAAAACATGGAGGAAATTGATACTTGGAAATAACCCACAGTGTATTCCATATTACCTTTCATGTATTAAATTAATATAAAATCAAGAAGGATATAGGATTATGGTGCAGTGGTATAACATGACTACCAGCTGCTCATTGCATGTGATCTTGGAGAATTCATTTAGCTTTCAAGCTCCAGTTCATCTATCTGCAAAATGGAGGTGAATAATTATACCAATTACTCAGAGTCATAAAAAGATAATGTATTTGAAGGTCATTTATCAAAAAACACTCTTCAATTTTTATTTAAGTGTGTAAATAAATAATAAATTATAATCACATGATGGTGACTCCTTATGAAGGAAAGAGCTATCCAGTATTTTAGTTTCAAAGCTGACAATTGAAACTGGCTCCTTTATGGTTTCCTACATGAGCTTAAAAACATGTATAATTGTATACTATAATCAACATTGTAGTATAATAAGTTAATAAGTTGATGTAAAATTAATACTTGTGTAATCCCTATCCAGGTCAAGAAATAACATTGTGGAGTTCCCATCGAGGCTCAGCTGTAACAAACCCAACTAGTACCAATGAGGACGTGGGTTTGATCCCTGATCTTGCTCAGTGGGTTAAGGATTTGGGGTTGTTGCTGTGAGCCGTGGTGTAGGTTGCAGACATGGCTTGGATCTGGCATTGCTGTGGCTGTGGAGTAGGTCAGCAGCCGTAGTCCCAGTTCGACCCCTAACCTGGGAACTTCCATATGCCACAGGTGCGGCCCTAAAAAACAAAACAAAGCAAAAGAAATAACATTGTGAGTGCCCTATAAGTTCCATGTCCTCACAGAATCTTTAAATATTGATTATTGCATAATGAATACAATTTTAAAATATGAAATATAGTTTGATACTTTGTCATAACTATCTCAGACTGTGTTACGGTCTCATATTGTCCATCATTTTCTGTATTCTCCTGCAGTAGTAATTATCATTGCATAAGCATTTATTGTGTGAATGTTAGGCACCATGCCAGGCATGATCCTGTCTCTTCATGAAGACACTCCTAATTAGAAGATCAAATTTTTATAAATGCGATTTCTTCAGTTAAGCTTAAAGTCTCAAAATTTCAGATTATGTGAACTGAAGTAAATCTTTCACAAAATGTGCAGAATGAGCTATCTCTAAGTTTGTGGGTTTTTTTTTTTTCAAATACAAACATTCGTCAAATATTGACAATTTTTTTAGGAGATTTACATTTTTAGTAGACTTTCTATTTTCTCTAGTCATTTAATCTTTCTCTCTTTTACTCATGAATATCACCTCCAAACTCTGCATTATGTCTTGCTCTATGCTGCTTTATAAATTTTTAAGTAGGATTGGATTTGAGGACTTCTACTTCCAATTAGGATGGAGTAACAGGGAATGGATTTACCTTCCCACCTGAAATAACTAAAAACCGGACAGTAAAATGACAATACTCAAGATACTGGACGTTGGGCAACCAAGGCCAGCCATCCCTAATAGAAAACAAATAAATTGATCTCTGGAATTTCCCCAGCTTATTTCCTTTAGGAAGTTTCTTGATTGAAATACACAAAGTAGAACACAGGAAGATATACAGAGTATCTCTGAATTGAGACAGTGTGGGGAAGACAAGGCAGCTAGAGCAGGAATGGCAGACACTAAACATGAGAGTGCTTTACAGAGAGAATGCCAGAGATTAGCCCATGTACAGGAGAAAACTCTTCCAGGCTGGGAAAGAATCATCCAAAAGGATTAGAGAAAACGGTACTTGAAGGTCACACAGGGCCAAGAATAGTGTGTGTTCCCAATGATCCCATGGATTGTGGAAAATCTCACAATTCATGGGATCAGTTGGAGTGCAAAGAATAGTCCTTCCGGAATATCAGGGAAAATAAAACCTAGGCTAAACACTGCCCTGGCTCCATCTAACTAAGCAAGATCTGAAAGGCTCAAACTGTTTTCAAGGAATTTAACTGTTCACGGAATAAAGTTCAAAAATACTTATAGGAATACAACAATAACTAACACCTAACAAGATGACGTCCACAATGTCAGCATCCATAAAAAAATCACCAACATGCAAAGAAGAAGGCAAACGCTACCAGTAATAAGAAGAAAAGTCAATCCAAACTGACCCAGAAATGAAAACAATTACTACCACCGTATTCCATATTTTCAAGAAGCTAGCAGCTAGAAGAAGCTAGAAGACTGAATATGTTAAGTAGAGATACATATTCTACTCTATATGAATACCCAAATAAATCTAGAGATAAAAACTATAATGTCTGAGATAAGAAAATACATGAAATGAGATTAACCACAGATTAGACATTGCAGAGGAAAAGTTTAATAAAATTGAAGACATAGCAATAGAAACTATTCAGAATGATACAGCAAGATAAAAGATTGAAAAAGGAAAAAACAGAACATCAGTGACTGGTGGTACAATTTCAAAGGACAACCATACATGTAATTGTAGTGCCCATAGGAGAGGATATAGGAGGAGGGAGACAGAAAATATATTTGAAGAAATGATGCCTGGAAACTTTCTTTTCTTTTCTTTTTTTTTTTTTGTCTTTTTTGTTGTTGCTGCTATTTCTTGGGCTGCTCTCACGGCATATGGAGGTTCCCAGGCTAGGGGTTGAATCGGAGCTGTAGCCACCGGCCTACGCCAGAGCCACAGCAACGCGGGATCCGAGCCGCGTCTGCAACCTACACCACAGCTCACGGCAACGCCGGATCTTTAACCCACTGAGCAAGGGCAGGGACCGAACCCGCAACCTCATGGTTCCTAGTCGGATTCGTTAACCACTGCGCCACGACGGGAACTCCTGGAAACTTTCTAAATTTGATGAAAACTATAAATTCATAGGTAGAGACAGATGGGAAAATTCCAAGCACAATAAACATGAAGAAAATGACATCAAAACACATCACATTTGATTTGCTTAAAACCAGTGATAAAGAGAAAATGTTAAATGTAACAACTGAGCTTGAGACTTTCCTGTTTTCCCCAGTTCATACACATAGGCACGCATACATATTCAGTCTCTCTCTCTCCTTCCTCTCTCTCCTTCATCTCTCTCTCTCTCTCTCTCTCTCTCTCTCTCACACACACACACACACACACACACACACACTTTAATTAATCTGAGTGAGGTTCTTCTGTCCCCAGTATTTGGTTTGATTAAAACTAAGCATATGCTTTGTGTAACTGTAGAAGGACAATTTTTATTTTAAAAGTTCATTCATCTGATCTGATTTGAAAATAGCATATCCCCTTAACATAGGGACTTAAACTCAAGTGAGACAGCTGTTTCCATGTTCTTGCCTGAGAACCAGAGCCCCAGCAAGTGTTTCACATGCATGTACAATGCCTTTAAGCTCTTGATCATTATCTGCAGCAATTAGGATGCTGTGACATCTGGTGTCTCCTTGATTAGATCTTCCATGAAAGTTCTAAGTGTTAAGAAATAAAATGGTGAGGAGGAGCCACCTCCGTGATGGAACAAAGGATCCTTCTTTGGATCAGACAGCTGTTTAGCGGTAGGACAGATAATTCCCACCATGGCCGATGGGGGAAGCATCATAGAATCATGAAACAAATGCTAGAGATCAGCCTGCCATCTCCTCTGCAATTACAAAATAATAATAGAAGCCTAGGGTTTTTTTTTGATGACTTGCTGTGTTTACAGATTGCAAATCACTGACTGATTCAATAAATCCCAGTTTGACCAAATTATTTGATCATCTCCTTCATGTCGGTTGCAATGGAGCTTGCTCCAAATCTTATTGCTAGGATAGACATTTCAACCTTAGTCCTCAACTGCCTGAGGCCTGAAGCCCTAGCAATGGCTCCAAGTCACCTATTCTGAGGTTTTCAGACCACTTTTAAGTGCTTTGGTTATCCCCAGTCCCCACTCTCTTTATGTTCCTCCACAATTTATCTTCTCTCGCTGTCTCTCTAGTTTTGCAATATCTGTTTTCATAAAGCCAAATAACATTCCACAAATTCTTTATAATGTGAAAATGCCATCCTACCATTGAACAACACATATGCCTTCTTTGGTTTTCCTTGCTTCATAATTTCTAGTGAGGCTGTATATCCCCTAGGTAGTTGGAGTTCCAAACTTTCAACCATGGTAAGATTATCCACCAGGCAAGAGTGCCACAGAGCCTATTCCCATATCTAATGGTATAAGATGCAATGAAAATTAAATTGCGATATTGAAAATATCTACGATATAGGAAATCACAGCTAAACATTTCTGCGATTTGGAATCCTTAATTATAAAAGCATCAATTATACGCATTTCATTCAAGTAAAAGTGATCACATCATAAGAAATCATCTTTTTGATTTTTTATTTTAATTTTTAGTTATGAGGCTTTTTATGATTTCATTTAAAAAATGGTTTTATATTACTACTTCCCCAGAAAAGTTTCTGGGTTCTTGTGTCAGTCGCTTCCTAGAGTCTCTTGAGATTTGCATCCCGTGGTCACTGGCCTTTACTGTGATATTCAGGAGCTGGGGCAAGTGTCCAGAAAGATATGTAATTCACTAGGAAACAGTCTTGAGCCGACACTAACTTGAAGGTAGCTAATTTAGAGAACACCAGAGTTGTTGAACTCAGTCAGTCAGGAGACATGCCTGAACATCTCCATCATCTGTGAGGTGGTCATGTCACCAACGTGAGCTGATCCATGCAACCATCATTCTTTCCACTCACCCTGCTTTTGGCTGCACTGCAAATGAAATCACTGTACCTTGTGTGCTGCATCACACTCCCATCATGTCTTTCTGATGCATGCACAGAATCAAACTTTTCAGATCCAAGCCCTCTGTGGTCCTGCCAGGGGACTTGGAGCTGAAGAGTCTCCTGGGTACCCAGGTCAGTCTGAGGACTCTTGGATTGGGCCTCTTCTGTCCAGGGTTGGTGGGGGAGAATGATGATGGACACACCAGAAATATTCATGCTTAGCTGTTTTCTATGCTTTTTGATTCTTTTCTATACTTTTTAATGCTCAGTCCTTTTCTATACTGGAATCTTCTTAACCTAATAGATCATTATCAAAGTATATTTGAATGTATTATATTCTCAAAAGTTAAAAGAACTAAGTCCATGTTTATACAAAATGAAACAACGTGAAACATGTTTTTTGTAAAGTTGGTATTTTTCAAAGACAGAAACTCCATACATCTGCCTCTAAGAAATGCCCTGGATTAACAATTATTGTGTACCAGGATAATTCTGTCTGTTCTCTTTTATTGCATTTGCATGTGCCTCTTGGAACCATCCAAGTGGATGGGAACCATTTTAGTAATTGTGATGGGTAACCCCTCAGAAACTTGGCAGTGCCTCCAGTCTTGCTTGCTGTCTGCTTTGCCATACCTCAGTGAAGGCTACTGTGGTTTCTCTCAGTGGCTTCCAGCTTTGGGCTCTGCTTTCTACTTAGCAACCTTGGACTTGAATCCATTGGCATTTGTGTGTGTGTGTGTGTGTGTGTGTGTGTGAGAGAGAGAGAGAGAGAGAGAGAGAGAGAGAGAGAGAGAGAGAGAGAGAGAGAGATGGCCATGGGGCTTATTTTCTTTGTGTACTATAATCCTGTGTAATAAATGAGCCATGTACACCTGTATCCAGCCTTTTCCAACCTCACTTATTAACCTAATTCCCTGACAGGAGAAGACTGTCATAGTAAAGTGAAATACCTTAAAATACCTGGAAATGAATCAAAATTGCTTATATTTCTTTTTTTTTTTCTATTTTTTTGGTCTTTTTGTCTTTTAGGGCCCTACCGGTGGCAGATGGAGGTTTCCAGGCTAGGGGTCAAATTGGAGCTATGGCCACTGGCCTATGCCAGAGCCACAAAAACTGCTTATATTTCTATCTCAATTGTCCAGAAATATTTTTAAGAACTATGGTTGGTATGGAATATATCAAATGCATATGCACAAAACAGAAAAGAGTTTTGCATTCTGTAGGCTTTGCTGAGCCAACATTCAATTACTCGTACGCTGATTCATTCATTCATTGAAAAATATCTTGAACGTGTTTGAGATGCTGTGCTCATTGTCATGTGATTATGCCTCTTCGATAGCACTTACTGTGTTAAAGAACGCTATTTGTGCAGTGGTCACCTCTGCTAGTCTCTGAATTCTTCCAACATTGAGATTTGTGCAAAGATGAATTACATGGATTTCCTGAGTCAGTAATCTGATATTTAGGGTTCGTCTCAAGGTTCAATTAATATCAGGGGTAATTAGTTACCATGATCTTTAAAACCTCCACTTTCATCAAAACTTTTCAGACAACCATACTTTTCCTTTATGAGAGAATATACAATATGCCCTATAGTATTTCTGCCACAGTGTTCAATCCAGATTACATTTGCACTAAAATGGAGAAGTGCAGTTGAGGCTTCTCAACTAACTCTATGGTTAATAGCTACCCTCGTCATCTCCTACCTCAAATAAACTCTATGTTCAATCTTCTCTATTTTTGATACCTACCATTATCCAGGCTATTCTGACGCAAAGGCTCAAACTCCTGTCTGCTTTTTCCTCTCCACTCTTTCCTACAGAGTCAATCTAGTTCAAGTGGTTGGATTTCTTCCACATTATTTCTTACACTCACATCTCCCCTTTCCATTGTTACCTGTTTAGCTCATTGATTCATCTATTCACTCATACTTTCTCATTTATCCTGAAAACTGTTACAGAGTGCTTAGTGTGTGCTTTACAGGGTAATCTTGCCACTGAAATTTAAATATGAATAAGATACATTGTTTGTTCTTTATGAGTTTAGAGACCAGCCAGAATGACCAGTACATAAAGAACTACACTCGGAATTCAATATGAGATAGTGGTAGGACTGCTAAGAGGGTTGTAGAAAGTTAAATTAATCTCCTCTACTTTAGGAAATTCCCACAGTGTTTGCACAATTAAATACAAACTCCTCAACCTGGTATTCAGACGCATCCAAGATATGGCATCAATCTAACGGTCCAACTCCCACTCCTCCTAGGTATGTGGTACCCTGTGCTCGGACCCCGGAAAATACCTTCAAGCATTCTGCTCTCTTCCTCTTTCATGAGATCTCTTTCTCTGAATCTTCTAAAAATGCCATCCATACATCTATGTCCACTTGGAATACTACTTCTTCTCTTTCCTGCCTTTCCTTGTGATCGCTCCCTCCTTTCAACTCATGGAGCACGTTTTTCTACACATTTCTTATGTCATTACGTCAGTTCCATGCTATAATTATGCACATAGTAGGTTGCAGCTCTTTAAGGCTAACCATGAATCACATCTCTATGGAGTAGATACTCAAAAATATGTTACATTGAATTATGGATTTGACAAGAAAGAGTTATTATATGAAAAGAGGGCTGAAGAGAGATTGTGAATGCTGAAGTTAATTTTTCCACCAGTTGTGGCAACCTGCACCCTTACCTCCCACAAATTACCTAACTTGAGTCTCTACATACTCACCAACACAATGGGAATATTAATACCTGTCTTATTTATACTTGTCAAATATAAGAAAATAGTTGAAAAGTGTTGAGAAATCTGTTGTTGATGAGCTCATCAAAGAAATTAATAGAGATTAATACGGGAAGTTTAAAAATATGTTCAATATAAAAACACATATTTACTAGTTTTAACTTACTCCATGATCCAAACACTTTGAACATCCAGGAGCTGTCATACAGATCCTAAAAGATTTTCGCAAATAAATTTTGATCTGAGAACAACCGCAATCAGTTCTTTATTTCTACTTAGCAGTAAATATCAGATTCTTCCTCAAAGTGCAGGTAAAATCTTATTTTACTGAAATAGTATAAGTTGTATTGTGTTGTGGAGCAGTGTCCCTTTCAACTTGGAATGTTGTGTCATTAACAGACGCCTATGTCTTCTAGGATTTATCGTCAGTGTTGTTACAACAGGTTTCCTGGCTTCTTTACTACTTTCTCTCATAATAGTTTTTTGGACTTCAGGGTTTTTGTTTGTTTCTTTTGAGTTAGCTTTTTTTTTTTCTTTTCAAAAATCCCAGCATTTCCATAATACCTGCAAGAGGCCTTCCTTTTCATGCTACCTAACCATGGTTACTTAGGTTTAGTCAAGTTGAAAGCACTGAGCTTAATCAAGAAGCAAGGCCTTGTCATGTATGAGTAAACACTGTGGCAGAGGCTTCTTGCCAGAAAATTTACATACATAATTGTACGTAATCCTCACAACTACCCCACTGAGTAGGTGTTATTATCCCCATTTTATAGATGAGAAATCTGAGGCTCAGAGGATTAAGAGGCGCTCCCCAGGGTATGCCTTGATTTGGATTCTGTTTTGTTCTTTGATGCTTTCAAAGCCAGGATTCTTATTTTCTATGGTGCAATGCCTCTCAGATTTTCTTTAATTCTAGGGATATTTCTTGAAGGGCTGTTTTAACTTTAGTCTTTAGTAAATTTGCTGATGGAAAACTTTGGGATTTTCTGCTTTATATTCTCCAAAATCCCTGGTACAGCCCTCTTGGATACCAAAGACTCAATGAGTTAAATTTGAGTAAAATGAATCGAGGAAAATTCTTTCATCTTTATAAGCTGTGCCTCAGTTACATTAAGCATTTTTTTAAGCATTATTCTTTTCCTTGATCAGTTCTTATAGGCTAATGGCTAATCCTTAAGTCTTTCTATAATGAATTATAACCAGTTAATGTATTCATTGCTTCCTTGGACTCGTAATAACGCATTGATGGTTGACCGAGGCCATCAACGATGTGCTCAGCTTCATTTGATTTTCATTTTTTTTTATTTATTTACTTATTTATTTGTCTTTTTAGGGCCGCACTGGAGGCACATGGAGGTTCTGAGGCTAGGGGTCCAATTGCAGCTGTAGCCTCCGGCCTATACCACAGCCAGAGATACACGGGATCCAAGCTGCATCTGTGACCTATACTGCATCTCACGGCAACAATGGATCTTCACCCATAGAGCAAGGCCAGGGATCGAACCTGCGTCCTCATGGATACTAGTCAGATTCATTTCCACTGTACCACCATGGACACTCCTCCTTTGATTTTTAAAAAAATTTCCTGGAACATCTTATGGGCACCTGTTTCTTTGGTATAGGATTTTTCACCAGTGAAATAATTGACTTTTGAGACAGAATAACTCTTCGTTATTGGGGGTTGTCCTGGCAGGATGTTTAGCAGTATCCATGGCCTACATGTACTAGATGTCAATAGTCTTTCCTATGAAGTGACAAAAGTGTCCCCAGACATAGCCAGATGCCCTCTGGGGAACCGAATCTCCCACCATCCCCGGTGGAGAATCACTGGTTTTGTATGTTAAAAACACACCAGAGAGAGAAAGAAAGATAGATAGATAGAGAGAGAGAGAGAGAGAGAGAGAGAGAGAGGGAAAAGAAAACAGATTTCTATCTCTACAACAAAACTCAGCCTTCTTATTCAAAAATACCTTTTAAAGAAGCCAAGTATGTCAATGCTTAAGAATGGATTTCATTGCTTACATTTGGAGCATGAAATCAGATCAACAGCCACCTTTCCCTTAACTTTGTATGATACTCACTGGATTGAAAATTAGGTAAATTTGTGTTCATGTTATGCACTTATATTTGAAACACCAGTTCTGTGAAAAGGAAGAAAATACAGATTTTGTTTGGTTCTGCTCTCCCTCATAAAATGTACTCCAATCACATTAGTGAGAGTTGAGAAAATGGTTATTACTGACAGACATTTGTGATGGGTAGGTCAAAATGGTTGTGATTTGTCTCTTTCTGTGTTAATTTGACTTTTTTCCCATTCATTATCCCATCTTATTTTTCAGTTTGAAGCTGTTTTCTACTTGACATGTAAAATGTATTTTACCAGACAGGAACAGTTAATTACCCAAAAGGGAAACACCCTATTTGAACTAAAATCTGGAATGCAAAATAATTAGGTATCTATGTTTTCATTAAGCTGTCAAAAAGAAAAATCTAGTTTCTGCCATAATTTTGGCAAACCCTTGCTTTTCTGCTGAAGTTTGCTTTCTGACTGTATGATTGATAATGCATATGGTTCAGAATATTAATCCTATCCCTTTCAGAATAGTTGTTCTCAGTGTTTACATGCTTGGATAATAGGACTGTCTTAATAATTAGGGGATTATCCGATTACACTGTATTTCTCATTCTTCATGCATCCAACATGCTTTAAATACAAATGATATATCTTTAGGGAGTGTTTTAAATTTTGGGGAGTGTTACCTCATTTGGTCTTCATAAGATGACCTGTGAGATAGACATTTTAATTGTCATGTCAAAGCATGAAGATGAAAGAGGCTTAGCCAGTTTAAATTATGGACCTAAGGGGGGGAGCCTATGTACATAACAGAAACAGACTCACAGGCATAGAAAAGAGTCTTGTGGTTGCTAAGGGAGAAGGGGGAGGGAGTGGGATGGACTGGGAGTTTGTGGTTTGTAGATGTAAACTATTATATTTATAATGTGTAAGCAAGGAGGTCGTACTGTATAGCATAGGGGACCATATCTAGTCTCTTGGGGTAGACCACAATGGAAGATAATATAAGAAAAAGATGTAAGGTATATATGTGTATGACTGGGTTATTTTGCTGTACAGCAGAAAGAGGCACAACATTGTAAATCAACTAGAGTTTAATTAAAAATAAAATAAATAAATAAAGGGCCCAAGGAGCCGCAGTATTTATGTATGTATGTATGTATATATGTATTTAATAATTATTAGCCACCTAAAGCATGTCAGACATAAGTCTAGATCAATGGTGCTCAATAGAAATAGAATGTAAGCTACATAAGTAATTTAAAATTTTCTAGTCATCACATCAAAAAAAGGTAAAATTAATTTAAATAATATTTTATTATGCATTATAGACTGAAAATATTTCAATAGTAATATAAAGATTATTTATGAGATATATTTCACTCTTTTCTTTCTCCAATGTCTGAAATCAAAGACTACAGTGCGTCCCAATTCAGAAGAGCAACTATTCAAGTGTTGTCACTTGCGGCTGTAGTTTTGGGCAACACCCATCCGTATTAAGGACATGGAGGCATTGACAACAAACTCTCTGGCGACACGAAGCTTGCCCTCCAGTGCAAGAGTCAGATAGAAAACAATAATGATAAGATGCAGAAGTAAATCCATGTCTTCTGACCCAGGATCATGAGCATTTTGGAGGAAGATATGGGCTGTGTTGTGCAGGTTGTTAGACTGAGTGTCTGAGCTGAGGTTATACAGTAAAAGCCAGAGGCTGAGACGTGGCAGTGAAGAGCTAGTGTGAGCCAGAGTGGGTCCAGGGAGTGGGTGCCTTAGGGTTTGGTGAGGAGGGTGAGCAGGTCTGAGACATCAGGGAGGTGACTGGTGGAAACAGGAATGAATAAAATCAAGAGGAGAACATTCTGCTGGGGCCACAGAAGGTGGGACAACCTGAGGCTGAGACCTGGGGCATCAAGGACAGAGAAGGGAGAATCACGGTGGAGAGAAACTTCCTCTGAGAGCCTGTGGGCTCCAATGATGCCTGTGGTCTGTCTGGCAGATCTGTTCTCAGCAGACAACCTGTTGTTTATGATCTCAATTAAGTGCTTTCACACACACACACACACACACACACACACACACACACACAAAAGCCTGCTCAGAGTGTTCCTTTGCTTTTTTATTCAAATACTTTAAAAATGTTCTTTCACTGTATTCAAAGATGAAGTTGCTGAGAAGACACCACTAACTGAGAACAAATAAGGACCTAGTGAGTCTTTTTGTCTGTAGCCTGTCATAATGCTCAGGCCTTCTTCATTATTTATTTCTTTTTTTTGTCCATACCTGTGGTATGCAGAAGTTCCCAGGCCAGAGATCACACCCCGGCCACAGCGGCGACGGAAGCCACACCACGATCCTTAACCCGCTTTGCCACCAGGGAACTCCACCTTCATTAATTCATTCTTGAAGCATTTTTTTCTCTCAGTTTTCTTCCTGTTGCTCAGAAGAGCCCCATTCTCCTTTTGTTCTGACTGCCCATGATTGCTCTGACTGCCCATGATTTCTCTGACCTTGAGAAGTTTGGCTCTTTAATTACCACACACACTTCCCTGCTCCCTGTATACCTATCTCTCTGGCCTTATTACCCTTGCTTTATCAGAGAGCGTGAAGAGACCCATATCCTACCCCATAGCATCCTAACCACAAGCCCGCATGGGTGAGTCTCAGCAAAACTGTCAAGAAGTTGAGCTGCAAGTTCTCCTGGTCATACTTCTTCTTTCCTTACTCACCTTGCCCTTCCTCACAGCCTTCATGGCCTTTATTTGACGGGGTCTGCCGCCTTCAAACACCTTAACATCCGCAGAGGCTCACACTTCTTTAGGCTAAGACAGCATGGAAGTATGCATATGATTAGGCCAGTGCATTGAAAACTAAGAAACTTGGAATAAAAGACTTGGATTGAATGTGAGATAGGTGTGAGAAGAAGTCCTGTTAAACCCCTTCTTTTCTCCTGCTCAATCTCAATGCAGTAGAGACCTACTCTGAACTCATTCTGAAATGGTTGCACTGGAATATTCTAAGATGTTCTTTCCTTCCTTCCTTCCTTCCTTTCTTCCTTCCTTCCTTCCTTCCTTTCTTCCTTTCTCTCTCTCTCTTTCTTTTCTTAGAGCTGCACCTGAGATATATAGAAGTTCCCAGGCTAGGGCTTGAACCAGAGCTGCAGCTGAGGCCTAGGCCACAGCCGCAGCTGCGTGGGATCGAGCTGCATCTGTGAACTACACTACAGCTTGTGGCAACGCTAGATCCTTAACCCTCTGAGTGAGGCCAGGGATTGAACCCACATCCTCATGGACACTATGGCAGTTCCTTAACCCGCTGAGCCACAAACGGAACTCCAGGAAGTTCATTTTTTACAAGAACTGTGAAGCCTATATCTTATTTTTAGGGAGAGATCCTTGTTGTCTAGCAGAGCTTTTGGGCTCTCCTGGCACACACCAAATCTCTCATTATGAGCTCTTGTGCCAGAGCTGGAGCTGGGCAGATGGAAAGCCGCTTGTTGCTACAGCTGATGGAGCAGGTCAGGTCCATGTTTCTTTAGTGGGAATGATGAGGCATGTCCTGCCCCTCACAAGTGAGATTACCTGGCAGCTTCCTTCTCAGGCCCACTGGGTCCAATTACAAGCAGGATTCTTTCCTAGTCTCAGGAAGGTGCCAGGATTCCTGAAGGGTCTTTATATTGGTCCTCCAACTTGTTTACAATGCTTAGCTACCAGCTTGCAGTGTTTTCAAGGTTGCAGAGAAGAGTCATTGCATGGTGCAGATTTCTGGCAATGAGGAAGAGCTTTCTTTATAAACACTTCACTTCTGCTCACTCCTGTAGATTGGAGATTGGATGTTATGTGTTATGTATGTGTGCTGGGAGGGTATGTCTGTGCTGGCAGGTCACCTAATTTTCACTACCATGGACTCATTTGCTTTTTGTTTCCAAGGTTTACCAAACAAAAGACCCCCTCCCTGAATTTATTAATTTATTAATGATGATTATCGGCCAAATTCAAGCCATGTAAGAGTTTAGAGTAGAAAGGGAAAGACCCTATTTAACTGTCCCTATCTTCTTCCCCTACCTAGAAATTACTGCTGTTACCAATTCAGGTTACCTCTCTCAATTTCCTTTTCCACTAAAGTAGTTTTGCACTTTTCTTTTAACGTACTGTTACATAGCGAATATGCATCTCGAACCATTTTTTTTTTAACCTAAGTGAGTGCATAAGACACATAGCATCCATGTAAGAAGGGCTGTTCTGTGACCTGCTTATTTTATTTGTCTATATTTTATTCGATAACATCTTGAAGTGACGCCTGGTCTTTTTAGAACTGTACAGTATTCCATTGCACGAATCAGCTATGGTTTACTTAGTTATTCCTTTATCATTGAGCATCTATTTTCCACCCCATCCATTTTGATACCATAACTATAATACTATAATAAGCATAAATATCTTGGCCCATATACCTTTATGACATTAAGTAGTCATTATGTTTTTTGAGACTTTTTTTTATTAACCAAAGACACATGCAACTCCCAATCAGTCTTTCTGATCAGGATGAGATCATCAGTGTTATTGCATTGAGCTGAAGTAATTTTTGTCAAAAGTTTAGGAATGTGATTATTTAATTAGCCTGTTCTGCCTTATCTAGTAGACATATTTGATATTTGTTAGACTCTTTGAAATACTGAAAATAGTCTTCAGACCTTCCTCTGACCCCATGCCACCCCGTTACTCTACTACCTTTAAGAACATAAAAAGATCTGACTTGGTTTATGCGTGTAGTCTACACACTCATGTAACTCACAGGGAAATACAAAATTCAATGAAAGGCAGTAACAGTTTTTGACTGTCTTTCTTAACAGAAGTATCGCATCTGCTGACTGATTTATTTGATAAGCTTAATCAGCTTTTTCTTTGATACTTTGTAAATACCGACTATACGAGTTAACCACATATACCAAATCTACTACTGATTTTATTATTTTCAAGCATAAATTCATGATAACCCAGTAGGTTTTATCTTTCGAAACTTTTATAGAAGTACTTTGCCAATTGTAATTGGAAACTCAATAATTCTGACATAGTGGAGATAAAACTACAATTTGAATCCTATAGACAGAACTGGGTTTAAATTCTACTTACACCATGACTAGTTGTATGGTCTTGGGAAAGTCTCTTGATATTTTGAATTTTAGATTCCTCCTCACATGTGAAAAAATGGGTGTTTATGATACATACTTTAACCACAAGGGATGTGAGGATTAAATCAAATGGTGTCTTTAAAAATACCTAGTTTTTAAAAATTTTTCTATTTTTTATTTTGCTTTTTAGAGCTGCACCCATGGCATATGGAGGTTCCCAGGCTAAGAGTCAAATCAGAGCTGTAGCTGCCGGCCTACCCCACAGCCACAGCAACACCCGATCCAAGCCATGTCTGCAACCTACACCACAGCTCATGGCGACGCCAGGTTCTTAACCCACTGAGCCAGGCCAGGAATTGAACCCTCAACCTCATGGTTCCTAGTTGCATTCGTTTCCGCTGCACCACAATGGGAACTCCAAAAATACCTAGTTTGTTGCTTAACATATTAGATGCTTGTTGTTATTATTAAGCAATTATTATTAATAAATAGACTATTTAATTTTAAGAAATATGACAAATCAGAAGATGCCTTGTTTGGCATGTAAAAAGTCTTGCTATGAGAATTTAAAACTGTCTTTACAGTGTTCCTTAGAGAATGAGGTGGCTTTTATAACAGTAACTTTATCCATTGGAAAACTGAGACACCATGAGATTAAGCCAGCTTCCGGGGTAATGCAGAGTGTCAGGTGTGGGACTGAAACTGCCATTCCAGGGGGGTGACCTCAATACTTGGCCATTAGGCACACTGCTTCTTAAACGGATGCAATGCCCCTTGGAAACGCCTTTAAAATATCAGAGTTGGGAGAGGAAATTCGTGGCCATGAGATGGCTGGAGGCAATCACTACATAGAGATAATATACTTAGGTGAACGTGGTTTGACCCATGGTGTATCTGAATCTTAGAAATCTCTAGCTGTGCTGTGTTTGGGGGCTAATATTTCAGAATTTTTAAAGGAAGAGTATGATTTTTCTTCTTTGGGTGTCATCTTTTGAATCTGCATTTTTGATCATTCACATTGAAACTTGTAAACATCTTTTAAATGATTCTGATCAGATAATATGTCTAAAATATAGGTTTTAAATTGAGCTTGTGAGACAGGAATGGTCAACGAACTAACCACACACACACACACACACACACACACACACACACACACACACACACACACACACCCACACGTCATTTGCCAATTCCTCAAGCCTGAGATCAAGCCCAATATTTTACAGATAACAAGAGTTAAAGGGATAGCTACAAAGAATTAGGCTTGCAGAAGGACAACACTTGGACCAAGGCTTTATACTCACAGACATTCTGGGACTCAATTTCTTTAAGGAGGGGTGGGATTTTGGCCCCGTAGGATGTGAGTTTGGTATGAGTGTGGGGTGAGTGTATATGAGGGAAGAACAGCTCCAACATTTTGCATCAACCTTGGGCAGACAAAAAATTGTAGACATGTCATTGCTTTGTAAAAATTTTTTCTTTCTCATTTTTGGATTTTGAATCACATTTCATTGGCTAAACCTTTATTTTTTCTTAAAAAATCAACCTCAGAATGCTGCCCATTAGAAATCCACACGTATAAGACCTTCATGAGATGTTTTTCTAAATGGCTATTCAAGATTTTATTAAGTGGTGCCCAAGAGGGCCATTCCCATGTAAACTGCGTTGGTTCCTAAGGTCCCTAATAAGTATGCTTCAGGGAAACAGGGGACAGTGTTCCAACAAAAATGGAACATCCTGTTAACTAGCACTCTACTGTTTGGCTTCACTGCACATGGGAGTATTTTTAGGACCAGAACAGATATGTTACCCTTCCTTGTAGGGTAGTTTGTATCTTAACAAAAATCCATAATTATTACTTTAAACTTAAGACAGTCCAACAGAATGCTATAATCCAAATGTTGTATAGTTTAAAGAACTGATGGTCATATATTACTTAAAATTTTAGGGAGCTGGGCACCACCCCAAAGCAGAACAGATTAATTTCATGGTTTCCATATGCATTTGCACAAATTAAAATATAACTCCTCGTTTGGTATTTTTGAACCTCTTTCTTCAATTAGTTTTAAATGCAGAGCTGGTCAGACAGCAGTTTTCAGAAACAGTCCAGGTTCTTCTATACGTTGTTATCGTGCATGAATTCCTCTATGTTGTATAATCAGTGCCACAGGATTGATGCTTAAACTGTCAGTTAACCATGCTGTATCAGCTTGCTCCAGTGACAAGTGCTGCGTATTCAAACATGCAAAATTGTGAGGACACTTTCTGTAGAATTCTTCTTTTATAATGAAGAGCGAACATAAACTTCTCACGGACCATGCGTGATTTCTCATCCTAATATCGAAGACATGATTCTTAACTTTAATCTTTTTAAAAGGAAAGTAAATTCGTAGAATATTTTAATTTTATATTTTAGAACTCTTTAAATAAGTTATTGACCTTACAAAGCTTTCCAACAGCTAAACCCCCAAAATCAATTCCAGTGGCTCTACCTTATAGTGAGGAAATCAAAGCTTGGGAGGTTAAGTGAAAATTAACTTAGTCATCAGTAAAATCCAGGTCTCCTGACTCTAAGACTAGTTATCTTCTTGCTATCATTGCTATTTCCTCTAGTAATGGCATTCAAGAGCTGATTGATGATGTATGTTCTTTGGTGTTTTTTAAAAGGAATATTTAGTGAACCATGTTTTGTTTAGATATTTTCCTTACTTCACTTTCTCTGTATAACTTCTTTCTAGTCACATATGTATTAAGTATTTTTTAAAAAATGTAATGAAGGGAGTTACCTGCTGGCCCAGTGGGTTAAGGATTTGGCATTGTTACTGTTGTGGCTCAGGTCACTGATGTGGTGCCCAGATGGATCCTTGGCCTGGGAACTGCTGCATGCTGCAGAAAGCCACCAAAAAAAAAAAAAAATATATATATATATATATATATATATATATATATATATATATAATTACTTCATGAACCTAGATTTTCATTCATTCGACGTTGATTAATTATGCACCCTGTGTGTGCTTGGATCCATGGTAGGCCTTACCAAGAGATGGAAAAATGAGTCAGTCTCCTGTGTGGAACTCCAAACATTCAAAAAAAATTGATGTCTAAATAAAAAGTATTTTCACAAACATGGTCTCCTTTGAATCTGCCAGTGTTATAGAAAATCCTTTATGGTTATGGAAGAGTTTGTGATGGTATTTTTTTTTTAATTTTAGTATATTTGATTTATAATATTATATTAGTTTCAGGCATGTATTATAGCGATTCAGTATTTTTACAGGTTATGTCCCATTTAAAGTTACTACAAAATAATGGCTCTTTCTCCCCATGCTGTTCAATATATCCTTGTTGCTTATCTGTTTTATACATAACAGTCAGCATCTCTTAATCCCATACCCCCATCTTGCCCCTCCTCTCTTCCCTCTTCCCACTGGTAACCACTAGTTTTCTATATGTGATGATATTATTTAACCAAATTTTCAGTCATGTCTCTATCTGTTGGAAAGGAGAGTAGAAATGGTTGGAGAAGCTGGTTGACAAATAAATCATTCATTCATTCATGAGTCAACAAATACATCTGAGTGCTATGTTCCAGATACTGTGCTAGGAACTGGGAAAACAACTGAAATATCCAATAGATAGTATACTGCTCTCCGGAACTCCAGGCTGGTAGGAAAGTAAATAGTTTCACAAGTAAGTATATAATTACAAAGATGATAAATGCCATGAAGGAAGCAAATGGAACGGCATGAGAACGCACTACAAGGAGACTTGATTTAGATTGGGGCATTAGAAGAGGCTACTCCAGGAAGTAAACTTTTAGCTGAGACCTGAAGGATGTGCAGTGGTTAGGCAAGGAATGGAGAAGGAACCACCTGTGAAGTGGCTGCAGGAAAGGGGAAAGCCTGCTTCAATACTGACAAACATCATTTGATCAGAGCCTGCGAGTGTGGGAGACAGGGGCAGAGCTGAGGCTGGGAGGTGATTACACAGCCTGGTGGATAGATTCCCAGCCTATGCAGCCATACAACACTCATTCACTTATATGCCAAGTCATATATCACAGGAGGAGGATGTGAAAAGTTAAGATGTAGAAAGGCTGACATTGGTTTTTGCTGGTTTCTCTGCTTATCCTTTTGATGCCATTGTCTATCTGTTGCCCTGGATGTTCTCCTAGTCTGCAGCTGGACCTTGCAGATCTTGCTCTGTCAATTACCTATTTCTGTAGTTATCTGGACCACATCTAATTATACCTGATATATGAGAGCTCTGAAGTTTGGGCTCATGCCAAGTCAGAAACCCAGATGCAATAGTGGGCTTCTGCTCTAAAATAAGATTCAGGGGTTGTTTTTACATTTCTAACAAGTATGACTAGAATAGTGCAAAGTGCTCATCAATAAGAGTATAAAAGCAGGTGATAAATTCTACCTTGGTGTCTTTCCTCTCTGCCTCCCTCTCCTCTCTCTCCTCCCTCTCTTTTCCCTCTCCTATCCCCATCACTTTCTCTTTTTCTTCCTTCCTTTATAACATATGCACAGGGAAGCTCATAAAATGTAATTTTCTGCTTAATAATTATAAAGAAAAATTCACACAATATTTACCCCAGATGCAAGATAGAATGTTGCTAGCACTCTAAAGTCCCCAGAAGGTCTGCACTGTAATTGGTGTCCTCCCTTCCTGCCAGAGACAACCACTATCGTATTGTGGTATCCTATTATGGGATTATGCTACCCATATACCTATCACAGCGTTTACTTCCTTGCCTTTCTTTATAGTTTTACTAATTAGGCAGACGTAAAGAATGGAGTTTAATTTAGCAGGTTTAAAGAATATAGTTTAACTTTGCCTGTTTGCAACTTTGTATAAATGGAATCCTATAGAAGATATTCTGGCTTATTTTGATTAATTTTATATCACTAAAAACTTTTACTTGGAGATAATTTAAAATTTAAAAAAATCACAAAAATAAAATAGGAACTCCCATTGTGCAGATTTACCCATTGCTTACACTTTTACCTCATTTGCTTTATTATTTGTGTGTTCTCTTTCTCCTCATATATACATAATTTTTCTGATCCATTTGAAAGTAAGTTATATACATGATGACACTTTATCCCTAAACGCTTTAGTATGCATTTCCTGGGAATAAGGATATTATCTAAGGTAACCATAGCGTGATGATCAATTTGTAAATTTATGTTGATATAATACAGCCTACTGCCCATGATGCAATTTTCTTAGTTGACATCATAATCCTTTATAGCAATTTAGCAATTTTTCCCTTCCAGTGAAGGTTTCTTTTTAGTATTGGACCCAGTTTAGGCTCAATTGTTGCATTTAATTGTCATGTCTCTTGAGCTTCCTCTAATCCAGGATTTATTTCCTCACCCTTTCTTCCTTTTTTATATAATAATGAATTTTGTAATAAATGCATTTCACTGCTCCCTTTTAAATAGAATGTTCCTTATTCTGTGTTTGTCTGATTCAACATTATTTCTTAAGATGTATCCATGCTGTATTTTTTGTAGTTTTTTTCATTTTTAATTGCTAAATCATGTAACATTTTAAACATGTGGATGAAAGTGTCACAGTTCATAAGTATTTTGCATGTATGCTTATAACTTTTATTGAGGTGCAAACTTAACTACATTATTATGATATTTCATTATCCATTTTTTAGAAAAGTCCAGCATTGCACTTGATTTACCTGGTGGAAGCTACCTGATACCAAAATGATGATGCAAAAGAAATAAACACTCTGAATAATCAGGATTGCAAACTCAAACCCACAAAATGATCATAATATCAATCCCAAGGCTTCAGCTTTAAATATCTGTCCTGAAAAGAAGCAAAATTATCAGTCACTGAAGCCATTGAACTAGGATCGGGGGTTATTAGGATGTGCAGTTAATTGGAAAATGACTAGTGATGGATAAACCTCAGAGAGTCCAATATTCAAGGATGCTTATGCGAGACTTTAAAAAATACTTTTAATCAAATGGGCTCAAATCCTTTTGGTTAAACCCTTTCCCTCAATTACTGGTTCTTTTTCTACTCAAACCAACCAAAATTCAGATGTTATTTGTCTTGCCTCCATCAAGATATTCGTTCTCATGTTTAAGAGTGATCGTCTTTGTTGATACTTCCCTTTGAAGTCAGTACAGGGTTGCAGTACATGACGACTTTTACGATAATAACCTTACATTTGAGCCAAAAGAATTCCAAGAACTAATTTAGTTCCAGGAAGTGGTTTTAACTTTCATTCTCCCATGTTCAAATCCTGTATTGATCTGTAACTTGCTTTTAAAAAGGTATATGTTTGTACATTTAATAGGTATATTTCCAACTTCTCTGGAACTCTAGCTTTCTTAGTAATTCTTTTCAATTGATTCAAATATTAGGATCATAGACAATATTTCCTTCTTTCTAGATTAGATGCATCTTCTTAAGAAATTGATCTCTGATGGTTGACAACAAAGTCTGGCCCTGTGCTAGGTAATTCTAGCCTGACCCTTCTAAGAAAAGTGATGCCTATGTTGAAAGATAAATGGAAAGCCGAGAATTATTATGGCTTTTTGGTCATTAATAAAGATATTTTGATTTAATGGTATGTTAAAATTTTGATTACCTTTAGCTATTCTGAATTGCTGGAAAGAAATAATAATATAGGTAGCTTTTTGCAGTGGGGTGGAGAGAGAAGTAAAAAATTATTATTTGAAGATAGCAGGCAGGCCAAAGAGTTTCCATGTCCACAGATGACTCACATTGAGAATAATAAGATGTAGATTCAAACAATGCAGCTATACAAAGATATCAGATTTCAAGAAAGTAAATTTTGGGGAATTAAGAAATCTGGTGAATAAGGTGCAATAGAGGAAGTATAAAATCACGAGCATGAAAGCAGCTGAGGAATTTTTTTAAGACGCCATAATTAAAGCTCAAAGAACCGCAGGCCTTCTGAAAAAAAAAAAAAAAAGAAGAATGTGGGACTTAACAAAAGTAGTATGTACATCATACACTAGAGAAAGCAAGGAGAATTGGGTAAAGATCTTAGAGAGAAACAAATCATTACAGAGTGATTGTCTTGGTTGCTAAATGGAAATGATAGGGGAGCAAAAGAGGGCTTCATAGAAGAGAAAGGAATACAGAGGATTCTTTGAAGACCTTGCTGAAAAAATGGAAAGAAAGAATCAAAACTGGTTATTTTTAGTCATTGGTGATCATTGGGAAAAGGGATTGTAAAACATTTTTTAAAAATCCAGAATAAAAAAGGAATTAAAAAACAACCCAAACCAAAAAGATATGCTTCACAGAATAAAAGTCTAAAATAGCTGAAATTATTGATTTTAAGCAATCAATTTAGCTCTTCAAAGGAGAAAGGACACGGACAACTAGGAACAATTAAATTGTAGTTTAATAAATAAATTATGAGGTTTCTAGATTTGGCTAGATGGGTGATTCAAGTGCATAAGGCTGTGAAGTAGAGAATTTGGAGAAAAGTTCAGGAAGATTCCTGTAGTCCAGAGGAAAAAATATTTTGGGTAAAAGAGAAGAATCAGCATGGAGAAAGCCATTTGAAAAAAATTAGGAAATGGGGCATTTTCCCTTGGGATTTAATGAAATAAATGGTGGTTCTTAGGAACATATAGATAAACAGGAAGATATGTCAGTGGGATATCAAATCAATATATAGTTTTTGGTGTGCCTAGAGCATGTGGAAGTTGCCAGACCAGGGATCGAACCCGAGCCACAGCAGCAAGCCGAGTCACAGCAGTGAAAATGCCAGATCCTTAACCCACTGAACGAACCACCAGGGAAGTTCCTCAATTATTTTTTTTTTATGGTGAGCTTACTTCCACTCCACATTTGTTGTGTTCTCACCTCTGGTTGCTACTGGATACTACCTGTCTCTGAGCTCTCTCTAATGCAGACTCTCAGAGAAAGAGGTGAGGAGGAGGTGATAGGCTCTTTGAGGGCTGGAAGGAACTAAATGTTATTGAATCCAACACTCTCATTTACAGATGATGAAACAGACCTAGAAGAGAAGAGAGCTACTAAATCTTAATAACTGAGGAGTATTAATGATGGAATTTTGTCCATTTAACCTCCTCTTTTACATTGACTCCTTTCTTTATCACTTGGGGGAAGTCTCTCCTTGTGGATAATCTGTCTGGGAGGAGACTGCCCCCCTTTCTCTGTGGCACTGCAGTCAAAGGAATATAAATGACATGGCCAATTACTTCCATTTTGGGGGAACTTGTCTCTGAAAGAGTGATACAAAGATGTGGGAGGCTTGGGAGTCATTGTCACATCAATGGGACATTGTATGGACCAGACTGTTCTTGCTGTAAGATTTTGTTGTGCTTCCAGTTGCCACGTCTTTAGGTTTCTATGGTTTTTGCTCACTTTCTAAGTTGGGTCTTCTTGTCTTGATGATTTGGCATCCTTAATGTCCTCTCATTGATATTCTCTTTTGCTTACTGTAACCAGAGTCTTGTGATCACAAGCCATGTTTGGTACACCCATTCTAAGTAAATTAGGTAAATAAGTTAGGAAAATTCAAATGACTTTTAAGTTCATTTTGCTTCCTATGACTTAATTCTTTCCATCAAACATCAGTATCTTTCCTCACTCTGTCCACCACTGTTCAGAGAGGAGAAGCAGAGCTGTGATGTAATGATCAAAGCTATGTACACAGGGAAAGATTTTGTTCCTTTTCTTTTTTTTTGGTCTTTTTATGACTGCACCCATGACATATGGAAGTTCTCAGGCTAGGGGTCAAATCTGAGCTATAGCTGCTGGCCTAGACCACAGCCACAGCAATGCATCTTTGACCTACACCACAGCTATGGTAATGCTGCATCTTTGACCTACACCACAGCTATAGTAACGCTGGATGCTTAAACCACTGAGCAAGGCCAGGGAGCGAACCCATGTCCTCATGAATACTAGTCTGGTTTGTTTCTGCTGAGCCACAATGGGAACTCCAGGGGAAGTTTTTCTAATGGAAAAAAGAACAACTCTTGTTTTTTGCTATTGGCTCATTGCTATTAAAAGAGGGGTATTTCCTTTTTTTTTTTATGTGTCAAGAAGGTAGCCATGTCTTTGTCTGATGGAAGGAATTTTTTCACCCCAAGAGAGAATGAAGCTTTGTATTTTGATTTCTCAAAGGAGAGGGAAGCTACAAATAACAAATGCTGGAGATGGTGTGGAGAAAAGGGAAACTTCATGTACTGTTGGTGGCAATGTAAATTGGTACAACCACTACAGAAAACAGTTTGGAGGTACCTCAGAAAACTAAATATAGAATGACCATATCATCCAGAAATCCCACTCCTAGGCATGTATCTGAACAAAACTTTCATTCAGAAAGATACATGCACCTCTACGTTCATTGCAGCATTATTCACAATAGCTAAGACATGGAAACAACCTAAATGTCTATCAACAGATGAATGTATTAGAAGATGTGGTACATAAATACAACGGAATACTACTCTGCCATAAAAAGAACAAAATAATGCATTGGGCAGCAACATGGCTGGAACTAGAGATTCTCATACTAAGTGAAGTAAGTCAGAAAGAGAAAAACAAATACTGTATGATAACACTTATGCATGGAACCTAAAATATGGCACAAATGAACCTATCTATAGAACAGAAACAAACTCATGGACATAGAAAACAGATGTGTGGTTGCTAAAGGGGAGGGGGAGGATGTGGGATGGACTTGGAATTTGGGCTTAGTAGATGCAAACTATTGCATTTAGAGTGAATAAAAAATGGAGTTCCCGTCGTGGCGCAGTGGTTAACGAATCCGACTAGGAACCATGAGGTTGCGGGTTCGGTCCCTGCCCTTGCTCAGTGGGTTAACGATCCGGCGTTGCCGTGAGCTGTGGTGTAGGTTGCAGATGCGGCTCGGATCCCGCGTTGCTGTGGCTCTGGCGTAGGCCGGTGGCTACAGCTCCGATTGGACCCCTAGCCTGGGAACCTCCATATGCCGCTGGAGCGGCCCAAGAAATAGCAACAACAACAACAACAAAAGACAAAAAGACAAAAAAAAAAAAATAGAGTGAATAAAAAATGAGGTCCTGCTGTATAGCCCAAGGAACTATATCCAGTCACTTGTGATGGAATGTGATGGAAGATAATATGAGAAAAAGAATGTGTATATATGTGTATACCCGGGTCACTTTGCTGTACAGGAAAAATTGACAGAACATGGTAAATCAACTATAACAAAAATTTTAACAATGTTATATACAAGAGTTACACTAAAAAAATTTAAAAAATGAAATAAAAAGGGGAGGGAAGGACAAAAGTGTAAAGAAGAGGGTGGTGGGTTCTCCAAAGGTAAGCCCCTGAATCTTGCTTTAACACCATGCTTTGAAACATAGCAGCATCTTTGAAAATGTCTCATGGATGCTAAGGGACACAATATCCAGTGTTTTAGCCTTGCAACTCCCCAAATGTCACTGCTCCTATATTGGCCTGGTGAGATGAATATAGTCCATGGAGTCTCCACCCTCTGATGGACAGTGAAAAGTTGTGATATGTCTTACACCTAAATGATGAGAAACAAATTCATACTTATTATTACCTGTTTCATAATGCTCAGCATCCAAATAAAAACCAGTAAATTCAGACAAACCGTCAAGGAGTTTGTCTATAAGATGTCAAATATTTGAATTTTGGGGGTCCAAAGTGAACTGAACTTACCATTACTGCCATTTTATCCTCACTTTAAATTGAGCAGGGTAAATTGATAGGTTACACGAATTGCCCATTTTCATCTGCTAGCAAATAGCAGAGCTGGTCAAATCCAAATCTTCAGATGGGGGTCCAATGTTTGCCAACCTCCCATGCCTTGAAATTGGCATTCTGACTCAGTAACAGTGAGCTTCCCAAAATCATACATAGCACAACATAGCTCTGTCCCTTGTGGTGCCATTGGCTTTTGTCTTAGTTTGAATTCCCTCAGAAATAGTCCCTGCCTAAGATGAGATTTCAGTGTAAGTGGTTGGTTAGGGAGGTGAATGAAATACTAGGAGGGAAATGGAGAAGAGAGATAGGGAAGGGAAGGCAGCCAACAAAGTGTGGGTTACTAAGCTAGTTGCTGCCTTGGGCTTTCTGAGCTTAATCCTACTGGGGCATTTCTGAGAGCCAGTGTAGACGGAGTGCATACTTCACATTTATTCTACCCTAGGAGTGAGGGAGCCGAGGTATTTTAATGCCAACTCCCATCTGTCCTAGTTGAGAGCTGCTTCTAGGGAACATTAATTCCTCTGATTACTGACCTACCACATGGGTGGGCAAAGCAGGCTTTGGTGCCCAGAGAACACAGATGTGGGCAGGTGGGAATCAGGCCAAAGTGCACTGAAGCAGAAAGGACATGGTGATATGGGATGAATCCCAGAGCAAATGCTGTAGTTTGTGATGGGGTTAATGGGACAAAAATGGTAATAATAGTGAATGTTTATTGAGAATTAGGGGAAGTTTTTTTTTTTTTAAATCTAAAGTAGCTTATTTAAACCTCATGACAAACCTATTTTTCCCACCTAGAGATGAGAGAGCTGAGTCTGAGAGGGGTTAAGTGACTATCCTCAGTTCCCATAGCTAGCAAATGCCAGAGGCTTGGCTCCAAAGCATCTGCTACTTCCCATGGAAAGAAGATGTGTTGATTTAAAGAGTTAGAGGCATTCACCCTCCCTCAACTTTAGTCCTGATCTGAGTCCAGCTCTAAGAGCAAGGTATGAGATGAGATGAACTAACAAATGGAGAAAGACCATAGACATTTTCCAGAAAATAGATTTTTTTGTTTTTTGTGTACCATGAAGATCAAAATTTGGGGGCATGATAAACTAGCTGTAATGGAGAAACACTGCATTTGAATGTTTTATCTAGGTTGTGTTCACCACCTCACTCCTGAGACAAGGTCAAGGGAGATCAAATGGGATAATGTTTAGGAAATCAATCAGGTAAATGGAATGTGCACAACACCAGCAAATGTTCTTATGTTTATCAAAAGTTATGTCCAAAACCATCCATAGCAGTATGATTCAAACTGGAAATAGCACAAAACTGTAAAAAAATATACATCTCCAGCGGAATGAATAAAAAATTGTGGCATAGTCATGCAATAATTCATAGCATGAGAATGATTGAAGTGCAAGTACCTCAACAACATGGGTGAATCTCACAATGTTGAGCAAAAAGAGGCACAAAAGACTACACGGGTATATGATTCTGTGTATAGGAAGTTCAGAAACAGGTAAAAATAATTGGTAGTATTAAAAGTCAGGCTAGAAGTTATCCTTGGTCAGAGTGGGCATGCAGTGATTAGGAGAGAATACAGGATGCTTCTGGATAGTGATGATGGCCTGTTTTCTTGATCTGGCTGCTGGTTACATAGGTGTATCCACTTTGTGAAATTTCATTGACTTGAACTTAGGCTATATCCACTTTTCTGTGTATGTATTATAGTCCAATAAATTATATTAAAATTATTGGTACCTCTGAAATTAGTCAAAATGGTAACAGATATAATTTCAAGAAAATACATATTATTTAGACATGTGGGGTGTAGCATGGTCTTTTGCCACAAATTAAGATGTTCGTATATTGTTTTATTATAGCCAAACCACAAGAGAGGACAACTAGGAGGGTGAGAGGTCTATTTTGAGGTGAGTTTAATCCCCATGTATTAGAAATAAGCCATATTTGATATTTTCTTGCTTTTCCTGTTTCCCTTTTTTCTCCAGTCGCTCTCTATTTTTTTTTTTTTTTTTTTTTTTTTTTAGAGCCACACCTGTGGAATGTGGAAGTTCCCAAGCTAGAGAAGCTAGGGGTCAAATTGGAGCTGCAAATTGCCGGCCTATGCCACAGCCACAGCAACATGGGATCTGAGCCATGTCTGTGACCTATACCACAGCTCATGGCAATGGCGGATCCTTAACCCACTGAGGAAGGCCAGGGATTGAAGCTGTATCTTCATGGATACTAGCAGGTTTGTTACCTTTGAGTCACAGCAGGAACTTGTCTGGTCTCAATTTTTAATACCACATGACTTATTGCTAAAACAGGGAAATATTTTTTGAAATATGTTCCTGTGCTTCTCTTTGCATTTTCTTTTCTTTTCTTTTTCTTTCTTTCTTTCTTTTTTTTTTTTTTTTTTTGTCTTTTTGCCTTTTCTAGGGCTGCTCCCACAGGATATGTAGGTTCCCAGGCTAGGGGTCGAATTGGAGCTATAGCTGCCGGCCTACACCACAGCCACTGCAACAAGGGATCTGAGCTGCATCTGCCACTTACACTACAGCTCATGGCAACGCTGGATCCTTAACGCACTGAGCAAGGCCAGGGACCGAACGCGCAACCTCACGCTTCCTAGTCAGATTTGTTAACCACTGCGCCACGACAGGAACTCCTGCATTTCCTTTTCTTGTTCTTCCCCTGTTCTTCCAGACATGCCCATTTATTTGCCTTGGGAACATTTAGGATTTCTATAAAGGAAAGCAAAGACAAAGATAAAACTTGTATTTCTCAGCAGGCCAGTAATCTTGAAATCAAGCTTAGTCCAGAGAGAAAGGATTTTCTAAATTCTTTTAACTCTTGTTAACACATCAGGACCAAGGCTGGACGATTCAGAACATAGACCCAGGATTCAGGTTCTTCTATAGTTCAGGATGGACACTCCTTTTTTTCTGCCCTCTATATTTGGTATTTGAACTTGTGGTATACTGTTCTGGGGTGGAAGGAAAAGAAGGCTTAGAAGAGGGAATAGTCTGAGGTCCACCTCTTCTGGCTCTTAAAAATTATAAGAAGAAGGAAGTCAGATGTGGAACAAGTAGGTCAGATTCCAAAGGTCTCAGCCCATCACAGTCTCTCCTTCTATGAATACCATTCTGAACTTAACCTTCAGGAGGATGGGCCTTATATATACCCAGTTACATGTAGAGAGGACCTAAGACTAATGGGCTAATGGCTACCTTCCTGATAGATCCATTTCATGGGGTTCCAGGGCATTGAACAACAGTACCCATGGGAGGGGCCAGAGTTTGTGGGAGGAAATGCAAAGGTGTGGAGTGGCTGGTGGAGTGGCTTATCCCTGGCATCAGCTAAGAAGTGGTTCTGTGCCTGGACCATGACATCTTTGGGAAGTGGTCGGGACCATGGATCCCATGATGTGTGACAGCATATCAGCGAAAAAGGCAACAGAACCCAATTACATATACCCCAGCAGCCACAACTCCAGGGAACAGACCAGCCTACCCATTCTGCAGCAAATCCTTTAAGAGATTCAGGGAGGAACAAATTTCTACACAGATACATGCTCTACCTAAGTTTCTTCACTAATGTGGATTCATGAGGAAAACCAGAGGAATCAGGGGATTGTATTTTCTTTGCACATCTTAGGTGGTGAGCAATGCTAGGATCCTGCTATACTAGGGGCTGCTTGAAATGGGTGTGTTGTCTCTATTCACAATGTCTAACTTCTTCCCTTGAAACTAGTTTTCAGGTGAAACAAATTTAACTTCCTGAGAAGGGGATGACAGCTTCGTGAAACAAAATTTCTCACTGGAAAATTAGGTTTTAGTACGTACATCCCTGCCCATCTTCTCAAGACTAGAAATCTGGGAGAGACTTCCAATCATCAAGCCCATTTCCTTTATTGTCCAGACGAAGCTGGAATTTAAAAGTGATTTTTCCTAGGTCTTACTGATAGGTATAAGCAAGGCTGAGCCTAGAGTCAGGACGCCAGACTTTCAGAATCATATATACAACCCTCCCAGGCTGCATCTACATTCTCATTTGACATCTCCATGTTCTGCAGACCAAGACTTGAGGCCATGGACTTGGTTATTATTTCTCTTGGCTTTATTTCCTAGTATGTGAAGTATGCTAACTGTGCATTTGAAATAAACTAGCTACTAGGATCTGTTGACAATGTGTACCCAAAATAGACTTGTGCAATGAAATTAATGCTATGCAAAAATCCTCAGTTCTTTTAGGAATGTTCCTCCGTAAACTCTTTGGAAAACAATCCTCTTAAAAAAAGTCTGATTCAGTCATCACCATTCCAGTTTGGAGAATTCTTTATCTATTAGTGTTTTTACAGGACATAAATTAAAATGCATAAAAGAACAGTTATTATTTTCCCACATAACTGAATGGGAAATTAAGAGTCTAGGGGTGAAAATGATGTAAAATGATATAAACCTACTTTTTTCAAGAAAATGAATATAATGACTGCATAAAGTTCTGTGTTGTAAATTCATTAAATTCATTCATACATCACTGATTCTTCACCCACTCACGGACACAAAGAAAGAGAATTCTTTCTAAAAAAAAAAAAGTTAGCAAGAGATTGTGGGATGAAGGAAATGAAATGAGGAGGAAACCAAAGAGTGAAAAATGAGTAACCATCTAGGACAAAGGAAATACTAATTCTCATTAGTAAAAGGAGCTTTGAAATTCTCATGTTGTGAAGCTTCTTTGGACTGTCTACCTTTAGCCCCTATCCTCAGAAGATGGTATTTATTTATTTATTTAGTCTTTTTAGGGCTGCACCCATGGCATATGGAGGTTCCCAGACCAGGGGTCGAATCAGAGCTGTAGTTGCCAGCCTACACCACAGCAATGTGGGAATCCTAGCCCAATCCACAACCTACATCACAGCTCATGGCAATGCTGGGATCATGTACCCACTGATCAAGGCCAGGGATTGAAGCTGTATGCTCACGGATGCTAGTCAGATTTGTTTCCGCTAAGCCATGACAGGAACTCCAGGGATGATGTTTCAAAATGGTTTATGCTAGAGAGTAATCACATCTAGTGACAGGCCCTTCTTATGGTTCTGTGCCTTTATACTGACTTGACAAGATTATGCCTATGATGGCTGGCAATGTCACTCACTACTTCTGCTCTGTTACCCTCCAAGTCGCTCACCATGACAGTAGCTTCTGGAGCATCTGAAACTTAGTGAATAATACTGATATACATGGGGTCTTTGTGGCCTATGAATAGTTGATCACAATGGACATGAGGCTTATAAATGGACCATTCGAATGGCAACTCATGTAAACTACAATGGTTTCCCTCTAAGCAATGAGCAGGAGGGACAAAGTATGGTAGGACTTTCTAGCCACCTTTCCCCATCTCTGGGCTCATGGAAAGACAAACTCACCTAGAAAAGCCAGGGAAAGCCTTCTTATGCTCAAAACTTGCCAAATGCAAAAGGAAAACACAGTGGTGCAAGTGGAAGAGCCTTGTAAACCTCTTAATGATTCTTGTCTGTTCTTCCAGAAAAGGTTTATTTAAATGCAAGCACATATATACAACTATACCTGTGCAGATACCCACACTTCTCTTTATACTCTTCTTTGTACAAATGAGATTACAGACTATATGTTTCTTATACTTTGATCTTAGGAGATTCTTTTAAAATAATATAGGTAAATCTAATTCATTCGCTTTTAACAGCTGCTCAGTATGCTTCTACATGAGGTATCATATTTTTTTGGTGCAAACCAACATTTTTTCTAGTTTTTTTTGTTGTATATACATATGTTTATTCAGAAGACTGTATACATTGGATTTGTTGGGTCAAATGCATGTTTAATTAAATTTTTGGTAGCTATAACCAAATTTTCCTCCCAAAATGCTGCACCATTTTGTATGTTCACCAATACTTGTCAAAAAGCCTATTTCTGCAAAACTATCAGACATATATTTTTATTAAACTTTTAAATGTTTAAAAAAGTTCATTTTACTATTGAGAAATTAAAAGAATCCCATTGTTTTGATTTACGTATACTTAATTGTGTGTAAAATTAAGCATATTTCATATATTTATTAGCTATTTATAGTTCATTTTTTCTTTGAACTACCCATCCGATAGTATTTGTTCATTTTTCTATCATATTATTCATTCTTTTCCTGATTTGTTAAAGCCTTATGCACGTGATTGTAAGTTTTGCCCTTTCCTGCTTATCATTTGTCTTTTTCTCTATCTACCTACTTACATACACCCATAAATATAAGTATTTATATTCCTATAGATGTTCCCAATTTTTTCTTTATATCATGTAAATTTTTTTGGGATGCTAGAAAGTTTTTAGGACTAGGGAATTTAAAAACTGAATTTAAGTGCAGTTCAATCTTTTTTTTGTATTTTTAAGTATTTCTAAAATGAAGTGTCCATGGGCTTCTCCAACCAATGCCAATTTTCTTTTATTTTCATGTGATAAAGTTCTAGAGGTGAACCATCATTGGAGGTACAGAATGAAAACACACATCTGTTGTGGGAATGTTGGTTAGATTCACCAAGGAAGTGACATTTCCCCTCTTCTGAAAGAGAATTCTGTTCTAGGGAGGAAAGAGTTGGGCTTAAGGATGAACACACTTAGCCCTACAAAGAAGAGTTTAGCAAAGATGCCATCAAAATGAGCACATTTTCAGTGTTCTCTCAAGGAAGGATGGCTTACTTACAGATGGACCAAATAGGGACAGCGTGATTATTCAGGCTGAAGAAGGTCTCTGTTATACTTCAGGTTTTACATTCCAGGAAAATATAGCTTGTGGTGAGGAGACTTAAACCATTGGCTTTTTTCCCCCCATAAAAACTATTATAAAAAGGTCGAAATGTGTTCTGACTACCACCATGCAACAAACACACATGCCCATCCGTATTGCTCAAACTCATTAAATAACATAACATTTACATAAATATTTAAAAAAATGAAATTTTAAATCATTCTGACTTTAGTTGCTTGATGAAAGAATTAGTGAGGTATCTAAGGTGCTGAACCAAAGACAAGGGCTATATAAGCTGTTATAAAGACTAAAGACCTAGGAAAGACCACCACCCTCATCAATTCCACATTTACACTGAATACCGATAAATGAGGAGAGGTCTAAAGTGGTTGCAGCCTAGAAATCCTTGTACTGTCTCCTCTTCATCCTTCTCTGAGAGCCTGAGTAGTGTTTCCACATCAGTCTTACTGTTGAAACCACATGCTTTCTTCTCTAAACCAGACTGTCATGATTCTTACCAATGCAAACAACAGTAATTTACTGCAAAATTTGTCCTATGTAATTAAACAAAGTAAATGCGAAACAACTGGAAGAAAGTCGTTTTTATGTTTTATTTTTAAAATTAAAAAAAATAAAACTTATACAATTGTGAAAGTTTACTTTCCATTTATAGTTATTATTCTTAGTGTTGTACAATATACCCTTGAGTGTATCTTACACCCAATAATTTGTACCTCCCACTCCCCTACCTCTATATTGTCCCCCCTTTACTGATAACCACTACTTTGTTCTCTGTATCTGTGAGTCTTCCTTTCTTCCTTCCTTTTTCTTTTTCTTTTTTGTCTTTTGTCTTTTTAGGACTGCACCCATGACATATGGAGGTTCCCAGGTTAGGGGTCTAATTGGAGCTGTTGCTGCTGGCCTACGCCACCGCCACAGCAATGCCAGATCCAAGCAGCATCTGCGACCTACACCACAGCTCACGGCAATGCTGGATCCTTAACCCACTGAGCGAGGCCAGGGATCAAACCTGCAACCTCATGGTTCCTGGTCGGATTCATTTCTGCTGTGCCACGATAGGAATTTCAGAGTCTTTATATTTTCTAGTTTTTTTTTTTTTGTATTTTTTAGAGTCCATGTGTAAGTGCTATCATACAGTATTTTTCTTTCTTTGTCTGACTTATTTCATTTAGCATAATATCTTCCAAGTTCTCCATGTTGTTGCAAATGGCAAAATTTTATTCTTTTTTATGGCTGAGTAGTATTCTTACACACACACACACACACACACGTATATCACATCTTATTTATTCTTTCATCTGTTGATGGACATTTAGGTTACTTACACATATTGGCAATTATAAATAATGCTGCTATGAACATTGGGGTACAGATATCTTTTTGAATTAGTATTTTTGGGATTTTGGGGATATATATGTAGTATTAGAATTGCTGGGTTATATGGTAGTTCTATTTTAGGTTTTTTGAGAAACCTCCATTTCCACAGTAGCTCACAAATTTACCTTCCCACCAACAATATGTGAGGGTTCCCTTTTCTCCATATCCTTGCCAACACTTGTTATTTGTGTTCTTTTTATGATGGTCATTCTGACAGGTGTGAGGTGATATCTCACTGTGGTTTTGATTTTTATTTCCCTGTGGATTAGCAATATTGAGGGATGATAATTTCAATAATTTCATGTGCTTGTTGGCCACCTGAATTTCCTCTTTGGAAAAAATGTCTACTAAGTTCTGTCCATTTTTTAAAGGGAATGGTTTTTTTTTTGTTTGTTTGTTTGTTTGTTTTTTTTGTCTTTTTGTCATTTCTTTGGGCCGCTCTGGCGGCATATGGAGGTTCCCAGGCTAGGGGTCAAATTGGAGCTGTAGCTGCCAGCCTACGCCAGGGCCACAGCAACGCAGGATCCGAGCCGCGTCTGTGACCTACACCACAACTCACAGCAACGCCGGATCATTAACCCACTGAGCAAGGGCAGGGACCGAATCCACAACGTCGTGGTTCCTAGTTGGATTCATTAACCACTGCGCCACGACGGGAACTCCTGTTTGTTTTTTTGATGCCAAGTTGTATGAGCTGTTTATATATGTTGGATGTTAACCCCTCACAGGTCATATCATTTGCAAATATTTTCTCCCATTCAATAGGTTGTCTTTTTGCTTTGTCAGTGGCTTCCCGTGCTATACAAAAACTTTTAAGTTTAATTAGTCTCATTTGTTTATTTTTGCTTTTATTTTCTTTACTTTAGGAGATGGATCCAAAAAATATTGCTGCAATTTATGTTAAAGAGTGTTCTGCCTGTTTTCCCCTAGGAGGGATCTGATCTTATATTTAGATCTTTAATGAATTTTTAGTTTGTTTTTGTATATTGTGTTAGAGAATATTCTAATTTGATTCTTTTACATGGAGCTGTCCAGTTTTCCTAGCATCACTTATTGAAGAGACTGTCTTTCCCCATTGCATACTCTTGCCTTCTTTGCCATAGATTAATTAACTTTAAGTGCATGGATTTATTTCTGGGCTCTCTAACCCATTCCATTGGTCTATGTCTATTTTTGTGCCAGTACCTACTGTCTTAATTACTGTATCTTTGTAGTATAGTCTGAAGAAAGGGAACCTGATTCCACCAGCTCTGTTCTTCTTTCTCAAGATTTTTTTGGTCATTTGGGTCTTTTATGTCTCCTTACAAATTTTAAAATGAAAGATAAAGAAATAATATTAAAAGCAACAAAGGAAAAACAAAAAATAACACAAGGGGACTCCTATCAGGTTATCAGTTGATTTTTTAATAGTAATTCTACAGCCCAGAAGGGAATAGGACAATATATTTAAAGTGATGAAAGAACAACCAAGAATATTCTACCCAGCAAGGTTCTCTTTCAGGGTTGATGGAAAAATCAAAAGCTTTAAAGACAACAAAAGCTAAGAGTTCAGCACTACCAAACCAATTTTACAGCAAATGTGAAGTGATTCCTCTAGATGAAAAAAAAAATACTGCTCCTAGAAATAAGAAAATTATATAAAAATCTCACTGTTAAAGTCAAAGATACAGTGAAGGTAGGAAATCATCCACAGACAAAGCCAGCAGGGAGGTTAAAAGACAGAAGTAGTAAAATCATCTACATCCACAATAACAATTTGAAGGATACACAAAATAATTAGGTATAAAATATAATATCAAAAACCATAATTATGAATTGTGAGGGGAAGAGGGTACAATTGCAGGGTTTTAAAAATGCATTTGAAATTAAGAGATCATTAACATAAAACAATCACATGTATATGGAGACCGCTACCCCAAAACCTCATGGTAATCTCAAAACAAAAATCTATAATATATATACATACAAACAACACAAAGGAATCCAAACATAACATTAAAGATAGTCATCAGATCATAGAGAACAAAAGGATAAGGGGAAAAAAAGACCTACAAAATAAATCCAAAACAATTAACCAAATGGCACTAAGAACATATATACTGATAATTACCTTAATTGTAAAAAGATTAAACGCTCCGACCAAAAGACTAAGAGTAGCTGAATGGATACAAAAACAGAACCTGTATGAATGCTGCCTATAGGAAATTCACTTCAAATCTAGAGACACAAACTGAAAATGAGGGGGATGGAAAAAAGTATTCCATGCAAATGGACATCAAAAGGAAGATTTTGCTATGTTTCAATTTCAGTTTTTCTCCCCCTTTTCCCCACAAAAATAGGAAAACTCACTAAGGTTAATCCTAAATTGCTTTTTGTAATACCTTGGTTGTTTGACTGTCCTTTTATTTTCCCAAATCCATAGGACCGACCTCTTAGCCAAAATTGCCCATTCAGCCTCTGTCTCCAATACTTAGAGGGCAGGTTTGTGCATCCCATTTATACTGATGTGCATCAGTAGCCAGTCATCCTGCTGCTCCTCCCCTGAGATACGGGGCTTCTCACTGGGCTGCTTTCTGCCTTATTCTTGAGTCCAACCACATAGCAGGGATCATGTATTCCAGTTCTTGTCATATTCTCTTACATCCAATTCTTGTTTGTGATACTCCGTCAAGTTCTATGGGCCTTGTAGGGTAAGAGCATTACTTGATTTTTGCCAGGATTAAAGGAATGATTGTGGTCCCATCTGATTTGGGTAGTAGACTGGTTATCTCTTATCGTCCACTTTGGAAACCATGTTGTTGGCCCTCTGCTTACCTTCACTGTCTAGTTCTAGCTCCAGGTCCTCTTTAGCACGTCCTCAACTCTCTGTTGAGTATTTCTTTATGGTTATCATTTGAAAATACCAGATCCAACTTTATTTAATAGAAAGCAAGCAATTCCATTAAGCACAGTTAAGTGTCTTTATCCACAACTGACACATCCATTGATTTACGATAATGAAAAGATAAAATCCTGTCTTCCAACAGTGGCTTAAAAGAATCCTCTGGAGTTATCCATGTGTAGGGATCTTGATAAATAAAGCCAGACAAACACAAGTCAGCTGCAATGATGAACACATACGCAGTTATTCTACTGAAAATACTGTTGTGGAAAACACTTCCAATTAATACACCAGTGGCAATGGGCTTCTTTTTATATCTAATAATAGAATCTTGGAAAGCAAACAGCTATTTTTATTTATCTAGTACAGTATTTTCATATTCCGGAAAAGGGGAAATGGATTCCAAAGAGACTAAATAAATTATTTAAAGTTACTCATCTTGTTGGAGTTCCTGTCGTGGCTCAGTGGTTAATGAATCTGACTAGGAACCATGAGGTTGCGGGTTCGGTTCCTGCCCTTGCTCAGTGGGTTAAGGATCCAGCGTTGCTGTGAGCTGTGATGTAGATCCAGCGTTGCTGTGAGCTGTGATGTAGATGGCTCAGATCCCGAGTTGCTGTGGCTGTGGTGTAGGCTGGCAGCTACAGCTCCGATTTGACCCCTAGCCTGGGAACCTCCATGTGCTGCGGGAGCAGCCCAAGAAATGGAAAAAATAAATAAATAAATTTACTCATCTTGTAATAAAATTGGGTCTAGAACCAGCTTTCCTGGCTTACATTCTAGCACTGTTATCCTTTTCATACTCTTTCTGATTTCATTCCAGGTTAACAGAGGATAAAGTGCCAAGGGATATGAATTGTTCTCTGTGCTGGCTTCATATTTAGAACCATTAGAGAAGCTTTAAAAAATATAGATGCCTGCCTACTACGCTCACTAATTCTCACTTTTACTTGGTCTTGGGTGAGCCTTGAACAGGAGCAATAGTTTATAAGAAACTTCTCCCACATAATGGTAATTTATAGCTAGGGTTGAAACTCATTGGAATTACAGACCGGCAGTTTTGTACATTTCTTTTCTCAGCTTTGTGATTCTTGCTGGTATCACAAGACCACAGACATTCCTTTTTAAACTTTACACTGTACAAATCTCCCATTAACCTTGTTCTTTTAACTAAGTTTTCTTTAAAATTTTTAAGTATTTAGAAAAATAAAGGAAAGATAATTTACATGATTGTTTCCTCCGCTAGTATTAACACTTGTTAATGTTTAATCACATTTGCTGAGTCTTTAAATTAATGTTTAATCACATTTGCTGAGAGTCTTTAAATTATATTAATAACTGAAATGAAACTTCACAAAGTTGAAGGGGCTATTTTGGGGGCTATTCTTTATTCCCAAGTTTTCCTGTGTTATGATTAAATTCAAAGACCAGAGAAATGATTCACTCGCTTCCCCTCCTAAGAATACAGAGGAAGGGCCTATTTGCCCTTAGGGAAAATCTGATCTATCTGAGAACTTTAAGATCCTCCCAGTAAACAACCATACTGTGATGTTGCGGAGTGCACCAGCTGAGTCAGGAAAGTAAGCAGCTCATCCACGTTATGGTAGGAGGAAAGTGAGAAGTTTATGGAGGTCAGTTTTTACGCTCACAAAAGGACTTGGGAATCAGAGACCACAGACAAGTATTTAGGAATGCAAAAATCCAATAATTGAAGATATGCAGAGCTTTATTTTTCTTGGCTGAGGCTGATCATTTCTTCTTTTCCCCATAAATTAGGGTTTTCAAATGTCGTTGCTACTGCTTATTTCTCTTGGCACGTGAAAGGACTGGGTTTCTTTGTTCCCACTGCCTTTTCTGTGGACCTTCTTGAGCTCCTTCTCTTGAGTAAATAATCTAGCTTTTCTGTGGCTTTTCTAGCAGTTTAGCACTCTTTTGGTAATTTTTCTTCCTCTGGCTGTGGCGTTCTGCGGACCATGTTCTTCGTAGATACGCCTTTCTTCTTTATATCTGAAGTTAAGAGTGTTTGTTTTATTGTTCTCCAGTGGGCAATTGTCTTTTCCCCATCTACCCTTCTGTAAGCACCTTGACCCAGACTTCTGTTCTGATTTCACACTCTGTCCATTTATAGTCAGGCAGTGGCCCTGCCAGATGAAGAGATTTCTGTGGTATGCTCTGTGTGGGGTATGTTTCTGTTGAACAGCATCATGTTATGCACTCTTATTTTCTGTTTTTTAAAACAGAAAGGAAGCAGGTAAAAACCTCCATTAGTATATTTCAGTTGTCTCTTTAGGTTTCATCTCAAACTTAGCTTGTCTTCTTCCTCTCTCTTTCTCTTCTTCTCTCCATCTTGTTGTTTATCATTATGTTCTGTACTTCCCCAAATGAACTTGGGATAAGGCTAATTGCTTTTCCCTTCTCAGTTTTTCTGCTCAGCACTTGCTGCATACTCCATAGTTGTCAAATCAAATTTTTGCCAACAATGAACAGACCTGGAAGATCCAAGGAACTCCCACAAGCAGATACATGTGTTTTTATAGTTAATGTCAAGGGCATTGAAACATATGAAGAAGAGGAAGGAGACCATTGATGTGCAATCTCTTGAAACACCATGTCCACCCGTTTAAAAAACTGTAAGACTGAAAATACAGTGGCTGCCTGCCATTCTGTTCACAGGAGTGATTTTGCTTTCTTTTCAAACCTTTTGAATTTTAAAGTGAAAGCTTGTTTCTCTGTTCTGTAGTTTGAAGATTATGGCTGTGTACATTCAAGGAAGAAAACTTGATTTGTAGCATAAGAATGAGCTGTTTTTCTAATGGTTGGGATGCATTTACCTCCTAGGGAGGTACAGGAGCTGAGAGCACCACCTCCTCAGGCAGCTCTTCTCCCTGTCTCCTGGAAGATGGCTGATGATATAGCAATGTGTCATTCAGGCTCCGCATGTCTCTGGTGTGCCTCTGAGAAACATGTCATGGGCTGCTAAATTGGGTTTATACTTTCTGAGATTAAGCTGGGCTAGTTCCTGCAGAGGAACTTAATGGATGGGGTGGTGGATTTTACCCATATCTGCTTTATGTTGTTCAATTGCATTTTGAATTCCAACTTTTAAAACAGCTTACAAATGGCTTATAGTCATTAATGTTGTTTTCCTTTGAAAAAGTTCCGTTGCATACTAACAAGAAGTTTAATGCTAACAGAAGCTACATTGCCATGCAAGCTGAATGTTGCCATGTGCTTAACTCCTGTTTCACACAAGCACTAAGTTTGCAGAACACAGGGTTGCCACAAATATCCAAGTGCAGAATTAGGTCCCATGTACAACTATGTGAGTGACGAATTTGGCTCATGTATATTTCCTTGGAAAAAATTTTCCCATAGTTTTCTTTTCTCTAAGGTATTGAATGGGCCAACAATTGTCCTCATGTTTCAAACATTTCAGCCCCCCTGAAACATTTTGATTGCCTCTAACATTGGCTAGAATTGCACAACACTATGTTCCAAATGATATCTTTTACCCTGGCTCCATATATAATTCCAGAATAAACCCTCTGCTTCATCCACTATACCCTTATGGATATGGCTTCTATTTTTACTCTGCTTCTTCCTCTGTTTTCCTTCTACCATTTCATCCAACATGTTTCGAATTTGTATAGTTGTTTATATTTGAGACAATCATACTTGAAACCAACAATACTTACTTTATTTAAAAAATATTTGTCTTGATGCAATTCCCAATTTGGGGACCTGGCACATCAAACTCAATAGAAAGAATGCAAGCCTTGGGAAGATGAAATAAACCCATGATGTAATCGGCAGAGTTGATGTGTTGATTCCACTCTTGTGGAATTAGGATCTTTATTTTATTATCTTCAAAATTCAACAATAACAGAAACACATGAGTAGTCTTTCAGCAATAAAAGCCAATTTTTTTCCTACGTGAATGAGATTTGAAAATGCACACTAGTGGTCTTTTTTCTTGTTCATTTTATTTCATTTGATCATCAAATATGTGCTTAGGTACCTCAGATATGACAGGAGTGTGTGTGTGTGTATGTGTGTGCACGTGTGTGTTTATTTTAAAGGTCTCAGGTGTTTACTGGTAAGTTAACAACAGACCTTACTTGGATTCTAGATCTACTCCTTAAATCCAGAAGCCACCATGCCTAGCTGAATAGAGGGGAGCTCATGAAGCTTGGCTTCATCTCATTGACAAAGGAAAATCAGACACTCAGTTTCTCTAGTGTGACTTGAATTTCCAAGGAAAATTCAATTTTATGACCTACTTTCAGCTAAGACTCTAGTGTAATTCCCTTGGAAGCATCATTAGTTTATGACATGTAGGCTTTAGGCCTGTCTATTAACTAGTCTAAATTAGCTTCTGCCTCTAGCTTTTTTCTTGCCTGGCTCACATGCTCAGAACTGGCCCCTTTAACTTTCCTTGACCAACTTTCTTCTGCAATTACTTCAAATCTCTTAGTCTTGATCCTTGAGCACCTGATTAATTTGTAGGAAGGTTCATTTCTTTCCTTTATTGGTGGTCAGGTTTGTGTTTTTGATCAGCTTCCTGCCTAAGTATTTACTACCAGTGGCCAGTTTCCCCTGTCTTAACAGCTGAGGCTCTGGAACTGACACCTTCTTCTTCCCTCCATCAGCTTGAATTCTGAATTCTGATAATCTGTTGGAGTTTTTTCTTTGTTCTTTGCTTATTTTGAACTACTCCACAGCAAATCCCAGACACAGATTTGGGAACAAATGTTAATTAGGGAGATGACCTCAATATCTCACTGAAAAGGAGTCGAGAAGTGAGACAGGGAGGAGAGGGGAAAAAAAAGTGTGTTGATTCTTGGGCTACTGCTGTGGGAGACAGATCCAATCTCTCCAGCCACCCTATGAGAGATGGTGGAAAAAATACCCCAGGATTATCCAACTAATGAAGTGCAAAGTTGGAGTATTTATCCACTTACATCCCTCAGGGTTTGAGGTTTGTGTTTAACTAGGTGATAACTACTGACATTTCCAGCTTGCCCAGTGTGCTCCCCTTGGATTAGACAAAGCATTCTGACAGATGGATGTAGGTATTTGAAGCAAGAAGCTGTTTTACCTTTAAGAAGGGTCTACCAAGCTGCAGGTAACCTTCAGGGTGGGCTGTGTCAGAGACAGGTAGGATATTGGCAGTGCTGGCTGTGTTAATTCCCAACAGTCAGGCTTAAACGGATTTAGTCAGGAATTAGGAAATGCTAGCGGTGGTGAATTTCTTTACTGAGGGAAGATTCTTTCTGGGTAGCTCTTCCCCGCCAAAGGTAACACCCGAAGTTCCTGAGAGGTAACTAAACAGCCTTTCCTAGCGTAGGTGAGAGCTGAGAAACTTCAGCAATGAAGGAAAACCAGAGTCTAGATTGGTGTTGCCAAACGTGAGGCATTAGCTGTGGACCACCAAATTCCAGGCCATCCTAAATTATTGTGTAATTTGGATCTCTGAGAATTACTTGTGTTTCCTCGTTTTAAGTGTATTGCCTATCTTGCAGGCCAAATAATTTTATAAATGACAGATCAGGTCCATGTTGTTGCTGTTGGTGGTTCTCTTAACTCACTTATTTGTTAAGTGGCTTGTGGAAGGAAACATTTTGCTTGTGTCTTAAGCACAAAGAAGAACTCAGTGACTGAAACGGACATTCAACTAGTTGGACTCCTGTGAGCAGAGCAGAGAGATGAACAAAGACCCATATCAACTCTGTTTTTAATTCTGAGTTGGGGGAAGTATGGGTAATCTAAATGGAACTCACATATGCATAGTTTATTTGTAGATATGGTTGTATAAGAGATTTGTAATGAGTTGTATATGCTTAATTTGAATGCTTGGTAAATTTTGGTTATACGCTTGTGCGTATGGTATGTGTGTTAAGCCATTCTAAGAGTTGCCTTTGGTTATAAAGTCTCAGTTTAAGAATTCTGGCAGGGCAGACCCTGCTACACATCTGGTTGTTTCTTTGTTCTTGGGCAGTGACTAATTTTGATCAGATCTATGTCCACCTCCTACCTTCCAAGTAAGGAGGCGATAGATTCCAGAATTAAAATACCAACATTGATGTTTATATATAAAAGTTTAAAATTCCTTGATAGGTCACAGAAACTTAGCATTCTGGAAATGAATGCTAGAGAGATTAAGAAAGAGAGGTTCATGGAAGGAAAGTGATTTACTCAAGGTCATGGAGATAATGGCTTATCTCTAAGTATAATTTTGATGATATACTTGGTTTGATAACATACTATCACAATTTTGATTAATGCTAGTGCCTGTTATCACATAAATTTAAGACTTATTTATGGATTCCTTTCAACACAGTAGAAGTTGCTGCAATCATAAATTTCCTCAACTGTGGCAGCTGCCGTGCAGGCTAGTAGTAAAAAATTCTAATATTAATCTGTTCTTTTTTTCCCCAGAAGATTTCAGTGCTTTATGGACTTTTAAACCACCAAGTACAAGTTGAAGTGGGGCCATATGACAGTAGCTTTTGTCAGAAAGCAGGCAGTGACAAGAAGGGTCCTGATCAATGCATATGTAGGAAAAATATTGGAAGAAACAGAAGATTTAAGAGCTGTTAACTTAGGAAAGGGTATTTATACAAAGCTTTCAGTCCTAACTAGGTGATGCTGCAGAAGAAAGACCTGGTTGGCAATTGGCAAAAGGAAATATGAGGCTAAAAGTCACAGTAAACACTCTTTCTTTGTTTCTCCCCAAAGAGTGCCAACACATTTTTAATTCTCAACAGATACATTATACCTAGAACTAAACAAGGTACAGATTTATCTTTCTGGGAATAAGTATGTATTAACTCTGCAACAGTTTGGAGAGGGATTGAATCATTTATTCCATGGTCAGTAATAAACAAAAACACACAAAGAGGAAATTATTCCCTTAGTACACCATAGACCTCTCACTGTCTGCTTTGGTTTAATAACTATCAATGTTTATAACTATCAAAGTTTTCTGACTTCTTGTCAGAAAAGATCACTGCATTGTAGTTAGAACTTTTCTAAACAAATGCAGCAAATTTCTTTGATGCAATGGTGGTGTTTTTAGAAATGGATTCCTTAATGGATTATAGGCTTCTCTTTTTCTTTGTAACATTCTAAGGGCTGAAGGAAGGATTTGAAATACAACATGTTAATAGCAAACACCACATCCTATAAAGTAAGCAGGAAAACAAAGGACCTTATAGTAGGGTACAAAAATATGGTGATGACTTTAATTCAACAAGGAAACATCAAAAATAAACTTAGCTGTAACTGATGATTTAATCTAATTTATCTTTAAAATCCATGGAATAGTCAAGAGTTGACGACACCTGCCACCAGGATGCTGCAATCTGAGAAAATATTACATGCCCCCCATGGCAATTGGAAGTAATTTAATTGCAATTACTGTACAAAATTTGTTGAATAACATTCTAATAAACTCTGCTGAGGTAAATATGTTATTGTAAATATCGTTTCTGAATTTCCCTGCTTGAAGTAGAGGAATGACAAAATTAAATGCCATTTCCTAAACATCTAAACAACAGTGATGATCATGACAGTTTACAACATCCTTAGTCTGTTTTCTGATCTGTGACTTGGAAGTCAGAAAGCCATAAACCTATCTATTTACATGACTAAAAAATTAATTTCGCTTCTGTATTTTTCTCAAGCTTTTTGACCACAGAGTCAATGGAATGAGACGGTGAAGATGATGGGGGTAACGTGCTTCTCCTGAATAAGATGCTCAATGTTGAATCTAAATGTTAGCGTAGAGGTGTTGGGCTGAAAAGGTAAACTAAGTTTTGAAACCGAACTTCATCTCAGAGTTCCTATCAGAGAACATTTAATGGACACTGACATAGGGAGAATTTATTTTACTTTATTTGAGGCTTCACTCACAGGGAAACATAATTAGAAGAGGGAAACAGAGAGTTTGTTTGGAAAGTGTACCGGGCTATACTTTTCCAGCTGAAAACAAGGAGAAACGTGATGAAGGAGTGGGATACGGGTAGGAGAGCACAAGAGATTTCTACCTTCATCAAATTAATGTGGTGACTATAAAAAGCACCTACATGAGCACAGAAATGGGCCCATCTCTGAGAAGTGTTTTCATATGGAATAATATGGGATTTCTATCTCTGGAAATCTGTAATACAGCTGAGCCATTAGATCATTGTTTGGGCTAAAAGCAAATGGATAGTGTATGAGTTTGCTAGGGCTGCCATAACAAAGTATCACAGTCTAGGGGACTTAAGTGACAGATATTTATTTTTTTTACAATTCTGGGGGCTAGACTTCCAAGATCAAGGTGTTGTCTGGGTTATGTCTTCTAAGACCACTTCCCTGTCCTCCCTGTGTCTTTCTCTGTGTATGTCTAATAAATGTACCACTCATACTGGATTAGAGCCCACTTTAATGAACTCATTTTAGCTTAATTACCCCTCTAAAGACCCTATCTCCAGATGCAGTCACGTCTTGAAATCCTGGGTATTAGGACTTCAACATTTGAATATTTGAAGGCATAATTCAGCCCAAGGAGATAGGTTGTGTGATGTTTGGAAGTTTTGCTGGGGCTACCTGATCACGCTATGAAATATTTTAATTGACTGGATAATGTTACTGTGGGTGGTGGGTACACTGAGGAAGGTAAGTGGAGAGTTAAGGCAGAAATTTAAAAAAATTCTCTATTGAGGGAAGTGGTCATTTTGACCTTTGTCCCCTAACACACGGCCCTGTCCTTTGAGTGGCTCCAGAAAGAGGAATGTGGCACAACAGAGCTGTCTTAGACTCCTGGGCCACCTATGGAGTGAATATGTGTCGCCAATATCACGCAAAGTCATGTCTTATCATGATTGGGAAATTTTTTTTTTGTCTTTTTGCCTTTTCTAGGGCCACACCCCAGGCATATGGAGGTTCCCAGGCTAGGGGTCTAATTGGAGCTACAGCTGCCGGCCTATGCCACAGCCACAGTAATGCCAGATCCAAGCCACGTCTGCGACCTACACCACAGCTCATGGCAATGCGGGATCTTTAACCTACTGAGCAATGCCAGGGATCAAACCTGCAACCTCATAGTTCCTAGTCGGATTTATTAACCACTGAGTCATGATGGGAATTCCAGGAAAATTTATTACTTCCTGATTGTAAGCTTCAAAGACAGGAAAGCAGCCAGCACAGCTAGTTTACTTCCTGACTTTTCTAGGTATGTCTTATTTAGATGTTCACCTGTTATATCACCTGATTACATATAGCCAGCTAAGCCATTAGCCCTTTATTAATTAAGGCAAACTTATTTTAAGAGAAAGCTCCATATTGACTCTGCTTGCCCAATTAGTTAAGTCCCACTAATAGTTCCATCAAATCACTTGTATCAAATATGCGCCTTTAGCCATAAGACAAGATTTCCAATAAAATCTATAGTTTGCAGATGAGATAGGCTTAAATAATCTAACTGGTAGGTTCTCTTAGCATGTAGTCCTTTTCCCTCTAGCTCTTGATTCCGCAACTCTTAAAATCTAATGGGGTTTCCAACTCTGGGGCAGGTGCTTCCCATGCTCTTAGGACTCCAGGAAGCAATACTTCCAAGTGTTTATTTTAGGACTTTTTGTTCCTAGGATGATTGTTAAGTATAGGAATTTATATAATATATATCTTAAAATACTTCTTCCTTTGATGAAGTTTAGCAGTTATACAGATGTGGGCCATGTTAAGGTCATCTAAATATGTTTGACCCACCTCAGGTAACTGGAACTTGTATAGCTCTACAGAGCATGTAGGACTTAGAGTTGGTAAAGAAATTTCATATTACTTGTTTTGAGACTCAAAATATCCATATGGGCAGGATGAAGAATTTTGCAGATGAAGACATTTTACCTCAGAAGTTAAATGATTTGTCTAAAGTAATGTACCTGTGATTAAATGGAGGTACCATGACTCCATGTTCAGTGTTCTTTTTATTACCCTGTATTTGAGGAGAGCTATGTCAGTGCTTTAAGCCCAATTCCCTGTGCAACAGAACATTTTTCTTTGGCTAATCGCAATAATTAACACAATATGTTGAAGAAGATTGACTCAGTTTGTGTTCCCCATGATATAGGGAAAGGAATCATTGTAGGTCTTCTATCTTCATTTGTAAATTTTAAAAATAATTTACCTGCCTATTTCTCAGGGCACTTGTAGAAGAATGATATAATGATACTAAGAAACTTCAAAGAAATTAAAAAAAAATTTTTGGTAGGGTACATTTTTTAGTTGATTATGGCTGGGAATAAATGATTGCACTCAATAAGAAAAAAACAAATAAATATTTTAGACTCAGAAATCACATGGATGAAGTAGAATGAGATGGGAAATATTATCCATGGGAATTAATTACTCCTCAAAAGTTATAGAATGTTTTAAAGTTGTCAAAAAACTGTGTTATTATTCATTCATTTAATAATTTCCTTGCCCTATTTTTTGTTTATAAACTCTCTTTCCTAGATTTTTTGTAGCTTTTTCTTAGAAGCATCCTATCCTCTGCATTACTGTTTAATCAATAGTTTGGGTGCAAAGGATGTGACTAAAGCATATGAGGTGTATTTAAGATAAGAGGCCCGTCATTGCTAGTACAGGGTCCAGACTTATTTTCTAGATGTGCCTGATTTAGATGTTCACCTGTACCTGACATTTTTCTTATTTTTAAAGCATACTTGATTTACAATCCTGAGCCAATTTTAAACCTGAAATTTTTATGATTCTAATATTTATTTTTCTCTTGTTTTAATGATTTTCTTTCCTGACAGATTTTAGTCACATTTATCTTTGATAGCATCCTAAGAGATGTCGAGCACCAAGCTATCTCAATATTTTATGTGTCTCCATCCCCTTCTTTTCTTTATTTTCCTTGGCTCCAAGGTATTTAAGTGTTGCTATACTCAGATTGTTTAGGTTGGAGTTGACAGAAATCCTATTTTTTTGTCCTTTTTTTTTTTTTTTTTTTTTAATGGGCTGTACTTGCAGCATAAGGAAGTTCCCAGGCTAGGGATTGAATCAGAGCTGTGGCTGCAGGCTTATGCCACAGTCACAGCAACATGGGATCCAAACCACGTCTGCAACCTACACCACAGCTCACGGCAATGCTGGATCCATGGCCACAGATCTAACCCACATCCTGGTGCGTACTAGTTGGGTTTGTTACCACTGAGCCACCATGGGAACTCTGACAGAAACCCAAATTTAAAATAACATAGGCAGAAAATAATTTATTAGTTCATGTAATGAGGATGGCAGAGATCAGTTCAGTATTAATTCAGGCGATGTTTAAACTAGGGGGTTCAAATAAAGTTGATGAAGTTTATCCTCTCTCTGTCTTTATCTTCTCTCTCATTTTCTTCCATTTCTCAGCTCTGTTCATTTCTGGGTTGGCCTCTCCTCCAGTTCCTATTATCACAAAACAAACTGCCCCAAACTTTCACTATATTCACGGCATTCTGTGGGTATTCTGTGTGTCCAAATCAGAAAGGGCATAGCAGGGAGGGCTTTTCTCTGCTACACAATGTCTGAGGCCTCAGCTGGAAAGAATTTGAGTGGTGATCGGGAGCGGTGCCAAACCTTGCTGCAGTCTCATTTACCGTAAGAATGGTGGTTGAGGTGTTCCCCGTGGTGACTTAGTGGTTAGCGAAACTGACTAGTATCCTTGAGGGCAAGAGTTTGATCCCTGGCCTTGCTCAGTGGGTTAAGGATCCAGTGTTGTCATGAGCTGTGGTGTAGGTCGCAGATGCAGCTCAGATCTGGTGGTGCTGTGATTATGGTGTAGGACAGTGGCTACAGCTCTGATTCGACCCCTAGCCTGGGAACCTTCATATGCCATGGGTGTGGCCTTACAGAGACCAAAAAAAAAAAAAAAAAAAAAAAACCCAGAATGGTGGTTGATGCTAGTGGTTGTCTGGGACTTCAGCAAGAGCTGTTGGCCATAACACTGATATATATTCTCTTCCTGTGGCTGCTTGAGCTTCCTCACAGTATGGTGGTTAGGTTCCATGAATAAGCATCAAGCAGATCAGGTCAACCTGGTTTGCCTTTTACATTGTCCTAGTCTCAGGGTCAGATTCAAGAGAGGAGAACATAGACTCCAGCACTTCATAGGAGTCATACCAAAGAAGATCATGTGGGATGGGACATATTTTTGTGATCACCTTTGCAAAAATATGATCAGCCGAGCTTTATTCTCAGCATGGTTCTGTCCACATGATGGTAAAGATGGTCCACAGGTGCTCCAGGCACACATGGTCCTTAGTGCTACCGAAATCACAGAAAGAGAAAGACTTTTTCCCCTTCTCCCAGTCTCATTGTCAGTTCCCAAACAAGGACTGTGATTGGCCAGCCTCGGTCACGTGGACTCCAGTGGCAGAGAAATATGTTCATGTGTTGACAGTAGATGATGACAAGGCTATAGTAAGCCAAGGGCAGTCAGTTTCCAAAAGGAAAAATTTTCTTTTGATACAGAAAGAAAAGGGGACACTGGCAGACAAAAACAACCAATATTCACTACAATTAGTTTTTAAAATCACTAAATATTCTATGCTGTCCCCTCCTTGTTAATCTACATCAGCTCATGTATTACCAGGAAGCCCATATTTTCTCTGTGATAGCACACATCAGACCCTCCCACAATTGCTGACTTGCCTTTTTATCTTCCCGTTGTGGCTCAGTGGTTAACAAACCTCACTAGCATCCATGAAGACTTGAGTTTGATCCCTGGCCTTGCTCAGTGGATTAAGGATCCTGTTGCAGACGTGGCTTGGATCCTGTGTTGCCCTGGCACTGGCATATGCTAGTGACTACAGCTCTGATTGGACCCCTAGCCTGGTAACCTCCATATGCCATGGGTGCAACTCTAAAAAGACAAAAAAAAAAAAAAATCCAACATTGTACATTCATAACCATATCTAATTTGACATCTATGTCTATAATGTTACTCCAATTCTACAACAGTGTTTTTCAAAGTATAGTCCCTGGACTAGCAGCATTAACATTATCTGGGGACTTAGATATGCAAATTCTGTCTTTGAAACCAGCACTGCCAGTGATTCTGAAGCATTCTGAACCACTGTTTTAGATGCTCCAAAAATTTGTTGATTGTTAAATGAGCAAAGTGTACCCCTCCCCCACCAGACTTTCATTCTTTTTTAAAAAATCATTTATTTATATACATATATGTCTTTCTACTGTATAGCATGGTGACCCAGTTACACTTACATGTATACATGCTTTTTTTTCTCACATTACATGTTCCATTATAAGTGACTAGACAAAATTCCCAGTGCTACACAGCAGGATCTCATTGCTAATCCATTCCAAAAGCAACCTCTGGCCAGTGGTTTGGTCTGTGTGTGCATTGGACATTTGTTTGGTCAAAAGTGAAGAATTTTTCAGGGAAGACAATTGTCCATGGCAGAGCTGGAGTGAAAACCTGACCATGAGGCACTGTCCTTCCAATCAGATGTAAGTGAAGAAAGGTCTAGGAGTGGGTGGAGGGGAGGAGGGTAGTGTTAACCCTTCCCAGTGTTACTGATAGAAGCAGCCACTGCTTATAGAGTCAGTGTTGCCAGGAACCAGGAGGACACTGAAAGATTCGGCAGGAAATGCTGCTTGTACTTACATTTACATTTTCTTTTCATCATGTTGCCATGAAAGCAGTATGGCACAAAGATAACTTATTTCAAACAGTGCAAGATGTTTCCCCTATGTAGCCCAGCCTCTGTGCCTGCCCTTGTGTAGAGACACATGGAGACAAAAGCATATGTGGACAAATTATCCCCTCAGTTACACATGTACAACTACTAATGATTTCAATGGGAGTTGCCCATAATAACCGAGGGTAGGATTTGGCCCATGCAGTTTAAATTGAACTAAAGCCCAATTTGTAATACTTAGTTGAAAACCAGCAGTGATTATAAGACTAGAATGTGATTAAAGCTTCACCTTCAAAATCTGCTGCCCAGAAATAGAAAAAGTTTAAAAAAATCATTATGTATTTTTTCAACTTGTTAGCAAAGGATGAATTGTTAAAACTTCCAGCCTAAGAAAAGAATTAAAGTATTGGGGGAAACTGGATATTCAGGGTGGCTGTTTTTCATTACTCTGCAACTAATGAAAAAAGTGAGACTTCAAATAGGATTCTGCTTTCATTGTTTCTATTTCCCCACAAGGACCTTCATCACGTTTTTGGAAACCGTATCTACCACGTTTTTCCTGAAGTCAGTCTAATCCTAGAAAACATTTTATGCATTTTCAAAAATATTGATTTCCAATTACTTTAAAATAATCTACTCCCAACTCTTAGTGGCTTAGCACAGTCATTTATATTGCTTATGATTTCATGGGTCAGGAATTCAGGGTGGGGCCACTTGGCCACTTGTCGCTACTCCATCTGGCACCAGCCGGGGCAGCAGGGGCTGGAGGGTACACCTCTGAGATGGCTTCTTCACTCACTTTGATGCCACCCTTTCCCTGTGTGGTTGCTCCACGTGGCTTGGGCCTCACACAGCATGGAAATCTCAGGAAGTTCCCCTTCTTCCCCACGGGCTTTCTTCCAAAAGACAGGAAGCGGACCTGTCAGGTTAGTTAATGCTTCACCTGAGACTGGGACAACATCATTTCTGTCCTGTCTATGAGCCAAGGCAGTCACAGGAGCTTCTAGACTCTAGGGGAGAGAAAGTAGATTCTGCCTACTGATGGGGGAATTAAAAACTTCCAGTGCAAACATGGGTCAGAGATGGGAGATGATCTTTAGAAAATGTAATCTGCTACATTCTTAACCTGAATTAACACATCCTTTTTTTTTTTTGTCTTTGTCTTTTTAGGGCCGCACCCATGGCATGTGAAGGTTCCCAGGCTAGGGGTCGAATCTTACCTACAGCTGCTGGCCTATGCCAAGCAGCAATGTCAGATCTGAGCCGCGTCTGTGACCCACATCACAGCTCACGGCAACGCCAGATCCTTAACCCACTGAGTGAGGCCAGGGATTGAACCTGCTTCCCCATGGATGCTAGTCAGATTCATGTCCACTGAGCCACGATGGGAACTCCAACATATCCTTATTTTAACCGCCATTACATACTTCTGTGTTCAGTTTATGATACCATGTTTGGTGAGCTCAAAAACCAAATGGCTCACCAACCATTCTGTATTGTTAAATATACAGAAACCATTCATTACTTTAAAAGTATTTATTTATTTGTTATTGAAGTATAGTTGATTTACAAAGTTATATTAGTTTCAGGTGTACAGCAAAGCGATTCAGTTATATATATAGAATCTCTTTCTCTATATAGATTCTTTTTCAGATTCTTTTCCCTTATAGGTTATTACAAAATATTGAATACACTTCCCCTGTGCTATACTGTAGGTCCTCATTGGTTATCTCTTTTATATATAGTAATGTGTATATGTTAATCCCAAATGCCTAATTCATCCCTCCCCCCTTTTCCTCTTTGGGAACCATATGTTTGTTTTCTGCCTGTGAATCTGTTTCTGTTTTGTAAATTAATTCATTTGTGTCATTTTTTTAGATTCCATATTTAAGTGGTATCATATGGTATTTTTTTTTCTCTGTCTGACTTACTTCATGTAGTATGATAATATCTTTCATGGAGTCATCATACCAATCATAGGGGATAAATATTAATATTACCCCTTTTTATAATTTGATGAAACAGGGGCTCACAGAGGTTTGGTAAGTTCCCCAAAGCAACTTGGATAGGAAGTGACAGAGTTGAGATGTGAACATCTATTTTTCTGAGGCCATAGTCTTTTTTTAAAAATTAAATATATTTTTAATTTTTATTTCTTTAAATTTTATTGGGGTATAATTGATTGACAGTCTTGTATTAGTGTCGTGTTTACAGCAAATATCACTTCTTTTCCCCCCACCATAGGACATTACAGAGCACTGAGTAAACCTCCCTGTACCATAAGGTAGGTCTTTGTTAGTTACCTATTTTATATGTAGTAGTGTGCATATGTTAATTCCATCTTCCAAATTTATCCCCCCCACCATGGTTTCCCTTTGGTAATCCTAAATTTAATTTTGAAATCTTTGAGTTTATTTCTTTTTTATAAATAATTCTTTTGTATCATTTTAAAATTAGATTTCACATATAAGTGATATCATTTGATATTTGTCTTTGGCTTACTTCACTCAATATGATAATCTCTAGGTCTATCCATGTTGCTGCAAATGACATTATTTCATTTATTTTTATGGCTAATATTCCATTACATATATATATATACACCACATCTTTACCCAGTCCTCTGTCCATGTATATTTATGTTGCTTTCATGTCTTGGGTATTATAAATAGTGCTGCAATGAACACTGGGGTGCATGTATCTTGCTCTTAACTATTATCCTCCTCTAAAAACACAGTGATGCTATCACTATGATATCTCATCTGGGCTCCTGCAACGGTCTCCCAACTCTGCTCCCCGATGTCCCTCTTTTCCCCCACAGAACAGCTAGAGTGGTTTTTTAAAAAACCCAAACTCAGAAAACATCTCTCTTCACTAGTTTCTCATTGCATTTGTATATGTTTATATAGCTTTCTTTAGGGCCATACCTGTGGCATATGGAAATTCTGAGGCAAGGGGTTGAATCAGAGCTACAGCAGCTGTCCGACGCCACAGCCACCGCAATGCCAGATCCGAGCCACATCCGCCACTACACCACAGCTCATGGCAACAGCAGATCCTTTAACCCACTGAGCAGGGCCAGGGATCGAACCAATGTCCTCATGGATACTAGTCATGTTCGTTTCCACTGAGCCACAGTGGGAACTCCTGTGAGTGTAATATTTTAAATGCTCCTTTGTTTGTGGCTTTTCTTTTCAACATTATGAGAAGAGTCCCTTATGACTGTATCATGGTCAGATAATGTTAATACATGAAGTGGTCTTAGAGGTTATTTCTCCTGTTTCCTAAGGTGTTGTTCTAGAAAGGAACATCTTAGGAGCTGTTAAAAGTATTCCTTAGTTAAGAGGTCCTTCGAAGAACACCGTTTACTCTAATCCTGATCTTGAAGGGTCATAACATGTATCAGCATGTTAAAGGCCTTGAGAAATTCTGCAATAACAACTTGTTAGTTCTTTTATTTATTTATTTATTTATTTATTTATTTATTTATTTATTTTTTGCTATTTCTTGGGCCGCTCCCGCAGCATATGGAGATTCCCAGGCTAGGGGTCAGATCGGAGCTGTAGCCTCCGGCCTACGCCAGAGCTACAGTAACGTGAGATCCGAGCCGTGTCTGCAACCTACACCACAGCTCACGGCAACGCCAGATCATTAACTGGCTGAGCAAGGGCAGGGACCAAACCCGCAACCTCATGGTTCCTAGTCGGATTCGTTAACCACTGCGCCACGACGGGAACTCCAACTTGTTAGTTCTTTAACCCAACATCTCCTAAACTCATCAGAACCTAGACCATATCAGCAATTAAGTAAGACTAGTGATAATAACATATGTGTAAAGCAGAATTTTTCAAAGCTGTGTTCCATGGACCTCGTTAATAGATAAAAAGTAAAAAAGGACATAGGGAGGGTTTAAATGATTTTTGCAAGTTAATGGCAAAGTTGGTAGGGAAAATATAATTTTTTGGACAGCCTTCTTGGCCCTCCCTTGGGTGGACCAATTACTGTCAAAAACCAAAATAAAATAAAACAACTGAAGTTGAAATATGTATGATTGATTCCAGCCAGTGAACTGACATACGATGCTTTCCAAAAGACCTTCTCCCTTTTACATCCAGCTGGGAAGGTACACACTATTCTACTAATATGCTTCTTTTCCATAATCTTTTGTTTTCAAAGGTTAATCTTTAATTTAAAAATTATATATTTATCTGTGAAGTAAGGTTGAGGAGACCTTAGTCTGAAGCTCCTTTAATAGAACTGATTATAATAAGTCAACAATTGTGCCTTCCTCTACTTCCTCTTTTTCTTGAAGGATTCTTTAGTTTATTATTTCAATAGCTACTTAGTTGTATCCATGTATGAAATGGGTCCTTAGGGACTAGGAGTTCAGCAGGAATCAAAGCATATTCCTTGTGATTGTTTGGTGGATATGAAGACAGAAACAATCAAGGAATAGGTAGATGTTGCAATGTCTTGTAGTGTTACATGCTATGACAAAAAATAAATAGATAAACAGTGAAAGGGGAAAAGGAATAATAATAATAGTGTGATTTTATTAAAGCCTTTGATAAAAGGATGTTGATAGTTACATGACTATCTTTAGGAAGAATGTTTAAAGCACAGATATGGGAAATGCAAAATCCAGAGCCAAGGGTGGGCTTGGAGCCCCTGAGGGGTGTAAGAGGAGTGAGTGAGTGAGTGATTGTGTGAGAGGGGGAGTGGAAGAGATGGATGAGGTTGGATGGGTCACTAGAGCCACAGTGGGGGATACAGGGAATTATAAAGTACATCTGCTTTCCCCAGGGATTTTATAATCCTGGAGGGTTGGGTGGACATTGTTTAGAAACATGAAAACAAACTTTATAATTGAATTCAATTCAAAAATACCTATTTCTCTAAATGGAGTTTTCATGGCACTGATTAATAGTTGCTCCAAAAAAAAAAAAAAAAAAAAAGGTAGTGTAGGAAGTAAGTTTCTAGATAATTTTAGGAACTTCCTACCACACAGTCATCTTGGAGATTTACAGTACACACACACACACACACGCGCGCACACACACACGCGCGCACACATACACACACGCAGATGGTTCTGAGACATTCACCAATGAAGAAATGTCTTGACTTTAACTCTACATTTACCAAAACGTTTTGTTATTGAAATCTTTCGCTTCTTAAAGAATGCTTATCAACAGCTTGACAAATTGTAGTGTGAGATAATCTATTTCATAAATTGGTTCTCTCCTTGGATCATCAGAATTCTCAGGGACTGGTTTCTTTAGTTTCCAGTAGACATATTCTGTTCTGTTCACAGAAGGTGTTGAATGCAGCACATTTGATATGCACTAGGTCCACAGAACGAAAACGGTAGAATTAGGAGTTTCAAAACTTTTATCTTTATTTAAAATTAGACAACTGATACATTTCACTTTGAAATACTCCTCGAGTTTTTATCATGTCAGCTGTAAAGATAAAACTTAATAAAGATGAGAAATGTACAGTCTTCTTAGAGTCTCCTGGCTCAGCTGTTCCTCTAACGTCTGGTCTTCTGACTCATGACTCATCTGAAACATAACCATTTAAAAAGTCCACCATAACAAAATTGTTAAAATGCTAGATGAATTCCACTGTGGATATCAGATGAGAAATATACCCTCGATGAATGATATATAGCAACATGAAAAAAAATGGAATTCATAGGAGATATTATGACTTCAGAATGAAAAAAAAATCCCTGATGCCTGCAAGGGGACCATAAACACTAATTATGCATATTAATGGGCACAAAACTCTGAGGCTTGGTGTGCTGCTCCCATTGGCAATGGCTTGTCTGAAAATGACAACAAAGTCCACCTGTTCTACTTCCATTAGACCTTCTGCAAATGGAAGTCAGGCCAACGAGGTCCCTGCGGCTGCTTTTAATATTAGCTTTGGAAATTGGTCTCATTACCTTGAACCCCACATCAGAGGAAAAGCAACTACTCAAAACAAATTTGTCAGAAAAGCAGAGATAATGAAGAAAAAGCCAGTTAACCAAGTCAACATCCTGCTTCCCTTCACAAGTACTTATTCCCTGGGCACATGCTAATGATCTGTTGTGGTCTCTGCCTGCGATATTCTGGAAACAATGCTTGCAAACAATTGGGCTCTCATGCTGGAGGTCTCAGAGAGGGTGTGCCTTCATACAGATGAGAGTGTGGATGCTCGTCTGCAATTGCACAGCAGAAAGAGCACCCTCTGGGTGGGAAATAGACTTGAATATTTGATAAGACACTGGGTTAAGGAGCTTTGTGAAGTTAGGAAAGCCATGACTTCTCTCCTGACTTTAATTATTTCCCTGATGGGAACATTTGGGTTCTGAAAGCTCTGTGAGCCTACATTATTTATGCCACAATTATTTTCAGGTTATTATTTTTTCAAATGGTTTAAAAGCCAAGTAAATGAAAATAATTAAGAAATTCAGTTTTGGCTAGTGTTTCATGTTTTTATATTCAATATTGCATCCTTTTTATCCAGAAGCCCAAGGCCTCAAATTATTATTTCACTATTTCTCCCACTACTCTTTTAAGCTGTATAGGAACTTGAGTGCATACTCTTAATATGTATTGATCTCCATGTGCTTTTTGGATAGCCTGTTCTTCCAGCTCTCAGTGGGACCCCAGCATGGTTTACTTTCCCATTTCTTCCAAATTGGGGCCACATGGCCTTCTCACTGAGTTCCTGTTGGAGGAAAATGGGATTTTAATCTAGGAGAGTTAATTGTCATCAAGGTGGGTCTGTTCTTCTGCTGAAACCAGAGTCCACTTTTCTCAGTTTCAGTCTTTCCAAGAAGCCAGCCTCCTCTAATTAGAAGGTAGGACCTCTGTGCCTGAAATGCCTGTGCTCCCTGAATTAATCTGTTATTTCCCCACTTCCTCCTGATTGCTTGCATGTCAAACACTTTCTCAACATCTACATTTGTATTTCTACATTCTCTCTGTGCATGGAAGAGAGAATGACAACCAGCATCAACATTAGCATCCTCTGAGCTATGTCTGCTCTCCCTAGCAAAAGTTTCATGTACCCTCTTATCTGAAATATTGAGGTAAATATCCGGGTGGAGAGGACCATGGTGGGAGGTTGAGTGACAGGTTAAATCATTTTATAGTGAATGTCAAGGAATTCTCCCGGTTCTTTGTCTGCTTTGCAATTTTGTTTTATTGCTTCTTGAGTTCTTTTTTTGTAATTTCATTTTTTTGGAAATTTCTCAAAGTGAGTACAACACTGTCAGTCTTGGTGACATTTAGATTGTATTCAGGTCTTCAGGACAAGGAAAATTTAGTGTAATGTTTATGAGTTTGTAGGTGATAAGAGGAGAACCTCCTTTGGCACTGCCTCACGTTTCCAGGCTGTGGGAGCCATGGGTTGGAGGACAAGCTCTATTGCTCGCTGTCCCACTTTCATTTGTCTCCAGGGCATAAAGAGAAGCTTTCTGATGGGTTAGTTTGAGAGAAAGAACATGATATAGCCCTTTCTCCCCATCCTCCTCCTTTTTCTCTCTCTGTTTTTCTGCCATGTATCTCCTTTTTGTTTATCTGTCACACTGCAGAGACACTGCATTCTGGTATGTTGCTGGCTAGGATGCTTGCGTTTGCTGAGATCCAGAGACCAGAGAAATACACAAGCCTGTTAAAGTCAAAGGTGAAGTATTGACACTTTCTTAAGCCTCACCCTCCCATCTAACCTTGCTTCTTTCTTTTTCTTTTTCATAAATAATAAACCCAATATTTTGGTCTCCAAGTATCTGATTCCTTGTCTTTCAGTTTTCTCTGAACTCTGGAGAGGTGCTTGGCCTTCAGTCCCTTGCAGTTTGAAGACTGATAGCATTTTCTGCTCCTACATTTTCCACTTTTTGGAAAGTTTCATGAGACTGAAAGAAACTTTTTTACAAACAGAAACTAGATTAGCCTTTCAGAACCAATTAAGACAAATAACAATGACACTGGGGAAGTTTACTTAGCAACACAACAATCATCAAGATGGAATGATTTAATCATCTCCACTGAACATGGAAATGGGAATAATGACCCAGCCTCAATTTTCAGAAAATGTTAAGTGCATAAACATATGTCCTTTGGGGTTGCAGTTTTCCAGAAAACATTTTCTGTTTCTTACCCACCTGTGCAACAGTGAGGATTAGTCAAAAACTTTCAATTACACATCATACCCCATGCATGCCATGTGGGAAATGCAGCATATAAAGAACACAATCTCTAGCTTTCAAAACAAACATGAAAAGGGATATTACACAGGGTGGTTCTGGAAAATGGAAAAGTGAACATAATGGTTATAGATGCATGGAGAATTGTGGATGTGAAATGAATAGAGACAAAATTGCCTTGGAACAAGTAAGAGAGAGAGTTTCAAAGGTGGCCTTAGAATGGCCAGCTGATTGAGTAGAGCAATTTGTAATATTCTTCCATGAACACCCATAATTTTATTGATTTTTTATTTTAAATATTTGACTTTCAGAGGCCAAAATATTTCCATGCAGTATAATACTTCAGCAAAACTGAGATTTTTGACCCCTAGGGAAAAATGGCAGTTAATAAAGGTCTCCTAGAAGAAAATTTTTCTATGAAACTTAAAGTTGACCTAAAAAGTCTGACCCTTATTAAGTTGGAACCATTTTGGAAATAGAAACATAGCATTTTCAGAAATTTCACTTGTTTTTCAAATGTTTCAACATTTCTTACAATTATGAAGATATGTATGAACTGAAAGTGTTTCTGAAGCTTTGAGTTTTCTTGTAAATATTTCACATGGCAACAGATAAAATATTTTTCTTTTTCTAGTGCTCCTGGCAAAACTTTGCAGTCCCTGGAAAATAAAGGGAGACTGAAAACATTGGGGTAATTCTTTCTCTGGTTGTATAGGTAAAGAAGGCTTTATCCAGGCCATTTCTGATAGCAGATGAATATCTTTTTGGTTGGAGATTGAATTTTTGTCTCTTGATTTAGCAGCTCCCAGTCTGCTGGCCAGGACTCTTTCCTGTGCACCTGTGAGAATGCTCAAGGAGGCAATTCACAGTTGTTCTTGGACTTCTTGGAGAATTCACAACAGTCTGATTTTAAAAACATAGATGCTGGAGCACTGCCTGATTGTGCAATGTTTTTGAGGTGTTATGATATGCTTTGCAAGCCTTGCATTTTAGACACAGAAATAAATAAAAAGTTCAAATTAAGCCATGCATAGATAGAAAGCAAATCTTTGAAACACAGTAATAAAAAGTTTAAAGTATTTGGATGTGTGGGGAATTGTGTCTTTGACTGTCTTCTTTAATAATTTGCAAAAATTGAAAAAAAAGGATTTACCAGAGTCAAGAGAAAAGAACTTAGTATTAATACTGACATTTCTTTAGCAGATTTAAGTCAACTCAAATAGTGTCATGAGGGTTTGATTGAAAAATAATTCTGTACATTTAGGGAGGATATGTTCTTCAAGGGAGCATGAATTTTGGGGAGAGGTGCCTATGGAATAGGTTGGCCCTTAAGAGAGAAGATGACTTTTGTTCAATAACTGAGAGGAAGTAAGTTCTCACTTCTTGTGGGTGATTTGGTTTGTGAATCTGAGGCCGTTTTGCTATATGGAGGAAGATAACTTGAAGACAGAGTCAGTATATAGAAGAGGCAGAGTCTTAACAACTGTAGAGAAATGTGGCTGAAACCTTGATCAAACCTCTCCTGAATCCTTTAAAAATTGACATATATTCGACATACAATATTATATTAATTTTAGGTATACAACATAGTGAGTCAACATTTGTGTACATTGTGAAATGGTCATCATAGTAAGTTTGGTCTCCATCTGTTATCATACAAAGTTAATATAAATTATGACTTAATTTAACATAATATACATTACATCCACAACTTATTTATTTCATAACCAGAATTTTGTGCTTCTTGACCTTCTTCATCCATTTTTGGACAACTCTCCACCCAACTTTCTTCCCTTCTGACAAACACAAGCTTGTTCTTTATATCTATGAATCTGTGCTTCATTTTGTTTGTTTGTTTTGTTTTTTAGATTCCACTTATAAGTGAAATCATGCACTTCTTATTTTTTTCTGTCTGTCTTATTTTGCTTAATATAATACTCTCAAATTCTATCCATTTTGTTGCAAATGTCAAGATTTCTTTCTTTTTCACAGCGAGTAGTATTTCACTGAATATATATGCCACACCTTCTTTATCTGTTCATACCTTGATGGACACTAGGTTGTTTCCATGTCTTGGCTTTTGTAGAGATCGCAGTGAACATGGAGGTGCACATACCTTTTTGAATGAATGTTTTGTTTTCCTTCAGTACATACCAGTAGAAATGGAATTGCTGGGTCACATAGTGGTTCTATTTTTTATCTTATTTTATTTTTTCTTTTTACAGTGGCACCTTCTGCATATGGAATTTTCTAGTCTAGGGGTTGAATCAAAACTGCTGCTACAGGCCTACACCACAGCCACAGTGAGCTGCATCTATGAACTGCCGCATCTATGGCAGCTTGTGGCAACACCAGACCCTTATCCCACTGAGTGAGGCCAGGGATCGAACCTGCATCCTCACAGTCACTATGTTGCGTTCTTAACCCACTGAGCCACAATGGGAACTTCCATTTTTACTTTTTTGAGGAACCCCCATATGTTTTCCTATAGTGGTTGCACCAATTTACATTCCTACTAACAGTGTGTAAGGGTTCCCTTTACTCCACATCCTTGCAACTCTTGTTATTTCTTATCTTTTTGATAAGAGCCATCCTGACAAGTGTGAGGTGACATTTTGTTTTGTTTTGTAATTTGCAGTTCCCTGATGAATAATGATGTTGAGCATCTTTTCATGTGTCTGTTGGCCATCTGTATGTCTTCTTTGGGAAAATGTCTATTCATCCTCTGCTGTTTAATTGGATTGTATTTTGTTGTTGTTGTTGTTGTTATTGAGCTGTATGGGTTCTTTGAATATTTTGGATATTAACCCTTTATTGGATATATGATTTTCAAATACCATCTTCTGTTCAGTAGGTTGCCTGTTCATTTTATTGATGGTTTCCTTTGCTGTGCAGAAGTTTTTTTTGTTGTTGTTGTTGAGTAGAAAATTTATTTACAGAAGCTTTTTAATTTTATATAGTTTTCTGAGATTTTGTAGTTGTTGTTTGCTTTTCTCAACTTTGAGTTTTGTTAGTATTTTCTGTTACAAATAAATGAATTGGTTGAGATGGAAACATGAGTTGATTTAAGAAAACTTGAATTAATGTTACTCCCTAAATAGGAGTGAATACACTATACTGTTGTGTGCTATCACACATACAAAAATGCACATTACTTTTTTAGGTGTCCTAAGAAGAACAGTAACATGTAAAGGACAAAGAACAGTAACACATGCAAATTTAAATCTACACCTTCAATATGTAGGTCAAATGTCACACTCATTTAGTTTCAACTGATTTACTGGAGAAAACACAAAAGCATATAATAAGAATCAGATGTACTACAAGTTGCATATAACTAATTGGATTCAACAAAATCTTGGCGATGTTTCTTTTTGTTTTTTGAGGAATCCAACAATTTAGTCAAAATAGAAACTGTCTTATTTCAATGCAGAGCAACAAATGAAAAAATATACAGTACAACACAAGAAAACAATGCAATTTTGTTCAATTGAAAGACACACAAACATATCAAGAAAACTACAAATATACACAGAAAAAAATTGTACAATCAAACACACACAAATAATTTACCCAAACACAAAACTAAATGGTCTCACATGCTGAAGTCCATGGATAAAAGCACACAAAGCAAGGTATCTGCCTTATCTTAACAATTAGAGTTCACTCTAAAATGACAACCCAGATAATTGAAATACCTAGGGGTTATTATATTTATGATACTTTAATATTTGCATGTCTTTTCCTTATTTAGAAAAGCAAAGGACAAAACCATTACATAAAACTGTTCAAGGAGTTCCCATCATGGCACAGTGGTTAACGAATCCGACTAAGAACCATGAGGTTGTGGGTTCGATCCCTGCCCTTGCTCAGTGGGTTAAGGATCTGGCGTTGCTGTGAACTGTGGTGTAGGTCGCAGACGCGGCTTGGATCCTGCGTTGCTGTGGCTCTGGTGTAGGCCGGTGGCTACAGCTCCAATTAGACCCCTAGCCCAGGAATCTCCATATGCCGCGGAAGCGGCCCTAGAAAAAGGCAAAAAGACCAAAAAAAACCCCCCAAAACTGTTCAAGAACCAAATCAAACCCTAATGTAAAACTGATGAAATTAGAAGGTGCCTTTGAACTTCATTTTATTAAAAATCTAAGACCACAAGGCAGATGGAATAAAGGAGGAGGAGGAAGAAGACAGAGGGCTTCATAAAGGTAAGAAAGAATGAATAAAAAGGAAGATGGAGAGAATGAGACCTAAAATTGTTACCTAGCAAATGAAGAATGAATAAATTAGAGGATCAGAGGGAAATGAACAGATAATAATTTCAGGATATATAAGTTCCATCATCAACATCATTATTCTCATCAACCAGTGCATCAGTTTAGTTATGGTCATGCTTGTGTCAAAAAGTCTTTTGAGTTGGTCAAATCATTTGTAGTAATAATCAGCTATCTTGAGAAAAAATTTAAATCACAGTTTTTGGAATTGCAAAAGCAAAAACAAAATTTGTTCCGAAAATGTTAATTACAATATCTGTCTTTTGCTCACAGCCCCATCTATGGGAAAAATTCCCTGCTCACGGTGCTTGTTGGATTGGCTATCATGTTTTTACTTTGTTTATCTAAACCCTGTGGTCAACAGATTATTAAACCAGATTTGAACATCTGACTCCAGGGTAACAAAGCCATAAGCTCTCCAGCAAATTGGAGCATGACCTGGTGCTAGGAGACACACTGGACCAATCAGATTTTCCATCTCTGGGACTGAAATGAAGAAAGACAAAAGAATCTGCCAGTTGACAATAAAGCAGAAGCTGAAAAGTTGCTTTGAGGTGAATGTGAGGCATCATAAGACAAAGCCATGTGAAGCCAGAGGTATGAAGAGTGTACAGAGGCCTGTAGTGGTGAAGCTTAGTCCTACTGATGGCAGAACATAGAGTAAAGAGCCAAGAACTTCTGCTTGCTGGCACTCCTGGCGATACTGTGATCTGCTAATTCTTTCTGAGGTGGGGATCCATTATAGCACCTGTTTGTCAGAGAACTCATTCCCCCGGTGGTACCAAGGCTATTTTTGCAATAAAGTCCCCTATTACTTGAGCTAACTTGAGTATGTCTCTCTCCCTACAAACCAGAGGATTTGGCTGAAATATTTCTCAACTTATTTTGGGCTTTCTGCCTGTAAGCATATAAAAATTAGCTGGGGATCTTGTTAGAAACACAGTTTCCTAGGATGGAACTCTGGAGATTCCTATTCAGTGGTATAGAGAGAGACCTGGAGTTTGCTTTTCCTTTTTCTTTCCTTTTTTTTTTTTTTTTTTTTTTTTTTTTTTTTTGATGTAGTTGTCAGGGGAATGGTATTTGGGAACCCCTACATTGCTTCACGTTGCCCCTTTCCTGGGAATACTTTAATCCTGTGGTCCTCAGGCTTTTTGGTCTCAGGACCTTTATTTTCACTCATAAAAGTTATTGAGGACACAAAGAGCTTTTGTGTATATGCTTTGCGTGTATCGGTATCATATTAGAAAGTAAAATTGGTAAATTAAAATTTTTCTATCGGAGTTCCTATTGTGGCTCAGCAGGTTAAGTATCCGTGAGGATACAGGTTCAATCCCTGGCCTCCCTCATTGGGTTAAGGATCTGGCTTTGCAGCAAGCTGAAGTGTAGATCATAGATATGGCTTGGATCTGGCATTGCTGTGGCTGTGGTGTAGGCCAGCAGCTGCAGCTCTGATTTGACCCCTCGCTTGCAACTTCTATATACCACAGGTTGGGCCCTAAAAGCTTTTTTCTATGAATTCATTAAAAATAATAAACCATTGGATGTTGTCAGTTTCCTGGTGCTACTGTAATGGAGTGAATGGTTTAACAACAGAAATTTGTTGCCCTTGCAGTCCTGGAGACTAGAAGTCTGAAATCTAAGTGTAGGGAATCCTGGTTTCTTTTGAAGGCTCGGAGGAAAATCTGTTTCTGCCTCTCTCTAACCTCTGGGAGTCTCAGGTGCTATTTGCCTTGCAGATGATATTCTCCCTGTGTCTTCACATCATCTTCGACCTTTATAGGAAATATAAGAAAGGCAAATATCTGTCAGTCTCTGTATCCACATTTCTCCTTTTTATAAGGACACCCTTGGACTTGGTTTCACCCTAAGGACTTCTTCTTAGCTTGATCATCGGCAAAAACCCTGTTTTCAAGTAAGAGCGCCATCACAGGTATTGGGGATTAGGACATTTTGGGAAGTACATTTCCACCCATAACACATGTTAACACAAATAACATTTTTTTGTGGAAATAACTATATTTTCCAACATAAAAAATTTAGTGATAAAATGAACTTTATTTTGCATTTTATAAATCTCTTTATTATTTGGTCAAATAGAAGTTAACTAAACTTCCCAACCTGCTGGAATATATTGCTTTAGTTAATCTATATGGAGAAAAATCAGATCTCACACAAAAAAATATGGTTGAAAAAAAGAGTTATTTTAAAAGCCTTTTCTGATAATTGTGCACAATTTTCTATGATGTTATACCACAAGCTGACAAGTTGTAGTTGCATAAAGGCTATTGTTATGCAGCATTTGAAACCATATCAATATACTTTTCATGCCTTGTCACATTAAAATTCATTGGTAACTCTTGCAATTGAAGGGTACTCTTAACACTGTGATTTTGTAACATCATGCAATGATCATTTAAAAGATCTTGGTTTTTTATGAGGTCCTTTATTTTCCTACTTACTCGGTGTGTGGTGTTTGTTATTAGCATGTTGTATTTCAGATCATTTGTTCAGGCTTTAGAATGTTACACAGGAAAAGAGACGCCTATAATCCATTAAGGAATCCATTTCTTAAAAAACACCATTACATCAAAGAAATTTGTTGCACTGGTTTGGAAAAGTGCTAACCACAATGCAGTGATTTTTTTTCTTTTCTATTTTTTTAAACTTTTTTTTTTCTACTGTACAGCGTGGTGACCCAGTTACACATACATGTATACATTCTTTTCTCTCACATTATCATGTTCCATCATAAGTGACTAGACATAGATCACAGTGCTACACAGCAGGATCTCATTGCTAATATATTCCAAAGGCAATAGTCTGCCATCCATTAACCCCAAGCTCCCAGTCCATCCCACTCCCTTCCCCTTCCCCTTCCCCTTGACTTATTATTAGAGAAATGCAAATCAAAACTACTATTAGATACCACCTCACACCAGTCAGAACAGCCATCATTATTAAGTCCACAAATATCGAATGCTGGAGGGGGTGTGGAGAAAAGGGAACCCTCCTGCACTGTTGGTGGGAATGTAAGGTGGTACAACCACTGTGGAGAACAGTATGGAGGTACCTTAGAAATCTATACATAGAACTTCCATATGACCCAGCAACCCCACTCTTGGGCATATATCCGTACAAAACTTTCCTTAAAAAATACTCATGCACCTGCATGTTCATTTCAGCACTATTCACAATAGCCAGGACATGGAAACAACCCAAATGTCCATCAACAGATGATTGGATTAGGAAGATGTGGTATACATACACAATGGAATACTACTCAGCCATTAAAAAGAACAAAATAATGCCATTTGCAGCAACATGGATGGAACTAGAGACTCTCATACTGAATGAAGTAAGGCAGTGATCTTTTCTGAACAGAAGTCAGAAAACTTTGGTATAAAGATATTGGTTCCCTGAATGATACAGATTTTCAAAATGTTCAGTGGAAAACTCCAGTGAACCCTCATGAGAGAATGAGAAAAAAGGCACATAATGTCTTAATATTTTTATGAAAATAATTTTTTACCTCATGGATCATCTGAAAATGTCTCAGGGATCCCTGATAGGTCCCTGGGCCACACTTCCAAAACTTCTAATTCATTCTTACTTAAGGAAATTTCCCCAACATTTTAAGTATTACCTCAAATTGTCTTCACTGCATCCTAACTGATTCCACCATGTAAACAGAATGAACTCTTTGTATGGCTCTATTCATGTGCATACTATACCATCTCCATGTGAACTCCAGGGACTGAATTGTATACACATTTTTATCACTGTAGGTAAAGAACACAATGCCTTAAGACAGATCCTTTCTCATTTGAACTATATCAGTCAAATTCATTATGTTGCTCTTATACAGAATAGCTTTCAATAATCAAGGTACCCAGCTTTAACTGTTGCTATTTTCATATCATAATGCAGACTTTCTCATCAATCGAAAATTTTCTGACTTTCCTACACTGAGATGGGAATTAGTTTGTAACAATAAGTTAGTTACATACATTTTCTTGAAATTCCATAGATGTACTCTTAAGATTTTATGTGTGCCTTTCTCTCCATCTAGATTGCTGTCTGCTAGCAAACTTTTACTCATTCTCCATGATGCAAATCAAAATTTAACTTCCCCAACTCCATGAGACACTGTTCTGCTCTTACAGTAATTGTACTCATGCTGTATTGTGCCCTAAGATTATTTGTGCAATTTTCTCTTAAAGGAATCTTTCAAAGATGCCCAAATGGTGCACAGAAAGAGACATCTATTTCTCACTCCTGTTGTGTAGTTCATAAGGACAGGAGTGTTATGCTATGTCAACTCATTTCTACATAAATAGAAAAGAGCATAGCCTCTTGGATAGGGTATTCCCAGTCATCTTAACAAATAATGGATCATGTTTTCAGTCAGACCTCCATTGGTTTCCAGAGGCAGAAATTCTCCAACCCAAATGAAATGGGGCATTTATTTGTGAATGTATATTTGTTAGGGGGAAGGTTTACAGAACTGAAAAACAACTGAACCATAAGCCTCAAGCATACAAGGTCCAGGGCTGCTCCAGGGAATTCATAGAGTGGAACTTGGCCTGGAATGCTTTTAGGACTTCCTGCCTCACCTTCATTTCTTTCTGTAGACCAGCTTTCTCTATGAAGCTAGAACCACGGCTGCTACTAATATCTTCTGGCGACATACCTTACCAGCATTGTCATCCACAGGAAATGACTTTTCTCCTAGAAACAGCTGAAAAATCTAAGAACCATTAGATAGCCTAGTTTTCAATTGCCTGCCCAATGCTTGGACACATTTTTTTTTTTTTTTTTTTTTTTTTTTTATGACCAGGAGGGTGAAAAACTAGAATTGGCACAGGTTGGGCATAGGCCAATCTTAAGGACAGTTATTATCCAGGGAGGGGGTTTATGAAGGAAGATGGCAGCAATCCTTTGAACCCAGTTATTGGAACTGGAAAATAAAGGGGTGGGGAGAAACCATTCCCCAAAAGATGAGAAGTTATGTTTTCAGAAAAGAAGGGGTCCTAGATAAATTAGTCACTAAATGTCCACCACAATAACTGCCTAGTCTGTCTTTACAGAATCCCTTGTGAAGACATTTTAAAATACCACATTAGCTAGCCATGGCCAATTTGATCGTGTTGTATGCTTTGGAATAGTAACATCAATTTATATCTGTGGCTGCATGAACTTATTTAATGATTGCATTTTAGCATTTCAGGTTACATGCTTTTCTAGTAAATCAACACTTCACAGGGAATTGTTATTATTTTCCTATGGAAAATAATGTGATGAAATTACATGGATACTACTAGATTTTGCACAGAATTCGCATTCCCATTAGTTTTCCACCAATTTCCCCAGGATTAGTCTGGGCCTGCCAGATAATGTAGTCTTCCTAGGGTAGCTGTCACCCGGATAAGACCTTCAAGAGGGCTGAACAGGTGACGCAGAGCCACTATGCCATTCAGAAGACTTTGAGTCTATGCTTGAATACCAAGCACAGGGCTTGGCACCATGGGGTGATTCATCACCTCAGAGCAAACTCAGTGTCCAACAGCTTCATTCACTATAATCCAATGTCATGGAAATAAATATCATACTCCATTTTCACCATATTCCTACTTCTTATCTGGTTATCAATTACCCTTAATTTTTGTAATTGCCTATCATTATTGACAACCTAGTTTCACATGTTGCACATAGAATTCTTTCAAATATTTCTGCCTTTATCATTCTATAATACTTGCTCTGGCTAAGATCCCCATTGTTGATCTCAGGTTAAATGTGAGAGGGGCTTTTTCTAGTTTCAGTCTGTATTAGATTTCCTCTATTAAACCATCTCATCCTCTCTCTTTTTATTTTCTTTCAGAGTACTTAATATAATTTACAATTGGAGACTTGGTATATTTACTTAGTTAATGTCTCCTCTCTAACCTCATGAAGATAGGTACCAGATTTTTGTTCATTGTGGAGGTGTACTCATTTAATGCAGGACCTGATGTATTAGGTCTCAAAAAATATTTGTTCAATGACTGAATGGGTAAAAGAGAAAGTACTTTTTAAGCAATAGTCCTCCAGGAAATAAAATCTGCTTGATATGCAACAGGTAATTCCAAGTAATGGAAGAAGAGCTAATGAAAAAAGAAAGAAAGAAAAAAAAAAAAACAAGTAGCAGGCAGTCAAAATACAAAGACAGCATAGGTTTTAATTTTTAAAATACTGTCTTAAAAAATAGCATATGCTCTGTGATTCCATAGCCACAGCAGCTTGGGATCCAAGCCATGTCTGTGATGTACACCACAGCTCACTGCAACACTGGATCCTTAACCCACTGAGGAAAGCTATGGATCGAACCCACATCCTCATATTTCCTAGTCAGATTCATTTACACTGCACCACAATGGGAACTCCAGCTATTATTATTTATTGAGAACTGATATAGTACCAGGCATACTATGAATTATTGGGGGCATGAGAATAAATAATGGGGCAGCTAGTCTTTACCGAATCCAACCAAACCTCTAAATAAGTGGTTCTTAAACCTGATTGCACATTAGAATCACCTACAAAGCTTGTAAAACTCCTTCTTATGCTTTTGGGAATTGGGGCTCAGAAACCAGGACAAATACTGATACACTGGCTACTGTTATTGTTGTAATAACCATCCTTTGTCTCTGACCCAGGAGTCTTGTATCTTCTGCCAGCATTCATGGAACTGAGGCAGACTGACCTGTTAGCTTACAAGTAGGAAAAAAACCTCAGATTCATCATAGTTTTTTTAAAAATATAATCTGGATCTAACCATGAGTTTATAGGAAATATGGGAAAGAGAACAGGCTAAACAACATTAAGATGATATAATCAGCCAAACGTGTGGTAGTGGAGGGTAGAGAACTGTTATATATTAAAGAAACTTGGAGTTCCTGTTGTGGTACAGTGGAAATGAATCCCACTAGGAACCATGAGGTTGTGGGTTCGATCCCTGGCCTTGCTCAGTGGGTTAAGGATCCTGTGTTGTCGTGAGCTGTGGTGTAGGTTGTAGATGTGGCTCAGATCTTGTGTGGCTGTGGCTGTGGCTATGGCTGTGGCCAGCAGCTGTAGCTCCAATTTGATTCCAATTTGGAATCTCCATATGCCACAGGTGCAGCCATAAAAAGCAAAAAAAAAAAAAAAAAAAAAAAGACTTAGGAGATTAATATGAAATAAATGAAATTTATGAACATGGTTTGGGCCATTTTTCAAGTAAAACTTGCCATTCACTCATTCATTCATTTACTCATTTATTTAGCGGTGCTAGGAGTTGCAAATACAAAGATGTAAGACAGTTTCTATTTGTAAGAATATAATCCTTTAAAAAGGGAGATAGACATGTAAACAAATTATACAGTGGCTGTGACAGTAGTAGGTACTGGGTATGGTGGAGGTGGGAGCGGCCATTGATCTAAGGGGACTAGGGAAATATAAAAATAAAATTCACATCAAAGTTGATCCTTGAGCTTAATTTTTAAAATAAAATTTATTTGAAGCATTTTTAAACAATTACACAATTTACCTACTACAAAGTTTTAAGTAAATTTATTAAGTTGTGCAACTTGTATCAATATATATATCAGTTTAAGGGCATTACTTTGAGCTGAATTTTCAAAGATGAGTAGGTATTTGCTAGGGAGACAAGGGAAAAGAAAGATACTCCAAGAAGGTGGAAAAGAATGAGCAAACAATTATACAATGCTACGCAATGATGTAGGTAGTATCATTATGACCCTCATCTTACAGATGGGGAAGCTGAGGCATTGTGAGTATATTGTCTTAGGTCACATGATTAGTAAGTGGTGGAATGGAATATAATTCAAACCCAGGTTGTCTGACTGTAATTACTATGTCCTTTCTCATTCTTCTTTCCTGCTCTGAGGTCAAGTCTGTCTGTCTGTCTGTCTGTCTGTCTTTCTTTCTTTCTTTCTTTCTTTCTTTCTTTCTTTCTTTCTTTCCTTCCTTCCTTCCTTCCTTCCTTCTTTCTTTCTTTCTTTCTTTCTTTTTTTCTTTCTTTCTTTCATTTTCTTTCTTCCTTCCTTTCTTTCTTTCTTTCTTTCTTTCTTTCTTTCATTTTCTTTCTTTCTTTCTTTCCTTTGGTTTCCTTTGCTGTGCAAAAGCTTGCAAATTTGATTAGATCACATTGGTTTATTTCTGTTTGGGAGATGGACCTAAGAAAACATTTGTATGGTTGATGTTAGAGAATGTTTTGCGTATGTTTTCTTCTAGGAGTTTGATGGTGTCTAGTCTTATGTTTAAGTCTTTAAGCCATTTTGAGTTTATTTTTGTGCATGGTGGGAGGGTGTGTTCTAGTTTCATTGATTTATATGCAGTGGTCCGATTTTCCCAGTGCCACTTGCTGAAGAGACTGTCTTTTTCCCATTTTATATTCTTGCCTCCTTTGTCAAAGATTAATCAACCATAGGTATCTGTGTTTATTTCTGGGTTCTCTGTTCTGTTCCATTGGTCTGAATATCTGTTTTGGTACCAGTAACACACTGTCTTGTTACTATAGCTTTGTAATATTGCCTGAAGTCTGGGAGGTTATACCTTCTGCTTGATTTTTGTTCCTCAGGATTGCTTTGGTAATTCTGGGTCTTTTATAGTTTCACATAAATTTTTGGGTTGCTTCTCCTAGTTCTGTGAAAAATTTCATGGGTTATTTGATATGGGTCACATTGAATCTGTAAATTGCTTTGGTTTGAATGGCCATTTTAACGATATTAATTCTTCCAGTCCAGGAACATGGAGTTTCTTTCCATTTATTTGAATCCTCTTTAATTTCCTTGATTAATATTTTATAGTTCTCAACATATAAGTCTTTCACCTCCTTGGCCAGGTTTATTCCTAGTGTTTAATTTTTTGGGTGTGACTTCTAATATGTTATATATTCCTTTTCTAATATTTCATTGCTATTATACAGAAATGCAACCAATTCATGAATGTTAATCTTGTATTCTGCTACTTTGCTGAATTCATTGATCAGTTTGAGTAGTATTTATGGTGGAGTCTTTAAGGTTTTCTATATATAGTATCATGTCATCTGCATAGGGTGACAATTTTACCTCTTCCAGTTTGGAGACGTTTTATTTCTTTTGTTTGTCTGATTGCTGTGGCTAGGACTTACAATATTATGTTAATAAAAGTGGTAAGAATAACAACTCATATAACTCAACAGCAAAAAAGCAAACAATCCAATTGAAAACTGGGCAGAAGACCTAAATAGACATTTCTCCAAAGAAGGCACACGAATAGCCAACAGGCAATATGAAAAAATGCTCAACATCACTAATTATTAGAGAAATGCAAATCAAAACTACAATGAGTTACCATCTCACACCAGTCAGAATGGCTATCAAAAAGTCTACAAATAACAAATGCTGGAGGGGGTGTGAAGAAAAGGGAACTCTCCTAGACTGTTGGTGGTGACATAAATTGGTAAAACCTTTATGGAAAACAGTATGGGTTCCTCAGAAAACTAAATATAGAACTACCATATCATCCAGCAATCCCACTCCTGGGCATATATCTGGACAAAATTTTCATTCAAAAAGATATTTGCACCTCTATGTTCATTGCAGCATTATTCACAATAGCCAAGACATGGAAACAACCTAAATGTCTATCAACAGATGAATGGATTAAGAAGATGTGGTACATATACACAATGAAATACTACTCATCCATAAAAAGAACAAAATAACACCATTTGCAGCTACCTGGATGGAAATAGAGATTCTCATACTAAGTGAATAAGTCAGAAAGGGAAAAATGAATACCATATGATATTCATTGTGGAATCTAAAATATGGCACAAATGAACCTATCTACAGAACAGAAGCAAACTCATGGAAAGGAGAAGAGACTTGTGGTTACCGAAGGGGAGAGGGAGGGAGTGGGATGAACTGAGATTTTGGGGTTAGTAGATGCAAACTATTGCATTTGGAATACATAAGCAATGAGGTCCTGCTATATAGTACAGGGAACAATATCCAATCACTTATGATGGAACATGATGGGAGATATTGTGAGAAAAATAATGTATAAATGTATAATTGCTTTGCTATACAGCAGAAATTGACAGAACATCGTAAATCAACTACAATAAAAATTGGAAATAAAAACAGACTGGTATGTAGGAGCTTGAATAGCTTGAGTGCAGAGGAAGTGAGAGTGGATTGAAGCAGTGGGGATGCCGAGATGGTGGTCCAGTTGTGGCTGGTGTGACAAATGGATTGTGGAGATGAAATAAGGGAAGGAGAAGATTATATTGAGCCTGAGGTTTCTGAGGGTCACTCAAGTTGAAACAAACAGAGACAGGCAACCAGGCTTGCAATAAAGATTTAGCTCTTATGTATAGGTGGTAGCTGAAGCCATGAATGTAAATGAAACTATCCAGGCATAGCACAGAACTCTAGAGGATGTGACCTTTTGAAGATAGAACAAAGGAAGATGCTATGGACTGTACTGTTCATAAAACAAAATTCATACCTTGAAGTGCTAACCCTCAATATGAATGCTAATCCTCAATATGAATGAAAAAGGGCTTTTAGGAGATAATTAAGGTTAATGAAGTTATAAAATCAGGGTCCTGACACAGTGGGGTTGGTGGCCTTATAAGAGGAAAAAGAGAGAGAGAGGATCTCCATGTGTACATACTGAAGGGATGCCATGTGAGAACATGGCAAGAAGTTAGCTATCCACAAGTGAGGAAGAGAGCTCAGACACTGACCCTTGATGGACCTTGGTTGGTCTGGCACTTCTAGCCTCCAGAACTGTGAGAAAAAATTCTGGTTGTTTAAGTCACCCAGTCTATGGTATTTGTTATGGCAGCCCAAGGAGACTAAGACAGAAAAGGAGCCAGCTGCATAGCTTTGGAATGGATGATCAGAGAAGGAGAAAAAGTACCAAGGTAGACTGGTATCATGGAGGTCAAGCTAGGAGATTTACCAAAGGAATATTACAATGGATATGCCTCTAAGGGGTCATGTTGTTTAACACATATTCATTATATTTCATAAATGAGAAGTCATTGGTGACTGTGGCAGGGTGTGGAGGTGGTGAGATAGAAGCCCATTTTCCATGGATTGAAGAGTAAATGTGAGCTGAAGAAGTGGATTGTCTATAGAACCTTTGTACTGGCCTCATGCAGGAGATTGTCAGAAGTTCAGACCCAGTCTCCATCCAAGACCTACTGAATCATAATCTCAATTGAATAAGATCCTGTAACTTAAAGTTGAGCATCTCGACCATTTCTTCAAGGAAACTACGTGGGAAAGAAGAAGAGAGGATTAGGAGATAGCCAGGGAGGAGCACAAGGGAAATTTGAATGTGAGGCTCTTGAATTTACTGTCAGTCTGCGAGAATGAAATCAGTTGAAAGGGAAAGATTGAAACTTAAGGAGAAAGAAAGGATAACAAATGGTGCAAGGTCAGAGGGGTGAGATCAAGAACTTAAGCGGAGAAAATAGCCTTGTCTAAGAGTAGGGGCACTTCTCCCTTTGGGCTCGGACAAAGAAAACGTTGGTTATGTAGATACAGATTTTAAGGTAGGGTTAAAAGTTGAGGGAGCATATGCCCAAAACTTTGTTTCTTTTTTCCTCTACTAAGTTGGAGGTAAGAACACCTTCTTAAAGAAAGGAGTTGATTGATTGAAATGAAAGTGGTTAAAAATGTCCATGGGGTCTGAGCTGCATAAGGACATGTGTCTGCATGAATGTGTGAAGAAAGGGAATAAAGGGAAGGACCGAGGGACTGGACTACTTACTGAGAGCCATGAAGTCAATAGAGTGTGGTCAAAGATTGGTACATTGAAGTTAAACATGCCAGAGGTGAAGCAGTTCTGGACAATGACAAAGTCTTGGAGATGGCCATGGGATTAGGTGGTTGGTGAATGAAAAAGGATTGTTGGAATCATGAAGCTTAGAGAACTGTGAACAGAGTATGTCACATAGATTGCCAAAATGGATGTTAAGGTCATCCACGGTGACAGTCAGAGGGAGTCATCAGACTGAAACCTGGATTTGCATCTCAATATTCTCAAAGGGAGATCTGTTGTGACTGCCAGGAGAAAGGCACAGAAGGCGGATTAGGAAGAGAGGTGAGACCTCAATGAAGGGAAGATTTTGTGTGATGGTTTAAAAGTAGCAATGGGGAGCAAGCAGAATGAAGACAGTGATTCTCAGTCCTGGCTTCATAAGGGGTGGGGATGCCAAGAAGGGGAAGCACAGTGTATTCCATGCTGCTCTCAGGTCCTGCTTTGATCTCCAGTCTGGCTGCCTGCAATTCATACTGCTTCTGCTTCCTATCCTGTCAGTCCTTCCATCGTCACTGGTAGGTGCCAGACTGAGCAGCTCCTCATCTGCAGACTTCGGGATTGTTTCAACCTACAATCTCAAGGTCTGCAGTCTGGGGTGGGACTTCAATGGTCAGTGAAGATTCCAGGGCGTGAGAGATACTCTGTAAGTTTTGGACCTCTTCCTTCCTTTTTCGTCTATTTCTTTGTAAGTTTTGTAGACTTGGAAGTGAAGATCATGAAGATGGGGAGATGTGAGGGTCAGTGGGTTGTGAGAAGGAATCCACTGGGAGAAGAATCTGGAGAGATTGCCCAGAGACTTATAAAAGGTGACATTTGGCTGCCAGGATTTATACAATGGAGGAGGTATTAGAGACTTTGAGCCTGGGGAGTAACAGAATCAGTTTTATATTTAAGGAAAATAATTCTATAGAAAGCTGGAAGGATGGCTTGACAGGCAAGAGATGAGGAATTGGGAGATGAGTTAATATTTGATGGTCAGGATTGATTAAAGTAGAATCAGGTCTGGATTAAAGAAATAGTTGGAAGACAGTTTTAGGACATTTACGGCCATGACTTAAATTAGTGTGGGTCAACACTGGGAAAAAAAAGGAAAAAAGTTGTGAAGTTTAGTTTTCTTTGCAGATATGAAAGTCAGACTGCATTACAATTACCTTATGACCTGATTGCTTTTCCTCTCTTGTCTTTACTTTTTTCTTTTGCAATTCTTCTTCTTTGAATTCTTCCAATTGTTTTTGCTTATACAGTCCTATTACCTAAAATAGAAACTCCAGCTAAAGTTTCATATCAGTTGTTACTGCAGAACCCAGGAATTAAGCCATTTGGATTTGTGAAGTAAGCAAGGTTATAAAAATTTTTTGATTGTAAAATACATCCTATAGCCTAGTATTCCTCAGCTATTCATTATAAGGCATCTCCAAACACATCTGTATTGCTGATTTCTGAACTTGTCTAAAACAAACTGTAAGAATGTGGATCTGTCAATATTACTGTTTTGATAGAAACTGGGAAGAAGGGGTGACATGAGGGAGAAAAGAATTATGTGTGTGCCATAACTGAGAGTTTGCCAAGACACAAAAATCTGGATTTATTTAGTTTTTATCTGCTTCTTGATACAATTTCACCTGGGTGATACAATTTTACTAGCTAAATCTTTGGTTTGCAATAATTAATTCTGTGCTTATGTAAGAGAGGAATATGATTCTCCTGGTAAAGCCATTGGGTAATAAACTCAGGCTTGCTTTAGTTTCTTTTAAAAATGTGGATTAGTGAGAATTTTCTGCTTACTTCTTATTGAATCCAAGTAAAATATATTTGGAGAAATGTACTTTAAGAGTGAATGTACTACGGAGAAATAGAGCATGAGAGCTGACAGCTAGGGTCAAGTGGTCTCAGTTCAAATTCTAACTTCTTGCTTCCTTAAACAAATTACTTGTCCTTTTAAGCTTCATTAGTTTCATTTGTAAAATGAAATGTGAAATAACAGAATCTACCTGAGAGCTGTTAGGAGCAGTAAGTGAGATGATATCTACCAACTTTTGCCACAGCACCTGGCTTGTAGAAACTGTTGAGCATTATTAATTTCTTTGATATACCTTTTCATAGAGATCTATAGAGTTTTCAGTAAGGAAAATTACTTTTCTCTTCTAATCAATAGTGCTATAACTAAGAGGTATGGAAGAATTTGGGGCAAGGAATGAGAGGAAGATATTTTCAGGTGTTAGAGCCAGAAAGTTATTGCAGGGGAAAAGAAAAAAGGACAAACAAAACTAATAGTAATCAGAGAGTTCCCACTGTGGCATAGTAGGTTAAGGATCTGGCATTGTTTCTGAGGCAGCTTGGGTTTGAATAACAGACTGGTGCCGCCAGTTAAGGATCTGGCATAGGTTACAGCTGCGGCTCAGATTCTGTCCTTGGCCCAGGAATTTCCATATACTGTGGATGTGGAAAAAAAAAATTGACAGTAATCAAAATGCTGGAAAGTGAGAAATAAATGTAAGTCATGAGCAATGTGAAGAGCTGGTGGTCAGAAGATCGAGTTTCAAGATCCCCGAGATGACCTTAGTAAGTCACTGTCTCTTTCTGAACCTCCGTTTTACCATAAGTAAAATAGAGACCATATTTCCTGACCTGCCCCATGTAGAAGGTTAATGTGAAAATCAGATGGGAAATACTGAGTCTTGTGAAAGTTCTTTTTAAATATAAAGGGAGGTAGATATGCTGTCTGAATGCAGGTATCGAGAAAATGACCAAGAAAGCATCTTGAAAAAAGAAAACACCCCTACAAATTATTCACCTTCTCTTATTTAAGAGTGATTATTTGACCTTCACTCTATCAGCATCGTGTAAGAGTGACAACCTTTGAGGAAACCAATAGAATAATCTAGGAGTTCAAGATTTGGTGATGTTCACTGAGGTTTGGGTTCTGTTCTTCACATTCCTGGGTGTGTGAACATGGACCAGAGACTTCATCCCTCTGGATCTGCTTTGTTAGCCACCAGATGATAAGGCTAGCTGTTCTTTCTCTCTTTCTTAGGGTAATTTGGTTGAAGACCAACAAATTCTCTGTGAAAGGTCCAATACAAATGACCTATCAAACAATCCATCGGTTGATTCATTTGAATTGTAGATGGTATGAAAATTAGATGAAGCAGAGGATAAAAACACACGGCCCCTCCATAGGACAGGATATTATGCAACCCTGATCATTTGTGCTTGTGAAGAACATTGAATAATGTGGGAAAACATTTATAAAACAACATTACGTGGGTAAAAGACATGCATGAGTGCACACACATACACTCATGAAACATCAACAGTGATTGTTTTCCTATTAGGATTATGGGCTGTTTATTTATTTTTGCTTCTTTAGAGTTCCTTATATTTTCCATTTTTTTAAAAAAATCAAAAGGATGTATTGCTCCTTCATAGAGAAAAAGGTTATTTTAAATGAGATAATGTGTTTCAAAGGCACACACGCGGTAGGGATTTCAAAGACATGCGTTAAATCCGAATGAACTCTTAAAAAAGAAATCTCAGAAGCAGGCTATACGTCCAAGTCTCTGCCATCACATAATGTTCTTCAAAGGAAACAGACAGAAAGACCTATCAAACGTCTTCCCACTAGGAAGTCTGGACACAAGCCTTCAAGTGCATGTTAGGAAAGACTTTGACCCCTAAGCCCTGGAGGGTGCTGTGACTTCTACTTTCTCCAAGACGAACAATTAACATTTCATCTGCTCTTGTTCTGGGTAAGATCAGAACCACGTGAAGGATTTAAAATATCACTGGGATGACATGTTACAGAGCAGCTGGCTGGCTGGAGGGGTCCCATAAATGTCACAAGGAAACTCATACCAATTGGGAAGGCAGGAGACAAAAATAATAACAATAATTCTTTGCGTTCACATGGCATCTTTCATCTGAAGAGCTCAAAGTATTTTACAGATGTTACATCCATTAAAACGTATGTGGCAAGCATTATTCTCCCTGGATTACAGATGGGGAGGGGACTGTAATCCTGTCATTTGGACTAAAACTGGAATAAACATCTAATTATCTTTGAGAGGAAATCTTTCTAATGTAACCCTTTCCTTCTGCACTTTCCTACTGCTTCTGAGTGAACAGGACAGGTCACATCCTTGGGCTTGCAATATCTACCGTAGGCATCCAAACACTGAAATGAGATCACCTCTCCATCTTTTCTCCCAGACGAAACATATTTAGCTTTTCAAGTCTTTCTTCAGAAGCCCGAGTTTCCCCTCTCTCATTTCCCTACAACCTGGAGGTGGTTTTCCAGTTGAGTAACTAAAACCAGTGCCTGATACTTCAGCCCAGATTCATCAAGGACTGTACCTGAGTAAACTGACAGACTTGAAGTTAGATTTGTGTTTTTACAGCTGAGCTTTCCACGAAGACACGTTGTTTTGGGTTTCAGCTTGTTTCTGATAGGGCAATGGCTTCGATCCTATTTTTGATGTTCAGGACCTTTGTTCCTTTTTTCTTTGATTGAGGAGTTCAACTTCTTTTCAAGAGGTCAAGGATCTCAGTCTCCTAACAGCCATGATTTTTATTTATGCATATCCTGTTTTCTCTCAGTACATATTAATCTTTTAACAGCTTTAGAGTAGTACTTCATATGTTATTTTGCATTCTTCAGCTGTATTTTGCTTTTGAGATTCATATTATACTGTTCAGTATTTTTCTTCATTGCTTCTTGGAAAATAAGCAAAATGTTGCCTGTATAATTGGGATTCTAAATTTGCCGTACAATTTGCTCAATCGTAGGGTTAGAAAATATTAGTATTGCCTCCAATTTTTCTATTGCTGCAAGTTATTCTTTGTTGAATATGCCCTTAAAGCTTCTTTTATATTTTAGGCCATTCAATATATATTTCCAAATATCTTTCTTAAATGGCTGAAACTAATTGTAGCATCCCCAATAATGTGTGGCAGTAGCAGTTTCACTGCATTCTTGTTAGAATTGAATATTTCTATTTGAATTGGTGAAAATATTTACTTTGCTTTAAAATTAAATTTTAATTTCTCTATTAGCAAAATTAGCTATTTTATTTATTTATTTTTTTAACAGACTATTCTCTGTCTTTATTGGGAGTTACCTTTTTGGGGGAGTTACACATTGGATAAAAGATGATGTGTAAATGTAAACTTTTATGTTAAAAAGGTTTTTGATATGAAAATAGTAGCAATAATGAAACCTTGCACTATAAAACGCCTTCACTCAGGGGCCCAGTGTGTTGCTTCATTCTTCAAAATGTTCATGTAAGATACATGAAAAATACTACCAATCAGTTTTATTTTATTTTATTTTATTTTGGCTGTACCCATGACATATGGAAGTTCCTGGACTGGGGATCGAACCCATGCCTCAGCAGCAACCTGAGCCACCCCAGAGACAATGCTGGATCCTTTACCTGTTGTGACACAGCGGGAACTCCTATCAATCATTTTCAAAGATGAGGAAAATAACCTGCCTAGTACTTAGTGCCATGATTTAAACCAATCGCTATATTATAGCAAATGGCACTGATCATATTTTCTCACTGGTTTTTACTATTTTCTTACGGCAACAGCTCTTCAGGATCTGGCTTAGCCATATTCAAATTCTTCAGGCATTATTGCTTTTCCCTTTGTGTTTTAAATATGCATATGATTATTATCCTATGCCCAGATAGTGGAGAAAAAATCAGTTGAGCTAGTCTGGCAATACATAGGGGAGGAAAGCACTTGTGAATTTAATCTCTTCTCAGAACGAAAATGACTTTCATATGCATCAAAGAGCCAAACTAGTTTGTTCTTGCAGACACCAGCTCAGACAGACCGTTGTTAGTGATATATTTAGTATTGGGATCTAGCTCGGGTCCCTAGGAAACTTTATTTAGAGTTTAGCTCTATGAGAAATCCTGGCCATGGACCACAGATTTTCAATTCTTTGACAGGCTGAGGTTCAGCCTTTCCAAAACTGTTTTCTCATCATCTCCATGTGAAGCTGTCTTAGCTTATAAAGTCAGATGGCATCTCCCTCTTGCCATCATACGGACATGTAAACTGGCACCTATCTAAACTAGGTTTCCTCCTGAGGCTTATGGGAGTAGGGTTTCTTGTCTTTCAAGTCAGAGCACTGAATTTCATTCCTTTTCAGCCATCAGTGGTCCTCGATCCTTTTCAGAGTAGGAGGCACTTCAGTTACACAGCTCGGAGGGAATTGATTTTTTTAATAGCATGGAGCCCAGTGACATTTCTGGAATTTAATTAAGTTTTGGGAAAATCACTCAGTCTCTAAACAAAGAGAACTTGATGTGCAATTTTTTTCCCTACGGTATCTCTCTCCCCTCTCCCTCTGCCTCGCTCACATTTATATGAAGCAGAATGAAGGAGCGAGCAGTTTCAGAACAGACTTGTCTTACGGCTCAAACATTTGGACTGGATTCATTAGCAGAAATGCTGCAGATTATGAAACAATGAAACCTTTGCAAGTGGGAGATAAAGTAATGAGAAGTGGCAGGAGAAAGGTAGGAATGCAGACAGCAAAACAGCAGAGAGTGACTCTGATAAGATCTTAGGGAACCTGAGACAAATCAGATTCAGGCTTGTGATGCTCTCTGCCTAGTGCTTCCTTTGCTCTCTGCCCATGACTTGGTCCTGGCATTTTCCAGTAACTTGTGTTGCGAAAGAGACCCAGTCCAGTTCCTTCCCTTACTTTCCCTACCTGCTCCATCAGGAGGGCTTGGAGCCTACCTATCTGCTCCTGGCAAGCTTTGGTGCTGTGCAGCTAACACCTCACTCTTGCTGTTCCTACTCTGACCACCTGAGAGTAATTAAGGAGCCTCTCCTACCTAGAGCTGAACAGACTGACTCCAAGATTATATTTTCCTGGAACATCTTGTTGAAGTGGAATGCTTTGGCAGTTAAAAAACCCACCGTTCACACCTGAACAAATCAGTCTGTTTTTCCTGAAATGTAGTCTGTGTTCACTCCTGGCACATATGAAAGTAACTGGCAGACCCAGGGTTCTGGCTGAAACCGACCACAGTGGGATCCTTATATCATCATGAAGTACAAAGTTAAAGATTGCAGAAAATCAAGAGTTATATTGATTGATTTATAGTCTAATCATGCAAACAGGTCAGATGAAAAAACCCAGAAGAAGACTAGTGAGTACATCCAAAGATGTTGGAAAAGGTGAGGCTACCTCCAACAAAGTCAACTTCCCAAAGAAACAAATTCTTGAAATATAAAATAATTCTTTTTTTATAATCTTTTTTTATTTTCCCACTGTACAGCAAGGGGATCAGGTTATCCTTACATGTATACATTACAATTACATTTTTCCCCCACCCTTTGTTCTGTTGCAACATGAGTATCTAGACATAGTTCTCAATGCTATTCAGCAGGATCTCCTTGTAAATCTATTCTAAGTTGGGTCTGATAAGCCCAAGCTCCTGATCCCTCCCACTCCCTCCCCCTCCCCCTCCCATCAGGCAGCCACAAGTCTCTTCTCCAAGTCCATGATTTTCTTTTCTGAGGAGATGTTCATTTGTGCTGGATATTAGATTCCAGTTATAAGTGATATCATATGGTATTTGTCTTTGTCTTTCTGGCTCATTTCACTCAGGATGAGATTCTCTAGTTCCATCCATGTTGCTGCAAATGGCATTATGTCATTCTTTTTTATGGCTGAGTAGTATTCCATTGTGTATATATACCACCTCTTCCGAATCCAATCATCTGTCGATGGACATTTGGGTTGTTTCCATGTCCTGGCTATTGTGAATAGTGCTGCAATGAACATGCAGGGAAATATAAAATAATTCTTACACGGTTCTCTTTCTCTCTCTCTCTCTCTCTCTCTCTCACACACAAACACACACACACGCACACGCATTTAGAGTGTGTATTCTATTGCCCATACCCAAGACCTTTTGTTGGAAAGTAAGTAAACTCTTTCAAGTTTCAGAGTTCTAGTCTGTTTGACTTGCGTTATTACTATTTGCCACCTCTTTCTTTAGGCGAAAGGCAATGATTCTATGCTCACTTATAGAGCAATCTTAGAAAAAGAGTGTGGCCAACTTAAGTCAAAACAAATGCTCAAAAGCACTTAACTAAATGAACCTTTGAAAGTGGTTCTCCCATATCCAGATCTAAAGGTAATACTTTTGAAAAAAAGTACAAATTAGAAGCATTTAGCAAGACATACGCATTAGAATCATAAGGCATCATTTTCCCCCTAATATTCCATTCCAGACACGGAGTTGGCTTCTTACTTTCTTCTCACTATAGGGGAAACTGCTCTTGAGATGATGCAAAGAACCACTGTAACTAAAGTACCGAATATGTTTGGAAACTGATACCTTCATTCCCTTCCTGACCAGGAGAAAATGTCTCCTTTAGAACCCACAAAGCAATAGATACTAGAGAATCCTCAGGTCATCACCTGAAACCAGTGGTGAGTTTCACAAATGGTGGTGTTCAGGGACCTGGCACACTGGCTGGAAATATAAACCATGGCAACCCAGTGCTTCTTGAATGCCACGTGGAAATAAAATGTCCTTCTCAAGAAAACAGACGAAAACCCAGAGATGAGACATATTCCTTTTATGATCTACTCTCAGTTCATGCATTCAAGCATTTTTGAGTTTTGGCTAATGCTGGCCTGTTTCCTCAGGCTGCCATCCCCTGCACAGACCCATAAGTATTGGCCCCAAAGCAGTAGAGCGTTAACACACATGTAGAATGACCTCCTGAGCTTTGAGAGTTTAATTCCCACCCCCTTTTCTCTTTTTCTTTTGCTTGTTGGAAAGGAAAATCCTTACTTTTGTATTCGCTTCAGTCTTAACTTTAGGAGATGTAATAAATATTTTGAAAGTGGTTATACTTTGGGATGAAATTTTAGATTGGGGGGAAGCTAAACGCAAGTGCGGTTTTGGATGGTAAAAGGAGGTATAAATATTTAGAATCAATTACCAGATTCCACACACTCAAAGGCAGTGCTGGCGATCATGGCTCCAATGGTCATTCCTATCAGAGGCAGAGAGGGTGAGGATATACTTTCTTAATGATAACCAGTCAGATTCCTTCCTCTTGTTCCAAATGATAAATGCAGTAGCGGGCACTCACTGATTTATTGCATGCAATATGCAACGTTCTGAAAAACCTTATAACAGCAATTGTGTTTTACACCAAGGGCAGACAACAGAAGGACTTCAGTCGTACTAGGAATATATCTTGATTGCACTTCTTGCTGGTAGGTTACTTTAGTTGCTAATATAGTGAATGCACTTATTTCAAGAGACAGTTTTAAACCATAGTTACATTTTATTGCTCCCTTAAATATACTTTTCACAAATCCCACGTCACTATAGAGTGCATGGGTCCAATCTTTTATTGAGTGCAGCCCTTGTCCTATTTATGACCCATAACTGATGCATCAGCCCCAAAATGTGATTTTTCTGAAGCACTGCAGGACAAGTATCTGGCTCCTATGACAGGAAAGCATTTCACAGAATCACTTCACTACTCTAAAAATGCTTCTGTTGCCAGCATTCCAGATAGGAAGCAGGGCTTTCCACGGCTTATGCTCTTGCAAGAAAAGCACAGAATGTTTTAGAGAAGGTAGTTCTAATTGGTGTGCAACATCTTGAATTGCTGAAGTTCTAATGGACTTGGGAAAAACCTCTGGAGAATCAAAGGAAAAAAAATGATGTAATGGTCTTTAAAAGATAAAATACAAATAGAATGAAAAAAAAAAAAAGCTTTAATTCACTTCAGAAAGCGATGCCAACTCTTGGTGTGTGTGGATAAAGTTGCCAGATAATCTTTTTCATTTCAAAATCAGGTGGGTTTTTTTTTGGTGGGGGAGGGGGCGCGGGTAGAAGACATATGCAAGGGGGAAAGATGACTATCAAACAGTCAGTGCCATCTAGTGGTTCTATAAGGTAAAGACAGGGAATTTCCCCAAACCCGAGACTTGGCTTTTGGGACTGTGGTGCCTGAGAAATGTGCAATCAGGCCAAACTACCGATTTCTAGAGAGCGCTGGCTGGAATTTATATTTCATCAAGTGATGCGGCAGCAGTTTTAAATGGTTCTTATGAAGCCTAAACAGAAAAGAGTGAAGCCCTTAAAAGTTACAGCTAGCAAATAAGTCCTTTAACATATTTTAAATATAGGAATATTTTCTAAGTTTCAACCATGTCTGAGCCAAAACTACCAAGCTATATTTAAGGGGGAAAAAAAAACCTGCATCTACTTCAAAATATCACTTTAATGAGAGTTTGTTACCTGTAAGCAGTAAATTAATTCTTAAGTTAGATAACTCTCCTTAAGAGGAACAGAATAAAATCAAAGGGTCTACAAGCTTGGATAGGAAATACTACATTTTTATTTTCAGCACCCTCACTCTGAAATTTAGCATTTCCCTCAATTAAGAATGTAGGCTACACAAGACATGGAAGCAACCTAAATGCCCATGACAGATGAATGGATTAAGAAGATGTGGCACACATGTATAATGGAATACTACTCAGCCATATAAAAGAATGAAAAAATGCCATTTGCAGCAACATGAATGCAACCAGAGATTATCATTCTAAATAGAGTAAGTCAGAAAGAGAAAGAAAAATACCGTATGGTAGCACTTATATGTGGAATCTAAAATTTGGTACAAACGAACCTATCTACAAAAAGGAAATGGACTCACAGACACAGAGAACAGACTGCGGTTGCCAAGAACAAGGGGGAAGAGAGTGGGATGAACTGGGAATTTGGGGTTAGTAGATACAAACTATTACATTTTCTTACATTTACAATGGATAAGCAACGAAGTCCCACTGTATAGCACAGGGAACCATATCCAGTCTCTTGGGATAGACCATGATGGAAGACAGCATAAGAAAGGGGTTGTGTGTGCATGTGTGTGTACATATATATGACTGGGTTACTTTGCTGTATAGAAGAAATTAGCACATCATTGTAAATCAACTAAACTTTAAACAATTTAAAAAAGAATGTAGGCTACAAACCACAGTATTATTATTATTATTATTATTAGCTTTTCAGGGCCACACTCTGGCATGTGGAGGTTCCCAGGCTAGGGGTCTAATTGGAGCTACAGCTGCCGGCCTACACCACAGCCACAGTAATGCTGAATCCGAGCTGCAGCTGTGACCCGCACACCACAGCTCACAGCGACGCAGGATCCTTAACCCACTGAGCAAGGGCAGGGATAGACCCCGCACGCAACCTCATGGTTCCTAGTCAGATTCGCTTCTGCTGTGCCACAATGGGAACTCCAGTAGTATCATTAACACCTAGGACTTTGACACCAAAAGAAATCAGATATTTTCATATTACTTTACATGTTCTTCACTACTTATAAAAGATACTAATGATTAGACTTGATGTCAGGTATTGTTTTTAATAAGTAATAAAGAAGCAAATATATTATTGTGTCATAAATTTAGTTTTAAAACATTTAAATAACTGTTTTCAATAAAATTTATTTTCTTTAAACCCCTATGCTTTTTACTCAAGGCACTTACAAACATTATTCTGAGAGGGGGTCTGTGGTGCAGAAAGGTCAAAAAGCCTGATCTAGAGGGATGGTTAAATCAAGCAGTTGAAACACAAACAGTTTAATAGTTAAGAGCTCAGTCCTCTTGATTCAGTTACTTGGGTTCAAATCCCACCCTACTCTGTCTTCTACTTAGACTCTCTGTGCCTTGGTTTTCCCATCTGAGCCATCAATTGCAAAGGAGGGGTCTGAGCTTTAACGGAGCTGATGCAGGTGAAGTGCTGACATGTACACGCAACTTCTGGACATTCTCAGTGTTACCACCTGTCAGTGTGCAATGCGGTTGTTAAGTTTAGAAACCACTAACCAAAAACTAAGATAAGTGACCCACATTTATAATCAAAACTAGTGGCAGTTTTGAGGAACAAACATGTCTTGACAAACACTTATTTAAGAAATAAAGATTTCAAAATACTTCCTACAGGAAGTAAAAGCATATGTTTCATATACTTTCTTAACTAATACTTACAATGACCCTTGAGAGGGCAACTATATCCCTATTTTCAGAACCTTGGATAGGTAAGTGCCTGATTCAAAGTCATATAGGCATAGTGACTAGAATGCATATTAAGATATTTGGGGAATTGTTTTTTCACTCACCTAATTTCCAAAATCCTATTGTAGGAGTTCTCAAAATATACTTAAAAGATGAGACTTTAAAAATTCTGAAGGAGAATCTATGCCGTGTAAATGGAACATGTTTAGAAGGCTAAGCTAACCTAATGTGAGTGTTTAATCTCACACAAGAATGGGGAGAAAGAAAAGGAAACCGAGCCCTTTCGCCCCTAAAAACTCATTTGATCTTTACAACAGACTTATGGATCATTTCCTTCTACAAAAATACTGAAAGCACAAACTATGTTTCAGACATTTGGGGTAAGCAGAGGGAACGAGATCAAGTCCTGGTCCTCCTTGTGGAGTTCAATTTCCAAAGATGGGGTGAGGGGCAGGTAAGTATGCCTGCCTGGCTGATGGGGAAACAAGATTCAAGGGGGTAGATAACTAACCCAGGGAAGTTGATGGAGCTACCGAGACACAGCAGAAGATTCAAACTGACCTCTCGCTGACTGTGCCCCTGTGAGAATTCATCACACTCAGTGCTTTCTGGAAAAGTCCAGGCATGCTTTTTATTAAAAAAAAAAAAATTATTGGCATTCCCGTTGTGGCTCTGCAGGTTAAGAACCCAACTAGTATCCATTAGGATGCAGGTTCCATCACTGGCCTCGCTCAGTGGATTAAGGATCTGGCGCTGCCACAAGCTGTGGTGTAGTTTGCAGATGTGGCTTGGATCTAGCGTTGCTGTGGCTGTGGTGTAAGCCTGCAGGTACAGCTCTGATTTGACGCCTAGCCTGGGAACTTCCATATGCCACAAGCCTGTCCCTAAAAAGAAAAAAAAAAAAAAAAAAGAGAAATACAGTCGATTTACAATGTTGTGTTAGTTTCAGGTGTACAGCAAAATAACTTAGTTATTCACCCACACATATATTCTTTTTAAGATTCTTTTCCATTATAGGTTATTACAAGATACTGAATATGGTCCCTGGGACAAGGCGTGCTTTTGAGAGGGAGGATTTCTCTATGTACCAGCATAGCAGTAAACAGATCATTCTCCTGCCATAGCATGACCTTCTGTGTTTTGTATGGTTTGTTGGGGATACAACTGAAAGCACTGAATTTGGCACCAGGAGATCTGCGTTAGACTCTCACTTTTGACACTCTTTAGCAGTGTGGCTGAATTTTGGTTTTCTCACCTACTTTGTGGGAAAAATTGGGTGTCTCTTACAAGGCTTCTGTGAGGATTAAATAAGCTAATGTTATGGACATCTAGAAAGACGGCTGGTCCACAGTAGGCATGCACTAACTGCAATAACTCTACAATGGATATGGCCCTCCCTATTAATATTTATCTGTGGAATTAACCAAGGAGGTGGTGGATCCCATGGGGGAAATAACTGCTTATCTTGTTGAATCCTATCTTCATCTCTAATGCTGATAGTATCTGCCAAAGGGAGCGGTGGTTGAAATGTCAGCAATAGACCATATAATGCACTAGTAGTTTCCAGCACAGAACAAGCGGTCATGAAATCATACCTCTTGTGATTATTATTGCTTATGAGTCTAGTAAAGCACATATTAACTGGGCCATTTATAAAATGTGTTCTGAATTTGGACTGAGGTACTGCTGATGTTTTTAGTAGAAAGACCTTAGAAAATTTTGACCAAAAAGCCTTAAAAAGAGCAAGAGAGAGAGAGAGAGCGAGAGAGGGGGAAAACTTTAAAAGGCTAGAAATGTTAAATTCAATGGCGAACATAGGAATAATAACTAAGTAAGGGTAGTTTTCCCTTTGTTAAACTAGGAGTTCCTAACATTTTAATAGGTATACCCTTCAAAAGCATATCTTCAGATTTCAGTTTTTTTTTTCTGACTTCATGTTTAAGTGGAAAACCACATATGTGCCACTTGTGAGGTGTCAGATATCTCTAGAAGAAAGACGTGTTTACTGGGACTGGGTTTTTCCCAACCCATAATTATCTAAGGGTCGCTGTATTAATGATACAGCAAAACTGAGTATTTAAAATTGAGAAAGTTTGGTACTGCAGGCACACAGGCGCCCTTGGTGGGAGGAGTTAAATGGGAGGGGAGTTTGTTTTTAGGTAATATTTGCAAAACCAGTTTCAAATTTAAATACCTGACTCGTGTCATCTTTACAAAGGTAGTGCCCTGGAAAGTGTCCGTAGGGACCGGGGTGGATCCAGAGTTACTCCTAGAGTTAAAGCGTGTTGTCCACCAAAGGAGGTCTGGGGATAAATGGATACATTATGATGCTTTTAAGCTTTCTGATTGGTTGAGGAGTGACTTCCTTCTTCTGACCGCCCCACCCCTCCTTCTTTCTCCCCCAAATCCCATTGGATCTTATTGCGGGGTAATTGGCAAGTTAAGACCTCAACCTTCACTGAATTCTTCCGAGGGGAAAAAAAGGAGGTTGAGCTGCAAGAAGGATGTGGGAAAGAGTGGCTACATGCCAAGCGATTCTTTCAAATGAAATGAATTCTCGCTCTGTTCGAAGAAGCTCCATGAGTCTAGCCTGCAGGCTGGGCTTGGACTTAAGAACGTCCCTCTCCAGGATGCGGACAGAGCTCCTTTCTTCTCATCTTCCTTTCTAACTGCTTCCTCTTCTGGAGTCATAGGTAACTTCTGAAACTTCTGAGGTACTCTCTCTTTAATTAGGGGACTCACCTCTTCACCAGGCCAGCAGCTGATCTTTTGGTCTCTAATTGTGATTGGTTTGCTTATATCTGTCCTGGGGAGAAGGCCCCTGCTAGCCGCCTGTTTCTCCTCTGCTGCCCTTCACTGCCCTCTACTGGCCAGAGAGGAGACTTTGGTTAATTCTTGAGCTTTAGACTCTAACCTAGAGAAAACATAATTAAAGCTTTCAGACGTTTGTGCAGTCAGGCTTCCAAGCAGAGAGTTGGGAGAGAGAGGGAGAGAGACAGAGAGGGAGGGAGGGAGGGGGGGAGATACAGGAAGGGGGGGGTGTGAGAGAGAGAGAGAGAGAAAGAGAAAGAGAGAGAGAGAGAAATTATAGAGGCTGGAGTACTTTTCTTGTTTTTACTTGAATCTTAAATGTAAGTAATTATGTTGAAAAAGATACTGCTGAGGTAATTTAGTTTCAGTGGTTAAGCAAAAACAAGTGGTTTATTTCATTAGAGTAGCAGCTCTTGATTCTCATTTTCTAGTTAATCGCACCCTTCTGCATTTTACATAGTCTGGAGGGTTTTGCACACGAGTCAGAGCTTCTGACACAGATTCACAGGGACATGGGGATAAGCCAGTGTGGCTTGGCTGTTATTTGGGTGCTCAGAGAGTTCTGTAATCTTTCTTGCCCAGTACCACAGCCGACAGACTGATCACAAGGGCCTGAGTTCATTCTTGTACACGTGGTGCACATATGGCTCATATGTCAACACTGTCAGGTGAATGTCACAGGCTTCAGCAATCCATTATACATACACTCAGGTGATTTCCTTTGGAAGCAAGGGTTTTCAGGCCACCAGGTCCTTATGGAATATGCTAAGAAGGACAATTTAACTTTGGCACCTTCACCTATTTTTTGCAGTCTTTCTGCCACATGCCTTGAAGATGTCTAGGAAACAAATGTTCTCTTGCCCAAGCCAGTCAAGTGTGCTTCTTTCAGTTGCTGAGAGGAGAGGCTCTCCGACATCGCGGTGCATGTGAATCACCCAGGGATTTTGGCAGATTCTGCTTCAGGGGTCCTGGGGTGTGCCTGAGAGTCTGTGTGTCTTATACATTTTCAAGTGATGCTGATGCTGCTGGTTCTTTGAGGGCCACACTTTGAGTAGTAAGGCAATCAAATAATCTGATTAAAGGGGTCCTTCTAATTAAGTGTAATTGAAAGGGAGGTCTACCATGGCTGGTGTTTATGTTTTAACAGGAGTTTTGGTCTTTCCAGCAGCCCCTTGAATATTTCAGGAAGAACAGTGGTGGAACGTGTACTCTTCCTTTTAAGCTTCCTTTCGGAAGTGATGGGGGAAGGATAGGATTAATTTTAGGAAGTTTGCAAAGATGTTTCTGTGGCCTTTCATGTCTCTTCTGTGCCCACCTCTACCTCTTCCATCCATGGCACATTCTTATACCCTCTTTCTACATTGTGGTTCAAGGTCAAGAAAATGTTACACATTTTTGTAATATTATTTTATATTTAAGGATTTTTTTCACATGACAAAACTGTTTGTAAATTTTTGGTAACGAATAGGTTCTTATTCCAATTTTGCCACAGAATTCAGGTATTTTTCTTGACCAAATGTTTGAGCAGCCAATATTAGCTTCTAAAAATCTAGTAAAGCATCATTAATTTTAGAAATAAAAGACTAATAAAAATGGGGTTTGAAGTTAGTGCTGTTATGATTTAACCACTATCTATTTAATGAGACATTGCTCTAGTAGAAAGTACTGGATTAGAAACTAAGAGAGTTTGGTTCTGTTTCGGATCTCTGCTTTTGAGCTGCGTAATACTGAGTAAAAGCAATAGAAACTGGGCTTCAATTTTCCCATCTGTTGAATCTATTCATTAGTTGAATGCATATTTATGGAGTACTTATGAGGTCTTTAGATATCTAGTAAGTACTTAATACTCAACTCTTGATCCAGTCCTTATGTATTTTTAAGTCGTTGGGTTTTTGAAGTTGCATTTATTTCTCTTAGAAAGTGCTTTAGACACAGAGAACAATGGCTCTCCTTGCTACGCACTCCTTGATGTGGTAGGAGTCAACTCCCTTCTGTTTCCTGTTGTTTTCCTGAATCTGAAACTGTGTCTGGAAGCCCTAAAGTCTCAGCAGGCTGGTTCTCGTAGCAACTTTCTCGGTTGGGTGATGGCCAAGGAAGGTGTCTTGTTGCACATGAATAAACTGTGTCTGGTGAGCTGGAGCTGTTATAACTTGGGTGGGCTCAACGGTCAGGGATGCTGGCACAGGCCAAGAGGAAGTGCTGGAGAAACCTAGGACCAGATGGGCCCAGAGCTGGGGAACTTTCTCAGCTGAAGGGGTCCAGAGCCAATGGTGTAATTTGCAGTGTCACAAAGGTCAGTCACGTCATGGCTCCTGAGGATAAGCACATTTGGAATGGTACCCCTGCCAGCAACTGGGAAGAGAAGGAACAAGCTACAGCCTCCAGGGGAGGGATGAGGGCAAGGACGCCGTAAGGTGTTGGATCCCTGCCCAATGGGCTCTGATGGTTCCAGGCAAAGCTCCAGACCCAGCAGTAGACTGGAATACTAAGCAGGAAATTGAGGCTGAAGTCTGATGAGAGAACGGGGCTGCAGCCTGGTACTCAGGGCTCATCAGACACCAGGCCTGCAAAGGCGAGATGAATTCCAGACTTTATACACTGGTGTTAATCCCTGCTCTGCTCAGGGCTGATAGCTTCAGCGTCTGAGCAGACCCGGGTCTATAACGGGTCGGGACTAGGGAAGCAGAGCTCTTGAGGGAGGAATCAGAGCGGGGATCTCTGGTTGATGTACTCAGTCCCAATACAGTTGCCTTCCCCTCATCCCTTATTGGGACATTATGTGAGGTTTTCAAACAAGAGTGAATTTTGCCAAACTGAGAGATGTAATTCTTAAACCCCGCTTCCCTTTCCCTGTACTACAAATTCTGGGGCAAATGCATCGGCAGTGTCTTCTGGTCAAAGACCGTCAGGGACACACCTGTAATTAAATGCATTGAATGGATTACTCATTGCAATGGAGAGAGTGCACAATGTGAAGATCTATGTGATGTCTTGGTGAGGCGTTATCAGAAATGACTTCTTACAGAATCTGGACTTTGGTGGGGTGACTTTGGGGCAGAGTCTAGAGTGGTTTTTGTCATAAAGCACAGACAGGGAGTTCCTGGTGTGGTTCAGCAGGTTAAGAACCCAACACAGTCTCTGTGAGGATGCGGGTTTGACTCCTGGCCTTGCTCAGAGGGTTAAAGATCCTACGTGGCCTCAACATTGCCTCACCCTGAGGCGTAGGTCACAGATGTGTCTCAGATCTGGCCATTGGTGTGGCTGTGGTGTAATTTGGCGACTGCAGCTCCTATTTGACCCCTAGCCCAGAAACTTCCGTATGCTATAGGTGTCACTGTAAAAAGAAAGAAAGAAAGAAAGAAAAAAAGCACAGAAAATTCTGAGAGTGGGCATCTCAATAAGTCTCATCCATAGGAAGGAGAGTCTTGTGCAATGATAAAACTGTAATTGGTAAAGAGATAGCCGTCAATCATATTAGCCAGGAGAAACTGGAATGTTTGGTATTTTGTGGCGCACATAGTGACCATATTTCTGTCTGTTCTTAGGTAAAATGAGGAAATACTCTTCTTTTGTCTCCTTTTGTCATGGCCTCAGAGTGACTGTGTCTGAGGCCAGTGTTCTGTGAGATTGTTTATGTCCAACAGGGGACCCCATGCCAGGGAGCCTCAGGCTGTGAGCATCAGGCCAACTCCTAACGATACCTAAGTGTATTGTAAGTGCCAGGTCAGTTCTCAGATGTCGGTATACTTTGAGGAGTAGGGTTTAGTATGTGTGTTTTTAATAGTTAAAGTTTTGGGAACACTGAGAAACTCATGTTCTCATGCTGATATTTTGCTGTTAGGTCTCACGCTTCACTTTTTTGTCAGGAAACACATTGCACATCAATTCACTATGTGGTTGTTCACATTTCACAAACAGAGAAGTGATAGCATAGGAAGTTAGGAGCATTGTCACAGATCATGTTAAAAGGTGAATCGGGCAGGATTTGCGACGACATGGTTGGACCGTGAGTACATTATGCTAAATGAAATAAGTCAGACAAAGAGTCAAGTACTGGGAGTTCCTATTGTAGTTCAGTGGGTTAAGAATCCAACAGTGTCCGTGAGGATGTGGGTTCAATCCCTGGCCTCACTACGTGGGCTATAGAACTGGTATTGCTGCAAGCTGTGGTGTGGGTCAAAGATGTGGCTCAGATCCCACATTGTTGTGGCTGTGGTGTAAACTGGCAGCTGCAGCTCTGATTCCACCCCTAACCCCCAGCCCAGGAACTTCCATATGCCACAGGTGAGACCCTAAAAAGAAAAGAAAAGAAAAAGAAAGACAATTATTGCATGATTAATTAGTCTTTTTTTTTAAAATAAATTGAGGATCTTTTTTTAAAATTTATTTTATTTTTTTAAATTTTTTGTCTTTTGTATTTTTAGGGCAGCACCTGCGACATATGGAGGTTCCCAGGCTAGGGGTCTAATCAGAGCTATAGCCACCAGCCTAAGCCAGAGCCACAGAAATGCCAGATCTGAACTGCATCTGCGACCTATGCCACACATGGCTCACGGCAATGCCGGATCCTTAACCCACTGAGTGAGGCCAGGGATCAAACCCGCAACCTCATGGTTCCTAGTTGGATTCGTTAACCACTGAGCCATGACATGAACTCCTAATTAATCTTATAATGGAATCTAAAAACAGCCAAATTCATGAAAGTCAGAGAGTAAAATGGTGATTACCAGGGGATAGATTAATGTTGTTTAACCTGCAATGAGTAGTAAATAAGCCATGGAGATCTAATATATGATATAATAAATATTGTATTAGAATTATGTAATGTGATAAATAATCACTATAACAGCAATCATATTACCTTACATAAATGTATCAAAACAACAAATTGTACACTTTAAATTTACATAATGTTATATGTCAAACATATTCAATAAACAAATATTGGAATGGTAGGAAAGAAAAAGGTGAATCAGGCAGGACTAGAAACAACACATGCTAAGCTTCTCTAATTACAAATTAGCGGTTGGTCACCAAATCACGGGAAGGCTGCTTGTAGCTAATAATAATAATAATAGGAATAATAATGCATCTAAGGTGGCTTTCTGGGGGAGCGTGGTGGCTGCAGTTGGTGATGAAGATGAGTAGGAATGTATCATAAACACATCTGAGTTTTCTTTAATGTTGATATATTCATTCTCTATATGGTAACTCAATGTCACTATTTACAAACATTGTCTTTTCTTTTCTTTTCTTTTTTGCCTTTTCTGGGGCCACTCCTGCGGCATATGGAGGTTCCCAGGTTAGGGGTTGAATCGGAGCTGTAGCCACTGGCCTACGCCAGAGCCACAGCAACGCGGGATCCGAGCCGCGTCTGCGACCTGCACCACAGCCCACAGCAATGCTAGATCCTTAACCCACCGAACAAGGCCAGGGATCGAACTCAAAACCTCATGATTCCTAGTTGGATTCATTAACCACTGAGCCACGATGGGAACTCCCTACAAACATTTTCTTAAGCCAGTTATAATTGTGGCTAGTTCTGTCTCTCTGGAGAATAAGTCCTTTAAGTTTCCTGCCCATTCTGCTAAGGAGCACATCCTCATTCAACTTATTTACACTTTTGTTTTCTTCACTAGATTATGTGTTACTTGAAGACAAAGTCAATATCCTCATGAGATCCTAGAGTAAATACTGAATAAATGACTATAGGTGAGAGAAGCTCATTTCTTTTCCAAGGACTACATCTTCCAGGTACTAAGATTTTATGAAACACTAAAAATCTCATCACTGCCATAATTGAAATTGTAACCCCGCAAATTTCTTTGTCCTTAAATACATTTCTGCTTGAATGAAAAAAAAAATTTAAAAAATCCACAAAAGCCCTAAACATGAATGCTGTCAGCAGCTTATTCATAAGAGCTCAGACGGGAAACAGCTGAAATGTTCATCAGTTGGTGAATGGATAAACAAACTGTGGTGTATCCATGCAGTGGAATATTACTCAGCAAAGTACTCAGAAAGAAAGTAAGTACTGCTTCACAGAGCAACCTGTGTAATTCTCAGAAGCATTATACTGAGCAAAATAAGTGGGCATGAAAGATGGCATAATTCCATTTAAGTAAAATCCTAAAAAGACACATCTCATTTATAGTGACAGAAAACAGATCAGTGGTTGCCCAGGTCTGGGGATGAGAGGCTGATTAGTGGGAAGAGAAAGAAATTTTTGATGTGATGAAATGTTCTACATCTTGATTGTGGTGGTACTCATGCACATCTGTCAAGACTCATTGACCTGTACACTCCAGATTGATGAATCGTATTGTAAGTCACACCTCAAAGTGGATTTTGAAAAAGTTTGTCTTGAGTCTAATCCCTCTTCAGCTATTATCCCTTTCCTTGGTCTCCATTCAAAGCAAAACTTCTCAAACGCACTTAGACTCTTTTCAGTTTCTCTCTTAATCTCTTTGCAAGAAAAGACTCTTGCCAAGGTCATCAAGGACCTCAGCTTTGTTGGTCAATTCCATCCTCATCTCATGGGACCTTTGCCGAGCTTGACAGTACTGCTCAGCCCCTTCTCCTGGACACACTTTGAGCAATTCTCAAAGTATTCCCACATCACTGGCTCTTCTCACTCTCTTTCTTCCTCATCATTGCTTAGCCTATTGAATCTTGGAGGTTTTCCCTTTGACCTCTTCTAGTCTGAGTTAAAAATGCCATCGCTATGCTGATTATTCTGAGAGGTCTATTTCCATGCAGACTTGGCCCTTGCATTCCAGATTCATATAACTGATCACGTACCACATCCACCTAGACGTCTGACCATATTTCATGTCCTGATCTGATCTCCTAATTTCCACAGGATCTCCTTCCACATTCCTGCCTGGCAAACCTGCTTTCCGTACTGTCTTCCTCTCCTCAGTAAAGGGCAGCTTCACCCTTCTACTTCCTTAGGCCAAAATCTTGGTGTCATTCTTGGTGTCTCTAACATCCCACATGCATGCTATTGAAATTCGTTTGACTCTACCTCAAAAATATACCTCAAATTCAACATCATTTACCATTCTTATTTCAAACCAAGCCATAGTTGTCTTATGCCTTGATTATGGCAATGGCTGCTACCTGACCTCCTTTGATGAGAAAGCAGTTACATTTGTGCTCCCCTGTGGTGTAATTCCCACACAGAAGCCAGCATAATCCTTTTTAAATGCACGTCAGATCATGCCACTCTGCTGAAAATAAACTTTCCGAGCCTAGTACTTTAAGCCCACATCTTTATAATGACCTAAAAAACCCAACAAGATCTGTCCTCCTATTGTCTCCCCTTTGCTCCTGCTACTCCAGCTATACTAGCCACCTTGTCATGCCTGGAAGGCAGCACGCCCACCATCGTACCCCAGGGCCTTTGCATTTCTTTTCTCCTCTAGAATGCTGTCTCTTAAACATCCACATGGCTTACTCTCTCACTCCTTCGAAACTTTGCTCCAATGTCACCTTCTTAGGAAAAATCTCCAACAGTATCATTTAAAAGTTGCAATGTCTTTCATGCCCTTGTATACTATGATTCTCTATTTCTTTCCTGTTTTATTTTCTTTGTAGAATTTATCACTATCTGACATACTATATATTATACTTACATATTTGTTTATTCATTATACACTTTCCTCCACTTGAATATAAGCTCTGTGAGGCCATTTTATTTGTAGAGTCTATGTCTATAAAGCCTATGATTTGGCATATAGGGAACTCAACAAATACTTGGTAGTTAATGAATGGAAGGAAATCTGAGATATGGAGCGACTAAGTTAATTGATATACATTGTCTGAGAGAGCGATAGAATTGCTCTCAAAAAAGTAAATATGCTGGATTTGGACTTTATCCTTGAACTACAGAATCATACCAACTGATCCTTACACTACAGAATCAAACTAACATCCACTTCTTGTAAACACACCTGTGTATAACAAACTTCTCCACGTTGGCAAGATGGCTGTAGAGATTGGTTGCCATTTCTAAGTTGACTGATTTCAGCAAAGCATCATGAAAATTTCTCGAGTATGATCACTGGCTTAATCAGACAGTGAACGCTCCACTGTCAAGGGGTTTGTGATCACTGATAAAAAAAATCTATTCTCCATCAGCCTGTGAAATAGTTATCTTTTTATAATTATTATTGCCACGTAAAAAAACCTGAAAGTTTGCTGAAAGGTAGTGGAAAGATTGGAATGAGATTTCCTCCTAATTCCTGCACACAGGAACACAGTGGAGAGTGATGAGGTCAATTCTCAGCCTTGGGTCCCCTTGGGCAAAAGTGGTCCCTGACTGGGAGATCATGAGGGCTGTTTCCCTGACTGGTGGGTATGGTCCCAAATGAAACGCGTAGGTAGAAAGCATTTTCGAGATCTGCAGCACCCTAAAAAAGAGTGTGCCAAGTACCTATAAAGAGGTTTTAAAGCAAATGGCTTAAGCCTGCACATGAATAGAGCAATAATTTTTGACATATTCTTGTGACTAAAGATAATAGTGTTTTAGCGACTGTAAGCTTACTCAGGTGTGCCGTTTGTTTAATGTGTCGAAACACAGTCCTTAGGTCTCCAGACCATGCAGGTTTGCTGGGTAATTACCTCACTGAAAACCAGATTACTGATTGTTTGGATGTCAGCTACCGAGTCTGTGCCAAGTAGCTCTCAGACAACTGGGAATTACCCAACAATGCTTGCCTGATGAAGGCACCTGCATTTTTCATGTCATGTGTGCTGCCAAAGTGGGCAGACTGGTTCAGGGAAGTGAATTTCATTTCATACCGCAGCAGTTCTCTACGGACCCACCTCTACCCCGGCTGGGGAAATATAAAGACGGTCATTTTCTCTCTGATGGTTTGGCACTCCGAGACAGCTCCTGAGCCTTCAACCAAGAAGAACAAATAATCTATATTTGTCCCTCTGACAATCACCTCTGCTTGTGGACTTATACAGTGCTATTAACATCGTGGCATCAGGAAACTAGATACTCTAGAAATTAGATCTGTTTTGAAAACTTGAATACAAATATATGCATATATTTAGACACACACCTATGTATGTATATATGCCTGATATAAACACAAGTCTAAGAGACCCTCGTCTGCTTCCTGTGGTGAAGGGATGTGAAGTCAGGAGGTAGGCTGCTGGATCGAAATCTTCGACTTCCTACTTATTACTCAATCTCTTTAAATTCATTTTTTTCCTGCCTAAAATGGGGACAAAATAATAATTTGTTTGCTGCAGAGTGTGTGGTCAGGAGTGATATGGTGAGAAGTCAGCTCAGAGCTTGATTCCGGGCTTCGCTACTTACAAATAGTATAATCTCAGTGAAGTCAAATTTTTTTCATGGAAATGGTACCTAACTCTCAAGATTGTTGTAAATATCAAATGGATCAATATATATAAAGCGTGTAAGTTCCATGTTGGTACTTGATAATCACTTAGAAAATGTTAGACAGTATCCAGTGGTGTTGAAGCATTCTGATCCTTTCACATTGATCTTTATTAATTATTATTAGACACTCAAAGCAGGACATATTTAATTACTCATGGCATAAATAAAACAGGAATGGAAAACACCCACAACTCCATCGGCCAAACAAATCAACCACTTTATTTTTTCAGATTTCCTTTTGATCATGTATAGATCAATATGTTCTTCATAGTGGTAACAAGAATATTGAAAAAAGTTTGATAATAAATTCTGTGTATATATTTTTTCAATTATAAATTCAGACGCTATGTATTATTATTTTTTCTAATCTTGGGTTTACTGGAATTTTGGTAACTTAAAACATTTTAGGTATTTTGATGCTTCAGATAGTTTCTATCATTTTTATTTTCAAGTGAGGTTTGTATGAATTTTTTTTTGCATCTATTTATCTGTATTCCCTCATATAAATTTCTTGGAATTAACACAGGTTTGAACTCTGTAATTTGAGCTCCACTTATGTGTGGAGTTTTTCCAATAAATACAGTACTTCGTGGTCTGTAGTTGGATGACTCTTCAAATTTGGAATCACAGATATGGAGGGTTGACTGGAACTTGATGTGGGAAAATTTTGGCATCCACTGAGGTCCTGAAACCAATCCCCAGAGGATACTAGGCCATGACGGGTGGTGGATTTTTGATTGCATGCAGGTTGGTGCCCTAACACTCGAGTTTTTCAAGAGTCAAAAGTACTATAAAATGAGAAAAGACCTGGAATAGTGCTTCTATATCTTGGCGATTCTACCCCATGCCCTCCAACATTTGGCAATGTCTGGAGATATTTTTGGTGTTAAAATTTGTGGGGGATGAATGATGCCACTGGCATTTAGTGGTAGAGGTCAGAGATGCTGCTAAACATCCTACAATGCACTGGACAGACGATCCCTCCATCTCAATGGAGAATTATCTAGTCCAAAATGTGAATAGTGTTGGGGTTGAGAAACCCTGACCTAAATAATTCTTTCATCCTTGCTTTCTTGAGTTAAATTATATGACATGGCCAAAGCTACTTGAAATAGGTAACTAAGCCTTAGGTGATGTAACTTTGAAATTTGTTTTTTTTTTTTTACTCCTTTATGTCTATGTCAACCATTTTAAGCCCATTTTCATTGGCCACAGTAGAACGGGAGTGACTGGAAAACCCTGCTTCACGATTGGCAGAAAGAGCCTCCGTGTTTGTGTTCAACTTGGCGCAACCAAATGAATCAGCACTATTCACTCTTCATAAATTGAAATGGTCAATTAGAGCCTCTTCAACTGCCCACAGACTTCATCTAACAGAAGTCTGCTTCATACTGGGTGTGAGGTGTTATTTCAGGAGCTAATCTCATTCCTAATATTTCTGGTTCCCTGTCTAATGCTACATTTCATCAAGTTCAATAAGCCATCAATTCTACAATGAATCATTATTTCTTTCTCAGTGGTGAGAAAGAGCAAAATATACAAATTTTGATTTTAAGACGCCATTTATGGTAAGTATATGCCACTTCAGATACAGGTAAAAAAAAAATGTGCAAGCTAACTTGAGGAAGTTTGGTCACTATTGCCCATATTATTTCTTATTTTATTTTTTTTATTAAAGTATAGCTGATTTACCATATTTTGCCAATTTATTGCCCACATTGCTGAATCACATTAAACTTGCTTTGTATATAGAATATTGTATCTTTTCAGTATTTAAGTTTTACCTTCGTGTAACTCCAGTATTTCAAAACTTGTAGTGCTCTAAAACATGACCATTTTGAGTGAATAAAAATGGTGTTAAAAAAATAATAGATTACTATTCTGAGTGGAAGGGCAAATATTCAGAAATTCTTATATCCTGAGGAATATAATGGGAACAAATATTTTAAATTCCTGGAAAAATTTTATTTTACTGTAATGTGTGTATAGCATTATGTAATTTTTATGTCCATTGGTGTATATTCTTCTATTAGGCTTTAAATTATGGCTCCTCCCTCACTTACTTTGACTTTCAGAATTCTATTCACTTATTTGCTTATAATTCCTCAATCTTCCATAACACTGTTCTCTATTTCTAAAAGTCCCTTAATCTCTTCTACATAGCCAAAAATTAGAAACCTAATTAATTTTGGCTGCAATGAGAAGTAGAAGTGGCTGAATCCTTTGGGCTCATCTAATTTACTTGTACTTTGGAACTATTTGAAAAGAACAGAGAGGCAGAAGTATCAGGGTGTATACTAGGTGGTGATTGAAAATCAAGCCCCAAGTCCAATGATGGGTAGTCCTAGCCAGCCATAGAAAGGAAACTGTGTGCTGTTGGGTCTCAGCCCTAGGTTAAATTTTGAAATTTGAATGGTTTCCAAAACAGCATAGTTCCTTTCAGGTCATTTAAGATGCTTACCAGAATCTGGGCCCGTCAGTCCAACATCATTGGCTGGTAACACATAGTCATATTTTAGTTTAGTTTGGACAACCTTCCTTCAGACTAATTAGGGAAATATAATTTTTTAAAATAGCTGCTATTTTTTTTTTTTTTTTTTTTATGGCTGAACCTGTGGCATATGGAAGTTTCCTGGGCCAGGGGTGGAATTGGAGCTGCAGCAGCAGGCCTACACCACAGCCACAGCAACACTGAATCCAAGCCACATCTGTGAACTACCCAGCAGCTTATGGCAAAGCTGGATCTTTAACCCACAGAGCCAGACTAGGGATTGAACCCACATCCTCAGAGAGACAATGTCAGGTCCTTAACCTGCTAAGCCACAACAGGAATCCCTAAATAGTTACTATTTGAATGACAATATGCAAAACCCATTTCTGTAGAGCAATTTACTATGTTCAAGATTGCTTTCTTCGGAGTTCCCTTCGTGGCTCAGTGGTTATCAAACTGGACTTGGATGCATGAGGATGCTGGTTGGATCCCTGGCCTTGCTCAGTGGGTTAAGGATTTGTCACTGCTGTGAGCTGTGGTGTAGGTTTCAGATGTGGTGTAGGTTGCAGATGATTCAAGCCCTAGCCTGTGGGGGCGGGGGTGGGGTGGGGGTGGGGGTGGGGAAGAGTGCTTTCTTCAAGGCTTCTCCTTCAAGTGAACAAAAATACTTTTATAATAAATTAGAGTGAAATAGTAAAGCAATACTGTAGTTTATACTCAAAATGGCTAGCTAAACCTTCCATTTTCATATAGCTTCACAATCTTTTGCTGAGAAAATAATGCAAGATATTTCTTCTTTGTATAAAGAAATGTGAAAAGACAGAAAATGAATCATTTAAAAGACTGTATTTTTTGGATATCATGCAAATACATATTTGTAACTGTTCAGCTTGAAATATGAAACAGTTTATATGAAAAAGAACCAAATCATGGCAAAGCAGTTTAACGGAATAACTGGAAAATAAGCTTGTACAAAGTAATTACTGACTTACCCAGGGATATAGAATGATAAGACCTGTGGATTTCTAAATAGAAACAAGAATTTAAAAATTTCTTTTGAGCTGTGAAACAGCTTCATTTTGATAAGGATAAAATTAAGCACAAAGCCCCATAGTCAGCCCTCTTGTGGCAAATACGGATAATGACAGAAATAATAATCTAAAAAGTTTTGTACAAGACATTTTTTCACAGTCAGAATTATTTTTCTCTTATACTAAATTTTAGAGTATGCTTACTTAAAAAAATCACCATAGGTGTTTGCAATCATAAAGCAGGGTATTAAGTGTCTAGGCTTTGGAGTAAACAAATCCCCTTTTTGCTTTTCAGCAACTGTTTCCAGATCTCTCAGGCAAGATTCTCAACCTGTGGAAACTTGTGTTTCCATAAACGTTGAATGGGGATGGGATACCTGTTTGATGATCTCAACAAGACTGTTTAGAGGGTCAACTGAAATAACGCACATGGGAGGGTTTCTAAACTATAAAGTACCACAAATGCAATATATTATTCAATGAGCAAAAGAACTGATTAGTTAAATATCCTTAACCTAATCCAAGGTTCAGACTTGAAATATAAAATGTTTATGACACCATTCCACATTTAAGAACCTTTCAATTCTGAAATATCTACTTTTTAAAATTAACTGTTTTATTTTTTATTTTTTATTTTTGAGTGAAGCAAGTTCTTTATTCAAGCACAAGCTCAGGCCCTGATCTCTGCCCTGAGCAAGTCTCACTGGTTCAGGGAATTCTGACCTCAAGGAATCAACTACATTCCTGTCCCAGATACATTACTCAGTATTGCTCTGACTCTTGAGATAAATTAGCTCTTCTTTTCTTTGCATTTCTCTTCATCTACTCTTCGATTTTTAAATACTTGAAGTTTCCTTTCTGCTTTTTACTGGCTTTACATTATTTATCTTTCATGTATTGCTGTCTCACATCATGTTCTATCATTTCCATTCTCATATTGTCATTTTTTTTTTTTTTTATGGCCGCACCCATGGCATATGGAAGTTCCCAGGCTAGGAGTCAAATGGAGCTGCAGCTTCTGGCCTACACCACAGCTAACAGCAACACTGGATCCTTAACCCTGAGTGAGGCCAGGGATTGAACCCATGTCCTACGGATACTAGTCAGGTTCATTACCTCTGAACAATGACAGGGGCTCCTCATACTGTCATTTCTAGATCCTCTGGTCTTTTTGTACCTAAGTGCCTACTATGTGACCATCACTCTTCTATGTTCAGGGGATACAATGGTAAAAAGACAGTATTTCCCCATGGAAATACTATACATGTATAGATGTGTACTGTTCGGTAATGTTAAGGGCTACAAAAAAGAGAAAGCAGTGGCTCAGAGATAATGGGAGTGGGGTGGAGGAAAAATGATTTGAGGCTGCAGGAAGAGTAAGTGCCCATGTCCTGGGGCAGAAAGAATGGGAAGGCCAGTGTTAGTGGAGTGTGTGCTGTGAAGTCTGGGAAGGAGCTGAGGAGAGTTAGACCAGTGCAGATCACGAATTACTTTGTTGGCCGTGGAAAAAAGTTCGTGGTTTATTCTGGGTGTGATTGATGCCACTGGGGAATTTAAGGTAGGATAATGAAGTGATCTGATGCATAGAACACGTGACTGCTACATGAAGAAATGACAAAGTTGAGACAAGGATGAGATGGCCTTTGCTGTGTTCCCTGAGAGGTGACAATTGTTTGGACTTGGGTAATGTTGGTGAAGATCCACAGAGGTCAATTTCAAGGTACATTTTCAAAGGATATAGGACACCTTCAAGGGCTCTCCTGAGGTTTTGATATGTGCAACTTGATGAGCTTTGTTGCAATGCAGTTGAAGGAGATTCAGGAAGAAGTGGACTTTTATGATGGTGGCAGGGAACTCAATTGTTGTGTTATAAATGTGCCAAGATTGAGATGTTTAATAGATAGATATTTGAATCTGGAGTTTGGGGCAGAGATATAATGAAGAGTTTGGGATAGAGATATAAATTTGAAATTCTTCAGTTTATAGATTTAATCCTGTAGCACTGGGCAATAGGTCTTGATTAAAAAGTATGAGTATTAAGCCCTGCCAGTTCAACATGGAAAGATTGAGAAGAGGAAGAACCAGCAAGAGGGGGTAAGAAGGAAGAGCTGAAAAGGTAGAAGGAACATTTGAAGAAAGTAGTGACCTAGAAGCCAAGTGAGGAGATGTTTCAAAGATGAACAAGTATCAGACTTTGCAGAGTGGAGTACGATAAAGATGAGAATGAGCCACTGGGTGGGGTGAGAGGAGGGCACTGGCAATTGTACTGGGTATCCTGTGCACCACTTCAGAATCCTCTCAACCCATCTCTGACTCTAATCATTGCTGCAGTGGGCAATAGCCACTCCAGCTTTGTCCCCCTTCTCCTACAGGCAAGCAGCAAGTGCCTTGGTAGTTTTCCACCTTGGGTACCTCCATCTTCCTCCCTGGTGCCTGGAATTTGCTTCTGTACTCACACAGGTACTGCTAGCAAGTGCAGAGGATTTTCTTTGCATAGGACTGCCCTTGGCCAAAGAGGAACAAGAACCTATGATTAAGGCTTCCTACTTTTATTTTCCTGGTCAATAGTTCCTGCAACCCTTATGAGGGCAGCATCTCATAAGGGTCCCCAGAAAGCCTCAGCAGGACTGAGTACTTGTCACTCAAAATGATGGCCAACTTAATATTATAACCTTATATTCCTTTCCTTCTTTCCCTGTTCACTTCTGCTGTTCCTTATTCCTGCTCCCTAGGATAACAGTCCAAAATAAGTTTTCTCAAGCCAGGCTTTTCTCCATGCCAGAATGTGACATTTATCCTTTGTAATGCATGCCTTATCACTCCCATTCCCTCAAAGCTGACCTGGATCTCGGCCGAAGGCAGTGCAGTTGGGATACAGAGCACCTGTCCTAGAAAAAAGATCTTACGGGCTGAAGAAATGGCAGCACCTGGCTAATACATCTTGGAAGGAATTCAGAAAACACCTGTAGACATCAGATCATCTGGCAGGGTGGGTGAGTGATGGCTGGGGAGTTGGAGTGAAATACAAAGCTGTATAGGAAAAAACTGATGAATGTGAGAAGACTTTCTTTTGACTTTAGATTCAACATTCTGGCAAAGGCACTGGAGCGGAGAGAGCTCCTGGAAACTTGGCCAAAATGATGGCCTTCTATAAGTTAAGGTGGAGCTGCTGGAAACACCATGGTGTGATACTGAGAAAGGAACCAGGGAAGAGAGAATGTTGGAATGGTTTCATCAGGTGATACTGAGAACCAGGAGGACCTAGAAGACATTTCCTTTTTTTCCACAAAGGGTGAGGGGAACACTGCTGTCTTTGAGAAGCTCTAAGGATGACCAACCTCTGTATGTCAGGGCTAAGTAGGAGATGCTGCCCCAGACCTGGGATCCCCAGCATCATTAGGAATGATGGGATTCTGGTGTGGAAGAGGTCAGGGGCCAGAACTTAGCCATCAGAGGCAAAGTGGGCATAAACTACCATGGACTCCAAGGATGGAGGAGAGTCATGGTGGCTTACTTTTTAGGGTTTTGTGGAGATGGCTTCTGATCATGGTTTCTGAAGGAGGAGATAGTTGAATAGCTTATTGGGCTGCTAATTAATGTAGTAAAAGAAAAACAACAACAACAACCTTGTGAGTTAGTAAGACTCATAACACGACTATCATTGCCTGCAATAGAAAATTGCATTTCCTTCACCCACTCCCCAAATCAAATCAAAGTCAGTTAATAGACAGGGAGCTTGTTGACTGAAGGGGAGTTCAAGTCCCTTTGAAAAACTTCTATGGTCTGAATGTTTGTGTCCCCTCAAAATTCATGTTAAAATCTTAATGCCCAGTGTGATGGCATAGAAGGTGGGGCTTTGGGGAAATGTTTAGACCATGAGAGTGGAGCCCTATTCATGGGAGTAGTGCTCTTATAAAAGGGATCCCACAGAGGGGATCCCACATGAGGACACAGTGCGAAGTCGATAGCCTGCAACCTAGAAGAGGGCCTTCACCAGAACCTGGCCATGCAGGCTCCCGATCTTGGACTTCCAGTCTCCAGAACTAGGAGAAATACACTTCTGTTGTTTATAAGCCACCCAGTCTGTGGTGTTTTCTTACAGTGGCCCAAACAGACTAAGATAAGAATGTTCCATCTTTTAAGATAAACATTCTCCTGAACTTTCTCCAAGAAGGTGCCATCTCCCAGGCAATGGGGGTGCTGGGGGCAAGGGAGTGCCCAGACTTTCCAAGGACTGCGGGATCAAGGGAGCTGGGCTCTCAGGAATACCAGAACTTAAATGCCATCACAGTCCTGCAGTCAGAGTGGGGCTTCTGTAGAACAGGAGATACATGGAGGTCTGGTCCAAGTCTGTCCTCTGGTGGGGCCAACACAGGGTTACTACTGGGGATTTCTCTGTGGGTACTGAAGTCACTAAAGCTGATACCAGGAAATCATAACAGAGAGAAAAATATTGAAATCAGAGAACAAGGAGTAACAAACAAGCAGGAGGGGGCTAGGGGTCAAACAAACCTGTGCCACAGCAGTGACCCATGCTGCTGCAGTGACACCAGATCCTTAACCCACCGCATCACAAGAGAACTCCAGCACCGGGATTCTTGAGGGAGCATAAATGGCCTGAAAACATGCGCAACCAGGGGATTTTCCACACTCCAGGCCCATTCTGGAAGAGCCATTAGCTTAAGAAACTATCTACTAACGCATGACACCATGAGATAAGGTTTAGCATACAAGTTTTGTCTCAAGTCACTTAACCCTTTGGTCTCACAGCTTCCTAGGTGATTTGCTTAAACACCAGCAACTATTAGATCTCAGAAGCAGAATAGTCACTGTACATTCATCGCTGTTCAGCTCAAAGTCTAAAGAAAAATCATTTTCAGCCTCCTCTCCCTCCTGCCAGTGCTGCCTGGCAAATGAGAGCATTAATGAGATAATGTTGTTCAAAGGGCTTTAAGCTCCCTGGAAGAAAGGCAGTCCGCAAATACAAGGTATCATTATTTGCCGTTGCCAGGTGATTCTGCACAGGTGTTCCTTTCTAGCAGCCTTCCTTCCATGCCCTAATGCTTTGTCACACTCTGTGATGGATGTCACACCCTTATAGGAAGAGTCATGGTTAAGGGGAATGCTGTGTTCCTTACTAGTCTCATCTGCTCTGAGTACCCACACGCCGCCTTAAGTTCTCACCAAGGCTCAGGTCCTACGCCTTAACAAGACCTCATGGTGTTTGGTAGGGGCAACAAAAGGCTTTGTTAAGCCAAACAGAATATATACTCTACATGATGTATACCGTACACATGATGTATTTATTTACACTCTCTTTGCATATAGATATATACATATGTGTATATATACATACAGCAATTGACACAAAACAGCCCATAAATTGGGGTAATACTGGCCTGAACTCTTCCTTAAGATACTGATGGAGTTTTAACAAGCCAGGAGGAGCTGAGAGATGGCTGTGTCTCTGTTCTGCTTTTTTTCAGATCGCTTTCTGCTGCTCATCTTTGATCCACTTGAGTGTCACTCACTGGTTTTTATTCCATCCTGATTCACACAGATAATTGAGCTCCTTGATAAAACTCAGAGTATTTCTGTCTAATTTTTATCTTTTTGTTAGTGCTAGGGGCTCAGGGCTGTCTTTCTTCTGCTGTAGAGATATTTTGTGGCTGTCCATCTTATAATTAAGGGGATCTGCCATCACCACTCCACTGCCTCTGTTCAGGGTTAAATCACTTCCCAACATTACAGGGGAAGAGGGGAGAAATGTAGTTACATGAAGCAAGACCTTTCAGAAGCTTGGGGGCCAGAGAACCACCCAGAAATAAAGATCTCACCCATCTTCCTATCCTGTTTTGACAGTTGGGGCACGTTACTTCGGTTGATTTTTGGTCAAGTTGTTATAGCAGGCATGGTAAGTGACAGTGTGTGTGTGTATTTGTGTGTCTCTGTGTGTGTGAGAGAGAGAGAGAGACAGAGAGAGAGAGAGAGAAGAGAGAATGATTTAAAACAGAGATAAATATAAACAGACTAGAAAAGAAGCAATTGAAAATAAAATATTAAGAAGGAAGCAGAGAGAAACATGGTTTTTCAAACCCTCAATAGAGCTATAATAAGTTTTATTTCCTTTACTTGCATGGTAAAGGTCACTGGTCTCTATTTACTTTTGCATTTTAGTTTTCCATTGAAGTCTTCCCAGGGAGTTGCCCTTTGCTTCTCTCTGCCTTTCTGTGCTCCTCCCCACCAACTTTCCTTTCCTTTCTTTCCTCAGATTTAACACAATCTCTTTAACTCTAGCCCAGGAGAAGGCTCTTTGCGGCTTATATTTTTAGATCATCTCTACAATCTTCAGCCTCTGTGTCTGGCTTAATCCAAGGGGACCATTCAAATTCAGGATGTTCTCTGGAATGTTTTATCACATTGCAGGATCTCCAAAAGGGTTGGTCTCTGTGACCAGCGCTTGGGATTTTCACCTTAAATATGCCTGGTCTGCTTTGTCTGAAATTTCCTGGGCGTGGGGGCGTTTTGGGGCTGTAGAGATGGCCACTTCTCCATTGATTTGAGGCCGGTGATGCTGGCATGAATTCAAGTGCCAAAAACAAACAAACAAAAAAACCCCAACAAAAGCAGAGTTGGAAAATAAAGTGAGGAGTTCCCGTCGTGGCGCAGCAGAAATGAATCCGACTAGGAACCAGGAGGTTGCAGGTTCAATCCCTGGCCTTCCTCAGTGGGTTAAGGATCCGGTGTTGCCATGAGCTGTGACATAGGTTGCAGACATGGCTCAGATCTGGCATTGCTGTGGCTCCAGTGTAGGCCGGCAGCAATAGCTCTGATTTGACCCCTAGCCTGGGAACCTCCATATGCCACTGGTGCAGCTCTAAAAGGATAAAAGACAAAAAAAAAAAAAAAAAAACAAACAAACAAAAAAACAAACCAAAAACAAACAAAAAAAAAAACCAAACAAAAAACAGAAAGTGAAAAGGCCTGCTCCTGCCATGCAGAGATATTTGTGTTAGAGAGTATTTCCCCTCCAGCCACTGCCTGTGTGAGAGGAGAAAGCTTTCTTTTCTCAAGCTTTTCACCCAGTCTTACTTGCTGAGAGAGGGAATCCAGAAGAGTTGATTCTTCTCCAGCCGGGAAAGCAGCCTGAGAAGTGACCTGGGGAGCGACTTTCACCATCAACACTGCCAAATAGGATTTGAATTTAATTCATTCAAAACATATGAAGACACTCAGATGTGCCAGATTCTGTGCCCAATGCTGGTGTTTTAAAAGATCACTATGCTAGAGAAGGGTTGGCAGGATTTGCTGTTCCACTGGACTTGGGAAGTGGGGACAAGGGTGGCGTAGAGGATGACTCCTTGGTATCCTGCTTGGGCAACTGGGAGGAAGGTGCTGATATTAGTGAACAAAGGCTATAAGAGGAGCAGGTTTGAGCAAGGTGGGGCTGGGAGGGAGTGGGGAAAAGAGATGTTTCGTTTGTTAGGTGTTAAGTGAAGCATGCTGTTAAGAAATCTGCAGTGGATATTCCAGAAAGGGGTGGAGTATAGGTCCAGAGTTCAATGGAGAGCCGAGAACTAAAAACTTGATCTGGGAGTCATCTGTGTAGACAGAGTCATCGCTGTGGCTTTGGGTTCCCTAATATGGATAAAGGGAATAAATACCTGTTGCAAAATGATAGAAGATATATGCATATATATATATATGTGTGTGTGTATATATATACACATGTGTATGTAGGTGTATATATACTCTCTCCACCCACAGAGCATTGTCTAACATTTGCATTGCTTTGCCCTCACAGTACCCCCTTCTTCAGGCTGAATTTTGTCTTCGGGCCATCAGCCATGGTGTTGAACTTACTGTTTGGGGTGGTAGTGCCTACCAGTTGAGAACGGAAGGAAAAGAGTTCTCAGAGGCCTTGGTACCCACCTGAACGGGGTCTTTGTGGAAGAGCTGCTCTCCTCTTTGGTCTGATATAAACTGTGAACCAACAGTGTTTTCCCTTTTGAATGACTTGCAGAGAACCGAACCCATTTCAGATTTTAAAAGCCTACCTTGATCTTCAGAAACATTTTTCTAGAACTATTTTTGTAGAATTCTAGGAAAATGTGTAAGGTTTTTGGAATACTAACCTTTCCCTTAGATTCCTTTTCCCTCCTTCCCTCTGATTTTCTATTTTTATAATGATGCAGTGCTTGTATCATATGCTGCTTTAAATATCTTTTTAGAATGAGGCAAGGTAATAAAAAATAATACAGACAAATGAACACAAAAATAGGGGGTAAACAAATTTCTAATCTGTCTCTACAAAGCTTCCGTTTGTTTGGGAAGGTTTTCCTCCTAATTCCTCTCTCACTGCATCCACCCCACATCTCTCTACAAAGAGGGGAGAAACACTTAATGGCAAAACAACATGTGTGACTTGCGCATGAATATTTGCGGAGGCGTAACTGAGGAACACGTGACTGAGACATCCAATCACATGAGTTATTGCTCAGTCCCACTGTTGGCAGCTTGCTTGTTTTGCACAAGCAAGCAAGTGTGCACATGGAAGGAGGGGATAAACTCCATGAAGGGAGAGGATGAGTCCTTAATCTGCTCCAGGCACCTACTACATTTCCGGCCACAAGCGGAACATGTTGAGTAGGAGGAAGACAGGGTGGTGGATGTTTCTGATCATCGTTATCAGGAGGAGAGAAAACTTTGACTTGAAGGTCACTTATTCCCAAGTCTGCAGCGGGGGGGTGGGGTGGGGAAGGAGCCAGATGAAATGATTCTAATCATTTCAGCCTCACGATTTATGGGGCTGGGAGTCGAGACGCTCTCAGTTGTAGACTCTCTCCCACGTGGTATTTTCCATAAATTTAAATCTTGCTGCTAATACATAGCACCGTGCACATGCATCTCACTTGGTATAACAGCTCTGTTTCTGGGCATTTTCTATGTAAATTGAGCCCTTGCACAGTAAATGGGATCATTTAATATACAGCTGGGCAGCTCTCCCGTTCAAAAGAACCACGGAGTGATTCCTTTTGAAAGCAATGGTTCCTCTGTGACTTAAGTAATCACATTCTAATTTAGGTTTTCTCTTAATTTGGATTGTAACTTAAAGAGTTTCTTTAAAAAGCTTTACTTAATATAAGTAAATAAATTAGTGCATACCCTACAATATTTTTTCCCAGGGGCAAAAATATCATCCATGTGTCATACTTGTAATTATATTTTAAATCAATGATTCGATCATAGCCTTAGGAAAGGTACAGATGTCAGGAAAAGTTTCTGCTCATTAGCTCTTATAAAGCAAGGACAGCCAGAGTCTAGTTTGTTCACCTAAGGATAGCTAGCCTGGCTACTGCTGAGATGTCCTGAGGTCTATGATGAAGGCTACGGAGGACTGTGGGGTTGGCGACAAGCATGAACAGAGAAGAAATTGGTTTAAATCAATCATACCTTGACTCAGTCATTTGCCTTGAGCCTGATTGACCTTGGGCTGATCTCTTTAAATCACTGAGCTTCAATTTCCTTAGCTTAAACATAGACTAAGACATATAGGGTCTCTAAGAGTGTGGAGGGACAATTTTCATAATATACTTACTTTTAAAGCGCCAAGTACAAAGCTTATTAGTCATAGAGGACAAGGTGGTTGGTTTTGTTTTGCAAGTTGGCCTCTGCTTTTATTTTTTTTTTTTTTTTTTTTTTTTTTTTTTTTTTTTTTTTATATTAAATTTTATTTTATTTTCCCACTGTACAGCAAGGGGGTCAGGTTATCCTTACATGTATACATTACAATTACAGTTTTTCCCCCCACCATTTCTTCTGTTGCAACATGAGTATCTAGACATAGTTCTCAATGCTATTCAGCGGGATCTCCTTGTAAATCTATTCTACGTTGTGACTGATAAGCCCAAGCTCCCGATCCCTCCCACTCCCTCCCCCTCCCATCAGGCAACCACAAGTCTCTTCTCCAAGTCCATGATTGATTTTCTTTTCTGAGGAGATGTTCATTTGTGCTGGATATTAGATTCCAGTTATAAGTGATGTCATATGGTATTTGTCTTTGTCTTTCTGGCTCATTTCACTCAGTATGAGATTCTCTAGTTCCATCCATGTTGCTGCAAATGGCATGATGTCATCCTTTTTAATGGCTGAGTAGTATTCCATCGTGTATATATACCACATCTTCCGAATCCAATCCTCTGTCGATGGACATTTGGATTGTTTCCATGTCCTGGCTATTGTGAATAGTGCTGCAATGAACATGCGGGTGCATGTGTCTCTTTTAAGTAGAGCTTTGTCCGGATAGATGCCCAAGAGTGGGATTGCAGGGTCATATGGAAGTTCTATGTATAGATTTCTAAGGTATCTCCAAACTGTTCTCCATAGTGGCTGTACCAGTTTACATTCCCACCAACAGTGCAGGAGGGTTCCCTTTTCTCCACAGCCCCTCCAGCACTTGTTATTTGTGGATTTATTAATGATGGCCATTCTGACTGGTGTGAGGTGGTATCTCATGGTAGTTTTGATTTGCATTTCTCTTATAATCAGCGATGTTGAGCATTTTTTCATGTGTTTGTTGGCCATCTGTATATCTTCTTTGGAGAAATGTCTATTCAGGTCTTTTGCCCATTTTTCCATTGATTGATTGGTTTTTTTGCTGTTGAGTTGTATAAGTTGCTTGTATATTCTAGAGATTAAGCCCTTGTCAGTTGCATCATTTGAAACTATTTTCTCCCATTCTGTAAGTTGTCTTTTTGTTTTCTTTTGGGTTTCCTTTGCTGTGCAAAAGCTTTTCAGTTTGATGAGGTCCCATGGGTTTATTTTTGCTCTAGTTTCTATTGCTTTGGGAGACTGACCTGAGAAAATATTCATGATGTTGATGTCAGAGAGTGTTTTGCCTATGTTTTCTTCTAGGAGTTTGATGGTGTCCTGTCGTATATTTAAGTCTTTCAGCCATTTGGAGTTTATTTTTGTGCATGGTGTGAGGGTGTGTTCTAGTTTCATTGCTTTGCATACAGCTGTCCAGGTTTCCCAGCAATGCTTGCTGAATAGACTTTCCTTTTCCCATTTTATGTTCTTGCCTCCCTTGTCAAAGATTAATTGACCATAGGTGTCAGGGTTTATTTCCAGGTTCTCTATTCTGTTCCATTGGTCTGTCTGTCTGTTTTGATACCAGTACCACACTGTTTTGATGACTGTGGCTTTGTAGTATTTCTTGAAGTCTGGGAGAGTTATGCCTCCTGCTTGGTTTTTGTTTCTCAGGATTGCTTTGGCGATTCTGGGTCTTTTGTGGTTCCATATAAATGTTTGGATTGTTTGTTCTAGTTCTGTGAAAAATGTCATGGGTAATTTGATAGGGATTGCATTGAATCTGTAGATTGCTTTGGGTAGGATGGCCATTTTCACAATATTGATTTTTCCAATCCAGGAACACGGAATATCTTTCCATTTTTTTACATCTTCTTTGATTTCTTTGATTAAGGTTTTATAGTTCTCGGCATATAGGTCCTTTACCTCTTTGGTTAGGTGTATTCCGAGGTATTTGATTTTGTGAGGTACAATTTTAAAAGGTATCGTATTTTTGTATTCCTTTTCTAATGCTTCATTGCTGGTATACAGAAATGCAACTGACTTCTGAATGTTAATCTTATATCCTGCCACTTTGCTGAATTTATTAATCAGTTCAAGGAGTTTTGGGGTTGAGTCCTTAGGGTTTTCTAGGTATAGAATCATGTCATCTGCATACAGTGACAGTTTGATCTCTTCTCTTCCTATATGGATGCCTTTGATTTCTTTTGTTTGTCTAATTGCTGTGGCTAAGACTTCCAAAACTATGTTGAAGAGCAGTGGTGAGAGTGGGCATCCCTGTCTTGTTCCAGATTTGAGTGAGAAGGCTTTCAGTTTTTCCCCATTGAGGATTATATTTGCTGTGGGTTTATCATAAATGGCTTTGATTATATTCAGGAATGTTCCCTCTATACCCACTTTGGCGAGGGTCTTGATCATGAATGGATGTTGAACTTTGTCAAATGCTTTTTCTGCATCTATTGAGATGATCATATGATTTTTGACTTTTTTTTTGTTAATGTGGTGTATGATGTTGATTGATTTGCGTATGTTGAACCATCCTTGTGAACCTGGGATGAACCCAACCTGGTCATGGTGTATAATTTTTTTGATATGTTGTTGGATTCGGTTGGCTAAGATTTTGTTGAGAAGTTTTGCATCTATATTCATCAATGATATTGGGCGATAGTTTTCTTTTTTGGTGGTATCTCTGCCTGGTTTTGGAATGAGGGTGATGGTGGCCTCATAGAATGTCTTTGGGAGTATTCCTTCTTCTTCAACCTTTTGAAAGAGTTTAAGGAGGATGGGCACCAATTCCTCTTTATATGTTTGATAGAATTCACCTGTGAAGCCATCTGGTCCTGGGCTTTTATTTGTAGGGAGTGATTTTATGACCTCTTCAATTTCATTTCTAGTGATTGGTCTGTTCAGTTGGTCTGTTTCTGCTTGATTCAGTTTTGGCAGGCTGTAAGATTCTAGAAAATTGTCCATTTCTTCCAGATTGTCAAACTTATTGCCATATAGTTGTTCATAGTATTCTCTTATGGTTTTTTGTATTTCTGCTGTATCCGTTGTGATTTCTCCTTTTTCATTTCTAATTTTGGTGATTTGGGTTCTTTCTCTCCTCTTTTTAGTGAGTCTGGCCAGGGGTTTATCAATTTTGTTCACCTTTTCAAAGAACCAGCTCTTGGTTTTATTAATTTTCTCTATTGTTTTTTGAGTCTCTATTTTATTGATTTCTTCTTTGATCTTTACAATTTCCTTCCTTCTGCTGACTTTAGGACTTCTTTGTTCTTCTTTTTCTAATTCATTTAGGTGGAGGGTTAAGTTGTCAATTTGGGATCTTTCTTCTTTTTTGAGAAAGGCCTGGATTGCTATAAATTTCCCTCTGAGCACTGCTTTCGCAGCATCCCATAGATTTTGAGAGGTTATGTCTTCATTATCATTTGTTTCAAGATAGTTTTTAATTTCCTTCTTGATTTCCTCATTGACCCATTGGTTTTTTAGTAGCATGTTGTTTAGTCTCCATGGAGTAGGTTTTTTCTCTTTCCTTTTCCCATGGTTGATTTCTAATTTCATGGCATTGTGGTCAGAGAAGATACTTGAGATAATTTCTATGCTCCTAAATTTATTGAGATTCGCTTTATGTCCCAATATGTGGTCGATTCTTGAGAATGTTCCATGAGCATTTGAGAAGAATGTGTATTCTGATTTTTTTGGATGTAGTGTCCTGAAGATATCAATTAAGTCTAACTTTTCTATTGTTTCCTTTAGGATCTCTGTTGCTTTATTGGTTTTCTGTCTAGAGGATCTGTCCATTGATGTGAGGGGGGTATTTAGGTCTCCTACTATGATTGTATTCTCATCAATATCTCCCTTTATGTCTGTTAATATTTGTTGTATGTATCTGGGTGCTCCTATGTTTGGGGCATATATGTTGATGATAGTAACATCCTCTCCTTGGATGGATCCCTTAATCATTAAATAGTGTCCTTCTTTGTCTTTCTTTATGTCTTTTGTTTTAAAGTCTATTTTGTCTGATATGAGCGTTGCAACTCCTGCTTTTCTGTCATGTCTATTGGCGTGAAATACTTTTCCCCAGCCTTTCACTTTCAATCTATATGTATCTTTTGTCCTAAGGTGAGTTTCTTGTAGGCAGCATATTGAAGGTTTTTGCCGTTTTATCCACTCAGCCATTCTGTGTCTCTTGATTGGGGCATTCAGTCCATTGACATTTAAGGTGATAATTGATAGATGATTATTTATTGCCATTTGATCCTCGTGTTCCAGTTGATTCTATGGTTCTCCATTCTTCTTTTTTTTTTTTTTTTTGGTTGGATGGTCTCCTGTTATTATCTGCTTGAGTGTATTTTTTTTTTTCATTTTTTGCAAATGCAATATTTGGTTTTGGCTTGTGGTTGCCCTGTTTTTTAAGTATGCTAACCCCTTCCCATAATTGTGTGTTTTAGCCTGATGGTCCTGTAAGTTCAAACACTTCATTATTATATTAAAATTAAGAAGAGAGACATACATACAAACAAAAAGGATTATTTACCTCCTAACATCCCTTGCCCACATTTTATGGTTTTGATGACTCTTTTATTTTTTTCTTTTTAATTTTATTTTGTTTGAAGCATGTTCATGATTAAATCTGTATGCTGGCTTATTTGAGTGACTGCTCTCTGATTGTATCTTCCTCAGTCCTAGTTCTTCCTCTTCTTCTTCTTCTTCTTTTTTTTTTTTTTTCTTTTCTTTTTTCTTCCCTTTCCTTCCTTTCTTTTTGGTTTAGAGAAGCCCTTTCAATATTTCCTTTAACCTGGGTTTTGTGTTGCTGTATTCTTTAAGTTTTTGTTTGTTGGGAAAAATTTTTATTTCCCCTTCTATTTTAAATGATATTCTTGCTGGATAAAGTATTCTAGGTTGCATATTTTTTCCTTTGAGCACTTTAAATATCTCTTGCCATTCCCTCCTGGCCTGTAGTGTTTCTGTAGAGAAATCAGCTGATATTCTTATGGGGGTTCCCTTGTAGGTAACATTCTGTTTTTCTCTTGCTGCCTTTAGGATCCTCTCTTTATCACTAACTTTTGCCATTTTTATTATGATGTGTCTTGGTGTGGGTCTGTTTGGGTTCAGTTTGTTTGGGGCCCTCTGTGCTTCTTGTATCTTGAATCCAGTATCCTTTAGATTTGGGAAGTTTCCAGCGATAATTTCTTCAAATATATTTTCCATTCCTTTATCTTTTTCTACTCCTTCTGGAATTCCTATTATGCGTAGATTGGCCCGTTTTATATTATCCCATAGGTCTCTTATATTGCTTTCCAGTTTTTTTATTCGGTTTTCTGTCTGTTGACCAGATTGAGTGATTTCCATTATTCTATCTTCCATATCACTGATTCGTTCTTCTGCATTATTCATTCTGGTTTTTACTGCCCCTAGTTCAGTTTGCATCTCTGCAAATGAATGTTCTAGTTTTTCTTGGCTCCTCCTTATATTTTCTAGCTCCTTTCTGAGGGTATCTGCATTGCTGTTCATATCTTCTCTTAATTCCTTCAGTATTTTCACTATTTCTCTTTTGAACTCCAGGTCTGTCAGACTGCAGAGATCAGTTTCATTGTTGACTGTTTTAGGTGAGTTCTCCTGTTGGTTTGACTGGGGGTGGTTTCTCAGCTTCTTCATCTTGCTTGTTGTCTTCTTTCTCCTGAGGGAGTTGTACTCTCCGTTATCGGGTAGTGTTTGCCTTGTCACTGCCCTGGAATATTTCCTGAGGGCTGTCGTTGTTGGTCGATCTTTTTTTGAGGCAGTGTGGCTTTTCTGGAGTGTTGATGGGACTAACAGTGTTTCTTTGAAGCAAAGGAGGACTTCCTGAGGGCAGACAGGACTGGGAGGTCCACCCCACGATGGTAGCAGATTTCACTTGGTTCTCAGCACCCCCTGGGGTCTTGGGCGGGTAGCAGGGCCCTTGGAGACTCAAGAGGTTCCTCCCCAGGGCAGCCCGATTCAGAAAGACCGTCTGAGATCTTTTCCCGATTCCGCCAGGCTTGTTGCAGCTTTTCTGGGCTGCAGGGGGTCCTGCCTGGAGCTGGCAGTCCTATGCAGCTGGTCCACTAGGTCTCAGCACCCCTTGGGGTCTTGGGCGGGTAGCAGGGCCTTTGGAGACTCAAGAGGCTCCTCCCCAGAACAGCCCGACTCAGAAAGACCGTCTGAGATCTTTTCCCAAGTCGGCCAGGCTTGTTGCAGCTTTTCTGGGCTGCAGGGGGTCCTGCCTGGAGCTGGCAGTCCTATGCAGCTGGTCCACTAGGTCTCAGCACCCCCTGGGGTCTTGGGCGGGTAGCAGGGCCCTTGGAGGCTCAAGAGGCTCCTCCCCAGGACAGCCCGACTCAGAAAGACCGTCTGAGATCTTTTCCCGATTCGGCCAGGCTTGTTGCAGCTTTTCTGGGCTGCAGGGGGTCCTGCCTGGAGCTGGCAGTCCTATGCAGCTGGTCCACTAGGTCTCAGCACCCCCTGGGGTCTTGGGCGGGTAGCAGGGCCCTTGGAGGCTCAAGAGGCTCCTCCCCAGGACAGCCCGACTCAGAAAGACCGTCTGAGATCTTTTCCCAAGTCGGCCAGGCTTGTTGCAGCTTTTCTGGGCTGCAGGGGGTCCTGCCTGGAGCTGGCAGTCCTATGCAGCTGGTCCACTAGGTCTCAGCACCCCTTGGGGTCTTGGGCGGGTAGCAGGGCCCTTGGAGACTCAAGAGGCTCCTCCCCAGAACAGCCCGACTCCGAAAGACCGTCTGAGATCTTTTCCCGATTCGGCCAGGCTTGTTGCAGCTTTTCTGGGCTGCAGGGGGTCCTGCCTGGAGCTGGCAGTCCTATGCAGCTGGTCCACTAGGTCTTAGCACCCCCTAGGGTCTTGGGCGTGTAGCAAGGCCCTTGGAGACTCAAGAGGCTCCTCCCCGGGGGAGCCCGTCTCAGAAAAACCGTCAGAGAATTAGGTCGATCTATTCACGGCCTGGCTAGGCTTGTTCTAGCTTTTCTGGGCTGCAGGCCTTTTTTAGGGGGCTGGTGGTGTTTGGTGCTGCTCTGTGGAAGTGTAGCCCCTCCAAAGGGCAAGCAGGCCTGTGCAGGGAGAGCCCCTGCGGTGGTAGGCTTCAGGCAATTGTTGAGGCCAGCCCTCCTGGATGGCAGGCAGCCCCAGGTTCGGCGAGAGCGTAGGGGGTGGTGGGGGTGGGGGGAGGGAATGCATTGGGAAGCACAGCTTTCTGCTAGCTAGCGGGCCTGTAAGCTTGTTGTGGCGTGGGGGGTATTCTATGGGGACCCACCCCTTCTTCTCTCCCCTCCCCAGCACTGGCGCAGACCAGGCTCTTCTCCCAGGTTCCCTCTGAGGCGGCTTTCCACTTCCCCGCCCCTAGAGTATTGCTCCCTTCCTCTGCGACAGCTTTGTTTTCTAGTCTCCCAGGCAGTCTCTGCCCCGTCAAATGGTTTAGAGACCTCCCAAGCAGTTTCCGCTCTTCCCCGCCCCCCTAGCCCGGGGACTAATCTCTGGAGCCGAGGTCTCGGTGCCCAGCCCCCCCCCCAGGCGTCCCCCGGCCCTTTCTTGGGGACTAACCTTCGGAGGCGAGGTCTCGGTGCCCAGCCCCAACCCAGGCGTCCCCGGCCCCCTCTCGGGGACCAACCTTCAGAGCTGAGGTCTCGGTGCCCAGCCCCCACCCAGGCGTCCCCCGGCCCTTTCCCGGGGACTAACCTCTGGAGCCGAGGATTCGGTGCCCAGCCCCCACCCAGGCGTCTCAATTTTTGGTGACTGTGCCCGTAGTTCAGATGGTCCGTTGGGTTCTTGATCGTTTTTCCGTACTCCAACTTACTGCTACACTCTTCTCTGCATCTGGAGATTCCTCCGGTTCGTTTGATCTTTCGCCCGGTAGGTGACTTTCCAGGGTGCGGGATCCCTTTCCCCTCCGCAGTTCCCTTTCGGGAGCGCCCGTCCCGCTCGGATTCACCTTCTCTCACTCTCCTCTTTTCTCCCGTTCTGCCCAATAATGTCACGAATTTCTTGCCGTTATTGGAGATTAGGTTCCTCTGCCAGCGATTGGTTGTTGTTCTGTGCGAGTCATTTCTTCTGTAGATGTGCTTTTTTTGTTGTGTTTGTGGGAGAGGGCGAGCGTGTCCCCCTACTCCTCCGCCATCTTGTCCTCTCCCGGCCTCTGCTTTTAAAACACCTTTTTCAGAGTTCCGCGGGGGCTCATCTGGTTAAGTATCTAACATTGTCACTGCTGTGGTTTGGATTCTATTCCTGGCCTGAGAACTTCAGCATTCCTCCGGCATGGCAAAAAAAATAGACACGAGGTTTTCCTGACAGCCTTTGATTCAGCATATTTTTTTTCTTTTTAGGGTCGTTCCCAGGTTAGGGGTCGAATTGGAGCTACAGCAGCTGGCCTACGCAACAGCCACAATAATCCTGGATCCAAGCTGAGTCTGTGACCTATGCCACAGCTCATAGCATTGCTGGATCCTTAACCCGACTGATCGAGGCCGGGGATTGAACCTGCAACCTCATGGTTCCTAGTCAGGTTGATTTCCACTGCGCCAAGATAGGAACTCCTGATTCAGCATTTTCTAATTGAGCTTGTGCAGTTGTTTTAAAGATTCCCTGAAGATTAGCAATCTTTATCCGTCCCATCCTTTTGAAAGGAATTACATCAGGAACATTTATAGAAAAGACAAAGTTCGCCCTCTAGTGTGGCCTCTGAGAAAGACACAATAGGAATCTATGAATTAGTCCCAATGTGCTTTTTTCAACAGTCTGCTCTCCAAATGATATTTTATTCTGCCCTTTGCATTGAATCCTCACTTCTTTACTAACTTATTTTGGCTACTAGATATTTACTTGATTGCTCTTCGAATGAGCTCTTTATATTTTATCATGTTATATATTCTGCTGACTTTTTAAGTCATAGAAAATTTTCAGAATTAGTTCAATTTTATTCTTACTGGGTGGTATTTTTATAGTCATAGCTGTAATGCGAATGCTGAGTAGTAGCCTCCCTTGATTTATTTTACTTTGATTTAATTTCAAATTAAATAAGCTCAATCAAGATTATGAGCTAAAGTGGTGATGCTGGGTGTTGTAAAAAATCCAGCTCCTGGTGAGTAGAAAAAGGGCAGAGAAATGAATGCTCTCATAATTTCAGAATAATGGCAGGCATTTAATCACATTAGCATATGATACACTAGTACATAAAGTTTCTTTTTATGGATTTACTGGCTGCTTATATTGTGTTAAATTGGCATGGCCTGTCTTCACCAAGCTTTGAGCTTTGTGCAAACATTTCGGACTCATTCTTGGGATCCCTCAGTAAAGAAAATGTAGCAATGAGAATTTTGTTAGGCACATGGTTAAACATACAAATTTTTTACTATCTTTATTTTCCTATTACATGACATAAAGTGTACCTTGATTTCCTACTTCTGCCTTTTAGGCAAAAACTTAACCAAGTCACTTCTAGATCTTGTGGTGCATTGGAGCTGGCTCAGACCAGCAAGAACCAATTGTTAAATTTTGAGAAATTTTACACATTGGTTATTACTTAAAATTAAATTGTGTAAACCTACAATTAAATAAAGAAGATTAAAAGCCAAGAGGATAAATATATAAAACCTATCACTTCCTAATGAGCTTAGGTGGGCACTGTCCATCTCCAGGCTTCCACTCTTCACTCTGATCCTTCTGTCTGTTTCCTTCCAGGTCTCTGCCCAGATGGCTAAGCCTTTTATCACCGCCCCACAAAGTGGATGATCAGGGGCTGTACCGAACTCTCTGCCTATGAGGGTGGTTTTCCCTTGCCTTTAAAGCCACTCTTGAATGAGGCAGCCAAACCTCTTCACATTGTACCCACAGAACAAGGCTGACCTGCCTGAAACCAGGCTGACCCACCTGAAACCAGGCTCTGGCTGTTCTCTCTCTTCTAGGATTCTTCATTTGGTAAGAGGTGTGGATTGAGGGAGGGGTACTACTGTGATTTTGGCAGATGCCTTGAGGGTCTGGGTTACAAGTTCATAGAACACACAAGCCCCCCTGGTTCTGCTCATGCTCAATCCTGATGTGCCATCTTCGATTTATGATGGATAGTTATTGAACTCTTATTATGACTTTGTGGGTCTGATGGGACTCAGTTCATGATAAAGATCTCTGGCCAAATAATTACTTGTGGTTCCATCTCTGCCAGGGCCAAGAAGCACGATGGGGGTTGCTTTTCAGAAGGTAGATAATTCTCCACTGGTGAGGACATGATCTTCCTCTAGAAGCTCAAGGGCTTATGGTGTGATTCTCCCACTGAGGTGTGCCACAGACTCTATACACAGTCTTTTCTCACTATTGATATTCCCACAGCGCAGCATTTGCTGGTTGTTTTTCTCCCAGTGATAGGCTACTTGTAGTCTAGCTCGGACCCTCTTCAGAGCCCTTTCCTGCTCTAGGCTCCACACAAAAATCAAGCTTTTCATATCACCCAGTGTAGGGGCTGGAGCAGTCATCCTAAGTGTGGGCTACTCTGACCCAGAACCCGAAGACACCCACCACATGGAGCTTCCTTCTTCGTTACAGGGGTATATGACAAATTAACTGACTTTTGCTGAGGCTGGGTGTCTTGGCGTGCCCCTAACCAATAAATCTTGCAAGTGTGGCAGGTTCTGAATCTTTGCAAGGTTGATATTTCCACCACTGTAGCACATATGTAGCCTGCAGCATGCCAGCCACCTTTTGCTCATTCAGCCTAATCAACATATTATCACTGATGTCATAGATCATTGTGCTATTCTGTGTATTGTTTAGATGGTCCAGCTCTTTTCTGTTTCATGTTGGAGAGCTGGAGAGTTAATGTAGCCTTGGGGCAAACCTAGAAATGTATTCTGTTGTTTATTCCATGTGAATGCAAGATGTCTTTTATCTTCTCATGGCAAAAAACAAAACAAAACAAAAAAACAAAAACACTTTCACCAAGTCATTGTCCACACACACACTGTGTACCTGAGGCACCTGATACCCACCCAGCATGGTAGCTGCAGTCAGGGTTAAGCTGGCAGTAGTCTGCAGATGAATCCTACAGGAGGATTCTGGTTCTGTAGGTGCCAGACTTGTGGGTTAAATGGAGGTGTGACAGAGACCTCCTCGAGAGCCTTAAGGTGATGTGGTACTGTGGTTTATAGTAAAAAAAAAATATATATTTTGTCCCCATTTCTGGATCAGAGACTTAAGAAGATGTAATATTGTGTATATATTTGATATTTGACATCATTTCTGGTTCAGAGCTTCTAAAACCTTTTAAGTAATAAGAATGACAAAGGTGTTTTGTCATGTTAAGGAGGTGACTTTTGGACTCCACCTAAGGATAGGCAGGTTTCCAGGGGACCCAAACATGTGAGTAGAGGTTTAGAACTTTTAGTTGCATCCCCCTGACCTCCTGAGAGGGCAGAAGAGCTGGAGGTTGAATCAGTTGTCTACGGCCAGTGCTGTAATCAATCATGCCTATGTAATAAAGTCTCATAAAAATGCAAACAAATGGGCCTCAGAGAACTTCTGGGCTTCAGTGAACATGTGGAGATTTGGGAAAGTGGGTGCCTGGAGAGGGCATGGCCGCTCAAAGCCCATGACTTGTGCATTGCCCTGTGCATCTCTTCCGTCTGGCTGTTCTGAGCTGTATCCTTCACAATACCTCGCTTATTATGCTTCACCATCTTGTGTTTTGCAGATATTGCAGTTTTTACACATTGATGGTTGTGGCAACCTTGTGTCAAGCAAGTCTGTTGACCCCATTTCCCCAACAGCCTATGCTCTCTTTGGATCTCTATGTCACGTTCTGGTAATACCTGCAATATTTCAGACTTTTTCATCATTATTATGTCTGTTATGGTGATCTCTGATCAGTGACCTTTGGTGTTACTATGTAGTTGTTTTGGGGTGCTACAAACTGTGCCCTTATAAGATGGTGAAGGTAATTGATAAATGTGTGTGCTCTGACTACTCCACCCACTGGCCAATCCCTTACTTCTCTCTCTCTCCTCAGCTTCTCTCTCTCTCCACTTCTCTCTCTCTTCCTATTCCTGAGGACACAACAGTATTGGAATTCGGCCAATTACTAACCCTACAATGGCTTCCAAGTGTTCAAGTGAAAGGAAGAGTCACACTCAAAATAGTCTCTCACTTTAAATCAAAAGCTAGTGAGGGAGTTCCCACTGTGGCTCAGCAGGTTAAGAACCCAGTGTTGTCTCTGTGAGGATATGGGTTAGATCCCTGGCCCTGTTCAATAGCTCCAATTTGACTCCTGGCCTGGGGTCTTCCATATGCTACAGGTATAGCTGATTAAAAAAAAAAAAAAGAAAAGAAAAAAAACTAGGGAGGAAGACATATTAAAAGATAGGCTGAAAGCTAGGCCTCTTTCACCAAATGACCAAGTTATGAATGCAAAGGAAAAGTTCTTAGAGCATATTAAAAGTGCTACTCCAGTGAACACATGAATAAGATATTGAAACAGTCTTATTGCAGATATGGAAAATGCTTTAGGGGGTCTAGATAGAAGATCAAACCAACCACAGCAGGCCCCTAATAAAAGCCTAATCCAGAACAAAACCCTAACTCTATTCAATTCCATGAAGGTTGAGAGAGGTGAAGAAGCTGAAGAAAAAGCAATTTGAATCTAGTAGAGGTTGGTTCATAAGATTTAAGGAAAGGAATTGTCTCCATAGCATAAAAGCACAAGATGAAGCAACAAGTGCTGATCTAGAAGCTCTAGCAAGTTATCCAGGAGCTCTAACTCAGATCATTACTGAAGGAAGATAACACTAAACAGATATTCAATGTAAATGAAACAGACTTCATTGGAAGAAGATGCCATCTATGGCTTTTTCACAGTGAGAGAGTCATAGCCTGGCTTCAAATCTTCAAAGAACAGGCTAACTCTCTTTTTAGGGGCTAATGTATCTGGTGACTTTAAGTTGAAGCCAATGCTTATTTACCATTCTAAAAATGCTGGGGCCCTTAAGAATTATGCTAAATCTACACTGCCTCTATAAATGGAACAACAAAGCCTGGATGACAGCACATCTGTTTACAGCATGGTTTACTGAATATTTTAAGCCAACAGTTGAGACCCACTGTTCAGAAACAAAATTCCTTTCAAAACATTTCTGTTCACTAACAATGTCCTTGGTTACCCAAAATTATAAATGAAAAAGGAGAAATCACAACGGATACAGCAGAAATACAAAAAACCATAAGAGAATACTATGAACAACTGTATGGCAACAAGTTTGACAATCTGGAAGAAATGGACAATTTTCTAGAATCTTACAGCCTGCCAAAACTGAATCAAGCAGAAACAGACCAACTGAACAGACCAATCACTAGAAATGAAATTGAAGAGGTCGTAAAATCACTCCCTACAAATAAAAGTCCAGGACCAGATGGCTTCACAGGTGAATTTTATCAAACATATAAAGAGGAATTGGTGCCCATCCTCTTTAAACTCTTTCAAAAGGTTGAAGAAGAAGGAATACTCCCAAAGACATTCTATGAGGCCACCATCACCCTCATTCCAAAACCAGACAGAGATACCACCAAAAAAGAAAACTATCGGCCAATATCATTGATGAATATAGATGCAAAAATTCTCAACAAAATCTTAGCCAACCGAATCCAACAACATACCAAAAAATTATACACCATGACCAGGTTGGGTTCATCCCAGGTTCACAAGGATGGTTCAACATATGCAAATCAATCAGCATCATACACCACATTAACAAAAAAAAAGTCAAAAATCATATGATCATCTCAATAGACGCAGAAAAAGCATTTGACAAAGTCCAACATCCATTCATGATCAAGACCCTCGCCAAAGTGGGTATAGAGGGAACATTCCTGAATATAATCAAAGCCATTTATGATAAACCCACAGCAAATATAATACTCAATGGGGAAAAACTGAAAGCCTTCTCACTCAAATCTGGAACAAGACAGGGATGCCCACTCTCACCATTGCTCTTCAACATCGTTTTGGAAGTCTTAGCCACAGCAATTAGACAAACAAAAGAAATAAAAGGCATCCATATAGGAAGAGAAGAGATCAAACTGTCACTGTATGCAGATGACATGATACTATACATAGAAAACCCTAAGGACTCAACCCCAAAACTACTTGAACTGATTCATAAATTCAGCAAAGTAGCAGGATATAAGATTAACATTCAGAAGTCAGTTGCATTTCTGTATAGCAGCAATGAAACATTAGAAAAGGAATACAAAAATACGATACCTTTTAAAATGGTACCTCACAAAATCAAACACCTCGGAATACACCTGACCAAGGAGGTAAAGGACCTATATGCCGAGAACTATAAAACTTTAATCAAAGAAATCAAAGAAGATGTAAAGAAATGGAAAGATATTCCATGTTCCTGGATTGGAAAAATCAATATTGTGAAAATGGCCATCCTACCCAAAGCAATCTACAGATTCAATGCAATCCCTATCAAATTACCCATGACATTTTTCACAGAACTAGAACAAACAATCCAAACATTTATATGGAACAACAAAAGACCCAGAATCGCCAAAGCAATCCTGTGAAACAAAACCAAGCAGGAGGCATAACTCTCCCAGACTTCAAGAAATACTACAAAGCCACAGTCATCAAAACAGCGTGGTACTAGTATCAAAACAGACAGACAGACCAATGGAACAGAATAGAGAACCTGGAAATAAACCCTGACACCTATGGTCAATTAATCTTTGACAAGGGAGGCAAGAACATCAAATGGGAAAAGGAAAGTCTATTCAGCAAGCATTGCTGGGAAACCTGGACAGCTGCATGCAAAGCAATGAAACTAGAACACACCCTCACACCATGCACAAAAATAAACTCCAAATGGCTGAAAGACTTAAATATACGACAGGACCCCATCAAACTCCTAGAAGAAAACATAGGCAAAACACTCTCGGACATCAACATCATGAATATTTTCTCAGGTCAGTCTCCCAAAGCCATAGAAACTAGAGCAAAAATAAACCCATGGGACCTCATCAAACTGAAAAGCTTTTGCACAGCAAAGGAAACCCAAAAGAAAACAAAAAGACAACTTTCAGAATGGGAGAAAGTTGCAACTTTCAAATGATGCAACTGACAAGGGCTTAATCTCTAGAATATATAAACAACTTATACAACCCAACAGCAAAAAAGCCAATCAATCAATGGAAAAATGGGCAAAAGACCTGAATAGACATTTCTCCAAGGAAGATATACAGATGGCCAACAAACACATGAAAAAATGCTCAACATCGCTGGTTATAAGAGAAATGCAAATCAAAACTACCATAAGATACCACCTCACACCAGTCAGAATGGCCGTCATTAATAAATCCACAAATAACAAGTGCTGGAGGGGCTGTGGAGAAAAGGGAACCTTCCTGCACTGTTGGTGGGAATGTAAACTGGTACAGCCACTATGGAGAACAGTTTGGAGATGCCTTAGAAATCTATCCATAGAACTTCCATATGACCCTGCAATCCCACTCTTGGGCATCTATCCGGACAAAACTCTCCTTAAAAGAGACACGTGCACCCGCATGTTCATTGCAGCACTATTCACAATAGCCAGGACATGGAAACAACCCAAATTGGATTCGGAAGAGGTGGTATATATACACAATGGAATACTACTCAGCCATAAAAAAGAATGACATAATGCCATTTGCAGCAACATGGATGGAACTAGAGAATCTCATACCGAGTGAAATGAGCCAGAAAGACAAAGACAAATACCATATGATATCACTTATAACTGGAATCTAATATCCAGCACAAATGAACATCTCCTCAGAAAAGAAAATCATGGACTTGGAGAAGAGACTTGTGGCTGCCTGATGGGAGGGGGAGGGAGTGGGAGGGATCGGGAGCTTGGGCTTATGAGACACAACTTAGAATAGATTTACAAGGGGATCCTGCTGAATAGCATTGAGAACTATGTCTAGATACTCATGTTGCAACAGAAGAAAGGGTGGGGGAAAAATGTAATTGTAATGTATACATGTAAGGATAACCTGACCCCCTTGATGTACAGTGGGAAAATAAAAAAATTATAAAAAAAAAGAAACTGCTATCACCTCTCCAATCTCCAGCAACCACTATCCTGATCGCTGTCAACATTGAGGCAAGACACTCCACCAGAAAAACTACAACTTACTGAAGGCTCAGATAATGGGTAGTATTTTTTTTTTAGAAATAAAGTATTTTAAAATTAAGATATGTACATTTTTAAGACATAATGCTACACACTTAATAGACTATAGTACAGTGTAAACATAACTTTTATATTTGCTGGGAAAGCACAGAGTTTGTGTTACTTTATTGTGATATTGCATTTATTATGGTGGTCAGGAACTGTGGGACTGAACCTGCAATATCTTCAAGGTATGCCTGTAAACCACTAATCCAGTGAGTAAAATGTTCCCTGAGTTCTCTGAGTTGCTGTAGTGATTAACTGACCCCCATGGGACTGTCTCTTCTATAGAACATTGATCAGAAGCACAGGTGACGCCTTGGGTTTGTGACTGGTATCTGAAGTGGGGTCAGGCTTGTGGTCCTGAGCCTTCGACCTGTGGAATCTGATGCTCTCTCTGGGTTGTGTCAGAATTGAATTGAATTGCAGAACATCCACCTGCTGTCCAGGAATTTCATGTGGAAACTGTCTCCCACTCTACACACTAACATTGGATGTCAGAACCTTTATCAGATCACACACATCTGCCATCCTCCAGGGAGGCAGTATTGCTTTTGATTTATTTTCTTGTCCAGAGGAGGTCAGATTCAGAGGCTTTTATTTTAGTTTCCCCTCTTTGATAGCTCCCAACACACAGAATAAGATGTCAACTGCCAAATATATTGATCTCAATTATTTATTTTGAGACTGGAGAAATGACATGAAGTGGGTCCAGTAGACCCAGTTTGACTGAATGCCAAATGTGGCCAGGAATCTATTTCTTACATGGCTTCCACACATCCCTACTCTACTGGGGGAGAAGCCTGGGATACTTCAGATGTCTAGGTGTTAATTTCAGTTCAGATGCTGTATGCAACCATTCCTGAGATGTCTGGGTAGTCCACTTTCTCTCATGTGCAGTTACACATGGATGGCTGTGGGGTCCTTTGCGGAAGGATTAGAGGAGTCACCAGCATGTGTACTTGGTGTGATGTTATAGGGTCCCTCCTTCTGGGGACCTGGATACGTCATCAGTCAGAAGGTTCCTAGGCCAGAAAACTGGCTCAGGTCTGGAAACTGGGAAAAAGACTACAACAGTTTACTGGGTGACTGCCTCAGCCTGCTGGTCATCCACCCTTGATCTTTTTCTGCTGGTACAAACTGAGTAGATCCTTGTCAATTATCCATATTTATTTTCCCTAGAGCCACTGTAGTTTCTAAACCATCTCTATAACTTGTGCAGATGAGTCCCCCACAGCTGCTACACTATTTTTCCCATCTGTCTGAGACCTCTCAGGCTTCTTGCAGTAAAGTCCCACCACCAGGCCTCTATTGTTTTGGCATCCCATCGTTTGCTGTTGGTGAACCAAGTTCTATGACAGTCTCTCCTCCTGTCTGCTTGGATCTGCAGAAGGGAACTGCTATTGAACTTCATTGTGAGGCTGGTGCCCCTCTCACCAGCATGTTCCTGTGGCCTTGGCATGGTTGTGTCCTCTGGCTCCTCCCATGGGACATAATCATCTGGAGGGACTTCTGGACTCATGTAGAACATGTCCATTTTAGCACGTCCACTTCCTGAGCTTTTTATTTTTTTTCTTTTTAGGGCTGCACCAATGGCATATGGAAATTCTCAGGCTAGGGGTCAAATCAGAGCTGCAGCTGCCAGCCTACACTGCAGCCACAGCAACATGGGATCCATGCTGCATGTGAAACCTACACCATAGCTTGAGGCAATGCTGGGTCCTTAACCCACTGACTGAAGCCAGGATTGGAACCCACATCCTCACAGACACTATGTCAAGTTCTTAACCAGCTGAATCACAATAGGAACTCCCCTTGAGACTTTTAATTCCTTCTTCCACCACAGTTCTGTCCTTTAGGCAGCAGCCATTGCCTTTTCACATCTCTAGGACCATGCCAGTAATGAATTAGCACCTTCTCCTGGGGTCATTGTCAAGGTGTTACATCCTATCACTTGGGACGGAGAGAGAGGGTTAAACTAAGTCAACAGATTCTTCCTATCCCTGCCTCCCCTAATCAAGCATTCTCAGAATTCATCCCCCCATGTACTTCCCTTGCTAGTGCATGGTGACCTAGATTATGGTTTCTTTGGGATATAGCCCCTTCTTCCCTTATCAGGTCAGCATGTCCCCAGCTGAGTGATGTTATGACTTAATCTTAGTTGTAAACCTTGTGGCCAGGATCCTCAGAGGGCCACTGGTTCTGTTTCTAATGCAGTCTCTGTAAGACTCCTCTGAATTCCTAGACTTGTTAGAGGTCTGGTTTCTCCTTTCCACAGGACCCTTTGCATCCTTTCCTGGGTCACTTGTTACATTAGTCAGTCTTTCCGCTAGGCTGTTAAGCATTATGATATGGGTAGGAACAACCTCTGTTTTGTCCACTAACATATTCTCTGTGCCTAGTTATGTGCCTGACCTGGGTGTTTAATAATGTGTAGCTTGAATAGGTCTCCTGTAATAAAGGCCAACATGGACTGAGTGTTCACCAAAGATCAGACTCTGTTTAAGCTCTTCCATATGCATTAGCTCCTTTAATCTTTACCTTAAGTCTCTGAGATAGGGACTACCACTAGTTCCTATTTTGAAGAGGAGGCAATTAGCTTGCCCTTCACCTGTATTCTCATTGCATCTTACACATTCCACTGTCATAGTAATTATTGCAACTGTAGGTTAAGTTCTTTTCTACCTTAGACTTTGAGCCATATGTGAGTATGGAATCATGGAAATTCAATGATTTTGTGTGTGTGTGGATTTATGACTAAATGAATGAATAAATTAACTCCCAGAAATTAACAAGAGGAGTTGAAGCATTTTATAATTTCACTCTTTTTGCAGCTTAATGCATTAGACATTGTTCTTAATTCACGCATGTTGTTCAAGAAAGGTCAGATCTTTTCATTTGAAGTTCATTAAGCCATTATTACGCTCACTTTTACAATCATCTGTGGCTGATGTAAACAAGTAAATATATTTTATAGACCAGGATATGAAAAACTTTATTCCACATGAGGATCATGCTTCTTTTATGGGTGCCCTCCTCCTCTTGCAAATGCAAATCAATTTTTTATGTCTGTCAACTACCAGCACACATTTCAGTGATTAACAGCCCAGTGTTAATGTGATGAAAGAAATTAATTTTAGATGTGTTTGGAGTTTAGAAGTCATTTGTGTAAAAATAAGATCCTGCTGTGATTCAGCTATTTCCTACCAATTTGAACTATGCTGCCCTGGAAAATGTGTTATTGGTACATTTATCATAGATCACAGCTCATTATTTCAAGGGCTGATAAGTATCTCATTGCACATTTATTAGGGAACTGAGCCTTGATCATATCTCTGGTTTTAAGGGTTTCCATCCTATTAGATTTGTGACATTTTTTACAGAAGAATTTTAAAAGAGAAAAATCTCCCAGACCTAGAACTGAAAGGATGATAATTTTATAGAGTATTAAAAAAGAGTTATAAGGACTCACCTACATAAAAAAGATGGCTCCTATATTATTTTTACGTTCTGATGAGCAAACTCAATTTTTTTTATTCCATTCAGTAGTTCTAAGCATAGTTATATTTTGAAGTTATAAAACTTGCTGCCTTCCATAAATTTCATAGCACCTGCTTTTTCTTTTCTTTCTGAATTTCCTTTAGGATCAAATAGGTGAAATAATAAGTGAGAAACACAAGATCAAGAACAAATCTACATTGCCAACAACAATGTATTCACTTCTTAAAATCCCCTTTTCTTTAATTATTTCACATCTTTTCTTTTAATAATTACAACAAATATTTGAGCCTTACCGTGTACCTGTCACTGTTCTGAGTTCTTGGATATATCAATGAAGTGACAGTTATGTGACTGGGGAGAGCTTACATTCTGTTAAGGGTAGACGTCAAACACTAAGGACAATATATAGTCAAATTACAAAGTGTGTTGGAAGGTGCTAAATGCAATGGGGGGACTATAATAAGATCAGGAGGAAAAGGGCTCCCGGGGAAAGTTCTACAATTTTAAATGATGATGTTGCTTTTAATGAGATGCTGACCGTTGAGAAAGGTTTAGAGGAAGGAGAGCAGGTTTTGAAGATAATTGAAGAAACATTCCAATTATAAGGAACAATTAGATCCAAGGTTCAGTTTGGGTCTGTGTCAGAAATGTTCAAGGACCAGCCAGGAGGTCAGTGTGGGAGGAATAGAGTTGCCAAGAATGAAAATCATACAAATAAACCTATTTGCAGAACAGAAACAGACTCACAGACTTTGAAAACAAACTTCTGGTTATCAAAAGGAACAGGTAGTGGGGGGAGGGATGGACTGGGGTTTGGGATTGGCATATTTACACCGAGGTGTACACTGGAATGACTGGCCAACGGGGATGTGGTGTATAACACAGGGAACTCTACCCAGTTCTCTGCGATAATCTATGTGGGAAGAGAATCTGAGAGAATGGATGTGTACATGTATAACGGAATCACTTTGTTGTATAGCAGAAATTATCACAACCTTGTAAATGAACTCTACTTCAATGAAACTTTAAACAATGAAAAAAAGGAAGGAAAATCATGAGCGCAGAGAGGGACCCCCAGGGACAGATCATGGGTGATCTCATGGGTCATTATAAAGACTTCGGCTTTTACTCTGAGTATAGAGGGAACAAATGGGTTTAAGCAGAGGGATGACATGATCACCGTGAGGTTAAAATAGTGTGTTGACTACAGGGGTTGAGATAGGGAGACAAGTTAGGAAACTTACAACAATTCAGATAACAACGTACTGTTGGCGGAGGTAATTAGAAGTGGCCAGAATTTTTATACAACTTAAACATGAAAACGATGGATTTTCTGATGGATTTCTTATGAGATGTGAAGAAAAGGAAAGAATTGAGAATGAATTCAGTTTTTGCCCTTATCAAGTCACAGGATGGATCTACCATTACCTGAGACCAATGAGACTGTGGGTGGGAAAGGTTTAGGGTGGTGTGGTAGAGGTGGAGGGCTGAAGCTCAGTTTTGAATATGTCAAATTAGCTATACCTATTAGACATTCAAGTGAAGATGTTGAGGAAGGATCCAGACAGGAGAAACATCTTTGTAAATTATCAGTATATGCAGATAGTATTTTAAACCATGAGACTGGCTGAGATCACCTATGGAGTGAATGTATGTTAAAATGAGAGGAATTTCATTTTGTATTTATATTCTGGAGTTGATCTGATAATTCAATAGCATAGCACACCTGACATAAACAGGTTTAGAAACAAATACATTGATTCTTGGGAAGTTGACAACTCAACTGTTGAGAACAGAATTGGATGGCTAGCCCTCTGAGTATCAGGAAGGATGTTGTATAGAAGGAACAGAGCATAATGGTTAATCTGGGGACTTGGTTAAGAGGAAATTATTTAGGAGGTTTTTATTTTATGACTGTAACTAAGCAAAGAAGGAGAAGAAGAGTTATAGTCAATTCCATTGGACTGCTGCTTCTAATCTCTACTCCACAGCAGACCCAGGTAGAATTAGGACGTGTGCTTGTTGTCATATATTTGGCCTCCTACTCTCTGTCCTTTAACTTCCAGAATGTATGGCCTGCCTTCCCTTTCATCCTGGTTTCCAGGTGGGTTCTTAAAAGGGGAGGTACCTGTTGCAGACTGAGGGAGCAAGCAGGGAAGTCTGAAGAATTTATCCCTCTTTATTTGTTGCACTTCATTCAGTGACTATGTCTTTTCTGACCACGGTTTCTGTTGAATGGTGGCTCCAACCCTCATCCCAGCTCCTATTACCTGTTGCACCATTTCTTCCTCCAACCTCTTCACTCCTAGGGTTGATATTGTCTTCCTGATGCTTATAATCTTTGGGGCTCAACATTCATTGTCCACACCCTGTAAAAGTCCTTTCATTACATTTTCTTAGTTAAACTCTGAGAATGCCATCTGTTTTTTGCTGGGATCCTGGCTCATAATGAGCCTGGGAAATGTCTCCATAGTGTTGCTTTAAGCTACATAATATAACAAGCTAATAAAGACAAATTTCCACTCCTTCCTCTTCTTTCTTTCTCCTAGTATTTCACCACTGGCTCACCTGACCATAAATTAAGGAGAAGTCACTAAGGAATTGTACATTAACTTCAGAAAAAATAATTGACAAAATATGATTCTTATTATTATATAGGAAGATATAAAGACTATAAGTAATGTTTATTACTTGAGTTCAACAATGTCATCCAGTTATTATCTCAGGAGCAGATATTTGTTAAAAATGAAGCTCCAAAGTGCCATCTCAGCTTACAAATTTATGAGGGAGAAATGCTAGAATATTTTCGGCTGTATTAGTTCATAAATAGTCTAGTGTACAGAGAGTCTGTAATAATCAACACCACCATTCTTTTTTCATTCAATAAACTTTTATTGATTATCTTTTATGTGCTAGCTACAAAGATAAATACAACATAATTACTGCCTCAAGGGTTTTACAATCTTGAGAGCTCTGTCCCCAGATAGTTCCTATAGAGTGTGATAACTGCTTTGATTGAGGACAACACTGCAACAGAGAGAAGCACTAAACAGAAGAAATCAAAAAAGGCTTCCCAGAAGAGGTGATGCTTGAGATGGATGCTGGAGGATGAGTAGGAGTTAGAAGAGTTAAGAAGAATGGTTGCAGGACAGAAGATATGGAGGGACTCCTGAGAGGCTAGAGATACAGATTTTGAAATCTACAATATATAGAGATGTGACTAAAACCAGGGATGTAGACAAGATCTCCAATGGAAGGGATTAAGAGCACAACCAAGGAGGACTGCAATATTTTTCAGATTGGGGATAAAGAGAGAAGTCAACAAGGGGAAAAGCTGAAAAGGAAGCTAGCAGAGAGGCTAAAGGATAACTAGAATAATATCATGGAAGTGAAATATTTAATGAACAAACAGTGGTGGTTATGACTATAAGATCAAGGAGACTGGACTGGGAACAGTTCATTGTATTTGGTAATTTGGTGGTCTACGTCCACCTTCTGTGGGTTAGCTTGAATGGTGTGAAGTTAAAAAGGAGGGTACAATGCTTAGAAATCAGCATTTTGAGGGGATTGTAAAGGGAATGAGAGAGACAAGAAGTAGCTAGAAGAGAACACTAAGTCTTTCAGGAGTTTTCTATGTTCAGATATACACAAATATATTTAAATATTTTGAGACAGAAGACAAAGGACAGGTAGACCATAAAAATACAGGATAAGGAGGAAATTACAATAAGACAAAAATCTGTTCCACCCTGAAGGAAAAGGAAGGGAATATTACCACGTGCATGGACAGGGGGCCTTTCTCAGTTGCGAGCAACAAAAAGCCGACTCAGCTTAATTGTAAAAAGTATCTAGGTTTACTTAACTGGGAAGTATCAGGACAGGATCCAGGGGCTTATCAACTAGTATCATCTCTATTTCTCAGATCTAATTGACTTAATAATTGTCTCTATATGGAGAAGATGAACACTGGTAAAGCAAGAACTATCCTCAATATTTTTTCTAGGCAGATAAAAAAATTTGTTTCTACCTTGTTCAATCAAAAGTTCTCAGAAAGGAATGCTACTGGCCTTACATGGGTCACTAAAAGACATGAACTAATTACTGTGACTAAGGGGAAGAGAATACTTTAATTTATGGATCAGAATCAGGCACCTACACTTGGAACCAGGTCAAGGTAAGGGTGGAATCAGTCCCAGTGGCACCATATTAAATAAGGACAATTATTATGGAACTGAAGATAGGTGCTTCTGAAACTTGGCTGCACATTGGAGTCTAAGCACCAGAACCCCCTCCCCAAAGTATTGATTTAAAAGTGATCTAAAGTGGAGCCCAGCAAAGGAATTTTTTTAAAAGTCTTCCCTTAGGTGATTACAATGTACATCTGGAGTGGTGGCTGTGAACAAAATGATGCCAAGCAGATAAACATTTGTCCACCTTAGTCTTTAGCCAAAAAGTTAATGCCTTTTTTTCTGGCTGTGAGAATGAGTGCAGAAAAAGAAAATTCTAGGAGTGTAATCATGATGACACATGTCACTGAATAGGCTTGCTTTCTCTGTGAAATAGGATCAAGATCATGTGTGCAGAAAAAGAAGGGGCTACTGTTCAATAGGTGGTATGAGAATATTGGTGGAGCTCTGGAAAAAACCACTACAACTAACTGGAGAGGTTGATATCTAGGGACTTGTAAACTTATTGCTGAGTTGTACTGAGGGTCATTAAGATCGAGTCTGGGGCAGCAAAATTAGGCTGCTTGTACTTACCTATTTATTTATTTATTTATTATTTTTTGCTTTATTACTCAAATGAATTTATCACATCTGTAGTTGTATAATGATCATAACAGTCTGATTTCCATCCCACAGCCCAAGCACATCCCCCCAACCCCCAAACTGTCTCCTCCGGAGACCGTAAGTTTTTCAATGTCTGTGAGTCAGCATCTATTCTGCAAAGAAGTTCAGTCTATCCTTTTTTCAGATTCCACATGTCGGTGAAAGGATTTGATGTTGGTGTCTCATTGTATGGCTGACTTCACTTAGCATGATAGTTCTAGGACCATCCATGTTTCTAAAAATGACGGTATTTTTTTCCTTTTAATGGCTGAGTAATACTCCACTGTGTATATGTACCACATCTTCTGGATCCACTCCTCTGTCGATGGACATTTAGGTTGTTTCCATGTTTTGGCTATTGTAAATAATGCTGCAATAAACATTGGAGTACATGTGTCTTTGCGAGTTGTGGTTTTCTCTGGGTAGATGCCGAGGAGTGGAATTGCTGGATCAAATGGGAGTTCTATTTTTAGTTTTATGAGGAATCTCCATGCTGCTTTCCACAGTGGTTGCACCAATTTACAATCCCACCAACAGTGTACTAGTGTTCCTTTTTCTCCACACTCTCTCCAGCACTTATTGTTTGTAGACTTTTGGATGATGGCCATTCCAGCTGGTGTAAGGTGGTACCTCATCGTGGTTTTGATTTGCATCTCTCTAATAATGAGTGATGTTGAACATCTTTTCATGTGTTTCTTGGCCATCTGTATGTCTTATTTGGAGAACTGTCTGTTTAGATCTTCTGCCCATTTTTTGATGGGGTTGTTTTTTTTTTTGGTATTAAGATGCAGAAAGTATTTATAAATTTTAGAGATTAATCCCTTGTCAGTCGATTCACTTGCAAAGATTTTCTCCCATTCTGTGGGTTGTCTTTTTGTGTTGTTTAGGGTTTCCTTTGCTGTGCAGAAACTTTGAAGTTTGATTAGGTCCCATTTGTTTATTTTTGTTTTTGTTGTCAATACTCTAAGAGGTGGATCTGAGAAGATATTGCTGTTGTTTATGTCAGAGAGTGTCTGGCCTATGTTTTCCTCTAAGAGTTTTATAGTGTCTGGTCTTATATCTAGGTCTTTAATCCATTTGGAGTTTATTTTTGTGTATGGTGTTAGGGAGTGTTCTAATTTCATTCTTTTCCATGTGGCTGTCTAGTTTTTCCAGCACCACTTATTGAACAAGCTGTCCTTTCTCCATTGTATATCTTTGCCTCCTTTGTCATAGATGAGTTGGCTATAGGTGTGTGGGTTTAATTCTGGGCTTTCTATCCTGTTCCACTGATCTATATTTCTGTCTTTGTGCCAGTACCATGTGGTTTTGATGACTGTTGCTTTGTAGTGTAGTCTGAAGTCCGGGAGCCTGATTCCTCCAGCTCCATTTTTCTTTTTCAGGATGTCTTTGGCTACTCTGGGTCTTTTGTGCTTCCAAACAAACTTTAAAATATTTTTTTCGAGTTCTGTGAAAAAAGTCCCTTGGTAATTTGATAGGGATTGCATTGAATCTATAGATTGCCTTAGGTAGTATAGTCATTTTGATAATATTAACTCTTCCAATCCGTGAGCATGGTATATCTTTCCATCTATTTGTGTCATCTTTGATTTCTTTCATCAGTGGCTTATAGTTTTCAGAGTGCAAGTCTTTTGTTTCTTTAGGTAGGTTTACTCCTAGGTATTTTATTCTTTTGGATGTGATGGTAAATGGAATTGCTTCCCTAATTTATCTTTCTGATCTTTCATTGTTAGTGTATAGAAATGCCATCGATTTCTGTGTATTAGTTTTGTATCCTGCAACTTTGCCAAATTCGTGGATGATCTCTAACAGTTTTCTGGTAGAGTCTTTAGGATTCTCTAGGTATAGTATCATGTCATCTGCAAATAGTGATAGTTTTACTTCTTCCTTTCCAATTTGGATTCCTTTTATTTCTTTTACTTCTCTGATTGCTATGGCTAGGACTTCCAGAACTATGTTGAAGAGTAGTGGCAAGAGCATGCTGTCTTCAAGAGACCCACTTCACTTCTAGGGACACATACAAATTGAAAGTGAGAGGATGGAAGAAAATATTTCATTCAAATGGGGATCAAAAGAAAGCTGGAGTAGCAATACTCATATCAGACAAAATAGACTTTAAAATGAAGAATATTTTAAGGGACAAAGAAGGACATTACATAATGATGAAAGGATCAATCCAAGAAGATTATATAACAATTTTAAGTATCTAAACACCCAGCACAGATTCACCACAATATATAAGGCAACTGCTAACAACCTTAAAAGGAGAAAACGACAATAACACAATAATAGTGGGGGACTTTAACACCCCACTTACAGCAATGGACAGATCAACCAGACAGAAAATCAATAAGGAAACACAGGCCCTAAATGATGCATTAAACCAGATGGACTTAATAGATATTTATAGAACATTTCATCCAAAAGCAACAGAATACACATTCTTCTCAAGTGCACATGAAACATTCTCTAAGATTGACCATATCCTGGGCTACAAATCCAACCTCAGTAACTTTAAGAAAACTGAAATCATATCAAGCATCTTTTCCAACCACAACACCATATGACTGGAAATCAACAACAAGAAAAAAACTGCAAAAACCACAAACATGTGGAGACTAAACAATATGCTACTGGACAACCAATGGATCACTGAAGAAATCAAAGAGGAAATTAAAAAATACCTAGCAGCAAATGACAACAAAGATACGACACTCCAAAACCCGTGGAATGCAGCAAAAGCCATTCTAAGAGGAAAGTTTATAGCAATAAAGGCCAGGAAACAAGAAAAAGCTTGTTCTAAGAGAAAACAAGCAAAAGCCATTCTAAGAGGAAAGTTTATGGCAATACAAGCCCAGGAAACAAGAAAAAGCTCAAATAAACAAGCTAACTTTACATCTAAAGCAGCTCAAGAGAGAAGAACAGACAACACCTAAAGTTAGTAGAAGGAAAGAAATCATAAAGACCAGAGCCGAAATCAATGAAATAGAAACAAAGAAAACCATAGAAAAGATCAATGAAATGAAAAGCTGGTTCTTTGAAAAGATCAACAAAATTGATAAACCCCTAGCCAGACATATCAAGAAAAAAAGAGAGAAGACTCAAATCAATAAAATTAGAAGTGAAAAAGGAGAAGTAACAACGGACATCACAGAAATACAAAGGATCATAAGAGGCTACTATATGCAACTACATGCCAATAACCTGGAAAACCTAGAATAAAAGGACAAATTCTTAGAAAGGTACAATCTTCCAAGACTAAACCAAGATGAAATAGAAAAGATGAATGGACCCATCACAAGAACTGAAATTGAAACTGTGATTAAAAACTTCCAACAAACAAAAGTCCAGGACCAGATGGCTTCACAGGTGAATTCTATCAAACATTTAGAGAAGAGCTAACACCTCTCCTTCTGAAACCATTTCAAAAAATTGCAGAGGAAGGGATACTCCCAAACTCATTCTATGAGGCCACCATCACCCTGATACCAAAACCAGACAAAGATTCCACAAAAAAAAGAAAACTACAGGCTTGTTTCACTGATGAACATTGCTACAAAAATCCTCAACAAATCCTAGCAAACTGCATCCAACAATACATTAAAAGGATTATACAAAATGATCAAGTGGGATTTATCCCAGGGATGCAAGGGTTCTTCAATATCCGCAAATCCATCAGTGTGATACACCACATTAACAAACTGAAAAATAAAAACCATATGATCCTCTCAATAGATGTGGAAAAAGCCTTTGACAAAATCCAACACCCATTTCTGATAAAAACCCTTCAGAAAGTGGGCATAACAGGAACCTACCTCAACATGATAAAAGCTATATACAACAAACGCACAGCGAACATCATTCTCAATGGTGAAAAGCTGAAAGAATTCCCACTGAGATCAGGAACTCTGGATTCTTTAAACCTACTGCACTGGACCAGGTATTGAACCCATGCCTCCACAGCAACCTAGGCTGCTGTAGTCAGAGTCTTATCCCACTGTGCCACAGAAGAAACTCCCAAATATTCCTTTTTTTGGAGATCCAGGTTTCTATTTGGAATCATTTGCTCTCTACCTAAAGAATTCTTTTACCATTTCTTTTAGTGCACCTCTGTGGGTAAAAAATTCTTGAAGTTTTCGTTTAAATGCAAATGTGTTTTTTTGCCTTCATTTTAGAGGGATAATTTCAATGAATAGGGAATTCTTGCTTCACAGTTTCTTTCAATTTTTTATTTTTAAGCACCTTAAAATGGCATTCCATTGTTTTCTGGTCTTCATTGTTTCTGATGAGAAGTCCATTTACATTATTTTTCGCTGATATGTGTATGTTGTTTTTCTGACTGGTCTCTTAGTTGGATTTCAGCAGTTTTTCTGTGATGTGGCTTTTTTTAGACTTACCCTGTTTAGAGTTTGCTAAACTTCTAGGGTCTATTTCATCAAATTTGATTTGTTTCATCAAATTATGGAAATTTTAATATATTACTTTTCGGTGAAAACTATCTTTCAATGGAAAATTATTTTTCAATGAGCTTTTAGCATCCACTTACATCTGTCTTAGGTCATTTGATGTTATCACTAAGATCCTTGAAACTCTAAGAAATGTATACTCAGATTATTTTTTTTATATTAAGGACTTTATACATATTTGGTATTTTATATATGTATAATTTTAGAGAGAATTTGACTTATGAGAATAAAGATCAGTCCTAGGATTCTAATTTCAAACTTCCATTGGGTAATTGAGATAGACTTGTGATTTTAAGTGGAAATTAGTATTACTAAGTCTGAAATTTAACATGTGTATAAATAATAAGTGTACACATATAAAACACATATAAAATAAGACCTAGTTTATTTGAGCTACTGTAAGTTGAATTCTTTTTGTTCTTATTTAATTTTCAGATATAGATTATTCATCCCCAGTTTCCAGCCTTCACTGCTTCATACACACACACACACACACACACACACACACACACACACACACACACACACGTATGAGATATGTGTTTGTATATATATATATACACATGTATATAGTGAATGTTTATGCACATGTGTATTTACATATGTGTGTATAATCTCATCAGGACATTTTAGGTAACAAGATTTTAGGTACCAATACATTTAATTTACTAGACTTTTTAGAATTATTTAGGTACTTGTGAAGGTTTATCAGGCAGAAAATTAAAGTATTTTAAAAAGGAAGTCAAATATACTGCATTTATATTACAGTTTAAAATGCTCAAATGTATATAATTAAGTTTGCACATTGGAGTATGTTTATTCAAAGCCCCTAAATTTTGTTAAACTGATAAATAAGAATAATCAGCTAAACTGAAAACTTTAGAAAAATGTGTAAATTTAATATACTGAATATTAATATCCCCTCTGGATAGTCTTTTCTGTACACAGGAACTGCTCTTGAAGGCAGAAGATGCTCACATTGTATCCAGAAGCTTTTTTGCTGGAATCCCAGTCACTCCATTGTCATCTTCAGCCTATCTCTGAACTTCCTGTTAGAAAAAAAAGTTTCAGTTTATTAGAGTCATGTAAGTTGAGTTTTACTCTTTTTTTTTGTTTTTTTTGTCTTTTTGCTATTTCTTGGGCCGCTCCCGCGGCATATGGAGGTTCCCAGGCTAGGGGTCGAATTGGAGCTGCAGCCACCAGCCTACACCAGAGCCACAGCAACGCAGGATCCGAGCCGCGTCTGCAACCTACACCACAGCTCACGGCAACGCCGGATCCTTAACCCACTGAGCGAGGGCAGGGACCGAACCCGCAACCTCATGGTTCCTAGTCGGATTCGTTAACCACTGCGCCACGACGGGAACTCCCTAAGTTGAGTTTTTATTATGCTGGCTTTCTTCTTGTTCTCATTTCATTTTCAGATACAGATTATTGATCTCTGAGGTCCACATATCATTTACCTACCCCAGTAAGCATTGCAGAATTCAGAGGTAGGGCAGAAGAAATCTCAGAAACACCCAGTTCCAAATTCCTTCAGCAGCGTCTCACACAAGAGGTCACCTAGTCCCTGTCTGAATAGCTCCAGTAATGGGAGATACAGTACCTTGACGGTATCTTCTTATTTTTGGCTAACTCCAAAAGATAGAAAGGTCTTTCTTAGAGTATGCTGAAATATGCACTTCTGCCTCTTCCCTCCAATTGTCTTCCGTTTTCCTTAGGCTGCAATCGTAGCTTTGGAGTTCTGGGGTTTTTCCTTCTCCAGGTTTAACATGCTCTCTCACTTCCTCTGCTATTTACATGACATTGAGCAGACCCTTCTTGATGCATAGTGTTTAGAATTGAACACAACACTCCCTGTGTGATCTGAGAAGCCCAATTTAGAGTCAGCTGTTGCCCCCTCAGCCTTCCCTTTGGCTACCTCTGTCTTTTATTATCATATCCCTATTGAATCCCACCTGTCTTTCCTGTCTGAAATCTTTGACTTGGAAGGTTTAGAAGCTTCCACAAACCAAATAGCTTACTTCTCTGAATCTCCTTATGCTGATCACCTTCCTCATTTTAAATTGGTTTTTATACCAATGGTTGCCATTATTTCTTTGCAGAATTTATGGTTAAAGTTGAGATTGAATTCTTAGAAACAATAGATCAAAGAACCATTTAGAGCTGAGTCTGTGGAAGCCTTAAAATTGAGAGCAGGGGTAAAAAAGAAAACACTTCCTTTTCTATACTCTCAACATGAAAAGCATAGAAATGTCTTGGTTACAACATTAAAAATCCCTACTTTTGGGATAAAGAGTTTAGCCCTAAGCATTACTTGAAGAATTCTTGGAAAGTGCATAGTTCTATTAAAAGAATATGCCATGCATCAGATGCTATACTCATTTACATCCAGAAGTCATTCTGATGTAAAAAAAATTGCAATATAAAAAGCTACAAAGGAAGTATAAAATTTAACTTTCAGAGGAATGCAGATGGTGAGCCACTGGATGGTTATTTGCTTTACTTTGTTCTGGGAATAAACATATTAAATGGAGTAGGAACTGCTCAAGGAATAGATGTGGTGAATCTTCCCTGGATGGGCATGCCCTGTATTTGGCCAAGATTACATTTTTATCTGTTTCAACTGTCTCTCTTACTCATCATTGTTCAAGTCCTTCAGGAAATGAGGTCTTCCTAAGGAAAGAACTAATGGCCACATTTACTAAAGGAAAAGTAATAGAATTTTTGCTGACTGATTTTCCCCCCCTCACTATTAATGCTTCCTTATGATGGTAATGAAAACCTTGAAATATTAACTTGATTAAAAGTTTTATAGTGAGAAGGAATTACCATTTTATAGAAGTTGAATTTCTGGCCCGACAGGGGTTTTAGTGGATTGGCAAAATCAAGAAAGGTGGTAAAAGAATCAATGAATGAAGTGCAAATCCCAAAGTGCAGGCTTTGGAGGGATTTTTAAAAGCCATATTTTTTTCTGATTAACTCTCCTTTTCCCAGAAGCTAAGAGGGTGTCCTTTGCTGGGGCAGTGCAGCCAGGACAATCCGTCATCTTTAATAATACCACTAATAATAAGAAAGCCATTTTCAGGCTCTTTCATTTTAATTAGATGCTGGGTAACTATCATCATAGCTCATTGCAATCTTTCTTCAAGAGCTTATATATTATACTTTTGTCGAAATAGAAGCCATTTTATAGACAACTGTTTAAAGTCCTTCTGGCTAAAACATGTAACTTTTACAGGTTATTCACTCATAGAGGAATTTTTAATTTTTTTTTAATTTATTTTGAGGTATAAATGAGTCTACCCACAAGAGAAGATCAGGGCCCATCCCAAGCATAAGGTTTATTTTGGTAGTTATCAGAAGCCTTCAATAGCTTGAGATTGGTAAAAACTATAGGTTTACTCCCCCACAGCTTTGCAATCCCATAGTATAAATTTACACTGAAGTCTTTCCTTTATGCAAGCAATTGTCAATAAGCAGCCACAAAATAACTATTTGTTTTTCTCTTGTAAAGTCAGCAAAACCCCATCCTCTGTCCTTTAGTCTTTCATTGTATCATACCATCTGGTAGCAAATTCTCTGGATGAAAACTTCTCTGGAGGCAGATTCATTCCTCCTTTCCTCCTTTCTTCTTTCCTTCCTTCCTTCCTTCCTTCCATTGTTCCCTCTTTTCTTTCCTCCAATTTCTCTCTCTCTCCTTCAATAAGTGTTCATTGAATGACTGCTCAGAGAGTCAGAAGACCAGGGTTAGAAACAATCCCATTCTACTTTACTAGTGTTAGGGTGACCAAAAGCCCTGATTTGTCCAGGCCTGAAGGTTCCCCAGGACCAATAACTTTATTAAAATGGGAAGAGTTTGGGCAACTGGGATGTTTGGTTATCCTAGAGTTGTAATATGGAATTATCCATAAATTCTGAAGCCCTTGCTTCTCATTTTTAAATCAGAATATGATAATACCCACAAAATAATGTTGTAAAAAACTATTATTTGCCCCCAATAAAACTTAACTCTCAAAAAAAAAAAAAACCAAAAAACTATTAACAGTCCATACAAAGTACAGCACAAACCTCCAGTTATATAACAAATGTCATAGGGAGATAATAATTATATAAAAAGGCCAAAGTAAATGAAACATGTTGTAATGATATGGAGGACATTTAGTTGCCTTGGTATCAAATTTCTCCCCAAGGAAAAGACATGCCGGTTGGATGAATAATTTGATAGGCAGTTAAGGCAGAGATAAATGGCCTGGAGGATTGTGTGCGGGGAAATAGATGGTACCTAAACTGTTCTCAAAGGGGGATCTGGTGGGGGTTGCCGGCTGGTTTTGACTTGCTAAGTGGACTTTGTGCTGAGGGCCTGGATAAGAGAATTATTTCTAAGGGTCTATGCCTAAAGAGGGTGATCTGATGAGAACCGAGATGTTTAATGTGGAAATGGAGAAGCATTACCTGATATGTGATATATTTTTTCATCTTCCTGTGAGATCCTTCATAAAAAATATACATCACTCCCTCATTTGTTCACGGTTATGTCTTGTTTTTGATCATGATGAGGAACTGAGTCTGGCATCAAGAAAGGCACAAGACAAGAACAGGGGCTGCCTTCTGAAGAATCATAGTGGCACCTACCTCAAGGTGTTATTGAGTCCAAGCTTGCACTGCTTGCCAGACAACAGGCCAATAAATTGAGACAGGAGTTACTGGGCAAGGAATAGGCACTTTACTTGGGAAATTAGTAGACCAAGAAGATGGTGGACTAGTTGGTCCAAAGAATGAGAATTTAGGCTTCTTTTATACTAAAAAGGGAGGGAATGTGGCTGGTTGTTGCAAACTTCTTGGTATCAGAATCCTTTGTTCTTGCAGCTGGTCACAATGTTCCTAAAAACTTCCAACAAGGCAAATGTTGTTCTTTGCTCTGCAACTTTTAATTTCTATATGAATGGAAGTTTAAGGTCATGACCTTGAGAATGGGCTATTGTGTATAGTTCAGGCTATAGGCAATATCTTTTTATAACGGTGTAGAACTCATGTGATGCACAGACCACAGAGCACAAAGGTTAGAAATAAAAGACTAGATCCATTAAGAAGTCAGGTTTGTTCTTCTCTGTCACAATGGGTTTGTTAGGATTAAATGGTCCTTTGTGTATATGTGACATGTTTAGAGAAAACTCACAAAACGATGCTTAACGCATTTTAAGTATCCTGTGAATGTTAGCTTTTTGTATGATTATTATTATCGTTCTCAATGAACACTAATTTCCTTTTCCCGCCTTTACTCTTGGGCCTTGCTTTCACTTTCTGCATTTCCTGTTTTTAATTTTCTCTCAGTGTTGGATTAAAATCTAGGCACTCATTGCAGGAACCTCAAAAATCTTGGCTAATATAACCCTCGTATATCCTGGAGATATTGCCTCACCGTGGCTCAGCAGGGTCCTGACAAAGACTCCTCATGGGGCCAAGCTGTTATTCTTTTTGAGGCTCCATTTTCACTTTTTCAGAATTCCCAAGGCTTGGTCTCAGAGGTGGCTGGATCTTATATATTTTTATAACTGCTTGATTCTATTTTTTCTGAAATGGAAGATAGGAGATAAAAAGACATATGGTAAAGACACTACAGCTGACATGTAGAACAGGAAAAATAAGTAATTTGGGGTAGTTATTGGCATTCTGGATGGAAGCTAAGTTTTTGACCTCCAAGATTTCATAGGTCAAGCTTCCACCCCCAGAGTCTCATGAATAAACACAGGTAGTTCTGTAAGAAAACTTACTTGATTTATTCAGCTTCTGGTTGTCTCACTTCTGGGTTATTCATTCAGAACTGCTTCTAGATAAAACTGACAGCTTCAATTACCCAAACCCCAGATCTGTGTATTGATGCCTATAAATTTGAGTAATTTGAGGGGCAGCTCTTTGAGTCAAACCCAGAATATATTGTGATCGTATAAGAGTCTCAAATGTTTTTATATTTTACCCCCAATTCCCCTTGTACAATAGCTACGTTATCATTACACAGTTCCAAAATTCAACTGTTGAGAGCTTAAATACTGGTAAGTAAATCATGCCCAATCAACAATGAAAAGTCAAGCCAGATCTTTCATGGGACTTTATGTTAGCACTGGTAGATATGACCTCTGGGGACAGGAGACAAAAATACTATTTGGAAAAAATAAACTTAGAATAACATCAGGAAGGAAATCTATATAAATAATGCCTCTTACTAAATACATTTTTCTGTGCTTTACAGTACATTAGCTAAGGATTCTTTCATAGAATTGGATAAAGTGACTCATTGATTCATATTTTTTTTTCAGTATTTAGTGTAGATTAAGTATTCTGGGGCCATAAAAATACTTTTTTTAAAATATTAAACCTAATTCAATGGTCAGGATAATTTTCTCTACTGTGTTGAAAATCAACCTCGTGCATGCCTAAAGTCAGAATTTATGACATCTCAGATAAATATGGAAACATAGACGAAAAATAGAGTTACCATATGATTCAGCAATACCACTTCTGTGTATATATTTGGAGAAAATACTAACTTGAAAAGATACATGCACCCCAATGTTCACAGCAGCACTATTTACAATAGGAAATACATGAAATCAAACTATATTCCAGTCACAGATGAATGGATAAAAAAAATGTGAGATATATGTATATTATTTATGTATTTATATGTATATAATGGAATATCACTCAAATATAAAAGATAATGAAATAATGCCATTTGTAACAACACGGGTGGACCTAGAGATTATCACACTAGTAAAGTAGTCAGAGAAGGACAAACATCATGTGGTATCATCTACACGTGGAATCTAAAAATATGATACAAATGAATTTACTTACAAAACAGAAAAAGACTTCCAGAGACAGAAACCAAACTTATGATTACCAAGGGGGAAAATGGGGAGGGGGGACAAATTTGGAATTTGGAATTAACAGATTCAGACTACTATATATAAAATACATAAACAACACTTACTGTATAAGACTGGGAACTATATTAAATATCTTGTAATAACCTATAAAAGACAAGAATCTGAAAAAGAACATACATATATGCATAAATGAATCACTTTGCTGTACACCTGAAACATTGTAAATCAACTACACTTCAATAAAAAATAAATGCAAAAAAAACTAAGCTTCTTTATGTGTATATAAAATAATAACAGAAATAAGTATTTTTATATTTTTGTTATCTGAAGTTATACAGAGAATAGAGGCAAGTGTTTTCCATGTGTAAAATGTATCTACACTCAAATAGAAGTATTTATTTTTTGTTTTTAACCTCTTCCTAATAAAATCTTATGTAATGATTTGTCTTATATAATAGTGCATAATAGTGCTAAAGCTTATCTCCCTGTTAAGACAATTTTTAAAAGTTTCAGTTTCACAGCAACATTGAGGGGAAAGCACAAAGACTTCCCATGTACATCCTGCCTTCAGATGTGCATAGCTTCTCCCATTATCAACATCTCCAATCAGAGTGGCACACTTATTACAATAGATGACTCTGCACTGATACTTAACGTTGTTCTATGGGTTAGGACAACTGTAGAAGGGCAAGTAGTCACTATTACAGTACCATACAGAATATTTTTACTGCCCTAAAAATCCTCCGTGCTCTTCCTGTTCATCCCCCAATTCCCATGCTCAGCCCTGGCCAGCAGTTTTGTCTTTTTCAATGTCTTATAGTTGAAATCATAGAGTATGCCTTTTCATCTCGGTTTCTTTCACGTAGTAATATGCATCTAATGTTCCTCCGTGTGTTTTCATGGCCTAATAGCTCATTTCCTTTTGGTGCCGAATAACATCCTATTGTCTGGATGTCCCATGGTTTATATAGTCTCTCACTGAAGGACGTCTTGGTTGCCTCCAAGTTTTGACAATTATGAATAAAGCTGCTATAAACATCTGTGTGCAGTTTTTGTGTAGATGAAAGTTCTCAACTCCCTCGAGTAAATATTAAGGACACAATTGCTAGATCATATAGCAAGGGTGTGTTCAGTAAGAAACTGCCAAGCTGTCTCCCAAAGTGACTGAACGATTTTGCATCCCCACCAACAGTGAATGAGAGTTCTCGATCCACATCCTTGCCAGCATTTGGTATTGTAAGTGTTTTGGATTTTGGCCATTTTAATAGATGTGTACTGGTATCTCATTGTTTAAATTTTGAATTTCCCTCATGGTATAAGATGTGGAATATCCTTTAATATGCTTTCTTACCATTTATATTTTATTTACTTATTTATTTATTTTTGCATTTTTAAGGCTGCACCCTTGGTACATGGAAGTCCCCAGGCTAGGGGTCAAATTGGAGCTACAGTTGCCAGCCTACGTCACAGCCACAGCAACTTGGGGTCCAAACTGTCTGTGATGGCAACGCCGGATCACCAACCACTGAGCAAGGCCAGGGATTCAGCCTGCATCCTCATGAACACTAGTCCGATTCGTTTCTGCTGTGCCACAATGGGAACTCCCCATTTATACGTTTTCTTTGGTGAGGTGTTTCTTAAGGTTTTTTGCCCATGTTCAAATCGAGTTTTTTATTTTCTTATTGTTGACTTTTAAGAGATCTTTGTATATTTTGAATAATGGTTCTCTATCATATTTGTCTTTTTTATTTTTATTTTTATTTTGTCTTTTTGAGGGCTGCACCCATGGCATATGGAGGTTCCCAGGCTAGGGGTCTAATCAGAGCTGTAGCCACCAGCTTAGGCCACAGCCACAGCAACAAGGGATCCGAGCTGTGTCTGCAACCTACACCACAGCTCATGGCAACGCCAGATCCTTAACTCACTGAGGCCAGGGATCAAACCCACAACCTCATGGCTCCTAGTGGGGTCTGTTTCTGCTGTGCCACGATGGGAACTCCTATTTGTGTCTTTCACAAGTATGTTCTCATAGTCCCTGGCTTGTCTTTTCATTCACTCGACATCGTTTTTCACGGAGCAGTAGATTTTAATTTTAATGAAGTCTACCTTATCAGTTATTTCTTTCATGGATCAACCTTTGGTGTTGGATCTAAAATAGCATCACCATCCCTACAGTCGTCTAAGTTTTCTCCTATTTTATCTTCTGGGAATTTTATGGTTTTGCATTTTATGTTTAGGTTTGTAATTCATTTTGAGTTTATTTTTATGATGGGCGTATGATCTGTGCCTAGATTTTTTTTTTTAAATATGGATCTCCAGTTGTTCCAGCACCATTTGTTGAAAAGGCTGTCTTTGTTCCATTGTATTGCCTTTATTTATTTGTCAAAGATTGTTGGCTATATTTATGTGACTCTATTTCTAGTTTCTCTATTATGTCTCATTGATCTATTTGCCTATTATTTTGCAAGAGTACCTCTTATTTTATTAAAAAAACACATTTTTGGCTTCATACCCTTCCTCCCCTTATTCTCCTTCAAAAAGGCAAACAATTTGTGTGTGGTGAAATTTCCTTTGCTGTGGAAAACTAAAGTTCTATTAAAAAGTAAACTAGAGAAGATGAAAAAATGTATTTTGGGGGGCTATCTTTTATTCCTGAAAGGAACATGATTTTATTAAGGGCTCCACAATCAAGGTTGATAAAAAGTGAAACGCCAGAGATTAATTTACCTGACAATTCAGTCTGGAAAGTATATAAATCTTTTTCTTTTCTCTAGGAAGCTGTATAACTCAATATGTTTGGGAATATTAAAAGCTATAAAGATCAATGGAATAAGAAGACATGTCATAGATTGGAAGATAATATTTTTAAAAGGCACATCTGATAAAGGACTGTTTTCCAAAATAATACAAATCTTAAAACTCAATAATGAGGAAGAGACAACTTGATTGAAAAATGGGCAAAAAAATCTGACAGACACCTCGCATCAGCAGAGATGTACAGATGGCAATTAAACATGTAAAGAGATGTCCAACCTTATGTCATCAGAGAAATGCAAATTAAAACAACAGTGAGATACACTACACACCTATTAGAATGGCCAAAATCTGAAACAGTGACAACATTAAATGCTGGCAAGGATGCAGATGGAGAGGAACGCTCATTTATTGCTGGTGGAGATGCAAAATAACGCAGTCACTTTGGAAGACAGTTTGGCAGTTTCAAATACAACTAAACATACTCTTATACAATCTGGCAATTATCTTCCTTGGCATTTACCCAAAGGAGTAGAAAACTTATGTTCACACAAAACATGCACATGATATTTATAGCAGTTTTATTCATAATTGTCAAAACTTGGAAGCACCCAACCTGTCCTTCAGTAGGTGAATGGATAAACTACAGTACATTCAGTTAATGGTATATTATTCAATGCTAAAAAAAAGCTATCGAGTTATGAAAAGACACAGAGAAACTTTAAATGTATATTATTAAGTGAAAGAAGTCAATCTGAAAAGGCTCTATACTGTATGATTCCAACTAAATGATATCCTGGCAAAGGCAAAGCTATGGAGACAGTAAAAAGCTCAGTGGTTACCAAGGGTTTGGGAGGAAGATGACTAGGCAGAGCACAAGATTTTTAGGACAATGACACTACTACATAATTGTGGATACCTGTCATTATACATTTGTACAAGTCCATGGAGTGTGCAGCACTATGTGTGAACACTAATGTAAACTGTGGATTTGGGGTGATAATGATGTATCAGTAATGTAGGTTCATACATCAAAACAAATGTACGACCACAGTACAGGATGCGGATGGTGGGAGAGGCTGTATGTGGGGTGGGATAGTGGGTAGATGGGAACCCTGTACTTTCCCCTCAGTTTGGCCGTGTACCTAAAACTACTTTTTTAAAAAAAGTTTACTAATTAAACAAAACAAAACTACTAAACTTACTCTAAAATCCTCTCTTGTTGAGAAAAAACATTATAATGAATTCTATTAATAGTAAAAACCCCCAACATTCTCTTTAGTGAACTATAATTTGGCTGGTATTATGCTATAAACTTAGGATGTGGAATTAAAAATGATCCTAACATAGCAAAAGAGATTTACAGGTAGCAAAATAGCTTTTAATCTGTATTCTTCCTCCTCCCGTTCTATTTCTCTTTTTTCTTCTCTGCTACTTACAGGATAAAGCTAAACTTTCAGGGCTTTAAAAATGAGAATATGCATGTTTGCATTTTCTACTAAGAAATGAGCCCATCCAAAATCTCGAGAGAAAAAAAATCTGCTTGTTGATTTTTTAACCAGATATACATGTAAATATGCATATTTCTCAGAAGGCTCATGTTTTGTGGTTTTTGTATTTCTAAAATAAAATGAAATATTGAGAATGGATGCAAATAGCTCATCTAATGAGCAACCCTGTCCTCTCTTGAGTAGTGTGAGGATACTCCAGGAAGGGACCAATTACCTTGGAGTAACATCACTCTGAAAGGATGGGCAGTATTTGAGTGCATATGTGCTAGTGTTTTTCAGGAGAGGGGAATATATGTGGCCTGCATCTAACGTGTCTTATACCAAAGGATAGGAATATGTGTTTTAGAGTTTTCAACTGTTTCACACACTGCAAGTTATGACCCATTAATGGCTCATAAGATCAACTGTATATTGCAACTAGATTTTTCAAAAAGGTAGAATAGAAAATGTCAGAGACATGACACATAGGAAAGGTAAATCCTATTACATGAAACTTTAGTTGTAGGCTTATTTCTTGAGTTAAGGTTTAAATTATGTTTTTAAATTATGGCTTGAAAGCAAAATAGATTGGGAACCACTATTTTAGACCACCTGTCTCTCCCCTTGGCCATTAAGAATAAAAAGTAATAACAATTTTAATGTCTTAAATTTACCTGGTTGCTTTTCCCTCCTAAGCACTCTCAGCACTTCATGAATGATATGCTCTCATTTATGGTGACAGTGGTCTTGTGAACTACGCAGACAGCAGCTGCCACAGATGGGAAATGGAAGCCCATGAGAGATCATCCAAGGGCTGCAAGTGAGCTGGCCAAAAGCCTTTAATGGATGTGCATGAGAACAAGGGTAGAGACCGAGCTAATCACCCCACCTTCTTAATTTCATGCAGCTCTCTCCACCACCTGTCCAAAGTATGCATCCAACGTTATAAATACATCCAAACATCTGGTACACGAGAGAAATGTCTAAGCCCTACTGGAAGCCAGAGAGAAGCCTGGAGATTCAGGTGTGCATTAAATACACACTAGGTTTGGATTATGTTGTATTAGATCTTAGAATGAGCTTTCCTTGTGAATCCTCTGAGGTCTAAGGACAATCACTGGTGCTTAAGTGGGTGTTATCCTCATGGAAGTTTTATTTAACAAAAGAGGAGAAAGACAATTGTGTGGGATTCATGGACTCTGGATTGGATTATCTGACTGGGCCTCCAGGGGCTGCTCAGCAAAAACCAGAAGATGTTTCAGACAAGAAGAGCCTCACCCTTAAGGATGATCATTCCTCAAATCCCTCAGTAGCCCTTTGCCTTTAATTCTGTGAACATTAGGTTGATTCCACAAATGGATCATTTGCTCCTTCAGGTTCATGGCTCATATTTCATTCATAGCACCCTCACTGGACAAACTCTGAAATATCTTTAAATAAAGTAGTGGGTGTTTCCTGGTAAAAGAACACCCAGGGGAGTTCCCACTGTGGCTCAGGAACCATGAGGTTGCTGGTTTGATCCCTGGCCTTGCTCAGTGGGTTAAGGATCTGGCATTGCTGTGAGTGGTGGTGTAAATTGCAGACATGGCTCGGATCCTGGCGTTGCTGTGGCTGTGGCACAGGCCGGAGTCTACAGCTCCAATTAGACCCCTAGCCTGGGAACCTCTATATGCCACTGGAGTGGCCCTAGAAAAGGCAAAGAGACCAAAAAGAAAAGAACACCCGGGATCAATAAACAACTGGAACTCCATGATAAGTGCTGAAGAGAAGAGAGAAGCAAAGCAAGGGAATGATAGCACAATCAACTGACATTCATAGAGTGCTTCTTACATTCCAGACACTTGACATGTCAAGAGTCTGAGCGTCTGGTTCCACAGTAGGGAGGGGGTTCCCCACACCAACATGCAATGCTCAGACACCAGCCAGGTGTCCTGCAATTCAACTCGATTCTGACACTATCTACTTGGATACAGTGTCAGAACCCATGTTAAGGGCCCAGTCGCATGAGACTGCCTCCCTCCCCCATTTCAGTTGCCAGTGCAGTTATCATGGGTGCTTCTGACCTACTGGCTATAGATTAGAGGTTCCAGTGACTTCCTCTTTGTGTTTGATTAATTTGATAGAGTGGCTCACAGAATTCAGAGAAAACATTTAACTTACCAAGTTACTGGTTAATTATAAAAGGATATAACTCAGGAAGAGCCAGATGGAAGAGATAACTAGGGCAAAGGGTTGGGGGTTCCTTGCTCTCTCCAGGCACACCACTCTCCCTGTATCTCCACAAGTTCAACAACCTGCAAGCTCTCTGAATCCCACCCTTTTGGGTTTTGTGCAGTCTTTATTACGTAAGCATGGTTGATGAAATCGCTGCAGCCCCTTCCCCCTCCCTGGAGGTTGAGGGGTGGGACTCAAAATTTCCAAACTTCTAAACACATAGTTGGTTCCCTTGGCAACTAGGCACCATCCATAGGTGGCCTAGGGGTACCCTCAAAATCACTTTCATCTCTCTCACCATTTAGGCGATTCCAAGGGTTTTTAGGAGCTTTGTGCTAGAAATGGGGGTAAAGACCAAATACATATTTCTTATTATAAACTGTAATATCACACATGCATTATCTCCCCACACCCTTTTCTATGGGTAGTACCATTATCTCTACTTACAGAGAAGGAAATTGAGTCTCAGAAGAGTGAAGTAATTCACCCAAACTCACACAGTAGCACAGTGGCCAAGCTGGGATTCCAGGGGTATCTGGCTTCAGAGCTGAGCATTTACTTTCTTCTTTGTGCAAAAGTCAGGCCAATGACCACATTCTGTCCACCCAACAGGCAGCATCACATCAGGTCCTGCAAAAGATCTACTATTCATCAACACGTGACTTAGGGCAATTGCCTTCTCTTTTTGAGAACTATTTCTCCTATTAAAGGAAAATGATGATAACTCCATAGTTGACTTGTGAGAATTCATTTGAGTGAGGAAGCATAGTCAGTGCCGGGCACACAGACAAGTCTTGTTTTTCCTAGACAGAGTGTTCCTCAACCTCAAGTGTGGCAGTCAGTAGTTACAGACTGTGGACCAAAGTCCAGCCTCAATCGGTGACTTGTTGGGGGGAGATGTGGATTGAGTGCTGCTCTAGCTCATCCCTGGTAGCAGTAGATCCTTAGACGTCTACCTTGGACTTGACAAGTCTTTCAATTGCTGTTGAGGACTCCTAAGCCTGGGCACATGCTTTCTGAAGACACCGTCACCTGATCACTCTGTTACAGGATCCCATGGCACTGTCTACAGGATTGAGTCAGACTATGGTGGGTCCTCCTTTGACTGCTGCTACTTTCCTGGTGTAATTGTGCATCATCCCTCCCCCTCCAGACACCTTCAGAAAACACTGGAGCTGGGGACTTGGCTCTAATGCACATTGAATAAAAACTGTCTCCGTTTCATCCATCTGTACTGTCCAGGAACATTCACCATTGGCTTCTTCTTTTTTTTTTTTTTTTTGTTTTGGGCCATACCTGTGGCATGCAGAATTTCCTGGACCAGGAATCAAGCCTGAGCCACAACAGTGACCTGAAACACAGCAGTGACAATGCCAGATCCTTAACTACTAGGTCATTGGGGAGCCCCCACTTTGGCTTTATGATGCCCCAGACACACATGTTTTTTCTCTGTTCCTTGAATTCTCCAAGTTCTATGCTCCTAGCATTTGCACCTACTCTCCCTTTCATAAGAAGTCTCTTTCCTTGGTGTTTTGTGCTTCTGCCTTCTTGTCATCCTATAGATTCCATCAGAGATGCCTTCCTAACAACCCCATCTGTGGGGCCAGTGTCTCTTACCCGTTACTCTCAAACAATTTATCCTCTTTTACTTCTTTCTTTTCCTTCACTCATATTTGAAATTGCAGCATAGACTTCATGAACCCAGGGATTCTTGTCTGTTTTGCTCACAGTTTGAATGCCTGGAGCAGTGTTTGGCAACTGAAGTTTGTTGAGTGAGTGAGTGAATGACTGAATGTATTAGTTTACCTAGACATTACTTATTTTTCTTCCCCTGTTGGATGTCAGCCTTCTTTGAGCAGGATCTTATCTGTCCAGTTTACTCCTGTCCCCTAGGACCTAAAACAGTGCTGCACACAAGGTAGAAACATAATAAATATTTTTAATGACTCAATTAACCTTGGACTCTAAAACCTAGTAGGCTCACTGCTCACACTATCAAGGTGCAGGGTGAAAGTACAAAAGGACGCTCACATACCATGTGTCTAAATATTCATAAATCAAGCTAATATATTAAGATATGTTTTATCCTTCTCCTTGATTGACAATCCTTTTTAATGATCCAGGAAAAATAGAATTTTGGACTCTAGGGCTCCTTACAGTTCCAAAATTATGTACGAGTTGAGATTCCATGTGGCCAATGACACTTGTGGCCCACACGTCTCCAACCCTCTGCTACAATTTAGAACTTGAGGATATTAAATAAACATATATTTTTTTTAGTCCATATATTCAACCCTCTTGTAAACAGTTTCCTGTTGGATGTAGCTTGGGCTTATTCGTCTGCCAAGAGAGGAGTGGACCCATGGATAAAGCCCTACAGAGGCCCTGGTGGTGGACTTGAGGGATTGTGTAAGCTGCAAACTCCAGAATCATGGACCATGGTGCGTGTGGGGGTGGTTCCAGGCTGTGGGTGGGTACAATCCCTTCGCTCCATTGACTCCCCACCCTAGGTACAGGGGCACAGCTGGAAGAGGGGCAGAGCAAAGCCAGTTAAAATTCATGGCCTTGCTGTGTAGGCAGGAATGTGTGTGAGGCTGAATGATTAACAGATCTGGATTTAAACAGGTACAGAGGAGTGGAGGGAGGGAAGAAAGCAGAGAGGTTATCTGGGATGGTGGGTGGTGAATTTCGCTGCTGTGCCAGTCTCCCTGTGTGTTTACGATCCCTGTCTGCTGCTGGAAGACAAATGGTGAGGGAACACCATCACTCAAAGCAGACAGAGGCAAGAGGACAGGTTTTGAGCTCAAGGTGATAGGCAAGTGCTGGAGCATAATTTCATTAACATTATCCAAATCATACCAAATAGATGAGTAATGCTGGTGAATCACCTAAATTTATTTCTCAGTGAAGTGAAACTGATGCTAAAAAGAGTTGTCTCCATGATACTCAGTAAAAACTTAAGGAAATAAAATCCATGTGAGGAAGAATAACCTTTGCTATTGAATGTGAAACTGAGAAGAAGTATCCACAATGAACTCTTGGAGGCCCACGATGCTTATTAGTTTAGAGGATTTTATACATATGTAAATTCAATATCTTAATTCAATTTGACAGTTTTGTTTTTTCAAGCACTTTTCAGGTGCAGACACATGCTGGACACTGGATATCCAGCAATTTCGGAGCCCAGTCCTCAAGAAACCCATGATTTTGAGATGATCTAAAGAGAGATCTGTTGCATGCTCTTCTAGATTCTTGCCTCCTTCCTTTGCTATTTATTAGGTATTTTATAAATAAAGTCTTGAAAGCATTGAAACTTTGCCTCTTAAAAGCTTTTAGGTGAAAATGAATTGATGGTAGGCTTAGTTAGAAGAAATAATTTAATTTTTTAAATCAAATTTCACCAATGCAAATATCGAGCCTCTTTCATTTTCATTAATTTGACGTAAAGCGTCTTAAAAAATGCATTAAGGTTCCTCAATGTTTCACTTTGATAGTAATTTATGTTCCTCCTCTCCTTTAACCTCTATCTTTCAGGCTTTCTTTTCACTCTTTATTTTCATTTTACCTCAGAGCAGAGTTACAAGTCATCACCTTTCTCAGTAACAGGGTTTTCTGTAGTCAATAATTATGTGATTTTTAAAAATGATAAGTCCCTCTAATTGCTTTAGCTAATAAAGTGGCATGGAATGGATAAGCCTGAATAATGCTGCTTAATTGCCTTTGCTAAAGATAGAGTTGGCTGGTATTAGTTATAGTCTTTTAACTTTAAAAACACAATACAAATGTTAGAGAAAAGGATTAAAAACTCTTGAGGAAAATGGTACTTAAATTCTCTCCTTATTTGTAGGGAAGAAACACAAAAGAACCTCAGACACAACTCAGTTGTATAACTTTATAAACTTCAAAAAATATTTTTTCCTAAATACAATAAAGCACAGCCACAAAAAATACATCAATTGGATATAATCAAAATTAAGAAAATTATGCTACCAAAAAAATAAAAGAGAATCCATAAAAGAAAATATTTTGTTAGTGACGTATCTGATAAGGGACTTTTATCTCAAGATTATCTTAGAGCTCAACAATAAACATTAAAAAATGGGTAAAAGAAACAACATGGCTTGTTAGTGCATGAAAAAATAGTCTTCATTAGCCACCAGAAAAACATAAATCAAAACCACAATGAGACATCCCTTTATACCCACTCAGACGGCTATGGGAGTTGGGGAGGATGTAGAGAGACTGGAGCCCTCATACACTGCTGATGAAAATGTCAAAAGGGGCCACCCTTTGGGGAAACAGCTGGGCCATTCCTCAAATGACTAAATGTAGAATTAGATGTGACCCAGCAAGTCCACTTCTAGGTATTTATCCAAGAGAAATGAAACACATGTCCACTCAAATGTGCATGAATATTCATAGCAGCATTGTATACAGCGGCCCAAAAGTGGAAACAACATGAACATCCATCAGTTGCTGAATGGATAAAAAAGGTAGTTTGTCCACACAATATTATTTGGTAATAAAAAGGAATGAAGTACTGATGTATGTTACAACATAGGTGAACTTTGAAAGCATGATACTGAGTAAAAGAAGCCAGTCAAAAAAGGCCACGTATTATACGGTTCCATTTATATGACATGTCCAGAATAGGCAGTGGCATAGAGTAGTGGTTGCTTAGGGCTGGGGTCATTGGGAGAAGGGCAGAGGCTACTGATGGGTATAGAGTTTCTTAGAATGATGAAGATGCTCTAGTATTAGATACTGGTGATGACTACACAACTCTGTGAAAATGCTAAAAAATGTTGAAATACACATTTAAATAAATTAATTATATGGTATTTGAAATATATCTCAAAAAGCTGTCATAAGACAATTGTTTGCTAGCAAAATTTTGTGATCTTTATTTTTGTTTCAAAACCTCCTTAGTGTTTTCTAAGTTAAATGTTCAACTAGATCATTTAAGAGAGAGTTTTGCTATTTCTCCTACATTATATAATTTCATCCTTTGCCTTCCTTTCAATAGCAGCATTCAACCAAATCTCTTTTTAACAAATTTATTTTATAATAAACTCCATAGAGTAATTGTAACTTTAGAGTGACATCTTTTTTTCTTTACACCACCTGAGTATTTAATGTGAGTGATTAATCTGTTTGGTTCTTAGCAGTTCTGAGAAAGATTCAATTTGAACTCACCCAAATTCTTCTCATCTGCTCCATCACTCCCTGATTCAAGCTTCATTATTATTATTTTTTGTCTATATAAATAGCCTCCTAATAGGCCTCCCCACATCCTCTCTGGGCTTTGTCTATTCTGCACACTGAAACTAGAATTTTTACGTAATGCAAACGTAAAAATCATGCCATATCCCAGGTATAAAACTCTTCAGTGTCTCTTGATTATTTTTAAAATTAAAAGTGAAAGTCTTCTGGGAGGTCTCCAAGGCTCTTCAAGCTTGGGTCTTACCTACCTTTCCAGCCCCATTGCCCACTACTCTCCTGCTCATCCACATCAGCCACATGGGCCCCTTTCTGTTCACAGAAACACATGCTTATGCTATGGAGCTGCTGCAGTTATGGTCCCTGCTCATAGATCCCTGTTCCCCACTCACACTTCCAGGTCACTGGTTATCCTCTACTCATGTATCAGATCTCAGCTCCATCTAGACTTGGTTCCCTGGCACTGTGCTCCTTTCTGCCATAGTTCTTACCTTAATTTGCAATTGCATGTTCATTACCAAAGGGATAGCAGGTGGTGTGAGTCAGAGTCTGTGCTTGCATTCATCCTACCACACCACCTCCCAAGTACATCAGAACATGTCCAACAGAAGACCACAGAGAAGGCTGTGAATGGCTCTGTGTTAGGAAGAAAGAGAAAGTCCTTCAAAGGAGACATTTTTACAGAGTTCAGGAGAGGGGTTTTGCTCTGCCAACAATGAGGGTGGGAGATCATGTGCACACAGAAGATAATGTGTTTAGGGAAAAGCAGGAGTCCAGTGTGTCTGCCTTCTGGATACTGGGGCAAGAAGTGAGTGCTGAGTGAAGCAGAAAACAAGGCAAGGTGACAGAGGGATGGTCAGGCTGGCCCCACGTACAAACGTCCTGGTGGGTCATGGAAAGTCCCTGAGAATTTCCACAGGAAAATGATTTGAATAGGGCTTTCTGCTAATAGGACCTTAGGAGAAGGGCAGAGAATGGGCCAAAGGGAAAGAGACTCAAAGCAGAGTGACTGGTCCTAACAGGGGAACAGTCCAGAACCATGAGGCCACATTCTGAGGCCCCAGTGCAGGGGCTCTTTGAAGCTTCAAAGAGCAGGTCAGACCTCTGGGCAGATATCCAAGTGCCTTTTAGTCACCCTATGAATAAAAGAAGGGGAAATATCTCCTTCCTAGTAGGTTTTGAGAAATGTCTACCTTGCTTCTGAAAAGGGTTATATTTGCAGACAAGCGTTAAATTATAGAGTTTGATTCCTTTTGTCATCTTAGATTTATAAAAGCACTGTAAAATAAAGTGAGAGAATTAGTATTAAAACTACACAAAGATTCGTTCATAAGCAGCCTTATCGGCGGTCATTAGAATGATGACCTTAAATATATAACTTTAAACTCTATATAAATCTAATTATATATAATTAGTTTAAAAGATTCAAATCATGAGGTAAAGCATGAAATGTTTTTTCCAATCTACTAATCGCCACTAGACTTTGTATAACCCATGTTTTCCACTGGGTGGAAGGTACTTCTAAGTTCAAATTAGTATGATTCCACAGTTTAAAATCATATTCAATTATTAAAAATCTATTTTCAGATATTACAACTTAGTTCTACTTAACTTACAACCCTTCCCCTGTTTTCCCAGCACAGGCTAGATTGTGGTTCCAACAGCCAGCCAGGGAGCCAGAGCTGATAAGCAGTCTTTCATTTCCCCTGCACCCCTTTCCCCCTGTTTCCCCCCCCCATTTTTCTTCTTTGGTTTTGGGGAAGGGAGGGGCTACAGGGATGGTGCTCACCACTGACACGACTCACCATCATGTGCCTACAGAATCCTTATGGATTAGTGCAGGTCCCTAATGACTGCGACAGAGGGACTTGGTTCTGAGCAAGGTCCCTGGGTTTTGATGGCTGTATGCCAAGCTCAGCCATCCCTTTCCTTTGGCACCCAAGTTGACCTCTCATCTCAGCTCCTGCTTCACTCCCTTCTTTAACTTAGGTTGTGGTGTTGACTTGATTTGGAGTCACATCCTCAAGTTGACTCCATTTGGTCCACAATCTGGAAACTGGAGCTGTTTTCAATGAACTGGGAATAGACAAAGTCTATTCCTGGATCCCTCTCGGACAGGCTGTTCCCAGCCCTTCTTGCCCTATGCTCTCCTTTCTCATCACACCAGGGCCAGAGATGTCAGACTGCTGTTGAGTTAATTTTCAACCTAGTAACCAAATAAAGAAGGCACCCTTCTTGCAGACACAAGTGTCTATTAGAAATGATAATCCTGGGAACTTCCCTCCCTGACACTTGGTAAAGGGGTACCCTACCTCTTCTGCAAGGGAAAGGCTCACTTCATGAGCCATTGATATTGCTGTATCAGTAAGAATTGTCTTGTAACTTTCATGAAAAATCTGTCAATCTTGGTCAACATCCCTTACTCCAAGGCATATGGGAAACACAAACTTAGAATGGAGAGCCTGTTTTGAACTAGATTTTTCGGATTTTAGTAACTTTACTCACTATGGACAACATCTCTACCTCATCCTGCCATTTTCAGTCACCTCAGGGGAGCAGATAAATGTCCTAATCAGTGTCTTACACTACCAGTAGGTACTCCCTCTCCTGCCTCCTTAGAGATGTAATTTATTTTATCTAAGGCTAATCTTTCCAAATTGCTCTTTTGAATAGGTGGATTCCTGAAGATATTTCCAGAACTAGAACTAGAGGTCTTGTTCTATCTGTTAGTGCTTCTCTCTCATGTCTTCAACTGGCAGCTTTCCTGCAGCTTAAAGTATATTCAGGGAGTCCCTGCTGTGGTGCAGTAGGTTAATGATCTTGCAAGTCTCTGTGGCATTGCTGATTAGATCCAAGGCCTGGGAGCTGTGGGTTGATGATCCAGCATTTTCATAGCTGTGTCATAGGTCACAGATGTGGGTTCAGATTTAATCTCTGGCCCTGGCCTGGAGCACTGCTGCAACAGAAGGGAAAGAAAGAAAGAAAGAAAGAAAGAAAGAAAGAAAGAAAGAAAGCCAGCGAAGAGAGAGAGAGAGGGAGGGAGGGAGGGAGGGAGGGAGGAAGGAAGGAAGAAAGAAAATGCAAGTCATTTTCAGCTTTAAAAGGAGAAAAAAGGAAAATGAGAAAGTCCCTTTCTTGACCCTGCATCTCCCTCTTCCTGCTTCACTATTTTATTCCTTCCCAGCACAGCAAAGTTCCTAGCAATGAGAAACTATTTTTGGCCTTCATTTTTTGTCTCATTCACTTTTCGTTTTTAATTTTTTTATTTTTTGCTTTTTAGGGCCACACCTGTGGCATATGTAAGTTCCTAGGCTAGGGGTCAAATCAGAGCTACAGCTGGCGACCTACACCACAACCACAGCACCAAGGGATCCAAGCCCCGTCTGCACCCTACACCACAGCTCACGTCAATGCCAGGTCCTTAACCCACTGAGTGTGGCCAGGGATTGAACCCACATCTTAATGGATTATAGTTGGATTTGTTTTTGCTGAGCCACAAGGGGAACTCCCTCATTTACTCTTTAATATACTTTACAATTATATCAGAAATATATTGTCATTGATAAATTTGATATACACAGGAAAAGCATGAAGAAGGAAATGAAAATTTCCCAGACTCCCATCATCATAGGTAATCAATCCTCTCTACCATTTAAAAATATGAGACTCTCATCCTGAGTGCAGTAAGTCAGAAAGAGAAAAACAAATACCATATGATATCACTTATATCTGGAATCTAATATATGGCACAAATGAAACTTTCCACAGAAAAGAAAATCATAGACTTGGAGAATAGACTTGTGGTTGCCAAGGGGGAGGGGAAGGGAGTGGGATGCATTGGAAGCTTGGGGTTAATAGATGCAGACTATTGCCTTTGGAATGGACAAGCAATGAGATCCTTCTATACAGCACTGGGAGCTATATCTAGTCACTTATGATGGAGCATGATAACGTGAGAAAATAGAATGTATTTCCATGTAAGTGTAAATGGGTTACCATGCTGTACAGTAGAATAAAAAAGTGTATTGGGGAAGTAACAATTAATTACAATTTAAAAAAATGAAAACATTTCCTTTTAGTCTTTCAGTGGTCATCTTCCAGGTGTCAGCCTTTTCATGAAGTCTTTCTTTTTAGTCATTTCTTCTGAGCTTTGGGTTGACCCAGCACACATTCTGCTTACACACATGCTGAACCCATCTAGTGCCCCTCCATATCCCGACCAGTTTGTAAATTGGCTTAGAGGAGGAACGCTGCTGACCTTGTCTTTCTATCTGCAACATTTAACAAAATGCCTGAAACACAGTATATGCTTACGTTTTTAAAATGTCAAGGATATGTCTATGTATAAAACAAATTCAAAACTTTATTCATTGTGAAATACCAAGGCAGGAAGGACAAATCGTGTCATTTTGAGGACCAATTCTGATCCATTTGTGAAGGCTTTCCATGACAGTTGAGAGCGATTTGTTCCCGTGTCTGAAAGATATCAGCAGCCTCTAAGCCCAGGGAGATGGAGGTATCAAATAGTATCAAAGTATAGCTGAATATTATTTTTAAAGATAGAAAATTTTGTTACTTTTGAGTGGGTGCTCTCACTGTAGCTAGGCAAAGTGTGACTCTGTAAAGGACCTACTTCAATGACTAGATGAGCTATTTGAATTCAGCATCTATCAGGATTGGTCTTTGCATAGAGGGCACCTGGTTTGTAGAGAAGTAGGTGTTTGTGTGTTTTCTCCAATACTGAAAATTCCTTTTGAGAATCTTATATATATTGTCACTGCACAGATTTTTCTTTTGTACATAGTAGAAACGTCAGTGCTATCCCAGCTCCTTCTTGAATTACAACAGATTCTAAATGAAGAAAATTAGAATTAATGAGGTCTGTTGTATGTCATTTATTTACAGAATTTTGTGTTTTTCTGATTTGTTGAACATCTGTCACTGTGTCTAGTGTTTGTTTTCTTTGTGAGTGTCTGTCTTGTGTTGTCTGTTTTGGAGTAAAAACTAGAAAGGGTTACAGACATCATCATTTTAACTACCTCAATGGTCACTGGATGCAATTAAGACCAGAGGTTAAACACTGGGGTCTGAAGTAAAGCTACCGGATGTAAAATTCCACTCTACCAGGTATCATGTTGGGCAAGTTTTTAAGCCTCTCTAAATCACGTTTTTATCTGTTTTTTTTTTCTTTTAAAGCTAAAAAGTAATGATTAAACGAGATGAGAAAAATAAAGTTTTTTTTTTCTTTTAAAAGAATCACAGTGCCTGGTATTTAGTAAACATTAGCTATATTTGTGATAGTGGCATAGGATCAACTCATTATGATAATGTACATATGAGCACCTTATAAATATTATACAGTGATTATGGAATAGTAATAAAACAGTGATTCTCAACCAGGGTTGATTTTGCCTGTCAGGGGACATTTGGCAATGTGGAGAAATTTCAGTTGTCATAATTGGGAAGGTGCTAATGTTATCTACCAGACAGAATCTGAGGATGCTGATAAATAGCCTACATTTGCACAGGAGAGCCCCCAATAACAGGGAATTATCCTGCCCCAAATGTCAAGAGTGCCAAAGTTGAGAAACTCTGTAGCAAAGGTGCAAGATGGCTTATAGGAGGCACTTCAGGAATCCTGAAATATACAAATGTATCTAAATCAAAGGGTTTCATTTTTCTTGGTTAATATTAAAGGTTAACAGAATATTACTTCCTATGTGTAGTTATTTCTTGATAATAAGTGCTACCCAAGATTGTGCTCCAATGACCCAGAAGATGTTGTCCAATTGCTGTATGGGTATGAAATACACTTCTCAGCCATTCTAGTGGATTTACACACAGGAAACAAAGTTTTAAAATTAAATCACTGGGCATAGGAAGTCTGACTTTGCATCACTAATTTCTAGTGACTTTTTGGTAATTGCCACATTAACCACTTTTATTGGAACTAAAAAGAAGGAAGTTATTTGATTATATGCTTATTTTTTCCCTTTACTGGTGCCAAGTAACAGAAAAGTAGAATTATGTTTCTTTAAAGTATGATCCAAAGACATCTGGCTCAGGATCACCAAACATTCCAGGGTTGGGGGAATTCCTGTGTTCTACATGAAATGGACTCAATCAGCATCTTTGGCAAGGGGGTGGGGTGGGGTGGAGTGGGGAGGGCAGGGAATCTATGTTCCCAAAAGATTCCAAGTGATTCAAAGCATTCTAGTGTTTAAGAGACAGTGGAGTACAATATATAATAGATGCCAAAGTGTTGCAGGCAGAGCAGTGGTCTGTGTCATCTTATTTTTTGCATCAGATGGTCTTTGAGCCTGGATTAGAATGTGTAGATCCCTAGAGCTCTTTGGTTTGGCATTTTCTCTTATTTTTGCCCTGGCCAAAAGGCAAAATATTTTGTACCTGAAGATACTAGTTCCACTTTCAATAAAGGTAGCTGCTCTTTGAGCCCTTGGAATGGAACAGCCGTGGACAAAGGCAAGTTGATTCCATGTTTATAATGTCCTGTGAGGCTGAGTCCATGACAAATTCATTCTTGCTCCTCTTAGAGTTGCCTGAGTTTGTAAAGCAGAGAACCATTAACTATATTCCAGCCCTCCAAGGGAGGTAAAATTTAATGTTATTTATGTGTCCCTTAGGAACACATAAATATCTGCTTTATAAATTTGCTTTATATCTAAAAGCAAATTTCTCTTCCTTCTTCATACACCAATTCTTAAGTTAAAATAACATCACACCTTTGGTTCTTATTTTACGAATTGGTATACCTTTCCAAGTGCCAATGTAAAGTCTACTGATGCTAATTGCTAATGGGAATTAACATGTTTTGAGAATCGAGTGGGAGGGGAGAGCAAATTAATTCAACCCTAATTTACATTCCTCTGCCAAGTTTGAATTGGGACCAATTTGTAAACTGAATTATCTCTCTAGCCTTGATAGAGTTTATAATAATGCTGAAAGTTTCTTAACTCATGGCAGTGCCTTTTTAATAAAGACACATTCACAGCTGCAGTCTTCCTGCTCTGTGACATATTGCTAATAATTGGGCTAATAAGATTTTAAAGTTAATTAAAAGGAGGGGAAAACCCATAAAAACTGATGCAGCTCAAACTGGGTAGTGTATAATAGGCTGACCAAGCAAAACGGCAAAGACAGAAGAGGATAAAACTTGTTCATTTGTGATTTACCAATGATGCTCCCCCCTTTTTTGGACAAAACGTTATCACATTTGCATTTCTTTTAAAACAATTGAAAACCACTTAACAAGGATTGTTCGATGCCTATTATCTAGTTTATTTTTACAGAATCCCCTAAGATAGTCAGGAGGTGACACATAGATAACTTGTCATTTTGTAAAATTGATGGCCCATAGAGTCTGAGGCATATCCAACATTACATCATAGGCTGAAGGGAACCTGAATGCTCTAGCTTGGCTCTGATGGTCCAGTGGCAATGCTCACAGCACCTCTTAACACAAGGGCTGCAGGACAAAGCTGGTGAACATTCATATGATACTGTCTGATTTTTCAAAGGCCTTTCAAGCCTCCTCATTACAAGCTTGTCTTGTCTTTTCTATATGTCCTTTTTCAAAGAACAATTCTTCCTACAGCTACGTACAGAGTAGTAACCCTGATTTCCCTGGTGTGCTAAGTTCCAGGTGATCCACAACATAAAAGAGGTGCTTGCAATGTAGGCTTATTTAAAAATGGCACATGGAAGGGGGATAGCAGAAGGGACAGATCCCAATCGTATCCTTCCATCGCTAGATGGTAAAATTCGTGCCTCTGCCTGGTTTTTGAGCTGATTTGAATGGCTGCTGGTCTTCAAGTTCCTTAGGATACAATCTTCTAGTGCACTTTAACCCAGTATATGATTTGGAATTTTTTTTTTTTTGGTCTTTTTTTAGGGCTGTACCCACGGCATATGGAGGTTCCCAGGCTAGGGGTCTAATCAGAACTTTAGCCGCCAGCCTGTACCATAGCCACAGCAACGCCAGATCGGAGCTGCATCTGTGACCTACACCACAGCTCAGGGCAATGGTGGAGCCTTAACCCACTGAGCAAGGTCAAGGAATGAACCCACAACCTCATGGTTCCTTGTAAGATTCGCTAACCACTGAGCCACGACAGGAACTCCCTGATTTGGAATTTTGAAGTGTTTTTTTTTTTTTTTTTCCAGGATATTTCTAGATAATTCTTTTGAGCACTACTCCCAGATTACCCTCACATAAAATGCACTAGACTCTGTTCTGAAGGTTTCTAGTTTGGATATCCTTTATAACCAGCATTATCAAAAGAAACACATGTATAACATTCCAGTATGAGCTTAAATTGAATTTAGATCACCTATCTTTTGAAAACCTGTCTTCAATTCCTGTCCCTTTTGCCCTCATTCTGTGACTGTGACATTGTTGGTGGATCGATAATAGATATTTGCATGATAATCCATACCTACCTCTTACTTATCACATATATATTCTATTTTCCAGCAATGTATTTTGATTTGAACAGATTTGGCTGCCATCCTAGGGACACACCAGTCATGGTAAAGACAACTTCGTTGTCCATTCTTCCTTTGTATAGGAATATTTGAGATACAACCTCTAACTTTTAGCTTGGCTTAGGGCTACTTTGCATAAAGCTTCCCCTACAGCTAGAGATTGTCGTGAGACTAAATTCTGATCAATGTAGTATAAGTTGAAGCAGGCTGTTCAACTTCTGGAAAGTGTCCTTAAAGGGAAGCAACATTCCTTTCTCCTCTCATTTTCTTCCTGCCAGCTGGAATGTGGATGTGATTGCTGGGGCTGGAGTGACCATCTTAGAGGGAATCTAGGGAATCAAACCACGAACTGAGGAACAATAGAGAGAAGAAACCTGGATTCTTGGCACCACTGAGCCCAGCCCTGGGCCATCCAATGCCACTTTTTGGAGAGAAAGAAATACATATGATTTTTTTTTTTGGCTTTTCTGTTACTGCCAGTCAAATTGAATACTAAGTAATTCATTAGTATTCTCCACTTCTCAAAAATTCCTTTACAAACCTGCTTTCTAATATTTGGAATTCTTTCTAAATGGTTTAAAGTCCATCATCTCAGTTTGTTAAAATAATGACTGAACATGAGACCCCAAGGCATTATAATACATTGACTTAAATATTCCCTAAAGGATGAAGGACTAACACCAGAACTGTTTCAGGGACCATGGTCACTATAGGGCTTCCCATATCAAAATTTTCTTTCTTAAGCCTGAGGCAAGAAAGAAAATGCATCAGAAATGTGTCCAGTTCCAGCTAGCTCTGCTTTATGGGACTCTAGATTGATCTCTTCATATGATGGAGAATGAAGAAAAGACAGAGCAAAAGTGTTGAAGTCTTTTTCAAGTTTAGTCAAATCACATAAGAGTTCTACCCTTGATTAGCAAATTTCAGATGGTTACTAAGTATTGTTATTGAGTATCTCTCTCATTCAAGAGTCCATGCAATTAGACAAAGGGTCTGTTTTCAAAGAAGCAGAAATCTAGTCAAAGAAGGCCTTAGCTTAGGTTCTCCAAAAAGCAAGCCCTGAGATAAGGATTTAGTTGCTGGTAGTTTATTTGTGAGATGATCCAGGAAATATGGGGAGAAGGGAAGGGAGGTAACCAAACAGGTCAATGTTCCAGGCAACTAGGGCACAATCATGAGGAACCTTGTGGAGCATGCCTCAGGACCTTCCTACCAAGGGTGGGGAAGCTGAGGTATTGATCTACGAACTTTCATCCTTCATTGATTGGCAATTGCTTGTGATGATGTTAACTTATTGGTGTTTCTGGCCCATCCTGTGCATGGGTGAGAACCCTGCCAGGGACAGGAATAGAGGCAGGTGTTGGAGCTAAGAGAACATCAGCACATGTGGGAACTGTGCATCAAGTTGAAAGCCACCTCTGGGACCACCCAAGGGGCTATGATGAAGACACCAACAACATTTGAAACAGTCCATCCCTTGCACTGCTTGAGTGACACATTTAGTCCACTCTGCCAAATCATGACAAGAGAGTTGCTGCTATAAGACTGCATGATAAATACTTGATAGCATAACCTTAGAATCTCTAAGGAAAGGCAGATCACCGCGGGTCATATGGTAATGGTGACGGAGGAGTTTATGTGTGATGTGAGCATCACTTTAGCTTTGAAGGCTGGCCAGGATTTAAATGAGGCAAGGGGGTAGGGATACCAGGAATGAGGCATATCATAAGTAGGGTCTTGGATATAAAAATGGGAAAGGTACAGTCTGGGAGTTGGTGGCTGAAATCAAAGGTCTAGCGTGGGAGGTAAATTTAGGAAAGTATTAAGGGATGTTTTTTCAGGGACCTTAAAGTTAAGACTAAGTGTTCTGGCTTGACTTCCTGCCAAGACATTCTTTTCTATTTAATGGGACTAAATTTATATATAATTAAAATTTCTAGCTCCAATTTAATGGAAAATATTACATGCTCTTACAGAGGTAATTTTGAAGCAACTGCTCTCACCCTTTTTTATTCTATGATGGTTGACATTAAAAAAAATGATGTTAGCCTTCAGCACATACTTCTTAGAGAGGATATTTCTAGCTCCCCCCTACGTGTTAACTCCACACTTTCATCTCAGGCTCAGAGATGCCTATCAGAGTGCAAGTGCACAATAATAAAAACATTAGCATGATTGACAACAATCTACTTAGTTAAAAAGAAAATACTCTGTAAAAGTTGATCCTTTAATTCTTATGAATTAACAAATTATTCATGATATATTTCAAAACTAGTTGTGACACAACAGTCTCTAACACGATGGATGACACATATTGCTTTAAGGTCGAGGTTGAAAATGGTTGACTTGCAGGCAGAGGCCACAGGCAGACTTTTTATGACTGTCCCAAAGTGTTGGCCTCAAAGCACTGGGGGCAGGAGCTGCCTTTAAACAAAGTCAATGACAAAAAGTTTTTCCATAAAAACCAATAGTCAAAAGGAGAATCAGGAGTTCCTGTTGCGGCGCAATGGTTAACAAATCCGACTAGGAACCATGAGGTTGCGGGTTCGATCCCTGGCCTTGCTCAGTGGGTCCAATGGGTCAAGGATCTGCCGTTGCTGTGAGCTGTGGTATAAGGTCAGAGACATGACTCAGATCCTGTGTTGCTGTGGCTCTGGCTGAGGCCGGCAGCTACAGCTCTGATTAGACCCCTAGCCTGGAAATCTCCATATGCTGCAGGTGCAGCCCTAGAAAAGACAAAAAAAAAAAAAAAAAGAATAAAAATGAAGGGAATTTTGTCAACCATGATGCAAATATCATTACACTCCAACTTTCCCACATGGAATCTGGATCTGGGTTCTGTTCTCTCTAGTTTATCCCTCCAGGCCTCATTTGCTCTCTTGCTTTACTATAATGGTCTAAAGGCATTTGAAAACAAAATGCCACCTTTGAAGCCTATAAAGAACACTTGCCTCCTGGAGGCTCCCAAAGCCATTGGTGGTTGGCCTTGGAGTTTGAGAGCCTGTACTCTTTTGAAATTCTTAGGCAATCAAGAGGTAATCTCAATTAGAGCATCTCTAACTGCAGCCATCTTCCTACCTTAGTGAAGACTATTTTCTATCTCCCTACTCCTTTCATCAAATTAACCATTCTGTTTCTTCTACTTGTAGTTAGAACCACCTTTTCCCTCTCTATGAGTAAAATGAGTATCTCCAAGGCCCCAATGATATGTGAATCCCAGCTGAGGTCACCTTAAGATAAGACCAATTTTATTGATTGATAAACAATGGTATCTATAGCTTCCATTCATTTACCAAACAACAGCTATTTATTGAGTAGCTGCTGCTGACCAAGTGTGGTTTTAGGTGCTGAGGGTAGAACAATGCACTCTGCAGAATTCTCTGCCCTCAGTAAACTATCTTCTGGTTGGAGAAATACCATCACAGACAAGTAAATAATGTGTCAAATGGTGAAGTTACTAGGAAGCGGAAAACGAAGTAGGGTGAAGTGTGGATGGGGTGGGATGCTGTTTCATAGAGAATGAGGGAAAGTCTTTCTGAAGGGGTCATAAACCAGGGCCTAAAGGGTCACAGGAGAAAGGTATGCAGAGATTGAAAGAAGAGTATCTCAGGCATAGGAACAGTAAATTTAGTAATTTTAGTAAGTTTAGCCTCAGAATTAGGAGTGCTTTCTTTTTTGTTTATTTGTTTTGTTTTCCTTGTTTGTTTTTTAGAATGAGCAAGGAAGCCAGTGTGGATAGAGCTCAGTCAAAAGTTAATAAAAATTAGATTGGAAAAGTGGCTTGAAGTCAGATCATGCAATGCTTGTAGGCAGGAAAATGATTTTGAACTGAATTCTGAATAATGGGTTCTTAGAGAAGTGACGTGATTGGAATTATTACTCCAAAGAATTACTCACACTAACACAGGGGATACAGTCTGTAGTCGGATGACAGAGGACACCAGGAGATTAATCAGAAAGCTCTTGCAATATGGTGGCTTGATTAGGATGATAGCAATGGAAGTGCTGAGAAGTGGGTTGATTCAAGTTAGAGGAAGAGCTGATGGTTTTGTGCTGTTAGGCTGAAGGAAAACAAGGGTTTTATTGCTCATTTCATGAATCTGTTCCATATTTCACATCATGCTGTAGGTCATTGTGTGTGTGTGTGTGTGTGTGTGTGTTTAATGGGGAGGGGACAGTAGAAAATGTGACAGGTTGGAGTATTGTCTACTCCTCAGCACCTGGCTGACACATTAAGTCTTGGCTCCATAAGAGCCAGACCCCCTGTCAGAACTGAAATTTACTTGATAGCCTTTGTGAATTTAGCAAATCAGATCAATTACAAAAAATTAGTTAAAGTGTTTGTGTTTTGAGGAGAACAATTTTTTTCTCTCATTTGGTTTATCACGGATCTGGAGAACTTTTCATTTGGTTGTGTTAAGTCTTTGATTTCCGCAAGGAGAAAACATGCATATATAGGAAATGACTGGTTTTGATCACTTAACCTGCTCATCTAGGTAATCCCTCCTTAGTGTTTAACCATGTTTGTCCTTGGAAACTGAGTCCTTTAAGCAAAAATTCATACAAGATATTGCTGTTCAATTCAAATGTCTAGTTTTTTCTCTTTTTTTCTTTTTCCATTTCTTTCCTTTCTGGAGAGTTCTTTTTTTTTTCTTTTTTTCATTTTTCTTTTCATGACCACACCTGTGGCATATGGAAGTTGCCGGGCTAGGGGGTGAGTCAGAGTGGCAGTTACAAGCCTACGCCACAGCCACAGCAATGTGGGATCTGAGCTACGTCTGCGACCTACCCCACAGCTCATGGCAACACTGGATCCTTAACCCAGTGAGTGAGGCCGGGGATAGAACCCACATCCTCATGGATGCTAGTCAGGCACTTAGCCTGCTGAGCCACAGCAGGAACTCACTTTTCTTTCTCTTTCCTTCTTTTTAAATTTTATCCGAGTATAGTTTACTTACAATGTTGTATTAGTTTCACGTGTAGAGCAAAGTGAAACAATTATTCATATACACGTATCCATTTTTTTCCATATAGATTATCACAGACTATTGAATGGATTTCCTTATGTTATACAGTAAGTCCTTATTAATTATCTACTTTGTATATAGTAATGTGTTTATGTTATTCCCTTCCTCCTAATTTATCAGTCCATCTGCCATGGTTTCCCCTATAATAATCATAGGTTTGACTTCAAAATCTGTCGGTGGAGACCATTTTTAGATAGTGGTTCCAAGTCTAAGGTAGAGAACAAGAGATTTTCTCTGTCACTCATGCTAATGAGATTCACAGAAATAATTTAGTCTTGAAAGTGGATGGGTTTTCAAGAAGCATGGATCAAATGGGCACTTTAGGAAAGGTATCACTTTAAACTCTCTTGAGAGCACAGGTAAAACTCTTCAAAGTGGCTCTTGCTGAACTCAGTGAACCTTGAATTTGAAGATGAAGATAGTTATACATATTATCCCTGTACTGTAATTTATAATCCATTTATTTGGTCTCCTTGCTTTGAAGTTTGTCTTTTTTATCCTAAGTTATCACTTTGTCCCACTGACAGGAGTACTCTGAGGAGTTAAGAGATCTGTAGCTTGTTATCAATTAAAATTTATAGAGTCTTTAATAATTTTTATAAATGGCAATTATGTTCATTTTGATTACGCCCTTTGGGAAAAGAGCATACAAGAAATCAGATTGTCCAGGTTCTTCTAAGACTGTAGATTAAGTTGTAGCCTCAGCGCATCTTTGCAAATTATATTAATGCTTCTTGGCCCCCCTACCTGGGAGAGTGGTACTTTAGCCCACTCATAAAAAAAATAATGAAACAATAAGCCCCCACAAAAATTTAAAATGGATATTGCCAGTAGTTCTGAGCTATGATCATGGGGTGCTGAGCAAATCTTATTGTTTTCCAAGTGTGCCATGAAGGAAGAAACGTCAGGAAGCTTTTTGCAGTGAGCCCACTCTATCAAGTAGGCAGAAAAAATAAAGACATTGTGTTGCAGAAGCAAATCAAGCTGTAATTTCTTGCTCTTTAGAAACATCAATTCAACCTTTCTTTCCCTTTAGGTGAACCACTTTCCCTTCTCTACTTACCTTCAAATGTTCTGTAATTATCATCCTTCATGTGATTAGGCAGCTGTGCAATATTCATATTTCTAATATGAAATGTGCAAATATTTCTAATATGAAATGTGCCCATGAAAGTTTAACACTTTCACCCCCATCCCTGATACTTTACTAGCTTCAGCTGAAAAACTGGCATTGCCAAGGGAAAAATACATGCCAGTATATTGACTGTCAAGGCTGGTGAGCCAACCCAGATACACAGGGTCTTTATACAGAGTGCAAGTCCAGGTGTGAGCACCTTAGAAGAGGATGGTGAATCATGAGGGAGAGGCTGCCACCACCCAGATTCTTCTCTAAGTCCTAAAGGAGGGCTGAGAGAATATTGTCCATAGAGGATGTTGGCTGGTAGAAAATAGTCACTCATATTGCTGAAGGCAGAATCAAAGCCTCCCCATTGTTATTTTTTTTAATTTTAATTTTTATTATAGTTGACTTGCACTATTGTGTCCGTTTCTTCTGTACAGCATAGTGACCCAGTCATGCATATGTACATGTTCTTTGTCTCATACTCTCTTCCATCGTGTTCTACCCACAGAGATTGGATATAGCTCCCTGTGCTGTACAGTAGGACCTTGTTGTTTATCCATTCTAAATGTAATACTTGGTATCTCAAATCCCCTGTCATTTAGTATGCTTACAAGTTTTTAAATAAGCAATACAACTTAATAAAAGGATGGAAGGCACCCCTCTCAACTCAGATTTGAAGAAACATGAACCAGTCTGGCCAGTTTCCCATTATAATGTGTTATAATTAGATGACCAATTTATCAGAACTTTACAAAATCAGAGTTTTAGTTCAGAGGCTGAGAGGAGGAAAATATTTCCAGGATTTGGATGACTGATTTCATTTTCTTTGCTGAATTTTATTTCAGTCCTGGGTCCAGGTGAAAAAAGTCATGTTCTCATATTGCCCTTCCAGGTAAAGAGCCCTACGTTTCGCTTCAGTATAAAGCAAACCCACTGGGAACCAAGGTTACATGGCTTGATGTATTTCCTGGGTGTTTGCTTAATTCTGGGCCTCTGTGACCTGTGGGCAGGCAGAGAATACAGACTCACCTACACTTCACTTTTAGCAATTATTTTTATTGACTTCTTATGACAATTTTCCTTTTTTTTAAAAAAAAGTAAATCTAAAGGTACTTTTTACTTAGTATTGTGAGAGCATATGAATATTTTATGCTAAATGCCACCTTGAAGAAGGAAAAGAAGATGGAAAGCCATAATAAAATTAGATAATTGCTATGGAAAGAGTGTTTAATCTAAGGCTTGAAACTTTTTCCAGCTTGTATTCTGTCTGTGATATGAAGTATTACTTTCTGCAATTCTTCTGGGCATTTCCAGGCATTTTATCAAGATTGGTGGGTTGATTAACCAGCCCTCTTGGCATATTAGGGATGCAGGAAGCATGTACTTAGTCTAAGAATGGGCAGGAAAACATTGTGACACAGGTCTAGGATTTGTAAACCCTGCTAATGCGATAAAAAATCAGAACCCACAAAATAAAGAAGGCTTCTTACCCTGGCATTGTTGAGAGTATTCCTGCTTTCAAATTCAAAAACAAGAAGATCTTATTAACAAACCAAAGTGGAAGCTAGGCGCTCATGTGTTCTAAGTTAATTCCAACCAAATCTTACAGTAGCAAGGTTATAATATGGAATATCCAAATATAGTTTTAGATGCAAATTTTATTCTAGGATAAGACATTATTTTAAATTAATCTCAGTGTGACTATATAATAATATTAAAATGTAAAACACAACTGGAAAGTGATATGATTAAATTTTAAGAATTAAATAATACACATTTAGCCATTTCTACTAGGAAAGCATATACCAGCTTGCTCTCGGCCCCACTCCAAGCCCATTCACTAGTGAGTCTTCTTGTGAAGACATTTGCTGAAACCATTTTCTAGATTTTATCTTTTCTAGACTTTCTCTGTAAGTCCTTTGGTGGGTCTTTCTTTCTGCATAGAATGAATGCATTCATCAGACTGAAGCCAAACTCCGGGAAATACAAAAAAAAAAAAAAAAAAAAGTATATAGCATAGACTCTGCCCTCCTGAGGTTTACATTCTGGTTGGAGATTCAAGACAAATGCACAAGAAACATTTTAAGTGATGTGTGATTGGGGTCAATCCCTTAGGGGCAGTGTGATTGAAATGTTTGGGGGATATTTTTTTGAAGAAGTTAGGATTTGATGAATGGACAAGATTTAAAAAGGAGGAGACAAGACAAGATGGCTTGAGGGTATTGCATTAATGAAAGTGGAAATAAGGGAGTCAATTGAGAATGTACTCATTCAGCAATTATTTATTGAGTGCCTGCCAGAAAAATATGCAGTAAATATGATGAAGCTTCATATGATGAAGCTTACATTCCAGTGCGATGAGGTAGACAATAAAAAGAAAAAAGCAAAATATTTTAGATTGTGAATGTGCAAGTAATGAAGTGAACAAGGTGAAGCGATAAAAACAAGGAGGTGGGGGTGGAAGAATGAATAGTCAGAGTAACTCAAAATTCTAATGTGCACGTGAATCTCCCAGAGGTCATGTTAAAAGTTAGATTCTAATTCAGAAATTTCGGGGGCAGATCTGAGAGTCTGCATTTTCAGAAAAGTCCTAATGGTTGCTAGTGCTAATGGTGCAAAGCCTACATCTAAAGCAAGGATTTAGATGGTATGATTTATGAATCTTGGGGAATAAGAATCCTGGTAGGGGAGGGTGAGGAGGAGAAATGAAAGAGAAGGTTAAAACAAAGATTGGGGCCTTACTGAGGTAAACCTAGATTGTCAAGATTAGGCTTAAGGAGTTAGGAGTTTAGCGGCAGGGCCAGTGTTGAAAATGCCTAATGTGGCAAGCACATACAGGATGGAGTCAAACATGGCTTACCCATCATCAAGTCAAGACACATAGAAAACGAGGCCATCACCATAGAGTGGAGAAAAGTGGACTTCTGCTCAGGGAAGATCTGTGTTCAAAGGACAAAAGACTCAATACATAGGAGTACAGTGACCTGAGCATGCCAAGATGAGCCCCCCGTTGATGGCAAGGAAGGAGTGAGGAGGAGAAACAACTGAACCAAAAGTCTTTTTGATTTAGAATTTTGTGGGTGTTTGGTTACACCTTGTGAGCAAGAGGGATGGTTTTAGGGGTGGGGGATCTTAAAAATTCCACAGGCACCTGAACACACATGATTGGTACTCCAGTGAGTGTTCTGCCCAGGAGTTAAAATTGCTGGAGTCAAATCCTCAGAGTTTAAATTGTGTAAATAATTCATTTCAGGGAAAGAGTATGGGAAAAAAGAAGAGCAGATTACCAAAGATTTCAGGGAATATTTACAGCCTGTGGGAGAAAAAAGAGGGGCACACGAAGAAGGCAGAAAGGGCTGGTGAGAAATACAGGAGGTTCAAAATATTGTCAGGAGTAATACATGTCTGATACAGGCACGGATGCTGTAGTCACTGTCATTACGCATTGGCTGATTTTGAAAACAGGTCCTTCATTCTACCACTTTGTCCCTGCCTCCTTCAAACTCTCCTTAGATCACAGTTGTTGGTTCAAGCATTTCCATCTCCATGGACGAGGAGTGAGAAGAAAGCGAAGGTGACCAAGAAGAGGCCACGGTCTGGACTGATGCAGAATCTGAACTTAACACAGCTGCTAGGGCCCTGAAGCCCAGGCAGGGTTCTCTGCAGGGTGCACTGCTGATATGCACCAAAGGGGAGGGTGAGAGAGAGAAGAGTTTTCCTTTTGTCTTTGCTTGTATTTTAGAGGAAAGATGAGTAAAGAGGCTCAGGGAATTATGAGACTAAATTGCTTCTGTAAGCAGTAAGCATAGAATGAGGACTTGAGCTTTCTCCACTTTCTGAGTTGTGATCTTCTTATTGCAGCTAAGGCAAATAGTGAATAGAGTTAAACACGGAGGGTATATATAGCACCCCTCACCCCTTCAGTTTTGCATTCATTGACTTTAGTCCTTAGCCTTTCTAGACTCAGGACATAAGGTGACATTTTTACATTCACTGTCCTCCACATGTCATGAATGCAGGAAAACCTTCAGAGAATGTTTTGAACAGCTCCATATTGCAATACTAGGTGGCAGTCTAACACTGCCTTTGGGTATTTAGAACTCCTGTGTATGCTAACAATGGTATTTTAACAAAATCTTTTAGAGATTTTTAAGAGAATAACTTCAAAAGGAAGCTTTATAGAAATAAGAAAATGAAGGTGTGTGATATATTTGTAAACTACCTTTCCCCAAACCCGTATTTTTAATTACAAATTACACATTCAATTGAATGCAATACTAAAAACTCAAGACTTCACCAAAAAATAAAAAACATCAACAGACATTTCCTAGGAGAAATAAAATGGCAATGAACATATGCAAGACAACCTCTAAAAAGAAAAAAAAATTCAATTAAAGGAAAACATTTTTTATTACCTCCCAATTGGACAGAAATTATTTTCAAAGTTCTATCCCAAAGAAAAATTGGAGATGAAGTCAGAGATTGTATGTATAAACCTAGCCCTTGATGTTTTTATTTATTAAAATCTAAAGATTAATGCTTAGAAGATGGTTGTTTTTGAAAAGGAATATTATGCATTCTTAATTTATGGGACTTTATATTTTACTGAGAAATGGAATTATATTAATTAGGCCCAATTAATGTAAAATACAGATGTGTAATGTCTAAAAACACACAGAAAAGAATTACAAGTTAACCTTTGTTGGAAGGGCAGAGTTTGTTATGCAGCTTTCAGTCTTCAGGAGAATTGATCATATGTACAAAAATAAAAGTGTATACATATAAATATGTGTAACTATTTCAGTGCTTGGGTTCACAGTGAAGGAGCAGAATTATAATCAAATGTATTGCTGGTGGCTCCTCTCAGCTGCAGATGGTTCACTCAACTGAAGCAGGGTCAAGGCTTAGAAATTCAGTCCCTTCCTTGAGATGTGTTCTGGAATCACGTGAGTACAAGTGTGGGATCTCAATGCCACACTCAGGGCTGCTGTCAGCTCATGGATTTCCCAGTGGCAACAAAGAAGGGAAGAATTCAGTAAATCAAGAAGAAAGTTACATCTTTCTCTTGAGTGGTTTTTTTTTTTTTCTTTTGTCTTTTTAGGACCACACCTGTAGCATATGGAAGTTTCCAGGCGAGGGGTTGAGTCAGAGCTGTAGCTGCCAACCTGCACCACAGCCACAGCAATATAAGATCCTAGCTGTGTCTGTGACATGCACTACCGCTCATGGCAATGCCAGATCCTTAACCCACTGAGCCAGGCCAGGGATCCAACCCCCCATCCTCATGGATACTAGTCGGATTTGTTATGCTGAGCCACGATGGGAACTCCCTCTTTTGAGTGATTATTAAAATATCATCCTCTGTTAATATTTTGCCACATGGACAGAAGTATTAATATCTTTCTTAACACAGTCTTTCCTATTCAGCATGTTGTGTTTGTCAAAAGTAAGAGATTTTAATTCTTGGTTTGCTCTTTGTTTTATGTAATGTTAAGGAATAAACGAGACTATTGAATTTTCTGACTGAAGAGGCTGCTCGTTGCATTCTGCGAGAAATATATGAATTGGATGTTCAAGGTATTTATTCACTAACTTAATTAATCAATTCAATTACTTGTTGCCTTTATTGTGGAAATCATAGATGAAAATGAAGGGAACCTTTGGCAAAATGATCTGATACTCTGGAAACTGTAAAATATAGGGAACATAAACAATCCAGTCTTAGAATTCAGCAGCCAATAAGAATTTTGAAAACGTTTTACTTTTCAGATGAACATATTTTTGAAATATGAGCCACATATGGTCCCAAATTAAAAACATAATCTCCACAATCAAAATTCTGGTGCTTTCATCTCACATGCCTGAAGTATGACTTGCTAAAAACCTGGTTGAGAGGTAACTTCTGCAATGATCCTTCTTTTAGCAACTTATGTATTTTTCAGTGAATAACAGAAAAGCAACACCAAGATGCTCATTAATAGTATTTTTCTAGATTCTGTTCTTTGGCAAGGAACAGTGTGAGACCTCTGAGTTCTTTCTTAAAATGAACATTGATTCAGAATACATATCAGGAACCATGAGAAGATTTTTTGTACCACAGAGATATTTAGGCATACCCTAATTTCCAGGCTTCCAGCCTGCTGATGAGGTCCTACCCTTTGTGTAAAACAACAATGATGCTGGCCTATTATCATTATTTCCATGGAGAATCATATACTATTCCATGGGGGAGGCAATAGTGGCAATTGTCCCCCCGAGTCCTCTCATTTCACAGATGAGCTTGCACATTTGAGTGGTTTTTCCAGTATAGGTCAAAACCTACTCTAATGAGACTGATGAAACAACAGATTTTTATTACAATGGAACACAAAGGAAGCTTTAATATTATTCATTATTTAAAAAATTTGCATGTTTGAAACAAATGTTTAGTCTGCCCCTTATTTGTACAATTAATAAGGTGGGGGTGGGGAGAAGGAGATAGATGGATTTGCGCAAATGCAGATTTTGAGGGAAGCTGGAACACTGGAGGACATGTTTAGATTTCTTTTGCAATTGTATTTCAGTGCAATTTGGGAACATCTTAATAAATATGCTCCTGTTTTGGAAAGGGTTGCAAAATTTCTCTTTTGTTTGGATTTTCTTACTTACTTAAACTTTGTGTCAAAGATACCATTGCATGAAGGACGTGGGTTATCTGTTGTTCAGGGTTATTTCTTGCCTATGAGTCTACTTTTTCAGAAGCATGGGAGATGAGCTCCATTTGACTTCCTAACTTCAGAAGCTGTGAAAACCTGAAGGATCCACTTGATCCAGCCCTCTCAGTTTACAGCTGAGAAAACCAAAGCCTGGGGATGCCAAGTTCTGTCCAAGGTCGACAGCAGAGCTGAGACAAGGACCAGGGTCTCTTGCCTGCCTGAAGCAGGGTGATTTTTCCCTTACTACATCACTCTTCCCTTGCAGGCATTTCCTCTCCTCAGCAATTTGATGGATATGCTACTCATCCTTCTCATAGAAACTCACTGTCCCTTTCCAGGGTGACTGAAACCTTCTTCCATCCTTCCTACCTTCTTCCAACAGGTGGTCACAAAGCATTCCCATCTCTCACTGGGCACAGTTGCCCAGAACCCACCTGTGATTGTTAGCAACAGTTCCTGGTCATTAGCCTTTCCCTAGGAAAATCTGGGACAGAAGCTCCAAAAATTACCTAGCACAAGGGTCCAGATGGGAACAGGGATGCCCTCAATGCATGTAGTGGGAAAATAAGAAAATAAGTAAGAGCATAAGATCAGGATGCTTGCTTCAGGTTTTGGCTCTGCCACTTGAGTAAGCTAATCTCTCTGCCTCTATTTCTTTATCTATAAAATAGGGATGATAGTGGTATCTCCCTAATAGGATTGTTATGAGGATTCAATGAATTAATACATATGCAATATTTCGAATAGCAGCTAATACATAGTAAGTGCTCAGTTGATGGTGCCCAAAATTATTATTATGAGTTTTCATATGTAAACAGGGTCATATTTATTTTTGGTCAAGATAGTAGACTGAGGAATGACAGGGTTATTTCCATGAATGATTTTATCTGTCACACCTGTAGGAATCTTTCAGTTCACAGAGCGAGATTTTCTTTTCTGATGTGCCCCAGGGCCTTTGCATATACCATTCTTTTTGATTACAAGGTTTTTAAAAAATTCATCCATATTTTATTTCATATTTTCTACTTTTGAGCTTTGATTAAATTTCATTATTTTTTAAAGTATAGTTGATTTACAATGTTGTGCCAATTGTGGCTGCACAGAAAACTGACTCAGTTATATGACTATAAGGTTTTTCTTTCTTCACTTCTATCATCTTATTAGATTCTATTTTTCCTTCAGATTTTAGAACCAGCATTAGTTCTCCAGGGGGCATCTTCTGCAACCCCCTAATATTGTACTATAGATGCTCAGAGCTCCTTTCTCATAGAACCATATTCAACCAATTATAACTGACATGATATTTATATTGCAAATATTTGATCAAAATCTACCTTTCCTACTAGACTGTACCCTGCCTTAATTAGCAAGGGATTTTATCTGCCTTTGCTGACCATTGACTCCCTGGTACCTGTACATTATTGTGCACATTGCAAGTGTTCAATAACTTTTTGTAAAATGAATAAAATAGATAAAAGAGTTTTTATCCAGATATCAAATTGATGAAAACTTGGGTGCAATACTGGGTTCTCAGGAAGGGCAGGTCAAACAGGTGGATGGAATGAGATGAACACTGTCACAGTTTTTTGTACCATCCACTGTCGGAAAAAAGGCTCTGAAGACAAAGTGGTCTTTAAACCCACAAAACCAGAATTCATGTCTCCTTTTGTAAAAATGAAAAATTAACTTTATGATTTCATAGTATTTAAGAGCATGAAGCATTACAAAATTATGCTTTTAAGTGCACAGTCCAGTATGTTTTTATAAATATATACCTCCCCATGACCAGCATTGCAATTGAATGAGCTACTTTGGTCCGTTGTCATAATCAGGTTGGTGTTCTTTCTCAGTGGTCTTTCTACTTCTTCTCATGTTCCATTCTGATCTGTTTTCCTCCAGCAACCAGACTGATTCAATTATTACATGACATGAATTATTTGATTCTACTGTTTAAAAGCATCCAGTGATTCCCAACCATAATAGGATAAACTCAAATTCCTCACCAAGTGTTAAAAATCCTGTGCAATCTGGCCCCTGTCCTGCTCCCAGCCTGTCCTAAACCTTTCCCTCCCTAGCATACTTCTTGCAACACAGATATCCTTCTTCAGTTCCTTGACTCTTTTTTCTTTTGTGAGAAGCAGGTGATGACCTCCTAAAATAACCATGTCCTAATCCCTGGAAAAACTATGACTCTGTAACCTTATATGGCAAAAGAGATCTTACAGATGTAATTAAGTTAACAATTTTTCCTTGGGGTGATTATCCGAGATTATCTGGGTGGATCCAACATAATTTCAGTGTAAGCAATGAAAAAGGGAGGCAGGAGAAGGAAATGTGAAGGTGGAAGAGTAGCCAAGGCGCTATCATTGCTGGTTTCAGGGTGAAGGCAACCGCAAGCCAAGGAATGTGGGAAGCCTCTAGAAGACGGCAAAGGCAAGGAATGGATTTTCTTCTAGAGCCTCCAGAGAGAATGCAGCCCTGCTAACATCTTCATTTTAGCTGCATGAGATTCATTTCAGACTTCTGACACCTGAACTATAAGATAATACATTTGTATTGTCTTAAGCCTTCGAGTTTGTGGTTGTTCTTACAGCAGCAATAGGAAATTAATACAAGGTCTCTGCTTACAATCTCATCTTTACAGGGATATCTTCCTCCAGCAACCATTTCTAACATTAAAACCCTTATCTCCTCTCTCACTCCCAGTCCTATTCCCACAGACTCTATTTCAGTCCCTCGTTTTCTCCTTTCATAGTCTAACTCACCACTGGTGATCATCTCTTACTTATTCTTTGTCATTCTCAATAGAATGTGTGTTCTCTGGGGGCAGGGATAATATCTCATTCACCACTATATCTCAGGAACTAGGAAGGCACCTGTAATTCTATAATTATGTGCTTAAGTATTTATAAGATCCTGGTCTGTGCTGTCCAGTGTAGTAGCCACTAGGTGTATACAGCTATTGATCATTGGCAATGTGGCTAGTCCAAATGGAGATGGACTATAAATGGAAAACATCAGATTTTTTTCTATGCTAATTTATTTATTTCATTCCTTTTCTTATATTATCATCCATAGTGGTCTATCCCAAGAGACCGCATATTTTCCCCTGTACTATACAGTAGGACCCCATTGCTTGTCCATTCTAAATGTAGTAATTTGTATCAAATAACCCCAACCCCCCTGTCCATCCCACTTCCTCTTCCAACCATTTAGCAACCACAAGTCTTCTTTCTATGTCTGTAAGTCTGTTTCTGTTTTGTAGATAAGTTCATTTGTGCCATATTTTAGATTCCACATATGTGATATCATATGTTATTTGTCTTTCTTTTCCCAACTTACTTCACTTAGTATGAAAATCTCTAGTTGCTTCTGCAAATGACATTATCTCTTCTCTTTTGTGGCTGAGTAGTATTCCATTGTATATATGTACTACATCTTAATCCATTCATCTGTCAATGGACATTTAGGATGTTTCCTTGTCTTGACTTGTGAATAGTGCTTAAATGAACATAGGGGCACATGTGTCTTTTTGAATTATAGTTTTGGCCAGATATATGGCCAGGAGTGGGATGGCTGGATCATATGGTAGTTCTATATTTAGTTTTCTGAGGAACCTCCATGCTATTTTCCATTGTAGTTGTACTAGTTTACATTCACACTATCAGTGTAGGAAGATTCCCTTTTCTCCACATCATTTATAGCGTTTGTTTTTTGTAGACTTATTAATGATGGCCATTCTGACCAATGTGAGGTGAAATCTCATTGTGGTTTTAATTTGTATTTCTCTAATAATTAATGATGTTGAGCATCTTTTCATATGTTTTTTGCCTGTGTGTCTATCTTCTTTGGAAAAATGTCTGTTTAGATCTTCTGGCCATTTTTATTTATTTATTGTTTTTGGTATAAAGCTCCATGAGATGTTTGTGTATTTTGGAAATTAATCCCTTGTCAGTCATTTTGTTTGCAAAGATTTTCTCCCATTCTGTAGGTTGTCTTTTTGTTTTGTTTATGGTTTCCTTTGCTGTGCAAAAGCTTTTAAGCTTTATTGGGTCCCATTTGCTTATTTTTGGTTTTATTTTAGTTACTCCAGGAGGTGGGTCAAAAAGATATTGCTGTAGTTTATGTCAAAGAGTTTTCTGCCTCTATTTTCCTCTAAGAGTTTTATAATGCCTGGTCTTATGTTCAGGTCTTTAATCCATTTTGAGTTTATTTTTGTGTATGGTATTATAGAGTGTTCTAATTTCATTCTTTCACATGTAGCTATCCAGTTTTCTCAGTCCTACTTATTTAAGAGGTTGTCTTTTCTCCATTGTATGTTCTTGCCTCTTTTGTCATAGATTAGTTGACCATAGATGCATAGGTTCATTTCTGGGCTTTCTATGCTGCTACCCTGGCTTATATTTCTGTTTTTGTGCAAGTACTATTTTGATGACTGTAATTTTGTAGTAAAGTCTGAAGTTGAGGATCCTGATTTCTGCACCTCCAGTTTTTCTTTCTCAAAATTGCTTTTGCTATTTGGGGTCTTTTGTGTTTCCATACAAATTTAAATTTTTTCTCCTAGTTCTGTGAAAAATTCCACTGGTAATTTCATAGGGACTACACTGACTCTATAGATTGCCTTAGGTAGTATAGTCATTTTGACAATATCTATTCTTCTAATCCAAGAGCATGGTATATCTTTCCATCTATTTGTGTCATCTTAGTCTTCCTCCCTCAGTGTCTTATAATTTTCAGAGTACAGGTCTTTTGCCTCTTCAGGTAGGTTTATTCCTAGGTATTTTATTCTCATTGATGCAATGGTAAGTGGAATTGACTCCTTAATTGTTATTTCTGATCTTTTGTTGGAAAATATTGCTCTGTAATCTAAATCATCAAGTTAAATAGATATTCTGCTTTTGTCTGAGGCTACTTGTGCCCCTGATGTACACCCAAAGGCACTGGTACTGCACAGTGAGAGGTACCACAGTGGAATGAGCATGGATGTCCTGAGCGTTGATGTCTTGGGGAATCCTTATAGGGCTGAGATGACAATTGGTTAAACAGTGAGATGAGTAGCAGCTGGTGAGGAAAGGATGAAGTGGTTCTCCCAGTTGATGTGGAGGTTGAGGGTGAAGTGAAGCAAGAACAAAAAACTCTCAACAAAAATGCAGATATAAACTCAAAGCCAGTGTTTATTGATAAGACAAATTGATAGATCAATCTTGTCTCTAACCACTCTTCATTTCCTTCTGGCTTCAGGCTGCCTTTTGAGATGTGTGTGTGTGTGTGTGTGTGTGTGTGTGTGTGTGCGCGCGCGCATGCTCACATGCATGTGTACTAGTGGATCCTTTAAAACAACACTTGGAATCCTGTTGCCTATATAAAAGTTGGGGAAATGCAAAGATAGAGGATTATTCTCTATTTTGCCTGAATTTATCAAGAGATAGCTTGGCCCATCGTCCTTATTTTGTTAACTGGCAATTTACATGCACTGTATTATTTAATACTCATGTCATCCTTATAAAGTAGAGGTTGGTTATTACTATTTGATAGATGAGAAAACTGAGTTTTAAAGAGGTTACAAAGTTCATCCATAGTTTATTCAGTGGGTAAATGGCAGAGTCAGGATTTAGAGACCTGCTCTGTGTTGTTCCCACCACACTTTTCTGCCTCTCCAGTGAGTTTAAAGTCTGTTTCAACTTGATTCTACAATTTCTTTTTAGTGTCTGCTTTTTTCCCAGGGACCATGCTAGACTTAAAAGAACATATAAAGATGAATAAAGATGTGGTCCCTGCTGGCACCCCGGCCAGAAACATTTCCCCTCCCTGACACTCAAAGCAGCATGGAAGAAGGATAGTAACTATTAAATTACTTTCTTGGGGCAATTCATCCTGAGTAGCCCAGAGTTAAACATTTCTTATTTAACATTAGCAGATGGTGAATGAGGCAACAATGTCTACACTAGAAACAAAACAAAAGTAATAAAAAGAATTGGCACTTGAATAGAAAAGATGAACCACCATTCCTGCAGGTCCTTTGTCTCAATCATTCAGTAGAATGAAAAAAATCACTTCATAAATCAGACGAAGCTGGTCTCATTCTGCCATTCACAAACATGGAATTGCTTGCTTCGACTGATAAATGGATGTTTTTGCCAGAGCACTGTCACAGAGGCTGATATAACTTACGGTGCAATTATTACTTATGTCCTAGAAAGGACTTATTTATTTTAGCTTATATCATCTTTTCATTCTTGAAATGTGTTCTTTATGTATTTGCTTTTGAAAACTGGAGGAGATGCCAATATAGAAAGAAGCTTTTCTATTACTGTAACTGAAATTATAATTTCGAGAGTGAGTGATATGAAACACTGCATTGATTCTTTGCATTTTATCACAAGAGGCTGAAGCCAAAGGAAAATAGCAACTTCATTTTTATAAAATTAAGGCTAACCTGAAATTACAGTTGGACCCTAAGCAGTGCTAAAATCAGAGTGTGTAGAAACCCTAAATTTGTTTGTCTACAAATTGGTTCATTACATCTTAGTAGTTAGGTTTCAAAGAGGATAGACACAATTTATCTTCATGTAAAAATATATGAATATATACATACTCAACACATATATACATGTGCTCACATATACATTAAAGCTTGTTTGACAAAACAAATTATGTTTAAATCTTCTTTAAAACAGTAAGAAGCTGAGTCTCCAATTTTTGCTCTGTGTATCATATAATCTCAATTAATACCTCTGGGGAAAGAGCTGAATTGCAGAAATAGTATGTAACGTGGTAATTGGGCACAACTCCAAGTCTTTTAAGTTTCCCAAGAGTTTTGGTGAAAGTTGAAAATAAATGTCCAAGCTATTCAGTTTTATTTTCCGTTAATTTTTATATTTTTACCATGTGTATTGAGAATCTTTTTCTTCTTCCTCGATTATGGCATGTCTACTTTTAAAAAGGAAATCAGAGCTGTAACTTTTCATTGGGTAATCATTCTTCTTTTGATATGCAGCCTGGGATGGCCCAAAGTAATCTGATTCTCAGAGTCAATTGCAAATTATCAAAATGAGCACCAAGTTCCTGCATCCACCCGGCTTGTAGCCAAATTGGCAGATTTGTAATAATTTGAAACTTGAAGAATTTTTTGATGCTTTTGCATCAAAAATACAAAATACACAATACGTAACACAAATACATAATACATCCTACACATTCTGGAAGAAACTACTCTCCATTTTTTTATAAATGATAAATAAGTATAATTCTTTAGTAAAATTCAGGCTTTCCCCCCTCCTCCCTCATTTAAAAATTAGGATATGGTTTGTAAAGTCATATTTATAGCTCTTTCCCTATTTTCCCACATTTATCACTACCACCTGTTCACCTACTGCTCCATCCCCAGCCCTACTTAGCCACCAGCCAAACACCAGTTCTTCTCTTCTTTTTTTGTCTTTTTTTTGTCATTTTAGGTCCCCACCCATGGCATATGGAGGTTCCCAGGCTAGGGGTTGAATATGAGCTGTAGCTGCTGGCCTATACCACAGCAACATGGACCCAAGCCATGTCTGCAACCTACATCACAGCTCACGGCAACACTGGATCCTTAACCCCCTGAGCAAGGCCAGGTATCGAACCCGCATTCTCATAGATGCTTTTCAGGTTTGTTAACCGCTGAGCCATCGTGGGAACTCCAAAACATAATTTCTAGACTTAGTTGTGAATTTATCTTTTTTCCTTACTTACCTGAGATTTCTATCTGGCAATTTTAATAGGTTTTAGGTAGAAACTTAAAGAAAAGAAGGGGAAAGTTGCTGTTGCTTTTTATTTGTAACCTAGGCTAAGCCATGTCACACGCACTCTGCAAGTTCACGTGACTAGATATTACCTTGTGTCCTTTGGCTTCCTTTCCCCTTATTTTTTTATATCCTTCCTATGTACCCCCAAATGGAATATTATGGAGACAACAATGGAAAAAGAGAGGGCTTGACCCAAATCAAGACAACTGCGATTTTCTTTTTACGATGCCCTCTATATTTAAATTGGTTGTGTTGATGTTAATTTTAAAATCCAGCTAATTTAATGAAACATCTCTTCTCCCTTTTTCTAAACTCTCTCACTTCACGGCTACTTCAAAGACTGTCCTCCTCAGCTGTATGCTTGATCTTTCTCTCCAGCCTAGTCTGGTGAAGCCCTTTCCCCTTCATCCTCTCTCTTTCCTCTCGGATTCTGTGTCCTATTCCAATTATTTAACCTGTTACACATCATGAAAGCCTAGAATAGGTTGGTAAAAAAAGAAACTCCTGGGCAGGATGGGGAATAGGGAGATAAGCTGAGTGGCAAAGATAAAAAGCTTTTAGTGTTTGGGGCAAGGTTAGGAACTTCTGCACATTAATTGTGTCCCCATTACATCAAAATTGAGACCTTTAATTTTCCTTTGTCCCTGTAGAATTCTCTTTCCCCACTCCAAAACTTTCTTACATCAAGTTTTAGAATTCAAAACTATGACCTCCAATCTCAGATTAATTTATAGCATTTGAGCAGAAACACTGCTGATATATATATATATATATATATATATATATATATATATATATATATATACACCATAGCCTGTTGCATTATTACGGGTCCTGTAATGAGGCAAATTCACAACATGAATTGAATATACCCATTCTGTGGACAAAGTTCAAGAGGTAACCTTTTTAGAAAGCAGAGATTTTTCTTTGTAGAAAAGAAATGTAGCATCTTCTAGTACATGAGGGATATTCTATAAATATTGCATAATGCAAGTTAATGATAAACCCACACTTTTGGGTAATCCTAACAGGCCTAATTGAAAAATTATTTTCAAAACCTAGGGTTAAAAATCTTCTGAAAATGAGAATGATGCTTATCTTTTACAATTTAATTATTGGTGAAACTATGCTTGGAGAGAATACAGTCACACACAAAGAAATAAAAATAAGGGCTAAATATGTTTTTTTTTAAATACAGAAAATTTATGAATTGTATAAAATCTGAGACACTGTCAATTGAAAACTGTACCATTATATCATAATACACACACACATAAATAAAATATGATGCTTATCAGTTATGAATTTATTTTATATGTCTTGAGAGATTTCCTTAAAACTTAAATTTGAAATGTATTTTTAAAAATCATGCTTCAGGAGTTCCCGTTGTGGCTCAGGGAACCTGACTAGTATCCATGAGGATGAGGGTTCGATCCCTGGCTCTCTCAGCGGGTTAAGTATCTGGTGTTGCCATCAGTTCTGGCATAGGCCAGCAGCTATTGCTCCAGTTGGACCCTTGGCCTGAGAACTTCCATATACCATGAGTGCAGCCCTAAAAAAGCAAACAACAACAAACCATGCTTCAGTCTTCTGTACCTGACAAAAAAGAGTGAAGTAAAGTGGTGAAGATAATCCCAATGTGTGTTCACATCCAGCCTCTGGCTCTTTGGGGGTCACTGTTGGCTCAGAGCTGCTGGGTTTGTGATTTTTCACTCACTGTCATCCACTGTACCATCCAGGGCATTGATAATGCAACATTTCTTAACAAAGTGCTCCCAGATTCTCTCTGGAGTTTTCTTTGAAACAGCTGATCCTTCTATGCAGGTTTTGATGCCTGTGTTTTCTTGATTGTACCAGAAGATGTCAATAGAATTTTTCTGGATAGTAACCAGGACTTATATTTCTTCCTCAAATGAACCTTAAGTGGTTTGTTGACTGAAACATTGAAGAATTATGATTGTCCATGTGAGTGACTAGGAATAACAACCCGTTCAAACATGCATAGGTAATCATGCTACTTTTCAATTCCACCCAGCTGTCAGCAATTGTGAGATGCACTCTGATTTTATAGAGTAAGATATGAAAAACTGTTCATCTCAGAATTGAGAAATGATGGACATTTTATTAGATGCCAGACATCATGTTAGATTGATTATTCTACAGAAAGGAATTACTGAACTAATTACTCATTTTACCATTATCTATCATTAAACATGGCCTTATTTAAAAGTTCATTGACCATGACATTTTCAGCCATCTTACTTTTTTATTGATTCCAGATCTTCAGGATATTATGGGACATTGGAATATTCTGTGCTAAGATTTCAGCCCTGTCCCTTTATTAAGAAGTCGTTCAAGCACCCAATAATAGACAATACTCAGGTCCATTCCCTAGGAGCTGATTCTTAACCTTGGGGTACAGGCAACTTGCAGCAGGGTGAGTGGCATGGATTTTAAAGGCTGACACTCTTGGGTTCAAATCTTGGTTCCGTCTGCCATAGCTGGCAAACCTTGAGAGAGTTTCTTAATTTTTCTTCCCTTTCTACACAAAGAAGTATATTAAAAATTATTTGCAAGATTATTTTAAAGATTGGAAATGTTGAAACCTGGTGGGTATTTAACAAAGTGTTAGTTATTGTCATATTGTTATCTGTGGGCTACCTTTATCTGGGTATCAGGATGATGGTTTCAACTGCCATTTGGGTGTATTTAGTTAAGTATCTTTAACTTTCTATTGCAAGTGGTGTTTGATTTGTGATTTCATGAAGACTAAAACTTAGCTAAACAAATGAGAGTAAACAGTGTCGAGTTTTGAGAATGACATATCAAAATTTACACATATACATGAACTTCAGATGGTGTTATGGACCAATTATAATGCAGTTTTGGTACACCAACTTTCAGTTTCTCTTCATCAGACTGGGTTGGTTGAACCCTCAGACAGGAAATAGCTGTATTTTACACCTGGTCCTGCCATGAATATCCTTCTCTCAGTGTCTGACTCAGTAGCATCTTCTTCTCCAATGCAGTGACTCTGTGTTGATCCCTGTCAATCTCTTTGATGGACTGGCCATTTTCTTCTATCATTGGTCATGTTACCAATGGGTGAGAGTTTTTGTTTTCTGGTATGTATGCAAATCATGGTTCTTGAACATGTCAAGATTTATCACCCATGTTTCTATTGTGCTAATGCTCCTAGACCTATCCATTACTGCCTAGTTTCTTTAATGCATACATGGTCTGCCAACCTCTCCATTAAAATGAATGCTGCAAACTGCCTTCAGTTACCAAGCTATAGGGGCTTTTATAAGACTACCTCTTTTTATTGCTTTTTGCTCAGAAATCTTTTCTTCCATGCTTTCTTCCTTCTTCCCATTCTTAGAAGTCCCCATTGGCTGCAGCAGCTAAGGTCAAGCTCAGCTTGTCTCCTTGAGTTTTTGCTTCAAATTCACTTACATGTGGATTACATTTATATAGAGGTTCTCTTTGAAGAATGTCATATTAGAGAAAAAAGTTGTCTCCACAAGTCCCAGGGATAGGATAGTGCCCATTAACTATTAATTCAGTTAATTCTAATCAAGAAGCAGGATTACATGGTGAAAGGAAGGTGGGGATTGGACTTAGGTAACCTGGGTTTAAATTTTTACTTCCACTTTCTGAGGGTGTGCCCTTAGATATTTCACATATCGCTGAATCTCAGTCTTCTCAATTATAAAATGGAGATAACCTTATTTTCCCAGGAAAATGTGAATATTAGCTAAGAGGCTATCCGTAAAGTGCTTTACACAAGAGAAGCCCCCAGATAAATTATGAAGTATGCCATCATCTTGCACTTGACGAACAGCTTGTCATTGAGATTTCCCCTTTGGAGGTCATCTCACTGCCCTAGGACTGGTCAACTTTCTAGATACTCCCATTACTGGTGGACAAGGAAATTTGCTCTTAATAGTGTGAGAGATGCAACCATAGTATATATATATTTTTTTTCAAAGCCAAACCCTATGAAATCTTAACCACCCATTCTCATGTGTTTGAAATTATCATTTTTTTATTCCGTCAAGGGGACACTTATAAAACATTAGTTCGAATATTTTATCTATGCTTCATGAAGGCCAGCATTTTACCTCAGGGACTAGACCCACAATCATCAGATTCCCTCCCATCACTAGAGCTAGATGTTCTGATTAAAGGAGATTTAATTTTCATTGTTTCTGTTTAAAGCACAGCACGCTGCCAACATGGGACTCCTTTCTGACCCACTTGTGCTTGAGATCGCCACCACAGAAAGTGTTCATTCAAGGAGCTGTTAAAAAGATGAACAGAAATGGATGAATTTACATTTTCTCTTACTTTCTCCTTATAAAGATGGAAGAAAGACATCAGGGAAAAAAACTGCCTTTAAAGGATAAAACATTACATCAGATATATGAAAATGCTGGTACTTAGGAATTCATATTACATAGTTCACTTCCTGCCAAGCATTATTCCAGCAGTCATTTATTCTGTCAAGACCCTCTCCACTGTAACACATAAAGACCGTGGCAAAAACATAGCATTTATAGTACCAGGAGCTTCACTTTTTAGAACTAATTTTGCTGATACATAATTGCTGGTATAAATGTTGGCACTTCCTTAACTAAAGTTGTGATAACAAGCATTGCTATAATGAAAACAAATGAGATTAATGATCTTTTCCAGGTTTTTATCTGGCAGTAACTGCGAGATTGAAATTCCTTTTGCTTTGCCTCAGACAGGGTTATTTCCCACTCCCCCCACCCCAAGTCTAAATGAAGTAATACAGAATTTACCTTTTTGGTCTTTTTAAGAATACTACAAATCTCTCAGTAGCACCGTAGTGTATATTCATGTTGAAAAGAACTGTGTAAATGTAATTTTAACAAAAAGGACTTTAAAATTCAATGAAAAGAAAAAGGCATAGATTTCTTCTTGCACAATGAGCATTATTTAATGTAAATAATAAACTGGTAAAAAAAATGAATCTCTTTCTGTAAATATGGTATGCATGAGAGTCGGATTAATCTGGAGTTTTACTGTCAAAGCATAAAGTTATTTTAGAAGTGTATCTTGGCTGACAAGTCTTTTTTTTTTTGTAGCAACATAGAGGACATAGATGATAAAATGACAGTGTATAGCTCATGTCATAGCTTAATTAAATAATAGCACTTTGTATATTATACTGTGGCTTATTTGCAGTAATTCATGTATTACTGCAGCTAATTCAGGTATTAGATATTAGCCTCAAACTAAACAGTACAATTTACTACCTAAAGGCTTTATTTAACTAACATTTTAATCAAGTAATAGAGAGATCATAATGAAGGGATTTTCTCCTGTGCTAAGAAATGATATAGTCCCTGGGTTTCTTTCAAGAACATATCATGAGGTTACACATATTTTCATTACTGTTTTCATGAATAGTGTTGAGTAAATATTTCTACTAATATGTTGCTGTTTTAGGATTTCCTAAGGTGTATGTAGTCTCACAAGGTAAATAATTAAATGATCTGCCTTCTTGGGTAGCACAAAGCAGTGCTTGATATAGGTTTGATTATTTCACTTGTCTCTTTGATAATCCATAACTGTCTTCTGTAATTATTTTCATCATCCAACCAAGCAAAGATAAAAGATGGAACATGCTTCTTTTGCTTACTCCCAAGGAAACTCCATTATCCTTGAAAGGTCACGTGACGGCAGAAAGCCCAATCTGGGTCGAAAGGAGCAATCCACAAGGACGAGTTTAGTGTAAGCTGAAAATGAAGTTGTTACCAGACAGCAAACTGTGGTCCTCACTTCTTATGAATATTTGAATGAGTGACTAAAAACAGCTCAGTAAACTCTAAGCAACTGTGACAGCTGAAACTGCCTTGAAACCAGGAGTCCTCCAGGACCGTGATGAAAAGATTACCGGTTACCTTCTTCCTCATCCTGCCATGGGTCTGCAGAGGGACAGTATCAAATCTATTTTACTCAAAGAGAAGGTATAAAAAAATCTGATTTATCTCTGCACTTTCAGAACCGAAACAACTCCAAAATCTCTTGAGTTATTTTGAATTCATTAAAATGCAATGATTTCTAATTTTCAAGGCAAGAAAATGGCCATGTTTTTTGCACACCTTGAAATATTGATGTTGCTGTTGTTTTGACTCATAGAAAATTGGCCCTACTCAATCTTTCATGAATATGTTTTAGCTTCTTCCATGTGGGAAGAAAGACAATGAGGAGAGTCCCCTAAAGCCAGAGTTCTCAGAGTAATTCTTCCAAGAGCTCTAACAAAGAGTAGCAGGTACATGGCCTGACTTATCTATGCCACATGGGTTATTGTTTTGCTGTCAGCTATGTAGATATTTTGTTGAAGCAGAAAATACAGATAGATTTTTCATACAGAAGAGCTGTAGAAAATATTTGTAGAGGATGCATTTCAAAAGAAAATTAAAAATATATTCATTTTTATTTGACGTCCTTGGCAGGACGTCCAAAGAGGACTATTTCAATGATCATCTCCAATTTACTGAGAAATAAGATAGTACATACTTTTTAAGTTGGTGCCTTTAACTGAAGGGAAAGGGTCATTTCGTTCCTCTAAGTGTTTGTAGTAAGTTCTTCTTAAATCCACTCAATTTTGTGCATTTTGATAGATAGTATAAATAAAAAGAACCCTCTTATAGTCCATCAATTCCTTGTACAGGAAGAAAGTAGGCAGTGTGTGTATCTAATGCGGAAATTCTGCATTCAAATCTAGTAACTAACTGAAGATAAAAATCAAACTGAAGGAGAATCTCAATGTCGGTGCCATTCATTCAGTGGTTATTTATAAAACTCCTGTGAAACATGATGTTTCAGACAGAAAGTCTTCAGAAAGTTTCAGAAGTAGGGGTGATGGCCTTAACTGCTGGAGAGTTTGAGAATCTTTTCCGAAACACTGGGGACCACAGTGACTATTCAAGAGGCCACTGCTGGGACCTCCCTCCTCCTTGTGGGTAATGAGAACCCTAGCTCCATCTCAATTATTAAATTATAATTCTAGCTCCTTGGAATATCTGGACAATGGCAGTCAGACCACAGTTGTTTGCTACCTCTTTTATCTTGGGCCACATATGGATTTAAGATTGATATTTGAGGAATTCTCTGGTGGCACAGAGGACTAAGAATCCAGCATTGTCCCTGCATAAGCTTTGGTTACGTGCTGTGGTGCGGGTTCGATCCCTGCCCCGGGAACTTCCTTATGCCTTGGATGTGGCCAAAAAAAAAAAAAAGATTGGTATTCAGTATTTCCAGATTTTCAATTCTGCAGTAAAAATGTCAAGAGGCATGCAGGGAGCCATTCTGGTTTGTGCTCATATGGTGGAGAGGAGATCCTTTAGAGAAGAAGGAAGTAGGCAGAAGAAGGAAGGTTGGTCACATCCACATTAGAAACCTAGTCACTCAAAATGAATAGGAGTGTAGTTATTCTGAAGCAGCATAAGGAGATAGAAACTGATTTTAATATTCTGAGTTAGTCAGATCTAATGCCAGTCTCAAAATTTCCCTAAACCCCATGGGACCGTGGGAGGAATGTTGAATCAGAGGTCAAAGGTGTTGCTTGCTATGTGGCTAGCACACTCTGCTAGAAGGTCACTCATGCACATTGGGCTGTGTTCTCAGCTGTGCTGTGTAGTGAGACTGGGCCCACTGTTACAAAGGCAGTTCTGGGAACAGGTGAACACTGCTTTTAGAGTCAGAGGGTCTGGGTTTGCTTTTGTGAGCCATCACTTACTAGAGGTACAAGTTTCCCAAACTATCCAGGTCTCCATTTAGGAGAGTGTATAGTCCCCTTCTGGAAGCGTTTCTTTTGGAAAACAAAAGAGGTCATGGGCATGCAAATGCTGATAAATTTTCCTTCTCTCTCTCTCTCAATAACATCTTTCTTTCACAGTTTTAAATTCTGCCAAGTAGTCATCGACCGTCGATCAAGTCTTTGAATATTTGAATAGAAGTGGGATTAAGTGTGTAACTACTATCTCAAGGATATGTGTTACACACAGCACATGTGAAAGATTTAAAATTTAGTGTCAGAGATGCCTGAGAACTATCAAGAAGAATAGAAGGTGAAGAAAACCAGGGTCAGTTGATGTCACCAAATATGATATCTTTGATACTTTCCAAATCTTACTTTTTACAGTCTGTGATGTAAAACTTTTATATCAATTGTAATATTTTAATTCCAAAGGTCATAACTGGGTCAGAGTTTGAAAACGGCCATTGTCTCCAAAGAGTTGTACAATCAGGCAATGAACAGTCATTGACATGTGTTCGTTTTCCATGTGTTAACAAATGAAAACAAAAACAAAGTCCTATAATCAAGTGCTCTTAAAAGTGACCCCAGAAGAATAGAGAATATTCCACTAGGAGTGCAATCAGCATCTAGCAGAAGTAGATGTTTATTTTATTTGAATACATGGAAAAAAATCTCCACCCACCACCAAAAAACTACTTCTGTTTTAAGCCCTGTTAAAATGATTCTCAAGTATAAGACCCAGAAATCCCACTTTTAGATATCTGACCAGAAGAAATACCATTGTAATAAAAATAATGAGGTTCATATGTTTAAGGCAGAACTTTATCTAAGAATAACTAATTGGAAATGACCCACTTTTCTCTCCATAGGAGAATAAATAACAGTACATACATATAAAATGTAGTATTGCCATTAAAGAGAACAAAGCAAATCTAAGTCTGCTGCTATGAGAAGCTGTTTATGATTTATTGTTAGGCAAAAAAAGCAAATTATTGAGCAGTATACTCAGTACATAATCATTTTAGACTAAAATATATTTTTGTGTACAAATATTTGTATATCTGTGTCATACAAATGTGTGTTTAAGCTAACATCAAAAAGTATTTGGAAAGATACATGTGTAGCTATGTATAGAAACTTTACTCCTGGAATTAAATTTTTAAAAATGTAATTCTCTCATAGTGTAACGTTGCCTCAAATATAATATGTTTGCAATTAAAAAATAAAATTGAAGTGTGAGTCTAGGTTTTGAAATGGCTTGGAAAATTGACACATTCCTTCTGGTCCTTTATTTTTCTCCTAGCAATTTAACACTGATATGCTTTAAAAACCTAAGGTCCATATGTATAAAGAATTAGTTGGAGTTCCTGTCGTGGCGCAGTGGTTAACGAATCTGACTAGGAACCATGAGATTGCAGGTTCAGTCCCTGCCCTTGCTCAGTGGGTTAACAATCCGGCGTTGCTGTGAGCTGTGGTGTAGGTTGCAGACGCGACTCGGATCCTGCGTTGCTGTGGCTCTGGCGTAGGCCGGTGGCTACAGCTCCGATTCGACCCCTAGCCTGGGAACCTCCATATGCCGCGGGAGCGGCCCAAGAAATAGCAAAAAGACAAAAAAAAAAAAAAAAAAAAAAAGAATTAGTTGTTCATATTGTCTTTGTTTTTCAGCTCTGAATCTAATTCTGACTCTTCCACTAGCTTTCTGTGTATCTCAGAAAAGTTGCTTCACCCTCAGCATCCTCATCCATAAAATAAAAGTGTTCGAAATACATGAAGGGGTTGGGCAGAGACATTTCCTTCCAGCTCTGAGATGCTCTGCTTCTGTTGAAACTAAACACATTTCATGGTCCTGTGCAGTGTAATGCGTTTCTCCAAATACTTCATCCGTTACAGTAAATAGCCCATCACTTTATTGAAGAAATGACCCACCATGATTTTGTAATACTTTCTTTTGTCCTGATTTTTCGTTGTGAATATCCTGAATGTTGTTCTGTGGACCAGGAAGATCTTTGGACCATCATAGTTCTTTGCATAAGAAAGGTTGAGAGATCTGGCTTCCCACGTAGAAAATGATGGCCAAGTGCCTTTCCATGTTCAAAGCAACATTACTGAGGTACACTCTGCTCTTCTCTAGGCTGATTGCATTTGAACCTTACCATCCTTTACCTACCACACGGAGGGGCTAGGAATGTAGTCGGCAAACTTTGTAGAACATTGTGTCACAAACCCTCATTCATTTCATTGTTCAACTGGTCCATAGCATATATTTGCCGCAAGTTGACCTTTTGCGAGAATGCATTCCAAATAAAGGCCACCATGATTTGTTTGACACGATTGAAGTTATTTTGCTTTCTCTGACCAGAGTGAAATCATGAATTATTCTTCTTCCCTGAAGAACCATGTAAACACTACAGGACTCTAAGGATTATTCACTGCGTGCAGAAGAGTGAGAGGCACAGAAGACATTGTGCCTGCCCTTGAAAGTATAAATTTGTATTGAAGGAGACAGAATGAAAACAAAATAAATCTACAAAAGTAGAACACAATGTGCCATTTAAAAAAAAACAGTAAAAGTAAGTGTTCTGAACAGAGAGATATGGAACTATTGAAGTGGCTTCTTGAGGTATGAGAGAAGCACTTTACCTGGAAACACATAAGGAAAAAAAGTCAGAGGTTTTTTATTATAATATTATAACAGAGGGATTTCTATTTTGTAAAGGTATCTTAGACCACATTGGATTAATCTGTACTTAGCAACCAAAATAAAGCAATCGTTTGTATATTTCCAGTGGATAAATACTAGATAGATGCTCAGACAGGCAGAAATTGAAGAGGTGTTCTTCATGGCAGTTTTCCCCCAAGTCTGCACAAGATCATCTGTTGGAATAAAAAAGGAAACACCAGATCCTTAAATATATACTATTTATTTTATCCTTTAAAAATTCCTACTTTTGTATTTGTTTTATAATGTTCATGATGTTATTAAATCTTACAAGTATATAATTTATAGATAAATAAACAGTCATGGTTGTGGCTGTTCAATTTTGCATTAACTCAATTATTTAGTGCATTTTGGTGAATAGTTTAAATGACATTTATAGAAATATTTTAGCCAAAGATTCTAGAAATTCATATTTTTGAGAAAAATAACTTCTAATGTAGTTTGTATTATAAATTATAGTCTTTTTATAAGAAATCTTACTAAAAGCAAATCTAGTGTTTCTTCTGAATTTCTTACATATCAGTAAAATTCTTCAGTCTGAAGAAGTTGGTAGAAAGATCAGTGATTAATAGATAGCTGGTGTTGCTTTCAAATGCTTCTGGCTTTTGAGCTAAGCCATTGAGATTTTCATGTGGGTAGAGTTTTGAAGGCAAGGAATTTCTCCTTTATTTTTATGGTTCGAATGTGATGCTTTGGGGATTTTTGTAATTTATTGGCAGTACAGTAACTGTGATAGGATGAGCAGCTCAAAACTTTCTGGATATTTTACTGTTACAACCGCTATAGAATCCACTTCCGAATCCAGTGCCCCTCCCCCACTCCATGTGGACTATGGTTACTGTGTCACCAGCATGTCTCTTTTATTTTCTGTCAGGTCCCTTCCCTCATCCTGCAGCAGGTGGGATACTCTTATTGAATTGCCACCTAATTATGCAAAGTTCCTCAAGCACCAGTATGACATTCGATTTTGATCAAGGGATTCTCTACTATGTGGCTTAAGGAAGGGGTGAAGGTTTCTATCCTTTTCAAGGATATTTGTAAAGAAAAAAGGGTAAGAAAGCATTTGGAAAAACTATTGCAGTAATAAGGTGGTACATCCTTTTGATTTATGATTTTTTCTCCATGAACTAAAAAATGAAAATAGTGTGGGATATATTTAATATTGGTATTAGTCAGGATTTTGACAGAGAGAGGGAGACTGAATGAGAGAGCGAGATGGGGGGGGAGGTTGGATTGATTTAAAGAATTGGCTCATATGATTGTAGAGACTGGCAAGTCCAAAATCATCGGGGTAAGTTGGCAGGCTGAAGTCCCAGGAAAAAGGCGATTTGCAGATGAATCTGGAAGGCCGTCTGCTGGCAGAATTTCCTTTTCTTCTTGGGAAGTCAGTCTTTTTTCTATTACTGTTTTCAATGGATTGGAGAGGGCGTACCCGCATCATGGAGGGTAGTCAACTTTACTCAGAGGCTACTGATTTAGGTATTCATCTCATCTCAGAAGAAACCTTCACAGAAACATCTAGACTAATACTTGACCACATAGTCGGGTACCATGACCTAACCAAGTTGACACATCAAATTAACCATCACAATACGCTAGCAGAGTCTTGGACTGCCTGCTGAAATACTCCTCTACTGCACATATTTTACAAAATGCCTCCTCATGCAGCCTCTGCACTGGACATGATTACAGTTCAGTGATGCCATGTTCCACAAAAGCATTGTGGTTATTTCCTTTTCAGAGAAGCCAGAAATAAACTTTGATTATGAAGGCACCAACTCACTCTCTAAAGCTCAGTTGTTAACCAGGTTCCGTTTAAAGACCCAGAAGGGGGAGTATATGATATGGATTAGTATGTTGGATCCTCACTCATGTGTGGAGTCAAGAAAAGAACAGCAGGTGACATGGGGCAGAGCATGTCTCACCTAAGCTGCTCCCCAGTGAACAAAGTAATTATTTTTACTTTGACCACATCCATACCTTTCCAAGGCAATTCATTTCTGTAAATGTTCATCCTTTTTAAATTGGAAAACATTTGATGGCTGCGAGAAATTACTATTAAAAGTCATAGCCAGCACTTACTTGCAAAATATCTTCAAGAGTTTAACTCTAAAATTGTATCTCCCAAAGAGCTCAGATTTCCTTTCCCTGAATTGGATGTGCCTGTAGGACAGATTTAGGGAAAGAGTATTTCTTCTATTTTCTTTAATGTTACTGGAATGTGATATCCCTCACCCTCAAGTTCATATTGCTGATACACTTGGAAGTGCCAGATGCCATCCATTCTTCCTCCGGGAGTAAGACAAGCTCCTCCCACCCCTCTTCAGTGGCCACCTCCCTGGTGTATATCAGAGTACAGACCGCTTGATCTCCAATTCTTCCTGAATTATCTCCTGGCAGCTTCTCATCTGAACCTCATGCTCTATCTCACCACTCCCAGCTCTGCAGGGGACACTACCCAGTTCCATCTGCTGCCATTCATAGCCTGGAACCCCTGGAAATGTTCCTTGTGGAGGGCTGCTTCCCCTTGGCCCGGAAGAGATGGGGGTGAAAATGGGGCAGGACCCACCCACTTATTACTGCTTAATTCTTTGCCCCCCAAGCTCTGCTATGCACGGAAGGGTCTAGGGCTCTCTCCTATGCTGTTTGGTCATGGTGAACTCAAAAGGAATGAAAACACAGTTGGGTAAATATGTGAAGGAAACTGAGGTCTCTCCAAACCAAAGCCAGTCTGTGGGTCCACCACCGTTCTTAGGTTTTCTGTCTCCCTTGGTAATCAGAGTTGTCTTCCTCTGGAAGAAAACCTCCCTTAATTTCATCTCTTTTGGAAATGCTTTTGCTAACCAATGATTTGTCTCACTCTAGGATTTCCTCCCTCATTAGCCTATATCCATCCCCAAGATAGAAATAATAAGTTTAATATCAAGTCAAAGAGGCTCCAGGAGGACCAGGTTCATGATCTTTGAGACTCTGAGTCTCACCCCAGAGTACCGGTATGTGTGGACATTTGCATTTTGTCTCTTTAAGAGTTTCCCACCAGCATGAGCTGCAGATCAGTCTCCTAATTCTTCTGGCATCTAGTGGGTAACCATTGGCAGGCGCACATACATACATGCACACATGCACGCCTATCGAGGACAAACAATTCACACAGATAGTGAAATATAAGTATATATGGAAATGACATTTTTCTAGCTGTTCCATACCCCAGCTCTGCCCACAAATGATGCCAAATTTTTACATATTATGCAGAATACACACAGTCACTCTTTTGCAATTTCACACCATACCTCTGGCTTTCCTGAGCTTAAGAACTGGCTGAAAGTTTGTGGCCACCACTGAACCATTTGCCTCTGGAGGACATCTCTTAGAACAAAAGATCCAGCTTGAAATTATCCTTGTTTCTAAGCTACACCAAATCAGATTTTTTAAAAAATTCATTGACATTCCATTTTCTTTTGTTAGCTGAAGAAATATGTATGAGACTATATAATTATTAAAATGCCATAATGGTGATGGTGAAACTCAGGATGCTTTTCACTGACACAGCAAAATGAGAGGCCATATTGAGATGGTCACAATTTTGTCTGAAATAGTTTAGGTTGCAGATTTTCTTTTTTTTTTTTTGTCTTTTTGCTATTTCTTGGGCTGCTCCCGTGGCATATGGAGGTTCCCAGGCTAGGGGTCCAATCGGAGCTGTAGCCACCGGCCTACGCCAGAGCCACAGCAACGCAGGATCCGAGCCGAGTCTGCAGCCTACACCTCAGCTCACGGCAACGCCAGATCCTTAACCCACTGAGCAAGGGCAGGGACCGAACCCGCAACCTCATGGTGCCTAGTTGGATTCGTTAACCACTGCGCCACGACGGGAACTCCTCAGATTTTCTTTATACAGGAAAATTAATAAAATATTTCACTAACTGCTAATTTTTTCCCTTGGAGGAAGGAATTATGTTTGTTTGGGGTAGTGCCTTGATAAACTGCTTGTAAGTGGAAGATTAGGGGTTTAGGAACAGATTGGAAGAAGGCAATAAAGACAGCAAAACTTTTCTTCCAAGAAATGAATCAGAGGGGAGAGAGGGTGATGGAGGGTAGATGTGATATTGTGGGGTAGGAAGGAAAAGGAGGGGTTACTGGGTCAAGTGATGAAAATTTGTTTCTCGAGTTGACAGCAATTATGAAAGGACTTCTTAAAGAGTAATGTCCAATTCTTTACTGTCTGCTGAGAATCTCTGTAGCATTATTCATTCTTTTCCAATAAATTTCTTTCTCCAAGAGCCGCCTTGTAGGATTCGGATGTTTGTATTGAAGGAGAAGAGTGCGCTGAAGAGAAGCCACTAAGAAAAGGGAAAAGGCAAAGTCACAGACACAAAGTACAGAGATGGAGAATTGAGTGGAAGCTGGAAATTAGAACCAGACATGACTAAGGAATAATGGAGACCCCTACAAATTCCAGATAGTGAGAATTTTGAATTTCCTACAGGATGTGAGATGGTGGTGGAAAATCATCTTATACAGATTTTAAGTGGCGGGATGATCCAGCATGAAACCAAGGTTATGCTTAGCAAGCACTGAATTTTTGTAACTTGGAATAAATTCTTCAGGAGGACTCATTTAAAAATGCAACGTAGGAATAAAGTAGGACAAAATAGATCTTTTAAGGCAATGGCTTGGGGGTACATTATTTCTCAGTTTCATCTTGGCGAATGACACAAAGATGTGCTCAAGTAATCATAAGTGGTTCTTTTCCAAAAATTCGCACCAAATTACCATTAATTACACTGGAGAGAAAACATCCCCCCCACCACCAGGAATCTGGAGCTCGGTTGCTTATAGACTGTGGCAGTTCTTTTCTTTTCTCCAGATCTTGAAAGTTCATGTTTTACCCTGAAGAGTCCTTAGATATCTGTATAGCATATAAACATCTTTTAGTTTTCAGATTAAAATTCCTCCACTCCTGCACATGGTATTTATGACTAAACTGACACGCTACAATTTCCCACTCCTTGTACACTCTCAATCCTTCTGGCCAGCTATGGATGGACCTAGAGATTATCATACTAAATAAAGTAAGTCAGACAGAGAAAGACAAATATTATATGATACCACTTTATCACTTATTTGTGAAATCTAAAAAATAGTACAAAGGAATCTATATACAAAACAGAAACAGATTCATGGACATAGAAAACAAATCTGTGATTACCAAGAGGGAAGGGAGTAGAGGTATAAATTTGGAGTATGGGATTAACAGATACAAACTGCTCTACTTAAAATAGATAAGCAATAAGTATTTACTATCCAGCATGGGGAACTATATTCAATACCTTACAATAACCTATAATGGAAATAATCTGAAAATATGTACATAACTGAATAACTTTGCTGTACACCTGAAACAAACATTACTGTAAATCAGCAATATACCAATTCTTAAAATCACTTATTTTTACCTAGTTATGTATTAACCATCTCCTTTGGTAGAATGTAAAGTTTAGGAGAATAGGGAATCTCTGTTTTATTTATTCATGTATCCAGAGCAGGATTTTAATACACATTTATTAAACACATGAATAATCTGTGGCTTACACACATACCTATGCTGTACTTTGCTCCCCAAGGATGTAAGTAAACTAGTCAGAAAAGACTTCAGTACTGGCGAGTCTTGGGGAAAAAAACCCAGCTCAACTCTTCTGTTCTAATCCTGAACCATTCTGTTATCTCTTTTGGACACAACTGGCCGATATGGATTCTTGGTGCAAATTAGGAGAAGCGCACTCACCAAACAAGTTGATTTCAAAAAGGTGTAGCTTTGTCACAACTCATGCCCGGGCTCACCGCTTGGTGAGATGAGCTAGGTCTGCACAGGCCCACCCAATGGTCTGGTCTTCCTCTGGACCTCTCCAGGTATCCCTGATGGTTTCTGCCTCCTCCTACCTCCAGCTTCCCCAAGTAAGGAGGAATCAGATTGGTTCACTCAGCTACCATGTGCGGTGTCATCTCTCTATTGGGCTGCCACTGGCTCAGGCTCCAATTATTGGCCCAGTCAAAGAAAGCCCCTTTGGTAGCATTACCTGATTTTCTCAGAAGACCATATTAGGCAGTGTAATTTACAGGCTGAGGCTACTGTGACACTCGTGATGAATGCATCTTTTTAATAACAAACCTCTGTTAATACATGGGAGAAACAACCATAGATGCCATCAAATTTCACCAATGATACTAATAAAAACATTGTCAAGGAGTTATTATCTCAAAGGGACTAGAAACTTTGGATTTTTTAGTATATTTTAGTATGAAATGCGTCTTTAATTGTTATTCATTTTTTGTTAACAAACCTTATATTGTGGTAGTGTCCCTACCTGACAACTGAGGAAAGTGAGGTCCAGAAAGGGTCAACCCTCCTAAAATCACACAACCATCAAACGACAGACACAGGATTTCAGAACTAGATTTTTATCTTCCCGTTTCAAGAACTGCCCAGCAGGGTGAGCTTGTAGAACATTGCGGTTTGGATGATAGAGCTTTCTTGTATCTACAAAGGTGTTTTTATTTTTATTTATTTATTTATTTTTTGTCTTTTTGCCATTTCTTGGGCCGCTCCCGCGGCATATGGAGGTTCCCAGGCTAGGGGTCTAATTGGAGCTGTACCTGCCAGCCTACGCCACAGCCACAGCAATGCAGGATCTGAGCCGCGTCTGCGACCACACCACAGCTCAGGACAACGCCGGATCGTTAACCCACTGAGCAAGGGCAGGGACCGAACCCGCAACCTCATGGTTCCCAGTCGGATTCATTAACCACTGCGCCACGACGGGAACTCCGAGGTGTTTTTATTTTAAAAACACCTGAACAACTACCAAAAATTACTTAAGGCCACAAACATGCATCCCATTAAAATATTCGCTTATTTTTATCCTTTAGTATTTAATGAATTCTTCATTGCGATGGGTCAAACTTGTAGTCTTCCAAAACCATTACATTTGTTAAAAAAAAAATCTTCTTAAAAATAGCCTTTTCAATCTGATGACATTTATTTATTCTATCACTATGCCGTTTTGTTCTCTTTTCTGCTCCAAATATTAGAGCTACAGTTAAACAGAAATACTCCCTAAGGTCTTCCTTAATCTTAGTTCTTAAAAAGAAAAATGAAGTAAATATGACTGATATATTTTTTAAAGATTTGCTGATAGATTCTCAGAAACACCATAGATATATCTTCTTATCCTGGGAATAAATTTCAGTTTCTCATTTAAAGCAATTTTTCCATGGGGTGCAGAATAATAAAAACCCAGGAAATTGTCCCAGTCCTATAGTTTTCAACTTCTCAAATAAACATAATATGCATCTCACATTCACAGTGTACACTCTCTATATATTTTTGTTTTTATTCATTTTTATTATTTAATTTGCTAATTAATTTGTTCCTTAGCAGAGTTCATATTTTCATTTAGTCCATTTTCCCATCAAGAATATTGTCCTTTTATCCCAGGGCTTGATCGTAATGAAAAACCTACTCCAGTGAGAAGGTTGACTGCATTCAAAGTGCTCCAGATTTACATGCCCAAGTTCTCCTAGCCTCTGCTTGACTTAAGGAAAGTTGTCAAGATAAAGGAGACAGTGTTTCTAAAATGCTTATAAATCTTCTGAAAGAAGAGCTGTGAAAATGCAGAATGCTATTGCTGATGTGTTAATGACGGTATTGAAGAAAGAACATGGTAATTTATAAATTTTTAATAAGCCCAGATAACATTGACAAAAGACAAGTAATATTTTCCTATAAAACTGTATAATATAATAATAATTCCTCGCAATTGCTGAACGTTAAGTTTTCATTTTTGGAAAGTCAAGGAAACTTCTGTGTTTTCAGGGTCCTCCTTTTTGGAAAATGTTTAGTTTAGGTTGCTCCATAAGCCAATCAACATATGCACGGATGCATCTTGTTTCCCTTTAGCTGATTTCTGTAGTTCCAAGTTCCTGGAGTGACAGTCAAATAGTGATGAATTCAGCGTCTGAGTGGGGGAGGAAACTAGTTTTGCTGAGAGTCTATGTTACACACTGTGTTACACACATGGGGGACATTGGTGTCCCCCATGATTCTTATGTTGAAGCCCTAACCTCCAGTGCTGCTGTTTGGGGATGCAGCCTCTATGGATATCAATAAGTTTAATCAAGGTCATAAGGGTGGACCCTAATCCAATAGAATGAGTGTCCTTATAAGAAGAGGTAACAGAGGGCTCTTTCTACTGCGCACACAGAGAAAAGGCCCTGTGGAAACACAGTGAAAAGGTGGCTGTCTAAAAGCCAGGAAGAGAGGTCTCACCAGACACTGAATCCTGCTGGACACTGATCTTTGACTCTTTAGCTTCTCTATCTGTAAGAAAATAAATGTTCTGTTGTTTAAGCCACCCAAACTATGGAATTTTGTTATGGCAGTCCTAGCTGACTATTACAGCTTGCTTTTGTCAATACTTGTCAAGACTAATGTGAGGTGTTCTAAGAACTTGGAGATGATAGAAACAAGACTATGTCTATGGCTCCAAGGTCAGCAACACTGGACTAAAACAACATCAGCAATGTCAGTGACACACATATTCTCTTTATTTGACATTCCAAAGCTCTACTAATAAATCTATGTATTTGTGTCCTTTGAATAGAGTCATAGAGTCTCAGAGTGGTTAGATAATACTCAAGCTCACATGTAGATGACAGGATTCAAACATGTGCTGTCTAAACCAAATCCCAAATCCTTAAACTTGTTCACACTGTAACTGGGTCAAAGGCACTTAACACCTATGGACAGAATGTGAATATCAGAAGAGTGATTAGTCAGTAATAAAGCACAAAAAATGAAAGTTATAAACACAAGAGCTGGCATCATTCATCTTGGGACTTCTGAGAGATATATCTACTCTTGATGCCAAATCAGTTTCTAAAACTACAAAGAGGAAAACCAGGTTTGGGTTTATAATGAATGAGAGTGAGCCTGCCTTCCATTTTACTTACGTTGTTTTGTGTGTGTCTTCATAAAGATTTATTTAAGACCAAAGATTGGTTTTGAACTTCAGGATTGTCCATAGCTGGAAGCAATATTGGGTAAGTAGTAAGTACTCAAATGCTGGTTGAATCCCATGAATCTGACAGCTCACAACATTAGGTCGACCGTAGAGCTTCCAAGATTGCTTTGGTTACTGCTCATAGATCTTTTGGACTCCTGCAGCTTGGCTTAATAATGTCAAAACTTACTATTCGATACAGAATATTCTGGGTTTCTGTAGGCAAACTGCAGGTAAGAAACGAGCAATTCTTGCCCCGAGACCTTTTGAAACCCAAAGGTTTTCATAAATTCCATTTCTCTGCAGCATCAAAATGTCACAAACTTATTAAAATTATAAAAAGGCAAGTTTTAAAAAATATAAATGTATCCATAGAGGTCTATTTTGACATCATGATTTTATCCCCTCTTTTATCAGCCCACACCTTGTAACTGACCCTGCTTCCTCACTCCCAGCCAGAATACAAAGTCCTACAGACTCTACCTCCCTCACACTCTTCATTTTTGAAGGTCAAGTGCATCTATTTCTTTTATTCATTAGGCTTTTAAGTAAATATGCCCAAGCCTTGATTGTGATTAGTAAAGTGAATCTTTAAAAGATATGCCAGAAATGTGCAAAGTATTCTCAAAAGTGGGAGGTTTACTATATCAGGAAAATTTGAGGATGGTACATATCCATCTTCATGAAAGCTTGGTGGTGTGGGCAGAAAGGAACAGTATCTGCTATTGTAGATTGGAGTCTAGTCTAGAATGTTAATATTGCAATGCTGATTTGCTATCGATTTATAGATTTGGAATTTGTGAGGCAAGCATTTGGGCAAATAATCTCCTCCTTAGATATTAGGTCTGACACTTTAATACACTGTCATTGTTGTGGATGAAGTTATGAATGCCAACAGTAGGTAAACTAAGAGGTGGAAGTGTCTATATGCAGATTTTTTTTTTTTTTTTTTTGTCTTTGCTATTTCTTTGGGCCGCTCCCGCAGCATATGGAGGTTCCCAGGCTAGGGGTCTAATTGGAGCTGTAGCCACTGGCCTACACCAGAGCCACAGCAACACGGGATCCGAGCCGCGTCTGCAACCTATACCATAGCTCACGGCAACACCGGATCGTTAACCCATTGAGCAAGGGCAGGGACCGAACCCGCAACCTCATGGTTCCTAGTCGGATTCGTTAACCACTGCGCCACGACGGGAACTCCTATATGCAGATTTTTGACAGAGGTTTTTTTTAACAGTCATTATAAATACCTGTCTCATATTCTCTTGGCCCATTTCTGAGTTCATTTGCAGTCACAGTGGATAGTTCCTGTACACAGTGACCATTTTCTGCTGGAGGATATTTCCAGCATGGTTGGAGTTGCCCATTTCTCTTGCAGGCAATGCCATTGATGAGGATGAGAGTCACTGTCCTCAAAGAGAAAATTATGCAACATGAACTCATGATACCTCAGTGGGTCCTAGAACATTGAGCCTCAGTTTCCTGTGGCTGCAACCCAGCCATTAATATATCTTTCATTGGGTTTTCTCTCTTGGATATTAGATAAAACAACAGAGATAACACAATGTCTGATATAGACTTTTGATCTGTTTCTAAAGGAAATCCTCATAAATGTCTTTGAACCAAAGCAATTGCTTTGCTTTGTTGCATCATTTTTTGTATACTTCTTTGGTACACCAAACACACCTTCCTCTTAAGACTGCCCATGAGAGTAGGAGCCACAACGATACTATGGGTGACTGTATGTCCATCACATAACAAAAGACTTAGTACACAGTAGATCCTTAATAAGTATGCTTCACATGGAAATTATATGTGTGTAAATATTACACATTTCAGTGGGTTTTATCATATTCACAAAGTTGCACAACCATCACAGTTACCTAATTCTAGGACATTTTCATCACTTCAAAAATAAACCCTGTACCAAAACTTCCTTCTTCTACTCATCTGGCAATCACTGATCTACTCTCTGTCTCTATGGATTTGCCTATTCTGGACATTTAATAAAAGTGGAATCAAATAATATGTGGTCTTTTGTGTTGGCTTCTCTTATGTAGCATAATATTTTCAAGGTTTGCGTTGTAGCATGTATTGGTACTTTATTCTTTTTCATAGCTGAGTAATATTCCCTTATATGGATATACAACCTCTTCATCAGTTGATGAACACTTGTATTGTTTCTACTTTTTGGTTATTATGCATAATGCTATTAGGAATATCCATGTATAAGCATTTGTGCTCTTTTACATTTTCATCAGCAATGTCTGTAGATTCCAGTTTTTCTCCATTTTTACTATTTGTTACTGCCTTCATTTTTATTATAGCCTTTTTGCTTCAGATTGAATTGACTCAAGAAGAATGGTCTTTGGAGGATGTTTTAGCATTCCTCTTTCCCTAGCAATTTGCTTTCCCATGAGACTTCTCTCATTTTGCAGTGACAAAAGTATCTGAAAAGAAACTCCATGAAGGAGCTGATATTGTTGATTTTTATGAAGTCTTTAATTGTCTTACAGCCATGGACATTTTCTTTTTTCTTATTTTCTAGTCATTGTTAAAGGTGTTTCTTTTTTATATATAATGATTTTTACTTTTTCCATTATAGCTCTGGTTTACTGTGTTCTGTCAATTTTCTACTGTGAGCATGGTGACCCAGTTACACATACATGTATACATTCTTTTTTCTCACATTATCATTCTCCATCGTAAGTGGCTAGACATAGTTCCCAGTGCTACACAGCAGGATCTCATTGCTAATCCATTCCAAAGGCAGTAGTCTGCATCTGTTAACCCCAAGAGTCATGGACATTTTCTATTGCAGTCCCCTTTTCAAATCTAACAACAAACGGGAAGTAGTTCAGCATAGTGTAGTGTGACGTTCTGACCCTGTCAAGTTGTGTGCCCATGGGAGGTCACTTTTCTTCTCTGGACCTCAAGTTTCTTATCTGTATAGTGACTAAGTCATGTTCAATGTTTTTTTGGGGGGGGGGCGGGAAATGCTAGAAAAACTCTCAGTTTACTTCTGGTTTTGAAATTCAATGCAAGATTTTTTCTCTTCATGTGCATCCTTCTCCTCATCACCTATCTCCCTCTCCTCCTCCTCTTCTCCTTTTCTTTCTCCTCTGCCTCTTTCTCCTCCTCCATGTCCCCCTTTTTTTTCTTTTACCTACTGCATACTCCTTCCACTTAGACATTGTCCTCCTGTGTGGCAACTGATGCTAATGGAAATTTTTGAGCCAACACCTCTCACTCCAGAAATGGAGCCCATTGAAATACTTCTTCCTGGGCACAGTGATCAGCTCAGGGAGCGGTATATGGCTCAAGCTAGGAAAATTAGAGCCCTTCCTGGGGTCTCTCAGCCTGAGCTCTCAGGGAGGATGCCATCTGCTGCTGGCACTACTGTGCTAAGGGAATATGTATCTGGCACTGCTGGTGGCTCTCATGTCCACAGCATGGATAATATCTGTCTTAGAAACAGAGAGAGTGCATCTTCTGAGGTCCTTCATCCATCTGGGCCTATGCCAGACTTATCCTTGTATTTTTCAGTTCTTTTCTTGTGCATAACTAATTTTAAGTTGATTTTCAGCCGCATCTCTAATCAGCAGATGTCTGACTAATATATACACATACATTTTTTTGAGTGCCCAGGGTATATATTCTAGAATAGATAAAGAATGATCAGCCTGCACTATCAAAGAATTTACAGGCTACTTTCATGATCAAGATGCAGAAATAAGAAAGCCAGATTTCCAATCAAACTTTTTTTTTTTTTTTTTTGAGGAAAGATACTTTGGCTGCCCACTTCCCTGATCAGCACCTTAATCAATGTATTATCTCTGAAATTCTGTAGTGTCGTAGCCCAGCATCTCACAGTTTTGGCATCTGATGTCCCTGAATGTCCTGCCACACATTAGCTGTATGATTTTAGACATGATTTCTCCATGTTCAGAGCCTCAGTTTTTGTTATTTATAAAATAGGATAATATTATTTAGTTCATGGGTTGTTTTAAAGACTAAATAACCAATTAAAGAGTTCCCTTTGTGGCTCAGTAGAAATGAATCTGATTAGCATCCATGAAAATGAAAGTTCCATCCCTGGCCTCACTCAGTGAGTTAAGGATCTGGTATTGCTGTGAGCTGTGGTGTAGGGCAGCAGCTATAGCTTTGATCTGACCCCTAGCCTAAGAACCTCAATATGCCTCAGGTGTGGCCCTAAAACAATAATAATAATTTAAAAAAAGACAAAAAACTAACAAATTTAGATGACACAGTTCCTGATACCAAATACATTTCATAAATTTGCTCCCTTTCTCTGGCTAGAAACTCCCTCTAGTCTTGAAAAATCAAACTAATTCAGAATTTTCATTTTAAAAATATAGTTACATGGGAGAAAGCTTTTTTTTTGAAATAGCAGTATAAAGCAGTTCTTAATAAACATATATTTATTTATTTGGCATAATGAATTCATAAACACATTTAAAAAACATAATAATTTAATGTTAGCCCAGGTATTGGAACAGTTTAAGAAAATGAGCAGGTAGAGATGGATATTCTCAGAATATAACTATTCCTTGTACAAAATGAAGGGGATAACTAGAAACTGAACTACGAAAATTTATGTCTTATGAATTGTGTTTCCTGAAAAGCGTGGATTTTCTGATCATGAGCTGCAGTTGCAACAATCTCCATACCACATTGGTAACAGAACCAACAAATCTATTTGTCATTGACCCCACGACTGGTTAACACATAAATAAGAAATGAAAATAATGTAGAAGCCAAAGGGCATCCTGGTGGATAACCCTCATATTGTTATTATTGTTTAATGGGCACACATGATAAATTAATGTCATGTTAATGGATAATCAGTTTATCTTCTATTGACCCAGGGCATGTATAAAGTGTTCATTTGACTTTAAGTTACATTTCTAGTTTTCCCAAACCTCAGTTACTCCTGGTTGCCCTTGCTTTCTGGGCCTGACCCTAACTGCAGGGTAACCAAAATTTTCTGTATTAGTAAAAAGCAACTGAAAATATTTAAAGTTATTTCCTAAAAATAATTATTCATTAATGTAAATGTATAAACTAAAAATCTGAAATGGAATGAGAGTTGCTATTGCAGTCTAAAACAATGGCAAGTTTGTAGAATAATCATCCTTTGAATCAATTATTTTTTTCTGATTAAATTATACTCATAAAGAAATGAATACAGTGCCCTTTAGAAATGCAATATAGTTATGAAAAAAGCCCACCCTTTCCCTGTACATTTTAATGATTAGCAAAGCTATCTCATGGTTTGGATGGAGGCCCAGGAAATGATCCAAATGGGATTATATTTTCTTAATCTATTAGGATAATGTACAACTTGCTTCCACTCTCCACCCTACCCCATCTAACTTGGCAAGTATTGTTAGCAGACCCTGAAATAGTGATATTCCAGAGACAGACTCACATACAGTTTATCATCTCCAGACGCTGTGCCTGTCATAGCCTGAAATCTTAAGAAGAAAGTATTGCTGACTAGAAGAGAATTCATGTGTTTTAGAATTTGATTGATTATAGGCACCCAGTTAATAGTCAGTGTGATCAGCATTATGCAAACATATAAAGTTCATGGCCCCAGTTGCACGCACATGCACATGCACACACAAACACACCCACACAAGCAACAACAGGTATTGAGTTTCAAATTCATAATCGCAATGCAGAAACACCAAAAGTGATTTAGAGGAATCATTCTGAATCTTCATGCTTAGCCCAATAAACACCAGAAAGGAGAGAGATGCTGGTTTACAGGAGCAGGAGGACCAAGGCAGGGAACCATCTGAACCACTTTCAGAATGAAAGAGGCCTGAGCACAAAAACGGCAAGTCCTGCACAGAGAAGACATCAAGATCCTGCTTACTCTAAGATGATTTTGCCTGGACATGACCAGGGCCGTTGAGAGACTCAGGGATATAAGCAAAAGTCTCCAGTCACAGCAGAGAAAGGAGATGCTGCTCTTTCTTTTCCCTACAGATGCTTATGGGTCCCAGTGGGCACCAAGGGGCCTTGGTTTCTGGGAGATGATGCCGCAAGCTAGGAAGGAACCTTTATTTGGTACCTCAGTTGAGGAGATTGCTGAGGCCACCTGAAGAGAAAGGCCCATCTGAGTGAGCCAGTTTTATTGCCAGAAATACAAAGAATCCAGGAGGGAGAGATCCTGCAGCTGCTCTCATGCAAATTTAGACCATTAGTGGTCCTGTGAAAGACTGTGGTAAATGGGTACTTAACAGCAACCATTGTGTTGTTAACTGTACTTTATCTTAGTTTATCTTGCAAAATATTCTGGCCAGAGCATTGACGGGCATATACATTTGACTGTCCAATAGGGCATTTACTGCCTCCTTTCCAGTGGGGCTTTGAATGGAGAATCCATTACTCCCTCTACACCGAGGCGGAAAAAACTCAGTATTATAAGCAAGTTATGGTTGAATTATGCAAAATAGAATTTTTTTGCCACTAACTTTGTATATATTAGAGGTAGCTGCAAAGAATAGGATGGGGATATGGATGAAGCAAGAATTTTCCCTTTTATGTTAAGTATTTCTGTCTTTTATTTACTTAAAATAAGAAAGCATTAGCTTGGATCAAGATTTTAAAATTAAGAAATGAGAATTCCCATTGTGGCTCAGTGGATTAAAGGCCCAATGTTGTGTCTGTGAGGATGCCAGTTCAATCCCTAGCCTCACTCAGTGGGTTAAGGATTTAGCATTACTGTAGGTTGTGGCATAGGTTGTAGATGCGACTGGGATCTGGTGTTGTCATGGCTGTGGTTTAGGCTGGCAGCTGAAGTTGTGTTTCAGCCCCTAGGCGTGGAACCTCCATATGCTGTCAAGTATGGTTGTGAAAAGGAAAAAAATAAAATAAAATGAAGCAATGGATAAAAATTAGCCCCACTGCAGGAATGAGAATTTTTCCTCACTCGTGATGGAGAAGCCTTACTGGAGAGGATCTCTGGAGCCAGGCTTCATGAAAACATGTTAAATGTGTGAACCTGCTGAATTTAGCAAAGAGGAATTGTTCAGAGTGGACTGAAGGAAGTTGCTTGGGAACCAACTTGGCATTTATTCACTTATCCATATAAATATTTATACAGCACCTACTCGGTGCCTGGCCCTGCGTTGGCAATGGGTTCTAGTGGAGAATAAGACATGATGCTACCTTCATGTAGCTTACAGTCAACAGAGTAGCAGATATACATTGAGCACAACTCGTGTGCCCATCAATGAGATATTCTGGGTGTGGTGTGCAGAAAAACAAAATGTCCTGTCTCCAACCAGCTTACAGTTTAATGGTGAAGTTGAATCAAAGCATTAATCATCATTCCAAGCTGTGGGTGATGAGTGCTATAATAGAGATATAGGTCAAGGACTGGAGCGCATAGAGACTTTTAAATTCATTCTTTGCATTAAGTTTTTATTTTTAGAGCACTTTCCTCTAGGAAACATTGATTTTATAAATATTAATTTCATCATAAAAGATCTTCAGTAAGCAATGGAGAGAATGTTTCAACTTTAACTTTTTTCTTTTTTTTTTCTTTCCACAAGGAGTTTCTTTTGTGACTCAGAGGTAATGAACCTGACTGGTATCCATGAGGACATGGGTTTGATCCCTACCCTTGCTCACTTGTTAAGGATCCAGCATTGCTGCGAGCTGTGGTGTAGGTCACAGCCGTGGCTCGGATCCCGCAAGGTTGCTGTGGTTGTGGTGTAGGCTGGCAGCTGCAGCTCCAGTTAGACTCCCAGCCTGGGAACTTCCATATGCTGTGGGTGTGGCCATAAAAAGCAAATAAATAAATAAATAAATAAATAGAATTGAAGTGTGTTGATTTACAATATCATGTTAGTTTTGATTCAGACATATATATGTGTGTGTGTGTATATATATATGCATATATATATACACACACAAACATACACACTCTGTTTTAGACTCTTTCCCCTTATAGATTATTACAAATTATTGAATATAGGTCCCTGTGCTATATAGTAGATCCTCATTGGTTATCTATTTTACTTACAGTAGTGTGAATATATTAATACCAACATCCTAACTTATCCCTTCCCCTACCCCCTTTCCCCTTTTGTAAACTTAAATTCGTGTTCGGTATCTGTGAGTCTCCCTCTGTTTTGGAAATGAGTTTGTGTGTGTGTGTGTGTATAATATATTGTTTATATTATGTTTATATATATATATCTATATCATCCCACTTACAATTGACATCATATGATGTTTGTCTTTCTCTGGATTACTTCACTTAGCATGATATCTCTAGGTCCATCCGTGTTGCTGCAAATAGAAACCCACAAGGGATTAATCTCCAAAATATACATATAGCTCAATATCAAACAAACAAAAACAACACAATCAAAAAATGGGCAGAGGATCTAAATAGACATTTCACCAAAGAAGACATACAGATAGCCAACAGGCACATGAAAAGATGCTCATCACTAATTATTAGAGAAATACAAATCAAAATCAAAATGAAGTATTACCTCACACCGGTCAAAATGGCCATTATCAAAAAGTCTGCAGATAATAAATGCTGGAGAGAGTTTTAGAGAAAAAGGAACCTTACACTGTTGGTGGGAATGTAAATTGGTACAGCCACTATGGAGAACAGTATGGAGGTTCCTTAACAAACTAAAAATAGAGCTACCATATGATTTAGCAATACCGCTCGGGTGTATATGCATAGAAAACTATAATTTGAAAAAATACATGCACTCCAATGCTCATTGCAGCACTGTTTACAGTAAGTAAATAAGTAAAGACATGGAAGCAACCTAAATGTCCATCAGCAGATGAATGGATAAAGAAGATATGGTACATATATATATACAATAGAACATTATTTAGCCTTTGTCTTGATTGAAGCATACCTCCACTCTGTTTATGCAATACTTTCCTATAAATAGGATTCCTGAGGTCTCCTTTTGTCTCTGAACTTGCAAACAGAGCTTAACTTACTTTCAGTGCTGGCTTTGCATGAGCTAGTGATTGCAGGCTGCTGAGACCCTCTAAATGAATGGATGCTGGTAGGACAAGGGTATGTTACAACTCATGGAGATTTGAGGCTCCTGCACTGCCTCCAGGACTCCTTGTCTGAAGCCTCTGCTTACATACCAACACTTCCTGTCCTGCCCATTACACACAGCCTATAAACAATTATCCACAGTTCCTGGACTGTCACTGGAACGACATTTCTGGAAACAACTTCATTTATATATTGAGTTTCGATAGTGCAAAGAAGCAGGATAATAGCGAGTCTTGAAGCTCTGTCTAAAATAAAGGAGTTCCCATCGTGGTGAAGCGGAAATGAATCTGACTAGTATCCATGAGGATGAGGGTTTGATCCCTGGCCTTGCTCAGTGGGTTAGGGATCCAGCATTGCCATGAGCTGTGGGGTAGTTTGCAGACGTGGCTCCAATCCCGAGGTGCTGTGGCTGTGGTGTAGGCTGGCAGCCGTAGCTCCGATTGGATCCCTAGCCTGGGAACTTCCATGCGCCATGGATAGAGCCCAAAAAAGCAAAATTAAAAAAAAATAAAAATAAAAATAAAAAAATTAAAAAAAAGGAAATCTTTAATGGAGCTAAAAGTTTCTGATACCCTTCCTAGCTACATTATACATTTGTTACTCCATCCAATTTTGCAACATTTCTGGAAATATATGTAGCTACTAAGCCACATATTTAGGAATCCAGAGGTGGGGTTGTTTAAATTATTACTCTATGAAGGGTCATTTGTGCTTTCAAATATGCATTTGTCTTTTAGATCCTTAACCTTTAGCCAATTCCATGTTTGTCATGATTTATTTTCTATATACGTTTTTGACCTTCTCTTGGCAGATGGCTTCAACATTATCTTCGTTAAGAATGATTCTGACACTGGCTAGAGAGATACAATTGTATTCTGTTTATGCAATATAGAAAGCCAGAGTACTTTTTTAAAGCTGTCGTCATATATCACTGTCAGGATTTTGAACCACTAAATTGTTATTAAAAATTCAGGGACAATAATCCATTTTGAGAATACCATGAGAGAAGCAAATAGTATAATGACTGATTGACATTTCAGGAATAACATCATTCAAGACATGCTAATTTCTCTGCAACCCATTTCCTTGGATAAGTGTCTATTGTGTAAATAATTTTGGTTCCAACCCCTTCCCAGCATTTGCTTTTGATGAGGGAGTCTTGATATTAAAAAAGAAAATCATCTGAAATGAAATTTGCTTATGCTCTATATGGTTCTACAGGCCCAGAATTAAAACAAACAAACATAGCTTACTTCATGGCTAAAATAAATGACTTTCTTTACCAGACATGAGTTTTTATCACATGGCTTTAACTATTTTTCAAGAAAAAAGTGCTATGATAAGCACCTAAATTGGCTTGTGCACTGGTCTAGGACTAATGAGCACTGATAGGAATGCACCAGATAAAAAGTCAGGAAATGGGAGAGTTTGGGTCCCACCTCTGCCAGGACAAAGCTGTAAACATGACCTTGAACAGAAGATTTACTTTCTCATAGCTGCGGTTGAATTTGGGGTTTTCTTTCTTTGCCATTTTGGTTTTTAAATGAAGCCTGTTTGGGTGGGTTCTAGCTCTGGTAGGTTATGATACAATGCTCAGGGAAAAAAAAAAAAAAAGAGTATATTTTACTGATACCTTTTCTCTATATTCTTTATGGAAAGGTACTTTTTTTTTTTTCCAGTCAGGAGTGGGAAATTGACCTTTCAACTCTATGATTTTCAAGTATCTTCATCATATGAACCATTTTAACAGGACAAAAGGATTGCAGATGATTTATCCTATAACTTTCCCTTGTCACTACCAAAGAGAGGAAAAAAAATAAATGGTTTTGTTAATGGAAAATATGTTGCTTTTTCAATCAGATGCTAATGAGTATGATCATAAGCAAGCTGCTAATGGGTTTTTCTTTTGTACCAGAAAGTGTAGATTCCAGTATCATGAGAGAATTGATAGCAATAATTTGCATTTATGTAATGTCCAAGTTTATAAAATACATGCATTAAAAAAACTTATTTGACCCTCACAAAACAGAGTATTATCTTTTCTGTTTGATAGATGAGAAAATTGAAGCTGAGTTATGAGGGGTAGAGCCAGATCAAATCTTTGTCTTTTATTTGTTAACTTTGTTTCTTTCTATGGCCACACCCATGGCATATGGAAGTTCCCTAGGATAGGGATTCAATAGGAGCTGCAGTCAGGCCTACACCACAGCCACCACAACACCAGATCTGAGCCTGCAGGAATGCCTGCAGGGATCTAACCCACATCCTTGTGGACACTATGTCAGGTACTTAACTCACTGAGCCACAATGGGAACTCCTGTCTTCAATTTCTTTTTCTTTTTTTTTGGGGGGGGGCATGTTTTATTTATTTATTTTTTTATATAATGATTTTTATTTTTTTCTATTATAGCTTGTGTACAGTGTTCTGTCAATTTTCTACTGTACAGCATGGTGACCCAGTTACACATACATGTATATATTCTATTTTTCTCACATTATCATGCTCCATCCTAAGTGACCAGACATAGTTCCCAGTGTCTTCAATTTCCTTTTTTTTTTTCTTTTTTTTTTTTTATTTTCCCACTGTACAGCAAGGGGCTCAAGTTATCCTTACATGTATACATTACAATTACATTTTTTTCCCCACCTTTTGTTCTGTTGCAACATTAGTATCTAGACAAAGTTCTCAATGCTATTCAGCAGGATCTCCTTGTAAATCTATTCTAAGTTGTGTCTGATAAGCCCAAGCTCCTGATCCCTCCCACTCCCTCCCCCTCCCCCTCCCATCAGGCAGCCGCAAGTCTTTTCTCCAAGTCCATGATTTTCTTTTCTGTGGAGATGTTCATTTGTGCTGGATATTAGATTCCAGTTATAAGTGATATCATATGGTATTTGTCTTTGTCTTTCTGGCTCATTTCACTCAGGATGAGCTTCTCTAGTTCCATCCATGTTCCTGCAAATGGCATTATGTCATTCTTTTTTATGGCTGAGTAGTATTCCATTGTGTATATATACCACCTCTTCCGAATCCAATCATCTGTCGATGGACATTTGGGTTGTTTCCATGTCCTGGCTATTGTGAATAGTGCTGCAATGAACATGCGGATGCATGTGTCTTCTTCAATTTCTTAATACAGTTTTCTTTGCATTACATCATGCTGCTTCATGATCTCATAACAGAGCAATATAAACCATGAAATTCTGTGTGCCTCCAGCATTACTTTGGAATACTGGAGTGACACTTACTCTTCATAATAAAGTGTGTATTTGAAAAAAGAACCACTGGGAGAGGACAGTATTAACACTGCAATGATAGGATAATAAAGATTGCCTACTATTTGCATAGAAATGCACAGTTTACTGGGTATTTATTTCAGGGGATCCTTGAACCAACAATCTGAAATGGGTTCTATTATTCTTTGGTTGCATGGGTAGAAACCTGTAATAAAAGGCTGTATGCATGCTTACACAACTGGTAATGGCAGAGCTTGGACACAGCCCGGGTCTCTCCATGATGTTTACATCATCTGATCCTACATAGATTTAGACACCACTGGGGGACACTTTTGGTTGTCCTTAATGATTGGAATTTTTCAAAGCACCACATGATCAGCTCTTAACCAGTAATTCTTCTTTCATGGAGGAGAGGGAGATGTATAAGAGGCAGGCAAATATAAAATATTGGTTAAAAGTATGGGCTCTGGAGTGAGATCAAATACCACTTTTTGCTCATCTATTAATATTAGGATAATGGATAATAGTGCCCATGTGTATTCTTTAAGAATTCCTTTAAGGGAGGGTTGAAATCTCTCTAGAATGGACTTCTTTATCTTTATTTTTTTTATTATAGTTAATTTACAGCGCTCTGTCAATTTCTACTGTACAGTACAGTGACCCAGTTATACATATATATGCATTCTTTTTCTCACATTATCCTCCATCATGTTCCATCACAAGTGGCTAGATATAGTTCACTGTACTATACAGCAGGATCTCATTGCTTATCTACTCCAAATGTAATAGTTTGCATCTACTAACCCCGTACTCCTGGCCCATCCCACTTCCTCTCCCTTCCCCTTGTCAACCACAAGTTGGTTCTCCATGTCCATGAGTTTGTTTCTTTTCTATAGATAGGTTCATTTGTGCCATATATTAGATTCCAGATATAAGTGGTATCATATGGTATTTGTCTTCATCTTTCTTTTTTTTTTTTTTTTTTTTTTTTTTTTTTTTTTTTTTTTTGTCTTTTTGCTATTTCTTGGGCCGCTCCCGCGGCATATGGAGGTTCCCAGGCTAGGGGTCTAATCGGAGCTGTAGCTGCCAGCCTATGCCAGAGCCACAGCAACGCAGGATCCGAGCCGTGTCTGCGACCTACACCACAGCTCACGGCAACGCCGGATCGTTAACCCACTGAGCACGGGCAGGGACCGAACCCGCAACCTCATGGTTCCTAGTCGGATTCGTTAACCACTGCGCCACGACGGGAACTCCTGTCTTCATCTTTCTGACTTATTTCACTTAGTATGAGAGTCTCTTGTTCCATCCATGTTGCTGCTAATGGCATTATTTTGTTCTACTTTATGGTTGAGTAATATTCCATTGTGCATATGTATCACATCTTCTTATTTCCTACCTAACTGTAATGGAATTAAAATCTGATCCTAGCATTTGATCTACTCTCTCACTTTGAAATGAAACACATTTCTTCTTTAGAGAGTTATCAAAGCAAAAGCCACAACCATTTGTCACTTAAGCAAGCATCTTTTTCTTTTAACATCTGGAACACATTAATATCAGAAATGAGAAAGTATCAGTCTGGGGGCCTGCCCTCTCTTCAGCCATGGTTATTGTGACTCGTGCAAGATTAGTCCAGAATCTGACTTCCAGAGTTTAGCTAAAGGGGACTCAAGGACTGGGACTGTGATGAGTTGAATAGACAGACATCCACAGATCCTAAAGGCTCTTAGCACTTTTAATGTTTTGAGTCGTTTTTGATGTGTACTGCATAGTTACATGGCTCCCATTTAAGGGGGCAAATGAATTACTGATTGGTCTTGTTATATGGTAGCAAATAACAAGAAATATGTGTAGATTTGTAAGAATTTGGCTGGGATTGGCTGCTTTGTTTGCGATATTTGTTGGCATTGTAAGTAAATAAGGCAAGAGGGAAGTTAGGATGTGTCCAAAAGGACAGCATGGATTTAGAAAACTGATACTTATTTCTTGCTTGTTACTTTCTAAGGCATTTCCCAAAATCCCTAGGCTAAAATCCAAAGTCACTTTCTTATTTTAAACATCAACATATTAGGGTGAAGAGTGGGAAGTTAATGATGAAACAGAACTAGTTTTTGTGTGGTAGATGCATGTATGCTTGGAATACCTTTGAAATGCATCAGTAGACAACTACATATATTCATAGGTGTGTGAGGGTTAAAGAAGAAAACACATTTTTTTTTTGTCTTTCTAGGGAAGCACCCATGGAATATGGAATTTCCAAGGCTAGGGTTTGAATTGGAACTGCAGCTGCTGCCCTACACCACAGCCACAGCAATGTGGGATCTGAGCCACATCTGTGACCTATACCACAGCTCATGGCATTAACCCAATGAGCAAGGCCAGGAATCAAACCCGGGTCCTCATGGATCCTAGTCAGGTTTGTTAGCACTGAGCCACAATGGGAGCTTTGAGACATGCCTTATAATATCCTAAATACTATACATAGTGTTTGGTACTACTTCTAACAACGATGATAATATTAAATGCAAATAATGCTTATTAAAAAATTGAGATGCATAGGCAAGAGAGAGGAAATGAAATGCCCAGATTTGGACTAAAGAAAAGAAAGGAGAATGAGCCTTGCTTTTTCTGCTTGCAATTCTGGTCCCAATTAGGTCTGAGGTCTGGGTTCCTTCCTTGACTGCCACTGTTAGGGTTTGTGATTTAATGCTTGTGTGGTTTCATGGCCTCACATGAAAACCATAACAATATCTCCTCCCACTAAGTGCCAGGAGGATCTGCTGAATGAGAAATGTTCATCGAGGTTGGAGCTGAAGCCCAGCAATAGAAATTGTGGTTGCAGGCATTATGAAGACTAAAAATGCAGAACCAAAAATCAGATGATTTCTGGAGACTGAAATCAAAGGCAATAGCCTTATCATTGACTTCCATCATCTCTTCAGCCTGAGCTTCAGTGTTTCATATCAGTGACCTAGAGACAAACAGCTTGGTCCTGGCAACCAATGGTCCTTTTCTAATGGGCCATCAACACAAAGGAATGCTTGTCAATTTGGGGTCTGCAGTGAAGGTTCACTGATAAATACTTGTTAGCATTTTACAAAGAGAGGTATAGAAATAGAAAATACTCATGAAAATGTCCTTTTTCTACAAATAAGATTTCCTGCCCCAACTCATTTGTCTTAGGTATGATAGGTTATGAGATTCCTATTCAATTAACTTAGGTGAGAGCAGAATCCATTCTTTGTAAACTTTTTCTTTTTCCCAGGGAAAGATGCTTTTCAAATCACCATCTGCTTCACTGGTGTCTCTATGCTTTCTCCTCCTCAATACAATTTTGGCCAAATCCAACAGGGGAGCAGAGGGCTCAGAGGTAGGTAGGTGTCTGACAAGTGTCAGAGAACCAGGACAAATGAAGGTGCTTTCTAATGGTTAGAGCCAACCTGTTCCCACTGGTTCCATGTGCACCACTTGCAAAGATAGCTCTGATCACCTTCCATTCAAGGTGGCCAAGAATCTACCTCTAAAAGATGATTTTTCTTGCCAAAAACACAATCAAGTTCAAGATGGAAACTTTTTTTCCTTTCCTTTCTCCTAAATCCAACTTAATGAGTGGGATGATTTCAGAACTGCTGAGGAAAACAAATCAATTCTTTTTGGTTTTTAAAAACTAGCAAGAAATGCTGAGTGAGTAAAAGGCATAGAGGCAGGGTTCAGGAAATGTGCCCGCTTGGAAGGGAGGTCAAGTTAGAATTGTGTTTGACTGTTGGAGTTTACTAAAAAAAAAAATTAAGTACCATTACTGGAGATAAAATATTGTATGTGTGCATTAGCTCTTGGCTAGATAGCCAATACTCATGTACATGGTATAATTTTTATATATAAATGGATGCACGACAAATCAATGCTCTCTAATCTCAGCCCTGCCCTCAGTGCTGCTCAGAAACACTGTTATTCATCTGATTTCCTATCACACCCCCACCCCCAACCCCAGCGCCAGTATAAGCCCTTTGTTACAAGACCAGCTCTACTTCCCAACACCCTCTCTGGGTAATGGCGCCTTCCCCAGAGGCTCCTTTTTATTCTCCTCCTCTTCCAAGCAGGACACTTTAGCTTACTATACTCTGTACACTTTCTTGCAACTGGGACCATAGTTTTGATGACCCACGGCTTGCTTCATGCAGGAATATTCCAGAGCTCCTTGCTTCTTTCTCTTGCACCTTCAGTGATATCTTCTCCATGGAATTCTCCTATTTCAAAATACCTTCCCTCACAGCTGATATTTCTTCCAGCTACTGACTATCTCTGTCTTTTTTTCTCATTGCTAAACTTCTGCGACTTTTTGCATGTCTTTCTTTTGCTTTCTCACCTCCCATTTATATCTCAAGCCCTTCCTTACACACTAGCAAAAAATGACCTTCCTTTGGCTTCTGGAGTAATGCATTTTCCTTTCTTTCTAGTAGATTCTTCTCTTGCCCTTCATTTTTCTCCCATTCTCTAAAGGCAGGTATTCCATGTGATTAAATGTTAGGACATCTTGGAGGTTTAATTTACTTTTGTATTTTAACTAATGTCCTTATGCTGATAATTCCAAAAATCTCTTTCCCTATCCCATCTCTCTTCAGAGCTCTAATTACTTATTCCCAATTCCATTGTTAATTTCCCCTTGTATGTCCATTAATACTTTGGGTTCCTTTTTAAAAACTCTTCACATTATCTCCACTTCAAAATCCTTCCTCCTCTTATTTTCCCTAATTTTGTTAATGCCACCAAATCAAAATCATCCTTGGAATCATTGCATTATCTTTGGTTTCTCCTTTCTCTTGCTACCTTAATTGACCACCATACCCTGAAGAACCTACTTGCACCTGTCTCTTGTCTACTTCTCCATTCCTGTTCCAGCTGCCTTCGTCTTGACCCTCCCCTTCTCTTACCTACACCACTGGAGTTCTCCTCACTGGTTTCTCTGACTACCAGAATCACTCCCCACACTGATCTTGGAGTTTTCTTTTTCAGACTCAGCTACCATCATACCATCTCCACATTTAAGTATACTCTGTACTCTTACGCTTAAATACTTGAATTCAAAACATGTTTTATATCATTTCAAGCCTTCTAAAATCTGGTCCAAGCTTCTTTCTTTTTTCAGGGGTGGGGGGAACATACCTACACATGTGGAAGTTCCCAGGCTAGGGGTAGAATTGGAGCTGCAGCTGCCAGTCTATGCCACAGCAATAGCAACATGGGATCCGAGCCTCATCTGCAACTCATACCACAGCTCACAGAAATGCCGGATCCTTATCCCACTGAGCAAGGCCAGGGATCAAAACCGCATCCTCATAGACACTAGTAGGGTTAATAACTGGCTGAGCCACAAGGGGAACTCCCCCTAGGCTCTTTTTCCTTTTCCTTTCCCCTTACTTCCCTTTACTCATCCTGTGATTCTATGATCAGTCTCTTCTCTCTATCTGTTGACATTATCTCTATCTGTTGACATTGACCAGTCATGTCATATTTCAAAGAGTTTAGGACTCAAAAGACCCTTATGCAAAGTCTTGTCTGGACATCCTATTAGTAATAGCTTCTTCCTTCTCCTTCTAGCTTCTTCTGTTGAGTCTTCTGCAGCCCTTTCCTCTGCCTTGCATTACTGTAGTGAATAACTCAAGAGTTTAATGTTACTCTTGACCCCCTCAAAGTACCCAGACCCTGAGGAGGTTCTCGCTGCTTCACGAAGCAATCTGAACTTGGAGCTGACAGTGATGGAAATAAGAGCTTGATGTTTATTATTTTGAAATCATTTTAAAAGATAAACCTTTTCAAAGATTGCACATGGCAATGTCCAAATAGGGAGACTGTTCATTTTTCATGGCTTATGATTCATTCTATCAGACAGGTGTAAAATGGCTGTGGAAAGGCAGAGTTGCAAATTAATTATCCACTTAACCTCTGACAAAAGAAAATAATTTGACACCTTTTCAAGAGTCTTTTTTTCCCCTCTCTCAATTGGGATAATAATGTAAAATTTCACTGATGTCTTTCAAGGACAGTGTCACATTTATGGCCCTTTGTCACACAGTCTCCTGCAGCTGAGCAGACTGTGGGTTGGTGATAAGCGTTGGCAAACAGAACTCTTCTGAGAGGGAGACAGGTTTACATGCGACGCATTATGATTAAGGAAAAGGCTGGGTTATATCCAGTGGGACTAACATGTGAATTAGTAAAAAAGGAGGAGAGCAGGGTTAATGATTCCCTGTGAGAAGAATGAGTAAACATAGATTGGGATTGCATTTCCGAGATTGACAATGTAAAATTAACTAAGGCATCTGTATACGCTCTGATCCCAATTCCAAAGAATTTCTTGCAGAATTGCGTAAGTTTTCACTGGACAGATTAACACAGAACTTTGAAGCGTTTTCCTCCCTTGGTTCTCAGCTTCTTTGCTAAGAGAGAGTAACATTCACCATAAACCATTTATTTTAAGATTGCTTTAAGTATATTTACCACAGAGCATCATTTGCTTCCTATCAAGGCAATATTTCTCAGATTTTTTTTTTTTAAGAAATAACAAAAAGAGAAAGGGGAATTGTTTCTCAAATGGATTTTTGACATATTATAAAAACATGGCAGAGTAAAATATCTGTACCAAAACTTAATCATTTAAAATGTTGAGAGTGACTGACTTCAAGCTCAACATCTTGAGAAATAATTCCTTAAATAATTCTTTAAACGAGCAGCTTTAAGCCCACATTAACTTGGAAAAAGGTCACTTATTCCATAGGAAAACATTTATAGCCTTCCTTAAAAAATTACATGTAAATCATCTACTTTTTATGGCACTAACTAGACATCCTTAAAAATTGAATTTCTACTCTATCTTCCTACTGGGTCAGCACCAGTCGACAGGATATCAGAATATTTGTAAGGAGGCTGAATTTAAACAAAACACAGCAAAAACCTAAACTGTAGCCTAAAGTCAGTACAGAGGGAAAAGATGTTGGGAGGTTAAAAGCTGACCGAGACTGTGACCCACATTTGAACACGAGGGCATGGTTTTCCTAATTACTGCCATCCCTAGCAGGGGCTTTCAGGAGAAAATAAAAACTCTCCTGGTGGTGTGGTGTGTTAAGGATGCATCATTGTCACTGCAGTGGCTCGGGTTGCTGATACGACGCAAGTTCAGTCCTTGACCCAGGAACTTCCATATGCTGATGGTGTGGCCAAAAAAAAAAAAAAAAAAAAAAAAAAAAATAGCTGCTCAAGAGGAAACTTGGTTCAAGTCCTCAGCCCACCCCTCCACCCCCCAGAAGGGACTCTGGGCTGACAGTTGAGTGATATCAGCCCTGGTTGCCGAGTATAAAGTCATGCCTCTCTTCCCTCAGCCCTCTATGGTACTGTTGGAAAATGCCACCTCACTGCTTCCTCTTCCTGCCCTATTCTAGAGGGAGATACCTTCATTTGCTGTTGTATTTTCCTCATCACCAACTTGAAATCAAACTGTGGCCTTCACCGATGTACTAAACCTGTGTTTCAGATCATCCCCAGTGGCCTTCTGGCACCAGGCCAAGGTCTTTTTCCCCAGTTCTCATCTTTCTCCATCTCTCTGTCATATCTGATCAGTTGGGTTAGTAGCTAAGTATCTGTTTTAGCCTCTTCCTAGTGGTAAAAAGACAAAAATCATTCATTTTCTAAGGAGGTCTTCTTCAGATATTTTAAAGTTAAAAAACAGGAGTTCCCGTCGTGGCGCAGCGGTTAACGAATCCGACTAGGAACCATGAGGTTGCGGGTTCGATCCCTGCCCCTGCTCAGTGGGTTAACGATCCGGCGTTGCTGTGAGCTGTGGTGTAGGTTGCAGACGCGGCTCAGATCCTGCGTTGCTGTGGCTCTGGCGTAGGCCAGTGGCTACAGCTCCGATTCGACCCCTAGCCTGGGAACCTCCATATGCTGAGGGAGTGGCCCAAGAAATGGCAAAAAGACAAAAAAAAAAAAAAAAAAAAAAAAAAAAAATTAAAAAACAAAGCTAATTTATGTAGCAAAATATCACATGTATAGTGTGTATAAATACATATATAGCTATGCATACATTACATATAGACATACATATATAGGAATATATATATATAGGAGTATATATGTGTATATATATAGGAATATATGTGAAATGTCAGAAAGAGAAGACTAGATAGAAATAGAAGAACAGAATGTCGGTTAAATAGAAGTCTTAAAAGATGGCCATGGTCTCACTCACCTACCATTATTTTAAGTATCTTGATTTATGTCCCTCCTGATTTATTTATGTATTTATTAAAGTCAATTTTATTGGAGTGTCGTTGACTTAGAAAGTTGTGTCACTTTCAGGTGTACTGCAAAGTTAACCAGTTGAGCATTTACAAATATCCGTTCTCTTTCGGGTTCTTTTCCCATATAGGTTATTACACAGTATTGGGTTGATTACCCTGTAATCTATACAGTCCTCCAGATCTATTTTAAACACCTTGATGCATTTACCTCCTGAGTGTGAAAAGTGAATGTCAATATATAACAGCATTGGATCAGCAGGATCTCTACTGTTCCATGTTCTATAAATTTTAAAGTCCTCGATATTTGAATATCTCTTCCTGATAACACCTATTAACCTGCCTTGGATGTGGCGGTGGTTTTACTATTAGTTCTCTGATTTCTTCCCCACTGTTCCTTCAGGGCCAGTCCCTAGAAACTATACTTTCTCTTCCTAAGAGCCTCCATTTAAGTTAGGTCCGTGGAGGGCAGTGGGAGAACGCAAGGTGAGAAGTTGGAACAGCCTGGGTAGAATCTCTGGCTACATAATTTCTGGCCCCAGTGTAAAATGGAAATGTGGGCCTCTTGCTCAAAAATGATTAACAATGTTGGAGTTCCTGATGTGGCTCAGTGGTTAACATATCTGACTAGGAACCATGAGGTTGTGGGTTTGATGCCTGACCTTTCTCAGTGGGTTAAGGACTGTGAGCTGTGGTGTAGGTTGCAGACGAAGCTCGGATCCTGCATTGCTGCGGCTGTGGTGTAGGCTGGCTTTCAATAGACTTTTGATTATTTTTCAGAAATAAAAATCTATTTTCATGTGTGGAAGTTTTCTTATTTTTGAAGATAGTCAAAACAATAGACTGCTGTCCCCGAAGGCTTGAACAGAAGAGCTAGAAACACTTTTAAGAAAACTGTTGTAGCTTTGTTGACGCTTCTAGCTTCCCAAGGTAGCTCATTGAGATGCAAAAGTTAAGTATATTGGTTTTAACACTCAGTTGCTTTATATAAGAGAGGAAATATCTCTTCATTAGAAGATTATCTCTACCTATAATTTTTCTAATCAAAATATTTTGTCAAATGGGCTATAAAATATTTATTGAGCTTGGTTTCATCAATATAGCAATGGAACTATCTCATCTATAGGTACGTCTTTTTTCACCTGGAATGGTTCTGACTGAAAACAATTTTTTCCTAAGTACGCGGTAAATCGAATCGCACTGCTTGATTTTAAAAGTTCGGCCACTCTTCAAAGAGCTTTGGGTCATTCCATTTTGTACATGCTGTCCAAGGTAATTCCTAATTTGCCTTTTTCAAGGAGACCCTGGAAAAAATGCTCTCGTAAGATGGAATGTTTTCTCTTTTTTTTTTCTTCTCTTCTCAAGAATTCCTGCAGCTTTCAAATGATCACAGAGCAAATAAAAACACCCTCCCTCCTCCCCTCTGGTTAAAATCTGTCGGTTTAAGGGCAATGTCTGGTTTCGGTAATATGAAATTCTTTGTTAGGTTTAGAAAATGGGAGATCAATGACTTATTCTTATAATCCCTCAACTCTTAAACAGTCTACCAGAAAGCTGGTTTCAGAAAATAAGACCAGGCTTTGCATTTAGATAGAGACTCAAAGGAGACCCTGGGAATACATGTGCTCCTTTTGCTGCTGTGTTTTCATCCCGTCAGACCAATAAATTCCTACAGGTCTCGGCTCTTTAATTCCCTTCAGGGAGGACTGGGATAAAGAAAATCAGCCCATTCTAAAAAATCCTGCTGCTTTTATGACACACAGAAATAGCTACAAGAAATACCTTCATCATTTTTATTTGCTGGGCCGTGTAACATTTTTTTTTTTTTTTTCCCTCAAAAGTTAATGATCACCAAGGGCCTGCACACAGGCACACAGGACCCTGGCCCTTGGGTCTACCTAAGTCACCTTCATGATACAGCCCCCCAAAATAAAACCATACTTGGTTCTCTGAATTTGCACTCCTGCTGTACACCTCATGGTTTATAGGCTTCCATTTCATTTCCTTGGCCAGCCATGTTGCGGCTGTTAATATTTCAATTTCTGCACAAGGAACCGAGCAAGGCCAGACTAATCCAGCTTAAATTTGCACTCACGGTGTAAAATTGATTGAGGCCTGTCTTCATTAATCAGAATCCTCTAGGCACTTTGGACTCCTCATTCTTGCATTTATACTTTCGTGGATATCTGTGCCTGGAATGACCTCTCTTCTCCATTCCGCCTAACGAAATTCTTTCTCCCATTAAAGCTCAGACAAGTCTTATCTCCTCCCACGAGGCTTCTCCAATTTTAAAAAGTTTTAGAACTTTACAATTCTCTTTCATCTTTGAACTCCTATATTAATAACATATAATGTTTTGAACTTATTATTATTTATATGTATTTTCTAGAAGAGCCTATTTACCACTTAGGGGCAGAGGGCATTGCCTGTCTGCTGCCTCCCCCTCCCCCAGTGCTTCCTAACACAGGGCAGGGCAAGCATCAAACTGAGGACCGTGGGCATTCTCATCATCCTTTTTTGGGGGGGGGGCACACCTGTGGCATATGGAGGTTCCCAAGCTTGGTGTCAAATTGGAGCTCTAGCTGCCGGCCTATGCCACAGCCACAGCAACGCAGGATCTGGGCCATGTCTGTGACCTACACCACAGCTCACAGCAATGCTGGATCCTTCACCCACGGAGCAAGGCCAGGGATTGAACCTGCGTCCTCATGAATGCTAGTCAGATTTGTTTCCTCTGAGCTACGGAACTCCACATTCTCATCCTCTTGTATAGGACCTCAGTCTTCATGCAGTAAAAGAGGTGAAAATGCAGATTGTATTTGACCTGTTCAAATTGAGGGCTGGATGGCAATACTGGTTTGGCTCATTTGCATCGTTTTGATGAACGATTACATCCAATGCTTACCAGCCTCTTCATGAAGTTTACATGCATCCTGTTTAATGCAACGTGCATCCTGTTTAACTGCTCTCTCTCATTATTTCCAGGTTTCAAATATTTAGGTAAACCACCTCTTTGGAAAATTTCTACTCCTGTTTTTCTTGTCAGTGTTTTATTCTTTTCTGAGCTCCCCTTTATTATTTTCCATTTCTATCATATTCTCCATTTGTACTCATTCTCAAGAATCTAAAGGATTAAAAAAACGTGTGTATGCTTTGTGCTTCGACAACTTGAAAGTATTTTCATCAAAAACATAAATTCAAGTAAATGTAACTTTTTAACAATTAAAATGATTACTTTTGGTAGTTCCCATCGTGGCGCAGCAGAAACATCAGATTAGGAACCATGAAGTTGAGGTCTTATCCCTGGCTGTGCTCAGTGGATTAAGGATCCGGTGTTGCCGTGAGCTGTGGTGTAGGTTGCAGTCATGACTCAGATCTGACCTTTCTGTGGCTGTGGGGTAGACAGGCAGCTACAGCTCCGATTGGGCCCCTAGCCTGGAATCTCCATATACCTCAGGTCTGGCCCTAAAAAGCCAAAAAAAAAAAAAAAGGAAAATTATTACTTTTCTTTTTCAAAAAAGTTAATTCATCTCCAAATTATTCTAAAGTCTCTACTAAGAATAAAAGGGAAACCTTAAGTTATTCAGAATTACAAAAATTCTAAATGAAACTAAGTTAAACTGTTATAAAGTTTAATTTGCACCCGCATGTTCATTGCAGCACTACTCACAATAGCCAAGACATGGAAACAACCCAAATGTCCATCGACAGATGATTGGATTCGGAAGATGTGGTATATATACACAATGGAATACTACTCAGCCATAAAAAAGAATGACATAATGCCATTTGCAGCAACATGGATGGAACTAGAGAAGCTCATACTGAGTGCAATGAGCCAGAAGGACAAAGACAAATACCATATGATATCACTTATAACTGGAATCTAATATCCAGCACAAATGAACATCTCCACAGAAAAGAAAATCATGGACTTGGAGAAGAGACTTGTGGCTGCCTGATGGGAGGGGGAGGGGGAGGGAGTGGGAGGGATCGGGAGCTTGGGTTTATCAGGCACAACTTAGAATAGATTTACAAGGAGATCCTGCTGAGTAGCATTGAGAACTTTGTCTAGATACTCATGTTGCAACAGAACAAAGGGTGGGGGAAAAATGTAATTGTAATGTATACATGTAAGGATAACTTGAGCCCCTTGCTGTACAGTGGGAAAATTAAAATAAATAAATAAATAAATAAAAGTTGCATTTTAAACAGAAAAAAATAAAATAAAATATGTATTTTAAAAACTTTTTATCACGGAAAATTTTAAGGTTACAAAAATAGAGTAGTACAAGGAACTCCCATATATCTATTATATAGCTTCAATAATTGATCGACTCATGGCCAATTTCATTTCATCTTACCCTCTATCCACCTTCCCCTAATATTTTGAAGTAAATCCCACCTGTCATATGATTTGATTTGTAAGTGTGTGAATAATGTCTCTAAAAGATGAGATTTTGGAGTTCTCTTTGTGGCGCAGTGGTTAACGAATCCGACTAGGAACCATGAGGTTGTGGGTTTGGTCCCGGGCCTTGCTCAGTGGGTTAAGGATCCGGCGTTGCCGTGAGCTGTGGTGTAGGTCACAGACGCGGCTTGGATCCCTCGTTAGTGTGGCTCTGGCACACCAGCTCCGATTAGACCCCTAGCCTGGGAACCTCCATATGCCGCAGGAAGCGGCCCTAGGAAAGGCAAAAAGACCAAAAAAAAAAAAAAAAAAAAGATTTTAACATATCAGTGTCATGCCTAAAACATGACTAGAGTTCCTAATATCAACAAATAACCAGTAATGTTCATTATACCAATTGTCTCAAATGTTAATATACATTTTCTTTTTTTTTTTGTAGTTTAAATGAAAATCCAAAAAAAGGTCACACGGGAGTTCCTGCTGTGGCACAGTGGGTTAAGAATTTGACTGCGATGGCTTGGGTTACTGTGGAGGTGCAGGTTCGATCCCTAGACCAGAACAATGGGTTAAAGGATTCAGCATTGCCACAGGTGCTGTGTAGGTCATAGCTATGGTACAAATTCAATCCCTCTCCTGGGAACTTCTATATGCTATAAGTGCGGCCATTTAAAAAAAAAAAAAAAGTCATGCATTGCAATTTATTAAAATGTCAATGTCAGGTCTCTCTCTCTTTATTTTTTATTTTATTTTTTTGTCTTTTTAGGGCCGCATCCATGGCATATGGAAGTTCCCAGGCTGGGGTCTAATCAGAGCTGTAGCCACCATCCCATGCCAGACCCACAGCAGCGCAGGATCCAAGCCGCATCTGCAACCTACACTACAGCTCATGGCAATGCCAGCTCCTTAACCCACTGAGTGAGGCTAGGGATCGACCCACATCCTCATGGGTACTAGTTGGGTTTGTTAACCACTGAGCAAGGATGGGAACTCCAATGTCAGTCTCTTTTAATCTTTAAGTTTTCCTTTCCTTCTTTCTCCCTCTCTCTCTGTTTCTCTTTCTCTCTGTCTTTCCTTTACATTTTATTTGTTAGAGGAACCACCTTATTTGCCCTATATAATTTCCCCCCTGAGTTTTGTTGATTGCATCCCTATTGTGTTATTTAACAAATTTAATATCAATATATTTGCTGTTTTAGCCTCTAATATCCAATTAGTCACCAACGTAAGGAATTTGTGTTTGTGTGCACACATTCTGAGTGAAATGAACTGTGGTACTGCACAGTTTCCAGCAGCCACTCCATAACTATTGCACTTACTTCACAAATTTACTACAGATCTTCCTCAATTTATGATATAAGGTTATACCTTGCTAAACCCATCATAAATTAAAAATACCATAAGCCAAAAATGCATGAAGTACACCTAATATATTGAACATCATAGCATAGCTTTGCCTACCTTAAACATGCTCAGATGACTCACATCAGCTTACAGTTGGTCAAAATCTTCAACACAAAGCTTGTTTTGTCACAGACAGTTGAATATCTCATGTAACTGAAGACGGTACTGAAAGTGAAAAGCAGAATGGTTGTGTGGGTCCAGAAGGGCTTTAAGCAATGTCGGCTCTTTACCCCGTGATCACCTGGTTGATTATGAGTGGGCAGCTGGGCACTGCTGCCCAGCATCATGAGCCCTGGAGAAGAGAAAAATTCAAAGTATGGTTTCTATTGAATGTGTATTGCTTCTGCATTATCGTAAAGTCTGTAGGTAGAAGCATCATAGGTGGGGGGCTGTCTGGTGCAGTCCCCAGAACCACACATTGGATTTTGAAGAGAAGCAGAAGAGATGCTTGACATCACTGGGAAACTGTACTTGGTTATGTAAGAAGCTCTTGTGTTCATGAGGAGAGGAGGAGTTCACAAGCTGTGTGACTGTCTCTGACCCGAGCTCCCCCTTCTCCATTTCCTTTGCTTTGTCTGCCTCTGCTGTCAGGAACAGCACAGTACAGCCTAACAGTCTCAGGTTCCATTTCAAAGCCTCTGGGTAAGAAATAAGTAGTAGCATTTCCTTGGGGCTTGAATGGTATTAGCCATGAGAGTGGATTTTAGACTTACAGATTGCAACAGGAGGCCAGCACCAAGTGCCAGACCCCAGTGGGAGAGGAGCCCAGAGATGTGCTCATTTTGTGTGCATTTGTGATACGTGATACCTTCTAACAGGGAGTGTGCAAGGCAGGGCTCTTTTGGTCTGGGTCTGAAAGTAGTTTTGTGTACTGGGCAATGATTGCAAACCTCACTCAATGTGAGTCACTGCCTTCCTGATTTTCACCATTGCTCCATACTCCTTGTTCTGTAAGCTACTGTGTTAGTTTTCTGTTACTGAGGAACACATTACCACAAACTTAGGGGGCTCAGCCTAGCTGAATTCTCTGCTCTGGGTCTCGCAAGGCTGAATTCAGGGTGTTCCAGGTATCAGCATCTCACCTGAAGCTCATTCAGATCATTGGAAGAGTTCCTTTTTTTTTTTTTTTTTTTTTTTTTTTTTTGTGATCGTAGAGCTGAGGTCCCTGCTTTCTTGCTGGCTCTCAACTGATACCCTTTTTCAGCATCTAGAGGCTGCTGCTCTTTCCTGTTATACGGCCCTCTCCACACATGGTTGGTTGATTCTTCAGGCTAGTGAGAGAGTTCCCCTCATCTGTTATGACATTGTAGACATTGTATAACATAATGCAGTCGCTGAGGTGACCACCCCATCATATTCGCAGTTTCCTCCCATACTCAAGGGGAGAGGATTATACAGGGCATGCTCTCCAAGGGGTGGGAATCTCAGAGGTCATCTACCACATTTATTTAACCTTTTTCTTTAAATCAAGTCACTTTTTTAAAATTTACATAGAGTTTTAAAAGTTTATATCATGTATTTGATGTGCTAGATTTGTGTTAGGTATTTATAAGTCTTTCTATATATATATAAGAATATTCTTATATATATTTCTATATATATTTCTATATATCTTATATATTTCTCTATTTCTATATGTAAGAATATATATGAATATACATATAAAGAATATATATATATCCACACATACTAGCATAAATATATAACCTGAAAAAATAAAAAAAAACATTTATCAATGTATCTCCTAAGATTATCCCACTAACTTAAGGTTCCTATAACATATTGGGACATGGTGCCTCTTGGAATAACACTAGACAACTAATTATTATTATTATTTTTTAATATATTTTTTTTATTTTCCCACTGTACAGCAAGGGGTTCAGGTTATCCTTACATGTATACATTACAATTACATTTTTCCCCCACCTTTTCTTCTGTTGCAACATGAGTATCTAGACATAGTTCTCAATGCTATTCAGCAGGATCTCCTTGTAAATCTATTCTAAGTTGTAGACAACTAATTATTGAGTGTCTGATGATTAAAATAGTTATAGTTTGGAGGGCTTTGGTTTCAATGAAACCAAATATATATATTATATTTCTATGACTATGCTAATTTTTTTATCCCTAGCATTATATAAACGGTGTTTATTTACATTCATTAAAATAGACCACTTTTTGATGTGAAAGAGAGTGATTGAAAGTAACTAGGTGCCCATCAGTATATAGAATATTCTGTCATGTATGACTTTGGGGCTGAAATGAAAAAGGTCTGGCAGACCAGATTTTCCCTTATGTGATTTCAGTATTTTCTGTGGCCATTAATTTCAAAAAGTCATAAACCAATTAAGTTCCAAGTTATCTCCTTTATCATAGAGAGATAAGAAAGAAATGCCTGTGTGTTTCTCCTGAAGACAAAGGAAAACTTTAGTGATGACAGATGTATCTCTGAGGACTTGACTCATCTCTTGTGTAATCTTTGTGGCAGTGAAACACTTCCTATCACAAAGAACAATCTATTGGTCTGATCATTTTCATAATCCAACCCTTAGTCACTGCCCCAAAACCTTGGGTGTCGCATCAAATCAGCAGAAAAACACACTGGAAAGAAGTCACATCTCTCTGTTTGGATTGCTCTGTAGATTTATTGCAGCTTGTAACTCGCTTATCTGATGGTTGACAGGAGAACCACTTATTCTTATTTTCAAATGTTTGCCTGGTTTTGCCCATTGCTCCACAACAAACCAGGTGGTGACGACTGGGGGTTGTGGGGGGGAGTCCTGAGCTGTTGTATCTATTTTGACTTTGGAAGTTTTCCTACCCAGATATAAATCCTCCTGGCCACGTATTTTCACTGCTCTACCACTTCGAGCGTCGCCTTTGACATAAACTCATTACTGCTGTACATTCAACAGAGATGATAGGAAGGAGGTCAATATATCCAAGGCCTAAGGGATATGAAGCTGCATTTGAGAGTTATTGTCCCTCTGGTGATCTGCTCCCTGTGAATTGGTGTAACTAATCCTTCCAATCTACAACCATCTCCACTTTTTCTGAATTTATAGCGTGTATATTGCCTGAAATACTTTTTCAGAGATGTTGGCTTTTCTTTTTTTCTTAACTATTTCCTACTATCATTTCCTATTACTGCACATGAAATTTTAGTTCTTAGAATAAACTATTTCTTGAATTTCTTTTCTCTTTGCTCAGTGACCAAGGAAGAATAAATCATGAAATAATTTTTGAGTGAATAGTTTCTCTTTGTAGCAAGTAGATAGTTATGGTGAGGAGACAAATAAATATAGCTTCCTAAATAAAACTTTGAAAATGGTTATTTTTTTTTTAAAGTCATACAACTAGGATATCTTGTGTAGCACAGGGAAATATAGACATTGTTTTGCAATAATGATAAATGGAGTACAATCTATAAAAAATCGAATCATTATGTTGTACATTTGAAACTAGTACAGTATTGTAGATCAACTATAGTTTAATTAATTAACAAGTGAAACAATAAAAGGGGGCATAGCTTCTTTGACTGTTGTTTTAATGTTTTTAATCGTCAAATTTAGCACATTTTAGTGTATGTATGTATATATATTCATCTGTAATTAACTACGTATACTCTATGCCTTGTAGGCTAAAATGCTGTGAATTTAAAGATTAAATATATATATAATATTACATACTGTTACATAATTTAAAGATTCAACATGTATATATTATATACTATCTATATAATATGTATATAGTACATAGTATGTATATTATATTATTATATTGTATGGTATATACAATATAGCACATATCAAATATATTATACGTAACATGTATTATCGACAGTGTATATGATATATACTATACATTATTATATAATAAATGTATTAATATAAATATATTACTTACAAAGTCCTGGCATCAGGTACATTATCCTTCAATTTACAGTTCCTCTGTATATTAAATATTATTATACCTATTGTGTCGGTTATAATGTTTTGGGTATCAAGTAAGAAAAAATATAATCAAATTGGCTTTGACATAAATAAATGTGAACTCTCTTATAACATGGAGTCCAGAGGTAAGGCAGGTTCAGGGCACAGTACAATCTCTGGTTCAAGGCTGTTATCAAGTACCCAGGGACTTAGCATCCAACACCTCTCCTCCTCCTATACTGTGTCAGCTTTGCTCTCCCCTCAGGCTGGCTTCCCTCAGGGGTGTAGGATGGCTGCCACAGTTCCAGACATCACATTCAGATGACAAGGCCAAGAGGATAAAGGACAGTGTTTTGTTATGTAACACCAAATAGATATCCCTCAGTCTCAGTGACCAGCATTCTATCTTGCCCTCATGTCTAAAGCAAACTCTGGAGAAAGGAATGATATTATCACTGTTGACTGAGAAAAATACATGACAGGAGAGTTGTGAGTTAAGTTTTATTTGGAGCAAATTGAGGACTATAGCCTTGGAGGTGCCATTTCAGATAACTCTGAGGAACTGCTCCAAAGAGTAAGGGGGGAAGGTCAGTATATATGTAATTTTGGTGAAGGAGGAGGCACATGTAATCAAGCACAGTTTGCAGAAAGTTTCTGCTAATCTCATGAAGGTTACTACTAGTCATAGGACCAGATGTCACCGTGAAGGATTTTAGTGCTGTTCTAGACATGAGGAGATGCACAAACGGGGCTCATAAAATATTATCCTGAATATAATCTATCTTAAAAGCTGTTCTGCCAGTTTTCTGCGGAGCACAGAGTGCCTCAGTCCTGATCTCCACCTTGAACTCCTTGTAGGAGGTACCGAAGGTCAGCAATTGAAGCAGCTCATGATTCAGTCTCTGTAGAGGTAGATGGTAGGTACCCATCCTACCATCACCAGGTTTAAACTCATTAGGTACCATATTTACAGCTAGGATGAGGTCACTTCCTCTTGACTCCCTCTGGAAAGGGAAAGATAAATGAACACAACTATATTTCTAGTGGAGAAGGAAGAAAGGGAAAACTATCAAGAGTATCTGCCACAACCATTTTGTTAGACAAGAGGAGTAGACAGAAAGTAAGGTAATTTGCTTAAGGTCACAAGGCTGATAAGTAGGATCAAAGTCCGGGACGCAAATCTGCCAGAATATATCTTAGAGATCATAAGGTTTGGGCTCCTCAACTTTACAACTCAAGAAGCTGAGGGTTACTACGTTTAACCACTTGCTCAATATCATGAAGATCTAACACCAGAGGTATGAACAAATCTCAAATCAGCTCCATTTCCTAGTCCTGAATTTACCATTCTTGCACATTGGTTCCATCTGTGCTAATTTGTATCTGGCTTATGGAAGTGTACAGAACTGAAAAGCACCAAAAATTGTGCCTAGCACATAGCAGGATCTAAATATTTCTTTGTTGATTGAATAAATATTTCCCAGGTTACACAAATCTAGATAGCTCCCATAAGTTCCAAAATACTTCCTATACTTACCAGCCCTATGGTCTGCATATTTTCCCAGTTCTCTCCCCATTCCATGGTCATTTTGAAACTGTTAGTACATATGGCTTAACCAGGGGAAAAAGGAAACAGCATGTCTTGAGTAGGGAAGCATTTTGTAAAGGTGATATTTAAGTAATAAGGACATCAATTATTATGCAAAGCGATATGCAAATTCAATTAAAGGGAGTACCACAATGGTAGTTTTTCTAAGCTTTCGCTCCTGTCAGCTTAAAAAAAGTTGTTGAGAAGTGCTGTGTTAAGCTAATATTGGCCTACACAAGCTTTTTCAGAATAAAAATACTGTAGCTATTCACCCATCAAAAAGTTGCTTATGAAAATAAAGCAGCAACGTCACCTGTTTTCTATTAATAATAGAAGTTTAATAATTATAGAAATATTTTGGCAAAACTACTGGAGTCTTCTATATCAAAATAAATATACTTCATTCTTTTCATATCCTACCACATTCTACAAAGCCACTATTCATTATTCTCTTGGGCTTTTGTTCCCTGGTTTTATATGGCATCTATTTCTCCTAATACATTCCTCTGGCCATACCAATCTTTTTAAAAAATGAGCTGATTTTTACAAAGTAAAATACATATATAAAGGGATACAAGTCATTGTGTATAGCTCATCGAATTTTTACAAGGTGAACGCATATGTAACCACCACCTAGACCATTATGTGTAAGCACAACAGCCTACTGAATGCTTCTTCCCAGTAATTCACTGGCTCTGGTCAAAGGTAATTGTTCTTCTGGCATCTACCATCGTAAATTATTTTTGACTGTTTTTGAGCTCTGTGTAATAGAATTGTGCTAGAAGTGCTTTTTTGGGCCTGGGTTCTTTTACTCAATATTGGGTTTGTAAGCTCTTTCCATGTCATTGTATTTCACAGGGCTTCGTATGCTTGTATTGATTTTGCAATGTTCCATAGTATGACAGCCATGATGTGTGAGCATCAGTTTTGAGGAGTGCAGTTAGCTGGTTAGACTCCAGCTACAGTGGCTTTGGGATCATTGTAGCATTCAAACCTAGGAAATGCTACTTGTGGACAGTATCCAGCATCCAATCCGAGGACATGCCACCTGTGGACAGCATCCAGCATCCAGCATCCAATCTGAGGACATGCCACCTGTGGACAGTATCCAGCATCCAATCCGAGGACATGCTACCGGTGGACAGTATCCACCATTCAATCCTAGGACATTTCACAGGCATTACTCTCAATAAATACCGTGTACTCCTCTTGTTCTCTGATTGCTTCCCAGAGGATATGAACTGATACATTATAGTGTTATTTTCCCATAATTTATTTATCTATTCTAATAAACAGGTTGATTATTTTCCAGTCTTGCAGTACTATGAATAGTGCTATCACTAATATTCTTACACATGTATTTTGGTGCACATTTCTGTGACAACCAGTTGAATCAGAGTGGAATTGCTGGTCACAGATTATGCGTAGGTTCAGTGTTAGTAGGTCCTGTCAGAGTTTAACCAAATGATTGTATTAGTCTACTTTGCCACCAATAGGATATAAACATTCCAAGTGTTCTACAAACTTTCCTACACTTGGTATTGTCTGTTTTAATTTTTTTTTACTGCTTATATTTTCTGTTTTATGATGTTGAACACTTTTTTTTTTGTCTTTTTGCCTTTTCTAAGGCCACACACATGGAATATGGAGGTTCCCAGGCTAGGGGTCTAATCAGAAAGGTAGTCGCCGGCCTGTGCCAGAGCCACAGAAATGCGGGATCCGAGCTGCATCTGCGACCTACACCACAGCTCATGGCAAAGCTGCATCCTTAACCCACTGAGGGAGGCCAGGGATCGAACCTACAACCTCATGGTTCCTAGTCAGATTCATTAATCACTGAGCCACAATGGGAACTCCAACACATTTTAATACATGTTTTTCCCTCATTTGTCTATCCTTTTATGTGACATGTCTATTCATAAGTGACCATTTTTCTCTTATTCATCTATATTTTTCTTATTGCCTTGTAGGGGTTCTTTATATATATTCTGGATATGACTGAATATCTTTTTGGACTCCATATACGTTTTATACATTCTTAATGATGATTTTGATACATGTAAGTTCTTAATTTTAGTGTAATTTATCAAATTTCATTCCTCCTTACAGTTTTTAACCCTTTTTTGACTATTTAAGAAATCTTTGCCTTTCTAAAGGTCACAAAGATGCAGTGTTTTCTTCTAGAAAATTTACTTTCACATTTACTCTTACTTTCTACATTTTAGCTCTACAAAGTACCAGGACTTGATTTTAGTGTATAATGCATAGTAGAGATTATGGCTTATTTAAAAAATACATGTATATTTACCTGACTCACTTATTAAAAATACCATCTTACCGTCACTGAACTGCATTGTCAATTTAGTTATGGATCATTTTGTCTGTTTCTTTACTTTCTATTTTGTTTCATTGATCTATTTGTATATCCCTGACTCAACACTACACTCTCTTAATTACTTAACTTTGATAAATCTAGCTTTCTGATAATTAATTCTTCCAAATTTCTTCTTTTTCTTCAAGACTGTCTTGGCTAGTCCAGCATTTTCATATAAAGTTTATAATCAGATTGTCAAGTTATGCAAATATCCTGTTGAAATTTTGATTGAGACTTATTGATCTATAGATCAATATGAAGAAACTAAGTTCTTACCACATTAATATTGAGTTCTCTAATCCAAGTACATGGTGTAAAGCTCCATTAGTGTAGATACTCTTTAATTAATTTCAGTAATGATTTCTGATTTATGGGATTTTGTTTTGTTTTGTTTTGTTTTTGTTTTGTTTTATGGCCACACCCGTGGCATGTGGAAATTTCCAGGCCCAGAACTGAATCTGAGTTGCAGCTGCGACCACAGCTGTGGCAACAACGGATCCTGTCAGCCCACTGCACTGGGCTGAGGATCAAACCCGTGCCTCCACAGTGACCTGAGTTGCTGCAATCCCAACTGTGATTACAGTGACTTAACCCACTGTGTCACAGTGAGAACTGATTTATAGGTTTTACTTGCTTTATTCAAGTGATTATTTTTGATATAATTATAAAGTCTCATTTTCAAATTTTGTATTCTAATTATTTGTTTTTGATGTATAGAAGTGAAATTAATTTTGTATATTGACCTGATCGACGATATTTTGCTAAATTCACTTGGTAAGTTCATAGGACATCATGATTTTCTATATTCATGTTTATATTATCTGCAAAGAAAGAGATCTAACAGTTTCTTTCAACTCCTTATACTTTTGTCCCCTTGTTATATGAGTTGGCTAAGATCTTCCTTACAATTTTAAGTAACGGTGTGATGGAAGCCATCTCTTTTTCATTCTTGATCTTGGAAATGGCGAGGGGGCTATAAAAGTTTCATTATTGGTTGTTGTTTTTTCAGGAGATGTTCTTTTCTGGATTAAAAAAAATTTCCTGTTTATTGTTTACTAAAAATTTTGTTTTTATCCTAAATGTGTATTAAATTTTTATCAAATATGTCTCGGCAAATACTGGGAAACTTTTTTATATTGTTAATATTGTGAATTACATTGATTTATTTTCATATTTTAATTCAACCTTTAAAAAATTCTGGAATAAATCTCACTTGGTAATTATGTATTATCTTGATTATAGTTTTTACTGAGTACAATCGAGTAATATTTGTTTAAAATTACCATGCCCATATTCACAAGAGAAATTTGCCTATAGTTTTTCTCTTTTGTAATGTCCTTTTTAGGTTTTGGCATAAAGGTTAATCTAACCTTGTAGGAAACTTGTGAAAGTTTTTTTTAAATAAACTTTTTCTATTCTCTAGAAGATTTTATTTAATATTGCTTTATTTCCTCTTTAGATATTTGAGAAATTTTACCAGTGAAGCCATCAAGACCTCTGGTTTTCTTTATGGGTGAATTTGGAAATCACCAAATATATTTCCTTAATCAGTATAGATTATTCAGATTTTTAATTTTTGTGAACCAGTAAAAGTTGTCATGGATACTAACATTTTATTTGACTTCAAATTTACTGGCATAAATATCTCTTATTGTCTATTAAATGTCCATAGAATCTGTAATGATGTTCCCTTTTACCGTCTTGATATTATTTGATCCTTCTTTCTGACTCCTTTATTTCTTGCTCTATATTTATGGTGATTTATCAATTTTATTGACATTTTAAAGGAATTTTCTATTTTTTCCTGTTGCATGTTTGCTCTCTATTTAATTGATTTGTGCTCCTCTTCTTCTTCTTTCTTTGAGATTCATTGTAACTTTTTCTTGAGATAAAAACTTAAATGAGTGTATATATACACACACACACCTCCAGAGAAGGTTTATCTTATTTCTTGTAGGAAGTCACCATATGTGTAAATCATCTTGATCCAATTAGGTATTGAGACACTCCAAAGGCTGAGATTCAAATTTTGTGAAGATTTCTATTTTCAGTTTTCTCTAATTTCTAGGATGTTGTTATTCAAGAATCTCAACTGAAAAACCGGGAATGTTAGCCACAGTCCATGCCAAATCTTTTTTTCCCTTAGCCACATGGGATAACCGAAAGCTTGTCTTATTTATTTTTTAACTCATAAATGACATTTTAGAGAAGTTTTAAGTTCATAGCAAAATAGAATGGGAAGTCCAGTGGGTTCTCACATACTCCCTGTCCCCCGAAATCCATACTCAATGCCTCCCACCAGAGCAGCACATTTGTTATAATTTGACCCATCATTGATTTGATACATCATTATTACCCCAAATCCATAGTTTACATTAGGGTTCATTCCTGGTGTTGTTCATTCTCCTGGCTTTACTACGGTGCAATGCCGTGTATAGAGCCTTGTAGAGCATGAAGACCTAGTTTCACTTTCCTAAAGGTCCTTTGTGTTCTGCCTGTTCTTCTTAGGCTTTTTGTTGCTGTATTTTTCTTATTGTCCTCTTGCTTCCAAAATCTTAGGCCTCATCAAATGCGGAAAGTTCAGAAGCTGCACACTGTATTAAACTCCTCTCTCTGAGATTCTCTTTCTCTGATAGCTCTGCTTTTAAGTCTTAAGATACCTTTGTTGTCTTCCAAAGCCTTAAGTATCTGCTCTTTTGTTTTGTTCTATATCATATGCAGCTTTTATGTTTTTTCTCAGTTTTTATATAATAGAAGCTAGTCCTTCAGCCATGTCATTTTTATAGAACCAGTTTATAATTGTTTCCATCTAAACTAATTATGTTGTTGACATATTGAGACTACATAACATTACCGAGAGAAAAACTTCACTCATAGTGAAAGCATCTTTTACCACAATAGAGTCCACCTACTCATTCACTTTTTCATTCTCAACAAATATTTATTGAATACACTTAATAAGCTTATATGAAAGGCAAAATGTGCTAGACTTTGGGAATACAGAAATAAATTAAGCAACAGTTACTGGATTGAGGAAATTTCAGCCTAGTAGATTGCATGAGTGAAAAGATTAGAAAGTAGAAAGATATCAAGTTTGGACTCAGATGGATTAGTATTATTTATTAGTTGTGATCATGAACAAGTTATTCAGGTATTTCCTGGCATTAACTGGGGAAAATACTGAGTGTTATAAGATTAGACAAGTAGCATGTGATATGCCTATCACTATGCCTGTAATATAGTAAGATATAAATAATTCGTATATCTTATTGTTATTCCAGTTTAAGAGATAAAAAGTGTAAAATCTCTGGGAGCCTTTATGGAGGATAATGGGAGGTTTTATTGTGGTTGAAATATACAAGGATCATAGGAGATCACCATCCAGAGTTGTGGTAATGGCAGGGTTACAGTGTGTATATGAATTTGGAGTCAAAATTGGTTTGGGAGATAGGAAGAAGAAAGCCACTGGCATGGAGGAAGTTGTATGAGTTTCTCTATTATATAAAAAATTGAGCATTTTTAATGTACCTAACGTAGTTTAATGAGAATACAATTGTCAATAAGATAGCCATGGTAGATTAACTTATGTGTACAAAGTTTACTGATTTTCAAGGATATAGACAAGCAAGTGGGCAACTGCAAATAGTATGGTACTACATATCCTTTGGGGTAATAGCTCATCCCATAGCCACTGCTCTTTTCTCTAAAATAGGCCTTCTGCCAGATGCCTAACTTAAAGAGTCAATAGGATTATGGCAGAAGTTGAGATTGCCATTCAGTGACAGTTAGTTTTCTGCATGTGGTTAGAGCTATGGCCTGCCACATTCTCCATGTAGCCAGAGAGCAGAGAAACTTTCAATTTCTGGTTCTAGTTCTTTCTTAAGACCTGATATCAGTCTTGCTCACAGATTATGAAGATAACACACATCTGTATATTGCTTATATTCCCTCAAGCTGATTTTCATATCTTGCAACCAAACGTGCTAATAGATTTATGATAGATGCTAAGATAGAGGATATATACTTAGCCAGAGAATCACATATGAAAGGCAGGTAATGCCACTTAATTGGCAGGTCAGGGAAGGATCTTGGAGGAAGAGATGTCTAGGCTGAGATTAGAAAAATCAGCAGGGGTACCTGAGGTCAAAAAGAAGAAATAAGATTGTTCTAAGCAGAAGGAAAAACATGTGTGAACTGGAGAGGAGAGTGGGTGGTGGATGAGTAAGTACAGAAGTTCCATCTGCTGTAGCACAGTGATGAGAGGCTGAGAAGGAGAACACTTCAGATCGTCCAGGCCTAGTTGATAGGGCTGAGGGTGATATGGACCTTCCATCCTCCTTACTGCTTGTGAAAAGACTTTCCTACACTCACAGTCTAGGACTTACCACATCCCTGCTTACTTCTTCACAGAGGAAAACCAGGGCATCTGGAACCACTGATTGGAAGATGCTCTAGTTTAAATACTGGACATTTGGTCTCATTCCTTCCCTCTCTGCCTTCCACTCTAACTGGACTTTCAGAAAATACAGATTGTGACATTAGGGTGAGTGACCATTCCCAACACAGCTAAGGAAAGACAATTTAGATACTCTGTTCACGGAATGGGAAATCCAAACGTGGTGTATTGGTTAGGACTTTGATAAAGGATTCTGAAGGACCTATGATGTCGCCTAGCACTGATTTAGTCTAGGGACTTCTAGGCCAACTCAGAGAAATGAGTTAAAAGTTAGCAGCAAAACCTTCCAGTTTTATTTGAATAAAATATTTCCTTTGGTATTTTTTAGCCTCTTTATAAACAGCTTCCGTTATTTGGAGATATGTGTTAAACAATGATGCAGTTACTGAATTCTCCATTTTTGTAATTGACACTGTTCTTAGGCTGGTATTAAAGAGTGTAGCTTCTATTTTAGTAAATTTGGGATGCGGTAGAAAAGAGCTACATGATACATTGCTCTTTCCCTTAGGCTCCACAGCCATACCTTTCTGGGACAAGACAGCAGTGTCACTAAGTGCTGGAGACTGTGTATACCTCTATTCCTCCTCTCCTAACTAGAGACAGCGTATTTCTCCATCAATTCCAGACATTCCCCTTTATGCTACTTAATCAGAGACAGGATAAGACAGATCTGGTATGTTTCCATCTTATCTTGGAACTCTGCGTATTTGACCAGACTCAAACCCAGATGATCCATCAGTCATTACAGATGGCCTTATTGTTTATCCCAGGCTAATACCCATTTATCTGGAGCAGCCACTTTCTCTCCAATCAGCTTCTAATGTCAAGTAACAGCTAGCCTGAGAAGGATTTGGAAGATGATAAATTAAATGGAAAAATCAATGAAGACAGGGAATAAGGAATCTTTGTAAGCATGGTAGGTACATGAGGATGCTCAAAGGTATATTCGAAACATCCCAAATGTGTGAAATAGGAGCCTATGGAAACTTCTGTGTTTGGGGGGATGGTGGTATCAGGCTGCCCTTAACAGACACAAATTTTTAAGTGCTTACTCTGTGATAGGCACTGGGTTTAGCCCTTTCCATGGATCATCTTATTTAATACAGGTATCCTGGTGAGCTGGAGGCCACCACTGGCTTCATTAAATAGAGAAGTAATTCACTGAAAGGCCCACAGAAGAGCAGATAGCAGAGGAAGACGGTGAGCCCTGGGTTGTGAGATGCCAGGGCACATGTCTTTAATAATTTACTGCCTCATGCCCATAGGCTGACCACTTTGTCTGCCTTTTGCCTTTAGCAGCTTGGCTTTTGACCTCCTGTTTATTTGGTATCTAGGGACATTTCCACCTTGTGACTTTCTCAAAGTCCTTTGTGGTCACCCTTGGTGGCATGTGTGCTAGCACGATCTGGATGCCAGCTATAACAATGCCTCATCCTCAGGTACGAATAGTTATCCCCCAGGAGACAGGCCGGCACAACTCCTAGACTTTGTTCTGTGTCATTACTGTACTACTGCTGTTCCTTACACTTCTCCTGCTTAATAAAACAGTGTTAGCATCACCCGGACTTGTTCTTGGCTCCAGCTACCCGGCAGCCTGGCACCACCCCCAGCCACACGACGATGACGAATGCAGACTCTCAGTCAGGCTGTTCCTAATGTCAGCTCTCCCCGCCCCCTGTGACTTCTTCCCACACCCGCTCCTTGGTGGGTCTTTAGCAATTCAGCCTAACTGTCCATCCTCAGGGCCCTACCATGAGTGGTGGCCGAGAGTGTGTCGGGGGCGGGGCGGGGGGGACTTGAGGGGAGCGGCAGCGGAGGGACTCCAACGAAGGAGTGAACTGTCAGTCCTTTGTCCATTCCACCGTTCCCATTTCCACATCTTTGCTGAAATGGAATTTGAATTTCAAAAGGTTTAAAGAACATTTCTCAAACCCACAATTTCCCAGCAGCTTGAAAACCTCTGAAAACATTACCTTCAATCTGCTGCTAGTGCTGAGTGGATGTTGAGTACTTCTGTGAGCTGTCTCATGCTGGTTAGTCATGAGCTGCCTTGCAGGTCTCCTTGGCTCACCCACAAGCGAGCATTCAAACAACAAGGCTCCTTTTGGCTTCTGGGAAGAACAATCCAGTTCTCAGAAAGCTGCTACCTAAGGCGTCTCCACGGAGGAATAATTCCCTAACTGTATAAAGGATGCTCATCTAAATAAGGAAATGGAGAGTTGGATTAGAGGGTGCAAGGATGAAGGGAGGCTCTTTGCCGGAAGCGCTGGGAGGGGCTTCTCTTTTCCTGCTCCCTCCCCTGGGGTGGACTCTGAGGTTGATGTCTTGGTGATGACCTGTCTTTGGCAACACAGTCATTTTTATTTAGGGTGATTGAGGCTGCTGTGAGGGCTTCAGTAGGAGTTCCATTGTCAATTCTGCATTAAAGGACCATTAAAATAAAAGTGTTACTGTAAGAAGCTCTGTCTGCTAGATATTTCTCAGAAGAGTCTGTGCCTCTTCTGAGGGCTGCTTGCTCTTTCAATTTTCAGGAGGGGGAAACTTGCCCCTAACGAACTGAACCTTTTTAATTGATTATAAAAACAGAAGAGAACAGAGCAGTGGGAATTGTTGGCAGTGCTTTATAGCAAGTGGCAAATCACTGCATATTCATTTGTTTCTCATTGGCCAAGATGAATCTTCTTTTGGTATTAAAGCAAATGTGCTGTGAAGTTGCAGAGGACAGGGTTTAACAACTTTTCCTGGCTGGAGGCCTGAGTAATATTTTGGTGGGATGGTAGGAGGGCTGGGAAGAGGTGGGGGTGGGGAGCTGCGTAGGGGGAGGGAGGAGTGAAGTGGAGAACGTTTTTTTTTTTTTTTTTATTTTTTTAATTTTTTTTTATTTTCCCACTGTACAGCAAGGGGATCAAGTTATCCTTTCATGTGTACATTACAATTACATTTTTTTCCCCCACCCTTTGTTCTGTTGCAACATGAGTATCTAGACAAAGTTCTCAATGCTATTCAGCAGGATCTCCTTGTAAATCTATTCTAAATTGTGTCTGATAAGCCCAAGCTCCCAATCCCTCCCACTCCCTCCCCCTCCCATCAGGCAGCCACAAGTCTTTTGGAGAATGGTTTTAATGGAGCTGTGTAGAACTGAGATGGTTTCTGAAGTCGCTGAAAATAATGGTTTTACTCGTGTAGGTGTAAAGTGGGAGAGGTGGATTACAGTGTGATAACTGTAGGAAGAATCCGACTGGGGAGTGGCCGTCCTTGGCATATGGCTCCATTAGATTGGTAGTCCAGGAAATAGGACAGAATTCAATTTTTTTATGACCCAGTGAAGAGGAAGTAGTACATTTGACCCCAGTTCTTACCATGTGACTATCCGGGTTCTCAAGTAGTTGGAAGGGAAACTGGCTCCACATTACAGTTACTAAGGAGTGGATCCTGCTTCCTCACTCTCTTTTATCTCCCTCTCTCTCAGTCTTTTATAAACATTCATTTTCCTTCTATTCCATCTCACTGTCTTCACCTCCCAGTGGACCCCTTCAGCACCAGTCAAACTGAACTCATGCAGACGACTGTTTCTTTAAAGAGTCAGTTTCTTCCTCCCCAGGACATCGCACTTGCTCTTCCTTTTACCTGAGTCCCTTTCCCCCAACTCCCTGGTCCTTCCCAAAAGGCAGGGCTGACTCCTACTCATCCCTTCAGTTTTAACTTAACACTATAGCTTAATGGAAGCCTTCCACGGACACCCTGGCCAGCGCGAGCATGCCTGCTAGGGGCACTTCCCACACTGCATTTTTCCTTTATAGTAAGTATCACAACTTCAGATAATTACTAGCTTTACCCCATATAATATGAATACGTCTAGCAAATCTCAATAGTTATTAATAAAAAAAATCACAATTTGGGAGTTCACTCTGTGGGAACAGAATCTGACTGAAGCATCTTGGGTCATTGCAGAGGCGTGAGTTCAATCCCTGGCCTGGTACTGTGGGTTAAGCATCAGGCATTGTGGCAGCTGTGGCATAGGTTGCAGTTGTGGCTCAGATTCAATACCTGGCCCAAGGAACTTCCATATGCCATGGGTGTGGCCATAAAAATATCACAAGCTATATGTTTCCATGTATTCACTTCATCATGAAAAATTAAAAACATTATTAGAGAAAACACTTATTGATTCCAAAATGGAATCTTTGAGACAATAGTATAGAGTTCTCCCTGTCTGATCTTGGAAAAATACTAGAAAATTAAATTAGAGGTCTGTCCTTGCAATCAATTCAGGAGCTCCTAAATTTCTACAAGCTCTTTCTTACATTGCATTACATTTTGCAAGGTGATGCAAAATTAACAGTACATATGGCAAACATTTTAAGAAAAAATTTTAAAGGTTTGAGTGTGTGCTTAAAATCTTAGGTAATTTTTATAACTAGTTTGTCACTTGTTGCTTATAAATTTGCAGGTGAGTTTCCTCTAGTCACTGAATGTTGGCTTGTGCTTTGGCTAGAGCTGCCAAAGAAAAACCATATCCAGATTAACCTCAGGGACACATACGACAGGAATTTTATATTCAGAGGAAGTACTTTTGTCTGAATTGTCCAGGACTGGTTAATGGCATCTTTTAAAGCAGTGAATTAGGGAGAAAATAAAACACTTAAATAATGTACTTTAAGTTAGAATACAAATATACATCAATTTTCTGATCTTTTGATGCAGAAGCAGTTCTTCTGTTTGAGTTTAAATTTCTTGATGGAAGTCCTCCATCATCTTTCTTGCATCAATCATGCATAAAACACAATATCTATACCTTCCAGCCTTTTTAAAGAGAACTAAAAGACATTTGAGAAGGAATATGAAAGCAGAATCTTTTATACTCTAAGTTTTTCTCCCCAGTCTTTCACATTCTCCTCACAATTTAATAACCATTTTGAGTAGCTTGTCTTTATTGTCCATATCTATCACGTTCACGTAGTTCTCATAGAAACCACTCTTTTCATGCTCACATTTCATAGATTTGTAAGATGCATATTTAAGATATTTAGTTATAACAAGTTATGTGGCTGGCGTCAATAGGTTCAGGAACAAATACACCTGGGTCTTAGAAAGTATATGATATAACTGATGGGAACAGAGAAGGAAAGAATCCTGGCAAAGAGTTGGTATCAGTGTGAGCAGCAGTCAGGAAGTTTAATACAGTGAATGGAGAGTGTTTCTTAATCCCTCAAACTGTTATGTAGAGGTTGATTAAAAAAATTTGTTCTATGTCTGTATGTATTTACTATTTTATTTATGTCATTCCAACTTGAGAGATAGGATGTCCTATAGAGGCAAGAATAGTTCCTATGTATAGTAGGTGCTCAATTAAATGAAAGGCCTCCTAGATGCAAAACTCACTCTCCAGTCCATGCTTTTGCTAATCATTTCCTTTACATCATTTCCTTGCACCAAACAATTTTTTGATGTTCAGTAAACAATCAAAATGAGCTTTACAGTTTGATTGATTCCCTGATAAGACCAAGAACCACAGTAGCCTTAAGGGAAGAAATTTTACCATTCCCTTCTCAACTAAATTGAGTAACAGAGTAAGGGTTGTCTGCTATCCTAGAGATTTTCAATTTTTTTTTTGTTTTGTTTTTTTGCCTTTTCTAGGGCCACTTCCACGGCATACGGAGGTTCCAAGGCTAGGGATCCAATTGGAGCCGTAGCTGCTGGCCTATGCCAGAGCCACAGCAACGTGGGATCTGAGCCACGTCTGTGACCTACACCACAGCTCATGGCAATGCCGGATCCTTAACCCACTGAGCAAGGCCAGGGATTGAACCTGCAACCTCATGGTTCCTAGTCGGATTTGCTAACCACTGAGCCACGACGGAAACTCTTCAATTTTTTTTTTTAAGTGTCAATAGTTTCTAGCACTCATAACCATGTCATAAATAAATGTTACAAATGAAAATGCAATCACAAGTCACAAAAATATTGGCACAAGAGGTGGATGTCTACAAACTAGTTAGAAATATCTGACTTAAAACTAAAAGGGTTTTATAAGACTTGATTATCTCTAGGTTCTCTTGCAGATCTAAATATTGACATTGGAGGAATGATTCTTGATGCATGGCTATGAAGATATGAGCAGATATTTCATGAGCATCTATCACTTGCCCAATGCCACAGAGTCTGTGTGGGGGCCTCTGATGGCTACAACCGGATAATGTATGGTCTCTGTCTTTGAGAAAATTACTATCCAGTGGACAAGACTGGTTAGAATACAAACAGTTTTCAAGGCAGAGTGAAATAATACTTTGATGAGAAAGCATAGGGAATGAGAGATTTGATCCAACTGGAGAGATTTAAAAGAGATTTCTAAAACTGTATAATGGTTTACAATAGAAATGAACACATTTAATTGCTTGGGAATATTACCTAGAGATGTTGGCTCGAGTGGGTACAGTTCTCTGGGAAATAGAGAAGCAAGAACTCAAAAACTTGGAAGCTCTGTTCCTCCTCTCATCTCTGTTCTTCATCAGGACCAGAGTCTAATTTCTCTTAGTAAAGAATAGTAATAGTATCGAGATAATTATACTCTGTGTCCAAGGTCAGGGGTTCTTCCTGATCAGCTGTAAAAGCTAAAGTAAGGGCAGATGGGTGGTGGGAGGCTTCACTGCAGAACCAGCAAATGAAAAACTGGAGTTTTCACAATCTGCCATAACTGCATGGGTACAGTCATTAGTTGAGGTCCGTGGGTTTTTGGTTTCTCCACAGGCCATCTGTGGAAATGGCATTTGCTGTATCTCCTTCCCCATGATCTGAGGGCGTGTGCTGAGGACAGATCATCCCAAGGTTCCCTTTCTGTGAGGTGACCTGTGTATCCTCCCAAAACTCATGAGAAATGTCAGAGAGGTTTTTGGTAGAAGAAAATGGACATAATGAGAGGTCTCACTAACAGCAGGAAAGAAAACATTTATGCTGGAGGGCAGATGGTGAAAGTTCCCTTCTTAACTCTAGGAGGAATGCTGGTGGGTATGGAAAAGTCGGGTTGTGTAATTCAAACCAGGTGCTGAGTGCACTAGGATGTTGATTTTGCTCCAAGATTATCGATAAGTATCTTCCATGTTGGTCTCCAGAGATTTCCTGAATGTAGTAAGGAAACAAGTGAGACTCCCCATTTACTTGCTCTTTCCAGCTTCCTTTTTGGTTGTATGCCCCTCAGTTACCTACAAACAAAGCGAATGCAGTGAGCAATGGAGATTTTGATGAAAAGAAACCAGAAACCTTTTTTTTTTTTTTTTGAGTTGCTTATATGGAATCCATCTCTGGCTAAGTATTTTTAAAGATTATCTTTGAGGGTCATGCAGGAATCTTCAAGAATGTAAGTGCTATAAAATGGATAATGTGAAGAATCTATTACTCTGATGGGTCGTGTTTTCCTGTAGGAATTGTGCTAGTTGCGTAGCACTAGTTTATTTTCTTGGGTCCATAGATATTGGCCAGACACCAGCCTCCAAGTAGATAAATCTATCAGTGTTCTTCAAATGAAGACCTCGTCGGCTAGTCGATTGCCAGAAAATCCAGACAAACTTACCTTTACTTATAAGAGTGATCCAATTTTTATGAAACACCTAGAGGAAAATTTCAAGGAACCACAGACCACAAGTTTATTAATATTTCAATTCTGGAAAACTTGGCCTATACTTCTGATTAACTAATGGACATGTCATAGCCAGTGAAAAAGCCCTAAAGAAAAAGCATCTTTGTGATAAATAGCCTAACAAATTGTGTGTGTATTTTAAAAATGTTGCAGTGTTACAAGGCCCCACACACTTCTCTTTCTGGTGCAGTGCCCTTATCTCAATTATTCAGGCATTCAGAATTCTCAAGAGTTCTTCTTTTACCTTCACTTCCTCCTCTGCTCTTATGAAAATATCTGATATCATGTGCATATTGATGCAAATGTAAATCAGTTCGATACCTGAGTTGGGGCAGGAAATAAGTATGGGTCTGGGGGAAGGGTTTTACATTTTAAACAAATGTAGAATGAGATACTATTTTTAGTTCAATTTTTTTTGGTCTTTTTTAAGGCAATATGGGCAGCATATGGAAGTTCCCAGGCTAGAGGTTGAATCAGAGCTGTAGCTGCTGGCCTACACCACAGCCACAGCAACACAAGATCTGAGCTGCATGTGCAACCTGGCAATGCCAGATCCTTAACCCACTGAGCCAGGCCAGGGATCAAACCTGTGTCCTCATGGATACTAGCTGAGTTCATAATTGCTGAGCCACTGTGGGAACTCCTCAATTTTTTGAATATATAATATACCCATAGGATTTAAAGAACTTTATTGTTTTTTTTGTGTGTCATTCCAGAATTTTCATGTGTATAAAAGATAAATATAATTTTTGATTCCTCTTTTTACATAAAAGATCCCATATTATATACAGTCTTCACATTTTGCCTCCTTCACTTAATATATCCTGAAGCTCTTTATCAATGCATAGATAATAAACTCCTTTTTATTTTCATGCCCATAGAATTTCATTTTAGGAGTCTACGATAAGTTATTTAATCAGTTTGCTGTTTAGGAACATTTGTGTTGTTTCAGTCTTTTACTGTTTAAAAACAAGGCTGCAATGAAGAACTATTGCATAAGCCATTTTGAACACGTACAAATTTATCTGTAGGAGAATTTCCCAGAAATGGAATCTTTGGGTCCAAAGGTATATGCATTTATAATTTTAGTAAGTATTACCAAGTCACTCTCAGTTGGATTTGTACTCATGTACGCTCCCACTTGCGATGTTCAAAAATGCCCATTTCCTGGCAGCCTTAACACAAAGTGTGTTATAATGAAAGGTTTTAAACCCTTATTAAACACATTTCCAGGATTAGGGAGCTTTTGAGAAAGGAATTTATTTTATAATTAAAAACCTTCTCAATCTTCTGAAACCACTTCCCTTGGGCAGAAACAACAAAGCAGTATTTGCTACCTTCCAGGCACCATGCCAATGATTACTGAAACAGAGGTAAACGCATTAGGCTTTACACTCTGTCTTCCTTCTCTGCCACCCTCCCAACACAGTTATCAAGGCCCATTGATTTCATGTTTCAAAGTAGGTTTACTTATCACACCTATCTTCTCTCCATCCCTCTGTGCGTGACTGCAGTAGCTTTCAAACTGCTTGCCATCTCCCTTCCTCTCAGCTCCAATCTCTTGCCTCACTTTGCCCAAATGATTTTTCTAGCTATGAACTGAAGCTTGTCACTCTTCATCTCTTGGTGGCTTCTCTTGGCTTAAGGTTTAAATCCCTTAGTCCGGCATCTAAGGCCTCTCATAGCCTCACTAACCCGCCTCTTTTTCTGCTCCCTCAGAACTCGGCTCTGATGCACTGTTTGATTTCCTGCTGTAATTCTCTTCCTATTCTTCTCTACCTGGAGAATTCTCTCTCATCTTCTAACTTTCATTTTAAGCACCACCCTTTTTTAACTTTTTTTTTCTTTTTCAGAACTCTGTTTTAAACTCTGCCATGCCAGTTGGAATTAACTTTTCACTTCTTCCCCTGAGACTTGTAATACTCTTCCACATATTTGTTTCCTCTATTCAGCTGTGAGCTCATTGAAGACTGGGACTATTTCTTATTCACATTTAGATATTCGGTACTCAGAACTAAGTCTGTTTAAAGAGGCTCAATAACTTTGTTTAATTATTTAATAACAACTTGTTGATAAATGTTCTGAATCAGTTCTAAGATCATATTATAAAGAGACATTATTTCAGTCTTCTGGCTAGTGGAAATGGACATGAATAACCTTAAATTCAGTGAGCCTTTTGTCTGGGTCTATGAAGTTCAGATTCAAAAATCTACCCAATATTTGGGTTAAGACTACAGATAATAAGGAAACTTTTAGGCAATCACAGAGAATGGTTAGATACCCACCCGACCCATTCCTCTTCTTTCTACACACAGCTGTGTGGCCTCTTCCAGCTGCTCTTGAAGTTAGGTGAGCCTGTATGCTGAGTTCAGGCCAATGAAATAGGGATGGAAGAAATTAATGCCACTTCCAGGTCTAAAACCTTAAAAATTCCTGTGAAATCGTCACGTGCATTGTCTTCTCTCCTTCCCTGCCCTGGATACAGAATGTCTTAGAGGAAAACTCAGAGGCTCTAGAAAACAGTGGAGTTATATATCAGAACCACTGTATAGAAGGCTACTTACCAAATGTGGAATTGGATGTTGATAGGATTAAAAATAAAACTTTTGCTGTGCTTAACAACTAAGGTAATAAGCTTGTTTGTTACAGCATTTAGCTTATCCTGAAAACTCACACATATTCATATTGTTTAATCTAATGACAATCAGATCCTTCACTTGGAAAAAAAAGGGTGGATGGTTCATGCAAATAAAACCAAATCAGGAGTTCCCATCGAGGCTCAGTCGTTGATGAATCCGACTAGGAACCATGCATGAGGTTTTGGGTATAATCCCTGGCCTTGCTCAGTGGGTTAAGAATCTGGCGTTGCCGTGAGCTGTGGTGTAGGTCGCAGACGTGGCTTGGATCCTGCCTTGCTGTGGCTCTGGCGTAGGCTGGCGGCTACAGCTCTGATTCGACCCCTAGCCTGGGAACCTCCATATGCCACAGGAGTGGCCCAAGAAATGTCAAAAAAAGGACATAAATAAATAAATAAATAAATAAATAAATAAATAAATAAATAAACAAACCAAGTCAGAGTGGAGACATCACCTCTTCCTCTTCAGAGGAGATACAGAAAGAAGCCTGCTGGTCTTTCTTGCCCCATTGCTGTATGGCCAAAACATGAGTGAAGTGGCTGATGGCACTTAGTCAAGATTCAATGTTGAGATGCCTGGAGTGAAGAATGGCAGCATTTTAATACATGCTTTCTCTTCCAAGCAGTGATGGCCATTTTTTACGGGCAGACACCACTTTCATTCTCTCCACACAGATACTTCAGTCCCATATATGCATTTTGGGGTAACTTCTTTTTAGACCAATCCTACTTCACAGGTGAAAACTCCTTGCTCTGAGTTCACTGTCATCATAAATCCTGCTTCCCACCTCCAGAATACTGATGAGAAAAGCTTCTACCCAGCTGTCTACTCTGTACCATTACTTTGAATGTGTAGGCATCTGCATTCAGAATTCAGTCTGCACACTGAATAGGCATCAACAACTTCAAATTGAGTTCCTGGTCTTCCCCCTTCTCTCAGCCTTCCCCATCTCTGTGGATGGCAACTCCATCCTTCTGCTAGCTCAGGTCAAAACCCTCTGCGTCTCCTCTCTCTCGCACTTCACTCTCAGTGTGTCCATAGCATACCCAGAATATGGTCACTTCTTACCATCTCATTGCCACAACACTTGCCTTTTCACCATTATTTTCTCCCTGACCAGTGCAATAGACTCCTATTTCATCCCTCTCCCTCTCCGTTTTTCTCCCCACAATCTCGTAGACTATTCTGAACATGGCAGCTACAGTTCTCTTTTTACAACACAAGGCAGATAATATCAGTCCTCTCCTCAAAACTACCCCAATAATACCACATCTATATTAGTCAGGCAGGTTAGATTCTCCTGCAGAAACAAAGGTACCCCAGTGATCTCAGTGGTGTAAGGTAGCAAAGCTTTAGGTTTCATTCAGGTGAAGTCTGATGTAGTTCATATGGTTTTAACCATTTCCATTTGGAACAGTTGGATTTGAAGGATATGGTAGTAGGGCAGAGAGACATAGAAGAAGCACAATATCACTTTTGGCTTTGACTTGGAAAAGAGAAACATCACTTCTCCTCAGAGCAAGCCATGTCAGCCACCTGCAAGCGAGACTGGGACAGGTAGAACCCATGATTTTTCTGTGAGTACTGACTCTTTGGTTACACACGCATCTCAGAGGAAAAGCTAAAATTCTTTCTATGGACTACAAAGGCTTACAAGATCTGCCCTCTTCTTGCACTTAGCCCTTCACACTGTAATTCTCTGATTCCATTCTTGCCATTCTCTTCTTTTTCACCTCTGTTACAACCCCATTGACTTCCTTCTGTTCTGTGCACATGTCATAGCATTCCTGCCATAGAGTCTTTTTTACCTGCTGGGTTCACTCTACCCAGAATGCTCTTCCTCCAAACATTTGCATGCATCTCCCTCTCACTTCCATCAGACTCTAATTCAAAATTCACCTTTCAGCACCTGTCCTGACCTTTGGCAACTCCCTTCCTTGCTCTATTTTTTTTCTTAGTATAGTATTATCCAACATACATATTTCCTTAATTATCTTATTTATTAATCATCTCTCCCATCAAAGCAAAACTTAGAGGTCATACATTTTTATTATAACATCTAGAAAGAGCTTGGCACATTACTGACATGGAAATAATTGTCTAATGAATGAATACATGTCTTTCTAAACTCTCCTATATCCTGTATTATCTTTGCTCTCATTCTGAAATGATACAATCTAGATCTCTAAGTTTAGCTCCCTTCAGGCCAGACTTGAGCAAACAACCCACAACATATGTCTGTGGCAAAAAAAGATAAGAAAATCAATTCAGAGGATGTGCCTTGTTAATGATATAAGTAATGATATGCTTATACTGACAACATCATTTTAAACTACTAACTATCCATATGCCTATCTCTGTTGAAATGCAAAAACTTCCAGCAATAGTACTTTCATCATATATTTAACCCAAATATGATTTAAGTGTTTTTCTTGTTTGCTTCCATGTAGAACAGCACCCGCTCTAAACATTTAGAGGATAAGAAACCCTTCAATCCTATGGTTCCATGTTACATTACATAACTTCACAGATCTTCCTCACAGGTGCAATTGCACATCCCTAAAATGATTTTTAATCTTTTCTGCTGCTTGCTATTAGAGAATAAAAGCATACATGTGGACAGAGCCAGTGGGAGGTAGAAAGTGAAATCATGGTCTAGGTTCTTCCACAGAAAGAATTATTCTGCTGGGAGCTGCCCTCATTTAGTGAGGGATGGTTAGCACCTACCGTTGGTTTCCTAGCAACAAGAAGCTTTCCAGAAGCTAGGACATAGGGTCATTTTGCATCTTCTCTTCATTTTCTCTTGGACTCTATGAGAAGAAATTAATCTGGAAATTTCCCAGAACATAGGATGTGTTGTAAAGGTTGGCCAGAAATGGGGGCAGAAGAATTTTTGGAGTAGGTATTTGCACTATAGCCCAAACAACCTGTATTCTCATAGAGACCAAGACAAATGATGCTTATTTACCAAATTGGAGCTTATTTTGTGAGATGAATAAATTGAACAAACAAGCAATTCAAAACTCTTCTTTCTTTTCATGAGCCACATCCCCAGATTTTCCCTGTCTAAATTCTGTAGGTCTTTTACACAATAACTGTATCTGAAGTTTTCTATTTACCTCTGTTCCCTTCCAGAGAAGTTGGAGGATATACTAGGTTTGAAACCCCCAATAAGTCTGGCTTCATTCTCTGATATCGATTAGCTGTGTCTTACTGGCCAAATATTTAACCTCCCGAAATCTCAGCTTCCTCATACGAAAATAAGAATAATCATACCTGCACAGGCAGACCCCTCTAGTCACCTTATCACTAGCCCTTTGTCCTTTGTTTTTCTCTATTAACAGTGCCCTGATTTGGTTTGGATCAATTATGTGTCTAGCTTTAAAAGAAATAAAAATTCCCATCAGTTTTCTCATGTTCCTTGCAGAGAAGATTATGGAAGAGTTCCAGCTAATTAGATATAAAGAGAAGTCTTCTTGGTGGAGCTTCTAGGAAAGAGACTGTTTTCCTGATGAAAAAGAACTGACTTAGCTGGAACAAATATTCAACCCCTTCTCAGCCCCTGTCTTCAACACTGAAGTACCTTTCACTGAGACTGGTAGAGCATGATGATAGCCAGAGCCTAAATCCTTACCGATTTCCTCCAGTGGCTTAATGAAGGTCTACCTTCAGGAGGGATTTAACATGATAAAAAGTTAAGTCTTTATTCTTAAGCCCCTATTTGCTATTTTGCTGTTTGTTGAGTTTTCTGCTATTCGCCATCAAATTGGTACTCTACCCCACAGACTTGTTGTGAAGATCAGTTCAATGATAATTAACCAAAGTACAATTTTTTTGTCTATAGTTTCTCCCATTCTGTAATGTTGATAAATTATTTGTGGGGCTTTTTATTTATAAAAATACCTTGCACTAACATCAAAATGAAAGTAGATTATCTTATAACTTTTGCCATCACATGTATAGTTCACCTGATATAATACCATGTATGAGCATAATTTTCCAACATCCCGCTAATGTTTTCTAAGAGATATACAGTGTAGAAAATTCTGATTTTATTTTTCTAGTTCTATCACTGACTTGCTTTGTAATTTTGCACAGATTCCTCTCATAAAATCTCCTTCTTGACTTTTATTTTTTAATTTTTTATTTTATTTTTTGTCTTTTTGTCTTTTTAGGGCTGCACCCGCGGCATATGGAGGTTCCCAGGCTAGGGGTTTAATCAGAGCTGTTGTTGCCGGCTGAGGCCAGAGCCACAGCAACACAAGATCCTAGCCGCATCTGCGATCTACACCACAGCTCATGGCAACACCGGATCCTTAACCCACTGAGCAAAGCCAGGGATCGAACCTGAAACCTGATGGTTCCTAGTCAGATTTGTTTCCACTGGGCCACAATGGGGACTCCTTTCTTCACTTTTAAAATAAGAAAATTAAACTAAGTCAGCATTCCCCAAATTGTATTCCATAAAATGTTCATAGATGCTTCAGGAAGAAAGAGTTCTATGATTAAAGTGCTGTGTACTTTTTACGTGTCCCTCTTTTAACTAAGTGTGTTAATATTTTAAGGACTGTGATAAGTATAAAATGGTGTAGATTTGGTTTTAGTTTATTTAGCCAGCACTTACAAAATTTGACTGCTTGACCTTTGCATCAGAAAATATTGCATAATATCTGCCAACCTAAGGTTTTTATTATCAAAACTTCGGGAAGCCAAGACCACCTGACCCCTAAGTTTCATTCCACTAACAGTATGATCAGTTTATATTTTTAATTCTCTGATATCCTTGAGAATCCCCCAACCTTTCATATTTTTACCTCCATTTATTCTAAACACCAAGTTACTTGGAGTTACACAATAATGGGTGGTAAATTTTATTGAGCTCAAGCTGTCCAAGATGTTTGCCTTTATTCAGTAATTCTATAATGCTTAAAATGGAAGAGTGTCTTAGGTCATCTTTTTGAGAGAGTTACAGATGAAGAGTTGAACCTCAGCCGAGTGTGGTGAATATAAATTTTCATTTCTTTTTAAGATCTGAAACCCTATTGGGTCTTTCAAAAGATAGTATCTCCTTGATTCCTAAATCATTATTTCTGTCAACCCAAATATTGAAACGATGACAGGAATGAGCCCATAAGCCCATAAGGAAGTGAGAGGTGGACAATAGTGGAAGGTGTCAGTCAGATGTTTTCTGCTTCTCTTCCCAACAGTGGCAAGCAGCAAGTCACACTCATAGCTCTTATTCTCCCCTAGGAAAGTGAAGACCTGCTGGCTTCAACATGCTTCCCTTTAGGGGTCAGACTGGAATAGAGTGGGAGAGGAAAGCAGGTCAGACTTATTATAATGTGAGTGCATGTGCGTACACATATGTGTGTGGAAAATATGGCAGTGGTGAAGACCACGAGTAGACAAGAGACATCCAGGTGATTGTTCCACGCTGGATTTCACCAAGGGATTTCTGCTTTAGATACTAGAAGTTGTGGTTTTAACTTACTCTAGTCAGGGCTCAACTTTTGTCTTTTCTTTTATGGTCAGATCAATTGATTTTTTCCAAACTCCTAAGGATCCAATACAAACACAAAATGTCAGTTTATTCATTTATAGGTTAAGATAGACTGACCTAAGGAAAAGGTCCAGTTTATGGGGATTCATTTCACTCAGAAAATGCAACTGCAATTTGAAGACTTTCTTGAGAAGCAGAGATACACCCTTCAAGAAAATTAGATGTAGCCAGAAGATAGTCATACCAAATAAATTATTCCTATAGGAGAATCTCCTTGTTAAGGCCATTAATGAATTTATTCATCAGTTCAGTCACACAGTAATCAATCAGCAATAATTTATTCAATGTATACCATATACACTCAAAGAATGTTTTCTGTAGAATCAGAAATTTGATCTTTCTCAAGCAGCACTTCACACTCACAAACTTAGTATCTGGCCCTTATCTTTTTCTGTTTCAACTCAAGACACGAATTTCATATCCTGGCAACAAAACTTATATAATATACTAAAATATACAATGTTTTGGCTTATTTTACATTATTTACAAATTAGAGAGATTTGTTTAAATGATGAACAATAGAAAATGAAAAAGAAAACAAAGAAAGAAAATGGGGAAGAATATTTACTTTGGAAGTTTCTGTTATGGTTCAGTGGGTTGATGACCTGACTAGTATCCATGAAGATATGGGTTCAATCCCTGGCCTTGCTCAGTGGGTTAAGGATCTGGTGTTACCACAGTTGCAACCTAGGTCTCAGATGTGGCTTGGATCCTGCCTTGCTGTGACTGCGATATAGGCTGGCAGCTGCAGTTCCAATCCGACCCCTGGCTTGGGAACTCTCATATGCTACAGGTGTGGCTATAAAAAAAAAAAAATAGAGAGAAAATATACATAGATTCAGAGAACTTGGGCCAATTTCAAGCCATCGAACATAGGTAAAACTGGATTTTCTGAAGGAGCAAAGAGAAACATGGAAACAGATAAAATATTTGAATGAGTAATGGGTCAAAAATTCCCCAAATTTCCCACAAACCCACAGATCCAAGAAGCTCAATGAACTCTTAAGTATGAAAAATATGAATACAACTATACCAAGGCATATAATATTTAAATTACTAAAAATGAGTGATAAATAAATCTTAAAAGCAGCTAGGAAAAAAAAAGGCCTTACATGTAAAGGAACAAAGGTAGCAATGAGGGTGGATTTCTTATTGGGTGTAATGTGAGGAGACAGTAGAGCAACATCTTCAAAGTTATGAAGGAAAAAAAATTGTCAGCCTAAAATTCTACATCCAACAATAACATTTTTCAAAAACAAAGATGAAAAGAAAACATTTCCAGACATACAGGAGTTGAAAGAATTCATCCATAGCAGACCCTCAATATAAGAAATATTAAAGGAAGTTCCCCAGGAAGAAGCAAAAATTGTACCTAATGGAAATATGAATCTGCACAAAAAAGAGCAATGGAAATGGTAAACATATGGATAAATATTCAAGAAATATTTTCTCATACTTTAAATCTCTTCAGACTATTTAATTAAAAATTATTAAAATGTAGTGTAACACATAAACTGATGGGCACTCAGGTTGTTTCCATATCTTGGCTATTGTAAACAATGCTGCAAAGTGCATATACCTTTTCAAATTAGTGTTTTCCTTTTTCTTCAGATAAATACCTAGGAATGGCTTTTCTGGGTCATATGGTAGTTCTATTTTTAATTTTTTTGAGGCATCTCCATACTATTTTCCATAGTGGCTGTACCAATTTACATTTCCATCAGCATCCTCCACATTCTCACCAATACTTCTTACTTGTTGTCATTTGGATAATAGGCATTCTGACACATGTGAAGTGATATTTCATTGTGGTTTTGAATTGCATTTCCCTGATGATTAGTGAGGTTGACCATATTTTTATGTGCCTGTTGGCCATCTGTATGTCTTCTTTGGAAAAATGTCTATTCAAATCCTCTGCCCATTTTTTGGTTGGGTTGTTTGTTTGTTTGTTTTTTGATGATGAGTTGTGTGAGTTCTTTGTACATTTTGGATATTTACCCCTTATTGGATATATCATTTGCAAGTATCTTCTCTCATTCAGTAGGTTGTCTTTTCATTTTGTTGATGTTTCCTTTTGCTGTGCAAATCTTTTAAGTTTAATTAGGTCCTATTAGTTTATTTTTGCTTTTATTTCCCTTAGTTTAGGAGGCAGATCCCAAAGTATTGCTACAATTCATGTCAGAGTATTCTGCTGTTTTCTTCAAGGAGTTTTTATGGTTAATGGATAAAGATGTAAATGTAAAACTAGTCTTTTATCCATTTTGGTCTTTAGGTCTTTACTCTATTCTGAGTTTATTTTTGCATATGGTGTGAGAAAATTTTCCATTTCCTTCTTTTACCTGTAGCTGTCCAGTTTTCCTAGCACCACTTATTGAGGATACTGTATTTTCACCACTGTAAATTCTTGCCTCCTTCCTCATAGATTAATTGACTCTAAGTGTGTATGTTTATTTCTGGGCTCTCTATTCTGTTACATTGACCTATGTGTTGGTTTTTGCACAGTATCAAACTTTTAATATTATTGTAGCTTTGTAATATAGTCTGAAGTCAGCGAACGTGATACCTCCAACTCTGTTCTTTCCCAAGATGGTTCTGGCTATTTGGGGTCTTTTGTGTTTCCATACAAATTTGAAAACTATTTGTTCTGGCTCTGTGAAAAATGTCATTGGTATTTTGACAAGGATTGTGTTGAATCTGTAGATTGCCTTAGGTCTGATTGTCCTTTTAACAATATTGATTTTTCCAGTCCATGAACATGATGTATCTTTCCATTTGTTTGTTTCTTCTTCTGGGCCCTCTGCTAGGGGTGCTTCTCTTCCCTTTCTAACAGACTCTGTGTGGTTCTTTCTTTTCAGCGTTGGTTGTAGGAGCACCATTCTGCTAGTCTTCAGGTCATTCTCAATAAGAGTTGCTCTTTAAATAGTTGTACTTGTGTTTGCTGGGGGGAGGTGAGCATAGGAGCACAGAGTCTTCTTATACTGCCATCTTGATTGCTACTCCAACATATTTTATTTTTGAAAGAAATTAGGGCCATTTTTCTTTTCTTCTTGTTCTTTTTTTTTTTTTTTCAAATTACCTAATGTTGTCTGTGTGTTGGATTTTACTGATGTTTGAGTATTATCTATCCTTCATTAAAGCAAATAATAATAATTTATGATGGCTTGGAGTTTCCATAAGATCCAGATCTTGTGGCACAGAAATCTATTGGGGAATACATTGGGGAAAGCTCTATGGAAAGAGCAACTTCTCCTCTCAGTGCATTTTGCTGTGTTCAATTTTCGCTGATTTTCTTTTGCAGCTTGATGGTACTGTTCACTAATTTTAAAATCATGACATTTCTATATTTATGCTTGATAATTTATTTTGAGGATTATTAATATTTTATCAGAAACACATTTCTCTACTAATGCTATTTAAAGGACTTTATAACATTCTTATTTGGTTTTATTTCATTCTGTCGATGTCACATACACATGAGTATCTCTTGTAATTAAAGGAAAGTTAGAAAATCAGACTCATATAAAATAGTTTTGTCTGTTTTCTGACATTATTTCTGACACCAAGTGTGTGGTGTTTTATTTCACCAACCAATTCTCATATTCTCTCTTCTCTGACAGAAACTGGCTGTCCTGAAATTCAATTCAATTCTGACACCAGCTACCCAGAGTTAGCACAAACCTTAGAGGTCAAGGGCTCTATCCTGCAAGCTACAAATGAGAGGCTCAGGCACCTCTGAATTCTGCTTGGTTTACTACAAATTCACAGGTTCGCATGACTTCATTGGCAGGTTCGATAATTCACTAAGCAACCCACAGAACTCATAACTCAGGAAAAAATATTACATATGTTACTCTGTTTACTATAAAGAATACAATTAAGAATAACCAAGTGAAAGGGACACAAAAAGCAGAGTAAGGATGGAAGGTTATGGAAGCCACCTTCTTAGCTCTTCCACACATTCACCAACCTGGAATTCTCCAAACTCTGTCTGTTAAGAGTTCTTAAGGGGGTTTCATTATGTAGGCAAGATTAATTAAGTTATTGTCTCTAGCCCCTCTCCCTTTCCTGGATGAGGTCAAGAATCAGGATAAAATTTCCAGTTCTCTAATTATAGACTGTTTGGTAACCAAATCCCATCCTATAACTATCCAGGGACCTCCAACCACCAGGCATCTCATTATCATATATGCAGCATTCTTATCCCAGAGGTTCCAAGGGGTTAAAATCTCTGTGCTAAAGATAAAGGCAGGAGTTCCTGCTGTGGTACAGTGGGTTAAGGATCTGACAGCTGTGGCTCGGTTCACTGTGGAGGCTTGGGTTCAATCACCAACCCAAGGCAATGAACTAAAGGTGGTTGATATATACATACCTATATATTATATACATATATATAAATGATTATACCACAAAATTTATTCTCTTTTTAGGCAATTTGCAGGAGGGATACACTCATTTATTAAATGAGATATACTGGTACTTCCAAATTGATGGTCATAAGCATAACAAAGATTTAGATTTAAGGAAATATATATTTTTTAATTTAAAAGTATGTTTTTGTTTGGTTGGTTGGTTATTTGCCAGATTATTATCTCTGCCTATTTTCCCTTTTATTGTGGAGATCTTGACACAATAGTCTTTGCGGGTACTGTTGTAATTTAAATTTTTGTTTGTGGAGTTCCCATTGTGGCACAGCGGAAATGAATCTGACTAGCATCCATGAGGATGCTGTTTTGATCCCTGCCTTGCTCAGTGGGTTGGGGATCTGGTATGGCCGTGAGCTGTGGTGTAGTTGGCAGATGTGGCTCGGATCCTGCAATGCTGTGGCTGTGGTGTAGGCCAGCACTGTAGCTCTGATTTGACCCTTAGCCTGGGAACACCCATAGGCTCAGGGTGCAGCCCTATAAGGCAAAAAAAAAAAAAAAATTCTGTTCAAGCTTTTTTTTAAATTAGAGTATAGTTAATCTACAGTGTTACGTCTATTTCTGCTGTACAGCATAGTGATCCAGTCATATATGTACATATGTGTATGTATACACACACACACACACACACACATTCTTTTTCTCATAACTATTTTAATGGATGGTACTAGCTTCAGGATTTCTGGCTGGGCACATATTTGCTGGGCTTGAGTTGGGTTCAGCTTCTCCCTTTGCCCAATTCCGCTCCCTCTCTCTTACTTTCACATGTATTGATCCCTAATAAACATCTCGGATCACAGACTCCGCCTCAACATCTCCTTCTGATGAACCCAACATCCAATACAGTCCCTTACACTCTTAATGCATAAGTAGATAAAACTCCCCTGCTCAGCTTTATCGGTCTGGTTAAAAAGAGCTTTTTGGTGGAGTTGAGTAGAGAGGAAGACCATTGCGGGCATAAAAATCTTCCTGAAGGGTTACACGATTATAGTAATTATGACAACTATGCTGATGACATCAATAGCAGCTCTTTCTATGTGATAGACACACTCCTATGACAGCACTTTGAGAAGGTACTACTTTCACTCTCAGTTAAAAAATGAGAAAACTGAAAACAGAGAGACCCAGAAATGTGCCCTCACCTATTCAGTGAGAGAGCCAAGATCTGGACCCTTCTCTTAGTCATTACTCATTTTATGTGTCTAATAATGAATAATTCATGACGACAGAATTATTTTTATTTGTTTCCACTACCGAACCCCTCAGGACCACGACAGTTTCTAGGCTATAGCAACAGCTCAACAAACATTTGTTGAAAGAAAGAAAGAATGAATGAATGACTATTAAATAAGACTTTCAGGTCAATTTCAGAAAACACTTTCTTTGATAGTAGGAGTCAATTCCTTTTTAAAAGACACAGGTTATATAACATAGTATTTGTACATGATATAGGTACTATTGATATTTGAAGATTAAACTATGTAAAAATAGATTTTCTATTAATCGATGTCATATATGTTAATTTTATATTTGCTAATTTAGTCTTTGCAAATTAAACTTGAGTTGTTTCTTAGACTGCCTCCCTCCTGGAGGGCCTCAGAAAATTCACTGGTGCTATACTGTATGGAGCCTGCGTCTATGAGATGCCTTTTAGAGAAGACTTCTGGGGCACAAGAACTTTTGCTTCTCAAGACATATCTTCCAAGATCCAAGGTTTGACCCTTGGTGGCAATATGTGCCCTCATGGAACTAGGGTAGTCACCTGGCCCTCGCTGGACTGAGATATTCTCTCCTGAGAATCTAACCCTGGAAAAAAGAGATGTCAAATCTGAGAGTCTTTGAATCTGAGCCATGTTAAGTATAGAATGGTGGTTAGACAGTCTATGAACTCTTGCAGCTGACATCCCTGTAGCATCTCTGGCTCCTCCCTTAGCTGAAGCTTGCTTGTGACTGGGAGACACCACAACTTCCTGCAACCAAATACCATCTTTAGCTAAATCACCAATGTTGATTTCTGTGACTGATGATGCAAAGAACCAACACAAAACTCTTGAGACTCAGAGGGTACCCTGGTTCATTTAGCAGAGTGTAGCATAAAGAACAGGGTGTGTTCACCTGTTTGTGTAAAATGGGAAGGGCCTGGGTTTGGTGGCAGTGTACACACGATCCAGAATGGAGGTAGGATAAAGGTGGTGGTTATTTGGGGTCTTTTATTTATAACTTCAATGGGTCAATTCCAGTTCCTGAGCCTAAAAAGGAGAGACTAGCAAAGGGCAATTGTCTGAAGATTGTTGCTTTCAATTTTAGAATCCAAGAAGAACCAAGTGATTTAAGTTACTCTAGGCTTAAAGGGTTTACTTCATAGTATTCTTAAAGTTCCACTGCTTTCTTTGCCTTTTGTTTTCTGCTCTAAAAAGATCCTTAAAGTAAGCGTTCTCTCTCCCTGCCATGCTGGCATTCCCAAGGAAGATTCGTGATTGGATTATGTTCCCAGGCAGTATTAATCAAACCTGATGGCAGGGATATGTTGACGGCTTGAAGTAAGTGAAAAATAAATTAGGAAATGAGAAGGCCTGGGGTAGCAAGACATAAATTTAAAATTTAAATCTCAAAAGATGAAGAACGAGGAAAAGCCATTTTGAAAACCTGGCTTAGACTTTTCTAAATGAGTGAAATTGGGGATCAAGGGGAATAAGTTAGGAGCAGTGAATGAATTTGATTTGCATATAAGTCCTTATAGCTCTTAAGGAGAAAGTCTACATGTTTAAGCAAGATCAGAAAGCCCTTTCAAAAGTTATCATGGCCCCAGAGAAACAATTTGGAATGTTTTTAGAATATTTAGATAATAGAGTAGATTACTTGTGGCTTTTGGGAAGAGGACTTCTTATGGAAGGTATACAGTCACCAGCATAGGCAAAACTACTACAGTGCATTTATCAAATGCATTGATCTTACTTTTAGGGTATTATCTCCTTTTTTTCCATAATGTTAAATGTACTATGGTTCAGAATCCTAATCACGAGTTATTGGAAGTAACAGGAAAAAAATACCCTTAAAAATGGTTAAAGGGAAAATAGTGAGAGGTGTTGGTCTCAAATGGCCCTTGACTTTGAGTCTGGCTCTTCAACATGTACGATCTTGGACAAGTCACCTGGCCTGTGAACCTCAGTGTTCCCAAGTTGGAGAAAATGAAGCGAGATACGTGTCTAAATCAAATACGACAGTGTCAGCTCACAGTAGATATCTGAGAATCGTAGATTATTAATAGCTCCCCCTTACCTTCCCTTCCCTCCGAGAGTTGAAACTTAACAAAGCAAGGTTTTAATTTATGTAAATTTGTCCTAGTTTAGAAACAGCTCCCTTGTGGCAGAGACAAGGAGGATGATTATAAAGTTCTACTAAATTAATAAAAAGGGTGCATATCTAATCTATAGAGGTTTCATTCTACTAAAACTTAGCCAAAGTTTCCATCTAAGAGTTTATACACCCTGTATACACAACTGCTTCTCCTCCTCACCTCCCTTTTCTAGGGATAAGGAGGGTAGGGTCAGGTTGAATATTATTTAAATCAGAATTGAAGGCAAACTGCATTCAGAATACTCTAGATTTAGGAAGTTTCATTACATTTTTTAATGAGTGCTTTTTTTTTCTCTAAGTATTGACTATCCACACTTTATTTCTAACTTTTTTTTCATCTTCTCCCCATCCTTAAACTATGATATGAAGATAAAACTGCTTCCTTTACTGAGCTGCAGATACATGAGTCAAATCTTGGGTAAAAGAATTGCATAAAATGATAAAGGCAAAAGCTGGCTCCCAAATGCTAGAGTCTCATATTGGGGTTGGGTGTTGCTAGCCAGCAATCAAAACAATCTGGGTAGAGGTGGTGGGTGGGGTATTTTATTTAGTTTGGTTCACATACAAGTTTTAATCTTCCTTAAAGGGCAAGCTGTCTAAATATTTTAAAGATGGAGCTCCTGTTGTGGCTCAGCAGGTTCAGAACCTGACATAGTGTCTGTGAAGATGCAAATTCAATCCCTTGCCTCACTTACTGGATTAAGGATCCTGCATTGCTGCAAGCTGAGGCACAGATTGAATATGCAGCTTGGATCTGGTTTTGCCGTGGCTGTAATGTAGGCCTGTAGCTGCAGCTCTGATTCAACACCTAGCCCAGGAACTTCCATATGCTGCAGCTGCGGTGGTAAAAGGAAAAAATAAAATTCCAAAGAATAGTGTAGATTTTTCTGAGAGGTGTTGGAGCTGATGGTATCACGAACACCCTTATACTTCTCTCTTGTGCTGAGAACATTCCAGAGTTTACTGAGGGGATCCTCTGTGGGGGCCACTACTTCAATAAAATGAGAAGTCACTGCAGAAACCTACCCTCCTTGGCCAGAAATCTTGGGTCAAGGGTTACTAGAAGGGTTTTCAAGTCTGCCCTGCTTTATAGATAAAATGATAAAAGTACCTTGTTTGAAAGTAAGGGGAATCATGTTTAAATAAACTTATATTTATTTTATAATAGGCATGCTTATTAGAGAAAAAAATAGAGATTTTAAGCAGGGGAATTTGGTGTTAGTAGATGCAAACTATTGCATTTGAAGTGGATAAGCAATGAGATGCTGCTGTATACACACCTGCTTCTTCTCCTCACCTCCTTTTTCTAGGGATAAGAAGGTTAGGATCAGTCACTTGTGATAGAACATGATGGAAGATAATGTGAGAAAAAAGTGTATATATATGTGTGTGTGTGTGTGTGTGTGCGTGTGTGTGTGTGCATGTGTGTGTATGACTGGGTCACTTTGTTGTTCAGCAGAAAATGTCAGAACATGGTAAATCAACTAAAATAGAAAAAAATAAAAATCTTCAAAATTTAAAAAAAATTAGAAGGGAGAACACCAGTCCCTAATAAATTTACCACCCAAGGATAATCAGTGAAAAAACAGTTGTGTATTTCTTTCCTGGGGAAATTTCTCAGGTGTCCCAGTGATTTTCTGAGCTGTTGAAAACTCACCTCTCCAGTCAGACTCTGTAGGAATGATAATCTGTGATGGGTGAGGCCTTGCATGGGGATGTTGGAGACTAATCGTGTGTTGCAGGAACTTGGCTCATTTTCTTCCACATTATCCTGGGTCGAACTGATTTGTCATCTTGGCTCAGGGTGATGTGGAATGCTCACTTCCTTTGCTTTTACCTTATGGCTCTCGTCTCTTGAGCACATGTGTGTTCTGCCTGTCAGCTGGTTCCTGTCAGCTTTGCATGTAGCCGCAGGGGTTTGCCAATCCCCTCAGGGCTTGCGGGCTCACACATGGTCTATGTGGATTCTTGAATAAGTCTCCAAAGGGAGGGTATGATGGAGCAGGGCAGCACAGTGGTAGTGTCAGAGCTTCAGAAAACCAGGCCTTTCACTTAGACTAGTTGAACTGATATTTAACCCAGGACATGAAATTTCTCAAGCAGCCAACCATGGTTCCATAAGAACTGAATTTGATAAAGAAAGTCTCTTTCTCTCTATGCCAGGGAGGGGAACCAAGCTGGTTCTTTATAATTAAGAAAAAGATAAGCCGCTGGAATTTACTGAGAGGGTTGTGGCTAATGGCATAGCCTTTTAAGTAAATAATGCATGCTGGGCTGGGCTGAGGGGCACAAAAACATCTTCAAAGTGTGCTTCCCTTACCAATCTTCTTATTATGGAGAAATATGGGTTGTGGCAGAGAGAAAACAAGCAAACAAATTATATTGCAATTATGAACACAAACCTTAGAGGCCTCATATTCCTCTTCCTTAATTCAGAACTCTCCCAGATGACAAGTTCAGGAATAAAATTCTTGGAAGTAAGAGTATACTGTGAATAAATTATCTGTGCATCTCTTCTCTTCTCTCTGAAATGGAATGCTCAAAATGAGATTCTTTGGGATCCACGGAAACCCTACTGCAAGAATATTGTGACTGATAATTTTAGGCTATCTCTCCTAAGTAAGCCACAAAAACAAAGGACATGTCTTTTCGATGAATGGAAAGAAGGGGGATGACCAGAGAGAGGGTGAATGAGCTCAGGGCTTGACTATTCAAAGAGCTTCACTTTCCCGGATTCCACCATCTTTTACAATTTCTTTGCTTATCCACATGGGCATCCAGTGCAACAGTCTGGACTCTCAAGTTATGGAATCCTTTCCAGTTGACCATCACTTCCAATTACCTTCAGACTTCCACATGCAGAGCCAAATTGTTCCACATGTGAGACCTTGCAGTGAAAGACTCTATTCTCTGACCATGATCTTTTATCCTAAAATCTGTCTCACTTAGCTACTAACACAGCTCTTCTCTCAGATGTTATTAAGACCTCCAAAATCCCAAGTCCTTCTTTACCACTACCTAACCACCTGTCCTTCCTTTCCTCCAGTGCCTGCTGCCCATCACTTTAGTCATTCTCTTATCATGCATCTTACCCCACATCCTCTTATTTTTCTAATACATCTGCTTGTCAAAAACCCATATATGGAACTCCATATTCTCAGTGCCCACACTTGGACTTAAGCGCATAGGAAGAGCAAATCTATGCAATTACAAAGATCTCTGTCAATAACTTTATAGTTATAAACTCAGCTTAAGGGGGTTAGTGTAGTGGTTAAGGAACAAACTCTGGGAAAACACTGATTAGATTTAAATCCCACTTTAGCACTTACCAGAGATGAGACCTGGGAGAAGTTAATCAACATTTTTTTCTCTGTAACTTCATTTCCTTATCTTCGCGATGGGAATTTGAAACCCATTGTCTCATGGTTTGTAGTGATTATTAAGTATTATGCACAGAGAGTGGTCTATGGCATAAACCTTTAAACCTAACCATCTATCTCCCTTTTACAAATGATATCTTGCATTTCATAAAGAAAACAGAAGCCATGAAATGAGAGGATCTCATCCCTGACTTACAAATTCAAGGAGCTATTGCTGTCTTTAATTTATAATAGGATTTATGGTGATATTCCAGGACGTGAAGAAAATAATCCTGACATTGTTCTTCTGTTCGTGAAGGAGACTAGAATAACTTAGAGACTATAAAAAGTTGATATTCCCTTAATTTACAATGGTGATATCAATCTGAAAGTTATGTATTGAGTATATATTGAGTTATAGACACATGAGGGATAGAAGGGAAAGTGGAATGGATATCACATGGGAATGTGGACTTTTCTTGAATGTCTAAATCTTGTCAGCTCCAACTTGATTTTATCTTATATCTTCCTTTTCCTTTCTTTTAATATCTTGAAAAAGATCACCCACCCACCCCCATGTTTATAACTCCGTTTGAGAATTTTGCTAGTAGAGCATTCAGTTAAAAAAGAAAATCAAATACATCTGGATATGAAATGAAAATAGACTACATGCACTAAATTGAATCACAGCTCTTTCTCTTTTTAAAATTCAGGGGTCGGAACAATAAACGTGGAGTCTATGGAACTAGAAAATTTCACCTTGGGGGCAAATCAGTTGATACACTCAGATATGCTTTTCTCATGCAATACAGCTTCTATATCACCTTCAAGTTTTACTGCCCTCCAAATGATTTAAAACCATATAAAATGTAAACTCTTAGCAATATGACAAAATATGAAAATTGGAAAAGACACCATTTTATGAGCTATAAGAAGCTTAAAAAAATAGTTTCTTGGTAAACTGTCTTCTCTACCCCAGATATTTTTGTGATATAAAAGAGGATGCTGTAAGTAACATCAGTAAAAATGGTAGAGTAGGGAAATATAAGGATCTGTCCTTCCACAAAAACAGTGAATAAATTGGCAAAGCAATGTTAGAATCAATTTTGTCAGAAGTTTGGAAACTAGCCAAAGACTCATAGCAACCAGACAAACACTTAATCAAGTAAAAGGTGGCTAAATCTCAGTAGGGGAGTTTTAACTTACCTTGGCCCCAGCACCCCTCCCTAGCTCAGGAGTAATCTTGAATGTGGCAGCCTGTATTCCTGCTGTGGTTTCATGGTGCTGGCTGAAGAAGACCAGTTCTGTTATCAAAGAATTATGGTTGTGGGTTTTGACCTGTCTGGTGACTCCCTGAAGGACCAATTCAAAGGGCTTGCCTTTATTTCACTTAACTCAGAACTCTCCCAGAATGAAGACATGGTTATGTGGTTACTTACAATTGTTGGATATATTTGAAGGCAACTGTATTACTTGCTACCACTTGGGGGAAGGGACAATAGTTGGAACAAATAATAGACACACTGAAAAGCGTGGGAGAAAAAGCTGGAGAGTGATATGCTCTGGAAAATAGGGACTTTGTAAGATTCTCACATATTCTGGGGAATCCACAAGGTCAGATGCAAACAGGGCAGAATGCATACTCAGAAAACAACTGAGAAAACCCTAAGCTCTCACTTTGAGTGAACTTCAAGGTCTGTCCAAGCAGGAAATGAAGGTAAAGAGAGAGTTGTAAACTGCCATGCTAAATTTTGAAGATGTAACCCAACACACACATACACACACACACACACACACACACACACACAGTTTATCTACAAAAATTTGGAATTTTTATGGTAACAGGGAGGTATAAGTGTTTAAGGAAATATCTATCAAATAGATGACCACTAAGTTAATGGAATAGAGACAGTGGCTATCATGATAAGGAATCCAGCTTTTACAAAATCAGATTAGAAAACGAACAGTAGCAGCCATAATAATCAACAGCAACAACCCCTGGAGAGGGGAGAAAATCTGATTTCAAGAGCTGCCACATCATAATACTCAAAATGCCCAGTTTTCAACAAAAAGTTATGAGGCATTCAAATAAATAACAATGTATGGTCCTTACACTAGAAAAAAAATTAATAGAAACTCTCCTTGAGGAAACCCAGACATTGTATTTGGTAGACTAAGACTTTAACTTTTTTGGATTTTTTTCTTTTTTGCTTTTTAGGGCCACACTTGTGGCATATGGAAGTTCCCAGGCTAGGGGTTGAATCAGAGATACAGCTGCCATCCAACACCACAGCCACAGCAACTCGGGATCCTTAACCCACTAAGCGAGGCCAGGGATCGAACACATATCCCCGTGGATCCTAGTTGGGTTTATTACCACTGAGCCATGACAGAGGCTCCCAACTTTAACTATTTTGAAAACACTCAAAGAGTTTTATGAGCTACAAGAAGCTTAAAAAATTAGTTTTTGGTAAACCTTCCTCTCTATCCCAAGGAAAGTATGAGAATGATCCTCACCAAATAGAGATTATCAGTAAAAAGACAGATATTATAGAAAAGAACCAAGTGGAAATTCTGGAGTCAAAAAGTAAATTAGCTGAAATGAAAAATGCACTGGAGGGATCAACTGTAGATTTTAGTAGGTGGGAGAAAGAATCAGCAGACTTGAACATAGCTCAGTTGAGATTATCCAATCTGAGAAGAAAGAAAAAAAGAATAAAGAAAATGGACAGAGTCTAAGATACCTGTGGGACATTATCAAGCATGCTAACATAGACATACTTTCATTCCTATAAAGAGAAGAGAAGGAAAAGGTTGAAAATAATATTTAAAAAACCAATAGCTGAAAACTTCCAAAATCAAATGAAACAATCCAAGGTGTATACATCCAATATATATAGCCAAGATCAATGAATCCCAAATAAGTTAAGCTCAAAGGAAATGCACATTAAAATATATTACAATCATACAGGAGAGTGTCAAAACAAAAAAAAGAATCCTGAAAGCAAGAGAGAAGTGACTTGTCATGTACAATTGATCCTTAGTAAGATTAACAGCTGGCTTCTCATTGGAAATCATGGAAGCCAGAAAGTAGTGAGATGACATGTTTAAAATGGTTAAGCAAAAACCTTATATCTGGAAAAACTATTTTTCAAAAATGAAGGAGAAATTAAAGCATCCCCTGAAAATAATGAAAAAAAAATTTATTTCTAATAGACCTGCTCTGCAAGAAATGCTAAAGAGAGACCTTTAGGCTGAAAATGATAGGAAACTAGGAGAACAATTCAAATGCACATAAGAAATAAAGAACACCAAGAGAGGTAATTACAAAGGTAAATATAAAAGTATTAATGCTTGGGACATCTTTCATCCTATATGATTTTTAAAAAACTACATAAAATAATAATTATAAATCTATGTTAATTGGAACAGAGGTATAAAAATATAATTTGCAACAATGATAACATAAAAAGTGGACAATGGAGCAAAGATTTTGTATACTGTTGAGACTTAGTTGGTATTAATTCAAACTACATTACTGTAAGTTAAGATAATAATGGCAATCCCCATAGCAATCACCTAGAAAATGACTAAAAATATATACAGTGAAATATATGAAAAGAGGATCACAATAGCATATTAGAAAACCTTTGTCTAGCACAAAATAACACAATAAAGGAGGAATTCAAGAAATAAATGATATAAGGTATATAGAAACACATAGAAAATGACAGAAGTCCTTTCTTATCAGCATTCTATTATATATAAATAGATTAAACTCTCCAATTAGAAGGTGGTGATTGACAGGTAAATTTTTTAAAAATCCAACTATGTGCTGTCTACAAGAGACTCACTTTGGAACCACAGACAAAAACAAGTTGAAAGAAAAGGATGGAAATGATTATTCCAGGCAAACAGTAATCAAAACAAAACTGAAGTGAGTATGCTAATATCAAGACAAAATACTTTAAAACGAAAGTTTTCACAAGAGACAAAGAAGGACACTGTATAATGATAAAGGGTTAATTCATGTATAAGATATAATAATTATAAATATGTAGACACCTAACAAGAGAATTCCCAAAACATATGGAGCAAAGACTAAAAGAAACTAAAGGTAAAATAGACAGTTCAAAAATAATGCTTGGAGATTTCAAAACCCCACTTTGATAACAGATAAAACAGCTAGACAAATGGTAAACAGGGAAATAGAAGATTTGAAGAACATGATAAACTCATTCACCCTAGCAGACATACATAGAACACTCTATCTAATAATAGCAGAATACATTCTTCTTGATTGTATATGGAACATTTACCTTGATGGACTATATGATAGGCCACAAAACAATTATAAATAAAATTTAAAGATCACTGTCATACACAATATCTTTTTTAAACACAATGGAATGCAAGTTAAAAGTCAAGAACAGAAGGAAATTTGGAAAATCCACAAATATTTGGAAGTTAACATATTCTTAGTCAATGAGTTGAAGAAGAAACCACAAATCATTTAAAAAAGAAAAAAAAAAGATTTCAAATCAGTAAACAAATCTTTGACCTTAGGAAATTATAAAAGATTAAACTAAAACCTAAAGTAAACACAAGGGAGGAAATAATAAATACAACAGCAGAGATAAAATGGAGAATATATAAATAATAGCGAGGCAGAAAAAATTTTGTCTTTGAAAAGATCAGTGAAAGTGACAATCTTAAATTGCTAAAATTAGGAGTGAAAGTAGAGGCATCATTACTGAATTTATAGAAATATAAAGGATTATAATATCATATATTAAGAATCCTACGCTATCAAATTAGATTATCTAGAGAAATGGACAAGTTCCTAGAAACATGCAAACTATCAAAACTGATTCAAGAAGCAACAGATAATCTGAATACAGCTATGACAAGAAAAGATATTGAATCAGTAATCAAAAATCTTCTAACAAAGAGAATCCTGGAAACAAATTATTTCACTGACGAATTCTATCAAATGTGTAAAAAAAAAACTAACAATGTTTCATCTTAAACTTTTCTTAAAAATTGAGAATGTGGATATACATCTTAATTCATTCAATGGGGGGTCAGTGCTAACCCTGATATCAAAGGCAGACAAAGATACCATGAGAAAGAAAACTACAGACCAATTTCCCCTATTAATATAGATGTAAACATTCTCATCAAAATAGTATTAAACAGAATCTATCAACATATACAAAAAATTGCACACCATTACTAATATTAATTATCCTAGGGATATGAAGGTGTTTCAATATAGAAAAATTAATGTAATAGAATGAAGAATGAAAACAAACCATGGTATCAATCCAGGCAGAAGAAAATGGATGACAAAATTCAACACCATTTAAATGTTAAGAATACACGACGTGGCTCAGATCCCGTATTGCTGTGGCTCTGGGTAGGCAGGTGGCTACAGCTCCGATTCGACCCCTAGCCTGGGAATCTCCATATGCCGCAGAAGCGGCCCTAGAAATGGCAAAAAGACCGAAAAAAAAAAATACATGATTAACAAAGAATAGAAGGGAACTTCCCCAACTTGATAAGGGGCATCTATGAAAAAACCACTGATAACATCACACTTAATGGTGAAAGACTGAAATCATTCCCCCTAAGATCAGGAACAAAACAAAGAATTTCACTCCAACAACTTCTATTCAACATTGCATTGTAAGTGTTAGCTAGGAAAATTAGGCAAGGAAAAAAAAATCCAATTTGGAAAGGAAGAAGTAAAATTGTATATATTGGCAAATGACATGATCTCATATAGAGGAAATTCTAAGAATCTATCCAAAAACCCTAATAGAACTAATAAATTACCAAATATCCAGAAGTCTAGAAGACCAACAACAAAACAAGTAGTAATTTTCAGACTAACTTACAAAAAGCAGCAGTATTTATATACATTAGTAAGGAATAATATGAAAATGAAATTAAGCAAATCAATTCATTTACAGTAACATCAGATCAAATAAGACACTTAGGATTAAATTTGACTAAGGTAATGTAAAACTTGCAAACTGAAAACTGAAAAAACAGTGTTGAAAGAAATCAAAGAACTAGATAAATGGAAAGATAAGCCTTGTTCATGTATGGGAAGTTTTAATATTTTTAAAATGACAAATTTTTGGTACAGATTCAATGCAATTTGTACCAAAATCTCAATGACTTTTTCTACAAAAATTGAAAACCTGATCCTAAAATTCACTCAGCATTGCAGAGACCCCAAATAGGCAAAACAATCTTGAAAAAGAAGAAGAAAGTTGGAGGATACACACTTCCTGACTTCAAAATTTACTATAAGCTACAATAATCAAAACAATGTGGTACTAGTATAAGGGTGGACATATATATCAATGAAATGAAATTAAAAGTCCAGAAATGAAGTATACCTCTAGTTAAGTTATTTTTGACAGAGTTGCTAAGACCATTAAGTGGAGAAAGAATAGTCTGTTTAATAAATGGTGGTGGGACAAATCGATACCTACATGCATAAGAATGAAGCCAGACCCTTATCTCATACCATACACAGAAATCCTCTCAAAATGGATCAAAGATCTAAATATAAGAGGTAAAAGCAAAATCCCTTAGAAGTAGCATCAGTGTAATGTTCATGACCCTTGAATTTGTAACATCTATACAATGGAATGCTATTCAGCCATGAAAGGGGTAAAATACTGATAAGACATAGATGAATCTTGAAGACAGTATTTCAAATAAAAGAAGACAGATACAAAAAGCCACATATTGCCTGATTCCATTTATAAGGATAGCTGCTTAATGAGAAAAGAGTACATTTTTGGGTGATGAAAATGTTTGGGAATTAGTGATGGGTTGCACAACACTGTGAATAAATTGGAATTCACTGTATTATACACTTCACAATGGTTAAAATAGTGAATTTTTTCACGTGAATTTTACCTCAATAAAAAAATTAAGGACACACTAAAAAATAAATGCTTCAAATGAACAAAAAATAAAATAAAGATTTTTAAATGGACTAAAACCATATAGACTTTTTGTTGAGTTACAGGCTTCAGCCAAAAAGGCTTTATGTCTCTTCAGTTATGCAGTCTTCGCGGTAGAGACAGGCATCATGCTGATATAATTAACAAAATTTCCTTGTGAAATTACATTTGCAAAACTATAAATGTGTTTTCAGTTGTCTTGCATTCCTTCCAGATAGCACACCATCACCATGTATTACGTGAGGAGCTGCAATAATTTAATCAATATTATAATTAAACAGTCCCCACTATAAGTATATATTTATATACTATGGCATTGACAACTGGCTTTTAAAAAGCCTAGAGTTTAATAGTTCCGTGCATCATTTACAGTTCCCCTGCACCACTGACATGATTGATTAGCACCACAATAAGAAATTATGTCTTCGGCAGAATCCATCCTGTATTGGGAAAATTGATTATATTTCCCTAGGGAGGTCAGGTCTCAAAATGCAAATGTTAATTAATTTTTTGTATTAAAAGCTAAATACAAAGATTGAATCACTTTTATTAGGAACTTCTTTTAATGAATTCACTGCCCTTTGAACTCAAACAGTTTATCTTTTGGCACATGCATCCTATTAAAGAAAAAAACAGTTGATTGTCCAATCATCTACATGGAGTCTCCCTACTAGTTTATACAGATATGCTGCAATGGCCTTTCAGTAGCTGCTCAATTTAATCTCAGACTATTAGCAGGTTTCCTTACCTTCATTTTTGTCTTTTTTCCCCCTTTCTCTTTTTCTTTGAAAAATAATTTGAAGAATAAGCCAGGAAACTAGATAAATAGCATCATTTTACCTTTTAATGTGAAGGCTTAGAATGGAATGAGATAACATATGCTGTTTATTTCAAATATATTGTACTAGAAAAGCATCATGTCAAAAGTCATTATGGTTATGTAGATGGTAGAACCATTTGTAATTAAACTAGAGAACTGCTAGGATATATTTCATGAGCTTTTCTGGGTAGTGAACATCCATGAATCTAATGGGAGACCACCTTGTATGTATTTTACCAGAAATTTCACTGGAAATGTAAATTTAAATGTAGCAATGGTGATTTGCAGTTGACTGATCATTGTAAAAGCCAGGTCTGTCTGCAAGATGGGAAGAGTTGTGAAACTCTGTTATGATCTAACATTTCTGTGTTAAAACACTTTTTTAAATTAAGTTGATGCAGCAATGGTTATCATCCTATTTAACACAAGATTTCGGGGACCAAATATATCTTAATCAATTCTCCTCAATATGGGGTCATTGCCATGGTTTATTTTCTTAATGTTTCTGTCTTCTTTCAAAATTTTCGTCAAGCCTGCAATTCATTTGAAAAATCTCATTAGGTATCAAATGAGAAAAGCTTTAAAAGTGTTCTCTGCAGAAAGCATGCAATCCTTTGAAGGCATCCACACTACATTACTTGCAGTGTTTCACTTCAGAGCCCAGGATTAACCAGGCTATTAGAGGGGGTTTGTTCAAGGGACTATCTCTTCTTTCTGAAAATATGTGGCTTATCTGTGTATATTGATGGTGATAAATATTTTGGACTTCCAATTTTGGATTAATTATCCCAAGACAGTTTTCTTCTACTGTATTAATTATTGGTGGCTCTTAGAGTTTCTTCTCTGATACCTCTATGCCATGACCTAGCTAAGGAAAAATGACAACTTGGGTAGAATAGCTTTAGCATCATTCTTTCCACCCACCATTCTCCTCTCTATTGATATCTTTCCTGGATTCTTATCTTGGTGTCTAATACCTGCCATCGCTTTCTCACTCCCAGAGTTCACTATAATGTCTGGCACCTTTCAGCCAAACAGAACAAGGTTAAAGGGTCCCAGAAGGTCTCCATCCCCTTTCCTTATTTTCCAATGCCCTAAAGAGGGACAAATTATAACTCTCTAAAGCATGAAAGTACATGAAGTCTACATCATAAAATAGGGAATTGAAATCAGGTTTTCATTCGCTTTGCCAAGTATAAGATTGCACATTTTTCAATAACTAGGAGGGGCAATAATAGCAATTTTTAATAATGTATCATTAATTTATAAATATCTTCAGTCTCTTTCCTACTCTTTTACTCTAAGGAAGTGAGATTTCTGCTGGCTAGACTTGCTGCTCGTGCTTGGAGGAGTTTGGGGAATGAGTAAACGACAGACAGAGATTGCAGATAAATTTATCTACATGCTAAAAAGCTGAGCCAGAGAGAAGAGAGGGGTAAGAGAAAAAAAGGTTCCAAGAGCTGGGTTTGTGAAAAAGCAGGGGAGCTTGGAGATCTTCTTGGGGGGGGCGGTATTGGAGCAGCTGTGGCATGTAGTGAAATGGAGAGTGAGAGCAATGGGAATAAAGATTTTTAAATTTTGATTTACATATAAATATGATTTTTCTTTTATGGTTAAAGATATATTGGAGTAGGTTAAGTGCTATTTAATTGTTTTGGATGCTAAACTGATTTATGTTTGAAGGGTACCCAAGCTAGAGCTGGGACCACAGATGAATCAATTTTGTTGTTGCACAATTATGATTACTGGCGCCCTCTTGTGGGGATCTTGACTACTACCTGGATGGGCATGTTTTAGTACATGCCTCCATGTTTCCTAAATATTATTGTCTCAAGTTTGACACATACTGAGTTTCTTTTTGATTAAAATTACCTATCTTTTGACCAGTTTTTTTAAAGAATCTTCTTTTTGCTGCTTACCTATTGGATTCTTATGGATTAATGGTTCTAGTTAAGGTAACATATTTTACACCTGTTTTGAGTTTCTAGAAAATATGACAACTCAAAAGAGAGATTTCAATTGTGCAAATTTCAATTGTGAATTATAACTTGCCAATGACACTTTTTCCCTGGCTAACAAAATACATCAAATAGAAAACTACTTCTACTTTACATACTTGCCTTTTACCTGTTTCCCTATTCTTTTTTAAAAAATTAAATATATATATTTAAAAAAATATATATGTATATATAAATGGAAGTCCCCAGGCCAGGGATTGAATCTGAGAAGCAGCCATCACCTCTGCCACAGCTGCAGCAGTACCAGATCTTTGACCCACTGTGCTAGATCAAACCTGTATCTCCATAGCTACCCAAGATGGTGCTGCAGTTGGACTCTTAGCCTATTGTGCCACAGTGGAAGCTCCATGTTTTCCCTATTCTTCCCTCAAAGATATTGAAGATTTGTTCCCTTCTGTATTCACTAATTGAAGAGTCTATTCAGTTAAAGGTAAATCAGAATAAGACTCAAATAATGTGGTCAAAAATTTACTAAACATAGCATTTTGTTAGGTGCTGGGGTTATGGTAGAATGCAAAAAGACAAGTTTCCTACCCTTAAGGAATTTGTAATCAAATAAGAGTGACAAAGAATAACCAAAGAACCACATGTCTAAATGTGTATTCATAAGCTATGCTAAGAGCTATACAGTTAAGAGAGGATGCTATGAGAGATATAACAGGGGACCTGTCCACGGTGAGATCAAAGAAGGCTTCTTTGAGGAAGTAACAATAAGGCAAGATAGTATTTATGGGTATTACCTAGGCAAAGGGGATGGAGGGAAAGTGGTTCAGTCAGCCTCAAGAAGCAGCATATGGAAAGGTACTGAGGCAGGTCAGAGTATAGAACACACATTCAAGAAGCAGGTGGAAGTCAATCTGACTGAAGGACTTAGAAGTAGAGAGGATACAAAATGAGCCTGAAGAGACAGAGGTTTGTTAGCTACATTGAAGATTTTTTTCATAAGAGCTGTGGAAATCCATGGGTGTGTTTTAAGCATGGAAGTAGCATAACCACATGGGATTTAAAAACATTAAGTGGAGGAGTTTCCATTGTGACTCAGCAGAAGTGAATCCGACTAGTAACCATGAGGACGCAGGTTTGATCCCTGGCCTCGCTCTGTGGGTTAAAGATCCAGCATTGCCCTGAGCTATGGTGGAAGTTGCAGACTCTGCTCAGATCCAACATTGCTCTGGATGTGATACAGGCTGGCAGCTACAGCTCCAGTTCAACTCCTAGCCTGGGATCCTCCATAGGTGTAGTCCTAAAAATACAAACAAAACAAAACAAAAAACATTAAATGGAGAAAGATGAAAGCTGCAAGATGAGTCGGAGACTATGGCCACAACCTGAACGAGGTACGTTAGCAGTTTGGTCTAGTTCTGTAATGGGGGTGATAGAATTATGGAAAAGCCTTGAAAGCTGAATAGAATATAAAAATGTGTAAGACTGAATAATAACTTGAACATAGCAGGAAGGGAGAAGTAGGAGTCAAGGAGAACTCCTAGGTTTCTGTCTTCTGCAGCTGAACAGAGTGGGGCCTTTCACCAAGGCTGAAAATAACGGTGAAGACGAGATTGTGGTGAAAATGGGGATGTCAATGCAGCCACATCAGAAATGAGCTCCATTTGGCTATGCTAGAGTTTCCGTCTTTGAGTTAATCAAATTGAGATTACCTCATCTCTGAAATAAACCTAATAATACCATCCTACAGGATGGGTCTGTGTTTTACAGCTTATAATATATGTCAGGCACAGCTCCTGTCACTTAAACGGCCCTCAGTAAAGGTGAGGGGACTACGCGAACATGAGACTATATATACATGTGCACATTTAAGCTTTCACGCCTGTATGTAAATAATCATACTAATACTCTCCATTTATATTTAAATTCAGCCTACATAAAGCTACTATTATGTAGAGGATAGTTTCTTGTGTTCCTCACTAACCTTTGAACTTCTGAGTAATTTAATTCTAAACACAAGATAGACAAGATAATATACAGCCAACTTGGGTTATGCTATTTTATCTCTGCCTTCATTGGAGCCTATGAGTTCACAAAGTCAGTAAAAAAAAAAAAAAAAAAAGTGGCATCCTGGTTCTAAATAATTACAGTATTTTAACTTTAATTTAATTATGGTGCACTCAACAGCAGACCTTTAAAACTTTGTAGCGATTTGCCTCAGTGAGTTAGACTAATCAGTAAACCTCATTATACTCAACACATAAAAGGATATATATTTCCCACTTTATAACACTTCCTTAATGTGCTCCCACAGTGCTATCAAAACTGATGCTTGAGCATTTGCAGAGCTTGTATTTTTCCTTTTAAAATAAAAATCTTTGAGTATAAAGTTTTGCAGAGAAGAGCTGCAAGAGGAAGAACATTGGTCAACTGAGAAACAAGCTCTGGCCCGGCAGCATCTAGACTCTGAAGGAGCCACAAAGCATTGATGATTTAATTTTTCCCGACAGGTGACATAAAGATGATCAATGGAGTCATCAGCATCCAGATGTGGATGGAAAAAGAATTGAGAAACTCCCAATGAAGACAAGCACTGCAGTGGACATTCAGGGATGTTCCTCTGCACTTCTACGTGACCTGAGATGTGACGTATCTCCTTCGGAAAGACCAGGATTAAATTAGTGCTGCAGGAAGATCAATAAAACACTCATCGGCTAAATTAAGTGATGATATTAAAAAAAATGGAATGAACAAGTTTATTGAAGAGGAAAACAGTTACCAAAAACAAAAACCCTTTTGGAACTCTTCCTCAAATTCTCCATCTATTTAACTAAGTCACCCCCCACCCCACCAAGAGTGGGGGATGGGATGGGCAGAGAGGTAGAAGGGCTAAGACTAAAGTTATTAAGTGGAACTGAAAGGAGATACGCTAATTGGACAGTGAGAAAGACTGGTCAAATGGTTTTCATGCTTATTGACTTGACTGTGGGAACAGAATAGGGTGATGAAAATTCAGGCCATGACATAAAAGATATTCAAACTAGGAGAGCTTCTGGCCCAAATGGTGCCAGCCCACCAACAAGCTGGTGTGGAATAAACCTGTAATATTAGCAGATGTTTTACCAAAGTATCTGGGCTGTGGGTATCCAATAACAGTCCTATCATCCCCAGAATATGAAACAGTAATGTGGCTTTGTTTATTTACTGATGAATTGTGAGAGATGGTCTGGGCCCTGTGGTTTGGATAAAAATGCACCCTTTCTTTTTCTTATTCTAATCTCCCCACATCCATTAGACTTTGGTTTGGACTTGCAGTAGCTGGGGTCTTCTAAAGTGGTTGGAGTAGAAGAAAAGATATTCCACATGTGGAGTCGCATAAGTGGGGCTGTGAAGCAACCCCAGAACACTCTGCTGCTGAGTAGTTTCCATGGCCACCCCTAGTGGACTGAGGAGTTTCTCCCCCAAAACCCAGATCTTGGAAACGCTTTTCAAAATGGGAAGAATTTGGAATGAGAATTGACTTCATTTCCTCTGTTACTTTTTTCTGGCCTCCTACAAGCCTGGTGGGTTTTCAGAATAACACACATGGTTAAAGAGGGCTTAATGGGAAGAACCCTATTTTTCCAGCATTCGATAATAGCCACCCATATATTGGTAGGTATATATTTCTGTCCCGGTGGCATTCATGAATTCACCTTGCCTCAATTTCCATTGTTTCCTTTCCTACCTTCTTGCGAGCTATGCCTTCAACCCAGGTGGCGATGTCTCCAGTACCTCAGCTCCCTCTTTAGTTCTTGTTATCTTTCAACTTCCTTGGGTCTCTTTTCATTCTGCTGGTTGGAAACAAAGCATATTCCCTTCTATGTGAGCTCTCCAGTGTCTCCCCTCGGTTCAGCCTGTGTTATCCTTTAAGTGGTGTGCTGACTTTCCATGGCACCATATTCCCCATGAGAGTAAACGTGTTTCTGACTTTCTTGCTTTCTTTGTCAAATGTTTTGGCTGACATTTGCGGTCAGCCTGGAACGTTCTCCCCTTTTTAATCCTTTCCTGGCTGACTCTTGCTGACTTTAGTGACCAATTAATAGACTCCTTCTGGTTGTTCCTGCACCCTTTCAAGTTAGATCAGATCTTATTTCTGTTTCTGCAAATGTTTTTCCTTTTGCTTTAAGCCTCCCCAACCCCCTTCCTCCTCTTCCTCCTTTTCTCTCTCTTTGTCACTCACACACACACACACACACACACACACACACACACACACACACACACACTCACACAACAGTCAGCATCAGCCCGTACTTGGTCTGCCATTAGCTGATACTTGTGAATTCCCACATAAAGGTTTTTATCCACTGACCCAATTGCTCTTTTTCTGACCTAGCATTTCTGCAACTACTTGGCATTTGATAATTTCTTATATGTACGTGGCGCAAAAGAAATGTGTGTAGAAAGCAAACTTAGGGTTACCCAAAGGGGAAAGGAAGGAGGGAGGAGGAATAACTTAGGAGTCTTGGACGAATAGATGCACACAGCTATGTATAAAATAAACAATAAGAACCTACTATATAGCACAGGGAACTACAGTTAATATCTTGTAATACCCTATAATGGAAGAGAATATGAAAAAGAAAAGGTATATATGTATCACTGAACAACTCTGCTGTACAGCTGAAACTAATGCAACATTGTAAATCAACTATACTTCAATTAAAAAATAAAGTAACCCAGGACACACATGGGGAAAAAAAGAGAAATGTGTGAATGAGGTGGGGGGAGCCCCATTGCCACTGATCTGATGTCAGTTGCTGTCTACCCATGGCTTGACAGTTTAGAAAGTGTGCTATTTGTACCAGGTTCAGCTAGAGGCATAGACAGTACATGTAAAAGATCTCACTCAAAGCAGCAGGGCACCTGTCAGGGCTATAAATATTGCAACAACATAGATCCTTGATTTTTTCGATTATTTTGAATTTTCTGTGACTGCCTCTATCAAGTCAGAGTAGCAATGACTTGTTAACACTACGTGATTATATGACTAGATAAGGAAGCTAAAATGAAATTTGTCATCCCACACAGATATAATGACACTTTTAAACCAGGGTGATGACTGTTTTTAAAAACACATACCCCAATAGAGATGGAAGTCATTTTCTCTTTTATTTTTTCTATTCCTCACCTTAAAAATGTTCTGGCTTGTGTGACACAAAGAGAGTTATTCCTATCCTAAATTTATAAATTGAGCCTTGGGGGATAATGTTTTATAACTAGAAAATGAATTTTCCTTTATACATTCTTGCTAAAGAAATAATGGCACATTTTTCTGCCTCCAAAATAAAAATGTTTAAACATCATTCGCTTGTGTCATGTGCTTCACATGTTTATGGGAGGAGACTTAATTTTCTATTCTAGGTATGTAGTTTTTTTTTTTAATGTCTCCAGTGTTGATAGAGAAATATTCAATTAAAAACAAAAAAGGTATCTTCCAGGCCTAGGAGAAAATCTTCTTGGAAAACATGGGCTCTGATCTGTGTGATAAAGAGCTGAAGTGTTGCCTCAGTGAAGTGCAGTTTCCTCTGCCAGCTTTGAGAACAGAACACAGGTGCTGAGGAAAAGCCTCTTCCAAATGGTACTTCCTCAAAGACATGGTGCATCTTAATAAATATAAGCCACCCCTCCATCACCAAGCACCACATGGTCAGTGCCCTTTCCAGAAAGATAACATCCCTGTTACCTGTGAATACAGTGTCTGAAGAAGAGTTTACAATTGCCACCCTGCTCCCCCCTGCCCCAGAACACACTCATCTGGTCCCCCTTCCCTGCAAACAGAGCTGGCTTTGGCTCAGGGGATGCTTGGAGTGCCCACTCTCTGGGCCTCCCTCCTTCTTCCCTTTTCTATTTCTCAGCACCAGTAACCTTGGTCCAACCTTTGTGGGTATATCCAGAGAAAGCCCTTTTCTATCCACTCACCTCCCCATCTTTTTTTCCCAGCTTTATTGAGGTATAACTACTATACAAAAAATCTACATGTAAATCATGTATACAATTTGGTGAGTTTGGGCATATGTCTGTACTTACATACAGTCCAGGTAATAAACTTAATTATCAACCTCCAAAAGTTTCTCTGGGTGTCTTTGTTTTGCTTCTGTGGTGAGAAAACATAACACCTGACATGAAAGCTACTGTTTCATCAAACATTTGAGTGCACAATGCCTTATTGTTGACTACAAGCACTGTGTTGTACAGCAAATATCTGGAACTTACTCTTTTTTTTTTGTAGATTTATAACCTTCCACACATTGAAAAAGAACACCTCATATTCCCTCCCACTACCCCCTGGTAACCACCACTCCATTGCCTGTTTCCATACCTTTGACTATGTTAGGTGCCCCATAAGAAGAATCATGCAGTATTTCTCCTATGACTGACTTACTTCACTTAGCATAATGCCTGACAGATCCATCCATGTTGTCACAAGTATCTACTCCTTGGTTTTAATGTGGGGTGACCATCTTCAGTGGCTCCTAGCATCCATCAGATGGACAAAACAATATCTCATTAAAAGTGAGAGGCTAAAATTTTCCTTCTCAATAAGCATGAGAACAAGAAGGAACTGAGCTGGTGGGGGGGGGGAGAGAAACCATATTATCACTTTAGGTGACATTAACTTTCATTTAAATAGCCATGAGTGGGGCCATTATTTTCAGAATTTAAAGCAGTTATAAACTAACATCTTTGTGCCTTCTTGGGATCTTGGTTTCATAGAAAAAGCCTTATGTGAGTCTGTTTAATTTTTACTTGATATTAGTTTTACATCAGAAAACTACATCTGTTCCCTTGCTCATAAAGAAGAAACAAAGAAGAGTTAAACAGAGGCTAAGTCATTTCCTAAAACCCTTATCATATGTGATTTGCAGAATAGGGGTTAGAGTTTGGAATCCCTCCAGGGTACGAGGCATAAGCCCAAGTAAGCCTAATTTCTGAAAGATCCTTGTAAGTATTGCTAAGCTATACAATTTTTTATGGCATATACCTTGTGAACAACTCAGAAGTACAAGGAAGAGTCTTTAGACCCACTTAATAAGCCCAATTAACTGATGCAAGTAGTGGTTGATGCCCTGTATTCTGTCTCGTCCAGACTTGAATAGTTCTACTCCGATTAAGGAAATTCAACTGAACATTGAGTCAAAACTACAACTCAAAGAGCAAATCTGATCTTTCTGTAGAACACTTGACTTTGGGCAAGATGGGCACCAGTGCCTTCACCTAGGGAGTCCCAGAGAAGCAGCATTGGATAGAACAAGAATACCTAAATGTGGTTTGTTGGTCTTTGTGGATCTGGCAATCCATCACACATCTGCAGGCAGTTTGATAGTTCCAGAGGAAATGCAAAGAAATGATTTATTCACAGGCATTGCTGAATTGGAAAGGCATGATTGATGATTATATTCTGAAAGACTGCTTATTCTACAAGGACGGCAGTGGCCCTTTTCTCCCTACTGGTTCATTCAGTAAATAGGGTGTAGTTTATCTTCACTAACTTACTCTCTCCTCATTTACATATACTTGTGTACATGGGTTAGATTTCCATGATTCATTCTTACTTTTCTAAGGTGTTATAGTCTCGATTCATGGAAAGGGAGCAGTGGCTCAAAAGTTGTTAACTGAAGCATGAAAGTAGTGATGAAAATAGTGAAGCAAATACCACAACTTCAAATAACATTGTAAATATAAATAGCAAACAGGGCTTAGATGTGAATATAGAATGTGATTCTGCATGTACTGAGATAACTGAATTTCTACATGTGATGAATTTTCACAAGCTGTAAAAGAAAAGTTCAAGTAAGAACAATGGGTGTCTGAAAATCTGATGTTGCTGGTCCAAGCTTCTATTTTCCCTTAAGATTTCAGTGCTCTGTCTGATACAAAATTTTGTCAAACCGTGTCATAGGATCACTAAATTTTCCAGTAATTCTGAAGTACAATCCACACACTAAAAAGTTTATCTGGTTTTTTTTTTTCCAGAACAACCATTAAGTAATGCTTTCCACAATTCAAAGGACACATGTTATTTCTGAAGGCTGAGGAAAGGCCACTCAGAATTTTCTGCCTTGCAGGCAAAATATAAGTACAACAAAACAAACAGAAAACAAAAACAAAACACTGTTCCAGTAACAATATAGTTGATGACCTTACAAAATTTAACGACAAATATTATGCTTGGAGAGGAAGTAGGACAAGCTACTGCAAAAAAGTCCTTTTATCAAAGGATGCCATTGGATGTCTTATAATATCAGTGACATGGCAGCAGATGTTTTCTTTACAGTTATTGAGACCATCGATGTCAGAGGGTAGGATCAGCTCTTGCCAAGTAGGAAAACTTTGGGTAAAGTAGAGCAAATATTTACTGAGAACTTCCTCTGTGCTCTGTATCTTAGGTGTTCTCATTTAGTCAGCCTCCAAATCCTATGAAGAAGGCACTATTTTTCTCTCTCCTTGAAAGCTCAAAAAAATCATAGCTTGGACAAGGTTAGAGGTACAGCTTGAACACCAGGAGTCAATTCCAGAGTCTAATCAATCATGATACACTGTTCATATGGCAGAAAACATGATGAGTTTTTTGTTTTATTTAGCACTGAAAAATATGCCAAAGAAATACTACTTGTTTTATCAGAATGTCTTGCAAAGGTTCATTGGACTGAGTATTGATGAAAACCATAGAGCAAACCTCAGTTCCTAAGTGTGTATTTCCACTTTGGTTTCCCCAGGAAGCAATCTCTGAGAGAGACATTATCATTGAGAATGTCTATTAAGGATTGTTCTTGGAGTTAACGGGGCAAAAGGAGAAGTGAACAGTGCAGCTAAGTATCTCAGCTGATATTCTGGTGCGCTCTGGAGGAGCAAACAGGACCCTCAGTATTGTCTTAAGCTTGAGTACAGGGGCCAGGTTTTTATAATTGCATATCTGGCACTGGATGTGGGCTGCCCTTAGAAGGAGTTGTTATCTTCAGCAAAGCAGAGGGCTGACTGCTGAGCGTCATTTGCCAGTTGTTCTCCCGGCAAGTGGATGAATAAATTGCTTATTCCCAAAGGAGCCTCTCATTAGAGCATTCACTACATTGTTCTGAGGAGAAGTAGACAGTGAGGTCAGTCCTTTGCTTTTCTACCCTAGGGTATTCTTATTGCTGAGAAAAAGCAGTGCAAACTTAAAAAAATATATATGGTGGTAATTGATTGAAACAGTTACAATTCTAATTGTTTTTCTGGGAGTGTGCAAATTGTGTATCTTAGTTGTATTCAATATTTAAAATAGCCCAGTCTTCAGAGCTGTTATACCATTCATTTTAGTTGGATTTTAAATATCAAGATTTCTTAAAAGCCAGAGCTGTGACAGAAAAGGCTTAATCACTAACAGTTCATCTCTTTTCTAAAACTTTTTTCTTTAATTCAGTGCTTAAACACCCAGTAAGATAGATATAACCGAGTGTATTGGAAACACACACCACTTACACACACATGGCCCATATATGCAAGAACAGGGAATGGAAAAAGAAACAGAAGGGATTCAAAATCCATTTTTCATTATTTTCCAAGTTGAAATATTTAAACTTCCAGCTTTTGAGAATAATAAGCTTTGGTGAAAGTAGACTGTGGTTAAAAAAAAAAATCTTTCTATTTTCTGGATCTACGTTTTATCTGAATATATGGAACTGTTTGACATTTTAAACAGCTCATAATTGTGAATGTGGATTGTCTAACTTAGTAAAAATAAAGTGTAAAGTAAGAAGCTGACAGGGTGTAAAAGCAGCCCAAGGTTTCAAAATCTCTCACATTAAACTGAAAGTCCACACATTGGAAGAAGAACTGAAGGAGTATTTGCATCAAAGAAATGATTATCATCATTATTCTTCGTTTTGAAATACTGTATTTTTAATCAATTTCCTAGTTGTGAAAAACATTTAAAAATGTACTTGAAATGGGTGGTCTGTTTATGCACCAAATATTGGCTGAGGGAGCTATAGATACAAAATCACTGAGAAATACAGGTTACCAGAAAGATCAGGTGCTGGATTCCAATTCTGACTCTGGTGCAGTAGAGCTTTGTGATTTGAGCTGATCACTTACCTCTCTGGGTCTTCCATCCTTAAAACAGCACAGGGACCTATATCTGATCTCTCAGGATACAACATGATGGAAGATAATATAAGAAAAAGAATGTATGTGTGTGTATGCTTGGGTCACTTTGCTGTATTGCAAAAATTGGCACAACATTGTAAATCAACTATACTTCAATAAAAAATAAAATAATAAAAATATAAAATAAAATAATTTTATGAGTTTTTTTCAGCTTCAGCAATATCAACATTGAGGACCAGATAATTTGCAGTTTGGGAGAGAGCTTCTTGGACATGGCAGGACATTGGGTAGCATTCTTGGCCTCTACCTATTAGAAAGCAGTAGTCCCCACTCCCCCCTTCCCTGCATTAGGAGGACCACAAATACATTTATGTATTGCCAAATATTCCCTGGGGAGCAATATGCACACCGCCGCCCCCCAGTTGAGAATTTTTGGTTCAGATATTTTCCAAGGCCAAATCAGCTTTGAATTCCTATTAATTTTATGAACTCTTTCTTTCTGACTTACAGAAGAATGGTATATAGGGTTTGTGACTTTAAGAACCAAGACTTGATGACTTGGGAAATTATCAATTTTTCCATATGGTAGATGATGCTAAAATTGAGACATTACTTCTGAAAGCATGGCATGAGAAAAATCCAAGGATGTGGCTGTACAACATTTCACTGAAACTTTTTTACTAAAACTCGAAAGATCAAAAGCTCAGAGTATTGAGTAGCAGGAGGTTGAGGGTCATTGATCTTCTCCATCAAATGAGAGGGCCCTAGAAAGCTTAAGGACACTGTCTCCCAGCTATCTCAGTAGAAGCTAAAAATAGAAAAGAGATTATACACAGATGATCTATGGAAGAACTATTCCTCTAACGGAGTTAACATCCATGAAATCCATACTCACTAGATTCTTGAGAATTTTGTCAGTAGAAATACTGCCAGTTTGGACTGAAAGGCACAGAGAGATTTCAAAGGCTCTCAGACCCAACAGTCTTCTGATAGGAGGCAGGTTAATAAAGCTACTCAGCTGAAATTGCGTGCTACCATTTTCATGAAAAAGAAAGGGTGAGGGCAAACTAGGGCACGAAGGGTGAAGCACAGAGCTCAGAGGTTAGAGCTGAGAGCCACAGCCAAAAAAGTTTGACCAGCTACATTTCAAAACTGCTTTGTACCAGTGATTAATTTTTATTTTCTTTTTTATTTTCCTTTTTATTACTTTTTGTATCTGAATATCTATAACAGTTATCCTATACCTGCCCACCATTGTACATTAGATGCAGATAATTTTAATTCCTTAGATCTACAGATGGAGATAAATTGCAGTCACAAATTTCAGTTTCACTTGATGTAGATAATTAAGATGATGAGATTTAGGACTTTGGCTGGTGAGACTTAGGAAAGATTTTTGGGCTCTGAGTGATACCATCATGGGATGAGACCCTTGGAAATCTTGAGAGGGTGTGAATGCATTTTGCACTTGGGAGCACGTACATCTTTGGCAGCTGGAGTATGGGCTGTGGTAGGCAGAATTGCTAAAATACTACCCATCTTCCCCAAATATATCCCATTCTAATCTTTGGAACCTATGAATATGATGAGATATCCCTCCACGATAGTGTTCTGTCACATGGCACAGCTGGCTTTTAGATAGGGAGATTTGCAAGCGGGGCTGATCTAATCCTGTAAGCCCTTAAAAGCAGAAGAGGAGGAGTCCCTTCGTGGCTCAGTGGTTAAGGAACCTGACTAAGATCCATGAGGAGGCAGGATGCAGGTTCGACTTCTGGCCTTGCTCAGTGGGTTAAGGATCCAGCATAGCCATGAGTCACAAATGTGGCTTGGGTGCCATGTTGCTGTGGCTGTGGCAGAGGCTGGTGGCTGTAGCTTTGATTCGACCCCTAGTCTGGGAACATCCATATGCTGTGGGTACAGGCCTAAAAAGAAGAAAAAAAAAAGGCAGAAGAGGAAATAGAAGAGATCCAAAGCAGAAAGATTCAGTGTGGCATTAATCATTTGAAGGTGGAAGAACCACACAGGAAAGAATGTGAATGGCCTTGCGAAGCTCTAAGAGGACTGTAGCTAAAAGTCAGCAGAAAAATGAGGATCTCACTCTTCCAGAATGAGCTTGGAAGTAGATTCTCTCCCAGAACCTCCAGATAAGAACACAGCCAGCTTGAGATCTGATTCCAATCTTTTAATAATTCAGCATAGATCTCTGCTGAGCCCTCCTGGACTTACGACTTATAGAACCATGAGATAATAGATGGATGATGTGTGCAGTAATTTGTTATGTAGCAGTAGAAAATGAACGTATAAGCTAAATAAAAAAAATATGAAAAAAAAACTTCTGGGATTTCCTGTTGTGGCTCAGTGATAATGAACCCAACTAGTATCCATGAGGATGCAGATCCAACCCCTGGTCTTTCTCAGTGGGTTAAGGATCTGGCATTGCTGTGAGCTGCAGTATAGTTTGCAGACTTGACTCAGGACTCAGATACGACATTGCTGTGGCTGTGTTGTGGCTGGAAGCTTCAGCTCCAATTTGACCCCTAGCCAGGGAACCTCCATATGCTGCAGGCACAGCTCTAGGGAAAAAAAAAAAAAAAAAAAAAAAAAAAAACTCCTGAAAGATACGATTTGAACAGGAAAACAAAAATAGCATATTAGAAGATAGGCTGAAACACATACATACACGGAAACTTTCTGAAGCATAAAAACATGAATTTCCAAATACGAAATACAAAATTAGAAATGACAAGGGAAAGAAAAAGAAAGAAAGAGAGAGAGAGAAAGAAAGGAAGAAAGGAAGGAAGGAAGGAAGGAGGGAAGGAGGGAAGGAAGGAAGGGAGAAAGAAAGGAGGAAGGGAAGGAAGGGAATTATATTACTATATCAGAGGAAAAATTAGGATTATTTCCATAGGTGCTTAAAAGACACTTCACAAAATTCAGCATTCACTCCCGATACAACTAATTGATAGAACAGAAACCACAGATACTTATATAATTATATACACATATGCATAATCTCCGAAATCTGTCTCTTAATGTAGACATATTAGAGGCATTCTTGCTAAAGTAAGAAATAAGGTAAGCATGCCCAATATAGCATACACATTTTAACATGGTTTTAGGAGTATGAGTTTAAGAAATTAGATAAGAAGGAAAATAGATTCATGAGAATTGGAAAGAAAGAGGCAAACTTTTGCAATTGGATATCTGGAAAACTCAAGAGAATAATGAGAAAACTATTATTAACAAAATAATGTAAGATGGCCAACAAACACATGAAAAAATGCTCAACATCGCTGGTTATAAGAGAAATGCAAATCAAAACTACCATGAGATATCACCTCACACCAGTCAGAATGGCCATCATTAATAAATCCACAAATAACTGCTGGAGGGGTTGTGGAGAAAAGGGAACCCTCCTGCACTGCTGGTGGGAATGTAAACTGGTACAGCCACTATGGAGAACAGTTTGGAGATACCTTAGAAATCTATACATAGAACTTCCATATGACCCCGCAACCCCACTCTTGGGCATCTACCCGGACAAAACTCTACTTAAAAGAGACACGTGCACCCGCATGTTCATTGCAGCACTATTCACAATAGCCAAGACATGGAAACAACCCAAATGTCCATCGACAGATGATTGGATTCGGAAGAGGTGGTATATATACACAATGGAATACTACTCAGCCATAAAAAAGAATGACATAATGCCATTTGCAGGAACATGGATGGAACTAGAGAATCTCATCCTGAGTGAAATGAGCCAGAAAGACAAAGACAAAGACCATATGATATCACTTATAACTGGAATCTAATATCCAGCACAAATGAACATCTCCACAGAAAAGAAAATCATGGACTTGGAGAAGAGACTTGTGGTTGCCTGATGGGAGGGGGAGGGAGTGGGAGGGATTGGGAGCTTGGGCTTATCAGACACAACTTAGAATAGATTTACAAGGAGATCCTGCTGAATAGCATTGAGAACTTTGTCTAGATACTCACATTGCAACAGAAGAAAGGGTGGGGGAAAAATGTAATTGTAATGTATACATGTAAGGATAACCTGACCCCCTTGCTGTACAGTGGGGAAAAAAAAAAAAAAAAAAAAGAATAATACCTCGACAGAAAAAATGAGCAAAGAGCAGGAACATATTGGGAATGAATTAATATAAATGTTAAAGTTCTAAGAGTTCCTGCTGTGGCACAACAGGATTGGCGGCATCTCAGGAGCCCTGGGATGAAGGTTCAATCCCCAGCTCGGCACAATGGGTTGAGAATTAGGCATTATCGCAGCTGTGGCACAGGCCACAACTGCGGCTTGGATCTGATCCCTGGCCTGGGAATTCCATATGCCATGGGGTGCCCAAAAAAGGAAAGAAAAAAAAAATTCAAGGATATCCAATGCTATGCATGTTTAAGGAATATAAAATAATAAATAGCAGCACTCGCCCCCATTCCAATTTACAAATATTTAAAGTCATGATTCAACACTGTCTTTAATTTTGATTTTAAGCTTTTGCCCTGGAAATTCATATTAAAGTTCTCTAATGGATCACACACACAAAAAATAATAATGTAGTTTAAAAAAGTAGGATACAAAATTAATACATAGAAAACAGTACAGCTTTATATACATAAAAGTAATGATGTAATGGAAGACAAGACAATTAAAATTGTCACAGAGAAAATGGGATATTTAGTCATAAACTTAATAAGATTTACAAAAGATAAATGAGAAAAACTTTAAAATACTGCTGAAAGACCCCAACAAGTGGAAAAATTTATGTTGCTCTTAGATAAAAAGACTCAGTATCATAAAAATCTTCATTCTTCCTAAGTTGTTTTATAAATTTAACACAATCCAAATAAAAATACTAAGACATTTTTAATGATGCCATCCAAGTTGACTTTAAGTTATTGTGTTTTTTAATTTTTTTATTTTTTTCCTTTTTGGCCACCCTGATGCATAAGGAGCTCCAGGGCCAAGGATCAGATCTGAGCTGAAGTTTGGACCTAAGCTGCAGTTGTGGCAATGCGGGATCCTTAACCCACTGTGCAGGGCTGGGAATCAAACCTGCATCCCAGCACTCCCAAGACACCTCCAATCCTGTTGTGCCACAGTGGGAGCTCCTGATTTTAAATTTCACATGGAAAATGAACAAGCAAAGATAGTGAGAGAAGGACTTTAAAAAATAAGGGTCTCAGTGATAGGGATAATGATATGTTATAAACCCTTTGAGTACTGACACTGATGCAAGAATAAACAGATGGAATAAAGCACAGAATTTATCCCATACAAATGGAAATTTGGTATATGATAAAAATGATATTTCATATATTTAGGGAAAAGTTAAACTTTTCAGTTAATGGTATTGAGATATTTGGGAAAAGAAACAATTAGATTTAGAAACTCATTCCATATACCCTGCAACCTCATTCCATATATCAGAATAAGCTCCAAATTGATTGGGAGATCTAAATGTAAAAATCTAAAGCATGCAGCTCCTGGAAGGAAGAATGGATGGGATCTTTTATAAACTGGTAATAGGGATACTTACCAACCATGACTCAAAATCTATAAGCAACTTTAATAATTAGGTTCAGTTACATTTAAAAAATGGATGACTAAAATCACCATAAGCAAAGTAAAAAAATGAATTAAAAACATCTGCAATTTATACAAAGAGCTATTATCACTAAAACAGAAATAGCTACTAAAGTTGGGAGGGGAAAGGCTAATAACACAATATAAAAATGGGCAAAATATATAAACAATTCACAGAAAAGTTCATTAATCTCACTCATAACTGGAGAAGTACAAATTAAATTATATTGTCATTTCTCATGTGTCAGTTTAATCAAAATATAAAAATTTGGAAACAGAAAATTTTGGCAAGGCAATAAGGAAACAGTCATTCTCATATATTTTGCAGGAATGTAATGTTATGCTGCCCTGATGGAGGGGACTTTGGTAACATGTACAAAAATTACATATGCATTTATCCTTTTCTCAGCAGACTCTCTTCTAGGAACCTAGCCTTAAAATGCAGTGGGAGAATATGAAATGACTTATGCACAAGATTATTCGCTGTGGCATTTTTTATAGTAGCAAAAGATTGAAATCAACCCCAGTGTTCATCAGTTGGAGACGGGTTGAATAAACTCTGGTGCATTCATACAATGTAATATTGTGTAGCTATAAAAAAAGAATGAGGAATGTCTTTCTAGACTCATGCAGCTTGAGACCCAGGATATAATTCAGCGGAAAGTACCCAGTACAGAAAAATATATGCATGCGAATTTGTGTAAGGAGAGGGGTTAAATATATGTGTTAAGAAAAATGCAAATAAGTATATTTGAAAAAGAAATACTAGAGAATTAAGTAGAAAGGAACCAAAATGATTACCTGTCAGGGAAGGAAGCAACAGAATGAAGTAGGATAGCAATGGAAATGTAGCTTCTCAGAATGTAATCAGTTATATTGGTTGACTTTAGAATCATGTAAATGTTTTACATATTCAGTTTTAAGTAGAGTCAAAAAACAAAAAAGAAGAAAGCAATTCCTAAAGATTGAAAAATTATAGGAATACTCAAAGAGTATTTTCTCACACACTGGTAGTATGAATTAAAACATTTTTTGAAAGCACCCTTCCTGGCAATATCTATTAAAATGATGTGTATGTTTGCACGTGTGTGTGTGTGTGTGTGTGTGTGTGTGTGTGTGTATGCATGTTGACCTAACAATTCTATTCTGGAGAATCCATGCCAGAGAAGTAAAAATGTCCAAGTATATATGGACATTTACAGTTATTGCAGCAAAATCTGGAGGTAAAGTTCTTATTTTTATGGAATGGACCGACTGAATCATGGTAAATTTACACTATAGAATTTTATACATTATTAAAAAGAATGAATGGAACTCTACCAAGAGACTCAGAGGAATTTCTATGGTACTTTTGAAGGATAAGGACAAGATGTAGAAAAACATATAATCTTATTTTTGTAGAACATGGAATGAGGAAAAAATCATAAAGATGTGTGTGTGTGTGTGTGTGTGTGTGTGTGTGTGTGTGACTACATGAGTAAAATATATTGGACTGCACAGGAGTAGGAATTACCTGAAAGGCTGGGGGCAAATGTTAGGAAATGGGAGGGCCAGGTAAAAAAATGAGGGAAACAAACTACTTTAAAATGGATAAAAAACAATTTGTTTGCATTTGCATAATTTGATTGTATTTTGCTTTTCTGTAAAATTACGTACATATGACCATGTGACAAAAAAGGCCAACATTTTAAAAAAGACATGCAGTTATAATCCTAGTTATGGTATGCATAAGAAATGTTGACCCAAAGCTTTGAAGAGAAAGAAAAAGTGTGGGGACTTCTCTTGTGGTGCAGCCTGTTAAGGATCTGGTGTTGTCACTGCGGTAGCTGGAGTTGCTGTTGCGGCACAGGTATGATCCTTAGCCCGGGAACTGCAAACATGCTATGGATCTGGCAAAAAAATAAAAAGTGTGAGCAGAAAGGAAAAAAGATCAGGACTGGAAGACCTGGAGGAAAGCAAAATCTGGAAAAGTGTAGAGGCTTGAAGAACAAGTGCTCCAGAGACCAAGTGTTGGCTTCATGTTCTATGCAATGCAGGGCCTAGAAAGACTGCTGCTAACATGCCCACTTCTTTATCAAAACCTTTCCTCTTGACTCAAGCAAAAATGATTGCTCTCTTTTTAATACCACCTGTAATCAAGAGGGTACTTGCAAATATCTCTTTGTGTTGTAATTATTTCCATGTGCTTTCCCTCCTTTGATCTCCTTGTTGTCTTTGTTATTAAAGTGCCTGTAAGTATGACATTTATGTCAATGTCTTATATAGAAGGCATTATACAAATATTTATCCAAAGAATTGCTTGAATTAAATGGATTAGGCCAGAAACTATGTTTTCCTTCTCTAAAGCTACTCTGCTGCCCTGAAAATAATTTAAGTTACACAGAGAGTTTCCATTTGAAGGGTCTAAAATACTTATTTGCGATATCCCAAAAGAGCAAGGGTACTCTTTCAGGAATTAAGAATGGAAATATGCATGAAGAAGAATAAAAGTGAAACTAGCTTCCATCCCCGTTTGGTAGCCTGTGTGGCTGTGAAGCTCTGTCTGTAAACCAACACAGCTGTAGAATAACTAAACCATCCATCCTCCTATTTAGGCAAGAGTCTGGGAGAAAGGTTAGAGGTATTTGCAAGCTCAGAAGCCATGAGTTTAGGGAATTGGGACAAAAGCAATTTCACCCCTATGATCAGAAGTGATCTATGCTATGGACCACCTCCACTTTAAAAAAAGAAAGATGGCGACTGCAGGAGGCTAGAATCTCTCTTTCTGTTCTCCATCTTTTCACTTTTATTTCTTCCCCCATTCTTAGTCTAAATCACACTTCTCTGTTATACATCGTCTCTCTTTCAGAGTAAGAGCGCATACCTAGTGCTAGGCAAAAGCTTCTCCATCATCACCATTTTATTCCCCTCATTCCTTATTGAAACCACAAGCTTTGGGGCTTGAATTGTCTACGTGTGGTCTTAATTCATTCTAAAAATACTAAATCTGTTCAACAGTATTGAGTTATGGGAGCAGAGTGATAAAATGTGTGCTTTTCCATTTCAGGGATCCATGTGCATAAATATCTCTAAGCAATAAAATCTTATAGCTTCATACTTTTCAAATGGTAAGTTTCCTACGTGAAGTAGAAAGTCTAAGAAAAATGTTATGTTTTCATAATACAGTATTACTACTTAACCATTTCAATCACTTCATCCACATATAATTGCCATGTATGGATTTCTATCCTGCATATTTCCTCTCTTATGCAGGTGGTTTTGAAAACAGGAAGAAATTTTCAACCCTCCAAATAAAATAACATTGAAGGTAGCCCTATTATGTAAGAACTATCTTGAAATAAACCATATGTAGAAAAACAAATCCAATAGGATATGTGTATATCAATATTATTTTGTCATGCCTCAGCAGTAACAAACCCAACTAGTATCCATGAGGATACAGGTTCAGTCCCTGGCCTCGCTCAGTGGGTTTAAGGATCTGGCGTTGCCTTGAGCTGTAGTGTACGTCGCAGATGTGGCTTGGATCTGGGCATTGCTGTGGCTGTGGCATAGGCTGGCCGCTACAGTTCCAAATCAACCCCTGGCCTGGGAATTCCCATAGGCCATGGATGAGGCTCTAAAAAAAAGAAGACGACAAAAAATATTATTTTGAGTGTATCTATCTATAGGGATTTTATATGTGTAAATTTTATATTAAATATAAATTTACATATATTTTATATATTTATATTATATAAATTCACAAATAAATCCATACATGTGGATTATTCATATATATACACACACATTTGTATATATAAATTTGTTCACACAATTATGGAGGTTGAGACGTCCCAAGATCTGCAGCCCTCAAGCTGAAGATACAGGAGAGCTGGAGGTGTGGTTCCAGTTCCTGTCTAAAAGCCTAGAACTCTAAGAGCCACTGGTATAAGTTACAGTTGGGGACAGAAGAAGCTAATGTCCCAGGTCAAGTAGTCAGGCAGCGAAATTCCTTTTTATTCAGTCTTTTTGTTTGTTTGTTTATTTATTCATTTTTCAGGACGAGAGGGATTTAATCTTTATTTTTTCCAAGGTAATTTTTTTATTATAGTTGATTTATGGTATTGTATCAATTTCTGATGTACATACAGCACAGAGACCCAGTCATATGTACACACACACACACACACACACACATACAGATATATAATATATATATACACATTCTTTTTCTCATACTATCTTCCATTATGTTCTACCCCAAGAGACCAGATATAATTTCCTATGCTGTACAGTAGAACTTCATTGTTTATCCATTCTAAAAGGAGAAATTTGCATCTATTCCAGCTATTTAGGTTTTCAACCTGCCGGATTAGACCCATTCACATCAGGGAAGACAATCTGCTCTACTCAGTCTACCAATTCAAATGTCAGTCTCATCCAGATACATGCCCAGGATAATGTGACCAAAGGTCTGAACACCCCGTGGCCCAGTCAAGTTGACACATCAAATTAACTGTCACAGTCACACTGTATGAACCAGGGCACACTCCTTTGAAAAATACATTTTGGATGCATGGCTAGAGCATTAAAGGTATTTGACATTCCTTAAATAACACTCATATAAAATATTAGAACTTGCAAATATGGGCTGGCAAGCCACTTTTATGGCCTGAGGTCTCTATGAGTAATCAATTGTGTATTATGGGTACAATTTATTTCATCTATTGTTTGAATTGGAGCTCAATATAAATCTTAATTTGGCCCCATTTTGGTATAATTCCAATTCCTATTATTAGATAGATCAATTGCTCTTATTTAGAAATGTTTTATGTAACAATTTTCCAAAATAGTTTTTAATAAATTATCTGTCTGACAGTTTTTTTCTCACCAAGATAATTAATTTATTATTTTCTCACCATCATTAAATATTTTAAATATGCATATCTGCTGGCATTTAGAACTGTCTATCACAGCAGTGCCAGAAAAACCTGCAGAATCTTGTTTTCAGAGATTTTGTTCACAAGCTTCCTTAACGGTATAATTTGCATAAAATAGGCTTAAATTGATTACATATTTCTGATAAGTTTTTCTATTTCACAAGACTGGAGTCAGGGAAGGCATATATGTGTCACCACTGGCTGGTTATCCTCCCTCTGGGGAAATGGCTCTCTGCCATCCTGAGTCCAGAACAATGTACTGAAGTCATGAAAAAATTTGTCAGTGTTCCTTTTAACACTGCGGTTATGCATTCCATGATTATTAAACTTGTACATACCTGATGAGCAAGCTGCAACCAAAGAGCGATAGGCAAAAAGAAAAGAGAAGGAAAGAGAAAAGGAAAAGCTTTTATAAATAACTCATCAAACCCTGAGCTTCACTGTAGTGGAACTAAAGGTGAGTAAGATAAGAGTTTGGGAAACATTAGTTTGGATTTTGGGGGGCAAATCACAATGGAAATTATTCATGCAGCACCTGAAAGCCAGTTCAAAGTTAAAAAGTCCATAAAAGCTTAACTGTATTTCCCCTGTCTGTCCCCAAAATCATAAATGTTCCCTTCCTTCAACAATATTTATTCCACAAATATTTATTGAGTGTCTACTAGTAGACACTTGACTAGAGAAAAAATAAAATCTGCTTCTGCCCTTTGGAACCTAGAGTACAAGGGAGGCACACATTAATGAAATAATCACGTGGTGAATGTAAGATTAAAAACAAAGACAGACTGGATAAAGAAAGAGCTACAGAGGAACCCAAGCTAATTTGCCGTTTAGCTTTGCTCAAGTCTGCATCCCCCACTTACCATCTCACACCAGGTATCTGTTAGGTGACAGTAAGCCTCAGACGGAAATCTGTCACACAAAGAGTGGTCAGTAAGCTGGCATCCAAAAAAGAAACACAAATGAATTAATTCAACCTAGTCTGTAATGCTGATGAAGTCCTAACCTTCAGGTTTTAAATGCTGGCAGTGCTTCTCAAACAGCAAGGTGCATAGAAATCACTAGGGTTGGAGGTTTTTGTTTCAATGCAGCAGGCCTGGGCAGGGCCTAAAAATCTGCATTCCCAGCTGGCTCTCTGGTGTGGTTGATGCTGTGGTCCCCAAACAACATCTTGAGCAGCAAGGTTTTCAGATACTGTATTTAAAGTCCACTTGCAATGAATGTGAATTCCTGCATCAGGTTTTCCATGTCGACAGCCTCTGGAAGCATCTGGATCCAGAACCAGATGGACTCCTCAACTTGACACTCTTCTAAAGAGTCTGAGCAAGTCTTACTAAACTTGCTCGACTCTTTACCCAATTTCTGCAGAGGCAGGAGAAGGTGTACAAGATTTCTGGCCAATCCACGTTTGTTAAAATACCAGTCATTAAACCAATAAAACTGCAATGTGCTGATCATCAAACCCTCCAGTGAATTAGAGATAGTTGACGCTTTTGTGTAGCTGCCTCTGGAGTGTAGTTTTTTTTTTTTAATTTTTTTTTTGATTGGAATTTTTAAATGCTACTAACCGCAGCCTGAGTGTGTTTTGTTTTTTGTTTTTATTCTTATTTTTTGGTCTTTTGGGGCCTCGCCCACAGCATATGGAATTTCGCAGTCAAGGGGTCAAATTGGAGCTGTAGCAGCCAGCCTACACCACAGCAATGCCCAGATCCAAGCCTCATCAGTGACCTACACTGAAGCTCATGGAAATGCTGGCCCTGAGCGAGGCCAGGGATCGGACCTGCATCCTCATGGATATTAGTCAGATTTGTTTCCACTGTGCTGCAATGGGAACTCCCCTGAATTTGTGTTTTATATTCAGGTCCTTCAGCTATGAATTGAACATATTCAATATGGAAACCAAGACACACAAGCACTCTGTGTACTCTGCAGCGTTGACAAGTACTTTATGGACAACCTACATGGTCTACAACCTGAAATCTATTATGCATGTCTAAAATAAAGAAGCATGCCCCAGGCTGGCAATGGTTTCTTTGGGCAAGAGCTGAAGTCTACAGATTGTTTTGGAAGTGAGTGCATTCCAGGCAAAGGGAACAGCATGTGCTAACAATAACATACAAGAGAGGGGCAGTGCCTTACAGTGTATTGCCATCAGATGATCACATCAATCACAGATTTTCACCAGGAGTAGACAAAGGCCTCTTTCCTCTTTCCCCCTGAGCCATAGAGTCTCAGTCCTAGCGTGTAATTGACAGCTGCAGAGTCTCAACTCCCTCTGTGATTAAGCCGCAAACTGATCTTCCTTGTCACTCAGTTTTGTCTTCTGTCTGACTGTGCCTCGGTTAGCACTGGGACAGACAGTCCACACTCCTCTGGTCTCTAAGGAAATGCCTGGGGCTTTCAGAAGAGAAATTCAGTGAGTCAGCTAAGAACACAGGGCACGGTTCAAGAAAAAGCATCTGTTAGCAACATGGAACTTCACATCTGACTCAAAGGATGCTTTCAAATTTCATACAAACTCATGTGATTCAAGACAAAACCTGGTGGCGGATGACAGCTATTTTGATGTATCCACAAAAACAGTACTACTAAGTGGCAATACCATAAACACAGGTTATAGTGAGTGAATTTTTAATTTGGGGAAATGTATAGGGTATAAGATTTGTCCTTAAAGATAGGCTTTATTAGTATTCTTAGATTATGCTTTTTCTAACTAACTTGATTCAAGTTAATCCAAAATGTGATTACCCACCATACATAAATGTTTGTTCTTTACAGCTGATGTCCCTCACAACTAGTTGGCAATTTGAATTTTTTTTTTTCCTTGAACTGGGAATTTTACTGAACTCTGTCCATAGTTCCAAGTTTTATCTCCTGACAGCCCTTTCCTCTTCCACCACATCCTACTAAAGGTTGGAACATGATGCCCAAGGAAAAGGAAGAGCCAGGGGAAAGGACAGGGCCAGCCTCTGAGACAGAAACAACAGTTTTGTTTGTTCATAAAACTAATGAGCCTGTTTGGAGATGCGAATTCATCTTCAGAACTGTATTTTAACCTCAAGAAGCCGTACAACCCAGCAAGTGTGTCTGATTTTACCTTAAAAATATGTACATACACATGTATATCTATACAGACACACATAGATAAAATTCATCTTTAACTTAATAAAGATAAATGCCCAGACTAAGGTTATTGGAGCGAACGACAGGAAGAGCTCTTATATATACATAGCTTATCTTCACAAGTCTAGATTGTACTCTGAGTTATAAAACACCTGATAGTCACTTTAGGTTTTTTTTTGAAGATGTACTTACCTTTGACTGTGTGAGGATTTATTGGTTTAGGTGATAAGCTCTTTAGTAATAAAGAGAAAGTTGTACTGGCAGAACTGCTAATGCGACTGTTTGACTTTGTATTCCATTTACCCAAAGTTGTGGTTGGTGGGGTAAAATGTGTGCTTTTATTATCTGTCCCACCACCTCCTGATTCAATTTTGTTATCTCCATGGCCTCTACCAGGCTTTCTCACAACTGGTACAGGCTTGAAATCAAAATGGCTCCAAAAAAATGTGTAGATAAACTCCTGGATGAGCGGTGTAATTAATTATTAAGGGAGGTTGGCATGGTTTGTGTTACCTCCCTGGCCTTTTTTACGGTTGAGATCAGAGGCAATAAACATTCTCTCCTGCCAAATTACTATCAGAGGCAAAAAAAAGGCTAACTGCATGCACTGACCTCATGAATGAACATTTTTATGACCTTCTAAATCACCTTCTATTTTTAAGAAATAGAGCAAACACATAATATCTTGGGTAGATTTGCTTAAGCAGTTCAGACGAAGTCAGCTAGGAGAAATGGTCCGTTATAACTGAGCAAGACAGGATATGATTTTGAAAGGCAGGGCTGCCAACACTGCCAAGCTGCAAATATGGCTTTAGTCAGAATGGAATTGTGCGGTATTGCAATCATCTGCTAATTGTGCAACTATTTTTATAGTCGTAAACTTAAAAAGTAATTGTCAAACTGCCTAATGGTTCAATGGGGTTCATTATCCTATTCTACTTTATATGTATTTGACATTTTCCATAATAAAAATTTTGAAGTAATTGTTAGTAATTATTGAATAAAAAGGCTATAAAAGTGCATGTTTGGCATTACCAATTTGTAGCTAAATCTGATATTATTTAGTCCTGTTGTTGCTCGACCACTCAATGGACCATAGCCCCGCGGAGATTTGAAATGCAGGCATCACTGTTTGAGGGCAATCATGGGTTCAGCAAGAGTGGGTGGCACAAAGAAATTTGTCCAGGCACCCCAGAGTGGGTTATCTTAACATCAGGGAAAACCTGAGAGGCAAGATAAATCAGCCGGCCCCTTACTGGGACCATCACCAGGTTCCTGGTAGGGTTCAGGTTGGAAACAGAGAGCCTGGATGGTATCAAAGAAGCAATGGGAGAGAAAGAGCTGAGAATAATCAAAGAGGTGAGAAGTGATGTCAAAATAATCAGAGACTATAAGGCTGATCCCAGGCTCTCCTTGCAGGAATGAAGCTTAGCATATTGAAGTGAAATTCCTCACTCTCTGAAAAGCGCTAGAAGCCTGCATGGAATCAAGACCTACCTGCTCAACCCTACAGAGTCCTAAAGAAACTTGTTCCCTTAGGAATCACTGGTTTGGAGAGACATTAATAAGTCTCCCAATCTGAACATCACCCAAGGATTTCACAGAGATGATGGAGTTAGCGGGCAAAATGGATTTTTTTGAATGAATAAGTAAACGAACCCTGGTTCTTCTAAAAACTCACCACAAATCCAAGATATTAGATGAGAAAGATGAGATTCAACCTTTGGTTATTGCGTTCCCTCAGAGTTCCAACTTAAGCCTGTCTCTTTGGTGTAGGGAATAGAGGTTTTTGTTATTGTCATTGTTCTTGCTTGTTTGTTTGTTTTGCTTTTTAGGGCTGCACCTGCGGCATATGGAGGTTCCCAGGATAGGTGCTGAATCAGAGCTACAGCTGCCAGCTTATCCCCAGCCACAGCAATGTGGGATTCGAGCTGTGTCTGTGACCTACGCCATAGCTCATGGCTATGCTGGATCCTTAACCCCACTGTGCAAGGCCAGGGATCAAACCCATAACCTCATGGTTCCTAGTTGGATTCGTTTCCACTGCACCACGATGGGAACTCTGGAAATAGAGTTTTATTTCAGATTTTGGCAAGACATACTGACAAGTGCTGAAAATACATGATCAACTCTGGAGGCTGTTTAGAATTTGGCCCTTTTATCTCATGCATGCCCCTCATTCAAGCATCTATTCAGTTTACATTCACTGAGTGTTTTTGGTTTTAGGCAGAGTCATAGATCCTAGGGAGGAAATCTGGAATGAAATATAATTCTTGTTCCCAAGTGCTTATAGATTTGTTCTAATGTCTTTGGGACAGTTCTAGTTGTCAAAACAGAGGATGAATTTGCTAAGGAGTATCTATCTCTGTGAACGGGGGACTCCCTACTCTTTCCATTACCTTCACTAGGTGACAGAAAGAAGGAAATGTTCTCAGGAACAAGAAATACAGGAGTTCCTGTTGTGGCTCAGTGGGTTAAGAACCCAACATAGTATCTCTGAGTATGCAGGTTTGACCCCTGACTTTGCTCAGTGGGTTAAGGATCCAGCATTGCCACAAGTTGCAGTGTAGGTTGCAAACACAGTTCAAATCTGGTGTTACTGTGGCTGTGGTATAGGCCTGCAGCTGTAGCTCCGATTCAACCCCATCCTGGGAACTTCCATATGCTGCAGGTACAGCTATAAAAAAGAACAAAGGAAAAGAAAAGGAATACTGAACATTCTACTTTACCTGATCACCTTTTCCTTTCTTTCTTTCTTTCTCTCCCTTCCTTCCTTCCTTCCTTCCTTCCTTCTCTCCCTCCCTCCTTTCTTTCTCTTTCTTTCTTTCTTTCTCTTTCTTTCTTTCTTTTTCTTTCTTTCCTCCTGATGACTCTGGTTGCTGAGGAAATTTTAGGAACTTAATCTGGCTGAGATCAGAGATAAAAAAACTCGTCTCCATGGGATAGCACCAGGATTTGCAGCAAGGAAAGAAGACACATACACTTAAGACTCTGTATCATCCTATTCCCAGATGTTTGCTGGTTCCAGAAATTCACAATGGGGCTGTTTGAAATTTCTGCATTCCACGGGCTTAAATTTCTTGGAGCCCTTCTCACACAATCCCCTTCTAGAGTGAGTTGTATCGTTCATAACAAGAAACACGTTTGGCAAGCTGCAAATGGAGGCAGAGACAATTTTATCTGGAGGACTGAATAAATCCCTGGGGTGGTATTTATCCAGAATTGTCTTTCTACTTTCACTGCCAATCTTTTCCAGCTGTAGCAGCAGTGGCAGTTGCCTGGTCTTCAGCAAATAGAGATGCTGTTGTCACATCATTAGATGTTAGATTTAAAAGGCTAAAACCATTCATTGGGGCGATTTTCCTCTTTAAGGCAATTTTATTGCCTTCCCTTTCAAACAAGAACCAGAAATGGGAATGATATCTACCCTAATTTGACAAAACCACTCAAACATTTCACTTTCTAGGTCAGTGAGTTTTTTGTGCTTTTCAATTTTTCCCTTTTTAGTAAGTAACCTCATTATCTTCCTTTGTTTAGTTTCCAGGAGATTCCTGGATTTGGGAGAAAGTGCAATCAATTGATAATGGGAAATAACACCTTTGTATTTTTTGGAACTTACCTTTCAAGAAATAATAAAAGTAGGGTGTTTTCATTTCACAATCACAGCAACTCATCACAGTTGACCTTGGAGTTCTTTTTGCTTTTGATAATCATCTCTTTGTATTCACCCTGAGCACTAGGCTGTAGTAATACCCCTAATGACTGCATCCACTTCCTTATTTCACGCTCTAAGCCAGGCGCTGTATGAGGCACTTTACATACATTTCTGTTCTCAGTCTTTGCATCCTACCTGGATATTATTATAATGACTTTACACAGCAGGAAACTGAGGCACAGACACGTTAAGAAAATTGCTCGGGGTCATATAGCTTCATATTTCCTCATGGATCTAAGGTTCCCAGCCATCAAAATCACTCCTATATCGAAATGTTCTCTTTACTCAATGTGTGCCCATCACATACTTTAAAACACATAACTCAGGAACAGCATGAGTAAGGATAGACATTGGGGTATACCGAAGGAGCCAAATATTGGGCAAATGACTTCTTTTCTGAATTTCCCTTTTTTCATTGAAAAATGAAAGTAATGTATAGCACAGGGCACTAGATCTAGTCCCTTGAGATAGAACATGATGGGCGATAATAGGAAATGTGTATATCTACACGACTAGGTCACTTTGCCCTACAGCAGAAATTGACAGAATATTTTAAATCAGCTATACTTTAATAAAAAATGTTTTTAAATGTAGATTATCCCATTTATCTTCCAGGAATTCTTAGTTTATACAAGTTATGATGTTTCCTATCACATATTAGAAGCTCCATAGTTGTCAGGTCACTTTCCTTTCTATGATATCATCTTTGTGCCTCCTTCCTTTCTTCTGCGCCCCACCCACTTAATCCCAGTGATGGAGGAGTGGGCGTGGCTAAAGCTGTGTCGGAATATCCCTATCCTCTGAACTCACTGACTGGTCAAGGGAAGAATACGTAACTCAAGCTGGACCAATAAGAATACTCCCTAGGATTTTCCAGACTGAAGTTGTCAGGAATCACTCTCTTCCCTCCAGGATCATGGGCTTATTAGGATGTAAGTTCAGAGGTGGTTCTTACAGTCATGGTCCCCTCCACATAGGGGAGTCAATATATTTGAGGATAGACTAAGCCGACAGAGAGAGAAATGCAGGGATAAGAAGTGGAAAGAGATCAAGATTGACCCCCAAAAAGCTCAGCCTATTTTTCTGGTCCCCAGATCTTGCCATTCCTAAGGCTGCATGCACCCATTCTTCTCTCAAAGTTGGTGATGTTCTTTATCCTTTTACTTTTCAGGTTATCTTATTGTAAGTAAGTAAGTTGTTATTTGAATGATTTTCCACTTTCCTTCCTCCTTCAGAAATTTGAAGTTTCCCATCTAATCTGTCTGTTATAAAGCCCAAGGTATAACTGAAAATATATGATGCTGGGAATTTGCTGCAAAATAATGTAAAGATGGGGGTAGTGGATGAAGCTATAGACAGGGTAGAATAGGCCCCAGGTTAATGGTTTTGGGGGAAATGTGATGGATAGATGAGGGTTTATTTTATGCCATTTTCTTTAGTTTTTGCACATTCTAAATTCATAATGTAACTTTAAACTAGCAAACAAACAGCAACAACAACAATAAAAAACACAGATCAGGCTGTCTCATGTCCCCCCGGAAGATAGACATGACATAAGAGCAGTTTCTAACAGATGGAAAGGGAAAGACTTTTTGGTGCTTGAAGGAGGAGCCTGAAAGAGAGGAGAGCAAGACCAGAGCTCAGGTAAGGATAGCTGGTCTCCCTTGCTGTGTTGAAATCTGGAAGGAGTGGAGAATATGAAGGGGAAAAGCAGATTTTCTAAGTCGGTGATTTTTTTTTTTGGTACTTTTCAAATTTTTCCTTGACATAAACCACCCTCAAAGGGCTCTGGAACAGTAATGTAACTTGAGGAAACATCTCCTTATTGATTCATTCATTCATTTGCCTTCATTCACTCACATGCCTTTCTCTGATTCAAGAGACAGAAAAGTCTTGCTAATGCAGTGTCTCTCGGATAGGTGGTCCCCAAAAAGTATTTGTTGACTTAATGAATAGATGGAGGGATATGCTATAAAGAAATACCTTTAATTACGGAACTCTTTTGACGTTTCATCAATATTCAATCTTCTACATTTAGAACCTGCCAGAGTCTCTGCTACAGATTCTATTCTGAAGGCTGCAGTAATGTGGCCAGGAAAACATTACTACTGAAATTTTGCATAGACATCCACAGCTTGAAATTTGTTCTAAGTGACAGAGTTTGAAACCCCTACATCAAGTTTTCTAGCTTTGAGTGACAAGGATGTCAAAAAGATGAAAATTAATCTTTCAAAATATGGTTTTTGCTTGTTGAACTGAAAACCTTTTATTTTCTTCTGGGTAGAGAAGCTCTTTCAATATGATGAATTCATCGTGTAGACTTAATTGACTTAGTAATTTTAACAGCGGTTAATTTTTTAGGGGATGTAACAAGCATTTGCTATGTTTAATTGATGAGAATCTAAATTGACTATTCTATATTTTCTTCTATTAGATGTGTAGACAGCCTAGGTTCATCAGTGCTTTTATTTATGGCATTCATTTGAACCACAGCTATTTATTGAGTACAAGGTACTACATGCTGCGAAAAAAAAAAAAAAAGAATGAGAATGCATGGTTTATACCTTCATAGCATTAATAAATTAATAGGGGAGAAAAACTATATAATTTTTGGCTCTTTTATAGGCAAGTCAGTTGCTTTAAAAATAAACCAGGAAATTGTCATAAATTATGTGCCACCGGCTGGCATGTACCATGCTGCTGCACCACATTCTTCTCACCAGGCTGCCTCCCTGCAGGGCAACACACAATGGTAATCCTTCATCCCACTGTTTCTATTTGTCCTCAATTATGTGAAGGTAAACATAACTGGAGCTAAGAAAAATTGAGAAATCAGGAACGTTTGCGTAACTCAGGTGCCCCAGATATGTCCAGTGTTCAGAAAGCACTGTTCCTTTTACAAAAACAAACAAACAAACAAACAAAAACATACAATGAGCTCTGTTTTTAGAACAGTTTTAAATTTACAGAAAAATTGCTAAGATTGTATGATTATATGTCGGTATAATGAATGAACCAGCATAGACCATTATTGTTAGCTCAAGTCCTTTCGTTATTCAGATTTCCTTAATTCTAACACAGTTGCCTTTCATTCAAATGTCAGGATAGTCTGAAATTGCGACATAATGGAAGGGAACAATATGGAGAGAAATGTAGGTTGAACTGGCTGCTGTGTGGCTAGAATCCACAGTCAGTGACTTTTTTTATGGGAATAACTATGGGATCATTTTGTCCTTAGCTCCTGCCCCTGCCTCCATTTTGATAGGGTCAGTGGACTCCTTTTCAAATCTTAGCTTGAAATAACCAAAGGGCTCATTAAGATGGTTTTCCTAAAGCAGAAGAACAATTCATCCTTAAAGTCAAATTCAAGAGGAAAAAGAAATACCATTTTTTAAATGATTTCACAGAGTCATCTCACACTAGCCCTCAAACTAAAACAAATATAGATATAGATTATATTTACCTTCACTTTTCTGTACTCCTATTTTATATCTTCTCCCTAGTATGTGCTGATTCATAAATGCCATCAGATATCTGGTTTAGACATTCCAGGATCCTGAAGCTACTTCCCAAACCCGATGATATAAGAAATGCATAAGAAAGTGAAAATAACCTTCATGGAACATACCCTCCACACAAGGTGTCAATGCTGCTTTGACTGGCAAAGTTCTGTTGGTTCTCTTAGAAGTTTTCTATCTTCCAGAGACTGCGTCTCCCACCTGTTGTGGTAGAACCCTGCAGAGATGGGAGGTTGCCACCAGAGGACACTAATAGAATTGTCACCTGGGGAACCTGGCATAGAGATACCAATTCCAAACTCCTGCATCTGCCTTTGAGTGTCCTGTAAGTAACCTCATGTTCATAAGTCTCTTGTTCGGTATTTGTCTGTCTTTGAATCAGTTTTCTTAAGGGGGTGGGGGGAATGTCCATGGATCTTTAGTTGACACCCTTGTTGTCAATCCTGACCCCTGACCCTGGATGTGGTCTCTATTCTACCTACTCTTTTTATTGCCTTGAGACACTTAGGAACATTTATGGTTTGCAGATCCTTTGTTCTTGTTTTGATTTGAATCTATAGATATGTTACTCCTTTTTTGACATCTCATTCCAATACCATCTGAATTACGCTCAAATGTGAAAATGAACTTTCAGACCAGACTGGGTTCTTTTGACACATGAGATTCTATTGAAAAACAGAGGAGAAAATATTTCTATGCACTGAAGTAAAAGGTTGAATGGAAGAGGCTGGTTTTCAGGTTGGCCTTTAGACATGACCAGGACTTTAAGGCAGAAAAAATAGGTCAAAGTCAAGAGAGCAAGGAGATCAAAGTCATAGATAGAGTGTGATGTGGCATCCTGCATCATACACTATCCTGAAGCAGAGGTTCTAAGGAGGGTGGTAAGAGAATAAAGTTCAAAAACTTCAGTAGGACTAGTTGTCCAAGAGTATATTGATACTAGACCCAAATAGGAATGACCCTCAGGCAGGTCTAAAACCTGGGCCTGCTGAGGGATGCTTCACCTGAGTCTGAATTGATTCAAGTAGGCTCACTACAAATGGCTTAAAAATAGGCTGAGGTTGTTTTGTACTTGTGTCTTCCACCTGATAGGCAGGTAGAAGCATGGATAGTTTCCAGAACAGCTAATGATGGTGGAGAGAAGACAGGAGTGTACAAATATGCCTAGAGAATGGTTAAGCTGAGCTAAGGCCATGTGGAATCCTCACCCACACAGAGGTGTCATTACTAGTAACTTTACAACCTCGTGGGGTCTTGGAATTAATTCCCCATCAATGCAGGGACATGTACAGTGCCCTCTCCTATTCTATATGACCTGGCCTGCATGTTTTCATATCTTTTACCTCTCAAAAAAAAATTATGTTCACTGACTTTGCTGAGTCAGGAAACAGAAAATGAACATAAGTTGACCACTTAGCCAGTCCTATGCAAGGTTCCTCACTGAAATTTTTTCCTTTAATTCTCACAATAGTAAGGTAAGTATGGTGAGGAAACCAAGATGTAGAGAGAACAAGGTAACACATTTGAAATCAGCCTCACGTGGCTCCAAAGCTCCATCTTGTTCTCTATCCCACAGTTTCTTACAAAGAACTTATATACACTCAGCATCAGGACATCATTATAAAAAAGGACAATTTTAGAAGGTTAATCTGGTAGCCAGACTGGAGTGGACTGGAGTAATGAGGAGATCGGGGTAAGGTGTTATTTTAATAATATATGAGCTGTTTGAAAATTTCTTTCTATAAGAAAGGTGTTTTTTATGAACTTATTTTGTAATTAACAAACTGATTGTAAAATTCATACAAAAATGCAAAGAACCCAAAATGACCAAAATAATTTTGAAAAACAAAGTCAGAGGACTCATACTACCTGAATCCTAGACTTGCTCTGAAACTACAGTAATTATTGGTATAAGTATAGATATGTAAATCAAGACAGCAGAATAGAGTCGAGAAAGGGTCAATTGATTTTCAACAAAAATGCCAAAGTAATTCAATGGGAAAAGAGTAGTCTTTTCCATAAATTACAAAAAAAGGTGATATAATAATAATAATAACATAAACCTTGACCCCTCAATTCACAACACATAAAAAAAAATTACATGAAATGGATCATAGACCTAAATGTAAAAACTAGAAGTATAAAATTTCTAGAAATACGTAGGGGAAAATCTTTGTGTCTTGGATTAGGCAAATTTTATTAGGCAGAATACAAAAAGCATGAACTAAAGATAAAACTGATAAATTGAATTTTATCAAAAGTAAAACATTTATCCTTCAAAAAAACTGTTAAGGAAATGAAAAGGCAAGCCATAGGCTGGGAGAAAACATTTGCAAAACACACATCTTATAAAGAACTGAATCCAGACTATATGTAGATTATAGAATACATAACATTTTCACAACTTTAAAATAAGAAGGCAGACAACTTGATAAAAAGCATGCAAAAATTTGAGCGGAAAGTTTACAAAAGATAGATGAGTGGTAAATAAGCATATGAAAAGATGTTCAATACCATTAGTCATTTAGGGAAATGCAAATGAAAACCAGAGAGATACCAACACACACCTGCCAGAAGAGCTCAAAAGCCTGATAAAGCAACCATATTAAGGGTATGTTGCATGCAACTTCTAGATATTTACCCCAGAGAAACAAAAGCGTATGTCCACAATTGTACACGAAAATTCACAGCGGCTTTACTGGTAATGGCCAAAAATTGGAAAAAAAATACACATTAACAAATGGATAAAACAATGCAATTCACCCCCCTATAATGCTCAGAAGCATTATGTTAGCAAAAGAAACCAGATATGAGAGACTAAAAGCTGTGTGATTCCTTTTATACGGAATTAAGGAAAATGTGAAAATATAGTGACAGAAAGCAGAACAGTCCAGAGCCAAGATTAGGAGAGGAGATTGCTGGCAAAGAGAACATTTTGGGATGATGGAGCTTTTTATGGACCATGATAATGATTACATACATAATTATATACATGTGTTAAAGTATATACTTTAAATGGGTGAGTTTATTGTAAGTAAATAATACCTCAAAGTGAAGCAAAATATATTTATATCTAAATAATTGCTAGATATTTTATCTAAATAATGAGAATTATGTAACACATCTTATGTCCATGTTTGCTTTAGCTTCGAGGAAGTTTATAGCTAAATTTAATGTTCAATCAAAGTAGGAATGAATGCCCTTTGGATTCACAATGCTTTCTCTATAGGAATAGTTGACATTTTCTATTTATTTTTAAATAAACCTAACTTTTGCATGTCTTTTATTATCAGACACTTGAGTCATTTTCAGGCAGAACATAAAACTTAAAACACACATATAGTCATAAGGCGAGAGGAGCCTAATTGAGATGAACAATTGAGAGGGTAGGACAAAATCGAGTGCCCTTGACAGAAAAAAAAAAAGCAAAAAACCCTGACTGAGCTTGTTATTGATTCCATTTGCCTCTCTGCTGTGGGAAAATTTTAAGGTAAAGCAAGCCACTGTTATGAGGAGGCTGCCGAAGAGCCGCTTACTCAGTAACTGATTGCCAACAGAAACTTTGTTACACAGGAAAACTGCTTACCTGCGTATAACCTTGATATTATAGCTTAAGAAAAACCATCTTAACAGAAATGCTCTTTGAGGTTTGGCATTTTAAAATGTGCTGGTATGTGCTTTTACAGGGTTGAGTGATATCATCATTTCTCTATGCAAAGATGTAGTACATTCACTCAGAAAAAGAAGAACGCTCTAGAGGAATGTAGCTTACAAGGCTTTGTCCACTCTGGGAACTGGAATCGTCTCTGTACCCATCAAGGAGGATTACCCATCTATGTCCCTATCTATGTTGACACCTGGAAGGTTCTTTCTTTAGGAAATAAGATAATAAAGGATTTATTGACCCGAATCTATGCTAGAGAAGGAGAAAACAATATACAGCAGTGAGCAAAAGTAATTATTGCAAGAATTATGAAGGACATAAAAGTAGTTCTGACATCAATTTCTAGGTCCTTCTCCCTATGGAAGAAGTGATGATTTTAGCTAGTGTGTTCTGGTCTTGAAAAGAGTCCTCTTCTCCCAGGTTCCAAAGTTCATCCTTGTCTGATGCAGTCTTGGATGGTAATAGCTTATAGTCAGAAATATGATACATTTTTTCAGATTATTCTCTCTCTCTCTGAGTGAACAAAACTTAAAGACCTTTGGTAAGGGCTTTGCTTTGGCTGATAACGCTGGTAAAATGTAAGTCATCTCTCTCCTGGAGTTACGTGGTTGCTACACTGTTCTATTCCGAAGACTTCTCTTCTGCCATTGGCCTGCCATTCTGCTGGGCGGGGAAGGATGCCCGTTTTTGATTGGGGGCTGTCTCGCATGTCAATTTCTGCTGCTAGTCATTGTCACGCACCTGCATAACACACCGGGATATCCCAGCAACGATAGATAGACCGGGGGACCTCCCATTCTACCGCCACATTCCCAGTGACTGAGAGGCAACTCTAGACTAGTTCTCGACAAGATGGTAGCGATTCTGCAGAGCCCTTCAGGGCATAAGCCAAAAGGGTTGGAAGGCCAGAGGCTGATCCTGGTGAGGAAAACTCCAACACTACCTTCGGTTGAGGTCTTAGACCATTCTTAGATTCCTGACCCAGACAGGGAAAAAAAATAGACATCTTCGTCTTTTAAGCAAATCTATGACTACAAGAAGGAGACTCTACCCTTTTTATTTTTTACACTTACATCAAGCATTTTTCTAAGGCATTGGTTCTTAAATTTTGATATGCATCGAAATCAACTTTAGTTTGCTTAAGTGCAGATTCTCCTGTGAAACTCTTATAAATTTGGATTCAGCAGATTTTGAAGCTCAGGACCCTGAACTTTCCCAGTGTCCCTCTATGAAATTCTAATGCAGATCTTCCTTTGACCAAACACTGAGCAACACTGACTACTCTAATAGAAGAAATAAGGCTAATATATTCAATGAACTGGAGACTCCTAAGGCTTATTGGAATGGGGTAATATCCGTAACCAAGGCATTGATTTAAAAATACAGATCACTAAAAAAACATAAAAAAAAGAAGTTCCTGTTGTGGCTCAGTGAGTTAAGAACTTGACTAGTATCCATGAAGATGCTGGTTTGATCCCTGGCCTCGCTCAGTGGGTTAAGGCTCTGGCTGAAGCACAGGTCATGGATGCAACTTGGATCCTGTGGTGCTGTGGCTATGGCAGAGGCCAGCAGCTACAACTCTGATTTGATCCCTGGCCTGGGAACTTCCATATGCTGCAGGTGCAGCCCTCAAAAAAAGTACAGATTACTGGCTTCATCCAGTCCTGTTGGGAGTAGGACCTCGGAGTCTGCATTGGTATAAACATTCCCAGTGACTGTTAGGCACGTTGAAGTTTGAAGACCACAGGAGAGATCTTGTACTCAGCCAATTTCACACTCATTTACCAAGAGTACCGACTGAAAGGAGGCTGATTAGTATAGGACCACAGTATAGGAGCTTCTAGCAGAATTTGGTAGCAAGCAGCAATAGCCTAATTGACATTCAAATCTCATCTCTGTTTCTAAAATTCAATTCCCCTGCCATGGCAAAGAATTACCTCTGCGTAATGAAAGGGACCGAGGAGACAAACTTGAGTTTGAGATGTGGCTTTTTTGTTTTCCTTCACTGATTTGAGCAGAGTAAATAACATCTAGTAACCTCAACAGTTGTTCTTTTGGTAACAGCCCACAGCCAAGAATGCACTTTTCTTTTTCCACCTCAATATCTTAGTGGAATGAGTGTGATATTATTTATCAACTGTGGGCTTGATGGAATATATCATATAAATCATCTCAAATGTTATTTGCCACCTGCCTGCCTGTTCTGAGATGCATGCCGGCTTAATTAATCTAATTAGTCAATGCACAGATCAGGAGCACATTTACAGCTTCTCTGTCATCATAAATAAACTAGTTTTGTTTTCATAGGCTGAATAATTCATTTTAAGGATGGATACTAGAAAGAATCAGAGAGAGCTGACCTCTATTACAATAAAACATGGAATAACAGTGACAGGGTTTTCTTTTTGTTCTGCATGCCCTCCATTAACCTTCTATTAAAATACTCCTTTGTGGGGGAGGCTGGGGGGAGGAGGTGGCATGCGGCAGAAATGTCATGCCCTCCCACCTGGAGAGGAATACCTGCCATTTGCTAAGAATGAGCTTACCCATTTTCAGCCTCTTGATTGAAAGACACATGGATTCTCAAGAACACGTGTATACATTTGAAAGCTGAGGGGCACAGAGGCTGTAAATTCGGGAGCCCCCACTGCTGGCCGAGGACAAATCCACAACGGGAAAAGGGTCAGAAGAGCGGGTGAGAAACGAGGCTAAGCACAGGTGGAACGTGGTGAATCAGCAATTGTTCTTTTCACAGCCAGGGCTCTCTGGTGCAGTCATGTCCCAGGATGCATAGGCATCTGACAGTCCCGAGACTGGAATCACGCACCATGACAGCCCTGAGAGACAGGACACTGTGGTGTAGCAGGTGAAGCCCCAAGTCCACAGCTAAAGAGATCTGGACTTGCATTCTATCTTCTACTATTTATAGGCCGTGTCCCCTTAGACAAGCTACCTAACTAACCTCTCTGTGCCCTGTTGTTCATTGGTATAATGTGGACCCCTCACAAGATTGTTTTAAGAATTACATGAGATAATTCAAGCACTTAGCATGTGACTTGCTGCTGACATATTTGCGAGGCTCAAGACCAGAGTCGGAATGAAGCCCTCCATCCCCTGCCCATTGCTTGTTGCTCTTCATCCCCCCCGCCCACAAACCACCCAGCAAATCTCAGTCTCAGGGAAGAAGCCCATCCTGGGTTTGGGTACCCAGGGATAAGCAAGAAGGCAGGAGTGTGGTGGTGGAGGGGTTGGGGATTGGTGTGGGCTCTGGCATGTCCACTGACTCCACAGATATTTACCCTATAAAAGGGCTTAGTTCTAAGGGTAGTAGTGTCAGCACACAGTATGTAGTATATAATATAAATGCTCAGTAAATATCAGCAATTATCATTCTTATTATCCTTGCTGAATTTCATAATTCATTAACTCGGCAAGCCACCCCCTGGCTCTAATTCAATATATATTCTAGGGGATTTTTATGAAAAATAGAAATCCAACCATTCCTTCAAGAAGTTTATATTCTACTTGACAAGATTAAGATGTTAATAACATATTCTCATATATAATATATAATATTTCCTGACTTATTCTACTAAAAGAGTGACATTTACTGTTAACATTTATGCTTGACAATCTCTGATATCTCATCACTGGTTACAGAAATTATCCAACCTTTTCAGTCTGTTTTGTAGGCCTTACCTCATTTGTTTCCCCTATCTTGTCAGCAAAATATCTGGTACCATCAGCCCACTTCCTTTCCTCATGGTCAGTTCCCTAGATTATCCTGTGGACACCCCACCTGTTGCTCATACATGCTCCTGGCCTCTATACTTCTAGACAAATTCTATACCCTCTATTTCCCGTGTATACAGTTGGTTCTCCTCTGGATTACAAGGTCCAAGGGCAGAAATGTGACTCATACATCTTTCTGTTCCCCAAGAGAACACACCATAAGGCCCTGCACAAAATGAGCTTTCAGTAAATGTTCACTGGCTCTTAAAAGCTGAAGGAGAAGATTCACAGAACAGGTGATGTTGAAATGGGGTCTTGAGAGATGAGGTGATTAGGGGATTTCATGCAGAGTACTTTGCTCATCCAAGGTAGGGAGGTATGGAAAGGCATGAGTGAAAAAAATGCAGGAGACAAAGAGCATGATTATGTAAAAAGGGGTAGGCCCACCTGGAGGACAGGGGTCCGCCTACAAAGCACCTAGATGTATTTTCTGAGGAGTTAGTTCATGCAGAATGACCCAGTGTGCTGGGTTGATAAACAAAAAATTAGACATTTGCTCCAGGGACAGTCTTTATGCCCTGTGCCCTTTACCTTGACACATGGATCTTATTTAATAAGTAATGTCATATTCTTCTGGAATGATACTTGTGTTCCTAACTTCTGTTTGGTATGGTTAACTACTCTTCCACCTTTTTCTTGGGTAGTATATCAATGCAAATTTATTTATTTTTTCAAATTCATTTTTTATTAGGGTATAGTTGGCTTACAGTGTTGAGTCTATTTATACTGTACAGCGTAGTGACCCAGTCATAAAAATATATACATTCTTTTTCTCATATTATCTTCCATCATGTTCTATCCCAAGAGATTGGATATGGTTCTGTGTGCTGTACAGTAGGACCTCATTGCTTATCTGTTCTAAACTATTCAAACTATTACATCTAGAATGGATAATCAATGAGAATTTATATTTGTACAGCACTCCTGGACTAGAGATTGAGTTATAACAAGCTGTCCTTGGGAATAAGGAGGATGAGGGTGGGCCTTCAAGAAGGAAATATTTTTCCCAAAACCCACGCCTACTGCCTTGGCTCCTTTTATTTTATTTTTAATTCATTCATTTTAAAAATTTATTTTATTGACATAGAGTTGATTTACAATGTTGTGTTCATTTCTGTTATACACAAATGTGATTCAGTTATTAGGTTATGTATATGTACAGTTATATACATATATACAACTGAATCATGTCATATATATGTATATATTATACACAACTGAATATGATATGTATATTCTTTTTCATACTGGCTCATTCTACACTGGCTCATTTTATTTATTTATTTATTCTTTTTACAGCTGCATCTGCTACATGTGGAAGTTCCCAGGCCAGGGATCAAATCAGAGCTGCAGCTGCCAGCCTATACCACAGCCACAGCAACACAGGATCCAAGCTGCATCTGTGACCCATGTGTAGCTTGTGGCAATGCTGGGTCCTTCACCCACTGAGTGAAGCCAGAGACTGAACCATCAGCCACAGCAACACAGGATCCAAGCTGCATCTGTGACCCATGTGTAGCTTGTGGCAATGCTGGGTCCTTAACCCACTGAGTGAAGCCAGAGACTGAACCATCATCCTCACAGATACTATGTCAGGTTCTTAACCTGCTGAGCCACAACAGGAACTCCAACACAGGCTCATTTTGAAAGCTTGGATCTGTTTAGATAAAGAAAAAGAAATTATCTCAAGTGGTAGAATTTCAGGTCACAATGAGTGAACTTAATTGTGTGCACACTAAGAGAAACAACAACAAACAACAACAAAAAGTCACCACCTCCAGCAGCCAGAGTGGTGTGCAGATTATGGCATGTGAAGCTCATTGGATGACACAAGTGTGACGTCACTTTACAGAAGAGGGTGGGAGGTAAAGGATCAGACTTAAGCAACTCTGGAAAACAGTGCTGACTGGGAGCTGTGAGGATAACACTGGTTTATAGCTGGCAACTTTGTTTCTTCTCCGGATAGGAGTTATCAATTCTGAAAACGCTTTACATGTGCTCTGAGGTACAACATGAATAGATAAATGGATGATGGACAGCAAGAACCAGGCTTCTCTCTCTTTAGAGGGAAATTGCAGATGAGTAAGAAGGGAAGGTCAGAAGGAACCGTGTGGTACTGTGTTAGAATCTGGGACATCAGCATGTACTCGTGTTTAACGTAATGTATACGCAAATAGATACAGGAACTATTAGCAACATGAGTGCATATACGTCTTGGTTTATACACATACATAGTTCTATTAGCTGAAAGAGCCTGGAAGCAGCAATATTCCAACAGTAATAGGCACACACAGCACCCAGATCTCGATTTCAAACTTTTGTCCTTTAATAAATGGAACCAAAGTTGCATGGATATACAGCTGATTCTAGGGCTGGGGCAGGAAAAATAGATGAGGCTGGAATGTCTCGTAGTACCAGAAAGTAAGGAAGTATTCAAAAAAATAAAACATGGATGCTGATCAAAGGCACACAAGAGCCCATTGAAAGAGCTCCCAATGGCCAAGCTGGAATTTGAGCAAGAAAATAAATAACAGAGAAAGAGATTTTTAACCCCAAGTACCAAATAAATATACATGAGTAAAAATATAAGCCAATGCATAAAATAAATATACATGAGTCTATAGTGATATAAATAAATAATTGAATACATAAATAAATGAGTGAGAGAAGATGAATTTTCCATACAGAAGAATTTAAAATAATATGCATATATTCTCCCTACTCCAGGAGATATAATTTAGTCATCTCCCTTCCCCCCCTCACTTTGAGGGGATTTTAGAGACTTGCTTCCAAACGATAGATATGGAAAGATGAGAACTGTCACAGCCCAGAGGAGATTAAGGGGACAAGACCAATAAATGCACTGGAATATCCTGGATGGGGGCCTGGAACAGAAAAAGGGCAAATTCAGGATTTTAGTGGAAAATCCAAATACATCTGGAGTCTAGTCAATAGTCATAAACCAGTGTCATTTCCTTAGAGAAATGTACCGTGGTCATGAAAGATGAACAGGCTGAGAGGTATACGGGAACTGTATACTATCTTTGCAAGTTTTCTACAAGTATGTAATTCTTCAAAATACATTTTATTTTTTAAAAAGAGGAAATTATGTGGGTCTTCTCGTGGCACGGTGGGTAAAGGATTTAGTGTTATCACTCAATGGTTCTGGTCACTTCTGTGGTAGAGGTTTGATCCCTGGCCTGGGAATTTCCATATGCCATGGGCACAGTCAAAAATTAAAAAAAAAAAAAAGAGGGGATTATATGTGCAGTACTGTCTGGTGCAGCTCACCTATTATTGTCACATTTCATAAATGGGGACCAACCTAAAGAATGACTTTAGAACCCTGAATTAAATTATGAGGCAATCCCAGTTTGAACTACCCTTTCTTATGTCTGCCCCAAACCAAGCTTTTAGGTTACATCTGAGAACAAGATTGTCAGAGAGTATGAGGTTCAGGCTGAGGCTGTTAATGGTGGACTGGGCTCCAAGCTTTTCAGTGGCTTGCCTTCTAGGATTCACTGCAATGGCCACACTTAGATGATCTGGAGCAAGTTATTCAGTTTTTCTTTCAAGAATGAAATCATCGGAGTTCCCGTCGTGGCGCAGTGGTTAACGAATCCGACTAGGAACCATGAGGTTGGGGGTTCAGTCCCTGCCCTTGCTCAGTGGGTTAACGATCCGGCGTTGCCGTGAGCTGTGGTGTAGGTTGCAGACGCGGCTCGGATCCCGCGCTGCTGTGGCTCTGGCGTAGGCTGGTGGCTACAGCTCCAATTGGACCCCTAGCCTGGGAACCTCCATATGCCGTGGGAGCGGCCCAAAGAGATAGCAAAAAGAAAAAAAAAAAAAAAAAGAATGAAATCATCATATTCCATAGTACAGAAGGAAGACTTGTGAGTTCTAGAGAGCGTTTTGAGTTTCTTAGAGTGGAACTGTCCCATAAAATCTACTAACATGATCCCAGCCTTTCATGTTTCTCATAACTAACCCCCAAATCAATAAACAGAAATAATGGACACGTTGTAAAATATGCTTAAATAAGATTCTTGACTTTCGTAAGACTAAATTGTCAAGTGGCTACTGAGTTTTGTACTCAGAACAAGACGGCATCTTACTTCTTGAAAGACATCATCTAGTTTTCGGACAAGGCCCTTTCTAGAAACCTAATCTTGACAAAGGGGCAACAACATAGACTTCTCCCACCTCCTAAGTCCTGAAGTAGCTCTGCCTCTGCAAGGTTCACAGGTCCCTATGCCTCTTCTGATATATAAAACATGGGCCATAAATTAGAAAATTTCAAGCAGTAATTAATCTGGGACTTGGATATTTCATTCCAATTGGCATCTTTCATTTGACTCCCAGTCAACACAATGACATATTTACATTTTGTGTTAAGCAAAGAGTAAACTCTGGGGGGTGCAGCTAAGAAACAACTTTCCTCCATCCCAGTACGCAGATTTACAACAGCGCTGTCTGCCAAATTAAGGTTGAGGCAGAGACAAACTGTTTAATTGGCACATTGGAGTCACAGGAGCCATTTATTGTGAATCGCTTCAGAGACAACGGGAGTCCTCTGGTTATATTCCAAGGATTCTGGCTGTATTTAAACATTTCCCTTGTAGAGTAACACTGATAATTTTGTATGCTACGTTTATTTTCCGTTTAGCCTGTTTCTTGCTCTCAATTATTTATGAAGACCCTCATGGAATCCTGAAACAAGTCTTTCCCCTGCCCCCACTGCCGCTATTGTCTTTCTTATTTCATCCTTTGAATGTCTTCCAGTAATAATAATCACAGAGGGGCTTCTCTTGGTTTCCTTGTTTGTGCGGCAATCCCAGTGGTGAGGCCAAGGGAGAAGGTTAAATTAAAAAACAGATTTATAGCAGCTTGGCAGCTTGCCACTTGCCCTGGTGACACTGAGCACGAGATGAAGTCCCTGCATTCTTTAGAGGCACTTTGATGCAGCAAGAGTTAGGAAAGCCATGCCTCTCTTGTGAGTCTCTGTCAATATCTCTCATGGTGATGCCCTCTGGCAGCTTTGTCTCCTTCCAGGTGATTCTAGCAAACAATTGAGATATCAAACTCGTGTAGAATTTTTTCCTTGACTGCTTTGCTAGAATGATTGGTGCCATGTCCCAACCTTGGAACCTTTTTATTCATCTGATTCTTTATTCATTCACTTCATCAAGATGCATTTTTTTGTACTTTACCCTTCACAGGCAAAGGCACTGGGTCACAAATGAGACAGGTTTGGGTGTCAGTCAGGACTCCCCTATATCCTGTGTTGCTTTGGGCAAAGGACTTCAACGTGAGGAATCTCAGTGTTCCCCCCTGTAAAATGGGCATTCTACCATATAGAAGACTGCAAAAATTAAATACATGATGGACTTTTAGTGACTAATACAAGGCCAAGCTGTCATGCCAGGTGCTAAGGACACAAAATTCTCATCAGCCTATTCCAAAGCTGGTAGGATAGAATGTGCAAGTGTTTCAGGCAAAGTCTTTCCTCATTCTTTATGGAATTGAAGGTCAATTCGAGAAGAAGCAAGAGATGCAGAATCTACTGAAGCTCCCTTGCTCCTCTCCCTGGAGGGGAGAAATAAAACATGGTGATGTGACTATGATTTATTTTGACCATGTAAATAAAGCCAAAAGATTGGAGTGGTTAGACAATGAAAAACTCAAAGGAAATCTTTACCTTGTTAACATATTGTTTTTCTTACCATACAATCTGAGTATTTGGGGTCAAGTACGACTACTGCATAGTTGTGGAATCTTAGACAAATCCCTGGCTTCCTTCCTGGGCCACCACCACCTCATCGTGAAATATGGTTGATACAGTTGTAGGTCTCTCCAGTTTTAACCCCCTAGAGTTTTAGGATTTCAATGCTCCTCATCAATGGAAGCTGAAGAACAATAAAAACATAACAAAACCCAATAACAAAATTGGCAGCTAAATATTTCCTCACACACTTGTGTTTTCCTCTCTTCTGGACAAACCCTGGATGTACCACCCTGAGGACATGAACCTAAAAATCAGTTAAGATCAAATGCAGTCAGGAGTTCCTGTTGTGGTACAGTGGGTTCCCAATCCAGCTTGTCTCTATGGAGGAACCAGTTCGATCCCAGGCTCTGCACAAGGGGTTAAAGATCCGGTGTTGCTGCACCTGCGGCATAGGTTGCAGTTCTGGGCTCAGATTCCACCCCTGGCCTGGGAACTTCCGTATGTCATGGGTGTGGCAGAAAAGGAAAAAGAAAAGTTAAAGTGCAATCAAAGTTTGGAGATAAACAGCCTTACCCTGGCGTAAATTACAAGTTGTAGCAGAAATGAGATTTTGGAAAACACACTTGATTCTGTGTACATCATAAGTTTAGTTAAAATGTACACATTTAGCAAAACTTTGAAATTTTATTTTATGTAATTACTACTTAGAGTTCTTAGGTCTATTTTTATGTTAAGTAACAATGACAAGAAGTAGGACCAAGTTGCAAAAGATCAATTCAAAAGGCAAGGGGGGAAAGTGACTAATCAAAATGTTGGAAAATTGTGATAAACAATGAACAATTTTCCTTCTCTCTTTCCTTTTTCCCTTCCCCCACTTTTGCTCCCTTCCTTTATTCTCTCTCCTATCCTTCTTTCTACCCTCCTTTGCTACCTCTTTTTTTTTTTTTTTTTTTGTACCATAGAAAACACTCTCGCTTTGCTTACCTACCCAATCACTAAGGTTGACTTTACTACTTACTAATATTGTTGATCTCTCCCAGTCTTGTTTCCTCCATCGGTAAAATGGTATGATCAATAAAGAAATCTGCCATAAGGTGTCTATATCGGTGAGATGAGATAAGGTATGTACAAGTGTTTTATAAACTGCAAAATGTTTTCATGGATTAATATTCTATAAGCAATGAGGTCCTACTGTACAGCACAGGGAACTATATCCAATCTCTTGGGATAGACCAAGTGGAAGATAATATGAGAAAAAGTATATGTGTGTGTGTGTGTGTGTGTGTGTGTGTGACTGGGTCACTTTGCTGTACAGAAGAAATTGTCACGACATTGTAAATCAACTATACTTTAGTTAAAAAAATATATGTGCAAGAAAAAAAATCAAGCTGCCTGTATGAAGAGAAATGTTGCCCCCCCTTTGCCCTTCCTCCATCACCCACACCGAGAAACCCCTTTTCCTGCTTTGCTCTACCTGTTCCATCTAAATCGTATGCTAATCTGGGAAAAAAATATAGAAAGTGGCCCTGTTTCATATTCTGTGGGACTCATTTTGTTACATAATAAATGTTTCAGAAACCACGTAAGTGGAGAGTCAGCGGTGTTGAAGCTACCATGTAAAACCATCCTGATGGTTTCCCAGGGAAGAGGATAGGGGATGATTTCAATTCTGCTGGGTAACTTGCATCTCTGGTACCAATGGTTCAAATCACCTTGGGGGACTGTACGTAAAGGATTGTTATTCTGTCAACCTGCCTTTTGCTTTATTGATGGTTATCAGGCCAAAATTACTCATAACTGACGACCAGTACATTTAGTCCACCTCATTCTTGGGCAGAAGAGGGATAGGTGTTGGTGTTTCTCTCTGCCCCAACAGCCTACAGTTGACAAAGGATCTTTGCATCTTTCCCCAACCTCTTGCTGGGAGTTATGCCACCCTAAAACACCCCAGTTTAGTCCTTAGAGATCCAAGGCAATGCACCTCAAACCCTAATGTGTATATATAAGGATCATCTGGGGTTCGTATCAGAATGAAGATTCTGATTCAGTAGGTTTGGTGTAGAGCCCAAGATTCTGCATTTCTCATAAGCTCTTAAGTGAGGTTGATGATTCTGGTCTGCAGGTCACACCTGGAGTAGCAGAGCCTAAAGGAGATGAGGAATGGGGATGAGACAGCCCTAGAGCAGTTGGTTTCTGGTTCAGTTGATAGCTGAACAATAATTTGGGGACTGTGAGAGGATGTTTGGGATTTCCCAAATATCATGGCTGGGCAAGTGCAGACTGAACTGGTGGCCCTCAGTTCCCCAATGGGGATGCCCAGTGGACCTGCCTGTGAAGATGCATGCTCACCATGTCCTACCACATGTCCAAAGACATCAAGTAACCAATCAAAGGATTTTGTGCCTTCTTAAAATCACCATCATCCAGTTCTTCTTGCCAGCCGCTCAGAAGGGAAAGATACTGGCCCTGCCTTCTAGCTCCAGATTCAACAAACATTCCTTGAATACAGAGAGGAAAATTCTTTCTAGCTATGTCTCTAGCTCTAACTGGGGCCATAGTTATGGTCCATCTTTGTTAGATCAGGTAGGAGCTCTTTGTCAAGGGAACGGTCCACCGAGGGGAGGTGATTTACAGAAGACTAATTAACTCTTTCTGCCCTCCTTCCTTCTGATTATTCCTCTACTCCCCAAAGTGACACTTCCACCCCACCAAATGGGCCAAAAGGATAGTGTGTGTGTGAGGGGTGGAGGTGTGATGTGATGGTTTATTTTTCTTTGTGGTTTTTATTTGGGAGAGGGGAAGAGGAAGGGCTGTGATGGGATCTATGAGGGAGAATAAACGTCCAAGCCCAAGTTTATGGCCGCTTCTGTGGCCAGTGAAGCACAGAGTCAGAGGTTGTATTTCATATTGTCAATCATTAAGTATTTGAAGGAACACAACAGATAAGGCTTTTCCCTCCTGTTAACCAAGAAAGGAGGTCTCTTATTCCCTCTATATGTAATTCTCATTCTTTCTCGACTTTAAATGTGAAGCACAAGTTTTGAAAAACAAAAGTGTTAGGAGTTCCCATCGTGGCTCAATGGTAATGAACCTGACTTGTATCCTTGAGGATGCAGGTTTGACCCCTGGCATTGCTCAGTGGATTAAGGATCTGGTGCTGCCATGAGCTGTGGTGTAGGTCATAGACATGGCTCAGATCCATGTGCCACAGGTGTGGCCCTAAAAAGACAAAAAAATGTGTCAATCTTCACTTCCCAGCATCAGATCTTGGGTTAGTTACTCAACTTCTCTAAGCCTGGTTTCCTCACCTTTAATATAGGAGTAAAAAAATATATCCTGTTCAGTCCTTACTTGAATTAAATTACATTAAATGAGGTATGTGAAGAGGTTAATACATTGCATACTGTAAGTACTTAATTCATTGCCATTATTTTAAGTAATTTTATTTTTAAAATCAGAATGGTTGTCTAAGGGCTAAGGGTTCTACAGACCACTTGAGAGTTTGCTTACCTTGTTTTGTGTGTGTGTGTGTGTGTGTGTGTGTGTGTGTGTATGTTTGTGCGTGAGGCTCTGATGGCGGAACCTGTTTATTTCTGAGACAATGGGGCTCAGTACAAGTATGTCTGTACTGTTCCCATAAACCTCTATTTAATATATATTCAGAATTAATCCAGAGTGTGACTCTTGCTTACTTTGGGATAGTATTTGTGTTTTGATTGTTTCAGTTGGCCTTTACCTGGATAATTACCTATTATACTAATAATGAAAATGATAATAGTAATAATAGCAACTATATTAATGACTAAGACATATGATGCTCACTGCATGTCTGCCTAAGCCCTATACATATATTAAGCTTTATGACAACTTTGTGTGGCAGGTCCTATTATCTCCATTATTTTGCAGGTGAGGAAGCTGAGTTATGGATGTTATCAAAGTCACTTGGACCTTTTTGATTACCCCCAGATCTTCTTTTGTATTAATAAGCATAAGCTTTACTTTTGTTTTCTTTGATATGTTAAATGATGACTGTCATTCCTTCTGGGCCAGAGTCATGACCTCCTTATCTGCTCTGTTTATGCATTCTCATGACAGAAGAAACTCTTCTTTGTTTTTCAAATTTGAAAATCTAGAATCCAGGAGTAAGTTCCACCAGCAATCATTCCTGAATATTTCCAGAATCCAGCCATGTCTGATGAATTCCAATGAATCTGCTTAACCAGAGTGCACCATAACCTCTTGCCTGGATGTTCGTAGTAGCCCCCTCTCTGGTCTCCTTTCTTTCATGCTTGCCTCTCTCAATCCATCCTCCACACAACAACCTAAATAAGCCAAGTGTGCACCAAATGTTAAAATTCCCCTACTAAAAACCCTTCAATGCTGATATATTAAATTTAAAATACAAATTCCAGACCATGTCCAAAACGACCCATCTGACATAGCACCCGGCTGCCTCTCCTCCCCTTCATTTTTATTGCCCCTTTCTGTGTTAGAATGCTCCAGAGAAATAGAACCAATAGGATGTGTGTATAGATATAAATGGATTAATATAGGGGGTTGTCCCATACAATTATGGAGGCTAACAAATAAAATACGGAGGGAGGGTCATCAGACTGAAAACTCAGGAGAACTGATGTTCCAATTTGAATTTGAAGGTCATTTGCTTTAGACCCCAAAAGAGTCAATGCTGCAAATAAAGGCAGTTGGCTGTAGAATTCTCTCTTACTCAGAAAAGGCCAGGCTAATATTCTATTTGATTCTTCAACTGATTAGATGTGGCCCACCCTCATTATGGAGGGCAATGTGCTTTACTCACATTCCATAGATTTAAACCTCATCTCATCCAAAACACCTTCACAGAAACACCCAGAATAATGCCTGACCAAATATCTGGGAACCCTGTGGCCCAGTGAAGATGACTCAAATTAATCATCACACTCCTCACATTCACTGAACCTCAGTCAAGCCTGTCTCCCTGCCTCTATCCTGCTCTTTCTTTACCTTGGATTGTGTCTTACTCCCTCAAGAATGTAAGTCCCCCTCAGAAAAGACTTTACTCTTCTTGATTACTGATTTAATCCAGAGCCTAGAAGCATGCCTGCCACCTGGAAATGCTCCAAAATGAGGATCTTCGCAAAAGTGGATGATTAAAATGACTAATGAAACTTTACAAAGAATATAGTATGTCTGGATCTGAAAAGCTGAGTGCTCACCTGTTTTGTGTGATGTTGGAAACTCGAGGATATGCAATCTTTATCAAAAAGATCTCCCTCCTGAATCATCATGGCAACATCTTTGTCTGCCATCCTAAATCTGCATCCTTCAAGTCACCCCTGCTTAGATAACATTTTGTCCCAATGATCTTAGCTAAGTGTACATGCCACCTGCAATCTTCTCTTCTATTTCTGTCACATAATTATATCAATTCAGATTAATTTGCTAAGGGATCCTGTGAGCTGCCATTTTAAAGATCCTGAAATCATGACCTTGAAGGAATAATTCAGAGAATGTCACATGCGGGAGAAACCCTCATAATCACTAGATCCTACTCCTCTTCTTACAGATAAAGAAACTGAGGCTCACAGAGGGCAAATATCTTGTGTAAAGCCAGGTAACCCATTAATAAAAGAGCTCCATCCAGAAGCCAAGTCTCTTTAGTTTAGGGCTCTACTTAACAGAAGAGACAAATTACAGTGGAAGAAGGTTTGTATCCATCACTACTGAGCAACAGATCTGAGCAAAGCAATATTTTAAGAGTTTTGGAAAGGTGAATGTATGTATGGGTATATAAATGTGTGTGGAGGTAGGGAATCATTGGGAAAACAAAAGTAATATCCTTTCTTCCTCTTTAGTACAAAATCATTCATAAATAAGTGATAAATATCAAGAGATGCAGATTTTTAAAATTTGCTTTATTGCTGATAATCCTGATTGGAAAATATTATTTCATTTCTGCAGCCACAAGACTTGCTTCAACTGTGGGCCACAAGAAAGCATTCGCTCAAAGGAGAGTTTTAGGGTGTTTCCATTGTGGCTCAGAGGGTTAAGAACATAACTAGTATCCATGAGGGTGCAGGTTTGATCCCTGGCCTCACTCACTGGGTTAAGGATCCTGCGTTGCCACAACCTGTGGCATCGGCTTCAGATGTGGCTGAGATCTGGCATTGCTGTGGCTCTGGTGTAGGATGGTGGCTGCAGGTGCGGCCCTAAAAAGAAGGGGGAAAAATCAGAGTTTAACCTGAAAAGCAAAAATAAATATTCAAGATTACCTCTTACTCCTGGTCCAGGGCAGGCAGGGCCAAAGTAGGTGAATCTCTATTATATAAGGCTTCTGGATAAATGAACTCCTCTCAGCCCTCCTATGTAGACTGATATTTGCCAGATCCATACTATCCACCCATACAATGAGTTGCTTTTCCTCTGTGATAAGGAAAAGGGGGCTTAGGGAATTTGTAGGAGTTACTCTTACAAGAAGCCAAATCTTTCTGGGAGCAGGGGGGTGGGCAGCAGGAGGATTAGTGTAAAGTCTGTATGCCATTGCTGAGATGGAAAGAGCTGGTCTGTTTGATGGGAGGCATGGGGAGGAATTTTGACCTTCCCTCAGTAGCCCAATTCTTATCACACCAAGTTCATTTTCTCAGTGATTGGAATAGTATTCTCCTGCTAGATCATCCTCTACTTTATTACATATTCCTAAAATGTAGGAGTCCATCTTTGTATTTTTCTTTGACTTCCCAGACATTGATATGCTCTGATTTGACACATGTGGAGCATCCACTTGCTAAAACTTTGAGGAAAGTGATGGTTCCAGCTGTTCATATTTTCTCTCCATCTTTCCTAATTCCCTACAGAGAAGGGCTCTGGCTCAAAGTATGGGTTCTAATCCCACAACTCCATTTACTATGACTGTGACCTTACAAAACTACCTCTTCCCAATAAGTCTCTTCACAAACTTAAGATGATAATATTACAGGGAGGATTTAATGAGATAATGGATGCTAAACAGTTTTCCCAGGGCCTGGCATAGAGAAGTCACTCAACAAACTGTGGTAATAAATGAGGCTGGCTTCATGAGTGCATAGCCTATGCACACAGAAGGACCTCATGCTTGGTTTAGTGCTCTGTTGTCTCCATCTTGAAATTCTTAATAATTTTGAACAAGGGGCTCCAGATTTTCAATTTACATTGAGCCTTGCAAATTAAATAGCTGGTCCTGATTATACTCTTATCCTGAAAGAACATAGGCATCAGTTAGAAGAGAAGATAGTGAAAGAGAGATGAGAAAAAAAGGAGAAGGGGAGTAGGGGAAGCATCATTGGCATTAACCCATTTCCATTAGAAAATTAAAATAGTAAAAATAAGAATAAATCCTTCTTTTCCCTACAGGAATATTTCCATGAAAATGAGAATAAGGTGGAGGAAAAGGGAGGTTAGTATGCAGGTCAAAAGACGGCTGAGCTTCAAGAGGAAAATGTATACTGTTTTATTATTATGCTTAAGCATTGCCCAGAAAAAGAGGCAAAATCAAGAAATTCTTTTGAATAGACAAATCAAGAACACAATACCAAGAAAATCAATGAAGTATTACAGAAGTCCCTGGCTGAAATACTTTTGTAACTTTTTTTTTAAAAAAATTTGAGAACAGAGTATAACTTATCTGTAAAAACACAATCTTCATAACACTGTACAATTTTTTCAGAATGCCAGAGATTGGCTTAAAACACATTTCTATGTTACGGAAGAGAGAGGCAATTTGAAATCTTGAGAAAATAGTGGGCTCTCTATCAATGCTGTTGATTAGTTCATTAATCACTCCTCCCTCCAAATGAAAGAACTCTTGCACAAAACCCACACCTGTCTGGGTGTAGCTACTTCTTGTTGTTGCATGTTCTACCCACTGCAACAACACAGAACAGCCCACACCTTCCAGCCAGTCCCCATCATCAACGATAGTTTTCCTTCATCCGTAAGTCATTTTTCCTCAGACTAAACCTCCCCGGCCACTGGCCATGTGGCATAATTTCTGCAACCTGCATTATCTTCGCCATTTCTTCTAAATGAGTTCTAGGTTTTGAATATGCCTCTTAAAACATGGCGCTTGACCTTCAAACAGTCCTCTAGATAGACAGGCAGATGGCAGCAGAATAAAGTAGGTGTCAAATTCCTACTTCTATGGCTTTGGGTCACGTTTATTTTATCTGATGACTATCCTGCAAAGTTGGCAAATATTAGTCTAGCCATCAATAACACCTAGAGATGGGAGGTTTTTCAAGGAACACAATCACAGGTAGGATTCATGGGATCTGTGAGCTGTGACTTTGCATGTATATGTGTTGCAAAGAAGAAAAGGACCCATAGTTTTCACTAGATTCTCAAAGAGTTTTCTCCCCCTACCCCCTTCCAAAAAAAAATTCTAGATGCTTTTAAACAAAAACTGTAGTAGAAGTTTTCTGGTGCAAAAGAGATACTCTAAAAAATTGATTAAAGGGAGAAATTGTTAAAAACAACAAAAAAGATAAGCATTTTGTTTGACTTAGACATATGCAGATTTCGTCTCTTCTTTAATGAAGGGTCAAGGCTTCTTTCTTTTCATTTAGGTAAGTAGGCTGAAATTCTGTTTTTGTTCTTGCTTTTTTTGTAAAAAGCATACCATTAAAAGTATCATACATGAGTTTCACTTTGTTCAAATTAAAAAAATAATTTAGGATGCTGGAGATTTATATGAATGAAAATCCTAGATTTTTATAATTTTAAGTAAACTTTTACATTTGTCATACTTAAAAGTATTTATTGAATGATTTGCCTTTGTCAAAGACTTTCTAAAGTATTCAACTTAATTGAAACAATAATTACATTTTATCTATTTAAATAATGTTGAGTTAAATAATGTAATTAAAATTATTGGCATCTATAAAAGTGGACTCAATAATTTGCACCCCTCTTACCCAGGTTCCAAACAAGTTGAAAATAAAACCAAGAGCAAATACTGAGGTCAGAGTATCACTTTCATCATAGTGACAGAAGCCAGTCTGAAGGACTAGACTTTAGATTTATTACCCACGTTGATAGCACAACTATTAGGTCAGGACTTAACTATCTAGTCCCAAGAAGCCCTGAGCTTCCTTCATAGGAACTGAGGTCCTGCAGGTACAGGATTAGGCATGTTTATCCAAGAGAGGAAAGCAAAGCTGAGCCAACCAGCCATTTTTCTTCCCAATTTTACCGCATGTAAATTATTCCATCTCCCAGGGGCAAAACAAATGAAGAAGAGGAGAGAGATTTGGAGGGTGATGGAGGAAAAAAATAATTCCTCCTTATGGAATCAAGGAGTCAGGGAAAGAAAAGGGAATTCCCTTCTAACAGTAATAGCAAATACAACTGGCCTCAGTAGGTTCAGAAAGAAACCTGTCTGTCACTGGGGAAGCATAGGGCTGACACAGGGGAACAGAAGTGCATGGCTCCACTGGAGAAGACCTCCTGGTTAGATGTGTTTGGTTGGCATGTTTTTCAGAAGCGTTGATGTGTCCGTTAAACCTTTTGTTTCTAGAAGTCTGTTAAGAGAGTTCTCTTATCTACGGAACTCAGGCCTGCCCCATCATGACCATGAAGAGAACTTGTGTTTAATCTTTCACATTTCATCTCATGTATTTCAAGAAGTGATTTTAAGATATCACTCAATTCTGAGCAACATTAGAAAACAACTTTCCTGCAGGCAAAACTGAAAGCTTACTTATCTAAAAACTCTAGAACTTTAAGTATGCCTCATGACAAAGCACACATATTTTATAGTTAATGAAGTTTTAATGAAAGTAGTACAAAGGTATTAGAATAAATGTTATACCCATAAAGGTCCACAGTCAGAAGATGATAATTACATTTTGTTAGGACTAAAAACTATGAAAACATGTTAACCCAGGACTTGTGGACAAAAGATATCTCAAATAAAGTTAATGAAATATATATATATATATATATATATAAATAAATATAAATGTATTTGCTTAAAATATTTTTCTCCACATGGAACATTTAAAAGGTTTTAAAAATAACCCAGGTGAGCAATAGCATAAAAGATTCGAATTGTCTTTGAAAAATTCTTAATAGAGAGGTAAGTAATTATTTTTAAAATGTAGGTCTTCTTTTAAACATTTCAACTTTTAAGATAGAAAATATGAGCACGAATCACAGAATTTGTATGAAGTGTGTTCTGACTTTTACCCTCGGTGAGTCGGTTTGGGAGTATTCTCTGAACTCTATCCCTTTCTGAGAAAGAGGAAAATCATTTATGATTATCCTCTTTGTCATGCAGGGATTGTTTCTGTTTTTCATTATATGAAGTCTTCCAGTCTAGATACTCCACTCTCCTTCCTTTCCCCCCACCTCTAGCGTCCCCCAAAATATTTGTGGTTGGGTCTTGCTTCTATGCTCTTAAAAGCAGTCAGTTTCGCAAAGCCATTTTACAACTACCAGTATGAATGGTTTTTAAAACGCCTTTCTAGAAAAGGTCTTGGAGACTGAAGTGGAGACTAGAATGAGTAGAATTCTTACATGGACTTATTTATACACAAGTGTTATCATCTGGGCTTTGCAAAGTCAAATCTGGCTCATAGGATATGTAAAAGTAGACACACGCAAAAGAGAAGATTGCTGTCCTTGCAAGAAAATCTGTTCTGGTTGCTGTATTCCTCATTCATTGCGATCCAATGCAGTCATTTTCAAATTAGTGATCACCAGTCATTACTTCTGTGGAAAATCAGTTTAGTGGATCTCAAATAGACTGTTACTTTGGGCTGTGCCCTTGGCATGCTTAAGTTCCCCGGCTAGGGATCAAACCCACATCACAGCAGTGCCCTAAGCTATAGCAGTGACAACACTAGATCCTTAACCTGCTAGGCCATCAGGGAACTCCTCAACTAGAATTTTATTTTACTTTTTTAAAAAATTCTTTGCTTTTTAGGGCTGCACCCGTGGCTTATGGAAGTTCCCAGGCTAGGGGTCGAATTGGAGCTACAGCTGCCAGCCTACACCACAGCCACAGCCCACGGCCATGCTGGATCCCTGACCTACTGAGAGAGGCTAGGGATCAAACCTGTATCTCCATGGATACTCATTGGATTCTTCTCTTCTAAGCCACAATGGGCACTCCTAGAATTTTAAAAATAAATAAAAGGCAGAAAAGAAAAGGTGACAGAGTACCTTACACATGGTAGCAAAAGTATTATTTCATGAATATTTTGTTTAATTTATGGATTGCCATGTGAAATGTATTTCTTATCACAAAATCCTAGTGCTCTCCAAAAATAAAAAACAAAGATTACTGACCACTTCACTACCAAATTTGACCTTCATGTTTTTTATCATGATTGTGCTTGACACTATTAACCACAACCTCAAACCTTTGTTTGAAAGTCAGTCCTCCCTTAACTTCTAAAATGTTCCTTCCTTACCTTCCCAGCTTCCTGGTCACTTCTTTGTAGCTTCCACTTACATTTTCTGGGGCAAATTCCTTCAGCATACAGTCCACTTTCCCTATGTGCAAAGTCCCCTTTGTAGCTGTCTCCTGCCAGTTCCTTTAGCCTCAGCTCCCACTGCTCTCTTGCAGGCACCTGTCCTATAGCCAGACCGAATTACTTGTAGGTCCCACATTGCGGGGCTTGTCCATCCTCCTTGGTTTTGTCTAAACAGTTCCACCTTTCCTCACCCACCACCGAGAAATACTGTTACAGGTACTATAGTTACCACTAGTATCTTAATACATGTATGTGATACGTATACACACCATCTACACTTATAAGGTGGAAATAAAAGTTCAGAGGAAGACTTACCCTTTCTAGCTTAGATGCACGCTTGCTTCCTTCCTCTCCTTTCCCTTTTGTGTTAGAAAATGAAAGTCTCAAACCAAAAAAAAAAAAAAAAAAAAAAAAAAAGAATTGTAATACTCAGGAATAGATTTCAATCCAGAGTATGTCAACCTCTTAATGGAAAAACACCACAGAGTAAAGTGAAAGCCTTTTTTTTTTTTTTTTCTAACCAAGTCTTCCTCCTTTGTGAGTCTTTTTCTGGGCATGTCCACTATATTAAATCTTCCCTTTGCTTCAGAATCAACTACTGCGAAATCTTCTCAGTGCTTCTCACCTGCCGGCTGGGTAACTTGGGCAAGTTCATGTACACAGCAAATATTTATTAGCCTTAACTGCCGGAAATACTGGGCTGGGCACCAGAGGTATAACCCCAGATGAAGGAGTAGACACACTCTGTGTCTGGTTTCGCAGAGCCCAGAATCTTGTTAATCTTCAGGAATGCAGCCTTTCTTGTTAAAGTTAACCTTGTTAGATTTAGCCCATTATTACAACCTACTGAGGTCTTTGTAGAACTTAACTCTGCCATGATTCCCAAATGAAAAATCAAGGCATATTTAAAAACTGAATGTTCCCAGAGGTATAGAGACTTTGAGTGTCTGTAGTCATTTGCAATTTACGAGAATGTTCTTAAGTCTTGCTGGGAGTCAAGGGTAAAAGTTATTGCCCAGACAAAGCCAAAGGTACTAAGTACCCCTGATTAAGATTTGCACACATATTCCACACACCCCAAGTAAATTATAATCTCTTTAAGGGGAGACAGGGCCATATCTTATACTCTTGTGTATGGTCCACAACTTGAAGACTATACGTCTTCAAGAAATATTTCACTGACTGATTGAAACTGCATCCTCATGGATGCTTGTCAGATGAATAGAGTTAATAAATTATGTTCCACATTATAAAAAAAAGGACAAAGGAAAACATATCTGGAAACAGAAGAAGCAACTGCCAGGCACCTAGAGTACATAGGTAGTTCGTATAAACATCATTTTAACTCTCAATTTTGATCTAGAGGGTAAACCACAGTGTGTCAATAGTTAACAATATTTCTTTTTTCTTTTTTCTTTTTTTTTTTTCGCCTTTTAGGGCCACACCCACAGCATATGGAGGTTTCCGGGCTAGGGGTTGAATCAGAGCTGTAGCTGCCAGCCTATGCCACAGCCACAGCCACAGCAATGCCAGATCCGAGCCTCGTCCACGACCTACCCCACAGTTCACGGCAACGCCAGATCCTTAACCTACTGAGTGGGGCCAGTGATTGAACCTGCATCCTCATGGATGCTAGTCAGATTTGTTTCCATTGAGCTGGATGGCAAGTTCAACAGTGTTTCTCATTTCACCATATTCATCTCTAATGTTTAGTGTAAATAATATCCTTGAAACTAACACAACCCGCTATTGTCTCTTGAGCTTGTCTTTATCAGCATTCAATACCAATCCTATTTTAAGATAATTATATGAGATAGTCACAGCTAATTAACATTGTTCCTTAAATAAAGATTAAATGGGAAGAATTTATCAGGGACTTTTAAAGTCAGATTGTTTTCTCAACTGGGTGATTCCTGGACAGATTCATGGGTCGTTCTGAGTCACAAGCAGTGCCTTCTCTCCCCCTGAGCTGCCTTCAGTTTGCATTGACTTCATGTCTCTGACTATATTGATTGTAAAGCTTTCTGCCACCCAGTGGAACATAGTGACAGAACAAAACACCCAGCTGGCATTATTCCTCCCACAGGGCCTCCCTGTCGCCGTGGTTACCCAGCCATGTTGGGGAAAGATAAGAGAAGAAAGTGGGGGTGGCCACAGTGAAGTCGCTCCTTCAGTGTCTGGGCTTGCAGCTTACAAAGCAGGAGAAGGCTGTAAAGAGTCCAGAAGGCGGAGTGAGCCTTCAACTGTTTCTCCAACTCCCCAGCTGGACTCAGCCAAAGGGACTGTTCTAAGGGATTTCAACTTGCAAATTTTGCACCGAGCTTTGGCATTGTAATTTAAGCTTCCTGTCACTGAAAGTGAATAGTTTACCCTTCCTTGCAACCTGCCTTGACGGAGCTCCAGGAGAGGACAGCTAATAGATAACTTAGCTTGGCACAGTCCAAGAGAGAGTGGGCAGGACCAATAAAATGCACACGTTCGAGCTCTGGCACAAATGTCAAAAACCACAGAAATCTCTTCACTTATTCAATTAGGGTCCTTTTATCCCCTAATAACATGGGTCAAAAGCCCCCAGAAAGTTCTCAAACACACATCCGCCCACACCTACATATCCCAGCTCCAATACACACAGAAATTTTGTGGCCCCTTCTTTGTGAAAGAGTTGGCAATTCTAGTTTTATGCACATAAGTTGGTTCAAATGAGGCAACTGTCTATATAAAAACCAACTTGACAATATGTTGTTTTTCACTCAGGAAAAAAGTGGTTGGGGAATATGAGATGTTAGTCTCTCTTTTTCTCTCTCTTTTCAACTTCAATATGTAGATAGAACCAACCTAAGATATTTAACTTTGATTCAAAAATAAGAGAGAAAAAAGCTAGCCAAGTATAGTAGAGGAAAAATGCTTTATACACATTGTGTGTTACCAAGCCCAGAGCAGGCACTAAATTAATTCCTGTTGCATGAAAACAAAAATAAATCAGATCGACCTTGATATCAATCCTGGCCTGGCTTCACCGGCTGTGTGACTCGCTGAAATTACCTAACATCTTTGCGCTTCAATGTTCTCACCTTTGAACCGAGGAACGTGTCCACTGCCATGGAGAAGTGGTGACGATTTTTTTTTTTTTTTTTGCTTTTTAGGGCCACACCTGTGGCATATGGAAGTTCCCAGGCTAGGGGTCAAATTGGAGCTGCAGCTGCCAGGCTACAACACAGCCACACGAACAAGGGATCTGAATGGCACCTTCGATCTACACCACAGCTCACGGCAATGCTGGATCCTTATTCCACTGAGCAAGGCCAAGAATAGAACATGCATCTTCATAAATACTAGTCCAGTTGGGTTTGATACTGCTGAGCCATAATAGGAACTCCTGACATGCAGTGACGATTAAATACAATGAGCTAATATGTGGGAGGTCCCACGTCCCTATAAAGGTCATGTAAATGGTTATTATTTTGTTATCCTGTTCTTGGCTTTGCTATAAATGTTTCTCTGTGACTTTCGTGAAGCCAAGCTCCATGAAGGTCCTTTCTGCTTTATTCAATCTGTACTCAGAGGAGCTCAGAGGCAGAGAGGTGCCTAATAGATGCTCTTCTAAACAACACTTCCCCTTGTCTTGCCTACTTTTACCCCCAGGAGAATAAGCATTGCCTCTGCTTCCAGTTAATGACTATCAACTACCTCAAGGGCTCAGCTTCTCAATGATTTCCTGAGCTGGGAGACAATTAGGAGAGTTCCCCCATAGCAAAGTGGGGCTCTGCAGAGGGACTGCTGCAGCTCAGGAATCCTCTGCTCTGGGCCCAAGTGCTAGAAGCTTCTTTCCTGCTGTATCTCATGTGCACAGTTGAGTCTGAAAGTTGCGTGTCTATCTCAGGTTCCACACATTATTGCTTAACTGTGCAGCTCTGCCTCTCATCATTTGGCGAACACTGGTGTGCCAGGCACTGGGCAAGACCAGGGACATAGAGATGAGCAAAGCAGCCTCTGCCCTGAATCTGTTGGAAGAAAGACAAGTAAATTGACGTCATCCACACAGGGCTCTGATTCTGGGGAACTGAAAGCAAGCACATGGGTCAGCTTGATTCCAGAAGCTCTGGTCTCAGGTAGTATGTGATTGACTGTTGCTTTCTACTTATTTACTATATGGCAGCTTAGTCTGCTTGTATGTGGCTTCATCTGCTCAAGCCTCCTCTGTTATCTACCTTCGGGCTACTCTAAGTGGGCGTCACTGGATCCGCAGCCTCTGCACCCCTGGCAGCTTTCTAGATATGTAGCCTCTCAGACCCTCCCGCCCTGGCCTACCAATTTGGAATTTGGAATTTGCATTTTAACAAGATCTTCAGCTTATTCAGATCCATGTTAGTGTTTGTTATGCCTTGACCCTTTGAAGGTTTGGGGTGAGATAAATGAGGTGACATAGGCTCAGGAGTTGGCACAATAGGTAGTCTCATAATATGAGTCCCCTTCTTTTCTATAGGATTCATTTCAAATGAACACATTAAGTGCTGCTGGAGTCACATCACAGCTTACATGGAAGAGAAGTGGCTGGAAGTAAGTAACACCGTAGAGCCACCGCCTCTAGGGTCATCCGTAATGATGCTGAAAGGAAGGGCAATGTTTTTAGGGAAGATTCCAACTGAAAAGTCAGTCCTCACAACAACTTCCCAGTTTTTCTCATGGACACAAGAGAGAAGGCCAATGTCAACAGGCAGAAAGCAAAATGTATAGACAAATAAGAGCATTATCACTGGGAATATTTGTCTGCTATGGAAGTGAACAGAGGTAGAGACACACATGGCCAGCAAAGCACAAATAGCAGAAAGAGAAGCACAATCCTAAAAAGATTGTGGGTTGCAAAATCCAGAAGGTCCTCCAAATAGCCAGTGAATATAGGAAAATATACTCAAGTTGAGTAGGTATTAGGAACATATTAGCTAAGGTACAATGAAGTATTGCTTTACCTTCCAACTAGCAAGAATTAAAAAGAATAACACTTCTAGAGTGGATGAGAGGAAAAGAGGACTCCCATAATTTGTTAATGTGAAAAGTTACAGCCTATGGAAAGCTCTTCTTCTCTCTATATATACATGCATACACAACATGCATATATACACGCAAATATGCATAATTACAATAGAGTCTAACATTGTTCGAAACAGCAAAAAACTTGTATATATTTGGAACATTCCACACCGTGAAGTCTTATGCAGCCATCAAAACGTATAAATGGAAGCGATGCTAGTTCATTTAAAAGGCTATCTGCCAAGGGTTACAGAGAAAAGCGGGTGTAGAGAAGTATGAATAATATCATTCCATTTTAAGAAAACAGATAACAAAGACAACCCTACACTGCAGTCTTCATTCCTCCCCTGCACATCAGCTCTTGACCCTTGACCCTTTCCACTCTGATCTGCACCCTGAAAGTCTGACCCTTACAGACCAGACCATCGGGTTCTCTGAAACTGATGACTTCCGATCAGGCTCAGCCAATCAGAAGTGTGGGTAGGAAAGGGAAGTCAGAAATGGCTGAGTCTAGGTATATCAGAACTTCTCTCAAGATAGCCTTTTATTTATGACTTTCTATTAATTTCTGCCAACTCCTTCCCCCCTCCCTTTAGTCTCAGTGTGTAAACAGCCCTGGGGTATAGCTCCACTCCTTCTAGTTTTTGTCACTCTGTTTGTACTTTTATAAATAATCCCATTATTAGGTTCTCTTGGAATGATCTTAATTGAAAGTTGCCATCTGTTTCCTGCTGAGATCTTGGCTGATACAATCTATATATACAATATACAATTGTATATGTATATATTCATATTCATATAACTGCATAAACATGGAGAACAATAGAAGGCTCTATACTATGTGGTTACAGTGCAATACAGAAACTGAGGGGAAGGGACAAATGCCGTGGGAATAATGGTGGGTAGAATGGATGAGAGGGAACTGAGAAAAAAGGAAAAAAAAAAAAAAGAACCTGCACTAAATGAAGGAAAATCAAAAAACATGAAAAAACCTGTACATGTTTTCACATTTAACATTTTATACATTTATATATATATTCAAATCTAGTTTTAAAGATACAATGGGCAATCAGACAAAATAGACAAAACAATACAGATTTCCTGGGTCCCAGGGTAATGGAGGGAGCAGAGTGGGAAGCTGAACATCTGGCTTTTAAAGCAAAGGAAATATTCCTAATAAGAGGCGGGGTGTCCCAGTGGAAGATGAGGTTCTTAAGCAAATTGATGGGTTAATAAAGAATAAGAATTCTTCTCTTAGTGATTGAATATATTCAAAGAGAAAAAAAAGCAACACATACAAAAAAAAAAATCTCTTTTTAGAAGCTTCCTTTGCTGTATGGAAATGAGGAGCAACAAAATCATAGTTGAGAAAATGGCCCATTCTTATATTGTATTTGTAGGACAGAGCAAAGAAACACACACAAAATTGGTCAAACATTGCTGCATTTTATTCAGTGATAAAAGGAAGACATGATGAGATGGGACACCCAGGATTCGAGAGAATGGTTGACTTGGCATAAGACCAATTTTATTAGCCAAGAGTGACAAGATGTATTGAACAGAGGTGTCAGAGCCGTGAGAAGTGTATAAAGCAGAAGTCCGGAGCAGAGAGGGCAGCCAAGCTCATGAAGGCTGTAGCTCGTGCTCCAGAAGAATGCTTGTGCACTTCGTGTCTGTCCCTGGAATCAGACTCAGTGAGAATCAGAATCACTTTCCTAATAAGGCAAAGTGATCACAGCACAATGGCCAAGAAATAGGCAGGCACGTTATGGAACCATTTTGTAAGCCATTACAGGTTTTGCTGAAGGTCGTTAGTAATCAGAGGGTAACTTTGAATCTGATTTAATCAGAGGACTAAGGAGAGGATGGATCTATCCTTCATGAAATGTTATGTTTTTGTCTCTATGAAGAATATACCAGAAACTGTTAATAGGAATTTCTTCTGGAAGTGGTGTTGGGAGGTAAGGAATGAGGAAGAGGGATTTGGCTCTCCTGCTTTATCTCTTGTACTGTTGAAATATCTTGACCTGAATATACTATTAATTTTATTATTTAAAATAAGATGAAATTTTATTTATTTATACACAAGTTACCACTTTACTGGAGTTCCTGTTGAGGCTCAGTGGTAATGAAATCAACTAGTTAGTATCCATGAGGATATGGTTTAGATCCCTGGCCTCGCTCAGTGGGTTAAGGATCTGGTGTTGCCATGAGCTGTGGGGTAGGTTGCAGACTCAGCTAGGATCTGGCATTACTGTGGCTGTGGCCAGCAGCTGAAGCTCCGAGTTGACCCCTAGCCTGGGAACTTCCATATGCCACCCTAAAAAAAATAAAAACAAAAACAAAAACCTTACCAGTTTATATTTGGCTTTTGGAATATTATGAGCTTAATAAATATTTAATTAAATTTCAAAAGATAGGAAAGGATGGAATTCTAGAAGGACACTTGCCCACTCCAGAGGAAGCCTTGGGGAGAGATCCAATCATAGACTGTCCAGTGAACATGTTGCATGTTCTGGGGAATGAACATGCACTGACTGGAGACACTGGGGTGACCCTTCATCTCTACCTTTAGTCTCCCTTTAACAGAAGAGTTACCTTATTACATGATGCCTCCATTGACAATTGATTTGGTGTTAATGTCCCAGCCAGAGACAAATCAGCTAACAACCAATCACAGAGTATGACACAATGGTTCTTTCTTCCCCTGGAGAATATTATTTCTAAACAAATTCATACTGGGATGTTGAATGCATTGCAGATGGAAGGCGTTTCTAACACATCAGTGAGTATTTATGGATCACCTTAAGCTGCAGAACTGTGAAGCTGGAAGAGGACCCGAGGATGGTCTAACCCTTTATTTTATGCATGGAGTGGCTGAGGGACTGAAGAGAGTAGATACTTGCCCGAGATCACTTAGTAAGTTTTACAAGCAACATAATTTCAAAGCAGACCAACAATTAAGACCCATAAAGGAATCTGTCCAAGATCAAGAAAGGAAACGACTTATAAATATAATAGCCCAGTTACCGGTTTATAGCATATATTAATTAACAGAAATTGTACAACCTCCTTCAAACAACACACACACACACACACACACACACACACACACACACACACACACACACATCATTCATCATCATAACAACCCATGGAGGCACATCCACCCTGCATTTGTAACCAGGAAAATGGCCTTGTTTCTCAAACTCAAGAGACAATAGGGACAAGGGCCAGCATAATTAATACAGGAAGGCATTGTTCCCCAAGCTCACCCTTCATTTTCTAAAATCTTTATTCCCTGCCTCACATGTCAGTTCCTGGTGCCAACTGATTTCACAAATATAGAGACCCATCTCGGAGAGTCCTGATTCCAGACCTCCAGCCAAGAGCAACTTTACCGTTCCTGTCTTGCTAACAATCATGTCACAAGCTTGGACTGGCCACTGAAAGAGTGATCAGTTGGAATGACAGCCTTTCGGTTCTGCAGAAACTACACAACCAACTCAAACAAAGAAATAGGAGTTCCTGGAGTCAGAAAACACGGATCCCCTCACTCTCTGACATTCCGTCTTAGCTTGACCCTGATGGAGAGATGCAGGATACTCAGTGAGAGTGTGGCAACGGCACGACAACAGAAGTGGAAAGATGCTGATTCTCAGCCACGCACACAGCAGGCTGGAAGCTGATCTTTGCTGGTGTAATAGTGTTCTACCTGAACTAGTTAATTCAGTTGAAGCTAATATAAATTCTCTTGTTTATATGAGAGTAGTTGGGATTGCTAATTATGCTTTTGGCAAATTCTTTAGAGGACAGCTACCATACGTGGACTGTTTTGAATGAGTCTGATCAAATACTAAGATCTGGTCCTCACCCATTAACAACTGGGTGGATACTCTTAACAAATTAACTTCATTCAGATAAGACCAAAGGCAACAAATAATATTTCTAAATACTCTAATGAGAAAGTCTTATCCCTTAGAAGCATTTTTTTCCCCTGTATTCATGAGTCATTCTTTCTCTTCTGTCTTTCATTTCTTGGCTTGTTTTCACCTGGTTCCATCTCATGACAGAGCACTGAGTGTTCAAACAAGTAGGCTGCATATATTTAGAGGCAAAAGTAAGTTATGTTACTTCTCTGTTCCTTGGAGGTAATATATACTATCAGCCATAAAAAAGAATGAAATAATGCCATTTGCAGCAACATGGATGCAACTAGAGATTATCATCCTAAGTGAGTTAAGTCAGAAAGAGAAAGGTAAATACCATATGATATCACTTCTATGTGGAACCTAAAATAGGACACTAATGAACCTATGTTCTACAGAGCAGAAACAGATTCAAAGACATCAAGAACAGACTTATGGTTGCCAAGGGGGAGGGCAGAGGGAATGGGATGGACTGGGAGTTTGGAGTTAGTAGATGCAAACTATCACATTTAGAATGGAGAAGCAATGTATCATATGTATAGCACAGGGAACTATATCCAGTCTCTAGGGATAGACCATTATGACAGATAAGGAAGGGAATACATGTGTGTGTATATATGACTGGGTCAATTTACTATACAATAGAAATTGGCACAACATTGTAAATCAACTACACTTTAATTCATAAAAAAGGAGGAAAATAGTAGACCTTATCTGATAGGATTTGGGTCAGGAGTAAATTCACTAATATATGGTGAATAATACCTGGCATATAGCAAGCACCATGAAAGTACTTGTAATTATTATTTTTTAGATAGGATCTTAAAAGCTTTGAATGGTTCACACACACCCCTTGCCTGCACCTTTAAAAATTTTAAATTCTCAGGTCCTTGAAGGATTTCTGCTGCTTCTCTGGTCATTCACTGATTAAACTAAAGTTCCTAAATTCTCTCCTCTCTCTCTCTCACACATACAGTCATGAACTTTCATTGTGCACTATAACATGTATTAATTATTCTCACATTTCACAGTTATATTAGTTCCAGAGTCTTCTCAGTGGAGGTCTTGACTGGGGTTACCTATATGACAAGAATTGTGGAAGTTGCCAGGGATACAAAGTAAAATAAGATATATCCCTGTGCTCAAGAAACCGATGGTCTAATTAGCAAGTTGATAAGCTGACAAATAATTGCAAACGCTGTGATGAGAGCTATGATGGTGCACAAAGATGCTGTGGGGCCCCTGAAGAGGATATGAGTCCAAGGGAGAGGGGTGGAGAGGGAAGGAGTCCTGAAGGGTGAACAGCAGTTCAGGAGCAAACTAGGCAGGAAAAGCTGCGTTTTGTAAGCAGAGGGACTGGGATATATGAAGAACGGTGTAAAAGGTCATAATATATGTAGAGCCCCATACATCAATAAATTCCAGATGATACAATAAACTGGACCTGTCAGAAGGATCAAAAGATAAGACGTGGCAGAAAAAGAGGCATGGGATGAGACTGAAAAGAGGCCAGGCTGCCATGTCAGCAGAGAGAGGTCTTGGGTACCATTGATGGCTCTTGGGCATGATCCACAAGGGGCATGATGGAGGTCCATGGGAGGGCTTTAGAGAGGAGCATGCACAGTTAGATTTACATCTGAGAAAAGTCACACTTAATGCAGAGTGGAAGACACTTTGGGAAATGGGTAAGTGGGGTGGGTGGAGGGCAAACATTTCAGGAGCTGCTGGGGTTCTGTAAGCAGTGACTTCACTACTTCTCTCCTCTTACCTACCCTCTCTGTGGACTTACAAACAAAAGGCACATAAACAGATGTTCAGCTCAGTTGGCCCAGTGGGCAAACATGTGACTAAACCAGCCAGAACGCTCCTTTATCCTGCTGTTAAATGGCCTTTCCAGATGTAGCTGATCGGCAGGCAGAATGGGGATTAAACCCTAAACAGATTGGCTGAATCCAATCAAGGGATGAAGCAATCTGGGTGAGAGATTACAGAATCCCTGGACTCAGGTCTGGTGAAAACAGGTGAAGGAATTTACAAACAAATTAGGTAAGCATTCAGCTCTCCCCAGGAGACTCCACCTAGCTAAATGGATCCCATGTGTGGGACCTGGGCTCAGCATCCCCTGATCCATACTCTTGGAGAAAGATGCCTGTTAGGAAAGCAAAGACTCTCAAATCCAAACTCTCAAGAGCTCATTGTAGACCTAAATCTCTCATTAATGGGAAACACCAAACAGTAAGAGGGAAACTCTGATTTGCTGGGAATTGTAACATTGTTTCCTCCACGTAAAATGCAAAATCGATGCAAGTGTATTTTACATGATCAATGTTGTCAGTTCATGTTCTACCCTTCTGTAAACTTTTCCAATATACTTCACCCACGTGTGGATAGATGTTAAATTACTATCACATCTCAGAGTTATAGTTCCAGAAAGAGTTGATAAGTGTGTCACATGGTTACAAAAGGCAACAAATCTCTCTTAAGGTTATATCATGATCAAGTCCTGTCTACCTCTATTGTTTTCCATTTGATATTGGTTGATATATTTTTAACCAATAAATCCTAAAACCGGAAAAAAAAAAAACTGTTTCTGTACCAGGTAAGTGTTTTTCAACCTTGCAAGTTTTCAGAATTACCTACAGAGAGGGTGAAGTAAGCAAAATCCCACTTTTAACGTTTTTCTATTGAAATTAAGACAATGCGTATACATCTATTAATGGAAGTATAATATCTGTAAAGTGTTTTCAATGTTTAAAAGACTCTGGTATAGCCAACCTTGTAATTACCCATGTGATTCTAGTTTAAACATCTAATTAAGTGGTTGATTTCGGACTAACACTTTAAAGTTCCAAAAGAAGTTGGCTGTGTTTATAAACTGCATTGAAAGATTTAAGAGAACTTTAGGGTCATGATATTTAAACATTTAATTTATTAGATGTATAAGGACTTGGGAAAGTTTTGCTTGTACGTCAAATATTTGAAGTACTTAAAAGGAAAATTGTATATATCACATTCATAAATGCAATTTCGACTGTTTAAAGGAATTTAATTGCCAAAATTGTAAAGTACCCCTTAAAATTTATTAGATTTATAGATAGAATAATAAGATTTTTCATCTGAACTTAAAAGCTGAAAGAAAAAAAAGGTACTTCATTACTTCAGTATGTTGAATATCTTAGAAACCAAGTAGTTGCAAACTTTCCTTTGTGAGCACAAAGGTTGCCCTCAAGGACTCGAGAAAACTCCTGCTGCCTCCTTCTTGGGGTTTGTTTGAACTGAGGTGGGGTGAGAGCCTTCCTTTTCTCTCCAGGTTTGAGAAGCAGGTGGTGCAGAGCCCTAGAGTCAGCTCAGCTCCACCTTTATCGTGAGTAGTTGAGGCTAACCAACTGAACTCCATATATTTTCTAGAGAATTCTCTATATTCTCTTAGATTCTCCTTAGATGCTCTGGGTGTTGGAGTTGGGTCCCAACTACTTCCAACTACAGGGTCCTAACTATTGCTGGGGACCTGAAGGGAGGGACCTGTATTAATGCCCTCTGTGGGTAGAATTAATCTGTGTAATTCAGGAAGAACAAAACAAAACACAGCAATGTATCTTTAATATTTGGGTCCTCACAGAGCTTCTTCTTGAGAAAAGTCATCCCACCACATTCTTGCCTTTTTGACAAATCTGGGTGTTTGGCCCTCCCTTGCCCCCTCCAGGGATTCCTCTAGAAACAAAGCCAAGTAGGTGGCGGCCTGAGGATGAACAAGAAGGCACTATTTGGACCCTTCCCTTCTCCTTACTGCCTCCTTTTGGTTCTCCAGTCTGGGATATGACTCTGTGGATTTTTCCTCACTTTATTATGTGAAAAGAAAAGAAAGAAAGAAAGTAAAGGATAGATATCAAGCTAAATATACATATAAGCTTCCTCCTCAGTCTCTGTCCCAAGAACTACTGCATGCTGTAGGTGTATCAAAAAAAAAGGGGGTGGGAATTTGTGAGTAGGTAGGACACCTGGCCATGGAGGGCCTGTTTGGGCAAAGTGATGCTTGGAACTAGAACACTGAACTATACAGTTTTGAGTCTGCCAGAAAACTTCAGCTTCTGTCTTGTTCTACTTGGACCAGTGAGTTATCCCTCCTAAAGTGGAAACACTGCAGCAATCAAGTGTCTTACCACAGTAAAAACAATTAAAAAAAAAAAAAGCCCCACAAGAAAAGAGAAGAATTTTCCTGTGCTCTCTTTAACGCTCAGGGTTGCTATTTTTAACGTGAGAGGTCAGTACAGGACACTAGGGTATAAACCTTAAATCCATGTTGATTTTTGAGGAACACAAAATCAGAACTTCTGTCAGAAGAGCTTTGGTTTTATGTTCAAAACTCTCTATTGGTTTGAAAGCTTTGGTGAAAGGCTTGCTTTAGCTCTCTGCCCATAGAAGGGTACTGGATTCTAGCAAGATCTGAACTGGAGGGTGAGTGCTATTTATATTACCTACTGCCTATCAGACACTGCAAAGAATTGCCTTCAATAAATTTTAAGCATACAACTTATTACTGGGCTTCCAATTTGATTTTCTGTTTGGTTCTGTATAACCAATATTTCCAAGGAGGAAGCTTATATGTATATTTAGTTTGACATCTATCCTTTACTTTCTTTCTTTTTTTTTTTTTTTGTCTTTTTGCCTTTTCTAGGGTTGCTCCTGTGGCATATGGAGGTTCCAAGGCTAGGGGTCTAATCGGAGCTGTAGCCGGTGGCCTACGCCACAGCCATAGCAACACCAGATCCGATCCGTGTCTGTCACCTACACCAGAGATCATGACAATGCTGGATCCTTAACCACTGAGTGAGCAAGGCCAGGGATCGAACCTGCAACCTCATGGTTCCTAGTCAGATTCGTTAACCACTGAGCCACGACGGGAACTCCGACATCTATCCTTTTCCTAAGTGGCAATGCATGTTCTCTCCAAAATCTGCTTCCTGTGTCAGACATTTAGAAATCAAATATTTTTCCACGGATTTTTATTATGCATTTAGAAATGCTTTTTTTAATTTCTGATTGATGTTCAATTGGCAAAGGCTCCTACTGCTCTAAGCATAAGATATCCTCAGCCTACAACTTCTGTGGCATGTCGTTAATATTTCATGGGATCTGAACATGCTCTAGGAGCTTATTAACCTATATAATGAGATGGAGAGTTTTATTCACTAAAATTCCAGCGCCTGTTCTCCCCAAGATTAATAGACATCACAAGAACTTCCCTGGGAGCTTTACATGAAGCTGGGGGTCATGATTTGGACTGCATTACAGGAGTGGAATGGCTGGGCGGGAAAGGAGGAGGGGCGATTGGCATGGTGGTGGTATCAGAGGGAAGAAAGAGAAAGTCAGATGCGCAGAGAGAAATGCACACATAGAGAAACTGAGATAAACACATGCAAAAAGGGAAATGTGGGAGGCAGAGCAGCTACCATGGAGTTTCTTGGCAGAAGAATGTGTCATTGGGAATTTGAGGATGTTTCACTATGTAATGTGCTATTTAAGTGCATATATAGCTCTTTCAAGAAAACCAAATATAAAGATTTAGAGTTTTATGAGAGAGAGAGATCAGATGTGTGTTGTCTTGGGTGATACATCAATGGAAGGAGACTGTTCTCAAGGCCACTGAGATATGTTAGGGTTTCATTTATGATTTATGCCTCCTCCCCTCCTTCCCAACCTTTCCACTCTGATCTCCACTGGTTGGGAAAGATTTCTTTTTAAGGGGGGATATTCCCCCAAATGAAGTGTAGTTTGTTCTAGATAGCATGTGGATGCTGGAAACTGTATATTAAAATTGGAATCAGAAGTCAGTGTTTGTAATCCCATCTGTGCCGTTTACTGACCCCTCACCTCAGCTTTCTCACCTATCACTAAGGCTGCAGCACACGATTGTAAGAAATCAGTGAAAAAATTCCTGACAGTGTGCCATGATTATTCCTTTAACCATGTCTGGCACATAATGAGTTCAATGGATCTCATACCTGGATCAGTGGAGAATACCTAAACTGGACCATCAGACTGTTTTTACCCTGATCTTCCCATATGGGGTAGAAGTAAGTGTCATTCTACTACAAATTTCGTCTTCTAATCAAGATGTATCTTTGGGGTCATTAATAAAAAAAAGTCCAAATTAGTATCAACAGACGCATTATGCATCCTTTAAAATACAAAACTAGGGAATTCCCATTGTGGCGCAGTGGAAATGAATCCGACTAGGAACCATGAGGTTGTGGGTTTGATCCCTGGCCTTGCTCAGCCGGTTAAGGATCTGGCATTGCCATGAGCTGTGGTGTAGGTCACAGACGCGGCTCAGATCTGACGTTGCTCTGGCTGTGGTGTAGGCCAGTGGCTATGGCTCCGACTTGACCCCTAACCTGGGAACCTTTATATGCCACAGGTGCGGCCCTAAAAAGACAAAAAAAATTTACAAAACTAGTTAAATGTTGCTGAATTTTGTATCAACAGGAAAGTTAAGGGGGAAATTGGGGGATAGAACCCCATGCTTCATGTACCATATACATCTTCAGCAGACCCACCAAGGAATAGTTTTCCCCATCAGTTGGGCCAAAGGAAACATCTGTCCCCAAAATCATTTGGCCTCTGATGCACAGGGCTCAGGGTCAGGGGAAAGAGAGAGAGTGAGAAAGGGACCAATTGCATCTGGGGCTTGATTGACAGAGCAGAACAGAGTCTTTTACAGGCAAGAGTCCTTGTGAAGACACTGATTTCTAAGATGAGCCCTTATCTCATTGCCCATGTCCACTTCAGCTCAGCTTCACTGTCTTGCCTAAGGAACATTAGAGATGGCATCACCATGCCATGTCTGCAATGAATGCCAAAATTGCACTTTATCGGTTATACCTTGATCTTTGCCCCAAACAGTGACATCTCACTGTTAATTAAAGCTGCATAAGACTCCAGCATTTTCCACTAGGGAGAGAAGCAACTGGAGTCTTCTTTGATATCTTTTCTTAAATTTATGGTGATTCCAGGAATACCTTGGGAGACAAAAAAAAAATGGTTGAGTAAGAATGGTAGCTGAAAACGACGTTTTTCTTCTGGTTCCTATGCTATCTACCTATATGTCTTAAAGAGGGTATTATCCTTTTTTGCAGACAGAATCAGAGGACCACAGGATCGTGGTTCCATCTGGCTTTTCACATAACAGGAAACGGAGGCTGAGGCCACCCAGTGTAAAGGGACGATCTCCCGATTGTTACACTAGTGCTTTTGCTTTTATCCCATTTAATAGAAATGGGTTTTTTTTTTTGTTTGTTTTTTTTTTTTTGTCTTTTTGGGCCGCTCCCGCGGCATATGGAGGTTCCCAGGCTAGGGGTCCAATCGGAGCTGTAGCCACCGGCCTACACCAGAGCCACAGCAACGCGGGATCCGAGCCGCGTCTGCAACCTACACCACAGCTCACGGCAACGCCGGATCGTTCACCCACTGAGCAAGGGCAGGGACCGAACCCGCAACCTCATGGTTCCTAGTCGGATTCATTAACCACTGCGCCACGATGGGAACTCCAGAAATGGGTTCTTGAAGGGACAAAGGCAAATAAAGAAAATATTTTTGACCAAAACTTTCTCAAATATTTTCTTTAGAAAAAAGTATCAAGGAGTTCCCATTGTGGTGCAGCAGAAACGAATCCAACTAGGAACCATGAGGTTGCGGGTTCGATCCCTGGCCTTGCTCAGTGGGTTAAGGATCCGGTGTTGCTGTGAGCTGTGGTGTAGTCGCAGACATGGATCTGGCGTTGCTGCAGCTCTGGGGTAGGCCGGCAGCTGTAGCTCCAATTAGACCCCTAGCCTGGAAACCTCCATATGCCATGGGTGCAGCCCTAAAAAGACAAAAAAAAAAAAAAAAAAAAAAAAAAAAAGATATCAAAATAGCAAAACTTAGCACTGACAGCTTCTAAGAATTGCCACATTCAAAGAACCCTGAAACCAGGCTGAGTGCATGGCTATCAAATTTAAAAGGAGACTAAATATGTCTATATTTTAAATCTTGCTTTAGAATCAGGACCTCTGATTGTTCCTGCTGGGCCGGGGTGGTCCACAGCTTCAAACAAAAAGCACTTTCACTCCCTTGTCTCAAGAATGAGTGCTTGTTGCTAGTGGTTACTTAGTCCCACAAAGCCAGAACAGATGATTTTTGTGTATCTGTCAAATAAGAAATACAGTCTAGCCAATACTACACGTTTGCATCTCTCTTTAATGATGTATGTGGCTTGCATTAATATGGAAATAGATGCAGCCCTAAGGCACTTTTGAAGTTGTCAGGGCTGTTCTCATGTGACAAAGTTTTCATGTCTCCCTTCATTGTACAGTGCTCCCTTGATTTTAAAATCCGTGCTTACCTGATGTATTGTAATTATGGGATCAAAAATGACAGGATGATGCTATTCCAAAGTTAAAATGAATGATAATAATACCTTAGGTTTATATAGTGTCTTTCTTCTGAAAAAGTGAAAGAGTTTTTTGCATATATTATTTCATGTATCCTCTTGACACCCCTGTGAGGTATGATTAGCCCCATTTTACAGATGGGGGACCAGAGCAGGTAGGTTGCCTGGCTCATCCAAGGTCAGCCCTATGCTCTGGCCACTGACACACCCCAGTAGGAAGCATTAAAGGCCCATGTTCACCACTGAACTGCTTTAGCACTTCATAGACTTCACCTGGAACATGCATTCTCATGTCCCTCCAGTTATGGGTAATGCAACGATGTCTATTGTTTTCTACTAGGTCTTTGACAATCAGATCATTTCTTTCCTTCCTTCTTCCTTTCCTTTCCCCCATACACATTACCCACCAGCCTGGCATTCTGTTAGATCCCGCAGAGCTAGGAAGGGCTTAATCTTTCTTCCTGCCCTTTGGGAGCTCACAGGCTGGTGAGAGAACCAGAGAAGCAAGTCAAGCAATTTTCATACATCAAGATAAGCATACTCAAAGTGTTTTCCAAAACAGGAAGCTTAAAGGACCTTATTTAATCCTATCTGTAGGTTCCCCATACCTACCTAATGACATGCATATGCATAAAATATTGAAATTTATTGAAATTAAGCTCACAGACTGTTAAGAATATCAGTTCTGTCTCCCACCTTGACAAATATACCTTTATAATGTGGAAGGCTGACTCCTCTGAGTTCTGAGCTGGCAGGGCAAGGAGAACAAACTCTGTTTCAGCCTGTGGCTTTTAGCCCGATTTCCTTACCTCCCCCCCCTTTTTTTTATCTCAGGCTCTGGTTACTCTTTGAGGGGCTCATGGCTACTTGTGCGGAGACCTCAGCTCCATCCGAACACCTTGTAAACATGAACCAGTAGTTTAGACAGGCACGTACAGAGATGTGGTCTGTATCAGGATGGACCCTGTAAAGAATTGCACATCAGCCCCAAAAGTGAGCCTGGGGACACTGGGCAGGGAATTCTGGAATTCTGGTTGACTGTTCTAGAAGAAGGGTAGGCTCTGGATGTGCATATCCCCTTGGCCTCATGGGCTCCTCACCCCATGGGAGCTGAAGGAAGCTGAAAGAAGGCCAGAAGGAAGCTGAAGGAAGGGAAGGGCGGGGAATTCTGGAATTCTGGTTGCCTATTCTGGAAGAAGGGTAGGCTCTGGATGTGCATACTCCCTTGGCCTCATGGGCTCCTCACCCCATGGGAGCTGAAGGAAGACCAGAGAGCCTTGAGCAACACCCCTCTTAACAGAGTCTAAGAATAGCACCACTGAACACGTACTTCAGAGAGAAACCCAGTGGGTCTTGCCATATGCTGGAAATAAGCTTAAAGTCTTTAGTTTCCTTTTAAAAAGTCACACAAAATTTCTTTCTTCCTAACCCATCTTAATACATGGAAGGTCCCAGTTTTCAATTGCTTGGACCAAGCCCTTGATTGTCATCCTTGACTTTTTCTAACACCCCACATGCACTCGCAAATTTTGACAAAGGTATCCAGATCCTAACCTCTTCTCACCACTCTCACTGCCACTGCCATAATCTAGGCAGTAGACGTCATCTCTTTTCCAGAGATTTACAAGAGCCTCCTAACTGATTTTCTACCCTACACTTATCTGCATTCTTGCCTACCTTGCCCTTGTCTCCTTTACTGCCTACTTGTCTCCCTATCATAACAGCCAGAGGGAGCCTCCTACAATCCAAGTCAGATCAAATCATTCTTCTGCTTAATATCTTAATGACTTCCCAACCCATTCAGTGTGAAAGCCAGGTTCTGTACTCCTCACTTCCCACCTCATCTCCTTCTGTTTTTTTTCCCCTTAGTCACTCAACTCTTGCCACATTAGCATTTCTGGAGCCCATGAAGCACACCTCCCCCTCAGGAACTGCTTTCTTGCTGTTCCCCCTGCTACAAATACTCTTCTCTAAGATATCTGATCACCTCATCCCTCATTTCCTTCGGGTCTCTGATTAAAGTCACCTTTCCAGACCATCATATTCCCGACTCCCATCATGACCTCTTTCTCCTCATCCTACCTCACTTCTTCCATTGCACTTATCACAGAAAGCAGGTACCGTAAACACATTCTTGTTCTCCTATACATCTCACCACACGCACGTACCAGAATGTAAGCTCTAAGCTGGACACTTCGGTCTACCTGAGCCCTAGAACCATGAGAGCACATAGTAGTCACTTGATAAAATATTTTATGAGTAAATTTATTCCAGAATTCAATTCCTCATTTAATCCATTATTCTTTTAGGATTAATTTTTTTTTAATTCTTTAAATTAAAATGTTAGTGAAGGGAGTCTGTAGTACCGGTATGGGCTGGCATATTATCTCAAATCTCCGGATTAAAAGTGACAAAAGCTGATGCTCAGTAAATATTTGCTTTATAGAGGAAAGAAGTGCATTCACATTAGGGTGACTCTTTGAGTATTATCCATGTTGGAACCTAACCACATTCCATCTCTTATTCTCTTGGGTGTTATGTTAAGTTGGCAGAGTCGATTACAGTGGATTTAAGTAGTATTGTGAGCTTCCTCAAGGTAGCATAAGGTCCTCCTCTTCCTGGCTCCTGTCTTTGTTATATGCATATGCCTTTGTTTATTTGTTACTTTGAAATGCAATCAGATTTTGTCCTTCTAACATAACTAATTTCTATAAACCACACATAAAACCCTAATCATTATTGTAGTCAAATTTTGCCTTAACAAATTGTAACCTCCTCAAGGTCAAGAGCTAAAATTTGTTTTCTTTTTAGTTCTCACCTCACACATCTCTTACCCATCCTTCTCCCAACATGATACCAAATGAGTCAAGGGTATGAACAACTCCATTGTTCAAGGAGTTAAAAATCACATTTTAAAAAAAAGAAACTGTCTTTTGTAATTTGAGACTTCAGGGAAAGCTTGGCTTCAATGCGTGTGCTCAAAGGTTTCTTCACATGGTCTTTGCTATCCTCTAAGCAAAGTCCTTATAAGGTCTTACTGTTAATCTTCCTTATTACTTGTTGTAAGTATCATGGGTTGCTAAATTTAGGTCACTGAAAGCAGAGGAATACAGACTACCCACACCTTTATTAATTTTTTTCTGAGCTGATATACATTTATTACGGAGAACATTGATAACAGGAACTAGTAAAATGAAAAAATAAAAGCATGCTCTGTCCATTCCCTGGGGATACACACTGTCAACATATTGGTTTGTGTCCTTCTTTTGTCTGATCTTATTGTACATATCATTTTGTTCCTGATTTTAAATTTTTTAAACTTATTAGCACAATAGATCATCCTCATTCTAGAAAATATAAATACACAGAAACAAAAAGAAGGGGTTCATCACTAAGAATCTCACAGTCCGGAGATTTCCACTGTTAATATTTTAGGAAATATCTCTTTATAATCCCACCCACGCACATACTCATGCATGAAAATTATAGAATATATATATCTTGTTTCTACCAAAATGCTAAAATATAATACTCTACAAATCTGCTTTTATCACTTACTAAGTCATATCATTTATTTTTAACATCATCATGATTTGGGGGACAACATATGGATGTACCAGAACTTATTTTTTCAACCTCCCCCTCAGTATTGAACGTATCTGTTGTTTCCTACTTTTTTTCCCATTTGAATTGAATGAGCATGCAAGGAATCGGTTTTTTTTCACATGCTTTTATGAAATTTGTGGATGTGGAATAGCTGAGGAAAGAGATAGTAATATTCTCTGGACTTCTCTCTCTTTTAAAACATTTTCATAATAGTTTCTTGGCCATGCTTCCAGATAGAATAAAGACGTCTTCTATTGAATCCTTCTCCTTATAGAATACTCACTCTGTTTAAGGCACCTACACTTGATTGATTCCTGCTGTTTTTCAGGCAAACATAACATCATATTAACCATGGTTTCCATTGGATATATGCTTTGTTGTTCAACACAAGAACAGACTTGCCAAATTAAACACCGTCGACCAGTTTTCTGGATCCCAGGTACCACCTGCCATGTAGTCATGTTAACTCCAAAACTGTTTGGAAATTAAATTGAATACGTTCAATGTGTGAGAAGTACTCTGTACTGGTCTTCTATGCTGGTCTTATATGATTTTCCTCAATCAACACTAATTCAATTATATAACCATTATTACCAGAAAATAATTGCTAACTCCTAGTATATTTAATTTGCCAAGCCTCACACATGCATAGGTAAATATACTTATTGTAATTTTGACCTTTCATCTCCCTTTGCTCCTGAAGACAAGCCAACCATGGTCCAAAACCAAGAAACACAAAACAAGAGTTCCTTCCAAACTCATTAGGAAAAAAAAAGGAGAAAAACCAGTAAGAGCCCACACTGCCTTGTACCTGGGTGCAGGTGAGATGTGTTGAGATTGATATATGTGGTGTCATTTTCTGGACCATTAAAAATCCTGTCACCTCTGGAATGAAATGCTGCAGTGATTTACCAGCAGATGACATAACATTGCACTATCATTTAGAAAGAGAAATGAGGAGCACAGGTATTGAACGGAGCATATTTTTAAGTTTATCACCTTAAAAAATAAGATATTCTATGCAGGAGAAAACCTGTAAATTTACTCTCACTGATCAAGTTCTTCATCTAAATCATTTTGATTTAAATGACAAACTAAGCTTTTGGAGGATAAACAAGTGAATGAGAGAAAAGCTTTTACCAACAGTGCCAAGAGAATGCCGGGGAACGGATTGCAAGCTCTTTGAGATAGGTTTTCAAGGCCACTTACACGATTTCATTTTTTATATTTCTGTTCTTAAGAATCCATTCACCTCTAGACTGACTGGTATAAGACGACACCAGACAATCATTTTTTTTTTTTCTCTATTTCAGATAAGCTTTTCTTTATGACCCAGAAGTGGCAAAGCCTCAGATAGCAGGCACCTACCTGTGACCCATTCAAACAAGTTAAAGCAAGCTGCATGTCTTTCTATCATGATCTTTTTGTCCTAATATGGATGTCTGTATGTAGTCTATGCCAGAGAGAATAAAATAGACTTTGGAGATTTTCCCTTATTATAAAAGGGTCACCTTATATTTTTGCCATATTTAATTGGAAACACTCATTGTTTTTTTTTTTTTAAAAAAAGGTGGGTGCAGAATTTTGTAACAATCATCTGTTAAGGTCCATAGATGGAATCAATATCTATCCAGAAACCATATGCAGAATCTGAAGCTTTTCATGACCAGAACACGTAGTCAGATATATTTTGTCATAACAGCTCCCTTTCAGGTTAAAACAGGAGTTTTAAAGTTTATATTCATTGTGTCTGCAAATAGGAGAGCAGCTGGTAGAGAAAACGCTATGTGAAAGACATCATGCGTTCCAGATCAGAGAACACCGAGGTGGGCTAGAACAGCTGGAGATCTGTAAGATTAAGAAGGAGTGGATTTACCTTGTGTGGTTCCAGAAAAAAAAAAAAATAATGTTCCAGAGAAGGTAAGACCCCTCAAGAATGCCTAACACAAATACAGAAAACGTAGTTTTAGAGCACAGCTTAGCCCTGACTTTATAAGCGCCCCTCTTCTCATCTGCACGTAGACCAGAAACACACACCTGCTAAATGGCACTAACGTGGACGCAATGCTTGCAAAAGTCATCTGCTTTCTTGACTCCAACTAACTGTGCCAGGGATTGCACATCTCAGATTCTCTTTCTCAAGAACACAAAGAAAGAAACTGTAGGAGTTCCTGTTGTGGCTCAGTGCTTAACAAATCCGCCTAGAAACCATGAGGTTGCAGGTTCGATCCCTGGCCTTGCTCAGTGGGTTAAGGATCTGGCGTAGGTCGCAGACGCGTCTCGGATCCCAAGTTGCTGTGGCTCTGGTGTAGGCCAGTGGCTATAGCTCTGATTAGACCACTAGCCTGGGAACCTCCATATGCCGCGGGTGCGGCCCTAGAAAAGGCAAAAAGACAAAAAAAAAAAAGGAATAAAAAAGAAAGAAACTGTAATCAGATGCCTGGGGACAGTGGAATTGGCTAGTGGAAGATCTGACAGTGGAAGATCAGGGTTGGCTTAATGGCAAGTCAGTGTTGTTGGAGCCTGTCAGATGAATCCAGTCTGTAAAAATAAGAAAGAAGCAGATGTTAAGGGAGAAGAGACAAGACACCGAAAGCTCAGAGAAAGTGATGGAGACAAAAATAGTGAATGGCATTCCAGTTTCTGAAAGTCCAGAATTAGGTTAGCCGAGATCATCCTGTATCCTTTTAACAACCCTGCTTATCCCTACTCTTTTGTGAGCAGTTTTGTGTAGGTTTTCTAACCCTTCAAAAAAAAAAAATTCAAGAAATTCAATAATTCACAGTCACCTCTTTCCTTCTCCGTCTCCTTCAGATGCTAAAAGCTGGACAGATGAATGTAAGTTACAGGGAAATGAATCTCATTTAATGGTGAAAACTGTCCAAACCCAGAATGGACGGTTATTGAAGTGTTCCAGCAGGCTTTGCAATCCATCTTGCTTTCACAAATCATGCCTCTGGAGTTGCTTATGCTTGTTCTCTTTTGTTCCATTGTTACAACCTTTGGTTATAGTCAGAGCTGAGGTTAAGGTGTTCTGTCTGCATGTGACCTTAACCCTTACCAGCTGCCCCCAAATCCCACCAATAATCACTTGGTTTGTTGGGGAAAATGAGCCTATACATAAAAGCTGTTTGACCTTGTGAAATTTTCTAAACCTCTCAAAGCCTCAATTTTGTCATCTATAAATTGGGTCCACAATCCCCTTCTGAAGTCTTTGGACCAAAAATATTTCAGATCTCAGAATTTTAAGATGGTAGATAGTTTAGTGAAGTTCATATATTGTATTTTATGTCAATGTCTCAGTGAGGTTTGTGCAAACTCCCTCTAAGTATACCACATCTGCAGTGACACATTTGCATATTCATACCAACTGGGATAAAGTCATAAACCAGCCTCCCATCAATGCAGGTCAGATTTTGTTATCAAGTGAGTATGCCACAGACTGAACAAAAAACGCTTTTGTGTTTCAGAACTTTCTGGACTTCAAGATTGTAGATGGGGCTTCCTAGAGGTGTTATAAGGAAGAAATGTGACCGTATCTATAAAGCAGTGGAACAGGCTCCCTGTGTATCTATTGCCACCATTCAGTTATGGTGGTTCTGTCTGTTTTCTCTTCCCTTTCAACCTGGATTAATACCTCCAGTCCAGCCCAGCCCACACTATGTGAGAGGCTTCAAATCCAGCTCACCCAGCTGAGCTTCTCCTTGTTCAGAAGGGTGTTTGGCATGTTGCGAACACTCTGTGTTGACTACTGTCACAACTATTTCTTCTACTACTAGTGGTATCATTGTCTTTCTACCCCAGATGCCAATGCAGTGCTATGATTTCTTTTCCAAGAGGAATTTTCAACCTGAGTGATATTTTTACTGTCAGCACAAAAGCATAGAGAAATGAAAGATCTGGGAACAAGTAAACAAATAGCTTCTTTTATAAGTGAAAGTAGAGGTAAAAGGCAACATATATACAAGTTTGCTTGCAAGGTCATTCTTATCTTGGCTGTCATCACACACTGTCAGGTTTTAATGAATTACAGAAAGAACAGTGAAAATTGGCCATTTGGGTCACTGACTTTGACTCTTAAACTGAACCACACACATGCACATCCTTAAAAGAGCTATTTGGGCATTTTAAACTCCTATCCCATTACTTCTAAGATGTTTTAAGATTGAAAAACAATCAAAACTCTTGCAAGGAGGGCTTTCCTTTATTTCTTATCTTAGCAGTTTCTTATACTTTGGAAAATGCTGCATTTAAAAGTCCAAACATTCCTGGGGTGTCCCAAGGAGGTAAAAACGGCTGTCAGCATCAATTCAAATCTTTCCATCTCAACTAAGATGACCCACAGGGCTGGGAGTTTCTATGTGCTGCCCTTTCAACCATTTCAAATTGTTACAATTCTGATAGAAATTTCATTTTTCCACCTGCTCCCTCCCTTAGAACTAATTGCTAACTTCTGCTCTTTGGCAATCACAACTGACCCCAAATCTAAATTTTATAAACATAAGGTGGACCAGCAGAGGCTAGTTAGGGAATTTAAAAAGGAGAAAGAAAGAGTTAAATACTTCATAAACACTAACAAGATTTACTGAGAACACTCAAGATCAGCTGGAAGTTTCTGGAACAGGGTCACAGACATGCTCCAAGTAGGCAAGGCCAAACCTTCCTCTGCCAAAAAGACCAACAAGAAAGGTATCTAAAAGCCAATTGACTTAATCCCATTAATGCTTAACAGCCCTCCACCCCCATGCCACCCCAAGCACTAACATGATAGGTTTTCTACAAATTTGCTTCTAAATAAAAAGAATAATCAAATTTAGAATTAGGCAAACTGCTCTAGCCTGCCATTTAAAGACAAGCACAAGTAATCGAATTAGCTAAATTTATTAGGAGTAAATGTGAATGAACTCAGAAATTGAATTTGGGGACTAGCCCTGGTGCGCTCTCTATATCAACATGTCAGAGAGAAAAGTAAATTCTTCTTAAATTCTTTCCAGAGCCTGAAAATACAGAAAACAAAACAGAAGATAATGTTCAAATAAAACTAACTGAGTTTCTTCCCACAACATCTCACAACAAAGAGAACAATAGTATGTACTGGAATCAACAAACTCATTTCATAGTGTGTTAAATGCCTACTTATGTCCTGCGATTACTGATGGAGTTGAGCTTCTCAGTCTGGCCAATAGATCTTTTTAGTATTTAGGAAACATTTTGAGCTTAAAAAAAAAAAAAAAAAAAAAATCCCCTAATTGTTGCCTGCTGGTTCACACTTACGGTTTAGCTTTTTGTTCAGTTGCAATCACCCAGGATAAGCAGTTAGCATTTAGTTGGGAAGGTGGGGTAAAGGCCAGAAGGAAAATGATATTCAGAGACTGGTTGGGGGGAAGTGTTACCTCCTTTCATTTACATCATAGCTGTTCTTCATAAAACTGGCATTGTCTTATGTGCCCACGCGAGGGTCATTTAGGAAAGAGACAAAGAGAACTGACTTTAGACCAGTTATTTGATACATGTATTATCACTAAACCCCCCACAGCTCTGTGCCACTATTGTTTCCTCACTTAACAGAAGAGGTGGCCAAGGCCCCAGAGATATTGGGTCGTTTCCCATTGTCATTCAGCTATAAATGATGAAATCAAGATTCACACCATTATTTCTCTGAGTTCAGAAACCATCTGCTATTAAAAGTTGCTCACCAAATACATATTGAAAATATTATTTTACATCAAGAAAATAACCTACTGTTTACTTCTAATAATAGCAATGATAACTAATCAGTTTCTACTTTCAAGTCCAGTTTTTCTATACTATTTTTATTTCATAACAATCTCGGGTGTTGGTAGTAAGGACAGCTACCATTCTCATTTTACCAAAGAAGAGCTAGAGACCCAGTGAAGTGAAGTAACATGCCTAAAATCACACATTTAAGTAAATAGACACCCTAGGTTTGTGAGCTCAAATATCAAGATTTGTGCTATCCTCCACTGCTTCTTCTATCTGAGGACAGTAAAGATCGAATAAAGAGCCTAAGTCTGCCTCCATTGACCTCTGATGTCTAACTGGGACTGGGTCTCTAAGACTGTATTTATTTAGAGAAGAGAAATAACTTTACGGCAAATGGCTGATTCACTTAATTCACATTAACAAGAGGAGATCAACTATTCCATGGTCTCAGTGGAAGCCTGACACCAAGCAGATTATAATTTGGAACTTCTTGTAGGACCTGCAGGCATAATCCTCCTAGAAATGAAAACAATTGCTATTGTAAATTACCCTCTTGGTTTTTTCCTAAAGCCTCCGGGTTACGATTTAATCCCACCTTTGCTCAGCCCCTCAGGGGCACTGGATTGCCTTCCTGATTTACAGGGAAAGTGTTAAATCTTATTTTTCTTAAGCCAAAAGACCAAAGCAGTCAGAAGGAGAGAGAACAGGGAGCTGACAAGGCCAGGAGGCAATTACACATCCCTCTCCCGCGTACTTGCCTGAATGTTTATGCGGGATCCAGAAAGGACAAGATGCCCTTCGTCCTGTGAAGTCTCTACTGATCACAGAAGCAGATTTCAAATAATCTTTTCCATTTTGCTCCTCTGGGCTCCTTGGCTTTGTAAACTGTCAGCAAAGCTGTCAAAGTGGAAAGCTAGATCTTGCAATCTCTCTGGGCGGATGCTGCTCAAATCATGTCTGCGCGATGGCAGGCGCAGGGGCCGAGCAAGAAAGCAAACTGTGTCCTTGCAACAGTGCTGAATTCCCTAGGCTAATTAGGTTCTCACATTCTTTTATAACAGTAAGGAAAAAAAAAAAAAAAAAAAAAACCTACTTGGAGATCCCATTAGAAGTGGCACACTTACGAGGTACGTGAAATTGCCCAGGTATTGTTGCTGGTGAAAGGAAACCTTCCTCCCTCAATTTGAGATCATTAGCTTTCTGTTTTTGGTAGATCATCTACTGTTCTTATCTCCAGCTAGAGATATGGGAAAGTCCTTTCATCAGCCCCTGGGGCAGCGCTGTCTGGCACAATTGTTGATCATGCCAGGTCAGGAAGCGAAAGCACCAGAGCAAGGAGAAAGAGAAGCAACATAATAGCTGCCAGGCCCAGGTGGAAAGGACTGGATGCCTGATTTTACCTTATCTCTCCGACAACCTTGTAGAATAGCTATGACTCTTAGTCCCATTTCACAGGTTCAGAAAACCGAGACTTACCCATCATCAGAGGAAGTGATGAGAAAAGTCTTTTGAACGTTTTATAAAGGGTAAGATAAAAGGTAACTTGCAGTTGCAAAATTTTCTTGTTTAATCTGAAGGCTCATTCTTTGAAGTGTAAATTCTCCACCAAGGAAGCCGCATTCTTTTTATTTCACAATATTTTAGGTAGAATCATTTTATTTTTGACATTAGCCTTCCATTTATCTTAAAATCCACCTTCAATAGAACAGATAAAATGTATACAGAAGAAATGACTTAAAAATTGGCATTGATTATCCTGACTGCTTTAATACCATAAATAAATATAAAACAGGTCAACATAGTTACAAAATATCTAACCTCTATGTGTTCAGTCAAATGTCCTTCAGCAAGTATTTGAGTGGCTACTAAGTGCCAAACCCATGTTAGATGGTAGGGATTCATTGGTTAAAAAAAATTGATAAGCTTTTTTTTTTTCATGGAGCTTATAGAAAAAAATGACATTAAAATGTATAATTATATAGAACACAATGGAAAATAATAGGAGAAAAAGAATGTATGTATACGTATGACTATGTATATGTATGACTTTGCTGTATAGCAGAAATTGACAGAACATTGTAAATAAACTATACTTTCATAAACATTTTTTAAGAATGTATAATAATATATAATAATTTGGGGTTTCTAAAGCCTGCATGTGAAATGAGAAACAAGACTCTGGTGGTCAATTTTTATATCATAAACTTTCATTGAAAAGAGCAGAAGAAATTCCCTTCATGGCTCAGCAGTTAATGAACCCGACTAGGATATACAAGGATGAGGATTCAATCCCTGGCCTCGCTCAGTGGGTTAAGGATCTGGCATTGCCATGAACTATGGTATAGGTCACAGATGCAGCTTGAATCCTGTGTTGCTGTGGCTATGGTGTAGGCCTGCAGTTGTGGTGTAGGCCAGCAGCTGTAGCTCTGACTCAGCCCCAAGCCTGGGAACTTCATGTGCTGCAGGTATGGCCCTAAAAAGAAAAGAAAAGAAAAAAATTAAAAAGGCACAAATGCGAATTACGCAGAATAATTGCATAAAAACAATTTTACTAGAGAACAAAAAAATGACCCTTACTGAAGAAGTAGTTGCCAAAATGAATTCATGAAAAACTAAAAAATAGAAAAGGAAGTAAGCAATAATGTGATGGGCATAATAAATACATAACATGCAAACTTTTTTTGACGAGCTTCATAACCATATGTCAGACTCTTCACTCTTGTGCCTTGTTAGAATCCACACAGGATGCAGAACAAACATTTTGCTGTGCATATGCTAGCTGTACACTCGACTATCTCTCTAGAAAATACCTTTCAGCAGATAATGTTTTTCTGCTGCAGTTCGGATTTGGCAATCAAGGACGTAGTTCCATTTTTTCTTAAGTTGGAAGGAAAAGCATTAGGAAAGAGAAATCCAAGCGAAGCAGTTTTCTGTTTCCCACAGAGATAAACCAAAGGCCCAGAGATGATGTTCTTCAACTGCTTAATGGGTTTTGAATCATTTTACAAAGACCTCACTGAGCAAACCTCGGTTTAGAAGAATAACCATGAGACCCCCAATTAGAAATATAATTAAATGCCATTGGGGGACTAATAACCACGCCGGCAGCATCATCCGAGTTGATGACAGTGCGGGAGGATTGAGGTTGCACAGTTCAGCTTCCGGTCAGAAATGCCTGCTGATCATTATACTCCAAGAAATTTCATGCACCAGCGTATTTATTGCTACTATAAACTGAAAATATGAAGGGAAGGAAAAGCAGAGATCTATTGATTGTGCGATGGGCCTTGGAGGTTCATTCAGATGCCCATTATTCCTTGATAAAAAAAATGTGCCTTCTGGTTTTACCCAAACTTGTTTCCCTCTATTTCTACCCTTTTGTGAAGATGAACATAAAAAAGCATACAGAGAAATTTGCGTCCAGCTATGAAGGTATAACTGTTTGTCCTGGGACAGTGGTCCGGCCCCCAATCCCTGTTGAAATTCCCATTGTGGTTTAGTGGGTTGAGAACCTAACATAATGTCCATGAGAATGTGAATTCAAAGGTCTGGTGTTGCTGCAAAATGCAGCATAGGTCACAGATGCGGCTTGGATCTGGTGTGGTGTAGGCCTGCGGCTACAATTGCAATTCAGACCCTAGCCAGGAAACTTCTATATGCCACAGGTGTCGCAAAATAAATAAATAAATAAATAAACAAATAAATAAAATAACAAAGTGTTTAGCTACACTAAGTGTAGAAACGTCCCTTTTTGGGGGGGAGGGGGTGCAAATTTGTGAGACAGCTTTACAATTCCCTTGCTTTACTTTTAGATTCTTAGAAAAGAAACCCAGAAAATCGGGGCATGCCTTTACTCTTTATTGGTACATGTTGGACTCAAATGCTTAAGCCAGAACTGAGAATCCAATGCTTCTGCATTAGTTTATCCAGAAATCAGAAAATGGGAATGCATGACTGGAAAATAACTACAGAAATGGAACAAACTCGAGGTTGGAAAACTGTTTGAGAACATCATGTAAAAGAAGACAAAAAAATTACTGTGCTTATTTATAAACAAACGAAGGAAGAAAGCATGGATTTAGGAGACAGAGGCCAGAGGAAAAAAAAAATGACTTTTATATAAATAGGGAGACGCTGAGGAAGTCAGAGCGTAAAGGATGTGGGAGGATTCAGGCAACTCAGCAGGTGGCTCATGACTTTGCGGGACCATTTTTTTGGCAAATCTGGCGTGTGTGGTCATGTATCAGAGTGGACTTTGTGGGGAGTCCTATATTTACCTGGTAAGTGACCAGATGTCTTTGCCAGTGTTATATTTCTGGGGAAGGGATTTAACAATTCAGGCCATACCATCCAAAATAGGAAACCAGCTCTTCTTGCTTTAAAGAAATTTACGGATAATTCGAGATAAGCCATCTGTGCAATAAGAAATACACATCCTACAGATGGTGAGAATTATCGGACACATGATATTGTTAATAGCAGCAACATTTTCAGATGTATTGTATGAGAAATATATGTACATTATGTTCAACAGGTCTGTAAGTGGTGGTGTTTTTATTTACACACTACAATTAGACTCCATCTCTAAGGTGCTAGACACATAGTAGGCTATCAATAGTCTAGAAGGAAGGCAAGAAAGAAGGAAGGGAGGGAAGAAGGAGGGAGGAAAGAAGGAAGGAAGGAAAGAAGTGAGGGAGGGAGGAGGGAAGAAGTTTTAGGGTTATTTTGGTGTGGAATATTGGTTATGTGTATTAACCGAAATTAAATATAATAGACCACATGCCTGAATGAATTTGGGGTTGAGTGTCATTTGACAGAGGAAAGGAAGTGGAAGTAGATGGGTTATTTTGTATCCAGGCCTTCTCCTCCCTTCAACGCCATGGCTCTGATATTTATCTTCTCTCCCAGTACTATGAGGTCAAAAGCAGGCAGAGATGAGTTTGCCCATCCAGACCCTTCCAGGGTGGGCCTGGGCAGGAACCAGGAGCCCTCATGTATCCTGAGATTGCAGTCACCTGAACTCATGCAAAGAAAGTGTCAGTTCCTTCCTCCTGCTGTGGCTGCCTTAGTGTGTGTGCGTGTGTGTGCGTGCGTGCGTGTGTGTGTGTGTGTGTGTGCGCGTGCATGCGTGTGTGTATGTGTGTGTGTCTGTGTGTGTGTGAGAGGGAATTTTGAAGAATTTGGCATCATATTTTGACCAGTTTTGTTTTAATCCCATGTGGTTTGCCAGAGCCAGCTTGTATGACCATTTCATATGTATGAACATACGAAATGTTTAGGAAATTTGTGAGCTGGTTGTTGAACACAGAAAATCTAATGAAAATAAAATAAATTATATAAACTTGCCATGAAGTAGATTGTGTAAAAAGCAAAGGTAAAAAATACTCCAGTGTGTTACTTCCAACTACTTCACTGCATCATACTATAACATAGGCTCCCGAGGTTATTTACCTCCATTGTAGCTGTATAGTTAAAAATCTGTAAAGAGATATGCTGCTGTGGTTATCTTCTGAATTCTGCCTCCAGTGAAGTCACCTGGGTATCTTGAAACTGGTGGCAGTAGGGGGATTTACTCTACAGAAATGGGCAAATGCTACAAGTCAGTCCTTCTTATATAGGAGACAAGGATGAGAGTTAAACTTTTACCAACACACCACTGGTAGGTATGTTGTTTCATTGTGTCAGTGTGTGTTACTTTCTATGTTCTGGAACTGCATTCTGCTTCTTTTAGAAGAAGGACTCTCCAATAAGCAGTTCGAATGAGGCTTCTAATTAATTATACACTCCTGCCCCTTAATCACAGATATAGGAATATTACACAGGTTTGGCCATTCAAAATGACCCTTTCCTTTACCATAGTGATAAACCCAAGGATGAGCATTTGACCTAGTCCACACCTCTCAGTCCTTCCAAGATTTTCCCGACAGATCCCAATGAAATTAAAGCTTCCCTTTTCTCTCTGGAGTGTTATAAGCCTAAGGCTGCTTGTGGCCATGCTTCCCCCAATATCCACACCCCATGCAGGAAAACCCTGAGGCCAGCCACAGCAAGCACCAAACCCCTGGGATTGAGGACAGCTAGAAGTGTCTGTTGAGTCCTCAGGTCCAACTGTGCCTGATCATCCATGTTCTTCCCAGTTAATGTAAAACCACAAACCAATTTTCACTTAAGCTGTTTTGAGTTGTATTTCTGTTACTTGCAACCAGAAAGTCCCGACTAACACAGTTGATTTGGGCTTATCTACTTATTTTCTTCAGTTGCTTCTGTTTCCTTGGTTCATCAATTGCATGTATGTATGAATTGTATGTTAACACTTTAAAACTAGTCTAGAGAGAAAAGCTATCCTAGGAAACCAGACGCAATCATTCAGGAAATCCATAAATCTCTCTTAACAAGTACTTCCAAGGTTTTGCTGCTGCCCTGGGGATTGGGGTAATAAAATGCAGAGGTTTATCACCTTCAAATTCAAACTCTCTGCCAAGAAGAAACAAGGTTCCAACACTGTGATTCATTAGCATCATTCCAGCAGAAGAGATGTATAATAGTGGGAATATGTCTTGAGATGAAATCTCACTGAAAAGACTGGTTGCTTTGCTGTCTGATGAAGTTGTGGATGCTGAAACTCACCATTGCTTAACTGCAGAACTGTGAAGAACTAGCATAAGAAAAAAGTGGAAACCACATAAAGGAAAACAGAAACTGAGAGAAAAGAAAAATGAGAAAAAGACCAGAAACTAATTTAATTCCCTGTGCCAATGTCCCATCCAACTGTCCCACTTCATGGAATAGTGCCATGTTGAGACTCAGCATTGGTTGCTTCTGTTGGCAGACTGAACCCTTACTGAAGGGTATAGTCATTTGAGCGTTGGGGAAATTCAAAAATTAAGTGATCTTACAATTGTCAGAAGCCTCTTTGCCCAGTTGCCCTGATTCTTCCTGAATGGGTGATGCGACATTGTTTTTGATGATGGTGATGGAAATTATGCAGAAGCTCAGTCACTCAGACTTATAACAGAAGCCAGTGGCGTTGCTAGCCCTCACCACCTGATAGGAGTAGCAGAACTGTCCTCACCAGACTAGATTTTTGGACATTAGACTTCACCACATAATTTCCAGATCTTCACACTTCCCCAAGATTGTGTGAGCTAATCAATATACATTGAATATTATTATTTTTCTATTGCAATCAGTCAAAGTCATTTTGTTGGTTATGCTTAAACATCTTGATTGACTCACCCAGTCAACACAACACCAAGGTCATGTTTAGGAAGACAGCGATAAACTTTAAGTCCGTTGTGAGGGGGGGTAAGGTTCAAAATGGAAAAGTAGAAAAATCATCAGAGTCAAGGTGGGCATGCATGTGGACAATGTCTGTGTGTGCAGCTCAAGAAAAGACCTTGCAATTTCATGCTCTACTGAAATTGCACCTGCTGGAGGGAATGGGTCCAATGGCTCAAAAGTCTGGGTCACACCAGAAGCACAAGATACACAGACCTTTCCAGACAATAGAATTAGAAAGTGGGAAGCTTTCCTAATGAATATGGTAATTTCCTCCAGAATTGGTATTTTAGCTGGAAATATTTAATTGTGGTAATACATGTGTTGAACGTCAAATGAGGCAGATAATAGGGTATAAAAGGTCATATTACTCATCACATACAATCTCTGTTCCAAAACACATTGCTCAGAGCAAAACTGTTCTACAAGATATGACTGTATGTTTCCTATCTTGGGAGAAGATAAAAATACAAATGTGCTTTTTTGCTAAATGAGCATTTCTTAGGAAAATATCCACTCATTCTTCTATCTTCTTGGATTATTTAAATTTGAGTGAATAACTATCATAAAATGGTTAGAAATCACTTAGTTTCTTTTTAATATTTAGCACTTGATAACATTTTCTCATCAGATAATGTTTTCCCCAGCCATTTATTTCTAGTTGCTTCTATTTTCCATACCCCTGCACCAGGTTGCTCTCCTTTTTTTTTTTTTTTTTTGTCTTTTGTCTTTTTAGGGCCACACCCACAGCCTATGGAGGTTCCCAGGCTAGGGGTCCAATCAGAGCTGTAGCTTTCAGCCTACACCACAGCCACAGCAACGTGGGTTCCGAGCTTTGTCTGTGACCTACACCACAGCTCACGGCAACACCAGATCCTTAACCCATTCAGTAAGGTCAGGATTCGAACCCAGGTCCTCATGGATGCCAGTTGGATTCACCAACCACTGAGCCACGACAGGAATGCCTCCTCCTCTTTTTTTTTTTTTTTTTTTTAATGAATTGTGTGTTTCCTAAGCGATCATCTGGAGATGCCAATATTTCATAAAGGATTGTGATCATCTTTCTGAATTTAGAAGAGCAAGAGGTGTTAAGGTGATTCAAATGGAAATGAGTCATTCTGCTTTAGGTGCTATGAGGGCAACGGACTCCAACAGAGAAACATTTTCTCCAGGAAAGGGAGGGACTTTGCCTTGATGGCTTCTATTTTGTCCTGGAATTGTATGAGCGTGTATGGACTGAAAAGATGGTCATGAGTAAGTTTTGGCAAATTCTGGACCCATTAGATCTTCTGAGATTGGCTAATCCAATCTTTGTCTACCCAAGATTTTTTCACCTTGGACTCTGCTTCCTTTGGGTTCCTTCCTTGTCAGAAGGATATATTTAAGGACAACAAAACTCCCACTGACCTTGTATTTTACCTACAGGGTAAAATCTATGCGATTTAAAAAAAAAAAAAAAAAAAAAGACTCAGAGTGTTGGCACTGAGGATAAGATAATGGGAGAGGAATCAGGGTATCCTTCGACAATAACATGGAAAAGTAAACTATTTAGTAAGACTTCTTTGATGTAAAGTAATCACAGAAATCTTCCCTTTCCTCCTATTTTCTTTTCATTATTCTGTGTTTCTTTTTACACTCTCATATGTTCTTACAGAACAAGAGCGTGCCAAGGTTAAACCATGGCTGAGCTAAAATGTGGTTCTCCTGATTAAAACTCCAGCCTGTAAAGCTCAGAGGTTCACCCCATGGGTCACATCAGACCCCCACATTTGTGGTGATGTACAAAGTATCACTTTCAACAATCAACTCACCATAAAGTATAAACCAAGCATTTGTTCCCAGCACTAGCATTTGAATGAGGTTGACCATAATGAAATACCGTCAGTTATATGAACTCAAGGATTTTCTTTCCTACTTCTCATGTTCCAGGTCTGTTAAATAATTGATGTTCACAACTGAATGCACAAAGAACCCATGGATATTTATGGGGTTGCCCTGAAAGGCTGGGAACATTTCTTCTAAGGACATGACAGTGTATAATTTGGAGCCATCTGACAAGAATTTAGTACTGGAAAAGTGAGTGATATTTTGCTAAGAATGTGAACTTCAAATAAACTGGTGTATTCCTAAATCACAGGCAGAGTATTAAAACAGCCTGAGAGGTCTGCTTTCTCTGACTGCCTTTCCAACCCCACTTACTCTAGAATCTCTTGCAAAGGCCACTCTACCATAGCATCTACTGCCAGCTTTATGACAAGAAATCCTGTGTCACACAATCGGGGTAGTAGTAGAGCTTGAAGTAACCATAAAAGAAGTTATTTTTCAGTTTAAATGTTACTTGTGTAAATGTAAAAAAGCCCATGTTTTTACCCTTTCATGATTCAACTTATATTACCAGAAACTGTCAGGAGAAGAGACACAAAGATGAATTGTTAATGGTCACTCCAAAGCAGGGAGATGGGTAAGTAAGTAGTCAGATAATACATAGTTAAGTGGGTTAGACAAACAAAGGAAACCACTGGCCTCAATGTGGTCAGTGTAATAGGACCTGGAGGGTGGGCGCAAGCTACAGTGAAGACAACAGAGCTTAGTGGTTAAGGAGTTGGATTTGGGAGTTCCTGTTGTGGTGTAGCAGAAACAAATCCGACTAGGAACCATGAGGTTGAGGGTTTGATCCCTGGCCTCGCTCAGTGGGTTAAGGATCCAGCGTTGCTATGAGCTGTGGTGTAGGTCACAGACGTGGCTTGGATCTGGCACTGTTTTGGCTGTGGCGTAGGCCAGCGGCTACAGCTTCAATTAGACCCCCTAGTCTGGAAACCTCCATATGCCACAGAAGCGGCCCTAAAAAGACAAAAAGACAAAAAAAAGGAGTTGTATTTGGCCTCAAATCCTGACTCTTCCTCATACTAACTGGAGTAGCTTGAGGTAACTTCCCTGACCATGCTCAGCATTAATTTCTTCATCCGGGAAATAGAAATAATACCATTAATCACTTTCTTTTTCTTTTATGGCCACCCTGTGGCACATGGAGTTCCCAGACTAGGGATCAGATCTGAGCTACAGTTGTGGCCTACACTGCAGCTCTGGCAACACCAGATCCTTTAATCCACTGTGCCAGGCCAGGGAAGGAACCCGCATCCTGGCATTGCAGAGACAACGCCAATCCTGTTGTACCACAGTGGTTACTTCCTTCTTTTTTTTAGGGCCGTACCCACAGCATATGGAAGTTCCCAGGCTAGGGGTCTGATTGGAGCTGCAGCTGCCAGCCTACACCACAGCCACAGCAACACGGAATCCGAACATTGTCTGTGACCTATACTGCAACTCATGGCAATGCTGGATCCTTAACCCACTAAGCAAGGCCAGGGAAAAAACTTGAGTCCTCTTGGATACTAGTTGGGTCCACTACCACTGATCTGCAATGGGAACTCCCTTTTTGAGTATATTTTTGAGGATTCAATTAGAACAGCTATTATATTTTTAAGCATGGTCCCAGAGATTCTTTCCAGAGTCTGCAAGCTCAAAACTATATTCTTAGTAATATGAAGAGTTATCTTTTAACTCTTCCTCTATTTTTATAACAATACTAATATGATATATAATCTCTTGCTGTTATTCTTTCATGTGTGTACACTAGAGCTTGCAAGAGGCACCTGACATGGGATGTTTCAACAGACTTAATACAGGAGAAGATGGGAGAATCCAGATGTTTTCTATTACATAAGACATCAAAGAGATTTACAGAAACATAATTTTTGTTTTGATTAATGTATTATTTTTATTAAAATATATGTTAACATGTTCAGCCTCATTTTATCTGAAACATTATTTTTAAATGAATTAAAGAATATTTTGAAATTTCCTTAGTTTTAAATTACGATAATGAAAATATGAATAGACGTGACCCACATAAACCATAGCTCTTTGGTGGCCTCAAGAAAGACTATAAAAGGGGCAAGAAAAATGAGAAGTTTGCAGACAACTATATTAGAAAATTGTTTAATACATCGAGGAACCATCTAAATGTTAACTCATTGTATATTGTTAAGAAGAGGCTTAGAGCTAGATTGTTTGGTACAGAGATTCTGTTGGGGACTCAGAGGAGCAAGTACGGTAAAGGAAACTTGAGGATTTAATGCTTAAGCCGAGTTAAAAAGAGCTGGTCTTTTCTCTAGGTCTGGATTTAAGAGGTGGCTAAGAAATTAACCTAGACGTTGACCACATTTCTCACATTGCATTTATCATGGTGGGTTTACAAACAGAGACCGGAGATAGTGCTGGCATTGAAATTGCTGAGAATCAACATGGAAAGACAATTTTTTTTTAAATTTTTAAAACGTTTTATTGGAACATGGAGTTCCCTTCATGACACGGCGGAAATGAATCTGACTAGGATCCATGAAGATGCAGGTTCAATCCCTGGCCTCGCTCCGTGGATTAAGGATCCAGCATTGCTGTGAGCTGCGGTGTGGGTCACAGATGCGGCTCAGGTCCTGCATTGCTGTGTCTATAGTGTAGGCCAGTGGCTATAGCTCCAATTCGACCCCTAGCCTGGGAACCTCCATATGTCGCAGATGCGACCCTAAAAACAAAACAAAAAAAAGTTTTTTTGGAATATAGTTGACTTACATTGTTGTATTCATTTCAGGTGTACAGCAAAGTAAATCAGTTGTACATATAGGTATATCCATAGCCATTCCTTTTCAGATTCTTTTCCCATATAGGTTACCACACAGCACTGAGTACAGTTCCCTGTGCTATACATAGGTCCCTGTTACCTTCTGTTATCTATATAGTAGGGTGTATATATCAATTCCAACCCCCTAATTTACCCCTCCTCCACCACTTTCCCCTTTGGTAAATGTAAGCTTGGTTTTGAAATCTTTGGGTCTGTTTCTGTGTTGTAAGTTATATTGTATCATTTCTATTAGATTCCACATATCAGTAATCTCCAATGATATTTGTGAAAGACAAAAATTTTACATGGAAAAGAAAACTTATGGTATAGGATTCCAAAACAAGGGCTAAGACCAGCAGGTGGATGATAAAAGGCAAAAAAGCCCAATACGTATTAGAAGATTCACAGAATCTTATTACCAGGACAGGTGGTTGTCTTTTAGACCAAACATTTTATTTTTATGTTTTCAAAATACACACATATTGCATGACTACATTTTCTGCAAATATATTTAACAATCCTAAGTTTTTCTGGTTAAAAAGTGAAATTGAACTTTTAGCTCTCTACCCAATCATGCTCTTCTATCCTGAGATGATTGCTATAAACAGTTTGATAAATATATTTCCAGACCTTCTTTCTAGTCATTAGTTATAGAGAAAATAATATCAAAACTTAGAGCATTTACCAAATTCCATATCTAAACCATTAACTTAGATCAACTCATACGATCCTCACAAAATCCCATAAAGCATTTATCATCATTAGTTCTCTTTCACCAGCATGAGTGAGAGGACAGCTTGAGGCACAGAAAGGCTAAGCAGTTTTCCCAAGGTCACAGAGCTGGTGTGTGACATGATACTCTTCACTTAGATAAACAGACAGCACCAACATATGGAGGGGAAGATGTATAAAAAGTGTTTAAAAAAATTATATGAATGGGATTGCATCATCCTACATGTAGCTTTATGACTTGCTCTTTTCACACAGCAGTGAAAACAGAAGCTTACTTTCTTTGACTTAGTTTCACAACCATTTTAATATCTGTATTTTCAGCTTAATAAACATTTTAGACTGCTAGTCTACACACATGAAAGTGTTCTTGTCCACCTGTATTCCATCTGATTTCCCTTTCAAGCCTCAATGACAGCTAGGCCTAATCTCTCAGTACTTAGTAACAATAGCAAACTCACCACAGTCCAACTTGAGGCTCCTATCTCCTCTACTTCCTATTGCTGGCAGGACCTGCAGAGGTTCCTGTGTCTCTGCTGATTAGGACTAGAGTAAGGGGCAGTGGTGGCGCTGGTGGCGGTGGTGTTGGGCCAAAGGGCCAAATGTCACTCGATTTGCCTGGAAGTACAGCCAGCATGAGTGGGTGGTTGAAGTTTCTTATTCACGGGGCCCTAAACGCTGGCTTGTTTGGGGGCACAGGTGCATTCTTCTGGATCCTCAGGACCTCTGTGAGAGGCAGGTGGCAGCAAGTAAGGGCTTTCCATAAAGCTGGAATCCTTGAAGTTTTTCTGATATGAGAAAGGGAGAATTGTGATTATTCCATGGGATTTCAGGGGAGAGGAAAGGTCTCCTGTGAGACGTTGAAAGCCCTCTTCCAGGCAGGTTTATGGGATGTGAATTTATATTACCATGTAGTGTGGGTTTCCCAAACAACGTAATTAATGTAGACAGGAATCCGGAACTTCTGGAGGTCCAGAAGAGGCAGATGCATACACATTTTGTAGGTCTGCTTTCATAAGCCAGGGCATAGTCCTGCCAAAGATGAGCTTACACTAAAAAAAAAAAAAAAAAATCGTAAAACACAAGAAGACATGAACGAGAGTTCCCGTTGTGGTGCAGTGGTTAATGAATCCAACTAGGAACCATGAGGTTGCAGGTTCCATCCCTGGCCTTGCTCAGTGGGTTAAGGATCTGGCGTTGCCATGAGCTGTGGTGTAGGTTGCAGACGCAGCTCGGATCCCACGTTGCTGTGGCTCTGGTGTAGGCTGGTGGCTACAGCTCCGATTGGACCCCTAGCCTGGGAACCTCCATATGCCGCAGGAGCAGCCCAAGAAATGGCAAAAAGACAAAAAAAAAAAAAAAAAAAAAAAGAAGACATGAACCACTTGAGAGAGAAAGAGTGTCTGCATGCACAACACACAGAAGAAGGAGCCTCCAGAGAACTAAAAGTACTAGAATAATATGGAAGAGATGATACACGAAATCTTCAAATGATTAAAATGAAAAAAACAAAAACCCCAATGAAAGAATAGTAAAGATTAAAATGTAAATCATTTTCTGTATTTTTCTAGATTTTTTATGAAATTGGTTTATATATTTATTTTATCCACCTGTACTTTATTTATTCAGATAACTCTGGGATATGATTTATTTTTCCAAAGATATTTATTTCTCCCCAAATCACTTTTTAAAATAGCTCTTCTTTTCTTCGCTAATTTTGAAATGCCAAGGGGATTATAATTTCCGAAATGTTCCATATATAGGTGAATCTATTTCAAAATGCTGTTCTCATGCTTGTTACTTATAACAACACAATCTCTCTCTTTCTATCTTTTTTTTGTGTGTGTGGCTTTTTTAGGGCTGTACCCGTGGCGTATAGCAGTCACCAGGCTAGGGGTCGATTGGAGCTGTAGCCACTGGTCTACACCTCAGCCACAACAACACAGGATCTGAGCTGTGTCTGCGGCCTACACTGCAGCTTGGGGCAACACTGGATCCTTAACCCATTGAGGGAGGCCAGGGATCAAACCTGCGTCCTCAGAGATACTAGTGGGGTTCGTTACTGCTGATCCGCAGTGGGAACTCCCCAAACACAGTCTTCATTAATGTAATTTTTAGCATATGTTTTAATGTTAGATTTGGAAAGTGATCTTTCATAATTCTTCTTGTTCTGGGTTTTTTTTTTTTTTCTCAAATTATTTTCTCCTTTGTAATTCTAGATTATGCATTCTCCATGGGGGTAATATCCCCAAGAGGGAAAAATGTAGTTCTTGGGGAGTGAAAAAACTTACTCTTTTTTATGTATATGCACCTACCGATATACATACAGTGCTTCAATTCCATACCTGTGGTATCATGGGGGGGATGATTAGGAAAATATATTACAAAGGCTCCCTAGCATCGTGATATTAGTAGTAATGATAATGACAATGGAATTTCCCTAGATGAAGTTTGGAACTAGCTTGTTAATTTCTTCTGCAAGTACTTACATAAGAAGGATGTGGAGACCAAAGACATGCCTAGTGTCATAGTCTTTTGCCAATGGTTCTTTCGTTACAGGTTTAACCTGGTTTTCTCAGAAGTGTTCACTTCATCCAGGAAGGCATCCTTGGCCTTCCCTCTGTGAGCGTGCAGGTGGCTCTGACAGTGGCCTTCTCCCTTCGACTTGAAGTTGCAGGGGGCAGGCGCCAAGCTTTGTAACTCTCAACTTCAAGGAGCGATAATCTTCCAAGAATTCGCCTATGCTCCATTTTGAAGTAGGCCTGTGTGTTAATTTCCTAGGGCTGTTGTGACAAAGTCCCACAAATCTGATGGCTTAAGACAACAGAAAGTTACTCTCTTCTAGTATGAGGGCAGGATTCTAGATTCAAATATCATCAAGGCCATGTTCCTGCCAACGATTCTAGGGAAGAATCTTTCCTCTCCTCTGCCAGCTTCTGATAGCTCCAGGCACTCCTTGGCTTATGTGACTACACAGCTCTAATATTTGCCTCTTGTCGCATAGACTTCTTTTCTGTCAGTGTCTTTCCTTTTCTGTCTCTTGTACAGACACTTCTTGGACTTAGGGTCCACGTAGGTAACCAGGGTGATCTTATCTCAGGAACCCCAGTTTTGGAGGCTACCACTCAACTATAGTGTTTGAGTTGCTTTATTCCAACAGTCACCAGGTGGCAAGGAAAAACCTTGTGATTACTCTTGGAATCCCCCCATACAGCTTGAGGAGGTTAATAACCCTCTTTATCGCTCTCATTTCGACCAGAGGCAGATACTGATTTAAGGGTAAAGTCACTGGGCATTCTGATGTATACATTTGACCGGCGTCACAGTAAATACTGCTCCTCTTTCATTTTGAGCATAGCCTCAGGTGGGGTAAGTCACATGAGCACCCAAATTAGGCTTTTGGCCAACTAAGTTTAGCTAGTCTTGGGGGTAGACAAATAAAACCTTTCTTTAGAATAATCTAAGACATAACAGAAAGAATTTTATTTAATATACAGTTACCATTATTATTAATTATTTCCTGAAAAGTAAGTACCCCAAAGGTTTGGGGGTAATTAATCATACAGTATATACCAGAGAAAGAAGAAAAGGGGCAGAGAGTAAATGTTTCAACAATTGCACTTTTTTATATTTTTTTTATGAAAGTAGGGTTGACTTACAATGTTGTGCCAATTTCTGATATACAGCATAGTGACCCAGTCATACATACACATATATATATATACATTATTTTTCTAATATTATCAATGACTGCACATTAAAAAAGCAAGCCTGTGGGAAATATGTTAACAGAAGCATGGGCAGAGCTTTCACCCCAAAAGTTCTTTAGCATTGTAGGTTATACAAATAATGTTTCACAGGATCCAGGCCTACAAAAAATCAATTTGGGTCCTAAAGGTTGGGACCACTAATTTCCATACCCTTTGCCTAAAATCATGATGAGTTAAGAGTAGACCTGCATGAAAAGGCAGGAACGATTCCAGCAGGCAAAGAATGAGACCAGGTCAGACAAAGCCACAATCTATGGAAAAACTGGCCCTATACAGTTGATCAGGTCTCCTCAGGACAGTGGGACATTTCTTCCTGACCACCAACTTGGGCAGAGAAGCCCAGATGAGAAGAAAATGAGCATCGTCAGGGTTCCACAAAAGAGGGGCTTCTGTTTTCGTTATTTGTTTACTCATTTGCATATCAACTATTTTCTTCACTATCTGCTCTATTCCGGTTACTTAGGGAGGATTTGTGGGTCTCAGTTTCTTCCTTTGTTAACTGAGAGTGATATATATAGTTATATATATCATGTTTTATACATATATATATCATTATACATATATCATTTCCTATGTTAAGTGAAAGTGAAATATATACACACTCACAGACACACACGTGTGTGTCTGTGTGTGTGTATGTGTGTGTGTATACCTCCTGTGGTTTTTAACTATGTAGGGGGATAACCACCTCCTCGACTGGCCAGTTACCACTCAACCTCCAGATATCAAGTTCAATGTGACTTCTTTCAATCCTCCATTCTGACACTATCTCACCCCACTCCTCCCAGGCCAGGAAAGGTACCTAGTTTATATACTTCTTTTTCTACAGGATAACTGTGCTTTATTATAACTGTTCAAATTGCATGTCTTCACTTCTGGACATTAAAGTGCAATAGTGGTGTCTATGTTGCTTGATTCCTAAATTTTACTTATAGGATCTGAAATTTATCTAGTACTCAGTAAATATTGGTTGAATGACTGGAAAAGCTTAATACTTAGTGGACCCAGTTTTAGATCATGGATACTTGAAGAATAATGGGTGAAATCTATGGAATTTGTCTTAGAAAATGTCATGGGATTCACCACCATCAGCCAGTCTTAGAGGTGGATTCTAGGTCAATCCTAGAATCAACCTTTAGGCTGGTTGATTTATCAAGCCTCTCCCAGCCCTGATATTCTAAGATTCTACAAAAATCAGAAGCCTTCAAACCTCTCAGAATATGGCTCTTAGTATCCCTTGATGCAAGAGATAAGCAGAGTCTGACACAATTACAGGTAACTATGACATGGCTATAGATGATTGGTTCTCCCACATAATAAAAGCCATTTCAGAGAAGAGAGGTGTAGAATCATAAAATTATGAGGGTTTTGATTCGGGAAGGACCTTCCAAATGGGCAGAAATGAGCAGATCATCCAGTGATTCACCTATTCAAAGCAAGAATCTCTTTATCAGAGAGGAATCAAAATCCTCTGCAGATCATGATAGTTTGCCAATTCAGGATAGCACATTGGTGAATGGTTTGATATAAAATAATCCTGTTAGCTAAATGTTCCTACGTAATAAGAAATGTAAAGGATTGAAAATGAAGCTAGACGCATTATGAGAATATCTTGGTAAAGAAACAGAAAGTACCAAGGTGGTGGATGTAGGGTAAAACAGGGTAGGTACATTTTTAAAAGCCAGACAATAGCCACATAGCAACAAGAGAGCAACATAAATGTCCATTGACAGAAAAAAAGATGTGGGTATATACAGAATGGAATACTACTCAGCCACAAAAAATAATGAAATAATGCCATTTGTAGCAACATGGATGGACTTAGAGATTAACATACTAAGTGCAGTAAATAAGACAGAGAAAGAGAACTATTATATGAAATAACTTTTATGTGGAATCTAAAAAAAATACAAATGAGCCTATTTATAAAACAGATGTAGATGCACAGATAGAAGACAAATTTATGACTGTCAAAGGGGAAAGGTAGGAGGAGGGAGAAGAAAGATTAAATAGGAGCTTGGAATTAACATGTACACACTACTGTATACAAAATAGATAACCAGTAAGCTCCCACTGTAAAGCACAAGGAACTATATCCAGTCTTTGGGATAGGCCATGAGGGAAGATAGTATGAGAAAAAGAATGTATATATGTGTGTGACTGGGTCACTCTGCTGTACAACAGAAATTGACACAACACCGTGTATCACCTATAATTTAATAAAAATAAAATAAAAATTTTTTAATGCATAAAAAAGAAAAAGAATAGACATACATATATATGCATAACTGAGTCACTTTGCTGTATACCAGAAATTAACACAACACTTTAAAATAACTATACTTCAATTAAAAATAAATTAATAAAGGAAAAAAGAGCCCGTTTCTATTTGCCATATGTTTTTCCCTGATAGAAGGATGGTGCAAAAAATAGATTATGCCCTCCATTTTACCAGGAAATCTGCCAGTAGTAATAAACTAACTTTTACCACCTTGCCAGGACCACAGTTAGGAAATTTTAGAGTTCTTTGGCCTTGGGCTCATGATATTTCAAAAGTATCTAAAGTTCTATTTTTTTTTTTTTTTTTGTCTTTTTGCCATTTCTTGGGCCGCTCCTACGGAATATGGAGGTTCCCAGGCTAGGGGTCTAATCGGAGCTGTAGCTGCCTGCCTACGCCAGAGCCACAGCAATGCAGTATCTGAGCCACGTCTGCGACCCACACCATAGCTCATGTCAATGCCGGATCCTTAACGCACTGAGCAAGGTCAGGGATCGAACCTGCAACCTCATGGTTCCTAGTCAGATTCGTTAACCACTGAGCCACGACGGGAACTCTAAAAGTATCTAAAGTTCTTTTGTAAATCAATTGAGTTTACCCCCTGGAATCTCTCTCTCTCTCTCTCTCTCTCTCTCTCTCTCTCTCACACACACACACACACACACACACACACTCCCACAAACCATTTCTGATCCTCTCCCTAGCACTTTCTTTAAAATAATAATGCCTTAGAGTTCCCACCACGGTGCAGTGGGTTAAGAATCCAACTGCAGTGGCTCATGTTGCTGTGAAGGCACAGGTTTGACCCTCAGCCCTCGAGTTAAAGGATTTGGTGTTGCTGGGTCTGTGGCATATGTTGCAGCTGTGGCTCAGATTTAATCCCTGTCCCAGGATCTTTCATATGCCACAGGTATGTCCATAAAATTAAAAAAATAAAATATAATAATGTCCAAACAGATTTATAAATAACAGGGGGAAAACAAATCTCTCCTTGTGTGATATGCCGTGGTAACGATGTCTGAATTATATAGCACTCAATAAACATGATATCAATTAACGAGTTCTTTGATTAGATTATTATTAAATATCCCTGAGAAGACATTTCTACTCACAATGAATATCCAGAAAACTGACTGACAGCAGAATGATTTTCCTTACAAATAGAATAAAGTATACATTTATAGCTTAAAGAATAGGAGACTAGAATTAGTAGACCTACTTATGATATCCTTGAAAGATAAGATTGGTTGAAGTCAAAACATACTAGAAGTGGTAATATGGAATAATTAAAACATAATATGTATAAAACCCTTCTCATTTTAAAAAATGTCTGTGCAATTATTCCAATGGGTTTCAATACACAAAATAAGCTAATATAGCTGAGTTAATTATAATTCTCAAAAGCACTAAAACTAATTAGTCACATTTAGGCGATTTTCAGGAACCAATATACTCTTCTGAAAACTGGTAGGAAGAACTAAATCTATGCTGTCTGTGCCTCAGGATACCCAAGCAGTCAAGGAGGGAAAGTTCTTTTTTATTCCAAGTAATAAATTCCAGTTAATAAATGCTTGGGGATAATACAATTACGATATCACTATGTGGTATCCCTAAATGAAATAGTAGATTAGGTAATTCTTAAAATCTTCTAGGTGTGTTAGATGAAATAAGGATGGAGATTCTTAAAAAAATGGATGGACTGGTAACCTCTTGTTTAATATTAACACCACAGAAACAGGGCACCAGACATGATGAGCTCCCCATGTGATGCAAAATGAATTCACAACCAACTTTAAAACGAGACCAACTTTAAACCAACTTTAAACCAACTTTCCTAAAAACGAGACCTGAAACTAGCTGATCCCTTAGATCAAATTACCACTTTATGACCGATTAAAGACCTAAATATAAGACCTAAAATCATAAAACTCCTACAAGAGAATACTATTTACATAAACTGTAGCAATACTTTTTTGGATCGGTCTCACGAAGAAAAAGAAATAAAAACAAATATAAACAAATTGGACCTAATTATATTAAAAATCCTTTGCACAGTAAAGGAAATCATTGACAGAATGAAAAGACAATCTATACAATGGGGGAAAATATTTGCAAACGATGTGACCAACAGGGGGTTAATATCCAAAATATATAAACAGCTCATACAACCCAATATCAAAAAAGCAAACCACCCGGAGTTCCCATTGTGGTTCGGTAGGGTAATGAGCCTGACTAGTGTCCACAAGGATGTGCATTCAATCCCTGGCCTTGCTCAGTGGGTTAAGGATCCAGCATTGCCATGAGCTGTGGTACAGGTTGCAGATGCAGCTTGGATCCCATGTTGCCATTGTTGTGGCTCAGGGGGGCAGCTGCAGCTCTGATTCAACCCCTAGCCCGAGAACATCCATATGACACAGGTGTGGCCCTAAAAAAGACAAAAAAAATGGCAAACAACCCAATCAAAAAAAAATGGGCAGAAGATCTGAATAGACATTTGTCCAAAAAAGACACACATAGCTAATAGGCACATGAAAAGATGCTCATCACTAATTATTAGAGAAATGCAAATCAAAACAACAATAAGATATTACTTCACATGTGTCAGAATGACTTTTAGTAAAAAATCTACACATAGCAAATGTTGGGGAGGATGTGGAGAAAAGGGAATTTGTGTACACTGTTATACAGAATGTAAATTAATGCAGCCATTATCGAAAACCAGTATAGAGGTTCCCCGAAATACTAAAATTAGAACTGCCCAAAGTTCCCTAGTGGCCTAGCAGGTTAAGGACTTGGCATTGTCCCTGTTGTGGCATGGGTTTTATCTCTGGCCCGAGAACTTTCGCATGCCCAGGTGTGGCCAAGAAAGAAAGTATAAAATTAGAATTACCATATGATCCAGCAATTCTACTCCTGGGTATATACACAGAAAACCAACGACACTAATTCAAAAAGATACATGCACTCTAATGATCACAGCAGCACTGTTTATCACAGTGCTATTTATAATATCCAAGCTATGGAGGCAACCCAAATGCCCATCAACAAAATAATAGATAAAGAAGATGTCAGGTATATACATGGATAGACTTGCAGGCATAATGCTAAATAAGTCAAAGACAAATACTGTATGACATCTCTTATGTGTAACCTAAAATAATACAAATGGATATGTATTCAAAACAGTAAGAGATTCATAGATATAGAAAACCAACCAGCGCTTACCAAAGGGGAGAGGGGAGAAAGGAGAGGCACATTAGGGGCATGAGGTTAAGAGATACAAGCTAGTTCATATAAAATAGATAAGCAACAAGGATATATTACATAGCATGAGGTTGATAGCTATTATCTTGCAATAACTTTTAATGGCATATAATCTGTAAAAATATTGAATCACTAAGCTGATCACCTGAAACTAATGTAATATTCTAAATCAACTATACCTCAATTAAAAAATTACGGGTTTATGGGAAATAAAGGAGGACAAGGAACATGGTAAATAACATCATGGGGATGTGGTCAGCAAAATGCAGAGTGTGGGAATTTTAAGTGGCAAATGACCTAATTTCTTCAACAAATAAATTGCAAAGAAAAACGTTGGAAAACTTTTGGATTAAAACATATTTAACAAACACACCAACAGATCATTATTCAAACACTCCAATAATAAAAAATATATAAGCAAAATATTGTAATTCTATGAATTCAAATATTTGAGTTCAAATATTCAAAACTGAATATTTTATTATATATATATATATATATTTTTTTTTTTGTCTTTTTGCTATTTCTTGGGCTGCTCTCATAGCACATGGAGGTTCCCAGGCTAGGAGTCCAATCAAAGCTGTAGCCACCTGCCTACGCCAGAGCCACAGCAACACGGGATCCGAGACGTGTCTGCAACCTACACCACAGCTCACAGCAAGGCCAGAGCCTTAACCCACAGAGCAAGGCCAGGGACCGAACCCGCAAACTCATGGTCCCTAGTCGGATTTGTTAACCACTGCACCACGACAGGAACTCCTATACTGTTATTTTTGACGTGATAATTGTATTTGGTTATATGCACATTTTTTTAAAGAATCTTTGCAAAAGCTAAAAAAAGAATCTTTATCTCCTTCTGTCTCTCTCTCTCTCTCTTTTTTTTTTTTTTCTTTTTTTTTTTTTTTTTTGTCCTTTTAAGGACACACCATGGCATATGGAGGTTTCCAGGCTAGGGGTCCAATTGGAGCCATAGCCACTGGCCTACACCACAGTCACAGCAACGCCAGATCTTTAACCCACTGAGCGAGGCCAGGGATCGAACCTGAGTCCTCATGGATGCTATTCAGATTTGTTTCCACTGAGCCAAGATGGGACTTCCATATCTCTTTCAGATACATACTGAAGTACAATGGAGGAAAGTATATGTCCAGCATTCGGTTCAAAACAGTCCAGCCGGACTTGGGGACTATAAATGAAACAGGATGGGCCATCCATCTGTTGACAAATGTTGAAGCTGAGTGATTGACGTGTGGGGATGTGGTAGATTACTATCTTTGTTCTTGTAAATGAATCGGTTAGCTATATAATAGTGCTTCATAACAACCAGCCACATAACTTCCCAGTAGCATATAGTAATAAGTATATATTACTTACACTTCTAGGATTGACTGTGGATTGTCTAGGTGGTAACGCTGATCTTGGCTGGGCTTATTCAACTGTCTGATTTTGGCTAGCTGTCTGACCTAGAATGACCATGATTAGAGCATGATTTTGTACCCCAGATCTCATTTTTCATCTAGGCAGGCAGGCATCTTAGTTGTTAGTTGGCCACATGTGTAGGAGAAGTAGTTCACCATTTGGCTCTCTCTGAAATCTCTAAGATGGCATAATATAATGACAGGAAATAGTGTATTTTATATATAACATAGTTTGCATGTCAAGCACACTATAGGTATAATGTCTCAATTTATCACAGTAGTGTAAATAATGAACTGTCCTGGTAATTAAACTTTAATCATTTTATTAATGTAAGTTGACAAAAATGTTAAAATGGGATTCAATTTTTTATTTGCATATATTGTAATAAAGGGTAAGAGAATGTTCACTTTGCTTGCAAGAAGAATAAAATGCAATGCTTTAAAAAATCTAATAATTCAAAGCAAATTTACTGATTATCCTTATTACAGAGTCACTGAGATGTTGTGCGCTGCATGGGAAGTTCAAGTTGCTGAGATATTGTATAACTATTTCTTCATTTTATTTTGTATATTTCCAGCCAGAAGAAAGTTGTGGCAAGACAAATCCAGGGTTTGGAAATCAAATCATTGAATTCTAAGTTTGCTTTTGTCTCTGATGTGTACTGGCGGAACAAATATAGGGGCCAATCTGGACCTTATTTTTCTGCTGGCAAGAAAAAGGATGGTATGTGCTTGCAACACATCTTTAAGCCAGTCGAAAGCAAGTTGTTACAATTATATACACAAAGAAGATATTACTTGTACCACTGGCACTGTGAAATACTTTTTTCTGTGCAAATTAAGAACATTTGTTTTTCTCAAATACATCTTGTGAAATGGAACTATTTTTCACAGATTTACCGAAGTTTCCCTCAAGTTTTTTTCACTCAGGTATTCATATTTACATGAATATGGTGGGTCTTGTTCTTGGCAGTGGAGGCCAAAGATGATGAGCAAGACAAGGTTACTGCTCAGTGGAACATAGCTCCTAATAGGAGAGACAAAACAATTGAGTTAGGGTCAGATAACTTTAGGTGCTGTGTGGAGAATTTGAAAGGGGAATGGGAGAGTGCTGGGCCCTTTTGACGAAAGAGTGGCTAGAGAAACCATCTCTGCAGAAGAGATAGATACTGGAACTGAACCATGAGAAAAAATCAGGATCTGTGGGAAACATTTTTTCAGACAGAAGCAAGGAGCCAATGGACCACTCCCCCTCCCCCATCTCCCAACACCAGAAGTAGCTTGGTAGAGTCTCAGAAAGGACACTGCTATGAAGCCTAATTGATAGGGAGAGTTAGGGGAAGCGTGGGATAGAAGGGCTGAAGGCTGGATTTCTAAGCAGGACAAAAGACAACTGAAGGATTTAACCAACTCTGATCAAGGATCAAATGAGTCCCACAAAACAGTTGTCCAATGAACAATGTTCCATATATTTCAAAAATATATATATATGAATAGATGTTTCCCCATCACTTGTATTATCTAATTGCTGGAATAGTATTTTTGTTTTATACACATTAATAGTGATTAATCTTTAAAATGGTCTCAATGTATTCCAGAAAAGTCTCACCCCTTAAAGGTCTCTACATTCCAGAAAGTCATGCTTGCACTTGTTAAAATGTGCTTTATGATCTCCAAATGCTGGGTTGAAGCGTTTCCTTAAATGAGTTGCCATAAATTAGACTGTCTGAATACTACAGATTACTCCATAATTTGTTTTCTGCCAAATGGATAATGCATTCAGCACATCATATTTATTAGAGCTGCTAAACTTCTACCCTTTGGTCTTTAATTAGGCTTTTCTTGTTACTCTGTGTTTCAGAAATATGGCTGTTCCAGTCCTTAAACCTAATGAAGCCCAGCTGGAACAGGATTAGCGTTGCTCTTGCAAGAGTGGGTTTACCCTTTGTTGTTTTCATTCAGATTCTTCAGCCTTGGGAGCCTGCTGCTGAATGGGAAGGTCTTGCCAAAAAACGTGCATGGCTACCTTTGTGTCACATGCCTGCCACTCACTCAGTTCTGCCCTATTTGTCATGGTTAGCAGAAGGATGCCTCAAAAAGCAACATCTGGAAAGTTACTTGAGAAAATTCTTAGTGATCAGTTTTTTTGTGGGGAGATACGTGCAGGGATGGTTAAAGGAGGACCAGCTTGATGACCAGCAAGTTGATTAAGACACAGTTAGGATTTCATTTTGCATATGGCTGAAGCCAATTTAGCCTGCCAGGAATAGAATTGTTGAGCCCTGATTTATAGATTTTACGTCATATAACAAAAGCTCATCAAATCGGCTTCATTGGGATTTGGACTGAGAACACGTGTAGGAATTCTGGGAACTAGTTATGTTCAAGCTCTTGACCTGAGGAGGTTATATGGTGTTCACTTTATATTTAATTCATTAGGCCATATGTGTTTGTTTTGTATATTTTAGGTATATCTGCTTATTTCACATTTTTAAAAATGTGGTTCATTTGAATGTGCAAACATACTGTGCATTTCTATTAAGACAAAGAGCATAAACAGAAACATTATCTTTTCCCCAGACTCAGATCAAATCTCATCCACACTAAATCTGCTGGTTACTTCACCCCCAGTGATGCTCTCATTTCAGGCATTTGGAGTCCATACCATATACTTTTCTTTCCCTCCCTAAGTCTATTCATTCTTATTCTGTTTATTATTTTATGTGGGTTATTTTCTCCTTCCAAATTAAGATTACTATATTCTCAAGGCAGAGATAATTTCTAGTGCTTTTTAATTTTTTTGCTGAATACATTTTAGATGTTTGAGAAATACTTGTTAATTAAACCTAGCAGATTTTAAATTGTTCTGCTTTCTCAGTAATGGGACCTAAGGCTAACAGATAATATTGGAGATATTTGTTCTACTTTTGTTAAGTAAAGTGGAACAATCCAATATTGAGTAGCAGTAAAGAAAGTGGCTCTAAGTTCTGATAGCCTTGGATTCAAATTCCTCTTTCAACCCTTGATAATTGTACATCTTCAAAAGAGTGAAGATTTAGCTTCTTATCTTAAAATGGAAATAAATGTACCTATTTACTGTTTTGTAAGGATGAAGTAAAGATAGTTTACCTGGAGCATTTAGAAAGCTACCTTGAACATTTTAAGCATTCCACAAATGTAAGCCATTACTACTACTACTTAAATAACTTCAGCATTAACCTGTAGTCAATTCTTTACCTACATAAGGAATAAACTACATAAACTTTGACTCTAAAAACTGGAAGATCACCAGCATTGTATAAAGTTTTAATATATCAAGTTTTGGCATATACTAGAAAAAGAAACAGAGCCCAATATATAGCCATATATTTACACACTTGAATGGAATTTTTAAATATTGATGGACATTATTAAATGCACTATATTCACAGACGACTACTCAGCACATGGAATTTGGTGTCATATTCTGCGAATGGATCTTATCCAAGAGGACTTAGTTACCAAATCCACCAGAAGGATCATGCTATATTGCAGTTTCACCTACAACAAAATCTGTGTCACTGATTCCAAGGGCAGCAAAACATCAAGGCTCTAGAGCAGTGATTTGTGTTGGCATCTCTTTCCTCTTCATGTGCCATATGAGATTAATTATACCCATCTATTTGCATTATGTATGCTGTTTTACAATTTATACATTATAAGACAGAGCACTTTCAGTAATAAAAGCTACTACTTACTGAATCGGGATGGAGGTGGTGTAATGCAGCCAAGCCCTAGGAATTTTACTCTAGGAAAGTAAAATTCATCAGTCTGCACCATCTGCCAGCATCCATGTGAACCATCCACTGCCCAGCATTGCAACAAGAAATCAGGATTTCTCATCTCAAATTCTGTCTTTGTTCAGATGCTAAACTCTGACCATTCAGTAATTTTTCAGCTTCTTTCCACTTACATGTGCTTTCAACCAACTTCTCAATAGTCTAATTCCCTTGTCTCTATAATCCTGCCTTGCCTCTTCTGTACATACTCCTATTCCCATCCAGGTTAGAGCTTCATCTTTTCTGCTTAGCCTTATCCCTGGTATCTGCTCTGTAGTGTACAGTCCAGTTTTGGACCAAGCCATATTCCCTGCTGAGATTCTGAGTTGTCTGAGTATTTCTGAGAGACTCATGAGATGATCCTTGTTGAAGTTTATTTCCATATCTACTTCCTAAGGACTTGGAAAAGAACTCATACAAGGAATGAGAAAGTCAGCACCTAATCAGTCTCAGTCATCAGAGGAAGAAACACTCCTGAATCAATTATTCTTTCCTTCCTTCCTTCCTTCCTTTCTTCGGAGGTTAGAGTGACTTTAATTTGTACCTCATCTAAGAGCCTTCATAGCATCCTGATAAGGGATAAAGGATCACCCAATTTCTACTTAAGCATCTGCAATGCCAAGCAACTATCTATCAGAACATATGTAATGTGGTTTCCACTCCCATTGTTTTACTGGTAGCTGAAGAAGTAAATGGTGCAGAGAAAGCTGGAAATGTGTCACCTGATGAGAGGTAGGACTTCTCAAGTAGGTCACCTGTGTCTCCAAGTCAATATTGCTGCCTTGAAGGCTCCTTGACTGTTTTGAGGCTTCAAGAATCTCTTGAGAATGAGGTTCCAACATGGTGTTTGAATGAGGCTAATCTCCATGATCTTGAGTGTGGCAGGAACGTGAACATCAATGTGTCTGCAGTGACACACTTAAAAGACACAAAAAACGAAATACCTGTTTTCACCATTTTTCTCCCCATTGTCATTTTTATGCAAAGCCAACTCATAATCAGAACTCACTTTATTAATTAACCATAAGAAACCACCATTAGAAATCAGAAATAACTCAAGGTTCAAAGGATCAATGCACACTTTCCCTCTAGGCAGACCCCTTTGAGAAGCCAAATTATAATCAGAAAAGAGGATGGTGGATGAAGTTAAGCTAAAGTTGAGGTTTAATGGCTGAGGCTTAAGGCTAAGAATGAAAATCTTGCCCGGGGGAAACTTGCATCTGGCACCATGCTAGTGATGCCTTTGTCAACACCCCAAGTCTGGAGGCTAAGACCTCTCCTCTTGCAACTCTTCATTTCTGTTTCCATAGTTGAGCACACCTATCTTCACTTGTTAGCTATGATAATATATTCAATCAGGTTATATATAGTTAGTTCTGTAGGCCTCAGCTTTAATGTCACTTCATCAGGAAACTTCTCTGACATCAATCTAAATTTAGTCCTTTATGACACTGTGTCATATCAAGCTGCACATTTTCCTCAAGAGCAATTCTCACAATTTGTAATAGCACATTTATTTGTGTTTTCATTTGTCTGTTATCTGTCTCCCACTTAAACTTCTCAATTTGCATCTCTGTGATATGATTATGGATACATCTTAATATTTAACTACCAAAAGGCAATGTTTCTTTTTTTCTAAACTGTGCATGGGGCAGGATGGTGGCATTGAATACCAATTGAATACCATCATCAGTGTAGCCTCTAAGTATCTGCAAGAGCCATGTTCACTACAGCTGTTGTTTTTCTTTACCATTCTCCTTAATATCTCTGCATATTTATCACCATTTCTGTTGGAATTCTTTGTCTGGCATCTGTGGCTCTATGATACAATGGTTTTCTTCAAAACTTTTTGTGTACTTTCTTTCTCCCAACCACCTTCCAATGTGGGTATGCCCATAGATTTTAGCATTGTTAAACCCCTGCTGTGAAGAAAATGTATGGAATATATTGATTTGTGTTACTTCCACTAATTCACTGAGTATGTAGTGATTGAGAGCCTATTCTGTGCCACAGACTGAATTAAAGAAGATGTGTTATGTGTCTGCAATCAAGTCACTTACCCTCCTGTGGGTGAAAGTAATCCCTCTATGCTTTCAAATACGGTTACTAACACAAAATGAGGTATAGTGCAGTCAACAGATGAGGAAATGATTGCTATTGAAATGAACATTTGACACTCACAGTTTCCTTGCGGGGCGGGGTGGGGGATGCCACCCTGTGGTGGGTGGGGGTGTACACACGAGGAAGCACTGTGGTTGTTCATGATGGAGCAAGGGAGGTGAACTGTGGGTGAGCAACTTTATTGTGGCTTCCATGAGCAGGAAAGGGTGAAACAGAGTAAAGTGGTTTAGAATTGGCTAATTTGAATAAATTCAGTATGTTCCAGGGAACTGATTCTGTTCCTAGTTTTTTAGTACCTGTTGCTGGGATAATTAGGCCAGGTGGATAGTGGCCCAGAGTATAAGAGTCAATAAATGAGGTGGTTGGATGTGGGTTTTGGATTGGTTTATTTGTATTTGAAAAGCGTGCTCACAGGGCGAGTTGTTTATTTCTCTAGGAAATAGCTATTTGGAAGGGGCAGTTTTGCCAGGGTCAGCATGGTGCCAGACATCAAAGTATCAAAATACAGAAAATAACAGACTCGTCTAATACACTGTAGTATGAGTCAGGGCAGGCTAAGTTAACACATAAATTCAAAATTTCCCTTTCTCTCAAAGTTGGCCATGGGTCTGCTTAACTCTCTAGGTAGCTTGCCCTCATATTACAGCTAAGTGATCCATCCTACTTCCTTCATGATATTCTGTCGCCTTAATTTAAGGTTGCCATGTTCATCATGGCAAAGAAGAGAGATTCCGGAGGACCACATAGCCTTCTCCCACTGTCTGAGCCCCACAGGGACATGTAGGTTTCTCACAATCCATCCACAGCACTGCTCATCTGGCTCTGCCCGTGTAAGTGAAGTTGGGCTCTCCCGCCTCTTATTTGCCTTAAGAGTCATGGTGGGATGTTGTTGCAGAGGTGGCCAGTGGCCAGTCCACTGCTAGTGTTCGGATGGAGGACAGCAATAAGCCTAAGGGCACCAGCAGCATTAGTAAACGCTTTTGAGTCAAGACCACACCAGGATAAGCCATGTGCTGTACCATACACCAACACTAGGGCACTAACAACAGACACTGCTGTCCAAAGGCCAGGAGACATGAGGTATCTCTCACCTGGAGGTCAGTGGGAACCAGGGAGCACTGGGCAACAGCATAACAGTGAGTGAACCATGCTCCTGACAAAAGAGAGCTTTTACCTTGATATGATGGAGTTAACCCAGAAAAAGTTGGGTGTCAAATCAACCTAATTTTTTTTCCTACCCAAACAGAAATATGGACTCCAAAGCTAAGCTGAGTTCATTGACAAAGAGTAAAAGAAAGTTGTATTTAACACAGCCCAATCTGTGACTATTACATTTTTTAAAAAAAAAACCCTACATGTGTCTAGTTTAATTTTCATTTGTTGTAAATAAAATTGTCATTTTAAACCCAGGATCAAAATTAAGTTGTAAGTGGAGTGTCACCTATGTTGGTTTATGTTAACCCTACATTTCATCCATTCACAAGCGCCTTGTAATTTCACTTGGCAAATATGCCCTGAGCATCAGTGATGCTTCAGAAACTGTGTAAAACTCTAAGGATATAATAGTGAACAGGGCATCCATATTCCCCGCAATTATAAAACTTATGGTTTACAATGAGGCATTTAAATAATTGCTCAAATAATTAATTACAGTTGTAATACATGCTATGGAGAAGGTCACAGTGTTATGTAGTGTATAACCATAGAGTTCGTTGCACATTCCTGCTTCTTCTGGCCTCTTTCTCTCGCCGTTTGCCCAGCATGCCCTTCCCTTATTTCTGTGTATTAAAATTTCCAAGCAGCCTCCCACACAAACTCAAGCATCCTCCTACATGAGATTTTTCGTACTCATCTCAACAAGGCCCCTCCCTTCCCTTTGTACCCAGTGGCACATCAGCTACCATTTCCTCATCTAAAACTGAATTCGAGTTGCTTGCATTAAAGAGCTTTTAAACTTTCTCTGCATAGCAGGGACCACTCTTTTGCACAATTTTAGAAACCTCCTTATGCCTAGTGTAATGGCTTACAAATAGGGATTCACAATAAATATTTGCTAACTAAATGTCATGTTCAAATCTAAATTAGACAATTATATCTCATATGTATCAAAATCTATTTGTGCAATGTTAATGTTTTTTATTGCTGAGTTAATAATATATTCCCAACATGAGGTATTCAAATACAATGTAAAAAAAGGATACTTTTTAGTTCTCAAAAAAAAATATCCAGTGTATGTACAGCATTGACAAATTAAGAATGGATTTTCTTGTCTTTCCATGCTGTATATTTTAAAAGTTATATAGTTGACCCTTAAACAATGCAGGGGTTGGAACACCCACCCCCTAAGCATGCATTTATAGCCCTTCATATCTGTGGTTCACATCTTCAGATTCAACCAAGCTCAGATAGTGTGCTGCTGTAGTTCTCATTTATTGAAAAATATCCATGTATAAGTGGACTCGCACAGTTCCAACCCATGCTGTTCAAGGGTCAACTGTGTACACATATAGTAAATAATGTTAACAGGGCATTAAGATACCAAAACAAAACAAAACAAAACCAAAAAAGGCAAGTTGTCCTCACCCCCCAGAACTTCATTGAAGTTCTTTTATCCACAGGATCTCATTAAAGCCTCAGAAACTCCTTGTAAGCAGGCATTACTATTGTCTTCATATTATGAATAGGGGGCCCACATGGCGCCCAGAATTCAGAGATTAGAGCAAAACCGAACAGCTGTATCATGGAAGAGCTGCACCTTTCCTGGGCTCTTTTACCTAAATGACCTCCTCCCATAAGAAAAGCCCCTCCTTGCTCATAGTTTTCCTTTCCTTCACCATATGGAAGAGACCCTCTGATTGGTTTTGAAGAGAGGACTCTCAGTTCATTCATTCAGGTCTCTCTGAATCAGGCACTGTGCTAGATATTGAGGCTGTAGCGGTGAGTCCTAAACAGATTCTGCCCCTACCCCATGATTACCACAGTCTAACTCGGTGGTTTGAGAGGAATGCAGAAATAAGTGAAGACCACTGAGATGAAAACAAGCAAGCATATCAGAGTCTGCCTTAGTGAGGGAGGCAGCCACCATCCTTGCATTTGGCAGAGACTCAAAGGCAAGCTGGGGGTGGGGGTGGGGTGTTATAGTGGAACAAAAGTGTGTGGAACAAAAGTGTGCTCTGATGGGAAGCCATTGGCCTGGGGAAGCCCAAGGTGGGCTGACTAGGACCAGGGAGTCCTACTTGATTGGTTACTGGTACGCATTTGGCTTTCTCCAGTTGGTCCTAAATTATAAGCTAGGGCAAAAATTATGGAAGCTCTTAATTATTAATCAAGACTGGGCTGTCTTGAGCTAATGGCTACAGGGATAGTTGTTTGGCTTTGTGGATTAGTTGTTCCAGATGAGGGTTCAACTTCTTGTGTTAGTTACTATAGACAAGTTGTCTTCCGAGGCTGGTTGCTGTGGGTTGTAGGTCAGAGCTCTGACCTACAGTTATATATAATACAGTAGTTATATATAATATGGCCATTGCCTGTATGCATATTCATTTTTTCAGGTGTATTTGACAGGTTTTCCTCAAAACCAAGAAACCAAAAATGGCCTGTTTTCCTTAAGAAGTTAATTTCTAAATTGACAAATGGGCTTCAAAGTGCATTCCCCCTGCCCTGAAGAACCAATAGCTATCCTTTAATGATAATTTAGTAAAGGCCAGACTAAGCTTGATCCATGTACCTTCTCAATCCATCTTCACAATGACCTGGTGTAGTAGATGTTAATATTCCTGTCTTACAGGTAAGAACTCTGAGACCCAGAGAAGTTAAGAAACTTGCTCAGGGTCCTCTACGTTAGAAATATAGGAGACGAGATTCTCACAAAGTCGGTTGACTCTAAACCTTTTGATTTTAACCAATGTGTTATTGTCTCTGCACCATTCTTTCCCTAAATGGCCCTCAGGATTGAACAGTTCTCTTCTTATAGAGTCGGAGCATGGCCATGGCCACCCACACTGTTGCAGGGGTGAAGGAGAGGGCCAGAAGCAGCAGGACTCTGAGGACTGAGTAAATGGATGGTTCCCCAAGAGGAGAGATGTCAGGTAAACATACGAAGGAACTTTGGTGGGGGAGGGCACAGTCTTTCTCCAGAACAGATCTTATTTAAATCAGCTGTTGACAGTCAAGGATAGCTTTTTTTCCCGCCCCTGACATTTCTGTAGTCCAAAGTAGAATGTGTGTGAATTATTTTTAGGTACCACATGGATGGCAGCAATGCAGCATGCACCTGCCATATTAGCATCCCTGTGCCCCCCATCCCCTGCAGTACAGTGGCCTAGTAAGCTCTGTGTGCAGCTACTTACCATCATTTTTATACCTTTCTCACGATTACTTCCTTGCTTTTCAGGCATGGGAAGGGGTCTCCTGAACACAAGCCTTTGCACACAGTGGGCGTTCAGTACATTTGGATGGTGTACCAAGAAAGGAAATAAAAAACCTTGTGATTTTTCTTTCCTAAAAGACAACTCCCCAGAGTCCTGGAAATCTAAATTATAATTTAAGTCAATAATTTGCCCTTACAGGGTATTTTTCATACATTTGTAGCATGAGAAATGAAATAATAAGAAACTTCTCTTTAGACATCATGTATAATATTGTTTCCTAGTGATTTGCTTTTTTATTCTTATAATGAAAATTCTAACACTGTTGAGGTGATATAAACGTGTTGGTTACCTTAATTTCAAAAATGTCCAACCACGTTTCTCAGGAATGTTATTACCTTCCATATATCTCCACTTTATTTTATTTTTATTTGAGTATAGTTGATTTACAGTGTTGAGTCAATTTCTGCTCCACAGCATAGTGACCCAGTCATACATATCTATACATTCTTTTTCTCATACTATCTTGCATCATGTTCTACCCCAAGAGATTGGATATAGTTTCCTGTGCTATACAGTAGGATCTCATTGCTTATCCATTCTAAATGTAATAGTTTCCATTTATCTTAAAGCAGTGCTAATAAGGAAACTTAGCTATTATCAGGATGTGATTGTACAGTAGGGTTTTGATGTCTTGATACAGCATAATCTTAACATTTCATATATAAGAAAGGACAGGCAGATCTATTCTTTCAGTGTAACTAAGCAAGGTACTTGGGAGGCTTCATTAACTCCTACAAGGCACTGATGTCCTATTTAGTTCATTATGGCTCCAGTGTACTATGTGGTACAGTCCTTAAAGTTCCCAATGGAACCACATTCTCAGCTCAGGTCTGGAAATGTCACTGACCAGTTGGGAAATCCTGACAAGAAATGATTGAAGATTAGCCATATTACAGGCATTTCTCTGAACAGGATGGGTCACCACATCTTAATCTACACTTGTGCAGTGGGTCTGGGCTGGAAGTGAAACCACCCCATAGCAAGAGGATATTAAGTGTGTTTTCCTCTATGCACAAATTAACCGTCATGACCCATTGTCAGTGGGTGATGCAGTTCCCTCACTCAGCACTCCTATGGTCAAAAAACCAACTTTTTCTTGAAAATGTTCCAAGGATCAACCTACAGAGAAATATTCCTTTGCCACCCAAGAGAGGAATTCTGAGCCCAGCTAAGGCACTCGTCACTGAGGCAAGTATCTGAGCTTCTTCTTCTTTTTCTTTCTTTCTTTCTTTCTTTCTTTCTTTTTTTTTTTTTTTTGGCTTTTTAGGGCTGCACCCACGTCATATGGAGGTTGCCAGGCTAAGGGTCCAATCAGAGCTACAGCTGCTGCCCTACACCATAGCTACAGCAACACCAGACCCAAGCTGTGTATGCAACCTACACCACAGCTCACAGCAATGCCAGATCCTTAACCCACCAAGCGAGGCCAGGGATTGAACCTGCAACATCATGGTTCCTAGTCTGATTCATTTCCACTGTTCCACAAGGGGAACTCTTGAGCTTATTCTTCTTGCTGGATCCCCTGGTAATTTTTCTGCTCCAGCATGTACAATCTGGCTCAGGCTACCTGCACATCGGATACCTGATCTGTTCTCATTTTAATGCTATATCCAGCCAGGTCTAGCTTTCTGGTTCTGTTTTCCAAACCATCCTCAATTCCTGGCTCTGTATCAGGATTTGGTATCTGAACTGTCTCCAGCAGGCTTGGCTGTTCTTCTTGCTCACATTGTGCTAGAAAATATAATAGAAAACCCATCTTTCACTCTGCAACCATAGAAACCAGCCCTAATGCTAGCCATTTAATAGCTGTGTCAACAGGATCAGTCCCAGAAATGTGGGACAGTAGAGTACACAGAGCTTGTGGGTCAGATTGAAGTATAAAGGTCAAAGATAGTATGGTTCTGTGGATGGCTCAGTGTAGAAAATTAAAACATAATAATAAGCATTTGATACTTATTTCTTTTAAGGTTATGCTGCAGCTGTGAAGTTTTAAAACCTGTAACTAACAATTTAATTAATATGAAAAATGGGATGTAATCATTTCTAGACTAGTCTGAAGCTGCTCCAGTTTTCAAAAGGATATTTATTCTGCAATAAACTTATAGAAAATCTTTTTGAAACACCCAACTCATGGAAATGATGTCTTGCAAAATGTCAAAAACCCCATCATGGCATTTGTTCTATCCAATGACAAGACAAGTTTCATCCTGATAAAAGATGGAGGAAATCACTTCTTATGGTTGACTCTGCCTTTTGATAATCTAACATGAGTTTAATATACAATCAATACAATTTGGGCTCCATTCTATTGCTTAAACCTACTGCCTATGGAAGATGGCTGCTTCATTAGGAAGACAAAGTTGAGCCAAGGGACTCTAGGCTACACTGAGCAAGGCCAAATCTTCCTTCTCCTCCCCCCACACTTGTCCTACTTCTTGAGAATTTAATTTTCACCTTAATAGAGGAAGCCGGTTTTTGAAAGAATTTTCTCTGGAATGGGTAATACTCAGAGATTACAAAGGCTCTCTTAACCCCAAGAGAACTGTTCACTTAAAGGGTCAGGATCAAAAGGATTAAATGGGCTAAAGAATGTAAGAATGCTTTATAAAGTATAGATTTTATATGAAAAAAAGAATGAATGCACATGTTCAATTTGGGCATCACTGTTATGTCAATCCTGCTGGGGCTCCAAGGTCTTGCTTAAGTCTTCCCTCTATGAAGAAGCTTACAGGGAGTCCCAGCACTTATCTCTTTTCTGCTGACTTACAGAAACACAGTTTGACATTTCACATATGTATCCTGTCATGTGGCATGCCTATTTTTGTCTCAGACCCTTGCAGGCAAGTACCTCTGGAAATAGGCACCTGATACATTTGTTGGTCAAGGGATCTTGAAGGGATACATTTGTCAGGACAGGAAATTCCTAGACAGTCACACCTATGGCATCCTTGTTCTTCCACTCCACCTCACTTCGGCTTTTAGACTTGCTGACACCAACATCCCAGGGTGGTTTTGGATATCACATTGGATGATGTATGTAGGAAAGTGTTGTAGGCTGTAAACTGCTAAGTGACTGCAAATGATTAATGTTGCAGGGTTACAATCAAAAGTCCAAAACAGAATATGTCTATAAGATGAATTTAGATGATTCATCAAACTTAAGTTAGGGAGAGTAGTATTTGTTTCCTCCAGATGAGAGGTATAAGGCAGAATACAGTGTGGTCTGGGATTCAAATTCTGCATTTGTCATTGGCTTTGTGTCTAGTATGAGCTTCACTTTATTTTTTTTTTCTATGAAATTAGGAAATTGGACAAGTTAGTTTCTAAATTCTCTTCTGTTTCACAAGTGAAAAAAATGTTATGAGATTTAGTAATTTTTGTCCTCTCATTTGCATAAATAGTGACAGGGTAAATGGAAGAATATTCTATAGGAAATTCACCAACTTTTTTCTGTTCTTATTACAGTGGAGGAAAAAAAGCCATTTATTAATAAGATCATGTTGATTCAGATCTTGTTACAGAAGGAGAAGGGGAAGAGGGGAACATTTCATGAGTAAACCATCACAACCACATAAAAAAGCATATGGGAGGTTAAAAAATGCCAGTTTCTCAAACTTTAATATGATCCTTCATTCTGAAATTTTTCTGATATTGAGTTCTCTCTATTAACACAGATAATTCCAAAATTATTTTTATCAGCACGCTTGCTGGGTGTGTGGCAACAGAACAGGAATTAAAACTTCAATACAAAGATTCTCAGTTTAATCTAAGGAGAAACTTCATGAGTAAATTACAAACATATTACTTGGTATAGGAGCTTAGGGGAGGGATGACATTTCAAACTAAGATGCCCAGAGAAAGCTTTTCAAAAGAGCTTGATACGAGTGAGAACATATTAAAGAATGTGAAAGATACGTCGAGGAGTGGCTGCCAAGAGTAATAGTGCAAAGGTGGGAACATACAAAGGAAGTTTTTCTGGCAGTGAATAAAGCGGCCAGATTGCAGAAGAAGGTCAGATACAGTGGTAGTGGGAGATAAGGCTTGAAAACCAGGTGAGCCCTAACTGGGGATGACATTGAATGACATTGAATGGATGGATATCAAAGGACTTTATCCTTTAGGCAATAGGCACACATTTGAAACTTTTTAAAAGGACAGTAATAGATTGAAATGTTTTGTTTTTACAAACTTCCATTCATCCATCAAAATGAGTTAAAAGAGGAGAGAGTGACAACAAGCAGGAAAATGAATGCATTTTTCCCGAAGCCCAGATCTACATTGACAAAATCCGGAGCTGGGTGGGTGGCCGTGGGAATTGAAAGAAAGAAAGATAGGAAAGCAAAACATTGGGAAAGAAGAATTGTCTGGGGAGGAGAAAAGAGTGAGAGAAACAGGACAGAAATACCTGTAGGTTGTAGGGCTGGGAAATTATGTACATTAGTGGTACTCTTATAAAGAAGAGAAAATGCTGAGAAGCAAGCGTGTTTTAAGGAGCCTAACCAGGTCTGCAGTTTTTTAGCTAGCGATTTTGGATAGGGAACCGGTGTTTAGGAGGAGGGAAACAGGATGACCACTTCTGTCCGAGAGCAGATGTCTAGTTAATGGCGTTACCCCGGGTTGAGAACAGGGAGCCAGTCTGAGCTGCTTTACGCTCACTAGCGTGCGAACCTGTCCTGGAGCAGGAAAGTTTGGATTCTAGGGGGAGCCCCAGCTTTATCTCTCAACCCTACTACATGCCCACTACAGGACCTCAGGCAAATTACTTAACCAGCTGTGACTTGGTTTCTTCTCCTGTAAAAATAGACAATAGGTTTCTTTAATCCTATGCCTACCTCATAGGATTAAAGAAACAAGTTTATATAAAGTGTCTGGAACACAATAGCTATTTTTTTATTAATTTTTCTCAGCCTTGATTTTCTCACATGTAAAATTAGGATTTTTAATAGTATGTGTTTATGGACATAGTGTGCGAATTAAATACAAAAGAAGTATGCAAAGCTCTGGATAAAATGACTAGCCTACAGCAAGAGCTGACTTTGCATAACTACTAAATGCAATCACTGATGAAATATTTATCGTGTGCCCACTACACACCAGGCACTTTCCTAGTAACTGCGGATGTATCCACGAAGAAAACAGAGAAGGCATGCGCATCCTAGTGGGGTGAGACCAGCAAGGAAGAAATGGTAATAGAATGCTATGTGCAGAAAGCAAAGTAGGTCTGGGACACTGAGGAGGATGCAAGTTGGCTTAGGCAGGGTGGTGAGGAAATGTCTCCCTGAAGAGGCGACTTTTGAGCAGAGTTTTAGCTGCAATGAAATGAGAGAGAAAACCTGGCAGGAATCTGTGGGGATCAGCTTCCAGAGTGAAATGTGCATGTACATGTGCCCAGTCTCTTGGGGGTAGATGCCCGGAAGACCCAGGGCTTCCTGAGGCTGGGACCCCAAGGAGGGAGAGGCCAGAAGGTGAGATCTAGTGAGGGTACGTCTTGGAGAACAGTGCAGTTCAACAGAAGTAAAATGGGAGCTATATCGGTGATAACTTTTTTTAGCAGTTACATTTTTAAAAAGTAAAAAGAAAGGGTGAAATTAACCCAATATATCCAACTCAGCATTTCAGCACATAATCAATCACTCTAAGAAATACTATCCAGAAATGTATATTTTTCTTCCTCCCTCTCTCTCTCTCTCTCTCTCTTTCTTTCTTTTTCATTTTAGAGCAGCAAGAGTTCCCAGGCTAGGAGTTAAATTGGAGCTGCAGCTGCAGGCCTACACCACAGCCACAGCAACAGAAGATCCAAGCCACATCTGTAACCTATGTCGCAGCTTGTGGCAATACTGGATCCTTAACCTACTGAGCGAGACCAAGGATCAAAAGCACATTCTCATGGATACTTGTCGGGTTCTTAATCCTGAGCCACAAGAACTCTCCTCCCTCTTTTTTTCTCTCTCTCCCTTCATCCCTCACATCTTTACTCCTTCCTTTGAAACCTGGTGGCCATTTTCCATTTACACTACATCTCAATTCAAACCAACCACATTTCAAGTGCTCAGTTGCCAATGTGGTGGTGGTTACCAGTCTGGATGGTGCAAATGTAGAGCACAGAGCATTGTGGTCCATGGAAAGGAATTTGGATTTTATTCTAAGTGGAATAAGAAGCCACTGGAGGGTTGAGAGCTAGGGGAGGTGGGTGCGTGTGTGCTTGTGCGCACGTGCGTGTGGGGGGTGAGGCTGAGGTGATGAATCTTATTTTGCACATTTGGTTAAACAAGAATTATCTCCCTAATTTATTTCTTTAACATCTCAGTTCCAAATTCCATCTTCTAGGCTGACAAGAAGTGTATTCCCAAACATTATTTTGATTTCTTTTCCCTTTTTTTCTTTTTTACATTTTAACTGATTGATGAATAGAATTTTTTTTTTTTTTTTTTTTTTTTTTTTTTTGATGGTGAGGGTAGTTATGCAGTTCTAAAGCACTGGAGACCCTTCCAAGCATTACTCCATCCTGACTGTTATTGAAATGCCCATTTTTCAGAGCTGAAGCATTCCCAGAAAACTGTGACATCCATGCCATCCACAGTGCCTTGTACCTGGTGCCCTTCCCCCTGGTGTGTCTCAGTATCTCTGTCCTGTCATACTTCCCAAGTAGTTCTGGAATTTATGAGATATACTGATTTCCCCCTCTTTCCCAGGCCTGGGGACAAGATTTTCCTGTTTTTATTTCTTCCTCTCTCTCCTCAAATAATGCCTGGTATGATCTTTTCAATCACTCTGATTTCGAAAGAGACAGGAAGATGGGTTGCCTTCAGCAGCTCTGGCCTCCCACCCCCTGCTTCTTGAAGTCTCTGAAGCAAAGAATTTGAATGAGCTTGACTACCTGCTCAGAACAAATGAATGAGAAATAAAGGGGAACAAATGCAAATCATATCTCAGTGAATTACCCTGCCACACTAGCTGTTATTATTGTATAGAAGACTTTTAATTGGTTATTGAGTATTTCTAAAAGTCTCAATGTGCATAAATTCATATCAACCAGAAAATGCGATCTATGCAAAAGCTTGAAAAACAAATAAATGGTTTCTAAATTATTTATTCATATCTAATTTTCTTCATGTCTAAGATCTGCTACTCAAAGTGAGATTCCCCAAACCAATAGCATCAGCATTCCTCAGGGAGTACAGAATCCCAGGCACTGTCACAGTCCTAGGAATCAGAAGATACATTCTAACAAGATCCCCCAGGTGAGTGATGTGCACAGTCAAGTGATGAGAAGCCCTCATCTGAAACACAGTGGCTCTAATTTGGAGCTTAACCTTTGTGTTCAGCCAGTGGTTCCTTCTAATAAATTAATTCATCAAAGGTAATGACCACGTGCCTGTGATGTGTACAGTGCTGGGCTTAGGGATTGTGGGGATGCATAACAGTGTAAGACAGTCTTCGCCTTCAAGGAGCTGATGGTCTAGTTGGAAAAATAAGATGCAAATACATGAAACATGAATAAGGTCTTAGTAGAATAAGGACAATAGCAGGTCACTGGAAGTTTATAATAGCCAGGTGCTTAAGGAAAAGAAAGGGAGAATTTCAGCCAAGTCTGAAAAATGGGAAGGCTTTATTGTTCCAAATTATGGAGCTATATTCTTTTGGAATCTACGGTCATAGGAAAAATAATAGGGAGAAAAAGAAAGTGCAAGCCAAAGTCAGAGCATACTACTGAGAAAAGCAACACAGTGCCTGTGTCTTTTGGGTACACAAACCCAAGCATAGCATTAGACAGACTCCAGAAGGTGACAGTTTGCTGCCAGATTTCTCTTTTTCTTGAGGCATGTTTGGTGGCAGAGAACTGAAGAGAAATAGCCTGCAAGACATCCCTATAAGCAGCAGCCATGTGTGCCTGCAAATGGGAGGTACCTCTCAAACTTCAGGAGACACCCATTGTTTCCAGCCAATGTGGGCAGGGTGCAGAGCCCTAAAACTGAGAAGGCCGCAGATATACCTATTGTATTCTGCTGAAGCGGAGGTCTTCTACTTACTTCAACAGAAAAATCCTAAGAGGGATGCAAGACACCTTTCTCCCTAATGAAGTGGTCCAAAGATGCAAGGGATTATAGGCATTTGGTGATTACAGGAAGCAAGGATCCTAAGGTTAGAATCACACAACAGACCAGAAAAAGATGCTATGGTTTGTCCCCATGTATGCTCCTCATCCTCCTTCAATGTTAATGAAACATAATGGAAAGCCCCTACCTTTTGTTGAACTTGTAATCTTATTTTAGCATTTTAATGATTATTCTTTATGATTTGTAGGGACTATATTGGTCATAATGCACAATTAGAGGTAAGATGCCCTTTCCAGGACCAATGGCTCTACACAACTTTTGTAAATATGACCAGTGTATTATACTTTTATTATTCGATTAGCTTTGGCAATCAGGAATTTAAGATATAATTGAATCACATCAAGCACATTTGCATTGTGCATGAATCCAAGAAAAGAATGTGATGAGTACATCATAGGTTTAATTCAGGGTTATCTAATTGCTTTATCCTAAAATACAGCTCCTCTCATCTCACTGGAACCCACACACTAAATTAGGGACTTCTGGCTGCCAGAATTCATTTGTGTTCTTGGATTTTCACTTTGAAAACTTCCAAAGGAGATGAGGAATCCTGCTGATAGCAGAGTAAGCCTCAGCAATGGAAGTCAAACTGGTGATAAATATAAAGAAAACCTTAATCAGCTTTAATGAATACAAATAGCATAATGCCTGAACCAGGGGTGTCCAGGGAAATGTTCAGCATGGTTCATCGGCAGGATTCAACAATTTTTTAAAAGAGAGACTATTGCGGTAAGGGCTCCTGGTTATGGTAAACAGCAATGGTGGGGGAGGGCCTGTGGAGAAATTTATTCGTGCTTGTATATAAGTCTTTTAAGGTTAAGGCTTTTTCTAAAATACTTTCTCTGTTCAAGGCAGCTTGGACTTCCACTGAGCAATGGAGGGGGTAGCAGTCAATTGGAAAGAATGCAGACTGAAATCTGTACCAGAAGTTAGTCCATGCAAATGAGAGAAGCCAAGGGCACACTGCTTGAGCCCTACCAGAAAGTTGATTCATTTACTGTGATCCAGCTTCCCCATCTGTTAGATGAGAATGTAATAGCAATTCTGTGCCTCTTAAAAGAGTAAGTATAGAGATCTTTAATATATAAAAATATATATGCATATATGTATAAATACACTTATTATATAAATATAGATATCTTAAAAGAAGGCATATACACGGCAAACATCACTGGTTTTACTACTGTTGCTGTAATAATAATAATTGTTGTTGAGTTGTAAATGAGCTGGCATTACAGGAAAATGAATCAATAGCATGGCCCCTGGAACAAAATTGTTTCTAAGTCTCTGACTTTCCTTAGGGTATTAAAAACATAAAGTGACTGCTTTCACTGGGGACCTGAGTGGCCTGCCATGGGTTAGAAATGGAAAGGCTTCTCCAGTGGAGGGAGAAGTGGAGGTGACACAGATGTGTGTGAAAAGTTCCAGGGGCAATGAGATCTTCAGGATGAGGAGAAGTTATTTAGGCAAAAGTGGAGACAGGGCACATTGGCAAAGGCCCACAGGCAAGGAGAAGTATTATCCTTTTCCAGAGTGCAAGTAGTTGAATTTCATTGCAAGTGGCAGCAGGATAGGTATAAGGGTGGTAAGAGAAGTAACATGCAAAAAACAGGGAGAAGCTTGTGATGGGCTCCCATGCTATTTGACTCAGCTGGAGGACACTGGGAAGCAGTTGAAAGATTTTATGTAGGGAAGTAAGAATGAGTCATGGTGAAATCTGTGCTTTTGCATTATCTTTCTGGCTGCAATATGGTGAACGGTTGGAGGAAAAATAATATTGGAGGATGGGAGTCTATTTAGAAGACTATCATTGTAATTCAGACAAGAGATATTGGTACCTCAAAATAAACGCAATGGAGTCCTGCCATATGTTTACTGGAGTTCAATTGTATGCTTTCAATGATAAAGTGAGATAAAGAAATTGGAGAAAGAAAAAGACACAGAGAAATAGCACTTTATATAGAGAAATAGTAGCAGTTCCACTCTACCATGCCATAGGAGTATGTACCGCAGAGAAAGCCCCTGACATTTCATCATGCTGAAGGTCATTCTGGAATTCAAATTCATGTATGTTTTCATCCAGTATGGCCCCTAAATACAAATCAGTGTCTTCATCTAGCGCTCAACTGTAGAAACGGCAATCCCTTCCAACCCTGGGGATAAAATGAACTGTGTTGCATTTGCTGAAAAGAAATATGTCTGTCTCTAGTGGGGGCACCTTCCTGAGGAATCCTCCAGAGTAACCATAACTCTTCATGACTTACATCTAGCTTCAGCTTCTTAGAACCGGACTCTTAAGTGAAGTGTGACTTCCCGGTAGTAACAATGGGAGTAGAGAAAAGTAGGGGGGTTGGAGAGACATTGAGTAGGTGAGACTGACAACACCTTGTGATGGCTTGATATGGGTGCAAGAGGTAAGGAGGAGGCAAGACTGATGAACAAACAGGCTTCTGGTTCGACAGTAGGGTCCAACCCTCACCTATTCCCCAGTGTTACCTAAACATGGGAGATTATCCCTCTATGCCCCGTGATTTCTAGAACTTACAGTGACAACCTTCGTTCCGCCTTGGAGAGCAATGTTGGGAAAATTATGCTGTGAACTCATAGCCTCTCTCCTTATGTATATACAGCAGTGGGTTCAGATTTAAAGGAACATGAAAGAAAGCAAATTGAAAAGCTGTGATTGGATTTCTCCAATGGTTAAAAGGATAGCAGTGGAATTCCCAGAAATTAAGATGCTCAGACCCTATAATCTACCCAGTAGGTTCAAAGCAAGAAGACTCCCTGGAGCTAAAAGAAATATAGTCACCATCTGACAGGTGAATAAGCAGTGTGGCAATGAAGGGAAGAAAACCAGGGATTAGTCTAAACTCTGGGGAGGTAAATAATTTCCAGGGTTGACAGGCAGTCAAAGGCAATCCAGGAAGATAGATGAGCCAAGTTCAGTAAATCGTAGTGTAATCCTCATGCCAGAGGCTGCTCTGACAAGAAGGACCAGTGTATATTCTAGGAATTTATCGCATCTCTTTGGCTAGAGCCTCCATCCAGAAATCTGCATAAATACACCCATAACTAGCTCCTGGAGAGGATGCGTGGGGGAGGAAGCTGGGAGGGAGATTAGGGGGATGTATCAGTCTGGGTTCTCCAGGGAAACAAAACCAATATGGTAAGTGATTTATTTTAAGGAATTAGCTCACATGGCTATGGCAGCTAGAGGTCCCAAAATCTGCAGTCAGCAAGCTGGAAACCCAGGGGAGCCAATAGTGTAGCCCTGTCTGAGTCAGAGCATCTAAGAACCAAGAGGTCTAATGGTCTGAGTTCCAGTTTGAGTCTGAGTTTGAAGACAAGAGAAGCCCAGTGTCTCTGCTTGAAGTAAGGCAGAGAGGGAGAGAATTCTCTCCCCACACCACCCTTTTTTGTTCTATTCAGGCCATCAGTAGATTACATGAGGCACACCCATGTTGGGAAGAGCAATTTGCTTTATTCAGTCTGCTGATTCAACTCAATATCATCCAGAACTGCCTCACAGACACACCCAGAGATAATGTTTAACCCAATATCTGGGTGCTCTGTGGTCAGGGTGACACATAAGTCAAGCTGACACATGAAATGAACGACCACAGGGGTTTCAGGTCTGCACCCGCTCAATTCACATAGAACAGATCTGGTTGCGTCTTTCCCTGGGATTTTAGTTGTTTCGGGTTTATAGTAGTAATGAAAAGTTTCCAGGGCAGTTCCAGAGCTCATAGCACCAGAGCACTTATGGCTAACAAGGATCCACTTGCCTCCTTGTCTTGTGTTCTCAATTCCCTGGAGACACCAAGGGCGATCTTGCTCTCTTGTGCAATACCTATTCCACTCAGCTCATTCAGCTGGACGATTCCTGTCTTGCATATTCCTCTGGGTTCCTCAGGCCCTGCACTGCATCTTTCCCGCATAACCTGATGAGTTAAGCTTCTTAAGACATGAAACTTCTCACCCAAAAGGAATCTGTTCTTCTCCTCGTGTAAACTGTTGCTTCAGAATCCACCCTTCAGTCTGCACTGTATTATGGCATTATCACTTCTAATGATTACCTGGTTATGAACAAGGGCATTTTAACAAAGAACCAAAGTTTGACTACGGAAGGTGATGGGGCTGCTTTTGGAAGAGTGCTAGTTCTTCTCTAGATCTTTCTCTGGAGCTCCTGCTAGAGGCAAATGGAGGAAACAAAATAGGATTTGAAGTCAGAAGACTTGTAGAGAAATCTATAAGATGCTATTTTTTCCACCACTTTGGTTCCCATTTAGCACTGGGGCAATTCTTGGAAGCCAGATACTTCACACAGATACTTAGAAAGCTAAATCAAATGAATGAGAGCTAAAATAGGCTCCACTAAGAGAGTTTTTAAAACAATTTCAGATAGCAGAGCCACCCAAAGGAATGGTATTTTTAAAGAACACCATGAGGTAATCAATTTTATATTACAAAGTAGCTATGTGTCTGTACTAAATCAGGTATCACGAGAGACTATACTCTAGTAGGGACCAATGAGACTAGGTGCTAAAAGTTCAGGCCAAAGTTGCAGAGGAAATACTTAAAATGGAAAAGACGATATCTATAAACTTAATTTTCCCTGGGATGTGGGAAATGACTGCCATCAATCAATTTTAATGGTAATTTTTGTGGCTCTTCTGAATACCACTGAATTAGGTTATCAAGGCTTGCCAGAAAGGGAGAGGTAATTAGAAAAAGCATAGAACTTCCTAAGTCCATAAAGGTATGCACTTTTGAAAAATTAAAAAAAAAAAAAAAACCTTCCACTGACCTGTATATAAAGGTTCATTAGAATGTACAGCCTAGAGGTTGGTTGTATTCCATGGCTGCTGTAGGATTCCTTTCTATTAATTTCATGTCTTAAATGACAGACTCCTTCCTGGTAAAGTCAGGCACAGGCATGCCGTCTTTCCCAGCCCTGCATGGTCCCAGGAAAATGTGCCTTTGGTCCAGACCATTTCCTTACAAAAATGTAAAGGGCCCACATAGCCTGTGCTGGGCAAATGTCTTTGCTTAGGGATAGTTTTCCTTCTTTTGGACTTGGTGTGTACTTTGTTCTGCTTCAATCTGTGCTTTGTACGATACCTGGCCAAGCCCACTGCCATACCTGTTCCTGGCGGGGAGAGAATGGAGTTCTTTGCCTGTAGCACAGAGTGGTGTAGCCATGGGGACTGACAGTCTCTGTTGAAGCTGTCTCTTTGCCATGTGGGTAAAGCACTGTTCCACCCAGTGCCTGAGAGTGAGTGATCTTGGCAACCTCCGCACCAGCCAACTGGGCAGTGGATTGATATCTCGGGATTGTTGCCCCTAGTGGCAGGTGCAGTTACGCTCTTTGTAACCCTCCAGTGGGACTCGTCCCTGGACCCTGCACCAATTCTTGCAATAGTGAAGATCTATTTCCTAAGATATTTAAGGAATAGCTTGAAAATAGTTAAGGGGAAGACCGTTATGTGACACTGAGCTGGCCTAATGCGCAAGAGAGTTCCCCTGTGGCTCTAGGAGCCCAGAAGTCCCACTAGGGGAGGGAAAAGAAAAATCTCTGATGCTGGTGGCATTGTTATTCATGTGATTTAGAACCTTGAGCCTTAAATTATTTGCTTTAAAATTATATCAAGTGCTTTTGGTAGTATTTTATTTTGATCAAATTACATATGCATGCTTTACCCTAGGTGCCCTTACAGGCAAAGCCAGAGAAAAGGTCTATTTACATGCAGAAAATTTATTTCAGAAGAGAAAGGAGGACCTGGGAATTGAGAAAGAGAAGGAAAAAAAATTGCAAAAATCAGTACTGCACGAGTGCCCCAGGAGTGACCATTGTAGGCAACCAGGGGTCAGTTGCAGGGACCTCCTGAGTGGCCCTAAAAATGTGTCTTAGCCTTGTCCTCTTAAAGAGGGAACATTAGAGGATTTAGCTAATGACCCCTCCCCTACTGGCTAAGGGCTGCCTGTGGGGTGTTAATGCTCTGTACCACCTGCTATGGAGAAGAGAAAAACTGTGGGATCCAGTTGTGGTTAAGTTCCACCTGAAATAAGCTGATTGCATAGCCATGGTTTGAGTAAAAGAGGATTGAAGGAGGATCATAAGAGGTGTCTGAGTTAATGCTTAAGGTAGAAAAGTTGGAAAACGTAAAAAACAAACAAACAAACAAAAAACCCTGAGGCTTTGTTTTAATCATGAATCACCCACAATCTCATCACCCAGAGAAAAACCACTGGCCGATGTTCTACCATCAGTCTCTCTATGCTTTTTAATTTAGTTCCACATTCTGTAGCTTCTTTTTACTCAACATTTTTGCATCTTCATTACCTTCTCATGTTGATAAATATTCTTCTCAGCACTTTGTAAAATGTTGGACTAGTATTCCACTTTACAGTGGTGCCAAACAAGCTTGCTAATCTTCATCTCTTCCTTACGGTTGGTCATTTAAACTGTGCCTAATTTTCTGCCATTAAAAACAAAACAAACAAAAACAAACACAACACAAACACTGCATCATTGTGCACTGGTTCAATTTTTTCTTTTTCTTTCTTTTTTTTTTTTCTTTCTGTCTTTTCTAGGGCCACACTCTTGGCATGTGGAGTTTCCCAGGCTAGGGGTCTAATCGGAGCTGTAGCTGCTGGCCTACACCAGATCTGAGCCGCGTCTGCGACCTACACCACAGCTATGGCAACGCTGGATCCTTAACCCACTGAGTGAGGCCAGGGATGGAACCTGCAACCTCATGGTTCTTAGTCGGATTCGTTAACCACTGGGAACTCCTAGTTCAGTTTTTTCTTAAGCGTGAACCCACGGAAGTGAAATTCCTAGATTAAAGGTATAAAGTATGCACATGTTTAAGGCTTAAGTGGGAGTTAAGGCTTTTAACTCCCAGAAAAGTAGTGACTATCCCCTACCAAAGTGTAAAAACTCCTATGCTCTCCCCATGTGGCACTATTATTGTTTTCTAACTTCTTGCAAGCTAATACATAATTATCTTTTATATTGAATTATTGTAAAATATTTTGTTTTTTCATAATTTTTAACTCACATACCACTATTTTTAGTGAATTTAAAATTTTTCAAAGATTTGTTGACAATTTGTATGCTTATTTTTGTAGACTTTCTATTCATGTTATTTGTCCCTTTTTCTACTAGGACTTCCTCTTTTTCTGAATAGCTTGTAATTAGTTTTTTCAATATAATAGTGCAATTAAAAATAAAATACATATCTAAATGTGTTACCATAAACAAATTCCAAATTTCCCTTATTTAGTCATTAATGTGGGTTTTGATATTTAAACTTAACCACTTATGAAGTAGAATTTATCTAAAGGACTTAATCTATCTCAGGTACTTAAGACCTTGCTTCAGGATTAAGTTTATTTATGAAGATGCATGAGGTCACACAGCTAATAAGTCAAGTAACAGATGTCAATTTTTTTTTTTTTTTGGCCACAACCACAGCATGTGAAAGTTCCCCAGCCAGATACTGAACCCACACTAAAGCAGTGACAAGCTGGATCCTTAAGCTGCTACACCACCAGGGAATTCCATAACTGAGACTTGAACTCAGTTCTGTGTGACCCCTAAATGTGTTCCACACTCAAAATCCCAAACACGTCTTTTTGAATTATATTTTTGTTTCCCTTGACCCAAGATCTATGACTGCCCTTCAGTGAAACTTTATCATAATGAAGTTATGGTATCTTTATTGATTGTAAACCACTCTATTGAGCTAATGCATAGATCCCATGTGGGTCTAGCCTCTTTAGTCAACCTCCTACCCTCAGCTTTTGTGGCATAAGATACAAAGTAGGAAGGAATAAGACTTAAAGCAAATACAAGAGAATATACTGAATATATTATATATATTGACCCATATATATAACCAAGTATAATGTCCAGGTTGATTACATTAAAAAAAAAAAAAAGCACACACAAAAAAACACCTGGAGTTCCCATTGTGGCTCAGTGGTAACTGATCTGACTAGTATCCATGAGGATGTGGGTTCTATCCCCAGCCTTGCTCAGTGGGCTAAGGATCTGGGCTTGCCACCAGCTATGGTGTAGGTCACAGACTCGGGTCAGAACTGGTGTTGCTGTGGCTGTAGTGTAGGTTGGCAGCTGTAGATCCTATTCAACTCCTGGCCTGCAAAGTTCCATATGCTGTGGGTGAGGCCCTAAAAAGACAACAACAACAATAACAACAACAAACAAACAAACAACAACAACAACAAACTCAGTAGTGTAAATGTAAGGTCTGATAATAACAAGAGAGACAAGAGACAGAGGGGAAAAAATCACATTATCCAGATAAAATGTTACTTTAGTAAATGGAGAATAGGGCTCTACGATGAAATATTTTTATAGTGAAAAAAAACCTGGCCAGCACCAGATAAGAGTGAAGACAAGTCAGAAAAATAGGACATTAATACAAAGAATGGAGCCATTATCAATTACAGGAATAAATAGCGCAAGAAAAACATTCACCCTGCTGCTTTAGAGAGACACAAATTACACATTCTTTTAAGGTACTCTCTCACCTGAATCACTCATTCTACAAACCTTTACTGAGCCCAACTAAGTGCTGTGATTGAAGTACTAAGGCTTCAAACATCATAGATGATATGAACTTTTACCCCATCTGGTAAAATAACCATAATACAGAGCTGAATGAGCAAGCAATACAGAAGTACACAGCAAAACATGAATATGCTCTAGGCTGTCTGATTGGAAAGATTTGGCTCAGTAGTTGCTATTGGACTTGAACCTTGAGAAAAGAAAGGATTTTGATAGGAATGAATAATTCTGCACTGAAATAGCAGTTTAGAAGAAGACAAAGTCATGTGAAAATGCATTAGAACTTTTTTAAAAGGTACATTGAGTAGTTTAGGGTAAGTAGAACAGAAGGTGCATGGAGGCCTAGAGTGTGCAATGAACCCAAATAGATGCAGTTTAGTTGTGACTTTTTTGAGTGCATGTGATAGAAATCCAAATTAAACTGATATGAGCAAAAAGTCAATAGAAGGATTCAGGGTTACTTAATTTCCTGGACTGCTCAAGAAACAAATTTGCGGAGACATGAGCCTCTAAAAAAATAAGAAACAATCCCTTGAACGTCAGAGCCACATAAATCCTTTCTCTTTCCTCCCAGGAGGGTGGCCTTATACTTCTCCAGTCTTCATGAATGTAGTGATCCACATAGCCATGGGTTTTACATGCTACAGGCTTGGACTCATTGACCCAGCTTGGGTCAAGCATCTACCTCAAACCAATCAACTTGGTCAGGGGCAGAGCAAGACACTTCTTGGGAGAAGAAAGGGCAAGTGGGTGCCCTGCTATATAGATAGTGACACAGATTTCTGCTGCAAATAGGAAGTGGCAACATCATAATTAGCAAGTTTCAGGAGTCTACTTTACCTCCCAATTTCCTCTTCCTTTTCTTTTCCTCCTTGCCCCACCTTGTGAATCTCCATCCAATACCTCTTTCCCTTGACCATCCTCTCTTTCTCTTCTTATCATTTTTCCCTGTTCAATGACTTCTTTTTGGAATGCCCTTTCTAGGTATTTTTCAAAGCCCCAAAGCAGTAGCTGAGATGTCCAAATCAAAAGCAATCAGCCTTAAACTAGGAAGCAACCATTTCTTTCTTTCTTTTTTTTTTTTTTTTTATTCTCTTTATGGCAGTATATGGAAGTTCCCAGGCTGGGGTCAAATTGGAAATGCAGCTGCAGGCTCACACCACAACCATAGCAACACAGGATCAGAGCTGCATCTGTGACCTATGCTGTACCTTGCAGTGCCAGATCCTTAACCCACTGAGTGTGGCCAGAGATCAAACCTGCGTACTCATGGACATTATGTTGGGTTCTTAACCCGCTGAGCCACAATGGGAACTCAAGGAAGCAACTATTTCTTTCATGCATGTTTTCACTCATCAGTGACTTATTGAATATTTGTCATTTGCCACAGGGATAGAGGGATTAAAAAGTAATGAAAATAATAATAACTTAAGTATGTTGAGTGATCACCCTGTGTTGTACCTGTATTCTTTTAGTTAATCACACACAATGACTCAGTTATTTTTGAGTAACCAAGTGGTGTGGTGGGATCCAAACCTAAGCTTTATGACTCCAAAATCCCTGTGTACAGCCACTAGACTGTCTGAAAGGAGAGCTACTGTACCAGTCCCAAGATGATCATTGAGTAGTAGACAAGGGCAGTCTAGAATGATAATCACAATGACATTGGTTAGTATTGGCTTACTGATGAGAATACTTGAATGCTTGGGGTGGGGGCTGACTCTGTCTAAGAGGGAGGGAGGCTTCCCTGTAGATGCTGCCTGAGGTGAGTCCTGGGGCTGAGTTATAGTTGAACGGGTAGGTAAAGGCTCAGAAATCTTCTGGGTGGAAAAGAACAGCTGTGCTGGCAGGCGTGAGTGAGAAAGTGGAGAGAATGTGCACTCCTTGAATTGCATGAGGTTTAGCAGAGGTGATGCTTAGGTTGGGATGGAGAACTGAGCCAACAGATTTAACTAGAAAAGCCAAGAGTAGTCACATGAGAAGGGTGTTACATGTTACACTGAAGACTTTGGACATATCCAGAGGCAATGGCTAACCTCTAAAAGAGTATAAACATGATCAAAGTTATATTTTAAAGAGATCACTCCTAGAGGCAGTATAGAGGCCAGAAGCTGAGAGATTAAATAGCAGTATCTAAAAACTAGACTAGGTAATTTGGGGCAGGCACAGGTCTCCCATTTCTGTGGCTCCAGAGCCCCCCTAACCAATTTTTTCTTGAACACATGGATGAATAAAGGGATGATTCCAGTAACCTAGGCAAGAAATAGGAAGGCTGGGAATAAGAGAGCCCCACCGGGGATGGGAATTACAGGATGAATTCTCCACAGTAGAGCTTTAGCAGACTGCCTCTGCCTTCCGGTTTATTAGCTATTCTTTTTTCTCATCCTGAACTATATGAAACATTTAGCAATATAGAAACTAATATAAAGCTCACCACCTAGTATTAATATATCTTAACTACTTGCCATACTTTTCATGTCATGGATTTTTTTTTTCATAAGGTTGTTAAGATTTATAATTATTTTTTGTAATTTTATTCTTTGTAATTGTTTTATTATATAAAAGCTGCTCAACGTGATGCTCCATAATTTACTTAAGCATTTCTCTATTGTTAGACATATATGCTACTAGTTATTTTTGACATATCTTGCACTTAGAGAAGGATGCTGCAATAAACAGCTTCACACACAGCTGTGTCCTGCAAAAGATCACTCCCTCTCCTTTATCATCCATTTTGCCTGGTGCTTGTAGGGATGGGGTTCTGGGAAAAGATTGTTGAAGGTGTAGCTGTTGCAGATCCATAGGTTATTCCTTGGTTGAAGGCCAAAAAGGTGGTTGCATCTAAGCAGCTGGGGAACCATCCCTGAAACGGTGACAAATACTTCAATAACATATTTTTTATTCTACTGACTTTAAAAACCGTTTTAAGGAGTTCCCGTCGTGGCGCAGTGGTTAACGAATCCGACTAGGAACCATGAGGTTGCGGGTTCGGTCCCTGCCCTTGTTCAGTGGGTTAACGATCCGGCGTTGCCATGAGCTGTGGTGTAGGTTGCAGACTCGGCTAGGATCCCGCATTGCTATGGCTCTGGCGTAGGCCGGTGGCTATAGCTCCGATTGGACCCCTAGCCTGGGAACCTCCATATGCCGAGGGAGCGGCCCAAGAAATAGCAAAAAGACACACCAAAAAAAACTGTTTTAAGATGCATCCATATTGTCTAGAATGGTGTTTGGCACATAGAGACTATCTAACATATATTTGTGAAAGAAGGAATGAACAAATGAATAAAAGGAAACAAATACAGGCAAGTCAACTAAAAAATCCAAAGCCAATTCCATGGGCACTTGTTTGTGTTCCATTTCCTAAGTTTTTCCTTTTTTTTTTAAACATTCTAGTATTAAAAAAAAAAAAAAAAAAAGCATTATTTTTCCCAGCATCAAAAACCTGATGAGAAGGTATGGTAAGAAGTCACATTATATTTAGAAAATAAGAGGATACTCAGTTTAGAAAAGAGTTGTTTTATTTCAAAAAAAAAAGAGAAGAAAACTCCACTAGAATTCTATTATGTGTAATAGTAGGAATTAGGCTGATAAACTGCAAGAGAGACAGGGCAGAGGTGGCAGGTGGGGCGGGGAACAAGAGAGAGCGAGAGACAGGATATATACATGTTAGTCATTCAACAGAGGACCCTGGGGGTGAGGTCAGAGACTGGAGAACAATAAATTGCAGTTTAATGTCTGCTCTGCCACTAACTGTCAAATCTCACCTATGTCAGTTTAAAAAAAAAATCCCTATGATGAGAACAATTGCCAACATTCTAGTATTTTAGACTTTAGGCTCTGGTGGCCAACAGACCTGGTTCCAACCTTTGCCACCAAGACCTATTTACATAACTTTTTCAGTCTTTGTTTCCTCAGGCAATAGGGATGAGGAATACCTACTTCATGAAGTTGTTATGAAGATTTAATGAACACATGCAAAGTCTTGATACATAATAACCTCTCAATAAACGCTATCTGTATTCATTGTAATTGCTATTATCTGATCTGAAATTCTGTCATCTATAATTCTATGGTATAACTTAATCCGTGTAGTAGTTGACCCAGAGACAAATCCTTTTCCACAGGAGACACACTGTCTGTATCTCCACATCACGCTCGCTGTGGCAAACACTGTTTCCTGACTCTCAACTACTGAAAGTGCAATCCATAGACTGGCATCAGAATCCCATAGGAGCTTTTAAGACATGAAAAAGCTTAGGCTCCATCCCAAACCTATTGAATCAGAATCTGCATTTTAACAAAGTCCTTGGGAGATTCGTGTGCCCATTAACATTCAAGAAAGCACTTCTACACAACTGCAATTCTCCTTCCCTCTCTGAACTACTGATTTTGCCAGGAGTGCAGTGAGTTCAGTCCTGGGAGATGAATCAAGATCACTGTAGATCAATCACATCCCCCCTGTTCCCTGGGAGACAACAGCCGAGGCATGGGAAGCATTGCTACTTTACTTTCTCAGGTACCTGCTGAAGCCGGAAGGGCATCCTTCTGACCTTTCTCAGGAGGCTTCTGGGGATGTTTTTCCTCTTCCTGTGCCCTCTCACAACCTTGCTTGCTCCATTTGAATGCTGAGAGAGGAAAAATTCCTTGGATTTGGGCTGCCATTTAGCACCCAGGTGACAAGAATGAGAAAAAAGCCAACACAATGATGATGGTGGGTAAACATCAGAGCCTAGGTCCTTGAGACGATGCTGACATCCTGAACCAGCCATGTTACCACCGGATTCAAGTTTCCTTATTACAAGAACGTGTAATGAGGAATCCGCCTTGCCGAAGGAGAAGCCTGGCCTTTGCCCCTGACCCCTGGGCAGTGATCTCTAGGTCCTTGGATCCTGCTATAAGGGTGTTTCTTTGTCTGGGGTCTTTGGCCACTAGCAGTTTAATAATGTGGTTTACAATGGGGGCTTTGGGGCAAGGTAGTGGAATCAGTTCTGCCTCTGGTTGGACTGGAGATTGTTTATCAGCCTGACCTCTGAAGGGTTTGGAAAGTCCAGAGCAGCCATACAGGCAGTATGTGATTGAGTCTTTTGTTTATTTGTTTGTTTTTAAGGCCACCCTTGTGGCATATGTAAGTTCCCAGGCTAGGGGCCAGATCAGAGCTGCAGCCATCAGCCTACGCCACAACCACAGCAATGCTGGATCCAGGCCACATCTGCAACCTACATGGCAGCTTGCAGCAACACCCAATCTTTAACCCACTAAGTGAGGCCAGGGAATAACTCGCATCCATACGAACACTGTGTAGGTCTCGCAGCCCACTGAGCCACAAGGCAACTCCCTGATTAAGTCTTGATAAGAACTCTGGACACTGAGTCTTGGGTGTATTTCACCAGGGTGGCAATAGTGTATGGGTGTTTTCACACATAGTGGCCCAGAAGAGTTAGCAGTGTCCTTGACCCCACAGGTACAGAATGACTGGATGCTCCGCATCTTCACTCTATCTTGACTGACTTTAAATCTGAATGCTTTCTTCTGTGATAAACTATGAGGATAAAGCTTCAATCTGTTCTCCGAGTTCTTCTAGTGAATTATTGAAACTAAGGTGGCTTTCCAAACACTTCCACCTTGCAACTGATGTCAGAAGTGAGATGACAAACTTGTGTGGAGGATCGTTCCCTCTAACTAAAATTCTTCAAAGAGAAGAATATATTCTACCTATTAAGCCACTGTCAGGTGGACATTCTATTGTCAGAAGCCAAATCCATACAAAAAGATGCTTCAGTGGTTCTCAAATTTTATGGTCTCTGGATTTCCCTTACCTATGAAAATAATACTGCAGGTTTCAAAGAACTTTAATGTAGATTACATCTATGATATTTACTGTGTTCAAAATTAAAACAGCAACTGAAAAATACTTATTTAATTCATTTAAGAATAATAATAAACCCATTACATGTTAACATGAACATTCATAACTATATGGTTCTAAAGCTATATTCCATCCCCCAACAGAAAAAACAAAACAAAACAAAACATTGTTTTACACTTTTGGAAAAACTCTTAGACATCTGACTCAATAGAAGATAGCTGGATTTTTTGATCTGGTTATTTTCATATCTGTTGAGTTTTTTTGTTTGTTTGTTTTTTGCTTTTTTGCTTTTTAGGGATGCATCCGTGGCATATGGAAGTTCCCAGGCTAGAGGTCCAATCAGAGCTACAGCTACCTGCCAGCCTGCACCATTGCCACAGCAAAGTGGGATCCAAGCCGAGTCTGCGACTTACATTGTAGCTCAGGGCAAGGCTCGATCCCCAGTCCACTGAGTAGGAACAGGGATTGAACCCACATCCTCGTGGATACTAGTCAGATTCATTTCAGCTGCACCACAATGTAAATTTTTATATATGCTTCTGTAATGTGTCAAAATATTTTGTTTGGTTGAAGCACATGAAGAAAATTCAGCCTCTCAGTTATGTGTAGTTGGGAGAGGAAAATGCATTTTATTAGGTTTTTCAGATATTTGTGAATTTCTTTTTTTATACATTAGTCAAACTCAACAGGTGATAGTTTCTTCAAGGCTAGTTTTAACGTGGAATTTGAACTTTTTGTACACTGTTATATCAAAATTCATTGGTCTATATAATACCTTCAATGGATTTTTACCCATACATGATTCTGTAATGTTACACATTGTATGATTCTGTATGACTCATGTATATCACCATGATTCTGTAACATCATTCCTGTAATGCCATTTTTTATAACAGGAAAAAAAAGATTCAATAAGTTATGTATATTTTCTAACTGTTAACATGTTTCATTATAAAATATTAAAAAGTCATATTTATTCATCATTACGGAGCTCATCAGAAAAGTCTTCAAGTTTTAGGAAACAGAGAAGCTCCCAATGGCCAATGCAAGTTTCCCAAAATCCTAATTTTCTCTCAAAATCTCAAAATCTCATCAGCACTAAATCTTATCCTTTACTTTCCTTGGAGTGATGATAGACTCATTTTAGATAGTGTATCTATATATCCAAGTTGATCTGTTATTCTTTCAAGTAAAAAACAGTATTCCATGAAAAATGTGGCTAGTTTAACGTCTAACTTAAATAATCATTATGACCATTTTCCCTTAAGGCAGCTCTGGTACTCTGGGTACTCAGTAGAAATGCTTTATGCATATTCCCTATTTTATTACAGAGAATGTTTAAAAAACACATGTACTGGAGTTCCCTGGTGGTTCAGTGGGTTAAGGATCTGGCATTGTCACTGCTGTAGCTCAGGGTGCAGCTTTGGCACGGGTTGATCCCTGGCCTGGGAACTTCAGCCTGCTGTGGGTGTGGCCAAAACAAACAAATAAACAAGCAAACAAACAAAAACACATGTACTTGTGGTCAACATTTAATAAAATTAGTAATCGATCATTTTTACTGCCTCACCAAGGGCATTCCAAAGTGAAACTGGCATATTTTTACTGCAACTGTGAGTCAGAGAATTCAATTTTTGGTGCCATTGCTTTTATTTATGCCGAGTTGCCAGCCGTTTAACCCACTCTTTGCCTTGTATCATTACTGCAAATATCAGCGAAAATGGTCACCAATGTGTATTGTTATATAAATAATTTTGACCTTGATGGCTTTCTGTGACACACTTATAGCATCAATGACATGTCATGGGAGTGATTTTAAGGAGCACTGGGTGGCAGGCGTGCAGCGACAGGCCACCCCCACTCCCTGCCCCAGGCTGATTTGTGAGTTCTGAGGGAAGGCTCCAGAGAGCGCAGACTCCATCTCTCTCAACTTTCCTGGTTCTCCTTCTCTCTTCCCACTCCTGGCTACGTTAAGCTTATGCACACTAATAGGGGTTCAGACCAAGATCTCTGAAGTCAGACCACCTTGCCTCTGCCTTATATTAACTACAACTTTGGGCAAATTAACTTCTCTGTTCTTGCTTTAGTGCTTTCTTGTTTTTGTTTTTGTTTGGTAAAGTGGTGATAATTAATTGCTTGTCTTGAGGACTAAGAGTTAATAATATAAAGTACTTAGAACCCTCTTGAACATTGTAAGTTATCAGAAAGTGTTAGTTGTGATTACTATTATCTAATAATTTATTCCTTCTAGTAAGATTTCCATATTAGCCAAGGAATATCTTGGGCAATAGCATTGAATGTCCAGTGATAGAATTTCAAGCATAGCCAGCAAACAGATTATTTGTTTTGAGCTATTAGGATCTAGTTTTGGGGGGAGGAGGTTGCACAGCCCCTGAAACCATCCATGGTATCCTAGTTATTCACATGAAATGACCGTGTGGATAAGTTCATTCTTATTGGTCTGCCAGTACCATACTCCCAGAGAATTCCACGAGGAGGCGGTTATATCTTTGTTCAGTTCTTATGCTCTGCTAATGTATTCACGCAGCAATTTGCATATGGTCGAGGTCCGATAAATGCATGTAAACTCTATATCCTGAAAAGGAAAAAAAAAAAAAAAAATCTGCTTGCAAGTGAACTGCTCCTTGGCAAAAATGATTCTCTAAAAGCAGTATTTCCTGAGTTTCCCTGATTAAACCAAATAAAATGTTCTTAAAAAGGAAACTTGAAATAACGTGTGTCTCCTGGCTATAGCTCCCAGCCGTACACAATGTAAGAACGCTATCACCCTGTAGCCTCTTCGGAGCCTGAAAAAGCAGCTGTTTGTGGCACAAGAAAAATAAAGGCTTAAAAATGATTTCCCCACAAAAGGAAGTATAGGTTATTGCATGTATTCATATCAGTCTCTGCTCCAGCGGAGAATGGCTTGTATAATTATATTTTGGGAACTCTCTTGTAAGGAGAGATTTATAGTTTGGAGCTTATAAAAAACCTTTTTCTATTTTAAAATATAGACTCTCAGCAAGTGTCACCCTGAAGAATCGGGCCTACTAGACTATTTTGTTACATTTTAGGAGATAAAAAAGCACGCAGCAGTAACACTATTAAGCCACAGCAATGGAGCTGCCACTCTCAACCTCATTACTCAAGACTCTCTTTAGTTCAATTATACACCTCTACAGCTAAGGAAGATAGATGGAGGTCATTTGGGAGCTGTAAACCACAATGCCTTGAATGCAGAACTATGTTTTTAAACTGATTTACACCTTGTTCTCCAGTGTTCTACAGCGGGGGCTTGGATTGAAATGCAGGGGCTGTGATTGAAAAGGCTTTTGCTTGGTTTTAGCATCACGGTCTGCCACCGGCTGGCAATTATTACCTCCATTAAATGCCAAGGGACAATCAATGTCGCCTTCATTTCTTCAGTGGTAGCAGCCAAACCAAACCAAACCAAAAGGGAAATAGGGGTTCTTGATCAGAATATCCTTTGGGAAAAAAGGAATGACATTTACTCCTCCTGTAAGTTTTAACTCGATTGTGTGTATTGGCCCAGTGAGAAAGGAATTGGGTAATTGAAAGGAGCAATTTGCTTTTCCAGCACTGACAAAAATACCGTCATGCTGCTCTGATTTCACTCACATATATTTCCCAGTGTGAAAGGAGTAAAGTGTACTAAAGGAAGTTAATTAAGCAAGGCAAAGCCACATGAAGCTTCTCCCAGAGAAATGAAAGATTTTATAAATTTAATAAAATTGATTTTATAAATTTAATAAAATTGATTTTATAAATTTAATAAAATTGATTTTATAAATTTAAGGTATTTAAGGTATTTTGCTCTCCTGTAGCAGCCGCTCTCCTTTAATGTCCTGGGTTTGACTTCCATAACTTCTCCCCGGTTCTCTAGTGTCACGCCAGAACATGGTCATCCCAGGGCATTAAAAAAGCTCGTTAAAGAAATAATTGACAGCAACAAACCAAGAAAACGCTGTCTATAAAGAAGTGTTGCTCTTCTTTCCCTTGTCCTGTATGAAGTTGAATAGAAGGATGCGTCAAGAAATAGGATTTCCAGAGTTCCTGTTGTGGCTCAGTGCATTAAGAACCTAACTAGTATCCATGAGGATGCAGGTTCGATCCCTGGCCTTGCTCAGTAGGTTAAGGATCCAGTGTTGCCGCAAGCTGAGAGGTAGGTCTCAGATACAGCTTGGATCTGGCATTGCTGTAGCCGTGGTGTAGGCTGGTAGTTGCAGCTCTGATTAGACTCCTAGCCTGGGAACTTCTATATGCCGCACTTGCGGCCCTAAAAAAAATAAAAAATTAAAAAAATTAAAAGAGAGAGAGAGAGAAAGACAGAAATAGGATTTCCACAGCCGCAAACCCAAAGTTTATCCTAATAGGTCAACAGAAACTCAACAATCTAGATCCTTCAGTTATATGTGACTCCATTGGATATATATCCAGTGCCAAAGAGTTTCATAAAAGTTCGCTCCTGAATTACAGGCTGTAAAGAATTTTATTCCCATGGGTATGTTTTTATTTGGAAAGAATAGATCTTTTCAGGAAACTACTTGAGGCCAGCACAGAATGAATCCTGTCTCCTTCTCAGAAGAAAATAATAATAGAATTCAAGTTATATACTAGGTCTGCTGTGTTATAGTTTCTCTATGTAAGTTAATCTTATGTTAGATTCTTTTTCTTTTTTTTTTTTATGAGACGGTGTTTAAGAAGTTCCTTAAACTCCTAACATCCTTAAAAACAGTGGACTTATGAGACATTTCATTAACATTTAAAGTTATCTCAGACATACTGCCGAGCTGTAGAAAGTATTTTAAAGGCTAAACATTTTATGGCCATCTTAATGGTGCCTTATAAAAGAGCTGAAATAGTCTAGGATTCTGCTCAGCCTTTGGATTCAAGGTGTCGTGTGGTATGCCCTAAGTAGAGATTCAAACAGGAAATTTTTCCCATTCTGAATACTTATTAGGGTTTTACCTTTAAAATTGTATGTATTGCTGTTACCTAAGAATCTATCAGTAATATATTTTTTTTTGTCTTTTTAGGGCCGCACCCGCAGCATATGGAGGTTCCCAAGCTAGGGATCCAATCGGAGCTACAGCTGCCTGTCTACACCACAGCCACAGCAACACCAGATCTGAGCCGCGTCTGCAACCTACACCACAGCTCACAGCAACATCAGATCCTTAACCCACTGAGCAAGGCCAGGGATCGAACCCACAACCTCAAAGATTACTAGTCGGGTTCCTTAACCACTGAGCCACTATGGGAACTTCTTATCAGTTATATTTTTGAACACCTACTATGTGCTCTGCCTTGTCAGAGCCTTCTTTGTTGGCCTCATTCTGTATGATGCCTCTGCTCACAGACCCACTCTTTCTCTGGACTGGCCTTTCTGTTCTTCAGACATTGCAACCTCGCCCATACATGCCTTCATGCCTTCTGAAGAATCTATGCAGAGCTAGCTCCTGTCTCCCTGTGGGCTGAGCTCAAAAGTCCCTCCAGAGGTTCACTGTGACCGTCTTTGCCCCTGGCCACTTCCCAGTATATTACCATGTTTATTTTTATGTTCCTTGATGTACTTATCTCCATCTGGCTTATTTGTGTTTATTATCTCTTATCATTTTAACATAAATTCCTTGAGTGTAAGAACCTGGTCTTCTTGTTTACGGACAAATGTCCAGATCCTAGCATGGGCAGGCATGCAGTGAATATTAGTTGGAATGGATGAATAATAGGTCTCAGAAAAAACTGTCATAGGTCTGATGGTCTTCATATTGCAACTACGGTCTTACATTTCCTGTGAGGTATACAAATTTAACACATTGTAAAATATGTCAGGTGTATTATATATCTATAATATATTATGTGTAATGGATATATTGTTTACACATTATTAAAAGATATATGTCCAGTAAGAAAGAAAGAAAGAAAGAAAGAAAGAAAGAAAGAAAGAAAGAAAGAAAGAAAGAAAGAAAGAAGGAAAGAAAGAGACATTGGGAAACTAATACTTATCAAGAAGGCGAATACTATTGAAGAGTTTAAGAGTGAGAAAACTTTAGACATTGACCCAGAGTTCCTTTGTGGTACATGGGTTAAAGATCCAGCATTGCCACTGCTAAGGCTCAGGTTGCTGCTGTGGCATGGATTCTACTCCTGGCCCAGGAACCTCCACATGTCACAAGTGTGGCAAAAACAAACAAACATTGACTTTGAAACCATCCATGAGTAGTTGTTATATGGGAAAAGAAGTTTCAGAATAATTGGAGAGCATATTCCATTTTAATAAAAAAAAAAACAATATATCCAAAGTAGTTACACATGAGTTAGTATGTAGATTTAGAAAAAAATTATAAACAATAGTTATTTCTCAGAGAAAAAATTACACTGGTTTTTACTTTCTAAATTAAACAAATGTTTTACAATATTTCAATGTTTTACAGTAAGTATTCACATATTCAACAAATAGCAACTGATCATCTACTATGTCCTGGGGCTTTTTTTTTTTCTTTTTAGGGTTGTACCTGTGGCATATGGCATGTGGAGGTTCCTGGGCTAGGGATTGAATTGGAGCTGCAGCTGCCAGCCTACACCACAGCCACAGCAATGACAGATCTGAGCAGCATCTACAACCTACACTACAGCTTGTGGCAACACTGGATCCTTAACCCACCGGGCAAGGCCAGGGCGCGAACCCCTATCATCCCAGACATTGTATCAGGTTCTTAACCTGATGAGCCACCATGGAAACTCCTATTTCTGATGTTAATTAGTACAGTAAAGAACAAATTAAAGTCCCTACCTTCTCAGAGTTTCCATTCTATTGTGGAAAACTGACCCAATGAAGGAAAAGAAAGCCAAGTTGGACACAGAAAGAAACAGGAAGAGGGCTACTCTTTTGGATGAGGGTGGTCAGAGAAGACCTCTTTGTGAGATGACATTTGAGTAAAGACTTAAATGGGTGTACCAGTCAGGAGAGTCTTTGTTATGCTGGAGTAACCAACAACAACAAAACTCCTGAGGTTTAAAACAACAAACGAGAGGAGTTCCTGTCTCGGCTCAGTGGAAACAATCTGACTAGGAACCATGAGGTTGCGGGTTCAATCCCTGGCCTTGCTGAGTGGGTTACAGATCCATTGTTGCTGTGAGCTGTGGTGTAGGTTGCAGATGCAGCTCAGATCTGTTGTTGCTGTGGCCGTGGCGTAGGCCGGCAGCTACAGCTCCGAATAGACCCCACGCCTGGGAACCTCTCTATGCCTCGGGGTGCTGCCCTCAAAAGACAAAAAGACCAAAAACAAACAAACAAACAAACAACAACAACAAAAAAAAAAAACCAAAGGAGAATTTATTTCTCACCCTCATTGATGTCCAGCTTGGCTTGGTAAGGGCTCTGAAGCCATCATGCCACACTCCTTGCTGACAGAGGCTGTGCCATCTTGTAGCAATGTCACCTGGAACATGCGGTCTTCCTGATCATGACAACAAGGGAGCAGGAGGCTAGAGAGTGAATAGCCCAGCCAAACGCAATTAGGACCTTTGCTTCAGAGTAACATGTCTCGTCTGCTCACGTGTTCTTGGCCTACTCTCAAAAGTAGTCCTTTTTGTACCTAGAAGTAAAAAAGAATCTGGAGTTCCCGTCGTGGCGCAATGGTTAACGAATCCGACTAGGAACCATGAGGTTGCAGGTTCGGTCCCTGCCCTTGCTCAGTGGGTTAACGATCGGGCGTTGCCGTGAGCTGTGGTGTAGGTTGCAGACGCGGCTCGGATCCTGCGTTGCTGTGGCTCTGGCGTAGGCCAGTGGCTACAGCTCCAATTCGACCCCTAGCCTGGGAACCTCCATATGCCGTGGGAGCAGCCCAAAGAAATATCAAAAAGACACACACAAAAAAAAAAGAACCAGAAATTAAGGAATATCTGTGATGTTTACTATAAAGTCAAGCCACATAAATATCTGGAGGAAGAGTCTTTGAGTAAAGAGGACAGAAATTGCAAAGGCCCTGAGGTGTGTATGTGTTTGCTGAGTTCCATGAAGGCAGGCAATGTGGCTGGTCTACAGTAAGCTAAGACAAAAAGGGAAGATGAGTTTAAAGAAGTAGTCAAACACACTACTGTATATAAAGTAGATAAACAACAAAGGCCTACTGTATAGCACAGGGAACTATGTTCACTATCCTGCAATAACCTGCAGTGGAAAAGAATATGAAAAAGGATGTATGTGTGTGGGTGTGTATATGTATATGTGTATAACTGAATCACTTTGCTTTACACCTGAAGCTAATACAACATTACAAGTCAACTGCATTTAAATTAAAAAAAAAAAAAAAGTAGTCAAAGTCCAATTAGGGAAGGTCTTATAGCCCATCATTGTTATTCTAAGTATGATGGAAAACCACTGGGAGAGATTTAAGCCTGGGCATATTTTCCAATTAAAGAATCACTCCTGTTGTCACAAAAAAAAAAAAAAAAAAAAACCGCCAACATAAAGGTAACTATAATAAACAACAAAAAAAATGAGAAGCTATCAAACTTAATAGATGTGGAAGGGGAAAGAAGAGTCACTAATCAGCTGGATAAATAGATAAGACCCAAATGGTTTAAAGATGCAGACAATTCCAAGATTTTGATTGCACAGGAATAAATCCCTCAACATTTTTTTTTTTAACACCAGCTGAAGCCCTAAAATGTCAGAAGACACAAAAAGAATATGAGCTCCTTTAATATGGGTAAACAAATTAATTAAGTATGCACAGATGGCTGCTGCACAGAGCAGGTGATAGGGCAGCTTTCAAATGAAGGTGCCCAGAAGCTGCTGTTACTATCACTTAGGGAAAGAAACCCATAAGTCCTTTGAGAATCTCTTTGTCATTTTAATAGGGGTTTATAATCTCTGGTCCCTTCTCAGTGCTTCTGGAGACTGAGTATATGTGTGCCTTGTTGCTAAACTCAAGTAACTAAAAACAGCCCTGGTGTATTTGGTAAATTTCTGAGTGCTTAAGGTGAATCAATACAGGTTCACATTGCTAAGCATCTTGTCTCATTAGCAGACCTTCAGACTTGAGTCTAGTTCTGCAATAATTAAAAGAAATTGTAAAGGGCAAATCGTTCTGTAAGAATATAAATTACCACAAATGGAAGAAATCTGACATCTTCTGGGCCTTGCAGCAGATGTGTGGTATATTTAAAAGAAAAGCAAAATATTCAGCATTCCCAACAAAGGGCCCAGAAGCAAGAACAAATTCAACCTGTGTGTGGATCATGACGCCTGACTCACTTCTTATTTGTACTTTTATTTATTTATTTCAACCAATTGGACACTTCCTACTCTCTTTCTTCCTCCCACAGAAAGGCATCACTGAGTCCTATAAATAAATATCTCTTAAATCTTTCTCTTATTAACTCGTTTTTATCTCCCCCCTCCTTCTTGATGCCATCTCAGTCCAAAGCCCATCAGCTCCTTCCTGAGCTACAACTTTGCTTCTTGGCAGATCTCTGACCTCGCTCTTGCCTGACTCTGTCCAATCCCCAGCCAGCAGATCGATGCAAATTTTCCTTATCCAAATCGAGTCATGTCTGCCTCTTTTTTAAACCTTTTAGTGCCTTTCTCTTGTTTTTAGATAAAAAGCAAAATTTTGGTTCTTAAAATGATTTATGTGCAGTTGCTTGGTCTAGCTCCTAATAATTTTTTCAGCCATATTCAACTCTGTCTCTCCTCCTCCACCAGTAAATTCCAGCCCTCCTGCTCCCCTTTCAATTTAAGGAGATCCTCTAAAGCTCTTATCTACATCTAGAGTAGTCTCCTTGGCCACCAACCCTGACTCATCTCTTTTTTTAAATATTTAATTTCATTTTTTTTATTTTTTAAAAAAATTTTAAGGCTGCACTTGCATCAAATGGAAGTTTCCAGACTAGGGGTCAAATCAGAGCTTGAGTTGCCAGCCTGCACCACAGCCACAGCAACACCCAATCCGAGCCGCATCTATGACCTATGCCACAGCTTGGAGCAATGCCAGACCCTGAACCCACTGAGCGAGGCCAGGGATAGAAGCCGCATCTTCATGGACACTATGTCAGGTTCTTAACACACTGAGCCACAGCAGAAACTGCTTTTTTTTTTTTTAATTTTTGTAATATGGTTAACTTCTAGTAAAGGATTGCTCGCTCTTTCTTTTTCAATTTCTCTATCTCAGTTATTTATTTTTAACCTTTTTTTAAGAGAGCAAGATGGTCTATAAAAAATCGATTCGCCAATATTTTTGAGATATCCTTTGTAGCACAATGTGTCCTCAATTTTTAAATATGTTCCAAGTTTCAAGAAATTTTGTACCTTCTAATTGTTAGGTGCAGTATTTGTAAATATTTATTGACAGGCTTATAAATAATATTATTAAATAATACCAATAATTAATGGGTTTAGCCATTATGAAAAGAATGATGTTACAATATCCCACTGAGAGTGTGGCTCTGTCAATCTCTTCTTGTGATTCTCTCAGTTTTTGCTTTACTTTTTTGAGCCTGTGTTATTATTTGCATATTAGTTGAGAATTTTCTTGTTGTGTTTTCTTTTTAGCATTGTTATGGCTCTTCTGCATCTCATAATGCTTTTTTACAAATGATAACTGCCTTTTTAAAAACCATTTTTAAGTAGTTCATCTAAAGGTAATCTATTTTCTTTATAATTATTATTTTTTTTTATAATTTCTTCTAAGATCGACCTTTACCTTTGGTATTTTGGAGTCAAGGTATAAGTTCCTATTCATCTGTCCTTCAGGGGAATTATTGTGTTCTCTTAATCTGAGAATTAATTTCTTTGGTCAATTTTGAAAATCCTTTATTCTTATCTTTGAAGAATTACCTTTTTCATTCTCTCTACTCTTTTTTCAGAAACTCTATTAATGAATCTTAGACTTTCTTATTCTGTTCTACATATACCTTAACTTCTCTTTTTATAATTTTTATTTCTTTATGTTTCTGAACTTTATTCCGTGTAATTATATCTATTTTACAATTTATCAGTTCTCTCACTCTTTGTAACTAACCTTAAGGTCAAGCTATTTACTGAATTTTTTATTCCAAAGACTTTCTGCTTTTGTTTTTTAATTTCTATATCATTTGGTCCTATGTTTATGGTGCTTCATTCACTTTTATGCTCTTGATTTTTTTTTCTGTCTTCAACCATTTCAAACGTCCTTATTTGATACTCCCTTTTGATTTTTGTTGTATTATCTTAGGTTCATGCTTCTAGAACTGCTACTTATTAAGTAGGCTTCACAATTACTTTTATCATAGCATAGCATTCCCCTGGAAATATCCTTTGTGACCTTTTTGGGGGAACAATATCTTTTTTTAAGTTTATTAACGTATAGTTGATTTACAAGGTTGTGATAATTTTTGCTGTACAACTAAGTGGTTCAGTTATACATGTATACACATCCATTCTCTTTCAGATTCTTTTTCCACACAGATTATCACAGAATATTGGGTAGAATTCCCTGTGCTATATGGCAGGTCCTCTTTAGCCAATCATTCCATATACCTCCATGTGCATATTCCAAGGAGATGCTATCTTAAGAGTTTATTATTACTTCTAGGACTCACCTTGTATATCACTGTGCAAGAATCAATTTTTATGTTACATTCTTAATTTAATGCTCATCAGAGCATGAGGGTGTATAATATGTAGGCAAACATAAAGCTTCTAGTTGACTCCCTAAGCCAGTGGTTAATTTTCTGTTCTACAAGGGTACAAGTCTTTGAGGATCTTAGCCTTATTTAGAGAGGAGAGTGTTAAGTTCCACCTCTCTACCTCAAAAAATCTAAGAACTGTAAGGCATAAAAAAACTCATGCCTCTAGGTCACAGATCCTGTGATTCCCACCAGTAAGTTCATTCCCAGGGCAACTTCCTTGTAACTACACTTGCTAACCATCGTGGAATTCAATTTTCTCTTTCTTTCTATCTAAGACATTAAGATTTATCTTTCTTTATTTGAATTCACATATATATATATATGTATATACACATATACATGTTTATTATCAATGGTGCATCCACATGGTATTGTGAAAATGAGGAAAACCATTGTGAAATGATATGGAATGATTTCCACTAACACTGTTAAATAAAAGAATATGGTACAAAACACATATTATAGTGTGTTTCAAGAAAAAAGAGAAAATAAAGTGCATAAATTAATGAGTATGTGTTCATGAAGGCTCTTATTTGTGCAAGAAGAAACATAGGACATATAATTCAGATTCTAATTAAAAATTGTTTTATCTATGGGAGTGAGGAGTCACACAGAGGAAGAGCTAGGGATTGTAGTGTGATATCTCCAGTATGTGTTTTTTATATAGTTTTGACCTTCAGAATATGCAAATGTTTTACATGTTCAAAAATCACAGTAAATAAAAAAGATAAAAGGGCCAGCTCTAAAATTCAATATATGCAGAAACAAATGAAGCTAACAGTATGCCAAACTGATAATATAAGCACATAGAAAAAATGATTAATTCAAATGATTTTTACACACAATAGTCTATATACCCTTAATAGGTTATACCTAAGGTTAAAAGGAATTGCAAAGAAACCTTGAAATTTAGTTAGAAGGTTTATTTTGATAACAGCATTGGTGCTGTAAAAATGAAATAATTTTGCATTTATTATAGAACCAAGCAAATAAGTACATATATTGATGTCATTAGAAATCCACATTTAACTACAGGAGAAGGAAGTATAAATGTGGAAAGAATCCTATAATGCTTCATAAGAATACATCAATATGAATTCATAATTTATAATTCTTCATTCCTAGCTCTGTCCACTGAAGAGCCCAAGGAGTAGGGATGTCCAGCAGTAATGAGCACACTAATTGCCTCCACCTTGCTTTCCAAGTATCTTTCTCCCACGGTGTCCTATGCTTGTGTAGATATAGAGGAAGTTACTAAAATATACACCAAAGAGCTTGCAATGACAATGGAGTAGGGAGGGTGGGCAGTGAGCAGACTGAAAAAAAGAAAAGAACAGCTTTTCATGGATCGACTGTTGCCATGACCAAGAACGACTTTTGAAATTGATAAATTCTAATGAAGTAAATAAAAACAAGACACACAAGTGAAAAGAGAACCATATAGGTGTTTTTTAAGGAAGGAATCAAAGTAAACCTTGTTCTATTTCTTTCATTTAAAATTTTTGTTAAATGTTATTTCAAACTGAAATTTGAAATGCACTTATGTTAATGAGTTATTTCATGCCATTCAAAGACATACAAAGACAATCTCCTCTCCTCCGCCCCCTCTGTGCCTGCTTCTTTGAAGTTAACAAGTAACAGCATGCTGTGTATCTCTATGTGTCTCTTTCTCAGTTGTAAAAATATCTAGAATTTATTGTTTTACAGTGTCTGATTGGGATCCAATTTCCTTTTCTTCTATAGAGATAAACAGTTGTGCTGGCACTATTTATTAAATAGTTCTTTCTCTAAATACATTCTTTAATAAACAAATTCCCGAGCTTTTATTTCCATGACCAGCTTAGCCCACTGGGAAGAAAGCCTTCAGTAGCTCTCTCTTGATACTCTGCTAGCTGCCTATTGAATGTGTGGATGTTGTTTAAGCCAATATGCATATCCTGGCTGGGAATAGTGTACCTCAGTGCATCCAGACTTAAGTGTAGCCTTTACAGAATCTGATGCCAGGTTAAACCTATATTTTTTATATAACTTGTTCCCTCTCAAAAGAAGTGTAAGATTATCTCTTTATCCCTGAGATTCAGTAATTTTATAAGAATATGACTATGAAAGTGTCATGAATCTCGCTTGGCAAATCCTTTAAAACTACAGACTCAGTTCTTTATTTCAGGGAAATTTTCTTCTATTACTAGTTTATATTTGCTCTTTCTATTTATCTGTCTAATTCTATCCTGCAATGTTTATTGTTATATACTCACCTGTCCCTCCCCCAAGTCTTTTATATTTTCTTTCTCAATTTTGATCTTCTTGTGTTTTAGTTCTGGAGTTTGAGAAATTTCTTCCAGTTGATCTTTTAGGTCAATTGTGACTGTCTGCTTTTTCCATTCATTTTCTATTTTTTTTTTTTGACTTTTTTATTAGTAAGAATTAGAAATTAGATATTTGGAAAATTTCTTTAGTCATTAACAAACAATAGGATTAAGATTAATCAGAATTTCCCCAGGTATTATATACTTGCAAGATTGCGATCTAGAGGTCTCCTGTTTTTGTTTTTTTTTTTCCTTTTTTTGGCTGCCCTGAAGCATGTGGAGTTTCTGAGCCAGGGATCAGATTCAAGCTGCAGTTTGTTTGTTTGTTTTTAACTTTTTTAAAATTACTCAATGAATTTATTACATTTATAGTTGTACAATGATCATCTCAATCCAATTTTATAGGCTTTCCATCCCACACCCCCAGCGCATCCCCTGACTCTTCAAACTGTCTCCTTTGGAAACCATGAGCTTTTCAAAGTCTGTGAGTCAGTATCTGTTCTGCAAGAAGTTCATTGTATCCTTTTTTTCAGTTTCCGCATGTCACTGATGGCATTTGATGTCGGTGTCTCATTGTCTGACTGACTTCATTTAGCATGATAATTTCTAGGTCCATCCATGTCGCTAAAAGTTCCTTTTAATGGCGGAGTAATATTCCATTGTGTATATGTACCGCATCTTCTTTTTCCACTCAAGCTGCAGTTTTGATTTACACCACAGCTGAAACAAATGCCGGATCCTTTTAACACACTGTGCTGGGCCAGGGATCGAACCTGCATCCCAGAGCTCCCGAGGCACTGCTGATCCCATTGAACCACAGCAGGAATTCCTATTTCTTAGGGTTTTTTAGTTCAAGATAATGTTTTTTATTTCCGAAAGACTTGTGTGTGTTGATCTTAAAGCCACTTGACTATGTTAATTGTGCAAGTTGTCAGCTGTCTTTTTAAAGAGCTCAATTTGGCTAGGAGACTATTTTACTTATTTTTCCTCCCCTGGCTTTTGAGTTATATGTATATATAGATTTGTTTTCTTCCTTCTCCATTGTGTTTCTAAAATGTCAGATTTCCAGCTACAAGAGGATGTTAAAAGTCAGTGGTCCTTGTGGGATAAAGTTGCACTAGCTTAAAGGAATTCAGAATTTCTGATGTGCTCTCTCTTCTTTCCTTATACTTTGTGTTCTCCTGAACCCTCTGGGGGAAGGGACTCTACCCTCCTGCTCACTTCTCCTAAGCCCTTGTGGACTAGAACACGCTCATGGGCACAACCTTCCGGGAGAACACTCTGACTCCTATACACCAGGTGCTGCTCAGGTGCCTGGTGTTCTCAACCAGCCCCAAGACAAGAGAAGAAACGGGCCTCTGTGATGCTCTCCAAGCTCCCCTATCTGCTGGCCTCAGGCGTTACTTGCAAAGAAGAGACAGATGAGTTGGAATGGAGTTGAGGGCAAAGGAGAGACAGAAACTTCCATTTACCTGGGATAGCCTACCTCCCCTTGAATTAAGTTTGGTGTTAAGTCATTTCTCTTCTCTGAAATCAATAATTCAACCCATTAATATTTACATATAAAAATATCATTCCAGGGGCAGTTGCCTTATGTAAAGGTGACAATAATTAAAAGTACTATCAGCATTATGAAAATGGAGTAAAGCAAATAAAATATGCTAGAAAGTTGCTTGAACTTAAGTTTTGGAGAACATTTACCAAGGTAATTTGGGGGAGGAAGAGGGGAGAAGGAAGGAGAAAGGACATTTGAATGATACTTTCTGAAACTTAAATAGCACAGAGCTTTGCCAATTTTTAAAATTACATAAAAAACAGGCCACTTGTGACACTTTCTCTTGCAGGACAACATGTTTTCAAAATGTGTGAAGTATGGAGGAAAAAAAATTCCCAGGTTTCTTTTTATAAGCACACATGAATTAATACCTTTTTTAAAGAATTTTTTTTTTTTTTAAGTGCGAAAGTTTGGCTGTCGATGATGAAAAGAGAATAGACCAAAACTGAAGTCTTTACTTCCTATCTGATTGGTTAGAGAGAGGAACTAAAGTGGTATATATCTTTTAATGGCCCATCATTTTAAACTAAAAAAACAGAAGCAGGTACTTCCTGTAATAGAGTTCTATTGCCGCATAACAAATTAGCACACACTTAAAGGCTTAAAACAACACACATTTACTGTGTCACAGTTTCCATGGGTCAAGAGTCTGGGTCTCTGCAAGACAGCAACTCAAGTGTAGACTGAGTCTGCAGTCTCATTCAAGGCTTGTCTGAGGAAGGATCCATTCATTCCCTCACTCATGTGATTTTGTTGGCGGCCTTTAGGTTCTTGTGGTTGTAGAAAGAAGAGTGCTGTGATCTGTGCACAGGTTGGAAAAGAATTTCCAAACTCCGAGTGGGGTGAAGAGAAAGTTGAGTTTATTGAGACAAGAAATGCTGCTAGTGGAGCAGGTTGACTTCTGAGATCAGGGAGGGCAGATGCACGCCTGAGTTCTTTGTCTATTTTTATAGCCCAGGGACAGAGGAGAGCGGAGAGGTCTTAATGGTGCATTTGCTGATTGGCTGAGGGGAAGAAAACTTTCCTATAGGGTGGGAGAGGAACCTGGCCAAATACCTTTCTTTATATGGGGCAGGAGCAGAGTAGGCCAGGTTGTTCAGGAGGGACTCAAGAACCCTATAACTGCTGCAATGGAATGGAAGGGGAGATAGAAGTCTGGTGATTTTTATCCCAGCAACGCTGACATCCAGACACTCTTTAAGTTTGTCATGTTGGAGAGGCCTTGAAGTCCCAAAGAGAGCTTCAGTTTTCTGCTACCTCTTGGCTGGAGGTCATTCTCAGCTCCCAGAGGCCCCCCACGGTTTCCTGCCACATGACCTCTCCGCAGGCATTCACAACATGCCAGCTTGCTTCTTCAGTGCCACCAGCGAGAGAGAATCTGTTGAAGCAAATCTGTTAGCAAATATCATCATGGGAGTGGCAACCCCTCACCTCTGGCTGATTTTGGCCCTTGAAGTCAAGACATGGGTCTTGTTCATACTCTAGGAGAGAGGGTTATGCAAACCTGTGAATAGGAGAAATCTGGGATTGCGGAGTGTGGAGGGAGTCATCCTAGAGTCTGTCCCACCTCCTATAGTACTTGTGTGTTTATTGACCTGTGTGTTTATTTTGTATAGCTGTATTAAAACTGCATAGCAGATGGTGAGGAGGTTAATTCACGCCCAAGTTCAAGTCTCAGCATGAATATTTCAGTTTTGTATGATCTCAGGCAATTTTCCCAACCTTTGTGTCTCAACAGCTAAAATCAGGATGGTAAGACTATCTGCCTTCAGAGCTGCTCTAAGGATCACATGATCATTTTAAAGCACTTAGAATAGTGCCTGGAATATATTAAGTGCTCATAAATCTTAGTGAGTGTAAAATATAAATACATAATAGAAAATATTTAAAGGCAATTTTTTAAAAATATAAATAAAGTTCTAATGAGTTCTTCCCACACTCTAGGAAATGATTTTATATGCCTCCTATGTCCACAGACTCCACTTTGAAGACTGCTGTATAAGCTACCATGCAGGCTTTGGAATCCTGACCAAAAAAAAACCATTCATAGGTGTAACAGCCGTTCGTTTATAGGAAATCGAAAAATTCTAAAGCTGGAAGACAGCTTCTGGACCAGACATTTTCCCCAACCTCTCCCATTTTACAGATAAGGAATCAGAAATCCAGGGAAGTTCCATGCTGTGCTGGAGGCTGCATGGCTCTAGCTATCAAAAGAAGAAGGAATCTCCCTTGGAGCTCAAAGAAAAGAGCCAGGAGACAAAAGAAAGTCCTGTGTTATCAGCCTGCAGTAAAACAATCTAAACCCAGCTCAACACTGTTATTCTATACCAGGATATTCCTAAAAATATCTTACCAATTTTGGTGATAGCTGCTTTAGATGTACTGTCTGACTTCCATAGTAGATTTAAAAAATACACCCTTTCTAGAAAAACCAGAAAAGAAGTTGTGTTGAGTTGATAGGTGTGAGATGTATTTATTGAGGATAATCCCTATTAAAAAAGAATAATTAAATTCCACTTAATCATAGTGGGATGATAGACAATGTACTACTATTATGCGAGTCCAGTGGGCATTGTCAGATGATTGGATTCCCGTTTAGGGTCCTGCATAATTATACTTCCTATCATGGCAGAGGCGTTGGTGCCTTTTGTTAATCAGTATCACTCTAAACCACTGTGGGACATTCAGCCAATCAGACTGCTCAATTACTGTGGTTGAATTGTCCTGACCTCATGAATATGAATAGAGGAGATACACAATAGAGCAGTACTTTTAATGACAATGAAACTGCCGTGAGGGATGAAAGAAAGTATGGATTTAAAAAAATAATTAAAATTGCAATGAGAAAAATCATAATTAGCCATGTGGATTACATGTATTTGTTCAAATGTTTCCCAATTGCCTTTTGGACAAAGAGGCCGGAGTGAATCATTTTCTACTTCATTTCCTCTAGCTATGGATGTCCCGATTGCTGACAGCTGGACCCAGTTCAGATTTAAATAATATAAAGATCTATGTAAATATTTGGAAAACAGAAGCAGAAGGATAAGAGTTCATATATGCTCTTAAACCAAGTGTCATAAGGTTTAACTGGAGATGTAAAATTTGAGAAGTGCCTGGTCAGTGTCATGGTTCAAAGGCAGCACAATGGGAAGGGTGTCAGTCAAAATTCGTAGAAGGAATTCCCTGATGGCCTAGCAGGTAAATGATCTGGTGTTGCCACTGCTGCAGAATAGGTTTTGATTCCTGGCCCAGGAACTCCACATGCCATGGGTGGGTCAGAAAAAAAAAAAGAAAGAAACCAACCAACAAACCAAAAAAAACCCTCAGAAGTGTGGCACTAAACAACAGTGTGAAGGAAGGGATTATGTAAAAGATGTACTATTTCCTTAATGATTCCACTTTCACCTTTTTCTAAAAAGTGCTACACGTTTTCTTACAAAGATGCAAAAAAAATAGAGCAAAATGACATAAATTAGAATCAAATGAAAAAGATAAAAGGAATATAAGTGTCAGGTCAAAAATGAAGATGTGGATTGAGTCAATGTATGAACATACATACCATGAAATTTTACATAGAGGGGGTTGTGATGATCTGGATTCATTCATTAAGTCCCAGAAGTTGCAAAGGTTGCATAAAGAAAGCAAAGTTATCAAGAAGATGTTCCTTAATAAGTGCCCACTCATTGGTCTCCTTGCTTCATCCTGGCATCTACTCATCAGCTGAGTCCTCTATCAGTCTCTCCCTGATTGCAGCAATTGTACAATGCAAACAGAGTACATTATGCAGTGAACTTGCAAATCCAGAAAAAAGATAGGAGCTTCATGAAGTAGGTGAAAGTCAGAATAGATAACTGCTTGAATTACAAGCCCGTGGCAAATGAGGGTCTGGCAGAGTTAGGTTAGTTAACAACTAAATAAGGGGAACCGGGTGAGGAAGACATCACTGGTATAGGCTTCAGAAGCGAAAGATTTGAATATCAAAGGATTAAGAAAGGCCTTTGGGGAAAAAATCTATGAAGGTCTTGAATATTTCTACAGAAATGACCTTCTATATCTTACTATGAAAGTCAAATGTGAAAGATGTCTTACTAAGCTACCATATAATGTTATCAGAATAAAACGCCAAATAAATAATCAACATAACAGGTTTTGTTCGATAAATCAGTGCATAGTTTCTCAATGTGTTAAGTTTAGAGAAAATAAACTTTTACAATTTTAATTTTGCTTTTTGAGATAACATTTCTACCCATCCTCTCTATCCCCACCCCCTCCCATCCCTCAGTCCCTATTCAGTCACCATGAATATTTACTAGAAAATTTTGGTCTCTGATTTAAAAGCTCTTTTTTAATATTAATTATTGCTAATAATTAAGTGCCTTACATGCTTGTAAGAGTGGAACCCTATCTTTCAGTAGCAAAATCTAGAAGCAAAACACAATCAGTTAGATGATTCCTAATGTCCTTGAGATAAAAGCAAGTCAGTTGCTCCGCTTTGAAAAGGCACATTTATTCCTGGGGCCAAACTTGGAACCACACATCCAAGACACAGTGAGATGTGAAAAATCGCATGTTCCTGCAACAAGCACAACCATGACTTCCACAGGTTTATGTTTTTATTGTAGCTCATAATATAAGCTAATGGCTCCTCAACAGAGCCCAGTTATTAGGCAGATAAATTTTATTCAACACTGATGTGTTTTTGCCTGAATGACCAACATTTCGGTAATCTAGTTTAATCCAAGAATGAATTTTAGAGTTGGTAAAGCAATGTTTCCTAGAATGTGTTCCAGAAACACTAGTTCTGAAATCTCCTTCGGAACAAAAAGGAGGGATAGGGAGGAGAAGATGCATAGTCAAACAAATTTGGAAAAGACTGCATGTTCTTCATGGAGATTTGCAGGGCATCGTATGCTGTTTAAGAGCATAAATCGGTATAGCATTGTGTCAAGAGCCCAGACTCTGAAGTCCAAGTGCCTGGGTTTTATCCTGGATTTTCTACTTATTAGCTGTTACCTAGGTCATGTTATTAATTTCTCTACACCTCAGTGTCTTTATCTATAAAATGGGAATAAAAATAACAATACCTTCTTCATGAGGTTGCTGTTCCAGTTGCTTTATCATATAAAGTGCTCGATGCCAGAAACGGCTCTGTATCAGCTATAGTCCTTCACAGTTGCCAGAGTAACATTATTGAATTCCATGTTTCACACTGTATTTGATCACAATAGCCTCTTTTCTTTCAGAGAACAGCCATTAACATGTTGGAAATAAGCTCTGTGAACATTCCAAAACTGTAGTTTTGGGGTTTTGTTTGTTTGTTTGTTTTTGCTTTTTAGGACTGCACGCCTGGCATATGGAGGTTTCCAGGCTAGGGGTCGAAATGGAGCTGTAGCTGCCAGCCTACACCACAGCCACAGCAACACAGGATCCAAGCTGCATCTACGACCTACACCAAAGCTCACGACAATGCTGGATCCTTAACCCACTGAGTGAGGCCAGGGATCGATCCGATTACTACTCAGATTCGTTTCTGCTGCGTCATAATAACTCCCCCAAAATGTAGTTTTTAAATAGTGTGCATATCACAATCACTTGTAAAACTTTTTTAAAAATAAAATAACTACCCTCTTCCCCAAACCAAGATAACGATTCAGTGAGGTGGAGTAGGCATGATTATCTGAATTTTAGAGAGTTCCTGAGGGAGCCCAAGATGGTTCTGAACCTTTAGTGGGAGCAGTGGTCTTCAGGGTGGGGCTCTTGCCTTAGTGTCAACATCACCTGAGACCGTTAGAAGTGCACATTCTTAGTTCACACTTCAGACCTAGACCTGGGAAACTCTCTTTTGGGACCAGTGATCAATCACCTCCAGGTGATTCTGCTTGGAAAATACTAATGGGGGCGGGAGGGGGACAGCAGGAATGAAACTGACTACCCTTCAGTCATTACTTCACTGAACTTGTCTTTGCTGAATTTTCAGAGTTGTGATAGATTTCAGGTTGATTTCAATAAGCCTGAGATTATTCCCAGGAAAAGAAGAAAAGTATCTTTCTATTTTATCAATTAAATCCAGAGCCAATGGTCGTAGAAATCAACTGAGCTTGGATCAAAATTACATCGTGTCTACAAGGACCTGCATCTACATGGAAGGCCACCTGGGGTGGTCTCATACAAGGTCAGTTTAGCTACACTGCAGCCATGTATCCAAGAACCCTGTTCCTTGTGTGTATGTATCAGTGAGGTGGAGTAGGCATGATTAGGGTTAGGACAGGCCACAAGAAAAATGTGTAGAAGGTTGGGAAGGTAGATGTGAATGAAGCAGCAGTGATCACTCTTTGAAGGTCAGTGTCAGGTGTCAGGTGCTGTTGAAGCCTGCAAAGGCCATGTTGTGGCCATGTTGTGGCATGTCGTTGGTCTGCCTTCCTGGCAGAGGCTAACACCACTCCTTATAGATGTTCTGCCTTCCTGAATCTCCTCCTTCATCTTCTCCAGGCTGGACCCAGTGAAGATCCTGACATCTTCCATAGCCAACCACCTCCTTGGGGTTAAGGATGTGGGTCCCAGTTAGTCCCTACTTCCCTTTGCTTCTTACACACATTTATTGCCCACCCTGCTGACCTGTGGTGATCTAAGCCACATCCCCCAACCCTGAATCAATGCACAGGCAACTGCCATTCATACAATTCTAGACCAGCCTCCTTGGCAGGTGTTGATTAACTTTCGTCTTTGATCCTTCAACTGCCCTCCATTCAGACTTGGACTTACCACTTAAAATCACTGAACTTTTACACAGAAGTGTATGCTGCGTGTGTATTTATTTATATGAGTGTGTTTTCTTGCACAGCAGGTCTATATGACTCTAAGCAAAGGGTTTTGTATCCTACAAAAAGTTGCAATGAGATTAACTGTATAAACAGCCCCTCAAGACAGAAAATGTTCTAAGCTAAAGAAGGGAGAAAGAGCAGGTTGTATCTTAGTCTTATTGGTGGAACTATTAATAATAACTGAGCCATGGTGGGTGTCTGCTTTGTGTCAGGCCTTGAGATAAATGCTTTTTACCAGTCATCATTCAATCCTGACAACCCTATAGGATCGGTACCCTCATTTCCTCCACTGCACATACCAGGAAACTGAGGGTCAGGAAGGTTCCATTGCAGACCAACCACTATGTAGTTTAGGGATAATTTTGTGACGCCTCTTCCCGATCAGATGGGAAGAAAGATCTGCCTCATTCAGTAAACCCCATTCCTTCAATTCCATGTTCATTATTCAATTAAACATGTCACGATTTACCCATCCTTCAATAATTTTCTTTTCTTGTTGTGAAAGTAAAATATTTATTGAAGGGAAATTGGGCAATTCAGATAAGTGCAAAGAAGTGAATAAAATCACCCAGAATCCCATCAATTAGGTAATTTCTTTAAAAATGACTTTCTACTGCTTCTACTTCCTACAAAAATAAAATCCATTTTTATAGGTTTTCTCATTTTAAATACATGTCTGTTCCTATTAAACATAAGATGATTTCAATTTCAGTTTTATGTAAGAGGGGACTCTTTGGTGTGAATAGAATTGTCTAATATTTGAAATGCATCTATTTGGTTAATAGTTAACATGCCAAGAAAAGTATGTAAGACAATAAAAAAAATGATGTGGTGGAAGTTGCCTTCAGTGGTCTCTGATCAGTTTTTACTTGCTTTCTGAGAACATCTTTTACACTCTTTTATTGAGATGCCACAAAGTCACTGGGGCTGAGATTTATTGTGGTTAATATGCCCTTCAGTAATGCTACATTTTAGTAGGAAAAGCTTATAAGGTTCCCTCTGACATAAAATCCCCATGGGTTCCTGAGATCCCCCATCATAAATGGCTCCTTTATTGGAGAAACTAATCAGCAGGTCAGTGAATAGCAACAAGGAAGATGAAAAAATTTTTTTGCACCTCTTTGTGTTTCCAAGTGATATAAAGATGAGTAGGTTCCAAAAGTATAGATCATGTTTCATTGAGAATTTCCACCTCTTATTCTGTAATCTTGCAAATGATAAACTCAGCAGTGTCATGGTGGCACTGTGCAATTATCTAAGAGGAAAGTGAGAGTCGTCCTGCTGTGTGAGTAGCAGTCTCCGGGTCAATGAATTAGATGAGTGCAGATGCCTTCACATGAGCGATTCAGGTCTGTACCAGGCTATCTCATGGTATTAGACTCCAAGAAACTAAAAAAATGAAAGGAGATCAGGAGAAGAAATAAAAAGAAGGCAAATTTAAAGAAAACATAAAGATGACTCCACTTATATGAGGTATCTTAAAGCTGTCAAACTCATAGACGAAGAGTACAAGGATGTTTGCCAGGAGCTGGGAGGAGGGGAAAATGGAGAATTGTTCCGAGGGCATAAAGTTAGAATTTTGCAAGATGACTAGGTCCTAGAAATCTGCTGCAGAGACCTTAGTTAACTAGCGTGCACTTAAAAACTTGTTAGGAGGGGAGATGTCCTGCCAACTGTTCTTAACACACACACACACACACACACACACACACACAAAAGGGAACACAAAGAATCTTTTGGAGGTAACAGGTATGTTTTTTACCTTATTTGTAGCAATGGTATCACAGGTGTATGCATATATTCAAATTCCTCAAAATATATTAACCATGTACAACTTTAGTTATGTTGAGTATACCTCAATAAAGTGGAAAAAAAGCCAAAAAATACCTACTTCTCTCCTCTACACCCAAAGACAAGACCCATGTTAAACTCATGTTGGTTTGGCCAACGTGATTTCCTGAGGCCCCTTCCCTCACTATTGCTTTGATTCTTACCCTAGTGAGTATCTCTCTACTCAGCTTTTTTGGGTCCGATTGTCTATAGTCTGAAAATGGGATGTTGTACAGTTTACATATTATGTCCTCATAGATTTGGATTTAATGATGCCAATAGAGACACATATTTTTTTTTCCCTAGGCATTTAGCTTTTAGTTCATGTAAGCTTCCTGCTTATGGGAACTTCACCTTTGGTTGTGATAGCTGATGCTGTAATAGGGAATGAATTTAGAGAACCTAATGTATGTGAAATCCTTATCAAGCATAATTTCTCCTTAAAAAAGAACTCTTTATTAAAACAAACGAAACCCTTAAAGAACATAATCAAAGACCACAAAGTATGATTCAAAGGAGGATGAAAAGCTGGGTACATTGGCCCACCTGCCCTCTGGGAGGCCTCCGTGCCACTTGGGATCCAGTTGAAATTGCTTCAATCAATTGCCCAGCCCCGGAAATCTGAACCCCTGTACTTGCTCTGCGTATATACATTTCCCACGTCCTCTGCCTCTAGGATTCTGCTTTCCTTTTGAGCCATTTTTCTTCCTCATTATATCTTTTTCAAAGTGAAATATAGATCCACTACTGGTTTCTAGAACAATAACAAAATCACTTGCAAAGTTGTTGTGTTTAATAAATTTTATCAAACATTGAGGGGTACCAGAAAGATATTATATGTTCAGCCCATAAACTTTGCTCCTTGCTCCATTCTCTTCTTCTCTTTCCTCCCTTCTCTTCTCCTTCGAGATGCTCACTCTATTTTATAGAGCAATTTTGGTGCCTTTTCTGAAACCGGAACACAGATACCAATGCTTTACACAGGGCAGGAAATGAAAGGTGGGGACGGGGAGATTCACTTCCTACCTTGTGCTCCAACCAATGTGTGTTTCCAAGTAAGTCAGTTTTCTCTCAAAGTTAATTTTTAAATTAAAGTCCACTTTATAGTTTATAAAATGCTTAGTTCTTAAGTATATAGCTTGATGATTTTTGACAGATTTACCTGAATGCTACTTGAATAACCATCCCATTGTTATTCATCATTTATCAAAAGTTCTTCCTTTTTATTTTTAAGCAGAATTGCCTGGTATTGATATGTATTCTGCAATTGATGGACATTTGAGTTGTTTCCAGGTTTCCATTTTTAAAAGTTTTTTATTAATTTATTTTTAAGGCTGCACCTGCGGCATATGGAAGTCCCAGGCCAGGGTTTGAATTGGAGCTGCAGGTGGCAGCCTATACCACAGCAACAGCAATGCCAAATCTGAACAGCATCTGTGACCTACACTGCAGCTTGTGGCAATGCTAGATCCTTAACCCACTGAGCAAGGCCAGGGATCAAACTCACATCCTCATGGATACTCATTGGGATGGTAATCCACTGAGCCACAAAAAGAGCTCTGAGGTTTCCTCTATTTTGAAAAGGCTGACCTGAACATTCTTGAACAATTCTTTCAAAGACATGGGATTTTATTTATCTTGGATAAATACCTAGGAGCGCAATTGCTGGGCTATAGGGCCGATGTATGTTTAACTGGATAGGAAACTGCCAAACAGGTTTTAAAACTGGATTTAGCATTTTAGGTTCCCATCAGCAGTCTAAGAGAGGACTAACTGTGCTGTATCCTCATCAGCACTTGGCATTGTCAGTTTTTAAAATTTGGGTCATTCTAGTGGATGTGTAGTCCTGTAGCTCTGTAGTTTGAGGAGAAGTTTTCATGCCAGCTATCAAGGTAGTTACATTTCCTCTACCTGTTACAAAACCAGACTTCAAATGTTATTAATCACCGTTTAGTATTATTTCCCAGTTTCATAAGCCAGTATTACCCTGAAATATTTTTATCTGAATTTTTTTAGTGTTTTCCTTAATGGTTCTGGAATTACTAGTTAGCTTTGAGACAAGAGCCCCACCTACAATTTTCCCTGTAGCCATTTTTTTTCTGATAATGACATTAAATTTATTAAATAAATTAATTTTTAAGGCATGGCATATAGAAAGCATTCAATAAATGGCAGATACTTTATTTCTAAAGCTGTTTTTTAAATTTTTTTATTTTTTAGCCTTTTTTAAAAATTAGCATATAGTTAATTTACAATGTTGTATTAGTTTCAGGAGTACAATAAAGTGATTCCATTTTATATATATATATCTATATGTATAGATATATATACACATTTTTTGCTGTATTTTTCATTATAGGTTATTACAAGATACTAAATGCAATTCCCTGTGCTATACAGTAGATCCTTATCATTTCTCTATTTTATATTTATATATACAATATTATATATATTAATCCCAAACTCCTGATTTATCTCTCCACCTACCCCATAGCCAAATTCTCTACTTCCTATTAAAAAAGTTTTTTAGAAAATCATTCTCTTTTAGAGATTTTTTTACTAAAATAATTACAAATGAAATGGTATGACAAATGAGACTTGCTTCAAAATAATGTAGAGTAGCATAACATTGTAGGGTGGTTGGTTACAGATAAACAAAATTGGACATGAATTCCTAATTGTGGAGTATGAGTTTGGGTACATGGGGATTCTATTTTTATGTATATTTGAAATTTTTCTTCATGAAAAATTAAAATACGCTTTTCTATTTTGGTTATTTATGCACCACATTATTTTACCAATTTATTTTTCTTTTATGGCCCTCCTGCTGCAAATGGGGTTTCCAAGACAGGGATCAGATATACGCCGCATTTGCAACCTAGGTCACAATTCTAGCGATGCCAGATCCTTAACCCACTGCACCAGGCCAGGGATTGAATCTGCATCCTGGCACAGCAGACACACTGCCGATCCCATTGCACCAGAGCAGGAACTCCTCACCAATGACTGTTAATGGCTAATGAGTGTACAGTAACATTGGAAATGGAAGCAGATACAAATCCTGGATCACAAATGAAATAGCAGGGCCTGAAGCAGAACTGAGTAGACAGTTGTGGCTAGACGTGGCAGTAAGATGCAACTATGGAAAATAAGTTATGTCACAAAGCAAGATGACAAGAAAATACCCTCAAAGGGACACAGGCGAACAGTTTTTGCATGCTCTCTATGGCTGGCAGATAGAGGTAGAGCTTCCCTTGGAACTGGAGTTAGGGCCCCAGAAGAGGCTGGGATTGGGGGAAGGAGGATGGAGGTGGGGTGGTAGAATCAGAATATACATGTGCCAGGCTTAGAGTCCTACACTCTTAAAAGAGTGATGTGAAAACTGGCCCCATCTTCCTGGTGATAAAGCTCAGAGGCAAGAATGATCAGTTTTGCATCTCACATAAGGGAAAAATATGTCTAGTCTCCAGGGAAAGCACAGTTTTTCCTAACACACAGGTCTGAAAATACATAGGTATACATATATACATATACAAACACATATAGACAAACCTACACAATATGTGTGTATTAATATATACATATATGTAAATATATGCATATATACACACGTACATAACATTTTTAATTAATTTATTCTTTAATTTTTAAACATGGGAATTGCCCTCAGGAATGCTGAGAGCTGGTTTAGGCACAGCAGGAAAACATTTTGAGCCTTCCAGCAAGGGCAGATAGAGGGAAAAAAAAGAAATGTTTTAAACCCCAAACTTTCTACAGTATTTGCATTGCTAAGAAATATCATTGGGCTTGGCCTCCTTCAGTCCTCGGGTCCAATGTGTCCCAGCCTCCTGGCTACCCACTCAGGAACAACTGCCTTCCAGTGGTTGAGAAGGATAAGCCTTTTTTTCCCTTCCCCTGATGCTTTCTGCAACTCTCTGTTCTTATATTCCCCCAATCCATGAAAACACAAAAGAATAAAAATAGTCGATAATTTCCTAGCTTGCTAAAAGCAAAGTCCTCTCACTTTCTGTTTAATTGCTCAGATCTCCCTTTCCTAGTAGGAATTTACTTGCCTGGTGGCCTGTAATGATTAATTTGAATGAACAGAGAATTCAGATCTCCCTGGGAGTATAGAAACCCTCTAGTCTAATTCCTTCACTTTACAGAGGAGGAAATTGAGGCCAAGCCAGGTTAAGGGATCTTGTCCAAAGCCCCCAGCCAATCATGGCCAAACCCTGACATAAATCCAGTCTCCTGGGACTTGGTCTCATATTTGTTCCAGGAAAGAGGCAACCGGTCCCTTGGCACGTTTGTGGGTTCCCTGCAAATTTTACCCCCTGACCCTGCCTGCCACATGGATGCTCTTCTTTAAATCGGCCACATTCTTTTTCATGAACTCTTTCAACTGAATAGCTTGAAAAGCTGATTACAGAAATGATTTTAGCTCAATCTTGGTGCAGAACAAGCAGGGAAAGGTCGGGAACAGTTGTCCCACCTTTCTCCTCTCTTATGCCAGAGGTCAATTCCTCCACACGACACATGCCTTGAAATACTATCTGTTCCCCTTTTAAAAATAACGTAACTACCAAATACTGAACAGTGACCCTTACAGCACGGGGTCCCATCGCAGCACTCCCAGGATGCTGCCCTCTTCCTGACACTAGCTGGGAGAGGAGCGTGTCCAGCAGGGGGCAGCTTCGCTCACTATGCTGTGTGGGAGCTGGTGGAGTTCAGAAGGCCTGCAACAGACTAGGAGGGTGGAGGGGCTCTCAGACTGAGCTTGGTGTTCATGCAGATTTCCAGGGCCCCACTCTAGACTTTCAACAGAGGTGAGAAGGTGGGGGTAGAGGTGTGGGGAGTGGACCTTGCATTTGTGTTTTCAGCAGGCATGGGAGAAGACTCCAAGGCAAGGGACCCCATTCTACACTTAGAGCAGAGTTTCTCCTTATCATCCCCCTGTACAGCATTTTTAGACATTTTATCCTCTAATCGCCCCCATCTGTGAAATTTTAACACTGTCTATCTGTATATCTGATATACTGTTACCTGTTGATACACAATGACCATTCTAAAGGTCACAAACCATTTTAATATTTAAGAATTTTTGGTTCCTTCCAAAGACTCATTTTTGCACCCTTAGCGCAATATCGCCCCCATCAAGAGTACAGGCTTTAGACCAAGGAACAATGGGCATCGATAAAAACAAATGTGTGTCTTGCCCTTGAAGGAATTGTGTTCGGGTCTGGGTTGCAATTCCTGGATGTGTGAATGTGGCTTCAGTGTCTGACCTACAGAAATAGAAATGATGATGCTACTTTCTTCACATGACATAGCAAGAGCCTGGGCTTAGCCTTTCTATATCAGGTGGTCTGAATCAACCATCCAAAGAGTTCCACTTAACTCCACAGGAGTTAAAGAGAGGGAGGCACAGAGCGGTTTAAACAAACAAACAAACAAAAAACAACAACAAAAAAAACTTGCCCAAGGCTACACAGTTAGAAACTGAGGAATGGTAGAGCTGGAATTAAATGATCTGAATCCAGGCTCTGATTTTTACCACTTTAAACCTTCTCTTAATGCCTTTGCAGCTGTGGTGAGGCCTCATTTTTGTGTAAGAATGTGAGAATGTGTACAAAAGAAAATTCACAGACTCACAAAAACATAGCGCTGGGTTTTATCACTTTTGTTGACATAGTTTTTTTATGATTTCCGGGGAAAGGGTCAATGCAAATATTAGAAGTAAAAATAACAGTCCATTCTTATTTACTCGAATGGAGAACTCTACTGAAGATTTGTTTCTGAAATACTATTCTTGTCCTTTGATAAAGGAAATATATGGAATTGATCCCTTACAGAAGAATGACTTTTTCTCCATAGAAAATTCTCACCCTAGATGTTGAAAACATTTATATGAAATCACACATCTTGAGGTATAAATACCAATGAAGTGCTGAGTAACACAGGGAATCTCAATAAGTTTCAGTTGACACTTTGTATGTGGCGATGTAATATCTTGGCTTTTGATCGTTTGGGAGGTAAGTCAAAGGCCCAAAGTGTTAGTTAGTTTGCCGTGTCATAAATCTGAATCACATGAATTTACTAAATATCCTTGGGGACAACAGACCTAGCTCATGGCTAATTGCCAAACACTTCAGCTCAAGAACAATGAGGTTAACAACAACAGGTCATAATGGAATTCTCATCCTGGGACAGACATGGAGCTATCTTTTGTGTTCTTGATTTCATTCAATCCTCAAAATAACCCTCTGCTTACTATCACTGGTTTTTTTTTTTTCTGTTTTATGGAAAAAAATAACTGAGGACTAGGAAAGTCAAATTGTCTAAGGACAAGCTACTAGTGAGTGTTAAGGCTAACTAAAAGTAACTCAGATCTGCCTGAACTGCAAGGTCATGCTACAGCTTGTGGTCCTCTATGCACTGTTACATACTAGCTAGTGATAAAAATAATGTGTTTATTTAGAATAAAAATTAAATTTACTAGTGGGTGTATTTGGAACAGTGTTTCAATAATTCAACACACATTGATTGATCGACTTTGTGCGAGACATTGTGAAAGGCCTAGAGGATGAAGCAGAGACAAAATAGACACATTCTCTATCCTCATAGGATTTATATTTGGGAACCAGGGATTAGCATTAAAACAAATAATTACAGAAATAACTTGGGAAATGCAAGTACTAGCAAGGAAGAGTAGATGGTGCTAGAAGGTTATATTGCAGGTACTAGTTTCAATTGAGAAGTGGTCATCCTGGGAGAGAGAAATGTTTACCACACACTGAAAGGGTAATTACTTTGTGAGGTAAGGATATGTGTAGAACACAGGAGAGACTTAATGGAAATGTGACTCAGGAGAAAGTCCTAAAGTCATGGGGACCGTCCTACACTTGCAAAGATAGGGATTCAATGTGCCCTCCTAAACAAACACTCACAAAAAAACCATGTGTCTACCATATGTAATTATGTACATGCTGGTCTATAAAGAACAACTGATTGACTCCATGAAAGACTAATAAAGGACAGGAATTTAGCTCCTTGGAGCACCTTTGCACCTGCAGTGAAGGAGTCAAATTAAATACACTTTGAAACAAATGAAAAAAAAATTAGCAAAGTACCAAACTCCAACAGTTTTAAATGTAAGAATAAGTTAATATTTATTCAAGCTGCCCAAAGCTTCTGCCTTTCAATTATTGCAAGCAAAATAGCAAAATGATGTGTGGCTGTCATTTAAAATATTCTTCCTTAGAACTATCAAGTGTGCCCTTCTACCCTACTTCCTTTGCCTCTCTAGGTGATCAGTGCAATAGATATTTGTGTATCTTTTCAGAGTTTCTAGGTACATACATGCAGCTATGACTATGTAGTTTTATTCTTGATCATTTGTATAAAAAAGATATCTTACTATACAAATTGTTCTTCACATTGCTTTTTTAGCTGTTATCTATCTATCTAGGAGATTAATTTCATTCTTTACCCTTTTTATCCTTTTTCAAGCTACATAGTAGTCCATTATATGAATCTACCATAATTTATTGTATCAGTAATCTCTTGATAAACACTAACATTGTTTCAGTTCTTTACCAACCACAACCATTTAACAATGAATGACCTTGAAAATACCTCTTACTTACGCATGAGAATATCTATGGTATAAACTCTAGAAGGCTCACACACTGACTCCTTTTTCTAGTTATGGCCAAATATTCCTGTTTCTGTTGCCCCACAACTTTCCAACTAAGCATGCGTTATACTTTTAGATTTTTGTCACTGTGATATGTGAAAAAAATGGTATCCCATGTAGTTTTACTTTGATTTTTTTTTTTATCTTTAGTGAATTCAGTGTTTATTTTGATATGTTTAAGGACCATTTATATTTTTCTACCAGGTCATATACTATTCTTTTTTTTTTTTTTTTTTTTTTGTCTTTTCTAGGGCTGCACCCCTGGCATATGAAGGTTCCCAGGCTAGGAGGTTCCCAAGCTGTAGCTGCCAGCTTATGCCAGAGGCACAGCAACGTGGGATCCGAGCAGCATCTGCGACCTATACCACAGCTTATGGCAACACCAGATCTCCAACCCACTCAGCTAGGCCAGGGATCGAACCTGCAACCTCATGGTTACTAGTCAGGTTTGTTAACAACTGAGCCATAATGGGAACTCCTACTATTCCATTTTGAATTAAATCACTGCTTTTTTCCTAATCAATATTTTGTTTTGTAATATATGCAAAATTGACTATATATCTGTATACATGTATATTATATATATATATATTTAATACTGTAATAATTGTAAGCAACTGGGATAATTTGCCTGAGCAAACTTGATTAAAATAACTCAAACTCAAAACAAGTGCATTATGGAAATGAAGATAAACAATTCTTCAACTTGACATAAAATTCTTTCCAAGTTTTTAAATCAATTTGAACCATGCCTCTTGTGGTCATGGGCTTTTTAAAGCACCGTTTGAAGAGAGGAAAACATATTAAACACATTACATTTTTAAAAAAAACAAAAACTAGAAAAAGAAAGAGAGACACTTTTTCACTCAGTCTCTATCATATGGCTTCGGAATAACAATTGATCTTTTAAGTTCAATCTGTGACCTACTCAAAGAAGGATTTATTAAAAAATGATATTAAGTGCAAATAGTATTAAGTGAGTGACTGATCCCTCAGGGGGTGATGAATCTATTTAATTATCTAAATCTGCTTATTTATTTTCTTGAACTCAATCTAACCAGGATTACAGATTCTTAAAGTAAGTGCACAATACAAGCCAGTATTTGTCTTCATTTAGTATGTGATAAGCGTACAAGCAGGTCTGTTCTTCCTTTTTACTGGCACGACCACTCTCTCGGTGATGTATAAGACTTCGTTACTGGTCGAGATTCTCAAGCTATTAAAGGGCAGATCTAGCACTCTTGGAAAGCGTTATTACCATCCATCTCATAACAGAGTCTTTGGCCACTTTGACTCTAACAGGAATCTCACACAAGTGCTCTCAGTCTAATGTGAAAGCCCCAACTAATGGATAGATGACTGTGGGAATGTTTGGTTAATTCCAATTCTTTGCTATGGACATTGCACCAGAATAATATTAGGTCACATGGCTTTCTTATCAGATTGGTCAATTGATCAATGGATATTCCATCTCAAATCTTGATGCTTGTATCTTTTAATTTTTTCCTTTTCAGATGTATTATTGAATAGGTTCTCAGGCTGTGGAAATTCTAGAGACAGTTATTTTTAAAAATTGCTACTACATCTGCCCTTTGCCACTCTTTAGGCTTCTCACCAGCCAGCCATGAATTCTCAGAGATAATGAGCTCTGGTCTTGTGCATTCAATTCCCTAAGTGCCCATGACATATCATCAAGGCTTATAGAGACATAGCTACATCCAATTTACTTATGGAATTTCCCTATTTTATGGTGGCTTTTGATTCTCCAATGATCAGTGCCTCTTATTTTAGATAATATGTGACTCTCTTTATTAAAAAAAAAAAACTGTGCATTAAAAAAAAGTCTCCTAAATTATTGAGAATATTTTGTCTCTTCAATGTCATTGATTAGGGATGTTTAAAATACATAAACTATGCAGTCATAAATATACTCTGATAGGCAATACAAAGATAATAGAGGACATGAAAGAGTTCAGTTGAAATCAGTCAGCTCATTAGCATGTGCTGATGATAATGTCTATTTTGATGAAGAAATCTCAGGTATTGAAAGCATAATGACCACCAGGGAGAAGTAGTCTGCCCTCTCCCCACTCCCTGCACTCCTTTCCTTTCCTTTCCTTTCTATTTCACACCCTACACACAAAGAGAGCCCACTGCTCTTTCATGTTGCAGAGGCCACTGTAATTTTTCTTGACACAGCAATTACTTTTTAATCTGGTTAGCACAGACTGTAATGGAACCAAGTTGTAAAACATCCCTTCTTGTTTACCCTTTTATTTTGCTTTTAATTTATTGCCTTGATTTCAATCCCTTTTATAAACTCATTAAAGCTCAATTAGTCAATCACTAATCAATCCTATTTTATTTTGATAGTATGGGGAGTAGGGAGTATAGTTACACAGTATGTCTCTATTTCAATAAATTTTGTGATAAAGAGCAGATTATTCTAGGCTTTATTGTTCTATGGAAAGGGGAAAGTCTATGCAAATAAAGGGAAAATCTCAAGAGGAGAGGTAAAATCATAACTTGGTGTTATAGCAGGTAGGAAATGGGTGGTACATGCAGCATTTAAAACATACACCAACTTCATGAATTTAAATCGATTAGTGAAGATAAATGAAGAACTGTCACTCTCTTACTAGCTGGGTTATCTTTTATAAAACTAAATCTCAGAGCCCAAACTTTCTATCACATTTTGATAGAAGTTTACCGTTTTAAAAATGTTTCTACACACGTCTTCATTTGTGTTTTTCTCAATATGACTCTTAGGATAGGTAGAAGAAGGCATTACTTTTTTCTTCTCTTAGGTGAGGACATTAAGGCTCAGAAGAGATGCAAGAAATTTGCTGAATATCTTACAGTTTTCAAATGGAAGATCCAAAAAAACCCTATATTTTGGTGCCTTGCTATATTCTACTCCATGCCATTCTGAGAGTGAAGTTCCCAAGGCTTTAATCTATGTGTAGCTCTTTTATGTATTCATGGTGGCTCCCATGATTGCTAAATGAGCTTTTCCTATTAGATTGGACTGGATGAAATCACACTGGGATTCTCTGACCATTTTGGTTCTTGGCAATGGTGTATTAGTAAATCATTCTCAAAAAGAAAAGACAAAAATGAAAAACTGCTTTGGATCATTTTTTGACGCCCGAGGTGTAAGTACTGTCACCATGACTGATTTGAAGCTTAACAAAAAGGTCACTGAACTTAGACTTGGGAAGAAATGTACACGAGTGCTTCCCCTAAGCCAGTACAAGCCAGCCAAGCACAACAGCACAGCACTTCACTCTCACAAATAAGGCACATAACTATGAGTTCTCTGAGGGCACAGATGCAATATTTCAAAAGATGTACTGTGTATATATAAAGCAAATTTGATCATTCAGCAAATATTTTCAGAATATCTACAACATATAAGGCTCTGTGTTGAATTCTGTGATGGTATCAAGGGCAGGATCTGGTCTGCCTTCAAGAATTGTATAATCTAGGAGTTCCCATTGTGGCTTAGTGGTTAATGTACCTGACTAGTATCCATGAGGATGCAGGTTCAATCCCTGGCCTCGCTCAGTGGGTTAACGATCCGGCATTGCTGTGAGCTGTGGTGTAGGTTGCGCTCGGATCCCTAGTTGCTGTGGCTGTGGTGTAGGCTGGCAGCTGCAGCTCCAATTCAACCCCTCACCTGGGAACTTCAATATGCCACAGGTACAGTCCTAAAAAAGAAAAAAAAAAAAAGCATAATCTAATGAATCTAATGAAGGTAAGAAACATATATACAATCAATAATAATTCAGAAGTCTATCATGAACTATAACAGTGGTGCATTGGAATAGGGTGTGAGTACATTGTTAATAAGAGAACTGGTGAAGAGAGAAGCCAGAGAAAAGTTGCAGTTGTACTGAGCAACAAAGTTGTGACAGCAGAGAGTTTCCTCCATTGAAATACAAATGAAAGCAAAGGATAAGTTCTAAACATCCACAGTCGGTGAAAGAATAAATGCAAGATTAAACAAAATGATGGGTGAGGAAATTAGCCTCAAGAAACCATCTCAGAACAGTGTTTCTCAAAGTATGGCCTGACAGCACTAGTATTGAATCACCTAGGGAATTTTTTCGAAGTATGTAAGTCTCAGGAGCCCATCTTGGGCCTACTTTCAGAATCTCTCCAGTTCACGATGCACAGTAAAGTTTGAGGACCACCATGTATCACCAATGAAACATTTCAAAAGAATTCAAGTTAAAAAATGTTAGTTTGGAGACAAAAGATTCTGCAAGCAGCCTGGTATCTGGGTAGGTGGAAGAACACACTGGAATATGGAGACCAAGTTGAATTTGGGCGATGGATGATGAGGGTTGAAACTAGCGTGGAGGGCAGGAAAATGGAAAGGATCCAGATTGAAAAATATATATCAGGCCCAGAGTTCTCAACCTTGAGTCCCTAGACATTTAGAGGGTAACTACATGGGACCTGGGAGGTCTGTGTATCCTAAAAATGACCTATAAAATTTTGTACACCTGAGTGCATTATTCTATGGAAAATGTTCATAGTTTCACAAATTCTCAAAAGAATCTATAAACCACCATAAGCTGGGAAACTATTGTTTTAAAGGGAGAACTGGAAGTTAACTCTGTGGGTACAGTAAGTTAAGAATCTGACTGCAGCAGCCCAGGAAATTCCATGTGCCACAGATGCGGCCATTTAAAAAAAATAAGGAAAATCTGGCTATGATAGAGAATTGATTAACTAGGTTGGAGAATGAGGGGAGGAGTCTAAGGACTTAGAAAAATAAAATAAAATAAAAAATCCAATAGTTCTTGCCGTGAAATTGGTTGGGAAATTGATTATATTATTAGTCAACGTAAGGACAGTGAGAAGAGGAGTTTTTGGAAAATAAAACAAGTTATGCTTTTTCCAGAACCCACTTAAGATAGTTGTACTTATCATTATAAAAGTGTCCCTGGGGAGTTCCCATTGTGGTGCAGTGGTTAACGAATCTGACTAGGAACCATGAGGTCGTGGGTTCGATCCCTGCCCTTGTTCAGTGGGTTAAGGATCCGGCGTTGCCGTGAGCTGTGGTGTAGGTTGCAGACGCAGCTCGGATCCCGCGTTGCTGTGGCTCTGGCATAGGCCAGGGGCTGCAGCTCCGATTCGACCCCTAGCCTGGGAACCTCCATATTTCGCAGGAGCGGCCCAAAGAAATAGCAAAAAAGACAAAAAAAAAAAAAGTGTCCCTGGGAAATGCTATAAAATTGGGTTATGATGATCACTGTACAACTATAAATGTAATAAATTCATTGAGTAATATATAAAAAAATAAAACCACAGGTGATTCCACCTGGCAGCCAAGTTTGAGAAGCAAAAAAAAAAAAATTATATATATATATAATTTATATATATATATATATAAAAGACTTTAGTTTGCCCTGTTTTTGATGACAACTTCAGAATGGTGGAGATAATTCTAGTATAGAACCCAGGAATTAACATAAAAGGAAGGGTGACAAATAATTCACCAAGTATATAGACCACCATCTCATTGAAAAAGATATCTCCACAAGCCAGCTTCAATAATGGGGAATATCACAGAAGTGATCGATTCGGTCAGAACCACAAAAAGGCAGAGAGAAAATCTGGCATGTATTTCCTATTTGAACTGGAACCCCACTGATCCAGGAAGCAACCACCAGCTGGACACAGACCTTGGGGTTCATGACTAGAGGGTAGTGTGGAGGTTTACAAATGGCCACATAGTGGTCCTAGGACATCACAGCCAGGAGGAAACATTCTGTGCCTCCCAGCATAAGGAAGAAACACACTGGTGTAGCACTGGTAAAAACAGAAGTAGTTCCTTTCTGGGTCCAAAGGTCCATGAGCATCCTGGGAAGAGTTACAGATGCATAACAGATTTCTAGGAAGGAAAAAATACATGGGTATCTGAAGAGTGGCATCTACTTTTGTTGCTAGAATAATCATGCTATTCCCCAATAGGATAATCAAATAGATGACTAAGACAACTGCAAAAAGAAAAGAGTGAAATTGGGGAATATCAGCAAAGCCCAAGAGAACAAATGCAATCATTATAGTAAGATTTGTTTCTGTAATTTTCAAATTATTTTCTCTCTGTGGATTTACATTTCTTGACTGCATTTTGTTCTTTTATAATTGGATATAGACATGGGCTTTGGCACAGTAAATTCTTAGTTACTTTGTCACACTTGTCTTCTGTGATTCTGGGAGATTTGATGTGAAACCAGGAGCTATAAACTCATCTGCAGAAAAAAAAAATCAATTCAATAAGTAAATTGCTTTAAAAAAAAAAAAAAATGTCCCTGAGAGTTCCCGTCGTGGCTCAGTGGAAAAAAAAATCTGACTAGTATCCATGAGGATGCAGGTTCGATCCCTGGCCTCACTCAGTGGGTTAGGAATCTAGTGTTGCTGTAAGCTGTGGTGTAAGTTGCAGACCCAGCTCGGATCCCTCATTGCTGTGGCCATGGTGTAGGCCAGCAGCTGTAGCTCTGATTCAACCCCCAGTCTGGGAAACTCCATATGCCGCAGGCGCAGCCCTAAAAAGACAAAAAAAAAAAAAAAAAAAAAAAAAAAAAATCCCTCAGGCTCATAGAGAGGTCATAGGGCACAATGACAAATTAATTTTTTCAGTGATAAATGTTTATTGGGTGTTCTTTTACAAGTTCTTTGCACTTCTCTGCCTACTCTGCCTGCCAGACGTAAAGATTGTGCTCAGAGATGTCAAACAATTTGGAAGCGTCACCGAGCTGATAAGATATACATTTGGAATTTGAATGCAGCAACACAGAACAGATGCTGACCCAGAAGTGGAAGATGCAGATGTTTGCCAGCTTCAGAGTAAACTCCAAATCCATAGCTGTATATGGCATTCTATAGATTCCTCAAACTGATTTTGAGGAGAAAATCGTCCCCCTCCCCAAAATGTTATGTAAATATTTTTCCTGCTTTATATGTGACTTGGAGGTCACATTTAATTGAGAAGTGAAAAGCAGTTCCATTTTTAGTTACCACAGAAAGATATTAAAAATTTCTATAACTAATATACAAAAAAAATTAATTCTCACAACAATCAAGTAATTATTACTATTCTAATTTTACAGAAAAATCAAGATTCAAACTGTTAAGTGACTTTACTAAGATGACTAAACTGATAAATGGCAAAGACAGAATTCAAATCTCAATGATATTTCCAACTGGCTCAAGACCATATCATGAACTTCTCTAGTACAGGAGCCACCTTGGCATTCAGCAGTTGAAAATGAGATCCATTTGAGCAAAAGCCATTTGCACAATGAAGAAGTTTAACTACAATATCTATAGACTAGATTATGTACACATATTTAAGGAGAGTTTTCTCTTGGATGAAATCAGAAAAGGGACAATTGCTAAGGCAAAAGATACTGGTGAGAACATCATCAATGTAAATCAGAATTTCCCTAAGTGTTCCAGCTTCTCTTGGGATCAACTCTGCACCAAACTCAATGCTCTTTCTCTACCCTTTTTGCTTCTGCTCATCCTCTTCTATTAGGAAAGTCATCAATTTTATTTGAAAGCACATAAATTAAAACTCACTGCAGTCGAAATATTAAAAGACCCTATGCGAGGTTATTTGAACAATGTGATAAACATGCAGTTTCACTACAACAATAAAAATAGGCAATTGGTAGAAGCATGTAAAGATTTGAAAGCAGCCTGTTGAGTGTATAAAGCTATATTTATTTCCAAAGTTATTTTCCACTGCCTTATGTTGCTTGAGAGGCCAGAGTAGCCAGTTCTAAGCATTTTATTCCCACTTCTTTAAATAGATGACTTCCTTAGGGTAGAGTGAAAAGAATTGAGAAAAAACACAGCAAGACTCTGATTGTATGTTAACTTACTTTCTGCTTAACTGGATTGTCCCAGTTGAGGGTAGAGAAAAGGGTTCTTGGTAGGAAAATGAAAAGCTGAGAGTGGTAATTGAAAGGGAAGAGGAAGTCTGCTTGTTTCTCAGCACACTCTACTGAGGAGGGTTTCATATTACGGTCAGGAATTATAAGCATATAAAATGAGGAAGAAGATTATGACAACACAGGCCAAGGGAAAGGTCCAGATCCCTATGCAGTCAAGAGCCTGTATCATAAGAACACAAAGCAATAAGGATGCAGTGCAATGTCTTTCCTCTCTATTGATTTTATTCTCAAAAAACATATATACTGATGTTGCTATAATAGAATTTAAAAATGGACTAAGTCAAATATTCCATCATGTCAATAAATTTTCATGTTGGAAAGGACTTATTCTTCAGAATACCGTTTTAGTCTTTCACCAGTTTTGAGGGAATAATATCTAGTTTTTGGTTTTGATTTCTTTCATTCCAGATTCTCTTAAGGGAAAGCCAAAGGGGCTATCATCTCCTGGGGAAAGACACAGAAGCTCTTTCCCAAACTTTTGAAAGTCCTTCCTCCTTAGGTTTTAACAGTCTCACCTCTAGTCTTGAACTCATCTTCAGTGATGCTCAATCCTTTAACTCTTAGTCACCAAGCCTTCAACAGGGCTCTCACGTCCATCCCTGCCTTCCTTCTTCCTTTTTAATGAACCTGAAAACAAGTCCGCATTGCTACATACCTGCCTTCCTCTAACTCGTCCCCAAACCTATGCCCTGCATAATCAATTTGGACCACCAGTGCTTCTCTCATCATAGATCTTCCTTCAAAAGATCTACAGTAAATATTGCATGTGGCATCAAGTCCAAATTCCTTCATTAAGTTTTCAAGGCCACTCAATATTTTCCCATTATACTTCTTCAATCTTATATTCTCCTCTCTTACACTTAAAGCCTAGGTATCGTCAGAACGATCTCCTGTCTACACTGTCACTTTCCTATCGTCCAATACTACTGTGTCCTCCCATGTTTTTATGTGTTTGTGTTGCTCTCCAGATTTGAAATTCCACCTTTTCCCTATGATACACTCAAATGTCAAGACTTAAAAAGTCCAGTTCTAGGATTATCTCTTCAAGGTGATAGTTTCCGAGCTTGCCAATCTTCATTTACTCCCTTTCTTTCTGAATTATAAAAGCACACTTAATATCCACACCAAACAACTCCTCTCCCTTGATCAGTCACCACTGTGTATCCTTCTGCAGTTGTTTTGAGTAAATTAGCATTGTCAAACATCCACTTAAATTCCTCAAGGACAGAATAACTGCATATCATCCTTCACTATAACCTTCACAGGAAAAGGCACTTAATAGGAACTCAGTAAATTCTTAATGGTTGACACATAATCCACAGATCCATAATTTGGACTGAGGTAACTGATCCTCCTCAGTATGCAAGGTATACGCCTATGGAAACCTTTCTGATGTCTTATGTTGAGACAGAAAAAAGTACTTTCCTAGAGAGAAGCACCTGTGAACATCTGTCCACTGTTCTAAAACAGTCTTCTGACAAGTCCACAAAGACCTGTCTGCCTAGGGAAATTTTTTCCCCTCTAAGCCAACACTGAAGAACAAGGACTTTAGAATTGAGATCTTTTGTAATTCAAAAGAAAGAAGCATATTCATTGATGAATATCATCTCTTCTTTCTAAGATTGTTTCCAGTTCTCGTCTAGATATAACAACCACAGCAGTGAGGCATGGGGTAAATATTTGCTCATTTGTTAAGAGATTTGGGAAGAAACCCTTCCCAAAGTCACTCAATATGCTGTGCCGTGAAGAGGGCCAAAGAACTGAAATGTCAGAATGGCTGTGACCTGTAACAAGTCCCCTAGCCATTTCAGTAGATATCCTCCCTATAATGAGGCTTTTACAGCATATTTGTACCTTGACAGTGCTCAAAATGGAGATCTCAGAGGCAAAATGAGTATTTGGTTGCAAATGAGAAGCTAAACCTCTTCTTAGCTTTGCTGCTTTCTTTTGGAATCTCTTTTTCATTTAAATAAACAAATTAGACATTCCGAAACTCAAAGGCCTATACAATGAAAGCAGTTGCTGTTCATGATGGATTAGTCTGAGGTTTAAAAAGAAGGCCAAAAAAATGCAAAACAAGCTGTCATCTCTCATTATAGGAGAAATAGATCACAGGTGACACAGCTTCTGTTTCATCTGTGGGAGGTTAAGAAGAAATACATTCACAGAAGAATACATTTCACTCCAGGTATAACAGGTGGGAGGTTCCCGGGCTGTGTCTATATATTATTCTTTTTGAGAACATGTATACACCCCCTGAAATTCTAGCTGCTTAGAATATTTTTCATCTCAAAACTCAAAATCAGGCTCAGATTTATTGAGAAGAACCCCATGATAACTTCCATTTATAATATGTTTTCTAAACCCGCGTACACTAAAAGACAGCAGTGGGCCACTTTGTTCATAAAGACTCAAATAGTTTAAATGAAATCAAGTCTCTCAATGTGGCTTTCAGCTTCCTTACATGAGTTAATTGCTTATCCCATCAAGCATGTGCAGGTCTATAGGGTCTATATGTTTAGGTTATTGGTTTAAAAAATGAAGTCTAAGAATTTGTGGCTTTAGTTAAGAGCATAGTAACAGACATAAAATGTGCACAAAGACTTCCATGGAGTAGTTATTTACCCTCTCAAACACGTTGATGTTGTCTGTCTGGAGTGGACTATGGCAGCTTCCACCAACACTGAAGAGCTGATATGTACCTCTTGGGGTTAGAAACAGGACCAGAAGAACTGCAGCCACTTTCTAAATGATCCCCTTGCCAAGCAGCCCAATCTTTCTAAAGAATATTTAAAGCCCAGACCAATCTTTCTAAAGAATATTTCTAACCAGCTACTCTACTGTCTACCCCAGTTCTCCACTTCTATTAGAGTTCAAAATGCCTACAAAAGCCTTCAGTGTATTAATTTTGTATCCTGCTATTTTACCAAATTCACTGATGAGCTCTAATAGTTTCCTGGTAGCGTCTTTAGGATTTTCTAGGTGTAGTATCACGTCATCTGCAAACAGTGATTGTTTTACTTCTTCTCTTCCAATTTGGATTCCTTTTATTTACTTTTCTTCTCTGACTACCATGGCCAGGACTTCCAAAACTATGTTGAAGAACAGTGGTGAAAGTGGACAGCCTTGTCTCATTTTGTGAAAACGAAGATATGTTTCTATCTACAGACCAGAAACAGATTCATGGACATAGAGAACAGAATTGTGGTTGCCAAGGGGGAGGGGGAAAGAAGAGGGAGTGACAGATGGTTTGGTGTTGGTAGATGCAAACTATTACAATTCGAATGAATAAGAAATGAGGTTCTACTGTATAGCACAGGGAACTATATCCAATCTCTTGGGGTAGAACATGATGAAAGAGAGTATAAAAAAATAAAAATATATATACATAATAGTGATATATATAATACTAATATATATTATATATATATATGTGTATATATCCAATCTCTTGGGAGACAACATGATGAAAGATAGTATAAGAAAAAAACATTAATATATATAATAGTAATGTATATAATACTGATATATAACATATATATCGGTATATATACTAATATACTGGGTCACTATACTGTACAGCAGAAATTGACACAACACTGTAACTCAACTACACGCTAATAAAAATAAAATTAGATTTAAAAAAATGTCTTCAGGGGCCTCAACTATATGACCCCAAACAATTTAGCTTTAGCTTAAGGGACAATTTTACTTTATTGCTAGGATTTAGCAGCACTTTACAACTGGCTGGTCTCAACATGCTCTGGATTTTTGTGCATTTGTGTCTTTACTCTTTTTCTCATGACTATGGAGCTAGAAGTTCTAGATTCAAGTTCTGCTGCCACCTTCCTAGGCATGAAACCTTTACAGATTACTTAGCTCTTCTTAGTCTCAAGTTCCTTAAAATGGGAAGAATAAAATCTACTTAGGCTTCACAAAGGGTCATAAAGATTAAATGAGCTGAACTGTGGGAAAGAAGACCTCTTATGCTGGAAAAAGTATTGGTTAGGCTAGGATGCTTGTCCTGACAGAAATATTGGTCAAATCAACCAAAGAAAAACAGCCCATTTGGAGAGATGCACATCGATTTTATTTGGGGGTAAATAAATATTTAGTTTGTTTTGTTAGCATGGGTTTTTAACCTCAGCTCTATCAGTATTTTGAACTGGATACTTCTTTGAAGTGTAGAGTTGTCCTGCACATTGGAGGAGGTATAGCAGCATCCTGGCCTCTGACCGCTAGAATCTAATAGCAGCCCACCTCCAAAGTCGTGGTAACCAAAAATGTTTCCACACAGGGCCAAATGCCCTTGCCCTCTTTATCCACAGGGGAAGGTACAGAATTGTCCTGTTTGGAACCACTCTTAGAGATTTCAGAGACACGTTATGTCTACATAAATATATTGAACACAATTTTTGAAAAGGACACGGCCCCTACCTTAGGGACATTAGTCACTACGGGAGCAGACAGATATGTTAACAACTTCTTGCAAACCATACCCAAAGTGAATGAGTGCTACAAAAGAGGCACAAACTCAAGGTACTGGAGGCACAGAAGGAACCATTAATATCTGGAGAGTGGGGGTTGTGTTCAAGGCAAAGCACAAAGAGAAATTGGCTTCAACATCAGTCTGGAGATCAGAAAGTCAGGCTTTGGCACCTGGTTAGCCCACCACTGAAGGTGAATTTCAATACGGGTGTTGCTAGGAGGAGGTTTTTGGGAGACTGGAGAGGTGAGAGATTTTGAAGAGGAACTTTAAGTGAAGCAAGGGCAGAGAGGAAGAATGGGAATGGAAAGGCCCAAGAGAAATGTCAGACTTTGTAAGACATTTTTAAGTTTAACTTTTGTGCTAAACCAATCATCTCTGCCATTAAGGTAGTCCCTTTTGCTTCCCTTTCCTTTTCGTGATTTTTGGAAATGGTTTTTATATACTTGAAGGTCAGCTTCTTGAAAGTATGGATACCTGCCCCTACCATCCTTGAAAGTAGTATCTCACACACACACACACACACACACACACGTAACTTGGTGATAAATTACTGGAGCATTCAGGTGAGTCATAGTGGTGGCCCTTCTTGTTTTATTATAGGCAAAGAGATAATCAACACTAAGTGTGCGCAGTGAGGACAATTGGAAATTCAGGTTTTTTTTGTTTTTTTTTTTTGTCTTTTTTTTTGTTGTTGTTGTTGTTGCTATTTCTTGGGCCGCTCCCGCGGCATATGGAGGTTCCCAGGCTAGGGGTTGAATCGGAGCTGTAGCCACCGGCCTACGCCAGAGCCACAGCAACGTGGGATCCGAGCCGCGTCTGCAACCTACACCACAGCTCACGGCAACGCCGGATCGTTAACCCACTGAGCAAGGGCAGGGACCGAACCCGCAACCTCATGGTTCCTAGTCGGATTCGTTAACCACTGCGCCACAACGGGAACTCCGGAAATTCAGTTTTAATGTGACTCCTCTATCCTTGTCCATCAGAAATTAGAGAGGTAGTCAATTTTATGTTGCAGGCCATACTACCAAGTTAGTGCTTAGCAATCCCTCTGGTTGTCAGCTTAGGGATTCAAAGAACTGAAAGCTGGAGAACATGCCACACGGACAATGCCCAGCCGGGGGCTTTTGAGGTCATTGCTACATGATACCAGCCTTTTATCCCACCCTGCTCAGAATATGCTGAGAAAGCCAAGGAGGGAGTAGATGGTATGATGTAAAACATGATCACTGTAAATATCTCAGCATGCATCTTGCTGACAGTGGGAAGTCCAGCTCTGGAAGAAACACTGTCAGCAGTAGCATCTATTTATGCAACGGATTAAGCTAGAAAATGCTTATTCTTGTTGATATTTTTAGTAGTTCTCCCAGAATTTTAAAGCTGTTTTCAATATGCTTTTTGCTTGCTTGGATTTTCGTACTTATAACTGATTCTACTGACTGTATCCTTAAGAGTGGGATTGACCAACAGACATTTAATATCTGAATTAAATAGCAATTGAGTGATTAGAAATACTGAAAAAAAAGTCCTGCACCAATTGTTAGGAAATTTGAGTTTGAACATCAGATATATCAATTATCAGATGCTTCGCTTTGAAGAAGTCATCAATCATATTTGTAATGCCCAAATATCATCCTATTTTTTCAGATATCTGTGAAAACAAGGTAAACTGACATACGTGAAAGCATTTGGAGATAAGAAAGAAAGGGGGGGGAGGGGATGGAAGGAGCCAGAGCATTCAACATTCTATTTTAAAGGCTTAACAAAATCAAAACACTTTTTTTTTTCAGCTTTATTGAGATTCAATTGCCAAATAAAATTGTAATATATATAAAGCATAAAATGTGATGATTTTATGTAGATGCACATTATGAAAGGATTTCCCTTCATTAAGCTAATTAATTTACATATCAGTCAACTTACATATTTACCTTTTTATTTTTTGGTGAGAATATTTAAGTTCTGCTCTCCTAGCAAATTTTGATTATAAGATACAGTATTTTCAATGATTGTTCTTATGTTTTCTTTAGATCCTTGAGCCATATTCATCTTATAGCTGAAAGTCTGTACCCTTTACCCATCTCTCCCTATTTCCATCAACTCCCAGTCCCTAGCAACCACTTCTCTACTCTGTTTCTGTTTTTTTTTTTTTTTTTTTTAGATTTAACATATAAGTGATATCATGCAGTATTTATCTTCTCTGCTGGCTTATTTCAATTAGCATAATTAATGCCTTCCTGGTTCATCCATGTTGTCACAAATGATGGAATTTCCTTCTTTTTTAAGGCTGAATTATATATATATATAAAACATATGTAATATACATACAGATATCTCTTTGAAATAGTAGCTACTAAAAAGCTTCAGTTCAACAAAGGAAGTTATAAACAACAACAAAGCAACTTATGAAATAGAAGAAAATATATGCAAACCAAATACCCTATAATGAGTTAATATAGAAAGAACTCATACAACTTAATAGTGAAAACCAAAACAAGATAATTAATGAATGGGAAAACAACGTGAACAGACATGTTTTCAAGGAAGATATTCAGATCACCAACAAGTACATGAAATGATGCTCAACGTCACTAATCCTCAGGGAAATAATCAAAGACACAATGAAATGTCACCTCACACTTGCAAAGACGGCAATTACCAAAGAGACAAGAAAAAAAAATGTTGGTGAGGATCTGGATTAAGGGAGAAGGTGTATACTGCTGGAGAAGGTGTATACTGCTGGTGGGACTACAAATTGGTGTAGCCATTATAGAAATCAATATGGAGGTTCCTCAAGAAATTAAAAATAGAAATTAATCCCTTGTCAGTTGCATCATTTGAACCTATTTTCTCCCATTCTGTATTTTGTCTTTTTGGGTTTTTTGTTTCTTTTTTTTTTTTTTATGGTTTCCTTTGCTGTGCAAAATCTCGTCAGTTTGATTAGGTCCCATTGGTTTATTTTTGCTTTTATTTCTCTTGCCTTGGGAGACTGACCTAAGAAATGCAACTCAACAGCAAAAAAAAAAAAAAAAAAAAAAAAAAGCCAACAACCCAGTTGAAAAATGGGCAGAAGACCTGAATAAACATTTCTCCAAAGAAGATACACAGATGGCCAACAAGCGCATGAAAAAATGCTTAACATCACTGATTATTAGAGAAATGCAAATCAAAACTACTATGAGGTATCACCACACACCAGTCAGAATGGCCATCATTAATAAGCCCACAAATAATAAATGCTGGAGAGGGTGTGGAGAAAAGGGAACCCTCCCATACTGTTGGTTGAAATATAAATTGGTACAATCACTATAGAAAACAGTATGGAAGTACATCAGAAAACTAAATATAAAAAACTACCATATGACCTAGCAATCCCACTCTTGGGCATAAATCTGGACAAAACTTTCCTTGAAAAAGACACATGCATCCACATGTTCATACCAGCACTATTCACAACAACCAAGGCATGGAAATAACCTAAATGTCCATCGACAGATGAATAGATTAAGAAGATGTGGTATATATACACAATGGAATACTACTCAGCCACAAAAAAGAACAAAATAATGTCATTTGCAGCAACATGGATGGAACTAGAGATTCATACTGAGTGAAGTAAATCAGAAAGAGAAAGATATCAAATACCATATGATATCACATATCTGGAATCTAATATATGGTACAAATGAAACTTTCCACAGAAAAGAAACTCATGGACTTGGAACACAGACCTGTGGTTGCCAATGGGGAGAGGGAGGGAGTGGGAGGAACTGGGAGTCTGGGGTTAATAGATGCAAACTATTGGCTTTGGAACGGATAAGCACTGAAATCCTGCCATGTAGCACAGGGAACTCTATCCGGTCACTTCTGATGGAACATGATGGAGGATAATGTGAGAAAAAGTATATATATATACTTATATATATATATGGCTGGGTCACTTTGATGTACAGTAGAAATTGACAGAACGCTGTATATCAGCTGTAATGGAAAAAATAAAAATCACAAAAAAATAGAACTACCATACCATTCAGCAGAACCATTTTTGAATATTTATCCAAAGGAAATAACAGTCATTACAGTGAGTTTAGAAATATTTCTGAGAGAGATAATATATTCTGTTTACTCTCGGTCTTATCAGAGACTGTGCTGATGTTTAGGGTTTTCCTTTTTTGTTGTTGTTGTTGTTTTTTATTCTCTTGTCTCCACAGCATTTGGTGGAGAGCAGAAGGGGTAAGCAACTTCCTTTTCATGTGCTAAGAGCTTGGTTACTAACAAGAGTGTCAAAACCAACCTAGATCTACAATTTGGTTGATGGATCTTCACTGATGAATGAAGCTCTTCTACCTACATAAATCACCTGGGAAGAGTTATTGTTAGGAAATGCTAATGTTTTACGTGTTTCCTTTAAAAGTAAACAATAGCTATGGACCTGGGGTAGTAACCTCATTGTATATGAGTGAAAGGGTCAGTTTTGACTGACAGAGGCCTGTAAAGGTAACAGGGCAGAACTGTTTGAGCCCCAACTGCTTTTGAGAGTAATCACCTATAAAGAACATTTAAATTTTGAATAGAAAAAATCTATTATATTTTATTTGCTCATATTTTGTTGGAAGAATAATAAAATTGGTTCACAACACCTGAACAACTGAGGGGTTTGGGTTTGTTTTCTTGATGGATAGTTATGGGTGTTTGCATTTTCCTGTAAGTAACAGAGCACATATTTTTTCATTTCAGTTTCCTATCTGAAGAGCTCCCTACCACCAAGCCAACAAGATCCAGATGTAATTTCACTGATGAGCAAGACATCTCTGCCAACTGAATTTCTATTGATTAGCATTTGACTTTGTTTGTCAGCAAAAAGAAAAACGTATTCTTTAATGGCATGTTTTGGTACATAACCAGTGGGTACATGTCAGGAGGGAGGGCATAGATGGAGGGGTCTCTTTCAAAAGCTGATGAAAACATATTAGTGTGTACGATCATTTCTGCTCTCAGCCATATAAATAGCATCTGTAATCTTAAAACAGCCAACATCCTGCCCTGAAGATGAAAGGGAGAGTTGGCTTAATGTTCTTTGGCGCTGGAAGCTGTTGTGGCCTGAGATGGATGGGGACATCATGTACTGACCATGGGGCCAATGTCACTCATAGTCCACCCAGCCTCCTGGCCCCTCGTCCCTGGAGGGCTTGAGGGGGTTACACACAAGCCAGTCATTCTCACCAGGTGGGAGGAGTAACAACTTCTGATAACAAATTACAGCTGTTTGGGGTGACATAAAAGCATGAAGGTAGGTTTCTCACCAGACTAGCCTGGATGGGGATTTTTTTGGTCAAACAGAGCAGACCTAGATTTTTATAAACCATCACACACTACATGGACGGGCTACAAATTACGTTAGGGGCCCAAGGACTGAAACCATCCACTTTGGCCAGGCATGATAATAACAACTTGCATGAGTTGTTTCACAGCAGGAGGCCCTGATAAGGAACACGGTGCTGCCCTGAAGACTAACCAGGAGGAGGTGGGAGGGACCCGACCTCCCAGAATTCTTGGTGCTCGAATCCATCTTGGCTGAGAGGTGTGTGTGCAGCCAGGAAGGACCCTGAGCCAGACCAAGGAAGAGCCGAGTGAGACAATTGGCCAGAGACAGCCCAGAAACTAACTCCCATTCCGATAAAACCTGAGATCGAGAGCCACATGGCAGAGCAGTTCTCCTGGGTTCCCTTCCCCGCTGCGTGCCTCCTGGGTGGGTGCCGTTTCCCAATTCTTGGGCCTTGGAAGGGGTCCCCCTTCCTGCAACAGTTACAGACTACTATACTATTTTACCAAGAACTTTTTTACATGTTATTTCATCGAGTCATGACTACAAATCCCATGAGATAGTTATTATTATCATCTCTCTATGTCATGGCCCAAAGATATTCAAGGCCCGGAAATATTAAATGACTCATCCAATATTATTCAACATGTAAGTTATAGACTTAAAGTTTGAACCCATGTCTCTGGCCCTAAGTCCAGTTTCCATCCAACACAACAGCCTATCCATCTCCTTTACTAAGGGAATATACTTTCTATGATTTTCAAGCAAAACTTTTATTTTCCATTGGTACAATTTTTTTCCTAATGAGGACCTGTTATTACTAAATCATATAATATTTTAATAATTTATGAATGCAAATAATGTGTTACTTAGGTGTCATAGGAAAGAACATGAGAAATCAGTGTTAATATTGCCACTAACCCTGGACCTATCACTTGAAAGTCTTGATTTCTTTATCAAATGGATATGCTTCTTTCACATTAACCTGTGTGTCCCTACATTATGAGATAGAAGCAAAAGGTTGCACAACGTGATTAACACAAAATTTTCCAGGAATGGCTTAAATGAAATAGATTTTCTTAAAGTGATTGACCAAAGACCTATCAAGAGTTTCCATTCAATTCCCTGTGCAGTTAAGAGTGTTTCTGGTTAATTGTCGCCCTCCAGGAATTAAGAGGTCAGAATGCCCTCAGAGCATGAAGATAAAATGCAGAGTAACAAGAGAAAAATAGGAAAATTGGCATAAAAATATGGGATCCTTCAGTCTATATAAATTCAAGAGAGAGTATATTTTCTGAGAGAGTCCACCTGCTCTGAGGTGGTAGTAAGAATTTAGTTAGCTGAAAAAGGGCAAGCAACTTCCTTCAAGCAATTAAGATGCTGTTTCAGGAGTTCCCGTTGTAGCTCAGCGGAAGCGAATGCGACTAATAACCATGAGGTTGATGGTTCAATCCCTGGCCTCACTCAATGGGTTAAGGATCCAGCATTGCCATGAGCTGTGGTGTAGGTCCCAGACATGGCTCGGATCCCACATTGCTGTGGCTGTGACCTGTGGCATAGGCCAGCAACTATAGCTCCAATTTGGCCCCGAGCATGGGAACCTCATATGCTGCAGGTGTGGCCCTAAAAAGCCCCAAAAAAAGAAAAAGAAAAAAAAGATGCTATTTCATAAAGCATGATCATGAAGCATGATTTAATACAGAATTTTTTTTTTTTTTTGGTCTTTTGTTTTTTGAGGGCCATACCTGCAGCATATGGAAGTTCCCAGGCCAAGGGTCTAATTGGAGCTGTTGCTGCTGGCCTATGCCAGAGCCACATGAGCCACATCTGCGACCTACACCACAGCTCATCGCAATGCTGGATCCTTATCCACTGAGCGAGGCCAGGAATCGAACCTGCAACCTCATTGTTTCTAGTCAGATTTGTTCCCACTGTGCCAAGATGGAACTCCCATAATATAGAAAATATTTTTGATAGAATGTTTTTTGGTCTTTTTAGGGCCATACTCACAGCATATAGAAGTTCCCAGGCTAGGGGTCAAATCGGAGCTGTAGCTGCTGGCCTACACACAGTTGAGGGCAAAGCTGGATCCTTAATCCACTGAGTGAGGCCAGGGATCAAAGTCTCATCCTCATGGATACTAATCAGGTTCGTTATTGCTAAGCCATGACAAGAAGCCCTAGAATGTTTTAAATGGAATTTTAACGTTTTGTCGTAGAACTCAGGAGCTTTTAAGTTTTTATCTTTGACCCTGCTCCTGTCCATATCCTGAGTGTACCCTTCCTACCGTCTCGATGTGATTGCTTCTCTATGTCTTCAGTTTTTGAAGAAGGCTTGGTAGGTTCCAGTCGTTTTTAATAAACAGTTGTTCAGCAGTTCATTGTGATTTTGGTGTGTCAGTGAGAGGAGGTGAGCTCTAGGTCCTTCTCCTCTACCATCCTGGCTTAATTGTTGACCCTGCTCTCATTCAGATTACTTTTCCCAGTAATTCCATAATTTCCTGTTCATTAAGCCATCCTCCTCTTCACAGATTCGGACTTCTCCAAGACACACTCATTTCCTTTAGGTCCTGCGGGGATTTTAAAATGAGCAGTCAAGGGCACAATGATTTTCCTTTCCTTGTCCACTCATTCAGGGTCCCTATTATTCTTCTCCCACTTCCCATCCCATTAGTGGACATGTCTAGTTTATACTTGCTCCTTTCATGATGGCGTCTTCCCTTATAATTCTATCCGCATCTAATGCCTTCTTCCTCTGCTTTGTCCCCAAGTCGATGAGAAATTTTCTTTAATGCAGGTTAAGCATGGTAGTAAAACACCTGTAGCAGTTTCTAAGGGGTGCCTAATTATAATTTTCAAATGTCTTTTCTTGATTCAAAGGGTCAGCTAAGGTTTTGGGTGGTACTGTTGATAGAAAGAAAATCCTTTCTAATTAAGAAAGCAAAAATTTATATGTATATAGTTATGATAATTATATAAATATTAAAATAAAATAAATATGAAAACAAATGTATATATTATGGTCACCTTCATTATTATATTATATATAATGTATACATATTATATAATTAGGTGGGAGGGAGATAGAGAGAGTCTGAAACAACTCCACCATGTACATTACAAGGTTTAAAAAAAATAGACTGTAAGATAAGATCTCTTCTCTAAAGGATCACTCAGGTTTACTGATTTGCACTTCAATATTATGTCTTGAACTTTTTTCCCTCTGAATTTTACTTTCACCTTTCTGTGAAACCCTTGTTGAGAATAAGATACATCTCAAATTTTGTCTCCTATTGAAACAATACGAAAAGTGTTTTTGGCACTTAGTCTTAAGTGAAAAAACAAAATAAGAATATTCTAAAAAAAAAACCCCACTGATTTATGTCACCTGTCACATTTCAGCTTCAACTTGGCTGTTAGCATCTATGGACCCAAATATTGTGCTTAATTACAACATATATTTAAACAATGGTTGACATTTTTGTGTCCCTTTTTCTCAACTATGTTTTTCTTTTTTAAAAACAGTTTAAAGTCATTTTTGAAGGAAACAGAGTATAACTCAGTTAAATAAATGGATTTAAATTATACCTTTAAGGAAAAAAAATCTCAAGGGAAAGTGTTTATTATGGAATGACTACATGTTTAGGATGAGTATATGCTCAGAAAATGTAGCAACTCTACAATATAAAAAAATGGGAGGAGAATAAAGATAAGCAAAAACTTTTTGCTACCAACAATCATATTGGTGATAACAGTATAAGTATTATGATTCAGTGACTATATATAGAGTATGGGATAAAGTTAACAAGTAATTATGGAATATCCAAATTCTATCATCTTCAATGTCCTAGAGAAGGAGGACATAGACTAAAGGAGACCTATAAGTAACAGACAAGAGGTTAAGTAAAAAGCCCTGCAGCCCTGAATTTGAGCTGGAATTTGAATATATATCAGTAAATATTCATGAAGGACTTTATCATAATAATAATAATGTATAAATTCAATGTAATTCCAATCAAAAAGTCCAGTAGAATTTTTTGAGGAAATCAACAAGCTGACTCTAAAATGTGTTTCGTGGAGTTCCTGTCATGGCGCAGCAGAAACGAATCCCACTAGTATCCATGAGGTTGTGGGTTTGATCCCTGGCCTTGCTCAGTGGGTTAAGTACCCAGCATTCCCTTGAGCTGTGGTGTAGGTCACCAGACATGGCACGAATCCTGAGTTGCTGTGGCTGTAGCATAGGCCTGTGGCTATAGCTCCGATGCGACTCCTAGCTAGGGAACCTCCATATGCTGTGGGTGTGGCCCTAAAAAACAAAATAAAATAAATAAAATAAATTAAATTAAATAAATAAAATAAAATAAAATGTGTTTGATAAGGCAGAGGAACTAAAATTGCCAAAATAATTTTTTAAAAGAACAAACTCACATAACTTGATTTTCAGACTTGCTTTAAACTGTAGTAATCAAGTCAGTGTGATAATGGCAAAAGAATAAAGGCGTAGATCAGTGGAATGAAATAGAGTCCAGAAATAGATACATATATGGGTTAATTGATTCTTTTCAAAGTTGAAAAGGCAATGTAGTGGAGAAAGAACACTCTTTTCAGCAAATGCTCCTGAAACAATTGGATATCACAAGCAAATTTAAACCACGATCCATCTCTTACACCACACACAAAAAATTAACTCAGACGCATCATAGACTTCATGGGAAACCTAAAACTGTAAACATTCTAGAAAGAAGTATAGGAGAAAGTCTTGGCTCTGTAGTATCTTCCCCTCCAGAAACAAGGAAGATTGCCTGTTTACATTGTCCGCTGGAATTCGCTGGATGACTGACCCACAGGTAGCAGAAAATGGTGTTTCTGGGAATAGCCTCTGAGGACGAGAACCATGTGGTCCAAAAGGCCTCCAAACATGCTTCAGCCTTGATGACCTAGCAGCAGCAGGTGTAATATAGCCATTGATTTGGCACAATGGAGAAAATCACATTATCGTCCCGTTTCCCATTCTTGCCAATGGCCCTGCTGGGCCTAAACGACCATTTGGAGCCAGCCTACTTTCTGTCCTGTGAATGAGACCAGAGAGCTCTTCTGGCCCAATGAAGGAAGAAATGTACGCTGTTCCTCATTTGCTTTCCCACTGATGATTTGTTTTGCAGCCTTTCTCTTGCTAGTGTTCTATAGCAGCTGTTCCTTTTCTTTGCTGTGTATATGTCTCCCTTTTATCTTGGCAGACAGGGCAATTTCTTTGAAATAAAGCCCCCTTCTCTGTTGCAAGTGACCTTGAGACATTCAGCGCTATCATTTCCCAGCTGTATTAGTGACTCCAAATTCAATTTCAAGGTTTTGAAAGCTTTCCCTTGTCCACCTTGTGTTCACTTGCCTTCGTTTAACTGTCCTACAGGGCGATTGCTTTGGGATCCTGGTATCCATTTTAGCATGTGTCTAACTCAGCCAAAGAGAATTGCAGCGAGCGTGGCCTCAGTGCCTGGGGCCTGGCAGTGATCCAGGGCACCACAGTTGAGGTCTCCTGTCATGTCTTTGGATGCTGTGAATAGCCAGCAATGGGAAAAGAGGAAAATGTCATGCTAGGACCTCAGGGTCCAGATCATGCAAATCATTTAACAATATATAGCAGAGACTCAATTACTCACAGTATATAGGACCAAGAGTGCTTTCCCAACAGTAAACTTGAATAATAAGCAATTATAAGCATATTTTAAAATGCAGATGCAGGCTTCTGATTGACGGGTGGGATGGTATACATGGTGATGCCATTGAAACATGCTATTTATGGTTGTCATCAATTACATTGGTGTTTGTCAAGCAACAGCCTTCTGAAACTTAGCTTCCTCATTTGTAAAATTTGTGTCTAAGGCATTTTTCAGACCAAGGCTTCTGGGCCACCTGCTTAGTGGGTATTCAGAAATATATTTGATTCAGGTCTCCATGATTTTGTGTCTTTTGTCTCACAAATACTATTCCAAAAAAAAAAAATGAGAAATAAGTTTCATCTCTCGTGCCCAGGATAACCAAATACTTAGGACTTCCTGGTTGCAAAGGATTCTGAAAACAGTGCTTAGGATCACCAAGGCGCAGGATGGAGGAATGGTAGCAGATATGCCTTAGGAATGACATTCCAGCCTGTAGATTTATCCTTATTATAGCCCCATATCCTGTGCCTGGTCTCTCTGATTCCTCCCCTCTCTGTTTCTCCCTCTTGATGGAATTCAGGCTGCCTGAATAACAGTTATCCTACCAACAGAACTTAAAAGACCTTTACAACCTCCTATCTGTTTGAAATTTTAGCAGACTGTAATTACAGGGGAAACAAATCAGGATTAACAGTAGAATTAGGGGTTCAAATTAAGCAAAATATCAAAAAAATAAATTATACCCAAGCTTTATTGCAAAGTAATTGGGTTATCCCCAATGCTGATATTTTTGGAGATTCTTTGTTGTACATTCATGATAAAGCTACAAACTCTCTTTTTACCCCTCTTACACTGGTTCATTCCACGGTAAAGAAGCACCCGCATTTAGTATAGCTATTTCATGGACATGATAAAGAACTTTAATAAATGCCACTTAAAATGGTCAAAGTTCAAAGGAGATGAATTTATTTCTCAAGCGATTCTATAATGCTAATAAGGTTTTTCTCCAAATTTAGCTCCCAATCTCCTGTCTTTAAACAGGAAAGATCAACCTCAGTTATGATGTGAAAATGTTGTACTTGATACAGAATAACATTATAGACTCCAGAATTGTTTAATCAGCTAAAACATCAACCAAGTTTCCCAAGAAAGATTCACGATCATTGACTGGAAATATTTTTACTATCCTTTTCTATATTAAGTGTTTATTCCATGCTTTCTCTGTCCATCAGGGCTCTAGGAGGTTTAAGTTTCAAATGTTTACCCCATTACATTCAGTGAAAGACAGTCTTTGGAGTTCAGAAAAATGATGCCTTTTCTCCGGTGTTTCTTCATGGATTTAATAGCCACTTGGAAGGAGTTCAGGCCAACGTGTATATGTATGTTACATGTGTGTATGTGCCTAGATGCTTGGTGGGGGGATTTTCAGTTTTCCCTAGAGAGATACACAGAGTTTTGGGAGCATGAAGGTGAAGTTGGAGGAGGGAGCCCTGGGGAATCCCAGTGCAGGATAGGCTTGGCTGTATTCTACCTCATCCTGCAAAGTGTTCTGGACACAACTCCAACATGTATGGAGACTTTCCCACACCAACAGGCAATTCTTAGATGCCAGGAGCATGTCTGAAAATTCAACTCAATTTTGACACTATCTACCCAGATATAGAATTAGATCCCACAGGTAAAGGGCTCAGTCCAACAAGACCACCCTTCACTTCCGAGGCCAGTCTCAAGTCCAGGTTGTTACCTGTACTTCTGACCAACTGGCTATAAATCAGATGTCCTCACCACCCTCACCTTGGGTTCAATCAATTTGCTAGAACTGCTCATATAACTTAAGAAAACTCATTTCCTTACTAAATTATCTGTTTATTATAAAAAGTCATTAAAGGTTACAAATCAATAGCCAGATGATGAGAAACATAGAATTAGGTCCCAAACAAAGGAGCCTGTGTCCCCAAGAAGCCTGGGGCCCAACACAGTAGTTCGTAGCAGTGGTATGGTTCCCAGCTCTCTGAGAAAGGACAAAAAGATATCCTTGTTTTAATGGTGCCTTTATTACATAGTCATGATTGACAAATCATTGGCCAATGGCAATTGATTCAACTAGCAGCCCCCTTCTCCTCCCTGGAAATCAGGGGAAGGGGAGTTCTCCTAGCAACCAGCTCTTATCCTTGGGTGGGATCCAAAAGTTTTCTTTCCTGAAGCACTTTCAGCAACCAAAGACAAGAAACAAATGTTTTATCATTGCTCTTAACACTCAGGAAATGTCGAGAGTTTGGGAGCTGTGAGCCAAGAACTGGGATTGAAGACCATATACACTTGGTCTATATATGACAAATATTTTTCCTACAAATCACCATATTGCACATCCCTTTGCCTGACAAGGATTTATCCTGCCTCATCCTAGTGACTCTCTTATCAAGGTTGGGGAGGAGACATCTTTCCATATTTCAAGATGCCTAATGGTTATGGGTAAATTTCTAAACTTTAAATATGGAGAGCATTTAAAAAAATAATGCAGGAGTTCCCATTGTGGTGCAGTGGTTAACGAATCCGACTAGGAACCATGAGGTTGTGGGTTGGATCCCTGCCTTTGCTCAGTGGGTTAAGGATCTGGCATGGCCGTGAGCTGTGGTGTAGGTTGCAGACGTGGCTTGGATCCTGCATTGTTGTGGCTCTGGCGTTGGTCAGTGGCTACAGCTCCAATTCGATCCCTAGCCTGGGAACCTCCATATGCCACGGGAGCGGCCCAAGAAATAGCAAAAAGACAAAAAAATAATAATAATAATAATGCAGACACTATTATGGGGTTCTTCAAAGCAGTCTTTTTAGACTTTAATATTTGTTATGAAATAGTATCTATACTTATTTTCTTGCCTAGATTAGCATTCATTTTTCACTGTAGTCCTAGTGCCTGAAATTGAGCAGAGTACAGGGTAGACTATGAATAAATGTCCCCACATGAATAAAGTTATTCAGTTTTATTAGTAACAGTATTTAAATGTTATCTCCTTAGACTCAGAATCTCAGAACTTCAAGAGAACTTAGAATTTAGAACTTAGAATTTATGTTGCCCAACCCCCTTATTTTGAAGTAAGGAAACCCAGATTTAGACAATTTTCTTTCTGGGCTTTAAAATAATGACAGGGAAATTATTAAAGATCATCTCACAGACAGAAGTAGACCTGAGGCTGGAGCTCAGGTGTCCTGACTCCTACTGAGTTTCTTATTCATCTCTCTCTTCAATTTAGCATCTTGTTAAAAATCAGAGTCATATTCCCATATTTCCTGGTGGTGTTTCTATGTATTGGAAAGTAGGAAGATAGAAAGGGAATCTTCCATGAAAACGGGCTGTGCCCTAGAAAATGTAAGAGTTACTGTGATAAAAGATGCTCTTTTCCTTCCTATCTCTCTCAAATTATTTTTATGACATCTTGCCCAAATATCTCTGTCCATTGTTCCCCAGATGTCTTGACAACTTTATGGAAAAGGGTACCATATGAAAATATTTCCCTGTGAAGTCCTTACATTGAGGCCACTATCATCTGCCACATCTATGTATTTTTTCCTTAAAAAATTATTACACCATACAATCATATGAGCAAATGATTCAATATATTTGGTGTATAAAATTCAGAAGTACTGGGATGAGAGCATTTGTGAGCTATTTTTGTTTAAACTCTCTGCTTTTCCCCTAGAGATTCTGCCTTCTGTCAAGATTAAGTTGTTTGGGCTTTAATATTTGTCATCAAACAAATGGCTTTGATCTCACAGATGCCATAGAGAGGCAGGGTAGAAGAGTCCCATTACTCAGAGAGAAAACAAATTCATGGGCTGCAGACAGCCACTCTGAACATTAAGTCCCGATACAGCAGTCATTCTTGAGACAGAAATCGGAGGACCTGCAGAGAAATGTCTTTTTCCCTAAGAGGCAGTTTCATCATGGAGGGAATGACACAACAGCATCCACGTGGTCAAGCTGGGTTTTCCTGATCCTACACTTTGGCTGGGAAATGATCACTAATTCATGTGTACCACCAGATATCTCAGGCACACCTCTGTAAATCCATGAGAAACAAGCTATTTAAGGCTAGAACTAGATTTTCTCTGCCTTCCCCCTGCCCCAGCCTGGCCCACAGTAAGTCCTTAGCAGAACTAAGTGATCAGAAAGAACCAACTTATAGCAAATGCAGCTAGAGTCTAGGCCACTGGTTATCAACAGAGGGTGATTTTGACACCATCCTCCAGGGGCGGGGAGCAGAGATATTTTTAGTTGTCACAACTTGGAGCAGCATTTCTATCAGTGTCTAATGAATACAAGCCAGGAATGTTGGTAAATATCCTACATCATCCAGGCCAGTCCTTCAACAAAGAAGTGTCTGGTCCAAGTTGCCATTAGTGCTGAGACTGAGAAACCCTGCCAAGGCTTTTAGAAGGGAAAAGAATTCACACAGGGAAAATAAGCACTATTTATGACAACTCAAGTTTCCCAAATACACCATATTTTGCATTAATTAAGACTAATGGGAGTTCCCTTTGTGGCTCAGTAGGTTAACAACCTGACATAGAGTCTTTGAGGATGCGGGTTTGATCCCTGGCCTCACTCAGTGGGTTAAGAATCCAGTGTTGCCACAAGCTGCAGTGTGGTTTGCAGATGAGACTCGGATCTGGTGTTGCTGTGGCTGTGGCATAGGTCGCAGCTGCAGTTCCAGCTGGCCTGGGAACTTCTATATACAGGGCCAGCTGTAAAAAGAAAAAAAGAGAGAAAAAAAGACTTATGAATTCGTTTCATTAGGACCATCCTGTGTGGGTGGGGTTGCGGATTTCTCCCCAGCAGACAGTAGCTCGCAGGAGCAGGTCCTGCCTAGACAGATAGATATACAGTGATATGCTCTTGCTATCAGGAAATGGCCAGTACTGCTGTGACAGACATGAGCCGTTTTGGAAATGAAGGTTTCGGATTAAAGACTGAACCAGGTTTGATAATGTGGGGAGAGCAGCCCTCACTGGTAGGTTGGGGTGGAGGTGATGTTTTCTCAGACAGAGCAGATATGGAGAGTGACAAAGCACTGTCCCTTTCCAGGACATGGTCTGCAGATGTCCTTGCTGTACTGAGAGCAGACAGTTGCACATTTTCATTAGATGCTCTAGGGCTGAGAGAAGATCTTTTTCATATTATCACTCTCCCATAATGATAAGCCTAAGGGAAAGAAAAAAAAAATCTTCTTAAAATGCTCTCACCAAAATGGACAGAGAAAAATGACTCTAGTGGCTCCCATTTCTCAAAGCTCCATTTAAAATCTTTTCCCCCAAACACATTTGTTTATTTTTAACGTATTCCTGATAACATCATTGATTATATCTGATTCATAATTAACTTCAAAAATATGAGTAAGACTCGGAATTTCCATTTAATACTTACATGTAAGAAAGAGAATATTGGTGATTTTGTTTGCTCCAATTAGTAGCTCTTCGTGGACGTAGAGCATTCATCAGTTTTACTTTACCCATTTTATCAGATGGTAGAATATTGGTATTTGATGTTGAGCAAAAAAGTATTTATTTTTGAAAATCTTTTCCCCTAATCATTATTGTTAATGTGAATCTCTTTCATTATTTCATCCCGCTGTTAAGATTAAGCTCACCTCATGGACATCCCCAGTGTCGTCATTACTATGGTAACAGTCCTCATGACTTGAGTAACTACTTTGTATCACAACTTGTCCTGGGTACTTTATACAATATTTCCTTTAACTCTTACAATAATGGATATAATGGGTATCATAGCCCAGATTTTACAGGCACAAGGAAAATGAATCTCAAAATTTAGTAGTTTACTACAAGGGACAGAGTCTGGATTCAGTCTGAGGTTTGCCTGACTCTTTTATCAGGGATACAGATATAAGATTGTATCACAAGGCACAGGGCAATTCAACCAACATCAGTTATGTGCTTTTTTTCTGTGTCATGCCCTGTTCTAGCTACTGCCAGGAATAAATAAATGGCAACTGCAGAGTCTCTGTGACATCCAGGAATGCCCTCAACAAGGAGGTAGAGAATACAAGTATGGAGGTAATATGTTTCTCAGCATTTTTACCAATGTACCACTCACACAAAGAGAAAAAAAAGATTATTCTGTAACTCAGAGGAGCTTCACATGTGGCCCCAAATGACTGCAGTGGGCATGACCTATCTTTAAACAATTGCTTTAGGTTATATATATATATATATATATATATATATATATATATATATATATATATATAACATTTTACACCGTAATATACCCATGCTGTTTTAATGTTAAAATAAATTTTAAAATTACTTACCATTGGCTGGAATGGGTGCTTCTGGAAGATGCGGCACTTTCTGCATGTGATTTCATATACCCTGTGATTTCATCATGCTGCTATGAAGATAGAAAACTGGAGACAGAAAACTGGAGACCCAGGAAACTGGAGACCCAGAAAACTGGAGACAGAAAACTGGAGACCCAGGGGAATGGATGGGCTAGTTCTGAAAGCCAGCAGGCTCAAGACCCAGGAAGAGCTGATATTTACATTCCAAGACCTTCAGGCAGGAAGAGTTTTCTCTCCTTCAGCCTTTTTCTTCTATTTAGGTCTTCCACTAGTCGGATGAAGCCCACCTACATTAGGGAGGGCATTCTGCTTTACTCAGATTTAAATGTTATTCTCACCCAAGAAAACCCTTGAGGGAACACCCAGAATAATGTTTGACCAAACATCTGGGCACCTCACAATCCAATCCAGTTGACAAGTAAAATTAAACCATCACACCCCCCAAAAAATAAAATAAAAAAGTAAAACTAAAAATGAACTCTATCAATACATCTCAAAATAAAAGTTTTAGATTTTAAAAAGTGAAGAAAAACACATCTCGAGATTAAAAGAAAGCAAATCCGAACTTCCTGGAGTTAATGGAATCTTGGACTTGGAGGTTGGATAAGATTTTGGAGTTCTTAGGAGGGAGGGTGTGTATTTTTCAGGAAAGAGGAAATGTGAATAATTGTGACCCAGAATGTGAACAGTAGCAGATTAAATCTGCTCCAGCTCTTCACTCCCCTGTGCTCAGATTAAAAAGCTCCAGTTCTTCACTCCCCTGTGCATCCGTATCTTTTTGCCATGTTACTTTGTAGCTCTTTCAACTAGAGCTAAAGGATTTCTTCTGCCCCTTGTCATTGGCCTTGAACATGTGGCTTTCATTAACCAATGAGATATTTGCAAATATAACACAGAGCCTGAAATATGTTTCTACAGATACCCAGAATGTTCTTTGTGCCATGGCACCAACCCCAGCCCAGCCTAGCCTCAATTAATTGATGTCACTGACCCACAGAAACATGACAAGAATAAAACAGATATTGCTTCATATGAGCAAGGCACTGAGCAATTCAGCCAGCATCCACTGAAAATTCTTCTTCTGTGTGTCCTCCTGTGCTGGCTATTGCCGGGAACAATAAAGTGGCAACTGAGAATCCCACCCAGATTGTTGTTAACCACCGATGTTTGGACCAGCTTGTTTCACAGAAAGCCTAACAAATCCCTCTAACTAGAAATACTATTCTTTTATTTCAATAAATATGTAAGTACCAACTCCATACCCAGACCTACTGGGGATATTATCTCAAATAAAAGAGACATGCTACCTGATCTCACAGAGCTGACAGACATGAACCTATTCTTCTTTGTTTTAAAAAGAAAAGTAATTTTTTCATACTGAAAATCATTACCCTCCACCATCTACTGCTTTTAAAATTAAACTCAAGTCTTGAAAGCATTCACTATCATAACATTTCAGGAACAAAGCTATAGCGTAGAAATGAGACAATATGCTGAGTTTGAGGTTTTGTTTTTGCTTTTTTTTTTTTTCCTGCAAAGCAGAGCTGTCTAATTGGAAAATATGGTGCTGAATGCGATAAATAGTCCAGTGGCCTTCTGAGCATATGAACATGAGTGTTTGTGTGTGTACACATATATGAGTATAGGAAATTCAACAAATGGTATATCATCTATTCAATTACACAAATGCAAAACCTGCAAGTTATCTTTGAATCATCTTTTCCAAGTTTTTCTAGATATCCCATGAATATGTAAATTTTTCTATCACACAATCATCCTAACCAAGCCAGTGTCATCTGCCCCCCTGAATTATGAAGTAATAACATCTTAACAGGTCTTCTTTCCTTGTCTAATCTGCATCGAGAGATTTATCAAAAATATGCAACTGGCCTTTAACTCCCCTGCATGATGCTCTTCACTGTTTCTCTACTTCTGAAGAATGAAGCCCAAGATTATTAGGACACAAAACAAGACCTCCCATACCTCAGAGCTGCTACCTTACCTCCTCCATTATTTCACAGGATTAACCATTCCTCCTCCTTGAGGCCTCAGTATAGGTCAAGTTCATTTTCCTAGTTCTATGTTCCTTTCCTTCAAAATACCCATTTCAGTTCAAAATGTTTCATATTTCTGGGAAATTATTTTTGTTTAATGACATTATTTTTCTTTGTGTCCATAAAAAATTTTATTACAGAAGTTTTTAAGCATGAGCAAAGTAGACCATAATAAACCCCATTTCTGTCTCCTTGCTTTAACAATTAGCAACGTATGGATCTTTTATATCTTTCATAGTGTCCTACTTCCTCCCCAAGGATCACAGTTTATCCTTAAATACCTTAGCCTGTATCTCTAGAAAATAAGAATTCTTCCTTTCAAAAATATCCACAATTTTCACACTCTTACACTGACAAAAATTAATGTTTTTTTTTTTTTAAGTTATCAAATACCTTGTTAGTGTTCAAATATTGCGTGAGATTTTTAAGTTTTGACGTCTTGTCCTATTGAGGTCTGGGACAGTCTGTCCAGGGCAATGCATGCTTTTTTTGTTTGTTTTGTTTTGTTTGTCTTTTTGCCTTTTCTAGGGCTGCTCCTGCAGCATACGGAGGTTCCCAGTCTAGGGGTCCAATCAGAGCTGTAGCCACCGGCCTACGCCAGAGCCACAGCAACTCCGGAACCGAGCCGAGTCTGCAACCTACACCACAGCTCACGGCAACACTGGATCCTTAACCTACTGAGCAAGGCCAGGGATCGAACCAGCAACCTCATGGTTCCTAGGCAGACTTGTTAACCACTGCGCCATGACGGGAACAATGCATGCCTTATAGTAAATACTCAACTATTGCTGAAAGCAACTGAACAAATGAATTATTGCTTAATAAATATTTATGAATATTTGTGAGCTGGACATGGGAGCACAAAGATACCTGAGGAGCAAGTCACAAAGAAGACTAAACAAACTGCTACCCCTTTTGACACTCCATGTGGAACAAATCACCTCTTCACTTGGCATTCTGGGCCTTGGGCAAGATGGCCCTGGGACAGACTCAGTGCCAAGAGGTGTCAAACTTTGCCCTGCTAGGCTCATGATACCCTCCTGTTCTCTCCCTGGAGTGAGACTCACAGATGACAGAGTGCTTCCTGTCACTGTAGATCTTTGTAAAAAAATTAATAAACGGAAGCCTCAATCAAGTAGAATCAGGAAACCAGATATGGGTCACACCCTACTATGACAGCAGAGCCCAACAGGAGGAAAAATCCTTTTCTTTCCTGGCAGCAACTCAACCAATGAAAAGCCATGGACTCTTTTATTACAACCCTCTCAACTTCCTTTTCCTCTGTAGAAAATGTTCTCCTTCCCTTGCTCTGCAGGGGCTTCTATATAGCTCATCATGTTTGCAGGCCCAGAATTACCACCCTACGCTGATCCTGAATAATTCCATTTTTCTGATGAAATAACTGGCAATCTATTTTATATCAGCACTTTCTTTCTTCCCCATCATTTTCTTTTCCCGATCCCCAAAGAGCACTGGACTCAACAAGGAGTGTCCACTAGTCAAAATCAGATGAACTGGGCACTGCAGGAATTGGTGGTTGATTGGGAGGCTTTGTGTCTCTGTGTAGACACTTGAGCATGATCTGAGTGTGTTATTAAGAAGCTCAGGGAGTTCCCGTCGTGGCGCAGTGGTTAACGAATCCGACTAGGAACCATGGGGTTGTGGGTTTGGTCCCTGCCCTTGCTCAGTGGGTTAACAATCCGGCGTTGCGGTGAACTGTGGTGTGGGTCGCAGACGCGGCTCGGATCCCGCGTTGCTGTGGCTCTGGCGTAGGCCGGTGGCTATGGCTCCGATTCGACCCCTGGCCTGGGAACCTCCATATGCCGCGGGAGCGGCCCAAGAAATGGCAAAAAGACAAAAAAAAAAAAAGAAGCTCAGGTTTATCTCATCTCACCACCGGGAAAGAGAGCAGTCATAGTCAAATTTCACCGTGGGAGGAAAAAAAGATCTGTGATGCTTATTCTATTTTTTTTTTACTTTTATTATCTTAAATATGTAGTTTATAGAATTTCTCTTATAAAAACAATACTTACCCCAGTTGTGATTTTTACCCCTTTATAAGCAGCTTCCCATGATATTATAAAACCTTGGCATTATCTTTTACTACACAATATTCCATTAAGCATCATTTCTAAACTTTTTATAATGAAAACTTCGTTTGCTTCCAACTCTGAATTATTATAAATAATGCTTTGATAAACAACTTCGTACATAAAGCTTTTTCTGGATCAAAGATAATTTTCTTAGGGTTGATTCCCAGAAGTAGAATGACTGGGTCAAAGAATATGAACAGTTTTAAAGCTTATGTAAGCCTATTACCAGATTGCTTATAAAGCATTGTTGTTCATTTATAAAATTAATTTGCCTTTAAATTAAATTTAATTTCGAAGTACCTTTTATTGTTTTTCTACTGCATAAATAGTGCATACTTACTATAGAGAAATTAGACAATACAGATCTGTAACAAGTAAATCAGAATCAAGAGCAGTTCCAGTACTCAGAGTTAATCACACAAGATCTCATTGCGTGGAGTTCCAGATATTTCTTTACGCTTATAAACAATGGGATTGTGCTGTGCATGCATCTATATCAAGCTCTATAAGGTCTGAAAGAAGAAACATCACAGATTTCTATCAATAGCTAGGATTTATTTCGGGGGTAAGCAGGGACACAGAGGAACTAGAGAAGCTGTTTCATCAGAGGTATAGTCATTCCAGAACCTAGTACTTCCAGAATAAGGATTTGGCTAGATCAAATGGAACAGCAGACTGGGGCCCTCTCTTTGTGCATCCATTCCTAATTCATGAAATGCTTTTAGCATTTTTACTTCCTGAAAGAGAGATTTGATTGGGTGTGTTTGCTGTCCGCCAGATGGAACACTTCTACGTCACTTTTGGATAGAGTTCATATTTCCTCTTTTATACCCAGCCTATATCTATTTCTCTCGTGCTGTTGAATGGAGGTCTTCAATCTGTGCAGTCACATGACTGGTCTCACTCCTGCCAAGCAATTCACGAAGCAAAGAAGGAATTCAGGCACTATCCTCTGACATGATGTAAGGAGGATGTCTATTTTTAGAACGTCATTCACATTAATAGCACCATAACATTGTTTTGTAATTCGCTTGATTAACTTAACATGGAATCTTCACTAACTTTCAGCATTCCATCATATGAATGTGCCAGAAATTATTTAGCCAGTTTCTTGCAGCTACATAACCAGGCAACTTCCAATTTGGGGATATAGTTTTTTAAATGAGAAAAGAGAAACTTTGCAGATGAATTATTTTTGGTTTCTTTTTGTCCTAACATGCCTTTGCTCATCTTTTTTAACTTTCCTAAGTCGTTTTATTTTAGGTGTGCATCTTAAACCAATCTGAAATTTTTGGTTTTTAATAAAAGTGTTTGGCCCTTTCATATTATTTTAATAATCAAATATGTATTGTATATTTTCTTTTATACTTTTTAAAATAAATTAGCTTAAACAAAACAAAAACAAAATGAGTGCTCCAATTCTTCCACCCCATCTTCTTTCCTACCTAAGCTATTTTGTTATTTTCTATGCATCCTGATTGCTTTTTTCTTTTAATCTCATTTGCTATACCTCTCAAGTCTTATCTGGGAATAATACATTGTCTGATTTGGAAGAACACATTCCATTTTTCTGTTAGCTGTCTTTGAATTAAAAAAAAAATCAAAAACAAGAAAACTCTATTTCTTTCATAACTGAGAAATAGCACCATAGCAATAGCATATGAAAATATACTTTTCATAGAGGCTCACACATTTAGAAAAAAATTAATTTACCTCCTAAACGTACCAACTAGATTTTTATAGGAATAAACAAATTTTTAGGAAAAACAAATTACCATGGCTAAATAGATACATTTGATTTCTCCTTGCTCAAGAATTTCAAGAAATATAAAATTCCAAGATTGAAATGTCTTCATTAAGTTTTATAACCATTTTCCAACCGTTATTTACATACAAATTATGATTTACTGACTTTACCTATCATCACTATCTTATATGTCTTTCTTCTTCAGTGCACTATTTATTTAACTTATTAGTCATGTAATTTAATTAAGATATATGAGTGCTGTATTTTTTTTAATCTCTAACTGATAAGGACTTTATTTTTTTAATTATATAATGATTTTTATTTTTTTCCATTATAGCTGGTTTACAGTGTTCTGTCAATGTTCTACTGTACAGCATGGTAACCCAGATACACACATATGCATACATTCTTTTTTCTCACATCACCATGCTCCATATAAGTGACTAGACATAGTTCCCAGTGCTACACAGCAGGATCTCATTTCCTGAGTGCTTTCTTATTTCAAAATAGGAGAATTTGTTGATTTGATCTTCTGATTTCTGAATTGGTCTTCTCTCCTAGCCAATCTGCTATTCATTGCCTCCACTTCATTGTATTTATTTATTGTTTAAAATTATTTGGCTGTGCCTGTGGCATGTGGAATTCCCAGGCCAGGGATTGAAGCCAGGCCGCATCAGCCCCCTGGGTCAGTGACAATGCCAGATCCTTAACCCGCTGCACCACCAAAGAACTCAGTCCACTTTATTTTAAACATGGAAATCCAGTCTTCCCTGATCTTCTTTCTCCTTTTATCACTCAATATCCTAAGGAATTATATTAGTAGTAGGCATTTGATAATTTCTTTGTTTCTTATAAATCAGTTCCATGTAGAAGCATTACCCCCATTCCTCAAATTGATTCTGTGGATCATCAGAGTCTTTTCAGATGTCCCATGATTTTTTTTTTTTTTCTGTATCGTAAATTATGGGTGGGATGTGGTGAGTGTGTGTATATGTAAGTGTGTTGGGTGGTGGCTTATCTTGATGGATCCAAGGAGCCTAGATGGTTTCTTTCAGAGATTCTGTAAGACCGTATAAAACCCAATTTATGCTCAGTTAAGAGGAGAGGGAACAATTACCTCTGTAGTCTGTGTCGTTGTTTGTTAGTGCATCTTTTTATTTTTTCGTTTATGTGTGAAGTTATCTCCCTGAATCAGAGTTGTAGAAATTAAATCGTGCTCCAGTCAAGAGGCAGGTCTGTCAGGATCTATTACAATGTTCTTTTTATCATGTTTTCTTGTTGCATTCTGTGGTCATCTGAGGCATGCTTCTGAGGCATTGTCTCTCATTCTTTGATCTATGCTCTTCATAGATAATCCTTATACTTTTATAAACTCAAACTTGTGAATGTTCTAATGAAAAAAAATACTGAATTTCTTATGCTTATAAGGGCATCCTCCACCTCGAAATCTAACAAATATTTGCCTATATTTCCCTTTAATGTTTTAAATTTACATGGCTGTTCTATCCTTCTGCAAGTTATTTTTGTGTCTATTATGAGATAGAAGTGCTTCTCTAGCTTCTCTCAGATAGTTTGCCAGTTGTTCCAATGCCTTATTGAATAATCCATCACTTTTCCACTGCCCTATTGTCCTGCTTTTATCATGCATGTCTTCATATGAATCTATCTTTATTTTGCTACTGTATTCATTTTTTACTTTTTAAAAAGTTGTATTGAAGTATAGTTGATTTACAGTGTTGTGATAATTTCCATTGTACAACAAAGTAATTCAGTTTTACATATTCTGTACTTTAGATTTCAATGATATCCACTGATGTCTTGATTTCAATGACATATTTTGCTCATAATCTGCCAATATCAAACTCTTTTGATAATAGCTGCTTTTAATCCAGGGTATTATTAAGTTTTCTCTTAAAGAGCAGCTAGTCCTTTACAAAAATTCAGTTTTAACACATACAATTTATTATCATTATTTACTTAAATTTTCCTCTGCATTTTACAATTCATTATCCACCATTGTTTCTTACACTATCTTTCTCGAGTTATAAATCTGTTTTTATTTGTATTGGCTAAAGTAATTCCTGAGGTTTTTACGAGATTTCTTTAGTAGCATTCTTTCCGAAGTCCTGCACATCTGAAAACATTCTCCTTTTCCCCCTCACAGTTGAAGGATATCTTGGCTGGTTATAGAAATCTTAGGATTTATAAATTCATGTACATTCTTCAATTATTCTCTTAGCTCCCAGGTTTACGAAAGCGAAACCTGATACTTCTTTGATTTTCCTCTGTAAAATTATTTTTTTCTGTCTACAAACAGGGCCAAGGCAAATCTGACTAGCTGCTTCTTTCTATAAATAAAGTTTTACTGGGACACAACCATAGCAATTCATTTCCATAGTGTCTGTGAACGGCTTTCACACATAAGGCAGATTCGAGTCATTGGAAGAGGGACTATATGGCCCATAAAAACTAAAAGATTTACTACCGGGCTTTTCTCAGGAAAAGTTTGCCGACCTCTTCTATATTCTAATGCGTAAGAAAACTGTCCAGTGAGAGCATTTCAGACCTGACAGAACAGTGGGGAAAATATTTCGGAACTTGGCATCTTTGGGTGGTGGTCCTAACACACCATGAATATGGCCTCCTACAAATATGGGCGACCAGCCTTGTAAACACCACCCTAGAAGGATGCCAAACGTCTGATCTCCAGATAGGTTTGCACCAACTATGATTCCAGACAGCCTAGTGAAGCCAATTTCATTCTCTCCGAGTGAGGTAGGAGCTGGGGAGAGAGAGAGGGGCGACCTTTTTTGAATGGCTTTCTGCATTCTGCAGCAGATCCAGCTGTCACATTATTGAAGCTGCTGATGGCCCTAGAGTAACACTTCCTTTAGGGCAGTGCAATCTTGCTAGTGGAAGAGGTTTAATTTAGCAGCCGTCTAATTTAATTTTCTCTGTTTGGACAGAGTGTAATTTGCTGCTAGAAAGAAACCCTTCGAAGAGCTTTGTTGTCTTAGCTGACAATGACATGGCTTCAAGTCACCCTACCTCCGAGCCCCGGTGCTCACACATACATGGCAGATTTATATTCTTTATCTCTTTAGTTGCTATTTCAAATCAGCGCTTGGGTGATAGCAACTTAGGCAGACAAGGTAGCTCATCTAATTCTACTTATGCCAAATTAAGTTTGGTACAAGGAGCAGAACAACATAAATCACAGAATCCAAAAAATAAAAATAAAAAAAATAAAAAACTAACTTCTTTCAGAGCTCCTAATTGGAAAAGGTAACATATTCAGTAATCTCCTGGGATTCTGGAAGATCTAATTCATCTTGCCAGGAAGAGCAGTTATTATCAAGGACCAGTGTGCTTAGCTCACTCCACACAGAACCAGAATCATGGAAAGGAAGTGGGCCGCGTTTCATCTAAATTTGCTGTCTGTCCCATTTACACGAATTTAACTCACATAAACCACTGAGCAAGCAACATGAGTTTCCAGACCATTCTGTAGTTCCCTGTTTTCATATGTGTCTAGAAATAGTCCGAGAATTTTAGCAGGAGGAGAAATCAAGCCCATCTGTTTTGGAGACTTGAAAAAGCTCCCCTTTCCCATCACTGAGTGCTTTGAATAGAACTCTGAGGAAGCAGGTTCATTTGGGTCAGGTAAGGCAATCTCAGATCCTAATTTAGTTTATTGAACAAACGCTGGCACAGTGCTTACTTAGCTGCCATGCACTATTCTGAGCACTTGACAAAGTAAAATGTTTGATCTCCTATTAGGGCAGGTATAATTATTAAAATCTATTTTACAGATGAGAAAACCGAGACACAGAGAGGTTAAATAAGTTGCCCAAGATTGTAGAAATAGGACAACTCAGGATTGGAATTTGGATTCAGGAAGCCTGGATCCAGAGCCCAAGGCGTTAACTACCACTACATCTGTGCCATTTTCATCATCATCTCTCAGCACCAAGGGGAAATCCTTAAAGCTCTTGGCTGCCATGAAACATCCGCAGCTCAACCTGAGCCATCACAGTGAGCTCTCCTACCAGGAAGTTCCTGTAGCATTCATCTGTTCCCCCAGATCTCCAGTGAGGATTCTTGTCTTGTTAAGTAACAGTTTGGATATATGCAATAAAGCATACTCTTTAAACCTCTTGGAAAGCATACAAACCTAGCACTGGGTTTCATAAATACATACTGACTTCTTCATTGATCCTATTGTCCTTGGAGTTATTTAGACTCCAGGGACATTTTATTTACTTAGTATAGGAGGGTCTCTTTGAGATGTGTTTACCTGGGGAAATTTTCTTGTGTAACATTACAGACATCTTCTAGAAAGGTGAATAAATCTCAGGTCTCAGTGTTTTGAGGGCTTTAAGATCTCTGACTTCAAGGGCTTTTGCCATTTTCAAAGGGACATTTGTGATATCTATTGATCTTTCCCCCCTTGGTGAGAACTAGAATCGCATGTGTCCCAAGGCTGGTGTATGAGAGAAAATCATTGAGTCAGAAAGAGGCTTGCTCATCAGCCAATTTTCCTCTAAGTGCAGCTTTGCACCCTCTCTTTTCAACATACCATTTCCTCTAACTCCCACCACAAAACCGTGACACAAGTATTATTAGGATCACTTTGCAGATGAGAAAACTAAGAGCACTAGTCGTGTAGTGGTTCTTTGCAAAGACTACCTTAAGAATTCTGAAGGTCTCAGGATATATTCCTGGAGAATATCAAGGTCCTATTGCACTTAGTTTATGGATTGATTCTATCATAGGCCATGATAGAATCAAAAACATTTACTATAGTAGGACTTTCTCTAAAATGAAATATTACACAAAACCCCAAAACAAAGAGCAAAAAGACAGAGATCTTGAACTTGGCTTTATAGAACACAGTGCGAAAACCACTGCTATAGGTCAGGTACAGCTACTGGTCTCTGTCAGTTAGGCAGGGGACAGTCGGGAGCTGGAAATGGGTAGATACTCCATTTTTGATGGCTTCATGAGTATATACTTTTTTGGGGCCATGCCCACAGCATGTGAAAGTTCTCTGGCCAGGGATCAAACCCACATCACAGCAGTGACCCAAGCTGTTGCAGTGACAACACCAGACCCTTAACCCACTGTGCCACAAGAGAACTCCAAGTGTGTAGCTTTTATTATCATTAAATCTTAGCATGTACAAAGATACCAAGAGTAGGATTTGTTGAATCTGCTTAGAATTTAACCTGGTCCCTTAGACATTTACTTTATTCCTACTCAAACTAAATTTTTTAATAGCACAAGCATGAATTCATGCTTTCTTATTTTATTGGGAGTAAATTTTGAAAAGAATTGATGGTAAGCCAAGAGACCTCTACTTGAGAGGGCTCCATTAGTTCATAATTTGAAATATCCATCCACCCTCTCTGCTCCAAACACTTCACAAAAACTGACCAAAACCAGTTAGGGTTAGGGATGGTGATGAGTAAAGCCAAAAGCCCTGGCCTGAGGGGCTCTATTGCTGGAAGCCAGCAGTAGGCTGAGAGTCCAATTTGTGAAGGGTAATAAGGACTAAAACTGCAAAATAGATGAGAACACCTGAAGACAAGAGCTGGGTGAGGCTTGCTGGCTTGTGAAGAGAGACAGGAAAAAAAGCTGCCCTACTGAGTCTAAGGATCAAAGCTTTAAAAGAAGCTGTGGCCTCACATTTGTAAGACCAGAAATCAAGCTGCTTGCCACCCTGAATCTGTGACTCCCTTGACGTCGCTGCAGGGCAGGTTCCCCCCCAAACTGCACTTTAGGACTTGGTTCTAAACTGGAAGAAAAGGACTTCAGCGGAGGAAACTCAAAACAGCCCAGGGGACTCTACCCAATATTCTGTAATGACCTATATGGGAAAAGAACCTGAAGAAGAATGGATATGTGTATATGGGCAACTGAATCACTTCGTTGTGCGGCAGAAATTGTAACATTGTAAATCAGCCACACTTCGATAAAACTTCATAAAAAATTTTAAAAACTGCTAAAGACAAAAATAGAAAAAAAAAAAAAAAAAGAGGATCCAAGCCATTCCTCAAAATGAACCTGCAAAACCAATTTTCAAACCTAAGAAAAAGCTAATGCTAAGGAAGGCCAACAACAACAATAACATTTGTTTCCTATTCTGTTCCACGGGTTTCTCAGCCTCCCTTTGCAAGATATATGGTTTACCATATATTTTTACCTTATAGGACATGTTCTTAATCCCTTACTAGTCCTTTTCAAAATTGTCTTATTTTCAAGGCTTAGCTCTTCCAGCATACTTACGAGATAAGCTTGTCACATTCTATTTTTTTTTTTTTTTAATGCTGGGATACTTATTGGAATTGAATGACATTTAGAAAGAATTTATGTCTTTTTACACTTATAGATGAGGATGTATAGATATACATATCCATGGACATGAGCTACAGATAAGGCTATTCCAATCTTTCTATACATGTTTTATAATTTTCTCCTCAAAGGTCTTACACATCTTTATTTTACATGTAGGTACCTTATAGCTCTTGTCAGTATTGCAAAGGAGACTTTTTAAAATAACATTTTCCATTAATTATTACTGTTGTGTACATTGTCTTAATGGAATGGCCACTAGATTGACAACAACTTCTTGTGAGTCGTAATAGAGGCCAGAAGACAATGAGCTGATATCTTCATAGTGTGGAGGGGAAAAAATGACCAATTTAGGACTTCATATTCTGCTAGGTTGTCATCAAGAGAGAAAAAAAAAAAGAGAGAGAAAGGCATTTTTCAAAATACAAAGGCTCTGAGAGTTTACGATCTACAGATTCTTTTGTTTTTTTGGGTTTTTGTTTGTTTTTTTGTTTTGTTTTTAGAAAGCACTACAATTATTTATTCATTTTTGCCTTCTTGCCATTTCTTGGACCGCTCCCACAGCATATGGAGGTTCCCAGACTAGGGGTCGAATCAGAGCTGTAGCCACCAGCCTACGCCAGAGCCACAGCAACGCGGGATCACCTACACCACAGCTCACGGCAATGCCGGATCGTTAACCCACTGAGCAAGGGCAGGGACCGAACCCGCAACCTCATGGTTCCTAGTCGGATTCGTTAACCACTGCACCACGACGGGAACTCCCCATCTACAGATTCTCAGCAAAATAATTATCAATAAATTATGATTTATTCTAGCAAGAAAAAGTAATTAACCCAGTGAAAATGTACAGGATGTAAAAACCAATAGGACTTTGGTAGATTGGGGGTCTTTGCTTGTTGTTCTTGTTTCCTTACTGTGTTTCTAGGTGTGGATCTATCTTGATTTATCCTGCTTGATATTCAAAGCACACTTTGGTTCTGAGATTCCCGTATTTTTTTTTTTAATTCTGTAAAATTCTCAGTTCTTATCTTATCCCTCCATATTTTTTTCTTTTGAAACTTCTTTTAGAGATACCCTAAAAAATACTGTACTTGGGCAGATGTCATTCCTTTACTTTTCTTTTGGAGCATCTTAAATATAGTTACTTTAAAATTTTTTACTAGATAGTTTCTTAAAATTAATTTGGAGGTAATCAATAAGATAAAGACAAATTACCAGATAGTAAAAGGGGCAAAGATTATTAGCAAGAAATCACCAAAAAATCAAAACAAAACAAAACAAAAACAAACAAAAAAACCTAAATGGCCAAGTAAGGCATAAAAAGGTTCACTTTCAGAGTTCCTGTCATGGCTCAGCAGTAACAAATCTGACTAGGATCCAGGAGGATGCAAGTTTGATTCCTGGCCTCACTCAGTGGGTTAAGTATCTGGTGTTGCCGTGTAAGCTGAGGTATAGGTGGTAGACGCAGCTCAGATCTTGAGCTGCTGTGGCTGTGGTGTAAGCTGGCAGCTGTTGCTCCAATTTGGCCTGGGAAATTCCATATGCCATGGGTGTGGCCCTAAAAAGACAAAAATAAAGTATGACCTTTAAAAAAAATAATTAAAAAAAAATGTTCTCCTCATTCATACTATAAGAAAAATACATAACTTAGCATGTCAAGCACAATTCTAAGTACTTAATTTTATCCTGTTATTAAATCATCAAAACTCCAACTCCTATTTTACAGAACAAAAGAAAAGGAACAGAATCATGTAACTTGTTCAAAGTCAAACATGAGTAGTAGACCTGGGTTTTAAACCTAGGCAGAAGGGCTGGCTGAGAGCCCCACTTTCCAATATGGTAGCCATGAGCTACATATGGCTATTTAATTTAAATTTAAATTAATTGACATTAAATACAATTTAAAAATTCAGTTCCTCACTTGCACTGGCTACATTTCAAGAGCTTGATAGTAACATGTGACTAGTGTTTTGCCATAATGGACAGAGAAGATATAGACTGTTTTCATCATTGGCATTATTGAGAAGGTGAAATCTGAACCTCAGTTACTCCTCCCTCCCAAACTAAAGCTGGATACAGACTTTTCTTTTTTAAAATTCTTTGGTATACTAAACACATTTATATTCTTTTCTAAATCTCCTACTTCTTTCTACCCCTTACCATGTGGACTAATGAAATTAACTATGCAACATCTGCAAGATTTGATTACTAAAGGCCATTTCTCTATAAAGGGACTTGAGCCTGGGGACCCAGGGGAGCTGTGTAGTGACTAAGTTTCCCGCTTTCTGCATCTGAGTTCAAAGTCTCATCAGCTAATAACCTGAAGTGTCTCTTCCTTTCAATCTGAAAGAGCCCGATAAACTTAGAATACCTGTTCTGGGAGCTCATGTTGTGGCTTAGCGGGTTAAGAATCCAACTGATATCCATGAGGCTGCAGGTTCAATCCCTGGTCTTGCTCAGTGGGTTAAGGATCCAGTGTTGCTGCAAGCTGTGGCATAGTTCACAGATGCAACTCAGATCAGGCATTGCTGTGGCTGTGATACAGGCTGGCAGCTACAGCTCTGATTCAACCCTTAGCCTGGGAACTTCCATATGCCACAGGTGTGGCTCTAAAAAGGAAAAAAAAAAAAAAACTTAGAATACCTGTGCTTCCATTGTCTAGCTTATGTTCTCATATATATCACTTATTATTTTAATGTTAAAATAACATAATAGAAGTAAATACTACAAAACCTAAACAGTTGTGAATTATAGGTATTAAAAACCTAGGTGTTTGTTATATTATTCTTAGTAATATACTGCCATTTTTAAGTTTTCCTTCCAAAGGAGAAATATCATGAGATAAATATTGTAATCCCCATTTTGCAAATGAGACCCATGAGCCCTCCAGAGAAGTCAAATAACCTCTTCAAAGTCATAAAGTAAATTACTGATGTAAAGACTGGGTTTTGACCTCATCCCTGCTGAAGCCAAACTAGCTAGCAACTCCAAGGTTGGAAGCTCCTGGAGCCAGTAACTTGTTTCTTTTCTCCTGCCAGGTAGGATTAACCTGATTTTGCTCTGCCCTTTGAGAGCCTGGAAACTCACAATTCCTTTTAGGACTAAAAAGTGATGAGTCTCTGAGGACAAGTCACTCACAATAGGTTAGTGCCTAGTAGTTGCACAATAAAAATTTTTTAGGTTGAACTGAACTAAACCAAATTCAGTTGAAATGAATGTAATTGTTGGCAGTGAAAGGAGATGGTGTGGGGATTGTCCTTCATGAACTTCATGGAAGAAGCAGGAGTCATTCTCTAGGACTGTTAGAACCCAGGGGTCGACAACTCCAGTGATGTGCTAGCCAGGTATGCCTGCCAAGCAAAGCAGTCCATTCCCTAATTTCATGGACAACAGTGGAACTCAGAAAAAATAAAAATGGACTTGAGATCTTTTGTCACTTGAATATTGATTTTCTCTCTCTCTCTTTTTTTTTTTTTTTTTTTTTTTTCTTTTTTAACCAAGAAGGTCTTTATATCTGGGAGCAAATGCATCAAAGGATTTGTTATTTTGGGCTTTTTCATTCTATTCAAAACAAAGTGAGGAAACATTTTCTTTCTAGAAAAGGGCATCTTAGAAGGTTTTGAATAAGCATCAAAAAAATCCTTACTTTTAATCAGAACCTTCCAGTGTTTTCTAGCTTGCCCTTCATCTCCTATGTACATATTTTCCTTACCACATCACTTTTCCAGGTGACAACTGCCCTAAAGAGGCCAGTTTCCCACAGCAATGTCAGAAACGATAAGCTTTTTTTTTGGTCACACACAGCTAAATGTGGACTTTAAAACACTGGTCTTTCCAGTCTATTACATGCTTACAAACCTTTGTTTTGCTGTCACTTGGAGGAAAAATGTGTACAAATCAATTGGGCCAGGATTTCTTTTCTTTGAATTAACTAGTGAAACCTTTCTCTTCTCTCTTTTCTCTGCTTAACACAACTCACAGTCTGTCTTAATTCCTCCTAATGGTACCAGACGACTGTATTCCATGGCTCTTCAAGTGCCAGGAGGCTCCATGCTTTGGACTCAAATCAGTCATCGCCCTACAAATGCAAACAAACTACAGAATTCATGTTAAAATAGCCAAGCAAATGGTCCCTAACTTTTAATAATGCAGCTTTGCCCTCAAGTCCATGATGGCCTTTAAATTAAGAAATTAGTTACCTTCCCTTGACAGTTCACATTCTTATTAACGCAGTAAGTAGGCAGACTTACTTGGCCTCCGTCTAATGCTTTATAAAATATTATCTTACATAAGATGTCTCATTTTCCACTAATTTTTCAGAGTAAAAATTATTATTATTATTGTTATTATTAAATGGCATATTCCTGGTATTTCTATAAAAGGAAGGAAAAAAGAAAAGATCTTTGCTACGGGATGGAAACTGGTAATTATGTTCTACTAAGCACATCACAGACGCCCAGCTGGCACAATTAAAGAAATAGCTGATCAGTTCCAGTTATTGATTCTGCTAACATGTTTGTTCACGGTTGCTTCTTGTCTAATTAGTTTTTTCTGCTTTCTTAGTCTAAAAAGCATACCTTTCCAGACGGGGCTATTTTCAAACATTAGTGAGCAAGCCTTCCTTTGGTTGCCTTCTAGATTTTTTTTTTTTTTTTTTGATGCGATACTTTGCCTATTCATTTATTCATTTAGCTAGGCGATGGCCTGAAAGCTAGACTTTCCTCTGAATTCCTTATTGAATTTCAAATCTGGATTTTACACGCCTCTCTTTTTAAATGGATAGCTCGGTCGCGTTGGTACAGCCCCATTCGAAGCTGTTGTCATCAGAGGATGACATGTGACTAGGGCTGTCTCCAAGAACTAGGACAAACTGAAAATGCCTAAAAGATGCTGGACGTCCTATTTGGTGAGGGTGGAGAGAAGCATTCATTCTCTCTTCTGATGAAAAGGAAACATTTTCATTTATTGTCATTTTCATTTTCTAAACAGAGATTGTACAAAAAAGTGAAGATATTTTTGCTGTTTACAAAAGGTGGGGGTGGGGAGGAGTGTACAAAATGCAGCATCCATTTCCCGAAACAAAAGCTTATGGTCTCAGTCCTGGAAAACTGATAAATACTGGCTCTGTTGGAGGAGCAAATGCATATGGTATGGAATCTTTGCCTCTGTCAAAGTTTGTGGCATAAAGCTTTAAAATACGGCAACAGATGCTAGTGTGAAATGGAAGGCAGAGCGTCTGTGGCCCACTAGAGCAGTTTACTAATAAATCCCGTCCTGGCTCTATGGCTGATCTCAATAGCAAAGGCAGCTGTCACGAACCTCAGGGACGCTGGGATGCTGTCAACATTTTAATCACTCCCGTGCAGGCAAAGAATAAATGTTGCTCTTTTTTAATACTGCTATTTTTTTTTCCAATGCAAGATTTAGAAGCAAAAGCATTTGTTTACCTAAGCATTAAAAATGAGACAGAGAGAACCTTTGAGTATTTCAGTAGGAATTTCTATTGTCTCGGTAAAATAGGATGGGACTGACACATTTTTATCTGGTGTTTTTACTGTTAATTGCTGATTTAGTTTGTCCTGATGCTGTAAACCTTTCAAACCATGGAGGATGAGCCAATTTTCCTTCTTCAACAAAAGAGCATCTTGCAGATTATAATATTCCATTAACTTTACAGTTTTACTTTAGCACCATATTGAGGCACTGGGATACTGATTCAAACGATAGAAAATTAATTTTCAGTTTTTTATTACATTTGCAATGGAAAACTACTGATGACATAGCTGCTGTTGCATAAAAATGACACAAGAAATTATGAATCGGAGTTCCTTCAGGGAAAAGAAAGTGGACAATTACAAGCTTTGCCACTGCTGGTATCCTCCCTAAAAGTTCAGAGAAGACAGTAATTTGACACACATAGGACAAAACAAACAAAAAACCATGAAAAGTCTTAACCTTTTAAGTTTTGCTGTGAAAATCATTAGATGTGTGTGTAAAACATGGTACAGAACAGAAATGACAATTAATCACATCAACTCAACAGCAAATAGTTACATGTAAAAGATTTTCAACAGAGGCAGACTTTAAAGATGGTAATGTAATGTGGGGAATAGCCAACCGTGGTTCTAGTGCCAAATCTGGCCCACTGCCTGTTTTTGTAAATAAAGTTTTATTGGACCCCAGCCACACTCATTCACTTACAAATCATCTATGGCTGCTTTGGCACAGTAGCAGCCCTGAGTAGCTGCAACAGAGAATACACAACTTACAAAACCTAAAATATTCACCCAGTTCTTTATAGAAGATGTTTCCAACACTTGGTAGAATGCATAAAATATTTAGGTATTTCTTCCTTTAGGAAACAACAAAAAAAAAAAAAAAATAGAAATAAGATGGAAGCTTGCTTGCTCTCACTCCCTTTTTTCTTTTTTTTTTTTCGGTTTTTTTTTGCACTAAAATATGTACAAGACAATAATAGTGATTGTGGTGGAACCAGGTAGTTTTTTAAAGGAAATCCCTATGAGAATCAAACCATAAAGGAAAATCGAGAATTTGGAGAATTGTTGAAGAAATGAATATGCTGCAATAGTTCATTCACTCGGATATTCAGAAAGCGCTGTAACAAATAGGAGATCCTGTCTTCACACTTTTTTTTCAGTTTATTACCAACTGGTAACGCTTTGACTTCCATACTTTTGCCTAAGTTCATTCACTTCCCCTCCAATTCCTTCCATAGCATTTGTCACTACTTTGTTACTTCTTTCACTACGTGGTCACGTAACCCGTGTACTACTATCCTGTGCCTTGTGATAAGTTTCCCTTTGGTTTCACCATACTCTAAGACTGTAAGTCTCTGACTCCCCCTTTCCCACCCTCATCTCCACTCCAAGCATTTAGTCCTTTCAGACTCTGCTCCTTTTTGTCCTTCAAGGCGAGGACTCAAACGCCTTTCACTAAGGAATGGTATCGAATGGGATTTAAACCACTCTCCCTCCCTCCAAAAGCATTCAGTTTTATTATAGGATCTACATTAAAGGAGTCTTCAGGCTTCTAAGAGGGAGAAACTCATTTTCCAGAGGGTGGGCTGTGGAGGTCGGGTGCAAAGCCACTGAAGATGAGGCTTGAATCATTTATGTAATGCTTCTCAAAGTGTTTGACCAACCTACTGCCCACATCTAAGACTCTTCCTACCTATATACTCTCTCTGCTATGCCTGCTCCCAACCTGCCATTCCTTAGGTGACATCAGGCACCAAATTATCCAATACAAGGTGAATTGTGTCTGAAATATAGAAACATAGAATATATATGTGCCTGAGCATATTTTCCTTCTCGAAATGCCCCAAAGCCTGCCCTCTTGACTCAGAGTAAGGACTAAAGGATTCATTGGTGCCCAAAAGTCCCAACATGGTATGGCTCCGGTTTCCTTTCTGAATGTCACCCGCTGCCCCCATCTTTATTCTGCTCTGGGCACACTGGCCTCCTCACTTCTATCCTTGCTGCCTTCTTAGGCCTTTTGTGCCTCTTGTTTCTTCTGTCCATTTATACACATAACTTATCACCTTCATTTTTTTCAAGTCTCTGCTCAGATGTCATTCTTTTCCATAACCCTTCATTCTCTTAAGCCAGTTTCATTATTTCCCACGGCATTTATCACCTTCTAGGATGATATATAACATACCTATTTATTTCCCTCGCTTTGTAGTTCTCTCCATTAAAACATCAATTCCACAATAGCAGGGGATTTGTTTTGTTTATTTTCTTTTCTTTTTAAGGCCACACCTTTGGCATTTGGAAGCTCCCAGCTCCCAGGCTAGGGGTGCAATTGGAGCTGTAGTTGCAGCCTAAGCAATAGTCACAGCAAAACCAGATCCAAGCTGCATCTATGACCTACACGGCAGCTTGCAGCAACACTGGATCCTTAACTCACTGAGTGGGTCCAGGGATCAAACCGAATCCTCATGGATACTACGTTGGGTTCTCAGCCCTCTGAGCCACAGCAGGAGCTCCCTGTTTATTTTCTTCATTGATGTTTCCTAGGGCAATGCTTAGTACACATCAGGCACTACATAAGTCATAAGTCCTTCCTGATGAATTACTTCTAAAGCATGTAAACAAGAAACAGACTTATTGTTGCTCCCTCTTTCTTACCCCTTTGCCTCTGCATTGTAAATATTGTATACACTATGGCAAATTTATAAAAATGTGCTTCCCTCCCTGCCCCCCGTTGTATCTGCTGTTCCACGGGTTTCACTTCACCTTCCTTCTGAAGTCTTCTTAGAGGATGTTACAATGGGCTCCTTTAAGCCCATGCAACATTGCTGCCCAGCTGCCTGAAAAAAAATCACAGGAATTCTACCCCAGTTGTCCTCTTGGCCCATCCCACCAGATCCCAGATGGCACAGATCTTCCAGACAGCAAATCTAATAGATGTAGAGTCTGAACGGGCCACAGGGTTCTGTACCCACAGAGGAAAGGACCTCTACAGAGTGATCATCATTATGTGGCCAGATGACATTCCTCTCCCCTGACATATGGGCTGGGAATTGGGATGGCTGTCACCCACTTAGTTCCTAAATTGCTGAAGGTCAAAGAGCATGTCTTCAGACCAGGTAAAACCTCATCACAGATAGCTAGCGTGGTGCTTTTCTCCCGGTAAGCATTCAGTACAAAGATACTAATAGACAATAGAAATGAGGAAGCAAAAGAAAAATCAGGTCATGGCTTGGTTATTTGTTTAGAATTATATCTTTGCCATATGTACATAATGGCTCCAGTGGGGATATGGCCTTGTGCATAGAAGGTGCTGCTCTGACACAGATGCACTAAGTTTGCAGAGAAATGCAAATGCCAAGAATGTACGTGCATAGAGAGGACTCAAATACTTTTATATCTGAATGACTTCATGCTCTTTTCTTATAACATCCAGTATACAAAAAATAGTCACTGAAAAACTCATTCGTCCGCTTCTGTAATTATTTACTTTTACATCAAATTAAAGCATATGCTTTTCCAGCATTAAATATAAGATGCAGAATTTCTAAAAGAAACTTTGAGTCTCATAACTTCTAAATAAATTTAAATTTAATTAAACTGATTCAGCTCTTATTTGTGATATCATTTTTTTTTCCAAGTGGAAAAAAAAATCACTGTATGTATTACCATGGTTCCTGGTGAAAAAAACAAAACTCAAAAATGTAAATGATTAAAAGATTACGTGCGTTTGTAGTGGTGAGCCTGGGAACTGAGACTCACATTTAGGTTTGCCTGGGGTGACAACCCAGCTGCATTGCCACAGAAACTCTCTGTTCTTTCCAATTCTATATCAGTTTCTCTTTCCTCCAGCTACTGTGCATCTTACAAATATCTTTCCTTCCCAGCTCTTATATCCCCTCCACCCCTCCAAACACCCTTCTCATCTACTTGTCAGTGATGGCAAGAGAGGTGAGGCGGAATGACAAAGGCAAAAGAGGGGGCACTGTCTGCCCTGTTTCCACCATGTGGCCAGGAGCCACTATCTCCATCCCAGCTCTCCCTGACCACCGCTGCAGCTCTTGCTCACCCCGTCCCTACTCCCCTGCTATTTCCCCTGCCCTAGACTAGGGTCTCAGTGTGCTCCTCATATTATTTGCTTCATTTCAGAGTTGCTATCCTGGTTTCTATACTTATGGCATTAGGAGCTCTTATCCCAAGCCCTGGATCTTCTTTGGTCATTAGAAACCCCATCAGTACCTTCACGTCTGTAGCCAACCCAGGCAGGTTGAGTGGCATGAAAAAAAAAACCTCCGTTCTCACTTCTAGGCCCGCAGATAAGAATAGACATGTTCCTGGTATTCACCTGGCTGTAGAAATGCACTTCTGCATAGGAACATTTGTATGCTTCGTGATTGGAATCTTCAGTACAAGGCAAATAAGGAGCCTCAGTAATTAAGTAAGAATGGGAACGGAGGAGAGAGTGAGATGGCCTGGGAGTTTGGGGTTAGTAGATACAAACTATTACATTTAGAATGCGTAAGCAATGAGATCCTGCTGCACAGCACAGGGAACTCTATCCACTCTTGTGATAGAACATGATGGAAGATAATATGAGAAGGAGTTCCTATTGTGGCTCAGTAGAAATTAACCCCGCTATTATCCATGAGGATGCAGGTTTGATCCCTGGCCCCGCTCAGTGGGTGAAGGGCCTGGCATTGCCTTGAGCTGTGGTGTAGGTCACAGACGTGGCTTGGATCTTGTGTTGCTGTGGCTGTGGTGTAGGCCAGCAGCTGTAGCTCCGATTTGACCCCTAGCCTGGGAACTTTCATATGCCACAGGTGTGGCACTAAAAAGCAAAAAAGATATGACTGGGTCACTTTGCTATACAGCAGAAATTGATAGAACATTGTAAATCAACTGCAATTTTAAAAAGTTTTAAAAATGGGGTCAGAGGGGACAATCCCCACAAACATTCATAAGGGAAGGGAAAAAACTTGCAACAGTTGGAAAAGTTTTTCCCCAGCTTTATTGAGATATATGTGGCATATAACATTGCTTAAATTTAGGGTGTACAGTGATGACTTGATAACGTGTATCTATTTCAAAATATCACCATGTAGTGTTAGTTAATACCTCCATCACTTTGTGTATGTGTGTGTGAGTATGTGTGTAGTATGGACATCTATGGTTTACTCTCTTAACCATTTTCCAATATATATAGTATTGTGAACTATTATAACTATGCTATATATTAGATTCCCAGAACTTATACATCTTATAATTGGAAGTTTGAACACTTTGACCAACAGCTTCCTTTTTCTCCCACCTCCTGGTCCTGACAACCACCATTCTGTTTTGTTTCTTAGTTTATCTTTCTTATTTTTTTTAATTAAAATATAGTTGATTTACAATGTTTCTTCAACTTCTACTGTACAGCAAAGTGACCCAGTCATACACTGTTCCCTGTGCTGTACCATAGAACCCCTGTGTTCCTCCATTCTAAATGTGACAGTTTGCATCCACCAACCCCAAAGTTCCCAACCATCCCATTCCCTCCCTCCTTCCCCCAGTCACAACCACAAGTCTGCTCTCCAAGTTGGTCATCCCTTTCCCTCTTGGCCTGCAAGGTTTCTGCTGAGAAATCCACTGATAGTTTTATGATTATTCCCCAGTAAATTGCAAGCTTCTTTTCTCTTGCTGCTGTAAGATTCTGTGTTTTTTATCTGCGAGACTTGTGCTCAGTCCCATGGCCTCACTTTCCCCCACAGTAAAAATCACGGGCCAAGAACAGATCTCTTCGCACTGAACTATGCCCCTATGCCACCTTGAGCAAGGAGTGATTCAGGTTAAGTCAGACTGTCCCTCTCACCCTCTCTAATGCACTTCACTTTGGCTTTTTCCCTCAGCAGTGTGCTGGAACTTCTCTGCTGGACTCCTGGACTGCCACAAAGGCTCTCTCATTCATGGGAGACTGTCTGAGAGAGTGTTTTCCAGGGGCCCCCAGACAGGTGAGGGGCTGGGGCCAGTTCATCAGGCACTTCTAGTCCACAGCCAGGATGGAGTCTACATACCTATCGCCTGATACATGGGTGGGTGAGACTCCTCCAGGGTCCCTGACTTATGGTGCTGGTGATAGAACCAAGGCTAAAAGCACCTGTAACAGCCCTCAGAGGCACTGAACTGTTTTCAGCTCTATAGCTGGTACCCCAGCTGGCAGGTCAGCCACCTATGTGGGCCTGTCTTCCCAAAACTGCTCTCCTCATTCTTGGACTACACCAGATTTCACTTGCACCTGGAGCCCCAGATCCCACAAAGGCACCTTTGCCCTTGGATGGATGGCAAATTGTTTGGGAGGGGGATATAAGTGAGGGATGTCTTATTCAGCCATCTTACTGATGTCACTCTCTGGAAACTTTAGAAGTTCCCAAAATAACCCAATTGAAAATTGTTAGCCTGAAATTTCTCATAAAACTATCTTTTTTTTTTTTTTTTGGTTAAAGTTCATTTTTGTAGATTCATCACTGCAGTCAGCTAACATGATGCACACATCTGTCAGGGGCTGAATTGTGTCCCCCTCCAAATCATATGTTGAAATCCTCCTATATCTCAAAATGTGACCTTATTTAGAGATTGGTTTTTAAAGAAGTCATTAAGTTAAACAAGGTCACCAAGATGGGCCCTAATTTTATATGACTGGTGTCGTTAGAAGAAGAAGTGATTAGGGCACAGATGCGTACTGAGAAAAGACCTCAAGAAGATACAGGGAAAAGTCCATCTACAAGCCAAGAAGAAAGGCCTCAGGGAAAAAAAAAAAAAAAATTCATCTGATACCTTGATCTTGGACTTCCAGCTTCCAGAATTGTAAGAAAATAAATGTCTGAGGTTTAAGCCACCTAGTTTGTGGTATTTGTTACAGCAGACCTGGAAAAGCAATATAAATCACCAAACACTGTCACTCATCAGTTTATCAGTGATGTAACCCTAACTGGCGATCTAAATATGTCTTTGTTTCCACGTGAAAATGTTATGCAAATTCTTAATCCACTAGGGGAAGACATTTGAAATTCTCTCTGTTGGGAACTGCTACCTAAGAAGGGAATCAAGTTCTTTTCAGATCTCCGTCCTGTAATCCGAAAGAAGTACACTGGAGGTATGAGAAATATTTCCAATCTCTAAATTCAGGGATTAGAGAGCTGGCAATTCTAGTGATAGCAAAGACGACAGTCTCTCAATGATATTCTTTCTCCCCTTCTTCTCAAGAAAAGAGGCTTTAGGTAGATAAAATTGGCATCAAGTTAAGAGTATATTTTCCAGCCTTGAGCCCAGTAAAGGAGATTCATCCATAAAGATAGAATCTGGCCAGTGAGTTGTGGGTTGAGGTGTGTAACCCTTGAGCCGTATCCATAAGGGAGAAGAGGCATGTTCCTCCTCCTTTTACCCCTGATTCCAAGTGTGGGAATGGTAGTGAACATATCTTCAGGACAAAAGCAATACCTTCAGGATTTTAGACATTAGGATGGAGACGCTTCCCCAACATAGCTGAGCTTCTCAACATCTTGGGCTATTTAGACAGTTACATGAAAAAGCATAATTTCTACCCACTGTTGAATTCTTTTTATGGTAGACAAGACTGTATCTTAACTAATACTCAAATGCCATGAAAGAAAAACATGGGTAATGATCTGGAAAGAAGGGAAAAAGAGGAAAAAAGTGAACAGTTTCCCATGTACATAATTTATTGACACATGAATTTATGACTTAAAAAGAACACTTTTCTAAAAATCAATAAAGGAGAGACAGATGGCCAAATAGAAACACGGCCAAGATACTTGGAAAGGTGCTTCATAAAAGAAGATATCATATGGATAATAAACCCGCATAAAGATGCTCTGTCTTATTAGTGATCAAAAACAGTACTGCCTCTCAACCACTGAATGGCTAAAATTAAGACTGTGGACAACCCCAAGTGAGGCTGACGATGTGAAACAAGTGTAATTTTCCTGTGTTGTTTGCTGGGGGCAGGTCAACAGGACAAAGGCGTTTGGAAACACTTTGGCCATGTTTGCTTCCAAAAGTTGATCAGATGCCTCTCCTATATCCCACCAATTGTAACACCTCTAGAAATGCATGTGTATATTTCTCAAAATTACACACTAGACTCTTCATAATAAGCATTATTCATACTAGTCCCAACCTGAAAATACCCAAATGTCTATTAGCAATAGAATAGATGAATAAATTATAAAATGATCAGACCGTGGATTACCATACAGAAATGACACATAACAAACTACCACAACACAGAGCAACATGGATGAATATCGCAAATATAATTTTGAATGACAGGAGCCAGACTCCAGAACAGAGAAAGCCCCCTGACTCATTGTTCCAAGCCTAAGTGAATTCTGAGTTCTAGTAAATCCTAGCCAGTTCTTCTTTTTCTAATGTCCTGATTCCTTCATGATCTCCATGTACAAACATCACTTGAATGAGGACATTCAAAATATAAACAAAAACAACTTCTTCTTCCTAATCTACTTTAGCCCAATAAAACCAAAAGAAAGGCTAAGTAATAGCATTATCATCAGGGAAGAAAACTTTACAATGAGAAAACTTATAAGAGGCAAGTTTGTGGATTTTAGATTACAAAGCAAAGCTGAGCTTCCACTGCCTGAGTATAAAGACTGGAAACTGGGACTAATCAAGGAAGGGCTGGAATTAATTGATAAGAGATAATCTGGGCAGAGAAAAGTGTTAGGAATAGAGAAGAAAGGTCTTATGAAGACCCATTGTGGCTCAGTGGCTCAGTGGTTAATGAACCTGATTAGCATCCATGAGGACATGGGTTCGATCCCTGGCCTCGCTCAGTGGGTTACGGATCTGGCATTGCCGTGAGCTGTGGTGTGGGTCACAGACGCGGCTCATATCCTGCATTGCTGAGGTTCTGGCGTAGGCAAGAGGCTACAGCTCCGATTGGACCCCTAGCCTAGGAACCTCAACACACCGCTAGTGCAGCCCAAAAAGGCAAAAAGACCAAAAAAAGAAAAAAAAAAAAAGTAATCTGAATATGTGGCAAAAAGAAACCATGTTTAGAACAAAAGTCTTTGGAACCAGATGGCCCCAGGTCCTAATCAGGAAAATTTACTATCTGTGTAACTTGGGGCAAATTACTTTACTTCTCTAAGCCTCTACCTGCAAAACTGGGGAATGTTTGTTTCCACCTTGGAGCAATTTTAGGAGAATTAAATGAGTCAACAGAGCACTTGGCATACACATAAACTCAGTAAATTTAAGACCTATTTCTGTAGCTACTTAAAAGTTTATTATTATTAACATATGCATAGCTTAGCAGGAATATTACCATTAAACTGTGTAATTCTTCGTCATCCTGCTTAAATGATATATAAAGTGCTTTATGCTCAATACTACTGCATCTCAGAGAGACTTCACGTTTAGAAGATGTATTGACTGAGGTATCATTGTTCCCAAACACTTTTAATAGGTGGTATTTAAGGTCATGCCTTATCCACACATATTAGAAGTCCTTTAGCCTAAGCAAATGTAAAACTGAAAACCTCCCTTGCACTTTTGTTTACCAGATCTTGTAGTGGTTTGAGGTCCCTTGTATCTCCATAACCAACTCTGCGTCACACAAACCAATTAAAAAGGAAAACAAGGACAATTATCTACCTATTTCAAGGAGCCAACGTCTACTAGAAATAAAAGGGAAATTGTATGGAATTATATTGGCTATGATGAAGCTCACCTCGGAGTGATTCAGCTTAGCAATTTCCTATATTTGTGCCACTTTTCTGTGCCTTCTAATTCTGGTTTTACTTGCTTTTCTAAAATGATATTTAGCATTTGCATAAATACGACTCTAAAATATGGAAAACCTGTTTATAGACATGGCTTTATAGTGAAATACCTGTGATAATGCTCACAGTCTAAGATCATTAGAAACAAAAAGCCCTGTGGCTGACTTGCTACAAATTGGAATTCCTCATCTTGCTTCCAAAGAAAGGTGTATGCTTTTTATTGCAGTCTAAATTTATAGACTGTTTGGGATTCTCACATTTCTATAGTCATTTGCATAGTACAAAAAACATATTACATAACAAGTCAGTCAAGCTAAATTATAGGCAGTTCTTTTCAATCAGGCCACTGCAGTTCTGTGTTGCTCAGTTCAGCTCCCGTCTCCCACTGCTCAAATGTTGCCATGGTGACCAATTTTTGTCATGTACATTCCTAGGTCCCGCGTGGCCCCCTTATTCATAGCACTTTGCCATCACTACAGCGACCGCTAGCTGTTATCTGATTATGGTAATATATATCACCTTTAAGCTACCTGGGTGAATTCTTGAAACCTGCCTATAAATGATATGTTACATAAACAAGAAAATAAATTCATATTAAATAAAATGATAATGGTAATAACAAATAAATAAGACTCCTTAAGTAATCCATAAGCAGGAACTCTATGAACTGACTCCCTTACTCTTCCCTAGCTATATCACCACTATCATTGGAAGATCAATTTGATTCTTTTATGACAAATAGAATAACACGATTGTAAAACTGCAGAGCTGAACTTGATCAACTGTGCTGCAATCCATCTGATTGTTGAGTTTCCACTGTTATGACCGCTGGAAAACACAAATTATCAGTATTAGAAGAAGGTGCTAAGTAAGAGGTACAGAGACTAATTTATCCATGTACCTAAAAAGACAATGTCACATGGATAAAATAAACTTCACCTCTTTTTCCTTTTTAGATTTTGTAGGCCGAATGTCTTTCTAGTAAAAACACAACCTTAAAAAAAAAAAAATCACAAGAAACCAGATCAAAGACATAAATAGAACAAAATATGCATAAGAGATCTCATCCGAGATCAAAGATGTGAACGTAATTACCATGAATAAGAAGTGCAGAGCTCACCAGAACAGAATGTCTTCAGCACACAGAGAATTGCACCAAAAAAAAAAAAAAAAAAAAAAAAGAAGAAGAAGAAGAAGAAAAGGAGAAGAAAAAAAAGAAAGACTCTGGGAAATCAAGTCCTCCACAAAGCCAGTAAAATGTCTTTATTTTCCCCTTTGCAGTATGCAAAATATCTATGCCATGCCACTGAGATGTCCAAATACGAGGCAGTGCCAACCAAGCCTGAGAATGAAAGCACCTTAGAACCTTGCCACTTTGTGGGCTCAGTGTATATGTTTTATGGTTTGTTTGGGGTTTTTTTCCCAAAATATACCCCCAAAACTTCCATCTTTAAAAATGTTTCACTGTAAATCAACCTGGTACAAAGAGGGTTTTCAAGAGTGTGAAATACTGGTGTAGTAGCATTTGAGTGAGCAGCTTTGCTTGTTAAAATAATATAATTAATTTAATGCAGAAGGGGAAAAATGTAGAGGGAGTTCCCTTTATTAAATATTTATCACTGGAGCCCTGAGTGAATGCCACTCAGAGAAGCAATCACTAGAGATGGGACATTGATTGAAGTGAATATTAAGTAGGACTCTGCACTAAATAACAACTGCTGATTTCTTGAACAAAAGTTCTTGGGACTCTTAGAGTCTACTCTTTTAAGTCTTTTACAGTATCTTACTGCATGGACTTAATTTTAAGTAATTCAGTCTTTTAAAAATGTCTCTGCCTCTGACTTTATAGAGCTTTCATCTCATTCAAGCCAATGAACTCAACTCTTTTCTACCACTCTGCAGTAACAGGATGGAGAGAGAGAGGAGGGGGAGTGTGGCACAGAATGAGAGAGGACGCGGGGGAGCGGGTGGTGATCAGCAATGCAAGCTCATGTCTGCAGAAAGACGAGAAAGAGCAAATTAACAATCCATGATTCCATTTAGCCTGCGAGGGGAAAGACAAATTTATGATTCAAGGTAAAGTTGGATCAGACAGGTTAGCAATGAAAGCAAATTTCTAAACTTGATTCTCTGTAGTAAAAAAAAGAAAAGAAAGGAATTTAGGAAACAATGCATTTCCTAATAATGTTTAGCTGTAAACATATACATTAACATTTGCATATATTTTTACACTTAGAATATAGATATAATCATTGAAAATGCTTCTTTTGAAAAATTAAACAAATTTGAGGCTTCTATGAGGATAACATCCCCCAGAAAAGTCCAGTTCATTTTGAGGCCCTTTCTTATATTGTAAAGTTACTGTGGAGAGGGGTATTTTCCTGTCATTCTAGATCTTTAGTTTTATCTGACTTTTATTCTGACCAAAGCGCTTTACATATTTAATAAGCGAGTTTCCTGGGCTTAATTCACCTACCAGCAAAATGCAACCTTCACCTGCATAAAACAAAGCCCTATTCAAGGACACAGATTCCCTGCCACAGTGATTTCCATTTCAGCGTGGAGTAGAAGAAACTACTATTTAGTGGAATATGGGCTACATGTGGGAGGGGAATGCAAGACATTGTAAATTAACCTAGAAAGACACGGAGGCTTATGTCGTCTCAGCCCTAAGCATGGTAAAACAAACAAATTTAAAATTTGTCTAGAGAAGAAAAGTCACGTCCCAGTAGCAAATATCCCCAAGCTGTTCATTTAAGAGTTGATGATGGGAGAAGTGAGTCCGTTTACTGCAGTATCTGGACTTTCCAAGGGAAATGCCCTTTTCTCCAATCCATCTATTCATGTTAACATTGCTATGGGCAGGCTGCTTTGGAGGCTTCTATTGAATCCATTTTTGGGGACTTTAGAAATAGCAGAATAAGAAAAAATGGACCCTATCCCACATCCATAAAGAACAGTGTTGTGCTACCATTGATCACACACCCTTGGGCCCATTTTCTTGAGAAGCTGATAAAATGGTCTGGTAAAAATGGAATAGCATTCCTCTGAGTGATGCTTATACAAGAGTAGTGGTTGTCAACCAGGCATGACCTTCCTTCTCTCACAAGGGGATATGTGGCAAGGCTGGGAGATAGTTTTGATGGTCATAGTTGGGTGGGGAGTGTGATAGACACTTAGTAGGTACAGATCAAGGATGCTGCACGACATTCTGCAGTGCGCAAGTCAGACTCCCTGCCCCAAAATGCCAACAGGGGAGAGACCTCGCATTAAAAAGTCCCCTTACATTCCCTCCACTTGCCCTTTGATTTCATAGGAGTGCTTTTACCAAGAGATAAAGCTTGCATTTCCTTTAAGGAGAATCAAACCACAACTTTTCTTAGGTGACAATCATATATTCATAATCCATTTACAGTAATGACGCTTAGGATGTGTCGAAATCGTGGATGGAAAAATCTAAGTTTTGATAAATATTCAGTTTGGTTTTGGGATGCATAATTTAGCAACCGGGCTTAAGAACAAAGCTTTTGTTGGGATGAAGTAATTCCCCACCCTGCTATTGCATTCTTGCATCCCTCTCATGATTAGGAGTCTGATGCTCAGAAATGGCTTGCCAGCTTTATGGACCCACACTTCTATGTTTTTCTTTGTCTGGGGAATTTCTGAAAGCCCAGCACACTGCCAATAACATTTTTACCTTGGAACTTATTTGATTTTTTTTCTTCAAATTATGTTCTTTACAAAAAAAAAAAAAAAGAAGTGATTTTCAAACCATCTTTATATGCCATTTCTCTTGTAACACTACGATTGATGCCTGGCAATTTTCTCAGAATGTTCAAATAACTTTTTTGAATAAGAGAGTCGCTATGGTCAGAATTTCGAAAGGAAAAAAAAAATCCTCTTTTCTCGTCTTTTTTGATTCATAGAGCCCTGCTAGTTCAAGTCAGAATTCTAGATGATTCGGAGTTTACAGAGAAGGGGGGCTTTGCGCTTGCCTATGCAGTTTAATGGGGCATCTCATTAGATTGAAAAATCCTCTTTTAGATGCTTCCTAGTTCAATGAGAGAGATGCCTTGGGCACCATGAAGGTCTCAGAGCCCAGCCTTGATCCACACACTGAAAAGACCCACTGTGCAGTAAGTCATGTGGCCATTTCACAGCAAGCAATGTATTCATTGTAAGTCATTTCTAAGAATCCTAATTAAAACTGATCAGGCAAGACTTTTACTTGAAAATTCCCTTTATCCATTGTTAAGCTGCCCTTGAACTTTAGGCTACATTTCTTTAGTTATTCTATAACCCAAGGTGTTTGTAAAATCATTCAAATGTTTGTATTGAGCATCCACTGCCTAACATGTATGTAAAGTATAAATTTTTGCTAAGCCCACTTCTAAATTTGGAGATATTATTTTAAAAAGTAAAAAAAAAAAAAAAGTATTCTTTTCCTTAAGTTAGTGTTTTCCAAATAGTTCTGAGCATAAAAAATTATCTGGGTTACTTATTAAAAGTAAAAGGTCTCAGGGAGTTCCCACTGTGGCTCATCAGGTTAAGAACCTGACATAGTGTCCATGAGGATTTGGGTTTGATCCCTGGCCTTGCTCAGTGTGTTAAGGATCCAGCGTTGCAACAAGCTCTGGTGTAGGTTGCAGACATGGCTCGGATCTGTCATGGCTGTGACTGTAGAATAGGCTGGCACCCATGGCTCTGATTCAACCTGTCGCCTGGGAAAGTCCTTATGCTGTGGGTGTGGCTCTAAAAAGATGACAACAACAACAACAAAGTAAAAACTCTTGGAGTGAGATGGACTGAGAGTTTGTGGTTAGTATATGCAAGCTGTTATATTTAGAATGGATAAGCAATGATGTCCTACTGTATAGCACGGGGAATTATATCCAGTCTCCTAGGATAGACCATGATGGAAAATAATATTTTAAAAAATGCATATGTATGTAGGACTGAGTCACATTGCTGTACAGCAGAAATTGGCACCACATTGTAAATCAACTATAATTTAAAAAATTTTAAGTTACTCAGTGAATTTTATTACATGTATAGTTGTACAATGATCATCACGGCCTGATTTTATAGCATTTCCATCCGTAACCCCCAGCCCATCCCCCCAACCTATCTCCTTTGGAAACCATAAGTTTTTCAACAAAAATATTTAATTAAAGAAAAAGTAAAAGCTCTTGGCCCAACTAAGTCCTCTGTGGGAGGACCCTAGAAATCTGGATTTTTAAATTGCACCCAGGGAATCATATGACTTGGTGATTTGGGAAACAGTGCGTTAAAAGAATGCACATACATGGGAGGCCTACAAAAGACACTATATTAAATGATTAATAGATTGGGTAGCTTTCTTTCAAAAGGTTGTTTGATACACATGGAGAACTTACAAAAGCATTTTGCCCATAGTAAGCATGTAGGTGTTAGATGTAATTATTTTTCCGTCTCATTATTAATGTAGATAAGGATTTTCATTTCACCAGGTCAGTCTTCCAAAAAACCATTAGCCTTCTCAGTCAGTGACCCAGAGCCTTGTATTTATTACATTCATGACACCTTCTGTCTTCCTACTCAAGTACTTGACCAAATACCTGTCTCTTTTTCATTAACTCTCCCACTTTGATTGCTTTCTTATCTCTCCTTTTAACTGAGCGTTCCTCCTGATACTGACTTTTCCAAGAGTCATTTAATTCTTTATCTGTGCACACAAGGAGCCCTTCCTGGGAATTCTAACATTCCATTGATAACCATCAAGGTATGTGCCTTGATCCTACCCTCTAAACCCCATTTACCTGTACCCTGCAGTCTGAGACTGATTATTTAAAATTAATCCAAGATTTCCAGGGATCTGTGTGGCTTTCACCCTCTCTAACTAATGTTACTTCAACTCACAAATATTTGAACATTAGTTTGGAATGTTCCATTTGAGTCCTCTGAACCAACCCATGTGATAAATGTATCCTGGAGAGTATGCGAAACCTGGGAGCGACCCAGATGACTGATTTTTTTCTCAAATTCAGTAGAAATCCTTGTGCTCACTCACTGATTTACCCATGACTACAGTTTATATTCTCTCTTATATAATTCTTGAAACAAGCATAAAAAAGGAACAGGAAAGGCCATATATAATTAGTCTGCCTCTTTCCACATTACTCATTATTTCAGCCTTTCCTAAATTAAATATGTATATATATATATATGCATATGTGCATAAATCAGACGTAAAAATCTATGTCATTGGGCTAAAGAGAAAAAAGAAAGAAGAAACTATTACTTTGGCTTACTATCAACTCATGTATGTTTAACCTTTGCACCTAATATGAGTATTCCAGGGCTGAATTTTGCAACTGGGAGATCATTGCACATGTTGCTAGGCATTCATGTACGTATACGAATGTCTTTATTCACAAAGAGAATATTTTTTTTCTTTCTAAAGAACAAATTCATTCTGAAATGAATAGAAAAACCAACTGCCTTTATTTCATCCACAGATTCTCTCCTTTCAGATCTTAATGAAATGTATCCTTGGCAGGGCTGGAAATTCCTAAATGGCCACAGAAACTACCATTCCTCTGTGTTAAAAGAGGTTAAACTGCCCAGAGCCAGAATTGCAAGTCTTAATTGAAGGCTAGCAATTCAGCCGTGAGCAGGATCCCAGGAAGAATGGCCGGGCCCTCCGGAGGCTTCCCACAATGGGGATGCGTGGGTAGATGCCATCTGCAGCTCCGGATGGGGGAACAAAAAGACATCTGAGGAAGAGGGGATTTCTTACAGATATGATATAATGGGAAAGAGCTGAAAGTCATCCATCATGACTCTGACAGACATCACAGCCAACAACAGCCAAAAGCCATGAGATGTCACGTACCGCCTGCAGCGTGTCAGGCCTTCTGGCATCAGCACTTTTGTGCATCCTGCCACCTCCGCTTTCTTGCTGGACGGCATGCGGAGGCCAGGGAAGGACTCTGCCCACCCCACCGCAATGCTGGCGAAGGCAGGCTTTATCATCATCACAGAGCCCAACCACCATTCAGGACACATTCATCTGGTGACAGGGAGTGACAATCAGAGCCGAACAAGAGTGCTGATGACACCAGATGTTGCTGGATCTCATAAGCTGGGTTAGCACCATCACGCTCTTCCAAGAGGGTCAGAACAACACGTGCCAGGCAAGGACTCCTGGGAACCGCTCTCCTGGGGACTGCTGGTCAGAGACTCAGGGAGTAGGCCCAGGCTTCCTTCCACTTCTTTCAGTTTTCCTTATGGGTCTTACTTGAAAATCATGGATTTTAAATGGATTAATATGAGCAAGACAGGAGTTCCTGAGTTGTGGCTCAGTGGGTTAAGAACCCAACTAGTATCCATGAGGATGGGGGTTCAATCCCTGGCCTCCCCCAGTGGGTTAAGAATCCGGGCATCACTGTGAGCTATAGTGTAGGTCACAGAAGCGGCTCAGATCCCATGTTGCTGTGGCTGTGGCATAGGCCAGCAGCTGCAGTTCCAGTTCAAGCCCTAGCCTGGGAACTTCCACATGCCCCAGGCACAACCCTTAAAAGAAAAAAAAAAAAAGAGCAACACATAAATAAGCTATGTTTTCCTTGCACTGCATACCAGCCACCTGTCACTTAATCCAAGGGTTTTTCATTTAATTTCAAAGTACCAAAGGGCATGAAGACACATACACACATTTAACCTAAGAACAAATTACAATTAACTTTGTATTATGTCCTCTTGTTTTCACTTCTGTAAACTGTTTTTGTCTAATATTCCCAATAAAATCACAAGCTTTCTAAGTGCAGGGGCCGTGGGTGGTTACAGCCATTTGGCCCTCCCTAGGCCTTATTCAATATTAAGCACTTACTAGTTGCTTAATGATTGATCAGTTGGTTTTTAAAAGGTTTTGCTTTTTGTTTCCTTTTTTTTTTTTTTAATATTTCCCAAGACTGGATAAGAAAACTGAAGACAACATACAAAGTGGAAAAAAAAAAAAAAAACCAAGATTGGAAATTTTGACTTGAACCATATCAAAGAAATATAAAGCTAAGCAGTCAAATTTTATCACTTGAATTGAGGATATTAGCAGGCTGAAGGTACTATGCTCATTCGATATGATTTCTACAGGTTAAAATCCTAAAAATTTGTGCCGACACTTTATTTTCTAGGCTTTTTTATACCATAGTGTAAATAGCCCATTTTGAGGTGTATCTAGGTGTAGTTGTTACTAACTCAGGAATCCATAAAACTACAAATAGAGGACAGTTCTCCGAGGCAATAACTTGTTCGAGTGTAAAACAGTTGGGACTCTAGCTGACTGAATGTGTTGCAGTGTTTGGAAAAAACCCTTTGAAAATACCAACCACGTCCTGAAGCTGGGACTTCATGTTTATCTGGGAAAATCCATTTTATCACACAGTATAGCATTTTCATCTTTATTCCCACATCTTTTGATTGCTTCCATATTAATCATTTCTCTCTAGATCTTAATCATTCATATTTCTTCTAGCATTTTCTACGCCCACATGAAGAGTTAATTTATATTGTACTGTATCCCTTCCCGAATATATTCTCTTGCTTGAGTTCCAGAAGTTGGTTGATAACTGATCAGTTGACTTTTAAAGGGTTTGGCTTTTGTTTCTGTTTAATGTTAATATTGTATTGCACCCTGAAACAACTTGTATTTTGGGCATGGATGCAATAAAAAATTTCATATTTATCCGTATACTAATTGTAGAGCTTACCTTCTAGAAATGACAAGTTCTTATTCTGTTTTGTTAAAATTCTTAATCTTATTCTGTTAAAATTTCCACTTAGTTCTCATTTCTAAATAGTAGACCGAAATGAGGACTGGGAAAGGTAACAAAACAAAATCAAGCACGTGATTATTAGTCATTATTAAGAACAAACGTGTTATTCAAGAGACAATAAAAACAGTGTATATAACTCAGTTCTTAAACTCCAAGTTGAAAAGAAAATGAACCTAAGGAAATCATTTATTCAATACGTTTCCTAGAAACAATGTTTTCTTGCTAAAATTAAAATATAATTTGCATTGTACAACTGTAAATGTAATAAATTCATTGAGTAATAAAAAAGTATAATTTAAATAGCCAGATCAAATGCGAGTAAGAGATGATGCTAAAATAAATGAATCGATATGTTAAACATCTCTTCATTTTTGATCAAGCACTTGGAGACTGACATTACAACCTTGGTGAATAAGGGTTTAACTCAGCATAAAGATATATATGAAAATGAAATTTATAGATTATATATGTAAACACTGAGGACATACTGGAAAACACAGTCCGTACATGGATGTACTGCCTCATCTGAGAGCCTCTTCTGACATTGTACTCCTGTAGCAGCGACGTGCTTCCATTTTCAACTGGCTTCACCTTTATTATTTATTACATTATGTGATTTTCTCATCTGCATTATTGTCTCTCACACCACTCGAAATTGACCTCTGGAAGGACAGGGACTATATTACTTGGTCCTTACAGAATTCCTAGCATTTCACAGAGTGCCTGGCACTTGAAAATATGTGTGAATGTTTAAATGTATATGAAATACACGTATTCTTTTGGAAATTGATAAAAGAAGAAGGCCAAGAAGACTTTTCATGTGTGTAATTATGATCTTCTAGTGTCAGTGGTAATATAAAATATTTCATTCAAATTAAGTGCTTTGCACAGAGTATTTTCGTATGCATTGCACAAATAATTTTTTCAGTAAATCATTTTCGATAAGTACTTTACCACAGAGCAGCTGAAAAGGGAGTATGAAAGAAAGTTATAGATAAAACATAATAAAGCTTTATGATTAAAATTTCTGAAATCCTCAAGATATTATTCCATGAACCAAGAAATAAAGGCATGCAAAATCAATTAAGTGAAACTAAGTTTGGTATGTTGTATTCAATACTTAGATTCTTGAATTTTATATAATGTTCATATTTGCTAAAAAGGATGCATTATTAATGCCTACATTAGATTTCCAATGGTAAGCAACTACGATGGTGAGTGGGGAGATTTTCTTGCATATACACTATTTAAAAAATTTCAGTGATGTGTGTAATTTTAGGATAACTTATCCTAAATTAAAACAATCTGAAATTTTTGTATGTAGTACACATTCTAATTCTAGTTAACTTTAAATTCATAGATATATGAAAATATTATTAAAAGTGGAAGGTAAATTTCCATCATGAGAGATTTTAGTTGTTGAAAAATCTTCTAAGGAACTTGAGATTATACTGTGAACAAACTCAAAAAAAAAAAAAAAAAGGATGATTCCAAGACCTTAAAAATCTACTTTTCTGGAGTTCTATTGTAGCAGCTGGTTAAGGATCCAGTGTTATCACTGCAGAGGCCTGGGTCACTGCTGTGGTGCAGGTTTGATTCCTGGCTTGGAAACTTCCACACTCCTTGGGTGTCACCCACCCCCCGACCCCCTGCCCACAAAAACAAAAATTGACTTTTCTTGACAATTATATAAGATACCCCACTTCAGCTACACTTACTTATGGCACCGTGTTTGTTTAGCTTCAATGTCCAAACAACTGCCTCAGGCAACTGGCAAATACTAATTTTGGACAGTCCCACACCCACAGATTACGTGTTTTAAAAATTGTGCACAGTGTCACTCTGGAATCTTCTCTTTGAAAGAAGACCACAAAAGCATATTTTATTTTCCAGCTCTTGCCTTTCTTTAAGCACAATTATTTAATTTTTTGTAAAAACTCATATACATTTACATGAGTCCAACATCAAAAAGTATGAAAGGCATATGATGAAAAACCCCTTTTCCTTACAAAGTATTTCAGATTTGGTTTCCCAGTTCCACCAAGATGTAAATGTGCATCTTTGTTTTCTCTCCTATATTTTGCTTTTGGGGGTTTTGTAGGAAGAAGTGTTTCTAGAGTCATGTTCAACCCAGAAGTTCTGCCTTTCTTGCCTAAGGATCAAATTTGTGGTCTTTCATATCCTAAAAGGGAACATTCTTTCATTCTCACAATTTTTTTGTTTTTGTTTTGCTTTGCTTTTTAGGGCCATACCTGTGTGGCATATGGAAATTCCCAGGCTAGGGGTCCCATCAGAGCTGTAGCTGCTGGCCCACAGCCACGCCGGATCCAAGCCATATCTGTGACCTTCACCACTGACCCACACCACAGCTCACAGCAATGCCGGATCCTTACCCCTGAGCAAGGCCAGGGATTGAACTCACATCCTCATGGATACTAGTCAGGTTCATTACCAATGAGCCACAATGGGAACTCCTATTCTCATCGTTTTTCAAGGTGCCGTAGTACTCGCATGGTCATCAGTGCTGAAGTTCTTCAAAGACTAATCCAAATTCATTGCCACTATGTCTTCACCATCTACTCATTCCGTAACTTTGTAAAGGCTAATTTCTGCACCACTACCACCACCAACCCCCTCCCCAAAAGACAGACACACGCAAACCTATGCTCGCATGTGCACTCATACAGGCACATGTGAACTTTCATGTAGTTTATTTTTTCGGGATCACAGAGACCAACTATCATGCTAACCAACAGCTCCTGTCACACTGATCACTCAGCCACTTCCAGAAACTTGGACTAGCTCTTCCTCCGTGCAGCTCCATCTGCAAGGATGTTCACGTTGCCCTGGCTCCCTTCTCCTCAGCTCCAGATACTGCCTGTTTCCTTCACTGGTGCTTTTTTTACTTCTTCTTCTTCTTTCAAGTTCTGCTTATTCTAGAGCTCTGTACTTTTCTTTTTTCTTTCTCCCCCACCCCCACAACTTCTTCTAAGCTATCACTTCAGAAATGCCTTGCTTCTCTTCAGGATAATACAAAATCTTTATAGCAAGCTCTTATCTCTGTCCAGAATTTTAATGATGGGACAAGATCTCCTGGATGTTTTCACCTGATGGTCCCAATGATGCCTCAAAAATATACCAAATGCACACTCTATTTCCCTCAACCAGTGGTTCTCAATTGAGGGTCATTTTGCTGCTCCCCCCATTTCCTGGGGGCATTTAGCAATATCTGGAGACATTTTCACACAGGGGAGAGCAGTTCCTGGCATTTAGTGGGTAGAAGCCAAGGGTGACGCTGAACATCTTGGGTACAAAAGATAGCCCCATAACAAAGAATTATCTTGCCCCAAATATCAATAATGTCCAGGAGTCTGCCCTAAACAAATTGCCACTGAAACGTCCATATTTCTGTCACATATTCATTTTGATAGAAAGTCCTGCATTTAATCTTGAGTTGTTACTCCTCTTTTCTTTGTTCCTTATGTTTCCCAATCTATTCAATATCCAAAGTTTCTCTTGTTTTTTTCCTTGGAAATTTCTGTTCATTGATTACTTTCTTCATTCCTATTGCTGCCATATTTGCACTCAAGCACTTAGGTAAAAAAAGAAAAAAAAAATGGGAGTTTCATGGTTCTCATTAGCTCAAGTCTCTTTGCCCTCCTATCCTTACACTCCACTGCGAAATTTAATTTCCTCAAAGACTATTTCCCCCACATCAAAAGTTTTCAATGCGACTTTCTGGAGCCTCTCTGTCTTAATATTCCTGGACAGTTGGACTCTGACCACCATTTTCCTCTTATGCTTTATGTGAACTTTCCATTCTGCCTAATTGGACTTTTTTTTATTTCATTTTTGGTTCTAAATGGGATAACTAATTACATAATTCCCCTAATTTTTGGTTCTATCTGACAGAAAATAGTTGATTAGTTAATCATGAACAAAAATTGGTTTATCTTTTTGAAGATTCTATCCTAGACGTTTTGTAGCATATCTGAGTTACAGATATGTGACAGTTCTTGTCTCTGCCACTTACTGGCTTAGGCAAGTTACTTTATTTCCCCATCTGTAAAACCTGCTAACGATAAAACTTATCTTAAAGAGTGCCATGTAACTTAAAAGTATACAGTGCATAATATTCTCTATTACTCCACAAGAAAAGAGTGTTATGTTATTCCGTTATAAACCAATGCTTGCAGATTACTGGTATATACTATTAATAACATTATCATTCTTATTGGTGTGGTAGTCAAAGTGATATACCCATTAATGCATGTCTAATTGTTTAACAGTTACTGAATTTTTTCTGAAAATATCAACCAACATAATGTATTGTTTTTTCTGAGAGACCTTAGAAGATTCTGGAAACTTAAAAATTCCTACGAGATGCAAAACCTCAGTATATTCCCTACTCCCACATCAGCCAAGTTCTCCTTGTTGCCAGGGTTATCAAGTTTCTGAGGTTCAGTATTCAACTTATTCACTATTAATTAATACACGCTTCAGATTTACTTGGGAAAACTGTAAAAAGCAATTAAGAGCAAACCCGATCCAAGAATAAAGGACAGGCTTTCTTTCTCCTTTTAATCTTTTCCCAGAGTTTCAATGTTTTTCACTGTAGTGCCCCATGGGTGGGTTGGGAGGTGGGACAGTTTGTAATTGACAGTTTATTTTGAAATTGGCGAAGGGTGGGGGAAAGTGCTGACATTTCTCCCTAAACCTAGCCTTCCTTGTGAAGTTGCTACTGTGTCCCTATTTTTTGCCCTTTTTTCCCCTGGGTGGTCTCTCTCTCTCTCCCTGAGTGATGGTAAGAGCAGGGAAAACTGAACAAATGGGACAATGTGACTATATAACCACATGGCTTTTGCTTGGTGTACAGGATCCAGACAACTGTTATATTTCATAACTCAAATCCTTTCCTTTTGCCATCTCCTCTGTGCCATCTCAAACTCTCCCCAAGTCCTCTCTCAACAACCACCCCCTTAAGTGGAGCTAGTAGAACAAGTGAGGATCTGCCTGTAATTACTGCTTAATTCATTTGCATGTGGATGTTCTCATTATAATGTCATTAGCATGGGGAGGGAGTCTGGTTGCCAGAGCAACCAGGAGTGGGGCAGGTGCAGTTCAGCCTCAAATGGATTCTCGGCTGTTTGGTCAAACTCCACCTGTATTCCTGGCTCTTATCACTCTTGTGGTTGCCAGAATGAAAACATTCCGCAGGTTTACCCTCTTTATTTTGGCAGTGTCTCTGGAATCTCTTGGTAACCTGTACCAAGATTTTCCTAAAAGCTTCTTTTATTTTAGCTAGCCACGCTTGGTGATTTTAGCTCCTATGTGCCACATATGGCTTTTGAGCCCTTGAAATGAGATTAGTTGGAATTGAGATGTGCTGTAATTATAATATACATAAAAGTCTTTGAGGATTTAGTATGAAATAAAAAGAGTGTAAATTGTCTCAATAAATTTTAAAATTTTTTGGTTATATGTTGAAATAGCAGTATTTCAGATATATGGGATTAAATAAAGAAACTCATGGACTTGGAGAAGAGACTTGTGGCTACCAAGGGGGAGGGGGAGGGAGGGGGATGGACTGGGAGTCTGGGGTTAATAGATGCAAACTACTGCATTTGGAGTGGATAAGCGGTGAGATCCTGCTGTATAGCACAGGGTACTCTATCCAGTCATTTGTGATGGAACAGGATGGAGGATAATGTGAAAAAAAGAATGTATGTATATATGAGTGGGTCACTTTGCTCTACAGTAGAAATTGACAGAACACTGTAAATTGACTATAAAGGAAGAAACAAAAATCATTTAAAAGTTTAAAAAATTAAAATAAATAAAAATATTATTAGCTTTTTATTTTATAAAATGACTAATAAAACATCTAAGATCATATGTATGTTCCATATTATATTTTTATGGAAAAAACTGTGCTAGATTACAGATTTCTCTTCTAAACCTCTCTTTGATCAGTACTGCTTTCTTAATCCTTGCAGATATTCACAATAACTGGCATCCATGCTCAACTTCCACACCTAATTCTTTCTGGGTTGGCTAGAAATTTGCTTGTTTTAGCCATCATTTCATAAAAAACTCCTAGAGGTTAAGGAAATCCATTTTCCCATCAACACAGGATTTCCCTCCTAAAACAATGCTGATATTTAGTTAATGAAGTTCTTCTTGAGTCTTTGCTTGGGTCCCCTACTTTACCGAACATCAGATAGAAAAAAAAAAATTATAAGGAAGTTTTTCCTTTTGTTGACAAGAAATCAACTTCCTTTATAAAAGCTACCCACTAGTCTTAGTTCTGCCCTTGTAAACAAAAATAGAATAAGGGTGCTTCTCTTCCACATGACAGCCCTCCATTTACTTGAAGGCAGCTGTCATGGGCTGCTAAGCTAAGCTCCTCTTTGTTAAACATTACCCACTCCCCTCAACAATTTCTCATAAGTCATGGCCCTGAGGCTCCACCATCCTTGCAGCCCTCCTCCGGATTTCTGTCATTTGTCAATGTCCCTGTAAAAACGAGGAATCCAGAAAAGGGCACCCAACTCCAGATGTCGTGCATACTGTGTAAAAGACAGTAAGACTATTCCAGCCTTTAACAAGGGATCAGGTTATTCAGCCTAAGACCATGTTTGTTTCATCACTTCCTCTCTCCCATTGTTGGCACATGTTGAACTTTTCATCCACTCGATCTAATAGATCTTTTTTTCACGTAAACTGCCGTAAAGTCATAGCTTCTTTTTCCCAGATTTATATAACTGATCTTTAAAAAAAAAAAAAATCAAATCTCAAGGCTTTATATTTCTCTCTCTAAAATTTTGTGTGCTTCATTCCTAGGTAATTTTGTCTGGTTCTTGCTCAGTAAATTAGCTATTCTTCTCAGTTGTATGCCAAAGACATGATAAACTTGCTTTCGCTGTCATCTTCCTCACTGATAAATGTGCTGATCTAGACAGAGCCATGCTCTCCATTAATAAAGAGACTTTGTCAACTCTCTTTCTAAAATCAAGATACACTGTGGAGTTATCTGATCAAACTATTCTATCAGAAAAGAATAGCGTCAATAGCTATTTATGGTGTGCTGACAATGGCCAGACATTTTCTAGGCATTGAGGTATGGCTAGAATTTAGTGAAGCATTTCTGATGCTAGTGATTACCTCTTCCTTCTCCACACATTACCAAGCTGTGTCTTCAACAGTCTGTTAGGACTGGTAGGACATTTCGCCAGAGACCATTACTAATCTTACTGTTTGATAATTTCTCTATTTCGCCCTCTTAACTTTTCAAATAAGAGAACGCCATTGGCAGCTTGTCACTTTTTTTGTATTCCATTCATCCTCAAGGCATCTTAAAGGTTATCAGCTCTTATTCCACCATCATACCTGAAACTTATTTTACTTTCCTGAGGAAGAGCTGAACTGTGTTTGGAGATTTATAGTTATGGGAAGTTGTTCTTTCTTCTTTTCTCTTTCCCTTATCCTGGGGAAATTGTATCTGCTTTGGTTATCACAGTAGCCTGGCATCTAATTTAGAAACAAATTGTTGACTGCTTATATTTTCAATCTCTCTGTCTCTCTCTCTCTCTTTTTTTTTTTTTAGGGCAGCACCCGAGGCATATGGAGATTCCCAGGCTAGGGGTCAAATTGGAGCTGTAGCCTGAAGCCACAGACTACACCACAGCCACAGCCACAGCCACAGCCACGCAAGATCCAAGCCATGTCTGCAAACTACACCACAACTTACAGCAATGATGGATCCTTAATCCACCGAGTGAGGCCAGGGATTGAACCCTCATCTTCATGGACACTAGTAGGATTCATTTCCACTGTGCCATGATGGGAATTCCTATTTTCAATCTTTTTTTTTTTTCCCTTCCCTTTCCAGCTTGAAACCCTATCTCTTCATCTCAGTGAAAAATAAGGAAAATTAGGCCAAATAGGTCTTCTGCCTTCATTCTTTTATTATTAATATTAAGCCATATTTCCTCAGGCATGATCAACAAATATGTTCTTTACTCATTTTATGGAGGCAAAAGGTACACCTAGTCTTATATATAACTTTCATCAAGGTAATGAGGCTAGATTCCAGAAGGCTTTCTTGATCTCTATATGTGGGTTTACCACTAGATCATTTGGAAATTTTGTATGCTTATTTTTTTCCCTACTATACTATGTTTCTAAATTATAAAGACATAAAAATGTAGTAAATTAAAATGAAAAAATATACAAATTGTCATCAGGTTTTCTAAGAAACAATCCATTGAATTTGTAATTTAAGATTGATCCTTTTTTTTTTTTTGTAGCCTCCATAGAAGCATGTAATATCTTGACATTATCAAATGGACTGATACGATAATGTTAAACTCATTATTCATTTAATTCCAAGACATATATTTGCACTGTTACTTATATTTTATGTGTGTATTTGCCACAGAGGTTGGCATTATTTGCATGGTTGTAGTGGTCAAGCATTGTACATGGAAATCCTTTGTACAGCAATGCTACAGGGTCCTTGAAGAAGAGTTCTAAATAGGTGCTTCTGAAGAAGATGATGATAAAGTATTACTATCTATATTGCCAAAAAGTAAGTGATTATATATAATTGGATGAATCTTGAAAGGTACTGTAAGCTGTGAGTGTAGTGTTCTGCATTTATAAATGTTACATCCACACTTCGATTATACCTACTCATCTAATGAGAAGGCAAACTGTGAAAGAGTAATTTGACTAATTCAGTCAAAATTATCATATCAATCATTTGGATATTTCAGAAGAAAGTTTTAAGTGCCTGAATTATGGAAATAATTACTTCATTTCTCCACTGCCTTTACTCTGTGCATATGAAGGGATAATCTGATAGACTGTTTTATTTTTTCTTTTTAGAAAAAGACAGCATTTAAAATTGGGAACCACCCAATATAATCTCCTAAAACCTTTCACAATTTTGCATCTGGCTTCTTTTGATAAATATTATCTTCTCATTTTTATAGCAATTTTTCCAACACAAAGAGCATCTTTTTCTAAAAGTTACTTGTCAGTATAATGCAAATTAAAAATTGAAGCATAATATTATAGATTATTTCCTTACAGTATTGCAAAAACAGCCTTGAATTGAATTGGAATATACTGGCTTACTTAACTCAGTTAAAATCAGTAAACATGAAAGAAACTAGATGCTGATGGTAATTTTATTCATGTCTCAGATTTACAATAACCTCAAATTATTTTGCTTGATTTGTTTTTCCACCAATAATTTAGTTTAATTTATCACTATACAAAATCTGAATAGGTTATCAAAGTATTGAAATATAAATTCTTTTAGGAAACCTGTCATTCTAAGATTGTCCTTATTTTTGCTCCCAATAAAAGATTTTGTTAAAACCTGCAAGAATATTTTCTAACCAAAAGATGGCAATAGATTGACTAATTAAAAATGCATCCATCTGTTAGTTTGCTTGTTGCTTCGCTATTTGAAAAATGCAGATCTAAGTGGGTTGTTTTATTTATGAAGACCCTCTAACTGTGAGAGTTATGAATTCATAAGCTTGCATTCATCAATGCAATAAAGGTTAACATTATAACAAAAGTTAAATATACAAAGCATTTCATATATTTCATTAATTGGTTTGAATTTTTAAACATGTAATTTTGGAAAATAGATCTTTTTCTATAAAATGAAAAATAGATTTTATCTGTTCTTCTTATAGAATTTTTACAGAAATTAAGAGGATTTACATACAAAAACATCAAGTTGCATATGACCTATCCAATGTTTGCTTTATGAATAGTAGGTAATGACTTTGAAGTGATTGAATATGAAGCTTTATTCCTCCTCAAGGAAGAAAGTGTGAAAATTGGTAGAACTAGGATTATATTATTTTAGCATTGAAAGGAACTATCAAGATGATGTTGATTGAAAACTGAGGCTTAAAGAGATATTTTCTTGTCCAATATCAAACTATCCAGAATCTCAAATCCTAACTTTCTTAACATGGCATTTCTTTCACTATTTAACACATTTTTGTAGTACGCTGAGTTAAATGGTTGGATGTCTAGGCTTTGCTTTGTTAAATTATAAATAGAATCTACAGTCCATTCATTATGATTTTGTCATCTGTGTTTGGGAGAGAGATGTTTTGACAGATATCTTTACTTCCATGTAAATTTCAGGTACATTAAAGAAGCCATGACTTACCCTTTGTGATAGTCAAGCAACGAAGCTGCATGTGTGTGTGAAGCTCAATGCATAAAACATCAAAATTTATCTCTGAGAGAGATGATGCAGAGAAGAAGGCAATTCCCCATGGACTAACTGTGGGTCTACCTCTGAGTTTAAGACTAATGACAAAGGTTTAGAAACAGTAGATTTTGGTGGAAAAATACTTGCAAGCTTCTTTAAAAACTTCCTTCAGCCAATTATAGTAAGTAAAAAAATATATGGTCCATTTAAAAAAAATACTACAGTTATCCAGCACCTCACCAAATTCAGGTACAATAATATTAACAGCAAACAATTATTTTGTACCAGCACTCTTTTTAAGGCTGAATATAAACTATCTCACTGAATTCCCATAACATTCTTGAAGGGGGCACTGTTTATTATTAGCCCCATTTTATGGATGAAGAAACTTAAGATCTCACTAAGGCATGCATTTCCTTCCTAGAATGTGATAAGTGTAAAGAGAGTTACCATGTGTGAGATGAAGAACAGAAAACATGAGAGCTAAGGTGAGGTTGAATACTGAATGAACAGGTAGGGTCTTTTAACTAAGTGACTCCACCTCCTGCTTTAGCCATGAAACGGATGGTTTGAATTTGAGTTTCAGTGAAGGTACAAATCACATGACACAGGCTGTCAAGGTTACTCTCAAATGGTCAAACCCTTCATCATTAAATCTTTCTTTAAGCCTAATACGTCCCATCCATGAAAAAATGGATTTTTATACAATGTTTAATTCTGACAGTATTTTTTAAAGGTCAGACAATTCTAGATTTTCTTTGATTCCTGACAAAAAGCGAGAACAGGGGGAAAAAAGTCAAAGTATTAATTTCTTTAAACTTCAATTTAATCACCAACTGGAATCTTCTAAACCATCTAACGTTTAAGCACACTTGCTAACAAATAGCTAAGTTATTTGGGTCTGTTTTGGGTTTTATTCCTCTCTGTGTTGGGAACCATCAAATCATCAGCCAGAAAAAGAAGCCAATACCAATGGCTTTTGTGGACAGGCTTCAAGCTCCTGAAATGAAAAGTGGACTGCGGAGACAATGGAGAATGTAATTAGATACTCGGTTTACCAAAGTGGGCACATTTGTCCGATATGGTGTCATCCAAGGCCCTTCATTTTGGTTTGGCAGCAAGCAAATAATTGCGTGAAAAAAAAAATTTGCATTCATTCCCCAAATGGCTATAATTAATGGGTCCCATAAGGAAAGTCAATGCAAATCCTATGTGATCATTAGAAAAGAAGTAAACGTCCTAAGGTTGGGGGAAAATTTCCATCATCATCTAGTTCAATGTATTGCATATATTAATTATGACCTGACTTATGGATGAATATGTGTATATAGGAAAATCTCCCTCCTTGCACAATATGACTACCCACTGACATTCATTTTTTATAATTATTATTTCCCAAATTTAATACCCTGAACATAAATGGAAAAATGTATGTTTTCCATGGTGAAGAAAAAAATTAAGGAGAAATTCAATAATATGGACTTGAAAATCAATAACTTATTTTGAAGTTTCACGAGGCAGTTTTATACAGATGCCAATTTTTAAGGAGTTTGTTTTTTCTTTAACAATCAACCAACCTTCCCCCCTCTCCCCTATATAAATTGCTTTTATTCTGAGTTAGAAGGCAAGATGGGATGACTCAAAAGCATACTCTTTAGAGATAATGAACCTCAGTGGCTTGCCAAGAGTATTTCTGCATTTGTGTGAGTTTGTGCGTATGTGTGTGCATATGTGTGTGTGATATTTGTACAGATAATCTCCAAGTACACTTTGTATTAAAATACACCAAACCAACCCAAACTGAATTCTAAAGACCAATATTATTCTTGGCATTATCTTACTAAGAAGACAATTCACTAAAAGCCTCTTTCTATCCACAACCAAGTGTAATTTATTGGGGGTTTGCAAGAGCTTTAAAATATTAATTCCCAGTACTACTTCATTTGTTCTCACCAATTTCATCAGCTTGAAAATTAATCAACTGTCAAAAAAGTTGAACTCTAAGTGATATTAGATTTAAATTATGCATGTGTATTTTACCAGAACATAAAAAGCAAAACATATTACAGAATTATAAATAGGTAAATTATCTTTGAAGAAGAATCTCTAAGAACTGAGAATAATCAATAACATGGCTTTAATTTGAAAAGTTAAAGGCTCGCCTCTCTTTGCAACTCTTAGATACATGCATGTGTATAATTTTCCAGAATACTTCACATTTAAATTTGTTCTATTTTTTTATACTAAGTACCAAAAGAAGCATGTTTTTGAATTAGCTGTGTTTGGAAAAAAAGAATCACAAAAATTATTTTCTTGGTAATTATTAGCTTTGCATTCAACAGGTTTAAGGCATTGGTGAATCAAACATTTGCTGAACATTCCCCATGGATTTGCCAGCCATCTGTGTTAACATCCCAAATAAGCTCCAGGGTTATAAACTTATTTGCTCAGGTTTATTGGTTACACTTTTGCCCCTGAAAAACTACTGCTTGCCTTTTGCCTGGTGGACAAGAAACTCAATTGTAGCAAGTGACAGTGCTCCCAGACCCACAGCAAAACAGATAATTGATATGGGATGATAAACTCTAATATTCAAATGTATGTCTTCTATGCATTTTACTTTTATACATCATCTCCAAGAAAACAAAAAAAAATGAAAATAGAAATATAATAAAAGTAAAACTTGAGTTTTATAGCTAATGCAAAAATAAATACACGACCATGTTATAATGCATTAAATATGTTAGGTGACATGTACCTTAATTGAAACAGAGACAAATATATTTCATTTCCTTGATGGGGTGAAAAGTAATGTTTGTTTTTAGAGAATATTCGGGCTCCTAGTGATTTTTAGTGCAAACTAGGAACATTTTGTTTAAAGATCCTGCAACTTTAGCTGATCAGGAAATACGATGTTAAATTGTAGAGACTCTTATAATCAGAATGCAGATGGCACCAAATAAAAACAAAGTAATTAAAATAGGGTTTACATCTTAATCCAGGCTCTCCTTCTAGAGATAGGAATTTTAATTTGTGCTAATGACCTATCAGATTTTTCAGGGAGGTAATCTACCATACAAATAGAAATATCTCAGTGGTAGGGCTTCATATTATAGGATGCAACCTCTTTGTGGTATTAAGACATTATACAGGATGCAATTCCTGCAAAGTCATAAGCAGAATATTCCTCCAGCTTCTCTCCATTTAGCAAAAACAAATGTTCCCAAGTAATCTTATGAAGCAATGATGGTACTTACAGGTCAGCTAAGAATCAATCCATCCGAGAAAGGGGAAGCTAGCCACTCTGGTCACTCTTACCAGGAGAGAAATTAGGACTATTCTTGGGCACCAACCCCTGATAAAACTCAGCAAAGGAGCCTTATTCTTTGCATCCACAAGCCTTGGAATGCTTGCCTTCCCAGGGTGATTTTTACATCGCATTGGTGCTGAGCTACAGCTGTGGGAGTTTGATGTACCTTTGCATTTTTGCTATTTAAGAAAGCAGTTTCTCAAGGGCTGTGGACCAAATCTTCCCTCTGGTAGTCTCTCATTCCCAGCTTTTGAAGAAGAATTGGTTATGTGCTTCCTCCCTCCCTCCCCCTCCCCGAACACACACACACACACACACACACACACACACACACACACACACACATGCGCACGCCTTTTCTATCTAAATGTAGTGCTGCTGGGCCTCAGGAGGCCTTGGCACACAAAGCTTCCATCCAAAGCTGTCACTTGACTGACAGCAAAAAGGTTGCAGGGAGATGGACAGCTGTGTGTAGGTGGACACGGAAAAAACAGAGAGCTAGGCACATTCAATCCGAACACAGCATGAGGGAGGTTCTCAATCATAGACCTTTCCAGACTTAGCAGCTATGAGAAGCTTTAAAGCCAGCGAGGCTTATTTTTAATCAATTTCAGGTTTTAAAACAAGTACCCAATTTTATAAATAGATGGCTATCTAGAACACATAAATATATATTGTAAAGTGGCACAAGAACTGTATTGCTAAAGGAAACTATAAATGGTAAGACTCGAAGCATTGAGAATTTACCTCCTTGCCATTGCAGTTCAACCTGGGCAGTGATTTCTGCCTTGTAAATTGAGTGCTCAGAGTAGCTGGACCAGGGTGGCCTGCTAAATACAACGAAGCATTTATCAAAGTATTTTCAATGATAACAATCTCATTGAAAACTATAAAAGTTTCAGATGAGAACATAATGAGACTCATGGAGGAAATGGGGCCCAACTTTACTGAGCTGCAGTAAACTGACCATTTAATGGAACAGACTTGATTAATTTCCTGTTGTTGATCAATTACCTCTGGTAGGTGTCTAGTGTAATGTAAATAGGAAGGTTGAAGCTGCTGCCACGGGACCTTACTCTTAAAGTTAATGTATGTTGAGATCCCTCTCATAATCACCTGTGGATGTCTTGGTTCAAGTTTATGTTTAATTCAGAGCTTCAAGAAATAGAGATTTAAAAGTGAGGCCATATAGATTTACCCACACGTTAATCCTAAAGGTCAGAGTGGAGTATCAAGTCTCAGGAGATACATCCTATAATATTTACCATGTATAAATATTCTGTATATGCTTGTGATGGAGCATGATAATGTGAGAAAAAGAACGTATATATGTATGTGTGACTGGGTCACTTTGCTGTATAGTAGAAAATTAGCAGATCACTGTAAACCAGCTATAATGGAAAAAATAAAAATCATTCAAAAAAATATTCTATATAGAAGAAAGATTTACCCCAAACTGGGAAGACTCAGTCTTTAATCCAGCTAGAGACTAAAGGGTGTTCATCTTAAATGGCTATTTTTCATAGAGTCACACATCTAAATAATAAATGGCATGGGAATAGCATTCTCTGTGTTTTAATGCCTAAATTTTAACTCCTTCTCTCATTGACCCACTCACAGAAAACCTGGGGTGGGTACACGTGGAATTGAATACGAAGAAAAACAAATGGTCCAATTGATATACTTGAAATGTCAGTTTGAGTCAAATGATCCGTTACTAACTGAATTTCTTTTCACTCCCGACTTCAAATAACTTATTGTTAGCCTGAATTTGAGCCAGTTTATTTGTGTAGATATAGTCATGATCTAAGAAAAGTAATTCCACAATGTAACTAAGTGGAGGAGAGCTGCTTAGTACAAAGTCGTACGACGTAGGTTTGTGCGTAGGCTCCTGAGGTAGCATTTATTTTATATGAATTTTTCATTGTTTTTAAGATGTTTTATGTCCCAATAATGCCAGTTCTAACCAAACCATGTGTATGAATCTCACTTTCATATTTCCTTATACAGGAAATTTATTTACCTCCAAACGATTTTATAAAGTATTGCTGATTTACATTGGGATTCGAGTAGTGTGTAATTTGGGGGGAGGGGGGATTCTTTTCTATGTTCCTTGGAATTTTGACTGATTTTCCTCTTTGGTCCTTTTGAATAAATAGTCAAGAGGCATCATCTTTTGCAGAGAAAAGGCTTTCCCTTTTTCTTAATTAGTATGTGTGATTAGGTTAAAGAAATAAAATATAAATACAATTTCAAAAGCAGTATTTCCTCTATCAATGTGCTTATAATAGTCCATGAATTAAATAAGCATTTTAAGAGTTTATATGGCACTGTTGTTAGATGAAGAAAAATGCACCACCTGAGCATCGAGAATTATGCTTTATTTGGGGCCTTACAAAGGACTACAGGCCGGGAAAGCAGCCACTCAGAGAGCTCTGAGGAACTGTTCCAAAGGGGTAAAGGCAGAGTCAGGATATATAGCAGTTTTGCAGAAAAACAAAACAATAGAAAACAAGAAAACATGCAGTTGGACATCCAAAGATTACCGCGAAACGTAAAAAAACGGACATCTCATGTTCATCATTTTAGTGCTTTTCTATGTATGAGCAGGTGCACGATTCCAGGCATGTTGAAGTTGTTTTTTCGATATGCATCTCAAGTCTCTAGGGCCAGTATCCAGCCCAGAATGCTTCCTGTTTTTCTCCATCCTGAATTCCCCTCAGGGTGCACCTTCGGGGGCTATACGTGGCCGATGCCTTGATGGCGCTCGACATGCACTGTTTACTGACCTGGAGAGCAACAATTTTTTTGTCCACTGTGCATTATCTGTCATTGCAGACATTTTTAGAATATTCAGCAGTCTTTTGAAATTACCAAAAAAAAAAAAAACTATTTGGAATGTAAACACTCTGTAAATGCTTTAGACTATGATGGGGAGAGAAACGTTAGGTTTCCACACGTACATTCTTATTATGAACTAAATCATATGTTCTGTTCATGATCATATTATTTTTCTTGCTTACAGCATTTCATTGCCATCACATATGGTTTCTCAGGAAAAAAAGAAAAAAAAAAAAAGAGTGACTATTGCCATACTTCTAGAACTTGGTTCTCTAACCATTTAATTATTTCTCTTTTAAAATGGCTAAAAAAAAAATCGTACCAGTTTGTTATTCACATATATATTATTATTAGTTTTTCATCATAAAACAACTATAATTCCAAAAGTTCTTTTAACAGTCCTAAATCAGATAGCAACTGAAGAGTATTTAGTGGCTGTAACTTGCAGCTTTACACTGGCATTTTGAGTTAGAATGAATGAACAGGAATTGCACCAAAATGTTCCAAGTAAAAAGCATTTTACATTTCGGGGGAGGAGCATGGATTTCAAGCCCGAAAAATAAAATAGTACTGAAGTTTGACTCATGTTCCCAGTGCAGCCCCAAAGAGATGCGAACGAGTGCCTCTGAATCTTTCTGAAGGAAGGTCATTGCCTCTGTGAAATGTTTAGTTCTGGGCATCTGGAGTTGCCGTAAGACTGAATTGGGCGTCTTCCTCTGTCTTTACCTCCCTCTCCAAAGCTCCCAGAAGAATGAAGTTTTCTTGGTGATTTCCGTTGGACTTTCCCCACCCCCATATGGTAGGTGTCGTGCCTGGTCAGGGCTGAAAAAAACTCTTGCACGTCTTAAATATGTGGTCTTCGGCAAATAGTAGGTACTTGAGGGAAGTTCGTTAGAGCTGAACTAAAATTCAGGCGCAGCATCAGAGTTCAGAGTTTCAAAAAAGTCTTGGCCCCTTGGGGTCCCCATCTTTTCTTTCTTGTCCCTCCCCAAGTAATTCCCAGTGATCCTGAAGTACTGTGTCTCAGTACTTCTGACTGGTCAAGACCTGAGCTTTGTAGTCATCTTTCCTATTCAGTGGTAAAGGGCTAACAATGGTCTTGCTTTTTATTTTCATAAGAGATAGCATCAAAGTCTTGACATCAAAGGATGGAATCTCCAACAAAGTTTCCTGGGAGCTTTAGTAAGCTGGCCAACTGTAGTTTCAGGTGGTAGTGAATGTTGGGTCCTTTTTCCAACAAAAATGGATATTTCATTAGAGTTTTGGTTATTCATCATCACCATTATCTCGCCTTGGTGGTGGGATTTTTGGTTCCTCACACCTTGTTTCACTTCACTATTTTTCTTTTTCTTTTTCGTCTTTTGTCTTTTTAGGGTCCCACCTGTGGCATATGGAGGTTCCCAGTCTAGGGGTCTAACTGGAGCTATAGCTGCCCGCCTACACCACAGCCACAGCAACGCAGGATCTGAGCTGCGTCTGCGACCTACAACACAGCTCATGGCAAAGCCAGATCCTTAACCCACCAAGCGAGGCCAAGGATTAAACCCGCAACCTCATGTCCTCAGTCGGATTCATTCCTGCTGTGTCATGATGGGAACGCCTACTTCATTATTTTTCAAACTATTGTATTTGAAAACAGTTAGTCCCTAGGTTCAAATCCCTTTGAATCCTGTAGAGATGTAAGAATTAAGTGTGAGCTATCCTAAGTCAACAATGAAAGGAGGGAAGCATTTAAAAATGCTTCCCCTTCCTTTCTCCATGAGTTCATGAAATAAATCATTCTCCTCTCATGAAGAGCAAAAAGGTAAATCACAGTGCTTGGGCAGGTTCAAGCTGAACAATTAGCCATTTAACAATAATAGCCATTATCCATGAAACATTGTTTGAGAGTAATTATAGCTACTGACTATGTGACAGATACTATACTGTGTACACCACAAAATTTATTCATTTAGAAGAATCACAGAACTATCTACAATTCACAGACAAGAAAATCATATCTCAGAGAGGTTAAGTCATTTACCCAAAGACACAGAGCTAGTAAAAGAAATGCTAGAATTTTAACTAAGGATGTCAGTTTTGAAAACCCTGGTTCTGACAATGACAAGGAGTCACTGGAGCCCTGTTAGAGGCTCCGTTATTGATAAAGAGACAGAGAGCCAAGAATCCTAGTCCAGCCACACTAGCTAGAAAATCTGGCAGAGTATCTAGTACAAAGCAGAGTGGATTTGCGTTCCAGTTCTAACTTTTCTCTAGTCTTCCTGTACTCTATTGCTGCTTATTTGTCCACCAGTCAAAGGTTCTTTCCTTATTTCTTTGGTGAAGTTGGCCCTCCACTTAGAGGCAGAAACTCTACCACTTGGTGTTATTTTTAAATGTCGGGATCAATAAGAGATACTTTTGAAATTCAATGTTATTTCAATTAAGCATTTAAAATGCAGGTCAGGCACTGCACAAAGAGGAAAAATTATATCAAAAACTTCAAATTATTGATTTACTATTTTTATTAAGCTTATAAGCATATATATTTTGACATGTCTCATTGGATTCAAAATACTCTCAAATTCTTACAGCAGTTAGGAGGCTAGTTTTACTCGAGGATATTAAAACTAGGTGATTTTAGGTACTTTTTATGTGACATTCTATTGCATGCTTCTGACTCCAGTGAAAGATGGATTTGTTATAAATAACTCTCTGGGTCCAAGGTGAAAATTCCAAGGTGTTTCCAATAAAGACAGAGATATGCCTTGACGGTGGACCAGGACCACTATGATTTTTTCTTTATTTTTGCCCCCCCCCCTTTTTTAATGGCTGCACCTGAAGCATATGGAAGTTCCTGGGCTAGGGATCGAATTGGAGCTGCAGCTGAGGCCTAGGTCACAGCCACATTCACAGATCCAAGCCACATGTGTGACCTACACCACAGCTTGCAGCAATGCTGGATCTTCAACCCACTGCGTAAGTCCAGGGATTGAACCTGCATCCTCACAGAGAGGATGTCGAGTCCTCTACTCCCTGAGCCACAACAGGAACTCCCTCATGTTTGCCCTACGTTGCAGAGGGAATCATGTCTGTTAGATTAGATGGCTTTTCCTCCAGGTTGCATAATGTATGGAGGAATTTTGAGTGGCTCATTTCTGTCTTAAAAAAAATTGTTACTGTAATTTTTATTATGGAAAACACTGAACACACATAAGCATAGAAAGAAGAGTGTAATCAAGCCACATGAGTCCCTTTATTCAGCATGAAAAAATACCAACATTTTCCCATCCTGTCTCATCTATTTATTCCCCTATTCTTGTTCTCTCTTTTCCCTTTTTAATTGGAATATTTCTAGAGAAATCTAAGCAGTCCTATTCTTTTATCCTAAATACTTCAGCATTTAGCACTTCATTTCTGATCTTCAGCTCAGAAATGCTTTAAAGAGGAAGTTATAGTTCAGTTTTTCCCAGATTACTTGGCTGGTTTGGGGCCTTAAAAGGAAAATGGGAGGAAAAGGGGGGGACGGGGACGACACTGAGTGTCCCCTAGCAAATGAAGCCTTGCTTTCAGGCAGCCGTGGCTGGGAAGATTTTAATATTCTGTGTGCATATGGGGGAGGGGATGGTTCATGTTTTAGAAATTTTACTGTTTTTTTAAGGAGGCAGGCAGACAATTTCCCATTTTAACCACCCATACATGCAAAACTCAAATCTTGAAGAGAGGCAACCAGCGACTATTTTTTAAAAACGGTTTAGAAAGAATTCAGATTGCTCTTTTTCTCTGCTGAGTCTGTATACAGAAAGACAGGGACCAATATTCATCTTCTTTTCCTGTAAAACTCTAGGAGACACATGAAAGTACCTAGAAATGCATTCCTTAAAAGGATTTTGTGCAGTTATTGTAAATAATTTATGCACACACGTACGTATGTATATATCCCCCATGTGCATCCCCAACCACCACCCCGTTTTTGCTTGTGTAAAATCAGGAGCTGCAATAGCTGAAACCCACTTCTTCAAACTGACATTTCAGCAGGTCTTTCACTGAGAAGCCATAATGTCTGGAGCCGCAGGAGCTGTCCCTCTAGGCCACCGACTCACAGGCTAATGCCCAACGCCTTGCAAACGTGCTCCAGTAAAAGTTGCCCATCTCGTTAGCCTGGGTCTGAGTTTGCACGAGTGGAGGAGACGCGATGTTCTACGGAGGCCAGTGACTAGAAACTGGCCGCGATCTGCTCTCTTCTCCACATCTCCCTACACCCCTCCGGCCCCTCCTACTTTATCTAGGTTTCGGGTTTGTTTGTTTTTTTTTTTTTTTCCCCAGAGATAGCAGCTACTCAGGCAACCCCTGAGATGTTGACCAGGAGTTTCTCCTTGAAAGGCTTTCAGATTCCGTCTTCTGAATTCCAGCTGGCGAGAAGCCCGACAGGACTCCCCGTCCCTCTCGTCGGCTGCCCGCCAATACTCCGCAGGGGTGGCCTGGGTGCCCAGGACAAGGGCGGGTGGATGGAAAAGATACCGCACGGACACACCTCCTCCCCGCGCTGGCTGCTTGTTGGGGTCTTTGTCCACTTGCCCCGCCGCGGGGGCCGCGCACTCCCCTTTATGGCCGGCAGGTGGCGCGGTTGGTTCACGATGAGCTGCTGCGGGAGCGGGAAAGGCGCTTCCACCTCCCCGCCGTCGCGCTCCCGCTGGGACCCAGTCTCCGGAGGAAAACCCGGCCCTAACCCTTAGGGAGTCAGAGGAGGGTTGGTTTGAGAGAGGGAAGGAGAGAGGCCTCTTCAGGAATCGGGCACCTCCAGTCGTCCGCAGAATTCACCAAGTCGCGTAGGGGGCCGGTCCCCCGCCCGCCTGCGGCGTTGCGGTCTCGGCAGCGCTCAGTTGGCTGCGTCCGCGGTCGGGGCATCAGGGGACACCCCAGGGCTCCGTGCTGCCTGCGCCCCCAGGAGGTCCACAGTGACACCCGCGGCACCGCAGTGAGCGCAGCTGCGCGGATTTCTGCGGGTCCCTTGGCCCACCACCGCCTTCGGGGGCTGCAAGAGCTGTGCAGACCAGCGCAGGGGAGCAACGGGAGCGCTGAGCTGCAGCAACCACTCCGGGCAGCTCCCGGGCTCCCGTGTGCCTTGTGCTCTCCGCTTTTGCCTTCTGTGCCGGGACTTGCTAGTCAGGGACTCCCCTCGGGAAACACACAGTTGGTTCTCCGCAGTCAAGGTCATCTCGGAGTTTCCTGCCAGGTTTGGGGGAGTACTATCCCGGGGCCGGAGATGCGGCCAGAGGGGGCTTCTCCGTTGCTATAAAGTCTTTCGTTCAGTCTCTGGAGACCGTGATAGAATCCTGCTTCTGGATGAGCGCCGCTCTCGACCGACGTTAGGGACTGATTAGGTCCCCGCTCTCCAGGCAGCTGGGAGCTTGGGAAAAGGAGTTATCAAGCCACAAATCTCCCCCCTCCCCAAGAGCATTTCACACCGAGATGCACCACAAAGGCACAAAAAGGGGCCAGGTAGCAGAGGGTGGCCGTCGCCGTGCGCAGGAGTGAAGGCGCAGCCCCAGTCGGGACGTGCGGGACGCCAACGCTTCGACCCTCAGAAAAGAGCAATAGCAAAGAGGCAGGTCAACTTTAAACTTTTTTTTTTTTTTTTAAATGGCTATGAAAGAGCCTTTTCCTCCATCTCAAATCGCCCGTGGGGGATGTGGGGGCTCCCACCATTCCTCGGACTGTCCTCAACCAATTCAGAATCTTTCGAAGCTCCTTCTGTCGCCCAGGAGCTGGACCCCCAGGTGCTGGACCCCAGGTGCAGTCTGGAAACCCAGTCGTCTACCTCCGGCGGGGGCGGGATACAGCACAGACCTCCCCCCGCAACCCCAACCCCGGGGAGACCTAGCGCCCTGCGGAGCCCGGAGGGGCGGTACGTCGGGGGCGGCTCTGCCTGGTGGGGGCGGGGCCAAACCGCCCCCTCTGCTCTACCATTGGCCGAGGTCCCGGGACTGGCGGGTGCGCGTCACCGGCCGGGCCCACCCCCTTGGCAATGTCTTCAGCCTGCTGCACTCCTAACTTAAGCATTTATTCCACTGGGATAGAAGCGGCAGGAGCAACGTTGGCACCGGCGAACCATGGCTGGGATTTTCTATTTCGTCCTCTTTTCGTTTCTCTTTGGGATTTGCGACGCTGTCACCGGTTCCAGGGTATATCCCGCAAATGAAGGTAAGAGTGGGGCGGCCTTTCTGCCGTCTGGGACAGAGAGGCAACGATCGGCGGACGAGGGGTCCTCGGGAACTCGAGGCCGGCGGGTGTAGGGGGATCCCCGTGCAAGCGGTGCACCCTGACTCCGGAGAATGGGGCCCGGGCGAGGGGATCCCCGAAGGAGAGGCGGGGAGCGGCCGGGCAGCCTGCCTCGGGGAGGTGACCCGTTCTTGCGGCGGGGTTGCCCAAGTTTGTAACGAAAGGACAAAGTTTATCAGCATCCACCGACGAAGGCAGCCTGAGGCACCCTATGGGGATACCCGGGAGCCAACACCAAAATAAAAATAAATAAATAAATTCTGTGGACCTGTTCCTACCGTCACTTTCCCACTCGACACTGGCTGAGTGAGAACGGAAGCCTGGACCTACTTGAGGATATCGTGCTGCTCTCTTGGGTTCTTGCGAAAGCCTTGCGAGCTCCGGTTTCTGCAAAGTTTCCCGAGCCCTGCGCTTCCCAGGACCCGGCTGCCCGGCCTCCGCCGCGCAGCGGTCGTGGCGCAGCTCACCGGTCGCCGGTGACCTGATTTCTAACACCCGGCGTCAGACACCTTTCTCCCCTCAGGGCCCCGCGCCCTGGGGGTGCGATCGCTGGCCTAGTGAGTCCCAAGCGCCTCACCTCAGGCCACCCCGAAGACCTGGGGAACCTGCCGGCAAGTTGAATATACTAGAGGTTTAGCTTTTTGCCCCCTGAACTGTACACCAGGTTAGTTTGGAGGGACCGTGAGGGACCGACTGGATCCATGTCGGTGATCAGTTTTCTGCGAGTCTGTTTGGACGTGCTGAAAAGGCAGTGTGTGTGTGTCTGTGTCGGGGATGTGGGGGGTGATCATTTAGTTTCTGATGATCTCAGAGAAAGGCGAGTTGCGTGTGCGTGTGTGTGTATGAGCGCAAGCGCAAATGCGTGTATGTGGGTGCGCGGGTGCCCGCGTGTAAGCAAGCAATTGTGTGCCTGGGCGCGAGTGTCCTAATTGTGTGCGCGTGTGTTCCGGCGAATGCTCGCGCTCGAGCCTGCGTGCATCAGTCTCGCCGTCTCCTTCACCTCCCCACCCTCTCCCATCCATCCATCCATCCATTCATACGTCCGTCTCTCCAAGATCCGTCCATCCATTCCCGTGCAATCTATCATTTTCCCTGCTCCGAAGGAGGGAGCCAAAAACCAACTTAGCCTTAGCTGGGCAGCCGGTACCCAGAGTTCGCCAGTCAGAGGCTCTCAGAGATTCACACACCTGCCGGCAGACACAGCTCCGGAGGAAAGGGGCGCTCCCTCGCTCTGCCCATCTCTCTCCTTCCGACGTGGCTCCTAGTGCAATCTCGGCCGCTGCAGCCCCTAGGTCCCCAGGGTCATTCCTCTGATCCGAGTCGTGGATCCTTCTTTCTCCTGACTACTTTGCACACTTGTTAGGACGTCCCTCAGGACCTCTGCACCAAACGCAAAGGAGATTTTTCTTTCTTTTCTTTTTTTCCCTTTTTTTCCCCTTGCTTTTTTCGTTTAGAAGCAAAACTTGGGAGCCCCAGACAAAAAAAGTGATGATGGAGCTATAGGCTGGTGTAGAAATGGGGGGGGGGGTGTCACCCCCCTCCGATCCCGCCTCCTCCTTAAAAATTAATTCATTTTGTTGCTTTTTATTCTCATCACGTTTTCTTTTCTCCCTCTTACCCTCCCTTTCTACTCCCTCCCTTTTTTTGTAAATTGGGTCTTATTGTTCCCTTTGTGTCCCTAATCCACCTTACATAAATCCAAATGGATGTAGCGGGCTTTTCTCTAGGGACCGAGAAGAGGGAATGAGGAGGGGGCGCCACTCCGGGCGGGAGCGACCCAGGGAAGGCTCTACATTTTAAAATAATTAACAGACTCTAGGAATTCAGGCTTCCCGGGGAAAACCAGGAGAGATAGGCTCGTTTTAACTCCTTTGACTTTGGGGCGAAATGAGAGGGGAGGTGGGTAGAATTCAGGGACCTGGGAGGGGCAGGATTGAGAGTTGGGGTTCACGAGCGCAAGGAGGGCGGCTCCCCATGCCCACCCCTCCCCCCAGCCTGAAGAGCCAGCCTCAGATCAGATTAATAACCCAGTGGTTCCTTTGAGATGGGCCTTTCGACCCCCAGGCCTGCAGATCTTGGTGGGAAAGAGAATATAGAGAGGGTTGAAATTCATTGTCCTTTTCAACGTTCTCGGTGCCTAGGACCCTTCCAGCTTGGGCTTGGGCGGCCTACCACCGTTATGTGGCCGCCCTCCCGGCCCCCCCAAGCTTGAACACACACTCTTAGGTGTAGCTCAGGCACACTAAATCTATTAGGCAGTCCTCCCTACCTAAAAATTTAAACCGGTGACTTCCTCTTGGGCGAAGGCGTCTCCGATTGTCCGCGAAAAGACCTGGGAAAGAGAATACTTCTGTGTATTTGCATTCTAATTCCACAAGCCTGCCATTCTCTTCTTCCCACCCCCACACCCCCCGCCTTTTGAAACTTTGATATTTAAAAAAGTAGCGGATACCACATCCAGGGCCTATTTATTTGGTGGTGGCGAGGGAAAAAAAATGATAGGGGAGCGCCTTTTCCTGACCTTTTGAGTTCTCTCTGATAGAATTCACTTGTGGCTGGGTCACCATGATGGTGAGTTCTGCCGTCATCTGAAACTTGCAAAAACAAATAACTCGGGTAGATACCAGACAGAGATGAATGCAGATTTTGCTCTGGAGTGTAACTGCCGGACATAGATGTATTTATTTTTTGAATTGTACTTGAGATTCTCTATTCATCCTTTTTAGAAAATGAATCAACTGAGGCCTGGGCTGGAATTTTAAATGCTAAGCAAGTTAAATAAATAAGAACCTGCAGATTTAAAGAGGGGAGAAGATCAAGTGAGTAATGATTATTTACATAAGTGAGACCAAGTTTAAGTTTTGATCAGAGTTGGATATGCACACCCCCGGCACATGTGGAAACGCTCAGGCAAATGGTTTTTTGTAGTTGCTTTTTGCAATTGGAAATTAATCACTTTTCTTTTCTTTTTCTTTTTTTTCTTTTCCTTTTCTTTTCTTTCTTTTTCTTTTTTTTTTTTTTTTCTTTTTTCTTTCCTTTTTCTTTCTTTCTTTTTTTTTTTTTTTTTTTTTGCAGTTACCTTATTGGATTCCAGATCTGTTCAGGGAGAACTTGGGTGGATAGCAAGCCCTCTGGAAGGAGGGGTAAGTTCCGAGTTGCTCTCTGATCCACAGGGTAAAAAAGGAGTGATTAGCAACTTTCTGAGAGTCCTAATGGCTTGATTCTTGTTGATTGTGGTGAGGGGGTCAGATTTCCGCCATGGCCTATGAAGTGAATTACGCTTTGTTGGAGAAATCCTATACCCCCTTTGGATAGCTCTGTCATGGAAGAACTGGAATCCAAAAGGGCAGAAAGGGGTTTCAAAATTAGGAGATTGGTGGAGGCAGAGCCTTAGATGCCTATTTAAAACTAAAATACCGACAAGAAATATGATCCGGGGACTAAATTAGAATTTATGCCTATTACTGTGATGGCCATGAAGCCCTGACAGGGTTAATTTTAAAGCAATTGTTCTGTTTCCAGATGAGGAAAGTGAATAAATAAAGATACCAGGGAGAAAATATTTCTGATTGTACCAGGAGCAGGTTTAGTTCTGTGTGTGAGCAGCGGGGGGCTCCGTAACTTGCTATGACAGCCTCAAGTCAGCTGCTGTTCTCTTGAACACTGAAGAGAAAAGCATTATGAACATGTGCCAGGGGCAATATCTATGCAGGAAAAAAAAAAAACTTCAAGTTTGTGCAGTGCTGGTACTAAATGGACAAAGTTAAATTATTTTAATCTTGGATCTTTGAGGATGGGGAGGCTGGATTATAAAGTATGAGAGTGTGCATCACTCTTCATTTCTTCTCGAATTTGCTATCACTGCCTCCATCAGAAGATCCAAAGAATAGAATTAGGTCAGTGGCCACGTTCTCCTCCCTCCCCCTCACCACCCCCCCATAACAGTCAGAATGAATCAGCTTTGGAAATAAATCAATACAACATGTAACTGTGGCTTCTGCCAAATTGAAATAACTCTCAAATCCTTTAAAAATGAAGTACATCATCCTACCTTTACATACTCAATAATTTGTGACTGAGCCATTTGATTAAAAGCAATGGGGATGAAAGATGAGGAGTCTTTATCAGGCAAAAATTATAATACCAGTACCCAGTACGGTACTTCACACCTGGCTATTGAATACACAATAAAGAACTGAAAAAAAAAAAAGATTCATAGAGACTGTTACAGAAGATGGGTTTCAAAAATAAGACAAGGCAAGAAAGCAGTCCTGAAAATGGAGAATTTTAGGCTGTCTTTTCCCAAAGCAAGTCTTGTAATCCATTTGAAATAAAACGGAGATTGCCCTGCTTCCTGTTTCTCTGCCTGAACTTGACTGCAGCTGGTTGTATCCTTGCTGAAAAATTCTAGTCTGCCCTCAAAACCATTTTTTTTTTTTTAAAGGAGGGAGAGTGATTGACAGGTCTCTGGCAGTGTAGACAGGCTGTATTCACCGCTGATTGCAGGCAATTGCCCTCATCCTTTGAATGGGAAGAAAGGTACAGCTTTATCTTGTGAGAGTCAGACTCTTGTTAATCCTATACCCTGGAAAGGTCACTGATTCAAGGAGGCTTTCCCATGCTACACCAGGGGTAGTGCTCTCTAGGTTGAATGTATTCAAACTGCTAGCAACACTGAGGAAAGAAGGTATCATTACTTGCATTCAAAAGTTCAATGAGCCTGATTTTTCTTATTGACCTTTCCGGTTCAGCTTCAGGAGAGAGTAGGCTAATATAATTTTTTTGGACCTGACTTGTTACACTAAATATACATGTGACTTATTTCAAAGGAAACGTGTAACACACTTTCCAATACAGTTCATGGTCGATCTAGTTTCTGGAAAGCTTTTACTGCAATTTAATATGCTGCAGACATCTCCCACCCCCACTCCAGCTCCTGAGACCTGTTGAAAGAGCACCTGATCACTTTTTCTAGACGCAAAACTTCCAGTTGTCTTGATGTCCTTTAAAGGAAAATACTATGCAGAGCTGACTGTATACAACCCAGGACTTTTTGTGGGCAGATTGTGGACTTCTGAATATAGAATATACTTTTTTTCCTTTCCTTAAATACCATGTGAGTAATGTTTTAAGTATGAGGAAAGGAAAGAAGTGAAATTTTATTTGTGTATAATAGCATTAGTCATTCCAAAATAATATATATAGTAGTCATTGAGAATTATGTGTCAAATTGTAAAGTTTAATTAATTTCTAGTTTTTAATAAAGAAGACTTTTTTTTTTTTTCTTTCCGGGCTTAAAATGAAAGGATAAATTGCATATCTACCATGTAGGAAAGGATTGATTTTTAAAACTTCTTAAAAGCATATTTAGATCTTTTGATATTCTGGAATCTCTACTCACTGTTAGAACAGTTCACATCTTTCTTGGCTGGAAATTTAGGATTATCATTTTGAACAATAATGACATTTATTTGTTGGTTGTTGCTATTTTTAAAAAGAAAAAGAAAGCTTATTTGACAACACCACCAAGTTACAAATGAATTACAGTCAATGTTCTTTCATTTTTCCATCAGAACAACTAAGCAAAATATGAAAATAATGGAAAGTGATGGCTCCTGATGGCAACATTGTAGCAAAAACCTAATTTCTTGGCAGTGTTCATTTAAAGGAGTATATTGAGTTTCTGACACTGATTGTAAAATGCAAAACTAAGGGGAGATTTGTCATTGTTCTGGTGAACTGATCAATGTGTTTAGACAATTAAGTTCTGGCTGGAAAATTCAAATTAGACTTGAATTATCTGTGTGAACTCTGTGGTGATATCCCTATGTGCTTCCATTTACAACGATAAATGTGTTTTTCCATATTTCCTTTGTTCTGAGATGAGAAGCATACAGAGTAGGGTTTTTTTTTGAAGGTGGGGATATATTTTTAGATGTACATGAAATTCCCCAAAAAAGTAAATTACTGGTGATTTATAGCTTAGTGGATAAAAAGAAATTTTAATCACCACAGGGCACTTATCCCTTCCAGTTCCAACTTTCTAATGGTGGCAGTTGAAAGGGATACAGAATTTTATGCATTATGGCCCTTCACATAGTAACATTTCCATCCATTAATAGTTTTCCAATGCGCAGATGGGAAACCCGTTAAAAGATACATTATGATTCTATGTACTTCATTGGGTTGAATGGAGCTTTAAGTGGAGCTATTATAGAATATGATTTTTTTTAACTCTTTTCTTCTTCTAATTATATTCATGTGTTAGATACTTAAGCTGATTTATACTAGATCTCTATAAATGCTTTACTGTAGATATTAACAAAGATTTGGAGGCTGCCTACCAGTCTGGTAGGAGCCCCAAAATTATCTTGCTGCTTTTAGGATTATTTTAAAAGCTATAGGAAGAATGAAACTCCAGCTAGTCACAGTGAATTTTGCTGAATTATTCCCACTATTAGATTTGCTGATTGTCCCACTATTAGAATCTTTTTGTTAGGAAGTAGATTGACAGAAAACCCTACCATCACTTTTTAAATTTTCTTGGGAATAAATACTACGTACTATTTTATTCTCAAAGTCCACAGAATATTTTGAAGCAAGGCACGTGTGCATTCTTGTTTACTTATGTCTCTTTGTTTTAAACATAAGAACATATGCAAACTTTTTCATTGAATGCATGCTCTTGAAAAGTGTTCTACCTTATATATGACAGTGTATTTGTGAAATCCAACCATAAAGTTTCCTTTTTTTTTTAACCCCTGTAAAAAATAGTGACAAAAAAAGAAAAAAAAAATAGACTGACCTTTTTTTTTTTAGTTATTGGAGAGCAAAGTTCTGACAGGAGCACCACTAATTAAACTGATAATTGTCTTCCTTTTGGCAAGCTCTCCTCTTCCTGCTCTTAATTTGCAAGTCTCTGCTCAGTTGTTGAAACAATGCACATACTAGTTTTTCACTTATGAGAAAATTTGAACTGTTGCCACTTGAAATTGTAGCTGTTGTAATAGGTGAATTTGAGGTTGTTAGACCACCCTGAGGAACTGCTGAGAACTCCAAAGCAATAAATCCAGAAATACCTCTGGATTTTAGGCAAAATTGTGAAATAATTAAAAGAAAATACTTCCATACAGTATTAGCTTAGTGAGGAATTGGGGCTGGGTTCTTTTCTTCCTTATTGAAACAACCTCACTGTCCTAGGAGGGCAAAAATCGAAGTGATAAATCACTGCATTTTGACATTTTTGTAATTGATGCGTTTCCTTTGGATCTTTGCAGTGGGAGGAAGTGAGTATTATGGATGAAAAAAATACACCAATCCGGACCTACCAAGTGTGCAACGTGATGGAACCCAGCCAGAATAACTGGCTGCGAACTGATTGGATCACCCGAGAAGGGGCTCAGAGGGTGTACATTGAGATCAAGTTCACCTTGAGGGACTGCAACAGTCTTCCGGGTGTCATGGGCACGTGCAAGGAGACGTTTAACCTGTACTACTACGAATCAGACAACGACAAAGAGCGTTTTATCCGAGAGAGCCAGTTTGCCAAAATTGACACCATCGCCGCCGACGAGAGCTTCACCCAGGTGGACATTGGCGACCGAATCATGAAGCTGAACACAGAGATCCGGGATGTGGGGCCACTGAGCAAAAAGGGGTTCTATCTGGCGTTTCAGGATGTGGGAGCCTGCATCGCCTTGGTATCCGTCCGCGTCTTCTACAAGAAGTGTCCGCTCACAGTTCGCAATCTCGCCCAGTTTCCAGACACCGTCACAGGGGCAGATACGTCTTCTCTGGTGGAAGTTCGAGGCTCCTGTGTCAACAACTCAGAAGAGAAGGATGTGCCAAAAATGTACTGTGGGGCAGATGGTGAATGGCTGGTACCCATTGGCAACTGTCTATGCAATGCTGGGCATGAAGAGCGGAATGGAGAATGCCAAGGTAAGGAGAGCCATGTTGTACTTTTCATCTGGCCTTGTGCACGTAATTAAATCAGAGATGAGACGAAATGGACTCAAGCCAGTAATTAGCAGCCCCTGTGGGATGTGGTGGGACAGAGGGGTCTAATGAGTAAGTGCTATAGCTCCAGGTGGCAAAGCTAAGACATTTCTAATACTGACAAATAAATGATGCTGCTGTAATCAGCAGAAGGCCAAACACATTTGCTAACAGGCTCTTAGATCTGGACTGGCTTGATGCACCCTCTGAAATGTAAATGAACAAGCTGAAGAAACAGGCTTGACTGATCCTTTCTTAAAGAGGGTGGACACACTTTCCAACCAGTGTTCTGTCAGTAAACAGCTCTGGTCGATGGATATGTACTTGAATGATGTAAATCTGGAAGTAGGATGTGTTGTTCCAATTTCCTCCTGCTGATTAAAATCAAGCTGCATGAAAAAAATCCAGTTTTTCCTGCCTTGTGCACCAGTGTAGATGTGGCCTAGCAAAGTGGAGTGACAAGGTGTCAAGTGCGCTGTCTGCCACTGGGTGCCCGTTGATAGGGTCTCCAAGTGAAATGAATCTTGATGAAAGACCTCTTGATTTCCCAGAGGATGTGATAAAGAGCTAGGACGAGTCTTCTTATTCAATCTGTGGCCAGAGGCACTAGTAAACTGTGATTCATTTTGATTATGGAGTTTTTGAAGAAACACATTTTTTTATCATGTTAATTGATATTTATCATATTATGAAGGTGACTTTTTCTCATCTAAGGTTCATTGTCTGCAGTTCCCTCTTTCCTTAATTCCCCTTTTTGGGGTTTTGCAAACTTTTTTTTCTTTTTGGTGTCTTTGTATTTGAATAAGGGCTGGGAGTAATCTATATTTATATGGATTGCTCGTGTCATGTGTGGATTGAGGCTTTAAAAAAATCAGTTATCCCAAGGTTTTCATTTCCACTTGGTATTTATTTTCAGTGGTTATCAATAGGCTGCTGCTGCCAATCTTATTATGGTTACCACTAAAGCATGTAATGCTTGGTCCCATCCATGGAACAGATCAGTTTAATCTTTTCTCAGAGTGAATTTTGAGCTGTAGACTGCACTGCCACATGGTTCATCTGATTTGGTGATTAAAGAGCCTGAAATAACTGACTGCCAAACAATTTGTCTGGCATTTCAACCATCTTAATGACAGGGTGGGATTAACTATGGAGGAATCCACTTGACTGATTAGAAATCAACAGTTATAACCTAAATAAAGTTGCATTTGGGGTAGTTTTGTGTCATAGAGTTACTCTTCTCCTTTCAGAGTTCATACTTTTCAAAAAGTGTCATTCTCGATCTGCTATAGTTATTTCTAAAAGTAGCTAACAATGACTGCCGTTTCATTTCATTGGAAATAGAATAAAGACTTTTCTGTTGACCTGGAGTCAAAAGGTAAACTTGTTAGCTTGAAAATTTAAAAGTTGGAATTCCAAGTTTTTGTTTTTTACTAAGATAAATTTCTTGCCAATTTTGTTTGCTTTCGACCTACCAACTACTAGGTAAGCTGTACCAAATTGAAACCCCAAAGTATATTGTGGCATTATATTAGAAAATGTGTGAAAGTAGTGTTATTGGCACCTAAATTACAATCATCATAGCAGGAACAGGAAAGAACAGAGCCATGACATGGCATCACATCTTGGGGTAAATTATCCTGCCTTTCTGATTCGTGTAAAACAGGACTTGCACGTCTTTACATGTCAAGATTCTTACATATATATTTAAAAAAAAATCATCTTCCATTTTTTGCTCCAATGTTCTCATTTCTGGCATTAATACCTCTCTTGGTATCTAATGTCATTGATTTTCAATTGTCACAGAGCCCAGTAACTCATACATTGCTGCACTGTGAAACTCCTTGACATTTTTACAACCCAAATTAGAAGGAAAAGAGAAAAAGATGGAGGGGGAAGTGAATGCGAAGGTAATTGAACATTGTAGTGGTTTGCTTTATGGAAATAATCTTGGGAATCCAGTTCATCACTTGGTTCATGGAAAGGGTGGGGCTTGATGTTTTAGGTCCACCCCGTTTCTAAGCAACCCGTTCCTAACTCAAGGCCAGATATTTAATGGAAGGGGACAGTTGATTAAGCTTTTTTGAGAATCGTCATTCTTTTCTCATTTGCTACCCAGGTGTTTTCCTTGTTACTCATAAAACGATTAACTCTTTCAAGAAGATAGTTTTTTCATATAACCTTGCACTTTGCTTATTTTTAAGACTGCCAGGTGAATCTGATGAATTTGGGGAGGAAGAGAAAACTTGAATGCGAAGAAGTCTTAAATTCCAAACTTGAGTGAGACTTTTTAAAGATGACTCAAGACTGTAAAGAACTTAAGAGTGGTAAAAACGGTTGCCTCCACAGGCCATTATTACTGGGGTATCAGGATTATCGAGGTGGAGCAGAAAGAACATGGGTACTAAGGCAATGTGTATCCATTTGATTACTTTTTGATGCAAGACCCTGAGCGTGTTTCTTAAACCCTCTTGGTGGGTGCATCTATAAAATGGGTTGATAATAGTTGTACGTAGCTTAGAGACTTGCTATGAGGACACAGTGATGTAAAACTGGGGGAAAAAAAATCACTTTTAGATTATAAAACATGAAACTGATGTTTCAGCTCACATTTCTTTTATCACTCTGCTCTTACCAAGGGCATAGCTGTTGACTTTTCAGGATGTTGAGTTGAAACGGTAAAAGGAAAGTCCATCTTTCAGCCACTCTTGGAAGTCAAGGACAAAGATAGGAAGCATTGCCTTTGCCCTAACAAAGAATAAGGCCCATTTGAAAATGATATTTGGAGAGTGTCCTTTTTTTTTTTTTTTTTTTTTTTTCCCCTCCTCCCCTATAGCAAAGAGAACTTTCCTCTGAGTGAAAGAAAAGTGATGTGGGATTGGGATAAGAAAGACTGTGATGCAAAGAGAGCTTAAGAAAGGACATAAAGGAGAATGGGCACGTCTGAAGAACTCTGGCGGCAGGTTCCTCCTCACTTGTCTTTTCAATGGGCCTACTGTGGCAGGACGAATAGAAGAACAGGTGAAAGGTCACCTACTTCCTCATCCATCTTCCTTGGGGTCTGGGAGGTCAGAGTGAAGATTGATTAAGATCTTAAATGTTTGACAAAAGATCCTTGGACAAAAATGGCCAGGGCGGGTGGGGGCCTGGTGTGTGCTGTTGTTTGACTCTAACCCTGGTCATCTGCCAGAGTCCTCAAGGGACCTTGGGGACAGGACTACACTTCCTCTTAGAGTTCTTACCTCTGAGGAGGACATGCTAATGCAGATGGAGGGTGAGGAGCCCGTCCGAAGTGTCAAGAGCAGCAGCGTGGTGGCCGTCTCGCCCCCTTGAAGCAGCTGCAAGTTCATTCTGCTCTTGAATAACATTTTCTGAAATGATTGGGCTCAGTCTCCGCAGGACAGAAACACAGTGTAAGGCACTCATTTGTCTTCTGCAGGAGAATGTCTGGCTGGCATGGGCAGTAGTTTGAACTTGCCTAGTGAATGGTTGCGGAAGATAAGTAACTGTTCTCGCTGGTTGGAAAGAGGAAACAAAATTCACCTCAGAACCCCCACCCCCACCCCACCCGACACACACATACCCCCCCCCCCCGTGAGGGAATGTTCCAGATGTCTTACAGAGTTGTTTTTACTACCTCAGAAATATTAAGCAGAAGGAAGAGAGGAAAAGATTCTTTATTAACTTCATTTTTGGCTTAATTAAAAAGCTGCAAAATGAAAGGAAAAAGTCACAGATTTACTCTTTGTGAAATATTCATAAGCAATGTTTTCAGAGAGCATATATAAAAATAATACTAATAAAAAGGAAACATTCGTGGAGTCACTTAAGGCCAAACAATCACAATTGTGACAAAATTATGCTAGATAAGGATCAAACCTTACTAAAATATACAAATGTGCTCTAAGTAGTTGGGAGTTATCTATATCTAGGATCCATATTGCATATCATTACATATATGATGCCTCATGTAAGCAAAAGGTATCTTATTAAGAGCGCTTTTGAAAAGAAAGAAGATAGGAATGCTTTGATGGTTGTAAAATGTAAATATTTCAGATGTGTGCTCTGAAAAGAGCTGTGCTTAAAAAAAATGATTATTTTCATAATATATTGTAGAATGATCTTAGGAGAAAGAAGTACTGGAAAGAAAGCATTTAAAATATAGTTCAGAGAGATGCTGTTTCATATCCTTTCCACTTTTGAAATGTTCCTTCTACCTTTGAATCATGTCTTTAAGAATCAATTGCTTCAATCACATGGCTGCTTTTATCTCTGGCTTTGAAGCGTGGCTGTGATCATTGAAAGATGCAATTCTTTACATACAAGAAGAGCAGGGTTTAATTATTGTCCTTTTTCTGTTATACCTTTTTTTATTTTCCCCCCTACATGTGACCAGACTTCTTTTGTGAGTGTGAATCAGGCAAGGGTCTCTATTTCGGATTCAGCAAAGCATCACATAGGAATTATCTCAGTTAGGGATTTCTGAATCTGGTATTTAAGATGTGATGACTTATTTTAATCTGACTGAGCTTTCTGGTACTTTTCAAAAATGAATTAAGACATAATTATTCTGTTAAGACTTGAATCTTTAGGAGAAAGACCAATTAAATGGCTTTTCAGCTCCCACCGTGCAAAGCAGAGGTGATCATGATACAGGTTTGACTTTCACATCATTAAATTTTAATACTTAGGTTTGGGGAGGTAGTTTTTTATTTTTTTGTTTTGTTTGCTTACGTTTGTGTGTGTGTGTGTGTGTTTAGTTGATGAGTGCAATGTTACCAAAGAACGTTAGGCTTCAAATTCTTCTCCAACTTTTTCTGAGTTACCACTCTTTATAATTTGGCAGATAACCCAAATATATCTATATGCATGTATCTAAAAAAAATAACAGAGATGGAACATCCTCCTATGTTGTTTTATGATTCTTGTCTATTTATTATGGATATCATTCTATATTAGAGAATATAACTTCTTCATCCTTCAAAATTGGTAATATTCTGTAGTATGAATTTATCATCTTTTAATTTTTTCCTTATTGGTTGATAGGGTTTCTTAGTTTGTCCTGGTAATACTTTTAAACAAACACTCTAATTTGTAAATCACACAGTTTTTTTTTTTTTTTTTTTTTTTTAATGAATGATTAACCTTGCTTTGTTATTTTTCTGGCTTTGTCTTGGTCAAGTGAATTTAGTAAAACTTCTTGATCGCAAACATACAGGTGGAGGAGTTCAGGGCAGGATAACCAGACAAGTAACACTACTGATGATTATGGAACAGAGTGGGGTCTCATTAAATGTTCATCGAACCAATGAATAAATAAATGCAGAAGGAATTGTGGCCTGTTCCCTATTAAACATTTATTTGGTGGAGTAATGTTTTGTGGAATCAATATGATATATCAAAATCTTTGCGTGTGACTAATATGGTAATGAGGTCCTTGTTTGTAATTTCTACTTCATTTGGGTCTTAACTGTTTTCATCATGGTTATGAACCATCTCTATGCCTTAATGTTCAAAAATCTCTGCAGTCTGTGAATTAACAGTTATTAGTACAAAATGGCTAAGACCTGCCTTTGGCGTCTGAGTCTTGAGTTTAGTGTCTAGGTGTGCTCCTTATTCAAGTGTGCAATCATAGTTACTAACTTAACCTCCCTAACCTCAAGTTTAGATTTGCAGATTGGTGATAATGATATGCTGTTATTTGTGATTCTCACATATAAGCTGGTACGTGCCTAGAATCATTAAACACTTAGGAAGTCGAAAAGGTTATTGTCAATTTTATTGCCAATAGAAATATGGTGACAATATGTGCTGTTTGGTCATTATCTGTCCAACAATGAAAACCAGTTTAGGTTGCAAAGTAGAGGTGGATTTTGTTTGTTTGTTTGTTTGTTTTGGAAGGGGCAGCAGTGGTGATATACACAAGGGTAGAGGATGGCGTGAAATGGCTCGTCTTTCTGGACTGATCAAATCCTCCATTCTGCAGCAGTTCTCAAAGTGTGTTCCACCTGGGTTCCCCAAGCCCCTTTTGTGTGGTCTGTAAGGTCAAAACGTTTATACTAAGATGTCATCTGCCTTTTCCCCACGCTTTTCTCATGAGTGGAGTTCTCCAGAGGGTACCTGGTGTGCAATATCTCATCAAATTGAATGTAGAAGGAAATAGAGCATACAGCTGGCCTCTATTAAACCAACGCCACTCTTCTCACTAATTTTGTTTTAGAAAATACAGGGGTTTTTTTTTCCATTAAAATGTGTTACTTCTGTTATCATGTAATGGGTTTATTATTGATATTTTTAAATGAATTTATCTTAGTTTCAATTTCTAATGGTAAGCATTGATAGCTTTAACTCACATAAATGAAAGCATTTGGGGGTCTTCAATCTTAAGCATGTCCAGGGGTCATGAGACCCAAAAGTTTGGGTTTTGACTAATGAGCTGCATTAGTCTAGCAGCTTCTAGTTTCTCTGGCAGGTACAGAGGTTGTGCTTCTGTCTTCTGCAGACACTTTAAGATGAAAATGAAAGAAGAAAACTCTGAAAACTTTCAGAATCTGGGAGATTTAGGTAGCTTGGAAGAATGACATTTTATTTAATCAACCCTTTAGATGTTTCTATAAAATCAAGAGCAATTTGTAGCTCTTGGCTTTTTAAAAACGGTTTATCTGTGTCCAGGGACATGCTTCAGTGCGCTCTGTAGTTTGTGCTTATGAGAAGGACTGATTCAAGAAGGCTTCGGCTGTCCCCTGGACCCTGAGAGGCTGGATCTTTTTCACTTGGGGCTTGAAACCTTTCTTACTGTGTCCCTTCACAGCTGGCACCTCTGAGCCATTTGCGGGGAGGAGAGTAGGTGAGGTCACTCGGGCCCATGATCTGGAGGGTAATTAATAGTCCCATGACTAAATGGACATTTTATGAATATTCAGGGTCTATTTGGGCTCCCTGGGAAACAATTGGTTGGTCCCACTTACAACTCCCCTTGGAGACTCAGAGCCTTTTCTGGGTGAATGCGGGTCCTCAGCTGTCCGCCGGGGTTGCTTTTGCAGGCAGCGGATCCTTCATTTGCATATTCTGTATGCGCCCTCATGCAAAACAGCACACCCATTTCCCCCTTTCACAAAGGCTACGAGGGCTTCCTTTGGAAACTCCAGCCAAAATCTCCTTCTGTTTATGCAGAACCCAGTGATTTAGACACCATGCAAATTAATTCGGTTTTGATTTGAATGCTTCTAGAGATTGGGGGTGGGAGGCCGAGAGTTGGATATTTGCACAGGGCCCTTTTTGTGCAGACACCACCCCCCGCCCCGTGTGGTTGGTTGTCATTCCTGGGGCCCCTGGCCCCATGCAGAACAACCCTAGCTCCCGCTGCTCATTTCATTTTGACCTTTGCAAAGGAACCTAGTCTTGGTGAATCCCTTGGCTTGTCTGTTTAGTGACAGCTTCAGCTGGAATCTTGCTGTTCCTCCTGAGGTGGGAGGAGATGGCACTATTCAGATTATGCTAGGAATGTTTAGAAGTGTCCCAACAAAGGGCTTAAAAAAATTGTCAAGTAAAAAGATAAAATTCTTTGAAAGAGAATTGTCAGATCTCAGGAAGTTCCGAAAATAGGCTTTAGGTCACCGGTGGGCTGGAATCTATTCATTCCTTCAACAAATAGATATTGAAAGCATATAACGTATAGATTCACCATTGGTATTTTCATCCTGTTCCTACATCTGTGAGTGAATGAATACAGCAGTTTTTGTACCTAGAATCACAATTAAAATCCCTTATTTTCACTTATGTCCCAGAGAAATTTCTTTCCAACATGTATTGATTATCATTCTGGTCCTTATTCCGTATGTGTATTTACTTTGGTTTGAAAACTGCCTTTTGAATTCCTGTCTTCCCACCCCACCCAGTGTCTCCAAATGTCCATAACTTTTGCTTTATTCCCTTCGAATGGAAATGTGTGCACGCAGCATGTTGTAACCCAACACATTTCACCCTCTGCTGGAAACAGCACTGTCTTCAGAGGCCCTTGGTCATATGTCTTCTATAAACTAGAAGAAGAGGACTTCCCATGAAATGTTTTTGAAGTTCAATTAGTTTTGAGTTCGGGCTAATTTCGCAGGGCAGAAAACGGGCATAGCCAACCTTTGCAGTATAATCAAGTGGAGGCAGGGTCAGCTAAAACAACATCTGAATGGGGAAGAGCTTTGGTTTAGCTCCACATGGTCTGACAAAGTTTGATGATGCTGTTCAGAGTCCATTTGGGATGGATTATTAGGATTAAAGAACAGCAGAAGGCTCTGCACTTGGTATGTTCTTTCGTGTCATTAGTGGATGAGAAAATTCAGCCGCTTATCTGGCTCTTGTTTCTAAGGATGGATTTAAACAGACCCACGCTTCTCAAAGGTGATCTTACTAACCTCTTCTTAATAAGTTACAGATCTCAAATTGCTCAAAATCCTTAAAATACCATTTGAAGTAAGTTGATTGATAATTATCATTTCCCTTACGTGTACAGATATTTTCCACAGCAGTACAAAGCTATGGTACAGTTTCTTAATTACCCAGATAATCCTGTTTGCTTGTATTTTTAAACTATGAAGTGCTGGGTAATTATTCAATTCTTAATAGAAGGCAAATGGCAATGTAAACAATAATTAGGATGTTAGACTAATGCGCTTCAAAGCAAATTGGATTTTTTTCATACTGTTCAGCATGAAGTCCCATAAAGCTAACAATTTAGAAGCAAGGCAGAAAAGGTCCCATTTTGTTCATATTTTATGGGGTTATCTCTTCATGGCTTGTTTCTGTGAATAGCAGTTTGCCCCAATGAAGCTGGCTGTGCCCAAGCCAACTGTTTCCCTAACAATCGCTCCCCTGCTGTTTGACATTTGGCTATGTTCTCCCAGGCCTCCAGATTGGTCCTTTGTCTGCTGCAGATCCCAGGGGTCAGAGGTTAACAGAATACTGCTTTTCTCCCATAATACCATGGCAGGTAAATATGGGCCAACCTCAGGATCAGTTAAGACGCAGCTCAGAAAGGAATGCCTTTCTCATGGGCTTTTGTCCTCAAGAACATCCCTGATTTGAGACGCCTGGGTTTCCCAGCCATTGCCTTCCCCAGTGGTTTCTTCGTTACCAGAGCTGCCTTCTCTTTATACAGCTTTTTCTGTTGATAACCACTCACAGCAAACAATATATCCCCAGAAATACATGACCTGAGAGCTGAGCAAATCTTCACGTTGGATGAATTAATTTTACAAACTTAATAATACTATGCGATCTTTATGCACTTAATTATGTCTTGTAGTCTTATCTGTACTGTATGCTTCACTGACGAAATAATAAACTGTTAACAAAGGCAAGATACTTTCATAATGATACTCTTACCCTTCCCTCCTTTTTTTTTTTTCTTTTCTGTTTAGCCTTCACTTATGTTGCCAGTTCAAAGTCTAATTACCTGAACGATATTATTCCCATTTTCACATTTATGGGGCTGTCCAAGCAATCCTCAATATCAGCGTTCTTGATATTTTACATTGGTTTAATTGGATCAGTCTTAATTTTTCTCCCAAGGATTAATGTAAGATACTCAATAGGTTACATCCTAAGTGGTTATGAGGGACACACAGGCTTTAGACATTTAAGGTATGTTTTAAACTTCTTGTTACCATCAATTAATTTCAGGCCACCTTTGCTTGTATCACTATCCTGGTTCTGTTTGACTAGGCTTCTTTTGAGTTGCACTGTGAACTTGATGCTTAGATTCATTTGTCTTCAGTTTTAAGTGTTTGAAAAAGACATCCCACTTTGAAAAACAGTTTCCTTTTGAAGTGTTCGGCTTGGCCACGACAGAAGCAGCCCCCAGGCCGATTAGCATGTTAAAAGAATGGATCAATACCTTTCTGCCTCCTCCACCCTGCTTGCTCCCTTCCAAGGGGCATGTGTTTTGAAAGACTCTAGGAGGCTCTTGACAGATGTGCCAGGAAACTTCAGGGGTATTGTCAGTTGTCCCGAGTTGGAAACATTGACAGTTTGATCTACTGCCCAGACGGCTTCTCCGCTGGCCATTTGAAAATAGATGCAGGAGAAATTGACAGCTTCAGGAAAGCTCTAGCAGTTCATGTAATTATGGAGAGGATTAGACGAAAAGTGTTGGGAGAAATAAGAGATCAATACAGGGGCACTAGTTGACTCCAACTTACCTTTAGCGGTTAAACACTACATTTTGTAACATTTAGCCTATGCACAAGAAAGACTCTTTTATAGTTTTGTGTGTGTGTGTGTGTGTTTTTTAAGGGTTGTGTAAACCCATGCATAAGAAAAAAAAAGTATGTAAGCAGCCACTGATTTTTGAGAGCTGACTTGTAGGTAATTAACAATGTAACACTTCCAATACTTAAGATGCAAAGGTGCTAATTAACTAATGGGAGAAATTGCGATTTCATTACTCTGTTCTCTAACAAGGTGCCAGCAAATTCTTTGCCACTGAAAGTAATAATTGAACATTTGGGTTTCTTTTAAAGCATTTTCTTTAGGAACAGCCTCTCTGTATTTTAGAGTTTTCAATGAGCACTAATGTAAGGCTACAGTAAAACAATACAAAATGTGGTGTTTTTGCAAAAAGGAACTCATGTTGATGGAAAACTGAGAACATTTTCTTTGCTTGAATAAAAGAAAAGTTTTTGTAAAAGTTTGAAACACCCCATCCGAGGGTCTCAAATTGTCTTTGCGAAGCTATCCTCCACCGGGCAAAAAAAATGACTACAGTACTGAGCTAAAGAAACCGCAGTACGTAGTTTATCATAATCTTTGTGAAGGATTCTGGGATCCTCTTTTACAAGCTGTTGTTGCTATAATTATGTAATTTTTAAATGGTTACTTGATAAGCAAAGAATTCTCCACTATGATTTCAGCCATTGTGCTGAAACTTGAAAAAGTTCATTTTTGGGTCTTTTCTTCTAGAGAAAAAAAGTCATTTATTGAAAAAAAAATAATATCCAGCCTTATAAAAATCATAAACAATTATTGCAACTTAAAAAAAAAATTAGATATACTGAAGAGACCCCCTCCCCTCAAAAAGGACAGTTGACTTCTGTTACAGTTAATGATTGGAAAACAGAAACCTATTGAGTTTTTCCAGTGTTTTCCGTTATATCTTCTAGATGGTTATCACTGATCTACAGAAAAACTATTGATTTTTGTATGTTTATCTTGCATCCAATCATTTTATTGAACTGCCTTGTGAATACTAATAGGTTTTCAGTTAATTCTTTAGGGGTTTTCTAGAGAACTAATAGCTTTAGCTGCAAGTGATTACGTATTTTTCCTTCTTTTTAAAAATTAGATAGAACTCTTATTTATGATTTCTATCTTCCCACATTGGTCAGAATTTTCAGACTGGAAAAAAATAATAATGTAGATTGTGAACATCTTTATTTTATGCCCAATTTTAGTGGGCAAAATTTAAGTATGCTCTGCTATGTATTATCTTAATATCATTTCCAGTTATTAAATTATTAAATATATCTAAGAAAGAAGGATTTTGAATTTTGTTAGATGACTTCAAATATCTCTTTTAGTTATGTGACCTTTCTATCTTGATATAACAGTAGATTTTTTTCTGAAGTTAATCCATAAACTCTCTTTGTATTTTTGGAGAATAAAAACTATTGGGTGGCAGTAAGTTTTGATAAATAGTTTTTTAAATTATTTTTGATGGAGGACCAGGGCTTGAATTCTGGTGATGAAGAACCAGGGCTTTGGAATAAGGGTTTAATTTTGATCTTGGCTTTTGTCATTTACCACGTGACTGTGGGCACTAGGTATTTAACTTTGGTATTTTGGTTTTCTCGTCTGTAATAGAGAAATAATGATACCCACCCCATGGATATCCTTGTGATTCCATAAGACAGAGTATGTAAGTCTCACTAGGAAATGGCATCTATTCAGTGCTCAGTAAAATGTAGACATTTTTGTTATTTTATTTTGAATTTTTAATGAATAGCAAGGTGATATTAGCCTATATACTCTCTCTCTTTCTCTCTCCCTTTTTCACTTTCTTTTTTTCTCACTTTCTCCTCTTCTGTTCTTATGGCAGATTTTAGGATTATAATCGATTCATAAAGAAATTACAATAGTTTTCCATTCTCTTTATTAACACTGCAGAACATCAGTGTGCAGGAGATCTAGCTCTGCTCTGTAAGTCGGAAAAATTTCACCAATAAAACTGGCTCTAGACTGTGCACTTAGGATGTGGGCACTTTTCTGTATATTTGCTAGACTTTGATAAAAAGTTCATCAACCGCAAAAAGGCAGCTGGCTCCGGAACCCCAGGCAGTTGCTTTTCCAGTCACATTAAGTGGCTCTTCTAGCCGCTAGGAGATGTGCTTTCTGACAGCAACTTGCGTGCTTCCCAGCCTCTGCTGACGTCAGGGGACAGCTCAGATGCTGCGATGACCTTCTCCATAATTATGTTGTTGAGATTTCTCATTCCTGGGGTAGATCTTACACATGTACCTTGGAGGTGATGGGATTGTTCAACCTGGAGTTAGTACATAGGCATGGCTGAGCTAGTTGTAAATCTGGTGGATCTCGTCGAGAAAATATTTCCTATCCCACTAGGAAAAGCTGCATTTCAGTGCAGAGAGATCATGGGTGCAGCCTCTGTGAACCGTGGTGCTTTGCTCTCTGAGGTTTTTTCTGTTGAGAGAGAAAGAGAGAACCAGAAATGGCAGATGTGCTGTTACAGAAACATCTGGTGCTCCTTAGAGCCACAACTTCAACATCATAATTTGTAAATATTTTGTATTGGTTTTGAAGATTGGTAAGTTTCATTTTTCATTTCAAATTATGCTGTAGTCCACAGCAGGCCAAATGAAGACCAGAAGACAGATAATGTGCCTCCATATAAGGAAAGACCCATCTAATGCTGAGAACAAGACAAGCATGAAGTGCGAGGCTTTTTGAGAGGATGGGTTCAACTTTGGAGCCAGTGCTCACACTGGCTGGATGACCCCTGGACCTCTAACTATATGCCTATAGTAAGAGGTTGGAGAACGTGTGTTTCCAAAGATGGGCACCACGGTCATTTTTGGACAAGATGTTTCTTCCCTGAGTAATAGTAACCAAGCATTCCGGGTCCATGCTGCACAAAGTGGGTGTGCACTTAGCAGAATATTTGGTGTCCTGCGTAGTCCCTGGTACTAAATGTCTGAAGCATCCTCCAGTCACCGTGACAGGCCAGCTGCCTCACACGTCCAGCTGCCTCAGGTGTGGATACTAATCTCAGCTGCAAACTTCTAGATTAGACCAACTATACTTGCAACTCTAAGATTCGATGGATAGTAGGGTATTGGGGCCCCTGTTTTAAATATTTCCTATTTCCGAGAGCATAGGTAATCCAAGTCTCGGAATCTCATAGCATAGAAAAAATGGAGGCGCTCTTGCTCTTCCAACAATCTCAGCCATCAACCTCTATTTTTATTTACGTTAAATCTAAGTGTCCACCATAGCTTCTCAAAATCAGATTCATCTGTTTCTAGAAGGCATCTGGGAATGCCTTCTAGAAGAAGTTACTGATAGTTTGTAAAAGCATATGTAAGGATGCCCATCAACCAAGTTCCCTAGTGACTTTTTTACTAGGCGATAATAAGAGCCTCTTAAGACAGGGCTCTTATTATCCCCATTTTACACCTGGGAAGGCGGAGGCATGGAAAGCTGCCTAAGGTTATGTAGACTACTCAAAATGATTTGAAACCAATAGACTGGCTCTAGTCTCCAAGGTGTCAACTGCTCTCAGTTAACTACCAATATGGAATCTGCCTTCTATTTTTACCAGGTAAGAAGAACATTTTAAATACCTGTTACTTATGTAAACAGTGTTTTGTATTTACTTCATGATTTGTCAAATGCTCATCTGCCAGTGGGTAGCCTTTGTATTATTTTGAATGGCCTCACAGAGAGTAAAATGTGACTTTGCAATGATTAGGACTGAAGACCTTGTCATAGAGTGCGTTACTGAGCAAATTATTCTTATTTTGACTCTTGAGTCACAGCACAGAGGGAGGCTACAAGCATAGACCCAAGTTTACATAAGGCAGAACATCGTCCGCTCTTAACTGGAGGATGGCCAAACCAAATGAGGACTTTTTGACTTCTCAAGCACTGTACAATAAATCCAGGGCCATTTAGAAGGAAAATCAATCTAAAAAGGAGGATGAACTTTTAATATTCTAAATGTTGGGCATGCTCTTTTATGCTGGTGCAGGTAGAATATTTGCTTGCAAGTGTGTGAAGAAAAAAAGAAATGGCAAAAAATCATTTATAATGTAATTCATTTCTATTCTAAGGAGTAAGAAGAAAAAAAAAAATGGGGTAAACAATTGCAGATGGGAGTTCTGCTCGTGGCTTAGCAGAAACGAATCTGACTAGTATCCATTTGGATGCAGGTTCAATCCCTGGCCTCGCTCAGTGGGTTGAGGATCTGGAGTTGGTGTGAGCTGTGGTGTAGGTCTCAGACATGGTGTGCCTTGGATCTGGCATTGCTGTGACTGTGGTGTAGGCCAGTGACTACAGCTCCAATTCAGCCCCTAGCCTGGGAATCTCCATATGCCACGGATGTGGCCCTAAAAAAAAAAAAAAAAAAAGACCAAAAAAATTGCAAATGGTGGTATATGTGATTCCTTTAGCACCCACTCATGTTTACCCTTCCCCCATTGCATTGCTACCTTGTAGCTTCAGTGAAATGACTCACCTTTCCCTAGCTAAAACCAACTACATCCTGAATTGTTCTATTATGCATGTCTCGAAAACTCTTTTCTTAGGGGCCTAGGCCCAAATCGGGTTTTCCGTTGCTTGCAACACAACCCTCGTTTTATATGAGAGGTCATTACTTTAGCATGCAAACTAGTTTTCTAGACACAGAAACATGGCACATGGAAACATAATGTGCTTGCCCAAGCTGAGTAGTTACTTTTCCATAAGATTTCTTTTTCGTTCTATAAACAATAGAAACATATTGGGTGGCTATTGTCATCCCTTCTCAGCCTGATGGCTAGATAGATAGATGAGTTTGGGTTCTTTTGCTGACAGGAGGAGCGAGAATTCTTTTGGCTTCATGAGTGGGAAATCTCTCTTCCGAGAGCTGAAGAATATTCAAGGTGGACGGACCTTAGAAATCCTTTAATTGGTTCATGCTTCTCATTTTACAGATGAGGAAACCAAGGCTCAGATTAATCAAGTATATAATAAATTAATAAAGAAGTACAGACTTCAGTTACAAGGTAAATGAGGCATGGTGATTAAATTTAAAGCTTGGGTAATCTAGTCAATAATAATGTAACAGGTAGGAACTAGACCTATCATGGTGATCATTTTGTAACCTCTAGAATTATCGCTGTGGTGTGCACCTGTAACTGACATGGCATTTTAGGTCAATTATACTTCAAACAAAAAAACTTATAGAAAAACAGATCAGATTTGTGGTTACCAGAGGTAGGGCATGGAGCGAGAGAGGTGGTACATACATGCTACTATATATAAAAGAGATAAACAAGGACTTACTATATAGCACAGGGGCGTATAGTCAATATCTTGTAATAACCTATAATGAAAAAAATAAGAAAAAGATATATATACCGTGTATATATACGTACATATATATATGTATATATACATGTATAACTGAATCACTTTGTTTTTGTTTTGTTTTGTTCTGTTTTTCGGGTTTTGTTTTTTTTTTTTTGCCATTTCTTGGGCTGCTGCTGCGGCGTATGGAGGTTCCCAGGCTAGGGGTCTAATCGGAGCTGTAGCCGTTGGCCTACGCCAGAGCCACAGCAACTACAGGATCCAGGCCGCATCTGCAACCTACTCCACAGCTCACACCAATGCCAGATCCTTAACCCACTGAGCAAGGCCAGGGATCGAACCCACAACCTCATGGTTCCTAGTCAGATTCCTTAACCATTGAGCTACAATGGAAACTCCATAACTGAAACACTTTGATGTAGACCTGAAACTAACACAACATGGTAAATCAACTATACTTCAGTTAAAAAAAATCAACTAAATGGCTTCAAAAAAAAAAAAGAGTAAAAAAGAAAGAAAAAATAACTAAAAAGACTGGCTTCTGAAATCCTGAATTGTAGAGTCTTGTCTTGTTGATGGTGCCAAAGGGAGGATACAGCCAGAAGAAATGTGGGCAGCCAAGACAATGGTGTCTACTTATCTTTGAAGCTGGCCTTGGAAAACTAAGTCCTGTACACTCCAGTCTACTCCCCAGGTTAGGCTTTTGAAATGAGATCAGACTTGTTTCTTGATGGCAATCAAACTTGGTTCTTGAAACCACTGGGGTTTCAGTAAACTGTTTGTTCCCCCACATGGACTTGAAATCCCTGGATATACTGTGCCACCTTCTGTCCACCTCTATACATTCTGAGGTCTCTACCCCTTTCTGTGCACCATTCCCTTTGCAAAAGGATTTGCAGTCTAAGGGAACAGGCAGCCCAGTAAAAATATTTATGTGTAAGATAAGTGAAGTAAGCTCGGGTGAGGGCCCAGAGGAGGGAAATGCTCAGTGCCACGAGAGGTGAGGTGCGAAAGAAGATTTTTGGAAAATTACATATAATGTTGGCGCATATGACAGGAAACCCTCTGGTGGATGCAGGGGTCAGTGGGGAAAGTTTTAGGTAACTTCTAAGTTTCAGGTCTGGCCCATCAATGCACCATAAAGTCTATCCTTAGATTAAGGAAACTCTAGGAGATGAGGTGATGTTTAAGGCAGAGTGGATTGGTATGGCAGGATGAAGCATTCATTAAGATGATACTTGCTACTTGTAGAACATAAGAATGGCTGAGAGTCGTGGCCCAGGAAAGAAAAGATGAATGAAACATTTACTTTTTATTTTTTAATTTTTTATTTCATGATTTTTATTTATTCCATTATAGTTGATTTACAGTGTTCTGTCAATTTCTACTGTACAACAAAGTGACCTGGTCATACATATATGTGTGTGTGTGTGTGTGTGTGTGTGTGTGTATACACACATATATATTCTTTTATGTGTGTATACACATATATATACTCTGTATATACACACATATATATTATTTTTATCACATTATGTGAGACCCAGTGATACACATATATATATGAATAAAGTGACCTAGTCATATATATATATATTCTTTTTCTCACATTATCCTCCATCATATTCCATCACAAGTGACTGGATATAGTTCCTTGTGCTATACATGCTTTTCATTTTTGAATTTGACTTTGTAGAAAAACAAATTTGAGAGGCTCTAGTTTGGAAAATATCTTAGTCTGTTTGGGCTGCCATAACAGTATGCCACAGCCTGGGGAGCTTAAACCACAGAAATTAATTTTCCCACAGAAGTCTGAGATGACCATGCAGTCAGGATGGGTTTCTGGTGAAGATTCTGTTCCTGGGTGTGGACAGTCACCTTCCTGCTGTGTCCTCATGTGGCTTTTCCTGTGTGTGTGTATGTGTTCAAAAGATCTCTGGTGTCTCTCCCTCTTCTTAGAAGGGCACTAGTCTAATGGGGTTAGGATCCCACTGTTATGACCTCATCTAACCTTAATTACCTCCCTAAAAGCCCTCTTGCCAAATACTGTCACATTGGGATTTGGCTTTCAACATATGAATTGTGGGAGAGATACCATTCATTCCATTACAGGAGATGAAAAGTGCTGTTCTCCTTTTGTGAAAGACATGAACGTATGGCAGGTCATTTAAACTTAGCCTCTGTGTCAAGGTTTCTGCCTTCATATCTTCGAGGGTGTTTTATATATTTATCCATGCCTTTGTGAGTTTCTCATGAGGACAGTGTGGTTTGGTGGCCTAAGGCTTGGGCTTGGGTGGGGGGTGGTGATCAGGGCTCTGCCAAGACAGTGGGTCTTATGCCAATCACTTAATCTTTCCAAGTCCTTATATCCCTCATCTGTGAAATGAGGATACTAGGGGTTCCCATTGTGGCTCAGTGGGTTAAGAACCCAACATAGTGTCCATGAGGATGCAAGTTTGATCCCTGGCCTTGCTCTGTGGTTTAAGAATCCATCATTGCTCCAAGCTGTGGCGTAGTTTGCAGATTCAGCTTGGATTCCTTGTTGAATTCTTTGAGGCAAGCTGTGGCATCGTTTGCAGATTTGGCTTGGATTCCTTAAGGCTGTGGTGTAGGCCTCAGCTACAGCTCGGATTCGACACCTGGCCCAGGAACTTCCTTATGTCACAGATGCAGCTGTAAAAAGGGAGAAAAAAAAAAAAAAAAGAAACGAAAAGACAAAAAGAAATGGGGATACTATTGCTTACTCTTAATTTTTCTGTATAAGTCATATATAATCTGTATACATGTTACATTTTTAATACATTTGTCATATCTTTAATTTTAAAAGATAGTTTCATATTACAGTTTTAAAAAATTTCAGCTGATTAATACTTCACTAGACCAAAACATAGTTTCTTCACTGTTGACTGTACTCTGGTTTTATTGTGTGCACAGCTGCTAAGTATACCACGGGAAACCCTACTTATCCAAGGGTCTAAATATGGTCTTAAGCCATGTTCCAAGGAACTGATGAATCACAAGGTTATTGGGGTTAGAAAAAAATCATGAGGAATTCCTGTTGTTTGTCGAAAATGTAGTAATACCATAGGCAAGTAACAAGACTGGCCAAACCAACTATAATGTCAGCACATAATGAAAGTCCTACTTATCATTTTGGTTACTGTGCTTCCAGATTTTCTTTGTTGCACACATGCTCACACACACATGCACACTCACACATACACACTCTCATTCACTGTTTTGATCATATAGTATGATGATAAAAAATTCATTCCAGATCAACATATATAACTTGATTACATCAAGTATATTGATATATTATTAACATTTTTATTGGCTACAGAGTCTTCTTTTGCTTGGATGTACAACAGGTGCTTCAGCTACCCTCTGTTGTTGGACTTTTTGTTGGACTTACTGTTGCTTTCAGTGTAGTGCTTTTTATAATGTTGTCCTGATGCTCTTCACAGCAACATCTTAAAATATAGCTTTAATTACTTTGGCATACTTATTGGTTTGAAAAATATGCAGTTTTAGAGCCTTTGATGGGTATTGAAAAAGACTTGGTATTGAGATACACACTTACCTGTGGTTAAAAAGATAAGTACCATTACCTCTAGTGACATCATGTGATAATTTTCATGCGATGCCCGTGAACTCCGGGGTGGAGGTAGTTTTACTCATTAGCACATGCATGTGAGAAAACTTCTTTTAAGGTTTTTGTCCACAAACCCTTTCCTTTCATTCTAAAAAAAAAAAAAAAAAAAAAAAAAAACAGTTAACTTTTAAGCTTATTTTAAACAAACATAAGCTCCACTGGCTACCTGTCTACTGGCATCTACCCTTTAATATAAAGGATACGCTTTAATATAAATGACTGTATAGTTCAGTCACCCAATGTACATGATGGCCTCTAAATCTACTGTAAATTTTCCCTCCCAGTATCTAAGGAGCATCATTGCTCTTAAAACTCAGAGAAACACTGCCTTTCATAAAGACACTGTTACAGCAAGGCTGATGGTTTATATAATCTCTTAGACACTGTTGTGTTACAGTTTTACAGAATGCCTTCAGGGCTTCAACTGGAAAGGCAAATGACTTCATGGGCGATGCATGGACTTTAAAACAGCTACACACACAGAAACCAGCATTTCGAATCCCTGTAGGCTTGGTTAATTCTCCTTCTTTATGAGTTAACTGCATTGATTGCTGTGTAATCAATTGTTTCTGTGGCCTTAAAATTCATCTTGTTCCACTCCAGAGATTTAACACCTTTAAACTGGGTCATCCAAGTGCCGATACTAGCATTCTATGGACTTATCTCTCAGGACCCACTTACTCATCATGGAATATTAATTCTGCAGTTCAGCTTTGCTTCTTCCCCTTTTTTAAAACAAATGAAACATCTTTCCAGTTATTTCTCCAGTTCCTTGAATAGACTTTGGAAAAACATTGCATCCTTTCTTTCCCACCTTCCCGGACTCCTTTGGCTTCTGTCTGTCTCAGTGCAGGAATTCTGCACACGCTGGCTCTAACCTGGAAGACCTTGTCTTTTGGAAATAGGGTAGCGTTTCCAAGGACAGTGAAACCTTGAATGTATTTTCTCAAACCTGAGACATTCATTCTTCTTTCAGCAACTCATCTCTTAGCAATATGAAAAATAAAAACCATATTTTTTAAAAATTAATTTTCCCCTGTGAAATGAATTATCACATTTTACGCATGAAACTAATATGGGTCACTTTAGAGCCTTTGGAAAATGAGAGGAGGAAACTTGCAAAGTAAACTGGAAGTCACATTTGGGAACCTCCTGGTACCCATCACCTGGCGTCTTGCTGTCCATGCCTAACTGCAGAGTGATGTTACTCTGTCTGCCTGGTGGGACTTGTCTTTTCCTGTCTCCTGCCAGCGCAGACCAAGGAAGTGCTTCACTGGTAACCTCAGAATCACCTATTTACTGGGTGGTTGATTCGTTTTGCTATTGTAGGCTGCATTCCTGTCCTGCTTGGAGTGAATATTGGCATCTACACGCCTGCGGTGTTGCAGCTTCTCAAGCACTTTATTGGCCCTGAAACTCCAGCTATTCCTTTCTCTTTCCAGCTCAGCATTCCAGTTCCCCAATGGGACCAGCAACTTTGGCTGGTACCCCAAAATCCTCTGTGAAGGAGCTTGCCAATCCCTTCCCCTGGGGCGTTGCACCCTGTTTTTCAATTTCACAGACTCCTGTTGAGTCATCAGAAACTTGAATGTGGGTTGCCTACCTTCTAGGCTGGTACCTTCTTAGGACCCTCTAGCTGCTTCTAGTTGGGAATCCTGAGAGTTTGATTATGTCCTAAATCAAGACAATTTTCCGTGCTATTTTGGACATGAATTTGGCCCAATGTCGCTTTCTTTAGATGTAGTCTCCTGGGATTCATAGTCCTCTGCCCCCTATGTCAGTGAGGTATTACAAGTCTAGACAGCCAGCCCTTTAAAGATAAGCAGCCCTGTGCCATGGAAAGTGTTTAAACAGAAATGTAAGGGAATCTTTAGTCAGAGAAGCTTCAGCAAGTATCCTTCACTGGAAGGAAGGACCGGAATGTTTGCTCTCATCCCTTATAATTTATTTATTTATTTATTTATTTATTATTATTATTATTATTTTTTGTCTTTTTGCCATTTTCTTGGGCCGCTCTCGCAGCATATGGAGGTTCCCAGGCTAGGGATTGAATCGGAGCTGTAGCCACCAGCCTACGCCAGAGCCACAGCAACGCTGGATCCGAGCCGCGTCTGCAACCTACACCACAGCTCACGGCAACGCTGGATCGTTAACCCACTGAGCAAGAGCAGGGACCGAACCCGCAACCTCATGGTTCCTAGTCGGATTCATTAACCACTGCGCCACGACGGGAACTCCATCCCTTATAATTTAAAGATCATTATAATCCAACAGTAATTGCTTCTCCCATTTACGGGTTCAGTAAAAATTCCTTCATTTATTTTTCTGAATCTCTGCTGAGAGCACTGATTGATAGGGCTTGTTGTATGTTCATTAAATGTAAATCAAATCTTAAAAAGATCATACTCATACCAAAAGAGGAAAAATAATAAATGAAAGATAATATGTTAATTGAAAGTAGTTGTCTGGTAACTTAAATCGGATTGGTCAAATTATTTAAATTAAATATTGATCCTGTTTACTTCTGTCAGTTGTTAAGATAACCAAGGAAGGTTTGATTCACTGGCTACAATGTATCACCAGTTGCATGTATACATATGCAATAGATATTTGTTTTGTTTTATATTTAGTAATCTCAGGAGCAGTGGCTGGATACTTTGCTTTGGATATAGAGAATTTATTGAATGTATTAATTAAGAAAAATTGTAAAACTGGACCAGTGCTAATCAGTGAAATAGTATTTAGGCATAATGACAGCTCTCTTCCCTCTTCTCTCTGTTCTGGTCCTCCAAGTCTATCCAGCCTTCATTACATAGGCTAGATTATGTAATTATAATGGGAAATATATGGAGTGGGATTATAAATTTTCCTAAACCTGAGGGTTGATCATGTGATGCTCCTACTCTGAAACTACCCCTGGCTTTTACCTTTAGTCCTGCAGGGAATGGTGATTCAAGCTCTTTCTTCCTTTCTTCCTTCCTTCCTTTCTTCCTTCCTTCCTCCCTCTCTCTCCCTCCGCCCCCTTCCTTCTTCCTTCCTGCTGCTGTGGCACAGGAATAGAACCTGTGTCAACAGTAGCAATCCAAGCCATTGCAGTGACAATGCCAGATCCCTAACCCACTGAGCCACCAGGAAACTCCGCAGGCTCTTCCTTTAATGTTGCTTCACTTCTCCAAGAATCCAGCCTCTGGGCTTTTGTCCACCCCATTGCACCTGTCCCACATGCCTTCCTGTGTGTCACTACTATACACTTTCTTCAAGGTCCTCTCAAATAGCACTTTCTTTTCCCTGTGAAATCTCCTGAGTGTTTTGATTGCATTCCCTAATGTTAGTTATCCTTTCTATTAACATCTTCTTACTTCTCAGGGCACAGAGTATTAGGGAGTAAACTCCCTGCTACTTACAGTTGTTTGACTTCTGCAAGTCAATCTGTTGCTCTGTGCTTGGTTTATTTGTGTATAAAATGCAAATGGGAATAATACCTACTCCACAGGTTATTGTGTAGGATTATACATGTAAATACATGCAAAGCACTGGAACCAAGCCTGGTACATAGTAATTGCTCAATAATATTAGCTCTTACTGCCACTACCACTATTACTTCTGGGTTGTTATGGTCCTGTTTTAGGGCCCTGAGCTTGGTGATCAGAATTGAAGCTGCATTTCACACCCCACTTTCCCCTTCGGTTTGATACCCTCATTCAGTGAACGGCCTATAAAACTGTGCATGACAGTTCAGTAGCAGAACCCATGTTCTTTCAGGCTCAAGTATATATTCCACCTGTGATCCTATTCTGTCCTGGCACTCCACGTGTGATCATTGAAGTGAACGAATAGAGAAATGTAAGAGGAAATATGTCACTGCAGTTCTGTTTATTTGTGAGAGGCCCATTGATTTTTGAAACACGCTCAGAGTGTATCTTGTATTTTCAGTAAGAAACCACTATTTGTCACCATCTTGTTACAATACTGGATATGTCATAAATTTAAAGAGTGTAATTGAGGGTAAATTTTCTGTGGGTTTATTTACTAGATCAAAGAGTGACTTCAACTTTCAGCACTTATTTTATTTGCCAGCATAAACTCATGGGTTTAGTCAAGTGCCAAGAAAAGAAGTTAATCATCTGAATTATGTAGATTCTGGCAAATCACTCTTTCTTTTTGGGGGCAAAAAAGAGCTTTGAGTCTTTATCTCCCTTCAGCAAATCCAAATGATTATAACAGTAAGAATAAAACTCTAGTAATTAATCTAATAGCTTTAGGCTGCTAATCATTTTGGAAAAGTGACATTACCCAGAATATACTGGTTATCGTTACTGCATGTCATTGATATATAATTCAATTGATTTTCACACTTTTTACATTCCAGAATGAAATACAGCTTTTGTCATGTCACTAGATTGGAATTCTTTGACAATACATTAACATGCCAAAAATAATATTACACACAAGAATAATGTAGAAATAAATTACAGGTAGAGCTGTATCCCTAAGGAGATTTTCATTTGTGTCTTAGAATAGAAGACTTATAACCCTACTCACACATCTATTTCATTCCAGTATGTTTTAGGCTCTTTGTTCAGTTCAATAAATTATCTGTTTTGTGCTTACTATGTGCTAGACACTCAGTTTTGCTGAGAAGTGTATTTGTACAAAAGTCGGTGTAATTCTTCAGTATAATTTTTTTTTCCAAAGAGCCAGTGCAAAGACTTTTATGCAAATGAATCCTTAAAAGTGGTCGCCTTGATAGTTTTACAGGATTAACATAATTTGCTGCCAGGACTTTGAAACTTTCGGAACTCTCTTTTTTAAAATGTCTGAGGTTTTCAGATGTGCTTGGTACTGGGAGATTGTGTGCTTTAAGGTACATCTAATTTTTTGGAAATTAAATAATGCCTACCCAAGGTTGTTGATAAATGAGAAGATCGCTCATGCTATGTTATATGTATTTCTTTAAGAATAATGGAGTGATTGCAAAGTAACAAACTTTTTTTCATGAGCAATCTTACTTTGAAGGCTGCTTCAAAAGAAGTCGTGGGAGTATTGGTGTCATTAGTGGAATAAGGGTGTGGTTGACCTCTAGCATTCCGGATTTCATCTTCACCCAAAATGTAACCTGAGGCCTAGTTTGTTTCTTACTGAATCTTCAGCAGCCTAGAACTGTGCCCCCTGCATACTTGCTATTGACATGATTGAGTGAGTGAATGAAAACTTGCCTGAATGTTAACAGCAGTTCACAAATGCACTGTGGCCCTTGGGCATGCAGTAGTTTATCCTATTTTATTACTTTAAATCATTTGTGTTCAGGTCACTGTGCACTTACCTAGTGAGAATTCAGCTGTATATTAAGAGCTTTACTTGCAGTATTCCTTTGTAGCACTGCAACTTGGTGAAGTAAATGCGGAGGCTAAGGCCTAGAGAAGCATAGCAGCTTGCCCAAAGTCATACAGCTAGTGATCAAGGAGTCTGGATTCAACCTGAGGAGTCTGGCTACTGATTTAAACCCTTAATTAAGATTCTGTGCCATCTTCCAATACATCTTTGTTTTTCTGATTGAATACATGTTCTCACATTATGCTCTCAATCATCCTAAAATGGGCATCTAGACCTCCTTTCACACACAAGGGCATTGATCAAGTTATGTTTCCTAATTGGTATTTTCTTTCTTTTTTTTAATTTTTTGTCCTTTTAGGGCCACACCCTCAGCATATGGAGGTTCCCAGGCTAGGGGTCCAACTGGAGCTGGAGCTGCTGGCCTACACCACAGCCACAGCAGTGACAGTTCCAAGCCACATCTGCAACCTACTCCCATAGCTCATGGCAACGCCGGATCCTTAACCCACTGAGCAAGACCAGGGATTGAACCGGCAACCTCATGGTTCCTAGAAGGATTCATTTCTGCTGCGTGACGGCTGGAACTCCAATTTTTTTTTTTTTTTTTTCTTTTTTTAAGGCTGCACCCGAGGCATATGGGGGTGCCCAGGCTAGGGGTCAAACAGAACTGTGGCTGCCGGCCTACACCACAGCCACAGGGATTTTCTAATTGGAAATGTCAGGAGTCTATGGCAGATCATCCCAAGGCAAAGGATGTGATAGCTCTCAGTGAAAGAGTAAACTATTAGTACATTTATTTAAAATAATTTCTCATCTAAAGCTCAAGTTCCCAAAAGGCTTACAGTCTTCTTGAGACAAAGTACTTTAGGGTGGAAACTGCTGAACTTCTAATCTATTCTGAAAGTATCCAATTATCTGATCATGGACAAGTTCCTTAGCTTTCCCACATCAATTTCCTCATCTAGAAAATTATTAGCTGGAAGAGGACTTTTGCAAGATGCTTTTAGCTCTTAAGTGTCAAAATGTGTGATAGGATATTAAGTGCTATTTCTCAGCAGATCAGAAAAAAACAAAAACAAAAAAACACCTATGTTGACCGGAGTTATCTGGAAAGGCTTCCAGGGAGAAGAGGAACTTGATAAAATGTAGATAGCAAAGGTGGTAGAAGAGGAATGAACATCCCTAGAGCTAAGAATAGGCAATCAGTGGACACACCCTAGGGTTAAGGAGATTGGATTTTTGCAAGACTTTCAAGAGCAAAGAAGGAATTTGGTCTCTTCCCCTGGCTCTTCATATAGTCCTTGATTGCTTGCTCTCTTCTGGCAATTAAGTAAAACTATTGTAAAATTAAATTATCAACTAAATGCGGCAGCCATAGGAGAACAAAGAAGAACCAGTCCTCAAAAATGTCAACTGTTGAGACTTTTAGACAAGAACTAGCAAACTGACCTTGGGTTCCAGGGTAACCATAGCATGGTGAGTGTTTGTTCCCTTTCTAAAGATAGGGAAATTTACACAACCCCACCCCTGAAGACCAGTGAAGAAGCCATCAGGTTTCTGCAAGATGCAGTTTTTCTTTCTTTCTTTCTTTCTTTCTTTTTTTTTTTTTTTTGTCTTTTTTTTTTGTCTTTTCTAGGGCCACACCCATGGCACATGGAGGTTCCCAGGCTAGGGGTTCAATTGGAGCTGCATCTGCCAGCCTACACCACAGCCACAGAAACACCAGATCCAAAACACATCTGCGACCTACACCACAGCTCGTGGCAACGCCAGATCCTCAATCCACTGAGCGAGGCTAGGGATCGAACCTGCAACCCCATGATTCCTAGTCGGATTCGTTAACTGCTGAGCCACGACGGGAACTCCAAGATGCAGTTTTTCTAGGAGGGAAATCCTTTGTACATGCCAGTGTTAGAACCTAGACAGAACATTTGCAGAATAAGAATCTCAGAATTTTTTGGAGTTAGTCCAGCATTCTGGTTAAAAGGAAAACTTGTTTAGAGCAGTGCTAGATGTGGATTAGCCAAGAAGACCAACAAATGGAAATAGAATCAGGGCCAGCACCAGAGTTAGAACCAGGGCAGAGAAATTTTCCCAAACCACTTGTGGGTAACTGGAATGCCAGTGATCTGTGTATTCATTAGAGGTCTGTTCTTACACAAATTCATTCTTTAGTAAACCAGATACAGTTCTTCTCTTTGTGGGAGTGGGTGATTCTCAAATCTTTCTTTTCATTATCCTTGGAAAGACACCAGTTAAAAGGATCCTTGCTGATATCCTTCAAGATAAATAGTTGGGGTTACATTTGCACTCTAGTGTTCATCCGGGTTGGAAAGACCAAATAATCACCTGTAGAGAATGGTGCTTTAATCAGAGCTCCTCTTATATGTATATGCTCTTTACTTGGGTATGAAATACATACCGTAGTGAAGAGACACAGGAAAGGTGGTTTCATGAGGGTTTTGGCCCCAGCTCTTCTGTGGCCCCACTGACTCTCACAGTATGGCTTCTAGGTTGGCATACAGTCTGGAAGCAGGAGGATGACAGCCTAGAGAAGGCTGTTGTGATTTTCATAGAGAAGATGTGATGTCTCCAGGCTTTACAATCCCAGTCCTACTTCACAGGTGTGTTTTTGACAGAATAGACACAAAATGAAAAAAAAGTCTGGATGCATTTGAAGTCATATTGATTTTCTTGGAAGAGGCACCAACCCAGGTGCCATCTTTTCTGAAACTCCATAAACTGGAACTCCCTCAATGTGCTGTAATCGGTGTGTTGTGAAGCTTTGTTGACTATTGGAGTTCCAGATGGGTGTAGACCAAGCTTTCAGCATTTTTCTCTCAGGGACACACCTTCGAGTTTATGCTTTGAGCACATCAGCTTTCTTCTCTCAGTGCATCCACCCCCATAATCAAGGGCACACCTGTAACCTTCACTGATACACATGGGGGGCTGGGGAAGGGGGTGGTGACAACCACTGCCTCCCTTTCCTTGTTCAAACACATAGCAAAGGGCTACAAACAGCAAGAGAAACCAAATCAAAAGAAGGCAGATCAAGCTTATGATTTGTTGTAACATTTTTTGAACAAAAAAATGCCAGTGTTTGGAAACGTAGGGCTGCCAGATGATAGGATAAATAATGAGTTTATTATAATGCATATACATTGTTAGATGGGATCTCCTCATCGTTTCCATGCCAAAGTCATTTGTGTGGCTCAAATGAAATGTAATAAGCAATTTTGACATGACTGCTTTACTTTTACTGCTGGTCTCCTGAAGGCGCACAAATTGGATCAGAATGTTGGCTCCTTGAGCAGGAACTGGACATTAGTAACCTGCTCTTATAATGAGAGGGGATTTGGTTAAATCATGTGCCTACTTAGCCAACAATCAGAACTAGATGCGAAATCTCAACTAATCAGTTTTTCTCCTCTTCCAAAAGGCCAGATTTAAATATCTCTGTGGGAGTTCCCTAGTGGCCCAGTGGGTTAAGGATCCGGCATTGTCACTGCTGTGGCTTGGGTCACTGCTGTGGTGCAGGTTTGATCCCTAGGCTGGGAACTTCTGTATGTTGCAAATGTGGCTAGAAAACCAAATGAAAGAAACAAGCCTCTGTGACGGTTGATCAGTGTTGGAAATTTCCTCTGTAGACACCCTAATATGTTTGGTTTGTCTCAGAGGGTCCCCCTTTGAAAGAAGGTTGACCACACCCTTGAGAAAGGAAAAAGGTCAGTGATGCAGCTGGAGGTTCTAGCTCCTGACACATTTTCATTGGGAAATTCTGCATGTGGTCTGTCCTCATTCATCCCTTCCTTCCTTCAGCAAACATTTGTCTTCAAAGTCTCTCCTTCACTGAGAGAACCATCAAGCCCTGGCCTTTGCACAAATACAAAATTCTGTTTGGGTTTGAATAGCTGCGGTGTAAAAAGTTAAACTAAACCAGACATCAAGATAAGATGCTTTTGTCCATATCTAGATACATAGAAATTGTTTAGATCAAATATAGGTATGATACACATAGATGGGTAGAACTGTGATCCTATTTATATTACTTTTGTTTTTTAAGCAAGCAAGAAAGAAAGGAAAATAAAAACTTTTCACATGCATCAATGCATAAAAAGGATATCATTAAGAATCAGCCCTGAGTTGGAAGGCAAAAACGCTTTTTCGTACAGAATGTAGGTTTTTATATTTTTCCCTTCTATCATGGTCCAGTCTCTTAAATTAGAATATCTTTTGTTTTGTTTTTACTTCCACTTGTGATTACTATGAAATTCCTACCTGAGGACTGCCAAGAATTTTATAAAAATTATACAATACAAAAGTTCTTGAGAAGAGGATTTTGAGTCGTCCTAGCCATACTAATTCTAAGCTTCAGGTACACTTGGCTTTTGCAAGCAGGAACAGGTCTAATGCTTAGAAGAATGTAAGAAATGACCAGTGTTGCAGAGGCACTGAAGTGGTTCATCTATTAATGTATACAGAGCAATAAACCCACCAGCATAAATACTCTCTGGCTAGACTCTGGTGTTGCAAGCATATCTAATAGAGAGTTTAACTTCACTTTTCTAATTTTGCAATGTCAGTATTAAGCATGGTTAGAAGCCCTTGCTGGACTTTTTCTAGTAGTAATTTTTTCTCGACCTTGCTTTCTCCAGTGGTCTTAGAACAAACTTATTCGCTGCAATTGAAGCAGTTGTATCTTCACTGATTTTTTTCTTAACTTGTTGGTAGCTGGGTAGGTGGGGCAGATCACATGACTCTAAATTAACGTTTGAAAGTTAGTCCCCAGGTCTTTGAAGTATCAATTCTGCCTTCAGCCACTTCCAGCTGATATTTGAAGGACTTCCAGGGTACTTGGGGGTGGAGGTGGGGGCTCGGAGAATCACATTTACCCACAACACAATATAGTGGTAGAATCTGGGCTGATGGATCGTAGGTTGGGCTGCTTTGGGGGCCACAAAAAGAGCCACCTTCCTGCTGACTGCAGTGTCCTGCTATAATTCTTCCCCTCCTGGCTCCCTCAGGGCTACGATATACCCAGTGGAGCTGGAGGATAAAATTTCCAATTCCCAAATCATACACAAAGAGCCCTCAGCCCACATGTTTAAGGATTCCCAGCCTAGCAGCATTTCCTGGCGGCTGCTGAGCTCCTGAAAGGGTCGCCCGGGGTCTGCGTGTCCCCAGTACTCCTGCAGGATGCTGCTGTGTGAGAGCCACCTCTCTTCCCATGCCCAGCATGGATAGTCACCCATCCCTAAGTCCATCAGTCCATTGTGGTTACCCGCTGCTGCACGGTTTCATTCTAGAATTTGCTTCCAGCTGCACTCAAATGCTTCATGTTAGAGACTGTTAACTGCCATCTCCTCTATAATGGATGATGCTGAACACGAAGGCAGTTGAAAGTAACAGTGTGATCACATCCTTTCTCTTCCTGTTCGGATGCATGAGTCAGTCTCCTGGCCTTAATGTTTGCACAGACCCTTAATAACAAATAACAGCTGATGGCGACTTGCTGAGACATGTACAATAAGGAAAGAAATTACATGCTAAAGGATTTGGGCTTCATCCCATTTTTTTTTTCTTTTTTTTTGAGAGAGAGAGAGCCTTGTGCTAATAACCAGTTTGTGCAACCAGTGTTCCTTTTTTCAAACCTAATGAGGTCTGATTCCCACAAGTATTTTGATTTATTACCTGCTCCTGCTGGCCTGCTTGCTTTTGGTGTTTATTATTTTGATACTCAGTTAATATAACACTTGCAATCATTTCCCTTTCTGGAGCCATTTTTCTCCCATTTCACGAGTGGTTTTGTGGGAGGTCGAGCTTCCTCGTAGGAAGACAACACTCACATTAAAACACCTTTTCCGTTTCTCGTGTTCTGTCTTCACGTTGTGGGTTTGCCCAGTTGAGGGAAAACGGTTGTTGGGTTTGGGTCTAAAACCTCCCTGTGTTGAGCTTAGAAACCTTCACGGTTAAGGACCGCATTTCTGCCCCCTTCAGTGACGTGACTACAGCGCTATGGAAAGTTAAGGAGGTTAGGCCCTTCTGCGGCATCTCAAATTTTGCTTTTAAGTCTGGGCTTGATGGCCTCTAAGGATGATTTTGAGTCAGAGATTGGAGACCAGGGGGATCGCAAAGCATTAGCTCAGGCAATTAGTTCTGCCCACAGGATGATCGACTCCCTCCCTCCCCGGGTCCAAACAACCTTTCAACTTGTGTGAGAGGATAGGCATTCTCTGTTGGCACAAGTCGGTGTGTTTCGTTGTGGAGCAGGTTGGCGGCCCCTCGGGAAGGGCGGCTGTTTGCCAGAAGTCACAGTTCCTAGCGGGGAGAGCAAGCTCCTGCTGTATTCTGTGGATGACGGGACCCACCTTTGCCTCAGTCCTGCACAACCACCCCACCAGGATCCAGCAAAATAAGTCCCCTTCCTTCCTCAAGAGCCTCGACCTCTCAATGTTTTCATCACTTAAGATTTTTTTAAATCATTCTCCCCCAATGTCAAATAGTGTGTGGCATGTATTAATTATAGGAAATTTAGAAAGTATGAAGTATTGCCGGGAAGAAAATCACCCACAAGCCTATCGTTCAGAAAGCGCCACTCTCACTAGGTTGTGTATATTTTTGAGGTATTTTTTTTTTTCATCTTTTCTTTGGCAGGGCAGGAGGGCATATAGATAGAATGTTTTTTAGTGCTCTCTGCTTTTAATTGATTTGACTGCACATGCTAATTTGATTCTTGATCTGGTTGTATCAGAGGGTCATCTGTGACAGAAGCTAAGAGCATGCTTCTAGATGTGTGAGCAATTGAAAACTCTTTGAAATTCTGGGATGTAGCATATCCAGGGATGGCGCAGAGGAACACAGGGCTAGAGGGATAGAAGACGAGGGTGCGAGGGTGCGGGGGTGCGGAGGTGGCCATCCGAGGGATCAGAAGTGGTGGCATGGGAGTGGTGATGCGTTTAGAATCGAAAGATCAGCTTCCTGCTCAGCTGGCTGGGCAGCTTCCCTGAAGCTCTATTTCCTAATCTTGGAAATGGGAGAACTCCAACTTTTGCGGGTTGTATTGATGATTCAGGGCATTACATGAGTTACCGTGTGTGCAGATGATTTGTCAGCAAGCACAGCAAGAATCAGATAATGTTGTTAAAATAAAAAAGGTGTTTGGACTTAGCCATGGAGATTCAGAGGGAATGAGCCTAAAGTGACCAAAGATGGCTGGGTGGATGGGTGAGCAGGTAAAAGGTTTAATTGCCGGCTTTGATTTTGTTGTTGTTCTTAACGCATGGAATGATGAATGTGGCTTCTCTGTGAAGGTGGTTATTCAGCCTGGAATTAGGTTTCCTTTCTTTGCTTTTTCATGTTGGTCACTCTTCCTTCTCCAGTCTGTGTATTTTTCACCCGATAAATACATTTTCTTGTAAAGCTAATATGTTTGCTCTCTCACCTAAGAGACTCTTATCACCACTTTTGCTGAGGGATTACAGGCCTCTCTATCAGGAATCTTGCTGCATTTACACAAGAGTGAACCGGACAGGCCAAGCTCTGTGTTTTAAACAGCTGATAAGTTTTGTGTTGTGTGTGTGGAGAAGGAGGGGAGGGGAAAAAGGGAGCTGTTGGGTGGGGGTAGGGCCTGAGAAAGATGTATAAACACCTTTAATATGTGAGAGAATTTCTTTGTTTCTGCTCATGAGCATCAGAAATTCGCAGGGGCGGGGCGGATATTAAAAGAAGGCGTGTGCAGGGCAGTTTCTAGAGCTCTGGAGTCAGATTGCCTCAGTCTATAGCCTGTCCCATCCGATACTTAGTTATGTGACAGGCAAGTTACTTTACCTTTCTTTTCTTTCCTTTTTTTAATTTTTTTATGGCCACACCTGTGGCATATGGAAGTTCCCAGGCTAGGGGGTTGAATCAGAGCTGCAGCTGCTAGTCTACCCACAGCCACAGCAACTCTGGATCCAAGCCGCATCTGTGCCCTACACTACAGCTGCGGCAACACCAGAGGATCCTTAACCCACTGAGCGAGGCCAGGAATTGAACCTGCATCCTCATGGATACTAGTCAGATTTATTTCCACTGAGCCACTATGGGAACTCCTCAGTTTCCTTAGTTTAAAATAGAGTGTGCCCTTATTCATAAGGTCACGTTAAGTGGTTAGGAAGATTACTCATGTAAAGTGCTGAGCCATAATCATGCAATAAATGTTAGTTATAATTATTTTTAGAATGTGGCGAACCTCGATTTGACTTTCGCTTTGGCTGTTTAACCGGTTGGAAGGTTTGCTTGAACTTCCATTTCCTCATCTAGAAAATAAAATGGGAAAAAAAGCTGTCTGATTCCTAGTTGTAAAGAGGACCCCCGCACTTCATCTAGCGTTTGGGGGACACCGCACCTGAAGGTACTCCATAGATTTTTTTCTTCTTTCCCCACTCCTAGCCTCTTTTCTTGGCATCATTTTATTCAGGGAACATCAATTTCAGGAAGAAGCACTTCCTTATCAAGCATGTAGGCTCCACATTTATGTTCCTGGCAAGGACCTCCAGGCAACCTGGTAGCAAGGTATTTTAAGTGCCACGCTAAGTACTTTGTGGGCACTTCCCCGTTATTCCTCACATAATATTGTCCCCTTTTCTCTGGGGAAATCACAGCTGAGAGTTAAGTCTCACACCTCAATGTCAAGTGTCAGTCGCAGTCTGTCTGACTTCCAGTTAGGTGCTTAAACCTGAGCCATCCTGCCCCCACTGCGGAAACCTATGGGAGCTGTGAGCCTCCCTGCTGCTGGAACTAATGGAGCTAAATAGAGGACATGTCCCTTTCTCACCTCCTTATCTTGTTGCACTGAAAGGTAATTTAGGGAGCATAGGATAACTCATTATCCTCCATAGCCCTAATATCCAGACCACGAGTCAGAAAATTAACCTTTTAACTTAATGTATATGTCGTGCATTGAGTGTAGCACCAGTTGTCATCCACCTAAATCATAGGCTTCATGCAGCATAATGGATGTCCTTTCTGTATACATATTGTTGGGGACGAATGTCTTGCAGCTGCTTTGCCCTGAGGCTGCTGTGAATGCCAACGTTCCTTGACAGATTGGTCTAGTTTACATCATCAATTTTTATCACATTCTTTTATGAAATAAGAATTTCCATCACGGGCGTGTAATTTGGTGAGTATTGAAAATAGTAAGCTCTTTTAGAAAGCAGTAAAATTACATATTTATAGACTTATGAAATTTGCCCTGTTTTTTTTTTTTTTTTTTTTTCTTTCTCTCCGCCTTATACTCATTCCAGGTGACTGAGACAGTAGACAGGACAGTTTCAAGAATTTAAAGAGTTATAAAGTCATCATCATTATTTGAAGAACTTTATTTTAAATCTCTGAATTGGGGAAACATATACCTTAAATGTGAGCATTTGATGATATTTCACTGGCAATAGCCATTAAAATGTGGTCAAATCAGGAATTCCCATTGGCTCAGTGGTAACGAACCCAACTAGGATCCATGAGGATTTGGGTTTGACCCTTGGCCTCGCTCAGTGGGTTAAGGAACCGGCGTTGTCATGAGTTGTGCTGTGGTCAAAGACGCCACTTGGATCTGGCATTGCCGTGGCTGCAGTATAGGATGGCTGCTGTAGCTGCAATCCGATCCCTAGCCTGGAACCTCCATATGAGTCAGGCACAGACCTAAAAAGACAAAAAAAAAAAAAAGAATAGAAAGCTAACTCAGTGGCTCATGATGACTTATAGCTACATCAAAATTTACCATGGACTGACCATTGCCCCACATTCTCACTCTCATTTTAACAAAAACACTTGCAAAGATAGGCAAACACTGGAGGAATGATCCTTTAACTTACCGCTTGTCTTAGTGACTGTCTGTATGGGCTTATGCTTTCTCAAGTTTCATTTTTCTTTCGTCCATCCAGAAGCCTTGCATTAATGTGCCCTGAGACAGGATCTGGTGGATTTAGTACTTAAAGTCTTGTGGAGATCTGGTGCTGAGGAAAGAGTGTACCACCTGGTGGGAAGCAAGCAGTGCACCTGGAACCCTTCTCTCTACATCTGACGTCCCATCCACCACTTTATAGCTATCTTTTTGCATCTGCAAGTCAAGCATTATTTGGGTGCCTCCATTTTCTCACCTGAAATGCATCTTTGTGGAGGCACATTGGTGATACTGAGGTTCTCAGTATCTAGGTGGTGATGCACAGTTTTTTGTTTTTTAAGTAACAATTAGAATTTTGTTTTCACCTTCATTTTATGACAAGGGGTATTTATTGGCTTTTAAGAGATCAAGAATATGGTTGAACTCCCAGAAGATAAAACTACTGAAGATAGGACATAAGTCAATGAAGTGTGGGAGACCCTCCTAGAGCCACTGGGTGTTTATTGGGTACATTTATTGGGTTTAAATGTACCCATTTAACTGTTAAAACAAAGCAGTTAAAGACATTATATAATTTCTATGTAACACTAACCTACTGTCTTTATATAATAATGTTGTAACAGTAACCTACCATCTTTATATAATTTTCTAAATTTGTCATTGCATAGATATTGTTAGTTAACAATTGTGATTTATCAGCTGGACCAATTGTACAATTTAGCTGCTACCCACCTCACTCCTGGCACTGTTCTCAAAGAATACAGACAGACAGCTCTGACACTGATGATCCATGTCTCTTCCTAGGCCTCTTCCTCCTTGATACCCTCCTTGACTCTTTGAAATTCTGATCTCCTTGGGCTTTCTTCATGCACCTTCCTGGTTCTTCCATAGTGAATGCAGCGCTTGGCACATGGCATAAGACACAAATTCTTAGGTGCCTTGCAAGCACAGGGGGCATAACCAGCAATGCCCATGTCAAAAGCAAATGGTGAGGGTTAAATGTAATCACATATTTTAAAAGCTTGGCCTACTCACTGGTGGCGGCCAATAAATAAAGTTCCCTTCTGACTCTGTTCTGTTGTCTAGCCTGCCATTTCCCAATTGTCTTTCAAAGATGGTGTTGATAAGATTCTTTCCCGAACTTTCTGGCATCTACGGCTCCTCTACTCTTGTGATTCTTGTGCCCTTTGCAGATGTTTTCAAATCTCCTCGGATTGTGCCGACCTGCAGACCTGTATTTCCAATTGCTTCCTGAACATCTCAATTCAGACATCTCAGATTCAATGACTGCCTAACTGACCTCATGCCCTTCCTTCCAAAACCAGCTCCTCCTCCCCTAGTCACCCAGGTATCTCTAGTCTCCCAGGCATTTGGTCAGGCTAGTTTCAATTCCCCTCTTTCTGTGTCCTACAACATCTAATCAGAACTGTTGGTTTGGTCTTGGATAGTTTTTTTTTCCTTTCCTCATTCGAGGGCAAGTTTGGAAGTAAAGTTGGCTGCTTGAAGTTAGGCCAAACAATGACTACCTGATTGACATTCACAATATTAGTTCACAGAGTCTGTGGGGTTGAGAATAGAAAAGGAATTATCACAAGAGATCCTCGTTAACACTGTATGGACTGGGCCAAATCTTGCTGCATATGGAATAACCATTCTCTCAAAATCTCTATTTTTCAAATATATGAAGGCGCTACTCTGGTTAATAAAATTTAACTGTATTTTAAAGACTTACCGAAAGTGCAGTAGCCTTTTGTCATTGTATAATTTTTCAAATAATGCATGCTAAAATTGCATCTGTCAGAAGGTTTCATCAAATGTTATGATGTCATATTATGAAACATGGATTTCAAGGATTATTGACTTTCATTTATGCAAAGTTACTAATGCATAGGGAAAAAGAAAAATCAGAGATTACATGAGCTTTCGAAAATTAAATTTTGGGGGTTCCCTTGTGGCACAGTGGGTTAAGGGTCTGGCATTGTCACTGCAGCGGCTCTGGTCACTGCTGTGGCAAGGGTTTGATCCCTGGCCCAGGAATTTCCACATTCTGTGGACTGGGCCAAAAAAATTAGATTTGGGGGAAGAAAAATCAGAATTGAAACTCTCAAAACACCTGACTAGTAAGTTTAGAGTTTCATCTGTTATATTTCAAGAATAGGGCTTGTGTATGTGGCGGTGGGGGTATGTGTGTCTAAGATAAATTCTCTGGGTTTGCCAGTTGCTTACTGGATAATAGGGAAATATATCTATATGCAAATAAACATAAAGATAGAAAGAAGTGCAGTGACACAAGACCAATTTGAGGTCTGTTTCCTGGTAGAGTAATGCTTGACAGAAACAGTGGTGACAAATTTCATTTAGGCTTGGAAGTGTTGGCTGAAGAAAAATGCATGACCTAAATGTTGTGAGTTATGTTTTATTCAGGGACTTTACTGAGAACTATAGCCAGGGAGACAGCCTCTCAGATAGCTCTGAGGAGCTGTTATAAAGAGGTCTGGGAGGAGCCAGGCGCTTTTGTTGGGGGGGTGGGGGGGATGTAATTGAACATCAAAAGGTTCCTGCTAGTCACAAAAAATAGACATTAAGTTAATGATTTGGTACTTTTTTATGTATGGGAAGATGCAAGAGCCTGGACTCATTGAGGCTGTTCCATTATATACATGCTATATAACAGGGTTAGCATCCTGCTTTTGCCCATGCTGAGTTCCCCATGGGAAAGGGGTGCACCACCATGGGAGCGGCTACAGTGGCTGATGGTCTGATGGTAGGCAACGTTCTTTGTTGACTGAAGTAGCAGGAAACGGTTTTTTGTTCCAGACTAGAGAGGTTCGGATTTTATCATTTGGAAGTGACTGAAAACATTCCAACCATCCAAGTGAGAACAAATGCTGCACAGTCTGGTTGGATGAAGTGTAGGATATTAGAGGGACAAATTGGGGCTGGATGTGAGGCCCTCGATTGTCTTTACTCTTCTTAAATTTTATGGAGTACGCAGCGGGGCCTCTTGAAAAATTTTTGAACACAGGCATGACACGATCAGTGTGAACATTGTATTTTCTTTATCGCACAAAATGGGTATTTAAAAGTTCCTCTTCAGGGAGTTCCTGTCATGGCGCAGTGGAAATGAATCCGACTAGGAACCATGAGGTTGTGGGTTCAATCCCTGGCCTTGCTCAGTGGGTTGAGGATCTGGCGTTGCTGTGAGCTGTGGTGTGGGTTGCAGATTTGGCTCGGATGCTTCGTTGCTGTGACTGCGGCATAGGCCAACAGCTGCAGTTCTGATTCGACCCCTAGCCTGGGAACCTCCATATGCCATGGATTTGGCCCTAAAAAGCAAAAAAAAAAAAAAAAAAAAAGAAAGAAAGAAAGAAACAAAAAAAAATTTTAAAATAAAATAAAAATACAAATTGCTCTTCAGGAGTTCCTGTCCCATCATGGCTCGCCAGAAACAAATCTGACTAGCAACTATGAGGATGCAGGTTCGATCCCTGGCCTCCCTCAGTGGGTTAAGGATCTGGCGTTGCTGTGAGCCATGCTGTAGGTTGCAGATGTATCTTGGATCCTGCATTGCCGTGGCTGTGGTGTAGGCTACTGGCTACAGCTCCGATTTGACCCCTAGCCTGGGAACCTCCATATGCCGCAAGTACAGCCCTAAAAAGACAAAAAGATAAAAACTGCTCTTCAAAACCAATATTCTGGTTACCATAGGTAAAACCATTGCAGGGAGGGAAGAATTCGGAGGGTGGGAATAACACACCCAACTGTGTAAAATAGATGATTAATGAGAATCTACTGTACAGCACAGGAAAATTTCCACAGTAGTTTATAATAACCTATATGGAAGCAAAGAATGGATATATTTATATCCAGGAAAACTTATTCACTTTGCTATATGCCTAAAACTAATACAACATTATAAACCAACTGTACTTAAATAAATTTAAAATTTTTTTAAATAAAAATTACTCTTAAATCTAATGGCCAATGAAAAAATAGGAGCAGATGGAGTTCCAACTGTGGCACAACGGGATCGGCAGCATCTTGGGAAAGCTAGGACCCAGGTTCCATCCCTGTCCTGGCATGGTGGGTTAAGTATCTGGCATTGCCACGGCTTTGGCTTAGGTCACAACTGCGGTTGGATCTGATCCTTGGCCTGGGAACTCCATATGCCTTGGGGTGGCCAAAAAAGAAAAAAAGAAGATGGATGCAGAAACTAGATGAGAGGAGAAGGATGGAAAAACTGGGATACAATGGGGGGAAAAAAAAAAAAAGGACCTTGGTCCAAGAGCTAGAAAAGGCCTGGCTAGAACTGTAGGTTGTATTGGAGGTAACCTGTTTTCGTCTGCTTGGGCTTGAGTTTAGAATACGATCTTTGCCTTGTGTCTGAAAGGTTAGTTTGGTTGTTCTAGCACTATGCCCAGGTCTTTTCATGTTCTTTTATCTTTAAACCCCGAGAGGCCCTTTTCCTAGGGGCTAGTTAGTTATAGTATTAACTGAGTGGCAATGCTAGTGCCATTAGTCTCATCCAAGGACCAGTCTCCTAGGTAGGATGTCATGACAGCCTGGGCAGGAGAAAGAAGTTCTGTTGAGAAGTGTCTGTGGTGGCTCAGCAGTAACGAACCCAACTAGTATCCACGAGGATGTGGGTTCAATCCCTGGCCTCGATCAGTGTGTTAAGAATCCAGCATTGCCGTGAGCTGTGGTGTAGGTCGCTCAGATTCCACGTTGCTGTGGCTATGGTGTAGACCAGCAGCTGCAGCTCCAATTCAACCCCTAGCCTGGGAACCGCCATATGCCGCAGGTTGCACGTATGCCCTCCCCCCAGAAAAACAAGTTCTGTTGGACTAGCCTGAAGAGCTGAAGGAAAGGAAGTGAGTTTTCTCCATGTCCTTTCTTTGCCCCCTCCTGTCCTCCACCTCTCTCTTTCCCTCAGAGTCTTACTCTGAATCACCATCTGTTTTCTGCCTCACAGTGTGTTGGGAATTAAAGTCAGGTCTGCAGTCCGTGGCTCAAAAAGCTCCCTTTTCCAGAAATGGCCTCACTGAAAGTACATTGAGGAAACTTGGGTTTCCTCTGTGGCCCTAGGACCCTAGTAATCTTAGTATTCTAATACTCCCAAACCAGGGGTCATGTTTTGTTATATTCGGCCCCCTTTGATGGTTTTTCTTTTTTCTTTTAAAACATTTACAGGCACCGAGCTGTTCACACTGCACTATTTTGTTTAAAACATGCGCCTGCTTTGTTAGTGAGGGAACCTTTGCCAAGAGAATTGTACGTAGGAGGGTGTAACTAACTTAACAGAGACTTTATCTCTTATTCTATCTGCCCATGGTCTCAAGGCTGCCTTTGATAGAACTTATTTCTTCCCTCAGCAGCCCACCTCCTTCAAATTTGACTGCTCTTCCCTCCCCTAGTTTTTCCTAGCTAAATATTTTAGCTTTTCACAACTAATCAGCTCTCTGGATTCATTTTCTGTTGGGTGACCTGGATTATAGATTTCCCATTCCTCCGAATGCCAGGTGCTTACAAGCAGAAAGCATTAAAATTTTTCCTCCTCCCTGCCCCCACCCTTGAGGTATAATCAGCAGACCTTCTTGACTGCCTGGTTTGGGATTGTCCTATTTCCTTTTTGGCAAACTTGTCAGCAGAGCCTGTTACGTTGTGAGGCTGGTTGGAAGGGAAATCTAAGTCCCAGGAGCTAAGAAACACAGGAACAGGAAAGTGAATTCAAAATGATCTTTGTAAAGATCACAGAACCAAGGGTGGTTTCACACTGTGTTCAGACGTCCAGAGCTGGTCATCAGAGGATGGATGCGAAAGGCGACCCTGTGTCATTCATTCATCTGTTTCTTCCGTCTCCTGATGCCTCATGCACCGCTACCATTATGAGATGCTGTTCTCAGTGCTGGAGATTTTGTCTCCAATAGGCACGTTTATGACTGCTCCTGATGGAAGGGTGCATTCTGCAGGGCGAGATGGGCCATGAACTTCTAAACACACAGTTCATTACTGAATTATAGTTGTGCAATGGGATAAGGAGAGGGTCTGTAAGAGAGAGGCTTTCCTCATGACTGGTGCCAGCCACTGGGGAGTTTCCTCTTTCCTTACAAGCTGGAGATAGGGACTGTTTTGCACTACAGGCTGACTCAGCTACGTGACCACAGGCACCATCAGGGGGGAAAAAGGTATGAATGCTACCAGATCAGAAAATGGGACTCTCATGTTTTCGGTTTTCTGGAACCAGCTAGCTGTCTGTGGTCTCCCAATTAGGTCAACGTCAGCTCTGGGCTGAAACAGGGAAGTAAAGCTCTCACTTGAAAAACAGCAGCCCACACCAGCAGCCACCTAATGTCAACTGAAAACCTAATCGCTCTTCCTTGGCTTCTGCTGCTGTTGACAAATTCTTGTCAGTTGCACTCTTTGTTCCGGTTTGCATCACACTCAGGAATCCGGCCCCCCTGGCAGGCTCCGTGGAGGTCGTGGGTGCTGTCATGCAGCTGTTATCTAGGTGTGGCTGCCGTAAGTGGTCAGAAGCCCAGGGCTGGTTACCAGGAAGTGTTCTGTCATCAGCGGTGGAAGTGATGGCCCAGTCTGCTCAGGTAGATGTAGACATGACTCATTTTGAAGGACTGAGCCCACAGGAAAACTGACATTGGCTCCTTATGTCACTTGAGTGGTATCTTAGGTCCCCATCGAGGAATATCTTGGTGAAGAGCGAGGTGAGTCTTTTATGTCATTTATTTGGAACCCGAGCACTGATCCCAGCTCCACCACCCCCAACTTGGTCCAGGGAACCATCAACTCTTCCTGGTCTCCTTCAGCAGCCTTCTCACTGGTGACCCTGTTTCAACTAGTACTTCCTCCCACTCATGTTCCACCTCCGGCCAGAGTGGTCTTTTGAAAAATATCCAGCAAATCACAACTGCTCTACTGAGCATCTGCTCTAAACCCATCATCCTATAACGTGTACCCCCTGGCCTCTTTGACCTCAGTCTTGGCATTCCTTCTCAAGCTCTGCTAGAGACAGCTAATTTTTTTCCTGGCCCTCTGCTACCTTCTCACCATAGGGCCTTTGCAACTTTCTCTTTGTTCTGGAATGCTTTTCCCAAAGACATCTTCACATTTGCCAGCCCTTTCTTAGGTTCAGGGCTCAAGACCTTCCCTAAGCACCTGCTCTAAGCCTTTTCCACATGCCCACCCCTCGTCTTTTTCATTTCACCATTTTGTTCTCCTGTAAATTATATTTGCATCACTAGAGTATGTGCACTTCCAGAGCACAGACCCTGACAGTGAACCCTCCCTCTACTGGGCATATGTAGGTGCTCAACAGTATATGTGGAGTGAGTGAGCCTTGAAAATGTCTAGAAAAGACATCTCTTCCTTCTCTTTTCTGGTTTTAGTTAAGTGGCCAAAAGAAAAAAAAAAAAAAATACATACTGAGAAGCACTCAGAAATTTCCGCTAAGACAGGTAAGAAACGGAGTTCTCATTGTGGCTCAGAGAGTTGAGAGTCTGACTCAGATTCCTGGTATTCATGAAGATGCAGGTTCGATCCCTGGCCTTGCTCAGTGGGATAAGGATCCTTCATTCCTGCAAGCTGCAGCATAGGTTGTAGATGTGGCTTGGATCCTGCACTGCTGTGGCTGTGATGTAGGCTGACAGCTGTAGCTCCAGCTCAGCCCCAAGCCCGGGAACTTTCATATGCCCAGAGTGTGGCCCTAAAGGAAAAGAAAAAGAAAAAAAAAAAGACAGGTAAGAAAACATTCAATAAAGAGTTTGAAGTTATGAATGTCTTGAATGCAGGGAGTTGTTCAGAGAAGTCCGTAATTCAACCCGTTGTTCCTGGTCTCATGGCTGCTGAGTGGCCAAGCTCAGATCTAAGGTCTGCAGCTCAGCCCACACCAGGCCTGGGAGAGAAGGTAAATGTACTGGACCCCTCTGTAAATAGCATTCAAATCAAATAGTAAATGACTTTAGTATTTATTCAAACATCTTTGGCTGTTTCAGAATCATTGAGTCTATCAGATCACAGGAGGAGGATGGACATAGGACTTGAGAAATTTAAAAAGAGATTTTATAAAATCTGGTGTCCTCAGAGGAAACAAAGGCCCAGAGAACTTCACTGGGGGAATGTTGGGAGTGGAACCAGGTCCAGCCCCCACCAAGCCTGCCTGGCCTCTGAATTTCCTTCCTGCACGTCTACATATGCCAGGAATGAATTCCTGCTTGTGCTTCTGGCATACCAAGGGTAACCTTGACATAGCCTTGAGGAAAAAAACCTTCGTTTTGTTCATGGAGATGAACATCCACCTGCCAAATTTAAATTTTTTTTTCTTTCTTTCTTCTGAGAGAAGGATTTATGACTTCATCTTTTTTTTTTTTTTCCTCCTTCAAATCTGAACTTCATTCAGAATGGCTCTGCCTCAGGGCTAGGAAAAACTTTACTGGTCTAATAAATAAAATGCAGGTCTTCTCATAGATTCAGCTTTCTGGACCCAAAACGGATATACTTTTGACAGCTGTTTGCAAGGAATTTGTAGGGATTTTCAACGGCTTTGTGATGTACAGAAAGGAAGAGTAATTAGCAAAGAAATTAAACCAGTTTCCAAAATCCAGGTTGGCTACAATCTTATAAATAGAATCCAAGGGAAAGTTTTCAATTTCCCATGCTGCTTATAATCATTTTTGAAGGTTAGTCCAGAAATTTGTTTGGGATCAATAAAGATTTTTGTACATCTGAGATGAATTTAGGCTGTGTTAGTGAAATTCAGTTCTTTTGTGTTTGGTAATAAGCTTGATTTGTTCTCCTGCTGGCTTTAAATGGTTCGCCTCTCGCTGTCACGCTGTCTACGTTTTATAAACCTTTCCTTCGTGACCTAACACTGTGGGAACTTGTCAGCATCATGGTCTTGTTTTTGTTTTCTTTAATATCAATTTCCATCATGATTGCTTGGTTTGGTATTTGGGATGAGATACACAGGAACAGAGTATGACTTGATAGTTCCCCTGGCATCCTTGTTTCTGATTTATAATTTATACCTGGAAAAGATTTACTGACCTAACTGATAGTCCTTCCCCACAAAAGATAAACACCCTTATAAGTCATCAGTGTAAGTCAGATGCACTTGAAAGGGACAAAGAATTCACCTGCAAGCACTTTTGGCATCTTGCCCTTTCCCATGAATTCAGACTGATGACAGAGAAAGCCGAGGCTGCCAAAGTGCTTTCAGCAAGAGAACCTCCCAGAACCCCTGGGGGTGGGACCAGCCTGACCTGCCATACTGTAAAGAGGCTCTGGAGACCAGCCCTTACCAGCCCCACCTGCCATACTGTAAGGGTGATCTAGAGGCTTGCCCTTTGCTCTTGACTAGAGGAGATGAGATGAGAGCAAAGAAATTGTCCTAGTGTGATGGAGTTCAGATCTGTGAATGCACAGCTCCCCTGCTTCCTTTCGGTCCAGGTAGTCCACTAGAAAGCCCACAGGTAAGCCTTAACCAGATGCTAGGTCATCCTTGTCAAGGGATGGGCTCTTGTGTCATGCTGCGTATTCCTGCTAGCCTTTGGAACTGATTTCTTGGGACAATGATCTGTCAGCCTGATGTGTTGCAAACGCATTAAATACATGATCAAATCCACCCACTGCACCCCACCCCCACGGCTTTCAGGAGGGTAACTAAGTCAGTGGGAGAGTGTGAGTTGGTACTAACATTGTTTTATATAATAGCAAAATCTTGTTTGGATGGCTGGTTCTTGCTCTGATGGCTCAGACAGGCCCTACAGCACATCGACATTGGAAGGTGCACACGCCCCGTAAGTTTCTCTTGGTCTAGACTAGGACTCTTCAGGGAGCACCTTGGGAATTTTTATTTTGTTCTCCTCAAACCTAAGCAGGGTTGGAAGAGTCAGACACATGTAATATTAAATGTTGGCAGAGTTATATAAAATTGTTAACCAACAACCTGCAATACCAACAACAAATGGTTAATCCGATTATATCTGCTCAAAATAAATTCCCTTTTCATCATGAGTACTTGGAATTTTAAAATCCTCTCCAAAAATTTTCAGTATAATGTATTTAAAAAGTAAACAGTTGGAGTTCCTGCTGTGGCACAGTGGATTAAGAACCTGGCATTGCTGTAGGTTGCAGCTTTGGCTGGGATTTGATCCCTGGCTCAGGAACTTCCATATTCAGCTCCCCCCCACCCCCGCCGCCCCAAAAAACAAAACTGTGAAGGGATTCCTGATCTAAAACCTCAGCAGGAGTTCCCGTCGTGGCGCAGTGGTTAACGAGTCCGACTAGGAACCACGAGGTTACGGGTTCGGTCCCTGCCCTTGCTCAGTGGATTAACGATCCAGCGTTGCCGTGAGCTGTGGTGCAGGTTGCAGACTCGGCTCAGATCACGCGTTGCTGTGGCTCTGGTGTAGGCAGGTGGCTATGGCTCCGATTAGACCCCTAGCCTGGGAATCTCCATATGCCACGGGAGCAGCCCAAGAAATGGCAAAAAGACAAAAAAAATTTAAAAATAAACAAATAAATAAAACCTCAGCAGAGAATTGTAATGTATCATTAATAACTGTAACAGTGAGCCTTTCAAAGCTGCCGCTTCTTCTCCCCCTGCCCCTTCTCCTTTTCTTCTTTTTCTCCTTCTCCTCCTTCTCCTTCTTCCTCTTCTTCACGCCTCAAGCCCCTTCAACCTAACAAAAAAGAAGAGGGGCACTGAGCAGTTATTACTGTTGTCATTTCAGCCACATAAATCATGATTTGTGGCCACTCAGCCTGGAAAGTCGTTTGGATGACAATGACTCGCAACGCTGCCAGAGTTAATCAAATAATTACTTAACACGTGTTTCTCTTGGTCTGGCCCTGGCTTCAGAACATATTTCATTTGTTGCCAGGCTTTATAATCTTTACTTTTAAATGGAGAAACAGCAAGTACGGGATCCACACAGAGTTAATGAGAGAACTGCCGACTGGTCTATGAGCTCCCTAAAAAGAGGGGCCTTGACTCAGTCAGCTTGGTAAATACCCACAGTGCCCACCACCGTGATCTCTTCCTGGTTGGCAATTGCTAAGTCTTGTTTTATCTACTTCTGGGTAGAACCAGCTTCTTGGCCAAACTCTTTTTCCTTCAGGAATCTTCCAGTCTGAGGTCACCTTTTCTTAAAGATGCCATCTTCCTACTCACTTCCTTCTACAAGCAGTCTTAGGTTAGGTACATAGGAAAGGTCCTTCTGCCGGAGAGCATCCTTAAATTGAGAATGTGAGCAAAGGTCAGCTCCCTTCCTGAAGGCAACAGCTTCACATTTTCCAGGTTCTTAGTGCTTAGCATGTGCTCAATAAATACTTATCATGGTGGCTATTACTATCATTATAAAGTATATTACCATTATTAATAAATGTTTACTAGAATATGAATGGCCTAATGAATGAATAGATATGCATACCTGCTAGTGGATGAACTTTTTTTACGTAATGATGTTAATCGCATAGACTCAAGTAATTAAATTCAGAGGGGGTAGTATGATCAGTGGAAAAGGAAAACACAGCTGCTTCCTTTATTCAGTGCGCTGACATCTTATTTGAAATCAGTGGATGTATAATGAACCTCTAGTCTTTATGTACCCCAAATATCAAAGGGTGAAGAAGGGATAGCAGTTCAACTCGTTGAAATGTTGGTCCCTTTCTGAAATGTCAGGGGTAATCAAGTTCAGGGTTAATGGCTTCAGAGACACACGCCATCCCTGTGATTAATGTACTCTCAGAGGTGAGGATGGATCGTTTATATGGCAGCACTTGTTTAAATCTTTTAAAAGTATTCTCATATATTTGTAGTAATTTCATATGCAAGTCAAGGCAGGGATTAGGTGTTTTTAAAACATGATTAAATACTTTATATATTTAGCTTATCTTAAACTATTTGTTTTTCTTGATTTTCTTTATTTGGCAACTTTTGTGATTTTTAACTTATTTGTTTTTTTTTGTTTTTTTGGGTTTTTTTGGTCTTTTTGCCATTTCTTGGGCCGCTCCCGCAGCATATGGAGGTTTCCAGTCTAGGGGTCCAATCGGAGCTGTAGCTGCCGGCCTACCCCAGAGCCACAGCCACTCTGGATCCGAGCCGCGTCTGTGACCTACACCACAGCTCACAGCAACGGCGGATCCTTAACCCACTGAGCAAGGCCAGGGATCGAACCTGCAACCTCATGGTTCCTAGTCGGATTCGTTAATCACTGAGCCACGACGGGAACTCCAAACTTATTTGTTTTCTTTCCTAATATAAACTTTTACATACTAGAAAAGCAGAGAAGCTTAAATTTTTCATCGCCATAAAAATATTATTATAAGTCATTCAGTTAAGTTCTTCTCAACCTATTCAAATTTATATCTTCAATAGGATCAGTAAATTGATAAATATCCGTATTTAGTCTCAAATTCTACCAAAGAAAGTCGTGGTCATCAATATGAGAAATTTAGTAGAAAATAAAAGGAAAAATATCCACAAAATTTGTAGAACTCTGGGGATTAGATTGTTTCCTTAAAATACTTGTTTTTCAAGACAATATTGAAATCCATAATTTTTTTTAATATAATACATTTTCAGGGTCCGAAGTACAAGGGTTAGAGGTAGAAATAAAGAAACTTTAACAAACTACATATTAAAAATGAAATACACACACATATTAGAGTTTGCTGTGCTGCCTTCTATTTTAAAATTGTTATCCTTTATAAAATTGAAATAACATTTGTTTTTAGCAATGATCTATTGTGATTCATTATAAATTTATATTACCTCCTATCTTAAAGAAAATTATAAAGATCAAACTAAATTAAAATTTCTAGCATCACTGTGGTCAGTTCTGATAAGCAACTGATAAGGTCAGTTCTTTGGGCTTTAGACCAGAGCAGATTTTTTCTCTTTAAAAAATACTGAAGCCTCAGAGTTCTCCTCCTGGTTCAGTGGTAACGAACCCAGGTAGGATCCATGAGGATGTGGGTTTGGTCTCCGGCCTTGCTCAGTAGGTTAAGGATCTGGCATTGCTGTGAGCTGTGGTGTAGGTCACAGACTGGGCTCGAATCTTGTGTGGCTGTGACTGTGGCTGTGCCCAGCAGCTACAGCTCCCAACAACCCCTAGCCGGGGAACCTTCATATGCCATGAGTGTACCACTCCCCCCAAAAATACTGAAGATTTTCATTCGTCCTATTGGTCAGGTCACATCTAAATTTGGAAGCCTTGGAGTTCCTGTCTTGGCACAGTGGAAACGAATCCAACTAGGAACCATGAGGGTGGGGGTTTGATCCCTGGCCATGCTCAGTGGGTTAAGGATCTGGCTTGGCTATGGCTGTGGCATAGGCCTGCAGCAACAGCTCCACTTAGACCCCTAGCCTGGGAACCTCCATATACTTCGGTGTGGCCCTAAAAAGACAAAAGACAAATAAATAAATAAATAAATAAATTTGGAAGCCTAATTGCCTTTATTGGAGCACTTAAGAACTCCCCCACGAGAGAGAATCCCAAATTGATGTAGCAAGAGACTCGGGCTAGCAACCTTTATTCCATCAGCATAATTTTTTTTTTTTTTGGCTGTCCCCCTGGCATGTAGAAGTTCCCAGGCACCACAGCTGTAACCAGAGCCGCAGCTGTGACAATGCTGGATCCTTAAACAACTGAGCCACGGGGACCTCCCTTTACATCTATACAGAGGAAGGGCTTCTTTTAAGCAGTTTCTGACAATGGAATTATGCCTTGTTAATATGCTGAATCTGCTAATTAATTTTCTTCTCTTCTGTGTTTAGTTGAACTTTGTCTGCTTTGGAACTTCTTCTGTTCAAACCGATGCCCTCCAAACTCACCAAAGAGTGATAGCTCCTCAAATAATTAGACTGTCTGTTCTGGAGGCAAGCAGGGAAAATAATAAGTTATTTCTCCATTGCATTCTTTTTGCTTGTGCTCAATAATTTTTATGGAGTTAATTTAAATTTAGCAGGTTTTATGTGAACTTGCTTCTAGAGGATTTACTGCGTCTTAGGTGAAAACCATCTCCATCTGACATTTTAGAATTACCTGCCTATTTATGGGATTATACTGCATTCTGTTCTTGAAAGAGCAAGTCAATTTTCAGTGTAGATTTTTCTGTCATTTTTTTTCCCCTTTGTCTGTTTTTATGAAAGCAAACTCCAAGGTAAGCATGGAAACAATGGAAGGAATATGGGGGGTTAGAGAGGAAGACAGAATTGTGGATTGCTGCAGGAGATGGTGGGATCATAAAATATTCATGGATAAAAGAAACCTCAAAACCCAACCTAATATATTATTTACTTAACTTTAATAATGTGTTTATATATTTTAAAAATAAAAAATATTATTTTACCTGATACCTATCTTGTCTATGGTCACTAAAATAGCTGCAGGTGCTAGGAGCCAGAATTCAATCCAGGGTTTTTCACAACATGTTAACAAAGGAAATAAAACAGTGAGTAAATCATCTTGTATTCTAGTGTACTTTTTTTTTGTTTTGTTTTTTGGTCATCTCCAGGGCATGCGGAAGTTCCTGGGCCAAAGATCAAACTGGAGCCACAACAGTGACAATACTGAATCATTAACTTCTAGGCCACCAGGGAACTCTCTTGCAGTGTTTTTGAAATTACATGCAATTCAATTGAAAATCAAAACAAAAACTTGAGTTTTATTTATTTACCATTTTTTAAGTATATGGATTATCTGCACTTTTGCAACTTGTTATAGCCCACTGAAATAAGTTACCCTTTTAGTGAGTAGCTGATATAGACCTAGTACTGTGCTTCACTCACATATGTATTATCTCATCTAATCAGTACATCAGCCCCCAAATCAGGCTACCTTGCTTTTTTACCATTGAAGCAAAAGAGTAAACTTCATCAACCATCTTCCTGGAAAACCAATTTGACTCAATACTATAATAAGTAAATTTAAATTGGTTTTCGGGGAAGGGTTTTTAAAGGCAGCATTTGCAGTGATGACGGAAGGGTGTATGTCTTTTGTCTGATTTGGTTGGTGGTGAGGTCAGAGGATCGAGCTCCAAGAATCTTAATCATCAACCTTCTGATTCTAACCAGTCTGGGTTCTCGATGTGGTTACCATTCTTCACCTAGGTGGAAGCCTTAGTTCTTGCAGAACTCCAAGCTGGCTATCAGATTGTCACTTCTATCCCTTGAGGAGGAACTAGGGCTCTGTTTTATTTCTGAACTATTGTTCAAGCTGTCTTGCTTAACCGCTTCTCCTTTATTTCTATGTTTCATCACTTCTCTGAATGAGTAACTGCTTGGAACTCAGGGAGACACTGCCGGATAACAGAGATTCAGGATCCTTGAATTCCGCACTTGATCCTGGCTGGCTCTAGAAGGAAGGATGGGCAAGTCATTCATCTCAAAAATGAGTATAGCAGATGAGATTAAATGTTAGCAAAATATGACCTCCAGCCCTGACACCTGTTTTTTTTATGGTCTGAGAACTAAGAGTGATTTTTATAGATGACATTTGCAATCAATTTGATAATAAGGAACACTTTCTTGAAACCCCAATTAAGTGAAATATTATTCCTCCAGATAGGAATTCCAGTCTTCTCCGTAGTAAATAGCACTTAGTTGTTGCTATTACTATATTTTGAATTCCATCAATAAAAATTTTTGTATAGGAGTTCCCATCATGGCGCAGTGGAAACGAATCCGACTAGGAACCATGAGGTTGCAGGCATTCGATCCCTGGCCTTGCTCAGTGGGTTAAGGATCCGGCGTTGCTGTGACCTGTGGTGTAGGTCACAGACACGACTTGACTCGGGTCTGAGGTTGCTGTGGCTCTGGTGTAGGCCCGCAGCAACAGCTCCAATTGGACCCCTAGCCTGGGAACCTCCAAATGCCACGGGTGCAACTCTAAAAAGACAAAAGACAACAACAACAAAAATTTGTAGACATTTATTAGAATTTTATCTTGTTATCTAAGTACTTTCTAAATATCCTTGGTTTTCTTCTTGGCCTGCAAAGCCAGTAAATTATTTACCGTCTAGTTCCTTCTAGAAATGTTTGCCCACCCCTGGATTTGATAATCTCTAAGATCCCTTTAGAAACTCAATTTTCATTTTTTCCCCCAACATATCAGGAAAACCAGCTGTGGAATGCAGATGCCTGGGACAATGCACTTTTGCCATTGTTTATTTACAAATGGAGCAGGGTCACGTGATCCCAAAGCAGCGCCCCATCTCCTTGTAACAACTGTCCATCTTTACCCTGTAGATTTCAAAGGCATGAGATAAGCACAATTTATAGGTTAAGCTACACAGCCTGGGTTAGAAGACCAAACCCCTCTGCCTTAGTTTTTCCATCCTACTCTGTTCACAGCTTTCCCAACGATGGCCGAGGAGTACACACTTTTACAAAAACCTTAAAGCCGAAGCCTCTTTAACAGATTGTTCTCCTTTCCTATCATTTACACTTACATTAGTCGTACAATAGTCAGTCCAGCCAGTGAACAGTTCATCAGAAACTAATCTGATAATGGTCCTTACCTGAGTTTGATATTTCTAAAATAAACGCCTGAGCATACTGAAAATACTATAAACCCGGTACACAGAAGGCAGAATTCCCCATAGAAATCCTCATAGTCCCCGCCTGGAAGTGTTGCCTAATGTCATACCCACGTGATGAGGTTAGAGGGACCCACAGGCCTCCCAGAGCCAAATGTTCCCTGGGGACCCGTTTGCATAAATGGCTCAAGTTCCCCCAAGAGAGCTACTGCTAGAATTTCTGCTTTGACCTTCTGGAGGCTCTAAATTAAAATGCAAATTTGTTACCTAGGAAGGTAATTTTTAACACATTAATGTTTATTCGTTAGTACTTTAGCACAAATTAGGTTTTTTCAAATTAGCTGGCTGCCTGATAGCAGTGCCTACATAGAAGTGAATCAGCCTCTTGGAGGTGGGCTCAGGGTAATTCAGGGTAAGTTTGAATAAAGGTTTTAGCATGATTATGATTCACACACACCCCCCACTGTTAGCTCCCAGCATTTGCAAGAGTACCTGTGTGCTTGCTTTCATGTGTCTACACACACACACACACACACACACACACACACACACACACGAGACTTAATAGTCCAAACTCTATCAGAGCATTGCCCAGTAGAAATACAATGTAAATTACATAGATAATTTTAAGACTTTTTGTAGCCACATTAAAAAAAATCTAAAATTTAAGGCGTTCCCATCATGGCACAGTGGTTAACGAATCCGACTAGGAACCATGAGGTTGCGGGTTCGATCCCTGGCCTTGCTCAGTGGGTTGAGGATCCAGCGTTGCCGTGAGCTGTGGGGTAGGTTGCAGACGAGGCTTGGATCCGAGAGGCTGTGGCTCTGATTCGACCCCTAGCCTGGGAACCTCCATATGCCATGGGAGCGGCCCTAGAAAAGGCAAAAAGACCAAAAAAAAAAAAAAAAATCTACAATTTAAAAGGTAAAATTTAACGGTATTTTATTTAAATCGATATATCCAAAATGATGCTTCAATATGTAATCAGTATAAAAGTTATTAGTAGGATAGTTCTCCTTTTTGCATACCAAGTCTTTGAAATCAACATGTATTTTACAATTACAAGTTGTCTCAATTCAGGTCAGTCACATTATCAGTGCTCAGGGGCCGCCCATGGCCAGTAGTTACCCTGTTAGGGCAGCTTGGAGGGCCGGGATCTGAAATGTGGGTCTCAGATGGTGTGGCTGATGACGGCAGTAGCCCCATGGACTGGAGGATAAATGGAAATTGGTATCACACCTTCTTCCCGCTATTCAATTGTATCATTGTCACATTTTTGCTGAAAGGCAGTCTAAACCCTTTGTAACTACACAAAAACATTTAGAAGAGCTTGAGCTGGTGTTAGATGCTGACTCTCCCACTTACCAATGTGACCTTGGGTAAGTTACTTAAAATCTTCAGTTTCTTCATTTGCAAAACGGGAATAGTAATAAAGCCTCAAGCTCACAGGATCATTGTAAAGATTAAATGAAATAATGCGTCTAAACACCATAAATGGTCAATGACTGCTTTAAATATCACAATTGATATTATTATTTTTACAAACTAAATTAGTTTAAAAATAGATTCTAAAAGCCATCTGGCACTAATGATCTTTCCGTATTTCTCTGAAAACAAGAAACATGACCAAATACCTATATATAATCTCTTTTGAGAGTAAGCTTAGTTAGTTCCTAAAATTGGGCATTTTGCTTTATGGAAACCATCCATACATCAAGAAATCCTGAGGATAGTACCTTGCCTTAAGAATCTTTTTGCCTTTCTTTTTAACCAAAATAATTATATTTAAGTGTTTCACAAGGAAACTTCTACAGAAGACTATCCTAAAATGCAGCTTTGTTATAGTAGTGGGTGAGCCAATGAAGGAAGAGTTTTTCTAGAAACAGATCCATAGACATAGAAAACAAACTTAGGATTGTTTATTACCAAAGGGGAAAAGGCTGGAGGCACGGGAGGAGAAATTAGGAGTATGGGATTAACATATACACACTACTATATATAAAACGGATAACCAACAAGGACCTACTGTATAGCACAGGGAACTGTACTCAATACTGTGTAATAATAATCTATGAGGGAAAAGAATATGTGTGTGTGTGTGTGTGTGAGAGAGAGAATCACTTTGCTGTACACCTGAAACTAGCACAACATTGTTAAGTCCACTATATTTCAATTTTAAAAAAAAGAAAAAACAGCAAAGAGTTTTTCTTTGTCTTCATTTATCGGCTTTTTTTAAAGTCAGCAGAAAGAACTCATTAAGGCAAAGCTAAAGGAAAAGAATTCAAAGCTTTTCACTGCACATGTGAACTGATCTTCCCACAATGGCATATATGAAAGGCCAAGCAAGGCATTCCTTCTCTTGCACCCCGTCTCGTGAACCCTCACCAACAAGGGGGCAGAAGGAGGGCATCCCTTGGGTGTACCTTTCGGCCCTCTCCAGACTTTCTTATATACCAAGTCACTACCATTCAAAACTACAGTGTAATAGTTCTCACAACACGTGTCAATGCTTGCGATACCAAATACGCGTTTCATGGGGATTTTGTTTAGAATGAAAGATGTAGTGAAGATTTGAAGATGCAAATAAGTGGTGAATAAATATGGGATGTACTTACACATTCATGCACCAAATGCTGCAAGGCTGTGAAACCACGCAGAGCAAAGAAATGTACTCAGCCATCAATTTAGAAGGTCATTTCGAATGTAGGCAGCAAAATGGCTGTGTGCATGAAAAACCACTACTATATTTTGAGAGATCCTTTCTAAGAATCCTGAAATATTAATAACATGGTCTTAATGCAGTCGAAGACAAAAGAACGTGTTAAGGGTAGCAGAGGGTTGCTGAGAATAGCACAATGACAATTTTGTATTTTCTGCTTGCACTTGCGAAAGCAAGAGGAAGAGAGTAAAAATAGTGTATTCAAAGAAGAGCAGCCTTCAATTTCCCAAATAGATATAAAACTCTGTATTCCCCAGATGAATTCACAAATACTCATTCTTGGTAACGTTAATATACCAGCTTCAAGGAAACATAGAAAAGTACAAAATTGCAAATTCGTGGTTTTCCTTTAGCGAAACATGTATATACCCAACGAGTTTTCGAACTTTAAGAAATTCAGCACATCATTCGATTTGATTTTTGTCAAAGGCCAATTTAACTTTTTAACTGAAAGTCATCTCAGTGGCATAGAGATGGAGGAAACAGCAGTGCTTTTCTTTTTTTCTTTTTTCTTAACAAGGTTATGAGTGTGTTCTGTTTTCACCTGGCAGTGTATCAGTCATAGGCCAATTTTGGTTGTCAATCTTCCTTTCCCATTGTGAGTTTTTAAATTTTGATGCCTGATGAAATGAGAGTGCCCAAGGATCAGTCAGGAACGTGGAAAGTTTTCCTCCAACATCCAGATGTGGAAAAATAAAATCAACTTATCCCTTCTTGGCAGTCCTGGCCCCGAGTGACCAGGTTTCCACAAGTTGCCTTTGTTGGCTGTGACTGATTGAGTAACACACAGGACCCTGTAGGCTTGTGTCGAGTTCAAGGACTCACTGTGTTTGAAGTGAGAAGGACAAGTTTGACCCTCCGTGCTTCTTCCTGCCAAAGCCGGAGCTTTTGATTTTAATCGAAACCCTAGGGCCGTCTTAAGCATGACCAAGAAACACCTTGCATGTTGAACCTTATCTAATTATATGATGTGTATAAACTGGAGACACATAAATTTCAGTCATTGGAGCACCCTGTTTTTCTAAGATGCTCCGGTCCAGTGAAAGACGAAAGCAAATAAGGGAGAGATTGATCTCTGAGCAGCTTTTATTGTCGTGGCGCCACACATCATAAAGTTTGGGCTTATTAAAGGAAATTCCATAAACAACTTTAGTTAATAATGGTGAAGGAACTGTGTGCCTTTCTGGAGCTTCTGCTGAACTTCCTTTCCTTTTGCCGTTATAAGAGCATGATTAAGAAAATACCAACAGGAGTTCCCGTCGTGGCGCAGTGGTTAACGAATCCGACTAGGAACCATGAGGTTGCGGGTTCGATCCCTGCCCCTGCTCAGTGGGTCAAGGTTCCGGCGTTGCCGTGAGCTGTGGTGTAGGTTGCAGACGAGGCTCGGATCCTGCGTTGCTGTGGCTCTGGCGTAGGCTGGCAGCTACAGCTCCGATTAGACCCCTAGCCTGGGAACCTCCATATGCTGCGGGAGCGGCCCAAGAAATGGCAAAAAGACAAAAAAAAAAAAAAAAAAAAAAAAAAAAAAATACCAACAGGACATGCAAGGGGGAGGAACAGACCTCAACTGGAGGCCATACGGCTTGATGGATGAGTAACAAGACGGGGAACGTGGCCATATCTCCTCAGAGAATCACACAGTTCCTTGGATCTCTTCATCTACTCATTTTTAGTCAAAATCTGCTGGCTGGCTGGCACAGTGGGTCTCTTGTGTTGGTGACACTGATGGAAAATGCTCTTCTCCCAGCTGATAGTTTTGATGGCGTAGAAACACCCTAAGTAGGTCATAAATGGGGAGAGTTGAAGAGTGAATCATACTGGAAAGATTGTGGGTAACTGTCCCTTTTTTTTTTTTTTTTTTGGTACCTGTGGTCTATTTTTAATGACCCTGTCACTGTGGGTTTAATACAGATGGCGTCGGTCAGTTTTTATTGGAGGTTGAGACAGATTTGAGAGGTGATCTTGAAGGGCATAGGGGAGGAAAAAAAAAAAAGGGAAAGACCCTGTTAATTATTTTTTATTGTGAGGTTTCCCAGAGTTATTGAGTTTTTCCACATTAGTCAAAGCCGTCTCAGTGTCAGTGTGATGTTTGTGAAGATGAAGTCATGGAAAGCGTGTCAGGTGCGTGGGGAACTCTATGGCCCATGGTCTCTCCACCAGCCACTTGGGCTGTGTGTGCAGAGCGAGGGGGTGTTGGAGAAATGGAGGAAGGGAAAAGCAGAAGGGTTTTATGAAGTTGAAAATAAAGACTATCTGCGAATCTTAAAAAAACACAAAAAACCTTGATACTGTATTCCATAATCTACTCTTGGTATTTTGTGTTAATTTTCCCCCCAAATCATGATCCATATCTTGCCAACTCTTTTATGCCCGGTTGCCTTTGTTGGTCTTTTGCTTTGGTTCTCTCTGTAGCTGTAATTAGGAAATAATCACCAACCGATTTTTTTGTAAACACTTGCTTACACTTCCAACTGGGTAGTTCAGGGCCATGCTCTCAGACTCCATAGCGTGTGGCCGAGAGTACAGGCTTTAGGGGCAGAACACTTGGGGTCAAAGCTAGTCCCTGCCATTTACCAGATATGTGGTCTGGTCCCCACAATTTAGTGCTCAGAAGTAATCTTTCTCATTTCTCAGGTAAGCCTAATCATAGGAAAGGGGGACCTAGGGACTGAATAGCCTCATCCACGTGGACATGTAGGAAGCATTCAGGTAAACTTGGGCTGGGATTTTATTGATAACACTAATTTTAAGAAAAATTTTTCCACTGGGCTTTGCCACCTGACCAGACCCTTAAAGAGTAACTGTTATCAGTGAACGTGTTTGATGATTTTACCTGCATCTCCATCCAGATGACCACTAGTGATTAGCAAAAATGACTCCTTTCTTCCAAATCAAGGAGGTGACCTTTTGCTTTGCTATGTTACCAGTGGTTCATATTGGTTTGTTTCTTTCTCTTTCCTTTAGCTTGCAAAATTGGATATTACAAGGCCCTCTCCACAGATGCCACCTGTGCCAAGTGCCCACCTCACAGCTACTCTGTCTGGGAAGGAGCCACATCCTGCACCTGTGACCGAGGCTTCTTCCGAGCCGACAATGATGCTGCCTCTATGCCCTGCACCCGTAAGTTGTATGCTTGTCTCCCATTTTTTGGATGCCAACAGCTGTCATTACCGCCTAGGAGGGCACTGCCAGGCCTTCTCCCAGGATAACCGTTCTGGGGGCAAATGAAATCAAATATGCCTCTTTTCTCAATCAGAGCAGGGCAAATGCTAAGGAAAAGAAAGATTCCTTTTCACTGATCTTGTCACCTTCAAAATGCACAGCTGCCAACAGACTGCATTGTGGAGCAGAGATGGAATATTCAGGGGTTGTCTGACAGTGTAATTAGAGCTGAGATTGGGATTTATAAATGGCTTTTCGTCATGGACTCTTGGGGAAGGAAGCCTGACAGCTGCCAGGTATAGGGCCGGGTTTGGAGGATGGAATCACATGTGGGCAAGTGGTTTCAGTTCTGCACACTGATGTCATAGCTGGCGTTGTCATTGCCCTTCTGCCTTCTTTCCTCCGAGTTTTGTGTTCATAACATTTAGGCCTGGATCCTCATAAATGCTTGTCTGATGATAGACACTGAATACATCCTGGCTTAAGGAATGTGGGGGGTTTGGCACCTCAGAATGCAGGGGAATAGAAGAAATCTTTTCTCACGCTTTGTGTGGACAGTGTCCCTTGTGGGGGGGGGGGGCGGGGGGCGGGGATTCCTTTCTTGCACACTCTGGGATTCAGAGACCCTGCAGTGGTCATGACCTTGACCAAAGCAGGAGTGGGGGGCCCAGAGATTTTTACCCCTGTGTTCTCATTGGGTGAGTCTGTGCATGGAGGTACAGAGCCCAGTGGCTGTGGCACAGGCTTTCCACAGGTTTTGGCTTTGTTTCCCAGCCCACCATTTTAGCCTTTTAGGCCTCAGTCTCTTCATCTGTAGAAGGGACTCATAATAGTACCCTGCTCACAGGAGCTGCTACTCAATACCTTCATGTTGTTTATGTACTGTGTACAATGCATAAAATCAAAATCATGCCCCTTGATAGATCTTAGCTTTTACTGTCATTAGGGGTTTTATTATTTTGTTCCTTAATGACCAAAAATTCCATCTTGGCTGGTTTGGAAACAACATCACTGCAAATAGAAGTATCTTCTGGTTTGGGGGGGCAGTTGGACCAGCTGAGGGGCCATTGTCTAGCCCAATCAAGGACCACCTTTAAAAGGAGTGGGCAGAGACGCTTCAGGTCTATCCCAAATTTGCACTGAAATCGCTATACTCTCAGGAGTTCCCTTGATAACCAGAAATGATGATGATATTAACAATAACAACCATTTTATAAATGTACGAGGTAGTGTATTGAGCGCTTTCAGTTAACCTTATCACAGGGCTAATATGATAACAAATCTATGAAATAGACATTCTCTTCATTTTACAGATGAGGTACCCGCCAGGTCAGAATGTTAGAGAACCGGCCCAAGACTATACTTCAGGTGGTGTTAGAACTGCATCACCGGAAGACTTGCACAATTTGTATTTATTGGGAGATGCTCCTGCCTTCTCCCCCAGTTCAAGTACACACTTCCAGAGGGAAGATATATCCTAGGGTCAGTCTTAGGTGCAATCATAAATGGGCAGAGATGTCATCTTCTTTTTCTGTTCCTTCCATAGAACTTGCGTGCTTTCTGCGTGCTTTCTCCCGATGCCATGTTATGTTTGATATGCTCAAGTGCCAACCTTTTTCTTTCCTAAAGATTCTTCTCTTATGTTGTTCTGCTGTGTGTGATTGGTTTAATAATAAACTCTTCTCCTCTATCCATGCCCACTACCAACGATTCTCCAGTTCTGATTTAGGGCACAGGAACGAACTCAAAGAGACAGGCTGTGGGGAGTTCCTGATGTGGCACGGCAGAAACGAACCTGACTAGTATCCGTGAAGTTGTGGGTTTGATCCCTGGCCTCCCTCAGTGGGTTGGGGATCTGGTGTTGCCGTGAGCTGTGATGTAGGTCGCACATGGCTTGGATCCCACGTTGCTGTGTATAGGCCAGCAGCTGTAGCTCCAACTGGACCCCTAGCCTGGAAACTTCCATACACCTCAGGTTCAGCCCTAAAAAGAAAAAAAAAAAAAAAAAAAAAGAGAGAGAGAGATACTGTGAGTCGCCAGTGTGGTGATTGCTGTGGGTTTGCATCATGCAATCCACCACCTACTTTCCATGCAGGTAAAACCTCGAGGCTGGGGCTTGATTCCTCATAAAATCCACCTTTGATGTCAGGACAACCTGGTTTTTTCTCCCAGCTATTTGTAGTCTCATGATTCTGATCTGTTAGTTAGTGTTCTAGGGGACCATGGACCCATCGCTTAATTCCTGCAGCTGCTGCATGGAAGTTTAGGGAGACCCCAAAGGTTGCTACATTCCTGAGTTATTGGCATGTTTTGCCCTATGCGTAAAGTGGTTTCTGAACCCGTGGAATTTTATTTTTCTATAGGAATAAATTGTTAGCTTTACCTTGCATATGCAAATGAGAAAAAGAAAATGTTGAAAATATTGATTTTAGCCTCTGGGTACACCCAAATGTTTTCACACTAAAGTAACTTTTGCATTTTTCAGAGATTATTTTCAACAACCTAGGTGGAAGTTCCCATCGTGGTGCAGCAGAAACAAATCCGACTAGTAACCATGAGGTTTTGAGTTTGAGCCCTGGCCTCACTCCGTGGGTTAAGGATCTGGCATTGCCATGAGCTGTGGTGTAGGACGCAGACACTGCTTGGATCTGGTGTTGCCGTGGCTCTGGTGTAGGCCGGCGGCTACAGCTCTGATTAGACCCCTTACAAGAGCATTATATGATTTTAATGTTTATTACATCTCTCTGACTCTGAGTTAAGAGGAACCATGTGCAGATATTAATACCACACACTTCAGAGGCTATTTAACCTCTCCAAGCCTCATTTTACTCATCTGTAAAATGGGATTGTCTCCCTGTGGGGTCACTTTAAGAAGGAAACAAAGGAGTTCTTGTTGTGGCTCAGTGGTAATGAACCCAACTAGTATCCACGAGGATTCGATCCCTGGCCTTGCTCAGTGGATTAATGATCTGGCGTTTCAGTGAACTGCAGGGTAGGTCATAGATGCAGCTCAGATCCCACATTGCTGTGGCTGTGGCGTAGGCTGGCAGCTACAGCTCTGATTTGACCCCTACTCTGGGAACTTCCATGTGCCATGGGTGCAGCCCTAAAAAGACAAAAAAAAAAAAAAAAAAGAAAGAAAGAAAGAAGAAGATATGTGCCAAGGTCTGGCACATGGTAGGGATCTAACAAATATTGTCTCTTTTATCCCCAGCTGTCACTTCCTCCCGCAAAGTTCCTCCATGTCAGACTGCCCTAATACCTCACAAGCTCTCTTTGGCGGTTTTCTCACTTTGACAAAACTATTAGGTTACCCATGGCTGTTCTGCCCTCCAGAAGCTCTTGGGGTTGGGGGGGGGACTCAAGCCTCAGAATTTTCAAAAGTCGCCCCCAATGATTCTGCTGTGTAGACAATGTTGAGACCGCTTATCCACAGAGTTGAAGTTTTAAATTTGTTTTCTTTTTTAAATAAACATTAACTACATAAGACCCCTTTTTTTTTTTTTTTTTTTTTTTTAATGTTATATGGCTGTACCCATGGTATATGGAAGTTCCCAGGCCAGGGACTGAATCCGAGCCACGGATGCAACCTACCTAGCAGCTGCAGCAACACCAGATCCTTTAACGCACTGCACCAGGATGGAGATTGAACCGGAGCCTCAGTAGCAACCCAAGACACAGCAGTTGGATTCTTAACCCACCTGTGTCACAGTGGAAACTCCTTCACAAGACTCTTAAGATCTCCCTGAGACAGGGATCTGGGAAGTGACCATATTTAGCTAATAGCTATACTAATAAGTTAAACAGCAGAATTGGAGTCTAGTCTCGTCTATAACTCACCCTCTATCTTCTCCCTTCCTGGTGAATATGGTGGACCTACGCTGTCTAAGACAGGAGCCGCTAGGCACATGAGGCTATTTTAAATTTAAACTTCCTAACATTAAGGTTAAAATCCAGTCTCTAATTTACGCTTGCCACATTTCTGCCATTGCAGAAAATTCCTTTGAACAATAATACAGAAGATTTTTCAATCAAGCGGACAGTGGGAGTTTCTTGGAGAACCTCTTGTTCAAATAACGCACAAAACAAAGCCTTCCCCCTTGCCCTGCCCCCAACTTTATGGGCTTCTCTTGACAAGACGTGGGGATGGAAGGGAACATAAACATCAGAGATCCTTTCAAACTGATTCCAGCCTCTAATCAGTTCTTCCCAGTTGGTTAAGCCAGGTGACAAACCCAATTCCCTTGTGCTGACAGCCATGATAATCAGGGGCCTTCTTTGTTCATTATGCTGTCTTTAACCCCAACATTCTTATGCAGCCCTGCGTTTAGTGATCGCTCACTGTGACGGCACCCTAATGAAGAAATAAAACACACTCTCTGAGACTCATTCTTCTAGCCAAAGAGAGACTCTGCTCCACTGGCTTGTAAAATCAGGTTTTTGTTCACTTGGAGAACGATTAGACCAGGTGAATACGAGCAGCGTGGGCTAATTTAGAAGGAAACGCCTAAGAAGTTCTTCACACCATCGGCGTTGCTGGAGAACTTCAGAGAGTTTACTGGCAAATAAACTTTATCGCCAGGAGGACTATTGTGGGAGCCTCTGGTTAGGTTCACTTCAGTGGCCGTGGGTGAGATAGACAGTGTTTCAATGGAGGCATCATATGAACATTTTCGAGAAAATAATCCATACCCTTGAGAAGAGAGAGTTAGAACAAGGCTTCTCAAACATGAATGTGCATAGACATCGCGTGAAGGTCTCCTAGGGATAGGTAGGAGAGGTCAGGCCTGACATTCTGCATTTCTAACAAATTCCCAGATGCTGCTGGTCTGTGGACCACCTTTAGGGAGCAGGAGGAGTTTGGATGCTCCCTGATGGACAGCATGAAATGGGAGACCCTCTCTTCCATATCTGTCACCTTCAGGCCATCTTTTCAGCTCAGTGGTGACTCCAGGAAGATAAAGCAATGGTTCTAAACATTCTTCTTTAATGGAAATTGAATACATCATTTGCCTCCCAGATAAAGAAAAGCCAGCCTGGTTTGGGGTTGCACACTCGAACATGCACTGCGGAGCCTTGTGTTTTCCTCGGGTGTCCCCACTCGGTTACTAGGTTACTGCCAGAGAATGGAACTGTCACTCTTCACCTCAGCAGGTGTATCAGTCAAGAAAGTCAATGGGGTTTTTGGCACCACTGCCAGCAGGGCGGAGACCCAGACCTTGATATATACAAGGATGTCATCTAAGCTGAGGAAGGAATTTTGATTTCATGAAATCAAAATCATTTCTTAGAAGAAACTTCCTTTTTTTTTTTAAGTATAGTTGATTTACATTGTTTCAAGTATACAGAAAAGTGAGTCTGTTCTCTCTAGGTATGTAGGTAGGTAGATAGATAGATAGATAGATAGATAGATAGATAGATAGATAGAGATAGATAAATTCTTTTCCATTGTAGGTTATTACAAGATATTGAACATGATTCCTTATACTATACAGGAAGTCCTTGTTGTTTATCTCTTTTATATAGAGTAACATGTATATGCTAATCCCAAATTCCCAATTTATCACTCCCCTTTTTTTTCCCCTTTGGTAACCATGAGTTTGTTTTCTGTGTCTATGCATCCCTGTCTTGTAAATAAGTTCATTTGTATTAAATTTTTTGATTCCACATATAAGTTATATCATATGATATTTGTCTATCTCTGTCTGACCTACCTCACTTAGTATGATAATCTTGAGGTCCATTCATGTTGCTGCAAGTGACATTATTTCATTTTTTATGGCTGAGTAATATTCCATTGTATATATGTACTACATCTTTTTTAACTATGCATCTGTCCATGGACATTTGGACATTTAGATTACTTCCATGGCTTGGCTATTATAAATAGTGCTGTGGTGAATATTGGGGTACATGTATCTTTTCAACTTTTGAGTTTTCATCTTTTCTGGATACATGCCCAGGAGTGGGATTGCAGGACCCACAGACCAGCTCTATTTTTAGTTTTTAAAGGAACTTCCATACTGTTTTCCAGTGGCTGCCATGGTTTACATTCCTGCAAACAGTGTAGGAGGGTTCCCTTTTCTGCACACCCTCTCCAGTATTTATTATTTGTAGACTTTTAATGATGGCCATTCTGACCCGTGGATGTGATTTTTATCAGTGAAATTAATGTCCTTTAACCCTGCTGGTCGCCAACTCCTCCCCTCCAGATCTCTTTCACCTCCCCCTTCCCCTTCTTTGTGGCCAGGGATATAGTCTGGCCATCCGCAGTCCTGGCACACCTTCAATGCCTTAGTCATTCAGTTGTCGATGGTCAGTGATTCTAGTGTGAAAGGTCTTCTTTTCCTTCTTTGGGAGAATGAACCACTGAACCTGTATTACATTCAAGGTAACTTTCCAGTGCTTTATTGTTTCAAAATATACTGGGAAAAAATGCCTTATAGAAGAAATAAATCTGCCTTTGTATATGTAGAAAGAAATAGCTTTATTTATTTTATTTTATTTTATTTTATTTTATTTTATTTTATTTTATTTTATTTTATTTTATTTTATTTTATTTTATTTTATCTCTTTTACTTCTGAGTTACTTCCTCTTTTACCAGAGTGGTTTTCCGTACTTTTCAATTGGGAATCTGTCCTTGTGCTTTTCAGTCCTTTTTATTTAACTTGTTGGTGAAACTTATGAGAGTCTTGTGATTGGGGGCTCTCTGTGAATTATTTTAGGTTGCCAATTTGAAGGGCCATCACAAATCTGTCCATAAGTACATGGCCTTGAGTAATTCAGTCAGCTATGCCAAACAAACAAAGAGTGGTTGATTGATACTTAGACATGGCCTAAAATATTCAAAACTTGCAGCTTTTAAGACAATTTGTGCTGGAGGAGCTTAGAGCTAATGAGGGCAAATTTACCAAGATCTATGACGAAAGGTCCTGATTTGAGAAAGCTTTTTCTGCAAATTTGGATTGTCAAGAAATTGAAATAGCTTAGCTCCAGAGAGCAAAACAGCACTAACTTTGTCTTTACATTTGCCTTTTCTAATTGAATTTATTGCACCACTGTATTTCCTCCAGAAAGTGCATTGTTTTAAAATTACCATTTCAGTTCTATTACTCAAAGCCCTCACCTCTAATGCTTTCTGACAGTTATCAACATAATGAACACTAATGAAATGATGAGCAATCTGCAGTGGAAACCCAAGGTGCATCCCAGTGGTTCTGTGTGACTGTGTTGTTAACATTTCAATGCAAATTAAAATAACATCGTCCTTACTTGTTTCCAAGGTCAGGAGAAGAAAGACGCTTTTTTTTTTTTTTTTAAGTACTTTAATTTTGGAAATCTCATATCCATTTTCAAACAAGCCCTTGAAGGTTCCACTGATGTTCAGTTCAATCCTCTATCCGCAGAGATTTACATGCTTAACAGTCCAGCCAAGGGGTTTGGGGAAGGATGGCTAACACGAGGTTTTGATGTTATAAACCATAGGATAAAAGGTAGCCTTCAGTTTCAAGTAAACTGCATTTTTTTTTCCTCCACTCCAAACCATATTTCTTTTTGCTTTACAATTGCAAGTAACTAATAAAACGATAGGAAGAAGGCCATTCTGTGAAACTGATCAATGAGTATGCGGTTAGCTCTGGTGACTGACTAGTTAGTAGAAGAGTGAGAATAAAGGCTAAAGTTTTGTTCATGAAAGTGTTTCAGAAGATCCATTGATTGATCCCTAATCATTTCACATTTTATTATTCATGTAATCAATCATTTTCGAGGACATACTTTATGAAAATTCTTGAATCTAAAGTTTGGTTACTTCGTGGCATTTATCAGATGTGCTGTCTTAGCGTGTACTTTCATACCACATTCCATAGGACAAAAAGTCGAATTGAGACAGCAGTTCCCTATTGCCAGATCATGTGACATGGTTTTTAGTTCAGAACATATGGTTGCAATGCCTGTTAAGCCAGTTGATAAGCCAACAAATGTGCCTGTCCTCTGGACCATAAAAACTGATCAAAGCAACCAAAGACAATTTGATGATTCCGATGCAGCCTTTGACCCACTTCATTTCTAGGCGAGTTCTTCAGTTAGAGTTCTAGTTCAAGGTCTAACATCAGGTAGTGAGTAAACTGCAGTCTTGCTTCTTCCTTTTGGGTTACCTTTCAGCATTTTTGACTACTAATAGGAAAAATTACCTCTAGAGAAAGCAAGTGCATGAGTCTTGTTGAAAAGACAAGGCTATAGGGGAAAAAAGCACCAAGGATGCTTGATGGAAGGTCCTGGGTGGACCCCCAGGCTGATCACTTGCCATTTGGTAAAATTTTTAAAACTTTAGGATATTTACTTAAGATTAAGTATCATCTCACTGAATTATTTTTTAATGCTATTTTAGCCTCCACATTATCCTCCAACCCACTTCTAATTTTACACAGATAAGCAGTCCACTGTGGACTTCTTACAGGGGTTAATAGTACAAGGTGGATTCAACTGGAAGATGCATACGTTTGAGGAGCACTAATGTGTGCCCAAGTGAAAGGCTTGAATCGTCTGCCAGTGTCATTTAGCCAAGTTATTACAATTTTTCCACCACCATGAATAATTAAGAGTGGCTTGTTATCACCCGAGCCCTGTCATTTCTGGATAGCATTTTTGACACGACTCATGGAAGTCCTACAGTGGTCGTGCACAGCATGCTTCTGTGAAACAAGGTCAATTATATATTTTCCTGAGATCCCCTGGGGTGAGAGCTGGATACCTTCTCTGCTACCAGCATTTTGATTTTCTTCTCATAGTTGACTGTTGTTCTGCGTGCTCTCTCAGTCTCAGCAAAAGATGGACCAAGGGTAGTCCTGTTGCACAAAGAGAATTGCTCCCCCCCTACCCCACCCCCCATGACGTTCCACCCAGGAAAGAGCCTTTAACAAAAACTCCTAGTCTTGAGTGGAATGCAGGAACCAGGCAGAGAGGACAACTCAGCTAAGACAAGAGCACCTTCCAGCAAGTAAAGTCAGCAAACTTCAGCCTGAGGGGCAGGGGAGCCAGGAGAAATGTGAATGCAGAATGCTGGGAACCTCCAGCTTGGTCCACAAAGAATGCAGAGATATGCTTCATTTTTCCTTTGAATTGTTCATATCTCTGGGAAGGGGGTCTTTTTAGCCTTTGAATAAGATCTTTTGATCCTATCTTTGCACATCTGGGCTTCATGAATTTGGGTGAGTTGCCTAACTTTTCATATCTTAGTTTTTGATTGTCAGATTGCTTTGGGTAATAAATGCTTTTCGGTCCAATTTTATTATGGGGATTAAATGAGATAGAGGATGAAAACATACTTTGCAAGAAAGGAGTTTACAGCCTAGCTAGTTCTAAAGCAAAATACTTGTGCTTTTTAAACAAACGACTTTATGTGGTCTTTCCTTTTATACCTTCCTCGTGGATAACTGAGTGTTTATAAAAGTACTTCAGCCATAAACTAGTCATCTTAAAGTAAAGAGACCACAACTCTGATGAACCTAGCAAAGAAAAGACAAACGGTTTCTGGGTGAAAAATGGGAAAATAGATATACCGGAAAAATAAGTGGGAGCAAAATTTCAGCAAGGAGCTACCTCTATAGAAACCAAGATTTTTGTTGTTGTTGCTGTTGTTATAGTAAGAAGGGACTTTTTTTTTTTTTTTTTTAGATAATGGGCAGTTCTGCTTTGGCTCCATTCATTGTTAAACACATAAATGGCCGTGATAAAAGCTTATGCACTGTGCACCCATCTTGGAGGAGGTGTCCCAGCCCCGCAGTCTTCATGTAAACTCACCCAGGGCAGCCGAGACCGAGAGAGAGCAATTAGTAGTGGCAACATATACAACTGTCAGTAGGAACGCACGGGCTTTGTGTCAGAGTCAAAACTTACACATCTCCTCTGTTTATTCTGCCTTCTAACCTGTCTTTCAGCTGCAGAGAGCTTAACAAAGGCTTATCTGCAGGGTTAGAGGGTTTTACAGCTGAGGCACTGAAGTATCACTGACAGTTGGAAAGTTGTACGTGACTAATGAAGCCTTATGAAATGGAACTCAACACCCAAAATGCCCCGTTCTCAGAAGCTACGTCTGGTACTGGTTGCCTTGGCATTTTAGTAGAGTGACAGTCGCGCTTGAAGAAATCGATCAGTTCAGAATTATGCTTCTGCCCAAGCTCTGGGAAGGAATGTTTCTTTCCATATCCAGAATTAATTTCATGGCTCAGGCACTGAATTTTAAAATGGTGATTAAAAATCAGTTAAGTAATAAAGTCTCTGATAGCTTCAGAAACCATTTTATACTTGAGCCTGGCTACTTTGGTTTCCTATCTGCTATCTCCTAGTCTCGATTGAAGATTTTTTGCTTTTCTTTTAAATTTCATTGAATTTTTTTTTTTTTTTTTTTTTTTTAACAGCTGTACCTGTGGCATGTAGAAGTTCCCAAGTTAGGAATCAAATCAGAGCTGCAGTTGAGGCCTATGCCACAGCCTCAGCAACACCAGATCCGAGTTGCATCTTCGACCTGCACCATAGCTGTGGCAACACCAGATCCTCAATCCACTGAGCAAGGCCAGGGATCGAACCTACATCCTTATGGAGACTACGTTAGGTTCTTAACCCACTGAGCCACCATGGGAACTCCTGATTGCAGCCTTTTTAAAAAATCCTTTAGCGCACAATTGTGTCTTACCCACCCCTACCCCCCATTGTCTTTTAGGATGTGACATACGCAAATGCAAGGGCAATGATGAAGGCACTGAAGTATTATTGACAGTCTAAAAGTTGCCTGAGGATTGAGCTGGGCGGGGCTAAGGAATCATCATTCATTCATTTATTTGTTCAGCAGATACTTAATTAGCATCTACTACATGGTCAACATCTTTCTAAGAGCTGGGAGATGCTCATAAACCAGAAAAGGGAAGACTCCTCAGTCAGCTTCAGTTCTAATGGGAAGATAAATAATAAAGTAATGCAAAATTCTCACAAGACAGGAAAAAAAAAAAAAGGTGACAGGGTAAAATAAGGAAGGGGAAGGATTTTTCTTTGCCAAGAGTGGTCAAGACTGGAGGTGAGATTTAACCTGAAACCAGGGATAAGGAGGCAGCTTTTGAAGTAACCAGGGACAAAATTCCAGGCAGAGCTACTAAGTCTAAAGAATTTGAATTGCATGTTTAAAGTTTTGCTTACAGAGTGAGTTTTAAACTTGGCTTATTTTTACTCCTCGGTCGTGGAGTCTGCTGGCACTTGAATTCCACTTGTTACAAGAAATAGAAATTTCAGGTTTCGTGGCACATTACACCATGTGTCCGTACAGATTTAAACCCTTTGGCAGAACCTACTTTTAAATGCGATTATCAAAGCGGGTTTCCATCTTTTGCAGAAATTCCAGTTACTTGCTATAAGAATGAAGAGGTAAATTTGACATGACTTGTGACTTTGGGGTGGGGTGTTAAGGTACAGTTCCGCTGACTAGACTTTTCATGGGATAGTTCATACCAAACTCCTACTTCACATGGGAGGCATTTATGACTTTGCGTTTGGTGCGGGCTGATCCTTTTTGATTGATTTTATTAAGGCTCCTACAGATTTCGGGTGTATGTGTGAACATCGGGTTGTCCTAAATAGACTACTCTAAATCCTGACCGAAGCCATCAAGCGTGTTTTCTAAACTACTCAGGAATTATACTTAAGTCTGTTAAATAGGAGGGAAGAATTATGATTTGTGGAATTATTGGAATTTTCTTTGATGCTTGGAATACTGCCCTTCTTAAATGTCACATTCACTTATTTTCTGTAGGTAGTATGTGGATCATTTATGGAAGCTTGGGTTTTCCCAGAGGAAAGCGGATGATAGGTTAAGGAAGATTAAGATTCTTTTTATGATGTAACATGGTATGATATGATAGTCCTTTGCTTCTCCTGTAATTTGGCTACGGTTTCTTCGGGACTTTATACTGTCAAACTCCCATCAGCAGAATGCAAGTTGACATCCCACTAGAAAATAATAATTACCCGTTGTAGCACCTTTCACCAATACCTGCTGTGCAATCCAGAAAGTATTTCACACCAGTGAAGCAAATGGATGTTCATTAAATCTATCCACGGTGGCGAGAAATACAGAGCCCATTTCTTTCAGAGCGATGAGAAACTCAAAAAAATAGGCCATAATATTTTGGCTGTCTTTTATTCCTTCCTTAGTCCAAAATGACAGGTGTCACTTGGACTTTAAAAGCCAGAGTTGTTACCTGACCTCTCTATCAGTGTAAATCAAGGGAGTGATCTCCCTAGATTAGTTCAAAGTACGCTCAAAGTCCCTAGAAGGATGTGCAATATTATGACTGATCATTTTTCTGGGGAGAGTGTGCTTTGGTCCCAGTCAAATTTTCTGTAGCAGGGATTGGTAAAATATGACCTGAAAGTCAAATTCAACTGCTTTTGTTTTTACAAATAAAATTTTCTTGGGACACAGACATACCCGTTTGTTTCGGTATCCTCTGTGATTGCTGTCAAGCTGCAATGAAGAGTTGAGCAGTTTCTAGAGAGACCATAGAGCCCATAAAACCTGGAAGATTGACTATCTGTCCTTTAAAGAGAAAGTTTGTTGAACATTGTTCTAAAGGATTAGTAAGTTAAGGATTATTGCATTTGACTTTTGGTTCTGGTAGTTTAGCTATTACCCATGCCGCTAAATTATGTTTAAAATGTGAAAGGCATTCTAAACACGAGAATGTTAAAACAGTTTAACGTGATAGCCCCATTCTTTAATGCAGAAGGAGAGAACCTTAGGCTTAGAAATTAATTTTAAGCATTTTTCCCCCTTTTGCCATCTTTTTAGGGCCACATTCTTGGCATATGGATGTTCCCAGGCTAGGGAGCATTTGGAGCTGCAGCTGCCGGTCTATACCACAGCCACAGCAATGCAGAATCTGAGCTGTATCTGTGACCTACACCACAGCTCACGGCAATGCCAGATCCTTAACCCACGGAGCAAGGCCAGGGATTGAACCTGAGTCCTCATGGATACTAGACAGGTTTATTACTGCTGAGCCACGACGGAAACTCCATTTAGCGGGTTTTAAAAATAAAACCAAAAATATAAAGGAAGGACATTTTTCTCCTTAATTATCCTTCAGTATTTGATTGATTTGTATGTTTTGATCATATAAATGAAATGGAAGTGCTCTCTCATGGCTCAGTGGGTTGAAGATCCCGTGTTGTCACTGCTGTGGCGTGGGTTCGAACCCTGGCTCGGGAACTTCCATATGCTGTGGGTGTGGCCAAAAATAAAATAAAATTGAAAAAAAAAAAACCTCTCCTTCTCTAAAAGCTAATAAGGAAAAAATGCCTTTGAAACTGTTAAAATGAACTTTCTTCAGAACCTTCCATAGCTTCATGCCCAAAGAAATCATCACATGAAATCAAGGTGGGGAAAGAAAAGTTGTCATAACCAATCCCGAATTAACAGAACTTCAACTGACAGAGCTCACATTTTAAATTTCCAGCTCTACTGGCTGGTTATAGAGCTATGAAAATGAGAGAGGGCAGAGTGGTTGGTCTGCCAGCCTCCAGTGTCTTCTTTCTCCCTTTGATTTCCTCCTGCCCCTTCCTTCAACTATCCAGGAAAGTATCAAAATGAATCAGAATATTTTTTCCCTCCCTCTTTTAGAGAAAGTGACAAATACTGGGCGTGATAAATAGATGTTGAGTAATTGAATGACTCCATAATCTCTTGCAACAGAAGTAACCACTTCTGTATGATACATAGCCCTCCCTCCCCGTTCCAAAGTGGTTTAAAATGATAGAAAAGAAGAATTTGAATTAAACTAGCTACCCTGAGATTCTCCTTTTTAGGGCTATAAGTGAAGCTATAAGTGAAACACTCACTAGTACAGCCTTAGCTCAGAGAGGCTTGTATTAATTCACAGGCTTAAAGTAGCATTGTTGGTAGATGGACATAAGATGCCTTAGAGGACCTTGTTAGTTTCCTTTCCAGTCATGGAAAATGTTTACTGAGCTTGCTTTGAACTAGGAACCATGGGAGACACTAGGGACTGATGAATACATCAATTTTTCTCTTGAGGGTCAGACAGATTGTGATAGAAACAGAGTATGCAATGTATGTGTGATTAGCAAGACTCCTTAACATGCTCCAGATGGAGCAGGAAATGGAAATATGCCCTAAACTATGGAATAATATCATAAGTAGGATTACTGCTAGTCCTACATCCAGGGTAGTGGTGGGCAGTTTGGGAAGGCATAAAACCCTATTATTCTTAATGACCCGTGGCTACCTGATATTGATATACACCTAGCAGATACAACGTCGGGATGGAGACTAGAAAATTAAATGGTACGATTATCCCTCTTTGTTATCAATCTCGTATTTATAATTGAAGACATTTAGAGGTGAGCATATTTCATTCCTTTTTTTTTAATATTCCCAAAGCCTTACTATAGATACTATTCAGATTCTGTTCCAGGTAAGGGAAAAAAGGAAATTACCCTTTTGTTTTTTAACTTGAAACAAGCATTTTTTAAAATTGAAATATAGTTGATTTATTTGTTGGTTGGTTTAAATACGCTGTTAATTTCAGTGATTCAGTCATATGTGTGTGTGTATGTATATATGTGTGTATATGTATGTGTGTGTTTAAATATATGTGTGTGTATGTATATATACATACACACACACACACACACACACACACACACACACACATATTCTTTTTCAGATTCTTTCCCCTTACAGGTCATTACGAGAGAGAGAATAGGTCCCTGTGTATACAGTAGGTCCTTGTTGATTATCTATGTTGTGTATGGCAGTGTGTATATGTTAATTCCAATCTACTAATTAATCTCGCCCCTGCTCCTGTTCCCTTTGGTAACCGTAAATTTGTTTTCTATGTCTGTGGGTCTATTTCTGTTTTGTAAATAAATTATGGGATCTTTCTTTCTTTCTTTCTTTCTATAGATTCCACGTGTAAGTGATGTATATTATTTGTCTTTCTCTGTCTGATTTACTTCACTTGATATGATATTCTCCAGGTCTATCCATGTTGCGACAAAGAGCATCATTTAGTTCTTTTTTATGGCTGAGTAACATTCTATTGTGTATATCTACCACATCTTCCTATCCATTCACTTGCTGATGAACATTTATGTTGCTTCTATGTCTTGGCTCTTGTAAATAGTGCTGCAAGGAACATTGGGGTGCATGCATCTTTCCTAAATATATGCCCAGGAGTGGGATTGCAGGATTCTATGGTAACTCTGTCTTCAGTTTTTAAGGAACTTCCATACTGTTCTTCACAGTGGCTGCAGCAATTTACATTCTAGAGGTGAACATATTTCTGATGAGAAGGCAATTATATGTCAGAAAATTTAATTGTTCCTAAATATCTAGCTATGATGCTGTTACTGGTCCAAATTCGGGCCTGCTCAACAGGCATGCAGCAAAGCCAGTCTGCTGGCATAAGGTTGTGGTGAGAGAAAGGACAGTGTTTATTGCAAGGCACCAAGCAAGCAGAATGGACAGCTAGTGCTTAAGACTAGAACCCTCTGGTGGCTTTCAAGGAAGGGTTTCTAAAGATCATGTAAGAGAGAGTCTTGGGGTATGTGATCAGGTCCTGCTCAGGTCTCTGATCAGTTGATGACGAGGTACCAGGCTGATGTCTCAGGAATCTCAGTCATCAGCCTTCGGGTTCCAATTGGTCTGGGGTCTAGTGCTTGTGGTCAGCATGCAATTGACTTTTGCCCAGAGTTCCCACTGTGGCTCAGCTGTAGCAAACCCAACTAGTATCCCTGAGGGTACGGGTTCAATCCTTAGCAGTGCTCAGTGGGTTAAAGATCTGGCATTGCTGTGAGCTGCAGTGTAGGCTGCAGACGTGGCTCAGATCCCACGTTGCTGTGGCTGTGGTGTAGGCTGGCATCTGCAGCTCTGATTGGATCCCTAGCCTGGGAACTTCCATATGCCGAGGGTGTAGCCCTAAAACAACAACGACAAAAACCACTTCTCTGGTGGGGGTTTTAGTATCTGCAGAACAGCTCAAGGATATGGCTCAGGCTATTATCTGTAGCCCTTGAAGAGGAACTAAAAGTTTTTGACTTTTTTTTAATGGCTTAACTATTACTATTTTGTCTTACTTGATTGTTTTCCTTGCTTCTTCATGTGCTTACTTCTCTGATTAAATTTGCTCTTTGGAACTTGGGGAAGACCGAGGAAGTTAAAGCTTTTCCACAAATAAGATGCGAGGGACACAAGGATCTGTCTGTCCCCAGGAAGGCCCTGCCGGGCCCTAATGGGTCTCAATATTACCAAAAAAATAAGAAAAGACAGTCTAAGAGTTAAGTTTTTCCTTCTGGATGCCTTGTGTTTGTTGAGAGAACTCATTTTAGTCAGAATGCCTGTTTTCTTTTCTTTTTAGTCATCTCTACAGGTAATTGTTTTAAGATGCCGCTGTTAACTATGACTGTTGGGCCCAGATTGGCTTTTGGCTGCATTAAACTCCACGCTTTTTTCTCATTTTCTGGCAAAGAGAATACTTTCTTTTCTAAGGAAGAGATGACCCTTCCCTTCAAAGGGAAACACATGTGATATAGATTTACCATCTTTTAATTGGCAAGCACTTTTCAAAAAGAAAAACCTCAGAGTTCCCATCAGGGATCAGTGGTTAACGAGCCCGTCTAGGAATCCAAGAGAATGCGGGTTCTATCCCTGGCCTCGCTCAGTGGGTTAAGGATCCTGCGTTGCTGTGGCTGTGGCATGAGCTGGTGGCTGTAGCTCTGATTTGACCCCTGGCCTGGGAACTTCCATATGCAGTGGGTGTGGCCCTAAAATGCAAAAAAAAAAAAAAAAAAAAAAAAAAAAAGAAGAAGGAAAAAAAAAGAAAAACCACAAACAATACAACCACCATTATGATTTTAATTTATGAAGCAAATGTCCTTTTCCAGACTTGGGCAGGCCAGCGTTAGAATCACCTTGGGTGCACGTTTCTGTTAGTTCCTCCACCCCCCTTAATTCTCCAGTCCTAGTCCCATTTCTAAGCTGCTCCTCTGCCCCATGTAACCATCACTCCTTATGGCAGCAAAACATAAAGCATATGCAGTACAATTCGCCAAACCATTCGTGGGGTCAGCATTGAACTTGAACTTATTTAGTACTCTGTCTTCCCTTGAACATCTACCCCAAGGTAGATTTTTGAAGAATCACTGCCCAAAGGCAGAAGCCTGTGCAGTGCTGCATCTCGTTTTCATGCCAGCCCCCCATTTTGAAATCCTGCCCCATCTTTGTATTTTTTTTTTTCATGTGGCAGTGTTATATCTCTGAGTCCTGTGACCATTTAGTTTTCTGCTCCATTTCTTCTCTGTTTAGACAGTTCCATGCCCCGTCCTACATACTAATTACTGACTTTTTGCTTCTGCAGTGCTTGATTCATTGTGTCACATTTTCCCATGTGAAAGTGGACCAGGAACCTTGGCAAGGAGGTTAATGGATTTAAGAGTCACTCTTATTTAACCCTGAAAGTCACAGCAAAATAAGAACCAGTGGCTTGACCCATTTTCTGAACCAGGCTGTGGTCAATTTCAGCTGCAGGCTAGCAATGGATTTCACTATGATGGCAAGAAGCATCTACAGAATTTGAACAGGATTGAAGATACTGGTTCCTGTATCTTATGTTTACCTCTTAAACTTTAGTTAAAGCTACTGATTTTGTTATTTTGCTTTTAAAGTGTAAACAACGGGTTTTAGTTGGACTCTGTCACTAATTAGATTGCGCAGACTTTCAGTATCATCAGCTCCACTTTCTGCATCTCAGTGTCTTCATCTATAAAATGAGGCTCTTCAACAAAATGATCTTGAACATCTTATCTGGCCCTAGGGGTCTGTGATTTCAAATGGCTCTAACAATTTATTTTTTTTAAAAAAAAGAACATTTATTTAATCTTACTGTTTTCCATTGCTCTGCTAAGGACCATAAGGTATAAATTTGAAATATAAACAAGAAGGAAAGTTGTACTTTCTTTCTGAGGCTTTCCTGGGGACAATCTTAGCTTCAACACAAATTCCATGACACTGTTTTTCTTTTAAGATTCTCAGGATGGAGAGCAGGTCTTAACACTAAGAGAGAAGTTGTTGGTAACTAGTCTCCAAGGTTGATTGGGAGGGCCTGCCTAGGTTGTTAAAATAAAGTCTTCACTTAAGTTGTATACAGAGAAATGGAGAGTGAATTACCCTTATTCAATATCACTAAAAAACCCTTCAGCCATTCATCACTGTAAGCTAAGTAATAAGTACTGATTATGATTCCTTACTTATCTTCCAAGTCTCTGACAATGGCAACTCTGGAAGTGTATATCCCATTGTCCTGGACTAGATGAAGCTTCTCCTCACCTCATGCAGGCTTCCAGTTAACTTCCTTTTCCTGGGAAACACAGACAAATTTCCCTTAAAGCCATCATTACAAATAAATTCGAGGTAGGATAGAAACAACGAGCAAGAAACCTCAGCTTTTCATTTAAACTTACTTTGGCTCTTTTCTTCGAAGACCAAAATGAGAAAGAGAAAAGAAAGCAGAGAACCTTCCAACTGTTGCAGTGACTCGGTATTTTTTCATTACAGTGTGGCAGGTGTCCTTCAGACCTTTGGAACCAGTTCAGACCAGGAAAATTCCCTCTTCCTTCTCCCACCCTGATTCTTCTCCCTGAAGAAAGTTTGTGTGACAACATCTTGGCATAGAGACTAGTCTACAGCAAGAATCGTGGGGGTTCATCATGGTTCTGTGGTCCTATTTATTGTTCCTATTGTTACTATTTTAAACCACGCATGTTGTTTGCAATCAGTTGTTCTGTTTCTCAACAGCCACTGTCCCCCAGCATGTTTGAGAAACCTTTAATGTCCATGGAAAAGAGTATCTTAAAAGGGGCCTGGTTCAGCCCTGATCAGTTGAAGGGCTGGATGTGGGCCCTTGGGAGCCTTTACACAATCCTTGCCTTAATATTTCTCAATGACTATAGCTTCAGCATCTCTGCCATCTGGTTGAACCTGTTCCCACTAATTACCCATAAACAGCTAACCTCTCAACTGCCATGTCAAACTGAAGAGGCGTATCTATACAATTCAGTTAATTTTACTCCCTGTCGATGACACACGCTACTTAGGAAGCATCGTTTAGCTTCAGAAGTGGTATGTAACTATTAATTTACCAGAGTGCCACCACAGCCCTGGGAACTAGAAACACATTTGTATATCTGTCTTTCAGATAATACGATTAAGACAAAATAAGTTATGAGAAAAAAGCAAAAAACAAAAAAAAACTCGGTCGCTTCAGAAAGCCAGGTCTGCAACCCATTGCTTCACATCTCACAGTGGCGGCCAGTGCTACGTTTGCCCAGGAAGGAGAATGACATTCACATGGACAGCCTTCTATCATATTGCTCTTTTAAAAGATTTTTTTGCTGGCTTGATTTGCTTGTTGGGTTCTTTGCCAAACGAGCTCATCTTACTTGTAGCCGCCGAAAATAATATAAGCTCCGAGAGATCCCCAGAAGGCTGGTTTCAGTTCTTAGTGTGATAGTATGTGTTTTTTTTTTTTTTTTTTTCTTCCTCCAGGCCCACCATCTGCTCCTCTAAACTTGATCTCAAATGTCAACGAGACATCCGTGAACTTGGAATGGAGCAGTCCTCAGAACACGGGTGGCCGCCAGGACATTTCCTACAACGTCGTGTGCAAGAAGTGTGGAGCGGGTGACTCTAGCAAGTGTCGACCTTGTGGAAGTGGGGTCCACTACACCCCACAGCAGAACGGCCTGAAGACCACCAAGGTCTCCATCACTGACCTCCTGGCTCATACCAACTACACGTTTGAAATCTGGGCAGTGAATGGTGTGTCCAAGTATAACCCTAGCCCGGACCAGTCTGTGTCTGTCACTGTGACCACCAACCAAGCAGGTAGGAATTGGATCTGCTTTATTCTAGGATCTAAATGTGTATAGAGAAAGAGTTTGTGTTGACATCCATGAAGAATGCTAAGTTCTGCAAATGAAGAAGAACCACAGGGATCTAATTATAAACCTGTGAACTGTATAATAACACAAAAGATACTTGGAAGGATATTTATTCCTTAAGCAGATTTTTTTTTTTTTTTTTTTGATACCAACTGCATAGCATGCATTGTACTAGGTGGTGTCGATTAAATGAAGGCTATGACAATGCCTGGTTGGAAGTAGGTGGCAGGCCAGTGAGTTGGTTTCTTGTAAGGGATGTATCTTGGCAATTTTCATCACAAGACTGTGATTGGATATCAGTGCATTTACAGATTATTTGGGAATACGAGGTTGATTTTTTACCAATACAGAGTGCTCTATTGGCATTTGCTGTATTTACCAACAAAAGCATTAGCAGCTGTAGTTTTGGTCTTTTTTTTTTTTTAATTTTAAAGTTTTAAAAATGATCAACGTGGATCTTTACTAGAATCACCATGTAAATCTGAACAGCGAATGGTTTAATGGGCAGCTTGATCTGCGTGGTTGGCAAAATGTTCCTTAAAACATACTGCTTTGGCAGCCACCTTCGTAGTTCAGTTCACAATTGGCAGGTGGGGGAGGAGACTTAATTTATCCCCGTTTCGTGCATCACTTTCCTCTTCTAATTCGGATGACTAGAAACGTTTTCTGTTCGTGACGTATTTCTGCTGAGGTAATTGCAGAACTGTTCTCCAGTCTTGAATATCAGATATTCCAAAGTGTGAATGAGAATCTAGATTTCTAGGCTCTGCTCCTGACACACTTATTCCCATTCTTCCGCTGAAGAAGCTTCCACACTTTCTCATGCTAATTTTCCTTTCTGGATTTCCACCACATGTTTCACCTTGCTGGCTCCCTGTTATTTATTTCTGGGGATTTAAACGAGAGGAGGAAAACAGGACCGTGGTTTATCCTTTTGGGCCGTTCTTAAGAACAACACATTTCGCCCGAAAAGGATTATAAATTGCAACAATCCTATAGCCTCTTACTGCGCGTTTCTTAAATGAATGTTTCGGTAAGTGCACTCAATAGTTAAGTAAAATATATCTGCATTAATTGATTCTATAGTGAGAAGTATTCCAGTACCCCAATCCAAAGCCATTCTTTTTCCACTTTCCCTTGAACTCTCCAGAATAAATAAAAAGTTAAGACTGGGGAAAGATTTTGAACTGGAGCGCAAGTGGCACATCTTCCTGGAAGATAGTTTCAGTTACGCAAATGGGACCAATTTTTTTTTTTTTTTTTTTTTTTTTTTTTAATATTTGGTGTGAACAGATCCATCTGGTTATGCTTTGGCCTTTCATTTCTACACTTTCAGGAACTGAATACTGTTGTGGTCATCGGTTTTATTTCTCTACAAAGGCTAGTATGATTTAGGAGGTTTTGATAGCATCACAAAGGCGCTGTGACTGCCGGCTTTTTATTAGTTCTCTTTTGGACCAAGGCAATGGAAATACTGCCTATAGATCCTGGGAAACACATTGGTGCCACCAGTGTCTCTGAGTTTCAAGGAGCCGAGAAGGTGCAGAGTGATCTCTGCACCCCTGGAGAATCTGGTTTATGATTCAATCAGTATTCTTATGTTCAGTCCTCCTGCACCTTTTTGGCTCTCCTTAGCTGTTTGACTACTTCCTGTTCTTAACGGAATTCGAACTAGGAATGGACCTGTGAAGCCTCAGCTGTACAAGGTGAAGTCATTCTCTTTGGCGGAGGGGAGCCTCTGGGAGATGTGCTGAGGACAGGCTTGGCTCCCACACATTTTGTGGGGAGACTTCTCTCTCTGTATATTTAAGGCCTCAAGCCAAGGGATTATGTCAACCCCTCCCAAGGCCAGAAGGCACAAAGAATACAAAGAGGACAGGCCAAAAATCCTCTGAAAGGAAAAAAACATGCAAAACCATTACACTCGATGAGATTCTGCTGTACAGCACAGGGAACTATATCCAATCACGTGTGAAACAACATGATGGAAGGTAATATGACAAAAAAAAGAATGTGTGTATGTGTGTGCCTGGGTCACTACGCCGCACGGAAGAAATTGACAGAAAGAACATTGTAAATCAGCTGTACTTTAATAAAAAAAAAAGTTATGCGAGGGAAGGAAACAAAGTCAAAGTTTTATTAAAAATGTAGGTGTAATTCTTTTAGTTCTAGGAAAAGAGGCTGGACGCAATTCCTCTGACACAATGAGGTTTTTTCTCTTCCACGGCGAGCAGTTCTGCCAGGCGGTTTGCTGAATAGGACAGAATTCCAGCTCCTTATTTTAATGTTCATGAAGGGTAAGGCTGGGAAGCTGTTCAAAATTAAAAATAAATCTTTCAATAAGGAGACCTCCTATGTGGCCAACCAGAAAGCTTCCGCTTAGCAGAGAGTGGTGTGTGTGCACAGCGTTCCTTGTTATCCTGCCGCGATTTGGAGCTCGCTAATTCAAAATCATCAGGATGGTTTATTTTTGATTAACATACCCTTTCCTCCTTATAGTGCAGATTAATAATATAGGCCAAAATTCTGGGTGAATGTAGCAACCAGCAACCGTAAACTCTATCAAAGCTCCCCTAAGCATATTTACATACCCACAATTATATTCTAATTGCTGTCATTCCCATCATTTCATTAAATTAAATTCCTTAGGGACCTCTATAGGCAATGAGGTCTCACAGTAGAAGGAATACCTAGAATAAATGAATGTTAGCTTGTACCACCTGGAAGCCACAAAGTTTCGTGGCTCTGCATTTTCGGCTCTGTTTTCACAGGGTCCTTTTTCTCACTGGTAACGTATTTAAAAACAAATGAACACTAAACCTAGAATTCCCGATTTTTATCATCAACACGTCTGAGACTGTCACTGTCGAACAGCTTTGTGAAGGTAAAAATGACTCATCAGAGCTAGCACTTGAACCCCTGGGAGAATCCTGCTCCCAAAAGGAGAAAATGGCTTTTTGTTGCTTTCTTTAAAATTAATAGTGTTCACATCAGCATGCCACTCAGCCTGGCATCTCCCCATGTGTAAGACTGGACCTGTGAGTATCTGAGCCTGGAGACGGGGTTCTAACTGGTCTTTGATCACGTGGTTGCTGGCGGCCGTGTGCATGGACTGGTGTTCTTACCTGGTTATTCAAACCATTGCTAACCCCGATCCTACAGTTGGTGTCTTAAGAGGCTAGTAACACCCTTTTCCTCCCCTCCTGAGTTCAGACCCAGTTGATGCAAAAGGCAAGACAAATGGGAAGTGTCAGCTTTACTGCTCATCAGCTGATGACAGGATGTGAGCCTTACATCTGTGGCCAAAAGGGCTGGCTCTGGTGACACTTGCCTGGCGTCCCCCGGGGACAGTGCCAGGACAAAGCCTGCTCTGCTCATATTGCCCACGTGGAAGCTCTGAGCAGGGAGGCAGGGCTGAGAGAGTGGTAAGGGTTGAGCGGAGGATATAGGACTTCTCCCCACTTCTCTTCCTAAGCCACTTCACCCCCACCCCACACCCAAGGGCGTGAAGGAGAGGTGAGAGTAAGGTGGATGACGGGGCTGGCTCCAGCTGAAGTGGCCCCGTAGGAGATCATCAGACAAGGAAAACGGATGGTCACCCTAGGCTTGGTTTTCCTCCATCTCCCATCCTCGAGCAACTGTTCCGTCTTTTGTTTAGGGAGAGATGGTTTTGATGCTTATGAAAAATGAATCGGCAGACTGCCGGGTGATTTGTTTTCTAGATGACTTTCCTTCAGTTTACTTCGACTTAAGTGGACCATCTCAGGGAAATGAATACAGGCTGTGTCACTAGGACAGAGAAATGCTGTATAAATGAAACAAGGTTTTCCTGACCAAGCAACAGAAATGTGCCTGTTTTTGCTAAAAATGCTGTGATTGCAGCCAGCAGTAAATCTTACTATCACCGAACCCGTTTTCACTCTGTACCCGCCCCTTACACTTGTTTCCCAGCTCTGGGGCTGCATCCTACTCTAGGTTGTTTTCTTTGTTTTAAATCATGATGAACCCCTCTGGGTGGTATTCTCTGGGAACCCCAAACTGCACCCAGGATGGCTCTAACACTTCTGATTTTTATTTTGCATATGATGCTGTTCTATCCAAGGATGTGTGTCTTATAATCTCTCTTTTGCACAGTTGTAGTGTTCTAGTGACAAAACACCTTAAACACTCTGGGTTTGGACAAGTTCAGTTCTTCAGGAGATCACACAACTATTTGAACCTAGCTCATCTCTAAGATCTTTTCTTATTCTGTAACTCTGATTCCAAGAATATAGCCATGAGCAACGGGCATGAAGAACTAAGGCTTAATTTCTGTAGGATGTTCAGAAACTGGCTTTGAAGGAAATTCCTAAGGTGAGAAAAAAAGAATTCCAAAAATGCTTCAGCAAAATTGTCAGGATACTTCTGAATCCTGCCACCCCTCCGTCCATCCAAGCTCTACCTCTAGCATAGATGTTTCACTGCCCTCCCCATTTGACGTGTTTCCTTATCAAAGGTGAGAGGGGAGGGAGTGATATTGCATCACTGGATAAAGTCCAGGGATGCTGTTAAACATCCTTTAATGGACAGGACAGCCCCCCTCCCCCACAACAAAGAATTGTCTGGTCTGAAATATCCAGCAGTCCCAAGATTTAGAAACTCTGCCCTTACGATTTGTTTGCATAACAGATTTTATGACTTCAGAGCAATGCCCACCCTCTCAGAGTTCCATCGCTGACCTGTCTTTGCTTGGTCTGTGCTGGGAACGCAGGGCTTCAAGCACTGTTCTCAGGGGACAGGCAGTTACAAAAGACCCTTTGGGGCCTCTTGGGAAGAATCTCATTTGCTTTGCCATCAGATGAATGGGGGCTGCTTGTCAGACTGTCCTTGTTCCCCAGGATGGACAATTAAGAAAACTGCAAGGAAACACCACATCACCAATTGAGTGGCAGGAAGCTCATTGTGATGCCACGACACAGCACAGATATTCAATACCTGTCTGTTGATTAACACATTTATTTACAGTAAAAACAATCAGTGACCTCTCTTTGTCAAGTAGTGATAAAGTTAATAAAACCAAAATAATGAGTAGAGAAAAGAAAATAACTAAGTACAAGAGGCGTACTGTCTTTTATTACTCAACTGGTAAGTACCCATTCTCTCTTCCTTGGCTGTCTTTTAATTAGACATATTATGTTATTTGAATGGGATAATGGAGAACAGTGGGACTTCTCATTCCCACTGGGTGTAATTGCTACCTGTCTGCTGGAACATAAGAGAAAAGCTTCAAGGAGATGGTGGAAGAAAGGGAAACGTCTTAGAGCAGTTGCCTTAGGTAGTGGGCTCCAGGCTTGGTGGCACTGGGTTTGGTGAGGTTTGAAGCTTAGACGATTTTTGTGTGATTTCAGAAAAAAGAAAAAAAAAAAAAGGCTATAAAATTGTAAATATCAAATGGAAAACTGAGCTTTGGAAAGGGCCCATGCAAACTGCTTAAGCCTCAGTGTATAAAATCCTGCCTTTCTGAGTAGATTGAGGTGCATGTGGGTGTCAGAGGAGGGAGCTTTATATAATTATGCCTAAAAGTGCAAAGAAATAGGAGGAGAGTAGAGACTGCAGGAAGGCCAGTTTGGCTTAATAGGAAAGGTGACGAAGTGCACGGTCATACTGGAATGGTTCTGGCCTGCACTTAGGGGTGAGGGACAGCGCTGGATGGGCCGGCCTGAAGTGTGGTTCAAGGTCAAATTGACAAGCAGAAAGCGTAGTCCTGGTGATTGTGAGAATGGTAATGGGTTGCTAAACCCAAATGAGACGTTAAGGACCTAGAAGTTCTGTAAGCTTGAAAAGGAATGGGCAGATCGGGAAATATCTGTTGATTATATATATATATATATGTAAGGTTTTTTTTTTGGCCATACCCACGGCATGTGGAAGTTCCTGGGCCAGGGATCAAACCCATGCCACAGCAGCAGTCTGAGCCACATCAGTGACAATGCCGAATCCTTAACCCTCAGAGCCATCAGAGAACTCCTCAGTAAATATTTTTAAAACTTTTTTTTACAGTGTAGTTGATTTACAATTAAAAAAATTAAATTATAGTTGATGTTATTCTAGAGGTACAAATATCTGGCTTCTGTTCTCAATCCCTTGAGAAGGGGTTGGCAAACCAGGGCCCAACTCTTGATCTTCCACCTTGAAAACTCCTAAGAATGTGTTTGGTTTTTTTTCTATTTCCCAAAGGGATGAAAATAATTTAAAAAAATAGTAATATTTTGTGAGATTTGGAAATTATATAACATTCAAATTTCAGTGTTCATAAAGAAGTTTTACTGGAACAAAGGCCCACTCATTTGTGTGTATTACCTAAGACTGCTTTCCTGGAACAACAAAAGAGTGAAGTTGCCTGCACAGCAAACATATCCACTGTCTAGATCTCTCCAGAAAAACTTTGCTGATCCCTGCTTTGAGTACTAAATCCCAAAAGGACCAGTCAGAAAGGAGGTTGAGATGTTGAAATGCTGGTGTCATTTGTCAAAAACTCCTTTTGCAAAGGATAGGGCTGATTAATATTTAGTTAATCTCACATTTAAAGCAATTTTGATATTTAGCAAGAAAACCTCTTTTCTAGAGGTTTCAACTCTATGAACAAGATTTCATGAAAATAATTAGAATTTCAAACATGCTTTTGCTTTCTTGTACCGCAAAACTTTGTACCTGGTGATCCTCAAGTTCAAATATATCAAGTGGCACACTGTTGTCTCTTCTGCAAACGGAGTGTTCCGGTTCTCTTGAAAACGTGCATTCTTAGCACTGTAGTGCAGTTCCCAGGTGCTGACAGCATTTTCTTTTTCTTTTTTTTTTTAATAATCATCTCTGCTGCTTCTTAACATTGTTCCCCCACTGAGATGATGTCTCATGTTTGCTTTTAGCTCAAGTAAATGATGGATTTTTCTTTTTTTTTTTTTACTTCTAAGAAATGGAAACACACGTGATGAAGCTGGTGAAATCTATAAATCAGAAATCTTTCTGAAGGCACATTTTAAAAGTCTGCAGACAAATTGTATAGCAATTCCATTGAGAGATTTTGCTGAAAAGCTGTTTGTGCATCCCTAGCAGTTGGGATGCAATCCTGAGGACCTCTAAGGTGGAAGCTGGGTGGAGGGTCCTTTCTGTGCCTGGATCATAATAGGCCTAAATAAGCACACAATGGGCTTCAGAGAAGCCAGGCTGTGGTTTTCTCATTAACAGCTCTGATCTAGCCAGGGGCCCCTGGTTTAGTTCTGTCATGCCTAGGAAATAAATGTACATTTAAAAAACATGCAGTACAATTTTTTTTTTCTTAAAAAGGGAACAGTCTCTTGATTCTAACTGTATATATAAAATAATTTCATGTCCATGGAATTTTCTTGCCACCCCTGTGATTATTAAGTGTACTCACTAATTACGATCATAATTAAGAATAAAATAAACCAGTAGATATACAATGGTACAGCTTCCTGCGTGTGGCACCAGGGTCCATGAATTTGTATTTAGGGTGGGTGCTGCAAGTCCTGGTGAGGAGAAAGAAAAAAATAAAAGCCTTCCGAAAGAGCCTTCCAAATTATTCAGCTTCAAAGTGGACTGAACAGCTTAGGCAAATAGCAGGTCTATAGATCCTAGTAGCAATCATTACATATAAGCAAAAATTGGGATGCCTTTTTTTTCAAAGAGGTGAATATTTCTCTCTAAGAAAATGTAAGTTTTATTTATATACCCAGGGCTGGGAACAATTATTTTTCCTGATTCTTTCCCCTTTGCCCCTGCATAAGTATGCATACATGTTCCTCTGTGAGAAGGGAAATCCATTCACCAGCATTCAGCTTAAACACTTGACACTCTTAAGGCTGATTTGTTTTTTTATTCTTCAGTGTTCTGCTTGTTCCTTCGAACACTGTGGCCACCTTTTACACCCAAAGAGAAGCCATCCAGGGATTTGAAAAATAAACACCCTATTGAGAAATGAATTGTCCAGGGCTAGCAAAGATTGGGGATGGGCTTCTAAATTGTCTATTTGTCACTCCAACTGGCTGAATGAACTACTGTCTTCTCCAGAGGAGCCAGAAGAGACTCCCCAGGGTCCAGTTTGCAACTAAGCATCAATAAAAAGATCCAGAGAAACTTTTTATCAAAGCTCCCATTAACCCCATACTGATGCCTTTAAAGAATTTTTTTTCCCTTCAGACACCAGGTAAACCAAGAGACATGCTGCAGGGCTAATCCTTAACTCTGCAGGGACTAATTAAAATGCCTGTCTTTGTCACCCCTACTATATAGAACCTTCTCTGAAACTCAGCGTTTGTGTGCTGTTTTCATACCAGGATACAGTAAGAAGGCATTCTGTGTGTTCCCTTCAGGTAAAGACTCATGAGGATGTTTCTAGATTTTACATTTTAATCTGTCAAGAAAGGCAAGCCTTAGTTCTATCAGTATTAAAAATACCTCTTGGGAGTTCCGACTGTGGCTCGGTGGGTTAAGAACCTGACTAATATCCAAGAAGATGCTGGTTCGATTCCAGGCCCCACTCAGTGGGTTAAGGATCTGACATTGCTGTGAGCCTCAATGTAGGTCACAGACGCTTGCTGTGGCCATGGCACTGGCAGGCAGCCGCAGCTCCAATTCGACCTCTAGCCTGGAAACTTACAAATGCTGCAGGTGCAGCTCTAAAAAGATGACCAAAAAAAATTAAAAAAAAAAAAAACCTCCCTTTTTAAGGAGTTTTTCCCCAGTGTCTACCTTTCACCCCAACACACACACAGGCAGGCACTCGCACATGCACACACACACACACACACACACACACACACACACACACGCACCTTTTTTCCTCCTTAGCTTGTGCCAGAAAAATGGAAGCATTTCCGTAGGTTGCAGTAATAGAAAAAGAGAGATGATGCCCGATGTCACTTGCCTCACGAACACCGTGGTTTTCATTGGGAAATATCATTAATGATTTGGTCCCTTGTGTGAAGGTTGGTACCCAGAGTGCTGGAATCTGGCTGAACAGTCAGCAGCTGCCAATACAGACACATAGCTGAAGAAATAGCTCTGATATTAAATTCCTTCTTCCTCTATTCTGACAGATTGGTCAGCCCACCCTCCAGGAACTCTATCGTGGCTATCCGGTGCTTTCCCTGCTTTATGACAAAGCACAAGAGCTATTTCCTAAAACATAATCCATTGAAAATATCTTATGGATAAAATGGCAGGGCTTTGCTCTCACTCTTGGAAGGGAAGGAGAGAGAGAATGAGGATGGGTGGGCCACTCCTTTTTACCTGGCATCTTCCAAATGATAATCTAAGTACATGAATTTCTCTGGCAGTTCGGTCAAAACAAGCCTCTTTGGAGTTCCCGTTGTGGCTCAGCCGATTAAGAACCAAACATAGTGTCTGTGAGGATGTGGGTTTTACTCCTGACTGTGATCGGTGGGTTAAGGATGCAGCATTGCCACAAGCTACAGCATAGGTCTCAGATGTGGCTTGGATCTGTTGTGGCTATGGTGTAGGCCTGCAGCTGCAGCTCCAATTCAAACTCTAGCCTGGGAACTTGCATATGCTGTAGGTGTGGCCATAAAAAGAAAAAAGGAAAAAAAAGAAAAAAAAAAAAAAAGCCTCTTCAGTGAAGTCTGTGGGCTAGCTGATTTTCAAAGTTTCTTATCTAGGAACCTTTTCTTGGTGACATGTACATACAGACAAGACTTCAATGTGTAGCTTCAATTATGCACCACGCCCAGTGCAACCTGCCACCAACAGGTTCTCTGTATGTAACAGGCTTGGATAAGATCCATCCATTAGAACAAGCACTGAAAGGGGCAAGCTCACAATGGCTCCCTGGAGAGTTGGTGTTGTCTAGATAACGTACTGCAAGCTATAAATCTGCCTCCTGAATCGCCACCCCCCTCCTTTTCTTAGCATAATAAGTGTGTATTTTGAGCATAATAGCGTGAAGGTGGATGAGAGCACAGTTTCCATCAGGTCTCTTTATCAAAGCCAGGGCAAACAGATAAACAGGCCAGGGATTTTGAATATGCAGCTAGCTGAAAGCTTAATCAAGTGTTCACTCTCCAAGATAATCAAGGACTTTTTTTTTTTTTTTTAAATCTTAAAATTGCATACGATCCTAAGCGTTGCTGGTGGAGCCCTTGATGTCATTGAAACCCAGAGTATCGGATCCTGTTCGGGCCTCAGAAAAGCAGGGTTTTAAGGTACTTTCTAAGAGGATGCTTTTGGAGGCTTGAGGGTTCTTGCTAACATCATCTCATTTCTCCTCATTTGAAATAGGGGTCAGATTGTCATTACAGCATGTAATCACGATTCTTGTTGCTTTGTTTGCCACAGAAAGTAAGAAGTGCAAATATAGCAGAATCTTGCCTTCTGGAAGTTAATGTCTTTTTAAAACCAGAAGAGTGGTCATAGATTTTAAAAATCCTAAATTGTGCTCACAGCCCTCCTTGCAGACAGCAACGCCTGTGAGTAACTCATTAAGGTGTGGCTTTAAGGGGCTGGTAATATGTTTAAGGACTCTTGCTATAATGCAAAGGTGTATTGTTTGGGGAGAATGATACCTGAGCCTCATCTCACTGTTAACTCTTAAGGGTATGGATGGCACTGATGAGTTCTTTGGATGATGGCTTTCATGCTCTCTCTTTTCTCTACTTCTTCCTCCCTTCCATTTTTAGAACACACTCGAAATAACTTCCATAAAACTGCCCTGAGTGTACTGGAAGCCCTGCTCCAGCATCTCTCTTAGAGACCATGCTGTGGGACTATTTCTGGGTGAGATGCTGTTCTAATGAGGTCCTTCCGGTATTTACAGATTGACTCCTGGGTGGAGCTAGTAATACTGAATTTCACACTTCAGCAAGTTGTATTAGAAAGGCCTCAGTGGGACACTGAGAACCTCTTCATTTAAGAAAAAAAAAAAAAAAAAGGTCCTAAAACAGTGATAACTTTCCTAATACAGTCTTTGATTTTTTTTTTTTTATGATTGCAAAAGTCATTGGATTCTTAAGCCTAGATCCAGTTGGAAACATCTATTGGCATAAATAACTTTTTAAAACTTAACATCTCAGTTGCCTCAGCCTCAGTCTTATAATGCCTATAGAAGTTTAAACTGTCTGGCACATACAATTTAGTTTTTGGCTGATACTCCCAAATTAAAAAAAAAGAAATCTGTAGTTGCAAATTCCCAAGCGTAAAATCCCTTCACATAAATTATGCTCCTTTTTCTAACCCCTATCACAGCTTTGAAAAGAATTGCCAAAAAAGATAGGGTTTCACATACGAGGGCTGCAAAAACATTGTTTCATGGCTCCATTTTTGAGAGCAGAGCATGTGGTGACCATTTGTCTATGGAGCATTTTCAAAATGTGCTGGTTGTAATTTAACCCCAAGGTTTCTATATCTCTTCTCTCCGCTTGCCAGTCATGTCTTTGTGCTTGTCTACATAGCCAGGAAGTAACTGGACTGGAAAGATTTGGTACAAATAAAATGAAGGCTTCCTTAGGTAGTGCTAAACCCCAGCTCCTCAGCATTTTGTGGTTCATGGATATTGTTCCCTGAATATTTTGATTCTCTGTGTTCAGAACTTTCCCAGACTTTCATACAATGAAACCAAACAGAGAATAAGGTGGAGAGGCTCAGTGCTTCACCTGATTGGTCTTCCTGTTTCTCTCTCTGGCTCTCTTTCCATTTGTGGCCATTACTTCTCAGTACTGAGCCATTGTTCTTGAAGCCAACAACGTTTGGACTTGGAAAAGTTTCCAGTAGCCTACAACACATAGATTTACAACCAAAATTATATTGAAATGTTTCCTCTGCCTTTCTCACCCTGTCAGTGATCATCTGTAGCCTATAATTTCATGCTCCACTTTATTCTTTGTCAGATACTTTTCATTTCTGTGTTTTTTTTTTTTCTCTTTGCTGCCTGTGTGTTTCAAAATGCAATAACAGAAAGAAAGATGAGTTACTAAAAAGAAATTTCAAAGATAAAAATAACAATGGCTGGTGAAAAGGCTCACCATTTATGAAGCTTATATCCTCAATTTCAGGTCATCATAACTTTTTTTTTTTTTTTTTTTTTTGAGCCGCTTGTGTGGTCTTTTAAAATAACTGTTAGGAAAAAAGAATAGGCATCCCGTTCCAACGGTATAGGTGATGGGGAATTGGATGGCTCAGGAGATGACTAATGAGACGCTGGACCTTTCTGTCTTTAGGTCACTTTCTTGTGTCTGGACTACATCATAAGTGGTCCAAGGTCTGACCATCTGGCAGCCATTGAGTGGCTATGGTAATGGAATTGGTCTCAGTCCAGGTCTTGGTCGACAGGTGTTCACATCATAAGTGACACTAATTGACTTCCTATCTTTCAACTTGGAAGACAGTGGACCATCACTGAGACAGTGATGGGGGAAGAGTTCTTCATGATATATTCAGGCTCCACTGAAAGCCAAGGAATTCAATGCCTTGAGCTGGCACCAGCCTGGCATCTTGCAAATACTGTACTTGTCTCTTACGGGTTCCATTAACCTCAGAAATAAAAGAAAAAAAAATAGGAATCTGATTTCAAAAGATTTGCAATAACTCAAAATGGCAAATGCTGCTTTTCTGAGGTTACATTGAGCCTCCTGTGTTGAGGTTTTTTTCTCTTCATTATGTATTATAGTAATTAGATGTCTCCTAAGAAAATTATATATAAGAAAGAAAAAAGAGAATTGGATTCTTGGCCTCTATGATAATACCAATCTGGCTATCTGCTTTTATTTAGTAATTTTTTTCCTTGTTTTTTGGGAGGTCACTTATTCATAACAAATGATATGGATGATCCCCTTTGATGGAAAATTTAAAAAGGCTTCAGTGCCCTTGTGGAATGGAAGCCGATGTGAAAAAGTAACTTTGATACTCTTTTATTAACATAAATTTCAAAGCACAGAATTCAAAGGGCTTTATCCAACACATACCCTTCTTTTTCTGTTTTTCCAGGTATCTGAATCATAACTTATTCACTCTCACTGAGGGTGACTTCCCCTAACTTGGAGAAGAGTATTAGTACTACTAGTATTAGTAATATTAATGTTTTGTCCCCTGAAGTTTCCTAGGTTTATCTAAGGCATTTTTTTTTTTTTAACTACCCAGATGATTTGGCTGTCCCTGTAGCAAGTAGCAAAGCCACACTCCTGAATTAGTTATCACGCTTAAAAAGTCAAGATGACAACAGCCACAGTGGATCTATTTATTGAAGCAGACAGGCTCTTTTAGCAAGAATGATCAATGTCTTACCTCTTTCTGAAAGGCTTTTCAGGCATAGGAAATCGTCAAGCATCTGATAGAGAGTAATGAACAAGGCTTTTTATTGGTCAGTTTCTGGAGTAGGCTTTTAAGCATTTCTGCCTGTACATGGAGGAACCTGAGTGTGAAAGTAAAAGGCAAGAGCAAAGATTTACCGGGTGCATCTATCATCCTGGCTTTTAGAGTCTGTGTGATTAATACATCTTTAATTGGGGACTGGTCTAGATGCCTGGGATGTCAGAAAGCTCAATGTTACAGCATTGTCTCAGGGTTCCTAACACAGCAGGACGATTAGCAGCTGTCTGAGTAACAAAAGAACCTGAAGCCCAGAGCACAGCTTTTATTTTCCAGATTTGGAATGCCTGAAGCTCTCCAGCGGAGTTGACAGCTAAAGGAACAGAAGCCATTGCTCACAGCAGCTAATCCTTTTCCGCTCTCTACGCTGTATTTCTGCTCAATAGGAGGGAACTTTTCCTTGGCACCATCCTTCATATTCCAGATTAATTGTGGAGGGTACTATCCGTCATGGAGGGGCTACATGGCCTAGGGCTCTTCATTCTGGCCAGGCAAGACACCTGTAAAATAATTTCAATCAAGAGTTTTTACTAGATACTTTTCAACATACTGAGGTGTGATGTCCTGGAGGCTATCAGAGAAAAAAAGGATTTATTTAATTCTTTCTCGTGTTGCTAGCTTTACCCTGTTCTCTTACCTCAAAACGATTGTGTTGCTCAGGCCAACATCTTATAAATCGTCCTCCAGTGGAAAGACTTGTTTTCCTGTTTGCCTCAAACTGGCATTCCTACTTAACAGGAAATACACACTGAATCCTGCCATGTTTCTGTTGGCAAATGTTGGGCCATCCTTGTCAGAACCTGCCAACAAATTTCTTAGTAAGCAGATAGAAAGTAAAACAAGCAGCTCTCAGACAAAACAGAACACGTGAACTGCATCAGAGACCCCAGAGTGCCCCTTAAGTCATTCTTGGGTAATTCTGGGGGATGTGGCCTTAGTTTCAAGTTGGGCATCACTCGCTTGTAATTCTACAACTCCTGGTATGGCTCTCTTTGTAGGGAATTCTAAGTCAAGATAGTTGTTTTGCAAAGAAAAACTAACATTTAAGTCATGGTTTTCTTTACCACCCAGAGCAATGGTTGTTGTATGGCTCAGCTATTCAATATAGTGATTAAATAGTTAGACAAAAGCCCAAATTTGCAAAAACTTGAATCTTTGCTGGCACTCCTAGATCTTTTTACCCGAAGGGTTAACTAAACATTGTGAATGGGTCTTTCTAATATTAATTTTATTTATTTATTGTTCTTTTTATGGCCACATCCAGGCTAGTCGAACCAGCCCCCTCATGGAGACGATGTCAGGTTCTGAACCCACTGAGCCACAGTGGAAACTCCTCTAATATTAATTTTAATAATCCATCTTTTCTATTCTTATCTAACATCGTTACTCATTTTTAACCTTTTTATTGTAATATATACACATATACAGAAAAATCAATAAGACTCAAATGTGTCATCAGTAAATTATCACAAAGCAAACACCCATGTGACCAGCAAGCAGGTCAAAGAATAGAACATCCCCAATCAGCCAGAAACCTCCTGCCCTGTGCCCCCTTCTTCTTCCCTAACACCAAATGCTGTTATTTTATTTTATAATTAATTTTTCAGTTTCAGATGATTCTTCTCTTAGCTCTGTAGGTAGTTCTGGCATTAAGTGATTCATCATCCAAAGCTTTACACTTTGTATATTAAAAGGGATGATGTCTAAATTATCTCTGGATTTCTGGCAACCAACATGTACATAGATGGCCCTGTACCTAACATATAGCAGACCTAAGATTTACTCTGTTAATGATGCTGCTGATGCCTTGGAAGAGAAGCCGTTTAACCTTCAACTCTCTACTTTCTTATCCATGAAAGGAGGGGAGGGATTAAAGGCATTTATAGATCAGTGATTGAAAATGTGGGCTCCAGAACCTGCTTTTGAATTCATCACTTATAAGCTGTGACTTGGGGCGAGTTGTTCAAACTCTCTTTACCTTAATTTTCTAATCTATAAAATGGGGATAATAATTGTACTTGCCTCAGAGGGTATTTGTGAGGCTAATAGGAATTCATCCATGCAAAAGATATTTAAAACAATGCTTGGCACGTGGTATTTACTCCCTAAACACGAGTTGATTGCGAGTGTTTTTATAGGCATGGGATATAGAGAGAGGATCATATACTTTTGAGTTAGGCAGACTTGAGTATAAAAAAATCTCATTTTATTGCTTTGGTCAAATCATTTCATTTCATTGTGCTGCAAGAGTTTCCAAATATAAAACGAAAGGTGATAATGATAACTGTATACTTCAGAGAGCTGTAGGGATTAAATGATGTTAAGTGTGTGAAAGCGTCTTGCAGAGGCGGCCAAAAGCATCTTTTTTGCTCATTTGCCCATCCATCTCTGTTTAGCTCTAGTTCACGAGGCCCAAGTCTTTCCCTAAGTGAGCTGTCAATTATGCACTGAAGACTAAACTCTTCCAAAATGAAAACTCAACCAAGCCATTTTGAGAACCCCACGGTTTTTTTCCCATTTCACATTAGAACCAGCTCAGCTGAATCTTTCAGCCCAACATTTCACGATGCTGCTGAATTCAATCCCTGTGCTCGTGTCCCTTTGAAGCTGCTCAGTCTGTCCCTGGTGTTTCTGAAACTCAGGGCAACACTTAACCAATGTCTCCCAGACAAGTGGCTGTCCCCTCGCTGTGTGTGCCCAGGAGCTGGAGTTTTCAAGAGGGAGTTGGAAGGCTGTTGAGGCAGCTTTAATCCACAGCTCAACCTTCGGTAGGCCACCCTGCTCTGACATTTTATTTTAGTTAGTTAATTGTTTGAAGATGTTATTAAAGATCTTCCTCAATTTATAATGAGGTTTCTCCCCAATAAACCCATTTTAAGTTGAAAATACATTTAGGAGTTCCCGTCGTGGCGCAGTGGTTAACGAATCCGACTAGGAACCATGAGGTTGCGGGTTCGGTCCCTGCCCCTTGCTCAGTGGGTTAACGATCCGGCGTTGCCGTGAGCTGTGGTGTAGGTCGCAGACGCGGCTCGGATCCCGCGTTGCTGTGGCTCTGGCGTAGGCCGGTGGCTACAGCTCCGATTCAACCCCTAGCCTGGGAATCTCCATATGCTGCGGGAGCGGCCCAAGAAATAGCAACAACAACAACAACAACAAAAGACAAAAAACAAACAAACAAACAAACAAAAAAAAGAAAATACATTTAATACCAAACACGATATCTTAGCCTCACCAACTCATACATGCTTAGAACACTTACCTTGGCCAAAATTATCTAACACAAAGTCTATTTTATAATACAGTGTTGAATACCTTATGTAATTTATTAAATGCTGTACTGAATGTGAAAAATAGGATGGTTTTTTGAGTACTCCCGGGAAAAGATCAAAATCCAAAATTCGAAGTACAATTTCAACTAAATGGGCACCATTTTGGCACCATTGTAAAATTGAGACATCATTAAGATCAAACAACTATTGTCAATCTCAGACTACCTGTATAGGAAAATGTCCCTTTTACCCTGAATGGCTACACGTTGCCTGCATGGGCTGTGGTCACCCCAGATGTCAGTTAGAAGATTAACACAATAGAAACTTATCTCCTGCTCAAGTCACATCCCGCTGGTGGTGATGGGGGGAGGGTTGGAGGGGAGCTTCCAAGATGGATACAGAAGACTGGGTTAGAGAGGATGGAGTGTCCCAACTGAGCTATTTATGGGATAGGTCTGGAAGGAGAGCAACCACTTCAACCCACATGCCACTGCCCAGAAGCCCGTCACATGAACCATCCTACTTGTGAACCATCCTAGGAAATGTAGTGCCTGTGTTACCACCTCCATCCCAGAAACAATTATTTGTGGGAGGGGAGCTCACGCCTTTAGCCGGTTAGCACAGAAAGCAATTCCATAAAAACCAATTCCGGGGCTTTTTTGACTTCCACATTCAAACACTGAACGTGAAGTGAGAACGCCATCACAATCCATTATTTAAAATGCAAGAACTCGTTCTCTATAGAGAATTTTCCTGAGGTCATCTGCCCCCCATTTCTCTGGAGAGATAAGAGTCTGAGTTAAACACTGTATAAACTCTGGTTCCTGGATCACTCAGTTAAAGCACCCTTAATGTCACCAAACCATATTCTAACCACTACTGGAATTACAGGTCTGTTATACACTTGGGAAATGTCACTGTACCCTGCTTTATTTTATAGTATTTGTTTAAAATAGACAGTGTATGTACGGACCTTGGAGATCACTTTATGGGATACAAATGCATCCATCACACATTTATTTTAAGTATAAGCTTAATTGATATTAACATTTCTATGTTTAAATATAAATGAACGTCATTTAATTCCGAGTATTCTAAAGGTTTTAATTGAGAATTTCGCTCCCTGTCTTTTTTTGTTGAATAGGAAAATAATTCTATATCAATTTTGTCCATCTGTTTTTTGTTGTTGTCATAATTTGTTTGTTTTAAAGACAATTTCACTTCTTTTATTTTGTTTTTGTTTTTTTTTTTTTTTAGTCTTTTTGCCATTTCTTGGGCCACTACCACTACATACGGAGGTTCCCAGGCTAGGGGTTGAATTGGAGCTGTAGCTGCAGACCTACACCGGAGCCACAGCAACTCGGGATCGGAGCCGTGTCTGTGACCTACACCACAGCTCACGGCAACGCTGGATCCTAAACCCACTAAGCAAGGTTAGGGATCGAACCTGCAACCTCATGGTTCCTAGTCGGATTCATTAACCACTGAGCCACGACAGGAACTCCCAATTTCACTTCTTGACAGTGAGAAAACACGCTTAGGTAGTTATTAATGATACAGCAGCTATGAGCTGTGGGTGGCAGAGCTGAATTCTTACATCAGTGATATATCCAGGGAAGGTGGATGGGATTTGAGTCTTTTAGTGAGTTTTTACCTAACTACTAGCAGAGGGTTAACCCAACTGATTGATTGAATGCAGTGCAAAGGAGATCATGTGTCTAGGAAAGCACTCAGCACTGTTGAGTAATATAAGAGTAAAAAAGTAAAATTTGATCAGTGGTGTTTGGTGTCATAGGTAGTGCAAAGCTCAGAGGAGGAATCCTTTCCTTCTTTAGGTGGGATGTGGAAGATAGCAATTAATACTAGCACCCGAGTTTCTTCGCATCTTCTGTGATGGCAAAACCCTTAATCACAAGGATATCATTAGTGCTCTGAAGCATTTAATTTTGATGCTTGACAGCATTTTAAAATGCACAAACCTTTGGTAAAGAGCAAATCAGAGCTGTGGCATTGAAATGAGAAAGAAAGAGGAGCAAAACCACCTTAAGCTCCAAGTTAATTCAGTTTAAATATGTGCTTTGCATTAAATGGAGATATGTATAAACTGTGGGTTTATTTTTCCTATCAGGAAAAGGCCTCCTAAGTAAACATCACCTCTTTAAACTCAGATCCTGGAGAGGGAAGTGAAACCCTGCTGTGGTTAAGTCGTCTTCCCTCCAAAGGGTGGGTGTTGGGAACCTCTGGCATCTTGGCTGTAGGCTTCTTGAGGTCCATAAGGGGCTGTTTTCACTCTTCCTTGTCCACAGCCTGGAGCCCTTTTGTTGCATCTGTTTATTTCCTGCCTTCCTCCTTCCTTCCTTTTAATCTGAACCAATAGTGAAAAGCAGTGGGTTTGTTTTAGCTATTTTCCCCGCCCAAGGTCCCCTAAATTCTTCTTAATTCAATGCTTGTGATGCAGGGCCCCCCAAAACAGTTTTACAGCCCACAAGTGAAGGACTAGAATGACTCCTTCCTCCCTTTTTTTTCCCCACGTCTCTTTTTTCTTCTCCATCCTATTTGGGTGTCACAAGGACCAAACTGCTGCAGTAAAATGACTTGGAGGTGTTTGATGGCAAGTCATTGAGGAAGTGAATAAAAGAAAATTGCAGCATTCACATCAGTGGGGAGCGAGAACTGCTGAGCTTTGAACCAAAGAAAGTTAAATTTACCATTTTCCTAAAAAGAGCCACCTCTCTTTGACATCAAAGCACCTCCTGTAATTCTTCATCAGGAGATGCCCCGCTGTGAGAGCGTCGTCATAGAGCCCTGAATCTGTGCTGTTTCTGTTTATCAAAAACACACACAGAGATAAAACCCACCTGTGTCTCCCGGATGCGCTGTGGTCTGCTCTCAAACCCAGTGTAATTACAGGTACAGTGCCAATGAGCATTCCAAGTAGGAAGCATGCTCAGTTTCTCAGGGGTATGTGGAGTTTTGAATACTGAATTATTTGATGGGGAGAGGTTATCTTGGCTTCCTAATGGAAAGCTCAGATCATTCAATCACTGAGCTTTGATGAAAGTTTCCTTTTATCCTGTTGTGGTTTTTGCTCCATATTTATTTATTTGTTTGTTTATTTTTTATTTTTGCCACACTTGCGGCATATGGAAGTTCCCAGGCCAGGGATGAATCCAATCTGTAGCTGCGACCAATGCCTTAGCCCTCTACTCCACAGGGGGAACTCCTCCATCTGTGTGTGTGTGTGTCTGTCTGTCTGTCTGTCTGTCTGTATTTTGTCTTTTTTTGGGCCGCACCTGTGGCATATGGAGGTTCCCAGGCTAAGGGTCAAATTGGAGCTGTAGCCACCAACCTATGCCAGAGCCACAACAATGTGGGATCCAAGCTGAGTCTGCGACCTACACCACAGCTCATGGCAACGCCGGATCCTTAACCCACTGAGCAAAACCAGGAATCGAACCTGCATCCTTATGGATGCTAGTTGGGTTCGTTAACCTCTGAGCCACGATGGGAACTCTGAACTCCTCCATCTTTAAAAAAATGACATTTTCCTGCCATTTTACTTGTTTCTAGTGGGTGTATGTGGAATGACATGCTTCATCTTGCTACCTCTACCTTGATTGCAGAGGGCTCTCTAATACTCGGATAGCGATGGCCTTTCCGTGGGATTTCAGGGATGTACGAAGTAATTAGGGCTTCCCCTGGCAGTGACTTTGCTTACACTAGTGTGTCTTTGGAGATAACTCTGGTCTTGTAAAACTAGGGGTCTGCTTGGGGCCCTTCCTGGCTTTAGGGTTCTAACCGGAAAGGAACCTCAACACCACTAACCTTGTGGTTAGGAAGTCCAGAAAACTATTTGCACATGCCCTCCAGATACAGAGGAGAAATATGGAACAGCTTGTCAACACCCTCATCAAGGGAAAGAGCACTTTCTCCAAATGTTGGCTGTAACAGGTGCAGCCAAAACTAGTTTTAATGGCAACTTACTTTTGAATGACATTTTACAGCCCATGTGTTCAAAAAATTTCGTAAGCATCGCAACCCCTGAGGGACTCCATTTAAAATTAGAATTGTCATTTGCTTCACTACCTAATTGTCAATATCTTAGTTAACCTTAATAGCAAAATGAAATCCACAAAAGGTCATCTGAAACAGGTGCGGGTTGTTTTAGGCATGACTTACTGCTGATACTTTATATTTAGAAAACATATTGCTGGCTGCAAAGGTTTTCTTTTTTTTGAGATCTGTTTCAACATTTAGTTCACTTTTATTCATTCAGCAAATTCATTGAGTACCTACTATATGCCAGACAAGAGCTTGAATAGCGCACATATAAGAGAAAAGTCCTTGTGCTTATAGAGTGTACATTCTTCTTTTTTTTTTTCTTTTTATGGCTACACCTGCAGCATATGGAAGTTCCTGGGCCAGGGGTCAAATCAGAGCTGCAGCCTACGCCGTAGTCACAGCAACACTGGATTCCAGTCTCACCTGCAACTTATGCCGCAGCTTGTAGTAACACTGCATCTTTAACCCAGTGAGCTGAGCAAGGCCAGGGATCAAACCTGCATCCTCACAGAGACAAACATCGGGTCCTTAACTCACTGGACTCACTGAGCCACAGTGAGAACTCCCAGGGTATACATTCCAATAGCTTACGTGCTTGAATCTGGAAGGAAGGGGGATGAATGGGAGAACTGAGAATTTCAGAGGAAACTGAAATTTAAGTGCCTTGTCCAAGACGGCAGCTAGTAAATTTCAAACCTGGAATTTTATCCAAAATCCTTTTTTAAATTCACTGATTTTACCCACCAAATGAGTAAAATGAAGAATACTTCGTAAGGGTCAGGATATTTTTTCATCTTTACCTCATTTCATATGTCCTAGGTGAGCCCTCCGCCCTTGGAGAACCAAGGTGCTAGTGATTTCCTGAACTTTCCAGTCACTTTTGCAGCCCTGCAGCTCTCATCCTTTCCCCTTTCTGCCTCTCGTTTGCTCCCACCAATCAATCATGACCATATATCCCCAACCTTACTCCACTTGCTCCCATCGTTCTTTCTGTAATCCACCTTGCATTCCTCCACTTTTTGATTTCTTATCCCAGCTACTGTCTATTTAGTCAATGGTTAAGTTTTTTTTTTTTTAACATAAATGTATATTTAGCTCTGCTTTAGATTATTAAGTTCCTCCAGCAAAGGCTTAAAGGACATTTGTAGAATGATTGAACAATGATTGAATGAATGTGTCAGCATGATTTGTAAGTAAAAAAAAAAAAAGAGGGTATGGAGGCCCTGTTTTGGATTAAAAACTTCTGAAATCCCCTTAGGAGTCATAGGAAAAGGCGGTCTCAGATACCATCATCTCAGGACAGGAAAATGGATGTCTATAATTGAAAATTCTGCTTCAAAAATTTGAAAATGGGAGACTTAATTGAAATAAATCACAAAGCTTGAAAAACTCTCCTTTAGTAGTTCTTGCCTTTGTGATTTTTGCATCCCTCTGTCATCATTCTCTCGCCACGCTATTGTTAGCTAGCACGACCAGCTCTTCCTGTTGTGTGTTATGTCAAATTTCTAGCCATTAAAGGAAGCCTGCTTATGTCCAGGGACACAGAACTTCCCTTAAAGCAAACATCTCTCTTATGAAGGAAGTCTCTGGGTAGGGGAGGATGCCTTTCAATCTAAGATGTGCCTTTTTCTTTTAATGAGCGTGCGTACATCCACCCTCAGCTTCCTTTCTTGGCTTCTCCTCTCACTCTTCTGCAGGTATAACTGCGTGTCTGCAGACACGGTATAAGACAAAGCACCCACTTCTTCCCCCTGTTGCCATGAGAAAACTTGGATAAGGAGGTTAGCAGGAACTGTTTCTCAAGTTCTAGGAAATGGGTTCTTGGAGTTGATACTAAAGAGTGTCTTCTCTGTAAGGGTATTAAAAATCTGTCCATCTTTTTTTTTTTTTTTTTTCCAGTTGAGTGGCTAAAGGATAAGGTGGTACTTAATTGGATACCAAAGATTGTATTTGATTCAGCTTCATTTGCTCTGTTCCATCTTTGCCTTGTTCCTTGGTGCTTAAGTTTGTGGTTAATGGATGAGTCAGTATTGAGGAAAAGCCAAGTCTAGATAAGGTTTGGGAATGTCAGTCAGCACCCGGAGACTACTTTTTCTCTGTTTGGTCTTTTTATATTGACTGCAATTCCCAGTATGATTAGAAACCTTCATTTGAACTAAGGCATTGATTTGTCTAATCTCCTATTAAGCCATGTATTGGGAGTGTTCAATCTGTTATTTTATTAGTCTTTTATCTCTTCTTCTAATTCTGTTAGCGAAGGGCAAAGCCCTGAGGTATTAGAACTCAGGAGCCAAAACATTTGTAGATTGAGTAGGGTTTGCCAGTGTTTACCAAAGTGTGGAAACAAACCATTGGTGGCATCAGAGATGATTTTAGGGAAGACCAGACCTAAGGTTGATAATGAATTGCCCTGTGTGAAAGTTAGTTCCTTTTCAATTCCCTCTCAGTTCTTCTGATTTCTCCAAGGTCAGAATCTTAAACTGGTGTAAGGATTACCCTTAATGCTTCTCTAACACTGGCTAATCTCTTTTGGGGGGCAAAGCATGGAGAGGCAAGAGCATCTACCTATCCTTCTTTGTTCCACCATTTTTAAACATTTTATCGAAATATAATTGATTTACAATGTTGTGATAATTTCTGCTCTGCAACAGAATGATCCAATTGCACCTATACACACTTCCATTCTTTTTCAGATTCCTTTGCCACATAAATTATCACAGAACACTGGGTAGAGTTCTCTGTGCTCTACAGCAGGTCCCCATTGGCTAATCAATCCATATACCACAGTGTGCATATGACAATACCAAACCCCCAGTCCATCTCTCCTCCCCACCACCTGTCCCGTTTAGTAACCATAAGTTTGTTTTCAAAGGCTGGGAGCCTGTTTCTATTCTGCAATAAATTCATTTATATCCTTTTTATAGATTCCACATATGAGTGATATGATCCGATGTTTGTTTTTCACTAACTTCACTTAGTGTGATAATCTCTAGGTCCATCCAAGTTGCTGCAAATGGCTTTATTCCATTTTTTTTTTTATGGCTGAGTAATATTCTTTACATTGTATTAATTACAATATTATATAATTTTGATTTACATACTATTTTTATATTGATGGTCTCCTGCCATTTCATTTCAAGTAATCACAGTCGTTGGCTGCTTCCTCTCAGAAAGTAAAGTGTTTCAATTTAAGAAAAATATTACTTAAATCATAATACACTTTGCAGAGGGATGTGACAGCAAATTACATGGGTGGCACGAGAAGACCGATGCTTGGGGACTGCTGGGGTAGGACAGTGAATGAGAAATGCCATTGCTAAATGCCTCACCTGGAGAAATAAGCCACAGGCACACGAGGCAAGGAGATGGATTCCAGAGGTAGAGTTGGCGTCTATACTGGAAAGCAGGGCAGGAGAGGCAAGGGGAGAAGCCTCACGTGGCTTATAGTATGGAGGACATCCAGGTTACCTCTTCTGTCCAAAGCAGCAGTGTGGCAAAGCCCAGCTTTTTCCCAAACTGGTCTTCTGGCCAGAGAAGTTAAGAAGCTCTCCTCCCAGGGAAGGCTATTCTCTATATTCACTACAACGCGGCTGCCTCTGTTAGGTGTGATTCTCAGTCTCACTGGCTTATGCGTTGCTTTTGTCACCATGGCCCAATTAAAAAAAAAAAAAAAAAAAAAAAAAATGCTCTTCTGAAAAGCAGCTGTTCAGAAAGAATTCAGACTTCACATCCACACAACATCATACTTTTTGTAAATTTAAACGATGCTTTCTCCTTTCCTCCTTCATCTCAATTTCTTCCATTTTGACAACAGCTGAGTCAGCATACACTCCGGGTTTATTTTCACATTTGCGCCTATGAGTTTCCCAAGGAGGGCTGCGTGGGAATATTCTACTGGTTAATAGCCTTGTATTGTTCAGGGCCTGCCTGAGATTTCGGGAGCACTCCAGAGGAGTTTATATTCCCAGTGCACGGCCGCAAGAGTGCTGCGGCTCCTACTCCTGAAATGGAAATCAGGTTCATTTTCCACAGGCGGCAGTTTAGGGATAACTCAGCCAGAAAGAAACCATCTTCGTTAATCAGTGCGCCCCCTCCAAGGGCAACCAGGCAATTCTTTCCCGAGAAATCTGCAGATTATCCAAATCTGACCCAGAACATTTCTGAGCAAAAGTTCATTTTCTCACTTTAAGATTTTCCTCCCTCCTGCTTTCCTTCTAACAGCCTTGCTTTTCTATTTCATTTCCCCGATCCTGAACATCAGAGTTGAAAAAGCCCCTTTTTCTGGAGTGGATGCTGAAGGGCTGTGTTAGGCAGTATATTTATTACCTGGAGTGAAGTGGCTTTTCACATCCAGGCAACCTTCCTAGCCTCCTTGCAGCCTCCGTGTTTAAGAAAGTCACTCCTTGGAGTTCCCGTCGTGGCACAGTGGTTAACGAATCTGACTAGCAACCATGAGGTTGCGGGTTTGATCCCTGGCCTTGCCATGAGCTGTGGTGTAGTTTGCAGATGCGGGGATCCCGCGTTGCTGTGGCCCTGGCGTAGGCCGGCGACTACAGCTCCGATTAGACCCCGAGCCTGGGAACCTCCATATGCCGTGGGACTGGCAAAAGAAAAAAAAAAAAAGAAACAAAAAAAGTCACTCCTTGCATGCACTGGACAATGGCTCTGTGTCAGCCAGTAAAGAAAGAGAGAGAAAATGTGTGTGTGTGTGTGTGTGTGTGTGTGTGTGTGTGTGTGTGTGTGTGTGTGTGTGTGTGTGTGTTGGGGGAGGGGGCCTTAACACAGCTAATGAGCACATTTCCGGTTTTCATTTTGTGCAGATGTTCAGTGGCTTCCATATGTCTGCTGCATGTGGCTCTGTTCATTCCGTTTGGTTTTACTAACCTTGGGGTTGCCTTTGAAGGAGGGCATGTGTATCCACTGTATCTTTCACTTGTGTTTATGCCTGAGATCCAATCTGGAATAGCTTTGGGAGTGGGGGTAGAGGAAGAAGGGCAGAGACAAAGAGGGAAGAGTGTGTGTGTGTGTTTGTGTGTGTAATCATCTCCAGGCACCCCTAATAGAAGAGTCTGTGTGAGAGTGTGTGTGTGTGTGTGTGTGTGTGTGTGTGTGTGTGTGTGTGAAAGAAAGACCATGTCCAGGTAGCCCAGCAGAGATTCCAGGCTGTCAGTTGCCCCCTAACCCTACTTCCAAGAGGCACCCTCTCCTGGATTGGCTGCAGCAGGAAGAGTCCCTGTGTGACTGATGTGTCTGGTTGCTTCCCATGCCATCAGCTGACCTGTCAGCTGGGTTTGAAGCTAGCCCCATTCCATTTCCAAGGGTGATGTATTTTACTTTTTTTCCCCTCTAAGTTAGTGTTTGGCAGTTGTGTGTGTGTGTGTGTGTGTGTGTGTGTGTGTGTGTGTGTTGGGGAAGAGGATGTCCCAGCACTGCTCTGGTGTTCCCCGGTGGCCAATTCCTGACATTTGTCTTCCTGTATATTCACAATTTGAGGACAAATAAAAATACACATTTAATTTAGGATGGCCCCTAATCTCGGGTTCTGCAGACCAGCTTTATCAGATAAGATGACACATTTCGTGACTATTCCCTCTTCTCCCTGGAGATGGCCCATTGGCGCCAGTGTCCCACACAGCAGAGCTTGATAACAGCTGGCTGGAGAGGTGACCACCACAGTGGAGGAGAAAGGGTTAGCCTGAGTTTACAAATCTCAAATACGTTTCTCCTTCTCAGCTCTGAGAACGTATCCAGTGGACGATGGCTCGTGTGTCTTTCTTGGTGGAAAGAAGAAGGTTTGCTCCCCAGCCAGCAAAAGCAGTATTTCAACTCCTGTAAAATAGTTGCAAAATGCCATATATGTCCAGAGAGGCCAGCGTAGCTTTGGCTTTCTTTGTGTCCTTCGTTATTTGCGTGGTTTTATTCAGACTGGAAACTCGTACAGTAATTAAGCAGTACTTTTATTTATATTGGAAAGTGTGTCAATTGTTTGCCTTCCGGCATTCCCTACAGTGCCCTTAGAAGAGTCGCACAGCTTCTTGCTTGGATAAAATTAAAGACCAGTAAGAGGATGTGCCTAATACTCTGGAGGTAGGGTGAGGTGCCGTTTCTCTGAGCCTAAAAGGAGATTTTCCAAAGGCTTTCGTGGCTTGCAAATAATAAAAAGCAGGTAGCATTTGCTCTATCTACACCTTTTTCTGAAGCATGGCTGAGTAGGTTTGTGGACTTCCCAGACTTTACTTCAGCGACTGTCTTTGTAAGACAAACCATTTACTCTGTGTATGTGTGTGTGTGTGTGTGTGTGTGTGTGTGTGTGTGTGTGTGTGTGTGTGTGAGAGAGAGACAGAGAGAGAGAACTATAAAATGGTATGATTTTTGTACCGGGGAAGAGAACTGGGACCTGGAGGAAGACACGACAGTCCTTCACAGTTTTCAAAAATAAGATGATCTGATTGGCTGGTACCATCAAGTGTGTCCCTGTCTAAAGTAAAATGTCTGGAGCTCCCTTTGTGGCTCAGCAGAAATGAACTCAACTAGTATCCATGAAGATGTGGGTTCAATCCCTGGCCTTGCTCAGTGGGTTAAGGATCCAGCATTGCCGAGAGCTGCCGTGTAGGTCTCAGATGAGGTTTGGATCCCATGTGGCTGTGGCTGTGGCTGTGGCTGGCAGCTGCAGCTCCAATTCAACCCCTAGCCTGGGAACTTCCATATGCTATAGGTAAGACCCTAAAAAAAAAGCAAATAAATAAATAAGGTCAAATATCTTTTTGTTTCCCAATAGCACCCTCCTCCATTGCTTTGGTCCAGGCTAAAGAAGTTACAAGATACAGCGTGGCCCTGGCTTGGCTGGAACCTGATCGGCCCAATGGTGTGATCTTGGAATATGAAGTCAAATATTATGAGAAGGTATTACTTGAATGATTAAGGTTCTTCTCCTTTGTTCCCTCCCCCACGCCCCTCCTTCCTCTCTCCCCTCTTTCCTTCGCTCCTTTCTCTCCAGTTTTCAGCCAATTTTAAATCCTGGAATACTAGGGAGTCTCAACGCCAAATGCATTTAGCTTGCCAATCAAATCCAATTATGAATTTTATCTTAAAAAAGAGAAAAATACATCATAGTCTATTATAACTATATTTTTTCTTGCTAGTAATGAGAATCAAGATAGCTACGAAGGTCTAATCTATAAACCTTCTATCAGGGAGAATGACTCATAAAAGTTGAAATAATGATCTGTTTAAGTAGATCACTGCTATTCAGAATCAAGGTGTGGATTTTGATGACTTTTAATAGAAAATCAGGGAAAGAAAATTACATTCCTCAGCCTCTTAAAGTTATAGAAAGACATTATTTTTACAAATAACTTGTCTCTTTTAAAGGATAGAATTCTGAAGAGAGCTATTTGCATTCAATGTTGTCTAGAAAATGAACAATTGTCTTCTCTTTCTTTTTAAAGATAATCATTTATTGGCTTCCTTATTAAAAGCAGAACAGGGAAAGGATTTTTCTTTTTCATTGAAATCAGATTACAACATTTTTGACAATTTCTAGCTAAAAAATAGAAAAAAAAAAAAAAGGAACTGTCTTACAGTAGTTATTTCTGTTAAATTGCTAGTTGTGGAGTGAGAAAAGCCACCAACCATCATCTAATATTCTTTTCAGAGAAGATGATGGGTGAAGATCCGGCCATGGTCCGTGTCAATAGTGATCATATGCACATTTCTTTCAACACCTAAGTAACATTAGTACTTCTAACATTGAAGCGAAGGTAGAGTTTAGAGTTTATCAGTCTCCATTTACTTTCAACCTCTGAGTGGACGGGCCTGGCTGCTTTAATGTCGTATCTGGAGTAAGCAGAGGGTTTATTTTGCCACCTTCCTTACTTGTACCCCCTCATAATGTAGGATCAGAACGAACGAAGCTATCGAATCGTCAGGACAGCTGCCAGGAACACAGATATCAAAGGCCTGAACCCTCTGACGTCCTATGTTTTCCATGTCCGAGCGAGGACAGCAGCTGGCTATGGAGACTTCAGCGAGCCCCTGGAGGTCACAACTAACACAGGTAAGGAGTTCTGAGGTTCTTTTTTCAACCCAGGGCAAATCTAAGAAGCTATACCAAATTTTTGGTTAGGCAAACATTTTTATCACAAAGGATTTGGCTTAAAATAAGATAGCCAATGTCTACAACCCCTCATGCTGTTTAGAGAACTTTTTTTATAATAGTATCTGATCTGTTGTTTCATATAAATCTGTTTTTCTCCTATTTTGAGCTTTCCGTAAACCCTGAAAAATGGGGTTGCCCAACTGACTAATTGAAAGTTGCCTAACTATCTTACATTAAGCTAGGAGTTTTCTCCCTAGGAAGATTAAAGAAGGCACCCATTGTGTTGTTATTGTTTTCTCCTGTTTATTTCTAGGAATCTGTTTAAATCAAGTCAAGTCAGGTGTTTGTTTGTTTGTTTGTTTGTTTGTTTTGCCACTCTAGACAACCACATCAGTCTTTCAACACTGTAAGTTGGACCAACTGGATGGCTGAATCAAAATGTTAGCAGAGAACCTAGCTATGCATAAGCAATTTACACAAGACATCTCCCCTCCTTAATTAACAAACCCAAATAGAGCCTACTGAATAAGGAGATGGTAGGGCAGAATTTTGTACCTCAGTTCCAGAAAGTAATTTTATTCACACATGATTAAATAAGAACTTTTTTAAAAAGGGGGAAGTACTCTAGAATTAAATCTGAAGGGGTTCCGATAGCCTTTGAGAGTATCCCGGATGGCTTCAAGGAGGAAGTGGCTGTTGAGCCCGGCAAAAATAGACAGTGTTGTTGTTTGTTTGTTTGATTAGTAGGCAGGGTGCAGGGTGCTGTGGCAGGGAATCATTCACAACTGCTTGTTCTTTTTGAAATTTCCAGAAGTCTTTCTCACTGCGGAATTTATCAGGAACTTAAGTAAGAATATGGACTGAGCATAGAAAAGAAAAGAAGCGAAAAAGCGCTGAGTGGAAATGTTTACCATAGGATTTATGAGCCTTCTTCACCTAATTATCAAAAGAATGCCTTTGTCTCCTTAAGGCGATCTTAGAAAACGCTGTCGTGTGAATACTTAATAAGGAGCAGAATAGGCTGTGAGCATTTCAGATGGTTTCAGAGAGTTGAAACTTGGGTGACAGTTAGAAGTTCTAGCTCGTAGGACTCTGCCCGAGGTGACGCTGTGTAACTCTCTTTGCCAGTGCCTTCCCGGATCATTGGAGATGGGGCCAACTCCACCGTCCTGCTGGTCTCCGTCTCAGGCAGCGTTGTGCTGGTGGTCATTCTCATTGCCGCCTTTGTCATCAGCAGGAGGTAAGCACTTAAGTCACTCACTGCCCCCACCCCTTCCCAGTGGCTTTCGATTAGCATCAGAGGGACATCATTTGCATCCCAAGCTCTGTCCTCTCTGCTTTGATCTCCGTATACCCACTAAGAGAGCTGCCTAACCCTGTGGTGGCAGCCCTCAAAGCTAAGTGCCCTGCAAAGACCAAGTCATTCCAGGAAACTAAGCCTAAGAGCCGGGCCAGTGGGAGCTTCTAGATAACCTCAGCTGTAAGGCGTTACATTTAGACCTCTCTTCAACCTGGACTTAATGCCAAAGGCCAAAAAAGGCCATATAAAACTTGGACCTCAAAGTTGAGCTCCGCCTTTTGTGAGCTGTGTTACTTCACCTCTTTGAGACTTCGTTTCCTTTTGGTAAAATAGGGATAATAAAATATCTGCCTTTGGGAGTTCTCCTTGTGGCCAAGCGGAAATGAACCTGGCTACTATCCCTGAGGATGAGATTCCACCCCTGGCCTCACTCAATGGGTTAAGGACCTAGCATTGCCATGAGCTATGGTGTAGGTCACAGAGCCGGCTGGGATTCAACCCCTAGCCTGAGAACTTCATATGCCACCAGTGTGGCCCTAAAAAGCCAAAAAAAAAAAAAAGATCTGCCTCTAGGAATTACTGATAAAAGAGTTTGGATTAGCAAAGCAGATAACCTGGCACACAGTAGGTGCTTCAATGTGATCTTGGTGACAAAGCAGGAAGTAGGCACTGTGCTCACCCTTCCCTTCGGAGAGGCCATCAGCCTTTCTGGAGACTCTCTTTTGAGCACTTTGTGAGAATGACATGGTTCTTGGAAATGAACCATGATAGTTACTTACTCTATGAGTTTGCCATCAAATATGATACTTGAAAAACAATCTAGACAAGAGAATAGAAATAGCTTGACAGCATATTCTTTTGACCCAGTTTTTCTTCCTTTCCTTCATTCCATCTTCTGTTAACACTGTCTGGAGCCTCCAGAGGAATGAGGGCCTGGGCGGGGCGGGGGGCGGGGGGGAAGAAAGAAAGAAGCGGGGGGCGCTGTTGCTCATCTTGAGCATCTGCCCCTATCTAGGCCTTCTTGTCTCCCATATGGGAATCTTCCCCTTCTCAGACCTTCTCCCCACATACCATCAACTGTTTTACAAGGTGGCACTTTTTTTTTTTTTTCAATCTGGTTGGTTTGTGTGTTGGGGGGGCTGCATCATGTGGAATTTCCTGGGCCAGGGATCAAACTGGAGCCACAACAGTGACCCAAGTCACTGCAGTGATAATGCCAGTTCCTTAACCCGTTGTGCCACAAAAGAACTCCATAGGTGTATTTTTTTTTTTAATTGAAGTATAGTTGATTTACAGTGTGTTGATTTCTGCTCTACAGCGAAGGTATTTGGGTACACACACACACATAAAATGTGTGTGTATATCCTTTTTATATTATTCTTTTCTGTTATGGTTTATCACAGGATACTGAATATCGTTCCCTATGTTATACCAGAGAACCTTGTTGTTTATGCATTTGCATCTGTAACCCCAAACTCCTGATCCAACCCTCCTCCCCTTTGACAACCACAAGCCCATTTCTGTTTTGTAGATCGGTTCGTGTTATATTTTAGATTCCACATATAGGTGATATCATATGGTATCCAGGCTTTTAAGAAAAAAGCAGAAATTGGGGATGTTGAAGTGATCCTTTTAAATATAGATATTTGCATGTCATGGAAGAGGAAATTGATACTCAGATAGGGGTAGGACTTGTCCAGGGTCATTATATTGTTTTTGTGGTACGGATATGCCTAGACCCCCAGACGCCATGCCTGGCTCTTGGGCCACTGTCTGTGGCCCTGTCTCTCTCCACCCCTCCCATGGGTGATCTGGCCGATGTCACAACGTGGCCTCTGGCTCTTTCCACTGGCTTGGGCAAATGACCATGATTTTCTCTTACTCTGTGGTACATTCTAAGGGTGAGGACCATCTATTAGTTTGCCTGGATGGTTTCACTTGTCCCCTGTATTTATTAATGTCGTGTCTCTCCGCTCACTCTCCAAAATGTCCTGGCATAGACATTAGTCAGGACTTTGCCCACACAGTGAAGAACAACTCCTTAGAGCGTGTAGGCACCCATATTTGTCATCCTGTTAGTTCTTTTTGGTGCCAAGTCTGTTTGATTAGAGCAGTGAATTTCATCCTGAAGAAGTTAAATCCACTACAAACACTCACCTCTCTTGGTGTAACACACACATACAGACATGCATCTAGATATGCCCACTGCATCCTGCATAACAATATACCTCAGGCTTCAGAAACTTCAGCTTACCCTGGGCAGAATCGGTGACTCCCAGAGTCCTTGCCTTCCTTTTGATTTGAGAAGTCGATTAAAATGGACCTCTTTCTTGTTCGTTGCCATTTGACTTTATGTCTGTACACACACCAGGCTCAAACCCATAGAACTACCGGTATTAGTCAACATCCATCTGAAAGTGGGGAGGATTGAGCGGGTGAAGCGTATATAGAAATTACATGGGCTTTTGTTTTTCATTATCACGTATTTCTGCATTTGAAATTTTTACCGTATATATAAACCAACTTTGGTCATTAGAAAACCAAGATGTTTAGCAGTCTAAAAATAGAAAACAAAATTATGATTACCTTCACCTCAAAAAAAAGATTTAACTGAGATCCCGCACCCGAGGATGCTGGGGACCATAAGAGAGAACCTTGTTTACAGAAAATGGGTCTCATCATGATCCTCAACCAAGATATGGTTGGAAGCATTCTCTCCTTGCAGTCTGGCTTTCCTTTAGCTCTACCTTTTGCTTGTTTGTTTTTTGCATTTTAAGTTGACCTAAATACAGTAGTGGGATAGAAGTAATTAAAAATAAGCCACCTCGTTATTTTTTTTTTCAGATGTTGTTCTTTGACCAAAAAAAAGAGAAGCACATGAAAATGTAATGCAGGTAGACAAGTTTATTAAAAGCTGTAGCTATAGAAAATAACCTCATAAGCTTGATGACTTAATTTCCTTTCTGCTTTTATTGATCACTTTATTATTTAAGGCAGGATTGATCGGATTTCCAATTATGAGTCCCCACCTTAGAGAATTGAGCCTGTCAAGTTACCCAGCGATGATTCCTGTCCCTTCTCCCCCATTTAAAAAAAAAAAATGTCACTACCCAAGGCTGATAAACACTGCTTGGTGATTGGTCCTCAATGGATCACTTTTTAGAAAATGAAATGTCAACCTCTTGGCCTCCTATTGATTCTTCTTTAGTGTCGGACATAAAGCTGTCATGGAAAGGCTGCCTGGAGCCAGGTAGCTGACAGGCTTTGCCGCGGCCGATGCACACTCAGCTGATTCTTCTCCGTGTGCAGGCCGTGTGCACTGCGGGTGCTTAAATGGGACAGAAACAGGTGAGGAGAGAGGAAACAGGGAGTGCAGACAAAAGTCCGGTCCATGCATTTAGTGAGAGCACAAATGAAAGATGGTAAATGGTACCCCTGCCATCACCTTGCCAGGCTGCAGCCAGCATCTAGGAAAGCAATGGATGAAACACGTTAGCCCAGAAAATGATGCAGCTGCTTTTTCTCTCTCAGAGCCAAGGATAGCTGACAGCAGAATGCAGGGTGCCAGACACAGACCCCTTATAGGGTGAGTTCCCACACTGCTGACGATGTCAGATTTTTTTTTTAAGAGGTAGATGCACAGAGAGCCACACACAGAGGAAAGTTTCAGCCCTTCCGATTACCTCCAAGAAAAATCTGTGTGGTGCTAATTTGTCATTTAAGAACAAGGAAATGGCTTCAAGCTCACAGCTAGTATCTTGCTAGATTTTCTTTTTCATTTTTGAAAGTTTCATTGATTTACAATATTGTGATAATTTCTGCAGTACAACATAGTGATTCAGTTGTACATATACACACATCCGTTCTTCTTCAGATTATTTTCCCATTAGGTTATTACAGAATATTGGGTATTGGTCCCTGTGCTATACAGCAGGTCCCTACTGAGCATCCATTACATACACATAGAATTTTTTTTTTTTTAGTACCAGTTGTTTTCTTTGTTTCCTTATATTTACTTTATACAGAGAAGCCTGAGCATTAGGCAAATCAGAATTATCTCTAATTTTCCCAATAAGAAATTCCACTCTTTTATTTTGGCCAACTTGAAAGTGTAAACATTGGGGGGGGGGGCGGTTCCTCAGGGCAAGAATCAAACTTCTAAGTTTACACATTTCATTATATACTTAAACTGGCATACGGAACACCTTGACTTAGATACCGCATATGTTTATACCACCCACATTACATTGAGGAAATTAACTTACATTTTTCTGAGCATCTGTGATTAGTGTCTTCCTCATTACTTGTCACTTAAGTTATAATTTAAGGATTCTGTCGGCTTTTCAGAGCGCATAATTGTACCTGCCATCTGCGTTGTTTAGGTGCAGCCCTCCTTATATTTCTGTGATGTTGTCCCTAGAAATCTCCCAGACTCCATATGCACATTCTCTTGGGAACATGATGCCATTTTCTTAAACTCCTGTAGGTAAACAATTGGGATCCTCCCTGTGTAACCACATGATTGCTTTTAACAGTGATTTTTGAAAGGACTGTTAACAGTGACATCATAAAATGCAACGAGAAGGTCACAACCTTAGGACTAATGATACCCATGATGGATGGTGTTACATTCCTTTGACAGCAGCCCCCCCCCGTTACTTTTATATTAATGATTTCATCAGTTTACCTCCAGATGCATCCGGTATAGTCTTAATTCAGGTTGCTTTAAGCTTACGGATCTTCCCCAGATAGTATTTTATTTTATTTTATTTTGTCTTTTTTTTTTTTTTTTTTTTTTGTCTTTTTGCCATTTCTTGGGCCGCTCCCGCGGCATGTGGAGGTTCCCAGGCTAGGGGTCGAATCGGAGCTGTAGCCACCGGCCTACGCCAGAGCCACAGCAACGCAGGATCCGAGCCGCGTCTGCGACCTACACCACAGCTCACGGCAACGCCAGATCATTAACCCACTGAGGAAGGGCAGGGATCGAACCCGCAACCTCATGGTTCCTAGTTGGATTCGCCAACCACTGCGCCACGATGGGAACTCCGTATTTTATTGTTCATTATGAGTGAGAAATACTTTTAAGAAGTCTAGAACGTGAGATGAATCTCTCTTTGCTAAAGGACAGTTGGGTGATCAGAGACAAGTGTTGCCTGATAACCAACCATAGGTGGCTTTTATACTGGCCTTCTGTTGATTGCCGACGCTGCTGGTTTTCCATTTATGTTAGGGTTATAGACTATCCCTTTTCCTTGAATGAAAGAGAAAGGAGGGAATTGATTTTAAGAAAAAAGTGAAATGGCTATGGCAGAATATGTGAAGGAGGTGCACAGATGGCTCAGGTTAGAAAGCTACTGGCATCTTACATGTTAGGTACTTAAAGCCTGGAGAAAAGATCGAACAGTTAACTATACGAAGGTCCCACAGCTAATTAGTTGCCTGATCAGGACAGGAGTCCTTCTTTCCTGACTTTCTCTACTGGCATAGATCATTTTAATGTCTTTTGAACTGGAAAAAAAAAAAAAAATTAACCTATGTCAAGAGTTAATGTTGACCGTTGTAACGAACCAAAATTTCAAGAGTCTCATCCGTTATGTTGGTACCATTTGTGACCCCTGATTTAATGTGCAATGTCACACATGCTATAAAGTCAGACTTTGCAAGTTGGTTTGTCTTCTTTTGAAGGTTAAGATTTTCCACTTTGGAGCTGAAGCTGTTCCCATAATGCGGAAAATGGTTACCATTCAGTGTATATCTATCTTCCCTGGGGTCCTAATTGGAATATTATGATCACATAAGAATGAATACACTTAAATGGTAGCCTAAATTGGCTCTGATGAAGCCATGTAAATTCATACAATCAGGGGGCAGATGGTGCCGCAGGAACATTTCTAAACAACTTGTGTGCAATTGTACGGTTCAGTTCCACCCATTTCAAAAGGTTGCTCGTGAGGAGTGTGTAGCCATCATTTGGTGCGAGTACAGCGACAGCTTAAGGAAGGGGAAAAAGAAGGATGGCTTCGATGAATCTTCATGGATGCTGCCGTTAAATGCTGGAAAGGGTCCTCCTGGAGCTGTGCTTCTTAATATATTGCTTTATCTTCTTTAATCCACACTTTAGCTGAATAAAGTACTTACCTTTTGCTAATTAGTTTTGGAACAGTGAAGTGCATCCATCACATCCATCCGCTTGATCAGGGAAGTCAGTGGTTTCATAAAAGTGGGGTTTATGCCGGGCCCCTGCCATGCTTCTCTCCGCTATTTTGTTTGTTTTATGGGCAAGTCAAGGTTCTGGGAGGGCACTGGGGGCTCCTGCTGAGCCTCAGCATTGTCTGTTAATACCCTGATCCTGCCTCCTTGGGCTTAAGTCACAAGCTTTCAAAGTTTCCCCTGCAGTGGAGGTTCTTTGCTCCAACTCCTGCAGTTGAAAAGTTCTGTATTTCCTTCTGGAGCATTCACTCACAAACCACTCCCCTCCTTTCCTTTTTTTAATCAGCTTGCCCACGTCTCGACAATTAGAAAATCTCCCACAAAGCCTTCCTCCTGTCATTCAGGTGATCTGCCTCGGATGTCATTTTAGACTTAACACTCTTTTTTAGGCTGTGTGGTTTCCTGACCCAATAATCAGCTTCCATGACTTTCTCTCTGCTGGACAATAAGGGACATATTGTCCTACCCTGAGTCAAAGGGGGAAGGGTTGTCAGGTGACAAAGGTAGAGCCGGACTCGGGCCTTTTTCGTTTTCAAGGTATTATTAAGTAGCTAATAGGCTGCAATTAGCCTCTGCCCAGTAATCCTTGTGCTTCTTTGTCAGCATTTCTCTGGACTCTACCGGGGTCTTCTCCTCCCAGCTACAGTCCAAGGAAAAATGTTTCTTTAGAAATACACCTTCTCCTCTAATTTACTTCCTCCTTCTACTTTGAGAAGTCTGAGACAGGGGATGGGCGTGTCAGCCGTGTAATTAATGACCCCTGCCATTTTGCCTTTCCTCTGGCTTGGCACATGTTTAATAAATGCGCTGATGTGAAACGGATAAGGGCACTCCAGGCCCTTTGAGGCCACTTCTGTCTTTTGGTATCTACCAGTTTTTGACGAACTCACCGGCAATTTAAGTTCATACAAAAACTGCTCCTCTCTATGCATTTTTTTTTCTTTCTTCTTTAAAGGAAAGAATTCACATCAGTAGTCAAGATCTAAAGTGGTTTAAAAGATAGACTTGTAATTTTAGATAATGCTTTTAGGAGCTCTGATAAGATACAATCTCTCGGGCTGGCAAGACCCTATCACACCCTTGGGACCTAGCCACGCGTTTCCCTGACATAAAGTGCTGTTTTCATAGTCCCTGACCTAACACTCTTGTATTTCCTTTAAGGGGGGGGTGGGGGGCGGTATTTGGGAGGGAACTAGATCTTTCATACAAGCGTTTGGTCCAGGGTGTTTAGACCTGTTTAGTTTCTTTGATGAAGAAATGGATTTGGAGAGCAAGTGGAATCCAGTCGAAGCAGATTTATTAATATAAAATGTGGAGTTCCCATCCTGGTGCAGTGGAAACGAATCCAACTAGCAACCATGAGGTTGCGGGTTCGATCCCTGGCCTCACTCAGTGGATTAAGGATCTGGCATTGCTGTAGCTGTGGCAGAGGCTGGCAGCTGTAGCTCCGATTAGACCCCTAGTCTGGGAACCTCCATATGCCACAGGTGTGGCCCCAAAGAGACAAAAGACAAAAATAAATCAATAAATATAAACTGTGCTGTCATTTATAATTTCACTAGATATCATCATATAACTTCATCTCTGCTGTGAGAGGCACGTGAGGTTGTGAGCTGCACGGGGCAGACACACGCTTCCTATACTTTCTAAGAGGGTCATGGGAGAAGCACTTACCCCCTGCCTCCATTTCTTTCTCTGTCCAGTGGGACTGAGCATGTGTCTGTCTGCCCGATTGCTTTCATACGGTTGTTGAGAAGCTGTGACGTGAAGGCGCTTTGAAAAGTTCAAGGGGAAGGAAAAACGCCAGCTCTTACTTGGGACTGAATTGCACGCACGCACTTTGAAGTGAATTCTAGTAACTGAGGTCTCTGTTGACTAAGCTGGTTCCTGCTTTGCAAACAGTGAGAGGAGGAGATAATATGTGTGAGGAGAGCACTTTGAAAAGTTAAATGCAGTGGGAGAGCGCAAGGTATAATCACTCGCAAGGGAATCAGACACACCGAGGAACATCTGTAGGCTCCCAGGGTCTGATTGCGGAGCTGGCTCCCGGACTGCTGGCAGTTAGGAGAGGAATGTGGGTGAGGAGCTGGCACACGTCACCTTGGTGGCACGGTGCGCACCCTTCTCCTCCCTCCCCATCATCCTGTCCTTCAGGGGGGACATCCGTCTCCACTTTTTCAAAGCACAGGGGTTCGGGGTACCAGGTTCTGACAGACCACCCTGCTGGGACCCACTGTGGCCATCAGGCAGTCTTCTGTCATCACAGAGCCTCAGTTTCCTCTTATGTAAGAGACTTACCTTGTCTTTAAGGCTCTAAGAATATTGCAAGATGTATACATGTAAGGATAACCTGACCTCCTTGCTGTACAGTGGGAAAATAAAAAAAAATTAAAAAAAAAATATTGCAAGATGATTCTAAATGGCAATGTAAACCTGACATTTTTGACAGAAACACAAATGTGCACATTTTATTCACTCATATGGTCTTGGTGAATAAGAGAGAGCTCTAAGATCAACTGAATTGATGTTCCAATTTATTTAATAAATGTATCTACATACATACACATGAAGAGTGTGTGTGTATATATAAACATATCAAGACTACTGATTCAAGCTTTGTATATATTCAAGATTTCTTGGAGTTCCCGTTGTGGCTCAGCCCGATAACAACCTGATTAGTATCCATGAGGATTCGGGTTCGATCCCTGGCCTTGCTCAGAGGTTAAGGATCTGGTGCTGCCTTTTGCAGGTTGTGGTGTAGGTCCCAGATGGAGCTCAGATCCTGAATTGCTGTGGCTGTGGCATAGGCCGGAAGCTATAGCTCTGATTTGAAAGATTTCTTTTGCCTAAGATTTTTATAACCAAGCCGAATCTCATGCCTATAGGCCACTGAGGGCAAAAGGCCAACCAGAAGACCATATACCATTTTTTGGAAAAAACAATTAGGCTACAAATAGAAATTTATCGTTACTCTTGCAAGTTTTTTTTTCCCACAAACTCTTAAGGAATGTTATCTACTAAATAGCAGATATCTACCTTTTAAATTGTCATTAATAATTTAGGAATTTGTATGCAGCAGCTGAAACCAATAACCACAGAATTATTGCTTTAAGAATATCATATAATATGATAATGAATTTTTGTGTGGTAGTGGTTGTGGTGAAAGCAACAGGGCTTACTATTACTTATCATGTACTTATTGCCTTTGATGTATGCAGAAGGCACCCAGGAAAACTTATTTTAATTCAGAATATATATATGGGGAAATTATCCAGTAAACTCATAATAAATCTATCTAGTTCTATAGTTCTCTTCAATATTATAAAAATATAATAAATTCTAATTCTATTATAAAATATTTGCTTTGTCACCTCAGGTTAGTATTGTGGTTAAGAGCAGAGACTCTGGATTCTGTCTTTAAAACCATTGCTTAATACCACGGTGAGAAGTTATTTACCTCACGTAAACCTCAGTTTTCTTATCTGTGAAATGTGCATAATATATTTCTCTGGTAGCAAAGAATTGTGGCTTAGAGCTTTTGAAATATTGTGGCTTACATGTTTTTAAAATCTTGCTTTTTTTTCTTTAACCTTTTAATAGACGAAGTAAATACAGTAAAGCAAAGCAAGAAGCAGATGAAGAGAAACATTTGAATCAAGGTACAGAAAATTGGGTTAATTTTTTATATTGGATTTTTGATTTTATATTTTATATATTGGATTTTATATTTAGCGCATGTCTCATGTTTTCCGTTTATAAATGTCTAACTAATATACCTGTAGCTGTTAAGATTATATTCCTTTCATGGAATTATCTAAATAATGTGCTTCAAAGTAACAAACTAAAATAGGTGACTGGTGTTATTTAAAGGTGGAGGAGGTTGGGGAATTTCCTTAGATGTTTCTTTTCTTTTCTTTTATCCTCCACCCTGAAAAGGCACTGGTCTAGCTGGCTCATTTATGTAGCCGGGTGGCGAGATTTAACAGGTAGCAATTGTTCCCATATTATAAAGTAAAATATTTGGAGACAAATAGAATAAGGAATTGAACACATCACAGAGTATGTGCTGTGGAATTCAGGATTGGCAAGATTTTGTTAGTGAATTTTAGTTATTCTGATGTTTCAAAGGGGGGGCAAAAATTACATTCGGAGAATTGGCTCTGAATGACTAGAGCAAAGTAGAAGACTCAAATGAACAGTGGTTGATGACTCTCCGGGAGTACCGTCCCCTAGAACTTCCTAAGATGATGGCAGTGTTCTTTTACTGCACCGCCATCCAATGCATCAGCCAGTAGCGTAAAGCACCTTGAAAACTTGAGAAGTAGCTAGTGTGAATAAGGAAGTGAATTTCAAATTGTATTTAATTTTAGCTCGTTTTGCATTTAAATAGCAACAAGCGGCTAATAGTTCCCCTACAATTAGCACAGGAGGTAGAAGAGCAGGAAGAATTATCTTAAGGCAGATTGTCTTGGCTAGAGCATAAAAAGTGACAAAGGGACATGGAGTGTCTGATAGTTTTCCATTTGTTCATCTCAAGTGTCCTTTCTTAAAAAGCACACTTTCTCATCTGTATGTGGTGTATATTTTTTAAAACGGAAAGTGATGTATTTTTTTTTTTTGAGATGAGGACAAAACAGACAGCCTTGGAAAATCAAAGTCCAAATTCAAAAGCTAGCCGGTATCCTGCACCTTTCGGGGACGGGAGGGGGGGGGGCCTGGCTCCCGCCCCCCGTCAAGCCTCAGGAACTCTAGCAGGGAAAGGCAAGGTGTGAATGCCAGTGGAAAGTTCCCAGCAATTACTAATGCCTCTTGTCCCAGACATCTCAGACTGACTACCTCGGAGCTCACATTCTGAATTCAGTTTACCAGGAACTGTGAGGTGTGGCCGAATCACCCTTCCTGGTATTCAAACCACTCACAATTCAGTTACAACCTTTTCTTCAGTTGAAGCTTCCACGTGAAATTCCTTGTCTGTGCTTACAGCGCCTTCTTTCTAAAACAAGGAAAGTGGCAATCCAAGACAGACTGTGCATTTGCAAATTGTTTTCGGGTGAGAATGCTGAACCCTAGCCCCTTGATGTAAGTCCGCAGAACTTTGTGCCTTTGGAGAAAGAATTTGGCAAAGAGACTGAGGGCAGTGAGACAAATAAGTGTTTATTAGGAGAGAAGAGAAGTGTGGAGAAAATACAGGCATGGGGCAGGCTGGTGGTAGGGAGTGGAAAGGGAGAGAGAAAGACGCAGAGAAAAAGCAAGAGAGGAAGAGAGCAACACGTGCTCTGAAGGTTGTTTAAATCACTTCTATGGGGGCAGTTCCTCCAGACTCCCTCTGGCCCATCATCTCATCTCGCTTCATCTGCCTTTGGCTTGACTCAGGGCCCTGCCCTCAGGATGGATTTGAGCACAAGGGTCTCTGGGAAGTTGACAGGATGTACTATTTTCTGGTGCCCCTCCTTTCTCTGACCCCCCCCCCCCCCCGAGGAAGCTTTCTGCGAGTGTGTAGTTCTGGGGGTCTCCTTGACCTCAAAAATGAGAAATAGATGGTCTCTATCTTTTATCCAAGTGGGATGCAGCCTTTATCTTGAAGTTATCTGTCCACAGGGAACAGATGACAGTTGCCCAGCCTGGGACTCATCTATCGCCTGCTTCAAAATCAACTCGCAGCGATTATCCCTCTGGTCCATTTAACTCAGGTTTAATCATTGTTTATTAATTGTTGGTCCAGATATGGGGCAAAAGGTGACACCCTGTAACAGGGTCATTTGAGAAAGTGTCTGTTATCTTCCCTAAGGGAAGATAAGATAGCTGGGGATGGTGTGTAGGATGCAGCTGACGGGGACAACACTGTTTAGCTAACACGCTCCACATTCCACCTTTCCTTATAGAGACTCTCTTTTCCTCTGTGGGGTAGCTTGTTTTTAAAATTTCATCCTTGCAGTGTGAAGACATTCCTGGAACTCAGTAGGGTTAGGGGCCTCTTAAGTGGCTCGCAGTTCTTCGTTTACTCCCTAACGCAACCCAGAGCAAGAATTCAAGCCTCTGCCTGTGTCTACGCCAAGTACTCTTCTCCTGCTAAGAAAACCTCTTCTGTGCGAAATACTTTTAGACCCAACTTCCGTTTACTAGTGGTTCCTGAGAAATGTTCAGTCACCCTATTGCATGTTTATCACTTAGGTGTTAGAACTTACGTGGACCCCTTTACCTACGAAGATCCCAATCAAGCAGTTCGAGAATTTGCCAAAGAAATCGACGCATCCTGCATTAAGATCGAAAAAGTCATCGGAGTTGGTACGTGTCTGAGTGTCTAGAAGCCTGTTGTCACTGTGGGTATTAAATATATACGTGTGGATTATATAAACGCATAGGACCAGATTGTGTGTATGTGTATATGTAAATAGCTATGGACGTGAAATTTCCTTGATCTGAGGAAAACACCAGCGCAGGGCCGGGCATGGAACAAGCACTCAACAAAGGGTAGCTATGAGCAATTCTTTTTCCACCTCGACTATGTTTCTGGTTCAGAGTTGATTCTTTGCCTCTCCCAAAGGTGAATTTGGTGAAGTATGCAGTGGGCGTCTCAAAGTGCCTGGCAAAAGAGAAATTTATGTGGCTATCAAGACGCTGAAAGCTGGTTATACAGACAAACAGAGGAGGGACTTCCTGAGTGAGGCCAGCATCATGGGACAGTTCGACCACCCCAATATCATTCACTTGGAAGGCGTCGTCACCAAATGTAAGTGGGTCACCCCCTTGACAGAGCCGAGTGAGGAGTTACTGGCAAATTAAACACACATTTTCTTTCCAGGGAAATGACAGATGGAGCAGACCCACTGATTGCTAATAGGAGGAAATCAGTGCAGGACAAGTCATTAATCTTGTAGTCAGCTCTAAATGAGTCTCTGGTTTAGGCTGATACCCTATTTCCAAGGCAGCTTGTGTGAGATTTTAGGGAAATTAGTATTGCTGATTTGGGGTATGCCTTGCCATCTTTCATATCTTTGCTAGACCAAACTGATTGTCACAGGGTAGGCTCAAGCAGATGGTAAGCAAAATAAATTTTAAGTACTTTTCATATAAAACACAACAAAACCTCGCCGCACCTTGTGCTCAAAGCTTCAGTTCCAGATGCAGGGAGCGAATCTTGGGAATCTGTTATATTTGGGGGATTTGCTTGTCTGCTCTGCCTGATTTATGGCAGTTGCCGTTCAGCACCTATTTACAGTAACACCTGGGTGAACCTTCCTTTTTTAGTCCATTAGCGGTCGCTGAGCCCGTGAACCATGCTTCAGTTAAAATACGACAGAGCTCAACAGGCACATTTTGCGAAGCAAACCCTGAATACATCTGTAAGGCTGGCTAAGAGCAACTTATAAAGTGGCATGTGGACCAGGCAGCTGAAATGGTTACTATTGAAGGTGGCTCTGTTCCAGGAGCCGTGGTACCTACCACAGTTGCTACAAGTCAGAGATCTTGTAAGCCTGGGGCTGTGTCTCCAGGAAGGACAAAGTGCCATTTAATTTGATTCCCAGTGCCTGTGAAAATTGGCTTCCATCAATGGGTGCAGAGTGGCTGCTGCAGTGGGTGAAGTGGATACGGTTCGAAGAGTAAACTATGGGCATTAGGTCTGGGTGGGGGTGGCAGTAAGACACAAAGGTACAGACTCTAAGCAGAGAAAACAGATTACTAAAAAAACAGAGCAAGAATACACTAATTTAGATGTCCTCAAACTTAAACATACATCATAATTCTGGAAAACTCATGAAAACACTTTGCTGGACCTCATCCTCACAGATTTGATTCAGTGAGTGGGGACCCATGAGTTCCCCTTTCTAAAGAGTTCAAGCTCAAACAAGCTGGAGTTCCGGGGACTACGTTCTGATAACCTTTGGCCTAGTGACCAAGGATTTGCAGATCATCTACTGCTAGTCAATTACTGGGAGGTCTTGACTAGTAGCTCAAGCTCTTGGTTTCTCATCTGCAAAACAGAGAGATGAAAATAGAACTTGCCTAACAAGGTTATTTCAGAGGCAGTATTTAGCATGTGTGGCATAATGCTTATTTAGCAAATTAAAAACAACAACAATGCAGTATTCACTGGCATTATTATGTCTTAAGAAGGACATCTTTCTCCATCTTCAGATTCCTTTAAAGAAGGAAACTTGATGCTTAGGGTATATAATTTTCCACCTCAGGTGAAGGCTATAATTAGCATAGAATAGCTCTATTGGCTTTTTAAGATTAGTTTTACAGACAGGATATTTTTTTCTGTTGCCTGTGGCCTTGGGGGCTGCCCAGAGCCCTTCACTACTTTAATTAAAAGATAACATTCCCTTTAAATACTTCTGCAGGCCCATTTTCTCAAAAGGAGGCTCTGTTCAGTGTGGGGTGTTTTTCCTGGGGTAGACAGTGATTTTCGTAGCACCTCTGCAGAAGAGAGAAGAAACAGGGGATCTTTGTGTTCAGGTCTCACCGCGCCTCTAAAACCTGTAGCCATTACAGCTGTAACTGCTATAAACGACTGGATGCATTTGCATAATGCAGTTGTCACTGAATTAAAATGATTTAAAATTTCCACCAGAGGAGCTGTCCCCTTCTCCTACCCTTCCCCTCCCCATGGCATCCTTGTCTGTTCCTGAGAAGGACTGGCCTCTGCCGGGAACCCAGCCTGCACCCGTTTTATTAGCCCCTCTGCCTATGGAAAGAGTCCTCTTTATGTCTCGTGTAGAGCTCAGAAAGATTCTAACGAATGGATATTTTTCATAACCAGAAAAAGGAAGGTAGAAAAATTGTGAAGATGATACCTATAGTGGGACGAGGGAGGTGTGAGGCCATGGGGGGGTCTGAATTCATGACCAGCAGTTCCTTAAGTAACTTTGCCAATGGACAGGGAGACTGTAAATTTTCTCCATGACCCTTTTACATCTTCTGCTTCCTTCCCCACCTTTCCAGGGGGATCTGGTGAAACAGAGGTAGGTGTTAATGCACCACCAAGAGAATCACCCCTTATCATCCGTTGACGAAGTATCTTTTGATTAAGACAGGTTCATTAAAACTCATTTAGACACATTTGTTCTGTGTGGTCACAGATGTAGAGGGCAAATGAATCTGATGACTTAAGAGCCTCCTATTTATATTGATAGGAACGTGTACTAGGACCTCTCCCTGGAACCGAGGGGAAGGAGATCAGAAGTGGTTTAACTCATCCTTTGGTCCACACCAAGACTCCTGTCCTTTCTGTCTGCTTTCATTCATCACTTAAATATGAACAGTCCATGGTGTTGTTTTCTCATCCCATATGCTTGCCTAAGAAAGACTTCTTAGGAATGATAGCAAATGCATAACCAGAAACCAAATTGATAGATGGGACTTCATTGAAATTAGAAGCTTCTGCTTTTCCAGAATGTTGCCTCCGAAATGAAGCCATTTTTCCTTTCCCCACACCAGATCAGAGGCTGATCTGAAAGGGGCTCTATGTGGGAAATGAATTGGTTTTTGAATAATTATGGGGCTTGGAGTTCCCATCATGACTAAGAGGAAACGAATCTGACTAGCATTCATGAGGACGCAGGTTCCATCCCTGGACTCACTCAGTGGGTTAAGGATCTGGTGTTGCAGTGAGCTACAGTGTAAGTCGAAGACAGCTCGGATCTGGCGTTGCTGTGGCTGTGGTGTAGGCCAGCAGCCGTAGCTCTGATTCGACCCCTAGCCTGGGAACCTCCATATGCCTCAGGTGCAGCCCTAAAAAGACCCCCCCCAAAAAAAGTATGGGGACTTCTCAGCAGTGACCCATCTCGTCCCACTTTCCTGACTGGGTGTCCAAGTCTAAACAGTCCACAAAATTAGCAATAAATATTTTTTTACTTATCAAACGAAAATTTTCTTTTCCTCCCAGAGACTCTTTTACGTTCTCTTTGCTTTAATCCTTGCCTCCGTTACACTCTACCCCCACCCCACTCCCACAGATTCCCTTTAGAAAGAAGGAGTTTCAGACCTTGACACCATTGCCAGGGATTAAGAAACTCAAGCATGAAGCTTATGTCCTAAGGTCCTCAGGAAGAAAACTAAAGTCAAATGAAAGTGTTTCCCCTAAACCTTAAAATCATTTTGATGTCTTTTCTGAAAAGAGGGGATAGGGTGCTAAAATGTTCTATTACTGAGTAAAAATTGCTGTCTGTAAATTAAAATTGACCCTTTTCTGTCATCTTTGTATTTGTCGTTGCTGCTGCTGAGGTTGGCAGCTTAAGGAAGCAAATAGACTTTTTTTTTATTGATAATTTTTTATTTTTTATTTTTTTTTATCGATAGGAAAGGGGAAAAGAAGGGATGTAGCTCATGACCTGGGGTGGGGGGGAGGGTTAATATTTGTACTTGAGCTTTAAGATGTGTCTGTGTCTGGGTAATGAAGTAGCCAGCATGCAGCTACTGCTCCAGGAAATGTGCGTTTCTCTAAATTAGGTTAAAAAAAGGAAAAAAGAAGTTTCTCTGTTCATTGATTCCTCTAGCATTACACAAGTGGCTCTTCTGGGGACAAAATTAATTAATTATCCTAAAGTTTTGGTTTTTTTTTTTCTTTCAATGGGCCTGCCCATTCATCTTCTCCATTTGCTTCATAGAACAAACACCCCTTCGCTTTCTCCCTGGATACCCGAGGCCACTTTAGTTAAAGACCTTGTCCAGAAGCCACCCAAAGGGTTAACCTTCCAGATGGAATTTAAACCTAACTCATCCTTTTAATATTTCATTCCTCGCTCCCCACAGCTGAGGCATAAGCTTGGCTTGTTTTAATTAAATTAGATCGCACAAGACAGGTGTCTTGGCAGGAAAATTGTGCACAGCCCATTTTTATCTCATTAACTGCAGTGCTCATCAAGGGTCTGTGTTTTTCTTTCTGAAAACTCTAGGTAAACCAGTAATGATCATAACAGAGTACATGGAGAACGGCTCCTTGGACGCATTCCTCAGGGTACGTGACTACTCAAACCCGAGACTGTTGGTATTGAGAAAACTCTGACAAGACTCCTTTTGGTTGTATCCTTGGGCTTTTTTACTGGGGTGAAGGAAGAAGAGGAGAAATAGAGAATGATGTGCTTTTTAAAAGCTATTCGATAGCCCACGTTCAAGGTGGGTTGCATTTGATTTATTCTTGGATCGTGGGGCTGTTGGAGCCATAGGTTCATTACAGTTGGATAATTTCCATCCATCGCAGGAAGCAAACCCAACTCCTCGGATGTGCTCCGCTCGTGAATTAGTGACTTTGGTCAAAAAGGCCCGGAAATAATATTGGAGTTTCATTGCACACCGGATACAGATAGCAAAAAAGATCCAAGTAATAAATGCTTGGTGAAAATTAATTTGGCCTAATGCTAATGAGATTGTACCTCCTTTTCCTCTGCAGAAGAATGATGGCAGGTTTACGGTCATTCAGCTGGTGGGCATGCTTCGTGGCATTGGGTCCGGGATGAAGTATTTATCGGATATGAGCTACGTGCATCGAGACCTGGCTGCACGGAACATTCTAGTCAATAGCAACTTGGTCTGCAAAGTGTCTGATTTCGGCATGTCCCGGGTGCTGGAGGATGATCCAGAAGCCGCTTATACTACCAGGGTAAGGAGACTTGGTGACCTCTGGGTTTTGACGCTGATGAAACTATTCCTCTCGCATTGGTGCTTAAGCCTTTTGTGATTTTTATATGTTCCTCATCCTTCAGAGCCTCTTCACAGCCATGTGTCCATTTTTAAGTCGTGTTTCCAAGAGGGATTTTGAAACAGCCTCTAGATATGTGACCACTTTACAAAGCCGCAAACTAGAGTGTCAGTATTGAATCTTTTCACACTTAATCTACCTTCCTTGTCCTTTCTTCCTGTTTATTTTAGATTTTCTACTTGGCTCCTTTTTATTCTTTTTTTAAAAAGTCTTCTTTTAAACAAGGCAGAACTATGTTTCTAGTCGGCTACCTACCGAATCTGAGAATGTATACACAGGATTTATTAAACATTTACACTATGCAAGGTTTCCCAGTATCTAATGGCCTTCATTTTACTACTGGTAGATAAGCTGGGATTAAGGCACAGTTAAGCGTTATCAGTATACAGTTAATGGCTATGCTATCTTAGCTGGATAATCTGAATAAAAGATACTAATGGAATAAACACAGAATCATAAAAGTTATTGGCCATTAAGGCTGACACTTGTTAAAATCAACATGAGGAAGGCCAGCCATTTTCCTCCTTTAATACTCACCATTGTGCATCTGGAATAGTAAGTGATAGTTTTGTTGTTTTTTTGTTTTGTCTTGTTTTGTTTTGTTGTGTAGTTCTTTGGGGTTGTGGCTTTTTTTTTTTTTTTTTTTTTTTTGATAGTAGTGTGGAAGTGTTCAGTTTCTTTGGCTGTAGATTTGATTCTGACTCATATCCTCTTCTGAATTCTGTGTCCATTCATTTGGGAAAGAGAATACATCTTTATCAATGCTAAAGACTTCTTATCTTTTTCAGTAGTTGAAGAAAGGAAAGATAAAGGAAGCTTCTAGAATGATGCATTTACCTAGATAAAACCTTAGCCAAATATTTACGGGAGGTGGAAGTCAGCACAAATGTCCAGATGTGTGGAACAAGCATAAATGTAACGCACTGGGTCTGCAGAGTACGCTTCAGTGAACCTGTGAAATTTCTAGGACAATTTATTGCCCTGTTTAGTAGTCCTAATAAAGCAAAGAAACTTTGAAATGATGTCCTCTCAAAGAGCTTAAGGGTCTGAATTAAAATTGAATTGATTTCCCCAGATGGAACCCTAAGAAATTCGAAACTGCCTTCAAAATACGTTGCATACAAGCATGATCAAACCAGAGACATTTGAGACCTTTAAACTTTCCTTGGGTAATCTTCAATTATTTTACCATTTCTGCAGATCCTTTTTTAAAATTAAATAATAATCAAAATCTTCCCTTACTCCATTAAAGTCAGTAATGGCTTTAGCATCTGGAATTCTTTGACGTCCTCTAAGAGCCTCTTTTGTGTACCATTGTTTAGCTACATTGGGCATGTTTTTCATGCTCTGCAAGAGTTGGGTGACAGTGGAATGTAGAGAAACGTTCATGTTTAACTTCCTTAGTTCATGATTTCAGAAGCAATGTTAAGCATTGCCTTTGTGCTGCTGGGTAAGAGAATCCAGCAAGGAGTCAAAATTACTGTCAGCTGTGCATCCATTGCCATACGCCATGGATAATGTGTGTTTTGTAAAACCTAAACTATCCTCTCTCCTACAGTATTGCCTTAAGCAGAGATCAGGTAATAGGTAGACTTTTTTAAAAAATAATTAAACAGATAAGATGTTTACTTCCGCACAACTAAAGAGAACACGTGAGAACCATCGCAACCTGGAAGAGTTTAGTTAGAATACACACATCTTTTTGTTATTGTTTGGAAAGCTGTCTCAGGAATGCTGTTGTCCTGCTTGGCAAACTGTAACAACATTCAGAAACCAAAATGGCACATCAGTGTACTTGGGGGATAACTGAGGGCTTGGATGTTCACAGGGTGGCAAGATTCCTATCCGGTGGACTGCGCCAGAAGCAATTGCCTATCGTAAATTCACATCAGCAAGTGATGTATGGAGCTACGGGATCGTTATGTGGGAAGTGATGTCGTATGGAGAGAGACCCTACTGGGACATGTCCAATCAAGATGTGAGTCTTTATGGTCTGAAATATGTGTCTTTGCCTTGAGATTCAGGAAGTCTTAGTGTATGATGGAGTAAGTGTTGCACTTGAAATGATACATTAAGCTAAGATTCTTAATACAACTGTGTCTAGTAATCTAGCTAAAACTTATGGTCACAGATTTCCAGGACGAAAATAACAAAGCCTAACTGGTATAATATGGGAGATAGATAAATAGAGAGACAGACAGATAAATGTATAGCTCGATCAATTAGTGATATGGAGCAGTGTGTTTACTTGGTTAACTTTTAAATGCATACTGAAATAAAATTAAATTTTGAATTTTAAGAAAAGACAGGGATATTTGAAAAACACGAATTTCACATGAGATGCTATTGACATGAAAGTTTGATTGGAAGAAAACTAGTGAATATTTTAAAGCTGGCAAAGTTGTAATTAGAGCTTGCCCCTTGAGGACTCTAAAATAAAGCTTCACTAAATGACCCTTTGTAAATTATGCACATCCCTTTAAATGTACCATCTGGACTACTTCGAAAGGGAGTATCCACAATGCCTGCAGTTTCAGAAAAGCATTCAATAATGACACTAATAAGATTCCAGAGTAATAGAATTTAATTACAAACATCTCTAGTGAGAAAGAAAAAAACAAATCTAGACCAAGGGATCTTCCTAGAATACTTACTAGCTAATTCTGGGAAGGTGTTCTAGAAGGGCTAGAAATCAGAACAAAATAAAATGCCCTTTTTTAAAAAAGCAAGAACAAAAACAAAACTTTCCTAATATTAGCATAGAGTGTGTTTATTAATGCATGGCATTCAATTTATCAATAAAAGCTATATTTTAGAAAATGTCTCTTTTAAAATGTTAGTCTACGATGTGGAATGTTACCTGACCATCTGCCTTGCCCCCAAACAACAGGACATTACAAAACCTTGACAATAAAGTAAAAAAAAAACAAGAAATAGGATGCTGAGAGTTCCCTTTGCGGCTCAGCAGGTTCAGGACCCTACATTATCTCTGTGAGGATGCAGGTTCGATCCTTGGCCCGGCTCAGTGAGTTAAGGATCCAGCATTGCTGCAAGGCACGGTGTAGTTCCCAGATCCAGCTCAGATCCAGTGTTGTGTGGCTGTGGCATAGGCCTCAGCTGCAGCTCTGATTCAACCCCTAGCCCAGGAACTTTCAGATACCACAAGTGCAGCCCTATAAAGAAAAGGAAAGAAATCGGAGGCTGGTTGCCTTATCAGGATATGAATGTCTAGAGCAATCCAGAAGCTAATTAGCTCTATGCCCAGTGGGGCAAAAAGAATTCTCCAACTAGATTAAGAGGAATGGTGGTGTTGACATGGTTTTATCTGTAAATTATAAAGGAAGGTTCATAGCCTATAGGAAGAAAGACAGCAGCCAGCACAACTGATAGATAATTACAAGCTAGAGAAAGAGTATGAAAGTGACTAGTGTGTAATCTATTGTTTGATGTGATTATGCTCTGCCGACACCTTCAAGTACCTTTCTTGTAGTAACATTTGGTTTCGAGTGAGAGACATTCAAAGGAACAAAGACAGACGAGTAGTGCCTGCATTTACTTATTTAATTATTCTATATTAAAACTTATCTTTATTTCGGGTAGAGTGGTGGCCAAATGCGCAGAAGAACAGATCTAAAATGTCAGTTTTCCCATCCTTAATATTTTCAGGCCTAGAGTTTTGACAGTTTTTATATTATATTAAAACAACCTTGTTGTTTTAAACTTTCAGCTGTCTGCCTTCATCTGTGAAAAAGCCTCTGAAGCCAGTTCTCTCTCACAAATAATATTGCTCTATCATTCACATGTATTTGCCTTTGCATTGGATTCTGTATAGAACAGGGATTAAGAGGAAATGTAACTGGAGAATTACTTTCATGGGTAGAATTCATTTAGCATATGGTGAATGGAGTCAAAGTCACTGCTGAGAAGATGTCAAACTTACCAAGTTTTTTTTTTTGTTTGTTTGTTTTAATCCTTTGCCCCTCTAAAACATTTAGCAGTAAACTGAGAAATTATGCTTTGTTAACCCACAAGCCATCTTCCAAGCTGGCAGTGGATAGGAAGCTAATAAAAGAATACTAAGCGGTCTGAGGGTTTATAACACATTGTGTTGATCTGGCATCAGCCCAACGTCCCTTGCATTCTCCTCAGTTCAATGTATGATGTTTTCATTGGGTCTAGAGTCCACACTATGCACCTGGAAAGATAAAAGAAAGTCAGAGGATCAAACCGACCTAATGTCATTGCCAGAAATTAATAGAATCGTGTTCAGTAAGGTACCATGTAGAAGTCTACTTCAGAAGAAGTAAATTAATACTAATACAATAGGATGTTGACAAAAAAAATACGTGGGAGAAAAAGGTTCAGAGGGCTTAATAAATCCCAAGATGATTGTTAAGCTGAAACAGTATCCTGGTTAAAAGGACCCCAATTATACTGGTACACAGAAGCTGGACTCAACTGAATTGATTATTTTCTGTTAAAGGCCAATTGTTACAGCAGTAACTGACCCACTGCAGGGAAATCTGATGTGGTTATTGAGTTCGCTGAAGCCAGTGGTAGTTTCACTGGGAGCTATCATTTTGAGGTGGGGGGAGGTACCGATTTAAAACAAACAAAACTTTTTAAAATCTCCAAACAAAAGTCCTCAGAATCTCACATTAACAAAGCCTGTGAGTAGCCAAGAAATGAAGAATTCCCCTTTTTATATTTGGCATGAGTCCTACCACATTATCACTGGGATTCATGCCCTAAAGAAGGAAGGTTCAGAAAAGCCAGTAAGAAAAATACTGCAATACCTGTGAAGACAGATTCAAAAAAGTAGAATGAGAAGAAAGCCTATTGAATGGTTTATGGCTTATAAGGCCACTCTGGGCAGGAGGCAGTCATGACTTACCATTATAACTTCTTTCCTTAGATGTGTAAGGGTCCCTCTTAAAATATAAATGCCCTAAAGGAAAGTTTTTTAATTACTATTTTTAAAACTTTAATTATTAGGGCCAAGGTCAGTTGACAGACGACTAAGACCAAGAAAGATACAGAATTGGTACATCGTGTATTTTGGTCATCTGAAAGTAAAAATGGCTGGAGGGCATCTGGAGGGGTTGAGGAGCATGCTGTTTGGAGAGAGGTAATATCTTCTGGATTGGAAAGTCTGGAGAGTAGGCTCTGGTATTGATTCACCTGCTGTCTGATCAAGAGGATACAGCCTTAAAATGATGCAAAGGGACCTCCATTTGGGAAGCAACTATGAATGGTTGCTAAGGAATGTATTTAACACTCGGATAGAGTCTCTTTTGCTAAGAGTGTTTGGCTGATGCTGGATAGAAGAATGGAGAGAGACATTGCCCTGTGGTCTCTGGGGGGCCAAGCCAACACCCTGTTGTTGATCTGATTGGGTTCTAACCACTTTGGAACATGGACACCTCTCCACTTTTCTGAGTTTCAGATGGGCATCATCTGCCATTTGAGAACCGCCTCATAGCAACAGCTGGCTTCCTTGCTCTGTTGCCAGCAATACTCAGATCCAGCTTTGGCTTCTGTGAAAGAACTGGAGCCGTTCCCGTGCTCAGGCTTGCTGGCAGTTTAATGTACAGGGACCTTGCCGAGCAGGAGGTTGAACCTCGAACAACAGCTTGCCTGGCATCTCAACATACCGATCTGGGTTTTCTATTTATTTTTTTGATAGGTGATTAAAGCCATCGAGGAAGGCTATCGGCTGCCCCCTCCAATGGACTGCCCCATTGCACTCCACCAGCTGATGCTGGACTGCTGGCAGAAGGAGAGAAGCGACAGGCCGAAATTTGGGCAGATTGTCAACATGTTGGACAAACTCATCCGCAACCCCAACAGCTTGAAGAGGACGGGGACCGAGAGCTCCAGGTCAGCCATGCTTACTTAATAGTGATGTATGAAAGAATACATCAGAGATGGCAGGCACGTAGTGACTCACTCTAATGCCTGCCTTTTAGTCAGAGGCCACTTCACAGCTGTCTGCAACCTGGGTGGCTTCTTTCTCATTTAATAGGGTATTTATGGTAGTTCTGTTCACCATGTGGAAGATCGTAATACCTGTCAAGCCTCAAATAGAAGTAAGAAAAACAAATTCATTTTATTTTATCTTATTTTATTTTATTTTGCTATTTTTTCAGGGCCACATCCGCGGCATATGGAGGTTCCCCAGCTAGGGATCTAATTGGAGCTACAGCTGCCAGCCTGCCTCAGAGCCACAGCAACACCAGATCCAAGCCATGTCTGTGATCTACACCACAGCTCATGGCAATGCTGGATCCTTTACCCACTGAGCAAGGCCAGGGATTGAACCCACAACCTCATGGTTCCTAGTCGGATTCATTTCTGCTGCGCCACAATGGGAACTCCAGAAAAACAAATTAAAAAAAAAAAAAAAAAAAAAAAAGGCAGCAAAAGAATAGCTAAAGTACTTATTTTATGAGGCTGGGCCTGAGAACTTAGGAAGGGGATGAAGTGTACTTTTGGGAGTAAGGTTACTAGATGCTATATTTGAAAAGGGGAAAGGAACCCTGGCTTAGCAACAAATAAGGACTAGAAGGCAGCTCTTTAGGCACTGCAGCTTTAAGGTGACTTAATAAAGTGTTAATTGCAGCAGGAGATTCATGGGTTTCAATTCTTAAAGTTACTGTTTTCTGAGTCCTTCAAGAATAGAAGGAAACGGGAGTAAAATAAAAACCAGTGACGTTACAAAGCATGCAGACGAATATTTGAGAAGTGTTTTAAAAACTAAAATGATTGAACCACCTGTCAAAGAGGTAGTTACCTCATTGGAAAGAGAGAAAGGAAGCATTTCAGTCTAGAAGGAAGATAAAGATACTACAGGTCTTATCCTTCAGTAAGAATTTTTCTACCTAGAGACTGAGCTTTACTGGTGTAAGATCCAGGCTATCTTGATCACCAGTCCCATCTGAAAGGGTGCCCATCCTTAGGAGTGAAATGGTTTAGGAAGAGAGGCATAAGGAGATTAGGTGAGTCTGGCCTGCATGAGGTGAGGCATCTATTCATCTCCAGATCTGTGCTTCTCAAAGTCTTCTCTTTCAGCAAAACCCTGAGTTAAAAATCATGGAGGCCATTTTCTCCGTGATATCCAAGCCCTTCCTGTCTTGGCTTGCACTAGGGTGTTCTCCTCCAGTCTCTTTCTTGAAAACTTAGCCTATAGACCATAGAAGAGAAGGAATACACTTCTCTTTACAATACATGAGAACAGGGATCGGTAACAAACAGCAGAGATCCCCTCCTTTCTCCTTTAGGTTTTCAGATCCCTTCCTGTTGGCTGCCATATGCAGAGCTTAATGACCAATGCTCTTCTGAAATAACACTGGGCTGAATTCACATTTTTCTTCTGCCCTTTGGGAGATGTGTGACCTAAAATAAAATAAGATCTCCTTAGAGATACTTCTGGTCTATTTTTGGTTCTTCTCTTTTCCAAGAGAGTGAAAGTAGATGGCGCTAAGACCTCTCTTCCAGGTGTAACTGGTCTCTTCTATTCCAAGGTAAACCTCCCCCAGCTTTTACAGCTCCATCTCCAGATCTCATGTATTTTTGTCTGAGGGTCTTCAGGCCAGTTGTTTGGTTCTTTGGTATTTGGCGCTTCTGCTTGCCGCATAAAATCTTTAGCTGCTGACATTGCATCATGTGTACTTAGCACCAAAGTGCAGAACAAATTGGGTTATCGGATACATTTTTCTCACTTCTAACTTTTTCTTACTGATGGTGCTTAAAGAGCTTTGGTGCTTCTCACTGCTTGCTGATAATGGATGTAGTGTAACATGGTATGTGATTCAGCACAAAATTAGGCAAATGTCACAGTGTTCCACAGAGAGCACCAAGATTTCCAGAACAAGCTTGAGAATGACCCTTCCAGTTAATTGATATTGAGTAAGGATCTTTTCCTTCTAAGGTCATTTTAACCTCGTCAGCCCAAAGCCTACATGTTGTCCTTTTAATGTTTTTGGCTTAAAGTTAGAAGCAGATGCAAATTATTGGTTTTTGTCTAATAAAAAAGATTACTGGTAAGCATTCAACACTAATGTCTCAAATTCCGCATAGTAGTATTTGTTATTGGCTCAAAATTGGGGAAAGAATGAAATCTTTCTTGATTATTCTTACCATAAAAGTCTGCAGAGTTTTATCCAGAAAAATGGACTTAATTGAAATAATGGACATAAAGGAAAGGTCAGAAAGACAAGCTATTATTACTTGGACACAAAACTGATTGATAAAACAAGTCTTTGTTAAATATTTATATAAAAAAGGAACAGTGCAAGTCAAAATAACTTAGGGAAAAATTAAAATGAAAAATGGAGTGAATTAATTCTGCTATGTAGAAAGTTAAGCCATTAGATGGACTTAATTTTGTTTTGACAAGGGAAGGATTTGGGGGGTTGAAAATTCAGCAGTGATGGCATAATTCTGATTTAAATGTTTGTATTCAGGTGACATAGTCTCACAGTGAAAATCAGGTTAAAGTGTTAAGATCAACCACATTCTGTAATTTCTATGGAAAAGTTCAGTAAAATATAACTTAAGTAGCAGTGTTGCTTATAGGGAATTACAAAAAGGTGATATAAAGTACCCTACCCTGTTGAGGTCTTCCCCGTGATTATTAAGTAGTTTGATGATAACTATAATTCTCCTAATAAATACTTTCCATAAATAGACTATTTATTGCATATCAATATCGTGAGGGATGACAGAACACCTGCCTTGCACTACAGTAGCTCTTGACAGTGATCTAATGGAAAACACCTGGCCCGAGAAATGCATCCTCTAATAAATAAGTTAATAAGAAGTGCTCAGAATTTGTTGAAACGATTATTTAGGAGCCCCAGCAAGGGAATCCAAGAAGCACATTCCACAATCCAAACAGTGATCAAAGTGGCCATTCTTCCTGCTCGTCTTGGCACACGTGCTGGTCAGGCTGGGTTGATTAAAGAGGGGATTAACTCCCTGCTGTCCCAAGTTTGTTTGAATGCACTGAGCCTGCCTGCAACCCTGGCTGGAAGCATGCTGGACTTGAACTCTCACTGTTTTCTCTGCTTCATTCAAGTCTGGCAGGTTGTAAGCTCACAGTGTTCCTTACTCATCCTTCACTAGGGTTTCCATAGTTGCTGAACTAAAGTCTGTGATATTCAGTGCTGGCAGAGGCTAGATCCTTCCTGCAAAGAAGGAGCTGGTTTCAGCCATGAGGGCCCCTCCTTCCCCAATCTTTGCCCCAGGCTAGGATGTTAAAAGACCTGCTCTGATCTTGAATGCACCAAGGGATCCACATAAAACACATGCAGGAGATGACATGAAGAACACATTAGGGGGAAAAAAAATCACATGATGATAACTGACATTGGTGATTCCATCCAAAGCCTGTTCTTGGAGGTTCAGTTCCATTCTCCCATCTTAGAAGATCTGACTTCAGAGTCAGGCTCACTGATGATTCCTGTCTCTCTCCCCTTTCTCGTCCATTTCCAGACCTAACACTGCCTTGTTGGATCCAAGCTCCCCTGAGTTCTCTGCCGTGGTATCGGTGGGTGATTGGCTCCAGGCCATTAAAATGGACCGATATAAGGATAACTTCACTGCTGCTGGTTATACCACACTAGAGGCTGTAGTGCACATGAACCAGGAGTAAGTACTCAGCGATGTAACACGAAAGGGTAAATCTAGATTTAATAGTATTTTCCTTCTTTTGCTTTGAGCTGCATAATCATCCTATTCATTAAAAATTAAAAAAAAAGAAAACTGGAATGCCTTTCATCTTGATTGATTGAGTGTAATTTTGCACAGCCTCTCTAAAGCGCCTACATTGTTGCATTCAACTGCTTAATTAAACATTTTAATACACCTGCCTTGTTGTGCTGTATTAATTGTGGCTGATTCAAATGTGTGTCTGCATGAAGCCCGGAACAGAGATTCTCAGCCCTCATCACTCTCTTTCCTCTCCCACTTTTTTTCTCCCCCTACTTCCAGTGACCTGGCCAGAATTGGCATCACGGCTGTCACACACCAGAATAAGATTTTGAACAGCATCCAGGCGATGAGAACCCAAATGCAACAGATACACGGCAGAATGGTTCCCGTCTGAGCCAGTGTTGAATAAACTCAAAACTCTTGAAATTAGTTTACCTCATCCATGCACTTTAATTGAAGAACTGCACTTTTTTACTTCGTCTTCGCCCTCTGAAATTAAAAAAAAAAAAAAAAAAAAAATCTGCAGCGTCGCTGGGGTGTACAGATTGTTGAAACTGTGGGGCTTACAGAAATGACAACCGTCATTTGAATTAGACCTGGAACAAATTGTTTCTCGAAGGACTTCCGTCCATCATCGATTTGTAAAATACATGTGCTTGTATAAAGAGAACACTGCCTCCGAGTTTTCATGCCGTATTTGCTGCCAGACACTGAGCTTCTCCGAGACATCCCTAATTTTCTCTCCATTTGGAATTACAGCTGTAGCGTTTTGTTTGTGGCATTAACTACAATCATCCTTCTCTCACTGGAATGAAGACTGTGCCCAGGACCATTTTGGAAGGACTCAGCTGTAGCTTTTAAGGCTTGGTTCGTACCGTGGATAAAACCTAGGTGAACACCATGTGACTCACCAGTGTTGTCTCTCAGTGCTCGGATCACTTGCTTGGTTTCGGTAACGAGGAGGGCTGGAAAGGAAAGTGGATTTTAAAATAATGATGATAATAATAAAACCCAAGCACCGTACCCTGACCTGGACAAACGAGGTCTGTTGCTTCGGGTCCAAGGCTGTGCCATATGTCTTATTTGGGGACTCTATAAACTTAATCGTAACTACCTTATGGCTAGTGGACTGTGACAATCTTGTGTAGGGAACTTTCATACGTCCCTCCTTTAAAGAAGAAAACCCAAGTCTACAAGGTAAGGCCAAAAGAACTGGCAATGAATCTTTCTCTGATGGAAAAACAATTTTTTTTAAAAAACTTTATTATCTTATGTGAAATACTGAGCAGTAATGATCTTTCGTGCCTATCAGGTTGTTTGGGGTTCTTTCAAGATTTCAGCCTTTTTGGCAATGGGAGAGGAGACCCAGAGCAGTATAGCTTCTCTGCTCTTCCCCTGGGAAGAGGTGAACTAGGAACTAAATGATATCAGGTTGGGGAGGACGGTGTCTTAGCTGCCACCGGCTGTGCTTTCTTTACATGAGTGCTCTCTTGCCCTTTGATGCCCTTCCTTCATGTCATACATGCTTACTGAGCATCTTTTGGGTACCAGGTGGTAACCTCTAACCTTGGGTCATACACATGCCCCATTCTTTGGGGAATTTGCTTCAGTTGAGGAGTGCTGGAGGGTCTTTTCCATTAGTCTCATTTTTGGTCCTGCTCCAATAGCCTCTGTACCAAACTGGATCAGCCAGGGAGGATTTACCTAGATGTCAACGGTGAGACTTGGAAGTCACCTTGACCGGCTCATTATCAGAAAGTGACCTACTAAGAAACAGGCTTTTCATCCATCAAGCCCATTAACCTTCAGTACTTCTACTGTAATCACAGAATTTTCTTCTTAAAACATGGTTTTGTTCATTCCTACGAGCAAATAGCCTAACTTTTTTGACTGGACAAAATTTAACTTTTTTGAACTTTTCCATTTTTATCCCTTTTAAACAAGAGCCTCTCTCATTTAATGACCTTTCCCCTGCTTGATTTTACCCTGAAAGCTATTTCTTATAGAGCAAGGAATGCTAAATTTGATGCTGTCACATCGTGACAGTTTAGTAAAAACCTTTTTGCAACATTAGTTGTGAAAGCTTTTCTGTTCAGAAAGAATGTGAAATTTGTTTTTTTTTTTTAAACTACTCCAATGGTTTTTTGTTTTATCACCACTTTTGCTGAAGCCTGGGAGTTCTGGATATTCATGTTAAAAGTTGACCAACATAATAGGGGTTGCTTGCTTTAAAAAATATGTATATATAATATATATAATTTTTTTCCTTCTGTAAAGCTATGTTGTATTTTTTTTCAATCCCCTCAGTCCAATTCAAAGAAGGTAGCATAACAGTGTTAGCTTGCAAGTAAAAGGAGAATGCAACCTCGCATACATTGAATAATTAAAAGTTTTACTTTCCTAAAATCAACAACTTCAGACGAGGTATTTTTCTAAACATTGAACATGGTCCAAGCAGAACATATCTCTAAAGGAGAGTGTCAATTCTAAGACATCCTAACACGTTAATGCTATATACACTCCTGGAGTTGTTTTGTTACATCCCAGCAAGTATCTTTGTAAATGAAAATATTCAAGTGGGAACCGAGAGAAAAGAGGAATATAAAATTCCTTCAAAGGTTGTCTTCTGAATCTTAATTTTAACACCTTGTCTGAGTTAGAGTCCAGACCAATGGAAAGACCCCCAAAAGACTTTCTGTGTGTCTAAAATACTATCTAGTAGCAATGAAAGTGGAACTCCACTGTTCCCAGGAGGTTAGAAGAGAGATGTGAGGACAACAGGAATGTTGGGTGGGGAGCCAGACTCTGGCATCCAGACAGCTGTGGATTCCAAAGCCAACCAAGATGTTGACACTGGGAAGTTCACTCTGTGTTTGTTTATAACTCAGTTCCTCCACCTGTAAATTAGAGATAATGACACTTTAATAATAACACCTTTCCTCACACATGGTGCTGTTCAGTCCTACGTAGAACATGCTGAAATTCATAGCAGAAAGGCATACTCTTCTTCCAAGATTGCCCAAGTGTTATTCACCCATCATTCCCTGTGAACACAAAATGTTTTATTGCAATGGGCTGGATTGGGGTGGACTGAAGTTCAGTGGCTGTAGGGAGCCAGCCAGATGAAGCTTCTTCACTTTCAGTGGATGTATGAGGATTTGGAGGTAAATGCCTGTCTATACAAAAGATGGTAGACCAATCAAATCACTCCTATATTTTTTAGGCTTGAAATTCATGGCATTGTTCTTTTATAATTGGGAAGAGTGAAATGTACAATGTACACCTCCTCCTGGTGAGGAGTTCCCGTTGTGGCTCAGCAGTAATAAATCTGACTAATATCCGTGAGGATTTGGGTTCGATCCCTGCCTTCTCTCAGTGGGTTAAGGATCCAGCGTTGCCGTGAGCCGTGGTGTAGGTAGCAGATGCAGCTCAGATCTGGTGTTTCTGTGGCTGTGGCTGTGGCCAGCAGCTGCAGCTCCAATTCAACCCCTAGTCTGGGAACACTTACATGCCACATATGCAGCCTTAAAAAGAAAAAAACAAAAAAACAAAAAAACTCAATGGCGATAAAAAGAATTGGATGGTCAAGACACTTTGATGTCTTCATGAACTGATTCAGAGGAACAATGCTTTGTTTATTTAGTCACCATGAAAGTCACATCTTTCACTCCTGATCCCACACAGACCACATGCTTTGTCTGATCTCTGTACAAGCACTTCCCCATGATGAAGGGGTTGCTTGAATTCAAAGAAGAAAAGAGGGTTTATTTTTCTCCCTCTTATTCTGGCATCAGCCAGATAATAAGCCTCCATGTTCCCACACTTCTCACTTCCAAATCCAATCCCTTTCCTATATACATCGAGTCTCCAAATAGCCCCCTGAATATTACAAATATATTTCAATCCAGGCATTTAGTGAAGGAGGGGGTTGGCAGACACAAAGAGACATGGTTTTGAGATGACTCCTTCTCTTCTAAGGATGGAATTGCAGTTAGCAGAAGAAAATCACCTTCAAAAAGTGTACACAGCCATATGGAGTTGGCTGTACTCCCTCAGCGTCTTTAAGGTCAAATTCATGTTTACCTTGTCCTGCATGCAAATACATGCTGTCTGATGGAATCCCCTGCGCATTCAGATTTTAAATACTGTGTTTGGTAGACTCACAGATATCCAGAGAAGAAACAATGGGAAAAAGAGAGCCCACTGTTTCACAATTGTCAAAAAATGAATGGTGTTGACGAGTGGTTTCTTGCATATCTTGGTAGTTATGCCCTTGCCCACATTTATAATTTTAAGTTGCTTAAGAAGTAATTTTATTTTATTTTATTTTATTTATTTATTTATTTTTTTGTCTTTTTGCCTTTTCTAGGGCCGATCTCATAGCATATGGAGGTTCCCCGGCTAGGGGTCTCATCGGAGCTGTAGCCGCTGGCCTATGCCAGAGCCACAGCAACTCGGGATCGGAGCTGAGTCTGTGACCTACACCACAACTCATGGCAATGCAGGATCCTTAACCCACTGAGCGAGGCCAGGATGGAACCCGCAACCTCATGGTTCCTAGTCGGATTCGTTAACCACTGCGTCATAAAGGGAACTCCAAGAAGTAATTTTTTATCTGAACAGGTTATAAGAAAACTTTATTACTCTCTCTCCAAACAGACTAAAGTATTTTCCACAAGGAACTAAATTTTGTTTATTTCCTTCTCACAATAAACATGCTTGTATACAAAACAAGTAGGTAAATAACTGGTTTTGCAAAATAAGAAAAATTATCAGTAAAGATACCTTTTGTCCTTAACCTTTGCTTTCCACTTGAGGCCACTGTGGTGAAAGTTCTAGTCCAAGAAGCGATCTTAATGGAAAGTTATCAAAAGGAGAGAAGAGGAATTGCTTCCTTTGGCTTGAGGTGATTATTTGATGAATGAGAGGTCAATGAGAAGCCGCAGTGGTTCCATTGCATTGGGGCAGTCTTGTCGAATTCTAGGCTGTTGGGGCTGCCAGGGCAGAGTTGCTTTTGGTGGGCTGCAGTCCCTAAACCCTCCCTCACTGTGTCCACGGCCCCAGGTTCCCTCTCTCTAGCCGTTACATGCAGATTGTATGGATTTTTTGCTAATTAGATACCCCCATTCATTAGAAGTCACCTTCTTATTTAGAAAAACAGCCAATGCTTTTTATTTCATAGTCAGCATTTTTCCATCATATTATTGAATATTGATGGATTATGATGTTTCCAGTTTTGTCCCTAAAATACACAGTTTCCCTCTTTGGAAAGACTGGATGCTCTCTGGGGCTTGTAGAGCAGTTCCCTTTGCATCCTTTCACCAGCTCTAAACCCTTCTTGCACAAATGAGCCATAACAAGGGAGAATTTTCATTTCATAGGAAGGCCGTTCACATAGTGGGGAAAGCCTGTCTGTAGACTCAGACCATGTGGCTTCTAATCACAGCTCTGAAACTTCAGAATGTCTGACTATAGGCAGGTTGTTTCGCTTCTCTGTGCTTCAATGTCCGCATCCATGCAATACAGATCTAAATAACAAGTACCTTAGCCAGAGTTGTTAAAATTAAGCTGATAATGAATATTCTTTGTGGTTAATTCTAGTTATTGTTTTTCAGAGGAAGAAAGATAGAATTTCTGATCTCCTCCCTGAATGCCTTCCTGAGCCATCCTGCCTTCTCTGTACTTTAAGGGTTGACAACTGGCTGGCAGGATCAGTTGGTGTTTTGTCTAAAATCTGTTTTTTTTTCTCTCCAGGGAGTAGATTCTGCTTTCTTGGCCTCACAGCCCTTCCTGTTGATGACAAAGCCCACAGAAGCAAACAGAACACACCCTCCGCAGTTCCTCGAATTCGAATTCTTCGGCTTCTACCGGTTCTGGAGCAAAGACACTGATGAACCAACACCCATACCTGCAAAGAATACATGTCTGACTTTCAAATCCCCTTTCCCGGTGAAAGAAACAGCAACTATTGGAGCATCAGCATTCGTTCTCCGATTGCACTGAGGAATGTCCTGTCTGGCAGCACCAGCTCTGCAGAGCCCTTGTTCCCCAACTCCTTTGGTTTTATTTATATGTATTTCCATATTGCATTCCTGTACCATCCCTGCCACATGGGTGTGGCAGCAAGTGACCGAAGGCTACAGGTTTTCCTACGGACACCAGGTCAGGTGCCGCCACACAAAACAATGCCAGTTCCCATGAGCTGCCTACGATATGCATTGCTGAAGTAACGTTCTACCCAGGGTGTGCCATCACAGTGATATAAATATATTATTTTTTCCTAGACTAAATATGAGCTGACTATCTCTTTTGATGTGTGTACATAGGTGTGCGTGTGTGGGCGCATGTGGATGTGCGAGTGCGTGTATAAGCTCGGGTTCAGAGCTGCCTGGGAACATTGTGGAATGCTACACGTGGAGGGTTCTGGTTTGCCACCAGTTCTGAGGTGAAGAGCCCCACGAGCTGGTGGGCCTGGAGACCATGCCCCATCCCTTAGAAAGACAGCCCGGAAGCGTTAGATGTCCTGTATCTATAAGTGTGCTTTGTAGCAGCCACACTAACCTTAATAAGTCACTCTACAGCTTTGGACAGAGGCATTTTTCCCCTTAGCAGTGGAGTCATTCTAGAATATAAATCCTCAAAACCATGAATTCTCGATTGAACTCCTCATCTGAATCACCCGTTCCTTGGTGGAGGGAGAGAAGGGGATGGAATCTGTCTGGTAACCCCCCCCCAATGGAATACGAGTAACCTTTGTTCTACTGCATAAATGGACTTGTCGAATGCGAACAAATATATGCAATTCATACGCTTTCAGAGATGAACGTAGACGTGTGTGTCAGCTTCGAGAGGATGTGTCCTGGATTAATACTTTGTTTCCCAATGTCACAGAAAAATACATGCCAGTGACTCTTGAGGTTCTCATAGTTGGGATCAAATGGCCTCAAGCAATTTCAGGTTCCCAATGTACACGGAAGGTTCTACAGTTACGAATATGCAGCTAACTTCTATGGCCCTCAAAAGTGCATCAACCTTCTGGAATCTGAGGTCCGGTGTGTGAAGATTCAGTTTTGATCTGATGTGTATACCAAACTCCAGCGAACATACTGCCATTTTTCAGAATCTTGAGTGGCTGCCTTGCTTATTCTAAGCTGTGGTTGCAGAAACTGTGGCCGTTTATATAAGCTATAACATCAAATCAGGGAAAAAATGGGGGGGAAGATTCTGAACCCTATGTTGTTGAATAAGTAGAGAAAATCATCCATAAATATTTATTACATTCTGACAGGGTGTATGGCATTGTGTTCTCATAACTATGCCAGAGTGACAGAGTTAATTCACCCCTTTGGGGGGACTTTAATATTATTTTTAAAGGGATGTGCCTATGCATTAATGCCTGAAAAATATGTACGAAGAAATGAGGTTGAATCTCTGAGCAGGTTATCTTTCCCTGGAGGTCAGGGCAGGACACCAACTTCAGGGACTGTCTCTAGCCCCAAGAATGAATGCTGCCCTCGTGAGCTCAGATGCTAAGTCATTAGGCAGCATTAAGCTGTTCCCCTGCCACCAAATCAAGTAGCTTCACCATGTGTCCGCTGGCCCCAAATTATTTTTAACAATCTTAAGAATGAAATGTTTCGGTGTGTTTTAAAAATGTTCTTTTAAAGAAAGCTTGTGCTCGCTACACTGCTGGTGTGTGTGTTTTTGAGACCTCTTTATTCAATCTGTGAAGGATATGTGTATTAATCCATACACACATAGAGCCTCAATATTTGTCTGAAGACATTTAAATTCTGACCAGTCAAGGAAAGTTCTAGAAGCAATATTTTCACTTCTTTAACATTCTCCAAATGACATCAAGCATTGATACACACTGAAGAGTGCATTTATTTTTTGTATCACTCCCAAGTATGTTGGAATATGCAAGGACTGTGGTTAAAATTAGAATGTATAAGGCATATTATAATTTAGTTCATACTGAGAAATAAATTAACAGAACATTGCTTGGTTCAAACTTGTTCCAAAATTTGAGCAATCTCTTGAGTTAGACATAGAAATTTTCTATTTTGTTTTAATTTGTCAAGGTATTTTTCTTCCCTTCATGAACTTTAGGTACACATAACTTATGTCATTTATTTATGGTCTTTTATACCTAGTTTGTAAAATTGTAAAATAGCAAACTAAATGCAAAGAGTTTGCATTTGAAAATAATAAAGTAGTTGCCGTATACAAACCTGGAATCTAGTTGTCTCTTTTCAACAATTTTTGCCATGTGCATGGTGTTTCTAAATTAATTAATCTATAGCTGTCATTTGGGTAAAACACAAAATCTTGAATTTGATCGAGCGTACATATTTAGAGGATAAGTGTTGACTTCTAAATGGTCCTTGCCCTTGAAAATGATGCATTAGCAAATCTGACTTAGATTCCATGAAATCCTGTATCCCACTGCAAATAAGACTGAGCTTTGGTTGGATTCAGGCTCCACCTCTTACCAATCATTCAATTCAGGGCAAGTTTCTTCATTACCATATGCCCATTTCTTTGTCTATAGCAGGGCGATTACACTGCCAAACGCTTTCATGAAGACTAAATACTGTAAAATGTTAGCATGGTGTCTAGCGTCCAGCCAGTCCTATACCCTCTCTAACATCTTAGCTACGGATCCAAGCGACCAGCTGTGTGTCTTTACTCTGGGTTTTTAATCTATGATCCACAGATCCATGAAAAGGCAACACTGGTGCTCCAAGGAGGTCCACAAATTTTCCAAACTCTTGGGGCAGATGATAATGATTATATGCATGTTTTGATGGGGAGAAAGTTCATAAATTCTATCAAATTTTAAGTCGGTGTGGGATATAAAGATATTAAAGGCCATCATTTAAGAATAAATGCTCACCTCATGATATTATTTCATTCAAAAAACTACCCATTGACTAAGATCCTTTAATTAAAAATCAGGCTTAAGACTAATTATAATAAATTAACCAAAGTCTTTAAGTGCAACTGGGTTCAGAGAGCGAGGGCATGGCTTGTAGTGTTATCAGGGACATTTTAGACAATGAGCCTTGCCATGAAAAGAATCTGGGTTACATCTGATTATTTTGTATTGATTTCTCCCTTAACACCCCCCACCCCGAATAAGCTGTATGAATAGGTAGAGTAGTTGACAATGTATTTGTAGTTGGAAAGAGACAGTGCTTGATGTTTTCTCCCCCACCTTGTTTAGCCAGATAGAGAAACAACTGCGTTATTCAGGATTCTCCAGTGAAATAAAGAACTAATAGAAGATACAGCTCTCTCTCCCTCCAGAGATATAAAGATACAGGTAGAGAGAGAGAGACTTTTTATGAGAAATTGCTCAAGAAATTATGGAAGCTAAAAAGTTGTGTGATCAGCAAGCTGGATACCCAGGAAAGCCAGTGGTATGATTCAGCCCAAGTCCAAAGGCCTCAGACCCAGAGAAGCCAATGGGGTAAGTCCCCGCCTGAAAATGGCAGAAGATGAGATAAGATGTCTAGGCTCAAACAGTGAGGCAGGGAAAAGGTGTCAAGGGGATTCTTCCAAGTCTGTCCTGATGTAGTAGATGATGCTACCCACATTATTGAGTGGACCCATTCTATGGAGTCCACTTATCCAGATGCTAATCTCATCTGAAAACCCTCCCCCAAATAATATTTAATCTGGGTACCCCACAGTCAATCAGTTTGATACATAAAACCTTCCCAACATCAGTATCTTCCCCTACATTTTCTAGAAAAAGCTGGACCAGTGGTGTCAGAATTGTCACATGTAATCTTAGTCATTTCAAGATTGATTTCAGTCTAATGTAATATGGGATTTTCTATTATTGGGGGGTAATGCATGCTGGCTTCTGTAATAAATGACCTCATATTCTGAGTGTCTAAAGTGTTATTTCCAGCTCACATCATAGCCTGATGAAGATTCAAAGACAATTTTCCAAGTGGTGCCATGGGAATCCAAGCCCTTTGCCTCCTGTGAGGCCACCATGTTCATCATGTGGTGTCTGAGGCCCCCATGTAAAGGGGAAGAGAATGGGGAAGATGGTGTTGAAAACTTTATGGCCAGGCTTGGAGAGGACCTGTGTTCCTATGTCTGTGATTCACTGACCAGAACCTCACCTGTTGGGAGGCTGGGAGGTATGCATAGGAAGAGGAAGAGTGGAGCAGCTAGCCCAGTCTCTATCACAAGTAGAGGAGTCCCATGCACCTAGAAGAGGTCAGGGAAGACTTCCCGTGGAAGTCAAGTGCATCTACAGGCTTTATGTGACCTCCCTTATATATGTCCAGTGGTCATTTCCCAGAGATGCAGACGAGCACAAGCAATGTTCAGACTCGTTACAACAATTTGCACCCTTATCTATGCAGATGCTTTAGGGATTGCATTTTCTTTTCTGCATCACTTCAGCTACTGGCAACCCACTGATAAGACAAAAAAAGTACCTGCCTTTTAGGGTTTAAATTGCCTTAGCCACTCAGTTTCCTGAGGAGGAAAGGGGGGGGGGGATAATGGGGAGCATAGAATAAACTCCAATCCAAGCAATAGAATTGAGATGTTGTTTTTCCTCTAAATAAAGCTACATGCAAAACCACACCACCTTAGCCCCTTGACATCCATCAGATGGACAAGACCCCAAAGGCTTGTTCTGAGACAGTCTAAGAATAGGAGCTAAAATGCAGGCTTTCATTCCTTCAAACCTCTGCAAACACTTAACCACCTGCCAGTCATGTAATGAACTCTGTTTATTTAAATACAACAGCTTTATGCAGAAGTACTCTTGTGCCCATTTTACAGATGAAAATACTAAGGTATCGATTGGTAGGCAACTAGTCCAAGACTATCCTGCTAATAAGGATAGGAATTTAGGGTTTAAAGACGTATAGTTGGGCTCCAGAGATTACCTGTAGCCTCTATTCCCACTGCCATCTTGTGTGATGAACCCGGATTGCTCCCTCTGACCTGATGAATCAGTTTGTCATATGGGTATGTTCCAATTTGACGACCCTGCTACACGCCACTGTGATCAAGTCTATGCACCCGTGCATTCTTCCCTAAACACTGCTTGCCTGTTCCTGTGCCAGATGGCTTCCTTTTGACGGATTTGTCATGTTAATTATTTTTGGTAAGCTCTAGTAAAATAGCTAAACCTTCCTTAAGGACAATGTTCATTTTGCTTAGTGTTTTGTGAGAATTGATTCCCAAAGTCTGCTTTTCACTAACAGCAGAGTGTAATCTACTACCACTAAGATACCATCATCTGATATATAGTGGGGGAGGAAGTAGTGATTTTCCTTAATTATCATTTTCATGTTCTAAGCATAAAAGTCACGGAGAGCATTTCTCAAATACCATTCTTCATTTTGATGATGGCCTGTGACAAAGAGGCTGGTCATTAACCAAACAGAAACAAAAGAGGGGTCCAAAGATGAGAGAAAAATGAACTGAAGTAGAAGCTGAGCCTGATGGAATAAAAAAAGTACAGAGACTTGCTGTGAACCCTGCCTTGGCCACTTCCTGTGTGACTTGAGCAAATCACTTATCCCAGCCGCCACCCACCCCACACCCAAAACTCAGTTTACTCATCTTTAACTTGGGTGTCAGTGATCCCCACTTTGTCAGAGTCTTGTGAGAATTCAGTGTAATCAATTCTAAAAAAAGCAGGAACAGTAAACCCATGTGTCTACATGAGCCAGCTAGGCCATGTGAATGAGCTGTGTTGTCCAAATGTGACACAATAGAGAGTAGGTAAGTATTAAGATAAAACCTTAGGTTGGTAAGATGTTAACGAGTATTATTAAATAGATGGCAGGATGGGGCCAGAAGGGTTTGGCGGTCAAATAAGATTGGAAAAAATAATGCCCCTCACTACTCTCTTTTAGAGATAAGGCATTTTAATTTAATAGAGGAGGACATTAAAGGCTCTGAGAAGTTGTGCACTAAAGGAACCAATTTTGCCAGTTTAACCTAGCATTTCCCAAAGATATTTGAAAATAAAACCCAGAATTCCCATGGTGGCTCAGCAGTAACGAACACAACTAGGATCCAAGAGGAAGCAGGTTCAATCCCGGGACTTGCTCAGTGGGTTAAGGATCCGGTGTTGCCGTGAGCTGTGTGTGGTGTAGGCGCAGACATGGCTCAGATCTGGCATTGCTGTGGCTGTGGCATAGGCTGGTACCTGCAGTTCCGATTGGACCCCTAGCCTGGGGACTTCCATATGATGCGGGTGCGGCTCTAAAAAGAAAAAAGAAAGAGAACACTTTGAACATTTCCATGGAATGAAAATTCTTTGCAACACATTTGGGACATTGACATCTATTCTTTGGGGACTCATATGAGAAAACTAGAGGATAGAGAAGCAGACAGATACACCCCACGTTGCACCACTTTGAGCTCCTGTTCCTTGACTCCCAGCCCACAGTGCATCTACCTCCACACCCCAAGGCAGGTTCAAAGAACTGACCCGAGTTTGCAGCCACATGGAGCTTTGCCCTTTGTTCCTCGGTAGTCTGGGGGGACTGAGGTAGAGTGTGAGAGGTGGGAGCATCAGTTGGAAAGATTTTGCAACTGGAAACTATGAGAGTCGAGTCTTGATGTGGGAGCCCATGTAGGAAGTTTTAAGTCACGAAATGACCAGTGTGAGCCACTCATGACCTGAGCTAAATGTCTGACTTCTTTTAGTCCTCCTAAAGAACCAAATGGATTTTGACAATGAAAAAAGGCACCGATGCTTAAATCAACAACCTAATTAAGACGTGTAGCTATACTGTGGGCTTTGGCCTCAGTTATGTTACCCTTTCCCTTCGGAGGAAGTGCCTTGAGCCACTGACTACTCCCAGTTGAATGGGTAATAGACCCCTGGCATATCTTGTTTCTGGCAATCACTCTGGATATAATTCTTTGTTTACAGCACTGCTGTAGAAAACCTGATGAATGCTTAGAAGAAAATAGAATTAGGACCTAAGGACCCAGTTAAAATCAACTTAGGCGAACATAGGCCTTGCTTTGTGTAGAGCTGGAAAAGATAGCCATGAGAGAAAGTGGCTTTACAATGCACCCAGAGAAACTATATATTATACACATAATATGTAAGAGGCAATTATGGCTTAGTAATCTGCAGTGTATCACTACCTAGCAATCAGATTGACGTATTCTAATGAGACCCATGTTGTTTGTAATCAGACTGGCATTGCTTATTCAGATCTCTATTCCATAAGATGCACTTTTAAATGGCTCAGATTGCACCAGATGCTATAAGAAATAGCGTTCCATTTTATTCCATTACCAGCATTTTTCCCTCTTCCAATTAGCATAATTTAAAATCAGCCAGAGGCAAATGTGAGGGGCTGAAAAGTTGCAAAGAAGTTCAAGAACTGCTTGATAGAAAAAGGCAAGAAGATACATATGCGCAATTTTTTATATGGGCAAGAGAACATTACAATTAATAGAGTTCTTATTCTTTAAATTGCCCAGAATTTATTTCTGTGACTTATTGAAATATTAGAATCTCTCACGGGGCTAATTGCCCTGTAGGTTCTTCTTGCTTATGCATTATCTTGTGAATGACATAATAGAATCACCACCTCATTTACCATTCAGTTAAGGTTTAATTGAGTTCATCTCTCCCTCCCCCCCACCCCAAATGGCCAGGAACTTGGAGAATCAAAACAAATTCTCATTTGTAAAATGAGAAGATCCTTGTAAATTGCCTCTTTATAACTTAGGTCTTGGCTATTTATAAAATATCTGAAGTTAAAACCTGAGCTAACGTAATACACATTTTTTCCCTGATGTAATTTGGCACAGAGCTAGAAAGAGTGTTTTTAAATAAGTTTTTAAAATAAGGATTGACTTCTGATTTGGAAGACTATATTTCCAGTGATTTGTCTCCCCAGTATCTTTGCATAACCCTCACAATAAGATATAAACTCCCCAGGCTTTGTCTTGGGGTTCTGCTGGTAACTTAACTAGAATTTACTCTCTCTTGCTTCTCTTCCTAACATGAGGATGCACATCCTCTTTTTATGTCCTTTGAGTAGGACTGACCCATTCCCAGCTGTAGTTACCCAAGTGGGTCTGAATCAGAATAAACCCTTGACACAAAGATTGGTTTCAAGGAAGTCCTTGGTGAGGGACGCCATCTTTCTAGAACCCTACCCCAGCCCTGCATGAACCAAAGGTATCATATCCTCTGATAGCCCTTCTGGGATCATGAGAGAATACATCTTCAAGACGAAGGTGACACACACAGGTTAAAGGAATCTCAGAGAAACAGAGTTGGATCCAATGGTCTGGAGCTGGCTTGTACCAACCAGCTTACGAGAGCCGATTGCTAAATTTCAGGGATCTTGTGAGCCTGTTAACATGATGCTGGCAGCTGAAAGTTGGCCACAGTGGAAGTATTCATACCGCAAAGATCGGCAAACACTAAAAACGTTAAGCAGAAGGAGCAAAGAAGGAGCAGCAGCCCTGCTTTTCCTCCTGTTTCTTCTTCCTCCTCTTCCTCCTCCTCACTGCCAGAGCTGGCTGTTAAACATATACTAGCTTTCCACTGGCTGTACTTCTGATGGAATCATGCCTAAAGCTTGGCTTACTCCTGCCCTTTTCATATCAGAAGTCTAGAAAATTTCCTCTATTGTTAGGTCGATTTGACCCAGATGATTTTTGGTTATTATTAACCAAAGGCATATCCACAGTGACCTGAGGGGTTCTCTGTGATCACAAGAGTCTTTACTAAGGACCAAGAACTGTGCTAAGTGCAAATTCACTTTGGCTCAAATAAAACATCCAGCTCTACCAAAAATGGTACGTTAATTATTTCTGTTTCACACATGAAGAAACTAAACCTTAGGGTACAAGTACCATTTATCCAAGTTTCAAAAGGACCTACTTACAGTTTTCTGAATGCACCAAGCTTTTCCGTGCCTTAGTGCCTCCCCTATGCTGTTTATTCCTTTTATAGACCAATCGCATCCACCTGGTTAATGCCTATCATCCTTCAAGGTTCTGGGTCAGTGCCTCACAGAGGTCTTTTTCATGCTCTTACTCTGAGCTGCGGGACTGCTTACATCCCCTTGAGCCTAGCTCTCTGACAGTGATTTTAACAATGCTGAATACTTATTGATTTTCTTGTTGGTTTCCCTCCACTAGACTCTAAGATCAACAGAATTTTAGAAATCCTAGAAATTTTTTTCTTTTTCTTGTTTATATCTTCATGACTGGTAAAATGGCTGCCACATGGTAGCAGCTTAACTACTGCTGGCTGAATTATTTGAATGAATCAAAGAGTGCATCCTCAAGATGTGTTTTTGCTGCACTGCAATTTAAGGAAAGAAGACATCCTCTGTCATTACCCTTAATACATATTCTTGTACTAAATATGTGAATCATCATAAAGCGATCAAAACTCCTTATCTTCCTCATGTTCAATATTATCATCTTTCACCATCATGTATTATTTGCTTAGAACAAACAATACATGGAAGCATGTATTGGGAAGTATTGGAAACAACATAGGCTTTTGTGGCAAATAGACTGGACATGAATTCCAGCCCCACCATTTATTACCTGGGTCATCTTAGGCAACTTGCATGCTTTCCTCATGTGTAAAATAGGACTGATGTCTAATATTTAACGTTGCTGCGTGAAAGTAAAGAGTAGTTAAATGGTCAGGTGCATAGTAATAGATACTTAAGAAATGGTAACTCAGAGTTCTCACTGTGGGGCAGTGGGTTAAGGATTTGGTGTTGCCGTAGCTGTAATGTAGGTTGCAGCTGTGGCTCAGATTTGATCCCTGGCCTAGGGACTTCAATATCATACATCATCATGGAACCAAAAAAAAGCAGTAACTCTTTATCTTCATGCCATACAAATTTAATCACTTATGCATGTATGCATATATATGTGTGTGTGTGTGTGTGTGTGTGTGTGTGTGTGTGTCTATATCTATATCCCTGCCCAGAACTATTCTTAAATTTAATGTGTGATCTCCACTTACTTATTTGGATATTACAAATTACTACGACATCCTACTAACACTAATTGCAATCCCAAATTACAATAGCCGCAAATATCTATAAGCCATGAGGGACCACATTCTTTTTAATCTGAAAGCCTATTACTTATAGGTTTAGTAAGAAGTAATCGTAAGAATAGTAGGAATAGTAAGAAGTTTCTTGTTTTAGAGTCAAGCTATGATTTGGCTCTGTATCCACTTCATTTTTTTTTATTAGATCCCATGTGCGTGTGTGTGTGTGTGTGTGTGTGTGTGTGTGTGTGAGATGGGGTTTTGCTCATAGGAGATGAAGATGTGAGACTAGACCATGAAGAGAGGAATAAGATGGCGGAATAGAAGGACTGGAGCTCAACTTCTCTCCTAAAAACAACACAATTCACAACTAAAGGCTGAGCAATCTTCACCCAAATGGACTGGAAACCCTAAAAAAGATACCCTACTCCAGAAGAGGACGAGGAGGCCACATCAAGAGGTAAGAGGGGCGATTTCACGATATAAGAAACCCATACCTCCTGGGTGCGAAGCCCCACAGACTGAAAACTAACTGGTTCACAGAGACTCACCTTCAGGAGTGAGAGTTCTGAGCCCCACATCAAACCCTCACATGTGGGGATCCAGCACTTGGAGAAAGAGCCCCTGGAGCATCTGGCAGTGAAGGCCAGCGGGGCTTGTGCGCAAGAGCTCCACAGGACTGGGGGAAACGGAGACCCCATTCTTAAAAGGCACACGTGGACTTTCACGTGCACTGGGTCCCAGGGCAGAGCGAGGTCTCCACAGGAACCTAGGTCAAACCTGACTGAAGTTCTTGGAGGACATCCCGGGAAAACAGGGGTGAATATGGCTTGTTGTGAGGGACGACATTGAAAGCGAAGCTCTCAGGAATATTCAGCAGCTGCCTTTCTCTGGAGGGGGCCATTTTGGGAAAATCTGGCCCCACCCATCAGTCAGTGCTGAGAAGCCCCAGGGCAAACAACAATCCAGGTGGGATCACAGCCCCGCCCCTCAGTAAACAGGCTGCCTAAAGACCCCTCAGGCACACAGCTGCCTCTAATCCCATCCAGAGACTAAGCCCCACCCACCAGATGGATTAGAATCAGCTCCACCCACCAGTGGGCAGGCATCAGCCCCTCCCATCAGGAAGCCTACAGCAAGCCCCCCATATCGACTTCAGCCACAAGGGAGGCAGACACCAGAAGTAACAGAGGCTACAACCCTATTATCTGTAAAAAGGTCACCACACCAAAAACCTATAAAAATGAAAAGACAGAGAACTATAACTCAGATGAGGGAGAAAGGAAAAACCCCAGAAAATCAGCTAAGCGATGAGGAGATTCTTAGCCTCCAGGAAAAAGACTTTAGATTGTTGAGACTAGACTATGAAAAGGGCAATGTGTGCTTTGTCGTGTTTTCATATTTCAGTTTGGAATACATAGTTTGAAAAATTTTTCTAAAAATCTAGGCAGATCTTAACAACTTAGACTGAGTTACTATTGTCCTATATGTGTGCTATTTAAGACTGAATATGCCAGGCTTTGGAAAATATTCCCTTGACTCCAGTGAATGTCATAGCCAAGCCGTCAGGCCAGCCCATAAATGAGGAATGGTCATTGTGTCCTGGATGAAAGACTAATCACTGTCAATTATCCTGGAAGTAGGAAGTTCTGAGGCTGGACACGAGCTGGCCTTTGGACTGCTGGACAGGTCATTTTTCCTTTATGGGTCCCCAAGTGGGGATGTGAAGGTGGTCCTGGACTCTAGGTTTGGGAGTGTTTGGAGCATTTCCAGGGGTGAGAATGAGTGGGCCCTTGTGCAAGGAGGTAGGCTGGGAGGTAAGATGGGTGTTGACCTAAGAAAGAGATTTAAGGTAGATTTGGGGGCAGGTGGGATGGTAGCAGTTGTGAGTTATTCCCTGTGACCTTAAATCTCAGTTAAGGTGGGAGTAAAGCAGGGCTCCCTAATCCTTTCCCAATTGTAATGTGGGGAATGGGGTTGACAAGAAGACTCATGATAAAGCCCAGGGAGGAGGCAGTGGGGACCTATAGTCAAAAATAACAGTCCAGAAGAGGAGTGCTCTCATGAGAATTGTCAGCAGCACAGAAGATGCAAGAGAGGAAGCTGACAGATTCGTTCTAGACCACGTGGGAGGCCGAGTGCTGGAAAACACTCAGAAAACTCTGAAGAGGTTGTTTGCCAGGAGGTGGCTAGAAAGAGTTCAGATCACAATATCTGGACCAGAAAAGAAAATGTAACATCATTTTGTAGCCACAGGCAGGTGAGCTTGTTGACTTTCGATATATACATAGATTTTTTATCTTCTTTAATTTCCATGACAACTATGTTGCAAGTATTGTGACTCCTATTTTACAGCTATATAGCTGTCATACTGAGAATTGAATTCAAGCTTTAACTTCTTATAAAATGACCACGCTGAGATTTGCACCATATCCATCTGCTGCCAAGGATGGCATTCTTATTGTAAGATCGTCATATGTCTTGAAGGAGTGCAATAAACATGGAGAGAAATGTGGTCCACTGGTTAATTTCCTGTAGCACATCCACAAAAGCAAATCTGTGAAAAGTATAGTTTTCCATTTGTTTCAGCAATTCTTTTGGTATAAGTTGCCTTAATCACTATTATTATCTGTCCAAATGTCTTGATGGGGGAGTGGGATGCAGGGGGAATTTTTATTTTCATAAGAACCAGTAACATTTCACTTAAGTAAGACTTAATTCTCTGGTCGATGGCTCGAAATTGATTTTCCCCCAGCTGTTGACCAATGTGATAGGAAATCTACTTAGTATAATAGGAACTCTCTCCTTGAGCTGCTGAAGAATATTGTACAGCTCAGAAGATACTATATCTGGCCCAAACTGCCACAAAGAGCTTTGTGTGTGCCCGTGTGTCACTTGTGACTCATTCTAAAACCAGGATTTGTGCTTCCTAATCTCTAATGTCTTTCTGCCCTAAATTCAATGTATGATTTAAAGGTATTGGTTCCTACGTATGAGTTTCTGAATTCTGGAATAGTTACATAGAGACATAGAAAAGAAAGGCAGCGCTAATATTTAGCAGATACCCTCTGATCCTACTGCAGGTGTTGTGATATTTAAATACTTCCATGCTAGTTGGTACATGGCTTCTGTTCTGCAGCACTCTTGGTGGCCCATATCACCCTAGCTGTAGCTTTTGTAGCCCCACAATCGCTCAGTCGAGGTATCTCATGGAAATGTATTATTTTTAAAAAGTTTAAGAATAGTTTTACATGTTTAAAGTAATAATAACTCTGAATAGAGAGGGCAGACATAAATTTAAAAAGACAACTTTAGATAGAGAAAGAGAGCGGGGGCAGGGAAAGAGAGAGAGAGAGAGACAGAGAGATAGAGGGACAGAGAGACAGAGGGACAGAAGGACAGAGGGACGGAGAGACAGAGGGAGACAGAGCGCAATAACTATTACTAGCATCAGTAAAGTTGACATGAAAGCTTAATGCCATCCTGGACATGCATAGTCCCCTGTGTCATTCTGTCTTTTCTTTCTTTTCCCCCTCTTTTCTTTTTTCTTTTGATTTCATCCAAGAGGTCAAGGAAATTTCTATTTTCAGATCTTTTGCTGAATCTTTTTCCTAGGAGTGTCAACAGAGCACTGAATAGGTAAATACCGTTCATTAAGAAATTAGACTTTCAGTTCTTGGAGACTGAAAACAGAGAAAAAGAAGAAAACATTTCTCATGCTATTAAATGAGCTCAAAGTGCTTTTTTATCCATTCCTTTCGTTTAAAAAAATGAACCAAAAAAAAAAAAAAAAAAGAAAAGAACAGATGGGTCTGTGGTGTTTTGGATGGTAAAAAGAACGAGATACACACAATGCCAGGTCTTTTACTGATCCTTGACCGCTGTTCCTTGCAAAAGGTAATCTAATAATCCTCTATTCCATTTAAGGACTATAGGAGCTTGTACATTTCTAGACATTTTAAATGATTTGCCCAATGACCCTTCAAGCCCTTCTGATCCAAGCATTGTTATTACTCTTGCTTGATGGGAATTTAGGTGGACTGAAGTTGAGAGAGATCTTGGATGCCAATATATATCCTGCTGGTGTGTGCTTTTCTTTCTTCTAGGTCAGCCACATTATTGAAAACAGTCCCCCCAAAAATACAAGTGCGTGGCTCTGAGTTTTTGTTCCTCTGATTGACATGGGTAACTTTCAGAAAGCTCTCAAAGTTCTTTGAGGATCCATTGCTATTCTTGACAGAGGTTTGTAGTTGATTGCTTTGAAGCCCACTTATCTTCCTTAGCTGATTGAAGATGTCGCTGATGTGCTTTTTTAATTAGTTTGTGAAGTGGGTGGAGTTGGAGCAAAGTCAATTTCATCTTGCTAAAATCTAATCAATGCTAGTTGACTGAATGACTTTAGTTTATTTAGCTGATTGACCCTGGACTTCTTCAGAAGTTGTTTTCTCTTATTTTCAATTTTGATGATTAAAAAATGATTTAATTACAGAAGTCACTTTTATGTTGCTTAACATGTTGGCATGAAATTTACTCTACTTTTCCACCTTCTGTGTAACTCTTAAGGCAAACAATAGCCTTCTGGTGAATTCAATATTTGCTGTTCCAAACTATAAATGAGACAAAACACTTTTCTCTTTTGACTTTTCTTTTACTGTGTAGACAAGTATTTATAGAAAGAAAAGATTGCCCAAACCTTTGCAAAAATATTTACAGTGTACTAACTTTTGTTGCAATTTTCTTTAGGGTTTTTATGGTACCGTGTTTTGCAAATCTTTTCTCTGGTTAAACTTTTCCCATTGAAGTAATGAATAGAAAAATGATAGTTCCCATTTATTTGGAGAAGAATTATTGTGACTGTCTGCCTGGGCATCAAGCTGAAATGCTTACAAAACCATTTCACATCCTAAACAACAACCAACCGAATTTTATTTCTGTCAAAAGAATAGAAACAAATAGTTCCAAAGCAAAAATGCTGCTGGTAAACATTTTCATCAGAATCAAGCACTGTGGCTATTAAAATCCATCCAAAGTAAATGTTTATTTCTAAAGCAAATGCCTTCTTTGTAACCTATTTGCCAGCAAAGATACCACTAACCCACAGGGTGGGTTCACTTATATGAAAGACTTATGATTCATAAGAGCCTAATTAGAGAAAAAGTGAGTAAACGTCTCTTTCAAAGGAAAGATGAAGCCTGAGTTTTTAAGGTGATAGGAAAAACTTGTCCTAAAGTTTTATTTCCAAATGTCATTTTTAGGAAATTCTACAGGCTGATTCTTGAAGAACATGGGCGGATCTTTGTTAGTCAAATGTACCAAGAGCTAAAGGCTGAGTCTCCAACCAGATTCAGGTCCTTATTTCATTTGGATTGCTTTGTTCCTGGAGTGTCTGGAGAGAACAGAGGAAGGGAAACAATGGAGGGATTGGTGTCTTATCAGCCTGTGGGACTGATCTTGGGACCAGAGAAGAGGATACAAGTGGGCTCTTGATGACTAAATTCTGCATACAAATCATCCTAAAATGCCAAGCACATTTCAAGCTTCTGTATATGTCATATACACTAATACCTCATGGGTCAAAACAAGTTACAGGGCTGATTTCAATATCGAAAGGTCTGGAAGTCCATTTATCCACCATGCGGTCAAAGCAAATCACAAGGCTCAACCCAACATCCGTGGGCGGGGACATCATCTCCTGTCCCGAGGGAAGGGGAAGTGAGTAAATATATCCTGGACAATATTATAATCTACCAGTAGTAGTAAAACTGGAAAGGAAGGTGTTCACAAAATATTCATAAGTGTCAGTCCAAGCACTGCCAAGGGCCATAGTGAAGCTTTGGCACTCAGGATTTAGAGCTGTCACCAGTGCAGAACTGATGAATATGGTGGAACAGTATTTCCTCCCAGGGCCTCTTGCACATGGTCAGTGGCTGGGCACCTTGGTAAGATGTTGGAGCAGCGGAGCAGGTCTGTATTTGTTGCTGGGCTCAAACAGATGCTACTACCCCTGGAAAAACTAAGAAATACCTGTGAGAGATTTTCAGTGGGGGTCCACTTCTGAACAAGAAGGGGAATTGGTACAGATTAATTTGTATTTGTTGTCTTTGGATATAGTTGTTCTAGAAATGAAGTGAAGGTTGACTCCATTTACTAGATAATTCCAAAATAAAGCCCCTAATGTGTCATATCCATACTGTGAAGATAAGACAATATATTTTGCCTGCCACTCCATGTTTATTTTTTATTTTTTGTCCTTTTTTCTTTAGGGCTGCACCCACGGCATATGGAAGTTCCCAGGCCAAGGGTCCAATCAGAGCTACAGCCGCCAGCCTACACCACAGCCACAGCAGTATGGGATCCAAGCTGTGTCTACGACCAACACCACAGCTCAAGGCAATGCTGGATCCTTAAGTCACTGAGCAAGGCTGGGAATCAAATCCACGTCTACCTGGATCCTAGTCGGGTTCCTTCCCGCTGAGCCACAATGGGAACACCCACTCCAAATTTACGTACAGGATGGGCTACACAACTTATTTTTAGACAAAGAATGGTATGGACATGTGTATCCAGTGGTGGTTTCAGGCAACAAACAATTGAACAAACAATCACACACACAGAAATACATGGAAACAATTTGAAGATATTCAATATGGTTTTGTCATTTTATCCTAAAAAGCCATAAAACTTCTATTTGTGGAAGCAGCTCATGGTCCTACCTGCTCCTCCATTTGCCATAGTTTCCATACTAACACATACATATGGAGGCTGTTACGTCCCAAGCAAAAGCACAAGTGGTCACAAGCATGAGCATGAGAGGTGTGTGTGGCAGACAGCTAAATTCTTACCAAACTCATCTCCTCTTCTTCCTAAACACACAGCCAGATTATATTTCCAACGTTCTTTGAGGGTAGTTATGGCCATGCGACTGAGTTCTAGCCAGTAGAATGTGAGCAGAAATGATGCTATGTCATTCCTAAGAATGACCCATAAATCCTCCCATCTTTGATTCTTCATTTTCTCTCCTGATGGCAGATGGGGAAGCAGGAAGGACCATGAGGGGCTTCCATAAATAGAAGTTTTATGGCTTTTTAGGATAAAATGGCAAAACCACATTGTATACCTTCAAATTGTTTCCATGTATTTCTGTGTGTGATTGTTTGTTTAATGGTTTGTTGGCTGAAACCACCACTGGACTATTTTGTTAGATATTGAAGCTGCCAAAAGCAATGATAGGAACAGAGTTAACTTTAACAAGAAAGGCTGTGAGCTAGATGCTAATATTTTCCATCAATATGGAGGCCAAATCACATAATTTTTAGATGGCGAGGGAGGCATGGTTGGTGGTCTTGCCTAACAAATGTGGCTCAGAGAGGCCTGCATGTTTGAGGAAGAAGGGATGAGAAATTGTGTGGAAGTGGCCAAGAGGTTCAAGGCAGATACAACCTCCCATCCAGGCCCCAGGGTGCACATACCACCTCACATCCAGGTGCTAGGATACACAGGAGCAGTAGAAAAACATCACCATTGTTGGTGAGGGCTGTTAGGGAGGTAACAGAACAACCAGATTACAGTTAGAGAAGGAGGAAAAGGGACTCGCCTGAAGGCTGTGTTGTGGATAAAGAAAATTTGGCTGATAATAGCCTCTAAGTCTCAAATCAGAGAGTGAGGGCCTTTGTGAGGCAGAGAAGTGGTGGGGGATGGGTATAATTTGATGGGGGGGAACATGGAAGTTCTGAACATATGCAAGTGGCTGATTTTAAAGCACGATTGGCTCCTGTGACAGCCTTTAGATGAGGATGAATAATAAGCCAGTTACAGCCTTGTCTTAGACTTGTTCTTGGTCGGTTTGTAGGTGGTGTGGCTGCTGCAGAGGCCATCTTACCAGAAACACGTGGAGCTTTGTGGGCCTCTGTGAATCTCCTAAGGGTGGTGCCAGGGTGTCTGGAGGCAACCTGAAGACAGTGAGTGGGTGGTGCTACAGTCCCAACAGCTGAGAGGCCCACGGTTGGCAGTCTCCACAGACCTCCAGAGAGCTTACATTTGTTTGTTCTATTCAAAGATTAAAGTACCATATACTCTTAGGGTTCAAAATAGTGGGGCCCAGCAAAATTTGCTCTACTCCTGGTCACCCCTTGATAAGGGAGGGAAATTGATGGGAGTTCTTTTTGTGGTTCAGTGGTAAGGAACCCGACTAGTATCCATGAGGATGGGAGTTTGATCTCTGGCCTCGCTCAGTAGGTTAAGGATCTGAGTTGCTGTGAGCTGTGGTGTAGGTCATAGATTCAGCTCAGATCCCATGTGGCTCTGGTGTGGTGTAGCCTGGCATCTGAAGTTCCAATTCTACCCCTAGCCTGGGAACTCCCATATGTCGCAGGTGTGGGGCTAAAAGCAAAAAAAAAAAAAAAAAAAAAAAGGTGGGGGGGAGGATTCTTCATTTTAGATGTTAACTGTTTCTGTTTTATCTCCTCTTAAATTAGTTTCAAAAGGTTAAAGTCCTTTTCCTAAAAGTCTTCAATTATGATTAAGCGCAAGTGAGTGGATTCAATTCTTTGAATGGCTTCTGGAAAACTAGACAGCGCTTCCCCTCCCCCCCCCGTCCCCCCATAGCAGAAAAGGCTAATGGAAGGGACATGAGGACAAGAGCATGAAGTGGGAACCGTGACGCCAGACATCCTCACTCTCACTCAAGTGATCTGTAGCCCTTTCAAGACCCTCAGTCTTGCTCTGCATGTTTCCTGGTCTGTAAAATCTCTCTGGGGTGCCTGCGGAATGAAAATTGAATGGTTGCAAAGCATGAAACCCAAAGTGCTAGGGAAATAGAAAAGCAAAAGCAAAGGGATGGTCCTTGTTGGATGCTCTCCTACACCTCGTGCAGTAGCAATTCTTGAAACACGATCTCACTCAGGCTCCAGCCTGGCCAGGCTGAGAAGTGAGCTAATCCCCACAGGGTCTAGCACTAGCCTGGACCCTTGGCCACCTTCTTGACACCCACCCTTCCTCCTTTCCCTTTCCCTGTCCACCAAGAGGAAAATAGATCTGATTAAGTACAGTCACCTTGGGGTGGTTTCACACATCTCATTCCTTCATTCCCCCATTTAACATGCATCATTTATCTGCTATTAGACAATACCTGACCAGGTTACAAAGGCAAAGGAGTCCCAGCTTGATCTGAAGCTGCATGAATGGCCATGTTCATGTGCCCGCATTTGAGCATGAGGGAGAACTGGGGGGCAGGCTCCTCAGTAGTCTTAGCACTGGAGCTCAGAACCATGGGAATGGAGGAGGGTGTGGAGCAGAACAGACTTGATCAAGAAACAAGGGTTTGACCTCTGTGTCCAGCTTACACTCTGTTGTCTTTGGTCTAGATTTTAGTAATATCGTACATTTTGAGTGATACACTTCAGCAATGTACATATATTCAGTAACATATATGCTATTATAAATATATTCTATAATATGGGTTTCTGGTTTTCAGTAATATCTGAAAGATCATTCTTTGTAAGATATCATGGCCCAGGGAACACTACTTTTTATGGCATTCCTAATGCATCTGACACCTGTAACAGATCACTTTCTAATACTTCCCAACTCGATGAAATTATTTTCAGTAATAATCATGCAATAATAATCATCATTATTTTGCGGATTCATTCTTTAAATGAAAAACAATTTTGTGGAGTTCCTGTTGTGCTGAAGCAGAAACAAACCCGGCTAGCATCCATGAGGACATGGGTTTGATCCCTGGCCTCGCTTAGTGGGTTAAGGATCTGGTGTTGCTGTGATCTGTGGTATAGGCCAGCAGCTATAGCTCTGATTTGACTTCTACCCTGGGAATGTCCATATGTTGGGGGTGTAAAAAGCAAAAAAAAAAAAAAAAAAAAAGTAAAAACAATGTTAAAATTTTCTATGTAATGATGTTACTAAAATTCAGTAAAATATTGAGTATATAAACTAAAATTTGCATCAACCAGGCAATTTGTGCCCTATTTTATTTTTAAATTTCAAACACAGAAAGTCCAAATGGTATATAGAATGATAAAATTGAAGTAACTCAAGTTCTGTCTTTTCATCTTTCCAACCACCATGCTGTCATTATTTTGAACTTAACTTTTAGATGCAGGAATACATAGTAATTGGGGAATTGAAGACACAAACTGCAGCCATAGTGAGCTGGATTGATTTCAAACAATTCCAACCTCTTTGAATGAAATTGCACTGCTGAGTCTGTGTGTTTGGAGATTGACTGTAAAACTAGGAGTTCTCTAAATTAACTTTTGTGTAGAATACCATATTTATTAAAGGATAAGTAAAAATTTTTGCTAATCTGAAGCCTATATGACTATTACTAGTGTCACTGTTTTGTTATTATTATTATATTATTATCATTAAAATGACAACTGCAGTAGTTGTTTAGAACTTAGTTTGAATAAAGATACTTTTGGGGGAAGAGTAGTTTTGCACTGTTCTAATTGCCAGAACATAGTGATCATATAAAGCAGATAGATTTCTAGTTGGTTTTATTACTTTTAATGTTCATAGACAATGCGCCCCCACATTGCCTTCACCTAAAGCGGACCACTCCCATTTTCCACCATGACTATGGGAAATCTTAGAACAAAGCCAAATCCAGACAGCAAAGAGTATTTTTTTCCCACTCATTCATAGACTACTGCTCAGCTTTGTTATTTAGAGAGCACTCGTGGTGCCTGGTAGGTGATAACTATAGTGGACAAGGGGAAGTGACACCCAGAGGGAAAGGCAGGTGAGTTCATAGAATTCAGGGGGGCCAGGGTGCCTGCCAGATTCATCCACACTGTTGGTGATTCCTAGAAATGCTTTGCAGGTAGAAGTGCTGCTTTGCGGAGGTTGGACCCTGTGTTAGCAGGTTAGGGCAAGAGCCAGCATTTCTAGATCTACCCAAAAGTGGGTAAGACAGAAAGAAAGTCTGTTCTTAGAGAACACACAGTCTAAGTAGAGCAAGCATCAAATAAATTCATAAACATTGTGGTAGTAAAGAATTTGTTTTAATATAGTTTATAATCCAAGAAACTCATGCTAGGTAAATGTGTATGGAATGTTAGGGAAATTTTTCTGGGAGAAATGACACCTGAACTGACTTTTAAAAGAAGAGGAGGCATCAGTGACCTAATGGATTTGTGCTGTTGTGGCTTTAGACATGACTCTTGGGTACATAAGGTATTTGGGGGTGAGGGCACTCCCAAAGATCCCTTTAAATTAAAGAACATCATATTAGCCCAGATTTACTGAGCATCCACCGTGTGCCAGGCAGAATGCCCAGTGACTCGTCATCTAATTTTCTTTCTCAGTGCAGTCCCTGGGGTATGTGCTATTATCATCCTCATTTTACCAAGAGTGGGGAACCAAGGCTTTGAACAGCCAAGGGACTTGCCAAAGCTCATCAACTACTAAGTGATAAAGATCAGATTTGAATACAAACAGTCTGACTTCAAAGTCTAGCATTTAATCTTACAATCAATCGTCTCCTAAAAACAAATGCAGGAAGATGGATCACTGTTCACTTGAAGCCCTTAGTTCCCTCTCCCTAAGCTGCACGTAAGACTATGGGTGTTCAGCTGAACCAGGGTTGGCAAGGGTGAGGATCCTTACCAGCGACCATCCCAATGGATAAGATTCAGGCTTTGTGTTCAGATACCATCTCTGTTACTTCTTGACAATATGACCTTGACTGAGTCATTAACCCTTTTCTGAACTCAGTTTTCCCATGCACAACATGGGACTAATAAAACTGAGGTCTCAGAATTGTTTTGGAGGTTGAATGCAAATAAGGGAACTAGCCCCTGACACACAGTAGGCACTTTTTACATGCTACTCTCACAAATGTCAGAGAGTTAACTAAACAGGGCATATCACAGCTGGTTTCCAGAGAAAATGTAGCTTGCATTCAATTTTGTTTTTCCACAGCAACATATTTGGAATCCTAAGTAAAAGACCCCAGGATCACTATTTATTTTAAACAACAAACACCTGTCATTGCTCAAATTAGAAACACTTGCTGAACCATGCGACAAAATATTTATAAATTCACAAATGTGTTTTAATTGCTGCGAAGTAAAATGAATTCAGCTGTAGTTTTTCACTTTACGGGAAAAAAAAATGCCTTCTTCCTTTCTCCTCAATCCTAATTAAAATGGTTTAACATTGGACTTGTGCAGCCAACTATAGGATATCCGTGATAAAGGAAACTTTGGGGATTGGAAGGAAAGGAAGCTTGAGGTGTCACAGAAGTGGCTTCATATGAAAGAGCACTTCACCTTTCAGATGAAAATAAGGCAAAAACAGCATAACTCTGTTTTACCTCGTAATTCCTACCCACAGTGGGAAATCCAGTACCTAATTTGTGAAATGTGTTTTCCTTTTCATTTGATAATGTAAGTCTGAAGGCATCCATGCAATTACTCATATTTTTTTTTTGTTTTTTTCCTAGAGTCCAAGGGAAAAATAATAGCAAATTTATCTAAAAGAATAAATACGCAGTTCCACTTCTACTGGTGATGACTTTTCAGTAATTGTATATCTGACCCAATTTTCTACTAGACTTTTCAACACTAAGATTTAAAGTGTTATTTCCATCTAATTTAGCATAATTTCTGGTGGAAGAGTTATGAATTGAAAACATTCAGGTCAAGTGCAACCGACACATATGTTTTGTTTGGTGTTTGAAATTTTCAAGTAGATATAATTTTTAAAAAGTTGGGATGGGAGTTCCCGTCGTGGGTCAGTAGAAATGAATCCAACTAGGAACTATGAGGTTGTGAGTTTGATCCTGACTCGTTCAGTGGGTTAAGGATCCCATGTTGCAGTGAGCTGTGCTGCAGGTTGTAGACTCTGCTTGGATCTGGCGTTGCTGTGGCTGTAGCATAGGCCGGCAGCTGTAGCTCTGATTAGACCCCTAGCCTGGGAACTTCCATATGCCATGAGTGTGACCCTAAAAAGCAAAAAATAAAAATAAAAAAAAAATTGGGAGTTCCCATTGTGGCTCAGCGGTAATTAGTATTAGTATCCATGAGGACGAGAGTTTGATCTCTGGCCTCATTCAGTGGGTTAATGATCAGGCGCTGTTGTGAGCTGTGGCGTAGGTTGGCAGCTGTAGGTCTGATTTGCTACAGAGCCACAGCTCCGTAGAGAAGTTCCCTAGTCTGGGACCTTCCATATGTTCTGTTTGTGGCCCTAAAAAAAAAAAAAAAAAAAAAAAAAAATTTGGAAGATTTTAACAGCTGAAATTGACTCAATACTGTAAATCAACTATACCCTAATAAAAGATAAACTTAATTTAAAATATTGGAAGATTTTACATGAAATCTAGGTTTTGGCTCTCTATGAACAAAAATGGAATATCAAGCAAGCTGGTCCTGCTCTTCTCTACGGCAGAGGTTCTCAAAGTGCAGTTGCCACATCAGCATCCCCCAGAGATGCAAATTCACAGTCTCTTGCATGCCTGAGAGGTCAGAAATTCTGGGGTTTGGCCCAGCAACATGTATTTTAGTCACCCCCCAAGTCACTCTGTACATATAGGACCCTCTGCCCTATAGCAGCAATCTGCAGATGTCTGGGAACAAACATCTTCGCACTGATCTTTTTTTTTTTTGGTCTTTTTTAGGGCGGCACCCGAGGCATATGGAGGTTCCCAGGCTAGGGGAGGCTAGGGGTCCAGTCGGAGCAGTAGCCCCAGCCTATACCAGAGCCATAGAAACACGGGATCCAAACCGAGTCTTCGAACTACATCACAGCTCACGGCAATGCTGGATCCTTAAGCCACTGAGCGAGGCCAAGGATCAAACCCACAACCTCGTGGTTTCTAGTTGGATTTGTTAACCACTGAGCCACAATGGGAACTCTTTCTCACTGGTCCTTGAAATTCCAGTTGGCCAAGGACCCTCTTGCAGAAATGATGGGCGTGCATGTGCTCTCTTGCCTCTGACCTTAGGGACAATTTCCTAGCCGGTCCCTGGGGCCAGCTTCTCAGGTATGTGATCTGTGCATTCATAGGCCCCCTTCTCAAAAGAAACCTGAGTTTGGTTTGATGCTCTGCTGTTCTGTCTTGAAAATCTTAATCCTTTCTCTTTGATTTTGTGTTTTGTAAGTGAAGTGTGATGGGACAATGGAGCAAGTATGAGAGCAGAGACGATACACCAATGGGCAGCAGGTATGGGCTCGGGCTGATGGACACAGAGAGGTTGTGAGCAGCCACGTGCTGTGCAGTTGGCCTGGGTACCACACATGTGCCTGGGACAGTCCAGGACACCATGGATCTGCAAAGGAGTGATGGGTTGTGGAGGGATTTTGATTATATATGACCAGGACAGGGACAGCTGACTCTCAGGCAGTAAATTGGTCAGCAAACTACTACAAAAGAACAGTGTGGGCATGGAACTGCAATACAGCATATTAAGAAGTTACTAGAATTCTTCAAAAATTAGAATCTCTGGGTTTAAAAATTGCTGCACCTTTGCAAAGCAAATATTCGGAAGCTTAGAAATAGAAACTAAATTTAAAAAAGATCACATTTGATAGAATACTATTTTCACATGAAGCTTTAGATTAACCAACTCATAAGAAAACAATTTTATGATGAATGTTTCCTAGTAATTGAAGATACAGTAGTCATGAAGCCATTTTTAATTTCTTGTATGACCCCTGCAAGTAATGTAAAATGTCAGAGGAAACATTGAAATGACATTGTATCAATTTACACTTAAAATTAAATTAAGGCTTACACAAAATGTATTTGGATGAAGAGTTAAATTGTTTTTTAAGGGCCGAAGATACAGCATATGGAAGGTCCCAGGCTAGGGGTCGAATCAGGAGCTATAGCCGCCAGCCTACACCGCAGCCACAGCAACTCAAGATCCAAGCTGAGGCTTCGACCTACACCACAACTCATGGCAATGCCAGATCCTTAATCCACTGAGTGGGGGCCAGGGATCAAACCCGGATTCTCATGGATGCTAGTGGGGTTCGTTTTGGCTGAGCCATGACAGGAAATCCCCCCCCACACCTTTTTAAGAGTTGTTTAGATGTTCTAAAATTTGTATTTCAAACTATCTTATCAAAAATGTCTCCCAATATTGTGAAAATGTAAAATACTCTTAAATAACACTTAAAATACTCTTAAATAACTCTACAGTAACAGTTGCATCAGAATAAGGACCTTCCCAAAGTTAAAATTTTGAAAAATTTTCCATATTTCATTTGCTGAAAACAGTTGCTTTCAGTTCTATTGACAGAGACTGAAGTTGCTGAAAGTATAACTTTGATTGATCTAATAAATGAATACGCAAAAAAGAGAGTCAGAAAAATCTCATAATCAATCAAATTACTAAAGTTGTTCTTGTTAATAAAAGTCTTTTTTTTTTTGTCTTTTTGCTATTTCTTGGGCCGCTCCCGCGGCATATGGAGGTTCCCAGGCTAGGGGTTGAATCGGAGCTGTAGCCACCGGCCTACGCCAGAGCCACAGCAACGCGGGATCCGAGCTGCGTCTGCAACCTACACCACAGCTCAGGGCAACACCGGATCGTTAACCCACTGAGCAAGGGCAGGGACCGAACCCGCAACCTCATGGTTCCTAGTCGGATTCGTTAACCACTGCGCCATGACGGGAACTCCAATAAAAGTCTTTAATTAGCATTATTGTTTATTGCATAAAAACACAACACCCAAATTTATTTTTGTAATTTATGTTTATATTGTTTCTTATCTATTACTGCTACCTCTATTACACTTCATAGTAATAAACTATTTTTAAAGACCAAAGCTTTATATTTTAGTAACTTAAGTGGCATTTTCCTCCCTGCTTTTTGAACAAGAGGTCCTGAATTTTTATTTTGTGCAGGTGCCAAAAGTTATGTAGCTAGTCTTGCCTGGGACGTTTGTGGCAGCAACCCTTAGGAGCAGATATAATAAACACAAACAACAACAAAGTCAGAAAACCAAATTTCAAGACGCAGCTCAGAGACACTCTGAAAGGTATTTTATATTTTCAGTGTCTTGAAGGCAGAAAAAGAGCTGAGCTTGTCAGAGGGTTAAAAAGACCAAAGAGAGGGAGTTCCCATCGTGGCGCAGTGGTTAACGAATCCGACTAGGAACCATGAGGTTGCGGGTTCGATCCCTGCCCTTGCTCAGTGGGTCAAGGTTCCGGCGTTGCCGTGAGCTGTGGTGTAGGCCGCAGATGCGGCTCGGATCCTGCGCCGCTGTGGCTCTGGCGTAGGCTGGCAGCTGCAGCTCCGATTAGACCCCTAGCCTGGGAACCTCCATATGCCGCGGGAGCGGCCCAAGAAATGACAAAAAGACAAAAAAAAAAAAAAAAAAAAAAAAAAAGACCAAAGAGGAGTTCCTGCTGTGGTGCCAGGGCATCGGTGACATCCTTGGAACACTGGGACACAGGTTTTGCTTCCCAGCCCAGAACAGTGGGTTAAGGATCCGGTGCTGCAGCAGCTGCAGCAGCTGCAGCAGAGGTTGCAACTCTGGCTCAGATCTAATCCCTGGCCCAGGAACTCCTCAGGACAGCCAAGGAAAAAAAAAAAAAAAAAAAACCAACCATATGTATATATGTGTGATATATGTATATATCAAATAGACATGACAAAGAGACGTAACACCCAAACACTGACTGCATATCATGGATGGGGGAAAAAATTAAAAAGGTAATTTGGGAAATCTGAATGTGGACTAGGTATTAGATGATGTCGCTGGGCAAACATTTAATTTATTGTGATAATGGTGGTTGGTGTGGTTATATAGGAGAATGTCCTGCTCTTAGGAAAGGCATGACATTTTTGGGAGGACAGTGTCAAGATGCTTCTCCAATGGTTTAACAAGAGAGAGGGTGGTGGTGGGGAGGTTGCAAGATCATGTGGCTGAATGTTAACAGTTGAGGGTCTAGCTAAAACGTGCCATGTTCATTGTATTACTGCATTTCTTTGAAGTTTTTCAGATTAAAAAAAAAAAAATGGAGGAAGCAAACAAATGCCTGGGCACAAGGTGGCTTTTTGCTAAGTGGGTCATATCACTTATTTATTCAGACATGGGTAGTTGTTGCAAGGATGTCTTTGATTTCTAATAATCCACTCAGCTATTCTCTAATGGTTTATATACTTTTTAATGTATATGCTATTTGTTAATTAAAATGTTTTAAAATGGTGCTTTATAATTGAGCAAGCAATACCAAATGTGATGTATTGTTCTTCTGTTGAGTGAACATATGTCAGTGCTTTTGAAGTGCGAGACTTTGGCCAATTAATCACATAATCACTTTCCTTTTGTTTGTTTTGCACATTAGATTCCAAATTTAAATAAAACATTTAGTATGAAAGAGGAGCAGGAGTGATATGCAGAAATGTAACTAGAAATGTCTTTCACAAGGATGGACCCGGGCCTCATGTACCTTGAAACTGATATAACTCAGACGACCCTCCTTCAGGAAAATAATACAAAATTCAGCCGGAGAGTGAATACTGATTTAGAAAATGTTTAGGAAGTGAGCACTCAGAAACTTGAGTTTCTTTGTCTTTAAGAGAAATCTGCCTCTGGGGGTTATTTTTCATTATTTAAGTTGGGACAAAAGAAAAACTTTATGTCTTGATTCCTCTTATTTTAATCATTATTATATTTACTATCTTCTTGTTGCTTCTCCTGGACACCTCCAATGACAGTTTTTTTTTTTTTTTTCCCTTGACTTAAGGGATCAAGCCTTCTTTCTTTGCTTCTAAAGAAGGGTTGGAAGAGAAGCATTCAATCTACACCCTAGCAGGATGAAAAAGAGAGGATTAGGGTAGAATCTCTGACTTCATCCTATTAAAATGACATAAAATAATACATACCCCACTAGCATCACCAGACTCAGAGTCTAGCACATGGCCGGGTACCACGTAAGAGCTTATGAGTGACAAAATCAAGTTTGGCTTAGTCCTCCCAATAGCTTTTGGAGGTAAGAATTATTATTCCCACTAGGTAACTGAAAAAAAAAAATTCCCCAAGTTCAACCAGAGAGTAGTGTCATCTGAGAGAGAATTTAAATTCGATTTAAATTTGGTATTTTGTGTTCCCAAAGCCTGTGCTCCTAACCATTACCCTCTGCCGTACTAGCCAATGGGAACAACTTATTCCACAGATAGGAGATGCAAATGATTGCCCTTCAAGTTCAGGGATCTGAAGTCTTTTCATGCTTCTAATGAAGGAGGTATAATACAAAACAGTTGAATTTTAGGGAATGTCTAGAGAAAGAGGTCAAAAAGAATACACCCACCAAGGCTTACGTGGCTTAGGCTCTTGCTTCAAGCAAGATCATCCCTTCGTACTTAGCGCATGCAAACTCTCCAGCACTCCAAAAGGGGAAACTAGAAAATGGTATTCTTCATGAATAGAAAAATGCATCTGGCTGATGTACGTTCATTTTTTTTCACATTAATTTTCATACTTAAGTCACTAAATTAATGCAATTTCCTAGTTCCTTTTCCTAATTAAATTATTTTCTCTCATCTCAGCCAGCTAAGCTTACTAAGATAGGTTAGGAACACAGACATTTTTGGTTTTTTGAAACAACTCTTTCTGCTCCATTTTAGAGTGGCTTTATGAAACTCACGCTTCAAAGTAAATCAGCTGCTCCCTCTCCTCTCTCTCTCTTTCTCTTTAAGGAACTGACACACCTAAATAGATACACCCCAAGATTTCACTTATAAATGAACATATCCAGGCTCAGATTTTTTTTTCTTCCTATAAAAAATCATATGGAAAACTTCCACCCTCTTCCACTTTGTATTAACTCCAAATCAGTGTCCATTGGCCTGTCTTGATTTGGTATCAAACCCCAGACAGGTGAGTAGCAAAATTTAAATAGGTTTCAGGACCAGCTAAAGAGGGACAGTCACTGGTGGATAAAAAACAGTTAATCTTTTGAAGGCAGCATCTGAGAGCATTTGGTAAAATCAAGCCGCCCTCGCACGGCCAGCAACCTTGGTTCTCATTAGACCTTTCTTTCCGGCATGAAAGGCCTCTGCCTTCATTTCATGACACTGTCCATGGACCCCTTTTCTGCAGTACACAAAACAGATATGTTTTTCCTTCTAGGTCTGGCAAACAAGTCTTGTCTTTCATTATAAAGACAAGTTTATTGATGTTGAGACAAGCCGAGTTCCTCTTTCCACTTGTGTTTGAATTCCTGGGCTGTGGCTGAGGCTCTCTGGAAGGAAGCAACGAATCACTACGGGCCTCTAGTTCAGACCTGATAATATGGAATTCAAGCTTCTTCCTAATAACTCAAGACATAGAGCAAATAATAAATCCTTCAACTTTGGCTAAAATGTTTTTCTTACCTGGGAGTAGTGGGTGGAAAAGCTGAAACTATTTTTAGCTATTGTGTGACTTTGAAATGGCAGACATCATCATCAGTTTCAAAACAATTTTTATAGTGTTAGAAATATAGGTAGTATTTTTAAAGATTGGATTATAGTTGATTTACAATTTACTTTCAGGTGTACAGCAAAGTGAATCAGTTATATATATACTTCTATCCATTCTTTTTCAGATTCTTTTCCCATGTAGGTTATTACAGAATATTGCTAGAGATCCCTATGCTATATAGTAGGTCCGTGTTAGTTATCCATTTATACACAGTAGTGTAAACATGTTAATCTCAAACTCCTACTTTAACTCCCCACCATGCTTCCCCTTTGGTACTCATAAATTTGATTTTGAGATCTGTGAGTCTGTTTCTGTTTTGTAAGTTCATTTTTATCATTTTTATTTATTTTTTATTTTTTTGTCTTTTTAAGGCTGCATCCACGGCATATGGAGGTTCCCAGGCTAGGGGTCCAATCAGAGCTGCAGCCGCCGGCCTACACCAGAGCCACAGCAATGCGGGATCCCAGGCGCCTCTGCGACCTACACCACAGCTCACAGCAACAGCGGATCCTTAACCCACTGAGCAAGGCCAGAGATCAAACCTGCAACCTCATGGTGCCTAGTCAGATTCATTAACCACTGAGCCGCGACGGGAACTTCTGTATCATTTTTAAAATTAGATTCCATTTGAAATATGGAATGTATACATAAAGTTTTCTCTTTCCTGCTCTCTCCTTTGGGAAGGCCTCCACCCCCACATTTCTTTTTGTTCGTTTGTTTCTGTTTTTATTATTTTTTTTTAGGGCCGCCTGCACCTGCAGCAGATAGAAATTCCTGGGCTAGGGGTCAGATCAGAGCTGCAGCTACCAGCCTACACCATGACCACAGCAACACCAGATCCAAGCCACGTCTGCAAATGACTCTCATCTCATGGCAGCACTGGATCCTTTAACCCACTGAGTGGAGCCAGGGATCAAGCCTGCATCCTCGTAGACACTAGGCAGTTTTTTAACCTGCTGAGCCACAGCAGGAAGTCCTGCCCCACATTTCTTGGGAGTAGAAAATGAGATCCTTTTGGTTTGCCTTTTTGAGCCACAGTTATGATGGAGGATCATTCTTACATGCCCTTCTTGGAAGACACCCTAACTAAACTATACTTGGGAAACTGGATAAGACACTCCGCCATCCAGGGTACAGCCAAGATACCACTCAGCTACTCAAAGCTCTTTGGAGAAGGGTGAAACATGTTTGTTTTCTAAGAATAAAAATCTCTGGAAAATCACTTTTGTAGTTTTATTTCCTGTGGCAGATGCCAAGGTAAAAATTAGGGCCCATCTATTAGGCAGCCATTCATTGCACTTTATAGTAAAAGAACTCTATATAATACTGCATTGTCTTTCTTTACCACTATTATGTTAATGCAGTGGTAACAAATAACATTAACAGATGAAATTTATGCTAAATTTAGTAGAAGCCATGGACTTTACATGAGCCTATAAATTCTCCCTAACCAAATGCAGTCATTACTCAACAGATATTTGTTTAATGTGCCAACATGCAGAAACCTGAACTTAAAATTCCCTTGAAACCTTGCTCCAGTGACCAATCTGCCCCATCAGAGCAACCATGAGCAGAGAGATGCTAACACCGAATACAGGAAGCAGATGTTAGTAGCAGAGAGGATTGAAGTTTGCAAATAAACAGTGACTAATTAACCCTCTGTGATTTAGACTAGGCCACCTGGCTATTTTAGAGGTTATTAAATGGACGTAGCAGGGAAATAAAAGAATGAACTCAAGAACCTCAAAGAGTGAAGTATGGGATTTTGTTTAGGGAGCCCTCTAAGGCTGAAAACTATGCTTGGAAACTATGCAGTAAAATAGGCCTTGGTCGATCGAACAGGTGACAAAATGGAGCCATGAAACTGCTTATAAATGCCTTGACTTAGTCTGCAAGATGCAAATTATTACAGAGCTACCGTTAACAACAAAAATAAATTTATCTTTGGAGTCTTGGAGTTTTTTCTTTTATTTTGAGGGCTTTTCCACTGCTGGTGGAAGGAGCGCAGATGATTCTGCTCCCCCACCCCAACATTTATAAAAATAGCCCCTGTGATTCAAGATGTCTTCTACCCAAGGTCAAGTCTCACAGGAGCAGCAGACTCAGAACCTGTGTCACTTTACTTCTTCTTTTAGAATCGGGTTTTCCAAATATAACCAAAACTTGGCACGAATGAAACTGGTAAATGGCCATACCCAAAGCCTCAGACAAATCTGTAAATATATGTGAAGTCACACTTACCCCGACTTTTCCCAGGGTTATATTTGACAACCGTTTTGATGGATTATATGCAGATGTATGATTATAGGAGACAAACAGGATAAGGAAAAGGGGCCGGAGGGTGGTCTTGTTCTTTGCAACTCTTCTGAAATTTCAAACCCAGGTTCTGACAATAGAAACATAAAAAGAAAGCCTGTGATTTTCTGAAAAGGAGCTTAAAAAAAAATTTTTTTTTTGGAGTCGTAACGCTGAAAATGATGGAATTGATCTTGCAGAAGCTTACAAAACTGCGGTCAATTAAAAACATACTGCCTAGTAAGTAGGAAAACTAGATATCAGGACCAGTGTGGGTTGATCGGGTCAATCTGGTACTGGTTAGGTTATCTGGTGTGGAAGTATTGCATGTGATATCCGTTCAAGATAGAGAGACGAACTGTGGATTCAGATGGATGTAACGGATGCAGATGGATGTAACATATCCCTTATTGTAGTATCTTGCTCATTCATCTTACATTTTATTAAAAAAAAGTAGTGAAACCTGCCATCCTACCTCCAAAATGATAAGATTAGTTTCACATTCAGATATTTTTTAAAAGACCATGCTAACACATTTCTTATCAGATACATTAATTCGGGTTTTCTTGGTTTTTAATCAATCAGATGGGCGGATTCATTCAGAAAATGTAGAATGATTGAGTTAAGGATTGATGAAATAATTGAAGGGGGTGAAGGTTGGTACTGCCAAGTTATACTTAGAAAATAGTATTAACATTATCTGACTTTCTGGTAATTTTATTTAGTACATTCTTGGCCAAATGGATGCAATTAAGCAGAGCCTAGTGAAGATAAGGGGATTTAAGGATTTATCCCCTTCTGCATGGCCTCTGGCTACTTAGAGGTAGAAAATACCAGCGAATGAAAAATTGACAGTGGCAGCCAATCAGAAGAATTTCTGATGGAAAAGTTCTCTCTGAACTCTAAATAAAGGTAAACTTGATTTTGTATCATCAGACTTACCACCCGGAGAGCTTTATACACAGACCATGTAGTGCATTGTCAAAAGCCTCCATGAAAATTGTCTTCACAAGCCAAGAGTTTTATAGCCATTTTAAATTTCTACATCTAGTTGGTTCAAGTTTTTCTCGTTCAAAAACTGTTTCCATCTAACTGCTCGTTTTCGCTTGTTCTTCCAGTAAGGAAGAAAACAGAACAGAAAAAAATGTTACATCAAATAAATGGTGTGATCCAATTCAACTTAGTAAGTACATTTTGGTTAACTACTACCTATAAGACCTTTGCTCAAGTCTTGTGTTTTGAGTCTATGTTGGCATAGACTTTATTCTTAGGACTGGACCCTGGGACTGTCCAGATTCTAGCAGCTCCCTCTCTTCAAATTCATCAAGAAAAAGTAGCCCTGAGAAAGGTCTTTAGTCTATTCTAAGGTTTTGGGGAGGCCCGTTGGAGTATATTCAGTGAACAGTGGTTTAGGAGCTCTACTGACATGTATCACACTGAACTTGAACCTCTCTTTTCATGAGAAATAATAAAGCATGAGACAAAAAGTTTATACTGAAAATATTATTGATAAAACTTTTTTAAGCCTCTGCCCATCACCATCTAAATGTTATCCATATGTATGCTGTCTATATGAGATTCTTGTCCAAAGCATTCTTCAGGAGAGTATAATTTAGTCAGCATGGAACCATTAGTAACCAAGAGTAGAGAATCAAGGTGCTACTTGAGGTAGGACTCATATGAATGTACAGAAGGGAATAGACAGGAATTTGAGGTTGAAGGGACATGAGAGACAAAGCAGAGTTTACAGGATTTTAGGTCTTTTTTTTCATTTTTAAAAGTTTTATTGAAATATAGTTGATTTACAAGGTTGTGAGAATTTTACATACATTATATATGTGTGTATATATAATATATAATATATATAATGATTTTTTTCCATTATAGCTGGTTTACAGTTTTCTGTCAATTTTCTACTGTATAGCGTGGTGACCCAGTTATACATACATGTATACATTCTTTTTTCTCACATTATCATGCTCCATCATAAGTGACTAGATATAGTTCCCAGTGCAAGAATTTCTTTTTTTTTTCTTTTTTTTTTTTTTTTTTGTCTTTTTGTCTTTTGTTGTTGTTGTTGTTGTTGTTGCTGCTGCTATTTCTTGGGCCGCTCCCGCAGCATATGGAGGTTCCCAGGCTAGGGGTTGAATCGGAGCTGTAGCCACCGGCCTACGCCAGAGCCACAGCAACGCGGGATCCGAGCTGCGTCTGCAACCTACACCACAGCTCACGGCAACGCCGGATCGTTAACCCACTGAGCAAGGGCAGGGACCGAACCCGCAACCTCATGGTTCCTAGTCGGATTCGTTAACCACTGCGCCACGACGGGAACTCCAAGAATTTCTACTATACAACAAAGTGGTTTAGTTTTACATAAACACACCTCCATTCTTTTTCAGATTCTTTTCCCATATAGATTTTCACAGCATATTGGGTAGAGTTTCCTGTGCTATACAGCAAGTCCCTGTTGTTAGGTCAAGATTATTTTAAGAGCCTCTCAACACGTTTCCCTTCTTTCTCTCTTACTTCCAAGTTATCCTTAGCTTTCAAGTTATCTCTCTTTAAAGCTATTTTTTTAAGTTATATATTACTTACAATCTTGAAAACCACCAATGAATAAAATGCACTTTCCTTACAACACGTCAGGCTCATTCTCGTCATATCATTTTCCCATTCTCATCGCCACACTTCTGCAAAGCTTCTCTCTTCTGCATTACTCCACCTCCATTTGTAGGCTACCTCAAGGCTACCCACTTTAAAAGAATGGATAACCAACGAAGACCAGGGTTTCTTTATTTCCCGGCTAGTCTCTCAGAACCATCCCTCTCGTCATCCTTCTCCTCTCCACCCTCTCTGCCTCGGCAATTTTCAGAATGAATCCTTGCACAGAAATCTCCAGTTACACTGTTTCATCATTACCGTAGTTAATTAGCCTACAGAATCTTCACTCAAAAATGTGATATGCAGACGCAAGTTTGTCCTTCTGGTGTTTAGCTACTTGTGTAACCCTGTTATTATGTAGATTGTCAACATATAGAGAGATGTGCAGTATTTGTTGGGAATCTCCTTTAGATGTCAAGCCTTAATTTAATTTGTAGGTGCATTACCTTGCTGGAACAATTAGGTTCTGCTCTTAAAAAACACCACACACACCTGAGTCAACATGGCTGATCCCTGGCAAATAGGGGTGTTGCTCCAAAGTGGGTGATTCACTCCCCATTAACAACTTACTCACTAGCTCAATCTAACCAAATAAGTTCCTTCTGAAACAGGAATTATATCTATGATTAGCTTGAAACTACCAACCATGGAGAAAAAGAAGAAAAAACAGATGTTGAAAGAACAAGTGCTATCTTCCTCAAGGCATAGATTCTGCAGCACTTAGGACGGAAAAGGGAATTAGAAGATACAGTTTTTAGTGAGAGTATAAAAGAGAAGCCCAGAAAGAGAAAATTAATTTTTTTGAAGGAAAGATGATGAGATATTACTACATACCAATTAGAATGACTTTAAAACAAAAACGAAGACAAAAAACTGACAGTACCAGCTGCTGGTGAGGATGTGGAGAAATTGGAACTCTCAAACGTTGCTGTCGGGGATGCAAAATGGTACAGCTACTTGGGAAACAGTTTTGCAGTTAAAGATACACTTCTCATATGATTTAGCATCCCATTCTTAGATATTAACCCAAGTTAAAACTTATGTTCACGTAAAAACCTATATGTGAATGTTTAGATCAGTTCTGTTTATCATAACCAAACACTAGAACAAACCCATATTTCAATGGGTAAATAAACAATTCATGATACATCAATATAATTGGAAATTACTCAGCAATAAAAAGGAATGGATTACTGACATATGGAACAGCTAGGCTTGTTCTCAAAGCCATTATACTGAGTAAAAGGAGACAGCAGTTTTCAGAAGATTACATGCTGCATGATTCTTTTTCTATGAAAGTCTCAAAAGGCTAAAACTATAGTGATAGAGAACAAATCAGAGGTTTCCAGGGAGTAGAGATGGAGGAAGCAGTGAACATAAAGAAACAGCATGGAGAAATTTGGGGTGTGCAAGAGCTCGTTGGTATCTTGATTATCATAGTGTTTATGTCAATCCATACTTGTGTTAAAATTCATAGAATCATAGATTCAAAAGGTCAGTTTTATTGTATATTAATTATAAATTCACTCTTACTAAAGAGGTAAGAAAATGGACAGAAATGAATATCTAACATTCTTTCTTTAAAATTTAAGTACAATTTTTACGAAAGAAACCAGTGTCAGAGAGATTTCTCTCTAGTTGCACGAAGTCAAAGAAACTACTGAATCCTTCCCAGAGAAGCTGCTAGGAATTCATTGCTTTACTTTTCAAGTTGGAATAAAACTAGTTTTCTGATCTACAAAGCAGAGAATTTCATGAGGAATTTATGGTTATATTATGATAGAAACCACAGAACAACCACATCTTACCCTCCCTTGCATATTCAGTGCTGAAAAAAGAGGCTTGACTCAAGTGTAGGCCTATAAAAAATACTTCTTGAAGAAAGTTGAAAGTTTAAATCAATATATGATCTTTGGAAATGACATTTGCTAGTGAAAAACCATTGGCTTCTTTAACAGGCAAGTTTCTCTTCCTACCTTTCATGGCTTTGAGAATGGTTGCCAAGGAAGACCAGAACAAAGTACGGCAGGTTCTCTCTTTTTTTTTTTTTTTGGCTTCTCTCTTTGGCTTTTGCTGTTTTGCCTGTAATTCCCAAGAACTTATGGGCTTAATTAGCAATCAAGAGACACAGCTTTGTTGCTTACATGGCTGGATGTGACTTTATGTAGCCATGCCTTTCAAGTACTCATCTATCCACATAAGTTAACTCCTTTATCATTTTTCTACAGCAACATTCTTTTCACTGTGCGCATGAATGAGGCTTTATAGTTAGGCTACAGATTTGCCAGATCCTTATTTTAAATTCTTTCAAACCAAGAGTTTACCTCAGTATATGTGTTCTCTTTAGTGACTCATTTCTCTTAACACAGGGGAGTGTTTGTTGACTAAACTGTCTTAATTTGTTGTTTGTTTGGAAATCTAGGCATTTCACAGTTCTAATGGCTGTCCTCTTGTCTTCTGAAATCTATTGTCTCTTCTCTATTCAAGTTTAAAGATGGCTACCACTGCTATAAACATGATACACAAAGCAAAACAAAGATATCTGTGGCAGAATATAAGGGCCGGGAACAGGAGTCAACAAACAGTGACTTGCAGGCTGACTGCCTGTTGTCGTAAATAAAGTTTTATTGGAATACGGCCACACCCATTTGTTTGCATAGTATGTTATTTGTTTCATGATCAAGTAGTAGAGATGGGTAGTTGTAACAGAGACTACATGGGACCTAAAGCCCAACATATTTACAAACTGGTTCCTTACAGAAAAAGTGCATAGAGCCCCAGACAGAACATTTGCCTTAACCAGAACTGCATTTTTTGTTATGATGAATTTTATCTTAAACTTTTAATTTTATTTATTTATTTATTTTTGTCTTTTCGTCTTTTCTAGGGCTGCACCCGTGGCATATGGACGTTCCCAGGCTAGGGGTCTAAACGGAGCTGCAGCTACCAGCCTATGCCAGAGCCACAGCAACCGCCAGATCAAAGCCACATCTTCAACCTACCCCACAGCTCATGGCAACTCTGGATCCTTAACCCACTGAGCAAGGCCGGGGATCTAACCTTCAACCTCATGGTTCCTAGTCAGATTCATTAATCACTGCGCCACTATGGGAACTCCTATCTTAAACATTTAAAAAGGTCAAGTTACATATAAATGAAATCTCAGTTCATTCATTTTGGGAGGACATTAAATGGAATTTGAAATTAAGCACTGGACCAATCCATTGAGATGCTGCTTATCAAAGCCTGAATATGAAAAGGCTAGAGCTGGGTTTCGACAATGAAATTCATAAAACAAACATCAAAACTCCCTTCTATACCTGACCTTGCTAAAGCGATGGGGAAAGCATAACCAGAAGAACGGACATTTAAGTAATGACAGTGTGCTAGGTAACACTTATCATGGAAGATATACATGTATATATATTATATACTATTATATATAATACATAAATATTATATACATATATCATTTTTCACCCTAAATCCTAGCATATTTTAAAAAAGCAAAAACAAAAACAAACAAAAAACCCACTTCCATCTCTGAGGCATAAATTGGAGACTTAACAAAAGGAATTTTGGGCATTCAAAGCTGTCACTCAAGAGGAATTAAGCTTTCAGAATCTCCTTTGTTGAGTGGATTTGTGTAATAGCCAACAACAACAAAAAAACCAAAAAAAAAAAAAAAAAAAACAAAACAAATGGAACCAGTTTACCCACCCTTTTCTATTTGGGATTATGAATAGGTTATGTTGACTTTAACATCCAGTTTTCATTGGCTCCAAAACCTCACCTGATTGATGTCAGGAGATATAGTCTGTTGAAGTCCACCATTCCCCTAATAGATCTAAGGTTTCCCAGGTTTCTTCTTCTTCTTCTTTTTTTTAAATAAAGTCCATACATCAATTTTAGGCATTGCTGCCCCACCAAGCTGTAATACCCAGTGCCAGTTTCCTGCAGCCCAAACCTGGATGATGCAGTGAAGTTGCCCCACTGAGGCAAGAGTTACCTACTCACATCTTTTTGCTGTTGCTATATCACACGTGATGTCTGGGAGAACCACCCCTGCTGTTTATAGCAGGGTTGATGCCTGGGCATCTTTCCTCAGCCTATGAGACCGATGCTGCTAGGTGGCCATGCCAGGCTGGGCCCTAGGACCACCTGCATACTATACGGGGGAGCATAGGTTTGCTCTCGTCTATGACCCTCAGGCCTAATATTATCTGGCTGAAGCACTCACTCCCATCCTTGCAGTGAGGTCTCCCCTAGGACCTCTCTTGTCTTTCCTATAATCTGGCCTCAGTCAGGATTATTCCGAGAATCAGGGATGTATGTTTGAATCTATAATAAGGACAGAATGTAGTCCTGGTTTTCCCCTGGGGAACTCCTTTGTGTCCATGTCAATTAGAAATAAGTAAATTCTTGGGAGGCAGGATCCAACCAACTCTACTGTCATCAACATCCAAGCCTTAAATTCTAGTGATTCTTTAGGGTAGGAATTATTACTGAGTTCTTTGATCACCTTGTTTGAGCCCCATCGCTTCTCCATTTATGCATGGGTGAAGTAAGAATGCTGTTGTTGAACTCTAGGTAGCAGGGGCAAAACAAAAACAAAAACGAAAACCCTATGTACATTCACTTTTGAACTTGGCAAGAATCAAAGTTGAGGGCTACTTTAAAACATGGTCTCAGAACCATCTATGATAGAATCACCCGAGCATTCTAGAAAGACTGATTCATACCATGTTCCCAGGGTGGGGCCTGTACCCATTAGTGATTTTTTTTTTTTTTTTGAGTGATCACAAGTGAAGATTACATTTAATTACATGCAAACCAAAATCAATTACAACCTATAATCAAATATTTAAAACAAGTCATTAATGAGCTTTAGTTTAAAAATAGATGAAAACTTGTCATTTACATTTGTAGGCATGTCTGCAGAAGTTCACTTAGTTTTTGATTTCTCCATTGGAAATTGTCTTTCAATGCTTACTTCAGAACAGAAAATTCCATTTCCAATAGTGAGTCTTTATAAATAGCCTTATAATTATTTCCATTTTATAGTGATTAGCAAAATAGTGTTAGCGGTAAACAAGACTACCCTGTAGATACACCTATGTATTATTAGCAACTTTCTATACATGTGCATGTTTGCTAGAAAACTGCATATAATTAATTATACTTGATTCTTTTCAAGCAATCCTTTAACTTACTGTAAATCTTTGCCCCCAGAGCATCAGTCCTGAGCCAAATTTGGCCATCTTGGAACATTCCTTCTAGCAATATTCCCACCAAAAGGAGTATCTTAAATCAAAACCCAATAAAATACATATTAACAAACATCTAAATGTTTGAAAAATAACCAACTAAAACAGCATTCTTCAGATTTCATCATGCAATTGGCTGACGTCATATCGATATTGAGTAGGAGGATATTGCTATTGCTATTGATACTGACACACAGACAGATTGTCTATAAAAGTAAGTGGAATTAAAAGTAGTATTTTTCTGGGAGTTTCCATTGTGGCTCAGCAGTAACAAACCTAACTAGTATCCATGAGGAGGCAGGTTCAACCTCTGGCCTTGCCCAGTGGGTTAAGGATCCTGTATTGCCATGAGCAGTGGTGTAGGTCACAGACATGGCTTGGATCTGGTATTGCTGTAGCTGTGGTGTGAGCCAGCAGCTGCAGCTCTGATTCAACCCCTAGTCCAGGATTTTCCATATGTCACAGGTGTGGCCCTTAAAAATAAATAAATAAATAAATAAAGTAGTAATTTTTTGATAGATCATAATGTTCTTAAAAGCTGTGGGGACCTGGCATTGGGCTGAAAGTGGAATTACAGAGTTAAAAACCCCTGTCAATACCAGAATCTTTCTTTTTCTCTAGTTATTTTGGGGTCCTGATGTTCTTTTAAACCCAGAGGCATTAAGAATGAAAAGTTTGGAAATTATCTACTTGTCAAAAGAAGGGAACAGATTTAAGAACATCTATCAACCATTAACTCTGGATCAGGGTCCTGGGAAATTCCTCTTTTTCAATGTGATAACTGCCCGTACATTATGAAAAAATCTTCACAAGTCTGGGGTGTCTGGTGTTAACCATTTAAGAAGTTGGTAAAAACACCATAAAACTCATCTCCCCCCTTGCAGTTATCACTGGCTTATTTTGTAGCTAGAGAACTGGATACTGGTGTATTGAAAAGTATACATTTATATTCGTCAATATAATAATAAATATTATGAATACTTAAGCGCGTAATATTTATTCCATGTTTTGATCACCTATCATAGAACAGCTTTAAGGTAAATCTGCTATATTCTATTACAGTATTTCATTCTTTTAAATTGCAGTATACGTGGTGTAAAATATCATATTTTATTCTTAATTATGTTTTGATTCATTTTCTTCTCATCCCTCCCTGGCATCATCCTTTTTGTTCATTTTCTTCTTTTTTTCCTGGCTCCTTCTTCTGCCTCTCCTTCTTTTTCCTCATTTGTCACTCTTGTATAGCTTTGTGCCTGAAACTAGGTCATGAGACTGTCAAGATGTCAGCTTCAAATTTAGTTCTCAATTCCCTGTCTTTAAACCACTTTATACTTTGGGGATGATTTGCTCCTCTTTGTGGTTAGATGGAACAATTTGAATACCCTTTCTACTGCACATGAGTTTTTCTCTATATATACCTGCTTAGATGGCTTCTTATACGATATCGTGCACTGGTGTTCACATATTACAGCATCTGGGTTGTCTTAAAAAACCTTCCAATCGTGTTAAGTTAAAGTGAAAAAAAAAAAAAAGAAAAAAACCACTTTACAAAAGGAACATGAAGTTAATTTTTGTCACCACACTTATAAAAGTTCCACTAACAGAATACAGCCTACTTCTTACAAATGCAATTATGGTTATGCCTCATTGAGGGAAAAGATTTTTAAATATTAAAAATAAAATAAGCCACAGAAAACTCAAATAACCTCCCCTAGGAACAAATAGTAAAATCTGGTGTTCATTAAAATACTTGAATGTTAATGGAAGAAAAAAATGTCCACCCCGTGTCTCCACATCTTTGGACCAAGACGGTGTGGTTTCTCAGTTTTCTCAAGGCCTGGCCAACTTAGGATCTGGTGAGACTCTTTGGAGACAGGAAATGTGAGGTTGGATGTAGAGTGCAAGTGGGGGAAATACTTGGAGGCTTCCTTGCACTGTGCATCTCCTTGACCTTCCCCACGAGGGTACCGTCAGGCGCAAGGAGCCCATTTGCCTTGCTGGTCCCGCTCTCTTGCTGGAGATCTCAGTGCCACCGAAGTGGGAACAGAAGGTCTACAACAAAACAAGACAAAATAAGACAAGACCAAAGGTAGACATTTGAGAGTATCTATGGGTTTCAAGTTGTAGGACTACAAGGAAGACATCGCACAGATGAACAGCATCATAAAGAAAGTGACCCTCCCATCCCCTCCCCCACTTACCTCTCCACCCATAGACTTGCTTTCTTGCCCTCCCTCCAGCTAGACCCTTAGCGGGAGCAGCAGGACAATCTACAAACCTCTGCTTTTTTTTTTTTTTTTGCTTTAATTGGCCATACTAGTTAACATTCCACCAGCAAGTCTTTTTTTTTTTTTTTTTTTTTTTGCTTTTGCTTTTTAGAGCCACACCCTCGGCATATAGAAGTTCCCAGGCTGGGTATTGAATCTGAGCTGCAGCTGCTAGCCGACACCACAGCCACAGCAACATAGGGTCCAAGCCGCTTCTGTGACCTACACCACAGCTCACAGCAATGAACCTTAACCCACTGAGCGAGGCCAGGGATTTTGAACCTTCATCCTCATGGGTACTAGTCAAATTCTTTTCTGCTGCACCACAAAAGGAACGCCAAGAGTCATTTTTATTTTACAAGGTTCCCTCCCCTTTTACAGCTTAATATTATTTTCAATGCAAATAAATCCTGGAAGATCAAAAGACTGTCAGCTATTAAAATTTGAGAATAAATTAACTGAATCAGATTGTCTTCCGTATAATTTTGGGATAAAACCAGCTGTGCTAAAAAAATAAGACCGCTGCTGGAAAGGGAGGGACTTCATTGGAGAGAATGGTTGCTGGGGGGAGGGTAGAGGAGGACTCCGTAGGTAGTGGAATCCAAGGCTTGGGGTAGTTTGCTAGTTCGTGGTATCTAGGAGTGTGCGGAGTGGAGCAAAAAAGCAGGTGGGAGGCTGTCAAGGTCAATACCTGATTATTTGAAATGTTTGCCCCTGGCCATGAAAGGGAGGAAATCTCCCAGCCTGATAGCCTCCAGGAAAAGAGCTGGGAGAGTTTTATGAAAGACAGTCAACAGCCAAATTTCTGACTTGCCCATTAGGTAAAAGGCAGTGATAACTTCATTCTGGAGTCGCTGAAATGTCTGTTCCTAATTCTCTATCCTTTTAAACTGACATATGCATGTGCCAAATTCTGGCACGTATTATGTGCTAAATAAATGAGAGCATCACTATTAGTAGTATACATTTTTTAAAATCATAAATGATCTCCTATTAATATGTATAAAATAATTAATTAGCTAATTAATTAGCTAATTCTAAGTAGGTAACATATGAAGGGAAAACAAGCTTGAGAATTAATTGGGAAATAAAATGTACATAAATAAGATGATTGCTTTTTATTATAGAAACAGCAGTAGATAGAAACATAATGCTCAATAAGTTTTTGAAAAAGAGAATCATCCTACAATGACGTTTTATATTCCTTTTTTTTTTCCACTAAATAGTTAGTAGAGTAAATAGTAAGTAGAGGCACATGTCATTTTTTTTTTTTTTTCCCTTTTTATGGTTACACCTGTGGCATATGGAGGTTCCTGGGCTAGGGGTTGAAATCCGAGCTGCAGCTGCCAGCCTATGACACAACCACAGCAACAACACTCTATCTGACAACATCTGTGACCTCTGGTGCAGCTGTGGCAATGCTGGGTCCTTAACTCACCGAGTGAGGCCAGGGATTGAACCTATATCCTCAGGGAGACTATGCTGAATCCTTAACTCTCTGAGCCACAACGGGAACTCCTGGGCACATGTTTTTAACATCAGAAAAATATTCTATTATGTAAAGTCACATATTCAACAAATCAATTTTTTATTTTTTTCTTAATTATTTTTATTTTCTTTCCATTATAGCTGGTTTACAGTGTTCTATCAATTTTCAACTGTACAGCAAGGTGACCCAGTCACACATACATATATACATTCCTTTTTCTCACATTATCATGCTCCATCATAAGTGACTAGATATAGTTTCCAATGCCATATAGCAGGATCTCATTGCTTATTCATTCCAAATGCAATAGTTTGCATCTATTAACCCCAAATTTCCAGTCCACCTCACTCCCCCCCCCGCTTCTCCTTGGCAACCACAAGTCTGTTTTCCATGTCTATGATTTTCTTTTTTGCAGAAAGTTTCATTTGTGCAATATATTAAATTCCAGTTATAAGTGATATGGTATTTGTCTTTCTCTTTCTGACTTACTTCACTTAGTATGAGAGTCTCTAGTTCCATCCATGTTGCTACAAATGGCGTTATTTTGTTCTTTTTTATGGCTGAGTAGTATTCCATTGTGTATATATACACATCTTCTCAATCCATTCATCTGTCATTGGACATTTAGGTTGTTTCCATTGTCTTGGCTATTGTGAATAGTTCTGCAATGAACCTACAGATGCATGTGTTTTTTTCAAGGAAAATTTTGTCCAGATATATGCCCAGGGGTGGGATTGCTGGGCCATATGGTAGTTCTACATATAGTTTTATAAGGTACATCCATACTGTTCTCCATAGTGCTTGTACCAGTTTACAGTCCCACCAACAATGCAGGAGGGTTCCCTTTTCTCCACACTCTCACCAGCATTTGTTATTTGTGGACTTGTTAATGATGGTCACTCTGTCTGGTGTGAGGTGGTACCGCATAGTAGTTTTGATTTGCATTTCTTTAATAATGAGGGATGTTGAGCATTTTTTCATGTGCTTGTTGACCATCTGTAACAAACCAATTTTTTACATTCTTAGGCTTTCTAGTTTTTAAAAGAAGTATTACAAACAATAAACTGATAACATGGAATTCCCGTCATGGCTCTGTGGTTAACGAATCTGACTAGGAACCATGAGGTTGCGGTTTCGATCCCTGGCTCAGTGGGTTAAGGATCCAGGGTTGCTGTGAGCTGTGGTGTGTATAGGTCGCAGACGCGGCTCGGATCCCACGTTGCTGTGGCTCTGGTGTAGGCCGGTGGCTACAGCTCCGATTCGACCCCTAGCCTGGGAACCTCCATATGCCGAGGGAGCGGCCAAAGAAATGGCAAAAAGACAAAAAAACAAAACAAACAAACAAAAAATCCTGATAACAGCATACATTTCTGTGTTTTTATATTTTTGTTCTAAAACTTTGGTACTGGACAAGGACTTTTCTTTCTTCTTTTTTTTTGGCCCTGCCTGTGCCATGTGGATGCTCCTGGGCCAGGGATCTAACCTGCAACACAGCAGCTACCTGAGCTGCTGCAGTGACAATGCCAGATCCTTAACCATCTGTGCCACAAGGGAACTCCTGGACGAGGACGTTCTAAACATTAATACAAAATGCAGAAACATGAAGAAAAAGCCTAAATTTCTCCACCAAAACATAAAAATACTGAAAAAAGGGTAGAAACAAACTCAATCTTCTAAATCATTTTAAAAGACAAATAACAAACTAGGATTTGCCACACAAGTTACATATATCATCAATATAAAAAGCATATTCACGAATCAAAAATATGACTGTCCTAACAGAAATATGGGAGAACTTACACAGGCAGGTAATAAAAAAATCAAGATGCTAATAATGATATGCCATCTTTTTGCCAACGATCAAACATTATTTTTAAAATAATTCTTAGGGTCAGTGAGGGAATGGGGAAATTAATGCCTTTTAACAGTTTTCCCTTTCTACAGTTTTTTTTTTTTTTTTTTTTGGTAATTTCATCTATCCTTGTCTTTAAATATCATATATATTCCAACTCTTCTTGATTATGCACATCTTGTCAAGCTTTAGAGTCATATACAGATCAGCCTACCTGAGCTCTCACTTTATTTCTGACAGATATCTGAAAATTTACATACCAAACAGCACTTTAAATTTTCTTAAGTCTGGCCCACTCCCAGTCTTTATTCATTCACAGGTCCAAATCTCAGAGTAGAATTTTTCTTTCTCTCCACATTCAATATCACTAAGACCTATCAGAACATATGCAAATACATTATCATTTCAGGCACTTTGTGGGTCCACTGAGATGGCCCCAATCCAAGCAACATGCACACTTCCTTCAATTACATGCTGGATCCTTATCCTGCTGAGCAAGGCCAGGGATTGAACCCATATCCTCATGGACACTATGTCGGGTTCTTAATCCACTGAACCAAAATGGGACCTCTGCATCAGGAACTTCTTAATTACTCCCTTCAACTCCTTCTCCCCATCTCCATGATTCTCCATGGGGCAACCAGCAAGATACTTTTAAATGTAAGTAGATCATTCTTCTTCCAAACTTCAAACACTTCAATGGTTTTTCCCATTGTTCAGGATTCTTCCATTTAATTCAAACATCTGGTATCTGGAAGAGCACATAGCAGGCATATATAAATATCGAATGAATGGTCACCAAGGCTCTCTATGGTGAGGCCAGCACTACCCACTACCCACTTGCCCACTTTCTTCTCTTCCTCCCTTTTCTCTCATCTTCCCTCAGGGTCCTCAAGCATGCCGGGTCCTTGCCTGGGTCAGGAGCTTTGTAGCCACTCCTCCCCTTTCCCTGGGATACCATTGTCCCACTCTCAGAGGGCTGCCTCCTCCTGTCATTCAGGACAGCAGAGAGGTGCCACCTCCTCTAACAGTTTATCTAAAGTAGATTCGCTCTGTGATCCTCTCTCATACTGGTCCAACTTGTATTCCTCTACATAACTTACCAGAGTCTCTATTTATTATCTCTATTTATTGTGAAATAATTTGATCATGAGGCCTCTAGGGTGGTGACAGCAACTGTCTTTGGCTCCAAATGTATTCTTCTTTTTTTCTTTTTCTTTTTAAAATTATAGTTGATTTACAGTGTTCTTTCAATTTCTGCTGTACAGTAAAGTGACTCAGTTACACACACACACACATATATACACATTTTTTTCTCACATTATCTTCCATCATGTTCCATCAAAAGTGATTAGATGTAGTTCCCTGTGCTGTATAGCAGGATCTCATTGCTTTTCCACTCCAAATGCTATAGTTTGCATTTACCAACCCCAAACTCCTAGGCCATCTCACTCCCTCCCTCTTGGCAACCACAAGTCTATCCTCTATGTTCATGAGTTTGTTTCTTTTCTGTAGATAGGTTCATTTGTTCCATATATTAGATTCCAGGTATAAGTGATATCATATGGTATTTGTCTTTCTCTTTCTGACTTATTTCATTTAGTATAAGAATCTCTAGTTCCATCCATGTTGCTGCAAATAGCATTATTTTGTACTTTTATGGCTGAGTAGTGTTCCATTGTTTATATGTAGCACTTCCTCTTAATCCATTCATCTGTCATTGGACATTTAGGTTGTTTCCAGGTCTTAGCTATTGTGAATAGTGCTGCAGTGAACATAGGGGTGCATGTATCTTTAAGTTTTTGCACAGCAAAGGAAACCATAAAAAATACCCCAAAACACAACCTACAGAATGGGAGAAAATAGTTTCAAATAATGCAACCAACAAGGGCTTAATCTCCAAAATGTACAAACAATGCATACAACTCAACAGTAAAAAACACACAAACAAAAAAAAAAACCCAAATAACCTGATTGAAAAGTGGGCAGAAGACCTGAGTAGACATTTCTCCAAAGAAGACATACAGACGGCCAACAGGCACATGAAAAAATGCTCAACATCACTAATTATTAGAGAATGCAAATCAAAACTACAATGAGGTACCACTTCACACTGGTCAGAATGGCCATCATTAGTAAGTGTACAAATAATGAATGATGGAGAGGGTGTGGGGAAAAGGGAACCCTCCTACACTGTTAGTGGGAATGTAAATTGGTACAACCACAGATATGGAAAACAGTATGGCAGCACCTTATTTTTTTCTTATTGGAGTATAATTACAATTGTGTTAGTTTCAGGTGTCCAGCAACATAATTCATATATATTACAAATATTATGAATATATATTATATGTATATATATATTCTTCTTCAGATTCTTTCCATTACAGGTTATTACAAGATTCTGAATATAGTTCCCTGTGCTATATAGTAGGTCCTTGTTGTTTATCTCTTTTATATATAGTGTGTATCTGTTAATCCAAAAGCTTAATTCATCCCTCCTCTCCCTTCCCCTTTGGTAATAACTGTAAGTTTGTTTTCTATGTCTGTGAGTCAGTTTCTGTTTTGTAAATAAGTTCCTTTGTATCCTTTTTGTAGATTCCTCATATAAGTGATATCATATGATATTGTCTTTCTCTGTCTGACTTACTCCACTTACTATGATAATCTCTAGGCCCATCCATGTTACTACCGATGGCATCATTTTGTTCTTTTTTTATGGCTGAGTAGTATTCCATCTTCTTTTTCCTATCATCTGTTCATGGACATTTAGGTTTCTTCCATGGCTTGGCTATTGTAAATAGTGCTGCTATGAATATTGGGGTGCATGTATCTTTTTGAACTAGAGTTTTCTCCAGATATATGCCCAAGGGTGAGATTGAGGGATCATGTGATAACGCTATTTTTAGTTTTTGAAGGAACCTCCTATTGTTCTCCATGGTGGCTGCCCTAATTTACATTCTCACCAACAGTGCAGGAGGTTTCTTTTTTTCCCCACACCCTCTACAGAATTTACTGTTTTTAGACTTTTTGAGGCTGGCCATTCTGACCTCACTGTAGTTTTGTCTTGAATTTCTCTAATAGTTAATGATGTTGAACATTTTTTTCATGTGCCTATTCCAATTGCATTCTTCGTGCTTCCCATAATAGTGCAAGTTATAAGCCAAGAAATAAGAAGGAATAAAATCATAAAAGTTAATAATTAGCACATTTTGAAAAAATTTTCTATGCTGGGCACTCTGCTTTGAAAGAAATGATACGTATAAATACAGGTAAATTATGCATGGGGTTAGGTGAGTACCTGATGTCTGGTGAGTTGCAGTAATATTTGTAAGCCTATATTTTCCCACTGAATCTTCCTAGTCACCCTGCATGGATGTCTTTACTTCTTATTTTTAGATGTGAAAAAACTGGGTTAAACTTAAAGAGATTAAGTAAGCCCAAAGTCTAGACCCAAACCCAGGTCCATCCTACTCGATAATCATCTTTCTATCTCCAGTTAGGGGTGGCTTTGGTGTCACACTTTTGCAAAGGAGCCTCCATTCCTGTAGGGCTGACCTTGACTGCAGATGCTGCCCAACTGGAGGAGGATTTTCTCTTTTCCAGATTTCAGACTTTTTTCTTCCATACTCTCTTCCCAACTCCAGAGTTGGATATAGAGAGGCATAGACACTCCTAGGGAGAGAAGGGCTAAAATAAAGTTACTCCCATTTTCTCTCCTAACATCATCCAAAACAAGAATGACTCTCCTTCCTGGTTTCCCCATGCAGTCTCAGTGTACTCCAGTTATTATTTATTAATAGCAAGTGTGGACTCCTGCTGCATCCTTATGCCACATCATGTGGCCGCTCTGCCCACAACTGTCCTGGATGGCTGGTAGCTGGTCTGCCCACTCTTCATTTTCCTTCTCATTTATTTTCAGTGACTTGCTCTCTGTGGTCTAATACATTGACCTTCCCAGATGGTGGCTGGCTCCTGCAGGTCCCCAAATCACCTGCCCTGGGAATCCACCTTTGAGCAAGCTCAGAAGCAAACATGGTGGGAGAGAATTGTTAAGCATTAGACCTAGGGCTCAGTATCTTTTGTCCTGCCTACTCACCACACAGCTGGCCCCTTGCCTGTGCACTCACCGGGAAGAGGGCCCATCAGTTTCCAGTAGCCACTCCAATCCCAATCATCTTTCATCTGGGTGCTCCCATGGTTGACTAGCCTTAAAGATGCTTCAGAAGACTAAAAGAATGCAGACGCATGCCCTCCCTCCCTCCCTTGCCCATGGGGACAGATTGGGTGCCTTCAATGGGGTTGATTGATTTCACTCTGTCAAGCCCTTACAGAGGGCATGAGTCCTTGTGCTGCATCTCAGCTTCCCACATCTCTGTTCAACCCCCTGCTCAGTATGTGGTTTTGAAATGATAATGAGCTGCTGGTTTTCTTCCCTTGTATGTAGATTTTCATTTCTCACCAAGGGAATAGTGTGTCTCTTGATTCATCATCTTAGAAAGATGAATGCCTTGTGTCATAACGATATAACATCATCTTGCCTGCTTTCTTGCTGCAACATAACCATCAGTGGAGAGATGCTGGGCAGCTTGGATTTATTTTTTGCTGCATTCAATCAGGCACATAACACCATGGAGTGAATGTCATTTTATTGCAGCCCAAGGTGAATTTCTTTCTCCTCAAGGCAATGACACAAAAGTCCCCAGGGGGCAGCTCCTCAGAGACCAGCCTGATTGTATTTTTCCATAAATGAGCTTTCAGGGGAGCGTGAGGATCTGGCTTGATAGAGCTGCCTGGACAGGTGATGGGATTGGATATTGCCGCCCCACGTTCTCTGCCAGGGCAAGGCTGGATTGATTGCATTATTTAGAGTAAGCAAAACCCCCAAAAGCGAAGTGCTTGACTTTCAGGCTTTTCCTTCCAAAGGGGAGAGCTGATGGCAGTTTAATTTAAAAAGGGAGGCGGGGGTGACAATGGAATATTCAATCCATGGTCAATTCTCTGTTCTACAGGATTTCATTTTTGCTTACTTTCCATGCAGTTGCATTCATTCATGATGTCTAGCACACGCTCTTGCCAGGATGGCTGTGTGGAGGCTGGTGACATTTGTAAGAAGGAGCAGCTGGAGGCTAAGGCAGCTGTGGTTTTTAACTAGCACTCAGTGGAACTGGAGGTTTTCTAGGAGGTTAGCAGAGAAGGCTGGAAACTAATTTCAGAAGGTCTGATATTTTATTTTTCTAGTCCTTTATTTTTGTTTCTAACAAGACAGCATTAGAAAGATCTAAATGTTAGGTTAACTAATGTATAGAGGGAACCCAGATTGTCGTAATAAAAAATATAAACTGAGGAGTTCCTGTTGTGGCTCAGCAGAAACAAACACGACTAGTATCCATGAGGAAGCAGGTTCAATTCCTGGCCTCGCTCAGTGGGTTATGGATCCAGCATCGCCATGGGCTGTGGTGTAGGTTGCAGACACGGCTTAGGTTTGGTGTTGCTGTGGCTCTGGCATAGGCCAGCGACTACAGCTCCAATTCGACCCCTAGCCTGGGAACCTCCATATGCCATGAGTATGGCCCTAAAAAGATAAATGTATCATATTTATACCAAAAAGGAAAGAAACCTTCCCTATGGATGCATGGGATTTTGTCTGGAAGCAGTATTTAGAGATATTCATAGGGAAAGGGAAAAGATATCTAAAGAAACTCTCGCAAATATATTTGAACCGGTAACCTAGGGATCAAGCCCTAAGAGTAAGGCTTTGATACCTGTATGAGGAAAATCCCAGTCCTTCCCTACTAGGTGGGGGGAAACCCAGTTCTTTCCTCCTGTTTCCTTCTTTCCTGTGTGTCCCCTTTGCTTCTCACACAGAACCCTTCCCTTCTGACACTTCTGGTCACTGGATGTGTAGGAGTCTCCCCCCACCAACAAGCGGAGTTTCCTTCAACTCAATTCAGTTCTGACACCATCTACCTGGAGATGGCCTCCCATCCCACAGGTTAAGGGCTCAGTCCCACAAGAGGACTCCCCACTTTAGATGCCAACCAGGAGCAGTAGGCTCCAGGTGACCTGCAGCTGCTGTCTAACTTGGCTACAAATCGGTTTCCCATGACTCCCTGCTCAGACTTGATTCATTTTACTAGAAAGGCTCACCGAATTCAGGGAAACACGTATTTACATTTAGCAGTCTGTTAAAGGATGGGATTAAAGAAACAGGAGTTCCCATAGTGGCTCAGTGGTAATGAGCCCAACTAGGATCCGTGAGGATGTGGGTTGGCTCCTTGGCCTGGCTCAGTAGGTTAAGGATCCAGCGTTGCTGTGAGCTGTGGTGTAGGCTGAAACTGCACCTCCCATTTGACCCCTAGCCAGGGAACTTCCATAGGCTACAAGTGTGGCCCTAGAAAAAAAGAGAGAGAGAAAAAGAAAATGGAAACATGTAAACAGCCAGATGAAGAGATACCTGGGAAAGGGCCTGGGAGGGTTCCAGGTGCAGGAGCTTCTGTGCCCATGGAGTTGGAGGGCATCATGTTTGCAGCACGTGGATGTGTTCACCAACTGGGCCCTCCAGCCCCATATTACTGAGGTTTTTGTGGGGGCATCATGAAGTGGGCAAGATGGATCATTAACTTCATTTTCACTTTTTTTTCTTCTTCTTCTTAGAGCCACACCTGTGGCATATGGAAGTTCCCAGGCTAGGGGTTGAATTGGAGTTGCAATTTCAGCCTACACCACAGCCATAGCAATGTGGAACTCCAGCCGCATATGCAACCTGTCTTGCAGATCGAGGCAACGCTAGATCCTTAACCCACTGAGTGAAGCCAGGGATCGAACCTGCATCTTCATGGATCCTAGTCAAGTTCTTAACTCACTGAGCCACAATGGGAATTCCTTAACTTCATTTTCAACCCTTGTCCCTCCTCAAGAGAATGAAGGGTAGGGGTGACGATTCCAAGCTTTTAGTCCTGGTTTCTTTCCGGTGGCCACCCCTCATTCAGGAGCCCTTCAGAAGCCCACTCGGAGAAACGTCATTAGAACAAAATGTATTCCTATCACCCAGCAAATTGCAGGGGTTTCAGAGGCCCTGGCTTGGGAATCAGGGGCAGAGACCAATATTTTTTTATTATTTCACAGCCTAGATGACCCCTCCCCCAAGAATGCCTCTGTGGGAGAAAGAGCTCCTTGAACCGTGATTACTTTCTTGATGGTCCCACAGTGTCAGTGAACTGTGATGAGGGCAGGATGGGGAAGAAAGAGGCCAGGGAGTGGGTGATGCTGGACCAGTCACTTTAGACTATTCTCTCTCTGCTCCATTTCCATCCCTATTCCTCACCTTCCAGTCACCCACTGAAACACCTCTAGGGGTCAGGGACAGCACGGACCCTAGGAGGGTCCCTGAAACACCACTCCTGGCCACCCTGCACTGCTCTTCACCAAAGGGCAGCTCTCGATGGACAAGAAAAGGCCCAGACTATTGCAATCCAGTCTCTGTAAAAATATCCCGGAAGAAGTTCTCTCCAAACTTCTGTTGAGGCTCCTTCCTTTAGACGTGATCGATGGCGCCTTTTTCTTGGCTGAAATTCAAAGAAACCTCTAACACGAATGAGGAAACACTTTCAATCACTTTGCAATCCACAGCTTGTCTCTCCTGCTTCTCTAAGGTTATTGCATTATATTTAGAATGTTTACTTAAAAAGTGTGTAGGGCTGACCGGAGCTGAATCTCTGTGTCTTTCATTAGAACACATCCACATTTTCTAGCACTGGGGGCCACTGGCAGGATGCTAAAAATAGTCCACCGAATCCTCTCCTCCACCAGAAGGATGGAGAAAACAGAAGAAGAGAGAAAACAGAAACTCCCTCTTGACCCCTCTCCCTGAATTCCTCCTGCAACGGAGTGAAGGTTTTGCTCCAGGAATAAAAGTTCTTTGCCTTGAAATGAGGGCTAACAAGAAGCTGGCACCTTCAGTCTGTTTCTGTGAAGCCAAAGGTGACATGAGTGTTCTCGTCACACACTTGCTTTAAAACGCTAGCAACTTGACATTACTTGCAGGACAGAGGCTGGATGTCCTGCATTTCATTTCTGGGTTGCTTTTTAATCAGTTCCAATCACCCTGCGTTTCCCCTTCTGTTCTTGAATTTTCACTTTCAGACTCATCTCATCAGTGTCCCCCAATTCTTGCTGTTTTTCTGGTCCTTTGATCACACTACTCTTTTCCAAACACCCGACTCTTATAAACCGGTTTGGTTCAGCTCATCTTTCCTGGAAGAACACCAAGCTCCCCTTCCAGAAAAGCCTGCCCTGACTTCCCAAATTATGAAGAAATTTCCAGCCTCCTGCAGGACTCAACAGCAGTCTGCTCTTTCTGACGCTTAGCAAATGAGTCTTACACAGGTAATTTATCTTTTAGATGTGTGCAAGTTTTATTTTCTTAATATCTTGCAAACTTCTGGGAATCCAATTGTGTGTTTTAGTCTCTGTATCTGATGTAGCCATTGACAAACAGTAGGTGCTTAATTAGTGTTTAAGGATTGCTTTAGGAATCCTTGCTCTGTTTCCATAGGGTGAATTGAACATACATATCAGCCAGGCCAGGGGGAGAACTCTCCAGGGTTTTTGTAAAGTGGTGCTTGATAAATGTTCCTTTTCCCCTAAAATGCTTGTAGAGGGATGTGATGGGTGTTGGGAGGAGGAAGGTCACCTCTGTGGTTTAAAAAGAAAAAGAAAGATATTTCTTTGTACAGTATCCTCACTGAGTCACAAGACCCTTGAACATATTAAAGGTGCTCAGAAATCCTGCAGTAAAGAAAGCTCTTTTATTTTGTTGAGTTTACCATCTCCCAAATTAAGTTGACTGTGTTACTCTTTTTATTTTCATTTTTCTGAGAAGTAAATGACCTTTCGCATCCACAAACACTAAATGTCTCAGTCAGCTCGCTGGTTTAAACAACAGAAATTTATTTCTCACAGGTCAGGAGGCTGGGAGTCCAAGATCAAGGCTCCAGCATGGTTGGGTTTTTAGAAAGAGCCCTCTTCCTGGCTTATAGAAGGCCAGCTTCTTGCTTTGTCCTCACCTGACAGAGAGAAAGAGAGCTCTGGTCTTTCTTCCTCTTCTTTTAAGGACCCTAATTCCACCCCCAGGATTTCATTTAAATCTAATTGGCTTCCAAAGCACCCCCCCGCCCCCGCCCGCTGCCGCCGCAGCACCAAAAAAATACCATCACATCAGAGGATAGGGTTTTGATTTCTGAATGTGGGGGAAGGGTGGCCCAAACTTTCAGTCCACAACACAAAACCTCTGTCGAACACATTTTGAAAGAATCTTCTTCCTCTCAGGCTTTCCAGCTACCTTCCCTCCAAGCCACACTTTCAGTGAGCTTTTCTCATCTGTGACTGACATGGTCTCTTGGGTAATTGGATTTCAATACTCTGTGAAGCGTTTATTATTTTGCCCAGTTTGCACTCTGAACAAGTGCCTCCCATTTCTGAGGTTCTGTTTTGCATCCTTTTCCGTAGGTCCGAATGAGGACCAGGGCATTAATCAATATTTCTGGTAACTGAGGTAACCACAAGACGTAAAGTAGACAATTTTTTGTTCTCCTGCCCTATGTGAACATTTTAGAGGTTTTCCTAGTCCAATCGGATTTTTAAAAAACACACATGAAGTAATGAAGTACTTGGAAAGCGAGTAATATGCCCACAAGTTGGGGTAAAGTTGGAGGTAAATCCAAGACTTCTGGCTGCCAGGTAAGTGGCCTTTTCCATACCTCTCTCTAACTTCTCAATCGTGTGGCATTGCCCAAGTCTGAAATTTTCCTTAATCTCTTGAAGTCAGCTTATATCAACCCAAACAGGAAAGAAAGTTACATCTCATTTCTGGTAATCTGTACAAGAGGTTTCTGTACTGGGTTCCCTGTAACCAGACCCTTCGATTCTTCTTTGCAAGGAACACTCTTCCTTCCCCCTCAATCTGCTCGGCCTCCTGTGGGTGTTTCCAAGGCAAAGTCCCTTGAAAAAGGTGGCACTCAAGACAAAACCCAGTTCTCCAGATGTGACCTGACTTGACAAAATGCAGTGGGGCTCTTCCTGCTCCCTTACCCCAGGCCCACTGCTTCTCTTGCTGTGGGAGAAGGATGTTACTCTTAGTGGTTCCAGATATTCTTTTCATTATGCTTTTGCCTGCCTCCAGACCTACTTGCTATCTCTTAGCCTGGGGTTTGCTTTTTCTTTTTTTTTCTTTTCATAGCTACACCTGTGGCATATGGAAGTTCCAGGGCCAGGGGTCAAATCAGAGCTTCAGCTGCAGACTTACCCACAGCCACAACAACAATGGATCCAAGCCACATCTGTGACCTGCACCATGGCTGTGGCAACACCAGATGCTTAACCCACTGAGCAAAACCAGGGGTCAAACCTGCATCCTCACAGAGACAGCATTTGGGTCCTTAACCCCCTGAGCCACAATGGGAACTCTTAACCTGGGGTTTTGAGCCTTCCCACCATTTGGTTCCTCTCCAATTTAATTTATAACATCTTTTGCTACATCCCAGCTTTTGTCCTCTTGTCAGTCAAGCCTGCCTTACATTTCCCTGTATCTGCTTCTGCTTCACTTAAAAAAAAAATAAAAATAAAAAGTTGACATCTGGGCAGTGGTTTCTTCCCTCAAATCATCCTTCTCTCTTTCTCTGTGCTACATGAATATAAATGGACTGTTTACCTCCTTCTTTAGGTCTTTGTTCAAGACTTGTCTTCTCTCTGAAAACCTTCTAGATCAAGCTCTCCTAGCTCCTACCCATCCTCAAAGTTACATTTCCTTTCCTGTTTTCTCTCTAAATATACGTGACTTGGGGAATACCCTTTGTATGCCTTGTAATGCTCGGTATAGGCTTCTTACACTTGTGTCTGTAAGTCATCTTTCTCTTTCATAACAGTAATGTTTGTAATGGTGAGCATCAATTGACTGGTCACAAAGCACTTGTACATACACGATGTCCTCTGACTTACCTCGGTCTTATTCAGGGGAGGCACGGATTAGCACCTCTTTTATTTTCTGATGAGGGCAATGAGCCTCATCCCAGATACATAACTTGCTCAAGGACTAATAAACATATCTCTGATTCAGAGATATGTTCCTTCAAACTTTCTCCATTGGCTGCTAGAATAAAGTCTATATGAGTTGAGAGCAAGGACAGAAGATCCCTAATCTTACACAATAACCTTTGGTTTCAAAGCTTTCAGACAGGTGCAGCATTTTTATAGCTCCTCTCTGCTGGTCTAGTGGGTTTGCTCATCCTAAAAAGCCCTTGCTTCTCACTTCTTCTTCTTTTTTTTTTTTTTGGTTCTGATCACCTTGCCTTCATTTTGTCCCATTTCTGAATTTTTAAATTCCATGTTCTTTACTTGACAAGTAGGGTCATATTATACATAAGAATAAAAATTTTAAAAAATTACTTATAAGACATTCACTGAAAATGAGAACAATTTTATGTTGCACAAGTTTCAGCATTTTCTACCCCTGAACAGAGCAGGATAAAGAATAGCTGGGTGTTCCCAGGGTGGCACAGTGGGATAATGATCCAGCTTATCTCTGTGGAGGTGCCAGTTCCATCCTTGACTTGGCATAGTAGGTCAAAGATCCAGCATTGCTGTAGCCATGGGTCGCAGCTCCAGCTCAGATTCAACCCCTGGCCCTGTGCTGGCTGAAAAAGAAAAAAAGAAAAAAAAAAAAAAAAAGGAATAGCTGATGTTTTCTAGGAAGGAGGCAAAATAATGTGAGCATAATGTGAAAATAATGTGAGTATAATGTGAAGAGCTAATTGATACTATTTGGAGAAACACAATAACCATGAGGTCACATTATTTTGTCTCCCTTTACTCCATTGCAGTAGACAGCAAGCCAAATTCAACAAATGCTTTCTAAGTCCCTACTATGGGTCAATGTCATTCTAGAGACTGCAGAAAAAGGAGTAACTGACACAGACAAAGATTCCTGATCTCAAGGAGCTCACATTCTAAATGTGAGGACTGTGCAAATAAACAAATGTCTACTTCAGACAGTGATAAATAGTGGGAGAAAATCGCATGGTAAGATGTGATGGATCATAGTGCAAGGGCAGGGGGAGTGTAGTCACAAAAGTCTCTCTAAGGGGGTGGCATTTGTGTTGGGATATGAATGGTAAGACATAGGTCACCTAGTAAAGATTGAGGGCTGATTGTTCTGGGCAGAAAGACAAAAGAGTGCAGGGAGGGGAAGGGGCTGTGTTTGAAGCTTAGAAAGAAGGCTAGCATGTCATGAATCAGGGAAACAAGGAAAGGAAGTTGCAAGTTTACATAGAAGCCTTGTAGATCAAGGGAGTCAATGGAGGTTTTAATGGGAAGAGATGATGTAATCTGATCTACATTTTAGAAATGTCAGCCCGCTACTCTGTGTACAAAGGGGATTATTGGGAGGTAAGAGTGGAAACAGTGAGGTTATTACATTAATATTAATCCAAGTGAGAGATGGTGGTACTTTGCACCAGGTGTTAAGGATGACAGAAACATGGAGAGGTTTGGGTATACTTCTGAGATGAAAATGATACAATAGGCTCATGGATTTGGCATGGAGTTGAGAAAAAATAAAATCAAGGATGACTTCTTGGTGCCAGTGCCAGGTGGAGATGAGCTGGGAGGGTTTGACATGAACCCCAGCATCAGTTCTGTGGTCTGTACTGCCCAGGGCACTCTTGCTGTTCAGCTCCATGGTTGGGAATGCCTTAGACATTTTGAATACATACTTTATATAATTTCCTTATAATAAATATTATTTCACGGCAAATTAAGTCAGAAACAATCCAGAGGAACATAATTTTAGTTTAAAAGCAAGAAAAAAAAAAACCTTATAATGATTGAAATAAATAGTATTCAATGTACACAGTGAGTCACTTACAATGAGTTGAAATATACAATGAGTTGTGTCTCACTGGCGGGACTCACCCAGAGGGGGGATTTATGCAGTTGTTTCCCCTGGGGGAAGATCAGGCTTCTTTGCATTTAAGCAGAGGCAAGGTCCAGTTCTCACAAGGGTGGGGAGGGAGCTAATCTGATGTCAGGAGTGGTGAGAGGATAGCCAAGAGTTTGGTAATAAACACTAGAATGTACACACACACACACACACACACACACACACACACACACCCCACCATTTTTTTTTTAGGGTAGGATTATTTTTATTTTTATATTAAACAATTAATATTAAGTAATAGTAATGACTTGAACATTGTATGGATGTTAATTTTCTCTATATAAAGTGAGATGACTGTGAAGTCTGAGATTGGCTAAAAATACAATTATGTGTTAGGAACTTAATAAAAATATAATTATGTTATCAAATCAGAGGTTTTTGCCAATACAGTCTTTCAGCCCTTTGGATCTGACATCCTATTGTTTGCTGTTTACGTGATATATTCTGTCCCCGGGCAACATATCTTCTCTTCTCCCCAACATATCTTAATAAAAACAAAATTAAAAAAATTAAATTTATCTTTAAAGAAATACTAGGTAAAAGAGTGAGGTGTTCTTTTAGGTGTAACAGGTTAGCAACATTAAAAAATATAATATCTGAGGCAATTGCGGCAATATTGATAAGCTCACTTTATTGCTAGTTTTTGTGAATTTGTATAGTTTTGGTGGAAAACCCTTATCCACGGTCATAAAAAACTGTTCACAATCTTTCAGTGATCTAACTCTTGGAAATGTACTCCAGAGAAATAGTATAAAAGAAGAAGAATGTGATGTAAGAAACTAATTAGGGAAAAATTTAAAAATCCTAATATCTAACAGAGAAAAGTTAAGAATATGGTAATATATCATCCTGACAAAGTTATAATTATAATGATTATGTAATTTCATGGAACATATTAACACTCTAATATTCAGTGATATAATAAGTTAAAAATTATGTTTTTACTCTGATTATACCTATCTAAAATGAGACCAAGACTGAAAATGAAATTAAAACAAACAAAAACCTAAAAATAACTTGTGCAAAAATGATGACATTTTGGGTAAAAAATTTCTCTTTAAAATTTTTTTTTTTAATACTGTCTTATTTTAAATGAAGTGAGGAGTTCCCATCGTGGCTCAGTGGTTAACGAACCTGACTAGGAACCACAAGGTTGCGGATTTGATCCCTGGCCTGGCTCGGTGGATTAAGGATCTGGCCTTGCCGTGAGCTGTGATGTAGGTCGCAGAAGCAGCTCGGCTCCCGAGTTGCTGTGGCTCTGGCATAGGCGGGCAGCTACAGCTCCGATTCGACCCCTAGCCTGGGAACCTCCATAAGCACATGGGTGCAGTCCTAGAAAAGACAAAATAAAATAAATAAATAAATAAATGAAGTGGGACTTTGCAAATGCCACCATTTTCTTAGCACTTCACTCTGAGTGAGTCTTGTTTTGACATCACTTTCTCTAAAGCATGTTATCATGGTTTTCGTGACTGTTTGGCTGCCTTAAGAATTGAAGAGAAGGAATTTCTTCTAGAAAATATACTAAGGAAGGAGATGTCCTCTTGTTCCTTGCCTAGCTGTACATATTGGTCAGAATCCTTGAAGAAAACATGCAGCATGTTGAGCTGGGAATTTCTTTTTAAATTAGAGTATAGTTGATTTAAAACATTGTGTCAATTTCTGCTCTACAGCATAGTGACCCACTCCTACCTATATCTATACATTCTTTTTCTCATACTATCTTCCATCAGAGCTGGGATTATTGATAAATAAATGGACTATTGACAGAAAGCCAACCCATGATGCTGAAACACTTGGAGATTTTCAATGGTGGTGAGCTCTTTCTGGTCTCCGGGAGCACGGGATGACAAGAGTGCCTCCAAACCTGCAAGGGATTGGAGATGTGAACAAAAAGTCATTGCAAAGAAGTTACAGAGGCCACAGCCACCTCCAGCCCTGCATCATAGCAGGGAGGGAACAAGCAGGGGAGAAATATTCCCAACTTTCACTTCCAGTTTTCAGATCATCAACGGCTGATCCTTAGAGGGTCTAGCTTCTGGTCCTCATACTCCTGGGACCAGGGAAATGCAGAGAAGGGTTGAAAATGCATTTTGGGGTGAAACTACCTTTGTCCCTCTTGGGTCACTTCTGGTTCTGTGATTTCAGGTTTATATTCATTCTTCTGTTGGTGGTTTTATGTCTCACCTTTTACATGTTGAGCACTCAGGTAGAAATAGGCAGGTGTAATCCCTCTGGATATAAAGAGTATTTGGCTATTGATTCTGAGAGGCCTGCAGGTATCAGATTGCCATAGATGTGCAAAACTTTGTTTCTAAACTCACAAATTGAACAAAAAATAATCACAAGCACACACACACACACACACACACACACACACACACACCCACAAAAGCAGCTTTGATCCAAAGCACATTGTTGGAGTATTTTCATCAGAGTCAGTGAGAAGCCAATGTGTGAACACTACTGAGGAGGGCATGGGACCTAGCATTCCCATCACCATTTCTCATCCCTCTTCTACTCTGGCACTGGAGAAAGGTTTCAGGCATTGGATCAGCAAGAACTCAGTGCAAGCCAGGAACTAGAAAGAATGGAAATTGGCCCAGCTCAAGAATTAAGAATGCCACCTCATGATGCTAAACCTTCATCCCTACTTAGCTACTCAGTAGCATGAATCCTCCCTGCTTCTTCCTTCTTATCTGACCTGTACTGTGGTTATTAAACAAATTGTGGCTCTATTCCACATCCTCTCTAATACTTTGAAAACTACCCAATATGAGGCTTAATGAAGATGGCATGCCTCAGAATGACTTAGAACTGAAAATATGACTACATCAAAAGTCTTTAGAAGGCAAGATTTTAATGGCTGAATAATATGCTGGAACAGAGGAGTAATTTCTTCTCAAATGCTAGGATGAATTATTTATGCTTTGACAATATTATGTGTCTCTAAAGCAGCTTTTAGTTATTCTCCACTTCTGGCTACAGCTGATCCTGCTGCCCATTCTTGTAATTACATTAACCTCTTGACTTTACATGACAAGACTTTCCTGTGCACTGCGATCAATAGCCTATAACTATACCTCTTTAATAGGACCATAGTTACACTTCAGTTCAGTTACAATTAACTTTTGTCCCCCTTTTCTTTTTGGCGGGGCATGGAATACAATTTCTTAACATCTGAAACAAAGGAAATCACTTTGAAGAAAAATACTTATGTAAAAAATATGCAGGCGTTCCCGTTGTGGCTCAGTGGTAATGAACACGACTAGTATCCATAAGGACATGGGTTTGATCTCTGGCCTCACTTAGTGGGTTAAAAGATCTGGCATTGCTGTGGCTGTGGCGTAGGCCGGCAGCTACAGTTCTATTTCAACCCCTAGCCTGGCAATTTCCATATGCCACAGAGGCAACCCTAAAAAAAGATGTGCATATAATGCTCCCAGCTTCTGTATATATATATATATATATATATGTACATGTGTATATTTGTGTGTGTGTGTGTGTGTGTGTACATATTGTATGGGAAGAAGTCTTTGCCGTAATAAATAGGATAGTTGAAAATCCACTTCTGCAAGTACTTGGAATTAGAAATCCTGGGAGAAGCAGTGGATTTCAAAGTCCTAAATTTGTGTGATGGCCTTTAAATCTCTGCTTTGATAAACTTTTTACTTTCAGTAGGATTAAAGGCACTTTGGACCACCTAGTTTCCTACTTAAGCTGTATCAATTAATTATAGTGTGTATATGTAAATAGAGAAAGCATAATGTTAAATGTTGAAACACCTTTGAGGTCAGCTGGTTCAATCCTTCTCTTTGACGAAGAGAAATTGAGAGCAGCACACAGAGCAGGGGTGTGTTAGAGCCTGCCAGCTCAGGAAAGTAGGCTGTGTGTGTTTAGTCCCGAAGATCGCTTTAAATCAGCTTTTGTAGGAATATTTACACGATGGGAATTGGCAAACCTTATAAACCAGTGTGGTTCCCCCACAAAGAGCTAATTAAACATTTACCTGCATATCACTCTATACATATATACCGCACATGTATATGCTATTATGTGCTACGCTATTTAGGCATTCCATCCATATTACTCGTAGGAAAGAGTCTAATAAAACTTTCCCAGATATTTTTGTGGTTATACTTTAATGTTTATTTACTTATTGCTTTATAATATATTAAGGCACATACAGAGACAAAGACACACACCCACAGCAGGTATCCACACAGACTTGTGGGGAGCTGTACTTTAGAGCGCAGGTTGCCCAGAAGACTTTTGAGCGTAGAGGTCACCTTGAGAAAGTCCAAAGAAAGCTCATGAGAATCAGATCTACAAAGATAAGCGTGATGGTCATGGCTGCAATCACACATTTGAAACACCAGGGTTTTGGGTGTGAACTGAACAAAGGCCAACATGAAAAACAAATGTGTGTCGAGGGGGAGAGGATTAGAGGAGGGATGGTTAGGGAGATTGGGACTAGTAGATGCAAACTCTTGTATAGAGAATGGATAACAAGGTCCTACTGCAGAGCACAGGGAACTATATTCAATATCCTGTGAGAAACCATCATGGAAAAGAATATGGAAAAGAATATACAGATGTATACATAGATGTATGTATATATGCATGTGTGTGTGTGTGTGTGTGTGTGTTAACTGAATCATTTTGCTATACAGCAGAAATTAACATGACATTATAAATCAGCTATACTTCAATAAAATAAATTTAAAAAAGGGAACTGGAGTTCCCGTTGTGGCTCAGGGGGTTAAGAACACAGCTAATATCCATGAAGATTCAAGTTGGATCCCTGGCCTCCCTGGGTTAGGGATCTGGCATTGCTGCAAGCTGCAGCAAAGGCTGCAGATGTGGCCTTTGACATAGGCTGCTGTGGCTGTGACATAGGCTGGGAGCTGCAGCTCCAAACCCCTAGTCCAGGAATTTCCATATGCTACGCATTCAGCTATAAAAAGAAAAAAAAAAAAGAAGAAAAGAACAAATATGATTATTTTATATTACCAGTGAGACAATGGAAGCTCAATAACGTATCCAGGGCCACACAGAAGAATGAAGACTTACATGCCAATTCCATGTCTCCAAGCCCAGAGAGTCTCCCATCACTTTCGCTGCCTTGGAATCCTATCTGAAAATCCTGGTCCTCCAAAAAGGAGGTTGCAGGGAGCAGAGATGAGCAGGAAGGGGCTTCCTCATGTTCTGGAGGAGCAGCCGTATCTCTCACATCTTCCTTTACCAAAAAGTAAAGTGTGTTGTAGTTGAACCTCAGCATGTGCCTAAAATTCCCTATTTCTTGGACTACTCTGCCTTAGGGAATAAAGCCCGATGGTAGCAATCCCCAAGTTGGAGTATGTGTAAGAATCACTTAGAGAGAGTTGATTCAATGGGTCAAGGGTATTTGAATATTTAATGAACACTCTGGAAGGTGTTGATGTATGTACTCCCACTCCCCCCACTGAAACGGAGGCTGCTCCAGCCCTGGGACATTGTAAATTGTCTCTTGCTAGTAGCTACACTCTAATTCTCTCCTGTGGTTTCTGTACCCACTCGAGATGTTATTTTTTTCACGCTAAATTTGCTGATCGTGTAATATGTGTAGGCATCAAGCATCTATATGTGTAGATCACTTTCCTGCAATATAGCAAGTCTGACACTGTCATAAAAGAAAATTAAAGTCATCTGACAGGATTTAAGTAGCCACTAGCTATTTCTTAAGGTGATTTTTTAAACCAGATGCATTATCTATAGGGAACATTGGATGGGTCCTAAATTATTGCTATTGGTAATGGGGAGTTTTATTTTATTATTTCTAAGATATATGGCTCTGATAATATAGTGCAGAACATAGGAACAGACTTTGCTCCTTTATAGCATTATAGAATTAGAGAGAAAATTCATTCAGTTCACATGTAAAACCCTTGGTGTGTCAAACGTGTCTGGTTGCAGCCGTGACCATCACGCTTATTTTCGTAGAGCTGCTTCTCATGAGTTTTTCTTTGAGTTTTCTCAAAGTGAAATCTAGGCTCAAAAGCCTTCTGAGCGATCTGTGGTCTGATCTAAAGTACAACTCCCTGCAAATCTGGGTGGACACTTATTGTGGCTGGGTGTCTGCTTATGCCGTTGAGTTGTCCTGAGAACTAGGGAAGATAAATGGGATGTAAAAATTAACCCCAGGTGGTTGGGTGCAGGGCCATGTCAAGGCTCCCATGACTTAATTCCGGACTGCATCGCTTACTCTGAAATGGGTTGTACAGGGAATCTGCTTTATGGTCAAGGACCTAAAGATCTGAGTGAGAGGTGTCAGAAATGAGAGGTAACGTGAGGCCTGAAGAAAGAATGTGACTGTAATTTTCAGCATACAAGTAATGATGGGTGGTGATTTTTGAACATTCACCACGGAAAGAACTTTACATAAATAATCTCATTTGCTTCCTAAAACAAGTATGCACTATATATATATATATATATATATATATATATATATATATATATATATATTTGTCTTTTTAAGGCCATACCGGCAGCATATGGAAGTTCCTAGACTAGGGGTCTAGTCAGAGCTATTGCCGCTGGCCTTTGCCAGAGCCACAGCAACGCCAGATCCGAGCTGCATCTGCAACCTACACCACAGCTCATGGCAACGCTGGGTCCTTAACCCACTGAGTGAGGCCAGGCATCGAACTCGAAACCTCATAGTTCCTAGTAGGATTCGTTTCTGCTGTGCCACGACGGGAACTCCAAGTATGCCCTATTATAATCACCATTTCCAGATGAAGAAGTTGAATAATGGATTACATGATTTGCCCAAAACCACACGGCTTGTTAATGGGAGTCTAATGAATCCATCAAAAGTAGCAGGGGAGTTAGGCTAGATGGGATTAGATTAACCCAGTGGCAGCTTCCTACCCATACGTCTTGCACTGTAGGCTCAGATAGGCTTGAAGGTTAGGGAAGATGGAGTGTGAGCAATGTAAGCACTTCCTCTGCTTCCTGGAATACCCTCGAAACCAGTATCGTATAGGGATGATGGGTTGTTAATACCCAGGAACGCCAAATAAATATATCCCAGGATGAGGAAGGAGATGTGACAGACCACTTTCCTGGGTCTTTCTGATCCATCTAAATTGCTTTAGGTTTAGTTCAGTGCGGAATAGCCAGTTTTTGTGAGGGCATAGTATCTAATACAGTAGTAAAAGTTTACACTCTACACTAAACTCTGGGGATGGTCTTTTTTTTTTTTTTTTTCTTTTTTATGGTGGTCTATTGGAGCCAGAAGAACAAATTTCCAGACCCATCAGGATGGAGCACACACATTGCAGAAGTATTTTGCCTTTCCAATGGGTTTAAATCACATAGAAACAAAATCTGAGCCCTTTCATGTAGATGGAACTAAAGGGTCTGATATCAGAACACAAAATAGCACTTTACCAAAAAAATCCAGATTCTTTCAGATCCAATACAAATACTCCTGAATCACCTGGGTCCATTTCCAAATAAAACCCGTGGGTTAATGAAATTGCCAGATGTGACTACTTGCCAAAATATCAAGCTGCTTTGTCAGTGAGCCCCTACCTTAGGGGAGCACAGGATAGGGGTTGAATTATTTTTCTGATTTTATCCCTCTAAACAAAAGAACATTTGCAAGCTTCAAAGGTAGTTATTACTATTTGAACAATTTATACCACAAGGGGTTCTCTGTTTCATAGATAGAGTGGATAAAACCCTGATTTTTTTTTTCTTTTTAGGGTCACACCTATGGCATATGGAAGTGCCTGGGCTAGGGGTAGAATTGGAGCTGCAGCTGAGGCCTATACCACAGCCACAGCAACACTGGATCCCAGCCTCATCTGAGACCTACGCCACGGCTTGCAGCAATGCGGTATCTTTAATTCACTGAGCAAGACCAGGGCTCAAACCAGAATCCTTATGGACACTATGTCAGGTTCTTAACTCACTAAGCCACAATGGGAACTCCCGAGCCTGACATTTTAAGTAACTTTTCTCACCTTCACAAATGGCTTCTCTTCTGTTCTCCTACAGAAGTTACCTATGCTCTTCCCCACCCATCTCATACCCCAATATACCTCTGGATCATTAATGTATGGATCAAAAGAAAGAAATTCACTTGAGATATCTAAATTCAGAAATGTCTAGTTTTAATATTGTTTCTCTACTTTGGTTTCAATTGTGAACGTTGTGAAACAATTTTTGTCTGCTGAGGAGAGGCAAATATTTCCTTCCTGAAGGGTGAATCACTCAGAAAATAATAAATCCTACCCGGGGGCTCTTTTTTAATGTTGCAATTCCTTCCTTAATGGGGACGTCTGACCCCCATCACCCCTCTTCCCATTCTAAAAGTACAACCTCAAACCCAAATAAATAACTTCTATCATCAAAGAGCTCGGAAACAAAATGCTCTTTGAAAAACAATGGTGGCAGTGCCTTAAGACTTACTGTGCCAAATAACTTTAACAGAATCCCTCTAAAACCAGGCAAGATGTTAAAACAACGATGCAGACAGATTAGCAACAACAGACTTTAAAAGCATGTTCTTTAAAAGATCCCAAAGCTGTCCTGAATGGGCACAGAGGAGGCTGAACAATAGACGGCATTTCAAGGAACGAGGGAATCCCTTATTTCGATCTCTAGCAAGAAAAAAAGAAAAGGACTAGCAGATAATGACAAATGACCTGAAGATGAGGAAAGGCGACGGTAATACAGCCCTGCCTGCGGCAAGAAAGAGGTTTGTCTGTCCTGGAAATCAGAGCAGGCTGCTTTTCTGATGTGGGAGGAGGAGCCCTTCTTTGTCACACTGGGGAGCTTTACTGTGTCTTTGAAGCAAAGATGCATACACTGTATCGTGTTGGTTAGATGAGCCCCTTCAGTTTCAGGGATGAAGGTTGATTCAGTTTTGGGATGAAGTTGATAACCAGCTAGAAAGCTATACCTGAACGAAACCAGGAAAGTCCTGCTATTCAGGCAAAAGAGGCTGGAAACCTGGGTTCTAGCCAAAGGTTGGCAGTCTTGACACAAGGGCCAGGATAATTTGTGGTTTGCAGTACAATGTAGCTCTACAGAGGCTTGGCTTTGTGGAATGGCCAGAGAATCAAGAAACCTGTGTTCTGTACCCCATGGGTGCTATTTCCCCAACTGTAAATTGTTATGTTTGGATCTACGGGTCTTAAATGTGTTTCTCTTACTCTTTATCCCATCCATTTTCTTTAAACTTTTTGGACAGGTGGTATTTCCCTTTTTTCTTTCTCCTTTGCTGCATTGCATGTGTTTCCCTCTCTTAAGGTAGTGTTACATTGTGTGTTAGTTAGTTTGGGCTGGAGATTGACTAGATGTATATCTTCTAGATGAAGTATCTAGTGGCAGTATCCACATGTTATACTCTGTTCTGCAGTTTCCCAACACTTAAAAGGCAAAGGAGTGAATTATCTTGTTCTTAGTTGGATACTTTAAATCTCCATAGAATAGATATTCCCAAAATTAAAAAAACATTTTTTGATATGATTTGTTACTTACCTTGGTGCCTAGTTGGCTACACCCAATCATTAATTCTAGCTTAAACCTGGGTCCAAATATTTCTTAATCCTCAGTCTCATATTCAAATAATGAGACAATAACACCTTCTATGGCCCCCCTTTTTTTGAATCTAAAGTATTCAGAGATCTTCAGATAAAAATGAATTCCAGACTAAGTACACTGCATTTTTTTTTCTCCCTTATCTCAGATCAAAACAGCTCATCCTTCCATTTATTTTGTCCCTGCTTCTCCTTCTTTGCATGGACACCTCTTGCCGACTTCAAAATTGAAGTTTGGCTTTTTTCATATCCTTAAAATGCTAAATGCTCCTTGGAGGACTTCATATAAAGAACAAGTCATCTTTCTTTAGAAACACGGATAATCATTTTCTTTTCAGACAGCTCTCTCAGAAGACCTTGCTATGACATACCTTGTAAGTTGAAGAAATAACATTTCTATGAAAATAAATGACCAAAGCCACTTCAGAAAGCAGCAAACTTCAAACAACTTGGTAATTTGTAGCCCCCTCTGACATCCCAAGTGCATAATGGACTTGCAAAGACTTCGAAGATTAAGTCAATTAACTATGAAGTCACAATTCTATTTAAAACATTTCCCCTTTAATATATTTATTTTTTTTTGGAAAATATATTTGCTGATAAATATTCCCCAAGAAGCCACTGTGGTTTGCATCTCTGCTCTGGGTAGCCCATTTATCCAAAAGATGCAGTTGAGAAAATCCACAGACTTAAGGCCAAATTTAGCCCTTGTGGGATATAAAATCTTATTTAAAAAATAAAAAATAATTCAGGTACTTTGAGAGTTACCTTGAAATAACATCCTGGAAAGAGTATTTTTCTGCTTGGGACATAGGCATTGGGAAAAAAAAAAAATCAGTGGTGTAACCGAACATGAACCGTTGGAGGCTTCTGTTCCGGTGATGGGGCCACTTTATTGAGTCCTGTCACCCACACTGGATTTACAGGCTTTAGCAGAGAGCTGAGGACGGTAAATTCTGAGGCCTGCTTGTTAGAACCCGGGAGCATTTGACAATGCACATAATTAATGATCATTTGCTAAAAGTATTTTGGGAGATTTTATTCAAACAAAGTAAAAAAGAAACACATTAAATATTAGTCCTGTTATATATTATGAGACATTACATCCATTTGTCTGCCCATAAATCATTTAGCTATGAATACTTAAGAAGAGCAAGAAAGTGATACCCTATGTACATTCTGAGATAATATTGTCTTAGTATTTGATTACAGGCCCAGTGTCCTTAATGGACAGATTCATGCTCCATATCCAATGTCCAGTTGGAGCTGGGGCACTAAGAAATGGTAACAGGAGGATTTTAGAGCAGGATCAACCAGAGTTCAAGAGTGTGAACTTAGTGATGAAATAAGACTTTTACTAGACTCGTCAGAAGATCCCCTTTGTCTCTTTTACTGTATCACCTTCCAGTGATCGGTTTTGTTGCCCCAGAATGGGTTTTTGTGTGTATGAATGCAGTGTGTGTGTGAATATGGGTGTGTGTGGATGTATACTTTTGGGGAGGGAAGGTCTTAAACATATTTGACCTGGTTTTACTATCTTTTTGTTGGGTCAAAGAAAGAGAGGAGGACGGTGGCTGCTTCTGTGAGAGCTGGAAGAATAAATCCAACTATTGAAACCAACAGAAGATTTATTCTTTTTGAGCAGCAAACAGTCATTTCAAAAGGAATTAAACCCGAGCTGAATCTTGGTCTTTTATCACAGGGTGATATATAAATTTGAAGAGAAGAAGAAAGAGAAGGAGAAGGGGGAAGAGGAGAAGAAAGAAGAGGGGAAAGAGAAAAGGAAAACAGAAATATTGTGTGCAAAACACAGGCACCCAATGCAGGATTTGTGGAGCGAGGTGGAGAGTCAGTAGTTTGTTTTAAAGTGCTGACTGCCATGGACATGTCATGTGATTTGGGACAAACCACTTAAACTTTCTGGCCTCAGAATGCAACTTTGAAAAAAAATGAAGGAAAATCAATCACTAAGATCACTCAGGACTTCCTAATTGTGAATATTTATGATTCCAAATTGACATTTTCAGGAAACACACAATCACACAAAAAATGTGGATTTTTGGTCCAAATGATCCATATAATTGTTTTACGTCTCTGGTTCAGTAGACACAGGCAAGCTATGTCTGGCTGCCACTGTATATCATTCCTATAGGTACAAACTCTAAGCATTTACTGCCTGCCTGGGAAGGAAAAAGTTCTAAAAGAAAATTATTTAAGGTCATACAAACAAAGGGTGAGAGAGCTTTAAAAATTTTTTTTTTGTTGTTAAATTTGAACTAAGTGCCAATCTTTAAAAATTGGCTGAAGAATAAGAAGGACTTCACATATTTGTTGAGACAAGTTGGTTCATACAACTTGATGAACAAATTGACTTCTTTGGAATTTGTTTTTGATATTCCTTCTTAGTTTCTGGATGCCAAAAGTAGAAAATTTGGAACTTGGAACTTCTAACTTAAATGTTAATTGCATCCACGAGTTTTAAAATTTATGGTGATTTATACATAATAGTTCAAATGAACATTATAAAGATAAAGGTACACCCTTAAAAAAATTAAATGTAGTAACAAATAACTCACCATGTGTGGTTTCATACCAATTATTTGAAGAAAATCTCTCTATATTAATATTTTTGTCAGTGTCTGCTACAGCTTTTCCCTAGAAAAATCTACCTCTCAGCGTAGTACTAAAGAGTGAGTTAAGGGATCAAGAAACTAAAGCTTTTTTCATTCTTATTTCTGAAATTCAGGTCATTTTTAGTATAGAAAAATTCTTTCAATTTTTGTGTCTGCTCGTAGTGTCTACACTAAATAAGATGTGGAAAAAGATGAAAAATGTATTTCAAATCCACACTTAACTCATGATTATGAGATCTTGAATCCACTTTAACTTCTTCAATTGGTACAGCTTCTATGGAAAACAGTATTTTACCTCAGAAAACAAAGTATAGACCTACCATATGATCCAGCAATCCCACTCCTGGGAACATATTTGGATAAAACATTCATTTGAAATTATACATGGACCCCTGTCTTCATCGCAGCTCTATTCACAATAGCCAAGACATGGAAACAACCGTAGTGTCCATCAACAGATGAGTGGATTAAGAAGATGAGGTACATATACACAATAGAATACCACTCAGCCATAGAAAGGACAAAGCAATGCCATTTGTAGCAATATGGATGGAACCAGAGATTCTCATACTAAGAAAGAGAAAGACAAATACCACATGATATCACTTATTTGTGGGGTCTGAAATATGGTACAGCTGATCCTATCCACCAAAGAGAAACAGATCATGGCCAAGGAGAGCAGACTTGTGGTTGCCAGGGGTATGTGGGGAGGGAGTGGGATGGACGGGGAGTTTGAGGTTGGTGGATGCAAACTGTTACATTTGGAATGGATGGGCAAAGGGTCCTACGGTACAGCACAGGAAACTGTGTGACTGGGTCACTTTGCTGTACAGCAAAAATTGAAGAAACATTGTAAATCAACTATAATTTAATCAAAAAAGTCAAAAAATATAAAAAATTAAAAACAATTTTCACCATTGGATTTAGATGAAAAGATTCCCTTCCTGAGAAAATGGCTCTGTTGAAATAGATATTCTCCCATCATGTCTTATTCACTTTCAGCCAAGTTGAAGAAAAAAAACAAAAGGTTAATCACACAGTGTTTTGAGTTTCAAGGGGTTCTCTGGGGGTGGAAGTGGGGCAATGGGCACTTAACACAACCAGAAGTTGGCAGATGAACCAACAGCTGAGCCTTTTCTTCCCCAGGGTTATATTAAGGCTTTAGTTCCCAGCTATGCCTATGTGCCAACCAACAAAAAAAGGCACACTGTGTTTTAAATAATGCAGCCTGAGCCATTTGAGGCAGTTAGAGATTTATAAGAAAAGGCAGCCAGGAAATTTCTCTGCTGCTGCAGTTGGAAAAAAGTCATGGTCCATTTGGTTAGTCTATTTCCTTCTCTTAGATGCCAAAGAAGCACTAAGAGGCGGCAACTTGGGGTACTGATTAGAGCAAAGGAAAAGGTTACCATCTGTCAAATCTTGATGGTGGGTAAATGGCCATTTATATATTGATCTCTATGTCTTTCTGAATATTTGAGAATTGAAAAAAAAAATTGAGTATACATTTGGAACCAAGCCTTGGGTTTCAAATCCCTATCACCTTACTTTCCAGATGTGGTGGCCTTGGACCAGTTATTTAACTTCTCAGAGTCTCAGATCCCTCATTAACACATGAATAATAATACCTACCCTGTGGGTTGACTTGAGGATCCTATCTGACTATACAATGCCTGACAAGTGGCTTGTTTCTTTTTTGGTAACAACAAACTCAATATTAAATAGAAACTCAGGAGTTCCCATTGTGGCTCCGCAGTTAATGAATCTGACTAACATCCATGAGGACACAGGTTTGATCCCTGGCCTTGCTCAGCAGGTTAAGGATCTGGTATTGCCATGAGCTGCGGTGTAGGTCACAGACACGGCTTGGATCCAGCGTTGCTGTGACTGATGTAGGATAGCAGCTGCAGCTCCAATTGGACTCCTAGCCTGAGAACGTCCATATGCCTTGGGTGCTGCCCTAAAAAGCAAAAAAAAAAAAAAAAAGAAAGAAACTCAGCTGAGAAAATCAATCTCTAAGGAAAATTTCTGGGAAATGAGGCATTGTATCTGTTCTTCTAGATTTTTATATTTACTTCTGGATTAAGTCAGATCACTGGTGATCTGAGGGTCTGCAGCATATCACTTATAGTGGGAGCCTGTCAAGATGTTTATACTCCTTTGTCCTTGGGAAAGATGCCATGGGCTTTCAGTGGGGAACACTGTTGAAATAGTCCTATTAAACTTGTGTGCTCACTTTAAGTGTGCTGTGGGGATGCGGTTCACTGCAAGACACTGGACTCTTCCATGGGCCCCAAGGGAGACATTCCTGTCTGATCTTAACATCACAAATAATTGTTTCTTCTGCGTTACTTCCTTGTTTCTCTCTTAAAACACTGCAGACTGTTAAAGTGATTGGGTTTACCTTAGGGGCTGGTAGCTAGGAACTTGCAAGTCAAATTAATGATGTACCCAGAGCAGCTGGATAGGCCCTTATGATATGGATTCGCATTCAGTTTATTTCAAAACCCATTTTACTTCTGTATTCTTGTTTTCCTGATTTGTTTTTTCACTTTTTTTTTTTTTTTTTTTTTTTTTTTTGCTTTTTAGGGCTGCACTTGCAGCATGTTCAAGTTCCCAGGCTAGCGATCGAATTGGAGCTACGGCTAACAGCCTACATACACCACAGACACAACAACGTGGGATCTGAGCCGCATCTGCAAACTACACCACAGCTCACAGCAACACTGGATCTCCGAGGAATCGAACCCTTATCCTCATGGATTCTAGTCAGATTCATTTCTGCTGTACCACGAAGGGAACTCCCCACTTAAAGTTGATGTCATCCTGCTATATTTTAGATATTCTTATAAGTCATCTTAAGTTCTTCAGTAGTATAAATAACCAGGTGAATTTATAAGTAAATCATGATTATAAATAAGTCAATAAACAATATATAGTAATTATTATTATTGATAATAATAGACATTTGAGGTGCAGCTAAAAAGAAAGATGAAGATAGTAAATGTTTCCAAAGAAGATGACTGGTATCACAGCAGGTCTGAATATTCTTAAATGGCTTAAAACTATTCACCATCATACATACAGAGTTCATTAAGGGATTTAATTAATTCAAAGAATATTCAAGGAGTACACGATCTATGCCAGGCACTACTATAGGCTGTAGCGGGAAAACCATGGTGACAGTTTCAGAACACCTTGTAGTACAGGAAATTGATTTTAGAAATTGGAATTTGGGAGTAGATGTAACAGGGGATCATGGTTGTGGAAAATGAAAGAGAAGAATTGTTTTGGAAGGAAAGGAAACAATGAAAACACAAGGCAAAAAGGAGACACGTGTTGATGTACAGAGAAAAATGGGGCTGGACTGGGCTGGATAATGAATTTCTAAGGAGGAGATCTCTTGCAAAGTGTGGCCATGAGGAGATAGGCTCAGGAGGGTGGTCTCTCTCATTGAGTTTTGGGGAGGAAGCTGGGGAACTAGCTGAAAATCAAAAACTTGGCTAAGAATGGAAACCCCCAGATCCCAGAGTTGACTCTCTTTCTGAATACTAGGAGATGGCAGCAACTTCACATCAGAGGAAAGGTTCAGGACCCAGGGTCGGTGGTATCTTGGCTCTTCTCTACTATTTTTTACTATTTCCACAGGAACCAGAAAGTTATTACAAAGGCCTTGCCTTAGCTGTTGCCGTGCAAATTTGGAACCGATTAATTTATGATATTCCTTAGTCTAAAGTTGCTGTCTCACATATCCCCTTAATGCCATCTCATTTCTGAGTTAAGGGAGTTCTAAGTACTTCTTGGAAGATACGTTTTTATTTTAGATCTTGGTTGGTATCTGGGCACCCTTATTGGGGATATTTTGGGAATAAACTGGGCCTCAGGAAAAGATCACAGGCAAAAAGCTAGAAAAGCCTTTGTGTTTTATATAGCGTGTTATTATTTACAAAACTCTTTCACTGTTATCAAAAGGATGATCTTCTCTACTGGCTCAAGTTGTAAATACAGTAACCTCTGTATGTTTGAAAATATTTGTTTCTTTTCTTACCTGAACTATTCATATGAAGTAAAGTACTTTCGTATGAGGTTAACCACCTCAGAATTGTCCCAGAGCACCGGGGGCCTATTGAGTTTGAAGGAATTTTATACTTATTTTTAGTGTCAAAGTAGGAAGCGGAGAAGGAGGAGGAGGAGAAGGAAAAAGAAGGGGAAAGGAAGAGAACATGAACATTTTCTCTGCTGTTTCTCGGAGCCCCAGGCTGTTTCTTTTAAAGACTGGTCATGAACATCCAAGGGTGAGACGTTCCTGCTGCTGGGAAAAGTTTGGTCTCTCCATCTCTCCCCAGGACACAGCAGTGACCTGCTTTGGGGACAAATTTGGAATCCTTGGCTCATACTTTGTCGCTCAGCTCTCGTGTCCCAAAGCCCATCATAGTACCAGTCGCACATCCTCACTTCCCCGACCCTGACTATTTTTTGGTTTTGTTTTTTGGTCTTTTTAGGGTCATACCCTCAGCATCCGGAGGTTCCCAGGCTTGGGGTTGAATTGGGCTGTAGCTGCCAGCCTACACCACAGTCACAGCAAGATGGGATCTGAGCCACATCTGCAACTTACACCACAGCTCATGGCAACACCAGATCCTTAACCCACTGAGCACGGCCAGGGATGAAGCCCACATCCTCATGGATTACTAGTTGGGTTCATTACACTGAGACAAGATAGGAAATCCTGACCCTGACTCTTGAGTGCTACCCTGGTGCATCCCAACACGTCTCTTTTATATCACCTCACTTTGCCTAGAGATGGTGAGTCCTGGATTATCCTTTCCCACAAACCCTAGATTCCTTATGCAAATTGATCTGCTTCTCCACAATGACTAATTTTTCACACCAGAACTCTCAAGAAAAGGCAGTCTTGACTGAATTGAGCAAGATTTTATTACACACTTTGTCCCAGACAATAGGAATCTATTCATCCTACATTTGCATAACTACAAATCAGACTTTTAGGAGACTCTTCCTTGATTTAAGAATATCTGCTCCAAGCTGGATTTGGTCACTATCCTGACACATAAGAGAGGCTGGCATAGTTTTCCAGTCTCTCTCTCCCTTGGTACCTACACCCTGTGACATAACTCATCAAGGCAGCTGGTACTATTTATGTCCATCTCGAAGACACAGAAACTGAGATTCAAGAAACTTAATGAGTTGTTCAAGGTCACACACTGGTACATTTGACATCTCAACATAATTAGCTTAAGGGCAGAGGCTCAGCAGTGGAGTGAATGGTAAAGCACATTAATAAGTGTTGAGTAGTAGAGAATGTATTCTGGTTAGATACTTTTGTATTAATGGAATTTTTAATGACTATGCATATGGATATGTTTTTATAGAAATATAGTTTTACAGTAGTGGAATATAAAAAGAGAATGGAGGAGTTGTTCCGGAAACATTCTCTTAATAAGAGCTTGCTCTGTAAAGTAAAAATTAAACAGTGAAGAAACTATAACCGTGAAGCAGTGGAGTTTTCTAGAGTTCTTTGAGTCAGCCTTTGCAGATGGAAAGATTAAGAGAAGAATCTCAGAGACTTTCTGGAGAATGAAACATTGAGTTCATGTGATAGGAGCTAAAGCAGATGTTTAAAAGTGATCAGAGTGTGCTACAAATAGAGAGGGCAAAAACTCTCATGAGTGCCATCCATGGCTGGAATTAGTGTCCTTCCCAACACCTGTAATATCAATGAGCTATTAGTCAGATTTTACAGCAGTTAGTTGTTTTTTTTTTTCCCCCTGTGAACCAATGAAACACAAAGTCATATACATATATATATATATAGTGGAATTCGGCAGTCATTGCTTATGTCACCTTTTGAGATTGAGCAAGGGAAGGCAAGGTGTGGCCATACCAAAGCAAATCAGGGCTGCCTGCAAAAGCATCCTATAGGATGTAATGAGAGGGGGGCAGAGAAGGGTGGAGAGAGAGACAGAGAAAGTGATCCTGGGGCTATGACAAAGTAGGCTGTGTATCCTTTTATTAGGTCCTAAATTAACTACATATAAAAGAGCAAGGTCTATATCCAAGCAAATCAGTCAAACTGTTCTAGAAGCCAAAAAGAGCAAGGACGGAAATCCAGCCTGGACTGGGATGGCCAGAGATGTAACAAGAGACAGATGGACTGGAAGACTGAATTAAAAACTCAGCAGGTACTCAGCACATTACTCTTGTTGGCTGCTTGGTGATTCTCTGAGAGCTGGGAACATGATCTTAAAGGGACAAGACCATGGACACGGTCTGGCTATGACCCAGGTTGAATTCCTTTGTTCTGTCCTTTTATCCTCCCAGATGCCAAAGAACCTTGATAAACTCTACAAACATGAGAACTGCCCCAAAGTTATGAACAAATTAGAAAGGGTTTGATTTAAGTACCTAGATGAATCATCAAATACCATTTAACATCAAACTATCCTACAAGGAATTTCAAGCAGTTGCTGAGGCCAGTGTCAAATGCTGTGCTACATTATGGAAGGAAAATATTTGATCAACAAATATTTATTGAATACCTAGTATGTTCCAGGTATGGTGGCTTGACATTTTGTACAATGTGAAACAAAAGAGACAAAAGCTTTAACTAAGGGATTATAGTCTAGAGGAAAAGTTTATACAGTAAATGAATAAACCTATTGTTATAATAAATGTTATAAAAGAAAAGAAGTTCTGAATTTGTTTGGTGTGACCTTACAAAGGGTGATTTTACAAGTTAAGATTTGAACCCAGCAGGGTGAAAAACGATAGTTATGCAAGTCAAGGAAGGGTGTTCCAGGTAGAGGAAACAGACCAGGCACAGACACTGGGCTGGGAAAATGCTTGGTATATTTGAGGAACTCAAAGACATCCTCTTTGGCTGAAAGTCAGAAAGAGTGGCATGAAACAAAGCTCTAAGAAGCCTGGAGCCAGATCTTGTGGTGTTTGCAGGCCATTTCCAATGGTTTTAAGAAGTGAAGGGATTTTACTTGTATTTTATAAAGATCACTGTCTGCTGAAAGGAGAAAACCAAGAGCAGAAGCCACCAGGGCAATTATGAGACTATGATGATGGATACAATGATGATGGTTTGGAATATGCTGAATCCAGTAGAGATGTAAAGAATTGAATTGATTTAAGATACATCCTGAAGTTAAAATTGACATAATCCCTCCAGATTGCTGAATTTAGAGGATGCAAAGAAAAGAAGAGATAAAATAAAAGAGACTGAGAAATACCAACCAGAGGGACTGGAAGAAAACCAATAGAGATTGAGGTCATTGATACCATGAGAAAGATGCTTTAAGAACCAGGAATGATCTGAAGTTAAAAAAGATGAGATCTGGGGAGTTCCTGTTGTGGCGCAGCAGCAACAAATCCAACTAGTATCCATGAGGATTCAGGTTCAATCTCTGGCCTCGCTCAATGGATTGGAGATCCGCATTGCAGTGAGCCGGGCCCCTCAGATCCCGTGTTGCTGTGCCTCTGGAGCAGGCTGGCAGTCCACCCTGGACTGGGAACTTCCATATGCTGTAGATGTGGCCCTAAAAAAAAAAAAAAAGCAAAAAAAAATTATAAAAGATGAGACTTTAGAACATCTATGGGATGTGTCAAATCAGAAATCATTTGTGAATTTTGCAAGAGCAGGTTTTTGGAGGGACAGTGGCAGAGGCAAAGGACAGCATTCTTATCAGCTGAAATGGCAAGAGAGAAAGTGGTGAAATCAAAGCTTCTGAGAAGTCTGGCTTCCTTTTATAAATGAGTGTTCCTCATTTGGTGTCCAGAGTGTTAGAGCGATGTGCTCCAGATCACTGCACTGAACACAAGGAGATCAAATTGAACAGGCTCCAGACTCAGATTTCCTAGCCCATTGAGGAGGGCTATCCTCACAGTAACCACATAATATTACTCTATCCAATAAGTAGTCACTAACTGCATGTGGCTATTTACATTTAAATTAATTAAAATAAAAAAATTAAAATTCAGTTGCTCAATGTACTACATATGTTTCAAGGGTTTGATAGCTATGCACTTCTGCCATATTGAATAGCATAGACATAGAATATTTCCATCAGTACAGAACGTTTTATTGAATATCTCTGCTACGATTGATCATTCAAATTTGGGCAATTTTGAAAGTGAATGGGGGCATTATTCATCTTCACACCAGGACAGCAGGCTTAAATCATGACTCTCTTGGAAAAGGCAGAAGATACAATTTGGAAAGGCCAGAAGGCAGCTTGATTGAACCACAATAAGCCTTCAATTTATGTTTACAAAGTGAAAAAAAATGAGTAAAAAACAATAAAAGGCAGGTAAGACTTTCTTCCTTCCACCCACATGCAGTTGACGGCCGGTCTTTGAGAAGAGCTCTTCAGCATAAACAAACAAAAACCAGAGAATTCTGTGGAAAGATATTTAAAATAAAAGCCTATTCACAATAGCCAGGACATGAAAACAACCCAAATGTCCATCGACAGATGATTGGATTCGGAAGATGTGGTATATATACACAATGGAATACTACTCAGCCATAAAAAAGAATGACATCATGCCATTTGCAGCAACATGGATGGAACTAGAGAATCTCATCCTGAGTGAAATGAGCCAGAAAGACAAAGACAAATACCATATGATATCACTTATAACTGGAATCTAATACCCAGCACAAATGAACATCTCCTCAGAAAAGAAAATCATGGACTTGGAGAAAAGACTTGTGGCTGCCTGATGGGAGGGGGAGGGAGTGGGAGGGATCGGGAGCTTGGGCTTATCAGACCCAACTTAGAATAGATTTACAAGGAGATCCTGCTGAATAGCATTGAGAACTATGTCTAGATACTCATGTTGCAATAGAAGAAAGGGTGGGGGAAAAATGTAATGGTAATGTCTACATGTAAGGATAACCTGACCCCCTTGCTGTACAGTGGGAAAATTAAAAAAAATATATTAAATAATTATAACCAAAAAAAATAAAATAAAATAAAAGGCATTTATTTTCTTGTGTTCTTTGTTTTGTTCCTGTGACATCTCTTTTGCTCTTGTTTCACTCATCATAGTTCCATATATACTGAAGGCCATGGGCAAATTGAATTGTAAACATGAGTCTTTTACCCCAGGCTCCTTAGGGCTCATTAAATTAGAGTGTTAGTGAATAAGGCCACCTGCCTGAGTCTCGGGGGCTCCATAACCAATATTAATGCAATAAACCTTGATGGGACCCTAGTCTCATCTAAGAGCATCTCTGACAACTGTTGTGGATATCTTTGCTCTGTGACCATGAGAGGAAGTCTGTGCTGCCTTTTTTTTTTTTTTTTTTCTTTTTTTTTGCTTTTTAGGGCCTCACCCTTGACATATGGATGTTCCCAGGTTAGGGGTCTAATTGGAGATACAGCTGCCAGCCTGTGCCGCAGCCACAGCAATGACAGATCTGAGCTGCGTCTGTGACTCACACCACAGCTCACAGCAACACCAGATCCTTAACTCACTGAGTGAGGCCAGGGAATCAAACCTGAAACCTTATGGTTTCTAGTCAGATTCGTTTCCACTGTGCCACAACGGGAACTCCCGTGTTGCCTTTTAAGTGCGCCTTTGCTTTTGTAACAAATGCCCAGAAGGTTTTGATTATATCTGTTAGAACAGAAGTTGCAAAATGTCATTAACCCAAGGGGTGGTACTGGCAAAATTACTCCCCAAAACTAAATTTTGAAAGTTAAAAATATGTAAGTAGTGTGAAAATAAATTCAGAAACTGAAGACTTAAATATTAAGAGACTTGGAATCAATAGTAAGTTTCAAGTACACCCAGGCATCCCCAAGTCCATTTAATGTGACTATTACCAGGACTTAGGATAAAGGTAGATTTTAAGTATCATGAGACCAAAGATAAGTAGACATTCCAAATGAGGAAAATAAAATGCACCATGAGAAGGAAAAATGTTTATGATTCTACTGAGAAAAACAATCAGCAGTCACCTGATGAGCTCAGGACAATAAACACTTAGTCTTACAATGACGGCCGGAATCACCATGAAAATTAACCACCTACTTCTAAAACTTTAGGGACAGCACAATTACCATAGCTGGCATCATAAAAATAACATTTCAAACAGGGGCTCACACAATGTTGTTTGTTAAGAACCCTCTTGGCATCAAAATTAAAGTCCCTCTGGACTGTAAATGTAAAGTGTCCCTCTGGAATATGCTCTCTCTTTCTACTCTGTATGCATGAGGACGCTCAGAGACAGAAAAATCCTGGCGGTGAGGAGGCATGGAAAGTCTCCAGGGATTCTAGAACCATTTGGAAGGGGGAACACTTCTTAAAAATCTGGACAGTTTGAGACATGCCTTCACAAAACAGGAAAAGATAATCTATATAAAGTAGAATAATATGATTCAAAAATAGTTTGTTGATCATGATCCATGTGTTAATTTGTTACCAAAAATGTTATAGGACCAGATGACACATCAATACTAATTTTCAGCTCTAAAAGAAGATGGGAAAAAATTCACTTTAGAGGTGGGAAGTAGGGAAGTCCCTGGATTTCTCTGGTTCACCAAAAGCCCTGGATTTTGAAAAAAAGTTTTCTCTAGCACACAAAAATATTCCTATTCCATTCTGCTTTAGCTTACCTTGTGTTACTTGGCTAAACTCTCTCTCCTCTACCATTCAAATTTTACTCTTCCTTTAACTGTCTTCTCAAAAACTAACATATTCCGTGAGTTTTAACCTCCCTTTTTCCTGCTTATGCTAGACTCTAACGATCATTGAATCTTTGAACTCAAACAGCGTTTTTGGTTAGTGTACTCAGACTTTTGGTTAGTGTAACTAACTTCATATTGGGGGAGGTGTATACATGTTCGCCTTTGTCCCTTGCTCCTCAGCTAAATCGTAAGCTTCCCAAGGGAACAGGAAGTGTGCTTTACACTTCTCTGTGCCAACCTTCTATACCATGAGCCTATTCAGATGCTTCGAACACACTGGGAATCCTGACCAGGATGATTTATCATCGATGAAGCCATCTGGGGCACGATGAGTGCATTCCCAGAGACTCTCAATAATATAAAGGTTTGAGATGAATATGATTTATCCTTGTTGTTTAAAATCTAGATCCCAGGAAAGGCAACCCTATTCTGAATGGCCAGTTTAGAATACTTAGGATATCAAGTTGCTCCTAAGAGCATAAAGTAGTTATGGGAGGAAATTGTGGTGAGTAATAGCTTATAACCATTGGATGCAATCCTGCAAAAATACAAACATGTAGATTTCATAAACGTCTTGTGAGTGCTTTCAGTTTGCTGGGTGTTACCCTACCATTTCCTCCTGGTAGGTATTACTAGCCCTAAATCATAAAGGAAAGAGATGGGCTAGGAGGAGTGATGTGAGTACAGAGTTCAGACGAGCAGGTACTGGAACATGCTGGAAAGCAGAACTCTTGACCTCATCTCTATTGAATCACAACTTCCTTTTGTACACTAATTCTTCCAAGAGCAATATTTTTTTCATGTTTTCAAGTTGCAGTCATAAAAGGGATAGACATTGAACTCTAAGAACTTCTCGTATCACACTAGTCATTTGTAATATTGGTGAAAAACAAATATCTGATAATAAGTATTGATATATTTAAAATAAACAAACAAACAAACATAGAGACTCTGGAATGAAGGAAAGCATTATACATTTCCCTATGCTGTTGCTGATACAAATACACATAAATGAATACTATTTGTGGTGACCAGAACAATTTGGAAGAATTCTTCTAGGCTGCCTGTATTGGATACCCATCTTTTTATTGGCCTGCTTAGCAGAAGAACCCCCTTTCTGGTTTGATGAGTCTCTGCCTGCTGTCTCTGGGTGGGAGGCTGGGTCACTACTTTACTGCAGAATCTATCCAACTTCTCCCCATCCAGGGAGGCCAGATGGAAGGAAGGGCAGGTGATGTAGGCTCAGCCAGTCTGATCTCCTCCCTCAGGACTTTAAAGGTCTGTTGGGTGATTTGCATTGAGACAGTGTAGCTGCACCTTGGAGTCTACAGTAAGTGATGACAGAGTTGTTCAGCAACAGTAGTGACAAGGCTCTTCCCAGATTATTTCTTATCTCCAGCCTCCCTTGCCTCCTTCCTGTTTTCTCATCCTGATTCTTTAGCATCTCCTTTTAATTCGTTTAGCAGTTATCCTTCCAAATCCCTCGAGTTTAAATTAACTCAAGTTGTTGTCTGTACTTGCAGCCAATAGCATATGTATGTGACAGTCCAATAGAAAAAAAACATACTATACAAAACAATGTACTAATGAGAATGATTAAGTTAATCTTTCTGTCTGTAAGTTAATTTTTACTGGAGACCTGTGGATAGTTTTCAAAACACAGTGACTCACAGTCCAAATAGATTTCTTCAGGGGCTCAGGGTTAATGACCAAGGTCCAAATGGATGAAATACCTGATGTCTGGACTAATGTTTAGCCTGGAGATGTTGATTGTTTCCCAGAGTGGGGTACAACAACACAAGATGCACAAAGTTGAGAAGGAGTACAGAGAGCACACACTTTGAAGTCATTTCCTTCAACACTAATAGCTTGTGCCATCCTTACAATTACCCAGCTTCTCTAAGCTTTAATATCCTCACGTGGTCACCGGGGATGAGTGCATATACTCTTCTCATTGTAGGGAGTTCATAAGTCTAAAGCCTAGTAAATATTGAATTAATGTTGGCCAAGCCTTCGCCTCTTCTATTACAACTGCTAATTTCCGGATGCAGTGGGAACCATTGTCTATGCAGAAGGGGTAATCCAAAAAAAAAAAAAAAAAAAAAAAAAAAAAAGGTGACTCAAAGAGTCATCTGTCAAAAGACCGGGGGGGGGGGGAATTACACATAATATGTGTGTCTGCGGGTGGCTTTTGGGCTTCATAGAGCTAATATTTATACATTCAGCTCTTTAAGAGTAATCCCACAAGTTCATGACATAAAATACATTATAGTTTTGATAAAGCATGTGAAAATTTGAATTGTACTCTGCCAAGATGGTGAAAAAGAGCAAATCACTTTTAGGTCGTGAGTGGACTCAGATGATTTTTCAGCATCCACATTTCTGTTCATCTTGGTTGTTTTCTACTAACTTCTACTTCCACTCACAAGGTGATCAAATTACAGATTCTTTGTGGAATAAAACCTCCAAAAGAGAAGTACAGGGAATGCAAGGCAAGGGAGAGGGAAGAGGTGTTTTTTCCTAAAAGAACAGATATCTGCAAAGTTGAATCTGCCCTCAGCAATGCCTTGGACTTGAGGAGGGTGAAGTTCTGTTTATTCTCCATCATCGGAAGATGTAAGCCTTCATGAAAACATTTAGCACTGGCTTCAGCCAACTCAACATTGTTGCTCAAGCAAGAGAATATTAAAAGGCAGGGTGGTGGCAATGTTTTTATTCACATTTCACTGCAGTTTATGTTGGGAATCATTTGTTACATAGCACTTGGGAATTTGTTGGTTGGTATAAATTCATGAACAGCAGATTTTTTTTTCCTCTCTGTGGGCAAAAATTGAAAATCATGCTAAAGGGCCAGAATTTTACAAGGAAAAAAGGCTAACTATATAACAATGAACTGGTTCTCTCCCCAAGAATTCTAAGACCGGTGTTTTCCATGAGAATCATCAAATCACAGAGTCACAGAAGACTCCATCTGTCTCTCTAGGTTATATCAAATGAGAATTTTATTTTATTGTTATTATTTTTTTTTATTTTTATTTTTTTTTTGTCTTTTTAGGGCTGTAACTATGGCATATGGAGATTTCCAGGCTAGGGATCAAATTGGAGCTGTAGCCGCTGGCCTACACCACAGCCACAGCAAGGCCAGATCCAAGCCGTGTCTGCGTGTCTGCGACCTACACCACAGCTTACCACAATGCCGGATCTTTAACCCACTGAGCAAGGCTAGGGATCGAACCTGTGTCCTCATGGATACTAGTCAGATTTGTTTCCACTGAGCCATAATGGGAACTCCTAGATGGGAATTTTAAGTGAACATTCCAGATTGTGTTTCTAATTCCATGGACCCTCGTATACACACATTTTAAAAGTTATCATACAATTACACAACACAAATCCTGAGCTGGGGGTGGGGGTAGGAAGGATGAAGGAGGGAGGCAGAAGGATCATTCCGCTGACCACTTGGGAAAGTCTTGAATTTGGAATATATGATTTGTTGGTACTATGAGAGATAACATAATGTATTTTCTATCTGTGTCTCTCCACTGTAGAAAGTTTCAGTCTATAAAGGAGTATTTGACAAAAAAATAAAGCAAAAAGAATTATGAAGGCTAATTAGAAAATATCTCTAACACTTACCTTCAGTTTGTATTGCAACTTGAACGGATGGGAACTGCTCGAGAGTATAACTTCATTCCCTAATGTGGGATTTTGTGCGATATTGTGTTCCAAGAAATGTGTCACCATTATGCTGTCTTTTTTGATGGATGAAAAATGTTTCCTCCATAGTCTCCACAATTAACATTATACTGCTTTATTTCCTCTCTCTGAAGGACACATTATTTTTAAAGGTTATTTATTGTTCAAGTAGGTTTTCTCTGTGATTCCTCCCTCTGATGAGGTTACTCAGAATATCATCCTGCAGACATGCAGTGACGCTCGGTAGCAGAGAAAATAACAGTGTCGTTAACCTCCTTAACACTGGAGATAAATTAACACTAATAAGATAGGTACCAGGGTAGCAATTGACTTGACAGAATGAAATTCACCAGCCTAAGGAGATGGTAGCCGGTGTCACTCTGCTATACTCCACAGAGCTGTGCAGATGCAATGCCTAGCGAGCTTCTTATTTCTGCCTTCTTGATGTTCAAGGCAGCACACTGCCCTGAATTAAAGTCCGGCTGATTGCAGTCCTCTCTTACCCTCTGCTGCTGGCCTTGCTGATGGAAACCAGTGCCGCTGTTATTAATTTAAGTCTCCACGGATCAAATAACTTTTCTCATCTCATTTCATGACAGGATATCAGGATAGCTTCATGGTAGATATACATGCCAGGACAAGAGTGCACTGGAAAATATTTTGTCAAGATATTTAAATGATGTGCTGAGAGGGGAAATAGGCAGAGTACATGTCTTAAGGGAAGAAAGCTAGGGGGAGAAAAGGCAACGATCTAAAGATAGAAATAAAAATTAAAATGATGTTGGCTTTTCAGGGGTCCCTGAGGTCACCTTTGACCAGCCACGGAAATGAATTTTAAGTTTTCATTTGTTAATTGAACACTAAATGAATATGGCGATAATTAATATTTTTACTGCCTATTAATTAAGAAAGTGTGTCCTGCGTAAGCTACCTAGAAAGATGATCTATGAGGCATGACTAAGTTGGAACGCCACTGTGAATTGATTGTGGCCTCGCACATGGAGATATAAATGTGTGTGTCGTTTTGCTTCATATTGGAGCAGCTTTTAATAAATTGACGGTTCTTAACAACTGTCCGTTTGTGTGCTTGGATAGACTGTAGTTGCACACGCAGGGAGCTTCTTTCTGCTGTTATCTGACATTGCCGGCAGGCTGAGACAGTGTGCAGCGCACTGCTCACAGAGGGGCCGCTTCTGAAGAGTCTTTGTCTGTGGCATGTGGAGGGTTTCAGGTTTGTGCCTTCATCCAGTGGCCAAAACATCTGGTTCAGTTTTGGGGAAATACTTGTAGCTATTTTTCCATCCGGATTTAATTACTGCCACTGGAACATTAATGGGTGCCCTGCTGGCCTAATAGATTTTATCTGTGCACCCTCATATCTATGAAGTGTAATAGACAAATCAGAGCCCTGTGTTCTGCTGGAACTTTCATAAAACGGCCACAACCTGAAGAATTGAGGATTGCCAGAATTCAAGGATGAACAGATACCAGATTTGTGAGACAGGGATTCTAATTTGCAAAGAAGATTACTTTTGCTTAAGGAATTTAACATTCATGGAGAAAGTCATCTCCTATATTCCAAAATTAATACCCTAAATAAGATAGATATACTAACAGCAACCATAGGAGGATATACTTCAATGCTAAAACCACTTTAATCTCTAGGCTATTAAATGAGCAAGTTTGATTTTAAAAAAATATTTCCCAAACAACAGGTGATGCAGAAAAGAAGATGAGTAGCCATTATGGAGAACAGTATGGAGGGTCCTCAAAAAATGAAAAATTGGGTTGACATATGATCCAGGAATCCCACTCCTGGGCCTACATCTGGACAAAGCTACAATTCAAAAAGATACATGAACCTCAGTGTTCTTTGCAGCACTATTTACAATAGCCAAAAAAATGGAAACAACCTAAATATTCATTGACACTGGAATGGATAAAGATGTGGTACATATATACAATGGAATATTACTCAGTCATAAAAAAGAATGAAATAATGACATTTACAGCAACATGGATGGACCTAGAGATTATCATACTAAATGAAGTAAGTTAAAAAGAGAAAGACAAATACCATATGATATCACTTATATGTGGATCTAATCATAAATAAAATTATTTATGAAATAGATAATCAGGATAGAAATAGATATTAGGCTAGCTTCATGGTAGATATATATGCCAGGACAAGAGTGCACTGGAAAACATTTTGTCAAGATGTTTAAATGATGTGCTGAGAGGGGAAATAGGGCAGGGTATATGTCTTAAGGGAAGCAAGCTAGGGGGAAAAAAAGGCACCAATTTAAAGATAGAAATAAAAATTAAAAAGATGGGTTTTTATGGGTCTCTCATAGACATAGAGAACAGACTTGTGGTTGCCAAGGAGGAGGAGGGGTAGGGAGGTTGTACTGGGTGTTCAAGATTAGCAGATGCAAACTATGATGTACAGAATGCATAAACAATAAGGTCCCTATTGCACAGGGAACTATATTCAATATCCTGTAATAAACCATAATGAAAGAGAATATGAAAAAATAAAAAAAGAAGATGAAACAAGCGTTACACTTTATTATTGTCTATATAACAGGCGCTTATTTTTTTAAATGTCTAACCTTGTTTTAATCATTTCAATAATGTGAGGTGGATATTATGATGGCCTGTATTATGGACAAGGAAATTGAAGCTCAGAGAGATTGTATAACTTGACCAAGGTCATACTCAGATAAGTGGCAGGTGGAACTAGGATTTGAAAACAACTGTGTTTGACTTTGAGTTCATTCTCTTATCTATAATGACAGTAACATACCTTTATCGTTCCTTAATCAAGCATCTGTTAAATACTTTCTAACTTCCAGGCATTCCTAGTCCTTGGTGCTAGGGGCACAAAAGTGGACCAGGTTGGGGTTCTTTGTGCAGCCAGAGTGGTTGGCCTTGCTGGAAGTGTCTCTACTGCATCACGTAAAGACTTGACTAGCCTGGAGAAACCCTGTAACCCCGACATGCTTTCCGCCAGCTTAAAGCTTCATCATGAAAGGGATCATTCCATTTGAACTACAGCCATTAATATTGTCAGAATGAATTAGACAGATCTTTTAAAAAATGTTGAGAGTAATAGTTGATTACCACCTAATATTTAGTAGCAAAGCCGCATCTTAGTGACTGAGAAATACCCATTTTGAAATCGATAGGATTTGGATCTGAGTCTCTGCTCATTCTTATTACCAAAATGTTGTTTCAGATTTTTGGAGACACATTTTTTCATCAATAAAATGGTGATAATGCTATTTTTTTCATTGGGTTTCTTTGACACTAGATGAGATAATGTATTATAATTTGGCATAGTGCTGAGCACACAGTTTAGTCTTACAACTGTCATTACTCATTACCAGGACAAAAAGGATGTCCCGTGAACCCTTCTCTCCTGGTGTTCACTGCGGCCTGGTGAGTCCCACGTATTTCGGCATGTAAACTGACTCTTCTCAGGAAGTGTGTAAAAGCTCCCGAGATGAGGCATTCTAGCTCAACATCATATAGTAGCGCAGTCTATCTTCCTTCTGGTTTGAGCCCTTTTCTCATCTTTCTCTGTGTTTATTTCTGGATGGTTCATCTTATGCTGTGGGTAAGACATTTGATTCTTGATGCCTATTTTTTGTTTTGTTTTGTTTTTTGCTCTTCTGAATATTACTGCTTAATTTCTTTACCCACTCCTTCCTTTGAAAGTGTGCTACAATTTTGGATCACCAACAGAGAATGCCGACTTGTTTTAATATTGACCATATCTTATTCCCACAATAGCTGTTGCCTCTCATGCTCTAAAATAATAAGATGTAGGTTATGTTTGAAGGGAGCAGGTGTTATGTTTTCAAATCATCAAGTTGGCATTCTGATATATTACCAACAAACAAGCCAAGCATGAAAATGTTAATTTTTTTTAGTTTTTAAGTTTTTTCCTTTTTTTTTTTTTTTGTTTGTTGTTTGTTTGCTTGCTTTTTAGGGCCGCACTCACGGCATATGGAAATTCCCAGGCTAGGGGTCAAATTGGAGCTGTACCCACTGGCCTATGCCACAGCTACAGCAACATGGGATCCGAGCCACGTCTGTGACCTACACCACAGCTCACAGCAACGCCGGATCCTCAACCCAATGAGCGAGGCCAGGGATCGAACCCGCAACTTTGGTTCCTAGTTGGATTCATTTCAGCTGCGCCATGATGGAAACTGCCTTAAAATTTTTTTGAAGTATAGTTGATTTACAATGTTGTGACAATTTCTGCTGTACAACAAAGTGCAAATATACATGTACACACATCTTTTCAGATTCTTTTCCTATATAGATTATCACAGAATACTGGGTAGAGTTACCTGTGCTATACTGCTTGTCCCCAATGGCCAATCATTCCATATACCACAGAGAATGTTAACTTCTAAGAAGACAGGTAAATGTCTTTCTGGGAAAATATTTTGAGCATGTTGTACCAATGTGAAATATCACATAGAAACAAAAACAAAAGCAAAAACAGGGGTTATAACTAAAGGGAATTGCCACAGAATGGAGAGAAAACGACTCAATGGAAAGAGCCCATGTATCAGTATGTAACAGAGCAGAGTTTGAAATGTGACTCTCAGGATAATTTACTGTGTAACTTTGAGGATATCACATCCTCTCTCTGAAGGTCTTTTTTTTTTTTTCTATAAGAAGATTATATTACAACTCAAGTCAAAGATTATTGTGAAGATTACATAAAATAATAACAAATAATTGATATTTTTCCAAGTAGATAATGATTAGAATACTCTTGCTGTATTCATCCAGGTTTTCTTGCAAAACAGTAGTATATATGGTCCAGGTCCAGAGATTGTCAAGACTGAAGTTTATGATTCAGTTAGGGTAATCCTCCCCCCTCCTTTTTTTTTGCTATAAAAAATTTAATGTGTTTAGCAGCCTGCACAGAATGATGGAGTCTGTAAGGAAGTAGGGGGGGAAATTCTGAGTCCTCTGTTCCCCTGTCCTGTAAAGCTGTGCTGTCATTTTATTTTTTCAAAAGTAGACTTTATATTTTAGAGCTGCTTGGGGTTTATAGAAAATTAGTCAAAAAGTACATAGAGTCCTCATAGGCTCTCTTTCCTCCTCACATAATTTCCCCTATTATTAATATCTTTATGTTATAACACTTCCTTTTTATTAGCACATTTGTTATAACCTCATGTACCAATATGGATACATAGTTTTAACATTTTTTATTAAAATATCCTTGATTTACAATTCTGTGTTAGTTTTAGGTATGTGGTAAAGTGATTGATACATATTAACTAAGATCCATAGTTTGCATTAGGGCTCACACTTTGTATTATATAGTTCTAAGAATTTGGACAAATGTGTAATGTCATTGGTTGAGGTGTAGCCACCATTACAGTGTCACATAACTGTACGGCTCTAGAAATTTCTTTTGCTCCACCTATTCGTCCTTCTTGTCCTCCCCTTGAACTTCTGGCAACCATTGCTCTCTTATGGAGCAGCAAAACCTTTTCTGGAAGGTCAAATAGAATCGTTTATTACATAGTCTTTACAGATTGACTTCTTTCACTTAACAATATGCATTTAAAGTTCCTCCATGTTTTTTGTATGTCTTGATCCCTCATTTCTTTTTATCCCTGAATAATATTCCAATGTATAAAATAATACAGTTTATCCATTTACTTTTTTTTTACACATCTTCTCATATACTTTTCTTCTGTTATTATTTTTTAAATAGTTATTTCCCCAATACATTTTTTTTCTACTGTGCAGCATGGTGACCCAGTTGCACATACATGTACACATTCTATTTTCACACATTTTCATGCTCCATCATAAGTGACTAGACAGAGTTCCCAGTGTGAAGAGCATCTTGATGGCTTCCAGTTTTACGTGATTATGACTAATGCTGCTATAAATGTCTGTGTGTAAGTTTTTGTGTGAACGTAAGTTTTCAACTCATTTAAAAAAATGCCTAGGAGTACTCTTGCTGGATTGTACGGTAAGACTATGGCTAGCTTCGAAAGAGTCTGCCAAATTTTCTTCCAAAGTGGCTGTATCCTTTTGCTTTTCCACCAGCAGGGAAGGAGGACTCCCATTGCTCTACATCTTAGTCAGTATTTGGTGTTGCCAGTATTTTAGATTTTAGACATTCTAACAGGTAGGTAGTGGTATCTCTGTTTTTTTTGTTTTTTTGTTTTTTTTTTTCCTAATTTTCATTTCCCTAGTGACATATGATATTAAGAATTTTTCCATGTGCTTATTTGCCATCTGTATACTTTCTTCAGTGAGGTGTCTGTTCAGACATTTTGCTCATTTTGAAATTAGGTTGTTTGTGTTCTTATGGTTGAGTTTTAAGTGTTCTTAGTGTATTTCATACAGTAGTACTTTATCAGACTGGTGTTTTTCAAATATTTCTTCCATGGTCATGACATTTTTTATTCTTTTAACATTATCTTTTATTTATTTATTTATTATTTTTATAATGATTTTAATTTTTTCCATTATAGCTGGTTTACAGTGTTTTGTCAATTCTATAATGTACAGCAAGGTGACCAAGTCACCCATACATAAATATTTTCTTTTCCTCACATTATCCTCCATCATGCTCCATCATAAGTGACTAGATATAATCCCCTGTGCTAAACAGCTGGATCTCATTGCTTATCCATTCCAAAGGCAAGAGTTTGCATCTATGAACCCCATTATGTTTTACAGAGCAGGCCTTTTAATTTTTTTTTTTAATATTTTTAGGGCCACACCCACAGCATATGGAGGTTTCTCAGGCTAGGGGTCGAATCAGAGCTGTAGCCACAGGCCTATACCACAGCCACAGCAATGTAGGATCTGAGCTGTGTCTGCAACCTACACCACAAGTCACAGCAATGCCGGATCCTTAACCCACTGAGCAAGGCCAGGAATCGAACCTGAGTCCTCATGGGTCCTAGTCAGATTCATTTGGATTGAGCCACAGCAGGAAGTCCCAGATCTTTTACATTTGAATGAAGCCTAACTTCTTAGTTTCTTCTTTCATGGCACATGCTTTTGGTACTATATCCAAAGATCCATCATCAAATCCAGAGTAACTTAGCTTCACTCCTACCTTCTAGACGTTTTACACTTTGTGTTTTACATTTGGCCTTGACACATTTTGAATTAATTTCTTTTTATTTTATAATGTTTAAAATATGAAGTAATTTCACCATGAAAAAGTTTGAGAATCACCGACATAGAGAAACTTTAGAATAGCTGTCCCAAATACTGATGATAAATTCCAAACTATTGAGTGGCATTTTTTTCTCTTAGATGTGAAGCTATATTTCAATGCAAATGTCCAGTTTTTTTTTCCCCATTGTGTTCATGAAGGTTATCCAGAAAATAGAATGAAAATGCTTAGATCTCTTATATAAACCTAGTCTATTCTATGGCCAGTGAGAAATGGTTGCCTCAATTTACACACAAGTCTATAGTTACTGGTATGATCATGCAATGATGCCCATAATCACAATTAACATCAGAAAATTAGATTACGCTTTCAGTGGCTTCTAAGAACTATTCTAAGTAGTCAGAAATATTGAGAGGCTATTAGAATCCTATACTTCTGCAGCTGCTTAGTGATTTTAATGGATAAGAACCATTGATGTAAATTTCCTCATATCCTTTGTGTCCACCTTGATATAGAGCCCTGTATAATTTTAGACAGCATAGCCCAAAGGCTGATGGGAATTCTGGAGAGGTACAGCTGACTATGGTAGCACAAACACCATGGTAGCATATTTTTAGGATTTAGAAAATATGGGAAAATCAGAATTACTTCTCCTTTGTTTTTTTGTTAATCTTGGTTGATGTTACCAACTTTTCAAACTTTTGTTAATCTTGGTTGATGTTACAATGCTTTTAAAACTTTAGTGTGTTAATGGGTCACCTGGGGATTTTGTTTTAAGTGGGTTCTGATTGGGTAACTCCAGGTTAGAGCCTGAGATTCAGGGTGAGGGGACATTCAGAAAACTCAACTTGGAACACTCCTCTTTAACACAAGACACAGCATTCCTAACATAATTGGACTTCTGATATATTCTTCATACAGAATTTTCTCTATCTTCCAATGAATTACAGAGTTTTGCAGCCAGGGTTATACTTAATTTTAAAAGATGCATCTGGAACAGTTTCTTAGGTAGGTTGTAAGGAGGCCTATCCCGAAATTTGTTTCATTGCATGTGGCTTCCTGAGAAAGTCCTTTTCTAAGGTAGACATTTGTCTTCACAGTCCCATCCTTCCTTCAATCCTCTTCATTTCACTCTGGGTACCACTGAGCACCTTTGTAAATACAACATGCTTGTGCTCTTATTGTCTGGCTCTCCCTGCGACAGTGTAAGACCTTGTCAGAGCCTCCTCTATCTTATGCAATCCCGTGTCACCAGCATGAAGAACAGGGGCTTGGTATAGAATAGGCATTATACAAAATATTTCTAGTTACTACTTCATAACCATCATTTTTTTAAATGTACTAAAAATAAACAAAAGTTTTCTAAGTTGAATACACTTGAGGACTAAGTCACCAAAGCAAACAGTTTTCTTAATTGCAGGAATTATCAGAACCTTTAATGTGTTAAAGTTCTAGCCGGATACAAAAAGTGTTATATGCATGATAACGTCAGGATTCCAAAATGTTTATGACTGCTTGTATTAGATGCAGATACTATAGGAAAGATTCATAAATGGAAGTTTAGAAGAAAATGGAACTGGAAAATTCCTCATCAGTACAGGCAGCTGTATGTTTACGGGACTTTCCTTAGTATTCTCTTCACTGATATTCTTGTAGTTTATACAATTGATTTTGCATAATATAATCATGGAGATTTATTATCACTGTAGCCACCTGAATATTTTTATGTTGTTTAAAATGAGTCAAACAGTGTTCTAAGAATGGTTCAAGTAGGATGTGGAGCCTAGTTTCTAGAGCCAATCCAGAAGATGAATCCTCAAATTATCCTAATACATATCAATACGATAAGCCATGGTACTTTGGAGTATCTTAATGTATTACTCTCTATTCTTATGGGGGATGAGAGATCTTCGAGGTCATGTCATTTGGGCAAAGCTCTTCATCCCAGATAATCCTATAGTCACTCAATTAGCCAAACACCATCATTCTTACTTTTTAAACTAGTTGGAATTCTCTGATGAAAATCAGTCCAGGTTTTAAATTCATCCAATCACCCAACAAAAAATTGTACTGCCATCTGTGTTCAAAGTGCTATGGTCTCTCTGATCTACAGGAGACATGTGAGAAATGGTTCTGTTTTCCTTAATACCTATAATTTAGCAGAGTGGTCATACTCCAAAGTTTACAAAGGGATCATTGAAGCAAGAGGCTCAAAACATGGAAATTAGAAAAATAGTTAATAACACAGATGCTTATTACTCAAAAAATAGGAAAACTGAAAGAAATTTAATCATCTTTGTCCCACTAATATGTATTTTTTTTTACTGTATAATGAAAAGGAAACTGGATACAGCCCTGGGCAGGCTCTGAAAAATTTTGATAGAAAGCTTGATGAAAGGGTGACCTTAATATGCTCACAGAAATGCAAAATAAGTTTGCATGCCCACATTTTACAGAAAGCAGGTACAGAAAAATTGAACTTGCCTTACATGAGAGTTTGGAAGCAACTGTTCTATGAGGATTTCAGTCTCCTTTCAGCTGTGATAATTGGCAATTGCTGAACAATTGAGGAGTCACATGGTTGACGAAATGACCAAAATAACTATTGATTGCTTGTGTTTTGCTCCTGTTATGTCAGCTATCAAAACAGAGCAATCTAATCTATTTCATAGCTGGCAGCTATGACTATAGCCAAAATGCATTTGATTGGGAAATATTAAACACAGTCTAAGTTTTGAGCTCAATGCATCTAGTCAGTTAAAGATATTTTGAAATAGGGTAGTGTAGCTCAGATTAAAGCATCTCAAGATTTTAATTTTCAAATATCTTGCAATCCTCAATGGGAATGACAAGTGAGTGGCCTTTATCTTTTCTTCCTAGTTTGCCTATGTTTCTCCCCAGTTTCCTGATATCTTCACAAAGTGCACTTGAACTTCAAGAAGGGCCATATTTTTTCTTCTGCTCATGGTCCCAATATGATTTTTCCTGTCCTTAGTTCTATCATCCTATAAACTTATTATAATTAAATTTCAAAAAAAAAAAAAATACTAGAGACCATGAATCCTCTGGCAGTTTGGACTCCTGATGGTATAGAACTCTACCTAGAAAACTATATATTTGAACTTGGTTTCTCTAATGACAGTCCACTACTAGAGTGCCTTTGAAATGTTGAATCCTCAATTGAGCCACAAGCTGATCTTCTCCAATGGTTTAGTTACAACAAATAATAGAAAGAATTCACCACCTGAAAGTAATTTTAACAGGATGCAAACTGAGCACTGTTTTTCTTTACCTAAAGTGTGAGTCACATCACTGTCCTCTTCTTTCCTTTGCTTTGGGAGAGTTAATACTTTACAGAAGTTCTAGGGATGGAGCGATTTGCCTAGGTGTTGGTTTTGCTTTGATGTGCAATAGACAGATGCAGTTGACGATACTGGGGAAGACAAGCTGCATCGTTTGTCTCCCAGGGAGCCTCAAAACTCATTTCACAACTCATTCATTAGAAAACCAAGCCTGTCTCAAAAGAGGCCAACCACGGAACTCTGGGGCCCTCCACTGCAGAGGAGAGCAACCCTGTGTCCCTGGGGGCAGATAAAACTCAACCTCTGAACCTCAAAGAAGGCTTTTGTGCTTGGAGGGAGCAGATTTATGACAGTTGGTGAACCAAAGAAGCCGTGGGCATTTGAAGGAACAAGGTTAACTGAACATTGTCTTTTTGTTGGTGGGGATGTATTTGTTCTTTTTGTTCTTCCCTTTTTGAAGAATTTCTAAAGGGAAGAAAGTCCCCGGCTCAATCACAGTCTTAAAATAATATACAGGATATTCTAAAAAGCACATTGAAAATCTCACTATTATTAGGTAGGAGTTCCAGGACTGTACTTGAGAAAGGAACTACACTAGTTCGGCAGTAGCTGGTCTTAGCTTGAGCCATGGTCAGTAGTTGAAGATCCATGCTGATCCTTTGAAAGCTCCGGAAGTCTTCTATAGCCAAGATCACAGCTTGATCTTAGCCAACTTTAAGCCTCCCCATGGAGCTAGCAAGTAGCCTATTTCCCTTTCAGTCAAGAAGAGGATCAGAGACTTGAAGTTATCTGAACCCTAGGATTATTATCTAGAATCATCAGGGACATGAAAACACATTAATAGAAACAATAATCCTGCAGGAATGGTAGGTCAGAGGAACAACCTCTGGTCTCTGCCTTTAGTCAAAGAATAATCTGGTAAAGAACTGTTATGCTCCTTACATGTAAAGTCTACTGAGAAAAATTCAGAGCATCTAACAAACAACAGTAACATAAGAAAAAGATAAAATGGATTGAAGTTTATCTGAAAAGCTACTCAGTCAATATTACTTAACCCTCGTTTTGGGTATTGGATTTCTGATTCCGTGTATGTAAGGTTGGCTTCTTAACCTTAATCTTGCCTACTTTGAACTTTGACTTCATTTATGCCCTTGGCTCTTTTAATAGCTGCCACGTGATTGAAAACCTAATCTTATCTCAGCTCCTCCTGGTAACTTACATGCCATCCAAGAGGAGTCTGTTATGATAAACAGGATGGCATTTCAGAATTATAAATAAAAATCCACGTTACCCTGTCTTCTTTTTCTGCTTGTGGGAATAGTAAAAAGACTCTCAAAAATTCAGGAATGAAAGTGTAAGAACTACATGCAATACTAAGTACACAGGGCAAAATGTTTATTTCTGGTGAAATCCAAGGGACACATTCCTGCGGCTAGAGTTGTTTTTGTTTTTGTTGTTGTTGTTTTTAAATTAGGGCAAAACTCATGTGTAGTTAAAATAAGCAGGTGCCTGCATGGAGTACTATGAACAGTGCCAGTATTTCAAGTCCATAAGATATTGACAGTGTGACCCTGGTAACTCCTTGCTCCGAGCTGATCAATGCCTTGGGGAGTTCTGGTACCTTGAAGCAGTTGAGTGGAATTGGGCAGAGGAAATATCAAGAAATTCAGGACTTCAGGTTTTTGGCCAAAATCCAAGTGCCCAGTGGTCCAACCAATGGCAGGTAATCGAGCACTTAAAAAGTGGAGACCTCCAGACCTATCAAGTTTATTATCAAAATAAGAGCTCACCCTAAATGACCATATTTCATAGTTAAAGTCATACAAGCCAGAGAATCTAAAAAAGTTACGTCAGGAACTAGGCAAAAGGGTTGAGACCTAAGGATTTTTAGAAAATAGTGATTATAGCATCAAAGACAGCATCATCTGGATTAGAAATTGCTTTGCCAGATGCTGAGTTACTTCAGCCTTTTTTTTTTTTTTTTTCTTGAAATCTTCCAGACCTACCTGAGTTTGCAGACAGCATGAGCTAGGGTAAAGAACATGTGGTTTGGAGTCTGACCAGTTCAAATATTTACCACCCTTTTGGAGCATTTATTCTGCTTTCTCTACATTCTCTGCAAACTTCACAATCAGCTTCCATGCCAGGGACTATTATCTTTCTGATACAGACATGAAAATGCAGTCTCAGGGAGCTTAAGGCATGTGTCCAAAACCACATGGCTAGAACACAGTATTGGACTCCCTCAATAGTCAGTGGAACCTTAAATTGTAAAATGGGAATTATAGAATGTGGGGTTGCTATAAGGATCAAGGGAAATATAGCATGTCAAAACACTGTAAAGGCAGTAGAGCATGGTACAGGAGGTCATTTTTGCTTTTTACCCTGTCTCACCTGAATTTGAGCTGGAATTCCATCCAGTGTCAGGGGAGCGCAACCTCTTCTTGGGGTCAAGAGAAAACCTGTCCATGGCTCTGGCTGATGGGGGAATGTGGAAAATGTCATGAGACTAGACTGTGTATTCAATGTGTGGTTCCCAGGCTCAGCTGACTGTTGGGCCCTTGAGATGGGGCTGGTCCAAATTGAGATATGCTGAAGTTATAAAACCCATATTGGATTGCAAAGACTTGGTCCAAAAAAAGAATGTAAAATATCTCAATGATAACGTTTATATTGATCACACATTAAAAGAATAATATTTCAGATGTATTGAGTTACATGCATGCAATTTAAAAATTAATTTTATCTTTCCCTTTTTTTAAATTTTATTTCTTCATTTCTTTATTTATTTTGTCTTTTTTAGGGCCACACCTGCAGCCTGAATATCCCAGGCTGGGGTTCAAATTGGAGCTGTAGCTGCCAGCCTATGCCACAGCCACAGCAAAGCCAGATCTCAGCCACATCTGCAACCTATACCACCTCTCAAGGCAATGCTGGATCCTTAATCCACTGAGTGAGGCCAGGGATCAAACCTGAGTCCTCATGGATACTACTCAGGTTCATTACCACTGAGCCAGAACGGGAACTCTTTCTCTCTTTTTTTTAATGTGGCTATTAGATGTACATAGTTTTGCATTTGCGGCTTGCATAATATTTCTGTTGCACATCACTGGCCCAGAATCTTGGTGACTTGATTCCCCCATTTTTTTGTCTTTTTTCTTTTTTTTCTTTTTTTTTTTTTTTTTTTTGTCTTTTTGCCATTTCTTGGGCCACTCCCGCAGCATATGGAGGGTCCCAGGCTAGGGGTCCAATCGGAGCTGTAGCCAACCAGCCTACGCCAGAACCACAGCAACGCGGGATCAGAGCCGCGTCTGCGACCTACACCACAGCTCACAGCAACACCAGATCCTTAACCCACTGAGCACGGCCAGGGATCGAACCCGCAACCTCATGGTTCCTAGTCAAATTCGTTAACCACTGAGCCACGACGGGAACTCCGATTCCCCCATTTTTAAGACTATCTTCTTATAATCTAGAGTTAATAGTCCTGTTGAATTTTCAATTAAGCTCTTAATATTTCCCCAAAATAAATTTGTCCCTGACAGCTATATGTATTGAGGAAAGATCTATTACTTTTGTAAGTATCAACTTTTCTCCAAGTCGTCTTAGAAGATACAGGAAAGTACTTTTTTTTTTTAATTTTAGGATTTTTCTTTCCATTATAGTTGATTTACAGTGTTCTGTCAATTACTACTGTACAGCAAAGTGATTCAGTCATACATATACACATACCTTGTTTTTCTCACATTATCCTTCATCATATTCCATCACAAGTGAGTGGATATAGTTCTCTGTGCTATACGGCAGGATCTCATTGCTTATCCACTCCAAGTGCAGTAGTTGCAACTATTAACCCCATGCTCCCAGTCCGTCTCAGCCCTCCCCCTCCCTCTTGGCAACCACAAGTCTGTTCTCCAAGTCCATGAGTTTCTTTTCTGTGAAAAGGTTCATTTGTGCCATATATTAGATTCCAGATGTAGGTGATATCATATGGTATCTGTCTTTCTCTTTCTGACTTACTTCACTTAGTAGGAGAGTCTCTAGTTTCATCCTTATTGCTGCAAATGGCATTATTTTGTTCTTTTTTCTTGCTGAGTAAAATATATATAATTCTGGTATATGTGTATATATATATATTATATGTATATAATCCATTGATCTGTTGATGGACATTTAGGTTGTTTCTATGCCTTGGTTATTGTGAATAGAGCTGCAATGAACATAAGGCTGCACATATCTTTTTCAGTGAAAGTTTTGTTTGGATATATGTCAAGGAGTGGGATTGCTGTGTCATATGGTAGTTCTATATTTAGTTTTCTGAGGTACCTCCATACTGTTTTCCATAGTGGTTGTACCAATTCATACTCCCACTAACAGTGTAGGAAAGTACCCTTTTCTCCACACCCTCTCCAGCGTTTATTGTTTGTTGACTTGTTAATGATGGCCATTCTGACTGGTGTGAGGTGGTACCTCATGGTAGTTTTGATCAGGAAAGTCTCAATGGATAGGGGAAGGGGAGCTAGGAGGTATGGAAGGCTGACAAGCTTGAGGGATAGGAGAGAGGCCATAGGACCCTGAATGGAGCAAGATGTAACCAACAGAGGCTTAGAGAAGAGATGCTACAGTTTTGGATTAATCTTGGCATTTTTTCTAAGAGGCTCCATATAACCAATAACCTTAAAATTGTTTTTAATGGTCTTTATTTTTTAAAATTCACAGTAAAATTGTGTTGTAAGTAGAGTTCTCCTGTAGTTCCTCTCCTCACACATGAACCATCTCTCCCACTATCAATGTCCAGCACCAGTGATATATTTGTTATGATCAAGGAGCCTATGTAGACACATCATCATCACCCAAAAAAAATCCAGAGGATTTTTTTTTTTTTTTTTTGTCCTTTAGGTACTTTAAGTTTCCTATATGTATAGGTGGATTCTTTTATATGAAATATATACCCTCTTTTTCTTTTCAGCAGCAAGAAAAAGGCAACTGTTCTTTTATTTAGGAGGGTGAAGGGTAACTCAGTATTTGGGGGAGACAGTTGGTGGGTGAAGGACTTGAAATTTACCCCCAGGTCTGTTGAAATCCAAAGCCAAGTTCTCCATGGGTCAGGAAATGGAAGGAAAAATTCAGAGCATAGGATCCAGGGTCAGAGTGTTTTGTCAGGATGCAGAATATGGCATAATCTCTGCCATTCAACCACCGCATCTGTAAAATGGGGATGATAAAATTAACCTCCGATTGTTGATGCTCTGTGAAAATGAGAGACAACTGCAGGGTAGGTGCTTATGTGGTGTTTGATCCACAGCAAACTACCTATAAGTGAGCATGATTATTAATTCATTAAATAACGCAAGTTTCAAATAACTTCTCCTCTGGAAAATGTGGGTTCTACATGAACCTCTTGCCAGCTTCTATCCCAGAGCTTAGAATGATGTTCTTGCTTGATGAGCTTCCAATATGCTTGTATGATTCTGCACATGGCAACTGTCTTGAATGCTGCCTTCCTACTTCCCTTGGTTTTGGAAAAGTCCAGCCTTCATCTTTAGTAAATCTGGCTTGAAAATGCTGAGGTCTTGGGATGTTTTACAAACCTTCACTATTCTCTAACTAACTGCTCTAATGAAGAGAAAAATGGTAATTGAAATGAGACTAATTAGATTGTCAATTACCTGCCTCCTCACATAGGTAATTGAAATCCCCCTAATTATGGTGTCTGTGTGTCTAGATGCTTTGTACTGAGGAATTATTAATGGAAAGCAGATTTAGATGAAGTAACAGGAAATCTTGAAAAATGATTTAGAGAAAATTTGTTCTAAAGCATTCATTCTTTCAAAGCAAAGATGTTATATATGCAATCCGGTAATGAAATCATCCAGAAGGAAGGAAAGTCAGTCCAGTATGTTGCCTTGACTATAAAGTTTGGGTTTAAAGGCAATAAGATGATACTAAACCTTGACCTCGACCTTGATTTTTGTTTACTATTTATTCCTGTTTTTGAAAATACTCCTTTTGGGTCCACAGGTTCTTGTTGCCTGGAAGAAATAGCTTTACATCAGCAGGCGATTAGAGGATCTCAAAGATAAATATAGAAAGTGAGATTTGCAGATGAGGTGCAAAAATGTACACGAAATTAAATATATACATCAAACAAATGACTTTCTCTGAGTGCCCACTAGGAAGAGCCTTTATGGAACTGGCTTCAGGGGTGAGTAGGAAAGGCAGTTTCGATATAGGAAAAAAAGGGTTATAATGATGAAACCCTTAGCATTCTCTCTGGTAGGAGAGTGGTTTTCTACTTTAAAAAGTATGTTAGAAACAAGGTGGCTTCTTCTGCCCCTGTTTCAGTTCTTTAGTGGAAGAGTTTCCTTGGAAAGAGCTTGAAATCCACATCAATAGTCAGAGTTTATTTGTATTGGGATCTTTTAAAAAACGTCTTCCAGCACTGCTGACATCTGATATCTCTTCGGTTTTATGATAAACTTGAAGTTAGATGGAACAGATAGGGTGATCTCTGTCCGAGATGTGGAGCCAGAGTGATGCAGAATGACAAAGATTCGCTAATGTGAATTATTGAAGCTACTTTAATAATTGCCTTATTACATAGAATCTTGTTGAATAGAGGATTGGTCCTTCCCCTCTTAATTCTTTGCAGTAAAGCAGTGAGCTTGGTTAGATGAAATATCGTTATTCTTATTATTTTACTCTTATTATTTTAATCTAGTGAGGTTACAAAACCAAATATGCCAGCCTTTTTTTCTGTCTAGACAAAGACTATAAATGGGGCAGATGGTCATTTTGTGATGTTTGAATGATTTTTTTTTTCCGTTATATGAACACTGGAACTCATCAAAAGTTCAATATTATTCTAGCTTTATAGTCATCAGGAAAGGGATCCTATGGGCATGGAGCCACTGACCATGAGAGAAGGGCAAGTCTGAAGTGTGATGGAGACCTAACTCCAGCATCTGGGGTATTGTGAGGGAACTGCCAGTATTTTGCCCAGAGCATGACTAAGGCTAGCATGCTCTTACCAAGGGGCCCACTAACCCTGTACCCTCACCCCAGCATGGTGTTTGTGTGTCAAAGATAACAGACTCAAACAGCTCTAATTGTGGTAGTCCAGGCACGGAGTGGCACTTCTGGAAATGGATAGATGGGGTCGCTGCACCAGCTGGTAAGGAGTTAGATTTGTGACAGCAACAGTTGAAAATTGCACCCTGCCTTCCCCCAGGTGCAATGTGTACTGCTAAGGTAACATTATTTTAGTATGTAATAATCAGCATATATATGTGTATATATATACATATATACACATCTATATTTGGAGCTTTAAATTTTTAAAATTGAAGTACAGTTGATTTACAATGTTGTGTCAATTTCTGCTGTACAGCAAAGTGACCCAGTCATACATATATACACATACTCTTTTTCTCATATTATCTTCCATCCTGGTCCATCCCCAAAGACTGGATATAGTTACTTGTGCTGGACAGTAGGACCTCATTGCTTATCCATTCTAAGTGTAGTAGTCAGCATATTTTTAGAATGAAGTAGAATATAATAGAAAACGTCAAGGTGCAAAGCACGGATGAAAGAAATTTCATTAAGAAAGAAACATTGAGAATCTCTGACTTGAAGATTTTTCAACATCCCAGTCCCCTTTCCGGGAAGTATTTAGGGATAAGTCTCCATATTGCATTGAGTAAGCAACCTTCTGATGCTTGGTTATTTGAGTAGTGAGTGGAGACCCATTGTGAAATACTATATGTAGGGGAAGAGGAAGGCTGTGCAAGTAAATTTGGAGGCAAAAGACAAAGGATACATTGTTTCTGTTTCGTGTTTATTACATTGATAATGAAATAGCTTCGTTTTAGGAATATCTAAAACTGCTTGGTGGCTTCTAGGATCACATTCTAAGGCATGAGAGGGAATCTCAAGTTTTCTAATCTTCTTTGTAATGGGCCCAATCAATGAGGTGGGAAAATTTGGTTAATAATTTTCCTTCCTCCATCTGTTCACTCTCCTCAAATGACAAAGGCCCAATTAAGCGTATTTCTTTACGATCAGAATAAAATGAAGCAACATTTTTTTTTTTTTTTAAGTACACACTCATAATCAGTGGATACATGAGGGCTGGAAAGAGGAAAGAGGAGGAAAAATCATGTGCAAAATGTGTCTTTGGGCTTTCTAGAAACTGCTAACTGGTTCAACAGTTTTGGAGAGAGGGAAGAAGAGAAACAATGATATACAAATACCGTCTTCACACTTTCTAGAAACTGCTAATTGGTTCAACAGTTCATGTAAAAGAACAATTCAAATTTCACTGGGAGGGAGATCTATGAACAGAACATGCATTTTTGGGTGTTAATATTTGCCTTCTTTCTTATTGCTTTTGGTGTCGCCCAGAGATGGTTTCTGATGGTATAGGGAATTGGAGGCATAGCAAAATTGGAATTGGAGGCATAGCAAAATTGTATCATAATGGAATTTGATTGAGGAGCTTTTCACTCTTAACAAATCCAAGGTGCTCCCATTAGTAGTGTCAGCCCTCAATCTGGTTTTATTCCTACAGCAAGCCCATTTTTCCTAAAGCATCTATGTCATACTTACCATAGTTTCAGGATCTAGTCACCCATCCAATCACTGACACATCATTTAGTGTCAATCTCTTGCTGAGTGCTGAGGACACAGCAAAAAGGAAATCAGAAATGTTCCCCACAAAAAGCTTTTGGAATATTTCCAGTCTGGACTTACTTCTAGGAGCCTGGGTCAGACACTGCTTGTTGACTAGCCCACTAGTTATTCCTAATGTCTGTTCACTCTCTGTCTCCCTCTGTGAAATAGTCATCTTTTCTGCTTCCCACGCAGCCAGGGATGATCACACGACATTGTTCTGAGCAGTGAGCAATAAGAAGAACCTAACGAGGTGGTGGTCCTAGAATTTGTACTTTTTTATGCTTAAAGGCACCAAAGTGGCTGGCACGTCCCCTTCACACTTTCTGTCTTGAACTAGTTGAAACTCCTGGTTCTAGGGTAGCCATGTTGAAACCACAAAGAGATCAATGAAAAGGAAAAGTTGAAATAATCACAAGGATGAAGGCTGTCTGGATCAACACTATTTCCAATCACTTTGAGACTTCTTTTTGTTTACGTAAGGACCTGTAAACCAGGTAAAATTTGAGGAGCTGTATTTCATGGTCCACCTGGCTCTACCTGACGTTTTGATGGTTTCTCATTTCCATCTATCCTAACTCCATTATCCTCACTCCTATTGGCTACCAAGAGACCTTGGGTTTTCCAAATCCTTTTGATATAATTTTATGTTTTCCCTTTGTAATTATTTAAAAAGAGTTTTACCAGGAAAGATGAAAGCAAAACAAAGCAGAACACAGAATCCCACAGAAATCAGCTGTTAAATGAGATAGTAGGTGATAAGTTCCTGGCACATAGCAGGTACTTCACCACTATAATTGATTTCTATTCCCTTCCTATTCTATTGGAGCTGAGGTTGCTCATTTTAAACAGCCAAAGACTAGTCATGGGATCACGTGGATGGCACAGGCTCTGGGGCCAAAGTCCCTGTTTATTTTCATTAATATGGCCTAAAGAAAACTCCTCAAAGTCTTCTCTTTTCAGTTAATAAGGCTTTCTCCTCCCACACACTCCTTCACATAGTGTTACAGAAAGAGCCCAAGACCATGAGATAGGGGCACTTTGTCTTAGTCCTGGATCTGCCGTTAATTCGCCATGTAAACTTGAGCAGGTCACATCAGTTCACAGGCACTGTAGTGTCTGCCATGTCTCAGCCCCTGAGGCAGCCTGAAATACAGAGAGGAGCAAAAAGATGTGGTTTCTGCCATTGAAAAAATTCAATGTCAACAGGAAAGAGATTTATGAACAAATAATGTCAATTATTGGTCATGGCGATACATATAGGACCAATGGGAACACAACAAAGGGTCCTGGGATTAGCCTTGGAGTTGGAAGAGGTGATATTGGGGAGAATACCGCCTGATAACAAGGACTTAGCTAGGTGAAGGAGGGAAGGAGAACAGCTGTCAGCTGAAGGTTTTGGATTAAGAGTCACAAAACCTCTTCTAGCTTCAGTAGGCTATTCTATGTTGGCTTGTCCTGTTTCTTGAGAAAACAGAGAGATATTCATTTTCCTCAGAGTTATCAACCAAGAAGATAAAGAAAGAGCAGGGAGAAAGAATCCATGTTGGTAGAGCTGCACACAGTAATTTCTGCACCTTTTCTCTCAGATCGTAGATTTTATTACAGCCAAATGGCACTTGCACAATTTCCTTCTCATTCATGAATAAAACTTTATGAAATACTTAAAGGAATAGAATTTTTTTTTAGTGGCCATTGCTATATTCTAGGAAAATTTTTAAAAAAGTTTTGAACATATTGGAATATGAAAGGTCTATAAACTTAATATTGAAAAAGATTCCTCTAAAGTTAGGAACAAGGGATATTGGAAATTACAAAATTGAAGCCTTCCTCATTCTACCTCTGGCTGAGGTAGGGTCCACACCTTATAAACTATATCAGTGAGTCAGGAAGGGGGATGGTTATATGACCTCCAGGAGAATAATGCCTTGTTCCATGTACTATCTCTGATGTTTAGTGTGTATGAGGTGTCTGGTAAATGTCATTTATTGTGTTTTTTTATAATTTAAAAGGAATTCTATATTTATTTTTTATTATTTTAAGATTTTTTGTTTTTTTCTATTATAGTCGATTTACAATGTTCTGTCAATTTCTTCCATACAGCAAAATGACCCAGTCATATATATGTATACATATATATATATATACTTTTATAGTTTATATTTATATATATATATACTTTTTCTCACATTATCCTCTGTCATGTTCCATCTCAGGTGACTAGATATAATTCCTTGTGCTATACAGCAGGATATTACTGCTTATCCACTCCAAGGGCAAGAGTTTGTATCTACTAATCCCATACTCCCAGTCCATCCTCCTCCCTCCCCCTCACTCTAGGCAACCACAAGTCTGTTCTCCAAGTTCTAAAGTTCGTTTCTTCTCTGTGGAAAGTTCCTCTGTGCCATACATTAGATTTCAGATATAAGTGATATCATATGGTATCTGTCTTTGTCTTTCTGACTTACTTCACTTAGTGTAAGTGTCTCTTGTTACGTCCATGTTGCTGCAAATGGCATATTTTGTCCTTTCTTAATGGCGGAGTAGGATATTCCATTGTGTGTATACATCACATCTTCTTAATCCATTCATTTGTCAATGGACATTTAGGTTGTTTCCATGACTTGGCTATTGTGAATTGTGCTGCAGTGAACATACAGGTGCATGTATCTTTTTCAATGAAAATTTTGTCTGGATATATGCCCAGGAGTGGGATTGTTGGGTCATATGGTAGTTTTATATTCAGTTTTCTGAGGTACATCCATACTGTTTTCCATATAGTTATAAAAATTTACACTCACACCAACAGTGAAGGAGGCTACCCTTTTCTCCACACCCTCTCCAGGATTTGTTATGTGTTGACTTGTTAATAATGGGTATTCTGACTGGTGAGAGGTGGTACCTCATTGTAGTTTTGATTGGCATTTATCTAATAATTAGTGATGTTGAGCATTTTTTTCATGTGCCTGTTGGCCATCTGTATATCTTCCTTGGAGAAATGTCTATTCCGGTCTTTTGCCCATTTTTCAATTTGGTCGTTGGTTATTTTTGCTGTTGAGTTGTATAAGTTGTTTGTATGTTTTAGAGATTAAGCCCTTGTCAGTTGAATCATTTGAAACTATTTTTCCCCTTCCATAGGTTGTCTTTTTTTATGATTTCCTTTGTTGCTCAATATTTTGTCAGTTTGATTAGGTCCCATTGGTTTATTTATGTTTTTATTTCTGTTGTCTTGGGAGACTGACCAAAGAAAGAATTTGTACAGTTGATGTCAGAGAATGTTTTGCCTATGTTCTCTTCTAGGAGCTTTATTGTGTCTTGTCTTATATTTAAGTCTTTCAGTCATTTTGAGTTTATTTTTGTACATGGTGTGACGGTGTATTCTAGTTTCATTGATTTACATGCAGCTGTCCAATGGTAAAGATCACTTAAGTGAGTAGGTGGCTGGACCACAAGCAGGTATTATACATCCAGATGGCAAGAGCAGACCCAGATTTAAATTTTATCTCACAACATAAGGCAATCGATGTGAGCTTTTCAGCTTAGGGAGACCCAAAACTTCCCTAAACTCCCTTGCTGAGGAAGAAGCACTAGATGTAATTTTCACCAATTTATAATTCATTGAATTCTTCTTCCCACATACCTTTGGCATATAAGCTAGCAAATTCAGGCTCAGCATAGCCAGACAAAAGCAGCCTCAGTCAATGTTCAAAAGCATAAATCTAAAGACAGATCACCCTGTCAAAGTTAGCTGCTAACGGAAAGCCCATAATATTTTTCTTATCAAATACAAGTTGGATTTAAGTTTAAGTGTTCAAATGCTACCTTGCTGATTGGCTGACCTCTGATTTAGGCAGGTATTTTTATGCATGAACTTTGTGTGAACCTGGAGAGACAAAAGAATAATGTGCTACTGGGTGAGGGTTAAGAAAGTGACCTTGCCTGGGTCATTCTAGGATGCTCTTGGGACAGTGGAGAAAGTCCTGTCGTACATTGTCCAATAAAGTCCAATAAAAGGGAGAATTAGTCCTGGTGTGGTGTCAGCACAGCTATAAATTCTTATGCAATAATAAAATAATAGGATGTTATTAATTCGACCATTCTGGTTGCTTCGGAAACAGTGTTAAAGTAATATCATTGATTCACATTTCGATTGCCAATACATTATTTTCTAGAACTATTAACTGCTTTAAAAGTAGTGTGCCATTACACAGTAAGAAGAGAAAGTGAAATATTACGACTGATTCCAGCAATTAATTTACGGCTACTCCACACATTTTGGAATTAAGAATTATACATTAGAATAACTTATAGAAAAAAATTAAGATGAGACCGTGAGTATTTTTGGATTTAATCATTCAGTCTTACAGGTGAAATTTGGGTCGCACTTTTTTTCAAGAAAAGAAATTTTAGTTGACATTTAAAATGTCAGTCTTTGATATATTTTTTACCTTTGAATCAGAGGAACAAAGAGACATAATCATTTATTGAACTCCTACTTTGAGCAGTACATTGTACTAAATAATTTCACATATATGGGTGGGTTCATCAAACCATGATCTAGATGAATTTAAACAGGTTTGCTATCTTATCCTAGTCCAGACCTACAATTTTAGAGAAAAACTACATCTAAACCAAGTTCTAAGAGTAGGAAGGTGTGGTGTAGTTTGGGAGATGGGTAAATTGTTCTTTTCTAATACCCTGGAGTAGAGAATTTTGCTAGCGTCTTGAGTATAAATGTGAAAAGATAATGACTTAAATTGTTAAATATAAAAATAAAATCATGGAAAGCAAAATACGTTAGTGTCTGAACAATTAAAAGGAAACAAAGAAAGAGAAAAATGTGTTTATTCAGTAAAAATTAGGTAACAGAAAATTCCAAGATGCTTTAGAACCAAGAAATATACTTTTTAGGCGCAGTGTTAGGAGTAGTTTGGTTTATAGAAGGATTGACAACAAACCTGAATAAGAAAGAAAGAAAGAAAGAAACAAACAAACAAAAAACAAGAAGCCAAGAGAAACTTGTAAGGGAAAAGATTCTGCTGGTATAGATGGAAAGAATTTGTCCAGACCAAAATGTCTTAAGGACCCCTTCCTCCTCAGAGCTTACTCTGTCAAACTCTTAGTAGCTAGGAGACCTTAGCAAGTCAGCCTGAGGTGTTGCTGGACACTTTCCTGAGAAGCCAGCAGATTAATTTTAGGAAAAACCTATAGTTATATTCATAATTTTGTATCCTTTTTCTTTTCTTTTTCTATTTTTTCTTTTCCTTTTTTTTTTTTTTTTTTTTTTTTTGGCTGTACCTATGGCATATGGAAGTTTCTGGGCCAAGTATTGAATCTGAGCCACTCTGTGACCTATGCCACAGCCACAGCAATGCCCGATACTTAATCCACTGCACCACAGCAGAAATTCTGTATTGTTTCTCTTAAAGAGGACTCTCATAATTGTACAAATTTCAGGACTCCCAAAGCTTGGATCTTCCACTGGAGAGGTGGAAAACAATTTCATCTATCCAAAGGCTATGCCTTAAAAGACAATAGGAAGCAGGACCAGCTGGATAATTTCCAATCCCAGTAGCATCTTTTCAACGTCTATGAAGAATTTCAAGATGGTGGCAACAGCATTGAACCGTGTGTTGGGCCCTTTCTTACTCAGGGCCAATGAAGCTGCACAGGTTTCAGACACAGGAAGCCAGTGGGGACAGGAGGGTGGTGCATGGTTACATTGTATCTTTGGCCCTCTGGTTCCTGGATCAGCAAAAACCACCTGGGGATTCCACTCCTAAGGTCAGCCATCCTGGTGACAGCTTTAGGCTCTTGCTCATACCAGCAAATGTCCTAAGCTCTACTCTCCCTTCCTCAATTCTACCTCCTGGCTCTATTGTGTATTTTATACTTCTGTTTCCTACTGTTTCTCACATTCAAATTCTCTGAGAATGGGAGGGACAGGAGGAGGAAGAAAGAGAGGGAGAGAAGAGCTGATTCGTTTCATTAACGGTTATCCAGCATGAAGCACCCTGTTGGGTGGAATGTTCATGTGCCCCTGATTCATGGATTGTTAGAGTATAAATGGCAGCTGAGAGTCAGGTGACAATTTTGGTCTGTTAATTTGTAGCAAATGTTGTGATGTCATAGAGTGAAAGATATGATAACTTGTCTGCTTCCAATTCCTTCCCTTAGAGCTGTGGGCTGGCAGCAATGGAAGGCTTCTCAGGTGGGCAGGATGGCTGGGAGACTTTGGACTCTGTCTTACCCAGTGTGCACAAGGTCCAACACTCTGCCCCCGGAAAAATATTTAGGTCTGTCTTATATTGCGGTGCAGAAGTTGACCTTTGCGAGTTAAAAATACTGTGTTCACAAATTGGGGTGATTTGAACACTGGAAAAGCAGAATGTGAGGCTGGCTACCTTGGAGAAGCTCACTGTGCTTCCTTATCGGATTTCACCTTTCTACAAAGGCATTTTCGAGTGGGCAGTAATTGCCTGCTGGTAGGCACTCCATGTGCTCATAAATCTTCACTAGAGCAGAAAAGTAAATTGTGTTGTGTTTGAGAATTCTTTGGATGGTGAGAGGGATTCGAGGTGAGGGAGAGGCTGTGGTCTCAAGGTGAAAGTCGTCAGTTGGAGCACAAGTGTCCTAGGAGAGGGCAGGAGAAGCAGAACCCAGCTAAGGAGGCTTTGTGCACTGAGGGGACGGCTGCGGCCAGTTGTCCCACAGAAGCGTTCCAGCTAGTGTCTGCCAGAAGCTGCCTGCCATGAGGTGACAGCATGCTATGCATCATTGTGCCTCAAACTGGTTGAGCCTTAGAATCCCGTGGGTGGATTTTTGCAGATACAGACATTGAAAATAAAATTTCCATTACAGTAGTAGAGGGATGGTTATGAGCCTAGTTCTGGAATCAGATGATTGGTTCAAATCCCAGTTTTACGACTGCCTGTATGTCTCATCTTTGTATTTTCACTTGCTCATCTGTGACATGTAGACAACAATCTGAGCTCTTTTTGAAATAAGTTTTTGTGAGGTTGAATGGGAAGATGAGTATGCCAGTACAGTACCTAAAACTTGGGGAGTACCCGATAAATCCTGATGAATTCTGATTATTGAACATATTCCTATAATATGTACATATTACATAAAACATATACTTATGGATGGAAGTGTGTATACACATGGGGCCCCAGAAGTACAGGTAAATTACATTAAGGCTTAAAGCACCACTAGCGAGGGGATACTTTACTATAAAGTTTCTTTTGAAATCTGCTCCTGAAAGATGAGAGGAGTACACTCCAACATGTGTTAAAAATTAAGTTAGACTCCAAATGAGAGCGGAGTTGTGTAGAGAAGGACTTGAGATTTGACAAACAATCAAAAGGCAAATCTAATTTATTTTAGGGGGAAACTATTTAGAAGCTGAAGAGATCAGCTCCTATATTCCCAAACATAGGGAGGAAAACAAGCCTGGCAAACACAAGGACTGTTTCAGAGGCAAAAGCAAGGCTAATTCAGTGAGCTACCAGGCAGGAGGGGCAAATAGCCGTGAGACGCAATCGTTTCTCTCTGATTTCTAACTCCAGCATTCTGGGTTGTCAGTTCCTGCAGGGCAGGGACCATGTCTGTTTCACTCCCTTGAGCTTGATCCTTACACACCACCATGTGCGGATTAGCATTTAATAAGTGTTTGTGGAGATGACTGATGATACGGCCAGTGCACTTCGTAATTTAGAGCAGGCTGTGTCGGTCGTAAGAAGTTTTATTTCCCTTCCTGTGGGAACCCCTTCTCAGCTTGACTTTTCTTGTTGATTGTAAGCTCCCTTGGGCAGGAAACTTGTTTGTCTGTATGTTTATTAAGAGGCATTGAACAAATTGCAACAAACTACACAGTGATAACAGTGAGTAAAAATTTCATGAGATGCTATCAAATGATTCATTAAAAAAAAGATCCAGGATATTACCACCAACTGCTGCATTAACTAGTCATGTCCTAGCACCATCAAAATGCTAATTAGCTTGTCTGGCATGATTTGTTATTAAAAAAAAATCCACCCAAGTTTCCTGTAGTTCTTAAATTTGGATAGTTTTTCCTCTCCTAATATTTGCTGCAAGGTTTATTGGGTACCCTTTAGTTCTTTTCCTTTGGAGATAAACAAAGCTTTTGTGCATTCCTGTTGTCACTACTCTTATTAAGCCCCAAGCACTCCAAACTTTCAGATGGAGGTCCAAGTCTGCAGAATAGTGAATTTAAAGCACTAAAAGAGGATAAAGCATGGTGTTAGGAAGGTGCCAGGGGGAAGAGACTGCTCATGTTGTCCTCACTTGGGATCCAGCCAGCACTGACTGGCTGGTTGCTTGCAGCTGGACAGGCAGGTGGAAAGGACTAAGACCTATAGCTGGATCCATCCATCGGCCAAAGCTAGGAGCTGGCAGGGGAACAATAAGGGCTGGCTTACACAGAGAAGGTTCTGTCCAGCAGGCCAAATCTGGTATCTTGGGGGCAGAGGTTTCAGAAGCAATTAATGACGAACAAAAATCCGAGATGAAAAAAGAGGGTGCCTAATAAGTAAGACTCACTCAGCCTTGGAGGGGGCAGATGCGCTAAAGCAGTTTACCTAAATGGCCCCTCAGAACAGATGTCTAGGCTGAAGTCCAGCTATCGAGATATTGGGGCCCACAGTGGGCAGAGGATAAAAGAAAAAATAGACTGTTTCTCAGATCTAGGGCACTCTGGCTGCACTGACTGTAAAATGACATACTGAACCCCAAAATGTTGATACCAGGAGGGCAGAAATCATGGCTTTCGGTTGGGAACTGGGAGCAGGGCGGAGCCTGTCATAGACCAAGTGGTCCCACTGCAGAGGGGAAAAGACAGAAGCTGATAGCAAACATAACCCTGGTTTGTGCAGCCAAATCTTCCCTTTTGACTCCTGTTTGTAGATCTCAGGAACCAAGGAACTGGTCATCATTCTTTAAGGAAGGGACAGCAGAGCATAATGCTGAGAGCCTGTGATCTGGAGGGAGATGGTTTGGCTTTGGCCCCAAATTAGAGTTGCCAGATTTAGCAATCAGAATAGAGGCCACCCAGTTAAATTAGAATTTCAGATTAACAATGATCAATTTTTTAGTATAACCATGTCTTAAATATTACATGGGACATATTTATGCTAAAAAAAAAGAAAGTTTCTGTTGTGGCTCAGCGGTAGAAAAACTGACTAGTATCCATGAGGACACGGGTTCAATCCCTGGCCTCGCTCAGTGTTATGAATCTGGTCTTGCCGTGAGCTGTGATATAGGTCACAGATGCGGCTGAGATCCCGCATTGCTGTGGCTCTGCCGTTTGCCAGAGGCTACAGCTCCGTGGGACCCCTGGCCACGGGTGCAGCTCTAAAAAGACAGAAAATAAATAAACAAATAAATAGTGATCCCATGTAATATTGGAGATAGTTACACTAAAAATTAGTCATCATTTATCTGAAATTTTAATTTACCTGGGTGTTGTCTACTTTTTCTGGCAACCCTACTCTCAACTCTCCTATTTTGAAGCTATGGGAACTGGAACAAGTTATTTAAAACCTCAATTTCCTGATCTGTAGAATGGAAGTGATATAGTCTACAAGATTGTGTGAGGGCTGAAGGGGTTAATACACACAAATTACTTTACATAATGTCTGGCATAGAGTAAGCACTCGAAAATGATTAATTTTGCTATTTCGTTACTACTATCACTGTCATTACTTATTACTACTTTTTGCTACTCTCTGAGAGTCAGTCTGAGTTACTGGTGATCAGTGGGACAGGTTTATGTTTGTGAAGAAACGCAGGGCACATTTGCAGCAAAATTGTGAAATATTTTATTTGTTTGTTTATTCCCAACTCTCTTCCCCATAAAATTGTATAAGTCTTAGAATAAAGGAACAGGTAAAATAAACCCAAGGACAACTGCCATAAGAAAAAAAAAAGCAATCACTAAAAAGTTAAAAAAAGAGACATAGGGAAAACTATGAAGTTTCTGGTTGAGGACAGTTGTATATGGCAGCAAAATACAAAGTTAAGGTCTGAGTGTGCTAATAGCTCTGGAGAAAAAAAAACAAAAAAGATGGCGGAAAATTGGGAAGTAGGTTCAGGGTATATTTCTTGCCCCTTCCCTGTGTCCTATTGTATTTTCTCCTCAAAAAACTTTGTTCAGAGACTCTTTGATCCAACAGCAATGTAAGTTAGTAACTCCCTCCAATAGTATTTCCACTTAAACTCATTGTAGAAGACAAGGGCTTCCTTTCTTTTTTTTTTTTTTCTTTTTACAGCCACACTTGTGGCATATGGAAGTTCCTGGGGTAGGGCTTGAATCAGAGCTGCAGCTGCTGGCCTAGGCCGCAGCCACAGCAAAACCAGATTCGAGCCACGTCTGTGAACTATGCTGCAGCTTGGACAACAGAGGATCCTTAACCCACTGAGCAAGGACAGGGATTAAACTCACATCCTCATGGACACTTATGTCAGGTTCTTAACCAGCTGAGCCACAGTAGGAATTCCATGGGGCTTAATTTTCTTTAAGGACTTCTGGTGTTAGTACTTTGCGGGGTAGAAAGTTTTGTGAGTTTTTTGGTGTCAGTTTTTAGTTGGGAAAGTCTCCAGCCAGAGCAGTGGCCCTTGACCTTGTCTACCCAGTAGCATCACCTGGGAAGGTGTTAAAAAACCCAGAATTCCTGGCTGCAATTTCCACCAGCTTCTTCAGAATCTCTGGGTGGAGTACCTAGGCATAATTCCTTTTTAAGCACTCCTAATTATCCATCTTGGGTAGCCATGGTTGACAACCATTGATCTAGAGGAATATATATACCTTTGTGCAATGTATATGGTGAGCCTTATGAGAAAACCATATAATCAAGGAAATAATAGTAAATATGATTTTAAATTTCTTACTATGTGTCTATTACATACATCTAACCTTTACAACATTGAGAAGTAGGTATTTTTACCCACATTTTTATAATGAGGAAACAAAAAACTGTAAATAACACAATAAGTAAATGAGATCCAAAGCAAACAGATATCTGATTCCTAATCCAGGGCCCTTTCCAAAAAGCCACACTGCAGAGAAAGGTGAAATCTGTGCTTTGGGTCTTTTCCTTGGGCCTTATTTTGATCAGTGCCTGATTGCTCTACTAGATATCAGTGCCTGGTGGTCCTTCAGGCCTGTGTCTTGGGAACCTGTAAGGGTGAGAGCTCTGTGGCTGGCCTTCACCCTAACATTTCCAGTTCTCCATGAGGCCTTTGACTGTCCCACCACAGACGAAACAGCCAGAATAGAAGAGCAGACACACATACCTGGGCTTTGTTGGACAAACCTGTCTAAAGATAGACTTGTGAATGATACACCAGGTTCTCGGGCTGTAATTAAATAGGGCTTTGCCTGACAGGTTTAGCCAGTCAAGCAGGACTTGTCTGCGCCTGTGCCAATGACAAGCTTCAGTGGAAAGTATGGGCGAGAGCAGGAACCTGCAGATCACTTCAGCTCTTCTCATCAGGCACTGGTTAACTATTTTACCAGGAAAGGCTTGCTTGCTATAACAGAATGCAAATACCATCATATTTTATTTTATTGTTAGCTCATGCGTGGAAAGAATTGCCAGCGGATCCAGTTTTCCTGTTAAAACCGTGACCTCCGAGCCTGTATGTTTGTATGTGTATATGCATTCATGACTTCATTCATTCATTGTTCATTTATTCACTCATTTACCTACTCATTAATTTGATCACATTAATGATACTTGAGTGCTCGCTAATATGTCAAGTACTGTGCTAGTTTTTGGATATTCATTAGGAAGCAAGATAAAAATGTTTCTGTGGTCATGGAACTTGTAGAATAAGGAAGGTGGGCTGGGCTCACCAGTAAATAAATTACATGTTTTCCGGATATAATTACCCATTACGGTAAAGACGATTAAAGAAAAATAGAATGGGTGTTATTAGCAAGGAGAGATTAAAATTTTGATGGATAGAGGGATTACAGGTATGCCTATGTCTGAGAAGTCCTCTCTGAGAAAGTTGTATTTGAGCTAAAATATAATTTTGCAATTAAAACATTTTGTATTGTATTGCCATTGAATATTTACCTAAATTTTTCTTCCTTTTATCAGCAACACCAATTGCATACACATTATTCTCAGCTTCCGTACTTATTTTTCATATGTAGAAAAAAGTTATAGATTACTATATTCAAAAAATACAGCCCCAGCATCCCACAGAGAATCGATGAAGATTTGATCTCACTATTTATTTGTATAAAGCACACTTTCATTACTATGATTGTTTTATTTTGGGATGCACTTTATTGTTTCAGAGCTCATTCCCATTTATTACCCAGATGATCTTCACCAACCAACCTGCAGGGTACAAAGAGCATTATCTCGCTATTAAACAGTGAGAAACAATGACGCTGGAGAGTTAGTGTCATGTCCAAGGTCACATGCTACTAAGTACCAGGGAGAAGGGAAGAACCTGGGGTGGGGGTTTCTCCTAGGCCAGGATTTTTCACATATAGTGGGAAATTCCAAAATTCTTTCTCGACCTCTGCTCTTCTCCCAGTCCTGCTTCCCCAAAGCACATACATTTCTCTCTCTGATTCAAAGTATTTGAGGGAGAGATTGATTTAGAAGCATCATGTCTCCTGTGCATTATCATGGATCCAGAAGAATCTACCTGGCCCCCGTTGCAGCTTCAGCTCTCCAACCTACAGTTAATAAGTAGATGAGCTAGTAAATAATTAAGCTCAACATATATGTTTTGGCTGCCTACTGTGTATTAGGTGTTGCTCTAGGCTCTCCAGATACCTTACAAGCAAGAATTGCTACCTACCCTCATTGAGTTTACCTTCTCCCAAGGGAGGCAATCAGTAAGTGCATCAATATGTCTCTGTAGATACTGATGGATGGTTGTGCTGTTGAAAACAGTAAAACTGGAAAGAGAATTAGGGAGCACTGGGGGGAGGGTTTTGAAATTTGAAATAAAATAGTCAGAAATGGCCTCCCTGAGAACGCTCTATTTGTGTAACCACAAAGGCCTCTGGGGAGGAACGTTCTAGGCAGAGGGCACACAGGCTAAGCTGTTGGCTGAAACTCAGGACTCATTCGATGCACCCCACCCTTGAACTCGAACTCTGTTTTTCCAAAGGCACAATATTAAAAATGCTCGTTAGATACAGTTAAAATCATATTTTTAAGGATTAGGTTCTATATTCAATTTCATTTTGGGTTCAATACCTTATTGTGGGCTGTCCAGAAAGCCAAACCACCACGAATGTTGTTTCCATGGGAAAATGTTCTCTGGGTTTCAACCCGCTGACTTACACATGAACTTAGGAACAGAGCTGGTGAGGAAGTTGAGAGCTTGCTCTGTTAATTAAGGGGCAATACTCCAAGCACGGCTCCCTCTTTTGGCTGGAATAGAATGCTATTGACCAAGCTTCTGCCGCTCTGACATTATCTGTCCTTATCCTCTCCCTAGTCTCTTTGGTTCCAACCTATATTTTCCATTTTCCCCTCAGGGCTTCTTTTTTTGCCCTTAGATCTTTGAATAATCCTTCACGAAGCCATATTGAAAGCCCTTGATTCCCCTTATTCTTTTCCTTCAGAAGAGCTGCTGTCTATCTCACCATAATTGTAGTGTCTCAGAGATTTCCCAAGGCTTTTTTGCATGCACTTGGATTTATTTGTATTATTTACTGTCTGCTTCTGGCAATTGCTGTGCATTTAATGCCGGTAATGAGCATTGCACCTGGAAAATTCTGAGCATCTCACGAATAGATTAATGAATATACATTGTATGTTTTTATGAAATTAATGACTACCTGTTTCTCCATTAAATGGTGAATTCTTAAAGATTCTTTTCTCTGTAGGAACTCAACGCTGTCTGTTGGAAATTGTGCATGCTCATAAAAATAATGGATTAGGCTGATTTTCTTTTTCCCCTTTACCTCTGCCTTCCGTTCCTTGAAGACGGGATGGGTAACAGTTTCCCATCTACAGAGAGACACCATGGGAATGCATAAATCTGTAACATCAGAATAACAACTGAAAAGAAGGTGGTGTTTGGGGTGCCTGTGTACTGGAAAGACTATTTGGGATTATTTTGTGAATTTGCATTTGGGATTTGCCTCTGCACAGAAGAACTATGTATATACCAACACCTGTGGACAATCTTTTTTCTTTTCCTTTTTCTTTCTTTCTTTTTTTTTAATTTTATTTTGTTTTTATGGATGCACCTCTGGCATATGGAAGTTCCCAAACCAGGGGTAAAAATGGAACTGCAGCTGAGCCCTATGCCACAGCCATGGCAATGCTGGATCCGAGCTACATCTGCCACCTACTCCACAGCTTGTGGCAACACTGGATGCTTAACCCACTGAGCAAGGCCAGGGATCAAACCCACAACCTCATGGACACTAGTTGGGTTCTTAACCCACTGAGTCACAGTGGGAACTCCGGGGACAATTTTTTCTTTATTCTAATTTTATTTACAAAGTTAGGGAGCCAGTTGGGTCAAATATACAACTGGGGGCTGGCTAGAAAGCAAAAACTAGAAAATAATGTTTGCTAACAGGTTGTGAGCACTTGGTATGTTCCAAGCACTGTGTTTAATATGGTTAAGCTCTTTTATTTCACAATATTCCAGGTGAGCCCATGAGACACAGATTTTCGTAACTTGCCCCAAGCCACCCAACTTGTACTGTCAAGATTTGACCCAAAGCATCTGATGTTAGGACAAATTTTTAACTACTGCCCACAACTATTGCCCATGGAAGAGGTAGGGAAATAGAGTTGCCATTTTCTCTCTCTCTTTTTTTCTTTAATTTGGCTCTTATGACTCTTTTATGACCCTTAATGGAAAAATCAAACCCCAAACCACTTTATTAGATCACAGGTACAAGCTGGTTGCAGGTTCTCCAACCAGTGAACTTCCAAATTACCTGGAGGACTTGTGAAAACACAGAACAGTGGGCCCACCCCCCAGAGAAATTTCCAGGGGGCATGGACAGGTTTCCCAACCGAGGCTGGGGCTCAAATGGGACACCCACTTTGAGAAGCCCCACTGGTGATGCCCTGTCCCCAGACCATGGCAGATTACTAGCATTAACAATTATAATTGCATTTTATAGCATTTTCCTGCTTTCAGAGCACGGAGTCTCTGTCCTCACAGTTACTCAGGACAGCCCTGGGATGTACCTTGGGCAAGTGTTAGCTCCATTCTGTGGATGTGAAAATGAAGGCTTTGTGACAGCAAGGGACATGTTCCTGGTTGTAAAGGAAGTGAGCTGCAGAGCTAGGACTGAGGCATTTCATTTTTCACTCTACCCCGTTCATGCTCTAAGGAGAGACAGACAACTGTTGCCCCCCCACCCCAGCACACAGCTCACAAACTGGTTGGTTCACTTTTCTTTTCAACTCAAGCTTGTTATGGAAATGAAGAAGTCTGAGGGAGAGGGGGGTGCGGGGGGAGGGAGGCAGAAATCATATCTTGCTCAAAAGCAGAAAAGTGGCCCTAGAGAATATCTGAGCACAAAGGAGGGCGGGCTAGTTTGTCTCTGCAAATAAGACCGCGACACTTACAACCAAATTAGAGGTCTCGGAACTTGAGTTGGGCTGGCTAATATTTCTCTTCCCTTCCAGGTTTGCTGAGCTTATAAATATCAATTATAAGGCTGAGTAAATTACAGGGATGTTGAACTTTGAATTGTTGTAGCACTTTAAAGTGTCTATACAGGGATAACAAGGAGATTGTGAAAATCTGCTGAAGGAAGTCTCACACATATTTATAGATAATTAATACAGTGAGCGGAAACTGAAAATCAGCACTGAGTTTTTTAAAGCAGTAATTTAAAAGTGCATTATGGCAACACATTAAGTTAGCAGTTATTCAACAAGGAAATGTGAAGATTATTAAGCTAATTAAAGGTAATAAAAACAAGAGAAGGTATTCGGCATATAACTTTGAGATGAACAAGAAAAAAAAAATCCTTCGTTTATTCTTACTCCTTCTAGGCAAGACACAGATAGCAATTAATATATTGATAAGGTACTGGATTTTTATGTAATAAGAACAGAGGGCTGAAGAGAAATCCATTCCCTGGAGAAGCACGAAAAAAAAAAAAAGTACAAGGAGATGTTTCTGTGTAACTTGGACTCTTTGGCAGGCCCCCGTGAGCGCACGTGTGCTTTCTCTTTCTCACGGAAGGATGAGCGATTGCCATTTCGGAAACTTGATCTTGGAAAACTTTCTCCAGTAGATATGATCCCACTCAGCTTTCAGGTCCTGGGCCCTCTTTTCCTGCTCTTGAAGCTCTCTTCCACTTCAATCTGATACAGCAGCGGTGTGGGGGGATGGTGTTTTAATGCTTCTCTTCGCTCTGAGATCTCGTTTTCTGCATGGAACCACCCTTGATATAAAATGGAGCTACGCACTGCAGGTGGGAAGCTGAAATTGCTGGTGAGAGCAGGAATCGACCCCTCTCTCCAGCACATGCTTCAGTTAAGTATGTGCAGCTCTGGAAGGTTTCTAAGTTTCTTTGGGGGAAAGATAAAAAAGGAGAAGGGCAGGAAAACATCAAGGTAACCAGTAGAGAATTAAAAAAACAAAAATAACATTCGAATGTGCAACAGAAGAATGTATTTACGTCCAGACCTTTATTTGTTGGCTTGTTTACCAGTTATTGAGGAGGAAAGGGTTGGCCACAGGAGGGAATAGCCAGACTCCAAATTAACCATACCTGTGTCTGCCAGCATGATGAAACAGATTATTAAATGCTTCTGGAAGAAGTCTTGGGGGTGTTTATGGCAGCACAGGACTTGGCGATTTCAAATTAAAGCTGGTTTAGGATTATTAATTCTGGTAGAGAACCCTTGTAAAATTTACCGCTGAGCAAATTGGGGTGTGCGCAGTTAAATAGGGGCAAAGGGCAAAGCTTATCACAGGGAGAATTGTTCAGCTTATCAGAAAAATGGGACTCAAGTAGGATAAAAGCTAATAAACAGTCTATCAGAAAAGTTCCAGTTTGCCTGTAATCCTACACATTTATGGGAAGAATAGGTTAGAAGTGAATAGGTAAACTCTGGTTCTTCTAGCCCCCAAATAGTTGGATTATTTTAGTTCGTTAGGTTCTACAAAACCCTTTCTGCACTCAACCTTTCCTAAAAAAAAAAAAAAAAAAAAAATTCTAAAGAGCAATTTAATCCAACACTTAAATTAAGAGACGGATTTAACAAGTTATTTGGTTGACGATTATGCAAATCGAAGGTAAGATTTCTACAACTTTTGTTCTAAGATTCTAAATAGGGGAGAATTTCTTTGGAAAGCTAGCACACTTTTATCAGCAAGGTCACACTAGGAATTTTAGGAGGACAAGTAAAAAATGACTTCCTCCAGCAAAAGGGATCCTTTTAGGTCATCAGGATGAATTGTTTGAAAGCTTCAAAGCAGTTCTCATTACTGGAGCCTGCCTTTACAAGACGTGCCTTTTTTCCATTATTTTCACTTTTCATTAGAAGTCTTTGCAGTTGTTGCTCACCTCATTAAGTTCACTAAGATGTGAGGCCTTTAATTTCCACGTTATAATTTGCGGTAAATTGTTTGACATTAAACCTGGCTTTCTGAGTCTCTGTATTCCGCAGGTTTCTGCTGCCCTTCCTCCACAGTAACCTGTTACCTTTGTGAAGACTGAACACATTAACGTCATTAATATAATTTGTGATTTCACTGGTCTTGGTGATGGGAATTTGGTTCTGATAGGCTGTCCAGGTCAGGGCGCCTTCTGAGAGCTGAAGCATTCATTACCAGATGCCTTCTAGAAACAGATTCTGCCTGCTCTTAAAAAGTCTCTCATGATCCCGCCTCCACTTCGATTACTTAGTGATCGGCTGGCCCACTGAACACGTTCTCTCAGAAGTTTTGTTCTAATTCTCAGCCAAAACTTTCCTCTGTTCATTTATATCATTTATTTGGTGTGTGCACAGTCTAGGTATTTGTAGCTTTTTATCATTTTGCCCCTCAGCTATTGCTTAGTCAGTTTCCTTGATTTGACTCCTTTAATCTTCTCTCATCAGTCAATCACTTCCAATCCCTGCATTCCTTTCATCATCTCCTTTGAACTCAGTCCAAGCTTTTGGGGACTCAGGTACCCAAGACGCGCGAGGCAGTAGTCCGGGTGTGGTCTCGCCACGATCACACGGAGCTAAGAGGGGGAGCAAGTGAAAGAATCTTAAAAGCGTCTAATTTCCATTTCAAAAATAGGTCTACGTTTCTACCCACTACTAGCATGCTTCTCTTTTCCTTCCCAGGCTTTTCTCTCCCGACGTTAAGCTTTAGGAAATAGGTCTCCCCTCACCAAGGGCCCATCACAGACAGACTGCTGCCACCTTACAAAATTGATGGCATCCTGGGACCACAAGCAGGACCGTGTTTCCGTCGAGTCGCTCCACAAATGTATATTCCACAACGAATTTTCTGACCAAGTGTGCTTGATTTTTCCTGCCTCCCCATCAGCCCTGCAGAGCCTGGAAGGATCTCTTTCTGGCGGAGGGATCACCAGCAGGCTGGCCTACGTCAAAATGCCTTTGAACATTGTCGTTAGGTCCCGGGGTTTTCTGAAAAGCCTTCGTAGACGTTCCAGGTACAATCTCAGTCTCAACTGAAGGAAACCCCAGGGCTTCAGCAGAGCCCGGCAGCAAGGGCATGGGAAGGGGCTACCGGTGTGGCTGTGACTGGGAAAAGGGGGAAGCCGGTTATTCTCAGGTCATTTTTCATTCCCACTGCACCTATGGGCCTGAGGTTGTGCTAAGGTTAGGGAACGTCAAAAATGTCATCCAGTAAAAGACAAGGCTGCACACAATTGCCATCGAAGTGGAAGCAAGAGAACCTCGCCACTCGTTAGAATTGAAAATTGGGTTTCTAGCAGGAGCGGATGGTCCGCTGTACATCGTGGGATTCTATTAAATCCTGCCCTTTCCCAGTGAAGGAATCCTGTAGCTTTAGATGAGGGACTGAGCTTTTCATTTTTACAGCTCAAACTCGTTCCTGGTAATAAATTGCCCCGACTTGGAGCCCTGAGACTGTCAATTTGCACTTTCTCTTTGTATCGCCTCTTCGCTCCTGGTACTGCCGTGTAGAAGCATGACAGGAGATTAATACTGAAAGAGGACTTTTCCCTGTTACATTTTACCTGCCCACTCTGCCTTTTTTTTTAAATTTTTCTCCAAGACTTAATTTCCTTTGGCAAAACCCTCCAGGTTAATTTAACAAAGGATTCTCCTCTCTGCGCTTACCTACATTTCCTGCCCAGGGGTGACCCGTTCTTCTACCGATTGATATTTGTCCCTGAGTGATTCTGAATGTTGATCTTGCTTGTTTTGGTTCAGAGCGAACAATGTGCCTTCAGGTCAATATCCGTCCTAACCACAACAGAATATAAGCCTCATTCTCAGACAGAAAGCAATGCCATTTGTTCAAAGCCAAGGAACACATAAAAGGGGACGAGGCTAAGGATGGAGACAGTTTCTGGGCGTTCACAGGTAAGCCGATACTTTGAGATTCTCGGAGATTAGTGTTCTATCAAACAGCAGAACATCTTTGGCAAGAAGCAACCTAGGGGATTAATGGTGGGGCTGGGGTGGGGGAGCTAACTTCGAGGGTATGGGGGACAGATGTGTACAGAGGGTGTAAAAAACCATTCTTCTTGGAGCTGGGAAAAGTTTAGGCATTCTGGGGATTGAGCCAGCTAAATTTTATTTTAAGCCTTTCAAATCACAAGATTACAACAAGCACGGACAAGTTTAATTATAGTATATGGTAGGTTAAAAAGCACACACGTTTATACCATGTGCTTGCACACACACACACACACACACACACACACACAAACATAGCAGCTCTGTTGTGTTGTTTTGTTTTCTGGGGAATTCATGTTACTGCTAATTGCTTAGGGGTAAAGATTTGTTGGAACAAGAGCAGAATCCGCTGGCATAGGCTCTAAACAATTTGAAAATAATCAAAAGAGAAGTTAACTTTGACACTAAACTGACACCTTGAAGAGAGCAAATGAGGAAGTAAAAACATTGGAGAGAATTGGAGACCACATATGGATCCTGGCTGATTTAAACACTGTGTGTGTGTGTGTGTGTGTGTGTAAGTATGCAAGTACTAGAATGTGAATTGAGACATTCTGTCATGAGGCAGAAAAAAAAAAAAGTGGTTTCCACAAAATGTATTTGGGGTAAGACAGAAGATTGCTTTTAGGAATAGAATGGAATAGACTAGAGGGAGTCACCCAAATGGGGCTGCAAAGTTGAAACGGAGTGGTGTTTTTTCTATTCTCTATTACAGTGTAATACACCATGCCACAACTCACTGATTTATTTTTTTGGTATTTCCCACCCGTCTCTGTGTTGTCTGGACTCAGCTGGGTAGCTCTGCTGCAGCGCATGGCAATAGCTGAGGTCACCCACTCAGCTGCATTAGGCTGGGAGCACCTGGGATGGGAATGTCCAAGACAGCCTCCCTGGAGTGCCCAGGGCTCTAGTGGGATGGCTGGAAGGCTGGGACCTCTTCTCTAGGTAGTGGCTCTGGCAGGGGTAACTGTGACTTGACACACAGTGGCTCAAAGCTCACAGGAAGGCAAAGCAGAAGCTTCCAGGCCTCTTAAGGGCTAGGCTGACATGGTATCACTTCCTCCTCGTTCCGTTGGTGGAAGCAAGTCACAAGGCCAACCCAGACGCAAAGGGAGGAGAGAGAGCCCACCTCTGACGGGATGAGTGGCCAGCAAGTGTAGATAGGGTTGGATTTGGTGGCTACCATTTTCTAGACAGTTTCCCTCAGCCCTGTAAGCACATGGGGTCAAAAAGGAGGGGGAAGAAATCTAAACGCAGCTCCGGTTTCCAAATAAGCAATGTCTTCATGTGTGAGACAGAGTTGTAGTTTTAATTCCACTCAGGAGCAATCACAAAATCCTTCATTTCAGGTCATGGGTTAACACTTTCATGGCAGCTGAAAGCTTTCTTCAGCTCCAGAAAATCAGTGGACTGCGGTCATGGGATTGTTACTGCGTTGACAGCTAACCTTGTGCTTTTTGTCCAAGGGACAAGTGGTCAGAAGGATTTACATAACTTGAATTCTTTTTTTTTTTTTTTCCTATTTTGACTCAATTTGTGGCAGCTGAATTAGCCAACCAGTTTAGACAGACTACATATTGTAAAGACTACTGTTCCATTTTTCAGTTATTATCACAATCACCCTGAAACAGGAAAATCTAGTATTGTTTGGTTTTACTGATATCTTTAGTCTTTATCTTCTTTTTTATATACTTATATCTTTAGTTGAATAATATAAATTTAATAAGATTACTTGGTTGTAAGATGAAGTTATCGGAACTTTGATATGGTTGGGATCTGCTCAAGATTAATTTTATAATGCTTTTGGAGTTCCCATCGTGGTTCAGTTAACGAATCCGACTAGGAACCATGAGGTTGCAGGTTTGATCCTTGGCCTTGCTCAGTGGGTTAAGGATCTGGTGTTGCCATGAGCTGTGGTGTAGGTCACAGACGTGGCTCGGATCCTGCGTTGCTGTGGCTCTGGCGTAGGCCGGCCGCTACAGCTCCAATTCGACCCCTAGCCTGGGAACCTCCATATGCCACGGGAATCAGCCCTAGAAATGGCAAAAAGACAGAAAAAAAAATTAATTTTATAGTGCTTTTGGGAAATGTATCTTCCATTAAGTCAATGCGTTTTTATTGAGTGTCTGCTATGTGCACTATTGTGAATTTTTTTAAGGGCACAAATGTTGTAGCAAGAAGTTGTATCATTTAGACAGATCTTTTTAATACCAACCTATGTAGAAATCATGACTGTACATAATCATCAAAACAGGTTGAAAAATAAATGTTGAGGCAACTGAAACCGGTTGCTGAAAAATGAATTGACCAAAAAAGTCGTATGTTCTATGGCAAATACAAATGTTTTCTTTCTATGTTCTCAGTAATTAAAAATTAATTTGGGGGCCATAGATTTTCCTAGAGACTAAAGATAAAACAGAAAATAAAATATTGTCAAGAGACATGTGAAACATAATGCAACTATTAATGTTCTACAATTCTATGGCAGCAAATACTTGTAGAGCTGATCTTTTGATACATTAATGTGGGCTATTTAATAGCAAGTTATTATTGAAAGGTGAGGGAGTTCCCTGGTGACTCAGTGGGTTAAGGATCCAGCTTGTCATTGTTATGGTTCAGGACAAGAGGCCTGGGAACCTTCACATGCTGCAGATGTGACCAAAAAAAAAAAAAAAAAAGAAAAAAAAAAAGATGAAACGATCATAAATTTAAAAATATGTATATAAAAATTGACATTATTTTAATTCACCTCAGAGGGTTGTTGTTGTTGTTTTTAAAGTGTGTTGTGGGAAATGAAAGTAAGAATGGGCATAGAGGATAAAATAACTTTTTAAATTTTACTTAAGCTTTAAGAAAAAAATAAAATATTCAGTTAGAAAACAACCTTTTCTATAGTCATTAAAAAAACTCTAAAATCTTCATTACATTTCTAAATATGTACCCTAACAAGCAAACATACTGCAACATTTTAAAAGGTAAATTCTGGGAGTTCCCATTGTGGCACAGTGGAAACAAATCCAGCTAATATCCATGAGGATTCGGGTTTGATCATCAGTGGGTCGGGGATCTGGTATTGCCATGGGCTGTGGTGTAGGTCACAGATGTGGCTTGGATCCTGGATCCTGAGTTGCTGTGGCTGTGGTATAGGCTGGCAGCCGTAGCTCTGATTAAAAAAACAAAACAAAACAAAACGGTGAATTCTTTCATCTCTATCAGGGTGTCAGGGGTCAACAAACTACAGACTATGGGTCAGATCCCTCCTGCATGTCTGCTTGTTTAGGTGTTGTCAATGGCTGCTCTCATGCAACAGCAGCATTTGAGTTTTGACTAAAACCCAAGGCTATAGACCTGTAGAGCTGAAAGTGTTTAATATATAGTTCTTTATAGAAGAAAACATTGGCTACCCCTGATGTAGAATATATGACAATTAAAACCTTTTTGTAGTGTAGTAAAGATGAAGAGAGCCTATACTCTCCAAGAAGAATGTGATGTAGTCTACTCAATTTTTTTTTCTTTGTATGGCTGCACCTGCGGCATATGAACGTTCCCAGGCTAGGGATCAAATCAGAGCCGCAACTGCAGGCCTAGGCCACAGCCATAGCGATGCTGGATCTGAGCCACATCTGTGAACTACACCACAGCTTACCGCAATATTGGCTCCTTGACCCCATGAGTGAGGCCAGGAATGGAACCTGCATCCTCACTGACACAACACTGGGTTCTTAATCTGCTGCACCACAAAGGAAACGACTTGTCTACTCAGTTTTGTTCCCTTCCATAGCACAAGGTTTTCAAAAGGAATTGCTAGGAATTGGAACGCTCCCCCCCCTCCACTCCAAATACATCTTACCTGGAATCTCTGTATATAAAATAAAGATGGAGGTTGAGATGCAATGGAAGTGGTAACGTTTAAGCTGGGGATGGAGGCCTTGAACTCTGGCCGTTACACTGTTCTTTAAGCCCCTCTCTCTCCAATGAGGCCCATGAAGCTCCCTGAAGAAACTTCTGAACTACAAGATTGCTTCTGGGTCAAATGGATGAAATTAATAAATTGTCAGAGTTCAAAGGAATTAGGGCCATTGTTTTCTCCTTAAAGATGAAGAAATCAAAGCCCAGGGACCAGTTATTAATAGCACTAAGGGCCAAGACCAGAGCCGAGTGATCCACTTTGCGACCCACACTGATTTTGTCCTTTCCTGCAGTGATGACGCAGAGGCTAGTCTCACTTGGCAGCATAGTAACCCCAAGACCAGCAGTATCTTCTTATAACACCCTCCACCCGCTTCCCAGACGGTTTTCTAAGCAGCGACCTAGGAAGAGATAGAGAAGGTGGCAGATGAGAAGGAAAGCTCATTTTAAAATAGAAGAAATTAAAGATGGATCGCTAAAAGTGAGTTTAACTAATGACACTAGCTGTCAGGTATTTCTCACCCACAAATGATGTTTTAATATTTCATATATCTAGGGCTATATTAGACTATATGTGATTCTACCAATGCTTTTTTTTTTTTTTTCCTAATTTCAGATTAAGAAATGGTACAGGCATGGTGTAGAATTAAGAGATAGTGTAGAGTAGCAATCATTAACTCTTGAGAGAGAAAGAGTGATAGAAGGAAGGAGAAAGAGCTGATGGAACAAAATATAAAGCAATAAAATTAATTTAGAAGAGGAAGTGGAGAATCACTTACTTTAAATTATAAGGAGACTTAGGCAGAGAGAACTGAATGACTAAAGCAGGAATTTGGCAGGGCACTGAGGTTAACAGCTTGAGCCTCATGACAAAGGTTAGGGGATCACAAATGAGCACACATGGCCATGGGCGTCTAATTAATATCCTTTTCAATTTATGGAAGAGGCTAGAAAATCTATCTTGGCCTGGGATTTCCTCAGCCTTGCAAAATTGAGTTCTGTTTATTACACTTCTGATAATATAAATCCTCCTCATTGATAAAAGTGAGAAGCAAATTAGACCATTCACCATTTACTACCGGTTATATCTTGAGAGGAAGATGTTTTTCAAGTACCATCAAAGATATGATAGTAATTACTGAACCCTCGATGCCTGTTTCCCCTTATTTTCATGACAATACCAGTCTTACAGATGGAAATTTGAATGAAAACTTTAGGAAGCATTAGTCGTGGGCACCCAGTCAACATGGAATTACCACACTTAGGAGTCAATAACTCATTGGCACTCATACATATCTGTGTTTCTTGAGATAGTCATGTTTGCGTTCTATACTAATTTGTCCTTGAAAAAAAACCCATTGATAATAGAGGTAAAATTGAGTCAAAATACTTATGGATAAAGGTTGGCTTCTGCTTCTAGAGTACACATGTGGGCAAAACGTTTTTGGACCTGGGGCAGTAACAGCATGTAGGGAGGAAAGATCCTGAAACCAGGAATCCTGGATATTAGTTCTGGCTTCTACAGTCATTCACGTTGTGACCTTGGCTCAAAGTGCGACATCTATCTAGAACTGGTAGTCCTTGTCTATACAATATATGTGTTTAAATAATTATCATCTACCTATCTCTTTTCATGATTATGCAATAGCTTCTACTTTATTTGGGCAACCCCAAAATAAATTCAGTTTTTTTTTTTTTTTTTAAATTGGGAAACTTTACCGTTTTTTTTTTTTTTTTCTTTTTCTACTCCCTAGAAATTTTTGGATCCTATGATTTCAGGTTCAAAAAGACCAGAAAGGAGGTCCCAGTGTGGCTCAGCAGATTAAGAATCTGACTCATCTCTGAGAGGATGTGGGTTCGATCCCTGGCCTCATTCACTGGGTTAAGGATCTGGTGTTGCTGCCAGCTGTAGCATAGGTTACGGATGCAGCTCTAATCTGGCATTGCTGTGGCTGTGGCGTAGGCCGGCAGCTGCAGCTCCAAATCGACCCCTCCTCTGGGAACTTCTTTATGCTTCAAGTACGGCCATAAAAATAAAGAAATAAAAAATGGAAGAAATGTTTAACAAAGAAAAGAAGAAGACCAGAAATTATCTTGCTCAGTGGTTCCCAAATGTATGCATGCATCAAAATGAACAGGGTCCCTTGTTAAAAACAGTGAGTCCTGCATCCCCTCTCCACCCCAATTTCTGATTCACTAAGTCTAGAGCAGGATCCCCAATTTGCATTTCTAATAAATTGCCAGGTGATACCAGTGCCCTGATCCAAGGACCACACTTTGAGATCTACTGATCTCACTCAAACTCTTTATTTACCAGATTGGAAAACAGGCCTTGCAAAGTTAATTGAATTACCCATGCTTACTCATCAAGTTAGTGGCTGAACCAAGACCAGCAAAACACTAGACTGCCCAGATGCTGAGGTCAGAGCCTTTCCCAGGGCACCACACTTCCCCACTTTGATTTTGGGTTATATGATACAGATGGAAAAATCCAAATGATTTTTTTTTTTTTTCCAACCCGCCTTACCACTTAGACTGGGATAAAGGAAAAGCAAAGAATCTTTACACTTCTGTGAAGAGGGATTTTTTTTCAGTCCAACCACAAAGTGTCCAAATACCCAGTATTTTATTTGTTTTTTTAAACTTGTGGCCTGTACCTGGGCCATATTTCATGACAGAGAATTAAGGCTGAAATGGGGCAAAGATGGCAAGACTCATTGCAAGAGAAAAAGGTTTCTGTCACAACAAAGATAGACTGGAAGGAAACAACCCAGCTTGTTTCTCCTAACACATTTTAAAAAATATTTTCAGGCTCGAGTTTTAGTTTTTACTAATGACAAAAACTGAGCCGGTTTTGGTTTCAGGAAAGAATTTGGTAGATTTGGAATCATGTTTGTTTAGTAAAAAATCCCCTAGACTTTGATTTTGCCGAGATGAGATTTTTTTTTTTTTCCTCAAGTCCCTAGAAATAAGCACAAACGATATGCTTCTGAACACAAGGAAGATCTCTAAAAGATGGATAGATTTAATTGAATGCACTGAATTCTGGGCTTTTTACAGAGCATCCTGCATCTTTTAGATTTGACCTTTACCTCTCCTTTTCTTCCCAGGTCATCCCACGACTCATCCTTTGGGTCTGTATTTATATACTCTTGTCTGAGCCTCTGAAGGTAAAGGAGGTAAAGGACTCGAGGTGGATGCCCTCTACTGTGGCTGTCAATCATCCCCATGTTCTGGTATTCTTGTCCACGTTCTAGGTCCCTTGAATGTGGGGTGGACCTAGTGCTCAGTGAAATGCCATTTCTAATATGACGTTACACAAAGACTCTCATTTCTGTCTTTTCTGTCTTGATTGCCCTCTCTCTCTTTTCTTTTGGCTGCAGTGTGCAGCAGCTTGATGTGGGAACTCAGTTGCCAGACCAGGAACTGAAACTGGGCCGCAGTGGTGGAAGCCCTGAATCCTAACCACTAGACCACCAGGGAACTCCCTTGCTTGCCCTCTTTTGCTTCCTCATGGTTATCAGGTCACAAGCTGCCTTCTATATGGTAAGAAACTAAGGAGCTTCTGGGCAACAGTCAGGAAGCAACTAGGGCCCTTGGTGCTATAGCTCATGAGGCGCTAAATCCGCAGCAGAGCATAAGTACTCTTGGAAGCTGATCTTCTTCCTGCCAAACCTGTTTGAGACTTCAGCCTGGAAGTTTTGTGAGTAATCTTCAAACGGAGGCACCAAGATAAACTGTGCCCAGGTTCCTGACCGGGAGAAACTGTGAGATAATGAATATTTGATGTTTAAACTGCAAAATTTGGGGGGGGAGGTGTAATTTAGTAACCTACTACAAGGGCCCATTGCATTCACTGAATCTCCCTGTAGGCCACTGCATCACACATTTTAGATGGCAAGCTCTTAAAAAGATATTCTTCCAACCTTCAGAAGATCTGATTCAATAGGTCTGAAATAAGGACCAGAAATCTATTTTTGAACAGGCATTCTAGGTAATTTTTAAGTATTATAGTCTCTAGGGTACACTTTTAAAAACACCTTTAAGTTTGGAAGCCCTAAGCAACCAAACTTATTATATTCTCTTTATACATGGCTATATACTCATGTCTGGAAAATGGTGGCTTCAAAAGAAATATAATTAAATTAGTGTATGCATAGCTGATACACAATATTGACAAATTTTGGATGGTTTTACAAAAATTTAGTTATAAGCATAATATAAACAAGCAAATTAACTTCCCTGTTCTCAGAACCCTTATGTGGTTATCTTAATTTTTCTTAATTGTAGCTGTTTATGCCTTTATACATGGAAATTTCCTTTCTCCTTAAGAATTAGGACTGGGGGAGTTCCTGCTGTAGCTCAGCAGGTTAAAGATCTGACATTGTCTCTGTAAGGATGTGGGTTCGATTCCTGGTCTTACTCAGTAGACTAAGGATCTGGCATTGCCTCAAGCTGTGGCATTGGTCGCAGATGTGGCTTGGATCTGGTGTTACCGTGACTGTGGGATAGGCCACAGCTGCAGCTTTTATTCAACCCCTGGCCTAGGAACTTATGGTGTGGCCAAAAAAAAAGAAAAAAAAAAAAAAAAGAATTAGGACTGTGTCTTATCCCTTTTATCCAACCTCTATGACCCATGACCCAGCCAAACTACCTTGGCATATATTTAGTTCTGAACTGTACCTGTTTTATTTCTCCCTCTTTTATTGTTATAAAATAATCTGCTAATGATAACCATTTTCAAAAAGCAGATAAGTCTGTCTTATTAGAAGCCCACCAATGTGACAGTCAGTCTAGCATCATAGAAAGAATACGAATTTTCAAATTAGATAGGCCTGGCTTTAAATTCCAGTTTCTATATGTAACAACTGATGGTCCTTTGGCAAATCATTTATATTCTTGAGTCTTTTTTTTTTTTTTTTTGGTCTTATGAAATGGTAGCTGGTTTTCTTGTGACATTTGAAAGTGCTAAAATGAGAGAAGTCTTATACCTAGTGGATACCTAAGTTCACAGAATTTTAACCTATTTTTAATATACTCCTTTGTGTTTTTGCTTATACTGTGGGTTGAGTTTTGTACCTCCACAATTCACATGCTGAGGCGTTAACCTGCTGTACCTCAGAATGTTACTGTGTTTAGAAATAGGCCCTTTAAAAAGGATAATTTAAAATGAGGTTGTTAGTGTGGCCCTGATGCAACTTGAATGACATCTTTATAAGAAGAGAAAATTTGTAGTTCCTTGGTGGCATAGCAGGTTAAGGATCCAGCATTATCACTGGTATAGTGTGAGACATTCTGCATGCTTCAGGCATGGCCAAAAAAAAAAAAAAAAAAAAAGAGAGAGAGAGAGAGAGAAAATGTGTCCATACAAAGAGATATAGAGATATAGGGTATACAGGTGTATGTGTACAGAGAGGAAAAACCATGAGAACACAGCAAGGAAGTGGCCAGGCCATCTGCAATCAAAGAGAAGGGGCCTCAGGAGAAATCAACAACACCTTGATCTTGGACCACTGGCCTCCAGAACTGTGAAAAATAACAGATTTCTACAGTTCAAACTCCCAAGTCTGTACTACTTTGTTATGGAGGCTCTACCATGCAAATATGTTTAATATTATAATACAATTTCATGCTGCTATGTGGTCATAGTTGTGGTTTTGAATGATGACCTGATATACCACTGAGTTGCCAGAGTTTATAGAACAATCTCATTGGATTTTTTTTTTTTTTTTTTTACTTTTTTGTCTTTTTAGGGAAGCATACATAGAAGTATGGAAGTTCCCAGGCTAGGGGTCCAATTGGAGCTGCAGCTGGGGGCCTATGCCACAGCCACAGCCAAGGCAATGTGGGATCCAAGCTGCATCTGCAACCTACACCACAGGTCACAGCAATGCCAGTTCCTTAACCCACTGATCCAGGCCAGGGACTGAATCGGAGTCCCCGTGGATACTAGTCAGGTTTTCTACCACTGAGCCAGGATGTTGGGAACTAATTTTTTTTTATATATTTAATGTTTCCTCTACTTTGTAAATAGAGACAGTTCTGTCAGGTATGTCCTATTTTCTAGACTGCTTCTCCCCTCCCTGTTCACGGGAAAATGATGGCAGTCATACTGGCAGACTTGTTCCCTTTGGTCAGAACACCAGCCCTGATCTGAAGCGAGAGACAGCATTGAAGCAGCTCTCCTGCCTCTGTCTCAGGCACAAGGCTAAATTCACCATGGCTGTGGTCTGCTTCTGCTTTCTGGTCAGCGTGGAGAGCTGGGCTCTGTCTCAGTGCTCCCTGGGCCTCTGTCTTTATTATTAGGCTCCTGACTTGGTCCCCTGACTCTGATACTTCATCAGCTGATGGTCACTTAGATAGAAGGTCAAAGAGACAGCATTGTCAACTGTCCAGAAAATTTCAGTTTAATTTTTACCAGTCTTTTTTTTTTTCCTCCATAGCTCAGGAATCAAAAAGATATTCAGTTGTGTTTGGGGCATAAAATCATGTACATGTGCTCAGCAAAAGACTGAGGAAGAAATGATTACACTTGTTTGTGTGTTGTGCGGAAGGGAGGGTGGTAGCGGGTGGAGGAATCAGGGCTGAGACTTGCAGCCTTCTAATGCTTTCTCTGTTTTAGAGGTTGGAGTTTCAGGCCATAACAAACAAGACCAGAAAATATTCCATTTCCTCCAAAAGCAGAAAAATGACAGACCTAGCTCAAGTTTTATCGGCAACCAGAGGGCTTTCAATGACAAATAAGGAAAAATATTCTGAAAAGAAGGGTGGTGAAATATCATGATACATTCCTAGAGGGGGTCATAGAATGCCTGTCATGGCCAGTCCTTAAAATATAGAATGTCTCCCCTCTTTAGGGTCATTTAAGTATAGTTGACTCAAGCCTCAAGTGGAGGAAAAATGGGAGGACATATTAAAAGCACATCCACCCCTATGATTCTATGGTCTGCAGGGATCAGCTGCTATTTCTCAGTGGGTTAACCAATTTTTAATAGTTGATATTATTTTAGGCTTACCAGTAGCTGATTCTTAAACATGCTTCAGGCTTCCAAGGCTATGCATACCAAAATTTCTGGTAACAGCTGGAAATCCATAATTATAGTTCCCGGGGTACAAAGCTCATCTGGCAAAATCTGTAAATAAAGCTTAAAAAGCAAATATCCCATGTATATAAACAGTTCCTCAATACTAGGAAATCATTTGCCAAGGGAATGGATAGCTAGCTTTTCTCAATTATTCCTTTTCCTAGATCAGAGGGTAATAATTTATTACTTTCCGTGAGAGTAAAGAAGTATCTCTCTCTATATATATATATACAGATATATACATATATATGTGTGTGTGTTTGTATTTAATATTTAAAGACTTGGTTGTAAAGAGTGAAATTTTTCTAAAAATGGTTCCCTTTTTGTGCTCTTCACATAACATAAAAATTGGTCGACTCTACATTGTTGAAACATCATCAAAAAGGAAATTATTGCTTGAAAGCAGTTTCCAACTGGAATCTATCCCCCACAGTTTTGTTTTAAGGGAGCCTCTGGGTTAGCTGCCAAAGACTGTGAGGTCTTTCTGTCTTAAGGTCTTTTTTTAAAAAATCGTTTGAAGTACTGTAAACCAGCATGAATAAAATGAGATGCGATTGAGGAATAAATAATTTTGTGTTCCTAAGTGAAAAACAGTCCAGCGTATAAGTTGCACTTGAAATAGGCCTGATTTATAGTTTGTTATGAAACTGTTCAAGTTTGCTTTTTAAATCCCAAACTTGAAAAACCTCTGACTACTTCCCATTTGATTCCAAGTATTTGTTTGAAAGTGGATTTTTGGTGGAAACTATTTTAAACTGAATGAACTCTTAAGCAATTAATGACTACGATTCTAGTAGAAGTGACACGATATAAACCCACAAATACACCACAAGAGACATTCCAGTGACTGCTTAGTGTTTGCGGTGGCAGAGGAATGAGAGCACGGGTCTCGCTCCTTCCAGAACAAGCAATTACAATGGTCAATCACACTAAATTCCATACAGCGTCCTACTGGTGTAAGAGTAAAGGCAAACACATTTTCTCTCTCCCTTTGTGATATTTTTACTTTTGTTTGGCTCTGCACATGTTTAAACTAATTATTGAAGTACTTAACACAATTTAAACAAAATAAACGAACCAGAAAAAATGCAATTTGCCTATATTCGTCACACATTAGGCTTACTGGCATCAGTCACTGTCGAAATGTCCCAGGGCACGAGCAGATGCAAAATCTGATTTAAAATCTCTCAAACTAGATGATTGCATGTTTTAGCATCTATAAGCTCTGAGTATTGTGCATTTTTTTCTTTTGCAGAGCAATTGACATTAGGAGGCAACCAAACCTGAGTCCATCTTTCTGCTTCCTTTCTATTTTACCTGGTCTTAGGATTCTCTGAGCTCTGTTGCTGATTACTTCACTTACTTGACTCCACTCTGAGATGTAAAGCACATCTTAGGTGAAAATTAAAACAAGTGAACAAATCAAGGAAGCAATAAAAGAAGCAACTGTTTTCTTCTTCTCCTCCCTCCCTTCTTCTTTTTTAATTTGAAGTGTCACACATGTAAAATCTCAAATGGTAAATTTGTGCATGTGTACACCTGTGTAATCACCATTCATATCAACTACCTCTCAGGTCCAACGGTCCAGAACTTTCCTCATGTCCTTTCCAGATTAATAGACCTCTCCCTTTCTAGGGAGGAGCCACTATTCAGACTTTTGCTTCCACGAGTTCTTGGAATTTATATCAATGAAATTATAATACATTCTCTTTTGTGTCTGGATCCATATATAAAATATTAATACATATATTTTTAGGGCTGCACCTGCAACATATGGAAGTTCCTGGGCTAGGGGTCGAATCAGAGCTATAGCACTGGCCTATGCCACAACCATAGCAATGCCAGATCTGAGTTGTTGCTGTGACTTACACCACAGCTCATGGGAATGCTGGATGCTTAACCTACTGAGCGAGGCCAAGTATTAAACTCCCGTCCTCATGTATCTTAGTCGGGTTCATTACCATGGAGCCACAATGGGAATTCCCTAAAAGTGTTAATATTTTTAATGCCAGTCCAATGTTATTTTAGGAAAATGACAAGCAGAGTAATTTCTCCATGTTTCATTTTAGTTATACTGCTGTTAAAGAATTAAGCACTTAATTCTTTTTAAAAAGTGCTTAATTAAGCCCTTAATTAAAGAAAATTAATTCATAAGCACTTAATTTTTTTTAAAGTTTAATTCTAAATAAATCATACCAGGGCTAGCAAAGAGATACAGAGATTTTAAAAATTCAAAAACAATGTACTTCTTTCATTTTTTCTAAAATTAAGGTTGATTTTATCAGAGAGAAGATAAAGTTAGATTCTGAGTATCTGTAAGTATGCAAGTTGTTTGTAGAAGAAAGATTTGGGGCAGACATTCTATGTTTTCATGGAAGAATAAAGGGGAAATAGATCAATGAAAGTGAAAAAGATTCAAATTTGGGTCCCCCAAATAGTATGATGTCCTGAGAACAGATTTTCATGTATTCAGATTCTAGTTTTAGTTCTGTCACCATCTACAGATGAAGTGACAAATGACTTTACTTCTCTAGGTCTCAGTTTCTTACCTCATTTGTAAGAAAAAGGGATTAATCAAGATTAGGAGTTGTAGGAGTTCCTGTGTGGCTCAGTGGGTTAAGAACCTGATTAGTATCCATGAGATTGTGGGTTTGATCCCTGGCCTCCCTCAGTGGGTTAAGGAATCTGGCATTGCCACAAGCTGTGGTGTAGATCACAGATGTGGCTTGGATCTGGCATTGCAGTGGCTGTGGTGTAGGTCTGCAGCTACAGCTCCAATTTGCCCCCTAGGCTGGGAACTTCCATATGCTTCAGGTGTGACACCCTCCCCGCCAGCCACCCCCCCAAAAAAAGATTAGGTGTTGTAAACGCAAATCACTCTGGGGACCAGGTAGCAAATATCAATGAATGAAATGGTCTGTAAATTAGCTTGTGACTGACAGGTCAGAGGCAGCCAGGTTGATCAAAGATTACTTAATATAGGCTAGTATTGCCAAAACCACCCCATTTTCAAGAACAGTTAGGAAACTAGAAATCTTTTGTTCACATGAAGCATATTACTTTAAAAATTTTATTCTACAAAACAAAGTGGGACCAATTCTCTAAAAAAAAAAAAAAAATCACCTTGAAGGGTTATAAAACCACCAGGTCAAGATCTTTGATTTAAATATTTGCTGTCCAATGAACATTGGGGTACATGTGTCTTTTTGAGTCATGGTTTTCTCTGGATAGATGCTCAGGAGTGGGATTGCTGGATCAAATGGTAGTTCTATTTTTAGTTTTCTGAGGAATCTCCATATGGTTTTCCACAGTGGTTGCACCAATTTACGATCCCGTCAACAGTGTAATAGGGTTCTTTTTTCTCCACACCCTTTCCAGCACTAAACAACCTAAATGTCCATCAACGGAGGAATGGATGAAGAAGATGTGGTTCATATACACAATAGAATATTACTCAGCCATTAAAAGGAATGAAATAATGGCGTTTTTAGCAACATAGATGGACTTAGAAATTATCATGCTAAGTGAAGTCAGGCAGACAATGAGACACCAACATCAAATGCTACCACTTACATGTGGAATCTGAAGAAAGGACAGAATAAACTTCTTTGCAGAACAGATACTGACTCACAGACTTTGAAAAACTTACGGTTTCCAAAGGAGACAGTTTGGAGAGTTGGGGAATGTGCTGGGGGTTTGGGATGGAAATGCTATAAAATTGGGTTGTGATGATCATTTTACAACTATAAATGTAATAAATTAATTGAGTAATATAAAAAAGAATAAGTAAATATTTTGCTGTCCAGTGTGGTACCCACTGTGTGCATACAGCTATTGAGCACTTGGAATATGGCTAATCCACATTAAGAAATGATAAAAGTGTGAAATATACTTAGTATAGAAAAGAACTTATGGTTCTTTTTAATAATTTTTGTTGATTATGTGTTGATAATATTTTAGATATATTTGGTTTAATACCTGAAAGGTATACAGTCCTTCTTTTCTTCCTCTTCAACAATAAAAAGGGCAAAAAGAAAGGATATAATATATGAGGGTTAAATACTTTTTGAACTCACTAAATGAAATGACTATAAGTAGCCTTTCATAGGCTAGTATACACAGGGATTCTCCCAGAAGAGGAATCTAGAATTTTATATCTCATACACTTACTTGACCATAAACAGAATCATTTTTGCTTTATAGACATTCTCACAGCACAGTGTGCTGAAAAACACCAAATAATGGAACCTATAATTTCCTTTCACTGCTCAGTCTCAAGAAACCAGGCTAACATCTCTGAAGAAACTGCAATAGTTCTTGAAAAAATGAATGAATACTAACATTTAGGAATCTCATGATGAAACAACCAGGCCCCCTTACACTTGAAAACTTTTCCTGTTTTCCAAATTTGCGCTTAGCTTTTCAGTGCTCTAACAGCCACTTGAAAGAAACCTACAATATTAAAGACAGAGATCAAAACGGACCACAGAAGTATCAGAGTCAAAACAAAGATCAAAAGGAAACTTCCAATGACAAACTACATTCACCATTCTCTGAGATTTAAGAGAAGTTATAGGATCAATAAAACAAATAAAAATATTATCATCAGTGCTTAAAGGAAGCATTCTTAGAAAATAAAAAAAAATGATAGCAGACAATTGGTAGAGGTAACACATTGGTAGAGGACTTGGAAGAGAAACTTAAATCCTGAAGAAAGTGAAAAAGAGAAAACGTTAAATGAAGGGGGGAAAAAAAAAGAGAAACATTTTTAAAAATTGGAGTTTTCATTTACTGTGTCCAACATAAAAATAAAGCTAATTTTAGAGAAAATAAATAAAATAGGAGTGGGAGGAAGACATTATTTAAAAAATAGTACAAGACAATTCTCAAGAATGGAAAGTTACAAGTCTCTGGATTGAAAGGGGCCCACTGAGATTTAGGCAGGATAAATAAAAAGAGGTGAAACAGAGTACATCACTGAGTTCTTTTAGAGTGCTTATATAAAAATCATGAAACTTCTAGGTAGAGAGGTAGGCAAGGAAGATTTTATACAAGAGATTGAGGATGAAAAAGGTCTTCACTTTCAATAATAGCAGAACCAGAAGCTAGAAGTAGAGGATTGCCTTTATATTCTATGTGATATTCAACTTATAATTTTATACCCAACTAAAATATCAATATAATGAGTAGAATAGGTAGAATTCTACTAATGGGTAGAATAAAGGTTGATATTCAAGGTCTTAAAAACAAATCTATAGAAAATATTTTCTTAAATACTTTTAAAAAATTTAGAAAGGGATTGGAGAATACACTTTAACATATGTATATAGGTTGTATATTAAGAAAGAGGAACAAAATGAGATGTAGCAATAGGACTGAACACAGAAGAGATGATAAGTGAAATACCAGAATAGTAGTTTTGCACCAAACCTCCAAATTGGAGAAGGACTTCAGAGAATTCTAGGAAGAAAAGCTCCAGAAAACAAAATGAAACCAACAAATAAAAGCTTTGTAATACTGAGTGTGTTTGACCATGTGAGAAATAACATTAAGAGAAATTTTAAAATTTAATTGGAAAATTTGGGAAAAAATGCAAGAGATACATACAAAAAAGCTGACTAGATATTTTTTTTTAAAGTACGCAATTATCATTTCCCAAAGGAACAAAGTATGCTACTAAAAAGAAAATTAAAATCCTATTTTGCTATCTGGCTCAGTAGTGACTAATACTTACACAGTGATAAATAGTAATATAATTTTGATTTAATAAAAATATAATGATGTAAAATATGAGCAAAATGAAAAGAAGAAATAGGGGTGTGGATTGACTTAGCGTTAAATCTGCATTTTCTAGTAGGAGAAGTCCATGGATAATGTTTAAAATTTACGTATCAGGGGATGGTAATAAAAATGCACTAAAAAATATGAAAGCAATACAAGAAAGAAAAACATTTGAGAGAGTTGAATTTGTTGCTACTGTTGAAAACTTTCAAAAGTTGAGCTAAAGACTATTGTTTTTCATTACTATCCATGTAGTACCACTTGACTTTTTAAAATATGCACTTGCATTTGTTTGAAAAATAGTAAAATATGTAATTAAAATGACTTTTAAACACAGTTAACTTTTAAAGCAATCACCATGTAAATTCTAGTACTAACTAAAAAGGTCATTTAATTAAGGTACTTATGGTACTAATTTATTTAGATACTTTATCATAAATTAGAAATTTACATACATATAGACAGTTATAGTTACCAGGGGGGAAATCCTAATGTCATTGCATTTTGGTGTTGGAATCTAAGCTAGTTTTTATATTTAGAGTTATCACTGAGGAATTGCTAATTTAAAGATATTATGGTCCATATATGTTTAAGAAATTGAGTTTTTGGAAACAAAGTAGAATATGTTTATCTAGAAATAGTTATTTTTAAAAATGACTTTACTCTGATTTTAGAAAGTTTATAAAATCTATAGCATCTAACCCACAAAAAATCTTTAATGTACTGTGTCAAGAATAAAACAAAAGTATAAACAGAACACAGAGTAGTAGGACACAAGCAAATTGTTAAATTGACTGAAAAGTTAAATGTTTTGAGAAAAAGGTCTATGTATATTTCCTGATTATGAAAGATACTATATTTACATTACGGGATGTTTACAAATTGAGAAAAAGGCAAAAAAATTTAAAAAATCATTTACAATCCCATTACCCAGAAATGTCAAACCAATTAGTATTCTATAGGTACCATGTAGGTAGGAACAATGTCTGCCTTGTTTACACTATATTTTCAGTACCAGGCACAATATATGGAACAAAACAGATGCTTGATTTTTATTCACTGATTAGTCTGTACCATGTTGGTGCACTTTCCCAATGTTTTTCTATGCTTGATAATTTTATTAGTGCATACAGTTTATGTTATGTTTTTAATACCAGAGCATATCAGTAGTTATTCTTAGAAAACATGATCTACAGTGGATGTATAATGATGATAATTGTGTCTATACATCTTAAGTCATAAAAGTGTGCTTTACAACTATTCTGTACTCTTTTTAATTTGACTCAAAATTGAAAGCATTTCATTTAATTCCAAGTAATTAGAAGAAAGGCACATGACTCTCATTTTTGTAGCACATATTTAATTTAGGAGCTTGTCATTAACTTCATTTTTGAGGCAGAATGATGGTATGGCAAGAACTGGACAAATGGGATTCATGTTGTTTTGCTAACACTTACTAGCCATGTGGCCTTCTACAAGCAATGAACTTCCAGTAGCCATTTCCCCTTCTGTGATAATGGGGGATTAGTAATCATTTCCCTATAGAGTTGTTGTAATGATTGATATTTCTTAAAAGTTAGTGTACAAAAACAATATGTCATACTAAATTCTATACTTTCCAAGCTGTGCCTGGTGCATAGCAGGTTCACACAATGTTAGCTTACACTCATTCTTTAGATACAATATTGTTTTCCAAAGAGACGGGTACTCCTAATTACAGTCTAAGCCATATATTCCTGATGTGTGGAAGAGGAAGGAGGGCTAGAACAAAGTTAGTACCAAGTCTGATAAGGAGAGACCAGGCATCCAGTTCTAAAAAGTTTACTTTGCCCATCCCCAGACTGGTACCCATGGTTTAAGAGTAAGTACAAATTTCAGTTTCATTGAGGGTAGATATTATATCCTCTGGAACTTTACACAACTGGACAGTCTATGAAGATGCTAAATAGAAAATTACAGAACAGTTTTCTCCATATGTGAGTATGATTCTAAGGCTTGCATACCCACATTTACAGATAATGTAACATTTGGAAATGGGTAGGGTCCTGGAGATCATTTAATCCAAAATCTCCATCTTATTTTTTAAATTTGTATTTTATTTTAAAATAATTCAATGAATTTTATTATAGTTATAGCTGTACAAGATCTCCATTTTAGAGATGAGGAAATGAAGACTCCAAGAGGTCAGCTCACTTGATCGAGGTTAAAGAGATTGACAAAGAGAGTATAAGCCTAATGCATTGTCATTATTCCACATAGCATCTTGTTATGCTAAAGGATATTTAAATAAATATGTTCATTTTTTGTAAGTAAACCCTAAACTCATATATCTTTTCTATATGTCCTTTATGTTTCATGTGCATAATCATACTTTCTGCATTTGCAAATCAAACCAATATATTTTTTAATTGAAGATTTTCATAATTTGATAATCAGCTTTCGATATGAAAATGAGTGGCGTTGAGCCATCTGGTCTTGATTGCAAATTAATCTTAAAAGGGTGAAAAATAAATAGGATACCAGAAGAACAGAGATTAGAAGAAGGTCATCATCTTCTGGTGTTAAAAAACATAACAGATATTCATTCAATTAACTGTGTAGAAATTCCATGCATATTCATATTCTTTGTGTTTAGAGAATTTTATCTCCTATAAGAATCATAGAATATTAGACATCACAGAGTCCCATTGCCTTATTTTTCTGATAGCAAAATTGAGACTGATTGAAGTTAAATGAGTTTCCCATGATCATTTCACCAGTCAGTGGAAGGAAAGACAATTATCAAGTGGTGGGCACTTTAAAAAATAGTTTTCCAAGTATTTTCATAAATATCTCTTATTTTTCATTATCTATAATATTGATACTATCTTCCACATTTAATCTTTAAATAAACAGGTCTTCAGAAACATTCCAGTTGTTGGGTTTCAAAAATACACCTGCTGATGATTCTAAGATGAAATACTTTTACCACCACATATACCTAAGGGGAAGCAGAACTGAAATTCAAACTCATGTCTTTTGATACTTAATTTGTGGACATTATTTTAAATGTAAACTTTGCCTAATACATTTTACTTCTCAAATAAATGTACTGATGCAATATTTTTTTCTCTTTTTTCCTTTCTTCTAAAGAGGTAATGAGGCAAACTGAATATGCACATGTGGCATATTTTCCATCTGTATTATGCGTAGAGGTAAGAATTGAGTTTAATCTAATGCTTTTAAATGTGCTGGTCACACAACAGAAAACTCCTTCTAGGTCAACAGATTATATTTAAAAGTAAAGGCTTAGCCCTTTTTTAAATGTATCAATTGAAATATAATGTCTTTAAAAACAATCTTTGTACTGTGTGGTAAAATTGTCACTTGTATTCTGTGTTGTTTGTCCTATGTGAACTTTTTCTTTGGATATTTGATCCTATTATGTATCCAAATCCATGAAATCAACATGGGACACAGGCTGCTATACTAGCAATTATTTTAAATTAGACCTCACATCTATTTTTTCAAAGTCATTTGCTTTGCCAACTTATTTTGAGTCATCGTAGAATGAATTGGATTCCAGGACTTTTCAACGAACCATATGATTTTGTTGGCCATCTTAGTTTCAAAAGGATTTGCTTTCCAAAGTCATCCCACATGTGTGATGCTATATAGGTAGAAGGAATTTTAGTGGACAGTAAACATTTGGAGAAAGACATTATGCGTAATATCTAAAATAAAATATATTACCTATGATAAATATTCTCACCAGATGCACAACTGTTTTATATAGGAGAAAAGGATTTTTATCAACACCGATGGCTGGGATAGGGCATACAGCTTAGTGGGCATGAACCAATTCGCTCATCTAATTCTATATACATAAGAATGCTTTGGACATTAAAAATTAGCAACAAGAAAATTTGAGTTTTCCTGTGATCTGAAAAATCTCTAGTTATTTTTAGAAAAATATATATACATACACCTATATTATACACTCACATACACATATCTCAAGGATTAAAATTGAGTGAAAAAAACTTTCCATAAGAACGTCTCATGGTCATTTCAGGGAAACATGGCTTGCTTGCCAGTTTTTTTGTGGGTGACCTCAACACAAAATGAGCCCTAATTATAAGTCCTCAGTAAACACATATCACTTATTTCATCACATGGATAAATTAGGATATAAACCAATAATTCAAGCCTTCTCTGATCATAATTAACTACATAAAGAGTTTTTATACATATGCAGCCATGGAACAAAAGGGGGTCTAAAATGTCTTCACAGATTGAAATGTAAGAGTTCCCTCTTAGATATAAGCTACTTGCCACCAGCAAATAACTTTTCTAAAAATCAATAAAAGGCAAGGTTGTGTTTGAATCTGTCTCACGAAACAGTGAAATGGTTTCCACGACATGTATTATTATCAGTAGCCCGAGAAGTCAGAGGGTGGCAGCAAGAGAGAAAAAAGGATATTAAATTAAATAATAAGAAATTTTAACTAATATCTACAGGGAACTTACTATGTACTAAGAATGTTACCTCTAGTTTGTCTTTAAGAGCTTAGAAATGCCATTTATAGAAAGGAGAGGAAACTTTAGAGAATGGGGTTTCCAATTTTTTCAAGACAGACATTTTCTAAAAAGTTTTTAAGACTTTATATAAGAGTATTCATATTTTTTTTTATTGGTGGAATAACAGCGTGGCAAAAAAGTCTCTGAATTTAGTAATGCTTTTAAATGAATTTACATTGTATAATCTAAATAGCATCTGAATACATTTTTAAAAATTTATGTATATTTCTGATATAAAGAGTTTTGTAAATCTGATGTATACACATGGCACATATACACACATTTATAGTACATATAGGTATCTACCTAATAATATACATATGTTTATATGACAAGCCTATGCATATAGTGCATAATCAAGTATTTAAATGAAATGTTATTAATCCATTCATTCTACATACAGTCTTAAAAAGTATATGAATAATTATGCCTTGAAATAACCTTGAGGACCTCCAAGGCGAGAACCGCCATTTTTGTTTTTTTCTGGGTTGAATGTTTTTCTCTTTATTTTATCTATTTATCTGTCTATTTATTTACTTATACTTTACATCTCCATGACTATTTGTTAATTTAATTTTTAATTTTTATAAAATACTTAAGGATTACTTTCCATTTATAGTTATTATGAAATATTGGCTACATTCCCAGTGTTGTACAATACATCCTTGAGCCTGTCTTACACCCAATAGTTTGTACCTTCCACTCTCTCACCCTTATATTGCTTCTCCTTCTCTCCCCACTGGTAATCACTAGTTTGTTTTCTATATCTGTGGGTCTGCTTCTTTTATGTTATATTCACTAGTTTGTTGAATTTTTTAGATTCCACATGTAAGTGATATCATTTAGTATTTATCTTTCTCTGACTTATTTTACCTAGCATTATACTCTCCAAGTCTATCCATGTTGCTGCAAATGGCAAACTTTCATTCTTTTGTATTGCTGAGTAGTATTCTATTGTATACATACACCACATCTTTTTTATCCATTCATCTGCTGATGGACTCTAAGGTTATTTCCATGTTTTGGCTGTTGTAAATAATGCTGCTATGAACATTGGGGTGCATGTATCTTTTTGAATTAGTGTTTTTCTTTTTTTTTTTTTTTTTGGACATACACTCAGGAATGGGATTGCTCAGAAATATGGTAGCTCTATTTTTAGATTTCTGAGAAACCTTTATACTATTTTCCACTGTGGCTGCACCGATTTACATTGTACTGCATTGCTAACAGCATACGAGGTTTCCCTTTTCTCCACATCCTTGCCAACATTTGTTATTTGTGAGAACCACTATTTTTGAAGGTGATATTTTACTACAACTTGGAACCTCTGCTCATTAACTTGCATACAACCTTTTTCAAGGTGCAAAACATTTTTTTTTTAATTTTGCTAATTTCTCAGCCAGATTTTTTTTTTTTAATGTTATTGCTCTTAGGATATATCAGTATCATTCATTGAAGGCTTCCATTTTCACATAAAAGATAGGCTTTCCTTTATATTAATTCAATTCCCACTGTATTTTAAGACCTCCACTTCTATATTTTAAAGGTACATGTTCTTTTTATAATGACATTGGAAACACTGCTATTCTCGGAATATTTCAGTACTTCTACTTGTTTTCTTAAGCCTCTTTTTTTCAGCCAGTCGAGTTTTTTTTCAACCTGCAACCGTATATGTGACTATGTGTATACGAAAGCACTACATTAGTTCAGCAAATATAATTTCTACGAAGATCATCTTTCTTGAACTTGTAATTTTCTCTTTGGAGAATCTAGTTTCTTAAGGCTATTGAAACAGGCTTTCTTAAAATTATTTCCCCTACATTTTCTAAAAAAAAAAAAAACCCCAAAAAACCAAAAAAATACCTTATTTCTATCTATTTATGAGCACTTATTTTTAAGTTTACTTCTTACCTAAAGTTAAATACTGAATGTCAGTATATTCCGATTTTCCCTGAAGAGTATCCCATAGCTCTTCTCCATTTCAGCAAAGAATGTAGACTTTTAAAATTTTAAATAGGTAAGCAATGTATAAAAGTAAATCTTGACTTATGGAGACCTTTTAAAGTAAAAAGGATTCTTATTTATCTCACAAGATTCAATCAGCATCAGGTTTGAAGGCAAAGGACATGATCAAAGTCACAGACTCCCAGAAATTGTGTGACGATCCCAGAAATAGAAAGAACTTTGGAAGTAAATTTAGTGGTGGAATTCGGTTTATCACTATTGGAATCACAAAGAACATATTTATTCTCTTTTTTTAGGATAGTCTTGTAAGAATGTATACCCCCCAATCACATCTCTTTTCTAGTTTTTACACCCAATATTATATAATGTGGTTGCTAATTTCTCCCTCAGACTCTCTTTAGTTAAGCACTGTGGCCAGAATGAAGCAAATTTATCAGGAGTGGTAGGAGAGTAGCAGTTTAGATAAGAACAACCACCTCCCTTATCTAGAAACAAGACCACCGTTAATGCAATCCAAGAAAGCATCAAGTTCTGTGGCAGATTAATCAAATCATCTATGAATTATGATCTTGCTAACCTCCCCTCCTTTTGCTTTGTACTTGTGTGGTTTCCCACACATCCCCCTCAAACCCTTGTTCCATAAAGCTTTTGAATTTTCCGTTACTAAGAAAAGAGATATGTACTTTATTGTATTTTATTGTCATCTGGGAGTTCTTCTGAGACAGGATAAGGTAATTTTCTAGACCACAAGAGGAAGGAAGGATTTCAATTCAATTCTTTTGAACTTGAAACTCAGATGCTAGGATAAGAATGAGAATTACAGACACTTTGGTCATCCCTTCAGCCTATTTGAATCAATATGTTTTGGATTGTCTAAATTAGAATTTTGGAGAAGATAATGCATTCAGACTTGGGTTTAGATTTTATTTCATGAATCCATGAGAAATGATGGTTGTATATTATCCTGAGAATCTAAGTGGTTTTCCTGGTCAGTCCTGATGATTTAGCACGTTTACCCTGCAAAATGCAAATAAATAAAATCCCTATGCCTGAATGATTTGATTTGACATCGTGAGTAAGCAAAATGTCTTCATAATTAATTGTATCCTTCCCAGGCTTCTTTATTTCTATAGCGTATAGGTAGAAACACATATTTGTGCAAAAATTTTCTAGTGTAATGTCTACATGGACATATAAATACATCTATACAGTGGATAACTGTGCGTTAGCTGTGTCCCCCTAATTGTGTATTCAGTGCTTTCTTGGCCACTTGCAATTGAATGGCTTTTCTATCTTCATGGAAATTTTGTGAAACATATTGAAACGTATCTCACTATTCTCATATTCGTGTCATCAATAGCACTGTTTTTATTGCCACCTGGAATCACTTAATAATTCAAAAAAAGAAATGAAAGCAACATGATATCTAATTATTTCACAGGTAAGGAATGTTTGGATCAAGCAAGCATAAATGACTCTTATCATGAGAAAACATGCATAATGTGAAGGTTAATACCTAAACTGGGGGTAGAGGGAGAGAGAGAGAGATGCAGCAGGACTGAAACTGAAATTTATTAACACTTGTAAAAACCCCATTAAAATCTTTCAATTTATGGCAGTTAGGCAAGTTTACTTGCTGGAATCACTTGAGATTTCACATCTAAGGCAGAGCGTATGATGTTTTATGAATTATCAGAGGTCTAAGAAACAGATACTTACGTCATAGTATCACATTTTATCAGAGACCTGATTTTCATATTCATCTGAGATCTTATTTTACTTACTGCTTTTGGCAAGGGTGATTTCAGGGAAACACTTATTTATAGAGTTACAGAAATAGAAAAGATAATGGAACAGGACACTGTGAAAAAATTTACCTGTCCTTCCTGGAAGTAATGTGAAGAAATAGACATTTATAAGATTAAATAATCCAAACAAAAAAATTGCATTTAATATTACATGAAAAGAAAAAAAAAGATTTGGCTATAAAGGGTGATTTTAGAATAAAAAGCATTTTCTCATTTCCCTTTTTTCCTTGGGTTCAGCAGAAAATTAGGAGAACATATGCTGATCCATGATTTATCATCCTTGCATTCGGAATATCTTAATCAGGAGGCAAGACATTAAATTTCCTGGAAAAGATAAAGGCAAAGTAACTCAAAGTCTAATATATCTTTGCTTTAGCAAATCCGCCTTTTTCAGAGGGACACCTCACAACATCCAAATATTGGGATGAAAATCATATTGTTTTGGGGGTTTTATAAAGATAGAATTTTCAAACTCCTGTGTATAGCAACTTAAACAGTTGGGTTGGCCGTATTGTTGCCTACCCATTTTGGAGATTGAGAGAGAAGAGTCAGGATTGTAGATCCTTTCTTTATTTAAAAATACAGTGCTTCATTTATCATAGATTTTTGTCATTAATCCTGATTTTTAAGGTATTGCATTAAAATATGATTTATTTTGATAACTGAGATTTTAGTGTGCCCTAATTTAAATTTTGTGCCTAAGGTGTATTTTTTACCTCATGTAGAAATTATGTGTGTGTGTGTGTGTGTGATTTATGTTATTTCTATCTGATTTTATTCTTTTATTTTAAGTTGAGAGCCATTCCCTCTTCCACTCCCACATTCTTAGGAGACTTAAAGAACAGATAGTTGTAATAATTCTTTGTAAGAATTCTTCACATATTTTGAGGTTAAAACTTCTTCTAGGCTTTGTTCTATGTTAACTTCAGAATATTTATTTATTTATTTACTTATGGCCATGTCCACAGCATGCAGAAGTTTCCTGGGCCAGGGATCAAACCCATGCCACAGCTGTAACCAAAGTCACAGCAATGACAATGCCAAATCCTTAACCTGCTGAGCCACAAGGGAACTACAGCTTTTTCATGTGTATATATTAAAATACATATATATATTTTGTCTTTTGTCTTTTTAGGGCCACACCCACAGCATATGGAGGTTCCCAGACTAGGGGTCGAATCAGAGCTGTAGCTGCTGGCCTATGCTGAAGACACAGCAACACGGGATCTGAGCTGTGTCTGTGAACTATACCACAGCTAACAGCAACACCGGATCCTTAACCCACTGAGCAAGGTCAGGGATTGAACCCACATCCTCATGGATGCTAGTTGGGTTCATTAACCACTGAGCCATGACAGGAACTCCAGCTTTTTCATATTTCAACTCTTCACTTTTATGGCTCCAAGGTAAATTTTCTTCAGATTTCCAATTTCATAAGAGAAAAGATCTGATCTCCACACTTTTGCTTTTTGTGTCTTTATGTTGTAGTTGATTATTAAAAATCCTGCCAGGTCTATTTCCCTCTCTGGAGTTAGGGGGAGGGACAACTCATCATGGCATCCTTGAGGAGCAGGCTATTGGCCGAGAACTTTGTGTGTTACCTTAAGGTGGTGTGTTTGTGTGTATGGGGTGGAGCTCAGCAAATTAATATTTCCACATGCATATCAGCCTGAGATTCCTTAGTTTTAGATACTAAACACAACATAAGTTTAAAAAATAAAAAACCGTCCGATACTGGTTCATCACACTTTTGCTTCTTCCCAGAGATTCTAGAGATAGGGGTTCATTGGATTCAGTAATAAACACTTCGGGGAAGGATGAAAGGGGAAGGATTTTGAAGGTCACCAAAGAAGAACCTGTGACAGACATTCTAAATAATTTTTTTACTGCTGGATACACCTAGCCTTTCCCCTGTTTTTGTGAAGCAAAATTTGTTCTTCAGCGCTCCAGAGTTATCCCCATTCAAACTTATTCTTGTTGTAACTGATTGTTTTGGCTATTTGCTCAGTTGCTTTGGATTTCATTGTCTCTTTTCCAAGAATCTGGAATTTCCTCTACCCTTCAGAGCTTAATAAGAACCTTCTTTCTGTTGAATCCTTAGGTCACTGATAGAAATGTTAAACAACTACAGGTTTGGAGCTGACCCTGGAGGAACTGTGGCACCATTTGTTGTGTGTCCCTGGGTTGACACTGATCCATTGATAACCCCTCTCTGGGTCTGACTTTCCAGCTGGTTTTCTACTCACCTCATAACGGAGTGGTTCAGATCTTGTTTTTCCACTTAATTGATGTGTGTGTTCTATGGGGCAGAATCAAAGACCCTGCTAAAACTTAAGATTGATTATATCTCCAGCTTCCTTTGGTTGACCAGAACTCCCACAAGGATATCAGCCCAGTCAGACCAGACAGAGTCTTGTCAGAGCCACATTGGTTTTCTTATCAAAGTGTTTACTATTTCATGGGATAATTTCTCCATTTTCTTTCCCCCTTAAGTGTCAAAATCCTACTGAAATTACAATACAGACTGCAGCTATAACCTAAGTTCAAAATCCAGGATTGCTTTTAACTTTTAAGGTAAAAAAGAACCATTAACAATTCTTTGAGTGCATTCAAACAAAGTTTGTAGAGTTTAGAGAAAGAGATTTCTGGGACCCAAAGAGCTTTCTGGAATATGTCCACACCACTTGTTTCTTCTTTTCCTTCTGTTCTTTTACTGGGCTGGGCTTATATTGAAGATCATTCAGGTAGGAAATCACCCCGTTTTGAGAGCTATAACTTCATCTTGTTCATTAATGTCTCTGCTTTAGGGTAAAGAGAACAGGTACATCAATGTCTACCTGAGGGATAATAAAAATATATGTATCACACAGAGATGGATCATTCGTCTAGTTTATAGGGAATTCCTTTCCATGCCCAGGGAATTTAAGTATTCACTTGAAAGGAGCATCTATGGAAGTGAGGCTTCTGCTGTTCTTCATTCACCACAAAGCAATAATTCAATTAATTTATTACCTTGAAAGACTTTGACGCAACAGTGGTGTACATGACCTACTCATGTTGCGAACAGATGAAAATACTGTGTTAGCAAAAGGCTTCCATCTCCTTCATGGGATATGATACTTTTTAGGGTATTCTAAGGCAGAGGAAAATGTTGAAGACTCAAACTGAAGGAAGGGAACATAAAAAAATTTAGGATAAATACAATGCATAGCAATTTCCATGTATTTGTCAAGATTTTTAATTGTGAAATAATGAAACTTACTTTCCCTTGAGAGGAGAAGATTTTACTTCTTCCTATTTTCAGTACAACTTTCTAGATTTTTATATTATGTTCTTCTGAATAAAAGGTGTCACATAAACAGAAATGAAATCACCAAATGCAAGATAGACACCAACTTTCTTTCGTCCTGTCTTTCGTCCTTTCTTTCTTTCTTTCTTTCTTCCTTCCTTCCTTCCTTTCTTCCTTCCTTCCTTCCTTCCTTCCTTCCTTCCTTCCTTCCTTCCTTCCTTCCTTTCTTTCTTTCTTTCTTTCTTTCTTTCTTTCTTCCTTGTCTTTTTAGGGCTGCACCTATGGCATATGGAAGTTCCCAGGCTAAGGGCTGAATCAGAGCTGCAGCTGCTGGCCTACACCACAGCCACAGCAACACCAATCTGAGTCACATCTATGACTTACACCACAGCCCACAGCAATGCTGGATCCTTAACCCATTGAATGAGGCCAGGAATTGATCCCACATCCTCATGGATACTAGTCAGGTTTGTTGCCACTGAGCCAGGATGAAACGTCTAGATACCAATTTTCCATGGATATTTTAGATGTAAGGAAGGATGGCCCTGATGATGACTATTCTATACCTGATGTATCCTGAGGTTTCCGCTGGAGCCTTTGTCCCTGCCACTAAGGAGCTTCTAATTTAATTCTGGGAACAGACAGTTTTTAAGATGCAGCCCTCTAATCGCACTCTTGGCAAGGAATTAAAAGTGAATGAAACATAGCCCTGGGTCATATCAGCATCTTAAAATTGACTTCCTCTATATTCATCCCCACTCATCCTTTGTCCCAACATATACTTACTTCTATCCACTGTTTGTGAATAAATTTATCTTCCTCATTAGATTATAAATTCCCTCAAGGCACAGTGTTTTGAAATGAACTCAGGTATTATAAATACATAAGAAATGAAAACACAATTAATAGAAACATATATGAAGTTCAAAATCAATTGTGAACCAGTTAAAACAAAATTCAAGGCACAGGGCTGGCATGTACAGTTGGGCAGTTTGTGTACTGCACAAGGACTCCTGACCAATTGAGGCCAGCCAGGGTTCTGCTTAGTAAGACTTACGTTATTGTACTGTGCCTGCCGGATTTATAGGGTTCTGTCTGCCTGCCAGGATGCATGAAGTGAGATACTGCCCTGAAGATATAAACATTAAGTACTTGATTAGCTGAGTGACATAGAATTATCTGCAATTTATTTTAAAATCTATAGTTCAAGAATCCCAAGGCAGATGGTATAGGACACACACACAAAAAAACAAAAACATAAAAACCCACAAAAAAGAAGATTATAAGTAGGGCTAAGAGAAATCATTTCTTTTAACTGTACTCACTAAGGGCCCCAGTAATTCTATGGGGAAGAGAAATGAAAAGTGGCTATCTGAAGTAGATCACTGCTTTCCATTTGTCATTTGTCTGATGGATGCTGATGACCACGTTTCCAGTGGCTGTTTAGTAAATGGATTGTAATTCACATTCATAGTGTGGATTCTCATTCTCCGTTATGCCTTTTACTGCTTTTATGAACTGAGTTGAAGAACACCTGCATGAATTGTTATAAAATGTACTGGAACTCAAAGGACATCACATGGGAATTGCAATCCTGGTTCAGGTGTCAGAGTATGTGCACCAGGTAAGCAGAATCATACAGAATGCCTTCCATGGCTTGTCTCATCCACTTGTTTCTCATGTTAGGGTAGCTGATACTCCTGCCAGGTACTCTTTGCATAGCCATGGATGAAGGCCTGCCAGGGGTGCTAAGCTAGGCATAGGTGGGAGGAATTGGGGAGCTATTCACAGAGGTGGTGGATTTGAACAGAGCACTAGAAGAAGAGGCAGCCACCTCAAGAAGGAAGAGAAAGGTTTTCCACATGGCAGTTTCAGGCTGGAGGCCTACATCGTGAATTTGGCAACTGTATGCGTTTGATTTGGCCTGCAGGAAATTCATGTAAATGGGGAGACATTATGGTTGGTCAAAACACACTAGCTTAGCATCTTATATCTTATCCAGAAGATTTATTCCCTTGTGTGTCCTACCTGGCCTTAAGAAGCAGTTGAGGAGTTCCCGTCGTGGCGCAGTGGTTAACGAATCCGACTAGGAACCATGAGGTTGCGGGTTCGATCCCTGCCCTTGCTCAGTGGGTTAAGGATCCGGCATTGCCGTGAGCTGTGTTGTAGGTTGCAGACGCGACTCGGATTCCGCTTTGCTGTGGCTCTGGCATAGGCTGGTGGCTACAGCTCCGATTCGACCCCTAGCCTGGGAACCTCCATATGCCGTGGGAGCGGCCCAAAGAAATAGCAAAAAGACAAAAAAAAAAAAAAAAAAAAGAAAGAAACAGTTGAGTTTTTGAATCCCATGAACATCTCTCTTTGGAAGTAGAAATGGAAATGATTACACTGAAAGAGGTTGGACAGAAACAATCTTAGAAGCACTGATTGTGATATTTAGTCATGATAGAGTGAGCAATTGGGCAGTTTTTTCAAAATGGTTAAGCTTAGTCAATCTTATTGTGTACAACATGATAAAACTGACCCCAAACTATTTACAGAATGCATGATTTGTGTTTTAAAAGATGAGCACCAAGTTAAAATGATAACTTCCTGGTATAATTCACATGAATGAATGAGATGGATTGTCTTTGGTTATGTCTCAGAAGAGTTTCAAACCCTTCTAAGGTGTTTAATTTAATAAAAAAAAACTTTCAATATTCCTTATGCAATAAATTCCAAAAAAAACCCTAATTCTGCAATTATACTTTTCCCAAATGTTTGAAGTTAGCGAATCTTACCAGGCATGGCATCATAAAACTGACCCCAAATATTTCTAGGATCCATAATTTGTGTTTCATAAGATGAGTACTGAGCAAATATATTAACCTGCAGATATACCCTCATGTGAATTTGAATTCATAATGGTTTGAAACTATTCCACAAGATCACTTTTTTTTGGAGTGGAGATTTAAGAAATGAAAAAAAAAAATTTAAGGTCTAGAAACTTCTGGGGCTACCATCAAAATAACTTATCTATGCCATATCTTGGTGATTCCAGTCTTATTCCTATTAGTATTTGGGAGTTAAATGTCTGAAAATGCAATAGCAGATGCAGTTCTGATAGAAGATTTAGGGCACTCAGAGAACTTCATGAATCTTTCCATGGCAGTAGGAAATATGTGTCCTGAAGCTGTGGTCCATCCGCTATTGAGGCTTTCCTTAAAGCCTCTGTTAGTGAAAATTGGGGGATTTTATATGTTACTCCATGGTATTGTTATTATTATTATTTTTTGTTATCAAATTTATTCCAAATTTCTTACCATCAAACAAAACCAATGGTCTAGGAAGAAACATCCCACAGATTCTTTTGACCTTGGTACTCCACTTGCTCTCTGTGTGGATGGGGTAAAGAAGGTGTGTGAGTACCCCAGTTTGAGAAACATGTGAATTGGGCCGGCCAAAGTGTTTAGAGGTGGAAGTTTTCACATGGGTACAACTAAATTCTAATGAAGGGAGACCAAAGACCACGCCCAGAGAAAGACTCCCTTCACACAGCTGCGCTGCCCCAGGTCTCCATCCTAGCCATAAAATACCGACAAGGGGCACAGGATGTAGTCACTGGGACACTTGACAGCTGTCCAGGATAAAAGGGGTTCAACATCCACTGAATGGTTGAGATGATTTCCAATAGGTTTTATGTACCAACGGGTTGCCCTTAAAATTTTTTGCTCTGTTCAGAATAAACATACAGCAGCACCGTAAGCATTCAGCTTCCATTTTCAGCTGACTTCTGCAAAGCTGTTTTCAGTTTCTGCCTAAATCTTCTTGCAAAATGCTACGGTTAACTATCCACACATCACAGATGATGTGCTCTGACAGACATGAAGAATTAAAGTGAAATGCATGCACTGTTTAAAATAAAATCATCTATGTCATGAATAAGAAAAACAAAACAGATGGAATTGTGTCTTTGGTCATGGCTCAGAAGAGTTTCAAACTCTTCTAAACCACTTAATTTAATAAAGAAAAAAAAAACCCTTTCAATATTCCAAATGCAATAAAGAAAAAAACCCAACCTAATTCTATAATCACATTGGAATTTGGTATCAATAGTTTTAATGTCAGGAATTCACTGATGGAATGATGTTTAAGTTTATGGGGTAACTCACTGAGGCAAAAATGACTATTGATTTGAATGTCACAGAACTGACAAAGTGGCTTTCCATTAGCATACCCCATGCTAAAAGAAAGATCTGTGGAGCTGTGGTCAAAAAAGGGAAAACCTCATATCAAACTGGGTGAAGCATGTCCGCAGTTCCCTCGATACAAGTGTTCAGTTCCTCAGAAAAACATTCCAAGCAAACTCTTCTTCACAGACTATTTCTCTTTCTTAGAATGAAAGAGAGGTATGCTTGGTGTAATCAACTGGTTAGCTCAGAGCCACAGGAAAAGTCAAGAACTGAAGTTGCTTTCTCAATGGAATGCTTCAACTTGACATCAACAGGAAAGCCCAATCAGTCTTAGATTGGAAGTGCTGGAAACCTTCCCCCCAGATGATTGGTAGGGGGAGGAGGGAAGAGAAAAGAAGGATTTACTCAAGACCAGGGGAGACGAATAAACAAGCACCAACGCAGTTTCCTGCAGGAAAGTGGAAAGATTAGCCTGGTTTATATTGAGATGAGGATAGAGCTTAACACAGGTTGTAGTTGATTAAACAAGAGTGAATCATTGCACTGCCTCATCTAGATAATCTTTAGCCATCATGTTTTACAATAACAGAGAAATCTCCAGCTTTCAGTTAGCCCCTGATTTAGTCAATGAAGAGATGGAGCTCAAAGATCTGCCATCTTTGTTTTTCCCTCACCTCCGCCATATTTTCACTTGCTTCCAATTTTTAAAAAGTAATACAGAAGATAATATTACAAATCTTAGTCAAGCTTTTAACAGGTGCATTAGGAAGCTCAGGATCATTTTCAGAGTCTTGGGAGAAAAGTCTCTCTTGCTCAGTGTCCTTGGGGACCTTTGTTGCTGGAAGTGGGCATTTTGCCAGATGCTGCAGTGAAGCTTTATAAAAATAGACAAGATAAATGGACTTTTAGTACAGTATTGTGCCAGACTTTAAATTTTCAGGAAATTATTTTTTTAACCTAGCGGAGAGTCAAGTCAATTTGTGAATTAGTTGAAAGGATGGCTTGATATAGGGGTGGGGGTGGGGGGGTGAGGCTTCTGACATTTTAAGTCAGAAAAGGCTGCCACATAAAACAGATTTCTCTTGGCAATCAAGATAACTTAACAACCATAAACACATTGTCAGAGGGAAAAATTACATTTTGCTCTAACACAGATCATGGACAGATGACTGATTTTCCTTTCAAGTTCAAGTACAGAGAGACTGTTTATATATAGCAACTTCTGACCCAGGAAGGCAGAACAGTCTTAAATGTTTGAATAAGGATGGCAAAAGAGCTTTTGGATATTTCTTTATTAAGAATACAGCATAATGATCATGAGATGTATACAGAGCCCAGATTGCTGAGAATAAGAGCAAAGTTGCTGCCACAGAAAATGTGTGATATTTGTTCACTTTTTAGCTATACCCCACTCCCAAGATAGAACAACCACAGCTTAAAAATGCATTTCATTTTACTTGGTTTATTTGAAATAGATCAGGGTGTTTTTACCTGTTTCTGTGGGATGTTGGTATAACTCCAACGATGTTCTAAACCAGTACCTCAAATTTTATTATGAGGATTCCATTCTCAGATCACTGATCCTTCAGTAAACATAATATGTATTTTGTAAAAGACAATTGAAAACTGTTAAGAAGTATATGAAACCGAGGTATTAATTATTTGCTATTACGATTATGAATGTTCTCAAAAATAAAAAGTATAATAGATTTTTAAAAATTCACCTGATGCCATGGTTTAACTAAGCCAGGATTGTTTGATCTAATTGTTTTTATTTAGTGAGTGTGGAGTTGGAGAGGAGAGTTGGCCAATTCTCCAGCAATTTGGTGTTATTTATGCAACAAAGGCGTTAATCGGGTATAGGTTTATTGAGCACCTTTGATATACACAGACCTATAACAAAAATGGTTGGATATATCTGACAGAACAAAAAATAGTCCCTGAATACCCAAAGTTTGTAAGCTGGTTGTATAGAAAAGGCTGACTTGTGATCACAGATACATAAACACACATGCTAACCGTTAAATAACAGTAAAGATGGTGCAAATAGTAAAAGAATAAAAGTAAGTAATGGTGGAGTTCCTGTAGTGGCTCAGTGGTAATGAACCCGACTGATATGCATGAGGACTCAGGTTTGATCCCTGCCCTCGATGAGCAGGTTAAAGGATCAAATGTTGCCGTGAGCTGTGGTGTAGATCGCAGGCAAGACTTGGATCCCACGTTGCTGTGGCTGTGGTGTAGTCTGGCAATTGTAGCTCAGATTTGACCCCTGGTCTGGGACACTCCATATGCCACAGGTGCAGCCCTAAAAAGCAAAAAAAAAAAGAAAAAAAAAAGAAGTAAGTAATCAGTGATCTATTTTCATTATCAATTTGTGGAAACCACAGACAGGAGATTTGTGTGCGTGTGTCTTCTTGGCATCTCTTTATATAGCTCAGAAATGTATTCCTAAAGGCCCACTGAAAGGGGACAAATGTTCATTGAACCCATGGTATGTGCCAGGCACGTGGGCATACATTACTTTCTCCAGTTGTCAGAGCCATACGTGAAGTAGGTGTTATTATGGATTCCATTCTGTAGACCTAGCAAGTGAGGCTCAGATACTAAGCAAAATAGCCAAGTTGTCCCAGCCAGCAAATCGTAGAACTGAACTTTGAATCTCTATTTTTCTTTTTTTTTTTAAAAAGGAGATATAATTAACATATAACATTATATTAGTTTCAGGTGTACAACATATGTATATATTGTGAAATAATCACTGCAATAAATCTGAACATCCATTATCACACAAAATTACAATTCTTCTTTCTTGCCATGAGAGCTTTCAAGACTTACTGTCTTAGACACCTTCAGAAATATGCAATAAAGTATTGTTAACAGGAGTCACCACGCTGTACATCACATCCCCAGGACTTAATTTATCTTACAACTGGAAGTTTGTACCTTTTGACCCCCTCCACCCATCTTTGCCACTCTCCTACCCCCTAAATCCACATTTTTCTGAATCAAAACCCTGTTCTTTTTTTCCCTCTGTCAGTGTTTCTCAAACTATTTGCAGACCTGAATTAGAGCCTCTGGGGGTTGCGCTTCCTCTCAGTAGAGGAATACTTAGGTCAGGATCTGTCTTATTCTGGGGAAAAGGATTCTGAAACTGACACATAGGAATTTACTTCACCTAATTCTGTTAAAGTGCTAATTTGATAAATTAGTTTAGTAATAGTAGTAGCAGGTACTATTTGTCAGGCAGTTACCAAAGGGAATAAACACTGGGCTGATCACTTTATTGTCATATTTCATTGAGGGTTTGATTATTTCATATTGTCACTCAATGGTGATTCCCCGTGCCTGTCTCTTTTATGTAAAAAAGAATAAGACATTTCATTTTAACCGCAATAACACATTTCAAAATTGTACCATTTTATATATTTTGACATGAATTTTTAATTTTTAATTTTTATTATTATTGTTTTGTCATTTTAGGGCTGCACCCACAGCATATGGAATTTCCCAAGCTAGGGTTTGAATCAGAGCCATGGACACTGGTCTACACCACAGCCACAGCAACGCCAGAGTCAAGCCAAGTCTGCGACCTACACCATAGCCTACGGCAATGCTGGGGCCTTTAACCCACTGAGTGAGGCCAGGGATCGAACCTGTGTCCTCATGGATACTACTAGTCCAGTTCGTTTCTGCTGAGCTACAACAGGAACTCCTCTTATTTTACTATAAACATTAATAATAACACTAACGATTTTGGTCAAATTTAACCTCTGTGAAAGCCTGGCGAGGTAAGTGCTGTGTGCATACACAGATAATGAAACTGAGGCTTAGGGAAATTAAAAGACAAAAAGTCAATGATTTTATAACCTTAGCTTGCATCATCTAGAGGGCTTATTGAAACACACTGCTGGGCTTCACTTCCAGAGTATCTGGCTCAGAATATTTTGGATCACTTCAGGAGAACTATTGCCCTGTTAACCTGAGTTAGATGTTACATTTCCATAATATATATATATATCTATCTTACATTTTGGTATCCTATTATTTAAGAATGTTCTATTATTTAGCAATACATTTTCTTTAAGATAAAAGTTTAAAAAATTATTTCGTTATTTGAAAACACTGTGCTTCAGGGTGGGCCATGATACGTACTTAATGCTCAAATTACACAGCAGAGAGGCAGCCCATTACTGGGAAAAGAGACCAAATGAAAGATGGGATTATAGAGAATATATTTAGTTTGAGGCAGGTTGGAGGAGGTGAGTAACCTATCAGGCATTTGGACACATTTCACTTCCATGTTCCAACAAATTTTCCTACTTGTCTCATTTTGTGTCAGCAGCGTGTGCTCTTAAAAATCATGGAAATTGGGAATACGATAGACCCAGGCTGTCATCTATTTCATCATCCTGTCAGTGTAGAGCCACTATCTGGTGTTTCATCCATTCCCACCCAAATTACTTTATTGTGAAAAATGAGAGAGTAAGATATTTAAAGAAAAAAGAATACTCAGAAGAAAATATTTTTCAACAAAAATGTCAAGAGTTAAGAAAGCTACTGTTTTTGATTTCTCTGCCATGAGAACTGGGAGACTATCAGGTTTCCATCTGCCAACCACATTCATACTTTCACCATGCTAACTGACTCACCTCAGAAATGCCTGCTCTGTCCTCTTATGTAGTAGGAAGCTTGAAGACATGGTAGCATGCACTATATTGGCACCACCTCTGGGCACAAGTACAGCTGTGGTAATGGGCAGATGTAACTTTTCTTTATTCTTCATTAGGGCGTTCTTGGGCATTGATTGTGTTTATCTATCCGTCATGTTATTTCTAGTCTTTTATAAGAGCACCCAAATTTTTCTTTGTGGCCTGGGTGGAGTTGACTCCAACTTGCAGCTCCAGGAATGAGGCAGTTGGCCTGTGCCAGACCAAGCAGAACCTTCCACGTATTTTTGTTGCTTTTTCTTGGGCTCCCCAACTGCTAGGATGTGCGCTGGATGCTCTTGGGTTTACTATCACCTAGGGGAGAGCCTGCTGGAAAGGAGGGGGCAGAGGAAAGAATTCTGATTCCAAGGATAGAGAAAGATTCCTGATGATGTTACTTGATAACCTGAATTCCAGATGTGAATTGATATATTTTGTTTCTTTTATTTTCTTTTTTCTTTTTCTTTTTCTTTTTCTTGAACTTTCTGAGTGAACTTGTAATCACCCCTGGCCTAAATTCTAGAAAATTATAGCAGAATGAATTACAAGCATTCCAGGATCAAGCAAGACTGTTTTCGAGTGAGAATACTAGGTTCAGAGATCTGTGTTGTAGTCCTTATTGTTCTGTGGAGTAAAGTTCTTTGGGGACATTATCCCTTGTTGTCACAGCATCTTGATTTTTTTCTCATTCACCCCAAGCCCACATGAGGCCTCTCATCACTAATGAAGTTGTCATGATGAGGCTTCTGGGGAAATTTCTGAAAATGGTCAGAGGAGAAAGGAGTCAACTGATGTGCAAGGAGATGTGACAAGGCAGAAGCAGAAGATAGAGCATCGGGGTTATAAGCCAGTAGCAGACAATAGACTCATTTTTCCTAATACCATACGGTAGCTCAGATAACTGCAGACACTGGCTGCAATAGAAAAGCCTATGACAAAGCAAAACAGGAAATAAACTTTGGGAAAAAAAGGAGATGTCCTACATCTTTTCCTTGGCATTTTATTTTTGGTGGGATACTTGTCGATAAAGTGTCAGATCCAAAGAGACCAGAGATTAGGAAGAAAGAGAAGCTAAGAACATTCCTTCCAAAAAGAAGGGCCTTCGAGATTTTGTTCAAAAGCTTTAAAGGTGGACTTCCTGTTGTGGCTTAGCGGTAACAAACCCTGCTAGGATCCATGAGGATGCTATTTCAATCCCTGGCCCAACTCAGTGGGTTAAGGATCCAGCATTGACAGGAGCTGTGGTGGTGTAGGTTGCATATGCAGTTTGGATCTGGTGTTGCTGTGGCTGTGGCATAGGGATCAGATTTGATCCCTAGCCTAGGAACCTCCATATGCCATGGGTGCAGCCCTAAAAAGACCGGAAAAAAAAAAGAAAAGAAAAGAAAAATTCAAAGATTTTCATTGAGCTGAATTGTCACATTTCACATAATTTGTTTTTACTTGAAATTTTTTTATTGAATGGAAGAGTCTTTAAATTCTGTAGTACTTTACAATTTTCAAAAGTTTCTCATACGAGAGTTAATATAATCCTCATAATAACCCCGTTTTTCCCCCACATCTATATTGCGTCTTCCCTCTGCCCTCTCCTGACTGGGAAACACTAGTTTGTTCCCTATATCTGTGAGTCTGCTTCTTTTTTGTTTTATTCACTAGTTTTCTTTTTGCATGTTTTTAAGATTGCGCATATAAGTGAGATCATACAGTATTTTTCTTTCTCTGTCTGACTTATTTCATTAAGCATAATGCCCTCCAGGTTCATCTACGTTGCTGCAAATGGCAAAATTTTGTTCTTTTAAAATCTTTTGTCAGAGCCCTGGCCTGAGCATGCTGATAAATGTTTAACAATTGGACCTCAAGGGTATGGGGGGGGAAACTGATTAGTGATGTTTGCCAGGTTTTGGTTGTATAAATACCACCCCCCCCCCGGCCTGACCAATTTCAAGTTATCAGCCTGGTGTCAGCTGACTCATAAAATTTCTGAAAATTTACCGATTGGCTATGATACAAGCCAGCTCCAGCCTACACTGTAATTACACAGTGGAAACTCTAATTATCTTTGCTTTTGTGTATACATTTATGGGGTATCTCCGTGGTCCTCCCTGAGAGTTCAGATGCAAATCAGAAAGAAAGGCTGTGGATTCCTCTGATGTCCTATCCCTGAGCACGGCTATTCTGATACCACTGGATGTTATGTTTCAGAGTAGAACCTTCACTGTGGAGGTCACAGGGCATGGCTGTAGGATCATTCTGATACTGTCATCCACACAGGCAAAATTAGTGTGGTATGCAGCCTGCTCTGATGTTTTAGGTGCTGGGATTCTGAACACAAAGGTAGCCATTGTAGGAAGAAGAGATGGTGCAACCTTTGCAAAGAAGAAAAGCATTTGCCCTGGGGCCAGAGACAATAACAAGGGGATCAGGAGGTGGAGGCACCCTCACCTGTCCCAGAACCAACAAGTTTCAACAGGGCAGGTAGAGAATCCACCAGCAGATAATGAAGCAGCCCCTGAAAGGACACAGAAAAGAAGGAAAGCTTGGGGATGACTTAGCAGTGGCAGCTGCAGGAGGAGGAGCAAGGAAGAAAAGAGAGGAACAAAAACAGGAAGAAGTAGCCACAGGAAATTGGCAAGAGAACATTTCACCTGTCGAGCAGGTGGGTCAGCCATCCAGGGAAGCAGAGGTGCGATTGTGTTAGGGAGGCTGATTGCAAAAAGGGAAGGATGAAGGATGTCTTCAAGGGAAATTGATTGAGACACATCATAAACATCCTATGAGCAGGTGTGAATATCTATGTGTCATTTCATAGTGAAATAGTGAAATTGTCATTTCGCCCAGGCAAAAGTCAAAGCCCAAACTGCATTGGCAGGCGAAGGAGAAAAAACTGCTCTAAAAGAGAAAATATACCAATCCTAATGTTTGAAGTGGAAGTTCAGGAAATGCAAGATTGATTATCTTTTTGAAAGGAAAACAGTAGAAATTCCTGCTACCCTTCAAATCTTTCCATTTATGACTTGGTCATGATAATGTCCAAATGCCCCCAAACTAAAAGGACAGTGGGTACTGTACATGGAACAGATGGTCCGTGGGGGGCTTGCTGTATCGCCCTTAGACCTCCACCCAATATTCTGTGATAACCTGTATGGGAAAAGAATCTGAAAGAGAGTGATGTGTGTATGTGTATAAATGGATCATTTGCTGTGCAGGAGAAATTATCACAACATTGTAAATCTACTACTGTACTTCAAGACAACTTTAATAAATGAAAAAAAAAAGGAAATGAAAAGACTGGATATTCTTTTTTTTCTTTCATTTTTTAAGGTTTCATTGAAGTATAGTTGACTTACAAGGTTATGAAAATTTCTCCTGTACAACAAAGTCTACACACATCTATCCTCTTCCAGGATTCTTTTCTTGCATATGTTATCACAGATTATTGGGTAGAATTCTCTGTGCTTATACAGCATCTCCCTGTTGGCCGATCACTCCATATAACTCAGTGTGCTTATGCTAATCTCAAACCCCCAGTCCATCCCTCTCGCCTCCCCAACCTGTCTCCTTGGTTAAACATTATTTTTTCAAAGTCTGTGAGTCTTATCTCTGTTCTGCAAATAAGTTCATTTGTATCCTTTTTTAAATTTTTTAAAAATTTTATTTTATTTTATTTTTTTAATCCAAGACTGGATATTCTTAAAGGAAAAGGTAGCCCAAGTAAGATGTATCTTTGGCTCCAACTGAAGGTAAGAAAAATGGCAATTAAGCAAGATGCTTGCATAACTTTTAAAAGAAGAAAGAAGGGATGACTTTGGGAGTACTTGTGAAAGAAGACTGCTGGGAAAAAACAAATGCTGTTTGCTCTTGGGGACAATGATTTCTTCTACGCTCCTTTTGGACTTGAAGGGAGATAAATGGCAAACTATAAACTGGCTACTTCACACAGATATATATCTACCAAACTTAGGATAAATTATATACGTAAAGAAAAGCTCAACAGGTGTTTCTTGCCCACTTATCCCAAAAAGGAGGAAATAAAAATCTATTAATCCAGGTATGTTCTCAACAAAGAAGTTAGGAAATCAAGGTTTCCCTCCACTCCCAAACCTGCATCTGAAGAAGAATATTTATGGACTTCACCATAAAAATAAATCAAAGATTTTTAAACACAAAGTGTATGTGAGCTCAGGAAGACACTATTAAACTCCAAATAGAAACGCTGCAGACTTGGCTTAGGCAGAACTGAATTTCAGCCCAAACCTGGCCTCCAACATTCCTTGCTCCTTTTGACAAGTCGCATACTCTCCCCAGCCTGTTTTTAATAAAATGCAGAAACTGGGGCAAATGCATAAGGGTTCTGTTCAGCATGAAATTGACACAGCATTCTACAATCAAGCAAGATTCAGTCTTTCTAAATACAAAGTAAATAATTCTTTTTAAAATTTAATTAATTCATTTTAAGTACATAAATAATGCATGGATAAAAGCTCTGTCTAAAATTTTTAAATAATACAAAATTATATAGAAAACCAAATTATGGTTTGCATACCTTCCCCTTCCCTCTCTCATTCCCCTCAACAAAGGTAACCGTCACTCATGATTTGCTGTGTATTCTTTCTGGTTCTTTTTCTATTTGCTTATACGTGAGGTCATTTTAATAGTTTCTACTAGTTTCTACTATTGAAGCAATGCAGTCACATTAGACAGAATTTAAAACCTAGAAGAGCAGAGAAGTAAAGAATATCCGTAAGTGCCACCCAACACAAACTCGTTAACCAATTTGACATATTTTCTTCAGATGTTTGCCTAAGCATAATTTTTAATAATAATAATAATACATGAAAGGAAAGGTATTCAATGCTTGGATGGAAAATTAACATGATTGCGTATTCTGCTTTGAGGTTATATTTTAGTACTTTGCAATGATTTTAATAATGCACCTGTTAGGAATCAGACAACTGAGACATAGACAGAGAAAAGAATTTTGTTTATAAGAAAGAGAAAATTATGAATAGCTAAGCCATTTTAAGATACTCAAGATGGATAGTAAATGCACTAGAAAGAAACCCAAAGCAATGGTTAAGGTCCGAATCAGACAGTTATAGAATCTTAGAGGTCAGAGAACATCTTGGTGACACCCAACCCATGTTTCTTATTCTAGAGATTAGAAAATGTAAGCTGGAGTTCCCGTCGTGGCGCAGTGGTTAACGAATCCGACTAGGAACCATGAGGTTGCGAGTTCAGTCCCTGGCCTTGCTCAGTGGGTTAAGGATCCAGCGTTGCTGTGAGCTGTGGCGTAGGTCACAGACGAGGCTCGGATCCCGAGTTGCTGTGGCTCTGGTATAGGCCGGTGGCTGCAATTCCGATTGGACCCCTAGCCTGGGAACCTCCATATGCTGCGGGAGCAGCCCAAGAAATAGCAAAAAAGACAAAAAAAAAATAAAAAAAAAAAAAAAATAAAGAAAGAAAGAAAGAAAGAAAATGTAAGCTCATGAAGGTTTTCCCAAAGTCACACAAGTAATAACTAATAAAGCCAAGGTTAGACCTCTCCTCACTCTTACTCTCCAGCCCCTTCTATTTTTTCCCTAGTCAAATACATAGTTCAAAGGAAGACATCTTTAGAGCTAGAAGGACCTGGATCTAGGTAGTCCCTTTTAGAGAAGAGCCAGTAGCCCCAGACCAAATCTGACCTACACAGTGTTTTTCAAAAATTAAAACAGAACAAAAATCTCTTACAAAATTCATTCATCCTCCTAATATTTTGGTGTCTACTCTTTTGAATTTTCCTCAGACATTTATGCCCTTTTCAAATAATAAAAGACACATTTTCCCTAGTATTTCTCAAATCATATGGCCTTTCCTTCTCTATGTCTATAAAAGTCAAGAGAATAATTAGGCTTTAATGGAGGTGTATATTTAGTTTTATTTATCCTTCAGTCAGGGCTAAATCTAGATCCCTACTTTAATTTCTCAGGTCCTTACATTTAATGCATTCCTATCACATTTGATTATATGTTAAAAATAAATACAGAACACTGCAAAGGAGCAATAACTAACTATTCACAACTCGAAATGCAGAAATATTAACTCTTTTATTCTTTAGATTAAGAATTATTTTACAAAGCTGGAAATAAAAATATTCTTATAAAGCCCCTCATGTCACTTTTCTCAGTCTTATCCCTCACTTTTTTCTTTCCTCCCTCTGCATAGGCAGCCCCCATCATCGAGTGAATATTCCTCCATAAACCATGTATTAACACATATAGTTATCTAATCTAATTTACATGATATTTACTACTGTATATATTTAATATATACAATGTCTATTGTAAGTGGTGGTATTTTTGTTTATTTGTGTTTATATGTAGTATGGCACAGTAGATACATAATTTCTTTAAGTTGCTTTTTTAAATTTAGATACTAAGTATCATTAATCATTCTCTGAATATAATGTCTATCTCATCCATTCATTTTACTCTCTTATCAATTTTATATTTATGTTTATGTACAATAAGCTATATCCATTTAAGGTGTACAGTTCATTGAGGTGTACACTCATTAATCCACCAGCAAAATCAAGATATAAAACATTCCATCACAGCAAAAATATTTTCCATGCCTTTTTTCCTGTTGCCCCTAGACCAAGTCAACCACTGATTTTATTTTTGTCACTATAGCTTAATTGGCAATTTATACAAATTGAAATCATACTGTATTTTCCTGTGCCTGACTTCTTTCCCTCAGGGAACTGATTTAAGTTTCATGTTGTGTGTTTCTGTAGGATTTTTCTTTTTTTCTTCCTATTGATGAGTGGTATGCTAATGCATGGACTTGTTTTATCTGTTCACCCAGTAAAGACATCTAGGTTGTTTCCAGATTTTGCTATTATGAACTAAGCTGCTGTAGACATTTAGGAATATGTTGTTGGTGGACATGTTTTTATTTTCTCTTGAGGAAATATCATATGGTAGAGATACATTTAACTTTTTTAAAATTGCCAAGTTATTCGTTGGTTTGGTTCCATTCTCTCCCTCTCTACTGTGATTTTTGCATGGCCCCATGTGTCCTAATGCTTTTTTTTTTTTCTTTTTCAATTTCGTCTATGTCTTCAGATTATCTGCTTTTCAATTTTTTTCAAGATTACATTTCAAGTTGATTGACATTTCTGTCAACTCCACTTTTCTATCTTGTCTATTCAATAATTTTTTAAACTTTAGATACTATATTTTTAGTGCTTTCTCAAATTTTTCTATTTGTTCACCAAGATTTCCTACGTTTTAATTTCAGTTTAGTTTTCTTTACCACAATGATAATCATCCTCGTGATTGCATGAAAATCTTTGATAGTTTCAGCCTTTCTTTGACATCTGTTGTTTATCTTTTCCTTTGAAGAGTTCACACTTTCTTTTTTTTTTTTTTTTTTTTTAGGTTGAGCATTTTGCAATATTATCTAGGACTTTGAAAATGTTACATTGTATTAACTCTGGGCTCTGTCAGGTTGTTCCAAAAGAAGTATTGGTACTTTTGTTTTAGGAGGCAATGAACTTAGACACAAATTTCAGGATGTCAGATATGAATTCAATGAAAATTTTAAACCTTAGTTTCCAGTGCTTTTAGTTTGTTTTTGCCTGCTTCACATTCAGGGGTCAGCCAGAGGTAGGCTGCATTTATCCACCGTCAGGAGTCAGGAGGGCCCCTTGCCTAGCTCCCTCATTTCTGAGGCTCCTTGCTCTCTGGAAATTCTCTTTTAACTGGTTTCTTTCATGCTTACCCCAACCAAAATTGTAGCTGCTCTTGCCACTGCTGTCAGGATGACTGCTGCTTTCAGGACAGCCACCCCCTCCCCACCCCCGCCATCCACCAAAGACAGGGGACTCATTCTAGCTAGTCACTTTCTTCAAGTGTTGACTCCCTTCCAAAGTCTCCTTGCTTCAGTCAAATCACCAGAGCCAGATAGTTGGTTTTTTGTGTGTTGTTGAGAGTTCATAGGTGTCATTCGGAGAGAATCCATTTTTTAGGAGCTTACTCATCCATAGGCTCACATATTCGTTTTAACTGCTGGCTTTTTGCCTTTTGTTGACTGGCTATGCCCTTATTTATTTCTTTATCTATTGATGGAATTGTTACTGGTTTTGATTTTCAAAATTCAAATAATATGGAATGAATCATAGTTACATATATATCTTAATGCATTTGTGTTAGAGGGTGTAGGTGGGGTGTAGGCATGCCTATCTTTGACTTTACTAGATTTCGAGAAATTATTCGAGAAATTATTCTTTAATATGTTTTTAGCAACTACATTTCCAACAGCAGTTTTGCAACTTCCCATTTTCCACATCCTATCCAATATTTGGTATTCTCAGTTACTTTAATTTTTCATATTAAAATGTAGGGAATGTTGTCTGATTGCTCTTTTTTTTGCAATTCCCTAATTACTAGAGAGGTTAAACAAATGCTTATGTTTATTGACTATTTGTCTTATCTCTCCTGTGAATTGTCTGTTCATAATATTTTTTGTTTTTCTATTAAATGTTTATCTTATTGATTTGTAGGAATATGTTATGTATTTCCTGATTTCTAATTATTTGCATTGCAAATATCTTCTCTCATTCTGTTGCTTACCTTAAAACTTTATGGATGGCATAGTTTCTAATAAAGAAGTTTTATATTTTGATGGAGTCAGGTTTATCACACTTTGTTTTATGTGTTCTAGTTTTGATGACTTCTTTGCGAAATCACTGTCTCTTTTTACATTATGTATTCAAACATTTATGTTCCAGTCACTCTTCTAAAAACTGGAGAATATGCTAGTTTAAAAAGTGGTAGTAAAATAGAAAATAAACTTACAACCCAATTAATATAGAAAAAGTAATAGCAGGTACTGAAAATTGCTATAAAGAAAAATAAAACAACATGACAGGTAGCATAACAACAGGCTTAAGGATACAGTCTTTGGAGCCAAACTTTCTGGGTTTTATATCCTGGCTCTGTCAAGTACTAGTTGAGGGCAGTTATTTTAATCCCTGTGTGCCTCAGTTTCCTCACTTATAAAATGGGGGTGATACTAATTGTGTAGTTGATGGGGTTGTTTTCAAGAATTAAATATATAATTCACATATACTATAATATAGTATACATAATATATACTATACTATGTGTACATATATATTTTATATAATCAAATAACAAAATATAGAAATACTATGTATTATTATACAATAACATTTGATATATATTTTACTGTGTGATGCACGATATACTATATGTATGAATATTTATGTGATATATATTTGTATATAATAATAAAATATATCAATTATATAATGTAATATGTAACAGAAAATATATATCATATATTTAATATGAAATGAAATGCCTAGGACATAGTAAGGTCTATGTCAGTGTTTGTTAAATTACATAAATTACAATGTGATAATAGCAACTAATAGAAAAGGAACAGGGCCGTGTTATAGATTCTTTGTGAAAAACTTGACCAAAGAGGTTATACTGAGCAGACATGGATGAAATGATCTGGGAAAATCCTTTCTGCTTATGTTCTAAAAATTTAAGATCTTATCCTATAATTTTGTTAACAATTTAAATTTTACTTTTCCATTGTTTGTTTTTAAATCCATCTGGAGTTTAATTTCATGCATGATATAAAGGAGGGATATAATTATATTTCCTTCCATATGGGAAGCTAGTCATGCCAGCAACATTTACAAACTAATCCATTCTTTTTTCCCAATTTCTTAATTTCTTCCATATTTATGACAGTGTGTATTTATTTGAGGACGCACTAATCTATCTGACTGTCCCTGTGCCAATACCATGCCGTCTTAATTACTAATGAATAGTAAGCTTTGGCATTTTATAGGGCAAATTCTGGCTATCTTCCAAATGATCTTGAATGTTCTTGTTCATTTATATTTTCATGTAAATTTTAGAATCTCTTTGTTAATCCCATGAAAAATCATATTGGAATTATTTTGAAATCACATTGAGTTTGGTGGAGAACTGACAGCTTGTTGAATTTTTTCTTCCATGAAAATGGTATACACAAGGATTTGTTAAGTCTCATTTTATGAAAACGTCTTAAATTGTCTGTAAAAAATTCTTTTATAATTTTGTTAACATATCCCTAGGTATTTCTTAGTTTTTGGGGCTAATAAGAATATCTCCCTTTACAATTTTCTTTTCTAATTAGCAATTGCTAGTGTAGAAGAATATTAATGTGTTGATATTTATCTTCTATTCTGCAAATATTTTAAGCTTTCTTACTAGTTTATGATAGTTTATCTGTAGAATCTCTAGATTATATTGTAAAAATAATCACGGTATCTAGATAATAACACATTTTCTCTTCTTTTCTAATCATAAACTTTATTTTTTTTTTTAAAAGTGATTAGAGTCTCCATTATAATACTGAATTAATGGGAAGTAGAAGGCATCCACATAGTGTTCCTGGTTTAATGGAAATCCCTTGAAAATTCCACCATTAATTATATTTGTTGTATATTTAGTTGGTGCACTATAACACGTAAGGCATATTCTTCCTATTCTTAGTTTTTTCTTTCTTTTTTTTTTTTTTCTTTTTGCCTTTTGTAGGGCTGCTGCTGCGGCATATGGGGGTTCCCAGGCTAGGGGGCTAATCAGAGCTGTAGCCACCTGCCTACACCAGAGCCACAGCAATGTGGAATCCAAGCAGCGTCTGCGACCTACACCACAGCTCATGGCAACGCCGGATCCTCGACCCACTGAACTGCAACCTCATGGTTCCTAGTCGGATTCGTTAACCACTGAGCCACGATGAGAACTCCCCTTTTCTTCCTATTCTTAGTAAGGAATTTTATCAAATGATTTTTTCTGCATTTATGGTTTTTCACTTTTACTCTCTTAATTTTTTATTAAATTGGATTTATGGTGTTGAGTAATTGTAGCACTCTTTAATCAAGTTACTTGATTATGATGTTTTAAAATATGTTGTTGGAGTTCCCATCGTGGCTCAGTGGTTAACAAATCTGACTAGGAACCATGAGGTTGCGGGTTTGATCCCTGGCCTCACTCAACAGGTTAAGGATCCAGCATTGCCGTGAGCTGTGGTGTAGGTTGCAGACGAGGCTTGGATCCGGCGTTGCTGTAGCTGTGGCTAGGCTGGTAGCTACATCTGTGATTAGACCCCTAGCCAGGGAACCTCCATATGCCCTGGGTGTGACCCTAAAAGGACAAAAGACCAAAAATGAATAAATAAATAAATAAATAAAATAAAATACAATACATTGTTAGGTTAACTGCACTTGTTATGTTGAGAGATTTTGTGTCCCTGTTTGCAAGTGAACTTTAGTTCTTCACCTGTTTGCTGTCTGATCTGTTCCTTCTTGCTTTTGCTCTATGTATTGAAGAAAACATTTCCCATTCTTTAATGACTTCTGTCTTCAGAGCACATGAGGTCAATGAGAAGCACCGGATGTATACTAAAGGATGGGGAAAAATGAAAAAGCAAGAGTATTATGACTTCAATCTCTCTTTCCAGAGTGAGTGTCCAATGGTGGCTGCACCTCTTTGCTGGTTTCATCTCTTACCAGTTATTCTCCTCTCTGTGATTCTAGATTTGCCAGACAGCTCACCGTAAATTGCTGCCTCTGCTAGGTGGTCCCTAATTCTGGGCCCCAGTAAAAACAAACTTTTGTCTTTGTACCTTTTGCCCTTGAGCTGATATTGGCTTCTTGTTATTGCTAATCCCTCAGTGACTTCACAGTGCCAGCTTTGAATTTTCAAAAAAAACCTTTTTTTTTTTTTTTTTTTTTTTTTTTTTGCCGTTTCTTGGGCTGCTCTCGCGGCTTATGGAGATCCCCAGGCTAGGGGTCTAATCGGAGCCGTAGCCACTGGACTAATCGGAGCCGTAGCCACTGGACTATGCCAGAACCACAGCAACACAGGATCCAAGCCATGTCTGCAACCTACAACATAGCTCAAGGCAACGCCAGATCCTTAACCCACTGAGCAAGGCCAGGGATCGAACCCGCAACCTCATGGTTCCTAGATGGATTCATTAAACACTGCGCCACGACAGGAACTCCCCCTAAAAAATTTTTTTAAATCACCTGTGTTACCAGTTATGACCCTGACTCATACATCCTACAAAGTTATATTTATGTATCCCTCTTGTCCATTTGGCATTGTGGCTTATCCTCATAAAATGAAACCAGTAGTTATCACTCTTTTTTTTTTTTTTCTTAAGCATGATTTCTATGAGATAAAAATTGGCCTTGAAAAAAATGTTTTTTCTTTTTATAGCCGCACTTGCAGCATATGAAATTTCCCAGGCCAGGGATCAAATGTAAACTGCAGCCATGACCCACACCATAGCCTCAGCAACACTTTAGCCTTAACTCTTCTGAGCCAGGCCAGGGATTGAACCCACATCCTCACAGAGACAACATCAGGTCCTTAACCTACTAAGCCACATCGGGGATTCCGGACATTGAAAAGCTTTTATGGTGACAGAGAAACTAGTGAAGTTATATTAAAGATAAATAAAAATTTTATCATCTTGTTTCCTCAGATTATATTTTACAAGACAATGGAATATGTGTTTTTAAAAATATTATAAATATTTTCCTTAGAGAGAGGATATCTTTGTATGAAATGAGTAGGATAAATAAAAAATTCTTTATGTCAATTTAAACAATGGTCTTATTTGATTTCAATCCTTGTTCTAGACTTTAGTTCCAAAGTTAAGGGAGAGATTTTGTACCATATGTGTCTTAGAGATAAAACTTTGACATAAAAGATGCTCATGTACCTGTAAGGTGTCATTAATTGTGTTCTTGTTATTATACATGAATAATTTTCTTTTAGTTAAGTGGGTAATGACTTTCTGTAACTCCACCCAGCATTCCAACCCTCCCCTTCCCATACTGGAGTAAAGGAAGTCATTGAGAGATTTTAAGCTTTGTTATTCCAAGCATGACACACAAGAGAAATAAAACCTGTCTGATGGAATATTTGGAAGCTGATGGTTAAATGTGCAAGTAGGTAAAAATTATTACCCCACTTTCTGCTATCTTAACTTCCAAAAATTCCTTTTGAGGCTACATATTTTTATCATTAGGGAGGTTAAGGATGACTTTTCCCCTTACTATTTATTAGGTAGCACTGTGTCAGTTCTATATATATTCTCATTTAATACTCTCAAAGACCTTTAATATGTATTATTGCAACCATTTGACAGATGAGGAAAGTGAGGCTCATGGTGGTTAAGTTACCCCAAATTCATAGAATCAGTAAGTATCAGTTCATATTTTAAAACAAGCTTGCCTGGCTTTAAATAGAATATTATCATGATAGGTAATAGGTAATATTACAACATTACCTATTGGTCATAGTTTGTGTTTCTATACAAAACCAAAACCTTATACTCTAGGACCCTATCTTAGGTAAAGGGGCACATCAGTGTCACTTCAAGGAACTTTTCACAGTATACAGACACGCAGAGGTGGTATTGAAATAGCCAGCTACCTCCTGTGTCGCTACACCTTCACTTGCATATAACAGCTGAATATCAATCTTGCCTATGTTTGAACGCTCCCCCTTCTCCTGTGGGGTATGCATTTGGGGTCTGGACCATTTAATTTAATAATCCATGAGATTTTTCCAGTCATGGCACATTTGTAAGTTTTCTGACATAAACTGGGAGGAAGGAGGAAAGTTAGGGAGAAGACCCAGCCATCTGAACATCTAACACCTGTTACCCGCAGATGTTTCACATGGGTGCATTTGCTACTATGAACAACCATGCTTATTTCCGTAGTTCATACATATGACAGTCACATTTTTTCTTCTATTTACTGTAATACTCATTTCTACCTTTCTTGCACAGTGTCCAAAACCAGGGGGAACCATCTATGCTCATGATTTCAGTTTATGGTAATCTGGTTCACAATAACTGGAATTTATTCTGGTGATTTGTTTTGGAGTATTTACTTCTGTCCCTGGTTTGGGACAGCAGTTCTATTTTTCAACCAAACATGAATATCAGCTCCACAGTTCTGATGAAACTGAGACAGAATGCAATCCCTCAATCCACAGCAAGCCTTCTCCCTTCGAAATCAGTCTCACACTCCTAAGGCACCATGTCTTTGGCAGGATCCAGAGAGGTTATGCAATAAAACGAGTTATCAGACTTTTATAGTGAAAATCTTCCTTTGAAACCAAATGAACATCTGAATTGCGTACTGCAGGTGGAATTATAAACAAGGGCTCAGAATCATGAGCTGTTTAGAAACTCTTTCTCACTTTTTGGAGTACATTCTTATCTAGGAAAATGTACTCTTGTACACTGATTGAACAATCTTCCTCTTTGGTGCTGTACTGGGCTTATACAAATACTTATCTTTTCTTCTGCTCAACTTTTCAAGATGCCATATACCTTTTTTTGCAGATTTTCTGACTGTGTTTCATGACTTTCAGATGATGTCACTTTCCTGATCTTTCAAGTTTTATATTAGCATTCCTATTTAATTCTCTGAAATTAAATAGGGACTATGACTTTACACATTCTGGGTCATACTCTTAAGTGTGCATGGTTAATTCTTGGTGCCAGTTCATTCTCTAGCTTGGCTAGGGATTGCTTTTATTTTGCATTTAATTATATCAGGGATGGAATGTTAATACATGTTGGTTCTTTACCAAGATCACTGGTCTGGGAATCAAGAATATTTACAAAGTTCACTTAACCTTTGTAAGCCTCAATTTCTCATTATTGAAATAGGGAGCTAAAAGTAAATGTATTTATTGCCTTTTAATCAAAATCTGCAGTAGTGCTTGGTATACAATAAGCACTCAACAAATTATTGTTAAATTAAATTGCATTATTTATTTTCTCTCTCAGCTCCATCTACTGAAGCAGGAAAAACGTCTATATCATTGCTGTTACTTTAATTATATAGAAATACTAGCAGGACCTCTTTTAAAATCCAGGGAACATGGCAGAATTAAATTGTGAGTAATATAATTCCAAGATGAATGTCAAAGGAATTTCAGTTTTAATATAATGACATCAAAGCTAGTTTATGAATTACAGGGGAAAAAAAATCAGCCTCATTACTTCAATGTTACACCCTTTTTGGACCAAAATATAAATTACTTGGTTTGATTACCCACCCGGTTTACTGCACTTGGCTCTAAATGACTTTTGATTGTTTCTAAAAATCAAATCCATCTTCAAAGGATAGCGATTTCTTAACATTGAAGGGATTCAAAAGATTATGCCACAGGCTCTGATCTGAAGGAACCAGAAAGAGGACCCAGCAGACTCTTTGTTATAGATTAATAAGCAAAAAAAAAAAAAAAAAAAAAAATCAGAATACCTGGATTCTACCCCTAGCTTAGAAAATAATTAGCTGGGTTTAAACAAGTCACTTTACTATGAATATTATTAGCATCTCCATCCCTATGTGAAGTGCGTGGGCTAGTTGATTTCTTCTAGAGCTAGTATTTTAATTTGAATATAGTAGCAAAATGTAAGAAATGCGTTGAAATCATTCAAGTTTGTGAGAACTTATACATGGAGTCATCCAAGTTTATGAGAACTTTATTGTTATTTTATTGTTGAATAGTTCAGAAATTTATTTAGGGTGATTTTAAGTGGGAGAAAGCAATGAGGTGTTGAAGGATATACGTATATATATATTTTTTTTCGGTAGAGTAAAAAATTATTTTAAAAACTCATGCAAACCATGTTGTAAATAACATAGAATTTGATTTAAGCTAGTTTAAACAACAAAGAAATATACTGGTCCATGTAATTGTAACAGCTGGTGGAGGGTCTGCCTTCCAGCTGTGCTAGGTTCATAATTTAGGCTGTGTCACTGGGGTCCTAGTTTTTCCCTCTCTGTCCTGCTAACCTGGGATTGGCCCTCTCCTCAGGATCTACAGGGTGTTCCCCTGCCAGCTGCAGCTCTCCTCCTATAGACCCAAAAAGTTGCAGACCTCAGATTTATTCTATGCCACTTAAAGAAAGAGGAGATCTCTTCAGGTAGCTTTGTAAAGTAGAGAGTGGAAATCTACCTTCATCTCCTGATGACTGGGTATTAGACTCAGCTGACTCTTGCGGGGGTTGGAGGGCATGGTGGCAGAGTTTTTGGTGTCTTGTCCAAGGTGGTGTCCATATAGGTCATGGCAGGGCCATCAGGAGGTGGCGACAGTGCTTTCTCAGGAGAAGCTCCAGAATAGGATGAGTTTTTTTCTAATCACATTTCTGTATTGGTTCATGTCACCAAAACTTCCAGCAGAAGGTCTTCTGCACAACATTCACACCTGGTCCTCTGGCTTCCAGGAAACCCCCCCCTAAGTCCCAATAGATTATTTTTCTGCTTGAATCGGACAGAGTGGATATTGTTGTCTGCAACTAGGCTGCCGACTCACACACTGAAGTTCTACAGAGCCTGTGACACACATCTTTACTCCTCTGGCTTTGAGAAGATTATGTGAGTATTAAAGCATGTCCTTACACGGGGAACAAAATGAAATGAAGTAGATACTTTAGTGCTGATGATATTCAATGTAATTTAGGTTTGGAGTTTCTTGATTATTTTTTTAATTATCAAAATTTCCTAATTATCTTGGTTACTAGAATTTTTAAAAATAATTAGCCAAAAAAAAAAAAAAAAAGGAGTTCCTGTCATGGCTGAATGGTTAACGAATCCGACTAGGAACCATGAGGTTGTGGGTTCGATCCCTGGCCTCGCTCACCGGGCTAAGGATCCGGCGATGCCGTGAGCTATGGTGTAGGTTGCAGATGCGGCTCGGATCTGGCGTTGCTGGGATTCTGGCATAGACCGGCGGCTACATCTCTGATTAGACCCCTAGCCTGGGAACCTCCATATGCTGCGAATGTGGTCCTAGAAAAGAAAATAATAATAATAATAATTAGGAAAAAATTGATTTTTTTTCTACTTATTGTACATTTTGTCACAAATGCTTCTTTCAAAAGACAGTTTCACCACAGAGCCACACATCATGAGGATTTGACTACTGCTCTTTACTCCAGAGGAGTCTCAAATTCATACATTTGAATTAGTAACTTAAACAGACTTCCAGATAACTGTGCACTCATGGACCTTTTAAGATGGATGAAGTGTAATTAGCAGTATTCCTCTGCTGTTTGCCATTTAATTTTCTGGTCTTGAAACATCTATAAGCCGGAGATGTGAATAATTCTAAAATGTGAGGGAGGCCATGTCATTTCCAGTTCTGAAAATGTTTCCCAAGCTCAAAAGGTGTGGGTAGTTTTGTGACTATTTCAGGCTGGATCATGAAGTTGAACTCATAAATCACATTTTGTCATTGTGTATCTATTTCAGAATAGTGGCACTCCATATGATTCCTTTCCATACTTGCTATCTCTTGGCAGAATTTCAAGATAAATATTTTCCGTTGAAACTCACACCTCAAAAAAATGACCACAAGGGACAGGTATTGGTAATCCCTGAGCTGCTCTAGGAAAAAAAAAAAAATATGTATATATATATATATATATACATATTTTTTTTTTTAAAAAAGGAAATGCAGAAGGAGAAAGACCTTTGAAAATATCAGTCGATTCTTCCCAAACTGACTTATGTTAACTTGTTTTAAATTCTGTCTAAATGGTAGGCCAAATTTTGCTTACGCTAATCAGATAAATTCAAATACCTTGAGCATAGGCATATATTTTAATGTTAATTTTAATGTGTATGAAAGCTATATATTTATGTATAAGTTAACATGTCTAATTGTACTATAAAGTTTATGAACAAAAACAGTAGTTCCCTTCTCTTCCCTCCAAACTTGAGAGTCTCATTTCTTTGAGATAATAATTTTGAGCTTTTTTAGTTTTCTTCTGGAAATCAAATCCATATTCTTAAATACTATCCTTTTAGTGATTTTTATCAGTATGATATATAAGCTACTGAATATACATAAGCTATTTATAAAGATAAATGTGAAGATTTAATTATCTTATACCACACAGACACATACCTCCCCTACTTTCAATCTCTCCTTTTATCTGATTGCGCATATTTCCATGCAGCGGCCTCTGCCGAACCCAGAAGTAGCCTATGATTATGTTTCCATTTTAATTCAATCCTTTATATTTTCTTAAGCTCATAATCTCCTAATTTTTTTATTTTTCTTAGTTTCTATATACCTACTGCAATTTTTCCATGTGCTCTAATACATCTATTAAATGCTTATCTGTAATATTTTCTGAGTGTTTAATTCATCTGATAATCTGTTTTTTTTGGGGGGGGGGCATTTTCTCTAATCTGGGATGCTCTTTCGGCATCTTTCTTCTCCAAGCAGGGCCAGGGCCTTTGGTATCTTCTTATTCTCCTTAGGAGGGGCCCGGTTGTAACCCGTAGTGATTCTCATCTGGACATCCTTTTTTGCTGCTCTTCTGGATGAGAAATAACACAGAGAGCAGGAAACAGGTGTGGAGCTGCATGGTGTTGACTACAACAGCCATATAGTTCACATCAGTTATATCCGTGCAGCACAGAAGAATAGCTGAAGGGATCGTGGCGGGCATATAAAGAAGTGGCGTTCTTCTATATTTCATGGGAAATGAAATCCGTTTATGTTTCTATAGGAAACCACTCTGTTCTAGTGCACGCAGACATTGTTCTTGGAAAAAAAAAATGTTACTTCAACAGATTTTCATTATCTAAGTTAAAACCAAAATTCCTAAGAAGACCTACAAAGTCTCTAAGGTCCTTGATCATCTGGCCCACCTCTCAGATGTTACAGGGCTCCACTCTCTTGCCCATTCTCTAAGCATCAGTAGTATAACCTTCTGTGGTGCCTCATATGGGCACCCCCCCACCCCCACCCAAGCCTATGCATGAGCTAGTCCATCAACCTGGAGTACTCTTCAACCAGCCCAGCATCTTTTCTGTACCTGGTTAACTCATCTTCCTTTACCTGGTTAATTCATTCACTCTTACCTTGACCTCGCGTCCTTGCAGAAGCCTTGCTGACATCCCAGCCACACCCAGTGTTCCCAGTTACATTCTCCCATGGGGCCTGGGATTTCCTGTACATTGTCCTGACCACAGTGTGTTTTTTTACATATTTGTTGATTATTTGATTATCTAACTCCCCCAAGAATTCATCGGCTGCATGAGAACTGGGACCATGTGTATTTGGGCTCACAATTAATTCCCCCAAACCTAGCATAATCCCTGGAAATAGGAGATACTTAATGAATATTGACATATCTGAATAACTAAATACATAACAGCCAAATAATTAAAATTTGACAAGAAATAGACATCTCAGCATGGCTCTGTTTGTTATACATTGAACATAAGACATTGCCTACACGTGGTTATCATTTAGTGGATATTTCTTGATTTAATGCATTAATTGATGGAATTTGACTTGGTAGTTTCAAAGTAACAAGTTATGATAGGTTTGACTCTAAGAGAAACATGAATATGGGCATATTTCCTTTAAAATCTCTGGGGATATTGAATTCAGATGTACGTCCATTGTACTATTATTTTTAAATTTGTCTAGACCATTCTCTCTTACACTGTGTCTACCTGGTTAAGAATACTAAGTAGATCCAGATTGCAGAAGTGTATTCACTGTTGTTTTGTTTTGCTGAGCCACCACAAAGCCCATGAGGTAAAAGCCATAGTCTAGACACCCACAAAACTCCTCTTCACCTACTGATTATTTGCTCCCATTTTACGACAGTTTTAACTGGCTTGGTTATCTCTTTTCAGTTTTGCAAATTAAAAGGGCAGAGAGTTTATTAAAGAATAAAAAAGAGTTGATTACAAAGAAGGTGCCAGAAAATCTTCCAAAGGCAAACACAATTAAACACACACACACACACACACACACACACAAACTGGAGTGATTTAAATAATTGCTAAAGTGTTCTACATTCCTCTGTTGAATCGAAGGACATTTAAGTAGTATTAAAGTAAGTGATTAGCGTTAAAATGCTTTTGACTAATTAAGTAATAACCAACTCAGTTTAACATGAAGGGAATGCCTAGTCTATGTTCAGAATGTTGCAATTCAGAGTAATTAAATAACCTAGTTTCGTGACTTAAGGGAGTTTGCCCTCAGGGATAGCCAAAGCTTGGCTTTCTGGAAGGATCCATTCTCTAGGGATTCTGAATGGCCAAGGTTTTATTGTACTTCCTGAGCTAAATTTCCTGCTGATAATAAAAAAAATAGAGGGTTTCCTGTTTGGTTTCCCTTGTTTGTGTGTTTCCATAGCATTCATGGTGGCCCTAGAGCTTAAAGTGACAAAGAGAAATTCAAAACATGAAGAAAACCCTTTCCCTGTGCTGAGACTTGAACTTTGAAATGGTGTATGTGGTGGTGTGTGTTATTTTTGCCTGTGCAGTGATAATATTCATTAAATATTAAAAATTATTTGAAAGACAGGTCAGTAAAATAATGGGACGTATTCCCTTTCAAGTACTGCTAAGAAGAATACACTAATGTGTCTATTGAAAACACTAAATTAAATTTAGAAAATCTAATGATTCCAGTAGGAATCCTGTTACTGTCCACTTTACTGAACCACCTTGGGCAAAAGTTTCCTCACAGTATAAGGAGAAATACTAATGTCTGGTCTACCACGCTGCCAAGGTTTCAACAAACTAAATAAGCTATTAAGCACAAGGTGGGCTTTGAAAAGAAAACAAATCTAAATGTCAATCATCATGTTTAGGTCTGCTCGTAATAACAACAAAATAAACTTATAGGTATGGGCATACTGTATAATTATACTGGTTTTGAACAATGTTTCTTACTTATATTAATATCTTAGCTAAAGCAACCAGATATAATGGCTTCAAGGAAGTATAGTGTCAATAATAATTGTTAAGATTCTTATTGTCCTGGGTTCGAATTTCCTTTGTGTATAGAACTACATCTCAGGCTTATTTTACTTGCCACCCACATTGCTGAAAATCTGGAACAATACCAGCATGTCTCTATCAGACAAATGAGGGTAGAGACACCTTTCTGGGAATGTTCGTGGACCAGGTCATACTTCTGCCACAGAGCTGGGGTGAAGAGCCATGCAGTCCAGTTCCTTTGGACATGTGCACTCTTTGGGCATGTATTAACAATGCCAAATTTAATTGTTTTAAATAACATAATCTATGGGCAAAATAGCCAAAGCATGGATATGCCGCAAGTATTTATGACACACATGAAATGAGAACAAATTTTTTTTTTTTTTTTTTTTTTTTTTTAGTGCAATAGAATTGTGTTGACCCCATGGAGCTGGGAACTACTTAGCTGGATTCCTGTTAGACTTCATTATGGGGTCTGCTAAATGAAATGCCCTTAATATGCTCCTGGGTTTGGGGAAGCAGGAGGTGTGTATTCAGATATAATGAATGAATGACCTTGCCAGAAATTACTCCCGTCATGCATGTTTCATATTTTAGCCATTCTTTCTCTACAACTGGGCGTTGTGTAATTTAAAACATATATTTTCCAGGGATGCTAAGAAATTCAGGTTGTCACAAGAAGGAGAAACATCCTAGCATTTCTCAGACACATGTGAGGGGGAAGAATCTTACAAGTGGGGAAGGAAAGCAGATGATCTTTATCAGGTAGTTATGAAATTGTTTGGAAGAACTGGTCTCTTTCTTACTTATTTCTGGTCATCTGCATCAGGGGACTGACTTGCCCAGTGATACAAACGTGGAGCTATTCTGAGCAAAGAGCTCACAATGAAATCTGCACCGAAGTTTTGCAGGGACCTCAGTAATGGATTTATACAGGGAAACCACACAGCCTTTCCTTCTGTGAATCTTGCAACTCTGTTAAAGCAGGCTAAGTGAAGAAGTAGCCAAAATTTTTCTATAATTCTTCGAAATCCTCCTATTCTAGAAGCACTCCAGATTTACATGGCAACAGAAAAATGCCAACGAAATCAAGATTGCTAAGTAGCCAGTCAGCAAGCTGGTAGAAAAGTAAAACATTTTGAGTATAAGAGGCTCACCAGACTGAAATAAAATCAAATGAAATGATTCTATTTTGATGCATTTTGCAAAAATATTGACAAAGTCTGGCTATTTCCCTTGTCACCATCTTACTTCTCAATTTTCTCCCTTGTAATGAAGCATCCTCCATTTTCCTTTTTTTTTTTTTGTCTTTCTGCCTCTTCTAGGGCCGCTCCTGCGGCATATGGAGGTGCCCAAGCTAGGGGTCTAAATGGAGCTGTAGCCACCAGCCTGCACCAGAGCCACAGCAACGTGGGATCCGAGCCATGTCTGCAACCTACACCACAGCTCAAGGCAACGCCGGATCCTTAACCCACTGAGCATGGCCAGGGATGGAACCTGCAACCTCATGGTTCCTAGTCGGATTCGTCAACCACTGCACCACGATGGGAGCTCCCCTCCATTTTTCTAATCGATATAAGCCAGGGTCACACTAGCTAAGGTAAAGGAGGTTAGAATTTATTGCACTTCAAAACATATTATTCGATGAGTAACTACAGCTCATCTTTAATGGGAAATCTTTCTACCAAGAGCCCCCAAAAGTGGTGTTAGAAAAATAAAATCATGTATAAGTAAAGTTTACACATAATTGGGATGGTAGTGGTTATAAATCTGAATTAAGATAAAACATAAAAATATTTCGTGGAAATTCTTCCTTTGTTATTCCCTAAGTTTCATTCTCCAGGTCACCATTTTAAAGCCATTTGTAATCTTGCCAAAAGCACTGAGAATCTTTTCCTGTAGAGGACAGGTATTAGATCCTAGAGCTCATACTATCCACGAGGTAAGGGGTGGGGGGGGTTGGTCTAGAGGTTTGTATAACCCATAAACAAGCACTAAATTTTTCTAGGGAGAGGATGAACCCCGATTGCACTCCGAGGTGCCTGCTTTAAAAATCCAACGTGTCCGTCATGTTGATTTATTAATTCCTAAAATCTGGGAAATAGGAAAGGGGACACATGCTGAGATTCTTTTTCCTCAACAAATGTTTTTAAACTTATCTATTGTTCCCTGCTTCCTTGTTCATTCCCAACAACATTGTAATTAGGGTCAAATTTAGCTGGTCTTTCTATTAGCCAAACAAAGACATTTTGAAAGACAGCCATAAAAAATTGTTAACAGTAATGCAAAATTAGAAATTATTCAGGATTTGAAAGTCTCACTTTGGACAGTTAAATTTAATAGGTTATTAATACGGAACCAAATAGCACCAAAAAAATGTTGAGACTGAGGTTTGGCAAACTATGGCCTATGGGGCAAATCTGGCCTGCTGCTTCTTTTTGTCCAAGTTTTACTGAAGTGCAGCCACGCCTATTTGTTTGTGAACTCTTTATAGTTATGGAATTTACTTTCTCACTAAAATGTCAGAGTTGAGTACTTGTAAAAGAGACCACATGGCCTCCAAGACCCAGATATTTACTATCTGACATTTTATAGAAAATAGTTTGCCAACTCTGCTTTAGACATCACCTTTTTTTTTTTTCCTTTTGGTATGTGAAATTTCCTAGGCCAGGGCTTGAACCTGTACCGTAGCAATGACCAGAGCTGCTGCAGTGACAATGCTGGATTCTCAACCTGCTGCACCACAAGGGAACTCCTAGATACCACCATTTTTTAATTAAAATCATCTGGGAATACATGTACATGTAAAAAAAATACCCTTAAAGTAACTGATTTACTTGATTCTCTCTTCTCTCTTTTGCTCTCTCCTCTATTCCTTTTTCCCCTTGTTTCTTTAAATCTGCGTTGAACAATGTGTCTTACTTATATTAATATCTTAGCTAAAGCAACCAGATATAATGGCTTCAAGGAAATATAGTGTCAGTAATAATTGTTATGATTCTTATTGTCCTAGGTTCAAATTTCCATTGTGTATAGAATCACGTCTTAGTCCTATTTTACTTGCCTAGCATGTCCCAGAGACTGTTCTAAACCCTTCATGTATATTATTCCATTTAATTTTAATGTTTCCTCTGTGAGGAAGGTAATATTAATATCCCCATTTATTTACAGGAAATTAGGGTTTGAGAAGCTGCATAACTCGCACAAGTTACCCAACTAGCAATTAAGGGATTAGAGACTCAAGTCTTTAGGACTCTAATACACAAAACCTGATTTTGGAGTTTCAAGTATATACTTGTATATGTACAAACATTCTTCAGAAGGGTTGATGTGATGATTAAATAACATAATGCATATCAGATATTCAAAAGTGCCTGACGTAATAGATGCCCAATAAAAGATAATCTCAGCCCTCTTACCTCTGGATTTCCTTATTGTTGAATTGAGTTGAAATTGACATCAAAAAATCAATGTCTATTTGTCACAAGGATAGCATAGCTAATTGGACTAAAAAGCAAAAGTCATAGGAATTTCTTTTTTTTTTTCTTTGTGTGTGTGTGTGTCTTTTAGGGCCACACCTGTGGCTACGGAATTTCTCAGGCTAGGAGTCAAATTGGAGTTATAGCCACTGCCCTACATCACAGCCAGAGCAATGCTAGATCTGAGCTGCATCTGTGACCTACACCACAGCTCATGGCAATGCCAGATCCTTAACCCAGTGAGTGGGGCCAGGGATTGAGACCGTGTCCTCGTGGATATTGTCGGGTTGGTTACCTCTGAGCCACAATGGGAACTCCCAGGAGTTTCTTTATTGGAAGGGTAGCCCACAACCAGAAGATCATGGTGACCCTATGGTGGTTAAAGGTGGTTCTGAGCCAACCGCATGCTCCTACCTAGTCTAAATTGGGAATTAGGATGAACCTTTGTGAGATGGATGATTGTGGTTAAAGATTTAGGTCAGGGCTAGGGAAATAATTTTATTTATTAATTTATTTATTCAATGCTCATTGACTCTGAGGGAATAATGCATTGAGTTTAGCATCATTAGCTGGTACTCTAACCAGCTTAGCTAATTGTCTAGGAAGAGAAGCTACCTAGATTCATGTATGCTTTAGTCAACTTCCTTGATTATATGACTCTTTCCTTGACTCATTTCCTTGGGCTTCTAGATAATTCATTTTCATTGTGCCAAATTATTATGTTAAATTGCTTCCATAGCTAAAGATCCATTGGATCTAGGGCTGAACTGAAAATTAATGGAAAAATTAGAATTGTGTCCAAAATTCACACATTATCTACTTCTGTGTTTTACAGAGAGAGAGAGAGGTTGAGTGTTTCAGCTACTGCTGGAGAAACGTAGGGATTTTAGCCTTTTAGCCACAGCCCTGGGCACAGAGACAGGTAGGTCTTCCATCTAGACACTTACCTGTGTTGCTTCTTCAATAGCCATGTTGAGATCAGTCCTTACTTCAATCAGATTGTCTGCCAATCCATCCAGATCTATCCATACCTGGAAACAGAAAATAGACACGGTCTTCATATTTGGCAGTGAACACAGTCTTAAGGTTGTAGCCACTGAATATGTATCTAAATACTGGGGGGAAATCTTTATTAAAAGATTTCTTGACTTGGGTTTTAAACATAAAACTTCACAAGACAAGGTAGAAAGCACATTTGGTTGGTCTCTGGCAAAACTGCTGTGTTTTTTTTCCCCCTAATTTTATTGAGATACAATTGACATATAGCAGAATGTACATTGAAGGTTTACAGCATAATGATTTGACTTTCATATATCATGAAATTATTACTACAAGAAGTTCAGTTAACAATGGAATACTACTCAGCCATAAAAAAGAACAAAATAAATGCTGTCTTTGTAGCAACATGGATGCAACTAAAGATTCTCATACTAAGTGAAGTAAGTCAGAAAGAAAAAGAAAAATACCATATGATATCACTTATATCTGGAGTCTGATATACAGCACAGATAACCCTTTCCATAGAAAAGATATTCATGGACTTGGAGAACAGACTTGTGGTTGCCAAGGGGGAGGGGGAGGGAATAGGATGGACTGGGAATCTGGGTTTAATAGATGCAAACTATTGCATTTGGAAAGTATAATGATATCCTGCTGGATAGCACTGGGAACTACATCTAGTCACTTGTGGTGGAGCATGATGAAGGATAATGTGGGAAAAAGAATGTATGCATGTATGTGTGCCTGGGTCACTTTGCTGTACAGTAGAAAATTAACAGAACACTGTATACCAACTATAATGGAAAAAATAAAAATCATTTAAAAAATAAAATGAAATTTGACACAAACCCCCCAAAACAGAGATTTAGTTAATATACATCACCTCATATATGTACAATAAAAGAAGAAAACTAAAATTTATTTTCCTTGTGATGATTTACTCTCTTAGGATTTACTCTCTTCACAACTTTTATATATACCAAAGCATTGTTAACTAGAGTTATCACATTGTATATTGTAGGTCTTGTATTTATTTATCTTATAAGTAGGTGTTTGTATCTTTTGACCACCTTAAAATTGCTGTTCTTGTTCTATTTTAGTGACACACTACCAACTTATATGGAAAGTCATTATTAAAAGGGGAGTCTGGGGGAGTTCCCATCGTGGCTCAGTGGTTAACAAATCTGACTAGGAACCATGAGGTTACAGGTTCAATACCTGGCCTTGCTCAGTGGGTTGAGGATCCAGCGTTGCCGTGAGCTGTGGTGTAGGTCACAAACGCGGCTTGGATACTGCATTGCTATGGCTCTGGCATAGGCTGGTGGCTATATCTCCGATTAGACCCCTACCCAGGGAAACTCCATGTGCTGCAGGAGCGGCCCTAGAAAAGGCAGGAAGACAAAAAAAAAAAAAGACCCTGAAATTCACTGTGACATTTTTGTTCAGGGTACTCTCAATGATAGGACATCCTTTCACCATTATGACTTCATATCAAGAATATCAGGAACATATATGAGTCACCTGAAAAAAATTGTTCTTTTGGAGTTCCTGCTGTGATGCAGCAGGTTAAGGATCTTGTATTGCTGCAGCTGTGGCCTAGGTTGCAACTGTGGCTCGGATTTGATCCCTGGCCCAGGAAATTCCATATACTGTAGGTGCAGCCATTAAAAAAAAAAAAAAATTCTTCTTTTGTTATCTTAGGGACCCTGTAAACTGAATAGCCAAGATTTCCCCTTTAAATTGGTAAATAAAAGGCCTGGGGTGAAATCTGTAATGCTGTTGCAGAACACTCAGCACTTGTATTGTCTGGCCTGTGTCCTTTTCTCACTTTAGCCATGCTTATTTTTTTTTTTTTTATTACTCAAGTGAATTTATCACATCTGTAGTTGTATAATGATCATAACAATCCAATTACACAGAATTTCCATCCCATAACCCAAGCACATCCCCCCATCCCCCAAACTGTCTCCTCCAGAGACCATAAGTTTTTCAATGTCTGTGAGTCAGCATCTCTTCTGCAAAGAAGTTCTGTCTGTCCTTTTTTCAGATTCCACATGTCAGTGAAAGCATTTGATGTTGGTGTCTCATTGTATGGCTGACTTCACTTAGCATGATAATTTCTAGGTCCATTCATGTTGCTAAAATTGCTATTATTTCTTTCTTTCCTTTTAATGGCTGAGTAATATTCCATTGTGTATATGTACCATGTCTTCTTGATCCACTCCCCTGTTGATGGACATTTAGGTTGTTTTCATGTCTTGGCTATTGCAAATAGTGCTGCAATGAACATCAGAGTAGATGAGTCTTTGCAAGTCATGGTTTTCTCTGGATAGATGTCCAGGAGTGGGATTGCTGGATCAAATGGTAGCTCTATTTTTAGTTTTCTGGGGAATCTCCATACTGTTTTCCACAGTTGTTGCACCAATTTACAATCTCACCATCAGTGTACTAGGGTTCCTTTTTCTCCACACCCTCTCTAGCACTTATTATTTGTAGACTTTTTGATGATGGCCATTCTGGCTGGTGTAAGGTGATACCTCATAGTGGTTTCAATTTGCATTTCTCTAACAATGAGTGATGTTGAACATCTTTTCATGTGTTTTTTGGCCATCTATATGTCTTCTTTGGAGAACTGTCTGTTTAGATCTTCTGCCCATTTTTTGGTAGGGTTGTTTATTTTTTTGGTCTGGAGCTGCAGAAGGTGTTTGTAAATTTTGGAGATGAATCCCTTGTCAGTTGATTCACTTGGAAAGATTTTCTCCCATTCTGTGTGTTGTCTTTTCATTTTGTTTAGGGTTTCCTTTGCTGTGCAGAAACTTTTAAGTTTGATTAGCTTCCATTTGTTTATTTTTGTTTTGTTGTCAGTACTCTAAGAGGTGGATCTGAGAAGATGTTTCTGTTATTTATGTCAGAGAGGGTTTGGCCTATGTTTTCCTCTAAGAGTTTGATAGTGTCTGGTCTTATATCTAGGTCTTTAATCCATTTTGAATTGATTTTTGTGTATGGTGTTAGGGAGTGTTCTAATTTCATTCTTTTCCATGTGGCTGTCCAATTTTCCCAGCACTACTTATTGAACAAGCTGTCCTTTCTCCATTATGTATTCTTGCCTCCTTTGTCATAGATTAGTTGGCTGTAGGTGCATGGGTTTAATTCTGGGCTTTCTATCCTGTTCCACTGATCTATATGTCTGTCTTTGTGCCAGTACCATATGGTTTTGATGATTGTTGCTTTGTAGTATAGTCTGAAGTCCGGGAGCCTGATTCCTCCAGCTCCATTTTTCTTTTTCAGGATGTCTTTGGCTATTCTGGGTCTTTTGTTCTTCCAAACAGACTTTAAAATATTTTGTTCGAGTTCTGTGAAAAATGTCCTTGGTAATTTGATAGGGATTGCGTTGAATCTGTAGATTGCCTTAGGTAGTATAGTCATTTTGATAATATTAACTCTTCCAATCCATGAGCATTAGCCATGCTTATTTTTATTCTTTCATAAATTCATGTTCCTTTCTTGTAATATCTGTAACTATTTCATTGTAAAGCACATTTGGGGTGTTTATTTAAAAGATAGTTGAAAAGAGCAGACAAAATTTAACCATGTGCAGATATGGCATATGAGCAAGACAAGTGCTGCAATTTTCCAGTCCAGTACCCCTGGAAGACATCATTAGTCAATAAAGGTTCTTGTTCCCAGGAAGCCTGGACACTGCCTCAGATGCCTTCTGAATCCTTGCTCAATCCTTCAAATTCTTGTTTCAGGTTCCTTCTCAATCCATACTTCTTATAAACCATATCAATAGATTCACATTCATTGGAAAACTATTTGCCAACTCTACCATAGAGCTTCTCTCCATGAAGTTGTTTGATGTACTTTCTCTTACCTATAACTTCAGTAAAATTGCCTTCTGGTTCCTTTAACATGAAATATATCTTTCATATCTATTAAAAGACAGTAAAATCAAATGTTTCAGTAATAGCAATGATATGTATGTTTAAAATAATTTAAATAAATAATAATAACATGCCAGAATGTATCTTTTCCTTTTTCTTTTCTTTTTTTCTTTCTTTCTTTCTTTTTTTTTGCCTTTTTAGTGCATGTGGATGTTCCAGGGCCAGGGATCGAACCTGTGCCACAGCAGTGACCTGGGCCACTGCAGTGACAATGCCAGATCCTTAACCCTCTGTGTCACAAAGAAACTCAAGAATGTATCTCTTTAAAGACTGTAAAAATATGTTCCTGGTCCATTTGGCCCAAAAGATCCCTGATATTTAAGAAGTAGAATGATAGGGCCATGCCTTCACTCTGAATGACTCTAGCTCTTGAAGATCATGGAAACCTTCACCTAGGTGTGACTTATCTCAGCCATATGTTGTGTAAGAAAAATGATATCCATATGTCCCCACTATTTCACAGCCAAAACATTCCTGCACAGGTTGGGCAAATGCTTCCCATAGGGTGCATTCCCTTGGTTTCAAGTCATGAATAGAAAGGCTTTGCATTGTGGAAAAGAATTTGAATGTCTTTAGTGTGTATACACATACACACACATACACATATTTGTGTGCACATGTATTCTCTTTGTCTTAACTAAGATTTAAAGTAGTGTAGGATTCATTAATCAGTTATATGTGCTCTAATGAAAATGCCACCACCAGTGTTTAAGTCAGTGTTATATCAGAGACAACACAAGTTAAAGTATCAAATGGGAAATGGTTATAAAAATGTATTTTGGTGTATGTCTTAGAAAACCTCAGTGGTCCAAATATGTTGCTTGCCTTCCTGTATTTCCAACTCCCCAGAGTAATGGTCTATTCCAAAGCCAAGCAATTTTGAAAATTAAAAACATATTTTATTAATAGCTCGAATACAGGAAGAACACAACAGCCCTTCCTGGTGATGTAATTGAACCTGATGATTTGAATTAAGAATATGCTAACATCTGGTAGTACCCAAAACATGGCCTATTAGAAACAAAATAGGCTAATCTCTGAAGTCATATTCATATTTTTAATATATTTTTTAGAAACAAGAAGTCTATTCTCCCAATAGACATCTATATAATTAAAAAAAAAAAAGTTTGGCTTTAAGACTGTTTTCAAGCTTATGGAGATAGTAGTCATGCAAAAAAGACTTCTGAAGAGTCCAAAGGGTCAGACATGAAGTGAAAACAGAAAATCCCTTTCTCTGATGTGATGTCAGTATGTTTCTACTAGGTCAGAACCAAAGTCATGTGTATTTTGCAACGTGATAGAATTTGGGTTAAAGTGCATACATAGGTAAGTAGCAAGATGTAAAGTTACACTGAACCAGGAACTTTAAACAGCCCCTTTAACATGTTGTTATTAAGACACTATCAGACCTTGAAAGACATTAAATTATATCATGACAAATTGAAATGTTTACCTTTTACATGCACGCAGCAAAAAAGCAAAAAAGGAAAAAAAGAAAAAGAAAAAAATACAAAATTTCCTTCATTTCAATTATCACGAAAGGACTCAGCAGGGGTTTTCATTTGATAAATGTAAAAAGACAACCTAATAACAGCTTGCTTTGTTCCAAAATTAGGAAAGGAAAAGGTGGGAATGAGCATGTCTCATAGTTCTCAGAAAAAGGGCAGTTTGTTTTCAAGACTGAAATTTACAGATTTTTTTTTTTTTTTGTCCAGAGTGTGGAAAATTACAAGAAAGATTATAGAAGTTATTCCTAAGGTGGCTTCTCGCATCATTGGTTGTTTTTGTTTTTGTTTTTTAAACTCCTCCCTCCGCCCAGCAAATGTTCTTAAAAAGAAGGCTTTCTATTCTTAGGTTCCTTAAGAATAAATATATCACAACAATTTTCTTTCCAGAGAATGTACCCTGTGTTTCTGTTCTTTATCTTTCCATCATGGAACTCTCCAGACCTACCAAGGGCACAGATCAGAGCCATTCTCCTCATTCTTTGACTGGCTGAGAGAGCACTTCTCAGTTGCAAAATAATAAAATAGATCAACATTCATTTGGATAACAGAGTTTATTATTGTAATTTAAAATTTTTTTATGGTATCAAAATTTCAGAAAAAAATGCAAGAAAAGGAGAAAGGGACTCTCGTATACTACTTCATACTTGTTCATATTTTGGATATTTTGCTTTATTATTCTCTCTCCTCTCTCTCCTCATAGCGTGTGCACACACACACACACACACACATACATGCACATGTTATGTTATTTCTTGGAAACATTTTAGAGTAAGTTAGAGACATTGTGTCTCCAGTTCCAACCCAACATCACAGAATTTCCACATGTGACTCCTTTCTCCGAAAGTAAGAAATTTGGCTCCAATTTACCCTTCGTATAAATACTTATTTGCTCAAGTTCAGAACACAAGGCAAACAGTTTCAGAGTTGTTAATCACATTACTGGAAAACACAAGCCCTCCAGTTAAGAGTTTTATATTTGTTTACAGTTTTTTTTGAGATTTCATTGCATGTAGTGGAGTGAAAAATTCTTAAGTATACAATTTGATGAGTTTTGACAAGTGTATACTCTTAGAGCTTTTCTATCACCTTGCTCTTTGCTAATGCATCTCCACCCCAAAGCAAATTAACCTAAAATAAATAGAATAAATGAAAGAATGAAGGTAGGACTAAAGATCAGTAAAACAAAAAAAATGCATAAGCCATAGAGAAAAGCCAACAAAACCAACAGCTGAATCTTTGAATGCCTCAATAAAATTGATAAACTCTTAGAAAGATCATCATTAGGAACAGAAAAGGAGGCATGAGTACCCATCTTTCGAAGAGTAAAAGATAATAAGAAAATGTTCTGATCAATGTTATGCAATTTAATTTGTCTATGTAGGTGAAATGGATACATCCCTTAAAAGACACAAATTAACAATACTGACATGAGAAGAAATAGAAAGTCATACTAGCTCCTATATGGGTTAAGAAAATTGAATTAGTAATTTAAAAGATTCCCACAAATAAACTCCTATTTTTCCATGGTGAACTAAAGCCTTTCAGTAAAGAAAAAGACAAATGCTATATAAACTTTTATTTATTAGGGCAACAAAACTCTTATACCAAATCCAGACAGAGATGTTACAATGAAAGAAAATGTATAGCCTGATGTCCCTTAAAAGGTAAATTAAATGTAGCAATATATAATAAAAATAGATAGTAGTACCAACTGGGATTTGTCTCAATGGTTTAATGTTTGAAAATCAATTAGTATAATTTGCTTTTTAACAAGATAAAAGGAAAAAATGTACTCATCTCAATAGAGCAGAAAAAGCATTTGGCAATATTTACCCATTTGTGATTCAAAATATAAACAGGAATTCCCGACATGGCTTAGTGGCTCAGCAGTAACAAATCCGACTAGTATCCATGAGGGACTAGGGTTTCATCCCTGGCCTCACTCAGCCAGTTAAGGATCTGACGTTACCATGAGCTGTGGTGTAGGTGGCAAGTGTGGCTCGGATCTTGGGCATTGCTGTGGCTGTGTTGTAAGCCCGGTGGCAACAGCTCCGATTCCATCCCCTAGCTTGGGAATTTTCATATACCATGATTGGAGCCCTAAAAAGACACAAACAAGCAAAAAAACATAAACCTCAACAAAATAGGAATTTTTGAGGAAGGGCTTACAGAAAATCTACAGATAGTGCTGTCCTTAATGCTGAAAGACTGAAGTTTGTACCATAAGATTGGAAACTAGGCAAGGTTGTTCACTTTCAAAACTGGAACAGGCAAAACTACTCTATGGTGATAGAAGTCAGAAAAGTGATGGAGTTCCCCGGTGGCCCAACAGGTTAAAGATCTGGCATTGATTGTCACTACTTTGGCTGGGATCATTGCTGTGCTGTGGGTTTGATCCCTGGCCTGGGAAATTCTGCACACCATGGTGCAGCCAAAAAGCAAAAAACAAAGAGAGAGAGAAAGAAAAAAGAAAGAAAAAATATATTTGTTGGGGAAATGGTTTAGTTGAGACTGACTAAGACTGGTCACTAGAAAGCTTTGATAGGGGTATGTATTCCATAGATGTATTCATTACAACCCATGCATTTTGTTGTATGTAAATTGTATTTTTTTTAGGGTCATATCCAAGGCATATGGAAGTCCCCAGGCTAAGGGTCAAATTGGAGCTGCCACAGCCACAGCAACATGGGATCCAAGTCACATCTGCAACCTGTGCCTCAGCTCACAGCAATGCCGGATCCTTAATCCATGGAGTGAGGCGAGGGGTGGAATCTGCATCCTCATGGATACTAGCCAGGTTTGTTACCAGTGAGCCACAACAGGAACTCCCTGTAAATTATATTTCAATGCTAATCTCAATTTAATGCTCAGCTATGCCTATTAAGCATTCAGCTTTTGAGTTTTTACTTTATATGTTGAAGATTACACTTAAAATCTTCCATATTCCCTAATGTGACAGGCAAAATTCTCTAATCCTTAATGATCCACATTCTTATATCATCCCCTCTCCTTGAGTATGGACAGGACCTATAACTTGTTTCTAACCACTAGAATACAGCAAAAGTGATGGGCTAAGGATTCTACAATTATGTAACATTGTATAACAAAGACAAAGAGATTGGGGGAAGTAATTAAGATCCCTAATCAATTGATTTTAACTGAATCACAAAGCAATGTTCCCAGGTGGGCCTGACATAACCAGGTGAATCCTTAAAGGAGGGTCAGGATGTCAAAAATGCCAAGCTTCAGATGAGATGCTAACCCCAGCCTGTACCTTAAGTACAGCCTTCTGAGAGTCTGAGCAGAGGGTCAAGCTAAAGTGTACTTAGACTTCTGATACATTAAAAATATAGACTAATAGGAGTTCCTGCTGTGGTGCAGTGGGTTACGAAACTGACTGCAGCAACTCAGGACATGGATTCAAGCCTGGCAACCATGGGTTAAAGGAACCAGTGTTGCCATAGCTGCAGCTCGGATTCAATCCCCAGCCCAGGGACTTCCATATGCTGTGGGTGCAGCCATAATATATATATATATATATATATATATATATATATATATATATATATATATGTAATAAATATATATTGCTTTAAGCTCCTAAATGTGTGGTAATTTGCCTTCAGCAATATAAAACAAATTCACTTATTATTACTTTCTATTTTATACAGGTGATGCCTCCTACATTTCTCTCCATTTATTATATTAATTTTTTCCCCATAGGGGATAGACTTTTCTCTTTATTGAATTTTGTGTCTACCTCTCGTGTGGTTAGTATCTTTTCATTTCTAATTATTTTGGGTTATCATTTTTATCTTGTTTGGTTCATCTTGATCACTGTTAGTGGCTGTAGGTTTTATTTTTATTTTTATTTTTATTTATTTATTTATTTATTATTTTTCCACTGTACAGCAAGGGGATCAAGTTATCCTTACATGTATACATTACAATTACATTTTTTTCCCTACCCTTTGTTCTGTTTCAACATGAGTATCTAGACAAAGTTCTCAATGCTACTCAGCAGGATCTCCTTGTAAATCTATTCTAAGTTGTGTCTGATAAGCCCAAGCTCCTGATCCCTCCCACTCCCTCCCCCTCCCATCAGGCAGCCACAAGTCTCTTCTCCAAGTCCATGATTTTCTTTTCTGAGGAGATGTTCATTTGTGCTGGATATTAGATTCTAGTTATAAGTGATATCATATGGTATTTGTCTTTGTCTTTCTGGCTCATTTCACTCGGTATGAGATTCTCTAGCTCCATCCATGTTGCTGCAAATGGCATTATGTTATTCTTTTTTATGGCTGAGTAGTATTCCATTGTGTATATATACCACCTCTTCCGAATCCAATCCTCTGTCGATGGACATTTGGATTGTTTCCATGTCCTGGCTATTGTGAATAGTGCTGCAATGAACATGCGGGTGCATGTGTCTCTTTTAAGTAGAGTTTTGCCCGGATAGATGCCCAAGAGTGGGATTGCGGGGTCATATGGAAGTTCTATGTATAGATTTCTAAGGTATCTCCAAACTGTTCTCCATAGTGGCTGTACCAGTTTACATTCCCACCAACAGTGCAGGAGGGTTCCCTTTTCTCCACAGCCCCTCCAGCACTTGTTATTTGTGGATTTATTAATGATGGCCATTCTGACTGGTGTGAGGTGATATCTCATGGTAGTTTTGATTTGCATTGCTCTTATAATCAGCGATGTTGAGCATTTTTTCATGTGTTTGCTGGCCATCTGTATATCTTCCTTTGAGAAATGTCTATTTAGGTCTTTTGCCCATTTTTCCATTGATTGATTGGCTTTTTTGCTGTTGGATTGTATAAGTTGTTTATATATTCTAGAGATTAAGCCCTTGTCGGTTGCATCATTTGAAACTATTTTCTCCCATTCTGTAAGTTGTCTTTTTGTTTTCTTTTTGGTTTCCTTTGCTGTGCAAAAGCTTTTCAGTTTGATTAGGTCCCATGGTTTTATTTTTAATATCCTGCCTTAGCAGTTGAGGCTTACATCAATCATGGCACAAGAGAAAGGGCAAGGTAGACGAGATTCTGCTCTGGATGTGGGACTTTTCCTTCTGGTAAGTTACCTGGGTCGCCTAACCAGGGCCTGCTCAACAGGGCTCTTGTATCAAGATCTGCCCCCTTCAGAGAGTAGTGCCCAGAGAATGCTGGCGTCATCTCCTGTCCTCCTGGTTTTCCTTCCTCCTGTGGCTGCCAAGGTCTACTGTGGCCTCAGGCTGTGCTGTGCTTCTCAGTCTAGTTACCAACATTCATTCTAGGCATTCATTCTCCCCAGTGGTGATATATGCCCCCTCCTTTTATTTTATTTTATTTTTTTATATTTCTCCAGTATTTAAATGGAAAGCATCACTGTTTCATGGTTGACAGAAGAGAGAGAAGACTGTCCAACTATTTTAAAAGCTGTCCTTTAATTATGTCCTCTGATAATTGCCCAAGGCCTTTGTCCTGCTCTTGACTGATTTTCCTGAGCTCGGGTTATCCCCGGAATTTCTGCAAGAGCCCTTTTTCTCTTGAGTGTGCACAAGTTTGTGATTTCTCTGTGCCTGCTTATCCCTTCATATGAATCTATCAGCTTCTCATTACGAGAATCCTTCAACATCTTCGATAGCCTTTCCATACATATTAATGATGCTTTCCCTGTTTTCAAGTATTTGACAGGAATTTATATCACCTTTTTTTTTTCTTTTGTGAGATTTAAGGCAGAAGAGAGGTACTTTTTTATCCATTCTTTTGTTATATTTTCATCCTTGAGGTATTCAGATAACACGACCAATTTTATAGATGAAAAATATGAAATTCAAAGATAGCTCCCTGACTTATCCAAGTTCACTCAGCCAGCAAGCTGTAGACTAAGCTTAATCATCAAACTTTTCATGCAGTGTCTTCTTGTCTCTCATTGGGACCCAAATTATAACTGCTAACATGATGGAACATGCTTTCTCAAGACACTTGCTGAGCAGTTACTGTGTACTTACATAGTAAGGCACATTATCTTCAAATTCTGGGAAACTACATAGTGAATCATACTTCTGTGACTTTGAGGCTAGCCGTGTGTATTTATTTTAATATCAGTGCAATTTAGTGTGGTGCGTTTTTGTTTGCTAGCATAGTTTTATGTTTTCTCATAGCTCACAACATACACTCACACACACACACCCTCTAATTAATAAGCTAGTCCTTGGGTGTGCATGTACATGCTAGGATTTCATAGGTAGGAACTGACAGATTTCTTGCAGGAGAAAATAGGGGTACTAACTCAGGGCCTCATTATTGTCCTTCTCAATGATAATCCCATCATTTGCTTGGAATTCTCATTTATATGATCCTCTTGAGTGGGAATTATTTCTCTTTCTCTGCTTAATCATCCCTGTCTAGTCATTTTATCATTGCCTCTACCCGGTCTCTTTCATTCCCAATTCAGCATGGATCTTATCTCAGCGGGTTGGGCGGCCATGCCACGCTGCTTCTGTGGATCCTAAAGATCCAGTTATTGACGCAGATTTCTCTGTATCTCTCTGTATGCTTTCTGTAGCTATGCAACTTCATATACCCTGCAGTCCTGGGGAAATGTGCATATTATTTTCATTCTTCCCCAAGCCTCCAGCCTAATGTCATGAACCTGTGCCACTCCATCCTAAAAGGTGGGTTCCTCTTGACTTCTATTACCCACAGAATTTGGAGGTGAGTGGCAGCTGGGTGAAGGCTCCCTCCTTCCTACTCACAACTGTGTGAGTTGGTCTCCTTGTTCTGTTATTGATCCAAGATGTCTTCAATTGGATCTTCCTGACTTTATGTCTTCAATGAGATCAACTCTTCAATTATCAGTTTCCTCTCATTTCTAGTGCATGGGAGTGACTAGAACAGGTCCCGCCCTCTCTATGTTTTAAAAGTTCACTGTGATTCTGGTAAAAATAATCTGTAATTAATTTATTCATATCGGTAAATGTTTAACAGCAGGACTCAAACACTTTCAAATCACACTTTGTGCTATCCAGCTCAAGGGCCGGACAGATGCCAAAATATTTTCCATTTGTGTTTTGGTATTTCGTTTTTGCGAAATATGAGCCATTATGTGATATATTTACATATATATGATGAGCATGAATCAAAACATTTCCTTCTGATTTTCTTAATTGGTTGTGGAAGGAGAAATGTCTTTAATCTTGTTTGTAAATGATGTTTAATTTTCTTAGCGTTAATTGGTGGCAATACGAGACACTCTTCATTGGTAAAACACATACAGGAAGATCTTATTTACGGGTTTAATATGCTTAGTTAATGATTCTGGCACCTGGAGCTATTCTCTTGTATGAATGACTCAAGAGGTAATATGAGTAAGGTGAGTTGTAAATTACAGACCTGTATGGTCTAAGGGGAAAAAAATCATGGGGGAATGAATTACTCAAATCAATTTTTAGCAAAACATGTTTATGCGTAGCAATCAGACATTTTTCATAAATATGTCCTGCAAAGCTAATCTAGACGTCTGTGAAGAACAGGGAAGCATATTAGATCAAAGCGAACTGATAAGTACATGAGTTATTGGAATAAAATTACCATGGATTATAATAGCCTTTTGTCATAAAAGGCTTAGAATTTTAAAAATTCGAATTGACTTTCATTTTTATACAAATATTGTCCACCTCTATCTGCCATCAACTCTCATACCCTTGCCAAAAGGTCAAAAGAACCCTTTAAAATTGTGTTTACACTTGTTTTTAAAATAAGGAAAATAACCTCATGATTGAAATCACTGAGATTTGCGACAAGGGCTCTTTTGATGAAAAGGCTGATCCGGCCACACACGGTGCCAAGCAAGAGCGCAACAGGCAATCACACAGACTTTCTTCAAAGACTGCCCCTTCCACATCATAAGCACACATCCAGACCTGTGTAGGACACAAGTGAGGAGGGAGGGCAGCTTAATTTAATAAAATGTTTCCAGAGAGCGAGGTAATAGCTTTTGGAAAAATAGAGACAGCATGGAAATGTCCACCTTTTTTTTTTATCATTTATTTTCTTCCATAGAAATAATTTTATACCTGCCTGATTCCCTTCCACCATCCGAATTGAGTCCAGGAGGATATGATTTATACTCCTCTTAGGAAACTTGTTTATACTTGAGAATAAGCGATCTTATTAGCCTTATCACTATTTTGTTCTGCCTAATTCAGATATTACTGGTGTCCATAAAATTACATGGACCTTTTATTACTCAGCTTTCCTGTTGTAGTGAAAAACTACGTTTTGATTAATTGTTGATTGCTACAGAGTTATTGAAAAGTTGTGAGTGTGTGTGTGCCAAAAAAAAAAAAAAGGAAGCACAGGAAGAAAACTTTTTAGGCAAAGTAGTTGGAGAAAAGCTTGCTTAAACTCTTAAATGTATTTTTTTTATTGCAAGATTTTTCAAGCCTTTGAATAGATAAGTACAAATGAAAATCCTGTCAAATTAGCATGTACAAGCACAAATGCAGTACGTGTGCACGTGCATACCTATGCCTGTGCATGAGAACGAATGTTCTATGGGAGACACTTTAAAAATTCTAATCTCATTTAACACCCCTGTCTTTGGAAGATGGAAGCTGAAGTCAAAGCAGTTGATGGCACAGCTCACGGTGGTGGTCGAGTTGTGTCAGGGAAGAGCTGGTCCTACAGCTCAGGTTTCTTGACTCCAGGATGCTGTCCTTGAGATTATGCGGTAAGGAGAGGTTTTGGATAGTGATGTCCACTGCTGAGCAGAACAGGTGAGGGTCAGCAAGCTTTTACATCAGGAACAGAAAGATGACTCCAAATAGTCTGCCACTGGCCTGCTAAAATGTCAAGAGTTTCATTCTTCATGGGCTTCTTAGAGATGTATGATTTTTAAATGAGCTTCAACATGGAATAACTGGGGAGAATCCTATATGTAGCCAATTTAAAGTATTTTCACTGCTAGTTTCTAGGATTAGAAGAAGCAGGGGAGCAAAAGAACTAGTCTCCTTTAAGGAGCGTCTGCCTGCTTTAAAGAGAGAAATTAGGAAAAGTCTGGATTAGTGCTTCTTAGTTTAATATGTTTACCTGGGAGTTCCCATCGTGGTGCAAGGAAAACGAATCCGACTAGGAACCATGAGGTTGCAGGTTCGATCCCTGGCCTCACTCAGTGGGCTAAGAATCAGGCGTTGCCGTGAGCTGTGGTGTAGGTCACAGATGAAGCTCGGATCTAATGTTGCTGTGGCTGTGGTGTAGGCCAGCAGCTCCAGCTCCAGTTGGACCCCTAGTCTGGAACCTCCATGTGCCGCAGGTGCGTGCCTAAAAAGACAAAAAAAAAAACAACAACCCCCCCCCCCAAAAAATGTTTACCTGGCCATCTTGTGGAATTCCATAGGTCTGGGGAGGGGCCTGAGAGTCTGCATTTTTACTAAGCTCCCAGACCAAGCTAATGCTGCTGACTGGTTTATATATGAATATATGAACACACACACACACACACACACACACACACACACACACACCAGGAATCGAACCTGTACCACAGCAGCGACCTGAGCCATTGCTGTGACAACGCTGAATCCTTAACTCCCATATTGAAGATTTATAGAACTGTAGTTTTGAGGAGAAAGAGGCTGCGTTATGGCTAATGAAGCAAGGTTTTCTGTGTGTATACTTGTGGGGAAGAGAATGGTGCGAAATCTGAGGCCAGCGCAAAAAATCTTGGCCCTGTTTCTTTACAGTTTTGCTGGGGAGAAGTAAAGGCAGAAATTATCTGATAAAATGATGGAGTTGAACTTAAGCATCCTCTCTAAATTAGGACCTTTGCTGTTTATTTAGCTACTATCTTTTCTCTGGATCTTCCATTTCACTCCCACTTTTTATTCTGAGACTAAGGGTAGGCCCGAGTCTGGGTTTTCTCTCGTCCATTTACTCTCTCTGTCTTAACCTTGAGAACACTTTTTGGAGGGAATAACCAGGCCCTTAATGGTACCACATAAACAGGAAAATTTTTGCAGTTGAAATCAGGTTCATCCATTCCTATTTAGTGTGTATTCTTCTCTGAGCCTGTTTTCAGATCTACTCAACAAGGACGGAAAAGGAAGCTCCCCTGTGCCCCAGTGGGTTCAGGATTTGGCATTGCTGCAACTGGGGTGCCAGTTTTTTGATCCCTGGCCTGGGAACTTCCACATGCAGAGGGCACCACCTAAAAAACAAACAAACAAACAAACAAACAAAAAACCACCCTGCACCATTCCCTCATTTTCTCTCTTTGTCTCTGGAAAGGAATCAATGAGTGGCATTTGGGGCTGGAAGGGAATATACATTTTTGACGCCAGAAAAATTTGCAGTTACCGTGCTTTTGTTTTGTCTCTCCTGTTGTTACCAAGACAGGCACCACTTCCCCCAGTGCCTGTCTCTCCAGCAGTAAACAGGCTTCCTTTGCTGGGGAATAAGTGGGTACAGATGGCAGTGGGCCGCTGTGTTTTGTTGTGGAAACAACAGTTTCGTCCATGTTGGAGTCCCTGGCTGTTTTTAATTCAAGACACTTATTTCTGTCACACGATCTTGTATTTTCTAGACAAAAGTTTTATGTAGACTGTCAAAGAGCTTGTTTTCCATCACTGTGCCATATCTTAAACACTCCCTTTGCCCAACAGACTCCAGAGAGAGCAGAAAACAGCAGAGTCTTTGTGGAAATTCTTGCAGCTTGAGATACACAAATCAAGTTTGCCGAAATTTCTCAGTGCGCTGGAGTCCTGCAAAGAGGGAAGAAGGGGCCATGCTAAAGAGGGTCCAGTGTCTCTGAAAAGGAATGTCTGCCTTAGTTGCAGGGGGCCCCTAGAGGGTATTAAGTGAAGGACCTGAAGCAGTAGAGCCCCCTCCCCACTCATGTGCAGACCAGGGCATGGTCGGGTCAACTTGGGCTCAGGACCAGATCCTGCCATCTTGTAGCTGCATAGATTGAACCTGCTTCACTGCTCTAAACCTATTTCCCCATCCAGCAAATGGCCACAATCATGCTTTACTTTTCAGATTGGAGTGAAAATGAAAAAGAACACGTGTTAAACACCCTTCCATGATAAGACCTAAGGGAATAGCTGTCATTGTATTTTTAGTATTTATTTATTGCATTGTTCATTCTACTATTAGCACTTATTTTATTATTTTCTTTGCAGGTTTTTGCCAGGAGACCCTTGCCCTGCCCTGTGGCATTAGATGTTGACTTTCCCTGTTGCCTCTGTCCCCCTTTGTGGTATCCGCGTGGTCTTATGGTTGTTTTCCCCTCCCCCACCCCATCTCCCACCTTGTTAAAGCCTATCAGACGCTGATCTTCTCAAAACTGGCAGGCACACACCGTCCCATTGGGCATGACAGGTATAGAGCCAAGGCACAGAGCCAAGGCATAATTACTTTCTAGAAGGTTATTTTTTAAGTGCTAATGTAGCACATCCTAAATCCTATGCACATAGGGCCTAGGATTCGTCAGAAAGTGTTGAAGTACTTTCTGTTACTGCTCTGCCTTTTATAACTTTGAACAAGTCATTTTCACTCTCTTTTTCTCACATGCCTAATGGAAAGATTAGGGAGATAATATCATAAGATCAGTAAGGTGCTATCTAAATATGAAGATGTATTAAGGAAATAAATATCAGACACTGTCTGTCAGATTCCGCCGATTCTCCCAATCACATGTTTTTCTATGACCATTGGCCTCCTAAGATTGGTCCAGGAATCCATAATACGAGTCAAGGACTACTTCGGCTTTCTTGAGTCTCCTTAACGTGGATATTCAGTTTTTGGTTTTTTGTTTTGTTTTTTTCCTTTTTACAGCTGCACCCACGGCATATAGAAGTTCTCAGGCTAAGGGCTGAATCAGAGCTGCAGCTGCTGGCCACAGCCACGGCAACACCAGATCTGAGTGTCATCTGTGACTTATGCCACAGCTTGCAGCAGTTCTGGATCCTTAACCCGCTGAGTGAGACCAGGGATCAGATATGCCTACTCAGGGGCACTATGTCAGGTTTTTAACCTGCTGAGCCACAGCAAGGAACTCCAGGTTTTTAATCACTTGTTCCACATATGGGGCGCAGTTTCTTCATACAGAGCCCATTGGTGTTGAGGCTGAAAATGAATTCATGAGTACATGCAAAGAGCGTAGAATAGTGCCCAGCATAAGGTGAGTACTCAGGGGTGAGCATCTGCATTATAAAGAATGACCTTTCTTTGTCTATTTGGTTCTGATTGCTCAGGTTTTACCTCAGATTGGCATTGGACTTTGTTCTTTGGGACCTAGACTTCGATTTGATGATCACTGCCTTCTCGACCTGCCTTAGTCTTCAGACTCATCTTTCACAGTTTTTTCCCAGCTATTTTCGCCCCACATTTAAGTCATGCCATTTGCAATCCACTGCCTTTGGAGCCCTGTACTGACAGTGAGAGGGTGAAGCCTGTTGCATTAATTACCTGTTCTTATAAAATAAAACTTGAGTACTTGAGTCTTGATGGGATTGGGGAGAAGGAGGAGGGCAGCTGTAATCAAGTCGCCCCACCCAATCCCCCTGATCATCCAGGCCACAGGACAAATTTCAGATGACCTGGGAATTAGGGTCATTTTGCAAACCCAAGAGTAAATTATTTCCTATCATTTGACACGTCCTCATGAGCAAACTTGTTCTAAATTTTCACACTTATAGCTAAAAATTGTGTTACTTAAAAAGTGCGTTAAGGAGTTCCCGTCATGGCGCAGTGGTTAATGAATCCGACTAGGAACGCTGAGGTTGTGGGTTCGATCCCTGACCTCACTTAGTGGGTTAAGGATCCGGCCTTGCTGTGAGCTGTGGTGTACGTCGCAGATGAGGCTTGGATCTGGTGTTGCTATGGCTGTGGTGTAGGCCGGCAGCTACAGCTCCGATTAGACCCCTAGCCTGGGAACCCTCCATATGCCGAGAGTGCGGCCCTAGAAAAGATAAAAAAAAAAGTGTGTTAATACTACAAAATAATATTTCAGAACTGTAAGATGATGGTTTAGCACTGGCTGTTTTAGGCATTGCTTGGTGCTTTAACTAGTGATGGTAAATGCATAAAATTCCTTCATAAATTGCTGAAAGAAATTATATATATGCATATGTATATATATATATATATATATATATATATATTTCTAGGTCTAAATTTCTTTTTTCTTTAACCTATAATCATCTGTTCTAGTAAAATTATATTTTTCTTCTTTGTGATGAAGTTTTCTTAAATCATTTTTCTTCCTTGCCAGAGCTATTTTCATTTCAAAGTTACAACTTCTAAACTGGAAATCATTCTTTCCTTGCTTTTTTAGTCAATGGTTTCTATTTGAATACTCTAAAAGTGTCACCCTCCCTAAATCTCTTAATATTTTGAGCATTCTAATGAAAAGAAAAAAAAAAACCCTCACTTTCATGTATTTCCAAAGGAAGAAAATTTTATTTAAGTAATGATTTTATCCATGACTTTCTGTTTTACGGTAGCTATGTAGACTATCCTCAGGCAAAATCCTGTTGAGTGTGCAGCTTGTTTTGAGCATCTCTGCCCCTTTCCTGGGAAGCTCGTGCCCAGGGCTGCCTGAGTGGTCCCCTCCATTGGCTTGCCGCTCTCACTTTAGACCAGGAGTTCCAAACCCAAATGCCTTCAGTAATGTAGTTAAAGGAAATGAGGGAAGCTAATAGCATGGAAGCGGTGAGAATTGTATTGAACTGGAAAGTAGATGTCCCATCCTAACTAGTAGTCAATATTCCATTTTTGTAGGTTTATTGCCAAACCATTATTCTAGATCTGCAACTTTTTTCAAGAGAAGCCTGAGATCCAGATTCAATTCAGAGTATTATGTGAATGAATATTGCACAGATCAAAAAAAAACATGTCAACATTCTGACCTTTGGAGATCCTTTCCTTTGACCCCTAAATGTCTCTGACATTAACACTGATCTATTCTGAGTTATACTTTTCTCTGGCTGAGATAAAAATGAGTAGAAGTAAAAAACTACTCATAAAATACAAATAATGTGTTAACAAAGTAGACAGTGACTCAGAGTTGAGTTAGGAGTGAAATAAGAGGCAGGATATCAATTAGTCACATTATTTGGTTAAAAAAAAGATAAAAATAAAAACAGACAGAAAAAACAATTTTGCTTTTGACAGGTGCCCTTTGGCCATGTCAAAATATATTGTTTTAATCGATTCTAGGTATAGTGCCAATGATTATTGAAATTAACGATGTTGCCCATTTCTTCTTGCTCTTTTGTGTATTTACACCATCCTTAGTCACCAGAGCTCAATGGAATGAGTGATGAAGGACCCAGGGAGGAGGGTGGCCACTCCTGACCATTCTGTGAAGGAAAGTCTCAGTGATTCTTAATCATGATGGCAAAAGTCAGGAAAAAATTTACCAGATAAAGCAATAATGACAGAAAGAGAAATGGCATTTAGGTCTCTCCTTTCCTGATGTATTTTCTCTAGATTTGGGATTTACTTTCAAAGCAAACTTTCAGGAAGGCTCTGAACCTCTTTGCCATAGATGTGTAAGAAAGATCATATAAGCACACACAAAATATAAACTTAACAGAAATTGACCTTAACTTTGATTTAAAAAAAATTCCTGTTTGTGTGTTATAGTTAAAGACCTCATTATTCACCCCAAGAAATGTTCTCAAAGCCACAACAAATCTACTCTTTGAAACTATTTGTTTTTGAAACCTAATTATCAAATACAGATGTTTGTACATTTAGCTATGGCTTATCTATACAGTTGCAAACGGGATATTCCAAGAGCTCAAACTCTTTTCTCTACTAAATATTCAAATGCCTGAAAAATTGCTTATTTGTCTTTTTCTTTCTTTCTTTTTTTTTTTTTCCTTAGGAAGGCAAAAACTTGACTATAAATTAACCTTGAGAAATATTCTACACAACTCTGCCTTTAAAATCTAAGATAGTTTTTAAAAGGAATGTATTGACTTTGTCACAGATTTTTTGAAAAAAAAAAAAAGATTAAGGATACCACAGGGGAAAACAAAAACATAACCAAAAAACATCTTATGCTCACTTTTCCCACGTATAGAAACCAAAGCATGACATGTACCTGATAGGCACAAATTTGAGATTTTTAACCCTGAGTAATAATAAATAAGAACATACTGCTGCTTTGGTTACAACAAAGCAAAACAACAAGAATTTTATTCACAGAAGTAAGAAAATTTCAAGGTGCAGTCTCATTTCCGTTCTGAATTATACATCTTGGAACACTGTTAAGTCAAATATTTGAGTATCTGTAAAACTAAGACTTCCCATTTCAATTATAACACATTACAAGTCTGGTCAGGAGAGCAGCACGTCTCTTGTTCTGCGAAGACTGATCTTTAAAGGAATCCAGTTAGATGGGCTCCTGTTGAGAGTGGTGGGAGCAGTTTGGGGATAGAGCTCAGAAAATAAGTGATAAAAGATATATCCTGCAGGAAATTGTTTCAAACCAAGTCTGTGTTCTTTAGAAGGCATTTTAATGTAATGGATGTTGAATGCTTCCTGTTAGGTGTGATTTTATGGCCCTTGGTTTCAGAGACTTAGGGAGTTACTCCAGGCAGTCTCCTAAATGACTTCCTTGTATTCCAGAGGAGTAATGCCTGGTGGGCTGCTCAAAATAAAAAGTGAGTGTATTGTTCTCGTTTTCTTGTCAGTTCACAGGATCTCTGTCAATCCAAGGTGCATCAGAGATACTGCAATGGATTTAGGTAACACAGTTCTTATTGCCCCAGAGGGAATAAGGATGCCAGATTCCACGTCAGGATCCCAGAACACATCTCACAGTTATACGCTGGTAGAGAAAGAGGGCAGTCTCTAATCCAGTCTTCAGCGATGGTCCTTGTGGTTTTGAAGAAAAGATCCTCAGGATGTGAGCACTAGGAAGAGAGCATCCAGGCTGGGCTGGAGGTTTCCACTGCAGTAAATCTGTGCAGGTGGTGTTTGAATAACATGGAGACAAGACAAAGGTCAGGGACGGGGCAGCACATGTCCACTAAGTCCTCAGGAAAAAAATGGTTACTAGGGCTCAGACGTCATTTAATTCTCAAAGTGCTGCATGAAAATCCACCTAAACCTCAGTAGCTTAAAATTAACCATTTACTACTGTTCGTGAGCATACAGGCTGGTTGCATGGGTCTTCTTCTTTCATTTGGACTCACTCATGCCTCTGTGGTCAGTTGCTGTTGGGTATGTGGCTCACTGATCTTGGCTGGACTTTTACCATGTCCCGCCCTTCCTCAAAGTATTTCAAAGGCTCTCTATTCCCTACTTAGGAGTTTTCAAATCTGTTTGGTCTTGAGACCATTTCTCTTAAAAATTATTGAGAGCCTCAAAGAGCTTTTCTTTATATGGGTTATATCAATCCATACTTAACATATTGGAAATTTAAAGGAAGACATTTAAAATATTTATTAATTTGTTTAAAAATTAAACTAGGAGTTCCCGTCGTGGCGCAGTGGTTAACGAATCCGACTAGGAACCATGAGGTTGCGGGTTCGGTCCCTGCCCTTGCTCAGTGGGTTAACGATCCGGCGTTGCCGTGAGCTGTGGTGTAGGTTGCAGACGCGGCTTGGATCCCCCGTTGCTGTGGCTCTGGCGTAAGCCAGTGGCTACAGCCCCGATTCGACCCCTAGCCTGGGAACCTCCATATGCCGCGGGAGCGGCCCAAAGAAACAGCAAAAAGACAAAATAAACAACAACAACAACAAAAAATTAAACTTTATGTGTTGACATAAAGAATGTAATTTTAATGGAAAATGGAAAATAACTATCTTTTTAAATAATGTATTTAAATGTACATGAAAATATATATTCCCTATATTTTAATGGAAAATAAGTGTATTTTCCCCAAAAAAAATTACTGAGAAGAGTGGAGGCATTTATATTTTTGCAGACTGTTTTTAATGTATGACTTAAGATGAAACAGCCGATACTAAAATCTGCTTTTGCTTTCAATCTGTTGTGATGTCACCTGTCAGATAGCCTCTGGAAAGCTCCACTGTGCACTTGTGAGAGTCTGTGAGTAGGAAGGTAAATATTGTTATGGAAATAATTTTGACCTTGTGAATCCTCTTAAAAGATCAGTGACATCAGGGTTTCTGGCCCCAACTTTGAGAACCCTGGTCTAGAAATGAAGTGTGTACTTTCTGCTTTCTTTTTTAAAGACTTTTATGATTTGGGCTCACTTTATCCTTAATGTAACTGTATTCAGATTTTTCTCTTGCCATTGACTAGCTTTAGAACTTGGGCAAGTTATTGAATTTTCCTACCTGTAGAATAGGCATACTCACATCTTACTATGGGGTTGTAATGTAGTAAATTAGATGTTCTGTGTAAAGAACTCAGTATCATGCCAGGCACCTTGGGAACTGTCGTTGTTACTGTGATTGCCATTTTTTGTAGCTATATTTCATTTAGCCCCTATCACTTGAATGCTTTCGCTAGGGAAACACTGTTCAGACACTGCAGTGAAAGTTGTATATGCTATGCAATGTCTTGGAATATTAGAATCTTTAGAGGAAATGAGATCTCTGAAGCCTATGTGAGAAGTTGCTGGCTAAGTTTTGGGTAACAAGGAAGAGCCCATGAAAGTGGCATTAGAGCTGGGTCTTGATAAGTATAAACATTGCCATGGGCAAAGGGGGCACGAGGAAAGGTATTTTAAGAAGGGATCGTCTAGAACTGAGTCAGCAAATATCTTCTAGAAATAGTGAGATAGTGCTTTAGACTTTGTATGCCATCTGATCCGTACAGCTCTGCCATTGTGGCCAGAAAGCAACCACAGAAGGGAACAAGCATGGCTGTGTTCCAGTGACGCTCTATTTATGGACACTGAAATTTAATTTTATATAATTTTACACATCTAATAATATTATTCATCTTTAAAAAATTTTACTTAAAAAAAGGAGTTCCCATTGTGGCTCAGTGGATTAGGAGCCCAACGCTGTCTCTCTGAGGAGGCAGGTGTGATTCCTGGCCTTGCTCAGTGGGTTAAGTATGTGGTGTTGCTGCAAACTGTGGCATAGGTCACAGATTCGGCTCAGATCTGGTGGTGCTGCGGCTGTGGCATAAGCCTGCAGTTGCAGCTCCAATTCTCCGATTTGACCCCTACCCTAGACTTCCATATGCCACAAGAGTAGCTGTAAAAAGAAAAAAAAAAAACCCGAAGAATATTTGATGAACAATATTGTGTTAATGTCCACTGTACAGCAAAGCGACTCAATTATATATTATACATTATATGTATATGCATATATTATTTTTCATTTTCATTTCCATTACGTTTTATCACAGGATATCGAATTTAGTTCTCTGTGCTATACACTAAGACCGTGCTTATCTCTCCTATTTTAGCTTGCCTCTGCTAATCCCAAACTCCCAATTCTTCCCTCCCCCACTCCTCTTCCCCTTCGGCAACCACAATCTGCTATGTCTGTGATTTTGTTTCTGTTTTGCAGATATATGGATTTGTGCCATATTTTAGATTCCATATATAAGTTAAATCATAGGATGTTTGCTTTCTCTCTCTTACTTTGCTTAATATGATTGTCTCTGAGTCCATCCCTGTTGCTGCAAGAGGCATTATTTCATTCTTATTAATGTCAGAGTAATTATTATTCATATTTTCCCTCAACCATTTAAAAATTCTAGCAATGCTTTCATTATTAGTTTGTGAGGCCACACAAAAGCAGACCCTGGGTAAGAGTTAACTCAAGGGCTATAGTTTGCAGCCCCTGCTCTGGAGCAAGGGTTTTATGGTGAGAAAGTGTCATGTCTGTTTGGGAAAAAAATGAATTATGCAGACTGATGTTTGTATAGGTCACTTCGTATGTGAGTTATCCAAGCAGACGTTTGTTATTTTGCAGAAGATAAGGATGAAGGAGTGGAGAATGCTAAGCCTTGAAGGACTGAACCATAACAACAACGATGGTAATTACAACCTCCAAATGAGGGCATCACAGTTTGTTAATGTTTGGGGCATATAATATGATATTCTCTTTTGTAGATGAGAAAAATGGAAATGAAGAGAGATTATCCGACTTGATGAAGATCACACATTCAATAAATGGCCAAAGTGAGGGAATTTTCCTGATATCTTATCTCATTTAATTCCCCCTCAGCTATATGATTCCAGAGTTTATCCTGTATGCCATGGATAGGGTACTGTGTTTTTGTTTGTTTGTTTGTTTGTTTTTAGGGATGCACCTGCAGCATATGGAAGCTCCCAGGCTATGGGTTAAATCAGATTTTCAGCTGCCAGTCCACATCACAGCTCATAGCAACGCAGGATCCGAGCCACATCTGCGACCTGCACCACAGCTCATGGCAACACCGGATCCTTAACCCACTGAGCAAGGCCAGGGATTGAACCTTCATCCCCATCGATACTAGCTGGGTTCTTAACCCACTGAGACACAACAGGGACTCCAGGATTCTGTTTTATAAGATTCTTGCCAGCATTTTTTTGTTTTAGGGACAGAAACAAATTCATCTTTTTGGGAAACAAATATATTCAAATTTTTAAAAAAATACTCTATTGGGAATTTTACTTATATTAAAACAAGTCCTAGAATCCAGTCCTAAGAAATTAGATTAAAAAAAAAATGAGTTAAACAGTTTTGCAGGATAAATGAATAATGTGTTTTCTGGAGCTGGGAAGTCATGCTACTTGAGTTCTTGCTTCTGAGACTTGAGATAGGTCCTTGAGTCCCTAGGTATTGCACTCAAGATCTTGGATATGAGAAGTATCAGGGTTCTACAGCATGACCTCAAGGCAGAGAGAGCCAGATCAGGAGAGTAATATTACTTTAGGAGAGTAATATTAGATGTGGAGCTCAAAATTCACTTTTTTTTTTTTTTTGCAGTCTTACTTTTTTGTGTGATCCTTAGATCATCAGAAAAGAGAGAAAAGTATCAAACCTTTTAAAACCTTTGGGTTAGTAAGGTTTTCATGATAAAGTGAGGGACCTCATTGCTGCTTAACACAAGGTGATGCTAGAGATGGCACGGGTTATAGACACATTTAAGGAGATATCAAAAGGGAACCAAAAGAGGACACTTGGGTGACTGATTAGAGCAAAAGGTAACAGGTAGCTGTTAGGATGTGTATTCATGCCCAGGAATTCATATTTAGGTATTGCAAAACTTTAAGCAGCCGTATATAATAAAGACATTTGATTTTTGTTTGTTTGTTTGTTTTAATGTGGACTTCAAAAGAAAAGTGACTCCCAAAATCTGAGAACTTTAGGACACTAGGGTTAGAAGTTGCTTACTATGGAGAAAGAAGCAATTAGATGTATGTTTTAGAAAGATATTCTAAAGGTCCTTTAGAGGGAGAAGATGGGGGAAAGGAAACTAGGAGACTCTGGCAAAAAGATCATGAAAACCCGAATTAGGGCAGGGCTATGAGGCTCAAGGAAAGGAGAGAAGCATCAGAGTTTTCAGAGGGCTTGGGAACCTCCTGGGTGTGGTTGATCAGAGAGGGTGCTTTTTTCTATAAACACAGCTGAAACAGCTAGGGGCTGTGTTCATGTGGAGGAAGTTCCAATTCCCGCCAACTCGGGCAATGCAATTTGTTGCGGGCAAAGTTCAAGTTCCTGCCCAATCTGTATTCAGTCTCTTCTCGAACAAGTTCAGTGTCCTTAGAGACCCTTGAAACTGGGTGAGGATGTTTACTTGAGGCATGAGTGTCATTCCCTCCCCTTGGTGAATTTGGGAAGTCATTCTGCCAACCTTCTTAGCCCCGCCCCCAGTTTTGTTGAGATATATGTGGAATATAAGATTGTATTAGCTTAAAGTGTATGCATAATGTTTGATATGTATACATATCATGAAATGATTACCACAAGTTTAGTTAACATCCACCATCTTACATAGTTAACAGTTTTTTTTTCTTGTGACAAGATCTTCAAGATCTATTCCCTTAGTAACTTCCAAATGTGCAATAGTATTAACTATAGGCATCATGCTGATATCATCTCTGTAGAATTTACTTATAACTGGAAGTTTGTATCTTTTGACCACTTTCACCCAGTTCCCCACTCCTTACATCCCACCTGTAGCCACAACCGACCTGTCCTTTGTTTCTAGGAATTTGTATTTTTTTAAGGTTTGACATGTAAGTGAGATCATATACTATTTGTCTATACTATTTGTCTTTCTCTGACATTTCACTTAGTGTAGTGCCTTCATATTCCATCCAAGTCATGGCATACAGCAAGATTTCCTTCTTTTTTTTTTTCCTTCTTTATTCTTTCTTTCCTTCTTTTTCCTTCTTTCCTTCTTTTTTCTCTCTTCCTTCCTTCCTTCCTTCCGTCCTTCCTTCCGTTCGTTCTTTCTTTCTTTCTTTCTTTCTTGCCATGATAATGGCATGCAGAAGTTCCTGGGCCAGGGATCAAATCTGTGCCACAGCAGTGACAACACTAGATCCTTGATCCACTGAACCACAAGGGGACTCCTTTTATTCTTTCTTCTGGTTGAATAAATAGTCAGTCCCACACTAGATTTCTGTCTCTATTCAAGTTGCCCTTTGCCTCTGGAGATAGCAATCTTAGAGCTTAAAGTTAGGCAAATACCATGACTCTTACTCTCTAGGTCCAATGCTGTCCAATGGAACTTCTGTGATGAGGGAAATCATCTGTATATTTTCTCCAATAAGATAGCTATTGGCTACCTGTGGTTAGGAAGCACTTGGAAGGTGAAGGAAAATGAGGAACTAATTTTTCACTTTAAAAATTTTTTTGTTTTTGTTTAGAGACACACCTGCAGTATATGGAAGTCCCCAGGGGTTGAATTAGAGCTGCAGCTGCTGGCCTAGGCTACAGCCATAGCAATGCCAGATTCGAGCCATGTCTGTGACCTACACCACAGCTCCCTGCAATGCCAGATCCCTAACCCACTGAGCAAGGCCAGGGATCGAACCCATCTCCTCGTGGATACTAGTTGGGTTGGTTTTCACAGTGGGAACTCAAAATTTTTCATTTATTTTAATTTGATTTTACATTAAGTAGCTCCATGTGGCAAGTGGCTGCCATATTGTTTTGTGCAACTCTAGATCCTGGTGTCCAACATCCTACCCAAACCATGGTCACCTGGGAGTTTTAATATGAGAAGCATTACATTTTTACAAGTCTATTTCACTTGTACCAATAGACGTGGCAGGCATAAGCATCTGCTCTTACTACTCTTCTTTCATGAATGCCTTCTAGGAATCATGTTGGCAGACTGGATTAATTAATACTATACAAATGAAAGAAACCTAATGTAACTAATTATAGTTCAGGTTTAATTCTATTAAAATTACATAGCGAAACTGGAGTATTTAGCAAGATTACTGGCAAAAGAAATCTAGACACAATGCTCTCCTCTTTAACCCTTGGTTTGTGTTTGAATCACATATATTTAGTACAGTTGTCTAGACTCCTTGCTGTTATCGATTCAGTTGAATTGTCCAGCAACCACTTTGACTCCTGGCCTCGTGAACAGGTGCTAAAAAAGCCTGCCCCACCCCCCACCCCCAGCTCTAGACCTTTCCAGGTATCATCTCTCCTCGTCTTTCTGAGCTTGTCCATCTTAAAGCCTCGCCATATGTTTGGCTGGTTGCATTTTAACTTAGCCTGTGTTACAATATTAATGGGTAATAAGTGTTGAATCATTGTCAGATGATAGATTAGTATTCTAGGGCAGGAACCTTCAGTGTCTGAAGCCAAAGAAAGAATGAATAGGGAAAGTTCCACCTTTCCCTGGCTGGTACCTGAGCAGTTTAAAGTCAAGGATAAGATGAGCACATCTAATTCAATTAAGTATTTAGAATGTGACAATGACATTGGGAAGCTTTGAAGTGGGGAAAAAAAAAAAGACTTCTCTTTCTTGGGCCAAGAAATTTACAAGGCAAGCCCCCTCTTATATTTGGGAAGTTGAGTCTAATATACCTGCAATTTATTGGGCTTTTCTTAAGACTTCAAAGTACTGCATAATCAAATCCTGACGTTTTTATTAAAAGTATTTTTCCAAGTTCTAAACTATTCAAGCAAAGAGGTAGGAGGTAGAAACATTTGCTCACCTTATGGTTTGTTCACATACACACACACACACACACACACACACGCATACACACACACGGCATAAATATGGTTTATTTTCTTTCCTGGGAGTTCAGGAGCTTTGCCATTTACTGCCCATGCAATCTGAGGAAAGGCTCAAACTCCCTACACCTCAGTTTCCTTATAAAATGGGGGTAATGATACTTACCTCCAAGTGTTTTGAGAAAATTAAATGCAATTTATATGAGAAAAAAATAAAATAAGAAGCCTTTTCAGGCTAAAGTATTTGATGGGGAGCGGGGCAGGAATTGCTCTTCCTCCAACAGGAGGATGAAAACTTGTGCTGAAGTCTAATTCAACAAATGCCCTTGGAAGCATATGGATACGTTTTTCTGGACAGATGGCTGATATCTTCTGTGCTGCACATGCACAGCTTTCTATGGAGTTGCTTTAGCATGAAGAGCCGCTTTCAGGAATCTTTATGGGGTTCAACTATGTTAGGTGAACCTCAACAAACAGGGAGCGGGAGGCTTGAACCTAATGCAAACAGTTGCATGGACGTTCAGAACAGTGAGTGTAAATACCATCTTGAATGCCACCAAATGTCGATACCGATGCTTGATGGTATGACATAAATTCAGCTTTAATTGAGCAAAGCTAAATCCAACCAAATGGACCTGTTTATATTCTCAAATACTGAAATAAAGCCTAAATCATGGAGATTTTATGTCTTGTGTCTGAGATGTCTCCATATATGAGACACACACACACACACACACACACACACACAACTCTATGTATATTTCCTCTGCCTGACAGTTCTTATCTACTTGAGAACAAAGTCTAAAGTAAACAGCCATCCTCAGATACCAGCTGTTCCAAGGGTTAGTCTATGAGACAGAGGAAGGTGATTTATATAGGGGGAGAAATTGTTTATATTCTATGGCACTTGTGTCCCCACTGCATTAAAAATTAGTAACTAAATCCATCTATAAGAACCTTAAAAATAATATGGGTTCATGGGAGGTTCAGTTTCCTTGTGTGAGCACATTTATGACTTCAAAATAGAGAATCTGGGAGATATAAGCAGACTGCTAGAAAGGACTAGATGCAAGGTGTTTTTTTTGGACGCTCTCACTTTTGTGATGTGCTGGATCTGGGCTGAACAACTGTCTTCAGGCACCAAATCAAATATGCACAGTGCCTGTTGTTTGCTAGCCAGGTGTCTGATGCTAAATTAAATGCATATATATGTAAAATAGGAAAAATGTGAAAGAAGATTGCAGTTAGTGAGCAAAAGAGATTTTTGTTTTAAAAATATGTCTGGAAGATAGGAGGATGCTGTCTCATTAAAAAAAAAAAAAAGAGAGAGAGAGAAGAGAAATTGTAATTTCTCTTCCACAAAAACTAAATCTAGTTTTTAAAACTTTGATTTTCAAAAGAAATGTCTGCTTGCCTAGAGCTGAAATGTCTGCTGCTCCACTGGGGTTCTTTCCTCCTTGTTCTGTAATTGGCTGAAGTTGAAGAATAGCTGTTTATGATCTTTTGTATAAGAGGTAGCACACCAATGTGGATTTATTATTATGCTGCACTTAACTGCCTCTTCTGCAGGCTAAATAGCCTAGTTCCATGAACCTTTTCTTAAGTGTAGATCACTTTTCAACTGTTTAATGGCCATCTCTGTTGCCTTCCTCTGAAGGGTTTCCAAATTATTCCCACCCTTAAGTTTTCATCATCAGTGATATTCATTGTGCTGATGCACTAAATGTTCTGCTGGGCACGGTGCCAGATTTGATTGAACATGTCTTCTACCTGTCCCCAAGCTTTAGGGCCATGTTACAGACAACACAAATGAGATCAATAAATTTAATAACACAGTGACAATGCGTGACTTTTTGATTTAGGAGGAAAGAAAGGCATACACATTGCCTGGGTCTTTTTATCTTGTTCCACTTACTTTCATTGATGACTTTGGTCATCCACCAAGACTCTTTTTATATTCTTAATTTGGAGGATTGTCACCGATTTTAAAAATCTCATGAGAGAGTATATTAGAAATCCATTCATTTTAAATTGGGCAGGTAAGAGAGAAGACCTTGAATTAATACCAGGGCTAAATCAGCACACTGACCAAGAGGAAGGGACCAGGAGACCAAAGGAGGTGGCAGTGGATACGTACGGGGCTCTAACTGGAGCATCAGCATATAATCCAGGGCCATGTACAAATCAGGAAGGTGACTTCCAAACCAGAAGATCCAGACTTAGGAATGGTTATATACAAACCAGCTAACCACCAACATCATTGCTAACAATAAAAACCAAAAGAGAGATAATTATGAGGTAAACCAGACAGAACAACTTCCAAGGCATCTGTTGACCAAGAGTAGTTGGTGGTCCCAAGTTTCTTGTTAGGGGTGGCACTGGCCATCTGGCAACGTCAGGCTAGGGACTGGGCTGAGCTGGGGTTTGCACCTGCATTATGAGGAAGTCAAGAACACTGAGGGGAAGAACTCTGAATTCAAGTCGTGGAAACCCCCTTGCAAATCATAAATATTGGTTATTAAAGGGAATGATTATCCACAAAAAACAAATGCTGGAAAGGGTGTGGAGAAAAGGGACCCCCCCCTTACACTATTGGTGGGAATGTAATCTGGTATAACCTCTATGGAAAACAGTGTAGTAGTAGGTATCTCGGAAAACTATATATAGAACTGCCACATGACCCTGCAGTCTCACTCTTGGGCATATATCCAGACAACGCTTTCCTTTAAATAGACACATACACCTGTGTGTTCACTGCAGCACTATTCACAATAACCAAGACATGGAAACAGCCTAAATGTCCATTGACAGATGAATGGATTAAGAAGATGTGGTATATATACACACACAATGGAATACTACTCAGCCATAAAAAGAACAAAATAATGCCATTTGCAGCAACATGAGTGGAACTAGAGACTCTCATCCTGAGTGAAGTAAGTCAGAAAGAAAAAGACAAATACCATATGATATCACTTATATCTGGAATCTAATGTACAGCACAGATGAACCTTTCCACAGAAAGGAAACTCATGGACTTGGACAACAGACTTGTGGTTGCCAAGGGGGATGGGGAAGGAATGGGATGGACTGGGAGTCTGGGGTTAATAGAGGCAAATTATTGCTTTGGAATGGATAAGCAATGAGATCCTGCTGTATAGCACTGGAAACTGTATCTAGTCACTTAAGAGGGAGCATAATAGAGCTAATGTGAGAAAAGAATGTATATATGTATGTGTCACTGGGTCACCTTGCTGTACAGTAGAAAATTGACAGAACACTGTAAATCAGCTATAAAGGAAAAAATAAAAATCATTAAAATAAAAAAAAGGGAATGCTTAGTGGACTTCCCATCTCCCCCATACCCACACCATGCTGACTGCTAGGAAATTTAGACCACATTTGTAGATTAATTATGACAATTAAGGAGAACTTCTTAGCCTGCATATTTGCACATTCTTTTTTTCTTACTTTGTTTTCTACACCTTTGTACATTTTTCCTGGCTCTGGTTTTGCATCCTTATTTATAAGTTTCTATGGTTTATAGAAAGAGTTCTTATATCTCAGAACTTCTACAAAAAAATAAGGCAGGGCATGAGTAAATAAACCTTTGCATCTGTAAAGTAAAAGTACTGAATGGATTGTAAAGCTTGCTAGTTTGTTTGTGTGTTCTACCCGTTGTTATATTTATCTCCCAGGATCTGTCTAGTTGGGTAAGATTCACAATCTGCATTGGAATTGTTTACCTGAAATTTTCTTGCTTCCCAGGAGGCATTAAATAGACTTTGTCTTCCTTCGGTGAAAATTCTTCTGTAGTATAGTTATCATCTCTTTGGATGGAGAGGAATAACACATGTAGTTCTGATCATCCCTCTGTCATGCGCATTCTCAAGGATCCCTAGTAACCTTGAGGAACAGAAGCAGTTTTAAACTCAGGCTTCTGAACTGAGAGTTCTGATGGAAGTTGCCTGGAAGGCTCTTTTTACTCATCGTGAGTTTTAACAAGCAGCTCTATACTAGCTTTTTTCTGCTGTACTGCAAATTTTCAGTAGTATATACAATTGAACAGACTCCCTTCAAGGATGCACTGAAAATACTCTGTTTATGTCTTGGAGTTCCTAAATTTTATTTTTCCATGTTATGTGGAGAACAGTCACAAAGAGATACAACTTTAGTCTTGCGCTGCCCAGCCCATCAGCATTGCATTCTTCTTTTCTTCCCTTTCCATTTGGTTGATATGACTCTTCCCAGGAAATGCATTCTCTGTGAGAGCAATGAACTAAATGGATAGCAGAGACACCATAGAATACCTTCTTAGAGAAACGTCCTTATTCTTGGGTTGAGATTTCAGAGTTTGGAGTTGGAAGTTCTGGGCTCCAGTCCTAGCTGTCATTGTTCTTTACTCTGTGATCTTGTACAAGACATTGAAATTCTCTGAGTTTCACTTTCCTCACCTGTAAAATGGGGAGAATAATCCCTTTTGGCTTTCTGAGGGGAAGTTCAGATAATTTATGTGAAGGCCTAAGTTTTAGTTCTCTATCAGTCTAAGCTGGAGATCTCCTTTTCCTTAAACTCACCACTGTTTCATTCCCAGACATCCTGTCCTGTGTCTTCATTTGTCTTTTTAATCAAATCAGGTATCTAACTCCCTTGTCTTTCTACCTTGCAGGTGCTCATAGAAAAGCCCAGACCCTGGTTATAAAACCATTGTCTATTTTATGCTTGTATCTGAATCAGATGTTCCCAGAGGGAAATATATACCCTTGTTGACTATTTTTACTTTAAATTTCTGGTTACAAATCTCAGATGGGCGCTCCATCTGGCCCTCTTCTACCTGCTAGTGACCTTACCTCCTATTCCTTTGAAAAAATAGCCCCAGTCCTCCCCTTTGCCCTCCATCAACATTATCAACCCCCTCACATCTGTATTTTTTACACAGTACAAGGGTCTATGAATATTGATTATTATTGTGATTTCATCATTCTTGGCTGGAAATAGCTAATGCATTTGGAATATTTTCAGAAAATAAACTTCTCATATTTGACCTCTATTCACTTCTTGTACAGAGTAGGGACTACTTAATCATAGGACCCTATTGTGAGATTTAGCATTATTAAAGAGTGATGAGTGTGCAAGACACAAAAAGATTTACCTAATTTTGTTCAAGGTAATGAGCAGTTTGATTATTTTGTCATTGATTTTTTTTTTAAAGATATGTATATTTGGGAGGATAAAAGAGCTTTCAGATTTAAATATTAGTCCCTGGGTTTGAATGCTGAGTATATATTTGACACTTAATTCCCTGTTTTATTCTTCCTTATATTTAAGAAACCCACAATTAAAAAAAAAAAAAGAACAAATCAAGAAACCCACAATGGCCTGTGATTTTGATGTTAAAAACTCTGATTCCAAATAAAGTTTTAAAAGTTCCTTGTCTTCTCTGCAACTTGTCAGTGGCCAATGAGTAAAAGCCCTATTGGCTCATGGGGTTAAACCATTCAGCCAAGAAGGCAAACTCAATTACTTGTTAAACTTCCTCTAAGAAAGGGCCCTTCACAAGCTGCTTCTCTGAGAAGCGGCAAGAAGACAAATTAGCAACTCAAAAAATAAGACTGTATTTTCACAATTTGTCATAATCTCTTTGATCTTGTTATGAAAAAGACTTGTCAGATTTCTTTTTCTCCTCCAAGTTATGGCTCAATAATGATCTCAGTCTCCATTAAGCTACCATTACTAGGTGTGCTGAAAAGCCAGTCTCCAGCTTCTGCTCCATACAGCCCTGTCTGTTTATCATCTGTATTCTCAAACCTATTAGACATGAGAGTATAATACCTGAGCACAGAGGCTGGACCACATACATACTCTCTTGGGACCTAAACTTTTTCAAAATGAATGAAATCAGCAGTGTCTTCAATGTGGCTGTTAATATACACTAAAGTAGAACCGGAAACAAAATTTTATTATTTCTCTTCAGTTTGTTCCACAACCTTTCCCCAGATACTTCCTTTAAAACATTGATCCTGTGAAAAGCTACATTAGAGGGCAAAAATTTCCATGCTCGAAAACATTAGAAAATATTTGTACTCTAATCTTTCTGAGGAATTCAAAATGCAAAGTACTGAAAAACTCTCCTGTGTGACCTTGAGCAAGCTACTTAACCTCTCTGGGTCTGCTTATCTGTAAAATGAGGATAATGATAATGACACTGAAATTTAAAAGAGTTAATACACGTAAAACACTTAGATTAGTATCTGGCACATAAAACAGCTATTATTTTCAATTTAGGCTTTTCCAAACCCTTGAGCAGAGAACCCACTAACACCCCATAAAAGAAACTCTAAAAAATCTATCATATAATAGTAAATATTCCAATAGCTAGTGAGCACCTTGCAGGCAAATATTCTGCTCTGTTCAGCTTTGTAGTCCCTGCTGCTAGCATAGCACAATGCCTGGCACAGAGCAGGCACTTATTAGATATTTGATGCAAGCATCAAATATCAAATGAATGTATCTTCAACATTCTTCTGTCAGCTCTTGCCTCCTGGCCATCTTAGGATAGATGGTCGATGTTATAAGCTGAACAGCTTTGTCTCCCCAGATTCATATGTCAAGATTCTACCTCTCAATACGATGATAATAAAAGATGGGGATTTTGAGAAGTCTCCCTCTTAAACCAAGTTCCTCTACTGAGTTTGCGATTAACCTCTCTATCCAAAACTTTGTTCTTTTTCTTCTCCCACTCGTTGTTCCCTTCCTGACAGAGAAATATGAAAGAAAATAGGAGACTGGAACCAAATCGAACACCGTGGGGACTTCCTGGACCCCAATGCCCCTCCGTGTCCCCAGTTCTTGGTTGTAGAAAAAGATGTTACTCTCCTCTGCCTTCCTAGAGTTCCAAAGAGCAGACTCAAGAAGTTAGCGAGGGGTTCCCATCAAGGCTCGATGGAAACGAATCTGACTAGCATCCATGAGGATGCAGGTTCAATCCTTGGCCTCGCTCAGTGGTTAAGGATCCAACATTGCCATGAGCTGTGGTGTGGGTCACAGATGTGGCTCAGATTCCACAGTGCAGTGGCTGCGGTGTAGGCCAGTGGCTATAGCTCCAATTCGGACCCCTAGCCTGGGTCTATATGCTGCTGCTGCAACCCTACAAAGACCAGAAAAAAAAAAAAAAGTTATGGAGAGAAGGGATGGAATTCAGGAACAAAGGAAAAGCATTAAGCAAGACAGCTTGAACAGTTGTTCAGGGATAAAGGAGAGCCCTAGTTCCTTCTCACAGGATATGCAGGACAAACCAATGCATATTTTTGAGTGATTCTGCAGAACCTGAGACCCCCCCTCAGGTCGAGGATGGTGACTACCTGCTCACCACAAGCGTGTAGACCTCATACTGGGTGGAATCCAAAGGCAGATGAGTAAGATACCCAAATACCATCCTCTTACCTCACCACCAACCTATCAGAAGAAAGTCATGCATCCTGCAGTCCTTACATCAAATGTTGTGTTTAAAAAAACCTTCCTCGAAAGCCACCAGAAAGGCCTGGTCTTTTGAGCATGAGCTGCCTGTTCTCCTTGCTTTGTACTGTAATAAAGGCTGTATTTTCCTTCACCACAACCCAGAGACGTTAGATTGGCTTTGCTGCATGTCTGGTGAGCAGACCCAAATTTGGTTTAGTAACAAGGTGATGGCGTCCCGAAGGTGGAGTCCTCGTTAATGGGATTAGCGTCCTTCTAAGAGAGACCTCGGAGAGTTATCCTTTGCTCTCTGTCCTCTGAGGACCTAGCAAGAAGACGGCTGTCTCCAAGCCAGGAGGTGGTCTCTTACCAGATATCAAACCTGCAGGACCTTGGACTTCCTAGCCCCAAGAAATGTCAGGAAATAAGTTTCTGTTATTTGTAAGCTGGTGTATGGTATTCTGTAATAGCAGCCCAGACTGGCTGAGACAGTTGGATTATTCCTGTGTGTGGCTGGATGAGCTCCTATTCCTTTGGGTATTAAAACCGTTCCGTTGGATAATATTTTATAAACTGGTGTTTTATCATTTCATTCCTTAAATGGGATGCACTTATCAATTGGGTATTTAAGACAGAGTGACAGAGCTGGGATTTGAACCCTGAATATCTCCATGAACACAACTTTCCCCCTATCATTCAGAGAAGTCTACTCAAATCTGTGAGGCCTGAAGTGGCTTGGAGTTGGAATTAAATCTTAACATTGCACTTCTTTTCTTTTAGCTTCTGCAGCCTCTCCATGGCTTTTGAGATGCACATTTTGTCTCAATGCACAGGAATGTCCATGGCTGTGATCACCTTGCTGCGTTCATAAAACTACTCCTAAAATGAAAACTTTGGGCTTTTTTTTCCAGTACATATATCTTGAATGATTTGAATACATTTACATTAATAATATATTAATGTAATCAAATGAGTTTGATTCGTTTCAAAATGTGTAACTTTGGGGGTATTGCAATGAACAAAGCATTTAGTAAGGAGAGCCCAGAGACTGAAGAGAAACGCTTGGATTCTTTGGGCTTCTGTTTGCTAACTTGAAGAGGACTAAGATCTTTCTTTTTGTTTGTTTATTTTATATATTTATTTATTTAGTTGCTTTTTAGGGCCACACCCAAGGCATATGGAGTCTCCCAGGCTAGGGGTCAAATCGGAGCTACAACTGCCGGCCTACACCACAGCCGCAGCAACCCAGGATCCGAGCTGCATCTGTGATCTCCACCACAGCTCACAGCAAAGCCAGACCCGTCACCCACTGAGTGAGGCCAGGGATCAAACATGAAACCTCATGGTTTCTAGTCGGATTCGTTTCTACTGTGCCAAGATGGGAACTCCAGGAATAAGATATTTCTAGGAGAGAAATCTGTGCTTCGGTTTACAACTTTATCTTGTATAATGGATGAAATAGGTCCACAGCTTGGTAGGTAAAATCTATCACTGTTTTCCTCATTTCATACATGGAGCTATCATTAGTGGTTCTCTCAGTGTGATGGAGAGAAATTCAGTTATAATAATTTTTACATATGAAGATTTTTTTTTTTAGTCTCATTTTATTTAGATTTCCCTTTTACTGAATTAGTCTTACAAGTATGTTATTTTATTCCCTTGTAATCTTAGAATGATCCTCCCCTTTTTTCCTTCCTTTTGAAGTTTTTAGAATCATTAAGAATATTTCCTTTCTTCTTTCCCTCAACCACCTATGATAATAATGGCTTTCATCATTGGTCATTTACAAAGACCTTTTTGAACATACTTTTTGAGTCATAAATAGAGGAAATACTGGGGAATATTCGCATTCCACTTTAGGCTAAAAATCTAGGAGCAAATAGAGCTTGAAATATGTTCTGTGGCACTGTTCTGAGGCTGTGCAATATGCCTCTTAAATTACAATTTCAGTTTTGCAAGGGCACAGCAGAAAATCAGAGGAATGAATGGGACCACCCAGCTGGTTCATTTGTAACACCTGAAGGAATGATGAATTCTTTTTTGCATTTTTTACTCAGAGTCTTGAATTTGATTGATGATACTCAAAATCCAGGAGCAGTACCTATAGTAAATAAGTGAGATCAAATGAAATCATGGCCATGAAAAAGCTTGTAAATGAAGAGTACTATGCATATATAAGGTATTATTATGAGCCAACTACTGCTGGATAAAACATTGAAAGACATTGTGTATTCTTTCAATTGTTATCACCACAACTGGCCCTTCTATCTACAGTCTTTGGAACTGAATATCTGTAAAGGGCTTGACTGGACTCAGTCAAGACAGAATATTTGTCTCATTCCATTCTCCTTGAATTTTGCCACATTGGTTTGCAGATTGCTCTTCGTCTTGATTTAGGGATGTTCAGAGAACATGAGGAGCCCTTTCTCTTTGTATGTCTTTGATGCTCTGAAACTCTGAAATGCAGTGAGATTAATGTTGTATTTAATGAATATGTTGAATTTTACTTTATCCAAACACTTCTCAATTGCAGTATCTGCTGTGATATTCTCAAAACCTCCAACACCAAGTGAGTGTCCTACAATTCAATTCAATTCTGACCCTTTCCCCTGGAGCATCAGACCCCATCAATTGAAGGGCTTCATTCCACAGGGCTGCCTCCACCTTGATTCCAATCACAAATCCCAGATGTCCTGTATTTCTGACTAGCTGGTTATGAATTAGGGATTCTCACCACCCTCTCCCCAAATGTGATAATTTGCTAGAATGGTATGAATGACTCAAGAAAATACTAACATTTTTTGGGTTACTATAAAGGATACAACTCATAAAGAGCCAAATGGATGAAATGCATGGGCAGGATATGTGAGAGGGCAAGGCATGGAATTTCTATGCCTTTTTCAGGTATGCCATCCTCCTAGCATTCTGATGTGTTCACCCAACTGAAGGTTCTCTGAATCTTAACCTTCAGGAGATTTTATAACTCAAACTCTAGACCCTCTCCCTACCCCATCCCCCAGAGGTTGGTGAGTGAGGCTGAAACTTCCAACTCTCTAATAATGTGCTCTTTTTGGCTTCCAGCCCTATTCTAAGGCTATCTAGGGGTCCGGCCTTGAGTTATCCTGTTAGAATAAACTCAGGTGCAATCAAAAGGGGCCTTGTTATAAATAACAAAAACCATTCCTATTACTCAGGAAATTCCAAGAGTTTTAGGAGCTGAGTCAGGAACTGGGAACAAAGAACAAATATTTCTTATACCACACCTGCTTTTTTTTTTTTAATAGCCTTTAATTTTTATTTTTTTATTTTTTTTTTGAGCAGCCTTATGTTCACAGGCAAAACTGGACAGAAGGGACAGCATTCCATATACTCCCTGATACCCAACTCACAGCCTCCTTCACGATCAACATCCTTCCCCAGAGTGCCACATTAGTTGCTACTGATGAACCTACCCTGACACATTGTTATCACTCAACATCCATAGTTTAAATGAGGGTTCTGGCTTGGTGTTGTGCATTCTATAGATTTTAACAAATGGATTACCACACTGAAGGGATTTAGCGTAGGCCCTCTCAAAATATGCTACTCTTGCATAAGGATTGTTTTAAGCTGAAGGCAACTGAGAAGAAGCAGACCCAGGACCACCCCTCTGCCTCCTCATCTCCACCAGGAAGGTCAGGTCACCAGAGACAACCCTAGACTCTCCTCAGCCCAGAGATGGCACCGAGGAATCTAGATAACACATCATCCTAAGTAGCCTGTCTCTTCCATTAGTTTCTCCATATATTCACCCTCCCACAGCATGTTGTCCTTTGAAGCCTAAAAACCTTTCTTTGTTTCATCACTTCTCTACAAACACATTGTTGTTTGTTCAGAAGCTATGCGAGCCCTGAGTTTTGACCATCCATCCCTCTGAGTTACTTTTGACTGAATTCTTCTGTGTGTATGCAGGATACATGCATTAATAAGCTTGTTTGTTTGTTTCCTGTTAAATTTTCTTTTCTTTTTTTTTTTTTTTTTTTTTTTTTTGTCTTTTTGCCTTTTCTAGAGCCGCTCCTGCGGCATATGGAGGTTCCCAGGCTAGGGGTCGAATTGGAGCCGAAGCCACCGGCCTACGCCAGAGCCACAGCAACATGGGATCCAAGCCACGTCTGCAACCTACACCACAGCTCACGGCAACGCCGGATCCTTAACCCACTGAGCAAGGGCAGGGACCGAACCCGCAACCTCATGGTTCCTAGTCGGATTCGTTAACCACTGCACCACGACGGGAACTCCCTGTTTCCTGTTAAATTTTCTCTTGTCAGTCATAAATAGGACAGTAGTTGGAGAAACTAGGAGTATAAAGGAAAAAATAGGGGAGGCTGCTCCTATTGTGGCTTAGTGGGTTATGAACCCAAATAGTATCCATAAGGTTGCAGGTTCAATCCCTGGCCTCGCTCAGTGAGTTAAGGATCTGGCGTTATCTTAAGCTGTGGTGTAGGTTGCAGATGTAGCTTGGATCCCGAAACTTCCATATGCCGCAGGTGCGGCCCTAAAAAGACAAAAGAAAAAAAGGGAAAATTTTTTCTTTCCTACCAACGATATGTATCCTTTATTGTGATATCATACAGACAGTTTTACTCATTGCCCTAAAATCCTTTGAGACCTGCCTATTCATTATTTAATTCTTTTTAAAAAATACCTAGGAACATATTTTAGTCTACATGGTGGCCAAGCTAAGCAGAACCCATCTGGGCCTCTAAAAAGTGGCATAAATGGAGGAAAAACATCTGGCCAGTCCTCAGGGATGACATACCCTCACCTCAAAAACCCTTGGTGATGATCTAAAATATTCTCACTTTAAAAGCTGAGTCTTACTCAAATGAATTTATCACATCTGTAGTTGTATAATGATCATAACAAAGGAAGATATGGTACATATATGTAATGGAATATTAGCCATAAAAAAGAATGAAATAATGTCATTTGCAGCAACATGGATGGTTATCATACTAGGTGAAGTAGGTCAGACAGAGAAAGACAAATACTATATGAGATCATATGGAATCGAATACAAAATGATACAAGAGAATTTACAAAACAGAAACAAACTCAAAGATTTCAGAATTAAACTTGTGGCTACCAAAGGGAAAATGTGTGGAAGAGGGATAAATTAGGAGATTCAGACTGACATATACACATCACTATATATAAAAAAGGGAACAAAGACCTATTGTATAGCACAGGGGAATCTATTTAACACTGTGTAATAAATAACCTATGTGGGAAAAGAATCTGGAAAGGAATGGATATACATATATAGATAACTGATTTACTCCGCTGTACACCTGAAACTAACACAACTTGGTAAGTCAACTATACACCAATAATTTTTTTTTAATTTTTTTAAAAAATGGCTGATTTTCGTGTTTTAGAAAAAAATCAGATATATGAAAATTTATTTATGTGGATGGGATAACATAAAGAAAATATCTAAATAATACATGATTTCAAGTAAAAATAAATAAATAAATAAATAAAAGTTGAGTCTTCCCAAGGATACAAAACACCCAAAATGATGTGAAATCACATTAAGCCAAAAGCTTATTATAGGAAGTGTAATAATTACTGAAAAGCTAAGAAGGAAGTTCAGCCAAAACAGAACATGTTTTGAAGAAAGATTTTCCAAGTCACAGGTCAAATGCCAGCATTGCAAACAGCAGACATGAGAGTTGCTGGCAGACAGCAAGACCCTGGGCTGTGGCTCACTTCCGTTCCACAGATCACAGTCCCAGGATATTTCTGAGATGTGTCACTTCTCCGGTGCATTAATGGTAGCACAACTCATTCTTAATAATAGAAAATATCACCTCAAGTTAGAAATTTAATAAAATCCTTGGCATTTCCCATTAGGATTATAAGGTGTTTTATTTCACTCTTTAGCAGTTATTTCAAAAAGGCACAAAAAGTTTTGCCTTACTCTCAGAGAACAAATCATAGAGAAATCTAAATCACTAGTATCATATCAGATTAGAAATCCTCCTTGAAGCTGTCTGGCTGTAAGAACCAGCTCTCTTGGGCCAGTATTTAATGATTCAGTCTTTTGGCAGCAGCCAAAGTCATACTGAAAAACATAACTCAAAGGCTCTGGAATTGTCTAGAGATCTTAAAAGTTCATAAACCAAAAGGATAACATGTAAGACCTTTGTGGGAAGTGCTCAGATGGATTGGAAATACCAAATTGATTCTGATTTTAGATGGTAAAATAAAAGGGGTATTCAATATTTAAACAAGCTCAGAGATAGTAAGAACAATTTGCTGATGTTTGTTTTTCTATAAGAGCCCTACAAGATGGTAAATGGAATTCAAAGGGGAAAAATATAGATATGTATATATTAAGAAGGATATATGTAATAACCCTTGCCTGTGTGTGTCACACACACACACACATACACGTGTGCGTGTGTGCATGCATGCCTGTTAAGATTTGTTGAGATGCTTTCAAATAAGGCTACTGCTGATGAGAACTCCTCCTTCTCAGAGCTGGGGGGGCTCTTCCTCCCCGAGTCCTGCAGCACCTGCTAAAGTCTGACAGCAATAGGAGGGGTTTCAAGCACTAGGTTACTTGGTCCCAAGTTCCCTCATCCCATCAGGGAGTGATTATATAGAACAAAAGCTCTGAGCACCATATTCTCTAAGAGGATTTAGGAAGAAATCTCTGAAGGAAGTCTGGACTTCTAGAAGGAAATGTGACTTCAAAGCTGCCTCGCAGGTGGAAAGCCCCTAATTCATTAATAAAAAAGGAAGGAGGAGGGGACCTTTATAACGTCAGAAAGAACTAAAGATAAAATTCCTGGATGGAATCTTTGCTGATGGTTGATTTTCTGAATACACTAATGTGCTAACACAGGTCCAATCTTTTAAGCCATTTTCAATTGTAATTATCACAGGGAAACACTTGGCTTTGGATTTGGGAGTGATTTTTCAACTGTAATTCAGTTTTGCTAAATACGTTGCATACAGTCTTTCATTTGTCACATGCCCATCTATTTATTTCAGTGCATTATGGCTCAATCTAGAATTATGTTATTTATTTCACTGATTTTATGTCTCAATATGGAATTCTCCATTTCCCACTGAAAACCAGAAATACCACTTCTACGTTGTAACTGGAATTATAGAACCCCACCTTGTGTCTCCTTGAGCAATATATGTCAACTATAGCATAGCCCACATATTGTAGGATGTAACATAAGCAGTAAAATCTGAGCTCCTGGGTAATGGACAGAATAGTGTTCCTCTCCCCCTCAATTCAAATGTTGAAGCCTTAACCCCCATGCAACTGAATTTGGAGATAGAGTCTTTAAGACGGTAATTAAGGTTAAAAGAAGATGTAAGTGTGGATTCTAATCCAATAGGATTGGTGTCCTTATAAGAACAAAAGAGATACCAGGAGTGAAAAGGCCACACAAGGACACTGGGAGAAGGTGACAGTTAAGAAGCCAGGAAGAAAGTCTCTCCAGAAACCAACCCCACCAGCACTTTGATCTTAGACATCCAGCCACCAAACCTGTAAGAAATTAATTTCTGCTGTTTAAGTCACTCAGTTGGTGCTGTTTTATTATGTCATTTCTAGAAAATGAGCAGATCCTATGTCTAAGGAGAATAGGTTTACAAAATTTCAGGCATTTTATGTTTTTGAGCTGTAGGCGATCCATCTTTGTCCCAAACTCTAATGAAGAAGACATTCTTTAGAGCAAATGGGGCAGAATTTAATCTCCCTTTTTCTCAAATGAAGACCCAAAGGGGACAGAACATGGTAATATGAGAAAAGAAATTCCAACTAGATCAGGACACAGATAATTAATTCTGTTGGTTGCGTCTATCTGAGGGTCTCCAACTTTCTATCATGTACTCATGCACTCAGGAGGAACTAGTGGAAAGTTTACAAGTTTACTGCCTTTTTTTTTTTTTTTTTTTGGTCCTTTTAGGGCCGTACCCCTGGCATATGGAGGTTCCTGGGCCAGGGGTCTAATTGGAGCTGTAGCTGCCATTTTACACCACAGCCACAGCAATGCCACATCCGAGCTGCGTCTGCAAACTACACCACAGCTCATGGCAATGCAGGATCCTTAACCCACTGAGCAGTGAGGCCAGGGATTGAACCTGCAATCTCACGGTTCCTAGTTGGATTCATTTCCTCTGTGCCTCAACGGGAACTCCAAGTTTACTGCTTTTTTAAAAAATCATTTTTTGTTTGTGATGGATAATTATGCTTAAGCTAGTTCTCTAGTATAATATCCTAGTTCTCATTCTACAATATGGGTTTGATTCTTCTAAAAAATGCCCATTTTATTACATTTATAAAATAATTAGTTTAGAAATTGTAGGATATACATATGGGTAGATAACTGGATTAGATGGATATTATTTGAAATTAGTATTATGATATCTAAATTCACAATAGAATAAACACAAAGAAACTAAAAAAAAAAAAAAAAAAAAAAAAAGGAGTTCCCATCGTGGTGCAGCAGAAACAAATCCGACTAGGAACCATGAGGTTGTGAGTTCAATCCCTGGCCTTGTTCAATGGGTTAAGGATCTGGGGTTGCTGTGAGCTGTGGTGTGTGTCACAGACTTGGCTAGGACCTGGAGTTTCTGTGGCTGTGGTGTAGACTGGCAGCTACAGCTCTGATTAGACCCCTAGCCTGGGAACCTCCATATGCCACGAGTGTGGCCCTAAAAAGACGATAGACCAAAAAAAAAAAAAAAAAAGATTTTCACTCTCATCAGAAGTCAACTGAAAATTTAATCTACCAGGATATCTTTACCTACCAAACTGACAAAGTGGAAAAAAAAAGACTTACTTTTGTTCTGGATTTGATAATAACAGATATTGACACACACATTTTATGGGAGTATTATCTGAAGAGTAATTTATTGATAGGTATTTAGAATATTTGGAAACATTTAGTTCTTGTCTTATAATTTTGCTGAGGAAAATTCACATTATGGAAATTTCCATCTAAATACTGCCTGATCTGTGTTTCCAAGCCCTAGAGTTCTCTGGGTTACATTTCCCTTTCCTATTCAAATGCCATTCCCATCGCATCTTTCTCTAGCGCCACTCCTATTCCTGTTGTCCCAAAATTCCTGAGGGTTTTCTGAAGGCTGTTTCCTCTGGTCACCCTTCGCTTTAGTTCCTGTCTCCATGGCATTTTGGAATTCAGCTCTGCCACCCCTTTTGCTCATTCCTCCTTATTTCTTTATTGTGTAGACCTCTTAGACCTTGCTTCCTCTAACAGCACAAGGCCACTCACAGTGCAGCGGATTTTTACTGGCGTTGTTGGTGATAGAGGAACATCAAAATAAAGCATGAAATGGATGCTGCAAAATATAAGCCAAGCGCCCTCCTAGTCCATTGGCCATGCCTGTCAGGAGGACCCTGCTTCCCCCGCACCATCCCCCCCGCACCATCCCCCGCACCATCCCCCCCACCCCTGCCGCCCATTCCGCTAGGTCTCTGTCTCTTCACCTTGGAAAGCTCCTCTGTATCTGAAAGCCACCAGCTCTACTAAGTCATTCTTCTCTAAGCAGAACCACCATCCTCCCTCAGTCAATACTGGCTGAAATTTGCATTTTGAAGACTTAATGAAATGTTCTCTTTAATTTTATATTTTTTAAAATTTTAATTTTATTGGAGTATAGTTAACTTACAATGTTGTATTAATTTCAGGTGTACAGCAAAGCGAATCAGTCATACATATAAATATATCCATTCCTTTTTCCCATATAGTTCATTACAAACTATTGAGTAGGTTTTCCAGTGCTGTACAGTAGGTTCTTGCTAATCATCTATTTTATACAGTGGTGTGTATATGTTATTACCACTCTCCCAATCCTTCCCTCCTCCCAACAGTTTCACCTAAGGTAACCAAAAGATTTGTTTTAAAATATGAGTTGGTTTCTGTTTTATAAATAAGTTCTTTTGGGCCATTTTTATTAGGTTCCACATATGAGTCATATCATATGATAGTTGTCTTTCCCTGTCAGATTTATTTCACTCAGTATGATAACCTCTATGTCCATCCATGTTGTAAATGGCATTATTTCATTCTTTTTATGGCTGAGTAATATTCCATTGTATATATGTACCATATATTCTGTATTCATTCCTCAGTGAAGTATTTTCTAAAGCAATTGTGCTACCTTCTCTGAATCCTCACTTTTAGCAGCAAAAAAAAAAAAAAGAAAAAAGAAAAAAAAAGAAAAGAAAGAAGAAATTCAGAAACACACACACATGCACATTCAAACATATGTACGTTTCACTACATCTTAATGGGAAAGGGTACAAATCAGAGAGGAAAGAAGGAATAGGAAGTCAAAACTGCAACAACGAACTGGATTTAAAAATTGAAAGGTTTCCATAATAAAAACAAAAATCCTGATATCTAATTTACTCACTTATGTAAAATCAAATGTGTCTGTATCTGTATCTAAAGCTGCCCCTGATCACCTACTGTTCTTGGTGGCTCAGATAGAAGAGATTCTGGGATTTTAAAAAAGTGAATATCTTCTCACTTTATGCATTGTGTTAATTATTTATAAGGGTGCTGTACTATTTCTTTAATCAGAAAGGAACTAGTCATGTTACTTTTTGCCAGGGCAAACAATTTGCATTGCAAATTACAAAGAATAGTCACTTTTTGTGAATAGGATCATATTTAGGAGGGGCTATCACCTCTGTCCTGATAGATGTGATGCACCTGGCTGAAAAAGCAGCATTAAAATATATTTTTTCTCTCTCTGAAGCAAGACTTGTACAGGTTTGTATGTGGTCTCTGTGCTTTTTTTCTTCCAGTTGTTGTCTGGTAGGGTATGAACATAAATACATATACATTTGGATGTATTTCACTGTGTTGCTATGTGTAAGAGGGAAGCAGCATCTCTCCCAGAATCTAAGCATGCAAAAGCTGCCTTCAGGAGTTCCTGCTGTGGTGCAAGGAGGTTGGTGGCTTCTCTGGAGCCTTGGGATGCATGTTCGATCCCCAACCTGGCATGGTGAGTTACGGATCCATCATTGCCTCAGCTGTGGCTTAGGTTGAAACTGTGTCTCAGGTCTGATCCCTGGCCCAGCACTCCACATGCTGCAGGGCAGCCAAAAAAAAGAAAAAAAAAAAAAAAACCAAAAAACTGCCTTCAGTCTGGTAGACCTTAGAACTGTGTGTTATCCCACAACAGCTAGGCTCCTGAAAACAGCTATATACATACACACTCTACATTATGCAGAAGTGTGCAAAGCACCTGCACCCTTCTGTGGTGCAGGAATTCTAAACAGTTTGGAAATATCAAACAGGGTGTGACGAGCATGAGATGGGGTTGGAAGCCATTGTGGGCCAAGCTTTTGAGGACAGGATTGCAATGACAGAAGAGGAGCCAAGTGGCTGGGGTGCATCACTTCTGTAGGTGACAGGGGCAACAGCAAGAAGGCATACGTGCCGTGGATTGTGGTCACCATCAGTCTCAGTTCAGCTGATACTGCAAGTGAATAGCAATCCCTCTGCGTAAGGTCACTTTACATTGTATGTTGGGAGCAGATTCTGCAGTCATTTAGTTCAGATTTTAGGGCTGCTCTTTCCATCACAGGGAAAATCAGTGAATGTATAGGTCAGAACAGTGGTTGATCTTTGCCTGTTGACTGATGTTTTTCAAATCTCTTTTGGAGTTCCCTCATGGCTCAGTGGGTTAAATCTTCAGCATTATCACTGCTGTGGCTATGGTTACAGCTGTGGCTTGGTTTTGGTCCCTGGCCCAGGGAACTTCTGCATGCCGAAAGCATGGACAAAAACAAAGTCTATTTTACCCTCAGGGAGGTACTTCTAAATTTGCAATAGAAAAACAAATGAGGTGCTATAGTCAACGTCAAGAGGAACTATAAGAAGATGCATTTCAAAGTTAATTATGATTAATCATGTTACTCTGAGATACAAAGAATACTCAACATGGGTACAATTTATAAAAAAGAATCCTATCTTTTTTCCTAACTAAAGTATCTGGAGTTTGGAGGAGGAATAGAAAGCAAACGTTAAAACAAGGAAGTAAAACCTCACTTAAATGGGAAGTAATTTTGATGTAAAATTTTGAGTAGACTTTAGATACCGTTGCATTGGTTGATATATTAGGCTTCTTTTGCTGCAGTAACACATATTATAACAAAAAAATATTTATTATGTTACAGTTTTGGAGGTCAGCAGTCTGTCAGGGATCTCACAGGACTAAAATCAAGATTTTGGCAGGGCTGCATTCTTTCTGGAAGCTTTGGAGGAAAATCATTTTCCTTTCATTTCCAGCTTCTAGAAGCTGCTCTCAATCCTTGGCTCAAGGACCCTCTCTTCCTTCTTCAAAGCCAACAGTGTTATATCTCTTCAATCCTGCTTTTGTAAGGAGATCAACCTTTAATCACAGCCAGGTGAGATTCTTTGCTTTTAAGAACCCATGGGATAAATCCACCCAGATAGTCCAATATAAGCTCCCCATCTCCAGATCATTGATATAATCTCAGCTGTAAGATCCCTTTTGCTATGGAAGGTAACATGTTCACAGGTTCCAGGGACTAGGACACAGACAGCTTCGAGGGCTATAATTCTGCCTACCACAGAGACTATGAAGTGTGGTGTTACAGATAGAATAATAACACTAAAATTGTTTGCACAGGGATTTTTGAGTCTGATGACATTTCATTCCTATTACTAATACCTGTGTATTTTCATAAAAATAGGTTCTATGAAAAGAGGTACAGTATCATCTTATGATACTAAAGCAACAGGAATTAACCTTGAACAGCAATAGCCTTACAACATAATGGCCCCTCTAGTCACATTGCTGCATTAATTACCTGATGGTGCACCATTGTGTTTCATGTAGATGACGTTTGTAAATGTGGTTATTTAAGCATAAAGCAATAATTTGTCCAAGATTTAAAGCAGTTAGCAAACATTAATTTGTGAGGATCAAGTAACAGGAAATAATTTGTGATGAGGGAAATTACACTAAAATCTAGAAATCTAAGTATGTAAGTCTTCGTTTTCTTTTCCATTTGTAGAGTGGCTTTTTATTACTAACTCATCTGTAAGGCTAATGAATTGTCTCCTTAAGCACTGTGTACTTAGTTTTATGGTTTAAAAAATTAGTATAATTAAAGCATCTTGAGTAAAATAGGCTTTTTGAATTCCATTGCATTTGGCTAGTGAAAGTAAATTGTATAGTTATTACTTTGTTGGCTTGGAATGCTAGTTCTGATATTCAAGTTCACTTCCTCAGAATATTAAGTAAAAAGGAGAGCCAGTAATCAGGATTATGTGATATCACTAAAAAAGAGATCCCTAAAGAATGAGGACAATATGGTATACATGTATGAAAAACTTCTGTTATTAACGTTTTCATTTGGGATTTAAATAATGTTAATTTACAATTAATTTCTAATTAAGTGCGGCAGATATTTTGGTTGTTTTCCTGGCAAACGTTCCCCCTTTTCTCCTTCCTAATAGGACCCCAGCTGTTCAGATTGTATGGGCAGGATGCAGCTTCTCATCCAACACTTGTTTCAAGGGGCCTAAGCAAATCCGTATGATTTCCCTCCGTTGGCCACATGGATCAGCATAGAATGGCTGTATACACCAGAGTTTGTGAGGGTGTCTCCTGCTGGGGACCTCATGGCTTGGGAACTCTTTCTTTTGGTTGGCATTGGGTGTGGAGGCCAGTCTTGAAAAGAATATATAAGTGTAAGGCTAGCTGTTTTGTAAGGAGTAATTATGTTGCTTAAAATTTTTTTTTGATGATCTGTTTGCTGCAGACACCAAACATCAGATCAGCATGGTGTATGCAAGTTAAAGAGGGTTGTTTTGTTTGTTTGTTTAATACTCAAAGTCCTAGAAAAGGGATATCCAGCAAACCCAGAGGGTCAAACCCTTGGATCCCCAAAACCTTGAAGTGAGTTTTCTCAAGCTGAATGGAGAGAGGGGGAGATGAAGAAAGCCAAATAAATATTGGGTTTGAGGGCGGGGTGGCGGAGGGAAGGGTCAGGGAAGAGAGACGGCTTTTGGCATGCAAGAAGCCCACTTGGTTAATTTAAATGTACCTGGGTCAGCAGGAAGGAGTGACCCTGGGAGGAGCTAGAGACGTCTTCAAGAGGTGTATTGCTTGGTTGTACATATTTAAGTGGGTGGGTGTGGGGCAGATTCAGGGAACTAGGTGAAAAACGAAAGGAGGCAGGGGAGGGACACCAAAGCAATAGACATTTTAGTCCTACATGACAGGAACTAAACAAAAGGAGAAAGTTGTTGTTGAAAGAATTGTAGAGACTTGGAGGTGAAATCCTATTAAACAGAGCCTGAGCCTTAATTACCTCTGAAGTGTTCAAATTCTAAGAGCTCTATATCCCTCATGTTTTTCAAGACATTGTATATTGTGTATTCTGTTACTTTCAACAAAAGCGTCTTAAATGATTCTGCTAGCAATATGTAGGTACATTCTCCTTTCAACAAATACAGATGTATCTACATTCCCTGTAAATAAGACTTACAATAGTTTTAATATCGCTCAGTTATCACTGACATCTAAAAACAGTATAGAGAAATGGACTGAATTCATATATAATTTTTGTCCTAATTTAGGTAGGTCCATAAAACCAGACCACTCATAATCCTTGGTTCATAATCTATGATGCAGTGTTGCATTATTGCTTAGCTTTTGTTTACCTATGCAATTTGTTTCTGTAATAATGGACACCCAAACCCACCCAAGAATTAAAATATTACCAATTTTGTGTATCAATCCAAGTGTTATTTACAGCAACATAGATGGACCTAGGGGTTATTGTACTTAGTGAAGTAAATCAGGCAAAGATAAATATCACATAGTATCACTTATATGTGAAATCTAATCAAAAGAACTTATTTATCAAACAGAAATGAACTCACAGATTTCAAAACCAATCTCATGGTTACTGTAGGTGAAACCGTTGTAGGGAGGGAAGAGTTAAAGGCAGAGAGTAACATACTCACTATTATATAAAATAGATGATTCAAGAGAACCTACTGAACAACATTGGAAAATCTACTTAGTAGTTTGTAATGACTCATATGGGAAGAAAGAATGGATATCTTCATATATATGACTGATTCACTTTGCTGTACACCTGAAACTAATACAACATTTTAAGTCAACAATACTCCAACAAAATTAAATTAAAAAGAAAATCTTGGTGTTGTCTCCCTACCTCTATGTGAAGTAACAACTATCATTTTGGTCTTTTCTGCCTTTTTTATATTTACTTTGATCACCTAGATTTGTGTGCCTAACAGCGTATTGGTGATCTTTGCTTGTTTTCAAGTTTGTTAAAGGGATGATGCTTTAAATAGTTTTCTGAGATTTCTGCTTTATAGTCAGTGTGATTACTGTAATTCAGGTAGGCTTCACCATCACGTAGTATTCTGTTGTGTGACTATATCACAATTGTATGTGTATTTTACTATTAATAGTCAATAATGAATTGTTTCCAGGATTTTGACATTTTAAACCACTTCTTTTTTTTTTTTTTTTGGTCTTTTTAGGGTTGCACTCTTGGCATATGGAGTTTCCCAGGCTAGGGGTCTAACAGGGCTACAGCTTCTAGCCACAGCCACAGTCACAGCCCACAGCAATGTCAGATCCAAGCCGCATCTGCGACCTATACCACAGCTCACAGCAATGCTGGATCCTTAACCCACTGGGCAAGGCCAGGTATCAAACCTGCATCCTCATGGAGATTATGTAGGGTTCTTAACCTGCTGAGCCACAATGGGAACTCCTTTTCAATTTTTTTTTTTTTTTTTGGTCTTTTTAGGGCTGCACCCATAGCATATGGAGGTTCCCAGACTAAGGTTGAATCGGAGCTACAGCTGCTGTCCTATACCATAGCCACAGCAACACCAGATCCTTAACCCACTGAGGGAGGCCAGGGAATCAAACCCACGTCCTCACAGATGCTAGTCAGATTTGTTAATGACTGAGCCACGATGGGAACTCCTCCTTTGCAACTTTTAAAATATCTTATTTGCTTTTAAAAAATAATCAACATATTACCTTTGCTTTTATGACTAGCAATGTTTAAGAATCTTTTCTTAATGTAAAATCTTAAAATAGTCACCTATATTTTCTTCCAAAATTATTCAAATTATTCTGATATGTATGTCTTTTATCATCTGGAAAAATGTGATATAGAATTTAAAATTTTTCTTTCCAGTTTTTCCAACAGATACAATTCCTAGGTTTATCACTAGCAATCTGTGATGAAACTTTATTATATATATCAGTGTTCTATAGTTTTCTTTCTGCTCTTTTTATTCTATTTGCCAATTGTTTTTCTCTGTCCAACAGCATACTATTTTTTTTCCTCCAAATTTATTGAGGTATTATTGACATATAATGTTTGTAAGTTTAAGTTATACAATGTAATAATTTGCTATATCATCTTAAATCTTACAGTTTATCATTAATCTCAGTGTCTAGAGAAGAAGAGAATTTTCCCTTCCCTATGAACACTTTGGCTGTTTTGAATCCTTTTCTCTTCCATAAACATTTCAGAATGAACTTATTAAGCTTTACCAACAATACTGTTCACCTTTTATTTGGGATTGCATTGAATCTATATATTAGTATGGGGAGAATCAATATCATAAAAATGATATTTTTAAACTACTTCTTTAATTTTTTTTTAAATTGTTTTAAAAATGGTTTTCAATGCTGGCTACACACACACACACGCACACACACACACACACATATAGAGAGAGAGAAATTTCAAAATATAATGATGCCTAAGCCCCACATCAGAACAATTCAATTCCTATCTTTGGAGGTGGGGCCCTGGAACTGGTATTTTTAAAAGCTCCCCATGGTGATTCTCATTTGCAGTCCAGAGTGAGAACCACTTTTTAAAAGTAATTCTAGTTAGCAAATTATCTGGTTGCATTTACTAAACCAGATGTTTTGTGTGATCTTAATTAAGTTTTCTGTGGAACAGCTGAAAGAGGAAGTCCTACAGGGAGAGTAGCTGCCACTGGTAAATGTGGCTGAGACAAGTAGCTTCTCTTCTCCAAGCCCAAATCCATTCTGTTTAGGCTGGTGATTTTGGGAGGAGTCAATTCATGCATTCACTACTTTCCAGAGTTGTCATGGAGGAATGTACTGTTGGTGGCACTTCAAAAGTGAAGACAAGCATGGATTATTTAATACCAAGAAATGTCTTCCTTAAATATAAAAGCAAAGAAACTGGCTGTAAAGGAAACTACAGACATGTTTGTCCAGTATTAAAACAAAGTTAACTTATTTATGAAAAGATAGTACATTTCACATTAATACGGAAAACAATGAAATGACAGTTTAATATGCAAATAACTGGCTCATATCAGTATGAAAGTGATGAACAAATCAAAATGGGCAAAGTATGTGAGAAGACAAAAGATTTACAAATAAGGAGTTCCCATCATGGCTCAGTGAGAATGAATCCAACTAGTACCCATGAGGATGCGGGTTCGATCCCTAGCCTCACTTAGTGGGTCTGGGATCTGGCGTTGCTGTGAGCTGTGGTGTAGGTCACAGATGTGGCTTGGATCCAGCATTGCTGTGGCTGTGGTATGGGCCGACAGCTGTAGGTCCAATTTGACCCCTAGCCTGCGACCTTCCATATGTTGTAGGTGCGGCCCTAAAGAGAGAAAAAAAAAAGAAAAAGTTACAAATAGCCAGTTACACGTGAGTATTCATATTGCTCAATATCACCATCCCAAAGAAATGCATATCGTATGTTTCATCAATGATAATCGTCTGTGCTAAGGGTGTATTGAGGTAATTTTAAAATTCAGATTACCAGAATATATGTCGATATAACCTTCTTCCGGCACCATGTATCAAAATCCCCCCCCTTCTTGGAATTTGTTAAAAGTGGAAAAGTGATCTAACGTATGTTAATAGGACCTCAGTTAAGTATATTATGGCACATCTGTGCAGTGGGGTTTTGGGTTGTTTTTTTTTTTTTTCTTTTTTCTTTCAGTTTTCCAGGATTTGAATCACCATCCTGTGTTTACAGAATTAAACTGTAATTAACTGCTGAGGAGGGAAGGGGCTGATTGTCTCACTTGTTACAGAAAGTGCACTGTATTAGTTTACTGGGGTTGCCATAACAAAGTACCACCGACCAAGGGCCTTAAGCAACAGAAACTTATTTTCTCATTATTCTAGAGGTAGGAGTCCAAGATCAAGGTTAAACAAAGTTGGTTTCCTGTGAGATATTTCTCCTTGGCATTTAGATCTTCTTCCCCCTATTCTTCCGTCTGTACTTTTGTGTCCAAATTCCCTCTTTTTTTATGGACACCGGTCATATTGGGTTAGCGTCCACACTAGCAATCTCATTTTAACTTGTTTGCCTCTTTAAGACTCTTGTCTCTAAACACAGTCATTTTATGAGGTAACTAGGGATTAGGACCTCAACATATGAGTTTGGAGGCACACAACTGAACCCCAAAGTCTCACCTATCCAGCTTCCCTTTCAGAAAGGTTGTCAGCCTTTGACATGGGTTTGGCCAATCAGACTCATTCCCTCTGGAACTGGATAGGAAACTAGTTACACAAAGAATCATGGACAGCAGAAAAGTCTTTCCCATAGAGATAAAGGCAATGTTGGAAGCCGCATTCCGTGTCTGGGTCCACGATAGCTGTGGTCTTGGCTTGGAGGCTATGCTTTCTAGAAAGAAGAGGCAGAAGTAATAATGTCCTCACTAGACCAGTTCCACTTCTATTGTTCATGCCATTTTATAAACCTATGTCTCCACCTTCTCAGTGAGTTTATGAGCTATCCTATATCCTCTCAATGTGTGTCTCTCCTTAAATCATCTGGAGCTGGTTTCCCTGGCTTGTAACCAACAACCCTGACTGATATACTTAACATGATGAAATATTATGCAGACATTAAAACAAGATTTTCTGAGAATTTTAATGGCCTCGTAAAACAAATATGATTTACTACTAAGTATGTATTACATACACTGTGTGTATATGCTGTGATCTTCATTTTCATTTAAAAACTATGTATGTATAACTATAGACCAGTCTGGGTTGGTGGCTGGTGTCTGTTGCATGCTTTTGGAAACCTACCAAAAGTTTATTGTGATTATCTGAATAAAGAGATTACAGTTGGCTCATGTACTCATGTTTTCTTCTTTAGACCAGGCTGCATTTTACAAATATTCTATATATACATGTCTTTTATATATATATATATATATGTGTGTGTGTGTGTGTGTGTGTATATATATATATATACACACATATATATATGTATATATATATACACACACACACACATACATACATTGCTTTTACTATCATACAATATTTAGAAAAGGGAAACTCAGCTCAGCATGGCCTTTTGGGATTCTCCTTGTTCCCATCAGGTCAACATAAACCTATCTTTGTATGATTCTATGGATATTCTTATGACAGTTCTTATTATTCCTCATATCTCTTAGATGGTCCCCAGCTCTCTGAGTTCAGTTATTAGTGTTTTCTACCAAATTTTGAGTTCCTTTAGGAGTTACTATACTTTTTATATCCTTTTGTTACCAGTGACAACACCTGACTTAGAGCAAATGCGTAGCTAATTTTGTTGGATGAAAGAATATGGTTGCTTGAATACAATTTGTTAGTTTTCTTTAGGTGTGATAAAACAATTTTATTAAATTGCTCTGATGACTACAATTCTAATACAATACTCTTGAAATTTGAGGTCATTTGATTATTTATCTAGGGTGGAAAGAGTTAACATTACTATTTAGGATTTCTTCTACCTATGAAGTAGGTATATTAAAAACATTTTCCCCCCAAATGGTGAGAAGTAAACAAAAGGATGCAAGAAAATGACTTAATAGTTTGACTACATGGAAAATAAGTAATCAAAATTTTGTTACTATTAATACCATCATCAATTCTTTAAGCCAGATGGATAGAGATAGTTAGATTTAATTTTGTATGTAGTTCAGATGTCAGAATGTACCTCAATTCCAGGCCACTGATGGAGAGTTGAGGCCACATTTCAGTGTCACTCTGTGATTAAGTATCTCTCCTGCAGGAGGTAGCAGGAATCTCATTTCATGGAGTACAGGTCCACTTGAACTTAGCATATGATCCTATTCTAGCCTTAAGCAATTTGTTGAAGCCAGCCACCCATGTTCTCAGTCTGGGTTGGTGGCTGGTGTCTGTTGTATGCTAGTGGTGGCACTCTAGACCCATAGTCATCAAAGGGCCCATCTGCAATGTGATGAGTAGCTCATACCAGAATAACAATCAACACAACTCTCTCTTTGTCAAGAAAGTCTTGCTATGCAAAGATTGTCAGCTGAACTTAATACTCCATTGAATAAGCCACTTTTCAATAGCAGATGTAGAGGGTCACACATTCCCCTGTAATGATTCTGACCTTTCCCAAGTTGAATTGTTCCTATCTTTCGAAAAATCTTGTTTATTTTCTTGTCCTAACAAACATAATAACTTTACCTAATTGGGGGTTGGTGGCTGCAGACGTGATCATGAAACCTCGGAGTATGGATTTTGAAGTCATGTTTATGGCTGTGGTCATTGGAACCATGACCAGATTTACATGAAAGAGGACACAGAGGAGAGCCTAGTGACAGAAGAATTCATTATTTATGGAGCTGGAATTGGAGGAAGGAACTATGAAGGGAAGTCAGAGAGGGGAAAGAACTAAGAAGGTGCATATCAGAGAATCCTAGGGAGGAAAATGTTTGACAGAGGAGATACTGGTCTCTGGCATTTGCTTTAGTTGGGATGGCTCTGTATGGTCACAAATAAACTCAAGTCTTTTGATGACTTAATATATAAGTTTCTCTCTTGCTCACCTAATAGTCCAAGATGGGTGGTCATGTGCTGCTGATGGTTCAGGGCAAAAGGCTCCTTCCATCTCATGGCACCAAACCCCATAGGACCTTGCTGTTATTGGCAGAGAGATTGAGAAAGAGAGAGGCTTGGGAGAGTCCTTGATCTGAAAGTGACTTATGTTCTGTTCATATTTTATTGGCAAATACTAGCCATAGCCAAATGTGAATGCAAGTGTCAAGAGACTTCTTCCTGGAACTAAGTCTCTCCTCTAGGAGTGGTAGATGCCTTTTGGTAGACAGTTGACTTCTATTCCTCAGTTTGATGTCCAAGCAAGTCTAACAAAACAGGGCTCAAGGAATATCATGGCTCAATTTGCTGATTTCAAGTCCTTTGGTGATCTTCAGGAGAGAGAAAGGAACTAAAGCCATATTTCATCTGCTGAAGGAAAAAAAAAGGATATTTAAAGAGGTGCAGACAGAAGAGTGAGACTTCTCTTTCAAATAGCCAGGCAGTGTAAGAGAAAAAACTAACAGACAGAAGAGGTAGCAGGATAGAAGGAGAAGTTGCATTTTTAACTAAGTTGATCTGAGCATGTACAAAATAAGTAGACAGAAATGAAAATGAGACAAGAACAGTAAGAAAGGATGGGCTGAAAAAACACAGGTGCCAGGATTAGCAAGGGGCAGGAAGAAGATAAATCTTCCGGAGATACTAGAGATTAAAAATGAGCATGGACACGTATTGTGTGTCAGTGGAGGAAAACAGAGAGAGTTAACTGTTGAGTACTGTCTAGAAAGTCTGGAAGAAAGTCTATCTGCTTAGATTGAGGGATAGGGGTAGAGGGTCAGGTTTCAGGGGATTGTAACAACTATGGAATCTCCAATGTAGACCTAGGAGAAATGTCGGAAGATAAATAAAATGACAGCAGGTATGGAGAGAACAGGGCTGAGGTTATAGATTTATAGATGTCCCAATCGAATAATAAAACCCTCAGTTATATTCTTTATTTTCTTATCAGTAAATTCCCATTCCTTTCCTTTTCTGTTTTTTCTTTTTGGAAAAGGTAGTGTGTTTTTTTGTTTGTTTTTATTTTTTAAGCATCAATTGACTTAGGCAAAACATACAGGATCAAGCCAGAAAGCTATATGAATACACTGGAAATAGTAATTCCTTCTTTTCAATGCTTGGTACTACAGTTTGGCAAAGAAACATAGCAATGTGGATCTGAAAGAAAAGGTCATATAAAATTACTGAAATACACAAATTGAAGGTATTATTTTTACTTATCATTTCATCTTTCAAATGGCTTCTGAGTAATGATCCTTATAAATGTTTGTTCACAAATAGAGGTATGAATGCTGTGTGGGTGTTAATACATTTAAAAAGGGGAATTACTTAAATGCATTATTGGTGCAGGAGGTGGTAGTTATTTTTTCCTTCTAATATGAGAATAAACACATAACATTCTCAGGGAAGAGTGAAGTAATTTTTACTCAGTTGAATGGCAATGTTTTCAATTTTATGACTTTTCTTAGCCTGCAGGTTGTTATTTTGCCAAGTATATTTAAGAATATTTTTTTCTTCCACTCTTCCTAGGAAGTGCTAAACCTATCCATTACCAAAGACTCCTACCAGTTCATATAGAATTCTAAAACTCTTTTTCTAGGCTGAGAAGAAACCAGCAATATCTACCCAGAAGGCATTTCATACCCACTAAAATGACCTCAGTGTGAGCTAGATTTTAAAGGGAAAAAAAATAATTCTGACATTTCATATTCAGCCTTTAGTTGCATTATTTGTCCAATTAATTAGATACAGAATGAATCATTTGTATACACACACATGAACATGTACAAACACAAACACACTCAAAAATCTATCTTTGGGAGTTTTTTTTTTTTTTTTTGCTTTTTAGGGCCGCACCCACGGCATATGGAAATTCCCAGGCTAGGGGTCAGATGGGAACTACAGATGCTGGCCTATGCTACAGCCACAGCAATGTGGGATCCAAGCCACATCTGCGACCTACACCACAGCTCACAGCAATAGTGGATCCTTAACCCACTGAGCAAGGCCAGGGATCGAGCCCGCATTCTCATGGATTCTAGTTGGGTTCGTTAACTGCTGAGCCACGAAGGGAACTCTGGGAGTTTTTAACATCTTATTAGTTTTGTTTTCAGTCATTATCAACTTCAAATCAAAATACATATTTATAAGAAAATTAAAAATGCATATTTTAATATAGTAATATCTTTCAAAATAACTGAAAAACATTGTATTTATTTAAAAAATAAAAGTACATTGAAAAGCTTTTAATATACACACCCATTAATCTACATGATATTTTATACAGAATAAATAAAATTGAATTTGTGCTTGAGAAAAGGAAATGTTAATGCACCTTAAAATTGGGTTTGGTTTTCGTTGGTACTAAATTCTGATATATGAGCACCATCTATGAAGAAAGAATTTTATGTAAAATTTTTAAAGTATATAAGAGTTAAGCTCAGTAACAGTTCTTATAAAATAGAATAGCAAGCTGGGTTTACTTTATTACACTAAGTCATAAATGACTTTATATAGTGTGTGTGGGTATGGATATATGTATATATTTATATATGGTATATACATGGGTTAAATATATATCTGTATGTATATAACATTGTTAAAATGGGTTAAATTCCTAAAAGCAATAAATGGTCCTAAAATACCGCAATATAATGAAATTACTACAAGTTGGTTTACTGCATTTTATTTTTTGTGTATCTGATATTTTTAAAGCTAGAGAAAAATTACCAAATGTTTATAGACAGATGGTTTAAACTTAATCAGATTAAATATCAACATGGAAATCAATTCAAGGTCTGAAAACTCCAAGAATGCTTTACAAAAAAATCTATAACAAAGCAACTTCATAAGACAGAGTTAGGCAGAGAACTCATATTTCATCTGCTGGATTTATTCTGCAATTGACTTGTTAAGTGTCCCTCAAATAAGCTGTCTTCGTAAATGGTTGCCAAAGTACATTTCTGAGGTTAGTATAAATGTATTGTTTGACAGCTGGGATTTGAGAAGTTTAACTCGTTTCTTTTCCTTTAAAAACTAGCTTCAGTACAAGATTTCCTAACTTTAAAGTGCACAGTAAGTTCCAGACTGGTAGTATCTGTCTTCAGCATCAGCTTTGTGTAGGGTAATGAAGAGTCACAATTTAGATAAATATTCACTGTTGTTAGGTAGAGCCAATTCATTATTAGTATTCTAAATCTCTGTTGATCTTTCTATTTCATATTATCGAATTACCCTGAAAATATCTTTGTCTTAAAGAGGCATCTGCATTCTCAAACTGAATGCAGCATTTCTCATAATAACAAGATTTGGAAACATCCCAAATGTCCATCGGTAGACGAATGGATTAAAACCATGGTGTGTACATACCATGGGACATGACTCAGAGTGAAAAAAGAACGAAATTGTACCATCTATAACAACACATTATGGACTTAGAAGACATTTTGCTAAATGAAGTAAGTCAATCCCAGAAGAACAAATTCTGCGTGATTTCACTTATATGAAGTAGTTAAAAGAGTCCAACTCATGGAAACAGGGAGTAAAATGGCATTTTCCAGGGGATGGGGAAGGGGAAAATGAGGCAATGTTCAATGAGTATAAAGTTACAGTTATGAAAGATGTGCATGTTCTAGGGATCTGCTATAAAGCATAGATCATATAGTTAATAACATAGTATTGTGCACATACAAAAAAAGAGGTAGATCTCATGCTCAGTAATCTTAGCACACCACCATCACCAAGAGAGGAGACATAAGAAATCTTTTGCAAGTCATGTCTATATCCATTACCTTGTTTGTGATGGTGCACTTGTGTTTACATATGTCCGAATGCATACATTAAATATGTCTGACTTTGTGTGTGTAAGTATTCTTCAATAAAGTTGAAAAGAAATCTATTCATACTGGGAAAACCTTAACTCTCCTCTAGTCTAACCAAATATTTACTGTGTAGTTGAGGAAAGAGAGAGGGCAGATAAGCATCTTATGTGCTAAGGTAAGTTTGTGGCCACATCAACCTTAGATCCCAAGTCACTTGATTTATAACATAAAGCTGCAAAACTAGGCAAAATACTACCTTTCCTGATTTCCATTGAAAACTCTATAGCACCAGTTACTTTGTGAGTTAGACTTTGGTCATTTATGCACTTTCTACTCTATGCATCTCCACCTACCCTATAGTCTTGGATTATTTTAGGACCCACTCACAAACATCAGAATCAAGGCTTGAAGGAATAGACCTATCAGAGGATTTTGACAGATGACCTCCAATGAATACATGTTTTTGTCTTTGCAAAGAAACAGTCTAGATATAATTCTTATCTTTTAGCCCCACATTTTAACAAAAAGAAAATAATGATGATCTAGTTGCAGGTTTACCCAACTAAAATAAAATATATAGTCAAGTGTAGTAACCCGGGTAATTCAAGTCCAAATTCTTTTCCCTGAATGCATCATATTCCTGACTTAATCTTATAGGCCTTGATTAACTATACTACATAGGATATGACTCAAAACTTTGGCTCAAGTTTTTTAGGGAGATGTGAAAACTTCTTAGGACCACTAGTACATCTTTCTCGTCCCAGAACTGTCTGCAGGCTTTTAAGGCTGTTACAGCTGAATGGTAAATTTTCCCTGTGGCATAAATAGCATTTCTATCCAGGGCCCACCCCCACCACTGGGTTTCTACATATTTACTTATCCATATTTTCATTATCATTTTGAACAAGAAAATAGAATTTGTATTTTTACTTTATATTCCTTTTCCCCTGAAGGTGAAGGAGATGAAGGAGATGATGAAGTTTATAAAAGTTGAATAACTCCTGCTTCCTTCCATCTGCTACTTTATTGAAGAGAGTAGGATTGCTGAGATGCCACAATATTAATCTCAGTGGACTATGTTCATGTTCCTGATCTCAGAACTAATCCACTCGGAGGATTAAATTTTGTTAAATTTTGTTCTTCATTTAAAAAACTCAGAATACCAATCTGTCATATAATCAGTGGTGAATGGTGAAGGCAGGTCCACAGAAAAGACAGTTCCTGTTATGGGGAAATGTCACCTCTACTTACTGAAGCTTCCAATTCTATGTATTTTTTTCTTCCTAATATTTCAGGGTGACAAGTAATGCCTATCTGGCTAGATGTGACTTTGCGCTTAGGTAACAGCTTCTTAAAAGTTGTTTTGATCACCTCAAATTCAAAATAAGCATCTCAAAGGAGGAAATTGCAAAATAACACTGTTGCTATAATTCCCTATTTTCCTAGCCATGAATACCTATTCAATTCAAACAAACAAAGTGAAAAACAATTCCCTTGGCCATAGGAGGATATCCGAATTAATTAAAGTAATTAATAATAACAAAGTACTTATTAATCTCTGAGTGTTATTATATGCAGATGTTTAAATTCTCCAAGGAGATTTCACATCTGCATATAAGATGATGACTTCTAGCATAGCATTGACTGTAAGTACTCTCCTTTTATCTACTGTGGTAAAACAAACCAACTTAATATTTTTAGTGGTTTAAACAATAAGAATCATTTATTTTGCTTACAAAATAAATTAACAGTTGAAAAGCATTGTAAAATGAATTAACAATTTGAGCAGGATTGGTAGGAAAGACTGGTCTCTGTTCCACTCAGTGTCAGGTAGAACAGTTTGACTGTGGGCTGCAGAATCTGCTTCTAAGATGCTTAGTGCATGGCCATCAAGATGGTACTGCCTGCTACCTGGGAGTGCAGCAGGAGCTGAAGACGGAGGCCTCCGTTCCCTGCCCTGTGAACCTCCTCATCTTGCATTAGCTTCTTCCCAGCATGGTGGCTGCATTCCAAGGGCAAACAACCTGACAGAGAGAGCCAGAAAGAAAGCTCTATAGCCTTTTATGGCCTGACTTTGGAAATCAAAGAGTGTATGTCCATTCCATTCTATTCACTAGAAGCGATTCACTAAGGCCAGTCCATACTCAATAGGCATTCAAGGGGAAGGGAATTAGATTCGCTGTCTTGATGGAAAGAGGATCAAAGAATGTGTGGACACATTTTTAGACTAGCAGAGTAAGAAACAAGGGGTGCTAAGAATAAATGCTAGGTGAATTCTGAAGAGCTGGAACGATCCATTCCTCCTTGAATTTTAATTTTTATCTTTCTTTTCTTTCTTTCTTTTTTTTTTTTTTTTTTTTTTTTTTTGCCTTTTAGGGCTGCACATGTAGCATATAGAAGTTCCCAGGCTAGGGGTTGAATCGGAGCTATGGCTGCTGGCCTATGCCGCAGTAACAGCAACACCAGATCTGAACCACGTCTTCAATGTACACAACAGCTCATGGCAACGCTGGATCCTTAACCCACTGAGTGAGGCCAGGGATCAAACCTGCATCCTCATGGATCCTAGTCATGTTCATTAACCGCTGAGCCATGATGGGAACTCTGAATTTTAATTTTTAAAATGTCATTTATTGAATTCTTAATATGTGCTTTACATTCATTTTCAGGAATCTTTACACATATTTTAGGTATTTTCCATTTTACAGATGAAGAAAGTCACAGCCTAGGGGGAAAGGATTTGCCCAAACTCACAGAGATAGTAAATTGCAAAATCAAGGATTTAACAATTGACCCTTTCTGCTACCCCATGCTAAAGTTCTAGGAGGAGTGAGATTTAACTCAGGATTTGGTAACTGAATGAGATTTGGTGGTCAGAGAGGAGCAGGGGTGTTCTTCCCCTGGAGAATGATGTGATAAAAGATACAGGACAGCACCAGAGCATCTTCACAAGAATCGTTTGGCTGGACCACCATATTTATGTGTGCTGTCTTGGCAGCCATATCTGATGCAGGCGTGGAATGAAGATAGGCAACTGGTCTTTGCCCTCTGGGAGTTCTGTGCAAAGAATCTGACAAAAGTCTTTCCAGATGAGTTGGTTCTAGAGTATTCTCGAAAGAGTCAGGGATGGTGAAGAGGGTTGGGTTGCAGGAGAATTGGTATATTAGATCCAGGTCAGGCATCCTAGAATCATCACACACAGTTTAGCAAATAAAGTTTCAGCTAAGTTGATGCATATATTGCAATTTCTGAAATTATTATTCACTTGGAATTTGGTGCTTTCTTTTCTCCATGGAGAGCATCTGGTTCTCAGTGTGAATGTGGGCAATCTGGCAAATAAAACCTTTTTCCATGTTCTCCTTTAAGAAGTTGTGCCATACTACTCTCTTGAGATTTAAGAAGGCCTACATCCATCTATTTGTTGAGTTTTGAAACAGTTTTATTCCCTTACTCGAAAAAATTATTTTTGTCTAAAAACATTTTTATACTACTTACCATCAGCCAGACAGAGTGCTTTATGCTTTGTAAATTTTAAAAGATACCTCGCACATGTCCATTGTAGTTACTATGGCTGTCATAATTATGATTACTCTAGGGCAACCGGAGGAGATCACCATCTATGTGCCTTTTCTGTTTGAGTGAGGACGAGGGTAAACAGAAGTTCATCTGGGTCCCTCTCAGAGGCCTTTGTAAGGTACAGGAAAGTATCTTTGAATTTGAAAATTGCCATTTTCTTGGGAAACTCACTAACTTCTCTGAGCCTTGTTTTCCTTTATCTCAAGTGTCACGAGAATTTGATGAAATCATGTATAGAACACTGTATGAAAAAGTATACCATGAAGTAAAGAGTGATCAAAATATTGAGTAGTACTATGTTAAGGGGAATGAGTGATGGGACCCGTCCCCAGGCCACAGAGGGCAGCTTTGGACAAGGACCAATCAGTGGGTCTCTGTTAATGTTTAGCTTCTCTCCATCCCCAGGCTTCTCTTAATCAGTAGATCCTCCTGGCTTGGCTCTAGAATTATTTATACTATTGGCTGGACTGAAAACTGAAGAATAAAATGTGTATTAAAAATAATGAGGCATTCCTGTCATGGTTTAGTGGTTAACAAACCTGACTAGCATCCATGAGGATGTGGGTTTGACCCCTGGCCTCGCTCAGTGGGTTAAGGATCTGGCATTGCCATGAGCAGTGGTGTAGGTTGCAGACCAGCTTGGACCTGGCATTGCTGTGGCTGTGGTATAGGCCAGCAGCTACAGCTCTGATTCGACCCCTAGCCTGGGAACCTCCATATGCCGTGGGAGCAGCCCTAAAAAGACAAAAGACAAAAGACTAAAAAAAAAAAAAAAAAAAAAAAAAGGAATGCGGTTTTGTGGGTTTTTTGGATGATAAATGTTAAGTACACATAGTCATCTTATGCTCCATCACATTGACTTAACCCTCACCTATTGAGCCTTTAAGTTTTCTAGTTCTTTTTGCTAATACATGTTTTTTGTATATAATCTTCATTTTTAAAAAATTGTTATCTTTAATCTGGTTCATAACAGATCTATCCTTACCCTTGAACTCTAGTGAAGAGTGGATGGCAAATTTGTTGCTGTTAAGGGTATAGGTATATGTACCTTTCTATGACTATATAAAAAATTTCAAATAAGGCAAAAGTAAATACATAGATATATGACAAGAATATATACATAAATTAAAATAAAACTATATATAAAAAGAGAAATGTGTTTAAACATCTTTAATATTTTACATATATTTAACACATAGATTTATATTTGATTTAAAATCTATTTTATTTGCCCCAAGAATTCATTGCCAACTTCATATAACTTCAACTTCATCCTGTAAATATTATAATAACAAAACAATAAAATATTATCTGAAGGGGGAAAAAGTTGAACAGTTTGTTAAATAGTAGTCTTTCAAATATTTTAAAATATTTCTAGTACTCTACAGTTAAATATTTTGCAAAAGCAGGATTATCTGTCAGACATTCCATGTCATACATGTTTTTTCTTTATAAAAGCTTTTATGTTTTCATAGACCGTCACCCTTGCTTAAAAAAAGAAAGCAAGTGGTTTAATCATTATAAATCTAGCCGTAATGTTGACTTGATCTTTGTTTCTAAAAGAAGTTACAGCTGTAAATAATGTTTTTTTGTTATAACAGTTAATCTATAACAGTAGTACTAGTAATTATAATCACAATAATTATAAGAAAATGATAGAAAACATCTACTAAGAACTATTTTTGATGGGCCTTCTACAAACATCACAGCATTTTTTTTGTGTGTGTCTTTTTAGGGCTTCACACACAGCATATGGAGGTTCCCAGCTTAGGGGTCTAATCAGAGCTATCACTGCCCCACAACGTCATGGTTCCTAGTTGGATTCGTTTTTACTGTGCCACGACGGGAACTCTCATCACAACATTTAATGCTTACAGTAATATACAGGGCAAGTCATATTTGTTATCATATACGAAGAGGCTTAGGCTCAGAGAGGTTTAGTGATACCCCAGCAACAGTAGAGCTGGAAATCAAATCTATGCTTTTTTTCCCATTAAGCCACAGTGGTGCTTACAAGGCAAGATCCTAAAACAGATTGAAAATATATGAACTATCCTATGATTGCAAATCATTGCTGTCAACCTTTGGCTTTGTCAGATTTCTAATTCTTCTTTGGATAATCCTCACCACTCTGTCATAATAGCTTACATTATCAAAGTGCTTTAGAACTACAAACTACTTGCACATGCACTTCGCTCTCGTTTTTCTCAACATTTTTCATCTCCCTTTACAAACGGTACCCGAGTTTATATTATGACTAGATCACGGTTTCTTATACAAGGATCATATTTCTAGAGATAAGTCACCTTTTCCCATGTTCACACACAGAAAGACCTCCATAAATTGTTCAGCAAAGGAGTGCACGCCCTTTACAAACGCATGTGTCCATTGTGAGGGTTATGGTAACTGATGACTAACACCAAAAAATTAAATCTTTGTCCGAAAATTGAGAAGAAAGACCTCAAAAGTTCAACAAGAAGAGGACGACCCATAGACCCCCAAAGTACAAAGGCCTTGTCCTCCTTCTTACATCATAATGACTCAAAAACTGTCCCACTGGACTGTTCTCCATTGCTATCTATGCCAGGCTCGGTCTTGAGCACATAGATTTTTTTCTGAGCAAGATGCTAGATCGCAAAGACTTTGCTCAACTCAACCTGGAGTGAAAAAATAAATAAATAAAGGAAAGCAGCACAGTTTCAACACATTCTGTCTGTTCTGCTGCTGCCATAAATATGGCGACGTTTTCACAACTCAATCTGGCAACCCGTCAATCAATTCAAAATAAAAATTAAAAATTAAAGCGAAGAAAAGCTCAATACAGTCCTTGAGGTTTCCAAACAAAATGTTTCACTGACACACATTCATTTTTCTTCCCCCGCATACACTATGGAAACAACCTTGTTTTCTTTTTATCCCTTTTTTTTTTTTAATTTTGGCCACACCTGCAGGAAGTTCCCTGTTCGGAAAGTTCCCAGGCCACAGATCAAACCTGAGCCAAGGCAGTGACAACGCTGAATCCTTAACCTTTAGGCCACCAGAGGCTTCACCAGGCCTTGTTTTCTATGACCTTTCCCTTTCTTCACAAGGCAGGAGATGTGCAGACATTCTAGGGGATCAAGTTCTAAAGAGGTATCCGAGAAGACAGTTACTGATTATTTATTTATTTACCTATCTACTTATTTATTTAGTCATTTTAGGGCCGCACTCGAGGCATATGAAAGTTCCCAGACTAGGGGTGGAATTGGAACTGCAACTGGCTGCCACAGCCACAGTCACAGCAATGCTAGATCCCAGCTGTATCTGCAACTTACGCCACAGCTTGAGGCGGTGCCAGATCCTTAGCTCACTGAGCGAGGCCAGGGATCAAACCCACATCCTCACAGATACTAGTTGGGTTCTTAACCTACTAAGTCACAACAGGAACTCGACTGTCACTGATTATATATACATTTAGTTTTTTAATCACAAAACTGTGAGAACAAGAGACTCTTAAAATTGACATTCCCATAGAAATTTAGCATTTGCCCTATTCTTCTCAACTATACAATATGCATTTATGAAATGTTTCTGTTACCATTGTAAGCCTGAGATTCAATGACATAAGTAAGAATGCCTAATATTGTTTGAGAGGCTGTAGCCTTCAAAGGAAACAAAACAAATCTGCTACTTAGAAATCTAGGAATATAACTGCAGCTCCACAAGTATGATCTAGAATTATTCGACTCACTCTACAGTTATAAACTTTCTTAGTTGGCCCCATCTGTAGCAATGGAAATGATAGCTTACTATGCAGGAAGTTTGGAAGAAAGAAGAAACTATTCCAGCTGTGTCAATTAATCTGTGTTCTTTGAAAGAAAGGTGTTGATTGTATTTGAGATGTTAACTCTACACTTAAACTGAGAATGAATAAGCTCTGAGTGGCATGTGGAATCTAAAATTAGGCCAATGAAAAATGAGGTTTTATTTTCATTGAAAGATGAGGACTCATCTTCAATTTAAGTTTCAGTGTCAGGATACTAACACGTAACTTACATACAGACAATTCCTCTTGGGGTGAAAGGTCAGGTAAATAATCCATTGCATCACCCATTCACCTATGTGTGCCAGCTGTTTGGGAGAACCTGAAAAAATGATGGAAAATTCTTAATATTCTTTGACAGTACAATATTTGTACTTGGACTCTGGCTGTTGCAGAATGATGCTCCCCTGTTAGAGTGGCCGGTCAATCTCGCTGCTTGATGGAAAACAGATGTAAGATTAGGATGCAAAGTGGTTTTCCAGATCTTTGGTCCCAGCATGCTGCACAGTCCAGCCCCAGAGTTACCCAGCCAAGTGCTGACACATGTCTTACAGCAAAATATCCCTCACAGCCACAGTTCAAAGGCCTCGCTACCCTCCAGGGCAATTAATACAGCATCACGTTCAATGGTGCTTGAACCAAATCCATTGAATCCTCAGGGGAGAAATAACGAAGCAATCGCAGAGCTCAGACAAGAACAGCATGCAGTGGTGGCTAAAGTTTCAGTCCGTGAAAACACAGGTTTTCCTGAAAGCACGTGGAGGGTAGGGTTACAGTCTTACCGTTCACTCAGCCTGTGTAATCTACGTGTAGGTGTAGGACGGACTATTCTTGCAAAACAGCATAAAAACTAAAGCATAGTTATTTAATAAAAGGAAAGGAGGGAGATAGAAGGGAGGCTGAAGAGAGGGAGAGAAAAGAAAGAGGAGGAGGAAGAGAGAGAAGAAGGAAAGAAGGGAGAAAGAGAAGAAGGAAAACCTATCTATACTCATTGACTCTGTCATAGTACAGATTTTCAAGTTTGCCTTACTGGAGATAACTAGAAAATTGTATTACTTTATGATATAAAAATTGTATTATTTTAACAAAACTAGTTTAATAAAACTTTTGGTGTGCCCTACCAGAAGTAAAAGAGCTCCTTCTGAGACAGGCAGCAAACCTGATTTCATTCCATCCAGAACAATGAATTCAAAGAGAATGTTCTTCTCAATTGTCTTCAGCATTCCTTAAGACTTATTAGTTAAAAAAAAAAGATAGTAAAAAAATTATATTGGTTAAATTTGAAAAAAAAAAAGCAAATCTCAATGGTGACAAGATATTTTGCCATCTTTTACATGTAAATTCTGAGTCAGTATTTTCACTTTGGGTAGACCAGAAGCAAGTGTCAGGACCACTGGCTTCTAAAGCTGCCTGGGACCCATGGTTATTCAATGGATTTTTGCGGTGTCCAGAAGTCAAGGTTTAGGCCACTGTAGCATCATTTCACATTTTGTGAGGAAGCAGTGATTCAGAGGCCAGGAAGAATAATTCTACATTCCAAGGTGCCTTACTTTCACAGAGGCTGATAAAATAAAATTCATGTGACGTTCCATCACCCCCACACAGGCTTTTCGAACTGTGCGTCCTCTGCGGTCTAGGCAAGCTCTTCCTGGGCTGTGCCCAGCGGGGTCAGGAAAATAGCATGACTGCCCTGTGGAATGCACAGCTGAGCAGAAAATATTTGCAGTCCCTGCCCTTGTTTGTCCTCTTTGAGCTGTATACAAAGTAACATATTGTTCAAAGAAAACACAGCTACAGAAAAATTAAAATAAAATTCTGGTCACTTAAGGATAACCATGTTAAATCTTGATGGATGTTGTCCTATATTTCGTTGTCTGCCTGTGTACCTAGAGAATATATGAGCAAACGTCCACGAGGCTCTATACAAAGACGGGTATTATGTTGGCGAGATTGAGAATGTGGTCTCTGGCAGCCAGACAGCCTAAGTGTAAAGATTACATTTGTCACTTACTAGCAGTTTTATCTTTGGTGAATTACTTCAGGTCTGTAGGCTTGATTCCTTATGGATAAACCAGGGATAATATCAATAAGATTGAAATGAGTTACTGTATACAAAGTATATACATATATACTAAGTATATATATGTATATATCCATTCAGAAAGAATGAGAGCATGGTGTTTTTAAAAGTTTAACTTTTAATATAAAATACATGCACAGATAAAGGAAGATCCAACTTGATTTAGGCCTTTTTTTAAACATCTTCTAAGATGTTTAGATTGTAGCTGTTCTGATTTTCTTACCTTATACAGCAGAAATAATTAAAACCAGTCAAAATTTATTTCCCAAATACACATAGCTTTGAATGGAGAAAAGAAAAGCTGTATATCAGGACATATCTTTCTTAGAGTAAACACTATGTAAAGGTTAGCAGTTAGTATAACTTTGCTGAGAATCCCTTTTTGTTAAATATCACGAACATCTTTCCATGTCAATAGATGTACATTTACATCTTTGTTTTGAATGGCTGTGTAGAATTAAATGCGTTTTATGACTATCAGGGTGTACTTTATCATAGCTGGTGGAGTCTAGCTCTTTCTACTCTAGACTACGTTATGACGAATATCCTTGTAAATACATTTTTGTATGTTGATGCTCCTTTGGATAAATATCTAGTAGTAGAACGAATGCATCAGATGACATACACATTCTTTTTTGGTCCTGCCTGTAGCACGTGGAAGTTCCCAGGGCAAGGACTGAACCTGCGCCGCAGCAGTGACCCAAGTCACTGCGGTGACAATGCCAGATCCTTAATTCACTGCACTGCAAGAGAACGCCAACATATACATTTTCAAGATTTTGGTTTGTATTTCCAAATTGTTCTCATTTTCCCCAGCAGTGTATGACAGTACCCATTTCCCTACATCCTTACTGATATGAAATATTATCTCTTTATTATAGTAGTCATTAAAGGTGATGAAACAAAAAGACTTGACTTAAAAAGAAAATGACCTAAGAATAGTATTTTTAGAATTTTTTTTCTCCTTGAGGAAAGTGCCAGCAGTATCTGTAAAAGCTATGCCTGCCTTAGTCTGTGTACATGTATACACATATGTTTGTGTGTATATAAACATATGTATGTACAAGGTTGTACATATGTGTGTGTAATAGCTATGTCCAAATATTTTTAAATCTTCCATTAAGATTATACATCAAAGTTTGCAAAGATTTTTGTTTCATGGAAAGAGCAAAAGCAGTGTGCTACAAAGATGTGCCTGAATATGCTACTACTCAAGGAAAAGGGGCAGTTCTCACAGAACCAGTTTTCCCTCCTCATTTATTTTCCAAAACACCCTGTGCATTTTATCTGGGTGCATATTATATAAATAGTGAAGGAATGAGACCCTAGTGGGTAGAGCTGAAGGATCAATTAATAGACAATATTACATTGCAGGAGTAAGGACATAGCACAACCAAATTTCACTTCTCTAATTGGCAAGGTTGTTGTTTTTTCCTATGAAACACAGGTCTGGAATTAACTACCAGATATTTTTTTAAAGAATATATCCTCCTCCTGTCTCAGCTGTAATACATCAACTTCTAGACCCTAAAGATCCGTGACAACAGGAACTGTGCATGTTTAAGTCCTTATTGTAGCTTCAGAAAGTAACCAACCAATGAAAGCGTTCAATGATATCTTCTTTCTCCATTTCTAATTGTTTAGAAATGCCTTTTCATCCACTGGGTGTCCAACAAAATGGGATCCAATCTGTTTCACTGATAAGCCTGAATTTATTCACAATAGGCTCTGAGAGTTGATGAAACAGAGCAAGGGTTTTACAATTTTGTAGCACCATGCAACCATCCTGCTGTGTGGCCTTCGCATTGAGAGGACTGCTTTTTCCTGTCTTGGCTTATGCTTGATTCCCAATGGCCATGATGATTCCAAGTTTCTTCCACCTGTCCTTACAGAAGAGATACTGCGTGTAGACCAAAAATCCCATGGATTATTTCTTTGTTTTTGTTTTTGTTTTTGTTTTTGTCCCCTTCTGTTCTAAGGAGGTAATTGAAAGGTAACCATGTAATTATTTGAAAGCAGTAGAATTTTTATGTTTCTCTACCACACTCTAGTTTTCTTTTAGTCTTTTTTTCCAACCTAATGTTTAGCAACATTAGTTTAAAAAATAAATTATAATAGTCTAAGAAATCAGGGAGGTATGAAACTCCCTAGAAATCTTTGAGCCAGGTTCTGAACAAAAATAAATTATAGTATTTTTGTAATTCTTATGGAGAACACTTTGCGTACCTGAAGGGACTATCAGAAGGTATCAGGAAGAGTGATACCCTCAGCTGTGTCCTTTCCTCAGTCTAGCGAACCTGGTGGTGGACTAGACCTTAAAGGGCTTCAATGCTTTCAACTGTCAGAGAGGTTGTAGAGGAAGTATTTCATATAGAGAAACTGGTAACAATTTCGATAACACGGGGCAGGTGGTAAGGGGGGAGCATGAGGACTGTTCAAGAACGCCGAGCTAACCAGAGTAGAAGGAACATGTGATTCATATAAGAAATAGTAGTGATTTTTACAAGGAATAATAACAAGTAAGGTTATTACTAAGGATCTTCATTCTTAAGTTTGGATTTTATTAAATCTGTAGATGAGAGGCAAGATTTTTGAGAAGGGAGTAATGTTAAAATCAGTATTTAGGAAACTGCTGCTTATTTCTCAAGGGTGGTCCACAGTAGTGAGTTGATGGTGTGGTGGTGACTTTGGTTTGCATGCATGCACATGTTCATGCATGTGTGGATGTGTGTGTGTGTGTGTGTGTGTGTGTGTGTGTGTCTGGTGGCAGGCAGTCTAACTTGGATCCATAAAAACCACCCAATTGTGAGGTTGTAAAAAATTGCAAAAGGGGGATGAAAAGAAGGACCTGCGTGAAGTATGCTGTGAAGGACGTGTGTTCGGGAGGTACAGCGTGTCATGAGGAGGCAGCCATCAAAGTGCAGTCTGCTCTGAAACAAATGGCTCCAGACCTCTGTGAAGCTCTGAGGTCACAAGCCACAGGCTGTGCTAAAATAGAACCAAATGCATGTCGGTGGAGCAAAGGAAGAACAGTGCGATCTAGCAACGGTCCTCTTGTTTCCAGTGCCTTTTGCTTTGCTCAAGTATTTCCTCCTCTGTGGTCAATGAATTCTACAGTTGTAATGGAAGAAGATTGAAAACATCACAGGAAATGAGCCTCCCCCACCAACACATCGAGTGTCGGCCCTCTCTTTCTTCTCCTCCTACAACATCAAGGTGAGTTGGTTTCTCTATCTGACCCACTTGATGGACTATCAGGGCACAGGTGATCCTGGGGAGCAGGGTACAGCACATGGAATTAATCTTAAAGGAAAAGTTTGGGTTGCCCCTAGAAAGAAAACCCTGCCTATTGAGCAAACTTTGTTAAATTTCTATCCCACACTGTCCACGTGATTCATACCTTTTGCCCTGGTATAGTTTTTAAGTGCAAAGGCACATCAAGTAAATGAACCAATAAAGATCATTATACTGGAGTTCCCGTTGGGGCTCAGTAGGTTAAGAACCTGACACATTGTCCATGGGTTCAATCCCTGGCCTTACTCAGTGGGTTAAGTGTCCAGTGTTGCTGCTGGCTATGGCGTAGGTCACAGATGCAGCTCAGATTTGGTATTGCTTGGCTGTGGCATAGTCCTGCAGCTGCACGTCTGATTCAACCCCTAGCCCTAGAACTTCCATGTGCTGCCAGTGAGGTTCTAAAAAAAAGAACATTATATAAAGACTATGAGAGTAAGATTCACATAAACATAAGCAGATGGGGGGGGTGCCATATTATATGGAAAGGGCAAGGAGGACAGGAAAGAGATTGCAAAATGTGTTTCTATCCCAATGAATCCCATTGGGAAACACTTTCCACTTCAGTGGGAATTAAGGTTTCTTCAAGACTGCGCATTGTGGGAAAGTGAAAATACAGCTGGCATCAAGGGCACTGACACAATTTGTAGAAAGCCTGTGTTCATTTCTTGATTGTGGTTTTTATGGGAAGTGAGTAAAAAAAAATTTCCTAAACAAACCCCTGCTGTTCCATATGTATCTATTTAAAATTGAAATCTGACAGTGCCTTTACTCCACTTCACAACCAATTCTTCGAGGCTAAAGAGAAGGGAAGGGTTGAGTACTTGGTGACACCCTGACTTCCTAGCCAGTGGGAGCGCATGCCTCTAGGCCCCGCTGTCAGCCAGAATCTATTGCTCTTGTCAGATGTTTTATGAGATTCTTCTAAGCCGTACAATCCCTTAACAAAAATGTAATTCCAGAGCCCAATTATGATACCCGTTAGATTGTATCTCAATTCTTTGGGCTATTTCCCTGTGACAAGTTGTGCATTTCAGTGCTAAGAGGTGCTTTTATTGCACTTCTACCCATAATGGGTGAAATTACTCATCAGATACATTTAACATATTTGTGGGCATCAAGTCCTGTGCTGGTGCCCCTGGAAAGTATCTGTCTGTCCTGGTACCACAGCCGTCTCTTCTGCGTATATCTTTGTGCTCCCAGGGTCAGGGAGACTGACAATGTCTTAAGGAAAATCTGTACTTTCTGCCACCTCCTTTTTCTTCTACAGAAAATCTTGCTCTGATAACATTTAATGATATTTGGTGAGCAAAACTCATCAATTGCATGTTATTTGGGTGTCAGCTTCTCAGTTCTGCCATGGGGACATTCTTATCTGCGTTAAGTGGACATCCACTCAAGCTCATGTTTTTTAAAAGGAAGTAGCATGAGGTCACACAGCTAAAGGAGGTAGTGCTGTGTTCTGCTTATCTCTGAACTAGGGTAAAGATAGTCTGTTTATGTATTTTTTTGCCTTTTTTTGGGGGGCGGGGGCTGTACTTGAGGCACATGGAAGTTCCCAGGCTAGGGGTTGAATTGGAGCTGCAGCCGCCGGCCTACACCAGAGCCATAGCAACTTGGGATCTGAGCCGTAACTGCAATGTATTCCACAGCTCATGGCAACACCGGATCCTTAACCCAGTGAAAAGGCCAGGGATCGAAACTGCATCCTCATAGATACTAGGTGAATTTATTTCCCCTGAGCCCCAAGGGGAACTCCTAAATGAACAATTTTAGAGTGATGAATGAATGAATGAACCAGGTGTCTGAAGGCAAAGCCTGAGTGCATTCACCTAAATTGTTCACAAATTCTGGCAAAGGTACACATGCGAATCCACCCCAAAGTTTTCACTGGGTTTTAGCAATGTGATTTTAAAGGAAATTTAGATGACCTTAAAGGCCTGTTCTTGATTCTGAACCATTTTATTAATGATAATGCATGTAGTTTTTTTTTTCCTTCTTTCTTTTTTTTTTCTTTTTTTTTTTTTGTCTTTTTGCCTTTTCTAGGGCCGCACTCATGGCATATGGAGGTTCCCAGGCTAGGGGTCTAATTAGAGCTGTAGCTGCCAAGCTTATGCCAGAGCCACAGCAACACGGGATCTGAGCTGTGTCTGCAGCCTACACCACAGCTCATGGCAACGCCGGATCCTCAACCCACTGAGCAAAGTCAGGGATCGAACCGGCAACCTCATGGTTCCTAGTCGGATTTGTTAACCACTGAGCCATGACTGGAACTCCTAGTGGATGTAGTTCTTAAAAGCAATGTCTTTAATACCTTAAATAAAAAGTTGGTAATAGGTCCATACAACTAAAAAAGATTCTCCAGTCCTTCAAACTCCAAAGTGTAAGTTACCTTAAACAGCCTCCTGAGCAATGTTTACCTAATTAATTCACAACAGTGGGCAATCCAGACATTGCTCCTCCTTTCCTCCTGATTTGGAGAATCCCAAGGAAAGCCTGGGGAAGTACCTTCATCAATATGACTGTCCGTGAGAATTCACACCTTCCACTAGTCTCCATGGCTACACTTTTTGCACTAATCACTACTAAAAGTACAGCCATGCCCATCTAGGTAATTTCAATCTCTTAAACCCACACAGTTTAGGACTCATTCTTACAAGCATATGGTTAAAAAGGAAGTAATTTAGTTTACTTTATGTTTGAATTTATGAAATAGTTTTGTTAGGATAGTATTGGTAATGAGAGTTAATATGTAGTTTTGTTAAATGGTTAACCCATCCTGACAAAGGTTCTCTACTGAAAGAAAAAAAAGATATACATACATATATATATATATATATATATATATATATATATATATATATATATATATATACTGGGATGATTTTAAGAATAATGTATTAGGGATAGGTTATATATTAAGCAATTTCTAAGAGTTGGTTAGACAAGGAAATCAGTTGTGGGTAGAGACCTTGCATTAGGCTTTAAGTTTTATTTATTTATTTTTTTTTTTGCTTTTTAGGGCCGCACTCTCAGTATATGGAGGTTCCCAGGCTGGGGGCTTAATCGGAGCTGTAGCCTAGCCACTGGCCTATGCCACAGCCACAGCAACATCAGATCTGAGCCTCGTCTGCAACCTACACCACAGTTCACAGCAATGCTGGATTCTTAACCCACTCAGTGAGGCCAGGGATCAAACCCACAACCCCATGGTTCCTAGTTGGATTTGTTTCTGCTGCTCCATGACAGGAACTCCAGATTTTTTTTTTTAAATGTGATCAAACTATGTTAATATTTCCACAGTATGATATCAATCTTCATCACCGAGATAAAGTCACTGACCACAATTTTGAAAGAGAAGGTAGGAGAGAAGCCAAAAATTGTTCTCCCATAAAGACTAGTGTATTTTTAAAGACATACTACATAAAGGGGAACATTTTGATGTTTTCTCAAGGAAAAAAAAATAGATACCCTATTTGTCTGTGTTTCCAGGGGATACTTTATTTTTGTGGGTGCAAACACCAATGATTGCAATAGGCTGCAAAGTGAGGGAGGTTGGAGAATCCATGATGGTGGAAAAATAAGCTATTTTCATTTCTTTCTCAGTCTCTGCAAAATTATGCTTTAAGTAATCTTTTGCCATTTTACATGGCATTGTCTTATTAAATCTGAAATAATTCTACACTCAAAATAGCTAGAAGTGTGACCACAGGCTCTTTATCTGTAGATAGAACACATCATAAACACTTTTATGTTCTGAAAATCTCCAAATAAGATAAACTTGGAATATTCTTAAGTAAATAATGTTTCTGGTCACCTTCAGTGGCCCATCAGTTGAGCTTCCAGCCAGGGCAGTTCAACTTAAATCTCAGACACTTTTCCAAGTTTCTTTTTCCTGGCTTTACTGAAGTTTTCTCTTGTTCTGTTCAAAGTGTTTGTGGCTTGATTTTTGCCTTTTTCTGTATTTTTAAGAAGGTAGTAGAATGGCATTCCTTAGATAATAAGTGTTTTCAAGGCTGCCCTGAATTTACTTTTAAAAAAGGCACCCAAAAGACACATCAACTTGATTTCTTATTCTATTACTTCCTCTCCTCATTCTCTTTGAAATCTCTAGTAATTTGAAGTAAAATGATAAACGTGCATCTGAAATGCTATTGTAATGTTTTAAATGTGCTATTTTATATGTCTCCATTTTTTTTATGTGTACCATGTAGGGGATGGATCTTTAAAAAATAAGTCACACTTTCGATAGTTACCATAGCGTTCTAGAACAACCCTAGGCAATCATCTGTTTTTGTTGGTTGATTCAAACTTAGATTAAAATAATTTGGAGTCTGGACTGTTTTTTTTTTTTTTCCTATAAGGATCATAAGATATTTTGATCAAAAAACTATTGTGTGGCATCACAGGCATTTGTGAGTATTTCAAGTGTGAGGAAATGCCAGATTTGATTATCTATGCATTGCAGAAATCTAGATTGTCTGATAACTATTGCTGGCAGTATTCCTCACTGCCTAGAGCTATTTCTTTCCTTCTAATTTCCAGGGGTAGGAGGGATAAATAGTGTACCTGTGATCTTTTCTGATTATTCTGCCATTAAGAAAATCTGCACTAGTGTTCCCCATGGCTCCAGCGCACAAGTTGTGAGTTGATTGTAAGTTGTTTGGGAATTAAGCATCCCCAGTCTCATAAAAGCCACAGCATCACCTGTCCTCTGGCCATATAGGTTAGTTTACAGCTTAAAATGAATGGAAAATTCTGCCATCTAGATGTTGTTACTTTATTACTGAGTCGTTCTTTTTGAGTTTCTTTTGACATCTTTCATTGGCCTCCAGGGAAGAATCAATGTATTTAAATATCCAAAAGATTTGTTTTAGGTTGCTGATGTCATGATGATTTGTAGTCCTATTAAAATGACATTTACTGATGACATGAGATGATGCGTTGCATTGCCGCATCTCAGCATGAAAGCACACTGATCTTTTCATCACAGCAGCCCAGGTAATCTGGTAACCTGCAGCTCTGCTGTGACCAGCCACACCACTAATGCCAGTATTTGCATAAGTGCTTCTCTGAGATGGACTGAATTACTAATCCAAAGTCGAGTCAAGGAAAAATAGCTGTTGCAGAATGATTTGTCCCTTTATCGACTAAATGAAATTATTCAAATCTTGAAATTAGATCTCTCCTTCAGCATTAGAATTTCTAGTAGACACCCCCCAGTTCTATATTTGTATCTTAAACACACACACACACACACACACACAAAGTAGAACTTTGAAAACATAGTATGGGAGTTCCTGTTGTGGCACAGCAGAAACGAATCCAACTAGTATCTATGAGGATGAGGGTTCTATTCCTGGCCTCACTCAGTGGGATGGTGTTGTCCTCAGCAGATGTGGCTCAGATACCATGTTGCTACGGCTGTGGTGCAGGCTGGCAGCTGCAGCTCTGATGCCACCCCTAGCCTGGGAACTTCCATATACCATGTGGTGTGGCCCTGAAAAAAAAAAAAAGAAAGAAGAAAAAAGATAGTATGAAATATTCATGTTCTTATGCATGCATTCCACTATTCTCTAGGACTAATTAAAGATGGGCAGTTCATTAGCACAGGATAATTAAGAAATTTAAATCACTTCTCTAGGTCAGATATGTGTGAGAGCTCTCTCACTCTTTACACACAGAACCAGCACAATTATAACCTTCCTTTCCTCCTTCACTTCATAGGAGAGAAAAAAAAATTCAGTAGGCAACAAAGCAAAAAAGCAACACGGATTTTTTGAGACATACATGACTCTAGGTAGTGTACTTGTCACAAAAGGAGACAAGGCCACACAGACAGGAGCCTCATTTGAGGGGTCATGACACTTCCTGTAGTAGAAGGTGAATTTCATAGTCCTACCTGAACATCATGGATATAGAAAAGTAGAAGAAAAGAAAGCATCAAAGACAACTCAATGAATAAAAAAATACCCCCAATTAAATTTTTGAAGTGTCAAATACACTAGAAGACATTTATCCTGTCTCTCTTGCAGAGGCGTATTACCTATTTGAAATGAGGTTCCAAAGCCAGGTGGTGAAACTTCAAAAAACTCATGGGTTAAAATATCGAAAGAGCAGTTTTCTCCTGTGGTATTTTTCTTAATCCCATGTGAAAATAAAAGGCTCTGGGCATTTCACAAAATAGCCTGTTTTCCTGGCTGATTTTAACAGACGTGAGAGATGTGGATATTTTGGGCAAGTTCCAAGTTTCTGAATCCACCAGCATTTGCCCATCAATATTTGAAACCTGTCAGTTCCCGACATTAAGTCCATGTGATGACAGACAGCAAACTGGATGTGAGACTGTGAAAATAAGGTCCACCTGGTTCAGAAAAAAAAGCCCTTCATTCTCGCTTCTGGCCACATAATTTGGCCCTGAAGATGAGCCACATCTTACAAATCACATAGGCCACATTTTAAGAGGAAACAACCTAATTAAAAAATAAAAATTAAAGTGCACACCTTAAACGGATCTTCTGAAATGAGCCCTCGTTTTCTTAAAAATCATGTCAATTTTAGATTGCAAGATTCCCTTTTAAAACTGTGAAATTTTATCACTCAAAAATAATTGTATATCATAGCCTTAGATGTCTATTTTGCCTTAGTACAATCCCAAATGGTAACTTCTAGGATGAAATGTGTAGGGTATTGTCATGATATATTTTAACTTTAAGTTTTAATAATTCTGTGTAACTGTAAAGGAGACTTTGGTAATCTGACAGCATTGTGAATATTATTTAAACTTGTTTGTTTGTTTGCTTCTGCTTATAAACCTCCCACTTCTATAAGTTTGATTAAGCTTTTACTATATATTCATAAATGCCTCACTCCCTGGGTAAGAAAAAGAAAAACTCTGCAAGACAAGTAACCCTGCAAAATGAATTATTGAACTGTTCTCATTGACCAGAGTTAATAGTCCAAGACATGACGTAGAACAAAAAGTTAATGAACAGAATGGTGTGAGAGCGATGCCATTTAAATAGAGATGTCTTTGCTAGGACTTATAATTAAGGACAAATTTCTACCTTTCATCATTTTGGGAAGTTGGAACTTCTTTTTGTTTTCATTCCGGTAGTTCATGGGTCATATATGGTGTAAATATACAATCCTCCTGCATAGCATTTTTCTCTCCATCACTCCATGGATCTTATAGCCTTTCTGTATTAAGAAAACTGACCTTAATAATACCTTAAACAATGGACCAATTCATTTAGATATTTCAGATATTAGAAGGAAAGAAAGAAAAAACCCCAGCAGCAGCGGAGTTAAAATAGCTTTCCCTTCTTTTCACCGAGCATATGATACCAATCCTCAAATACGAAACATGCCTTGTAAAACTTTGCACTTGGCAATCTGTTCTGGTTTAGTAGATTGTTGAGAATATCCACGCCAGTCTTCACAGAGCTGGACAGTCCTTGGATCATCATCACTTTTATACGCACACTTAATGAAATATCTTAACATGTTAGCATTTCAAATATTCTTTAGCTAAAATTCTCCTGGGAGGGGGCATTTACTCTTCCCCAACTATCAAAAAGATACCGATTTTCTGAAATTGACTTATTTCATTTCTACCAAACTGAATTATTTTTATACCCTCTACATGTTACACATATTTTACCATCCCTTTAATAGTTCTTGACCAAAAAAGATGAAATTGGAGAAATGATGTGGCTAGTCCAGTAATGAGAGCCACTATTTGCATGGTGCCTTGTGGTTTTACGAAATATCTAATCCGAATCCTCCCAAAAGCTTGGTGAGGAATGCTTGCTGCAAGGTCCTTGTTTTCACAGGTGAGTACCACCAACTTGTTCAAGGTCGCCCAGCCAGGAAGGGGCTCATCAACGTCTGCTTTCTTCATGCCTGTTACCATGTTCGTTCAAATGCACTGTCTTCTCATTGCAAGAACCTAAATAAAAATGTAAAATTAGAAGGATCCAGATGATTTCTAATTGTCCACTGAAGGCATTCAATTGGTTTAATTACTGAACGTCCCTCGCACCTTTCCTGGGTCTTTTCCCTACACAAAATCAATGCAAAGGCATGACATCTAAAAGAGAGTCCTAGAATCCTATGATGGTATATGATTTCAGCATTTTATTAAAGAGGCAAAATTAGAATTAAAAGAGGTTGAATATGTTAACAGGGCCGTGGCCCGGGATTCACACAGATGAAAAGCAGCATTATGAAGATTCCTGGCTCCAGCCCAAAGGAGAGAGAGCTTTCTCTAGTGCAAATTGCCTCACACTTCGACACGGTGCCAGCACTGTAAATGGGACATATTTCCCCTCTAACTAAAGCCAAAGTATCATATTTACGTTTTCTGAATGCAATAATTAAGCCATTAGGTAGGAGGTTTCTAAATTGGACCGTGTTTGAAGGAAAGCATTAGGAAAGGTTAGGAGGGGCCATTTTGCCTCTGAAACATCACAACTTGTTCATGCAGATTACCTCCAGGGACCCCTGGATAGTCATTACCCATCGTTCCTGTGGAAGCTGATTTTGCCTGAAAGCCTGTGAATAAGACAGGTGCAATCAACAGTTTCATCCAATGGTGATATGGATCCCTGTTGGAAGGCTTCATGGGTTTTTAAGAATTCAGCCTCAAACTTGCCGACCTTAACCTCAGATTAAGAGGACCTGGGAATTTAGAAAGGAACCCACTACATCTATATTTTCACTCACCTCTGCTGGAAATTTAGCGTTTCCTTCAATAATAAATCAAAGCAACCCATCACCATGGTATCAGCAGTCCCTTTGAATTTGGTACCAAAGCAGCAGTGGTTATTTTCAAATTGCATTACCATTGCTGCAGGAATTTCACTGTATTGTTCAAATTTTACCACCCCTTTGAAATTACAGTAGTTATATCTGTCACTCTATTTTTTTATTTAATAAGAAAGAAGCACGATATTACTATGTCACAAATTTGTTTTTAAATATTTTAATGGTTGTAGTTCAATATAACTGGAATTTTTGTAATTAATCCTAAACACACTTCATTTCATGTATTTAAAATCACTCTTCTACGGAGCAATTCAAAGTTTAACAGACTGCCAGAGGGCTCTGTGGCACAAAACAAAAAGTTTAATACCTTTGAGAAAGATTCTATGGTGAGGCTGTCATTTACATCTGGCTCAGTTTCAAGTGTGTGTGTGTGTGTGTGTGTGTGTGTTGTGTGCATTCGTGCATGCACACATTATTTGCTAGACTCTGTCCTAGGCACTAGGAAGACAGATATAAATTATTATATTGTTACTGGCCTTGTAAGAAGCAGATGCATCATAAGCATATTTTATAGGCATTATCATTTTCATCTTTGCTTTAGAGATGAGGGAGACTTTGAACCAAAAAGTTAGGTTAAATAAATAAATAAATATTTTTAAAAGAAGTAGTTAAACAGCTCAAGCAAGTGGAGCTGGGATTTGTATCTAAGAGATTGAACTCTGGGGTCCCCATGCAGAGACGCTGGGCTCTCCTATTGCTTAGTGTGAAGAGCATAGACATGTCATTTTTTATAAACTCTCTGAGATCAGAGAGGGCAAGCAGGCAGCTTGAGAGTAGAGGGGGTGGTTATGGGTGCCACTTCTTCCAGTTATGATGCCTAGATAAGGATGGCAGGATGGCAGCAGTCAGCCAGGTGAAGGGCCCGGGGGTTGGCATTGCAGGAAATAACGGTGACATATGCAGTGGCAAGGAAGAAGGTTGCAGTTGAATTTACTGCAAAATATTTCCAAGTGTATAGTCGAGCCAGAGAGTGGCAGGAGCTGGGACTAGATGGCAGATGGAAACAGACGGCAGGCATGAAAGTCAGTGCCAAGCTCTCTGTTTTTTCTTGACCAGTATAGCTACAGTATTACTCAATGTATTCCTTAAGGGATCTCTTTGTTGAACTGTGGCTTTGCCCCACCAATCCTATTACCAGGATATTTTCATTTACTGACTATATTCATCATTAAGTTCCACTATTTGTGGTGTGGACTCTAAATAGTGTAAAGTTTGTAGTCTTTGGGGCAGTAATTCTTTTTAAACTACTTTATCCTATTTTATCTATGACAAAGAGATTTAAAAACATCCTCTGTCCTGATAATTTCTTGATATTTTCAAAACCATAGGACTTCATCTAGAGCAACTTTAATGTGCATCAGGATAGCCTGGAGTGTTTGTTAAATCACAGGGTGCAGGATTACTGGTCCTACCCCCAGAGTTTCAGATCTAGTAGGTCTTGGGTGTGGCTGGAAAATTCATATTGCTAGTAAGTTTCCATGTGATGCTTGTTCTGGTAGTCCCCTGGTCTAGTGTGGGATCATGTTGATGCTGTAAGGCCTTCCCTAAACCAGTTCTGGTTCACTTACCCTAATGGACTTATGCAAAGGGGGTAATGGGGAAAAGTGTGGAATTAGGCAGGCTTTGCTTCATATTCAAAACCTAGCATTTAGTGATCCTGGCACCTGCTTTATCTCCGTAGCCTCACTTTCTGAACTTTAAAATGGGGGTAAAATATCTTCCCGATAGCTTTGTTCTGAGAATTATATAGCTGTCTTGTGTATGAACATGGAATGATTGCTACTTAACACATAATAATAGTCAGTATTATTGGGTGCTAAGTGTATGCCATGCTCTGTGCTAAGATGCATCACCTAATTTAAATCTCATAACAACCACTGGATTTTGTGGTAAGATAGCCAGTTTTGGCCCCTCTATTTTATGTATGATATAACTAGGGCAGTGTGAGGTTAGGCCACTTGGGAGGGCCCATCATCATAAGGGCTAGTAAACGAATGAACCTGGGCAATGTGTCTCCATAGGTTTTGCCCTTAACCCCTTCAATATGCTGCCCTGAAGTCTGGGCTCTTGTCTCTGCCTATCTTCCTTCTACGTAAATGCTCTGATCTTGTTGGGCTAATTAAATGCCTTCTTCCCATCTCTCTTGCCATGCTCATTTTTGACAGGCGTTGTATCTTCTCCCTTAGCTTCCATTCTGTTTCCACTCACTGCCAACAATCACAAGGGACTCAACCCTTTCCTCTCAAGCCTTCTCAGGCAATGCAGTTCACAATAACTCAGTTCAGTTATAGTAATGAACCTCTATGTGCTTTCTCTTCTCTTTTTTTTACACAGCCTTCTATTTATGACATTTACACTCATATGGTCTCACAATTGTTTTTCTTTCAACTGTGTTTGAAAGGTCTTGGAGAAAAAAAAATCATCTTCTTTTGGGTTTCCCACTACACCTAGTATAGGGCTGGGTGAACAAGAGTACTTTACAGAGAAGGGCTCTCATTAGCCTCAGCCCCCACTCAGTGTTCGCCCACATGACCCAAGTCAACATAGAAAATCGCATGGCCATCAACTAGAAATTATGTTACTGCCATATCTAAGTGACAGCCTTTTCAGCTGACACTCTAAGTGTTCAGACTGATTCATAAAATGTGTAAGGTGTACTTATAAGGTTTCTACGTGGTACTTCCTGTGTTCAAGCAAGTAAACTCCTAAAAGAAACAGAACCCCAAATCTCATTGAAGGCATCTGGAATAAACCAGCTTCTTGAGGAGATACTCATCAGATGCTAAGGTGTGAGAGGCGGACTGACTCTCCTTGTCCTAGAAGAGACTATTCTTACTAAGCACTTGCCATGGGCCATTCATGGCATTAAGGATTCTGCCTGTACTCCTTTTGTCATTAGGATAACATTGCGAGGGAGGTATTTTTAATTCTCATCTTGCAGATGAGGAAACTGAGTTTTAAGAGAGATTGTGTCACTAGCCTATGGCTACTTAGTAGGTGGAGGTGGCCACAAACTCAGTCTGTCTCACCAGGAATATATCTGCACTTGACTGCAATTCTGCTTTATATTCTCTTCTCCAAACAACACCAAAACAATTATTGGACTCAATGACAAAATTATCCGGACACCGTATTTACATTGTATATCCAATAAACAAATATATATTCCCTTAAAACCAGCTTTTCCTTTTCACTTGCAAAGTGGAGTCATGAATATAGCTTAAATAATATGAAATATAAAAAGCTGAATAATCTAGTGGCTTATATTTCAATTGTGAAATTTAACCCAATCTAAAAGAGCCTTATAAATAGTTAGACAATGAGTTCACCATGAGATCAGAAATTCTCACATTCACTTTAATTTTCATTTCATTGTCTCTGAAGGCCCAGTTCTTGGCATTGGGCTATCTAGAAAATATCTGCGAATACTGAGGAATCGCTCTTGTTATTTTATCCAAAAAGGTTACCACTCTAGGAGGAATCAGTCCAAAGAGGAGGGCGCATTGCTTACCACCACCTCATTAATGCAGCTGGGAAACCATTTTAAGTTTACTACTCATTTTTGTCACCTTATCAAAATGTTCAAAATGTTGTTGGGTATATAGATACGTACATCTAACCCACCCCCCAGAGATCTATAAACCTATCTATCTATGCATCTTAAGTTGCATAAGAACATACTATGTAAGAATTTGCAACTGATTCTCACCAACAGGTAATGGAGCCTAGGTGTCAGTCTCAGCAAAAATGACAAAGAGGAAGAATACTTTTTAGGTTTGTATTACTTTAGTGTAATTTGAGTGTCTTAGAACAGGATCCCCACAATACACTAGAGCCTTTTAATATAATTTGTTTTGAGGCACAGTTCAGAATAAAATAGTTTTATCTCTGATCCCACTGGATTCAGGAACAGAAAACCATGTGAGCAACTTTAGGTAATATCTGTCTCTCCGATAACAGGGGTTTCATGGCAAGGATGCCATTTTTTAATGACAGAGATGTTACAATGACTCTTCTTTATGAGCAAAAATATGCATGGGAATTGGTCCATGGCACTTACTCTGTGACAGGCTATCTTCTAATTCCTATGTTAATGAATATAATGCTCACAACAACTTTGAGGTAGACCCAGATATTATCTGGATTATCCAGATGAGGAAACTGAGGCAATGAGTGCTTAAGGAATTTATCCAAGGTCCCAGGTCCCAGGGAACTGAGATCTGAGCCCCTATAATTTACTCCTCCTCACCTTACCTATTTTAAGCATAGAAAATATGCTGAATTCTTTTAAAATATCTGGAAGTCTGAGAGATCTGGAAGTTTGCTGAAGCTTACATTGAAATAAGATATAGTCATAGTATTTGTTGACTCTTCTCTAGGCTCTTCAGAACAAAGCCATCTCTAACACTTCGTTTGTGAGTTAAAAATTGACAATAAAATGAAGATAGTGGCTACTGTAAAGCACTACATAAAAAGACTGCTTTCCAAATTATGATGAAAACATACAATAAACCAAGTAGAGATTGCATTATAAAAATCTACGTCAAAAGAGCTTCCATCAAAGCTAGTGATAAAACATTCAGGACAGAAAAGAGTATTTGTTGATCTAAAAGGAGGAGCAAGGGAGTTCCCGTCATGACTCAGTGATTAATGAATCCGACTAGGAACCATGAAGTTGCAGGTTTGATCCCTGGCCTTGCTCAGTGGGTTAAGGATCTGGCACTGCAGTGAGCTGTGGTGTAGGTCTCAGATGCGGCTCAGATCCTGTGTTGCTATGGCTCTGGCTTAGGCCAGCCACTACAGTTCCAATTAGACCCCTAGCCTGGGAACCTCCGTATGCCGAGGGTGCAGCCCTAGAAAAGGCAAAAAGACAAAAAAAATAAAAATAAAAAATAAAAGGAAGAGTAAGAGGAGGAAATAAAGAAACATGTAAAGTACTAGTTGCATGGCTGTCAAGCCTAAATAAGAGCTATTCAGATTCTGATAGCAAATATGAATTTCTGAGTAACAGCAGACATTTGAGCATAGTGGTTTTTGTTGTTGTTGTTTGTTTGTTTTTAAGGGGGTTGAGAAAACAAACAAATGAAGTAAACAAATGTAAAAAAAAAAATAGGTAAAGAGAAAGAAAAACCAGAAGAGGACCCGCTGAAGAGTGAGGTAGAGTTTATTTTCTGCCGCTAGCAGAACGACTGTCAGTTTTGGGGGGGATAAGGGTAAGGAATTAACTAAAAGCTGACGAATTTGGTCAGATGGAAGAAGGAGAATTTTTTTGAAGCAAGCTAAAGGAAAATGTCCTCTGAATGTACAAACCGGGACAGTCATTGGCTCCAGGAAGAATGCCCTATATAAGGGTACTTTGGCTGGGACATCTGTCTGCCACTCACTGGTCTCAGGGTTGACTGGACTGACCTGGCTCTTTAAGCTGCTTCTTCATGTCTAGATGATGTCCTTAAGCTGCTTAAGGAAAGACTTACAGAAATGTGATTTTCAAATGTTCTTTATAAGCTCCAGGCCTCCTTTACTAGAACGTCCAAGTAACTGTTCAAGAAATGGTTTGCTCCTCCAAGTGAGGTTAACATCAACTAACAATAAAAAGTAATCATTCTAGTGAAAGGTTTTGAATGAGGAGCCCATGAACAATGTGGTTTTCAAGAAAACCAACCCTCTCCTCCAAAATCATGTGCAAACTTTTGTGTGTGGGGTGAGGGCTTCCATAACAAAACCACCATAGACAGAGTGGCTTCAAGAGCAGAAATTCACATTCTCACTGTTCCAGAGGCTGGAAGTCTAGGGTCAAGGTGTGGGCAGAGTTGGTTTCCTCTGAGGCCTCTCTCTTCATGTGGTCTTTTCTCTCTGGGTGTGTATACTTGACATCTCCTTGTGTGTCCAATTTTTCTCTTAGAAGGATGCCTTTCAGTTTAGATTAGAGTCCATCCATAGGATCTCATTTAACCTTAATTCCCTCTTTAAAGACTCTATCAACAAATACATTCACATTCTGACATACTGGGGGTTAGGGCCTCAACGTATGAATTTGAGGTTTGAGGGGGACACAGTTCAGCCCATAACAAAGAGCTTATAGTTCTAATCTCAAAAAGATAAATAATCTAGAAAAAGATTAAGGACCATGGATTTGGTGTCAGAGTATCTGTTTCTTCTTTTGATATCCTGTTTCTTTTTCTTTTTATTCTTTTTAGTTTTTGCTTTTTGTTTTTGCTTTTGTTTTTTAGGTCCGCACCCACAGCATATGGAAGTTCCCAGGCTAGGGGTCAAATTGGAGCTGTAGCTGCCTGCTTATACCACATCCACAGCAACTCTGGATTGAAGCTGTGTCTGCAACCTACACCACAGCTCACGGCAACACCAGATCCTTAACCCCCTGAGCGAGGCCAGGAATTGAACTCACGTCCTCATGGATACTAGTCAGGTTTATTAACCACTGAGCCATGACAGGCACTCCCTGATATCCTGTTTCTTAAAAGTCTACATCAAATAATATTCTTCCATGTTGCTATATAGAGGTAGATAATTAGTGTGTGTTATTATGTAGTTAGAAGAGTGTTGTTCGTAGAGTAAAGGGTACTGACCTTTCTTTTACTAATGCCATCTCTCTCATATGATTCCACAACAAAGATATCATAGCACTTTAATGATAATTAGTATTTACCACTAATACTGCAATGATGTTGTCTAGGATGGGGGTGGCAAGTTTGTTCTAGTGAAATATTTTAGGCTTACCAGGCTGTATTGCTTTTGTACTCACTACTCAGCTCTGCCATTGTAACATGAAAGCAGCCAAAGATGATATGTAACAAGTGGGTGTGGCTGTGCTCTAATAAAACTTTATGTAGGGAGATTGATACTTGTATTTCATGTAATTTCCGGATGTGAGGGCTATCTGGCTGTGACATCTGTCACCCCATTGATCACCAGGATCGATTCGGCTGATCTGGCTGGCTAGGTGGGTGTCCCTCCCTCCCTCACTGCTCCATGTGCGACCCTCCCAAAGCTGGGCGCTTGGTCAGTGAGGACGACCACCCCTGATAGAGGAGACCTGTTCTTTGGTCAGGGGTATATGAGGAATAGCAGCACTCCCCTGCTAGAACCTCCAAACAAGCGCTCATGTAATTTTCACATATCATTCTTCTTTTGATTTTTTTTAACCATTTTATTTTATATTTTATTTTATTTTTTTATTATTTGTATTTTTAGGGCTGTTCCTACAGCATATGGAAGTTTCCCGTCTAGGGGCTGAATTGGAGCTGTAGCTGCTAGCCTACACCACAGCCATAACAACATGGAATCCCAGCCACATCTGTGACCTACACCGCAGCTCACAGCAATGCCAGATCCTTAATCCACTGAGCGAGGCCAAGGATGGAACCTATGTCCTCATGGATACCAGTCAGTTTTGCTACCGCCGAGACACAACGGGAACTCCCTTTTTTGACCATTTTAAAATGTGAACATCTGGAGTTCCCATTGTGGCTCAGTTGGTTAAGAACCTGGCATGGTGTCCCTAAGGATGCAGGTTAGATCCCTGGCCTTGCTTAATGGGTTAAGGATTCGGTGTTGCTGCAAGCTGAGGTATAGGTCACAAATGTGCCTCTGATCTGGCATTGCTGTGGCTGTGGTGTGGACTGGCAGCTGCAGCTCTGATTCAATCCCTAGCCTGGGAACTTCTCTGCTGCAGGTGCATCTGTAAAAAAAAAAAGTAAATCATGAACATCATTCTTATCTCTTAGGCTGTACAAAAACTAGCAGTGGGCCATAGTTTGCTGACCCCAATCTAGGAAAAAGAACCCGTTCAAAGGAAATATGCTTGTGATTTTAGAAGTATATCGAGGTTGATGGGGAAGAAAAGTTTCATATATTGTCTCCTCTAGGTTGTCATGTCTGCTATTAAACAGTCAGGCAGACTGTAGCTTGCCAACTGTGTGCTAAGACTTTTTCCCCTAACACATGTATGCTTTTATGTTTTCATTCATTAAACAGTAGTATAACGAGTTCATTTGTCCTGATCTCCTATGTGCCAAATACTGGTCTAGACACTGTAGACACTGGGGCTAAGGGAATGAAAAAACAATAGAAAAGCTTCCTGCCCCCATGGAGCTCATATTTCTCATTTCAATAATTGTAAGAGAACAAAGTAAATAAACCTCTCTGAGCACCCAAATGGTACCAGATGCTATAGGAGCATGAACACAGAATTTTATCATCTCTAAGATGTACTAGTTTTTTTGCTACATCAGATTTAGTCTCTAAGAATGAAGCTCCCTGGAACAGTCTTATGGGGTAGTCTTATCCTTCTCATGATAGATAAATTTATCCTAAGTCACATTACTCTGAAGCAACAGAACAAGGTGCAGATTTGTTTGTCTCCAATGTTGACATCTCTTCTCTTATGTAATTTTGTCTTCCAAAGTTAGTTTGCCAATATTAAAAAAAAAAAAACAAGAAAACTTTTGTACACTCTTCTTTGAGAATATGAAAAAGGTTGAGGTCAAATGCAAGTTTAGTTACTGAGGGCTCTTTCTAGTGGGGATTCTCTTGTAGCACCACTTTGAACATTAATTGAGGGGTTTAATTAGATTTAATCAAACTTTTTTCTTTTGCTATTATTGTAATGTCTCCACTGAGCCTTATTTCTTAGGTAAATTTCATGCCACATTTCTCTCGAGTTTTTTCCCCCTCTCTCAGTTTACTTTCCACAGTCTCCAATATCCATTTTGATAGTTTGTGTTTGCCTTTTATGACCATATTTAATGTCACGAGCCAGTATATGAAAATAAAACCCTTACATCAGATTTCCATTTAACAGACAAGCAAAAATACTCCAGTTGGGGAAATTTGGGCATTGCTGAGAAGAGAAGAAATCTGACTCTAAAATTAGATCAGATTAGAAGGCAATGTGATCAAACGAGGAAGAATGAGGCTAGGCATTTTAAGTTTTAAATCTACCTCGAGTTACGAACTTGACCAAATCAGTTCTCACGTAAGAATTCTTCTTTCCTAATTACTCATGTGATGATGTGGGTTTTCAGCTCTTGTGAGCCAAAGAACTGTATAAAGATGGAGAAATCTCAATAAGGGCCATAAATTGACCTGGCTTGATAGGGACTCAATATCTATTATTGGGGGTAATATTTGGATAGTATGTGATTGAATTTTGAGAGAAAAGTTGTGGCAAACTTAAAGTATCTCCAAGGTTCTTGTGGAAATTAAATAAACGGGACTATACCTGCCTAGTATAGCACCTGGCCCAGAGCAGGCATAGTTAGTATATGATGGTGACTGGTATTAGTCTTACCAAAAATTCTCAAGCTAAGACAACTCTGGGGAGACAGCCAGATGCCAGATGTTGTCATTCACAATGAGAACCTCCACTGCTGAATGTGTCCACACATGTGTCAGCTTGACCATGGCTTTCACTCCAAGTGGGAAAATGCCATGGGCCCCCATGTCTGCAGGAGATTGCCCAGTAAGCTTGGACTTAGAGCTTGAAGAGATTAATGGGAGGGGAACAAAACAGCTTCATACATTTGTTTCCGCAGTCAGATTAAGCCCTTTGGACTGACTGGATCGCCACCTGAAGCGATCTTACTTCACTGAGCTCTGCCAGTGTCTTCCCTTCTCTTGAGTACCCTTGTGGTAAGCTAAATAATGGTCGGCCAAAGATGTCCACGTCTTAATCCCTGGAACCTGTGAATACCTTACTTAACATGGCAAAAAGGAACTTTGCAGATTTGATTAAGTTAAGAGTTTGGGTACGGAGAGACTTTTCCTGGATCTCCTGAGTGGGTGTACAAAGGTCCCTATTAGAGGAAGCATGAAGGTCAGAGGCAGGGAAGACAGCGTGAGAGCAGAAACAGAGGGAGAAAAAGAGATGTGAAGGACTAACAGATTGGAATGATATTTGAAGCTCAGCATGCTTCCTGAGTTCATACATACAAACTAAGAAAAATATTTCTTTGTTGCCTTTTCTGGTCCTCCTCTATGGCCACCACTATGTGTGAACAATACGATTGTGAGAAGAAGGGAGAAAAAGGTTTGATCAGTACTCTATCGATGGAGACCACAAGCCAAGGAATGTGGGCAGCCTTTAGAAGCTCCAAAAGGCAAGGAAATGGATTTTTGCCTGGAGCCTGGGGAAAGAACTCACGCCTGCAGACACATTTGAAACTTCCGTCTCTTCAACTGTAAGGTAATACATTTGTGGTAATTTGTTACAGCAACAATAGGATACTAGTACATCCCTTGACTGAAAATCCCCTTTATCACTGATATTTTCTTTTATTAGATCCTTTAAAAGCTATAATCCAGGTATAAGCAAGGGTTGCATGCCTAAGAATTTTTTAATCTCTTTCTAATGATTTTTTACATCTGTATTATGGTCCAGTTGGATAAGTTATATAGTTAACTCTCAAAATATTGTCTGATAGTCATTAAATTCAAATTCTTTTGTGGTAGTTAAGTCTCCTTTATGTACCACCTCTTAGCCTAAATATCTATGGGCTTGATAGACCAAACTTCCTAGTAGTAGACTTCAGGCCCACCCTAGATGCAAAGCCCATACCTGTTATTTTTGGAAACACTTAAAGGAATGCCTTGCATGAATCCACATGGTGGTCTGTTAGCAGAAATTTTCACAGACCTGGTCTTGGTGACTTCTCTCAGCTCAGGCTCCCAAGTGTCCACCTCCTGTCCATACCACATAGGGACTTCTTCCCACCTCCATGGTCCATGGGCACTCCAGTATCCAAAGTTTCCCAAGTTCCAGGTAATCAGATATCATATGGCATATGCAGGGTTGGGAGAGGTTTATGCTCCTCTCTGCTCTGCAGAAGCTCCACACAAACTCTATCTCTGAAAAACTATCATATTTGGTCTCTAATTCTCCCTCACTGTAGTCAATCAAAAAGATTCAGCCAGACATAGTGAGCGATGGTTCGAAATTATTCTCTCTCTTCCTCTTCTTTTTTTTTTTTTCTTTTTACAGCCACATCTGCAGCATATGAAAGTTTCCCAGCGAGGGGCTGAATAGGAGCTGCAGCTGAAGCCTATCACAACCACGGCAACACTGGGTCCAAGCTGCATCTGTGACCTGTGCTGCTGCTTGTGGCAATGCCTGATCCTTAACCCACCGAGCAAGGCCAGGGATCAAAACTGCATCCTCATGGACACTATGTTGGGTCCATAGCCTGCTGAGCCACAATGGGAATTCCTCCCTTCCTTTTCTTTATCACCATGACTTCCCCTCTCCTTTCTGAGTTACAGAGAAAAATCACAAGTATATGAATGGATTAAGAGATATATTTTTATGAATGGCAAGAAGAATTATTTTTCCGGACTGGATGCAGGGAGAGGAAAAAATGTTCTATGTGAACAGTTGATAGTTACCTATACCTACAACTTCCTTATTTTATTCAAGGACTTTGGTTTGATCATTTATGCTGTTACGGCTTCTAATGTCCCTCTCTGTCATGTTCTCTTAAATTTGTTAGTATCTGACCCTGCTGCATTACTAACGAGGATCTCTCTTTAGTAATTCATAGCCCATTTAGAGGTCATTTGAGAAAGTCCTCAAATTAAGACATGCTTCTGATTAAGCATTCCGTTTCTGGCTTCAGTGTAGGAGAAGCCTCCAGTCATGTTACTATTTATGGTACCTGTACTGGTTGGTATCATGTATTTAGCTGCTCCAACTGTTCTGAAGAAAAGTCAGCCTGCCTTTGCACCTATATTTTTATATATCCTCAGTAGGATGTCACGTTCATGGGAACTGGGATTCTGAATCTCAGACTCTTCACTTCTCATAGGGACTATGGGTAAGAAGCTCAATGGCATTGAGCTTGTAGAAGCAGTGTCACTGCACCATTATGTATTGTAGTTCAATGATTATTGGAGAAATTTTGAGAAGGTGACAGAAAACTGACCTGGGGACCCAAGAGAAATGTTTCTGCAATTAGCATCACCTGGGAGTTCCCTGGTGGTGCAACATGTTAAGAATCTGGTGTTGTCACTACAGTAGTTCTGGTCACTGCTGTGGCCTGAGTTCAATCCCTGCCCTGGGAATTTCTACATGCCACAGTACAGCCAAAAAAAAAAAAAGGGTTGCTGACTATTTTGTTTGTAAGTTAGTCTAGACTGAGGCTAGAGACGCATCATAGGAAAGGGAATCATTTTTTCTTAAACCAAAACAAATAAGGAGTTCTCCTGTGGTGCATCAGGTTGAAGATCTGGCATTGTCGGTACAGCAACTGTGGCCTGGGTTTGATCTCTGGGCCAGGAACTTTCCCAGGCTGCAGGCATGGCTAAAGAAAAAAAAAAAATTTTGTATCACCTATTTCTTCCTATCCCCACCACTGGAAAAAGGATGACAATAAGAAAGAGCAGTAGGTACAAAAAGTTTAAAAAGAAAAATTTTGAATATGATGCTGGAACTATAACAAATTCATGAAAAGAGAGCTTGTCTTTAGTGATTCAGTTTTGTGCTTTTCATACGTGATAAAAAATAAAGATATGTATACACACACACACATATATACTTATATTTATAAAGAATTATTTTAAAAACACAAATGGAGGAACATGGAGAAGAGAGCCTTAAGATATAAATTTACTGAACTTATTGTGTGGATACTTTTAAATACTTTAAAGAGATTTGACATAATTCTGTAAAAAGCTATTTGTAAAAACTATCACAAGCCTAGAAATTTTTTTTTTTATTTTCCCACTGTACAGCAAGGGGGTCAAGTTATCCTTACATGTATACATTACAATTACATTTTTTCCCCCACCCTTTCTTCTATTGCAACATGAGTATCTAGACATAGTTCTCAATGCTATTCAGCAGCATCTCCTTGTAAATCTATTCTAGGTCGTGTCTGATAAGCCCAAGCTCCCGATCCCTCCCACTCCCTCCCCCTCCCATCAGGCAGCCACAAGTCTCTTCTCCAAGTCCATGATTTTCTTTTCTGAGGAGATGTTCATTTGTGCTGGGTATTAGATTCCAGTTATAAGTGATATCATATGGTATTTGTCTTTGTCCTTCTGGCTCATTTCACTCAGTATGAGATTCTCTAGTTCCATCCATGTTGCTGCAAATGGCATGATGTCATTCTTTTTTATGGCTGAGTAGTATTCCATTGTGTATATATACCACCTCTTCCGAATCCAATCATCTGTCGATGGACATTTGGGTTGTTTCCATGTCCTGGCTATTGTGAATAGTGCTGCAATGAACATGCGGGTGCATGTGTCTCTTTTAAGTAGAGTTTTGTCCGGATAGATGCCCAAGAGTGGGATTGTGGGGTCATATGGAAGTTCTATGTATAGATTTCTAAGGTATCTCCAAACTGTTCTCCATAGTGGCTGTAGCAGTTTACATTCTCACCAACAGTGCAGGAGGGTTCCCTTTTCTCCACAGCCCCTCCAGCACTTGTTATTTGTGGACTTCTTAATGAGGGCCATTCTGACTGGTGTGAGGTGGTATCTCATGGTAGTTTTGATTTGCATTTCTCTTATAATCAGCGATGTTGAGCATTTTTTCATGTGTTTGTTGGCCAACTGTATATCTTCTTTGGAGAAATGTCTATTCAGGTCTTTTGCCCATTTTTCCATTGATTGATTGGTTTTTTTTGCTGTTGGGTTGTATAAGTTTTTTTTTTTTTTTTTGTCTTTTGTCTTTTTGTCTTTTGTTGTTGTTGTTATTGTTGCTATTTCTTGGGCCGCTTCCGCGGCATATGGAGGTTCCCAGGCTAGGGGTCGAATCGGAGCTGCAGCCACCGGCCTACGCCAGAGCCACAGCAACGCAGGATCCGAGCCGCGTCTGCAACCTACACCACAGCTCACGGCAACGCTGGATCGTTAACCCACTGAGCAAGGGCAGGGACCGAACCCGCAACCTCATGGTTCCTAGTCGGATTCGTTAACCACTGCGCCACGACGGGAACTCCCTGTATAAGTTGTTTATATATTCTAGAGATTACGCCCTTGTCGGTTGCATCATTAAGCCTAGAAATTTTTTGACCTTAAAAGATTTGAGTTGGTCAATTCAAGTTGGATAGAATGATGACTGCTATTTTGTCCGGATATACACCCAGGAATGGGATTGCTGGATCATATGGTAGTTCTGTATTTAGTTTTCTGAGGAGCCTCCATACTGTTTTCCACAATAGCATTTTACATTCCCATCGGCAGGGTAGGAGGATTCCTTTAAAGGCATAATCTTATATTCTGAAAAATATACAAGATTTTACACACATGCACACACATATGTTAAATCTTTTTAAAGTATCTGTGTTGATTTCCAACATTGTGCAATTTCTGCTGTACAACAAAGTGACTCAGTATCTATGTGTGTTTGTGTCACTTCAGTGGTAATTACTAAACTGCTGGCAGAAAGGCACACTATCATTATCAAATTGATAGAAATTTATAGACAGTAAATTAAACCTCCCTTTTTTAGAAAATGCTTTGAATTTTCTTTTGTTGTCTTGGGAAATCCATGCCTCTAGTTCCTTTTGCTCTGAATGTCATAATATCCTCTATAACTCTGATCAATGTATGAAACCAAATCCTTGTCATCAACATGATAGGCATCTTCCCATAACATACATCTTATCAGCAAACTGAAAGTCATCCTTTCCTAGCAGTAAAGCATTTTAAACACCTGCATTTTATTTCATGGAAATCTTTTCTCGGCTGAGATATGTAGTAAAATGGGAAAGTTTAGATTTTCTAAAGAGAGCCTGTCCAATAGTCTGACTCTCAATCCTTAGAGAATTACTAAACTTTCGTATGACCACAAATATGTCTTTTTCCATAAGAATAAGACACAAACGTTTAAGATGTTTATTTTTGATCTATCATTTTACTCTTTAATTTCCTCTGTGTGAGAAGATTGAAGGTGAAATGGTTACTTTGATAGTTAAAAAGACTGATCACAGCAGATGCCAAGATTCAGACATTATTCGACTACGTTTTTCTAATGAAGGAAGCAGAGGGAGCCCTACCATCTAGGGGATGGAGGTTAGATTTACTTCCCTGTCTCAAAATCTTCCACATGAAAAGTCAGTCACCAAAGGAATCCAAAGCCATTCACTTACAAACACTCTATAAGAAACAAGACCACACTTTTTCCCTCTTTAAAAGATTCCAGTGGCTTCCCATCACACTCATGAAATAATCTAACTTCTTGTCATGAACCGCAAGACCCTATCAGATCTAGAGAGTCTCCTGAGCCTTTTCTCCATGTTCATTTGTCTTCTTAACATTCACCGCCTCCTCGCCAGATGTTGTCTGCCTGCAGGTCCCCTCATGAACCCACTAAAACTTGGATTCCACACGGAGACCGTGTCCCCCCACCCGTCTCAAGGAACTCACCCCCTCCCATGAGAATATAAATTCCATGAGAAGAGGACTTTTTCCATTTCATCTATTGCTTCATCATCAGCATTGGGCTGCTACAAGTTCGTTGTTTGTTAAATGACTTTTAAGAATATGCTTCTTGTTTATACTTTAATTTTATAAATGAACCTAAATGATCCATGCAAGGTTAGTCAGCAGCTGGTGGAGGAGAACATGGCCTGCTGAGGTTTTCTTTTTTTTTTTTTTTTTTTTATTTTTCCCACTGTACAGCAAGGGGGTCAGGTTATCCTTACATGTATACATTGCAATTACAGTTTTCTGACTCTGCTCTGCAATTAGAATTTTTTCATGTTAGTCTTTGCCTTTTATTATGTGTACAGTTTTTCACTGTTTTCTCCTTCTCTAAATAATATTCCTATTAAAAATATCTGGAGGTAGAGCTCCCGTTGTGGTGCAGCGGAAATGAATCTGACTAGGAACCATGAGGTTTCGGGTTCGATCCCAGGCCTTGCTCAGTGGGATCCAGTGTTGCCGTGAGCTGTGCTGTAGGTCACAGACATGGCTCAGATCCTGTGTTGCTGTGGCTGCGGCATAGGCCGGCAGCCGTAGCTCCAATTGGACCTCAGCCTGGGAAGCTCCACATGCCGCAGGTGTGGCCCTAAAAAACAAACAAAAATATCTGGAGGTGACTTTTTCAGACCATATGAGTAATAGTTACAGGGTTTTCTTTGATGAGAATAAGAATGAGGACATGGAAGAATATGTAGATCCTGGGACAATTTGGATCAAAAATGCAAAAATTTAAAAAGAATTTTGTATTTGTATATGGATAAAGAAACTCGAAGTATATGCAAGAAGTGAATAATAGTGACTATAGTGTGTGGACAATGGATTAGAAAAAGGAGGAAAAGGAAATGGTTCATTTTAAAGCTTAAAGCATATTTTTAATTTTTCAATTATGTAGTGGTATTCTTTACTCAATAAATAAATAAAATTCAAAGCTCTTCATACAAAAAATAAAAACATTATATTTACCTCTGAAAGTTCATGTGTGGTCATTTTTGTTTTCCAAAGCAAGCTGAAAATGTGGTCATATCCACATGAGTTGATTATTAAGTCATACAAATTGGTTAGATTTGCAAGTGTTTTATAGTCAAATTTGAACTTCTGAACAATATTCAGAATAATTCAAGAATTTCAAATGTTAGTAAACAGTTTTCCTGCCATATTAGAGAAGGAAACACAATTACTAAAACTTCCAAGAAGGATGAGAAAATTTAAAAACACATTTAATCCTCTTAGCTGATTATAATTGGTCAATTCTTTTAGCTTATGGTTTTCATGTAGTGTTTAAGCAAATATTAAGTTTGTAATAATTAAAAAGCCTCTCATATTGACTTGTAGTAAGTAAGGGTATGTAATTTTTGAAAGAAGATTCCATTTAAGTAGAAAACATTGACACTGAAAGAAATATAATGACTTTTAGGAGGATTTTATAACATGGCTGGCTAACCTCACCAAGATCATCAAACATAATCAAGGTTTTAAAAGCTGATTGACAGTTATAAATTAGTGTAGGCAGGTAAAAATATGAGAGACACATCTATGCATTTGGTTAAAGATGAATGAACTAATTTTTCTTGGATCACAGGCCCATGAACCTATAGCTTTCATGATGAATAAAAGAAGCCTCTATGTAAGCCTTAAGACATTTCTCTGTATTTTCTCCTTGACTCTATTTTTTTTTTCAGGTTAGCTAATTTAATTAAATAGTCTCCAAAACACTGAATGTTAAGATATGTACAAAAATCCAAGATCCTGAAATCTCCCAATTTAACATTGATTAAAATCGATGAGTTCGGAGTTTTCTGTTAAATCAAAAGCTTCTGGCTTTCAGCAATTCTTTATTTTTGGAGAAACAGGTTTTTCTTTGTGTAACAAAAAGGCTTAGGAAAGCTTCTTAAAAAAAAAAAAAAAGACTTATAGGCCGCTGAGTCTTAAAATAACTTTTAAGAACAGCCCCAGAATGAGAAAGATGTGCAAATGCATAGAGCCAAGGTCAGAGTGGCAGAGTGTTTCTCAGTTTACCACCAGCCCCTCCTGGGGACACAACCCCCAACTCAGTACCACTGTTGTTGCTGTGTGTGCCTTTCCTGAAGCTCATCAAAGCAGAGGTCATTCTTTTCCTTTTATCCCTTTTCTTAAACATTCTATGGCTATGCAAATATTAGGTCCCCCATATACATCTTTGATTGACCAAATATAGAAACCAAGTTAATATTAAAAAATGTGTTTACCATGATGACTGTGTTTCTCTGATTTGTAGGAAGCTTGCTTGATATTTTCCCTTTTTTTGTAGTCATTGTCCCATATGACCTGGAAGTTCGTAAGTAAAAGACTTTGACCCTGCCCTCAAGTAATTCATCACATGTCCTGAAAGAAGAAAATGAAGATTTTTGAAGTATGTATCTGATGTAAATTTTGTTAAGAAGTGACTCTGTTTAATAATTAAGAGTTGATAATAGACATGTGGAAATGAATGTAAAAATCATTTATCTCAGGGTTAGTTAAAGCAATGCTGAGTGAAGGGTGTACTGGGGCCTAGGAAATATGAGAGTGGGAAACAAATACTAATGGAAAACAGCCATAATTGGTCTGAAAACGTTTTAAGGGTGAGAATTCTAAGACAAAGACAATTTAAGGATTATGTGTATGTTATCCACTCTGACATTTGCTGATTTTACAATCTTTTTATTATTTATATAGGAGATGAATGATGGGTAAAGATTGCTTCTTTCCAAGATATTGGTAGAGCAGGATAACTTCTATAACATAGTCACTCCCAAATGTATAATGATTTGATACGAAAAGTTACTTCTTGTGTATACAACAGGGCAGATCAATGGGTTGGTGAAATGCCTTATCTCCATGAAGTGGGTCAGGGACTCAGGCTTAGAGAGACTATCTTCAAGAGGTACTTCTAAGGTCAGGCTGAGGCTCAGTCCATTCTTGGAGAGAGGAGAGAAACATGGAAGATAGGTGATTTCAATGGACCATAGCCAAAAATAGTTCACAGACAATCTCAAAGATATTGCAGGTTCAGTTCCAGACCCTCACAATAAAGCAAATACTGCAATAAAGCAAGCCATCTACATCTTTTTTTTTTTTTTTTGGTTTTAAAGGTCGTATAAAAGCTATACTGTAGTCTAATAAGTGTACTAAGTGTGTCATAACAGCATTATGTCTAAAAAAAATATATACCCTCATTAAAAGACACTTCATTTCTAAAAAAATGCTAGGCATCATCTGACAATGCAGCATTGGCACAAACGTTCAATTTGCTAAAAAAAAAAAAAAGCAACATCTGCAAAGCACAATAAAACAAGATATGCCTATACTTCTCACTTTTCCATTGGCTAGCACTTATTCAAATAGCTGTATTTAACTGTAAGGTAGACTAGGAAAATGTAATCTAGCTCTGTGCCCTGCATTGTGAGGGAATATAGACTTGGGGGAATATCCATAAGTTTCTACCATAAACAGTGGGATTGGAAAGAATGATTGCTCCTGTGATTTGGTTTAATGACCTACCACATCAGTTCAATTTATGCAAGTTGTCTTCAGATATCAAACAACTCAGTAAACTAAGTGACTATGATGGATAGTCTCAGGCTTATGTATTAATTGAAGATCTCATTTTAATTTAATAGTGGATTAGTTTGCTTTTTTTTTTCTCTCTCCCCTTGGAAGTGCCATCTGCTAGGAGACTTGGCTTTCCAGTGGAGTCCTTTGCTGAAAGAAAAAAAATGTATTCTTTTGTCTTTGTTTTTTGTTTTATCCCTGTGAGCCAATCTCCCTCTAAAACCTTTCTGGCAATGAGCATGGATAGAAGTGATGCAGTTTTAAATCATTCAATCCAGAACTTTTAGTGCACATTATTGTTACTATTGCAAACATTTTGTAGGTGGAATGAGTCTGAAACTGATGGTGAGGGAAAGGCTCAAGGAGTTCACATTTTGCAGACATTGATTCACTCAACCATTCACACATACTTACTGAGTTTCTACTCTGTGCTAGGCTGGGCATGATTAAAGCAAGGGGCATTGACTATGTATCAGATTCCTGCCTGGGTGGCATACATCTGTTTCCTCTTTTAATCCTCCCCCAATCCTTCTGAAGCAGAAGTGAAAGCCTCTGAAAAACCAAAAGCCCGATGAGATCAAGCCACTTTCCAATGTCACTTGTTAGTCAAAGGCATTAGTAGAACTAAGGTTTGTGTTTGCCAAGGGGAAGGGGGAAGGAATGGGATGGACTGGGAATATGGGGTTAATAGATGCAAACTCTTGCATTTGGAGTGGATAAGCAATGAGATCCTGCTGTATAGCACAGGGAACTATATCTAATCACTTGTGATGGAACGTGATGGAGGATAGTGTGAGAAAAAGAATATGTGTGTGTGTGTGTGTGTGCATGCATGTGTGTATAACTGGTCATTTTGCTCTAGAGTAGAAATTGACAGAACATTGTAAATCAACTATTAAAAAAAAAAACAAACACAAATCTGCCTGACTCTAAAATTGTACTCTTTCCAATATGCCCTCCTGACTACAGAGGTGGTTATCTATTTGCCTGATTATCAGCAGGACCTCGAGAACTTAATATATATTTTCACATAAAATAAAGTAATGGGACCACAAGATTTAAAGAATTTCAAGTGCTACTGGTTCTCCCTTTGGGAAACCAGCAGTAGGATTGCAGCCGTTTTCGTGTAAGCCATAGCTTTTAAATATCAAGCACAGATGTTTTTGTTCTATTCCCACTAATGTAGGAATAGTTTCTGAAAGAGGAAATGAGACCAGCTAGAGAGAAAATAACCTGTTGTTTTCTAAGAAAGTTATATCACTGTGAAATTTTTCTCAGAAACCATTTCTGCCACCCTCAAGCCATGAAGGCAATATAATGAAGCTCTCACCTGATGCCGAGGATGTTCTGAGAGATTTAGAGTCTCCACGGAAAGGACAGTACTGTGGTGGTCACGGTTGCACCATTTCTTGGCTAGAGCCCAGACTGACTCAGTGTAGACTCAGGGTGCTAGCCATGGGGTAACGGTGGGTCCTTCAAAGCCTGCCAACACGGCCAGATGCAATTATGTGACCCTGGGATTACTGAACCAGGGACAATCTCATAAAACAATTGTGATTACCATTAATAAATGTGTAGCCTACTGATTAAAAAATCTGGGTCCAACTTCGTTGTTTATAAAAATTACTAAAAAAGATATTATATTCATTTATAAGCCTTCTTTTATTATAATTGCCATTTACTGTAAGGGTTTTTATTATAGTTACCATTTACAGTGTTAAGGGTTGATTCTTTTCATGCCAGTTAATTGATCTCTTACTCTGCGGCTGGTCTGGGGATAAAGCGGTGAACACGAACAAGCTGATGAAATCCATGCCCTCATCATACTTACCTTCTTGTGAGGGAGACAAATGGGCATAGAAATACAAGCTAAAAAACATTTTAGGTAAAATAAGAGAGAAAGTCTTTAGAGGTAAAGGAGCAATTTATTTACAGAGAATTCAGATTAAGGATGAGAACCAGTGGGGTACAGAGAAGGCCCTTTAAAATAGATTAGGGAGAGTGATAAGATGTGACATTTAAGCAGGGATGAGGGTGCTTGGAGGAGATTGTGGGGAAAACAAAACAAAACAAAACGAAAACATGTTCCAGGCACAGGAAACAGCATTGTACGTGCTCCTGAGCCAGATAGAGGGAGAGTGGTAGAACAGAAAATCTAAGAGGAGGCCACCAGTGGACTTTGAATTTTATGCTACTTTTAAAAAATTGGGGTATGTTTGATGTGCAGTGTTGTATTAGCTTCAGGTTTACAGCACAGTGAATCAGTTATACACATACCTCGATCCCAAATCTAAATGGAAGCCATTAGATTTTTAAAAGGAATTATTAAAATTTAATTCACATTGCTATGTGAATACTGTCACGGCCAATTGCCAAGTAATCTACACCAGAGCAAGAAGGGAAGTAGTACATTTAGAAAGTCCTCAATTTTTTCATCCAAGACATAGTTAGTTGGCTTAGCTCAGAATGGCGAGAACAAACAGAATGAGACAGTTAAGCAAACTATCAGTCAGAAATAGAATGTTTTAGCTGTAGTTTCTACCAAAGGTAAGACACTGAAGTTCCTTGTCCTCAGTAAGCTTATATTTTAGGGGAGAAGGTAAGACATTTACAGTTAAACTAATTATATAAGTATCAGGAATTAAAATCATGTCATCGGGCAGAATACAATTGAAATAGGCAAATGATATGAAAAGTTACTGGGTGGCCAGGGAGGATTTCTTTTTTTTTTCTTTTTTTCTTTTTCAGGTCGCACTTGTGGCATATGGAGGTTCCCAGGCAAGGGGGTCAAATCAGAGGTGCAGCTGCCGGCCTACACCACAGCCACAGCAACACCAGATCTGAGCTGTGTCTGCGACCTACACCACAGCTCTTGGCAACGCCAGACTCTTAACCTACTGAGTGAGGTCAGGGATTGAACTTGCATCCTCATGGATGCTAGTCAGATTCATTTCTGCTAATCCACAGCAGGAACTCTCTCTTTTTTTTTTAATTTTTATTTTTATACCATTATAAGTCTACAGAAACATTTCAAAACTAGTCCTGTTTGCTCAGATTGTTAACTCTTAACTGCTGCTGGTTAGAAACGTTTGTGTATCTGTGTATTACATACCCTTAGTCAGCTATTATCACCCAAAAATGCTAGATTTTAAACATATTAATAAATATTCCACATAATTAAAAAAAGTAGAATTATACTCTCCTTTCAGTTTGTTTTTTTGGGAGTTTCCCAGGGATGAGGGATTAATATGCAATATGTATGTAGCTCATATAACTCAACATCAAAAAAAGAAAAAAACCCTGATTAAAAAATGGGCAGCAGCACTGAATAGACACTTTCCAAAGAGGAAAGAAATGCAGAAGGTCAACGGGCACAGGAAAGGATGCTTGACACGACTATCATCAGGGATGTACAAATCAATGAGATAAAACCTCACATTGGTCAGACTGGCTACCATCAAAAAGAACACAAATAGCAAATGTTGGTGTGGATGCAGAGAAAAGAAAACTCTCCTACACTGTTAGCGGGAATGTAAACTGGAACAGACGTGGAAAACAATATGACGTTTCTCAAAAAACTAGAAGTAGGAGTTCCCGTTGTGGCGCAGTGATTAACGAATCCGACTAGGAACCATGAGGTTGCGGGTTCGGTCCCTGCCCTTGCTCAGTGGGTTAACGATCCGGCGTTGCCGTGAGCTGTGGTGTAGGTTGCAGACGCGGCTCGGATCCCACGTTGCTGTGGCTCTGGCGTAGGCCGGTGGCTACAGCTCCGATTCAACCCCTAGCCTGGGAACCTCCATATGCCGCGGGAGTGGCCCAAGAAATAGCAACAACAACAACAACAACAACAACAACAACAACAACAACAAAAAAAAAACTAGAAGTAGGACTATTATATGACCCAGCAATTCCACTCCTGGGCATATAGCTGGAAAAAAACAAAAACACTAATTTGAAAAGATACATGCACCCCAGTGTCCATTACAGCATTATTTACAATAGCCAAGATATGGGAGCCACTGAAGTGTTCATCAATAGAGGAATGGATGAAGATGTAGAATGTATATACAATGGAATGCTACTCAGCAATGAGAAAGAATGAAATGTTGCCATTTGCAGCCAAATGGATGGACTTGAAGGGCATTATGCTGAGTGAAATAAGTCAAATACAAATATCACTTATATGTGGAAACTAAAAAAATACAACTAGTGAATACAATGAAAAAGAAACAGGAGTTCTCACTGTGGCTCAGTGGGTTAAGGACCTGACATTTTTTCTGTGACGATGTGGGTTCAATTTCTGGCCTCATTCAGTGGGTTAAGGACCTGGCATTGCCAAAAGGTCCCAGATGTGGCTCACATCCCGTGTTGCTGTGGCTGTGATGTAGGCTCAGATTCAACCCCTGACCTGGGAACTTCCATATGTTGAATAAAGCTTATATACCCAACTTTTAGTCTAGAGATCAGCACATAATAAGTGGTTAATAAACAATTTTATTCACGAATAAACATATGTGTATATATATATACACACATATGCTTTATATATGAGATTAGACGACTATAGAAATCAAGAGTAAAAAAATACATTTTGTTTGTAAAAATTTTTCCCTAAAAGAAAAAAAAAAGAAAAATGTGGAGTGCCTCTGTGAAAGACTGGGAGCTTGAGAAATTAGTGTCTTTTCCTAAAATAGCTAAAGAAACTTCTTTTTGAAAAGTTTTATTTTTTTAAAGGGCAGAGGTGATTTACAATCTAGTGCCCTAAATGCTCAAGAGTATTTATTTAAATGAGTAAGTGAAGGAGCAAATAAATGATTTTAATAAAAAAGGACTTATTTTGAAATGGGAGACCTTAAGATGTTTTCACATTTTAATTAATTAATTTATGTATTGTTTTTTAGGGCTGCACCTGTGGCATTTGGAAGTTCCCAGGTTAGGGGTCCAATTGGCACATTTATTTTAAATGTAAAAGAAAGTGCATATAAACACAAATAAAATACATGCAACAAAATGTGAATATTTAACGCACAGAGTTAGAAAACCTTTCTCTTTTACTCCTAGGCTATATGGTCGTCTGCTAGTAACCATACCTTTGAGGTATGTGGAGAGGATAGAAACTTGAGCCTGTCTGGCATCTCCCGGGCGAGCGGTGGAGACAGTGCAGCTTTGAATGGGCCTTTTGATGGAGCCAAGCATCTCCCATCTCCGGGAGACTCAGTCTCATTAGCCCTTGCCCCTTGCGGCAGCCGTCAGCCAAAAGGAAAGCAGACAGGAGCGCACCCACTCTGGGCATCGCCAGATTACACAGGGGCGGCTTTCCTGGCTGCCTTTGTCACTCGCAGCTCATTCAATGGCTTGTTTCTTCTCCCATCCTTTGCTCACAGGTGGTCTCTTCCTTTCCAGGTTGCTGACCTGAAGCCATCCATGCAAACGGCAGCTTTCAAGGAGCTGTGGCCCTGGTGCTCAGGGCCCCCAGTGGCTGGCCATACTCCATTGTGAACCACCGGTAAATGCTCAAAACTTTTGCTCCATTCCCAGGGGACCCTCCCATTAAAATGATTTTGCATTCACTACCTGCCAACAGGACCTGTAAGCGAGCCAAAAGGAGTAGCAGATTAAGCATAATTATGAATTCTGAATGGAATGGAGTAGTTGGAGATTGTTTTCCATGAAAGACCTATTTTTTTCCTACTGAAAATTCACATAAGGAAGTATTGAATACTCTGTGAAGTCTTTATATTTAAACGTGCCCCTTGCAATTAATGCTTCTCCCTGCGCTTTCATGACACAGAGAGAAAACCTCCCAAACTTGAAAGCTGTTCTTAGAATTAGTTTTGGGTTTGCTCAAGATTTGTATCTAATCAGCATTGAATTTTCTAGATAAGTATTTTAACATTTATTAACAAGAATCGGTACCAAATGCATTTCCCAGGCTTAGTTGTCAATGGATGGATAATCCCTCAGGATTTAAAAACCTGCACAACTGAGTAAGGATTCAAAGACTTCTTGCAGGCATTTCTTGAGTGTTTAATGTGTCCTCATCAGGAAAAAGTCAGTTGTACCATTTATTCGTTTGTCTTTTCTTTTCCACAAATAGAAAAAGGAAAATCCAAGATGCTGAACATAAAAATATTGCCCTGCCTGAAGACACATCAGTTTACTACCATGAATGTTTACAATGGGACAACTTTTCCTGATTTGATATAAAATTACTAACAAAACTCACCATTGTTTTTCTCAGGTTGGCCCTATCTTTTTCCCTCTTCTAAATATCTGTACCTACATGTAGGAGCAGCATTCATGATTTCTTTATGTCTGTCTAAATATGCTACTTATCTTTCCTAAAGTGTGTTATCAACTATCAAATACCGTTAAAAAAGTAAGATCAGAAGTTGTGTGAATTCAAGAGTTCCTATTGTGGCTCAGAGGGTTAAGAATCCAGCTAGTGCTCTTAGGATGTAGGCTTGATCCTTGGCCATGCTCAGTGGGTTAAAGGATCTGGCTTTCCCGTGAGCCGTAGTGTAGGCTGCAGAAGTGGCTCGGATTCTGTGTTGCTGTTGCTGTGGCGTAGGCCGACAGCTGCATCTCCAATTCAGCCCCTAACCCAGGAATTTCTGGATGCTGGGGGTGCAGCCCTAAAAAGACAAAAAAATAAAACAAACAAAAAACCCAAAAAAGGTTTTGGGAATTCAAGTAAAAATATTGAATTTTTTAGCAAGCCTAACAGAAAGCTGGAAAATGATAATGATAATTATACAACAATAACACTCATCTCAGCTGGAAGTTACCATGGACGTACAATGTGTCAGACACCAAGTTTTCCACACCTATTATCTCTGAAATCATCATCAATCTGTATGGGAGATACTGCTATTATCTTTATAGATAAAGAAACTGAAGCCTAGGGAGTTTAAGTTAGTTTTCTAAGAATGAGAAGCAGTTTTTGGCCAGAGGCTGAAATTTGAATCCTGACATACATATGTTCCATGGATACTAAATATATATATTTTTAAAAAGTGTTTAATTGCTTTCAGAGTAAGCTTATAGAACATGAAAAGTCAGTCTCATGTCTTTCTAATCATCTTTATAAAAAACTCTCTGGTTTCTTACATTCTTGAAGATTATTTAAATTTATCCATTTTATGTGGTTTAAAGGCAACAAATGCATTTTGTTAAAAGAAAACATAAATATTTATTTTAAGCTGCACAGAGCCCAAAGCCCAGTCGAGTTAAATTTTCACTTTTATTCAATTGCATATTTGAGAGAGAAAAATAAAACTTACTTTTATTTATCATGTTAAATCATTGATATGGTACATTAATAATTAATAAAACTTTTTTTGATTGTTGACAAAATTACGTTTAACAATTTTTGTTATTTTTATAAAAATATTTACTGAAGAAATTTATGTAAGATAAGAACAAAATACAGGAAGATGTATTCTGCCCTCATGTAATCCATCAGTGCCTCCTCATAAATCCAACACCCCATAGAATTAATAGTTCATGTTTTTAACAATGATGGAAGTATTTTTTTTTTTGCAAGACAATTATATTGCTTCCTTGCTTGCTGATATTTGGTTATTTAAGTGGGTAAAAACAGTATATACTCAATCCTACATTTATGCTGAGTACTTATTAAATGCAAGAACCCTTATTTGTCCAAATTTTGTTACTGTTCTTAAACTGCAAAAAATCTTACATTATATTGAATAGACAGGAAACTTTGGATCTACTCATTAATTGTCAGTTAACATTATAATCTATAAATGGGTGCAGCTGGCTGGAGGGAGCGGGGTGGGGGGTGAGGTTAATAATTGTCACTTTTTTTTTTTCAAACATAGAATGCCTAAATTTTCTGAAAACCTTTGTATGGCAGAAAGTACAGTGTAAGAGCCAGAGTACTCCTCTAGCCTAGTTAATTTTCTTCCTTCTTCTTACACTTTTTTTTGTTTGTATGTTTTTGTTCTTTAGGGCCTCACCTGCAGCATATGAAGGTTCCCAGGCTAAGGGTCAAACCCATAGTTACAGCTGTTGGCCTACACCACAGCTCTCAGCAATGCCAGATCCTTAACCCACGGAGTGAGGCCAGGGATTGAACCCACAACCTCATGGTTACTAGTCGGAGGTTACTAGTCAGGTTTGTTTCCACTGTGCCACAACAGGAACTCCTTCTTCTTATACTGTTATTGTTCAAACATAGTGGTGGCCTTATAAGATGACCAGAAAAGGCCACAAAGAAATTTTTTTCTTAGTTTACATATAAGCATTCTGATCTTCAAATATCTGAAAAGCCTTAGAAAAGCTGATTGAGTCCCCTCTGATAAGAACTCCTTAATACCAAGCGGTAGTTGATAAATAACTACTGTAAGCTAGAAAGTCCAGAAATAAACCTATATACCTATAGTCAACTAATCTACAACAAAGGAGGCAAAAGCATATGATAGATAAAAAAAAAACAAAACAGTCTCTTCAACAAGTGGTACTGGGAAAACTGGACAGCTACATGTAAAAGAATGAAATTAGAACACTTCATAACACCATACACAAAAATAAACTCAAAGTGGATTAACGACATAAATATAAGATCATATACTATAAAACTCTTAGAGGAAAACATAGGCAGAACACTCTGACATAAACCACAGCAACATCTTTTTGGTTCCATCTCCTAGAACAATGAAAATTAAAAAAATATATAAACAAATGGGACTTAATTAAACTTAAAAGCATTGCACAGCAAAGGAAACCATAAACAAAACTAAAAGACAACTCACAGAATGGGATGAAATATTTGCAAATGAAGCAACTGACAAGGGATTCATCTCCGAAATATACAAACACATCATGCAGCTCAGTATCAAAAAACAAACCACCCAATCAAAAATGGGCAGAAGATCTAAATAGGCATTTCTCCAAAGAAGACATACAGATGGTCAAAAAAGAACATGAAAAGATGCTCAGCGTCAGTAATTAGTAGACAAATGCAAATCAAAACTATGATGAGGTATCACCTTACGCTAGACAGAATAGCCATCATCAAAATATCTACAAACAATAAATGACAGAGAGAGTACAGAGAAAAGGGAAACCTTCTCCACCATTGGTGGTAAGGCACACTGGTACAACCGCTGTGGAAACATTATGGAGATTTCTGGAAAACTAAAAATAAATGATCTAGCATAATGCTATATGATCTGGCATTCTCACTTCTGGACATATATCTGAAGAAAATGCTAATTTGTAAACATAATGCATTCCAATGTTCTTTGAAGCACTATTTAACAATATCCAAGACAAGGAGGCAACCTGAATGTCCATCAATGGAGGAAAGGATAAAGAAGATATGGTACATATGTCCAATGGAATACTACTCAGCCATAAAAAAGAATGAAATAATGCCATTTGCAACAACATGGTTGGACCTAGATATTATCATACTAAGAGAAATCAGACAAGACAAACATTGATGATGTCACTTATTAAGTGGAAATTCAGAAAAAAAAAGGATACAAATGAATTTGTTTGCAGAGCGGATACAGACTTATAGGCTTTGAAAACAAACCTATGGTTATCAAAGCGGACATGTGGTTGGGAGGGATGGATTGGGAGTTTGGGATTGGCCTATGCACACTGTGGTATATGGAATGACTGGCCAACAGGATCCTTCTAAATAGCACAGGAAACTTATCCAATATCCTATGGTAATCTGTGGAAAAGGAATTTGAAAAAGAATGGATGTGTGTATGTGTATAATTGAATCACTTTGTTTACAGCAAAAATTATCACAATATTTTAAATCACTAGATTTCAATTAAACTTATCTATATCTATATCTATACATATATATATAAATGAGTGTATACCTCCATAGGAAGGGGGTGGAGGGTGAAAGGGGTAGAAGGAAACTGGACAATGTACACATTTGTGGGGCATAAAAATGGAAGAGTATTTAGTTTTAGTTTTTCTAATTATAAAGGGAATATATCTGAGTTATGAAAAAAATATTTGAAAGGTCTATTGGGAGGGTTTTTAAAATATTTTTAATTTTTTATTTTTTTTTTAATTTTTAAAATTTTTATTACTCAATGAATTTATTACTTTTACAGTTGTACAATGATCTTCACAACCCAGGTTTATAGTATTTCCATCCCACACCCCCAGTGCATCCCCCAACCCCCCAAACTGTCTCCTTTGGAAACCATAAGTTTTTCAAAGTCTGTGGGTCAGTATCTGTTCTGCAAAGAAGTTCATTGTGTCCTTTTTTCAGATTCCACATGTAAGTGATAACATTTGATGTTGGTGTCTCATTGTCTGACTGACTTCACTTAGCATAATTTCTAGATCCATCCATGTTGCTAAAAATGCTGTTATATCTTTCCTTTTAATAGCTGAGTAATATTCTATTGTGTATATGTACCATGTCTTCTTGATCCACTCCTCTGTCAATGGGCATTTAGGTTGTTTCCATGTCTTGGCTATTGCAAAGAGTGCTGCAATGAATATTGGAGTACATGTGTCTTTTCGAGTCATTGTTTTCTCTGGATAGATGTCTAGGAATGGGATTGCTGGATCAAATGGTAGCTCTATTTTTAGTTTTTTGAGAAATCTCCATACTGTTTTCCACAGTGGTTGTACCAATTTACAATCTCACCATCAGTGTAATAGGGTTCCTTTTTCTCCATACCCTCTCCAGCACTTATTGCTTGTAGAGTTTTTGATGATGGCCATTCTGGCTGGTATAAGGTGATACATAATAAAGGCTATATATATGACAAACCCAGAACTAACATCATTCTCAATGGTGAAAAGCTGAAAGAATTCCTGCTGAGATCAGGAACAAAACAAGGATGTTTGCTCTCTCCACTACTCTTCAACATAGTTTTGGAAGTCCTAGCCACAGCAATCAGAGAAGTAAAAGAAAGAAAAGGAATCCAAATTGGAAAGGAAGAAGTAAAACTATCACTATTTGCAGATGACATGATACTATACCTAGAGAACTCTAAGGACTCTACCAGAAAACTGTTAGAACTCATCAATGAATTTGGCAAAGTCGCAGGATACAAAATTAATACACATAAATCAATGGCATTTCTACATACTAGCAATGAAAGATCAGAAAGAGAAATTAGGGAAGCAATCCCATTTACCATTGCATCCAAAAGAATAAAATACCTAGGAGTAAACCTACCTAAAGAGACAAAAGACCTGTACTCTGAAAACTATAAGATGCTTATGAAAGAAATCAAAGATGACACAAATAAATGGAAAGATATACCATGCTCCTGGATTGGAAGAGTCAATATTATCAAAATGACTATACCACCCAAGGCAATCTACAGATTCAATGCAATCCCTATCAAATTACCAAGGACATTTTTCATAGAACTCAAACAAAATATTTTAAAGTTTGTTTGGAAGCACAAAAGACCCAGACTAGCCAAAGACATCCTGAAAAAGAAAAATGGAGCTGGAGGAATCAGGCTCCCGGACTTCAGACTATACTACAAAGCAACAAGCATCAAAACCGTATGGTACTGGCACGAAGACAGATATATAGATTAGTGGAACAGGATAGATAGCCCAGAATTAAACCCACGCACCTACAGTCAACTAGTCTATGGCAAAGGAGGCAAGAATATACAATAGAGAAAAGACAGCCTGTTCAATAAGTGGTGGTGGGAAAACTGGACAGCCACATGGAAAAGAATGAAATTAGAACTCTCCCTAACACCATACACAAAAATCAACTCAGAATGGATTAAAGACCTAGATATAAGACCAGATACTACAAAACTCTTAGAGGAAAACATAGGCCCAACATTCTCTGACATAAACGACAGCAACATCTTCTCAGATCCACCCCTTAGAGTAATGATGGTAAAAACAAAAATAAACAAGTGGGACTTAACCAAACTTAAAAGTTTCTGCACAGCAAAGGAAACTCTAAACAAAACGAAAAGACAACCCACAGAATGGGAGAAAATCTTTGCAAATGAATCTACTGACAAAGGAGTAATCTCCAAAGTTTATAAACACCTCCTACCACTCAGAACCAAAAAAAAAAAAAAAACCAAACAACCCCATCAAAAAATGGGCAGAAGATCTAAACAGACAATTCTCCAAAGAAGACCTACAGATGGTAAAAAGCACATGAAAAGATGTTCAACATCACTCATTATTAGAGAAATGCAAATCAAAACCACTATGAGGGAGGGTTTTTTTTGAAGAATGTTTGAAAAGCATATTTAAAAATACGACAACCGGAAAACTTTTCTTTAGATGTCATTAGAACTCATATTTCCCTTTGCTTTGTGGTGTCTGTTGGTTTTGTGCCTTCTGATGTGCAGGTGAAAGAAAACACCATCTGTTCTTTTGACCCTCAGTGTGTTCCCTCTCCCTCTGCCTTTGGCCAGAGATCCAGCATGACTTCACTCTTTTAGTGACCCATGTGGCCCCTCAGGCTCTAAGAATCTTCATTTGGATGGGTCGCCAGATCGTGAAAAACCAAAATTATGCTTTGAAGTTTTAAAAGGAGTTCTGTACTAATGAGTAAATAATACAAAGTGAAAGGAGGGCTTAAAGGAAACAAACAAAAAGGAAATGGCCATAAAATGGTTAAACAGAGCTATGGACTGAATCCTGTTCCTTTACATTCCTATGCTGAAGCCCCTTAATGTCATAGTGCTTGGAGATAAGGCCTTTGGGAGATACTTAGGTTTAAGTGGGGTCATGAAGGTGAGACATTCATGATGGAATTAGTGTTCTTATAAGAACAGATGCCACAGAGCTTGCTCGTCACTCCCCTGCCATGGGAGGTCAGAGTGAGAAGGTGACCATTTATGAGCCAGAACGAGAGCTCTCACCAGCACCTGACCATGCTGACCACACTGGCCCCCTGATCTTGGAGTTCCAAATTCCAGAACCCTGAGAAACACATTTCTGTTGCTTAAACCACCCAGGCTATGGTATTTTGTTATGGCAGCCCAAGGAAATACAAACAATTATCTTAAAGAGGCAAAATAATACTTATTAGTATTTTAACAGAAAAAAAAATCAACTGATCTCAAAAAGAATAATCAAGCTGGATAGACTAAAATTATACTAATTTTAAAATAATTAGAGTAAGATAATTGTAAAAACAGACATCTTAAAAGTGCAGCAATAAAGCGAAGAAAGAATGAAAGGGAAAGGATACATAGAGAAAACCAATCAAGGAAAGGAAAGAATGTAAAGGTGAAAGGTGCACACTTCCCCTGCAAGACAAACATGCCACCGGGTGGAGAGGGTCACAGGTGACCAGTGGGCTGGCTGGCTTCGCTGGCCATACTGGTGGGGCAGATTCCCCTGTGTGGAGAGCAGGTATTCAGGTTAAGAACTGGTTGAAATTGGAGTTTCCTTTGTGGCTCCATGGTTAATGAACCCAACTAGAATCCATGAGGATGCAGGTTCGAACCCTGGCCTCGCTCAGTGGGTTAAGGATCCGGTGTAGGTCACAGACTCAGCTCAGATCCCGAGCTGCCATGGCTGTGGCATGGGTGGGCAGCTGTAGCTCTGATTCGACCCCTAGCCTGGGAAATTTTAGGGCTGGGTACGGCCCTAAAAAGCAAAAATCAATCAATCAATCAATCAATCAAAATTAGTTGAAAGCAAGTCCCTTGGACCCTGCCTTTCCATTCTTGCCACACTTTATAGGACTCTCAAGATCACACATCCCTCACTCCTAATGCCCACATTTCCTGTCTGCTGCAACTGATCCTGGCTGCTTTCTACCTGGAATACAAAGGTGTGCAAATCCAACATCCTTTAGTCAGAATTTGGACTCAGTCCCTCCTTCCCAGTCAACAGGTCCACTTTCCCTCCCTCTGTTTATTTTTTGCCTTTATTAAAAAAAATGGGATGCTTTCATGCATTAAGTGCTCTATTGATGCTTTTTGTACAATGGGGTTTATTGAAAGTTCATTTTAGTGGTCAGGTGAAAGAGGAAGGCTGGAAACAATTGAAATGTACTTGACAGTGCTTTCCCCAGAGACCACACCTTGGAGGCATCTAAAGCATGGCCATTCCTCTCTTCAGGTTTTCCTTGGTACAGGCAATTTTTCTTCAGAATTAAAGACATGTTGGGCCTCTTGAGAATTTGACCTGCTGGAAATGTAATGTAATTGCCTATTTTTTCTTTTCTTGTCTATGCGATAGGTATTCTTTGTTGTTGTTGTTGCTTTTTGGAGGCAAGTGAAAGTTCCCTGGCCAGGGATTGAACCTGCTCCACAGCTGCGGCAATGCTGGATCCTTAACTTGCTGCACCACATGGGAACTTCCTGTTTTCTTTTAATTTATTCAAAAATGAAACCTGGTTTATGGGACTGACAATGCATTCGCTGAAACTCAATATGGGGACAGTTTAAAATCTCAGATTAATTATTCCTCGGTTGAGTTTTTTTCTTAGTGTAGTCAGGGTTTGAGACAAAGACTTGGCTATAAATCTTTAAATTAGCTGGGGAATTAATTTTAAAATAAACACGCCATGATGAATTATAGGCAAGTGAATGATTAGTAATGTGGAAAAAGAAAACTGGGTTAGAGGGGTACATACGTATAAGGCAGCTTGTACCGAATGGCCTCTGCAGGTCAGCATCTCTGTGGAAGGAGGGCAGTAATAGCCATTTCTTTAATTTTTCTTTCTTTTTTTTTAAATTTACCTGTCTCAGGACTCACGTCTAAGAAGTACGCCCAAAAGTAGGTGTAATTTATGAGCTGTAGGATTTTACAGTGTACAGTGTACAGTGACACCGAGAAGACTTAAGGAACTAATAAGTCAAAGTCTGAAGTTCAGGAGTTCCCATTATGGCTCAGTGGGTTACAAATATCCATGAGGATGCGGGTTTGATCCCTGGCCTCACTCTGTGAGCTGCAGTATAGGTTGCAGATGTAGGTTGCATACTCAGCTTGGTATCTGGTGTTGCTGTGGCTATGGCATAGGCTGGCAGCTACAGCTCTGGTTTGACTCCTGGCCTGGGAACTTCCATATGTGTTAAAAGCAAATCAATAAATAAATAAATAAAAATAAAAATAAAAAAATAAAGGAAAAATGGTCATTCTACCTATCTGTGATAATCTACTTGGGAAAAGAATCTGAAAAAGAATGTGTGTATATATAGTGTATATGTATAACTGAATCACTTAAATGGGGTTCCCCTCATGGCAACAAATCTGACTAGGGCCCATGAGGAAGCAGATTCAATCCCTGGCCTCACTCACTGGGTTAACGATCCTGTGTGGCTGTGAGCTATGGTGTAGGTCACAGACATGGCTTGGATCTGGCATTGCTGTGGCTATGATTTAGGCTGACAGCTACAGCTCCGAGTGGACCCCTAGCCTGGGAAACTCCACATGCCATGGGGTACAGCCCTAAAAAGAAAGAAAAAAAAAAAAGCTTAAAAGAAAACAGAGTGCGGACTTAGTCACTTGATTTCTGTGAATAAAAAATGTTGCCTATTAGATCAGTAAACAAAGGATGTTGCCTCCATCAAGCCACTATTGTCACCTGGGAAGGTGAGCCCTGGGGGAACTCAGGATGGAGGAACAGGTTACCCTCTGCCAAGCCCTCAGCCACTGCAGCCACCCCCCAATTGTGCATTCTGAAGGGATTCAGGATGGAGAACAGCAGATGCTGGCTGTCGACAGCTAAGGTGCTTGTCAAAGGAATAATTTCAATGAGCCCAAACCTTTGCCTCTTTCTGTACATAGAAAAGCACCAAATTCATTACCTTGAGTTGCCTGGTTTTCTTTAATTAACAGTAATCTTTGGAAGTTCTGACTACCTGGTCTTTGTTGCAAGAACTCCTATATACCTGGCTCTTCCTCAGTGCTATCTGAGAGGCCGCCTCCCAGGCTTAAGTCCTCAGCAAGTCTGCCAAATACAACCTAATTCTCAACCTCTAGGTTGTGATTTTTTTTTTTCCAGTCGTCATTTCCTAAACTTATTCACATGTCCATCTTTGCTCGTGCTAGTCTCTCTTACTTTCAGCAGCTAGAGACTGTCCTGCCTCCAAAGTAGGCCATGTATTCTCCTTGTGAAAGTTGATCAAATAATATAGAAGGATAGATAAAGAAGCAGGGTTTTATTTTCATCTGATGAAGCCAAATAATTATTAGGAAGATATTCCATTAAGAGATACATTGTTAACTATCTGAGGAGGTAAAAGTGATGGGTCAATATTTCTTTATCTGCCAAAGGCATATTCCAACGGTGAGGATTGAGGGGCAAGAACAGAGGCAGGGAGGAGCAGAGTCAGCCCTCCCTCATTTCTTTGAAAACTTTCTGTCTTTTCCATATTAGAATGATTCCCTTAGCCCTCCTTCCTGGCTCCTTCCACACACACACACACACACACACACACACACACACACACACACACACTTCATGGGACATAGTTTCATGCTAAGATATTAAGGCAAAGTACTTATGTGATTTAGGGCTGGGTGAGATCTTATCTCCATCAAGAAAAAAACAAACACACTCTTTGTTGTTGATGCTCCGAGAGATTTACCCTAGTTCTGTAAAGTCTACAGGCCCTTCAGAAGGAAAGATGGGCAGTGTCTGTAACTCCCTTTATCCCAGCCAACATTTTTCCACTAATTTGTTAGGAACTGGAATTTGGAGTTTAGGTGTGATCTGCAGAGGCTTTGGTTAAAATGCATACATGGAACCAGAACACTGGGTTTCAACATGGGCTAGATTTGATTTGCACTGGGGGGACTGTGTCTATATAGTGTGGCGGGGAGGATCAGCTCAGGCCCTTTAGTATTTATTCAGACCCTGCCAGGTGCTAGTTTTCTGATCTTGTATAATTTATTTACTTTTTGAGCATCACTTTCCTTAGCTCTATGACGAAGTGTCTTTACCTCATAGGTTTACATTAAATTAAATGAGATGCTATACGGAAAGACCTTGGCATTGGATGCAAAGCATGATTCACACTTCAAAGATGAGCCAGGGTTAGGAGCTTGTCAGATTTGGCAAGCTGAAGTAGGCAAAGCAAAATTTGATATGATGAAAGGGAAGGAGTTATTACATGGGACCACAGAATGGGGTGGGGACAGACTTGCCTGTGAAGGGATTCCAAGGTGGGCAAAAGAACTGCTGTAAGTACTGGGGGACTTGACTGATAAACAGAGAAAAGACAATGAAGGGTCAAAAAAGATATACTCCTATTTCACTATTGAATATTTATTTAGATTTTACTTCCAATTAGGTATTGTTTTAAGTATTTTATGAATGTTAATTCAATAAGTCTTTATGATAACTTTATGGATGGTAGGCATTCCTCCTAATTACAGATGATGAAATTCAGGCACAGAGAGGTAAAGTAACTTGCCCAAGGATACACAGCAGGTTAATAGCAGAGTTTATTCATGTTCAGTCCTTCACTTTCATGTATTTTTTTCTTTTCCCATCCCTACTTTCTTGGGCACCTTCTTGTTGGGTGACTGTTTTAATACATCATCCTTTGAATCAACTGATCCCATTTGTTCTTAAACTTCAGTATGTCTTCAAATTTATGTATTTTCTAACTTGTTTTCCTAGACAATTGGGGACCAGTCAAATATTTTGTAACCCACATCAATTTATCGAAATTAGCATGCATTTTCTCTAGAATCAACAATATTTCCTATTTGCCAGCACACGATGTGTGATGATATGGAATATGCAGTTAACAAAGAGGCAGTGATCAAAATCTGCACTCTGTTTCACAGAGATAATATTCTTTTAATATAAATTCTTATTGCTTCATGTGATTTAGAAAATAGTAGTAATTGAACTGGCCTTATGACTGTTAAAACGGAGGTGCTTTTCTTCTCCTTTTTTCTTTTACGCATGTGCTCTAAAATATTTCCTTCCGCCAAGGGTGAATTTGTTACCTTTTTGCAACATAAACATTCAAAATTATAATGTCGTTATTTATTGGATTGATTAAGCATTACCAGCTTTGATGTTGTAAACCTATTAAAAGACATTGAAAAATATAAACTTATCCCTATAAATCTGAGGAAAAGTTACAGTTGTGAAGTCCCAAAATATTTTTACTAAATTCTATAAAGCTAAAAAGGAAAGTACTTTCTATTTAGTGCAAAGTTATACATGTGTCCCTTTGTATGCTTTTTTTACTAAGGGAATTGAAAACAATAGAACCAAAGGCATCTCTTTCTCTACTACACAAATAAGGATGCACATTTCGGCTGCTACACCTGTGAGTCACCATCCGAACTGTAGGCATCAATTTTAAGGCTGTAATTCCACTGAGACAACCATTTGAACTTGGGTGCTCTTTGAGACTGGAGCTTATTTTTACAGTGCTCTCAACTGACAATTTTGATTGATATTCCTATTTATAGGAATATTTAAGTAATTCTAATAAGTGATGTTAGTAGCTTTAATTTTCATATTTTAATAGCATTTCACTCACATCCTAGTGATTCAGAAGTAAAAGGAAATGCCAATGTCATGTCCACTGACTGAGTAGTAAAAAGGTTATCTGCATGGTTAGATATCCAAAAAGAAGGTCTCGGTGGCTGTAAAATAATTTACATTTTCTTTCCTCTTCTGCAGTGCAGAAGAAGGAATTTTGGTTTTCTTTTAGGGAAATCTGAACAAAGAAAGGCATAGAATAGGTAGAGAACATTTACATGTGTTATTTGCCTTTGTTCTTTCTTTTTGGGAAATCTAATTCTTTCTATGAAGTAAGAGTAGTTGGTAATTTGCAGAGGCCCCAGGTTAATTCCATATAATGATGATATATTTTTCTTGTCACTATCAAAGTCATCATCCTTGCTTTTCATAAATTTTTGTCAGTTCAATTGTGCCTGAAGGACTTTTTCTCCCTAACTTTCTTTAATTCATATTTTTTTAATATGTCAGCTCTAGAATTGAAGTTGCTTAATCCTATAATAAATAATGTCATTGGAGATAAAATGGAGAAGGCTACTTATATATTTGATTAGAAGAACCAGACCACTGCCTCTTTCTGTACCACCTTCAAGCTAAAAATATTCTTTAAATATGTTAATGTTTGGGGAAAAAATCGAAAGAAGAGCAAAATTTTATGGTACATGAAAATAATATGAAATTCAAATATTTGTCCATAAATAAACTTTTATTGGCACACAGCCCCTCCCATTTGTTTATATATTGCACATCTCTGATTTCTATCACAGCAGCGGAATTGATAAATTATGACAGAGACCATGTGGCATGCATAGCCTGGAATATTGATGTTCTAGTCCTTTACAAAAGAAAGTTTACTAAATACTGAGTTATAAGGGTGTCTGGTAAAGGAAGAAAAAGAGAAAAATATTTGGTTAAAGTATGGTTTAAACATTACTACTTATTAAAAAAGAGGAGTCACTTAGGAACATAACTTGTAGAGTTTAACCATGGGTCGGTGGCTTAAGGATATGGCATGGTCACTGCTTTGACTCTGGTTATAGCTGTGGCTTGGGTTCAGTCCCTGGCCTGGGAACTTTCACATGCTGCAGGTGTGGCCAAAAAAAAAAAAAAAAAAAAAAAAAGGAGAGAGAAAAGCAAAGAAAGAAAAGAAAAGAAAAGAAAGAAACATGACTTGGTGACACGTAATCTTTTCTAATAAAATATGAATTTGTAGATTGTCTTATCTCAGGCACTTATTTTATAGGATGAATCTAGAGACTAGGGATTCAAACATTTCTTTTTACCTTTTTGCTGTGCCTGTGTCATGTTGTATTTCCTGGGCCAGGGATTCAATCCTTGCTGTAGCAGTGACCTGTAGCAGGGCCACAGAACTGACAATGTTGGATCCTTACCTACTGTGCCACCAGGGAACTCCTCAAGCATATTTTTCAGAACAAGCAACCCTAAAAAGAATTATGAATTATGACATTTTAGCCTTGTATATTTCCTCAAATGTTATGTCAACTGTTTTATATACCTGCCCTAAAGTGTTATATAAAAATGTCAGATGATTTATGTACTCTGTTCATGGTAGTTCACAGAAGATTTGTATCAATGTTATAGTTACAAGAAGTAATCCTGATTAGCTTTGCTGTGCAGATTCCTTCCGAGGACTCTGTGGTCCTGGAAAGGCACAGTAACGGTGGGTAAACCCTCCACTACCCAGAACTCTGTCTCTTTTCTTCTTTTTCTAGCCCATCACCTAGTCTAAGAACAACAAAGTAATTTTGGTAAAACAAAACAAAACACACAAAAAGCCCTAATCAGTTTAATTAAGCACTTTAAGAGCAGAGTTTTTCCTTGATATTCAGACTAACTCTTCCTTTCCCACTCTTGAAAACATTAGTTATTCATCTCTGTAAGTTATGAGCATCTCCATCCCCAGTCGTCTTCCTGCTCCTTGGTTGTTTATGCTTTTCAAGTATCATCATGTCATCACCTTAGTCATCCCTCTGGCAAGCTGTACTTACGGATAGATAGTCTGGGGCATCAATCTTGCCACATAAGTCATGTCTTCCAATACGTTTATCACTCTCCTTGCTTGTCTCTGAAATCCCTCCAGTTCATCTACAGCCTTCTTTCTGCAGCTGTGGTGCCCCAACTTGACTGTGGTATTCTAGGTGTGAGTTCACCAACCCACCACTCAATGCCTCCTGTAAGTCATAATTCAAGACAGAACTAGCCCTCCTCTCTTCGCTCTGTGGCACAATACAAAACACAAACAAATGTATAAATCACCACTATATCTTTTCTGTGTCCTTGGTATAGATTGCATAGCCACTGTTCCCATCACTGAAGAGATTGGAAGGACTTTGAAGAATCATTTGCTTTTTCCTACAGACAAATTTAAAGATGCAAAAAAAAAAAAAAAAATTCCTGGATTTGTTTACCCTATCCTACAAGACCTAAACCGATGTGGGTGGCACTTTTTATTTTTTAATATTCCATATGTCATATTGAGAGCGAGTCTTTAACACAAATCTCTCCTGCAGACCTTTCTTTTTCTTCAGTCTTTGCTTTGAACAATTGGACATGGTCTTTATTTTATATTTTTTAAACTCCATATAATGAAGGTATACAGGGAACAATCTGGATCTATACAGACATGGATAATCTTGAGAAATGTCTCAAGCCTTTCTCTTATATGGGAAAGTGCCTGGGGAAATGTTATACAGGGAAACAGAATCTACAATCATTTCTGAACTTCCACAAGGAGAAGCACATTAGTCTAATGAAGGGAGTGGAAAAAAAATATCCATACACATACTAATTTGAGCAGCAAAATGATCTGGAGAAGTTGGAGATCTTGATAAATGGGGCCAAGTAATTGACAGAATGTTATAATTAGGGCAAGGCATCTGTCAGTTAATTATCTTTTCCTCAATAAATAATTACAATTTTTACATGTTCCCATAGCTTATAATCTCTAGCTGTGATTATCTTCTCCATTCTCATCTATCTATGCTTTGAAGACCAGAGAGGAATGGATATAAAGGGAAAATTTCTTAGTTACCCTCCTGAAAAACAAATGCAAGGTAAAGAATATTTGGCTGGGTTAGGGTATGATTTTGGCAGGAGGAGTCTAAATTGGCAGAAAGGTGATTTGCTATTTCAGGTCTCCTTTGTGTGTGAGTCAGACAAAGCATCCAAGCTTGGGAATTCATTTGCTCCCTTGTCCATTTATTCAAAAACCTTTTATAGGATCCATGATGCTATAATGGCTCAGGGCTCTACAAAGATCTTTTAAGGAACTTGTGGTGAGGTGGAGCAGACATACATATAGACAAAAAAGGCAACAAGAGTAGGAATATCATGAGAAAAGACACGCTGGGAATCTTTAGAGCAGTAGTCCCTTATTTTTAATTACACACCCCTTTCAGAAAAAGTACTTTGAACATGGACTCTCGTTTTACGTACATCATTTTTAAATTAAATATATGTACTAGTGTTAATCTATATATTAGTTATAAAATTATTGCCTTTTGATTTTTAGATTAAACAGAAGCAGAAAATTTATTGTACTTTAATTTTTAGATTGAACAGAAGCAGAAAGTCTGAGTTGCTTCAATACTCAATACATTTTAATGTATTCCCTGGCTGTAACCATTCCAAAGATTCTACAGTGAATATTCCAACATGGCTCAACTTCAAAAGGTCTGGTAGCAGTGATCAAAGATGATGCAGAAAAGGTAGACAGGGGTTAGACAAGAGTGTTGGGTATCTTGCAGTTCAGTGTTGTCCAAAGTGTGTTCCACTGAATAAGAGTAGAGATTTCTTGAATTTTTTTTTTTTTAAAGGTGTTCCCCTTGTGGTTCAGGGGAAATGAATCTGACTAGTATTCATGAGGACATGGTTCAATCCTTGGCCTTGCTCAACGGGTTAGGGGATCCGGTATTGCCATGTAGGTCGCAGACAGGGCTTAGATACTACATTGCCGTGGCTGTGGCGTAAGCCAGCAGGCAGCTGCAGCTCCAATTCGACCCTTAGCCTGGGAACCTACCTATTCTGTGGGTAAGGCCACACACACCCCCCCAAAAAGAAAAAATTTCTGCTATCAAATAGGTTTGGAAATTGCCTCATAGATCCCTATTTCCTGTCTTAATAAGTTCTTGAATTGAAAGACTGTATTTTTCCATTATATTTTTATTTAATAGTTAACCTTCTACTGAGAAGCAAAATGTCTAGCTGAATAAAGATCACAGTTTTAGTACCTAAGTCTATTTAGAGTTTTGTTTGGGAGAGAAAAATTTCTGAAATGCTGCATATAGCCATGCCATCACAAAGACAGCAAGTCAACCTTTACTCAGTGACACAGAGTTGTAATTATTATCATTAATCACTGTACTATGATTGATGAAACCAGGATATGCTTGAGATTTCTTGCTGCATAAGCTTGCTTTTCCCCCTATACTATCTGACCCCAAACTATGGCTTTCCAAGTACTTGTACCTGCTTTTTATAATTGTTCTTTCCATCCTTGACTACCAAGAATATATACTGGTAAAGAAAAATTATAAAGAGCACACATAATTATATAATTATATATGTAACATAAATATATAGTGTGACATATAGTGTGTTTGTGTGTATGTGTCTTTGTGACCATTGTCTGCAGTCTTAACTCTAGCTGCTTTCAACCTTGCTCTTCTAATTAAACCAGAGAAATCATGCTTATGAAAACTGGATACAAGTAGAATCTGAGTGATGGCCTAAAATCTCCTCTGTAAAATAACCTATGGTCTCTATTTGAGTCTCTCAAAGATTATTTCTGCTGGTTTATCATTATTTGCATTTATCAAGCTCTTAAAAAGTAATAGATATTTTCACATCCAGTTTTCCCTGTGATTTGTGCTAAAGAGTGCATATTAGATATGATAAACTGTATTTTCATGTGAGTAGGGTTTTCAGACTCACCAAAAAAAAAAAAAGCAGAACTTTCCATTAATGTTAAATTTCACATAAATAAGTAAATATTTATTTTTTAGCATAGGTATGTCCCCTAGGACACACTTGCTTGTGACATTATTACACCAAAAATATTTGTTATTTATCAGAAATCCATATTTAACTGAATGTTCTGTGTTTTATCTTGCAACTTTACATGTTAAAATATTAACTTCAGACAGCTTAGGAATTTATACAAATTTGCATAGCTAGAAAGTCTTAGGGTTGTGATTTAGACCCAGGACTTTTAACTTCAAGTCTAGGGCTCATGACTATTGTCTATATTATTGCAAATGTTGAAAACATGTCTTCTAGATAAGTAGGGTATTAATATATATGTGCTTCAGGGCTCATACATCAAACCATTAATATCCTAGTTCACTAGGGCTTCTGTAATAAATTACCAAAAACTGGGCATCTTAAAACAATACAATGTTATTTTCTCATAGTTTTGGAGGCCAGAAGTACAAAATCAAGGTGTTGGCAGAGCCATCCTTTCTCTGAAGCTTCTGGGAAATACTCCTTCCTTGCCCTTTCCTCGCTTCTGGTGGTTCCTGACAACCGGTTGTAAAGTTGACTTGGCCAATGGTGGCATCCTCCAATTTCAGCTTCACGTGTTCTTCTTCATGTACAAGTCTGTATCCAAATTTCCTTCATTTTAGGAAGAAAGAATTAGGACTAGGGCACACCCTAATCTGATATGACTTCAGCTTAATTAAATCTGCAAAGGTAATACTTCCGATAAGGTGGCATTCACAGGTATTGGAGGTTAGGACTTGAACAAACATTTTAGGGGGATACAATTCAACCTCAAACAACTGGTAATCACTAATAAAGAGTAGAACATAAGAACATTGTATTGCTGGTCTAGAAATTCTAGGTGAATAAACACAGGACCTGGAAGTGTGAATGGCGATGATGAGCTCTCAGAGCACACAGGGCTTTCGATACAGCAGACCCCAAACAGCAGAGTTTGGGCCCTGGGCAGAATAATAGAGATAGCTACTACACTAGCTTATATGCTTACCAGAACCAGACACTCAAATCTCACTCTATAATGTAATAGCACCAAGGGGTAGGTGCTATGATTTTTGCTCCATTTTATAGATGAGAAAATGGACACAAAACACTAAGTAATTTACTTTAGGTCATGAAGCTAATATGTGATACAATTGAGATTGAAGCCCAGGCAGTCTGACGGTCGAATTCACATTCTTCACAATTACTTAGGATTATTTGGGGGAAGAGGAGGCAGTTCAGGCAGAAACAGAGGCAATTTGAGGAGGGAAAATACTAAGGAGAAATAATGACCACTCTGGTTTTCCTGGAGGTCGCTTTTTGTCTTGGTTTTGCTTGTTGACATTGCTGGTGTGATGTGGACAGAGCAGAAGTTCTCCAACTTGACTGTTCATCAGAATCACCCGGAGAATCTGTGGAAATACACTTGTCCCCCCTCCTCACTGCCCCCCCCAACCGAGTTTCTGGTTCTGTAAGTCTAGCGTGAGGCCCAAGACGTGTCATTTCTTACAAGTTTTCACTTGATGCTGATGAAGCCAACCAGGGGCCACAGACTGAAAACAAGTGATATAGAAAGTGATAGAGAAAACCCAGATAAGGCTAGAGTAGGAAATGTTTCTCAGGTTCAAATGGGATGACAATAAGGATCTGGGAAAGAATAACTAGTTATTTTACAAGCCAACATCAAACTGCTCTTTTTAAAATAATGTATTATTTCCCCTTGAGTTCTCTCTGTGGCTCAGCAGGTTAAGAATACAACATAGTGTCCATGAGGATGCAGGTTCAATCACTGGCCTCAACCAGTGGGTTAAGCATCCTGCATTGCCCCAAGCTGCAGAGTAGGTCACAGGTGAGGCTCAGATCTAGTGTTGCTGTGGCTGTGGTGTAGGCTTGCAACTGCAGCTCCGATTCAACCCCTAGCCTAGGAACTTCCATGTGCTTCAGACACTGCTGTGAAAAGAACAAAAAATGTAACATTTTGTGCCTATGTGTTATGTGCATATACCCCGCCCCCGCCACACATTGCACTCTTATGATCTATCATAAAGGTAAAAATACCTGCAAAGCAGCATAGCATTGAGACCTTTAAAACAGAGGCCTTAGATTCTAATGCAGGCTTGTCCATAAGCTAGTTAAGTATTTCTTGTCTCTAAGCTGCACTCTCTCCCCCCACCTCCCATAAAATAAAGGAGTTGAGATAGAGAAATTGTTAACTACGCTGTCGTACCTAGCTATTGACTGTCATTATTGAGAAAAATAATGATATGGAAAATATTATCCCATATATATTGTTTCCTATTAACATTTTACATGAGCCTAAGTGTTGACAGTAAAAACACTGATGCAATCAGACTAGCTAAAACCATATATTGCTCACAAAACACCCATTCAGAAAGAAGCATCTTTAATTCTGTAGATACAGTATCAGAAGGTAATACATACGCATGCATGTATCATACTATACATCCTCACTATTCCATGATCACGTCTGTATATTCATTCATATGCATCTATGTCACCCTTTTTAATTAGAATACTACAGTTATCCCACAATTTATTTAACCCATCCAGTACTGTTGGGAATTAAAACTGTCTCTAATTTGGGGCCATGTGAAGATGATCGTAATGAATACCTTCATCCGTACATTCTGATGTTACAGTACATTCTAGAGGTGAAATTCCTGGTCAAAATAATTTTTCTGGGCGTTCCCCTCATGGCTCAGTGGATAACAAACCCGGCTAATATCCAGGAGGATGCAGGTTAGATCCCTGGCCTTGCTCAGTGGGTTAAGGATCCGACATTGCTGTGAGCTGTGGTGTGGGTCACAGACATAGCTCAGATTCCACATTGCTGTGGCTGTGGCATAGGCTCTGATTTGATCCCCTACCTTGGGAACCTCCATATGCCGCAGGTGTGGCCCTAAAAAGACAAAAGACAAAAAAAAAGGAAAATTTTCTGGGTAAAGTAATTCCACTTTGAAATATATATGAAGGAAAAGATCACCTGTGTGTATTCATTTATTCTTTGTGTGTCTAATGTGGAGAAGATCAAGGTGAGGGTTCCCCGTGACAGGTGAATAGGTGTGATCTTCTGATCTTTAGAGATAGAGGACTTTTCAGTTGACCTCTTTGTGGTTTTCTGTATATCCTGGTTCGTCGACATGTGGGAGTAAGTTAAAATGTGTTGTAAGAGGCAGGCTTTTCAGGAGATGGCCACCTCTAAGCTGGAACCAGAAAAGAAAGAAGAGAAGGGGTAGAGTCATTGGGAGAGGAATTCTTTTTTTTTTTTTTTTTTTTTTTTCTGGACAGAAGGGGAAAAATTTGGCTTAATGAAAGTTTTAACCAAGTCTAAATGAAATCCATGCATGAATTTCCTCGGTCCTTGAGAACATTCTACTTGTACAGACAGAAAGGAGGAACAACGATCAGGAAAATCAAAACAGAAAGACAGTGCCAAGGCAGGTAGGTAGAATCTGCAAGGAAGGCTGTTTGAGGGTGTAAAGGCGGCATTGAACCGGATTTCTTTTTGTGAACCAAGGCACTGAGCTGATCCAACATCCTTTAGCTGGAAGGCCACAACGGGTGAGCTGCTAGAAGCCAAGGCATCAGGGAGACCTCTCTGGCCGGGAGTGCATTCACACATGGAGAGAGGCCAAGAGGGGAAGTGTGGGTCCAGCAGACCAGTGCTGAGGAAAATGTGCCAGGCAAGTGTTGCCATGGCAGGGTGTCAGGACTCCACACAGCCGCTGCTGGAGCCCTGAGTGCCCAGATGCCGGCCTGAGTCCAGACTGATAGGAAGAGATGGAAAGCTTCCAAACAGGCTGAGTCTGGGCATGTGGGAAATGTCAGAGGGAGCAGCCTGTGGAGGAGGGGAGAGGGCTGTTCTGCGTGGGAAGGCATCTTTGATTGATTCCCTGCTACACATGCTTGGTGGTGTTAGCACAGGTCTGTGGGGGCTGGGGGAGGGAGAGGCATGTAGGAGGAGAGTGGGTGGGGTTTGGGCCATAAAGGTGCCTTCCAGAGCATCAGCTGGAAGAAAACTCAGTGCCTCCCTGAGGGAGGAAAGACTGTCTGGAGACTCCTGGCAGGCCCCAGCAGTGACATAGCTCCGTTCCCTGAGCTGACCTCTGTGGACTATGGTGCCCGTCTCCAGAGGAGTTTCTGCCTGTAAGAAGTGTTGTCCTTCCTGCAGAGCATGAAGGAAGTTCCTGTTCCCCAGTAGATGAGTGTGAGGAGGACTCAGGAGGCCACCTTAGGATGGTATTCACCATTCAACAAGAGGGTGGTGTGTCATGGGCTTTCTGCAGTGAGGCTGGGAACCTATGTACTTGGTTCTTGCATTTTTTTCCCCATAGGAACATTAATAATACCAACAAAGTTAGAAGAATCCTGCATAGATCAAAAAGTAGAACATGGTTCCAAGGCAGCAGATCAGGCAGGATTCATCTCTAAGTTTCCCAGTTAAGAGAAAAGGAATTGGGCTTAGTAAACTGACCTCTTAACACACAAAGATATATGGTTACCAAAGGGGACGGGGGGTGGGGTGGGAGAGGGAGGAACTGGGGGTTTGAGACTGGCATATGCACACTGAGGTATATGGAGTGATTGGTCAAAGGGACCTGCTGTATAGCACAGAGAACTCTACCCAATATTCTGTGATAATCTATGTGGGAAAAGAATCTGAAAGAGAATGCATGTGTGTACGCACATAACTGGATCACTTTGTTGTACAGCAGACATGATCATGACACTGTAAATCCACTATACTTCAATAATACTTTAAAAAACGAAAAAAATTGAGAAAACATACAAAGAGAAAATTATAAATAAATAAGGACAAAGTTGCAGAAAGCTATCCTGAGAAGATTATATACGCAGATAAGTTCTCAAGAAGGAGCTCAGGATTGTAAGCGTGAAGTAGAATTTAGAAAAGAGAACCTGACAAAGTAGCCTATTCCCCAGTCATTTCCATTTTGAAGGTCCCATGGAGCATCTACTCTGGTTTTCTTCCTGCTTGAGGCCTTTGCACACGCTGTTCCTCTGCCAGGAAGTCCATCCTTACTTTGGCTTAACACCCCCATCCCCTTGAAAGTGCTCCTTGAGCATCTTTTCTAGGATGGCCACCAGCACCCCAAGACTTTCACCTCCATGATCCCTGGAGCCTCCATCACCACACTCACCACAACATCACGAGTAGTATTAAACCACTTGTGTGCCTGCTTAAGTCTTTGCTGTCTCCTCCTCTTCTTGGAAATCATGTCTCACACATTCCCAATGTAAGATTAGCCCATGATAGCCATTGAATGAATGGGTGAGTGAATAAAGACACAGAGTGAAACTGAGAAAAGAGTCACAATTTTCTTTTAAAAAAGCATGGGCTGAGAGTTAAGACCGGTTGTTGTATGTCAGGTGGACCCTCGGAAAACACTGCTCTCCGAAGCCCAAGAATACTACAAAATGCAATTTAAAAAACAGATATGTAATCTACAGAATAGCCATCATTAACAAGTCAACAAACAACAAATGCTGGAGAGAGTATGGAGAAAAGGGAGCCCTCCTACATTGTTGGTGGGAATGTACACTAGTTAACTAACACATGAAATGTAATGAAAAATGATACAAAAGAATTTACAAAATAGAATCAGACTCAAAGACTTTGAAACGAAATTTATGGTTACCAAAGGGGAAATGTGGGGTGGGTGGAATAAATTAGCAAGTTGGGATTGACATATACAACACACTACTATATGTAAAATGGCAACAAGGACCTACTGTATAGCACAGGGCAATCTACTCAATACAGTGTGATAGCATATATGGGAAAAGAATCTGAAAAGGAATGGATATATGTATCTGTACAACTGATTTACTTTGCTGTACACCCAAGACTAACATAACATTGTAAATCAACTATAGTTTAGTTTAAAAAAATGAAGACAACAACTACAACAAAAATCTTACCAAATCAGTCAACAGTACCATCAAGAAGAAATGTTCCAGGGATCCTTAGTATTCACAGGAATGTGCCCACGTTGACCTACCTCCCTGGGAATTCTCCAAGACAAGAACTTGTCAGGAAGAGGAAATCGCATGACACTAAGCATTTTGAAGTCCTTACTTTGTGCCAGGCACTGTTAAGCAGTTTATATATGGGATCAGTTCTTTCCCACAGGCAGATTTGTGAATTAGGGATTAGTGGTGTCCTTTTAGACTGCAGCTTAACAGATGTCATCAGTTTGCTTAAGGGGAAGCAATGTTCAAGGGCAGAGCAAGGATGCTAACCCAGATTTACTTCTGACTCCAAAGTCTATCCTTTCTTTCTAGATGCCACCTGCCTAATTGAAGATCTTCCAGTGTAGCTGCTGATTTTCTAGGGTTTCTGGGATTCTGGCATGGCACTGACTTTTCTTAGCACTCTAAAGCTGCCCCAGGGCAGTGTGTGCATGTATGTGTTTGCAAAAGCCTAAGTAGGCAAACACTTATGTGTTTTTGTGTTTCTAAACAATGCTGGGTGGGTAGATGTGACAAATATTTGGAATAACTTTGCCACCTCAAGTATGTTACCTTCCTGGGAAAGAAAAGGGGTCAAATTTTAACACCTATTTTAACACCTAGCAATAATAAAATTGATAGTGTATTTGTTTACCCAGTGTGGAGTAGATTATGGATCATGCTTAAAACGATGTGATTGGACTCATAATAGCAAGACTGGAATGCCTTCCCATTTGATTCTACTTGCATTCTTATAGAATAAAGACTTACTTAATTATATTTGTCAATATTGTTTGGATGTGCCATTTTCCATGGATTATCTGTGGGTAGGTTGTTTTAGTTTGGGTCTCAAGTTTATTCGAGTGGCTTTCAAGTTTATTAATGATGCCCACTCTACGAGGAAGGCTCTGTTGACATCTCAGCATTTCTATTTACTTTATTGCCAAGACTTCCTTTGAAACTCAAACACTGGGGTTCACCTAATCCAGGAAGGTTTGGGGCATGGAAAACCATCAGTGAACAGATCACTCTCAGTCTGAGAGTGATCTGTTGATTCATAACGTAGAGGAGTTTCCATATTTGACCTGAGGATAAGGGCAAGATGAGTAAACTTAATGGGGAAACTGGACAGATTCTAGACTGTTTCTCTGTCTTTTTTTTTTTTTTTTTTGACAGATGTGGCCTTATTATGTTACTAGAAGTGTGGCAGATGTGTCTTTATTCACATGCAAGAGCAAAACATAATTAAAAGTCAAACGTAAATTGTCAGTGTATTATTTGTCTTTTTGGATTATTCATGTCTCTACTTATCTTCAGCAAAGAAAGTAATTGTGCTTGGGCTCAATTAACAGCATTATACACAAAGGGTCACCTGACCATCTGTTGTAAACTCTGTTTCCATAGACCATACCATGCCCCGTCCTGGTTTTGCAAATGCAGTGGGTTGACCAATTCAGCTTACACGCTTAGGGCTGGAGCAGCTCACACTGAGTGGTGAGGTCCTGTGACCTGAGAGGTGAAGAAGGCTCTTGTCATTTCAGAGGAAACTTCGGGCTACTCTGTTCCTCAAGGATGGCATGACCTCAGCTGCCTTCTAATCAAGGCCAAATAACCACTAGGAGGCGCTAATGACTGGCCGCAGTTGTGCTCACCCATAGTTACAGAAAATTGACTCCACAGACCTCCCAACCCTGGCTGCAGGCTCAGGGTGTTTAATTATTTACATGGTAATGGATGGACCAGGAATTGTCTGCCCTTCAAACAGCTCACTGAGGAGAGCAACTGTGTCTCTTGGTTTCATTTGTGGGTGTTTTCCTGTGAGGAAGAAGGCATTTCACTCAATTTTACTGCAGACAGAAAGGTGGAGAAAGTGCTGCATTAGCACAACTCCCAAATGGCTTCCACTTTAAATTAAAAAAATACGCTGACTTCTGGGTTCCTTAAGCTTCCCACAAACTATATGCAGGAGCCATGGAAGAGCCCCAGGTTACAGTGAATGCTTTTCTGGGTAACATGGAGATTGCTTCCCTTTCTGCAGACGGGATGAGGTATATTAAGAAGGCAGTGACTCTGGAGTGACTCTGGAGATGCCTGGGACTGAATCCCAGATCTGTCGTTTCATAGCTATATGTCTTTGCATATATTTTTTTAAAAAAGTTTTTCTATTTTTTCTATTGTGGTTGATTAACAATATTCTGTCAATTTCTGCTATACAGCAGAGTGACCCAGTCATGCATATATATGTACATTCTTTCCTTTGCACATGTTTCTTAACCACCGTATTCCTCTTTTTCTCTATTTGTAAGTGCGCCATAACCTCCTGGGGATGTGATGAGGACGCAGTGAGTCAGTACATGTCTGTACAGGCATGCCAGGCATGCACCCAGCTCTATTGGGTGAGTTTTCTGTTCCTCAAAGCCAGATGCATTCTAGACTGATAGAGAAATTCAAGTGCAATAACTATGTGCCCTTCTGCCTTTCCAGTTAAAGTTCATCACAGTCACTTTCAGAGGTGCCTCCAAATTTGAAGTTCTCTGTAGGGGTGGAAATGAGAGACTTCAAGAAACTTTCAACATTTTCAAAAAGCTTAGTGATATCATTGTGTTTGATTTAACCAAATTAAAAATCTTTTTTTTTTTTTCTGCTTTTGGTAGGAATTCTAGCAAATAAAGTTGGTTGTCACAGTTTAATTGTAAAGGCATGAATCTTGCCATCCTTTGAGTAGTGCTTAAATGGGTGAAAGTAAAGGCATTCTATTTTTTTTTTGCATTTCTTTTTTTTAAGTTTGATTTTTACTATTTATTATTTTAAATTTTATTTATTTATTTATTTTTATTTCCCCAGTACATTACTTTTTTTTTCCTACTGTACAACATGGTCAATAGGATCTTTAAAATTTGGGGGATTTAGATGGGGAAAATTGTAAATCCTCTTTGTTAAGTAAAAAGTTTGGAAAATTCCGTTATTCTATTGTGAATTTATCACATAGCCATTTAATTACTAATTTTGACACAAAACTTAAATTTTTTAAGTAAGCGTTTTTCATGGTTGTAAAATAAATGCAATTGCAGAAGAAAATGCATAAAACAAGGAAATACATTGAAGAAAATAAAACTATCTAGTAAATGGGCCATTGTGAAACAATCTCTATTAAAATCCCCTTCTGGCATTTGCTTTTTTATCTACAAATATGTATCTGTATGCGCATGTGTTTATGTAAGTGTGGGTATGTGCTCTTGTTAAATTCAGATTATTATGTGTGAACCTCTTTTTCACTTAACATCACAAATATTTTCTGATATCATTAAACATTTAGAAAACATTCTATTTAATGTTATATGGTGACACCTTATCTTATTTACCAAACCTATAGGGTTGGACATTTACTCAGCTTCTAGTGCATTTGCTCTTTTAGGAAAATAATTAAGAGCATGAATTCTGGAGAAGACTCCTTGAGTTTAGTTTCCAGTTACATCCATGCCTGGCTGTATGACCCTGGCTCACTAATTTAATTGTCAAAGCCTCAGCTTCCTTACTATAAAAGGGGATAATGATATTAGCACTTTAAGAAATTTTGTGAGGATTAAATTAGTTCATTTGAATAAAGAATTTTGAAAAAGGCATGGAACGAACACACCATCAGTGTCAGCTATTGTGGTTGTTATAAATAAATTTTAGATTTGATTTATGATTATGCCCTTAGGATGCATTATTAAGAAGAGAATTAGTGGAACAAAAGCTTTAGGTGCCATTTTTCCAACTTGTGCACCTTTCTTTAATTCATGCAGTTTTAAGAGAAGCCAGCTGAATCTGTTGGTAAATCATTGTAAATGCTTTTGCTTTTTCTTTGAGAGAAGTGGGAAATCGCTGGAAGGTTCTGAGAAGAAATGAGATATGATATGGATTATGATTTTAAAAGATCCTTTTGAATGCAAATCATGGGCTCCATTGGTGGGACAGGGAGACCAGGAAGGAGTCCACCAGCCTAGTGCAGTTTTCTAGTGACAGGGACTCGCACTGGAGAGGTGGTTGTGGAGTCGGAGAAGGTTGGGTTCTGGATATATTTTTATAGGTTGAGTCTTCAGGATATCAGGATCTGCAGGTTGGATGTCGGATGTAAAGAAGGACAGGATCAAGAATGCATTCAAGGGTTTTTATGTTATATTTCCTTTCCTTTCCTTTCCTTTCCTTTCCTTTCCTTTCCTTTCCTTTCCTTTCCTTTCCTCTCTTTCTTCCTTCCTTTCTTTCTTCCTTCCTTCCTTCTTTTCTTTCTTTCTTTCTTTCTTTCTTTCTTTCTTTCTTTCTTTCTTTCTTTTTCTTTCCCTTCCTTCCTTCCTTCCTTCCTTCCTTCCTTCCTTCCTTCCTTCCTTCCTTTCTTTCTTTCTTTCTTTCTTTCTTTCTTTCTTTCTTTCTTTCTTTCTTTCTTTCTTTCTTTCTTTCTCTCTCTCTTTCTTTCTATCACCACACCCATGGCATATGGAAGCTCCCAGGCTAGGGGTCTAATCACAGCTACAGCTGTTGGCCTACATCATAGCCACAGCAATGCAAGATCTGAGCCATGTCTGCAACCTACACCACAGCTCACTGAAACACTGCATCTTTAACCCACCCAGCAGGGCCAGGGATCAAACCCGTATTCTCATGGATACTAGTCTGTTTTTTTTTTCTGCTGAGCCGTAATGGGAACTCCTTTATTTTTTTATTAAAAATTAAAGTATAGTTGATTTACAATGTTCCTTCAACTTGTGTACAGCAAAGTGACCCAGCCACATACACACATACATTCTTTTTTTTTTTCTTCTTCATACTATCTTTCATTATGTTCTAACCCAAAAGACTGGGCACAGTCTCGTATGCTAAGCAGTAGGACCCCATTACTTACCTGTTCTAAATGTGATAGTTTGCTTCTACCAACCCCAAACTCCCCATCTATCCACTTCTCTCCCCGCTTCCCTCTGGCAAACACAAGTCTGATCTTCATATTCTTGATCTGTTTCTGTTTTGTAGATAGACCATCTGTGCCAATATTTAAGTCTCCACATATGAGTGATATCATATGGTGTCTGTCTTTCTCTTTCTGACTTACTTCACTTGGTATGAAAATCTCTAGTTCCATCTATGTTGCTGCAAATGGCATTATTTTGCCCTTTTATGGCTGAATAGTATTCTGTTGTATATATGCACCACATCTTCTTAATTTTTATTGGAGCCCTTGGAAGATTAGTGTTGCTATCAAATAAGATGAGAAGACTGTGGTGGAGTAGATTTGGAGGGAAATAGGGTGTTCATATTTGGAAAAGATGGCCTTAAAATGTTTATTAAACCTCCACATGGAGCTTTCTTGTAGGTATACTGTAGCTGAGTCTGTTCTGAGGACTAACCATATAATTGCTAACACTCCAATAAACTTTCAAGTGTGTGGAAACATACATAACAAAAATGTATTAATTTGAACTTTGTATATATATTACTAAAACCCCATAATTATTGTACCAGTGATTTCGAACTTAGATATTCAAACAAAATATTTTTTTGGAGGGAAGGGATATTTTATTTTATTCTATTTTATAGTATTTTAATTAATTAATTAATTAATTAATTTTTAATTTTTTTTTTGCTGTTTAGAGCCACACCCATAGCATATGGAAATTCCCAGGCTAGGGGTCAAATCAGAACTACAGCTGCCAACCTATACCACAGCTACAGCAATGTGGGATCTGAGCTGCATCTGCAACCTACACCACAGCTCATTGCAATGCCAGATCCTCAACCCACTGAACCAGACCAGGGATCAAACCCATATCCTCATGGATACTTGTAGGAATAATTTCCGCTGTGCCACAACAGGTACTTCCAGAAGGGGTATTTTAATCATGGGCATTGTTCAGTATTGTTGGTTCATGGCAATAATCAAAAACAAACCTTCTGTATTCCAGTCTTCTTATTGTTTTTAAACCCTCCACAAATGGTGTATCCCTTGTTTTGTCCATACTCTGAGCAGATTGTTCCCCTACCACTTTTGAACCCTGTCATCTGTAAGGATTTGCCTTTCAGGCTGCACCAAAAGCTAAAGTTATGGCAAAGTTAGTGAAAGTTTAGCTGCAGGGTCTGGAAAGGGCAAAAAAGGGAAACCAAAGTAAAATCTATCAACAACACTTTTCTTTCCTATTGGGTGGCATTAAAATGTCCTTAGACAATGCTAGGATATGACTGGGGGACATTGACTTGGGCGAATGTTGATTTGGTGTTAGTGGAACATATTTAGTAACTCACAGTCATTTCTTGTGTAGGTATGTTTATGCCATGTGCAGCATTGTATTAGTCAATGTTATAGTACACTAGTCCAGCTGGTATTATGATACCACAGTCTAGGGACAGAAAATTCTCATATCCAGGTTATCATTAGGGACACTAAAGAAGAAAGTATGTGAATGGCAAGGAATAAGAAGTTAGTCTGTAAAAAAATACATATATATATATATATATTTCCCTATCATTATTTATGTAACATCTTATTAGAAGATTCAATTTTTATTGCTATCAACTCAAAAATAAAAAGTATATTCTGCCAGGAATTTCCTCAATAATGCATCATATGCAAGTATAAATGAGCCAATGAAATTATTTTCCTATATTTTTATAACTTTAATATAAATTATCCCCCCCACCAAGAAGCAAATGGTAATACACATTTTTTTCAAGTCATATAAAATGAAGAGGGGAATTTCTGTCCATCAACTATAATGGAAAAAATAAAAATCATAAAAAAAGGAATAAAGGATAGACTCATGGAATGTTCGATAACAGTTAATGAAGAGAAATGAATTGTATAAACATAAAAAACAAAATTTAAATTTCTTGCTGATGTGACGTAAAATACTAACATTAATAAGGATAACTTAAAACTCATATTTTCCACTACTCCATGAAATCTACAACAAATTGGTTAACCAGTGTTATCAGTTAGATAATATTTAAGATTAGTCATTGAGTAAGACAAACTGAAATATCCTGGAATGGTAGTGTTCATATATGAAAGAAATTTGACAATGCATACTCCTGCAAACTTAGATAAAATTCTCAATGAGGTGTTTTAAACATGAACTTCACCTTTTAAACAAGGAGTGCTACGAACAGATTCTGGTCAACCGTAGTAGATTCAATTACATATTATTTTCATTCTCTCTGTGGCACATACCAAAAATGATTGTCATAAGAAGAAACAATAAAAAAAAGCATACAGACAAAGCCATGGGGGGAAGTCTTGGAGATGTGCACCAGGCAGCAATGTAACAAACATATTATATTTTTCTTGGATTTTACAACACTTGTGATAATTATCAGCATTTAAAATTTTAGGAGTTCTCTTGTGGCATAACAGGTTAAGGATTCAGTGAAGTCTATGTAGTGGCTTGAGTAACTGCTGTGACGTGGGTTTGATACCTGGCCTGGGAACTTCCACATTCTCTGGGTGTGGCCAAGAAGTTATAACTTGTTTTAAATTATTTTTCACTTAATATTAACTTTAGTACCTGATTTTGCATTCCTAATACTACATCACTTTGCCCTACTTATTTTCTCCTCGAAGAAAGCCCTCAAAATTGTTTGTGCTTCAGACGTTTCATCTTTTTTTCTTTTTTTTTTTTTCTTTTATAGCCACACCTGTAGCATGTGGAAGTTCTGGGGTAGGGGTTGAAACAGAGCTGCAGCCTATGCCACAGCCACGGTAAAATGGGATCTGAGCCGAATCTGCGACCCATGCTTGTGGCAACGTCAGATCTTTAATCCACCGAGCAAGGCCCGGGATTGAACCCGTCTGGTTCTTAACCCGATGAGTCACCACTGGAGCTCCCAGACATTTCTTCTTGAAGAATGTTTGTCTATTGGTTGTCAAGGAGATTCATTTCATCAGTTAAGACTCCTCATGATGCCAACTACTCAAGCTTGTGGTCAGTGGACCTGATTTCAAAGGATAAAGCAAGAAGGATTTTCACACAGATTCCACAAGTGCATCTGTTTGTTCTAGACCAGATTCATAATTTTGCTCCTTGGAATTGCTGTGGTGGCCTTCTTCTCTGATCATTTACCTTTCCCTTTCAGTGGCGATGATGGCTTTTGGCATTGTTTTTGTCCTCATTCATGAAGGGATGGCCTTATAAGGATCAGGCTGAAAATCAGAACACACCACTCTTGAACCAGAAGAATCGGTGAGGCATTGAACTGCCCAGCGTAATCCTGAAGATTTCAAAACAGAGACAGCTATAGCTAGCACCTGACTATGATATTATATTATAACCAAGCATCTTTGGGTCTTTTTACTTGTTTTGAAAGTTCCTTGAGTATTGTTTAAGTAGAAATAAATTCTGGATTCTAAAAAAAAAAAAAAAAATCAGCCTAAACTTCAGACCCCAGATCTTCCCCCCCCATCATCTTGCTCTAGCAGAATCCACAAAGTTAGACAAACACAGCAATTGAATTGTGCTCTACGACACCTCTGTGGCTTTAGTGAAGTGAGGAAGGTGCCCAGAAGTTCCTGTGTGTTCTGGGTGTTGACTGATAGGCCTGCCAACTAAAGACGGTGGTGGGGAGAAGTGGCTGAGGCCCTCAGGCAGACCACCTGGTCCAAGGATGCTTGGGACTCACAGTCTCACCCTGGGGACCCCAGCACTGGTTAGAACAGAATGGGATCCCGGCATTAGGGAAGGTGACTCATGGTCCCCAGATCTGAGAGGAGCAGACCAGACTGTATGTCCCTCCACCATCTCCCACACCAAGTCTGGCTCCATGAAACCATCCATGAGACCCCCTCCCCAAGCCCAAGCCCCCCTATTTTGAGAGGACTGTGGGAGTGAAAAGAAACTTGAAAAAACCAACATTAACCTAGTGCTTCCAGAAACAGTTGGAGTTGCTGAACTGCACCAAATCTAGGGTGTTCTTCCCAGCTTCTCCACACATGTGGAAGTCTTTGTGAAAGATTAGTGCACCTATGGGGACATGAAGGCATGCGTTTCCTTCACGTCTGGGTGAAGCATAAGTGTGCAACCCTGCCTCATTGTCCAAGAATAACCTTGCTGCTCCCTGCGGAGGTCAATAAGGAAAGAATTAGTAGAATGGCTATGTGGGGGATGAGGATTATCTGAGATTTTCACCTACTCCTACCCAGCCACCTTGTCCTAGCAGGAATCACTTCTGGTTTCTAGTGTCAAGCCGGAGAATGAGTTCAAGCCTGCAAATGTGAGTCCTAAAATGCATCTTTTGTTTCCAAACAGGGTAATGTGATTTGCCTCACTTAGGGTCTCAGCAGCAGTTGGCTAACCCAGAGGTAAGTCAGGGTCAAGTTGTTTAACCCTGTAACCTACATAAGTGAACAGAGACTGGGCAGACAGACGAAGCAACTTGGCAGCTTCTCATCCTGTCCCAGGAGCTGGCCTTTCATCCATCTACTCCCTTTCCAGGATGGTTCTTCTGGGTGACACAGGCGCCAATAAAAATATGCATAATGAAGATCATTCTTGGCTTCCAGTCTGGACACAGCATTCCTCCCCTGCCCCGCCTGACTTTCCTCCTCATCCACACCAGAGCCAAGAGATTTCCTGCAGCGTGGCTGACACAGATATTAAGTCAGCCCCTAGCTGCATGGACGCAACTCTGTGGGATGCAGCAGATACTGTCAGACATCCAAGTGTTAATATCAGAGAGATGATGAGAAATTCCTTTCTGATTTAAGCAAGTTCTTTTTAGGGAAGCCAATGCATTTCAATTCAATGTGCAAAACTGCCAAAGCCTGTAGGACATATAAAATCAGGTAGGCTAATAAAGTCTTAAGGCATGTTAGCAAAATCCAACATGTTGGTGCTAAGGAAATCGATGATTCAAGGAACTCACACTTCTGTCGTCTCTGAAGGGGAAGAATGGTTCACTAGGTGTGAGTGAGTCACTTCAAATACAAGTCCAGACGTTCCAGAATTTTATGTACATAAGTGCGATATTATTGGAGGAGTTCTCACGAAGGAGGAGAATGATGATGAGGCCCGTCTATGTTCTCAGAAGAAAATTTATGAAACAACTAATCATTTCAGACCAAGGTATTTCATTTACCAAGGGTGATACCCAAACAACATTCGGGACCGAAGCAGGGGGCATTCCCGGTTAGTCACACTCAGCTCATTTAAAGAGCTTAGATGCTGTCTCCCAGATTAACAAGGGGTCCCGCTAAGAGAAATAGCTGTATTTTACACAGGGCACACCATGCTTGAGCACTGAGCTTCGACATTTGTGAGATAAACTTTTAAAACTGTTTGGCTTCCAAGTTAACCTGAGGGTGACTCTCCTTTAGAAATAAAAATCTGCTGGCTATTTGATTCCCTCCTAAACCCCCTAGGTTAGACAAACAGTTTAACACGGAAAAAAAAATGTAAAGAAAAATAAAGAAATCCCTGACGACAGCTTATGGAAGTTTTATGCTTCGTGTAAATAAAGGACAAAATACAAATGGAGAAGTAGAGGGAGGAAGGCAGTGAGCAGTCAGAGGCTAACAAAAGCCAGCAGCCCCAAACCAAACAAGACAATTCTTTTGTTCCAGTCCCATCAAAGCCAAGTTTTTGCTCAATCTCGTTCTTTTGGGCATTACACTTAAAATGATGACAAATACATATAGCCTGCATATTGACGATGCCTGTGTAGTGTCTGAATTTGTGTGGGGGAGCCTTGCTGAAGGTAAGAACTCTGGTTCATGGGGAAAATGCAGGTGGGCAGGCTGGTCTGTGCAAGCAGCTTCCCAGCGATGATGCTGTAGCCCAAAGCTGTATCTCCTGCCACCTCTCCTCGCAGTTCCAAGCTTGATCTGTATTTCCTCCTCCATCTTTTAAAGGAAATACCCTGAAGATAAACACAAGAACTGTCAAAACTGACACCTTATGCAGGAATTAAGTTGGGGGAAGCCCTGGAATGCCAGACTCAGAGTGAATTCTTCCAGGATTTCATTATTTTTGTGCTTATAGTTTTTTGCTCCAGATAGCCAAAGGGGTCTTTTTAAGGGAGCTAAAGACTTACATGTAGATGGGAGTATCGTATCCTCTTGGAAGGGGAAAAGAATATTTTATATTTTAAAGGAAGTCTAAAGCACACAGAGTAAATTTTAAAGTTTTGAATGGTGCTGAATGATGAGAATTTGGCTCGGGCCAAAGGCTGCTTAAAAAAAAAAAAAAATTAAAAAGCTGGCTTTCCTAAGCCTATTCTTTGGGGTTTATTGCTGTGTGATTTTTTTTTCTTTTCTTTGGAGTAATCTCTTCCACAAAATGGGGATCAGAAAAGGAAAAGGAACCCTTCACAATGCAAACTGGCCCCTGGGAGCCAGGACTGATTAATGGACAATTTTATGGCTCATTTGTAAAAAGGGAAATTCTAACAGAACCTGTGTTTACTTTGCTTCTACAATTCATATCAAAAAGACAGAAGGCAGAGATGTGAGAGGGTGGGGGCATTTTCGATCTTCAAACCTTCAATAGCTCAGCTAGAGAGAGCAAACAGATGATGGGCTTCAGAGCATTAATGAGTCCAAATTACATGGGGATTTGGTACAAATAATAATTGTCAGGAAATGACAAAATGCCAGCACATTTTTTCATTTTCCTTCTCTGATAGTGTAAACTCAAGTTCAAATGGAACCTTGGAAGCTTAAGGCTGGATTCCAGCATTTCCTTCCTCTCCCACAGCGAGTGCTAGCATCACAATGATGGACTACAGGCTTATCGAGGCTGGCGTATTTACAAGTGGGAGCGTGTGTGCACTTGTGTGTATGTGTGTGCAAGTGTGTGTTGTGCATGGAGTGTGCATGAATGTGTGAGCTGAGCGTGCTCGTGCAGGAAGATCTATTAAATCTTTTTCAAGCTGGGTTGATTGTCCCTACTCAGCCCATCATAGCCCAGTCCAGGGACAAAGACCATCCACCACGTCCAGAGATGAATGAGTGTATTTTGATCCTGGGTCTTCCGAGCACAAATTTCAGGAAGGACCAGTTTAGCTGCTAGAGATGGGCGCTCCCCCCCTAGGCATGCAGCCTTGGTTTGAATTATATTTAGATCTGTGTTTCTGGAGCTCAGGCTTGCTAAGTAATTCCTCTATATGCTTTCTCTAATACAGGTAAACTAAAGTGAAAACAAAACAAAAGGAAACAAAACAAAATGTATAAAATAACAAGCCAGATAGAACTAACCTGAGTGGACAGAGGCTGCAGGGTTTTACCCTGCAGGCTACCCTGGCTCGGGTGTTTCCAGTACAAGCACCTGCACATGCCATGTGCACAGCAGAGCATTTGTTTGTGGAGTAGTCTGCCTCAATTTCCCAGGTCTGGTGAGCACCTGGATATTGTTTCCCAGAGGCCGTCCTCTGGCTGTATTTTCCCCTGGCATCAGGGTGATGTATGGGTTCTCCCTTTTGCTGCTGGCAGGTTGTATTTACACGTGAGAAAACATCTCTTACTCTAGAAACTGAGTTTCTCCCTTACAAAGGTCTAAACCATGCCTCAGACTAGTTTGTAAAAAAGTCCAGTGGGGGCATTCCCATCATGGCTGAGCGGGTTAAGGACCTCACTTCTTCTCTGTGAGGATGCGGGTTCAATTCCTGACCTTACTCAGTGGGGTAAGGATCCAGCGTTGCCACAAGCTGCAGTGCTGGTCGAAGACATGGCTCAGATCCAGTTTTGCTGTGGCTGTGGCCTCAGCTGCAGCTCCCATTTGACCCCTAGCCTGGCAACTTTCACATGCTGCAGGTATGGCCATAAAGAAAAAAAAATATCAAGTGGATTTGCTGATTTTAATGAATGGCCATCACAGAGGCAGGTGTTCAAATAATGCCATAGGGTGCTGCCTTCCCATTCTGAGTTCTGCTTCCTGTGAAGTGACTTCATTCCTCCACAGGCTGCCCCAAGACTGCAGCACTGCATGGGAGGAGTGCCAATGAGGAGCCAGTTTCACCTTCCCTGTCACAATGTATAAAAGCCATCAGACTCTCTCAATGCCCACTTGAGTCGAGTGACGGTCCTTTCAGCGTTAGGGTGGGGAGTGGCATACTATGGTCACGACTAGGCTAGCTTGGGTCCTCAGCCTTTTCTTGTTCCTCCAAGGTGAGGAACAAGAAAGGGAAACAAAAGCATCCATCTACTGCCACCCCATACCATTACCTTCCACACCCACCAGCACCTCATTCTTGATACACTGGTAACAAGAGATGTGCTGGGAAAAAAGTCAATGAAAATGTACTGAAAATCCTTTTTTTTTTCCCCTCTGTTGGCCAGACCCACAGCATGTGAAATTTCCTGGGTCAGGGATCGAATCCAAGCCACAGCTTCGACCTATCCTGCAACTGCAGCAACAGCAGACCCTTAACTCACTGGGCCACCATGGGAACTCCTGAACACCTTTAAAATAGAGTTTCATGCTGCAGTCTTTCTGAAAACACACAGAAGAAAGTGGCAACAGGGCTGTCTTCAAGGAAAACAGCTGGGGGACAAAAGATGGGAGTGGTGGGAGTTCTGTTGTAGCCCAGTGGTAACAAACCCGACCGGTGTCCATGAGAACGTGGGTTTGATCCCTGCCTCACTCAGTGGGATCTGGTGTTTCCATGAGCTGCGGTGTAGGTCTCAGACAGGGCTCGGATCTGGCATTGCTGTGGCTATGGCTGTGGCTGGCACTGCTGCTCCCATCTGACCCCTAGCCTGGGAACGTTCACATGTCACAGAGGCAGCCCTAAAAAGACAAAAAACCCCAAAGATCATGGTGGGGGGTGGGGCGAGAGACTGACTTGTCACTTTGTTGCTGTTGTTTGCTACCTAACCAGGCCCTGGCATTACTTGTTAAAAACAGTAAAACAACGACGACAACAAGAAAGACACCGCCAAAAATGGCGCTGCTTGTAGGAATATACTCAAATAATGGATCTAGAGTTAACACAAAAGCATAGATCTCAGTCTGTTGTGTATTAATGGCACAAAAGTGGATGGAGGTTAAATTATGCTTCCGATGTTGAAATTGGTTAAAATAATGTTTTCACAGATTATTTCATAAAATTTAAAAAGGCATGTGAAATGCTATAAAAGAGCAATACGGTACTGTATAGATCCTCAACCTTAATGTCATAAAGTACAGCCACAAAACATGGTCAAAACACAGAAAATATTAACATTGATAGTGTCTGGGTGGTGGAGTTTAAGAGTGAGTTTTGATTTTTTTTTCCTTGTATTTTCTAATTTCTCTCCAATGACTGGTAAAATGCAGGCAGAAAACAATTAAGTTAAAAATATGCTTAAGCACTGTGAGTGGCAATTTAGATTTCCATTTAAAAAAAAGTACAGCGTGAGTCTCGTTCTTTCCATAGTTTTTGCCCTCAAACTCTCCATTATAAATAATAGCAAGCAACACTTGCTGTGCGTTATTTCACTGTTTCATTCATTAAAAAAATAGGTGATCTGATGTGCCTGGAAAGGAAAGGGAAAATGAAGGATTTGGTAAAATCCTGTTTCTCCCCAAGTCCCCACTCTACCTCCAACTCCAAGAGGTTATAACTTACCCCTTGCCTGAATAATTATGAAAGGGTTGTTTTCCCCCTACTTCAAGTAATTAAAAACTAATCATTTCTAAGAAAATACTAAAATATTCAATACACACTGGGGTCTTTTCCTGGGAAAGCTTCACAGTGAATAGTCGTATTGAGTCTTTGCTACTTAACAAACTTGAGCTTCAATATCGCTGTATTATTATGAGGCAACACGGGCTTATAAGGGGATTTCATGACTTCTGCAGTTACAGCCAGGGAGCCTATTTGCCCTTCCACACTTGAATGCGACTCAGATTAATTTTGGTAGGAGTTGAGCATATGTATCTAGGGAAGAATAAACCCCTAAGTGTATAATTAGTAATTACACACTTGTTTCTAGGTCCTGCCTTGTAGAGATCAATTTTGTTTTCTCTAGTTAAACACAATGACTACATTGAAAAAAAAAAAAAATCTTTTTTAGAGCCAACCATTTGACCTGATTTCTTTATAGTTTGGGGGTAATATGAGGTTTTTTGACACTTTTTTTTTTCTTCCCTGGCAATACGTTTACATCTTGGATATTTAGAATGTGGAGTAGAATTTTCCTCTCTGGCACATCTGATGTTGGGCAACAAGCCTCGTTTGTAGCCCCTGAAAGGGTGTTGATAGCTGGGCTTATTATAAAAGTGTGATTTGAAAGGACCTCCAGGATCACAGTGCGTTTTATTTGTCCTTTTAGACAGGACTGGCCTTTTTCAGACTCATCTCTGAAGGCCTTGATCACGTTTTGTGATGAGAGGCACCATGGATGTGGCCATCAGGAAGTCACACCAGTAGAGGGCCCTCCCATCTGGGGCAAAGACCATTCCACCCATATCCCCCACGGCAGCACATAGAATAAAGTGGCCCTTTACTCAAACTCCTTTAACTTTCTCCCATCATGAAGGCAAGATTGGAGGGGAATCATTTTTCCTCAAGTGGTTTAAGATCCCTATTTTATGTTTCCACCCTACATGCTAATCCAGTTTGAAGAGAATTCTAGGAAAGTGCCAGTAAACTGCAGCTTGTTGGTTTGATTCCAATAGGGACCGATCCCTTTTTCCATCTCTCATGATTGACCAGCAAAGCTCTCTGCACTGGTTTTATTCCCATCAACCCAGCTCCCTGATGCTTCACTTAGTTCAGAGGAGACATTTCTGGATGTTCCACTTGCCTCCTTTAACGTGGAATACCTGTGGCATGCAGAGGAATCGTGCAGTGATGAACTCAGATGTTCAAAATGGAATTTTATTTATTTAGTCTTTTTAGGGCCACACTCCAGGCATGTGGAGGTTCCCAGGCTAGGGGTTGAATCAGACCTATAGCCGCTGACCTGTGCCACAGCCACAGCAATGTGGGATCCAAGCCACACCTGCAACCTACACCACAGCTCATGGCAACATCAGATCCTTAACCTACTGAGGGAGGCCCGGGATCGAACCCGCATCCTCATGGATCCTGGTTGGATTCATAAACAACTAAGCCATGAAGGGAACTCCCTATTTAGTATTTTTTTTTAATTGAAGCACAGATGATTTACAATGTGTGCCAATTTATGCTGTACAGCAAAGTGACCCATTCATACATGTATATACATTCTTTTTCTCATATCTTTCCCCATCATGTTGTAGCCCAAGAGATTGGACATAGTTCCTTGTGCTGTGCAATAGGACCTCATTGCCCATACATTCTAAATGTAATACTTTGCATCACTTGAGGTTTAAAAGTTGTTCATTTTTGGAGTTTCCAAAATGGTGCTGTGGGTTAAGAATCCAACTGCAGCCGAGGGTTGCTTCGGAAGTACAGGTTTGATTCCCAGCCAGGTGCAGAGGGTTAAAGATTCAGGGCTACTTCAGCTCACTTTTGCATAACTGCTCAGTCAATCCAGTATTCCTTCTCCCAAGACCTTTTGCTTCTGGCAGGCTTGTATTGGTCCACCTGCATCTCTGACATGCCAGCCCTCTGAGTGGCAACCAGTCCTGAAGGTCCAGTGCCATCACCCTTTACTTGTGTTGCTTCAGCTGGTCACTGTCCTTCCTGCCATAGCCATGTGTGTTGGGTTGAAGCACTGTCTCCTTCTGGCCCAACATAAGCCTCAACTACTTTGGGGTTTCCAGATTCTTCCCTCTTGGAGGTGCAGGAATCTTGGGCCTGTTTCACCCTACTATACTACTATACTCAGGTCTGCCCTGTCAGCTTTTCTCCCTTCTTCAAGAGAAGGGCTTGCCTTTTCTAACAATGGCAGGACTTTTCTAAGAATAATTCTCTTTCTCTGGCTAAATTGTGTTCTGAAATCCCCCAGATATATTCTGGGGCTTCTTTGATCCCTCTGGACACAGGGTCAGGGAGGATTCTCATCCAGGAATCCAACACTCAGCTCTCTTCTCCGCTTTCTCTCTCCCTCCCTCCTCCTCCCAGAAAAGAGGCAAACCCCCTCATGGTGTGGCCGAGAAAACAATGATGGCATCATCCTGAATTCTCCTCACTTGGAGATTTGTGACAGAGCTGCTTTGCTCTGAGTCTTCCAGGATTTGCTCTTGATATTTAAACTGAGGTTGGGAAACTACTTTTCCTTGCCCTGTTTGTGGTAAATACCTTACTTCAAGGGTAGTACATCTCAAAAAGTCCGCTTCTGCTAAAATGGATGGGGGCAGCACACACACATGTATACATGCAGATACACACATCATTCTGGATAGATTTTCTATCACATTTCCTCATCTTTTAAAATTATGTCAGCTTGTCATGTGTATGTGGCTAAAATGATTACTGTATCTCCATTGCTTTTTACCAATCTGATTTGAGCATCTGACCACAGAGGGGGCTATAAAAGTAATGACAACAGATATTCTCAGTACGATTTTATGATGCTGTAAACTACGTGAGGAAAGACATCCGGCTTCACTTCTGGGTATCCCAGACTCTCTCACTTCCCTGTCATTTGATCAGGGTGTCAACACCTCCTGGGAACGAAGGGACAGAAGTAAACAGCTTTCCTTGGCTAGAGAAATGGGCGATCGGCATGAAATTTGTGCACAGAGGCTTCAATAGATGCTTGCAAGACACTCAGCCTGGAATGAGAAACCCCCCTTGTGAGATGCCTCAGCTCCATCCTTATCCTTGCCCCCCACATCTTTTCCCCATGAGACATTTCTGTTCATTTCAACTAATCACACTTTTTCTCACTCGTGCAAGCTTATTTCATGTCTTCATTCCTTCCGCCTAAAATACAGAAGAAACCTGCTGGAATGTTTCATCTAGCAGTCACCTCTCCTAGGGTGTCTTCCTAGAACTCACCCTCTGACGACTGGGTTCTTGCTCTTCTGTATTCCCATCTCCCCCAAAGTAAACTCCCGTGATGGGAGGTACTGCATCATTTAATAGGTGTGTGTTTATGTCCCAATATCCCTCACCAGATGCTGATCTCTTTGAAGGGGTCCTCGTCATCCAGGACCTTGAGATGAATAGCACAGTGTCGGCACATGACTGTGCCCCATATTTGAGAAATGAATGACTTACTATGGATGGAAGAGGCCCAATGAAAATAAACAAAATTGAACAAAACAGCCAAATCTAAAAGACGACTTTGTTCATAGAATGTTTTTCCTACAAATAATCCAGATTTTAATAATCACTGAACCAGAATCTACTGGTGTGAAGGGAATAAATTGCTCACATTGTAGCAGACATATTAATTCTTTGGGGCTATTAAGATACATTTAGATTTTGATTACACAATTCCAAAATTGCTGGCTAACCTTGTGAGCAAATCAGTTAAAGCTGGTAGAGTAAATCCTTATTTTGGAGAGAGGCCAGTCTAAATTACTGAAGTGTTGGTTTTTTAATTTTTAATGCAATTTTATAATGTTAAGATCACTGAACTGCAAGGTATGTGTTAATGAGTAAATAATACTCATTTGGAATTTTTGATAAGTAAGTGGATACTCTACTACTTCAACAAAACCCGGAAAAGAGTTTATTCTTTAAATATCATAGTATTATCTTTCTTGGAATAATTATTTTCTTTTTACTGCAACAATGCAAAAGTAAATGTTAGTTCAATCTATGTTGACTTAGACCAGTTTTCTTTCTCTTTCTTTCTTTCTTTCTTTCTTTCTTTCTTTCTTTCTTTCTTTCTTTCCTTCTTTCTTTCTTTCTTTCCTTCTTTCTTTCTTTCTTTCCTTCTTTCTTTCTTTCTTTCTTTCTTTCTTTCTTTCTTTCTTTCTTTCTTTCTTTCTTTCTTTCTTTCTTTCTTTCTTTCTTTTTGTCTTTTTGCCTTTTCTAGGGCCGCTTCCCAAGGCTTATGGAGATTCCCAGGCTAGGGGTCCAATGGGAGCTGTAGCCGCCGGCCTGCGCCAGAGCCACAGCAACATGGGATCCGAGCCGCATCTGCAAACTACACCACAGCTCACGACAACACTGGATCCTTAACCCACTGAGCAAGGCCAGGGATCAAATCCACAACCCCATGGTTCCTAGTCGGATTCATTAACCATTGCACCACGACGGGAACTCCATGACCAGTTTCCTTAATTGCAGGGTGTAAATTAATGAGGTCTTATTCTATCCAGTGAAATGCAGCCTCCATTTCTCTTTTTCATGTTCTCTCCTCTAAAATGGTCATATGGGTATTTTATATTCAGCTGTGTCATTGTTTGTTATACTCACAGATCCTGCAGTGGAATCTGTCTAAAGTAAAGATTTGATAAGTCACAAATGAGGAGTTCCCATCATGGCTCAATGGAAATGAATCTTACTAGCATCCATGAGGATTCAGGTGTGATCCCTGGCTTTGCTCAGTGGATTAAGAATCCGGCATTGCCATGATCTCTGGTGTAGTTTGCAGACGAGGCTCAAATCCTGTGTTGCTGTGTCTGTGGTGTAGGCCAGCAGCTATAGCTCTGATTTGACCCCTAGCCTGGTAACTTGCATTTGCCACAGGTGTGGCCCTAAAAAGCAAAAAAAAAAAAAAAAAAAGTCACATATGTACTCTGAACTTTCCAGGAACTCCCCATAAAATTTGCAACTTATCTTATGGCCTCAATTTTCCTTTTATGCCTCATCTCTACCCATCCCTTGTAATTCCTCAAAAGCCTTGCCCATGCTGCTCCCTGTGCCAGAAGCCTCTTGGCTCTCTTTGCACCTGGTTACACTGATACTCCTGTGTCAGCCCCAGCACCAGCTCATGTCCCTGCCTAGGAAGCCCACTTTGCTTGGTGTTCCCACCCTGGATTAGGTGACACATCATGTTCCTTGATAGAACACAACCACATGGAACTGGAGTTACTGTTTTTCCTGGCTTCCTCTGCCACTAGGATTTGAAAGCAAGACCCTTGTGACATTAATCTTTGTTATCAGGGGTGGCCTATGACTGCATCTGATCACTGTAGGTGTCAAGCATTTGTTGAATAATAGATGAATGGACTCTTGCAGGCTTTAAAGAATGAAGGTTCTTCAAAACTTCAATCCATGGGCTTTGGTGAAATCAGACTCTTCTCCACCTAACTTTTTAAGAATGATTTCCTCTTTCAATGGAAATAATAAAAAAGCAATGCTTTTATTTATATTTTAAAGCATCTCTTATATATCCCTGATTTTTCAGGAAGTCAGTGATGGGTTTCTCACCAATGAGGGTTGAGTGGTGGAGTTAAAGCATCTGGTATTCTTTCTGAACTATCAAACTATTTTTTTTTTCATTGTTGAAGTTTTTATTGAAGTATAGTTGATCTAAAATGTTGTGATAATTTCTTCTGTGCAACAAAGTGATTGAGTTTTACATGTACACACATCCATTCTTTTTCAGATTCTTTTCCCACATGCACCATCAAAGATTATTTGGTAGAATCTCCTGCGCTATACAGCAGGTCCATGTTGGCCAGTCATTCCATTTACCACACTGTGCATTTGGAAATCCCAAACCCTTAGTCCAGCCATTCCCCCAACCTATCCATTTGGTAACCACTGGATTTAGAGAATATCATACCAAGTGAGGTTAGTAAGACCGTGAAAGACAAACATCACATGATATCACTTACATGTGAAATCTGAAATAAGGATACAAATAAAATTATTTGCAGAACAGAAACAGACTCGCAGACTTTGAAAACAAACTTGTCAGACTCCTTTAAAGCAGTACCTGGTCCCCATCTCCCTTTCCTCATTTTCCTGGTGGAGATAGGAAGGCCTTGTCGATGTTTCACATTGTGGTGATTGCATTTAGATTTGCCCTCTGAACCTTCTGAGTCACTTAAGCCAAATTGATTGGTCCTGCCTCTAAGAAGACTGAATTCTATCATTAGCAGATAAACACTTATCCAAGTTTGAAATGAAGTGGGCTGAACAAAGGATAGTCCTAGAAAGTGATCTCTCACTGAGTAGGTACAGGTCTAGGTTTATGTCAGCAGAAGCTCAACCATTTCCAGCTCTTTTGCCCTGGCCAAGCCAATGAACTTCTCTGGACTGCAGCATACTCACCCATGAAGTGAACAGAACCTCTGTCTCTATTAATGCTTATAGGAGAAGTGAAATTGCTTGGCAAGGGGCAGAGCTCTCTCATCATGCTTAGGCATGCTTCTTTTTGAGTTTTTTCATTTAAAAAATTCTCTTTTAAATTTTTTTATAAACAGTATTGAGGGTCCTTAAAAAACATAAAATCAAGCCATGATATGATCCTGCACTTCCACTCCTGGGCATATATTTTGAGAAAACCATAATTCCAAAACATACATTCACTACAATCTTCATAGCAGCACTATTGACAATAGCAAAGCCTTGGAAGCAACCTAAATTTCCATTGATAGAGGAATAGATAAAGAAGATTTGTTACACATACAATGGAATAGTACTCAGCCATAAAAAAGACTGAAATAACATCATTTGTGGCAACATGAATGGACCTAGATATTGTCATACAAAGTGGTGTCAGAATGAGAAAGACAAATACTGTATGATGTTGCTTACATGTGGAATTCTCAGGCATTCTTAATTCCCTATCCAGATATCCTTTCTCTGTGCTTTGTATAACCTGTGCAGACCTCTTCTGGAGCTGGGTTATAGGGTATTTTACCACTAGATTGGCTGACTGGACTGTGAACTTTTTCTCACCGGGCTATAAATTCTTTGAGATTTGGACCCACACCCAGAACAGGGTTCATAGAATGAATGAAGACTAGTATTAAATCTCAATCATCAGTGCTGATGCTTCCATCATCACAACTTCATTTTCTGGGAACATGAAAGTCTGTTTACTCTTAGATGCAAATGCCCTCAAGGAGAAGGAGAGTACTTTTTTATTCTTAGCTAATATTTGCAAGGGATTTATAGACTGTCGGCTGAGCTCTAGGGGAAGATGGGAACCAGGGACTTGTGGAGTGAGCTGGGGATGCCAGGAAAGAAGTTAAACTTTCTGGTGAGGTAGGAAAGCCCTGGGAGCTAGGAACATGGTGTAATTAGGAATCCCATTCTTATCAGTGTCATGGCCACTAAACCACTTCAGGTGCTCTGCTTCTGTCACAGAACAATTTGATTTCTAAACCTGATTTTGGATAGGTCTGCACTAGGGTGATCTACTTAACGGAAAATTCAAGAAGGACATGTTCTTTTATTTTATTTTATTTTATTTTTCATCAGTGTACAGCAAGTTTTATTGACACTCTCAGAGAGAGCAGGCAAGAAAGACATGTTCTCTTGATGGCAACAAGAATTAAGAAAAAAACTCATCTTCCCTTAGAAGCCTAAATACCCCTTATGACTTCTTACAGACTGAATAGTTACACTATTTCTCATTTAAGAAATATTATGGGTTGCTTTCATTCTTTTGCAGAGAGAATGAAGACAAGTCAAACGGCTTATAGTTTTTACATGTGTGGGTCCTTAAAATCTTATTCTTTCTAAGTCCTTTCAGCCTTACCCAGGTGACCTTTGCAAGAGGAAGAGCATAATGGTGCCAGGGAGGTAATGGCACTCCCTGGCCTCTGCCTATCACAGCATTAGCTTAGTCAGGAGCAGGGCAGTGCTGCTTTGGTGGAAGACTTGGTAGACTTGGAACAGACACAATTCTCTAGAGAAAGAAATTAGGTGCTACGAAAATTTGAAAGTCTGAAGGCAGAAGATTTTCAGCAAGTAACTCCTCTATGAGTGGCATTAGAAGGGAGGGGGAAAAAAGGAGACATTTAGTTTGATTTTGTGGCATTTCTATATTGCCTGATCTTTGACAATGGCCTGGGATATGCACTTTTCCTTTAGAGGTGGGTGAGTGATGTTTGAAGCTGAAGGAAAAACATGACTTGTTAAACACTGAAGGGAGAGTTCATATGATGGTGTTCTAATTTGTGTTCTCTTTAGTCTGTCTGACCCTGAATTCAGAGTCAAAGACAAGACCTAGGTGCAGGTCTCGGAGCTTAAACTTCTTCATTATACGTTCTAGGGAATTAGAAGAAGAAGTCTCTATCAACCTCTCAGGATATAAGAAAATCAAGAGATGATATCGACAGCCCCTTTGCTGTCTCACAAGCTGGGGATGCATTAGGTAACCTCTTCTGCACGTGTTATCCCACTTAATCTTTACAGCTACCCAAGAAGGTAAATACTGACATTCAATTTTATGGGTGAGGAAAGTAAAGCTCAGAGGGACTTAAAATTGTCCCAAGGTCATATGGGTAGTTAGTGGTCAAGTTTCAAAATGAGGTTTTCCTGGCTCCCAAGCCAGTGCTCCAATCTTCTATACGCCGAGGGTCCAGAATGGAAAACGGTGCCATTTATCTCGAAGCAGCATAGTCCATGTGACACTGAGCTACTAGAAAATAATCATGAATGTGTGTTTTCCCACACTGTAAGTTTACAGTATAAATAGAGAGTGTGGATGTGGATAAGCATCTAAAATCAGACTGACTCCATCCAGGCGTAGGATTTTATTACATCACTGGGCTTGATCTTGTTCTTCTAGTGAAAGTTTTCACGAGGGACAAGGTGAACAATTTCTTCTTTCCTAGTAAATATATAAATAATAAAAAAGGAAAAGGAAGGCTAGAAACTGAAATCTTTTCCGTTCTAAAATAAAAGTAGTACTTATCATTTTAAATATATGGAAAATAAGGAACAGTAAAACCAAAATATAAAAATCGCCAGTAATCCTATAATTATCAATAATGTATAGTTTTTTGCATAACTAACAGTATGTTGCTTTGTGATTTTTATTCAAATCTTTTCTTGCTGCATACTGTAAGTGTTCTTTAATTTCTTAATAATTTTTTGCAAACAATTTTAATGGCTTCTTTATTTTCTACCATGTAGCTTCATCTTAATTTAATTAGGCTTTCTCCTATTTTTCAACATGTAGGTCATTTCCATTTTTTATTTCAATGGTATAAATAACACGGTGAAGAGCACGCTTTGTGACTTTTTATTTTTATATAATTTCAAACTTACAGAAAAAAATTGCAAAAACATTACATGGAATTCCCACATAGGTTTTACCCAGCCTTAGCATTCCCTCCCCCCATTCTCTCTCTCTCTCTCTCTCTCTCTCTCTCTCTCTCTCTCTCACACACACACACACACACCCACACACATTTAAACATGCACATATTTTTTCCAAACTGTTTGAGAATAAACTACCTCTTTACTCCTGAACTCTTCAGTGTGTATTTACTAAAAATAAGAACTTTCTGTTATATAACCACAGAATAATATTTAAAATATGAAAAATTAATATTGATGTAAATCATTATGCAATACACAATCCATTTTCACACCCTTTGCTCTTTAGTCTAGGGTCTAATCCAGCATAGTGAACAACTTTTTATATACGATGCTTTATTTAAATTTGTAATGATCTCTTTATGCTAGATTTCTAAAAGGGTTATGAGGTTATTAGATGTGGACATTTTTATTACATTTTTTTTTTGTCTTTTGTCTTTTTAGGGCCACGCCGGCAGCATATGGAGGTTCCCAGGCTAGGGGTCTAATCGGAGCTGTTGCTGCCGGCCTATGCCACAGCCAGAATCTGAGCCAATGCAGAATCTGAGCCATGTCTGCAACCTACACCACAGCTCTCGGCAAAGCCAGATCTTTAACCTGCGGAGCAAGTCCAGGGATTGAACCCGCAACCTCATGGTTCCTAGTCGGATTCATTGCCACTGAACCATGACGGGAACTCCCTTTATTACTGTTGCTATAAGTTACTGAAAGTGGTGGTCATCTGAGCAAAAAATCTAGAAAAGTATTTATGAGATATAGAGAACATTAACTACAATCATTAAAAAAGACTTCGCATTCTCATTTTATTTTAATTTCTTTGATTGCTAGAGATTGGGAATATTTTTCTTTGTTTTTATTGGTCTACTTCATTCCTCCTTTTATTATATATTTGTAGTCTCACCTCTTTATTTAATTATAAATTCCAGAATTTTCATACTGTCTTAGATGCTCTTTACATATTAAGGATATTATTATCTATTAATCATATTTGACAGTAAGTACTTTGCTGAGCTGTTTGCCTTTGGGGATTTTCCTCTTTAGAGCTCTTGTAGCATGACTGTTAAAGTTTTGAAGCTCTCATATTTAGATACAATAATGGAAGAAATGAAAAGGATAGATCTTTAAAAAAAATCATTCTAGAAATGTAAAAGTTTCTTAGTACCACTTGGATGTAAACAACATCTGGATCAGGACTGTGATTACTTGTAAACAGAAAAAAGAAAAGTATTAAAGGAGGAAATTATGTTATTGGACCCAGAGACCTGCCATACAGTATGGAGTGAATCACTGACTCCTCTGCTGTGTATGAAGGACCGTGGTTTTCCTTTACTGTAGAATGGGATGGCACTGCCTAGCTTACAGGGTTAATGGTCTTACAGTCTAAAGTGAAAGAGTAATTATCATGTATATTATCCTATATGTCAGGGATAAGGAAAAAAAACTTCTGGGCTATGTTTAATTGTCATGAGGAGAGAATGTAGAGAAAATTTTCATGGATGGACAAGACTATAGGCAGGGGATGTACTGAAATCATCCTGAATCTATATGCATGAATATTATACTATTTTAGCATCACACAGAGGGCTCTGAGTAGAGACATAAAGAGAACACTGAGCAGATAAAGGTGATCAGAGCTGGAAGTGGAGATTTGGGGAGAAATTTAAAGGAGATTTTGAAGGAATAACCAAGGATATCTCAGGCAAACCAGGAAGCCAAGAAAATACATACACTCTTTGAAAATCATTGATTGACTATCTATCTTTCACTTAACAAATATCATAGTATGCCTTTTATGCTTCTTGGTATTGTAAATACAGTGAGGAATAAGATAAATACGATCCTTTGTTCCCATAGGCTTAGAGTCTAGCTGGGAAACAACAAATGTTCAATTGCACACATCATCACTTAATTAGTTGCACTAGGGCTAAGAAGGAAAACACTGGATGAGCTAAGAGCTTACAAGAGGAGACCACTTCTAACCTGGGATGTGGGGGCAGCTGTAAGGAGATGCAGCATCCTAGAAGATCCTGGTAGAAGAAATAAGAAATATCCTGAAAGTAGGTTAGGCAAACTACAGGTTATACAAAGCCATAAAATTTAAGTCTAAAATTCAGAATGATGTGGGATCCTTTATTTATTTATTCGCTGAACAAACTTATCAAGTGTCTGTTATGTGCCAGTTCTGAGAACAAAGACGACATGGTTTCTAGTTCAAATTGCTCCCAGAGAACTTGGACCCAAGTGAAATACCCCAGTCAGGGCTGGACAAGACATTTGTTTCCTTTGGTGGCAAGGAGAGAAGACTTCTGCTGGGTCTGCATGTGGTATCAGAGAAAATAGCTGGGAAACTGGTGCCAAGAGTAGATCAGCCAGCAGGCGATGAAAACACCAGGGAATGGCAGGATATTCCTAAAAGGCAGCGTACACTTGGGCTTGGAAAGGTACGATTAGCACCAACAGAGCCATATGGAAAACGGTGAGCAGAATCTGGGCAGCATCCTCACTTCCGACTGTGCCCAATCTGTAACCCATATACAAACCTGTCATAAACCCAGTCCTACCTACAGCTTGGTCCAAATTGCAGGACTGTATTTCTTCTCTCTTAAAGCCATGGGGCAGGTCAAGGAAATAAAAATGGAGATATGACCTTCCACACTGATATTGTCCTTCCCGGTTATCTGTGCAGCTTAGGGAGGTGGCAGCCAGGCTGGAGAGTTTCCAGGGGGGCCGATCTGCCCATGAGGACATTTGCTCTACAGGCTGAAAGGCACATCAGGAGCTTGGAGGTTAGAAAGAGGAGAAAGGCAGGGTTCACAGGAAGTGAGACGTCTTGATGTTCAGAATCAGACGCCAAGGAACTGAAAACTAAATAGTTAAAGAACAGCTCATTTGAAATAGAAATACGATACTATAGACTATAAGTATTTTATGAACCAAATGCGGTTTAGAAAAGTAGATTTTGTGCTGCACTAAATGTTTTAATTTTTTTTTTTATATGCTTCACATTAGAGCTTGTGTTTTCTCATACCTCCAAGGCACAGTCTTTTATAGCTTTGGAGATAAAAGATTTACATTTAAATCATGCTTCCCCCATGCTACATTGTAACAATAGCATTCAAGTTCTACTGTTCACCCAAAGGTCAGAACGCCTTTTTTTTTTTTTCCCCAAGTCCACAGATTCTACCACCTTAGCCAAGTGAGCAAATTCTTTTAGCATTGAATATCTAAATATTATTTATAGTGTATGTAAAATGAAATCCAAGTGCCAAGAATTTCACAACAAATGGAAATGGGAAACTTACCTTGGGCTTCTTGTGACCAGCAAGGGCATTGCAGAGGTACAGGACCCTCAGCCCTGAAGTAGATGTGTTTTGTTAAAAGCTTACATCTTTTTTTCGAGTCACATGGGCCACCAGGGACTGTGTTCTGAGCTAATAGGCTTTCCTGAAAAGCTTGAGATTGACAACCAGACACCAAGACCCTTTATTTCTCTCACCATGTTCTTGAAATTAACAAGCTGCATAATCCCTAATTTTTCCTTATGATGTTATACAAAGAATAATGTATTGTATGCTTAAAAATTAAAAGCATAGACCTCATGTTAAATGTCCTTATGACAATTTAGAACATTATCTCCTAAGCATTATTTGAAAACAGATTCATGATCTGTCTTTTTCCTATCATTAACACCCATTGCAAATCCCATGTACCATATTGTTCAGCAAGCTGGAGCTAAGGAGGCGGTCTGGGATCATGGATTTTCATAATCGTGCGTCCTTGAATTCAGAGCTCTAGGAGGCAAATCTCACAGGCAAACACATTGACTTTTATTTTTTACCCTGTAATTGCAATCTCAGTCTGTGGTTTCAAAACTGAGCTTATAAAACAAAGAGAGAAAGATAGCTGCTTCTGATTCTGAATGTGAGATCATGTGTCTATTACAGGCGTGTATTCTTTATTTTTAACTACGCAGAAACTCTCTTAATCCCCCGCAGGTGGAGAGTAGACCAAAGAATGAGGGTATGTTTCTAAAAGCCAAGAGAGAGTGGAAAACCTAAATATTTACTGATTGGCCTTTGTATTCAAGAGTGGTGTGATGGACCCAACCATTTAATCGAGCAAGTACAAAGAAGCTCAGAAACAAGTCATATCAGACAAAATGGGGGAAAGCATCATTTTAAGATGACAGCATGTGTGTTTTATTATTTTTTAATAAATGAGATGTTTTATTAATATGTGAAAAGTTTGTATTTATTAACATGAACATATCAAATTCTTCTAGTTCTAGGGTGTTTGAGGAGGTAAAAATCCACTTCAAATTAGGCATAGTTCATTCCTTCTGTTTCAGTGAAATGCATTACCAGAAGGAATTCATTACTACATGAAGTTAGATTTTGATCTGTAAGTTATTCCCACCTCTTTCTTGCTCCAATATCTTCTGGATAAATGATGTTTTAGAAAAAAAAAATTCTGCTAAGTTGGAAAAGGAAACCACTTTGTCTCCTTTGGACAATCAGTGATAAAGCACTTCATCTCAAAGGAATGTGGAGGGAATATTTAAGCTGTGATGTTTTCACAGGCCAGGAGCTTCCCAACGACCTATAAGGTCAAGGCTGGGTGTATGGTCTTTTCAGAGTTAGACTGTCATAAAATCCAGTGAAAATATTTAATAACCAGTTCTGGTTGGACATTGTTCCATAGTGCTATCTGCAAAATCATTATCCTTTCAGATTAGAGAACATTTTCATTTATTCGGTTTCAGAGTGTTATGTGGGGAGAGCCCTAGGCAAATCTTGAACTTGAATTTTGTCTTCAGTACTGTCTGACTTTTGAATTTTGTCTTCAGTACTTTTGAATTTTGTCTTCAGTACTGTCTGACTTTTCCCATTCCTCCTCCTCCTCTTCTTTATTCCATGTCTTCTTACCTGCCCTTTTGCTTTTTTTTTTTTTTGTCTTTTTGCCATTTCTTGGACCGCTCCTGCGGCACATGGAGATTCCCAGGCCAGGGGTCTAATCTGTAGCCACCGACCTACACCAGAGCCACAGCAACGCGGGATCCGAGCCGAGTCTACAACCTACACCACAGCTCACGGCAACGCCAGATCCCCAACCCACTGAGCAAGGCCAGGGATCGAACCTATAACCTCATGGTTCCTAGTTGGATTCGTTAACCACTGAGCCATGGCGGGAAATCCAGCCTGCCCTTCTGCTCTTAACTGTATATCTAGCACTCTAGAGAATGCTCCTTTACTTTTTCCTGCCCCAAACTTATTCTCCTGAGGACACTCAACATGTCATTTGCACCTGAGTGTGGAATTAAATCAACTTACTTTTCTCCCCTCTGTTTTTTGTTTGTTTGTTTGTTTTGTTTTTGTTTTTTTGGTGTTCCCTGATTCAATCCTTTTTAAGACATTCAGGCACAAGCTAGTAGTTAAAAGATACATTTTAGCCATCCAAACAGAAGACTTGATGACATATGGAAATCATGCTATCTATAGGTGGCTTGCTTACTTCAGCCTAAATTCCCCAGAATAGCTATTATTTACACTTCTGTTGTATCACAAGAGTCAAAGAAACATCTGTGGTATTTACCTAGCCCCTGGATTGCTTAAGAGATGTCACTTATTTGAGTAGTAGTGACAAGTATTTTCCATGTGACCAAGGACAGAGCCCCCAGTTTTCAGAGTGCACATATATTGTAGAATTCTTACCAGACCTATGAGCATCTCCAGGATAGAGTAGGCAAAGTTGACATGGGCTATTTCTGTCCCCTTAGCATTCCGTTGGTATCCAGCCCTCCTTTCTTTTTCAATCTATGGCTATATTTAGAGGAGGGCATATGTCCCAGGATTGGGGACTCAGATAATTCCATTTTCCTGATACAAAGAGATAGGTTTCTGAATGGTCATGTAACCCAAACGAAGCAATGAAAGTCATCTCCTGGGATTTAGCGATCTCTTGCTAAGGACACTATCTTTTGCTAGAATTGCCTGGGATTTAGCGATCTCTCACTAAGGACACTATCTTTTGCTAGAATTGATAACTCTGAGGATGACGAAGCTTAGAGCCACCCGCCCCCATTTCATGAGGAAAAGGTGCTAAGCATCAAGCCAAAAAACAAAGCAAAGCAAAATTGAGAGATAGGAAGGCATCAATGTCCCAGTGATGTTGCTTTAGCCTTTTGATATAGTTGGACTTGAAATCAGCCACACGTCTGGGCTCCTCAGTACATTATATTTTAAATTTGTGTGAGTTGGGTTTTTATCATTGGTGACCAAAGAAGGATTGCTTAACCAAGGACACATCAGGGGATCCATTCATGAAGATGCCAAACAACTGATTAGAGCTGGGGACACAGAACAGATACAACTGCTAAAGCCAGACTCAAGGTGACAGTGATGCTACCCTCTGTTGAATGTCTGCCTCATGACAGATGATTGCAGTGTTACAAACACATGCCCTCTTCCACCCCATCTCCGGCTCTTCACTAATAGGTGATTCCTGATTGACAGTTAGAGCACATTCCTAGCATGGACAACAAAGTGGAATTTGACACCAAGCTATTTTTTCTCCTCGGTCATTTAATAGTGCCTGCTTGAACTGGTTCCTCTCTGCCGAGTGTCATTCAAAAAACACCCAATTGTTGGTCCACCCTTGCTCTGTTGTTGATGAGAATGCCATGTGGGCTAGAATCAAAGCCTTGGTGAAATTTGTCTATTTTACATCTGCTCCTGGCTGGGAGCTTAATGAGATGCATGGGCATAATAAGATGTGTGTCTGGAGTGTGTAATGAGATTCTTGATTCAAGTGTCTAATGAAGCCTATAGCCTAATGAAATGTATAGCGTAATGAGATGCATAGCCTGAATGTATGGTACAGATTTGAAAGTCCTTTTAGAAAATATCATTAGGCATGCAAAATTTTCTCCCATTTATATAAGCCCACTCTTTGAGATTTTTTTGCCTGTAATTTCTCAATGCCATTGTCATCATCACCATGCTTACTTTCCATATCCAAAGCTAAGACAACACAAGGCATGGGCCCTCACTAAGTATGATGTGAGATATGAAAACTAACCATAAATATTTTTGCTTCTTGAGGAGGAAAAATGTCATATTTTGATTCTTTCCCTTCACTTTCTTAATTTTTTAATTTTTAAATTTTATTTTTATGAAAGCATAGTTGATTTATAGCTCTGTGTCAATTTCTGCTTTACAGTATGTTATCTCAGTCATATATATATATATACATATATTCTTTTTCTCATACTGTCCTCCATCATGTTCTACCCCAAGATATTGGATATAGTTCCCTGTGCTATGCAGAAGGACCTCACGGACCTCATTGGACCTTGCCTACCCACTCTAGATGTGATAGTTTGCATCTACCAACCCCAGACTCCCTGTCCATTCTACTTCCTCACCCTCCCTCTTAGCAACCACAAATCTGTTCTCTGTGTCCATGAGGCTGTTTGTGTTTTGTGTTCATTCATGCCGTATTTTAGATTCCACATATAAGGGATATCATATAGCATTTGTCTTTGTCTTTCTGACTTACTTCACTTAATATAAGTCTCTAGTTGCATCCATGTTGCTACAAATGGCATTATTTTGTTCCTTTTTATAGCTGAGTTGTATTCTACTGTATACGTGTACCACATCTTCTCAATACATTCATTTGCTGATGAACATTTAGGTTGTTTCCATGTCTTGGCTATTGTGAATAATGCTGCAATAAACATAAGGGTACATGCATCTTTTTGAATGAAAGTTTTGTCCTGATAAATGCCCAAGAGTGGAACTGCTGGATCATATGGTAGTCCCATGTTTAGTTTTCTGAGGAACCTCCATACTGTTCTCCATACCCACTTTCCCTCCTTCCACCACTTACAAAAATATTTATATCATGGGCATATTTATGAAAAATTGATTTTCCTATAAATGTGAGAAGTTGTCCAAAGGGTAGTAATATTGACTAGGAATGTCCTAGAAATCATTCAGTGCATCGCACTGAAACCCTATGTTCTGACAATGGATGTTTTCAGTAAATGAAACAGTTGAAGTATAATCACTTTGGAAACAAACAAAAATGCTAATAAGAATTACCCCTAATTTTTCCTTTAACCTTGAAAATAGCTGAGAGTGGTTAGGAATTAAACTATAGTGGAGATATTTCCATCTTTGAATTAAACTATAGTGGAGATATTTCCACTTTTTCACAGGTTTGTTTAAAAGTATTAAAGATTTCATTCTGCCAAAAACTACTGGTGATTAACCCCAAGTATGAGGTATACATTACATGAACTGGTCCTAAAATTTCTGAAGAGCTGTGGAGAGCTTTAGCATTGAGAATCTCATTTGCAACAGCCTCTTGGATGAAACCCAGGACACTCTTTTGAAAATTTATAGGGACTAGTCTATCCAGCAGTTTAACAGGCAGTCTGATTTTTTTTTAAAATACCCTAGCCAAGGCTTTATCTCCTTCCCATCTCCCAGATTGAATATCCATTATCTCTCAAGATGCCATTACCCTCAGATGCCTCAGATTTATTTGTCTAGCTCTTTTATAGAATAAAGGCCTGATAGGGTCCCCTTTAAATACACATCCGAACCACATTTGAGAAACCAGCAGTTGGTCCCATCATTTCACTAACTTAAGATTATGCCTTTCTAATGCAGGGGAATCATAAATTTCACTCCCATGTGCATTTTACAATTATGGAAAGGAATGAATCAAAAAAAAAAAAAAAACCACTGAAAGATCAGAATTTTTTTTCCAATTTATTTTCCAGCTGTTCTTTTCTACATATGGGATAGTTTTCTTAGGTATGTATAGATAGGAACCCCTGTGCATATGCTCAATACTAGTTTGTGGATCATTGATTAATTGATTATTTTGATCCAAAGCCTGGCCTCAACCTGATTAACCTTATCTGCCTCTCCTAATCCTAGCATTACTAGCTTAGTATATTTTTAAACTTCTTGATATACCATGAAACATTTAGGCATGAAAGTTTATTGTTAAATTGATAGAATCTAGGTCTCTGAAAGTTTATTGTTAAATTGATAGAATCTAGGTCTCTGTGTTATCTACATGATATAAACCATTGTAGACTAGTGGCTCCCATTTAAACACTAGTTATGCCCTTATGTGCAAAGTGACTCTACAAAATGACAGCAAGTAAAGGTATTTTATTTTTCTAAAGGTATGTTCAAATCTGGAAACTTCTTGAAACACACTGGGGTCTGTCTTACCCAAGTGAACTGCCTACTCTGATCAAATTCATCAGCTTGCTTACCCAATTCCTGTTCACTGGGTGCTGTGATGTGTCACAAATTCAGTTGCATTTATTCCCCCGAAGTTATGTAGCTATCTCTGTGAGTAGCCATTTATTCTTTGCATAGTTTTGTGTTAATGTAGAGGACCAGTCTGTGGGCAGCTTGAGGGATGTACACAGAGGAAGTTCAGAGCTGGCAAGAGCCTGGTTAGAATCAAGGCAAGGTGGAGCAGGAGGCAAGCCTGGGAAAGGACTGAAAATCTCTGGTTCCAGGGAAGCTGGTGGACTTCAACCATGGAGACTCTAGGTCAGAGTTTCTCAAAATGGAATCTCAGATCGCCTGCAGCAGAATTATATGGAAAGTGTGATGAAAAAAAAAATTTAACTCCAATCAACTTTACTCAATCAAAATTTCTAGGAAAGATCTCCAGAATGTCTGGCAGCTTGTAGATGATTATTGAATGAAGAAAGGAATAATTGAACAAACTGTACTGATATTAACAAACATCAAACACTTAAAATCTCTTAGCCATCCAGCTCTTGATTAGGAATAAAACAGATCAATGAAGGATGCCATTAACAAAAGGATGTCTGGTGCTAAGCCAAACGCCATTCAAGTTGGTGGATGGTCACATCCTATCTCATTCTGTCTTCGCCCTTCTTTAGAAACCAAATGGTGTTCCGTAGTCTGGCATCATCTGTGACACCAGTATGTTGTGGCTCCTGAGTCCGCACATGTAAATCTTTCCAACTTCATGGTTCAAGTAAGGTGAAAGATCAGGTGGGCATTGTCCCCACATTTGCACAAAGGTTGATGATAGACACAGCCATAACTTTCTGGAGCCAAGGTTCTGAAAAGTTAAGGCACTTGCTCCAATTCACACAGATGGAATGTGGAAGAGACCTCACAGAAGTCAGATTTTCAAGGCTGGCCAGGAAACCATCTCTCTTGATACTGATTATTATCTTATATTTGCAGGTTCAAGGGATTTGCATGATGTTGGGAAGAAGGCCCCCTTGACTGTCTTCAGTTCCACAACCAGGTTTAGTTTTTGCCCCCAAAGAGGCTCAGGGAAGTTTTTTCCCTAAACAGTGAGCTATCTTCCCTAAGACACATATTGTGGTTAAAAAAAAAAAAAAAGTTTGAAGAAATATTTGCTTTAATAGCTAATATTTTCTTCCCACATCTATGTGTGTTGTTTGCATTTTGCCGTCTCATTCATTTACAGCTCCTCCAATCTTGACTGTATCCCTCTCCTTGAGGACACCCACTCTGGTTCTCAAATAACCATAAGTGACTGTCATACCAAACCAGTGTGTGTCACAGCTTAGCCTACTCAGGCTTCGTTCCCCCAACCTGGCTACCACCCACAGCATCCATGCGTCAACAATTGAAGATCACAGATGGTTAGGACTGGATATACCCATGAGACCATCTATGGTAACTATCATTTCACACGAGGAAACGGAGGCGGGCCAGGGGGTTAAATTCTTCATCCAAAATTTCATTGTGCATCAACACTGCTTTTTTATTATGCATACTTTCTCTTCAATTCAGTTACAATAGGAACAAATTCTATTGGGAAAATGAACAGCTGTTTTAAAAATCATGTTTCTTTTCTCTCTATCTTTTTTTAAAGTGACCTTGATACATCTTTTACCAGTCACAGAAACATGGTAAAACCTATATTTAATCCTGGCAGTATATATGTAAATCAGCTCACTAATAACACTTTGGGTGTGATCATAAAATTATCAGATTGAATAGGAGGTAACTTAGGTTATTTTCTCATGGCATAGGCTTTCTTAAGTTGATCCACTTAGGAGAAAATGATAGAGGCATTTTCTAAAGGCAACCAAACACCATATTGTGATTTGGGGTTAAACTTCCAGGTGACAGAGATGAGCTGTTTCTCTGTTGTTTAAAATAGCGATTTACAGCGGGAGTTTACAATTTCTCAGAGAAGGTCTTATCAACGTAAATGTCAGGGAATTTGTTGGCTCTGTCTTCTGCTTTTGGCAAACATGTGAATCACATCCCCCTAGTCAGTGGAAATACAAGACTGTATATTTTAATTCGTCTGCAGTTATACCACAGAGTCTATAAATATTATATAACAAATGTGAGCAGTACAACTTTCTTGTGCATTCAGGAGACATCTCTGTGATCACTATAATCAACCTAATTGGGCAAGACTGTCTAAGTGAAGGCAATAACATTTGTTTACTTCATTGTAGGAATGTGCTCACAGCCTGGTACCACCACATTTAAATTAGTTTTTATCCAAAACAGAGAGAAATGCACCCTTCCATCAACACAGTCTGTTAATTTGAATGTGTTTAAATTAACTGTGTGCATGCCCATAGCACACTCTGAGGGGCTCTGTTCTTTGTCCTCTTGTGAGAGGGCCCAGTGACATTCAGACCTTCGGCTTCTTGCGTATTTTGCAGATGCAGAGAAGAGGGAGCCCTCTTCTCTTCTCTGAGGTGGCTGCTCACGTGCCTCAAGCTACCTGAAGAACCTGTTTTTGGCTGTTGTGGGGACACAGCAAAATTATTTCTCTTGAGCATTGCAGTACATTGTGGAAAAGGGCAAGACTGTGAGTGTAAAGGAGAGACAAAGGCAGAGGTAGATGAGACAAATCCGGATGAATGTGGGTTACTTATAGCCCTTTTGTAGGAATCCAGTACCCTTTGTAGATGCTACTTTATCTCTCAGAACTAACCTCTTGATACCAGACATGCCCTTCGGTGTCCTCTTATCCCCAAAGTAGTTGCAACATCTTCCTCATTCCAGTCCCACCTACTTCTTTGCCCTTTGCTTTGTAAACCTTTGCCAGGTGCATTGTTTACATCAACTCCCCACATGTTCAATTCAGGATAGGAGCTCCAGGTAGCAAATATGGAGGCAAGGAGAAGGAAAGAATTAGAAGGAGGTTGAACAGTGTCACTTATGACTTGTGCTGCTCCTCATCAAAGCATTCATGTGTCATCCTGGAAAGTGCATGTATTATTATTGCTAGCATTCTTGTGTTACGTGAAAATCTTTTGATGTAGGATGTTTTTATTTATTTATTTTTCTTCTTAGGGCCACACCTGGGCACATGGAAGTTCCTGGGCTAGGGGTCAAATCAGAGCGGCACCTGCCAGCCTACACTATGACAACACTGGATCTGAGCCCCATTTGCTGCCTACGCTGAGGTTTGTGGCAATGCTGGATCCCCAACCCACTGATCGAAGTCAGGGGTTGGACCCATATCCTCATAAACACTATGTCAGGTTCTTAACCCTCTGAGCCACAATGGGAACTCCTAATGCAGGACATTTTAGAAGTCTCTTCATCAGAGAAAAAGAGCCATCTCTACAGGAGGGGGAGGAAGGAAATTCACAGGTTAACCTGCGCAGTCATTCAGCCCACAGCCATGTTGCAGGTGGATGGAAAGTGAAACAAGTTAGAGTTAGAGCAAGAGAGATAAACTGATGCCACAGGCTCATGCTAAAAATACTCCATGACACACCTATATACAAGTCCGGTGACATATATCAAAGTTACCTTATTTATTCCATATGCATTCTTCAGGAGGCATTTTATGTTTTGTTTTGTTTCATTTTCTTATTCTATGGGAAGTAACTGCCTTGTCTCCAGATTTTACCTTAAGTTTTCGAGGGGGATCAAGGAGTGGAATATATCGATAGCCATTTTGGCTGACTTTAAGGGACACCAACTACGGTATCATTGTCTTTCCACTGCCTACCTCCATAAGCCTCGCAAAAATTGGTATTCGCTCAATGTAGGCTGAATGAAAGTCATACCCCATGACTTGCTTCTGGCCCTCTCTGCAGATGTCAGCTATCAAAGAAAGTCTTTTTGTTCAACAATAATTAACTCTAGTTTCTAGATCTCCCAATCTGAGAGGCATGATCTCATAGGGACAATAAAACAACGGCAACTTCTTGCAGTGGGCCAGTAGAAGAATACCTAGAATACCATTCACCATTTCTTGTCAGTTACGTGACATTCTTAGGGAGTCTGATGTGTAGCTGTAGACAACCATGGCTCTCTTTCTTCTTACGGCATCTCCTTTGTTCTCTAGCATGAGCCATTTTGTTGACTTTAGCCAGCAACCGATGCTCCTGGTACATTGCTCACATATTCTCTTTCCTTGATTCTCATTATGTGGGTCTTTTTCAATCGTTCATGGCAGTAACCCAAGCCAAACTTGTTTATACAACCAAAGAATGTATCTATCCATATGCTGGGACCTGCATGGGGAGACACACCTTCAAGAATAGCTGGATCCAGGGGTTCACAATTGTCACTGGGATTCAATCTCTTTCTCCTTCTTTAATAGTTTTCTCTTCAAAGGCAGTTGCAACTAGTAATGGAAAGCTCTATACGCATCTATTCAGCTTTATTGCTCTCGGAAAAAAAGTAGAATTTTCTAATGGCTTCTAAAAAGCATTCTGCTAAGGATTCTAACAAGTCTGGCTTGTATCACATGCCCATCTTTTATCTATTAGTTTTTTTGAGGCACATAGATCTGACAGGGTCAAACAGTTGCTGCTAATAGAAAGAGTGGGTTTAGTTCCACCTGACCCACACTGATGGGTTCCCTTCAGAAAAAAAAAAATGGGGCCTTTTAATAAAAGAAGGAGGGAAAGGGGTGTCAGAGAAGACTATGTTAGTCTACTGATATTCTTTAGGTCTCCTGAAGTGAGTTAGTTATTCCAGGTGCCAAAACAAAGTGAAATAAATTGTTTTTTTTCCCCAGAACAAGTGCTACTTTCTTTGACTAGTTGTAGAAGTGAAAGGGAAGTTGGGGGAGGAATGGATATTATAGCTTGTTTTCTAGAGCACATGTCCCAAGGGCTCTGACATAAGTGAGTCCCTGGGAAGTTGAGCTAAAGGATGATGTGTGGAGTGTGAAGAGTATACCATGCTGAACTCAACCATCACACTTTTTCTCTGCTGCTGCTTGTGTTCTGAGGTTTTATTTATTTTTTAATTTTTAGTTTTTGCTTTTTAGCGCTGCACCTGCAGCATATGGAAGTTCCCAGGCTAGGAGTCGAATTAGAGCTACAGCTGCCAGCCTACATCACAGCCTCAGCAACTTGAGATCTGAGCCATGTCTGTGACCTACACCACAGCTCAGGGCAACGCTGGATCCTTAACCCACTGAGTGAGGCCAGGGATTGAACCTGCATCCTCATGAATCCTAGTCAGGTTCATTAACCACTGAGCCATGAAGGGAACTCTGAGTGTTATGAGTTTTTTGACTTCAAGGTTGCTTCTCATCAGTAATCCCTTCTCCCAGAGCAGCTTCCCAGAGAGGTCCTGGTGATTAAGACATTCAGCCCTGGGGACTGGCTGTCAACTTCAGTGTCTTGTGTCCATTCATGACCCATCCATGAAGTTTTGTGATGGTTTAGGGCAAACAGACTGAGTTTCCACCTTCTGTTCAAATGTCGTCTTCTCAGACAGCCTTTCCTCACTGGATCTAAAATATCACTCCAGTCTGCTCACTTTTTAAATTCTGACCCTGCTTTATTTGTCATCATGGCACTTATTTCTACAGGTGATGTCACATGTGTTTCTTTGCTTATTAATTTTCTCCTTCTCTCATACAATACAGCAAGCAGCATGATCTGATTTTTTTTTCTCTTCTTCTCTGCTGCTTCCCTGTAACTAGAACAGGGCCTGCCCACCCTAGTCATGCAGTAAGTATTTACTGGTTGTGTCAAGAAATAAATAAATGAGCAAACAAAATTATAGCAGGTACAGACCTTAGATCATCATTCTGGGAACCTTATAACACAAACATAGACATACGTTGAATAAAAAATGCCACTGGCAATTTTTTTAAGGTGTGAAAAAAATTGTTTGTTGAAGACCTCAGACCATGCCCTGTACTTGGTACCCTGTTAGTAGTCTTGCATCTTCCCTTAATTTCCTTCTGCCTCACTTTCTGATTTTTCTTTCCCCCCAGAATGGTGACTGAGGTGATGAGATTAATTTTTAAAAATAGCATATTTTGATGTTAGTTTTACTAAGTAAATCCAGAAAAAAATTTAAACTGCATGGAATATTTATACTAATTCTGAAGACTTTTTTTTTTTTTTTTTTTTTTTGAGCAACAGCCTTCAAAAAAACAAACAGAGTTGTGATTTCCTCTTTTCTATGTGTGCATGCTCACTCTGTTAAGGCTTTCATTTTCTGTCTTCAGGAGATTTTATTTTTAGATTTGAATTCTTTTATAGAACAGAGTAAAAGTTCATACCATCCACTTGCTCTTCCCTACAGATAGGCTAAATTAAAATCCAGAAGGCTGGTTTCATAGTCTCATCTCCCACCCAATTTCTTCTGTCCCATTGTCTTCAGGGTGCCTGGATTTGGTGGGTCGTGCAGAGCCAAGCAGAACCAGTAGCCTGTTCTGGAGGCTCTGCTACCCCTCAAGTGCAGTGGGAATTCCTTTCTGCCTGAGTGAAATGTCTAGTCTATAAAACCGGTTAGTAAAACATACTGTAATTTGGAATTTGGTAATACCGGCTTCATTTTGACAGAACCCAGGCTGACCCACAGCATTACATCATGAACAGATGTGAATTCTAAAGGAGTGGAATGATGAAAAGCTACTTCAGAAAGAAGAAAACTGAGTCAAAGGAGGTCTTCATTCTCCTATAGCTTCTAAACTGTAAGCCATGTTTAACCCTGTTTAGTCCAAGCGATCTTAGAATCACCTTTGTCTCTCTTGATATGTACCGGTAACAGCACACACAGATGCTTTCAAAAATGTGTTTTGCATGAAATTAAGACGCATTGGAATCTCATGTTTATATATATAAGAATGCTGTTAGCTTAATGATTTAGGGCAAGTTAATCAAGAAACTTTATCCTAAGTTTTTTTCTTCTTCTGTGGGACAGAATACTAACATAAGTGTGGTTTTATGGGAACAGAAACAATATCTGAGGTTAGGTGTGGAGTTATTACAAGACCAAATGAGCAATGACTGTATGAAAGTACTTTTCAAACTATAAAGCATTATAAAATATTACCAGTAGTTAGTATTAACAGCTATGGGCAGATTAAAATAATGGCAATGACTGTATTATATAAAACTTTATTGCCAGCCTGTTTTTAAAAGGTTATGTCATGCTTTGGATTTTTGATAGGATTTTTCAAACTATATTTGTAACCGTGTCTCACTTTAGACCTAAATTAATTATTGATTATTTAATCACTTAAAAAACCAATTACTATTTAGTGGGAGTAAAGTTGGAAGGGTAGATAAGTACTGAGTGTGAGTGTGTGTATATATGTGTGTGTGTGTGTATATGGAGAAATATATATGTACATATTAAGATGTATGTCTATGTGTGTATATGTATATATAAACATATATCTTAATATTCCATTTTCTTGCAAAATAAACAAAGGTCATGCTAGGATACATTAAGAAACCAATGAACAGATGACACTCTATTTGATCATTTGTAAAGAGTATGATAATAACAGTAAGCAATACTATTATATCCAGACATGGAAACAAACTAAATTTCTATGGACAGAAGAATGGATAAATAAGATGTCAAATACACACACATACACACACACAGACATACACACAGTGGAATACTACTAAGTCATAAAAAAGAATGTGATAATGCCATTTGCAGCAACATGGACGGACCTATAGATTGTCATACTAAGTACGTAAGAAATAGAAAGACAAATACCATGTGATATCACTTATATGTAGAATCTAAAATATGACACAAATGAACTTATCTATGAAAGAGAAGTAGAATCACAAACATAGAAAACAGATTTGTGTTTGCCAAGGAGGAAGGGATGGAGTGGGAAGTGGGGCTAGCAGATGCAAACTTGTATATATGGAATGTATATACAGCAAGGTCCTACTGTAGAGCACAGGGAACTATACTCAATGTTCTGTGATAAATCATAATGGAAAGGAATATTAAAAAGACTATGTATACAATTAATAAAATTAATTATAAGATATAATTATAACAAGTAATATATATATTGCTGAGTCATTGTGCTGAACAGCAGAAATTAACACATTTTATATCAACTATACTTCAATAAAATAAATTTTAAGCATGTTAGGTAAATAACACATCAGATCTTACATACTATGAAGGGCATGCTAAGTCTCTGTATAAAATAGCTCAAAGTTTAGCTTTTACAGTGAAATCTTCATTTAGACCATTTCTGTTTATTGCAAGTATCTATGTTTCTGTTTATAACTACACAGATATGCCCCCTAAGGTTTGACAATTACATACTTTAAGAAGTGTGTCCTCATCAAAACCAGGTAAATCTATGAATTTAATCAGGTTCCCTGTGACTTCGTCTATATCGCATGTATTTCAGGAATTTGAAAACTTGTTCAAAAAGTTATTAAGTAGCTAAGACCAATGCTAGTCAACTAGTGGCTACTATAGATTATTATTTGAGTATATCCCAATCTCTAATATTAACCCCCCTTTTACATTTTACTTATGGAAAATTTACAGTATGTACAAAAGTACAGAGCCAGTATAAGAGACCCCCATGTACCCTTCATTATCTGGCTTCAACAATTATCAAGTGGTGACAGTTTTGTTTTATCCATATCCTACATATATTTCATTGTAATCTTATACTTAGAAAATTAGCAATTGACGATGTTTCCAGATGATGTAAGTTCTTAGATCTAAGAACATGGGGGGCAGGGAATGTCTGGTTTGCTAATATAGAAAAAGAGAGCACACATACAAAGAAAGGGCTTGGTACAACTAGAAAAAGCATTCACAAGGAAACTTAAAATTGAAGTTTAGAGTGTATTAAAGAAGGCTACACATTCTCCACCAATAAGCGGAATTCATTCTCTGTCCTCTGGAATTGCGATTCTTTAAGCCTTGTCCTATAGAATGTAGTGGAAGGAATGTTGTGACAGTTCTGGGTCCAGCAGGTTAACAAGATTGTAATTTCCTTTCTCCCTCTTAGAATACTCATTCTTGGATTACTTCCTCGTGGAACCCAGCCAGAACACTGTGAGAATCCCAAGCCATGTGGAGAGGCCACGTTTGGCACCCCAGCAGACAGTTCCCACTGAGTTCCTGCCTGGCAACCACATCACCTACCAGCTATGGGGGTACCATCTTGGTCTTTCCAGTCTAACCAAGTGCCAGTCTTATAAGATTGCATGGAACAGAAGAACCGCTTGGCTGAACCCAGTCAATGCAATTTGTGAGAGAGAATTTTAGAAGATGCTGTTTTAAGCAACCCAAGTTTTAGGCTGGTTTGTTCAATAGCAAAAAATAATTGAAACAGAATTGGTATTGGACACCTAGTACTGCCATGACAAAAACTTAATGTAACATTGTCTTTGGGACTGGTAGCAAATGGAAGCTATAAGGGCATTGAGGAGACTGTTGGTGAAATTGAAAAGTACAGCAGGAAAGTTACGTGTAGGAAAGTTGGACAAAGGAGAACCAAGTTATGTCCTAGTAGAAAACAGTGCAACTGTTGCCTATGGACCCATGGAAGAAGAAGTAGCAGATGAACATGGATCTGGAAAAGGCTATTTCCAGAAAAAACGCCAAAATTTACTCATTCTGTTGGCCAAAGCAAGTCTGAAGTCAAGCCCATATTTAAAGGCACGAGAATGGGTTTCACTTCCAATGAGATAAATAGAAATAATTGTGGCTTTGGTCAATCCATCATAAGGGGAAGTTTGTATCTGAAGGGTATATAATGGCAGCAGGTAGTGCAAGAGGACTCAGACAAACACCCCACCACCAGCACCACCACCACCACCAAATTCTGACTTAAGAAACACATGGGAAAGAAAAGGTAAGTGTATAAAACCCTTCCACCTTGCATAGAGTAATGGGTTGATTTAATCTTTAATTAGGAGGGCTTGCCAATTCTGCAAACCTGCCCTTTGCTTCTTCTATTATCCCTGAAAGTAATCAAGCAGACCAGCCAGAATAATCACAGATATAAGTAGGAAATTTGCTTCCACTAAGAGAGAACAAACCAGTTTTATTGTTTCCTTGATGTTGAATTAAGTAGCTAGTCTGGTTTTTCCATTAAACAGAATTAAAATCCACATCCAAGCAAATTACTCGGCTCTGCTTTAAACAAAAGACCATCATTGTCAAGACATAGGCTGTTTCTATTTTATCACAGGAAGAGATGTTAAGGTAGGTTAATGTCTTTAGAAATTATTTATCCTGGAAAATCTCTTGTGCATTATACTGAAGTAGACTGGGAATTAGGGGACATTAATCTGAAAGAAAAGGCCATTGCTGCCTTCCTCCATTAAAAGAGACCACAGTTATAGACAAACCCCCAAACACCTAAATAGTTAGATCTTTTTGTCTTTACAAATTCTAATATTTAACAGCTGTGTTCTATTGTGTTGCTTGTGTGTGCCCCAAAGATGGGCCACATACCTTTACACATGGTTTTTATTCATCCATGATCATTTGAAGGTTAGTGAGGTGGTCCTGGGGAAAAATTGGGGATGACCAGGGAGTTTACATTTGGAATTCTTGGCCTCATTTTCCCCGTCTTTTTCCTAGTTTCATAACAATCCTCTCTGCAGAGGAAAAGGTGAGACCCTAGAAGCTGAGACAAACAGGTCAGGGAAGGGGAGAATAAGAATAAGGGGTGAACTCTGATTGCAGAGACAGGTATGTGCCTCTGCATTAATCTGTTGAAGGAGAAGGACAAAGGACCCTGACCTGACTTCTCTCAGATCCATTAATTCAGGGGTGGTGAAGGTCTTAACAGATACGCTAAGAACTTCCAATCTGCTATCTCAATTTTCAAAAACACAGTGAAACTGCAAAGTGAATAGAGGTCAACAGCCAGTCTGTGCATTTAGAAAAGCAAGTTTAGGAAGGACACAGGTTGCTATAAAAGTTGGTAGGAAAACTGTTCTGTGACTCAGCCAGTTTTCCTAACCTACACTTCTTACTCCATAAAAAGGCAAACCATCTTCCTATTGAAGATTTTGGAGGGATTTCCTGCCCTAGGAGTGCTGATGGGTCCTGAGGTCTCCAGTGGTCTGGGATCACCAGCTTGTCTCAGCGACAAAGAATCTGGATAAAAATGGCCCAAGTACAGATAATTCTAAAGAACTGTCTCCCCTTTTCCTCCCTCCCCTCCATGGTTTTCTCTTCTCTGCATGTTTCTCTCTTTCTTTTAGAATTAGGATTTCCAGAGTGCAAGAAATCTTGATTCTAGTTGTGACACTCCCTTGAACTCACTTATAATAATGATAACTTGTGCTAGTCATTTTACCATTCCATTCCATTTTCCCATCTATAAATTGTGGGATTACTCCTTACCTCTAGAGCTAATATCCTATGATGCTATACCCTGGGTCTGAGTTCTCCCAGGGCCCCCAATTTTCCTTAACCACAGCCCAAAAGGCTTTTGTAGAAGATGAATGACTTCTCTGTCCTGCAGTGTGCTGTTTGTTTTGTTTTGAACAGAAAACTAATTAGCACAGGTGGACAAAGAAATACAGTTTGGGGAGAAAAATTAACTGGAATGTCTTACGCGGAAACTAGATGGTGTTTCTATAATATATTTTCTATTCTAGTTCAACATACTAACAATAGCACACAGCACAGCTGGAGGTGGAAATTCCAGAGACAAGTACAAATTTATCCCCAATCTATCACAGCCATAACAGATATCTCTAATCCAGTGGTAGGAATGATCCATGGCAAGCATTATTCGGCTGGCTCTGAAATGCCTCTTGTGCAACCTTGGGTTTGGTGAGGTTACTGAGGGCTTTGGGTTTGGCTGGGGAGAAATGTGGGAGAATGTGCTTTTTCATTTACAGAGCGTGGTTAGCTTGCACAGGGAGGGAATGGGCTTGTGGATGACCATTCCCAAGGGTTCTATTATCAGAAGAGAAAAAACAGTTACCAAATCATGAGTAAACATTGAAGCTGAGGTAGAGAGGAAACAAATACGATCCCATATTTGCATCGTCTTGTAGAGGAGAGCTCAGCCAAGGCAGAAGTTCAGTGTGGAGTGTGCTCATAAGTAGTTGGTCCAGTGCCCAGCCGGATGAATAAGATTCATCTTTCTCCCCAAACAAGCGTTTCCTGCTGTTTATTTATTTATTTATTCATTCATTCCTTTATCTGTTTGTTCATTTTTCTGTTAAATATCTCCTAGATTTCCATGCTCACAGCGCAGAGTCGTCCTCAAAGTTTCGTGTATCCTCCTGTGCAACAGATCTGGGGCTCTCTGTCTGAAATGTCTTTTCCATTCCCTTCTTTCCACCTGTTGCTCCCTTCTTATCACACTGATCCAGAGCCTGCATGAAAAACAAACCCCCAGCTGAAGTGTTCTGTTCTCATAGGTCTCATAACCATTGTTTTACATCTTTCTGATAAAATTTATCAAACACTGCCTTGCTTTGGTTCAGTCTGTATTTTTGTATGTTTTATGTACCCTACTGGATCATAAATGGATGTCAGGCAATGTTTCTTTCATGTTCATTTAGCTCTGTACCTTTTACATGAGAGCCTCCATACATTTTATAAACGGATGTTAAAAGCTAACAAATGATTTCTTCAGATCCGCGAAGCAAGTAGTGTAGTGTGAGAGTAGCAGCAGGATGGAGAGTACAAATTTGAGCAGTGATAACAATCATAACAACAATGACATATTCATTGAGTGCTCATAGATTCCAAGCCTTATGCAAATCATATAGATACGACGGCATGGAAGAGTAAATAAGAATAAACAGATAAGCATGTTTGTTACTGTTACAGACTGTACATTTTTTTTTTTTTTAATTTTTAGGGTTGCACCCGTGGCATATGGAGGTTCCCAGTCTACGGGTCAAATTGGAGCTGCAGCTGCCAGCCTACACCACAGCCACCACAACCTGGGATCTGAGCCATGTCTGCCACCTATACCACAGCTCAAGGCAAAGCCAGATCCTTAACCTACTGAGTGAAGCAAGGGATCGAACCCAAATCCTCATTGATCCTAGTTGGGTTCATTAACGACGAAGCCACGAAGGGAACTCCAGATTGTACAACATTTTACAGATTAGAAAACTGAGGAGCAGAGGAGTTAAGAACCATATTCAAAGTCATATCATCCATAAGCATTTGTATTAAATTCCAGAAGGCCTGACTGCAGATCTCAGCATGAAACAAAATTATTCTGTGCCTCAATCTCTGTGTCTCCTTCAGCTCACAAAGGGCAAGCATGTCATGGGGTGTCCTCTTGCTTTGTCTTTCTCTTGCTCCTGCACAACGTCTTGGACTCCCTGACCCTTGAACCAGCTGCCTTAGAGCTATCGTCAGAGTTCAAGGTCAGAGGGTCCATGGGTAGCCAGGACCACATTCCTTTCTCCCATTATGTCCAGATGTACAGCTCTGGGCTTTGCCAGGTACCTGAGGATTGGGCAGGATAAATGGAGTAACTGAGTGTCCCCAGAGGGCTCCTCCTGACTCCAGGCTTCCCCACGGACCTCACATTCTGTGGGCAGAGATTCCCAATATACAAGAGAAGTACCAAATATCGAGTGGTGATAATGAAAAATGAAAAGTGAAGCAGAGTGGAGGAAAGGGCATGAGCAGGCTGTTTTAGGTGGGGTGGTCTGGAAGGGACTCTTTTATAAAGTGCCAATTAATATGAAGTAAAAATTTTGAAGGAAGCTTCCTGAATGTATGCACAGCCACTGATTACAGTATTTTTTATTTCATTTGGTGTATGCTGTCTTAGGAAGCAGGTTCAACCATACTAAAAATAGAAACAGGCAATGACCACACATACATACACACAGCCATATAGACAGACACTTTGACACTGACACACACACGAACATACATCATGAATGAAAATTACGTGGCTAGGGGTATTTTAAAAGTATTAAGCCAAAGGAAGATCTCCTAGACAATGTAAGATTTAAAAGCCAGATAGGGGAGTGTTTAGGGACAAGAGCTTTTCTGCACTCCCAGGGTCAAGCTCCTGGCTGTCACCTATTCCACCTATGCTCAAAGACAGGACTTCTCTAGATCAGTAGGCTTTCAGTTTGATATTCTTATAATGTGGTATTTAGCTTTAAGCTCCTCAAAAAGACATTTCAGGGATATATTTGAATGCAAATTCCAGCCTATTATTGAAACAACTGTTCGATCATAAAACCACTCCTGACATGTGAGGGATTATAGGCTGGAGAAATAAATGAAAGTACAATTTATTAGTCATTGCACCATTCAGTTTTGAGGAAATGCAACCCTTGTACTTCCTGTCAAACGATTATTAATAAAATTAATACGTCTTTCCCTTTAAACTTATAAAATTATACCCAATGCAATAGATTAATTTCTTACATGTCATCTTTTTGGAACAAAGCAGGAAGACAGGAGAAAAGAATTCATTTCTTTGAGCCATTCTCTGCAGTTTAGCCTCTGACAGTCAAATTTCTGTGACAGTGTGGTCCTTCATGAACAGGTGCCCATTGCAGAAAAGTTCAACCATCCAAGGGTCTGCTAACATGATACAAGAGAATCCAAACATGCTTTTTATCCACCTTAATACATCTTAGTCCTCCTCTCTGTATTGATTGTCTACAAGCCCCTGTAATGAAACAGAGGGATAAAGCTCAGTAATGTGAGTATATTTGCCCTTCTTCCCTGTGTGCATTAAGTCCATTAACAGAAACAGCTCAACAGCATCATTCAGGTCAACAGCTTTTAAAACATGGATGGAGTCTGTGCTGCAGAAAGATAGTTCCCAGAGAGGTGGAGAAATGTACAGAAAGTTGACAAGGGAGGCATACACTGAAAACGAAGAGAAACAAATCTGGTTTACTTACAGAACATCCCCACCCTAAAATTTGAGCAGGCTAATCTTCTCAATTTTATAGAGGATGTTTCATCATTTTTAGCCCTTCTTGCTTCTATCTCTTCATAGGTCCATTTTCTTTGTTTCATGAGACACAAATTTGTGGTTAAGAATGATATCAGAATACAAATTGAAAGAATTATGCCACAAAGGCATAAAGGAATTATTCTGAATTATATCATAGTATAAACTGAAAGAATTATATTACTGAACTCAATGTGTGGAGCTCAGGCGTCAAAGAAACAGAACAGAAAACCAAGTGTTGTGATAATATTAGAGTTTGCGAAGATCACAAACTTTCAGTTGAAGAGATGAGAGGACTGGCCTTAAGAGTTCTCATCAATAATCCACATTTGAGGAAGTTTGAATCTTTGGAATAAAGAAAATGAATGCTATCCTGGGAGCGGGAAATTACTAAGGGAACTAGAAAGGTTGCAAGGAGAAAGAAATGAAAAAAAAAAAGAGTTGATAATGTAATTGAAAGAAATCTGCAAATACCAATCTTCCAAGCAAAAGGATTTTATTTATCATATGTTCATTCATTTGTTCAATAAATAAATATCTATTGAATATTTACTTTGTCATATGCTGTTTTAGACACAATGGTAAACAAAATTGACAAAATCCCTGCCTCCATGGAATTTATAGTCTAATAGAAGAAATAAACAATGAACATTTACATATATTTAAATTTAGTGTTAGATAGTGACAGGTGTTATGAATAAAAATAAAAACAAATAATGAGTTAAGAGATGTGCTATTTTAGGTAGGATTGTATGGCCTGGAAAAAAAGGTGGGGGGCCTAATTTACAGCCTTTCTGATTCATTGCTGTAAAAACTCCTACTCTGGCCAGTACTGGTTACCAGCATATTACTGAGTTCAAAGATGTAAAGAAAATCTCATAATTGCCCCTTGCAAGCTCACTCTAACATACCCACTGATGGATGGAGAAGGTCTCTAGGAAGAGGTGATATTTGAGAGGAAACCTCAAATAATGGGAGAAACTGAGGAATTGAGATTTGTAGAAGAGTATTCAGTCAGAGGATATAGCCATTGCAAGGCTTTGAGTCAAGGCCATGCCTGATGAGTTACTGGAACATCAAGGAGGCCAGGGTAGCTGGAGAAGAATGGGAAAGATAAACAAGACCAAGATTAAGAATTGCTGTGTAGACCATCTTAAAGTCTCTGGATGCATTTGAACTATGGTGAGAAGTAACTGAAGGAGTTTGAGCAGGGGCTTGGGATAATGTCACGTATACTTGAAAAGGATCACTCAGATTGCTAGTGAACAGAATATGGGGGTGGGATGAACAAGAGAGGAATCAGGGAAACAAATTTGGAAGCACTTGTCCATGATCCAGGCAAAGATGTTTGTGAAGTGAGTGGAATAGATACTGGTAGAGGTGATGAAGAGTAATATTTGGGACCAGCTTTCATACACACATATTTATATACAAATGTGTATACATGTGCATATGCACATTTGACTTCTGGAAACTGAACTCCAAATATGATGTGATTTGCCTTTGGTAAAAACCCCAGGTAGTGGCAAAGTTAGGACTGATGCCAAGTCCATACCTGTATTGCTCAGGATGAAGCACTAATGGTGTACTGGGGCTATTTTGAACCAGACCAGAGCTTGAAGATAAACTTATCTGTTAAGAGGTTTGGAATATATTTTGAAACCAGGATGAGTTCCCCTGGATAAGATCTGGAGAACAAGAGAAAGTGAAGAGTCAGTGATGTTTCTATGAATTTTGCCTAAGTACCTGGGCTAGTGGTTTGTCTACAGAATAAGTTAGAAAGTATTAAGAAGGAACATATTTACAGGAGAAGGTTAAGCACTTGGCTTTATGCTGTTTGAGATAACTCTTAAACAGCCATGATGCGACACAAAGAGGCAATTAGAGACAGAGTTTGAAGTTTAGGAAAGATGCTGGATCTATAGAAACAAAGGTGGGAGTCATCAATCTTATAAATGGTATTTAACTCCATGGCATTAGATGAAATACTGATTGAATAAGTATAGCTAGAGAAGATACATGAGGAGGACTAAAGCCTGGGATCCTCCAAAATTTAAGAGTTAAAAGACAGAAGATACAGAAAAGGAAATGAGAGTAAAATAGCAGTAGAGAAAACATAAAACAACAGAATTTTGATTTCTCAGAAGCCAAGAGGAGAAAATGTTTTAAACGAAGGATGGTCACTCTGCTAAATGCAGTTTAGAACTCAAGATACAGATTGAAAACTGACCATTGAATTTGCCAGCATAAGGGTTATTGGTGACCTTGACAGAGTTCCAGCGGAGGAGGAGAATTGGAAGGGTGTTGGGATGGAGCCTCACATGAGTGATTTTGAGTGAGAATGGGTGACAGGGCAGTGAGGAAAGCTAATATAGACAACATTTTCAAGTTTTGTTTTATAGCAGAGCTGAGAAATGATTCAGGGGCTATAGAGAGATTTGGGATCCAAAGGGAGATTTTTAATAAAAATAATACAGCATATGTGTGTTCCAATTGTAACAATCCAAAGAAAAGGAGAATAGATAATGCTGTAGAGAAAGGAGAAAATTACAAGAGTTACTAGAGCAAAGTTTTTGAGTGAGAGGATAGGAAGAGATCCAGAGAACATGATGAAATCAGGTCATTCGTTCACCATAATAGGAAGAAAGGCAGAACTTAAGGGAAATGCAGTTCATGTGAAATGTTGGTGAATGGGGAAAAATATTTCCCTTTGAATACATCTAGGTTTTTTTTTCTGTAAAATGAAAAGCCAAGTCATCAGCGAAGAGTACATAGAGAAGAAGGGATGTTTGAGGTTTGGGGGATGAGTAAAAAGTGTTACCTGTTTATGGGAGATGGGGGAATGACTCAACTTTGGGACAGCCTGTCAGTGCTGAGGGTCCACTGGAAATCTGCTATCATCAATACAAACTGGGGCTGGTCACTAGTTAACATGGCTGGTGTTTTCCTCCAGTGAAATTCAACCATTTGAGTACAGTTGTAGAATTTGAAAGGAGTTGGGTTTAATCAAGTTTGGCATTTTTCCTAGTACAGAAGAAGTAGGAAGAGAAGGGCAAGGGAATCGCTCATGAATGCAAGGAAGTATTTAGTATTTATAATAATAAGGAAGTATTTAGTATTTATAATAATGGTCAATGAGATCCAAACCAGGCAAGGAAAAATGTGAGGAGGAATCTTCGTGTGTATGTGTGTGTGTGTGTGTGTGTGTGTGTGTGAGAGAGAGAGAGAGAGAGAATGTGATGGAGGTACCAAAGTGAAGATAGATATTAATAGATCGAAATCCTAGTTAGTCCGTCATTGTGAGTACTGGAGAGGTGAGCTGAAAATCTAGAAGAAAATTGTCAGAGAATAGATAGGTTAATTGAGAATTGGGAAGTTGTACACCCACAGGTAATAAGGTAGTATGGGGAGATTAAAAAAAAAATAACACAACACCAAATCTAGTCTTCACCCCTGATGATCAAAAAGGTAATTTTGGAGAGGTGGGACTAGGGCACTGGCATGTTTTAAAAGTTTCCCAGATGATATTAATGTGGAGCTGAGGATCCCTGGTCTAGGGAATTATATTTTAATTGGTATGAAGCAAGTTCTGAGCATTATGACTTTAGAAATGTCTTCCAGGGTTAATTTTTTTTAATTGTAGGAAACTATGCATAACTTAAAAAGGGAAATATGTACATCAAATGTCTTTTTCTGTTCTTTCATTTTTTTTTTGTCTTTTTGGGGCCACACCTGTAGTATATGGAGGTTCCCAGGCTAGGAGTCAGATTGGAGCTACAGCTGCTGGCCTACACCACAGCCACAGCAACGTGGGATCTGAGCTGCATCTGCAATCTACAACACAGCTCACAGCAATGCTAGATCCTTAACCCACTGAGAGAGGCCAGGGATTGAACCCATAACCTCATGGTTACTAGTCAGGTTTGTTAACCACTAAGCCACAATGGGAACTCTTGTTCTTTCATTTTAATCTATTTGTCTTTGGATCATAAGTGAGACTCCTGTAGGCTGTATATAACTGGATCATGTGTCTCATCCATTGGAGAATTTAATACATTGGAGAATTTAATACATTTACATTTAAATCAATACTGATAAGGAGGGACTGACTTTTGCCAATTTGCTGTTTGTTTTCTGTATGTCTTTAAGCATTTTTGTCTCTCCTTTTCTGCATTAATGTTTACTTTTGTGTTTAGTTGCTTTTTGTGTGTGAAGTGTTTAAGTTTCTTTTTCATTTCCTGTTGTGTATATTCTATGGCTATTTCTTTTTGGTTACCATGGGGGTTACATTTAGCATCCTAAAGTTATAACACTGTAACTTGAGTATGTACCAGCCTAGCTTCAGTGATATAAAACATTTTTCTCTTTTACATCTATATCCCTGTCTCTTTCTGTTGTTGATGTCACAAAATTACATTTTTATACATTGTAAAAGATTACACTTTTATATATTATATAAGCTAATTCCTTTAAATTATATAGAAAACAGGATTCGAATTTACAAACTAAAGATACAATATACTAGCTTTTAGACAAATAATTGTGTTTTTTCTTTAAATGGACTAGTCTATTGAACCATGTAGGAAATAAAGTGCAGTTATAAACCATTGTTACAATAACACTAGATTTTATAATTGCCATACATTTTACCTTTATTGAGATCTTTAATCTCCACATGGCTTTGAGTTCCTATATTTTCATTTTACCCTGGACTCCCTGGACCATGTTATAGGGGGCAGATCTAGTGGGCACAAATGTCTTTAGCTTTTATTTATCTGGGGATGCCTCAGTTTCATCCTTGAAAGGGCAGTTTTGTCAGATATAGTGTTCTTGGTTGACATTTTTTTTTTCTTTTAGCACTTTGACTCTATCAACACATTCTTTTACGGCCTTTGAAGTTTCTGATCAGAAATCTGCTACTAATCTTGAGGAACACTTGCATGTGACATCTTGCTTCTCTCTTGTGGCTTTCAAGATTCTTTGTCTTTGCCTTTTGATATTTTGATCATGTCTCAGTGTGGGTGTCTGAGTTACTTTTACTCTCAAGTTTGTTGAGCTTGTTTATTTATATTCATGTCTTTCATCAAATTTGAGACGTTTTCACCCATCATTTCTTCAAGTATTCTTTCTGCTCCTTTCTTTTTATCTTTTTCTTCTGGGACTCCCAAAATATGTTTGCTGATCCACTTGATAGTGTGCCACAGGTCTCAGTTTCTCTTTCACTTTTTTTTCTTTTTTTCCCCCATGTCCCTTAGAGTCAGTAATTTTCATTGTCTAATCTTCAAGTTCTCTGATTCTGTCTGCTCAAATCTGCCACTGAATCCCTCTAGTGAATTTTTCATTTCAGTTTTTCGACTTTTCTGGTACAGATTTTTGTTTGTTTGTTTTCTATTTGTTATTTCTATTTTAGTCATACACCATTTTCTTGACTTTCTTCACATCTTCCTTTAGATCTTTGAGCATTTATAAGACACATTTGAGAATTTAAAGTATTTGTCTGGTATATATGATGTTATATCTTTTTCAGGAATAGTTCCTGATCTATTATTTTTTGTTCCCTTTGAATGGGCAATACCCTCCTATTTCTTTGTATGCTTTATGATTTTTATTTATTTATTTATTTATTTTTTTTTTCTTTTTAGGACTGCACCCAAGGCATATGGAAGCTCCCAAGCTAGGAGTCAAATCAGAGCTGGAGCTGCCAGCCTACACCACAGCCACAGGAACCTCAGATCTGAGCCACATCTGTGACCTACACCACAGCTCATGGCAACACTGGATCCTTAACCCACTGAGCGAGACCAGGGATTGAACTCATGTCCTAATGGACACTAGTTTGGTTTGTTGCCACTGAGCCATGAAAGGCTCCTTTGTAATTTTTGCTCAAAAGTGAACATTTAAACCTAAAAATGTGCAACTCTGGAATTCAGAGTCTCTCCCTTTACCAAAGTTTGCTGTGTTTTCTGTGTGTGTGCATTTGTGTGTGTGTGTGTGTGTGTGTGTGTGTGTGTGTGTGTTTGATTGCTCTAAGCTGTCTCTGTGTTGAGAATCAGCTCAAACGGAAAACTTAATGTCTTCTCAGTTCTTTTCTGAGTTTTTTCTTGGACAAGGACAATCTTTTTCTAATTTTCCCTGTATATGCAGTTGTTTTTGAATGTTCTAGTTTTTAATGTCTAGTTCCCAAAAGGGAAAAATAGAAGAATTAAGGGGAGACAAAAAGGCCTTGGCTTTTAAAATTCCTTAAGTCATTTCAGCCTGTGGGAGAGGGGCTTGCAACAATGAAGGGAAGTGCAAGGAAATCAGCCCCCTGCCTCTTCATCTGCACCTCTGTGATCAGAAGCAGCAATCAGCAGGTGGAGCACAGATCCCTGATATTTGGAAGACAGAGTCCTTTTTGCCCACCTTGGCTCTGCAAACTGTGTGCAAGCTGCTCCATGAACTGTGCAGAGCTGTCTATCATGTGGCTGGGGTTCGGGGATAAGCAACTGCTTCAAGGCTAAAAGCTGAATTTGACCAAAATAAGCCTCAATATTCCTTCCAAGTCTTCTCTTGGGCATTGTAAGACTTCAATAGTTTCCAGAGTTCCAAAGTAGTTAGAAAGATTTTGCAATTGTTGTCTTGGCAAGGAGGCAAATTCCTGGTTCTTCCTACTCTACCGTCTTCTTAGAATCCTCTCTCCTTCCAGTTTATATTCAACATAAAGCAAAATTTGAAAATTATTTGCGGGGGTTGGGGTCTGATAAAACATGATTTCTGGCCCTACCTCCAGCGTTTCTGGTTTATTAGTTTTGGGTGATGATAAGTGACATTGCTTCTGCTGGCCCAGAGACCTCACTTTATGGACCAAGAATGTAGACTAGAGTATTAACTTTGGGAGTAGGTAGGTGATAGAAATAAGAGTATAAGATAATAGGTGAACTAACAGGTGAGAGTTTTGATGAAAGAAGCAATATATATTTGTTCATTCCATGCTCTGTATGCCAAGCATCACAGTGTTCCTGTTAACAATTTAAATATAAAAATGCAGAAACTTAATAAATATATTTTCAGCTTTATTAAGTGCCCTTACTGTTTTCTAACAATAACATGTTTATACTAGATGAGGTAATGTTTCTTTTTCTGAGTAGAATTTCCATATTCAGAAGATTGGATGCTTAATTCTATTGGGATATTAGGTGAGCTGAAGAAGTCATCTACACGTTAGATAAGATTTAATGTTTTGTGTTTTATCTTAAAATGCTATGCAAATTTTGTTAAGCCATAATTCCTATTTTAATGGAAAAAATGTTCCCAACATCTTAAAGAAAAAAAATATTCAAGGAAATATTAACTAATATATTGTTTTATGAAATAAATTTCCTTAAATTAGCTTCATGGAAAATTAATACTTGGGATTTCATATCATGGCTCAGTGGTAACAAACCTGACTAGTATTCATGAGGATCCAGGTTCTATCCCTGGCCTTGCTCAGTGAGTTAAGGATCCAGCGATGTTGTGAGCTGTGGTATAGGTCACAGACACAGATTAGATGATCCTGTGTGGCTGTGGTTGTAGTCTAACTTGGCAGCTACAGCTCTGATTTGACCCCTAGCCTTGGAAGTTCCATATGCCGTGGGTGTGGCCCTAAAAAAAAAGACCAAAAAAAAAAAAAAAAGACAATTAATACACAAAGGAGGCCCATTCCTGTGCCCTGATTTTGTTTTTTTCTGGGAGTGAGTAAGAAGCTCTATTATAATAACAATAAAAAAAAGACATGATTTATAACCCTGGTCATAAAAAAGGTCAACATGGAAGCGCTAGAGTCTCACTAACCAAGCTCAAAACTGGGTTTCACACCATCAGTTTTGTAGCTAGTTTCTTGAGAGTTGCTTATGCTCTCTATGTAAACCTCAGTTTACAGAACTGAATAGAAAAATTCAGGTAATGTTTACGTAGCAGAGTTTTTTGTGAGAATTAAATGTGGCGTTCATGTTCCATATTCAGCACAGCGTCTGACGTAGGAGAAGATCTTATTTACTATTAGCTATTACTATTATTGGTACTATTGGTGTTAATAAGCATATCTGGAGTCAAGTCTTTCCCTTGGAGTAGAATGTTTTCTAGATGTGGAGCACATCCCATCTCTTTTTAGAATATCAGCTTTCTTCTCTGAAAAATAAGAGTCAAGAGCTCTGTGGTTCTCAAACTATCCAGAATCAAAATCACCTGGAGTTTCTAATTCAACAGCTCTTGCATGAGGTTTGAGAATTTGCCTTTCTAATAAGTTTATTCTATCTTCTGTTGATATTTACACGAGGGTAATCATGTTTGTGCAATCATAATTTGAGAATTAGAGAAATGAAAGTATTTAAAGAATACAGCATTAGAGAACTCTATGGCCACTGAAAGGAGTCTTGGTGGTTATTTATAAAAGAGATAAGAAGCTCAAAGAAGAGCAGCTGCTGATCCAAGTGAATGCAAATCCAGAACCATCAACCTGATGTGGACCCCTGCTCCGTTTACTCCATAGCTACCTTCAGATCATGAACCACCTGGAAAGCAGTTTTTATTAACTTAGCCCTATTTTAGGCAGTATTTGATCAGATTTCCCTAGCCAGATGATGCAAATGGGATAACAATAGAAATCATAGTTAACATTGTTGAGCCTTTTTCATACGCCAGGAGCACAGACATGAACTATATCCTTATAGATGTCACCAGGACTTGCCATTCAGTGTCATTAGTGACTTCTGAGAATCCTCCAAGTTGTCTCATGAGTGGTCTTTGCCAAGTTTTTCGTTTCCTGCTTCCATTCCCTTCAGTGATGTTGGCTGCTGAAGTTGTCTACAGAGGCTTAGCTGCCTACAATGTCAGAAGGATGCTTGACTTCTCCCCTGAGGGCTTTGCCCTAAAAGTCTGGTGAGCTGGGCACCCCACTATCACAGGTGCAGCCGTGTCTCTTGAGCCTTCATTGTGCCAAAGCCACCTTGTGTTTCAGGCAGATAGTGGAGAACCCCAGAAGTGTTCACCCAAGCTCAGCAGCTTCTATTACCTTAGGAAGCTGCACCCTCAGGTAGATACGGCTGTCCAGCTTTCTCATTCAAACAGACCTTGAGTTTCTGAGCCAGGCTCAGACAGTGGGGAAAGTGATAAAGGGTTTTCCCCCTTTCAGTCCCATCAGCTTATTCACTGTCTTTTTAGTGGTTAAACACAAACTGAGTTTCTCCATTTAGCATCATCAGCCTGTTTTAGAGGGAATCCCTTTGAGAGTCTGGCATTTCTAGAATTTTAGGTGGTTTCATTTTGGACTTTGCGATTTATACATATGTTAGTGATACTTGAAAGGTGATGAATAAAAGGACTGCTTAGTCATTTAAAAATTTTTTTTATTTATGGGTATCAATGCTTTATCCTGTGGGTTAGAATCCAGTGCACTCATTATTTATATTGTTTCTCTAATTGCTCTGCTTTGGTCACTGGAAAGTCCTTTGGGTTGTCTCTTGTATCAGCGAGCAATTTTTAATGGAAATTGGCATTAATATTATGCATTTAAAATTGTAGATTGCGGAGTTCCCGTCGTGGCTCAGTGGTTAACGAATCCAACTAGGTTGTGGGTTTGATCCCTGGCCTTGCTCAGAGGGTTAAGGATCTGGCGTTGCCTTGAGCTGTGGTGTAGGTTGCAGACACGGCTTGGATCCCGCGTTGCTGTGGCTCCGGCGTAGGCCGGCAGCTACAGCTCCAATTAGACCCCTAGCCTGGGAATCTCCATATGCCGCGGGAGTGGCCCAAGAAGTGGCAGAAAGACAACAAAACAAAACAAAACAAAAAAATTGTAGATTGCACTTTTTCTACAGCACAATAGTCACCTGGGGAGATTTCAAAAATATAATCCTTATTCCCACTCCCAGTGTTCTGATTCAGGGGGTGGTGTTGAACCCTATAATCTGCAAAATGTAAGATGGATTGTTAAACTAGTGGGCCTCTCTAAAACAAGACAATCCTTCAATATATATCCTCTAGACACTTGTGTCCATGTATTTCTATCTAGCCCTCTACCAATATACCTATGTACCTTATATAAACACATAATCCATTTAGATGTTCTGTTCTATTACTGGCTTCATTTTTACCCAGTGATTTCATGAAAGTTTTTACATGACAATGAATATGCTTCTATAGTACTTATTTTGATAGCTATTGTATTTTATGGATTATAGTTGGTTGAGATTTTATTATTATAAATAATACTATTCATATATCTCATATATAACTGATTATTTCTTTAGAGTAAATTTATAGAAAGATGTTGATTCAAAATTTATTTACATAGTTAAGGCTTTGGATATATATTGACAATTTGCCCTAATGACACGAAATGAGAGTGCTTTTTACTCCCGACAATTTAATCAATGCTTAATCATGTTCATTTTATATAATTGGTAGACGAATAAAAGTATCTAATAGATATTTGAAATTCTTTTATTTTTAGTGACATTAACCTCTTAAATATTTTTATTGAGTGTTTATATTTCTTTTTATCAAATACAAAGTTGAAATTATTTCTTGATCTAAAGATGTAAATGGGATAGCAAAGTTTTAGGAAGATCGACTTTGTGATAAAAGAGGTATTGCTTGTGCTATTGAGAGCTGAAAAGAGCATTTCTACTCAGCTACTGAAAAAAAATAATCTACAAAATTTCTCCTATGTCTTCTCCAACAGAGCACTTTCATACTGCTTTATTTGTCTATTTATTTGACCATCTCTCGAGTTATGAATGGCCCATCTCTTAAAGGCAAAACTTTATCTCGTTTGATTTATAAGTCGATGCCCATCTAGTAGACTCGTTGGCAGTGATTTCATTACATGTTAGCTGGAAGAAAGAAAATATATCCCATTGATAGTGAAACATCTAGGATTATTCTTGCACCAAGAGGAGAGTGTCATTCACTTTTCTGACTCAATATTAGAAGTAATAGTATCTTTATCCACTCCTCTGTTGATGGACATTTAGGTTGTTTCCATGTCTTGGCTACTGCAAAGAGTGCTGCAGTGAGCATTGGAGTACATGTGTCTTTGTGAGTCATGGTTTTCTCTGGATAGATGCCCAGGAGTGGGATTCCTGGATCAAATGGTAGTTCTATTTTTAGTTTTCTGAGGAATCTCCATCCTGTTTTCCACAGTTGTTGCACCAAATTACATTCCCACCAACAGTGTAATAGTATTCCCTTTTCTCCACACCCTGTGGTACATATACACAGTGGAATATTACTCAGCCATTAAAAGGAAAGAAATAATGGCATTTTTAGCAACATGGACAGACCTAGAATTTATCACACTAAGTGAAGTCAGTCAGACAATGAGACACCAACATCAAATGCTGTCACTTACATGTGGAATCTGAAAAAAGGACACAATGAACTTCCTTGCAGAATGGATAAGGACTCACAAATTTTGAAAAACTTATGGTTTCCAAAGGAGAGAGGTTGGGGTGTGGGGGGATGCGCTGGGGGTTTGGGATGGAAATGCTGTGATGATCATTGCTCAACTATAAATGTACTACATTCATCAAGTAATAAAATAAAATATAACACAAGCAAAAAAAAAATGAAGATGTGGTACATATACACAATGGGATACTCACAGCCATAAAAAAAACAAAATAATGCCATTTGCAGCAACATGGATGGAACTAGAGACTCTCATACTAAGTGAAGTAAGTCAGAAAGAGAAAGAAAAATACCATATGATATCACTTATATATGGAATATAATATATGGCACAAATGAACTTTTCTGCAGAAAATAAACTGCTGGACTTGGAGAATAGACTTGTGGTTGCCAAGGGGGAGGGGGAGGGAGTGGGATGGACTGGGAATCTGGGGTTAATGGATGCAAACTATTGCCTTTGGAATGGATAAGCAATGACATCCTGCTATATGGCATAGTCACTTATGATGGAGCATGATGAAGGATATTGTGAGAAAAAGAATGTATATATATGTATGTATAACTGGGTCACTTTGCTGTACAGTAGAGAATTGACAGAACACTGTAAACCAGGTATAACAGAAAAAGTAAAAACAATTTTAAAAAATTTTAAAAAAGAAGTAATAGTATTTTTTTCTTCTTAAAACTGTTATTTACCTTGCTGCCTACAGTAATTTCTGGCATAATTGTTTTATTTTATCATTTATGTTCTGACTATTTTCCCCCCAAAAGATGTTTTATGAGCTAAGTTAGTTAAAAATAATTAAACAAACTTTTAAAATTGAAGGACAGTTTCTAGGAATTTAAAATAATTTGTTATTGCTTTGGCAATAAGATTTAGTTATGAGATTTCTGAGAGCCAAGAAGAAAGGTAAACATGTTTAGGTTGTGTAATTTTTATTGCCTCAAAGAGGAAGCTCAGTGGGGAAAAACTAGGGGGAAAAACATTTAATCATCAGGATCATTATGTAAAAGACACCTCAGATAGCAGTGAGAACAATGCCTTCTACAGTTTTGTAAGAAAAAGCAAATGACACCCACATAAACAATCATACTTACACATTGTGCGTGTAGATTGAAATATGTTTTACCTTTCTTTGCATGGTTGTATAAGCTAATTCAGCAAGCACATTTTCACATCCAAATTTATAGAGACATAGAGCTTCAAAAAAAAAAAAAAAAAGATCCACTGAAAAGGGAGCTGGGACAAGGTTATCTTGGAGGAGTACTAGCCTAGCCTACACAGGTGCACTAAAAGACTTAAAGATGCCTGTGCATTCCCCAAATTCTTTGCCATAGGTAGATATTCTCTGGGGAGAATATCTGCTTCCTATTTTCAAAGATTGGTCATTGTTCCAACCTGCTTAAGAACTACTTAGTCAAAGTAACAGAAAATTCCCAATTTATTTTCATTTGACTTAAATGTGATGCTGTCTGGGTTATTTTAAAATTCTCATTCCATAAGCTAAGACTCAGGAGGAAGTATCATGGGATGTTTCTGGGAAGAGTCTGGGGTGAGGCGGGGAAGTAAAATTAGGATTGATGCTCTGGGCTTGCATAACCAAGCATGCAGATGATGTGGGGGAGTTGATGGATGTCCAGCGTTGGCTTTTCAGGTGCGTCCCTGCTCATTGAGTAACTCCAGGCCATAAATTGCAATTGCTTCCCTCCTTTTCTAATTTCCAAATCTCCCATTAAAAATTTATAGTGGGCAGTCATCCAGCTATTTATGACTATGTCTAGACAACTGAAAAACAGCAGACGGTGGCAGGGTCGATTCAGGGCTTTCACTTGTCTTGGTGACCAGTTCAGATTAGGGCAGAGTTGATCAGATCAATTAAGTGGAAATCAAATGTTAATGCCACCAGAGCTATCGACCTAAGTAGAGAAACTGCTCATCCCCTCTGGGAGTGGCAGGGGTCCCAAATGAATATCCACTCTTTTGTTTGCAACCATTTGTCAACAGTGTTATTGTGTTAGTCCACTGGCCCTAGCACCACAAAATTCCATAGATTGAGTGGCTTAAACAAAGGAAACATATTTTCCACAGTTCTGGAAGCTGGAAGTTCAAGATCAAGGTGCTATCAGGGTTTGTTTCTGATGAGAGAGCTGTCTTCTTGTTTTGTAAATAACTGCTTTCTCTCTGTCTTCCCATAGTCTTTCCTCTGTGCACAAGTGGGAAAGAAAGAAATCTCTGTGTTCTTCATTTTACAAAATAAGGACACCTGACTTATCAGATGAGGGCCTAGCTCTTATGACTTCATCGAACCTTAATTTCCTCCCTAAAAGCCCTGTTTCCAAATACTGTCATGTTGGGAGCGGGGGTAGGGCTTCAACATACGAGTTCTGGGCAGACACAATTCAGTCCATCACTCAGTCTCTAAATAGGGCAAGGCTATTGAAAGCGTCCTGTGCCAGTAAGGCGACACCTCATTGTTTTTAGACAAGATGCCTTAATTATCAATTACTGCTGTAGCAGTGAGTCAGCTCTCTTTGGGAGGGACCATTAGTTGGCATTCATAGCTTGCTCAGAAACTGTCTATACTTTTTTTTTTTTTGTCTTTTTGCTATTTCTTGGGCCACTCCGCGGCATATGGAGGTTCCCAGGCTAGGGGCTGAATCGGAGCTGTAGCCACCGGCCTACGCCAGAGCCACAGCAACGAGGGATCCAAGCTGCGTCTGCAACCTACACCACAGCTCACGGCAACGCCGGATCGTTAACCCACTGAGCAAGGCCAGGGATCGAACCTGAAACCTCATGGTTCCTAGTCGGATTCGTTAACCACTGCGCCACGACGGGAACTCCGAGAAACTGTCTATACTTTTTTGATATTGTTACTCACAGAGCACCTGGAGACAAACAGAAAACATTCAGGGCACCAGAGGGGAGACATGTGCAACGATGACTCTCTTGGCCACTAGAGAATTCATACTTTTAGAAATGGAAGCCCACATCCAATAAAGTTTTTAAAAAAGAAAGAAATGAAAGTCTACCTGATAATGTCTTGTAAGCTGTGTCAGTAAAGCTGGTCTATAGAAATGGGAGAATGCCTGGTTCAGTGCCCTGACACTTCCTGTTACAGGGCGGGCATTTGTTTGCTTGTGGGGTAATGGGCTATGTGTCACTCTTAATGATGTGGCAAATTGGAGATGGTGGAAGCATAGAACAATCTCAGTCTGAGTGTGGAAAGAGCACAGGATCTTAGAACTTTAGAGAGGGTAGATTTTCAGGATTATAGAATACTAATGGTCCCCTCTGTTTGCTTTGTGGTTGAGGAAGCTCTTTTGTACACTGTCTGGTCAAACCTGATGCCAGGTGTGGACATCTGAACAAAGCGGGACTGGCCAGGTTTTCTCTGCTAAGGATTTGGAATTGGAACAGAAAGTAATTGGTTAATCTTTGCTGATGTCTGGAACTAAGGGTATGTAAATACAGGAACTATGAGAAAGTTGTATCTGAATGGACCCAGTGAAGAGTGGATCAGACATAGCAGAGATGGGTTTATGGAGGAGCGGAATAGACCAAGAGCTGGAGAGATTGGGGTCGGGGAGGCAGAGACTGAGAGGGTAACGATTCACTTCCTTATGGACACAGAAGGCAAATCGGAATGGCATGGCCTTCTCTGTGGGTAGGTAGGTAGGGGCAATTCACAGACTAGGAGGAGGGCTACTGCTGTGAGTTTTGGAAACCACCAAATGGATTTACTAGTTTTACAGTTGGGCTCTGTTTTCATCTTTATGTCACAATACAATACTGCCTTCTAGAATACATACGAAGCCCATAGTTTAAACCTGAAGGTGTATATCAGTATAAAAATAGTAACCCTTGCAATGAAATCCTCCTAAAATATCTCAGGACATTTATACATAGATCCCTGAAATATTTTTTAAAATATCTTCTTATTTTTCTTTTATGGCCCATTGTTCCCACACACCATGACTTATCCCCAGGCATCTTGATCCAATGACCTATTTCTAGAGGAAAAAAAAAACAAAAAACCTTTCGCCTTCACCTAACAGCCTCCTGAGATTCCCTTTACCACATACTGTTTCATTACAAATGCAAGAACTTTCTAGAAGGATAAAGAAGGAAAAGAGAATGAGACAATTAAGATAAAATCCTCCTATAATTCTTCAGAGGAAAGGCAAATACTGCAAAGACTGAATTTTATCATTTGTATCCCTGTAGACTTATCATAGCAAAAAAAAAAAAAAAGACTGTAAAATCTTAAAATTTTGGATCAGAGAATCAGAGAACTTACTGAATCACAAATTCTAGACAACAATGCAATAAATGGGAACACTTGGTCTCAGATTGAGAAGCACCTTCATAAAGATTATACCTCTAAAAAGAGCAGCCTGATAAAATTAATGTTTTGAAAGGATAAAATATTGAACTTATATAATTATCTAGTGCTGGAACAAGAAGGAACTTAGAGACAATTTCTTTAGCCTCCTTTGTAGGTAAGTACATTAAGGTTGAGAGAATCAGGTCTGAGATCTAATTGGCACTAGAGCTAAAACTTAACCTACTTCTCAGAGTGTGGTGATGAATGTCTTTATCCCTGTAGACTATCGGCTTCCAAACATTTTATCAGTTTTAATTTTCAAAATGGAATCATTGTTTAAACAAATTAATATAAGGAACTCTAATTTGTAACACTAATAATCTTTTGAATGAAGCAGTGTTTTTGCAGCTTCCCCCAACACATACACACACACACAGTGTCCCTTCTGCTTACTTTCATTATGTACCTTGCGGTTCCTGGGGAGATACTGAGAAACTTCTAGGACTCTGCAAAACAGTGTTTGGAAATCCCTAGTTGGAAACACACTCACAATAAGACACACCACTCCCATCTCCATTTATAAGGTTTGGGAGAATTCAACCTTTAGAAAGAGAATATATCAAAAGAGAACATGCATTTGCTTCAAAAGGTCACACTGTAAATTTATATATTTCTACAAAACAGCACAGGACAAGGAAGAGAAAAATGGATGAGAAGAAAGAGGAGATTTAAAACTACCTCGAGATCTGGGCTAGGTGATGTATTAGAAATCATTATTTATTTATCTTCTGAAGGGGCAGAAGAGTATGCACTTGGTCTCTCCGTTGGACTGAAGATCTGTCACTAATCGATAGATGTTTAGACAAGACGACTGCTTATGATTCCTCCCCGACATACAAGTCAGACACAAATCATTTCACCAACTTCCAACCTGCTTACTAATTTTCCTTTCCAAGTATCATGGCTTCCTAGGGATCTGCTGACTTTATTAAGAAACAAAAATATGGAGTTCCTGTCATGGCTCAGTGGTTAACGAACCCAACTAGTAACCATGGGGTTGCGGGTTTGATCCCTGGCCTCGCTCATTGAGTTGAGGATCCGGCGTTGCCATGAGCTGTGGTGTGGGTGTCAGACGCAGCTCGGATCCCATGTTGCTGTGGCTGTGGCATGGGCCAGCAACTGCAGCTCCAATTTGACCCATACCCTGGGAACCTCCATGTGCTGCGGGCGCGGCCCTAAAGAGACAAAAAGAAAAAAAGAAAGAAAAGGAACAAAAATATCTTTTTTTGTATACACATTTGTTCTTCAAAAGTCTTGCTTGCAACCCTAAAAAGGAATGTCCTGGACTTTCTAAATATTGAAAACACAGATGAGGGTAATGAGGGCTAGAATAAGGATTAACTGAGGAAATTTAACAATCTAATACAAATGACAGGCAAATTTTAAGGAATGGAGTTAAAATGAAGAATAAGGGTGTGACATTTCTTTTATGACTAGTTAGTGGAAGAGTTCCAAAGTTGGCTTTCCTTTAGTCACAGCCATCTGTCAAATATTATACCAAAGGCCTATTCTAATAAAGTTCTTAAACTACTTTGAATTTGAAATGTCACTGGCATCTGAAATAAAGATTTTGCTAAAATTAAGTTTTTGTATTTATCCGTGTATATTAAAAACAACAATGAACCTATGAGCCTAAATCATGATTTTGATAGATTTTTTAAAAAGTTTTAAGGTCTTAAAAGACACAAATACCATTTTTTTTTTTTTTTTGGCCATCCCTGTGACACGCCGAGTTCCCGCCAGCACCCAAACCTGTGCCACTGCAGTGACAACGCCAGATCCTTAATTTATTAGGCCCCCAGGGAACTCCTAAAAAGCATATTTTCTATGAATAAGAATGTGATCATTCTGATTGAGTAATATAAAAAGAACACAAACACACAGTTTTAAAAAGAAACTTTAAAAAGTTAACAAGGCACAAAAAGTAATAAAAGTAGTTTAAAATTTAAACCTGAAAAGAAACAACCCTACTGTCAGACTAAAACGATGTAGGATATGTTTTCAATAAGATATTTATGATAAGTAGAAATTAGTCTACCTGAAACTCAGACTGAAAAAATCCTGCTGTATAATTCTTGTTCTAATATGCTCACATTTTATCTACATTAAAATATTCTCATAGAAAGAAGAGAGCTATTATTGTGCTAATCTTACCCTCCTTTTAGAGTTCCTAAGTACTCTGGTTATAGACTCTATAGAAATTCTTGGACAAATAGATTTCTGTGTAAGAAAATTCAGAAGCAAAGGATAAGTTCATATAATGATCACGAATGGTGTAATTAAAATTAATAAACTGTATCCAAGTCACTCCCAAAAGGACTTCTATTTCAATGTCTGCCTTTATAATTTCAAATAGTTACAAACTGAAGTAATAAATGCATTTATATCCAAATTCATGTGGCATGACTCTAAACTTAGAATGAAAATGAGAAGGATTTGCAAATAAACAATGTGATTATCTTCACCCCATCATGGATAATTGTCATTCAGGTTGGTGGGGACAGCTAATGGTGTGCCTGGGTAGAAGAATTAAGGGTAAGAATTGCATTGTTATTATTCTTAATAGGATGAACCAACGCCAGTTTGCATGTAACATTGGCATTTTTATTTGGCATAAGAGGGAAAAGTGTCTGGGAAATGTTTCAAGGTTAGTGTGCTGTGGTGAAATAACTCTGGAAGTGGCACCAAAAAACCCAACTTGGAATCCCTGTATCTGTCATTTATGCAGTGCGTGACCTAGGTCAACTCAATCATTTGGGCCTCAATTTTGTCATCTGTAAAATGAGGAGATTGTAGCAGAGGATTTTTCAAAGATCTTTCAGAGCTAATGTAATTATGATAACTCTAAATGCCTATAAAATAGATTTTAAAATAAAGAACGTAATATGGAAACTAATGGTGAATAATTTAACAACAACAAAGGACTGCAGATGGCATAGACTTCCTATATAGTGAATATACAAAAGGGAAAATATGACTTAATTCCCATATTTGTTAAAATTAAAGAGAAGGCATAATGAAATCTGGGGCATCGATAGAAAATATACGAAGAACTAAAACTTAAGGAAAAAAAATCTCTTTGTCTTAACGCATCTTGTATTCCATATTAAATATATTTCCACTGGGGAAAAAATGGAAAAGATTTTAACTTTTGTTATTTGGAGAATTTTAAAGAAGTTATTAAGTTTGCTCTTTTGATTTAAACTTTTCAGGCAATGACACAAGTTGAGCTGCATAACTGACATAACATTATATTTTTAGATATTTGATAAAATATTGAATATTATTGTTTTTAGTTTTCCTCTATATCTTAGAGCCAAGAAATATATTTTTTTCTGATCTCAGATATTTTCTTAGCTCTTGAATGTGGTCTAGGTACTGGACACTGAGCTTACACTGCCAAAATAATAAAAAGAGTCCAGTAGAATTTCTTCACTTATTTCTTGAATAAATACGTTCTAGGCATGTACATCCTTCAACACTTAGTCAAGTTATGGTTCCTCTTTGTCTCTTTTCTTCTGGAAATGAGGGTAAAATTTCTCAGGACCTATTGACTATAAAGGTCAATGTTATTCTATTTGGGTAACAGAAACCTTGATATAGTGTCAAAGATTTATCCCCCCTTCAAACACCATTCCTGCCAGAGCAGGTGCTCACTGAATTTGACTGACACAGGGGACCTCTTCTCTTCCCTCCCACCCTCCATCTCTGGGCTGGATCTGGATGAAATCACTGCAGCCCTTCCTGTCTCCTTTTCTTCCTCCCCACAGTGCTCCAACTATGACTTACTCTTTGATCCCTTCCCAGGATAGCAGGATCCAACCCATGTCGAGTCTAGGAAAACATGAAATAATAATATCTGTTGTGGGAAGAGATCAGAAAGGAATCTCTATGAGTTTCTTCAATCCAGCAGCATCCCTCAGGAGAAACCTAGCAGATGCCATCTGCAATGAGGACACCGAGCATTATACAGAATGGCAGTGGGGGAAAGAATGGAATACAGGACAAAAGTACCAACCTAGTGGATGTGCTCTGAATGCTGAATGTATGGGGAAATATTTTTAAAAGGCCAATGGCTTATGATAACATAAACATATATAATGTTTTGTTCTGAAGCCTCTGGTTTGAATCCAGGATAGGTTAGTGATCATTAGACTTGGGTGCATTTAAATGGCCATTTGCCTTTGTACCTAATAAAAGTATATCTCTGATATAGAAATGTCATACAACTCTGTACTTAAAAAGCAACTTCCTACCAATCATCTGTGTATTCCCGTCTACCACTTCATTGCAAACTCTATTCAAATCCACCTTTCTCTATGAAAATATCTCTTTATTAACCGGGTTGGAGAGAGGCTAGCCACTGCCTATAACAACCCCTGTGGAACTTTCTTTCTCATGCACCCAATATGAGTTAATGAACTTGCCTTTTCTTCCTCCCTCAACACTCCAGAACAGAACACACTGTGGCCAGAGCCTCGGGGGTGAGATGGTTATTTCTATACAGCTCCTTGATCTTCTACATGGAATGACTTACTGTTGCAGTGGACAATTTTTGGTTCAATATAGCAGAAACTGGATCTATCTAACATAAGGCAAAAGGAAAGATATGGTAAGAAAAGTGGACTGCCTCACAGGATCATGGGGCAGCCCAGAGAACATGCTTGGAAGCACAGGGATCAAGGCAGGAGGAACGGTGGTCCACCCCCCACGTTTTTCAGACGTTGCCTTGCTCTGCTCCTAACTTCAATTCCAGAAAGAAAGCTTTATATTGGTTTACTTGGAGCCACCAGCCCTCCTACCTCCTTATCACAAAGAACACAGGGCACTTGAACTATTCCTTCTCATGTCAGAGAGGAGTTTACTCAACTAGAAATAAGGGTGCTATTGACAAAAGATGAAGAACTGTTTGCTAGGCAAGTGAAAGAATCAGCCAATAATCACCATACATTTACTGAAGATCATGGAAATCACTTAGAATACCTGTCGCAATCAAAGGCAATGTAATAAAGGAGAAAGAGCATGGGCTTGGGAGTCAGACCACTTGGCTTTGCTACTTACTAGCTGGATGACCAGTCCTTGCTGAGCTTCCATTTTCACATCAGCAAATAGATTTACCTCGTGAGATTATCACGTGGATTGATTAGCTAAGTAACTTCCCCAGTAACCGACATCCAGTAGGAATTCTAAATACTACTATCTACTTTACCATTTTGGTCTTTGCTGAGCACTATTGCCCAACAATTCTAATAATAACTCCGGAGCTTTTTACTTGCTCTTAAGCAAGTATATTTTTCCTTTAGAAAACTTTATTTTATGATATTAACAGAACCCACCCCCTCTAAAGTCACTTGTGCATTCAGTAAATAGTGCTTTGTTATGCCCTTTTCCTAATTCTTCCATTTAGTGATTGTAGCTTATATTTTGTTGCTTTAGCAAAGTTCTTGTTGCTGTGTACTTTATATTTTGACCTAATGTTGAGCTCAATTCCACCACCACTGCTGGCATACTTCTTGCCTTCCCAATCTTTGTATCTGCTCTTCTAGGCTCCCCTCGTCATTTATCCAAGTGTTTACTAGGACTGTCTTATTTTTGTAGTTATCCTTGACATCTTTCACCTCATCTTGCCCCAGAGTCTATCAATCACCAGGTCTTATCGAATCTGTCTCTCATATACTTCTTCTTCTTCTTTTTTTTTTTTTCTTTTTAGGGCCCCACCTGCTGCATATGGAGGTTCCCAGGCTAGGGGTCGAATCAGCTACAGCTGCTGACCTACACCGCAGCCATAGCAATGCGGGATCCAATCCATGTCTGCAAACTACACCACAGCTCACGGCAATGCTGGATCCTTAATCCACTGACCGAGGCCAGGGATCGAACCCTAAACCTCACCATTCCTAGTCGGATTTGTTTCCACTGTGCCATGATGGGAACTCCTCCCAAATACTTCTTGATCCATTAACTTCTCTCCAAATGTACCATCAGCAGCCAAGCTACCACTGGTATGTTGTTGAAGCCTTTGAATTAATATCCTTATATTCTTTTCTCTACATAACAGCCAGAAATATTTTTCTGTCCTGAAAAATGTTCATGTCTTCCCCTTGCTTGGAATTTATCTGAGTTGGGACAAAAAGACTCTTGTGTTTCTCTTTTACTCACTTGTATTTGACACCAGGCATGTGAATTTTTTTTTTCCATGTTAAGCAATACTCTGTGACACCAATTGGGTATCCTACAATTCAATTCAGTTCAGAAGTGAATCAATGTTGGCACAGACTTTGCAGGTTAGGGTTTCAGTCTCAGAAAACTGCTCCCCACTTTGGACACAAACTATAATGGTCTGTCCCCCAGTTACCCACAACTTCTCTCTTCCTTCGCTGCAAATTGAAGGTTTACACAGCTCTCGTTTTGGATTTTATCATTTGCTAGGACAGTTCAAATAACCCAGTCAAACACTTGTGTTTTCTAACTTATTATATAATAAAGGATACAGATGATCAGTCATATGAAGAGATACATAGGGTAAGGGTGGATGGGACCTGAGTGTGGGAGCTTCTGTCCCCCCATGGAGTTAGGTATGCCTGACACATGGATGTGTTCTCAAACTGGGAGCTCCTCAGTCCTGTACCTTTGAGATTTTTAGGGAAGCTTTATGTATGATAGAGAATTAACTCAATTTTTAGCCCCCTTCTCTTCCTGGAGGATAGAGGGTGGTGCTAAGATTTTGTGGCTTGGTCTTTCTGGTGACCAGTTTATTTGCTGTTTATTACACACACCAGACAACATAATCCAAATGAGCAAGAACTAACTTCATCCTATTAATCACTAGTTGATGCCCTCAAATATTTAATAAATGAATGAATGGCTGTATGAATGAATGATTCTAATGAGGCAAAAATATGGCATGATAGTTGTGAAGATATGTAAATAAAATAAAAATAAATTAGGGATAATTTTTTTTAATTTAAAAATTGTTATACATATTTATCAGAGGTTTATATAGGACTATGGCATTTTTCTTTATACTTTCGTTTTCTATTTGTGTCAGGTAATTCACAGAAATTTTTTCATTTTGTTGCTTTCTATTTGGGGTATAGGACTGCTACCAAAATGTAACCTTATTTGAAACAGTATGAAAAAAAAACTTTTTTAGTTCTTTAATGTATACAATTATTTTCATTAATTTTACTAACAGCTAATATTTATTAAGGACTGGTTATATACCAGTCACCATGTCATGCACTTTACAGGCATTTATTCCACCCAGCCATCCTGTAAGTGAGGGAATATTATTAGCGTCCTCATTTAACAGGTGAAGGCAAAGAGCCTTAGGGAAGTTTAGTCACTGAAAGTCACATGGCTATTTTTTTTTAAATTGTCCTTAAACCCAGTGCCCTTCAAAATTAACCTAAACTCTTCCTCATTTTAATGTACTTAGATTAAATTTTTTTTTGTCTGTTTGTTTGTTTTCATGGCTACTCCCCTGGCATATGGAAGTTCCAGGCCCGGAATGGAATCCTAGATGCAGCTGCAACATATGCTGAAACCGCAGCAACAAAGGATTCTTTAACCCACTGCACCAGGCACTGAACCCACACCTCTGCAGCAACCCAAGTCACTGTGTTTGGATTCTTAATCCACTGTGCCACAGCGGGAACTCCAGATCTTAATATATTCAGATCATTATAAAGTTGTTGTCTCCAATATTTTCCTTTTAAGATATCCCTGGGCATTGTTAGGGCCTGTAAATAGGGTATATTATATAAGATATTTCCAAATCTAAAATGCAAGGGTCATAACAGTAGTGGCTACTCCTTATGAAGGTCTTCAAATGGCCTGTGTACTGTTTGGAGTGTTTCACATATACTATCTCATTTAATTCTCCTAAAAGTAATCTGCTATGTCTCATTATCCCCTTTGAAAGATGAGAGAGAGGAAGTTCATCAAAGTTAAATTTTCAAATGTTCCACTGCTATTTAAAAGCACATGTCCTCCGACTTCCAGCCTCAAGGTCAAACTCCTAACTGATTTGTAATGTGTTTCTTCTCCATGCCTACCCCACTGCCCTCACTACTATCATTGCACTGCTGGGCCTGGCCTTCCCTGACTTCTTCCAAGACCCCAGATCAGGCTCAGTGGCCTCTTGTTATTCTCAAGAGCACTGCTAAGTGAATTCTATCATATAAACATACAGGGGTCAGATAGTCTCCACTAGTAAAACACCTCACTGGATTCCTGCCATGGCTTTGTTTAAGGCACATGTCTTCCACTCTATAGGAACAACCTTAATTCTCTGAAAATGCTCAAGGTTTTCAGGATTGCTTCTGAGAAGTGATTTTTGTTTAAAGACTCCTATTCCCATGACTTAGCAACCTTTTTCATTTAATTATTGCAAAGATCCAAATTTATAAGTTTTGGAAGCTCCGGCAGTAAAAGGATATCATTGTCTGTTAGGATTCTGAAATTTCATTGTGGATTGACTATTGTTTTCTCTGTTATAATAGCATACCTTGTCTTTTTTTTTTTTAATTTTATGGCCTCACTATGGCATATGGAAGTTCCCAGGCTAGAATTAAATCTAAGCCACAGCTGCAACCTACAGTGTAGGTGCATCAACAGCAGAACCTTTAACCCACTGTGCCAGGCCAGGGATCAAAACTGTACCTCCACAGCCAGCCAAACTGCTGCAGTTGGCTTCTTAACCCACTGCACCCCAGTGGGAACTCCCCTCATTGTCTTTTAATAATAATACAAAAATTATATATACATACATATATTATTATTCTTTCAGAGCTAGTATATATGTGATATATGTGTATATGTATGTGTGTGTGTTCATATATATTTATATATGTAAGTATTCTACTTTATCCAAGTTTGTTAACAAGTCACATTTCAAAGTTTTCTTTACAGTTGACTGTCATTTAGTTTTCTTCTGTCTTTGTTGTCTATGATGCCAAGTCACTAAAACTAAAGGTTGCCAGTGAGTTCACGGGGGTGACCTGAGTTGGGGAAGATGAGGGAAAAGATGTTCTTATTATTAAAAGAAACCATAAAATACATGCTTCTTTGGAATTCACTGCAAGGTGGAACTCTCCCCCTTCCCCTGTCATTTCAGGATCTTCCATTCACAGACCACTGTTTTGCTTGTGAAAACATATGAAATATCCAGTGTGCCTCACTTAATGTAAGAGGCTTAGTTCCCTAAGGCAGGAAATTTCCTACACACCTACTGTCTGTGATCTACATTATAATAATACACTATACTTTATTTTCCAGTCACTTGCTTGTGTGGATGACTATATAACATAAATCCTTATGCCTTTTTTTTTTTTTTACTTTTTAGGGCCCCTCTTGTGACATATGGAAGTTCTCTGCTGGGGTGGAATTGGAGCTGCAGCTGGCAAGCCAATGCCACAGCCACAGCAACTCAGGATTCAAGCAATGTCTGTGATCTATACCACAGCTCATGGCAACATCAAATCCTTAACCCACTGAGCGAGGCCAAGGATCGTACCCTTATCCTCATGGCTATTAAGTTCTTTTCCACTGAGCCCAGTGGGAACTCCTGCAACTTTTATGATATTACTTTCTGCAGTTTTGAAACAACTTTTAAAGGACCCTAGATTCTACTATTTATTCTACTCTTTGGGTTTAAGTAACAGAGCAATTTTCTGTCTCTAAAATTCCACCATTTTGTTTCCATCTGGACTGCTCAGAAACACCATTTCCCAGTGGAACTTCAACAGGAGGCTGCTAAAACTCATGTTCCTAAACAAAATCTTGCAAAATGATCCCATTCATTCCAGAGCTTTAGAGACAGATTTCAACCCACTGTGCTCCAAGGGCCACCACCTCTTGAAGAATCCAGAGTGTGCTATAGTTCCCTGGCTGGTGTCAGGTTTATACCTGATACCTGAGTTCCTCTAATCCTCCAGGACAAACATGAACTTCTTTCCTCTACCTACTGTGGGAGGTTGCACATGTCTATCTGGCTTTCTCATTAGCAACTGGTCAGGTATCATATAAACATGAGGTGTCAGACATCCATATTGAGATAGGCTGATTGCCATGAACATCGCAGACCTTTAGGCTCTGTTGATGACCTCCTTGGGGAAGAGCAGAAGGGGGAACAATACCTACAGCAGGGGGAGGCTCCTCTCTCTAGGTGTGGGGATGAAAGCATTGATGATCGAGATGTCATATGTTGGAACGTGGTGATTGTGCCAAGACTTTCCATCCATTCATAATCTCATTTAGTCCTCTCAACAACTGTGCTAGCTAGATACTATTATTGCTGTTATTCCCCAGCAGTCTTCTAAGTAAGCTGTGTGTTATCAATTCCCTTAATCCTTACAAAAACTATGTGAAGTATGTATTGTACAAATATAATTTTTAAGTATGGGAAATTTCAGGTCAGATCCATTTCTAAGGTCACGCAATATGTGAGGTCTGATTCAAACTCAAGTTGTCTACCAAAGCCTACACTAGGACTACAACACTATAGCTCTGTCAAGCCAAGCAACTTTTTTGACTCAAACATCTTGGTAAGGGCAAGTTTAGAAGTGAAGCCCAGATCTTTAGTGTGTCTGAGTGTTTTCTCAACTTGCCTGTGGTCCACAGCTTTTAAGATGGTTCCCAATTGTCCCTGACTCCAGGGGTTCCCAACCTTGTGTAATCCCCTGAAATAAGTGTGGGCTGGACCAGGTCTTTCCATCTGATGAATAGACTACGCAACAGTGGCAAGATGTCACTTCCAAAATCATATTTTAAAAAGATCATGGCTCCCATATTGCTTGCACTCTTCCTGACTGGCTGTTCTTGCTTGCCAGCTTAGTAAAGTGAACTGTCATGCTGTGATTACCCTGTGAAGAGTCTCACATGATAAGATCAGAGGGCATCCTCCAGCCAATGGTGAGTGATGAGTTGAAGTTCTTCATTCAACCACCTAACAAGGAAACAAATCCTGCCAATAACTGTTTAAGCGAGATTAGATGTGGATTCTTCCCCATCCGGGCCTTAAGATGTGTTATGGATTGATGTTTGTGTTCTCCCCAAATCCATATGCTGAAAACATCAATCCATAGCACATCTTAAGTTCCAGATGGGGAAGATGACTTGGGTTTGAATCAGTTTTAGGGGCCCATTTTTAGTCACAACTATATTAATCATATATTTTGATTAGTAGTGGTATTGATGCTATTTTCATTGTCTCATCAATCGTTTATCGATAAACCTTCATAGTGATCCCATTACTCAGATCTTGGCAAGGTTCTTGCTCTCCCTGTAGTAGCCAACTTGCTGAAAGTCTTCTTGATGCTCCCATATGGCTTTGAGATTTCTCTTATTTTTTACTAGGATCCATATGACAATAAGAAATGTTTAGCCTCCTACACTGTTGATGGGAATGTAAATTGGTGCAACCACTATGGAGAACAGTATGGAGGTTCCTTAAAAAAAATAAATATAGAACTATCATATGGCCCAGCAATCCCACTCCTGGGCATATATCTGGAAAAAAAAAACCCATAATTTGAAAATATTCATGCCCCTTCAATATTCATTGCAGCTCTATTTATAATAGCCAAGACATGGAAGCAACCTAAATGTTCATCAACAGAAGAATGGATAAAGATGTGGCACATATATATACCATAGAATATAGTCAGCCATAAAAATAATGAAATAATGTCATTTGCAGCAACATGGATGGACCTCGAGATTATCATACTGAATGAAGTATATCCTACAAAGACAAATATCATATGATGTCACTTACATATATATGGAATCTAGTAAAATGATACAAAATAAATTATTTATAAAACAGAAACAAGCTCACAGATTTCAAACCCAATCTAATGGTTACCATAGGTTAAACTGTTGTGGGAATAACACATATACAGTACTGTATAAAATAGATGATTACCAAGAACCTAATCTATAGCACAGGAAAATCTACTGAATAGTTTGTAATAACCTATAAGGGAAAAAAATAGATAAATAATAGATAAATTTATATGTGTAAATGCTGTACACCTAAAAATAATACAAATACACACAAAATTTAAAAAAATAAATTATTATCTTTGTATTTAAATGCAATTTGTGCTTTAGATACATAATCTAAAGCCTAATTTTTATAATATCTTCCACAAAGATGCCTATGTCCTCAGATCACTGTTATTGGGGTCAAGTTCTTTTTCTTGTTATTATGACTCTACAAGGTTTTGACTGTTTCTATTCTGAATCCTCTGTGCTTTGTTGATGGTGAAGCCACAGGGTTGGATGTGTACAAACTTTAACTTCTTGATTAGCATTCAGACTAAATTTGGATTCCTGTTCCCACAGCCCAGTAACAGGCATGTCATCATTCATTACGTAACCCCACAGTAGACATACGTGTGCATGCGTGCGCACGCGCGCGCGCACACACACACACACACACACAGCAGTTATAATAGATCAGGGTGCTCCTTTTGAATGCTTGATCCTCACAATGAACTCAAAGTAAATTTGTGAAACTAAGCACATCAGTTGCATTAGTTGCTTCATGTTTTTCACATGTGCAAGTATGTACCTGTTTGGAAGAAGGTATATCACTGTCCAGACCCTCATAAGCTCAGTCTCCTGGATTTTTCAAGGCTATTCAGACTCTGCACACAAGGTTTCACACCAAGAGAAGAGTTGAATAAACCACATGGCAGATTCATTATTTGGGAAAAATCAATGTATATTCAACACATATGAATTTCATTTGCCTAGTGCACAATCTAGAGATAAACTGGTGGGCCCTTTATATTTTACAATAAGAAATAATTTAAAATTGATGTTTAGTTTTTTCTTCTTAGATAAACATTTCTAACATAATTGCTGAACTCCTTAGATTCCATTCCATTTATTTTTTCTGTATGACTTTTATTGAAGTTCTGTTTAAGTTCAGGCACCAAGCCACTGAAAAGTATGGAACATTTAGGCATTAACAATTTCTTTAAGAGTCTCGTGCCAGAAAACTGTTGGTATGTTTTAACTTTTAACCTCCCCTCTTCCTCCTTAACTCTTACATTGAAAAACTTGATTTTTAAAAGGATTGATTAGTTTTTAGAGAAGATGGGAAATCCTTTCTTGGGGGTTCTCTGGAAGGCTCTTCTCAAAACCCTGCATGGATGCAGGAACATTAAAACAAACGATGGCTTTGGCATCATTGTTCAAAAATATGGCCCCACATTTTTCTACTCCAGGACTGTGTTGTAACACCAGCCAGATTATTATGAAAAATGAATGACTTTAATATCTTTGTGATCAATATGGATGATTAACATACAATAGCAGGGCTCCTTCAGGGCAAGCAAACTCTGATGGATAGTTTTTGGAATGCGTGGACCACTTTAGTCATTATAAGGTATGGGAGAGAGGAGCTGAAGGAAAAGAAAGGATAAAGAATGACTCTCAAGTCTAGGTTCTTGATGGGTGGAGTCATTTAGAGAGACAGGAAATCCAAATGTCAGCTTTTAGTGAAAAATCGTGGATTTCTCTCTGTATATGTTGAGTAGGAGGTGCCCACCGACCGTTAGTTGGAAATGTCTAACAGGCAAGTTGAATATATTTGTCTGGAGTTAGGTCGGTGGTCAGGACTTGGAGTTTACGCGGAATGGAGGGATTTAAAGTAATGAGAGAATGTAAATGTTAATGGATTGATGTGTTGCTATTTTTAGAAAAGGAGACTTCAACCTACAAAAGTCGAGTGGAAGAAAAATGCCTTTGGCATCAGTATCTGTTCAAGAGTTTCATGTCCATAAGCTTAACTGTAGGTGACTTAATCCTTTGAAAATATTTATTCAGCTCTTACACAAGGGCTCATCTTAATACTGTGAGATTATCTGGGCATTGGGGAGGGTCCCTTTCTGTTCCAGGTGGAAAAAATTAACCTAGCACAGCCAATGGACATTCCTCCCAAGAGTCATCCTTCTCTACCTCCTCTAAAACAACTGTAAATTAAAATCTGGCCTGATTGTACTTATTTTATAAGCTGTAAAAAAATCAGGCATATAACAGATTACTTTGCTTAGCACACACCAGCCTATACGTGTGTGTGTGTGTGTGTGTGTGTGTGTATTTTATGGCCACATCTGTGGCATATGGTAGTTCCTGGGCTAGGGATTGAATAGGAACTGCAGCTTGCAGCTTACAGCTTACAGCACAGCCACAGCAGTGCTGGATCTGAGCTGCATCTTTGACCTATGCCCCAGCTTGCAGCAATGTAGGATCCTTAACCCACTGAGTAAGGCCAGGGATCGAACCCAAATCCTCACAGAGACTATGTTGGGTTCTTAGCCCACTAAGCCACAATGGGAACTCCTAAAAAATAATTTTTAAGGATAGCTATCACTGTTACCTGTTGTCATAATAGTGCCATATTTTAAAAAGTCACAAGGTATACAACAATTAATTTGTGTTCACATGTCTGGGAAAGCTGAAAATTGGCTGGGTGCCTGGGCTGACTTGGCTGGGCTTTCTCAGACGTTTGGTTGGCAGTTAGGTGTCCATTCAGGCAATGGGAGGTATTCTGCTCCACCTTTCTCCCGTCTCTTGTAATCCTCAATAAACATACAAAGTAGATATTTTTATCTCCTTTTGGCAACTAAGGAACTAAAGTCTAGAACCTTAAAGTTCCCTCACCTATCAAACATTTGATGCAGATTTGAACCTAGCTCTTGCTAACCTCAGAACCCAGATGTTTTCCATCAAGAAAAATTGCCTCTTTCTTATGGGAATCCTTTATCTTTTCATTAATATTGTAGTTGTTCCTTGTGAAATTTGGATATGAGATTATATTTGAATAGAAAAAATAAATGAAAAAAAGCTATTTGGTACTGTATCATTTTAGTATTGTTAAAATTTGGACTGAGATTACATTTCCACCCAATTTTTGTTATGTAAAGTATTTTTAACTCATCTTTTCACTTCATTACATAAAATTCTTCAAGTACTAGCCCATATTAAACATTTTTAGCAACATAAACAAGAAGTGGGTTACATCTTTAATATTTTTCTTATAAAATGAAAGTCTTTCAAGAACCTATAATCAATTCTATGGTTCCTACACTATGAGACTAATTAACTGGTACTATGGGACATTTAAGGAAATGAAGCACCATTGGCAAATAATATCAACTCTTCCACCAAAAGCTTCCAAATGACTCAGAAATGAGCTTCATGAATTTTGCCAGGCAAGATCTATGTTAAGATAATATGAATATGACTATTACTTGGCCAATAAATGCAAAAATAAGAAACTTGCTTGAATGTATAATTTAACATATGAATTATTAAACATGGTCATTAACTCACTGTTAATATAGTTATTAAAAATTAAATCTGATAGGTATTGAAGTTTTTGAAAATGTAATCCTAAGTCAGGATAGTAAACAATCTTATATTTTTGCTTTAAAATAACAAATAACTGTCTTCAAATTGAGTGTTGAATATATAAACTATACTAAAGTATGGAACGTATAAAATATGTTAAATTAACATATTTCAAAAAACTGGCAAATATTTTTATTTTTTTAAGTCCTAAATTTGTTAAAGGTTTTGATTTTCTCAGTCTGGACAGAAGGGATACAATGGAAATTCTTGACCACTTTTTATATCTGATGCATAAATAAAATACAGATACTAGACATTCCTTTATTAGCCTTATAGACACTTTCTTAAGACATTCCTAAGAAGAAACATAAAGCTCTTAAATCTATACTACTACAAACATGAGCAAATGTGTTAAAGATGAAAAATATTAGGAAGCTTTAAGAAATTACATGCTTTAAGACATATCCATTGTGGACAAGTACAGTAAAAGGAGCACAGAAACTTAAGTCAGAAAGTTATATTTCAAAATTTTGCTTTTTTACTTATAATCCTGGATTCATATTTATCTGAGATACTGTTAAGACTTATCAATTCCCTGGGCCCAGTCCCCAAATGCTGAAGTAATTGGTAGTTCCTGGACTTTGTCAAGGCCCCCCCACACCCTCCAAAGACTATTTTAAATGCACACTCAATTTGAGAAACATGGCAGTAGACAATCAAATTGATCAATTTGCTGAGCCTGAATCCTCTTCTATAAAGGGAATGATGTGGATGAGACCCTAACTAATTTCTCAGGATTCTTAAGGAGACTCAAATGAGGTATATGTGTATTATGTCAGCTTTCAATGCTGGGGCTTTTAGCTCTGTTACATTGCTTTAGTGAACCAAATGATACTCAGAGTTCTGTAATGTGTACATGTGTGTGTGTGAGAGAGAGAGAAAAATATAGAAAGAATGATTTATTAATTTTGACATCCTTTCCTTTCTGTGGATTTTCCTTATTTTTCATGTAGAACAAAATTTTATTAATGGATATTTTTAAACCATACTTGATACATTTGATATATGATTCCTGCTTTTCCCAGCTAGTATGACCACCTTGTCTGATAAATCTTATGTCTATGGTTCTCTATTTACAAGCTAATTTATATTTCTCCTCTCTCTTAAAAACACTGTTTATTAGAAAGGGTTTTTGTCAGAACTTAGAAAAAATACATGCTAACAGATAATAAGCTAGAAAATACAGAAATATCGTAAAAGAAAAATAAACCAGCCACAACCCAGAGAAAAAAGCACACTTGACATTTTGAGTTGCTCATTTATCCATTTATGTAGTACTATGGAAATTATTTGTATGAGATCATTCCATTAGAAGATGCCAACATTTTATGTGTTATATGTTTTGCAAATATTTTCTGATTGTGTTACCAGCTTGTTCATTTACATTTTTTTTGGCACGCACTGTTTAAAACTTTTTATAATCAAACAAACTGACTATTTTCTTTGTGATTTCTTGTATTGCTTTCATGTTTATAAAGTCCTTTCTCCATCCAATGTTAGACAAATATTCACCATTTATTCTATTTTGTTTGTGATTTTTTTTTTTTTTTTTTTTTTTTGTCTTTTTAGCTATTTCTTGGGCCGCTCCTGCGGCATATGGAGGTTCCCAGGCTAGGGGTCGAATCGGAGCTGCAGCCACCGGCCTACGCCAGAGCCACAGCAACGCGGGATCCGAGACGTGTCTACAACCTACACCACAGCTCACGGCAACGCCGGATCGTTAACCCACTGAGCAAGGGCAGGGACCGAACCCGCAACCTCATGGTTCATAGTCGGATTTGTTAGCCACTGCGCCATGACGGGAACTCCTGCTTGTGACTTTTTAAGTTAACTCACTGACCCATTGATACCATGCAAAGTGGTTCATCTATCACATATAAATACAATTTCAGATACAGGAACACAGTTAAATTTCCCTGAACAATACAGGGATATATTCATCCTTTTAGTTTTCTTTGAAACTTTATAATTAAATTAAGGAAAAGTGTAAGATGGAAATTAGTGAGTATTTGAAACTTTTTTTTTCTTTTTTTATTTTATTTTATTTTCCCACTGTACAGCAAGGGGATCAAGCTATCCTTACATGTATACATTACAATTACATTTTTTTTTCCCACCCTTTGTTCTGTTGCAACATGAGTATCTAGACAAAGTTCTCAATGCTATTCAGCAGGATCTCCTTGTACATCTATTCTAAGTTGTGTCTGATAAGCCCAAGCTCCCGATCCCTCCCACTCCCTCCCCCTCCCATCAGGCAGCCACAAGTCTCTTCTCCAAGTCCATGATTTTCTTTTCTCCTCAGAAAAGAAAAATCTACTCAGATGTTCATTTGTGCTGGGTATTAGATTCCAGTTATAAGTGATATCATATGGTATTTGTCTTTGTCTTTCTGGCTCATTTCACTCAGGATGAGATTCTCTAGTTCCATCCATGTTGCTGCAAATGGCATTATGTCATTCTTTTTTATGGCTGAGTAGTATTCCATTGTGTATATATACCACTTCTTCCGAATCCAATCATCTGTCGATGGACATTTGGGTTGTTTCCATGTCCTGGCTATTGTGAATAGTGCTGCAATGAACATGCGGGTGCATGTGTCTCTTTTAAGTAGAGTTTTGTCCGACTAGATGCCCAAGAGTGGGATTGTGGGGTCATATGGAAGTTCTATGTATAGATTTCTAAGGTATCTCCAAACTGTTCTCCATAGTGGCTGTACCAGTTGACATTCCCACCAGCAGTGCAGGAGGGTTCCCTTTTCTCCACACCCCCTCCAGCACTTGTTATTTGTGGACTTATTAATGAGGGCCATTCTGACTGGTGTGAGGTGGTATCTCATGGTAGTTTTGATTTGCATTTCTCTTATAACCAGCGATGTTGAGCATTTTTTCATGTGTTTGTTGGCCATCTGTATATCTTCTTTGGAGAAATGTCTATTCAGGTCTTTTGCCCATTTTTCCATTGATTGATTGGCTTTTTTGCTGTTGGGTTGTATAAGTTGTTTATATATTCTAGAGATTAAGCCCTTGTCGGTTGCATCATTTGAAACTATTTTCTCCCATTCTGTAAGTTGTCTTTTTGTTTTCTTTTTGGTTTCCTTTGCTGTGCAAAAGCTTTTCAGTTTGATGAGGTCCCATGGGTTTATTTTTGCTCTAATTTCTATTGCTTTGGGAGACTGACCTGAGAAAATATTCATGATGTTGATGTCAGAGAGTGTTTTGCCTATGTTTTCTTCTAGGAGTTTGATGGTGTCCTGTCGTATATTTAAGTCTTTCAGCCATTTGGAGTTTATTTTTGTGCATGGTGTGAGGGTGTGTTCTAGTTTCATTGCTTTGCATGCAGCTGTCCAGGTTTCCCAGCAATGCTTGCTGAATAGACTTTCTTTTTCCCATTTTATGTTCTTGCCTCCCTTGTCAAAGATTAATTGACCAGGTGTCAGGGTTTATTTCCAGGTTCTCTATTCTGTTCCATTGGTCTCTCTGTCTGTTTTGATACCAGTACCACACTGTTTTGATGACTGTGGCTTTGTAGTATTTCTTGAAGTCTGGGAGAGTGATGCCTCCTGCTTGGTTTTTGTTTCTCAGGATTGCTTTGGCGATTCTGGGTCTTTTGTGGTTCCATATAAATGTTTGGATTGTTTGTTCTAGTTCTGTGAAAAATGTCATGGGTAATTTGATAGGGTAATTTGCATTGAATCTGTAGATTGCTTTGGGTAGTATGGCCATTTTTAAAATATTGATTTTTCCAATCCATGAACATGGAATCCTTGAAACTTTTTAAACACATTTTAATTTCCTTTAAAAAACAAAGTAGGGGCCTTAGGCTCAAAGCCTAAAAACAGCATCAACCTAGTATCAGGAATCATTTCTTCATGTGTGGAATTTCATTTATTTATTTATTTATGTCTTTTTAGGGCCACATCCATAGCATATGAAAATTCCCAGGTTAAATGTCAGTCAGAGCTGCAGACAGACACAGCCACAGCCACAGCAACTTGGGATCTGAGCTGCATCTGCGACCTATACCACAGCTCACAGCAAAGCCAGATCCTTAACCCAATGAGCAAGGCCAGGGACTGAACCCGTGTCCTCATGGATACTAGTTGGGTTCGCTTACTGCTGAGCCACAATGGGAACTCCTGTGTGGAATTTATTTTTACAAGCATTTTTTATTTTTGGCAAATCATAAATGTTTTCCATTTATGCTAATGATTTAAAGCTTCTTATAAAAATGAATGTGTTTAATCTCTAAAAAGCGTATTGCAGAGTTCCCGTCGTGGCTCAGCAGTTAGCGAACTCAGCTGGTATCCATGAGAATGCAGGTTTGATCCCTGGCCTTGTTCAGTGGGTTAAAGATCTGGAGTTGCCATGAGCTGTGGTGTATGCTGCAGACACTGCTCAGATCCTATGTTGCTGTGGCTGTGGTGTGGGCCAGCAGCTGTAGGTCCAATTTGACCTGTAGCCTGGACACTTCCATAGGCCTTGGGTGTGGCCCTAAAAAAGATGAAAAAAAAAAAATAAAAATAAAAAGTAAAAAGCATATTCCTATAAAACTTAAAGTGAGGAAGCATAGAGGTGGTATTGGATAGCAGAAGGATTAAAGAAAATGATGCAATGTGGGTTTCCATCCTACCTGTAATATTCCCCAGCTAACTCCCTGGGCATGTTTCTTCACTTTGCTGAGCCTCCTGGCTCTCACCTGTAGAATGGAGACAAGTAAGGGGGGCCACTACATAATCTGGTTGTGAGAATTAAATTATTTATTTCTTGAAAAGCACTTAGAATACTGCTTAATAAATATTATTAATTATTACCTTTGTTAAGCTGTCTGAAACTTACTTTAAATCATTAGGAATTTATTTTAGAGATGGCTTAAGGTGGTAATTTTCAAAGTTGTATATGTTTAAGAATCACCCAGAGAGATAAAAAAACAGAGAGGTCCAAGCTCATGGAAATAGAACCAGGCCTTGGCATTTGCATTTTTACTAAGTTCCTTAAGGAATTCTGCTGCCCACAGAAGTCTGAGGACCACTAGGACTCCATCAGAGAAAATCTGATGGGTTTGGGGAGCTATCCTAAAATTCTTGGCTAACTACCCTGTTTTCCCAGGCTGCTGCTTGTTTTGCTGTCAGATATAGCCCTGGGAGAAAAGAAAAAAAAAGCCAATTAATATTTGTTGAATGAATAAAGGAATAAATGAACAAACATATAAGTAAATTAGTTCTAATTAGCTAGAGGATTATCAAATCTTTTCCTCAAATCAATTTTTAACTTTAATATCTTCCAACTATTATCCCAAAGGAGCTTTTTTTTTTACTTGATAATATGGTTTTGAATTTCATTGAGAGCTATAAAATTATAAAAATAATTAAAAAGCAAACTAATGCTGCAAGACTTTTACTATTAGGAAGAAAATATATTATAAAGCAACTATAAACAGTGTAGGAGTAGACCCAGAATTATAAAAGTGAATTAATAGGAAAGAATAGATACCACACAAACAAATTCATTTACATGCAAGTATTTGATATCTGATAAATATTGCATTCTGAATTCAAGGATTTTTTTTAAATACATGATGCTGGCATTGCTGTCCATGAAATATATATATGAAATAAAGAAAGAAAAATGAGAAATACTTATATCACACCAAGATGTATTCCAGCTATATTAAAAATTACATGTATTTCAAAATAAAATCATAGAACTAAAAGAAAATGTACATAAATATTGGCTAGAGAAGATCTTTCTAAATGTAAAAACAAATCTTTCATAAACAAAATAAAATAAATATATACCCCCTAAAAAACACAAGCAACATTTATACACACACACACACACACACACACACACATAAAACTAGGAAAAATATAAATTCTGGGAAAATGTTCATTATCACAGTCACTCAAAATTATGCCAATAAAAAGAAATCATTTTCAACTATCAAACTGACAAATGTTAAACCTTCAAAAATATTGGCAAAGAAATTGGAAGTCAAGAAACCTCAGTCATTACACTTCAGAGCATAAGTTTTCAGAGCACTTCTAGGAAAAAACTTGGCCAAAGTTTTGAAAAGTCTTAAAAAATGTGCAAACTCTTTCACCAGTAATTTCCTTTGTAGGACAGTAACATAAAGAAGCTACCTAAACCATATAAAGATTTTGATGACAAAATTTGTTTCTCTGGAAAAAAGAACACAGAAAAGAAAACAATTCAAAGGTCCAACGAGAAGTAATTGGCTAAGAAAATTACAACACATTTTTGAAATGAAACAATATAAAAATATATGTATTATAAACGTTGCTAGAGTATATATTGTCAAAAGAAAATATTCATAATATGTTTTTTCTGTGAAAATAAAATGCACATTTTGCAAGAAGGAACATGATACCACATTCAAAGGACATGCACTAAAATCTAAGCCGTGGTAAATTTTTGTTTTTGCCCTTATGAACAAACAATAAATCATTTTAATATAAATACTGTTAGGAGACTTTGGCTTTCATAATGCACTGAAGTTGATGTTTGTCTCTAAGGGACAGAGGCTGGCAAAACTAAACTCGCATTTACTAGTCTCTTTTCATTTAGTCTAATCAATTGGATTAAACTAATTTAAGTTTAAAAGGAAACTTTTAGATATGTTAGTTTTCTCTCCCCTGGAATAGAGGTAGAGAATGTTTATCCATCTCTACAGGATACAATACCAGATTTGATAGTGTGGTAGTTTTAGAATCAGAAGCAGCAGCCTGGAGTCCTGCCCTGGTCTAGATCAAGTCACAAAATCCCACTAAACTCTAGTTTCCTCTTGTGCAAAAATAGGGAAAATACTTGCCCTGCCTATAGGAGAGTTTTAAGTATTCAATACCCAATGAGACTGTGTATGTCCTGAAAGGGAACTTAAAGTCATTTACAGGCATCTTCCAATCAGAAGGACACTGTTTAATCCAATGAAGACATACACACTCAGATGGAAGTCTGAGCTTTGATGCCTCTACCAAAATTATCAACCAGCTTGATTCTGAAGGAAACCGACCTGTTATTAAAAGCCCTATACCATTCAACAATTAAAGCATTGTATAAAGATAAATCAAGGAGTCATGTTTCTTCTCCAAGAAACATACAATGTAAAAGGAATAATAAAACCTAATGATTTAAATCCCTATAAAATTAATGCATTGTATATGAAGAATTAGCATAAAACATACTGACATTTATGGAATTGTTTCCAAAATACATTGAAGGAATTCCTTGTTAGAGAAAACAGTGGTTTGGAATCGTTTCCTCATGTGACCCATAAAATGTCTTATACTCAGTACTTTTATTTAGTTGCTTTAACCACAATTGAGTTCATGTAAATCGGAGCTTAGCTCTCAGATATGTTTAATCTCTATTCCCACGCTGGAACCAGCTACTGAATTTGAGGGCTTTTAAAAGGATGCTTCAGTGATATGATTGGTTTGCCACCAAACGAAAACAGTAGAGAAGGTGCAGAAGATGAAGAATGGCTATCTTTTTAAACAAAATCTCTAAACTTGAAATGTGCTCGTGAACTTTTTGTAAAGAGTGCACAATTTTGCTAATGTTTTTAACCAGGTCAGTGGGATTGTTTGGGGGTTGTGTCAATTTAAGTGGCAGTTATTAGGCAGATTTGCTTATTCCTCTTAAAACAAAAAATCCTAAATTTCAATTTTCAAGACAAATGATAAATATAATTATTTCATATTTGAGGCGGAGAGACTCACTTTTTTTGCAAGTTGCCCTATAGGAATTACTATGTTTCTTTCACTTAAAAATACATACAATTTTTTTTCTTTTACTTTAAAATACACATAAAATTTACCACTTTAACAATTAAATATGTACAGTGTTTTGCAATCATCACTGGAATTGTTATCCATTTCCAGAATTTTAGTATTACCCTAAAAGAAAACCCCATTAAGAAGTCATTACCCATTATTGCATCCCCCAGCCTCTGGTAATTACTAATTTGCTTTCTTTCTCTATGCATTTGTCTATTGTAGATAGGAATTATTATCTTTTAATTAAGATATAATTGAATTATCACCTTGTATTAGTTTCAAGAGTACGACATAGTGATTCAATTTTTGTGTATATTGCAAAATGATCACAAGTCTAATTAACATCTGTACAACACATGATTACCTTTGTTTTTTTCTTGTGATGAGAACATTTAAGTTCTACTTAGCAACTTTGAAATATCTGATATGGCATTATTCACTATAACCACCATGCTATATTACATCCCAGGACTTAGCTATTAGAAACTGTTATTTTTAATCTAACTGTGCTGGATAGTCTTTGCCCTTCCAGATCCATCCTTTACGTCTCTCTGCTCAGCTCTGGACTTCAGAGAAGTGATGTCCATGGACTGCACTAATGGGCTAATGGGGAGCCCCTGCCCTCTGGCTTCTGGTTGGCTGTGGCTTTCTAGAAGCACTGCAAGAACTTCAGAGACTATGAGAGACATTTATTTCCTTAGCATCTTCCCTTCCTGAACATAAGTCAGACTCACAATGGCCATGCTCTTCTTTTCAGGGTCAAGGCTTCTGTCAGGTGCCCCTAGTCCCAGCAAAGTTCTCGCTCCAGATCCCGGTAGCCATTCTGCCCCTCCTTTCTCTCCTTAGAGATCTGCTATGTGGTAGTAGCTTCCTGGTGTTAGTTTCACCTTCCCTTTCGATGTCTTTGAACCCAGCCCACATGTTCATAAATGGGTCCTTCATTAAGAAACTATTCTTTGGTTAGCCCATTTAAGTAGGCTGTCTGTTTCCCTGTGGAACACTGACTGGTATGCCACTTTGACTGATGTACTAATTTGATTTATCACAAGCATTTTCTTTTTAATTACGAATATTGTTCACCTTTGAGAATCCATATCAAAAATACAGGGACTTAAGAAATGTATCATTTCTTCAAAGAAGGCAGATTATCAGCGAAACTGAGTGTGGGAAGACAGCAAACATAAAGAGTTTTTGTGTCAATTTATTCAAAGATGAAATCTGATTACAATTGTTTGGCTTCCTGTACTTTGTATGTTTTCTGTTTGTAGAGTATTTTTCCTTTAGTTCTTGATTTCGCTTCCAGTCCTGACTGAGCACTTTATCTTCTCACTGAGCCTGAACAATGTCCAGCACACACACATACACAATATATGCTGTATAAATATCAAAAAATAAATATATTTATATAAAACAAATTAATATAGAATATACACAATAAATATAATTGAACAAATGAAAAGGAATACATCATTGTGAGATATAAAAGCTATTGGGAACGACTATTTTGACTTATCTCAAAAGGAAAAAGCTATTTTAAAAAAGAAATAGCCACAGAAATATTTTTAAAAGATAAACATAACATTATAAATGCATTTTGGCCTGATCTATGCTTGGTCCATAGCATAGGATGTCTAAAATTGCTAGAGATATTATTAATGTTGATTATTTAGGACTCTTCCTTCAGTTTGAAGACTAGGATTTTAGAAAATTTATCTCTGAGATGAGGTCAAAACTTAGGCTGTGTCTGTAGTTATTGAAATTCCAGGCAGCATTCTGCAGTAGATAGTGTGTGGTTATTTATACTTGGACTGTATTTCAACTTGAGTAAACTCAAACTGGTGGATTTGCTCTTTCAGTGGAGAGGGACTAGGAATTATAACAGTTTTAAGAGAGTTTAGTCAACTTTAGTATTAAAAAGGGCATAGCAACTTTCATTTTGAGTATGTTATTAGTTTAGAAATGTCCTTGTGTTGCTTTATTTTGTTTTATTTTATTTTATTTTGATCTTTTTAATTTTGAAAAAAATGAGGATGCCAAATACTTTACGTATTAGCCAATGAATAGAAAAATCTTGTAAGAAAATTTTGTGTAAGGCATAACATCCTATAATCACCCCATAAAAATAAGAAATATTTACAAATGCCAGGTTTTCAGTGGTGCAATAAATATGGCAGTGACTTATATAAGTTATTCAGCATGACTGCTAGGGAAATAGACATGTAAGGATCTTAACAAGCTTTGTTATTCAACTCTGAATATTAATATGAGCTTTACAAAATTACTGAAAGAGAGAATCAACAAAACTGCATGGGCTTTCAACAGAGGTCAGTTGTAACTCATCCAGGTTTTCAGTTTAGACTCAAGAATCAGAGCAAAGCTTTACTGCCTCTCAAAGAATTTTCAATGAATTTATTTATAAGGCTGTGCTTCATAGACTTCAATATTACAAACCTGTGGAAGTGGCAGCTGTTTCTTCTCCCCAGACTGAGAGGGAAAATGTAAAGTAAAAAGAGGAATGGAATTCCCCCAATGGAAAGAGAAATTTACCACAAAGTTTGTCCAAAGAAGAACATCAGTGGATTCCGACACTAATGTGTTTCTAAACATAACTTTTACTCCATAAAACCTAACATATTGAAAAGATTAAATGAAAACTAAGTTAATGATGATGTCATTAAGCAGTTCATACTGAGGAACTATCTCAGTAGGTAAAACAAGGCTACATTAATGACTCAGTACAGAAATAAAATCAATTCTTAGGACATAAACTTGTTTTAACACCTTGAAAATTTAGGCCTAGTCCTTTTATAATTTGTTTTACACCCGTAGAAGGTAAGGGTTTATAGCTCTGAGGTCATAGTTTTACCAAGAAGTAAATTTCCTTATGATATCTAACTTGTGGATTATTAAAGCTTTGCTTGTTTTAATTTTTTAGGGCATTTGAAATAATTCATGCCACTTTGTTTCTCTATCCATGCCAAATTCCCCCAATGATGTACAAAGTATGAGCAAAATCAAAGACAAATTATGCCTTAGTTTCAAAAAACTGTATTAAGGAAAGTGTTCCATTATAATAGCAAATTAAATTATATGCATATAGCAGGTTATCTTTCATTAAACCATCAATAGAATTAGGGAAGGGAGTGAATAAAGTTTGAGATTGAGCAAATAAAAATTCTAGTCCCTAGATACATGAAGAACAAAGAGTTTGTCTCCAGCATAAACAGGCAAGGAGCAGATTATTTAAACTGTGGAATCCCCTCTGTATATGTGTGTTTTGATAAACTACAATGAATCTACCAAAAAATACATATAACATCGGTCCCTTTTCCCAGCAGTGTTCTACAATTGCAAACACAAAAAGCATGCAATGCATTGTTAAATGCTCAAGATAATAAAGTTAACTGATAGCATTTGGTGCTTCTCAGTTTATTAATTATCACTTTTATCTAAATCTTTCTTCCATGTCATGACAACTTATGCTTCTACCAGGGGACTCCTAAGAAGTTTCCATTGCAAATTGATTTCAGGTCCCATCAAGAAATCTTTCCTGAAATAAAAGGAAAAGGATGGAAGAGTATCTCTGTTTGATAACAAGAGTGAGGGAAGGAAAGGAAGAAGAGAGGGTGGAGGAGGCAAAGGAGTACAGGGGGTGGTCAAAGTGAGAGCAGGGCAAGTGGGAAATCTTTCCTGGTTAACAGAATAGAGGAGAGAAGTGAAAGGACGGACTTAAACAAATGTTTATATTTAAAATACCTTCATGCGATTGTTACTTTTTGATTAAAACAAACTGACACGCCCTACTGTACTCCACTGTTGGAACTCAATACTCAACCATGCAGGTTTTGTATTTGTACACATTTTAATTTTTAAACAGAGCTCACATCAACAACAGGAAGACTTAGATTTGGATCACTATGAAAAATAATACAGGAAACTAAAGTCACAGGTGTTTGTAACTTTTCTCACTATATAATTATATTTAGCATTCTCATAAAGATGACAAAAAATTTTAAAAAGTAAAGCCACTGTACCTTCTAACTAGATACACAAAAGTTATTTTCTTGTCAATATATAAATTTAATTTCATTGGCCTAATCTTAAGTATACAAGGCCTCCAAACAACTTGGAGGTCTTATCTAAGCTACCCTTTCCAAGAAAGAGACTCATCTTACAACCCCACTGTCTCTGCTCTAATGGCATCTTAGTCACTTCAGGTCAGTTTGGGAAGTGCTTTGTTCTGACCAAAAGTTTTTCCAAGATCTTTCCAAAGTAGAGAAGAAATAGAATTTTATGTAAAGAATGTCATTTCACATTTATTTTGCTTTAGCCTTTCTTTTAACTCAAAGTCATTGCTCCCTACACCATATCAGAAAGATTTCCTTTAAAAATACCTTTTGGAATAGGTTTCAGTTCAATAAGCAAGAAAGTCACCCTTTCTTTATGTTAAGATTCTGTGCTATATTCTCTGAAAGAGATACCAATGAAAACGATGGATTTACTGACTTGAACAGCTTATAGTCTAGAAAAAGAGGCAGAAACATACACACCAACACAACTTAAAAATGCGATGATAGTGGGGAGGAAAGATTGATTCCTATCTGATCAGCAGCATTATGAAAATTAGTTTTGAAAGTCATCGTGGATTTGGATAATTAAGTTGGCATTGATTGGCACACATTGATTAGCACAAACCTTTGGTCGTAAGCTTTGTCTTGCCAGTGTCTAAGGTCATATTTGTTATGGATCCTTACAAGTTCTGAGGCTTTCCATAACTGTTGCTATTCTTTCTTATAAAAGTTTAAAATCATCTGACCAATCCAGTGACTTAACGAGCCTGATGCACTATGTGGTTTTGGAGAATTGTGTTTAGTTGTTCAAAATGAAGAGGTTGAGTGAGCACCTCGGAATACATTTACAGGATGACTGGGTGGGATAAGTAACAATGATTAAACTGTACTTTTCAAATGCAGAGTTTGACATTTATATTGTCTGAAGTGAATAAAAACGGATCAAATTTCAAAAATATACAAAACTCATTGGAATGTTGACTTAATTTCCCTTCTGATATTTGGCTCAGTCTGGCAAAGGTGAGGATGACAAAAAAAAAAAAAAAATTCTGAGGTGCCCTTGGGGTATAAGATCAGTATTGTTTTCAGAAGGGAGCAAAAGTTCAGGCAAATGGCACTTGAAACCTGCCTGGAATGGTGTTTTCTTTACCACTCATTCATTTTGAATTGAAAAGTTTTGAAGCTCTTGAGCTAAGATGATAAACTAAAGGAATGGTTGAATTGAAATATACTGATTTTATTCATGTTTCCTAAATAAGATTCTTCCTACTTTAAGGAGTAAATATCCCTACTTTTAATACCAATCCCAAAAACTATTTGAAAATTCAATACACTGCTCCATGATAGGCTCACAAATATATAACACTAAGAATGGCAGCAACTCCACCATGGTTATAATATATTGGTGCCTTGATGATTCAAATGCGTGGTTGACCAGTAGCATCAGCATCACCTGGGGGCTTGCTAGAAATTCATCTTTCAGGCCTCAGCCCAGGCCTCTTGAATCAGTATCTGCATTTTACCAAGATCCCCAGGTGAATAGTACGCGCATTAAATTTTGAGAAGCACTGCCTAGAGTTTTGACTTAAAGGGAAAATAATAAAGAAAAATAACCCATCCTGCAGAAGTTTAGAGCTGGCATTAAAGAGAAACAGCACTACAAATGATTAAGGATCCATAGACTTTTTGCATCTGTGTTGTTTTGCCTTGGTATTCAAACGTGGCGATTTGATCAACAATCATTTCCATTAAAAGAAAAATTAAGGAGAAGAAGCACCATTTCTTTTTCCTCCACAGAGTCTTTATGGTTCTACGTCACTGTTTTTGAGAGGCCTGGGGCCTGCAGTTTGTCTCAGACAGAGACAAAGAAGAATAGCTTGCTGCTGACACAAACAAGAGAGCACAGCTCCATAATTCAACCACCACATGTCAGTTGATCCTTTTTAAACTCAACAGTGAAGATTGCACAGATCCTGATTCTCTCCCACCTGGCCCCGTGTGGACATTCAAAGGACTCAGATGAAAGTTGACGATAGGGGCAGCCAGGGCAGTGGTGAGTATCATGGCCCAGCAATTGTTAGCAGCTTCTTTCTGCTCACCATTATGGGTTCTTCCAATCCATCAAGGGTTTCCTTTGAACTTGGGCTCACAGACAAATCCCATGCCAGAGTAGTTAGTATCTCTAGATCTCGACTTTGCAGCACTTTGAGCAACGAGGTTAATGTGTGAGCTCATTCACCATGATTTGAGAGATATCAAAGCTATACACAGATGTGAGTAGGAGAAGAAGAAAGAAGCTTCCCCATAGTCTCTTTTTCCCAAACTGTCATAAGCTCCTGGGAAAGAAAATGAGATGCTGGGTCCACTTGAAGATACCCAGGGGAACTCAGCCAACGAACCAGATGTTAGGATGATATTTATTAAAGGCAGGGCCTAAGCATATGAGTTGGGGTCTTTTATCTTCTATAGCACTCATCTTACCCGTGAGTATAGCCATGTGTCTTTGTGTGTGATCGGATAAGATGTTATTAAAAAGCTCATATTTTGACAATGGCCATGACCATTCATGTGGCCTGAAGTCCATGGGTACCCAGATAAACTGCCTCTCGTGAGGAAATCTCAATCAGTCAAAATGAGGATATGGGTGGGTCACAAAGAATGAGCTCTCCTGTATAAATGTGGTGTGTAAATTAGTCTCCTTGTTGAAAGCGTGCAACAAAGGTGTTATGAAAGTTATGAAAGTGGGATTCTAAAGTTGTTCCCTCTGAGACTTGGAGCTAATATTTCATTTTTCTGGATTCCATTATTCTTAAAGTGATGAACTTCAAAGTAGGGTCTCACAGAGTACTATTCCTAGGTAATTAAGTGTTCATACCAGGAAAAGATGTGGGTGTTCACCATGTAAAAAGCTGTTCATGTTTAGCTGAGTCAGGAGCCGTGTCTTCTGGACAAAGCCAGGGGATGCTTCTGTGCAGGATCTCCAAGATTTGTGACAGGGCTGACATTTCCTGAGTCTGCGATCTTGGAGGCAGTCCATGTCCTTCCTTCACTTCTTCCTAGATAGAATTGTCCTAAAGAGCTTCAGTGTTAGGGAAGTCATTTACAAGTCTGGGGTTCTGGCCCCCTCATCTCCCCTGGCTTCCTAATGGTGTTTAGGTAAAAGCAATTAATTAGCTCACAGTAACAAGCCAACCTTGAATGTAGAATAGGTTGAAATATACATTAACCTAATGGAAAAAAGCTGCTCTTTATTATGATTCACTCCAAAATAAAATTTGTATAAAATTTACACCAGTGGCTTAAAATGGAATCAATTACTTGAAAGGGGAAAAAAGGCAAAAACAAAACAAAAAAACAACCTCTCCAGCTATTATTAGATGGTCAGTTTCATATGTTTCTGGGGTCTAACTTCTAAGAGCTTAAGTCTTGTATCCTTTTTTCTAAATAAATAATCGTGACATCCAGAAGCAGGACCTTTTTTATTGGGAAGATACTACAATTAGAAAATTGCATTCCTATGGTGTTTGCACTAAAGCGTGGTAACTGAATGTTAATATACCTTGAAAAAGTGCCAGTTCAGTATATAATGTGTCCTGCTAAAATGAATCATTGTAGTATAGTATTTTAAATTTTGAAGAATTCTGAGATCCAAAGAAGGCCAGGTTAAAAAGATAGCCGACTAAATTTCTAACATCTAGTGGCTTCTAAGAACTGAGCTAGAATTAAAAGGAAATAATAGATTTCCAATTTGGTTTTAACAGAAAATGATGCAAACATACTTTATCATTTTCAGAGTACTCTCTCAAACTGCAAACTATTGACCTTTCTCCCCTCCTTTTCAAAACTATCAGTAAACTTTTCTCTTTTTAAAATGACTCATCCAGTTGATGTCTACTTTGGGGGAAAATTGCTAAGTTATTTAACTTCAAAATGAGCTGTACCCCCACCTTTCTAAGGCGGTTCCTGGAATAAGTCTAATTTTGAGTCCTCATTCCTGGCTAGAGCTTATTATTACTAGAAGAATACGTGCTGACAGGCAGGGACAAAAAGGTCAGGGAGGAGGTCATTTTTAAACAGAAATATGATTTATATACTATAAAGCACTCTATTATTATTAGATAGGAATGGAAGTTCAGGGAAAGAATATGGGATTTGAAAAGTCTGTTATTTCTGGAAGTTCAGACAGATTTTAGGGGGAAATTGTGCCATGAATTTCTTTTTCATCAAGAATGAAGCTGCATGGTGAGCAGTGCAGACAAAATTAGAGACAGATATATAAACCAAAGTAATTTTATTACGTCTTAGGTTAAACTAGCTAAAATATTTGATTTTGCCTGGGTGGAGAGCGAGATTGCATTTATGCACACAAAAGTGACTGTTTTCTTAAATTAGTAATTATTGGTTTTGAAATGTGAAGTCTGCTGAACATGGTGTTTCAGGCAGCTAAGAGCCACTGCCTCTGCCGAGGCCAGTGTTTTGTATGTTTTCGTATTGTTTTAATTTTGTTTGTTTGGGGATGGGAAGGGGGATGGGGAAAGGGAGAGCAAGGAAACTTGACTAAAGCTTTGAGTCAACACTAGAATATGATAGATTTTTCAACAGTCAAAACCCGCTTTAGACATATATACTAAAGGCTAAAAAACAAAAGGAGGCTAATAAATTAAGATGACATCACAAACCACAAAACGGGCCCTGTTTCTTTCGTGAAGTTCAAGACATCTTATTGGCACAGGGAGGAGGGTTTTCTTGCCTGGAGCAGTGTCCCAAGTTCTTCAGTTTATCCATCTGCAACCGGTTGACTATGTTTCACGTTGGTGATGAATTATACTCCGTTTCCTCCATCTAATCCTTTTCATTTATTTATATTTTATGGAGGAAACATAAAAGGCTTCTTAGAAAAATCCAACTGTTTTTGATAAATCCTGTCATGTGCAAATAATGGAGCCTTGTCAGGGCCAAGCTTTTCTGGAAATTTATACCTTCTAATAATAATTAAAAGGGAAAAAAAGAAAATCAGAAACAAATAAGAACTATATTGAATTGGATTCAGAGCATGTTTGTGGCTTTGAATCAGTGGCAATAAAGCATTTTCTATCAAAAAATGTTTAAACATGGCAGTGTAACTAAAATCCATGTTCAGCTTGAATTTGGGATTTTTCAAATAGTGAAACCATGACTTCAATTTTGAAGCCTAAGGAAGAAAGAAAACATTTAGTTCTCAGCGAAGCATTATATGAATAGTCTGGATCTGGAACACTGGGCAGTAGGATGGCCCATAGCTTGGTGAAATAGATTGTAAAGAATCCACAGCAGGCTTTTAATTATTTCTAAAGAAGTAAAAAAATTTACATGAACAAAGACATACGTTTTAGCTATTCATGGATCATACTGATCTGGGTTTTGATTTTCTATGTATTTTTCTAAGATTTGAAAAATAAATTATATAAATATTTTTAAAATTAATAGCAATCATTAATGTCTACAAATTGAATATTCTGAGGAAAAAATGGCCAATTGTGTGTTGATTTCTTTTACTTCCTTAAATTTTTCTATTTTAAATCAATAGAAACTCTTCGGTGAGCTATGAAATTTCTGCTAACAGACTGCTTTGCTTTGAAATTCTAAGGAAATATCCCAGCTCTCTCTTCCCCATGCTCCCCAATTATATAGCGCATCTGTTTACGGTAAAAGTTCTCAATACTGAATAGTAATTAGAATTTTCTCAGAGCTTCTAAAATATTGATGTTTGACTCACCAGAAACCAGCTGAAACCAAATCTTTGGGGGTGTGGTCTTTGTCATCTCTGTTTTTAAGTCCCTCAGGGGATGCTAACCCACAACTAGGTTGAGCCCATTGCTCTGTGGAATTACCCCAGAATCCAATTAGAGTAAAATAGCACCCTGGGTCCAAAAACCTTACGCTTATTTAAATGGCCAGAATTCTACCCATTTTCCATCTTTGCAGGGAGTGGAAACAGGATAGGTGTTGGAATTCATAGAGTTCTGTGTTCAAATCCAGGCTCTGCTATTTATTTAAAATATGATCTTGATGAGTTCCCTTGTGGTGCAGTAAGTTAAGGATCCAGCATTGTCACTGTAGCAGTTCGGGTAACTGCTTTGGTTCAGGTTCAGTCCCTAGCCAGGGAACTTCTACATGCTCTGGGCATGGCCAAAAAATATGGTCTTGATTTTTCCTGTAAAGGAGTCTGCATAATATTTTTAGAGGGCTGTGGGGAGACAACTTAAGGACACTGAAGATGCTAGAGCAAAAGCCGGCTTTATCCATACTGTAAGTGGATTTGTTAGTGGAGAATCTAGCCCATGCAGGTGGTGAAAGATGTCACCTGCCTTTTTTGTTGAACTGGCCTTTGGGGGGCAAGTACAGTAGTAAAAGAGGAATTGCTTTGTGGCTGAAGAAAAAAAAATTAATTATTTGAAAAAGGAACTTATCTCTGGATATGCACATTTTATATCATAGGAGATAAGAGAGTCTTCAAGGCCACAGATATCAGGACTACAAAGGCAAATCCACATAAGCCCCGCCCTCCTCACCAGAGATCCTCTTTCCTCCTCAAGGAAACAATAGAGAAGTTTTTTGTTCGTTTGTTTTTTTCATTTTCTTATTATAGCCACACCCACAGCACATGAACATTCCTTGCTCCTCAGCTGGGGGGCGAATCCGAGCTGCAGCTGCACCACAGCCACGGCAACACCATATCTGAGATGCATCCATGCCGCAGCTTGCAGAAAAACCAGACCCTTAACCCTCTGAGCAAGGCCAGGGATCGAACCCCCATCTTCATGGAAACAATGTTGGGTCTTTAACTCACTTTACCCACTGAGCCACAATAAGAATTCCAAAAGAGAGAGATTTTAACTATCCCTCTACTTCTGTATGGGGCTATCCAAGAGATAGTCTATATTCACAACTATGATTGGAACCCTTTAGCCTCCCTGGGTAGCCGATGTCTTTTCTATGCCAAACAACTTGCAGAGGGCTGCTGTCTATAGCTGTTCCACAAACGTTGCTTCCTTCCATTCCCCAGCACTTTATCCTCCCCTTCATTATCTCAGTTTTGTAGATCAGTGTTTAGCATCTCAAGCTCTTGAAGTTTTCTTAGCATTCTTTTTACAACTCAATATGCCTTCCATGTGGTTGATTGCTCAGTGCAGTTTCATTGATTGTATTAATTCACAATTAATACATTTGCAGGGCTGCCTTACAAAGGACTGCAGACAGAGTGGCTTAAATAGCAGAAATTGATTATCTCACTGTTCTAGAGGACAGACGTCTGAGACAAAGGTGGCAGGAGGGTTGGTTCCTTGTGAGGGCGAGGAGGGAAAGGGCTGTTCAGACCCCTCTCCTTGGCTTATGGATGGACCCCTCCCTCCGTCTCTTCACACCATCTTCCCTCTATGCATGTCTGCATCCAGATTTCCTCTTATAAGGCCACCATCAGATTGGAATGAGGCCCACCCTAACAACCTCATTTTAGCATAGTTACATCTGTAAAAAGCCTGTCTCCAAATCCAGTCACATTCTGAAGAAATGGGGTTTAGGATATTTAACATAAAAATTTTGAGTCGGGTGGAAGGGGAACGCATACAGTTCAGCTCCTAACATTTACTAAATCACAGATGGAATGAATAAATGTTTGATGGGTAGAAAATGTATACAACTCCTTAAAAGGTCAGTCAAACTGGAGGCTTCTTAAAATCTCTGTACGCAAATAAATTTGTATATCCTTAAAAATTAAATTAGAACTTTTGTTTCAGAGGAAACTTATTTACTTCTGTGTTAAGAACTTCTGGAAGAATCGGAGTTCCCGTCATGGCTCAGTGGTTAACGAGTCTGACTAGGAACTGTGAGGTTTCGGTTCAATCCCTGGCCTTGCTCAGTGGGTTAACGATCCGGCGTTGCCATGAGCTGTGGTGTAGGTTGCAGACACGGCTCGGATTCCGTGTTCCTGTGGCTCTGGCGTAGGCCAGCGGCTACAACTTGGATGATTAGACCCCTAGCCGGGGAACCCTCATATGCCACGGGTGCGGCCCTAGAAAAGGCAAAAAGACAAAAAAAAAAAAAAAAAACCTTCTGAAAGTATCTCTATGAGATAAGCATATTCAGTAACCCTGAATTTTACTCATACATTTCTTTTTTTTTTTTCGAGGGCTGAACCCGCAGCAAATGGAAGTTCCCAGGCTAGGGGTTGAATCATAGGAGCTGCAACTGCCAACCTGCACCACAGCCATAGCAACACCAGATCAAAGCCGCGTCTTTGACCTACACCACAGCTCACAGCAATGCCTGATCCTTAACCCACTGAGCGAGGCCAGAGATCAAACCTGCATCTGCATAGTTTCATAACCCACTGAGCCACAACAGGAACTCCCTACACATAGAATTCTTAAAACATAAACATATCTATTTATTTTTTCCTGGAATAGTAAAGGCAAGACTAAGAGACCAAACACAAATATTGTGGATTGTTTTCCTCTTTGCTTAAATATTTTCTGACTAGGTCTTTTAGCAGCTCTGCATATTTTAAGATGAAGTTAACGATTTTGACATATTTAATCTCAGGTATTGTCTTCCTACTCTCTTTTGTAAGAATTCACTTTAAACTAGTTTTAAAAAGTTTTTGGACTCCCAATGCGAGCCCTGTAGGTCCCTGTCTTGGGGACTAGACTGTGGGTAGCATGCATCCAGAGGTGGCTAAGCTGGGAACAGTTTAAAGGTCCTGAGGTTTCCATTGTTTTGGGAAACATCACACAAACCAGAAGAGTGATAATTACAAGATAGATCAAGAATGAAAATACTAGACAACCCCATTCATTTCCAACATACCTGAGGAGATCCAGAACCTGGATTGTTCTGGTTTATGGCAAAGGCATGAGGTCTAGTCACTTATTCTTCCACTAACCATGGATAGTGAAGCCAAATAAATGAAAATAATTATGCCATATACAATACCTTTTCTCTAGAATCAGAATGACCATTGAAGACTGGCTTCATAGAATAGTGAATTTTTACAAGTGGATTATTGGGACTAATAGGTACATGGTAAGGAGGAAACACTTTTAAGTTTTATAGAGAAGATAAACAATTAGCAGAAGTATGAAACTTCTACTTGGAGTATTCACCAGGATGGACTATGCAAAATTTTAACTGTGTATGTGTGTATATATATATCAGTTTTGCATATAACCACAGTTAGCAAGACCATACAATTGTGATGAGGAGAAAAAAAAGAAAAAATTCTATTATCCATGTAGTTCATCACCTTACTTTCTAATATTTTGTCTTATTTTGTATTTTTTTCACATAATTTTTATTGGACTGTGAAATTTATAACAATGACACCTATATTGGAGTCTTCAGTGACAAAGTGCAATGAGATATTGGCACCATCAACACTGAATTTTACTAGAGCTCCATCAAAATGATCTTTTAAAATGTTAGCCATAATCATTTCAAACTAATTTTAAAGCTTAATTATAGTTTTCATTTGAGCCATATGCACAGCTCTGGATATGGAGAACCAGGAGCTGATTAGTAGTATTCCAAAAGTTATTACAAGTGAAGAACATGTTTTAAAATAATGATGACAATATCTCCAGGTTGGATATAAATCATTCTGAAGTATCTGAGTTTAGGTTAGAGTTAGCAAGGCTTGTTAGGAGGAAGGAGGGGGAAAAAATAAAATCAGCCACTATTGCTAAAATATATTTGAAAAGACACATTTTATTTTTTAATTGTATTTAATTATTTACTTTTTGGCCACACCCATGGCATGTGGAAGTTCCCAGGCCAGGGATCAAACCCATGCCACAACAGTGACCCAAGCTCCTGCACGGACTTCTGATCCTTAACTTGTTGTACCACAGGGGGACTGCAACACATTTTTAAAGGTATTCAATCTTCTGAAATTTTGGACCTCAACTTTTTAAATCTATGACATACCACTTCACTAGGAACTGTCCTTCATGTCCCTTCATCACTCAACGATGGATTCCATTATCCATTCTTCCACCTTTAATTATAAAACTGTGTTTGTCCAGCCACACTGGCTCACATGTACTCCTCTCCCATGCACCACTACCTCTACACGCTGTTTAGTCTCTAATTGATTTTGAAAGTCAGAATATTTTCAAGTTCCTTTACACTTGCTAAATTGTAATTCACATGAGGCAATTTGAAAACACATCTCAATAACTTCCAATGAAAAAGGAGACGCTGGCAGGGAATATAGGCACATGCTCTATACAAGAGGAGTTTAATAAGAGAATGTTTTTACTATTCACCTGGGGAACAATTCAAGAGGCATTCTGAGATTTGGAGACATGTATTCTACTTTAAGATTCCCTAACACTTAAAAAACGGGCAGCCTTTAGACTTGAGTTTGAGTAGCAGGCCAGGGCCTCCAGATGAGAGAATTTCCAACCAGGTAAAGTTCTCACCTTGGAAATTTGGAAATTGGGGTTCTGAACAGCAAAATAATCAAATAGATCTGCAAACCTCTCAGTGAACCCTAGCCAAGTCTTAGAGGAGTTTTCAGCAAACCTGGGCTGAGTTTGGAGAAATTCAAAGCAATTTTATGGTTGCAGATGGAAACCAGGCCCAACTCAGCAGTTTAAATGAACCTCAAACTCAAGGGCCATCTCAAGGGGTCTCAACCCAAGCAAACCAAAACAAAGTAATGATTCCCAGGGAACACTGGAAGCCCTCAGTGCATTGTCTTGGCAGAAGCCGAGCACAGGTTTATTTTGCATTATTCTAAAGTGGGAAGTGAGAAAATTAAGAAAGTTTCCCTAAATGAACTGTCAGGAAGGTATGCATGATTCAGAGGCAAAATGAGGAAACTTTCAGTCATTGTTCCCTTCCCACAAAGTTTTCAGAAAATAATTGAGAATTTTTAAGTACCACAACTCTATAAAGATGTTAACCATTAAGCATAGGCCGGAGTGGCTTTTCCTAAAGTGAATCATTATGGCCATAGCCCTTGGCATCTGGACCCAAACCTCATTTCAGGTGTTCTAGTTGACCACCAGGTTCCACAGGATATCAGGTCGATGCTTTGCATGCTTGGTGTAGCTGATCATCCTTCTTATTTTGAGAGCACCTGGAATCCAGAAAACTAGAAGAAGAATTCTTTGTCTTCTTCCTGAAGGCTTTCATAAATAACAGTGTCAGTAGTTCACAAGATAGGTCTGTGCGTGTGCGTGTGTGTGCGTGTGTGTGTGTCTGTGTCTGTGTCTGTGTCTGTGTCTGTGTCTGTGTGTCTGTCTGTCTGTCTTTCAGTAATGTCTTATGGAGCATTGAGGGACTAACTGTAGTCTGAAAAATAATTTTTATAATTGGACCGGGTTTTAATTCCCTGCAAAAGCCTACACAATTTTTATCTTGTTGACTCCTGGTTTCAAAAGTTATTAAATATCAGGAGTTTCTGTTGTGACTCAGCAGGTTCAGAACCCAATATAGTATAGTGAGGATGTGGGTTGGATCCCTGGCCTCACTCAGTGGGTTAAGAATCCTGCTTTGCTTCAAGCTGCAGTGTAGGTCACAGATGATACTCAGATCCAGTGTTGCTGTGGCTGTGGTGTAGACTGTCAGCAGCAGTTCCTATTTGACCCCTACCCCAGAAACTTCCTTGTGCTGCAGGTGCAATAGAAAAAAAAATCATTAAAGATAAAAAATATCCCAAATTGTTTATAAAAGGGAGAGAAGAAAAGTTATTATATCTCATATATACTGGAAACTGGGTATTTTCATTTGCTATCTACTTTCTAGAATTTTTGTGAGAGATGAATAAGAAGAATTCCAGTTCCACTGTACAGAGGGATCTTGCTCATTGCTAACTTTCCTCATTCTGTCCACCATCATCATCATCATCAACTTCTCCACTACTGCAATTTCTCTCCTATCAGGGCTCATTGCCATGAACACTGATGCCCTCAACTGCCTTTGGCAAAAAAGATACAGGCAGAATGCTTATTCCATGCCTCTACCTCCCAGTTTTCACTTCCAGGAGCGCTACCTGGTCTACCCACCAGGTGTTCATAAGCCTTCTCCTGTTCTTCTTACCTATTAACATTCTCCCGTATAGTCTCCATCAACCGTCCCCTTAGAGAAAATGGCTATCCAGCTTTACATATTCTGTGAAAGGTTTTTAGGAATAGAATGCATTTCACTTAAAAGATATACTAGAAAGAACATCATATTCAAATTTGTGCCATTTCATATGTTTGCCAGAGGTGAACGAACCATCCATCCACTTGCCTCAACTTTAAATTCCATAACTTTTAGTGTCTAAAATATGTATATGTGCACGAATAATGTTTTCTTTGTCTTTAAGAAGAATTTTGTATGCCTTTTTTGTTTTTCAGTATAATTATAAATGGGTTATTAAAATAATATGTGTAAATGATAATATTAATAAAATACTAATTTGTACCCCTAAAAAAATAAAATAAAATAAATACTCTGTGAAACATGATACCAACAAGTTATTTAATACAACAAGTGAAATTTGGAATTCTGAAGTTGGAACTCTAGCATTACTTTTTAAATCCTCTGTCCATGTCCCCACCCTCATGATTCTAAAATGTAGACAGGGTTAAAAAATACTGCCTCATGAAAATTAACATAACTCTATCCATACTACAAATATCTAGAGCTTCCTAATAATTGAGTATTTACACATGGATTAAAAAATGGTTTTGTCACAGTATATTTTCCTGCAGTGGGTTTTCCAACAGGGAAAGAAGGATGATATTTAACAGGCATCGCACATTTTTATGTCAAGTTCCTGTAGGCAATATTATTTGACAATCTGGTTTACTCTGAGACCTATCAAGTTGTCACCCAAGCAAGGAATTGACTCTGGATTGCCAGTGGTCCATAGATCATGGTGTGTGAGCCACTGACCTAGGAGTTTTGGTTTTATTTTTGTGCAAAGTAAACTGAACAGAAAGTTTTTCTCTCATTACCCAAATTGCTTAAAGGGCTATCTATAAGAAAATCTATCCAATAATCATTTAGTTAATTTTTCGGTAATCAAGGCACTAACACCCAGTGTCAGAAATACAGAGAGGAGTAAGCATTATTTCTTTTCTTATGTTCTTAGTAGAAAGAAAAACTCTCTCTACTAACAGGATCTCAATTTTGTTCAAATCACAATCTCTGACTTAGAAATCAGAAAGATAATTTCTGCAGAAGAGGAATATATATTCATGCAGATTATTGTGAAGCTTTCTTTCCCTGACCAGCTTCCAAGACTCCAAGACATACAGCCATATCAGCAAAGTTCAAATGGTAGCAAAATATTTAATCACTCTGTATCAACCCCCACATCATTCCAGGTCAAGCAGTTCACAAAGTGCTATTTGCCCTCTTGTCCATTTGTTTGTTTGTTTGTTTCAAGATGGTTTTATTGAATACTTACCAGGTGCCAAGCATTGCCCTGGGCTTTTCATTCATTATTTAACTCTCCTTACAACTATATGAGGCAGAAGTGACGATCACTTGCCTTTCTCAGGAGGGAAACTGAAGTACAAAGAGGACTGATCCCTTGTCAGTGGCCAAACTAGGGTCTGATCCTTGGAGTTCCTTTCTCTAGGATGTGTGTTCTCTAGAGCCTACAGCTTCTGTGCATGTTATCCTATTAGAGGTTCTAAGAAGCCCCACAGGAGAAAAAGTTGGTTAACATTGTTCAAACCTGTATTTGACCAATTTATCTTATTGTGTTTTTCTGTTAAGACAAACCTACTGACTCCCTCACCCCCACCCCACCCCACCCGAAGGGTCGTCTTCCTTACGGCAGAGTTTGGAATTACTGCTTTAATGCAGAACACTTGGTTTTCTGTTCTTTCATGTATTCATCCCTGTTGATCCCTTGTATACACTCTGGTGGTTTTAGACTGAAGATTCAAAAGCACAAGAAGACTTGTGGCAATAAACAGGATTTCTCAATTTTTAGGAAGCTGCAGCCAGAACCTGGCAGGGCCAAGTGGTAATGGAATGCATTTCCCAATGTAGGTTTGCATCTCAAGTGGACAGGGGCATGCTTGTTCCTGATGGCTATTCCAACTCTGAATCTACCTGACATCCATCCTCCTTGATGCCTTCTTTTTATATCCCAGCTGCTGTGTTCGTGCATTTGTGTGGAAAGTAACATAGCTGTAGCATGACCAGAAGTGAGTCCAAGACACCCTCCAAGCCTCCAAAAAATGCTAATAAGTTGGTTGCAACAGCATGGTCTCCAGTCAGCAAACAAAGTAGCTGAGGGTATTTGCAGGGAGAACCATTCCATACAGTGGTGATTCCACACACAATGATAAGCTAGCTCAATTTGATTCCAGCCTGAATGCTACCAAAGGATGAATTTGATCTCTGAAATCTACATCTGACATAGTTCTCATTCATGTTCCCCTCTCCGTCTTTACCACAATCTCTATCACAGTAACAACTCTGATCATTATCTGTCCATATGATTACAATAACTTCTTATTTGGTCTCCCACTTCTGGTGTCCCTCTGATCTATTTATTCTCAACAGCTCTGCAAATGGTTGTCACACTTTATTGTGCATAAAAATCATTGGAAGAATGTGTTTAAAGTGCAGATTTTGGAGTTCCCATTGTGGCTCAGCAGGTTAAGAACCCAACAGAGTGTCCATAAGGATGAGGGTTCAATCCCTGGTCTTGATTAATGGCTTAAGGACCCAGTGTTGCCCCAAGCTGCACCACAGATTGTGGATGTGGTTTGGATCCTGCATTGCAGTGGATGTGGTGCAGGCCTATACCTGCAGCTCTGATTAGACCTCTAGCCTGGGAACTTCCATATACCATAGGTGCAGCCATAAAAGGAAAAAAAAAAAAGAAAAGAAAATGCAGATTTCTAGCCCATTTTTATTTCCATTTATTTCCATTTAATCTAAACAATCTGTATTTCTTTGATTAGTCACCCCCATGTAATTTTTGTGCAGGTTTCCTTCACTCAGAAATTTTTCCAGGCCATTATCTAAAATAGAGTGGTGGGAGTTCCCATCATGGCTCAGCAGTAACAAACCCAACTAAAATCTATGAGGACATGGGTTCGACCCCTGGCATTGCTCAGCAAATTAAAGATCTGGCTTTGCTATGACTGTGGTATAGGCCAGCAGCTACAGCTCCGATTTGACCTCTACTGGGAATTCCCATATGCAGTGGGTGTGGCCCTTAAAAGACAAGAAAATTAAATTAAATTAAATACAGTGGTAATACATCATGATTTTTCTCCACAAATAAATGTATCTCTTTCTCCAAGAGGAAATAGGTATGGAGTTGGGATGAAGATGAGGAGGGACTTTAGACTCAGAAGACAAAATATAAAGGTCAAAGAGAATTTGTGGGTCTAGTGTAGATACCAGAATTTATTCTGTGTGTCTAGTGTAGAGGTCAGAACTTTTCTTAGAAAGTGGCTATGTAAACAAGTAAGATAAATTGAATTTAAAAGCTCAGGCTAAGGGTGGTGTAGAGCTCCTTGTCCAGGTGTGAAGTGAGATGAAGTAACTCTAACTTGGACAGAAACCTTTACTTTCTCCACCCTCTCTACTTAAAAAAAAAAAAAAAATATAGTACATCAAGCAATGTGATCCTGGCAGCAGTGATCAGGGAAAATATGAGATTTGGAGAAGCTACTTCTCTAAAAGAGAAAGCCACTTTTCAACAACATCAATGACAGAAACAGGGGCAGCAAGAAACAGATAGTCTCATGTTTTCCCTTCGTCTGTAGTCCTCTGTTTATATAATTGTGATTATTGTCTTTGGACTGAGTTGTATAATTCTTAGATTATTTTTAGACTACTGGGGCAAGTAGGGTAGAAGACTAGAGAAAGGAGTTGGATTCTCTGCTTATCTGAGAAATGGAGGCTTAAGTAATTACCTTGGATATTAAAAAGAGATATATAGCATTATTCACACTCCAAGCAATAAAGCAAACTATGTCCCTGATCATGCTATTTCCCTACTTAAAATCAGTGTTTCTCCTTTGCCTAGTCGGCATGGTCCTGATACCATAACGTGACATGAAAAGTTCTTCACAACTCTGTCAAAAAATAATTCCAGTTTCATCTGCCTCACTCTTAAGCTCATGAAATTTAGTCATATCCGAGGATACTATGGTTTTTGAATTGCTGAGTGTTTTCATATTTCCACATTTCTTTTCTCTTTGTTCTTCCCTTTATCTGGAAGTTACAACTATTCTTTCCCTGAAACAGATGTTTTATTAAATGGAAATTTCCTGTTCCTGAATTAATTTTCAGATGAGGAAACTTACTCAGAATGATGTGGTTTTTCTCCTATAGCCCAGAAGTTAATCAGAGATGGAGGTGTGGTTAGAAGCCTAGTTCCCTGATTCCAATCTTTTCCTTCATATGCCAGTGGCACCTTCATTCAAATTCTCATTGATGCCACTCTGATACAATTATTCATAACAATTTTTTTTACCTGTATCTTGGGTGACCTGCCAAAACTCACATCTCACCCAACTCACTGTGTGTTTGTTGTCACCGCAACTTAGGGATACTTATTCCCTTCAGCTCCTACTACCTTCCTCAGATCTTGGGCAGACCTGATTCTAAGTGTGATAAACTGACAGAATAGGTAAAACTGACCAGTTCCTTGATCACTTTATTGATAGGCTATTTATACTAAAAAGAGACTAGCCATTATTAGTATTCTGAATTTAGGATAGCTTTAATCTTTAATTATTTCCTTTACTTTGGAACAAAGAGATCATGAAGATGCTCCATTCCTGAGTAGGATAAAGTAAGAGCCCATGTCAGGACCATAGGGCACAGAAAACGTGGAAGGGAGTGGACATACCACGAACTTCACCCAAGTTTCACTCTATTTACTGAGCTACAGTTTCAATTTTAGAAAAGCCCTCTGTTGAAGTAAATTTTGTAAGAACATAAAAAACATAACTTCAGCTTGACAGGTTCATGGAGAGAAAGGAATCTGATTTTAGAATTTAGAATATGAGCATTCTAGCTTGCTGGATTGTCACTTTATTTATGCTCATGCTTAACTCTGCTATAGCTTCTGGGTATTTCTTATGTCATTAAACACCAATGGCACAGCCAGGAGAACAGAAAGTGAGACGCTGCATTGTTTACTTTTGTTGCCATTCAGCATTTCATCTAGCATCCCACAGGACACCTCTGGCTATATTCACAATTATGGCGACAGAAGTTTAAATAAATGCAGTAGGATCCCACTGGTTCACAGTGGAGTAAATCTGAAGGCATGGATGGAAAGTCTCTTGGAAGGTTCTTTTTCATAGATGTGAAAAGAAACCATTGGTATTTTTTTTCCTTTAGTTTTGTGGTAGGAACAAAGTTAGGGAGAAAAATCTACAGGCAAATATGCAAAGACTATTTCACTAAAACTTTGGCTAAGCTCCTTTCACTTTTTAATCCATCCAGTTAGAAGTTAGAAAACACAGATTCTTAAGTATAGCACAATACTAAATCTTCTATAATAAAATCCATTGGAAATTAGAGCTGTAAGGAGCCTTGTTAACTGAATCTAAGTTGTTGACTCTGTTAGTGAATCACTTGACCTAGAAAGATCTACATGTCTTTCTCAAGGTTGGTGGCATCCATAGGTCTGAAACCCAGGTATCCTCACTTGTTGCCCAGTGATTTTTGCACCATGCTTCTTGGCCTCCCCTCAACCTTATCAGTTGAATTTCTCCCTGGAGTCTGGAGAGACACAGAGCAAGGTTGGAGAGCAAGTGCAGGATAGAAAGTTTGCATGCACGACACATGTGTACAGGTAACATTTTCCTGGTTGCAGAACTGTGAGGTGAGAAGCTATTGTCTTCACAGCAGCCATGTGATCCAAGGGCCCTCCTCAGTTGGTTCAGATCTTCAGATGCAAGAAAAGACAGCCATAGCCAAGGTGCACTGCACATTGCCTCATCAAGATGAATGTTGGCCCCTGGAGATAATCAAGTCATGTACACTGCAACATAAACTACTGCAAACTGTTCTGCTTCTGGACAATAAGTGATTTGCTGGGGGAGGGGCATTGGAGTCTAAGTGAAGGGTGGTGGTCACATGGCCAGATTTACATGATCTGCCAGTCCATCTCCAAAGCCCTGGTGGCCTGTTCCCAGAAATATGTGGATGAGGCTTCCAAGATGGAAATCAAAGACATTCTCACCCAGTATGATGGATCTCTACTCGCTGATCCTCATCACTGTGATTCAAAAATATTTGTAGGTCCTGGTGCCTATGCTCATTACCAGGGATACTACTGATGATCCATCATGAGGATCAGGGGTCACTTTTATAATAAACAATCATTGTGGAATTTGAGATTTCGAAGAAAAAAATGCAAAGAGTTATCATTGTGTCCACAGTAAGGTAGATGTCTTGGATGATCCATTCAAGGAAGTTCACTTAGTCCAAGTTAATGAACCTATATGCTTCATGTACTTAGGAAACACTGGCTACGTATATTGAAGCAGTGTTTCTGGATCAGATATTCCAGTTTGAGCAAATGTGTCAAGAGCAAGAACCTTATTTGAGTTTTCTCTGATGGCTCCAATAGAGCTGCTGGTGACTCACCTTCTTTCTTGGATGCAGCAAAGCACAGCACAAAGAGATATGTACCAGTGGAATCCTCAGATATGTTATTGTATCCAGGAGAACTTTATTTGGTCTCACAAACTGGTTTTGCAGGAATATATACCCTCCTTTTAGATAAACTGAAGACTAGGTGTTGAAGTCAAGACCAGGAGCATCAGGAAAATGCAGTGGATACTGAAAGGGGGTTCATTGGTTTCTGGACTTTAATGAGAAGTGTTGAAGATGGTGGGTACATCTGGCGACTAAAGGGCAGTTACTGAGTAAAAACAAATAAATAAATAAAAGATCATAAATTGTCAACCTGAAGCCAGGCTAAGTGGGAACATCCAGACACGGAAGCCATGAGATGGGAATACAATGAGAGAGAAAGTTCAATCGTTCAAGTGTAGGTTTAAACCTACATGGATGAAAGGATGGCTGCAGCACATTTTTATCTACTCTTCCTGCCTTAGGTATGTGTGCAAAGGTACCTCCTCCACACTATAGGACTGATGCAAATGTTGAGAGATTCTAGGGGAGTTTCTATCATGGCTCACTAGAAATGAATCTGACTAGCATCCATGAGGATGCAGGTTCGATGCCTGGCCTTGTTCAGTGGGTGAAGAATCCGACATTGCTGTGAGCCATGGTGTAGGATGCAGATGCAGTCCATATCCCGAGTTACTGCAGCTGTGGTGGTTGGCCAGCAGCTACAGCTCTGACTTGACCCCTAGCCTGGGAACTTCCATATACCATATGCTGGAGGTGTGGCCCTAAAAAGACAAAAGAACAAAAAAACAAAGAGAGAGAGAGAGAGAGTCTCTCTGATTAATCTCTGATGGAATCAAATTTCTATTCCCTCCCACACTCCACACTAAACCTTATGGATTTCTCTCTTCATGATTATTTCAGCCTATTGGCCAAGTGGCATGATTGGAACTAAAGAGTGTCCATTGTTATTCATGACTTTGCAAGAATGACTATAAAAGAGAGTTGACTCAGCATTCTTAGCATTACCAAAGGAATTCATATGAAGCCAGATTATTTTTCTCTTCTTTATAATCTACTTTTCTCCTTTAAAAGGAATTTTGAAGTTTTAAATGATCTATTTTTTAAAATTTTATAGCCCCATTCAATAACATAGTTCTCCTCCCTACCTTCCCAAGAAACATAGTGAGTTAATAGTTCAAAACCTTACATACAATGAGATCTTGTCATTTTTAAGGTCACGGATTTCACACACAAATTATCAATCTAATTTTTGAGAAAATCACCCTTTAATTTCTTCCATAGGATGTTGTATATCTAGAGACCTTCCTCCAATGTTGCCTAATTTGAGTGTTGACTCACATGTTTTTAAACACAATGGGTGGACGGTTTCTGATTGGGTGTCATTTCCAGCTACAATGAGGACAGTTCAATACCCTAACTTCTCCCTTGTGTGTATCCCCTTGTATATTCAGCCACATGACCTTGGGTAGGACTAATCCATTCTTAGCTTGCATGATATGAGTACTGAGATACAGACTGAGCAGTGCAAATGAACCCAACATTTAAGGGCTTATTGACAGGAGGGCTCCTTATTCCATGTTTACTGTTCCCTGTCGAGCCATCTTGGAAGAGTGTACCATGAGTCATAAAGAGGAAAGGGCAAAGGGCAATAGTTGCACAAGTCCCAAAACTTCATTATAAGAAGAGTGATTCAAAATCCCATTGATCAGTGGTCAGCCCAATCACATTTTCAAGAAAAACTTGAAGAGTACTCTGAGTAGCTCCAATTCAATATTAATTCATTGCTTGGTGATTTTCATTTCTTGTTTATGTTCATTTTCTTCATCACTTTATAGTACTCAATTTCACCCTTTATTTCCCACATTGTTATTGTTAATGGAGTAATTGATGAAGTATGCTCTGCTCAAGTGATGTGCATTTTTTATAGCTGTCTTCTCAAGGCATGGTAAAAACCCTAAACAGCCTTGAAATTAAGTGTAATATATTTGCATCTTTATAGTTTTCATTTTAGCATCTGGAAATCATTTAGCCAGTTATTTATTTGAAAACTGTTCTTAGGGTTGTAAAATACCATGTACCAAAGCTGTGTCTGTACTGAGCTACCGAATTGAACCCAGGTTAGAAGCTATGATTGAATCCATCCAGGCTGCTGACCCAGTGGAGAAGAGCTGTTCCAGCACAAATTGGAACCTTCACTAATTCATGAAAGATAAGAATCACAATCTCTATCACCAGAATTTCAGTTTCATCATCCACCAGCATTAGCATGTAAACAGCACAGTGGTAAATGCCTTGCTGGTTTTCATTTGAATCCCAGTCATCATGAGGAGGGAATATTTTCTTCTACTTAGGGGAACACAAATATGAACAAGTTGAATTTGCTATGAGAGGGATATGTGATAGGTTTTCTACAAAAATAATCTCAAGGCACTGAGAAGGGAGTTGAGTGATATGACACAGTAATTGAAAATTTGGAGAAGATACAAGGAACACACAAGGTCAAACTTTTTGAAGACAAGAGATGCATATAAAATATATGAGAAAACCTTTGAAAAAATAATTGCTCAAATTTCAAAATAAAGTTCCAAGTCAAATGTCTTTTAGCATCCTGCCTGATAAACAAGTGTTCCATAAAACTCAGTTGCTTCCACATCACCTCTTATCCCTTCACCCACCCCTTCTTTCCTGCTTATATCATTCCTTTCTTTTTAATTTTTTTGGCAGATAGGCTTATTTTACAGTAATTTTTTGTAATTAGTGGAAAAGTTATTTGATATACAAAAATGAAGCTTATGTTCTGTTTCTCAGAAATGCCACGGCTGTATGTGCTGAGGTGTATTTTGTAGATTATAGCAACTCTTTATGGACCTCATCACACTCAAGGAAAAGTAAGTACAATGTCAGCTTTCACAATTAAAAAGGAATCTGGAAAGCTGGAAAGGTGTCAATGACAGGCTCATGGAAACCCCTGAAAAGATGAAACTAAAGAACTGGATGAGTTGTTAATCCAGACCCTGTCATCTTATAGCTGAAAAAAAACTGGGATGAAGAAAGGGGAAAACTTTTACTACAGCTGCTGTATCATCCTTCCTGATTCTGTGTTTCTAGAGTCCATACAACTTGAGAGCTAAACCTTCAAGCAAGTGAGTGTTGCACATGACAATTTCAGTTTCATACCTTGCCATGGTAGACACTCAATAAAATGTTAGCTCCCTGTAGAGGACAAACTCTTAGGTGACCCCCAATTATCTCCATTTCCTGATATTCTTGACCTAGGTAATCCTGTCCCTACTTTGGTATGTTAGACCTGCAATTACTTTTAACAACTGAGTAAAAGTGAGGAAGGTCACTTCCATTAAAAAATAAAAAGAGGAGTTCCCGTCGTGGCTCAGTGGTTAACTAATCCGACTAGGAACCATGAGGTTGCGGGTTCCGTCCCTGCCCTTGCTCAGTGGGTTAACGATCCGGCGTTGCCGTGAGCTGTGGTGTAGGTTGCAGACGCGGCTCGGATCCCACGTTGCTGTGGCTCTGGCGTAGGCCGGTGGCTACAGCTCTGATTCAACCCCTAGCCTGGGAACCTCCATATGCCGCGGGAGCAGCCCAAGAAATAGCAACAACAACAACAATAATGCCGAGGGAGCGGCCCAAGAAATAGCAACAACAACAGCAATAACAACAACAACAAAAGACAAAAAAAAATAAAAATAAAAATAAAATAAAAAGAATTCTCTGGTGGCTGGGGATTGCTACTGTTAAGGATCTGGCATTACTACTTTTATGACTCAGGTCACTGCTATGGTGTGGGTTTCATTCCTGGCCCAGGAACTTCCACCTGCTGTGGGCACACTCTGCACACCCTCCCCCCCAAAAAAATTTGTGTTAAGATTTTGGCTTGCACCTTGCTAGAAGACACTTTGCTGTCTTTGAGGAGGCAAGCTGCCATGCTTCAACTGCTTGATGGAGAGGCACACAGGACAAGGAATTGAAGGTGACCCCCAGGTGATAGCCAGCAAGAAACTGAGACCCTCAAGCCAATAACCTTCTAGGAACTGCAGCCTTCCAACAACGTAGAGTTTGTTAGTAAGTCATTATCAATTGAGCATTCAGATAAGATCCCAACCCTGAGCAACACCTTGATTACAATCTCATGAAACATGTTAAGCCAAAGGATCCCTTTGCCTTATTTCCAGCTTATTGAAATTATGAAAATGGTACATCATGTGTATTGTTTTAAGCTGGTAAATTGTATGATAATTTTTTACAGACCAATAGATAGCAGTAGATAATATACTCCATAATTTTCCCATTCTTCCCCAATCTCTGTGACCAGTTTTGCTTCTGGAGCCCTATTCTTTATCTCTTTTACTGTCTCCACCCTCTGCCATCATTTTGTTTCTGGATAACATATTCTTTGTACTTCTTAGTCCATCTTTCTTATTGTTTTGCTTCTGTCTTCTCCCTTGAATCCCAGCCACCAAGTTGAAGTCCTGGGCTCCTTTCTCCTTTCTCTTTTCTACTACTGGACCACCCTTAAGAAGATAGAATTTTCATTAACTCTATTCATTTTTTATAATGTATGGCCAACTTTGCTTGAACGGAAAGCTCAGATCTTGGACTCTACATAGAACAATATTGCTTAGTTCTCCTCTTCCCAACTTAGATTACCCTATTAATTCAGATATTTGTCTGATGATTAGTAGGTGGCTATGTTTCTCAATCTATATGCCCCACACTTTCCCTAGTTTTTCCTTCAGATGCATCCCCACTCCTGATCTGATCCACAGGGTTATATCACTGAAAGTATTTTCAACAGTGGTCTGTGTAAAACTGAAGCAAAGGCTTAGAAACAAAGCAAAGACCAGATCAGATTTTCTTACCCCTTCTTAAGTAATCTTTCTACAATATGTTTCTGCTTCCCTCAAAAGATAAAAAAGACCACAGTGCATCTGGCCCAGACAAAATAGAGATAATCAATGATGATTTTCAATGATGATTTTCACAATATACTTAGTATATTCACAATATTCACAGTATATTGCTACTTTTTTCATTTTCATTGGGGAGAGAAGAAAACATGCTTAATCTGTGTGCCACATACCAAAAATTATTTATTATGACAATATATTCTTGAGAGTGCTGTGAAAATTCCTTCAAGAGTAAATTTCCTTCTACCTAAGATATGTTCAAAGTTAGAAAATACTCCAAGTCACCTCAAGTATCCAGCATGATGCTTCTTACCCAGTAGGGATTTAACAAAGAGTTTAAAGTTAAAAGGTAAATCTAATCTTGCATTCTAAGATAAACAATCCATTAACAGAAATGGAAACTGTGCAAATAAAATTCAAGAGACAGGACAATTGGTATTTAGGTACATAATAAAATATATGAGCTGTAATGTTGGAGAATAATATTTGAAATCTTACCTTAAACTGTCTTACTTAATGGTTGGTGTTGATGTATCCACCTAACTCAAAACATAGGGCTACTTCCCCGAGTAAGTCAAACATTTGAAAACACAATATTAAAGTGCAAAAAGAACAGGGTAAAGTTATGTCTACCTCTAACTGGAAAATGATCAGTTTTGACAATCCTGCCTTGGACAAGATGACAATCATTTTATAATAAACTCACATATGTGTGAAATTTGATTTCAGCAACCATAATATGGTCACTTTAATTGTTGGGCAATCTTCATGGCCATTTCTCAAGTGATCAGTAATATTAATAGTTAATAGACTCTATGCATTTAGCAAGTATTAGATATTATGATAATTGTTTTTCATGAGTTATCTCATTTAATCCTTATAGCAACACAATTATGTAGAAATTATGGTTATACAATATAATAGATAAGAGAAACAAAATAAGAGAGTTTGCATTTCCCATTGCAGCTCAGTAGCCTAAGAACCTGACGTTGTCCCTCCATGAGAATGAAGTTTGGATCCCTGGCCTCTCTTACTAGGTTAAGATGTGGCATTGATGCAAGCTGTGGCATAGATGGCAGATGTGGCTTAGTGTTGCTGTGGCTGTGACATAGGCCAGCAGCTGCAGCTCTGATTCGACTCCTAGCCTGGGAACTTCTTTATGCACCAGGTGTGGTTGTAAAAAGAAAAAAAAATTAAAATTAAAAAAATAATAGAGTTTAAGAAATTTGCTTAAAGTCACATTGTTAATAAGGGGTGGGTTCAGGCTATAATTGAATCTGATTTGAGATTTTGTGCCCCTCACCACTGCAACATACAATCCCATGGCTAATCTGACTATAGTTCACAGGAACAAATTTCAGTCTATTGATTACCAAATCATATTAAATATGTTGAGCACTTATGATCAGGCCTTTGGAGGATAAAGTAATGAGCAAGATGTTCTCAGGAGACTTGCAGGTTACCATTCTAACTAGCTTATAGCTTCATTAGTGAAATTACAGGAGGAAATTAAAACCCCACGATTCTCTGAGAGCTGAGATTCCCTTTCAGAATCAACCGTTACATGCTTTATTTAGTGGATACCATCAGGGTCCTGCACATATCTCCTTATCACATAATGGTCCAGCACATGCCAAAAGTGTTCTACTGCAAGAACCCATGATTCTTGAGGGTTTTCTTATGGTCCTCACGTGTGCGGAGGGCAGACAGGAAATTCCAAGAAGTTCATGCTTCCTAGAGATGTGCTCAGCCAATGACTGATGGGATTGGAGGATAAGTCCTTCAGCTTCAGGTGGACTATCTCTGATGTGTAATCTACCATTATCTTCCAGAGTTCCCCAGAAAGACTAAGCCTCAGGTGCCCACAGCGACAACCTGCATAATGAAATAGATTTTACTGTTTTGCATCCTTCCCTGCCATACTTGCAGTTCTCTCCTAGCACTTCCTGGAATAAACTTCATATTACACTACTTGTAGTCAAGCCTTTAATTTAGAATCTACTTCTGGGGGAACACAACATAGGGGAATTTGTGAAGTAATATGATTTCAATAATATGGAAATTCAATGTCTTGTTCCACTTCTTCGTGCTTTCCCTGTTGAAAAACAGTGTTTTGCTCTGACTGGCATGTTTGAAAACTTCAGGTTTACATAAACTTTGTTGAATTATTTTGTGACAAAGAAAGTGAAATGCAATGGGGAATTCTTGATAGAAGAGAAGATTGAAATGTCTTTGGTGTGCTTCTCAAGCCTAATAAACCTATTCTAAGGCAGTCTCCAGCACCTGTCAGAAGTGAAGGTTCTGTGTCTTAACATATCAAGTAGAAACTGCAACCTACAGAGAAGAAATTCTTCCTCAAATATTTTCAAAAGGGATATGTCTAAGAGGAGTCAAGTAAAATGGAAACAAAATCAGGACAGTAGGTCAAAGAGTGGAGGAGGTTTTGCATAATGAAAAGGTCCCAAAAATGTAAGTTATGAAAATTGAATTCTCTCCCTCCTTTTGTCCCCCAATGCTGCATCACTCAATTCATTTTTCATCTGTTTATTTTCCTGCAAAATGATATTTGATTAGATTGATTTCCCTCTTAAAATTATTTTTGAATAAAATTATATATTAGCATATTAGTAGTTGCCTGGGGAAGGGATGAAGGGAAGTATGAATTACAATGGATAACAAGGAAACTTTTCCATTTCCTCATCTTCTTGATTATGGAGAAAGTTTCACTGGTGTATATACAACAAAACAATAAAACTGTGCATTTTAAATAACAGGAGGTGTCCAAAGAAAAGTACATGATTATTGAAAAAACTTTTAAAGAGTGTTAAGGGTAATTTCCCATTTCTCTTCATGTCCCAGTGTCCCCAAACCCGTTCCCAATAACTATTTTAAACTATTACTAAATATCTGTGTTGTTCTGAGTCTGGTTCTTGTTTTTCCTCCTTCTTTTCACATGTGGCATTATCAATTACTTTAATTTTTAATTCTATCTGACTATGAAACATATAAAGCCAGGCTAGAAATCACTTCTAAGCTCCAGACTAACAAATACCATTTCTCTCTAAGCTTTTCCGTTTGGATGTCTCATAGACAATTCTCATAGACAATTGGATGTCTGATAGACATGTAACGTCTCAAATTATTCTTAATATTTTCTTACTCACATCCTCCTACAGTCTCCTCCAGCTCTCTGTAAGTGGCACCATCCAACAATTTCTCAATTAAGAAAATTTTCTGTCATCTTTTAAAAATGTAAATCAAACATATCTCTCTCCCTGGCTAAAATCTCATAAGAGCTACTCATTCATGGTAATTGAAATAAAATCCAACTTCTCATGTTTTGTTAAGACCCATTGCTTTATGGCTACAATTCTCAAGTAATGTCTGCAGATGTTTGTAGATCCTTGGCCTTTAGGGGCAGTTTGACTCAAGCTAATTTTATGATACTGCTAAATTGTCTTTTTCTCTTTTCACTTTAACATTTGCATGGATGGTGAAAGGCAATATTAAATAAAACTGTTGTTAGTATGTATTACGACTGTGGAACCAACACATACTAGTAACCATTGCTTTTTTCTCTGTCATATGTTAGTAGTTAAAGAAAAAAAAAAGAAGGAAAAAAGCCAATTTCACATAAGAATATCCTTGATGAAGCACTTAAAATTATTCATTTTGTTTAAGTCACAGCTCTCAACCGTTTTTCAATACTGTGTAATTAGATAGGAAGTACCTATAAAACACATGTGCAATTGTTAGATTTGTGAGCTGAACTAACCACCTTTTTTCATGGGATACCATTTTTATTTGAAAAAATAACTGACAAAATATGCTTATTCAGACTTGAATGAGTTTTTCACCTACAGGAAAACAATTGACAACAGCTGCTGCCAATGTTAAATTCAATCTATGTGGTAAAAGATTCTGAGAGAGAATGGATACGTGTATATGTATGACTGGTTCACTTCATCATACAGTAGAAATTATCAGAACCTTGTGAATTGACTATACTCTAATAAAACCTAAAAAGGGTCAAAAAATAAATTCAAACTTTCAAAGAAGTATTAAAATTCTGTAAAACTTTTGTCCACCACCATGAGTTTTGATACTGAACCCAAGTTCACTCTGTTCACCGCACAACAGATTGAGACAGGTTGCTGGGGCAAGAAATAGCTACTTTAATTAGAAAGCTAGCAGACAGAGAAGATGGCAGACTAGTGTCTCAAAAAACCATCTTGCCTAAGTCATAATTCAGGCTCCTTTTATACAGAGGAAAGGGAAATGGGAGAAGCCAATGGTCACTCACTAACTGTCACTTGCTTGGAATGGCCCACTGCGATGCTGACCAGTGGCTGAGCAGGACCACTAAATGATGCTCACTAAGAGTTGCCTGCTTACAGTTTGACAGCTTCTCAATACTTAGAAAAACTTTTCTGAAGAAATGAGTGGGAATCTTAATAAAAATCATTTTATTTGTTAATATACAATGAAATGTGTCAACATCTGAAAGATCTGCATTATTCAGTGAACCAATATTTTCTAATTGCCAACTCATCATGTAAAAAATTATGCTGGGTGAAAGATCCATTCAAAGTGCAAGGAAGACTAATGCATTTAATGTAAAAGAGCATGAAAAAGTCATTGATATGATCTCAGTTAGTACACTTTGCAACTAGCCTTTTAGAAATTACCACCTGTTGAGTTTTGGTGTAGTATCAAAGAAATATAGCCACATTTTTAAAAAAATCTATTAGAGCAGTTCTCTATTTCCAACTAAATTTCTATGTGAAGCTGGATTTTCTTCATGGATTTCAACCGAAACAACATATCTCAACGGTTTGAATTTAGTAACACATATAAGAATATAACTGTCTTCTACTAGTTAGATAGTAAAGAAATTCCAAAATCTGTGATATCATTCTTCTCTTTGTTTAGTTTTAGAAAATTAGTCATTTAAAAAAAAAACTATTCTCTACATTGCCATGGATATTAGTGTTCTAGAGTGGTCCTAACAAATCAACGCAAACTTCGTAGCTTACAACAGAAATGTTTTTCTTCGAGTTCTGAAGACTGGATGACTGAAATCAAGGTGATGGCAGAGTGGGTTCCTTCTAGAGGCTCTAATGGATATTGCCTCTCTGTTAGCTTCCAGTAGCAGCCAGCAAGTCTTATTGTTCCATGGCTTACAGACCCATCACTCTGGTTTCAGCTTCTGTCTGCACATGGCCTTCTCTTCTCCTCTGTGTCTCTATGTACCTGCTTCCCCTTTTCTTCTCCTATAAGGTGGTGTCATTGGATTTAGAGCCTGTTATAATGCAAGATGACCTCATCTGGAGTTCCTTAAGTTAATTACATCTGCAAAAATTTTTTTTTCCCCAAAAAAATGCATTACATTCACAGATTCTGAAGTTGAGAGAATGGACTTACTATTTTGGGGAAGTCTCACCATTCAACTCACTATAACATGTACTGGGTTTATTATTGTTTACTGCATATGAAATAATAAGTACACATTTTTAAATGTCTCTATTTTAATAGTGTCATAAATAGCAATAGATATAACTCACATAAACAATGTGGGGATCCTCAGTGATTTTCAAGAGAGTAAGAGAGCCTCGAGACTAAAAGGACTGGAATATTCTGCTTTGTGTGGTCTTCACCCCATCTAAATGTTCTCCTCTCCCCAATACTCATATTTTCTCTGCTACTTTTTCGGGTCTTGGCACACTCCAAACCTTTTCTCCTTTGGAGCTTCCAGACTGGGATTTTGTAAACCTGTGCTCTAATCTCTGCAGTGTCGATGATATTTTTTCTCATGTTCTTCACCAGTGAATGAGAAAGATGGAGTTAAAGTACTCTGCCCGTGCTTTGGATCAAGAATTACATCGTTATTCTCCTCAGCTTTCAGTTGAAATGTCATCTTTTCTGGAAGATTTCACAAACCATCTTATATATAGTAATATCCTTTCATTCCATCTCACAGGATCTTGATTTTTTTCAAAGGTTTTATTAATACTCTATGTTTAGTCTACCTTTTTACTTTAAAAGGATTATTGTTAATATTCTTTAGTAGACTACAGCTTCATGAAAACATATACCATACCTGTCTTATTTAATATTGTATATATTCAGCTTAGCTCAGAGTAGTCAACCTGCTAGTATTATTTAAATGAATAAATAAGTGGACTGAGTTAATCTATACATAGCATAATCTATATATAGGCATATATGCATATAAAATACAGATTTTTAAAGGACAGAGTGGACCATACTATAAACTGATCAGTAATTTATCTTTTTCTTTTCCTGAGTATATGTTGGACAAGTTTTTATTTAAGTATAAATGAATTCTATTTTATCTTTTCTTAATGGCTCCACAGTTTATGGTGTGGTATACTATCTTATAAATTAACTATTCCCCAACTGATAGGCACCTAAATCTTTTTTTTTTTTGATGTTGTTCTTATAAACATCATCTTTTTACACATATCTTTGTGTGTACATGTTTGGAGGTAAGGTTTCCAAGTTAGAAGACTTTTGCATTTACATTTTTTTTATGGAAGATGCCAAATTAACTCCAGGATGGGTGAAAAAATGGACATTTTCACCAAAAAAACATATTGACTGGCTTAGATATTCTAAATTGACTAGATGTTAAGACTAGAGAAGTATCTAGACTGGTCTAACCAAGATTATTTCTCCCATTGGCCTATGATGGTGCTTAAAATGTTTATTCGATACTTGAAAGTGACTTTTATATGCATACTAACCTAAAATAATGGCAAATTACTGTGCCCTCACCAAGATAACCCATGAGTCTTTGAAAACACAAATGAGACAAATAAGTTAAAATTGAAAGAATATCAATATTGCTAATTATTAGAGAAATGCAAATCAAAATTACAATGAAGTACCACCTCATACCAGTCAGAATAGTTATCATTAACAATTCTACAAAAAATAAATACTAGAAAGGGTATATGGAAAAAGGAACCCTCCCACACTTTTGGTGAGAATGTAAATTGGTGCAGTCACTATGGAGAACAGTATGGAATTTCCTCCAAAAATAAGAGTTACCATATAATCCTGCAACCCCACTCTGGGCATGAAGCTGGGGAAAATTCAAATTTGAAAAGATATATGCTTCTCAGTATTTACAGTAGCACCATTTAGAAGAGTCAAGGCATGGAATCAACCTAAGTATCCATCAACAGAGGAATGGATAAATAAGATGTGGTACATAAACATCCAGTAACATATTTCTCAGCCATAAAAAATGAAAAAATGCTGTTTGCAGCAACATGGATGGACCTAGGGACTATCGTAGTAAATGAACAGACAGAGAAAGTAATATCATATTGATACTGTTTATACACGGAATCTAAACATATGGTACAAATGAACTTATTTACAAAACAGAAACAGACTCACACACATAGACAACAAACTTAGCTATGTGTGTGTATCTGTGTATCCCAAAGGGGATAATGGTACAGGATGAGTCATAAAAATTTATGAAGAGAAAGGAAAAAATGGTAGTCTTAAAAGGAAGGCAATTTGAATAGAACTTTAGGCTAATGTTCATCTATTTTTCAACTAGAGACAGTAGGACAACTGTGAGAAAGAGACCCTCGAGTGTCAGAAAGCCAGAATAAAGAAATATTGAAGATAAATACCTGAGGAGAAAATTCTAGCTTTGGAGTTATACAGCCATATCCCCTTCCCTGCTCAGTCTCTGACAATCTCCTGACTCTAAAAGAACAACTAATTCTTTCTGAGTCTTATCACTACTGTCAGAGCTGGATGCTCTAGCCTGCAAAGCCTTTTCTAATCCAGATCTAAATTATATATTGGGATATACATATAAGGTGGAGCAAGATGGTGGAGGAGTAAGAGTTAGCACTCACCTTCTCCCACAAACACATCAAAAAAACACATCTACATGTAAAACAACTTGAACAGAACATCAACTGAATGCTGGCAGAACTTAAACCTCCAAAAAGTCAAGAAACTCTTGACGTAACTGGGTAGAACAAAAGAGAAAGAGAGAGAGAGAAAAGTAATCAGGATGGGACTAGCATTCCTGAAAGGGAGCTGAGAAGGAGAAAAATGAACCCTCATCCTGGGAAGCCACCTAATTGATGGAAAGATCAGCTGAGTCAGAGGGACCTCAAAGTCACTGAGAAAAGCACAGCAGCTGGCCTGAGAAGAGCGAAGCAGAGTGAGAGCTGCACAGATCATCTGAACCACCAGCCTGGACACCACAGCCTGAGATGCTCAGGCAGGGGCTGGGAGCTGAGACTTAGACTCAGGAGTCAGTCCCAGGAAAGAACTGGGGCTGGTTGTGTGGGGACAGCATAGGGGGCTAAGGAGCAGTGAGCCACAGGTGGGGGAACAGTACACTATAGTCTGGGGAGTGAAACGCCAAGGCAGAGGGAACCCGGGAGAAGGTCAGGGCCCATAGGAGAGGCAAGGTGCCATTGTTGGGGAGGGGAGAGGAGGAGGGGTGGACCACCATGGCAAACTCCCTGCTCTGGAGCATGCGTGTGCACTCCCATGGGATCTCAGAGGGCAGGATGGCTCTGGTGCAGGTTCTGGGTGGAAAGAAGCCTCTTGCTCATGTAGGGAAGACGGGGCACTTCTTGAGCAGGCCATCAGTGGCCAGGCACCTCTTGTGTGGGCTAAGGGCACCAGGCAGCTAAGTGAGACGTGTGGCCTCTTGCACAATCTACAGGCAGCAGGGACAGACTGTGGCAGTCGTCTCAGAGGCCAGATGGAGGCATGGCTTGCTACCACTGGGGGCCTGTGGGCAGGCTCCACCTGCAACCCCAGTCACCTCAGGGGTTGGAAAAAAAGAAAAAAAGAGGGCACTGCAACCAAGCACCATACATTGTTGATTTCCCTGGGAACACACCCACTCTGCAGCTGCCACTGCCATACACTCTGGGTGATGCCCAGACATTTGGTCACTGTCCCTTCCCAAGACCCTACAACTAGGAGCAGCTGGTGCAGCACCACCTGTGTGGGCTAAGTGGGACAGGGTGCTTCTTGCATGGTCTGTAGGTGGTGGGGGCAAACCACCACAGTTATCTCTGACTCCAGAGTTGGGTGTGGCCCACTGCCACTGGGGATACCTGAACAAAAATCACTTGCAGCCTCAACCACCTTGTAGGGCACCACAGAGAAAGATATTGCAATGGAACACCACCTGTTGTTGCTCTCACTCCCCTAGGAGCACACCTGCCCTGCTACTTCCACTGCCAAATGCTCTGGGGCAGTGCCCAGATGCTTGGTTACTGTCCCTTCCCAGGAACCTGCTACTAGGAGCAGCTTATGAAGCACCTCCTGTGGGGGCTAAGCAGGGTGAGGTGTTTCTAGCATGGTCTACAGGAGGCAGGGGCAAACCACCACAGTTATCTTTGGCTCCAGAGGTGGGAGTGGCTCGCCACCACTAGGGGTCTGTAAACAGATACCACTTGCAGCCCCATTCACCTCAAGGACACCACAGAGGAGGGCATTGTGACCAAACACCAACTCTTGCTGTTCTCACACCCCTGGGAAGACACCCACCCTGCTGCTACCACTGCCAAATGCTCTGGGCAGTACCCACATACCTGATCTCTGTCATTTCCCAGGATCCTGCAATTAAGAGCAGCCTGTGCAGCACCTCCTATGTGGGCTAAGTGATACTGGGTGCTTCATGCAATGTCTACAAGTGGAGGGGGCAAACCACCACAGTTATCACTGACTCCAGAGGTGGTCGTGGTCTGCTACCACTAGGGGTCCCTGAACAGGCACCACCTACAGTTCCTGTAGGAGGACATTGCAATTGAACACTAGCTGTTGTTGCTCTCACTTCTCTGGGAACTCACGCACCCTGCTGCTGCTACTGCCAAATACTCTGGTCATTCTGTAGATCTGCCTGGAGCTCATTACCACATCCCATGGCCCTGCAAGTAGGAGTAGCCTGTGCCACCTTCTTGTAGGTCCTTGCTGCTGTTGAGAGCCCAACGACCAGGCACTGACTGCTGGCCCTACTCATTTCCTCCTTCTCCCTGAAAACACACTGAGCATTCTGGGAATAATAGCCTGCTTATACTGAAGAAAGAGACAGCAAATGTTCAAGCTCCCACACCAAAGATAAATAGTAATCCCCCCAAAAATACAAAGGAGTGCTCTTGCATAGAAGTAGCCTTACAAGACTACAGTTTGGTTTCCCCAAACTCACAGAAAAAGAAAAACACAAGCAAGATCAAGAAGCTAAGAAACCATTTCCAGTTAAAGAACAGGAGAATTCACCTAAAGCAGTCAACAATGAAACAGACCTCTGCAGTCTGACAGACATTGAATTCAAAAGGGAGATAGTGAAAATATTGAAGGAATTAAGGCTGAATATCAAAGAATTAAGAGAGGATATGAACAGTAATGAAGATTCCTTTAGAAAGGAAGTAGAAAATACAAGGAGGAGCCAAAAAAACTAGAAAATTCATTTGCAGAGATACAAACTGAGCTTAAGGCAATAAAGAGCAGAATGAGTAATGCAGAGGAATAAATTAATGATGTGGAGGATAGAATAATGGAAGTAACCCAATCAGAACAGCGGACAGAAAACCAAATGAAAAAACATGAAAGCATTATAAGAGATCTATGGGATAATATAAAGAGGGCCAATTTACACATAATAGGAATTCCAGGAGGAGAAGAAAAAGAAAAGGGGAATGAAAATATATTTGAAGAAATTATATCTGAAAATTTTCCAAATTTAAAGGAAACTGATATTAAATTACAGGAATAACAGAGGGCCCCAAATAAGTTGAACCCAAATAGGCCCACACCAAGAGATATTATAATAAAAATGACAAAAGCTAAAGATAAGGAGAGGATTCTAAAGGCAGCAGGAGAATAGCAACGCGTTAATTATAACGGAACCCCCATAAGGCTATGAGCTGATTTCTCTACAGAAACACTACAGGCTAGAAGGGAGTGGAAAGATACATTTAAAGTGCTGAAAGGAAAAAAAATGCAACCTATAATACTCTATCCAGCAAGAATATCATTTAAAATAGAAAGGGAAATAAAGAATTTCTCCAACAAACAAAAGCTAAAAGAGTATAGCAATACTAAACCTATTCTAAAAGAAATATTGAAAGGGCTTCTCTAAATCAAAAAAAAAAAAAAAAAAGTAAGAGGAATTAGGGTAGAGGAAACCACAATTGGAAAGCAATCACTTAAATAAGCCAGCATACAGATTTAAACATGAAGACGTTAAAAAAAATTTTTTTTAAAGATAACAAAATAATACAATATGGGGAAGGAAAGTAAGAAAATATAGATTCTTTTTTTTAATGATGTGTATCAGCTTATATGACTACCACACTAAAGCAAGCAAATATAGGAAGGGGTTAAGATACTTAAAAAACAGGGCAAACACAAATCAAAACCAAACATTACATTCATAAAAACTGAAAAGTACTCAAGCATAAAATAAATGGAAACCATCAAATGAAAAAAAGAAAAGAGAAACAGAATCAACTGGAAAACAGGGTTTAAAAAATGGCAATAAACACATATCTATCAATAACCACCTTAAATGTCAGTGGACTGAATATTCCAATCAAAAGACACAGAGTAGCAGATTGGATAAAAAAGCAAAAACCTTCAATCTGCTGTCTGTAAGAGACTCACCTTAGGCCAAAGGACATATATAGATTAAAAGTGAGGAGACGGGAAAAGATATTTCATGGCAATGGACAAGACAAGAAAGCAAGAGTTGCAATACTCGTATCAAACAAAATAGACTTTAAAATGAAGGCCATGAATGTTAATCTTATATTCTGCTACTTTGCTGAATTTGTTGATCAGTTCAGATAGCTTTTGGGTGGAGTCCTTATGGTTTTCTATATATAGTAACATGTCATCTGCATACAGTGACAGTTTTACCTCTTCTCTTCCTATTTGGGTACTTTTTATTTCTTTTGTTTTTCTGATTGCTGTGGCTAGGACTTCCAGTACTATGTTGGATAACAGTGGTGAGAGTGGACATCCTTGCCTTATTCCAGATTTTAGTTAAAAGTCTTTCAGCTTTTCTCCATTGAGTATTATATTTGCTGTGAGTTTGTCATAAATGCCTTTGATTATGTTAAGGTATGTTCCCTCTATACCCACTTTGGTAAGAGTTTTGATCATGAAGGGATGTTGGACTTTTTCAAATGCTTTCTCTGCATCTATTGAGATGATCATGTGGTTTTTGACTTTTCTTTTGTTAATGTGGTGTATGATGTTGATTAATTTGCATGTTGAACCATCCATGTGCACCTGGGATGAATCCCCCCTGGTCGTGGTGTATGATCTTTTTTATATGCTATTGGATTTGGATGGCTCAAATTTTGTTGGGAATTTTTGCATCTATATTATCAAAGATATTGGCCTATAGTTTTCTTTTTTGGTGGTATCTTTGTCTGGCTTTGGAATTAGGGTGATGGTGGCATCATAGAATGGCTTTGGGAATGTTCCTTCTTCTTCAACATTTTGGAAAAGTTTGAGGAGGATGGGGATAAGTTCCTCTTTGTATGTTTAGTAGATTTCACCTGTGAAGCCATCTGGTCCTGGACTTTAATTTGTAGGGAGTGTTTTTATGACATATTCAATTTCATTTTTAGTGATTGTTCGGTTCAGTTGGTCTATTTCTTCTTGATTGAGTTTTGGCAGGCTGTAAGCCTCTAGAAAGTTGTCCATTTCTTCTAGATTGTCAAATTTGTTAGCATGCAATTGTTCATAGTATTCTCTCTTGGTTTTTTGTATTTCTATAGTATCCGTTGTGACTTTTCCTTTTTCATTTCTGATTTTGTTTATTTGGGTTTTTTCTCTCTTCTTCTCAGTGAGTCTAGCCAGAGGTTTGTCAATTTTGTACCTTTTCAAAGAACCAGCTCTTGGTTTGAGTGATTTCTTCTATTGTTTTTTTAATCTCTATTTTATTGATTTCCTCTTTGATCGTTATGATTTCCTTCCTTCTGTTGACTTTAGGTTTTGCTTCTTCTTCTTTTTCTAATTCATTTAGGTGTTGGATTAAGTTGTTGATTTGAGATTAACATTCAGAAATCAGTCATATTTCTGTGTACTAACAATGAAATATTAGAAAAGGAATACACAAACACAATACCTTTTAAAATTGCACCCCAAAAAATCAAATACCTGGGAATACACCTGACCAAGGGGTAAAGGACTTATATGCCAAGAACTATAAAACATGAATCAAGGAAATTAAAGAAGATGTAAAGAAATGGAAAGATCTTCCATGCTCCTGGGTTAGAAAAATTAATATTGTCAAAAGGACTATACTACCCCAAGCAATCTACCGATTCAATGCAATCCCTATCAAATTACTCATGACATTTTTCACAGAACTAGAACAAACAATCCAAAAATTTCTGTGGAACCACAAAAGATCCATAATTGCCAAAGCAATTGTGAAGAACAAAAACCAACCAGGAGGCAAAACTCTCCCAGATTTCAGGCAATATTACAAAGCTGCAGTCATCAAGATGGTGTGGTATTGGTACGAAAAAAGACATATAGAGCAATGGAACAGAATAGAGAACCCAGACATAAACCCAGACACTTATGGTCAATTAATCTTTGACAAAGGAGGCAAGAACATAAAATGGGAAAAAGACAGTCTTTTCGGCAAGTATTGCTGGGAAACCTGGACAGTTGCATGCAAAGCAATGAAACTAGAACACACCCTCACACCATGCACAAAAATAAACTCAAAATGGCTGAAAGACTTAAATATAGGACAGGACACTATCAATCTCCTGGAAGATAACATAGGCAAATAGTCTCTGACATCAACCTTATGAATATTTTCTCAGGTCAGTCCCCCAAAGCAACAGAAATAAAAGCAAAAATAAACCAATGGGACCTAATTAAACTGACAGACTTTTGCACAGCAAAGGAAACCAAAAAGACAACTTACAGAATGGGAGAAAATAGTTTCAAATGATGCAACTGACAAGGGCTTTAACTCTAGAATATGCAAACAACTTATACAACTCAACAGCAAAAAAGCCAACAACCCAATTTAAAAATGGGCAAAAGACCTGAATAGACATTTTTCCAAGGTGATGTACAGATGGCCAACAAGCACATGAAAAAATGCTCAACATCACTGATTATTAGAGAAAGGTAAATCAAAACTTCCACAAGATACCACCTCACACCAGTCAGAATGGCCATAATTAATAAGGCCACAAATAACAAATGCTGGAGGGGGTGTGGAGAAAGGGAATCCTCCTGCACTGTTAGTGGGAATGTAAGCTGGTACAACCACTATGGAGAACTGTATGAAGGTACCTTATATAACTATACATAGAACTACCATATGACCCAGTTATCCCCCTCTTGGGCATATATCCAGACAAAACTTTACCTGAAAAATACACATGCACCTGCATGTTCATTGCAGCACTATTCACAATAGCCAAGACATGGAAACAATCCAAATGTCCATCGACAGATGATTGGATTTGGAAGATGTGGTATACATACACAATGGAATACTACTCAGCCATAAAAACGAACAAAATAATGCCATTTGCAGCAACATGGATGGAACTAGAGACTCTCATCCTGAGCAAAGCAAATCAAAAGAAAAAGACAAATACCGTATGATATTATTTATATCTGGAATCTTATATATGGAACAAAGGAAGCTTTCCACAGAAAAGAAAATCATGGATTTGGAGGACAGAGTTTTGGTTGCTAAGGGGGAGGGGAAGGGAGTGGGATGGATTGGGAGCTTGGGGTTAATACAAACGATTGCCTTTGGAATGGATAAGCAATGAGACCCTGCTTATCCATTCCCTGTGTAGCACTGGGAACTATGTCTAGTCACTTATGATAGGGCATGATAGTGTGAGAAAAAAGAATCTATACATGTATCTGTAATCTATACATGTATCTATACATGTATACATGCTATACAGTAGAAAACTGACAGAACACTGCAAAGCAGCTATAATGGAAAAAAAATCATTATATATATAAAATAAAGTAAAATATATACATATAAGCTGGGAATGGCAAACTACTTTTATTAGTTTCTTATTGCTGTTATAAAAATTATCAAAAATTTGTGCCTTAAAAAAACACAAAAATTTATTAATTAGCTGTTTTAGAGTTCATAAATTTGAAATCAAACTCATTGGGCTAAAATCAAGGTCTATATTTCTTCTAGAGGTTCTAGAGAGGACTTGCTTTCTTGCCTTTCCCAGCTTCTTGAAGCTACATGCCTCCTTGGCTCAGAATTATTTCTTCCATTTTCAATGCCAGCACAACAGCACCTTCAACTCTCTTTGACACTAACCCTCATGACTCCCCCTCCATTTATAAGGACTTTTGTGATTACATTGTGTGTCCAACTGAATAAACCTGTATAATCTTCCCACTTCATGATTGCTCAACTGCAGAGTCCATTTCCCATGTAAGGTAACCTTTTCCCAGGTTGCAGAGATCAGAATGTGAACATCTTTGGGAAGACAGATTATTCTACCTACTATACAACTTAAGTAAGGAATGTACTCTCTGATGGTACAGAGCTCACAGCCAGAATGTATGTTGTTTCCTCATAGCATTTTTTCAGCTATTGATTCCTGTGTAACAAATAACCCCACAGATAGCAGCGAAAATTTTCATATCTGCAAATTGAGCAGGACTTGGCCAAGACAGTTTCTCTGCTCCATTCAACATCAATCAACACTGCTCACATTATTTACTTCCAGCAATACTCACTCACATGGTATGCACATTGGTTCTGGCTGTTAGGTGGGAGTTTGATCAGAAATTGGGGCTGGGGTCCTCAGTTCCTTTCCATGTGGATTTGTCCATAGGCTGTTTTTTACTTTCTTCATGCAATGGTGGGTATGTCTCAAGGGCAAGAGGCTCAAGAAAAGCAGTCAGAAGCTATATGATATGATCTGGACTTGAGAGTCACATAACTTTACTTCTGCCATTAATTAAAAGGCCACATTCATTCAAGAGGAGGGAGTGCAGCTCCAGCTTCTTTTTAAGAGGAGTGTGAGTCCCTTCCTCTTAAAACTTGCGGGATAGGAATAATGTGGTAGTCATCTCTGGAAAATAGAATTTACAATGACAGTAGTCTAGAATCTTAATTAAACTCTTTTTGGTATAGCCATATAACAAATCCCTGAAAACTACACAACCTACAAACAATTGGAAGAGGTCTTTCTGACCTACCCTTCATTAAGTGTATTGAAAGACTATGCCTGCCTTTGGACTAAAAAAAACTCTTCTTTTGTTAGTAGATTAACAAATTCTCATACTAGTAATAAGAACCGACATTAAATATCCTCTACACAAAGGAAATCATGTTGATATTTCTTTATTTTAACTATATTGGCATTCACTCTTTTGTGCTAAATGTCTTAGTGTATAATCTATAGGGTAGAACAATGCAGGTCTTTTATGTACAACTCCAGGCTCATAACATCACTAGTTGCATCAAAACACAAGTGGACAATAAAAAAATCCAACCTGTCATCTAAATGTTTTGTCTTATCACTATACCAAACATCTGGATGATGGGATGCATTTGGTAAAGAAATGGGTTTTACTTTGCACCTAGATGATTAACCCTGGTTATGTACAGCTATGGAGTGGATTATGAAGCTGGAATAATTTCCAAATCTCAGCAAATCCATTTCCTTATTTTTAAACTTATTTGCATGGTTGCCTCTAGTTAGGTAGGTATTCATTCATAATATATCAAAATTAGCTTATTGCATCTTTTGGTCTCCCTCTACATCTGTGAAAGAAAAAGAAAAGGTTTCTCTACTCTCCTACCCATCCCATGGATGGTTGTATTGGGTGGGGCAAATGTGATTTTTTCCTAAATTATCTTAAGATATCCATTCTTCCTACCTTCCTTTTTAATGTCCCTTATTTTCTTCCTCTTACCTTTCATTGTAAGTTTTACTGAGCATTTACTAAGTGGGATGTTTACCCACACCTAACAGGATGCTGACAATGAGTAAAGATATGGCATCTGCCCTCACATTTTCTATGTTATTGTGGAGGAATGGTGGGATAGAGGCTAAGGGACAATGATCCAGAGGAATGAGGACAAAAGAGTGGTTATTTCTTTTTCCAATAGGAGATTAAGGTCAAAGAAGGCTTCACAGAGAAAGTGATATCTCAAATGTGCCTTGAGGGGATGAATGGGGATAGGCTGGATAAAGGAGACTGGATGGCATTTATTCCAGGCGGTAACTCAGGGAACAAAGGGACTCAGAAAAGGAGGGAGCAGGAAAGGTTCTTATCAGCTCAACAGAACACAGCAATGAAGATATCAGGCTTTGGGGATAAGTCAAAAAAAGGCTAAGGGGATATGTTGGGAAAAAAAAATAATTTGTGCCTGTATTCTGTCAGCAACTGGTGTCGTCACTTTGAAGCAGACAAATGACAAAGTCAACTTTGTGTTTTATGAAGTTGTTTTGGGGGCAGTGGAAAAGCTTTCTGAGAAGGGAGATTGGAAGCAGGAAGAAAGGAAACAATAAGATTTGTGAGACAATGTGACTTCTGCAGCATTTTAATTTAATTTCAAGTCAGTTACACATTGCTTTCCTTTATATAAACTGTATTAAATTTGTGTCCACAAGTCCGCAGCAGAACACTTAATTTGCCACAGAAATTTGTACATTTTGTAGTCATGTACTAGCCTGACATTTTTCGAGATGTAGCTTAAAAGGCAAGCATTTCCCATGGGTTATTTTAGTTCATATTATTTTTGCATCACATAAGCATTTGTGAAAAGAGAAAAGCTATTTAAATGTGTCCAGAGACAGTTTCATTGTAGAGATGAGCCTGTTCATTCTAATTGGAGAATATTTGTATGTTTGCCTGGTGAGGACCATTTAAACCAAATAAACTTGCAACCATGGCAATGGCAAGTGGACATTTTAAACTCACTTGAAATGGTAACAATCGGCAAATGCTTCTTGAGGTGTAACTATGTGCCAGACACCAAGAATGCAGTGGTGAAGGAAGATAGCACACATAAAGGCCCTGTGGTCAGAAAGGAGATGCCTTAGTCTCCTGTAGGCTGCTATAACTGCTCTATAGACTGGGTGGTTCTGAAGAACAGAAACATTTCTCACAGTTCTGAAGGTGAGAAGTCCAAGATCAAGGGACTGGCAGATTAGTTGTCTGATCAGAGCCTATTTCTGGGTTTTAGCTATCTGATCAGAGTCTGTTTCTGGGTTCATAGACGGCTATCTTCTGGCCATGTCCTTACATGCTGGAGAGAGAGATCTGGGCTCTTCCTCTCCCCATAAGGACACCAATCCCACAGTGAAGGCTCCTTCCTCAAGACCTCATCCAAACCTAAAAATTTCCAAAGGCCCCACTTCCAAATACCATCACACTGGAGATTAGGACCTCAATTTATGAATCTTAGGGGAACAAAAACATTCAGTGTAAAGCAGAAGACTAGCAAGGATCTGCTAAAGATTTATTTAGAAGTGAAAAGATCATGACTTAAACATCTTTTGTGATGGTTACATAGTAAATTTTCACTGAACAGCTGCTTAATTGAAAACAAGAAGAAAAATGTCCTCAGTGATAGGGAATAAAAGGCCTCAACTTTATCAGAAACAGAGAAGATAAACGGAGAAAAACCTCTCTCAAGAAGACAAAAGGGCTCTAGGGACAGAGGAATGGGAGGATTAAAAATAAAGAGTTGTTGCATTAAGATCCGGTTTGACTCAGAGGGCAATACGATGGAATGATTACTATTTAGGGTTCTCAACCGAACCCCACATGGGTTTAAATCTCGATTGAAATTTATAAGCTGAGTATTATGGCTTTAATTATACCTCCTAAATCCCCAAATTCATATTGAACCCCCATTATCTCAGAATGTGATCTTTTAGAAATAGGGTTGTTGTGTAAGTAACTAGGTGAGAGAGGGTCATACTGGAGTAGGGTGGCCTTAGCAAATCACCTTAGGCTGCCGTAACCAAGTACCACAGACTGGGTGACTTAAACAGTAGTCATTTATTTTCTCACAGTTCTGGAGGCTGGAGTTCAAGGTCAGAGTGCCAGCATGGTCAGGTTCTGGTGAGGCCTCTCTTCCTCGCTTTCAGCCAGCCACCTTCTTGCAGTGTCTTCACATGGTCTATTCTTAGTTCATAAGCATGGAGAAAGAGATATCTCTCTTCATTTTCTTATAAAGCCGCCAACACTACTGGATTGGGATCTGCCCTTATGACCTCGTTTATCCATAAGTACCTTTTAAAAGCCATGTCTCCAAATAAAATCACACTGGGGGTTTTGGCTTCAACATACAAATTTGGGGAACAAAATTCAGTGCACTGCAGCCCCTAATCTAATATGAATAATTTACTTATAAGAAGAGGACATTTGGACACAAACACATTTAGAAGGAAGACAATGTGAAGAGACATAGGGAGGAGATAACCACCTACAAGTCCCCTCAAAAAGTCCTGGACCAGCCCCTCCCCTCATAGCCCTTGGAAGGAACCGACCCTGCTGTTGCCTTGATTTCAGACTTCCTGCCTCCAGAACTGAGACACGAATTTCTGTTGTTTAAGCATTCAATTTGTGGTGTTTTGTTTACAGAAGCCCTCAAAAACCAATAAACTGAATAAACCTTAGACATTTCTATGTCTCAATTTTCTCACAAATAGGAAACCTTTTTAAGGCTGTTTTGATGATTAGATGTATTAATATATGTAAAACAGATTCATTACAGAAGCGGCTATAAAAAAGGGTCAGCTCTTATTTTAATTATACTTCCCCATAGCATAGAGACCTCTGTGTCTTAGAGTAAGCTATGTAAGAGTCTCCACCAGATGCCACTCAGTGGCTATAATCTCATTTATTCCCTCCATGCCCAAAGAAATTTACAGAATGCATTTATAGCACCAAACAAAGCAACACAGCTCAGTGGAAAACCTGCCAGATCTGGGATTGGAGAGTCATGACTGGAGTAACTTTGACTTGTTCATTTGTAGAAGGGGAATTAATTTCTTCCAGCATGTGGGCTTGTTGTGAAGACAAAATGAAGAGCACGGCACCTAGAAGATGTCTGACAACAAAAGTGATGTTGAGGAACTGACTCACAAGCCCTGATACCTTTTTGCATCATCCTCATGACCTGTCAGGCATTAATCACCTGAACCCAGGTGTCCAGCTCTCCAGACTTCCCAGGTGTGGCTTTCATGGTTACCAACACCGTAGGCTTTTGTGCAGCTGCAGCTCTTCTGCTGTTGTTGTTAGCCTCTCAGTTTTTCTCCTTGTCACCTGATGGCATTTGAGCAGCCATGAAAACAAGAGACCTGATGCTGATTTTAAGGTGTGATACTTTGTTGACTGATGGGCTTTGTTAAGTTCTTAGAGGTTCTGGATTTCTGGAATTAAATGAACTCATGCATTATTCTTCCATCTGCCTCCATGGTTCTCTCACTGGTGATGCTAACCTTTGACCTCAAGCTTCCTGGACTTCTAAGCACATTTGCTCACGTCTGAAGGACACCAGGAACTATGACTTAGGTGGCTAAACAAGGATTTTACACTTGCTGAGCAACTGCTATAATGGCCTTCTGGCTTTACACCCAATGATCATCATAGCATTTCCCCGTTCCATTCGGAAATGCAGATTTAGAAACTCACCCTTGTTCTTTTCTTTCTCTCCATTCCTAAGGTCATCTTTTATCCCTCTGTGCTCAGAGGGACAGTTATACCTTGTTTATGGGTGAGAAGGATTTATTTCCTAATCAGGTGTTATTTGAAAGGCAGACCTTCACAGAAATACAAAAGTCTACTTTCTCTATGTTTTTATTTACTGTTTTTCTTATTTATGAGGGTTTTTTTTTTTTAATTTTGGTAGTTATTGAGTTATTTTCTGCCTCACCTATCAGATGCTTTCCTTTTTTCCCAACTGTATATCAATACATCTCACATTTATTTGCAAGCACGAAGTTTTTTTATTTGATAAGTTAAAATATTTTGAAGTTTCCATAGTCTATTATTGGTGGATTACAATTTTAATAAAGGAGTTGGAAAAAGACACTGGAGCTATAATATTTGTCCATTTTCCTAGGAAGTCAATGAAAGGGTATTACTTCTTGAAAAATAATCTATGTCATTCCTGCCAGCTCTGATGGATGAAGAGTCCAACGGTGGAGTTTGCATGCCATGGACATACAGTAAATCCTAGTTGACAACTTCAGGCATGGACCTCCTTCCTCTTCAAACTTTTACAAAATGAGAGAAATGTTAATTTGGCACCTACCATTAAATAAAAACATTTCTTAAGTGAATTACCTTCTATTTTCCCCTATGTAACCCTGATTCTCCAACAAAAAATTCCCTTTGTACAAATTTTTAAAACACCTTCAATGCAATGGGTGGGGAAACCTGTGTATAGGCAAAACGTAATGTTTAAATTGGAGTAACTAATTTTATGGAAATACACATTGTGTTTAGGTCATTGACATGTTTTGGTCTCCTTTGACACTGATTTAAAATTTTCAAACTTTCAAAGTATTATAATTAACATATTTGAAAGTAAAAAAATACATTTGGGAGGAAAGGAAGTATGTAGGATAGAGGGGAGGAGAGAAGGGCATAAAACGAATAGAAAGAGAACAGCAAATTCACTCAATATAGAGTAAGAGTTATAGATACAGACGGATAGAAGACTTGAATATTCACTGTGATATTGGATTGAAATGGAAAGTATCACTATGAACACCTGCTTTTTAGTAGCTAAAGATAAAATGTAGATATATTAAAATATAGAAGCATATATATATTTTCCAGTTCTGTCTGCTGAGGATTCTAGAAGAAATGGCATAACAGAAAATGATGCTCTCCACTAAAAGAAACCAGGGGCCCTTTGAGAAAAGGCTCATTTACAGATGGAGAAAAATTAACTTGGAAATATTTTATAACCCAGAAGGAAGGAAGAGCTCAAAAATAATGGGAATATATAACCCCCCAACACACACACACATAGAAACACACACACACACATAAGAGCCAGCTTGAAGGCACAGCCAGATCTTGGACTACTTGAGCATACAAATAGATAATCATACTAAGTGTATTATAACCCATTGATTAAAATAGGAATTTATGAGTCCATAATAATGTAAAAAAATAAATTAATAAATGGATATATTAATGGAAGAGAAATGAAAGCCCTTTTTTCACAGCAGAATGTCAGTCAATTTAGAAGGGATGAGGAAGTTAGAAAACCTTTAATAGATATTAACGCTAATGTGTGAAGTTTATGGAGAAACCTGGACATCTTAAGCAAATAATCAAGCTTAATATCAGGAGCAAATCATCACTGACTTCCTTAGGATGTGATACCCCGAGTCAACAACATTTCTCTTATGTGTCCCTGCATTTTTGATGCATAGTCTGAATCTAATCAGGAAGGCAAAAGAGGCAAATTCAAATTGATGGATATTCTGCAAATGAATTAGATTTTAAAACTTTAAAATACCAACATCAAGAAGGGAGAAAAAGGCTGAGGGACTTATGAGAGAATACTTACTGAAGTATTTATGGATGAAGGGGAAGGGATATGATATCTTCAACTTATTCTCAAATGTTTTAGGAAAAAACATGTGTGTGTGTGTGTGTGTGTGTGTGTGTATGCTCACATATATGTAAATATATGTGTGTGTATATATATGAAGAGAGGGAGAATATGGTAAAACAAGGAGGTTAAATTTATCATAAATAATTGATAAACATGAGTATATAGAAATCCCTTGTAGTATTCTTACTTTTCTGTTTGAAATTATATCAAATTTTTTTTTTTTTTAGTTCTAGATTTAAAAAAAAAAAAATCACACGACATGAAGATATTTTTTCTTGAAAATGTCAGCAGGCTAGTTTGAACTCAGAAGTGATATTCCAGATGTTTCAAGCAGTAAGTTCAATGTCTGGCTGCAAAAATATTTAACTTCTCATGTGTAAGAGACCCCAACTGTAGTTTAGACAAGTTGCTATTACCAAGTATGCTGACATTCAAAACTCAAGAATTTGTATTTTTGAGACAAAGCAGCCTCATATATAATTGATTTTATTTATGAGACTTGCTCAAGTATAGGTAGTCTTTTATAGTAAGCTTTTCCTACTGGTAAACACTGGCATTGTTTAACTTCAGTCAGGGCCTTTCCGTCTCAGATCTTCCTCAAAATATTCCCCTTGGAAAAGTAATATAGTATAGGGTAAAAATTGCAGTATTCTGACACCTAACTGTAGAATAAGATGAGGAGCATCTGGTCACTGGCAAAGGTACTCGTCATTGTCAAAACATTGACACAAGACATGTGATGCATGCGCTACATTCCTGAGCCTCCACAATATCAGATTTAAGATGTAGCAATCCAAAGTAGAATTTGACACTTTCAAACATAGGTGAAAAAATTGAGAGACATATATCAAGCCAAAGGAAGGCAAAAAATGTAGTTACGCTTTTGAGTTGTGGAGATTCATAACTGTGGAATGTTGAACACATTAGCAGATTTTCATAGTTTAGAGGAATAAAAAGCAATTTGTACTGTTAGTGTCATGATACTGAGTTTATTTTAAAACCAATATATTTTTGTTTTCATCTCTCAGTATTTTTATCTCTATGCAAGTGTGTTCACTGAACTTACATAGAATATTAGAAATGAAATTTACATGGAATAAAATTCTCAGAGCATAGCAACATTCTATACTTTTTAGCATATATTCAGCAATGATAATGCTTAGTGTGTGTGGTGCTTTGCTGTTTACAATCCTTTTTCAAGTTTCAAGTGTTATTTTGTCCAAATTTGGCTAAATAATCTAGATGTGAGATTCATAGTGTTGTATGTGGTTGTGGTTTTATTTTTTTTGAATGAATTTAATACAATTTCTATAGCTATTCTGCCGTGGATAGATATTTGGGTAGTTTCCAATTTGAGGCTCTTATGCATGTCTGTTGGTGAACATATGAATGCATTTCTTAGGTTAGTATAATTGCTATGTCATTGGATATACATATTTAGTTTTTAAAAATGGTTGTACCAATTTGCACTCTGTGGCAGTGCATGAAAATCACAGTTGCTTGACCTCTTGTCAATACTTGGCCCTCTTGTCAATACTAGTCTTATCAAGCAGGAAGGAGTAGCTACAGGAAAACAAATGCTTCTATTGAGGTCAACCCAAAATCTACATAAAATAGAACATTATTTGTTTAAAGGCAACAAAGAGTAGCTGAAAAACAGGCACCATAAGAGCTAAGATTCCAGAGAGGGGAAAAGTGAGGAAATGTGAATTTATGATGTGTAACTGCTTTTGTTCCTGGGGGATCTGCAGATTCTTGGTGTGGGCAATGGGATGAGAATCCAGGATCTGTCCTGGGAAGAGAACAGGGAAATTACAAACAAGCAGAACTTTTTGTAATTTTATAAAGCTGGAAAGACAAAACTGGGAACCTTAAGGGCATCTAACACACAGGCCTTTTTTTTTTTACTTTAAAACGTTGACTGAATTCTAAGCTGTATGAGATAGGGGATGAAAAAGCTATGCTGGTCCATCCATGTTGCTGCAAAAGGCATTATTTCATTCCTTTTTATGGCTGAGTAATATTTCACTATATATATATCACATCTTTATCCATTCCTCTGTCAATGGGCATTTGGGTTGTTTCCAAGCCTTGGCTTTTGTGAATAGTGCTGCAATGATGAGTGAAGAAGTCAGCCAGAGAAAGACAAATATTTATATCACTTACATGTGGAATCCAGCACAAATGATACAAAATAACTCGTTTATAAAACAGAAACAAACTCACAGATTTCAAAACCAATTTTATGATTACTGTAGGGAAAACTGTGGCAGGGAGGGAGGAATTAGAAGGATGCTAATAATTCACACACACTACTGTATAAAGTAGATAATTAATGAGAACCTACTGTATAGCACAGGGAAATCTACTCAGTCTATGGGAAAAAAGAATGGGTGTGTGTATGTATATACACACACATACATACATATATATACACATGCATATACATGGACATAGCCTATATATATAGTATATTGCTGTGTAACTGAAAGTATTACAACATTGTAATTCAACTATACTCCAATATTTTTTTTTAAAGCTATGTTGGAAATATCTGAAAAGCAGAATGTTCCTCAATCCCATACTTTTGAGTAGACTAAGATTTGAGTGTAGACCCCACCAGGGATTGGGAATGCCTTGGGTCTCAGTCAAATTATCTGGAGGGCTATGTTCTAAGAACAGGAGCAAACCAGAGGTAGACTGAGTAATGACTTTACAAAACTAGCCTCAACTGTGTTCTTGATTGGAGAAAAATGATAAGCCCCACTTTTTTTGACTGGTAGAGAATGTATGAACCCATTCAAGAAGATGATCTCATAGGACATATCAAATATTTTTTTTCATGCAACTGCTCTGTAGAAATTCTTATTTCATCTATTTTTCCACCTTTCTCTCAATTTTCTTTAAAAATATATATATATATATATTGGGGGGGTATATTTTAGAACTGTGCCTGAGGCATATAGAAGTTCCCAGGCTAGGGGTTTAATCAGAGCTACAGTTGCTGGCCTATGCCACAGCTCATAGCAATGCTAGATCCTTAAACCACTGAGTGAGGCCAGGGATTGAACTCACAGCCTCATGGATCCTAGTTGGGTTTATTAACTGCTGAGCCCCAAAGAGAATTCCTTCTTAAAAATATTAATAGTTTTTTAAATCATCCTTGTCTGCTAATTCTAAGATCTGTATCACCTGTGCCTATATCTGTTGTCCCTTTTCCCCTTGGTCTTAGTCCTATCTCTTGGTAGGCCTGGATGTCCTTGATGGAATATTGAACATGACCCTCTGATCTCTTGAAGTTTAATTTTGTCATGCATTTTTTGAAATTATTAATTTAAACCAATTTAAGGTCTATATCTAAAAACCCTAGTATCTACTTCACTTGCAGCTCTGCTGTCTCTTGATTTGGATATGGAGGTGCTGTTCATTGTTATGTATGGTAATTTTGATTGAATGCCAGACAGTGCAAATGTTGGCTAAAGTGGATTTTTGCTGATGTTCTTCACGTAGTGATGAGTCACCCTATCCTACAGCTGAGTAGGTGGAGGTCAGCTAAATCCAATCAGGAACCGATGTAACCCAACACTGGTTGGCAGTCTTTTGCAGTTTACTTTTTTAACCCTCATTTCTTGAAGTGAAGCTTGCCAAGGGTCCCCATTGGAAAAGAGTGTTTTCTAGGACCTCTTTTCCTTGGCAGTCTGAATTCCAAATTTTGTTTACCAGGTGCTATTAAATTGCCAAAAACTTTCTTCACCTTTGCAGCTCCTTTTTACTTAGCTTCTTAACCACCGATGCTGTTCATTAGGGAACTGGCCAAAGCCTAACGGGGAGTAGAAAAACATGAGGATTACTTTTCTAGGTCTATTTATTTCTCCATGCTCTGGGTCCCTCAAAACCTTGATGCTTCATTGACCTGGACTTAAGTTTTTGTCTTCCAGCCGTATGATATTTTCAAAAGCTGCACTGGCTTTCTGCAACCAACGTTCACCTGGTTTTACAATCTCTTCCTAATATCAAAAAACTCTCCGAAAGAAAAAGAAGCATGTATAAATTGAGCTTATCTTAATGACTGTCATTTTTTCCTGGGATCTTCACCCTCAAATTCTGGCTGCCTCAGCAATTTTCCAATGCTTTCACACAGATTATGTTTATATACAGTCTATCTGACTTTGCCAGTTATTCTTTGTGCTAGACTGGTCTGCTACGAGCACATCAATCATGGTCAGAAACAGAAGTCTCCTCATGTTTGTGTTTTATTAAGACTGAGTTGTGTCATTACCTCCATTTTGCAAATGAGGTAAAAGATTGAATAAATATATTTGGTATATCCATAATTACACAGTTAGAAATGGTAAATCTTGGATCTTGGGTTCTGATTCCAACATCAGGGCTCTTTAACCCATTGCAATTCCTATTCTTTTACTAAATTAACATCTGATCAGGTGGTGAGTATATCGCCTGAGAGGTTCAAAAAGAAGAGGATACCTCTCCACTGTCACTGTAGTTTGATGTGTACTCATGAAATGCACACACTTACTTACCTCTCTCTTTCTATCTATATCTATATCTATCTACCTACCTATCTTTTTTATTGGATCATAATGCTTCTAGTTTGGCACTCTAATGGAGTAAATAATTGTATTACTAATATATGCTCTACATATTTAATACATTTAATCTTGTATCAATTAAAAACCTTCAAAAACAACCCAAACGCATTCATAACAACCCAACATTTATAAATATACATTTTTATAGATTCTTTCTAACAAATTTTAACATATGATTATAGTTTCTTTTCAAATAACATAATAAGAACTAATGTTTATTAATCACTTACTGGTTCCCCAATAATTTAGATATAATATACTTTGTATAAGATATATATTCTCATCCTCATTTTATAAAGGAGGAACCCAAATTTGAAAAATATTTTTAAAACATGCCTAAAAAGGCATATTTGTGATTTAATCAAGTCTGAGTCTGAACCACACAGTCTGAACCAGAGGTATGTCATTAAGTACCATGTAGCATTATATTCACATATACAGGGTTAAATACTCATATTTTTCCTTTGGATGTTAATTTCATCTATCAGTTTCCTGTTGCTATTAATGGAGCATGAAAGCGTTTATACAAATGAATGAATTGAGTGTGTATATATTATTGTTGCTGTGGTGGATACACCAAAGTCACAGAAACTTTCCATTTAGCTGATAAGAAAGAACATAAAGATAAGAAATAGCCCACTGCAAAATGCCATTAAGTACAGGTAAGAAATTTAGGCGTTTAGACAGAAGTAGAGCTGCCAGCCTGTTGTTGGCAATAACTACATGGAGGAGAGTGACTCTTGGAGCTCATCTTGAAGGTCAGAGCCTCAGATAAGGGAGGTAAAGGGCAAAGCATCCTGGTCAAAGGGATTGCAGAGGCATGAAGGTACCTGGTATTTCCAGGCATCCATGCTTAGGCGTCAAAATCTCTTTCTTGATTTCCTTTAAATGGGGTTAATATCTTTTAAATTTTTAACCTTTTACTATTTTAAAGAGAAAACTAAGTAGAGCTGTTCCTATAGAGCAATTTGAATAGAATAACCGCTGCAATACTTTGGCCGCAAATATCAGCCCCCCCACTGGTGTTTATCATTTCCTAACCACCCATTTATTAGCATTTTCGCATGCTCTAATAAGTACCAGTTCTCTTGAAATGCGCCTGTCTCAAGATATTGCCATAAATTAACAGATTATTTTCAGTGAACTAATATATCTCCTCCATACTTTGTCTGAGAGTATAGGATATGAAGTAGGTACAGGAAGAAAAGGAAGAAGTCACATGAGAGACATACAAACGCACAATAGCCAGACCATGTATAGCAATAAAACTCTGACCCGCAACCTTGGCAATCAACACAGAGCATCAAGGCTTGGTCACTGAATGCCAGCTTTTCTATTTTTTTGCCACTACTAGTTCAGGTCCAGTCCAAGGAAGCCAAATATGCCCCCTCCAGACTGGTCATATCCAGGTATCTACGTTCTCTAGGCTCTGCTTCCAGATACCCCATATCTGGTTGCCCCATTCCCACAACTGCCAATCAGAGCATATTAAAATTTCCCTTCTTTTTCCACTATAAAACTCTCCCACTCCCCTGAAAGCCTTTGAGTCTCTGCTCGACAGGAGCAATGACGGCTGACTCCCCTGGCTATAGCAAAATTGCCCCTGTTTGTTCTAAGTTGGGTGATCTTAGTTTATTTCCATGCAGGCTAATGGGAGGCAAACAAAATATTTAGTGGGACTTATAGGTGCTAAATACACTGTTCTGTGCTAGGTCTGGAGCAGAGTAATGAAAGAGCTAGAAATAGTTCCTATCCTCCTTACAATCAGGTAGGAGAGACAGGATTTTCTAAACACACACAAAAGGAAAGGTGAAAGATGGCAAATAAATAAAGTGATAAGATGGCACAAGATCTTGGCAAATTGGGGTAGTTAAACAAAGAAAGTATTTACATTGGGAGGGGAGAGGCTGCTTAGATAGGCTGGTCTGAAAAGATCTCTCCAAAATAAACTTTCAGCTAAGGCCAGGTGAAGAGAAATGGAGGACTAGCCTTGAATACAGCTGGTGAGGAAAAGAGGTGAGAATGACCAGGAGGAACTGTGTGTGTGTGGAGGGTTCCAGGTATGAGGGAGCATTTTGAAGCAAGTATCATTCCGTTTTACTGATGGGAAAAGTGAGACTCAGAAGAATTGACTTGTCCAGAGTTTCAAAGCTTGTGACTGATTTTCTGTCTAGGTTTTTCATCCAGTTCCTGCCCCCCAGGGCTCCTGGGGCAGTTCACCTGGGCAGAGGTTAATGAAGGGATTCTCACTGCTGAAGGGGCTTCCTAATGGCCGGAAAGTTCAAGAACATTGAACGCCAGAGGGAAGGGAAGACAAGGCAAAGGCTCTTAAAAGAGTAGAGGAAAAGTGATGAAAGATGAAGAAAGCAGCACTGTAGGCAAATGCCACAGACTTCAGGATTTTGCCTTAAGGCAGCTTTGAATGAATGAATAAGGAGAGAAAAAAATATATTAATGGAAGCCAGCGTCTGAACTTGCAGGGTAAGATTTGACTGAAGCATTTTCAGGTTTGACAAGCCTGATTCTTTTTTTTTTTTAGTGTGTTGGTGAGCATGAGGAAGTGGTAAAATGTTTTAAAAGTGGATTTAATTAAACCTGAAACCAGTATTAGATACTCCACTATTTCTGTTGTCATTACTTAATGCAAACAAGGTGATTTTCATCAAATTTGATAAATTTTATTTTTGGCTATTTTGACCAAGTTTCAGCAACTTGAGACAAAAAAAAAAAAAATCCAAAATAAAATTAATGGTTGCTCTTTTTTCGGGGGGCAAAAAGATATCCCTGTTGGTCTCAGAGGGTTGTGAGGAGCAAGCCACAGGAAGAGCCATGCCATTGTGAAAACAGAATTGCCCTACAGACACTTGCCAACTGGTCTTTTGGGGATGTTGCTGCCATTAGAGATATTTGAGGATATTAAAGTGCTGACAGGATCCATTAAGAGAGAAAACAAAAGACTCAGAGCGTTGCTAGATTCCCTGGGAGATGTAGCTTCCAAAATCCCAGCTGCAGACAGCCCTTATCCTCTATTTAGGGAGCTATTTTTAGTTTTCCTTAGTTGGTTCCTGGAACTTGAATCCATATCATTTATTTAACTTTCCTCCACTCCCCTCCCTCCACCTGAAGTTAAAAAATAACATACTCTACAATTTCTCTCTCTCTTTTTTTTACCTTGGTGTCATGCCTGTGACAAATCCATGTTCTGAGAATGTGTTTTGTTATCCGTTAAGGACCTGCTGCTGCCTCCTGGTTCCCCAAGCAGCCCTTATCATCAGTCTGATGCCAGCATCCGTTCTTTGATTCAGAAGCCCAGATCTCTGAGAATATCATGGGCTGAGAATCCAAGCCAAGACAATAATATTTAGGCAACACTAATGTGACCACAGGGTTTTCTGGAGTTGATTTTGTTGTTGTCTCTTAGTGGTATGTCCCAGGGATTCAGTGATTCACTGATCTCAGAGTTTCCTTGACTGTAACACCTCCTTCCAATTATAACTACCCAGTGGGGTCTGGTGTCTCACAAACCTGCTTAAGCACCCCTGAAAAGCAGCAGAAGGAAGAGTGACCCCATTCCTGGATAGGATAATCAGCAGCTGTCACCATGGTTTCCAGAAGTGTCCCCTGATGGACGTGAGGAGTTTTAAAGTCAAGCTTGAGGGGCCCTTCACCCCACTGATAAAGTATACACACAAGAGCAACATTTTTCCAGTGTGTTGCTGTATGGGTCTGAGTGCACTGTCAAACTCCAGGAGTGTGGGTGTGGGTGAGAGGTGGAACTTGAGGGTGAGAGAGCTCATCCTTTCCTGCCTGTGGAGAACGGTGTCTCTCTATGTGGTGGTTCTACCTTGTGTTACGTGAAGTGAAGTGGAAGTGGAATTACAACAGGATTAATTTTCATAATACCTGTGTACAAGTCCACTAAGAGCGGTTCATTTCTAGCCAATTCACACAGCATTACCTAACAATACTGTAAACTTTCTCCAAAGTTTATTATGAGGATAAAGTTTAAGAATATAAAAGTACATTGAAATATGAACTCTACAAAGTGTTAGACTGGGTATGGAATTGTGCAAATGCTTATGGGTATTCCTCAGAAAGAGTCAGGAGAAGTGGAAAAAGCTTGGTCCCCTTGAGTTGTAGAAAGTATCTAAGAGGCATACAAAGCAACTCTTGGAAGTATCAACACTCGAGCCATAAGACGTAGCTGCAAACCTGGGACTGCGAGCCTCTGCAGTCTTTTGTCTTTGAGGAATGGCAACACAATAGGAGCAGTCATTCCATTTAAGAGACCAGGAACTCTAGGTCATAAAGGTTAAGCATTTTGACCAAGTTTAAACAATTTAAAAATAGCATATCTCTATATAAGCAACAAATTGACAGAATTGGTAGCTTGATTCTTCTGAGTTGTAAATGTTTTTAGATTTCTCTGAGAACCATGGAACAAGTAGCTCTATTTGCTTCATGCTTTTCCTCGAGTATCAAAATGACCATCTTTCCTGACCTACCTTGATTTGACCACATTCCTATAGACAGAAGGTTTTAGTGACATGTATTACCTTTCTCTAGACTTCAAATCTTAGCATTGCTTTACATTCAATTACTGGATCCTATTGTGTCATGCTGGAGGGGATAAACATTGTTTCAACCAGCCCAGAATCTCTTTTTCTTTCTTTGATAACAAAAGCCCTCAGTTTTCCTTTTGGAAATTGCACCTCCACCTCCCAACGGAACTGTCAGTCATGATCTCAAGAATGACTGCTAACAGTATCCCAGGCCTAGGACACAATGGTGGGTTTGGCGTAGGTGTGTGACCTGAGTAAGGCCCACCAGAGTCTTTTGACGATCATTTTGAATGATCGAACAACGAAGATGCTCTCTCCTTCTGACTTGAGACCTTGCAGATACTTGAGTTTATTTTTGCAGCCACATGAAGGGGTTCTGCCTAGCAATAAAGCCAACTCTTAGGAGATAAAGAAAGAGAGAGGGTAGAGATAAAGAAGCTGAGGAGAAGGAGAGGGTAGAGATAAAGAAGCTGAGGAGAAGGAGAAAAGAGATGCTCTGATGATGTCATTTGCATTTTTTTTTTTTTTTGTCTTTTTAGCTATTTCTTGGGCCCCTCCCGAGGCATATGGAGGTTCCCAGGCTAGGGGTTGATTCGGAGCTGTGGGAACTCCATCATTTGCATTTCTGAAGGTAATCCTTTGAAACCTCTTTATCATCTTTCTGTCTATCTATCTATCCACCTATCTTTCTATCTAATTTTTAGGATCGTTTGAGTTGGGTCTTGTTAATGCAAACAAACACGTCTTAACTAAGATATATGCCCAACATAGCACACAATTATACATGTTAATTCTCAGAATAACACTGAATAACATATATTGAATATATATGATCTTTCAATTAATATTGCAAGATTTGTGCTACAATACTAAATAATATAACACCTAACACATACATGGCTGCTACTCATTACAGTGCATTGAATAAATGAACACAGCCTCATCAGTACAAAGATGATAGTTATAAGTTTCTTCAGAGTCTAGGAAGAGGCCATCTTCAACAATGGAAATTACTAAAAATAAGCCCATTATGTATAAAATAAAACACACCCAGAAATATGTTTTGAAAGTGTCAACTGATGAGACAAGGTCATGTACTGAATCCAGTTAAGAAGGCAGGGTTTTGTGCAAAAACCTGTTAGCGGTGAGACTGGATCGTAACATGATGACATGGTGGAGAAGGCTCCTGACTTGCTCCAACAGAAGAGAAATGAGCTAAATAAAAAAAGAGACAACAGCAGGCAGTGCTAACGTGTTTCCACATACTTTGCTAAAGTTGGAAAGAGAAATTCAACCAGTGTTCTCTGAAATAAAAGTGTATGTCCAGATTTCTCTAATTCCACACTTGCAAACAATCTTCCGCAGATACATGGGTTTAATCAGAGCCACCTTCTCGGGTTAGACCTGTACAGTTGTGCAAGATCTTCACTCTTAGGTGGGCCCTGAGCTTGGTTTAATGCTCTCCTGTAGCTGTCCTGAAATTCTTAATCATTTTGAAAAAAAGTTCCTGCACTTTCATTTTGCTCCAGGCCCCACCGATTATGTAGCTGGCCCTGTGGTTACGTTTCTTTCTCATTGAAAATGAATAAAATGAAATTTTATACTATCAATCAATCTTCACTGAATGTGCTTAATTACAGGTGGTTTTTATACCAAATATGAAAAAAATCATGTTATATTCACACCGTTTTTTTCTGAACCTTTAGGACTAAGAATCAGAATCCAGTGTGGCATCATTATATGTTCATATTATGGATTGTTACTATGTAGAAAGCTGTATGTAAAGAAGCTAAACCTTTAGTATCTATTTAGCTTCAAAGCAAAGTATAAATACATGTACTACCAGTTTATGATGAATATAGAGAGAAAAATTATCCCTTCAAAAATGCAGATCTATAGGAAATGGATATATTGTCATCCATAGCCTTATATCATTTTGTTATTTAAGGTTTTATAAATACAGCCTATTTCTTAGATCTGTGAAATATTTCCAGATTACTTTAGTCACACAAGAAGTATCCTTATAAGAACATGCTTCAGGATACCTCACATTTATAGACACCATTGTAATTTCCTTCTAAAAAATGAGCTAATAGAGAATCTATATCACAAAAGATATTTTTACCCAATACTGATTATTTTATTAAAGGCACTCTTCTTCATAGTTTTGTTATACAAAAATACAGTGAGCAAACCATCACATTTTCAGCTCAAGATGAGAACCTGACAACCAACCATAACTTCAACTATTGAAATGCATTTTTAAAGATGTTTATTCATTATTCAGTAAGCCACCTTGAATCAAACATGTAAAAGCCCAAGAAAAAATATATATAGAAGATATAACCAATATTACCACGAGATGGTAGACTTTATTTGTTATCCTAATTCCATTTTACATTTAGAAAATAAATATCAACATGAATATTTAATACATTTGCTATAACAGAGGTAAAAGGCCAATATTATTATTGTAAGAACATGAGGCTCAGAACTATTTAACTTTAATGTTGCTGTTGTTTTTATATTGCTGCACTATCTTTTTTCATTGGAATAAGCTTAAATGTTAGTAGATTGTTGCCAAAAGAGTGTGAGAAGTAACTTGATATCTCTTTTCAAATACTTTTCTTAAGGTCAATACCTTTGTTTAAAAACTAAATTCTCCATTTTTTGTGGATTTTTTTGGTCATCATGCATATTGTTCATTCCTTAGAATGGATTAGTTTGTGCATATATGAAAATAGTGCATCTTCAGCTTTTTAAAATATAGGCTAAAAATGAATATGCAACTCAAGATTTACCTCGGTTCACTTTCTAGCAATGCATTAATTCGACTGTATAATATTTAAATTATTAATGAAAATTTACTTATTCTGAAAGTGTTAAAAGGAGATATTAATATGTTCAAAGAACTCTGGAAATTTATGTTTTGTGTAAGGGAGTTCTTGTCATGGCTCAGTGGTAATGAACCTGACTAGAGTTCCTGAGGAGGCAGGTTCAATCCCTGGCCTCAATCGGTGGGTTAAGGATCTGGTGTTCCAGTGAGCTGTGGTGTAGGTTGCAGACACTGCTTGGATCTGGCATTGCTGTGGCTGTGGATTAGGTCAGCAGCTGCATCTCGGATTTGATCCCTAGCCTGGGAACTTCTGTATGCCACAGGTGTAGCCTTATAAAGTTAAAAAAGAAGAAGAAGAAGAAGAAGAAGAGGAGGCAATGAACTGATGCGCCATGTTTATTGTTTATTTGTTTGCTTGTGTTTGCATTTAAGAGGAGAGGAGTTTTACGTTTTAAGAGCTATCTTGGGGTGCCTTAAGAGAAGATGGTTTCTGTAGAGGATCAAGCAGTCTTAGCCACAGAGTCTTAGCCCATTAGACCCATGGTGAAGGAGGTGAAGAATTTTGAGACAGGGAGTTATATCAAAGAAAACTTTTAACCTGGTATAGATTTTCCAACTTGTTATATTGTTCTAATCATCGGGTTTAAAGGGACATAGATTTTTTTTTAACTTGCTTGTGGTTAAGAAAACATCATCATCCATTAATTTATGCAATATATATGTATATATACATAATCATTGAGTTCTTGTCCCACAGGATGCCAATGCTAATAGGGAGAAATAACTGCACTGCTGGCCAGAATAGTTCAATTCAAAAACCACCTTGAAGAAATATGATTTCAACAAGCTCTTGGAAATTCATGCTCACTAGCAGCATGAGTGTTCCATTGTATTCTATAGCATATCTGAGGACAAAATGGAATAAGCAGTTGTCTCATTTGTATTAAGAATATAAATACTTATTTTATAGTGTTATTACAAAAATAATAATCTAAAAAAAGCAGAATATGATAATCCATGAATTTAGCAAAATTTGTGCTTATATGTACATAGACATATATAAAGACATTTATATACATCAATCAAAAAAATATTGGGCAATCTCTGAATAGCAACATGTATTTTGGAGACCACATAATTGAAACTTATCAAAATTTCAGTCCTGCTGAGCCAATCCATGATTTTGAGAACCCAACGAATTTCATGAGAGCAAGTAGATTTCCAAAGTGAAGGGAACCAATCTTTGTTCAAATGTTACCTTAGGTCCATTCCTCAGTCTTATAAATAGAAGGAAGAATTTTTTTTTCACTTGCTAATGCCCAGAGCCTGGTGATGCCCTGCAGCACATGCAGAAAGACAGGAACCCACTTAAATTCATCACATGATAGGGACCCTAATTCAGGCTTTATGCAGAGACACATGGACCCTGAGCGAAGCCATAAAATTAGCATCTGTGCCATTCAAACAGCAGAGGAGCTGAGAAATAATTTTTATTCCCTGCTTTGTTGGGGAATAACTGATAGATAAAATTGTAAGATATTTAAAGTATGTTATATATGTGAATCATTCATATATATGTTATATATATAAATAAATACACGTATATATGTTGTGTGTATATGTGTGTTATATATATGATTCCTATATGAATTGTAAGATATTTAAAGTGTGCTATATATATAAATCATATGTATATATTACTATATATATGGATGAATCCTACCATCCCATTAACACTTCCATCACTCCATATATTTATCCCTCTTTTTTGGTGAGAACTTTCAAGTTCGACTCTCCTAACAAATTTCAGTTCTATAATATGGTGTTATCAACTGTAGTCACCATGGGAGACATCAAATCATAATAATTTATTCATCTTTCAATAGAAATTTTACATGTTTAACAAACTTTCAGTATGCCCCCCCACTCAACCTCCACTCTGGCAAACACTTTTATATTGTCCGTTTCTATGAGTTTGACTTAAAAAAAAATATTCCACAAATAAGTTATCCAATGCTTGTTTGTCTTTCTCTGCCTGGCGAATTTCATTTAGTATAATGTTCTCCATGTTTATCCATGCTCTTGAAAATGACAAGAATTTCTTCTCTTTTAAGGATAAATAATATTCCATTGTGGAATGTGTGTGTCTGTCTGTCTATCTGTGTGTGTGTGTGTGTGTGTGTGTGTGTGTGTGTGTGTGTGTGTGTGAGTGTCTGTGTCATTTTCTCTATCCTTTTATCTGTCAATGGACACCTAGGTTGGTTCCATTCCTTGGCTATAGTGCATAATGCTGCTACTAGCAAGTGAGTACAGACATCTCTTTGAGACAATTTCTTTTATTTGCACATATACCTAGAAGTATTGCTGGATCTTATGGTAGTTGTGGTTTAAAACTCTTGAGGAACCTCCATTCTATTTTCAGTTGTGGCTGTCCAGTTTAACTTCCCACCAACAGTGTACAATGTTCCCCTTCTCCATATCCTCTCCAACGTAGTTATCTCCAGCCTTTGTATTGCTTAGTTTATTTGTTTTTTAAAGTTTTATTGAAATATAATTGACTAAAATGTGATAACCTCTGCTGTACAACAGAGATTCAGTTATATATATAACAAAGGATACACATACACACTAGCTTTTTTGACAATAGCAATCTTAACAGGTGTGAAGCGCTATCTTATGGTAGTTTTGATTTGTAATTCCCTGATGATTAGATATGTAGAGCACATTTTCATGTACTTGTTGACCTATTGTATGTCTTCTTTGAAAAAATATCTGTTCATATTTTTGGCCAATATTTAATTGGATTATTTTTTCTATTAAGTTGTATTTTTTAATATACATATATGTGTATGTATATGTGTATACATACACATATATAATTTTCAAACATTTTCTACCTTTCCATAAGTTGCCTTTTCACTTTGTTAATGCTTTCTTTGGCTGTAGGAAGCTTTTCATTTGATATAGTCTCACCAGTCTGTCTTTTTTTCTGTTGCTTGTGCTTTTGTTGTCTTACCCATAAATTATTATCAAAATCAATGTCAAGAAGCTTTTCACTTATGTTTTTTTCTAGGTGTTTATTGGTTTTGGGTCTTATTTTCAAGTATTTAATTATGTTGAGTTGATACAAATGGCATAGGGGTTCAGTTTCATTCTTTTTCAAGTGGCTCTCCAGTTACCATCATTTGTTGAAGAAACTTATCCCTTCTTGGTACCTTTGTTAAAAATTATTTGGCTATATATGCATGGGTTTATTTCTGAATGATCTATTCTGCTCCACTGATATACATGTCTGTGTTTATGCCAATATCATCCTGTTTTATTATTAAACCTTGTGATATAGTTTAAAATAAGGAAGTGTGATGCCCCCAGCTTTATTCTTCTTTGTAGGATTGCTTTGGCTATTTTGGAGTCTTTTGTGGTTCCATACAAATTCTGGGATTATTTTTTCCATTCCTGTGGAAAAAGCTATTGGAATTTTGACAAAGATTGCATTAAATCTGTAGATTGTTTTGGGTAGTGTATAGATTTTAATAGTATTAATTCTTCCAATCCATGAACCCAGAATATCATTCTATTTATTTGTCTTTGGTTCAATGTCTTCCATTAGTGTATAACAGTTTTAAGTGTAAAGAATTTTACTTCCTTGGTTTAATTTATTATTAAATACATTATTCTTTTTGATGATATTCAAAGTGGGAATATTTTCAAATTTTTTTCTGATAGCTTATGGTTGGTATATAGAAACATAACTATCATAATATTTTATTTTGTATATTAAAATTTATAAATATTGAAATTATTTATTAGTTCCAGCAGGTTTATTTTTTTTTTTTTGGTGGAGTCCTTAGAGCTTTCTACATATAATATCATCTGCAAATTGAGACTATTTTACTTCTTACTTTCAGATTTGGAATTTTTTTAAATTTATTTTTGTTGATGTGGCTAGGACTTTCACTACTGCATTGAGTAACGGCTGTGAGAGCGGGCACCCTTGTCTTGTTCCTGATCTTAGAGGAAAAGTTTTTAGCATTTCACCATCAGGTACAATGTTAGCTATGGGCTTGTCATGTATGACCATTTTTAAATGTTTTATGATCCCTCTATACTCAATTTGTTGAACGTTCTTATAATAAAAAGATTATAAATTTTGTTAAATGCTTTTGCTGGATCTATTGATATAATCATACTATTTTTACACTTTATACCCATTGATGAATTTATAGATGTTGAATCATACTTTCATACTAGAAAAAAATCCCAACTGATCATGGTGTATATACTTTTGATGTATTGTTAAATTGGTTTGCTAATATATCGTTGAGGATTTTTACATCTATGCTCATCAGGGATATTGGCCTGTAATTTTCTTTCTTCCTTTCTTTCTTTCATACTGTCTTTGTCTGGCTTTGGTATTAAGATAATGCTAACTTCATAAAAGAAGCTTGGAAGTGTTCCTGACTCTTCAGTTTTTTGGAATAATTTTGAGAATGATTGGCATTAGTCTACTTTATATGTTTCTAAAATTTTCTTTGTTGGGAGGATTTTGATCAATAATTCAATACCCTTAATAGTAATTGGTTTGTTCAGATTTTCTCTTTTTTAATGATTTTTATTTTCTCCATTATAGTTGGTTGACAGTGTTCTGTCAATTTCTACTGTACAGCAAAGTGACCCGGTCACACACTCACACACACACACACATATGTATGTATATATATACATATACACACACATATATATATATATATGTATGTGTATATATATATATATATATACACACACACACACACATTCTTTTTCTCACATTATCCTTCAGCATGTTCCTTCGTAAGTGACTAGATATAGTTCCCTGTCCTACACAGCAGAATCTCATTGCTTATCAACACCAAATGCAATATTTTGCATCTATTAACCCCAGACTCCCAGTTCATCCCACCCCCTCCCCCCTTGGCAACCACAATTCTGTTCTCCAAGTCCATGATTTTCTTCTCTGTGGAAAGTTTCATTTCTGCTATATATTATATTCCAGATATGTGATATCATATGGTATTTGTCTTTCTCTTTCTGACTTACTTCACTCAGGATCAGAGTCTCTAGTTCCATCCATGTTGCTGCAAATGGCATTATTTTGTTCTTTTTAATGGCTAAGTAGTATTCCATTGTGTGTATATATACCATATCTTCCTAATCCAATCATCTGTTGATGCACATTTGGCCTGTTTCCATGTCTTGGCTATTGTGAATAGAGATGCAGTGAACATGCAGGTGCATGTGTCTTTTTTAAGGAAAGTTTTCTCCAGATATATGCCCAAGAATGGGATTGCTGGGTCATATGGCACTTCTATGTACAGATTTCTAAGGTACCTCCATACAGTTCTCCATAGTGGTTGTACCAATTTCCATTCCCACCAACAGTGTAGGAGGGTGGCCTTTTCTCCATACCCTCTCCAGCATTTGTTCTTTGTTGACTCCTAATGATGACCACTCTGACTGGTGTGAGGTGGTGCCTCATAGCAGCTTTGATTTGCATTTTTCTAATAATCAGTGATGTTAAGAATTGTTTCAAGTGCTTGTTGGTGATCTGTATATCTTCCTTGGAGAAATTTCTATTCATGTCTTTTGCCTGTTTTTCCTTTTTTTCTTTCTTTCTTTTTTTTTACTGTTGAGCTGTATAAGTTGTTTGTATTTTTCAGTGATTACCCCTTTTCAGTTGTATTGTTTGAAACTATTCTCTCCCATTCTGTAAGTTGTCTTTTTGTTTTTCTTATTTTTTGATGGTTGTTTGTTGTGCAAAAGATTGTCAGTTTGATTAGGTCCCATTGGTTTATTTTTGCTTTTATTTCTGTTGCTTTGGGGGACTGACCTGAGAAAATATTCATAAGGTTGATGTCAGAGACTATTTTGCCTATGTTCTCTTCCAGGAGTTTGATAGTGTCCTGTCCTATATTTAAGTCTTTCAGCCATTTTGAGTTTATTTTTGTGCATGGTGTGAGGGTGTGTTCTAGTTTCATTGCTTTGCATGCAACTGTCCAGGTTTCCCAGCAAAACTTGCTGAAAAGACTGTCTTTTTCCCATTTTATGTTCTTGCCTCCTTTGTCAAAGATTAATTGACCATAGGTGTCTGGGTTTATGTCTGGGTTCTCTATTCTGTTCCATTGGTCTGTATGTCTGTTTTCATACCAATACCACACCATCTTGATGACTGCAGCTTTGTAATATTGCCTGAAATCTGGGAGAGTTTTGCCTCCTGCTTGGTTTTTGTTCTTCACAATTGCTTTGGCAATTATGGATCTTTTGTGGTTCCACATAAATTTTTGGATTGTTTGTTCTAGTTCTGTGAAGAATGTCATGAGTAATTTGATAGGGATTGCATTGAATCTGTAGATTGCTTGGGGTAGTATAGCCCTTTTGACAATATTAATTTTTCCAACCTAGGAGCATGGAAGATCTTTCCATTTTTTACATCTTCTTTAATTTCCTTGATTCATGTTTTATAGTTCTTGGCATATAAGTCCTTTACCCCTTGGTCAGGTGTATTCCCAGGTATTTGATTTTTTGGGGTGCAATTTTAAAAGGTATTGTGTTTGTGCATTTCTTTTCTAATATTTCATTGTTAGTATACAGAAATGTGACTGATTTCTGAATGTTAATCTTACACCCTGCTACTTTGCTGAATTTGTTGTTCAGTTCAAGTAGCTTTTAGCTTGAGTCTTTATGGTTTTCTATATATAGTAACATGTCATCTTCATACAGTGACAGTTTAGCCTCTTCTCTTCCTATTTGGATTCTGTTTATTTCTCTTGATTATCTGATTGCTGTGGCTAGGACTTCCAGTACTATGTTGAACAACAGTGGTGAGAGTGGACATCCTTGTCTTATTCCAGAAAAACTTAAAGTCAGCAGAAGGAAGGAAATCATAATGACCAAAGAGGAAATCAATAAAATAGAGATTAAAAAAACAATAGAAGAAGTCACTCAAACCAAGAGCTGGTTCTTTGAAAAGGTACAAAATTGACAAACCTCTGGCTGGACTCACTGAGAAGAAGAGAGGAAAAAACCCAAATAAACAAAAGCAGAAATGAAAAAGGAAAAGTCACAACGGATACCATAGAAATACAAAAAGAAGGAGAGAATACTATGAACAATTGCATGCTAACAAATTTGACAATCTAGAAGAAATGGACAACTTTCTAGAGGCTTACAGCCTTCCAAAACTGAATCAAGAAGAAATAGACCAACTGAACCGATCAATCACTAAAAATGAAATTGAATATGTCATAAAAACAGTCCCTAAAAATTAAAGTCCAGGACCAGATGGCTTCACAGGTGAAATCTACCAAACATGCAAAGAGGAACTTATCCCCATCCTCCTCAAACTTTTCCAAAATGTTGAAGAAGAAGGAACATTCCCAAAGCCGTTCTATGATGCCACCATCACCCTAATTCCAAAGCCAGACAAAGATACCACCATAAAAAGAAAACTATAGGCCAATATCTTTGATAATATAGATGCAAAAATTCCCAACAAAATTTGAGCCATCCAAATCCAATAGCATATAAAAAAGATCATACACCACGACCAGGGGGGATTCATCCCAGGTGCACATGGATGGTTCAACATGCAAATCAATCAACACCATAAACCACATTAACAAAAGAAAAGTCAAAAACCACATGATCATCTCAATAGATGCAGAGAAAGCATTTGAAAAAGTCCAACATCCTTCATGATCAAAACTCTTACCAAAGTGGGTATAGAGGGAACATACCTTAACATAATCAAAGGCATTTATGACAAACCCACAGCAAATATAATACTCAGTGGAAAAAACCTGAAAGCCTTCCCACTAATATCTGTGATATGTCAATTTTGTTTATCTTTTCAAAAAATCAGCTTTGTTTCATTGATCTTTTCTATTGTCACTTTAGTCTCTATTTCATTTGTTTCTGCTCTGACCTTTGTTACTTCCTTCCTTCTGAAAACTTACTTTTTTCTTCTTTTTCTAATAACTTGAGGTGTAAATTTGCTTATTTGACTTTTTCCCTTTTTCTTAATGTAGTATTTAATATCCTTTTAGAACTGTTTTTGCTCCATCCCATAAGTTTTTGTTTATTGTGTTTCCGTTTTCATTTGTTTCAAAATATTTTCATTTCTCTTTAGATTTCTTCTTTGACCCTCTGGTTATACAGAAAGATAGTTTGTTTGTGTTTTTTGTTTGTTTGTTTGTTTTTGGGTTTTTTTTTTGTCTTTTTAAGGCTGCACTCATGGCCTATGGAGGTTCCCAGGCTAGGGGTCTCATCGGAGCTGTAGCCGCCGGACTATGCCACAGCCACAGCAATGCAGAAGCCGAGCTGTGTCTGTGACCTACACAACAACTCATGGCAATGCTAGATCCTCCCCCCATTGAGCGAGGCCAGGGACTAAACCTGCAACCTCATGGTTCCTAGTCAGATTCATTAACCACTGAGCCATGACGGGAACTCCCAGAAGCATGGTTTTTAATCTCCACATCTTTGTGAATTTTCCACTTTTCTTGTAATTGATTTCCACTGTCACATCCTCGTGGTAAGAAAAGATACTTGATATGATTTCAATATTCTTAAATGTATGAAGACGTGTTTTGACCTTTCATATAGTTTATCCTAGAGACTATTCCATGCGCTCTTGACAAGAAAGTGTATTCTGCTGCTGGGATAGAATGTTCTATAAATGTCTGTAAGGTCCATTTGATCTAATGGGTAGCTTAAGTCCAGCTTTATTGATCTTCTGTCCGATGATTTTTCCATTGTCAAAAGTGGGGTATTAAAGTCCCTCACTATTATTGTATTGCTGTCTAGTTCTCCCTTCAACTTTCTCTTATGCTCTTATGTTGAGTGCATAAATATTTATAATTGTTGTGTCCTCTTCATGAATGGCCCTTTATTTTTTATATAATGACCTTCTTTATCTCTTGTTGGCTTAAATTCTATTTTGTCTTGCCCTTAAATTTAAAGTGAACTTTTTTTTTGTAGGTGACACAAAGGTATTTTATTTGGTTGTTCTTTTGTTTGTTTGTTTTGATTTGATTTTTAATCCATTCAGCCACTCTGTCTTTTTTTTTTTTTTTTTTTTTTTTTGCTTTTTTTAGGGCCACACCCAAAACGTATGTAAGTTCCCAGGCTAGGGGTCAAAGTAGAGTTGCAGCTTCCAGCCTACACCACTACCACCGCAATGCAGGATATGAGCTGCAACCCACACCACAGATCATGGCAACACCAGATCCTTAACCCACTAAGTGAGGCCTGGGATGGAACCTACCTGATACTAGTTTGCTCTGCCACAGTGGGAACTCCCTTTCTCTCAAACTTTTGTATTGGCCAAGCTTCCTTCATTGTTTTCAATGACTCCCAAAAGCTGAGAGTGAGGTAAGACACATCAATGTCCTGAAGAGGAGTATTGCAGTCAGCATCTAGATGGAAGTTGACTAGAAACTGAATTGTAAGGCATCAACTCAGAAAATATGTAGTCAAGGCCCTTCCTGGGAGAAACTGAGAGCTGGGAAATTTTTGCCATGGTGGGGATGAGGGGATCTTATACTTGCTAAAAACTGTTTCTCTGTTTGCTTACAGTTAATGCGAGTTCCATTGGCTATTAGAACCAGACTATGTTGGGGCACATTCTTTGAATGGCTGCTACAAAAACTGAGTTGTCAGATGTGTATACAATTTCCTTCATTGAGATACTGGTGACTTGGTTTTAACATTGAAGTTGGCTAGAGGGAGGAGGCATGAGAGAGGTCCACCAGCTTCCCTGGTCATGGGAAAAACCTCATCCTGCCCAGAGATTTCTGCTAAATTTGCAGCTTTTAAAGCATACAGGTAAACCTCTTTCATGGAAATAACGGAAGGTGGGTGATTTTGCTCAGTGATTTTCTCACTGAGCTATGAGGGGAGAGCTGGTTAATAACTGCTTTGTTGCTTGCTGTAGTCTTGTGGGACTCATGAATGCAAGTGCCTTTGACTGTCAGAGTCAGGCCATCTGGGGATCAATTTCTGGAGCAGCAGCTGTAAAATCTGGGGTACAGGCTTGTGTACAAGCTCCTTCTGGGGAGATACCTGTGGCTTGAATGGATTGTAAAGAGAAGGCAGTAGGGTTCTCTGGCTTCTCTGGTCTCTCTGTAGGATCTCAGCTAGCCCCTAGTGCTTGTCATTTCAATGTGTGTGTTTTCTCATTTATCCATCGTGTAGGAGGTGCTCAGCTAGTTTCTGGATATCTTTTAGAGAAATTACTGTGTGTATATATACATTCCATGCATCCAAAGATGAAGAGAGCTCAGAAAACTCCTATGCTGTTGTCTTGGTCAACTCCTCCACTGGAATGATTCTTAAAGAGAATTAAATCATTACTGTTTAATTAACAACATCTAGTTAGATTTCCAACTCTGAGTTTCTTCTCTTCTCCGTGAAGTTTACCTTGATAAACCTAGGATGAACCAATTTTTTCCTTCAGTGAAGATAATTATGTACTTAAATTTATTTTAATTTAGACATTTGTTGAGTTCTTACCATATGCCAAGCACCACCTACAATCTATCTGCTACAATAGCTCTTCCTCATGTTCAGAGTCTATTCCTATCCATCTTTGTATTCAGTGTACCTGTTCAGTTGTTATATACCTTCTAGACTACGTAAATGTCTCTAAGTGAAGCTCAGATTTTGTATGCATTTTGTGTATATGTGTGTGTGTGTGTGTATATATATATATATATATATATATATATATATATATGCACTTTGATGTACACCTGAAACTAAGACAACGTTGTAAAGCAACTATATTTCAAAAAATTTTTTAAATAAAATAAACAAAATCAAACATGGATGTCAGGATAGTGAGCAGAATTTCTACTATTTTGGAATGAGTAGAATATAGAACTGACAGACACCAAACTTCCACATTTTTTTTTTTTTTGTCTTTTTAGGGCCACACCCTCGGCATATGGAAGTTCTCAGACTAGGAGTCCAATCGAAGCTACAGCTGCCAGCCTATGCCACAGCCACAGCCACAGCAACACCAGATCCGAGCTGCATCTGTGACCTACACCACAGCTCACAGCAACACTGGATCCTTAACCGTCTGAGTGATGTCAGGGACTGAACCCACAACCTCATGAATTCTAGTCAGATTTGTTTCCACTGTGCCACAACAGGACCTCCCAAACATCCACATTTAAAGAGAGTTGTAACTGGGAACAAGATATTCCTTTGTATAATTACTAAGAGGTTACCAAATAGGTTCTTTTGTCTACAACTATTTGATTCCTTCTCTTCCCTCACTCCTTAAAAAGGAGGAAATGGAAGGGACAAAGAAAGAGAGGGGGAAGGATCATAGAGTCACTAGTCATAAGCCAACTGACGTGTTTTTCTTCCCTTCTCTGAGGTGGAGGGGAGGCAGTTACTTCCTCATACAAAAGTCAAGTGGAAAGGACTCCTAAAGAATCACTTACACAGAGACTTTAAGAGATTACAAAAAGGGAGTGTTGACATCTCATGTCCCATTAGAGTTTTGTACATACATTTTACCTAAAGTAAACAGGAAATAGGGAGAAATGGTGGGGCCAAGAGTGTGTTCTAAGAAGAAAGACTTTGCATCTATTTTTTTTATGTGCATGGGTTTTATATGTCAAGCTGCACATACTTGTACTCAATAGAAATGATTGCCTGCTGCATGAGAATCCCAACAGCAAGATGAGATGCCTTGTACAGGGGCAGTGGACTGGAATATCTGAAATCAGAGAATTCAGGTGTCTCTGTTCCCTGTTAGTCTCCCTTTTATACCCAGAAACACACACACACACCCCTCACCAGCAATCTGTATACTTATAGCCTGCCAACTTCCAGTCAACACTGGCCAGGAAGCAGGTACATGCAAGACAGTATTAAAATGTGATCTCGATTTAATCTAAAAGATTCTATTCCTTTTTCTCAGAGCCCCAAACCAAAAGAGCTAAAAGTAGCAGGAGTAAAGCGAAGAAGCAGTCCTGACCCTATCCTCATTTCTCCATGCATCAGGTTCACTACGGCTGGGGCTTGGGACAAGCAAAAAAATAAATATAAGATAAATGTGAGATTGAAGTCTTTAATCAGACTAATCTGGCCCACCATTTCTTAATAACTGAAATTCACCAGAAATCTGTGGGACTAACTGAAAGTATCTTCAAGTTTCAGGAAAGAAGATCTAATAGATAAAATGAGGCAGCAAGAAAAATAAAGCATTTTTTATTTTAGAAACTCACTGACTTCAATTTATTCACATGAACAGGTTGCAAGCAAATCATAAATGTTTATTTGCTTCCCATTAACTAAGGTTCTGGACTACAAAGTGACAGAGGTCGTAAGGAGCTACCCTCCAAATTCAAGGAGATTAGAAGAGAGCAAAGGAGCCTAAAGAAGGTAACAAGTAAAAAGGTAAATTTAAGTAACCACTGCTCCCAAGGACTTTCATCATATGAATGACCTTCTGCTTCTTTCCTTTCAATTTCCATCTTTCAGTCCTTTTGGTCACTGTCTCACATGCACTCATCAAGGCATTCTTTTCTTTTCTTTCTTTTTTTTTTTTTTTGCCTGAAGCATATGGAAGTTCCCAGGCCAGGGATTGAACCTACACCACAGCAATGACCCAAGCCACGGAAGTGACAATACTGGATCCTTAACCTGGTGAGCCACCAGGAAACTCTATCAAGGCATTCCTAACTTCTAAAAGTATTTTACAATCAAATAATTTTTTAATCAGTAGAGATGATCTTGGGATGGAAATTAATAAGAAATGTTAATTATATTAAAAAAAAAGAAGGGCAGAGATGAAATGAAATAAGGTGGTTGGATGCATAGTTTTTCTATGAGTCTGTTGAGAAATTAAATTTTGATTGGAATTGAAATAATCAGAATGATCTTATTTTCATAGGTAAATAAATACTGGAAATTTAGCATGACTAAAATAGAACTTTTCTGTAAAACTTATTCTAAAGAAATTGGGAGTAGAGGAACTATAAAAGATAAAAACCAACTGATTTTAGTAGTTCACCATTAAATTTGGAGAAGCTGAAATGCTTTTAATCATATCAATATTTGATCAATAAGTGATCTGTTCTAAGGGAAGAGATGACACACCGGGGTATAATTTGAATGAGAACTTAATCATGCTATGAATGATTGTGTAAGAAAATAAGAAAATCCCATTGGACTCTTTCAGGGGAAAACTAACTCATTGTTTCTAAAGTAACTTTCAAGGGACACACATGTATGTTATCTCCTGGATGATACTGACTCATTGGATAATTTGGTCTCATGTCTTAATAAGACGGAATAATTCCCTTGGAGCAATAATGCACTTAAAACAGGTCAGAGATATGAATAACAGAAGAGGCAGTTACAAAACTTCAGAGTCAGCTTAGAGACTGTTTGAAAACCACTTCTGTCTCAGGAGACAGTTTTATTTTCATTAATAGCCAAATATACCTAAACAAATGAAGTCAAATGAATACTTCAATGAAGTCAGATAAATGTACGATAAACAAGGATATCAAAATCCTGCCCCCACGCTATAAAGGACATTAGCAGAACAGTACAGTGCAGTCAGAGATGTGGGCTAATGGCTGATTCATATTCTCGGTTTAAAAACAACTAATTTTTCTTCTGCATATCAATTTTGCACTTGGCATCACTCTGGGGCAACTCTTTCCACCCTGCTGATCACAGCTGGCCTCTTCATTCTTGATAATCCACCAAGACCACTATGAGTCCTATCCCCACACATGTACCCAGCATCAGCATTTATCCATGACTCTGAGAGATACTGAGAAATGGTTTTGCAGTATAGACACTGCCAAAGGAACTAAAAATAAAGATGTTTCATTTATATCTTCCTGCTCTCATTTCTACTTTCCTTCTCTCTTGCACAGACTTTATTGTATATTGACTACCTTGTGGATAGCCTATACTTCCTGTCTCTTGTTTGAAGGTATTAGGATCTGATATAGGGTCGTCTATAGGGTCTGAATTCCTCCAGATGTTCAACATAAAACTTTTAAAGCGAGGATCATGCAGACTCTTCCTGCCAGTTCTCTGACCTGATTCCCTTCTCTCTTTTCCCCTGGTTCTGAGAGTTAAAATGACCACCAGTCCTTTTTAAATTTTTTTTTTTTTTTTTGACTAGGAAGACTACAATGTAAAGGAGAAAGTTGGTAGGAAAATACAGATTCAGATAACAGGGATGTTTTTATTAGCCTTTGCATCATTTTGGGAAAACCGAAGGCCAAAGCTATAGAAACATCTATCATGAAAAGGAAGTGATTGATAAGTATGTTCTACCTTGCAGATTAAGTCTTTGAATGTTCATTGTTTCTCCCCACCACCTTCTCTTCCCCTAGTTTATAAAATAGGGTTATTGTAAACATGCCTTTGGAACTGTATATGCGACTATATGCCACAATATACAAAATTTTGACCCTGGATTTAGATAAAAATTACACTAAGTTATCTAAGGCAAGATTTACTGGTTTAAACTTATTTAGTTTAAATATAAGTGAGACAAAATTATGTCATTTGTGGCTTACCCATGTGGGCACCCTAATCTGTAATCTTGGAAGGGGGGAGCATTAGACAGACAGAGAGTTAATGGATCTTATTTAGTGCCTAGAACTGTTGTTGACCAGAGCATTTTGGTTTGAAGCGTTGTAAAAATATTAAGAATGGAGATAAGAATGTGATCTAGGTTGACCAGAACACTGAGCTGTAAAGAACCATAAACATTTATTGAGGCTAAGTTAATATCCCCTATTTTGAGTTAAAAGTTGAAGGACATCAGTAAGGATGCATTTGCAATGATTGATGTAAAAAGGGTTAGTTGATTGTGGATTTAATGTAATTCTGCGGCAATATCATTAATTCTGCAGCTGCATTAATAGATGTGGTGAATTACAAAGCATATTGAATAGGGAGGCAAAGCATCTGAATTTGAGCCCAAGCTCTGTGATCACTTGACCCTGGACAAAGCTGTGGTGCTTAGTTTTCACATCAATATAGTGAGAAAGTTGGAGTAAACATTCTCAGTTTACACTGAACCATGAATGTAGAGTTAGGGAGGCAAGATGAGCAAGAAAGGAAGAAATAAAACATTGATTCTATGGAAGGAGAGATTTGCACAGAGAAGTCAATGGGATATAAGATTACGCTGTACCTTGTTGATGTTAGCACTAAATCAGATAGGAATTAGGAAATCAAAAAATTATAAGTAGGGTAATAACATGATGCAAGTGTTGGCATGAGGGAATACGAAGCATGAATTTTGAAAGGCATTAAATAGAATAAAAGAATTAATTAAGTAGAAGTAAATTAAATAATACTCAGGAGAATTTTCCAGTAACCCAAACTTTGATATTCTCCATAATTGTAACAACAGCAATAGGAGCACACATGTACAGATTTGTCACCTTCTGGCCAGCATTGCTGTTAAGTATTTTACATGTACTATCTCATTTAAGATGCTAATGTGAGAATCTCAGTAGAAAATATTAAAACAGAAGGACTTGACAATTCAAAAGATAATGTAAAACCTAGGTGATTGTGATACAAAGTTGCGAGTATGAGTTCTGCTGCAATCATGACGCTATTAAGTTCAGCAAGCCAACCAGTTTGGGGAGAAAGATTTGGTGATAATATTTTGGCTATGCTGGATTTGAGAGAATTTCCCTAAGGAAATATAAAATACAGGAGTCACTATTTCTAAACTATGCTGTGTAGTGGTGCCCATTCACATCCTGAGAGCAGATTAAATTTCCAAAGGAGCAAAAATAGAGACAGAGAAACCTGATCAAGGGTTGGTATTTTAGGAGGAGATGATCATTGACTGGTGAAGTGGAAACAAAGAAAGATAAAAGGAAAAACAGAGGAGAATGGTCACAAACACTAAAAGAAAGAATTTCAAGAAGATTGAAGGAAATGGCTGGGGGAGAGATCAGCAGTGAAAAATGCTACAGAGGTCAAGGAGGTTTGCTTGAAGTCTAGAACAAAACAGCTGGATCTGGGTAGAAGAACTAAATTGAAATTCCTTCTTCACCATCTACCAAGATACTGACAGTAGGCACTGAACTTCACTTGTAAGTGAGTTGGGGCCACGCCATTACAGTGTTCAATAAAAAATGAATGAAATAACTCCAGAAGTTGAATGTTTTTATAGCTCAAAATCTTTCAAAATAGAAATGAAACTTATTTCCATTCAATATAATTATAAATATGGAACGGACACTGGTGACCACAAATCCAACTGCTATTCCCTACCACACCTGCCTTGTTCATGTTGGTACAGCCATGAGGTTATTAAGTTTTCCATCCTCCTCTGTTCAACCTTTGGTTTCATTAGGAAGTTGGCTCCACTGGCAGCCCCCAGGGAAATTTTCTAACACACTCATGGTGGTCCTACATTTTGGCTAATCACTGTTCCAGGCATGCATACATGAAACTGACAGATGTGGCCAGAGAGAAATAGAGAAACTGGTTAGGGGTCTTCTAGAAAAAGTTCTGCAAACTGATTAACACACACACACACACACACACACACACACACACACACACTCACACACACACACAAATCTGACTATGTCTTTCTTTCATAGATCTGGATGGGATGCCTGGCATGGCTGCAGCCATGTTATAACCATGAGGAAAGTAGCCTCTGAGAACAAATGGCTGAACAGAGAGCTGAAAGGAACCTGAGTCTTTGAGGACATTAGTGAGCCATTCATCATACTACAATGCATCTCCAGGATTTTCCTTTACTTAAGCTCTTAAGAGTTTTCTGTTCCTTGTAGTTAAATGCAATCCATTATAAAAATGCAAAGATCACTTCCTCGCATTTTCCCCTCTCACTCTTAATTTTCTATTATTATCTTTTATTCAGCTTTTTGTATTTCATTCCTGTGGAATTCTTTTTATAGAAAATATAACTGCTCTATAAAAGTCCAAATTCTAATTCCTAATTTTGTAATTATTGTGGCAATTGAATTCTTAGCTGATGAGGTTGGGTGGTGCCAGGGTGCAGGGAGGTAAAGAAAGTGTGTGAATACAGGAAAGGCCTATTATTTCCCAATTTTCCTCTCCATAGTCATGACATAGATTTAAAAGGCACTGTGTATAGCATTTTTTTTTTCAGGGGGATTACAATAAAAACCAAAATCTTTATATAAATTTCTCAAGCCTTTTGTTTGGGGCTTCTAGTTTATGGCTTTTCTCAGGCTTGGCACTTTCATTAACATGTGCAAGCAAAGCCCCTTTGTTCAAGACGGCTCTCTAATGAGAAAGAATAAGACTACGTATTGGGCATGAAAATTGTACATTTTTATGTGGTGGTTTATAGACTATTACTTCTAATTGAAATTTGAAGTTTGCCTTTGCAGTTAAGGTAAAAGTTGAAAATCACACACTAAGTCCCTCTCTGACATGTCAGACTCCAGACTGGAGGGAAAACTAGTCTTCGACAAAGGGTAGCACTTAGATATCAAAAGAAACATAGAGCTGGCGTTGTCCTCAAAGGTTAACTTTGAATGAAGTTCAGTGTCTATACAGAGGCCATCTGCTGAAGGTAAGGACACTTAGGGCTATTGGATATTTTTTGACAGTTCTGAAAATTAAAGTTGAGGGGAAAAATCTGTTAGGGAACTTGCCCATGTAATGGAGAAAATGTCTGTGTGAAGAGATCCAGTTTTCTGATTGTATTTTATTCCCAACCTCAGAACTCTGCTGTGCAATCTATAAGAATGCCACAGAACCAGCCTGGAGTGCTTATTTCAATCATTCTTAACGACACTGGATACAACTTATGGTAATTGGGCTTTATAAAGCAGTATTATATTTAAGAGTACTATGAAATCTGTTGTTTCAGTGCTACTACTTTATCTCATGCCCTCCCAGTAGGTCCCATATTGCCCACAGGAGGATGAAAATCAGTCTGGGGGGAAGGGGTGGGTAAAATCTTAGCTGTTAAATGATAAGGTATACAGTATGTCTGGGGTATTACAATCTCACAGGGGATGGAGTAATTAGGGGAAAAAACTGGAAAATGTGGGAGAATAATAATCAATTTAAAAAATCAGTACACTGAAGGGACAGTTTTCTTTACTCTGTAAAGAAAAAAGTACAACTGGTCCTTAGAATGTGGATCACAAGCTTCCAGATGTATGTCAGTGACACAGAACCCATTAAGTGCAATTTGATTTGGCAGAAACTTGTGACCATGCATCTTGTTAGAGTTTTTCAAAGTAGATTTGAGTGGAAACTTTCCCATTGTTTCCAATCGAAGTTAAGGGTTTGAGGTAACAATTACACTCTTTGTAGCTCCACAAGCCTATCCTGGGCCGGTGGGCCATGAAGATGCAGCCAGTCATCCCTTTTACAGTCATCTATTCTACAGTCCTCCGTTCATGCTACTGCCACATAATTAAATGACTCGGGGAGAGGAGGAATTCCAAGACCATTTTATGAGCGGTTGGCCCAGAAGAGAGTTCTGCAAATTTTCCCCAGATTGAAACAAGAGTTGCAGCCCTCAGGAGGACCCCTCTGGTGATGAAGCATATTCGCAGCTGAGGAAGGCTGGCATCTCACTTCCTGTACGGACTTCAGCTTGAGCCACACGCCTACTTTTTTGTCTATTTGAACAGGTAGAAAAGGAAATAAGAGAGACGAGAGGAAAAGAACAGAGAGAAAATTTGTCAGTGAAACATTCTGAATTCCCGCCTATCTTTTGCTTGAATTTTCCATTGGTCATTGAAATACTGTGGAAGATAGGCAAAAGAATTCTAAAAACGAGAGAACTGGAGTATGTCTACTGATGGAGGAAGCTAAGGGGATTTCCTAAGACATCACGACAGAACCTGTCTCCAATAGAGAACTTCAAAATAGAGATGCCTTCCAAAGGGCCTCTTAGATAATTCACTTTATGTTCCCCCAGAACAGACAGCAAGCATGTAGGTGACTGCCACCCAGAGGGACATTGTTAGCCACAGAAAGACCACAACAGCCACTTAATGAAAAAGAGTTTTGTCTTTCTAATCTTCCCCCTCATGCTTTTAACCATGAGGAGCTAAAAAAATAAGAGACAGAGAGAAGCAGAGGAAGTGCAACTACTATCTGTGCCCTCTCCAAATCCAGAGGCTGACAGGAGGTATGCCCCAAGGTGAATTCTAGCCTTAACCAGCCTCCTTAGCACCTGGACTTCACAAGCAAACTCTAAGCTCTGCCACAGAGATCATAAAGGGAGATTTGACCCGGGCACATTTGAAAACAAAAATTGAATAAAACATTAATACCTTTCCTCTTCATCTTTCTTTGCCTCTGCACCCCTGTTTAGACTGTCAAATAAACAGACCATTTAGTTCAATCTCCATAAAACTGAAAAGCAAATTTGACTCTCCACGGAAACTTTTAAATTTCAAAAAAGAAAAAATGCTTGGTTAGGATTTGGTTACTTTCCTCCATCTCTTTTGTAGTTTCTCTTTTAACACACTTGAAATCTTAGCTTATGATCAAAATCCTTTCCTGAGGATTTTTGTCCCACATGATGAGACAGAGTCAACCAATCACGAACTGCAAGGTCCTTGGTACAACCAGAAGGAGCCATTTTCATTCTTAAGTACTGATTCTCAGACTTGCCTGGCCTTCAGAATCCCATACGAACTTTGGAGGCTGTTATAAACATAGTTCCTAGAGGTGTTAGGGACTGAACAGTGTCCTGCTAAAATCCATGTGTTGAAGCCTAACCCACAATATGATTGTATTTGGACATGGGACCTGTAGGGAGGCAAGTGTGGTTAAATGCGGACATATGCTGGCAGGACTGAGGTCCATATTAGAAAAGGAAGGAGACATCAGAGATCCCTCTTTCTGCATAGGCAAAAGAGCAGGCATATGAGGACACAGCCAGGAGGCAGTCTACCTACTATTGGCCAAGAAGAAAGCCTTCTCAGAAACTGAAGGCACAGACATTTTCATCAGGAACTTCTAGCCCCCAGAACATGGGAAAGTAAATGTTGTTTAAAACACCCAGCCTGTGTTACGGCAACCTGAGCAGACCAAGACAAGGGCTCTCTTCTGAAGACACTAAATAACCAGATCTGAGATGAGTTCCAAGAATCTGTGTGTGAGGGTATGCATTGGGTGTGCGTGGGTGTGCTTTAAGCATTTGAAATGATTATTCTGATCTGATGAATTGGGAAGGCACTACATTTAAGGGATTTTTTTTCTTATGACTATTTCTGTGTGTACCTATTTCGTTTAGAGTTCTCCGTCCTTACTGTTTACGGAGATTTCTCCATTTTGACCAGTATCTATTAATCCACAACTATTCTCTGTGGAGAAAATGTAGCAGTGAATAAAAATAAAATAGAGAAGAGAGGAGTTCCCGTCATGGCTCAGTGGTTAACGAATCCAACTAGGAACCATGAGGCTGCAGGTCTGATCCCTGGCCTCACTTAGTGGGTTAAGGATCCAGCATTGCCATGAGCTCTGGGATAGGTCACAGAGGCAGCTCAGATCCCATGTTGCTTTGGCTCTGACGTAGGCTGGTGGCTACAGCTCTGATTTGACCGCTAACCTAGGAACCTCCATATGCTGTGGGTGCAGCCCTGAAAAGACAGACAGGAAGGAAGGAAGGAAGGAAGGAAGGAAGGAAGGGAAGAAAGAAAGGAAGAAATAAAGAAAGAAGAGAAGATTTCTCCTTCTAGAACCTGACATTCTAATGGAGATAAAGACAACATTGAATGACATACACTTATTACTTAATGTCTGGTAGTTGTTAAGTGAGGTAAAGAAAAAAAAACAGATCAGGAGTTACAGAATGAGGCAGGATGTAGGGAGGCTCTTTCTCTTGGAAGTCAAGTAAAGCATCTCTGAGAAATTAATAACTGGGCCAAGATGAAGTAAAAGAACCCATGGGAAAGTTCTTGAGGAATAGCATTTCAGGCAGAGGAAAAGCAAGTGCAAAATAGCTTGACATCATTTGCTATGGCTCAAGGGCTAGGATGGTGGAAGCCCAGGGACTGAGGGGGAGTTGCAGAATAAGCTTGGAAAGGAAGGCAGGGGCCAGATCTGGCTCTACCATGCCAAGGAAGGAGACTGGGGAGAGCAGAGCAGTAGAAAGTTATAATCTCATTTATTTCCCCATAGGAAGAAAGACTTTCTTGCTCTACAGGTATAAGAGAAAATTCTGGATATCCAGTTAGGAGGCTATTGTAATTAATACTGTGGCTTGATTCTTAAACACAGAATTTCAATAAAGGATGACTTTTAATTTAATTTAATTTAATTTAATTTTTTATTTTTATTTTTGTTTCCTTTTTAGGGCTGCACACACAGTTTATAGAAGTTCCTAGGCTAGGGGTCAAATTGGAGCTTCAGCTGCCAGCCTATGCCACAGTCACAGCAATGCCAGATCAGAGTTGCACCTGCAATCTACACTACAGTTCATGGCAATCCCAGATCATTAACCCACTGAGCGAGGCCAGGGATTGAACCTGAATCCTCATGGATACTAGTCAGATTCACTTCTGCTGTGCCACAATAGGAACTCCAATAATGAATTTTAATATGGCATACTCAGTAGGCATAACCAGGTCCAAAAGAATCAGGGAACCTGAGGCCTCAACGTCTAACATTACCTAGAGGATCCTTTTTTTTTTTTTTCTGTTTAGTTTAGGATTAAATTTGTAGTCTTTTTATAATTCTTCTCCTTCAGTAGAAGACCATAGATTTATGGCCATTTTTTTATGCAAGAAGGCACTTGGTTCTTCAGCCCTGCTTTCTTCTGCCATCAGAGAAACTGGCAAACAACTTTCATAACATGTTTTAGTAATAATGAGAGCAGAGGCATGAAACACATCCCCACCCAATTCGCATAAACTCCTTCAACATTTTCTAGGCACTTGTTTAGGTAGAGTGAGAAATAACTTCATTTGCATACAATGGAATTGCACTTTTAAATAATTTACCTATCTACAGGCAGAACTTACCAATGATCTCAAAAACAGAATTCCTAAATACCTGCCCTTGAAGGGTTCATATCGTTTGCACAGAACAGCATTAGTGAAGAAAGTGTTATTGTGTTTTAGACTGAGGTTTTAAAATGATTTAATTATAGCCGTAGAATGTTGGGTTTTATGTATCATATCGACAAATCCAAAACGGTACTTCTGAATTTAATGTTCTCTAAGGAGGCGTTAAGAGCATACCGCCTGCTCTTTCTTTTGGCAAAAGCTTCATGCTAGGTAAAAATGCTTCCAATGATATTTTCAAATGATTCTATTTTTGACCCTAATCCTTTCCTTTACTGTGGTTATGGCCCTGACTCCCTAAATTACAGGCTCTCCTGCCGTTTCAAAAAGCTAATTCACACCACCATGCACATTGGGAAGGTGGCGTATATAATATTCCACGAAGGGAGACCCAGTGAACATTAAACCCCGCACTAGTAACCAGTCATGAGTCAGGCTACAACTGACGCTACTCATTTTTCTTCACTGACAAGTTTTCATTATGTGGCTTTCCCAGAACAATTTAGAAATTGATCTGCAGCTGATGGAAGCCAGGATGAATTGGGCCCATAAGTGAACCCAAAGCTTCAGAGCAAAGTCAAACCAATGCCTGGCTCTGGCACCAAGTAAAAGGAAAGCAGACTCTCCACCCCTACGTTCTCACCTCTCCTCCCCCACTCCTGTACCCAGATCTTAGGCTCCTCAAAGAAGCTTGTCACTCTGGGGCTATACCCCCAGGCCTGGAGAGGCTTGTAGACTTTTCTTTCATCATCTGTTTACTTACCCTCTGCCTAAATAGGTCAGAGGTTCACACCCCTGAGAAAACAATTCCCTAGTTATGTGTCTACTGATATGAAAGAAAGGGGCTTTTGTCTTCTATAAAATTTTGTATATTGGTTTGGAAATCTAGGGCATTGATCTAAACTTGCTCTGTGTAGTTCTGGCTTACCTAACAGAGTGTGTCAGAGTGAGGTCCTACAATCCCGGGGACACTTTGGGTTCAGAGACATGTTATGGCTGCCAGGACAATTAAGGGGGATACAGGAGGCTGAAGCTAATAGACTTTAGGCAAGTAGGTGGTTGTTGGTTATGGCAGTAGTGGTACTGTGTGTGTTATGAGCTGGTCCTGAGGTAGAAAGCAAAGGAATTGTTTCGACTGAATAAACAAAAATAAACCTAAGTCTGCTGTACAAATAGGACTTTATTCAAGCTGGAATAGAGTACCCTTTTTTTCCCATTCCACTCACTTTTGTGAGTCAGTACCCACCCAATTCCCTGGAACAGGTGAAGACATCCCATTGTGTGTCTCCTCCTCTTATAACAATGATGACAGCAGCAATCATTTATTGATGAGTTATTGTGGGCGGGGAAAACAGAGGCTTTTTTGATGCAATTGTGATACTGCAACGGGTGAACTTTGGCTCAGCAAAAGGTCATACTCCTACATTGTGAGATCTATTGAAGTAATGAACGGGGAATTTCACTCTAAATTTTCTTGATATAAGAAATTCAAATTTACACACAATGGAAGTGTCTTGGAAGGGCTTCAGGGCTTCAGGGCAAACTGACAGGGTCCAGCCTTCAGAACAATCTATCCGGGCTGCCCTACCTCTCAGGCAGGTGTTCAGCCAGTGTCTACCAGCCTCTGTTGTGAGGAGCCTGGAGCCCACACACATCCAAAACCCTACCTGCCTCCAGACTCGGGAGCTTGGAAGACTGGTAGTAGCTATGAAGAAAGTAGCTCAGAACCATCTATAAATGACGCACCTTGGTGTGAGATCACCTGCTTTACACTTGTTTTGAGGCTTATGCTTGTTATATCACCATGTCCTTTTAATAAATACTTTTGTGGTTTAATCATGAACACTTAGTGTTCAGGCTCAAAAAACAGGGTCCCATGAAAAACTTCCATATCTGCCTGAAGAAGAGAGGTGGGTATGCTATAGGTGATCCTTCTGGCACTTACATTTACAGCAAGTATGTCAAGAAATTGAGGGCTAAGGAAGGATCTTTGTTTCCTTAACCAGCAGAAAATATGATAGATCAAGAAAATTAAAAATAAATTTAGGAATAAATTGCTAAAGAGTTTAATTTCAATGAGTTTTTAGTACCTTAAATACCCAACAACAGTATTTTATTTTAAACAGTAAAAGACATTTAAAGTCTAAGGACAATTTTTTTTTAAACTTCCTTCCTACCAAAAATCATGTATGTGTGGAATTCCCATCGTGGCTCAGTGGTTAATAAATCTGACTAAGAACCACGGGTTTCGGGTTCAATTCCTGGCCTTGCTCAGTGGGTTAAGGATCTGGCGTTGCCGTGAGCTGTGGTGTAGGTTGCAGACGTAGCTCGGATCCCGCGTTGCTGTGGCTCTGGTGTAGGCCAATGGTTACAGCTCCTATTAGACACCTAGCCTGGGAACCTCCATATGCCACAGGAGCAGCCCTAGAAATGGTGAAAAGACAAAAAAAAAAAAAAAAAAAATCATGTTTGTGTGATGTCCTGCATAGTAGGGCAAGATGGTTGACAATATGGTCTCACGGTGCCATTTGCAAGATCCACAGAACCTTCTCTTGGGGATGATTAAAAGGGAGGTGGAAGGTGAGCTGATCAAAGGCTCTGTAAGAGTGATGTGAACTAAAACCCACCAAGTCACTTTCATCTTCAACAAAACGTAATGTGAATGGTGCCAGTGAAATCTTTGCTTTCTTCTCAAAACTAGGGTTTTGAATATGGGCAAGTAAGATGCCTGCAGAACAGGACGGCTTTCAACCTAGCTTTAGCCTGCATGACTTGCTTGAGAAAACAGTCTTCCCTGAAGGAAACACTGCTCAGTAAAGATTTCTAAGGGGAATGAGTAAGTGAATGAATGAACCCAATGCCCTTCAAAGTAAGGTTTTATAAATGTGAAAGCTGATTTCAGTCTAAAGCAGAAGATAGCCTACAACCCTGTTATATTCATGTTTCAACCACCTCTGGTTATTGAGAATAAATATGTCCCTTAGGAGATTTGGAAGCCAAAGAGCACAATGTGTTTATTGCTCTTGAAGTCTGTTGCTAGTCATGGTGATGACAAATCTTACATAACATTCAATACTGACAATCTCCACTAGGTTGTTCTTTCAAAGCCTTTGCAACTTTCATCTAGTGAATCTTCAGGGACACTAGAAATGACCAAGAAAGACCCCAAACAAACAAGCATTTGGATGTCTTGAATCAAAACAATCAGTTTTGTTTCAAGTTTGATCAATTTCTTACCAATTCTTTCCTGGAAATGGAAAAGATTCCTTCTTGGAATATAAAATTAAGAAACTTTGGTTTAGTTGGGAAACTAATTATTACATCTCTTTATTTCTGGCTTATCTGTTTAGGCATTAATATTTGTCTTTTAATTGAAGAAGGGCATGGCTTGTTACATATATCTGAGTTAAATAACGTAACATTGTTGCTAAAGCCACTTCGGCTCCTGTCATAAATCCATATGTAGATCAAATATTTACAAACATTCGCAAAGGTAAAAACAACCAAACAGTAGAGCAAACTAAGGAAAAAAACAAAAACAAAAACAAAAAAACCTCACCATCTTGCTTTGGACATTATCTTTTCATTGCAAAGGAAAATAAGTTAGTGTGGTTGATCACATTGTCCAAATTAGTCATCAAATGAATGATCGATGTAAGAACATTTTGAAAAATACAGGAAACTTTAAAAATGAAAAATGATGTTATTAATATTAGTAGGTTTCTACTCAACTTGAGTTCCTTCGAAACTTTTAATTGTATATGATGTAAGATGTAAGACTGTATAAGATAAAAGATTTTGCTGGATTGTATTTCTAAGTGATTACCCATTTTTACTCTTAGGATGATCTGATTATGCGTGCAGAGCATCTAATGTAAACATCGAGCTCTTGGTTTTGCGTCTACAGAAGGGCAAGCAATGTTTCTTTAGAAAATGAATAGCAGAGAATGTTATGAGTGAAACCTCTAAGATGTGAGAAACATTTCTAGCATTTTTGCTCTTGATTTCTATTTCCACTTTTGTATAACAATGACAACAACAGCAAATGCTTTAATGAAAATAAATCTTTACAAGTGGTGCCTCAAAGCAAACTTTAATATTTACATCATGGCCTTTCAGCCAAATGTATTTTTTTCTAACATCATGGGTTAGAAATGTCCAACATTTAGCTCCACCTATAAAACTTAAAGATCTCTCAAACTCTCGGGTCACCCTATCTCCCTACAGTATTAATTGTGTCTTCAGTAAGTACACAGTAACAGAGGTTGGACTAGATCAGGTCAATAGTGCAATTAAAATGCATTGCTAGGAATTTATGTTCGAACAAAATTTCTTCCACTCCATTCTGGGGTCACTTCTGTTGGATTTGGTGTCAGAATTGTAAGAGCAGAAACTCCCTGCATATCTGCAGAGGCTGGGCTAGACAGCTTTTAAAGTTATACTTCAGCATTAATGGTTAAATAAAATACATTTCAGTCACCTATCCTGACCAACATACTTTCATAATGATAACATTTAGAAATATGTTTAGTGCTACTGTTTTTATATGACTGGAAGATAAAATTTTGTTTCAACTTATTTTCAATTAAAATGCTAAGAATAAAAAGTAATAATCAAAGTGTACTTTAATCAAAGTATATTAAAGATATTTTATGTACTTTACTAAGTATATTTTCACCAAAAATGTAAGATTTAAAACTAGAAAATTAGCTAATTTTATTATATTTTCCAAAATATTGTTTCCAAAAGTGTTCAAAGTATCTATAAAAATTAAGTGATAATAAATGAATTGTAATTAATTTGTACATCATGTAAAATGAGCATGTTTAAATGAAACAAATTTTAATTTTGAAACAATTAAATCTATTAAATATTTTTGTAAAAATAAAACTATTTACTCTTCTATGTCCCCCAGTTGCCAATGTAAAGAATTTATATCATGCTTTACTCATGTTTTATCTCAACCTAAATAGGTACAAACTTAAGTATAGTTGAAGTGCTTAATATTGCAAAATATTTCTTAGCCACTATGTTCAACTATCATAAATCTTGTGTGAATGCATGTGTTCTTCTGAATCCATGAGTTGGAATACAAAGAGAGGCAAGAAAATGGACACTCAGCAGCACCTGAAAAGAACAGCTCATAATGAGAGAAGCTAGTGCATTCTTGCTCTCTGAGTGGATTTGTTAAGTGAATGATTTTTTTTCTTTTATCCTACCTAAGTATTTCTACTGCTCAAATAGTCCCTGCACTCCAAGGCAGTGCCATCCTCCTGTGCCAGCAGGCATCTGGCAACCCACCTACCTCACAGCCTTTGGAAACAATAGCTAATCATCTTGCATTTTGAGGCATTTCCCTGTGGTCTAAAGAGAGTTTGTCGGAGTTCCGTCGTGGCTCAGTGATTAGCAAATCCGACTAAGAACCATGAGGTTGTGGGTTCGATCCCTGGCCTTGCTCAGTGGGTTAAGGATCTGGCGTTGCTATGAGCTGTGGTGTCGGTCTCAGACATGGCTCGGATCCCGTGTTGCTGTGGCTCTGGCATAGGCCGGTGGCTACAGCTCCTATTAGACCCCTCGCCTGGGAACCTCCATGTGCCGTGGGAGTAGCCCTAGAAAAGGCAAAAAGACAAAAATAAATAAATAAATAAATAAATAAAGAGATTTTGTCCCAAGAGTAGAAGTTTAGGTTACAGGTTGCTATGTGGCAGAGTTAAGTTCAAAACTACAAGTGACAGAAGCATCCATGGGTTTTTAACAAAGTTAAGATTTCTTGTGTTTGTGATGTTTAGATCCAAAAACGTGTGCATGCAGGACAGGATCCCAGCTTGCTTGATTCTAAGGCATGCATTAGATGTGAGCCTGGAGCTACTGAGAATCTTTGTGTGAAGCTTGCAGATAAAGCCAACTCAGCAGAAGGCAGTGAATGGATGGAAAAAAAAACCTGATTCCTGATGAAAACGTATGACACTCCAAATCCCATGGCCAGCTCTACACCTGAAATTTTCATTTGGTGAAACAGTATATAATTTTTATTTTCTGAAGCCATTTTTTTTTGGATAGGATTCTGTCATGCACAACAGTGAAGAGTCACAAGTGATAGAGCAAGAAGCCATTCTCTTTCCAGAACAGTAACCACCCACAAGTGTCACGCCAGCTCATACTTCCTTTAGTAGGATGGGAATGAATAGGTACTTGAGAGAAACCACTGGATTTAGCCTCAAATTCTGGGTCATCTCTTGTGGCAATGTTTTTCACCAACATGCCCCAGCTACCATCCTTGCTTTTGCCTTCTGGTTTCAATTGGCCTTTCTGTGGATCGCAAAGATCTCTTTGAACAACCAGAAGTGACTGACAAGAGGATTGTGAAGAGGTCTGAATATGCAAAGGAGCCTTGGAAGTGCTCTTCACAAGAGCATCATCGCTGCACCACGGACACATCCATTCATTACATGTGGAATTTGTTAAAAGAGATAAATACCTAATTCCAGAGCCCACTGTAGAAGAGAGTATTGCATTTCTGGAATCTAAACAACCACCATTAATGCTTAATTCCCATGATTTGAAAATCTTTTCTAATCTCATTTTTCTTTCCATCTCCAGGCGAGTAATTTTTTTCATGTATATTTAATCATTAACATAGCATCAATGTTGGTTGTAAGGTGATACCACAGAGAACCCTGCCTGGACGCTAATGGCTTAGTCAGAGGCTACACATTCCTAATGATTATGCATTCATTGGAAGCTTTCTTTGCACGGTAGCAAAGTCAATTTGAAATAAATCATAAACTTCACTTTAGTCAGTGTATCACATATCAAGATTTTTATAAGTACATGTTGACTTTTTGGTAAAGACCCAAGTCCCTAATCAGTCTTCCAAGAAAGAAAAAATAAAGAAAAAAAAAAAAAACTCACAAAAATACAGTGGGTGGAATCATGCCCTACACTAATAATCTATTTCAAAGAATACCTTCTTTCAGACTACACAAAAATATAGTGCTTACATTTTTACAAACCCACAGTTTATGTAGAAATTATTTTATGTTTAGATATCACTCACTAGTAACTGGTATTGAGCCAGCCTGAGAGCTACATAAACACCAGATTTTACACATTACACAGCTCACACAACATTTTGCTCTAAGCTGGTTAGTTAGTTATAAATCTACATGCAGTTTACAGTATAACTCCACCCAGATAGTTCCACTGCTCCTACCAATTTTTTTTTGTTTTATTTTTTGGCCAAGAAAAGCAGCAGAGGATATATATATATATATATCTCCAAAGAAATCAAATCATACATGTGCACTTTTGTAAACCAGGAATTCCTGTTTCTGTTACTGTAAATCACTGCCAGATGTCAAACAGCAAAATGTTCATTACTCCCCCAAATAATAGAGTTGATTAATGAGGCACATTTACATTGCAGAATCTTGGTCTCTGTCATAACCAGACAAGGTTTAAGAAGTTTTTCTAAAAAATCATGCAGATGGGGAAATAACTAACTATTATGCTTCAAAGGCAAAGTAAATATTAGGCATCTTGTGGCAGGATTTGGTCATCTAAGGGGTAATAACTTCCAAATGAAACTAGGCTTTCTTCTTAAAGAGAAGAAATGGCAGCCATGCCACAAGTCAGAAAGATAGATAGGTTTCTGGCCAGTCTAAAGGTTATAACTGCTCCGTATAGGAAATCTATTCTAGGGGAGTTTCAGGGCAAGGCACAAACTGTTAGAGGCAGTCTGATAGCCCTTCTCTAGTTACCCAAGTAATCAACTCTTGGGCTGGGGACTTGTGTGATGGTAGTATTTCTGCAGAAGTACTGTTCTAAAGAAAATTCCTTTTTCTGACGAATAGGTAGGTCATCTTCTTTGGGAAAGAAGGCATTTTTTCTTTCTTTTTTAGTGAGGTCACCCAGTTGTAAATGAAATCTGTTACCAGCTGCAGGCAACTCTCTCAAAGTGACAGTTTTCCCGTGCTAACCACCATTCTACCTTATGCGGATTCCCCTGCATGGTAATCCTTTCCAAAATGGACTAAACGGGAGTTCGCATTGTGGCTCAGTGGTAGTAAATCTAACTAGTATCCATGAGGACCTGGGTTCGATCCCTGTCCTTGTTCAGTGAGTTAAGGATCCAGTGTTGCCCTGAGCTGTGGTGAAGGTCACAGATATGGCTAGGATCTAACATTGCTTTGTCTGTGGTGTAGGCCAGCAGCTGCAGCTCCAATTTGACCCCTAGCCTGGGAACTTCCATATATGGCCCTAAAATGACAAAAAAAAAAAAAAAATGGACTGAACATATTTCTTGCCTCTTAGTTGTATTGTATTGCGTGGAGGTAAAGGGTGTGAAAAAATAACCCAGGGAGGAAACTTGACATTGGCAGCTAATCAGAAGTTTTTATTTTGTCAGTGAAGCTGAACTGGAATGACTCATTGACAGCTAGAGACTGGGCTTGTTCATAAAACCAGTTCAGAACCAGTGTAAGTCATGTTCACCCATAGGGACACTGTCACCTACATGCATCCATGCAATCCGTTCCTTCTTATTATTATTATTACAGTTGATTTACCGTGTTGTGCCAATCCATTTCTTGATCAAGCATTTTTTGATGTTACGCTAAGAAACTAAGGACACATATTTTCCAAGGCGTACATTTGTGTGTGTGTGTGTGCTTGTGTGTGTCTTCCAGTTTTTCAGTAGGCAATATGAAGTAAGCATGAAGAACGTTGACTTTGGCATCCATCACACACAAGTTGGATCCCCAAATCCATCACTCATTTGCAGTGTGGCCTTTGTCAAGTAATCTCAATTCTCTGAGTCTCAGCTTCCCTATCTGTCAAATGGAAATATTAAAGAGCACATCGGAGACTTATCTGAAGAATTAAATGCAGTATAGTAGAGGAGATCGTTAACACTGTGCTTCACACAGAGTAAGTGCCATCCCTCAATTAGCAGTAATGAGACTCATCCAACCAAAAGAGCTTCTCTTCACCAGGCACACCCAGCTGGAACTCCCTGATTTTCCACTTCATTGCTTCAGCTGGAGTTACATGGACTCCAAGGACTCCAAAGTGATTCTTGAGCTAGAATTCAGGTGCTGCCCCAGCCCCAGCCCCTGCTACCCCCTGTCCTCAGCGTGGGCTCTGCGGCTCCTCTTTGAGTTTAGGACAGGAGCCAAACACCCAACTCTTCTGAAAACACTAACCTAAGGAAACTATGACAAGCCAGCCCTGTTAGTAAAAGTCTGAAAACCAAGCACGAGAATTGTAGAGCATTGTCTAATAAGTTAGGTTATAAGATTCTGTGAGACTAAATATATAATAATGTATGTGAAAGCATATTGGAAGAAAGTTTTTCACAATAATGAGGACTAATAGTATTCATTTCTCTTTTAATCAATGCAACCTTGTGAAATTGAATCGGATAGCAATTTGCTGAGAATAACCTGATGTTAAACAGTTCCATTCTATGGTAGAAGCACATTTCCATGAAGAAGAGAAAGGGAGAAGGAAAGAGCCACGTCCCAAGAGCTCTTAACACAAAATGAATTACTATCCCCCACCTTATAAAGGGATTTCTGGTCTAAGATCTCCCAGCATCCAGAGAAAAGCAGGCTTAACATTTCTTATGAATGAAGTAACTGAAACCTAGGGTGATAAAGTGATTGTTCTAGAACATACACCAAGTCCAGGTCAAAGTTAAAACCCAAATCTAATGTTGATGGGAGAGTCTGCTCACTTACAGGGAAAAAATCATATTAGCTGCTGAATGTTAGCAACTGAAGACAATTTAGGGGAAAAAAGGAGGTTAGCTGGGCAAGGCTAAGCTTTTTTAACTCTCTAGAATACAGTTAGGACCTATAACTGAAATCCATGTTTTATCCCGTGTGGCTCACAACATGTTTTATTTTTAAAAGGAATATTTAATTGTATTTCTTCCTATAGAAACACACACCCTTTATTACCTTCTGGCTCTCAATCATTCATTCTCTCATTTTTCTAACTTTAAAAATATGCTCTATTAGAAATTCAATCTTCCATTGAACACACCCAAGAGCTCTTTTTTTCTTTTCTTTTTTCTTTTTTTTTCCTTTTTTAAATTTTTTTTTTTAATTTAATGGCTGCACCTGCAGCATACAGAAGTTCCAGGGCCAGGGACTGAATTTGAGCTGCAGCTGCAACTTCACCAGCCCTTTAACCCACTGCTCCAGGCCCAGGAACAAACCCGCATCTTCGAAGTGACTCGAGCCTCTACAGTCATATAGTTAACCCACTGTGCTGAGGTGAGAACCACCTCCTACACCAAGAGCTCATAAATAAGAGACAATGAGTTGTGCTTGAGGAACCTGATGATTTTCCCAAAGGGTCCTAGGATAAAAGTGTGCTCAAGTTTCAAGGAAGATTTCAAGGTTGCTAATGAGGAGTTCTTCCAGTTTAGACCCCCCCAAAAAAACCTAAAATCTGTGCATAGTCTAGAAATAGGCTCAAGAGACTTCCAAATTTTAGAGATTTGCATCTCTGACTCTAGAGAGGCAGCTTGGAGGCATTTGTTCAGTATGGACAATAGAAACACAGAAAGGGGACAGCAGTTCTTTAGGAGTATTGTTGATTGAAAGCCAAGGAAAAGGGCAAACTAGCATCTCTTATTGTTCTGTAGTGTTTAGGATTCCTTGGGTTCCCACCTGAGCTCATTTACTTAGTTATCCACTTAGAATTCTAACTTTCTCTTTTTGGGTCAGCTCAGGGACTCAAAGGACCCTGCTAAGATGCAACTTTGAGCATCTAAATATTGCATATGATGCAACACTGGCATTTTGCCATCCTCTCTATCTAACTATTCATCCCCCAAACTATGCTTTGCACTAATTAAGGCACTCAATTGCTAGAGGATTTTGTTTTGCTTTGTTTTTGAACAGTCATTGCTACAGTGGCATTCTGCAATGGGAGTATTAGAAGCTAGGTGCTGCCAGTTAAATGAATTATTCTATGTGTATGTGGCCAGGTCAACATGTGCAAAATGAAAAGACAAAGGGCCATCCATGCTGTCCATTTTTGCCATCTTTACAATGAATATTGATCACTACACATCAGTGCAGCTGGAGCAATTACTGGTAATCATGGAAATGGCTAAAATGAATTGACTGACTGTTGTTTCATCCTGTTTCCCAGCTGTGTAACCAGCTGCATAGCCACAGTCCAAGATAAATCCTGTTTATGGGGTCCTAAGGCTTTTTGATCATGAGAACACTTGTGAAAGGTTTTTAAGTAGGTACTTGAAGATTCCATAGCAGTTAGAGCACCTTTGAGGATGTCTAACTCCTAGAGGAAGTAACTATTCATTCACCAGGATCCCAGCCAATGACACTGCCACCACATGATAAACATAAAGGTCAAATCAGATTTAAAACAACTGGAAAATTCTCCAAATCATGTAACCATTTGAATTCTGGAAATGTTTCCCTCACCCTGTTGTCAGGTGGAATTTACAAATAAATCAATTTAAATAACAATAAAAATAATGGATTTTCTGTGCTATACAGTAGGACCTTGTCATTTATCCATTCTAAATGTAATAGTTTGAATCTAGTAAACCCAGGGAACTATATCCAATCTCCTGTGATAGTGATAGACCATGTTGGAAAATAATATTAAAAAAAAAGTGTGTGTGTATATATATATATATGTGTGTGTGTGTGTGTATGTGTGTGTGTGTGTATATATGTGTATATATATATGACTGAGTCACTTTGCTATTCAGCAGAAATTGACACAACATTGAAAATCAACTATAATCAAAATTAAATTAATGTCCTTTAAAATAATAATACATTTTAATTCATTTACTCACAGCAAATGTATACTTGTTAGTTTCTAAATTGATTGAAGGCAGAGACACACACACATATACACACACACACATATATGTATTAAGAAAAGCAGATGCCAGGAGTACCCATTGTGGCTCAGTGGAAATGAATCCAACTAGTATCCATGAGGATACGGGTTCAATACCTGGCCTTGCTTGGTGGGTTGGGGATCATGCATTGCCATGGGCTATAGTGTAGATTGCAGACGCGGCTTGGATCTTACGGTTGCTATGGCTGTGGCCTAGGCCAGCAGCTGTAGCTCCGATTTGATCCCTAGCCTGGGAATTTCCATATGACCCAGGTGCAGCCCTAAAAAGCAAAAAAACAAACAAACAAAACCCAAAAAAAAACAAAACAAAAAAAAACCAGATGTCACAATTTTTCACATCCACTGATATTGCTTATGACATGTGGGTGGCTGAACAATATTTACAGTCATGTGAATTGCTAGATGATACTCTTACCACTGACAAGTTCTGTTATTTATTAAAGAAATTTTGTTAGTTTAACATTGGTTCCACATGAACCGTAGTTTTGTATTTTCTGAGCCACCTTTTTCACTTGCATGAAAATAGGACATCCTTAGCCCAGTGGCAATGACTCTGACCTCTCTTATGTTTTCCATCTGCACTACATTCATCAAACTATAGTTTGGAATCGATGGGCTTTTTATGCAATTTAAGTAAGAGAGGGGAGGGAGGGAAGAACTAATAAGCCTCCCCTAGGGGGACCCAAAGAACTTCTAGCACCATCCCAGGGATTTGGGTCAGTGAAAGACCAAAGCTATACTGAAAACTTACCTTTGGACAAAGGCAACCTTTGGTTTGAAAATGGCTCTGCATCTGCTCTTCTTACCTCATGGAATTCTGAGTCTCTGAGGTTGTTATAGTTTGAAATGGATGCCTTCTATTCCCTCTGCACAGAGAAGAATATTCATACTGCCTCCCTCTCTGTCCTGGCAGGAAGTAGCTGGACTTTGGAAGAAACTCTGCTTGAGTAGACTGCCAAGATGGGAGAACAGGAATGATGACCTATTATCAGAACAACTTAACTAGGATCCTAGTGAATATTTTCCCTAACAGAAAATTGGGAAAATTCATGGAACACATGCCCTAATAACAGGACAGGATATTGGCAATCAGGACTGCCCTAAAAGTCAGAATTCTTCTTGAAAATCCAAAACACATGGCCCTAATAATAATAATCCAAATCAATTTCCAAATGGTGCCATGGTGGTTGCAAAATATTTGCAATTATGACACGTGGAAAACTTAGGTAAAAATAATTATTTGGGGCAAAATAATTTATATCACTATACTTAACATTGAATTTTTAAAATATATTAATGTATGAGTTCTTTTTTTAAGGACTTGACTTACCTATATGCTTTCTTTTTTTGGTGAAATATAATTGTAGTTTTCTACAATTCCTACTTTTCAAAGAATTAACATCTGCGTGCTCTGTGTTAAAAAAGATGGAAAAAATTTATTTTGACATGTGATGATCTCCCTTCAGCTAATTCCACCATTTGTCTTTGAACACTAGTGGTAATGAGGAGAAACAGTGTGAAAATAACACAACAATAGTAGGTAATTCAAAAGGCATGCATACTTGACTTGGCAATGTTTTGTTTTTATTTTTGTATATGGGTCTATCTGAAGTTATTGGCATTCTCATTATTTCAGATAGTATAATTAGATCACATTATAAAGAAGTAGCTCAGAATGAGCAATGTAATATTTCAGAACCTATTTTGTTTGCAATTTAATGCATCAGCACGAACTTTGGCATTGTTAGTACTATTCCAAGAAACACCAATAGACAAATTTTTGGAACCATCTCATTTTTCATTTTAGGTTCAATCTTCCCATTCCATCACTGTGTATCTTTCTTTTTTACTTAAGTTCTAAATCCTTGATACACTTATGGTTCACTCAACTCTCCTCTGACTTGCTAGATACACCCAACTAGCTAATAAATAGCCTACCCAGATTTACAACTTGATTTGCAAGGAGAAAGAGAACTGAAAATGAATGAAACAGTTTTTACATCCAGATCTTATACTAAAAAGAGCCAAGATTCAGTATTAGGATGCCTGAGTCAAAATCTTGGTTTTGGTGGTCGCTATTTCTGCGAGGTTGCACAAATCAACTTGATTCTTTGGATCTAAGATTTCTCATTAGTAAAATGAGTGGACTGAAAAAAGTTAGTGCTTCCCAAGGGGTCCCAGGTTTCCTCAAAATTGCCTTTGACTGCAAAACAATTCTCTATAGGAGAAGATGAGGATGTCAAGGTTAAATGGACAGAGTTTTAGTCTTTTCTTCCTGGTTTAGAAAGAGCAATCTTAACATTTATCTGTTGTTACATTAGTTGCATTGATATTCCTTGGAACGTTGTGGGGAGGGGGGCAGTGAGGGGGTGGAAAGAAGGGAGAAAGAGAATTGCCAACTAGACAAGTTTACAGTTCTGACATTGTAATCTGGTTAGTTGGGAAAGCCTGAAACCCTTGGGAGTATTTACAAAGCAGTGTAGGGTAAGTTAGACCCCTCATAACAGCTATGATCAGAGATCTTAGGGTGAATAATGTCAGATTTTATGGACAAATTAGATTTGGGAGAACTTGGTTAAACTGGAAACTTTGAAAATTTGTACAAATAAATAAATGGATAAGTGGACATGAGAGATAATTTTTATAAATCCAAATTCAAAATTTAAAATGAAGAACAGTAAGATAATATCAATGGTATTCTTTACATTTTAAATGAGTATTAAATGTAACACAATTGATTTTCATGGGTCTCTGCCTTGAGATAATGAGGCTTTCTGGCTGCTCTGGTGGCAATGTGGAGTGAAGCCAAGGGGGATGTTACAGAGAAAAGGAGGCTCCTGACCCCTCCTCTTCCAGCTCATGGGATTCTACACTGTCTTAGACATCCAAGTTTGATAATAAAATTGTATGACTATTGACCCTGTTTGAATGCTCTACTCTCTTTCAAAGGATTCTTTTTCTGTCATTTTGAAAAGCGCAGGAAACGTAAAGTGAACAGATATGTTTCGAATATCCATTTCCACCTCCTTATATATTTGCCACAAATCATTCTAGCCCTTTATAAAGGGATCCATTTTCATCGTGTTACCAGCATATTTCAAAAATAAAGACATGGCTTGAGGATTAAGAGACAGCTTCATTTTTTGGTCCTAAATCCTTCTGTTTCTCTTCATCATCCCAGAATGATCACAAGGTCTTCTGATAGAATATGAGAGCAAAAATAAAGCTGTTTGGCAATCACTTGACTCAATGTGTTTGAATAGCCCGGTAACCAAATGTTTTACAGATGCTTTGTTTAAAAACGTATATGTGTGTATGCCAGAGAAGAAGGATAAGAGAATGCAGAACAAGTCAGAGCTGTAAGAGAAGGTTCATTAGGGAATACAGGCAGACTGCTTCCTCCTCTCTCTACCTTCTTGTTCTTTTCTTTTACTGAGACTTGAGCTCTATCATTTCTTTTTGGCAATGAAACCCTTGGAGTTCTTTCTGGAAAAAAAAAAACAATGAAGGATGCTCGCCTTTCTACATAAATCTCTGGTGGAGTGAGGGGGTGCAGGTGGGATTTAAAAACAAGGTTGTGTTTTTTTCATTAAAAAGTAAACCTCATGGAAATATCTCTCTTCACTAGCTATGAATGTCTCTTCCTTTCTCTAATTTTATCCCTCTTCCATATAATCCTCTACCAAAAATAAAATTAAAAAAAGGTAGAATAAAGTGAGTTGTCCATCAGGAAAAGGAAATGGCAAAAAAAAAAATGAATGTTTTAAAGATAAAATAACTCTATTAAGTCTTCGGCTTAAATACTTGAAGACTTCCCATTGCTGTCTCAATTAAGTCTCAAGTCTATAACATTGCTTTACAAGTTCCTTTGTGTTCTGACCTCTCCTAACCTGTTCAAACCTAGCTCCTTGACAGGTCTCTTTCCAGACACTGCTTCTAGCCTTTGTTTGGAGATTTCCAATCTCTCTCTCCCTTCTTGGTCTGAATAAAAGTCATCCTCTACCTTGATCACCTGCCACCCATGTGTCCCTAGTCTTGTTTAGTTTCGACAAAGATATACCTTCCCCAAGGAAGGTTTCTCTCCTGTCTAAGAACCTCTAGCCCATCCCCCAATTAAAATTTCCATACACTCCATTATGATTATATGGGAAGTGGGTGTAATAGCATCACAATTCACACTCAGACAACAACACTCTAATTTCAAAACAGATTGCTACAACTCACTTTAATTTCTCTCTCTGTTACGAATTCTATCAAAGAACAGAAAATGCTATTTCTTCATTTCTAAGTAAAGTCAACGTGATGATTAGTTTTCTATTCAGTCTTGTAATCTCAGCCAGAGATATGTTCAGCTCAAGTCTGTGTCCACTCCCAGCCCTAAGGATTGTCTAAATTTGGAGAGGGATTTGCAGTAATAGTTCCAATTAGGACAGCTAACTCTTACCAGGCCCAAGTCAAAATCTTCTACATGTTTATTCAGCTCTTACAACAGCCTCCTGAGGTAGAATTATTATTATTTGCGTAGCTCATAGGAGGCTCAGCCTGGATTTGAATCCAGGTGCTCTGGGTCCAGAGCTCTTACAGACCCAGTTACATTATCTCCATGAAGCATGAGCTCCAAACCACCTGAACCAGAATCTCTCCTTTTAAGTAAGCATTGTAGGTGATCATTCAATATCAAATGAATAGAACAAAAGAAAAAGAAAGAAAAAAAGGGAAAAAAAATAAAGGAAGAGGATAAAGAATACAAAGAGCTAGAAACCTGCTAGGAAAAGGTTTTCTTAGCAGGTTTTCCCAAATATTTCTTATTAATCTGTCTGTCTTGTGTCTATACTCTATCTATTGGAGAAATATTCAGATTCAGTGAGGGACTGCCAATCATTACTTACATGTTAATACTTGCTGGAAAGACAGAGGGTATAAATCTATGCATGTTCAACTTCTGCATTGTTTAAGAAATTACGTTTTCTTCAAGTGCATAAATTGTCAGGTCTTGAGAGACTGGTGGAGGTGAAAAAAGCAGAAGCAGGGTTGGTTGGGTCTGACTCAGGGGACTGCCTGCTGGAGGTTTTCTGACTCCTATCTGGGAAGGTGTGAGAAGCTGTTAGGAGAGGAGACAGATATCCAGACAGCTGGAGAATTCAGGGTAGCTGTTGACTGCAGCGCACCTCAGGGAACACTGGAAAGTGAAGGAGTTGCTCCTTGCTGGCTGCTTCAACACTAACTTGCATGTGACCTTGAGCAACTTTCTGGGTGTCTTTTTTTTTTTTTTTTTTTTTTCCTCTTGTGTCCAATAGAGGCCATGTTCCAAGTAATCACTTAGGTCTTTACTAAGCTCAGTGCTCTATGCCTGTGATCTATGCCTCCTTGGGTTTCTAAGTGCCCACTCCCTTTTCAGGTTATGGCTCAGAGTTATTGCTAAATGTTTTTTTTTTCCCATTCTCTCCCAGGAAAAAAAGTCCTGCTGAGAGGATGAGGATAGGGGGTGGGGAGGGTCAACCTTCCACGTTATTTGAATTTGCTCTCCCTCAATTAGTTCTAGGCTTTCCTAATCCTCCAAAGAATAATTTCCACACATTCTATTAGCTCTTCTATATTGTTAGTTATTCACTTTAAAAGCTACTTTCAGACATGAATGCACAGTGGATAATTCCAAAATATCAAGACATGTGGCAACTCTGAGAATATTCTAGTTGTTTCTAGTGTGTTGATATTTCAATTAATAAAAGCCAACTGAACAAAGTAGGAAGTTCTTTTTTTCTCTTTTACATTGAGTTGTATTCAAGGAATTATTTCAAATGTTGAAGAAAAATGTAGTATAAAAAGAAGGTAATATTTCTCTTTTGTTTCTTGATTTTTTAAAGATACTGAATCAAATGATTCCCCATAATTAATAACTGCAAATAATTCCAATACCGGAATTTCTTCAATTCACTTTATTGAGTACCTGTGGATATTAGAGATTTTTTACTAAGCCATTATGTAAAAGATTTTTTAAAAAATAAGCAAAAATAACTAGTTAATATCGATACAGTCAATATAATGTCATTGCGGATTTTTGTTTTCAACAATAATCATTAATAAATCTGAACAAACATAGACTCTATGTCAACTGAGGTTGGAAACTAGTTATTGTCATGATAGACCTTTCAGATTCGGGATGCTAAGCCAGTTTCCTTTTATTTATTTTTTTCTTTCTTTCTTTTTTGGCTGCACCCACAGCATATGGAAGTTCCTGGGCTAGGGATTGGATCCCTGATGGAGCTGTGACCTACACTACAGCTGCAGCAATGCCAGATCCTTAACTCACTGAACAAGGCTGGGGATCTAACCAGTTACTCCACAGAGACCAGCAGATCATTAGCCCACTGTGCCACAGCAGGAACTCCCTCCCTTTATTTTTTTTTTTTTTTGCTCTTCAAATTAGAGTCAGCCATTTATGACATGCTATTACAATCTGAAAGCCAGATTTCTTCTGTTCCCACATATAAATCTATATCTGGCATTACTGTCTCAAACCCATTGAGGAGCTCTCAGATGAAATGGTAAGGTGGAGAAATAGTCAATTCTAACTCTCTTTTTGCTATGTATTCTGAACTGCTTATATCCTTTCCTTTATGGGCATGTGATTGTACTAGCTTCCCATGGAGAAGAGTATTGCGCTAGTATATAGGCAGCAATGTGATGAAGATACATTTTGGTTAAATTCTAGAGATTTCTAGTGTAAAATCTTTAAATTTCCATTTCATATTGTTGGTATTGAACTGTGGCCAAGATGGTCCATTTGCAAAGATGGCTGCAATTGTTCTTTCAAAGTCTTTCCATTTCTTGAAATTTAGATTTCCTTTATGACTTGCCTTGGCCAACAGAATGCAGCAGAAATGATATGTGGCTTTGAACCTAGACCTCCATAGACCTTGTGGCTTTCTCTTTTGCCCTCTTGGAATCCTGAAGTCAAGTTATGAAGAAGCCCAGTTACTCTCCTTCATTAAGAGAGACCACTTGGGGAGAATGCCTCAGCCAACAACCAGCCCCAATTGCCAAGCATGGCAGTGAGGCTGTCTTGGATGATCCAAGCTCATGTGTCTTTTATCCCTCCCCCTTTTGGAAAGGAGTTTTATTGTGTTTAGCCTGTCAATGTCTCACAAGATATATTGGCTGAGTGAGTGGCAGATCATTTGTCTTTTCATTTCACATGTCTTTGGATTAAGAGCAACCTCACCTCAGGGTCTGGACCCAAAGGGCCACAGAAGCAGCCAGACTTAAGGAAGTTAGCAAAATAATGAAATTCAAGCCGGGTGCTAACATTATAGGAGAGTTTTTGGGGGGACGGGGTCTTGAGAGAGGGTAGATGTGTTTTGTATGTGGAAGAAATATGAAGTGTTGTGATTTAAAAAAAGAGTGTGATAGATAATCTTATAGCCAGAAATTCTGCTCATCACCATTTTCAAACTCATTTCACTTGAGATGAAAACTTTTTCTCCACTCTTTGAAAGGTTGGCAGTAGGATGCTACAGAAGTGGTACTATAAGAATCCCAATCCTAGACCTCAAGATGCCTTGTAGTTTCTACTCTAACCTGGGTGGGATACTGACCTGACACCATCACAGACACAAGTTCTGTCTAGCCTAATGACAGATGAAAAACCATGATGAGTAGAGAAGGGCTATAGCAGCTAACACTCACTAGACAAAATAGGTGGCAGGCAAATCCAAAAAGGAAATGTGTGAGTGAATCACCTTGAATATGAAATTTAATAAATAACTTTAAACAGTCTACATATGGGTAATTGGATTTATTACAAACCTAATTCCTAATTAAAATTAACTGAATAAAGAAGAATATTTTTTGTCTCATGTACATATAAGAAGACCCTTGAGGATAATTTCCTCCTACTATTCTCACCCTGTGTAATCCTTTCTCCTTGCTTGTGAGCTAGATTTATTACATCTTTCTCAGAAAATAAATATGGCAGAAGTGATGGGAAGTAACTTCCGATAGCAGGTTATAAAAAGAAAAAAACTGTGACATTCCTGCTGGTGCATAGCAGTTAAGGATCTGGCATTGCCAATGATGCGGTGGTATAGGTTGCTGCTGCAGCTCTAATGTAACCCTTGGTCAGCTAACCTCCATATGCCATGGGTGTGGCAAAAAGCAAGGAAGGAAGGAAGGAAGGAAGGAAGGAAGGAAGGATGGAAAGAAAGAAAGAAAGAAAGAAAGAAAGAAAGAAAGAGGAAGAAAAAGAAAGAAGGAAGGAAGGAAGGATGGAAAGAAAGAAAGAAAGAAAGAAAGAAAGAAAGAAAGAAAGAAAGAAAGAAAGAAAGAAAGAAAGAAAGAAAGAAAAAGAAAGAAAGAAAGGAAGAAAGAAAGGAAGAAAGAGACAGAGAGACAGAGAGAAAGAAGGAAGGAAGGAAGGAAGGAAGGAAGGAAGAAAAGAAGGAAGGGAGGAAGGGCGGGAGGAAAGGAGAAAGAAAGAAAGAAATTGTAGCTCCTTTCTTTCTCTCTCTTTACCTCCTTCCTCCCTCCTTCCTCTCTCCCTCCCCAATACTCCCTCTCTCTGTTTCCCTCTGGGTTACTCATGGTGAGTGAAATGAGTTGTCCTACATGACACAAGGAGAATTTGAGGCCCCCAAGTCCAACCAAAGCCTTCCAATAACCACATGAGTGAGCTTGAAAACAGATTCTTCAGACTCTTTTGAGTCTTGAGATGACTGCAACCTCAGAAGACAGCTTGGTTGCAACATCACTGGGAACCTTGAAACAGAAGATTCTAACTAAGCATCAATATAGTTTTCTGACCCACATAAACTGTGAGTTAATGTTTGTTGTTTTAAGCTGCTTAATTTTGGGACAATTCATTGTGTATCAATGGATAACTAATATATACCTATTGTAATTTTTTTTTAGGGCTGCAGTTGTAGCATGCGGAAGTTCCCTGGCTACAGGTAGAATCAGAACTGCAGCTATCACCCCCTGCCACAGCCACAGCAACGCGGGGTACAAGCTGTGTCTGCAACCTATGCTGCAGCTCACAGCAATGCTGGATCCTTAACCTACTGAGCCAGGGATCCAACACACATCCTCATGGATTCTAGTCGGATTTGTTTCTGCTGAGCCACAATGGGAACTCACACGTATTGGAAGTTACATATCCATTCATTCAGCAGATCCTAATTTGAACATTTGCTGTGAGCTACTGTAAAGAGAATGATGAATATCGCTTTTCTTCATAATCTTTCTTATGGACAGAGAATAGACATTTTGGGCATGCAAAGCATCTTCATTGGATTATGTTGGAAAGTAGGAAAATTGACCTCCTCCTGGGTATACAGGGGAGGGGATTGAAGATTACAAGAACTCTCACTAATTCCTGTGTTTGATAATGCTATATGATGGCTGGTTTGATAAAGAGGAGCCTGTGGTATTACCTATAACTTTGCACTGAATGAATATTTGTGAAACTCTTGTATCTACATAAGAACATGTCAGCACAGAAAGCCAGGCTGAATGCGGCCAGGGAAACACAGTTAGAGTCTAGCAAAATAAACAAGACATATTCATAAATAACCATGAAATAAAATGCACTAGAGGAGGCTGTAGGAAAAAGGGATGCTTCTTTGAGAGGATATAAAGCTCTCAAAAAGTTTATAGAATTTTGAAAAAGAAAAGAGAGTTTAAGTGAATTTCAGAAAGCAGAAACAATTGAGTCCAAAGTCCAGTTTTTTGTTGTTTGTTGGTTTTCATTTTACTACTGCTGGTACTGGGTTGCATGTCACTCGGTGCCAAGCAGGGGGGGGGGTTGTGAAGCAGTGATATTTGACTGCACATATGTGAGATCAGCTGTGAGGAGAGGTGACTTCCATTTCCCTTCCCTTGTCACCTTCATTAGATTTTTGGCACTAGTGGCTCAAAATGCAGTCAAATTTTCATTAAAGGTGAAAATTCAATTTTTCAAATAAAACCTCTTTTTAAATCATGATATGTTATAGATGAAAATGAAAAGGCATGTATATACAGAAGGTTCCCTGCAATTAAAGACAGTAAAAATTGCCAGAACTCTTAGACAAGATCACAGAATGTTCAAAGCTAGGAGCAGTTAATATGATCTGTTCTTGAGTTTTAAAAGCTTAAAGGAGCTGAACATCTGTTAATATCTTCTGGCTGACTTTTAAGAGACCTTGTACAACTTCTAAAAGCAGATAATTCAATTGGGAACACAAAACATCTAAAACTCTAATAACAGCTTATCAAATAGATTGCAGACTGTTTATCTTAGTATTTTTTATATATTTTGAAATTATATTGTTAATTCGAAGAATGCTAAAAACGTGAAAATGGCTAGCATGGGTTAAGGAGAGAAAGTGTTATTTTGAAGCTATGCATAATGACAAAACCCAAAGTGATTCAACAAATAATATTTTGAATATGAAATATGATTAACTCAAATGTAATACAGAAGAAAACAAGTTATGCAATAATAGGCATAAATATTTATCATTATGTTAAAAAGTGGATATTTAATAGAAGATTTCTATTTGTTCCCAAAAATTATTGTTAAATTGATGATTCATTTTATAGTCGAAGACAATTAGTTTTGAATATGCATTTTTCACAAAAAATATTAAAAGGAAAATCACAGAAAATTTCCTAACCAAAATGTAAGTGGCAAAAAATATTCCAAGGATAATGATCTTTTGTCATATTATTTGCTTAGAATTGTTTCATATACATATATAATAAATATATATTAAGTAAATTATCTTTCAGTATCTGCAATGTAGTCAGTAGAGATACCTATTAGTAATCGCATCTAAGTACTTTTGATTTATTTTATGGAATGCTATTATAAAGGCAAATTATTCAAATGAGTATAATTATCTATGCTTGATTTATCCTTTGCAGGGCAGAGTTTTATTAATCTTGATTTTCTAAGTGTATTAGGCAAATTCTTAAAACTCAGATTAATAGAATTCTGGCTTCCAGAGAATCTATGAACACTCAAACACTCATTGTTAGAGCAGAAAGTATTTATAATGCCCACAAGTAGTGGTCAGCTAATGACCCTGGACTTAAGACTGAATTCAGCATCACTGAATTGAATGCAATTATAGTCTATCCTACATTACAGATGCCAATGACGAAGAGAGAGATGGATAACACAAAAACTTACACAGGTAGAGCATAGATTAGTAATGGTTAATTTTTTCCTTATCATTTCTGAGTTCCATTTTATGTAATAGTTTGTGAAATATTTGCATTAGTATCTACCAAATACCAAAGTTTGGTGGCAAAAAGACATTTTTTTTTTTTTCGTACACAGGCAGTAAGTACTCCCATTTGGAAGGAAAATAGAAACAAAACTAAAAACAAAAACACAAATAAAATTTGATTTAAGTAATATTTGATATCTACTTTACATAGTAATATATTTTCTTGTGACATGAAAATTGCAATTCTAGGAATAAAACTATATTTTGTAATGGCCTAAAATAGAGCATAATAGAATATGTTCTATTTTATGGAATAATACTTTTATTGGATTCAATTACTCATAACTTTGCTCATTTTTTCTTTTTTTTTATTAATCTTGGTCATTTTTAATGGAGAAGTAAATTGTGAATTTTGAAGTTCATTCTCACATATTTGAACAATCTCTTAGAGTGGAAAAAAATTGTATGGCACTGTAGATTGTTCTACCTAATTTTTAGAAGTGCTTCTATAAAAGTTTTTTTTTTTCCATTTCCGAAGTAATAATTTTTCTTTTGGGAGACTGACTCTACCTTACCCCCGAATAATTAAATGGGACATTTTAAAAAGATTTAATCAGTGTATCTTCATGCCCTGTCTACACATCCCTAAGCATGAGGGTCTATTAAAAAACAGTTATAAACATTATCAGAAGCCAGTCTGTTTTTCTGACATGTCAAGGGAAGCCACCATGGTCAGTGAGCTGGGACCTGCACAAGGGACAGCAGTTTAAAATGGCCTTATATAAGCACCTCTAAAGTTACTATTTTTACATAAAAGACCTGAAAGTAGGAGGCATCTGTAATATGACCTTATTCTTAGCACATGGAGGTAGCTTCATGGCAAGTTTTTGAAAGAATTACATTCCCTTCATTTCTTCAGCACCTCTTTTATCTTCTTTTAAGATGTTCTCTGCCTGACCTTCCCCACAAAGGAAAAGTCAGCCCAGGTTTCCTGGGAAATTAGGGTAAGGTCATGCAAAACCCAGCTAAAGGCTTGCTCAGAAAAAGCTCTTTTCAGAGCTGCCTACAAGCCACAGCCCATTGGTAATGGAACCAGAATAGAACCAGTCAAATCCATACTGCAAAAAAAAAAAAAAAAAAAAAGTGTTTTAGATGATTTTACCACTTCTCTTATCAATGACTACTCTGAAGATCTGGAAATTATGAATGCAGATATATCAACCATGAATGCTTTTTTCCCACACTCCACTTTTGTCTCTTCTATTTTCAGAACTTAATTCTCAAGTGTCATGTTAAATAATTAGTGAAAACACTATTATCTCAAATTCTGTGGCACCAGATCTGCAATTATCAAACAACTTCTAGTAACATACTGGTAGTAAGGCAGCAACAGAAGTCTGATAGTTTTTTCCCTTCTTTCCTAAAATATGAAGATCCTAGGACTCCAGACTCTTCTTAGTGATAAAAGCTATTATATATTATATATTCTGAATATCTGAGTGGAAAATAATTGTTTATAATACATTTCTATACACTAGCAAATTTCTCTTAAAATCAAATTTCAAAGATAAAGTTACTTTATTTGATCACATGTCTCATCAAACCACATTCTAGAAACCATAGTGTTCTAGAGAAAGGTTTCTGCCAAAGCAACTAAGTATTTGTTAGCTCAAACAATATACTCTATGTAAGAACTCATCTCCTATACTTCTCCATACAAGATGAGAATCAATTGGGGAGGGCTGCCTACATCTAGAAGCTGTGTGATTTTGGACGTGGCGTTACACCTCATGTGTGTCGGTTTTCTCATCTGTACAATGAGGATCATAATAGCATGCACCTTATGATGTTTGGGGGGGGATTAGGTCAGTTCATCTGTGTGCCCTCAATGAATGCCAGCTCTTACCTCTCCAAGTGTTTCTCATCCTACAAATGGACTTTCAGACTTCTTTTAGATCCCCCTTCCTCTGAAGTTCCTTTTTTTGGTTGGCCCACTAAACAAGTCCACTTATATCTTTCATTTATTGAAATTTAAATAATCCATAATTTGCTTAAATTATTTCTCCTTCCAGAGATATTTAAATAAGACACTTAAATTAAAAACTCCAAGTTTGGAGTTCCTGTCGTGGCTCAGTGGTTAACAAATCCAACTAGGAACCATGAGGTTGCAGGTTCGATCCCTGGCCTTGCTCAGTGGGTTAAGGATCCGGCGTTGCCGTGAGCTGTGGTGTAGGTCGCAGATGCGGCTCGGATCCCACGTTGCTGTGGCTCTGGTGTAGGCCAGCGGCTACAGCGCCGATTAGACCCCTAGCCTGGGAACCTCCATATGCTGCAGGAGCGGCCCAAGAAATGGCAAAAAAAAATACTCCAAGTTTATGTTAAAAACCTAAATTCGGGGCTTAGATTTTGCTCCTTAATCCAACTAACTGTGTGGTCCTGGGACAGTTAGTTAATTGAGTTTTTCATCTGAGCCTTAGATGTTTAATTTGTTAAAGAAGCCTAGTATTTATCTCATATTATCATGAGAAAATTAGCTGGAGCCTATCAAGTAAAGATGTATTTGTCAGTACTCTTTCAGTTGGCAGTGAGAAAACCTAGCTTCAACTGCCTTAGACAAAGAAAGGGATTTATCCATTCACTTTCGTGAAATGTCCATCGAAGAGCTGGCTTCAGAGACACCCGAACGAAGATGCTCAAATAATGTCCTCAGGGATTAGCTTCTCTGGTTTTTGTTTGTTTGTTTGTGTGTTTGTTTGTTTTGCCTTTTAGGGCTGCACCCACATCATATGGAAGTTCCCAGGCTAAGGAGTCAAAATTGGAGCTACAGCTGCCACCTGAACCTGCAGCCACAGCAACACTGTACACTGAGCCGCTTCTGTGGGCTACACCAGAGCTCACAGCAACACCATGTCCCCAACCTACTGATCGAGGCTAGGGATTGAATCCGCATCCTCATGGATACTAGTCGGATTTGTTTCCACTGTACCACAATGGGAACTCCAGCCTCTCTGATTTTTATCTCTGCTTTCCTTGAGTCAGCTCCATCCTTGGGTGGCTTCTCTTTGGAAGATGGCCCTCATCAGCTATAGGCAAGCATCCTCACAAATCCAAGTTTAATGAGGCAGCTGTCTTATCCTCCCAAGATTCTAATGAAGACTGTACTTCTACATCTTACACTTAAGTGAGGTTTGGGTCACATGTCCATCCCTGACTAAATGCCTGGAGACCAAGTAGCCAGGCTTCTGTGCACATTCTGACATGGGGTGAATGTCACTGGGAATGAGAGAACCTCATTCAATTTCATAAATAATTGGAATCACTATTCTTATTTTACAGAGGTACATATCATATATAGCACAATATATTGCATATATAATATATATTAATATACATCATATATAATGAGTATAGGTGGTATGTAGTATATGCCTCCTTTTAAAAAAATTTTTAAGAAAGATGCCACCTTTGTATATTGGTATCTGAGAGTAGTAACTGGATGGTTAAAGTGGAAGGAAAGTTTTACAGGCAAATTTTACATCTGGCACCACTGGTTTATTGGATCAAATACAAAACTCATATGAGTGTGGTTAATACTGAGTATTGCATTTGGTAATGCATTTTGTTCATTTTATGCCCTCTTTAAAGTGCATATCTGTGCATGTCACTTTCCAACTAGCACCGGGGGCTTTATAAACATTATAGCACCACTGTACAAAGCAGCTAAATGAGCATTTTGAAATTTAACTACAATACAGCTGGCCACAGATATAGAAATGGTTTAAAAAAAAAAAAAAGATAAGAGGAAGAAAAAAAGAAAAAGAAATAATAGGTCTGGTGTCTTTATTAGTGAGGCCAGGTAGAAACAGTGGTGCAGAGGAGCCGGCCTGATTATCAGTGATTGTTCGCTGAGTTTCTCCTTTTGTCAAGTACAACAGAGGATTTCTCTAGGGCATTCTGTGGAAACGTGTTTCACGTCTAAAGAAGGCCAGAAGGTTCTCATTAACAGTCATTCCTCAACTACCTAAGGAGAAAACAAAAAAGCCCCCGCCTTTCCCCACCAAGGACTCCTGATACGGCCTGAATGGCCAGCACCTCATTGGGGGTGGGGGAATTGCTAAGAATTCAACAGCCCAGGTGAGCATGAAGGGACCATTTCCTTATGAAAGCAAAGTCTGAGACAGAAACATTTGCAAGGACTCAATCTGTATGGCAATGGCTTTAAAGCCATGCTTCTTGCTATTTATACTAACATTTCTATTGCTCTTAAAAAAATACTCTTTGACCGTCTAAAATATAACAGGGAGAAGTGGTTTTGTTGTTAGAAGGCAGAGAGTTACTTGAGGGGTTTTCCTCTCTTGCTATCTCTGCTTCTCAGAAAGCAGAAAACTGCTAGCAGTTCCATTACAGTCCAGATTCAGAGAGCCTATCTTTGGCCCCACGGGCTACCACCTGAGGCCTGGTTATGAGCAGGCCAAGCATCATTTGTTCCACTATTCGCCTCGCAGCATTAGACACCCCAGAGGTCCCTGGTGGAAACCCCCCATCACACCCTCACCAACATCTTTCTCTTCTTTTGGCAGTAGCTCTGGCATGCAGACCCCTTTGATCCTCTGATGTGCTGACTCAAAGGAAAAGCTGGAGGAAAGCTCTGAGCTCATGGGGAGGGGAGCATGCCAGTCTTTTTGGAAGCAGGAGAGTGGTCCAGGCCCAACTTCAGTGAAAGCCCCTCAGACCTGGTCTGAGATGACCCCTGATAGCTGGGCAGGAAGTTCTCTACAACCCAAATTTTTTCAGAATCTTCCTTGGAGGCCAAGTAGTGGCATTAACGTACCCCCCAAACAGATAAGCTTTTCATTAGAGGGCTTCCTTGGAAAGCAAGTTTGACAAGTTCGATATTTATACTGGGACCGTGACGTTTACTGGCAAGTTCAAAGGCTTAATCCATTACTTCAAGCACCTGCAAGTGAAAAGATGTTTAGTTATATTTTCTCATGAGTGATGGAAATGCTCAAGAAGGCATGATTTTTTTTTTCTTTTTTTTCCCACCAAAAAGGCTTAGGTTAGGTAGGCAACTCTCAGGTTACCACAACTATTATACTGTGCAAAGCTGCAAAGTAGGGAAACATGTTCTTTGGTTCTCCCGCTATTTGGGGCTGTATTTCTCCCACTCTGCTGCATGTCTACTGACAGACTCAAAAACTTAAACCTATAAACATTTTATATATTCACACACACTCAACTGCGCACATGTGCACACATGTGCACCCACACACACACACTAAGAAAGTAAAGATGTTCACTCCCAAACATCCATGGTATTCTGCTTCTCCCTTTTCCTATAAAAATGTTGAAGAAGAGAATAAGACATGTCAATCATTTTAGAGTCGTGATATCACTCTCTCATATATTCATTGGGATTATTTGGATTTTAAGTCTTAAAAGAATCTGAAGAATTGACTTTCATACAGTTCATGGTGTAAAGAGGAGACTGAATAAGTGATAACAAAGGGGGGGCATTGCAGAGGGATTATAGCTAATCTGACACCAGCTATTTGTTGACTTTGAACAAATGATGTACTCCCTCTGGCCTCAGCTTCCTCATCTGCAAAATGAAGAGATTGTCATAGTGCTCCCCAGTTTTTCTAAACATATACCCTGAATGACAGAACAGAATGTTTAAGAGGCAGAGCTCCAAGAGGTCAATGCAATCAAGATTTTTCTTTAGAATCTTTTGTTGTTGTTGCAGAATCCAGCCAGGTATTTTGACCTACTCCATAAATACTTGGATACCAATAGAAAAATGTATTTTTCCTTCAAGATTTTCCAGCAAATTTGGTGCTGCAGGAAATCATGCCTTACTTAAATCCTATGGATTTATAGACCCCCCCCCCACTCGCCCCCAGGAGTTATTGGTTAGTCCTGGAGATCGCATAATCCAGTTTGGGAAGTAGTGGATTATTCTTGGATTTAGTATTCTCTGAGGTCTCACAGATCTGTGGTTTTGGGTAATGGGCAATTAAAATAGCACATGAACAGTTTTCAGATACCAGTTTCTGATAAGGGGCATGTTAGTACAGAGGGGAAGACTCTGAGGTCTTGGTCCCCCCAAGATCCCACTTTGGGCTTGAGGATACTCTGTTGGGTTTCCTCAAAGGGGCTAAGAATCCAGAGATCCCTGGACAAAGGGAATTTCCATGGGCTCTTTGGACTTGGGACTTGTTTTGGAGATGTACAGATACTGTAGCATAGCAATTCCCTTGGAACCATAATCTCTTGCCTTACAAAGTCCCAGACCACTTCATGCCTAGGTGCAGAGTCACTCCAGAACTGGATACCATTTGCAGAGAGCTCTAAAGCAGAGCTATCATGATCTTGATGCAGGTGGTTATCTGGGTATTTCAATGGGCCTGAGTTTCAGACACACTGAGTCAGGCCTGGCCTCTCTCCAGGAGATGGGGTTGGAGTTCATGCCAGTTTGTGAAGACTGACCCAGGACTCCGTTTTTGAAAGCAGGAGCTTTCACTGGAGAGACGTTGACAAGCTGCAGAACTCTCTTTGGGGCAATATGTAGCCAATACATCACGTTGACTATTGTCAATCCTTATTTTTCATGTATTGTTGCATGTTTAAGAGACAGAAAGCCTCAACCTATAAATCCACTGTCTTTATTATCATTATTGTTATTAAAAAGACTTTTTTTTAATTTTATTGGAGTATAGTGACTTAAACAATTATCCTTTTCCTTTTTTTTTTCTTTTTTTTTTTTTTTTGAAATGAGACCTTGCTGAAGCTTTGCTAATGTTCTGTTTATGTCAGTACTCTGTTTCAGAAAAAAGAAAACTTGTGTATCCTGTGGGACTTTCTCTCACGTCCCTGTTAACTCTAAATATTATGCAGCCACCTGTATAATATCCTTGGAACTCCTGACGGGCCTGTCCAACTCTATAAAGCACATAGAAATCAACTTTTGGAGACAGCCAGAAATGGTTCACCCAGTAATCAATTCTGTAGGGACATAGAAAAGTAGTAAATAAAAACCTTAAGTCAAGAGAGGCACATGATTAAGGAGATTAAGTTTCAAACATACAGGTTCTGGGCTTTCGTCTGAGTAGGGAGGAATAAACTTAAGGTGATGTATTTTCAAGATGTTGGGGCTTATATTTAACTCTGTAAGATAAATTATAAAGCAGTGAGTAGAATTGAAAAGCCTTGGTTCTTCAAATCTCCATTACACAAGACCATCAAACCTCTGTTAATATCATAAATTGAAAACTCTAGGGGCATGAAAATGGTTTGGGGGTGTTTAATATTTCATTAGTTTTATAAAGCTTGAATATTCAAATAGTCTTTGGACCCATGGAAAAAAATTGCTAGTGTGTTTTTGTTAAAATGCGTATTCTTGGACCTCAACGTTGATCGAGTGAATTTCTGGGAAGCCTAGGAACTGATACTTTTAACACATCCCCAGCTGATTTTTTAACCCTAAATTCTGAGATCCACTTCATTAGGAAATAGAAGCTTTCTGGATTTATGGAGAACGGTGATAACTGGATGACTTCTTCAGAAGAACACAAGTTAAATGTCTTCCAGGTGGGTACTAAATCAAGAATTAACCAAAAGATGGGCTTGGTAGGATAACAACAGGATGGAGGCAGACTCTATTAAACTGATTTTTGAATATGATTCAACTATGTGATTTCCTAAGCGGCCTTTGACAGAAACTTTACCCTATAAATGAACGATTGTGAAAACTGTAAAATAACCTTTAAAAATCTAAGAAACAGGATTGTGCTTCCAGCATCTGTATCCTGATTACATGTCAAATTAACCAGGTAATTGCTGTATCCTGAGTTCCTAAATAGAAAATTGCTCTTTGTACTTCAGATGGTTTAGTGCTATGTTTAATTGACCTTCTTTAATTAGGTTGGTTTGGTGATTCTTTCATTAAAAATACCAATATTGTGATTACTCCTTTTTACTCTTTTATAAGGAAACTTAACCTGGAACTGGCTACTGATAGAATTTGTTTAGAGTCAGCAAATAAAGAAATTAGAGAACCTCGTTTAGAACAAGTGTTTGTCAAACATGGAGAAGCGAAAGATCATTTTGGAAATCAAGAAGAAAATAACATCGCACAACAGAAAGTATTAGAGGCCCTAGTGCATTCCGAGCCCTGGGATTAATCTCTCTGTGGCAAGTCACATATCATTTCTGTGTGTCAATTTCTTACATAGGTCATGAAAATGACCTTATCTATGACAAGGTTGACCTATTAGTATTCAGTAACCAAAACCCCTTAGGCAACTGCAGCAGACCAGTCAGTTGAGAAGCATACTGCTGATATAAATTATTTCTCATGGTGACGAGAAGTAGTATACTGATGGCTGATCAAACATTGGTTTAAGGATGTGACACTGGTACTGAGATGAATCACTAGGAATTGAAAGAGGATCAGAGTTTAAGATATAGACCTGAGTGGGTAAGTTTTCCTGTCATAGTTACTGAGCTATTTGTACTCTAACACAGAGACCTATATCTTCAGCCCAAATCCAGTCCTTGAGCCCATTAGTCTAACTTGAAATGTTATTAAGAGTAAATTCTCTGTAACTTTATGTTGGTGATCTACAGCTTTCCCTACTAACTTTTATCATTGGGCATGCATCCATATGCTTCAGCTGTGCTTTTGTACTATTCTCAATGCCAAATAACCTTTGGTTCATGTTAGCTATTACCAGAAACGCCCCTTCCGTGTACGCATTGTGGATTTGAGACCCCAGACCGGGACCTAAGTTCAGCCCAAATGGACCTCTGACAACCCCTCGAACTACAAAAGTTCTGTTTCGGTGCCCAAAGAGTCCTGCTGCTGTGCCCCTGCCTACGTGGTCAGATTGGGTCAAGTTGACTTTACACCTTGTACAGAAAGTTGGGATCACTGTGTCTTCTCCTCAAGGGCCATTTCTACTATGAAAGCAGTTCTTAGCCCTGATCTTGCATACTCACCTATTCATTGCCAGTTTGTTATGATGCCCCAGCTGGTCTTATGGGTGAGGTTGTATTAGCCACATCACTCATACTCTAAGTATGGAGAGGAGAAAAAATCCTATCAAGATTATGAGTCATTAGTTGTCTTCTTTTCATACAGGTGGCATGTTGCACCTGGACAGTCTAGTTGCATTTACCTCTTGATGAACTGGGCCCCAAAGTTTGAATTTATTCTAGTGTGAGAGGGAGGGAATTAAAGAATTATTTCATATATTTTAGGGCCACAAGATATTAAAAAATTCTAAAAATAAATTCAAAATGTATTGATGTAAAACACTAACACATAAATGGTATCTATGCGTTTAATCTTTAGCCCAAGGAGATACAATATCTGCCCTGATAAGATTCATTTCTAGCTGGTGCCACAGACCCTTTTATTTTGATAATGGATAATGTTAATGAGTTGTTATGAGCATCTTGGGAAAAAAAGTCTCCTTGTTTATGAAAATATTTTGTACTGCTTTCACTTAAAAGCTGAAAAGCTCAATGAAAGTTTTTATTTACTAAAACAAGCTATTCTACCTACAACTATTCTACCTTAAGTTGTTAGTAATACTCACTCTTCAAGATTATTCAAATAGTGATAATTCTGGGCATGCATGACACTGTTTTTAATTCATCTATTCAGCCCAATTTCATGGGCATTTAAGGTAGTTTTCTCCTATGGTGGGGATCATGAAAAAACAGAGATGACAAAATAATCAAGAAATTTATAATCCATTTGGGAAGATCAGGCATAAAAATAAGTATTAAGTATTAATTATTAAGCATTAAGAAAGTATTAAATATTAGCATTAAGAAAGAATGAAATGAGTACCATAACAAGTTATGAGTTAATAAAAGTATGAGTTAATTGCAATGGGACTTCACAAGTAGAGCTAATTATGGGGTATTATTGAAGAACTTCTGACCTCATTGAAACTATTTTCCCTCAATGTTTAGGGTAATAGCAATGTCAGGTCTTAGCAGTTTTCCCATGGAAATATTGGACGTCACCTAGAATCTTGAAACCTGCCCTAGAATGGATATTACAAAGCCACAGTGGAAAGAACTTCTGTATGCTAAGCATTTCTTCATTCCAGCACAAACCAAAGAGCATTTTATCACAGAGATGTATGCAAACTCACAGATAAAAGAATCAAGTTCTTCAAAATGAAACAACAATTTTCCTCTTTCTTTCTTATATGAAATTTTAATTCTTTGTTTACTTATTTTTCTTTTTAGGGCTGCACCTGTGGCACATGGAATTTCCCAGGCTAAGTGTTGAATCGGAACTGCAGCAGCTGGCCTACTCCACAGCCACAGCAATGCTAGATCTGAGACACATCTGCAAGTTATGCTGCAGCTTGAGGCAACACCAGATCCTTAACCCACTGAGCAAGGCCAGAGATCAAACCTGTATCCTAACAGACACTATGTTGGGTTCAACACACTGAGCCACAACAGTTAACTCTGGAAAGTTTAAATTCTTCAGTGGATTTTGTCCTGAGGAGCACATCCATGTAGCTATAACCAATATGAGGAGGAAAAGTGAAGAATTAATTTAGAATTCCATATCCAAAATGCCCCCAAATCATTTATTGGTATATTTACAGGGGTTTCCCTAGAGTCCACTGAAAAGTACCTAGAACAAGGTGTTACCCAGCCTATCAGCGATAAATATCTTCTCTCTGAAGCTGATGATAAGGTAGGGTTACATGAGCAAAGAGCAAAGGCAAGGCTGTCCCTTCTTCAGTACTACAGAAGATGCACTGTTATGTCCTTTCAGACTGGGAGAAGGAAATGAAGTAGAGAATAGTTCTGATAAACCAGTTCTGCAAGAGTGCTATTATTATCAGAGTGCGATTTACTAAAGAGTTACCAGAGGATAGAAAATGTCCTGACTTGAAAAGTGAGGGAAAGATCACAGATAAGCTATCAGAGTCCTCCTTCAATTCATGCCTCAACTCTGGCCTTGCTAGCTGATTTACAACAAAATAGCTTATCTTGGTAAAGTCAGCCAAGGTAGCTCTATTCACTGGATCCAGCTCCTTGCTAGAGTTAATTCATTGTGTTGCTAGCTAGAAGTCCTTAAGAGGCAGTGAACTATGAACCTTAGTTGGAGGCCACTTTTTTGAATGCCTCTTCCTGGATTTTGTTCAACAAAATAAAGTGTAGAATAAAAATGTGCTGCTTATCTAGCTATAGTGTTTATATTCATCAGAGATGAAACAAGGGAATTATTGGCGAGCATGTAAGATTTCAGTATGAGACAGAAGAGTGGCTCAAACATACAGGAGGATTATACAAAATGGATTTTAAAGCCACAGGAAGTTCATTTTTTTTTTTAAAGTTAAATTTATCAAAGTTTCGCCTAGTATTTTTACCCTACTATCTTGGACATTGATACTAAAATGGGAAAGAACAAATTTATAGTGTGTATCTGAAGTGCCCAGCAACTATGCCAGATGAATTCATTTCCAAAGAAATCACAAACATAAATAAGTGGAGGGAATATATAAGATACCTCATTTCTCCACAAACACAGCCAATCGATCCAAGTCTAAATTCCCAATGAAATGTGTTTGTTAATTTTCTACGACAAAGTAGTGAAATGAATGAACAAAGTGGTGAAATCTTTGGGAGTATTTTATACTGTAGAACTTCACCTATTTTTGTTTTAATAACTCTTCAGGCAAAGAGCAATTTTTGCATGTGAGCTGGATAGGCAGGACCTTTGGCCTCCTGCTGGTATTTTCGGACTGAACCAGGCACCACAAGCAAACTCACCTTCAAGTCTGAAGGACAACCATGAACATTTCCATCATGGGCTCTTGTGCTCTGTTCTACTCCAAGCCCTGGGAAAAAATGCACACATCACAGAGGAAGACACAGAGTGCAAGTTGCACCAGAGCTGATGTAAAGCTTGGGTGTCACAGTAGTCCTACTTTAGGTTAAGAAAAAAAATCTGTGTGTGTATGTGTGTGTGTTTTGAGGGTGGTTATTCCAGTCTCAAGGCTTTTGCACTTGCTCTTCATGCTCAACATTTTTCAACAAGGAAATCCTGGCACTTTTTTTGGACCCATCTTCATTGTCTATGGCTGTCCTGTGCATTGCACAACATTGAGCTTCCTTGGTTCCGTCAGCTAATTACCAACAGGAGTGTCTCCTCCTCTGGTTTTCCCCAACCCATTCTTTGTGGCAACCAGTGTAAACATTCACACAATTGCAAATGGAACCCTGGGTAGAGGAATACAAATGCAGTTTGAGATTTGTGGTTTATGATGAACTTAGTCCAGCTTTTCACAGAATTCTGCCTTACCCCCTTCAGGTCTTTGCTCAGAAGACACCCTTCCTGTGAAGCTGTTCATGACCAGTGGTTCTCAAGTAGAGAATCTGCCTCTTTGCACTCTGCTTACCCGCACCCGACTTAATTTTTCTCCATCGTCCTTATCACCATCTAGTGTGCAATTTTTCCTTGTGTATTTTCTATCACAGTCCTATCACCATAATAGGTATTTAATAAATATTTGTAAAATTTTTTAAAATGTTAAATAGAGCAGGATAAGTTGTTTTTCCCTTGCTTCTTGAATTTCAATGTGAATCAAACTTGATAACAAATGGAGACATATGCTATTCCAAAATATCCTACTTGCTTATTAACCTGTGCCACACCACACATTGATCATCCTGGACAAGTCCATGCCCTGAGGCAGACAGCTGAGCTTCCTTTATTTCTCCTCTGCTTCATCAGGAGCTTTAGCCTCCCTCCAGGGTAGCAGGTTGAGAATGAATGACTGGCAAATATAAGGAAACAGATGGCGCACCCAAAGTACATTGATGCAAGGATATTTTCACAAAGGTATTGTTACCAGGCAGGGCAGGGAGTGGTTGCTGGGATTCCAAAGTTAAGAGTCACATGGAGGAGGCTAGTGTGAGGAAGCCTTGAACTTTGGCTAAGAATGAACCAGCCAGAGGTAACTTTTCAAGGAGGGAGCTAGTGCGAAAAATACCTTGACCTCATTATCTTCCCTCCCTCCATCTCCTGCTTTGGCTCCCCCTTGACTGTGGCATAGGCAAAGCTAGAGGGCTGGGGTGCTCGGTGATACAGTGCATGCAGAGAACAGGGTAGAAGCAGGTGGAGAAGTAAGCTTCCCTAGCAAGAGAAACTGGGGGGGGGGAAATGTGGAATGGCCGGAGAAGTTTCTAACAAACCACCTTTATGGACTCTGAAAAGAGCTGGAAATAGAATCCCAAATAAAAGACTACACTACAAAAACTTGCAGACTGAAACATGTTTACCAGTCCCCAGTAAGGTCAATTTCAGGTGGTTTGCACCACACTCTCTCTTTCAAGGTTGGTCATAGTGCTAGAATTCTATAAGTATAGATGTAAGAACTATAAAGTATTCCTTCCTTGGCACCCATGGGCAATTAGAATATGAGGGTTACTTTAAATGAAGTGAGTGAGATTCTTCTGGAAATAATTTTATTCTCCATTAAGAATGAGCCAAAAATCAATTATAAAAGTCAGGTCGATGGAACATATTTCAAAATCACTTACAGGAAAAAATATATTTTGGCCCATTAAATGGCAAGCACAATGGTCTCGCCTGTAGAGTAGCCACCAACGTGGTACTGAAAGTTGTAGAAGAGAGAGTCCCATGCCGCTTACATTAATATTATGCATGTACACACACACACACACACACACACACACACATACATATATATATATAATATACACACAGATGTACACACACATATATCATTTACATGTACATATATACATACATTAGGAAAACATTTACTTATCCTATAGCTCTGGATAGACAAGAAACTATAGCTATGTGTGCATGTTGTTGGGAGAAGAACTGATGAATTGAAAAAAAATGCTAAAATAGGCTGCTCTGCTGATTGTCAGAGAAATTGGAGTAGAATGTACACATCCACTAACAAACTAGCTAAAAATAGGTTATCAAAGACTTTAAAACACAAGGATCTCTGAGTCCTCTGTGGCCCATGGAAGCCTCTTCCCCATTTCAGCTTTGGCTGAGGGCATTCTGACTCCTCTGCTAAGTAGCTCCTGAATGTTTGGCACACCAGCTGGGTCCCAGTAGATGACTGGGTAAAGCCATGATTCTCTAGAACAGCTGGCATTGGCAACAAGCCCCTAAGGACAGAGTAGAAAGATCACTTTACCGGCCAGCACCCAATTCCTATAACCACTCTGTGACTAGGTGTTATGTCCCGTCTTTGGTATTAAGAAAGCAACTAAAAAGAAATTTATTGGTGAGATTTCTTGAGGGATGTTGAGGACCATGAGAGGCCAAGGGGAACACATGTGTAAAGATAGCATGTGGAGAGATTTCTCCCAGAGAGAACCAGAGTGGGTCTTTCCCTTTTCCCATTTGTCCACTGCTGTGTGCCAAAAAATGGCAGGAACCCAGCTGGGACTCAGCAAAGATTTCCTGGCTTCATGAGTAACCACAAAGCAGCAGATCCATTTCTTGATCAAGGGACCACTGCAGGCCTGGACAAGGAGGGTGCTGGCAGTCACTGTGATTGCTGGGGGCCAGCATGCATGTCTCTGTTGTCTGAGTATCACAAATGTAACCCATTTTCTAGTCTGAATGACTAAGGAGTCAGGTCGAGGGAATGGGCACGGGATTAGCGATCTATAAACTGACTATCCCACTTTCCTGTAAGGATGAAGGCTTATAATTACTTCATTTTATGTAAAGAAGCTAAATGAATGATATTTGTATCCCTTCTTTATAGGCTTGAAGTTCACATTAGCTAAACATAGGTCTTTTGAAAAATAACTCTTGTATTTACAAACAAGATCAAGAAAACTGTACTGCTATCTTATATTTTCATTTTCTCTCATCTCTTTAAGGGTCTGAGGATAGTTCATAAACAGACAACACTAAGAGATTAATACTAAGTGACTGGCCATTCTCCCAACAGTATTGGTTAAGAACAATTTTGGGGAAAACCCAGAGGAACTATGGGAAATGGAGTGGGGAGATGAATATTACTCCTTATTTATTAGAATAGAGATTCTGGAAAACAACCAAACACAAGAGAGAGGAGTCACGATTACACAGTATTTCTTGTTAGGCTGATTTCTTATTTTCTTTGGACCACCCTGACTTCACGCGGGCCTTGAGTGTGCCTTAGAAATAAGTACTCTCTGAAGATCCCTTCCGAGAAGGCTTTCCAGGCCTTACATTTTTCTAGAATGGGTGGGTTTGCTGCTTCACATGCTGGTTCTGTAGTTTTCATATGTGAGATCTCCATCTCAACCTAGCCTCCATTTCCTTCAGGCATGAAGGACCTAGCCCACCTGGCTCTAGGTCAAACAGTGGCATCCCCTGACACCTGAAGCCACTGTGTAGTGGATTCTACACTTTTCAACTCACCCCCCACGCCACCCACCTCAAGCTTGCCTTTCCCATCCTTCCATACCTCTGTAGAGCTGATAATTTCCAGGTGCACCTGCATTCTTCTGTCTCCTCCCATCCTCAGTCATTGATCCCTGACATTTAAAAAGTTTGCAGATCATTCTGGTGAGAAGGCTGACCTTTGGAGGGATGTCCCAGATGAAGCAATAGAAAAATTTAAAAAGGGACAGGAGAAAATGCTAACTGAAACCTAGGCAAAACAGCATCTCAAGGGAATTCTCAATTAATAAAAATTGAAATATGTACATTGATTCCAAAATCTATTGCTTTCATTCATCCTTTTGAAGACCTCAAACTGAGGTGTGTTTGTTTTTTTGTGTGTGTTCTGCTTTTTTTCATTTTCTCTGTGTCATTTTTCCTTAAGGCTATGTTTTCCTCCACCTCCTTTTCGATATGAGCTCTCAATTTCACTTCAGCTTTATTTAAACATTTTAAGGCAAATTGAGTGGATTTGTCTGTAAGTAATTCAAGTTACTTCCCCTATTGGAAGCTATGTTTCTGGCAGTGTACTGCCTGTGTTATAAGCATCCCAAGGCAAGCATACCTAGGAGCCCATTTCATTAATTGCATAGATTAAGAAGAGTTTCATTTATTCTGTCAGAGGCCAGAGCCAGTCATTAATTTATCAAGAGAATTAAATATACTCCTGGGGGAACAGTCCAAACATTATTTTTAATTCTGGCAGCAAGAATTGATAAAATGTCTATCATCCATGATGGCAACATCCTTTTTGATTTATGTATTTTATAGGGTGAAAATAAAACTGGCAAATAGTAGCACTTACTCTGAAATAGTCCACAAGAGAATATAGCAACATTAAGAACACTTCTGGAAAGGCACAGAAAATGCCATCAGTCAATCATAAGCCCCCAGAGATGGTTCAAAGGGCTTCACAACCCAATCATTTCTAAGTGAATTTGCTTACTTAAAATGGTCTTTGATGAAGGCTTATTAAAATGATGCAAATAGTTTGGATACTGGTCCTTTTTTATATTTCTATTTGGGGCAAGCCAGAAAGCCCTTTCACTAGCCAACACTGGTGCTTATCAGAATCCACACATATTAGTTTATGAATATTTCCTGTAAAGATATACTGAGGGCCTAACGAGTGTCAGGCACAGTGCTGGCTCTGAAATACAAGAGTGACAAGGCACACTCCATCACTATTCCCATGATGCCTCTGGTCCAGGGAACTAGACCACAAACAAAATGAGTTAAGATAATTATAAGTGATCCAAAGAAAATAATAGAACAGAAAGTAACTGGGAATGGTCACATCATATAGGATGGTTGGGGAGGGCATTTCTGAGAAGGCTAGACCTAATTTATAAGAAGGAGTCAGCCCTGAAACACCTTTGGAGAAACATTCCACTAAAGTGAATGATATATGTGGTGGTATTAAATTGGGAATGATTTGGGCGTATCCTATGAAAAGGAAGCAGGCCAACACGGACAGGTCATAGGTGAAAAGAGAAGAAAATGGTATGAGTCCAGGACAGAAAAGTAGAAAAGCAGAATAGACCCAAAGGAGGAGATGAGTTTCATTTCAATGAACTAGGCTGTCGCTGGAGGCTTGATCCCTCCGGCTATGACAGGCAGAATGGACTTTGACTGGATGAGAGAGAAAGCTGGGAGTCAAATTGAGAAGCAATTGCAGAATTTCAGCGAAAGATGAAAATGCTTTGGACTGAGATTTTGGTAAAGATAGAAATAGATAAATATTAGATGTAGTTTGGTAGTTGAACTGGCAGAATGCAGTAAAGGATTGGATGTGGGGAGAGTGATGGAAAGAAAGAGAGTGATGAGCTGACACTTTGGTTTTTGACTTAATACATAATCTTAAACTAGATTATGTTTCTGGTTGCTTTGGTGGCTGTTTAAACAAGGGGTATTGCAATAGAAGCAGATGTATGTTCTTTAGTAGTAAGCGACATGAAAGTGGAATATATTGACCCAAATAGTACCACGGGTTTGTTTTGTTTTGTTTTGTGTGTGTTTAATCGCCAACTTTGTAGTCATTACTAAATTGTAACTATTTACTCTAAGCTATTTTCTCAATATAGTAATACATTATTTTGACTTACACCAGTACCTGCATTCAAAATGAGGATAAACTCATCACTGGTAGGTATTATGGATTAGGCATGATTCTCCTGAAGAAAAATTTTTGAGCGATTAGAATAGAAAGCTTGACTTTTTGCCAAGGTGTGCTTGGATTTCTCTAGAATCCTTTCGTCTTTTCCAAGGTCAAGAGAAACCCATTTGGATGACATGGAACTAATGCCAAGTGCTGATTCTTATCCAAGATTAACATATCTTGTGTTCCATTCAGCAAAGTGATTTCTCCTTGAGATTTTACCTAACAAGAAAAAATTTTATTGCCTAATGAGCTAAATTAATGCCCTGCAAATGTAATGTGCCTCTGTGATATACAGAGTATTTTAGTTTTTATACACTTAGCAAAGCATTTATCCTATTATCACATAATCACCTCCAGCCTAAATAAAGAATCTGGAGCTTAATGCACAATGAATCCTATCTTTTAGCAGCTTTATTGCTATATCAGTTATTAATTTAAATTTGTGTCATTTTTAGTTAACAAGAAAGATAGCTTAAAGATTTGTTTGCATTAGATTATATTGAACATCCTGTACATTGGGGTATTTAACATTGCAAGAATAAGCTATAATATTATTATTGCAATCTAGACATTCTTATAGTGCGTTTAATCCTCCAGCATCCAAAAGTGCTTTGAAAACCATAAATACAGAGGACTCATTTAACGTTCAAGTGGTAAAGCAGTCTAGGAGATAGGTGTCTGAGTCACAGAAGTGGTGAGGCTCCCAGTAGTTAATGATCCATTAGCTTATGCTATGCTTTAGTCCATGACACCTCCGTTAAATATAGGGGAGATTAATTAGATTACACTTAGCAAGAACTTAGAGATCCATGATGAAGACCCAAAGACATACCAGGTAGGTCGAATCCTTTTTATTTTGGGTAAACCTACTTCCAGAAATGAACTGAAGAGTCCCTTTGCCAATCTCCTGCAACAGAGCATATGTTCTACAGACATCTCCTTATGAAATCTTCATGTACCTATGAATCTTCATAGGGAGAATGTTGAATTGCATTTTATAGATGAGGTGAGGGAGGCTTCCAGGGTTTCAGTATTTTCCCAGCTGATAATTTCAAAATCATTTCATATTTCTGGAGGGAGGTGGGAGGGAGCAAGCAGTACTTGGAGAATCAGAATTTTAACCCTAAGTAGGTGGCGAGTTATCTTGAGATATTACTTTCATTTTGATAGTTTATGTAATTTATTTTTCACTCTATCCTCAACCAAGAAACATACTTTCAGGCCAAAAATGGAGAGCCAATTTGTGCCAGTTTGAGGTGTCGACTCTGAATTGTACCCAAGCACATGCATAGTTTTCAATAAGTGTGGATATTGAGACGAAGTGTTGGGAAATATTTATAACAACTTGACAGAAATGTTACATGTGTCTTGACTCTGATATAATAAAGCAAATAGGTTTATATTCTTAAATTTTTGCTTTTATTTCCTTTTTGTTTATAATGGTCTCAATCCATGACAAAGCACGGGGATTGGGGAACTGATGTTTCATTATAGATAGTTTGAAAGATAGTGGGTGTGTGAGGAATGCATGAACAATGAGTGAACCCCAGCTGATGGGGACCTATCTCCGCCACTTGGGGGAACAGACGTCATAGAAGCAAACACACCCAAGGAAGAGGCTACTGCACACTAAAATGAGGTGGTTGGAAATCTAGACCAAGTGGAAAAAGTTTCTATGCACCCACAATTCGTGGAACACGGAATGTAAGCCCCCAAGCAGAGGCATAGCTGAATGAGAGAGACTCTGGCCATACAATAGTTTGTTGGAAAAGACTGAGGGTCATTCCAGCAGCCACCTACAGAATATGACTGACACCTCAGTGATCACCTGGAGTGATGACTTCAAGTCCAAATTGTGACTTCCTCTATCTTAAGCTGTTTTGTTTTGTTTTGTTTGTGAGGGTTTTGCTTTGTTTACTTTGTTTTGAGATTTGTTTTTTTGTTTGTTTGTTTGTTTTCTTCACTCCTTAAACACTAAGAATTTAGGACCAATACTTGGGGAAAAAAATCTTGGCTCAAAAAAATCTGAGTTAAGGAGTTTCCTGGTGGCCTTGCAGTTAAGATTTGATATTGTCACTGCTGTGGCTTAGGCTTGGATCCCTGGCCTAGGAACTTCCACATGCCAAGGATGTGGCCAAAAAAAAAAATCTGAGTTCATAATTTTGCTACCATGGCTTAGGAGAACTAAAAATAAAAATTAAGTTGAAATAATGTTATGTATTTCTTAGTTTGTTAGCCAGTGATATATACCCCAAACAAACATCAACTCAAAACAACCACGAAATGAGCTAAGGTATTAGTGACAGCAGGCCTAATAACTTTATGTCTCAACTTTATTTGTCCCAAGGGAATGTATCATCTTAAGAACCAAAGGCATCAGCTTTCTCCAGGGATGAAAGGAATGAGCTCCTAGACTGCCAGTGTTTTCACAGTGATTTAGACTCCATAAAGTCTAATGGTATCATTGATTCTATTTTTTAAATTAATTTATTCATTTATTTATTTTTGCTTTTTAGGGCCACACCTACAGTATATAGAGGTTCCCAGCCTAGGGGTCTAATCGGAGCTACAGCTGCCGGCCTACACCACAGCCACAGCAACATCAGATCCGAGCCACATCTGCAACCTATACCACAGCTTGTGGCAACACCAGATCCTTAACCCACTGAGTGAAGCTAGGGATGGAACCCGTAACCTCATGGTTCCTAGTCAGATTCGTTTCTGCTGTGCCTCTATGGGAACTCCTGATTCTATTTTCTTAACCCAGTCCTAATCTGTTACAGAATTCTGTCAACTTTTTATTTTATATGTTCCTAATATTTGTTCTTATTTTTATATGTCTATTTCAATCAAACTAATTAATCATTTCCTCCAACTTCAATTAGTAAAATACCTGATTTCCAAGATTCTAGTCTGTCTTATCGACTACACAACTTTTTTTTTTAGTAGCCTAAAACTAAAACATTCTTTAGATTATGACACTATACTGGTCAAAATCCATTGGTTATTTTATTTTATTTTATAAGTATGGTTTATTTACAATGTTGTGCCAATTTCTGCTGTGCGGAAAAGTGACCCAGTCACATACTTTTTCTCATATTATTTTCCATCATGTTCTATCACAAGAGATTGGATATAGTTCCCTATGCCATATAGTAGGACCTCATTGCTTATCCATTCTAAATGTAATCATTTGCAGCTACTAACCCAAACTCTCAGTCCATCCCACTCTCTCCCCTCACCCCCTTAGCAACCACAAATCCGTTTTCCATGTCTGTGAGTCTTTTTTCTATTTTGTAGATAGGTTCATTTGTGCCATATTTTAAATTCCACATACAAGTGGTATCATATGATATTTGTCCTTCTCTTTTTGATTTACTTCACTTAGTATAATTTCTAGTTGCATTCATGTTGCTGCAAATGGCATTAAATAATTATATTTTTATGGCTGAGTAGTGATCTATTGTATACACGCACCACATCTTCTTAACTCATTCATCTAACAATGGACATTTAGGCTGCTTTCATGTCTTGGCTATTGTGAATAGTGCTGCTTTGAACATTTAGGTGCTTGGGAGTGGGATTGCTAGATCATGTGGTAGTTCTATATTTAGTTTTCGGAGGTACCACCATACAGTTTTCCATAGTGGTTGTACCAATTTACATTCCCACTAACAATGTAGGAGGATTCCATTTTCTCCACACCTTCTCCAGCATTTCTTATTTGTAGACTTGTAATGATGGTCATTCTGATCAGTATGAGATGGTATCTTTTGCTAGTAAAATCAAAACTCCTGGATCTGAAAACCACCAGCCTTTACACTCCTATATCCTACTTTCCCTGCTCCCTAACCATCTCCCCCCATTAGTCAGGGCTGCCTGCTATTTTCCAAATGCATTAGGTTTAATCTTGCTTGGTTCCCTTTCTTGCCCAGCTTCCCCACTGAAACACCTTCCTCCTGCCTAGACAAATTCTCCCCCTTCTTAAACTCCAAGATTTTTACTGACTCCAAATATCTTCTGCTTTATCTGGATTTTTCCTCTTTATTCTCCACCATTATTGGTATTAATTCCTGCCTGATGCTTGACTGATTAACTCATTCCTCTTTGCCTGACGCTCTTTTGGTTTTAGAAAATTTGTCCTGGGAAACTCCTTAATCCAAGGTACTATTATTATGTTCTGGAGATCTTGTCCTCTGTTCATCATTAAACTGGAATCTCAGTAAAAGTAGGAGGTGTACCATGGTCTGGTTTTCTTGAGTTAACTTTTTTTTCCATGTGAAATGTCCTACTGTCCAGCTAGTCTGTTTGTTGAGAACTACTCTTTACATTTACCCTACACACGTATACCCAACACACCACTTATAATGAGAGGTTCAATTAAAGCCAAGAAGTTAATGAAATTTTTAATGGGAATTCCCCTTGTCTGTTCCACAAGTCTTCTACCCCTTAGTTAGACTGTGTCCGAGAAAGTTGGAGGAGGGATTTAGGGAGTTAGACAGAAATAGTCAATCCTTGCAGAAATCCTAGGGAGAAATTTTCAAATTTTCCAGTCCTAGTTGGGGGAATCCAGAATATTTTGGAAGTTCTAAAATCAACTTCAACTGGATCTTCAGGGGAAAAATTTCTGTGGCTTCTCTAGGCCAACTCCCTCTTTTCTTTGCTTTTCTTAAAAAAAAAAAAAAAAAAAAAAAGGCTACATCTGCAGTGTATGAAAGTTCCCAGGTGAAGCTAGCGGTCAAGTCAAATTGGAGCTGCAGCTGCCAGCCTATGCCACAGCCACAGCAATGTGGATCCAAGCTGCACTGGTGACCTACACCACAGCTCATAGCAATGCAGGATCCTTAACACACTCAGCAGGGCCAGGATCAAACCAGCATCCTCATGGATACTAGCTGGATTCATTTCTGCTGCACCACAATGTGAACTTCCAGAAACCCCCTCTTTTCTGCCTATTCTGTCCTTCCTAAGAGGCCAGTGGAAGACAATGGTAGTGGAAGACAACTGGGGAAAGGATATTGGAGAGGACTTGTGAGTAAGTCCTGGGAAGCATGTGTAAGCAACATAAGCTGAGATGCTCCCAGCAAGGTCTCTTTCCAGAATTAAGGAGAGTCTGATACATGCCCCACACTATCCCCATATGCCCACAGAGAACTTCTATAGCCAATGTATAAAATTCTAATATGCAAGATTTTTGAAAATATGTCTTAGTTTATAGCCAATGATCCTATTGTAATAAATGTTTCCCCTAAGCCATGGAGAAATATTTCTTGCCTTTCAAAGCTGGGCTACTTTTTATTCCTTAGATGCCTACCATCTTTAAGGGCATCAAGAGTTTTTAATTTACAAAAAAATAGTCATCTATCCCTATGTGGTCAGAATAGAAACTAGCATACATTGATCCTTGGATTAATAAAGTGTGTTGAGAGGAAAGTTTCTTGATAAGTAGGATCTTAGGGGGAAATTTAGAAATGATTCTAGATGAATAGGGCAGAGTGGGAACATTACTCAGAATTAATGTTCCCTTCAGAAATAAAACCAAAAAGATGTAAACATATATGAAAGAGACAGAGAGAGAGAGAGTTTTATTTTAAGGAATTTACTTAAATTAAGTGTGGGATCACAAGTCCAAAATCTCCAGCACAGTCTGGAAATTCAGCAAAAGTTAAAGTTACAGTCTTGAGTCCAAAGGCTGAAACTCAGATAAAATTTTTATGAGACAATATAGAAACAAACTTCTTGCACGGGATCTCTGTCTTTTAGGACTTTAACTGATTAGATGAGGCCCACTGACATTATGGAGAGTAATCTATTTAACTCAAAGGCAACAGACTAAAATATTAATCACATATAAAGGATAATTTCAAGGCAATATCTAGACTAGTGTTTGACCAAAGAACTGGCCACTATAGCCTATTAAGTTAACACATAAAATTAACCATCTCAGTGGACATATTTTTTAATGCCAAAGAATAAATTTTTATTAACTATAAGCAAAATATAAATTCAAGCATAAGTTGTATTTTATTTTATTTTATTTTTTAGGGCAAACTAATTTATATTTAAAAACCCACAGTATTGTAAGAGATGACAAAAATCCCTAAATTTCGTTAGTGCATATTATTAAAGTTGAATCATGTCTGAACGTAAAGGAGGATTAATTTAATTTTAATTTTTTAACTCTCCCCTCCAACAACAAAAGAGTCGTATGTGAGTCTAAATTTCCCCACTTTTCCTGGTCTAACACACAGACCAAAAGAGAAGGCATGATCTGCAGCGTTTGTAAAGCTAACAGAAAAATACTGCAGGGGAGGGTCTCAAAGCCACAGGGTAAGGTAAATACTAAGTTGTAATCTAATTAGCAAATGATAATAGAAGCCAATGGAAAACAGGCCACATGCTCAAGAACTACAATTCCCTTGGGAAATAAATGATTGATTGCTTGGAGGCAGGAAACAGATAGGGGAAAGCATGTTTTTGCCTTTGACCTGCAACAGAGAGCAGGGCTTCCATCCCAAGTGAAAGCATTTGTGAAAAACCAAATGCTTTACATTCCAGCAGTTTGTCATTTACAGAGAAGACAGGTAAAGTCCCCAAGCAGAACACCAAGTGATTCTTGATATTAAATTCCTAACTTGCATAAGCAATTTTGCTAGATGCAGAATTGCAATTAGTAAAGTGATTATTTTTATTAATGTGAAAATAAAAGGAATCATTTCTTAGGCCCCCGCCCATCTCACTGCCATCTGCTCATACAGAGACACACAAAACTTAAATTGTTTACCTTACTACTGCCACGTGACAGGCCAAGGACTGTTGGGGCAAGGAATGGCAACTTTATTCAGAAAGCAAGCAGAGAAGATGGTGGACTAGTGTCCTAAAGAATCATCTTCCTTGAGTTAGAATTCAGGTTTCCTTTTATACTAAAAAGGAGAGGGTGTGGTTTGGTTGTTGCTAAATTCTTGGTGTAAGAATTCTTTGTTCTTACAGCTGTCAAAGTAGGTCAGATCACAATGTCCCTGTAAACCTCCAACAAGACGCATTCTCTGTTCTGCAACTTTTTATTTCTATATACGAAAGGAAAAGTGTTATACCTTTAAAAGTCAAAGTCTTGAGGATGTCTATCCTGTATATTTCAGGCTATGGGCAACATAACTTGTAACAAATGCAGTAGAATACAAAGGTTAAATTAAAATAAACAGATACAATATGGAGCCAGCTTTATTCTTCTCTATTACAAATGTTAAGAGTAGCCATGGTTACCCATCACCCTGTCACTTTTTAGTAGCTATTTCTTAGAGGAAGCCTCCACTGTAATGTTTATGCTGTTCCAGAACCTTCACATCTCTGCCTCCAGAAGGAATGTCCTGTTCCCAGATAAGACTTCACCAGAAGGTCTCAACTCCTTTTCACAAAGAGAGAAAACAGAGGAAATTTTTTCAGACTGAACATGTGGACAACATTGCCACACAGTTTCAAGGAATTTCACTGTAAGATTATGGGATGATGGCAAAGGACAACCCTAGGAGTGTATCATTCTCAGGCCACAGTTTAGATAAAGCTATTTAATGTGAACCCACAAATATCATCTAGAAATGTCTATAAGTGAATAATATAGGAAAATTTGGACAGGCAACAAAGAGAACCTGAATAAAAGGGTAGAATTGAGGGCACAAACATGCTTAGAAAACAAATGAAAGAAGCCAGATAGTAGGGAGGGAAAAATAGAATGCTTCTCCTTTGCTCAGGCCACACGGATCTTTGCAACAAGACAATGGGACTGAGACCTAAACTTGCATTAAGGACAGGAGAAAATAAGCAAGAAGGGTTCTGAAGACTATTTCTATACCAACAGAAAGGGCTGTTTTATTTGCTATGGTCAGAAAAATAAAATTAAAAATTACACATGATTTAAAATGTGATAAAAATAAATTCTTAAAGTAGTCATTTCTAGAGTATTACTCCTTTCCTTTTAAATTTCCTTTCAATTACTTTCCATTACCCGTAGTTAACACTTCTCATAAATAAATATTCACTACATGTAGTCACAATAATCTGGAACTAGGTAAAATCTTTAGATCAGGTTTAAAAATGGGGGAGAATCATAGGTAATGAAAGCTGTAAAAATTCTCTCTGATCCACTGATTCCATGCTGGCAATTCTGTCCTAGGGAAAAAAATTAGTTAAAAATATATATACCTTTATGTTCCTTCATGTTCATCTTTCAAATACATACAAATCATATCCTTGGAAATACTCAACATATCCCCAATTAGGAAAAATTATGTTATTGTCATATAGTAAAATATTATACAGCCATTAAAATGGTATTTAGCAAGTTTTTTAAATTAAATGGGAAATAATTATAAAGATAATAATAAAGGACTGAAGAAAATAAAGCAAAATAGAGGAGTTCCCATTGTGGCTTAGTGGGTTATAAACGTGGATCACATCCATGAGGATGCAGATTTGATCCCTAGCCTAAGTGGGTAAGGATCCTGCTCGCCTGGAGATATGGTGTAGGTTGCAGATGTGGCTTCATTCTGCATTGCTGTGCCTGGGGCATAGGCCGGCAGCTGTAGCTCTGATTTGACTCCTAGCCTGGGAATTTCCATATGCCACCGGTGCAGCCCTAAAAAAAAAAAAAAAAAAGTTAAAAACTACATATTTTGATTTCAACTCTAAAAAGGCAGAAAATATCACTTATATGTGGAATCTAAAATATAGCAGAAATGAACTTATCTGCAAAACAGAAAAGGACATAGAGAACAGACTTGTGGTTGCCAAGAGGGAAGGGGGAGGGAGTGGGATGGATGGGGAGTTTGGGGTTAGTAGATGCAAACTATTACACTTAGAATGGATAAGTAATGAGACCCTTCTCTATTGCATAAGTAACTATATCCAATCTCTTGGGATAGAACATGGTGGAAGATAGTATGAGAAAAAGAATATATATGTATATATGAGACAAGAATATATATATATATACATATATATGTATGACTACATCACTATGGACTATGCTGCACATCAGAATTTGACATAACATTTTAAATCAACTATAATAAAAATAAATTAAAATAAAATAAAAAGACAGAAAAGGAAAATCGGGGTACAAGTTTCAAGAAGGTCAACAGTGAGTACATTTGGGCAACTTTCTTAGGAGTAGTATGATATTCTGAGTTATTATTATTAGAATTTTCTATATTTTTTCAAATATTCCATTTGGGAAGAAAAACACCAACAAACGAATAAAAGAAAGTAGAGGGGGGAAAAGGTAAACATGGTAATGAGAATACAGCTTTTTCCCAGGTAGGAAGAGAGACACCAAGTTACATGTAGGTAGATATCGACCCCCACATTTCATAGATTCCAAAAGTGCAAACAACTCCTATGCAGTCAAGATTGAATCACATATGGGAAAAGTCAAGGTTATCATATAGTCAGGCATCTAATACCTCTGTGACTTCATACTTTTTTTTTTTCCTCTGATGCCTCAGGTCAGATATCAATGAGGAGCCTTTCCAAGTGTAGTAGTTTGGAAAGAGAAATAACTGAAAAGCAAATCCAAGAATGAATAATGTGAAATAAACAGGCCCAGCTAATTTTTAAAACTTGCTATGTTCCTTACCCTAACTTAAGGCTCTGATAAGAAAGCTGCGGGGTCTTGACCAAGCTGTCCTTTGGAAGATATTAGCTTCACCCACATTTGGGGCAGTATTTCCATTCCTCATCATAGGGGATATGCCCCAGCATAGCCTTGAAGGAGAACTCCTCTGCTAAGATGCCAAAGCTGAACATGAATGGAAAGTGCATAGGACTGAGCCAAGGAAGGATGCCATAGGAACTTCTTTGTTCCTCAGGAGTCTTACAGAGTAAAATTATATGTGTATCAATTAAACAGATGCCAATGAACATAGCATTGGTTGTTAATCAAGGTTTCTCTTTCCTTTTCTCTCTCTTTCTACTGTACATGTGCAGTTATGTAGAGAAATGTCATTAATTTTGTGGGTGGCAGGAAACTGTTCCCATTATTATATGTGTATGCTTTGTAAGTTAACCATGTTCCTCCTGTATCATAAATGCATAATGATATCCTTCCCTAAATTTAGGAGCAATGCTATGTCTGTTGCTAATGTGTTCAATGTGTTTACTGGTATAAACAAAATGTCTCCATTTTAAAAAAGCAGAAATATTGAAACTGATTTGTCCTTGAAATGTAAAAACATGGTAGTAAAGATAAAAAGCAAAGGCAAAGAGAGAAGCAGAATTGTGTAGAATTTTGAATGAAATGGTATTAGCATCTTAACAAATCATACAATTTGGATCTGTGCTGTGCTGCAATTGAGGAAACTCCCCTTCAAAACCATAATCATATTTTTACCAAGTGAAGAGAAAACTATTTGGTTGTTCTCTCATACAGAATGAGGTATCAGTTCATTGCGAAGGTAAGAAGGTGATTAATAATTTTTAACACACTGAAGTTAAATTCAACACAGGACTCTTGTTAAATTGGGAAAGGAGAGGGCTGTAGAAAATTTTGTAGGTCATGATGAATGACACAGGTGCCTTTCAATAGATAACTTTCATTTCTTATTTGAAAAAAAAAAAAAGTTTATGCTTCGCTATAGTGTTATATAGTTCAATGGTCCCCAATCCTGGCTGAAAAATCAGAATCATCCAAGGAGTTTTCATTTTTTTAATATATGTTATTGAGGTTCCATCCCCAGAATTATGTTTTAGTAGGACCAGGGAGCTAAGGTAGGGCCAGAAAATCAACATTTTTTTCAAGTCTGATGCAGGCTGTACAGGGGCCACAGTTTGAGAAACAGGTAGAGAGTGGAGGTAGAAGATGGGCAAATATTGGGGTCACTTGGAAAAGTATTCTCCAACTACAAACTCCTAAACCTTTCTATTCTTTTCTGTTTCCTCCTTTCCTCACCCTTCTCCTCCCCCTCAGAAAGGAGAGGCTATTAAATCACCAAGATAGGAAGGGAGACAAGTCCTAAAATTACAAGAAGAGCTGGAACCAGCAGGGAAATGTCTCTGGGAAAAGTCAGAGACGGTGAACAAGAGGCATAGATGGAGAATTTGAATGGGAACTAGCTGGTGTCTCATCATCAAAACTAGAAAAGAAAATCTATTATAATATTATTGTTTGTGTAAAGTGTGTATATTTCGAAGGGGTGATGCTGGTGGAGTTGGGGGCAGTCCATGTCAAATGTCTAGTAAGAATGGGGAAATAGAGAAAAGCAAGAATTCCCTGGTGGCTTAGCAGGTTAAGGATCCAGCATTGTCAATGCTGTGGCACTGGTTACTGCTGTGGTGCAGATTTCATCCCTAGCACAGGAAATTTTGCATGCCACAGGCATGGCAAAAAAAAAAAAAAAAAAGAGAGAGAGAGAGAGAGAGAGAAACAACCTGACATCTAGCAGACAACAGTGATTTTTCAGAAATCTGGTGTAGGCCAAAAAAAAAAAAAAAAAAAAAAAAAAAACCAAAAAACAGGAGTTCCCGTCGTGGCGCAGCGGTTAACGAATCCGACTAGGAACCATGAGGTTGCAGGTTCGATCCCTGCCCCTGCTCAGTGGGTTAACGATCCGGCGTGGCCGTGAGCTGTGGTGTAGGTTGCAGACGTGGCTCAGATCCCGCGTTGCTGTGGCTCTGGCGTAGGCCAGTGGCTACAGCTCCGATTAGACCCCTAGCCTGGGAACCTCCATATGCCACGGGAGTGGCCCCAAAAAATAGCAAAAAGACAAAAAAACAAAAACAAACAAACAAACAAACAAAAAAAAAAAAACAAAAAACAGCCAGAAAATCATGAAGTAGTTTAGGCAACAAGCATACATACATTTATAATCTGTTTATTCATTCATTTATTTCATGTATTTATTGGACAGATATTTATTGAGCATCTGCTATAGCTGAGAATTCTTTGAGATACTGGGAATACTAAATAAACCACAGATGTTGTCTCTAAATTCATAACTCTTACAAGAGCATTTGTTTGAAAAGGATTTTTCCCCCAATTCTGGTAGATACATTGAGATATATAGTTTATTTATTTTTTTCTAGTTTAATTGAAATCTAATTGATATATATTGCATTGCATATGGTGTACAATGTATGGTTTGATATAAATATATATTGCAAAACAATTACCAAAATAAGTTTAGTTAACATCCATCACCTCACACACTTATAGATCTTTTTTTCTTGTGATGAGAACCTTTAAAATCCACTCTCTTAGCAACTTTCAAATATACATTATTGTTAAGTATAGCCATTATGCTGGCCTTTAAATCTGTAAGAACTCATTTATCTTATAATTGAAATTTTGTACCACTTGACCACATTAACTTTCATATAGGAGAGATTTGTATGATTGGAAGCAAGAAGAAAACACCTAGAAAGGAAAATCAAACATTGAAGATGCAAGAAAAAAAAAAAAAAAGAAAGAATGGAAGAAAAAAGTTCCTTTGAAGTGGAATGAGGTGGAATGGAGGAAAGAGGAAAAGGGAATTTAAACTTAGAGAGATAAACTGCACTTTCTCTGAGACAGAAAGTAACTGCACTTTCTCTGAGATGGAAAGCAAGGAAGAGAGAACATGCTTAAATAGAGTAGAAGTAAAGAAGAGCCATGACAGCATAGTAATTTCAAATATACACCCGTTAGACACACGGTTAGAGACATTACTGAATGTATAAGCCATATTAAAAAATAGACAATATTCAGCCACATATGTTATAGCCAAAGAACATATTGTCTAAATTTACCAATACTCAATTATTACCTGAATAATGAACAAATAAAAATTTGATTTTTTTTACTTTTGTTCATTATTAAGTAGTATTTACTTAATTCTTTGCTACCATTCTTAGTTCTCTCCCTCTGTCTCTTAAATATACATATACTATATATATACACATATATATTATTTATATTTATATGTGTGTGTGTGTATATATATATATATATATATATATATATGGCTTCCACCATTCTTACTGGTGAATTTTATATCAAAATGGAATTTGATGAACCTCCTACCATGACAAATTAGTCTTTAATTCCCCTGGTTAATTTAAAAGACTCAAACATTCATGGAATAGGCTTCAGGTTTATCACATAAGGTGCTTTTGGGGATCTATGTAGATTATATCAGTAATCCTGGGCCAAGAATCCCTGAGATGTTTTAGCTGGTTTGAGGATGGCATCTTGTGGCTCGTGGGAAGGGAAGTTCATTATCCAGGGAGTTATCTGAGTTAGATAGCCCCTCAGAACAGTCTCAGATCTGGATGCTACAATTAAAGGATCTCTCCCTCTTTCCCTACCATCCAACAAATTCTTGCTTGGTCAATCCAACCTGGTTGTCAAGGTCTCTAAAATAGTAGGTGTGTCCAAGAAATAATAAGGTCGGTGATACTCTGGTTCATTTGGTAGTTTGAAAAGAGATATTATAATGCTCTTAAAACTCATTCTATCCCCTCAGAAAAATAGCATTCATTTCAGTAGCTGCAGCTGGGCTCTGTCTTTGTAACGCTCTTTGGCATTCAGCAAGACGGCCATATTGTAGCTGCAAGCTATTATAACAACACACTGACTTCCAGATTTACAACTGTGTGCTTGTCATTTCCAGATGTAGTTTTACTAAGACAGTTGTGCAGGAAACATTGTGAGAAGCAGCAGATTTCCAGTAAAACATGCCTATAAACACTATGGTTTCTGGCAAAGGGGGGGGGTGAGGTTTATACCCAGATGCCTTAGAAAAATATAGTCTATTCTTGTTCCTACTTACCCTGAGGGTTTAAGTGTAATCTACAGGTTTTGTTTATGCTTTGCTTGTCCTTCCCTGACACTGGAACAACCTACCTAGACCCCTGTGTCCAGTAAATGTTTTGAGCATTAAGATAAATATTTTCTGTGTATATTTCCACTAACAGTTTAGGAATTTTCTAGTATAAATTCAGAATCTTAACTACAAAAGCAGTTACTGTGAGTATTTGGGATTGATCTCCATAATCTAGAAGCCTCTGAGCAGCACCTGGACAGGTTAATTGAAAAGCAGAAACCAAAACTTCCTGTGGGAAGTCATAGACCCATGAGTTCATGAATATTTCTCTACATCCCATTGAACATGCTCCCTGATTTTCCCTTAGCAGAAGACAACATGATTCAAAAGACATGTTTTGATAGGAAAAAAAAATTAGCACATATAGGTGTGGGTGGCAGTTTCTCAATGCCCCAAATGGGTCCATTCTTAATCAGCGATGGCAGTTATCTATGGAATACCAAGTTGGGGAAGAAACTGGTGTAACAGACCAATCCTTCAATAAAGCTGAGAAGCAGATAAACTTTATCTCTGATTCTATATCTATGATTCTTACTTTTCCCTTAAAAGAATCTCTTTCCTTTAGGGACCCACTGTAATTTTGCTGGCTATCAGGGCTCCCCTTAATTATGGCACTGCCATTAACTCTACTCAGTGTTGCATAATGATCTATCCTATTCTTATCTTCATCAATACTTCCTTGCCTTCAGCCATCCATCCATCCATCCATCCTCCTTCTTACTCATGCCTTTCCATATCTTCCTATTAATGAAAGGAATAACTTCTGCAGTGTTGATGGCCTAGGGATGTATTACATGGAACAATTGAGCTTGAAGAGATGCTCCTTACTTCCACAGAGTAAGCTTGGGACTCATGGAGAGTACAGATGTGCATATGCAGCAAAAAATAAAAAATAAAAATTTTTTAAAATAAACAAATTCTGGTTTACTCTACCAAAGCAGCTTCACTTCTTTGCAAAATATACTTTTGGGCTCATGTGAGATGCATAGTTACAAAGGGTTTATAAAAGAAAAAGAAAAAAGAGGACCACTACTTTAACCCAGCAAAATAAATCTATTTAAGGCGATGCCCTCTCAGTGATAAGAACAGGTTGGGATGCCTTATAAAAGTCTCTTAGTATCACATGTGTGTGACACATAGTGTTCCTGATTTTCTGTGAAAGCATTATCCTCATGGTTTAAACCTGGTTCTGAAGTACAGTCCAATCTCTATGCTTCCTTGGCAATCCAGATCTGAGCTCATGGTCCATGGAGAAAAAGACAGTGTAAAAAGCATAGAAAGCTGGTGAACAAGTGTATGCTTCCCATGGGGAAACACAGATTCAAGGCTCCACATGCAACTAGCTAGGCAACCTCCATCCCTAACTGTGCTCAGGGTAATGGAATATCCTGCTTAGACAGGTCTGTGTCACCTACCCACATTTGTACAAGAAGAATTACTATGGCATGAAGGAGAGCTTCATTATCCCCAAATGAGGGATGCTAGGAAGATATCTATACACATCCAGTATAGTAACAAAGCATGTCATTCATAGCAGATGGCGTTGACCCCTTATGCAAGCACAGAATCGGTATCCTATTCCCCAGAATCTATGAGTACAATATTTTCTCTGAGTTTAAAATAACATGGTGAAGAACAGATTTCTGTTGAGCACTGCTTCTTTCAAGAAATGGCCTCATTTCTCACTTCACGACTCCCATCTCCTTGGTCAGAAACTTCCAAGTAATGGGCCGGCAATAGAAACAAAGAATGGGCAATTGGCTATATCAAGCTTGGAACTGGAATTCTTATTTTTAAAACTTTGCTGAGGAAAGAGACTATCCATCAGGCAGAACTAATTAAATAAGAAGCATTATTATTAGAATTTTCATTTGCATTTCATAAGCCTTTAAAGTAAAATGATGCAAATATATTGACTAGAGTTGGCAGTTATTATGGAGAATTATTGCCCTGTGGATTGCAAAGTGATTGGCAATGACATATTCAACATAATAGGCTCGGAGCTGTATCATTTGTTAGTGGTGGAAACCTTTCCCCAAACCAAAGGATAGAGATATTTATTTAGCAGCCTATATGTAAACAGCTTCTTTCTCTACTTCTCTTTACTTAGAACCAGGTTTTCATTCCATGGTTATATTTTCATTAACGGACAATATTTCTTCGTAACTCATTCATTACGAAACAATGTACTCTTCCAAAAAGAAGAGGTCTTTGAGTTAATATAAATCAAAGATATGGAACTCACAATGTCAAAGCAACAACAAGAAAATAAACCTAGCCCACTCGGGTAATCTCCCTGGGGCTTTCACTAGCAAGACTGCCCCCTGAATGTAAAAGTGAATGGCTTATGAGGGGAGTCCTTGGTGGGTAGAACAAGGAGGAGGGAGAGAAGGAAAAAAAAAAAAAAAAAAAAAGAGGAAGGGGGAGAGGAGGAAACCAAAAAGGACAGTGGGCAAAAAGAAATAAAGGGTACCTGTGTTTTAAATATGTGGAGAGAGAAAACAATACAATCCGATCTGCATGCTTTATATCCATGTGTTCACGCTATTACATCACACAGGAGAGGTACAACCAAGCATGCGAGGGAGTGGTTAGGTCACCCCAATGAATACAAATAAAATATCTCTTTCTCCTAAAGAGGTGGAGCGTTTTATTAACTAGCATTTGGAGAGTGTTATTATTTTTTATGTCTAAGATTTTATGGATCCTGTTTTTCTGGAAGGCTCTGGAGGCAGTGACAAATGTTGCAAAGACTAACCTCTTATTCGTGTTTCTGAAACAAAGCAGGGAATTCACGGAAGAGATAAACAAATCCATTAACCTTCGGCTTTATCTATGAAGTTTAGATGTCAGCCTATTTTGTAAAATCCGCCACCCCTATTGTGGTTAAAAGAGTCCCAATGAACAGAAGGAAAATGTTTTATTATATGACAGTACATGGGCATCATGAATCTTTAGCATTATGGGTGCATTCATAAATCCTGGATGTTGTGAGGATAAATGAAGTAATATGCTTTTAAAATAAGCTCCTTAGATGCAGTAATAAACCGATGGAGATGGTACTATGGAAAAAGAGCTGAAAAATATCTAAAGGATTAGATTTTTAGAAAAAAATGAAAATTGATATTCTAAAAGCAATATTGAAAACATTTAATTTTGTATATAATGATGGGAGAGTATTTCACAATTTAATTAATTAGAGTACACAAAATTGCAATAGTCACTTAAAGTTTATATATAATAACATATCTAATAACTAAAGATATATAACTTGTAATATTTATATGCACATATGTATGTAAATACACACACATATAAACAATATATACATATGTAAATATTATGTACAATTTATTTTTTCTTTTTCAATCATTTCTCCTTTGTGCAAAAATACTACCAATTCATAGATGTGTGAGTGAAGGAAATTATCAATGACATTTGATATATTTGATATAAATCTTCTCAAAATTCCTTATCAAACTTTTAAATTTTCTTCTAATAGGAAAAACTCATATCACTATATACAGTCACAAAGTTCAGAATTTCTAATATATTTGTCAAAACGCTATGTAAAGAGAGACCAAGTTCATTTTCTACTAATTTTTTTTTAGAATTTTCTATTAGAAAAAAATAGAGAAAGCCTTGCTAACCTTCATCAAAGTACAGAGTCAGAAGATGGAGAGATTTCACATTGAATGAAGCTGCCCAGTGTTCCACCTTGTAAATATAACATTACATTTCATTGGTGATGGAATTATTTCAATTCGCCATGGCACTACTTTTCTGAAACTATCTATGGATCCATGTAGGTCAAGGGGAAGGAAAGTTAAGGGTCATCCTAAGTTTATACCATGTAGTGTTTTCGTTTTCTATCCAGCTAAGTACATCCAGGCTCCCTGTTGGGCAAGTCTTTTTTTCCCTTGTCTGTTATTTTCAGAAAAGAGACTGCATATGACAGTCTCAGAATCTCACCAGCCTGAACACAGATGGTAAAGATTACAGCACGCTGAGTATTGACCTTTAGAAGCTGCCTTTCTTCTCAAGGTTCTTCTTTTTGACAGTGAAACTGGCTTTTTCTCAATTAATTTCATTACCAAAACTTGTTTGGCCTTTTATTTTTCCTCTGGTGAGTGTTACCTAAAGTTATTAAAGTTCAGTGAGGTCTGATGGAGTTCTCAGGACAAACTATTATAAAGAGTTATCTTCCAGTCCTTTGGGATGCTGGCATGAAGAGCTCAGGCATAATGCAGCCATTGTTTACAGGCTGGCTTTCTTTATCAATAGGTACATAAGCTAATGAATTTCAACTGATTGCCTGAAATGAGCAATGAAATGGGGACCAGGAGAGAGGGGTCAGGGCAGCAAGCAACGGGGCCACCATAAACCACAAGAGAGGGGCATTTATGAACCGGTTGTAAATTGTCAGTATCATGCTACAAACAGAGCCTAGACTTTGATGATAAATAAAGAAGAAAGCTAAAACAATATGAACTGGGTTGCCCAAATTAAATAGAGGACACAACCTTACAGTTCGTAGATCCCCAAATGACATTCAGGTCTTAAATGGAAGAGATAAGATTGGAAAATTCGGAAGAGAGATTAGAGTACAAATATTTTCTTTATCACTGAGCTCAAGTAATAACACTATTAACCTGGCAAACTTACACATGCACTAGATTTTTACAATCATCAAAATGTAACAGTGGGTCCTATTTTACATCATAAAACCTGGGAGAGATATGAGAGTGTCTCCATTTTTCATGATGGAGAAGCTATTTGGCAGATTCTTTTCTGATAGAAAGTTTAGACCTATTAAGTTTTCAAGTTAAGAATCTGCTTCCAACTCTATTTGAAACAGTGATAAAATTGCTATAATAGTATCTTGGTACTATAAAAAATGTTGAATTGTGGCTCTTAGCCATTATCTGCATTGTTTTATTTTGCTCAAATAAAGTAAAGCTCAAACATTGATCTGAGATAAAAATTACCATTTTAATATGCACTTAAAATTTGGTATAATTTTAGAAGGCCTTACAGTTTAGACTTTTGATCTCAAATGAGCAGGTGATAAAAGTGTCATGTAAGATTTGCTTATATTTTACAATTTCATTAAAAGAGGATTAACTTTTCAGAGAAAATATGAGAAAAAAACTAATTAAAATTGAGAGCCTCCATAAATTTACCTTAGCAGTATCACATAACATTTTGTGAATGCAACAGAATGGTGGTAGCAAAGTGAATCATTCTAGGAAGTCTTAAAGAAATATAGGAAAATCCATTCTTATACAAGTCAGAGCAATTGCTCTGATTTATCAGGCATCCAGGGAAGCCATAGAAGAGAAACAAGGAGTTACTTCCATCAGTAGATGCTAAAAAAAACCAGAGGTGCCTAGGTTACCAAAGAAAAGTGAAAGCATTCCTTAATTTACTTTGACAGTTTTGCCCAAGACCATAAATCAGACCTATTCTTTTAAATGTTTCTCAAAAAATAAGGCTGACTACCAGCAGCTGAAACCATGAGCTATTTTAGAGATACAAAGCTAAGAAATTTTAGGTTTGAATGGGATCTTAGAAACAATATTATCTTGTCAAATACACTCATATTAACAATGAAAGAGACTAGTTCAACCAAGGGCACTAAACCATTCGGTAGGATTTAAATTGGAACCCAGATACATTGGTTCCTTCATGCATTCCCTGTTAGAAGTTTCTGTAGTACATGTTTGTTACCTGTCTAGCTTCAGTCCTCACTTCTCTGCCTGTTTGTTTTCATTTTAATTTTTTCCATCTGGAGACTCATGTGATTTTTAAAAGTCCAGTCCCACCCCTAGATTTGGAAGTGATCCCCAACTTGCTTAAGCCATTCCATCCATTTCATCTCACCAGCCATAGTGATGGGTTCAAGGATAGTCTCATGGCCCAATTTGGAATAGTGAAATTCAAGGAGCTGTGTGCTGGGGATTGAAGTGAAGTGTAGGAGGAACCTTCCAGACTCTTGCATGAACACAACTAGAAGGCAAGATGCCTTCCTGTTGCAAATAATAAGGAACAGCTAAGGAGATAACCTAATGGTACCTGCTGGTTGCCATTTTGCTACCATAAAGGAAGCTGTCCTGGGTTCAGAGCTGGTACAGAAAAGAAAACAGAAGTGGGAGGAATGAAGTGAAACTGACTTGGGACCCTGATGAAGCTGCAGCTAAAAATCCCCCTTACCTCTAGATTTTCCATTTTATGTAAACATATATATCTTTATACTATTTAGAACTGTTTTGAGGTGAGTTTTGTTTTCTGATCCCCAAGAATATTAACATACTAACATGTGCAGAAGTCCGTTCTTCATGTTGCCTGATTACATATTCTTGATCATACAGGCCAGCTCCTATTTGATCTGCTAGTAAAGTGTTTTAAAATGTTTGTTCTGAGTAATATTGACAGATTACAGAGATTATTAAACTTACTCTTTCAAGTGATAGGTTTTTCTCCTTTCATTAATACTAATCTAGGTCCAATTTTGTTTAGGAGAATGATGATGATGAATTCATCTAAATTTGTGCCTTTGAATAAAAGCAAAAAGGCCAATAAGCAAACACTCGTATATCTAGCGAAATCAGATTGTGACGGAATCATCTATTCTCCACTTCAAATCAGATTTAAAAAATAGATTGGGCAACTGGAATTAGTAGGAAGTGGGCCTCTGTGTCATGACAAGGAAATAAAAAACTCTTTCACATGGATCTCTGTCATTGAACACATCGTTTTTTCTTGTCTATCTCTTGACTCTCTTTCCAGGTTACATATGCTCTTATTGGTCACTCTATTGTTTGCAGCTACTGTGTTACTGCTCACCTAAATCACTTATCCTCACCCTTGACTGTCTATTAGAATCACCCAAGGAGTTTTCAACTGATGCTCAGGCCGTTATTCCAGTCCAATTAAATTGGAATCTTTGGAGGTGGGGGCCCAGATATCTGCCCAGGTGATCACTACCTATCACTAGACAAAAACAGACCTTGGACAGGGAGACCAGAGTTGTGGTTGCCAGTGGGGAGGGAGGATGAAGTGGGGTAGAGGGGTGTTTGGGGTTGGTAGATGCAAACTTTACATTTGGAATGGATAGGCAATGAGGTCCTACTTTATAGCACAGGGAACTATGCCCAGTCTCTTGGGGTAGAACATGATGGAAGATGGTATGAGAAAAAGAATGTACACACACACACACACACACACACACACACACACACACACACACATATGTATGTATGGCTGGGTCACTATTCTGTAAAATAAATTTTAAAAATTGCCAAATGCCAAAGGAAGAAAGAAGAAAGAAAGGAAAGAAGGAAGAAAAAGGAAGGGAGGAAGGAAGGAAGGAAGGAAGGAAGAAAAAGAAAAATCAATGGCTTCTCCAATTCTGGAAGAGGGAATCATGGAAAAGTCTAGGGAAAAAAAATTAGGGGAAAAGGCATGCTCTTCTTCAATTCTGAGTTAAAGGGATTTTTCTGCTCCCTTTTGTGGGTCTCATTTCACAGTATGCAGAGCCAACAAGCCAACACCCAGGTGCTGGCCTGGGTAAAAGATGCAATGGTAAGGGCCGCTTAAATCTTCCTGTGGATCAGAACTTTCAGTAAAGAGAAGAGACTTGCAGCTATGTAGATTTATTCTAGCTTCTCAGCAGTAGGAGGTACTAGAGTGATTTAAGCACAAACGCTGTCTCCTTCAGGACAATGTCCTACCTCCTTATAGATTTCTTCCTTTCTTTCTTTCTTTCTCTTTCTTTCTTTCTTTCTTTCTTTCTTTCTTTCTTTCTTTCTTTCTTTCTTTCTTTCTTTCTTTCTTTCTTTCTATTTTTGCTTTTTAGGGCCACGCTAGTAGCATGTGGAGATTCCCAGGCTAGGAGTCAAATAGGAGCTACAGTTGCCAGCCTACGCCTCAGCCACAGCAACATCAGATCCGAGCTGAGTCTGCAACCTCCACCACAGCTCACAGCAATGCCGGATCTTTAACTCACTGAGCGAGACCAGGAATCCAACCCGAAACCTCATGGTTCCTAGTCGGATTTGTTTCCACTGAACCACTATGGGAACTCCTCCTTATAGATTTCTCTGTGTATCTGCTCACCAGGGATCTAGTAGAGGAATCGGGATGGGTATATGGTCCTGCTCATCTCCATCACAACTGACCATGAGACGATTCTCATGTCCATTCTCCATGACATGCTTCCCTTGTTAGTAAGACAGATACATTCTTCCTGATACACAAGGTTGCTGTGGTTACCATGTTATTATTAGCCTTGCTCTTCTTTCTTAATCCACACCTCACCTTTCCACACCAGGACTGGTTTTCAAATACTTTGTATGCATGACCAAATTTATTTCGATAGGTAAAATATTATCATGATTACTTTTATGTCTTACTCTTCACTTTTTTTTTTCCTTTTCAGCAGTGAGATAAGGACTGTAGATTAATTTTTTATCTTCATGTTTTCTCACTTAAAATTTTTACCCATGACCTGGGTTACTTAGACCTTTGCTGATCTGCCTCATAGTTATTTTCCATAATCACTAATAAGTTCGGCATATTAAAATTGTAGACCATTCAACACTGCCATCGTGTTGAAATACATTTCTATATGTCAATATAGCCAGCTGAGTAAACATTAAAGCATAATTGAATTTTTCAGCAATGACATTTTAATTAAGAAATGTTCTTGGGCTTTGTAAGAGTTCAATATATTTCTTTGTAAGAATTTGCTCCCTCAGAATTTGCTTGAAAATTATAATGGAGCCTGCTACTGAAATAATTTGCCATTGTTTTACCCTAATCGTGTGGGTAAAACATCATTTAGGGTCGATGCAATCTGTATAATTTTGTTGGCCAAGGCTTGTTAATACAAAACAGCAAGCACAAAAATGGAGGCCACGAAGTAAGCCAATACAAGATATTTTATAAGCTTATTTTAGTTAATTTACCTGTCCATAAGTTTGACTTACATGTGTCTAACAGCAGGTGAATCTATTTTTAACCTGGAGTAAAACAACATTTTCCCTTTACTTATTGCTCTAGGGGAGGAAAAAAAAAAAAAAAAACCACTGCATGTTATTAAGACAGTTATATATGGTATTACAATAAGTAGATATTACAGTTGCATTGAGATGTTTTCAAATGAAAAAAAAACATGTTGGTACAATTCTCAGTATTTAATGGTTATGATTTCCATTTATGTTTACTTTGGAGTTCAAAGAAAGAAATCCATGAGTCTTTTTGATACCTACTAGACTTAATGCCACATTCTTTGAACTTATCCAAAACTTACTCCATAGTTATTGAAGTAAATATGGGTTGCTTGTTACACCTCAGCCTTTCTTTTTCCTCATGAATCAATGAGTGCTCAAGGAGATATCGACAGAAAGAATCAATAAATCAATTGCTACTTATCATGGACATATTTCTACATTTTCTATTTGGAGTTGTAGAAGATGCTAGGTTTATAAGATAGATTATCTTATGCCTTGGTCTTCTAGGATGAAATTCATACTGAAGGTGAGTGCCTAGAAAAATGAGTTCTTGCTCTCCTACGAATACTAGAGGAAAAAGAATTTAAGGCCTTGGTATGACAAATTGGATTTTGTTCTTAACAGCAGTAGCAATCTACAGACCTCTTTTTGTTGGAGTCAATTTTTTTCTATCCTGACTCTTTTAGGTATTTAAAAAAAAACCTTATCACACACACAGACTTATGTTCAACAGGTGTAAGCTTCCATTCTAAAAGGGACACCACTGGACCCCCAGCTACATGAAACACAACCAAGAGATTAGAGAAACACCCAAATCAAAGTCATCAGAAAGGTTCTTCTTTGTGTGTGTGTGTGTGAGTCTTTTTAGGGCCACACCTGCAGCATATGGAAGTTCCCAGGCCAGGGACTGAATCAGAGCCATAGCTGCAGGCATATGCCACAAGCATAGCAACTCCAAATCTGAGTTGCATCTGTGGCCTACACCTCAGCTCACAGCAATGCCAGATCCTTAACCCACTGAGCAAGAGCAGAGATTGAACCCGAGTCCTCAGAGATACTAGTCGTGTTCCTTACCACTGAGCTGCGACAGGAATTCCTGAAAAGGATCATTTTTGTTACTTTAATGGCTTCTTCAACTCTATGGCATGCTTTCCATAGATCCATAATTCCCAGTTTTAATGTGCTGCAGATCCTATAAGCTGGGTGTCCATTCCCAGTGGAGATCTAGTTCTGAGGCTAAAGAGTGTTAAAATGCCTCAAAATAGTTTCAGTCCAGAAGTAGACAGTTGTATATAACTTCCTTCTTAGTCCTTTGAATTAAAACCTATGATCAACATAAAAGTTTTATATTTTCTCACTTTATTTCTGTGGTTACTTATTATATTCTTTCTTTCATGTTGGTTTAATATATTAGGTAATTAAAATGATCACATAATCTTTTTGTCCTTTTCTCACCTCTCTTATTTCCTATAAACCCCTGAGCTCCATAATATCCTTTCCCAAACATTTACAGCAATTTCCAGTCTTTTCAATGGTTGGATTTGTCACCTGGCACCAGAATCCTTTAATAAGAATCTTTAGCCAGACATATAAGCCCAAATATAACACCACAGTAATAATCACATTGCCTGTTGAACTCGATAGAAAACTAAATATCATTACCCCTACATGTCTACATGTCTTATTGGACCTATGGTTAAATTACTTTCTCCTTTGACTACGTAGAAGTGATGACATAATTTAACTACTCCAAAAGTATTAGTCCTCTGTAATGAGACCAGTGAAGTACAGATGATAATTTGTACAACTCAGGTACCATAAAAAACATATTCATATCCTCAAATTTTGTGCCCATCAGAAATAAGATGCTCTCTCTTGGCCAATAGTTGGGGAAGGAAGATTCCCTGGGTTCCACCTCAGGCCCAGCTCTTCTCCTCTCTCATCCCTGTCCTCAGTTGTCCTCTCTGAGAGATGGGATTTCTTCTCTTTGCCCAAGACAGTGGAAAAGCTTGGGTATCAGAGGAGGAGGGGAGGCAGAGCCCAAAAGGAGAGAAGTAGATTGCCATGACACCCTGGATTGTTCTGAAGCAGCTCACCACAGTTTAATTTTTTTTTTTTTTCATTTTAGGGCCACACCGTGGCATATGAAGGTTCCCAGCCTGGGGGTCAAATCCAAGTTATAGCTGCCAGCTTATGCCACAGCCATAGCAACTTGGGATCCGAGCTGGGTCTGCAAACTATACCACAGCTCATGGCAACACTGCATACTTAACCCACTGAGTGAGGCCAGGAATCAAACTTGTGTCCTCATGGACAGTATATCTGGTTCTTGACCTACTGAGTCACAATGGGAACTCTTTTCTTTTTTTTTTTTTTTTTTTTTTTTTAAAGAAAAGGAGTCAGTTCGCTGAGAGAGGTAGCAGAGGGCCACCATTGTGTCAAAACAGCCTCTTGCTCTTGGAAAAATGGTGCCAGTCTCCAGCCAACAGACCAGGAAACATTGGACAAGAGAGTAGCAAGATTCAGGCAGGGAGAGCAGGCAGCATAGCCCTGCCCCCTGCCTCTCAGCAACCATGGTGCTGGTATGCGGGCTGTTGGCAAGAAGAGCAGGTGGGTACAGACATCTTTAAGGGTCTGGAGTATGGGTGCAAATCAGGTGTGACCTCCTTTTTAACCTGGAAGGTGTCACAAAATTTTCAGCTGATGTCCTCTTAGGCTACCTGAAGTTTCCTCTGTGGAGAGACCCTCCCTCCCCTGTCTTCAGAGCAGAGGGTCCCACACTCACCATGCTGGCTCTGCGATCTTCCTGAATTTTCTACAGCCTGGAGCTGAGGTCAGCAGCCCAAGTCAGGAGCAGAGCCCTGGGATGGGGCCCTGGCTGACCTGCAGGTCAAGTGATGCCCAGCCAGCATTGGTTGGAGGAGGCCTAAACAGAGGGCAGGCCTCGATCCCTTGTGTCCAGCACCTCTCTCCACTCCGGGAGTTGGCCGCATCCCTCCCACCGCTGTCTGTCTTCCAGGAGTGATTTGGGGAGTGTGGGGCAGCCCCACAAGTTTAAAAAAAAAAAGAGAAAGAAAGAATCTGGCCTTCCAGGTCACTTGCATTTTATTAAGATTTAACTAGGTTTACTTATTAAAGGAGTATGAGATACTGGATTTCACTAGTTTGTACAAAATCATATGTTGACTAGGAATTTCCAAATTAAACTACATGTTCTGCAGCTTATTCCTGACTGTGGCCCAGATGGCAAGTGAAATAGCACAATTGTTAGTGGCTTAATGGACCAGCATACATTCGTCCATTAAAAGAGTTCTAAGCAATAGCCTTGCCCTCATCCATTTATTGGCCATGTAAGGTGGAGTCTACGCAACTGCTAAAATATCTCATTTCATCTGAGAAAGCAATTCAGGAAAATTAAAACAATAAATTTATCAACTGAGATCAAAGTTCTCCTCATTATCTAAGCTCAGCCAATCTGATCCTTGGGACTAATCTTTTGGTTAGACTGGGGCCAATTACAAGCACCACAAACAAAGTTCTAAATGTTTCTTACGCTACTGTGATGTTCTTATATTTCTGGCCTCTCACTACTATCTGATTTGCAGGTGCTTCGAAATACTGCCCAGCCATTATTATGAACTGATATCCAGCTTATGACAGTCATTCAACTTATTCCTCCTGGAATCTGAGATTGACCCAAAGAGGGGTTGGATGATCATGATGGGAGAGACACTGCAGATTTAGCTTAAGGTAAATGCATCTGCCTAAGGACCGCACCAGTGCTGCACCTCAAGACACACAATTCTTAGAAAACTCATGAATATGTACCCCATAACTCTTTCAGTCTGCTTAAGGGAAGCTGTCCTCCTTGATATTTTTAGTCAGTCAGCTTACCCTAGGATAAAATTAAACAAGATTCTCTGTTTCATAGACCATATGTAGATTTTGCCTTTTTAAACTACACTTTCAGAGACAATCTATAAATGACTGAGCTTTTCATGCAAGTAAACGTCAGCGAGTTCTAGCTAAATGTGTCTATGAGCCATTCTTTGGCAACCGCAAATTGCGAATCAAGTGGTTCCTTTACTCAGTGTTATATGTGTTTGTTTGTTTGTTTGTTTTTATCTTTTTGCCTTTTCTAGGGCTGCTCCCACAGCACATGAAGGTTCCCAGGCTAGGGGTCAAATCAGAGCTATAGCCGCTGGCCTACGCCAGAGCCACAGCAACGCGGGATCCAAGCCGCATCTGCAACCTACACCACAGCTCATGGCAATGCTTGATCCTTAACCCACTGAGCAAGGCCAGGGATCAAACCCACAACCTCATGGTTCCTAGTGGGATTCGGTAACCACTGAGCCACGACAGGAACTCCCTGTTTTATGTGTTTTAAATGCATTGTCAGTTAATCCCTACAATGGCCTTTGAAACTAGATACTTTTTTTAATGGCTGTTTTCCATATGAGGAAACAGGCAGAGTACAGGTAAGTAACCTGCCCACGTTTACTCAGCTATGAGGTGAGGGAGCCATGAACACAAAGTGATTTGCCTCCTTTACTCGTTTTCACTGAGGAATAGTACAGTCGTCCCTCAGTAGCCGAGGGGACATTAGTTCCAGGACCTCCACCCCCTGCCATGTCCCACCACACCTCTGACACCAAGATCTGAGGATGCACAAGTCCCTTATATAGAATGGTGTAGTATGTGCAGTATCACCCACACAAGTCCTCTCATATTCCCATATACTTTAAATCATCTCTAGATTACTCTAATACCTAATAGGATGTAAATGCAAATGCTATGTAAATAGTTGCTGGACCATTGTAAATTCAAGTTTTGCTTTTGGGAACTTCAATTTTTTTCTTTCTTAGTATTTTCAATCTGTGCTTGATTGAATTTGTGGATGTAGAACCTATGGATAAGAAGACTGACAGTATACATGAAAAACAGACACATAACAAGTGCACAGCTTGATGATTCTTCACAAACTGAACGCGCATAAGCAAGACTCAGTTAGAGAAACATAACATTATCAGTACCCTCCGAGCAGCCCTATTGCCCCCTTTAAGTCCCTATCCATCCCCACCTATGCTTAAAAACTGATATGACTTCTGCTAGTACATTACCTTTGCTCTTTTGTAAATAGGTGGTAGTTTGAGTGTATGTGCTCTTTTCTGTTTGGGTTTTTGATTTTAGTTCAACATGCTTGTGAGATTCATTTGTATTTTGCATGTAGGTGTACATTCTTCACATTCATTGGTGTGTAACTCCGTTGAGTGAATAGATGAGAAGTTCCTCATCCATTCTACTGTTGACAGGCACATGAGAAGTTTCCCCTTTGGGTCTGGTAAACATAAGGACTCGATTTTCTTTCTCATATACATTTAAAAGTGGAATTGTTGCCTCCTAGGATCTCTGCATGTTCATCTATAGAAGATACTCTCCAACTTTTTCCAGAGAGGATGACTTCTTACATTCCCAAGAGTAGTATACCAGAGTTCCAGTTGCTTCATGGCCTTAACACTTAATATTGAATTTTTTTTTAATCTACCCTGTGATTATGTGTAGTTTTGTCATATTGTGACTTTAAGAGGTGTTTCCCTGATAATTAATAACTATAAGCAACTTTTCATATGTTCATTGGCCACTTAATAGCCTCTGTTTTTAGGAGTCTGTTCCAGTCTTTTACCTTTTTACGTATTAGGCAGCCTTTCTCTTATTAATTTGTTGAAGTGGTTTATATATTCAGGATGTGACTCATGGGCAAGTACCTGTTCTGAGAATAACGTCTACAATTTTTTGAGTTGCATTTTTACTCTCCTAATGGTATCTTTTGATAAACAAAAGTTCTTAATTAAAAAAAAAATCTTGGAGTTCCCGTCATGGCGCAGTGGTTAATGAATCTGACTAGGAACCACAAGCTTGCAGGTTCAATCCCTGGCCTTGCTCAGTGGGTTAAGGATCCAGCATTGCCGTGAGCTGTGGTGTAGGTCGCAGACGCAGCTCGGATCCTACTTTGCTGTGGCTCTGGCATAGGCCGGTGGCAACGGCTCTGATTAGACCCCTAGCCTGGGAACCTCCATGTGCCGCAGGAGTAGCCCTAAAAAAGGCAAAAAGACAAAAAAAAAAACTTTATTCTCTTTGTTTATGTTGGGTACTTTTGTGTCCTGTTTATGAAATCTTTGCCAATGCCAGGATCACAAGGATGTCCTTCTGTTTTTTTTCTAAAAACCTTGTTGTTTCTCTTTTTACATTTAGATCTGCAATCCATCTGGAATTGTGTTTTGTGTATGATTTGAAGTGAGGGCCAAGGAACACATTTTTAGCCCATATGGATAGCAAATTGACCCAGCATTGTTTATCGGAAAGCTCAGCCTTTCTTCTACACTCTAGCATCCTTTTGGTATAAATCAGATGTTGGTGTGTGTGGACTGATTTCTGGACTCTATTCTACACTATTAGTCAACTTGTCTTTCCTTGAACAAATATGGAAACGCCTTATTGATTTTACCTTGCTTATGTCTTGATCTCTCTTACTATATGTCCTCCAACTTGGTAGTTTCACAGTGCCTGGTCATCCTCAGCTCTTTTCATTTCCCTGCACATTTTTTTTTTCTTTTCTTTTTGGCTGCACCTGCAGCATGTGTAAGTTCTCTGCCCAGGGATCTAATCTGTGCTATATCAGCGACCCCAGCCATAGCAGTGACAACACCGGATCTTTAACACTATGTGCCATAAGGGAACCCCTCCAAATTCAGATTTCTATTTCTTTTAGAAGTTTTAATAAGCCTTTTAAAAAAGTCTTTTCTTAAAATTTAGTCCAAATTATTGTATTTATTGTGCTTAAAATATATTTTAATAAATTTTGGAGGGATAATTGAAATAGACCCATGAGGGTACAGATTCGATCCCTAGTACTCATAAGGACGCAGGTTCAATCCCTGACCTGCTTAGTGTGTTGGGACCAGCATTGCCTTGGGCTGTGGTGTAGGTTGCAGATAAGGCTCAGGTCCTATGTTGCTGTGCCTGTGGCATAGGCCGGCAGCTATAGCTCTGATTCAGCCCCTACCCTGGGAACTTCCATATGCTGTGGGTGCAGCCATAAAAAGCAAAAAAAAAATTATGTTAGTTTCAGGTATACTACATAATGATTTGACATTTGCACATATTATGAAATGATCACCATGGTAAGTTTAATAACCAGCCCCTATACAAAGTTATTAAAATATTATTGACCATATTCCTTATGTTATATATGTATGTATGCATATCCCCAGGCCTCATAACTTTTTGTTGTCTATACCATCTAATTCTTATACTAAAATGTTGTAATTTTTTAAATACAGCCTTTTATTTTATTGAATATTCTATGCTACATTTAAATTTTTAAAACTTTTTATATTATTGTAATTTAGTTTCTTCCACTTACTTAAAATTAATTTGCTATTTGTTTTGTAGTGCCTTGAAATGGAAGCTTAACCATTTATCTTAGTCTTCTCACCAGGTATATGCACGTTATGTGTATATTTTTTTCCTAAGCGTTCTTCGGGCTACATTCTTTTTTTTAATAATCTGCATACTTTAGTTTTATTTATCTTTTAATGATTTTTATTTTTTTCTATTATAGTCGGTTTACAGTGTTCTGTCAATTTTCTACTGTACAGCAAAGTGACCCAGTCACACACACACACACATATATATATATATATATATATACATTCTTTCCCTCAAATTATCCTCCATCATGAGCCATCACAAGTGACTAGATACAGTTCCCAGTGCTATACAGCAGGATCTCATTGATTATTTACTCCAAATGCAATAGTTTGCATCTATTAACCCCAGATTCCCATCCATCCCACTCCCTCCCCCTTCGCCTTGGCAACCACAGATCTGTTCTCCAAGTCCATGAGTTTCTTTTCTGTGGAAAGGTTCATTAGTGCTATATGTTAGATTCAAGATATGTGATATCATATGGTATTTGTCTTTCTCTTTCTGACTTTCTTCACTTAGCATGGGAGTCTCTACTTCTGTCCATCTTGCTACAAATGGCATTATTTTAAATGCCACACAATTTTAAATGTTTTCTTATTTTCACTTTTTCCTTCTTCATCTTATATTAATGTGAACATTTATTGTTTTATGTTTTATTTAATGTTCATGCATTGCAGATTTCTAATTATTTAGTTCTAGCCTACTCCCCAAATTTTCAGAAAATGTACCTTAAATAATCTCAAATTTTAAAAAATTAAAGCTTTACTTCTGACAAAGTATATGGTTAAATGTGTAAACGTTTTATGTACTCATGAAAAGAAGATGGGTTCGATCACATATGGAAGAATTAAGTCAACTTTTAAAATTTTTTGATCCTTTTTAATTATTCACATCTTCTATGTCTTTATTCATTTTACATCTTCCTGTTGTGTCAGCAAGTGAAAATGGTGTGTCATCTTCTACTTATCTTTTTCTGTAAGTTCTATGTATGTATTTAGAACCTCTGGCATTAGGTATATTCAAATTAGATTTATGAAATATTCCAAATGTCCCTTTTTACTGCTAGTAATTGCAAAATTTCTCTTCTTATCTCTGTTATTTAGTCTTGCCTTAAAATCTGCTTTTAGCTATGATGGTATAGGTGTTATAGCTCTATAACTGCAGGGATAACGTCTGATTTTGCTCAGCATCCTGTGTTCAGCCACTATTACAGTACCTGGTTCATGGATGGGTGTGCCAAATATTTGTAGGAGGAAGAAAAGTGTGAAGAAGGGAGTATATGGATCCATTGCTGTCTGTATCTGTGATCTTGTGTTAGGATTCTCTGGAGAAACAGAACCAATAGGATATAATAGTGTGTGTGTGTGTGTGTGTGTGTGATATGTGACATATGGATATACATGATTTAAAATTATTATCATAGATCTATATAAACACATTATATACATATATAAATCTGCTTGTATCTATATATAGATACATTTACATAAAGGGAGAAAGAGACCTATTGTAAGGAATTGGCTCACATGATTATAGAGGTTTTTAAGTCCAAAATCTGCTGGATAGGATGGCGCAGGGAAGATCCAGGGAAGAGTTGAAATTTGAGCCTGGGGTAGTCTGCTGATAGAATTTCCTCCTCCTCTGGGAAGCTCAGCCTTGTTTTTATTAGGGCCTTGACTGGTTGAATGAGACCCACCCAGATTTATGGAGGATTATCTGCATTTCTCAAATTCTACTGATTCAGAAGTTAATCTCATCTTAAAAATACACCAAAATATCTAGAATAATGTTTGATCAAATATCTGGCGGACATGATATAATTAACTATCACAGGTCCGCTGATAGATCTGACAGTAATTATATTCTCTTTAACGTTCTAGTCACCATGGAGGTCAAAATTTATCAGGGCTCTGGCAGAGGAAGAGGCACAGACCACAATTTGTAACTTGCCCTAATAACCACTCAGTTATGAAATTATGTTCACTCCTCATGGTCTCCCAAAAGATGAAATATTATTTCTACCAAAGTCAACATATGAAAAAGACTTAGAAAAGAAAATGTCGCCTTCTACTATATTATTTTATCAGCAGGGCATCTCCTGATTTTCACAAACTTGTCTGATTTTGCCTCCCATCTCTGTTTGCATGTACAGAAAGTCCTGCACTAGATATTCAAGAAAAGGAAGAGATCTAACATTCGGAGCTATAATTGCTTCATTTATTCAGAAATACTGTGGAAAGCAAAAATAAAAGTCATCCTCGTTGTATTTAAACCTCCATTGTTAAATGGACCGGCTTTAAAACTGTCCATTCTTTTAGATGAAGAGTAACAACATAGATTTTGCTACAAAATGATAAAAAAAAAGGGGCTTTTTAAATCAGCAGATTTACCTTAAGTAATCAACCATATTTTAGAAATCCAGGACAGGATAAACATTATTATAAAAATCCATTTAAAATGTATCAAAAGACAAATTAATTTTAAACTGTTTTCACTCGGTTGATACTAATCACTTTATTCAACTCATATCTGTTGAAAACCCTCAGGAAATTAAATTAGCAACTAACCACTTTCTGTTTTGCATTAACAAGGACTACTCAGTGACTACAATGTCCTCCTCACTGTTCTTTTCCTTTAAATCCAGATCAAAACTCACCTCTGGGCACTCCTAACTAATGACCCCCCTCCCTTCAACACATATCACGCACACTTAACTTAGATCTCATTGTGTCCTCTGAACATTAGCTTGTTTATGTGTTTCTTTTCAAGTGCATTTATGTCTTTTTCACATGTGTTGTTTCTTTTAATGCCACAGTTGTAAATTAGGTACTTGTGAAAGTACCGTTAACCTTTTAAATACCTCAAGGCTGTATTTAATATACCAAAGTAACAACAGACTGAATAGCTCCCTAGTGGTTTTAAAGAAGCCTAATTTATTATTAGGGAGTAGTTTAGGCACAGGAGAAATAGATTATATCCGAATTTTTCATGACTATAAATCAAAATTTCAAAGTGTCTTTAGTTGTTCTTGTACTCTCTCAAATGGCGTGATGATTTAATTTTAGGCTGGTACATCAAGGTTTCTCTGTAGTGGCACTGAAGACATTTTGGACATACCTTAGGTGGGAATGAACTGTTGTAGCCTTACAGGATGTCTAGCAGCACCTCTAGTTTCTACCCACTAGATGCCAGTAGCACCCCCTCCCCAGCTGCGACAACCAAAAATGTCTCCAGACATTGTCACATGTCGTCTGGGATCAGGGTGCAAAACTGACTCCTGGTGAGACCCACTGGACTAGATGGTACAGTTCTATCTTAATGAAACTCACAATTAACTATTTTACAGGAAAATTCTCATTAGAGATCAATACCATCAGCATTAATTAAGCCAAATTTCTTGGCAACTTAGAAGTTACCTGCTAAAAAGGTCTCATTCAAGGACATAGATTTGAATAATCCATGTACTTACTGGTTTAATGACATTAATACGGTCAAAGCCCCAGGTTCCAGCTAATCCAAAATCTCTCAGGCAATGCTCTGAGGCAGCCTAAATAGAGACAGCTGCTGAAGGCTTACAGCATACATAAGAGAATTGAGATAAAAGAGTTATCTATTCTTCTTGTCTTTGGGAGAGCACTCTCTGACCTCCAGGGGTAAAGACCACTCAGCCTATTGCCAAATGATGTTTCTGAGGAGGATTTTAAATGTTAATTCTACGGAAAATATTTTAAGATGCTAACTTCATCAAGAATTCCTGGAATGACCACTGTCATTAATGACTCATTCCTTGTCTATACTCGAGTCTCCATGCTGTATACCTGACAGAAGGCCATTTTTTTTCCCCTTAGAATTGTCTCTAAATGTTTGACTTATTTGACATTTGGTTTTGCTATTTAAATACTGGTTGCAACTCCCTTTATTTCTTACTTTAATTTGACAAACATTTATGGACATGGTAACTCCCACTGTCACACTAAATACATTGTCATGTGAGTACTAAGTTCATAAAGTCATACGCTTCATGGAATGCGTTTCTTTACATGCCCTGGAAACTAAGAAACTCAAAGAAAAAATATGAAAAGCATTTTCCTTTTCTGTTTTTTTGTTTGTTTGTTTGTTTTTGTTGTTGTTGTTCATTTGCTTTTTAGGGCCACACCTGAGGCATGTGGAAGTTCCTGGGCTAGGGTTTGAATGGAGCTGCAACTGCCAGCCTACCTCACAGCCACAGCAACGCAGGATCTGAGCTGCATCTGTGACCTATGCCACAGCTTGCAGCAATGAAAGATCCTTAACCAACTGAGCAAGGCCAGGGATCGAACCCTCATTCTCATGGATACTAGTCAGGTTCTTAAACTATTGAGCCACTACAGGAACTCCTGAAAAGTATTTTCTACATTTTGAAGAACTGTCCTATACAATAGGACAATGACAATGGATAGAAGTAGAGGAAAGCTATAATTCCAAATGATATTTTTGCCACAGCTGATGATAACATTTTATTGGATTATTCATGCAGTCCTTTATAGAAATGTCCTTATTTTATCAATTCAACTTTCCTGATGTTTATTAATCTTTTTCAAGAAAGTAATTTAGACAGGGTTGTCATAATACACAAAATATATTTGGCAAAGGTATTTTTGTATCCTCTTCATTATGAAGGATTCTGGGAGCAAGACCAGGAAGAATGTGAACAGCATTTCAGGAATGTTGTTTTCATAGGCTTTTAGGAAAATAGTGAGAATTCATTTTTCCACTTCCTTTGAGACTATCATTTAGCATTGTCACTCCTATTCTCCTTGACCTATTTAGGCAAGTTTCCACATGTCTCTACTTGAAAGGCCTCAGAAAAATGCTCTGTGGTGGCATTCCGCTCTAGTTTAGCTAAGCTTCCACAGTCATTGCTACCCACCTCAGTCTTGCCAAGAGCTCACCTCTTACCTGTACTTTGCTTTCTGTCTCTTCCTACCCTTTCCTTCCCACAGTTCTTAGCAGCGTATGTCCATCTACTCTGCTCTGAGCACCTCCTTTCTCAGCCATTATTTTCTTATTTTTTTTAATTCTGCTCTTCACTCTTAGGATTCTTATACATCAGGCTTATGCAGGCATGGGTCACTGGATGATTGGATCATTCATGGGTCATTGAATTGACCTTCGTCAATTCAGCTCTATTTCTCACAGCTTGTAGAGCACTCTACCTGACTGAAATCAAAAACATCATGAAGGATAGAGAGAGCTGGGATTTGCTTACTGCCTACAAAAAAAAGCCCCTCCAAACTAGAGGCTGAGGCACTGTCTGCCTTTTGGACTCAGCAGATGGAGACTTGAAGAGAGGGTTGTTCATGGCCTGCAACCCTTCCATGAGATGGGGAGATTAGAGAATCATAAAGAGAGGGAAGCCAATTTAACTCCTTACAAATCTTCTATTTCTTGGCTCATCCTAGTAAATATCATCTTATTTACATATTTCTACCTTCTGAACTAAGAGAGGTAAGTTGGACAAGCAAATTATCCTTCATCCCAGGAAGTCCCCCAAAGACTCTTGTTTTCCAAGAAAGACTGAGGAATCTTCTTTTAAACAGTCCTGGGGAGTATTATATGGCTTCCCCTTCCTGTTAGATCCATCTTCACCCATTTGAGTAGGTAACCAGATGTGCCTGTCACATATGGATGGGGACAATTTGTAACCAAGAGAGAAAAAGGGGAATAAAGCACAGAACACAGTTCTCCTATTAATTTGCACACATGCAGGTCTTGTCCAGATACCTTAAAAGTAATAGTTTCCCTTCCTGAAATCTCCAAGGCTATTGTGGTTGACCATGAGGTCAGAGGAAAGGCTAATTGCAACAGCAGCTGTCATCAACCCAAAGAGTTAGCTCAAGACTCAAGAGCAAAGAAAGGCCCACTGATTTTCCTAAACATTCCTCCAGGCACTCATAGAAATCTTGCAGTCATTGTTAAGGAAATTATGGATGGGTGAATCGCAAACATATTTAGATATGATTTTTCCTTCTTCTATTAAAAAAAATAGTCACTTAAATATGGATTTTCACATCATTTTAGATACATCTAACATTATTACTATGTACCAAAAAGTTATGCCTAAATTCAATACCTAGCACCAAAACACACCAAAGTCAGTATTATACCAGTTGACTGCCAAACCTATCTAAACTATTCGGGTTGCCAAATCAAGGGCTTGGCCTTAGTTACAGTGAGATAGCCAAGAATCTCTACCATCTCAACATGGCCTTACCAATGGACATCTATAACTATATTATAGCTGTATTTATTCTCTGCGTTATTATTTATCTGTAAATAAATACTACATACACTTTTTCTTGAATCAGGTAGGGAGATACTGTCGATTCTAAACTACTAATTACTCATTTAAATTATAATCTGAAAATTACATAGAAAATATAGGAAAAGGTCATGATGGAATGAGGACAAGAATTAGAATATATGAAAATATATGAAAATATGTATTCCCTTGGATAATGATGAAGCATTTTTTTTTAATATTTGGCATTTTAGGCTTCGGGAGTACTGATATTTTATATCTGAATTTTCTTTAATGTGATTGGTATATCACAATTTATTTTAGAAAAATTAAATGGTAACTTCCAGAAATGTGGGAGTTTGAGTTTAGCCCCACCATTTAAAGAAGATCAGGGAAAACTAACAAGGGTAATAGATTAAAAACCCTCTTTCCTGTTTCAGCTCAATTTCAAAGATGAAAAACATAAGTATCTCTAGTAAAACAGCATTTTGTAAAGGTTACATCTGGTTCTAAGTACAGCTATACTTGCCCTACTCACACCAGTGTGTGTGTGTGCAGGATAAATGGAGAGCAATGTATGAGAATTTTGCATTTTGGGCTGTTTTCTTATGTGTTCCACTGTGAATGAGGTATTGTATCTCTTAAGGCCAGTAAAATCCCTCCAGCAATGAGAAATAAGGCCCTTGAGAAGAGTGGGAGTCACGTGGCAGATGGTTATCCAATTAGCAGGTCTGGTCTGAAAGTACAGTTCTCCAAAAAGCCTGTACTTTTTACAGTGACCATTCTGATATCTATGAGACAACATTTCCAGAGGGTAGAGGGACTGGCTATTCCACAATTTGCTACCTGTAGCTCTCCCAGCATGTATGTAGAATTTTGCCCTAATAGTGTTAGCAAATGTCAATCTTCTATTAATCAGTGAATTAAAAACAGGCAACTAACTATTCTTACAACATCTGGCTTAAAGAGAATGTTATAATTGAGGCAAGATGGGGAAAAAAAAAAAACTTCAGTTGATCAGTTTATAATTACAAAAAACAATATAAATACTAATATCTGCTGTTAGCTCTCAGCTAATGCATACTTGCTTTGGGATCCCAAATTTTATTTTATTTTTCTCTGATCTCTTCACATCTATGACCCTTCAGGTTCTTTTTTTGTGTTCAGTATTCCTTTATATCTCTCCTCCAGGCCAAGTCCATTGGTCTTTTCACCCTTTTCTCCCTGAGAAAATTAAGCCCATTCTTTTTTAACATTAGAAAAGCAATTAGCATATGAGTGGCAGAGCCCCCAAACCGCAGCACTTTGTCTTGAGCCCCTGCATCACCCACTCTTACTTCTGCTTTACTCCCCTTTCACTTCCCTGCCCTAAAATATGTTTCCCTCCCCATTTTCATCTTCCAATCTCGTTCTGTGAATGTTCCATTCTTGTTCAATATAAGGACCTTTCTAATTTCTGCCTGCCCAGTGAGCTGTGGACAGAGCTCACTAGAGGACTGTGTTACAGGTGATCAGAAGATCTTGGTCCTCAGTGGTCCACTTGCCCAGGGCTTGAAAAAGACACTGGAATTTAGAGTAAACAAGAGATCACTGAGGGTTCCCTCAGGTCATTAAAAACATGTATTCCATACCATATGATACCACTTACACGTGGAATCTAAAGTATGGCACAAATGAACCTATCTACAAAACAGAAACAGACCCACAGACATAGAGAACAGACCTGTGTTTGCCAAGGGAGAGGGGGAGGGAGTGGGATGGACTGGGAGTTTGGGGTTAATAGATGCAGATTATTACATTTAGAATGGATAAGCAATGAGGTTCTACCACATGACACAGGGAACTATATCCAGCCTCTTGGGATAGAACATGATGAAAAATAATATAAGAAAGAGAAGTGTATAATATGTATGACTGGGTCACTTTCTGTACAGCAGAAATTGGAACAACACTGTAAAACAAAACTATAATAAGAAAAAAAGAGAAAAGCATTTATTTCATTTGTAATAAAACAACATTAAATATTAAATCCATAGATTACCCATGAACTTCAAGAAATCTGCAAAGAACTAGTCCTTCAAGAAACATCAAGGAGTTCCCATTATGGCTCAGTGGGTCAAGAACTTGACATATTTCTGTGAAGGTGAGGGTTCAATCTCTGGCCTTGCTCAGTGGATTATCTGGCATTGGCACAAACTTTGGTGTAGGTCTCAGATGCGGCTTGGATTCAGTAGTGGCTTAGGCCTCAGCCGCAGCTCTGATTCAACCCCTAGCCCAGGAACATCCAAATGCTGTAGATACAGTCATAAAAAGGAAAGAGAGAAAGAAAGAAAGAAAGAAAGAAAGAAAGAAAGAAAGAAAGAAAGAAAGAAAGAAAGAAAGAAAGAAAGAAAGAAAGAAAGGAAGGAAGGAAGGAAGGAAGGAAGGAAGGAAGAAAGAAAGAAAGAAAGAAAGAAAGAAAGAAAGAAAGAAAAAGCAAGCAAGCAAGCGAGGGAGGAAGGAAGAAGGGAGTGGGAGGGAGGAAGGGAGGAAGGAAGGAAGGGAAAGAGAAGAAGGAAAGCAGGAAAGAAAGAAAGGAGAAAGGAAGAGAGAAAGAGGGAGGGTGGAAGGAAGGAAGGAAGAAAGGGAGGAGGAAGCAAGGAAGAAATAAAGGATCCACATTAACATTACTGCTTGTCACCAGAGAGAGGATCAGACTGTATTTTGTATTCTGTGTACCAGGCCTTCTCCCCTCTACACTGGGGTCTCTACTTCTCACCCAGTGTCACTTTTCTGGCACTTTCTGGAAGCAGGCATTTTCATCATTCTCCATTTCATAAACAACTTATTTTATTTATTATAGAAGAAAGAAATAATCTATGTAGAACATCATCTGTCATTACTGCAGAATGAGCTGTCTACTCTCACTGGCTAGACAGAGAGTTGGACACTGGCCCATGCTGTCAAATCACAGAGCTTCTCAGGGGTCAAAAACCTGTGGTGGTTTTCTTGGCCTCAGTTGTTTTCTGGAGGCAAATTTTACAATTTGGAGAAGGGTAGGCCCTCCTATGATTGGGCTCCCCTGGAGTTTTTAACTCTCAGACTTGTATTCACCAAACCTCCAGGAAGTAGTCAATTATAGCTCAGATTTTCTTTCTCAACCCTGGTGCCCACTGCAGTTTCCTCTTCTCTTGAGTCTCTGTCCCAGGAAGGCTTGCCTCCTCTATTCCCTTTCTGCCTCTCTAATCTCAGGGGCAATGATTTCCCCCATGTTGGCTCCTCATTTATGCATCCAAGAAGAGTTGTCGATTTTTCAGTCTCTTCAACCTTTTTTTTGTTTGTTTTTTGGGGGTTTTTTTAGAGCCCCACATATGGCGTATGGAAGTTCCCAGGCTAGATCAAATTGGAGCTACAGCTGCCAGCCTACACCACAGCCACAGCAACACAGGATCTGAGCCATGCCTTTGACCTACACCACAGCTCACGACAATGCTGTATACTTCACCCACTGAGGGAAGCCAGGGACTGAACTCACGTCCTCATGGCTACTAGTCAGGTTCATTACCACAGAGCCCCAGTGGGAACTCCTGGTCTGTTCAGCTTTTTATCTGCTGTTAGGACGGATGGTGATGTCCACGCTCTTTACATTTTAAAGCTTAAACAGGAAGTTTGCAGTCGTTTTCTGTGTACTTACTCAATACTCTTCAGGTGAAGTGGACAGAGATCTCTTTCCTGCCCCTTTCTGACACCCTCTCCCCCACTGAATTAATATTTCTCTTCATTAAAATTATCTTTGAGGTAGGAGTGAACTCCATCTCTAAATATACATTCATCAATCACTGACGTTCCTTTATGTTTCTCTATTTCAGTGGGAAAACACTAGAATTTTTAGCATTTTTATCTGCCAAACTCAGCAAATCGTAAAGCATTTCATGAAGAATTCAATTAATGGGCCAATATGTTACAATAATTACTCTACAGATAACAGATAAACACTTCTCTTAAACATATATACTTCATGAGCTATTGCAGTTCATGTTGTTTAGTGTAACTTGTAACATAGTATTAACGTAGTGGGATATTTGGTGAGCATTCAACATTTGTTTTACATGTAATGACCTCAGAATTCCCAGAATGGAACCAATTCTTCACATCTTCTTTACATAATGTTATATTTACAACAGGATATCACTCATATTTAAATATTTATAGAAGACCTTAAATTGGTATTTATAACTTCAAAACACTGACATAGAAAAATTTTTTATAAACATACACAGGTACGTGATTTGGAAAAATCCTTAAAGTCCCAAACAGAATATATATATGGCTCAGTGGGTTAAGAATTGTTAATTCCGTGTAATTGTTACCTTTATTTTCACTAAAGTCATGGTTTTCCCTGAGAGAAGAGTTATTTTTTCTTCCAGGATCATTTTTTTCCCCATGGCCTTGGGGCTAAAGGAGCCTCAGTCATATAGAAACTCACACCATGTGACAAGTCACCATGGATTAGGGACCTCGGTTGTCTTCCCTATAGATTGTGGAGAATGTCTAGATTTCTATGTATTTCTTGAGTTTCAGTGGACTCTTTCCTGGATTCCTTCTGCCACAGCAGTTATATTCGTTATATTGGTGCCGCTCTTCACTTGCAGCATATTTTTGAAAGAGTTCCCTCACCTGCAACCAAGATGGAGTGCTCTTTCTTTTAAACCAGGTTGTCCTTACCTCAAATGATTAAAAACAGTAATAATGTAGTTACATATATGACATGACCCAGTAATCCCACACCTGGGTATTTACTCTCGAGAAATGAGAACTTATGTTCTCAACTTAACGTGTATGAGAATGTTGATAGTAGTTCTATTTATAATCACCAAAAATGTGGAAAAAAATATCCACCCACTGATGAATGGATAAACGAACAGGATGCCATACAATGGAAAACAACTCAACAAACTAGGAATACACACAACCACTTGGATGAATTTCAAGTTTGTTATGCTGAGTGAAAAAAGCCACTCTCAAAAGATTGCGTATCTTATGATTCCATTTAGATTAGAAGCTCTTACAAAGAGGCAATCATCGTGATGGAGAAAAGATCTGTGGTTGCCAGGGGCTTGGGATGGGGGGAGTTTGACTATAAAGGGAAAGCAGCACTGAGTTCTGGGGTCATGGAATGGTTCTGTACCCTGACTGTAGTGAGGGTTACATGAGTTTATACATGTGTTAAAATTCACAGAACCATACACCAGAAAAATCATTTTACTCTATTTTAATTTTAAAATGAAATTAAATCAAGCAAGATATACATGAATAAATAAATAATGATATTAAGATAAATTATCAGATCATGATGTATCATTGATTCGGAAATAACCTCAAGACAGGAAAATGTAATGATTAAGATTTCAGTTTCACAATCAGTCATTAGAACTTTTTCTGCTACTTAAGAGATTTGTGATGTTGGGCGAGACACCGACCTATCGGAAGGCTCATGTCCTCATGTGTTAAGTCTAGACAGTAGGACTTCTCACCTCAAAACATTGTTGTAAGGGTAAATACTAATGCAGACTACTTAACTATTATGAGTTATAATTAGACTGCGAATATTGTGGTACAAATGCTTGTATATGTCTCTCTAGTGCTTCTGATAAAGAAAATCTGTCTATTGCCCCCCAAAATAACACGCCTACACAGATATATGACCACCGGTATCAACCCCATCACCATTGTCATACACAGCACGCTCAGGCTAGGCTAGAAGCTCAGATTTCTAGAGAAAGAAAATGCTAATTACTACAAAGCAACAAATTGAGAACTTCTGTCTAAAGAATGCTACAAACAGTCCTAAGCTATTTTGGAAGCTTAAAAAAAAAAATACTGTCGGTGAAGCAGTGACTACTTAGAAATCCAGCATCTTCACTCCCACAAGAAAGACATCAGGGTCTTTGTCCTTGACTTGCCTTTCTCCCTCTGCAATCACTCCTTTAACACTCTCATCTAATCTGTCAGTCTCAGTGATTGCATCGAGGCAGCGGATGGCTCTCAAATCTATATTTACAATCTTGGGCTCTCTCCTGGGTTTCAAGATTGGATTTCTAACTCCTGTTGGAGTTAGATTATCCGAATGGTGATCTCTAAGGTATTATCTGAGCCTCAGCTCATTCATTTTCTCCTGCAAAGCTTCCTCTCTTTCTGTTTTTCCAATTCTGTTAATGGTGATACTAGTTTCTCGGGGAATTTGCCCCAAATTGCCCCTTTTGCCTTTGTCTCAATCCACGAGCAAGACTTTGCCCTGTTACCTCTATTTTTTTTTTTAAGGGGGGAGGGCTGCACCTGTAGCTTATGGAAGTTTCCAGCCCGGGAATTGAATCCGAGCCACCACAACACTGGGTCCCTGGATCTTTTAATCCACTATGCAGGGGCCTGGAATTGAACCTGCATCTCCTCAGAGAACCGAGCCTCCATAGTCAGATTCTTAACCTCCTGGGCCACAGCAGGAACTCCTCAAATTTAAACAATAGCAATGATCTATGAAGAAAGTTTTCCTCACCAATGCACCGTATACTCAACTGCCCTATTAATTCAAAATACTGTATATAGTCCCTGTATAACTTCTGTCTTTGATGTATAAAACCTTCACTAATCGCCTAAAGAAAGAATTCTGAACAACGGGGCCTGACATAAATATCACCTTGATTCCTCACTCTATCGCTTTAGCCAAGTAGGTAGTTTCATATATCCATTTCACACGTTTTTAATTCCGTGACTTTGTTAGTTTTATTTATTTTACAATATAATATATTTGTTAATATACGAGTCTTTTTGTCTGGAATGGCCAGCACCATCACATGCTCTACATTTCTTTAATTCTGGCTTAAAAGCTTTACCTCTCTCCTCATATTGGGAGTGATTTTAGACTCCTTTGAGCTGACATAGCACATTTGTTATTATACTTTTATGAAATGTATTACTTTCTGCCATTCATTAAGAGTATTTATGAGTATATATTACATCCAGAGAGAGTAAAATATATGTCTAAGTCGAAGTGCTGAAGTGGCTAGACTTACACCTTTATTATTAGGAGGTGCTCAATATGTATGTTCTACTGAAGAAAAATGAATGAGCATTATTTCACTCAGAATAACAGGGTCATGTTTCCTTAGCTCTCCTCTACCCCCTAGCCTCATAGATCTACTGTAATTTCCTACCTGGCCACCAATGGCCAGAGTGATCCAGACTGGTTTGATTGGCAGTTAAACAGCTCTTTCTGACACCTATTCTTTGGAAAGATATTCAAAGCCGTCCTAATATAGGGCTTCAGTTGAAAGCCCAATGGGGAGTTCCCGTTGTGATTCAGTAGGTTAAGAACCCAACCAGCATCCATGAGGATGCAGGTTCAATCCCTGGCCTTGCTCAGTGGGTTAAGGGTCTGGCATTTCCACAAGCTGCGACATAGGTCTCAGATGTGTCTCAGATAGGGCACTGCTGTGGTTGTGGAGTAGGCCGGCAGCTACAGCTCTGACTCCTAGACCCCTCACCTGGGAACTTCCCATATGCTGCGGGTGTGGTACTAAAAGAACAGAAAAAAAGAAAGAAAGAGAGAAAGAGAGGAAAGAAAGAGAGAGAGAAAAGAAAGAAAGAAAGAAAGAAAGATAGAAAGAAAGAAAGAAAGAAAGAAAGAAAGAAAGAAAGAAAGAAAGAAAGAAAGAAAGAAAGAAAGGAAGGAAGGAAGGAAGGAAGGAAGGAAGGAAGGAAGGAAGGAAGGAAGAAAGAAAGAAAGAAAGAAAGAAAGAAAGAAAGAAAGAAAGAAAGAAAGAGAAACCCCAATCATTAGGACTACATTTTAGTATTCCATGCTGTTCCACTTGCTTACTCAGAGCCCAGATATTCAGCACTTATGATTACAATATTTTCAGTACATAGCTGTTTCACCTACAAAAGTATATTTTTGCCCTTGGAAAGAGTGTTGTTGCTATAACGTGGAGGGAAGCCAAAGAAGAGTTAATGAATAAAGTGTCTTTAGGTTCAACCAGGATCTTTAGGGCCGATTATCATTTCTTTGGATCCTGGAATTTGGGTTTGTTCCTATGGCAGTGAGGTTTGAGATGCTCTGTTACCAGGAAGAGAAAATGTAATAATTAGCGTTTGTGCTCCTTAAATCTGAAGGTTTCCAGAATTTTGTAAGTCAATAAATTATCTTTGCTCCATTTATTTAGATAGCTAAAACAGATTTGCTAATTTTTAAGACACAATTTCATTTTCAATACTCCTTATTGACAGATCACATTCCTAGATTTTCAGGTTCCTACCTTGGCTCCTCACCCCCTCAATGGAGGCCCAGCAAATTTTAGAAAATGAAGAATCTGGGTCTATGTCTATTTGGATTCAGATTCTGGGATTATTCCTTTGCCTAGCCACAAACAGTTTAGTCATTTAGGCACACACTGCAAAGCCCTTGCATGGCTAAGCATATGCTAAGTTCAGATTTCTTCACACCAGCTGGTCACCAACCAGCAATAAAAGTGTTCAGCCACTATACTCAAATTTATGTTAAATTTGCATTGGAAAAATTATGCAGGATGACTCCCTTTCTAACAAAAACCTATCTAAGCCTCAGGGACACTCAGTTCCCCCCAAACTTTATACATGTTAGCAGCACAATGAGAGAACTGGTCTAAGGGAAATATCAGGGAGGAAGGAATAATTGCTGAGCGCTGGTGAGTAATAAAGGTGACAGACTGTGTCGAGGAGCTCAAGTAAACATCCACCCCACCCATCAAGACTCCTGCCTTGTCTCTTCCTCCATCCTCACTGGTTTCCATCAACTACACCCCAAGGCTCCACCATCCATGGGAGTCATTTCACCCTTCCTGGGGGAAGCAGATACACTTCTGAGCTATTCAATGCTGTATTTCTCTTTCTATGAATAGCACACACAGGACTCTTGAATGTACATGGTTCCAGCCATGAGTAATTAAGTCTAGTGGGAAGGAAGGCTTCGGGGAGGTGAATCCATCTGGCACAGGAACAAGGCTGTCTGGTTTCAGCAGAGCTTTCGTGGCAATGTTGTGTGGTACCCTGGAATCCAATTTCCCCGCTCTGGTCTAGGTTGTATCGTGAGCCAACTTGTTGATCTTATACACGTCACTCTTACAGTCCCAAGCCACCTCTCTGTCACCTTGCAGAATGCAGTCAATGTTTCCCACCCATTTCCCAGGGTGCTAGAAAAGTGGCCACTTGGATGAAAAGTCAACGAGGACCATGACTGAGCTGGCTTTCAAACGCTCCCCTCTTTCTTTTTAAAGTTTTGGTATAAGGTCCCTTTATTCAACACCTGGCCAAAATATGCCACACAGGGAGCACCTGAACTTGAACTTGCATCATCCCAACAGATGTTTTTCTTGGAACTGAGCCACTGATAAAACTTAATTCCTTTCAACAAGCTTTTATTGAGCAACTACAATGTGCTGAGTACCTAGTCAATCATTAAAATGTGGGCTGTCTAAAGGCAGCATTTTATTTTTCTCAGTGGGGAATTTCATAAAATCCGCAAAGTGTTTCCAACATTGAGTGAAGTGAACATAAAGGAAGCATGGCTAAGAGGTTTCTTCTCACAGCAAAATATTAAGAGAGCATGTGGATCCATGTGCCACTTTGCAGTCACTTTGGGAAGCCAAAGTGATTTCACTTACAACATAAGGAAGCACCACGGCAGCTTCAAAAATATAGTTCTTCAGGGTCACCAATATTTCACTTTCCTGTAGTAAATGGTTATATTTGAGTTTGAAACTTGAATACATTGGTGGGAATGCACCTGAATTTCAAAAATGTAGCTGGAGGGATGGGAGAGAGAAGTAACAGCAGGGATATTTTATCTTCCTGAACACAAAGCTGTTGTCCAAAATTAGGCCTTAACAACTATTGGCCAGGTAACCTAATGATGTAGGGTTTATTAAGATGGTGATTTAAAAGATTTTAGAGGGAAGTGATGGGAAAATAAGACTGTTTCTTCGGGATTATGACGATGTCTTTTCCAGGCATCTCTTGAACCACTGCTGCAGGAGAGGAAGAAAACCTCAGTCTCCCAAAGCTAAAGGGAAGTTAGCAACCACTGCTTCTGAAAAGAATGTGCTCTTTCATATGTGCAAAGACGCTATGATTAAGGATGTGGGCTTGGGAATCAGAATGCCCAGTGTAAACACCAGTGTCTACTACGTCTTGACCGTATGAATCTGTGCAAGTCACTTACTTGTCCAGGGCCTCTGTTTTCACACCCATGAAACAGGGATATCAATAATAACCACATTATAGAGTACCGAACTGATTTAAGGAAGGTAATGCAGGTAAACGTTTAAAACACTGTTTGGTATATTGATAAGTGCTTAATAAATGGTATCTATTGTCATTTTACATGCTTTAAGAAACTAGTTTCCCTTCCATCTAGCCATTTGGGATTAAGTACCATTTGCCAGTCTTCATATTACACAGTTCAAATATTTTGTAATTTACAGGTCAAATTTTAGATCTGTATTCAGTAAAACATGTTGCCTAAGGAACTACTGCAAAGTCCTCTCATTATTCCTAAATTCCCTAATGACCTTCCTTCTCTCTCTCTTTCTACCTTTTCTCCTTCACTCCCTTCCTTCCTTCCTCCCCACCTTCTTCCTTCTTTAGCTTAGTCTCTTTTTTTTAGCTCTAGATAAGACATTTTCACAAAATTGTAAAATCTGTTTGAAGATAATTCTAATCTATTAACTAAACTTGAATTAGTCACATGTTAAATATTAAAGTCTCTATGTGCAATTGCCAAAAATAGCCAAATAGTTATTTTTCTGTTTTTAATTAAAAATAAGCCCTTCCATTTATATCATATATATAAGAATGGCAACTATGAAAAACTTATGCAACCAAGTAGGAGAATCACATAGACCAAAAAAAATCTAGTTATTTAAATAATTTTACCTGACTTTCTCCAAAAAATAGCAGTTGACTTTGAAAAAGAAGGGCTTTCATTATATTTTAAAAGCATTTGCTCATTTTCCATTTATAAATGTACAAGGTAATGAATTACTACAGTTTACAGAATTACATATTTGAAAGGTTCAGAAACAGAACAAGCATTTAAATATAAAGCAATTTTTAAATATCTGTGCAGGATGCTTTTCAAAAATTTAACTTGGGGGGACTTTTTGCATATGTGTATAAACAAAAAATAACACACTTTAAACATTTTGCTTGGAAAAGATGAGCGTGAGGCACAAGGTGATACTGAAAGAAATATTGAATAACATCTTGACCCAGTGGAGTGCAGACATGATTTACAGGCTGTGAAACACAGATTGCCATTAAACCTTCTTCCTCTTTGGGCTCTGCTGAGTTAGAACAAGGATTCCAAGCTTTGCGCTGGTTCCCTGCCTCCTTACCCCCTCAATCTTTGACTTTACTAACATCCCTCCCTCCTGTTCCCTCATTTCCTTTTCTCACCCTCCTTAAAAAGATTTAGTAGAGTTTAAGGCAAGACTGTAGCTATTCAGGCTGCAAAAGTTGAGGCTAGCTCAGTCTAGGATATGGGTTGTTAACCTTTCCAGGAGATCCCAAGGTGGTTTAAGTATTTACACAGTGGCTCAGTGAGCACATATCCAGGGGAATAATTGGTGGAGTACCTTGAAAGTTTAAGGTCTGCTAACATATAATTCTATGGAGACACTTGACCATAGGCATCCTTTTGGTCAACATGTCCTCATATGTGGCAGAAATAGGAGCTAAAAGGTGAGGATTAGGAGTCCCTAAGAAAAGGAAACCTACTTCTTATAGACATTCATAGAGAATTGGGTTACTAATGGGTAAGCTAGCCTTCTGCAGAAAGTATAAAGTTTTTAGTTTTATAGATGGACTCTGCATAAAGAGTTTAAATGTTAGCCTGCTTTGATCAATGAGCATATGATAACCATTTATTCCATGAAGAGAGTGAGCTGGCCTGTAGGAAGAAGGACAGCTGAGAAAACTTAGAAATGCCTTCCAGGAGCTTGAAGAGTGTGAGAAAGACAGCTGAGCACAGGTTTCTCATCTTCGGGTCACAAGAGCAACTCACAGTGCCCAATGGAGCAGATCCGCTCTGAAAGGATTGATGGAATGAATGGATGAGTGAATAGATATGATGTTGAGATAGTGAAGAAGTAGACTTCAGTGATGGTGGAAGAGGTAATGAGGAGAGGAAGAATTCTTTATGGAATGAGAGATCATCAGAAATTATTTAATGGTGGGGGATGAACTTTAAAGAGGTGTTTCAATAAATAAAAAAGGGGGAAGGAAGATGTGATTAACCAAAGGGACAGGCATGAGTAAACGTATGGAAAATTTGAAAGGAGAAGCGTGTTGATTGAAATGAACAGAGCATAGAGCAGGTGGTGAGGAATCAGGCTAGAAGGGTAGATTAGGTCCTGATGGTAGAAGTCCTTGACGAAAGTGTTAGTAGAAATTATTCTGATTGCAATGGGAACTAATAAATGCTATTGAGGTGTGGAGCAAAGATGACCAATGGTGGGTATTGTCATAAACCAGCTTAGAACAAACAGATAAGTTCTGTTATGGAAGAGAATAAAGTAAAAAGACAATTTAGCAGAATAATGTATAGGCTCTAGCACTCTTCTAAATGCACCTGAAGTGGGTAGGCTAATCATGAGAAGAGAAAGAAATTCTTGCACAAGTTTTCCAGTATCAGTGTCTAGCAAGATTATAATAAAATATTATAGCTTTCTTATACCTAGCCTTTTTATACCTTTCCACACATGAACCATTAAAAGAAATCACTATTACTAATGTTTCCCTTATAGATGATGAATCTACTATTCTGAGAATTTTAGCAACTTCCTAAAAACATAGGTGGAGAATTTGAGAATTACATTTCAAATGTATTTGATTGAAAATCATGTGAGTTCATCCCCTGGGAAATGACGTAAGTGAGATATGAAGCCCAGGATGGGGAGAAAGTTGTGAGGAGAGCAGTTTTGTGATCAAGGTTTTACACATAGAGCTTAAGTTACACACTGTCGTTGGATTTGGAGCACTCTGGCATATAATTAGAAATTCAGTGCAGAAAATCATGAGAGACTAGGATGCATATTTTTGTGTCTTTTGCATAGAAGCATGAAAGTTGAATCTCTGAGTATTGTAAAAGTTGCTCAGAAAGAATGAGTTAAGAGAATTTGTATGGATTCTTTCAATTAAAAAAGCAATGAGGAATATTAAATTAAAGAGAATGATGGATAGTTAGAGAAGTAGGGGCTGAAGCAAGAGAGTATAAAGTCCTATATGAGAATAGTTTCAAAGAGGGACCACATGCTTAACAGTGTCAAATGCTATAGGAGGTCATGTACAAAAAAATTCAAGTGGAGCTGCTGAATATAACACTTAGTAGGTCACTGATGAGATTTGTGTGGGTTGTTTCTGTGGAATGGTGGGACAGAACTGGGTTTCAAGAGGTTAGTTAATAAGTGGAAGATGAGTAATTTAAAAAGGTAAATGAGTATGACTTTTGAAAATGAAAATTAAAAAATAATACATGAAATATGATTTTTGGAAAAATTACCATACAGATATATATAAAATAAATCTTAAAAATCCCCATTCACCAACCACTCAATCCCACTTATTCCCCATGGTTACTGGTTAATGACAGATTGTGAAACTTTCATAGCAATTTAATTCATTTTTATGTCTATGCATATATGAACTCTCACATACATGTGTGTACATATTTCAGTATATGCATATAGTGAATGCTCACCTAATATTAATGTGCTTTTCTATATTTTCCCTTCCTTTGTAGTTAGGTTGGGGTCATGTAATAAGTTTTGGCCAAGGGATTAGTTCTCTTCTAGTAGATACAATTAAGAACCACTGTAACTCCCTTAATTTTCTTAGTCCCTGCAACCTGGAGTCTTTCTTGCCTCCCAAAATTGAACTGGAGGCAGGAAGAAAGGATTAAGAACTTCCTGTCAAGAAACAGGAAACTCTGGAATAAGAGCTTCAAAATCCAAAGTCGAAAGGATCTCCAAATATGTGAGTTATTGTTAGATTTTAGTTGATGAATCTTTCTGATGATGCCGTTTGAGGCTACAAGGCAGCAGTAACCATCAAGCCAGAAGTACCTGTAGGCATCACCCCCTCACCTACAAACTTTGCTACTTTGGCGAATGTTCATGGGGAGGGGTCCCACTCCATGGCAGGATGACAGATATGAGTGATGTGGGGAGAGAGGCTTTAGAGATTCCTGAAAGTAGACAAATTCTAAAGTATTTGTTACAGGCACCACTCACTCAAGACTGATGTGTATGTCTTGTTCTTCTTTCCTGTACACTTTCTTTTCTTCAGATGATACAAGGAAAAGCCCATAGTCTTTCCATTTGAATCAACACCTTAGAAAATATGAAGTGAACTTTCTTTTTAGAGAAAGTGTGTTTTCCATACTCAGGGCAGTAGCAGAAAGAACCAAGTGCGAGTGGGAAGCACAAGGCTAAGTTGGAGCCAATGAGCTGTGGGTATGTTGAATTTTCTGATATTTTGAAACCAAAATCCAAAATCCAAAAATCTAATGGATTTTTAAAAAATCAATTGTTTACTTTTTCTTTTTTTTTTTCTTTCCCATAAAACATGTTTTCACACATGATGGTCAGCTTTTTTGCACTGGCAGAAGTAGCATCAGATCCCTGAAATCATCCCATTAAGTTTCATTCTCATAATCTAGATTTATGCCAATGAAACTGGGTCATTCTTGAGGCGACTGAAGGTATTCTTGGCCTCAGCGTTACCTAAACAGTCAGCATATGTGCAAACAGGTCACAGACATTTTTCTGACCCATTGAGTACAACCATAATAACAACAATAGTTAACAGCTACCATTTACGGAATTCTGTGAAACATGTAATTAAATTATTTGTATTGTTTCATATTCAGTAAAACTTTATAAGTTAGGAATTGTCAACATATTTTACTGTTAAGGAAACTGTAGCTTAGAGAATTCAAGAGACTCATGCCATGCCATTGTAACTAAGTACAGCAAAGGCAAGATTTAAGTCACAATTCAGATCCATCTGGCCCTGAGACTCTGTTCTTTATTCTGCACCATCAAGGCAGACACATTAAAGCTGTTCTTCCAAAAAGGAGAAGATGGAGCTCACACGGACAGAGGCAGAGTTCTCTTCCTTTTTCTCCAACATAGCTGTTGTCCAGAGATCCATATGCCCATGAGACCCAAGCATAATTGCTCTTCCTTTCCATCTCCTCACCTCTCTTCAGCAACTCATACTCCCCATGAGGACGGGTTAATAGGCTGCCATGCAGCCATCAGGGAAGAGATCTTGTAAAGAATCGTGGGAGGTACACAAGCTGTTCTGTTTTCTCTGTAGAAAAGAGGGCACTGAGCCCTGAGAAGATTAAAAGGATAAATGGAAGATTGATAAAGCAATCAGTGGTGGTGGAGAGAAGAGACTTGTAAATAAGCAGGAACTCACATGTGGTCCCAGAATTCAATTAAACATGAACAACTCCTGGAAATTTCCTTCTGCGACAGTGGGTTAAAGATCTGGCCTTACTGCAGGGCAACCCATGGGGCCAGTTTGACCCCATGGGGTTCAAACTTTCCACAAGCCTCTGTTGTGGTGGCGAAAGAAAAAAAAAAAAAAAAGCAAAAAACAAATAAACAAAAAACCATAAACAACTTCTTTGAATTGGAAGCCTGGGCCAAGATTCTCCATAGTAGAAAGCCAAGTTCATTTTAGATTTCTGGATACAAATATAACACCTAATCACTATGGTAATAAAATGTGGCTCCAAATTAAGGTTTTGGCCATTTTAGGAATTGAAGTACTGAATCTGGGTAACTGTTTTTTTTGTTTTGTTTTGTTTTGTCTTTTTAGGTCTGCACCCACAGCAGATTCTGTGGAACTGTTAATAGCTTTTTGTACTGTTCTCTTTCCTTCATTCAAAACCAAATCCTTAAAGTGAAAAAAAGAACAGTAACTGAAAATTTTCTTCAGTGAATTAGTTTATCAGATAATCCATTATGCTTCTGAGATTTTCAAGTTGTTTAATAAAATTATATTATTCTAGGATGTTTAACATATGCTTATACACAACTGACTTACGCAGTTAATGCAGGACGCGAGGTACAAAACATTTACTCTTTGTAAATCCTCTACAATGAATGAAAACTTCAGAAACAATTAGGTGTGGTTGACATTTGCATTTTAAGGATTTTTCAAAGATTAGAGACATTAAGCCTCACAAGTATATCAAAATGACAGCCTTACCCTAACTTAAACCATCTTGCCCATTTGCAATAAAATCTCCATCATCTGGGGCCTAGAAAATGTGTTGAGCTCATAGACTAAACATTCAGCAGTTGTGTGCACTCAGAGCTTTATGACTTTTTGGGTGCCTTTGTGGAATCATCCTGGAATCAATTTATCTTCATGCTTCAAAGAGTCCTAATTCAGAAGTACTCCAAATGTTTGGGACTATTTTAAGATTATTTTTCTTCTAGAAGTTGAAACATAAACTGAAATGAATGCTTTCCTGATAATTTTATACTGTTTTAACTAACTGTTAAAGTTCACCTTATGTTTAAACCACAGCTTTCAGGCTTAAATACATTTTTACTCCATGATTATTCTATTTTTGAAAACCTACCCTCATAATACTTATTCACACCTCTTTTTCCTGTATGCCACAATAGGAATGGTCAAGCAGTTAGAGAATGGGTTGAATTTTCCATTGGTTGTTATTATAAAAAAAATAGCTATTGCTTTTGTTTTGTTTCAAAGAGAAAAAAAAAGTGGACCATGCTGAAAACTTGAGGTGTGGTAGGAGTATGTTCAGTCATGATGAATTGTTTTGTTTTGTTTGATCAACTCAAACTGTTATTTGGCTTATATTTTCAAACATGTCCAGCCAATCATTCTTTATTGTGTTTTGCAGCATCTTGCCCTTCCAGAATCTTTCCTTTACCTGATATTGGCAACGTCACTGCTCACTCTGGCCCATAAGGATGTCTCCAGTGCTTTTTATACAAGTAGCTATGAGCATTTTGGTCTTCCTTTCTCATTTTTGGGGAGGCATTCCTATTATGGCATCTAACTGAGTTAGCTACCTCTCAGCAGCATCATTTATCCAATTGGGCCAGTATGGAAATCCTATTTAGAAAATTTAAATTATACAGAATGGGGAATTCTCTTTGTGGCTCAGCAGAAACAAATCTGACTAGTATCCATGAGGACACAGGTTCGATCCCAGGTCTCACTCAGTGGATTAAGGATCTGGAGTTGCTGTGGCTGTGGTATAGGCTGGCAACTACAGGTCCAATTCGACCCCCAGCCTGGGAACCTCCACATGCCACATGTATGGCCCTAAAAAGACCAAAAAAAAAAAAGAATAAATAAAATAAATTAAATTATACAGTATAAATTAGTTTTCCGCTAACACATCAGTATTTTGAAACTCCTAAAACCATTCTCATTTAAACGGAGAGATAACTATGTCTTTCTTCCTTTTTCTCCTCTCCCTTCTTTCCTTCTTTCTCTTCCTTCTCGTGAAATGTTATTTATTTTCAAGGAGTGAAGACCAACCATGAAGCACCTTGTCTTGCCTGATGAGCTGAAGTTGTTTTTCTTCTGATTAAAATATTTATGAAAAGCTATGCTGTAAGAAAGATATTGTAGAGAGTTCCCATTGCTCCTCACTGGGTTAAGAACCGAACTAGTATCCATGAGGATGCAGGTTCGATCCCTGGCCTAACTCAGTGGGTGAAGGATCTGGTGTTGCAGGAAACTGTGGTGTAGGTCACAGACATGGCTTAGATCCCATGTTTCTATAGCTGAGGCATAGGTGTCAGCTTCTATTTGAATTCAACCCTTAGCCTGGGAACTTCCATATGCCACATATGTGGTCCTAAAAAGCCAAAAAAAAAAAAAAAAGGAAGAAAGAAAGAAAGAAAGAAAGAAAGAAAGAAAGAAAGAAAGAAAGAAAGAAAGAAAATATTCTAGATAGATAAAAAGCCTGGTATTCATTTTCGATGAAAATTAAGCATTGTGAAGGTACTGGTATTTTATTTGGACATAGCTATCTGGAGCATTCAAAGGCTTGCCAAAGAAAAAATGGTAAGAACAAAAGAGAAATAAATGCACTAGAAGAGGGTGTAGCTACTGGTTTCCTAGAAGTCAAGGGGAATGGCAGCCTCCGGCTGAAACTAAACTGAGCTAAATCTTAGCTTTAATTTATTCCTTTGTCCCAGTATCATCATGGCCTCCTATTGCTATCTGAAACGAGAGTCAAAGTATTCAGTATAAGCCAGTGAGAGTGATGGGGAAAGAAAGGGAAGAGATTTATAACTTTTGTGGTTTAAGTATGACAGTAAATACTATTTTCATGCATCACTATACCCAGAATTAACTAATTATCATTACCAGTGACAGGTGCTCACATATAGATGGATATATCTATATATAGATATGGTGTATGTGTATATGTACACACATATGTATATAAATGCATATACATACACACATATAACATATACAGATTCTAAAAGGAATTGTATTAATTAATGCATATTTCAGTTTTTAACAAACAATACTATTTAAGTATGTGAAGTACTCTTTAACTTACCTTTAGTAATACATTAATATTTACAAGGACATAATTTTTAATATAGTCCATCACAAGGATATTCGTAATGTCTCTAATTCTCTTTTGTCAGCCCATTTAGTAGGTTTTGGTTATTTCCAAATATTACACAAATCTGCAGTGAGCATTGTTTTACAAAAAGGTTGTGAACTTGATCCCAATTTCCATGGATTAAATCTCTCAAAGAAGAATAACTAGATGATGTGAGTTTTTAAATTGCCAAATCACTTTCCAAAAGCTTTGGAAAATAATTTATTTCCCACGTTTCAGATTTTCTCTTACCCTTCAACTTTATCTCTCTTACATTCCAATAACTTGGAAAATATCATCTAGCCTCACTTTGGATTTGAAAAAGATCATATATTTTTCAATTTGCAGTCACGTTTTCTAGCAAAATTAAGCATTCACATTTTTCACATTTGCATTTATGTTTATCAACATTTTTGATATATTAAAGCCTTTTATATAGTAAGACCATTAACACTTTCTGATCATGTATATTGCAAATATTTTCCAGCTTTTATTTTGCATTTTAAATGTATTCAAGGTGTACCTTTCTCCAAAATGTTATGTCTTTATCATTAAATATACCAATATTTTCTTCTAAGCCTTCCATCTTTAATGTTACTTACAAAATCTTCCTGGATGGATTATTTAGAACCTAATTTTTATCACATTTAAAGAGTTTTTTATATTAGAATAAGATAAATTATTGTCAGGAAATCACTTTTCCCAAGAAAAAAGGTAATCTATATTCTATACTGATTTTCATTCACTAATAACAATTTCTGTGAAAACCAGAAGGAAACTATTCCTTTGTCTACTAAAAGGCAACATTTTGATCCAGGAAGAAACAGCCTCATTTATTTCCTTACATATAGTATATACATTTGGGAATATAAAATGTAGTAACACAAAATAGAACATTTTAGGGAAAAGTGAATTTGAAGGAGCCTGGTCACTTAGAGCAGGAAGGATTAGGAACCATGCTCAATAGCTATCTTATAAATTATATACTATCTCTCCAGAGCTGCCTGGGACCCTTTTATGTTGGAAAAAATACTATGTGTGGTGACCAAGCCACATCTGAAGGATGGTTCCAATCTTCCACAGTGGGGCTGGAAAACTAAACAACATTATTAAAGAGATCAGGTCTTTTGCAAGTAGCTCATACTGAAAATGCCCATGGCAGAGAGAGGGGAAAGGAGAACACTGGAGAGCTCAGCCACACTTTGGAAAAGTGCCCCCGCAAGTACAGACACAGACATGTTCCACTCTGTCTTACAGCTGTACAGACACTCCCCGCTTCCCCCTCCTCCCCACCTGTCTTCTTCACCTCTTCTCTCCTCTCCATTCTCCCTTTTAATGTCTAATTTAGACAGACTGTTTCAAGCTTTATGAGGCAGTTTCTTTCCAACTTATAATGTGATGTGGGACACTATTTCAAAACCTGATGCTTCATGATAAAGTGAGTGCACTAAGAGATATATAAAACAACCTGATTTTCACAGAGGAGAGATTATGAACCCAGAAGAAACCAGCTCTCAGCTTGTCTCTTTGCTCTAATTCCGTAGGCCAGCTACGAGGTCTCAGCATCCTTGACTTTGTCTTGAGCTACATGATGGGGGCAAATAGCATCAAGAAACACTAAGTAGAGTCAGAAGTCTCCTCTCTGTATATGCCCTTCAACCTCAGGCATGCTTCCCTGAAAAGATGAACACGAATGAATCAAAGGATGACTTCGTTTCTTCAGCTTATGCAGTTTAGGATCCTCTAGTAGTGACATTAAAATGAGAAAGAAAAAGCTAGGTCTGTTTATGAAAGGATTGTCTCTGTGGTGCTAACATAATGCTGGCTTCATAAAAGTCAATAGACATATTCTAAGTCTATCACATTTGATCAGATGAGTGTCTGGTGAAATTAGAGCAAGGTCTCTTTAAAATCAAACTAGCAGTCACCTTCATATGAGGCACCAATGACTTACTGGATATCAGGTGGGGTCAACTTGGCTACAACTATCAGAATCCATGATGCATTTATTAGTCAGCCCCCAAAACCAAGCCACTGGCCCAGACAACGTGTCTGCAGAGAGTGTATGGCATTTGATACCAGTGTTTCCATAAGAGGGATATTTTAACTCCCACATCCAGTTCATATGAGGCTCAAAACAGCAACCACTGCCCTTTTTATGTTATTTATTTATTTATTTAATCAAGAAAAATGTACCATTTATCCAACCTCAGTCCTTGACCCCTAGCTCTTACCATTCAACTTTGGAATGAAGCTCAGGAAAGGCTAGATTTCATGGAGGGCAAGAAGAAAGGAGAAGATAAAGATACAGGAAAGTGAAGGAAATGTAGGTATCAGGACTAAGGTGAGTGGGAAGGGTGAGATTTAGGGGTAAAGTCAAACTCAGAGATGTGGTTGAGGTCAGAGGTCAAGTGGGGCTTTGGAAGGAAGATTCCAGACATACCTATAGTTTCAGATGAGCCTCATCCAATGTCCCGCTCTGTCGTGAGTACTTGCGAATTTCATGACTTTGGAATTTTTGATCCAGGTGCCTGCATCACTAACACTGAGTTTCAATTATGTAGGCAAAGACAGGTCACCCATTTGCTAGTAAACAGGATGTCTACATGTCATAAAAATGTCATAAGGAACAGGGAATATAGTAACAGTTACCATGTCTTGGTTTTTGTTGGAGTTTTAAATTTTGCTTCTGAGCAGAATACAAATGAATAGCTAAATCCCATAGTCTCTCCTTCCACTGACTCTCTCCCTCAAAGTGCAATTAAATCTTCCCCATATGTGGTTATTACAAAAACCTAATTCATGCTATTATTTGTACTGTGTAGCACCTTCTTTCTAAGGACCTTTAATTCTTTTGTAAACTCCCTTCCCCCATTAGGAAGTGATGAAATGTTATGTAAATTTACTCGGATTTATCACAGAATGTGGCTGCCAGAGCATATAATCTTCAACTTCTCTAGTGCTGAAGGGAAATAAATCATTCTAAATATACCAATGACATTTGACTAAAGAATAAAACTCATGTTACCTAACAGACTATTTAAACTGTTGTCTCAAAAATTCTTATAGCCTGGTAACCTGAATGTCAAATTTCAGACCCCGGTATAATTTTTTAACACAAAATAGAAACCTGTGAAAAAGTAGGGGTGTGACAGATTGAAATAAAACATGTTCTTATGTTAGTACTTTTGACATTCTCTTCCCATTAATAACTTGTAGAAAACTCTTAAAATTCTCTTGTTGGAAGTTCCCGTCGTGGCACAGTGGTTAACGAATCCAACTAGGAACCATGAGGTTGCAGGTTCGATCCCTGGCCTTGCTTGGTGGGTCAAGGATCCAGCGTTGCCATGACCTCTGGTGTAGGTTGCAGATGCACCTTGGATCCCGCATTGCTGTGGCTCTGGCATAGGCCGGCGGCTACATCTCTGATTAGACCCCTAGCCTGGGAATCTCCATATGCCACGGGAGTGGCCCTAGAAAAGGCAAAAAGATAAAAAAAAAAAAAATTCTCTTGTTGAATCAATGTAAAGCTACGGAATATAATGAAATGACAAAAGCACCATATTATGGAGCAAAACTAGACAGTTTACAAACCAAAAAATATGATCATATAAGAAACAACAAATAGTAGACTTCATATTTATATTTTGTCTTCATTGTAATAGTAAGCATAAGATTTAGGTAAAGGCAGGAGTTTTACATAAAGTCTTAGTTGATGTTACACAAGAGGAAATAAAGTTATGATACTGAATTTATTTGCAAAGGTATGGTCTTTTCTCAGTAAACAGAAAGTTTTACTTTTTTTAAATTTTATGGCTGAACACACAGGCATATAAAAGTTCCCAGGCAGGGGATTGAACTCAAGCCACAGCTGCTACCTAAGCCGCAGCTGCGGCAACACTGGATCCTTCAACCCACTCTGCTGGGCTGAGAATCTAACCTGCACCTCCACAGGGACCCAAGCTGCTGCAGTCAGATTTTTAACCCACTGGCAGGAACTCCAACAGCAAACATTTTTGTGTGAATGCAATTTTGTGTTTACAAAGTACTAAAGAGATCTGAAGGATTTTGCCTTCCCTCACTTTCATTCATCCCAGAGAACATATTTTCAGTCTAACTAGTGATTTTCTTTTCACCACATAGGAGGATCATAGGAGGATCATAGGATGTAAGACTGTCGTGATGGCCCAACCCGTAAAATAAATCTTTTGATTTGACATTTCTCCATTTTCACCAATGGAAAGCAGAAAAGTGATCTCAAAGTTAAATCTGAATCATTCTTAATGTATATCAACTCAAACAAGGAAGCCAGCTTAACAATTAATTTGTACTTAAACTTTTTATGACAATAGTGGCTACAGATTTAAATATATCTTTGTAAGTACTCATGCTTTGCTGTAATAATTTCAGATGTCATTCCATAATATATCACCTTGTGGCCTGATTTATAGGCTATAAAAGTGATGGAATATATGTGATATAATGGACTCTGTTTTCCTTCAATAGACTGGGGGGGATTTAAATGTTGACTTTTATAGTTCTTCTAGTGTCAGTGTGCTCAGTGGAGAATTATTCTCATAATGGAAAGTAAAGAAGCATGTCTTATCTCAGGAAATAGTAGTAGAGAAAAAATAATATAGCTGTTGCTTCTTTTTATCACCAATTAATTCCAAAGCAGATGCCATGTGGTACATTTGCATTTCTTACAGTACTGGCAATGAAAAGTGTTTATGAAAGATATCCCTTTTATAGTTACAAAGGCCAATAGAACAGGTGCATTTGAGCCAAATTAAAAAAAAAAAAGAAGAAGAAATCGCAGTTCACATAAGGACTATAGTATTATCCAAGGGAAAGGAAATATGGCTGCTGTTAAGAAAAAACTGAAACTTAACAGTTTCAACTTGTGTTCAAACATTAAAAAAACAGCTATACACGCATATATTTAAATATTATATATGACATAGACAAGATGTTAGAGTAACCTCACAGTATAAAAGTAAAATTAAAATTAGCCTTTTTTTTAATCCTAATGCACCTAATTTTTCTCTATTTCTATGTTGTCTAACCATTATTCCAATAATTTATAAAATTTAAACCATAAATCTGATTTCTTGTTATAATCTCCTTTTATGTAGGACTGAACCAAAATCTGTACTTAGAACAATGGGTCAGTCTTGCATGTAGAACATTCCAGTTTCCAATTACCCATAGCAATGATTTAATTTATATCTGGATTTTTCCTACCACCTATTTTTTCAGGGCTGCTTCAAGTGGTCCCTAGCTAACATTCATTTGAAACACATAGATTGATCTTAATATGGACCTACATCAGAGATAATTAGAAGACAAACTTGAAATAAAAAGTACACTATATAATGCATTCCAAACCCACAGTAGAGCTCCTTAGACTAACATGACATTTAGAAGGACAAGATGTGGGTGGTAATAGCCCAGGGATTAGAGCCAAACAGAAATGCTCTCAGAACCTAAACACACAATGTATTTCGTTGTGTGTAACTTTATATATAGTATTTGTGTCTAAGCCACAGGGTAAGATAGGAATCATAATAGGTACCCATAGAATAGTCATAATAACTAAATGAAATAATGAACATAAAATATTTAGCTTAGTGATGGACAGCAAACAATAGAGGAAACCCCTATAAATAAGTATGATTTTTATTTTTTTTATCTTTTTACTAAAAGTTTTTTTCCTAGTTTTGGTTGGTGAAAGGTTAAGTATTCCCATTATGGTGGTTTTGGTCATTTCAGTATTTAACTGCAAGAGGGATTTGTGTACACTGAATAAATAAAATCGTGTATTTAATAAATATCAATATCTTTTCAAGTACATACCAATGCAACTTTAATAAAAATAAAATTTAATTTAAACATATTAGTTGAATATGTGATAGTTATACTTTTAAAACCCATTGCTGAGAACGATCTAATTCTACAACATTGCTGTGAAGTCCAAAACACTTCCCACTATTCAAAAAAAAAAAAAAAAAAAAAACCCTCCAAAGTGAAAAATTTGGAAAGCATTGGTATTAAAAGTTGACGCTGTTTTAAATATGACAAGAGTTTTGCTTTATCAAGTAAGTATTTGGCTCACAGAAAATACCATTATTTCCTCATCCTACATGTATGGCAGACATTAGTTTATCAAATGCTCCATTTAGTTCTCATGGAGTCTAGTCTGACTCAGTATCCTTCTCAAGAAAGTGCTTCAAGCAGCTACTAAATGTCATGTGCAGCTGACATAAAAGATATAACCTATTTTCTCACCATGAGGTGTCTTTCCAAGATCTTACTAATTTATACAGCAACATTTTTTAAAGTAATATCATATGGTATTTGTCTTTCTCTTTCTGACTTACTTCACTCAGTAAGAGTCCCTAGTTCCATCCATGTCACTTATATCTGGAATCTAATGTATGGCACAAATGAACCTTTCCACAGAAAAGAAAATCATGGACTAGGAGAATAGACTTGTGGTTGCCAAAGGTGAGGGGGAGGGAGTGGGGTGGATTGGGAGCTTAGGGTTAATAGGTGCAGACTATTGCATTTGGAATGGATTAGCAATGAGATCCTGCTGTGTAGCCCTGGGAACTATGTCTACTCACTTATGATGGAGCATGATAATGTGTGAAAATAGAATGTGTACATGTATATGTAACTGGGTCACCATGCTGTACAGTAGAAAAAAATTGCATTGGGGAAATAATTTTAAAAGTTAAATTAAAAAATGATAATTTATTTAAAATTTTAAGTCTTTTATTAAATCTTTAAAGGTTTAAATCTCTTTTATTATATACACCAAAGATTGTGTTTAGCTATCTTTAAAACCAAAGTTACTGCTTCTATATTGTTAAAAATGTATTGAATATTCTCCAATATACAATAATGTTACATAGCACTTTTAAGAGGTAATTAATGAAATGGAAATCTATATCTATATCTTTGTTCCCTAAAGAGGATATTTATTATATAAATTATATAAAATTTCCCATTTCCAATCTTTAACAGCAAACAAAAATCACCTGCCCAAACTTTTGAGTTATTAAAAAAATCAGAAATCAGGTTGCCTGTATCTTATAGGCATATATATTGATACATACATAAACTGTAGAGTAGATAAATATATAAATAATTTCTGTGTGTTTTGAATAACCAATTAGAAAATAAAATAGGGAAAATCCATTAACAACTTCAAATCAGACTAGACCTATATGAACGATAAAATTTAAGTATATATTAAAGAAGATATGAAGAAATGGAGAAAGGAGTCATATTCCTGAAGACAAAAAGTGGATATTATGAACATTCTAATTATTTTCAAATAATGTATAACATGAATACAATTTCAAGTGAATAGAAAGAAGACTGATAGTAGATCACATTGTAGAAACGGGCACTAGCAGAGATGAAAAATTAAACTAGTCTCAAAGTTTATTTACGTAAACATATGGGCAATTGCTATGAAATTGGGAAAGGAAAATAAAAAGGCTTTTATTAACCAGATATTTTAAAGCTATAATATTTAAACAATCTCTTACTGTGGCAAGACCAGATCAACAAATCAATGAAATAGAATAGATAGCCCAGAAAACACACACACACTCACACACACACAATTGTGAATATGAAAATTTCTCATGTGAATATGTAAAAACTGCAAGCACATGTTAGCATATAAAACCCATATATTGCCTGATGGGAGGGGGAGGGAGTGGGAGGGATCAGGAGCTTGGGCTTATCAGACACAATTACACAATAGAATACTACTCAGCCATAAAAAAGGATGACATAATGCCATTTGCAGCAACATGGATGGAACTAGAGAAGCTCATCCTGAGTGAAATGAGCCAGAAAGACAAAGGCAAATACCATATGATATCACTTATAACTGGAATCTAATATCCAGCACAAATGAACATCTCCTCAGAAAAGAAAAACATGGACTTGGAGAAGAGACTTGTGGTTGCCTGATGGGAGGGGGAGGGAGTGGGAGGGATCGGGAGCTTGGGCTTATCAGACACAACCTAGAATAGATTTACAAGGAGATCCTGCTGAATAGCATTGAGAACTATGTCTAGATACTCATGTTGCAACAGAAGAAAGGGTGGGGGAAAAAGTGTAATTGCAATGTATACATGTAAGGATAACCTGCCCCCCTTGCTGTACAGTGGGAAAAAAAAATATATATATATATATATATTAACAAAAATTTCTATCTAGTCATAAAATTTGTTTATAAATTTATAGACATTTATGTCTATTTATAAAATTTTCACATGGTTAAATAAAACCATTATATGATTTAATCAAAAAAAAAATAGATTTACAAGGAGATCTGCTGAATAGCATTGAGAACTATGTCAAGATACTCATGTTGCAACAGAACAAAGAGTGGGGGAAAAAATGTAATTGTAATGTATACATGTAAGGATAACCTGACCCCCTTGCTGTACAGTGGGGAAAAAAAAAAAAAAAAACCATATATTATATGTGCATTTAACATGTATAGCCATATTCTTAGAGATCATTTATAGAAGTGTGCATATAGATACAAATCAAGTTTTGGAGTTCCCGTCATGGTTCAGTGGTTAAAGAATCCGACTAGGAACCATGGGGTTGTGGGTTCAGTCCCTGGCCTTGCTCAGTGGGTTGAGGATCCCGCGTTGCTGTGAGCTGTGGCGTAGGTGGCAGACGCAGCTTCGATCTGGTGTTGCTGTGGCTCTGGCATAGGCCGGTGGCTACAGCTCGGATTAGACCCCTAGCCTGGGAACCTCCATATGCCGCGGGAGCGGCCCAAGAAATAGCAAAAAGACAAAAAAATAATAATAATAATAATAAATAAATAAATAAATAAAGTTTTATGGTAAATATATAACAACAACATACTAAATATTGGTTAAAATGATCTACTTAATAGATGTTATGAACATTAAGTTATATGAAAATAAAAACTGTTTAGAATTCTAACACTGTTTTCTAAAGAAAATTCTAGATAAATGCATAATTAAACCATACAAATTTTACATATAATTATGTATTTATTCATCTAGGTAAAGAAATATTGGATAAATGTAGAAGTAATTAAAATAATTCAAAAGAAAAATTAATTATATAAAATATGTCATAAACTTTTAAAAATACAAACAATAAATGTTATGTCTTTAATTTAGAGAGTTCACTACCAAGAGCTCAAAAAATAAATGGTAAAAAATCAAACAAACAAAATAAACCGGCATAGATAATTCTCAGAGGTAGGTATATAAATAACTAAAAACATATGACAAACATGAAACTCATTATTAATTTAAAAGTCAGATACTAATTTTTTTCCAGTCATATTAGCAAAGATTTGGAAAATAGTCGTTAATACTAATAAATAGTCACTGACATTGATATCTTCCTATGACAGAGATGAAAGAACTGATGCTAATTTCTAGGAATCTCCATGGCAAAATACAGCTAAGAATCTTAGATATATTTAATAGCATACTCTGAAGTATGTACCTGAGCCAGTATAACTACTTTAAGGTGTATATCCTAAAAGATGTGAACAATATTTATATATAAGGACATTTACCATATCTTTATATATATGTAAGAATTTGCAAAAAATTCTAGAAATGTTGTTATAGAAAAAATATTACAAAAACGTATTTGAAGGCTGCTAATGCTATGAAGAACCACTTAGGATAAAATGTCAATCCAAGTGAAGTTCATATAAAATTATATATAATTTACTACCGTGAAAATGGAATGTTATCCCTCTATACCTAATAAAGGAAAATGACCAGGAGTAAACTTATAAAATTGAAGAGCAATCACTACTCTTCAGCAGGGTGTTGATAGTTTTTTGTATGTTCTTTACATGTGTTCCTTTTTTCTAAAATTTCCACAGTAAAGTTTATTATGCTTTTATTTAAAAGTAGTAAAATACATACAAAAATTTCAAAAAAAAATTCATCTAGCAAACAAGATGATTCCTCATTTGAGGATCTAACAATCCAATGTGGAACCATTCACATGATGGGAGAAATGAAAGGGAGGTCACATGTCTGCACTGTTTTGAGAGGTGTGAAGACGTACGTTTCATAGGAGAGGCAAGACTTGACCTAGGTTCACTATATGGACCACAAAGAAAGGGTATTGTATGGAGGGGGAATACTCTTCACAAGGTACAGAGACACAGGCAGAGATGTTAAATTTGAATAGAGGGTAGATCGGTGCTGAGAAAATGTACAAAAAAAGAACTGGTGCATAGGACTACAGGAAACTTTATAGATAAAAGATTCAAACAGGAGGGAGTTGGAACAGGCTGCTCTAGTTTCCATCTTCTATAGAGAGTTGGCTGGTGGGTGAAAACAAAGAGAACCAATGAGACTTGAAAGGGTTGTTATGATTATTCTAAGAAATGGGGACAGAAGTCTTTCCAAGCACAGATGAAAGGAGTGCAAGAGAAGGCCAGGATTCCTGGGGGCCCCTTCTTAGCAGCTGGTGTAGCAAGCTCTGCTGACTCACCATTACTTACTACTTTGATGATTTTAAGGGAACCAGTTGATCTTTCATCACACCTGGAAGACCTGTAAGTCAATTCATATTTACCAAGCTGCTACCAAATGGCTACATTGTAACAGATGCCTTCATTCCACATCAGTTGTCATTTTTTTAATTGAGGTATAGTTGATTTACAATGTTGTATTAGTTTCAGATATACAGCAAAGTGATTCAGTTATATATATACATATATCCATTCCTTCTCAGATTAGTTTCCCATGTAGGTTATTACAGAATATTGAGTAGAATTCCTTGTGCTATACAGTAGGCCCTTGTTAATTATCTATTTTATGTGGAGCAGTATGTATCTGCTAATCCCAGACTCCTAATTTATCCCTCTTTCACTTCCCCTTTGGTAACCATTAGTTTGTTTTCTATGTCTGAGTCTGTTTGTTTTGTAAATAAGTTCATTTGTATCATTTTTAATTACACATATAAAGTATATCATGTGATATTTGTCTTCTCTGACTTACTTTACGCAGTGTGATAATCTCTAGGTCCTTCCATGTGGTTGCAAATGGCATTTCATTCTTTCTTTTTCTTAATACAGCTGAGTAGTATTTCACAGTATATGTATTTTCATCACAAATATTCAAGAATATCAACTACTGTAAAGTCCCTGTTTAGAAAACAAACATGTCTAGAAGCACGCCACATGGTCTCCAGTTCATATCGTCAATGACCACATAAACGGAAAATGCAAACACTGATTCAGAAGTCAACTTCTTATTCTCAAGATAAGAAAGTAGTTTGTGTTCTTTTCAACTTGTTATAACTTTCCTATTATGAGTCAAACCCATGATTAATTAGTTATGACAGTGGGCAGGTGGGCAGTAGCCATTAATTATCATTTCAAGTGCATTAATCTTGCTCTTGTAATTGGCACACTGTTAATGTCACACCTAGAATGTATTTCATATTCCTTTCCTATCGCTAAAAACCCTTGAAACTATGCCAGTTCTTTGGGAATCATTGCATGTCTTTCTCTACATTTCCTTAAAATCAGACTAATTGAGAGGGAAAAGGAATTAGTCCCTGTTTTAAATAATCCTTATTTCTCCTATTTTCTATTCGGGTGGAAAATTATGCATTTCAATCTGCTTGGAGAAGAGTAGAGGCACTTCTCACAGAGCAAGATGCTAAGGATCAAGAAGACGACTTTCTGCTTAAGCTATTGGTGCTGATCTAATGGACTGGAATAAAGGCCCCAGGAACTGTGAGGGTAATTAATCCCAGAGCCTTGGGCTTAAAAAAAGAAAAAGGAAAAAAATAAGAAGCTGCCCTTCAGTGAAAGAACGTTTCTCCATTCTGTAAACAATACTTGCTATTGGTTGAACACACCAGGCAGTCTCATGTCTCTGTTTCCAAGCAGGTGCTATACACATACTTTTAAATATACCTTGATGATGTAACTCAAGATCACCTGCTCTCAGAGCTCCCATAACACTTTGCACCTAAGTCCTTCATTATGTCAAATCTCATTGAGATCGGCTTGATGAGTACCTTATCAATACATACCATGTACAAGATAGTAGAGTGAAGAGGTTCAGGGGGAAGGCTCAAGGGTCAGAAACCAGGGGACATACCTGATTCTGTCACTTACCAATATTTTTTAAAACCTGTATTTCTTAGAAATGTCATTGACATTTTTCATAATGTTGGAACCATTGTAGTGGCAATCTACTGTTGGTGTCATGATGAAACTCTAATATTCAGGGAAAAAAATCACTCATGCATGTATTTTCCCAACATATTTATGTACTTGAATTTTTTTTCCTAACATTTCTTTTCTCCATTGTATTTCAACAAAAAAAGAATCAAACCAACACCTCAATGACAGGGTTATGCCAAGGGTATACAGGAGCCAAGTTAAAGAACTCCAAATGGACAAAGCTAGAATAATTTGAGAAATAAAATCAAGTTGTATTTGATAATAACTCAAGCATAAATAGATATCCATGAGTCCACATTGATATAAATTACTGCATAAACAGCTAAGAAATAATAGAGGTACCTTCCATACAAAAGAGTTTCAAATTATTTACGTAGATACTCTGCCCACCAGGAGGTAAGAGTAATACCCCATATCTTTAGTGTGGACTGCACATAGTGACAACCTTCCAAAGAGGACAGTGTGGGAAGGGAACTAAAGAAAATGACTTTAAAGTGGAGAAACCTGTCACACCTCAGCCAGACAATCAACATCAACAGCAGTAACTCTGTTACTGCTGTATATATAGCAGCAGTATATATATACTGTATATATATATATATACAGTATATATATATACAGTATATATACAGCAGTATATATTGTTAGTATATAGCCTTGACCTCATGTGACGAGAGGGACACTTGAGCTTTGTGGTGTTCCTCCTCAAAACCCATAGGAACAGCCTACTCATGATAAAAACATCAGACAAAAGCAGTTGAGGGGTAGTCTTCAAAACACCTGACAAGTACTCTTCAAAACCGACATGGTCAACAAAAACAAAGGAAATGTGAAAAACTGTCATTGCCAAGAAAAGTCTATGGAGACATGATGACTAGATAAATTCAGTGTCCTCTGTGGGATCCTGGAACAGAAAAGGGACATTAGATAAATCTAAGGAAGTCTACATAAAATGCCAACTCTAATTGATGATGTATATTCATATTAGCTCATTAATTGTGACATATTAGCTCATTAATTAGCTCATTACCATATGCAACCTGTTAATAACAGGAAAAATTGGGTCTGAGGTAGATGGGAACCCTACAATTTTTGCAATTTTTCTGTAAATATAATTCTTTAAAATAAAATGTAAAGGCCTTTATTTAGTTTTGAAAATTACATTAAAATTATCTAAATAACTAAACTTCCTTCTATCAAATTCCCAGCCCTGAGAGTTTTATTAAAATTTCTCATGAATGGTTACATGCATTCACATAGAGAATAAATCCTACTTTTTATCTTTTGACTTGAAATCAGGTTTGCTGATATTTCAACCAGTAAGTACATGTTCAAAAACAAGCAAAAATGACCAAATATTTTTGTACATTCTGACCTCAAACACCATGGTCTGGAGTCTGACCTGAGTCTATAAGTTTAATGCCTCTAGTAGGAGTTATTCTCCAGAGCACTATAAATATAGATGACTGCACAGTGAACGGAATATTTTAAAAAGCTGGTCTAACTACACATCTAAAATAGACTGTAAGATTGCAAGTATAAATGTAGCTTGACTACGGTCTCTAAGGTGCAAAAGAGGAGAGAGACACTAAAAACGATGGAATAATGAGACATATTGAGATTACATTCTTGGCTAATAACTTTTCCTTTTGTCTGATACTCTCCCTCCTGGTGTTTGAAGGGCACAGGGAGTGAAATTTAATTGAAAACAGGAATTCCTAATGTGATTTAAATTCTCAATAGATGGATGAGTTTATCAGGAAAAATGTACTAATCTTTTATGTTACTAAACATAAGAAAAAAGTAAACCCCAGGTAGACCATGTGTAAGTCTTTTATGTTCTTAGAGAGCTACAACAATGCATAACTGAAGTCGAGATGATGGAGAGGGATTTCCTCTGTTGCTCTTGGGCCAGCTTCCAGTGGACAAACTAAGACGGAGATCAGGAGTTCTCATTGTGGCTCAGCAGTAACAAAACCAAATAGAATCCATGAGGATTCAGGTTCAATGCCTGGCCTCACTCAGTGGGTTAAGGATCTGGCATCGCCGTGAGCTGTGTAGGTCACAGACAAGGCTTGAATCCCGTGTTGCTGTGGTTACAGTATAGACCAGCAGCTGCAGCTCCAATTAGACCCCTATCCTGGGAACTTCCATATGCTGGGGGTACAGCCCTAAAAAAGGCCAAAAAAAAAAAAAAAACCAGAGATTATAAACCAGCTCATTTGCCATTTATATAATAGGATAGATGATGGGTTCAGTTTAATTTATGAATACATTTTCAAGTTTTTTTTTTTTAAGTAGAGGAGAAAATTAACATGAGATTCCTATATTTCTCAAACAAATTACATATGGAAGTTCTCTGAGAAAGTTTGAACATAGAAAAGCCACTCAGTTAACCCTAGTTTAAAAGTACATTTTTCATGTACTTTCCCCAGATAGTGGTAAGGTGGAATACCAAATGATATAGATACTATGGCATAACATGTTTTGAGATAGAAGGTATCCATAAATATAAATCCCATTTAAATTTCATTTACTGGGAGTTCTAGCAGTCTAAGGCATGTCCTTCCATCCAGAAGCAAGTGGTGGCTCATAGAGAGAACGATATTCAAAGGAATATAATGGTGTTTTCATACATGCTTGAAACTTACCCACTGATTCCTTGGCAATAGTATCTGATCATAGACTTAACACTTCAAAATTAAAAAAACAGAGCACTTTAACTCTCTCCCACTCTTTTGATTGCCTGATTCCGCTTCAATTTTCAGGTCTACATTTAAAATCAATTGCTCCAGCAAGCCTTTTTTGAACTTCAAAACTATGGAGATTTACCCTTTAACTACCCCCCACACACACCAAGGCATACAGTAATGCCTTTTGAAATTCAGAAATTTCAAGTTCAATGTTTGACTCCTTAAAACCATAAATTGTAATAATTCTGCTACTTGCCATGGTGATGATACCAGACCAGCCTTCTCACTATAAACAATCACAAAATTGGACGACTTCCAAGGCAACTCTTTCCATATATTAAACAACTAGCAACATAGGATTGTGATCTTTCAGAAAAGGAAAAAAATACAAGATTTGTACCATATTTGTTTGCCCAGCTTTCTTCCAAGGAATACATTCCAAACTGCTGCACACAGAGGTGGACCCCAGACGGGGCTGAGAATGTTGGAATTGGAGCACAGTGTTGATGAAGGAGATGGAAACGGTGGAGCATGGTTATTATGGAAGAAAGAGCTAAGGAGAAGGTATAACCCATGAGCTGCATGAGAGTTTCCTTTGAATTCTTGGCTGGGTGTTGAGCTATGCCTACATAGATAGGGACTGAATCCATAAGGCCAAGGAGAGAGTGTTTTCTATAGGGCTGAGAGCTTAATGGAAATATGAAAGTTTGTGTAAGACTGGAAGACAATGGAGGTCTGGACCCACTAGTGTGTACAAGAGACTCAATATTGTTAAGGGTTAAAATATTAATTCTCACCAAATGGATCTGTAGATTTAATGCAATCCCAACCAAAAACCCAGCAGGAGTTTTTATTAAATTGGCAAGTTAATTCCAAAACTCATATGGAAGTACAAAGGACTTAGAAAAGCCGAAGCAATCTGGAAAAAGGAGGGAAAATGGAGGACTTATACCACCTAGTTACAAGATTTGCCATAAAATTACAATGGTTTTGGCATGTGGATAGGCCAATAGAACAATAGAAGAACATAGAGTTCGGAAATAGATTCACAAATATAAAAATTGATTTTCACAAGGTTTCAGGGCATTTAACACTGAAAAAAATGTTTTTAATCAAACGATATTGGAATGACTAGATAAATGAATAGAAAAGTATGAATGTCAATCTCTACTTCACATCAAACACCAATTTTTTTAAAGTTGCATCATAGACCTAGATATAAAAAAAACTTCCTGAAAAGACAAGAGACTCTCTTTAAAATCTTATGTTAAGAAAAAAAAAAGGGGGGGGGAGAGAAAAATTACTACTTATAATAAAATAAAGATTGTATGGACTTCTCCAAAATTAAACAATTCTCCACATCAAAAACAAAAGCAGTATTAGGAAAACATAAAAGGCCTCATACTGAGAGAAACACTTACAATATATATATATATATATATATCTAGCAAATGACTTGATTTTGTTTAAAAAGGAAAGAAAAGCCTTATCCTTTGCAATGGGTTTTATGGAGAGATCTGATGATTCCACTTCTTTAAGGTTTGTTTAAATGACCTCCACTTCCTAGTACCTTTGGTCCACAAGATTCTCATCCCATTGAGGATTATGAGCACCAATTTCAAAACAGACGTGCAGTAGTGATTTAACTTTCAAATTAGCATAATCTCATTAAACAGCACATAAAAGTTCATAACTAATGGCATTTATTTTGATTATTGACAAAGCAAATGGGATTCTTGAGGAATAATTAAACTGATAGGACATGTTCTGATTGGTCAAGAGGTCAACAGTTATAATAAATGAAAAATTGCAATAGTTTACAAAATGACATTCTCTGGAATCAAAAGTGATCATCCTCATTACTTTGATGAGATTTTAAATGAAAGCTTAAGCAACTGGTAATGATGAAACATTTTTATATAAATCATTTGATAATGTGAAAAAAAGAATATATATGTGTGTGCGTGTGTGTGTGTGTGACAGGGTCACTTTGCTTTAAGTAGAAAGTTGATGGAACACTGTAAACCAACTATAATGGAAAAAAGAAAACTCATTAAAAAATAAATTTAAAAAAGAAAAAAATTATATTTACATATGTTTGTCTAAAAGAACTGTTTAAAATTTGGTCTGGTTTATGTTAGTTTAGTTTTTAAGAGGCTTGATCTTCAAATATTGCATTTTTTATTAAAGTGATAATAATCTTGATGGAGTTTATTGTAAAAAAAAATCTAATAGACTATTCCATCAGTATTGAAGACCTGAACTAAATGTCAGATTTTTATTACTTTGAATATTGATGGCATGTCCTATGAATTGTTTATCATGGGGATCAAGAATACCTTAATTATTTATGCTAATTTTTAATCTTATTTTTCATGGGACCTTTACATACCCATTATGTCATAACCTTATGCATTAAATAAGAAAAGTAAGAAAAGTATGAAAATATAAATCTTATTTATGAAGAAACTGAGACACAAAGGTTATCTGAGCTATCTAAAGCTATAGAACTATTTAATGACAAAAAGCAGGAATAGGGCGTGAATTTTCACGTGCCCAGTCTTTCCACCAGATCGTGGTTTTCAGTGCTTCTAGAGTAACAACCCCATGCCAATAGTAATTTCTGTAAAATCAGTGGCTCCACAAGTGAGATTAAAGTCATTTTGGTTGAATACATTCTTTGTTTTCTTTAATTTCAAAATGACTTCAATTCTTATGTCATTTTCCAAGCATGTTTGTTGAGAGTTATTGTATTTAATTTTCTTCATCACCATAATCATCTCAGGAATAAGAAAGGCATAAAAGGTACACCATGACCCAAGTCCTTATCTAGCCTTCTAGTCTCATTTCTCGCCATTCTTTGCCCAACAAGCAAAGAGCTTGTAATACTTGGTACAAGCTCCATGTTGTTTCCAATCAGTGGGCTTAAAGGCAGGTTTTTTTCCTGTCAACGGTGCACCCCTTTATTCTACCTACCTGTCTTATGTCTTCATATGATTAACTCCTGCTCTATCTATGAGGGCACAGTCCACAAACCAAGCTATAATAAGTATGAAATACATATCACACAAATATGAGAAAGAAGTGCAGGGAATATTTAACAAAACCACAATGGTAGGAGCTATTGATATGCATCTGCATAAGAATGGTGAACCAAATAGGAAAAGAATAGTAGGATGTAGGAGTACACATTAAATAAAATTGAATAGATGCCTATCAATGGTTCATTATCTACGGGAAATTAAAAATAAGAAAAAGGAAAATTAAAAGTGCTTCATGGCAGGAATCTTGATTCTTGGCAAAGGAGGATATTAAGTTTGGTTTGGGCTTATTGTAGGCATTAGTGCTGGTTACCAAATATCTCTCACTTTCTTTATTCTGGAACATAGTTGTATTGTGCTCCCCTCTCTCTGGAAGTCAGGTGACACTTTGGCCCGTGAAATGCATTCCACTTCTGGGTGGAAACTTAATGACAAGATACATAGTTCTTGTTTCCTGGAAACAGAATCATATTAGCCTTGAATCCCTGCATGGCTTGATATGAGAGAATCAAACTCGTTACATCACTGAGATTTGAGAGTGCATTTTTTTCCCCACAAGTTATCCTGACTAGCAATGGCTTTGTAGTCATTAAAATGATGCTAGAGGCAGGATGGTTGAAAATTCAATATAAATTATTTGAAAAACAAGTAAAGGGATCTTGTTCTCCCTTAAGCTTGTTTCTGGTGTCTTTATAACCTGTGTGCACATATATCAGTTGCTCAGTGGAATGGAACAAGGCAATGCTTTGACAATCTAGAAGCATTCTTTTCATTTTTTAAATTTATTTTTTATTGTTATTTCCCCCAACACACTTTTTTTTCCCACTGTACAGCATGGGGACCCAGTTACACATACATGTAACATAATTTTTTCTCCCATTGTTGTGCTCCATTGTAAGTATCTAGAGATATTCTCAGTGCTACACAGCAGGACCTCATTGTTAATCCATTCCAAAAGCAATAGTCTGCATCCGTTAACCCCAAGCTCCCAATCCCTCCCACTCCCTCCCCCTCCCCTGGGCAACCACAAGTCTATTCTCCAAGTCTATGATTTTCTTTTCTGTGGAAAGGTTCATTTGTGCTGTATTTTAGATATCAGATATGACTGATATCCTATGGTATTTGTCTTTCTCTTTCTGATTTACCTCACTCAGTATGAGAGTCTCTAGTTTCATCTACGTTGCTGCAAATGGCATTCTTTTATTCTTTTTTATGGCTGAGTAGTAGTCCATTGTGTATATACACCACATGTTCCTAATCCAATCGTCTGTCGATGGACATTTGGAAAAAAAAAAAAAAGATGTAATTTTTAGAAGGAAGCAGTTTTGAAAGCTCTTTTATGAATGTAACTCTTCAACAAAGACCTTCTGGGTGGGAGAGTGGATGACCACAGTCTCTTCAATTCTCCTCTACCACTTCCCAAAATGGGAAGAAAATTTTGTAGTATGGGAGAGACCTGCAGAAATTTGGTCACCTTCAGTATTATGTTTGTGAGGGAGTGTGTGCAAGTGGCTCCGTAGCATTGCTTGTCTTCTCTTTTCCTTTCCTTTTCCTCCTTTTTAAACTTTACTCTACCATCTCTCCTTTCCAGAAAATGAGGAAAAGGGATAGGATTTCTTCAGTAGCAGAAAGCTTTGGACTCTGCTCCAAACACACACTTATTGCAATAATGGCTTGGTAAACCTGCAGAGAGCAAAAACCAACACTCAACACTTTCTTTTTTCTTGTCCCAGGCTAGGTAGAAATGCTCTGACCCATCTGGTTATAGCCATTATTATTCTATTCTCAGGCCATGACCTCTGGATGAGGAGAGAATTCATATCACAAGGTCAAGAGGGAAGTGTACTGGAACTTTTCACACTCTCTAGGCACTTGGTAGGTCACAGGGAGAGGTTTTTCTATCCTGTGTGTTCTGTACATAAATCTCAGAAGTTTTCCCCCATAATTTGTAGTACACTGACTTCTGCTATTGGAGAACTTATTTCCAAAATGTGTATAAATATTACCTGAATAATTGATGAAAATTGTTCTGGCCTCCCCCTAGGAAATTCATTTGTAGTTTTGAGGTGAGTCCTAGTAATCAACAATTTAATCAGTACCACTCTCTTTCCCAGAGAGACTCTGAGATAGTGATATGAAAATACCTCATTTGAAACATTCTAGGTTAGAGAATTGGGTTTATTGTTTTACATATAAATTATTTTCATTATGCTTTATCATAAAGCTCGACTTGTTCCCAGAGGAAATATATAGACATGAAGTGAACAACATGTGTACTCAACTACTTTAATTGAAAGAGTGGCATGCAAATTTCAGTGCTATTAACAAAACCAAAATGGGTTTGCTTTTCTAGATAACCGAATATGTTAAAACTTCAGTACTTTCCTTCTATGGCTTAATTCTATAAATTCTTCATCATTTTCATTTTATAGGTACTAGAATGTATTATGAATTCCTTTACAGTAAGAGGAATGACTTAATGTTTTAGTTTTAGGGTTTTTTTTTTTTTTAATTCTAGCACAAAGCATAAAAACCAGCATAAAATTGGTGAAAAATAAAAACGTGACCTATTAAACTAAATTGACATTGATCTTTTCCATAGAGGAAAGTCTTTTGTTTATTTATGGTAGTTACCTCAATATGACAAAAGCTTTTTTAAGCATGCCACATTTCAAAGATGGACCACTTTCCCTAGAATACACATATTTTTTTTTGAATGATACATATGAAACTTATTAAGGAGAAGTCAAATACCAAAGGTCAGTTGCTCTGTTTTTGCAGTTACAGTAGTTTTCAGACAGACACTTCTGCTCCTGTTCTAAAAACTGTGACTAAGAGCTGTCTGTCTGGATGATACCAGTCAATAAGAGTAATATTGATCTCTATGATACCCATCTAGATTTCCTAGCATTGTCTTTCTGTTTATCAGTTCTCTCATTAGACATGAATTTTGAATCTGCTGTATGTAAGAGATAAAAATATGGGGGAAAAGAGTCCCAAAATAAAGTTTCCCCCTAGAGATAACAGGATATAAACAAAAATAATCATTACACAAACCAGAAAGTGTAGTTCTCACTTTCAAGATGGCCTCCAATGGGCTCTACTTCTTGGTTTTTGCAACTTTCTACAGTGTTCTTCCATACTGAACAGTGGCTGTCTGTACTACCAATAAGTTAAAGAGGAGGTATCAATATGTGACTTCTGAGGCTTAGCCATAAAGGGCACTGCAGTTCTGCCTTGCTCTTGGACCACTTGCTCTGGAGGAAGCCAGTTGTATGTTGTAAAGACACTCAAACAGCCCTATATAAAGGTCATGGAGAAAGAAATTGAGGCTCCTGTCAACAGCCAGCATGGATCAGCCAGGCACATGAGGGAGCCATTGTGGAAACCAATCCTCTAGATCCAGGCAAGTCTACTCCTTAATGGCAATTTCCTGAGAGACTCCAAGACAGAACCATCTTAGGCCTCTCCTGAATCCCTGACTCATAGAGACGGTGAGATGATAAATTTTGTCATTTTAAGTTAGTAGGTTTTGAGATAATGCTTTACAGCAAATGATAACTAAGTAATTAGCATAAACTCTTCCAAGAAAAATCCAGTGTTATGGAAGTTATGAGGAAATGTTTCATGGAGGAGATAACATTTGAGTGAGAAACCTTGTAAAATGATAGAATTTAGAAATGCAGAGATGAGATAGAAAGCTATTCTAGGTAGCAGGAGGAATACATGTAAATCCTGAGAGACAGTGACATGTAAAGAGCATTAGACAAATATCAAGTGGTCCTGTTTGATTCTAACATTCATCCCTCCATGTGTCTCAATGTTGTGGGCTTTGTGGGACTGAGTCTAGAGGTAGGGCTCTTTCTTATTCGAAGCCAAGAGCATTTTGAATATGTGTAGCTGAGCGTAAAACTGAGCAGCATAAGCTTGGCAAGTCAGAAAATGTAGAACAAAATAGGTCATCAAAGCAAGAGATAAGGCAAGACTTGGAAAAGCTCAGGGACAAGGGAGCAAGGAATACAGAAGAGGGTTGATTCAGAATGAAAACGCTGTTGCATATGGATGAGTTTCTCACATAAGCATACTACATCTGACTTGACATGCATGCAGACTAATCCTATTGAAAGCATCAAGGAAGATTATAAATATAGACACAAATATCACAAACAAAAACTAAATGCAGCAGTGTATATAAAACAAATAGGCTTTATTTAAGGAATATGAGAGTAGCTTAACAACAGAAAATTTGTGAGTGCAATTCACTATAGTACTGGATAGAAGGAAAATACATTAATTGCTGCAGAAAAAAAAACTTGATAAAATTATTATGTTAAGAACCCTTAGAAAACCAGAAATAGAAATTTTTTTAACCTGAAGAATAAGTAGAGCTTCTATGCAAACTCTGGAAAATATAATTGTGAGGAGATACTAAATTTATGGAATTAGATAAGTGTATCAGCTTACACTTATTAATAGATAAATCCCAGATTATCAGAATTTTAAGAAGTGAAAGCTTATTCCTCCATTATATCACAGATTAACTGGCTGGTTAGCTGGATCCCCACTTGGCCAATAGGAGCTTTTTCCATGTCAAGATTCTTCCTATGTTTAGACTCTGCCATCCTTTAGGTCTTTAAATTTTCTCCTGTGGAAGTGGAAGGAGAATGGAAGACCACGTGTGGGAGGTTTCTATGGAGGTTCCCGGAAGTGGCATATGCCCACACTGCTTTGACTGACGGTTTCCATTGGCACACTTAACTAAAAGAAGTTGGGAAATTTAGACTTCTGGAAGAAAATAAAATACCAGAGGAAAGGGAAAAATGTGTTTTGTTAACATTTAGCACTTGCTGAGGGTTATTTAGCATTTACCAAACGTCTATTCCATTGTTCTCACACACACAATACATTTTACCATTCTCCCAAACAAAACAAACCAAAAGTCCTACCTTGTGGGAAATTCGGTTCAAAATCGGGATTCTATTCTAAGAGATAGGCATTCCTCTGCATTAGGTCATGCAGCAATTTATGAATTAAAAAGACAACTCATATGTTTCCTTCCATCCTCACCTCCCTTGTCAGTATGGAGGAATGTGAATAGAATAACTGCAATAAACAAGTCCATTCAGAAAAGGGAAAATGGGAGGCACGTACCAGTCACTTCTTCAAAACAACAATCAAATCACTCTGGGCAGGTATAAGAAGTTCCTCTGCCATACAGTGGAGTAGTTGCTTGCTTAGACTCCAGTTCTGCTCTTTGGGGGACTACGAGTGATTCTTTTTTCTTTGTCCTTAGCCCTACTAGAGATTCTTTCTTCTCCTTCATCTTCTACATTAAATCTGAAATGTTTAGCAAGTATATAACTCATGAGGACAATATAGAAATCGGTCCTGTTTCCTGCTTATGCAACTCTGAGGCTCAAAGTAAATGTTAAGTTCAAATGGTCAAAGGCATTTTTAGTCTAGTCTTGCAATTTGATTACCTCAAAAAAAAGGGGGTAGGGGAAATATTTGTCAGTGTTTTACAAAGCTGAACATGTACTTATCATAGGACCTAGTAATTGAACTCTTGAATATTACTTCAGAGAAATAAAAACATAGGTTCACTCAAAAGCCTGTAAACAAATGTTCATAACAGGTTTATTCAAAATAGCTAGTAACTGGATATGACCCAGATATACTTCAATAGGTAAATGATTAAACAAGCCGTGTGGCACCTTAACACTTTGGAAGATTATTCAGCAATAAAAAGGAACAAATATTGATACATGCACAATAAAGATGGATCTTGTATCAAATACCTATTGCTTCTATAACAAAGTACCATCAACTTAGTGACTTACAATAGTGCTAATTTATGAGTTCCAGCTATGGCCCAGTGGGTTAAGATTCTAACTACAGTGGCTCAGGTTGCTGCAGAGGTGCAGGTTGGCTCCCTGGCCCTGCGCATTGAGTTAAAGGACCTGACATTGCTGCAACTGTAACGTAGGTTGCAGCTGTGGCTCGAATTCAGTCCTTGGTCCAGAAACTTCAATGTGCCATGGGTGTGGCCATAAAAAAAGTAGAAATTTGTTATCTTACAGTTTGGGCGATCTGAAGGCTAAAACCAGAATGTTAGCTAAGTGACATTCCCTCTGGAGGTTTCAGGAAGAACCCATTTCTTTGTCTTTTTCAGCTTCTGGAAATTTCCTGCATTAGTTGGCTCATGGCCACCTCCTCTTTTCATTCCAATCACTGGCTTCCATTTTATATAGACTATTTCTCTTTGGTCCTTTTACCCCCTTTTCTAAGGACCACTGTGTGTATTTTGTCTCCCTACCTAGACTATGGATAAACCATTACCAATATAATTATTCTCATCCTTATCAGCCTTGTCATCACCATCATCATGATAGCAGCAGCAGTGGTAATAGAGGCTCTTTGTGCTTTTCTTTTACAGAGTATCTCATTTAATTCTCACAAGAAGCCTTTGGTTCATGGATTGTTGTCATCTCTACTTTACAAATAACACTCTGAAATGATAAATAACTTACTTAAAATCTTATAGAAAGTGGAGCTGGAATTTGAAATTGATCAGTCTGAATTCAGTGCTCATGTGCTGGAATGCTGGTGACACAGCCTCAAAAGAGGTCAATGTAGTATATTATTTAAATAATAAAACCATTTAAAAGTTCCCAGTATTATGCCAAGCACTTAGCAGACACTCAATGCACATTAGTTTTTTCCATGACTGTCTGTCTGTCTGTCTCTGTCTTTCTGTTTCTGTCTCTCTCAGGAATAGAAACAATTACTATTAAAACAAACAAAAACTTGCCACAGTTCCGCACTCTAGGGATATGTGAAATTCAAAGGCAGGTGCTTTGAGATGGAAAAGTTTTTCATGTGTAATTTGGATATGCAAGTACAGAGTACAGAGCCTGATTTGTGATGGGGATTCCATGTTAAATATATCTGTATAGTAAAGTAGTGGAATTTGGAATTTAGGAGCTCCAGATGGCAACCAAGGAGTGTGGGATGGGGCCCCAGTAGAATATCCCAGTAAAAGAGCTGTGTACAATTCTTAAACAATGGATGGAGGGCCATGAAAGATGCAATGACCTCTAAGGAGGAAAAAGGGCAGAGAGAAAACTCAGGTAATCAGAATAACCAAGGAGCATTTGGGGGGAGTTAATGTCTATGATTCAAGGCTGTTTTCTCCAATTCTGAAGAATCAGAATGTTTCCTTGCTGCACCCTGCCATTGGTGACACTGAAACCTTAGTGAAATTAGTCATGCTAGAAAGTCAGTGTTTTCCCCAAGTGTGAAAGAGAATGGGTAGCATTCCTGAACAGGGTAAAATGTATTGCAGAAAATAATTTCCCAGAGCTGAGTTAAAATCAGGGCCCTGGTGACAGCAAAAGATTAGGATGCTCTACAGTCTGTTCTGGAGTAGACCAAGTTCAAACTTGTACTGATTACTGCGTGACAGGTCAATAAATCAGGACACAAGTTTATTTGGAAAGCTGGCCGGCTGAGAAGATGGTGGTCTAGGGTCCTAAAAGAACCATCTTACCTGAATTGGAGTTCAGGGTTCTTATATGCTAATAAGGGAGGGGGTGTGGCTGGTTATTGCAAACTTCTTGGTGCAAGAATGCTTAGTTCTTGCAACTATCCAGGCAGGTCTGGCGTCAATGTCCTGTGAACCTCTACCAAGATAAATGTTATTCTCTGTTTTGCAAATTTTATCTCTATATGAAATGAAAAAGTGTTGTACCTTTAAAGGTCAGAGTTATAGTGTATATTTCAGGCTACAGGCAACATTTTTTCTACAAAAGGTGCCAGGCCAGCATGACTAAGCATAGATAATAGAGCACAAATGTTAAAGAAATAGATGCAATACGGAGTCAGGTTTGTTCTCTGTTACAGACACAGATGCCCTCATTTTCAATCAAACTAGAGCAAAGTGATGTTTTATATCAGAATGAAAGGGGAAGCCACTCCTGCTAGTTCTCTGGAAAAAGACTCCTAGGAGGAATTATACGAGATTACCCCCATGCTGTCCCTTCACATTGCCCACTGAGGGGCCACCATGCAAGACATGTACCAGAAAAGCTTGGAGAACTGACAGGTCTTGGTCTTTGGCAGCCTTGAAGGAAGTTGAGTGAATGATTTTTGTCAAGATAAGTCCCCCAGGAATCATGAACCTAATTCTACACTGTGTCTAAATGGCTTCTTCCCGAATGCAGTGGCAGCATTTTCTCCTCTTTCTTCATCTCATCCTTTAGGGCAGCTCGTAAGTGAGGCAGCTTATTGAGATTTAGTAGAATGGAACCATGAATATCAATAAGACCCTTGATCCTTCTCAGTGAAGGCAAGTGAGCTGGGGCTGCCTCTCAGCTCTTTGAGAGACAAGAGGCTATTATGACCATGCACTTTTTAACCTGTTCTGGAGAGACAGCAATCACACCCTGCCATAATTCCATTAGTTAATGAATACTTTAAGAATGTGTCTATCGTAAAAATACACTTAAAAATTAGTCAATCAATTATCTCTTCTGTTAATGTTTCCTCCTGTTTTTTAATCGTCTTCATTTAACTGAGACCATACGGGAAAGATGTGATTAATTCTTAGATTTAAAATCTTCAAGTGATTGTGTAGATAGATTGAGAAAGGAAAGAACAATTTATGGTTCTTTTTTTTTTTTCTTTTTATGTCCACACCTTGAAGTCCCCAGGCTAGGGGGAGAATGAGAGTTGCAGCTGCAGGCCTATGCCACAGTCACAGCAACACCAGATCTAAGCTGCATCTGCAACCTACCTCGAAACTTGTGGCAATGCAGAATCCTTAACCAACTGAGCGAGGCCGGGGATCAAATCAGCATCCTTACAGATACTATGTGGGGTTTTTAACCTTCTGAGTCACAACAGTAATTCCAACTCCTGATTCTTAACATGAGGCAAGTATGTCAGTTTTGAATACCTTTGTCCATAGCAGAACAATCATTTTTTCAGTTTTTCTTGTTGAGCTTAGACTCTGCCTCAGAATCCTACTTGACACAGGAAACCTGGGAAGCACTATAAATCAGTCAATTCTCATAGGTGGATGTCATTAGGTAACTTTCATTTAATAGAAAAAGAACCTGATTTAGGATGGGGAAACCTGACTTATAATGCCTTTCATTTCTTTCAATATCTAGCTGCAAATTTAGGCAAATTACTTAATCTTACTTGGCCTATAGTTCTTGTCTTTAAATGGAAAAACTTTGGTGGCATTATGTCATATAAACATCTGACTTCTGCAAATTCAACTGTGTATATTCTACACATAATAAGAACAATAATAATAATGTTTCTACAAGAAAAATCTCAACTGAATATACACTACTTCTAGTGCTCAACCAAAGAAATAATGACTTTTTTCAATGTAGTAGAAAAAACAAGTCAGCTTGGCTTCATGAGGAAAGTGAAATAAACACAAAATCAGCTATGCTATTTTCATGAACTTTTAAAGAGATTTTTAGAGGGCAATTTTGACTCTACACAATTTTTTTTCCTTATATGCTGATTATAGATACAATCCCATTTAAGGAATGACTGGATTCTAGTAAATGCCAGAGCTAATGAGTGGTTGTGAGGTTGGATGAAGAAGAGTGCTACCCAAATATAAAGCTACAGTATGATGATGATGGTGGTGGTGGTAATAGGAAGCCCTGTGTACTATGTGTGTCCAAAAGAACATTAACATTTTGATAATGAGAAACCGTTATCTACACACTACTAAAAACTGTTTTGTTTGGTTTTCCTTTGTGTTAATAAAATGATCTATCTCCCTATGGATTCTCTCACATTCTTATACATCCATGTCATCCTGGAGAATCTTTGCAGTAGAGTCTTACCTCAATTCAATTGGTTCAGATCATGCTGGTGGGATTTAAAGGTGACACCATGGGAGAGTGAGAAGGAATTGGAGGTGGCTATGGGCTTCCAAAGACTTGAGTGTGGTACTTGATGGTAACTGGAAGAAGATGGAGCTATCATACAAGTAAGAAGACTCAGACAGGCTAACACAAGCAGCACAAGCAGTGAGAAGAGAAGAGTAGATTAATGTAGGAGTCGTTCAACAATGTAGGAGTAGTGATCAACAATGGATGGCACTGTGTAAAATTCAGTCAATGGTAGAGCTTAAAAAAATCAGGTTCTCATTTGGACATTGCTGAAACATCAACCAGATCACATCTCCAAGATGACAGAAGAGATCTTACATTTGGTTGCCATGAGGTAGTGAGATCTAGAAAGAAAACTAGAAAGAAAACCCTAATATTGAACTAAAGGATGGAATCTTCCAAAAAGCAGTGGCACAGAAAGAATCAGAAGGCCTAGAACTGTCCCTGGGATAGAATTAGGCAATATATTGGACTGATGAAGGGCCCATCTCAGAAAGATTTAAGTTTGCTCTTCACCAGAAAGCAACGACGGACTAAGAAAGAAGTCCATTCTCACTGTCAGGGTTTCAAAACTGAGACTAACCAAAATGGACATTAATCTAACATGCCAAAAGATTGGGGGACGGAAGTCAGAAAATGGTTAGTTATTAGTCACTAACTTCTATGTTCCTACATATAGAATGAAGATTATTTACAATTGAAATGTTGGTCGTGTGGCTTTGGGTTCCTCAGGCAAACCACACATCTAGCTCTGGGATGTAGAGAAGAAATTCCTCAATAATCAAAGGTGCAAAAGACAGCGAAGGCAATGCTGACCCGATCACAAGGGTTTCCTCTGTTCTGGTGACAAAGAGAAATTGTGATTTCCAGTCATTTTCAAGCTTTCTTACTTCTAAAGCACTGACTGGCTGCCATCCAAATGCCTGTCCAAAGGGTAGAAACCAATATTAGGAAGGAGAGAAATTAAGGAGTATTAGACAAATAAATTTCTGGAATTTTAACAGAGATGCATAATGCAAGATTTGAAAATGGAAAGCTATCTCCAGTTCCCTGAAACTGCTGTCTTTTATTTGAAGATGGATACTCTATAGAAGAAAAGTATGTGTGTGTGTGTGTGTGTGTGTGTGTGTGTGTGTGTGTGTACATGTATGCTATTTTGTTTTGTTTTGTTTGGCTATGTTGTTGATTTAAAACATGGTATTCTGAGTACTTTCTTTTTAATGCAGGGCTCAAAAAAATTGATAGACGTAAACAAATCACATTTCCCAGCATTCTTTTTTATTTTCAAGCCATTTTTCAGGCTTAGTTTTTCATTATCGTATTAGAGAATTTCAAGTAGAATTGTTACTGCAAAGGAGGGTTTATAACATTTGACATTTTTACACACACACACACACACACACACACACACACACGGACACACACACACTTTCTCTCTCTTTTTCCTCCTTCTCAGCTTTTGTAATTTCCATTGCAAAAAAAAATGAGAGAGATTTGGCAGAAACCCCAACTTCATCTCGGTGGTGATCTATTAAATTTATGCCCTGATGAAAACGTGTGAAATCATTTTTTGAAATTCAAATTTTATTAGGCCATTTTTAAAGTGTATTTTTCCTTTTATCTTTCTGAAATCCAGCCTCTCTTTCCCCTCTTTCAATGATTCTCCTAATACCACCTTTGAAAATACTACTCACAGATTTCATAGAATATGTTTTCCGATTTGCATGAATACGTCTAATGCAGAAGAGCTACAGCCTATAGGGAATATCAAAAAAATTTCTCTTTGAAGACCAGTTTTAATGTATCATTTAATAATTCATTTAAAAATTGTGCTAAAAGAGAGTCAATGTTCTCCCTGTCTTCTCCTGTGCGTTTGAGATTCCTACATATACTAAGTGCTGTTTTCACGTATTCAGGAAATCTATGTATTTCATAGATTGAGTTACATATATTTCACTTAAGTAGACATGTAAAGGTGTGTAAATGGACACACAAAAGAACAGAAAAACAACCACATAGACCATGCACACGAAATCCGTTTCTTCAAATGCTTACCGTTCATTGCACTCAACATTTAGAGCTGTGATGACTTTTTTAGAAGATAATTTATTTTATTTTATTTTATTTTATTTTATTTTATATTTATCTTTTTTATTTTTGTCTTTTTAGGGCCACACGCATGGCATATGGAGGTTTCCAGGTGCTAGGGTTCAAACTGGAGCTGTAGCCAGCAGCCTACGCCACAGCCACAGCAACGTGGGATCCGAGCCTTGTCTGCAACCTACACCACAGCTCACAGCCATGCTGGATCCTTAACCACCTGAGCAAGGCCAGGGATCGAACCTGCATCCTCATGGATACTAGTCAGATTCATTTCTGCTGAGCCACGATAGGAACTGGGTGTTATCAGGTATCAGGACCATCTTCAATGATATGATAAAAGCTAAAAATGAATAACAATGATAAATCAACTTGGCCATCATTTTGTTTCTTCTAAAAATAATACTAGTAAAATAAATGATTTTCTCTACAATATCCAGAAGAGATATTTATTTATCTAATGTTTACTTCAATGATTTTTAAACCATATAAGGAGACTATTAAAAATGCACGTAATTGGGACATTATTCTGATGTAGTCTGGCCTACTTAGGGTTTAGACATCCACATTTTAACAAGTGTCCCAGGTGATCATTCAGACTATCCTTGAATAACAATTTGAGAAGCCAAGCTTCTCTTGAATGTGGCAGGAAATACACCTTCAGTAACTTTAAGTTTTGTTTTCATAGAATATTTTCTTACTTCTCAGACATAGTCCCATTACCCCACAAGGATAGAACTCCAAGGAAACTTAACCAAAAATAGATGAAAATGAAGGGTGCGGTATATAAAATATTTTTCTGAAGACTATACCCAGTTTTCTTTTGGTCTCTGCCATCTGATAGCTTTTAGATCTTGTTCTTTTTTAAGATCTCCAAATTAGCATTTTTAAAAAATAAAATATTTCAAAGCTAGTTGATTTAATGGAGTTCTCTAGGATAAAAAAAAATTTTTAAATGCTCTTATTGTTTCTAACTGTCAGAGAACATGAAAATAACCTCAATTTTACTTAAAACTTTTAACTCATTTTTAAAAAAGATTTTCTACATTCATTAGCAGGTGATTGCTATGCAAAGCTCATAAAAAAAAGGAAATATTTATGCTAATTTTTACTTATTCTGCTGCATATCAGAAAGTTTGCATGCTACATTTCTACTGTATATTTGAGCAAGTGTATGAAACAATAATAATGAAATAAAAACAAATGGTAGTCATAGTAGGGTGGTGGGGGTGGTAATTAATATTTTCATGGAACAGTTACTATGTTCAAAGCGTCGTGCTAAACACTTCATGTAACTTATCTAAAGTATTTATCACAACAGTCTCATAAAGAAGGGAAAGATTTATTGCAGCTTACTGATTAGGAAACTGAGGCTTAGGTAAACTTGCCCATGGTGGAAGAGATGGCAAAGACACCAAATGGGCAGGAACCTCAGGACTGCCTCTTCCAATGTCCATTTTTTAAACACATAGTGGCCCAGCATTAAATAATTTAGAGTCAGCACTAAAATAATTGTTGACATTTAAACTCTGTTTCTTACGATATTTACAGACATTAAAACAAATCTCTTCTGCTAATAAAAATCTACTAACAGTGGTTCGTGATTCTGAATCCACTCCATCTTTGAACCCATGTGAATATCCCCAAACCATATTATGGAAATTGTAGTTAAGCATCTTTAAAAAATATATTTTTTAAAATGTTCCTGAGAAAAGGACTTAATCAGACAGGATGGGGCAACTGTCTCCCTTGCTTATCTTCACGTCACTGGTTGACACGCCTCCCAACTGACATCACCGAGGTCCTCAGGTTGGGATGGGAAGACAACTTGAGAAACAGGTAGCCATGGGGAAAGCCTCTCACCTCCATAGCAAAGCCAAAGTCCTCTTTTCATAATGGAGCCAAATCTTAAAATGCAAACACTGCAGAATCCCAAAATATGGACTCAAGTAATTGTTAGATAACCCCTGGGAATAGGTGTCAATGGTTTAAGGGCAAGAGAATTTGACTGGGTGGAAGGAGAGAAAAAGCACATGAAAGTACATGGAAACATAGCATTTTCCTAGTTTACGAAGTAACAGAGCCCCCTTTGCTTGACCTCTGAGAGCAGTTTCTGTCATGTCATCTTCATAAAAGTATTCAAGACTTGTATGTTGCCAGCTCAGTCCCTTGGATTTTACTGGAGATTTTAAATGAAATGGATGTATATTTCTGTACACTTTGTACTTAGATCTTTTCCTCAGGATCATAGGACTCTTTTTAATCATAATATCAGTGCCTCTCTATGAGATACAACCCAGTGAATACCTGTGTTGACTAAAAGATGGACGTGTTTGTCTTTTACTTATTTTTTAATCAAATGAGAACTACAGAATGGTGAAAAACATTGTCCTTTCTGCTCATGCTTCTGGTCTCTCAGAATATTTAAAATATCTTATCCCATCTTTCCAGTGCAATTATCATTCCTCATCTAATACTTTCACTCTTATTTCTTTACCTTGACTTGTGCTAACTTACAGCTGATACCAAACCCAAGTTCGCTTTGCTCAATGCACAATAGGCCGATAAATCTGGAGATGAGTTTAATCAGAAAGCTAGCAGACTGAGATGACAGCTAGTGTCTCAAAAATCCATCTTCCCTCTGTAGGAATTCAGGCTCCTTTTACGCAGAGGAAGAGGAGGGGGAGGGGCCAATGGTCACTCTCTAACATTGGGGGAAGAGTCCACTACCTTTCTTGAGGGAAGAGCCCACTGCCGTGCTGACCAATGGCTGAGCAGAACCACTAAAGGCCACACACTAATGGTTGCTTGCTTACATAACTGCTTTTCCTAAATTATTCAATCTTTGGAAATTTGAGTGTGTAGGTGTATGTACGTGTTTATGTACATGCAAATATAATTTTCACAAAAATGCAGTTATCTGACAAGGCAAGTCCAAGCAGAAAATAAAACGATGATGTGAGACAAATGGAAAATACTTAGTCACATAGAGAAATATGTATCTAGAAGTTACCATGGAGATTTTATAGATATGTTACAATGTAATGGGCAAGACAAGATATAGGCTGGCATATAGACAGACACGTCTACCATTGGAATTCTTTCCTGTTTTTCTCCAGTGTATCGAAGGACATATGCTATTTGGTACACTTTAGGTTTTACAAATGATTGTAAGGTAATTGTATTATTTCATATTTATGTACTAAAATGAAGTGATGTTAATAATGTGAGGCCAATCTTTAAACTTTATCCTTAACCATCACTTTCTCATCACTGATTGTAATATGGGTGGCCACATATAATATAGATTATAATTTTATCAGGGTGACAATAAAGATAAAGCTTGCTCTGTGTGTCTCAAGATTTTCTTCTTTTCTCCTTTGGGGCTCATTTGTAACTTTCCTATTAAGCTGTGGCACTTTATGCCTCAGAGAAGAATGAGAATACTGATATTTGGATGGTTTCATTTTCTATCATTTCACATAAATTGAACTCATTTTCACAATCTCTGAAGAATATGCTTTTAATATGTGTGTCATACTTTTACTTGTATCACAGTTCAAGAGAGCTGCCTTTAGACCTACAGAGTAAATCTACAGTAAAGCCTTGTTTTATACTTACCTTATCACTCTGGATTGACGCATTATTGTATAGCTGGGAAAATACATAATCTAATTTTGCCCACTACAATCTAATTAATTAAGTTTAATCTTTCCAGTAATATAACATGCAAGGCTCATAATCATGTGAGTTTTTGTCTTGAAGGCCCCCTGCCCTGTCATCTCTGGAACCCCAGCTCCACTTGGAGACCCCTCCCAAGTCATAGGAGGGTCCTAGTCAAGAAGAGACTTTTCTAAAGCTGCCAGTCACGGCATCACTGTTTCAGCCCATCTCTTGCTCATGACCTTGGCTGAATTTCCTGAATTCCACTGAATTTTTCACTGCTCCATAGGATCTGTTCTCTCCTACCACCGATAAGGTGATCATTTCCTTTTTCGATTTTATTTTTATTAAACTGCAGTTGATTTATACTGCTGCGTCAATTTCTGCTGTTCAGCATGGTGACCTCAGTAACACACATGGATATATACACATTCTTTTTCTCATACTATCTTCCATCATGTTCTATCTCAAGAGATTGGATATAGTTCCCTGTGATGTAGTAGGACCTCAGACCATTCCTTGATCTACCAGTGGTGAGATTCTTTCTTCATAACTGACTTCAGCGGCTTATTTGAATGAGCCTATCAAACTCCTGAAGGTGGAAGGTATGGAGGTGAAGATGAGGAGTGGCAGAAGGGAGCACAAAACCCTTCTCTCACCAGAATTCAAATTATTCCATTCAGTTCTCCTATTAACATCAAAATCCTTCTTTCCTTTCTTGTTCTTTCATTTTGGGGAATGTATTGCTCTTCTCTCTGCCTTTATCACCAATGACCACAAGAGTCATGGAACCCACTCATGTAGCTGTATATTACCAGAGTCCCACTGGCAGGGTTTCCTTGCTGGCAGAAGGCAATTTGAGATGAAAAAAACAAACAGTGTCATTTGTAATGGTTTGTGAAGTAAGCTAAAAGGAATTAATGTATGTCGTAAAGTTCCATACATAGCTATTCAATAAGCATGAAATAAACACTCTTCATAATTAAATCATCTTTTCAACATGAAGATTTAATTCCCTTTAAAAATTTAGTTTAGGGAGTTTCCATGCGGCTCAGTGCTAACAAACCCAACTAGTATCCATGAGGATGCAGGTTCAATCCTTGGCCTTGCTCAGTGGGTTAAGGATCTGGCATTGCAGTGAGCTGCAGTGAAGGTCATAGATGAGGCTCTGATCTGGTGTTGCTGTGGCTGTGGCATAAACTGGTACCTACAGCTCCAATTTGACCCCTAACCTGGAAAGGGGTCTTATTCTGTGGGTGTGGGCCTAAAGAGACCAAAAAAAAAAATTAAAATAAAAATCTAGTTTATTCTTTCAGAAGTCAACATTTTAGAAAAGCCCGATAGACTAGAATAGGGATGTTACAGGACTTTATAAAGAAACCCTAAAGAAATGTATTGTACTTTTTCTCCCATAAGCTTCAGCATAAATTTTTGTAGCTTTTATAAGGGAAACCTTGCTGTTCACACAATTATTTTCCAACATGAGCAATATAGCATAGGGGAATCAATCTAGGATTTAGACTTAGAAGAGTTCAAATTCTACCTTTACCACATCCTAGTTGCTTTATTCTGGCAGCTACCTTAAATTTTTTGAGTCTTTGCAGAGGTGACTGTAAAACCTGTGTCACAGGATTATAGTAAAGATCAGAGGAGATGATATACATGTAAAGCCCTATAAATATTGTGTTTCATTGTTACTATCATGAACACTGTGTTGTTTTTATCATGACTGTCACCTTGATTTCTCTATCCAATTCTGAAAAGTTAGGTTGTTCTGTGAAATCTTTAAGTAAATATATATGTTTAACTCGATGGGATATAAAATCTGTTTATCATTGCAATTAGTTTTGACATCTGGGAAGAGATTATAAACTCCTTAAGAAGGAGAGGGAGAAAAAAAAAGCTGGAAAGAAAAGAAGGAAAGAAAGAGGGAATAAGGCAGAGAACCAAGAATGAAGGAATCAACTTATATTAACTGGTTAATCATATGCCAGGGCAAGTTGAGAAGACTTTTAAATATGTTCTCAATAACCTGAAAGATCAGGATTTTACCTTTTGTGACTCTTGTACTGGAGGAAAAATAATTTCCTCTTTGCCCTTCTGAGTTTTTAGCTGAATACCCTGTAATACAAGAAAGAGAAACAAGAGAACAAACACATGGGGGATGCCCAGGGCAAAATGAGCAGCTCCCCAAGAAGATGGCTTAAAATTTAGACTTAACTACCATCTCCTTAGGGAAAGGGAGGAGGAATTTAGGCTTCTGGGGGGGAGTGAGTGGTTTTAGGAAAGATAAATGGGCCCGTAGAAGAATAGATAGGAGGAGATATGACAGTTGGTGACAAAGTGTGTGTCTGGGCATTGACATCTGACTCCTCTTCTATAACACGTCAGTTCTCCCTGGTTGATGAAACTCCTGGGGAAGGGATTTACAACAGTTGCATTTCTTTTGGAGGATTTGACTGTAGGCAAGTAAGGAAAATTCAGAGAGAGCCTCTCCCTGCATTTACTGTATTTCATATGCTTAAAGCTCAAAACAATCAACACACCAATGCGACCCATTTTGCTATGGCCTATCCTGAACTCCTACCCTCATATTTTGGGGTGGTATATTCTGCTACTCTTCATGAAGCAGGAGATAGATGGGTCCCAGAACTGTAATCTGCTTTCTGTGGACAGAAAACTTCAAGATAAAGATTATGGCAGGAGCAAGGAGGAGCTGTGTCCTACTTGGATAAAAGATAGAGACCACCTATTTCTCATTCTTGAGGTCAAGGAGACCTGCAGAACCACACACTCGCAGAAAGGTTCCTTGGGGGTCAGAGAAGGGAGGGGCACCAGACCAACTTCACAGAGACCCTTGAGCTAGAATCCATGTACACACAGGGGAGAGCCCTGAGTCAGGCCAAATGTGTACTCAAGGCCAGATGAAGCAAGATGATGGGCCAAAGGAAGCCCAGAAGGACTGCCCTCATACAAGTGATTTAAAGGACCTCCAGAGCATGTGTCACTCCCTTCCTCTCTTGTTCTTTCTGTGTGTCTGGTTCTGGCTCTATCTCTCTGTCCCCTCCCCCCATGCCTGGAGCCTGCCTGTGCTTTCTCCACACCTATATTCTCTCTTCTCTCTCTTAATAAACATTTACTTGCCTCACTACCCTCAGTCTTTTTGCCTAATTCTTTCTCCAAAGGAGCAAGTTCTAGAGACCTACATCAGATGGTTAGGGTTGAGTGATATCACCCCACAGCCACCCAAGAATATTCACTGGTAAAGAAACTGAAATTAAGAAGGTCATCTGCCCAGGACAAAAGCTAGAAATCAAGCCCCACATGACTCAATCCATAAAATCTTCTGATGCCCACTCTAGTTAGTGAATTGGGTATATGGAGAAATCACACAAAGGAATGAAGAGATCTTTTAAGGAGAGCATGGATCTTGGCTTCCCTCTTTGTCCTCAAGAAACTATATGAAATATTGAGTGAAAAAACATCACCGAGTCCTCTCCTATTTTACCCTTCTGACATTTATGGGGAGACTTTCCCCCCAAGGATTTTCGATGGTAAATTTCCCATGCCATCTTCCTCTCCACCACCCTCTACCTCTTCACTGAGCAATCCACATATAACTTAGATGCTTCAAGTAATAGGTGGTGATTGCTGGGCTACTGTCCCCAGCCTTAGAAGTCCTGAATATGAACAGCTATTTTATTTCTATAGCACTTCTTTTTAGCCATTTTTGCATACTGCAGACATATTAACTTCTGAAACACTCTGAAACACATAGATCTACATTACTTATATTCAAATTGAGATACATTACATACATTTTTAAGTACAAAGATCTATACATGGGTAACGAGGTTCCAAAAAAGGATCTTATTCCATGCATCTTTGTAGGCATTCCCTGTTCATCTATGAACAAGACAGCAAATGGACGTACATTGACACTTTCAAAAATGAAGCTCAGAGGACGTTCTGGAGACATCTTTAAACTTTAAATGAAAGTGTTAAGGAGGAAAGATGGCATGTGGTAGGAGGAAAAGTGTACCGTGTCACTCTGGAGATACTGATCAGGTATCAGTGATGTGGATGAGGGAGGGACCATGTCTGCAAGGCCACCGTTGCATCCCTAGGGCCTGGCCTGGGACCAATGCCATCAGAAGTGTGTGTTCCCATTTGAATGAACCAGTGAGTGGATAATAGTCTGACCTATGCTGAGGACCAACAAAATAAATTCATTGAGGATGGAGATTTCTTCCTCTGCTTCAGGACAATAACTTTCCATGTGTTAGTGCAGCTAGGACCACAGCAAGGAAAGAGATACCAATGTCCAGAAAGCTGCAAAGGCACTGAAGGGGCTACAGAAACTTCCCAAGGATTCTCAATGTGTAGCAGGCAGAGAGCCATATGGGGGCAAAGAGGGAAATTGTAATGGCTTTCCAAGAATACCCATGAATCATCAAAGTGACTCTGCTATCATAACCGAGGGACTTGGAGCTTGGGTTCCAGAATTATAAAGGTACACCCAGAGCCAATGTCTATTCTTAATGAGAAGTATAAACACTCTATTTTGCATCTTTCAGGCTTGTGTGTCCTGGGAAGCAAGTACATACATATTTAATTCAGTTAAAAATTACTTCCCATTGGCAGATGTTGGAATATTAGCTTCAGAGCAGAGAAGAAGCATTAAAATATTCACTAAATACATCAATATGTTGAACCGTCTGTGGGTTTTAAAATTGTATTGTGTATTCCATTATGGAAATATGCATGTGGTTTGTTAGGTGAGCAAGGCAAAAACACAAAGCCATATGTACACACTGTGTTTACAACTGTGCTAAAATGTACAGTTAGAGGACTTGAGAGAGAGAGAGAATGACCACATGATCATTAATAAGGATGTAAATATTTGGTATTTTTAAGTTTACAGGACATTTTCCCTGTAAATTTCTATACGGTAAAATTCCTCGTAAAGAAAGTGGTCGTCCCATCAAAGCATCCATACCATGTGTAGCCAGATGGAGATATTCTGTGTTCCATTCCCACGATAACACAGAAGGACCATAATTTAGGTTATTCAGTCTATAATGGCTCTACCACTAAAAATAAATGATTTACCAACAGGCATACAGACCGAGGAAAAAAGCATTAATAAACTTTACAATGAGCTTCCCTAGACAAGTTTTATTGTTTTGCATTTAGGTTATACTAAGTCAGTTGTCAACTAGACACATAGGTTCAATTTAGAAAAATTATTAAGTATATTATTTCACAATAATCATTCTTGTTTTTCATTCAGACTCAGTGGATTTCACATCTTTCCCCTGATGGTCATTTCCTTTGAATAAAAGAACTGGGAAAGTTTCTGAGATTCCAGTCTGGAGAGAAGACGAAAAGGGCTGAGTAGAAACACAATTAACAGTGGTACTTTGCATATTTCATCACTTTTCAGTAAACAGATGTTCTGTTAGCTGGCCAGACTACAAGTGCCAGAATCATATGAGGAACATAATTACCGAAAGCCTTTATGATAAATAAAATCCAGCTCTCATCTGCAAAGACTCCTCCAGAAGCTTCATACATGTGTGATCTTCACCCTTTTTTTATTCTTCCCCTAACTCTTCATTCCATCACCCTGTACTATCCTCTCTCTTAGGTAGAAGATTCAGAAGAGGGAGAATAATATTAGAAGTAAAGGAACTGAGACATTAGATCAGCAGAGTGTTTTTCCTGGAAACCCTTCCAAGTTCTGTCTGGAGACATCAGGTTCTAACATACTGAGAAGGGTAGGTACTTTTGATAAATAGTTTCCATTTGGGATTTAGTGGACAAGACAATGGAGTCATTTGCAGACACCAGTCATGGGTAGATTCAACTTTACATGTGACTGTCTCACCTGCCATTTTGGACAAGGTGATCAGAGTTTGGAACAGAAGACAAGATAAGAGAAGAGGGGCCCCTTCTCCTTTGCCTATCCTCATCCTCAAAGCTGTGCCTTAGGGGAGGGGTGGTGGGCCAGGTGCTAATGGGAGAGGGGTATTAAGGAAAGAGTGGAGGTAAATAGGAATTCAAGTATATCCTTGTTCAAGGCAATCAGCAGAAATTGCCTCTTAAATCTCAATCTTTCAGTTACCATTAGTTCAGGAGATTCAAACCAAGTCACAGCTATCTCAATCACTAAGCCATATGTGTTTCTACAGCATTAGCACTAACTCCTCCCAGCAAAAGAAATCTCACCCATCTTTTTTTTTTTTTTTTTTTTTTGTCTTTTTGCCATTTCTTGGGCCGCTCCTGCGGCATATGGATGTTCCCAGGCTAGGGGTCTAATCAGAGTTGTAGCCACCGGCCTACACCAGAGCCACAGCAACACGGGATCCAAGCAGTGTCTGCAACCTACACCACAGCTCACGGCAATGCCGGATCCTTAACCCACTGAGCAAGGCCAGGGATTGAACCCGCAACTTCATGGTTCCTAGTCGGATTTGTTAGCCACTGAGCAATGACGGGAACTCCAACCTCACCCATCTTGATGTTTAAATACTCTTTCTGTTATTACAGGATCACAAAATTCTGTGGATGTATTCAAAAGTCATATCCCTACACTTTTCACTTCTTCTAAGCCTTTTTAGGGAACTCTTTCCCAAGAATGACCCTACGCATTCAATTATTTCACCCGACATGCAGTCCCCCAATCCTTTGTTCAGTTTTGCTCAGTTTGTGCCACTAAGTGGCTGTACTGCTGATGCCTGAACCACTTCCTGACAGATTACACCCAGCGCTACCACCTCTTCTCAGGTGGCAGTCTCAGAATTCCCCAGTCTGGCAGGCTTCAGACTGATCAAATTATGTGATTAATTGCAACTTTCCAGTCTGACAATTCTTTGCAGACTGTGGAGGGAGAGGTTGCTTGAGAAAATGCCTATGGGGAATCAAGCTGTTCACAAGCCATTGCTAAGGGATGATGGTTCCATAAAGAATGGCTGCAAGGAAGAAATCCCGTTGTTAGTCCAGAAGGCCAGTGTCACATCCTATTGGTTACACCAGATGCAGTTCATTCAGGCCCCTTTTGCAAGAGGCCTTGGCTAGAAGCTATGATACCTTGGAATTGATAGCAAAATTAAACCATTTGGCTCAGGAAGCCGACGCATGCCTGATAACTTAGGCTGAGTGTACTAGTGAAACTATCAAACAATCATGATCAATAATGCATATTGGATTTGTTGAACCATAAAAAGAAAATACTTTTCAATTTTGAAAGACTTTCTCAGAATAGCTTCCAACATCTACGGTTTTCCCTAAAACCTTCTTCCACCTGTAGCCATCACAGCTTTATGGCAAAGGCACTATTTACCTCTTTTGAATTCAGAGACTAAGCTACCAGGATTATCATCCAGCCTGTCTCATTGCAATTTCTCCTTGACTAGAAGGTCTAGCTAAATGCATGAAACATCCTGCATGAAACCTACCTTATTTTACAGACAATGCCCCCTCCTACCACCTTTCCTTTTTTACAGTTCTGGACTTCAGGTGTTACCTTAATGAGATGCACCTAGTGTAGGTCTTCGCATCCCCTACTGTCTCCTCAATCCCAGTCTCATAATTTCAAGAGCAAATATGAGCATATTGACAGCATATAACTTTAAACAACTCTTACAAATTGTGTTATTGCACTATAATGACCTCTAATTTGTTGTCAGAAGAGTTTCTCTTAGAGTTCCCATCATGGCCCTGTGGTAACGAAACTGACTAGTATTCGTGAGGAGGTGGGTTTGATCCCTGGCCTTGCTCAGTGGGTTAAAGATGTGTTGCCGTGAGCTATGGTGTTGGTCCCAGGTATGGCTTGGATCTAGCATGGCTGTGGCTGTGGCTGACAGTTGCAGCTCTGATTTGACCCCTAGCCTGGGAACTTCCATATGCCATGGATGTTGCCCCCCCGCCAAAAAAAGACAAAAACAAAAGAGTGGCTCTTAAAATCCACAGTCACTTTTTTAAATTGTAGTATTCTTCCCTGGATTCTAAAAGAGAATATTTTGAATTAAGACTAGAAGGCATTTCTTACTATGCTTGCTTTACATTGTTTATAAGAAATGGTATGTTGATAATAACTACCTGTATTGCTGCGGTGTGACAAATTTAGAGTTTATTCACAAACTGGGGCATAATATTTCAGGATTGATTAGTAATATATATTGTTGGCTTAAGGGAAAAACTTCAGGTAGACATGCTGTATATTTGCCATTTTTCTCTTAAATTTTTTCATAAAGAATTAATTTTAAATGTTTTATTCATTTACAAGATCAGAGGAACAGGACACCAACTACAGCTAGAGGGACAATTTCTGCCACTAACTGCTCTTGTAACTAAAGATTTATTGCTTGTAAATAAAGTTTTATTGGAACACAATCATGGTCATTTGTTTACATGTTGCCTATGGCTGCTTTTGTGCTATAGCAAACATTGGATAATTGTGACAGAGATTGCATGGCTCATAAAGCCTTCATATTCGCTATTATGACTCTTTACAGAAAATAAAAGAGTCTGCTTTCTGATCTAAAAAGAAACAATACTACCTTCTTGACTCCTATCTCCATAGACCCCAAGGCTAAGGCCATTTAATCCTTCCTGTTGGCTCAGTCTTGCCTGGTCCTTAGTGAAATACCTTTCACTGAAAAGCTTAGGTGTATCAGCATCAGGTTATCATCTTTACACTCTCAAACTGGTCCTCAAAGAGGTTCTCAGATATGACTTCAGCAGACCTTACTCCCCCAGCTATTGTAACTGGCATCTGTCCATTTTCTGTAACCAAGTTGATACTTTGTATTCTGATTCCAAACTTGTGATATTAACATCTCCCACTTTCCACTGTCTCTTTCTCCCAGTCTTCCATATACCAGCCACCTATCTGAAACCCAGGAGATAATCTACCCCAATTCTTGTGGTTACCAACTACTGCTTCATTTAGAACCACTTCAAAGCCCATGGTTTCAAATAACAATTGTTATGAGCACTCATGTATCCATCTGAGCACTGCTTTGGACTGGGCCTAGTCATGGGTCTGTAGGTCAACAAGGCACTCCGATTCAGCATGTGTTTGGATGGGAGCGGTTTAACTGGTTAGCTCTACTCCACATTTCTCCCAACCTCCTCTGAGAGTCAGCAGGCTAATCTGGGCATAGCATTGCCCTTCTAATCGCATAATCGCAGGAAAACAAGCTCACCCACACAAGTGTTTTTCAAGCCTCTCCTTGCTTATGTCTGTTACAACCCATCGCCCAAAGCAAGTCTCCAGGCCAAACCCAGAGTCAAAGAGTAGGAGCAAATCTCCACCCACATAAAACAGTCTACAATGTTACCTGGCAAAGGGCATGAATAGTGACCATTAACGTAACCTACCAAAAGGATGGTCTCAGGAGAAGAGTAAATGGCCCATCTGTCCAATATCTCCATCAACCTGATTCAGAGCTGAACAAAATCACCAGCATATCATACCATGGTACACTCCTAAGAAATAAATGCTGGGTGCCATTCCAGATCTTCTGACTCCTAATTCCAAGCCATGCATGAGAGAATTACATCTTAACCCAAATTCTACCAACAGCAATGGCATTCTTGAAATATGCACATCTTTTAGAAGGTGCTCTATTCATTGAAGTTCACCTGTGCATCCTTATCTCATAGCACATATAATTGGAATGATGACAGTAAGGCATCAGATCAGGCTGAGCTGATGATATTGAACAAATCAATATATGCTGTTAGCAACCACTATCTTCTTTATTTTTTAATTTCGAGATAATTGTGGACCCACATGCAGGTGTAAGAAATAATTCAGAAGGATACTACATACCCTTCACCCCCAGTGGTGATGTCTTTAAAATCTATAGTATAATATCACAAACAGGGTACAGACATTGATGGAATCCATCAACTTTATTCAGATTTTACCACTTTTTTTATGCACTTGTGAATATGTGTGTGTGTGGTTTTATATATTTTTATCAAGTGTAGATGTATGTAGCTATCACTGTAGTCAAGATGTCAAGATACAGAACAGTTCTATCAAGCATCTATTTTTAACTAGTCTAAGATCAGTGAATTCTGTGAAAGCGCTGAGAATCAACCTCAGCGTGGGATTTTTTTTGAACAGTCTCAACATTTGGTTCATGTCATCCAGGCATAGCCTCTGTCAGACACAGGATATTTGTCTCTTTTTTTAAACAGGTAATTGCCAGTTAAATGAGTCACATAACTACTCTCCTCTCAAGTGACCATGGAATGCTTATACAGTGTGTATCTCCTTACAAATCTAATAAGAGCTGTGTAAAATGAATTAAAAAGTGTTTCACTGAAATGCTATCTCAAGGAAACCCGGCCTCTGCCCATTAGAGTTGAAGTTGTGAAAGAATCTGAAACATATTGACGAGTAAGCCTCATTTAGGTATTTACTAAAATGATATTGCTTCAATTTTTCCTGCTGCTGATCTCATCAGAAATGATTTTTTGGCCATGCTAGTTGTCTTGGCTCCAAACTGTCAATTAATGAATTACTATAACAAATGACTTGGGTCTCTGACTCTTATAGCCATGTCATAAATGGAAGATTTGACAATGGGCTTGATGAGCATGGGATTTCATGGTACCCATTACCAGAGAAGGTGCTAGGTTTCTTTGCTCAGACTCCACATCTGACTTTTGTGAGTAAAGACTTCAGAAAAATGTGATCTTGACAGAAGCATTTGTGGATTTGTTGCTTTGTGTCCATTTAGCACACTGCGTTAGGATTTGGGGGATATACCATACCCACAACCCTATACAGTACATTTGTGTACTGAGGATAATCGCAACACAGTAAGGCCAGAAGGGCCTTCATGTAGTCAAGGAGTTTACAGTATTTTTTGAACATTAGAATTTTTTATTCAGGCATTCCTGTTGTGGCTCAGCAGAAACAAATCCAACTAGTATCCATGAGGATGCGAGTTGGATCCCTGGCCTTGGGTATCCAGCGTTGCTGCGAGCTGTGGTGTAGGTTGAAGACATGGATATCCCACGTTGCTGTGCCTGTGGTATAGGCCAGCAGCTGTAGCTCTGATTCAATCCCTAGCCTTGGAACTTCCGTATGCCACAGGTGCAGCCCTTAAAAAAAAAAAAAAAAAAAAAAAAAAAAAAAAAAAAAAGAATTTTTGTTCAAATGCATCCTTTAAAATATTTTTTAAAAGCTGTACATGGTATGAAAACTATGGAGAATACTATGGAGGTTCCTCAGAAAAATGAATACAGACCCACCATATGATCCAGCAACCCCACTCCTGGGCATGTATCTAGATAAAACTACAATTTAAAAAGATATATGCACCTGTATATTTGCAGCAGCACTATTCACAGTAGCCAAGACATGTAGACAACCCAAATGTCTATTAACATATGAGTGGATTAAGAAGATGTAGTACATATATACAGTGGAATACTTCTCAGCCATTAAAAAGAATGAACTAATGCAATTTGCAGCAACATGGAGGCAACTAGAGACTCTCATACTGAGTAAAGTAAGTCAGAAAGAGAAAAACAAATACCATAGATATCACTAATATGTGGAATCTAAAATACGGTACAAATGAACTTATCTACAAAATAGAAACAGACTCACAGGCATAGAGAACAGATTGTGGTTTCCAAAGGAGAGGCAGGAGAGAGTGAGATGGACTGAGAGTTTGGGATTAGTAAATGCAAACTATTACTTTTAGAATGGATAAGCAATGAGATCCCTAAAGTATGGCATAGGGAACTACATCCAGTCTCTTAGGATAGACCACAATGGATGAATGTATATATATGTGTGTGTGTATATATACATGTATACACACACACACACATATATGTGACTCGGTCATTTTACTGTACAGTAGAAATTGGCACAACATTGTAATCAACTACACTTTAATTTTTTTTAAAAGACATGAGAAAAGGAAAATAATGCTGTACAAGAACATAGAGTCAATAGTCCTATAAGCCTTAGTATAAAAATGGCAAGCTGACTTAGAATTAAGCTTTCTTGAGTCTGCTAAATCCCCCGTGTCCAATTTCTTTTTACTCTTACATTGTTCTTTAGTCTTTGGTCTGCATGTTTTTATGCCTTAAAAAATTCTCATTCTTGTCATTTTAAAGTTCTGGGAAGAAGCAGACAAATAATTATGTTTACTCTGCCATGATTTACCAAAAAGTCCATGTAATCTTATTTTCAGTCTCTAAATCCTGAAGACTTCCTCTGTATTAGGCACCCATTTCATCCCTTCAGAATCCCCTTGAGTCATCTCCCCCATATTTAAAGTCTCCTCGAAACATCACTTGGAACACCCACACCATAATTCAGTCTCAGCACTTTATAGATGTAGACTCGAAGTCAAGTAACTAAAGTGAATTGCCTGAGTCTGCAAACAGGGCAGTAGACAGATATGGATCCATGACCCACATCCCCTTCATTCTACACAGGTCCTCTACTTTACCGCATTGCCTTTATTTAATTCAGGAAACAGTGAAACAACTGCACACATTAGGAGAGCTTCTGTTTAAGCTATTGCTTCGTCATTTATTCTTTCATTAAACAATGGACACCTGCTCTGTATGGATATGGTGCTTGAAGCTGAAGGTAAAATAATAAATATACACGCGCATGACCTCTTCCTTCCTGGGGTCCACATTCAAGGATGCAGAGGTCATTGTCTAGCAGTTTGCCAGCCAGACTCAGGCAGAATATGTGCTTTACTTGGCCTGTTCTTTGTTTTATACATGTATACTTTTATTGTCAATATTCTAAAGTTGAGAGAATTATATTAAAGGCAAGCTGACAGCTTTGCTTCTCTTGAGGATTATCCGTCTGGAAGGACGAAGCTTTTAGACTCACCTGACTTCAGTAGACTGGAGTGAAATGTAGCAGCCCCTTTTTCTCTGAGCATATACCCTCTTTGCAGCCCAGTTCCCATCAGTCCTTTTCCCTTTTTGATATTACCTGCTCTACTGCAGCAGAAATTGGAGATTGCAACTTTTTCCCTAGTCGTTTTCAAATTCTGCCTGGAATCTTAGGCGTTCTGATGAAGATCTCAGCTGGTCAGGTCACAGGGGTTCATCAGTCAGACCCAATGAATTCTAACAGAAGACTGCTTTACTTATTAGGTACTCATCTAAGACTTCTTTTTCACTGACTCTTGGAAGAAGATGTAACTGAGTTCCACTTTCTCACAGTAACTGCTTTAGTAGATTAGCGTACACAGGAATCACTATAAAAATAGGAAAAGAATCAAACTTCAGTATTCGATGCAGGCTTCTAGGAAGGAATATGGCTGGAAATAAACCCATAAATAGGCTTGAAAGGAGACAAAAAATTGAGAATGGGGAAAAACAGCATAAATAATGATGGAGCAGAAGTAACAAGAAGCATATTTCATAAGAAAGTGTTTGATAAATATATGAAGCTACTCTGAGTATACTAATATATGTTAATAATGTATAAATAATGTCTAGGTACAAAGATATCTTTCAAAACATAATAAGAACATTAAGAAAACCTCACCAATTTTATTTCTTTGTCAGCCAGAGATGTGGTCTGTCAAACACTTCCTTGAATAACTGTTTTGGTTTGTATGGAAGTGCAATAAATGGGGACTCATTTTCTAAGGAGATTGGTGAAAGGATGCATATCGTTGGGAATATGATTTTTTTTCATTGAAATACAAACTTAGTAAAGATCTGGTGAATAATCAGTTGATTTTAACTAAGATGAATATTTGCATTAACACTAGTACATAACCACTCTTGTTAGAAGAAATGAGATACCATCTATATTTTATATTTAAAAAACAAAGGTCTTCAGATATTTTAAAGATTAAGGACTATTTGGTTGAGCGTTGCTTTGACATGTAAATATTATTTTCTGCTTTTAGACTTTTAGCATTTAAACTGTAAGGTCTCACATAGAGACAATTTCTTATCCTATTATTGGCTTGATTTTTAAATATTGAAATCTACCTGAATAGCAGTTTGTCCTTTTAATACTTCTTTTCATTATTTCCAGGGCCTTGCATAGAACTATAAAAGATTTTTAGGGAGTTCCCGTCGTGGCGCAGTGGTTAATGAATCCGACTAGGAACCATGAGGTTGCAGGTTCGATTCCTGGCCTTGCTCAGTGAGTTAAGGATCCAGCGTTGCCATGAGCTGTAGTGTGGGTTGCAGACGCGGCTTGGATCCCACGTTGGCATGGCGGTGGCGTAGGCCAGTGGCTACAGCTCTGATTAGACCTCTAGCCTAGGAATCTCCACAGGCCATGGGTGCTGCCCTAGAAAAGACAAAAAAGACTAAATAAATAAATAAAATAAAATAAAAGATTTTTTAATCATCCTCAACTCAAAAAGTCCGTAATCACAATACCTTCTTCTACCTTTCCACCCGGGGAGCTATACAGAAATACAGCTAGGGTGTATTTCATGGATTCACAGGCGTTTCTATGGTGATTTATGCTTTTAACCATTTACCAAGAAGTTCACATGGAGATAACTCATGTAATTATGAGCCTCAAAACAAACTTCCAAACAAAAGATAGTATCTCTGTTTTATTTATTTATTTGTTTTTGTTTTTTTTTGTCTTTTTAGGGCCGCACCCACGGCATATGGAGGTTCCCAGGCTAGGGGTCACATTGGAGCTGTTGCTGCCGGCCTACACCACAGCCACAGCAACCCTGTTTCTGAGCCGTGTCTGCAACTTACACCACAGCTCACAGCAATGCTGGGGATTCTTAACACACTGAGCAAGGCCAGGGATTAAACCTGCGTTCTCGTGGATACTGGTTGGATTTGTATCTGCTTAGCCATGATGAGAACTCCGGTATCTCTGTTTTATAAATGCAAAATTAAATTTCACAGGGACTAAATAACTTGTTCGAAGTCCATTTGCTGACTGAGATTAGGGGTCTTAATTTTCCTTGCTAAGTAGATGTTTAAAGTGTAACATTCCTATGAGGTTGTGAAAAGGACAAAATGAGATAACAAGTAAGGTTTAATATAGAAATTAGTACCTGGTAGGGGCTTAATAATTGCTTAGAGTAAGTCATAATTAGTACAAAGATTTGAATTTGGTTATTGAAAATATCAAATTTGATTATCTGTCCTGTTTCTTATCCTTTGATGTTACATATATGTTATAGAATCTGGGCGTGTGTTTAGATTGAGCATGACCCCAAATTGCAGTCAGCCGTGACTTGTGGTTTACCAAGTTTCCCGGAAACTGATGGTTACAAATCAGACCACAGGACACTTGATGCGCATAATTTGTTTTACCTCACCAAAGTCCTCCAAAATTTGTTCATTCCCAAAAAGACATAAAATAATAAAAAATAGACTTTCAGGCTATAAATGATCATCTAACCAAAAATCCTTTGCATGGCTGAATCCCTTCAATGCCATTTCTACCAAATGGCCATACATTTTGTGCAAGGTCATCTCAGAAAATGGGACACTCACTGTCACCTGGGACTGCCCCCCTATCATGAATGGTTCTGAGTGTAGAAAGATGTTTATTAAATTGGGTAAATATCGTTTCACCAAGCTCCCATCCATTTATGCAAGTTGGAATAAATTACACTCCTCTTCCTAATGACATTCTTTGAAGCTTGAAGCAGTTATACTGACAGTCATTCCCTCAAGCAAATTATCCTCAAGTCTTTCAGTTATTCCTCTTTAGACCTGAGAAAAAGAACCTCGACTTTCTGATCATTCTTCTCTAATGCCCTTGAATATATCCTTGTTACTTTTTATATTAAATGCCCAATTTGAGGGCAGCCCCATAAGAGCCACCTTTCTTGAGCCAAAGTCAGCTGTATACTTTGATTAAGGCAGCCTGATCATGGCTACTGCTAACCCCCATCATGCTTACCTAAGTCACCTCACACGTGTAAACTCTAATCCCCTTTCTCCATATCTTTAACACTGACAGTTCCAGGGGCCGTCTCTCTACTCTTTTACTCATATGATGAAGACTTAAAGATACAAGGCATCACAGATAATTCACTAGTCTAGAGGTTACAAAGTAGCCCAACAGGTACAATAGATTCACTCTGTGCAGACATTTAAAAGCAAGTTGAAGCCCATCTCCAGGAGTGACATGCATTGACACCTACAATAGCGCAGAAAGACAATGTATAATTCTGACTGGCTGCAGTCACCTGGAGTGAAGTCTTTGCTACGTATTTCAACAGAGGATGCTTGTTCCAGGTCCTTAACTGATTTTCGCTACCTGCTGGCTCCCTGAACGAGTAAGCAAATCGAGAGTGGTTTCAACTGTCTTCTCACTACTCCCAAGTCTTGGCTTCTAGCTTCACTTCTCTACTTAAATTTTCTTTCCAAGACCGCACCCAGTCCTGTAGCTGAAACATCATCTTGTGTTTCAATAACTAGCCACTCAAACCCCAGAACAGTCCTCTGAGTTGCTCTTTTTACTTGGCAATTTTTCGTTCTGTTCCTTTCCTGTTCCTCTTTTCTGTACAGCTCTTCCTCCTCACTCACATCTTACTCTTGTTCAACTGAAAAAAAGAAAAAAGCCCAACATAACTGTTGAGAATTATGTTTGATTCAGCATATAAACTGAGAACTTAAACCTGGAAGGTGGCCTCTCAGATATTGCACTCTGAAGGTCTACTCTGAAGAGGGCAGGGAAGAGCCAGGATATACAGAGTTTTTTTTTCAGCAAAAACTGAGAAGTCAAAACATCAAAAGATTACTGTTAATTAAAGAAAAATAGATATCTCAAGTTAGTGAATTCAGAACTTTTTGATGTATGGGGGAATGCAAGAGGCTGGGCTTCTTGAAGTCATCTCTTCAAAATGCACCTTAGCTGTCTAGGACTAGTATCCTGCTCTTGCATTTGTGTTTTCTACCTTGAATCCTCTGAGGGTACACAGCTGGCACAGCTGCAGTGGCTGATAGCTCGATGGCTGCAACATCCTTTTGTATACTGATATGGCAGGTGACATTCTCTGTCCAGACTCTGTTCATTCTCAGAACAGTCTTCTGGATCTTCATCTGCTTGTCATGTCATCTCTACTCATCCAGAACAGCCCTTTGGGATCCTCATCCGTCCTGCCATCTGTATCTGGACCTCTGCTCTGCATCTCTTATTGGCCCTCCAGAATGATGTCCCCAGTTTCACATCCGCCCTTGTCATGTCTGTGTCTGTGACTCTGCTTTACATTTCTTCCTTCCCAGGAAAGAAGTTCCAAATTTCCTCTCCTAGCTTCCTTCATATCACTCTCTTCCTCACTCAATACTAGCTTCTATTTTTGTTCTTGAACCCAGTGGCTTTCAAGGTTGGATCCCAGACCAACAGCATGAGCATCTGTTGGAAACTTGTTAGAAATGCAAATTTTTGTGCCCTGCTACAGACAAAAGGAATCCAAAACTCTGGGGGTGGGGCTCAGCCATCTGGATTTAACCAGACTCCCAGGTGATTCTGATGTGAGCTAAACTTTGAGACCCACTGTTCTCCAATCCACCTGTTCTCAGCTTTGGCTGACATTTGAATAACTGAGGAGGGTTTTTTTTTAAAAAAATATCCATGTCTGGGCATCACCCCAAGCCTATTAAACCAAGTTCTCTGGATGTGGGGCCCAATTATATGCATTTTTTAAAAAGCTCCCCTGGTAATTCTAATTACCGAGTTGACTTTAATCTGCCAAGATGTTTCCTGTTATTAGCCACTTACTTGGTCCTCTGTCTGGAAAACTTTTCCCTGTGTTTCATGTGCCTTGTACCTTTTTATTCTTTAGGTCACAATAAAATTGTAACCTTCCCAGAGATGCCTTCCCTGGCCATTCTTACTCCACGAGCATTTTCTTCTTTAATATTTTCTCAATCCTGCTAATCTCTAATTTAAACTGTTTTGTTTAATCATTCATTTGCTCATAGCCTCCACCAGACTATCAGCTCCTAGGAGAACACTGATTTATTTTCAAGGATGAATCCCCAGCTCCCTGGAACAGGGCTGGGCACCTGGTATGGCTCAGTAAATATTTACTGTGTAAAAGAACAGACAACAGAGAAACACAACATGCTGTTTATTCCAAACACTTTCCATGGTCCGGTCTCCCCTAAAATGTTGTTCTACTTTCATTACCTTTTCTCTTATGATTAGCAACATTCCCACAAAGGGCCAGAACATCTGCTTCCATTCTTTACCTCCTGCAAGCTCTCATTTTCCTGAAATCACGTAATTCCTTGGAATATTACTTCCTTATTCACTTTTTTAAAAAAAAGTACCATGAATATTTGCTTCTACTGTAAGTTCCTGAAGCACGTAGACCAAGTTTGAGGTCTCTTTGTCTTTGTTCCATGGTATGCATGGGGTTCACTGCTGGGTACACACGAGTGGAGCTTTCTGAAGTGAATTGACCTGAGGAAGGAAAAAGCTTTCAGTCAATAGTTTTAAAAGCCAAGAGACCACTGAAGAGAGAGAGAGAAAACAGAGGCAAGAACCTCTGGTTCAATATAGAGATTGAAACTTAAAAAAAAAAAAAAAAAAAAAAAAACGCATATGAGGGCTGGGGCTTCTAATGCATGTTTGTGTATTGGGAATTCTGTTTCCAGTTGCCCCCTCTTTCTAGTCCCAAATTTGGGGAGACCTAGGTCTGTACAGAAATCCCCATCTCTCCCCCAGTCAGCCCTTCCCTTTCTCTCCTAAACCGCACTGAACTCGGAGGCTAGCATTCACATCAGGGAATGCTGGGAAGCCACAGGCAGCCTTTCATGGCAAGTAAGCTGCTACAGAAACTCCCCTTTTATGATGTTACATTATCTATATGGGAGCAATCAAAGAGATCAGCTGGAAATCCCCCAACACTGAGCAGGAACTGAGGGGCTCACACACTGTTCCTTGAAATGTCTTGCTGGGAGACCAGTAGGGCTCTTCAGCATGAATTAACATGCCAATCCTAAGAGATTGATCTGTTCCTCCTGAGAAGGGAATGCCTGCTGCCTTCAGCTGGACAGAGCCTGAGAGAGGACAAAACCCTCAAATGATGATCTAATACGCTGGAATTAGGATGGCTTTCATCTTCCATTAGTCCAGGGAGAGCATCTTCTTTTGGTGTACCTTAGATTTCCTAATGAACCAGAGATAGAATTATTTAGACGTATTTACTCATAGGCATACATTTTCATGTTTGAAGATCTAGGTTGGCCCCAAGAAAATTGTTAAAGGTTTGGTAGCATTTTAACTCTTTTGACTTCCCCTTCTTTCTATAATCTGAAAACTCAGAGGGTTGCTTAGCTTTCAAAAATAATCAGTGATGTGTTTTTGCATTTCTTTCCCTTCATCTGTACTCTTTCACTAGCTCTCCCCTTCTTCCTTTAAAATTCCCTTCTCCATCCAAGAAATCAACACTCCACAGCACTGCCTACAGATTGTCAGCATTTTTTCATCATTCATGCCTGCCCTCTCCTATAATCTCCCAAACTTTAGAACTTTCTTTTCATCACCTCCCTGGGTCAGGTTCTTCAAAGCAAGGATATTTGCTAGAACTAACTTCACAAACTAATTTGCACTCTGTTGATGATCTAATGTGTTACATTTCCCAAGTAATGGATTTGCTTTTAAAAAGGTGTCAAACTATAACTCTAGGGCTAAAAAACAGGAATTTCTAGCAGTTCTGGAGATCAGGGAAACATAGGGAAGTTTCAGGCAGAGGGGAAGACAAGCCATGGGGTTGTGGTCTCAGTCACAACACTGGGGGCCACCTCACAGAATAGACCTAATTAGCATAATCCAATTTACCATGCTCCATGCACAGGACCAATGCATAATTCTTCATGCACTCCTGGAGCTGGAGTCACTGCCCAGACTGACATGCACTGTCTGAGGACTGGTCATAGTAGAATGAGAAAGGACAGATCTTTCTGGGTTCACAGAGAGAAAATTTATAAGAAAAGGAGAAAGAGAAAACTACCAGTTTGGAAACCTAAGAGATATACTTAGTCTACATTATGGATGCACTTGTTAAAAAAATCTATTGAAATAATTTATAGGGAGTGACTTCAGGCAGAGTTCAGTTCATTTGAACATATATTTATTGACTGTCAATGCAAAATTAATAATGATACTTATAAATGACTAGTCAGTAACACTGAATTAGCAGTTACTTTGTATTATGCACTCCACTAAGCATTTTACATGGATTATTTCAATTAGTTATGTCATCCATTTTTTTGTTTGGTAGGTGGTGGTATGCTAGCTCACTGGCTCTCTAGGAAGGAAAAAATGCCTTAATTTGTAGCTTTTGCTGATTGCCATTGTGGAAGTTGTCCCAAGATGGATGATTGCAAGATACCAACAGCTTGCAAAATTTCTGAATATATAACAATTGGACTACAAAATTCCTAACTATAACTTTTGGCTCTCATCATTAGTAAAAGCTGGTCCAGAACATCATGGGTGGAAGATATTTCATTTCTCTCTATGTTAGGGTGACCGATTCATCCCAGTTTGTGTTGAAGTTTCCTGATTTTACTATTGAAAGAACTGCATCTAGGAAACCTCATCAATCCCAGGCAACCTAGGATTGTTGATCACCCTATCCTCTGTATATATGAGGACTGAGACTTAGAGAATTTAGGAAATTTGTCCAAGATCACACAAGCAATAAGCAGCAGAACTGTCATCAGGACCCTGAAGTCCCAGGACAGAAAGTCTGTGAGCATCGCTGCAAAACAGGTCATGTCTTACATTCTTTAGTGGAAAAGATCAGCCACGAGTGTGTAACCCATGAGACAACACACACACAAATACACACATTTCATAGAAAATGGATAAACTAGGGTGCTCAGTGACAGAGTTAAGGTATATTTTATGTATACGAAAAAGTGAAATACAGGCTGCTTATTTTGCCTAACTCAAAGGCTGAGCTCAGATTCAGTGTACTGAGGTCCCCCAAAAGGAAATTTCCATCATCTTCTAGAACCTGCACTACCATAATTCCATACAAATCCTCCACATTACACGATGACCACTGATGCAGCCAGGCCCCATTTTTCAGCACATACCCACAGCAGTACAATCAATGCTACAACTTTTAACAGCATAGGACATTCCGCATGAGGAAATTTGCCTGTAATGATACACTGTTGAATATAAGCTTCATTAACTATAAGGCAATCCTTCAGTTTAGGAAATTATTTAAATGATTATTCTTAATGAGGATCAGGATATTTATATGAAAAGTAGGGATTTTTCCCTCCTAAATTAAAACTCATGACATTTGGTATATCCTTTAATGACAATAGCCTTCAAGAATAAGTCTCATGCATGATAGGGTTAATGTTCCATGGTTTGATAAGTAAAATAAAGTTTTGTTTGGAAACTTCAAATTTTGCTCTTTCATTTCTGATATAGGTTTTAATAGATGTCATCTGCAAAAATTCAAATGATTTGTTTATATTAGAGAGATCATCACTTTTAACGTAACAGATACTTTTCACTGGATAAAATAAATTACCTACTGCATAGAGATGAGTGACTCTGATTTTGCAAAATGCCATCCTATTCTGAAAGCATTAGTAGAGTATAAAATGACATTCATTCGCAAGCAGTGTTCCAGAGGATTTGGTTCAGTAATAATATACACGTATGAAAAATAGGGATTCTCAACACCCATCAGCTATCTTAATTATCTTAAAAGCTTTTAAGAAACTCTTCCCAAATATTATTCTTTTTAAAAAAAAATTACACACTAACCTCATTAACTTTGAAAAACAACTATATGGCAAGTGGGGCCGTGTGTGTGTGTGTGTCTGTGTGTGTGTGTGTGTGTGATAAAAAGGGAAGAAACAGGGATGTTTAAGTTGAGGGTCACAACATAGTAACCAGAGATAGATTTAAATTTTATTTCACAGAGGACTTTATGTCCCTGAGGTCTATTTCATGCTAAAATTGCATGAATCTACTAGTGCAAAGGGGATTTCGAAAAAATCTTATAAAATACTGAATCTAACCCATGGAGAAAAACATCATCGGTCCCAAATGGTTAGCAAACGAATGTAGGTGAGGGACCTGAGGGTGAGAAGAAAACCTGGGAAGAAACCCCTGTCATAAATCAACAATGAATGTTTTGCATAAAGAAGACATCTATTATTTTTGTTTGTTTGTTTGTTTGGCCTAGGGGCCCAGAATTTAAATTGATGTCACTGATCTTATACACTTGATTTCAGAAAACATGGAAAAATTGGAAAGCACAAGATATTGTCACCTTAAAAGGAAACTTCACAGTCCTATTTCTAGGATGGTTTAGAATCAGCTTTACCTGTAAGCTACAAACAACTGGATGTTCTAGAATCAGGGATGATGACCTGAGTCCTGATTTGGGAGTTAAGGTTTCTGTAGCTCCAAATTTTGTGCCATATTTTTCTGAGAAAATTATTGAACTATCTTCATAAATTTCTTATTAAAGAAATGCAAAAAACATAAGAACCTCTGGTAGAATCCGCAGCATAAGATTGTGTCATAGAAGTCAATATTTATGTATCCTAATTAAGTATTTGATTACTTAGAAGATGTACAGTGTAGTTATAATGAACCCTAGTCATATTTTCGCTATATTTTGAACTTAGGCTAAAAAAACCTTACTGATTAAAGAAGATGGAATTAAACTAAATCTGAGAAATTCCAAAATAATTATTTAAATATACTTATTATATATTGTAATGATATTCTCAAATCGCACCAATAACATGTTCTCAGAGACCATGTACTAAGTTTGTTTTTTAGAATAACAGAGTTGTCCTTTGGTCAGAAGCAATCTCTAGACAACATGATTTTAAGGAAGTTATTAAGATAACCCTGAGCCCACGAATGCCCTATTACCTTTCTGGGCTGGCAATTTTACCACTGCAGATCCATTTGTCTATCCCATCTTCCTTTGTTTCATCTAAACATACATATCCCAAGGAAAAAAAAAAATCATTGCTTTAACCTCCATCATTCGTTTACTGTAACCATAACAAAATCATGGAAGCCTCCCATGACCTCTCATATTTTGAAAGAGAAGAGGGAAGGGATTTTGAATACAAGGGCAAACAAAGGTTCCACTGAGAAGATGAAATAATTATGAAAGTAGAAGCCAGAAATGCTAAAGATGGGTCTCACATCCTTCATCAGCATTTATATGTCATTTATAATTAACAGAAAAGTACATCAAAAATAAGAGCACAGACACACATAAAAAATGATATCTTTAATATGTTGGGGCAATACAAGTGCCAGCCTAGAAATCTATATGCAGATAAAGTATCATTCAAGATAAGAAAAAATAACAAGATTTTGAGATCCAACAAGGTTAACAAAGTTACTGTTGATAGACTGATGCCATAAGATAAACTAAAATACAAATGCAAGAAGAAAGGAATGGAAGAAATAAGAAATCTAAGAAATAAGAAATCTACTAAGGCTGATAAATGTTTTTACACATAAACAATCCTTATTAAAATAAGTAAAATTCAGTAAGTGTTTTAGAATTCAGAAGGAAGAAAGAGGATATAATAAATAATGGTGCCTCAAGTAATGGATTACCATGTAAATGCAATAAATTTTTATTATAAAGAGTCATTATTATAATATAATGACAAAAACAATGGTTTTCCTGAGAATTAATAATAAAATGGAACTAAAACATAAGTCAATAATAAATGAAGGAGGGAAGGAGTATTTGGAGAAAAAAAATCTAGGGTTCTTGACTTGTTTGGAAGAAGTATAATAAAGACATACATTAACTTTGGAGTTTGCTAAATACATATGTTAAACATTTAAGAATGTTTTTCCTCTTCTTCCTCTTTTTTGGAAAAATTCCTCTCCCTTCCTTTGCTGAGCAATACAAGCCTAGAGCCATGAGATGGAATAGAGCAAGTAAATGTCTGCTCCAGAGCCAAGGCAGCCACAGTGACCTAGAGTGGAACTTGGAGCCCAAAGAGGGTGATGAGGACATTCGTGGAGGATGGTGGCCTGGCAAGGGTGGGATCTGGAGGGATATGCCTGCAGGAGGTAGCCTTGTGTGAGGTTTTGAAGAACAGCAGAGTTATAAGGGTCTCCTCATGGGGTTGGGGGTAAGAGATGACGTGGCAGTGGGTGCTGAGACCTGAGCAAGTGTCAGAGTTCAAGTGTAATGAGGACAATGTCAGTGCGGGGGAGGGGATGCTCCATTTGGGGATTGCAGCCCATGTGATTGATTGAGAGGGTGTCTGTGTGAGTGAGCAGCCTAGCATTGAGTGTTGAACCCAAGCAAGGGTGGAGGGCCTCTATCCAGCAGGAACATCACTGGATGGGGTCATGAAGCTGAAAAGGAGGGATGTCCATGCAAAGTCCCAAGAGGCTTTTCTAAACCTGGGCAGGATGAGAAGTGCACCTTCCCACTGGCGTATCCCACATCATACATACCTTTTCTACAAGCACATACACACTCACACACACACCCACTACAAATAATCACTAATTTCGGTCTTTTTTATTGGCAAGCCTCACTGAAATTTCAAGGAACACGTGATTTGCCTTATTTGAAGTGGCTCAAAAAGAAGGCTATCCATCCTTACCAAAGCATGAGTCTAGTTTATCTTTGATGCTGAAATCTGGTGCAGATTGTACAAGAAAAAAGCATAATTTAATTTTATCACACACATAGATGCAAAAAATCTAATTAGGAGGAAGTTCCCATGTGGCACAGCAGGTTAAGGATCCAGCATTGCCATAGCTGTGGCACAGGACACAACTGCGGTGCCCACTCAACCCCTAGCCCGAGAACTTCCACATGCCAGGAGTGTAGCCAAAAAGAAAATCTAATGAGGAAACCAAATTTAACAATTGCCAAAAACATATTGTGCTATGATCAACTAGTAACTATTCAAAAAACACAAAAATGACATTACATGGCATTAATGAAATTCAGTACATAAAAAACTAGAAAGCAAGAAACATACCAACATTTCAACAGTCACAGGGAAAACAATTGTTCAATACTCGCACTTCAAGTTATTCATAGAAAGACACTTACTTTTCCTGATAAATTTTATCTATGTCGAACAGTGCTTAATGGCGGAAATACAGAAGCAGTTCTTATAAAGTCAGGAATAAGATAAGGATGACTAGTGCTACCTCCACGAGTCACCGTTTTCCTGGCAGTCCTTGCCAGAATAAATATAAGGAAAAGAAAACAAGCATGAGCATTTTTATAGGCAAACAAATAACTGTCTATAAAGAAAATGCAAAAGAAATTAAAACAAAGGATTAAAATTTAATAAGATTGTTCATCAGGGTTACTTGAATTAATATGAGCATGGAAAAACTAATATCTTAGCAATCATTTAAAACTTAAAAAAATGTATACAGTTAAATAATATCAACAAAAACAATAAGCTACCTAGGAATAAATCAATAAAAGAGGAGCAAGAGTAGAGAAATGTACAAAATATAATTGGAAATCCCCAAAGAAGCACTGATTAAATAGGAAGGTGTACCATGTTTGTGGATGGTCATAAGATGTCAATTTTCCCCCATATTAGTCTACATATTTATGTAGTCTGTAAAAATATCAAACATGTTTTCAATAGAAAAACTATTATTCAAACCCATATTAAAGAGTAACAGTCTAACCACAGCCTGCTGCCAATACAATTGAAAAGTGTGAACAGGAGTTCCCGTCGTGGCGCAGTGGTTAACGAATCCGACTAGGAACCATGAGGTTGCGGGTTCGATCCCTGCCCTTGCTCAGTGGGTTAATGATCCGGCGTTGCCGTGAGCTGTGGTGTAGGTTGCAGACGCGGCTCGGATCCCGCGTTGCTGTGGCTCTGGTGTAGGCCGGTGGCTACAGCTCCGATTCAACCCCTGGCCTGGGAACCTCCATATGCCGCGGGAGCGGCCCAAGAAATAGCAACAACAACAACAAAAGATAAAAGACAAAAATACAAAAAAAAAAAAAAAAAAAAAGTGTGAACAAGGATGTGGTGTTTATTTTACCAGAGAGAAAGAACTGTTATAAAAGGGTAGTACTTGGACCCTTATGCAAATGGTTCTCTTTGGAAGGGGATGGGCAATGGAGCCCTGCCGTGCAGCACAGGGAACTATGTGTGACTGGGTTACTTTGCTGTACAACAGAACTTGAAGAAACATTGTAAATCAACTATACTTTAATAAAAAAAAAATAAAAGGATAGTACTGGGACCCTTGAAAACACAGGTTTGAAATGCACAGGTCCACTTATATGTAGCATTTTGTCACTAAATATGGTATTACACAATCTTTGGTTGGTTGGTAAAAACTGTGGATGCAGAAATGTCCACAGAAAGAACAGACTATAAAGTTATGTGCTGTTAGTCAGTGCCCTAACCTCTTGCATTGTTCAAGAGTCAACTATAATTACAGTAGCATGATATTAACACAGGACTAGATAAAGGACTTAGCACAGCAGAATTGAAAGCCCATAGAAAGACTAAATGTATAAGGGGATTTAGTATATGATAAACATCATGACACATTGTCAAAGGAGGGTATTTCGCCAGTTTTTTTTTTTACAGAAAAAAAGAAAACTTAAATTAAATTCCTAACTAATATTATATTCTCAGATTAATTCCAGGGGATAATAGACCAAAACATTAAAAAAAAAACTTTACTGTCATTAGAGAAATATTTAATTGACTTTCTTTACAAACTCTGAAAGAAGAGTATTTATTACCCAAAAACATAACTCAGATAAAAATAGGTAATTAGGACTACATTAAAATATAAACATTCTTCCCATTAAAGATACAATAAGCAAAACAGAACAACCAGCAAAAAACTGAAAGAAAGTATTCACAATGAGTAAAATGAAGCAATAGTGCCCAAATTTGAAAATAATCCTATAACCCGCAAGAAAAATACAAGCAATCATGTAGGAAAGTGGACAAGAGATTTATATAAGTAATCACAGAAAAGGCAGTTCAAAAATAATCTGCAAAAAGTGGAATAACATCACAATACATAAAAATCATGTATTGTTTTGGATTTTCGTTTCATAACTATTTGGTAATTTTTTTTAAGTATGAAAATACTGGAAGTTAATTATTATATGGAGGAACAGTCATGACTGCTGCCAGAGTAAATAGTTACTCTCTCTTTGGAGAACAATTTGGCAATACTCAGTCAGTTAAAAATGAGTTTGGTCCAGGACCCACATAACCGCACTTCTGGATAAACATTACAGGAAAATTCTTACAACCGTATATCAAGAGACTTGTCAAGAATATTCCTTGAAGCCTTGCTTATAATGGCTATCAGAATGGAAACAACTTAAATATCCATCAGTAAGAAAACCTATACATACATTGTAGAATGTAGGAGAAAAACTACACAATGGTTAAAGCGAATATGTTAGAGCTACAAGTTCCATTCACAGATCTCAAAAACATCATGTTTCGTGGGGGAAATAATGCAAGATGAAGACTGTTAAATCCAGTATATTATCATGGATATAAAACAAACACAATTAAGTAGCTATTCACACACACAATAATGAATCGGAAACATAAACAGTATTTGAAAGTGGTAGTTTCTGGGGAAGGAGAGGTGCATAGGTGCAAGTTTTGTTTTGTTTTTTTCTTTAATATATTTCCTTTAAAATATATCATAAGCAATAATGGCTATATTTTAATTTTTTTAACATGTTACTGGGACACAAGAAATTTAATGCTATTCTCATACTTTTTGGTACTTTACCAAGTTACTAATTAAAAAAAAGTTTAAATGTCATTTCTCCTTCCATTCCCTTATGTTGGTAGGTATTAAAATGATGCATATGAATAAAGAGTCATGGGTAGCTTAATGGTATATTTCTTATGGAGATTCTCTATTAATTCACAACTAAACTTCAGTTTCGAAAACATGGGATGAAATCAATAAATGGCAGTTATCCAGAGACTATATGAAGTGGTTGAGAAATTAGTGTTCCAAGAAAATGCCTCTGGTGAAAAGAAATCAATTTGCATCTTCAATTTGTAACACCTTCAAATGATCTAAATATTGTCTTTTAAGATGAGAGTCCTAAATGAAAGTCATAAATTACCGATATCAGAAAGGAGTGACATGGTCTAGGAAATATGTCAGTGGAAATAGTTACAAGGTTAAATAATTAAGCAGATTTTGCTGATTCATGTTATTTTATGTTGTGGGCAAATGGCAAACATTTGCTTTGGACAAAATGTGTATCGTTTTCTCATTTCTTTAATCTGATTCTGTAGGTGGTCAGCTCGAATTACTAAACCTGGCCCTGGTAGTTTAGTCCCTTTTAAGCCAAGTAAAACAGAAGAATAGCTAAATTGACGAAAAGTAATTGACTATAGTATGTTCACAACATTTCGCACTTTCCAAGAGTTATAATAGCTATATTGTTCATTGGAATATATTCATGTGGATCAGGCCAGAGAGAAATAAGAGATCTTTCACTGGAAGCAAGGCACTGGAAATGTATTAACATCAAAACCAGGAGCGGAAGACATTCCCCAAAAATATGTTCTTGCAGCTGGTGAGTACAACTGTTCCTGTTGGCATTCCTCATTGCTTGTAATTCCAAATACTGTTAGGATTAGAAACGGTTTAAAGGTTTGAGAGTTGGAGTTCCCGTCATAGTGCAGTAGCAACGAATCTGACTAGGGACCATGAGGTTGAGGGTTTGATCCCTGGCCTTGCTCAGCGGGTTAAGGATCTGGCATTGCTGGGAGCTATGGTGTAGGCTGCCGATGTGGCCCAGATACTGCATTGCTGTGGTTGTGGTGTAGGCCGGGTGCTGTAGCTCCGATTTGACCCCGAGCCTAGGAACCTCCATGTGCTGCGTGTGCGGCCCTAGCAAGCAAAAAAAAAATGGTTTGAGAGCCTTGGTCCTAGCAGATTTGGTGGTGAGGGAGCCTTTTTAATTTAAAATGAATAAATAAATAAAGGGAAGGAACAATAAATGATTACAAGATGAGGGAAAAAAAGGGCACCTAAAAATGGTTATTAATTTGCCGTGTTGAGTTGTGAGAGCATCTATATGTCTCCATATCTGAATGTACTGGGAAAAAGAAATGTTCCACTCAAACAACTCGTGCAAATTTGCTAAGAAGTCATTAGCAGTGGGTCCCCCCAAGAACTAATCCAGTCTTTAAGGAGCTATCTTAATGTGTTGCTCACTCTTTCAATCACTGGTAATTTTTCACCTTTTCAATGGATATTGCCAGAGTCAGAGCCAGTGGAATATTTGCTCAGAGTACTGAAGAAACAATCAGTAATTAAGGCAATGTAACAGTTAACCTCAGTTAAAAGGAATCTCCAGGACAAAGTGGGTTTTCTGATTTGCAGCAGTCAACTTCTTCTACACTTTGAGATTTTAGTCAAATTTGAATAGCCTATGTCACCGGCAGCAGACTTCATGTGGCTCAGGATTTGTTTCTGAGCCTTCCTGTCACTAATCAGTTATACAAACCTTTCTGTGCACTTCGTTCCAAGCTATGAGAAAGCTTCTCCATCTGGAAAGAAGTCTTATTTTTGGTTAATTCATTTCATTTTATTTTTTAAAATTATCCTATTATAGTCTCTAGGCTACATATATTTTCAACTCTGTGAATTATTTACTGGAGAATTTCAGCAAAAGGAGAAACAAAGAAACATGTAAAATTGTCATACCATTACTGAGAAAGTTTCCAGAAAGAAAGAAAACTATCACTCCTAAAATCCCATTAAACCTGAAAAGTCCAAATGCCACTGTAACATCACATAAGAGGAGATGGAAGTCCCTACACAACTTATGTTTCCACCAAGCCTTTTCCAAAGTCCAGAACCCTCCATCCTCTTAATCACCCCTTTGTGTTTCCATAATGCAAGGAAAGCCCTAGTGTTGTCGATATTGCTATCTGCAATGACTGTACAGTAGGACTAATAGTTGATGGTTGCATTAACAGATGGATTACCACTGGGTTTATTCAGTTATGTTAAGTCAGGCTAAAGACTTGGACCAAACATAGAGCCATGTTAATTTGCCATTTTAATGATAAAATCAGGTTAGTTTCCCAGTGACTGAAACTGATTTATGCTGCACAGAGTTATTTGCCCCTCAGCTATCATCAAAGGGGTGTAGCAAACTTTACCCTTTGCCCACCCTAACCCAAATCAACCAGTTTTATTTTAAACAGTTTATCTATATAGAGAGAGGGTGGTCTTCTCTCCAATGCTAATGAACAATTCATTCTGGCAAGAAAGACCAACACAAACAACCCTTAGGTAAAGTTACCGCTTCCTAATGAACAGCGCCCTTGGGCTCCAGGCTGCTGTGCCAAATAAATGACTCCACAAGCCCCAAAGCTCATTATTGGACTGAAATAGGCCCTGCCTCAGGCATCTGTGGCCCTATTCAGATCATTAAGAATCTTCTGTTGCTTATTGCTTTCTCCCTTTTCTATGTAAAAGGCCAGTGAGACACTGGTTTTCATCTTACCCCACACCTGCAAGTCTATTTCTTATTCCAGATTTTACCATCCCCTACTCTCTACCTTGTGTTCCCTACTTTTTTCAACCCAGAAAAAAATTAAGACATTCTCTTAGGTCAGTGACCCTACTTTTTAGGTTCACTAGTAGACCTCTACCACCTGGGGACTTAACCTTTTTATTGTCTCACAAAGCCCACCACAGAGGATTACAACCTTGTTGGGAATTTGCTCCTTTCATGTCTGGGCACCCACAAACCTGACATGAGTTTAATAAGAAAATGCAGAGTTGAGTCAAAATTGTTTTGCAGAATGTGGAAGGGTGTATTTAAAATACTTCCCATCTCTAATTCACAATATGTTACTGAGCAAGTTCCCAGGAGAGTAGCACAGAGTCCAAATTTTGGACATGGCTTATACATTAGCAAATAACTTAACTTGTAAAATATTTTATTTTTCTCTATAATGAATATGTAAGCTTTTAGAACCTGCCTTTTTTTTAATTTGGTGCTAATGAAATAATCTTTTATTTTAAGCAAGATATTAATTCTTGTTATTCCACCTATTAATATTTTTGTACATCCGCAGACATCATGACAAACAAATCTGTGTTTCCAGTTGCCAGAATTCTTGTTTCTGGAATTATGATTACTGGAACATAATTGATGCTGAAGCTTTCTCATCAAGGTGTTGCTTTCCTTACATTTGTTCTAAATATCATGACATTGCACTAAACATCTGTTAAGAAGCAATGTTGCAGTTTTCTTTAGAATATTTTTTTCTGGTAAGAAAAGTGATTATTTGAGGAAACATTTCAAAGAAATATTTGACAATAGAAAGCTGAAAGAAGGAGGTAATTAGAGGAGAAAGCATGACTCAATGCTGGCATTTTTTCATCTAACGAAGTTAAAAGGATGTTAAAGATAGAGAGGAGAAGCTAGAGAGAAAAAAAGTTGAAGAGTTCTTCTCTTTAGTAAAAACTAATTGTAGAAGAGTAAGGAAATGGAGGTACAATATTATATCTACCTTATGATAACCCTGCTAGGAACTTTCTACACTCATTCATTAAGCAAGGCTTTGCTGAACAGTTTGAGAGTAAGAAATACAATAAATGTAAAGGGAAATAAGACGTGATTCTTCTACCCTTAAAGAGCTCTTTGATCTGTTTGAAAAAGGAAATAGGTTTGCTTAGAATGAGAGAACTAGAAAGGCAAACTCAAAAGACATAGGTGAATTTTTCTAGTTATTGAGAGAAAAGCTTTGATCAAGTTGAACTTCATGCTGGCCATCAGGGAGGGATTTAGGGTAAGCTGGTAAAGGAAGAGTGTTACTGGTAAAAATACCAAAATAAATTGTATTTGTTTTGTCTTTGAAAAGCTTTCCAAACTGTCTTTAAAAACCCTTGTTGGGAGTTCCTTTTGTGGCTTAGTGGGTTAAGGACCTGATGTTGTCTCTGTAGGATGCAAGTTTGATCCCTGGCCTCGCTCCATGTGGTTAAGGATCCAGCATTGCCACAAGCTGCTAGTACTCCTACACCACAACCTGGCATCACTGTGTTTTCAGCAGGAGAGGGTCTAGTTCCTGGCAGTACCTAACTTGTCCTACCTACCCTCCAGGGAACATGCTCCCTGGTGCTAAATGGAAGGTGATGTCTCCTTGGGCTCCCTCCCCAAGCCAGCAAAGGTTATCATTTTGTCATAAGCATGTTATAATCCAAGGAGCCTCAAGCAGCCAGAAGAAGAGTGCAGGAGGTGACCATGCCCAGTGTCACCTGGAAAGAGAGGCCTGGATGAGCCTCCTGGGCAGCCCCCCTATAAGCCCTTTTGTGAGGGAATTCCCTCTGTGATTCAGTGGGTTCAGGACCCAATGTTGTCCCTGTGAGGATGCGTGTTTGATCTCTGACCTTGCTCAGTGGGTTAAGGATCAGAATTGCTGCAAGTTACAGTGTAGGTTGCAGATGCAGCTCAGATCTGGTGTGCCTGTGGCTGTAGTATATGCTGGCAGCTGCAGCTCTAATTCAACCCCCTAGCCTGGGAATTTCTGTATGTTAAAGGTGTGACCATAAAAAAAAGCCCTGACGAAAGCTCTTCTTTTTATACTGGTTAAAAGCAATATTTGAAGAGCTACCTGGGTTTTTGCCCCAGATCCACTACTTACTAACTTAATGAAATTGGGGAAGTTGCTAAATTTCTCTGTACCTCGATTTCCACATCTGTTGTATATAATCAGAAGGCTTGTTCTGAGAATTAAAATTCCCATGAAGACTTTAGAACACTACTTGACACATAATATACATTTCACAAATTTCGGTGATGATGATAAAAATGATGGTATCACTTATTTTGTCAATAAATACTCATTGGGTGCCTATGTATCTATCACAACTCAGATTTTCCAGCATTTATTATATTACTTGTATTATGTTTAATGTTACCCCTTTAAATAAAAAGATATCTACTTTAGGAGTTCCCGTCGTGGCGCAGTGGTTAACGAATCCGACTAGGAACCATGAGGTTGCGGGTTCGGTCCCTGCCCTTGCTCAGTGGGTTAACGATCCGGCGTTGCCGTGAGCTGTGGTGTAGGTTGCAGACGCGGCTCGGATCCCGCGTTGCTGTGGCTCTGGCGTAGGCCGGTGGCTACAGCTCCGATTCGACCCCTAGCCTGGGAACCTCCATATGCCGCGGGAGCGGCCCAAGAAATAGCAACAACGACAACAACAAAAAAGACAAAAGACAAAAAAAAAAAAAAAAAAAAAGATATCTACTTTATATATAACATATAGTTTTATATATATGTATAGTCTTATATATAATATATATAAATCACATATATAATACATATGAAACTATATATTATTATATTTTATATAGAAATATATATTGTTTTATATATAGTACATATACAAATTTCCTATGTATTACATATACAATAATATATACTATAACTTTACTATATATACATAGTGACATTTTAATTACATGTTCGTATAAATAAGTTTACAAAAAGAAAAAAATATGCCAGGTCATGAGATACAACTTCATAGAGTTCAGGGCTATAAATTTTGGAGTCAGAATGGCCAGTTAATAAGCTTTGGAGTCACCTTGGCCGAGGTGCTTCTTTTGCAGCTTTGAATAAGCTGTAGAATCTCTGTAACCTCAACAGTTTCCTCATCTGGAAATTGAGCTAATAATGATACATAATTCAGAGCATTATTTGTGATTAAATAATTCCTCTCATATACCTGGAGAAGGATATTCGTATTTAATAGGGATTGGGGTTATATAAATAAGAGCAATAACCTTTCCATGACAAACCCTGAATACAATACTCGTTATTTTGAAGAAGTGAATCTTTAGTTCTAAGGCTGAGAAGCAGAAATGGACTAGATCAATGGAATTGGTCAGGATATCTTGGTTTTCCCTCCCCAGAAAAATATTCAGTAGTGACGATAATGGCACATATTGTTTGATAGGCACTATTCTAAGGACTCGTATACATTGACATATTTATCTCACAGCAGTAATCAGGTGCTATTATTTTCTCCATTAGATGAGGAAATTGAAGCTCAGAGAGTTGAGATAGATGATCAAAGTCACAGAGCTGCTAGGTACTAGAGCTGAACTTTGGACGCAGTAATTCTGCTCTGGAGTTCATGCTTTTAACCACTGTGTTCTGCTGCCTTACGTCACTGGCCAGTATTTTGTTGGTGCCATTTTCAGTAGAGTAAAAAGCAAAAGGAAGAGAATTTGGCCAAGAGGTTTTTGTGGAGTCTGTCTCATTTTCCCGGGTAGTCATCTTCATCCACAAGTCAAGCCAGCTTGGATAGGATGAGCCACAAATGTATGTGCTCTTTGCTTTGCTGGAAAGATTTCCGAATAGCAGCAGAATTCCCTCAGCCCATTGACTGATAGCAAGCATGCGGGTCCACTTCTAGAACGTGGGCACAAAGGCCAGAAAACATACGCCCCATGACCACCATGCCTGATTTCAATTCACTGAATAGCCTAGTAATGTCACCTCTATGAAATCATAGCTTCCAAACAGACAGTTTCCAACAGAAACTGGAAAATATTATAACAGATGCTGATATCTACATGTTAAGAGAGGCAACATGTGTCTGAAAAATATTTACTTTTTTTGTTGGTTAATTTTGGCAACCGGTATATTTTTGCCTCTCAGTATCATGAATTTTACTATAAAAAGGATCTCCTTCAAACTTCCTGGAATTAGCTATTTACTGAGCATTGCTGGTAAATGCAGATGGGATGTAAAGATTGAGCTAGGAATTGAAACAATTCTAACTTTCCCGCAATTATGTCAAAATGCATTTGTCCACAAAAAGACGATCTGCTAAACAAAACAAAACAAAAAACACTCAATATTTTTACCTTGCTTAGCAAATGAGTCAGCTGAGAGAAGACATTTTCAGTTCCAAAACAAAAAACATAGTGCCAAAGCTGTGGATCATTTCTTTTAGTTTCCATGTGATTTTACTTGCATGCAACTCCCACTTGAATCTTAGTTAAGATTTCAGAGAGAAAATTGTATCAATTAAATATCCAACCACAAACAAAATTCTATCAAGAATAATAACATATATATACCTATTTGTCCAAATTGCTTATTTTTGTTTAATATAAATGTTTAAAAAGGAAAAAAAAAGAAGGAAAGAAAGAAAAAAGTTAGTCTTATGGTATGAGCAGAAAAATTAGGTAATTATGGAAGAGAGGAGGAAACTCTCAACTCTGATAAGGGGTTGCATTAGAAAGGTACAAAGTTCCAAACAGGACTAGATATTTTGAACTTGGCTGGCCAAGCAGGACGTAAGGAGTTAAATTACATCAGAAAGCATGGTTGATGACAGGGAGCGCTCAGAGGAAGGGGCACTCTGGCCTGAGATGAGATGGGGCGAGCTCAGCTGATGCCTTTACTGCAAGGACGTTGCTGTAAGTAGGGCAGGCGTGGAGAAGCCAGGGTTGCAAATGATTGCTAACACACTGTGTGTGCATATAAGATAGTGAAAAAGAGCAAAGGTTTTTTCAGTTAAAGACATGGTTGTACAGGTGAGTTGTTACAGGAACACACACACACATATATGTTTATTATACCTTTGTATACATTTACACATGTAAAAGATTTTCATTTCTATAATACTTGCTTCATACTGATAGGATATTCCACTGAAGCAAGTTTTGTAAATTTTAGAAGTATCGACTGGTGATCTACTCCAAGCTTATGCACCAGTTTTCCCAGTAGGCAAAGCTCAATGTTGAAAATCACACAGGAATATGCCCGGTCTTCTCCCCAGGCCCCCTTGTTGCCCTCAACGATGAGCAGCTGAAGAGGGAAGCACTACTTTCTCTCTGGTTTCTAGGAGATGGAAAGTAACAGGGCCAAGACTTCAGGAGCAAATTCCCATTTTATCTTCTGTGCCACTTTCATCCCTCTCATTTCATATTTTCCACTATGTCCTCTCTCTAATTGGTAAACATCACCTGCATTAGGTTAATATTCCTGTAACAGTTCTGTGTTTATATCTACAGTTGAAAGAAAATCATGTTCCAGAAACCTTCAGTAAAAATGCCTATCTTTTAAAGACTCAGTACCTCCAGAGACACAGATCTGAGTTGGATTATGTTTTAGAAGAACTCTACTTCCTGTAAAATCTTGGAAGTCTGTCGTTAGAGGAAATGTGGAAGAGTTCAGTTTGTTTCAAAATTGTACACAATTATTTTCCTCCCTCCCTCCCTCTAATTTGTGTTATCTGTTGTAAATAGAAACTGCTATTTTCCAAAATGTAAGCTATTTTAAGAAAAGAATATTTTTAACTTGGCTCTCTCTTCTCTAAACTTGAAGTGAGCCCAACTGTGACAACGATAGCACCCTCCATTGGCATCATCTCCCCTCTGTTGGCAAGTGTTTCCCCAGATGAAGGCTTTTCTCTCCATGGGATATGCATAGGAGTATACAGTTAATTTAATATTCAAAGGATATGCAGTTTCTATTAAGCATTATTATTTTTATAATAGAGACGCGGTCTAGATAAAACTCAGATTACACCAAAGCTTGCCAAAATTTGAAAAGGTTTTGCCTGGCAATTGGAATCTGCTATTTAAGGAAGAAGCCCATATGTGATATGGGAAAGAGTGTGAATGAGACTTAAAAGGACATGTTTGTATAATTACCCAATCATAAATACGGATTTAGTATTCTCCGTTGGGTGCTTCCATCTCCATTTCTACATCAAAGGAAGTAGTTCAAGTAGATGTTTCTGAGTATCTTATTTAGCTCTAAATGTCTATGATAAAGGGCAGGAAAAAATGTAATTTCATCCTCCTTTGAGGGATTAATATTAGAGGTATAAAAAAGCATTTTTAATGGTAGAATGTCTTTAGCATGAACAAATATTATCCAAGGATGTTTTCAAATTTCCTCCATTTCTGAAAAAATATGATGTAGGATTCTATGTTTTAGGGTTTAAATGAGTCCTTCTTGAATGCAGAGAATGAATTAGATGAATGGTTCCTAGAAATTCAGAAGCCAATATAATTTTTTTAAATGAAGGTACAAAGCATTACTTTTTTTTCTTTTGGTCAAAGATACTAAAATATAAAATCAACAATCAATAAAAATATCATGATGGAAATTCCTTTAAAGCAAGAACATTTTAGCATAAAATTTAGGAAGCACATAATTATAGGATAAAGAGGAATAATTTATGCTGAATACATTATGAAAGAACTCATTCATTTTTCTAATTTATTTCATTTGGCCATTAATTCTGAAAACATTATTATGGACCAGCACAGATCAGAGGATTGGCTTTTGAAAAACTGGTGGATTAGATGACCTCTCAATTTCTATCTCTTAATCCCATCATTTCCTTAAATCGGTTTAATTATCCTGCAAAAATAGATCCCCAGCAGTGGCTTTTGCAATTTCTTCTTGATTTGAGCATTTTTTCTGTCCTTTAGTTTCAGTTTATTCTATTTGACTGAACACTGTCATCGACTCACTGTGAAGTTAATCATTTAGATATCGTCTGTTAAATAACATCTCATGATTCATGATTGGCAAATAGGCTGTGGCTGGCAGAACCATTTGTTGCTGGCTTTTCCTTTTGCTGTAGATACTTATTTAAGTAAAATCTTTCTTTTCAGCCATGCTCATTCCTGCTGTTTACTTGTGTCCCATATTTTTCAGAATAGAGTTTATTTGGATAACAAGTATAAGCCACTTTTGCCTTTGCTCTGTCATTTCTCTAATGCTTAGGAGGAAAAAAAAAAAGACATAATCTAACAAATAAAATAATAAAATAAAAACACTGAAAATCCAAAAATTTCCTTGCTTTATTGGTGTTTCCAAATTCCATTAAAATTGTGTAATGACCGCTAACTTCTGTGAAATGATCTTTATAGAACAACAACGGGGCAGTCGGGATCTTCTTGAAGTTGAGTCCCTGTTCTCTGTTGATGAATTGGAGGGGATCATACCACATGACTGCTAAGTTTGTTAAGAGTGTCTTGCAGAGGCTATCAGGAATCTGTGTCTGTAAGGAATCCGAGACCAGTTGCATGCCATTGACAAATGCTATTTGCAGACACAGATGCAATGTGTCAGCTTTTTGGAGCCCTAAGCTTTGGGCTGAATGTTTGGGGACGGACTTAGCACACCAAATATTTCCCTCCCATCACCCCCAAAGAGAAAATACATAGAATCAAAAGGTTATATAAGAAAAGATACAAAGTCATATTTTAAGCAGGCCCTAAATGACTTTAAGTAGAGAACTATTTATTGTTCTCAGAAAATCCACCTCACAGCTGGAAGCCAGGACGGAGGGATTCAGGGGGACCAAACTTTCAACTTATAGTTCCAGAGGTTGTGCTGGTTCCAGAGGTTATCCAGAGAGTAGAGGACTGTACATATGGTTTGTTTACACAGCCAGACTTATAAATGGTGATCATCAATTCTGCCCATGTTTCATGGAACAGAACTCAGTCACTTGGCCTTACTCAAATGCGAGGAGCAAGTCTGGGACATGCAGATTCTAGTAGGACAGCCATGTCCTGACAATAGCTCTTCACTAGGAAGGGGAAATCTCCAGGGCAGCTGGCTGTGTGTACCAGAGGGAGTTTGCAGGAACACTTGCCAGCTTCAAAAATTAAAACTGGAAAAGGACCAATTAAGAAGTTTGCCAAAATATTTGACATATGGAATTGTCTAGGTTCCAAAATAAAATCTTAAGGGACCACCAAATTATATAAATGCTAACATTCATTGACCAAATATTCCAATTTCCTCACATTTTCATTGCTCACATTCATAAGAAAATAAAGTGAAAATATAAAGTATCATGCATCCAATTTCTCTAGACTTACCTTCTTAAGGGAGTGTTTTTTAATACCCAGTTGTCATAACCTCTATGTCCCTCTGTGCCTTTTAAGTTTTAACACTTTCTCCTGAATTTGTAAGGCCTCAGATATCCCTGTGCACCTTCCTATACAAGCCTGAACATACTATCCCTATACCTAGATGTCCTGTACTGATCTGGGGGCAACTGGCTGAGAACAAGGACCACACCTCTCCATCATTCATCTTAACTCTCCTTCATAGAGCCCAGGCTGCTATATTGACCTCATTTTGATCTTTCCATGCCCTAGCTCTTCAGTTAATCTTATTAGCTTCCCTATTCACATTCCGAATAACTTACTTCTAACAGACAGAGGAGTTACACTTTCACAGGTGATTCTTAATTTTAATGGGTTTAAAACTCTCCAACATAAGGAATGGAGAGTAGCTCACTAGCTCAGGTAGAATAGCAAGGCAGAGGTTCAAGAAAGACTCAGAATTACCACCCGGGGCACAGGGCTCTGGCCGCCTTGACCTTGATGACAGTGACACATGGAGCTTGCTTTTTATAGATCTTTATTTTTTACATGAATTTACATGATAAACTATGCTGCATCTCCCACTCCATATTCTTTTATTCAGAAAAGAACAGCTACATATCTGAATGCATCTTTTTATAGCTCTGAAGTGGTTTTGTCTCCCTTCTACAGGGACAAACTTCTTCCTTTTACCTCTGCCCCACTTTTGAATTTTATAACCATGTTACAATTTTGGTACCACTTTACAATTTACAAAGCACTTTTATTGTCTTGGATGCTCATAACTGATTTGTAGCTTGTGTTTATATTTTGAACCATCCTCCTTATGGTAGAGGTTTATGAAAAGTAAGGGAAGTAAAGAAAAAAAAAGAAAATAGAATGATTATTTGTGAAATAACTGCTGATCGATTAGCTACGTTTAGACCCCCCAAATCAACATAATCTGCTGTTAAATCCAATAAGGCTCATAACTTCTTACTTTCTATCTGGGACACTAGGAACTTGTTCTTGGCTGCTGTCATTAGCACCTTCCTCCTATGGAACTTCAAGCAACTTTCAGCAAAATTGCTACCTCGGTAGTGGATTGCATGTACTGGAATATGGAGACATGATGACAATTCTATTTTCTAAATGTTTAGAAGACAGACTCCATTCAGAACACATCCTCTTCTGTCACGCTCCTTCTAGTTTGAAAGCAGTTGTAAAAACAGGAGCACTGACACAGCAATGAGATCTAACTACATGCCAATTAGAATGGCCCAAATCCAGAACACTGACAATATCAAATACCGGTGAGGATATGGAACAATTGGCATTCTCATACATTGCTTGTGGGATACAAAATGATACAGCCACTTTGGAATACAGTATATCATTTCCTACAAAACTAATCATGCTCTTTTTATATGACCCAGCAATCATGCCCCTTGGTCTTTACCCCAAAAGGAATTGGAATCTTCTACCCACACAAAAACTTGCAGAAGGATGTTTATAAGCAGTTTTATTCATAATTGTCAAAATTTGGCAACAATCCTTCAGTGGGTGAATGGATAAATAAACTGTGTTACATCTAGACAATGGAATATTATCCAGCAGTAAAAATAAATGAGCTTTCAAGCCATGAAAAGACACAGAAGAAGCCTACATGCATATTACTGAATAAAAGAAGCCAATATGAAAACCCCATATATTCCAATTATGTGATATTCTAGAAAAGGTAAAACTATGGAGACAATAAAAAGATCAGTGCTTGCTAGGGGTTCAGGGTTTGGCGAGATGAACAGACAGAACACAGAGGAGTTTTGGGGCAGTGAAAACACTCTGCATGATATTATAAGGATAGATATATGCCATTATACGTCTGTCCAAACCCATAGAAGGTACAATGCGAAAAGTGAACCCAAACTGTCAACTACAGACTTTAAGTGATTATGATATGTCAATATAGGTTCATATTTGGTTAAATGTATCATTTGGTTAAGTGTATCAAAATGTATCATTTTGTTGAGTGATACTCATACTGGGGAAAGTTGTCCGTGTGTGGGCAGATAATGTATGTATTTTCCTTTTAATTTTGTTTTAAACCTAAAACTGCTCTTAAAAAAAAAAATGAAGTCTTAAAAACAAAAATGGAGACAGAAGCGCTAAGAGACAGCAAATCTATAGGGAAAAGATTCTGAAGGAGAGAACTGTCAGTGCTCCTGACCCCCACCTCCATTCAACCACTATCCCTCCCTCGATAAAAAAGAAAGATACAGGAGTTCCTGTCGTGGCTTAGTGGTTAACGAATCCGACTAGGAACCGTGAGGTTGTGGGTTCAATCCCTGGCCTTGCTCAGTGGGTTAAGGATCCAGCATTGCGGTGAGCTGTGGTGTAGGTTGCAGACATGGCTCGGATCCCATGTTGCTGTGGCTGTGGCATAGGCTTCAGTGAGACCCCTAGCCTGGGAACCTCCATATGCCATGGGTGCCTGTGCAGCCCTAGAGAAGACAAAAGACAAAAACAAAAACAAAAACAAACAAACAAAAAAAAAACAGACAGATACAGTTCTTAGAAAAAACCCTTGATAAGAGGCCTAAAGGGTTCAGGCACAAAGAGGAGGTGTGTGAGAAGGGTTACTGAGTGGGAGAGAGAGAGAACATATTTATGCTAAGATTTTAGACAATAATAAGTGATACTTTAGACTCTGTCCATTTGGCTTTTTAAGATCAACATTAAGAAAGGATCGTAAATGAGAGTTCCTGTTGTGGCTCAGTGGTGCCAAACCTGACTAGGACCCATGAGGTTGTGGGTTCAATCTCTGGCCTCACTCAGTGGGTTAAGGACCCCTTGCTGACATGAGCTATGGTTTAGGTCTCAGACGTGGCTTGGATCTCATGTGGCTGTGGCGTAGGCCAGCAGCTGCAGCTGTGATTTGACCCCAGCCTGGGAACTTCCATATGCCATGGATGGGGCCCTAAAAAGAAAAAAATAAGAAAGTGTCATAAAAGTTAAAGGTTCTCTAGGCTGGAGTTGTATTTTATTGTTTTATCTTTCTATCTGTTAAGACAATATATTGTATGCATACTAGGTACCCAGTAAATACTTGCTTAATGAAAAAATAAATTCAACCTTGTGTCCCTCACCCTACCTCCAACACAAACATCTTGAAGTAGTAGGTGCTTATGAAATATTTCAACTTTCTAATCAACCTTTTATGCATATGCCCTTCTGTACTTAAGGTCTTACTATTTGCAACAACTCAGGATTTCTGAGAATATCGATGGTGATGGTGTTTAGACTATCATGATACACAGAATAGGAAACATATTTCACTTGGTATCTATATTTCCTGGTATGAGCACCTTCTCCAACTTATTTCTGTAGCCAATACTGCAAATAGGCCTAAGGTGATTTAATAAAATCAAGACCCAGGATTATATCTGTCCTGAGAGCAGTCTATCTTGGGGTCTCTGACGATCTCTATTTAAGAATTCTGGAACTAATTTGCCTTTGTCTGTATCAAGGGGTATGGATCACTGCAAAGCTTCCATCCTGTCCTTACCTCAATGTCCTGCTGTCTTCTCCATGTTCTTCTCTTCCGATGTCCCCAGTGTAAAGAAGGAGCTCTCCCTTCTTGCAATGCTTTCTAGCTTTCTGTTTATTTGTATTCACAGTCACTATGAATTTCAAGTAAAAAAGGCTGAAGCATATTTTTGGTGTTTTGGGGTCAAGGTGAAGAGTAGAGTAAATGCAAAATGTTAATGAGATGACCTTTCAGAAAGCCTGATGGAGTGCACAATAAATTCTAGATTATTTTCACGTCGGTTGAAGATCAGTTAGCCCTTTGTTTAGTAACCTGAACAGACATAAAACTTCATTCTTGCCACCTCATGATTTTTTTAGCCATTAGCTGTGGTCTGATTATTGAACTTACTTGACATTATGCCTTGTCCTGATATTTTCATTGATTTTTTTTTTCAAATAAGTCAGAAGCTCTTTCCATATTTTCATTACAGTAGGTCTGAAGAATAAGAACATACTTTTGAGAAATATCAATATTCATAGAATGTTCTAATAGAGCAGTACTATCTTTTTTTAATTTCTATAGATTTTTTAAAAAAGGAAGTCAAAGTAATAGAGCAGTATTGAATTTAGGGAAATTTGTGTATTTTTAAAAACCAAGCTGATAATCAAATAAGAAGTAGTTTTGACCTGAGAAAGAAAATTCATGAGTGAGTAGCCTTGAGATAAATTATTTTAAAAATGTGTATCATTACCCATCACGTAAGTATATGACATAATAAAAAAATGACAAAATCCTTTTTGTTACATTGCTGATGTAGGGCAGAATAATTACCGTAATTTTGGAAAGTATTTTGGGATAAGGAAAAAAAATCACAATTTTTATACATTATGTCAAATTATAGTGAACACTAGACACTTGAAGAAGAAAATAAATTATACAACAAATACATCAAAGGAAGGAGTCCTTGGCCTTGGCAAATATTGATTGCTTAGGAACTGACTATGAATTTGAGACTCAAAAAAACAAAAAACAAAAAACAAAAACAAACAAACAAACAAAAAAAAACACAAGAAGGAGCTGTTCTGAACCAATCAGGCTGTTCCCCTGGACCCCTCCGTATAAAGCCTATACACCCTTGAAGGAGATAGAAGGAAATCTAGAACATGGGACTTGTTAGATTCTAAAGTCACTGTTGACTTTTCCTGATAGTTATGTCCAGTCTCACCCATCGATGAGCTAGTCCGTAGCATTTTAGAACTGGAGGATGACAAAACTTATTTCCTTGTGATAATTTCTTTTCCCACTCCCTCAATATTGAGTATTAATAGAAAAAAAATTCTAAAATATATTTTTTTAAAAATTAACAAATTGCCATTTTTTTCCTACCTTATAATGTATAACATTTTCCTCCAAGCCATCATCTTTTCTTGTCCCTCATCCTGCTAGCCTCTTTCTCTACTGGATTCACAATTTCTAAGAGTACCTTGATATCAGGTATAGGTCCATGGCAGCCCATAGTTCCCAACAATGTATTGGTAGAAAAACACATGCTTCTCAGATGGACCCACACTCACACAAGCGTAGTGCTTCTTCACATGTCAGCTAACATCTTTATTACAGTAAAATATATCATCTGCTTTATCCTTACTCTTCTGTCCATTAATTTCTAATACTTTTATTAAACCTTCCAAAAATGAAGATACTTATTCATGTATCTGTAGCCATGTCAGTATAATACAGAGAAAATGCAATGTTTTAAGCCTGTCTATTCTAGGCTTTTTGTCAATTCATGGATAAGCGACATGTCTTTACTCATTTGAAGTGGTCAAGACCACTATAATTTTGACCACAAATTTAAGGATAATGTTTGACAATTCAGGGTTTGTACATTCCTTAGATGGCAAATCTTGGAAATAGGAAGCAGCCAGTCTTGAAGAACCATTAGCCACTCACCTTCCTCTTGCTTACACGGACATAAAATAAGCATCTCTTGCTTAGACCAAATTAAAATGACACCACATCTTTGGATGCTATATAATTGGTGAGAGAAAAAGGACAGATGGAAAAAAAGATGTGAGGATGGAGAAAGAGGGGAAAAAAAGGTAATTGAGAGAGAAACTGAGTATCGCAATTCTACCCACAGATTGGTACCCAATAGCATGCCTTTCAATACAAAAGGGGAGAATTGGTTGGGAAGGAATAACAAAGGGAACACAAATAGCTGAAGAGAAGCTGAACACAAATAGACTTTCCAAATGTGTAAGTTACCTAACAGAATGTTACATTTTTATACTTTCTATTAAAGATCACAGATGTGTGTATGTCTGGCTGGAATAACATAGGGGATTCATTTAGTGAAATCATTTTCTCTCCCTCTTAAAAAGTCTATAGTAATTCCATACTTCATCTAAAAGCCTAGCTGCCTATTGATTTCAAGGCTTGCTTCTAGGGAAGCCCTTTGTGTGATTTGAGGGCTGATGAAGAATCCATATGTCATGACAGTTCAGATACCAGGGAAAAAAAGGCAAGAGGCTGACTGTAATTCATCCTCTACTATAATTATTGGTGAGTTTACAGTTGGCACACCAGACCAAATGATATAGTTTGTAAACACAGTGAGTTATGGTCCTGATCTCAGGCCCTGGGGCCAATCCAGTTTGTATTACAAGTTGACATTTTCAAATCCTTTAGAATTTAGCCTTTGATTGCCCCATAGAAGTTTAAAAAAAAAGAAAGAAAAAAATTATAAAACTTTTGGAACTCATTGATTAGCCACACTAAAATAAACACACAACTTTCTGAATCAGAGGAAACATTATTAAAAGCAGTTTATTATTTCCACTAAAGAAAAATGGAAAACTTTTAAAATTTAAAAGTATTTAAAAAGAACACACACTACTGAGTCTTGCTTTGACTTGCTAGGCATGAATCAGAGTCCTGGGCTTTCAGATCCTTCTCCTCCCACAGAAAGTGAGGGAAACTGCTGGGGCTCAAATGGGACATAAAGGCTTGTGCTTTTGCCCAGGATGGGACCCAATCTTCTCTATGCTGTGATTCTGTGTTATAGTTACATAGGAAAATGGAGCCCAAGCCCAGGCAAGGAAAACTTGTCCTCAAAGTGTCCTGGCTAGAACAAAGATGGGCAGTAGGGTTTCTCTAAATCTGGAAAACATATTGCTAAAATCATCAGCTTGACTACATTAATATGCACAAGTACCACCTAAGAACTTGCTGAAGTGTGTATACCCAGACTATCCCCTGAAATTCTGATTCAGTAGAATTTGGGTGGGGCCCAAGGATCCACATTTGTTTTAAGCTTTGCTAGCAATTCCTATGCTGATGATTCACGAATCAAACTTTGAAAAAAATTCTTGAAAAGACCATTTTGCTGTGTACCATTCAAAACCAAATGGTATATGGAAGCTTCTATATGGAAAATGCTATTTAATCTTTTATTTATTCATCACCAACCAGGAGCCTACCCATATGCAAATTAGCATAAAAGACTTGCGCAAATGATGGGGAATCATTATTGTCTTAAAATAATTTTTAAACGTTTTAGACTATTTTAAAATATTTAGAAACACTTAAGCTAACCAAGTATAGTTAAGAAAAATGGCTCCATTAATTTAATAAAATTACCAGTATTTTCTAGTAAAATAGGAAGTGATGTTTGCTTAGTTGTGGCTTTCTTTAGGGTATGAATCAAAGGTCATTCTTTTTTTTTAATCGTTTTGCACATGGGGAATTTTTATATTTATTTTTAAATTTCAGGTGAACAGGTCCATTTGCCTATTAGCTCATTTCTGTATATGGGCATAAGTGCATATCTGTTTTTAGGTTTGTAGCTATTGCATGACTGATCTTAATGTTTGTGAGTCTTAATACTAGGAGCAGAAGGAGGAGGAAGAGAAGGTGGGAGAGAAGGTGGTAGAGGAAGAGGAAGAACAGAAGGAAGAGGAAATGTATACCCAATTAATATCCTCCCACTTAATTAACCTTCGGCTCCATTACGACACCTAATGATCTCTGCCTCTTGATATACATGTCCCCCTGTAATTTCTTCCCTTGATGTTTAAGGATTGGCTTGGGCGACAAATAGAACATGGCAGAAGGGATGAGATGGTGCTTCTGAGGCTAAATCATAAAAGACACTGTGACTTCTGCCTTACTCCTTCTGAGAGAGATAGGAGAAGCCAGCTGCAGTGTCTTGAGGGCACTTAGGCAGCCCTATGGAGAAGACCATATGACAAGAAACAAAGAGCTCCAGACAGCTTCCATGTGAGTTAGTCTTCTAACTTGTTAGAAGGGGGCACCCAGACACTGTTAGCCAGTAACCCTAGCTAGCACATTCACTGCAACCCTAAGAGAGACCTCCCAGCCAGAACCACCCAACTAAGCTGCTTTCAGTTCCCTGAAACTTAGAATGTCTGTGGTACAATAAATGTTCCTTGCTTTAGGCTGAGTGTGGGGTAATTATTTTTGTGTAGCAATTTTCACCCATAGTTGCTATGTAACATGTCTGTGGCAGAACTCTCAAACCATCTGCCACTTGACCTTGTGATGATCTAGTGTCTAGAAAAGAAAAAAAAGAAGGAAACTCACCTTCACAAAGTTAAGCATATTCGTTTATTACTAGTGTTTAGCATTCTTTAAAGTGCTAAGAACAGAGATTTTTGGGGGGGTTTGTTTTTTGTTTTTTGTTTGTCTTTTCTACCATTTCTTGGGCCGTGCCTGTGGCATATGGAGGTTCCCAGGCTAGGGGTAGAATCAGAGCTGTAGCCGCCGGCCTACACCAGAGCCACAGCAATGCGGGATCCAAGCCGCGTCTGCAACCTACACCACAGCTCACGGCAACGCCGGATCGTTAACCCACTGAGCAAGGGCAGGGATCGAACCCGCAACCTCATGGTTCCTAGTCTGATTTGTTAATCACTGAGCCACGACGGGAACTCCACAGAGATGATTAATAAATGAATTCTCTTTTGTACCATCTTACATAGAAAAGGTCAACATTTATCAAATGAGAATACTTATTTAAAGTTGAAGGCAAAAATACCATTGATACTACTTTATTGTATTAATCACAAATCTAACCATACAAAGTCCCAGAATCAAAAAAATATGTATTTATTTGTTCCATTTTCAATCCTATCTTTGCCACATTATTGAGTAAAGAGAAAAGACAATAAACAAAAGATAGTCCTTTACATTTCAATCTTAGAATTATGCTCAAATTAATCACTTTTAATAAGCTCACTTTAAGAAACAGTTAAAATATTTACCACATCATCTTAGTCTCTACTTTGAAAATACAGAACAGATAATATCCCAAAATAACAAAAAATATTATAACCTTTTGTTTCACTTTCATAACTTCAGATATCCACATCCAAATACTCTAAATTATAAATTTAGATTGTTATCTAAATATCTCTAAATTAACATAACTATTCTTATTAATATCTCTAAATGTATTTTTGATTTACAAAAGAGATGGGAGTTTTCTATAATCTTGATTGCCTTCACTGAATCTTCAAAATTAGTTTGAGGTGTCACTAACAATAATTCAAATAAAAATATAGTTTTAATTTTGAAACAAGTAGTATGTTACTAATGTATAGCCATGAAATGTATATAAAAATGTTTTTCAATACTGATAATATTGTTAAGAAGAAATTGAACCTCATCCAGAGAGTCAAATTCATGAATGTAACTGCTACCTAAAAACTGAAATGACTCTAAGTATTGTAAAAAGGTAAGATCAGATCTGGCAAAAGTTTGAGGTAGGTTGAGTCCCTTATACATCCTTCCCCTCCTTTTATTCATATACCTGTAAGCTTATTTTTCAAAATCTCTTCCCTCAAAACATATTTTTCCTCGTATCTCAGGAGCTACTGTTCTAGTAGAAAAAGATAACCTAGTAACGTAAGTAACCTTAAGTAACCTGTGCTCTATCCTATTATCGTGCACAAATAAACTTTAAGGTGCACACTAGACACTAACTGCTCCAAATTAAGGACAATTAAGGGGGAAAAATATCCTTGTGGCCTTATCATTTATAACACATAGGCCATTTCCTATTTTATCTGAATAAGTACAGGCCTATTACAATGTGCTTGCCCAATTATGTTTTCCAATTTTATGATGTAAAATGAATATTCACTAGTCATATTGATATTTTAGCCTAACAGTGGGAGGAAGATTTCTATAAGAATGTTTTAAGGTTAACAATAGATTTTTGATGATGGGGTTATCTATGCTAGTTTCTACAACTCTTGTATACAACCCCTTATTAGGTGCTCAAGGAGAACATTGAAATAAACCAAGAAAGCCATTATGTGTGTTTGTGTGTGTGTGTGTGTGTGTGTGTGTGTGTGTGTGTATACATTTAATAATTTTGATAGGTAGTAGCAAACAACTTGTTTTAAAATTGTTGTTACTAAATAGGTTCAGTTCAATGTATAAGTAAATAAATAAAATTGTGCTTTAGCACTATTAAGTGTTGAATAGCATAGAAAATTCCACATATTCTCGTGAAATTTCAAGGGCAACATAGTCAAACTGTGGAATTATTATTAAATTATTTTATAAATCAATTTTGGCCAAGACTGAAGCACACACTCAGATGTCACTTAAAAATCATTAAGGACTTCCCATCTTATTTGTAACAAATCCAAACACCTTTCTGTGGCCTCCAAAGCTCTACATGATCTGGCCCCATCCCAATCATCTACCTCCTCCGGTACCATTTTCTCTGCTATGCATTATGGTCCAGCCACAGTATTCTTTTTTCTGTTCCTAGAACACATTCTTCCCTGAGGACATTTTACATTTGCTGGTTTTAACAAGGTGCTGTTGCTGCCTTTATTTGCGGGATTTGCAATCTCTAATTGTATGTTGCTCAGAATTCAAAATACAAATCAAGTGGAGACTATTCAAAACATATTTTAAAAAAGAACAAAACTATTGTTTCTCAACATCTATTGGCAGAAAATCAAGTTTCCATCACACTTTTACAGGAAAACACATAAGTGATCTGGAAGGCAGAGTAATGGAAATCACTCAATCAGAACAGCAATAAGAAAAATAAATTTTTAAAAATGAGAATAGTATAAGGGACTTTTGGAAAAATATCAAACATGCCAATATTCATATTATAGGCATTACAGAAAATTTTCAGGCCAGAAAGAAGTGTCATTATGTTTAAAGGGCTAAAAAGGTAAAATCTGCAACTTAGGATACTCTATCCAGCAAGATTATCATTCAAAATTGAAGAAAAGATAAGGAATTTCTCTAACAAGCAAAAACTACTTCACCAATACTAAATCTACCCCAAAAGAAATGTTGAAGAGGCTTCTATAAGTGGAAAGGAAGTAAGAATCTATAAAGTAGGGAATATCCACCTGGATTATACATACAAAATACATGGCATCTATATATATATATATATATATATATATATATATATATATATATATGTCAGCATGTTAATTAAAAGACCAAAAATTATAAAATCAAGTGCATCTATAATAATCAGTAAGGGAATAAACATGAAGATCTAAAGTACTACATCACAAGGGAGTAAAAAATTTTAATATTTTAGAATGTGTTTGAACATAAAGACTACCTGTTTAAAACAAATAGATAAAAGTAGACATATATGAACACCATGGTAAACATATATCAAAAGCCTGCAATAAAGGAATTCCCATCATGGCTCAGCATAATCTGGCTAGCATCAATGAGGATGTAGGTTTGATCCCTGGCCTTGCTCAGTGGGTTAAAGGATCCCACATTGCTGTGAGCTTTGGTGGAGGTCACAGATGTAGCTTGGATCTGGTGTTGCTGTGGCTGTGGTGTAGGCCAGCAGCTGTACATCCAATTCAACCCCTAGCCTGGGAACCTCCATATGCCATGGTTGCAGTCCTAAAAGACAAAAAAAAAAAAAAAGAAAAAGAAAAAGAAAAAGAAAAAAAAAAAGATAAACAAAACAGGAGAGAAAGAAACACAAGTAAATCACTAAAGAAAATTATCAGGTCACAAGGGAAGAAAGTAAAAGAAAAAGGAAAGGACAGGTAAGAAGTCAAAAACATCTGAAAAACAAGTAATAAAGTAGCAATAAATACATACATTTTAGCTATTACTTTAAATGTCAGTGAACTAATGCTCCAATCAAAAGACATAGAGTGGCTTGTTGGATTAAAAAATAAGATACATTTATATGCTACTTACAGGGGACTCACTTCAAAACTAAAGCACATATAGACTGAAAGTGAGGGTAAAGAAAAAGATATTTCATGCAAATAGAAATGACAAGAAAGCAGGGATAGCAATACTCTTATCAGACAAAATATACTTTGAAACCAAGTTTATAACAAAAGATGAAAAATTGCATTATAAAATGATAAAAAGATCAGTAAAATAGAGGATATTACATTTGATAACATATATATATATATATATATATATATATGTATGTGTGTGTGTGTATCCCAAATGGGAGCATCTAAATATATAAATCAAATGTAACAGATAAAAGGAGAAATTGGCAATAATACAATAATAGTAGATTTAACACCCAACTGGACATATCATTCAGACAGAAAATCAGTAAGACAAGATTGGTCTTAAATGACACAATAGATCAATTGGACTTGATAGATATCTATGGGAAATTCCACCCCAAACCAGGAGAATACACATCCTTTTAAAGTACATGTGGAGCATTCTCCAGAATACATCACATGCTAGGCTACAAAACAAGTCTCAATAAATTTTAAGGGACAGAAATTATACTAAGCAATTTTTCTGATCACGAGTGTTATGAAACTAGAAATCAGCTAGAGGAAAAAAAATGACAAGGGCACAAATATGTGGAAACTAAACAACATGCTACTAAAAAAACAATGAGTCAAAGAGGAAATCAGAAAATACCTTGAGGCAAATGAAAACGTAAACACGACTTTTCAAAATCTACGAGGTGCAATGAAAGAAGTTTGAAGAGAAAAGATAAAAGCAATTCAGGTTTACTGCAAAAAAAAAAAAAAAAAAAAAAGAAAGAAAGAAAGAAAAATCTCAAATTAACAAACTAATATTCCATCTGAAGGAATTAGGGAAAAAAATTCCAAAGTCATCAGAAAGAATGAAATAATGAAGATCAGAGAAGAAATAAATAAAATAGAGACCATAAAAAAGTAATAGAGGAGTTCCCATCGTGGCTCAGTGGTTAACGAATCCAACTAGGAACCATGAGGTTGTGGGTTCGATCCCTGGCCTTGCTCAGTGGGTTAAGGATCCAGCGTTGCCGCGAGCTGTGGTGTAGGTTGCAGACGCGGCTGGGATCCCGCATTGTTGTGGCTTTGGTGTAGGCCAGCAGCTACAGCTCTGATTGGACCCCTAGCCTGGGAACCTCCATATGCTGCAGGAGCGGCGCTAGAAAAGGCCAAAAAAAGACCAAAAAAAAAAAAAAAAAGTAATAGAAAAGATGAATGAAAGTAAGAATGGCTCTTTGAAAAGATAAATAAAACTGATAAAACTTCAGCCAGGCTCACCAAAAAGAAAAGTAATAAGGACCCAAATAAACAAAATAAGAAACGAAAGAGGAGAAGCAACCACCAATACCAGAGAGATACGAAAATCATAAGAGAGTGCTAGGAACAGTTACATGTCAGTAAATTGGACAACCTAGGATAAATGGACACATTTCTAGAAATAATCTTCTAAGACTTAATCAGGAAGAAATAGACAATCTGAACAGCATGCTCAGTCACAGTGAAATTGAATTTCTAATAAAAAACACTCTCAACAAAAAAAGTCCAGAACCAAATGGCTTTATAGGGTAATTATATCAAACATATGAAGAAGAGATAATATCTATCCTTCTCAAACTATTCCCCAAAAACAGAAGAGTATGGAACGCTCTTAGCTCACTCTTTCTATAAACTAATACTGCTCTAAAAAGGAATTCTATTAATTAAAATAAATAATTGGAAAAGAAAAAAAATATGCTCTCTCAAGGTGACTTGCTAAAAATTAGGGTAAACATATAGAATGTTAAAAGGGAGTTTGAAATTTTGTAGGAAGCTTATGTTCCCCAAAGAGGTGAATGAAATACATCTAAAACCCTTGGAGGTAAGCACAAAAGCAGAAAATTAAGTAAAATAAAATGTCTGTTTCCATATTACTCAATGTCTAAAATATGTTTTTGATGAAGCTTACACTATCTAAGCATATTTTACAGATATTACCTTAATTTATTAATATATACTTAAGGTTTTTTTTGTTTTTTTTGTTTTTTTTTTTGCCTTTTTAGGACCACACCTACAGCATATGGAGATTCCTAGGCCAGGGGTCAAATCAGAGCTGTAGCTGCTGGCTTATGCCACAGTCACGGCAAATCCAGATTCAAGCCACTTCTGCAACCTACACCACAGGTCACGGCAATGACAGATCCTTAACCCACTGAGTGAGGCCAGGAATTGAACCTGTGTCCTCATGGATGCTAGTCAGATTTGTTTCCGCTCCTACTTCAGTATTTAAATGAGTTATCTGAAGATACATTAATACTTACACTCCATAGGGCTTTCAAATAGTATTCCTAAATCCCATGTAAGGAGGTAATACCACTCCATTTTGTAAAGAAGAAAATGAATATTCGAAGATATTAAGGCATTTCCTTAAGGTCACCAGATAGTGGGTTTCAAATTTGGGTCAATCTAACTCAAAATATACATTTCTTTCTTTAAAGAATTAATGAAAATTTCAGAAGCTATGAAAGCCAGGTTGCAGAAAAATATTTTGGAGCAGATAGGGTTCCTCCAAATATACCAAATTCTGTCTTGTAGAGGTTGTGTCAGGAAGTAGGAATGAATTCCAGAGAATAAGCTAAGGCTGATTGCAGGTCGTAGAAAAATGATAGTATCATAATAGAATTAATTTCCTGCTCTAGAAAACTAAAGTCCTTTTCAAGATTTAGCTGCCTATTTGATAAGGCTGATAGTTTTCCCCTAATAGCCATTCTACCCTTCTTCCTTTTAGGAAAACAACCATCCACTCTTCCTCATGGATATGGCCCTTCTCCCAGAGGCTACATTTCCTGGACTTCTCTGTACCGCCTATTGCAATATGACAGAGGTCTGGGCAATGGATGAGTGGAATTGGTGTGTGAAACTTGTGGGTTATGTTCTTAAAAAATAAAAAAGTTTACATACTTTTTCCATCTTTCCTCTGTTCAGTGTGTGATGGATATAGACGTGGTGGGAGTAAGCCAGCTTTGACCATCCTCATGAGGACCACACACTGCAAGATGAGATGGACACCCAACACTGCAGAAGCAGCCTCAGGCCTGGTGGACTTATAAAGCAGAGATGTTGCACCTCCCTGGACCAATTTCCAACTGAGTCTGTACATGAGAAAGAAAGAAATCCTTCAGCCTACCTTCATGTAGTCTTTCTCAAAGCAGCTAAAACAATACTAAAATGAATACCTCCTAACTTCCACTTTTGTCACATTTACGTGTTTATTATACTTAAATGTTTATTCTAATCACCAATTTACTGAACTATATTAATTCCTTTTTTTTTATATGGATGAACAGGATGAATATTTGGGGCCAGAATACAGGTTAATTAGGCAATTTAGATCCCAGGACTATAGACTTCAGTTTATTTATTACTCTTCACATCATCTACTTGAAATAATGAACGTCAGTTAAAATTTAAGAGAAACTCAATACCACATTTTACACGCAGAATCTGTAGAGTGAATAGCACATCATTGTCTTGGTGTCGTTGTTGACTGTTAAGTTGAATAAGAATTAGCTGAATTTATATTTGGCCTGTTTCTACCAACCTCTAACTTACTGAAAACCATTCTACTCAATATCTCCAACCAAATCAGTGGGAAAAATAATTCTGAAATGATTGTTCAGTTCTGAAATATCCTGTGGCATATTTCCCTGTGCTTATACATTTCTAATGACATCAGTTTGAATGATAAAAAAGACCTTTCTGTCCCCCAAACTGTAAAAATTGTTAATTAAAAAAAATGCTCTGAAAGAGCCTGAGAGAGATTGGAGGTGAGAAAGAAGTAACCAGGGGGGGTTGGAATTGGTTTATTGGACCCCAGTTCATGCTGGAGTGGGAATACTCATCACAGCTGTAATTAAAGGATAACTTACTTAAAATAGTCTCATGCTAAATCTGACCAGAACAGTTATACCTTCAGACTCTCTGTTTCCTCTCAGCATAAAGGCTGAAAGTTTGCATTTAATTCAACTGTTCCCAAGTGGGACACTTGTGGAAGTTTTAAATAATGAATATGTCCTAATTTTCTTGCATGGGTAAAATAAGTATACTTAGATACATTTTGATAAATTACTTTAAATATTTTTGGAATAATGTACCAAATAAGTCAGCAAATTGGAATTCATTTTTCCTCTTGTTAATGTGCCTTTGAATGATTGGCAATGATACTCATATGTATTCAAATCAATATTAGACATTAGCTAGGAGAGACTTCCATGTCTTACTCACTTAATTTTTTTTTTCAAGATGAGAGAAGGCAGAGTCCTATGAAAAAGTTACTTGCAGTACCTTTCTTTTAGATCTCTTCTAGTTGGTTAAGTGTTTTAACTATCTGAGCAATTTAGACTCTAAGTCAATATTTCAATCTGGATTATCTCCCTTCATCTTCCCACATTCCCTATTCCCACCCAAGTTTAATCTTTTCGCCATCTAGAATCCCTAAACCTGGCTTCCTGAAAAGAATTTTTTTTATCTTTTCAATCTAACTGAAGTCTCTTCGTTTGATCTAGAACAATACCTTAACCTAGATTCCTTAACTTCAGCATCATAACTAGATGTGTTCTTTCTGGCTCCCAGATTCTACTAATCTAAAATTACTGTAGTATTTTGAGAATTGGGGAATATTGTAGAAACACCACATTTATAGCACATTTCCCTTTCTATGTTAAAGTAACTAAACTTGTACACTTTTCAATTAGAGACACACCAAAATGAAGGTGAGGTGCAGTGTTGTATAGTAGATGCTGTCACTAACACTTCTACACCCCTCTGTGCCTTAGGTTTTCTTTTTCAAAAAATAGTGTGTAGATACAAAGTAACATTTATAAATAACTGAAAGGTATGAGAATGATATAGCATCCATTTGCATACCTCTTCTCAACCTAGTGCAAGAAAAAGAAATGACCTGTGAAATCCCTATGTGCCCTACCACAATCCCTTCTTCTCCCTCCTCTAAGAAGTTAGGTTAGTCTTAATTTTGTGGTTATCATTACCGTCAGGTCTCAGGTTTGCTATTGTTATTGTTTTTTTTTTTTTAACTTGTAAAATGAATATAATACAAGTGACCACTTAATAGGGTTGTTAATACTCATGATTGAATGGATACAGATGACACACTTAGAATCTTGCTTGGCAGAGAAATCAATAAGCATAGCCATGTGGTAACATGATGATAATGATGAATAAAATTTATATTGTCTTTCACACCGACCGTTGTTTCTATCCATTATTTTGTTCAACAAAATTATAGACTATTTGTGTTTTTTGTGGTACACTGAAAATAATGTTTTGTTTTGTTTTGTTTTGGGCTGTGCCCATGGCTTGTGGAAGTTCCTGGGTCAGGGATCAAACCCCAGTGACAATGCCAAATCCTTAACCATTATGCTATTAGGGGATTTGCAGGAGGTTTTTTTTGTTTTTGTTTTTGTTTTTGTTTTAAGGTAAAAAACTACTATAGTAAATGAAAGATTCCCATAAGTATCCACATATTTCTGGGAAAGAAGTCTCAGGATTCACAGAATCTTAGGGAAAAAAATGCCTTATGAGTATCAGACTTTATGAAAAAATTGGATCCTATGGAAAGTTTTTATTCATCAGAATTTTTTAAAACATTTCAGAATTTGTGAACTATAAGTTCTTATGAATACCTGAGGTGGTATTTTAAATATGTGAAAAATATTCATGTACCTGTGGTTAAGATTTCATTGCATTTACTCTCCTTTGTGTTTACCTGGAAAACAATCATTTTCAAGGATGGGGATAAGTCTCATAAATTTGAAATTAAACACACAAATCAAAGTATTCAAAGTAATCATAATCACCTACTCATATATTAATTTGACAAAGCTAAATTAAATTATTTCAAGAGGCTATGGAATATAAAAGTATACAGAGGCAAGCACAACTGTATTCAATAATTAATCTTTTGTCGGAAAAAGTTACGCTTTTGGGCACAAGTCAGAGAATAATGATACAAGAGGCATCAAAATGTCATTTGTAATCAATTTCAACACCTCAGGATAAAAATCACATCAAGGCATCTTAGAGGATACTGACTTTAAAAAAAAAAACAAACTTAAATACCTCAGCAAAATTTACACTCAGAAAACTACACACATCATAAGTATAAAGCTCAATAAATTTTCAGAAGGTGAATACATTTAAGTTATCATTCACTCTGATCAAGAAACAGACATCCTCAGCATTGCGATGACTGCCTTTCAATATGTTTTTGATCAACTCCCTCTCCCTGAGCAAGAGGGTGAAAATCAAAATTTATGTCTATAAAGAAAGGTTTAGTCAACTAATTCCTTAGCTTACCAGCTGATACATTTAATCAATCATAACTGATTTCCTACTGAAATAAGGCTGATGGCCTTTCACTAGGTTATTACATTGACCAGTAAGTTAGATCAAATACACAGTGGTGATCAATTTTGATTGATTTCTGTTCCCAGGGAATCAGCTGGTAAGAGGTATAGCGAATCAGCTCTGTCAATGGCTTGAGGATGTGGTTTTGTATCTAGAATGAAGTCAAAATACAATTTGGTGCCTTGGCCAAAGAGCAAATATTTTGCTGCCATTTCTCAAGGAGTTTTGATTGGTTGTGTTTCTTTTTCTCTCTCTAAAATGAAGAGATTTGTTTTAATGGGCAATTACTTTTGAAAAAACAAGCTGTTCCTCTTTTTCATCAAATTTACTTTTTAAAAAGAATGCTTTGTAAAATAGTATCAACTCAAATAAAAATCTGATTATTGTGAATGTGTTTCATCTCAGATAAAACTTTAAAAAATCCATTTAAAATATTTGGATTGGAGTTCCCATTGTGGCTCAGCAGGTTAAGAACCCAACATAGTGTCTATGAAGATTCGGGTTCAATCCCTGGCTTCGCTCAGTGGGTTAAGGATCTGGCATTGCAGCAAGCTGCAGCATAGGTTGCAAATGCAGCTAGGACCTGGTATTGCCATAGCTGTAGTGTAGGCCTGCAGCTGCAGCTCTGATTAGCCCCCTAACCCAAGGAATTTCACAGGATGCCGGTGCAGCTGTAAAATGAAAAAAAAAAATTAACCTTAAATATGGCTTATGTTTTGTGTGGCATGTGAACTCTATTGAAAATCAACTTTGAGAAAATCTTTCATTAAGCCATCTTGAGTGGATGAAATATTTTGGTATTGCCTTGTAGACATTCTCTAGCACAAAAAGAACTGGTGGTGAAGGGTCTCATGTGTAAATGAAAGTTGTATTTAAACATCTTTATATTCTAGCTCTGATTTCAAAAAGTATTGGCTGTTCATTTGCCTCCGTTCAAGAGAAGAATAATAATTAGCTTATTTTGACTGAAAAAGGATTTCACATTCAGTGGTGTCCCTGGAAATAGAACTTTTTTGTGCTGGTTGAATTTTAAAGAGAGAGTAATGTAGGTTCAGGAAATCAAAAGTAATATTCTTTTTTTGAAAGTATTATAGTGGGTAGGCAGAGATAGACATAGAGATAGATGATAGATAGATAGATAGGTAGGTAGGTAGATAGATAGATAGATAGATAGATAGATAGATAGATAGATAGATAGATAGGTAGGTAGGTAGGTAGATAGAGGCACAGAGAGAGAAATATAAGACTGGTTAAAATTAATGCATTCCTTTGTTATCTCTCTCCAATCATATTAAACAGTAGACAATTCCTCTATTACCAAGCACATGACATGACCTTCATTAGTGAATAGTTTTCTTCTCATGACAGACATTTAAAAATTCAATAATCTGTACAGCATACAGATGTGTAGTGTGGGAAATTGATGCAAACTTTAAAAAAGGATTAGATTTTTTTTGTATCCTAAGTCCTTTTATTTCTTTTTTTAAATTACACAATAAGTTTTATTACATTTATAGTTGTACAATGATCATCACAACCAAGTTTTATAGCATTTCCATCCTAAACCCCCAGCGCATCCCCCCACCGCCCACCCCTCAACAGTCTCATTTGAAAACCATAATTTTTTGAAAGTCTGTGAGTCAGTATCTGTTTTGCAATGAAATTCATTGTGCCCATTTTTTAGATTCCAAGTGTAAGTTACAGGATTTGATGTTGGTGCGTCACTGTCTGGCTGACTTCACTTAGTATGATAATTTAGGTCCATCCATGTTGCTGCAAATGCCATTATTTCTTTCTTTTTAATGACTGAGTGATATTCCATTGTGTATATGTACCACATCTTCTTTATCCACTCCTCTGTTGATGGACATTTAGGTTGCTTCCATGTCTAGGCTATTGTATAAAGTACTGCAATGAACATTGGAGTATATGTATCTTTTCAAGTCATGGTTTTCTCTGGATAGATGCCCAGGAGTGGGATTGCTGGATCAAATGGTAATTCTATTTTCAGTTTTCTGAGGAATCTCTATACTGTTTTTCACAGTGGTTGCACCAATTTACAATCCCACCAACAGTGTACTAGGGTTCCTTTTTCTCCACACCCCCTCCAGCACTTATTGTTTGTAGACTTTTTGATGATGGCCATTCTGGTTGGTGTAAGGTGATATCTCATAGTGGTTTTGATTTGCATTTCTCTAATAATGAGTGAGGCTGAACATCTTTTCATGTGTTTTTTGGCCATCTGTATGTCTTCTTTGGAGAACCATCTGTTTAGATTTCTGTCCATTTATTGATGGGGTTGTTTTTTTGGTATTGAGCTACATAAGGTTTTATAACTTTTAAAGATTAATCCCTTGTCAGACAAAGATAGCACAAAAAAATAAAATTATAGGCCAATTTTCACTGATGAACATAGATGCAATAATCCTCAACAAAATACTAGCAAACCGAATCCAAGAATACATCAAAAAGATTGTACATCATGGTCAAGTGGGATTTATCCCAAGGATGCAAGAATTCTTCAATATCCACAAATCAATCAGTGTGATATACCACATTAACCAACTGAAGAATAAAAACAATATGATCCTCTCAATAGATGCATTGAAAAGCCTTTGACAAAATCCATCCCTCATTTCTAATAAAACTCCTTCAGAAAGTGGGCATATAGGGAACCTAACTCAACATAATAAAGACTGTATATGACAAACCCACAGCTAACATCATTCTCAATGGTGAAAAGCTGAAAGAATTCTCACTGAGATCAGTAACAAGATGTGGATGTCCACTCTCACCACTACTATCCTACATAGTTTTGGAAGACCTAGCCATGGCAATCAGAGAAGAAAAAGAAATAAAGGAATCCAAATTGGAAAGTAAGAAGAAAAACCATCACTATTTACAGATGACATGATACTATACCTAGAGAACCCTAAAGACTCTACCAGAAAACTGTTAGAACTCATCAATGAATTTGGCAAAGTTGCAGGATACAAAATTAATACACAGAAATGGGCTGCATTTCTATATACTAATGATGAAAGATAAGAAAGAGAAATTAGGGAAATGATTCCATTTACCAATGCATCAAAAAGAATAAAATACATAGGAATAAACGTACCTAAAGAGACAAAAGACCTATACTCTGAAAACTATAAGACACTGATGAAAGAAATCAAAGATGACACAAACAGATGGAAAGACCTATCATGCTCTTGGACTGGAAGAAACAATATTATCAAAATGACTATACAACCCAAGGCAATCTACAGATTCAATGCAACCCCTATGAAACTACCAAGGACATTTTTCATGGAACTCAAACAAAATATTTTAAAGTTTGTTTGGAAGCACAAAAGACCCAAAATATCCAAAGACATCCTGAAAAGGAAAAATGGAGCTGGAGGAATCAAGCTCCTGGATTTCAGACTATACTACAAAGCCACAGTCATCAAAACCATATGGTACTGGCACAAAGACAGAAATAAGTGGAACAGGATAGAAAGCCCAGAATTAAACCCACACACCTACAGTCAACTAATCTATAACAAAGGAGGCAAGATTATACAATGGAGAAAAGACAGCTTGTTCAATAAGTGGTGCTGGGAAAATTGGACAGCCAGATGTAAAAGAATGAAATTAGGAGAAATTGATGGGAATACAATCATAGTAGGAGACTTTAACACCCCACACACATCAATGGACAGATCCTCTAGACAGAAAATCAATAAGGCAACAGAGATCCTAAAGGACCCAACAGAAAAGTTAGACTTAATTGACATTTTCAGGACATTACATCCAAAAAAATCAGAATATACATTATTCTCAAGTGCACATGGAACATTCTCAAGAATTGATATTGGGCACAAAGCTAATCTCAACAAATTTAAGAGTATAGAAATCATTTTAAGTATCTCCTCTGACCACAATGGCATGAAACTAGAAATCAATCACAGGAAAAGAAGTTAGAAAAAACCTACAACATGGAGACTAAACAAAATGCTACTAAAAAACCAATGGGTCAATGAGGAAATCAAGAAGGAAATTAAAAAATACCTTGAGACAAATGATAATAAAGACACAACCACTCAAAATCCATGGGATACTGCAAAAGCAGTGCTCAGAGGGAAGTTCATAGCAATACCGGCCTTCCTTGAAAAAGAAGAAAAATCTCAATTCAACAACTTAAGCCACCACCTAAATGAATTAAAAAAAGAAGAATAAGCAAAACCTAAAGTCAATAGAAGGAAGGAAATCATAAAGATCAAAGAGGAAATCAATAAAACAGAGATTCAAAAAAAAAAAAAATAGACAAAATCAATCAAACCAAGAGCTGGTTCTTTGAAAAGATAAGCAGAATTGACAAACCTCTGGCTAGACTCACTGAAAAGAAGAGAGAAAAAACCCAAATAAACAAAATCAGAAATGAAAAAGGAAAAGTCACAACGGATACTACAGAAATACAAAAAACCATGAAAGACTACTATGAACAATTACATGCCAACAAATTCAACAACCTAGAAGAAACGGACAACTTTCTAGAGACTTACAGCCTGCCAAAACTGAATCAAGAAGAAATAGATCAACTGTACAGATCAATCACTAGAAATGAAATTGAATATGTCATAAAAACACTCCCTACAAATAAAAGTCCAGGACCAGATGGCTTCACAGGAGAAATCTACCAAACATACAAAAAGGAATTTATACCCATCCTCCTTAAACTTTTTCAAAAGGTAGAAAAAAAAGGAACATTCCCAAAGACATTCTATGATGCCACCATCACCCTAATTCCAAAACCAGACACAGATGCTACCAAAAAAGAAAACTACCAACCAATATCTTTGATGAATTTAGACACAAAAATTCTCAATAAAATTTTAGTCATCCAAATCCAACAACATATCAAAAAGATCATACACCACGACCTGGTGGGATTCACCAGGTTCACAAGGATGGTACAACATATATAAATCAATCAATGTCATACACCACATTAACAAAAGAAAAGTCAAAAACCACATGATCATCTCAATAGATGCATAAAAAGCATTTGACAAAGTCCAACAGCCATTTCATGATCAAAACATTTACCAAAGTGAGTATAGAGGGAACGTTCTTTAACATAATAAAAGCCATTCATGACAAACCCACAGCAAATATAATACTCAGTGGAGAAAAGCTGAGAGCCTTCCCACTAAAATCTGGAACAAGACAAGGATGTCCATTCTCACCAGTTATTCAGCATAGTTTTGGAGGTCCTAGCCACAGCAATCAGACAATCAAAAGAAATAAACGGCATCCAAATAGGAAGTGAAGAGGTAAAACTGTCACTCTATGCAGATGACATGATACTATATATAGAAAACCCTAAGGACTCAACCCAAAAACTACTTGAACTGATCAACAAATTCAGGTAGCAGTATATACAATTAGCATTCAGAAATCAGTCACATTTCTGTATACTAAAAAGAAAGTAGATGCAGAATGTTGCCTTCAGGATGGATTAGCAATGGGATCCTGCTGGGTAGCACTGGGAACTCTGTCTAGTCACTTATGATGGAACACTTAATGTGAGAAAAAAAAATATACACATGTACGTGTAACTGGGTCACCATGCTGTACAGTAGAAAAATATATATATATATATATATGTAAATGATAAAAAAAGAATGAAATTAGAACGCTTCCTAACACCATACACAAAAATAAACTGAAGATGGATTAAAGACCTAAATATAAGACCAGATACTATAAAATTCTTAGAGGAAAACATAGGCCAAACACTCTCCAACATAAACTATAGCAGTATCTTCTCAGATCTACCTCCTAGAGTAATGACAATAAAAACAAAAATAAACAAATGGGACTTAATTAAACTTAAAAGTTTCTGCACAGCAAGGGAAACCCGAAAAACAAAAGGACAACCCACAGAAATGAAGAAAATATTTGCAAAAGAAGGATTAGCTATTTTAAATATTAAAATATGGACATGTGTATATTGATACAATGTGATACATCTATTATATACTATGTAAATGTACATGGTTTGGGGAGGCCTTCATTCTTTATTTTTTTTTATTTAGAACTTACACATGGGAGTTCCCCTGTAGTGCATCAATAATGAACCCGCCTAGTGTCCACGGGGATTCAGGTTCAATCTCTGGCCTTGCTCAGTGGGTCAAGGATCCAGCATTGCCGTGAGCTATGGTGTAAGTCACAGACCAGCTTGGATTCTACATTGCTATGGCTGTGGTTTAGGCTGGCAGCTGCAGCTCTGACTTGACTCCTAGCCAGGGAACTTGCGTATACCACGGGTACAACCTTAAAAATTTTTTTTAAAAAAGAAGAACTTAATGTACTCAGTTTATCAAAATTAAACACCACCAAAATTTTGCCAATGAGCAGTGAATCCTATCCCCCCTCTAGATGTCATGCCACCTCTCAGAGAAAATAAATTTCCCATGAAATCATACCACACATACACCAAAAATCAATGTGGTGGGTATAGGTTTCAGTGCACAAGATGACATACAATAAATGTTGCCTTTCTTTATTTCCTTGGAATCCACTAAATTTCAGCTTCTAGCTTCCAGCCTGCTATGGAATTCAAATTAAATCATTCTCAAGTACTAAGAAGCCCCTCTCACTCTCATTCATACCCCTTTGCCTCTTGGAGGTGCAATGGTCTTTCAAAGAATCTCAGGCACTGAAGAGACTCCTTTGTCAGTAAGTCATTAATCTCTTCTGGTTACCTCTAAGTTAGCCATTGATAAGGCCTTTTCTTATCTGTGTCTTCCAATGTCTATTCCATACTTCAGGGTACAGGGATATTTGTTAAAGCTAACAGCATTTTCTGACAATTTTCTGCCTCCCAAAGTCACTGTTTGTGGTCAGAATATGCGTTTCCAATACTTACAGGACACATAAACTTCACTTCTTCCACAGGAGTCTTTTTTTAATGAAATGTATGCACATGTTATGACTCTTCCACCATTTTATTAATCATTTAAAATCAGACATGGCACTGAGAAAATATCCTTAACATTAGATTGTACTGTTCTCCTATTGATTTTCAACCTGCTTCCTAGATAATACATTCATGATGTTTCACTTATTTTTTTCTTTTTGAAAAACACTAACACCCATAAATCCAAATTCAATGTAAATGGAGCCATTATTTACTCATTTTCTAGAGCATCCATATATAAGTGAAATAATTCATGTTTTTTGGGGGGGTTGTTCAGCTTTTGTTTTTTGGGGGTGTTTTTGTTGTTTTCTGGAGTTTTTTTCAGTTTTGGTCTTGGATTTCTTGGTTTGGAAAATATGAGTACTCTTATCAATCAACTCTATTTCTGGCAATGCTGTGGCTATTTGTCATCATCCAGATACTGTCAGTTTGGGTGTCCTGATCCACTCTGGGGACAGCTAACGAACACTTTTGGGCATGTTGTGAGAGGCCTGGGACAAGCACCATGGTAATTCATTTCTATCTAAATTACTCCAATTTGGGCAAGAATCCTGAATTGCACTGATTTCCCATAAAACTTGTTCATTTTGATGAATACTGGTTTATCTTGATGCAAGATATTAGAGGAACAGAAAATAAACACAGATACACATGTATAAATTTCCCTAACCTTGTAGTTTGAACCAAACAGTTGCTTTTTATTCTTCTCGTTGATTCAGTTAGTAATTAATACTATGTTCCACAATAAATGTCACTTGCATAATTTTAACATTCAACAATATTAATATTCCCTTTCTTAGAAACAAAAATGAACCAAAGAACCTTTTAACAGCTGTTTGAAGCATATTCTGCAATCAGATTGGGCATTTGTGCTGTAAACAATAAAATAGAGAATTATTCTTTAAATCAGCAGCTCTGTTGGTATTCACAATCTGATAAATTATACTGGAAAAAAGTAGGTATGTTATAAACTGACCTATTGAAGAATTTATCTTAATATAAACCTCTACCAAATATTCCTTTTTCTCAATTTCTCCCCTCGTTAATTACTATTGTATTTGAAGTCTGTAATTTATTTATTTATTTTTTGTCTTTTTTTTTTTTTTTCTATTTCTTTGGGCCGCTCCCGCGGCATATGGAGGTTCCCAGGCTAGGGGTCGAATCAGAGCTGTAGTCACTGGCCTACACCAGAGCCACAGCAACACAGGATCCGAGCCGCATCTGCAACCTACACCACAGCTCACGGCAACGCCGGATCCTTAACCCACTGAGCAAGGGCAGGGACCGAACCCGCAACCTCATGGTTCCTAGTCGGATTCGTTAACCACTGCGCCACGACGGGAACTCCTGAAGTCTGTAATTTAAAATAGCTGTTTTTTTTTTTTTTAAACATTTGTCATTTGGAATAATAGAATCTTACAAGAAAAATAGCCAAATAGGCTTATTGTTTGCTAGTTATGAATGTAAATAAAAATATTAAGCTAAATTTATTCAGCACAGGAAAGTGAGGGAAATGTTTAAACATCACTTACACATTGAAAAACTGTTTAACAGGCATCTACTGAAAAAGTGCAAGATATGGTAGAGACACTGAGAGGCACAATACAAAAATTTCTTCTCACATAACTTATGCTCTAGCTTAAAAAATAAGACATAAATATCAAACAGTTATAGAATAATCTTTAACTTAAAAAAATAATGAGCTATAAATATGAAAAATGCCTAAGATAAAGATGCAGCTAAATGTCAAATAAATGACATATATAATAAATTCTAAAAATTCAGAAATGGCTCAGGAAATTAAAATAATTCATGAAAGTCTTTATTTTTCATATATTTTTCAAGAGTCATAACACTAAAGATAGAAAATGACATGCTGGAGCTCTCCAGTTCTGGCTCATATGAGCCAGTCATCAGCAACTCTTCCCAACTCTGTGCTCAGCGATGTGTTAACTGCATGAAACTGTCCACATGGGAAGTATTTACACCATAGAAATTGGCAGCCTCTACACATTAGGACTTGATTTTTCTCAGAAAAACAGTTGATAAGCATTTGCCAACACATCATGGTATGTAAGGAACATTTTCAAAATCTAATTCAGATTTTCAATTTCTATTTAAAATATTTTTTTATAGTTGAAGGGACTGAGGCCAAAGAGTTAAAATAACTAGAGTAAGTCAAATTGTAAGTAATTCTGATCTTCAGGATGACAGCTAAGTGTTCTTCCCACTTTGTAGCTCTGTTGTCATAATGACAAAATCCTTTTTTATTGATGATTTAACCCCTGTACTGGCAAGAATTGTTTGCACCTTGAATGGCCAGTGTATCAGAAGGCTAAGTCCAATGAAAAATATTAACCATGGGAAAAGCCCAGTGAAATCTGTTTTACTTATCTATTTTTTACAAGTACCCCAAGATTCGATGACTTACCATGTATTTTGCTCACAATTTTGTCTGTTGGGAATTTGGGAAGAGTGAAGCTGAGAAGTTCTCATCTGGGATTTCCCAAGGGACTGCAGTCAAATTTCAGCTTGGACTGAAACTATGGGAAGTCTTAACTTTTTGGCTGCCTGGAGATGCCTCATGGACTGCTTGCTGAGAGTCAGCTGGTGCTGTCTATTGGAGCTTCTGTATTTAGTTTCTTCAATGCAGCAGTCTCAGGCTAGTCAGACTTCTTTTTTTTTTCCCCCTTTGGCTGCCCTCAGAATATGGAGTTCCCAGACCAGGCATCAGATCTGAGCCGCAGCTGTGATCTATGCCACAGCTTCAGCAACTCCCAATCCTTAACCCACCGTGCCAGGCTGGGGATGGACCTTTGAACCAGTTTCCCAGCACTCCAGAGATGCCACCAATCCCATTGTGCTACAGCGGGAATTCTTAATCATACTTCTTACATGGCAGTTAATGTACTTCATGAACAAGTTTTAGAGTGAACAAAGTGGAAGCCTTTCCTGGCCTAGGCTTGAAAGTTACATACTGCCCTTCCTACCATGTTCACTAGTGGTTGAAGCAATTAAGAGCTCACCCAGATTCCAGGAAAAGGGACACTGATATCACTTCTCTATTGGAGATGTCTCAAATAATTTTGTGGCCAACTTTTGGAAACCTGAACCAGAAATCAAATTGATTTCTTTGCCAAGATCCTAATAAATAAAGCCTTGGTTTCTGTAATGTGTTATTCTAGTTTTTCCCCTGGCTATTGACAAAGAAAAAAGGTAACCAAGATTTCTAAATCTTAAGTACAACCCAACAAAAACTCTGCCTGGAACTTTTTTTCCTCATTCTCTCATGCTCTTTATGAAATATTTTGGCTACCATAAATAATATTTAAGGAAGGAATTCAATGAAGTATAAGATATTCTTCTTGTTAATTAAAAAAAAAAATTTGGCCATGCCCATGCATAAGTTCCCAGGCCAGGGATCGAACATGCACCCAGAGCAGTGACCCAAACCACTGCAGTGACATGGGATCCTTAACCCACTCTGCCACAAGAGAACTCCCAAGATATCATTCTTGAACTTGAGAAACAATATAGTCAGGGAGATGTAATATTCTTTCACACCTTCAATCTTTCATTTAAGAATCAGTTTTACTGAACACCTCCCAGAGTCAAGTTTAGTACCAGGCACTTGGAAAACAAAGAAAACCAGATACTGTCACTGACTTTAATAAGTGCCAAATCTGCTGGGAACACAAACCACACACACATATGTGATGCAATCAAATAATTGATAAACAGAGTTATGAAGAAATTTCTGTAGAGTCCCAAGACAGCCATGCATTCTTCATGGTAGGGAGTATTTGTAGAATTTCAAAGCTGATATTGGAAATACAAAGTATGGATATTTGAGAAATATATCCCAAAATGCCTGTCCCTGTGTTTTCATATTTTCATTTAATATGCACATACCTACAACAGAGGTGTTGACACAGCACAGAATGATCAAATATCATTTACCTTATTTAGGATAAGATATAACTTTATAGCTTCTTTATTCTATCCACTTAACCATCTTTTTCTTTATTTCTGTTTTCTAGACAGAAGAAAAGTAGAAAAGGCCTCTACAAATGTTTCTGGAATGAAGGAGTATGACTACATAGTATGAACAAAAGCAGTGTCTACAAAGGCTAAAGCCAAATTTAAGAAATTATCAAAAAGCAACTAAGAAAAAGTGGATGTCAAAAAATTGGAAAGCATGACTCTTCAAGAATGAATTACAATGTGAATAATACGTGGAGTTAAAGAAGCACTGATGCTTCCAATGTGATTACTAGGACATGAATCAAATGGATCCAAAGCTTTCTAAGCACATGCCAGATCATCTTAATCACTAAGATAAGGTTTGAAACCAAAGGAAACAGGAATTTTAATAACTGTAAGAATAACTATAATAATATGACAAGTAGTTAAAATGCAGAGCTGATAACATAAAGGTGTCATTTTAATGGGATTCATCTATGTTTGAAGCAACTATGGTTAGATTAACCAAATATCTGAGAAATTTCACAAAAGTGACTGAAGAAGCTACATACTGTGACTTGATACTTAGGAAAGTCTGGCTAGGGTGGCCCTTTTGTTCATGCAATTTGATTCTTTGTTGTTCTTACAGTTTTCCTTTACAATGGATCCTCCATATACAGAACTACCAACTTACTTGAGTTGTCAAACCTCAGAACTGATTTAGCAATCTTTACAACTCCCTTTACAGAACTGTTCATTTTCTCTAACATGTGTTCCAGGAAGCCTGGCCCCTCCTCCCATTTAGCCTTCCACATCAAGTCACTGAATCTGATTCTCTTCCCCCACTGGACCCCAGATCAATGTGTTCATTTCTAAGACTTGGGAGCATCCACAAAGTGCTAGGAAATAGAGCGCCAACCACTCAAGAGACTTGCACTTACTTGACTGCAGCGTATTGAGAAGAGGTAATGTTAGACTTAGGTGATTTTCAATCTAATATTCTCTGCTGTTAGTTCTGCATCATGCAATTCTGCTACTGTCCTATGTACTGAAGAAAGCCTTCATATCCACCAGAATAAGTTATGTGATGCTACAGTAACAAACAATTCCCAAATCCAAGTGACCTAAAACAACAGAAACATATTTCTCACTCTTGCTCCATCAGTCTCTTAGATTGGCGGCAGCATCTCTGCCTCATGTCACTCCCAGTCAGGGACTCAAGATGAGAGAAGCTCCTCATATAGGATGCCACCGTGGCATGGGGGAAAGTACATGGTTTACCTCATACAGTCTCACCAAAGCTCTGCCCAGAAGTAAACCTTTCACTCCCAGTCTCTTTCTGCATCACGTTCCAGGGGCCAAAGCACATTTCATGGTATAAGAGATGGGCAATCCCACAGGAGAAATTGAAATGCTGGTAACATCCTTAAAGATTGCCACACCTTATGTATCTACAATTCATAAATAAAGACTAACTCTAAAACAAAACATTTTCGCTAGCTTTGCATCATAAAAAAAAAAATCTACAATTAAATACAATTGTCTTGTGTCTTATGTGTTTATCTCTGATTTAGATAGCACCAATATCTACTATAAAATTGGTACCAAAAACATATTTTAAAAAATCAGGAATAGGACTATTTCATAAGTGCAGTGTGCCTAAACTGTATCTGCAGGAGAAAGCTTATCCTCATTCATTTTACAAGGTTCGATTTATCTCTGAGGCTCCCTTGATTGTTACTGAACCTGGGGTGATACCCAGCCCATCACAAACAGAGCTGGCTAGGAGCTTTCTAAAGCTAATTTCTGCCTGGGGGCTTTGCAGTTTAATCATTCCTGTTCCTGTTAGACTTCCTGGGGTATTATACTGTAGTCATTCTGAGCCTGCCTGCCCTGAGTTATTTAAATTTTTTTCTCTATCCAAGAAACTGCTGAGGAAGGTCAACCTAATCTCCACCTCTCTTCAACAGGACAGATTCTCTACAAATTGAGATTTGTAAACTTCAATGGATCATGTTCTCCATTTCCTCCCCCACTGAAACGCATTCCCTTCTCTGCTGATCAAGAAAGAGCAGAAAAGGGGTGGAAGAAAATTAGAAGCATAATTCTAGGAAGAATGCCTATGCTTCCTGACTCCAGTACACAAATATTTTCCTTTTACCTGCCCTATTTAGCCATGTTTTCTAGTTTTGTTTTTGTTTGTGTGTGTATGTGTGTGTGTGTGTGTGTGTGTTTGTTTAATCTAGTTGCTGTTTGAGTAATTAAGCCTCATTCACAAATGTGTTACATGATGGCACTGATTCCATCAAAAGGTGTCATATTCACTAATGATAGAAATACAGATTATGCACTAATTCTACATAGATGCTGTTTGTTGATGCAATTATATAACTTTAAACTATAATTTTCCTTTTTATATACTCACAATAGTTTCAGAGACATTTCTTTGAGGGAGTTTTTTTTTAATTGACAGTTTCTCTTCCAACTTAAATGTTAACTTTCTGTGACTATTACATGTGTTTTCTTAGCTAATGCTCTTTGACAGAAAAAATAGACCCTCTTATTTTTAAAACTGAGAAACTTAATCCACTTCACTCTATAATTTTACCAGTGAGAATATTAAGGTACTGAAAGGTTTTTTACACAAAGGGAAGAATTCTTGGGAAATCTTTGTAAACTAAAAACAGTCACTAGGTAAAAGAAAGGACAGTAATAATAGCATTATATATTTTTAATCACCTCCTACTTTATGTTTAAAAATTTATATCTGTACTTTCTTTATAATACAAAGAATAGCTAAAATATAGATTAACTGAATGGGTTTTAAATTAACATATACAATACGATCATTTTGTAGGTACTACCCAGGGTCTGTGTTAAGAAAGATTCTTAAGATTTACAACAGGATTCTGTGATTGATTAGTTATGTCTTCCTTAGTTCAGGGAATGAGAGAAATAGGACACATGCCATTCCTTGTTGGGGCTGATGTAACTCAAAATAAAAGCAACCAGACAAGCTTGGTAATGAATAGTATAGTTTAATTTTGATCATGACACTATGAAGAGTCACCATAACACTTGGTTAGCTCTCTACATTCCACTATCCTATGAATGTGGTGGGTGATTTGTTTCAAGGGAGTTTTTTTTTAAAGGTGTTTTTGAAAGTCAGAATAAGAGAAATAAAATAAATTAATGGCCACCATGCACTGATTAGACAAGGGAAGTATAGTGGAAGTGGTTATTATCTAATGATTTCCTGCAATCTTTGGGGACTGCCAAAGAAGGATATTGCTCAGGAACAATTTGAAAAGTGTTTCTGAGAGCAGCTAGCCAGAGTAGACCCCCATGTAATTTATTCCTGGAAGGTCTACATTTAAAGTTATATGCCAAATAAAAAGAACATTGTAATTTACAGGGGGGAAGTCCTAAGGGGTAGCCTTCGAGGACTGCTCTGAAGCATGGCTATTTTTTTCTAGTCTGTAAGTAATGAGGACAGTGGAAATTGTTGCAGAGGAAACAAAAAGAATTTACAAAGCATGTGTTTAAAATTGCCTGGATGTAGAGACAGTGAAAAGATAATGAATTTTTGGCAATCAAGGACACACAAGTTAACTAAGGAAGAACCCAGCAAAAAATAACTTAGAATTTATTGTCCACAATTGCTACCAGGAAAATTTCCTCATACCCCGAATAAGTAAAAGAAATCTAGGAATATATCATAATATCAAACATCATATTTTTGATATGATGTTTACAATTAATAAAGCTTCTACTTGTCTGAAACAAATGTCTTCATGGCATGAAGTTCAATATGGTTGTTTAGACTTGGAATATGAGTCAGGAATCCCAAATTTGAATCCTAAATTTGTCACCAACTAGCTATGTAACTTGGAACAAGTCATGTGACATCTCCTTTACTTAATTTTCATCACTTTGATGAAGGGATGTTTTTGGATTAAGTAATCTCTGAAATACATTCAGACTCTAAAACACATCATGGGGTGATATAAAGTATATGAACACCCACCTAAACATAGCACAACCGGTCAGGGACAGCACTTGGAGGGAGAGGGGACACATGAAGACAAGATTAAGACAGATGTAAATTTCCTTTTTTTTTTAGTGCCTCACCCAAGGCATATAGAAATTCTCAGGCTAGGGGTTAAAGTGGAGCTATAGCTGCCAGCCTACACCACAGCCACAGCAACACTAGATCCAAACCACATCAGCAAACTACACCACAGCTCGCAGCAATACCATGGAACAAGGCCAGGGATCACACCTGTACCCTCGTGGATACTGGTTGGGTTTGTTACTGCTAAGCCACAACTGGAACTCCCAAGGCAGATGTAAACTTGCTACTCTTTACCTTCATGGATTGGCAGTTTGGAGAAGACAGGCTGCTGGCTTATGCCTTTTCTGGGCCCCGCTTGACAGCTTTCAAGCATGCTCCTGGTAGGGATCATGGAGAAGGGAGACTTGGAGCAAGAAGGGCATGAGGAACTAGGAAAGGAGAACCACATATTCTATTTAAGGTCCTCCTGCACACAGTTGCTTCTAAGGAAGGAGAACATTTGCATTGTTCTAAAGTGAAAATAAGGCACCACTCCTCAAAGTGAAGGAGCTACTAAAGTATGGCTGCCCGTGCCTGTGGAAACATCTTAGAATCTCCTGTCAGGCTTCGGATCCTGACACTGATCTTCAGACTTCATTTCTCAATCATTGGAAAATCTGCTAAAACTTACCAGGAGGAGGGTATTACATCCGTGCAGGCTACTGGGGGCAGAAAAAATTTAAAAATCACTTCACATGGTTAGAAGACTCTTAGCCTGGATAGGAAATTGAGGATGAAAAGAAAGAAGGGATACAAGAAGATACATAAACAATAATCAATAGCATTTAGAGATGGACTCAAAAGGTACAGAACATGGAATCTCCTTTACTTAATTTTGATCAGGAAGCTGGAGGATTTTCACATAAAGACATGGAATAATATTTCCATATAAAACATGTAGAATATGAGAGTACAAAATCACCCCTTTCCAGGAAACTAATATCCTGAAATGCTCACATAGTTCACGCCCAAACCTTTTCCACCTCAATCCCCAGGTGTTTTCTAGAACAGCACTTTATATTTCCTTTATCAGAACCTATAATTGTATCCCTCACTTCTTAAAATGTGCTTAGAATCTGTGTTCTGCAATAGAATGTAGGCTCTACAAGGGCAAAGGCCTCATCTTTTTTGTTCAAACATGCCTGGTGCATAATATGGGCTCAATAAATATTTATTGGATGAACTAAAAGGTGAATTAATGTTCCATTATGGAAGAGCAACATGGTCAAAGAAAGTGAGAAATGTTGTTATACTATATAACTTCCTTGTAGTATATGAACAAATAATTTTCTTAATGATCATATTTATGTGTTTTTTATGTCTTTTTGTATGTTTTGGTGGGGTAAAGCTAGCATATATCTTAATGCTAGTGCTTATAATGAGGATATAATGCTTTATAAATTGATTATATTTTTCACAAAAATAATAATAGAAGCTTTACAGTAAAAATCCTAATGTGGGTATCATGTCTGAATTAAAGAGACTGTGTATTAGTTTCGTATTGCTGCTATAATAAATTACCACAAACTTAATAGCTTGAAACAACATACATGTATTACCCTACAGGGTTGGATATGTTAGGTTCTAAAATCAAGTTGTTGACATGGCTGTATTCCTTCTGGGGCCTCTAGAGAAGAATCCATTTCTTGCCTTTTTCATCTTCTAGAAACTGCATTTCTTGACTGTGGTTCCCTTCTGGCAATGACATTGTTCTGATTTCCCTGTCTGTCATCACAGCTCCTTCTCCGACTCTTACTCTCCTCCCACTCTCTTATAAAGACGCTTGTGACCATGTTGGGTGCATCAGGGTAATCTAGGATCATCTCCCCATCTCAAGACCTTCCATCGCATCTGCAAAGTCCCTTTGGCCATGCAAGAAGACATATTTACAGGTTCAAAAGACTTCTTTCAGGGTGGAGTGTACTCTTTTTCTGCCTACCAGAGGAAATTCTGATGAAAACTGATGAATTTAACACAAGTGATAGATTAGTTGCAAGAATGTCCTCAATTCTTTACCACTCCCTTTTCACTTTGTAGTTCAAAGCCCCTTTTCACTTTGTAGTTCCTCCTGCTAATATGCCCTTGCTACCTGTACCTGGGTTGCTCTTACAACTTATATTGGAGAATAGAATATGGTAGAAGTGATGATGCGCCATTTGGAAGCACAAGACTTGCATGCTTCCAGTTTTGCTCTTGGAAACCCCATCATCAGAACCATCCTAAGACCAAGGCTCAGAGAACATCCATAGTACCTTCATCCTCATCACTTCAGCCAACGGCCAGTCAAAATCCAGATGTAAGAATGAAACCAGCCTACACCAGCCAGACTCTAGCCAAGTCTGGAAATACATGAGTGAGCCCAGCTGGGGCCAGCTGAACCTGGCTCAGATCAGCAGAATTATTCAGTTGACTCAGGGGATATCAGAAATACTAAATATGATTTTAAGACACTGAGTTTAGAGTGTCTGGTGGTTTGCCACATAGAAATACCTAAATGATACCAATATTTGTCTCTGCTTCTTCCAAAAACCCAATACAATGAAAATAAAGAATTTTTGATGTCTTTTTTTTTCTCACTAACCCACAGGAAAAAATTAAAAGGGACAGAATAAAGACACAACATTTTGGAAGCTGAAAAACCCAAGGACAAATATCAGTGGTCTAAACCAACTTAAAACAGCAAAACAGAGAAACTAGAATAGAAAATAGAAAACAGAAATAGAAAATAGCAATAGAAAAAAATGATAATCAACACAATTTGCAGTGTAAATCTCTGAAATGATCAATAATTGACAGTATTGGGGCCCCTGGAGGGTGGGTATTTGTGAGAGAGAAAGAGAGAGCTGGTATAATGTGAAACAGGATAATTTATGGAAAGTCTCTTTGAGAAGCAGTTAGAATTGTAGACACAATCTCATCTTTTCCCACAGACCACCCAGCGAAACAGAGTGAAGTCCTATTCTATGGAGATGGTAAAAAGAGTCTCCAAAACAGGTAACACCAAGCTCAGCTGAAGAGCTTGATAAATACAGAAAAAAAATAGGGAACTAGGAGAAATTTTACACTTTGCATGTTGAGACTTCCAACTCTCTTTTTTCCATTCAGCTCTTGAAACTCTGACAGTCAGTCATTCCAAAGAGAGCACCAGAAGATTCTTCCCAGGTAAGTTTGACCAATGGAAAGGACAAAGATACTGAACCTGGGCTTCTCAAATGGGATACCCCATGCAGCCAACTCACCCTAAAGTGAAGCTCACAACTGATGAAAGGGGGGACAGACCTGCTAATCCATTTCTTCTTGCACCAACCTTGATGCAGTCAGATACCAAAGAGGTTAGATTTCCAAAGAAATTCTCTAACCCACAGGACAGAGACCAGGACAGAAAATGAGAAAAGAAAAATGACCTGGATAAGGCAGACTATGCTGGGAAGTTGTTTTTCTGTTTTGTTTGTTTGTTTGTTTTTTAGTATTTAGAATAAAAAATAAAAATAGCATATTTATGAATGTGTTTCTTTTTTCTAGAACTGATTCCCCAGAAGACCTAAAAAGAACATATAAGAACAAAAGGAAGGATTTTTTGAAAAAAAATCATGTTAATTATTAATTCCATTTTAGAGGTTGGTAAAGATGATACACTCATTTAAAAAATCAAAAGCAGGACACTTAAAAATCAGAGAATAAAGAGAATTTGAAGAATTCAAAATATGCTCAAATAAATTTAACATCTTAGTAAAATAGTTGAATGACTAAGTATTGGAAATATCCCACAAAGTAGAACTAAGAGTGAAAGATAGGGGGAAAAAAGGGGAATAAAAGATAATAAAATATAGGACAGGACAGGAGATTTGGGGAATTGGCTCAGGCGATTCAATATTCATGTAGACATCCAGAATGAAAGAATGAAAATAAGGGAAGAAATCATCAGAGAATGAATGTAAGATCATTTCTGCATGATTAAGAGGCCCAGTGAGTGGGTGCTCAGCACAATGGAAGAAAAAGGACTTACATCACTACCCAACATTATGAAGTTTCTTTGAAGATTGTATTCTAAAAGCTTCCATAAAAATCTAAAGATGTTCTATTAAATGAATGAGAAATTAGAATGCCTTCATGCTTGTCATGGCCATATGGGAAGCTAAGAGTCAGAGGTCTTCAAAATTCCTAGGGACTTATTTGCATCACTGTCCCAGCTCTCTATTGCTGCATGAGAAACCATCACAACCCGCTCCCCGCCGCCCAAGTCATGTGTTTTGCTCACACATGTGCAATTTCAATAAGGCTCAGCAGGGATGGCTTGGCTGCTCCTTGGGGTGGCTGGACGGGCCAGGAGGATCTGGTTCCAAGTGGGCTCAACTGTGTGGCTAGTGATTTGGTGCTGGTTACACATTCCCTTCCATGTGGGTATCTCCATGGGGTTTGTGTGTCCTCATAACATCCTGCCTAGGTTCCAACAGCCAAGTGTACCACAGGGAAGAAAAAACAAAGCAAAACAAACAAAAAATAACAAGTGAAGGACTCCCACTGTGGTGTAGTGGGTTGAGAATCTGACTGCAGCAGATCTGGTTGCTGCAAGGTGTAGGTTTGATCCCTGGCTTGGAGCAGTGGGTTAAAAATCTGATGTTGCCACAGCTATGGTGTAGGTCAAATGGTGTATGGTGTGATTTGTATTTAATCCCTGGCCCCAGGAACATGCATATGCCTTGGGTATAGCCATTTAAAAAAAAAAAAGTGACACCTGTATATTCTGTGTGTCCTGGCTTTACAGGTCACATAGTGTTACTTCCCCCATTGTTATAAATCTGACCAGATTCAAGGTCAGGGAACAGTGACCCCTGTGAGAAAAATGTCATAGTCACATTCTAAGAGCTTATGAGATGGGTTGTTTCTATTATTTGGGGAAATTAAACCTGACAATATCAACCTAACATTCCACGCCCAAAGAAAAAAGAGTTGAGTGAAGACAGTTTTCAGGCATTGTAGAGTCAATTTACCTCCCATGTACTCACTCTCAAGAAGCTCTAGGAAAATGTACTTTCCCATGATATGAGAGTAGGACAACCAGGACACTGACTGAAACCCAGAAAAGCAGGGATCTGACTCCATGAAGAGATGAAGAACTCTCACGATGATCGCAGAAAGGCAGCTGTGTACCTCCCAGGAAAACAAACCAGCTTAGATCAGAGCAGAGCAGAGTAGAAGGCTCCGGAAATAATGGCTCCAAAAATACAAAATCTTACAATGCAATATTTTTTATTGTATTAAGGGAAATTTAGTCAATTAGGGGAGAATTTGAAGCTAAAAAAGATGGGCATGTAGAAAACTAAGGAAATAAGACAGTCAACTTCAGGTAAAATAAAGAGTTTTGCATGAGAGGAAAAGTTGCCATGGTGTACTACATGGTTTCATTGAGAATAGTTTATAAGGTCATGAAAATGTCAACCTTAAATACTTATAGAACCAAAATTGTACTGTCATTCTATTGGGAGGAGATGTATGGTTGGAGTGTGTAGGTGTATCTGAGTAGGTACAGGGAGGGGGGATTAAAGAGAGCTAAATCACTATCCTCTGTAGCAGGAGATTAAAAAGTATTTCTAAAGTTTATAAAAATCAGAAAAAAATTTAAAAATAAAAATCAAGGAGTTCCCATCGTGGCACAGTGGTTAACGAATCCGACTAGGAGCCATGAGGTTGCGGGTTCGATCCCTGGCCTTGCTCAGTGGGTTAAGGATCTGGCATTGCCGTGAGCTGTGGTGTAGTTCACAGACGCAGCTTGGATCCTGCATTGTTGTGGCTTGATGTAGGCCAGCGGCAACAACACCTATTAGACCCCTAGTCTGGGAACCTCCATATGCTGCAGGTGCAGCCCTAGAAAAGACAAAAAAAAAAAGACAGAAAATAAAAAATTGAATTTTTTTTTTTTTTAAATCAAGAAGTTGTGAAGATCCCATTGTGGCTCAGTGGGTTAAGAACGCAAGTAGTATCCTTGAGGATGCGGGTTCAATCCCTGGCTTCACTCAGTGGGTTGATGATCCTACATTGCTACCAGCTGTGGTATAAGTCACAGGCATGCCTCTGCTCTGGCATTGCTGTGGCTGTGATGTAGATTGGCAGCTGCAGCGGCTCCAATTAGACACCTAGGCTGAGAACTTCCATATGTCACAGGAGTGGCCCTATAAAGAAAAAAAAAAAAAATCAAGAAGTTTTAAGTATGTTTTTTAGAGATATTATTGATATATAAATGTATAAAAGGACCTGGGAGTGGTTGCCTCTGGGAAAAGGGTATCCTGTTTCCAGCAGAAATAGGCATGGAGAAGGTGGACAGGGGAACAAAGAAAATACAATTTTCACAAATCTTATAAAACTATGTGACTATTAAGAACAAGGAATAGGAGTTCCCGTAGGGGTGCAGCAGAAACACATCTGACTAGGAACCATGAGGTTGAGAGTTTGATCCCTGGCCTCTTTCAGTGGGTTAAGGATCCGGCATTGCCGTGAGTTGTGGTGTAGGTTGAAGATGTGGCTCAGAACCTGCACTGCTATGGCTGTGGCGTAGGCCAGCAGCTGTAGGTCAGACTGGACCCCTAGCCTTGGAACCTCCATATGCCAAGAGTACAGCCCTAAAAAGCAAAAAAATGTGCAGTTTCCTGGTGGCTCAGCAGGTTAGGATGGGGCATTGTCACTGTTGTGGTGCATGGTTCAATCCCCGGCCTGGAAACTTCTACATGCCCTGAGCACAGCAAAAAAAAAAAAAAAAAAAAAAAAAAAAAAGAGTAGAGAAACCTACTTATCTACTTGGTTTGGACAGCAGGTGGTAGTCTCCAGTCCCTGCAACCACTGTCATGTTTGTAGCCAGCGTCTCTGTGAGGGAAGAGCATCACTCCTCCTCTCCAATCACAGAAGCCTTGGCCTCTTCCTGAAGATGCAGGGGTTCTATCCAGCTGCCTTGTGCACCCAAGGCCGGAGGAGGGAGGAGGGGCTGCCCCAAAGATACCCACATCTGCTTGTTCCTGCCTCCATGGCCCTGGAGGAGAGACTTTCCCCTTTAAACACAACCTTTGATAAATGGGGAGAAAGAACTATCACATCCAGAAAACTCATCAAGCTTCCTGGGAAATATGAATGTAAATAAAATATTGATTAAAAGCTAAAAGGATTTTAATTAGGTTACTTAGTTTAATAGTTTAATTTGGCAGAAACAGACAACTTGGACAAGGTTCTTTGTGTAAGCACATTTTAAATCACTAATTAAAATTTCAGATGGCAGTCTGAGATTAGCAAAAGGATCTTCAAAGGCAAGCAGGATGCCCATTTATTTTATTTTAAAACTCAAAGCAATGCTAAGATGTTACTTTGAGACCTTTATAGAAAATAATGTGAAATCTTGGCTATGCTGTAACCCACTTTGACCTACACACCATCTGTGATTAATTTACATTGACCAGAAAGCTTAATTTGCTAGGCCCACATCGCATATATTGTATTTCTATTGAAAAATCACCTGTGTTTATAATAGGATAAATAAAAATTGGTCTTTCAGAGAAACAGTCTTATTACCTAAGAAAAATGGACTCTTAAACATGTAAAACTCATGGTGGAGTAAAATGCTATTTTTCAGTCTGATTCAGCTAGTGCATAAACCATTTTGAAGTGAAACAGCCAAAGAAGCTCTATTTTGTGTCTCTGTTAGGTAATTATATATCAATATACTGAATGTCATGCCTCAAGGTCGAAGCTAAGTCTGTGCCTAAGGCACATAGCATATATCAGTAGAGGATAGTGACTACAAGGACAGACTCTGGAGCCACATTGCTTGGATCAAATCTTGGGTTGTCACTTAGTCACATGACCTTGAGCTACTGAGATAGAATTCCTATGCCTTAGTTATCCTATTTATGATGTAGGATTTATAACAATCATACTACTTTGCCAAGTTGCTATGAGGATGAAAAAAGAATACATTTAAGCACTTAACCGATGATGCTATGGATTGCAGTCAGGATAAATATTAATCTTATAAATGTAAAAACTCATGTAATCAGTGTGGTGAACTTGCAGAAAGTTAAACTGTATTTTTTTTGGCTTTTTAGGGCTCCACCCACGGTATATGGAGGTTCCCAGGCTAGGTGTCAAATTGGAGCTGTAGCCGCCAGCCTATGCCACAGCCACAGCAATACAGGATTCAAGCCATGTCTATGGCCTACACCACAGCTTATGGCAACGCCAGATCTTTAACCCACTGAGCGAGGCCAGGGATCAAACCTGCATCCTCATGAATACTAGTCAGATTCATTTCCGCTGAGCCACAACAGGAACTCCTACAACTGTATTTTTAATAGGAGACGACCAAAGATAACACCATGGGCTCTGCTTTAAGATAGATTCAGATTTAAATCCTAAAGCTTGCATTCACTAGCTCCGTGTACCTTGAGCAAGTTACTAAACCTCTCTGTGCTTCATTCTCCTCTTGTATAAATGAGGATAACCACACTTAACTCAGACGGTTGTTGAGGAACCCATGATATAATGATGTCAAAGGCCTATACAAAGTTTGACCCATAAGAATCGCCCAGAAAATGTTAAGTCACAGTTCCTTCTCTTCTGCAATTAAATATAACTGGAAAATCCATAGCTGGTGACTTACCATATAGCAATGTATAAAAGTGATGCCTCAGGAAGTGGTTGCTTCCATTAATTTAAATTCTCCAGGAAGAACTTCAATAGTGTACTGATTTTATAATAGCTACTCAAACACAGGAGGGCCTAAGTATGCTCTGATACAATGCAAGCCCATCACTGATCTTCTGCTGGGTAGATAGCGTTTTTTCACTCACTGGAAGATTCATCAACATATCAAAGATGCTGATATTTACATAAAAGTCACTGTGGCTTTTGTACAAGTCCTGAAACTGTGGGCATGACATTCACTTTCTTTTAGACAACTTCAGAAAAAGTGCTGAAGTTACATTTAGACTTCTTGTCTATTCATGACCTCAGTCCAGACATTTGAGTGACAACAAGTGAAGATATAAGATTGAAATTCTTCCAGGAAGTCAGCTTCCAGACAAATTTTCCAATATCCGTCTCTGATACCACAAGTGAATGGAGGTGAAAACATCAGTTCTAAGAGATTGGTTAACACACTCTCGATGACTAGTGTCGGTAAATAAGACAACCATATGTCACTATCATTAGCTATTTTTAAATGTTTCTACAGAAAGAACAACCATGTTGGTGATTAAAAATCAGGGAAAGTGAGGGGGGAAACCTGTCTGTAAATGTTTCAAAGAACTGAGATACTTAATCTGGTCCGCATTATCTTATTTATTTTTATTTATTTATTTATTTACTTTTGTCTTTTTGCCTTTTCTAGGGCCGCTCCCGAGGCATATGGAGGTTCCCAGGCTAGGGGTCTAATCGGAGCTGTAGTCACCGGCCTATGCCAGAGCCATATCTGTAACCTACATCACAGCTTACGGCAAAGCCAGATCCTTAACCTACTGAGCAAGGCCTGGGATTGAACCCTCAACCTCATGGTTCCTAGTCAGATTCATTAACCACTGTGCCACAACGGGAACTCCAGTCCACATTATCTTAATCTATAGTGTTGATAGGGATGGGATAGGCACAGGTAGTTGTAGCAGTCCCAGCAAGGGACCATAGATAAAGAGGGAAACCTAAGGGAATTCGGGAGATCATTGTAAATTAATAACTGCTCAAGAGGACCATCAGAACAAGGCAGACTTGCCAGACTAATGGAGGCATGAGCTATGCATCAGGTCATTGGGTGGGGGGTGAGTTGAGGTCTGCATTCAGGTTCAGACCAGGTTCAGGGCAGGAGTTTGAGGACTGCCTTCTTTGGATTTGAATAAGCACCTTGACAGTCTTAGGCTGATCTTATAGGGTCAAATACTCTCTTACAGATACCAAAGAGCAGCTACTACTTGAAGAAGAGGGAGAGGTGATCTTTTTCCTCCCCTACGCCTCTTGCATGGTAAAACTTTGGTCAGGGCAGAGCCTCCTTGCCTGCACACTTGCATCTCTCACAACCATCCTGTTTCTTGCCTATCACTTTTCACTGAATTACTTCTGCATGGAGGCATCATGTACCTGAACCTCAGTAAGTCCAGGCACCAGGTGAATGATTCTAAATTAAAAACAGCGGGATCAAGTCCCAGTCTGGGTTCTGGCTAGGTTCAGGCCATTAGTGCTCTCAGTTTCAGTGTCATAAGGAATTTAAATATGGTTCAGAGTACATCTATTTTGGTATAGCTAAAAGTTTCTCTTCATCATTCAAAATTATCCATTTCTCTTCGGAAGCTCTTGTCTCATCAGACTGTTGGGACAAGCCACCTTCTCAGAGTTTTATTTTCCTCATCAATTAAGTCACTTTCTATGGAAGTCACCATTTAATCCTTAGAAAACACAGCTTCTGTTGGAACCTTGTAATCTTTTCCCATGGCTTTCTGTGTCTAGAGTCTTTGCCCACTGCTCAATCAATAAACATGTATTTCTGAACCTGTGAAATGTGCCTAGTTCACTGTTAGCAACAACAGAAAGGAAGAGAAATATAAGAAAGATCCATGACCTCATGGAATAGATATTATAGTCAGGGAGGCAAGAGCAACATATTAGATATAATGAGACAAAAATATAAGGCAGTATAAATTGTTGACTTAAAAAATGCATCACCTGAAAGTTGAGAGTTGAGTTTTATTTGGGGTAACCCTGAGAAAACACTCTGAGGAGGTGAGGTGGTAGTTAGGATATATGAGTTTTTGCAACAAAGAGAAGGTAATAGGAACAAAAGATTTACAGAAAACCAGTTTCCATTGGAAGATGTAAAGATCTGGGCTTACAGGAGTCACTCCTTTGATAAGCATCCTCAGCTGTGGGCCAGTCTTCTTTATTTCTTCCCTGAGTTCCCTCAGGGCTCACTGTCCCACCCTTGGGAGTGGCTGTTCTCACAGATGACCTGACATCTTTTGTTCACTTAACTACAGCCCAGAAGGCAATATTTCAGATGGTTCTGAAATACTGTCCCCAAGAGGAAAGGAGGAATATCAAGATATATGTCCTAAAGGTGAAGGAGGAGGGGCATGTAGCCATGCACACATTTTACAGAAGTTTGCTGCTGGTCTCATGAAGGTCACTACTAGTCACAGACATCAAGTCATCATTGACAGATGTTAATGTTTTTCTAGATATGAGGAGATGCAGGAATTGGGCTCATAAAATCTTCTAAAAATATCCATTTGAAGATCTGTTCTTATAGTTTTCCTAGATCACAGACTACCTCACTCCTGGTCTCCACCCTGAGCTCTGCTCAGGTGGTGCTGTGGGTCAGCAGGTGCAATGGTTCATGTTTTACTCCATGTAGAGGCTGACAGCAAAACTTCAGTTCACGAAGTTAATGTTAACCTGTATTAATTTATATTTCCCTTCAGCATGGAATGTTCAATTGTGTAGTTTAGGTTTGTGAAGATAACCCATTAAAATAGACCTAGGAGGGGTTCAGGCTAGGGTTCATATCCTTCCTAGGATATGATTCTAGGTCCCTTCATTCTGTCCTCCACATGTATCTTGTGTGACTCTACAGTAACACAATGGAAATCGCTTGTCATACACACACATCTTTTTCATTATTGTGTAAACATGCCCATACCTCAAAATCCAGCTTCTTTTTGTGATGAAAAATATAATTACCTCTTTTTCCATAGTTTGGTAAAGTAGATCCTGTGGGGCAAAACAATTGGTGGCCAGGTTTAATGACACAAGGCAATCACTGGCCTCAAAGGCTTCTTCTCAGACAAAAGCTGTGTCCTATTAGTATTCAGTAAATCCTTGAAAAAGCCACCAGGCAGCTCTTTATCTGTCATTATCGGCTGTTCTTTGATGAAACCACTATCTTAGAAAATGCATCTGCCTTCCTTGGGAGATTGTTAAGCACTGAAGAGTGAACAAACCTGCAATTTCTGGGCTTTGTGGCTTTGCTCTGAATAGCAACCAATGTCGAAAGGTGTGTGTGCCATCTCTGTTCACCCTGATCTCCAAATAAGAAGGTTATATCACCAATGTCAAAGCCACTTTTTGTTCACTGTGTAAAAATTCACGAAATGCAATGTATGTCTTAATGGATGCTCCCCATTTTTCCCATAAAACTGCAAAAAAATTAAAAGAATAGTAAAATAATAAATAAAAATAAGCCTTTAATTCCAGCTAGACAAGATTACAATGAAATTTTAACACAGGCTTCATTTTAGATCATTTCAGATCAACTTATTGGAATATTTTAGATGGTGAAATAGTGGTTTAATGGTTCCTAGACCTGAAGTTGTTCTTCAGTGCTCTAACAGATATTCTGTAATATTATCCTTTACATCCACTCTAAATTTCTTTCTTGAGTCCCCTTTTGTTTCAGGGTCTTTGGACTACATTGTAGTAAGTGTCAATGGCTGCCCCAATGTTGTAGGTTTTTAGATTCATGTTTCCACTATGAATTTAATTATATTTATTTAAGTATAAAAATGAACAAATAGCTCTTCCCCATCTCCCCCAACTATACCTTTATTTCACTTTAACCAATTATAGGATCTGACATATAAAAAGGATCAGAAACACTACTTCAAAGTCTAGATGGGAAGGTAACTTATGTCTTGCATAACATGCATTTACATAGTAATGTCAGATCAAGGAAACAGTGTTGACTCAAACACTGCTGGGGACCGCACAAGAAAGGCATGCAGGCAGCCTTTTTATCAGGAGCCACAAGCTCAAACAATAACAGACACTCACTAAGAATTTGCTATGTGCCAGGAATTTTTCCTAGGACTCTGCATGTAGTGAATTCCATTCATCTTCATATGCATTTATGAGGTAAGTATCATTGCTACCATTATATCAAAGATGGAAAAACTAAAACAAAGAGAATATATCCCCAGGTTTGCAAAAGTAGTAAATGATGGCAGTGGGATTTGCTGCCATGTCCTTTGATTTGGAGTCAACTTTATTAACCACTACCCTGCTCTGAGATGCAAGCTCTCTATGGCTAATGTGAAGTCATAGGAATGAACTAAGTGGACACGCCATGCTTGTTGCCATGTAAGGAACAAGGACCTGGTATTGTAGCATCTTCCCAAATTGCAAAAGAAACCTGAAATTTGGATTGTTTATATGTGGTTTCTTGATTTCTAAATGTTATATACTGATTTTTTTTTAAATAAGAATTCCTGCTGTGGCTCAGCAGGTTAAAAGCCCAACATAGTGTCTGTAAGGATGTGGGTTCAATCCCTGGCCTAGCTCAGGATCTGGCATTGCAGCAAGCTGCAATATAGCTTGAAGATGCAGCTCCAATCCAGTGTTGCTGTGGCTATGGCGTAGGCTGGCAGCTACAGCTCCAATTCCATCCCTAGCCTGTGAACTTCTATATGTTGCAGGTATGGCAGTAAAAAGAAAACAAAAACAATGTTTTTGAACACTATTTTGGAAAATACAACACTCTTCTAAGGACCACAAGTTTCAATCTCTCCTTTAACACATAGTGTGGCCAATTGTAGTACAAGGCAGATGGCTTGAAAAATGTTCATTTATTTTAAGAGCAAAATTTCAGAATTGCTGAGCTAAGGCCCACGTAGCTTATCTTGGCCAATGTTCCATCCCAAGTCAGAATTTCCTGAATCTATCAGCTCATTTCATTCCATACCCACTAAAATTGTTAGAAAAATCTTTCTGCTATTATATCAAAATAGTCCTTCTGCTGTTTGATTTCAGTGATCTTCATTTTGCCCTCTGGAGATACACTGCTAAGACAAATCTTTCTTCTACAAAATACTCTTAGGTTTTTGAAGGCAGCTAACATAATTCCTTCATTTTCTGTTTCAAATTCCACAATCACACATCCTTCAATATTTTCTGTGACATGGTTTCAAAAACTTTAGTCTTTAAATAAAGGCAAACAATAACCTTTATCAAGCTTTTTCTTTTTTTCTTTTTAGGGCTGCACCCATGACATATGGAAGTTCCCAGGCTAGGGGTCGAACTGGAGTACAGCTGCTGGCCTACATCACAACCATAGCGATGCAGGATCTGAGCCATGTCTGTGACCTAGAACCACAGCTCATGGCAACACTGTATCCTTAACACACTGAGCAAGGCCAGGAATCGAACCCACATGCTCATGGATACTAGTCAGGTTTGTTACCATTGAGCCACAGCAGGAACTCTCTATAAAGCATCTATTCTATGTTGTTCTGATGGTGTCTAAACTTTTTTTTTTTGATTCACAATCCCCCACCTATCATAAAAGCATTTGGAGTTTATACTACCATGTATCTGTTACTTTATACATATGTAATGCAGATATGTAATTTATATGTATATATGTATACTTCTAACATATTTATTACTTTATAAATTTTATAGGTATAGCTATTATTTGCTAATATCTTAATAAACATTCAATTCAGAGTTTCTCAGTCTTGGCACTATGGATATTTTGGGCCAGATAATTTTTTGCTGGAGGGGGCTGTCCTGTACACGGTAGGGTGACTAGCAGCAGCATCCCTGGCCTCTACCTGCTAGATACCAATGGCATCTCCGAGTTTTGACAACCAAGAATATCTCTCAACATTCCCAATATTGCTTCAGGGCCAAAGTCAGAACTATTGATTTAAGGCAAGATTTCTCACTCACAGTTACAGATATAAATCCATATTTCAGTCTTCTTAGCAATTCTGAACTTGTCAGCCAGCTTCTTGCAGATTTATTTCGATGATGATTGCTTTCATCTTTTAAGTTAGCTAATGAGGAGTTTGTACTGAGGACAGAAGCACATGCTCTTCTGTCTTGTTTCCATTTCTTTGTCTAGCATTTCAAGTTCTTCTTATGATCTGGTGCCTCTTTCAGATAGTTTTCTCATGTTACCTCCCAAATCCACTTCCCTGAGCCCATTTTAATTGAAGAATGTCACAGCCCACTAAAAGGGTATGAGAGTGTGGTCACTGGGTAGAACTCATGCTCTAATCCCATGGATGGTACAAGGCATGTGACACATGATGACCTGATTTCTGGCCCTAGGGAGTGGGCCAGCAGCAATCTGTGGAATAAATATCACTTAAGTTAAATGAATGTCTTGCTTTACCTAAAATATAAATGTTAATAGTGGCTCTATGGTTTTACCTTGACCCCAAAGTATTATTTTGCCTCCTTGGTATGCACTGATCCCACTTTGGACACAGTTACAGAACTTCCAAGGACATTCACTTATTTAACTCAGATTGGAAATATCCCACTCAAATGAAGAGCCGATGCTAGAACACAAAGTCCTTCTAATTAGTGCCAAGATAAGAAAAGCTTTTACAGCCTCTATTTGCACTTTGACCTCCTATTTTGGTATTTGGGTGTCTCAGTGACAGGTTGGTTCATACTGTGCTTGCAGGGTGTTAGAGTTTCTTAGCTTGTTTTTTTCCATTTATAAAACACCCTTAACCTTTAAGCCAGAAATTATATCATCAGAATCCTTCTCTTTTTATTAAGATCTTTTCAAATTTGTGTTTATGGTTGCATTGGATTTCTGTTCCTTTCACCTGCCTCCTGTTTACACCCCTTCCCTCTGGTTATAGATTCTTTCTGTAACCCCTCCCCTTTCTGTTCACATGCTGGACTCCAGAGGAGCCACATAACATAGATCAGGTTGGACCAATTAGTTGTCCTTGGAACATGAGTCTTGAAGGGGCCCAAAGATGAAAACTATTGTAGGTTACACATCACTGAGCTGCATGCTGATGAGACTGTCCATTCTTTCCTGCTACAGAGAGTCCCATTTTCCCTGACCACATCCTTTCTGAGGCCCGTTATTCTGCATTCTTTTGGCTTTGTAAGCTGTGTCAAAGATAGAGTGTCTCTTGCTTAAGAACACTGGTGGACCTAGAAATTTTTGGATTAGGTGAAGTTAGTCAGACAGTGAAAGATAAATATCATATCACTTATAAGTGGAATCTTAAAAAAGGATACAAATGATTTTGTCAAAGGCTTTTTCTGCATCTATTGAGAGGCTCATGTGGTTTTTATTCTTCAGTTGGTTAATGTGGTGTATCACACTGATTGATTTGTGGATGTAGAAGAACTCTTGCATCCCTGGGATAAATCCCACTTGATCATGATGTACAATCCTTTTAATGTATTGTTGGATGCGGTTTGCTAGTATTTTGTCGAGGATTTGTGTATCTATATTCATCAGTGAAATTGGCCTGTAATTTTCTTTATCTTAGTCTGGTTTTGTTATGAGGGTGATGGGGGCCTCACATAATGAGTTTGGGAGTATCCCTTCCTCTGCAATTTTTTGAAATAGTTTCAGAAGGAGAGGGGTTAGCTCTTCTCTAAATGTTTGATAGAATTTGCCTGTGAAGCCATCTGGCCCTGGACTTTTGTTTGTTGGAAGTTTTTTAATCACAGATTCAATTTTGGTTCTTGTGATTGGTCCATTCATCTTTTCTATTTCATCTTGGTTTAATCTTGGAAGATTGTACTTTTCTAAGAATTTGTCCATTCCTTCTAGGTTTTCCATTTTGTTGGCATATAGTTGCATATAGTAGTCTCTTACGATCCTTTGTTTTCCTGATAAGTCTGGCTAAGGGTTTATCAACTTTGTTGATCTTTTCAAAGAAAGAGCTTCTACAAACAAAAGTGCTGGAGAGGGTGCGGAGAAAAAGGAACCCTATTACACTGTTGGTGGGATCGTAAATTGGTGCAACCACTGTGGAAAACAGGATGGAGATTCCTCAGAAAACTAAACATAGAACTACCATTTGATCCAGCAATCCCAGTTCTGGGCATCTATCCAGAGAAAACCGTGTCTCAAAAAGACACATGTACTCCAATGTTCATTGCAGCACTATTTGCAATAGCCAAGACATGGAAACGACCTAAATGCCCATCAACAGAGGAGTGGATCAAGAAGATGTGGTACATATACACAATGGAATATTACTCAACTATTAAAAGGAATGAAATACTGGCATTTTTAGCAACATGGATGGACCTAGAAATTATCATGCTAAGTGAACGCAGTCAGACAATGAGACACCAGCATCAAATGCTTTCACTGACATGTAGAATCTGAAAAAAAGGACAGAAGGAATTTCCTTGCAGAACAGACACTGACTCACAGTCTTTGAAAAACTTATGGTTTCCAAAGGAGACAGTTCGGGGAATGGGGGATGCACTGGGGTTGTGGGATGGAAAGCCTATAAAATTGGATTGTGATGATCATTGTACAACTGTAAATGTAATAAATTCATTGAGTAATTAAAAAAGACTATAAAAAATGAACTTATGTGCAGAATAGAAACAGACTCACCACATATATTTGGAGTTCCTGTTGTGGCTCAGTGGGTTACAAACCCAACTAGTATTCATAAGGATAAAAGTTCAATCCCTGGCCTCACTCAGTGGGATTAAGGATCCGGCCTTGCCTTTAGTTGCAATCTAGATCACAAGACAGGGCTCAGATCCCACCATTGCTATGGCTGTGTAGGTCTGCAGCTGCAGCTCTGATTAGACCCCTAGCCTGGGAATTTCTGTATGCCTCAAGTGTGGCCCTAAAAAAGCAAAAACAAACAAACAAACAAAAACCTTATGTTTATCAAAGGGAAGAGTTGGAGCAGGGGTAGTATAGTGTTGGATTAGGGGTTTGGGATTGGCATATGCACACTGTGGTATATGAAATGATTGGCCAACAGGGACCTGCTGTATAGCACAGAGACTCCACCCTTATTCTATGATAAGCTATGTGGAGAAAAAAATCTGAAAGAGAATGGATATGTGCACATGTACATCTGAATTACTTTGCTCTACAGCAGAAATTATCACATATTGTAAATCAACTATACTTCAATAAAACTTGAAACAATGAAAAAAAAAGAAAACTTGGGTACAAGCTTTAAGTAAATTAACTCTCTCTAGTTTTGTGCTCTCTCAAAACGTGATACCTATATTGCTGGATCAGGATCTGTATAACTGTATCTGATCCCTTAGATTTTTACATTCTGGCAATGAATGAAATTTCAAAACAATTATAATAGCTCACATTTATTGGGTATTTTATGTAAAGGACTATTTTATGATTCTTTGAAAATACTTTATTTTGGAATAAATTTAGATTTATAGAAAATTTGCAGGTGTTCCCGTCATGGCTCAGCAGAAACGAATCTGACTAGCATCCATGAAGATGCAGGTTCCATCCCTGGCCTTGCTCAGTGGGTTAAGGATCTGGCATTGCTGTGAGCTGTGGTGTAGGTCACAGATGCGGCTTGGATCTAGCATTGCTGTGGCTGTGGCATAGGCCAGTAGCTACAGCTCTGATTCAACCCCTAGCTTGGGAACCTCCATATGCCGCGGGTATAGCTGTAAAAAGACAAAAAGACAAAAAAAAGTTGCAAAGATAGTACAAAGTGTTTCATAATACCCTTCCTCAATTTCTTCTAATATTAACATCTTACATAACCATGTGAATTTGCAAAACTAAGAAAATAACATTACTGCATTGCTACTAAGTAGGCTAACGTCTTGATTTGGAATTTTCCAGTTTTTCCACCACCAGTGTCCTCTTTCTGTTCCCAGATACAAACCAGCTTCCAACTTGCATTTAGAATTGCTTTATTTTTGCTGACTTTTTTCATTCTTACAGTTACCTATAAGATGGGGCGCCATCATTTTCCCTATTATAAAACAAACAGTTAAATCACTCAGTATGTGTCAAAACTATGATCTGAACCCAGTAGCCTGCTACCAGAGCCTTTGTTCTTATTTAATACTTCTGCTGTGCTGCTCCTTACAAAAGAAGAAGAAGGAGAAAGAAGAGAAGGAGAAGGGGAAAAGATACATAGCATTTCTTGCTATCTTGCCCAAAATTTAGCTTTTAAATGGGTTCAGTTTGTGTGCTTTGTTCTTCGTGGACTTCTGCCAGTCGCAGGAGTTACTACAGCCCTTCAGTATGTGCATAAATCATCTCTTGAATAATTCCTTTTTCAGTTCTGCAGAGATTAGTGTCAAAACTCAGAATGCTCTAGTATACAGAATAGACATGTGTTGAAAATCAAATTATTTGCCCATCTACATTTTTCTGGAACAGAGCTTTTCAAACCTTAATGTGTAGGTGGGTCACAGGATGTCTGGTTCAACCTCAGATTCTGCAGGTCGGAGGTGAGGACTGTAAATCTGTATTTCCAAGAGGTACTCAGGTGCTGTTCAAGCTGCTGGTCTGCAGAGGACACTTCGGGTGAGGGAGCTCCAGACCTCTTCTCCTCCGCCTTTCTCCAGATTGACCATGTTTCTCTTTTCATGCCGCACCTGTCCTGGGCTCCGAAGAAGGAATAGTTTCCAGCTCTTCTGGCAGAGACTTTTTATCTAGCTCAGATACCAATTTTATTTAAATACAGTTCATTAAGTCCATAACATTTGGATTCCTTTCTACTTATAGGAGTAATTGAAGCAAAGCATCTGTTTATTACTTCTATTATTCTGTTCTCTGTCATTGGTTAGTGATCCTTCTAATCATCTTCCCCAATCTTCATTATCCAAATCCAACCAAAGGATTTTTTTTTTTTAGCTCAGATTTATTTATTTATGGCTTTAGTTTTTTCAAATTTATTCCTCTTCAGAGTTTCAGTTATGATTTTATTTTAAACTTTACTAGAGGATAGTTGATTTATAATGTGTCAGTTTCAGATGTACAGTAAAGTGATGCAGTTACATACACATATATATTATATATGTATATTCATATTATCCATTCCTTTTCAAATTCTTTTCCATATGGGTTATTACAGAATATTGAGTAGAGTAGAAGCTTGTTAATGGTTATAAGCATTTCAACAAGCCTTCATTTATGCTAAAAATTAACTTATTTGTCACCGAAATTGCTGAGTTGTAACTCATTTATTTTTAAATTTGTTTTAGGCCCCACATCTTCCTTCTATCTTATGTGTATGGTGTTTAAAAATCTGTAGGTCATCACTGTATGCAGATGACATGATACTATACATAGAAAACCCTAAGGACTCAACCCCAAAACTATTTGAACTGATTAATAAATTCAGCAAAGTAGCAGGATATAAGATGAACATTCAGAAGTCAGTTGCATTTCTGTATACCAGCAATGAAACATTAGAAAAGGAATACAAAAATATAATACCTTTTAAAATTGCACCTCACAAAATCAAATACCTCGGAATACACCTGACCAAGGAGGTAAAGGACCTATATGCCGAGAACTATAAAACTTTAATCAAAGAAATCAAAGAAGATGTAAAGAAATGGAAAGATATTCCATGTTCCTGGACTGGGAAAATCAATATTGTAAAAATGGCCATACTACCCAAAGCAATCTACAGATTCAATGCAATCCCTATCAAATTACCCATGACATTTTTCACAGAACTAGAACAAACAATCCAAACATTTATATGGAACCACAAAAGACCCAGAATCACCAAAGCAATCCTGAAAAACAAAAACCAAGCAGGAGGCATAACTCTCCCAGACTTCAAGAAATACTACAAAACCACAGTCATCAAAACAGTGTGGTACTGGTATCAAAACAGACAGACAGACCAATGGAACAGAATAGAGAATCCGGAAATAAACCCTGGAACCTATGGTCAGTTAATCTTTGACAAGGGAGGCAAGAACATAAAGTGGGAAAAGGAAAGTCTATTCAGCAAGCATTGCTGGGAAACCTGGACAGCTGCATGCAAAGCAATGAAACTAGAACACACCCTCACACCATGCACAAAAATAAACTCCAAATGGCTGAAAGACTTAAATATACGACAGGACACCATCAAACTCCTAGAAGAAAACATAGGCAAAACACTCTCTGACATCAACATCATGAATATTTTCTCAGGTCAGTCTCCCAAAGCAATAGAAATTAGAGCAAAAATAAACCCATGGGACCTCATCAAACTGAAAAGCTTTTGCACAGCAAAGGAAACCAAAAAGAAAACAAAAAGACAGCTTACAGAATGGGAGAAAATAGTTTCAAATGATGCAACCGACAAGGGCTTAATCTCTAGAATATATAAACTTATACAACTTATACAAATATATAAACTTATACAACCCAACAGCAAAAAAGCCAATCAATCAATGCAAAAATGGGCAAAAGACCTGAATAGACATTTCTCCAAAGAAGATATACAGATGGCCAACAAACACATGAAAAAATGCTCAACATCGCTGATTATAAGAGAAATGCAAATCAAAACTACCATGAGATATCACCTCACACCAGTCAGAATGGCCATCACTAAGAAGTCCACAAATAACAAGTGCTGGAGGGGCTGTGGAGAAAAGGGAACCCTCCTGCACTGTTGGTGGGAATGTCAACTGGTACAGCCACTATGGAGAACAGTTTGGAGATACCTTAGAAATCTATCCATAGAACTTCCATATGACCCCGCAATCCCACTCTTGGGCATCTATCCGGACAAAACTCTACTTAAAAGAGACACGTGCACCCGCATGTTCATTGCAGCACTATTCACAATAGCCAGGACATGGAAACAACCCAAATGTCCATCAACAGATGATTGGATTCGGAAGAAGTGGTATATATACACAATGGAATACTACTCAGCCATAAAAAAGAATGACATAATGCCATTTGCTGCAACATGGATGGAACTAGAGAATCTCATCCTGAGTGAAATGAGCCAGAAAGACAAAGACAAATACCATATGATATCACTTATAACTGGAATCTAATATCCAGCACAAATGAACATCTCCTCAGAAAAGAAAATCATGGACTTGGAGAAGAGACTTGTGGCTGCCTGATGGGAGAGGGAGGGAGTGGGAGGGATCGGGAGCTTGGGCTTATCAGACACGACTTAGAATAGATTTACAAGGAGATCCTGCTGAATAGCATTGAGAACTTTGTCTAGATACTCATATTGCAACAGAAGAAAGGGTGGGGGAAAAAATGTAATTGTAATGTATACATGTAAGGATAACCTGATCCCCTTGCTGTACAGTGGGGAAAAAAAAAAAAAATCTGTAGGTCAGGGAGTTCCCATTGTGGCACAACAGAAACAAGTATGACTAGTATCCATGAGGATGTGGATTCGATCCCAGGCCTTGCTCAGTGGGTCGGTATCCAGCGTTGCCATGAGCTGAGGTGTAGGTCCAGATGCAGTTTGGATCTTGTGTTGCTGTGGCCGTGGCTTAGGCTGGCAGCTGTAGCCCTGATTCAACCGCTAGCCTGAGAACTTCCATATGCCATGGGTGCAGCCCTAAAAAGCAAAATAAATAAATAAATAAATAAAATCTGTAGGTCAAAAGTTTTTCATGTAGCCACATTATTTTTTTTACCACCTTCCTCTCTAGGTACCTCCAGATTTCTCCATCATTGAAAACATTTGCAGTTTAGTAAAGTCGTGTCCTTTTCTCTTCCTTTGTTCCTGGTTTGTTTATTTTAAGAATTTTCATCTCCCATTACTTAAGACATTCTAACAAATTGAGGCATATATTTTATATATTTTCTTGAAACCTTTTGAAACCTGCTTTCATAAAGCCCAGGTCTGAATCTGATATATTCATTATATTATTTGATAATTAGCAACTCTAAGATGAGGTCACTTCTTTCTTCCAGGTTTCTTATTATTCAGCCCCCCAGCACCCCCAACATGTCCTTCTTTGTAGGTTAGAATTAAATCCAGACTAGCGGTTCTTGCCACTGTTTCCTTTACTTTCTGGAAGATGAAAGTGCCAGCTTTTCCTCTGGGCTAAGCATTTGCATACTTTAGATTTTTTCTTTTCCCTTTTTTTTTTTTTTTTAGTGGAAGAAATGAAAAATCTCAGGCCACGCTCTGCAGAGCTGACCTGAGCATGGATAGAGACTAGCAAATGTGCTGGAAAAGCGCTCTCGCTGCAAAGGTTGGGCTGAAGGGGAAGGTGTCACACTCAGCTCTGGGAGAGTAAGGCTCTCAGCAAATAGGCCGTCACTCTGGGACAGTCATGCTGTCAACTTTCAGAGCGGCAGAGGCTGCTGGTGTGTATTCTGTCACAGTTACACTGTTCTATTAACAGTTCTTCCGATCAAACTGCCACCAGGATTTGGGGTCCAAGGATTTGCTGTTTATAAATAATGAACCAACCCCTGAGGCTGGAGCTTTCTGGAAAGTAGTGGGTTTCAAACCAGTAGGATACTGTGAAGAGAAGTGACAGGTGCATGATTTGAGGGAACAACTGATATCAACTCATTTCCCTCCTGCTAAACATATAAACTGCCAATGGATATTGTGCAGAGGACTGTAGGTGAACAGATGCCCTGATTCCAGTAGCACCTACTGAGTTTGTTGTGTAGCTAGAGAAGAACTGTCTACCTGGAGAAGGGGCTTGGAAGGAAAATGGCACCTGGGGAGAGGACTGTCAGTCATAGGGAGACTCATGCATTGGTGATTTCTGGTTTCCTCCTGATTACTCAAGTATTGGTAATCCATGGCCGTGCTGGTGACACTGTGGTGAGGAGTAGCAACATATTGGGTCTGAGGGCTATACGGAAGTGGAGAAAGCAGTGTGTCAAAGGAAAGGAGGTGTGAGAGAGAAGCAACCCATAGATGTATTGCTCTTTGTACTGTGGACAGCTAGAAATCTTGAGCAACCCAAGCCCCACATCCTTTTAAATAGCCTCTTTCTCACATCCGCCACCCCCGCAGATAAACCAAGTCTTTTCCTCTGCCCGTTTCTGTCACTGTCCCTACCCAGCACTTTAGCCCTAAGTATTTAAATAACTTAATTTATTTCAAATGCATGCATAAACTTGTCCTAAAGCACATCCATACTTCTGCTGTCCATTTCTCCTGTGTGTGTGTATGTATCAATCTCACAGTTTTAAAAAAAAATTTACCTGCGAAAATATTGACCTAATCATGGGTCTATTATAGATTATTTACAGACTGTGTTTTGGTTATCTCATGGTGCATTAAAATTACCACAAAACATTGTGGTTTAGAGCAGAAATCATTTATTTTCTCATGAGACTGGGACTCAGGTGGACTTCAGTGAGACAATACACTTGCTTCATGTGATATCAACCAAGGTTATTCAATCATCTGCTTTCAGCTAGAGGCTAAGCCAAACTGGACAGTCCAAAACGGCTTCACTTGCATGTCTGTTTTTGTTGGTATTTCAGCACAGGGTTTCTCTTTCCCTCTCTGTGAGGCTACATGGGCTTCCTCACTGCAGGAAGATCTCAGAGTCGTTGAAATGTGTTCCAGCTTTTCATTGCTATACAAGAAGACCACCATTTATAATCACTTCTCATTGTGTAGGGTCTCTCATATGGTTGCCACCAATTATCTGATAGGGTGAGGTTATCTTGAGTTCTGACTGAGCTGAATGCCCAAAAAGCTCATGCACATGACTGGCAGCTGATACTGGCAGCTCAGCTGTAACTGTCAACTGGAGTGCCTACATATGGTCTCTCTGTGTGATGGTGGTCTCTCAGAAGGAGAATTCCAAGAGCGAGAACTCCATGGGGCACAGACAAAATGTTGTTAAGCTTCTTATGACTTAATCTCAAGGTTATACAGCATCATTGTGGCTATTTTCTATTAGTCATGAACAAGACACAGGGCCTGTCCTGCTTCTAGCAAAAGGAACTCCACAAAGACATGAATATTGGAAGGGATGGCTCATGGCATAAAAGGATAGCTTTGGTGATGGGCAACAGAGTTCTTATATGGTGGTTTGCTTTCAAGAAGCAGATATCTAAGAAGAGCGTATATATAGAAGCTACAAGAGTTTCCACTATGGCACAGTGAGTTAATGATCCAGCATTATCTCTGTAGCAGTAGGGGTTTCATTTCAGGTCCACTGTTGCTTAAGGAACCAACATTCCCACAGCTGTGGCATAGGTCGCAGCTGCATCTTGGATTCAATCCCTTGCCTGTGAACTTCTATATGCCATGGATGGGGCCAAAAAAATACACATAGAAGCTGCAGATTTCTTAAGACTTGGTCGCCAAGTTAAAGGGTATGACTTCTGCTGCATTCTACTGGATAGTTACATAGCCCACACTTAAGGGCAGTGGGGGCATAGACCTCAAACTATGCTAAAACAATTAGGTATAGGTTGAAGAAAGTCACGGAAATATTTCTGGCATTCTCATACTAATTCTTTAATTGAAATAAAAAAGGATACATTATAAAATATATAACATTTATATAAAAAATACTAATATTGACTTACACCTCTGGACTTTCCTCATTAAAGTTCTATGGTCACTAGAAATTTTCCGAATTGGGGGATTTGATCACAGTGTCATACTTTATGGATAACTATAATTTTGTTGCTTATTTAACTTTAAGAGAACTTTCCAAATTTTGATTTTGAGGGGTTTGTGGCCTATAAACCAAACATTATTTAAAAACCATTGCTAATGGACACATTATATTGATCACATGCCTCAACTCATTTTGTTAACAGTAAAAATCCTAGAAATAAAGTGAATATGGCAATGAAACTGAATAATTATGAACTGACCTCTGTCCTTAGAAATGTAAGGTGCCAGTTTTGATTATTTTTATACAAAGTTTTTTTTCCTATTCACACTCTTTAATAAGACTCTGTTTAATGCTTCTTAATTAAGTTAAAATGTTCCCTCTAATATAAAATCTCCCAGAAACTGAAAACTTGATTCTTATTAGAGATTCTTTAGAGATTTTCCTCCTTCCACACATACCCAAAATATGCTGCAAGGCATATTTTTTTAAACAAGGGTGAAATGGAGACATGGAATGAAATAAGCAGTCTTAAAGTAATATTCATTCACACAATTTATTGAATATTAACCAAGTATTGGACATTAAGTTAGAAGTTAGATATAATATCAAATATATTTCCTTCTTTATTTTATTATGATTTAATTTTTTGCATTTGATGTTTTAATACATCTGTAATATGCATTAGCATAAAGTACAAAATATGTTTCTTTCACTGCTTATTTGAAATACTACCATGGTCATGGGCTAAATGATTATAAGTACATGACGCAAAATCTGGGCTTAATGATTTTATTCCCTTAATCTTGTTCTTTCACTCTTCCAATTACCTTAGCTTTAAAATATGGTTCAGTTTGGAGTTTTCGTTGTTTTAACTTGTGGTAGAGAGAAAGGCATGATGGTGATTAAAATTTGCAGTCTGAGTTCAACCTCTCTTAGTTTGACTCTAAGCCCTATTACTTACTGTGTTACTTTAGACCAGCAACTTAACCTCTTCTAATGTTAATTTAATAATCTACAAAATAGTAATGATAATATTTGCAGCATAGGATTTAATGACAATGTGTTTGCATTAGTTAGAGAATGATAGATACTATAAAAACTAAAAACCTCCATGGCTTAAAACAGTCAAAAGTTATTTCTGGTTCCTATAAAGTCCAGTGGGTATTCTATTTGGGCTGGTAACTTTTTACAGGGCTATTCAGGCTTTTCTTTGGAAGAGAAAATAACAGAGGTGGTCTTGTGTGGGAGACAAACACTAGCTCTTACAGTGATGATTATCACTTAAATTCACCTGTCATTGGCTAGAATGTGTCCCATGGTCCCACATAACTATGCAGGAATCTAGGAAATATAGTCTACTTGAGGGCTCAGAAGGTAAAGGAAAAGGACTTGGAGAGCTACTAAATCAGTCACTGCAAAAATATGTAAATTCCCTATCAAAATATCTGACACAAAAGTACTTAATAAATACTAATCCTTATAGTTATTATGATAGACATTTGATATAGTCCATCCCTTAGTCCTAGACCATTAAATAGATGAGAGTAATAAAATGTGACAAGGGTTGTTATGTGAGAGAAAAGCCTGCTAAGGCAACCCATGGTCATGTGCAGAGGGAGTCAGAAAGGGTTGCATTTTGATGGAAGTGAAACTGAGCAGGACCCTTCAGGGTCTTTGTGGAGACAGATCTTCCCCTCACCCTGCTGTGTCCTCTGCCTCATATTTGTAGAAAAACTTTAACCTCCTGTTCCAAAAAGCAGTTTTAGTCACAGAAGTGATAAGATGCAGAAACAAAGGTAAGCAGTCAAACAACACAAAATAGTAATAGTTTAGCCATAAAAAAATCAAGGGCCTTTAGTTTCTCATCAAAGGTTATAGAGAATGCCCTGAGCCATATCCTTAAGTTGTTTTGCAGATACTAAAAACCCTGCCAGGTGGAAGGTGCTAATCACATGATGACCACGAACATGTAGTTCCTACAGATGGAAATTGAAGATTCATAACATTGACCCTTGTGACCTCACCTGGTTACCTCATCACCACGAATCAGAAAATTGTGCAAGAGCTAATCACACACCCTAGGACCCTCTCCCTCACTTTGTCTTTTAAAATCCTTCTCTAGGAGTTCCCGTCGGGGCGCAGTGGTTAACGAATCCGACTAGGAACCATGAGGTTGCGGGTTCGGTCCCTGCCCTTGCTCAGTGGGTTAACGATCCGGCATTGCCGTGAGCTGTGGTGTAGGTTGCAGACGCGGCTCGGATCTGGCGTTGCTGTGGCTCTGGCGTAGGCCGGTGGCTACAGCTCCGATTCAACCCCTAGCCTGGGAACCTCCATATGCCGCAGGAGCAGCCCAAGAAATAACAACAACAACAACAAAAGACAAAAAGACAAAAAAATTAAAAAAAAAATAAAATAAAATAAAATAAAATCCTTCTCTAAAAGCCATCAGGATTTTGGGTCTTTTGAGTATGAGCTGCCTGTTCTTCTTGCTTGGCATCCTGTGATAAATGCTGTACTTTCCTCACCACAACCTGTTGTCAACAGGTTAACTTTGATACAAGCCAGGTGAACAGATTCAAGTTTGCTTCAGTAATGGAAGTAACAATTAAACATATACTAGAAGGCCTGTTAAAAGTAAGGCCCTGTTATCAAAGATCTAGAAAGGAGAGAGAATATGATGAACTTGAAGAATTTAGGTAAGTTAGATGAGGCCCTGGTAGAGTATGGAGGCGAAAGTTTTGATAAAACACTTGTGATAAAGAGAGGACCAGTCATAAGGGTACAAGAAAACATGTAAAGTTGTTTTGACTTTATCCTGAAATCAGTGAGATGTCGTTTGAGCCTGGAGGAAAGAGGAAATTTTTGGGAATGGATGATGAGAACATGAAGTAGATTATGAGATGGAAAAATGGGTTCCATCACCAGTATTTTAAAAGTCAAAACTGACAAATTATAGGAAAACATTGTGGGTTCTTAAGCATGATAAAGTCAAAATGATAACTTTTTGACAATGGGATGTGATTATATTGACTTCAAAATGGATGAGCATGAGCAAAACTAAGCACATTAACTAAGAAGTTGTTGGAATTTGTCCAAGGGTGCTGTTTTGAAAATCTGGACTATGAAAATAGATAAAATGAGAGGCAAAAAAGACAAAAAAAATTCCAAATAATAACTACAAGACCAAATCCTTCATTAAAATTTGTTATATCAAAGTATGCATTTAAAATCTCAATTTGTAGATGTTAACTGTGTTTTTTGTTTGTTTGTTTTGTTGGGGTTTTGTTTTGTTTGTTTGTTTTTATCTTTTTTGGCTGCCCAGCAGTGTACGAAGTTTCAGGGCCAAGGATCGAATCTGAGTCAGAGCTTTGATCTGCACCTGAGCTGCATCAATGGTGGACACTTTAACCCACCTGGCCAGGCCAGGGATCAAACAAGCAACTCGAAAGACAAGCCATATCATTAATCCACTGCACTGCAGTGGAGCTCCTCAACTGTGTATTTTGATCAATTCCTTAAAACCATATTTACTCCATAATAATTTCTTCAGCATCTACTATATGCCTGGTACTGTATAGGTGCTTAAAGTTGAAAATTTAATAAAATACCAGTCATATTCTCAAAGAGTCCAAAGTCTGGTGGGGGAATCTGGTGAATACATAATTAGAATGCAAGTTTGCAAGTGCTAGAGCATACTTTTACAAGAACACTGGAGAATTTGCTTTATTCTTCAGTAACATACTGAGAAACATTTCAGAGCAGCAGGACATATGAATTGGATTTTGAATTAAGACTTAGCAAGGAAGAGGAGAGAAACGAGAGGCTATTCTGGGAAGAAGGAACAGCATGCACAAATGCTTAGAGATGAAGGACAGATTAGTCCTCAAGTATTCATGGAGTGTTTAGAAAGGACTTTGCATTTCCCTGCACCATTTGAAATTCAGCATCTCAATGTGGCTTTTTTCAGACAATGGATTATGGATGCAACTAGAGCTTCTCATACTAATTGAAGTAAGTCAGAAAAAGAAAGACAAATACCATATGACATCACTTATAGGTGGAATATAAAATATATCTGGTCACTTGTAATAGAACATGATAGAGGATAATGTTAGAAAAAGAATGTGTGTGTGTGTGTGTGTGTGTGTGTATGTGTATGAATGTATGAATGTATGACTGGGTCACTTTGCTGTACAGCTGAAATTGACAGAACACTATAAATCAACTTTAATAGAAACAAAATAAAAATCTTAAAAATAATAAAATAAAATAAAATAAGGCACAAATGAACTTATCTACAAAACAGAAACAGATTCACAGGCATAGAGAATAGACTGCTGGTTACCAATTTGGAGGGGAGAGGTAGTGGAATAAACTGGGAGTTTGAAGTTGGTAGAAGCAAACTGTTACATTTAAAATGGATAAGCATTAAGGTCCTACTGTATGGCACTAAGAACTACACACAATCTTATGGGGTAGAACATGATGGAGGGTAATACAAAATGAAAGAATATGTGTGTGTGTGTGTGTGTGTGTGTACACACACACATATGACTGGGTCACTTTGGTGTATGGCAGAAATTGACACAATGCTATAATCAACAATATTTTTTTAAATAAGTATTTTGAAAATTAAAACATTAAGAAAGTAGCTACTGTCAAATCACTTGACAATACTAATTTTCATTAAGAGAACAACTGAACTAGTGCTATAGAATTTCAAACTGGCGACAAAAAATTTATTTTTTTCTAGGGAAAATAATCCAATAATAAATGTTACAAACTTAAAAATGATAGGGACTACTTCTGGGCAGAAGACTTGAAAAGCCAATCCCTGATTCTAGATCCCTTTTCCTCTTCCCCAAGGACTGGTGATCCAGTAGATAGGGAAGGCTCCATAGCTTGGGTGTCTGGATGAGAAATATGTTTGAGCACAGTCTTCTGTAACTCTAAGATGGACATGTAGAATGTGTGAGAAATAAAATTTTAACATTTTAACCCACTGCAATTTGGGGTGTGCTTCTTCCCACAGCATGGCCCAGCCATTCTGGACTAATAGAGAAAACAGAAACTGGAAGTAAAGTCCTATGAAAACAAAACGTTGAATTATATGCCAATGGCTCCTGTTCAGGCTCTGAGTGATAAGAAAGCTGTTACTGAAGGCAAGAAGAAGACAAGGTAATGCAGGAGTAGAAACTTTAGCAAAATTGTCCCCAAAGCTGCAGTAATTTGGGCAGAAAAATTTGTATTTAACACATTCGTAGCTCTAAAGGAAGAGATTGGGAAACTGTTGGCTTGTACTGCTTACTGTTGGCTTGTACTGCTTACTGTTGGTACCATTTGGCAAGGTGTATCACAAGAGAAGGCTGATCTCCAAAAATAACTGGCAAATTTGCCATCAGATGCATTAAAAGATGTTTAGAATATAAAGCAGCCACTGGTTTTAATTTCTTAACAGTAAAAATAAAACATAAAGATCTTAGAGCAGGAAAGACCAATCAAATGTATTATTTCCACAGAGGTAAATTCGAAAATATAACCATCCTGCCAATTAATAAAATAACTGAAAGAATTAGAGTCTCAGATTAAAAATCTTACTAAGAATGTAGTGTCCAGGAGTTCCTGTTGTGGGGCAGTGGAAACAAATCTGACTAGTAACCATAAGGTTGCAGGTTCCATCCCTGGCCTTGCTCAGTGGGTTAAGGATCCAGCGTTGTGGTGAGCTGTGGTGTAGGCCACAGATGTGGCTCAGATCCTGCGTTGCTGTGGCTGTGGTGTAGGCTGGCTGCTGTAGCGCTGACTCAATCCTTAGCCTGGGAAATTCCATATGCCATGGGTGCAGCCTTAAAACCGAAAGAAAGAGAGGGAGAGAGAGAGAGAGAAAAAAAGGAAGGAAGGAAGGAAGGAAGGAAGAAAGGAAAGAAGGAAGGAAGGAAGGAGAAAAAAGAAATGTGGTGTCCATTCAATCTGTTCAAATGAACAAAATGACTCAAGGGAATAAAAAAGTTTGTGGAAGGGTGGGCCTAAAGTTAAACCACTCAGATAATTAGTACCGGTAAACATTATCAGAATAGTTACAGTGTAATAACTTTTTAAAGTCTTATTTATAAGCCTGAATATTTTATATTTGACATTTTAAAAATCCCTCACAAAGAAAAAGAATATCAAAGTAATAACACTTCAATTGCTTCTCAATAAAATAAATTAGTAAAGTTCAAAAGCCTTAAATGTGGTTAATTTGTTTAAACAGTTAAATAAATACACAAGAAAAATAGGTCAGATTAAAAGATTAAAAAATTCATATGTAATATTATATGATCTTTTTAACTCTTCAGAGATCTTGAGTAACACATTTGCTCACAATGATATAAAACATAATTTGGATTCAGCCGACAAACCAAAACATGAATTTGGCAAGATCACCCATTACAGATTTGGTGTCCTGTTGCTTTGGAAATACTCTGAATTTATGAAAGAAGGCTGTTGTGTCTAAGATTTGGCACTTACCTGTGAAAGAGGAAAGAGACTTTGTTGAGTTTGGGTAGGACATACCCTGACCCTAGAGAAGGGCTTTTTAATATGAGTGCTTTATTATGAAATCATGGGTATTGGCAGAATTCTATCCAAATGGCTTGTTTATGTTCTTTTCTATCAGACAGAAGTTCTTTCTCCATGGGAGAACTGAAAATAGGGTATTGACAAATTACGAAAATGATAATGAAGAATCCTTTACAGTTTTTTGGGTTTTTTTTTTGGAAGTGTGAGAAAACAATATCTGATTTGTTATCTGAAAAGCACAGATTTATGCTTCTTTTCATTTTCTTTGGATCATAGGCTTTCTAGGATCCTTTAGAGACTTGTCTTTATATTCCAACTTTGCTCTTTTAGGTGAAGAATGCTGAAGAATAAGTCTTATTTATGGCATTACTCAAAAGCTTCATTCTCTGGGTTATAATATCTTAGGTACATTTTTTTGTTGTATTGTGAATACACTCTTTTAAAATTTCCAATTTACCTGAAAATAGGTTGTGCTTGATTCACTGACTCGAAAGTGAGCATTAGAATGTTAACACCATGGGGTTTCTGCAGGGGAGCTCGGCAGCCTCAGCCCAGATGAAGCACCATGCAGAAAGAAATTGAAAATATGTGTGTGTCTGTGTGTGTGTGTGTCTCTGTGTGTGATTTGTGTTTAAGGGAAGGACAATGTTCCCATTTTGAGCCAAAAGAGGCATAGAGCTGATATCTACTGAGGAAACCAGGAAAGGCTCTCTGGGAAAATGCCTCATCAAGGCTGAAGCTCTGCAATGTGGAGAACTGGCTTCTCGCTTGTTCTAAGGGTGGCATGGTGCTATGTTTAAAGCTCAAATTTAAAAATCATGTAAAACATGTACACAGGCTCACCACACAGTAAGAGTTCAATAAATATGATCTGTTTACAGTAACCCCAATTCTAACACATATTTCATGTAGGTTAACACACCAAGGGATAATGGGGCTCTGAAACCTGCCTCTCACCTGATGCCATAGATACAGGTACACACCATAGATAAATTAGTATATGGAGACACTAGAATCAAATGCTTGATCAGTTAGTGAGTTCAACCTTCATGCTTTGTACATGCCACTAGAGCAGGAGGCAGTAGCTTACCAGGCGGAAAGAAGGCCGTGAGGGCTTTGATGTAGGAGAAACAATTATTGTAAGCAATTACAGATGCAAGACACTACATAGAAGAAGTCAACATGAGAAGATGACCCTACTAAAGTTGACCTCAGGTGCTAGTGACATTCAGGCTGAAGCTGGTTAGTGACAGGTGCCGGACACATGACTAGCACATGATAAAGGATGCCAGGGACTGTTCAGACTCTGCCAGGAACCCCAAAATTCTCAAGGACCGTGGAGAAGGAGAAAACTGCAATGTTGGTCTAACTTCAGGGAGATAAAGTATTGGATTCATATAAGAAAGATGTTTTCATTCCAGGGAGACAAATGGAACTAAGGTAATGCCAGAAATCTGATGGCATTCAAACTAAATGACAAGAATCTAGACAGGGATGAAGAGCCTTTCAGTCTAGGAAGAGGAATGAACTCAAATCTATCACCAGTGCTACACAGACAGCTGTAACTTATTTAGCCACAAGTGACTTTTTTTTTTTTACTTCTTTTTCCCCCCTTCAATTTCCATGACTTTCAGTGAGACAGGCTTTTAAACTTCCAGAATAAATATAGATATCATTATGTCAGGAGAAGCCAAAACCTTTCCACACCTCTCCCTAGTCTCATACAACTTCTTGCTCTGTCTCCTTCTGACTTTCCACTATGCCCTTATTTTGGCCAGTATATAACAGACAACACCTCAGATTCAAATGTGCTTACCATTCGCTTCAAATTAAGATGTCATTGAACATTTAGTGTCTTCTAAGGGGCCAAGACAGTTCATGCTAATATGTTCATGGCATAAGTCCTGGGCAGGATGCTTGTGTTTTAATAAGGATTACAGTGGGCAATGCCTCCCCCAGTGGAATAGATCCAATGGTAAATGTTAGATATTTGGGGGCATGTATTTCTTTTTATGCACCTTAAATTTCAACATGCAGCCATAAATCTACTCTACTTATGCTTAGAACTATGGCCACAGCCATAGAGATATGCCTCATGGTTTTGTCCTGGACTTCCATAAATGATCCTCCAGACTTGTTCTGGATGTTGATCTCTTCGGGGAATCTAACGGTCAGGGCTTTGTGTGGTCTCTTAGATGCTGCCATTCAGAGTAACCTTGTGTCTTTATACTCTAGTCTTGTGCTCAGACTGTTCTCCACAGCCATGCCATCAATTCTGGTGTTAAAGTAATTCTTGGGAACATAGGCACTGGAAGCGAGGCCAAGCCAAATGTTGATCTTAGCAGACAGGTGTAAAAACAGGAAAGACTCTTGCAAGTTTAAATTAGCATTTTTAACACCACGTGAGGTTTTATTTTATTGAAATAAGATCCAGATTCCTTGGCATAGCCTATATAAGGCTCTTCAAAATATTGCATACCTATTTCCCCAGCATCATTCTTAACCAGCCTCCCCTGTTCAGGTACACTCAATTCCTCATCTCTCTTTAGACATGAATATCCCTTCATAAGCTGTTCTGTGCCTTAGCCATGCTGTTCTCCATGCCTAGAGTAGATTTTATCTTACTTTCTGGAAAATTTTCATTCCTTCTGTAGATTTAAATTAATGTCTCTTTCTTTTTACAGACTTTTCTTGCTCTGTCCTCACTTACCCCATCACCTGAGCTTCCACTATCTTTTTCATAGCTTGATTACATTACTCAGAAAAATGCATTATAGGTCTTTACATGAAAGTCTATCCTGCTGCCCTTTGTGCTCCTAGTGGGAAGGAATTATGCTTTATTCAGCTTTGTGTCCTTTGCACCTAATACAGTGTTACCTGCCCTAGAAAAGGAACACTGCATTTGTGAATTGAATGACTAAAAGTAAAGTTATATATATATAACTAAAATCTTTATATATACATATATATATGTTATATATATGTAACAACTTGTTTTCTATGTAGGTGTGTGTATATACTTATATGTATATAACAATTCATTTTCTATGTATGTATATGAAATAGTTTTGATGATAGGAAACATCTGTCTTGACACGTGAGGTAAGGTACTACACAGGGCATGAGAAAGAAAAGAATAGTTCTGCCATAAAATATCCTTGTTAAAAATAGTCACAATGTATTAAAAACTGTGACAAAGTTCATTTTTAAAACTACCTTTACTACAAATTACTATTTGCCTCTGGATTAAGAGACACAATCTCTAAAAGATGATTATCAGTTATTGAGCAATCAGAATTTTTAAGTTACATTCATTCCACAAGTTGGGAGATGCCTGAGTAGGTAGAATCTGTTGAGTTCTGAATAAATTTGGCATTTCCTTATTTTCTGACATTAAGGTGCTGAAATATGCTGTCAGGCATTAACATGTTTATTGATGGTAACTTGGCTTGGCAGATAGAAACTCCAGTGTGAGTTACACTTTTATGATTACATTTTCATTACTGAACACAGATCTCTATCTAAGGCACTTTACTGCTTTGAGTTATTAGTCATATGCTGGTAAGATTCATCAGTGCTATTATCCTTGTTCAATTACAACAGTGGAAATTTACTTGCAAATCCATTTGGTAAATAGTCTAGTCCATGTCCACAATCCCAAGGTGACAAGTGAACCCATGTAAAAGAGTTACTTAAACATAATGTTGTATATAATAGAATTTAAAAGTCATTTACATATGCTACAATTTTTGAAAGGTGTTTTAAGTGTATAGTATATAGAAATATATATTAACTACAACAAATAATATAATTTATATCCAAGTAAGAAGTATTGTTTTGCTATCCTTATATGTTCAACAACATATTTCAAAATTTTAAACCATTTATAATAAAAAAATGTAGATCAAATCTGTAAATTTTGTTTGGTCATTTTGGCTAAAAGAGGATTTCTGTCATCTTGAATATAATTAATGAAAATAGTTTGATCAAAAATAAAAAGGTTTGGGGAGTTCCTGTCATGGCTCAGGGGAAACAAATCTGACTAGTAACCATGAGGATGCAGGTTCAATCCCTGTCCTCACTCAGTGGGTTAAGGATCTGGTGTTGCCACGAGCTGCAGTGTAGGTCGCAGATGTGGCTCAGATATAGTGTTGCTGTGGCTGTGGCATAGGGTCTGCATCTACAGCTCCAATTTGGCCCCTAGCCTGAGCCTCCATACGCTGCAGGTGGGGTCCTAAATAAATAATTAATTAATTTTTAAAAATAAAAAAGTTTGAAAGTGGGATCCTTACCCTCAACTCCCCCCCCAAAATTGAAAAGCAAAGTGACTCTTTAATTACACTCGCAGTGTTTAGCAAAACTGCTTCTTGTTGTTGTTGTTAGTGGACTTATAAAGACATCATAAAGATTTCTTAAAGACATAGCATCACTAACAAAGGCCTTGAAGTGGCTCATCAAGGAAAACTAAGCTCCGGCTTTCGAAATGTATTTTAATAAAAGGATACATCCATCTTTCTCTGATGTTGTCCTTACACTATTCTCTGTTTGAATGTTTAATTAGATCATAAAGTTCACTGAATTTTGACATCAGAATATTGGCATCAGAATGATTCTGATCATTGGAATGAGAGGTTTTCAATCCAGATTTTTTTCTTTTCCTCCAAACTACAAAAGGTATTTTAGCAAAGAAAGACAAGCCCAATCAAACTACTTCTAATATGGAATCTCTCCTTCCTGTTTCACAGTTCCACATGAAAAGAAACATTGTATACACTAAGATTATCTGTTCATAGCAAAGAAAAAAAATTCCTTCTCCTATGCCAAGATCGAGTTGTAACCACCAATTAGAGGCCAAGTACACAGAGCACCCCTCTGGGTCAGCTAAAGCCTCTCAACCACTGCTCATTGCAGTTGATTGTAATAATTAGTGCCGTAGCATAAATACGAAAATGAAGGGGTTGCACTAGGTGAGCTCTAAGGTCTCTTCTGGATTTAGAATCCAGAAGTTGGTTAGCCTGAAATTGCTAATGTGTTTCTGAATGTACCAAATTTATGCCTGGGGGCGATCTGTTCATTTGAAAGATGGGCACTTTTTTATTATTATTAATTTGACTGAGAAATATAAGCTTAAATCCAAACTAAATCCTGGTTAAACACTTATGATAATTGGTGATTCTACAGCATTTTGCCTTTCCTAAGAGCTGTCATATACTCCTCATTGCATTTTACTGGAAATAATATTGTGAAGTTCTATGACAGGATTTTCTCACATCTTTGGCAAATTTATAGAAAATTTTGTATCACTGTATCATTCTTAGTTTTCGTGTTTGTCAAAGATACTATGTACTCTCTGAGAGAGAGGGGAGAGGAAAGGACCTAAATTTACTTGAGTCTGGAGGCCCCCAAAGGCAAGAACTATCTCTAATTTATTTATCATTGTATCCTTCACATCTGACCCAGTGTCTTATCAAGGTTATGCTTCAGTGAAGAAAAAATGTAGATATGTAATATAAGAAAGTTAAGAAAAGTAAAGAAGATTAAGAGAGAAGTAGTAGCAGCAGGATATTCCAGAAACAGAGGAAATCCCTCAGGAGGTGCCACTTGAGAGAACAGAGTCAAAAGTGATATTGGGGAACAGTTTTCTAGATATAAAGAAAAGACAACACAGGACTCTGAAGTGAGAGTGTGTTCAGTGTGTTTGAAGGATTACAAGGACGCCTGTGGCTGAATAGAAAGAGAAAGGCATAGATGCTGAAGACATGACAGCTTTGGAGGTAGCAGTTGGAAAGACAGATGCCTCACTTAGGGTATTTATTAGGCAACACAAATCCACTTTCACATACAACTCTGAAGAAGTAAAAATGGAAAAAAAAATAAAACAAGTAAACTTGGGTATCTTGCCACTAATGTAGCTTAGAAACTCTAAATTTTATGCATTCTTATTTTCTCCTTAATGTGAACTTGAGCTGAATCCATTTCACAGTTCTCTAAGAAAATTATCTTTTCCTCAAATCCATGCTACTCACTCTGAGTTAAGATTCCAAAATCTTACCACTCAATATTTCTGTTTTTTTTAATTTTTTCTCACCAATGGCTGTGAACTTCCTTCTAAAGGTAGTATATCAAAGACCTCTCAATGTAAGCTAAAATTTTCCAAAAGATGTTTCACTGAATGCTATTTCTACCTACATCCATTTGACTATTCATGTATTCATTCTTATAGTTGAGCTAGAAGGTAGGAATGAAAAGAGGAATTAATATATAGTCCTTAGCTCAAGTTACTAGAGTCTAATGAGGAAGACAGTCACATAAAAGAGTATTTAAATTTATTATGATAAATGCAATAACAGGTATAGGCATGATTACAAAAACTTAGAGAAGAGGGTACTTAATGACAACTATTATCTAAAGAGCCAGATTCTCCTTATTTTGAAGTAATATAACCATACAAAGATCAAAAGAGTGTTCTAAAACCAAGCAACAGCAACTGGTTTCTCTACAATCATATTGGATTTTGAATTTTGTAGTTCCCATTGTGGCGCAGTGGGTTAAGAACCTGACATAGTGTCTGTGAGGATTTGGGTTCAATCCCTGGCCTTATTCAGTGGGTTAAGGATCTAGCATTGTTGCAAGCTGTGATGTAGGTTGCAAATGCAGCTCAGATCTGGTGTTGCTAGGGCCGAGGCCTAGGCCAGCAGCTGTAGCTCCAGTTGGACCCCTAGTCAGGGAACTTCCATATGCTGCAGGTACAGCCATAAAAAGAAAAAAAAACTAACCTTAGAAGAACTGTGTTTTAATACTTTTTAGAACTTTGCCTCTTATTGGTAATTCTACTCAAAATAAAAAGGAAAAATAAGGTGCCAGTGTGCCCTTCTAGAAATTCCAAGATAATATTGAAAAGCAAATTGAAATGCAATTTAGAAGAAGGAAGGAGTTCTAATCAGCACCCTACCAAGAAAAGGAAGAAACTGGGCTCAGACTCCAACCCCAGGTACCTCTCAGATTTCCCATGGAACTGGTTGGTCTCCATATTAATTCTGAGTTGGCTTGTTCTGGTATACAATACCCAGTTCTCTCAGAGACTCCTATTCTAACCATTTGTTTGAACTGCTGAATCCTTAAATAGTTGCCTTATTGATACATGCCTTAGTTGATGAAAAATACAGTGGGTTTTTTTTATTTTGTTTTTGAACATCATAAATAATGGCACCACAAAAATAGAAGTCAGAATGAGGCAAAAATTAAGTGAAGCTTTGCTAAGAAAACAGATTTTCTTTCTAATAAAAACCCAGGCCATTTTTAGTATGTGTGGGATGGGTGAATTGTCTCCTACCTTATAAAAGCATAGATCGAAAGCATTCTGCCAGAGTTTGTTCTTTCCTCGAAATATCTTGGAAGAGAGGGTTGTATCATACCACCTCTTTTCTCAGCCAATAAAAAGACATGAAGAGACTATTTTAGAGAGAAGTCGTTGAATACTAGCTATTTTCCATGTAGTCAGTGTCTCATGCCTGTGCCCTAAATCTCAGTGTACACAGACAAATGTAAGAATATTTGCCTTTTGCATCCTAGTCCAACAGGGACTATTTATTCTCTGTGACTCCCCAAAGCTTGAATATATGGATGAAAAGTTTATATGGCACTTGAAAATATTTTCAGCCAAAATCTTATAAGATAACCCAACTGCCTGCATGTTTTGGTTTTTATCTTACCCACTCATGGCGCAAGATGTAACTAAAAGTGGAAACTTTAGCACCTGTAGCCAAGGTTCGAACCATTAAATTAAAAAAAAAATTACTAGAGTAATCCTTAATAATTAAGTAAAAATTCTTTGAGAATTTTTTGTTTGACATAATAAAACAAGGTATTCAATTTATTTTCCACTTCACTTTATAGTAGACTTATAAACGGCTGGAAAAAACATAACCCAAAAAGTACATGTAATGAAATTAAAAAAGAAAATCTTTTCTTAAAAAAAAGAATATGCCAGTCCTTTAAAGCAGAATTTCTTAAACTCTGCACTTTTGTCATTTGGAGCCAGATAATTCTTTGTTCTGGGAAGCTGTCCTCTGCATTGTAAGATATTTAGCATCGTCCCTGGACTCTACCTATGAATGCCAGTAGCAACCCATTGGCTGTGACAACCAAAATGTCTCTAGACATTGTGGAATCTCCTAAAGTGGGGAAAACTATCCGGGTTAAGAACCACACTGCTTTCAAACATTGGTCAACTGTTTTAACTTGAGATGATAGATGAAGAGAGTGCAGGACGCTGTCGGTAATTCTCCTCTATAAGGGACTGGAAAGAGAGAACCTCCTTGTATGGTCTAGAGGCTGTGTGTTGCAAGCTTCCAGGGAGTGTCAGTCACAGGGATCCGATAAGAAACACTCCCTGGAGCCAAGCAAAACTCTGGCTAGGACACCACAATCCTTCTTCAAGATTGTCACTGAGGCCATGGGGAAGGGGAAAATAGAAACATTGTGCTGTTGAAAGCCAAGGGTAACATAACAAGTAGCAACAGTGTGCATCCACCTTCTGGAGCAACAGGCAAGTGGTACGTTGCTCACACCAATGGCTATTTTGGGAACATGAGGGTCCACAGAAAAGCAACACTCTCTCAAAGACAGATAACAAGATGGCTGAGAGCAGTCATGGGGTTGGTGCCCACTTGGCATAACTTCATGAAGGTTCTCATCCTCCCTGGCCAAGACTTCACCAACCTCTTGACTGATCTCTTCCATAGGCTGGCTTTTGTCCAACCTTCCTCCACACAACTGTCAGAATGTTCCTTGGCAAACACAATCCTGAAATTATCTCTGCCCTGCTTCAAAAGCTTTGATGTTGCCCTTGAGATAAAGTTCAAGCTCCTTAGAGTGGCCTGGATGCTGACTTCATCCATTGACACACTCTGTCCTATACATCAAGTCCCAAATCCAAACTGGAATGTGTTCCTTCCACTCTCTCAATCCTGGCTTATGCAGCCCTTTCCTGTTATTGTCACTTCAACATATGCATTCAGCATGTATTTTCCACTGAAAAAGGTCAGGAAAGAAGAAAACCTTTTTTCTGTGTTTCTTCTCCCTTCTCCTCCTCCTTCTCTCTCCCTTCCCCTCCTGCTCCTCTTCCTCCTCCTCCTTCCTTTACTCTTTTTCTCCCTCCTTTCCCTGTCGCTCTTTGTAAGCATTTCCTTGTATCATTACAGCTCTTATCTAACAATTCAAAGCTTATACTCTCTCTTCTGTTATCTTGCATAATCCCTCTCCCTTTCCCTCAGCTTTAGTTCTCTTCCCACACCTCTGACTACTTCTTCTTGGTCTTCTCCAATGACAAGCCTTCTCCCTCCTTAAATGTCTGCCTTCAGCAGTGTTCCACCATTGGCACTTTTCTCTTTTCACTCTCCAAACACTTGCTGGGTAATTACTCTGATGGACTAAACTGGCACTTTGGTGAGAGTGACCCACATTTGTGCTTCTGTCCTCAGCCCACCGTCTGAACACCAGATACAGTCTAGTTTCTACAAAGCAATTCCCCTGAATTCACTCATAGCCCTAATTCACCACACCCTCAGCTTACCTCATTTCCCACAGATTTTTCCCTGTCTCAGTGAAATGCCAACCGTCTTCATCAGAAACCTGGAATTTCCCCAGCCTGCTTATTTCAGCTGATAACTTAATCCAGTTGATTCTATACACTCGAGATCTCCCTTGGCTTTCTTGTTTTACTGACTATATCCAGCATCTGTTCGGTAGGATGTTTTAAGTATTTACTACCAATGTTCTGTGCTCCCAGTCTCATTCTATCCAATCTGATTTTCACCTCACTGCTGACAGTTTTGTCATGTCTCTTCTCTGTCTAAAATCCTTCAAGGGTTTCCCATTAATTGCCCACAAGAAGCTCAAGCTTCTTGACATGGTATACCAGGAAAGTGGGTACATCATTATATCTAGACTACAACAAAACAAATGTCTACCATGACAGCCACCATCAAATGGATATATCTGGGGTTGAGCAAAGGTCATGTATAAATTCAGAGGGAACAACACCAGTGCATCACAAATGGCCCCTACCTTCCTCTCCAGCTTATCAGTTGCCATGAAGCCTGTTCTTCTGTGCACCTCACAGTCCAGCTATGCAAACTCCCTGCAGACTATGGGTGCAATATGGCCTCTTGCCACCATGGCTTTTCTATCTCTAGAATATCCTTTTCTCTCTCAACCTTTCAACACTTTCGTCTTGAATACTCTTCTCTCCTCTGATCTCCTGGCAAATATGCACATTTCCTTTGATACTCTACTCAAACAGAACTTCCTTCATGAAGATTTGCCTGACTTGTTTCATCAGATACACTAGATTCCTCTCTCTTTTCATCTTGTGCACTGCACCCTGTAAAGGCAATATCATTACACTGTAATTCCTCATTTCAAATGTATTATTTCTTTTACTTCTTCATTTGCTGGATTGTTAGAGTAAGCCACTTTGAGGAAGAACTCTATCTTGTTGATTCCCAACACATGCTATTTCACCTAGACAGTAAAGACATTCCAAAATAATTTTTTAAAAAGAATGAGGAGTTCCCCATGTGGCTTAGTGGTAACAAACCCTACTAGTATCCATGAAGATGGAGGTTTGATCCCTGGCCTTTATCCTTGGATTTAGTATCCAGCATTGCCATGAGCTGTGGTGTAGGTCTCAGATGCAGCTTGGATCCTATGTTGCTATGGCTGTCGTGTAGGCCAGCAGCTGCAGCTCTGATTCAACCATTAGCCTGGGAACTTCCATGTGCCACACATGTGGCCCTAGAAAGCAAAAAATAAAAATAAAAAATAAAAATAAAATAAAAAAGAATGAGAAAGCAAATGAATGGGTGAATTATAAGAATGTACCCGACATTTTAAGGTTTATTAAAGCTCTTCATTTGCTGACTCTAAATCAATTTTCAAAGCTGCTCTCTTACTATTTGTAGATAAGGAACAAAATGCAAGTCTCTCAAGAGAGGTGATACATTGTCTTTGATTTAAAATAAGCCAAGTGAAAAATGTATAACTCCACTTTGATGCCGACAGCATCTTAAGAGCAAGTTTTGATAGGGGTAAAATACATAATGAGCATGATATCCCTGAAGGGCAAAGGGAAAAGTAGTAGAAGGAAAAGGGACTCAGTAAAGAAAAGCACTGGGATCAGGTACTTTTCAACTACTTCAAAATTTTTACCAAGGGATAAATAAACATTTTTTTTTCATTTCTCCATCACTGTAATTATAGTCAAAGAAATAAGGAACATGCACAAGTTACCCAAACTTGCTCTCTCAAATGACAGATTTAAATGGGAAAATGTCAAACAATCACTTTTCCTTAAATTATCTTATTTAATCCTTTAAAAGAATCAAAATCATAAAGTCAACAGGAAACCAAACAGAGGCTGTAGCTGCTGTAAAGACAATGCCACTAAAACATTTATAAAGTTTCTATTTATATTTCTATTCTAAGCATCACAGTGAGATTTGCTTTCATGAAAGGCTATGCATTGAATATAGGTATGAAGGTATCAATGCCTATAACTAAAATAGAACACTTAAAGCAAATCAGTGTTGTGACCTGATAACAAAAGTTTTATCGTGTCCCTAAAATTCCATCTCTACAAGTAATTGGCTTCACAGGGGCTAACCACTTGGATGACTCAAATTTTATTTAACTCAAAGATTACTTATCATGTAGACATGACCTTTAGCTAGACTTAAAGGAAAATTTTCAGATAGATCAGCAATTGGCACAAATTATCAATAAAAAGAATTTTAAAATATTCATCTTGGAAAAAAATATTTAAACCAGGATGTTGAGGTGACTTCTGCTCTGGCTTAGAAAAAGAGAATACCAGTTTGGTTTGTCCCATGCCTGGATTCTATGGTCTAGGCCATGCACACATGCCTTCATTGGCAGAGTTTGTATAACAGCATGGTGCCTGAGACAGACACGGTCCCACACAGAAGGTGGAGAAAAGATTGAGAAACAGAAGGACAAGGTCCAACTTTATTTGGGGCCAAATATTGCAAGGCTTTGGCAGAGTAACGCCTGCTTTGCTCTGCTTTTTGAGAACATGGGAGGCGAGGTCTCCCACCCCTTCTGTACCACCATCTGCCTAGACCCTGCTATGGGAGCCATACATGACAGTCGTCTCTGAAAAACTGCAGTATTTTGACTTTTGATATCTGCTATGTAATGGTATGGGGAAAATATTGCCAAAAATGTAACTGTTTGTATATTATTTTTTTAAAAAAGGCCAGCTGGGGAATGAGTTTATAATGGGAATGTCATTAGTATAAATTGCAAGATTAAAAACAAAGCACCATAATAACCCATCCATTAACTGGAAATAGATGAAATGTGTAGAGTTAAGTAGGGTGAGCAGGATATACAAGATCAACCTTATTTGTATATTGCTTAGCAGAAAACAATATGTTCCATCTAATAGTTGCTGATTGCTTCTCCTAAACATAGACCATGAGCAGAAGCTGATAAGTGATTGCTCTTTAACCACAGCTTCAAGCAAAAATTTTCATACAATGCAGTTGGCCTTTTAGGTATTTACTGCTATTGTGTTTTCAAATATACATTCTATCACTCTACTGCAATTGATTTAGCCCTTGGGCCTTTTGAGGTGACCATTGTGTCTATGGTTGAAAAGAAAAAAGCATGGCTCATATTAGTGTTCAGAACCAGGAAATCCTGACTCCAGAGTTTGGGATAATAAGAATGCTACTATTACAAGGTTAGCAAACCAAATGTTGGTAAGCTTCACAATTTGGCAGTTAGAAGAAGCACCTGTATTTCATTACCTAACCCCAGAAACCCCACAGGAAGTTTTGAAAATCAGGCACGTGAGGAAAAAAGAGAGCCATCCTGGTCTTTTTGAGAGAAATTTTACTGTCTTTGATGGAAAATACAAATAACAAGAAATCCTTGCTCAGCCCTTCAAGGCTCTATGCATTATTACTTCTGGACTCACACTATGTAATGATAAATTCGAATTCGAAGACCCAGCCTTGTAAGAATCACTGAAAGGGCATAGTTTTTTTCTGTTACTGCCTCAAGTTTCTCAGCAGTTCAAATTCTTAGGTTCCAAAGAAAGTCTGCCTTCCTCTTTTTGGACAAGTTGAATAGATACAAAAGCAGAATTTTAAAAATGTAATTAAATGTGGTTCAAGTTCTAACCCCTCTGCTTGAAGTTTATATGATCTCCACTTCTCACAATCATTGGATCCTGATCTGAAATGGAAATAATGATATCGCATGCCTCACATTGGTATTGTGAGAATTGGTGTGATGCTATAAATTAAAGGTGTTTAATTGTGAGTCCAAAAATTACCTAGCTAGCTAGCTAGCTTAGTTTAAATGCTAGTTTTCATTATCCTTACTCTACAGTTAGGATGAAATCCAGATACCAGTAGTCTTGTAATGATCAACAGAGGAATATCTTACTCTACTCTTTTAGTAAACATAAATGAATTTCACCAGCAAAATACCCACTAAGCTATGGGATAAATGGTAGAACCAGAATGGACCCAACTAGAGCATTCTCCTTCTTGCCAGCACACTCTCATAAGACATTTAATTCATGGAGCAGAAGAGGTAAGATCAGGTGATCAAGCCCACTCTCCACTGCCATCCCACTCTGTGCCCTACCCCCCAGGGAAGGAAGAGCTATATCCAATGCACCACGTTATAATGACTCTTTTGTATTCTACCAGCATCCCTTTTCCTGAAGGAGGTAGGAGGAGAGTAGAGGAAGAGAGATAGGAGAGGGAGAAAGAGCACTCAAAGAGCTTATTTTAGTCACAGATGCTCCTTATAAGAATTAGGCATAAGATGATCTTTTGAATGGCTTCCTTTAAACACTATTCAAAACGTTGGCAGAGTCTGGAACAACAGTTCTGACCTTAGTTCCTCTCCCGGAGGCCGGATACCTTTCCCAGACATTGAACCACTAATGGGAAATTAAAGGCAATAAAACAACAGCTGGAATCCCATAACTGACAAGGTTTATATTGTACTCAAAGCAATTCACACTTAAAGAATTTCCTTTCCAATCATCAGGCTTGTTTCGTTCTCTTCAGTGTTCAAGTTGATGGACCCTCTCCTGGTGAAGTGGTTTTCTCTTTGTTTAGCTGAACAAAGCTGTTATCATCATAATCTCCACGCACAGTTCTGCCTCAGAAAATCTGAAGAGCTCTGCCCTCTTCTTTACCCCTGAATGGCAGGTTTGGCCAGAGGAAGGGAAGGAATTTGAGTGCCTACTGTATGAACAATATGTATTTGAGGCTCCTGAGCAGTGCTATTTTTTCTCTTTTGCCCAATGTTGTGGGAATTATTTTTCCAATTTCATGAGTAACTGAAGTTCACAGGAGTCTCAGGGATAACAATTTCTATCTCTTCATGAAAGTACTCATGTGAAGTCAGAGTCTGGAGCAGGAAAATAAGAGTGAGTTACTATGTTCAACTGGAGGAGAAACCAATCAATTCATATCAAATGGTAGGAAAATAGTAATAACACCTAAGATTTACCAGGACCACCTCATATAGCCACTATCATACTAAATGAATTACATGAATTAGGTTATTTAATTTAAAAAAAAAAGACTCAAAAGTCCTTTTTATTATTATAATTCTTCTTTCACAGAGAAGGAAAGTGGAACTTAGAAAGGTTAAATAATTCATTTTGGGCTTTGGGCAGGAAATGAAACAACCAGGATTCAAACCTGGACAGTCTAACTCGAGTGTGAGAGTTCTGAATGACGTTTGAAATCTAAATAAAATCATATGCATGTGTGCACATATAGATCCAAGGTCATTATCTGCCACTATCACTCCTATTATAATATATTGGCACTCCTATTATAATAGCCACCTTGTTGGGAATACCGGTGGAAATGTGTTGTACTATTGAATGTCATCTGCAAAATGTGTCACATCTGAAAAAAATGTTAAGATCTCTGCCTAATGGGAAAAATGGGTGGATAAACAGATGGTCACAATACCATCTGTCTGGTAAGTACTGTGATGGTAGGAGCATGTGCAGGAGATCATGAGACAGCCAAGATAAGAGTACCCCTCAGGAAAGTTTTTTTAAAGGAGAAAGCACTTGAGCTGTATCTTAGAGGAAGAGGAAGAGCTCACCAGGCACATAATGAGCAGGAAAGCAGCAAGACAGAGAAAGGAATAAAAGACAAGGAATATGTCGAGGCAATGGGGGTGGGAAGGAAAAAGTCTGAGTAAGTAAGGTGGGCATAGAGGAAATTAAAGGTGAATGACAGTTGTCCTTTGTTTTTGTTTTTGCTCAGCTGAATGATAATAATTTTAACATACAGAGTGATTTGAAACTATTTAAGAATTTAAATCTGGGGAGAGATGTGATCCAAGTTGCATTTCTGCAAAATTACTCTGGACAAAACATGGAGGATAAATGGATAGAGGGAGAAACAGAAGACTGGACAATCAATAAAGAGGTAATGATTCTGACTGACCTGTAACAACTATTGCAGATGAGAGAGACTACTGGTCTGAGCTAAACTGCTAGGAAGGAGATAATGGGGAGGAGGTCCATTTAAAAACAAAACCACAGGGATTTCCTATTGTGGCTCAGTGGAAACAAATCTGATTAGTATCCATGAGGATGCGGGTTCAATCACTGGCCTTGCTTAGTGGATTAAGGATCCAACATTGCTGTTAGCTATGGTGTAGATCACAGACCTGGCTCAAATCCTGCATTGCTGTGGCTGTGGCATAGGCTGACAGCTGTAGCTCCAATCCAAACTGTAGCCTGGGAACTTTATATGCAATAGATGTGGCCCTAAAAAGCAAAAAAAAAGAAAGGAAGGAATAAAAATACAGAAAGAAAGGTAGAGAAAGAAAGAAAGAGAGAGAGAGAGAGAGAAAGGAAGGAAGGAAGGGAAGGAAAGGAAAGAAAGGAAAGAAAGAAAGAAAGGAAGGAAAGGAAGGAAAGAAAGAAAGAAAGAAAGAAAGAAAGAAAGAAAGAAAGAAAGAAAGAAAAGAAAGGAAGCAAGGAAGGAAGGAAGAAAGAGAAGGGAGGGAGGGAGGAAAACCTTAGAATGTGGATCTGATAGAACGAGATGGCCTTTTGGTTTGGTGGATGGAGAAGGACGAATCAAAGATGACCATGAGTTGGCTTACCTGAGCAACTACGTGGACTGTGGAGATATTTCTATAGGAAATCAGTGAGAAAGAGAAGAATTTGGACTGGGGAAAATGTTTTCATTTTAAGAAGACAATAAGATGCCCATGTAGAGAATCTGAAATATAGGCAGAAGAACATTCTAGAATCTATGAAGAAGATTCTAGAAGAAGGAAAGTACAAAACACAGAGTTTTAGGTGTCACTGATATGTAACTGATAATTTTGAGAGTAGCTAATTCTCAGACAATATAAGGATGGTAGTGGAAGAAAGTTGAAAATGACTCTGGATACATAAAATATAAAAGGGGTACTTTGAGACAAAGAAGTCAGTTAAAGAGCCTGGAACTAAGTAATTTGAGAGGTATGAAGAAAACCACCCAGGTGGTTTTACCTTAGGAAAGACCTTAGGTAAATCAAGAGAGGAAAAATTTTCAAGCTGAAAATGGTCAACTGTGTCAAAAACCCAAACTACAGACTCAAGAAAATCCCTATCAAATTATCAAAGGCACTTTTCACAGAACTTGAAATTTTTTTTTTAATTTGTATGGAAACACAAAATACTTTCAATAGCCAAAATAATCTTGAGAAAGAAAACCAGAGCGGGAGGACTCAGGCTCCCTTCAGACTATATGACAAAGCTATTGGATCAAAACAGTATGATATTAACACACAAAAAAAACACATAGATCAAAGGAACAGGATAGAAAGCCCATGTCAATTAATCTACAACAAAGGAGGCAAGAATATACAGCAGTGTAAAGACAGTTCTCAATAACCAGTGCTGGGAAAACTGGACAGTTACATGTAAAGGAATGAAATTAAACATTCTCTAACACCATATGTAAAAATAAACAAAATAGGTTAAAGACCTAAATGTAAGACCAACAAGGGATTGATTTCCAAAATTTTTTTTTTTTTTTGTCTTTTTGCTATTTCTTGGGCCGCTCCTGTGGCATATGGAGGCTCCCAGGCTAGGGGTCCAATCGGAGCTGTAGTCTCCGGCCTACGCCAGAGCCACAGCAACGTGGGATCCGAGCCGCGTCTGCAACCTACACCACAGCTCACGGCAACGCTGGATGGTTAACCCACTGAGCAAGGGCAGGGACCGAACCCGAAACCTCATGGTTCCTAGTTGGATTCGTTAACCACTGCGCCACGACGGGAACTCCTGATTTCCAAAATTTTAAACAGTTTATTCAGATCACCATAAAAAAAAAAAACTATAAATGGGCAAAAGTTCTAAATAGACTTTTTTCCAAAGAAGACATACATATGGCCAACAGGCACATGAAAAAATGCTCAATGCCACTAATTATTAGAGAAATGTAAATCAAAACTACAATGAGGTATCATCTCACATTAGTTCAAAAGGCCATCATTAAAAGACTACAAACAATAAATGCTGGAGAGGGTGTAGAGAAAAAGGAACCTTTGTACACATTTGTTGGGTATGTAAATTGGTGCAACCATTATGGAAAATAGTATGGAGGTTCCTTAAAAAACTGAAAATAGAGTCACTGTATGATCCAGCAATCACACTCCTGGGCATGTATATGGAAAAGACAAAAGCTATAATTTAAAAAGATAGATGCACCCTAATGTTCATAAGTAGCACTATTTATAATACCCATGACATGAAAGCAACCTAAATATCAATGAACATATGAATGGACAAAGAGGTGGTACATATATACGAGGGAATATCACTTGGCCAGAAAAAGGAATGAAATAATGCCATTTGCAGCATAGATAGCCCTAGAGATTATTATGGTAAGTAAAGTAAGTCAGAAAGAGAAATAAGGATACAATACATAATCACTTATATGTGGAATCTATGAAAATTGATACAAATGAATTAATTTATAAAACACAAATAGATTCATGTCACCTTAGCTTTTAAATTAGAAACATCAAAGAAATCAACTAAATGAGTGCAAGACCCAAATTCTTTAAATTCTCTCACTTTCATCAATTTCTTGATCTTTCCTTAATAGCCATTATTCTATATTTAGGATTCTATTAAAACTTCTGTGGTTCTAATTTGTTCATGAAGTGTCATTGTCACTGTGCTCCAATCTTACCTGATGCCTCTCTAGTCCTCCCACACAATTCATCTCAGCCTTGTCATCACTTCTTCCCAGAAGTTTTTGTTTGTTTTGTTTCAGCACTCTTTTCTTTTTAATGGCATTAGATATGCTAATATATTATATACAATCAGCTTATTTAGTGTAGTTAAGAAAATAATACATCTTTTAAAAAAGACCATTTTTTAAATTAAAGTAGAATTGATCCAGAGGGTTGTGTTAAAAAACAAATTATGTGTTAGGTAGAAACAAAAAGAGCATTTTATTAATGTAAATTAAAAACTTTAATCATATACAGTGTAGACTCGAAACAGGCCTATATTGGGACTACTTGGTTGCTCTTACTTGATCTGGTTACCAGCAGAGCAAGACAATGTGACTGTATATATTCGCTTCAGGTACCACTCTGTTGATTCCTTAAGATTTCATAAATTTAAGACCTTAGAACAATCAAAGCATCATTTGAAAAGAATTACTTTACACTATGGAATAAATTCTACACATACAACTAACTCATCTTAAACATAAATAAGTACCTTAGCTTACAAACAATATTCAGAAGTGATGGTGTCTTCATGCACCCGCATGTTCATTGCAGCACTATTCACAATAGCCAGGACATGGAAACAATCCAAATGTCCATCGACAGATGATTGGATTCAGAAGATGTGGTATATATACACAATGGAATACTACTCAGCCATAAAAAAGAATGACATCATGCTATTTGCAGCAACATGGATGGAACTAGAGAATCTCATACTGAGTGAAATGAGCCAGAAAGACAAAGACAAATACCATATGATATCACTTATAACTGGAATCTAACATCCAGCACAAATGAACATCTCCTCAGAAAAGAAAATCATGGACTTGGAGAAGAGACTTGTGGCTGCCTGATGGGAGGGGGACGGAGTGGGAGGGATCGGGAGCTTGGGGTTATCGGACACAACTTAGAATAGATTTACAAGGAGATCCTGCGGAATAGCATTGAGAACTCTGTCTAGATACTCATGTTGCAACAGAAGAAAGGGTGGGGGAAAAATGTAATTGTAATGTATACATGTAAGGATAACCTGACCCCCTTGCTGTACAGTGGGAAAATAAATATATATATATATAAAAGAAGTGATGGTGTCTTGATTGCATTTTTCTCCATAGTGATTTAAGGGTGATGTTAAAACCTGTAGACAGTGCTCAGGATGACATTTCAACCTGGCCCTAGATTTCCTCTTCTTTTCCTCTCCTGAAGAGTCTGATCCTCAATGTCCCAAGCCAGACCAAGCCATACTGACAGCATCTGGTATTTAACATGATATTCTTATTGTCGAGATTTCTCAGATTCTTCATATATAAGCTTTGGGGTTTAAACCTTAATACATGGGCCAATAGAAGCCATAATACCTATAAGGAAATAACTTGTTTTTCTTAATCCTTTTCCAAGTTGCTTGTTCATTAATCCACACAGAAAAGCCACGATTGCCTACTATCGTTTAAATCCTTATGAATGTCTCCTGTTCCGTGATGGGGAAAGTTTTTGTAGCTCTACGACTTTGGGTTAGAAAAAGAATGTTCTGAGCTTACCAGTGCAGAGAAGATCATTTTCCATTAATCAAAATCCTCTCCTCTGTGCCTATTTCCTGCTTCATACTTCAAAGGAATCCTACGAAAAACTAAAAAGTTTGTTCATTCATTCTTTTGACAAACACTTACTAAGCATGATTTGAGGGCACAAAGTCAAACAAGACAACTTTCACTTCTTTTAAGGAGCCTGTCTTCTAGCTGGGGAAAAAGACAAGGGGTCAATAATTGCAAGACAAATGCACATGCTACTAATCAAGATTGTACAGGTTAAAAGGCAAGCCCAAAGAGGGGTATCTACTTTAGAGAAAGGGTTCAGAGAAAGATTCTAAGAGGAGCCAGTGTTCTCCCTGATAATTGAAGGCTGGGATGGGGTTTCCTAGAAAATATGGAAGGATGGCCTCACTGAAAAAGAGGAGAGTAGGTGTAAAGTCAGAGGTTTGAACAGCATGTCATTGTGAGGAAGGCATGGAAGGAAGTAGGATTTTACATACTATGTTTTGATTAGTTTAGAATGCTTGAAACTTGCATAAGGAGACTGCATTCATAAATAAGTTGTGTAAGTATTAAAAGGAAAAATAAAATGCAGTCACACAAAGAGCAACTGCATGACACATTTGAAGAAATCTGTTATTACTGGAGAGACTAACACCTGCCAGGAAGAAGTAGGGCTGAGCCAGGAACACCAAGCTAGAGTCACCTCATGCAAGGAGGCCTTAAATGCCAACAAAGGAGTCTTTAAATAGTCTCTGAAGTTTTCAAGAAGACAGTGAAAGATTTGAAAGAGGAAGTTCCATGGTCTAATGTGACTTTTTAAAAAAAATTACTTTGAAAAAAAAAAGCATGAATAGAATAGGACAGGGCTGGTGTTTGAAACAAAAGAAACAAAAGGTGATAATCCAGGAGAATGATGTTAAGAACCTCAGTTATAATGGGAGACAGTGGAGGTAGAGGCAAGTGAGCTGATAAGAAGGATAAAGAGGTCAAGACCACAGAATTGTGATGGATTCAATATGGTGGTATGGCTAGGAGGGAAGGTAGGAGAAAGGTCCCTCTAGTTTATACAACTGACTACTGTTCGTCACCAAGAAGGGACTCAGAGCGATGGAACAATTTTGGAAAAAAGAAGAGTTTTGGAGGAATTTAATTTTATGTCCTATAGTATATCCAAGTAGATATTCTGGAGAGAAGAGTCTGGTGCTCAGTAGACAGAGCTGAATGCTTTCCTTAACCATTCATTAGCCTCACAGCTCATTAGATTATATTTCTTAGAAGTCAGAATAGAGCCCAAAATTAAGGGATATAGGAAAAGGTATCCAAATTCAATACATTTTCATTGTCCATCCTTATAAGTATTCCCCTTTTAGCTAACAGAATGTGGAAAAATTAGCTGCATTCAGATTGGGATTCCCTCTAAAACAAACAAAAACAGTCAATATTTCTACAGGAGTCAAACCAGTTGTTTTGGTATCATATAATCAAAACACTGACTGATTTAATTGTTCACTCAGGCAATACTTGTTTGGGCTCTGAGTAGATGACTGATAGCAATGCACCTACACAGAAGTTTCTAAACAAGGGTAACAACAATGGTATCCTTCTGGGGGATATGATGGCAAATTGACTAGTATCAAACCAATCCACATATTAGGTAAATATCACTAGCGTTTATAGGGATTAAGAATAACTAAATGCATTTGGTGGAAGGGAGATTAAAGCGGTCCTTGAGGACAAAGACAAGGAGAGGTAACATCTGCTCTTAATCATGAGTTGGTGGTGAGTTGTGTTCCAAAGGACACAAAATCTGGTTGAAGGACAGCTCCTCCATTTGCAGAATGTTGCATTAAGGAAACAATAACCCAGAAGACAGTAAAACTGGGCAATGTCCATATTGCATATTTCAACGAAAAGAAATGTAGGAGCCTCTGAAACAAGATTGTGTAATATGATTATTTTAATCACTTTCCCATTAGTCCCATAATGGCTTGGTTTAAGACTAAAAAGGCTTCTAGAAATGCTTATTGTTTAGAGACAGAAGATTAAGGGTGAAACAGCCAACTATTATTAACTTTCATTTGCTTATTCAACAACTGGGGGCATTTAATATGTACCAGGTGCTAAAGCTACAATACTATGTGAATCAGTTTCACTATGTCTGGTATCTTGGCAGAGAGACATCCCACTTACTAGGAGGTCTGGCCCAACTTGGCTTTCAAGACTGCGTAAGTCCAGAGTGTTACTCCAATTCTATGGAAAATAAAACTAAGAGTTGTGAAATAAATTGCCAACATTATGAAGCTAAGAGTTGTCATAGCCAGGGCTGGACTCTAAGCCCCAGGCTTTTTGCAATGCAAATGGCTTTCAGAGTCAAAGTGGTCTCATGGAACAATTTAAGGTATTAAAATGATAAAATTTTATTCAACAGGAAACAATCAACAGGATGGATTAAAATGTTTGATGCATTTTGTAGCATGGAATACTATGCATCAATGAAAATGAATGATCTATAAACGCACACAGCAACATAGAGGGGAGATGTGAAGAAGTAAATACTGTAAATTCCATTTACATAAAGTTAAATAACAGACAAAATTAATCAGTGGTGATACAAATCAAAATAGCAGCTACCTTTGGAGAGTGATATTGACTATGAAAGAACATGAGTAGCCCTCTTACACGTGATAAATGCACCTTCTCTTGATCAAGATGATAGTTACATAAATATATAAAAAATCCTTGAGTTGTGTGTTTAAGATTGATGCCCTTTTGGTATGTTATATCCCAATTTAAAAATAATAAGTATGAGCAGGAAAGAACTTGGTGAACTGGAGTGTATGTCAGGCAGTGTCTTTAAAACAGTTTCAGAAAAAAAAAAAAATAACCACAAGGTCTTGACAATTTAACTTGCATTGTTTCCTCATGCTCATTGCCCTCTCTGTGTTGTCCTAATTCATACTAGTGCAACTGCAGTCCATGTCAACTGGTCTGTTTGTGCCCCCAGGTCTACCCACACAGTGCTATTGGTTCTCCTTCCTAACTGTTGACTCTGCCATTAACTCCTTAATATGGACACCTTCAGTGGTTCTCCATTTCCTATAAAATAAAGTCCACAATCATTAGCATGGGTATGGGGCCTTTTGCAATCTGTTTCCAGCCAAGTACTCCCGTATCATTTCTTACCTATCACCCTATTCACCTTCCTTCTTTCCTTCCTTGTTTCCCTCCTTCAATACATTTTTACTGAATGCCTATTTAGGTAAGACACTGCTAGATGGTAGAGAAATGAAAATGAATGAGAAAGAATCTTATCACTGTATTACAGACCAAAGAAGCAAAGATTTCCAAATAGAATTACAACACTAATGAGAGGTATGAAGGAGAGAGATGAAAGGCATCATGGAGTCCAGAAGAGGCATGTTAGGGTCAGTCTGGAACATTTTTTGCAGAGCTGATTGAAGATGCTGAGTATTGAAAAAGGAAGAGAAATAGACTTGGTAGATGGAGATAGGTGTGTGGAGGGTTATGACATTCTAGGCAGGCTGAGGTTTTAAGGAAGATAGAGAATGAGGATATCTAGAAAATGAAAATAGTAATAATAATTTTTAAAAAGCATTTATGGTTTAACAATGGAGAACGGGTGTGGCAATGACTGCATCAGGAAATGCAGGCAGGCAACCAGCTCATCAAGGTCCTTGTTTGCCATGCTAAGGAGTTTGGATTTCATCCTAATGGAAAGTGGAGCTCCCAGACACACCCTGCACTACAGCCACGCCAAGCTCTGCAAACTTCCACAGCCACTCCAGGCACTTTCACAACTTTCTGCTATTGTTCGTTTTGTTTCCTCAGCTCCAAAGCCAGCCCCACCTGGCCAAAGTGCATCCATTGTTCTCAACTGTATACTTGACAACATGGAATTTCTTTTACTGAACTTGGCATGGACGCTATGCCATCAGCCCCCATTAAGAAATAACGTGAGACCAAACCCATGAAGCTTGTTATTCTGTTGACTACAGTGATGTGGTTCAAAAGACTTGTTTGTCATGTTTCACAAGGATTCTCTTTGTGTGAGAACCAAGGGAAGGTCTCCCAGTACCAGGGATAGTTGAGGTCCCCCATGAGCTGCTTTGCATTTGTCTTAATCACACTCATTCCTTTTAGAAGAATGAATCAAAGCCGCATCTGTGACCCTACATATAATAATGTTACTCTTTATGGACTAACATCATCAGGGCATTATTTTATTTTCTTCCTCTATTTTTTTTCAGTATCTTGATTTCCTCCCTTACCTTTTCAAAGATTGTGAGATTCACCTGAACCCATTTTTTGGAACAATTTGGAGTACAAACAACTAGATGAATAAATAAAAGAAAAAAAGTTCTTTAATATTCTTTAATGCCCCCTTTTGTAAAGCCAGCCCAGATAATTCCACACAGGCTTACTCAGTGCCTGCCTGGAAGTCCTACAACTCTTTGTTCACATCTTTATCCCAGTCCTCTCACAGTACTTTACAAGCAATCTCATACAGGTTCGTTTTTCCCACCCCTTCAGGAGCTCCTTCAGGTTGGGACAAAAAGTTTTAATTTCCTATTATTTTCCCAGAGTCTAGTGCTGTACAATGAAAGGACACATTTAATCCTTGGTGTCTGAATAAATGAATGGACAAGTATTGATAAAAGGAAAGAAACTTGAACTTAATTGCTATAAGATCAGGGGAGAGGGTAAAAGAATACTAACAGCACAGTGGACAGGAACCCTCAAGATGAATCACTTTGTAAAAATACCTAGACATCTAAATAGTCTCAAGTCCAAAGAGTGGGCCAATGATCAAAGTTATCATTTTGGATGTGGAAAAAAAGAATGCAAGAGAGAAGTCAGTTACACTTGTTTGGGCAGGAGATAAAACAGGGCTAGATGTGGGGCACCTGTCCATAGGAACAGAGTCATGCAAAAGATGTTTATCAAGTTCCTACAGAATTATTGCACTGGAGGCTGTGATTAGGTACTGTAAAAGCAGAGAAAAATAACAACCTTGAAGGGATATGAACCCTTAATCCTCTGACTAAGGGCTGCTATATGAGTTTAAAAAAAAAAAACAAAAAAAACAGGATTTGGAAACTCACTTATAAAAAATTATGAAAATATTTATTGGGTGCTTTAACTCTGCAGTCGAAGTGACTCATAGTAATAAGCATTCCATGTATTGTTCAGTGCATCATCGTTTACCCAGGGTTTTCATGGGCACGCCCCCCCCCCCCCCCCGGGGACACAAAATCATTCTTTGGGGGCAAAAGGGCAGATGGTTTCTTCGTCTGTGGTAGATTAGAGGACTGAGTCTCAGGCAGGCCAAGGTATTTGCACAAGTTCACACACATGGTTGGTGGTTAGTGCAACCAGAAGGGAGGTTTTCTGACTCACAGTCTATAGCACAATATTAGGTTTATTTTTGCTGTCTCAGCAAACTCTAGACAATGCCTGATATCAGCTTACCCAGAAGAGCGAAACTCTTCTGGGAGTTTCACTGAGTAGTAGGACTTCCTGGAGCCTCAGGGATAAAGTTCAAATTCATCAGCATGGCATTTGAGGCCTTTCCCAGTCTAACTTCACCTGCCCAGGCAACATCATTCCCTAAAACCTTCCCCAATGCACCTGTACCTGCTGTTCCCTTCTGGAAGTTTGACTTGAACTGCCAGTCCTTCTCCAGAATTATAAAATATCAGTCAGGTTCTCTCCTGACTCAAACATTTTTAAATCAACACAAACTTTATCTCCATTCCATAAAGCTATCTACATTTGGTTTATATGCAAAATGTTTGATAAACCTATACATTAATTTTTCTGATAACTTAGCCTGAGAGAAAGATTGAAACTCCAGAAAGAGGTGCCATGTGATTTATCCTCTGGCTTTGAATTTACATCAACCCCTGTGAATGAACCCTAAGTTGAGAGATAGCAATTTTATTTTAACATTCTCTACCATCTCCTCCAAGTAAGTTTAAGTCATTATATAGCCAAAGAGCAACACAGTAATATACAGAGATGAGACAGTGTCTCAATTACTTTGTTACATGTTTAATGCTCCTCATTTTGGCAAACCAAGGTTCTAATGAAAGGATGATTTTTATCTCATTCTAAGTTCAGGTCATCCCATTTGTACTATTTGGTTTCTCAGCATGTATGAACAAAACAGTCCTATAACTGCTTAGTGATATAAAAACAAAATCCACTGGCAATTTTCAAATTTAAGCATCACTTGCTACCAAGTAAATACCAATAACTGCTGATTCTAAAGAGTGTCACATAAATCTTTCTTGCTACTGAGGAAAAAAAAAATTCCAGCAGGACTAGAATAGCATTCTAGAAAATGACACCATGTGGTGTCTCAAAACTTATTTTTCTTCACATCTTTGTTCCTAGAAAATAATTTTCTCTACCTTTTTTCCCTTCTCTAAAATTGCTCTTTCAAAGTTGGTTGGGAGAAATGCATCCATTTTTTTCATCACCATTATAGCATTAAAGCATTAAACCATTACAGCAGCTGAGGTATTTAGGGGAACAGGACCGCAATTCACTCTGAAAGGCATCACAAAAATAAGATGGATTGATGTACAGATAGAGAAATATATAGAGGGATAGACATGTGATAAAGAAAATGTAATAAAATGATAAGGGTAGAATCTAGATGGAAAGTATTCAGGTGTCCACTGAAAAATTATTTCATAATTTTCTATAGTTTAAAATTTTTTCATAATAAAATGTTGGGGGAAAAGGCATTAAAAGAGTCATTTACCCACTCTCCTAGTTCATTTGACAGCACCCACCCTCTACTGTGCTACAGGATCTGTTCTCCACTGATGTGCAAATGGACGAGCCTTCATGTTGCAAGGGTGTAATTAGGGAGCCAGTTTAGAAATTTGGCAGTCAGTGTTAAAAGGAAACATTTCTACTTTGTGCTGTGCTCATCAAAAGACAAGATGAAACACACTCTTTTGTCATGATATTTTTGCATTGTAACCTGATGAAGTTTAAATTCAGCCAGCTCCAACATGCTTTTCAGGCTAAATTCTACTCACTATCAACAAAGCTCACCTTTGCAATAAAGAGAAACTAAAAAGAAGAGAAATGCATATATATATATGCATTTCTACGCTATATATATATATATATATAGCGTAGAAACACACACACACATACATATAAATCCTTGGTAATAAAAGTATAAATAGAAACAAACAAATGACAACAAATCCCATACCAATCAGAACAATCAAGAATGAAAGGAGGATATTAAGGACCAAAAGATAAAACTAAATGTGGATACTGTTTAGTCCATATAGCTTCATATAATATGAAAGGAGGTTATTGTAAACATTCATATGATATATTACAGGATACTGAATATGAAACATATTCATATAGTTTCTAGCAATGCATCATCTTCATTAAAGCTGAAATTATTCTCCTTGCCCTGAATTTCATTTATGAAAGAGCAGGTGACATCTAGTTTGATGCATAAGCCAGTGAGGGAAAGGAAATTTTTTTCTACTTTAATTCCAGGGCCAATTATTGGTAATGTAAGAACCCACTACCTATCTAGTTACCTTTCTGAAAGGGATATGCTTCCCCTGGCTATCTGAAAATGCTTATTGTTATCAAAGACAGTGTCTAGACAAGCAATTGACCTTCCCCTTATCGTGACCTACAGTTGTCATTGTCATTTCTCCATCTTTACCTTTGGCAGAAATTCTGTATATAATAAGCATATCACATTTAAAAAATTGGAAAGAGGGTAACACACCATTCCTCTTTTCTCTTTTTAGTCTTAAACATTATTTGGAATTGATGTATTTATATTCCTTAAACATAGAATAGTTTCCATTTTCCTTTTTTTTTTTTCAAATATCATTTAAAAAAAAAAAAAACTTGGACAAATGTTCTACAAATGTCCTCCAAGAAAAGAAAAATATGAAAAAACAAATCAAACTTGGCCAGCTTCATGGTCATATGTTAAAATGTCATAGATATTTTGTTTGATGTTTTGGCCTAATTTTATTTCTTTGATAAACTTTAATGATTTGTCAGTCATAGATGTCAGAATTGCTTTAGAATTTGGACTGTGTATTTTAAAAAGGAATCAAAATTTCTTAGTATCATAGAGATTTCTTTGTATCATATCATAATTTCATTGTATCATTGAAGGTGAATTTAATAAACATATTTCCCTTAGATATTCATTCTATGTATTACATTATTTATTAAATATTGATTTTAGAAGTTTACTAAATGGTCTGTTCAAGGCAATTCTCAAGTATTTATCTTCAAATTTACTAAATATCAAATATAATAATATTTCCATCTAAAATATTTTAACTTTGGTTAGCTCTGTCTTCCTCTTTATGAAATCCCTTTGTGTTTTTTTTTTTCCCCATATTAGTTTCCTTCTAAGAGCTAAATTCCAGATGGTGAATTCGTTTCTTAGGTGTTCACTTTGTCATGAACAGAACTTTCACAGGGAGTATACTTCTGATAACAACATTAATAAAATTCTGGGTTAGGTCGTTATAGTTTCTTTGGTGGTATCTCAAAGGGAAACAAAAAATGGCAAAGCATGTATTTTATTATTTGTATGACATTTTCCTGGGTCTGTCTGTCTGTCTTCCTGTCTGCTGGCTATCTCTCTCCTCTCCCCCTACCTCTTTTTCTTTCCTTCCCCACCCCCCCTTTTTTTTCAGGTAGGGGTCGAATCAGAGCTTCAGCTGCTAGCCTACACCACAGTCACAGCAACCCAGGATCTGAGGCACTTCTTTGACCTACACCACAGCTCACAGCAATGCTGGATCCTTAACCCACTGAGCAAGGCCAGGGATCAAACTTGCATCCTCATGGATATTTGCCAGGTTTGTTACTGCTGAGACACAATGGGAATTCTTCTCTCCCTTTCTTAATCTGATCCTCTCACTTTCTCTTAATAATTTTTGAACCATCTGATAAAGATTGTAGCTGAAGTATAAGCCAGAAGAGTGCTCCCATGGTGAAAAGATGTGCCAAACATTCACATTTGCCCATTCATTATGCCATTTTGCTTATGTATTTTCTCCAATTACCAGGAAAAATCACACAGAGGCTTGAATAATCTTAGAAACTGCATAAAATTCTCACTATGTTGCTAGTGTGGACAGGCAAAGAGTACAACCTACAATTTGATAGAGACCAATGCTTTAGTCTTACGTGATATGTAAATAATCAGACATTTCTTTTTTTTCTAAGATGTCGAACAATTTTTTTGGAAAGTGGGTTGCAAAGAATAGTTTCTTTGCTACTGTTTACCCTTGATTCTTAGAAAATATGCCCCTATTTTCTCAAGAATAGGTGGAAGGAGGAGGAGAATTACTATCATGAAGATCATGAAGAGTATTTGAATAACTCTTGATTATATTTTGAGGGCTTTTGAACAGAGCACTCCATGGACACTCCAAGAAATTTTTGAGACTGACATGTCATATAAAGGGGTAAAGTGATGAAGATCTGATGACTCATTCACAGCTTACATGGGGATAACAATAGCCTAGAAACATAACAGATGCTTTTACAATTGATAATTGAATTCAGATTTGGCATTATTATTGCAACCTTAAATAATTGAGAAACAGGCATTGTGATTATTTTAACACCTTTTTCATGCCACATATATAGGATATCCACTCTTTACAATATATCCTGAAGAACAATTTGAAAATGGGGTTGACATCGGTGGTAGTTACCTACCCCTCTGCATCACTGTATCCATGGCAATATGACATTGGCTGCTGAATGTATGTGTGTGAACTGTGAACAGAAAGGCTCACTGGTTCCCTCCTCTCTCCTTAATGAGCTATTAGAAGATCATGACCAAGGCCACTGGCAGACTAAACAAGGACTGAGGAACTGGCTGTAGGTGGCACCATCTGCAGCAATCTGAAACCACCCTTTAACAATCTGCTAGGCAATTACAGAGCTGGATGGGGTACACTTGCAACAGTTCAAGTCATGAAAATAGAATAAAGGAAAATAATATCTATTTTTTTAATCTGCTTGGCAGTGGTTTAAAGTAAATCTTTATTTCAAATACTTTTAGAACTAACCATCCATTTGGAATGTCTTTTTATTTTTATTTATTTATTTATTTATTTATTTATTTATTTATTTTATTTAGAGCCCAAGAAGTGATGGCATCACTTAGGCCAATTTAAGCTTATGTAAATTACGGGAAGTTCAGAAGCCTATCATCCCCATTAGTGTTTACATTTTCTTGTACCGCAAAATAAAGAGATATCAAGATATTCCCAACTTCTTGGGGGTCATTTTGGAGTTAGGGAGCCAAGACTTCTCCAGTTTTATCCTTGTTTTTCATCCTCTACCCAATTTTGACTTCCATCTTGTTGTTGGCGGGGGAAGAGGGGAATACACTGTGGTCTTAGAACCTCTCAAGAATTTGTAACTTGGAGGGTGGATCTCTAGATGTATTTTTTAAAGCCTAAGGAGGGGAAATTTTCCACATGTCTTTGACATACATTATGAATATGGGAGGGGTTTGTCATGGGTTGATATCTCTTTACACAGTATTATGAACATAGGGTGTGGTTTTTTTTAATATATTCCCTAAGTTTCAAAAAAGTTGAACTAGTGGTATGAGATCATAAGAAGAAGAGTCAGAAATTCTTCCAAGACCAGTGAAGTGATGAGTAACTGTAGCTTCGTCAGCCACATTTTCACATCTAAAAAAACAGATGCCAGCAATGGGACAAGAAGTAACAGTGCCAGATGAGCAGGGCTGGCCCCGGAGGTGCATAACCAGGCAGAGATGTGACTGGTTCCTGTTGATCACATCTCTAGTGGATGCTGCAGGGTATACAGAGCAAGAGGAATTCAGGCTGCTGCAGAAATATTCTCCTAGAGTCCATCCCACTGTGAAGAAAGAAAATAAATTTTCTCTCCCCCTCTCAACTTAGAAATCTTAACCAAGAAAGTAGAAATTCTCTCTGAGATTTTTAGCTTCTCTCTGGATATGTGAATCCAAAGTCATCAACCAAGAGGAGAAGCACCTCAAATCATGGTTAATGATGAACATCAAGGTGGGGGAGTTGACAGAGCAGCTCAAGTCTTGGCTTTTCCTTCCCATTGGAGAGTAAACTCCAGGAAGGCAAGATTGAATCTGTTTTGCTCAGTGCTTCATCCATGATATATAATGCAGTTCTTAATATGAAATGGGTTCTTAACCATATATGATGAATTAACAAAGTGAAGGGTAAATTAATGGTCCCAACACTGAATGTGTAATCTTCAGCACCTCAGCATCCCTCAGTTCCTTCATCTGATGGACAAGGATTGGGCTTCTTGGATCTCTGAAGGCTCTCACAAGGACACGTGATTCTACTTTGCTTGCCGGCAATTGTAGGCAAGAAGGGATGGAGTGAACATGGGGAAAGGGAGTGAAAGAATGAAAAGAGGAAGAGAAAAAAAGAGGAGGTTTTTCTCAGAAGACCACTGGCTCCAAGTACAAGATGTGATGATTGTATTCACAGGGAAATTCTCATATCCTCTTCTCTGCTCATCATTCCTCCAGTGTTACACTACTTACTACCAAGTTGGATCCCAGGGTTTCACTTCAACAACAAACTGTACTAGAGGGAGGACCCATGTCTCTGTCTTTAGGATGAAGTTCCATCTCCTCTATGGTTCTTTCTGGGATTGGCCCAGTTCTTTCTTATTATCTCCCCTAAGCATGTAGATGTGTCTACCCTTGCTAAACCATTCAGCATCTGCTTCCTCTTTGTCCCTGATGCCCACTGGGAGCCTCTCTAGGCACCAACACAGCCACCCTCCATCTGCTCTACTTTGGTGGATGACAAAGCTGTAAAATAAAATTCAATTAAGTAGTAGTGTTACTTAAAGGATCTCAATATTGATAGTATCAATTTTACATTTATTGGAACATTTTCCTTGGTGAGAAAAGGGGGAGGGATGATTGATTAACCACCTTGGAAGGAGTTGCACTGTGGCTGAAACCTATAAGAGTCGGAACCAGTCAGAACTTGTTTTCAAATCCAAGAACAATTTACCAGATGTGTGACCTAGGCAAGGTACTTAATCTTTGTGAACCTCAGGTTCCTCACCTGCAAATCTGGGGCAATATGAACTTCCTATATAATTGCTCTGTACAATTATGACAACGACTAGCATTAGTCTCCACGTAATGTGTACTCAATTCCTAACATCAATTCTTACCTCCTAAAAATAAAGAACAACTGTTTCAAAATCCTTCTCTTGTCCTGTGACTCTATAGGGCTCCCATAAAAGCAGAAATATTGAGAATTGGAGTGATTGCAAGAACATCCATGATGGCTATTGAACTAATAATGTGGCCAACAGATAAAAAGAGAAAAGAAATTGAGTTATTTAACCCCTTAAAATTTATAAGATTTCTTATAATGTCTCTAAGTATGATCTCCACAATCAAACCTCAAAAGAGTCCACCTACAGCATATCAAACTCTTTTATACAGTTTCTTATATTCAATTAATGGTTAGCCAGTGTAAACGTTAGATACCATGTTCGGTACTTATTGGAGTCATTTCTTTCAGGAATAACTAAAAATATTATAATTGTTGCTCCAAAGTGTTCAAAGGGAGAAACCTAAGATGACGCATGGGCAAGAGATTATGATATCATGTATTAATGGCTATAATAAAATTATGAGAAAAGTATCACTGAAGGGTAATTAATTTAACCTTTCAAATTCTCCATTTCGATGACAGTTGTAAATGTGAGTGCATTATGACAAAAATAACTTATAGAAACAACATGCAGAAATGCATTTGGAAATGATAAAATCTGAGCCAGCCTGATTAATGGCCATCTGGCTGGTCAATAATTTTGGGTCAATACTAAATAAAACAGGATGCTAGAGATCAATGAGAGTTAAGAATGTGATTATGTCTAAATCACCCTTCTTCAGAGAGCTATACCAAGATCCACTAATTAATCTTTATTATATCATGTTGATTGTAATAAGTATCATTATCCCCAAATAATGTTTTCAAATACCTGAGCTTAGGAACCTTCACAGAAGATGTCATAGACCATGAGACCTGAGTACTTCTTCAGACAAAAATTGGTGATCAGCTCTTGATATTATATTTTAGCATGCACCTTCAAGCAAGGGCATAGCCAGCAGAATTACGATGTGTCCAGGATCCCAGCTCCATTATTTAGCAACTGTGTGACTTTGGATGAGTCACTTAACTTCTCTCATCTTGAATTTCTTCATTTATTCAAAGGTGTTGATACATTTCTCCAAAAGGCTGTTTTCATGTTGGAATGAGCTAATGCTTAGGAATCCTTGGAAAATAATAAAAGCTGAATAAATAGCAGCTATCCTTGTTGTTGATGATATACTTATTTTTTGAAACACTGGTATTATCTGGGTAATTATCAAAAGATAGGACCAGAGTTCTCATCATGGCACAGCAGAAACGAATCCGACTAGGAACCATGAGGTTGCAGATTTGATCCCTCGCCTTGCTCAGTGGGTTAAGGATCTGGCATTGCCATAAGCTGTGGTGTAGGTCACAGACACAGCTCGGATCTGGTGTTGCTGTGGTTCTGGCGTAGGCCAGCAGCAACAGCTCTGATTGGACTCCTAGCCTGGGAACCTCCATATGCCTGCCACGGGTGTGGCCCTAAAAGAAGGCAAAAAAAAAAAAAGATAGGACCAGTTGGGAGAGGATCAGAGTGCATTTTGGAACAACAACAAAAAAACTAACATGACTTGAGTACTTGCCATGTGGTAGGCATCGTGCTAAGCACTGTTTCTTTGGGGTTTTAAATAGTTCTTCTATGAATTCCTCATAAGAACACTGTAGTGGAGCAACCAGAGCTAGTGTCCAAACCTGAACTCTTTCCTCTAGAATATGGCAGCATCCGCTGCACTGGGGTAGGTCCTGCTGAGAGGGTGGTCCCTACTATAGCGGTAGAAAGTACAGGAGAAGCCAGAGCAGTGGTTCTAAAAACTACATGCTGGCAGGCAGAAAGTCTAGCTCCAGGAAGTCCTTCAATGAAGAGGAGATGCCAGATATTGAGCTGGAGTTTGAAGGCGAGGCTCCAGGAGAAGAATGCAAAAGCAACAGAATAGATCCTTCATCCCAAAAGGAGAAGACTAAGAAAAAGGTGACAATAGACACACATAGAACTACATACAAATCCAGGGAAGGAGGCAATGCATCTTATGATAAACACATATATCAGAATTGAGAGCCCAGAACATTGGCCAATTAACTGTATATCATTAAAGGCCCATGAGAGCAGGATCCTGCCTTCCCTCTGACACCTTCTTACCTTCCCCCAGTTCTTGAATAGATCATATTTCCTTCTGGCTTAGCCCTCTACAATCATAAGGCTATCTCCATTGAAAACTCTCTCTGATCTTCCTGGAAGAGCCAATGCCTCCTCCCCAGTGCAGCAACCTACTTAAGGGGGCTCTCCCAAATCACTCTTATTCTAAGTGATTTATTAATATCTTTATAGAATCATCACTTACAGAAATTGTCTTGCTGATTCCCCTCCATCCTCACGCTCCATGTGAACCCCCAGCCCCAGCGCAAGAGAGTAGAGATTGTGTCTGTCCCATCCAGCATCACCAGCACAGTCCTGGTACATGGAGAGGCTCAGTAAATATTTGTCATGAATGTAGAGTTCCGATGAAAGCTTCCATGCTTAAGGCTCAGTCTTCTTTCCTCCCTCCATATCCTACCATTCTGTGGTCACTAAGGTCACCCCAGGACTCTCAGGAACTAGGAGTCCTAGAACATATGGTGAGACCTCCTTAATCTTGCTCCCCTCTTGATATCAGGATTGTTCTTTGAGGCAGGGCTTCAAAGATAGCTATCAGCTCTGGGGAGAAGAGGATGCAATGCCCAAAAACTGGTCAGCACTGCCACTTGGAAACTATCCAGGGGCCATATTGAAGGATTACAGCCTCAATTCCTGTTTCTCACAGTGGCAGACAGCCAGTTTGCAGCTATAAACAAGGGATAGCATGCGTGTGCCCTGTACTTTATTTTACTCTTTTTTTTTTTTTTTTTCCAGTGGAAGATTTTAAATTAAATGCCTCTAAACCTAAAATCGCAAGATCATAGAGCACAAAGAGACCTTGGTATGGCCTAGTGCAGCCTCCTGCTCAATTTATATTTTGGCCATCTACTTTCATGAACTATAATAATGACTTATTTCGAACAACAGAGGAGTGGAGACCTTCTCCTGCACTCTGGCCCAGAGAGAAGGAGTTGCTGATGGCTGTTCTGGGAGTGGAGGTGAAAAGGTCACTTCAATAGCAAAGCAACAAAGCAAGAGAAAATAGGAGCCGACTGTCAGGTTGTAGAAAGAGAGAGGAAGCAGGACAGACCTGTGGGCAAGCCCTGGAGGGAATGTTTAGAAAACTTGTAAAACCAGCTGCTTCCCTTGGCCACCCCCACTACCCTCCAGGCAGGCTCTGGGGTCTGAATCCAGAGGTAAAGTAAGAATAATAGAACAGTCTAGCCAGGGAGAAAAAGTCGGGTGTGGAACTAGCAGGCGTTTTTCCAGACTAAATCTATTATTATACCTGGTACCTCTTGGAAGATGCTCTTTGTGAAACTCACCTTTGCACGACCAGGAACTTGCCGATGACTCATTTCCTGCCAAAGAAAGTGCAAAGCGGTAGGTCTCAGAAGTTTGTGAATTGTCTGTCAAATAAGTCATATCTAGTAGCCAATGTTTCCTTGATGACTATAATTCTTCAGCCTGTGGATATATAATAAATTATGTTATAATCACAGATTTGACTTAAAATTAGATGATTACTTAAGGCATAATACAGAAAAGCATACTTTTGTTTTTTTCTTTTTGCTGTAGCTGGCAAGTACAGCTTTAGGCAGTTTATATGAGATGCAATACAATGTCCATAAGACTTTGAATTCCTTTGATGGTAATGACATAATTATTCCTAATTATTAGCATTGACATTAGCTCGCATTCATTGATCGCCATGCACCAGACACTGTATTTTACTCTTTACACACATAAAACCACACAAGAATTCAATAAGGGTGACAGTATAACTATCATTATTTTACAAATGAGAAAACTGAGACTTGGAGAAACTAAGTAACTGGGTCAAGGTCCCATAACTAATAGATGGAAGGACTGGAATAGAGACCCTGTTTATCACCACTTATACTGAAACCCATTCATCTCCTTGCCATAGCCATCACCCATTAGGAAACTGGAATTCTAGGCACAGTACACGTACAAGTTCAGAAGCACTTCGAAGCTCAGTACAGGAAGAAGGAATTCCATGTGATGGAAGAGTAATATGTGAAGAAGAGTCACTGGGAAGTAGAAATCTGAAGAGAAAATCATGAGCCAGGTTTTGCAGAGATGATATACAACATGAAAGATGTTTGATTTTTACCCCAAAGGCAACTGAGATACTTTGTCTTTTGTGCTTTGCACAAGGAAGTGCGATATTTTAATCTTGGAAAAGTTGCTCATTGGAAAGGAGGAAAAGTGGATGCAGGAAATAGAGTGATAAAAATGTTGAAGTGGTCCAGCAAAGAGATGGTGGGAGTCTAAATTAAGACAGTGGCTATGGGAACGGAGAAGCAGTGTACACAACGTATTTGAAGAAGGTAAATTCAACCAAGCTTCATGACTGGCTGGATATAAGAAAGTGGGAAAGAAAAGAATCAAGGCTAACTCTCAGGTTTTCTTTCACTTTAGATAAAAAGGGGAACAAGAGAGGCATTTAAAGTGAGGCGCTATTTTGCAGCAAATCGAAGTATGAAGCTGATAGGTTCTACTTGGGACGTATGAGTTTTACACGTTTTCCCTCCAGATCACTGAAGACAGAAAAAAAGTGTGATCTAAAATTAGTATAGCAAAAGTGGGGAGCCCTTTATACGAACATGAATAATTATGATATCAATAGGTATAATTTGCATTCTATTTTCAGAAAATGCCCATGTCTCTGTAAATGCCTGTAGTTTTTAAAAACCAGATGAGAAAGTAAACCTATGGAAAACAAAACACCCTTGTAATATAAGTAAACAACTTGTTCTAACTTAAATGAAAACAAGTGAAAGGTTAAAAATAATCCTGCTGTGCACCCCTCAAAGAGCCTCAGCAAGCAAAATGCATTTTGTCATAGTGGGGTGGCAGTGAAGTGTTCAAAAGCACCATAAAAGTGGAATTCTCCAAAAAGTAATGCAGGTGTCTAGGTCAAATGCAAATAAAGAAGTATGCAAATTGAGTTATACTTGACTACAAAATCAGATGCTTAAAAACATTTCAGGAAAGTGAAGTTTTAAGTCTCACAAAATTCACCCCATCGGTATTATAACACATTTCCCATTTGGGCAATTCATTCAGTGTACTAAATGCGTGATGGGGCTCCAGTTAAGTAGATTTAGAAGCTGATTATGCTGCATTAAATGTATTCACTTCAATTTTAGCAAGATTTTTTTCCTTTAAAAGGATTACTAAATGAAGAAAAGTAGAAAATAAGACGGAAACTAAAATACCCTTTGGTGATGCTATAACAAGATAAGAAAATCCAGTGACATCCTGATATAAGAAACAACCTAAATCTGATTTAAATCACCAAAGAATACATTTCAATGTTGTTAATTGCTCTCACTCTGTACTTGACACCTATTGTACACATGAGTTCACCCCCTGAGTGGGTATTTATCTTGAAATACCTATTTTTGTATGTTTTCCCCTTTTAAAATACATAATATGTTCATCGATTAAGAAAAAAATATATAACAGGAAGGATAGCTTTTGCAGGTGTTTAAGAAGCGTTGGCTCCAGGCTTAGCTCTGATATTAGGAAGGGAAGTCATCACGCTGGCTGTGCCTTCATTAATTTCCTGATTTCTAAAATGAGGATGTTGGCTTACATTATGTGATCTCTCACTCCTTTCCAGCTCCAAAATCATACGATTTTGGAAAAAGCTTGTTAGATACTATCATTTGATGGTGACTTCGATTGGCTTGTATTTAAAGTTGAAAAAAAAGATAATGTGATGATAGGCATTATGAAATATTTATATGAATTTATTCATAAATTTATCATCAGAGATGAACTATATTGTACACTAGTCAAAGTTACCTAATATTCAGTAGCTTGTAATCAAGTCAGTTCCACTTATTTCAGAATGAACCCAGAAAAGAAGCTGCAGAAGAAGATGACTGACAAGAAAAGAGAAGAATTTCAACCATATATCAATAATGTGGTTGATATATGGCATGATATATACCATTATTTTATGTGGCATGAATAGCTCAGCCAGTGAATTTTCCGAGGGCCCTTTTCATGTAGCATTTTTTTTTAAATTATGAAGTAAAACATCATGCTTCCTTCAATAGGACTCCTTTCAATCAGCTTGCATAAATGGATGATGGTTAAAAAAATTGTCAGTGGTCTATAATTTTAAAAATGAATATTAATCTCTATAGCAATGATGATATTTCAGAGTATACTATATCCTCTTTTATACCAATCCTTGAATTTAATAAAAAAAAGCAGTTATAGGGAGTGGTCTATTGGTTAGGATTCAGTGCTTTCACCACTGCAACCAGGGTTCAATCCCTGGTCTGGGAACTGAGATCCCTCATCAAGCCCACTGTATGCCACAGTCAAAAAAATTAAAATTAAAAAATTAAAAACACAAAAGTAAATAAATAAAAAGACAGTATAATATATGCAAAATGATTTCTAAACCATAGACCAAATGAGTAACTTGCCCATCTTTTACATTGTTCATAACCAGCCAAGATTCAGCTGGGTTTTTTTCCGTTCTTCAAATGTTTTCCAGGCACTTTTCCAGGCATTATGCTATTGATAGTTCCAATGTGCATTGGTCATTTCCCCTCTTTCCTTTTCTTCGTTCTTTTCTTCTAGAACCATCTAACAGCCCTTCAATGTGTCTCACCTTTTTCTCTCATATTTTATGATGCCTCATCTTTTTTGTTCTATATTTTGGAATTTTTGTTTTTTAAACATTTTCTTCCAATCTTTCTGTTGACTTCCTGCAGTTTTGGCAAGTGTACTTTAACCACCCAAGATCTCTTTCTTGTTTTCTGATAACTCCTTTTAAATAGCATTCCTATTTTATTTTGCAGACATAAAATGTCCTTGAGATTTTTGGAAATAATAATAAATATGTTTATGTTCTCCTCTGTTCCTGAATTACCTCATTTCCCTTTCGATAAATCCTTCTATTTGTGTGGATTATTTACTCAAAGACCTGATGACCTTTGATTATCTTTTCACATTTAAAAATCAATCAACAGAGGTTCTCACGTGGGTCAGTGGCGTAAGGATCCGGCATTGTGACTGCTATGGCTCAGGTCACTGTCCTGATGTCTGTTTGCTCTCTGGCCCAAGAATGAATGCCCTGGGTGTGGCCAAAAAGAAAGAAAAAAATCAAGCAGCAGGAAGTCTTTCCGAGGACTCCGTAGGCTTGGATGAACTTTATTCACTGAAAGCTTTCATGCAGCATAAGTGGGCCTTAGCTTACCCTTTTACTACAGGCACCATCCCACAGACGCTAGAATGTGGAGGTTTTTCCATAGGTGACTGGCATCCACTCTATTTCCACTATTTTCTAACAATATTTTCCAGTGCTACAGAGAAAAAAATAATTGTGTTTTACTCAATTTTTTTTTAAGGGCCATATGTGTGGCATATGGAAGTTCCCAGGCTAGGTGTCAAATTGGTGCCGCAGTTGCCAGCCACAGCAATGCAGGATCTGAGCCATGTCTGTGATCTACACAACACCTCATGGCCTACACCACAGATTACACTGGATCCTTAACCGACTGAATAAGGCCTGGGATTGAACCTCATGGATACTAGTCAGGTTCATTACCGCTGAGCCACAATGGGAACTCCCTACACATCGTTTTGACTGGGGAATAAAAACTTAACAGTCAGGTGCTTTTCAAATAGGAATAAGAAAGAAGGTGTCAACTCTTAATACACGGTCCTATAATTCATACCTCTGATTTCTGTCCTGCTTCTCACTTGCATCTGCTGGTCCAGGCTGATCGACTTCCTCTACAACCATGGCAATCTTACTGTTGACATTCAAAGTTGACGTTCTGCTCTAGTTTTCACGTTGATTTTTTTTTTTGGGGGGGGGTGCTTTTTAGGGCCACACTTGTGGCATATGGAAGTTCCCAAGCTAGGGGTTGAACTGGAGATGCAGCTGCCAGCCACAGCCATAGCTACAGCAAGGCCAGATGTTTAACCCACTGAGTGAGGCCAGGGATCGATCCCACATGCTCATGGATACTAGTTGGGTTTGTAACTTGCTGAGCCACAAGGGGAACTCTCACGAAATATTCTTAACATATGTGTTTTATCTTCTAAGCATTGGTTGAAATCTGTGGTTAGATGGTATCTGCTCTTTGCTTTTAGCACTGACCTTTTTTATAAAACTCGTATTTATTTTAATGGGCACAGGCTAGTTATTAAGACTGATTCTGTTTAAGGTAAAATTTCCTTCAATAAGCCCATACCCCACAGGTTCTATGGGGCTTCATGTAAGTGCTGCCTTTAGGAAACGGGTCCCAACACTTAAGTTTGCAATCTGCTGTGTGCAGTGAAGGGAGTGGGTTGTTTCCTGATTCAAGTCTTGTGCTTCCTATTGAAATTCCAACTAATTTCTGCTAACATTTTTAAGGTAAGCTTATTCTCAGGTTATTTGTAGTACAAAGATGATTGACACACCCTGTGATCAGTGTAAGACATCTTCTCTAAGTGATTTTCTATTCCTTCTTCAAAATGAAATCTTCTGGTATCAAAAAAAAAAAAAAAAAAAAAAAAAAAAAGAATTTCCAGAAGTCAAATGTGCAATCTTATTTAAAGCAAAACATACGTTGTACTGTGCACTTTTATTTAAGATTCGGTTTTCTTTCCTTTGTTAGGTTATTAGATAGAACTCTTTAACTTAGTGATTGCTTTTGAGTTGATAGTATATATATTTAACGTTTCACAGACTATATCCATGTGATATTATATAGCACTTCACATGTATATAAAAACCTTACAGTAGCATAATTCCATTTCTCCCTCCTGACTTGAGTTATTGCTGTCATGTATTTTACTTTCATATATGTTATCAATTGAGATAACATTATTGTTTTTGCTTAAAGCATTAATCTCTTTAAAAAAGATCTAGATAATATGAAAATAATTCTATTCTATTTTTTCCTTTGTAGTTACTCATTTTGTACTTTCCACTTCTTTGCACAGATCCATATTTTCATAGCTGGTAAAATGTTCTTTCTACTCTGTGGACTTATTTTAACATTTCTTTTACTGCAATTCTGCCGTTGATAATTATTTTTAAAAATTTATATATGAAAAATAAATTTTTATTTCAGTTTTGTATTTGAAGACATTTTCACTCAGTTTAAAATTACAGATTGACAGTATTTTTTCCCTTTAAAGATGTTCTTCTACTATTTTCTTGCTCATACTGTTTCCAATGCTAATCCTTCTGTAATTCTTATCCTTTGTTCTTTTGTACATTATGCATCTTCTTCCTCTGGGTATTAAGAAAATTTTTCTCATTATCATTAATTTTGAGTAATTTGATTGTTATATGCCTTGAGGTAGGCTTTGTTTATATATCTTGTGCTAGGAATCCACTGACCTTCTTGGATCTGTGGGCTTATCATTTTTACCAAACTTGGAAAATTCTCAGACATTATTTCTTCAAATGTATTTTCTGCCTGCTCACAACTTCATATATTCCAAATTACAAATATATCAGATGGCTGGAAGTTGCCCAGTAGCTCATTCTCACCAATGCTCTTTTTCTGTTTTCTTTTTCTTTCTTTATCTTTTTATTTTTCTGCCTCATTTGGACAGTTTCTATTACTACGGCTTCAAGTTCATTGATTTTTCTCTTATAATTTCTAATCTGCCATTAGCACTCTTCAGTATAATTTCACCTCAGATGTTATAGTTTCCAACTCCAAATGTTTTATTTGGATCTTTGTTGTATTTTCCATGTCTTATTTTTTTTGAATATATGGAATACAGATATAACAACTCTTTATGTCCTTACTGCTAATTCTAACACTTGTGTCAGTGCTGGTTGGTTTTGATTGATTGATATTCCTGCTTCTTTCATGGTCATTCATTTTTAAATGGATACTAAATATTATGAACATTACCTTGTTATAGCCAGATGATTTTGTATTATTATAAATAGTCTAGAGCTTTGTTCTAGGATGCAGTTATTTGAAAGTAGTTTGATCCTTTGTGCCTTGCATTTAAGATTTTATTATATGTTATCAGAGCTGTGCCCAGTCTAGGACTAATTTTTCCCATTGCTATAGCAAGATTCCCCTAAACACTCTGCCCAAAGCCTATGAATCTTGAGGTTTTCTGGCCTGGCTGATAGGAACAATTAATAGCCCCAGCTTTGTTTGATTGCAGAGAACTATCATTCTAATTCTTTCACATGATTCTTTTCCCACTTTTGGTATTTTCTTCACATGCATGTGCATATCCCTACTCAGTTGAATGCTAGAGAAGAACCATCTGCAACTTCGTGGTTTTCTGTCTACATAGTTCTTGGCAATACTATGTCGTGTTAACTCTAGCTACTTTAATTTCTCCAGACTCTCAAGTCTGTCTCCCTAGCTCAGGTGGTCAGACTCTGCCTGGACCCCCCTTCCATGCACTGTGAACTGGAAACTCTCTCCTGACAGTAAGTGCAGCAATCATAGGACTCACATTTCTTCCTGGTTCTAAGGGATCACTGAACTTCACTGCCTGTGGTCCAGTGTCCCACAAAGCATTGCATCATATATTGCATCCATTTGTTTGTTGTTCCAGGGAGGGTGGTAAATTGGATCTCTGCTACTCCATCCTGAGCTATTGAATTATGTCTCTCATTGTGCCTGGAGGACAAGGAAGCTGCCAGAAGGAATGGCAGTGTGGTACATAGCACAAAAGCATCAGAAGTTGGGGATATAAAGGAATAAAAAGAGCTGTGATAAAGAATGATTTTAAATTAAGCTCATATATATGTATAACAAATGATCTGAGAAGTGTCGGCAGAGGGGAGAACTTGGCAAAAATACAAGGTTTAAGGAATCCTCAAGTTCCTGGAATCCCAGAAGAATAGGCATTCACGATCTAAAATAGATTTCTTTGTGCAAAATAAGAAGACATGTTTCTTGGTGATAGCACTTTCAGAATACAAAACATGATAGATAATGATAGATAGATTAGATAGACAGATTAGATAAAACAGTTAAATTTATAGAGCACTTGGCTAGACTGCATTAAAAGTGTTTAACAAGTATTAACTCATTTTAGTCTTTTCAAAACCCTTATGATGTAGATACTAACACTACCTTTACTGTATAGATAAGAAATCTGAAGCAAAGAGATTAAAATTCTGCTTAAACCGACATGGCTATTGAACACAAACACCCAAGGTTTTGAACTCATGTAGCACAGCTCCAGAGCCTGGATTCTTATTCTTACCCCCCATCAAACACACACACACACACACATACTCACTCTAGACAGATAGAAATAAAGACATATAATTTCTATGTTTAGAAGAAGCAGTTAAATTTTTACAACACATCCTAGATATCCTGCAGTAGGATAATATTATTCTGCTTTTGGTCACTCAGCCTCTACTTTCTATCCCTTTGTGGAATCTTTACTTTTGAGAAATGGACATGTTGATAAGGTTTGAAGTGAGAAAGACTCAGAAATCTCAGAGGAGATGATTCAAAATGCAGCAGTAAGTGGACATATAAGGAGCATATTTTCTAGAAGGCAAGGTCAAGATTGACTGAAAACGTCTTTATAAAGTGTGTTCAGAAATTTTATGTCACAGTGATTTTCATTGTTTTAGAGTTCTAAGACCCTATCATTTTTATTTGACTTTTGCAAGTGCTAATTTCAGAGGACTGTGAGGCAATGAAAGTCATAAAAATATTAAAATTTTACTAAGAAATTGGGGGCAGTCAATTATTGAGATTGGGATCACTGGATTATTTATTAAGTAATTTATTGGGATAAATTATTTATTAAAATATGAACATCTTGAGGAATTGATTGCAATGCAATTTGTTGATTTAAATAATAACCCATATCTGTAGATGGAGGAATACACTTTAAATATGACTTTTATCACACTAACATACTTCTTGCTGTATGTCACTCTGGCTGTCCTTTTATAGGGTAGAGGAGGACAAGGATGAAATCAAGAAGATCCCTTGGGGGTCACTGCAATAATCTGGGCTAGACATGCTGCTGGCAGATAGATGGGGAGAAGTCATTAGATACCAGAGGATTTTATAATATATTCAAAGCAGAGTGTTAGAGAAAGAGAGAGACTGAGTGTTACTACTCAAAGTGTTTGCCTTGAGAATCTATAATGATTCAGCTCTCATTCACTGAGGTAGAGAAGATGAGAAAGAGTGGCAAGTGCCCAGAACACACAAGATTTTTAAACTTAATAATGACAGTGTTTCTCAGAGTTCTCTGGTGGTGCAACAGGTTAAGTATTTGGCACTGTCACTGCTGTGGCTTAGGTTGCAGCTGTGGTGCTGGTTTGATGTCTGGCCTGAGAACTTATGCATGCCATGGGTGCAGCAAAAAAAAAAAAAAAAAAAAAAAAAGATTTTTCTCCTTCTGAATAAGTCTGTACTAATGAGCACTAAGCATGGAATAGAGGGTGCATAGCGGTTTAGCTGTAGCAGTGACTGCTTCCCGAACTCTCTGAGTGCCCCCAGGCTGGTCTTCCAGCTTCTTCTCTTCTATTTCCATTCACTCCCTCACTCCCATGGTAATACCATGACATCTCAGAGAACTAAATGCCAAATCTGCATTGACGATTCCCAAAGTTGGTCTTCTGCTAAGACCTTTCCTTGACTCATATCAAAATGTCTTCTTAGACTTCCAATTGGATGCCCAATGAAAATCCCACCCTTGGCTCGTACAGAGCTAAATTCCTGAGCATCTGTCTAAACCCACCTTCCCTCATTTTCTCTACCTCGGTGAGAAAGCTGAATCCTTATAGATTTTCAAGACAAACCCTCTCTTTCACACTCCACATGGAATATATTTAAAAAATCTATTGCTTTTGGAATGGATTAGCAATGAGATCCTGCTGTGTAGCACTGAGAACTATGTCTAGTCACTTATGATGGAGCAGGACAATGTGAGAAAACAGAATGTATACATGTATGTGTAACTGGGTCACCATGCTATACAGTAGGAAAAAAACTGCATTGGGGAAATAACAATAAATTTTTTTTTAAAAAAATTAAAAAAATAAATAAAATAAAATAAAATAAAATAAAATAAAAATAAAATAAAATAAAATAAATCCTCTGGTATCCAGCAACATCTCTAGCCTGGATTATTTCAATGACCCTTGAGTGATCTCCTTTATTTCATCCTTACCCTCCTATAGCCTATAAAAGAACAAGCAGAGTGATCCTGTTATAAAAATGTCAGATTATAGCCATTTGCTGCTCAAAACTCCCAGTGCCTTTCCTCTTACTTAGAGCAAGTGTAAATTTCCTCAACATGGCCTACAAAGCATTAAAAAATGGACCTTCTATCCCCTTTTATATCATCTATAAAATAATGTCTCCAGTAGGATCTAAGGTGAACTACTGAAAGCCACAAGTAATTTTAAATTTTCTAGGAGCCATGTTTTTTAAAAAAATAAAATAAAAGAAACAAAATAAATTGACTTTAATAATCTATTTCATTTCACACAGTATATCCAAATTATAGTCAACACTCCATGTCTCTAGGTTCTGTATCCAAGAATTCAATCAACCACAGATTGAAAATATTCAGGGCAAAAAAAGTTCCAGAAGGTTCCAAAAAGCAAAACTTGAATTTTCAGTGGCTGGCATTTATTTACATAGCATTTACATTGTATTTACAACTATTTACATAGCATTTACATTGTATTAGCTATTATAAGTAATCTAGAGATGATTTGAAGTATATAGGAGGGTATGGATAGGTCATATGCAAATCCTATGCCATTTAATATGAGATTTGTGCATCTCAGGATTTTGGTAGCCTCTGGGATCCTAGAACCAATTCTCAATGGATAGCAAAATGACTATATTATATTTTTAACATGTAATAAATTAAAAACTACATATGACATTTTTATGTTCCTCTTGTCATACAGCCTCTGAAATCCAGTGTGTGTTTTAGGCTCACAATTCACCTCCATTCTGATTAACCACATTTTAAGTGTCTGATAGCCACATGGGGCCAAGGGCTATCCTATTAGACAGTGCAGTTCTACAACTCTTCCTCCTCATTCACTGTGCTCCCATTACACCTCACTTGCTCATGTTCCTAAAGTATTTGTTTCAATCGCTTATTTTTTATTTAGCTTTGATGACTTTAATTTTAGGAAACAAAATTTCAATGTCTGATGTTCAGGCAGGGTGGTCATGAGAAGAGCTTACAGGTAGGTTTTCCAGCCGAAGCCCAAGGGCCAAAAGCCTGATTACCCCCCTGGACTGGATGGAGAGAGGTGATGGTAAATGTAAAAGGAGGACAAGGTTTATTATTGCAAAGAGGTCTTGACCCAACCATAAGAGGAATTTGGGGAGATTCTTGGGCACTTTCAACACTGTTTACAATTCATGTTATCAGGAACGCCTCTTAATTAAAAACATGAGTGCTTCATGGTGTAAGGAAAATGGGGAGCTTGGAAGGACTGTCTGTGACAGGTCTTGAATGGAATGGAACATTGAAGAAAAGAAGTAAAATAAAACTAGGGAAAGGAAAGGGAAGCAAATAGATTCTTGCGTGACAAAGGAGTCCGGAGGACTAAGAAAACAGAAATTTGAGGAAAGAACAGAGAAGCCACTTGATCTGGGTTGGAAGTGGGGAGTAGAGAAGAATGTAGGGCAGGAGATGTTATGTCAGGACCAGGAAGATTTCCATGGAACAGATGCACTAAAATGAATACTGGGTTTACGAGGATCATTGAGTTGTTTGAGAGCTCACAATTAAATAATACAAGGGGGAGAAACAACTTTTATTACCTATTTTCTCTGTGATAGGTACTTTTGCCTATAATATCCCCTTTTATCTTCACAACAGCATTAACAAAATAAATGGTATTCATGCTATTTTCCAGATAAGGACCCAGACTCAGAAAAATTGAACTCCTTGCCCAGTGCCTTAGGCCACTGGGGCTACTATAGACTGGGTGGCTTATAAACCACAGAAATGTATTTCTCACACATCCAGAGGCTATGAAGTCCAAGATCAGGACTTCTTGTTATGGCTCAGCAGTAATGAACCTGACTAGTGTCCATGATGACACGGGTTCAATCCCTGGCCTTGCTCAGTGGGTTGAGGGATCCTGTGTTGCTATGAGCTGTGGTGTGTCACAAATGCAGCTTGGATCACACATTGCTGAGGCTGAGGTGTAGGCCATCTGCTACAGTTCTGATTTGACCCCTAACCTGGGAACTTCCGTATGTTTGGGAACTTCCATATGCCATGGGTACGGCCCTAAAAAAAGAGAGAAAGAAAAAGAAAAAAAAGAATGTCCAAGATCAAAATGCCAGCAGATTTGGTGAGGTTCTGCTTCCTAGTTCATAGACGGGCCATCTCTCAGCTGTGTCTTTACATGGAAGAAGAGGTGTGGGAGCTCTCTGGGGGGGGGGGGGTCATTTCAAACAGCAATAAGAATCACCTCTCAAAGGCTCCACCTCTGAATACCATCACCTTGGGGATTAAGTTTCAATACATGCATTCTGAGAGGATACAAACATTCAGCCTCTAGGACCCAGGATCATAGAGCAATTAAATGATAGATCCAGGAAAAGAATAAAGTATGCATCTAAACGTAGGTCCTACAAATATGCTATAGATACACCCCTTGCTCCCTGCCCTTATGGGAAGTCACTTCCTTTTCCAGATAAATCCCCTCACTACATCTGTTCCACACTGGAAATATTTCCTCAGTTCTAAAGCCTTATTTTTGCATCTTTTTTTACACTTAATATTATGCTTGAGGTAAGCAATCAATAAACATTTAGTGAATAAGTGAGAAAAGAAGAACCCCTGAGCACAGGTATATCTTCTTTGTCCAAACTGCAAGATTTGACAGCAAGAGTCTGTAAATAGAAATAATATTCATAACAAAAATCTGCATAGGAATTCAGGAATTTTGACCTCTTTAAGGCAGCGTCCCCTCGAAGGGCACTATGTGCTCATCAGCAAAGTGAAGTCTGCGGATTCTGAAAAAATTGAACATATGCATGAAAAACGTTTCTAATTTTTGTATTATTAAGATTTTATAAGATATGTAATGATTCTTTGGCGTACTTTGTTACAATGCTCATTATAAAATCTGCAAAAAAGGATTAAAATAAATCTCAGATGTCAACACAATCTCCTGGGCAATTCTTCACTAGACCAAATGATGCCATCCACGACTGCATTATCTATGAAACCGAGGATGGTTAATGAGGCCCATCTATTGTGATAGAACCTGGGCTGTGCTGAAAGACTTTTTCTCTCTTCACAGCCCAGGACTGTACCCACCCATGCCAGCAAAGAGGGTCTGGATTTATAGTTAAAGGCAACAGTAAAAAAGAGCCAGTATGGTCTGGGCTAGAAGATTTCAAGCTTAAAACTGTCCTTGGGTTGTATGGACAATCTTCATGGACCAACATCATCTTCAGGAGGGCAAGGCTCTTCCTCCTTCCTGCTCATCGATATTTTCCAGGGCAGTCCTTGGCACACATAAATGTACATAGGTAGGTATACACCTATACACAAACAATAAGCATATATATGCTAATATCATTAAAACTAAATGTTAACATTTTGTTTATGTCACCAAAAGCCATCACATGTACCCCCTGCCCCAATCATGCCCCTACCTGAGCATTATGTGTGTCTTTCTTTGGAAAACATTAAACAGTGTGATTTCTAATACCATTTCTAGCTCCTGTAGTCAGTGACTTGTTTATTCTGTTACTTTCAGCCTCCTACTATGGTTTCAGATGTCTCTAAATAGCATTCCAGTTATTTGTGTTTTTCAACTATAATTATTTTCTCAACAAGGATTTTTTTAATCCCTATGTAGTTCTTAAAGAAAAAAAAGCAACTTTGAAATGTAATTTCTCTTTCTGTGTCTAAAAAATTATTTAACAAGTAAAGGTGCAAATATGAAGGCAGAATGATTCAATCACAGCCAAAAAGAACATTAATTTTAGTTTTGCTCTTACTCCTCTGAGTGAATCTGGGAAACTTTTTGTTGCTATTGGTGAAATGTTCATTTGTTTGCCTTCCTGGTCCTCAGTTGCTCACAATTATATTTAGAAAATTGGTTCTTGGGTGAGCCCAAGGGTTTTGTTTTTGTTTTTCAAACTCTGAGTTTCTAGAATCCTAGGAATGCTATCCCAACCAGATGCATGTTGGGGTGTCTGTCTTTAAACATCATAGCTAGAGGAGTTTCCACTGTGGCTCAGCAGGTTAAAAACTCGACATAGTGTCTGTGAGGACCCTGGTTCAATCCCTGGCCCTCGCTCAGTGGGTTAAGGATCAGGTATTGCCACAAGCTGCTGCTTTGATCACAGCTGTGGCTCAGATCTGGCATTGCTATGGCTGTAGTGTAAGCCTATAGCTGCAGCTCTGATTTGACCCCTAACCCAGGAACTTCCATATACTGCAGGTATGGCTGCAAAAAGAAAAAACAGGCACAGCTAGAGACGGACAATGAATCTGACAGCCATGAATACTGGCAGAGTATGGCAGATTCCATTTCTTCCTTGATATGTGAATGTACCTATACAAGGGTGAGTAATCCTTGATTAATACATCACATGATTAGGAGTACAGATGGGTAAGTCCTGCTCTGACTATATATGATAGTTATGGGGTCTTAAAGTCACTTTATCTCTTCAATTAACCACAGAATGGAGAAATAATACCTCTTCCTGTAAGAGTGAGAGCCCTGGATAAAATATCAGTGTAAGGTGTTTGCAACCATACCTGCACACTGCAGAACCCAGTTGATAGCTTTTAATGGTGTCCTTATCAGAGAGCATCTAAAGGCAAAGGATAGAACAGAACCTGCAAGGAATCTACATCACAGGAATAGAGACCTACCAAAGAAGAGACTTGGTCCAAATTAAACAAATGGCTCCTCACGTCCTCTTCAGATTAAATTGTTGTTCAATTTGCTAAGATTTACATTATTGTTCACAAGTCTGAACCCCAACTAGTTGTTTTCATATCAGGTCAGGTGGTAGAAAAATAGAGAACTTTGAATCCAATAGATACACAGAAAACTCCACTGGTCTTTACCATTCACCTTGTCTTCTCCATAAAGCAAAGTGTCTGGGGACAAAGGGCATGCTTGGTTCCACATTAAGAAAACTACCCATATTGCAGTTTATTTCCTAAATAAAGAGCATGGTTGCTTTTGTATAGTCATAGTCTCAAAGGCAAATTCTTTGCTTGAGAGGTTGAATGGGCTATTTCCCTACATGCCTGATTACATGCTGTGCATCTCTAAGCATATTGACAACTTCATTACATTGAGTGCAGTAATACATATCAACAGCTCATCCCCATTCTGAATTATAAAATGCAGTTATTTTAGAAAGCCAGGTATAAGCAAACTTATCTGCTTCTCATTCTTCAGGGATTGGACTAGGTCCAATATTAAGCTACATGCAGAGCAGCATCTTAAATTTAAACACTTCCTAAAATTGTCTTTTCAACAATATGCATCCACCTAAAAGATTAAAACTCTCTTTTTCTTCCTAAAAGAAAAGAAAAGAAAAAAACCCAAAACACATAATTACATTCTAATTTAAAACTCTAATTGAGTGATCTCGTATTCGTAAGATGTTCCACTTTCCTTTAGGGACAATAATCCTATTAGTCACACAAGCTGTCTAATCATTTAAGGGCAAGGCTTCTTCAAGCCATATACCTTTGTTGCAAAGCAAATGAGAAAGTGCAATCCTATCTTTTTCTTCCAAGTGCATCTCAATTACGTAGTCATAAAAATGACAATCAAGTACTCAGGCTGAAAAAAAATAGCTTCTTGACTAAAGCAAGACTAAGGACAACTGAGTTAGGACTGTCTGTAATTTTTAAGGCACGGTAGTCCTCTTGATCTAAATAGAAATATTGGTAAAAACAAAAACAGAAACAAAAAATAAACATCAACAAAAGCCATGGCACTCATGATTAAAGAATACATAAACATGGTTAGGAAAGTAGAAAAGTGAATGTTTTAACATACTGGCTTTGCAATCTGGGAGACCTACATTTGATCTTTGGTAAGTAACCTAATTTATGAGCCTCACTGTCTATAAAATAAGAGTAATAATAATATCTGTGAAAAGGCTGGAGTGAGGATTAATGAAATAATACATAAGAAATACATATAAGTACTTTGACCTATTCAAAGTAATCAATAGATAATCAATATAATCATCATTGGTATGACCAGGGAATCATTTTGCAAGCATGAAATATACTACATTTGATCTTTTCTTGCTCTCCTGGCATTCTTGGGATACTTATCATGTTCCAGGCCACACAGATTATCTCAACCAGTCATCATAACATCCACTTGGGGTAGGCAGCATTATACCTGTTTCAATGATAAAGAAATTGAGGCTGAGAGAATAAGAATTATGCTGAAAGTCATCTGACCACAAAGAGATGGAGACAGCCTGAAACCAGGTCTCCAAATGCCTAGCCCATGCTTACCCTATGACAAAAAGTTAATGTGCACACAGACATACACACAGACACACACAGACAGAGACACAGACACACACACACACATCTGTTTGTGAAAGAGTTTGAAGATTTTTTGGGGGGTACTCATAGGCTTACACAAGCTTAGCATAGTAGTTTCTTCATTTAATCCTCAAAACAGTCTTGTGAAATTGTATCATTATCGCTACATCATAAATGAGAAATTCAAAGTCAGAGCATGGTAATAGGAATAGTCAAAAGCTAGTAAGTGGTGGATTCGCTATTAAAACCAAGATTTGGTTGATGCCAAAGTCTGTATTATTTCTCTACTGCAGAAGCTTCAGTGAATAGCAAAGGTTTTTTAGAAATCCTTCATTAAAATGCATAAAAACTTTACTTTTTAGCCTCCTAAGTTATATAAGATTTTACTTTCCCTTGGAAAATGAGCTGCCTCGTGGTGAAAATTTTCTTGCTGAATAAAAGTGATGAGAACTGGCTCTCTTTGAGCTGGGTGAAAAGGATGAATATGGGCATCCTGCTGGCTTATTTCTTGTGTATTAAGGCATCCAACAAAGGGGAAAGGTCCTATTTGATTTTGGCAGAATGTGGAATCCATGCTGCTCATTTGTAAGCTTCCTTCCTGTAGCAGCTCTCCTCCATACAGCGAGGTCACAGTGTCCGCGATCCAGATGCTCACGACCTTCAAGGTGAACTTTAATATACCACATATTTCAACTACGGAATTTCAGATGAAGGCTGCTCTTGGCTTTGTATTTCCAAGCAGCTCATAGATCTTTGTCTGAAAGCACTGGGTATAGCAATGAGCTTACAATGGCATCTCAATAAATGCCTGCAGAACCAAAAAGTAAGGCAGGAGCTTCTCTGGTTGACATTCTAACAGAGTGGGCAATACTGCCTAAAAGGCTACCCTTTGGAACACCTTCAAGGAACCATAACTGGACTTTTATTGCCCAAAAAAGTACAATCAAAAATATGAACTATCATCAGTTCTGAACCAGTATCTTGGTGGCTGATAGACCAAAGCCATCTTTCAGAGATTTCCACAACCCATAATGTTTTTAAAAAAACAGATTTTGTGGAGGATAAACTGAGATGGAAATATGCAGATTAGCACAAACCCATAAAACTATTATTTTTTATCAGAATAAACTATCCATTAGAGGTACAGAGAACAAAAAAAGCCAAAATGAGCTAAATATCCATGTATGAATTGCCTGTCTAAAGTTCTAGTTTCACTATATATATATATATATATATATATATATATCTCCTACTTTGCAAATATAAAGATTTTAACACTGAAAATTATCATTTTGATTTTTTAAAGCAACCTAAAGATCTTAACTAAAAGGCACTATCTTGCTTCTAAATGTAAAGAAAGCTTGTCAAAGGAAACAAAGCTAATTATGAAACAGTATGGCAAAAAAAATCCATCTTAACTAAAAATAGGTTGTTTAAATGGAAGAAATTAAAGTTTTCAAAGCTTCAATTTTCCAATTCCTAATTCACAGTAGAATTCTTAGCAGTCCTGGTAGCTTCCTCCCAAAATACCACAAAAAATTACTTGCTTAAATACATGCACAAACACACATCACATCTAGGTGTATTGAGAGAATATAAAAGTTCTGAAATGTGTAAATAAGAAACTCAGTGATAGAGAAAAATATTTAAATATATAGAAAAGCAAGGGTACCTCTGACACATAACTACTCATTCCTACTGACAATGATTTCCATTTTAACAGCCTCTGGCTCTGTTTACATGGTAGGTCACTGCCCTTGTTTGGGTGTTTATCACAGGAGTAGCCTCTGGTCTCTCTTTCCTCCAGCTGGTCCATCAGCCTACCACAAGGGATATAGTTCATAAGATGTAGCTTGTTCACAAGAGTCAAGTTGCTGATGGTGGTCTTCACTTCAAAAGCTTTCCATCAGTTTCCTTTGCTGAGAGAAGTATATCCCATCTCTATTTGTGTGATTTTTATGGACCTTTAAAAGACTAATAACAGTATATCTCAGTCTCCTCGATGTAGCCTAGAAAATGCAGACAGTGCATTCCGACGAGAAGCTGTTTTCACTATATGAAGCCCAGAGATATCCTCCAGTGGTCCTTGTTTCTGTCCAAGGGATATAAATTGTGATTAGGCTGTTGAATGTGAGAGCAGAGGCATACAATCCATGGCTGGGTGGTATTCCATCTACATTTCATTAATTTACAGGAATCATCTGTGGAGCTGTTAAAATGGGTTCTGACTCTTCTCCCGAAGGCTCTGACTTGCAGAGTCTTGAATAAGAGCCAGGAACCAGTATTTTGAAGAGTCCCCAGTCATTCTGATGCAACCAAACAGTAAATCCACCTTTGGAATCACCTAGAATTGATTCTCTTCATTTTACAGCTGTAAAAATTGAGGCCCAGAGCAGTAAACTGATTTGAAAATGACCATGCAGGAAGTTTCTACAAACCAGGGTTGGAACCCAGGTCTCCCACCTCCTAGTTTCTCCCCTTCCTGTGAGGTTGCCTACACTAGAGCAATAGAGGGTCTCATGCAGTTCCCAGTGTAGCTTCCTATAGCTCTTCACTGATTCCACCAGGAATCTGTTCCTGCAAATCCACATGTTTATGAGAAGAAGATTTCACAGAAAATCCTACCATAGGTCAATGCAAGAAAGTCATTTCACAAAAGGCATTATTTTCTGGCTCATCTAATTCATCAATGTACTCTGCCTCATTTACACTATCTGTACAGTGGGAATGGACTTAACTCTAATCAAATGGAAGATTAGCATTGTCTAAAGCATGGACCAAGATAAGAAATGCACTCTCACCACTTGAATTACTCTACGACAGACTTCCTGTAAATAACAATATATGTCTGCCTTTTTGTTATAGCATAAGCATCAAAGACCAAACGGAAAGCTCAGATCATCAGTTCATAATTTAGCATCCTCCTGAGAAAAGTTTATGCATGTCATATAAATGCCTCGCAAGTTGACATTTATGTTTTGGGCCAGCTGAGATATATTTACTCTTAACTTGAGCTGAAATGTATACTTAGAAATGAATTTGATCCACCTGTTATGAGATTCTTTCTCTCGCTAACCTTAAAAAAAAAAAAAAAAACTTGACATCTTTGATAGATTCATTAATTCATTCTGGATGAAACTACATAGTTTTATGTGCTCAAACAGAAACTTCTTAAATACTCCTCTGCTTGACTTAACTAATTTTATGTAGCTCCATTTACTTCCATGAAATAGTGTAAGTACCAAGGGAATTGGATTCATGGTCTGTTTCACAATAAGAAAATGTGCTTAGTAGGGGAAAAAGTCTTTAAAGACATTTCCAGCACTGGCTTACAAAATTATTGCTCTTCTCACAAATAGGTCAACTTATTCTAGTAAGACTTAATTATTCATTCATCCATTTGACAAATATATATTGAGTCCTTACATAGGCTAGAAACTGTTGGACTCTGGGCCATAACAATGAGGAAAAACAGATTTCCCTCATTTAATGAGTAAATAGGCACTTCCAAGGGGATGTAAACATTAATCATATAATCACAGAGAAGTCCATCATACTAGGGGAGTGCAGGTTGGGCTGGGCTCAGTGAAGCCTGGCAAAGCTTCTGAGACACAAGGACAAACCAGTTGAGACCAGAAGGGTAAGCAGTTTCGAACTAAGGGGAGAAAGGACAGAAAGTGTATGCATGACGGTAGGAACATCATGACCAAGGAATATACAGCTTAGTTTAAAAAAAAAAATTAAGAGCCCCTCACTCTACGCACAAGGTGTTTGTTTGTTTGTTTTAAGCCAGCCTTGAGTCTTGCACCAACAAGACCTAAGTCCTTGATCATGCGGTAGCCGTGGTTTATTGGGCAAAGAATTTGATGAGAAGAAGAAGACCTGGGGAAGCTGCTTTAATCTCCATGGTTCTGAGCCTTCGCATCTGCGAAGTGATGTTAATAAAGCTGACTGCCTAGGGTCATGGGAGGATTAAATCAGATCAGGTGTGTGGAGATTTATAAACTGAGAAGTAATATACAAAATGGAGGATTATAAAAGATTACAGTGACTAATTCTTGAAGTATATAAACGATTCTCTGGTAAAAATAAAACTGAGTATCATTAAGGGAACTCTGTAATCTGTTACATAGCAAGCATATTATTTTCCCATGGTGCCATAACAACTAGAATACTAGTTCTCCAAGCTTTAATCTAAAGTCTGTTGAAGACTTACTCGAGGGACGAGTCTTGCTCAAAATGAACCTTACTCCAAAACCTGGCTTCAGCACCAAGTAGCTATGTAACATCTGCCCAGCCCTAACAGTCTACCCTCTAAAGATCAGAGAGCTCTGAGAACACAGGTTTTGCCTAACACCACAGGGGAGACCAAAAAAATTTCTTGAAGCTTCTCATCCATAAGTCTGTGGAGCAACTGGCAAAATTCTGCTGTTATCCTCACACAGAATCTCTTCATTCCATGGTCTTGCCCAGGCCACAGTAGGACCCGAGGGAAATTATATTGCACAAGAATGTTTTTAACAAAGTTATGGTGTGGCTATACAATTAACATCAAGGAAATTCTTGACTAATTAATTTAATTAGGGATTGAAAATTTCAGAAAGAGTGGTAGATGGAAGGTAGAAGAAAAGAAAGTTGATACATCCAAAGAACAGCATGTGGCTTCAGGGCTTTCAGGGAAAGGCAGTGGCCAATCTGGTCAGAAATTCAATAAAGGGAAATTATCATGTTATTGTTGCAGTTATATTAGCTCAGTCTAGATAGGGTGAAAAGACCCTTTAGTGAAAATAGATGCCTAAAGTGGTACAGAGGGTTAGAAATGCTTGTTGCTGGAAAGAATGAATTTCTGTCCTTGTTTATTTTCTCTAGGAGCCCATTACTGTCCTCAGAAAGTGGGTTTTTTAGGAATCAGAGTGGTAATGCTTAACTTCTACAAAAACTTCAAAAGGAGTAGCACTGGCCTGTGTGTGCCAGACACTGTGTCACCAGGAGGAACCAGCCATTGATTAGGCAGTCTGAGCCACATTTCTCCAGGCTCCTCTGAAGTGTTCTGGGAAAGTCAGAACAGTGTACTGCCCCATGACCATTATTAAAGCATCCAAAGAAATGTGGTGGATGTTTCTTCTTTTTGTGAATGGATGGAAGAAAGAAGCATGGGGTTACCTCATCTTAGCTCAAACTTAAGTTGTATTAGCAGACACAGTTGCATCTCAATCTGATTTGAAAGCTATGATGATTCCAAGGCAAAGCCAATTCCGTGTCTTTCAGTCCTGGGTTGAAGAACATCAGGTTCTTATTTATTCAGTTTTTCTATCACCCGTGGCTTACTACGTGTGTGTGTGTGCACTTGCGTGTGTGTGTGCACTTGCATGTGCGTGTGTATAAATCTTATTGTCGGGCTTCACCATCTTTGCCAGAGAGACTGTTTCCAGGTACCTGTAATATGGTTCTTCATTATAGCACAGGTCAACTTCCCAGCTCTTCTTTAGAAAATTCTAGAATTTCTTAAGTATAGCAACAAATGTAATGAAGCTAAAACTTTTCATTTCATAGGGAAATTTAGACTATTTCAAAGAGGAAATTTTTCCTTTCTGTGAGCAGGGAAGCTTTGAGTGGCCATTCCTGACACTGTATTTGGCATTAATACTGTATACATTTCCCATTTAGCTTTCCCAGGAAAAAACTGTGTAGCCCCCTCCAAGTTACTCATGCTAGAAAATTTAATGTACTCCTTATTTCTGCATTCTTTTGATTTTTATATGCAATCAGTTTACCATCTCTATCAACTATGTATTCAAAGTGACTCCCCAGTCCACTCCTTTCTTCCAATTACTATGTCCGATTTCTTAGTATGGACTCTTTTGATCTCTTTCTGAACTCTTGCAATGGCTTTTTAACAGACTGCATGCCTCTGATCTCACTTTTCCAACCCATCCTTTACACTTTCCCCAGGTTTATCTTTTAAAGCAGAGTTTTGATCATGTTACTATTTTAAAAACTATTTGACAAGTCCAAATGTCCATGGCCATGGTACAAAGACAAAAATCCTTCAAGGCTTTCATTAATCTGACCCCAATTCAGCTTTGTAATACATCACCTCTTCCATACATCTTAGAGAACAACAGAGAAGGTTATTTGCCATTTTCCATGGATCCCACCTTTTCCCCCCACAATTCTGGTTTTTGTTCACTGTTCCTTTAGCCCAAAATGTAACTTTAAGTTCATCATTGCTCTCCATTACTACCATGAAAAATATAGTTTCATTCTCCAAATTTCAACTCAGATGGCAAAAGCTCTGTGAAACTTTTCCTATTATTCTCAGTTGTAATGAATTTCTTCTTCATCTGATTTCATTTTCCTTGTACATCTATTTTGCACTCATTTCATTACACTTTATTGTTTGAACAGGTTCTCAATTATATTAAGAGCTTCGTAATGGTCCGGAATGTCTCCCACATTTTTTCTATTCTCTAAGAAGTATCTAGATAATAGTAAATACTCAGTTATGAAGAATTAAGAAAATAGGAAAGTCTGATAATTTGATATGTCACATTAGTAGGACAGATAATTAAACAATAAAATAACCAAAAGATTTTCCAAAGATGTTGAAATTCTTAATTTTAAAAACTTTTAGAAATTAAGAATGAAAGAATGCTTTTACAGGGAATTCCCTAGTGGTGCAGTAGGTTAAGGATCCAGTATTGTCACTGCTGCTGCCATTCAATCCCTGGCCCCAGAACTCCTGCACGCTGTGTATACAGCCAAAAAAGAAAAAAAGAAAAAGTAAATAATGTTTCACATCTTAAAAGATTCTATCTTGAAACTTTTAGGTTCCCACTGTGGCAGAGTGGGTTAAGAATACGATGACAGCAGCAGCAGTTCAGGTCTCTGCAGAGGTACAGGTGTGATCCTTAGGCCAGTTCAGTGGGTTAAAGGATCCCATGTTGTTGCAGCTGCAGCACAGGTCTCAGCTGTGGCTTGAATTCAGTCCCTGGCCTGGGAACTTCCACACCATGGGTGACACCATTTAAAAAATTTTTTTAAAAAGAGTCTATCTTAAATAGGCAGTTAATAGTAACATTAATTTTTAAAAATTAACAATTAAAATGTTGGCTCAATGTGGTTTACTGTCTTACTTCCTGAGAACATATTGAAATGAAAATAATTTTATAATAAAATTCAAGCCCACAAAGAAGTTCTCCTAGAAATTCATTAATTTCTAGAGCAACGAAAGCATAGAGATGGAGAAATGGCATCTGTGAAGCAAGAAAGAGACTAGGAGTTTCTGTTTTGGCTCAGTAAGTTAAGAACCCCTCATAATGTCTGTGAGGATGTGGCTTGATCCCTGGCCTCACTCAATGAGTTAAGGATCTGGCTTTGCCACAAGTGGCAGCATACGTTGCAGATTCTGCTCAGATCTGGCATTGCTGTGGCTGTGGTGTAGGCCTGTACCTCCAGCTCCAATTCAACCCCTAGCCTGGGAACTTCCATATGCTGCAGTGGTGGCCCTAAAAAGAAAAAAATAAATTAATTAAGAACAAACAAATAAACAAATAAATAAGAAAGAAAAGGGACTAAAAGATGAAAATACTTGAATAGAAATACACAATGAGGAACTGTCATTCTACTCTTCAGAATTTCAGAAAGACCTGAGACTTAGAAATACTAGGTATGATAGAGGGAAGAACAAGAAATGAGACTGATAACAAGAGGGCATGGTTAAAAGTTTGTATACTTAATTTCACGCCTACCCTCTGTGCAAAACTCCTGGAAATCTGTCTAATGCCTCAAAATATAAAGACCAAAAAGATATGAAAGCTGGAGAAATTGAAAGGTCCTAATTTCTGACAATGCAGGATTCCACAGTTTCATGAAAACTCCCCATCCCACTCACTCTACAATAAAGTCTACCAGTCACAAAGCCCCACTCATATGCAAAAAATTGCCAAGGAGCTTTTTGCTGTCACATTCCTTAAACTTAGAGAACTAAGGATCAACCTACAATGGGAAAAATATGAAAAGGAAAGATGGCCAGGATAAACAAAGAGAAAGACTACACCTAAAAAAGAAATCAATTTTGGAGAAAAAAATGTTAACACTGTGACAAGGGGTCCCCTTAACTCTGTAATAAAATCAATACTCTCCGTTAATATCCTTCATTAATACTGATTTTTTTAAAATCCAGTCAATGCAATAAAAAATGGAAATAACACATCCATTGAGGATAAGTGAAGGGTGAAATAATTTATAGATTATAATATTTATAAATATAAGATAAAAGATTTAACAAAATAACATTCAAAAATTATAAGTATTGAGGTGCAGATACAAAATAAACAAACATATCAGCAGCATTCATTAAGCACTTCCTATGTGCTAGGCATTCTGCTACAAGTTTTATATGTATATCACACCAGAATGTTCTATTAATAAACACACTATGAGATAGAAAGCTTAATTTATAATAGCAAACAAAAATACAATATAGTAAGAAATAAATTTTTAAAATATTCACAATATTTGATGAAAAAAAAACTTTGGTGATTCATTTTACATGTCAACTTGGAGAGCATTTTGGGTGAGATTAGCATTTTAATACCATATGATATCGCTTATATTTGGAATCTAGCATACAGCACAAATGAACCTTTCCACAGAAAAGAAAATTATGGACTTGAAGAATAGACTTGTGGTTGCCAAGGGGGAGGGGGAGGGAGTGGGATTGATTGGGAGCTTGGGGTTAATAGATGCAAACTATTGCTTTTGGAATGGATTAGCAATGAGATCCTGCTGTGTAGCACTGAGACCTATGTCTAGTCACTTATGATGGAGCATGATAATGTGAGAAAAAAGAAATGTATACACATATGTGTAACTGCGTCACCATTCTGTACTGTAGAAAAAAAAAATTGTATTGGGGAAATAACAATAAAAATAATTTAAAAAATTTAATTGGTAATCTTTGAATAGAAGATTGACCTTCATTATGTAGTTAGGTCTTGTCCAATCAGTTTTGAGTAGAACAGAAAGATCAGCCTCTCTGAGAAACAAAGACTTCTCCATCAGGATGCCTTCAGGTTTCATCTACGCCATTGGCTCTCCTTGGAGTCTAGTTTGCTTTCAGATTGGAACTGGAACATGGGCTCTTCCTGGGTCTTCAGACTGGCAGCCCACACTCCATATTTAGACTTGCCAGTCTCCACAATCTCATGTGTCAATTCCTTAAAATAAATCTCTTTCAACATATTTACACATCCTATTGGTTCTGTTTCCCAGGAGAACCCTGAATAATACATTTGAGTAAGACCCTTCAATAGATAGAAATACTTACATTTACCAGAATGGAAAGACAAAATTTTACAAGTAATCACTCTTTCTAACACAATGGACTTAGTTCTCACTAATACCTTGATATGATGACTCTGACAGCAAAATTATCTTAAGTGCATATTTAAAAAATAATAGGTAAGAATATTTAGAAACATTTGAAAAAAAGATGAAGATTGTGAATGTCTTACCAAAAGCAAAAGCTGACTCTAAGACTACTGTAATTGAAAATGTGTCCTCGTGGTGCACAATTAGAATGATGGAGAAAAAGAGAATAAACTTTTTTTTGTTTGTTTTCTTTTTTGCTTTTCAGGGCCGCAGCCAAAGCATATGGAAGTTTCCAGGCTAGTGGTATGAGCTGTAGCCACCGGCCTATGCCACAGCCATAGCAATCCCTAACCAAGCTGCATCTGCAAACCATACCACAGCTCACAGCAATGCTGGATTCTTAACCCACTGATCAAGGCCAGGGATCAGACTCCCATCCTCATGGATACTAGTTGGATTTGTTTCTGCTGAGCCAAGATGGGAACTCCCTGAATAAACTTTCTAAGTAGACAAAATTTCCATTTGTCTTTTCACATAGCAAGCATTCTAGGTTTTTGTTTTGTTTTAATAATAAATGAACAGAATAGAGAGAACGAAAACCAAATTATGGCATCTATGAGATGTTAACTTACAGGAAAAGAATGAAAGGATTAATTACTCAACAAATGACCTTGGCAAAGTAGACCAAGCATTTTTTGTATGGATGTTGTTTTATTTGGTTTTTATCAAGTACATCTCAAAAATTCCACTAGACTGGAAACACTCCATCAGCCCTCCCAGTAAGCTCAGATGATTCAAAAATGTAGGATGGGACATGAACTTTGTCTACTGCACTGTGCCAAGAGAAAAAAGGATCGATATACTCAGCAAACTTATATAAAGACCTCCTATGAACCAGCATGAAAATCATTACTACTCGACTAGACTAAATAAAAACATACACAGTAAAGAAGAAATTATTGAACCCTGGCCAAAACTGTAGTCTAGATAATTACATTTACATTTGATAGACAACAGCAGAAAGAGAAGAAGATGAAATACAGATTCCTGAAGGGATGCAGTGGGTGGCAGTATACTGAGACTTGCTTCTTCATCAGAGAGGAAGGAGCCTCGGATGAGGGCCAGAGAAGCCTGAGATTTTAAGACGGTTTTGGTCCAGGCCTAGGTCCAACCAGCCCGAGGCTGGACCCTATGGAAGAAAGGGCTGTGGATTTGACTGCATTATCATGGATACAAATAAATTAACATCAGTTCTCTCCAACCCACTGCTGCGTCTCATCAAAACAGTATAGCTAGATAAGTAAAGCCATTCTCCTAACAACAAGAGAGAATTGTAAGTATGTGAAATTCAGAATCCAGTGGGATGGGTGAGTAGCTCCAAGGAGCCACAGTGGAGAGACAAGATACCCCAAGGGGTTCTTGAGTTATGGGTCTCCTGAGTGGGGCTTCTGTGTGGGGGCCACTGATGGCGTGAAGCCAAGTTTGTGCATGATGTGAGTTGAGTCAGTGTTGCTGCAGTGGGGGTGGGGGCATGAGGGAAGGCCTGAGCAGGAGTTTGCAGCTAGCTAAGGAAGAAGCCCTGTGCCCTCCTCTGTATATTACAGGGAGGAAAGGGAAAGATGAAGGACCCAGTCCTGCCATTTGAAGACAAAGGACTTCGCCTCCCATTTACTTAGTGACAATATTAGTCACTAAGTAAACACCTTTTTTTGTTGTTGTCTTTTTTTTTTTTTTTTAAGGACCTAACCCAAGGCATATGGAGCTTCCCAGGCTAGGGGTTGAATCAGAGCTGTCGCTGCTGGCCTACACCACAGCCACAGCATCGTGGGCTCCAAGCCACGCCTGCGACATACAACACAGCTCACAGCAACACCGGATCCTTAACCCACTGAGTGAGGCCAGGGAGAGAACCTGTGTCCTCATGGATACTAGTCAGATTCATTTCCACTGAGTCACAGTGGGAACTTCTAATGAAACCTTAATCAGGCTCCAGAAAAATGTTAGGACTCAGAGGGCCTTTGAGTTAAAACAAAGGCAAATAATAAATCAAGGGATGGAGGGTAAGATGAAGCAGGCACCTCCTAGAAGATTTTCCACGTGTGGAGCAAGGTAAGAACAAGAACAATTACAATTAACAAGCTTTGTTTCCTTGCTGTTGTTTCACATCCCTCAGTGAATTCAAGACTTCACTTTGTCAGGCACATACCACGTGCTTGAAGGAGGTTGGTAGATTTGTGCAGCGGACTCTTGCAAACCTGGTACCAATCTCAGAGGCGGAGCTCTAAACAGCGCAGCAGGCTACTCCATTTAAGAGCACACGAATAAAGAAAGAGTAGTTGGTTTCAGGCGCTTCAGCAGAAGAAATACTCATGTAAGTGCTGGCATTTTTAGGCTAATGTCCAAGATGGTGCTGACTCCAGAAAAGATTTTATTTCAGGTTCGTCCCAGCAGCTTCTCCGAATCCTTTCTGCCTGATCTTTTATACAAGCATGAGGGAAAGATGAAATGTAGAGGGATGTCTTCGCCAGTTTAAAACAACATTTTCTCTTCAGAGTGATAATGGAAAACAGGCCATCTTGAGAGAACACTCAAAGTGATCTATTGGCTGTTTTCTGGTTTGGTTTGTTTTTGTTTGTTTGTTTGTCTTTTAAGATTTCTTCACAAGCTATGTTTAATCAAATCCAAACTTGACAGCTAGCAAACTCACTTACTTCAGTGGATTTCCTTTTTATAATAACTTAATGAATATTTATGAAATCTATCAAAAAATACTGACCATTTCCTTCTATTACTTATCAATAGAATATGCTATTTTCAAGTTCTGTGGACAATTTATATCCATTAGTTTAAAGGGGCTATGGTGGTTTTTTTAAGTTTTTCCTTTTTTATTTTTCCTTGGGTAACAAAAGAAAAATTTCAACTCGATGTCTTTAAAGCTATTTCTATACATGTTCAGAAAGATGGATCGCTCTAAAGCTAGCCAGAATGGTTTGTAAATAGCATCTTAAGCAATCAGTCTGGATTCTGTGATCTATCTGGCAAGGCAGAAAAAGCTTTATCAAGATGAAGGGATGTGGCAGACTATGCTGTTCTGCCCTGCTGTTCAGAGACGTGTTTATTGAGCAGAAATGCATGGACTTATGGAATATAGGGCTAGACCAGGGCTTAGTTAGAGACTCTCTACCCTTCATTTTATAAAAGATAGGACCATGACCTCGAAAGGGGAAGCGATTTTTCCAGAACCCATGGAAAATTAGAGAAAAAGCCAGAACAAAAATCTGTGTCTTTGGGAGAAGTTATTTGGGACAAATATAACTGACAAAATATTTATAGCTAGGCTATATAAAGAATTACAGGAAATCAATAAGAAAATAAACAAGCTAATTAAAATAGGAACAAGTGGAGTTCCTGCTGTGACACAGTGGGTTAAGGATCCAGCATTGTCTTGGCAATAGCCCAGGTCAATGCTGAGGCAAAGGTTTGATCTCTGGGCCAGTGCAGTGGGTTAAGCATCTGGTGTTGCTGCAGCTGTGGTGTAGGTAGCAGCTGCAGCCCAGATTCAGTCCCTAGTCCTAGAACTTCCAATGAACAAGATATTTTATAGTTAGGATGGAATTCTGCTAGTTACAGAAATTTAGTGAAAAAGACTTAAGCCAATATGGGCTGGTTTTCCTTACAAAATCAAGGTCAGAAAGGAAGCCAGTTGGGTGAGCAAAGCCACCTGAGATCATCAAGGCTTCAGCTTCTTTCCTGTTGAGTAGATCTTCTCCTTACAATATCACAGACTACTTCCCTTTCTCCAGACATTGAGCATGTATTCCAGAAAAACAAACAAACAACAACAGCAACAACAACCACAAAAAAAAAAGAAGGGAACTTTGTCTGAAAGTTCCTGTGGCTTACATTTACCTCCCACTGGCCAGAGGTGGGATCATGTGACCACCTCCAGCCTTGAGAGAAAATAGGAAATAAGTTTAACTGGATATGTTGATATCTAAATAAAATAAAAATACGTTGGTAAAGAAGTGAAGAATGGATAGGAATGAGACAAGGAACAGTGCCTTCCAAAGAAAAACCAAAGCAATACACAGAATAGGGAAACTTAATGGCCAATACATTTAAGGCATTTTTCAAAATCTCACTAGTATTTAGTACAAAAAGATAAAAATAAGATAGCACTTCCTACTCAACCAGAATGATAATGTCATTTGTTCACAAAAATCACAGTAAAAAAGAACTTCCAGATGCTGAAAATCAAAGCATACCTTTATACTGTATTTTGGAACATACCCATGTACTGTAACATTGGAGAACTATTTGCAAATATCTCATAAATTTTTACTAAACTAAAAATGGCACTTCTAGGTTCATGAGTTAGAGAAGGTTTGTGTGCTCAAGGAGACGTGTATAGCTATTCTTTGTAGCATTTGTTGTACAGGAAAAATACTAGCAAGAACCCAATTTCCTCTACAAGGGTATGAATAACAACTCATTGATGTGTTCCTGCAATGAATGGGTTAGATCTACAGGGATTAGAAGGGATGGATTCTTGGGCTTATTCTCCATTGTTGTTCTGACTCTCGTTCTTGCATCACCAGCCATTATTTAGGTGCTCCCCAAGTCTATCAGTTGCCATAAAAATCTCTTTGGCCTCACCATCAATTTCCACAAAAAATTTTCTCCCACTAGAATTTTTTTTAATATATTTTTTTATTTTCCCACTGTACAGCAAGGGGGTCAGGTTATCCTTACATGTATACATTATAATTACATTTTTCCCCCACCCTTTCTTCTGTTGCAACATGAGTATCTAGACATAGTTCTCAACTGTCGTTGGAGGCCATTGGCCTACTCCCCTTTTGTATGCCCTTCTTAGCACCTCTTATTACTTTTTCACTGTCTCCAAGATTGTCCCACTTAAGTTCCAAATTATTTGTCTATACGCAGTGCTTCATCACCCTGCCATGTCCAAGTCTTAATGCACACAGACACACACAGACACACACACACACACCTTCAGAAGATTTAGTGCCTTTGAAGATCCATGTCAGTTAGATTGTTGGGCAGTAACTCTAAGTATTCAACAAAGTATTTTACCCACGAAAACAGTTCTCTTCTTCAGAAAAATAAAAAGTATTTGCCATCTCATTACCAATCGATGTTACTTATCTTAAAATTGATCCCTCCTCAACTCATAATGATTATCATTAAATTGGTGGTGCATCAAACAATCAGTGACATCTTAGTACCCAGGAAATGTTTAAAAAATGAGAAATTCAAATAATTGTTGAAAATGATAAAAATAAATGGTGACAAAAATATATGATATGTTGATAGTAAATGATAGCTATGGTATGAAGCTACCCTTATGATGGCCCATCCACTTTTGCAGGTTGGAATGATAAAATCATGGAAAAAAAGTATTTGTGACAAATGATATAACCCAGCTGGAAATGCTTGCCTTTGCTATAAAGAAGATATTTAAAACATCCAAATAGTAATGAATAACCCTCTCTCATAGTCAGAGATGTATTTACTTAAAACACATATTTTGTAAGCAGAAAGGCATATAACAACCACGTGGCTAATAATTTACACAATCTGTAAATCATAGTTAAACCTAGGCATTTACTTTGTTATAAAGAAATATGGCAATTTATGTAATGATTGAGAAGAATTATGTGTTAAAGAAAAGGGAGCTTCATGTTTTGATTATGTAGGCAAGTACTGAAATTAAAGTGGTCCACACTGATTTATGGCTAAGCATTCTATGGCTGTGTAGTCAGACCTAGGAAATGTACATTTGCTTTATTTATACCCAAGCATTTTCAAAGTGCTGTCACTAGCCCTAAAGAAGATGTACTATTGAGTTATTTATTACAAATCCATCCCCAAATCAGTAGGAACTAGAGGTACAAATGGTTTTAAATTCTAAAATGTGAATATGGCTTTTGGCCATATTTGAGCCTAAATGTCTCAAATGGCAAAAAAATATCCCATGCTATGCTACCTTGCCAAAACTGACACTACTTTTCTCTGAAGCTCTCTCTGGCACTCATTCACCTGCATGTATGTCTAATGGTGACCATGACACAGCTGGCACAGCATAGTCAGAAGAACAGAATCATTGTACCTTCATAATTTCCAGCACTACCATAATGATTCTGAGTAAAGTATGTACTTAGTCACATTTATTACAAACAGTGTAGAAAATGAGACTGGATTGTAGCGTGGCAAGGGGAAGTGAGGGCAATGGGGTCATGATAATGTAAGTGGACAGGGCCCCTACAAATGTAACAATGTAAATCTAAAAATTCTAGACATAATAAAAATTTTTAATCTATTTTGTAAGCCTTATAACCTATCTTGTCATCTCCTAAGGGCTGAGTATCAACATTATAAGAACTTATGATAGGATGATTGTACACTATGAAAGGATGGATTTAACCACATATTTGCAATTTATATACTATTTAATTTTATTTTTTTTCTATTTTAAAAGTAATGGAAGATAACATGCAATAATAAGTAACTAAATCATGTAGATAGTGGTCTTTCTTTCTTTCTTTCTTTCTTTTTCTTTCTTCTACCTTCCTTCCTCTCTTCCTTCCTTCCCCCTCCTTCCTTCCTCCTTTCTTTCTTTCTTCCTTCCTTTCTTTCTTTTGTCCTTATTTTTCTGGGCCACAGGTGTGACATATGGAAGTTCCCAAGCTAGGGGTTGAATCAGAGCTACAGCTGCTGGTCTGCACCACAGCCACAGCAACGCCAGATCTGAGCTACATCTGCAAACTTCATCACAGTTCACAGCAACACAGGATCCTTAACCCACTGAGCAGGGCCAGGTATCAAACCCGCATCCTCATGGATACTAGTTTGGTTGGTTTGGGAGAACTCCTCATGTAGGTAGTTTAACATAATATATAAAAAAGTATAGGATGCTTGGAGCTCCCGTCGTAGCTCAGCAGTAATGAACCTGACTAGTAATCATTAAGATGAGTGTTCGACCCCTTGACCGGTTGCTGGGTTAAGGATCCAGCATTGCTGTAAGCTGTGGTGTAGGCCACAGATGTGACTCAGATCACAGATGTGGCCCTAAAAAGCCAAAAAAGAAAATAAAGAAGGAAATAGTATAGGATGCTATAAATTTATAATTTGATCCATAATATAGATCGGTGTAGTTCAATAAAGCTTTCTATAATAATGGGAATATTCTATATCTGTGTTTTTCAATATGGCAGACAATAGAAACATGTAACTATTGAGCAAGTGAAATGTGGCTAGTGTGACCTAGGAAACAAATTTTTAATTTATTTAATCTTAATTAATTTAAACTTAAATAGTCATATATGGTTAATGGCTACCAAACTGGGCAATGCCAGTCTAGGCTATAAACATTTGCTATAATTGAGCATTAAATCCATGTCTGCTTCCTGTTACCTTAGGGAAAGAGTAAGGTGAATTGAGCAAAACTAGCTGGTGAAAGAAAATATCCTTGTTACTCAGGAGAAGCAGTTTCTTCTTCATTCCCAATATCTAATACAAATAGATTTCATAGACCTTATTCATACAGTGAATAATTCCTTGATGCAGTAGTTTGACTGAGGATACAGGAATGTTATACACATTGCTACTTTTCTAGAGTCCTAATCATCACAGCAGAATTAATACTAAAGCATGATTTGGTTATGATAATTTCATGGGAAATTAAAATATGTGCTTTGGAAATCTGACTTATAACAGGAATGAAATTGAAACCATCTAAAGGAATAAAAGATCATATAGAGTTAGACTTCTCTCTCTCCTACATAGACACACAGACATACACACTCGACACTGACACACAACAGCATCTCTGAAACAATGGGGAAAAAAACTATATTTCATACTATGTACTCATAGATGGGAAATACCTTATTAAAATTATGTATTTGATTAATAATGTCAAGCAAAAAAGCTCATTATGAAATTTTAAGTGAAGAAAGAAGAGCACAAAATTGTGTAAATGGTAAAATTTGTACTTCATAAAACTGAAATATACATAAAATCAATATTATATATTATGCATAAAATTAGGCTGGAAGCAAATACTTCAATATATAGAAACTAGTTTTTATTATCTTTTCAGCTATACTCATGGCATATGGAAATTCCTGGGCCAGGGATGGAATCTGAGACTGAGCTGCAAACTACACCACAGCTACAGCAAAGCCCAGTCCTTAACCCATTGCACCAAAGTGGGAACTCCTAAAAATAAGTTCTTCCTTAGTGGTAGGGTCATCATTGATAATGGTTTTTATTGTATTTTAATAATTTTATTTTTTAATTACTCAGTGAATTTACTACATTTATAGATGTACAATGATCATCACAATCCAATTTTATAGGATTTCCATCCCACACCATCAGTGCATCCCCCAACCCTCCAATCTGTCTCCTTTGGAAACCATAAGTTTTTCAAAGTCTGTGAGTCAGTATCTGTTCTTCAAAGAAGTTCATTCTGGAGTTCCCGTCGTGGCGCAGTGGTTAACGAATCCGACTAGGAACCATGAGATTGTGGGTTCGATCCCTGCCCTTGCTTAGTGGGTTAACGATCCGGCATTGCCGTGAGCTGTGGTGTAGATTGCAGACGCGGCTCGGATCTTGCGTTGCTGTGGCTCTGGCGTAGGCCGGTGGCTACAGCTCCGATTCGACCCCTAGCCTGGGAACCTCCATATGCCGTGGAAGCGGCCCAAGTAATGGCAAAAAGACAAAAAAAAAAAAAAAAGAAGTTCATTCTGTCCTTTTTTCAGATTCCACATATCAGTGATAGCATTTGATGTTGGTGTCTCATTGTATGGCTAACTTCACTTAGCATGATAATTTCTAGGTCCATCCATGTTGCTAAAAATGCCAGTATTTCATTCCTTTTAATGGCTGAGTAATATTCCATTGTATATATGTACCACATCTCCTTGATCCACTCCTCTGTCGATGGACATTTAGGTTGTTTCCATGTTTTGGCTATTGCAAATAGTGCTGCAATGATCACGGAGTACATGTGTCTTTTCAAGTCATGGTTTTCTCTGGATAGATGCCCAGGAGTGGGATTGCTGGATCAAATCAATAAAATTAGAAATGAAAAAGGAGAAGTAACAACGGATATCACAGAAGTACAAAGGATCATAAGAGACTACTACACACAACTATATGCCAATAAAATGGAAAACGTAGAAGAAATGGACAAATTCTTAGAAAAGTACAATCTTCCAAGACTAAACCAAAATGAAATAGAAAAGATGAAAGGACCAATCACAAGCACTGAAATTGAAACTGTGATTAAAAAACTTCCAACAAACAAAAGTCTGGGACCAGAAGACTTCACAGGTGAATTCTATCAAACATTTAGAGAAGAGCTAACACCTATCCTTATGAAACTATTCCAAAAAATCACAGAGGAAGGGACATTCCCAAACTCATTCTATGAGGCCACCATCACCCTCATACCAAAACCAGACAAAGATACCACAAAAAAAGAAAATTACAGGCCAATTTCACTGATGAACATCGATGCAAAAATCCTCAACAAAATAATATCAAACTGCGTCCAACAATACATTAAGAGGATTATACATCATGATGAAGTGGGATTTATGCCAGGGATGCAAGAATTCTTCAGTATCTGCAAATCAATCAGTGTGATACACCACATTAACAAACTGAAGAACAAATACCATATGATCCTCTCAATAGATGCAGAAAAAGTCTTTGACAAAAATCCAACACCTATTTCCAATAAAAACCATTCAGAAAGTGGCATGGAGGGAACCTACCTCAACATAATAAAGGCTATATATGACAAACCCACAGCCAACATCATTCTCAATATAAAAGCTGAAAGAATTCCTGCTGAGATCAGGATCAGTAGTGTCTGCTCTCACCACTACTTTTCAACATAGTTTTGGAAGTCCTAGCCACAGCAATCAGAGAAGTAAAAGAGATAAAAGGAATCCAAATTGGAAAGGAAGAAGTAAAACTATCACTATTTACAGGTGACATGTTACTATACCTAGAGAACCCTAAAGACTCTACTAGAAAACTGTTAGAGCTCATCCATGAATTTGGCAATGTCACAGGATACAAAATTAATACACAGAAATCAACAGAATTTCTATATACTAACAACAAAAGATCAGAAAGAGAAATTAGGGAAGCAATCCCATTTACCATCACATCCAAAAGAATAAAATACCTGGGAGTAAACCTACTAAAGAGACAAAAGACCTGTACTCTGAAAACTGTAAGATGCTGATGAAAGAAATCAAAGATGACACAAATAGAGGGAAAGACATACCATGCTCTTGGATTGGAAGGAACAATATTATCAAAATGACTACAAGGCAATCTACAGATTCAATGCAATCCCTATCAAATTACCAAGGACATTTTTCACAGAACTCGAACAAAATATTTTAAAGTTTGTTTGGAAGTACAGAAGACCCAGAATAGGCAAAGACATCCTGAAAAAGAAAAATGGAGCTAGAAGAATCAGGCTCCTGGACTTAAGACTATACTCCAAAGCAAAAGTCATCAAAACCATATGGCACTGGCACAAAGACAGACATATGGATCAGTGGAACAGAATAGAAAGCCCAGAATTAAACCCACACACTTACAGTCAACTAATCTATGACAAAGGAGGCAAGAATATACAATGGAGAAAGGACAGCTTGTTCAATAAGTGGTGCTGGGAAAACTGGACAGCCACAGGTAAAAGAATGAAATTAGAACACTCCCTAACACCATACACAAAAATAAACTCAGAATGGATTAAAGACCTAGATATAAGACCAGATACTGTAAAACTCTTAGAGGAAAACAACTCTTAGAGGCCAAACACTCTCCAACATAAATAACAGCAACATCTTCTCAGATCTGCCTCTTTGAGTGATGTCAGTAAAAGCAAAAATAAATAAATGGGACTTAATCAAACTTAAAAGTTTCTGCCCAGCAAAGGAAATCCTAAACAAAATGAAAAGACAACCCACAGAATGGGAGAAAATACTTGTAAATGAATCGACTGACAAGGGATTAATCTCCAAAATTTATAAACACTACTTAATACCAAAAAAAAAGAACCCCATTAAAAAATGGGCAGAAGATCTAAACAGACAATTCTCCAAAGAAGACATACGGATGGCTAAAAAAAAAAAAAAAAAACCACGAGAAAAGATGTTCAGCATCACTCATTATTAGAGAAATGCAAATCAAAACCACTATGAGATACCACCTTACACCAGCCCAAATGGCCATCATCAAAAAGTGCTAGAGAGGGTATGGAGAAAAAGGAACCATATTACACTGTTGGCAGGATTGTAAATTGGTGCAACTACTGTGGAAAACAGTACGGAGATTCCTCAGAAAACTAAAAATTGTAATATTTTAAAATGTATGTAATAAAGTATTATCAGTACAAGTAAATAAATTCAATAATAAAACAATAAATACTTGCCTATACCTGGCTACAATTTTATGCAACCAATATGAAAATTAACCATGATAATTTTTGAATTATATATGAAATCCTCTATATATGAAATCTAATACTCAAGGATGTGATTTAATAACAATGGCACATACATGGATATCCTAATTATTTAGACTTCATGAGGGGCATTATCCTTCTTCTTAAATGTAAAATTATGAGATGGAGTCCCTTTGGCTTCTTACTCTGCCAGGCTCTGTAATAGATATACTTACTTTTTTGATAAAACAGAAAAGATAAATGAGTATAATCTGTATTTCATGGGTGAGAGAGGGATTAAAAGAGATGAATTAAGAAAAGTATATAGTTGGGTGACAAGCGTATATGGAGACTCAGTAGATATTAATCGCTCTTCCCTCTCTGTTTTTCCATGTAAATTGGAAAGTTTTCCACATAAACCTGTTAAGCGTACTTATAAATACCTGATTTGCCACAGACAGCAAATATTCCTAAGAATATTATAATTACCTCTCTTTAATCATTTTAAGACAACTCTTTCATTAGGATCTATTTCTCTAAGACTTACTTAGAATAATTTTGGCTCTGGGCTCTACTGCTACCCATAAAGATAGGCCCACATCCAATTATTTAGATGTTTCTTGGAATGATCTGGCACCTTGTCCTGTAGAGCCAACTACTTCTCTCATCAAACAGAAGTACTGAAGGAATCTTCCTCCAAGAAATTCTTTCTTGGATCCCAAGCCTTGTAATAACTTTAAAAATAAGTAAACTATTTCCTAAGTTAAAAAAAAAGATAAGTAGAAAAAATTGTATTGGGGAAATAACTATTAAAAAATAATAATTACAAAACATTAAAAAAGATAGGAATATAAAGCTATCATGGGGCAAACTTTACATGCTAATTTAACACGTTTTGTTGTTGTTTTAGGTGGGTTTTTTTTGCAAAATATTAAGGGGTTGTTTTTTTTGTTTTGTTTTGTTTTCTGTTTGTTTGCTTTTCCTTTTTAGGTCCACACTCATGGCATATGGACATTCCCGGGCTAGAGCCCAGTCAGAGCTACAGCTTCTGGCTATACCACATCTGTGACCTACACCACATTGGCTCACGCCGATACCAGATTCCTGACCCACTGAGCAAGGCCAGGGATCAAACTTTATGGATAGTGTCAGATTCATTTCCAATGTGCAACAATGGGAACTCCTGCAGGAATTTTAATGAAAGTTATCTAAATCCCTTGCGTATATCCAAATTGTTTATCCAGAGTTCAATGAAGAGATAATTGGAAGTTGGGAAAAGACAGGCAGAGGGAGAAAAAGGAGAAGCAAGAGATAACAGATTAAAAGGCAACCTACAAGGTGATGTTTTTTGTGTGCATTGTGTCACATCTCCTTAATGAAAGCTTGATAGCAAGGATTGCTGACTTAATTGTGGAAGAAAGTGGGAGACGCCACACTTGTCCGAAGAGTTGGAGAAATACACTCCTTTAAAGTTGTATAGACCCTCTGTTCTCACCAACTGTGACTGGTTGCAAAATACAAATTTATTCTCCATAGCAGGAGTAATTTCATTATGGAGCCATATGTATGCAGCTGAATAACCCATTTGACTTTTCCTCATTTTATTTCAAACATATCGATGGATATGTCAGAAACAATCATATGTAAAATGGTAAAATAATTAGATGGAAAGTTACTACCAATTTTAAAGATTTAAAAATCATTTTTTTAACTAAAATAAAGCAAAATACACATGTAAGGAAACATGCTTTACTTGTAATAAGGTTCAGCTTTGTTAAAATATATTTTTTATAATACAAATGACCATTTACAAATGAAATGACTTATATTAAAAACTTAAGATGTGTTTATGCTAAGAAAATGTGCTATAAATATCATATCCTATATACCACATGAAAAAGGAGGAGGATCTGTTAAGTGGACATGTGGTTATGATTGGGGCAGTTCTGCATGTCCCACTTGTGACTATCCTTCTCCTCTTTCAAGATACTCCCTTTAAAGTCAGTCTTAAGACTTGCTTTGATGGATAAAATCTAAACAAAGCCCATGTGGGCAACTTCCAGGTAGGTGTTTTAAGAACCAATCAATGCTTTGCTACCTCCCTTCTTTCCTTGTGCCAGGATGACCAGGGTTGCTCCAGGTAAGGAAGGGTTTATAGTCTGGTTCCCAGAAAAGGAACAACATAGGATCAAGCCCATCGCTAACCCACATGATGATGTAGTATGAATGAGGACTAAATGCCCTTTTAAACCAGAGGGATGTGCAGCTTAACCTAAGTCATCCTGATTAATGCTGACAATGAAACGTTTTTAACTTTACATGCGGTTGTCTTCATACTGTGCAGAAACAACCAATATCCATTGGTCACTTTCCTGGTCAGTCATTTATTAACCAAATATTAAGCACGGCTCTGTGCTAGATCCTGGGGAGATTGCAGTAGACATGACCAATTCTCTACTTTTAGGGAATTTGCATTCGAGGAGGAAGAGGTGAACACTACACATGTAAAGGCTTTAAAAAAAATCATTTCAGATTATAAAATGTCCTATAAGGAAAATGAATGGGAGTAGAGAAGAAAATCTAGAAAGAAGATGACTGCTAGGCTCAGGTTTAAATAACCAGAAAGAGCCCACTATAGAAATAATCAAGGAAGTTATAAGCCAAGCAAAGGAAACAACATGTACAAAACCAGCAAGTTTGATCTCCTTGAGGGACAGAAAGAATACCTGTCCAGGTAGAGTTCAGTGGAGGCAGGGAGGCAGGAATTGAGGTTGGGGACCTAGACAACTTCTGGGGCCACCTCTGACATTTATGGGTCCAGGAAAAGACTGCAGCTGGAAATCTTGGGTCCCAAACAGAGCCCCCTTTTTCTTTTCTGTCTCCATTCTACAAAAGACCTTATCATATATGCGGATACCCCAGTGCACATGTCAACAGACTTCTTTCAAATTCTCTCTTTTTTTTTTTTTTTTGTTCTTTTAGGGCCATACCCATGGCATATGGAGTTTCCCAGGCTAGGGGTAGAATAGGAGCAGTCGCCATTGGCCTACACCACAGCCACAGCAACACAAGATCCAAGCCACATCTGCAACCTACACTACAGCTCCTGCAACACTGGATCCTTAACCCACTGAGCATGGCCAGGGATGGAACCCACAACCTCACGGTTCCTAATCAGATTTTCTTCCACTGTGCCACGACGGGAACTTCCTTTATTTCAAATTTTTAACACTTGACACCCCCTAGGCCTAAGAACACTCACAATGCAGGCTCAGTCTACAGAAAATGAACCTGCATAGACCTGGGGAGTGAGCTCTGTGTCATCAGGGCAAAGGTTTCTAGAAGCACAGCCTAGATTAGGAAGGATGCCTGCGCTCTGCGTAGCCACACCTCCTTGCCCAGAAGACCACTTACCCATCAGTGAAAGCTCTGGGTAGACAAAGGCTAGAGTGGGCCCTTCATGTCAGATCCAGTGGTGTTACTGACAAGGACTATATCCGGTTGAGACTATGGTAAAGTTTCAAGAGTTTGCTATATGAAAATAACAAATGACAATGTTCCAGGCTCTGAGAAGGAACTGACACAATCCTTTCTCCCAAAGCAACACACTTAATTTGCAGAAATCCCCCCCAAATGAGAAACATATATTTAATAGTTAGGCCAAACTGGAGAAAGTGGCCAGTCATTTATTCTCTCTGGTATAAAGGACCAGAACACTGAGAATCATGGGAAGGTATACCTATCAAGAGAATGGTTCAGAGAAATATCAGGCTGTCATCAGATGTGGAAATTCCCCGTCACTAAGACATCAAAGGATTATAAATTCAAATGGCTACTGGGTCTAGTAAGCAACTTGCATCAGTGAAATAAGATGTAACTGCTACTGAGTTCCAGATGCTGAAGCATGGGTATGGGTAGATATTCTAAATTTTTCAAGAGAAGCCAGGTGTCCACATGTATGTTAAGTTTCCCAAATTAAGAAATGTAGGGAGAAAAATCAAAGGAATTTTAAACTCTGGGCAGTACACATATACAGGACTATGGACTGGATTATAACTATAGGTGATAGATTTAAAACTTTGGCCAAAGATCAAAATCCAGATGAGGGAATATTCAGGCATGAGTTGAGTGGCCAAAATAGATTTTACTATTGTTTTCAAGAATGAGATTCCCAAAATTTATATTTATATGCCATATTTCTCTTTTATTTCCTAAATTTCTATTACACTTTCTGACTTCTTTCTAATAGCCAGGGCATCTATAAACCTGGGTTCTCTTTCTCAGCCATCACTCCTGGAAGCTCTAGGATATAGCCTGTCCTCGAAGTCTCTGCTGCATGGACTAAACTCATCTGTAGGCAAAATAAATTCATGTGGACTTAGAAGTTTTCCTGCCTTCAAAACCCATCACCAGATGGCAGAGGTTTATAATTAGTAATTTGGATTAAGAAATCATCTTTAAGGGAGGAAAAAATGTGGAATCAGATCCATACTAAGTCGCAAGGTCTTTGACCAAGAGCACATTGCCAGAAGGAAGTTAAACGAAAACTTAGGAAGCCTGAATGTTAATATATATAATGATCAACACCTTATGTTTCTATCATGTTTTCTCAATTTCAAAGCATGTTCACCTATTTTCTACTTTATCTCATTCCCTCAAATCTTTATCACTTAATCATGAGATTTTAGTGTCCTCTAGTTCTAGTAAGGAGAGAGCAAGAATGGATAAACAGCAAGGTCCAAGGTCCTGCGTTTAGTATAAAGAAACATATTCACTATCCTGTTACAAATCATAATGGAAAAATAATATATGTTTATATAGATATTAATATATATTATTTATAATATATTAATTTACAATGGAAATTAACACAACTTAGTAAATCAACTATACTTCAATAAAATCAATTTTTAAAAATAGCTTCGACCTTCTTTGTAAAGTTTAAGAGAAGAAACTTCATAGCTTAATGTTTTTCTTATTTAATCTGCACTCATATATGAATATACTGTAACTCAAAGATTGTTATGGACTGAATTGTGTCCCCTCCAAAAAGCATATGTAGAAGACCTAAACTCCATGTGACTACATTTGGAAACAGAGCCTTTAAGGAGGTAATTAAGGCTAGATGAGGTCATAAGTATGGGGACTTAATCCAATATAACTGGTGTCCTTATAAGAAGAGAGAGAGATGCCAGGACGTGCATGCCTAGAGGAAAGTTCTAGTAAGGAGAGAGCAAGAAGTTTGCAAGCCAAGGGAAGAAGCCTTGAGAGAAACCAAACCTGCTGACACCTTGATCTTGGGCTTCTAAGCTCCAAAACTGTGAAAAACAAAATTCTGTTACTTAAGCTACTTTAAAGTATTTTTTATGGCAGTCATAGAAGACTAATACAAGGATATTAAGTGTAAATTTGATTTCCTCGTTTTCTTGAATGCAATCTCTTTCTAGAGTATAGGTTCAATCCATGTTTATTGAGCAACCATCATTCAATGGAACTGACTACACAGTGACCCAAATTAACTGTTAGGATGGCCTGAAACACTAGAGCAGTTATTTCTCAATTCAGTTATCTATGAATTGTGATCATATCTGCACCTTATCTCCTTATTCTGAAATATGGTCACATTGCTTTAGACTCTATTAGCAATTAAATCAAAACAGATCCTGTGCTGAACCAATTAATTGTTAAGAAATCAACTAAATCTATCTCAAAATAATTATTGGATCTGTGCAGACTAAAATTAATCATATTCTATGGAACTTTACTATAAATCCTATTACAGCTTCATAAAATTAGAAATTGTAAAATATACCTTATTAAGCTATTTTTCCCTGCAAGTTTTTATCATCATAGTTCTTCTGTGAAAGCACTAAAATCATAATGAGTTCTCTGCCTCGTCTCTAATGTGCTCATCATAATAGAGTGAACAATTGAGGGCTCAAAAACCTGAGTGCATAAGACAAGGCAAGTTCATAGAGAAATTCATTGTGTAAGAGACTCATTTGTGGAAGAATTAGGGCATATATGGAAGATTTGGAATAAGAAAGAGAACAAAAAATTCACAGATGTCACTTGAAGTCAGCATAATATTGAAAGACAATCCTAAACTATACCGAAATGAATAATAGGGAAAAGATAAGAAATTTCTACATTTTACTTCTCTCACAAAACAACCTTAAAATTATCTTTTCTTTAAAAAAAAAGCATATATTGGCATATTTCTAGTTCTGGCTTTGACAAAGAATAAAATATCATATTTGACTTTCCACTATAAATAAATATAAAGTTGGGCAAAAATATGTGAAGCCATTGTTCTTATGCATTGAAAAATAGAGAATGCAGGTCTGTAATCTTTGAGAGGAAATATACACAGAAGGTGAGTAACACATTCATCTGAGCTTTCTGCCAGGGACCACATTCCAAATTGTGGTACAAGGAAATGAAGCCAAACAGGTAACAGCAGTCTTCTTACTCTGAGAAAGCCAAGACTACTGTTTTGAGGCTATTGAGGCAACTGGAATTTATGAAGCAGAATATCAGAGAGGAAAAATTAAACAGAAAGGAAGCTCCAAGTATCCAAGTATATGTGTCCCCTTCTACCTTTGGCTAATTACTAAGTTGCACATAGACTGTGTGAGTCTATGAGACCTACTAAGGGCTGTGAGCAGAAGGGACATTTTTGGCTCATATGGTACAGGGAAATCTTAGAGTTCCAACCACCCACAGATGAAGTAGTCTTATAAAGATTATAGTCATTCGGAGTTCCTGTTGTGGCTCAGCATTAACAAACCCAACTAGAATCCATGAGGACGTGGGTTCAATCCCTGTCCTTGCTCAGTGGGTTAAGGTTCCAGTGTTGCCATGAGCTGTGATGTTATGTAGGTCACAGATGCGGCTCAGATCCCACATTGCTGTGGCTGTGGCATAGGCTGGCAGCTGCAGCTCCAATTCAGCCCCTAGCCTTGGAACTTCCATAGCCACAGGTGCCGCCATAAAAAGCAAAAAAAGAAAAAAAGAAGAGATAAAAGACTATAGTCATTCACCTGAAACACTACAAAGAACAAGCTTTAGCAATAAAATCCATGCTCTGCAGTAAAGTTTCCATTACAACAGGATCAAGATGATTGTATAATAAATTGACTGACAAAATAAAGCAACACTCTCTAAAGATAACGAAGTTCAGAATTTCCATGAAATATCATCAACAATTCCTAGCATTCAATAAAAAAAAAATACCAAATACATAAAGAAGCTTGAAAATATGACCCATAACTGGAAAAAAAACATCTGGATGGTAATGTTAACATAAATGTTAATATATGTATGTATGTATCTGGTCTTTTTTATTAGTAGTCAGTTAGTCACTGTATGTGAGATTTCCATAGAGGAGAGGTTATGTGTGAGTGTGTGTGGCAACAGGGGTTATATGGTAAATTCCTGTACTTTCCATCCAATTTTGGTATGAACATAAAACTGCTCTAAAAACTATTATTTATTAATTTTAATAAAGGGGCACCATAAAAATGAATGATCAAGTCACAACCTAGGAAAATATTTATATATTTATGTGTAATATGCTATGTATGTAATGTTTGCATATACATAGACATATGTATTTTACATGCACATGACAAAGGTCTTGTGCCAATAGTATGTAAAGAACGCTACAACTGAATAATAAACAGACAAAGCCAAAAATGGTCCAGGGACTTAAACAGACACTTCATAAAGGAAGACACACAGGTGGCCAATAAGCACATGAAACACTGCCCATCATCATCACTCATATGAGAGAAAAACCTGCAATGAGACATGATTTCCATCAAACTGTCTAGAACTAAAATGATTGACAATAACAAGTATTGTCAAAAATATGAGTTGTTGGGGAGTTTCCACTGTGGTACAGCAAGTTAAGGATCCCACATTGTCTCTGTGGCAGTTCAGGTCCCTGCTGAGGCATGGGTTGGATCCACCACCAGGCACAGGGATTAAGGATTCAGTGTTGCCACAACTGTGGCATAGGTCACAGCTGCAGCTCAAATTCAGTCACGGGCCTGGGAAATTCCATGTGCTGTGGGTGCAGCCAAAAAAACAAAATATGTTGTTGGAAGTATAAAATGTTACAATATCTTTGGATAACAGTTTGGCAATATTTTTCATAAATTTATAGTTACACTTACCCTAAGACTAAATAATTCTACTCCTAGGTATTTATACAAGAGTAATAGAAACATGTTCATCCAAGATTTGTAGAAGAATCTTCACTGAAGCTGTAGTCATAATAGGGCAGAAATAGCAACAACACACACATTCACATCAAGAGTAGAAATGACCAGCAAATTGGACTATATTCATACAATGGAAAATGACCAGAGGAAGATGGAGCAGGCTCATGCTGGCTCAGAAGAGCTCACTGTGCAATTTTCAGGAATTTTTCAAAATGACTGATGACATGTTGGTAGCTTGAAATTTGCTGCTTTCAGAGTGTTTACATCAGGCTACCATTCAGAATTTCTTGTTTTGTTTGTCTTAGGGATTTTGTTTTGGGGATTTTTTGAAATCTAGCTTAAACATTTAAACATTTATCAATGCATCACTAAATACAACACAAAAATAAAGAAAGTAACAAACAACTAGAATTCTAAAAATATGGTTGAATATCAAAAGCTCTATGCTGAGTAAATAAAGCCAGACATAGAAGAGCACCAATTTTATTCATATGGTATCCATAGAAAAAGCTCCAGAACAGGAAAATTTAATCTATGGTAAAAAAAATTAGAACACTGGTTGTCTCCAGAGTCAGTTCAGGAACTCTCTGGGATAATGAAAGTGTGCCATTTATTTATTTATTTATTTATTTATTTAGGTCTCTTTAGGGCTGCATTGGCAGCATATGGAAGGTTCCAGCCTAGGGGTCAAATCGGAGCAGTAGCTGCTGGCCTATGCCACAGCCATAGCAACATGGGATCTGCGCTGTGTCTGCCACCTACACCACAGCTCATGGCAGTGCCAGATCCTTAACCCACTGGCCAGGGACTGAACCTGTGTCCTTGTGGTTACTAGTCAGATTCGTTTCCACTGAACCACTATGGAAACTCCAAATGTGTTATTCTTGATGTCAATCTTAGCTATACAGAGATATACATTTCTCAAAATTCTTTGATAACATTCCTCTCACTTTTATTGTGAACCTAAACTGCTCGAAAATAATTGTCTTTAAAAACACATTGAAGGATTGTAAATTGTTGCAACCACTGTGGAAAGCAGTACGGAGGTTCCTCAGAAAACTAAAAATAGAACTAACGTTTGATCCAGCAATCCCACTCCTGGGCATCTACCCAGAGAAAACCACGACTCGCAAAGACACATGTACTCCGTGATCACTGCAGCACTATTTGCAGTAGCCAAAACATGGAAACAACCTAAATGTCCATCGACAGAGGAGTGGATCAAGAAGATGTGGTACATATACACAATGGAATATTACTCAGCCATTAAAAAGAATGAAATACTGGCATTTTTAGCAACATGGATGGAACTAGAAACTATCATGCTAAGTGAGATCAGTCATACAATGAGAAACCAACATCAAATGCTTTCACTGACATGTGGAATCTGAAAAAAGGACAGACTGAACTTCTTTGCAGAACAGATGCTGACTCACAGACATTGAAAAACTTATGGTCTCTAAAGGAGACAGTTTGGGGGGTGGGGAGATGTGCTTGGGCTGTGGGATGGAAATCCTGTGAAATCAGTTTGCTATGATCATTATACAACTACAGATGCGATAAATTCATTTGAGTAATAAAAAAAGAAAAAAAAGAAAAACACATTGAGCCCCAAAACAACAACAAAAAAACCCCAACACATTGAAAAGATTCTTATGTGAGAAAAAGAATGTGTGTGTATATATGTATATGTATATATACATGTGTGTCTGTGTATGACTGAGTCACTTTGCTGTAAAGCCGAAATTACAGAACATTATATATCAACTATAATAGAAAAAATAAAAATCTTTAAAAAAAAGAAAAGGCACCTGTGCAGTTTGCTGTACACAAACTATATCTCAATAAAATATAATGCACAAAAGTATATGCTGGAATTCAATAAACTATAAATAAAACAGATCAACAATAAACTGAATAAAACAGCCAAGGCAGTGACTTACTTACGAAGTAGCATTCACCTACTATTTCTACTGCTGCTGCTGCTATTATCACTACTCTTGCTATGATTCCACTGTATTGGATATGATAAATCATGTCTGATGGCACAGATTTCCTCATATAAGATTTAAAAAGAAAAGTATGGACCAATAAGCCAGCTGACCTATGTGACTCTTACCAATATATTAGCATATTTTTTTGTTTTTCACAGTACCATCTTTAGTCTAAAACTTGACACATTGTGTAATATGCAGACTGCCTTTACAGGCCAAAGTCATGAAATGAGAATTTGGAACAATGAGAAAATTTTGGTCTTTTTTTTTTTTTTGCTTTTTTAAATCTAATTGTTTAGAATATATCTCACTGAAATTCATATCAAAACAATTTTTCATTTCTCCTGTCTAACAGCACACGGTTTATACCTCAATCTAGCATTCCTTTTATTTTGCTCTGTTTTATGGGCACTTTATAACCTATTTTATATCTCCATGAAATCAGTTGCACCTTCAGGGCAAGGACAATGACCCGTTCTTACTTGTGTCTCCAAGCACACATAACATACGGGTTTATACAGGATTCAGGGGCCACTCAATGCCTGATAAATTGACTTGATTTCTTTGCAGAAACATTGTCTATGACATCAGTAACATTTCTGCATAGCAGAGGCTTTAGCCATCACTTTATATGGTATCAACTAATGCAGGCTTATCAAATAGAACATAAACCTCTATTTCTTCCCAAGTATATTCTAGTAAACTTCCACCATTCTTGGATATCAAAGACAGCAACAACAAGAAATGAACAGTTCCTATTTTCAGGGGAATCAGAGAAAGGAAAGAAGAGGAGAGAAGATTTTGACTAACCTTAGTCAAGAAACTGCTATGTGCTAGACATTATGTGCATCAGCATTTTTAATTTTCACAGCAAGCCCGTTAGTAGTCTAATTTGGATGTGAGCAAAACTGAGTTTCTGATAGTCTCCTGCTCATGCTTACAAAGCTGTTAGGTCAAAGAAACCTGTTCTCTCTGTAACTTCATGTTATTTTCACTACGAAAAAGAACTTCACAAAAACATACCGATAAAAGTTTGTTACCCTGATCGCATTAATGCTACCAATGCTACAGGCTTTAGTAGAATGGCAAATGTTTAAGTTTCTAATTACAGTTATGTCAAGGTGTTTTCGAGCTTCTGTTGAAGAGGAAAAATAAAAATGAGATTTTTTTTACCATCTAATAACTATAATGCAAAACAAAAATTGTATACATATAAAAACATTAATGGAAAGGAGAAAAATCAAGCAGAGAAAAAAAGAACATTTCCTGAATAAGGTAAAATATCAGAAGAAAAATGAATAAATATCTAGATAACATATTCCTTTCTATTATATCTATGATTCTAGTTAATCACAATTGATTAGAGTTCCCTTGTGGCACTGAGCATGTTATGGATCCAGCGTTGTCACTGCAGCAGCTCAGGTCACTGCTGTGGCACAAGTTCGATTCTGACCCAGGAATTTCCACACACTGTGGACGTGGCCAAAAAAAAAAAAAATGCATATGATAAATTTAAATTGCATATTTTATCAGATTTTTGTTTCTTTTCCTAGAAAATAATTAACTATTTGCTTTTATTTTATATATGTATATACCATCTTTATTTTTGAAGAAATAGCAAACCATCTGGAAACTATTAAATGTTGAATGAATAATTATTATTAAATTACACTTGATATTATTGATGACTTCATTTATTTTGACAGTTTATCTCAGAACAGAAGAGTTTACTATATTTATAAATTTCTTGGCTAGACAATTTGTATTCTGCATATGTTCCAGACCACGAAGAAATGATGTTTATACCCTTAACTAAATGCATACACCATTAAAAATTCTCCTTATACATATCCAATGTCAGTCACTGTTTCAGAAAGGATATCTTCCTTATAGCTAAGGTAAAAACACTCTGTATCCTATTTCTTTTAGCAATTTATCACTTAAATTGAAAAGAAAAAGAAAAAAACATTGTATTTGTTTTGCCATTTAGCTCTTTTCAATTTCCTTCACCATATGTTATGCAGTATTTTGCAGCAAACACTGTGTCTGCTGCCGTATAGAGCTGCATTGCAAATGACGGAAGGCAGGAGAAATCCTAAACTCTATTATCCTCAAGTTCAAATCCTCGTTCTTGACCAGCATATCTAGTTTTACTACTTGTGTATTGAATTGCCTCCTAATAAGACATTAAAAAACTTTCCCCTTATCATCACTCTCTCTCTCTCTCTCTCTCTCTCTCTGTCTACAAGGTGACCTCATTGAGAGAAGTGAATTGTACAGACCAGGAAAAAAAAATGGTGTTTGTAATCTACACATGCTAGGCTCTGATTTTATCAGCATGCTTTGCAGCAGATATCCAGGTAGGCTTCCAACTGGTACAATTGTTACAGAGCAGGGAAAGTTGTCACGTGCAGCTGTGATGTGTCTTCCCTATTTCAGCTCTCCTTCCAAAAAAAATTCAATTCACATCTCACTTCAACATGAACCAAGGGCTTTGTTTGCCATGTTAGTCTGTGCAAAGAAAATGGTATTAGATTGGTGTATCAAGACATCTTTTTCACTTTTGGAAAAGCTTTGCTATTTTCTTATAGCATCTTCAGCTAAAAGTGTCAAAAAAGTATGACATTGGTTTACTCATTTACACCTTCAGCCTAATATTTTTTTTTTCTTGAGGAACAAATAAGGGTATTTAACAACCATAAACATTCATTTTATATTAACTTTCCCCAATGCTGATGGGACTGTGGTTTGAGAGGATGTCTATCAAAGTTTCCTTGACTATTTAAGAGATAAAGTTGAGAATGAGAAAAAATAAGCCAATTCCATAGTGCAGTACTTCTTGATCCCTTTTTCTCCTTCAGTTACTTTTATTAATAAGGTGAATATATATGTAAAAAATGAATCATAGAAGTTCCCACTGTGGTGTGGTAGGTTAAGAATCTGATCGCAGAGGCTCTGTTCGCTGCAGAGATGTGGGTTCAATCCCCAGCTGGGCCCAGCCAGTTAGAGAATCCCACATTGCTGGAGCTGTGGCTCTGATTCAATAAAGTCATAAAAAAAAATCTAATCATAAGATAAACTTATATTGATGCAAGTTCCTTCTGGAGAGGGGGGTACGTTAACTTTGAAATTTACATGTACTGGAGGGTTGCCAGAAGAAAATACAGGATGACCAGTTAATTTTGAATTTCAGATAATCAAGAAATAAATTTGAGCATATGTCTCAAATATTCCATGGAAGTACTTATATTCATTTTCACTAGAATTAAAATAGAGCTCCAGTTTTAGGAGCAGAGAGTTTGGAAGCAGGATCTAGGAGTAAAAGTTGGAAGGGTTTCTTGACCAGAGAGAACTTTTTATAGGACATCACTACAAATAAGGTTGGCAAGGAAATGGCAGCTAAGTCAACCAATGCAGTTTGGAGAAGGTCAAATCCTTGTATCAAGGTAATCCTGACCCTGTGTCTCTCTTTGGTAAAACATTGGGTACCTCACTATATTCTGAGGTTGGTCTTGAGAAATTTATTGACTTAAAATGATTTAAGTTATGATGCATGGGAAGATAAAGGGCATTTGAAAAATTCTCTGTCTCTATTCAGGTCCTTCAATAGTCAGACATATGCAAGTATGACACCAGTGAGAACCCCACTGTCACAGAGAGAGAATCCATTAGACACATGCGATAGTTAGCTACGTTATCCCAAAGTTCCCTAACTGCTGAATGTGTCTTCAGGGCCAGCTGGTTAATAGGGCAATTTAGAAGAGTAAGGTACAAAACGAGTGACATCCAGCACAGATGAGTTGGAAATATGGGGCTATGACAGTAACGTGCACCTTGAGAGACATAAAGTAACGTGCACGTCATTCCCATACACTTTTTGATCACTAAAGCAGTACATGATGCTTGGTTTCTGCTGATGCACTCGTCTGTTCCAAGATGATAATTGATTAATAAAACCTTCATTTATAAAAGATTAGTTTTAGAATAGAGTCATCCTTTCCTAAAAGAGGAACAAATTATCACTGTAGTTGAAGTGAGACACAACCAAGTTCATCAAGTTCCCCTTAGATAAAGCTAGAAATAGGACCACGAAAGCCAAATCAAGATGTCCAATGGAAGGGAGCCTGTAGTCCTTAAATAAGGGTGGTGACAAAAGCAAGGAGGGTGAAAGAAAGTAGCATTTGTGTCACTGTTTTTCCAAACACTATCTCTTTTAATCCTTGTAACCCATTTCTGCCTCATTTCAAAGTCCCTGCCCTTTCTTTGGCATCATGCCATGCATTATTCATTCACTCATTTATTCACTTAACAATGGTGTATAAGATAGTCCAATTTTCACATAGATTAAGTATTCACACACAGACACATTCACATGCACATCTTTAACCTTCTACTTTTTGATAACAACCATTTATTGAAATAGCATGCTATAGTATCATAGCAACAACTGATATTGCATTTACAGGCATGATGTATTTACCTCTGGCTTGAAAAGGTACCTTTTCTTAATGACACAGTTTGGACAGGGGCTGAGAAATATTGGCCAAGAGAGGACTTCCACTGTTTCCAGATACGCATTTCCAAAGAGCATAATTAGTTCTCTGCCTAAGTATGATTTTTCCCATGAGATGCTAACCTTGCTTAGCCTAAAGGACATTTGATGTAGAGGGTACCCAGGGTTATCAACTGCTAATTTATCCTGCCACGTGGGATCATACATTATATTGACTCCAATGAGAAAACTGAATTTGGATAAGAATAATCTATCTTAGAAACGGGTGCTATCATCATGGCCGAGGAGAAAAGAGGAGTCAGCTTCTTTCTTTCTTTCTTTCTTTTTTGCCCGCCTTCCCGGTACGGCAATGGGAAATCACTTTTGTCTTACTTATGTGTTAGTTTTCTTTGGCTTCCATGGCAAATTGCCACAAACTGGGTGGCTTAAAAACAGCAAGTTATTGTTTGGAGTTCTGGAGGCTAGAAGTCTGAGGTCAAAGTGTTAGCAGTCCTGATTTCTTCTGAGGGCTGTGGGAAAAAAGTCTGTTCCATCCTTCTCTCTTCCCTTCTGGTGGTTGGCTAGAAAACTTCTGTAATCCTTGACTTGTAGAATTCTACCTTCATCATCACATGGCATTTTCTCCATGTCCAGGACTATCTCCAAATTCTCCCTTTTTATAAGGAAACCAGTCATATTGGATTAAAGCCTGCCATAATGACCTAACTTTACCCAATGACTTTTTCTCCAAATAAAGTTATATCTGGGGTACTGAGTCTTAGGACTTCAACATAAGAAACTTGCCTAGGGTGTGGGGAGGGGACGTACAATTCAACTCATCGTACTTGTGAAGGCTGGCTGATTTGTAAGCGTGGAATAGTGTTTATAGACAGCCTCCCTGACTGTGCCTGGAATTAGCAAACCAGAGGGCAGTGCTTAATTAGAGATGCCTACCATGAAACATATTGAATTGTTTCAATATGTGTGACACCATTGCCTATCTCAGCCCTTTCAAAGGGGGTCATGAAAGTATTAACATGGTAAGTTAATCAAAGTATTAACATGGTAAGTTAATCAAATATACACTCATCTATATTTGGAAATGACTATTATTCTTTTAAATCGAAGTGTAATTGATTTACAATGTTATTTTAGTTTCAGGGGTACAACTCAGTGATTCAGGCATAAGTATACATGCTCTTTTAAGATTCATTTCCATTATAGGTTATTATAAGACACTGAATATAGTTCTCTGTGCTATGCATTAGGCCCTGTTTATCTATTTTGTATATAGTAGTGTGTATCTGTTAATCTGAAACTAGTTTATCCCTCCCTCCCACACACTATTCCTTTGGTAACCATACACCTAATTTTTTCTATGACAATTACTATTTTTTTAGTGATTTTATTTTTTCCATTATAGCTGGTTTACATGTTCTGTCAATTTTATACTGTATAGCAAAGTGACCCATGACCCAGTTGTACATACACACACATATATTTTTTTCTCACATTATCCTCCATTATAAGCGATTAGATATCATTCCCTGTCCTATATAGCAGGATCTCATAGCTTATCCACACCAAATGCAATAGTTTGCATTTATTAACCTCAGATTTCCAGACCATCCTACTCCCTCCCCCTCTCCCTTGGCAACCACAAGACTGTTCTCCAAGTCCATGAGTTTCTTTTCTGCAAAAAGTTTCATTTATGCTATATATTAGATTCCAGATATAAATGATATCATATGGTATTTGTCTTTCTCTTTCTAACTTACTTCACTTCAGGATGAGAGTCTCTAGTTCCATCTATGTTGCTGCAAATGGCATTATTTTGTTCTTTTTCATGGCCGAGTAGTATTCCATTGTGTATATATACCACATCTTCCTAATCCAATCATCTATCAGTGGACATTTGGGTTGATTCCATGTCTTGGCTATTGTGAATAGTACTGCAATGAACATGTGGGTGCATGTGGTCGTTTTTAAGTAGAGTTTTGTCCAGATATATATCCAAGAGTGGGATTGCTGGGTCATATGGTAGTTCCATATTCAGTTTTCTTAGGTACCTCCATACTGTTTTCCATAGCGGCTGTACCGATTTACATTCCCACCAAAAGTGATGGAGGGTACCCTTCTCTCCGCACCCTTTCCAGCATTTGTTACTTGTTGACTTGTTAACGATGGCCATTCTGACATGTGTGAAGTGGTACCTCATAGCAGTTTTGATTTGCATTTCTCTGATAATTAGTGATGTTGAGCATTTTTTCATGTGCCTGATGGCCATCTGTTTATCTTCTTTGGAGAAATGTCTATTTAGGTCTTTTGCCAATTTTTCCATTGGGTTATTGGGGGTTTTTTTGTTGTTGGATTGTATAAATTGTTTGTACATTTTAGAGATTAAGCCTTTGTCAGTTCCATCGTTTGAAACTATTTTCTCCCATTCCATAGGTTGTCTTTTTGTTTTGTTTTGGTTTTTTTTATGGTTTCCTTTGCTGTGCAAAAGTTTGTCAGTTTTATTAGATCCCATTGGTTTATTTTTGCTTTTGTTTCTATTTCCTTGGAATATGACAATTATTCTTAAAATGAAAGCAATGTGAGCTTGTATCCTTGATTCCAGGACTGGATGACAGAGGTATAAAACCAGGCTTACAAGGAAGAAAGGAAGATGACCTCTTGGTGTCAAGATATAAGATAGGCAGACACCCCTATGAATCCTACCTCTGCTATTTACTAGTTCTACATCTTTATAAAATTATTTTACCTCTTGGAGCCTCACTTATGAAAGGAGACCTACATGAAAACAGCTGACACAAAGACACACCCCATTTGAAGCTCTTAGCACACTAACTGCTTATGTGATGATCAATGCTTTGGAGAGCACTAAATGCTCAGTTCCCCACCCAAAAAGTACCCTTTGTTCTAACACTGTAGGTGTTACTTACTTCTCTCATTCTGTACATCATAGTTCATTACAGCTATTTTTTTTCTTGTCTGTCTCTCTGTCTCCTTCATTAGAAAATGCACACACATAACCCAATACATAACCCACAACAGGAGCTCAAAAATTATAGGTGCTAAATAAATGAGCTTGGGGAATATTTGCAATAACCATGTCGCTACCCCCTTAAAACAAGCAAACAAATGATAACAACAATACACAACAGTCTAACAAAAGAGACGCAGCTCACAGAATAAGTTGAAATAAAGTTGGTTGTTACTGTTGTTGTTGTTTTATAGTCTATTGCAATGGCCATAGTGTAGAAGCCCAAGAGGGTAGCAGGAAGTAAAAGAAAAGTCAGAAGGATAAATGATGCACAAAGAAAGAAACCGGCACTGAATAAATGAGAGTTGGCTTGATAGAGAGCAGATCTGACAAAGAACGATGACTCTGCCTGAAGGAATGATCCAAGAGGCTGTACCAAGGGAGACAAAGGCAACTAAAATGGAGGGGGTGGGGGTCGGGGAAAAGCAAGCACTTTCCACAACTGAACACACTGATTAGTATTTTCCCTGCACTTTTTCTTGAAATTGGGTAGACGCAACCTAGCTCACTTCTTACAAAAAGTACACAGAAAACTTTTAAATATGTTCTGTCTGGGAAGCTTGCTTTCCTTGTCCAAAATCAGAAAGGTAAGTGCTTTGACAGCAAAGGTGAGAGAGCAGAGAAGATTCAGCACAGCCTCGTGAACCAAGAGAATTTGGGATTGGCAGAGTCCCAGCTCTTCAATCACTCAAACCCTTTTCTTAACTGAAACCCTTGGATAATGCCACTGATTTATGATACATCCCCTCTACTGAATTTTGAGAAGAATGTGACACTTGGACGTCTGATGGTGGAGTTCACCTCCAGCATCTCCTCACCCTTTACTGATTTCCCTTGGTTTTTCTACAGGTCAGCATGAGTGACATTCTGCATGTTTAGGGCAGAGGCTTCTGCTGAAGGTCAGGTTTTTAATTTCACAGTGTTCAGCCTGATCGCTTCGCTGTGTAAACTTTGACTAAATACAGTGTACGTTGTTACTGTTGAAAATATATTGCTCATGGATGTATAATGTAGAAAATCCCCATGTAAATTTCTCTATAGCTTGAAGTGTTGAAACTGTAGCCCAGTTTATCAAAACCACAGCTGCCTTCCTTGGGGTTTCAGAAGGCTCATAACAATTTTTTTCTTTATGAACTTGTGAGAACACCCTCAGGAAAACAGCTGCGTTATTGCCAAGATGAAGAAATCTCAGATGAGTGTGAAGTATTGTAATTTAAATAAGAGCACTATTTTCAGGCCTTTTCATTTTAAGATCATTTCTTCATTATTTGATTTTTCCCTAAATAAGTTATCCAGGAAAATAAGAAAGCAATTACTCCAGGGACTGCAGGCACTATAGCAGGCAAATTAAGGGTTTTAATTGAGACTATCAAGTGTTGTAGTACATGATTAATAGAAATGTGACACCAGTATTTACATATGTTAAATATTTACCATATTCCCTTTGTTTTATTTAAATATGGAACCATAAGCAAATGAAAAATAACAGATTTTGTTGATTTTCTTTACAGCAGTCCCTTTTATTGGCAGGGAATAGCTTCCAAGAAACTCTATAGATGCCTGAAACCATGGACAGTACTAAAACCTGTTTGTACTATGTGTTTGCCTGTATTAATGGGAGGGTCCCATGTACAGAGAAGATACAGTGGACAAAGGGACAAGGGACAATCCCAGGCAGAAGGAGCAAGATGGCAGGAGATTTCATCACACAACTCAGAACAGCCCACAATTTAAAATTCATGAATTGCTTATTTCTGGAATTTTCCATTGAATATGTTTGGACCATACTTGACCACAGGTAACTGAAACCAAAGAAAGTGAAACCATGAATAAGAAGGAGATATTGCCTTTTCCTCAAATATGGTCTCTCACCCAAGCCACTCAGGCCACTCATCGTGACTATTAGTGTTTTACTTATGCTACTGTTTGCATACCAGACAAATTTTATACGCAAATATAAATATACCATTGCTCACATTTCAAGCCATACAATAATAAAGAATCCTTGTTTTATATTATATTATTTTATTTTATTTGTCTTTTTATGGCCACACGGGCAGCGTATGGAAGTTCCCAGGCTAAGGGTCAAGTCAAAGCTACAGCTGCTGGCCTACACCACAGCCACAGCCATGCAGGATCTGCAACCTACACTACAGCTCACGGCAATGCCTGAACCTTAACCTGCTGAGCAAGGCCAGGGATCAAACCCAGTTCCTAGTTACTAGTCGGGTTTGTTAACTACTGAGCCACGACAGGAACTCCAAGAAGCCTTCTTTTAAATAAGAAATTTTATCTCAAATTGAGTTGTCCACTGAATATGACTTATTCAGACCAGCCTGAAAAATTTCGTTGATCTAACTACTCATGTCTAATAAGAAGAGTGCACTGAAAAAAACATATATATTTTATGTTGCGTGTCTTTTTAATTAAAAATTTAAGTGCTAGTACTTACACCTTGAATCTTAATAAGCCCACTCATTCCATGAAACTTTTATTCAGTGAATATTGGGATATAAATGAGCAAAACCCAACTCAAATGTTCAATTCTCAAATTTTTTTTTATTTTTTTAAAAATGCATTTTTATGTAATTAAATATTTGTGCACAGATAAGGCTTGAGAAATTTAGAATCCAGTATAAAAAAATATTATCAAAGCGCTCCCTAATTCTCTCCCTCAGCCTTTCTGTCTCCCTTCCTTTTTCTTTCAGTTCTTCTAATTTTGCCTTGGACTGCTTTCTCCCCTGCAAACAAATTCTTCCAAGTGACCATGGGGGAGAAAAGCCACATGTAACCGCTGCGCACAATTGTTTAATCACAAATAAGTCAGCCTCCTCTTTCACAGTTTCTGTGTGTCTCAGGCATCTGACAAACCTCTAAATAGCTTTGCTTGGGGTGGATGCCAACTCTACACAGATCCTCCTGTCCAGAGAGCTGGGGTATCTTGCTTGGCCAGGTTTCTACATGTGTCTTATGGCCGGGAGAAGAGTGGGGAGAAAGGATTATGGCCCCCAGAACTACACAAATGGAAGAAGTTGTGATCTAGAAAAAGAAGGGAAACCAGAAAGAAAAATGCTGTTTGCTATTGTGTATCATTATGGTGATAAAGAGGTGGGGAGAAAGAATAGAATTAAAAGAAGAAAAAAAAGGAGGAGAGGAGGAAGAAGGAAGAAGAAGAGAAGGGGGTGGGGGAGGAGGAGGAGGAAAAGGAGGGACATAATATGGACAAAGAGGAATTACTGACATATCACCAAACTGTCTGATCAATGTTCAGAAGCACATCTCAGAAACAGGCCTTTATCAGAGTTCCTGATGTGGCTCAGGGGGTTAAGAACCTGATGTCCTCTCCAGGAGGCTGTGGGTTCAATCCAGGGACTCACTCAGTGGGTTGGGGATCCTGCATGGCCACAAGCTGTGGCTTGGTTTGCAAATATGGATTAGATCCGATGTTGCTGTGGCTGTGGCATAAGCCAACAACTGGAGCTCCGATTCAACCCCTAGCCTGGGAATTTACATATGCCATGAGTGCAAGCATAAAAAGAAAAAGAAAAAAGAAAAAAGACCCTTATCAATAGAAAAAAATAAAAGGATATTGAAAACTTTGTTGTAAGACCTAGCATCTAGTTGCCTGATGGGGTTATTTTTAGCTTTCTGGGAAGTCAGGAGTAAGTGCTTTACTTCAGAGGGACAAAAAGGTTTTATTCTGATTTATTTGCATCCACACAAATACAATTCTTTTTTTTTTTTTTCTCATTTTCTTAGGGCTGCACCTACAGCATATGAAGTTCCTGGGTCAGAGATTTAATTGGAGCTCCAGCTGCTGGCCATACCCATAGCCACGGCAATACCAGATCCAAGCCACATCTCTGACCTATGCCACAGTTTGTGGCAACACCAGATCCTTAACCCACTGAGTGAGGCCAGAGATTGAACCTCCATCCTCACAGCATTCTTAACCTGCTGAGCCACAATGGGAACTCCACACAAATACAATTCTATTAAAACAAATTTAAAAACACCAGGGTTTTCATGGAAAAAAAATATTCCATTGCTTAAAACGTAGGACCTTTAGAGTTTCTGCTGTGGCACAGTGGGTTAAGGATCTGGCATTGTCTTTGTGGCAGCGCAGTTCAATTCTCAGCCCAGCACAGTGGGTTAAGGATCTGGCAGTGCCACAAGCTGTGGTGTAGATTGCAGCTGTGGCTCAGATTCAATCCCTAGCCCAGGAATTTTCACATGTTGCAAGTGCAGCCAAAATATATATGTATACACACACATATATATACACACACACACCTTCATTAAACTATACTTTTCCTTTCCTCCTCCTCCATCATCATCATCACCTGTAACATTCATTGGATGTTCACCAGGTACCCAGGCACTGTGCTTAGCACAACACTTCCACCATCCCATTTAATCCTGACAATAATCCTATGTTGTAGGTAGTGTTATTCCCCATTTACGGACAAGGAAACTGACGTTTAGAAAGATTAGTTTGAACTAGATTCCCAGTTGAATGTATCACATGTGCAATTAACAAAATCATTTTCCTCAAGAAAAACAAAATAACAAACAAACCAAAAGACCAGGCAAACAAAGAAACCCCCCAGGGATAGTCTTAACATCTTTTAGATGCAATACATGAAAAAGAAATCCCTTATATCTTTAACCACATCTGTTTCTGATATTTTGGTAACTTCATGCATCTTCCTGAATGTCCTTATTCAAATTGTTTCTCTACTTCCTGTTCCCTCATATACAAAAAGCTCTCCTCTAAAACTATAGAGAAAGAAAAACTCTTGCATTCTACCATCCTAAACAGTAGCCAGGTGATAGGGAATCATACAACGGCTGTGAAAATACGGTCCAAAGCAAACATATATAAAATTTTGATAATAAAATGTAAAATTTGAATCCAAAAGAATCTACTATTAGAGATTGTGACTATGAGACTCAGAGAGATAAAGCAACATGCCAGAGATTGTATATGTGCTAAGTTGAACTGCCTGACCTGGAGCTTAGGTCTCCTGGCTCCCTATTTAGGCTCTTGCTGCCTTGTGAAGTATGCACACTTACAAAGCAGTGTGTAAAGCATTTCTGTGTATTTAAAAAAATAACAATACCATGAACCATGAACTCACCACCTCAGTTAACAAGTAAGTCCCTGTGTGTTCCCCCTTGGCCATCTTTTCTACAGTATCCCCAGAGGTAACCATTATTTTTAATTTTAGGTGATTTATTAGTACTATAGTCTATAGTAACAGCTATATGACTCTCCAAACAATACATTATCAAGCTCTGTCTGCTTTGGGAGAGCGTTTATGTAAATCTCCATGTAGGACACTGTCTGTACATTTCATTTTCTCCCTAGTCAGTGAATGTCTTTAAGAAGTGGAATTCTGGAGTTCCCATCATGGTTCAGTGGTTAACGAATCTGACCAGGAACCATGAGGTTGTGGGTTTGATCCCTGGCCTTGCTCAGTGGGTTAAGGATCCAGTGTTGCCGTGAGCTGTGCTGTAGGTTGCAGAAGAGGCTCGGATCCCACGTTGCTGTGGCTCTGGCTACAGCTCCGATTAGACTCCTAGCCTGGGAACCTCCATATGCCGTGGGAGTGGCCCAAGAAATGGCAAAAAGACAGAAAAAAAAAAAAGGTGGAATCCCATGGAGTTCTTTGGTGGTGCAGCAGTTTAAGGATCCAGTGTTGTCACTGATGTGGTGTGAGTTCACTCCCTGGCTCAGAACTTCTGCATACCATGGATGCAGCCAAAAAAAAAAAAAAAAAAAAAAAAAAACCGAATTGGAATTTCCTTTGTCCAATGTCAGCAACGGCTACCTAGAAAATAAATGCCAATATCTTTTGGAAGATCTGACCTCACTTTCTTTATTAGTCTTACCTGCCATTTCTCAGTTTCAGCTGCTTATGTCCTGTCCAAAGTGAAACTCCACACTTTGGTTTGTTCAGCTTAGGACATTCTCTCTCTTACTGCCATTTGTGCTGGTCAGGTGAAGCCCAAAAACACTGTCCCTGGGCTTTGTGACTGGATAAGGGGTAGCCAATGAGCACATCAGGGAAGAGGTGGCATTGGTATGGGAAGTAATCCTTCACCTCCTGAATTTCCTGTCCCTCGATTAGAATCTATCTTATGGAGTGTGGAAACGTCCACCTGTATTGTGGCTTACTTGGCTCTTATCTTCTCTACTAGACTAGATACATAAAAGAGTCCAAAGTATGGACACCACCTGAAAAGAGTGTTTCCAAGACACAAACTTCTGGGAAGAGGTGGGGTGGCTAGTTCACCTGGGATGAATTAAGGCTTTGAGAGGCTGGCCTCGCCTAGGTCATGTGGTATACTTGAGTCAAAATTTTCAGGTCCTATGTGCATGAAATCTATGTGAACTCTGAATTGATTTTTTCATCACTTCTGTGGCCATCAGATATTTAGCTGGGAACCTGGATGCCAGAACAAGGACTACATATCCCAGCCTCCCTTGCACAATGTGTATCATGTGACCACATTTGGAATAATGGCATGTGAGCACAAATGAAGTGTAAGACTTCTGAGCCATGAGGTTAAAATCGAGTCTCCTTTTCCTCCTTCTGATGACTAGATAAGTGCTGACCAAAGATGAGGAACATCTTGAAGGAACTTGGACTTCTGAGGACTAAGTTCTACGACAGAACTTTCACATGAGCCTGGATTTTAAGATGAATAATAAATTAATTTTTATCTTACTTAAATATTTCTTCATTTGGCCTTTCTTATAGCACCCAATCTTATATCCTAGCTAATACAGGCCCTCAGAGGCTGAGCTACAGATTACTTTTCCTCAAACAAGAGCCTGTGATTATATGCATGTGGGTACAGGTTACTCTTGGGGCCTGCATTTAATGCAGTGTCTATGATGTGGCATTGTCACCCTGGGGCCTTGAGGGATGTGGTCTCATTGTCCCCTACCAGTTACAGAAGGAATAAATGTTCTTATCATGGGTATTTGGTATTATATTACAAAAAGTCATTTAAAAAATAAACAGTGACCTTTGTGCTATAATTCCTTTGGTTTGAAACTATTAAGAATTCATTTATGATTAGAACATATCACTAACTGGGGGACAGCCACTAATGAATAGGAAGCTGAATTCACAAACTGTGAAGATTATATTTGGGTGGATAACCACAGCTGTGATATTGAGGTTTTATTTTGTAATTACATCTAAATTCTTCAAGATTAATTTCAAACTCACTCCTTTCCCTTTTTCTCATGTTGTTTTTCTCAACTTGCAGTCCTAGTTTAGTGGCTGGCACAGCCGTGATTTTAATCCATTCAGTCTTCCTGTTGAATCTGGGAGAAGTGTGGGATGCCCATCCTGAGATGAATAGAGAGAAAGAGGAAAAACCTGTTTCTGTGTCAGCCTGCAGTGACGCAAGATGGAAAGAAAACACTTCCTCTCCTCCCTGTGGCAAAACTAAATGAGAGACTGCACTGCTCTTTAAGGAAGCCAAGCAGACTTTGGATATAAACCAAGAAACTTCAGATGGTCCCCCGCGCCCATACCACCACCTGGCCACACTCAGTTTGGATGTGATGGGTTATATCTTCAGTAGAATGGGTGGTATAAAGAGAAGGGGGGTCCTCCCAGATCCCTGTAAACCAGCTTTGCCCCTCCATCTATTAAATATAGAACTTCCATTAAAGTAGGCTGGCCACTCTCATCCTTGACCCAAATATTAGCCCCACATTAACAAAGCCTTGAGCAAGTGACCCTATGCCAAGAGCATAGTGATAATAAAAGCTTATATTTGTTGAGCAGTTCCCATGTGCCAGGCAGTTCACATACATCTTTCCCACTAATCCTCAGAATGACCCTCTGAGAAGGACATTATATTCCTCATTAACAAGAACCTGAGTCTTCAAGAAGTAACTTTACATAACTTTCCCAAAGGCATGCACCGACAAGTGGCAGAGCCAAGAGTTGACCAAGACAATCTGCACGGTCTAGTGTAGCAGGTGCATTCATTTTTATCTAACCAGTGTTTATAGAGGACTTCCATGCACTGAACACTCTATCATGCAGTTTTATATCTTCACCCAGTGAATTTTATCAGTAACCCTATCATTTCCCCATTTACAGATAAGGAAACTGAGGTAGGGAGAAGTCAAGTAATTTTTCCAAGACTGGAAGTTAAGAGGACAGATTTTGAGTCAGGTTAAGACTTGAAAGACAAAGGACATATCTTAAATATGGGATATCTCTAAGCACGGCCCCAAGTGCAGTGAAGACCTACTATTAGCCACTGTTTACAGGATCTAAAAATACATGTGCACAAGGGTGGTGTGAATTCCCCAAGTGAAGAGGACAAGGGGGAAGCTGGATGGATGGGAACAGTTTCTGGTATTTGGGAAACCAAGCACTCTCGATAGACTGTGGTGGTTTTTAAGAGAATAAAATAATATTACTTGAGTACTTATTGTTTGCCAAGCACTTTGTGTCTTTCTCAAAATATTGTAAGATAGAAATTAGAATCATCTTCATTTTACAGAGCTTAGAGAGAACCAAGAATCTCTCCCAAGACCTTTCAACTCCTTGTGGTGGTGCTGGAGCTGAGAACCACATCCGTTGAAGCTGGAAGCCTTGCTTACACTACCGTGCCATAATGTCTCGTTACAATGAGAGGAGAGCTCTTTCTGGGGCATACCTGGTAACCAAAGCAATGTTACCTCCAGTTAAAATGACCTAAATTGAGTTACCTTTTTTTGAGTAAATAACATCCCCCACAAGCTATCCAGGCAATTGTCATAGACACTGGGCATCCCAATATCTTGCTTAATTCTCCTGCCCAGATCTCAGCTCAGCACCTTGTGTGTGGTGAGTCTGACATCTTCATTCTGACTCTGCTTAGACAGATCATGCATTTAACCTTCTGATTTTAGCTCACCGCCCTTCCTGAGACAGATTTTTTTTCTTTCAGCAACACCATTAAATGAAATTTTCAAGTTTGTTACTACCAAGTTAGGACTCAAAAAAAAGGTGGTTTGACAGAATGAAAAAAAGCATAGAGTAAAACTCATCAGGCTGTTCCAAAAGCCGAGAAAGAAAAAGAAAAGGCCAAGACTAGCTGAGCACACTATAAAAAAAATCACCAGATTGTAAGCAACGGCATGAACAGAGACCAATGGCAGAGATGAGCGATCGGGCCCTGGCCCAGGCCCACACATACATAGGGACTTGAAAAATGACAGGAGTTAGTTCTCTATATAGTGGCGAGAGTGGCTGGTCAAAACTTAGTCAAATCAGATACCTATATGACAAATAAAATTAGATACCTATAATATATCACACACAACAATAAAATCCAAATTGACCAAAGTCTGAAATGTAAAAAGTAAAGCTTTAAAACTTTTAGAAGAAAAAAGAAGAGGTTATCTTTATGATGAGGAAATCTGAAAAAAAAACATCTTAAGACCCCAAGTGTACAGACCCTGTAGGAGGAAATTAGAAATCTGACTACAGTTAAGTTAAAAACTTCTATTAACAAAATGAAAAGACAAAGAAAAGACAACCTGGAGAGTTATGTGCATCCCACATACATAGCAAATGATTAGTAACCAGAACATATAAATAAGGCTCATAAATCAAAATGAAAAATAAATCAATAGCCAAATGGAAATGTAGTCAATATTTATGGGTTTGGCAAGTCACAGAAAAGGAAATATGAATGGCCACTAGATGTAATAAAATAAGCTCAACTTGACTATGACCAAGGACATTAAAGTTTAAACAAAAACAAAATGCCATTTTATACTCATTAGAATGGCAAACCTAGAAAGTCTGAAAATTTGAAGTACTATAGGCATGTGCGAAGATGGGAAATTTCAAAACTGTCAATTGGGATATAAATTGAAATTGCCATTTTGAGAACAATTTACCTATATCTACTAATAGATGGATGCACATAACCAAGCTCCCTGCATACAACCATTTCCTTCTGAGACATACATCCTAATGAAATGTTTGCAATATGCTTAAGAAAAGCTCTTCTCTATAGCATTGGGTTTAATAATAGAGAAAAGTGAGAAACAACATAAATGACTATCAATAGAAGCCTGGATAAATAAACTGTACTACATTCACCAATGGAATAATACACAATAGTGGAGATAAATGAACCAAAGCTGCATCAACTGAAATTAATCTTGAAACAAAATGTGGAAATGCAAATTGTGGAATGCTACATTTCTGGGTTTTTTTAAATTAAAGACATTCAAAACTACATTAGATATTATTTTTAAGCACAGGTATACATGTAAAAATACCAAGATTTGGATGGGAATACATGTGCCAACTTCAGAAGAGGAGTTATTCTTACAGAAGGAAGAAAAAAGGGTGGGATTTGGGAAGGATTAAAAATGATGTTAATTCCATAGGTATTTATTTTATAAAAAAAAAACAAATCTATAAAATGGTAACCTTTCCCAGATCTAGGAGGCTGATGTTGACAAATTATACATATACACATAATATATAAATATACATTATGCATAACATATGTGCATATTTATAATTTATTTGTACTTGTATATGTATTTAAATAATATGTATATATGTGTGTGTATACATATGTGTATGTATAATATGTATATGTATGTGTACACACATATACATATTATATATACATGAAGTAATCTCTGGACAGGCTTTGGGCCAGCTAGTCCTGAGCAGTACGTTATGCCTACCTCTCCCTGCCTGTGTATACTAAGCCAGTTATTTCACTAGAATGACCTCAGTTTCTACTTATTAATAAACATTTCAAAGGTGGTTTTAAAGAAGAGTAAATTAATATATATACCCACAGATTAAAAATATGTATACAGCATATTAGCATTAGCAAAATACCCAGCACAGAGTAGATATCAATAAAACACTACTATTTTTATTTCTTCAACAAATATCTACATCTTGTGGATTGCCAAGCCTGTAAAACTAAACTATCTGGAGTCAAATTATAATGTCTTATCAATAGCATTAACATCAGGAGCAACAGAACTGAATGGTGTCCTTTTAACAATATATAGATATGATTCCAAAGTGGTTCTCATTTGGAAATCCCTTCAAAAAGTATTCTGGAGAGGGCAGTGGTGGCCAGTAGTACTTCTTATAATGGCGGGAGTGTTTTCTGTGTTGCCCAAACAATAGGTACTAGACATACCTGGGCTATTAAGCACTTCAAATGTGACTAACGAGTGTGAAAAAGTGAATTTTTAAATCTGATTTCACTTTAATTAATGTAAATTTAAATAGCCACTTGTGGCTGGTAAACATTGGATAGTGAAGGTCTGAAGTAATAAAATGCATTTTTCAGCCAGGACTTATTGGACATCCCCTCTATACGGAGCACCTTGTTGGACCATGTGGGAGAAACACCAGGCTGTCAGTGCCCTTCAATGTATAATCTGTGGAAGGAAAATAGACATACACGAGACATTCAAATGACAACAATAGGCAGCAGTAACTGAACTAAAATGAGTGGAAACTAAGGGGATGTGGCAAATATTTGTTGGATCACCCCGACAGCTATAATGAAAGAGGGCTCCTGGTGATGGCAGGCTGTAATCAAGATTTAAGAGATGAATACATCTTGTAGGAGTGAATACTGCTGACACCCAGTAGAGCTTAAGTAGAACCCAGGCTGCAATGACTAAACAGCTCAAGATATTCCTGGTTTTGAAGATGTGCCTCTGAATCCAGCTGGACCTCATATGAATTTCCTTGATCTTGCTCCTTGCCATTGCATGCCCCGCACCTTACTCCCAGCAACTCTGAGCTACTTTTGGTGCACCTGCCTGTTCCCACCTGCATGCATTAACGGATGGTGCCTCTTCTCAGAGTGCCCTCCTCCACGGCATCGCTTCTACTAATCCTTATGACTCAGCTCCAGAATTGTTTCTCTAAGAGGCCCCTCCTGGCCCTCCACACCAACCCCAGGCATGTTAGATGCCTCATTCATTTCCAAAAGACTCCATGTATGTTTCTGACACTGATCTCATTTTATTGTTAAGCCCATCCTCCCTAAGTGATCCAGAGTTTCTTTGAAGCAGGGACTACATCACATTCAATTTTTTTTTTTGTCTGTGGCACTGATCATATTCTGCATGAATAAAGGAATGACTTTATCATATAAGTAATGAAGATTCCCCAAAGATTTTTGAACATGGATATAGCAGCATCTTTGTGATTTTTTTGGGAAACACAATTTATTAATAATATTCAGTCTGGGTATTTTTGCCTTAAATGAAGCATCATCTTTTGGAATCGGTGATAACAAAGTAACGGGGACATTTTGAAAAAATATTAATATGCATTTCTACCTCTAATTTTTATATGACTTTCTCTATCATGACCTTCTCCCTGTTAGTCCATATGGCTTGCACTTTAGCTTCTGTCACATCTTGTTCAGATGTCACTTTTAAAGCAAAGCCCAGCACTACACCTCTAGCCCTTGCTATCATCCTTCTCTGCCTTATTCTCCTTCATACCACATATTGTCACCTTCTATATTTTATTCATTTGGTTTATAATCTGTCACTTCCCAGTAAAATGACTGCTTCTTGGAAGCAGGAAGTTCATCTATTTCCTTTGCAGTGGTATCCTTAGCATCTAGAACAGTATCAGATACATAGCTGGGGTGGGGGATGTATTTAAATCCTGATCATTGAAAGAGAAAGAAATAATTAATTTTCTGTTTCTGGCATTTAAAATAAGATTTTGCAGGAAGACAACAGACTCTGAAGCCAGACATTGTTGAGAAATATTTCTCTAAATTGAAGCATTGTTTGCAAATTAAGAACTAGACCTAGAGGACTTGGCCTTCCAAGAGAATCTTCTAGAGTATATCTAAGATGCCCCTCCCACCCATGACAACCAGGTCATAGGCTCGCTTGCCAGAATCAGAGGAATACATGCTACAGAGCAAAGACAAGCCCAACCAGCCTTTTGCAAGTCACAGGAACTGAGGCAGTAATGAGACAGAAGGTTCCAATCTCCTCTCTCCCAATTTGAACTCAGAGAAGACAATATACTTTAGGTAAATAGATTATTAAAAAGCCAAGAGCAAAGGACTCTAGAAAAGATTCTATTACAGATTATCACTGCTCCAACCTGATTAGAAGTAGTAAGGAGAGGTGGTAACATCAAAGATAATTGGTAATCCCAATATAGTAATCACAAGAATGGCCAGTGGATAATATTCTTGGGCATCTTTTGATTCTGGTGAAGGGTAGGAAGGACCTAGAATTTCCTGTCAGTTCATAAGGGATGGTGAAAAAGAGGTTGAGTTGAGAAGCTATAGTTCTTTCTGATGATGAGGGAAGTGAAGATCCCATGTCAGTACTGGATCAGGACTGGAAGGGACATGTGGCTGAGATCAAAGAAGACTACAAAGAATGAGGCAAAGCTGAAAGAAGGGCTACTGCACCCAACAGGATAACACATATTACGTTATGCCAACCAGGGATGCTGGGAGGGACCAGCTAGAGAAGAACAACACCGCTCAGAGAGCAGAGGAGCAGCGGGATTCTTCCTGGCCCTTAGAACCTCATCATTCTGCTTTCTTGAGATCACATAAGCCATCCTGAGGGCTGTTGGGGAGCAAAGTTTGGAAACTGGGAGAGATCATTTTTGCCCACAGGCTGAGAAACCTAATGGCATACTTTCAATTGCTGTATCAGACTCAGGTTACTAAATTGATCCATGTCCACAACTTGGGAGGGTTGTCATAAGGAAAAATAGATCAGTTATAGATGTAAGGAAGAAACTGCATCATTTTTGCACATCTGAGTACACTGTGAGTACCAATCTGACAAAATAATCTGTACACAGCCAGAGCTCCCTGCAGGGTAAATGCAAGCTGGCGGGCAAAAATCCAGAGAATTTCCACAAAGTCAGGTTCTTCTTGGCACCAGGCACACCTTCTAGGTATACCACCAACTTGTGTAGCAACTGTTCTGGCCCATGCTAGCAAAGCATGGAAGGATCTTGAGACAGTTTCCTTGGAGATTTTAGAATCACACACTCTAATTTACATTTCTATTCCATTATTCTGTGCACTAGTGGCTTCTCCAAATATGATTTTATTTCTTCCTTACAGAAGAGCCTGCAGCTGTCACCAACACTATATGACAGATAAAGAAACCGAGCCGTGGGCTCTAAAGTCGCAGGGCTGTGTCTGACTTCTAGACAGCACAGAATTCTCAAACCATCCCATACAGTGTAATTTACTGGCTGTTCTCATTTTAGAAATTAGGGAGTTTCTCCCAATTCCTCACAAAGAACGTCTCTCCCATTACTGATCTGGGAATCTCTCATTCCATCCTGCTGAGCCCCCTTGAATGGGCAGGTGCCCCCTCCTCAAGCAGGTGCAGTCAAATGAAAGGCAGTGTTCACTGCCACTTAATGAGTAGCCCCATGCTACAACCGATCCACACTCTGGTTTGAATTTTTAATTCCGTCTCATAAAATAGTACCATAAATCATCCTGTGCTCCATTTAGAGTTGCATTTTCCAAAACCATCTCTGATGTAATTAAGGAGAAACTACCCAGGCCTCTAAATCAGTGCTTCAAGATAGAGAGGGGCAATGAAAATTCTGCGGCTCACTTTTCCTTTCCTCTGTCTCTCACATCCATTCATCCTGGCTATGACAAACTATCATCCCCAAACTTTCATTCACAAAATATTTATGAGCCATTTGTGAACCTTAAGCCACTGAGAAACATAATGCTGCATGACAAAAATGAGTTATAGGAAAGTGTACAAAGTCTTACTTTAATATAATCCATCCGGCCCCAGGTCTGCAGATTAATAACCTGAGTCTGACTCCAATATGAGATTCAGACCAGATGAGACATTCTAAAATCCCGTGGCTGTGCCCAGAGACCTTGCAACCTAACCTAATTCGCCTGTTGCCTACATTTTCAAAATCAAATAAATACATAAATAACAAGTAAATCCAAAAAAGATTTCCTCAGCTCCAGGGAGCACTTTTACTGCACATACAAAGCAAACCAATTTGAATGTTTCCCAAACATGCAGGTGTTAAATACTCATGCTTGGCAGGAATAATTATTCGCTGTATTCCCTGGATCTTCTTATTTTGCTGAATTTAATTTGTTTTCAAGTCTTAGAGGGAGTGAAAATATAAAAAGTACACCAAAACAGTGGAAAAACTGCGACAGTAAATGAGAGATTTATCACCAGGCTTGTTATGAATATTGTTCAGGCAGCATAACATTGAAAAACAGCAAAAGGATTCGCTCCTGATTCTCTCCCTCCCTCTCTGCAGCTGGTAGAAAAATATGAACCTGAAACAATGAAGTATGGGATGAGGTTGGGAGCAGAGTTGCTGTTCATTGCTCTTGAGCCAAAGTCAATGACATTCTTGAGAAAAGAAGTGACGTGTGACTTCTTTACTGTCTCCTGTCTCCAGTAAAGTCTCTGGAATGAATGATAACAAAGGCAAGTGTGGCTGAAGAAGGCCTCACACAGCCCTGGGGACCCCAGGTTGTGGTCTGGAGGAGCCAGGTAAGGTGGCAGCAGCCGTGGTAAATTTGGAAATATTTCCTTGAGACAGCAGTTCTCAAACTAGCTGTGCATTAGAACTGCCTGTGGAATTTTAAAACCTGCTAATGCCATACACCAACCCAGGACTGACTGAATCAGAACCTCTGCAAGTGGCATGGGAGCCCCCCCTTGGTTGTAAAATGCACTTCCAATGAGCCTAATGCTTTGGCCGGGCTGGGGACCACTGTGTTGTGGTTGGCTCTATCAGTCCCTTGCAAGTGACAGCTGACTGACTGTTCCTGGACCCTTGGTGGAGATGAGAAACTGCTAACTTGAAGCCTGAGGCCCTATTTAGCACATAGTCGTGCTAAATTTGACATGTATTATGCTTAAAATCAAAATGATAGTTTTAAAAATAGGATATATGACATAAAAATTTAAATTTCTAATTTTCTCTGAAAAAAAAAAACATTCCAGACATCCCATATGGCACACTCGGCTGGACCTAAGTGGTGCTGATCCCCTTACACAGAGCTGGTCGCTTCAGTTCGCCTCAGTCTCCATCACACCCTTCTGTGTATCATCCCAGACCACCTCTCTCACTAATACTACCTGCATGGCTTCTTAGCTCTTCTTCTTTAAGACTGTCATTATAGACCCATGGAATTGTCAGGAATCACAATCCTAAGACTCAATTTTTTCTTAATAAGTAAATGGAGGTTTAGAAAATGCAAACTGCTTCTTCGTTCTATTTTTTCTTAAGCTATGTCATACTTTCTCAAATTCCCATTTACCTAAGCCAAACTTGCGGTGAAATTTGTTTTTGCAGATTGGCCTATTAATATTTAATGATGTTTCTCTTTGAATTTTAAAGTAGTAATTAAATTGAACTGTTCAGAAAGAGCATATTAATTCCAATTTTTTTTAACTATGAAAGAGAATAAATCTTGCTCAAAACCAAGGCACAGTAAAAAGGGAACATTAATTCTGTAGGATGAGCCAAGATTTTTTTATTAAATATTTATTTCAATAATGAGAAATAAATTGAGACAACAGCCACTATAGAAACATAGAATATATTTAAGAAACATATCCATTCCCTAACTTTCTTAGCATCTTGACAGGCACTTCTCAATTTCTGACTTTATTTATATGTGTTTATACTCTTCTGTTTTATGATAAATTCACCCAGGACAGAATCTTTATTTTTTTTTATCTTCTGAATGTACAATAGCATCAGAATTTTACATATAACTAGTATCCACTAAATATGGATAAGTACTAATAAACATACAAAGTGGACCCCAGAAGGTAAATGAAAGTACTATTCAGAGTAAAGAAACTAGAGATAACATGGACAAACCATGTGGGTTTGCAACCGTGTTCTCTGTATAGTTTACTAGGAACTTAACAAAAAGCAGGCTTAGAAGTCCAACAACATCAGTACCTTGGTGAGCGCAAATCTGTGACAGCATCTAGAGAGGCAAAAACAGATCCATTCTCCCCTCTGCCATGACGTCCCCGATGAAAGGAAAACTCAGACACCTTGAACTTCCACTCTATTCCAGGCACTACAAGTAAATACAGGGGTCTCATTTGGGTTGTTACAACAACCCTAACGATCACAAGAGAGGCATTTTATTCTACAAGTTGAATAACTGCCCCAAATGCATGCAACTGATTGGTACGATAGCTCAGAGCTTCTCAAGCTTCTCCTGTCACTTGGAACTCACAGCAAAATGTGGATTTTGATTCCATAGTTCTTTCTAACAGAGCCCCTGTAGAAATAAGCTGCCGCCCATTTCTACCATTTGAATGGAAGAGTGGAACCAGAATGAAAATACAAGGGCCCTGAAAGTTCATCTTCAGATGGTGGGTTCTTTGAAGTTTTCCTAGTACAATGAATTGTATCATAGTTGCTCAAAACTGCCACATAATGCAAACTCTGTCTCCCACTCTGCCTTAGAATTTGCCAGATCCTATCTCAGTAGGCAGCTTCACCACCTCCTTCCTTTTCTTTTACTTAGCATCTCTTGTGCATGTTCCCAGCCAAAAGCGAGTTGGAATTCCGGGCCCTCAGTGAACCATTGCTCATTTGCACAGTTGGGGGAAAAAAAATATTCTAGAGCATGACCTCTGCTCCAGGCATTGTGCCAGGCTCTAGAATGCAGACATAAGCCAACAAAGCTGCTCCCTAAACCAACTCAAAATTGCAATCCAGGTATAAAACATTACAGGAAGAGTTTGCTTTAGGGGTACCATCAATGAAGAGTTAATAATGACCAGAAATGGTTAGAACCCATTTCTCAAAAGGGACATCCTAGTTGAGACCTAGGGGTAAGAATTAGGTGAAGAGGAAGCTAAAATTGAGTGTGACAATTTTTATGTGCTATCTTGACTGGAACATGAGGTGCCCAGATATTTGATCAAAACTTATTCCAAGTGTGTCTTCAACAGTGTCTTCAGATGACATAAACAACTGACTGAGTAAAGTGACCACCCTCCCTATGTGGCTGCCCTCATTGATTCCACTGAAGGCTTGAATGGAAAAAAAAAAAAAAATGGCTGCCCCTGCTGCCAATGAAAGAATTTCTCTCTCTGACTGGTAGAGTTGGGTCGTCTGTCTTTCATGCTTTTGGACTTTTCCTGGATCTCAAGCCTGTAGCTTTCAGGCTGAAGCTTATGCTATTGGCCCTGAAACTTATGCTATTGTCTCCAGCTTGCCAACTGTGGATATTGGGATTTCTCAACCCCCATGAATCATGTGAGCCAATTCCTCATAATGGATCACTTTACTCACACACATGCACAGGTGCACATTCTGTTTCTCTGGAGAATACTGAGTAATACCTTGAGTAAAGGGAAAGGGGTTGGGGAGGGGAGGAAATTAGATGGAGGAATCCCAGGTACTGTCCAGTCCTGTTGCTGTCTAGAGGATGAGTAGGGAACAAACAGGCTGTGAGGACATGTAAGGAGGACAGACCAGGTAGAGTGAAACAGAGCTTGCCTCAAGGCTCTGTGTCTTATTTCACCCATATGTTCCTATTTCCCATGGGAAGAAAAAAAGAAAAAAAACACAAACAATGATAGACTAAATGTCAGAAGAAGAAGACAATGGGGAAACATCTAAATTTTCATTAATTTTATTAATTATTTATCCTGGTCAGGAACACCGTAGGTTTTGCCTTCATTCATTCAACCAATATTTATCAAGTGCCTGTTGTGGGCAAAGCATCATGCAAAGTATCTGAGAGGAGACACTAGTGAACAAAGTGCCTACCTTCAAGGACAGTCACAGGGAGAGAAATGCAGGCAATAAACACATAGGCAACACTATATGTTCTATGTGCTCATTCCCATGAGAACATTTAAAGCAGGGAATGTGGACATGGCACTGGGGTAGAATGTGAGCACCACTTCATGGAGGGTGTCAGGGAAGGGCTCAGTGAAGAGAGGAGGGGTGAGCAGTGACTTCTAGGAGGGAGCATAGCAGGTGTGTTCGAAGAGCAGCAAGGAGTCCGGTGTGGCCAGAGCAGCGTGAGGAGGGGAGAATGGAAGGAGAAAAGACCTGGAGGTGTCTGAGGTCTTACCACGAGAGCTTTGTCAGCTGGTATAAGGATTTCGACTTTTACATTGAAAGAGATGGGAAACTTAAGCAGAAAAAGGACATCCTCTGAATTATCTTGATGTTAACAAGATCACTCAGGCTGCTGGGTGAAGTATATAGTGTAAGGAAACAAGCGTATAAGCAGAAAGACCCATGAGGAGTTTACTGCAATAATCCCCTTGAGAGGCAAAGGCGGCTGGGACAGAGAAGGTATTGCTATACGTGATGAGAAGGGGTCAAATCCTGGATACTTGTATTTGTATTGTATTAAAATATATATACAACATACTATTTATCATTTTAACCATTCATCCAGTAAGCAATTGAGTGGGCATTAAATACATTCCAAAAGTTCTGTAACCATCATCACTATCTATACCCCAAACTTTTTCAGCATCCCCAGCAAAAATGCTTAAAAAATAACTCTCTCTGTGCCCCTCCTCCTGGCCCCTGGAAACCTTTCTACCTTTTGGCTCCATAAATTTGCCTTTTTGACTCCATAAATTCCATTTAATTTTATATAAGTGGAATCATACCTGTCCTCTGTGTCTGCTTTATTTCACTAAGCATAATATTTTCCAGGCCAATTCATGTTGTAGCACATATCAAAACTGGGGTCTTTTATGGCTGAATAATATTCCATTGTATGTATATCCTGCACTGTTTCTGTATTCTTTTGCTGTCGATGATCACTTGGGTTGTCTCTACCTTCTGGCTGTTGTGAATAATGATGTTATGAACATCAAAGCACAAATATCTGTTCAAGTCCCTGATTTTAATTCTTTTTGATATACACTTAATAGTAGAATTGCTACATCATATAGTCCTATGTTGACCCTTTTGAGAAACTGCCAACTATTTCTCAAAGCAGCTGCACCATTTTACATGCCCACCAATATTACACACTACTCAAAAGCATTTTCCAATAGCCAAAGACACGTTTTGAAGCACACTGGGTCACTTCAGCTAGAAAGTAAGCACCTCTTGGTGAGTGAGCACCTCTCTCTAGGCTCAACACAGCACATATTCAGCCCACTAAAAGCATGGGTAGATTGGCCATTCATCTTTCCACTGCAGTTGGCTCACTGCCACAATACCTACCAGATGAAAAATAAATGGTTTGATATTAAGGATTGTCAACTCATATATAATCCCAAAGGGTTAACTCTGCACTAAGCCTACTTGATTTAAAAAAAAAAAAAAAACTATAATCAAACCATAAAGAACAAAGAAGCATGTTCATGGAGAACTCCTGCTGACCCCAAAGGAAAGAATGCCCCAACCATTCTGCCTGCCCACAAGCAGGGAAAAGGGAGGAGGAATCATTAGAAGGAGAACAACTCTCTCCAGTGTCCTTGACTGAAGCAGAGTGACTGATGCTGTCGGCAGTTAGACTGAATGAATTGCGTGCTTGGGTACCACCCAAATCAAGGCAGGTGGAGAAGTTTCCACTGGACATTGTTCTGTGTCCTAATGAGACCACTGAGAGAGCAGCTAGGCTGGGTGGGTCAATAGACTCCATTTTGCCAATGTATTATGGGGCATTAGCGGACAGGCCCCAGGCATCTTAGGGTCATTGTTCTGGGCAAACAGCCAAAACTGGAGGGTGTTCCACTGATGCAAAGGGCTACAGAGAGTCAGCAGGCAGCCCAAGGGCAAATAAAGACGTCATGGTGTCGGGTCAGAGAGAGTGTAGAGACAAGGAGGCCATAGGGCACACACGCTATGCGGTCTGGTCCTCAAGAGGTCAACGAAGGGGTGGACGGGCAGGCCGGAGGGCAGGCAGCAGCAGCAGGAAACCAGCTCAAGAGCCCCAGGTGCGGAGGTCAATCACAAGACCCTCAAGAAATTTCGGGGTGTGATAAGGGACTGAGATTCTAGAGGAACGAGCATGTTGTAAATGGAAACACACGCCCTTGTCAAAGAAGGGACCGCTTGAACAGTTTCCTGACTCTGCTTTCTCGTCTCTTCCATACTGTGCGTGGTGTCAAATGCCAGTTCCAGATGGTCTTTCCTGAGGCCTGCAGGTGGGAGTGGGCAACTGGCAGCCAGCTGAGGTGGGTGTGCAGCTCTTCCAACCCTGCCACCCCCCTCAATGTCCACACTGGAGGGAAAGCTGAGGGCAGGGGTGGTGTGGTGCACTGCCCCCCCCATGCCTGCCTCTCCCCTCTTACTTGTCCCATTATTATTAACATCCTTTTCATCATTATTAGCTTATTGAATGCTCACTGCAATATACAATATACTTTGTTCTTTGCATCCATTGTTTTATTGCATCCATTGTAAAAACAAAGTAGATACTCTTACTATCGTTTTACAGGTGAACATCCTTGAATCAAAGAGTGTGATAAACCAGTCCAAAGTTAATACAGTTGGGAAAATGCAGAGCAGGGATTAGAGCCCATTTCAGGCAACTCGAAACCCCTTGGACGTGCAATGGGGGCAGCCGCAGAAAACACAGTTGGTTTCACATTCTGCTGTCACCATTCAAGATGCTTAATAATTTTTTAACAAAAAGCCCACATTTTTATTTTGCCTAAGGTCTCACCATGTATATACCTGGTGCTGTTCAGACCCTGTACTATTTACTGCACCTCACTGCCCTCCCACCAACACCTACTCCCATCCTTTTATAAAATTCTGTCGAGTTGTTTTTCCAAGGCGATTTAATACCATTTAACACATCATCAATTTTTTTTTTTTTTTTTGCCAGAAGGAAAACAGGGGAAGATACTGACTCGAGCCAGAAGATGACTACAGTTTTGCGTAAGTAGTTTGAAAAGTTGAAGGCACTGCATAGGTGTAAAGAATTATGAATGAAACCTTAACCAAAGATTCCTGCACTTCAGGATGTTTCCTGACATCTCTGCAAATGTTTGAAAATTACAGACTTTCAGCCAATCACCCAGATAGTTTCAAGAGGGAAGAAAATACATCTAGTAACTATCAAAATCCCTATGGTAGCCTCTCTTTTTAGTCTGCATTGGACCACCTCTGCAGGCCTCCAGTGTAAAACCCCCCAAGGTCAGAGCCAATCCTTTTCCTGGCCAGCTCTGGCCCTAAGGAGGAACATTAATTTGCTGGCCTGGGCCACCCTGTCATGCAGACATCCTCTGCCTTTCTCCCACACCACTGTTTATCAAACGGCTTAGTGGAGCACTCTCTGAGCAAGGCCACAGAACCTAAAATTAAGCATGAGTCCAGGCGGCAGGGGATGGGGGGTCACCTGAGAGCTGCGAGCGAACTTTCTGGCTTCTTTATCGAGTTGGTTAAGAGGGCTAACTTCAGCAATTCCTGCTTGAATCAAAACATTTATTGCCTGGGAAATAAGTCACCGGGTGAGGACACAGGGACAGAGCAGAATAGAGCTTCTTGGATGGATGGCTGTGGTTTCTGAGCACAGGCATCCAGGTTCGTTCTTGTTGATGCGAGTCCAAGGAAATGCCTCTCTCCCTGTCTAAACTCACTGAAAGCAGGCTGGTGCTCAGATCTCTCTCACCTACCTTCCTGTTTCCCAAAATATTAAAGGCCATTCTAATTCTTTCAACACTGCTGACCAAGAGCATTTGTCAAGTGCTGAGTCAGCACTTACAGAAAATTAGGGCTTCATCTTCAGGGCCAGTACACCCGTCTGGACGAAGCCAGGACTTGGGCGAACATGTATTAAGTCATGAAACTAATGATTAAAAAAAACCTGGCTGGCGTTGAAATATATGATTTTTATTGTAGGAAAGACTCCATATGAAGTATCTCCATTCTACTCACGTCCACATACACCTAATAAAGCTGAAGACAGAGGCGATTATGGAGTTACTTTGCGTCATAAATTTATTCCCCTGAACTATCTGTATATGGCAGGGAAAAGGGCATTTGTGGTAAGAAAGAAGTAGTATCTCTTCTACATTAGTCAGATAACCCTGATTTTTATTCCTCACTTGTTTTTATTTTTTATATATTATTACATACTTAATAGACTTTATTTTTATGGCTGTTTTAGATTTACAGAAATTAAGTTAGTTCAGAGATTTCCAATTTATCCCCACACACAGTTACCCCTATATTTACCACCTTATGTCAGTAGGGGCATTTGTTATGACTGATGAACTGATGATGGTGTGTTATTATCAGCTAAAGCCCATGCTTTATTTAGATTACCGTAGTTGTTCCTACTGTCCTAGTCCTAGTCCCAGATCTCATCCAGGACACCATGTTATGTTTCATCTTCATGTCTCCTCAGACTCCTCTTCACTAGGACAGTTTCTCAGACTTTTCCTTGTTTTTGATGACCTTGACAATTCTGGGGAGTACTGGTCAGTACATGGTAGAATTCTTCTCTGTTGGAATTTGTGGTGTTTTTCTCATGATCAGACTGGGGTTATGAGATTCCGAGTGGAAGGCTGTAGATAAAAAGTGCCATTTTCATCCTATCATATCAAGGGATACGCTATCCACATGGCTTATCACAGTGGGTGTTGACCTTGATCAATCACCTGGCTGAGGTAGTATTTGTCAGATTTCTCCACTGTAAAGTTACTCTCTTTTTCCCCTCCCTTTCCATACTCTACTCTTTAGGAGAAAATCTCTGTACACAACCCACACTTAAAGAATGATGATAAATCAAACTTATGGTTCTCAAATGGGAAACCGTGGCGGGGGAGGGATAAGTCACGAGGGTGGGGAAAACATACACACACTACCGTGTATGGAATAGACAACTAACAAGGATCTGCTGCAGGGCGCAGGGAAATCTACCCAATATTCTGTAATAACATTTATGGGAGAAAAGAATAGACGTGTATAGGCATAACGGATTCACTTTGCTGTACACCTGAAACTAATACAACATTATGAGTCAACTATACTCCAATGAAATTTTTTTGTAAAAAAAGAATGATGAGTTATGCCTCCCTACTCCTTTAGGGTATATACCTGCATAAATTCTTGTGCTCAGGACACTTGTCTCTTCTCCCCCACTTATTAATTTAGCCAATTTATTTATAATTCACGGATATGTACTTATTCTTTGAGTTATAATCTCAAAGAACTAAGGTAGTGTTAACAATGATATTTTTGGTCAGTTATTCCAGCTTCTGGCCATTGGATGTTTTAGCCTGTTCTTGCGCCCCTCTGATATACTGTGTGTGTGTGTGTGTGTGTGTGTGTGTGTGTGTGTGTGTGTGTGTGTGTGTGTGTTAGCACTTCCTTATATTCAGAATCTATAAGAAGACTTAGGCTTATCTTGTACATGTCCTGACCCAATCCTAGAATCAGTCATGAAAGTCTTGGTTCCTTATGTTAGAGAATGATGTTAGAAACAAACACCTGGATGATAGGTGTGCTCATTGACACTGGGCTATGCTTTCTTTATGCCTCCTTAGTTGACAGAGCAAAAAAAAAAATGTGCATATATTAATCTGTGTGTATATACACAGCTATAAATATTTTTATAAAGAACCATCTGTAACTACATTAGTAATTTGCTTTCTCTGTATTTATATACATGAAGAAATTTCCTCCCATCCCAAATCGAAAATTAAAACACCCTTAAAATTATACTTGGAGTGAGCACCTCCTTGTATCAGGAATGGTATGACAATATATGCCCTTCGACAGCTCCCAGTTTAATGGAAGATAGATTTATATGCACATAGTTTCCAGAAAAAGTTGCAATTTGAGAATCTCAATGAGAAACATACAGATTGCTGAAAAAGTGCACAGGGAACCAGGTCAAGTAGGAGGGTGCTATATATACATGTGCATGAGGCTAAGGAGACCAGACTTCGTTCTGTAGGTGAATGAAGATGATTGCAACATTTAGCACAAGGCTAAGACTGCACAAACCCAAGCCAAGGAGACTGTGTCCAGTTTCCTGGGGACTGAAGCATCAGGTCAGTCCCCAGGAAATGATCTAATGGAAGAGAGACATTGGGGCTAAAAATCGTGAAGTCTCCTTCCACATATACTGTTAGTGTTGATGCTGTGGGAATGCTGAGGATGATGCTGATGTGTGAAAGCAGTTGTTTAGTTAGCACTTATTATGTGTCAAGTGTTATTTAACTCTAGGAAATAGGCATTATGATGAATGCCATTTAGTAGATGAAGAACTGAGTTTCAGAAGTTAAGGTCCATTAATATATAACAAATATTAAGATTAAAATATTTATATATTATATATTTAATTACACTAATAATTATTAACATTTCATAGAATTTAATAATGTCACACAACTGGAAAGTGACTGATGCAACTTTAAAACACATCTGCCTGATTCCTCACCATAACTCACTTTAACCATCACCTGGTGTCAGGAAAGGTTGAGTTTCTGATATCCAAGTTATTTCTAAAAAAAATGCAGGATGCAGCAAGTTGCAGGGTTTTATTTTTTATTCCTAAGGGGAAAAAATTGTTGGAAGCTTGGTGGTGGCCTGCCTAGCTTAAAAGGCTTTTGTTGCACTATTCACAATATTCAAGACATGGAAGCAACCTAAGTGTCCATCAGCAGATGAATGGATGAAGAAGATGTAGTATATGTGTGTTTGTGTGTGTATATGTACACCATAGTACATCAATCAGCCATAAAAAAATAAATTTTACCATTTGCAGCAACATGGATTGACCTAGAAAATATCATACTAAGTGAAGTAAGCCAGAGAAAGACGAATATTTTATCATATTGCTTATTTGCACAATCTAAAAAATAATACAAATGAGCTTATAAAGCAGAAATAGACTCACAAACATCAAAAACAAACTTATGCAGACTATTGCCTATGGAATGGATTAGCAATGAGATCCTGCTGTGTAGCACCGGGAACTATGTCTAGTCACTCATGATGGAGCATGATAATGGGAGAAAAAAGAATGTATGCATGTATGTGTAACTGGGTCACCATGCTGTACAGTAGAAAAAAAATTAATGTATTGGGGAAATAAAAAAAATTAAAAAAAGAAAACAAACTTAAGGTTTCCAAAGGGGAAAGGGGAAGAGGGATAAATTAGGAGTATGGCATTAACAGAGATACATTATATATAAAATAGACAAACAATAAGGATGTACTATATAGTACAGGGAATTACATTCAATATCTTGCAACAACCCATAATGGAAAAGAATCTTTTAAAAATAACCATATATATATGCATACATGAATCACTTTGTTATGCACCTGAAATAACACCATTTAAATCAACTATACTTCAATTAATAAAAAGAACAATGGCTTTTGGAGAACCATAAACAAGATGAAGACAGGTGTTCTCTCAATCTGAAATAGGTTCACCATGACCAAATATTTCTATAAAATGTTTGAGCTAAACCGTTTCCGTCTTTCATAATGAGGAGAAATGGGCAGATAAATCAGCTATGAGTCTATAGCCCAGTCCTCAGAGGTGATGTGTCAACCTGGGCTCCCTCCTCTCACTGCTGGGATTTATGAGAGGCAAGCAGGTCTCACCATCCATCACATATGTCTTCAGTGGAATTCTGGGTAAGACCAAGCAAAGCCTCTGGGGGTTCAGAATTACAATCCTACCACTTTGTCTACAGAATATTAGGACCAGCTAGGGAAATACCCAGAAGAGAAGTGAAAAATCCAATAGACCTCATCAAGGCTTAGTAGTATAAGGGGGTCAAATCTTCAGAAAATACTTGCTATTTTGGTTTTTGCATTTACCTGGAAGTGTGTTGCATCCTACAGACCCACTCAGAGACTAGCATCAGTCTCCTCTTCAGCTAATCGGGTTCTTTGCTGAATTCACAAGGATAGAGTCTGAGTTCAATCACTCTGAACAGTCTTACGGACAAGCGAGAGTACAAAGCACATTTAGAATGCAGACTGTAAACCTAGGCACAAAGACTGTATATTCACTAATGAAGTCAGTTTCTTCAGGCTAAGCATGTGCCTCCTTTGTGATTAATAAAAGCAGAAATCCAACCCCTCTGTCTGCATAGCATAGAGCTCCTTATGCATAAGGAAGGCTTATGACTTGCAAACTGGCTTCATATTTATTAGTATATGTATTTAAGCCCTATCAAATACCTTGCTCCCCAGGAAAGAATGTAGGATGAATATAATGCCTGTGGTTTTGTCTGAGGCCACCACGATGAAGCAGGCCTGCTCACCACACAGGGCAGCTGTAAATAATGCATGCATTGGGTTTTGTATGCCAATCACATACAAATGTGAAGGAACTTAAACAGCCACTTATTTTAAATTAGCATGTTCTTAACCTCAGTATATTATGAGAAGGGAGGCTCTAGGGACTGTGGGAAAGTAATGTGTCTCTTGATAAGTGAGCAATGGGGTGACTGAAGAAAGTGGACTCACTGAACACAAACCAAATCAGGGAAACCCAGTAAAGTTCTCAAACCCTTCTGTGGGTCAAGTCTTTAAAAGTTTTTTTTGTTTCTGTAAAAAAAAAAATGATACAGCCATAATTGATGCAATGAACTGTAAAGTAAGTTCAGGGTCAGGAATCTGGGTAAGCAAGTTCAAGGTCACACATAAGTTATGCCACAGCTCCTAACCTGACTGGCCCTGATTTAATAAGACCTCATAGTCACATCCTCCCATGCACTTAACTTGCAATTGCCGGCTTGAAGAGACAAGGCAATTAGTGGCAGAGTTGAGTGAGAGAATTACTTCATTCCAAACACATCTGGGGAAGAGGAAAGGTCTTGCACCCCAGGATGTAGCCAGGCAGAGAGGTGCCCACCACAGGGAAGAATGAAAAATAGTCTTGATTTATAGACTTGCAGTAACCTGATTTGAAAAGTTAAGGCATGTCATTTGAAAAAGCTTTGCATTGCCTCATCTCTCAAAGTAAGTTGGGAATTTTAGGAGAGAGGTTTCTGGCACTTTCCACTGAACTAAATCATAAGGTGTTTCATAATTCTGTGTCAGTCGATTGTACGACTGAGCAGCTTTTACTTTTTCGAAACACATACAGCACATAACTCTGCCCCCTGACACGCTTATCTGCTTTGCAGCCAGCATCAAAAACTTAGTGTTCACCTGGACCCAAGATTCTCACAAATGACTGGTATTTGGACTTCTCAGAGAAGGACTTGGGCCGGGCATCTACTTCAGAGTACATGATTTCTATATTCTGATCTGGGATGTTTTTGTTCAAATTTTCTCTTTCATGTAAACATTCTGATACATCAGTGCTCTAAAGGAATGCCAGTTAGATCACTCAGATTGCATAGAATTCTACTTGGCTCCCTTACAATTCATTATTTGTTAACAAAGTTCAAGGCCATAAGGATTTACGAACAGTGCACAGTGTTGACTCATTTCCCAGGTATGAGAGGAAGAAGGACCTATTGCTCTTTTCTATTGTTTCCCAAACCATAACCCACATTTAGTTATTTTTCCCACTTGGTGCATTAGTGGGAAGATGGTCCTGCACTGGAGTTGGTCCTTAAGCATCAGAACTGGCTCAGGATCTCACATTCCTTTCCCACACTTGGAGGATGTCATTGACATTTGAGAAGAGACCCCTCCTTCCTACACAGGGTACTCTTTTCTAGTACCTACCTTCTATTTAACTAAACCTGATGGCCATTGGAGACCTTTGCTTCAGGCCAGGTAATTTGCTTTTGGTCTGCCTCTTCCAAGTTTAAGCAGAGCTACCAATTGTTCTTTCCTCCATATCCAAAGACTCTAAGCCAGCCCTTCCCTACTCATGTGTCTACCACCAGCTTCCTAACCTCTTTTAATGTAAGTTTGTTTTAAAAATGACAAGGACACCCTTCCAAAAGGTTCAAGCAGAAAGGAAAGATATTGACTAGTAGAATCCAACATTAAAACCACAACCAAAAATTTAGTGTTCAGCTGGACCCATAATCAACTATGACCTGGTATTTGAAGGCAACCTTTTTTTTTTTTTTTTTTTTTTTTTTTTTGGCTGCACTTGCAGCATGTACAATCTCCCAAGCCAGGGATTGAACCTGTGCCACAGGAGTGACACCAGATCCTTAACCCACTGAGCCACTAGGGAACACCCCTATCTACTGTTTCTGATTATCTTGGATGTAAAGTTGATTCTGTCTCACAATATTTCTCCATTTGATAGGGAATATTACAGCACATAACATCTGAGTTTTATATCATGTGGTTTCTGCAGTTAAATGGATTCATTTCAACTCCATGGAACTCAGATTTAGAAATCCTTGTGAAATAATTCTTGGATATAACCAGATTCCACACCAGCTAAGAGGTTTAGCTGTGTAGAATAGCACCTAGGATAAAAGGGAAATATTGAAAGACATATAGTAAATGTCTTTTTTCCCTAAAGCAAAGTTTAGATATTAAGTATTAGTGCTTTATTTCCAGAAAAAATATTGGGGAGCATCTGTTGCAATTAGTCAAGCTTGCATAGTTATTTGAGGAACCCTTCTAGTCTCTGGAGAAAAAGTCTTTACCTTCTAATCCTTGATTTATTTTTTAAAAAATCACCAACCTATAGCTGGAATCCTAGGGTCTTAGAAAATTGCTATAAGTTGTAAATTATTACTATAGGTAAAACTTGGATTTTTTAAATGGCATATAGAAACTTTTTTTTTTCACTTTTTAGGGCCACACCTGTGGTGCATATGGAAGTTCCCAGGCTAGGGGTTGAACTAGAGATGCAGCTGCTGCCCACAGCCACAGCCACAGCAATACCAGATCTGAGATGCATCTGTGACCTACACCACAGCTCATGGCAACGCCGGATCCCTGACACCCACTGAGTGAGGCCAGGGATGGGATCAATCCTTCATTCTCATGGATGTTAGTCAAATTCGTTTCTACTGTGCCACAAAGAAACTCTTTTTTAATCTCAGGATAATCATATATAAGGAAGAAAGCTGTGATGAATTATGTTTGTTCCAATTCTTTGGGTATAAAAAGGCAAAGCACAACTGGAAAAAAAAAAAGGATAAACAGGAAAGAGGAAATGTATTTTTAAATAACAGAGCGTATCATGAAACTCAAAACCAAGAATGAGCCTGTGTGGGGGTCTCTTTAAAACACTGCAACCATGTGGATGGGTAAGGAGAGGAAACACTGCATAGACAATATCATGAATAACCGCTAAGCCAGTTCAATTTAGCCCATGTTTATTAAACACTTTTTTACGTGCAGGACATCTCACTACTCAGCTTTTCACGCTTGTCAATATACATGTTCCATCAACACACTTAAATGAATTAACCCTTTGAAAATTAAATTTGGTGTACCACTAAAAAATAATACTGATACATATTAAGTTTGATTTGCAGCTCACTGTGCCATCATGAAACAAAATGGCAAGTAATAAAAATGTTGAATGAGCACATGTCTTCCTATCATTTTTAGTAACTGTCAGTTACGTTCAAAAAGGGAGAGGTCTATAGTTCACAAAAAATATGTATTATTCAATAATGGAGTTGTCCCCACATAGTATTAAGAAATTGATTCTAGCCCGTTAAGTCAGCTTAGACTGTATTGAGAGAAAAACCCATCCCAGGGGAATACACTTTTGAGTGTGCCCATTATAAAACATAGATAAGATTATGGATGAGATGTCCAATGAGACCAGGCTGCCACTGTTTTCCGAAATATGGTCCTGCCCTCACCTGCCTTAGGTCTTGGCTCAAATTATTAAAGTAGATTTTTTGTCTTAGTTTTTAAATTCCATTTTAAGTACAGTGTTATGTCACAGTTAAAACTGTAACTAACTTGACTTAAAGGATATGGAAATAAGACCATCTTTCTTTTTTGAGTGGGAGGGATCGGGAGCTTGGGTTTATCAGTCACAACCTAGAATAGATTTACAAGGAGATCCCGCTGAATAGCATTGAGAACTATGTCTAGATACTCATGTTGCAACAGAAGAAAGGGTGGGGGAAAAACTGTAATTGTAATGTATACATGTAAGGATAACCTGACCCCCTTGCTGTACAGTGGGAAAATAAAATTTAAAAAAAAAAAAAAGGAAAAAAAAAAAATTTTATAATACTTAAATAGTATTTTTTTCAACTTTAGATAAGTGTGAAGTATCAAGTGGCATATTTACTATATAAGAAAATATAATAGTATAAACGCTTAATCATATCTTTATGATGTGATAGAATGGATATGCATTGTTCAAGTAGGCCTTGTGCAGAAATAAAATATTAAAGAGCATTATTTGGAATAATACATTAGATCATATCAATTCTTCTAGGTCAGGATAATGATTCCTTAAGGTTGTAATTAATTTTCACTACTTTCACAATCCTTCAATTGACTAATATGTGTAGATTCAAGAAGTACAAGTGTTTTTCAGTTTTTTTTGGTTAAAGTATAGTTGATTTACAATGTTGTGCCAATTTCTGCTGTACAGTATAGTGACCCAGTCATACATGTATATATATAAAGTCTTTTTCTCATATTATCTTCTATCATTGTTCTATCCCAAGAGACTGGATGTAGTTTCCTGTGCTATACAATAGGGCCTCATTGCTTAACAATCCTACTTATAATAGTTTCCATCTACTAACTCCAAACTCCCATCGCACTCCCTCACCCCTCCCCCTCGACAACCTTAAGTCTGTTCTCTATGTCTGCGAGTCTGTTTGTGTTTTGTAGATAGGTTCATTTGTGCCATATTTTAGATTTCACATATAAGTGATATCATAAGGTATTTGTCTTTCTCTTTCTGACTTTACTTAGTATGAGACTCTCTAGTTGCATCCATGTTGCTGCAAATAGCATTATTCCCCTCTTTTTTTGGCTGAGTAGTATTCCATTGTGTATATGTACTACATCTTCTTAATCTATTCATCTGTCAGTGGGCATTTAGGTTGTTTCTATATCTGGGCTATTGCAAAGAGTGATGTTATGAATACACGGGTGGATGTATCTTTTTAAATTGTAGGTTTGTCTGGATATATGCCTGGGAGTGGGATTGCTGGATCCTATTACAGTTCTATATTTAGTTTTCTGAAGAACATCCATACAGTTTTCTTTAGTGGTGTATCAATTTATATTCCCACCAACAGTGTAGGAGGGTTCCCTTTTCTCCATAACCTCTCCAGCATTTGTTATTTGCAGACTTATTAATGATGGCCATTCTGACCAGGGTGAGATGTTACCTCATTGTAGTTTTGACTTGCATTTCCCTAATAATTAGTGATGCTGAGCATTTTTAATGTACTACTGCCTATCTGTATATCCAAGAAAGACGTCTTTATTTAAAGTGGCAGTGTCCAATATTCCCATATTAGAAGGCACTGTAGTTTGTTTTCAATGTGCAGTTGACTTCTTGGTTATTTGTTTAGGAAAATTATTTCTTCTAGGAAAAAATAGGCTGATTAAGTGTCTTTGATATTCTTTAAGCTTGATACAGCAAGTCCTAGGCTATTCCAACCACACAAGCTAATACATATAAAATAGAAGAATGAATGAACACATGAAAGGTTCTATAAAAACTTTAAATCTTACCCTCTGTTATGCGAAATTATGCATGCTTATGCTTTTTTACCCATTAGTTGAGGAAGCCCAACTCTCAGCACTACATTTAAGAATGGAAAAGTTCAAACTTGATTTCACCTTTGTCAATCATTTTATTTCCTAAATTCTCTAAGAATTTACAGTGTAGGGTATAAAAAAATAGAAAATAAATATGACACAAGATAATCTAGCTGATGTAAGAGAGGCAAAGGTGACATGTTATGATGGTTCCAAGAAGATGGAGATCATTTCAACAGTGAGAGAGGGCATGGGCAGAGAGAAAGATGGAAAAACCAGAGGAGACTTCATGGAACAAGTCAGTTTTGACACTGTCCATTAAGGATGGGTTGCATTTGGATGTGTGTCTATGTATGCTACCCAAGGAAGAGAAACAGCATGAGTAAAGGCAGGAACAGGAAGAGCAGGAATGTTGTTTCAAAGGGACTACGTGATGCATAAAAAGAAAAAGTGAGAAGCTGTTGGGATGTTAGCTTGGAAACTAATGTCATTTAGAGGAATCTGGAAAGTATCCTATCATTAATCTGGGCCCACAGAAGAGGTAGACAAAAGAGGAAGGTGCTTGTGTGTGTTGTGGGTGGGGTGAATCCGTCAACCTGTATTAGGAGTATAAGCAAAGGGAAATAAAGACTGAAGTGGAGACAGTGGCCTTACACAGACTTGACAAGTCTTGGCTGTTGGCAGGACATGTAGGGCAAAGGAGAGAAAAGTCGAGGTATCTGAGAACCAGGGGGATGGTGGTGCCATTGACTAAAGCAAAGAGCGTATGAAGATTAAACAGTAGAAGGGAGCAAAGTGGGATTCGCAGCAGTGATGTCAAATAAATATGTTTCTCTTTACATCTGCTTCCCAGTTCAGCATCTGAGAGAGTGGCACACAAAAGAGGTTAATGACTGTTTACTGAATTGACATGAATCTAGACTAGACATTCAAAGTATACGGTGACAGTGGTGGAAAGTGAAAGTCCTAGAGCCAAGACTAAAATTTGACGTCGTTATCAGGAAAGACAACTGTGCCATTTTATAGACTATCTCCTGGAGCCACGTTCAGCTATCATCATGGAAAATTCTCATCAGTTGGGAAGAGACTATCATTCACTGGGTGGCTGCCCTGAGTGAAGCATTTAGGTATTCTATAATCTATATCTCACTACATCATCCCAGTTCTGTTTCACCTAAGAGGTAATGGGGTTTGGTTATCTAAAAGCTTTCAAATAGCAGGAAACAGCAAATCCTGCCCCAGGCAATGTTTCAACACCTTTACAAATATTAAACCTTTACTTCTCATAACTCCAGTGGCAGATATTATTATCATGTCCTTTTGAGGAATGAGGAAACTCTGGCAAAGAAAGTGAAGTCATTAGAGTAAGGCCATAGAGCAAGCAGGAATCAGAGCCAGGACTTGAACCCAATCAGGCTGGTGCTTGAACCCATGAGCTGAACTGTTGCTTTACACAGTCTCTGTGGATTACAGTGGCATGGTGTGGTTGAAACTCAAGTCCACCTGCTGCCACAACTCGTGTTTTCCTTCCCCTTTTGCCCAGAAGAAACTGGAGCTTCCCTCTGAGAAGTAACGAAAAATGATCATTGAATGATTAGCCCAGGATCGAAAGGAAACTAACCACGATGTCTGTGACTCACAATTCCTAACACCCAATTTAGGTTCATATTATTCTTCAACCAAAGGGTTAACAGTTAACAGACTATAATCATTAGATAGTATTTATTTCAGAAATGTTTTTCAAAGAATGTAAGCATGTATTTTAGTTATTTATAACAAAGGAAAACATTACACTTAAAAAAAATCTTTGGAACAGAGGTGAATACTTGATAAACATAATTAGTAATTTTTCTCTGGCTTTTATAAGTCAAACTTTTATGATAAATTTCTGAAAAAAAAAGGTACCATTACTTAACCACATTCAGATTTCTAGGTACAGCATATTATCATGAATCCCCCAATCATCCTTTAGAAACACTACAATATAGGGTTTTATTGTAACTGTCTTTTGAGGTTGCAAATTGTTAACATCTGTCTCTTAGTATTTTTTTGTACAATACTCTAAATACTCTAATCTCTGGTTATCCTGCTAATAACTGTAATTTTCTAGTCAGCTGCTATCTCTCAAGGTAGTTTAAAGGTCATTTTTTTACAATACATAAAGAAGCGTGTGAAGAAAGTGGACGTGATTTATTTTTTTACCAAGTTGCACTCATGTTTGGATTTGGTTTCATATCTAAGCAGCACAGTCTCTGCCTAGCTTTTTTGCTTCAATCTTTTATTGGGTCCCAGCATGACTAATTTCAGCATCTTTCATTACATTCTACTTGTTACCTGATGTTATTCCTAATAGATAAGGGAAAACAGTATTTTCAGAAGCATAATTAAAGGATACATTTATATTGTGCTTTTTCTATTCAAAGTACTGGTTAATCCATAAGTTATCCCTGCACATTAAAAGCATGCCACTCTCTCCCCCAGAGAGGCACGTTCCTGAAAACTCATAAGCAAGGTTTGGAGATTTACATCCACTTTATTTTCTGGAACACCAGAGGTGCTCCAGAAATTATGAAAGCCAGATATATTTGCTGTAAATGCACACATTTTCATTTATTAAAAGTGTCAATCAAAATATAAGAAAAGTGAAAACATAAGCTATAGTGAACAGATGGCGAGTTACTTGGTATTTGTTTGTTTATGTGTTTTGTATCACCAGCATCCATTACTTTCTTGTAGGGAAAAAAAAAAAAAAAAAAAAAAAAAGCCTGGATTTCCTTTGAGTAAAATCCATCCTCACTCCATACTTTGCCTGCAGAGCATAACCAATTAGATTGATGTAGTGATCAGTTCAGGGACAAATCTATGACCCAGACTTGGTCAACAAGATGCAGCATCAGGGGTCTGCAAGAGCTCTTTTGGAAAGGAACATGCATCTCATTTCCAGTTGGGTTGCTCAGCAGGGAGGACATTGGTATGGACTAGTGATGTCCAAGTGGCTACCATGGGGAAAAATTCAGCCTGAAAATGCAGTCAAAGCAGGGAGAAATTAGATTCAAGAAACCAAGACAGTATCCTCACGCTGTCATGCGTGGCCCTGGATCCAGCCCCACCAGTCATTCCATGAAATGGGTTCATTTCACTTGATAATAAATGGTACTCGATTAGTGTATAAGCACCATCAAAGTTTACAGACATTAATAAGGATCTGATTTTACTATAGCAGATGGTAAGTGTAAAAGAAATTTTAATGGGATATTCTAAATGAAAATAACTGGATAGTATTAAGAAAGAAAGGCTTCAGGCAAGATATTATAAATGATGCTTTGACTAGCATCAATTATTTATAAAATAATAGCTTATATCCTGGCATACAGGAGTTTATATAAGAGTTTGTTATGAACTGGCTTATGCCCACCCCCAGAATTTATGAGTTTCCGTCCTAACCCCCACTACCTCCGAATGTGATCTTGCTTGGAAATAAGGTTGTTACAGATTTTATCTCTAAATTAAGAGGAGGTCCTGCTGGAATATGGCGGGATCCTAATCCCTTTTGACTAAAGTCCTAGAAAAAAAGGTGGAAATCTGGACACAGACAAACAAGGAAAGAATGCCAAGATGAAAGCAGAAATAGGATGATGGTTTTACAAGCCAAGGAATACAAAGATTGCCAGCAAAGCACCAATGCTAAGGGAGCCTCAGAAGAAACCAGCACTGCTCACATCTTGAGCTCAGACTTCTAGCCTCCGGAATTGTAAAATAATGAACATTTGTTATTTAAGCCCCTAATTTGTAGTACTTTGTTACAGAGGCCCCAATAATCTAATATACTGTCTAAGGGTAATAAACAGATAAAGAATAAAAAATTCTATGGATTAAAAAAAAATCCATAATGAGGAGTTCCCATCATGGCTCAGGTGGTTAACGAACCCAACTAGCATCCATGAGGAAATAGGTTCAGTCCCCGGCCTCAGTCAGTGGGTTAAGGATCCGGTGTTGTCGTGAGCTGTGGTGTAGGCCACAGACGCGGCTGAGATCCTGCGTTGCTGTGGCTCTGGCATAGGCTGGTGGCTATAGCTCCAAGTTGAGCCCTAGCCTGGGAACCTCCATATGCCGCAGGTACAGCCCTAAAAGACAAAAAAAAAAAAAAAAAAAAAAAAAAAAATCCTTAATGACATAGGAAAGGACTGATAAAAATCTGCATAATATAGCATAGTTTTATATTTTAGATCAGCAGTAGATTAAAATTTTAGTTGAAGGTAGTGGGTGAAGTTGATCAATAACTCATAATTAAATTTTTAGTTTTATTTGAAAAATAATTTTCATATCAACTTAAGAGAAAGAAAATGCCAGATCAATTTCTTACAACTACCATGATAACAACTAAAATACCTTAAAGAAAAGTCACCATTATTATTGAACAGATCCAGAATGGAAATACAAAAGGCAAAAGATAAGAGAGCTGACTAAACAGCTGTTCCAAGAGTTCATAGAAATTTTAAGGACTAGATTAGGAATATGATTGCATAGTGGAGATTAAGGAATATACATATATATATGAGAACCAGCATAAAGGAAGCAACTTGAAAATCTGCAGGAGAATGAATTACCAACATGAAGGTTTGGTTGACAAGAATTTTGTTTTTGTTTTATTGATGATTTCAAAACTATATGGTTGGAGAATTATAAATTGATAAAGACAGTGTCAGTGAGAGCTTGGGAAGAATTGCGGCATAGAGTGGCACATTCTGTGAAAGCTTACGTCATCTCATACTTTTAAAGTGTCATAATCTGGTAGACATCTCAACCAAGTGACAAAATTTAATACCCCCAAAAGTGGTATGGCAGACATTACGTGTCTCCTCATATGATACGCTGAGAAAACAAAATATTGCCTGTTTGTGTTTTTCCAAAATTATTCAACCTGCATCAAGTTGTGAGGAAACAGTCAGGCAAATATAAACTGTTGGACCTTCTATAAAGCCTGGACTTCTCAAAAATATTAATCTCATGCAAGTCAAACAAGTTGGGAATTAATCTAGATTAGAGGAGTCTAGAGAGATATGACAGTAACATAGATGTATGATCCTCCGGTAGATCCTGAATCAGAAAAAAATCAGTCCTAAAAACATTATTAGACTAACATGAATATTGACTCTGTATCAGATGAACATTAGATCAGCTTTAATTTTTTTAATATGGTTAACAGCATCATTGTTATGTTGATTATTTATTTATTTATTTATGTATTGTCTTTTTGCCATTTCTTGGGCCGTTCCCAAGGCATATGGAGGTTCCCAGGCTAGGGGTCGAATGAGAGCTGTAGCCACCAGCCTACGCCAGAGCCACAGCAACGCCGGATCCAAGCTGCGTCTGCAACCTACACCACAGCTCATGGCAACGCTGGATCCTTAACCCACTGAGCAAGGCCAGGGATAGAACCCGCAACCTCATGGTTCCTAGTCAGATTCGTTAACCACTGAGCCACAACGGGAACTCCTATGTTGATTATTTAAAAGATAAATGCTAGTATTTACAAGTGATGTGTCTGAGATACCTGCCACTTTCTTTCAAGTGATTCACCAAAGAAAAAAAATGTGTGTGTGCAGGAGGATGTGTACACAAACACAAAGACACACATACACTGGTTATGATGTTGGCATTCTGCCCAGATCCCCTTGGATGCCTTTTATCATTTCTGTGTGTCCATCCACCAACTTTCCTTTCTTTCTAACATCCCACACTGAAGGCTTTGTGATTTCAAGAAACCTGTGTATAGGGTGAGATTGAATTTGCCCTGAAATCACACTCTTACTTAGCATCTTACTGCTCCCCTAACTTTCCTTTTTCCCAGATGAGCATGTTTTTAACAAGTCCCTTTCCCAGGAATCCTCATCTCAGGGTCAGTTGCAGGGGCATCCAATCTAAGATACATAGATATAAGAGCTAGGTGAGAGAGAGAGGGGACAGAGACAGGAACAGATGATATAACATGTGATCTGTAGTGAATTTTGGTGAGTTTATTCTATTATTCTCTCAACTTTTCTGTAGGTTCGATACTAGGGAGAAAGCACTTAGAGCAGCTGGCCTGAGATCCATTTCTCCTTCCACTATTAAGAGGTACAATCCCAGAGAAAAGGTGGGTGAGCTGGTCTTCTCTCTATATAACATGGTAATAACTGGAACTCCCGGTAAATATACTACTGGAAGCAGCATCCATAGCTATGGGGTCTTCTTCGCAGGATGTGACTAATTCACGGCTATTTAATGTAAATGCACGTAGGATCTCTGGATTGATAGGACATAGATCCCTAGGAAAAGTCCCATAAGGTGACCATCTGGGCTACAAAACTGAAGTATTTCACAACCCAGATGGTCTCTGCTGTGTGAGGTAGCCTGTGTGCCTTGGTTAGACCTCATCTAATGGGGGTCAGAGTGTGTGGGTGTGGGGGAAGGAAGGACCTGGGGGGCTGCACTCAGTGTCCCCTACCTCTCATGTGGATCCCCTGTTCCTCAGGTTGCTTGTCTCAAAAATTATTAATAAAGATCCACTCTGGGAGAAGTCCTTACTTGTGAAAAATCTAATTTGACCATCTGATCCTTTGTGTCCGTTCCACTATTTTTCCAGCTAAAATATTCTCAGACAGCACAAGGTGTCAGTTTCCTAATTTTTCCATTGTAGGATCTGAACTAGATCTCTAAGTTCCTCTTCCAAGTTTGAATAACAAAGTATACAAATGCCAAAGGTTGATCTTTAAAAAAACAGATGTTATTTTTTAGAGAAGTGTTAGGTTCGTGGCAAAATTTAACCAGGAGATGCCAAGAGTTTCTATATCTCCCCTACCCCCACTCATGCATAGCCACTCCATCATCAATCTCACTCACCAGAGTGGTGCTTTGTCACAATGAGGAGCCTCCATTGACACATCATTATCACCCAGCGTCCATAGTTTACAGTAGGGTTCATTCTTGGTGGTTTATAGTTTATGGGTTTGGACAAATGTATGATGACACGTGTTCACCATTTCAGTATCACACAGAGTAGTTTCAATGCTCTGAAAAAACCTCTGTGTTCTTGCTATTCATCCCACCCTTCCCCCTCACCACTTCGGAACCACTGATCTTTTTACAGTCTCCAAACTTTTGCTTTTTTCACAGTGTCATATAACTGGAATCATACAACATGTAGCCTTTGCAGATTGACTTCTTTACTGAGTGATATACATTTTAAGATTCCTCTGGAGTTCCTGCTATGATGGTACAGTGGGTTAAGATCCAGCATTGCCACAGTTGTGGTGTAGGTCACAGCTTCGGCTTGGATTTGATCCCTGGCTCAGGAACTTCCCTATGGTGTGGGGGCAACTTAAAAAAAAAAAAAAAAAAGATTCCTCCATGTCTTTTCAAAGCCCAATAGCTCATTTCTTTTTAGAACTGAAAAAATGTTTCATTATCTGGATGTACATCAGTTTATTTGCCTGTCGCCTACTGAATGGCAACTTGGCTGGTTTGGACTTTCAATGGGTGTATCATGTTGACTCTAGATCTAAGGCTGTACTATTATTTCTGTCTGTTTTATCAAGTGAGGCCATGGAGATGTGAGTGACAAGGAACACATCCCAGTGTTGGGTCACCAGCATCTGGGCGTCCGGAGTTAAGGGTGCAGCTACAGCAGCAATGGCACAATGGCGTCTTGGTCACTGAGCTGCCTCCTCTGTAGCCACAATGATGGCCTCTGACATCCACTCCTCCCCAACAATCTTCTAAGCCCTTAATTTCCTGGTTTAAATTCTTTTCTCCTTTAATATCTAAAGTGATTTCTGGAGTTCCCGTCGTGGCTCAGTGGTTAACGAATCCGACTAGGAACCATGAGGTTGCGGGTTCGGTCCCTGCCCTTGCTCAGTGGGTTAACGATCCGGCATTGCCGTGAGCTGTGGTGTAGGTTGCAGACGAGGCTCGGATCCCACGTTGCTGTGGCTCTGGCGTAGGCCGGTGGCTGCAGTTCCGATTAGACCCCTAGCCTGGGAACCTCCATATGCCGTGGGAGCGGCCCAAGAAATAGCTAAAAAGACAAAAAAAAAAAAAAACGTGATTTCTATTCCATGTACTGAACTCTGAGTAATGTTAGATTGTTACTAACACAGCTAATTTATTTTGGTTTGGAGAGTTTTTTTTTTTTTTTTTCTCAGCTTCATGATTTGTGTGCATTGATATTTTGCCTACCTTTAATATTTTTTTAAAAATTAGAGTGAAATAATAGGCAATAATAGACACATCTCCTGGACAAGACAGAAAAAAAAAAATATGGGAGATAATCTGCCATGTTTCATAGCCTATGGGCTTTACTTAATGTACACAGCTTTTTTAGATAACTTCATGCGATTGCTGTTTTTCCCTTCCGCATGCAAGTTTAAATAATTAAATTTTTATTAAGAAATACAGCTAATGAAGTAGGGTTTTATCCCAGGGAAAAAAAAATGGTTTGAAGATTATTTGAATATTTTTTTGATCAGCAGATATCACTGCAAACTAATCCAGAATCTAAAATTGTTTAATGCCATATGTGTCATTGATTTCCATCTTGCCAATTAAATAAAGGTTACCGCCTGGGTGCTTCAAAGATTGCCTCTCTCCCTGGGCACCATCACAGTGATTCAGCTCAGCCAGGGCAGTCCTGCTGGCAGTCTGCAAATTCCCTCCACAGGCCCTGAACAGCAGAATGCCTTCTGGAAAAACTTCCCTAAGGGAGTGACAAAACTGGCATTAACTAGAATTCCTATTGGATGGCCATTCATTGCTTATTAGCAAGGCACTTGTTTTCTGTTTTCCTAAAGCACCAAGAATGAATTCAACAAAGCTTTAAAAGCATCTACAATTTGCCAGGCAGCAGGATACTAAGAAAAATAAGATATAAATCCCTGTTCCCGTCCTCCACAAGGTCTGACTTTGAACAGATGCGGCATATCAAGTTGTAGCACCTTGTGGTCAGTTCTGTGGAGTGAGTGCTGTGGGGAGGCATGGGGAGAAGAAGTGTCCAATCCCATTGTGCAAAGGGAAAGAGCTGAGTTGCCAAGTGGAGAGCAAAGTGACATCTAAATACATTCGTGAAGAATAAATAGTGCTTGTCCAGGCCAGAGTGGAGGAAGGATGGAGAGGAAGCGTAAAGGAACATCTCAGGAATAAAAAACAGTATGAGCCAAGGCAGGAAGATGAGAAGGCCAAGCTTGTTCAGTAAATCACCAAACATTAGCTGAACTGGCATGGATGGTGGTTAGGAAAACGTGATGGTTAATTTTAGGTGTCAACTTGATTGGGCTAGGAAGGCCCCAGATATTTGGTTAAATATTATTCCAAGTGTTTCTGTGATAGTAGATGTGATTACCATTTAAAGCAGATGGTTCTCTCTGACATAGGGGCCCCTCACCTACTGGGTGAAGGCCTGAGCAGAACAAAACGGTTGACCTGCCCTCAGATTGAAACATTGGTTCTTCATGGGTCTCAAGCCTGCCAGATTCCAATTCAGACTATGCCATTAGCTCTCCTGAGTCTCCAGGGCTTATCAAGTGCAGATCTGGAGACTTGTCGGACTCCATAGTCACATGAGCTGATTCCCTATAATAAATCTCTTTCCATATCTGTATCTGTATCTTTATCTATCATCTCTCTGTCATCTCTCTCTCTCTAACACACACAGACACACACACACAGACACACACACACACATTCTAGTGCTTCTGCTCTCTAGAGAACCCTGACTAATAAAAAGGGTGGCAGAAGATAAGGTTGTAACCGTAAACATGACCAGAATTTAAAGAAACTGTAGGTTGTTCTACACATATTAGAAACAGCTACTATTTCTTTTAAATATCACAGTGGTTGTTATTGACAAGCTATCATTTTTCTCTTTATTTCTTGGGGTGGCCAAGAGACTCCACAGAGTGCTTCCCAGGTCTCAGCTCATTCATTTCTGATGCCCCCTTTACAAGGGAGGCACAATCATTAATCTCAATGTTCAGAAGCTGAAATGAGGCACATAATAGGCATAAAGTCACATTAGTAAGTGACAGAGCCCTGAATGGAAGCCAGAAGATCCCACTTCCAAAGCTTTCACTCTGTCCCTGTTTCATTGATGATCTGATAATGGCTTTAATTCTATAGGTGTTATTGAGCACTAGGATATATATATATATATACACACACACACACACACATATATATACACACACACATATATATATATAAGATATATATGATATATATATATATATAAGATATATATATATATAAGATTTGCCATTTTGGAAAGATGATTATGTTGGTGGACTCAAGAGCAAATCTGGGAAGGGAGAGTTACAGACCATGGGAGAAATCTGAGATGAGCCATAGCGATAAGGATCCAGGCTAAAGGAGTAGTGCTAGGGATGGGGAGTAGGTGATGATCCAGGAAAACTGTTTCTAAAACAGCATCACCAGGATTGGGTAACCAGGCAGATGGTGGGAAAGAGGGAAAAGGAAGTAAAATCCAACTTGATTAGGAATCGGTGACTGATTACCTGAGATAGGAAGCATGCTGAGGGGAGGGAAGAAGACAAATCCCAGGGACTTGGAAACTGAATTGTATAAATTTGGAAGTTACATTAGTTTGCTATGGTTTCCCTAACAAAGTACCACAGTTGGTGGCTTATTTGTTGAGTTGTGGTAACCAAGTGCATTCCTTGGCTTGTGGTTTCATCCCTGCAACTCTATTTTTACCCTCCTTTCTATATCTGTTGATCATCTCTTATCTCTTCCTCCTTCTCCTCCTTCTTTGCCTTCTTCTTCTTTTTTTCTTTTAGAGCCACACCTTCAGCATATGGACATTCCCAGGCTAAGGATCAAATCAGAGCTGCATCTGCCATCCTGCACCACAGCCACAGCAATGCCAGACCTGAGCTGCATCTGTGACCTACACTGCAGCTTGTGGCAGCACCAGATCCTTAACCCACTGAGCGAGGCCAAGGACTGAACCTATATCCCCATAGATTGAGTGGGGTTCTTAGCCCACTAAGCCACACCAGGAACTCCCTTCCTCCATCTTTCTGATAAAGACATCTGTAAAGGCATTTACAGCCCACCGAAATAATCAAGGTTACCTCCTCCCCCATCATATTTTTACTTAATCACATCTGCAAAGACTTTTTTTTTCCCCAAATAAAGTAGCTTTAGAGTTTCCAGGGACTAGAATCTGATACATTTGTGTGGCCACTATTCAGTCTACTATAGGCATCATGAGACTATGAAAGGTCAGGAAGGAAGGAGATGCAATGCCAATAGTACATGATGGCAGAAAGGCATCTGGGTGGAGAGGCAGAAGCCCCATGAGTACAAATCCCATGTTAACACAGCTTATATGAACCTAAGTGGGCTCGGCACTGTGGAGCTCATCTCCTCATCTCTCAAATGATGGAGCTGACCACAGGTATCTTCTCTTGAGTTGAAAATGTTAAGTGTAAGAGTCATCTAATAAATGTGCAAAGTCAGTTGGAGGCTTTAGCTGTTTTCAACATATTATTTTACTTATTTTAAGCTGGAAAGATAAATCCAAGACAAAACTGTCCACGATCTTTTCATTTTACCAAATCAATGTTTTCATTTGTATGGCACTTCCCAGTCCTTGAGCAAGTGTGAACTCAATGTGTAAACACTGGCCACAGTTTTGTAGGTAGAACTTCATAATCTCTATTGTCATTTAAAATGTCCCTATGATGATTTTTCCTATTCTGCTGCAATTCTTTCTTCTAAACTTTCCCACTCCCTACCCGGCCAAGTTGCCACATTGTGCAACGAAAGGAGATGCATTCTGTGAGTGGTGCCCCCCTGGAGTTGTGCAAGGACAGCCATCAGGAGAGCAATGGGAATCTGCCTCCTAGAAGGATGCACACTTGTATTCCACTGTTCCGATTCCAACAGCATCAATACTAAAAGGTTTCACTTAAACTTCTTTTTCATTCTAAATTTAGATTCTCATTCCCATCAAGGTGAAAATGCTTAATTTCTCATAGAGATTTTATTTTATTTTATTTTTTTGGCCGTGCCCAAGGCATGTGGAAGTTCCCCAGCCAGAGATTGAAACCAAGCCACAGCAGAAATCCAAGCCACCACAGTGACAATGCTGGATCTTTAACCCACTATACCACAAGAGAACTCCCTTAAAGCTTTTAATTTAGATAAAGCTTAAAATAATGCATGAGAGAGTTAATATGTCCCATAGTGAACTTGTTTAGATTTTCACTTAGATGATACCTCAACTATTCCTGCCCTAAGGATGAAATCCTCTTCAAACATACCTCCAATAAGCCACACTGACATCATTTTCCATGGCATAGAGTAACTGCTGTGATTAAGTCCTGATGTCACTCATCTCTACTCTGCATAGAAATTCTGAGTATAATATGATCCTGTCCCACTTTTCTTTAAAAAATAGAAATCTTAATATAACTCTACAACTTCTGAGAAATTCTTGGAAATCTATTTATTCTATTTGGTCTTTGCATTTTTTTCCAAGAGGACTTTACCCTTAAATAACCTCACAGTTCATCGGCACATGCTTATACTCACGTATTTTTCATTCTCTCTCTCTCTCTCTCTCTCTCTCACACACACACACACACACACACACACACACATACACACACACTCTTCCTAAGGAAACATGGTTGAACTATCAAAGTGTACTTTAATCAATTTTCATTCAGTATGTATTAAATTTTGAAATGGTACCAAAGGGCATGAAACTAAAAGAATCAATCATCCTTTATCATGTCCCTTCAGGATGAATTTAACTTGAAATGGTCATTCTTGTTTCTTTCCTATGGTAGAAAAAAAAATAGCTCATAGGTGCTAGCTGAAATCTAGGATGTTGAATACCTGCTGTGAAGGAGTAAGGTGTTCTCTGTCAGGGGTATAAGGATATTAAAGGTTCATAATTCACACCAATGCATAGATAGTGGTGAAAATATGGTGGGTAACTTAGCACCTGTGACACTGAGCACAGATTAAACTTGTGCTTTGGTTCATGTCTACAGTTAGCTGCTATTCTGTCTCTTTGTTCACATTGGAGGAAGCTGCCTGGATGTGTGTGGCTTTAGGCAAGTTATTTAACCTCTCAGTGCCTCAGTTCCTTCCACTGTGGATGAGAATGGGGCTACCTGTGCCTTCCTTAAACAGATGTGGAGAGAATCAAATCAAAGGATGCATGTGAAATACAGGATAATGCTGATGCCTAGCAAGAGCTCAAGACATCTTAGCTACTCCCTCCAACTCTTCATTTTCTAGAATGCTTTAGTCATGCTGTTCTACCAGGGATTCCTAGAGGACAGTTTGCAGGGAATCCCCATCAGTCTGCAAGATCCCTCTCCCCTTGATCTAATTTCCAGCTCCCCTGCTCCACCGTGTAGCAGCATCGTGAAAACGCTACCGTGCCCCAGTGGGGCCAGGTTGTGACACACAAGCCTTCGGGGTTGGAAGTCCAGTTACAGCCTGGAGTCAACTGATAAAGCTGGCTTTGGCCACTTTGGTGTTAAGCACGAAACCCTGGATGACACGGAGGAACTAGTTTAGGAAAAAGTGGTAGGTACCAACCTCCCACTGAGTTGAATGAAACCAGTGCATTTGAACCTCCAGATAAGCCTGTAATCAAGAGCTGGTTGGCACCATGCTGTCTGCCAGCTTCCCAAATGACACCCTGACCTTTTTGTTTTCATTTTCTATTTATCTGTTATTATCTTTTGATGCTGTGATGCCAACACAACAGATCTCCGTGGCAGATTTTTCTTCCATTGCAAAAAGGATCAAATGACAGGAATTAAAACTGTGAAAAATGTCTTACTTTAAAATGACCTTAGTAACATTAAAAAAATGGTTTCTGTCATCATAGAACTCCATGCTGGAAAAGTCCTTAAATCTTCAAATGCATTGGTTTCTTTTCTTAAATGAGTAAACAGGTCTAGAAAAGTAAAGCGTATTTTCTCCAGGGGGACTCTTAATTACCCAACTCTGGGTAATTCTTTGAGAATTTGATTATATGACTCGCAATCTACATTGATTCAATTAGCTACAGAAGTGATCAAGTTAACTATGTAATCTACACAACTGGCCAATTTTTACCAAATTATAACCAGCTCTTACATTGCATAATGCTCTACAGTTTTCATACGTTATCTAAACTACTCTTCACAGCAGCCCTCTGATAAAGATATGCTAATACACCTCTATTATGATAGGACATTCAGACTCAGAAAGTATGGTTTATTCACAAGCGGTTCTATTAACCGGGAAGCGGCAGGACTGAAACTTGAACCCAAGCCTTCTGATTCCCCATTCCACTCTCCTCCAAAAGAAATTTCTCTGGGAGCAAAGTGTAGCTTGTCATTGGGAATTACTCTAATGATCTAAGAACTAGACCAAATGGGAATGGAACACGTGCTGGGAAAATATGATAAGAGGCAGGACACCAGGGATGGAGAAAGGCTTCAGATAGATTTAGTCAGAAAATATAAGCTTTAACTCCTTACCAATATTTTTGTGACCCAGGCTTGCTTATACATGCAAAAATTTGGTATGAAAAAGGTATTGATTGGAGTTCCCGTCGTGGCGCAGTGGTTAACGAATCCAACTAGGAACCATGAGGTTGCGGGTTCAATCCCTGACCTTGCTCAGTGGGTTAAGGATCCGGCGTTGCCATGAGCTGTGGTGTAGGTTGCAAACTCGGCTCGGATCCTGCATTGCTGTGGCCCTGGTGTAGGCCGGCGGCTATAGCTCCAATTCGACCCCTAGCCTGGGAACCTCCATATGCCTTGGTAGTGGCCCTAGAAAAGGCAAAAAGACAAAAAAAAAAAAAAAAAAAGGTATTGATTTTGTTTTCTGAGATTAATCAAACTATCCCAAACTAACTCATGCATATAAACATCTGAAGCCTGAATCAATCATAAAAACCCCTCTTTTCCCCAAAAAATATATTTTGAGGATTTCCAAGAACTTTACCTTCCCCTATCCTGAAGTATCACTAGTTTTTGCAGAAGCAAAACACGTGTCATAAACGAGGAGGATCTTTTTATGAGAAGCACTAAACACTGACAGTCATTTGCTCAAACGATACTTACCTTTTAATAACAGTGGTGCCATAAAAAGGAGATTTCACACAGGTGTTTGTTGGAGGTATTAAGTTCCAGTACAGAATTAAATTTACTATCCCTAGAAAATTGGCAGGACCCATCTGCCTTTGGTATTAACATATCTTTTTAGACATTGTTTAAAAAAAGATATATAATCATAAACAGTGGCAACTGCGAGCTACATGATATTCTTGCCTATATCACAGCACAGTTTTTCAAATCTGGAAAGATGTTTGCTCTTTTACATTTTAAATAAATTGGCTAGTTTAACTAGCTGTACTTTAAAAATGTTAATAGCCAAGGAATCTGCAGTGAAGCTGACTCCATTCTATAGTAGCAGACTATAAACAGCCTGGTCTGATGGGCTATAATTGGTCACAGGGGAACAGATGAGGAAGTGAGGATGGTGGAGGGCTCCCCACCTCCCCCGCCCAGCACACTTCTGTTAGAACAACTTCAAGTTCATACGCACAGGGCCACTCCCAGAAGCCTGTTCTTCTTCATGGATTATGCACTTCGTCCCTAGAAAAGAGTCTTGGAGTATCATCTTGATTCTTAAGGGGCAAGGAAACATGGCAAAGGACGGAAAAAAGGGAAGATGAGGGCAATAACTCCTTTATCACTCAGCTGTCTTAGTGGTGAGTGTAGAAAATAGATCCTGGTGGAAGCATTTGTGTGAATGCCTGTGCATTTGTGTGCGCGTGCATGCGCACATATGCATGTGTGTACATGTACAGTGCTCTGTTTGTGTCTGTTCATTTTCTAATTATTTCAGTTTTAAAGGAAGACCCCAACACACAAATTACCTCTTGATTCTATATTGTGTGTGTGTGTGTGTGTGTGTGTGTGTGTGTGTGAAAGAGAGGTTATTACTCTCAAAATACATTGTAGTTTGCTTGGACAGATACGTACTGGAACCCAAACCTGTAGATGGAAACGTAAAATCCTAAACTCCCTCCTGAACTGTTCTAGAACTTGGTTTTTCTCCATCAAACATGATTAGCACCCCTGACAACAGCCAGTTTCCTTACTGACAGATTTCCATTGGGGCACATGGAGATGGCTCTTAAAGAGAGAGACAAAAAATTGGTATCCGCTTTTAAACTTAAAAGGGATAGTCTCCCATAACAGGAACAATACATCACAATTGACCAAGGGTCTGTCATGTGCTGGTAGTGAGTCAGGATCTTTACATGCATTCTTCCTCATCCTTAAACCAGTCCTGCAATTCACTCATTACCCCAGTGGTTTAAGTGGTTTAGCCAGGGTCACACGGAAAGGACTGACTGAGGAATTGAATAGCCATCTCTCCAGGTCCAAAGCCCAAGCCATTTCCTCAGGAAGGGTTGCCAGCTCTTACGAACACCCTATGGGGCTACTTTTAATCTATTTTTACATGTTTTTAACTTCACAAGAAATACGTGGTACTTACAGAAAAGTTAGAAAATACAGATTAACAAAGACAAAAAGACAGAAAAAAAATTACCCCAAATCTCAATGAACTGATACTCTAGAGTTATTTCCATCTGATCTTAACTCCCACATATTCTAGATAGGTATGTATTTTTCAAGCAAAAAATGGGAAGATAAATATTTCTTGGTGGGGTTTTCTTGTTCCTCTTTCTTTTTTTTTTTTTTTCTTTTTCTTTTCCTTTCTTTCTTTCTTTTTTTTTTTTTTTTTTTGCTTAATATATATATATTTTTTTCTTTCTGCGGCCAAATAGTTGCGGTACATGGAAGTTCCCAGGCTAGGGGTCAAATCGGAGCTGCAGTGGCAGGCCTATACCATACCCACGGCAGCACCAGATCTGAGCTGCCTCCATGACCTATGCTGTAGCTTGTGGCAATGCCAGATCCTTAACCCACTGAGCAAGGCCAGGGATTGAGCACACATCCTCACAGAGACAACACCAGATCCTTAACCCTCTGAGCCACAACAGGAACTCCTTACTTAATAGATTCTGAATAGAATGTGATCCTTTGTTAGCTAGACATCACCTTTGTTATAGCAATTGGGTGAATTAGTATCAGTTTGTATTACCTTTGCATGTTATCATAAAGTACAAAGTCCTACCTATAAGGTGCTACTTGAACATTTATCAGGGCTGTACAGGATAACCTAGTTTGAATGCAATATAATATACTTCACCAATTCCCTGTTGTTGAACATTTTAAGTAGCTCAGCATTTTTTTTTACTATTTTAACAATGTTGTAATGAATATAAATATATACAGCCATGTGCATTTATAAAGTAATTTTTCAGAATAAAAATTTACCAGAGTAATTACTCAGTTAAATACTCTTCAGCATATTTTCAAGGTTTGTGGAATATATGACTTAATTGCAGTATCGTTGAAATCCAGTAATATTTTAGCAGTGAGCCCTGTTTCATTTCAATACAAATGAAACTCTTTTCAGGCTAGACAGAGTGACCTGTAGAATAATGGCACTCAGAAGCTGCATACTCGCCACCTTCATGCCTGTGCAAGAAACATTATTTGTCTTAGGTTTGGAAGTCCAGAGAAAAACAACAAGTAAATATGCTGAATTTGTATTTCTTTGACTATCAGACAAGCTAACAATTTTACATATATATAGGTATAGTCATATACACATTTTTATGTGTGCGTGAATTGCTATGACCTATTTTAAGTAAGTAAGTTCTCAAAAGTCAATTCAAAACTACATATTTGGCACTTATATGAGAACAGTACCTCTCATTAGGTCATTCAGCCAACATTCGCTGAGGGTTTATCAAGACTGAGAGTCACCCCAGCACACCAATGGTTTAAAGTCTCTGGACTGGTCACTGTCTGTGCTGAACCAGTAGTTAAATATTCTAAATATCACACCAGTGCTTACAATATGCTAAGCTCCCGTCTGACACTGGGATATAACAGCAAAGAAATCTTTATATCAAATTTTAAATCTCTGTGTTTATGGTACTTATATTGTGGTCTACAAATATATGTATAAAATATATAGTATCTATTGTGAGTATAACGAAGGTCAAAGGAGGCTTAACGCCCTTACAACTCACGTAGAGATACAGCACTCAACATATGCAACAGTTACAAGGGAAGCTTATATTCAGCTTTGGGACACATTAATCTTATTATAAAAATATGGATACCCTGATATGTCCACACCCTGCCCCAGATCTGCCACACTTTCCATGTATTCCTCCCAGTCTTTACCTGGTGGCTGAAATGCCACATTTTCCTTCCTGGGAAGCAAAAATCTTTCCTGATGAGTTTTGGGCAGCATATTATGCCACCCCCAGCCCTGCTGGCGATGGAGGAGGACAAGGCCCCTCCAATCTGCTCGTTTCTTTCAGGCACCCTAATTGGAAGTCCTGCCTAGAACACATGGCCAGAGAGAGGAGCCAAGAGAAGAACAAAGGAAGCCGCTCCCATGAGCTCCTTCCCAATCTGGTCAAGGCTTTTGGGCTCAGCGGGGAGCATCGATGGTGCAAAATGCTAACTGGTGAAGGGTTGGCTGGCGAGCCCTGCCCATGCAAGAAAGGCTGACTAATGAAAATAGAGGTTGTGAAATAAGATAAAATGGAAGAGAGAAAATTATGGGAGAAGAAAATCCCCATTCTGGGACCTCTCGCCTTCTGTTTTTCTAAAATTAAAAATGCTGCAAGAAGGTAACGTTTTCTTCCCTTAAAAAAAAAAAAGAAAGAAAGAAATACATTGAGGACACATTACACTGGCATTGTGGGAAGAACATCAAGGGAGAAATGACAAGCCATAAATTTTTAGCCAAGCTCTAACTCAAGCTTCTTGCGTGGTCTCAAGACACAAATTTACGTATGTGGTACAAATCTTACTTGATATCTTAGATATGTCACTTCTTAACTCTTCCAAGACCAGAAAAACAGGAGTCAGTGAGGCATTTGATGTGGGACTATTTTTACCTAATTATTTAAGAATAAAAGTGGTCAAAAACCTCTCCTACAGGTAATGCACAGGTAAAAAGCCTGATAGGGCAGGAGGAGAAACAGAAACCAGCTTGCAAATGTTTTATGAAGAGGCATGCTTTTCCCAAGGTAATAGATCCTCAGATGTTTTACTGCATATTGTCTTCTAGTTAGATCCCAAAACCCACGGTCCTCACAAAAGACACATTCTTCCATCATCACTATTGAAAGCACATGTGGGGAGTTCCTGACGTGGCTCAGCAGTAACGAACCTGAATAGGATCCATGAGGATGCAGGTTCGATCCCTGGCCTTGCTCAGTGGGTTGGGGATCGGGCATTGCCATGAGCTGTGGTAGAGGTCACAGATGTGGCTCGGATTCTGTGTTGCTGTGGCTGTGGCCTAGACCAGCAGCTGTAGTTCTGATTTGACCCCTAGCCTGGGACCTTCCATATGCTGCAAGTGTGGACCTAAAAAGCAAAAAAAAAAAAAAAAAAAAAAAAAAGCGCATGTAGCATATGTGCATAAGCAATGGTCCTAGTCATTAGTCATTCATATATGACAGAGAAATAGATCTGTTTTAATGTGAGGTTTGGGGAGGGGCGGAGGTTATGTTATTGTGTATCCTGTTTTCATTCTTTCATCCTTTTTCTTCCTCTGTCCTCCCCTTAACCCTCCTTATCCTCATCCTCATGCTAGTCATCCTCCTCCTTTTCCTACCCCTCCATTCCTCAGCTCTGTCATAATTTCCTTGGGATAGGCTTCCTTGCCTGTCCCTACTAGGTCAACTTGCCCTATTAAAAGTTGTCATGGTCTCATGTACATCTCCTCCATTGAAAATAGAAAATTTTTTGTGTTTTTCAAAAATTACTCCCACTAGACTCTAAGTTTTCTGAGGAAGAGACTGTGTCTTAGTTGTTGTTGTTTGTTTGTTTCCAGTAACCTACCATAATTTCTCCAGTAACTAGCCAAACTGTAAGGCATCGAGTGGGTACCAAGTAACACAAACTAAATGGATGGATGAATGGATGGGTGAAAGGGGGAGGGATTTAGTGTAGAGGCATCATTAGGGTCAAGTTGAGGTTAAAATGAAAATAAGGCTTTGTCTCCTGTTGCACAAAGTAGAAAGAGACGAGCAAATGTATTTAGGAGGGGTTCTAACACATTAATTACAGCAAGTAGCTACATCCAACATCAGAACTCAGGTTTCCAGATGTGCTCATATTAAGAATAATTTGGAAATCTTAACCTCCAGTTCAAGACAAATTAGTTTAGGAACTGTGAACAAAAAAGAAGAGGATCCAAAAATTGATCAAACCTTAAAAACAGAATTAATACAGAAAGACCCTTTTTAATCTTGGGCACATTCTTTTTCCTTTCTTTCTCTCTCTCTCTCTCTTTCTCTCTTTTTTTTTTTTTTTCCTCCACACCCATAGCATATAGAAGTTCCCAGGCCAGGGATTGAATCCAAGAGTCAGCTGCAACATATGCCACAGCTGCAGCAGCAATACTAGATCCTTAACTCACTCTGCCGTAGTGGGAACTCCTTGAAAACATTTTTAATTGTATGGAAATGGTAGGTAACTAAGTCTGAGAAGGGTTTATTTGCAAGTGATGATGGGTGAAGGTATAGCTCAAATGAATTCATTCAACAGCTCTAAAAGGTGGCCATTATTTAAAAAAAAAAAAAAAAAAGAAGAAAAATAATCTCTGCCAAAAGATTTCCTTTTCTTTCTCTCCTGAACAATATCTCAAAAATAATTAAATGCCTGCAAATATGAAAAGGAAACCAATGAACTTCTAGCTAGTAGCAGTCAAAAGTGAAAAGAAACAGAGAAGAGGAGGGGAGTATCTAAAACTCTCCAAGTATCTAAAATCTGCCAGCAACAGCAAAAATGAAAATGAAACCTTGCCTTTTTGAAGTTCCTTATTACCAATTGAAAGGTAAGAAGGCTGGTTCTATGTGCCTTAGGAAATAAAGACTTAATGTATGTCTTTATTGAAGACTCTGCTGTTCTGAAGGGAAGGAAGATGGATAGCTCTTCCTAAGCCCTTTTGTCATGTCATATCCAAGTCCTGTCACCTAAACCTGATACACAATTAAACAATTGGCTAGGGTGTTGTCTTGACAGATTATTTGCCACGCTGGAAATGAAGAGAGATTTGCTGCACCATTCACCTCTCTTGCTGGAAATGTTCCTAATGAGCAGCATTACCAGCAGGAATTAGTCTTGTGTTTGGGAACATTTCTCTAAGTGGGAAAGAGAAAGTCAAGTTTAAAGCAAAACTGCACAAATTAAAGGACTAAAAAGGTATGGTAAAATAAAAGAAGGGTACTAAAAGGGAATTAAATGGTCTTGTCCTTCATCTGGAAATCATTTCAAATTAATTAGATCACTATAAAATCCATGAGTGGATTTTTTTTTATTAATATTTGAACGTGTTTGTTCATTTAGATATTTTAAGGAATTTGACTTGGTACCCCCATTTAAACCTTTTATTCAAAGCAACCATCTCTAAAAGCTGGTACTTCTTTGATGTGATGAAGGGCTTCATCAACACACATTAATGAGGCTTGAAGCCCGGAACAAATAACATTTGCTTTCCCTATCTCCAACTTCAGCAGAGGTGATAGTGTCATAGGATAAGTTCTCCTTTGTTTTATGTCAGTGTATGTGCATGGTATGGAAGCAGTTATTATTCTCAAATGATCATTTGGGTTTTCATCCCTACAAAGAACTGCAAAACAAGATTTTTGCACAAGTAGTAGTATCTGGGGACACACCAGGGCATCCACAGCCATACCTGTTCAGAGATAGAAATACAGGATGTACTGTACACATATCAACATGCACATGCCTTTGTGAACCTAGATGGATATTATGCAAACATGAATGTATAGATGTGCGTCCACAGGTATGTAAGCGTGTGATTTTGTCTCAGCCTTTAGAATTATGTCCCGTTCAGATATTCTCTTCTCATTAGCAAAGAGGGCTATCAGAGAAAAGACTGCCTACATTCTACATGTATAGTTTTAAAACTTTATATTGTACCTAAGGTTGATCTGCAGTACTGGTTCAATGTATTGATTTCTAAGGCCCAGGATTTGGCATTGGGACAACTCCCCAGTGATCCCAGTGCCTTGTGACCTGCCATTAACTCCGGCCTAGTGACCAAGACAGGTTTAGATAAACTTGCAGTCAGGGAGTTTGCCTCTAGAAAAGAGATTAGCAAACTCCAATCTGCTGCCTGTTTTTGTTCAGCCTGAATGCTAAGAATTTTTTTTTTTTTTACATTTTTAAATGATTGAAAGAAATCAAAAGGAGGATAATATTTAGTGGCACATGAAAGTGATATGAAATTCAAGGCTCAGTGTCCATAAATAATGTTCTATCAGAAAAGAGCCATACTCTTTCTTTATGTACTGTGTATGGCTGTTTTCATGCTACCACACCAGAGCTAAGTAGTTGCAACAGAGAAACATGTGACACACAAAGCCTAAAGCATGTATTCTCTGACCTCTTATAGGAAAGATGTGCTATCTGTCCTAGAGCCCCACTCCTGCTCTGTCAGTGCCTTGATAACCATCCAAAGCACACTTCTCTACCTCTCCTGGTCTCCCCTTCTTCTTGAAAGAAGAACTGACATGCATCTCACCATCTTCAGCGGTTTACTCATTGTGAGTCTTGAATCTTCCCATGAAATTCAAGTATCATTCCCATTTAAAAAAAAAAAAGATGGTGCCACTGAAACAACAGTATGAAAGAATGGATGCTTTATGGTATAGAGCCCTCCCCATTCCCACAGTTATTTAAGGAAATTTAGGGACTTCCAAACTTTCAGAAGTTTCAGAGAACAAATTAGGATTCCTTGAAATATTAATTTCAAAGTTTATCTAAAAATTGCAATCAATGATTGATTGCCTCTATCTAATCCTCTACTCTGCTAGATATGTCAGTCTAATAGAGAACAGATTTGGGATTGCCGAAGGGGAGGGGTAGATGGAGGAGAAATGGATTGGGAGTTTATTAGCAGATGCAAATGATTATATAGAGGAAGGATAAACACCCAGGTCTTACCGTATAGCCCAGGAAACTATAGTCACCAACCTGTGATAAACCATAATGAAAAAGGATATGTGATAGATAGATAGATAGATAGATAGATAGATAGATAGATAGATAACAGATAGACAAATAGATGTATGTATGTATAACTGAATTACTTTTCTTTATAGTAGAAATTAATACAACATTGTCAATCAATTATGCTTCAATAAAATACCTTTTAAAAAAAGAGTAAGTCTAGAGAGGTATCTTCTCCTGTGGCTTCTACCCAGGAGATATACCTAAAAGCCATTTCTGGGCCCAGTCCAGAAACAATACTCATATAAAAGAAATCTGAGTGCCCTGGATCTTTCTTTTATAGTGATGACCAACAGTGGTGATGAGAGCAGTATTTGTGTGATTACTCCTTTAATGTCTACTTCTTTCCAGGATTTCTCAGTTGGGTTTCCTCATCTGGACCACAGAGCCCAGACAATTCATTACAAATTATTTTCTCAATGACACCAGGGGATATAACCTCAGGCGATTGTGGGAACTGGTTTTTCCAGTCTACATGGGGTTGTTACAGCATGTCTTAAGTCCATAGACAGGTAATCATCTGGAGAAGATGGACCTGAAGTGGGGGAAGAAAGGTTAAGACAGAAGTTACCAAACTGTCCTGCAGCTCAAATTGATCTTTCACCACTTCCAAGCCTCAAATCTTGAGGATGGGGTGTTCTGTCCTTTGAAGTCTTCAGGGGCATGTAACCTATGCAGTCACTCAGGGTCCCCTGCCCTGGAAGACCTCATACTTGGTTTAATGCTCTGCTATTGCCATCTTGAAATTCTTAACAATATTTGACTGAGAGGCTCCATATTTTCATTTTACAGTCGGGCCTCAGAAATTATGTACCCAGTTGTACCTACTAGAGGTAGGTTCCTCTCATCATGAACCTATAGCTGGAGAAACAGAAGAAGAATATCCATCAGGAGAAACTGAGGGTCCAGCTGTTGCCCTACACCAATCCGGTGAGCCAGATGGTAAATGACAAGTATGTGTGAACCGCAATGGCACTCCACGATTAACCCTGACCTCTCCAGCAAAAAGAAGTATGATCACTCCACTTCCACCATCTAAATCTCCCTCAAAGTATCTCCAATAGTCCACACTAACTCAGAACTACATAGGGAAAGGAATTGTTCAAAATGTAGTATGAGCTTAGCTCAGTTGACACATTACAAACCCACTATATATACCCACTGCATGTATGTATGTGTGTGTGTATATACACACATATGTGTGTGTATATATATGAAAATGTATGTATTTGTGAGTAAAACACATTGACATATAAGCAATGTTATGCTTATATGGTACTATGGTTTTATGCTTATATGGTGCTATGGTACTTAGTTAAGAGGACTGGGGCTTTTTATTTTAATCCCATTATGTTAACCAGGAGCAGCCCCTCTTTCAATCTCCTCTGTAATAGATTACCCCAAGTGATGGAAGAGAGTAAATGGACTCCTTCAGGGGCTTTCGGCTACAAAGAAAAAAGTTGTGTTAGGTCTTATTTTATCTTGAGAAACTGGTGTTCTGCTGTATAATAGGGTTGTATTCATTTTAATGTCAAAATGATGCTTTCAATTACTTATGAGTAAAATCAATTAACTCTTTCCCTTATCCTCAAGCACAGCTGGTGTTTCAAAAAGATGCACTCCCACACTTGGCACCTTGACAATGATGGAGATGCAGAGTAGTCAAGTCTACTAAACAATAACTATGTATCAGATGCTACACTAAACATTTTAAGTGGATTCCCTCATTTTCATGACATCTTCATTTTGTTAAATGGAAATAAGCCGACTAAGATGAAGAGATGTTAGGTTTCTCTTCTGAGGTTAAAAGACTGAGGTCACACATGACAAGGGTGATCACAAAGCTGGGGTGGCAAGAGTCTACATTTGTAGTCACTATTCAACATTGTCTCCCTCAAAGGATGCTAAGAATAAGAAGCCCAGGAAAGAGATTCAACTGAAATGGAATCTGCAATATGTGTGTGACAGAAAGCTGATCCACAAAGAATTTCTTTTAAAATATATATGCAGAAAACTTGAAACATTTGAGCTTGGTGAATGGGTAGTTACCGAAAATGGCAGGTGGGCAGGAGGGAAATGAAATGATAGCTATTCAGGTTGAGATGAAGGAACAGAGAAAAGGAGAGGTGAGAGGAATTCATTGTGCATTTTGAATGAGTGTGTTACATGTGATATGTCTGTGTGCCTTTCCTCAGTTGCAAATGAGAGGTTTGGCTAACCAGTACTTGCAGCAGAATCAAGATGTTTTGAATGTGTACCGTTAAAAGAAGAGGCAACCACTCCCGTCTTCCCAGAAAATGAAATGTACAGAAACTCTGGAAATAGTGGGGTCAAACTCTGGCTCCCCACAAAGTCAAAGCCAAGGGTAAGGTGAGAATGCAAATGAAGTGCTTTGAGCATAAGGCTCTGGACAAGTAAAGAGGCCCCCTCCACAGCAGCCCTCCCAGATCCTCGGAGCCAGAACCAAGGTATTCTGACCTTCCACTCTCTGAACACTCTTTAGCTCAGCTTCCTTCAGTGTAGTTGATATACAGTCATCCCCTTCCCACTGCACAGCAGGCCCTACAGCCTTAGAAGGTTAGGAGAGTTAGGTTCAAAGTGAAATAAATCGTTGCAACACTCATGACATCCAACACACTCCTTTGCTCACAGAAAACATTTCGAAAAATACGTGTTAATCACTGGACAGTTATGCTTCTCACCACAAACAAGGGTGGTAGGCAAAAATCACTTCCAACGAAAACCATTCTTAAAAACATTTTGAAATCAATGTGTAAAAGGTGATTAAAAGCCTTTGCATGATGAGAAAACATGTTTCTTCTGTAAAAGAAAACTTGCCAGGTTTAACTCAAAACCAGGATTAGTCATTTAAAAGCATGATCCTTTTTTTTTTCTTTTCTTCACCATTCTGATCATTCCCCAGGGGGTAGAAACTGTTCTATCATCTTCCCGTCTCTGTTCAGCATGTTTTATCACTGTGACTCACACAGAGAATGTCCTCTTAGAGACGGATTTACTTTGGTCTAAAAAGAGAAAATCTGCAAGACTGTGACGTTTCTGGCTGACTCATATGGATTTTTTTTTCCTGCTTTTTATTTTTTTAAAATTACCCAGTGATTCTAACTGTATTGTTTTAGTATATTTTTTCCTCAGTTGAATACTGACTATTATAAACTCAACAACCCTTCATGATTTTGTTCTTTGTCCTGATACCCTCCAGTCCATAGTATAATTACCAACATAGGGAGTTCCCGTCATGGTGCAGCGGAAACAAATCTAACTGGGAACCATGAGGTTGCGGATTTGACCCCTGGACTAACTGAGTGGGTTAAGGATCTGGTGTTGCTGTGGCTGTGGTGTAGGCCAGCAGCTGTAGCTCCGATTGGATCCCTAGCCTGGGAACCTCCATATGCCTTGGGTGCAGCCCTAAAAAGACAAAAGACAAATAATAATAATTATCAACATAATTTTCTTATATATCATGTTCAGCAAATATACTGTATATATAGTTTGAGCCCTGCAGTGGAAAGTAAGTATGAATAAATCTTTTAGGTAGCCTGATATGCTCCTTTGTGCTAATGTTTTTACCTAAATAAAAGAGCATCATTGCTGCATTGGTCAATTCTAGATGCTTATAGTAAACGTAGTTGGTTTCTGCAATTTGCAAATTGAGTCCCCCTCAGAAGTATTTCTTCAGTATGCACAATACATTCTTTCTTGGATTCTTATTCTGTCTCCCAATTTTCAAACTTTGTTCTTTGATTTTGTTCTCCCAATTTTCAAATTTTATTCTCACCTGATAGGGCACCAATTCTGTGACATCTTCCCAGACATCCACACGACCAGAAAGAGAAAGATGTGATGGCTACCATTGCTAATATTGTTCTTCCCCATGTGGACCTCTGATTTGACTGCCTGGGAGCAGAATTCTAAAACAGTCCAGGAACCTGGAATCTTCCCACTTCCTCCTCCTGCATGTCCACCCCTCTTGCAACATCTACCGCTACTCACGTTTGGGGCACACTCTGGCCCCACTGTGCCTCATGGGAAAGCGAAATACGAGATGCCTGGGCTTAAAACAATGGCAGATTGCCCCTTTTAATCTCCATCTGAATTTATTGCCCAGATTAGAAATTTTACCAACAGTAAGGTTTCATTAATTTCAGTTCTTTATACCTTTGTAGAGTCACCATTTTCAGTCACAGGCTAACCTAAAAAGCGATTTTTGTGAGCCGATCAAATGGACTCTAAGGAGAAAATCCGTAACACTTGGATGTCAGGTTAATAAACCTGAAGAGGATTATTTTTAAATTCCATCAAGATGCGGAGAGTTTGCTAACTAGAACCCATTTATAATTGTAGTATTTACATATTTTTCATAATTAAAATTCCATTATCAGCGTCGCTGTCTGAAATATTAACCCATGATTGTTTCACATTAGAAACACTGAATGAAGGACTTCCTGTGTGACTCAGCAGGTTAAGTATCTGGCATTGTCACTGCTGTGGCTTGGGTCTCAGCTGTAGTGCAAGTTGGATCTCTGACTTGGTAACTTCTACAGACCATAGGGGTGGCCAAAAAAAACCCCCAAAAAAACAAAAAACTGAATGAAAATGTAAGGAGACATTTTAGCTTCTTTCATTAAAAAAAAAAAATAAGGTGACATCTGGAAGTGTTCTTAATAATAAGGTTACAATGATAAAATTATATTTTATGAAACTTTTTTAAGAAATCAAATTGTTTTCGACAACAAAATGTATTTGTTTGAATAATATTCTTCTATAAAAATGAAATTTGGAAGAGGAAAAAAGGCACAGATTGATGACATAATATACTGAAGTGTGGGGGGAGGTGTTAAGGGGGAGAAGAAAGATGGGAAAAAGGAAAACAAAATAAAACACACGAGAGCATTAACTCTAAAATTCAAGCACATGGATTTCCAGCCATTTTATCTGGATTTTATTCCCCACCTTCTATGTGGCCCTCAATACAAGGCAACCACAAGATTCATTTTTTGCCATGACTCAAATAACTAGTTTACTCAAAAATATTTCTAACCAATATAATTTTCCAGGTAACTTTTTAACTTTTCTTTTACTTAAAAACCTTTGAAAAACATATTGTATAGTTTTTAATCCATGTATATCAATGCAATGTGTGGAATATATTTAAGCTTTGATTTCAGTGATTTGATTTCTTCTACTAGGTATTAAGGTCCTTGGCAATAAGGCCGTTTCATATACCTTTATGCCCTAAGAAATTGTATTGCAGTGAGTGGGTGTTTCAAATCATTCCCTGGCTTAGTTTGAGAAGCCTTAAATTGTAATCCTAGTTGATTATCAAACAATGTAAACATCTTTAAATACATAGTCATGGATAAACAAGAACAGTTACATTAGTATCTTCAATAGAAATAGGACTCCCCAAAATATCATCTGAATATTATTTTTAATTATACCTTTAATAGTAGGCTTTTTGTTATTATTTCCCCTTTCTGTTAATATCATCAAGGAAAATCTTTATTTATAGATTCTAAAGATGAGACTTTCAGGCTAAGCATTGCCATGCCTAGTATCCACAACACCTAGCATCCTTGTTCAGCTTAGGGAAGGTGTCAATAAATGTCCTTAGTTAAAAATATTTACTGCACATCATATTGTATATATATTGCCTTAGACAAAAGTAATTATATAGGATTGTAAATCTATATCATTTCTTAAACAATCTGGTGCTTTTATCTTCATCTCTAGCAAAGATCTATCTACATGACAGCAAACTTGGGTTTTTCTTTGCATACAGTTCAAAAGGCTCATTGGCAGGTGGATAAAGTATGGGGAGGGTTGGGATATGGGGAATCAACACCCTTTAAGAAAATAATACAGTGATGTATAAATTCAGATATTCTGCCAGCCAACTCAAAGTCCCTTAAATCTAACACCCAAACAGAAAAGCCTTGTTTGAACGGTCCACGGGAGGCTATGGATTCTGTTCTCTGGCACCAAGCTGTAAAGGCATTCCCCTTTACATGCTTTCAGATGGTCACCTTCAAAGAGAAAGAGGGAGGGAGACCATGGGAGGGGGAGAGTGGGAGGATGATAATATAAAGTCTTGCTTTGACAAGAAAAATTCCTTCCTGCAAACAGTGGAGGTAGAACATTCCCCCTGTATAACCAGCATGGTTACATAACATTCCTGAAACAGACGAACCATGAATTCCAATGAAAGTTTCATTCTTTCAGAATGCCATAAGTACTAGAAGTTAATTTATGGACTCGCCTGAAGTGCAGATGCTCAATCTGAGACCTCTGACAGCCTCGCAATTTGAAAAGCGAAGTTGGATCCCAGTGCTCTTGAAGATGGAGAGGCAGCTGAGAACCACCTTTTCTGATTGTCTGATCAAGATTCCACTTGAATGGAGATAACCAGCTTACTGGTTATTGTGTCTAATGAGTAAATGTGCGAGCCTCCCACTTTAAAAGAGTTGTGTGCATTTATTTTCTACAGATGAAGGGATGGGGTAGAAGATTTTCTAATTTAGCCTCATCTTTTACACATTTTTAGACAAAGCAGTGAAAAACAACTTTTACAAACTGGCTAATGGATTCTATTTTCTCTTTTCTTTTCCATTTTTGGCAGGGAGGTTGGTAGAATAGTGCAGGGGGTTCTTTGTGAGCTTTCTCTGCCCATTAACAGTTATTTAACAAAAATACTCCAATTTGCATTTGATATCTTTATGTTATTGACATCCATACTCTTCAGAGCTGTCTAGCTATTTGAGACTGGCTTTTATCTTTTCCTGGTATTTGGAGGCTAAAATGGACAATGACAGCAGTCCCAGCCTTACTGGAGCTCATCAAACTGTCTCATTCAAAGTGATGCCTGAGTTGGATTAAACCCAAGGACTCGGCTCCCGGCATTAACCCATCAGATGTTGCAGCCCCTCAGCCTCTTTCATCATTAGGGTAGGATAAATAGGCACGCTCTGTCACCGCCTCCATGCCTAGGAAATCACGCCAGGAGAACGCGGCTGCTTCAACGGGACCGAGCTTTAATCACACCAGGCAAAACATGACAGTTTGGAAATGAACTCAGGAGGATAAACTTGGAAAGGAGATTAAAATAGCCTGGGCGTTTATCAACAGATTCTACAATATTAGGCAAGCAGATTCCCCAGACTCCTAGGGAGAAGCCTCGTGGTGGGTGCCCTCCATGCACTTCCTTTAGAAATGAACAACGAAGGGTTTACACAGGCACACACAAAAAGTAACAGTGGTAAGTAGCTAATAGGGTTACAGGTAACAATCATGCACGTTTCAGGGAGAACAAACACTCCGATAAAGACAGCATTGGCAGATGCCCCAACAGAATTTAAAATACTTTCTGCTCCAAGTCTGCACATGTCCAGATAAATCATGATGCACTTGAGCTCCACTGGGCTACTTTTTTTTTTTCCTGGCTGTAATAAGCATGCTTGATTGTCAGGGCCTGCTGTTCTTAGGGCCAAATCAAAACTACGATATTAACTTCTTTCAAGGATGCAGCCACCAAAGCAATAGAAGAATGCAAATAAATCAATTCTGCATGCTTAAGCCCATCTCCCTTTCATGCAAGCCTGGTGATAGAGAGGGATTCTTTTTCACCCCAACTCTGCCTTATCATTTTGAGGTATGAAAAATAGATTGTGTCACAGTAATGAAGCACAGGAAAAGGGAGCTTGTTATAAGCTGATTACAGTTTAGATTGAAGGACTGGTTCTCATTAGCTCTTTTAGATTGGACAGCATCCTTGAGCTGGAGTAATTACTGAGAGTAATTTTTGAAAGGGAGGGTGGGGCAGCTGGTGCAAGGAGAGACTCAGACAGTTGCGTGGGGGTAGAGGGAGGACCTGCAGCCTGCCAGGGGTTGTTATTACCCCCAATGCTAGGGCTGCATGAAGCAGCTGTGCCTGGTGACTTTCTTGTTAGGCTCCCCAACAATGAGAAGAGAGCGCACTTTGCATGGAGGAATGAATACAGCATAAGCGGTAAGAGGTCTATTTAAAGTTCAAGTGGGCAGGGTGACTCCCCGGAGCTATGCCATCAACACATAGAAGCTCAGTTTTCATCCCATAATAAATGTGATGAAGGCAGGTTTCATTGCTAGTTAGAGAAGCAGACTTTAAAAGCAGATGCTGGAGTTCCCGTCGTGGCGCAGTGGTTAACGAATCCGACTAGGAACCATGAGGTTGTGGGTTCGGTCCCTGCCCTTGCTCAGTGGGTTAAGGATCCGGCGTTGCCGTGAGCTGTGATGTAGGTTGCAGACGCGGCTCGGATCCCGCGTTGCTATGGCTCTGGCGTAGGCCAGTGGCTGCGGCTCTGAGTCGACCCCTAGCCTGGGAACCTCCATATGCCGCAGGAGCGGCCCAAAGAAATAGCAAAAAGACAAAAAAAAAAAAAAAATAATAAAAGCAGATGCTAAAGGATGGGCAAGGTAAAATGACCCACTTTCTGGCTTCGTTAAGTGGGTTTGAGAGCTTGACCATTTCCCCTGGTCCAAATGGGATGAAATATGCAACTTTCCCCGTCCTGGAGGCATCTTGAGCAAATCGCTCCATGTGTTGTTCCAAATGTGAGGTTTTGATTCAGCATTTTCTTTGGTATAGAAGTTTCAGGTGGAGGAAATGGGTTGTTTGTTTCTTTGTCTGCTTTTTGACAGGGGAGACTAGGAATTTGGAGGCTTGCTTTCTAGCTCTAGATCTGCCACTAACTAGACCTGTGGCGACCTTAAATAAACTATTAGGTTTCTCCATGTGCCTGGGATATAAAAGAAGCAAGTTCAGTGTTTCCTAATGCTCCTTACATCATTGACTTCTCTGATTCCAATTATTGCCTCTTTGAGCTAATTTATGGAGAATGAGATAAAGAGTACAGAAAAGAATGAAAAGTGTCTTTTCTTCTAAATCATTGGGCACATTCTGCATGAGACCAAAATGGACATTTCATATCCTAAAAATAAGAGATCTGGGTTGCACTTTGATGGGAAAATAAAGAACATTTACTGAGACCCTAATATGAAAAGACTTTTATGCCTTGATCACTCTATATCCCTGTAATTGGCAGATGAAGTCTGAACCCCAGAAATGCTGTGTCACAAGGCTCGGAAGTGGGAGACACCCAACACAGCACAATGTATGAGGTTGCCTACAAGTCTGAGCAGTAAGACCATGGGATAGTGAACTGAGTCAGTGGAAAGCACAAGAGGAACCAATGGCCACTTTTTTTTTTTTTTTTTTTTTTTTTTTTTGTCTTTTTGCAATTTCTTGGGCCACTCCCGCGGCATATGGAGGCTCCCAGGCTAGGGGTCTAATCAGAGCTGTAGCCACTGGCCTACGCCAGAGCCACAGCAACGCTGGATCCGAGCCGAGTCTGCAACCTACACCACAGCTCATGGCAACGCCGGATTGTTAACCCACTGAGCAAGGGCAGGGACCAAACCCGCAACCTCATGGTTCCTAGTCGGATTCGTTAACCACTGCACCATGACAGGAACTCCTAATGGCCATTTTTATGGAGTGATTTGAGCAGCATGCAAAAGTCTTTCTCTAAAAACCTCTTAAACTCTCAGAATGTTGCCTTCATTCCCTCCACTAAAGCCCTTCCTTTGCATTAACAAATACCCCATATCCAGAAAGCCCTGATTAAAGTACAGACACGTTACCTTGTAGGAATACATTCATTAAGCCATTAGTAAAAATTAACAGTCTTCATAAAATTAACAGATTGAATGTACGTGATTAACCACTTGCCATTCAGTAGCAAGCAGATACCGAGGGGAAAACATAAAGTTTCTCCTTCAGAGACAAGATCCAGAAAAGTCTGGAACTCTGGACACTGCTGCAAGGGGTAAGGCCAAGTATATATGCCATTTAGGGTTCCTGGGCAGGTAGACAGCAGCAGGGGCACTGGAGACCTTAGAATGACTTGCAGGGGTGACGAGAAACAGGTCAGAAAGGGCAGATGAAGATGGATAAAGGAAGGGGTTTCTGTGGTGGGAGAGAGGGAATGGGGGAGGCACCAAATGACAAAACCACATTCTATCATTTGACTATAAGAATTAGGAGGGTTTGAATAACACACACACTACTGTATAGAGTAGATGATGAACAAGAACCTACTATATGGCACAGGAACATCTACTCACTAGTTTGTATGTGGAGTTCCCATCGTGGCTCAGTGGAAATGAATCTGAATAGCATCCATGAAGATGCAAGTTCCATCCCTGGCCTCATTCAGTGGATTAAGGATCTGGTGTTGCCATGAGCTGTGGTATAGGTCACAGACATGGCTCGGATCTGGCGTTGCTGTGGCTGTGGTGTAGGCCGGCAGCTACAGCTCTGATTCGACCCCTAGCCTGGGAACCTCCAGATGCCATGGGTATGGCTCTAAAAAAATAGTTTGTACTAAGCTATATGGGAAAAAGAATGGATATATATTACATATATGTGTACACACGCACACACAAACACATACATATACACATATATATTCACTTTGCTATACACCTGAACCTAATACAACATTGTAAGTCCACTTGACTCCAATAAAACTAATTTTTTAAAAAAAGCAATGTGAGGAACTCTCAAGGTTCAAGATTTAAATTCTAGGATAAATTAAAAACATAATTCAGTCCAGTGATTTTCAAATGGAAGTAACTGAAAACCATTCCTACATCCAAACCTTGGAAATAGATGAGGCCCACTTTTATCTGTCTTGTATGGGGTTTCTATTGAATATATTGTTTGAAGAAAGGCATCAGATGTTAAGGAGGGAAGAAAGAAATAGAAGGAAGGAAGCAGGGAGGGAAGAGGAAAATACAGGAAGGAAAGGGAGAAAAGGCAGTTTAGAAAGAAAGGATCTAATCTAGAGGTTGGCAAACTTTGTCAATGAAAGGCCAGATAGTAAACATTTGAGGATTTACAGTCCATTGGTCTCTGTGGCAACTATTCAGCACTAAATAAACAAATGGATGTGGCTATGTTCCAATCCAACTTTATCTACAAACCAGGCAGTGGCTGACCCCTGACTCTAGGCCAAGTTTCCTATGTCTTGAAAGATAAAGAAAAAGAGGCCCAACAGAGTTAAGTCATTGCCCAAAGCCACTCTGGTCTTATTCTCCAAAGTCAGTGTTTGTCCTTCGGAATCTCAATAGACCTACTTGAGTTTAAAGTATCAATTACACATTGAAAGAAAGGTGCTCACAGACACTGGAAAATGCAGATCTGAGTTCAGCCTTTCACTCCAGAGTCAGTCTCCTTGGCATTAAAATGAGGAGCCTGAAAACATCAAGAGAAGCTGTGGACCTGGACCAAGTCACTTAGGAAGAGCCAGGAGGGGTCCACACTGAAAGACATGGGGGAAGGCCTGGTGTGTGATGCCCAGGAGAAAGGGAAACTGGTTTACACACACACACACACACACACAGATACACCCACACAAACACATACTAATAGACCCACACATAGACACAAAGATACATACATATAGACACATACATGGACACATACATAGCGACATACACACGGAGAGACACACACAGGTTATGTACATTTCCTCACTGTTCAACTCTCATGGAATACTGTGAGCACCAGTGAATAGAAATGAAGAAGCTAAGGATCAGAGCTTTAAGAAATTTCTCACATGCACATGATTGGGAAGTGACAGAACTGGGGTTTGAAAGAGCTACATTTCATCTTTTGATTTTGTTGTTCCTGTAAGAAAAATGATAGAAGAGTCTATGGACAACTATAGCCACAGTTTGTCATCATACTTCTCTTTAAAGGTTGTAATATTACCATCCTGATATAAGAAGGGAGGACACAGTTTAAATAATTTTACATCTTAATTGTCACAGAATTGTATCATTATCTCCAACTTTACAACCCAACCCAAGTCCCTCAACCTTTTAACTCAGTTCGGTCTTTCACACACACACACACACACACACACACACACACACACACACACACGAGTCTTTTTTCTGTCTCTCTCTTGCTTTCTCTCTCTCCTCACACATATGGGTGTGTAGCATGTCTCATAAAAAAACCTCTCACCTAGGCAAATGCAGCTGCCTCTACTCCCAGCTCCTCTCCTTGTTGGCTTGAAAGCACAATGTTCTTGCTCAAATGCTGCCCTGCTCTCCTTTTGTCTTCAGCATAACATCAGTGCAGCCTCCAGGTCCTACCTCTTTGGTCCCTCCTTACATTCCAGGTGTCCTCTTTTCCCACCTGCCCATTCTCTCCACCCTTCAGTGACATGTACAGGGGCTTTCCATACCTCAACCCCCAACCCAAGCTTACAACAAGGTCTTTAAAGGTGTTGTTCCCTTTCCTGTAAAGCTCTTCATACTTGTAAGCTTATCCATCTCCTCTGGCCCATCTACATCCTATTCACTCTTCAGATCTCAAGACAAAAGAGGTGACATGCCCTCCTGATTCCCAGGCAAGGTCATTCCTCAATGTGACATATCACACAGCCACCAACAGCACTTCCAGGATTGAAATTACACATGCACTAACAAAATGATTTATTTCTGAGACTCCCATGAGACCGAAAGTTCCAGAAAAGCAAGACCATGTTTGTTTTTTTCTAACCCTTCATTTGATGCAGGGTCTGACATAAAGGAGGCAACCGAAAGCCATATGTTAATTAAATTAATAAAAACCCCTCTCAACCTAGAAATGCTTATCACCACTGTTAAGATCCTCTTCATCAAATTCTGAGCTATGTACAAAATACTTTTAGAAGTTCCCATTGTGGCTCAGCAGGTTATAAACCCAACAAGTATCCATGAGGATGAGTGTTCGATCCCTGGCCTCACTCAGTGGGTTAAGGTTCCCGCAACACCATGAGCTGTGGTGTAGGTTGCAGGTACGACTTGGATCTGGCATTGCTGTGGCTGTAGCATAGGCCAGCAGCTGCAGCTCTGATTGGACTCCTAGCCTGGGAACTTCCATACGTCACAGGTGCAGCCCTAAAAGCAAAAATAAATAAATAATAAATAAATAAATAAATAAATAAATAAATAAAATACTTTTAAAAATGCATCCTCCCTTAGTCTCAAGGTGGTTAATACATAAAAGTAAATAGAAATACAATAATAAACTTCAGGTAAAATTTCTGTAAAGCTTTCTCTATAATTTTTCATACAATAACAATACAAAAAGATGAAATTTAGATATTTGACATAAAAAATTCCTGAGAGAGTTAACTTTTTTCTTTTTTCTGTATGGATTCACTACATGTTTCCTAGGAGAGTTCAAACTGTTGTGCACAAAAGGAATTTGGGGGTGTACAGTCTCTCAAGTTGTACAAGGAGCCACAAATCCAAGGTCAGAGATGGATCAGAGAAACTCAAATAAGAACTTTCTCCACCAACAGCCCCTAGAGCTATGGGTCCAGTCAGACCCACTCCACCCTTTGACCCTGTGGTAAGGCAGGCCCTGGAGCTACATCTTAAATAGCTGTGCTCACTGGAACTTTCTGCAGAGACAACTGAATGGAATTACTGTTTAGCATTGTGCAAACATACAGCCTCACTTTATAAGTTTACATACACTGTCTTGAAAATGATTAATTTTAGTAACTGCCTTTCTAAACACCTACACCTGAAATTAAAAAACCAATTAAAATACTAGAGCGAAGGCATACTCAACTCATTCTCCAATGAGCAGATGGGCCCGATCGTACTCAGCCACGGACTGTATGAAGCAACAGATTGTGCATCTTTTCACAAATCCTCAAATTAGAAATTGCATAGCATCATGAATTGCAAGATGGAGTCTGTTTTCCTGGGAAGGAGATTTTGTGCTGACCAGATGCCAGCCCCTAAGTCTCCATCTTTCTGATGGGGCCCTTTGCAAAGAAAAAGTGCTTTATAATCTATTTAATTAGCGATTGCTCACAACCATTCTAGCGATTCAGATGACGGTTATTTGTATTTTATGACTGTGATTAACATGCTCAAAGCATGCCCTGAACCAAGGTCTCGGTGTCTGATTTCACACTCCCTCAAGGAGAGGCAGTGAGCAAGGGCAGGACCCTTCTGGAGAGGAGCATCCCACTTCTGCCTAGGACTACACCACCCAGCCACAGTATTAGCAGTGGGCACCTGAATTCCCATTGGCATTTGCAAAACATGGGTGCACAAGATCTCGGCTTTGACTGCCTGCTAATCCCATCAATTAATAAGCAGGAGATAGCACCTGTCCAGGTATCTCTGTTCTGGCCAAAGGAGGAGACACACCTGGTCCAGCAGAGAATAGGGAACTTGCTGAAAGAGCTGGAAAGCTCAGTTTCAGGGAGTAGCCTCTCTTGGTCCCTGACTCAGACATTCTTCTATAGGCTTCCCAAGTTGAGGGACAACTGGAAGATCTAGAATACTTGCCAATACATAAAATGTGACATTATTCAGTGCAAGGGAATTTAGAAGTTAAAAGCAATGCATTAAGTTTACATGAATTAACATGGAAAAAGCCCCGAAACAAAAGTTGAGTAAAAATACAACTTGCAAAACTATACATGATAGTATGATACCATTTGTGTAAAAAAATCATGTGCACACACATGAAAATTATATTTCCTATGTATATAAATATATATATGCAAATCATAAAAAGTGACTTTTGCACACATTAGTTTGAATTCACTCAAGAAATATTTAGAGCAATTTTAGCGGAAAAGTAGATACATACCTTAGGAAATCTATTTTTTCTGAGTAGTTTGGGAATAAGTTAACTGGCTAAATATCAGCTATTGTTTTAGGCATATATACATCCAAATATACATAAGAACATATACAATGTACATGTAAATACAATTCTATATACTATTATGTGTAGTACATTTTTATATACTGTATGTAATTATTGTAAGAGCTAAAAGGATATATGCTAAATATATCATTGTGTTTGTATATGGGGGAAGGATAGGAGCTGATTGCCAAAGAGACCATCCATATAATTAATGCTCAATGAAATTATGAAAAGAAAAAAATAGAATAGAGCAAAAATAGTAGCTAACATTCAAAATATTTTGCATGTTTTAATTCCTTTAATCATGTTACCAAGCCAAACTTGGGTCCCCTTGCCTATCTGCAGTAAAGCCGATCTACTGACTTTGGGTTGTGGAGAGGGAAAGTGCAGCATTTATTGCAGGGCTCCAAGCAAGGGGTCCTGGCAGCTAATACTCAAAAGGCCCACACTCTCCAATGACTTTCAGGGACAGGTTTTTAAAAACACAGAAACAGGGCGAGGGAGAATGCTGCAGGGTGCATGATCAGCTTCTGGCCATTCTTCTGATTGGTTGGTGGTGAGGTAATCAGCAATCAGCATCATCAACCTTCTTGTTCCAACTGGTCTAGGGTCTGTCTCCTTGTGGTCAGCCTTCTTGGCCAGGAGGGGATTTCAGTATCTGCCAAATAGCTCAAAGGCTATAACTCAGAAGAACTATACCCCTTGAGGAGGCTAAAGGTCCCTGACTTTGTTGAAAGGCTAAACTAGTATTATTTGTCTTGCTTGGCTGTTTTCCTTTATTTCAGCATTTTCTCACTTCTTGGATTAAATTTCCTTTTTGGAACTCAGGAGAAGCTTAGGAGGCTAGTTTTTCTACAAACAAGAGGCAGGTGGAGGACACAGAGAGGACCCATTGGGGCCCTGCTTGGTTAAAAATCACACAGCCTGCAGGATGCAGGTGCTACCATTATATTCATTTTGCAGAAGAGATGGTCAAGGTCAAGGGGTTACATTTCCTAAGATAGATAATACGTGGAGGATCCAAGACTAGACCCTGGTAGCCTGCTTCAAGCTCTGTGTTTAATCACTGTGATCTGAAAGTCCCCTGAGACTCTGCACCGACTCTCCGGAGGCCCTGCCAGGTCTCTTAGGAGACAGACCACCCCATCATCTGAGAGTAAAGATGTGGGAATGTTTGCATCATGGGACTTGACTCTTTTTCTGGTGAAAGTCCCAGAGATGTTTATAGATAACTGCTTTCAACCAGTTTCACTGTCACATAGGAAGTCAGAATTAAAGCACGGTTAACAAGGCCGAGAAAGGCCAGTCTTCTAACATTTGGGGGACTACCTTCTCCTAAAATAGTGCATCAAGGTTCATGAATTACTGAATGTTTTCAAGACAAAAACAAAATTAAACTAGTACTTTTTTGTTTCAATGCATTTCAAATTTGATTCTGAAGATATTGACCTGACTTATGTATTTGTTTTTTTTTTTCCCCCTCAAGGGGAAGGTTGAAATTTACAAGATGCAGAGGCATAAATTTGATCTGTAATACAAAATGTAATTTTTTTTCTAACTCAAAGATGTAAGCAAAATAAGATTTCCTCCTTTGTTTTTCATTTTTGTGGATAGGTTTTAGCTCAAAGTCAATTAGCTTCATGGCAAATATGCATGTATTTCATGCCTCTCCCCAAACTCCAAAAACTTGATATAAATAAAATTTTTTAGAAAGCAAATTAAACCTCAAAAGATGAAGAGAATAGGTAAGATGACAACGATGGATGACAGACTATATTAAAAGTTTGGAGGAACAAAAGCAGATCCAACAGAGGAATAGGTAACTGTTGCTTAGAAAATGCAGAATAAAAGCAGGTCCATTCAGCCTGCTAGGGGGTTTGGGATTTCAGCCAGGGGCTCACAGCAGGAAGATGGGTTGAAAGGCTGCACATGAGTTTGAAACTATGGCACTCCCCTCCTGGTCCACAAAGCCAGGTCCCTGCCAGATCCCAACAAGTTAATTATGGTAGAGGCTCAGGATTAGGTGCAGCAAGCACAGTGAGGGTGGGGTGGAATGGAGGGTAGGATTCAGGTCAAAACAGGAGACAAAATGAAAATCTACACTGGATGGTAGGAAGCTGTCCCCATCCCTCAGTCCAACATCTCTCAAGGAGAATTCTTCTCTGGAGAAAAGGAAGCACCCTTTGACAAACATCTCTAAGAACTGCAAGTGTGGGACAGGTGGTACCTCACTGCAAAGTCACCCTCCAGCAGTGGACAAGTTCCAAGAAGCACAGAGAGCTCTCCCTAAGCTTTTACCTTCATATTTTGATATGAATAGAAAACTAGGGGTCACCAAACATTAGTGAAATACCTTCATCCTGAGAAAGAGGGGCTAAATCAAATCAACTACTATAACCACAAAGCCAAAATGGTTAAGGAAGGTGAAGGAACTGCAAAAATAAACAAATCTCCCAGAGAGATAAGAGAAAGTACTGCACCAATGAAAGACAAATTGCCAATCAGAGGGGAAGTAACAGTTCTTGAAAGTTAAAAATAAAATAGCCAAAGGAAAAGGTTTATAGAAAAATTAGAAGCGAAGAACCTTTCCAGAAATTAGAGCAAAAGCTAGGAAACAAAATGAAAATGAGAAAGTGTATCAAATCCAAGAAATCCAATAATAGTTGTTCCAGAAACAAAGAAAAAAAGGAATAAATTTTAAGGAAGAAATTATCAAAGAACTAATACAAATTTCCCAGGCTGAAAGATACACATCTCCAAACTGTATGGATACAATCCAATGACTAAAAAGCCTTGCATTGAGGCATAGCCCATGACATTTTAGAAAGCTAGGAGCAAGAAGTTCTTGGTTTTGTTTTTGTTTTAAAGCAAATCATATATCATATAGTAAGAATGAAAATGACTTCTCAACAATAGCAGTGGGTGTTCTCGTCGTGGCGCAGTGGTTAACGAATCCGACTAGGAACCATGAGGTTGCGGGTTCAGTCCCTGCCCTTGCTTAGTGAGTTAACAATCCGGCGTTGCCGTGAGCTGTGGTGTAGGTTGCAGACTCGGCTCAGATCCAGCGTTGCTGTGGCTCTGGCGTAGGCCAGTGGCTACAGCTCTGATTCGACCCCTAGCCTGGGAACCTCCATATGCCGCGAGAGTGGCCCAAAGAAATAGCAAGAAGACAAAACAAACAAACAAACAAAAAAAAACAACAGCAGTGGAATCTGGGATCTGAAAGATAATGGGAAAAGGTTTTCAGAATTCACAAAAATGCCTATTTATTATACTATGTATACAAATGTGTATATTTATATATAATACAATATAATATAATATATATGTATATGTTTCTATAGCTACTTTTCTCTGTAAAATTTTATGATGCTAAAGTGAGTAACTATTTACAGTCTACCTAGTACATTACCTAGCACCTGCTGTGCCACTGTGTTTGTTAAGTAGGTATATGTATGGTGCACCCAGGGAGTGAAATCTCTGGTGGGAAGTGGAAGCGATATGGTTAAGAATTTTAAACTTATTTTTATGGGCAAATGACGGGTGTTGAAGGATCTGACAATCTTGACAACGATCTCTCTCCAAATCCCTTCTGCTACCCTGACATTGACTCAGATGTCCAATAGCAAAGTGAGCCTAAGGTGTCAGCCTAACTGGGGCACTGTTGAGAGTGAAAGGAAACCACTGATAACTACACCATGACAGCAGGATACACAAGGCTGTCCTAAGCCGCTAATGCGTTGTTCCCTCTTAAATTTGCTTTTTCTAAACACTTATCCCACATTGTTAGTGGAAACCTCATCCTTTAGTTAGTTCCTCGAGCCAAAAAGCATGGAGTCATTCTTCACTCTCCTCTTCCCAATGCCTCCCACATCCAATGCCTCTGCTAATCCAACCAGCTCTACCTCCAAAATACGCCCCAAGCTCCACCACTCTTCACCCTCCCCACCGTGGTCACTACTTCCTTTCAGCCCAGCCCTTCTTCCATCTACTCTCATTCCAGCAGCCAGAGAGGCTCTTCCTATGTCTGATGATCTCAGACCTTGTCACTCCCCTACTCCAAACCCTCCCCAAGGCTCCCATCTCTCAGAGTGAAAGTCAAAGTCTTTGATGGGCTCAACACTTTGGGGGCTCCATCATCTATCCCCACACACACCCCTGTCCCTCCAGCCACGTTGCCCCAGTTACTCCTGCTCACTCCCCTTCTCACTGCTCTTATTTCTAGAGCATGTAACAAGCACTTCCATCTAAGGGGCTTTGTATTTTTTGTTTTCTCTACCTGCAATCTTCACTCTCAGATGTCTGGAAGAGCCACTCCTAATTCCAGTATTTTATTGTTTTTATTTTTTAATTCAGACATTGCATTCTTATATTGCATGTTTTCACTGCAACACAATCACATCTTACACAAACTACCTGTTTATTTTGCTCATCATGTTCCTCCCCAGCGAGATGTCAGCTCTATGGGGACTGTGAATTTTGACTATTTTGTTCACTGCTGGGTACCTGCAACTAGGACTGCTTCTCATTAAAAATTCATTAAGTGAATAAAATAAGGATGTAAACATATTGTTTTAAATATGAAGTTAATAGTAGAGGACACAGCTAGAAGAGTTAAAGGTGGTTGCTAATGGGAGGGAGGATGAGGGTGAGCAGGGGTTGGCTGTTTTGATAGCAAGCATTTTTATATTAGACCCTTAAAAACCAATTCTTCATTTGCCTTTCTTTATGGTAAATTAATTTTTTCTTTTTTTCTTTTTTCTTTCTTTTTTTTTTTTTATTTTTGGCTTTTTAGGGCCGCACCTGCGTCATATGAAAGTTTCCAGACTAGGGGTCGAATTGGAGCTGCAGCTGCTGGCCTACACCACAACCACAGCAACACAGGATCCAAGCTGTGTCTATGACCTATACCTCAGCTCACAGAAACACAAAATCCTTAACCCACTGAGCAAGGCCAGGGATCAAACCCACATCCTCAGGGATACTAGTGAGCCACACTGGGAACTCCATATAGTAAATTAACTTTGTAAACAAAAGTGGATTAAGTCTTGGTAGCCTAAATGTCTGGACTTTGTGTCAGCAATGCCCAGATGTTCATTTCTTCAATTCCTCCCACTTCCCTGAACCCATAAGGCACACAGCCTTGCTCCCTGGTGCCTACAGAGGAGACACCGTGTGTATCTTCCCTCACCTGCCCACCCACCTGAGTGTTTCCATCATAAAACACCACTGTTGCTGCCCAAGAACGTCTCAGTTTGCTGGGGCTGCCATCACAAATTACCACAGATTGGATGGCTCAAACAATCCAAATGTATTTTCTTCATAGTCCCAGAGGCTGGAAGTCAGAGACCAAAGTGTCAGGAGGGTTGGTTTCTCCTGAGGCCTCTCACCTTGGCGTGAAGAAGAAGGCCACCTTCTTCCTGTGTGTTCACATGGTCTTGCCTCAGTATTCGTGTCCTAATCTCCTCTTCTTATAAAGACACTGGCTGCACTGGATTAGGGCCTGCCCATGTGGGCCCTTGTTTTACCTCAGTTACCCCTAGAAAGGCCCTATGTCCAAATACAGTCACATTCTGAGGTACCGGGGATTAGAATTTCAACATATGAATTTCAGCCCCCATAACAGAGAGCAACCCAGAGAAAGTCTCCAAGTTTCATACTGAAAAGAGATGACGAGGAGAAACAGGGGGTATAAAGCTATGATCGGGGTTTCTTTTTACCAAAATGCACCTAACCTACCTGAACCCCTTAAAGAGACAGGGAAAGAATTCATTGCATTGTTCAGGAAATGCTCCTCCAGAGACCTTGGAACATCCTTTTGCGGAGAGCTTCTGCGGAGGAGGGTTGGATTGGGAGTTTGGGATTAGCAGATGCAGACGATTTGTATAGAGAACGGATAAACAAGGTCTTAATGTCGAGCACAGAGAACTATATTCCACATCATGTGAAAAATCATAATGGAAAACAATATGAAAAAGAATAAACATATGAGAAATACATGTGAAGAATATGAAAAAGAATGTATATAATATTCAGTTATATATAACTGAATTACTTTGCGGTACAGTAGAAATTAATACATTATCAATCCAATCCAATAATTTACAATAATCTTTTTTAAAACAGAACTTCTGATCTAAAGGAGAACAAAGGAAAGGTTACTTGTTCAGGGTTTCTGACAATATGATAAACTAAAATTCTATATTAAAATGATCACTTCTCTTGACCACTGTTGATTGGTAATCGGGCAAGAACAGGTCTGAAGAGGAGGTAAGTCTGTCACCTACTGAAAAGGTGAAAGTAACTATCCTGCTGCCACCTAACTCTGCGGCTTTTTATTTTTTATTTTTTGGCAACTAACCACTGGCATAACTAATAGCAGGTCTTCAAAATACGATTTCACAGGAGCCCAGGCATTTAATTTTCTCCCTACCCCTGTGTTAGCTCTGAATCTTCCCCCCAGGCCATTTGGTGAGGTGTAGAATTAAGGACAGCCAGTGAGGAGAAATTCCCCTGGAAGAACACTGACAGACCTAGGGTTGGGGAATAATGAAAATCAAACTCGGCCCCCCAAAAAAATGGCTTTTCAGTATATTGAAAAGAGGATTGAATCCACCACGGACCAAGAAATCCCCTCATCAAATCCAATCTTGATTTTTACCTACAAACTGATTAGTCCCACCTGTCACTCAGCCGCTTTATCTCCCAGGTTCAGTGTATGCGCAATTTTGCTGGGGTTTGTCAATTTGGTGTCCGTCCACCAAGACCAGAATATCATTAGAGGTGGTGAGAATCCAAAAGAGAGCCACTTAAATGCATGTTATTAGGGCGATTAGCAGATATTTAAATCACATTTCTAAAAGCCTCAACTTCTCGAGGAAATTATAGCTCTACAGCAACAATGCAAAGACAATTATGAAGCCCTGGCTCTTAATAAAACAATTTTATTTTTATAGACTTCAAAGAAGGTAAAACTCAATATGGAAATATCAGTAACTTGAAGAGTCCAGAGCCAAAGTATTAATCTATCTTTGTATACTTGAGTATCCTGACAGTGAAACAGATTCAGAACAAGTCCTCATGAGCAGATGAATTGCACTGGAAAAAATAAAATAATATAATGGCTTTATGTTTTTCATTAGTATTGTACCTTTCAAAACATGCTTTCACATCTCACTTATGTTTTATCATAATATTTTTCTCTAGTTTGTTCTGCTGATACTGATTATCTTGATTTATGAACACAGCTAGAAAAGCAGGACGAGCCAAATGCCTTTCCATATTAAACACTATGTATGTAAAACCACTGGGTGAGGAAAATAGATTTTTCCAACCAAAGCGCTGATTATAGTCTTGGTTTCATAAAACAGTAAGGAATATAATGACCTCCCGGTTATCCTCTGTTGACAAGATATAATCAACATTTTCTTTTTTTTTGGTCTCCGGCAAAGCATTTATAAACGGTCACCCTATTTTAAATAAGTTATTATGAAAGGAGAAATATTTATAGAACATTCCATTAGGAGAGAAAGTTATACCCATAACATTAAAGCTTGTTTTTCTGCACATCACATAGGGCTACCTCCAGCCCAGTCTCTCCCTTATGTTTTGAAGATACGATGTGCACTTCATACACGGATCTCTCCATAATGCACACTTGCTGATTCCATTTTCAACGCAATAGAAAGTAGCCATCCATGAATGTTATGGATGGCACTGAAAGATGGCATTCACTAAAGATGGCACTGAGTATCCAGGCTCATATTAAGAAAAGCATATTCTATATACATGAATTTTTTTTTCTTGAAAATTCCATTCAAAGGAAGACATGTATCTTTTTATTTATTTATTTATTTATTTTGGCTACATCCATGGCATGTGGAAGTTCTTGGGACAGGGACAGGGATTAAACCCATGTCACAGTGGTGACCTGAGCCACCACAGTGATAATGCCAGATACTTAACCCACTGCACTGCACAGGAACTCCAGAGATGTATCTTATTTTTAACTTGAGGACGAGTACAATGATTCAATATCAATTACCAACATTTAAGTGGTTATGATATGCTAAGCACTGTACATTTTTTGTACAAACTGAACGTCACTATGGCCCCATTTTACTGATGAGAAACTGAGGAATGAGAAACATTTGGAATGCTTTGATTAAAAATATGAGAACACGACTAATATGGCTGACACAAATATATCCCATTTTTCTTCACATAAAAAGCAGTGAAAATATAAATCAGTCTAGAGCTGGTGCATCGTTTCAATAACATCAAGCACCTACTATCTTTATGTCTCAGCATCCCAGTGTATCGGAATATTGCTGCAGGGTTGTTTAAGAGATGGCAGTTACAGGGCTTAGAATCACATTTTCTGTTTACGTCCATCGAAGCTGTTTAGGAAAATGGAAACCTCTATAAGTACTTTAAATGGAAAAGGAATTTCAGTACAGGGAATGTGGTGCTTATGGAATTGCTGGGATGGTGTTCTACAAGAGTGGAAGTCCATGTCGACCATTGCTTGTTCAGAGTTTGCAGCTAGCTTTTTGGATTAGGAAGCTACAGGATTCACGGGAAATAACTGATCATGATTGCACTGATCAACATCAAAGCAGGTGATTCTAAAGCAAATGACCAGAAACCACTGAAAAAATCTTTCCTCTGCTAAAGTCCATGAATCTGTTCACTGCTGCCAAAGGGCCAATGAAATGGCTTCTTCTTCTCTTCTGATTTCCAGATCTCATGTAAGCACTGTACACTGATACTCTGCGGGCAGAAAATCTGAGAAAAGTAGTTTTCAGGCTCCCAGGCCCTGAAGTACACAAAGGGCATAGAGGGAGAAAATGGTATTGAGTTACCACTAGGCAACCACGCATCAGGCTTCAAGAAACAAGAAAGCAAGAAGATCACCCATGACCTCCATCTCTTTACCAGGAAAGCAAAAGCTTCTGCTTATATCCCATTTTCCAGAACTGGGTGACCTTGTGCCCTTTGGCTGCAAGGGAATCAGAAAAAAACATGCCATGTCGGTGGTCCCTTAGTTGGTATATTAAGAATATACAAATTATGGGAGTTCCCATGGTGGCTCAGCGGTAATGAACCCAACTAGTATCCATGAAGATGTAGGCTCGATCCCTAGTCTTGCTCAGTGGGTTAGAGGATCCAGTGTTGCTACTGGGTGTGGTATAGGTCACAGACATGGCTTGGATCTGGCATTGCTGCAGCTGTGGTATAGGCAGGAAGCTGCAGCTCTGTTTGGACCCCTAACCTAGGAACTGCCATATACCACAGGTGTGGCCCTAAGCAAAAAAAAAATAAATAAAATCAAAAAAAAAAAAAAGAATATACAAATTACATCCTTCTGAATAAGGAGGCACGAGCCATCCACAAAATTTGGCAAATAACTCCCTCAGTATCTGAGCTCCTACTCTGGGGGAGGTGAAAACCCCAGGGCTGTCTTGACTGAAAGCACAGTTTCAATACAGTTACACAAAATTTATTACCCACAGATCCCAAAAATGGGGGTGGGAAGGCAAGGGTGCAATGATCTTGGGGAAGGGCGGTTCTCTATCCCAAGTCAGGTGATCAGGGGAACCCGAGCAGGGTAGCAAGCATCTGTTACTTATAAATTAGTTGGGGTTGCAGTGACTTTTTCTTGAGCTCAACTCTAAGCAGTTATTTTATTATTTTATTTTATTTTATTTTATTTTGCTTGTTAGGGCCACACCCACGACATATGGAAGTTCCCAGGCTAAGGGTCGAATCAGAGCTACATCTGCCAGCTTACACCACAGCCACAGCAACTTGGGATCTGAGCTGCATGTGTGACCTACACCACAGCTCATGGCCATGCCGGGTCCTTAACCCACTGAGCAAGGCCAGGGATCCAACCCTCATCCTCATGGATACTAGTTGGATTTGTTTCTGCTAAGCCACGACGGGAACACCCTTAGCAGTTATTTTAAAAGGTATCCCAGGAAGAGCAAAACAGGAACTTGTGAAAGGAATCCAAAGCTCAAGTTCTTCACGTAAACATCCAGACTCTGGGGGCTGAGCATACTGTAAAATGCCTAGGTAGCAACTCAGAATGGCTGTTTTCTCATCACGCACACACTCAGCTTTTCTTGCTTTATAATGAAGGCAAGAAAGGACTTCACAAACAATCTTAAATGATAGGTGGCAGATTGAGATGACAGATGTATAATTTTTTTTAATTGACAAAAGAACTTTTGCAAATATAGACAAATAAAAGGCAAAAATCAGGAGTCACAATAGAAAAATGGGCAAATGCATAAAAATCAAATTACAGAAGAAGTCCATAAAAGGCACTGTAAGTCGTTAGAAAATTATAAATTTAAAACTACCATGAGATACCACCTCACACCAGTCAGAAAGGCCATCATTAATAAATCCACAAATAACAAGTGCTGGAGGGGCTGTGGAGAAAAGGGAACCCTCCTGCACTGCTGGTGGGAATGTAAACTGGTACAGCCACTATGGAGAACAGTTTGGAGATACCTTAGAAATCTATACATAGAACTTCCATATGACCCCACAATCCCACTCTTGGGCATCTATCCGGACAAAACTCTACCTAAAAGAGACACATGCACCCACATGTTCACTGCAGCACTATTCACAACCAGGACATGGAAACAACCCAAATGTCCATCAACAGATGATTGGATTCGGAAGATGTGGTACATATACACAGTGGAATACTACTCAGCCATAAAAAAGAATGACATAATGCCATTTGCAGCAACATGGATGGAACTAGAGAATCTCATCCTGAGTGAAATGAGCCAGAAAGACAAAGACAAATACCATATGATATCACTTATAACTGGAATCTAATATCCAGCACAAATGAACCTCTCCTCAGAAAAGAAAATCATGGACTTGGAGAAAAGACTTGTGGCTGCCTGATGGGAGAGGGAGGGAGTGGGAGGGATCGGGATCTTGGGCTTATGAAACACAACTTAGAATAGATTTACAAGGAGATCCTGCTGAGTCGCATTGAGAACTTTGTCTAGATACTCATGTTGTAACAGAAGAAAGGGTGGGGAAAAAATGTAATCGTAATGTATACATATAAGGATAACTTGATCCCCTTTCTGTAGAGTGGGAAAATAAAATAAATAAATAAATAAATAAATAAATAAATAAATAAAATTTAAGATCTATGATATTGTAGTGGAGATAGAGACTTGTGAAGTAATGCTATGCAGCAATCTGACACTACTTGATTGAATTAAGTGAAGATTTACTTTTTGACCCAGCAATTCTGCCTCCAACTATATATTTTAAGGATCTTATCAAGTAGGTACACAAATGATCAAGTATAAATATGCTTACTAAAGCTCTGTTAATGGTGATGGAAACTGGAAGAAATGGACTGGTAGGTGAACACCATGGTGGATCAGTTGGAAGTAACAGGGATGGCTCCAATATACAGTATAAAGTGAAAAATAAGTGAGAAACAGACTGATATCTAGAATTCAATGCCGTTTGTAAAAATTAAAAATAAATGTAAGCAAAACACAGGATATGAGATGATAACAGACTAGAATGAATGGCTATGGTGAGGTAAATGGGTAAGGGAATGGAGAGAAAAATAAATAAATAAAACAGGGACAGAGTCTTGCTTGGACCAAGGATGATAATGAACCATGAAGTGAGGGTGATGTGATGTACTTAATGCTGGGCAAATGAGGTTAACAAAAAAGTCCAAACACTTAATACAAACACCCATCCATGCCCTCATAGAGATGCGTCACCCAAGGCATTCTAATCTAACGCACAGTTTCTGAGAGTCGTCTATACACAAAGCCATCTTGGTGAATACGGCTCCTTTCAAAGATGAGCTCCATCCACAATGGCATGCTGGGAAACTCCAGAAGCCACTTGCCATCCACCAGACAATTCTCAAAGTTTCTATGGGAGACAGATCAGCACAAGAAAAGACCAATGGACCAGAAGCCAGAAGACACAGACTCTTCATGGTCGATATCTTTTTGTTGAAAATACTTAAGCGGCTCTTCTTATCAGATCATGAGTTGAGGTATTCCAAACTCCAGTGGGCAGCCATCAGTCAGAAGGATTTTTCTACAAAATCCTTTAATTTTCTAACAGTAAGTAAGAGATAATCGGATATTAACTGCATAGGTTTCTCAGCCCACTACTCATGAGGTTTCTTTCTTTTAGTTACAAAAGTGATAGCGAAGCTCTCCCTCACCCTCAATTAGGAGAAAGAGAAACCTGTCAAATTCTGTGGACCAGCCTATTCACCACTTCCCTGGGGGTCAGTGGAAACAGACTCCCTCTTTTATTGCAGGGATGACTGTCAGTGATGATATCTAAGAACAACTCTTTTCTCATTGTAGATGCTGGGAGGTGGGTGCCCTCTATTCTCAAACAGAAATATTTAATGTAGCCAGAATGCATAATTGATCACGACACAGGACAAGAGAGAAACATTTTACTGAACACACCCTGCCTTTATCCCCTCCCCTTCCTCACCCCTACTGCCCATATCTCTAGAGACCCAAAGGCCATTCCTGGCACCAAATGATCTAGTAGCAATTTATCAAGCTCCTCTTTTTCACAGATGAAGGCATGATTGCCACCTGACAAGAGGACAGCAGAAGCAGGGTTTCCCAAGGATTTCCTAGCAAATCCATAAAACTTAGTTCTCCTATGACTTTAAATGAATTCCTTAACATTCTTAAATGCCCACTGACTTAAATTTTTTTGGAAATATTTCTAAGCACAAAGAGTTGCATTGAGGAAGTTCCCGTTGTGGCTCAGTGGGTTACGAACCTGACTAGTATCCATGAGGATTCAGGTTCAATCTCTGGCTTCACTCACTGGGTTAAGGATCTGGTGTTGCCACAAGTTGCAGCATAGGTTGTGGATGCAGCTGGGATATGGTGTTGCTGTGGCTGTGGTGTAGGCTAACAGCTGCAGCTCTGATTCCACCACCCATAGCCTGGGAACTTCCATATGCTCTGAGTGCAGTCCTGAAAAGCAAAAAAAAAAAAAAAGAGGGTTGCCTTGAGAGTTCATAAAGGTACTTAATGAGAGGAGTCAAACAGACTGGAGTCTTTGTGTCACCTGAAGCCTTGCGTCTGAATTAAAGCCAGCCCTCACTTCCCCCAAGTTATACCATTCACTGGACTAGTGTGCAAAGTGCATTGGAAAAAAGAGGACATAAATCCACTAAAATGCAACTGTTACAACCTACGTATTTTTCAGCCTCCTTTCAAATACAGAAACCCATATCCAGTACCATCATCTTCATATTACACTGGAGTCACGTTATACATTAATTGTATATATGCAAATGCAGGTCTATATGTTTACTCTGTTTTTTGCACCTTAAAGATAAGCTATAATTGCATCTTACTATTGGCTTCTTCTGTTTATTAAATATTTGTGTAAGCAATACTGGGATGTTGCACATACAAACACACGGTAATTAAAATATGTGCTGTATTTTATGACCAATTTAGCAGTACTTGAGAGTAATTTTGACTATTATAAGGTCTGCCCCCTGTACTGAATTCAGAACCTAAATCCTATTTAAAACAAGTCTCTGCTAAACTTGGTAGACACGTGAGTGGGCTCTGAGTCTGATAGACTAGGTTAAGATTCTTGTTCCATGCCATACTGCACAACATTAGGCAAGTTATTTAGCCTCTCCGGGTCTCAGTTCTATCATGTATAAGAGTCATTAAAATGATTCCTGACAACCTGCAAACAATGAGTATTAGCTGTTGGGGCTGCCGCTGCAAATACTGCTACTATTATTATTCTCATTACTGCTACTTTCGTACTATTCACTGATACCTAGCAATGTTTAAATCACTCCAGACATCTTCTTGGAATCTCTAATCATGTTTCTGTATAAGCATGTGGCTTTTCTGTTCCAGTTTATCGTCCATAGCTGTTTTTTACAAGTTCTGTAAGTAGGAGGCACAGTAAAAATCAGAAGCATTGTTCTTTAAGGACTCTGTCCTGGGCATTGAATCAGAAGACATTGCTGTTACTTAAGAAGAGAATAACAAAGAGTAAAACCCTCCTCATGTCCTCATTTTCACTTTGATGTACCACAAATAAAAAATGAGCTGACACTCCGAAAATACGAAGACACCATATTGTTGTCACTCTGCATCCTGGCACATCTGATCCTCCTCATGCTGCTCGGGCTGTTGAAGCCTTTGAAGTTAGAAAATACCAGTGCCTGAACTCCCAGCACTGATAATTAAGACATAGTGTGGCAAATCAAAAGAGACTTGCCACCTAGTATCTACATTCCCTTCCCAGAGGGCGGGGGGAGAGGGAGGGGAAAAGAAGAAGAAGGAAAGCAAGCTTAGAGTTGTGATTCATAAATCAATTGGTTCTGCCTTTCGGTAGGAAAAGACTAGCCACTTCTATATTATGACTCTATCCCATCCTGCATCCCCCAAATCAATTTTTCTTTCATTTTTATGGTTTATGATCTTTGAGTTTCTTTTTCTTAAGACTAATTTTTCTTCTCAGAAAGGAGAGGAATGCTGTCTCTTAAAAAAAAAAAATCTTATCATTTGTCTTCCTGTTTGGAGAAAATGGATGCACTTTTATGTCATTCTTCTCTGTCATAAGCAATTGCTCTTGTGTCATAAATTTAAAACAGGTTGTGCTTCTGAGGCCCCATTCAAATCTGAGCAGGGGACATGTGGGATATAAAGGTTTATTAGTATAAATGGATAAATAATGAATGTTGAGTCCCAGGAACCTTGTGTTCCAGCTAGTTGGCTCCAATAACATGTCATAATATATTAAAAAAATCAAGCAGGCAATATCTTCACAAAGATAAATTGATCTAAACTCTAATTGGAAAGGCATAGAAAGCATATTGCCATGTTCATTTCTTTACAATAAATAATTTGGGTCTATGAATTCAACAGTGATTTATTTGTAAGTATATCATAATCATCAAAATGGGTGATAGACTTTTTTGGGAAAACTTGCTGTTGAATCTATTCAGAAATTAAAACCTGTTAACTCCATAGAAAATCTGTCTGCATATTAACTTAAGTGATATTTCCCTGTTGTTCTTCTGGTCTCTGACCTTTCTTGTTCTCCTCAATATCATTTAAATGGAAAGATTTGCCACAAATTGCATCATGCTGCAAAAGAGATTCAGAGTTATATTTAAAGTCAAAGAAAAATCTAACCTGACAAACAAAATTAAATCCTACCTCCTTTTTTTCCAAAGAAATTTTTCATGAAAAGTTGAAAAAGTCAAGATAAAATTTTTCAAATTTCAGATTACTAAAATTATGGGACTACCAACCAATTGACAAAATCATAAAGGAGGAGTAAATATTGAAAATATGTATTAGGGAGTTCCCATAGTGGCTCAGTGGTTAATGAACCTACTAGTATTCCTGAGGACACAGGTTGGATCCCTGGCCTTGCTCCGTGGGTTAAGGATCCAGGGTTTTGGTGAGCTATAGTGTAGGTGGAAGATCCTGCGTGGCTGTGGCTGTGGCAGAGGCCAGAAACTACAGCTCAGATTCAACCCTTAAGCCTGGGAACTTCCATATGCTGTGGGTGTGGCCCTAAAAAGACAATAAATAAATGAATAAATGAATGAATAAATAAATAAATAAATAAATAAATGAAATATGTTTAGTATTCATTGGGTAAGATCTAAAATGATGCAGTTGTTTTCATAATTTTTTGTGTGCGCCAGATCTAGGATTAGTAAAAGGGAAAGAACAACTCCAAGGAAATAAAATGTAGATTCATTCAGAGTCCTGAGATGCTTTTTTGACCAAGGAGAAGGCAGAAATGATTGGTGTGGGTGGGACGGGAGGGAGAAGAGGGAAGCCGCAGAGGAATGAGTAAGCTTCCAGGAGTCCACAGGGTCAAAAGCCGTGATTGAACATGTGGTCTTCCTAGTCTGGGTGACATGTAATACTTGAATGTGTTTAATCATGAAAGGGAGATGACTGAAGAATTCCAGGCTTGAAATGAATTCCAGACCTTCATTGTCTATATATCATCATTCTTGGTAAAGAGGGGAAGGTGATATATGGCTCTAGGGACACCTTAACCCCAAAGAGTTAGACAGTGGTGGTGGGAATGGGCTTCCTACAAAATGGAGGTTACTTGAGTGACTTGAAGACTGGGACAAGCGTGAAGCTATGTTTATAATTATTGCTATCACTACTCTTCACTGAACATTGCTGTACCCTCTCACAGCTTATAATGCTAATATATTATGTATTATAATACAATTATGTATAATATATATGTGTATATATATACTTATATAGTGTGTGTGTATATACATACACACATACACAAATGTATATAATGCTAATATATTAGTATTATATGCTAATATAATATATAATACTAATATATTATGTATTATAATATAATTGTGTATAATATATGTGTATATATATACATATATAGTGTGTGTGTGTATACATACACATACACACATGTGTATAATGCTAATATATTAGTATTATATGCTAATATAATATATAATACTAATATATTATGTATTGTAATATAATTGTGTATAATATATATGTGTATATACATATATATATAGTGTGTGTGTGTATACATACATACACACATACACACACACACATATATATATACTCATTACACCTTCCCAGAGTCTTCAAAGATGATAATACTATTATCAACCCCATCACGAATGATCTGAAGACCCAAGGTAACGATGTGCTAACAATGACACAGGCACCGGTAGCAGACTCAAGAATAGACTCCAGTCCTTCCAGTATCCAATCCCATATTTCATGACATGACAAACCACACAACCTTTGAGAAAAACATCACTCATGAGAGAAACTGTGAGAAGAAACACTTGGTTTGGTGGAAGGATGCTGGAGAAATGAGGAAGGAGAAAATGGGGGCAATTTCTTTAATGACCACTTGGTATGTTCCAGGCCGTCTGAGATACTTTACAGTACTGACTCACCCATGATCATAACAATTGTGTAAGGTAAGAGCTATTAGTAGCCCCATTCTAGAGGTACAAAAACTGAGGCCTAAGGAGGTGAGTTAACTTACCCCAGGACCTGGTAAACTGGCTAGAGTTTATGGTTTTAACCAGAGAGATCTGCTGCCTTTGTGGGTAATGACTTTGTTATTGGAAAGACTGAATGAGGGGCTATAAGCCAAATGTTTAGGACAGCCCTTGGGAACTAGTGTTTAAAAGAATGTAAGGGTATTACCAACTACACAGAGGAGACACTTGGCAGACTTAGGTTTGAGTAAAAACTCATGCTTGATGCTACACTGTAAGATGAAAGTTGAGCAATGTTTGATGAGATGTTAAAGAGCATTCCTCCAGAGTTCCCGTCATGGCTCAGTGGTAACAAACCAAACCCGCATCCATGAGGACAGGTTTGATTCCTGGCCTCACTCAGTGGGTTAAGGATCTGGCATTGCTATGAGCTGTGGTGTAGGTGGCAGACACAGCTCAGATCCAGAGTTGCTGTGGCATAGGCTGGCAGCTGCAGCCCCAATGTGACCCCTTGCCTGGGGATATCCATATGCCACATATGCATCCCTAAAAAGGAAAAGAAAAAAAAAAGCGTCCCTCACACAGAGATGCCTTCAGGTAAGGGATTGCCTTAGTTCTTTTTCCTCTTAGTTCCCAGTTCATCCTTGCTTTAATCCAAATCTAGAACGACTTTTTCCAGTGTCCTGAAATAATTTCATTGCTCAAATTTTACCAAATTGCCAGGCTCTGACCATATAAAAACCAATTGACTATAGCTTCAACCTTCAAGCAATGGCCTTTGTAGAAAATGATTACAGATACGTAAAGCTATAATAATAACCACGTCATATATACTAAGGGCAAAAATTAAAACTTACCCAAGCAAGAGAAGGGGCACATAAGAGGAATTTTTTGTTGTCTAAAAGGATGATTTTTCCCAAGGAGGTGAACTTTGTAGAGCTTAGAAGAGAAAGAGGATGGGTGAAGAAATGAGTGTAGAAGCCAGACAGCCCAAGAAAATCACACAGGCTGGCAGATATGCGGTGTGATTGGGGAAACATGCATGATTTGTTATTGCTTGAGAATCCTATTGAGGAGGAAGCATAATGAAACAGGAAGATCAAACTTAAGCAGGCATCAGAATGCATGAGAAGGCATGAGGGTGCTAGACAGGTGCCCTGTCATGAAGACTGCATATACCACGTGAAGCCTCATAGGAGAGGGATGAAGGGGGTAAGGACATCAGATCTGTATTTTAGAGCATAATCCTCCTGAAAGTGTGGTTGAAAAATCTAGGAGGAAAAATTAGATGTAAGAGTCTATCTCCAGGTGAGAAATACTGAGACTTGACCTAGGACAGTGTTAGTAGAGGATGGAGAAAACACAAGAATAGTTCAAAAGTTAAACAGGAAGACAAATTGAAAGGAATATTGGATTTGGGAGTGACTCTTACTAGATTCCTGGCATGGTGAGTTTGTTCGTAGGGTCACTGATGCAGGTAGCAAGTACAGGTAGGAGAAGAGGTTTGAGAATGGACGGAAGGGGGTTGATAATAAGACTTTAGGACAGATTGAGTTTAAAATACAGATGAGGCATCCTAGTGGGGATGTCTAGTAGACAGTAGATCATCTGAGCAGAGAACAGGTGTTCAAAATTAGTTTTTCTTGATGCATTTATCTCCCTTGAGATACCAGTTGTGTTGAATGTATTTTTCCTACTGAAATCCAAAGGACCCTGGCAATTCTTTTCTGACTATATCACATCCTACATTTCTGAGCCAGTTACTAGGCTGCTTCTGAAGGTCAAAAATTTATCACCAGTCAATGCATTGCCCTCCCAGTCATTCATCCTGTGTTTACTCTCCCCATTCCCACTCCTAGTCAGGGTCTGCTTCCCGTCTTTATATATCAGTGCCTCTCCCCAGAACAGTGGCCACAGCAGCTTCACCTGGGAACTTGTTAGAAATGGAAATTCTTAGTTCCCACCCAAATCTACTGAATCAGAAAGTCTGGGAATTGGACCAAGAAACCTGTGTTTTAATAAGCCCCTGGTGACTCTGATGCCTGCTTAAGTTTCAGAAACCCTGCCATAGATCATCTTTTCTATAACCTAATGAATTTAGATTCTTCCAGTTATGCCTGCTCAAATCAGTCATCCACTCATCTATGAAGGAGCAATTATTGTTTTAAAATGTAAATATGTTAAGTCTACTCCTGATCCATACGTAATTTCTGGATACTAAGTTGGTAAGAGCGATATTGAAACACTATTTTGTTTTTAAGCTGTTTTCAGAAGCTTCCATTCATCAATTTGAGTAAACAAACAAGGAGTAAAGACAAGAGCATGTAGGACTGAATGAGGGAAAAAAAAAGAGGAAAAAAGGGGGGATGAAAGAAGAAGGGGGAGAATAAAGAAAAAGAGGAGAGTGAGTAAAAGAAAAATGAAGAGCTCAGTGGAATGTGTAAAGGAAGAAGGAAGTGGGAAAAGACAGGAGAGAAATAAGGCACACAAGGACAATGATGCAAAATCTCCAGATTCTGCAATCTGTTGTCTCTTGTTAAGCAACTTTCAATAGGAATATAAGTGAAAAACAATTTTAGAGACAGGTTTTGTTTCATATAACCCTCATTTATAATCCTGCTATCAGCTTTCTTCACTTGGCAAGCTGGCTATCTTGCATGTCCCCTTAAGATCCACATCTTACCTTCCTCCATTCTGTGCTATGCCCTGGAAGAAGGATGCATAGACTAAGTCAACAGATCCCTCCTGGATGAATTTGGCTTCTAAATGAATTTGGCTTATGGCAGAACATTGGATGATGGAAGAAAAGCAAGACCAGATTATCAATTTCCTTGCTTATTCCCTGCTGTGTGGCATAAACTAGTATCCTTCAGCCTAATGCCACAGTTCCTATTAGATGTTTCTTCTATGGTTCTCTCTCCCTCTCTCTCTCTCTCCCATCTCAATTTCTTGCTCTCACTCTTGTTCTCTTTCTCTTCTTGTCCCTTCAGACTTAGATGTCATAACCCCAAGTCTACCCTTTGGACAACTGCATGTTTTCCTTGGGCTTTCTCAACACTCTGATCACACTGCTGCAAAAAAAAAGTCCCTTTATTAAACTCTCTTCAAATACTCTGCTTGAGCATACCACCTTTTTCTGGCCAAAAAGGACTACTAAACTTGGCTTTAGATTTCATACTCTCTTAATTTTCCCCTATTTCACCACTCACCCCATCTTACTACCCTTTGCGGGCTTCATCTCCTCTTCACAACATCTAAATCTTAGAGTGCCCTTGGACTCACATCTCAGACTTGTTCTTTTTCCTGTGTACCCTCAGTTCCTGCATGATCTCATTCTCATGACTTTAAATAACATCTACAGGGTAACCACCAAATTGATATCTCCAACTCTTACCTTTCCCGCTGAATTCCAAACTCAGCAGTCCACTTGAAATAATAATAGGTAAATCTATATTAATTTGCCCAAATTATGCCCCCCACTCCCTTCCGTTCTACCTTAGTCATTTCCATCTCTACCGTTCATAGGGTTGCTCAAGCCAAAGTCTCAGGAGTCACATTAGACTCCTTTTTGGTGCCCACCCAGCAAATCCAGACAGTACCAAGTACTGTCAACTCGACCTTCAGGATGTACCCTGACACCAAGGACTTCTCCCTCCTGCACCAGGAGTGTCCTGGATCAGCCACTTTGATCCCTCACCTCCCTACCCAGTGATCTCCAACCAGGTCTCCATCCTTCTGAAACCAGATTGAATCTCAGGCACAAATCACAGTCACTCTCCCACTCACAAGCTTTCAAAGATTTCCTAGCACAGCCAAATGCAACCCAAACATTTCTACCAAGACTCCTAAAGCTCTCTGTCTCCTGGCCTTTGTCCAACTCTCCAACTACTTGGCATTTTTCCAGTCACTCTGACTTTTTACTGTCCAGTACAGTAGCCACTAGCCATATGTTCCTCTTGAGCACTTGAAATGTGGATAAGGAAACTGAAGAACTAAATGACTTATTTTATTTAATTGCTGTTGCATTTAAATTTAAAAATAGATACTAATTAATTTTATTTTTATAAAAGTTGATTTTTTAATTGACGTATAGTTGATTTACAGTATCATTTTAGTTTCAGTTATACAAATGTATATATCTTTTTAAAATATTATTTTCCCTCATAGTTTACAAAATATTGAGTATAGTCCCCTGTACTATACAGTAGGTCCTTGTCGGTTATCTGTTGTATAAATAGTAGTGTGTATATGTTAATCCCAAACTCCTAACTTATCCCTTCTTGGCCTTTTCCCCTTTGGTAACCACACATTTATCCATGATCAGAAAACCTTAAAGTATGTCTAGACAACATATATAAATCTTCTTTATCAATTATAAATTTTATGAAATCAAAGTGCAGATCAATTATTTCCAATAATAATTTAGCTTCTAAGTTGAGATGTGCTTTATGTATAAAATGCCCACCAGTTTTGGAAATAATTATGAAAAGAAAAAAATTTTTAAATATTACATTCATAATATTTACATTGATTATATGTTTAAATGATAAAATATATAATTAAAATCAATTTCATTTGTTTGCTTTCACTTTTAATTTTATTTTTACGTTTTATTGTGCTTCCTAAAAAAATTTAAATTGCATATGTGGCTCTCATTATATTTCTAGTGGGCGGCACTGCTCTGAGACATCAAACTCAGTCTTGCTTCCAGGGTATTTATACCTCTTGTTTCCTCTATCTGGAACACTCTTCCAGACCCACATCTTTGCATGGTTCATCATCACCCATTTGTAATTTTTATTCCAGTCTCTGCTCAAATATCAGCTACTCACATAGCCTTTCTTCAACGACACTGTGTAAAACCATCCTCTCTCTCTTACCCTGCTTTAATTTTTCTATACCACTATTTCTATCCTGTTTATTCTCTGACTTCCATATGAGAAAGTAAGCCTCTTAATGGCTGGGACTACCTTTTCTTGTTCAGTGTTCTATTCTCAGGGTCTAGAAAAAAAGAATATATACGGATTCATGGGAACTGAATATTTGTTGAAGAATGAACGCATGCATGAATGAAATAAGCCACTAACATCCCACTGTGGCATAGCAGGAATAATTTGTGTGTATATACTCTATTACTCTTACCTGGTTGCAGCATTAAACATCTCTACCACGTTGGAACTTAACTGAACATGAAACAGTTCTCTCACAGGAATTCAGGAGCCTTGAGATGCCAGTACAAACATGCTACTTGATTAGGGCCAGCATGAGAAGAACGCAGGTGATGACAGGGCAGATGGGAAGGACACTGGCCATTCTCCAAATATCCTTTTACAGGTACACCCAAGAGCCACAATCCAACACTTAACTCAATGTATTGTTCCGATTGAAGAATGTTATCATTTTTCACTTATTCTCTTTCAAGGAAGAGATTTCAAAGGAGTATAAAATCTTCAAAAGGGAAAAATACTATATGAAAGAGATAAACCTGAAGCCTCCTAAAATGCCTTTTGCCTGAGATTCCTTAAAAGCACACCTGAAGTGTTGGGCAGGACAGCCATGATTCAAAGCACATGTTATTTCTTCAACTTTCAAGAGTCTGTAGCAAATAATTCTAAGAAAGGAAATTAGAGTATCATAAACATATTCTAGGCTCTCCCCAATGTAAAATATGTAGAAGGTTTATCATTTGTATGCTGCTGGGAAGGACTGTAAAATTTTTACTTAGATTTTCAACAGAAATATCCTTTCAGGTACTAAGAAATCCTCTCTCTTCAAATTTGAAGGGATATATATATATATCATGAAAGCCAAGGAATTTAAAATTTTCCTCTCAAATAGCATCAATTTTCAGCTTCTAAACAATAAAGACTAAGTTAACAATAGCATCACCACAAATGTCAAAGAACATACTTTTGCTCACAGTTTAGGAATTTCAAAATTGATGGTAGGGTAAATGCATCAACATAGCAAAGTGGAAATAAGATGCATTCTTACCTTGCCTTCCAGAAGTCGTATCACTTTCTATAATTGTAAGGTTATCATCATGGATAACTGTTAAAGAATTTTAGCAGGCTCCAACAATAAATCTTCAGTGGTGGGAGGAAAAGATGGGGAGGGGAAGGTCTTCCCCCAGAAGGTCACAAAACCGAGAATGTGTGTGAAGACAGCTGTCCACCTAGTTGATGGCCAGAGTCTAAAACCAATCCTGAATGATGATTTCCATCCTCTTTGTGGACACGTGAGTAACAGGTCCTGAGGGGGCGGGGATGGAGAATCACATCAACCATCATTTCTTGTCCCCATTACGCCAGGCCTGACGTTGCTGAGTTGTTTATTTTCCTCATCTACTTCCTACGTTATGAGTTAGTGAAGTCAGTTTAACTTATGTGTGACCAGGAAGAAATATCTTGGCAAGTTTGGGGGCATGTCGTTTCTGCATGTTTATGAATATTAAAGCCTCACATTTGTGACCTTTGTCTGAAGGTCTTAATCACATTCAGGCTCTCCACTGTATCAGGGATAAAAGTGGTGAGTTTGGTGAATTTTAGAGGGGAAGGGTTATAATTTTACCATTACCCTAATTTTTAGGCATGTAGAGTTAGAAGGATTGTAGAAGATAAGCTTCTGGAAATTAGTTTGCTGAGAGTTGCCATGGCTTTGAGCAACAACACTGATTCCAGATTCAAATCATGGTGGGCAGAGGCTGCCAGTCTGATTGTCCCTGAATTGTCTCAGACCCTCTTGAAAAGTGTACAAGGTGGGTGGGGTAGGGGTGTTTTGCTCTCTGTGGCACAAACATTCAGGCACATGAAATAAATCCAATCTCAAACCACTAATAGATACACGAGTTTTCAGGATTCTGATATACACCCCATTACAATCCCTTCTAGAGAGTCTTTAAAATCAAAAGGATGTTTATTTAGAAATGAAAAAAAAAAGGACAAAAAAAGTGTACTTTGATTCCCTTAAGATTCATTTTTTCTTAACCTGGAAATTGCTTTAACACCCATTTTTTAGGATCACCCTGCTCTTGTCCTCCAAGATTCTAGGCTGGAGTGTGTCCCTTTTACATGAACTGATGTGATAGTGGTTAAATCTGACAACACTTTCTCTCCATAAGAAAATATTCATAACTGTTTCCTATGCCAGTGATTCATTTCAATTTTAGTATCAAATAGATTTTACTTTACACCTCTGTTTGTCAAATGCATGTGCTGGTCTTCCTCTAAATGTAAAATCCAGTCAGGGGAATGAAAGAGATAACACCTCTTTTATTACAGTTTGGGAAAACAATAAAAATCATTTTGGATATTGAAATATCCTATGAAGCACTTGAGTATATTTCACTCTGTGCTTGGAAAAAGGCAGACAATATATTCAAAGAAACAGATGTCATCTAAAGACAGTTAAAGCTATGATGCCTCCGTTGTCACCAGCATGTTTGCAGATACTAAACTGAATCAGTGAACCACAGATAAATAAGCCCCGAGAAAACTAATTGCCTAGAAAAGAATTTCCACTTGCTTTGTCATTAGCTACTCGAAACTCCCTACAACTGCAGCTTATCTGAAATCTAAATTCCAGAATCAAGATCAGACAGGTAATGAAACCAAGGCCAAGGTTTGTGTCTGTCTTCTCATAGACCTCTATCAGGGCAGCCAGGACTCAGAAGAAACCTCCCAGATGCTGAGCAAATGATAATATGCAGTATGTTTCAGAGAGCTGTTCTTCCCTACAGAGAGGTCTAGTTCAAAGTTGTTCAAAATGTAACATGGTTATGAATCACCTGGGACCTTGATAAAATGCACATGCCGATTCAGCAGGTCTAGAGCTGAGCCTGAAAATCTGTATTTCTATCCACTTTCCAAATGATGCCCATGCAGCTGGTTCAGGGGCAACATATTTAATAGTGAAAATTCACTAGGCTAATCACTTCTCTTGGAAGTCAGAAAAACTTGTTACAATCCTTACTCTTCCAGTAATCCACTCTGATCTCAGGGAAATTTTCTGCTCCATCAGGGTTTCAGTTTCTCCTCTGTGCAGAAGAGGTACTAAGGTTAAAGAGAGCGTGTTGATGTGAAATCTTGAAGACAGTTACAATATGACAGTTGATATGAAACTTGTCCTGTGACCAGGTTTGGCTGAACATATTTCAGGGCATAAAAGACATCTGCAGAGTGAAGAAATGAGTCTTAAAGTCTGAGCATCAAAAGTAAACACAGAAATAAATAGGTCCTCGGAGTTCCCACTGTGGCTCAGTGGAAACGAATCCGACTAGTATCCATGAGGATGTGGGGTCTATCCCTGGCCTAGATCAGTGGGTCAGCGATCCAGCGTTGCCATCAATTGTGGTGTAGGTCGCAGACGAGACTCAGATCCAGCGTTGCTGTGACATAGGCCATCAGAAGCAGGTCCGATATGACCCTAGCCTGGGAACTTCCATATGCCCCAGGTGCAGCCCTAAAAAAAAAAAAAAAAAAAAAAAAAAAAAAAAAAAAAGAGAAAAGAGAAAGAAAAGAAATAGGAAGGCAGAACCACAAACAAGAGAATAAGAAGAAAGCATAAGTAAAAGAAAAAAAAGTTCCTGTTGTGGCTCAGCAGTAACAAACCCAACTAGTATCCATAAGGATGGATGCGGGTTCAAACCCTGGCCTAACTCAGTGGGTTAAGGATCCAACTTGACATGATCTATGGTGTAGGTTGTAGATGCTGCTCAGATCTGGCATTGTGGGGCTACGGCATAGGCCAGAAGCTGCAGCTCTGATTCAACCCCTAGTCTGGGAACTTCCATATGCCACAGGTGCAGCTCTAAAAAGAAAGGGAAAAAAAAAAGATAAGTGCCACAAACAAACAAACAACAACAACAACAAAAAAGTCAGTCAAAGAAAAGACTCAGGACAGAGGAATGAAAGATAATGTGAAGGTACCATATTCTTTAACATCTGAAGAATGGTGACCACAGCGATTTACAAGGACAGATACTTGGAGAGGTGGAGAAAAGGATGATGTAGCATATTTAGAAAAAGGAAAGATAAGGAAAGCTTTGGATGAGATACAAAAAAAAATTATTTAAAGTAGATAATAAAAATAATTGAATCACCTCTTTCTCCAAAATGCTGGATGAATTTTAATGAGACTGAGGAATATCTCCTGCCCTAACGAGGCACCTTGGATGAATTTTTAATGCCGTTTTTTCCTTGGTCTTTGGACATTGTTTTAAGAACCAGGAACACACGTACAGAACACCTTCGGGTCATCATCCCACCACATATTGCCACCAACAGGAGATGAATTAAGTTGCCAAGAATTTCCAGATGCCCTCACGGTTAGCATTGAGGCTCTATGGATTAGGTCCTTCCAAGAAAGTCTACTTTTGTATCCCCAAACCCTCCTTTGTGAATTCCTAGCAGAAATCTGGAGGCAAAAGAGACGGATAAAAAGGTTTTTTTAATTTATTTTTTTATAAGTCACTAACTAATGAACTATGATATCAGCAAAGCTGGAAAATGCTGCCCTGTGGGATTAACAGTGACTTATACTGGTAGTGTTCTTGAACTTTTCCAAGGCTACAGCTACTGATGATTCACTTCTGGGAATACCCAGGGTAACTATTTTAGACCTGTGAACTATCACACCTTCTCAATGTCAGCAGGCACCAGCATCAAATACCTTTCCAAAAGGCTGGAAGATTGCATTTTATTTTTGGAAGAGACCATTCTAGCCCCAAACAGTAACCCTCTCTCTGAGCCCGCCCAGGGCCCTGGCTTCTTCCAGATAAAGGCACTATCTGCTTAAGACTAACTTTACCTGTGAATCAGCTATTCCTGTGCCAGAGGCTGCATCTGAAATCTAACTGGCTCTTTCGACTTATCTTCAGATGGAAACAAAGGATCCCATTTACAAGATTTCCAACCCAGGGAGAGTCCGTTAGAGCCCTTGCAACACAATCAGGGTAAACAACCACGTAGGGGAGATGTAGTTTTATTCACAGACAGCAGTCACAAAAAGTAACCTGGCCCTCTAAATTTACCAAGATTCACTCAGGATTCTTCTGCAGTACCCACAGACTTTTATCTCTCTGACAACCAAACCCAAGAGGTTTGCCAGAATAGAATTCCAGTGTAAGGAGAAAGAAGCTAAAGAATTATGCATTAATAACACCCTTACCCACAGGCAGAACATATTTTCATCTGAACACATCACGAACTGGAGATCTTAGGTTATTAAAGGTGAAAGAGGCTAATAGTCTTTGGGATGGCTCTCTTGGGACACCTATTTGCATAATGAAGCTAATACATGGCAACCCAACTCAGCAGTTCTTTGGGATCAGCTCCTTGTAGTCACACATGATATTTTTAATTCACTAACTAAATTACTTTGTGAAAGGGTTGTTCATAGCTAATCTCAAAACTAAGTACAAATAATTCATGACCATATTTACCAATAAAGAAGCAGCCTAATTGGTAAAGATGTATGGTTTAATTAATCTGCCTTTTGGAAAATCCCAAATTAATGCATAAAAATCAATATTGATAAAGATTTAAACACTGCTGAGGTCATCTGAATAATCTAAACTTAGAACCCAAGCCTCTGCCTTGATGGCCAAAGCCAGGACAACCAAATCAGGGGACCAGCTTCTGCCAAGAGTTATCCTATATCAAGAGGAAAAAAAGCTAAAATGTTGGCCATTATTTTAATTTTCTATTTAGTGGTTGCAGGCCCATTTTATTTAAAATGTTTAAATTATGGAACCCAGACTGCAGGAAAAAGTTTAGCATAAAAGATAGGTAGAAGTCAATCAATGACTGTTTTAAGAGAGAGAAATGTAGTTATTTACTACATAGGAACAATTTAATATTTTGAAGTTAATTCATTGGGTAACCTTCTCCAGTGTTTTTATTGTGAAATAATATTGCTGTAAAAAACAACTTGTGTTAGAGTTTCCATCGTAGCTCAGCAGAAACAGATCTGACTAGGATCCATGAGGACGCACGTTCAATCCCTGGCCTCGCTTAGTGGGTTAAGGATCTGTCATTACTATGAGCTGTGCTGTAGGACACAGATGTGGCTTGGATCTGACATTGCTGTGGCCCTGGCGTAGGCTGGTGGCTACAGCTCTGATTCGACCCACAGCCTAGGAACCTCCATATGCCCTGGGTGTGGACCTAAAAAGACAAAAATAAATAAATAAATAAATAAATAACAACTTGTATCAAGAGAGGATTAATGGGTAGAGCACAGAGGATTTAGAGGGCAGTGAAAATCCTTTGTATGATATTATGATGGTGGATATATGTCATTGTACCTTTGTTTAAACCATAGAATACACACCAACAAGACTGAACCCTAAGGTAAATATGGGCTTTGGGTGATTATGATGGTTAATACAGGTTGACCAATGATAACAAATGCAGCACTCTGGTGGGAGGTGCTGATGATGGGGGAGGCTATGCACATGTGGGGCGGGATGTCCATGAGAAATCTTTGTACTTCCCTCATGAACCTAAACCTACTTTAAAAGTCTTCACATAAATAAACTCTTGGTTTGATCTATACCTAAAACTGCATAAATAATAACACTAATCATAATTCACATTGACTGAATATTTATTATGTGCCAGACACTCTGCTAAGTCCTTTATGTGGATTAATTCACTTATTTCTTACAACCTCTCTGTATCATAAATGCTAATAATAGATCCACTCTATGGATCAGCACAGAGAGGGTGAAACAACTTGCCCATGATCACACAGCTAGTAAGTGGCTAAGCTGGGATTTAAATCCAGACCTTGAATCACCACATCTGCTGGGAGGTCCTGCTACAATAGTGGTGCTTTGGTTCTCCTAGTGCTTTGCTTTTTTTACATGTGCTTGTTGTATAGACATTGGGATGTGTTTATATTAATCTATATTTACATATCTCTATAAACAATAAAAATGTACTGGGGATGTACTGTGTGCCTTTTAATGCGTTAGGAGAAAGATGTAAGAAGATTAACAAAGAGGGCCTCCTTCCCTAAATACCTCTTCATCCACCTGGACACTCTGGAATTCTTACCTCAAATTTTACTGGGTAACTGTCTCATCAGTTGTTAACTTGTGAAGAGGGTTATTTTAATTCTTCATCTCTTAAGTTTAAATTTAGCTTCTTTTTTCCTTCATGAATAACTTTCTAATCCAACACACCTCATAGTTCATCTCAAATTTGGGGGAACCAGGGGAAGTAAAGCAGCCATAGTATGCCATGCTAAGTTTCAGATGAAGACACTTAAAATCAGATTGATGCTGTGGAGAAGAGAGAGAGAATGTATGAAAATGGAAAAGTTTTAGGGATCCAGTCATAAGACAAGAGAAAGTGGAAAGGGTTTGGAAAAGGAGTAGGAAACTGAATAAATGTGGTTCAGTGGTGGAGCTGCTTAGAATCCAATGAGGCAACTTAAGGGGCAGAGATGAAACAGATTAAATGATTGGAGGTTATAACATTAATTCTTCCTCCCCCTGAACATGGGCTGGACTTTGTGACTCACTTCCAAGGAACAGAGCATGGAAAGGAAAAATAGTAAATCCACAGTAGAGTAACCTGGCAAGCACAAGCTTCACCAGTTGATCAGGTGATATCACCAGTGATCAAACATGTTGACAGCATGCAGGGCTTACATGCTGTGATCAGAAGCACACTTCACTTTCATGTTATCTTCCCCTAAATCCACAACCCAGTCTGATCAGACTGGGGGACATTCTACAAAGTACCTGACCAGTATTCTTCAAAACTGTCAAGGTCATGAAAAACAAGGGAAGACTTCAGAACTATCACTGATTGAAGAACACTAAGACGACATCATGACTCACGGCAATGTGGAACCATAGATTGGACTGGGGGAAAGGAAATAGGACATCGGTTTGAAAAAAATGGTGAAATCCAAATAAAGTGTGTAGTTTAGTTAACAATGACATGCTGACATTCATTTCTTAGTTTAGACAAATGTACTGTGGTTATATAAGGCGCATACCATAGAAGGAAACGGGATAAAGAATATTGGGGAACTAACCCTGCTGTTCTTGCAACTTTTATTGGTAATTTATAATTATTTCAAACTCTAAAAAGTTAATTTAAAAGTAATTGTGGGTTATAGTTTTATCTTATTAAAATGACATTAGAACATTTTTTTCAATGAATATTTTAAAGAATATATGTAATTCTCTTGGTATAAGGAAAATGGGGAAAATGAAGATCTGAGGGCTGAGCTTCAAAAGCATCTTGTGTTTAACAAGATAAGTAATTATTAGTTACATAGAGGTGGCTTGATGAATAGAAATATTGAAGCACATGGTCAGCAAGGAAAAAAAGCTATGGATAATGGTAAAGGCATTGAAAGATGATGGCTTCTATGTTAGCTATGTTCTGCTTTTCAATGGTCAATTGAGTACATGCTCTAGGCAGCCATTCCTCAGGTCAGCATCCATAAAGTAAAAATCTATGACCAAGGGAATGAAGATGGGAAGAGTAAAGTGTGGATTAGTGGACAACTCTAGGAAATAAGGAGCGAGAATAAAAATATGGAAACCAATGACCCCGACACTGGTAAGCTCCTAAGGCTATAAAGTAGCCAAAGAAACAAAAGGTGGAAGGAGACACTTTACAAAGTTGGTTCAAGGCTGTTTCCTCCAGGAGACTGGATCATGAACAAGTTTTGCCTTTAATCCTTTGTCTCCTCTCCTCCCTTCGCCAGTTTAGAGGCAGAAATGGTGGATCCTGGGTGAGGGAGATCCCAATTCTACCACTGACTGGGGTTTTGATATTAGGAAATGACCTTAATCTCTGCAGATCTCACTTTCTTCAAGTGAGAAATGAGGAAATTGTACCTTATCGTTTCAGAGGTCTACACCAGGCAGTAAACGTTTTAAGAAAGGATGATCATGGATTACTTTTTGCACACAAGCTCCCGCTTTGCAAGCCTTGATTACCATATCCGATGGCATGTAAGTCAGAATGCACAGAGTCCACACATGCAGCTGGGCTGTGTGCAAACCTCTGCCCCATCAACCCAATTAGGGTCTGCCACTTTGTTAGCAGCTGCGGAAATGAGCGTCAAGGCCACGCAGCTACTTCTGGTGTTCTGCTCACTTTGGGGCTTTAAAAGTATTTCATGAAACATATGTTCCTCTTTTTTTTTGCTTCTGTTTGGAATTAAAATCACAAAAATATGGGCCATTGCTATAGAGATAACATGAATATCCCAATGAAAATAGAGACGCAAATTCTCTAGAGGTATTAATGATCAATTCATGGGCACTAAACACTGAAATGGGAGTATGAAAGGTGAACTCTGCACCCTAGCTGCTCTCTCACGGGGAAGAAAGAAAGGAAGAGGGATAGAGAAGGGAGGGTGGCTTTAAGAAAGAGTAGGCTATAGACTAGACAGCAACAGTATATAAAATTATTTTTAAAAAATGAAATTGGCCAAAGAAAAACAGTTCATGTTGGACATGGAAATGAATGAACCATTTTAGGTTTTACAAAGGACGAGGAGGGTCATCTGAGGAGAATTTGGAGAAAGAAGAAAAGGACCTAGTCCTTCCAGTTTGCCCAGGACTTGCCCAGTTTGAGCACTGCAAGTTCTTCATGTTGGGGAAAGCATTCGTCCCAAGCAAAGGAGGATGGTGGGTCACCTCAGAAAGAGACTATAATCAAATAATAACATTGTTTTATTTTAAGATGACTCTCACATTGAGATGGTTGAATTTCCCTTCCTATATTTAGTTAGAAGCCAATTAGTTTTGCGCTACATTTATTTTAAACTGTGTAGAAACTGTGGACTCCCAAATAAGGAGCACAGAGAATGGGTATATACATATACATGAGAGAGTGTGTGTGTGTATATATAAAACAAGAATATATACGTGTGTGTGTACATATACATATATATATATATATATATATATATATATAACAAGAATATATATACATTTCTTGTTCCTAAGAAAATGCAATTATCTCTGCCTTATTCAACAGCACCTCATATTGTATTGGCCAGCAAGTAACTTAGACTTATGAGCCATCTGATTTTATGACTGGGTCTAGTTTTTAAGTTTAAAAGAAGTACAAAATGCTTGGAAACTATTTCAAAGCATCACACATGTAAGAAAATAAGCCTATGCTAACTACTGATCTGTTCACATAGAAATACCACCAGAGCTAAACCCCCCTTTTTTTTTTTTTTTGCAGTAATCCTAATTTTTGGCATGTACAGATCAGCTATGATATGGACAGTTCACTTCCTATCTGAAGGCAAAAATCTGCATTAAAACACAGATGTGGCAAAAGTGTCAGTGAATTGGGTCATTAGGATTATGTCCATAATACTAAAATGAGGAAGACTTAAATTTACAAATGGAGATACCTAACATATTATTAACGAGTAATACAAAATCACAGATACTCAACTCCTATTTAAGGTCATCTTCTGTGTCAAGCAGAATGACTTTCAAATTGAAAAAGGTAGGTACTGAGCACAAGATGCTAGAGACTCTAAAGATAGTTAAAAATAAAGATCTCTCTGCTTAGAATGCCTAAAAACTCTCCGTCCAAATAAGCTGTACCACCAAGCTAGCAAAAATAAATAAATAAATAAAACAGCAAAAACACTTCATACTTAATTTACTACAAAAGCAAGATGTTCCAGTGAATGAGATATGAGCAAATACCCCAATGTTTCAAAATAGATAAATGAAGTTATAAACTAGAAACTATATCAAGTTTAGCTTTACGTTGACCCTAGCAATTCTGGAATAAAGCTGAAAGCAAGGACCCAGCATGGACAACCAACTAGATATGCCAAAGTAATTTCCCTTTAAAAAAAGAAGAGCTCGTAGGCAAGAGGGTCAAAGAAATACTACTCAAAGCACATATTCTGATTTCGACATGTTTAAAATATTTTGTTTCTGGTTTGTTTTACAAAGTTCCTCTCTATATCTTTAGCAACAGGAACACTACACACACACACACACACACACACACACACACACACACACACACATACACACACAGGATGAGCTTCAAGTAGCATGATTGGACTCAGTGTCGAACCTAAAGTCTGTTGATCAATGGATCAAAAACAGACTCATAAGGCACAGAAGGACTCTGCAATAGACATGGTCTTGTATTTTTCTTAATTACAAGTTAAGAGATATCCTTATTGAGTTTGTGTAAGATACACATCTGGTGATGAAATTAGTTTTCAAAATAACTTGAGAAGCTAGAATTAATGGTTGTGGCGGCTTCTATGAAAGTCCTTTACTTGGGTCTCAAAAAACAGCTGCATCAGAGAAGTACAGCAGTTGCCTGATATGACCAAGAGATTGTTTATAAAAATGCTTGGGAATTTGATTTGATATCAATCTCTTTATGAACCAATGGGATGGTGTGGTTGCACAGAAAAGCTAATGATGGCCTAGCCTGCACTAGTTAGAAGAATCCTGTTCAAAACAAAGAAGCCAGTGTTTCTGCAGTGAGTCCTCAGTTAATCCTTGTCACTGCATTTTAAGAGAAAGCCTTTGATTAACCAAGATTTATCTAGAACAGTGAGACCAGAACTGTGGACTGTCTAGAAAGCAAGTTAAAGGAGTAATTATTGGAGGAAAGAAAGATATCTAGAGACAGAGTACAGTAAAGGCATGATCATTATTTTCAAATATTTGAAATTCCATTGTAAAGAAGGGGGACTGAACTTACTCCACAAAGCTCCAGAAGACAAAAGTCAGATCAACAGACTGAACATTTGAATAGGCAAAATTGAGCTCAACGCAAAAGGGAACTTTCTAGTAATTATAGCTTTTTAATAAAAAGAATGAAAGAGAAGTATTGCCAAGAGTATGAAAATATGAATATTTTTATATAATTGGAACGGGGGTGGAAATTGGATCATTCTTTCTGGAGAGACAATTTGGCAGTGTATTCAAAAAACTTAAAAGCCTATATCCTTTAATTCAGAAATTCCACTTATAGACATTTACCTGCATAATTATAAATTGCTGGGAAAAGCTTAAAGGAAAATTAATTGCAGATTTTTGTAGTAGTGTACATTTTGAGATAACCTAAATAGCCATTATATGCATGTGTGTGTGTATATACATATATACACACACACTCCACACATATGTACATATAGAATATATATTATACACACACATATAAGGGAATGCTAAGTTGCTATTTTAAAAGCACACAGCAAAAAAAATTTGTAGAACCAGAAATATTTATAATATTAGTTACAAAATAGATTTCAAACTTTTAAACCCAGAAACATAAAGAGAAAAAATTAAATGAAAGATGTTGAAATAACATTGCTACTTGTAAGATAAACTTTTTTCCTATGTTTTACTGTTTTTTTCCAATCTGTATAAAACAAAAGTACCATGTATATTTTGCAACAGAAACAAACAAACAAACAAACAAAAAGCAATGAAGGCACAGAACATGCATTCTTAGATCCCCAGTACCTGATTCACAGTAAGAAAGCTACACATCTTTTGTGGAATAAATGAATAAATTAATTCAATGTTATAAATATTTTATGGCATGAATTCTCTAAAAGAGTTAATAGCTTCCCATTAATGGAAATATTTAAGCAGAGTCTGAATGACTCTCAACATATTTGGAAGGCACTCTTATTTTGATTTAGATTAGTGGTTCCCAAAAAGAGGCAACTTAGAAAATGAAAGTGTTCCCCCATTTTTACAGAATACAAATTTCCAGTCCCCACCTCAGACTTACTAGATCAAAATCTGCAGGAGTTGCTAAAATTTGCCTCAGTTTAGCGGGTGGACTTTGGAGATTATGTTCATTCATCAGGAAAGCCAACCTGTGATCCTGAGCTGATGGCTATAAGGCAGGATCCTGTAGAGGTTACCCAGGGCCTTCGTGCTGGCTGTTCCCTGGCCTGAAACACTCTTCCCCCGATTTGCAGAGCTCAAGTTCCTCTGCATCTCTATTCATACATTGCCTCCCAACACAGGCTCCCACATGTGGCAGATTTTCCAAGGGTTCCCATCCATATACACCTGCTCTATTTTTTTGCCTCAGCACATAGCACTTTCTACATTATAATTCACTTAATTATTATTTTTTTTTAAATTTATGGTCTATCGCTCCCCACTAGAAACTAAACTCCATGAAGAAAAGAATTTTTGTCGTTTCAGTCACTTAAGGACCCCAGAAGAGTGCCTGGCACATACTAGGTGTCCAATGAATATTTGTAAATGAACAAAAAAATGAATGGATGGATGGCTAGGGTTCTAATCATAGGTGCTTGGCTGCTGCTTTGTGAACAGGTGATATTTCATACGAGTCAGTCCCAGGAGTTTGTAAACTGTTTTTAGAAAGGGCCAGAAAGATGTATCTTGGGCTTTGTGGGTCACGTGGTCTCTGTCACACCTGTGCAACTTGGCCATTGTAGCACAAAGGCAGCCAAAGATAATAAGTAAATAAGAGTAGGGATGTGTTCCAATTAATCTCTGTTTAAGACAGATTTTATCCATGGGTTATAGTTTGCTGACCCCCATTCTAACCACATTCCTGGAAACCTCATTAAGTCAAAATTCTCTAAGGGAGCTGATTATCTGGCTCTGCTCACTCTAGGCGCAAAGATCTTGGTGCTACAGGGCAGGGATCTTGGTGAAAGTATATGTTTTTACTCACACTGGAAGGTGTTCTTTAACTTGGTCTTTATGAAAACATCAGAAGTTTCTATAGATGATGACAAAATCCACATCCCATGGGGAAATTGATGAAATTTCACATCATTAAAAAGTATACAGTGGATTTTGATAGGAATCTCTGATTCTTCCTCGCTAGTTTTATCGGTGATCATCCCGAGCTATTCTTCTCTGATCCTGTCTGCTCTCCAGAGTCCCTGTTTTTGCCTCGTGCCCTGGGCTGCTTCTTCCTTTGGGAAGTCTATTACTTTGAGGTCACAGTGTCTCCAACAAATATTTGAAAAATGATTTTCCCTCAGTGGGTTCCTGCAGAGACCCTTAATTCCTTTCACTATGCCCTGCTCACTACAGGTGTGTGAGGCTGCAGCATTCTGTCAAATCATTGCAAGGATTTCATCATGCGTCGTGGAGGTCAAGGGCATGGGAAGTGTTCAGCATCCCCTTACACAGAGTGGAAGGCTGGGAAGAGAGAGCACTTGGCAGCGGATGGACTTTAAACCCCCAAAGCATGAAGAGCCTCTGTCTGCATCATCAGATCTTAAAACATCCCCCTGCCCCCAATTCAGCAGACACATCATGCTGCCTGGCAATCCCTATATATTTCAGGCAACAGACTCCTCATAGAGAGAAGCCCAGAACACAGCCATTTAATAACATTGCACCCAATATCAGTATGACAACCAGATATTTGGATGAAAAATGAAAGGATTCAGAAGCTTGTGGATATTGTCCTTATAGAACCACACTAATCGCTTGTTGTAAAAGAGCACAGCATTTTATACTGTGCTAAGTTTGTGTCAATTAAGACTTTCAGGAAAGATGGCCCTTCCATTTCTAATAACAGGGCAACAATTCTCTGCATTAACCTGTGGCACCAGATAACTAGAGGTAAGAGCTGAGCAAGGGCAGTGTCCTGGTTCAGCTGCTGCAGGTCACGTTTACGGCCTGTGGGGGGGAGGTCAAACAAATTGAGATATTTAGGCCAGCCCAAAATATTTTTTTTTTTTTTTTTTTTTTTTTTTAGGGCCGCACTGCGGTATATGGAAGTTTCCAGCCTAGGAATTGAATTGGAGCCGCAGCTGCCAGCCTATGCAGTCACAGCAACACCAGATACTTAACCCACTGAGTGGGACCAGGGAAAGAAAGCCTCATCCTCATGGATACTAGTCGGGTTTCTTACCAGTGAGCCACAGTGGGAACTCCCAGCCCTCATTTTCAACATCATCTCACTATCAGAATGAATCTATTAATTTTGTGGCAGAAAAGATTGTCCTTCTCATCTTGGAACCAAAATGGAGGAGACCAGAGAAACACATATTCATATTACCCCCCCAAATGCCATCCTCCAATCTCTCTTAAAGACTTTGACCTTGGAGTTCCTGCCGTGGTGCAGCGGAAACAAATCTGACTAGGAACCATGAGGTTCCGGGTTCTAACCTTGGCCTTGCTCAGGAGTTAAGGAGCTGGCGTTGCTGTGAGCTGTGGTGTAGGTCGCAGATGTGACTTGAATCTGGCATTGCAGCATATGGAGGTTCCCAGGTTAGGGGTGAAATTGGAGCCACAGCCATAGCAATGCCAGATCCGAGCCGCTTCTGCGACCTACGCCACAGCTCACGGCAACGCCAGATCCTTAACCCACTGAGTGAGGCCAGGAATTGAACTTGTATTGTCACGGATGCTAGTCAGATTCGTTTCTGCTGAGCCATGATGGGAATTCCAGGAACATTTTCTTGACTGTTTCTGTCTCTTCTAGAGTGCTCATCCTTGGAACCTGGGAGTAGTAGAGGGAACTCTTCCATCCTTCCTCCACCCAGCATCAGGCACCTGTCTCTGGGTCTCCACCCTGCTTTTTCTTTCCGAAGGGAGAAGTAGCTGATCTTACTGACTTTGTCTTGACCACTGATGAGCCACCTCACTGGTATTCAAAGTCACTGCTCCACACGGGCTCCGATCCTGTGCTTTCTGTCCACCCATTATAAGCCTGAGGACCCAGGGCCAGTGTGGGATTGTGAAATACACACATTATCACCATCCCCTGTCCTGGCACAGAGCTCCCCACATCTTTTAACTTTCTTAGGTGATAAGAAGCATCATGGTGTCTTGTTATGTGACGGAGGTGACTTTTGGACCCCACCTAAAGATGGGGCTGGTCGCCAAAGGAACCTACATGTGATTGGAGGCTTGCAAATTTTAGTCCCATCTCCTGAGGTCTGGGGAAAGAAGGGCTAGAAATTGAGTTATCGCCAATAGCCAATGATATAATAAATTGGACCAATCAATGTAATGAAGCCTTCATTAAAACCAAACCAAATAAAACAAAACAAAAGCTGGCTTTTGAGGGCTTCTAGGCTGGGGGACCAGAAGGCATCCATGTACAACTGTGTTCGGTCCCAAACTCCACAGGGACAGGAACTCTTTTGTTTAGGACCTCACCCTAAGTATCTTTTTTTTCTGGGGGTTGATTTGTATCTTTTGTAATAAACAGGTGATCTAGTGAGTAAACTGGTTTCCTGAGTCTGTGAGTCACTCTAGAAAATTAATCAAACCCAAGGAGGGGATTGGGGTACTCTTTAACTTATAGCTAGTTGCTCAAAACATAGATAACAACCTGGATTTGTGATTGGCATCTGAAGCAGAGGGCAGTCTTGTGAGACTAAGCTCTTAACCTGTGATCTGATGATGTCTCTGGGTAGAGAGAGTCAGAATTGTGTTTAATTGTAGGCCACCTCTAGACAGTGTCCAAGAATTCCTTAGTGGTGCCAGGAAAAAACCCACAAGTCAGGATTGGGGTACAGAATCCTTAGCCAGCCTCCCAACTCGTCTGCTGTTCCAGCATCTCTGCTGGTGACTAGGTGGCTGAGTGAGGAGAAGCTATCAGTGCAGGACCAGTTCCCAAACTACAGGGCAGGGAGTGAGTGGGCTCCCTTGCCTATCATTCTTTGTTTGGAATCCTAAATAAGAAGCAGGCTCCCAGCCTCCAGCACCTACACAACGTTACTTAGTAAATGAAGGTTTTACTTGCCTGAATTCCTCCCTCTTATTGTGTTTCCTAACAGTTATTCATAACAAAATACTGCACAGATTCCAAGCCGGCAGGGTACCACTGTGGACTATCATGTCGACACAATCAAATCTGTTCTCTCATCTTAAGTGTGTTCCTTTACTTACTCTTATAAAGACTCATTCATTAATTAATGTCAGAATACACATCATTCTATTATTATTCTAAGGGATATATCCATATGTTTACTTGTCCCCTAAGTGTGTTGTCTCAAAAGCATAGATTAATTTTGCAACTACTATACATATTTCTATGGTGATTAATTAGAATATATTCATCCAAACCATTTCTCATCCAGTTTTCTGTAGGTAAGATTGATATGTGAAAACAAACAGCCTTTTGTTCCAATTAGGTAGCAGCATTTTATATCCATTTATAGATGAACTAAAAATAATACTCGCAATTGCAAGCAAAAGGCACCCTCTTGGTTCATATTTCCAACACACACACTTTCAAAAAAATAGCAGGCACTCATGATGGAAGAGATGTGAATGCTACTGCTGACACCAAAGCCTCCAGTTACCCCAGGATTTGAGTGCTGACTGGTTCCTGATTTATTTTAGGCAAATTAGGCAGCATAATGAGTAAAACAAATACTTTGAGGATCAGATTTAAATGAACAAATCTAAAGGCATTCAGGTATACGTCTGATTTCCATGGTGATTTCTTCAATTGTGGTAAAGTCTTGGCAGCTGCAAGCATCAGTTAATGATATGGAGTTCCAACAATAACAGAGTCCTGCTCAGAATGGATTTACAGAAAATTTGGCCAGTCTGATCCAAAGCTACCAAATTGGCAAATTTACTCAAAGTCGATGGTGTCGATTACACTTCACAAGACAATGATGAGAAAAAAATCTGGTGTATAGAAACATATTGTCTTTGGGGGTTTAAGAAAGAAAAATTAATTTCTTGGCCATTACTTGTCCAACTGGATATAAGGACCCACATGTCCATCGTGTTAACAGTTTAAAATATGTTTTCACAAACATCATCTCATAAAATTGTCACAACAACCCTGTGAAGCAGGAGACGCTGACTTTAACAGACAAAGAAACGGAAGTACTAAACAATTAAATAACTTCCCTAAAGTCACACAGAAATGATCCAAACAACTGTAAAAACAGCTGAAGCTATAAAATAAATAAATTTAAATGACTATTCATCAAAGTCGGTCAGATTGTGGTACAAGCTCTTTCTTTATGACCCTAATAGACAACTCATTCACTAGCAGAGTTTCCCTCGTGGGAGGTGACCAGTCGGTGGCCTGTGGGATATGGCAAACCACCAGGTGATGGAGGGCACGCTAAGGACCAGACACTCCTGGATGACAAATGCTGACATCTTCTTCCTCATAGCCGGCTGGGCATGAATTCATCTGGAGCCACTCCTGAAACACATATATTTTCTTTCTCGGGTTTCCAGGGATTCAAAGATGTGCTTTCAACAAAACAACTTGGACGTTCCTTTGGGTGCAAAGGTTTAAAGATTCCGCATTGCCACAGCCATGGCACAGGCTGCAAATGTGGCGTGTGTTCGATCCCTGACCTGGGAACTTCCCTTGCCAAGGACATAGCTAAAAAAAGAGAAAAGGAGGAAAGATTTCAAAACAAAACAGGCAGTTCCCGTATAGCTCAGGAGAAACGAATCTGACTAGCATCCATGAGGATGCAGGTTCAATTCCTGGCCTCGCTCAGTGGGTTAAGGATCCAGCATTGCCATGAGCTGTGGTGCAGGTCACAGACACAGCTTGGATCTCACGTTGCTGTGGCTGAGGTGTAGGCCAGCGACTACAGCTCTCATTCCACCCCTAGCCTGGGAACCTCCATATGCCATGGGTGCAGCCCTAAAAACAAAACAACCTTACACAAAAATGTTCAGCATTGTTAAATTCTATATCTTGCATTCTCTCTCACCTCTCTCTCTTTCTAAACACATTTGTCAAGGCACAGGAACAAAAGCCATTCCGAAAAGTACCTGAACAATATTTTACAATTAAAAAATGAATTTTGAATTTGAAGACAAGGATCCAAGGTATCACTTGTCCTAAGAATGCCAAGGCACCTAAAGACAGAAAAGCCAGTTTCCTACTGATCCAAAGGGTGACTTTTGGAACCACAGAAGCTCAGGCTGGAAGAGGTTCTAGACCCTCTAATCCAAACCTCTCATTTTCCCAAGGAGGAAGTCCCAGTGATAAGAAGGTCACGCAATGAATTAGCACCTGACCACAATGTAAAAACAAACACCTCCTGACCTCTGTCTAGGGCTTCTCTGCTATAATTTCATAGTGAAAAGGTGCCTGGTCACCTAAGCAACAATTCTTAGAATCAGTCAGCTCCAAGCTACCTGGATGTTTTCCCCTCCCTATGAACAGGGACCAAGAAATATCTTCTCACTTCCTGCCTCTGAACTTTTTCAGAGGAAAATAAACTGGTCAAAGCAAAGGAGAGGAAGAAGCTATGTGCCTATTTCGCCAGCTCCATCTCGGGCATTAAAATTGTATTATCTTGAGGTCAAGACATCTTTTTTTTTTTCTTTTTTAAAAATATTTTTTATTAAAGTATAGTTCATTTACAATGTTCTGTCAATTTCTGTTGTACAGCAAAGTGACCAGTCACACATACATATACATTTTTTTTCTCATATTATTTTCTACCTTGTTCTAGAAAATATGATATAAGTGAATGGATATAGTTCCCTGTGCTATACAGCAGGACCTCAAGACACCTTAAATCTAACCCTGGCACTAGAATCTTCAAACATTTGACATAAGGTCATGACTTCCCAATTAGCTTCTGTAAGATATTGAAGGCCAAATAAAACTAGTGAAGGTTAAGGGATTAGTTTAAGCAGAAAGTAGACCAGGGTAAAGGTAGTCTTTTTTTTTTTTTTTCTGTCTTTTTGCCTTTTCTAGGGCTGCTCCTGCAACATATGGAGGTTCCCAGTCTAGCGGTCGAATCGGAGCTGCAGCTGCCGGCCTACGCCAGAGCCACAGCAATGCAGGATCCAAGCCGCATCTGCAACCTACTCCACAGCTCACACCAACACCAGGTCCTTAACCCACTGAGGAAGGCCAGGGATTGAACCTGTAACCTCATAGTTCCTAGTCAGATTCGTTAACCACTGCGTCACGAAGGGAACTCCAAGGTAGTCTCATTTTAAAAGTTTGCATAAAGGCACATGTCTTCAACAGATACCATTTATTCCTGGGCTGTGGCATCCCTCCGAATAGTTTGAAAGATCTTAGAGAAAACAGGATTTATTCATTTCTTTTCTAACACATCAGTGTGAGACCTCAGCGTAGGTGCTCAATAATTTCCTTTTGAATGAAGGTGAAAAAAAAATAATATATTCTCCTTTCAGCCTTTAGGAAGTAGCCCTCTTTTAAATGGCAAATAATTTAAGAAACATGGGCTGCCTAAATCACTGAAGAGAGAAGCAAAACTTTTTTGTACAATAATAGCTATAGTCAATCTTCAGAATTATTAAATCGAATCTTCTTGTATCATATGAAAGGAGACAAAGTCCAGTGAGGTGAACCTCTGTGCTGCATTTGTACACACCCCAAGACAGAACCATGTGAACCATCAACTTCCAAGAAGTCTCAAGAATCCCAGTTCTGTGAGCCATTGCATCACGGAGGGAGGTCTTGGTCACTGGACCAGTTGTCTAGGCACAGAGAAGAGACCATCAAGACCAACATGCTATGCCTCACTCTCCCATCCCCTTGATTGCCGATCTCCTTCTTTATCCTGGTCTGTACAATGAATTGGACCATCCTCATCGCCTTTCCCCTCTCTTTCAAACCTTTCAAATTTCCCTTGGAATACTCCTCTCTACTCTCCATCTTTTCTTACAATGTTCTCTTCACTCGTCTTACTAAAACCTCTAAGCCCTCTAAGTACTGCTCGGAAGACTGCTCGCATGGAGGCTTTTACTTTTCTTGCTCATGCATCAGAGCATCCTTCCTCACGCTCATTGCCACTTCTAGTCCAACACTCTCATCTACTTCCTCCCAAAACTACTGCTCTCTTAAAACTTGTATCCTGCAACTACGTCACCCTTGCAGTGTAATTGTTGTGGTCACCAACCACCTCGTCACTCTCCTCATTTGTAGACAACTTTAGCCCCTAGCTCTGTCTTCCTCTGCACCCCACTACAGTCATTATTGCTATGACTCATCATGAACGTGAAGGAACCTTGACTTCCTGACTCTCAGATCCTAGATCTCCTCCTACCCAAGGATATGTCATCAGACCTCAAAGAACACAAACTTCAGCACAGGAAACAACAAGCTCTCCTAGCTCCCTAGTTATGATATGGTGAGTATTATCATGGAAGGAACATAAAGTACTAAAGAAACAATGCTAGGAGTTTCATTAATTTCTTCTCAGGGAGTTGAGGAAGTGTGTATGAGAATAGCTAACATGTGATAGACCTTGAAAGATGAATATCAGTGACAAGATGGACAATGGCAGAGGGAACAGCACAAGCAAAGCCATCAAACAATCTCAAGTTCAGAAAACAGCAAATAGCCCGATATGGCGAAGAAATCAAGTTGTATTGGGAAGAGTGGAAAAAGATGGTAAAGGTTCCAGACAAGGCCAGATTAAGAAGTGTAATAAATAACAAACCAAGAAATGTTAAAGGAAGTGTTTTAAATACCCAGCCAAGAAATACTGAAGGAAGGGTATTAAATACCAAGCCAAGAAATATTGAAGGTTTGAAGAGGAATTATATGGGCAGATCTGTGATTCTGAGCTAATGAATGCAGACTGTAATGAGTAGTTCATAAGTCGTAGAAACAAAGTACATTTGGATTACGGACAAGGGAGAGGTTAATTCCAATTCAGCATCTAATTCTTGGCAGAAGCTGAAGTCCAAAATGCAATTTAAAAAAAAAAAAAAAAAGCTGCTCTTATTGCTAGTAATAACATTTTAATTTGGTCAGCTTTCAGTGCTAACAGTGGAAGCCAGGTTGGTGAGGTTCAGAATGATGAAAACCAAACATTGGGCCTTTCCAAGGGTACTTCCCAGTAGCATTTGGCTGTAGGTGCCCATGGCTCTCACCCAGGCACCAGAAGTCCCCTGGACATGGGAAGGCTCAAATCCAGAACAGACTGGGAATTCCCTAAGGACCACGGAAAACCTTTGAAAGTTTTTAAGACCTGAATCTGAACCAACTGACTTCACTTGTTTCTCACCATAGTGGGAGGCCTGTACCCTCTCTCAAGACCCAAATAAGTCCTCAGAGACAATATCAAGATACCAAATAATCTGTCAGCTGAGGGGTTTGGGCAGAATGAGTATTTGCTGCTCTCCAATTATTGATCTGTGATGAATTTATGAGTCTCCATTTTGTGACCAAGGGGACTTGCATGCCCCACTGAAATCAAAGTCAAAGACTTGGCACAATTTTGTCCTTACCTTTTGTACCTGAACTCCTAAAAACAAAATACAATTCGATATTTTTATGGTTTGCAAATGAAAACATAAGCCTCAGAAACTGATAATTCTGACTGAACTGGGATTCAGTTCAAATATTTATTTTTATTTCACTGAAATGTTCAGTCTGACTAATAAATGGGATAAATACCTTGATTAAGCAGGATCCATCCTTGTCTTTAATGTTTTGAGTGGTGGATTCAGTGATAACCCTTCAGTGACTCAAAAGGAATGATGAGTAATTTTGTTGCAACTCGTTTTTATGACAGGATTGAATTTCTGGTGTCAGTTTTTCCTTGAAAGAAGTCTGTGCTCTTATGGCCTCAGATGTTAATACTTATTTCCCTGTTAGGAAAGTGTATCATGATGCCCACAGCGATCTCTCACATTTCCCTGAGATGGCCTCAAGAATCATTGGGAACTAATTTGAAACTAGATCATACAAATACATCTAACTCCTTTTGGGAGTTCTCACTGTGGCTCAGTGGGTTAAGAACACAATATAGTGTCTGAAAAGATGCAGATTCAATCCTTGACGTCGTTCAGTGGGTTAAGGATTTGGCACTGGGGCAAGCTGCAATGTAGGTCACAGATGTGGCTTGGATCCTGTATTGCTGTGACGGTGGCGTAGACCTCAGCTGCAGCTCTGATTCAATCCCTAGCCTGGGAACTTCCATGTACTGCAGGTGCAACTTTAAAAAGAAAAAAAAAGAAAAAAAACAAAACAAAACACTTTGTCTTATAAGTCCAAATATGAACAAGAACTTTTTTATAGAAATTACAAAATGGCTACTGAAGTAATATTTCTACTCAGTGAATAATACCACTAATAACTTAGTATTAATCTGATAAATAAATTACTATGTATATTTCTACAGGTGTTAGTAGTACACTTTGCTTTGGATTAGCAATCACTACAGTCTATATGCTTGTAGATTTATTTAAATCAACTCTGTTTCAATGAAACCTGTAAAGGAATGTGCACATTTTCTCATTTTGAAGCTCTCAAAAAATAATCTCTTCTGGGATGAGATGCAATTATGTATATCTTGAATTACAGTTAATTGAGACCTGGCATTAGATTATAAGGGAAGATACAACACAAGCGAACTGAATTTCCATAGGGACTTGGTGTTTGCTTACAGACTTCCAGTCTGTCAGTCTGAAAATTCAGACACTTCAGATTCAAAGCCTTTTGGACCCTTACAGTATTTGCCTTTGGACAAAATTTAGCACATTTCCATGCATACTGGTCTGTGGGAAATCCGGAAGTGAGTTCTCCCATCAGGCCATGGGGCTGCTCTGCAGCTGTCACAACGTGGCATGTCTGACAGTCATTGTTGGCCAGAAATGCCAGCTCATGTCGGCTTTATCTCCAATCCACCTCAGTATAAATGGATGTTTGCAAGGCCTCGAGACCATACGAGTCACCTCAGGCGGAATAATAATTGTTCTTGTAGCAGCAGCTAAGCTATTTCATGGACATATTGGGTTTGCAGAAAAGTGAATCAATTTTAAAAAGTGTGTGTAGCATTAGATAAAGCCCAAGTCCCCATGATCTAATCTGATGGTTTAGTTTGTTTTTCAAAAATGAGGTACCCAGAGATATTGGTGCTCTATTTTAAGCAGACGGAGAGTTTAATAGGAAGGTGCTGACAAGCAGCTGAAAGGTCATCAGTAGACACTACTGTGCATCTAACTGAATTGAAAGTTTGTATCATGCCACTGCATCTGCTGTAAATAGGTTTTTGTTGTTGTTGTTTGTTCCAGAGGATTTTGGGACAAAACTCCAGCTCTGCTTCCCTGAAGTTAAGCACCTGTTATAATCAAGGGGCTGTAGTTATCTAATTTTTTCTTGTTATGTATTTCCTCTTTGGAGTATAAATATCGCACTTACCCTTGGAACTGAGCACTAAACTAAGAATACATAGCACAAACTGGAAGAAAGAAGGGACAGTGATTCTCTGAAGCAGTATTATGGTAACTGTCAGCAGCTACGGGAGTCAAGGGTTATAAATAAAACAGAAAAGATATGATCTGTTTTGTTTCTGGAAACATTCCTGGGGGCAAAGGGAACCAAATAGGCCTTGTCAGATAGAGAAAGATTAAAAAGTCCAAGGAGCTTCCCGTCAAGGATTATCGATGGAAGTTGCATGGAAAACTTATTCCTGTTATGTAAAAAGAAACTGAATCAGGGGAAATAGAAACAGAAAAAAAAAAAAAAAAAAAAAAAAAAAGAATGGTGGAACTTCATCTCTAATTGGTCTCTCTGCTCCAATTCCTCCTCTTTAGTATTTCCAGAGTTGGCTTCCTGAAGCACAGAGCTGAACATATTACCATTCTGTTTAAAAATATTTAGTGACTCTCCATTGTCTATAAAATTCCATAATTTGGGATTCAAAACCCTCCACTACCCGTCTCCAATCTATTATACCAACCTCATCTCTCACCCTGCCCCCAGTAGTCTTTCCAACTCTCTCTTAAACATCCCTATTCCCTGCCCACATCCTCCCTCTCTCAAAAGCCCCCTCTGCATCCGCTCCAGATGGTGAGATTCAAGACGGCAGAGAACGTGTCTTCAGTCTGGACCATGACTAAAAGCCTTACCAGGTGCAAAGCACTGTGCTAAAAGACACGCTTTCATTTTCTTGTTTAATACTGATAGAAACCCTGTGAGGCAGCCCATTCGATACAGTAAGACTGCAGTAGAGAGAGTTTAATGAACTTATCCAAGGTCACACAGATGGAGCGAGGCCAGCTTATCTTAGTTCAAGAGCCTGTGTTCAGAATCTCTTCAATGAACTCATGTTACATCTATTCTTATAATCAGCTCTCCTACATCAGGCACAATTTTTAGGCACAACAGAGCAAACAATGGTCAACAAAATGTGGTTAAACCAAAGGCTCCCTAGGTAATATAAAGAAAAGAATAAAATTAAAGAGAGAAAAAATGCAATGTTGACTTCAGAGAAAGGACATGTAGTAAAAAGGGAAATATGATCTCAGCAAATCCAGGTTTTTTAACAGGAGATATACAAGCGGCTCTCTTGCCTCTTGCCCCTTTACTGTTTGTTCATCTATGTTTTTCTCATAACTTAATCATAAAAATGATCACTAGGTAACATTTAACCTAACTCCTGATTTTTGCTTACTACATGTAAACGATGCCTTGCCTAACCTACTTATTCCTTTCTTGGATTAGAATTATGAATGACAAATTAAGTAAAGAATGCAGGATTAAGTAGTTAAAGAATAACTACTCTCTGCCCCTAGCTTCCCCTTGGTAAATTTGCAAGTGGACCACGCAGGCAAGAGAGCATCCAAAGGAGGATCATGAGAAATCAACAGGTCTACATGCAATGGAAAAATGAAGGACCTGAACTCCTAATTTAATGATTGAGATTTTTTTCCGTTTTAAAATTGCCACGGATGGGAGTTCCCACCCATGTGGTGCAGTGGATTAAGAATCCAACTGCAAAGGCCTGGGTCACTGTGGAGGCACAGGTGCAATCCCCAGCCTGGAACAATGGGTTAAAGATCCAGCATTGCTGCAACTGCAATTTTGGTCACAGTTATGGCTTGGATTCTATCCCTGGCCTGGGAACTTCCATTGCCATGGATGCAGCCATTAAAAAAGAAAAAATTGTCATGGCTGAGCAGAATCTTCAGAGTTGGTATTGGGACATGAGTCCACCCTCTCCCAAGATTTCTGCTTTTTTGATTAAAGCAACTTTCCTTTCTACCAACATTTGCTTCTCAATTATAGGCTTTTGAGCGATGAGCAGCTGAACCTGAGTTTAGTAACAGATACTATCCTGTGGGTTAGGAAGGACATCACATCAGAAGGAGAGATAACTTGCTATAACTAGACTAAAGACTAAGAACACTGGCTCTGGAAGAAGTTGAGGAGCATTATGAGTGAGGCTTCAAACTCAACTGCAGGGGAAATCAACTTTCAATGCAAGGCTTCAACTATTTACTGAATCTGCACTCAATTAGGTCTTGAGGGGAGCACAATAAACCTAAAGACTAGTGAGTGAAGGGTTGTGAAGCTGAAGACTTACTATGTAAAATAAAATCAAAGAGGACAAGTTGAGTGTGACAAGAATCCTTCAAGACTGTGGTGATACCAAGACAAAAAGTCCAGTGACAATACAATGCAAGTGACCTGGGCCAGCTAAATTGATAGAAAGGAGCTGGGTGCTGGCTAGGGAGGGGAGGGCTGGATCTTGGAGTGAGGACAGGAGCTGAGCAGAACAGAACACAGAGAATTTGCGTAGGTAAAGAGAAGTGAGAGGAACTTCATCAAATGTTAAAGACCATGAGTCAGGATCTCCTGGGGGTAGGTCTGTCACAACACTTCCTAAACCGTATGCCAGAAAACATGAATCCAGCCAGATGTTCAATGGAGAAAAGAGTCAGTGGCTTAAGTAAAGTCTTGGACAGGCTGAACTCTACAGGCTTCTTCCACAAACTCAGGGTATTTATCAGCATGTCGACAGCTCAGCAAAGCCCCACAGTAGCAGCCATACTAGTACTAGTAATACTAGTAGTAGTAGCAGCAGCAGCAGCTTCATTTATTGAGTTCTTACTAAGCACCAGCCACTGTGCTAAGACTATACTCAGGCCCTCTACATGTACCATTCCATCTTGATATGTGCTTCACCACCCCAATTTAACAATTAAGGGAACTAAGGTTTGAATAATAGACTACTCACCCAGCATCGTACAGCTAGATAAGTAGTAGGACTTAGACTCTAAATCAAGCACTTTGACCCCAGAATACACGTCATTAAATGCCACATTATGACTGCATCCCACTCAGCATTTCTATTTAAATTTTTAATGCAATCTTTTGAACTGTTACATATCTGCCTACTATCTTGTTTCCTGTAACTTTTCTTTGACCTAATAAACCTCCCATTCAAGTCAGTATTTGCATGAAAGCTGTACAGTGAGAGGTGTCCTGTCTGGGTGTTATGTTTGGTTATAATTTTGGTCTAGTTCTTTTCTTAGATAAAAACAAACAAAAAGCCATCCTGATTTACTTACTGAGCAACATCTTACAAATTTGAGACATAACGTGCTTCAGAAGACCTGATTTTCACTTACAGAGCAAATCAGCCGAGTCAAATGATATGTCCCCTGGTTTGCTTTCCACCAACTTTCTGCCTTTACTGACGAAAACCAAATGCAAAATAGCCCATGGTTGGTAGATCTGTTACTACTCTATTTCATCTTCCTGCCAGAAAGCATCCTAAATTAACTAAGAAAATATCTATGGCATTGCCTTAGCAACATTTTTTTTTGTTTGTCTTTTTAGGGCAGCACCTGCAGCATATGGAGGTTCCCAGGCTAGGGATCAAGTCAGAGCTACAGCTGCCAGCCTACGCCACAGTCATGGCAACGCCAAATCCTTAACCCACTGAGCAAGGCCAGGAATCGAACCTTCATCTTCATGGATGCTAGTCAGATTTGTTTCCACTGAGCCATGATGGGAACTCTGCAATATTTTTGTAGGTGTGTTATGTTTCACCATTAAACTGTTTAAAAATATGTCAACAGATCAAAAATAACCCTTTGTGCTGACCAAGGGGGTATTCTTTCAAAAAATCCTTTCCAGGAGGACACTGCCTCTTAGGCAACTGGTCACCAAGCAGATCATATTGAGGGCTTACAGAGCTCTCTCCTTGTGAATTCCAAGGCAGATGAAAAATGTTTAATGACATCACGACCAATGGTGGAGTATGCATTTTTGAATTTGAATTGCACATCTGAAATTAATAGTGATTCAGAAAAGGTTTTTTTTTTCCTAGGACAAGCTAGAATTTCCAAAGGAGGACAAGGGAAGGAAGGAAGTAGATTTCTGTCATGGCTTTGCCCGTGACCCCGCCAGGTAACCTGCAACAGAAAACTCAATAGCAGCCACTGCAAGATGAATGTCTTCAAGGAGGCAGGTCAGGAGGGGACAGCTGGGTGGTCTGCAGTCAGGGAGGGGAGAACCCAGTGTTCCCAGCTCTTCTTGCCTGCTCTGAACTTCTCTTCCCCTTATTCCCACACCAGGTGCTCTTTAGCTAAGACCTCAAGGTGTCTGCCATTCCCCAAGTCTTCATCTAGTTGGATAATTTAAAATACAGCACCTCCATCAGCTTCATAATTGATTCCTGATTGATGGAAAGCACTGCCTTTCTGCATTTGCCCAACACGTCACTAAAAAAATCAAGCAGCCAATTTTCCAGGGCCTGCCAAAAGAATGATTAACTTAGTGAACCCCCTGAGTTTCTCTTTCCTGTTGACAGCTGGTTTTCTTAACAAGTTAGTACCTGCTGAGGTGGGTTGGATTTTCTCTGATCCACCAGAGCTGATTTCTTTCAAAGCACACCCAACGGCCCCACACTTTGATTATTTGTAAACCACCACCATGTAGTTAAATAGGCGCTCAATGAGTAAATAGAGGAAGGAATTGCAGCTCTGCACAGGGAGCATGAAATACAACTTGCTAAGTTGCAGTCTCTTTTTCCCAGGCAAGACACACGGTGTAATTTTTTTTTTCCTTTTGATTACATGATGTCAGCACATACTCCATCGCCTCCTGTACAAACTGACACTTGACAGGCCTTTTCCAATGTATTCCAAGCCTGCACCCAGCACAGTTATTGTTTCCAAGCTTCGAGGAGCAGTCATAAGAATGGGAGTGACTCTGGTTTGATTACCAGGCTGGAAAGCTTTGAGGGAGCCCAGAGCTGCTCTCTTTATAGAAGCCTTCAAGTCAAAAGCCGCTACTTAATTGTCTTTAGAAATGTCCCACCTTTGGGGAGCAGTAACCACATGGTTCTTAATGGTTTCAAAAAAAAAAAAAAAAAAAAAAAGGAATATGTATTCAATCACTGTGGATCCAGAGCCTAACAGATAATGCTGGTCTCAACCAATCACGTTTTTATTTATTTTTATTTTATTTTATTTTTTTTTTTAATTTTCCCACTGTACAGCAAGGGGATCAAGTTATCCTTACATGTATACATTACAATTACGTTTTTTCCCCCACCCTTTCTTCTGTTGCAACATGAGTATCTAGACAAAGTTCTCAATGCTATTCAGCAGGATCTCCTTGTAAATCTATTCTAAGTTGTGTCTGATAATCCCAAGCTCCCGATCCCTCCCACTCCCTCCCCCTCTCCCTCCCATCAGGCAGCCACAAGTCTCTTCTCCAAGTCCATGATTTTCTTTTCTGAGGAGATGTTCATTTGTGCTGGATATTAGATTCCAGTTATAAGTGATATCATATGGTATTTGTCTTTGTCTTTCTGGCTCACGTTTTTAAATATGACATTGGTTGAGGTTAATCTGTGAGCAAGAGAGCTTCCTTCCTGCCCAAGGGTTTGAGGAAGCTTTAGAGAAACTCAAGTATCCAATGCTACTGGACCCTAGTTACCTTTTTTATTACTACTTATGAGGAGTGTGTGTGTGTGTGTGTGTGAGTGAAACAGTAGGAAGGGTTGCAGAATAGCAGAGAAGAGAAAGGCACAGTGTCTGCAGAGGAGAATTTATGAAAGAGCCCTGTTCTAAGTTAGAATATTCTGTCCCACTTCTTAGCAATCCTTCTCCTACTCCCCAGAAATTTTTTTTTCTGCTTTTTAGGACTGCACCTGTGGTGGCATATGGAAGTTCCCAGACTAGGGGTCCAATCGGAGCTACAGCTGCCAACCTATACCACAGCCATAGCAATGCCAGATCTGAGCCGCATCTGCAACCTACACCACAGCTCATGGCAACACTGGATCCTTAACCCACTGAGCAGGGCCAGGGATCGAACCCACATCCTCGTGGATACTAGTCAGTTTCGTTACTACTGAGCCACAATGGGAACTCCATCCAAGGCAATTCTCATAACTGGTGAGGCCCAGGACTAATCTTTATTACTCAGAGAATCTGGCCTGTTTGAAAATCCACAAAATGGACACTTTATAAGCAGCATCTAAATGAGGGTATACCCTAGCATATACCACCAAGAAACACATCCCAGCAAGAAAGTGATGGTAACTACTTCGTGGTTATTTACTACTTCTCGGAATGCAAACTTATTTCTTAAGTTGACATCTTTCCAGGTCAGGACTCAGCCAAGCTCAAAGCAGAGGAAATGTTTTAATTCTGGTGACCAGCTGTCACACCAGAAGGGAAGGCACAACTGTCCATGATGCAAGAGTGTCTGGGTCATCTTCCCAAGAGGTGGGGGTCGCTTTGTCAGTGACATCACACAGAGAGCTCAAGCCACCTACGGAAACTCCCCAAGGCTGCAGTGCCTCAGCATGAAGGGATAGGTCAGCATGGACTTTAGGGCTGGGCACAGCCAAGCTTAACTCCATATTCCCTCATTGACTCTGTGATGTCAATCAGGCCCACACCTACAAAATGAGTTTGAAAATGCTTGGGCAGGGAGTTCCCATCATAGCTCAATGATTAACAAGCCCAACTAGTATCTATAAGGATGGGGGTTCAATCCCTGGCCCCACTCAGTGGGTTAAGGATCTGGCGTTGCCATGAACTGTGGTGTAGGTTACGGATGCAGCTTGGATCCAGCATTGCTGTGGCTGTGGCTGTGGCACAGGCCAGCAGCTGTAGCTCCAATTCAAACTGGAGACTTCCATATGCCCTGGGTATGGCCTTAAAAAGACAAAAAAAAAAAAAAAAGAAAGAAAGAAAGAAAATGCTTGTTAGAATGAATGATCTAGACTACGACAGTCTAAAACATGAGAATTCAAACATGCAATTGTCTCCACCTAGGAAACAGGCACCTGAGAGTAATCATGTTTACAAAACAGAGGTTGCCTTATCAGTGGAGACTCAGGAGGGGACAACATCCTAATTCCTGTTGACAAGATTCAGTCGTCAGGGAACAGCAATTCCCCTGCTCCAGAGAAGTTCTAGAGAAGACTTTACCACCTGCCACTGAAATGCCAGCTCAAATGCCAGCTCTTTATGGAAGATCAGGGCAACCATGAGAGTTCCTTCAGTTGCAACCAGAGATAGATTTACTATGAAATTAATAAAGCTTAAGCTTCAGGGCCCTTTAACAGTCATGGCCCATTTCAATGCCTTATACCCAACTGAGAACTTATTTATATTCTTTTTCTTTTTTATCCTGATTTATTTTTAAATTTTTATTTATTTATTTTTTGTCTTATTTGGGCCGCACCCATGGCATATGGAAGTTCCCAGGCTAGATCTAATCAGAGCTGTAGCTGCCGGCCTACGCCAGGGCCACAGCAACTTGGGATCCAAGCCTTGTCTATGACCTACACCACAGCTCACAGCAACGCTAGATCCTTAACCCGCTGAGCGAGGCCAGGGATTGAACGCACAACCTCATTGTTCCTAGTCGGATTTGTTAACCACTACACCACGAGGGAAACTCCTGAATTTTTTTAAAATTATAGTTGATTTATGTGTCAATTTCTGCTGTATAGCCTAGTGATCCAGACAAACATATATCTATGTTCTTTTTCTCATACTATCTTCCATCATATTCTATCCCAAGAGATTGGATATAGTTCTCTGTGCTGTACAGTAGAACCTCATTGCTTATCCATTCTAAATGTAATAGTTTGCATCTACAAACCCCAAACTCCCCCTCCAGCCCACTTCCTTTCCCCTCCCTTGGCTAACAAGTCTGTTCTCTATGTCTGTGAGTCTGTAGAGGGCCTCCCAAATTGTATAGGTTGTGGACCTTCAAAACTATGGATCTATTCCTGGACTCACCCTAAGGATAGTGTCTTCATTATTTTACAGCTAAAGAAACTGAATACCTGTGGTGGTCAGGAATAAGACCTGACCATCTTAATCCAGCCACAAGCTTCAGCTTCTACTTCAGCTGCATATCTTATACTTGCCTGATCTCCAACCTGCATCACAGCTCCCACCTCTGGCCACACTCCAGACTGTGCAACCTAATTAGCAAACAGCAAAGTGGGGTCATATCCATGGTCATTTCCCACATCTTACCAATAGCTCCAAGCAGAAACTCATATTTTCATCAGTTTAAAGAGTAAGTAATTTTCATTTAATATAAAAATGTTTCCCAGACTAAAGCAAACCCTGATGACTATACAGTTATAAATTATCATATTAATAAAAAAAAAGAGTCTGAATTATCTCCTCCCAAGATTTAATGAATTCAGCTGCTTAATGACTACCCCAATGCATGGCCTTCCCCCATTCCACGTTCCCATTGTAACAGTGGAATCAAATCGTGTGGCTGTTGGAAGAGTGAGTCTCATGTCATCTTTCCAGGATGGTATTTATTTGCCAAAAAGAAGATTTAAAAAAAGAGAGAGAGACTAAGTTGTCTTTGATCAGTGAGAATTAGTTGCAAATGCTCAATAAAAATAAAAGCTGGATTTGACTCTTAGTATGTTTAGGACTTAATGATGCAATTGCACAAATTTAGAATTTATAAGGTTGCTTTGTTCAGTTCCTTCAGCTCAGTTCCCATGTAAATGTTTGCTCTCAGGGCAAAAACATGAAGCATCTGGATGGAATCTATTCTGGCTTCAGGAAGACACACTGCCAACCCTATAGAAAAACTGTCCATCTTTAAATTAAATTCAAATCCGAGCAGCTTGCACCCCAACCAAAGTCTGTTTCTCTATCTCTTTATAAATGGCATGATTTAAATCATCTGTGTGCGGCGATTCTTTTTCTTCCCCACTCTTCTTTCCAGTCTTTTGGAGTAAATGTGGTACTCGCCAACGTAAGGAATTGATAGTTTGTTGTCATTTTACATGGGCTTGGCATTCTGGATCAGTAATGGCAGACACAAGGAAACATATTTGATAACTGTTCTTAAGGAATAAAGACAGAATATTAAAACAGGATTCAAAAGAGGTGATCTTACCCCAAATCTAATAACTCTGAAGCTTGATATTTTTGAGTAACTAGCTGTCATGTCATCCAACCTCCTTCTGAATATTTAGGAAGGCTTCTTCTCATCCATGCTTGCCCTCATTCCACACACAATTCCATACTATTCAGGGAGCAGGGACGAATTAGTTCACTAATGTCCATTAATTCCATTGGGCACTTGGAAATGCTAGCCATCCAGTCCTGGGCAAAATCGTAACACGAAGCGTGGACTACATGCCACCATCTTCCTTTTTCTTTATGGCATTTGTCTTTCACTTCTTCACTAGTAAAAATGCCCAGGTCTCCCTTTGCCAAATGATTACACAGAGTGGCCTAGCATAGCTGCAGAATCAGTTGCATTAGGCAGTGTCTTCTGTCTAAGCTGTTTCCTCGTGCTTTCCTCCCCGTCAACATCTCTCTGTACAGTGGCTGATTTCACAAGGTCATCACCTAAAAAGGGCCTCTCACTTACATTCAGTTTTGCTAGTGGGATGGGTTTATCCCAGTTCTGTTATCATCACCATTCCACATTTAATGACGGATTCCAATGGAATATGCTGATACTTTTAAATAAAGTTTTGTTTTGATTTCTAACAGGGGCCCATGATAGTAATAGTGCCTTAGCCCAAATAAGTGATTCCAGGATGGAAATGCCAAATAGTGATGGGAAGAAGGATGCCTAGTAGGGTCCCAAAAGACTGAAAATCACTGGCATTTCTCAAATCACACCTCCCAGCGGACTCCCGCTGTCTAAACTCTTCACATAATGGAACTATTAGGACTACAGGCATATGATGTTATTATTTAATTAGAGCTGAAATTTCCAGACAGTTTTCCAGGGTATCTGTGGTTCCGCAGCGCTCAAGAATCTTGAGCAGCAGTGTCAGAAACAACCTGGGAAGAAGATGGGGAGTTGCAGTGTGGGGCTCTGAGCACCCCTACTCCAGCATCACGCTAGAAGGTCTGCTTCTGCTTTATAATTTGAAGTTTATCACACGTCATCTATACAGAAGTATCCTGATAAACCGCAGAGATTACCCTACTTAACTAGGCTAATGAAATTCATGAAGAATAAGAGGAAAGAAGAATTCCTCTCTCTCTCTCCAGTCAGTATAGTCCCTCTGTTTTGCACTGGTTCTAGGAGTGATCTTATGCTAGAGAGACAGTCTACTTTCTCAAAGGTAATAGGACAGAGCTTTTAGAAACCCTTTATCTACAAGGCATTCCTGTTACCCTCTGGAAAGCCACAGGGGATGTGCTTTCATCTATAGGTATATAGAACTATACTTTTTAGCTGAAGATAGAAAAATCAGACACTTAGACCAATTAGAGCATCTAATGTCAAAATTTAATCATGAGAGACATAGAACAATCCTGCTCATTACAGGATATACATGACCCTCAAGAAGGTACGAACAGAAACATCATTTTAAGATCAATTTTTAAAAATAATCTTGGATTTAAAAAATAAAAAAAAAGGAGTTCCCATCATGGCTCAGAGGTTAACCAAAGTGACTAGCATCCATGAGAATGCAGGTTCAACCCTGGCCTTGCTCAGTGGGTTAAGGATCTGGCGTTGCCGTTGCCGGGAGCTATGGTGTAGGTCAGCCAAGGCTCAGATCTGGAGATGCTATGGCTCTGGCGTAGGCCAGTAGCTACAGCTCCGATTAGACCCCCAGCCTGGGAACCTCCATATGCCACAGGTGCGGCCCTAAAAAGACAAACAAAAAAAAAATTGTTTTTTAAAATTGTCTTGGTAGAGGTCCTGTGAAATTGCTGTTGCCCCCATGAGATCCAGACTATATCTCTGACACTTACACAAAGTGGAGTCAATGCCAAGTCACCCAAATGGTAAATATGGTTATTTACCATATTTACCCCCAGCTTATGTACAATGGATGCTAAGTATAAACACCAATGAAGGAGGGAAGTCATTTGACCATTTGACAATATTGCTGTCTAAGGTCTCTGGACCAATGTCATCACTGAATTTAAAAATAACCTGGTTTGACAGGATCCATGTTAAAGAGACAACACATCTTATTTTCTCAGTTGTGGAACTTGGAAGCACGGAGGTGGAGAGGCTCAGGATAAAACTGTGCAAGCTGCTTCTGTGGTAGAGAGCGTTGATTCCCCTCCCATTTGTGTGGGTGCAACATACTCTGGAACATGTTTTTTAGCACATTCCGCCTACTCCCCATCCTTGCCTCCTTCTTTAGGAAATAGACTCTTCTAGTGGTCCCGAACGGGTTGAAAATGCAGGCTCGGGTATGGGCATTATTTCCTAGCATGAGAGAACAAATGAAGAAAAATGCAAAAAAAAAAAAATGTTTTAAAGACGCTGTAGCATCTCCAAACAGAAAAGAAAATAACAGTAAATTACCGTTTAGCCGGCTTGCAAACAATGAGAGACACCAAAAGCATTTTGCACGTTTTGCATTCTTTTTTAAGAAAGAGACAAACGACAAATAAACAAGCTGTCATCAGTGATGTATTTCAATATCCATAGCGCCTAAGGCGCTATGGCAATTGGGTCCCATCTTCTGAGTTTTCCAGGTTCTTGATTATCCTGGGATGAGTCAGTGTTCAGAGTCTTGGACCTCAGGTTCCTATAGCCCTCAGATTCAATCTATGCAGAACAATTTCCAGGTTTCTTTTATTAGTCTTTGAAATCTGGAAGTCCCCATAGATAAGTATGGATAATGATAACCTTCTGATATGTACGTTGCTCACTCCCATGGATTTTACCGATCATACCATCAACCAAATATCTAAGGGCTGTTCTTTCCTCTCCTGCAGACCAGTCTACCACCTGACGCTAGGAGCATTGGGTAGTAGGTGCTGAGAATCTCTTCTTCCTAGAACACCCAATGGAAGAGGAGTAATTCCTCACAGAGAAATCTAGGTGTTAGGGGGAGGGGAGAGCCGCTGACTAAGCTCTGGGCACCTTGGAACCACACTTATACCTTCACAGCCCTTGGTATCTCCCCCTTTAGAGTTCACTCCTGGAGAGTAGGGTTCTGTAATAGTTATCCGATTTTTATTATTGAAGGGGAGAGCTGGTTTTCCATTCTTAAATTTGACATTCTTCTATCTTTATGATCAACTGAAGGTATTTTCCTGAAAGTAACCTATCATTTGAAATGTATTTAGAATTACACTTCATGTTACAGTTTTTCCTTGACTTCATCCAGTTTTTCCTTTAACTGGATGGGATTCATCACTCGCACTCACTTAGAATAGAGGTAACTAACATGTGTATACTTCCAAAGTCTTCTTTCAAATACATTTAAGAGTTCCTTTTATGAGCCATTATAGGCTGGGCTCTAGACTCTGAGATTTGTACACTGAAGGTTTATTGGGAAACACACTCACCAGTAACACTGGTGAGGGGAGAGGAAAGCAGAACTCAGCAGAGGGAAAAAGTTGAAATGGGATCTAGTTACAGGAGCCACTTCAGCCAATCTTATCATATGAGCAGTCTTATGAGTAGCTCTGGTGGAGGAATGGCCCTTCAGATTTTGTTCCACCTAAGGCAGAGGTCCTGGTTTTTTACCCTTCTCATTCATTCTATGAGTGTTGGCTGCCTCCATAGAGGGAGGGTAACCCTGGACAAAGTGACTTCCCTCAAATGGAGAACAATTTCTGAAGAGAGATTCAGCTACAGGCTGGCTGTCACTGGCCAACCTTCCCACCAGCTGGGGAATAAACCCTCAGTCCTAAAGGGACATCTGGGGGGCATAACACAGCAACCACGATATTCTATTCCTTGTGCACCATTCGCCTCTTACAGAGAGCTCATCCTGGGTGAAATGACTCTTCCAGATTGGACCGGTCTCTTTTCCTAAAGAAACTTACAAGGTGAAGGTTAAGGGGACAAAGCATAGCCCCCACCACTGCAGCTGGTTTTTAATCTGCAGCTGATATCTCATTTCCCTCCTTTGCCTCTTTCGCTCTTGGTAACTTAGTTGGGGGACCAAGACTCTCATCTTTGAGGGGTCTGAGCTCCTATTAACATGCCCTTCTCATGCATGCCATCAAGATGGTTAAAGGTGTGCCAACTCATGCCCCAGTGGATCATCCAGTGCCAAAGGAAATCTTCCATGCTGTCACTATGTAACAGTAGTCTTGCCTCTCTAAATAATCAGGGTCAGTTATCCTCACTGGCCTGGTGATTCTGTGTCTTGTCTGCTGGTCTTTCAGCACAAAGATCGTAAAAGTGATGGATTCACAGCCATAGAGTTTAATGGGACACTCATTGTCCCCCAGTGGAAATGCTTCCCCTCTCTGATTCAGGAATTTTAAGACCCACAGAGCCTAGAGTTACGGGAGCAACAAATTCACCAAGGGATCATTGATTATGATGATAGCAGGGCCACTCCTACTTCTACTCCTGTTTCCTGGACCAAGTGTTCCTTTGTTTGGGACATAGCACTATATATTTGATATTTTAAAGTGTATACAGTTGGGAATTCCTGTTGTGGCGCAGCAGAAATGAATCTGACTAGTGTCCATGAGGATGTGGGTACAATCCCCTGGCTTCACTCAGTGGGCTGGGGATCCAACATTGGCGTGAACTATGGGTCGCAGATAATTGCCAGCTATCTGATTAGTATCTACCTTGTTTTCGTCTATTGTATATGAGCAACAAGCAATGCCCTTGTTGGCTGACAACTTACCCTGCCCCAGGGAACACCAAGTTTTCTTTACCATATCCATAGCTCTTTTAATGTCTGGGCCCTGGTTCCACTTGGACCTTGTTCCTCATTATATGTACTGCACCCACTTTATTTCTGCCAGTTAAGCACCATCAGCTGGCTCCTATTTTTACAGAATCATATCATCTACATTGCTATCAGGGAGCCCAATTGCATGACGGCAACTCTCTAAATTAGTGCCAACCTACAAAGGACAGCCCCCTCTGTACTTCTGAAGAATGTTGGTGCCTTCTCATTAGCCCAGCTCATTGTTGTGGTAAATGAAGTATCCTCAGACCCTCCCACTGAACATGGTCAATTAGTGGGGTTTCTGGCCATATGTAGTAAATTCATTACAGCAGGCTCAATTCCCTAAGACTTTTGATCTCTTCCTCTACACAAAAGTGCTGGCATTTCTACTTCATTTAATTTGATCCAACACTTTTCCATGTTTTCCAGGGTTGACCCAGTGTTAGATTAACAACATCCTCTGGGATCTTGCCAATATTAAATCCTGTTTCACAGGAGAGTGTTCCCATCGTAATAAACTCTCTTTCATCTAATTTTAAATGATTCCTTTATTGAGCTATCACCCTAAAAATCCAGTCCTATATATGCTCTTCCAAGCAATGGGTTCATATCCTCCCTGGGCATCTTAGCTTGGGCTGCTGTCACAAAATTCCATAGATGGGGAGGCTTAAACAACAGAGATCTCTTTTCTGACAGTTCTGGAGAATAGTAAGTTCAAGACCAGGCACCATAAAATTCTGTTCCTGTCTTGCAGATGTTTGCTTCTCTGTGTGTCCTCATGTGGTCAAGATGGGGGACACTGGTGTCTTTCTCTCTTACAAGGTCAGCATCTTTATCAGAGTAGGACCTCATCCTTATGACTTCATTTAATTTCTATCACCACTTCATGGGCTGGATCTCCAAGTACAGTCACATTGAGGGTTAGGGCCTCAACATATGGATTTCAAGGGGCCAAAAACACTCAGTTCACAACCATAGGTTCTTGCCCAAGGATTAAATATTGCATTTGAGAAAGTGCTACCATATTGTGTAAATGTTATTCAAATATTTGTTCTGTTCTGCTATGGTATAATAAGAAAAACTTTTGATCTCTGTCCCTGGTTCTGGCTCCTAAAATCCTTGTAATTTCTTGAGTGATGGATTATTTTTCAATATTCATAAGAAACACTTTTTGAGCACACCTGAATTTATGTCAGTGTGGTGATGGCTTAGGGTCAGGCCCTAGATAGCATCAAGATGGGGCTATTTACTAGAAAGAGCAAATAGTTAGATTGGAGCTTTCAACCCTACACACCAGTTTCTGAGAAGAGGAAAGATTATGGGAGCTGGAGATGAAGCTCAATTAAAACCTCTTGAACAATGAGATTTAATGAGCTTCTGGGTTGATAAACACATCCGGGTGCTGAGAGGGTGTGCCCAGAGAGTTCATGAAAGATCCAAGCCTCCTACACTGTTGATGAGAATGTAAATCAGTGCAACCATTAAAGAAAACAGTATGGAGATTCCTCAGAAAACTAAAAATAGAATTACCATATGATACAGTAATCCCACCTAAGGGACTATATCCAGACAAAATTATAATTCAAAAAGATGCATGTACCCCTACCCTATGTTCACTGCAGCACCATTCACAATAGCCAAGACATAGAAACAACCTAAATGTCCATGGACAGATGAATGGATTAAGAAGATAATGGTACCTATATACAACAGAAAACCACTCGGCCATAAAAAAAAATAATGAAATAATGCCATTTGTGGCAACATGGATGCAACTAGAGATTATCATATTAAGTGAAATAAGTCAGAAAGAGAAAGACAAATACCATATGATATCAGTTATATGTGGAATCTAAAGCATGGCACAAATGAACCTGTTAAACAGAAACAGACTAATAGACATAGAGAACAAATTTGTGGTTGTGGGGTGTGGGGAAGGAGAGGGATGGACTGGGAGTTTGGGGTTAGTAGATGGAAACTATTATAATTAGAATGGATAAAAAATAAGGTCCTACTATATAGCACAGAGAACTATAACCAGTCTCCTGGGATAGACCATATTGTAAAATAGTATAAAAATAATTTAAACAATATAATGTAAAAGAATATATATATTCTTTTTTATATCACACATCTATCAGATATGTATATGTGTGTGTATATATATATGTCTGTGCATATATATATATATATATGATTTTGCTGTATAGCAGAAATTGGCACAACATTGGAAATCAACTGCATTTTTTTTTTTTTTTGACTTTTGTCTTTTTTGTTGTTGTTGTTGTTGTTGTTGTTGTTGTTGCTATTTCTTGGGCCGCTCCCGCGGCATATGGAGGTTCCCAGGCTAGGGGTTGAATCGGAGCTGTAGCCACCGGCCTACGCCAGAGCCACAGCAACGCGGGATCCGAGCCGCGTCTGCAACCTACACCACAGCTCACGGCAACACCGGATCGTTAACCCAGTGAGCAAGGGCAGGGACCGAACCCGCAACCTCATGGTTCCTAGTCGGATTCGTTAACCACTGCGCCACAACGGGAACTCCTCCTGTATTTTTTTATTATAAATAAATAAATAAGCTCCAAGTACCCCCTTCAACCAATACCTTGCCCTATATACCTCTTCTATCTGGCTGTTCCTAAAGTTCCACTCTTTTATAATAAATTGGTAAATGGAAGTAAATGTTTCTCTGAGATCTATGAGCCATTCTAGAAAATTACTGAACCCAAGGAAGGCATGGTCGTACCTCTGAAACTAGCTGGTAGGTGAAAAGTGCAGGAGACAACCAGGGCTTGTGATTAGCATATGAATCAGAGACAGTCTTGTGGGATTCAGCCCTTAACCTGTGGGGTCTGCACTAATTCGAGGTAGTTAGTGTCAGAATTGAGATAAATTTGTAGGATACCCAGTCAGTGTCCACTGAGAACTGGAGAACTGCTTGACATGGGAAAAACCCCATACATCTCTTTGGGGGCAACCTGCCTGTCATTGTTGGTCAATACGGGTGTACAAAGTGGGAGTCAGAAGTATTGAGAATAGAGGAGGAGTAGAGCAGAGGAGTAGAGGAGAAAAACAGAATTTCCATTATACCTTTCTTCTCCTCCAATCCAGTTCCACACATTGTCTTCTGGTCCTGCTAGTATATGTTGAATAGTTCTTACAGATTTTTAGGTTATAGACCCTTTCTCCTTTGGCAGGCGCAGCACATTCCCAGCTGGCTTATGTAGTTATTTGGACCAATAGCCAGAAGAGGAGGTGAAAGTAGAGGGAGGGGTTGCTTGTTGTCTTGCAGGCCAAATCCTCTGTAACATATTCAAGTGGGAAGAATCGGCCTTTACCAAGGAGAAACAGTCCACTCCTACAGGCCCACAGTGATTTTATCAACTAGATATATTCACTCCAGAGCCCTGATGCTGACACAGAAGGCCAGTCATAGCTGAGAACCCAACATTCTTTGGAGCCTTGCTACTCTTACAATTAAGTTCTCGGCTAAACTTAAGTTCTTTATTCCCTTGGCTATAGATGCGATGAGAATCCCTTTATGTGTTGCCAAGGAGAGGATTATGGACTGCACTGCATCCTCTCAAAATTCATGTGATGCAATCCTCACCCCTAGTACCTCAGAATGTGGCTGTATTAGGAGACAGAATCTTGAAAGAGATTAAAATGATAACAATTAGAGTGGACCCTAATTCAAAATGACTGTTGTCCTTATAAGAAGTGTGGACACAGACATGCACCAAGGGAAAATGGCATGTGAGTATGGAGAAGACCTTCTACATGTCAAGCAGAGAGACCTGGAATAGGTTCTTTGCTTGCAGAAGGAACCAACCCTGCTGAAACCTTGGTTTTTGACCTCTAGCCTCTCAGAAATTAAATTGATCTTGTTTAAGCCACCCAGTCTGTGGTGCTTTGTTATAGCAGACATAGAAAACTAATACACAGGCCCTCTGGTTTTCACACTCCACTTTCTGTTTGCAATGAATCATTCTTAGCCTTTGAGCATCCTTCTCTACTGCATCAGTAGCCCCCAGCAATAGTCATCCAATATCAGAGTCCCTATAATTACTACTTTCCTTAGACCTCACAAATGCAATTGCTCCTGCTGATAGGTAATCAAACTCCAAAATCCCATTTCACAGTCTTTCTAGGACCACTTCTGTTGTCAACTGTCATAGATCAGGTTCAACAGGGAAAAGGTTATGAAACCCTAAGATTTGCCTGCAGGGTGTTTACTGCGGCGTATACTTGGGAACCACACCTATGAGGAATGAGGAAAGAAATGAGGCAGAGGAGGAAGTTAAACCATGATGCAGTTACAATAGGAGCTTCTAGAACTGAAGATTTGCAGAACTGTGTTGAAGAATTGAGACAAAGGAGCCAGACCTTTGTACACCCACATTGACTAAGAGTGAAAGCAGGCTGCCCCCAAGGAGCAGTACCACCTTGAGAGAAACAGCTTTGTTTATTCAGAGTAATTTCTGGAGAGCGAATCAACTGTGGTCAGTCAGCAGCTTTGGTCTTGGGGTGGGAATGAAGATCCTGGCTGGTGCCTTAGTGGTATATCACTGTTTCTGCTAGTGTACTTTACGGGCTAATCCACGTTTCTTACCCCATTTTCCAAAGAAAAGTGTCCATTTCACTGTGCTTTCCTATAATGGAGCCTTATGCCTCATAGGAAATACCCATCAATTATAGGAATTAGGATCACGAAGGCCTCTGCATTCTTCTAGAAAAAGGAAAATAAATGACTTCTACTCTTCCTTAAGGAGACACACTTCCAGCTCCAGATCTCAAAGATGGTCATAGGAATCTTGATACAGAAGGAAGAGGGAGAGGGAGAGGACCTATTTTCTATGGGTCTCACTGCTACCTCTTTATAAATTTTCATGAGGAAATATGGAACCATATTTCTGATTTTCTTACAATAACGTAGTACGACTAGGAGATTGGGACCTTTAGCAGCTGCCTTGCTTACCCATTCTAACCTAGATCTGGACCCTCACCACACAGTGGGGTTATTTTGCTATGTGTTTGGTTTCTGATGCCTTATATTACTCACATCTAGTCATGCTTACTCTTTTCCTTCCATAATACTCAAAAAAATAACTAGGGCAAGTGAGAAATATCAAAACTTGTCCATGTTTAGGAATTAAGAGATATCAGAGTTTCTTTGAAGCACTGAACATTTTTCTTCATTCCCAAGATAGGGCACAGCTCCCTTAATACTTCCTAGAATTATCAGACCCCCCTCAAACAAAAACAACAAAACATTCTCCAAAGTTGTTTCAGGATACAGTCACTCATTTCTTACAAGGCTTGACAATATCTTAAATTGTCCACATTCCACACTTTCCTTGGACATGAGAGAACACGTAATGATGAAAATCCAGTCATGGTCCTGCAATCCCAAATTCCTCTACCCCTTGACCCAGTTCCATTATTTTTGACTCATTCAGTTCCACCATAGGAAGCAGAATATTCAGTTTGTCTCACTATCTCAATTATTCTGAAGAATTATAATTTATTTTATTGTGGATATTTCACTGGGAAAAATATGTGGTACAAACAATTAAGTAAATTGTTAGACCCTAAAAGTAGGGTCAGTTTTTATAACTTAGGGAAGAACAATAAGAATTACATGATTTCATTTTAATATGCTTAAATGGTAATCAATTATAATATCTAATAAAATAAAATTATTTCACTATTGTTTTGTGCTCTTAATAGGCTACACTTAATAGAAAAATGCTTCATTCCAGCTCCTTTGGAGTCTGTGGCAAAGTACAAAATGTTTCTTACAAGTATTTGTGAAATCATTTGATCTACAAATTGTCAGGGAAAATATCTTATCATATCTATTGCTGCTGGAAGCAAAGTTTTTTTTTAAAGTTATTGAAAATGTGTTTCTTCTTGAGAAACAGTACAAATATAAAAATGAAATAAAACTGCACTGTGTGCACAGAATACACAGAATTACTTGTTCATTTATCAAACATTTCATAAAATACAACACTGCACCAGGCATGAGTGAACCAAAAACATAAAAAGATGCCAGTGACTCATTTGCTGACTTCTAGAAGCTCACCATCTGGTGCAGGGAGAAGGTACATTGATTATAACAGGGGCTGCTGTTTTAGTTATAAACCTCTTGACGAGGAGTAGAAAAAGCGAATAGCATTACTCTATCTTAGAAACTCTCTCATTTTAGTTTCCATCCGATCCCCAATACAACCCCCAGAAATAGGCATTAATATTGGTATTATATTTACCTGACACCATGTAGCCAGTAAATGGCTTAAATCTATTTCTCCAAAGTCTTTGCTCGTTGTGTAATACTAGAAGTTGGCAAACTCTCGCTCCTAGGTCAAAAATGGTCTGCTGCCTGGTTTTATAAATAAAGTTTTATTGGAACACAGCTGTGTCCATTTACACATTATCTGTGGTTACTATCACTCTATAACAGCAAAGTTAGGGAGCCATGACAGAAACAATGTCACCTACCAAGCTGAAAATATTTACTAACTGGCCCTTCCTAGAAAGTATTTGCCTACTTCTATACTATGTCATTCCACTGTGGTTCTCAATCAGGGGTAATTTTGCCCCCAGGAGATATATGGCAACATCTGGAGGCATTTTAGCTGTTTTGACATGGGGGTGCTACTGGCATCTTAGTAGATTGAGGCCACAGATGCTGCTAAACATCCTACAATGTGCAAAACAATCCTCCATAGCAAAGAATTAATTATTCAGCTCAAAATGTCAGTAGTGCCGGGATTGAGAAACATTCCCATCACAAATCCGCTATGTAATGAAATTTTCATGGTCCCATTACATAACTACATGAAATATACAATTTTAATGGCATTTTTAATACATGCTATTATAGCAATGAGTGGAACATTGACTAGAATTTTCAAAATATTAGTTTCCTCCAAAAAATAAATTTGCAGGCTCTAAGTTTGATCTTATTGCATTATGGAAATAAAATCCACAAAATAGACTATCTAAAGATTTCCTTGTAAAGATGGCTGATTGAACACAATCACCTATTTTAACATCCTCTCAAAAGTCAAGTGAAATGACAGTAAAATATCTTTATGCAGTTGTAACCCTACAAGAATGGGAAGGATATAAGAGGAGATCTTGGCAAGACTTTGAAGCTGAGGAGCAAATGAAACAGTGGTAAATGACAGCAGACCTAGGAAATGGAATCCTAAAATGGCAGTGGGAAAGCTGAGAACCCGGTAACTTGGCAACCATGTGCAGCTTGACTAAATCTGTTGCAACAATGAGAGGAAAGAGAAAAATAATCCATCCTCTTTTCTTCAATTATATAAAAGCAGTAAACAGTCATTTGAAAGACTTTTGTTTCTACTGTGATTGGCCCTCATACAGTCTTCATGAGCTAATAGATAACCAGATGTTTCCCTAGCAATAGGTAAGGATTACAGGAGATATTTCTACTATCTGTAATATTCCAACAAGCATTGGTTGAGCAAATACCGTGAGTCAAACACCCTACTAGGTACTGGAGAGGTTAAAATGAAAAAAGAAAAATGTACCTCCCTCCTTTTAGGAGCTGCCTCCCCAGGAGAAATGATTGACAGGTAAGCAATTACCATGGAAGGTTATGAGCTATAATAGATATAGGGTTAATTTATATATGGAAGTGTCTACTCTGGCCAGAAGTGGTCATTAAAATGGACCTTAAAGGATAAGTAGGACTTGGCAGGGGAAGAAAAGGTTGCGAGGGAAAGGGCAATTCAGGAAGCAAAAAAAAGCACATGCAAAAGTCTAAAATTCAACTGAGAACTTTGGGGTATTACCAAATATGTATGAGGAGTGTGAAAATGGAGTGAATAATGCTAGGAAAGCAAGTTAGAACCAAAGAGCAAAAATCTTTTTTGGTCATAAAAAGAATTTGGGGCTTATGTTAAGGGGCCGCACAGTGACCCTTACAGCATTTTTCTTTAGTGCAATACAAAAGACAAAACCTAAAGTCCAGCTCTCAATTTCTACATCCTAATGTTACAATTTCTTTATAACTGTCCTAAAATAGAAGATTCTAGAGTGAAATATTTAGTTCCTCTCTAATAACTGCTTTAATAGCCAAAATGATGTAAATTTTGAGAATGCAAATGAAATTATCTGTGGTTTTATTTCTGGTAATCATGTTACAGTTGAACTATTAGAAAAAATTCCCATGAAAGAACATAAAATTGGTGGCCACTTATATATCTTACATTTTTGAACTTATATATTTGACCACGCTGAGCTTCACATGTAAGTCTTTAACAAAACTTTGTGCTCTTCCATGTACTCAAAAATATAACACAGGTTTTTAAAGCAGACCAACAGGAACAAGTATGGATAGAAAACAGTCTGCAAGTTTTCCCCAGAGCTCTCAAAACCAGGAACTTTTTCTATTGATGAGGTATCGTTATTCAGCTATGATACTAGAAAACAGATGACCTCTAGTCAAAATTTCAAATTTTTTTGCTTTGCAAAAGGCACCATTAAGATAATTAAAAGGCAAGCTATAGACTGTGAGAATATATTTGCAATATATTAGCAAAAGGCATATCTGATAAAGGACTATTTTCTAAAACATACAAATAAATATAAAACTAAACAGTAAGAAAATGAATACCTCAACTTAAAAATGGTGCAAAAGATCTAAACAGACACCTCACCCACAGATGACAAACAAGCACATTAAAAGGTGTACAACATTATTTGCCACTCAGGAACTGCAAATTAAAACAACAATGAGATACCACTACACATCAGTTAGAATGGTCAAAATCTAAAAAAACTGACAGTTTCAGCTGCTGACAAGGATGTGGAGCAACAGGAACTCTCTTTTATTGCCAATGGGAATGCAGCATGTTATAGCTGGTTTGGAAGAAAGGAGGCAGTTTATTACAAAACCAAAATAGACTCATATGATCCAGCAGATTCCTAGATATTTACCCGATTTAGTTGAAAAATCTATGTCCACAGAGAAACTTACATAAGAATGATTACAGTAGCTTTATTCATAATTACCCCAAACTGGAGGCAACCAAGACATCCTTCAGTAAATAAATGGATAAACAAACTGTGGTACATCCTTATGATGGAATATTATTCAGCAATAAAAAAGAAATGAGCTATTATACCATTAAGAAACATGGAAGAATCCTAAATGCATACTATAAGTGAATGAAATCAGTCTGTAAAGGCTACATATTGTGTGATTCTAACCATATGACATTACAGAAACAGTATTATGGTAAAACTATGGATAGAGTAAAAAGATGAGTGGTTGTCATGGATTTTGGTGGGAGGCAGGAAAAGGAGGGATGAAAAGGTGGAATACAGGATTTTATGGTGATGAAACTACTGTCTATGATACTTTAATGGTGAATATAAATGTTATGCTTTAGTTAATATATACTTAATAACATATCAGTGTTGACTCATTAATTATAACATATGCACCACATCAATGCAAGATGTTAACAACAGAGGAAATGGGGCAGGGTGGGGTAGTGTTTACAGGATTATTCCACACTATCTGCTCAAGCCTTCTGTAGATCTGAAAATATTCTTTAAAAAAAATTCTATTAGTTTTTGAAAAATGTAAAAGGAACTGAAAGAATAATCTGGTTAAGGAATAATTATTTTTAGCTTTAATACAACTCCAAGCTGACTGCTTACTGAAAAGTGTGATTTGTCCTAAAAATAGTTTGAACCACCTCATGCAAGACCACCTCAAAGTCTCCAGCAAAGGTCTTAGACTGATGGACCATTGCCAAATGTGAGCCCCATCTATGTTCTGGTAACCGTACTATATCAGTTTTCTATGACTGTGTAACAAATTAGAACAAATTTAGTGACTGAAAACTACACACATTTATTAGGTTATAGTTTTTGTGGATCAGGAATCCAGCATGGCTTAGATGAGTCCTCTGCTCAGGATCTCACAAGCTACAATCAAGATGTTGACTGGGCTGCTTTTCATCCGGAGGCTTGACAGGGGAAGAATCTTCTTCCAAGTTTGTTCAGATTGTTGGCAGAGTTTATGTGACTGAGGGCCCTGGATGTCTGCTGGCTATTTGTGGAGGCTGCCCTCAGATCCTAAAAGGAGGGCCACACCTCCCTGCCATGTGCCTTCTTCAACATCTGCTTACTCCATCAAGACACCCAGAACTCTTCAGTCTGCTAAGAAGGAGTCACGTAGCACAATGAAATCAGAGGGGTGATATTCCATCCCGTTTGCCATATTGTGTTGGTTAGAAACAAGTCACAGATCCCACACACACTAAGGAAAAGGAACTGCACAAAAGCCTGGATACTAGAAGGCAGGAGTTCACTGGAAGTCCCTTAGGGTCTGTCTGCCACACATGTCTACTGGAGGGCAGCAAGAATAACAAAACACACTGGAACTCAGCCTTGTGGAGATGTTTCCCATCGGTGAAAAATAGTGCTCTGCCCATTGGATAAAATTTCGACTGAATGGATGGGATTATCTGTGAATTTGTACCTTCAGGCTTTACTGAAACATAACTGATATGCAAAATATGCAGGTATTTGCACTTCTAAGCTGCACTGCAGGCTTGTTATGTTTATTTTTTTCTTTGAAGGATAATAATAACATCAAACACGTATATACCATGTCTTATGTGTCAGATACTGTTCTATGGCTCAATTAATCATTGCTTAAAAAAATTTACAGAAATGAATGAAAGCACAGAGCAGCTTCAGGGCTAGTAAGCCACAGAGCCACGATACAAACCAGGGACGCCACCCTATCTCTTCATTATTTATAGGTGATATAAAAGAGTGAAGCAAAGGGTGGAAGAAACTCTCCGCAAGGTCATAATATTTGAAAAGAAAAAAACAAGTTATTGGAAAAATTATTGTTCTATCACATCTAAAGCCCACTCTCCCCAGGACAACTCTTTACCATCTGGTTCATTCACAGATTTTAATGAATGCTACTAGATCAAATTTTAGAGTGCTATAGTCCATCTGCTATAACTGAGGCTGTGGAAATAATAACTTTTACATTCTGCTAGTCAATAACCAAGACTTATTGCTTAATTGCTATCTCTAATCTACAAGCCGTAATCATTGATGTCTCCATGACAACAAACCTAATTTTAAAAAGTGAGATATTGGCCATACATATACGGATATGGATATAGCCAATTTCCGACATGTGAATTTACTAAGTGTGTAGTTCTATAAGGTTTGGTACTAAATGTATATGCAATGGAAGGAATAAAAATGAACATGGATTCTTTCTGCCCCCAAGGAGTTTATAATCCAGTTGGAGAGGCAGGCCTTTAATGAACACAATAAAAGACAGAAGGAAATAAGCACTACTAATAGAGGAATAAGCAATCTGGTATGGGAGCACGAAAGAAGCAGGGATGGGTGTTTCAGAGTAAGTCAGATGTCAAACTTGCTCCCAAGGCTTACCTCACCACAACCTTCTCGGTGATCTAAAAACGTCAACTTTTAAAAGTCCCATTGTTAATTTAGAGAATGAAGAAGAAAACACTCAAGAGGCCATGAAAACCATGGGCAACTGCTGGAGCCAGAGGAAGAAGGATCAGACACTGCATAAGCCTCCCACTGGATTTGCTTGTTATTCATCTGTAAGGAAGGTTCTTTGAAAGACTGAGACTTCCTTCTTCATGTTGAAAACTGAAGAGAAAGGAGAGGAGACCAGAATTTCAAGGGGAAAGAAAATGAGCCAGAGTTTGCAAAGTCTTGAATTTAGCATAATAACCATTAACAGGTTCAGACCTCCAGGATAAATTTTATGCTGTGTTCCCACAGTAAGATCTCTGAATTTATCTAAATTCAAGGAAATAATCAATTTCCAAATACTCTTGGTAACTGAAAATTGCAGCAGGCATTTAGGGCAATGCTCAAGGTGTACTGGAGACACATGGAAATCCTGTAGGAATGCAGATTCTGATTCAACAAATCTGGGGTTAGGAGATAATGAATTTTGAATAAGCTCCCAGGACATACTGCTGATTCATGGGCTACACATTGAATAGCAAAGATTTAAAAAAACAAAAAACAAACCAACCCCCCCCCCCAAACTTTCTGTATATTCTAAGCACACAGCCTGTTGACTGCAAATGCGCAGTTGTAACCCAGGTCTCTTGCAGACCTTAGAATGGACAGAATGGACTGGTGAGAAGAGAAGAATTTTGAAAGTGGATTTCAACTAGTGACTTACCCTGAAGAAAACTATATTCTACTCCTCTGCTGACACAAAATATTCTTATTTGACATGAAATATTCTTCAAGAAATATGTATACATTTGTAGTAAGTTTTTCAGCCTATTTCAAATATTTAGTTTTTTGGTTTGATTGTGTTTTTGTTTTTTTTGTCTTTTTAGGGCCACCCCTGTGGCATATGGAGGTTCCCAGGCTAGGGGTGGAATCAGGAGCTGTAGCCGCTGCCTACATCACAGCCACAGCAACGCCAGATCCGAGCTGTGTCTGTTACCTACTCCACAGCTCACGGCAATGCTAGATCCTTAACCCACTGAGCGAGGCCAGGGATCGAACCTACGTCCTAATGGATACTAGTCGGATTCGTTTCCACTGAGCCACAACGGGAACTCCTCAAGAATTTAGTTTTAATTCTATCTTTGTTCATGTGAATCTTTACCATCAATCTCTTAATAAAAAAGACCTTGTTCTTGATTTTAATTAGAATAGATCTAGATTTTGGGAAATGTTAACCTTACGAAAAATTTGAGAAACACTTTAAGAAAAAGAATATTAAATTTTAAATACAGAAGTTTCCATCATGGCACAGCGGAAACGAATCCAACTAGGAATTATGAGGTTGCAGGTTTGATCCCTGGCCTCGCTCAGTGGGGTTAAGGATCCGGCGTTGCTGTGAGCTGTGGTGTAAGCCAGCAGCTAAAGCTCTGATTTGACCCCTATCCTGGGAACCTCCATGTGCAGCAGGTATGGCCCTAAAAAGAAAAAAGAAAAAAAAAAACGGAAAATAAAATATGTAACTATTTTAAAAAGAAAAATAGAAAAATGGTACTTTTCCAAAAATATACAGAGAAATGCAAAGAAAATATATCCAAAAAATCATACGCATTGTCTTTTTTAAAGGTATTAGTTTGCTGGTCATAGGCAGCCTCTGATTTAGAAATGGTCTCTGGAAAGGCAGGTGTTTAGAACTCAGAACAGTACATCTGCTACATATTTAGTTTCTCAGGGCAGCCCTCAAGAAGTCTGTTTCTTTCTCAATACATATTCCATAATCTTCCAAAATGCAAAATCTGTATTAACAACTTTCTAACATCACAATACATGGAATTCCTCTGCTCTAAAATGTCTAGAACATTTCTAACAAGACCTGGGTATTCCAGATCCCCAGAGACCTCCCAGGCCCCCACCTTCACCGCACAGAGGGTGTGTGCAACCCCTCCAGCCCCAAGTCAAGAGCAGCAGCAATTCTAGACTCGGCTCAGGAAGAAAACAGGATAAAGGGTAGGGGAGCGAATGAGGACTTTCCACACCTCGCGTCCCTCAGACGAGTAGCCTCAGTTCCAAGCTAAAGTCTCCAGGAGTCCTCTTCTTCCCGAAGAAAGCCCCAGAAGGCAGTCTGTCTCTTTCTCCTCTTGTCAGCCTGGCCCCCTCTCCTTCCATGGCCAGTGGGAGGCATAACATCACCTTCCAGTTATTCCAGCCTCTTTCTTTTCGTCACATCTGCTGTGTAACAGCGGTCTGGGCAGTTTTTAAACATAGCTGTCATGGTACTTGCAAGGAAAAGGATTGGAATGGAAAGGTTCTTTTTTATGCACAGAGGTCCTGGGTAGGGTGTATTAAAGAGAAGAGTGAGGTTTTTCTCTTGTATAGATAAATATATACGCAGCCTCAGACATAGCTCTTCTAGGTATAGAATCATAGAACTCAAAGCCAGATGCTAGGAGGGGTGTGGATAGGGGTGGAGAATATAGGGATGAACTGATGGGTTGGGCCTGGGGAAGCTCCCGAGGGTATAAGCATAAGGGCAGGGTAGCAATTATATAGGAGAGGCGGGGTGGGGGTTCTCCTTACTCCTCACCTCCAACCTGTACTACCCACCAGATATTTCCCTTGACCCTGTGGACCAGCCTGGGGAAGAAGCATAGGGAGGAATGCAGAACAAGAACAGGGTTGCAGGCAGGCCTGCAGGGGGTCAGCAATAGAGATTAGAAACTGAGATCAGCCAAAGCAGCAGCAGTAAAAAGAACGGGGTTTGTGCAATGACTTGATTAAGGAGGCTCTTACCAGGGGCTGGACCAACATCAGGAATGAAAACAGCAGGTGTATAGAAGGTCACATCAGGCAGGGTTGCAAGTGAGAAAGTTTTGGGATTTGACTCCTGCTCCTTGAGGTTCAGAAGACCCTGTAAAGATTTCCTCTCCCCAGTGAAGTATGTTACCTTTGAAATCTTTCCTTCTTGCCTGACTCTATCCCCCTGTGCTTGAAACACAAACATCCCAGAGTTCCATGAACACGTTACCTAGCTAAAGTTCTTGAATCTGGACCAGCCGCAAATCTGCAGACAATTTCGCCAAGAGGGGGAGCATTCAAACAACTCTGTCTATCTTTGTTTGTTTTTGAAAAGAGCCCCAAGGTGGAAGCCCCCAGGGAAAAAGCAATCCTGACAGGGCTCTAGAATTCACACTTCCAACCCTAGGATCCAACACTTTTGTTTCATTTCCTATGCACCCTCTCTCCACTCACTTTAATTAAGGGAAAGCAATTTCTCAACTCTTATCCAAAGAATAACTTGATGTATTTCCCAGCACTATAGTTGTGTCGATTAAATTCTCATTTATTACAGGCTCCTTCCTTGTGTAGCCCCTAAGTCCCACAATCTAGGACCTGTGATAGAAACTCCCAGGGGCCTCCAGGGAGCCCCCAGAATCCAGACATTCACAAATCAGCCATGGGAGGCCCAGAATCCACAGACATTCACAAATCAGCCACAACCTCTTTGCAAAGAACAACAGCGACTCACAGCATTTTCCATGTCCACTGTCACCTTCTTTGGTGACCACCGTGTTTCCCATGCACCACACGTGGGCACGGAACACAGCGCAAGTTTCCGAGACCAAGTTTCTTTGGGCTTCACAGAAGAAACCATTAGTGTGTGTGTGCGTGTGTGTGTGTGTGTGGTGGCCTTTCCACCTCCCCACACAGACCCTACACCACTGTGTAAATTGATAGCCGGGCTTGTTATCCCCAGGCCATCTGTCTGAACATAATCGAGTGTAGTCTTTATATCCTCGGGCCACACCAGCCTGGGTGTAAAAATGAGGTTAGTATTTATCTAACTCTACCCTGACCTATTAAAACAGGCCCTCCAGTCTCTTCATACCTCCAAACTCTTCTGAGAGTACTCATAAGGTCTATTATTGTGATATTAAACACAGCCCCCTCTGCTAGAATATGGAATCTATCCCTTTCCTCCTCTCGTTCCATCTTCCTGCACTAATATCCACCAACAAAGTCTTCAGACCTGTAATGGATGATGCAAGTGCCTCCCTATGCTTGGATTACTGGGAAGGATCACAGTGCCAAAGCCATGTCCTAGTGTCACCTGCACCTGCACCAGTGATGTACTGACACCACTTTTCAGGAAGCATGGGATTTAATCTGATAGGCTGGGGACATTCCTAAGAGGGTGACATTGTTGCCCTTGCTTCTGGTATCGGCACTGTCCCCCTGGTGTCAAAGTTACCAGTACTATTGTTATCACTGTTTAACTGTAGTATTGGTGAGGCTGGCTGTGCCCCCTAACCTCTTTTGCCACGTTGCAATCACCCATGGTTAGATCAAAGAACTCCAACTAGCACTCTCCCCAGCTCCCAGGCCTGCTTTCCCCACATATCTGTCTTTGCAGGCCCCCAGCACAGATTCATGGCAAGAAGCCCCCTAAAGGCAATTTGAACTAGAGACACAATGATAAATTAGGAGTATGAGATTAACAGATACAAACTACTGTACATAAAATAGATAAGCAACAAGGACTTACTGTATAACAGGAGGAACATTTTTCAATATCTTATAATGACCTATAATGGCAAATAATCTGGAAAAAAATTATATAACTGAATCACTTTTCTGTACACCTGAAACTAACACAATTTTGTAAGTTAACTCTAATTCAATTAAAAAAAATTTAAGTCACAAAGCTTTAACCATTCATTCATTTATTCATCTGACACTTATCAAGAGCCTATTGTCTGCCTGGACCAGTTCCAGGGCTGGATTCAGAGTGATGCAGTGTAAACCCCTGCATCCAGAGCTTGTAATCTGGGGGCAAGTCAGGTAAACAATGAAGGCAGTGGGAAGAGGGTTAGGATGAGAGAGGACCAGATTCATGGGAGAGCCCAGTACAGTGGCTCAGGGCAGGGTTCTGCAAGCAGACTCTGTAAGAGCTAATTCTGGTCCCATCACTCACTTGCTATGTGATCCAGGTAATTTACTTTATCTTACTATACCTTGCTGTCCTCATCTGAAAAATTCTATCAACAACTGGGGGCTGCCGGAAGTACTGAGTAGGGCACACCTGCATAGGAATTAACACTAAGCTTTTAACTTTGTTGAGTGACCTAAACTAATCCCTCTCACTTAGAAATGCATAGTTTTCATGGCCATTTTAAACATATTAACAATTAGTATTAGTGTGTAATCTGCAACATTTGTATGATTATCTATAGTTTTGAAGACAAAGTATTAAAAATGAGCATAAAAATCATGACCCAATTTGGGAGGTGATTATAAATTCAGAAAAGTTATTGCCTTAAAAAATGATACCTGTCATTTAAGAAAGCTTCAGTACAAAGAGAATCCAATATCATCCCTCTGTTTTTTCAACATGATAAAAAGGGACCTGATAGGTTTTAGATGGTTGGTGAAGAAGAATTCAATCTGATCTTTTCTGTGTGTGTATATCAACAAAATTGTTTTGTTGTCTGCTTTGGGGGCTGTCCAGACAGCTGTGATGTTATTGAGCAGACATAGAGTTCCATGATGACAAAGTAATTACAGCCCCTATGACCGTAGAAATCCATGTTTTACAGCAACTCATTTACTCCATACTCATGATTTATTGCATGTGTGTGCGTCTGTATGTGTGCACATATAAGTTGGCCATGACACGATGATGCTTGGTAATTAATTTGCCAACATAGTTTTATGTAATGTAATCCAGCCGTACTAAATACACCACATTCAATAAAAAGAAAGTGCTTAAACAGAACTCCGTTCTGAAAAGCCATTTGGTGTGATGGTGAAACATCAGGAAACCAAAGCAGAAATGTGAAGCAGGAAGCCGAAATCTAAAACAGTGCTACAAATCCCAAAGAGGCAGCCTGTTTGAGCTGTGAAGACTTCCCACCCCAAACTGCAGTATTCTTGCACTACATAAAACTGAACGGTCTTCCGGGAACCTGAAGAGAAAGAAATGGACGAAATTTCTTATTCTTTCAGATGGCCTGCAAATTCATGCATGAAATATTAGAGGAGATCGCTTGGGCTGGAGACATTTGAAGTTCTGGGAGTGTTTCTATTTTGAGCCTCACTTCTCAGAAGTGACATCATTGCTGGTATAACCCACCTTAACGTGGGGAGCTGGCAGTTAGCATCTCAGCTCATGAGTGAAATTGTTTTTGTTTAGTTTGTATGAAAGAGAAATTGATCCGCTTTTTGTCTTTCAAAATAATACCAGTGCTGTGCTTTCTTGAGTGGAACATCGCAGAACAGACCATTTTTCTCCTTTTAATTAATTGCTGCTGAATTTTTTATTACTTAGATAAGTTCTTTTTTTTAATGACATTTGAGATTGAAAATAATCAAAGCACTGTCTGTACATGGAGCAAACAGTTGCAGTTCTGGCAGTCTACACAACTGCTGCCTGAAAAATCTTCCGGTGATGAAAAGATCTCCAGATAAAGACAGACAAATTCACCCCTCTTTTTCCCACACCTGCCCACCAGTGTCCCCACATACCTCAGCCCACCCTCTGCACACCTGTCCTCCTACAGGAAATAGCAACAATTGTGGAAGATGATCTGTTCTCCCTTCCACTATTTAGTTCTTAGTTTACAAAGGTTGTCCAGAGGATAGTATGCAAAAAAATCTAAAGCAACAGATCCCACCTCCCTGTTGATGTCATTGCGAATCTCCTAGAGAATTTTTTTCACGATTTCTCCCCCCTGACCTTATTGATTTCTTGTCTTCTGCTGACTTGCATTCCTTCATACATTGATCTGAAACTATTTTTCTGTGTCCATTGCCTTCAAATCACTCTGCACACGCTTTAGACCACATGTCCAATATCTTCTCTCTATATACATTTATATACATAACGCCAACCAAGATACATCAATACTCCCACTATATCATGCCACTATTGCAGAAATTTAAAATCCAGAAAGTATACAGATAATTACATCAATCCCTTCAAAATCACTTTGGTAATCAGAAAACAATAAATAATAGGTAAACATGTTTACTTCAGGAAATTTGAAGCTTACCAGTATTAAAAGAATTTCATTTTTAATAGATGGTATATTTCCTTCCAGGCTTTTTTCTGAAAGAGGTGAATAGACAAATCATTTTGTCAAGTTCTTACACCAAATATAGCCCCATGCAATGAACAGGGGTTGCAACAATTCTACAATTATGTCTGGAAGAATTTTGTATACTTAAAATATTCAGTCTTTCCCCTTAGAAATATGTCTAGATTTTTTTTAATTCTAAGCATTTAAAAATGTTTTCTATTCTGATTGGAATTTTTTCCATTTTTTTAGACTAGTTATGTCTGGTGCATTGGAAAGCTTTTATGTTTTATGTACTATTAATTTAGTACTAAACTCTACAGTCCTAATAGCTTTCAGTCAAGCCCACATTCTTGCAAGATGAGAAAAAGAATCTTTCATGGAGATTTAAAAAATGCAAGAGAAGACAGAGGCAAAGAAAACATAATGTCAGAGGTGGTTGGTTGGAGAGCTTCCTTAGTCTGTGTGTATATAGATGGAGAAAAAGAAAAGTCAAATAACATTTCTGACCCTCTGTCTTTGCATGTCTTCCAATGTTTATTTACACTGTGTGAGTGGGTCACATAAAAAGTTCTCAATGAATGTTTGTTAAAGTAGTAAATAAAACTACAATGTAGAGTTTGAATAAAGGAGAAGAAAGTTTCCATACTGTAGACATGAAAGTACTGGTTTCATATTTACATGAAAGAGTAATAGGAGTTCCCATTGTGGCTCAGCAGAAACGAATCTGACTAGCATCCATGAGGACACAGGTTCAATCCCTGGCCTCTGTCAGTGGGTTAAGGATACGGTATTGCTGTGAGCTGTAGCGTAGGTTACAGACACGGCTCAGATCTGGTGTTGCTGTGGCTGTGGTGTAGACCAGCGGCTATAGCCCCATTCAACCCCTAGCTTGGGAACCTCCATATGCCATGTGTGCAGCACTAAAAATATTTTTAAAAAGAAAAAAGAAAGAGTGATAAAGGGGAAGAGAGCCTCATAAAAGGCAAAGGCATGCTCAATTCATCAAATGAGGGCATTAAAACATCAATTCCATCTGGTGTAATCGACAGAATTTGGATTTTAGATGTTGACATACATCAATTCAGGACACGAAGATAAGATAAATTCACATTTTGAATTAAGAAGTTCAACTCAAACAAACCTGCCGAAACTGCGGGTTCTGGGGCTAGAGGTTACTAGGAAAGAGGGTGAAGCTCTCTGACGTGACCACGTCAAATTCCTAACTCAGGTTTATTTAGACTGTTCAGTGGTGGGGAGTGTGTGTGCGTGTGTGTTTCACAAGCTTAAAGAAAAGTCCCCAGGAACCTCTTTCAAATTAATTTGTGCATTAACCTGTGTAGGAAGCTTTCTTTATTTGATAAAAGAAAGGAGGCAAAAGAGACATCATATCAACTTGTGAAGTTTTGACAAATTTCTAACTGTGCCTGAGGAATTTCCACTATCTCTTCCAATCCGCAAAGGATTTGTGATCCTTTTCAGTGTGCCTGAGATTATACAGACAAATTACTTAAGAGCCCAGGGAGATTATCTCTAATTGGCATAAAAAGGATATGGCATTAAAAACAAAACTCCCTGAAACTCTGACAGTGTTTAGTGCCCAAAGGGTGAGGCAGTTCCCAGTGTAGGAACACTGTGGAAAAAAACACACTGGCTGTGACAGAAGATGGCCTTTTGAGGTCTGATTTAGACTAGAGGAGCTTTACTTCCCTTGCACTGTGTCCCAGAGCTGTCATACACGCTGAATGAGGGCAAATGATAGACTCACCTTGGCAGCCCCACATCCTAATACTTGCCTTTATTACAGCTAATTAATCCTTACTGTTTATGAAATATAAATACCAACGCCCACTAAAAATCAACATGAAATATTTGCTGTTTGGGTTAATGCAGAGATTAGAGATTGAAGACATCTGGGGAGCAGAGGAGGTACAGGGAGATGAGGTTCACACTTATCAGATAGGTAGGACTGGGGAGCAGTAAATTTCACTAGGTATTTAGTGAATGCTTATAACCCCAAGGCACTGGGTTGATGGACAGGTGTCGAATTCTCTGCTCTCAATGGGTTTTCAATCCTATGGCCAAAATCATACAGATTTATCATAAAACTGCATAAAAATGACATGGAAAAGGAAATAAAAAATCCTAGGACACGAAGTTCCCATCACGTCTCAGCAGTTAACAAACCCTTCTAGCATCCATGAGGATGCAGGTTCGGTCCCTGGCCTCGCTCAGTGGATTAAGGATCTGGTATTGTCTTGAGCTGTGGTGTAGGTCGCAGACACGGCTCAGATCCCACATTGCTGTGGCTGTGGTGTAGGTCAGCGGCTACAGCTCTGATTGGACCCCTAGTCTGGGAACCTCCATATGCCATGGGTGAGGCCCCCCCCCCAAAAAAAAATCACAGGATGGGAGTTCCCATTGTGGCTCATCAGGTTAACAACCTGAAATAGGATGCTGTTTCGATCCCTGGCCTCGCTCAGTGGGTTAAGGATCCTGCATTGCCATGCGCTGCATTGCCATGAGTGTAGGTCACAGATGTGTGGCTGGGATCTGGTGTTACTGTGGCTGTGGTGGAGGCTGGCAGCTGCAGCTGTGATTCAACCCCTAGCCTGGGAATTTCCACATGCCACAGGTGTGCTCCCCCTCCAAAAAAGAAAAAGAAAAATCCTAGGGAAAAAAATCAACAAGGTCAGGTAAGGGATTAAAAATCATCCAAACCAAACCTTTTATTTTGTAGTTGAGGAAATTAAGGCCAAGAGAGATTAAGCATCTTACCTGTGGCCACACAGAAGGCCAGATAATCTGGCCCAGAACTCAGATCCTATGTTCTTACCAGTATACCAGACTGCTTTACAGGATATATTAGCAAAAAACAAAGAAAAAAATCAATTTAGCAGTACAGGAGAAAGAGAAATGATTCTGTAACACAGTAGGGTTAAAAAGTTTTACTGAATAAATAAGTTTAAAACAAACAAAAAAGCAAGCAAGTAAACAACAATGACAAGAACTAAGACTTGAAAGAGAGGTTAAAATTTCAAAGGTAAAAAGGAAGGAAAGTGGCTGGGGAAGAGCATGAGCACAGACTTAAATGGGGAGACAGAACCACGCTCCAGACCCAGTGGAGCCGGAGAGGATCTCATATAAGGGAGTGGGAGTAGACAAATGCAGCATTTTCCCTCTCAAGTCCCCCAGAACAAACTTTGGTTTCAGAATTCTTTTCCAGGTTTAAGACCAACAATATCTGATCAATCCAATCCCTGTGTTATTCTCCAAACACTCGTGTTCCTTCCTAAATCCTTGTCTTTACTTGTGCTGATCTTTCCAAGACACATTCTACCTGACTTTCAAGGTGAGATGGAAAGTCCACTTCCTCTAGAATGTCCTCAATCCTTGGGCTCATGTACAGCTCTGGTTTCTGAACTCTGTAAAGTACTGGCTGAAATACTCATGCAATTGTGTAGATTGTAAGCTTTAAGCAGAGAGATATCATATGGGCATGCTCACAAAAACAGTAGGAATGTCATAAGCCCTTAATAATGCCTTATTGGCCAAATAACAAATGGAAGTCATTTTCCAATAGACTTTGCCCCTGTCATTAAGTCCTTGTCCCTTATCCGCAGATCTTCACCTGCACTGCAAAATGATAATGGTGATGATGATGGTGATAATTATGATGATGATAATGACGATGAGGAACATGGTGGTTATGGTGGTGACAATGATGATGATAACGGTGATGATGAGGATGATGGTGGTGGTGATGATGATGTGAAGTCATGATAATGATGATGGTAATGGTGATGAGAATGACAATAATGATGGTAATGGTGAGGGTGAGGATGAGGATGGTGATGGTGGTGATGATGATGGTTATGAGGATGACAATGATCATGAGGGTGATGGTGGTGATGACAATGATGACAATGGTGATGATGAGGATAATGGTGGTGGGAATGGTGATGATGGTGGTGATGATATGAGGGTCATGATGATGATGATGGTGATAGTTATGATGATAATGATAATGAGGGTTATGGTGGTGACAGTGATGATGGTGATGGTGGTGGTGGTGGTGATGATGGTAATGGTGATGAGAATGACAATGATGGTAATGGTGAGGATGAGGATGGTTATGGTTATGAGGATGACAATGATCATGAGGGTGATGGTGGTGATGACAATGATGACAATGGTGATGATGAGGATAATGGTGATGGTGATGGTGGTGATGATGATGATGTGAGGGTCATGATGATGATGATGGTAATGGTGATGAGAATGACAATAATGATGGTAATGGAACGATGAGGATGGTGTTGGTGATGGTGGTGGTTATGAGGATGACAATGATCATGAGGGTGATGGTGGTGATGACAATGATGATAATGGTGATGATGAGGATAATGGTGATGGGAATGGTGGTGATGACGATGATGTGAGGGTCATGATGATGATGATGGTGATAGTTATGATGATAATGATAATGAGGGTTATGGTGGTGACAGTGATGATGGTGATGGTGGTGGTGGTGGTGATGGTAATGGTGAGGATGAGGATGGTGATGGTGATGGTTATGAGGATGACAATGATCATGAGGGTGATGGTGGTGATGACAATGATGACAATGGTGATGAGGATAATGGTGGTGGGAATGGTGATGATGGTGGTGATGATGATGATGACATTAATGACAATAGCAGCTAACATTTCTTGAGTATTTTTCCAGATGTCATACACTCTTCAAAGCACCAATGCGTATTACTTGTTTAACACTAAATCCTATGAGCTATGCACTGGTATATCACCATTTTATAGTAGAAGACAATTAGCACCAAACACTGATCATCAAAGCCAAAAAAAATCTATGCAGAAAATTTCCTTTCATGGCTGTCACACATAGACTGATTTGTATTTTAAATAGATTCAGATTTTCACAGGATAATTGGGGTTAAATACCCCTTTCTTATTTAAACAATTACTTCATACTTAACTTTGTTCCTTTCACATGAAAGTAGGCGGGATACTTAAAAAATTTAACAACCCACAAGGTAAGGATATCAGCTTTTTGTCAGCCTCTAGATGCCTGACTCTCCTTTATGTGTGGCAGCGGTTCCATCAGATTATCATTCCGTCTCATGACTCACCACCTACCCTGCTCCCCAGTAATTGGATCTGAGCATGTGTTGCCTTCTCTTCCTTTTCATAGCCCTAGTGCCTGCAAGCTGTGCACATTTTGCTCAGCTCCTCCAGCACCTCCGTATAATGGAGGTCCCAGCCAATGAGCTGGGGAATTGCCTACAACAGGAGCACGCCTGGTTAGGGAAAACCTGTCAAATTTTGAAGTTCATTATGAAATAACATATTGCTGCCACACACCTCAACCAAGATCGCAACAGCTCTGCTGGAAAGGAAACTGACACTTTGCTTGCCATGAACCTACCTCCTCGCCTAACTCTCCAGGATTCAGAAATCATGGCAGACTCGGACTTTCCACAGTGGCACTATGGGTCGGTGGCATCTCTGCAGTACCAGGATAAAGGTTCAATTCCTGGCCCAGCACAGTGGATTAAAGGATCAGGCATTGCCACACCTGTGATGTCGGTCACAACTGTGACAAAGATCTGATTCCTGGCTGGGAACTTCCATATTCCAAAAGTGTGGCCTTAAAAAAAAAAAAAAAAAAAAAAAAGCAAATTGATACCAAAGTTCAAAGTTTTAATTCTTTGTTTAACAGAGTCTTTTCTAAGCAATATTTTATTTAATCATTGCATCCCAGGAATGGGATTGGCATGGATTCTATTACATCAGATGCTTTTGTAAAAATTTTATCATTGAGGAAATAGTTTGGACTCTTTGGCATCACATCCACACCTGTTTGCATCACTGCTCTCTTTTCTTGGAAAATGTGTATCCTGATAAGAAGATGAAACAAAGCAAATGCTTTGTGGCAATGTGAAATGACAAAACCTGGCACCAAAAAAGAAAGACCCCTTTTCCCTCTCATGAGGAAACAATGCCATTCTTAAATGTTTCTGTATTAAGATTCTATTAGATTCTTAGCTTCTAAATTAGAATCTATTATAATATTAGAGAATATAATATTACACTATGTCAACCATACCTGTATCTCCACATTTGGGGGGGGGAATTTATTTTATATTTTTATGAAGAATGATAATCTCTATTTCTTTCATTTAAGAGAGACATTAGCAAAATGTAACAATGTTATGTTTGGGAATTCTTTTAACATTTTAAGCCCCAGACTGGCAAGAACAAAGAATCACTTTGCTAACTAATGTATTAAATATGTTGTCTATTTATATAGTAATTGTTTGATGGAAAATTCATCTCTTTTGTTCCTTCCTATCTTTTCTTTCCTCTTGTCCATGCAGTGTATTTATGAATTATGCATGTGAACATAATTAAAAGTAACAATTGGTGAATTGTACTCCATGGACATTGTTCCGTGTTTCAAGTCTTATTTAGACTGAACCAAATTTATGCAAAGAGAGGAGCTTATAATTAAATTCATAGCCATCCTTCCTGGGAAGGTTTCCTTTCTGTAAAACGCTGCTTGCTAGAGGCTGTTTTTCTGACCAAAAGCTTTGCATACCATTTTTTAAGAAATCAGTAGACAATTTAGCAGCAGCCCCTAACCCCTTCCTAAAAATGAAGATTTCCTCCAATTGGTTATCCATCTTCCTTTATCCCTAACAGCTTGGTGAGTCTGCAGACCATGTAGAAATGTTATGAATCAGCTTCTACAGTGGTTCTGTTATTTGGCAACCAGGAACAGATACAATATGGCAAATGGTGGAAAGAAATCAATTCCTCAAATGTTCTCCTTTGATAATTCTCAGGAGCTCTCACAGCAATTTTTCATCTTTTGTTTGCTTGTTTTTCTGTTTTAAATACAAGAATCCTGGAAAAGGACAAAGACAGTTGAGGTACTTAGAAAGATATTGCTCTAGTCACAGGAATATTTATTCTTTAAAGGGGAAAAAAAGATTACCATAAACCTTAGTCCAACTCCAAACATCCTTCTTCCCCATTCACTCAAAGTAATTCCTTCTTTAGGAAAATACCTTTTATTCAGTGACTCTGTTTTTTTTTTTTTCTTTTGGGGGCTGCACCTGTGGCATATGGAAATTCCCAGGCGAAGGGCTGAATTGGAGCTGCAGCTGAGGCCTATGCCACAGCCCCAGCAACAATGGATCTGAGCCACATCTGCAACGTAAGCCACAGCTTGCAGCAACTCTGGATCCTTCACACACTGAGTGAGGCCAGGGATCGAACTTGATCTTCTAGGAGATGACAGCAGGTCCTTAAACCACTGAGCCATAATGGGAATTCTATTTTTAAGTTAGGGTCAAAACCCCTATATGTGTCATGTGTAACCTCCTAGAGAATCATCGGCACTCCATCATCTGTTACAGCTAGAATATTCTGTTTGGAACCTGTCCCCATATTTTACTAGCACATACCTGGGACACTCCTAGCAATCTCTTTTTCTGCACTTATTTCCCTGAAACAAAAAGCTCTTCTGTAAAGACACTCCAAGATGATTTTGTAGAAAGGAATGGCCTACTTCTCTTCATTGTTAATAGACATTTCTGATTCTAAGTCGATCTTTCTGCAATGTGACAACAGCATGGGATAGACAGGCTGGAAGCAACTTTGGATTTGCTCTTTGACTCATGGGAGAACGTGATGTACAATCACTGCAGCCAGCCTGCTTTTAAAAAAATGTGGTTTGATACGCTCTCCTCTTCCTCCTCTGGCTCTTCTCTTCTCCTGTGATTTGAAAAATGTCATGTTTAAAAGCTTTAGCTGGCCCATAGTGTCACCAGCTTGATCCATCATCATCTTCTCAGCTCATCTTTCTCTCTATTAAAAATAAGATATTTATATTTCTGGAAGAAATGGGGGAAACCCAGGCCTGATAAATGACTTCCTGTTGTCATTATTGCCGGGTAGTATATTATTGGATGGAGTTCAGCTGTGATCTAGTGTTATTGCCTTCTGTTAGGCTGACTGGAAACAATCATTCATAACCACGTACTGCAAAGTTTATTTTTAAGAACTGAACTGTTAATTAAAGAGAAGAATAATGAAGACAGGAAGCAGGCATAGGAAGGTGGTGACAGATGTCACTGGATGCAGGTGTTAAAATCTATTGAGAAGATACATGGATTCTCTTCAGTTAACCCACATCTCTGAATAGTTGAGTGAAGTCAATTATTATAGATCTTAGAGGAGAGAAGTAGTTGTTTGGAATAAGCACTGCCTCTATTTACTACAGAAAACCCTTGGTGATGGGAAAGTGGCCCCTTTACAAACCTGCCAAAGAATTTCCCACCAGAGCATGGAGTGTGGCCATGTTGTGGACCTTTGAAATGTCCAACAGTTCAGGAGATGACCTCAGGAGATACCCTGAATCACACAGTAAGCATTATTTTTATTTTTAGTCTTTCTTCCTTTATCTAAGGGTTTGGGTTTGGTGTGGCTGGCTTAAGTTTTCTTTCTTTCTCTTTCCTTCCTTCCTTGCTTCCTTCCTTCCTTGTCTTTTGTCTTTTTTTAGGCCCGCACCCATGGCATATGGATGTTCCCAGGCTAGGGGTTGAATCAGCCAGACTACACCACAACATCAGCAACTTGGGATCTGAGCCGTGTCTGCAACCCATACAACAGCTCACAGCAACACTGGATCCTTAACCCACTGAGCAAGGCAAGGGATGGAACCCACATCCTCATGGATTCTGGTCGGGTTTGTTAACCACTGAGCCATGACGGAAACTCCTTGAGTATTTCTTTAACACTACCCATCATGTACTCATCTTCTCTTTTAATCAGGAAAGAGAACACTCTGAACCTTCTATCAGTACTTGCAGAGAATTTAGGAGGATCAGTTTACATGACTGGAAGCAAAACTGGTGTTTCGTGTATGGTGGTCATATGAAGTTTCATTTTTAAGATAAACCAGCTTTGGTTTTTAAAAAAAATGTCAATTTAATCAAACTATCAGGTAAGTAGTAGCAGACAGATAATCGAAGAAGAAAAGTTGTAGCATGAGTATTTGGAAAGAATCGTTATGGTTTTGCACAAGTGACCGAGGTTTGGGAAATGCTGGTTTAGCAAGGATTTGTGTCAAAAAAATCACAGAAAAGGCTGAAATAAGTCCTTAGTGTAGTGATAAAGGTATCAGAAAAAAAAGAGATACGTACATAAAATCAGCATTAAGCCCTCAAAAAAACTTGTCTGATGTTTTGAGGGCTATTTTTAGGCCATCTTTCAATATTTGTTATCAACTAAACATATTAGATTCTCTTATCCTAGAAAAAATAGTGTCCAGCAAAATTAAGTAAAAAAGGAGTTAACAATATCTGACTCCTTGCCTTGCATGCATTCCATTCAAAGTGACTCATGCTGAAACTTACAAAAATAAGCGTATTTTGGCTGGAAACGAAGGTCAGAAGTCAGAGATTTATTTTAAGCTTACTGGACAAGAGAACTACAGCCTGATAGATGTCTGTTCTTTTGCTTTGAAAGGCCCTGATTTGATAATAGGATTTCTTCTTTCCTTACAGAGCCATCCCCTCACTAGACTCTCTAGCCTCTGAGACCTCAGAGGTCATATTCGCTGCCATAGCTCCAGAGACTAATCCAGTGTCTTGCCCATAGCAGGCACTCAGAAGTACTGAATGAGCAAATGAATGAATGAATGAATGAACAGAAAAATGCACTTAATGTCTTCATAGAGAAACTAGCCAGTGAGAGATCTCAGAGAAAAGAAAAGAGTGTCTCCTCTTCCAGGAAACAGTCACCGAACTACTTAAGTCAAGTTTGTTTTTGTTCCCCCCATGGTTACCCTTAAAAGTGAAGGTCACAGTCGATGCAGTTCAGCCCTCTGCTTTATAGGCAAGGCACGAGTTTTGTTCATCTCTCTGTGAAGCTGAAAAGATTATAATGAAAATGCCTAAAGAAAGAAAGGGAGGGACCATGGTAAATAGTTTTCTCTGACAACTGGTATCAGCATTTTCTCATAGCCTTGCATTTATTCCGACTAAAATGACAAATGTATTACAATGAATAGATGAGATCTTTCTGTCTGGATATGGCATAAAAATAAAACAATACTGTACTGATTTTTCTGTCTGAGTATTGTCCTCCTTGCACAATTGCTGAACACTGGCAGAGCTGTTAACACCATTGACGGGAAACAAAAGCAAAACTTGGGAGAGATTCGACAGCCTGGAGCTTATGAATGTCTGGGATTTACAGCGCAGCTTGGTGCCACTGACTGACTCTCCTGGCTTCAGTATCCTGCCAGCTACCATGGGAGCTTTCTTCTTTGCATGAAAGTGCACCTTTTCCTCAAGGTCACACATTTATAGTTTCTTAAAGAGATTCCTACCAGTCATGGGACTTCTTTCAGTTCGAGGAGCCTCCTGGGTGTTTTGAAGCATAGCTTCTTGAAAGCTGACCTGGACTCTGCGCCCCAACCCCCACCCCAGAATAGAGAGACATGGACTCTTTGGAACTGAAGGACCCCCAACCCAGCCTCCCACCACAGAGTCCCTTCTACCTTCCTTCCAGAGCCCAATGGTGTGCCACTGAAAAGCTGTCACCAGCTTTCAGAAAACATCAACCCTTATCAAGCATGTTTAAACACATTCTGAGCAGGCATGAGGCTAGTGAAATCACATCTCTATCTTCCAGCACTCTGGAGAGACAGCAAGTTTAAAATATGCCCTGGCCTGTGCCCTCATTTGAGTTTTTTTAATATGAGCACAGTAACGTCTCCCATTCTGGAAGTGATCAGAAAGTTTCCAATCATCCCTCACTGCTCCACGAACCACTGGCAGGCGGGAGCGTCATCTCCTGATGAATCATTCAAGTCGAACCTGGAGAGCCCTCCTGGCCAAATAAGCCAAGGCCAAGTTCTCTCTGAATACTCTGTGTCTGTAATCAGTCATATCACGGAAGAGGAAGTGATGCCTTCGTTCTGTAGATGATTTGAGAATGTGCCTCAGTCATCCTTCTCCTGGGTTTCCTCAGTCTCCAGTTTATATCCTTTGGCCCCAGTGCAAGGAGATCATAACTGAAGATCTGTGATGCTTTTTCAAAGGAGCCCACGTAAGAAAGAGGAAACTCACAGGCATAGTGGACTAAAGGTGAACTGGCTGAACTACCCATGCAAGACGACCCAACAAAGCAAGGATCCCGATTCAAGAGAGCATAGTGTCCTGAAAAGAGCGCAGACATTGGTGTCAAACAGATTTGGATTTGAGTCCAAGATTTCCCACCTTACCGAAACAACATAATTTGGCTGAACCTCCCTCTACTTTCTCACCTGCAGGTAGGAGGAAGGGATATGTTTCAGGAGAAAGAGACACGATGCGCCCGAGTTATCTTGTCCATAAACACCAACTATGAGCAAGGTGCTGTATGAGTTTTTAATCTGCGAGAAAGAGTATTTACTTGAAGAGGTTTATTTTGTTTGACTCTGTTTTCATATTTTGTTCTGCTTGATTCTGCCTTTAGGACTGAAGGTTCTAGCTCTTCAATTAATTCCACTAGAATTAAATTTCATTTTAACTGCTATGTTACCAGCTACTAGAACATTTCTTAATGTGTGGCAGTAGCTCAATAAATAGGTGTTGGTATATCCATTTAATCCTCAACATTTTGAGCGCATTAAGAACACAAACACTCTTCTTTCTTCTAGAATCAGCTCTTTAATTAAACTCTCTCAGAGTGCCTCGTCTCTTTAAGGTTCTGTCCAGGATCCCCATGAGATTGTAATCCGTTGACAGCAAGAATGTCTCATGTTTCCTTAGACACCGCCTAGCTCAGCACATAACACATAGGCAGTAGATGTTAATATTGACCCTGGCAAATGCTTCTTGTGAGAAACCTCTATGGATTTGATAGAAACCTCCTCCCAGTCTTATTTTTGCCACAGCACTTGGTTATTCTTACCTGCCATTAATCCCAGCCCATACATTTTCATTCAAATCTCTCTACTTATTGGCTGCTATAATTTATGAAATTTCCAATTTGGTTGATAAACACACGCCCTCATAAAACTAAATAGGACTTTAAAAAGTCTTAATGAAAATTAGGATTCCTTTACAAAGGCAAATAGTAAGCTACTTTTGGTACAAAGTACCTCTCTCTTTAGGTTTTTAGAATGACTATCAGTATTTTTATTTTTTGCAAGGTGGATCAATTATCCTCAACACTCTGGAAGAAATAACAGTGCCTCTGAAAACTTAATTTTGCCCCTTCTGATTTGGTTGGGAAGCCAACGGAATGGCTATTTAAAGTGTACATTCTCCCATAATTTATCTTTCTCTTAATGTTGCAGGATAAAGCTGTGATGATCAATCACTTAGGGATGAATCCACCTTTTTCGCTCTGACTGAATATGAGGAAATAGCAATGAGCATGCATCAAATATTGACTAGAGAGATAAGAACTGTGTTCTGTGGAAAAAAAAAACACTTTCAATATTAAGCTCATGACATATTTAGGACATCTATTTTATCATTATTTGGCTGTACAAATCCCTTTCTAAACGATGCTTAGAATATCAGGAAATCATTTGGTGTATTTATCACAAAAGTATACTGGGATAACCTATTCATGCACTTTTTCGCACAGTTCTTGAGACAGTCTCTCATGTGGAGAAGACAGCATTTCCAACCTCTTTCGTCCCACAGAGATGAATATAAATCCAGATGAATCTTGTCAGAATCTCCTCAGCTTTCTTCCCCGCATTTTGCATCCTAGCCTAGGCCCTCTCAACTCTGCTTCAGGGGAAGCCCTGGCACTCCTCAAGGACATGTGGGCAACACACATGAAGGGCAGCGCCTGGGAGGGAAAACTCTGTTGGATGGAGGGGAGGCGTAATTGTTCTCATCTTACTTAAGAAGTCTTCTGTTTCCTCTCCTAGGGCTGAAATAGAAGAAGAGCTCTGCTGCGTTTCACTTCAGCGTAGGATAAACTCAACGCAAAAGCCAAGTGGGACCAGGTCAGGATAGGAAGTAGGGTCCTAGGGGTCAATATCAGGCAACTGGCAAACTCTTTCCGAGAGTTAAAAACTCAGAGTTAGTGGTGGTTACATTCAAATAAAAGTCTATAGAGAACTTCTGCTTCTAGACAAAATGGAATAACAAGGATTAAATTTATCTCCCCCCCCTCCAAAAAAAACAACCAAGAATGCTGGACCAAAAAACATGAAACAACATTTTTCAAGACACTGGGTATTAATTTACAAAGGATAGTGATCCCCTAGTGACAGGATACAGATGAGATGAGCCCCCTGAAAGACTTTCCAGGCTGTATTATAGAGAAGAATGTTGGTGGAGTCCAGCAGACTCTCTGCATTGAGGAAACAGAGCAGAGAGTTTGGGGAACTAAGGCAGCCAGAAGTCACACGTGGAATACTGGAGAGGAGTTGCAGAGAGAAAACTCAGGAGATCTGAAGAGGATTCTCCTTAAGTAATCAGAAAAGTAATGAGCAGTCATGCATGTGATAAGCTACCCAGTATCAGAAGAAGAACTGCTGAAATAATCAGAAGTAACAGGATCTTGTGTGCTCACAAAGGACAGGAAGAGAGTCTCATCCTGTCATCTAGACTCTAAACCTTGTAACTCACATATCATTAGTAAGAGCACCCAGAAGTTTGTTGCCTCAATGGTGGGAAAATTAGCTGTAGACTAAGTAATACACTGGTAACACCTAACAAGTTTAAAAAGAAAGATTTGAAAAAAATCAGCCTGTTACCAACTAACTTAATAGTGTCCCATAACAAAGTTCAAAAATAATTATAATTACACAAAAATATCCACACCCAACAGAGTGAAATTCATAATACCATCATCCAATACAAAAGAAAAAAAAGAAAAAAATACCAGGCATGCAAAGAAGTAGGAAAATAAAACCCATGATAGGAGAAAAATCATTCAATCAAAACAAACCCAAAGTTGATGTGGATGTTAGATTAGCAAACAAGGACATTAAAACTATTAAAGTTACTATAACAATAAGCCTCATGTTTCAAAAGGTAAGTCAAAAAAGAAAGGTATTTTTTAAAAAACTCAAATTCAACTTCTACAGATGAAAGTTACAATATCTGAGGTGAAAAACATACCTAATGAGACTGATGGCAGATTAAACACTGCAGAAGAAGAGATTAATGAATTTGAAGACTTAACAATAGGGAAAATGTTTAAATAAAACAATTTTAAAAATACACACAGATTCAGAGAACTTGGGACAATTTCAGGCCATCTAATATATGTAAAACTGGATTCACTGAGAGAGAAAAGAGAAACATGGGAACAGATTAAACATCTGAATGAGTGACAGGCCAAAATGTCCCCAAACTTCCCACAAACCCACAGATGCAAGCTCAATGAACTCTATGAAAAAAATTTGAATATAACCATACCAAGGCAAATCATATTTAAATTACTCAAAATGAGAGATAAAGAAATCTTAAAAGCAGGTAGGGAATGAGAGTAGATTTCTTATCAAACATAATGTGAGAGGACAGGAGAGCAATATCTTCAAAGTTGTGAAGAAAAAAATTGTCACCCTAAATTTCTATATCCAACAATACCATTTTTCAAAAATGAAGATGAAATGAAAGCATTTCTAGACATACAGAAGCTGAAAGACTTCATCTGTAGCAGATCCTCAATACAAGAAATATTAAAGGAAGTCCTCCAGGAAGAAGGAAAAATCATATCTAATGGAAATATGAATCGACACAAATATAGAGCAATGGAAATGGTAAACATATGGATAAATATACAAGAAATATTTCCTTATGCTTTAAATCTCTTCAGACTATTTAACCAAAAATTATAAAAATGTAGTGTAACACACAAATGAAACATATGACAACAAAGGCATAAAGACCAAGAAAAGAAAAATGCAAGTATTTTAATGTAATGTTCTTATACTGTATGTGAAATGGTGTAATGTTACTTGAAGGTAGACTGTGATAAAATGTATATCATAAACTCTAAAGAAACGACTAAAGTGATGAAACACTAATTATATATAATAATTACAGCTAAAATGAAATGGAATCATAGAAATCTCAATAATTCAAAAGAAAGCAGAAAAAGAGGGAAAGAGAAACAAAGAATAGAACTTGCAAATGAAAAACAAGACAAATAGACAATACTTGCCGTATCAAAAATCACGCTGCATGTAAATTATCTAAATGCACCAATTAAAAGGAAGAGATTGTCCGACTGCATAGAAAAGCAAGACCCAACTAAACACTGCCTACTAAACAGGACCCTACTAAAAACAGGAAACACACATAAAATATAAAGTGGCAAACAAAAGCAAAAGAATGGAAACAGATGTACCATATTTACATGAATCGAAGGAAAGTTGAGGTATCTATGTTAGTGGCAGACAAAGGAAATTTCACAATAAAGTATATAACCATGAATAAAGATGGTCATTTGATCCTGATAATGATATCAATTCATCATGAGGACATAAAAACTTCAAAATTTTATGAAGCTAATGATGAAGTTCCAAAATACATGAAAGAAAAACTGAGAAATCTGAAATAATAGCCAAATATGTAAGTATAATAGAAGATTTCAATACTCTTTTTTTTTTTTTTTTTTTTTTGGCTTTTTGTCTTTTTAGGGCCACACCCGTGGCATATGGAAGTTCCCAGGCTCGGGGTCTAATTGGAGCTGTAGCTGCTGGCCTACACCAGGGCCACAGCAATGTCAGATCCAAGCTGCATCTATGACCTACACCACAGCTCACGGCTCCTTAACCCACTAAGCAAGGTCAGGGAGCGAACCCACAATGGTCTTGGTTCCTAGTCGGATTTGTTTCTGCTGTGCCATGATGGGAACTCCCCTCAATACTCTTCTTTTAATAACAAGTACATAAAAATCAGAAAAGTTATAGAAGACCTGAGCAAAACTATCAGCTTGACTTAATTGACATTTATAGAATACTTTAACCCAACAAGAGCATAATACATTCTTTTCAAGTATGCATGGAACATTTACCAAGATAGACCATATTCTGGCTCATAATACAAGGCTTAATAAGTTTAAAAGTAGTCAAGTCATACAAAAACATGTGTTTTTTCCTATGATAAAATTAAACTTAGAAATTAATGACAGAAAGCTATCTGGAAAATCCCTCAAATATTTAGAGATAGAGTAACACACTTCTAATAACCCATGGGTCAAAGAGAAAATCCAATGGGAAGTTAGAAAATATTTCGATGTGAATAAAATAAAAATATACCATCAAAATATGTGGGATCTGAGTCCCATGGTGGCTTAGTAGGTTAAGAATCTGGCTTTGTCAGGGCCATGGCTCTGTTTATTGCTGTGACATGGGTTTGATCCCTGGCCTCGGACCTTCCACATGCCACAGGCATGGCCAGAAAGATAATTGTGGGATTATGCTAAAGCAGTACATGGAGGAAATTCTACAGAACCAAATACCTATGTTATATATAAAAAAAGAAATGTCTCAAATGCCAGTTTACCATAAGACACTAGGAAAAAAAGAGCAAATTGAAACCAAAGTAAGCAAAAGAGAAAAAGTAATAAAGATCAGAAAGGTAATCAATGAAATAGAAAAAAGAAAAAAGAAAAAATCAAAAAGTACCTAAAGCTGGTACTTTTGGAAGATCAACAAATTGATAAACTTCTAGATAAACAATCATGAAAAAAATCAGGAATAAGAAAAGCGACCATTATTATAGATTCTATTGATATTGAGAGGATAAAAAGGAATGTCATGACTAACTCTATGATAATAAATGTGACACTTAGATACAATGGACACATCCCTTAAACAATACAAATTACCAAATCTCAAACAAGAAGAAATAGCATGAGTAGCCTTATATTGCTTTTGTAAATGAAACAGGTAATGAAAAACCTTTCCACATAGAAAACATCAGGTTCAGATGGCTTCACTAGTGAGTTATACCAAACCTTTAATGAAGAGATAACACCAATTCTATGCACTCTTCCATACAACCACAGCAAAGGAAATTCTCCCCAACTCATTCTATGAACATTATCCTGATGTTAAAACTAGACAAAGACATTAAAGAAAATATAACTATAGACTGGTAGCTCTAGTAAACACAGACAAAAACATTCTAAATAAGCAAGATTGTAGGAAATTTATGCCCATAGTCTTAAAAGGATAACACATTATGATCAAGTGAAACTTCCCCAAGAATGAAAGGTTGTTTTAACATTTAAAAATTAGTTAATGTAATCTGCCAGATTAATAAACTAAAACAAATTAAACAAAAGTATATTATCTCTATAGATGCAGAAAGATCATTTAAAAATTCAGTATTTATACTTAATGGTGAAATACTGAATGTTTTCTCCTTACAAACAGGAATAAGGCAAGGATATTTGCTTCCATCACTTCTTTGCAGCATTGTAGTGGGAGCTTTAGCCAACCCAATCAGGCAAGAAAAAGAAATGAACAGTATCTAGATTGAAAAGGCATAAGTAAAATGATATTTATTTACAGGAGACGATCATCTATACGACAATCTGATGTAAGCCGCAAAAAAAGCTACTAGAACTAGTAACTGAGTTTTACAAGATGACAAGTTAGTTAATAAGTATAGAAAGTCAATAGTATTCCTTTATGGAACAACAAAAAATCAGAAATTAAAATAAACATAAATGCCATTTACAATATCTTCAAAAATATTAAGTATTTAGGAACAAATTTGACAAAAATTGTGCAAGATCTGTGTACTGAAAACTATAAGACATTGTTAAGCCAAAGTAAAGAAAACGTAAGTAAATGGGAAAATATCCCATCTCCATGGGTCAAAAGAGTCAGTATAAGATCCCCTCAGTTTGATCTATTGATTCAATGCAATCCCAATCAACATTTCAGCAGGATCTATGCAGATCTTGACATTTGGATTCTAAAATCCAAATGGAGGAGTTCCCTAGTAGCCTAGCAGTTTAGGATCTGGCTTTGTCACTGCTATAGCTAAGGTCACTGCTCTGACATAGGTTTGATCCCTGGCTTGGGAAATTTTGCATGCCATAGGTCCAACCAAAAAATAAATAAATAAATAAAAAGTAGGGGGAGAAAACAAGAAACAAGAGCCGGAAAAGAGGTGAAAGAGGTGGCCTTAAAATACCAGGTCACAGTTGACTGTGGGTCCAAATATATCTTTGTCTTTCCATTGGTTGGGGTTCTAACATTTAAGGGCTGGCACTTCCTAATTTTAAAACTTATTTCAGTGTTACAGTAATCAAGACAATTCAGCATTCGCATAAAGATAGAGAAGTAACAGAATACAAAGAAGAGAAACAACAGACATTTAAAAAAATAGATCCACCTGTACAGACATAATTAATTTTCAACAAAGGTGCAATGACAATTCAGTGGAGACTGGATAGTCTTTTCAACAAATAGTGCTGAAACAAGGGGATAAACATATGCAAAAAAATGAACCATAATCAGTACCACACACCATATATTAAAATCAAACTCAAAACGAATTCTAAACTAAATGTGAAGCCTAAAACTCTAAACCTTCTAGAAGAAAACATGGTAGAAAATCTTCGTAATCTTGGGTTAAGCAAAGATTCCTTAGATCCAACACCAAGACCATGATCCATGAAAAAATATTGATAAATCAGACTTCATCAAAATTAAAAACTTCTGCACTTCAAAAGACATTATTAGAAAACAAATACATAAGCCGCAAAATAAGAAAAACATCTGAAAATCTTACACTTGATAAATAAAGGACTTCTATTAAGAAAAAAAAACCCAAAACTTAATAATAAGAGAACAAACCAACCCTTAGCCCCCCTTAAAAGAAATAAAAGCAGGCCAAAATTTTGGATAGTTTCTTTACCAAGAAAATAAACAGATGGCAAATAAACACATAAAAAGATGTTCTACATCATATGTTATCAGGGAAATGTAAATTAAAACAGCAATGAGATACCATGACACACTACTGAAATGGCCAAAATCTGGAATACTAGCACCAAATGCTGATTGACAATGTGGAGCAACAGGACCTCTTATTCTTTGCTGGTGGAAAAGCAAAATGATACAGCCACTCTGGGGGACATTTTGGCAATTTCTTACAAAAATAAACATACCCTTACCACATGATCCAGCAATCACACTCCCTGGTACCAACCCAAAGAAGTTGAAAATCTGTAAGTGAACAGACTAATGATATTCAGACAATGGAATCTTTCTTAGCATTTAAAAAGAAATGTACTATCAAGCCATGGAAAGATCTGGAAGAAACTTAAATGTGCATTACTAAAGAAACAATCTGAAAGGGAATCATATTGTATAATTTCAACTATAGAACATTCTGGAAAAGATAACAATGGAGACAATAAAAAGGTCAGTAGTTGCCAAGGATTAGGGATGGTGGAGAGGGATAAAGTTGGAGCACAGAGGATTTTTAAGGCGGTGAAATTATTCTGTATGATACTATAATGGTGGATATATTTCATAATCCATTTGTCAAAACCCACGGAATATATTACATGAAGAGTAAACCCTAATGTAAATTATGGACTTCTGCAATACTGACATGCCCATGTAGATTTCGTTGATTATAACAAGTGTACCGCTCTGGTGTGGAATACTGTTTTATAGGTTTTATAAACATATAGCAATTGCCATATAGCTATGCATGTGTAAGGGAAGAGGGTATGTGGAAACTCTGTTTTTTCCACTTGGTTTTTCTATGAATCTAAAACTGCTCTAAAAAATATATGTGCTTTAAAAGAGAATCACATTTTCATTAAGCAAGTGGGAGATAGCATGAGTCAGAATAAGGAATCCTTTCTGTACCACTTAAGGGTCCTCTACAGAAATATAACCAATAGGATGGAGATACACACACACACACACACACACACACACACACACACACACACACACACACACACACACACACACACACACATATACTTTATTATATGGAATTGATTATGGGTCTGAAAACTCCCAATATCTGCATTCAGCAAGCTGAAGACCCAGGACATCTGATATATAGCTCCAGACCAAGTTAAAAGACCTGAGAACCAGGTGAGCCAGCAGTATAAATTGTAGTCCAAAAGCTTACAGGCCTGACACTAAAAAAGATCCAGTGTTTCAGCTCAAATCTGAACACTAGAAAAGACCAATGTCCCAGCTCATAGAGTCAGGCTGGAGGAGCTCGTTTCTAATCAGTCTTTCTATTGAACTTAGGTCTTCAGTTGACTGGATGAAGCCCACCCTTATTAGGGAGGGCAATCTGTTTTAACCAGTCAACTGATTCAGATATTAATCCCACCCAGAAACATCCTCACAGACAGACACAGGATAATATTTGTCCAAATGTCTGGGCACCATGTGGCCCAATCGAATTGACACAAGAAGTTAACCATCATACTGTATTTCAATAAATAATCTCCCCTTCTCATGTGAAGGCCCTAAGAGATCCACATTTTCATTAATGTACACTCTTTATGACATGGTGGTTTTGGTTGAGCTCTAAACCCAATGCTGAGAACAGAATAAGGAGAATCCTTCAGCCTGGGCTGGAGGCCAGCCTAGGACCAAGGAGTCAACTGGATCTCTGCTTCTTCCCCTTTCTTAGTAATGTCAGTAAACTTTAAGCAACTTAGACAGTTTCTCATCTCATTACACCCACCCCACAGTAGCACTCATCTCCTTTAATTTGTCCTGTTTTTATAGGTTTTATAAACATATAGCAATTGCCAACTGTAATGTCCATCATTAATCAATGGAAACTCATTGATACTATTAAATTTACTATAAGGTCAAAACAAAAAGAGTCCATTACAAATACATAATGATATACTCTAGGAGCTATAAATTTGAAGAAAGTATGGTCAGGATAGAGCCCACTAAATGTTATTTTAGGGTCCACTCATCTCTCTGCCTAATTTCTGCTGTTTGCTAATGTTTTCTCTCTGAAAGTTGCCCTCTTCTTCTTATCTCCAAAGTCCTAGATGTGCAGGGATAACAAAGGTGCACCAAGACCCTTTGCAACCAGTGTCTCCCCAGTGAACATCTTGGCTTTGCCTGCAAATTACTCACTCTACACTCCATGCTGCAGAAACCACAGAAAAAGCCATTCATGTGTTTAAAGACATTAAGTAAGGGCAATTATGGGAAGAATGAGGTATAAGGAACATTCTGGAACGATTACCACCATGGGGGTTATATCTCATCGTTGGTACAAATTGTTTATTAACCACATTTCTGATTCTCAGATCCAATGGAGTATGGCCAACTCGAGATTCTTAATGTGCAATCCTTGGTCTCCCTGCCGGGGCTTGCTTTGTCTTGCGCACTAGCCAGTTCTGGCCAATTCTTCTTCCCATGAGAGCAAGACGCCTAGGCAGGTATGTAGTTCTAACACAGAGATTCCTGGGTGCCTGTGCAAACAAGATAATGGCCTCCCTGGTGTGTAGCTTCATCCTTGGTTACTTATAGGAGACTGCCCCTCTTTCTTGTCCTTAGCCTGACAGGCCACCTCATCTTCCCTCAGAAACTAATGATTGTACTAGTAAGCATAACTTTCTCATTTCATTGCCTGGTTTTCACCTCTTAGCTTAATTGGTACTAATCACCTCTGGTTCATTTACCAAAGAATGTTCTAATGTGTCCAGCGACTTTCTGTTACTTCTTTTAAATGTTAATGCGCACTATACCTGTACAATCACTCTGGAAATCTATTTGGCAGTATATACAAAGCTAAATTTTTGCATGCTCTAGGCTTAGCCTTTCGATTCCTAGGTATATACCCATCACAAATGCTCATACATGTTTCAGCAAAAGAAATAAAAAATAATGTTCATAGCTACACTCTTGGTAGTTTCCAAAAAAAGCAAAACAAAACAAAACAAAACAACAACAACAAAACAGGAAACAAACCAAATGTTCCCCTGCAATGGAAGAGATAAATTATGGTATGCTCATAAAATGGAATTATTATATACAAAGAGAAAGAACAAACTAAAATTATACACAACAGGCATAAATCTCACAAACAATACTGAGTGAAAGAAGCCTGACATAAAAGACTATATGGAGTTCAACTCCATTTTATTATGTGTAAAAAAGGCAGTCCTAAGGCATGATGTTAGAAGCCATGGTAGCTGTTACGTTGAGAAGAGGGATTTTCTAGTGACTAGAAAGGGTATGGAGGCACCTCCAGGATGCTGATGAGCTCTATTCTTAGTCTCAGTGCTTGTTCCATAGGTGTGTTTATTTAGTGAATTGTCATTGAACTATGTCTTTATGATGTATGCACTTTTCACTATTATTTTATACATCAGTGAATTACTTGAATACCAATACAAATTAATGATATGCTTACATAAATTTTTACCAGTGCACTATATCAGATATATTGATATCAAAACACACATAATTCTCATCAAGGAAAGAGGGTTAAGGGTCACAGGGGATGAGGCACCTTTTCCAAAATGTCATCTATTAATTTTGTTTTACAGAAGAAAACTCCGGAATCCAGACCCTGGAGAGAATAAAAACTGGCTTTTTCAAGGTTAACAATCTATGCAGTAGTAAAGTTGACTAGAAACTAGATAACCATGACTCAGTCTGGCTTTCTTTGGCCACACAACATTCCTTTGGATAAAAAAAGTGTTGACGTTTCAGCTCATTTTATTATTCTTCCACTAGCTATATAAAAATTCAAAGAAATTTGCACAATGAAAAAAACTCCTGGTTGTGACACTTCCAGATTGTGAGTATTTCAGTGCCCTGGGCAGGTGTCTGGGCCACCTATAAAGATTAAGTGTTCAATCCTGGTTGAAAAATCCAAGATTCCTATTTGGACACTGCTCCTTACACGTACAACATCTTTCTCATTCTCTACTATATACAATACCTGCATCAATCACCTGAACTTAAAGACACTGGGTACAATTAACATCAGTCATCGTTAATTCAGGGGTCATTGGATACAATTTATATCAGGCTATTAGGTACCCAGCAACATTTCCATTGTTTAGCCCTAATAATTGTATTAGACTTGCCCCAAACTACCCAGACTCTCTTATTAAGCTTCCTAATAACCACAAGATAATTTATTTACAAGACTGCTGACTGGAATCACTGAAATTATCAGCCTTGCTTCTTATCCCAAGAGCTCATCTATTCAACAGATAAACCTATGTCACTCCACATACAGGCTCAGAGCCAGACATATTCTGAATGGGGTGGGAATAGAGAGGTGGAACAAAGATGAATAGTCCTAAAATCCAGCATTCGACACTTGATGTGCCATAATGGTCCTACTGACCTCTTTCTGAAATCATATTTCCTATTTTTTTAGCCAAAATCTTGAACAAATTCCTTAATATCTCTAAGCCTCAATTATTTTTCAGCTGGAAAATGGGAATAACAACTTTACCCCATTTGACTCTTAAAGAAATCCATGAAAAAAACCCCTATATAAAGCAATTAGAGGAGTTCCCGCTGTGGCACTATGGGTTAAGAATCTTACTGCCGAGGCTCAGATCACTGCAAAGGTGAGGGTTTGATCCATGGCCTGGCACAGTGGGTTAAAGGATCAGGTGTTGCAGCGTCTGTGGTGTGTGTTGCAGCTGTGGCTCAGATTCAGTCCCTTGCTCAGGAGCTATCTATGTCATGGGTACAGCCATAAAATGGAAAAAAAAAATTAGAACAATGCCTGGAAAAGAGTAAGAATCAGTCAAGTTTAGCTATAATTATCAGGATAATTATTATGCTTGTTCTAATATCCCTGTTGTCTTGGCTATGGGTTTATTAGCTGTCTTAGGGCAGGTTCTCCCAGAAACAGAATCTGACGTAAGGTTTCAAATGCAAGAGCCTTATTAAAGGACGGTTCCTTAGGAGAAACCAAGCAGGAATTAGTTGGGGTGGGATGAGACAGGGGAAAAAGTCAAAGAAGAAGGAGTCCAGCTTCAGTCTGATCTCAGACGGAGCCATGGAGTGCAAAGTGTACCTCAGAGTTTGTCGCATCTCAAGGCAAAGTCACTGGGCTTTCCGTACTCCACACCTGTTGTCACTGGTTAAAGTACAAGAGGGGATTTGTACCTGTCCCTGGGAGGTACAGCTTCTGAGAACTTGAGGCTTTCCAGTGGGATGAAGCAACTCCAGGAGCCTAAAGGCAATCCTCAGAAGGTTTTAGCAGAAAAGCATGGGCTCACAAAACTGGTAAAAGAGATTTAAGGGGCTTTGGCAGGTGACAATAGTGTCTGCTACACCTTCCTCCGACTGAATTAGTGCAACTTGTCACTGACCGTTTCATGCTTGGTGTCTGCCCATCCGAACCTACCAATCTGACCACCTGGTGCCTAGTCCATCCCTGTTTATCTTGAGAGCCAGGTGTTCAGACCCAGGCCTCTACGTGCCAGTCCCCATGAGAATGAATCCCAGGCCACTTTCCATTTTGAAAATTCCTGCATCTCCCTAATCTTGATAATCTACCTGGCTTACCTCAGCCAAGTTCCAGCCTGACCTCTCTTCCAGCAGGAAGGAAATTGGCATCACACCTCTCTTAAGTTTCAAGTCCAGAATTCTAAGAATTACCCAGAATTTTTCTCAGAGTTGATCTATTTACTTTCATCGATACATGTGTAGATAGCTTTTTTTTTTTAATTTGTGAACTCTAAAGGCGGCCAAGTTCGAGGACACGAGCAGTCACAAAAATAAAAGAATTGAAAACTAAATATCATTATTTGTAGAACCAGGGAAATAACTTGTAAACTACATAAATACACTGGGAGAAAATGTACGATATCAAACTTGGCACATGCAAACAATGAAAAATGAATCAAACCTATACAAAAAAATCAATTCTCCTCCCCATAATTTATGTCAGTATTTTACATATAATAAAATCCTGCCTAAGCAAATAACTGATAAAGCAATAAAGCTGTCAGATGCAATAAACGGACCGTTTGCCTGGACTATCTAGAAACACTCCCATTCAGAAGCAAATACCCTGTTATATGAAGCTACGTGAAGAAAACATTTATCTATTGTGTGATAAACCTGACAAGTGCCTAAATCAGCTGCCTAAGAAGACTCTCTGGAAATGCACCTCCACCAAGGCTGATATTTAATTATATCACCCTGAGTGTGAGATATAATTGCACCTATTATGTGATAGGAGCAGAAAAGGGGGAGTAGAAATTAACTTCCATTGAACAACAAAGTAATTACCCATTATTGAAGATAAGGCAGGGCATCTCCATTGTATTTTAAGACTGAATTCATTCGTCAGTGTTTCTGTTGCTCTCTCTACATCAATGACCTAAAAAGAAGGTCAACCCAGCAAGCATAATAACCACAGCAGAAACTTTCTGATATCTGGAAACATACACTAGCCAGAGCACCAAAGATATCAGCCTCGAGTTGTTATGGTTCTCCTTGTCCTGGACATTCCTCTTGTGTTTACCACCTGAACCCAAACAGTTGCCCATTTGGAATGCTTAGAATTATTCTTGACTAGTCTCTCATCTCTTATATCCACAAGTATATCTTGAAGATACTGCAGGTTCAGTTTCAGGCCACCACAATAAAGCAAATATTGTAATAAAACCAGTCACACGATGTTTTTGGTTTCCCAGTACCTATAAAAGTTATGTTTACACTATACCATAGTCTAAGTGCCCAATAACATTATGTCTAAAAAACCAATGTGCATACCTTAATTAAAAGGCACTATATTGCTGAAAAAAATGCCAGCTATCATCGGAGCCTTCAGTGAGTCATAATCTTTTTGCCGTAGTCACTGGTCACACATCACCATAACAAATAATATCATGAGAATTTCCAAAATGGGGCACAGAAATACAAAGTCAATGCTTCTGGAAGAAAATGGTGTCAGTAGATTTGCTCATTTGTGGCAGGGCTGCCACAATCCTTCAGTTTGTAAAAAGTATAGTATCTGCAAAGCACAATAAAACAAGGGGTGCCTATACTTGGATGTTACTTCTTTTTTTTTTTTTTCCCCTTAGAGCTGCACTTGCAGCATATGAAAGATCCCAGGATAGGGGTCAAATGGAAGCTACAGCCACTGGCCTTCGCCAGAGCCACAGCAACACCATATCTGAGCCTTGTCTTCAACCTACACACCATAGCTCACGGCAACCTCAGGTTGTTAACCCACTTAGCAGGGCCAGGGATCAAACCTGCAACCTCATGGTTAACTGGTTTCCATTGTGTCACAACAGGAATTCCCTGGATGTTACTTCTTAACAATTCTATGTCACAAACTCCTATCTCCCCCATTCTGTTTCCACTGTCTTATTTCAGGTTCTGGCCATTTCTTGCCAGGCCTGTTGTATTTGCCTCTTGCTGGATCTTGCCATTCCCCAGGCTGTCAGTTTTCCATGCTACTGGCAGAACACTGATGTCAATGCAAACGTCTAAAATGAAGAGCTAATTCTGGCACTTTCCTGCTTTAAAGATGGCCTAAATTCAACAACAGAGGATTCAGAAGAAGCAGCCAGACAAGAAAGGACATTCTCGAGCATCCCACATACAGAAAGTTAAAGAACACGTAGGTAGTGTCTAGGGGGGTGCACTCAGGTGGTATATTAGTGTCCTATTGCTGCAGAAACAAATGACCAGAAACTTAGTGGCTTATAATTTTGCATATAATATATAAACACAAGTTTATCATCTTATAATTCTGGAAGTCAGAAATCTGAAATCGATCTTTTTTTTCTCCCTTTTTAGGGCCATGCCCATGGCATAAGGAAATTCCCAGGCTAAGGGGTGGAAGAGAAGCTGCAGCTGCCAGCCTATGCCACAGCCACAGCCACACCAGATCTGAGCCCCACCTACAATCTATGCCAAAGCTTGTAGCAACTCTGGATCCTTAAGCCACTGAGTGAGGCCAGGGATCAAACCGGCGTCCTCAAGGAGACTCTGTTGGATTCTTAACTTGCTGAGCCACAATGCGAACTCCTGAAATCCATCTCTAGGGGTTAAAATTAAGGTGTCAGCAGAGCCATGTTTCTTCTGAAGACTCAAGGGAAGAACCCCTTCTTTGTTTTTCCAGTCTTTTGAGACGCCCTCTATTCCTTTGATCACAGATCACATCAACATCTGCTTCTGTCATCACATCTCAACCTCTGGCTCTTCTGTGCCCCCCTTCACCTGTAAGGACACTTGTAAGTAGGTTGGACCCTCCCTAGATAATCCAGGATAATCTCTGCATCTAAAGATCTTTGCCTTAATTACATCTGCAAAACCTCTTTTACCTTGTAAGGCAGAAGGGGTTCACAGGTTCTGGAAATTAGGATGCAGGCATCCCAATTGGTGAGGGGGTGGGAGAGGGGCATGGGGAAGGAAGGGAGCATTATCTGCAGGTGGTAAGATCACAAAGAAGCTCAATAAATGATGGCTGTTAAAGTCAAAACAGAGTTTACCTTTATAGGGGTAAAAGGGTTGTCGTTAGAAAGAAGCATGCAGAGCAGTTCCCATCGTGGCTCAGCAGTTAACAAACCCAATTAGCATCCATGAGGACTCGAGTTTGATCCCTGGCCTTGCTCAGTGGGTTAAGGATCTGGTGTTGCCGTGAACTGTGGTGTAGGTCACAGATGTGGCTTGGATCCCAAGTTTCTGTGGCTGTAGCATAGTCTGGCAGCTACAACTCCAATTGGACCCCTAGCCTGGGAACCTCCATATGCCAAGGTTGAGGCCCTAGAAAGACAAAAAAAGAAAAAAAAGAAGCATGCAGAAACAAGTCTTCTGGGGCTGGAAGTTTTCATTCTCCTGAACCAGGTGGTAGTTATGCAAATATTCACTTTAAAAGAATATTTTAAGCCTGTACATTTACATTTTATACATGTTAAATAGATTTTTTTCATATTTTAAAAAAATGTTAAAGAAAAACCTGCCTAGAAATCCCTATTGTATTATTCTGGATATTTGGTCCTCACAATACGGCCCCAGATTCTCTTTCCAGCCTCATCTAGAGATGAGGCACCTAGAGACACTTCTTGCCCCACTTCCAACTCTTGTCCCCTCCCCCACCTCACATTCTACCTTCCAGCCTCAGTGACTACAGGATGTTGTTTTATACCTTTGTGTCTTTGCACATGCAATTCTCTCTGCTTCATCTGTTCTTGTTTTTTTTTTTTTTTTCCCCCAACCATTTTTGGCTTGCTGAATATTATCGCATTCATCAAAGCTTGGGCCAAATGCCACACCCCATGTTAAGCCCTCCCTGGCTCCTCTGCTCCCCACCCTTCCAGAGATTCAGCTGGTTCATTCGCTGTGCTGCTACCAAATTTTGTCCATAATCCATCATAGCACTTGCCATGTGTTATTGTGAATTGATATTTATGTCTCCATCTTCTCAGCAAATCTCCAAGCAACTTTAGGGCATCTATTTCTTAGCAAAGTGCTTGGTATACATTCTGTACTTAATAAATAGGCTTTTTGAAAAAATACGATCTGGTCTACTGTATGAAAAAGGCTAAAAGAAGATGGGGTGGGGCAGATGGAGGTTGAGAAAATGGAGAGAAGCCAGGTTCACAAAGTCATATTCTAAGTCACCAAGTTAAAGGTAGGGAACTGTAGTTTTAAAAATAGGCTTATATCCAAAGTGTACAGACACTTCATATACAGGTGATTATTTGCAGTAGTTAAGTTTTCAAAGTCACCAGGAATACTGAACCATTGCTGTAACCAAGAGAAACAGGGGCCATATTGCAAGGATCAGGTATTCAGAATAATATAATAGAGAACTTTAATCAGATTTAAAATTTTTTAATGTGAAGTAAACATTATATTAAAAATGCATAAAAGAGTACTGAACCATTGCTTCTAGGGGAAATGCAACTTCTGGTAGCATTATTTTCATCCACTAGTCAATACCTAGCCTTGCTGTAGGTATGTTTCTGCTTAAAGATACCTTGTTTAATGTATATTGTTGGCCAACAGCTCTATAACTCATTCCTGACCAAAGTTTACCTAATATGCCTATTTTCTTCATTAGATACATCACAGCCTGCATGTGCTTGATTTGAAAATTAATAAAACAGAAAACTCACTTGAAATGGAGTTAGGTGGCCAGAAGGCAGAGCTCTCATGCCCTATCACTGGATGCCAATTAAAGACCCAACAGGAAGAGAAACACCTTTGCATCTCCAACAGGAAGAAGGTTACTACTTTACTGCCCAGCAGTCGGAAAGAATTTCTCTTTGCCTGGCAATGGCCCAACCAATAAGAGACTGTCACAACTCAGCCGATGAAAAGCCACTACACTTCAAACTCCCAGTTTCCTCCAGTGGACACTTTCTTTATATCAGCCCTTCTCAACCCCCTCTTCACCACATGAGAGCATTCCTCTCCTTTGTCCTGCAGACTTGCCTGTGATCTTCCATAGACTGCACATGCCCAGTTGCAATTCATTGCTGTTTCCAAATACACCCATTTTGCTGGCAAAATAACTGGCTGTTTTATTGTTTTAGGTCAAGCTTAGGAACACTTAGCACTTCAGCACTATGTTTGGAACTATTTTCAAAAGCAAAATCATTAATAAAAAGCACAAAAGTGAAGAAAACATGGCACTACACATATGCCCCCAAAGGATTCTTGTTGACAGTAAAACTAAAAGAAGGCAGAGTGTCTCCGCACCTCACTCAGTATCAGCTGGGAATAAGCAGGTCTGGAGACTGAAATATGCTGCCCCTCTGCCACTGCTCACCTCCACAAATGACCACCGTTGTGCTACTGAGTATTGGTGTGGGGATTACAAATACATTTTACCAAGATGAATAAAGAAACTACAAATAGTGAGAGTCAACCATTATCTTATTTCAATTTCACTATCATCCTCACTCTCCAGGAGTGAAAACTAAGATTTCAGAGTATGGACTCGCCTAAGGTCCCATGGCTGATACACATAAGCAACAGGGTTTAAATCTCTGCAGCTCTTCCTGGGGCCAAGGCTTGTGCTGCGCCCCTAGAGGCCAGCTGTAGTCCTGCAAAGTGGCTTTTGAAGTGTGAGTCTTTTAGGGACTACAGGCTTGAGGGCAGTGTTTTCTATGGTATCTGTTGTTCAGTTGTTATCTGATCTCCTAAGTATTTAGTTTGTCTTGCTTCTTGAAGGAAATCTACTGGAACATTGTCATTGCAGTTACCTTCCTTTGCCAATTTTTAGTTTGCTTTCATGTCATTAATAGATTACTAAAAGAAATGACTCTCTTACTTATCATAAGATGTTCTGAAAAGATAAATTTTAAAATATTCAAGAACCGGACACCTGAGAGTTTATTAATCATTCTTCATTATTAATTAATAGAAACTCAGTTAAGATTTACTGTTCCCCCTCAGTACCGTCTATTGACTTTATTGACCTTGGATCTTTAAAAATCATACGAGTTTTTTTTTCTTCAAGTTCTCATACTTCTAGGGATATGGAACTCACAAAAAGGGAGCATGCTGATCCATAGAAAACATTCTGTGTGAATTGCCAGCCCTGGAATATGAAAGGCTTCAAGATCCTTCTGTATGCATATCTCCAGCTCTGGCCCACTTTCCATTTAGCCAGAAATCAATGGGAATTAAGCAATTTCATTATTGATTTATGATGCAAAAAATGCATAATATATATTTCGGTATAAGTGTTCATCACAAGATACTCATTTTATGAAACATAACAGTCTTAAGCCAAGATGACCACGGATCGTAACTCCTGCCTAAGTAACCATTTGACCAGAAATTCTGGTTTGGACTTAATTTCCAATAAAAACTATGCTGTCAACCTCCCTTTACTAATGTTCTCTTTAATGTGATCATGATTATGATATTCATACAATCAAATTCTAGAATTACACATAATGGCAACCGAATAATTCTGTAATGACTAGTAAGAATATGGCTGTTCCAAGATGTTGAAATAAAGTTGAATGTTGGTCAAGTGAATCCATCTTCAAACCCCTCCCATGTTAAATCTTAGTCCCTGCTTTCACTTCTTAAGGAAAGGATCTAAGAAGGGAAAATATATTTAGCAGCTAGTTACTGTGCTTAAACCTTTCACACTTTTTAAAGTAAATGTTTCCTTATATTACTATTAAACCATATTCATCAATAGCTACTCATCTTAGGTAGCCCTCAAAAATCACCAATGAGACAAGAGATGATTTTATTTCATCCTTGTTCTTATAAAAACCAAATGGCTTCATTTTCTTACCAACTGAAATTCTCCCTGCCCTCCCCAATTGACTCAAGAATTCCAAAGCCATCTTAAATTGCTCTGATGAGTCAGTACCTGAGTTTTCATAATTTGATTACAAACTTGCTTTTACTCTGGATGCTATCGTAGTTTAAGAAAATATTTAAAATGTTTATATAATCAGCAATGAACACAGAGAATACAAGAAGTCATTAATGACAAGTTATTTTATGTGAGGGATTGCAGGAGGGTAGATTCAGAGCTTAAGAAAAAGTATGTTCCTGTAACTTTCCTCTAAATGAGCACATTAAAGTCAGAGAAAGAACAATGCTTTCACCATAATTCATAGTTTTCTGAAAGCTAAATGACCTTTTAAAAAATTCTTGGCCTCAAGATGTGATAAAAATGGAAGGGCTATGAATACCTACAATGCAGTAATGAATTGTAAATGGCTTAGTAATCCACCTCCAGTGCGCACAGATCCTGTCCAAAAAAGCATCTGTTCATACATCCGAACCATCCAACAAGAGCTCCTTCTACTGGTATCTGAATTCCATATCAAATTGAAAAACTATTCTGGCTATTTTTTTTTAAAAAAAAAGCCTTTCCTAGAATGACCTTCCTACATTTCTTTGTTGTTTCCTGTAGCTAATTTAAAATTCATTCTAACATATCCAACAGTATGTTGTAGATCAAAATAAATACATTATATTAGTCAGGCTCCTCCATTAACTTTACATTTTAAGAAAAAATATCGAACGCTGAAGTCTTTTTGCTCTTTCTGAGCAGGAGTGTCTGATGCTCTCAGACTGTGCTTTGAATGGAGAATCCAGACCCTTCCAGCCCATTACGTACCTTGTGTGTCACTCCTGTTTTGGTACCTGCCTCCACAACAGACACATTCAGGTGGTCAAGTCCATACTGGAGAGGTAGAACTCAGTGGCATTCTGGCGCATGAACTCCAAGCCTCAATGCAAAAAAAAAAAAAAAAAAAAAAAAGGAGTGAGACATATGAGAATAAGAGTCCTTCAGACAGGAGCCTTGGTTTTCCACTTCAAGGTTTGGAAGGCTTCAGTTCTTCATCCCTGCCCCTCTCCAGTTATTGTGATGATTACATGAAATCACCTTGAGATGTTTTCACATGCGAAGCCAGGGCCTGGGTAACAGCATTATTTTAAGCTCCCCAGGTGATCCAGGATGGAGGAGCAGTGAGTTAAAATGTCTCTCCTGTTGGCATTTGATCTACAAATACACAGCCACGGCACATCATGTATTTAGACAGAAATTTTTCTTTAACCTCAGTCACTCAGACACAGGACATGTGCTTCAGGAACAGAGGAGGAGCCTGTGAAGGGAAACCTGTTGACCTCACATATGGGTAGGCAGAATTGGCAGGGGCTCATTTGCCCTGCAAATATCCCTGTGACCCAGGCAAGATGCTGGCCCTGGAGGGGCAGCCTTGCAATTATGAACAAGACAGGTTCCAATCAGTGACTCCACCAAGTACCAAATGAAGCAAGGTTGGGGAAAAACAGTGTTCCACCAGTGGACGGATCACATATTCTGATCCTTTCTCAACGTGTCATCTGGGAGTGGATATGGCTCCTTTTGAACTAAGCAAACCACCTGGTGCTTGGTCAACTAAGGGGCTGACACTGAGATGAGGAGAGGAAGTTAAAGACGCAAGAGAGATATTGGATTTATGAGAATTTAACACTTGTAATTCATTACTTATTACATGTTTTATAATCTGAAAATTATCATGTATAGTAGTATAATCTACAACCTGAAAAATAAGTTATTGAAATGACTCTAGGAGTTTGCGTCGTGGTGCAGTGGTTAACAAATCCAACTAGGAACCATGAGGTTGCAGGTTCAATCCCTGGCCTTGCTCAGTGGGTTAAGGATCCCGCGTTGCCGTGAGCTGTGGTGTAGGTTGCAGACGCGGCTTGGATCCCACATTGCTGTGGCTCTGGTGTGGGCTGGTGGCTACAGCTCCGATTAGACCCCTAGCCTGGGAACTCCATGTGCCATGGGAGCGGCCCTAGGAAAAAGCAAAAAGACAAAAAAAAAAAAAAAAAAAAAGAAAAGAAAAGAAATGACTCTAGATGCTTCTATCACCAAAATATATACAGAACATATCTGAAGATCTTCATCCATTTAGCAATACATATTGTGGGGCCTTCTGGCTATGTATAAAAAAGCCCCAAGCATCAGCTGAATGCTAAATGGGTGAGACTCAAAGAAAGAAGTCAGTCTGTATTGTGTTCCTCCTTGGGATTGTGTTAAGATTTATTTGTTCCCTAATAATGGGCATGTTGTTTGTTTCCAGTTTTTTGCTGTTACAAATAGATATATAATATTTTACATATTTTAAATATAAATATACTTATATATATTATAATTTATATGCATATATATGTATAAATATATATGTATGCATATTTATGCATATGTGCTAGTGTTTCTAGCAAGTGAGATTTCAGTGTTGTAGGATGGTGCGTCTTAATTTTAATGCACAGGTATACAAATCACTAGGGATCTTGTTAAAACACAGATTCTGATTCAATAGGTCCAAAATGTGACCTGAAAATCTGCATTTCTACAAAGTTCTCAGGATGCCAATGCTGCTGGTTATGGACAACGCTTTGAGTAACAAGTTTATAGGATACACTTTCCTTGATTTTGACAGTTATTAAAATGAGGAACAGAGGTAAAGATTAATAGGGAAAAGTTGAAGACAGAAGAAGAATTATATTAACTTCATACACTATGTATTGTTGGCATTTGTAATGCACATATTACTTCAATAATTAAAAATAGAAATTTAACCCAGTAAGCAACAATTTCAATAATTAGAGAATGAAAATATTTTTTTCCTCCTTCCAGTAGAATAGCCAGTATAGGTTACTTCCATTCTCTCAAATATAAATGAGTTTTCCAGTATTATTGTAAAATTTCTAGAGAGATGCTCATTTTTACTTTTTTCTGTTTCTCCTTTTTTTTTTTTTTTTTTTTTTAAGGGCTGCACCTGCAGCATATGGAAGTTCCCAGGCTAGGGGTCAAATCAGAGCTGCAGCTGTTGGCCTATGCTATAGCCACACAAAGCAATGCAGGATCGGATACACGTCTGCCAGCTACGCCACAGTTCATGGCAACGCCAGATCCCTAATCCACTGCACCACACCAAGAACTCCTCTGCCTCTACTTTAAACTGACCTCTTTGGATTTTTTTTTTCCAACCTTCTGTCTTAGTGGCCCCACCCTGCCTGCAGCCAATTATTGCCTCATAAAGACTCCTTATAAATGGTTTCCAATTCTTTGTAAAATGCAAAAAACTCAGAAGCCTGTGGGCGCCTCCCTGTTGTGGAGTAACTAATAGAATTTCCTGCCTGAGAAGTGCAACTACTTTCAGGACATCTGAGAGTCAGGTATGCCATGAAATAACCTCTGGATGGTCAACTCCATTTCTCTGCAAAATCGTTCCATGACCTAGCCTGCAGAAAGTTGGTCCCAGCAAATTCCAGATGTTACATTCATCTTAATCGACGGACTAAACTTTATTCCATGTTTCCATGTGTTCTTTTTTTATTTTTTGAAATCTGTATTTACGAGTTTTTCATTGTAGTGTTTGGAAACCAGAGAAGTTTCAGATAGGTGGGAAAAGTCTCAGTGGATAGGTAGGTGAAAAGTACTATCTGGTTTTTAGAAAGAAAAATCTATAAGAAACGTAAGAACCTAAAAAGGAATTTTAAATCATTTTGGTATTATAGGCAATGTAGACTAATGTTAATGACTGTACCAACAGAAATAAATATTGGGATCATCAACTAATTTGAAAATCGAGTTAATACCCTGACTGGTATTAGATAATCTAGAGAGTATAATTCCAACTAGTTTTCTGTTTTGTTTTAGGTTAGTCATAATTTTTCTGCAAACTTGGAAACCCGCCACTCAAAATAGTCTTTGGCTACTTATACGTAAGTCAAATCCAAATGGATGATATAAATGCTCCCCCGCTTCCTAGTCTCCAGCAAGCAAAAAGGGAGATGAAGTTGTCAAACGTCAGCAGTGTAAAACTCTGAGATTAGCTGTTTTATTTCAAGATCAGTTGGCATTTTTTCGGTTGAAACTTGGAAGACTCCAAGGAGAGTTAACATTTTATGGTTTATAAACTATAAACTAGAACATAGGGATTTATTGGAACCATAGATCTCACTTTTGATCTTTTGCAAAGACAGCATCCCAGCGTTTCTTTGGGCCGAGGATCAGAATCAGTTTCCTGGTTACAAAGACCCACTTACTGAGGCAAAAAGCAGGGCATGTTTGCCATTATAAGCTGAGAAGATGGCAAATACTAAGGGGGGTGTGTGTGTGTGTGTGTGTGTGTGTGTGTTATAAGAAGTTTAAATATAACTTGCAGGTGTTTTAAACCTAAAATAATCCAGGAGGAGGGTACCTATTATTTCTCCTAAGGCTTTCTGCTTGGTAGTGTGTAACATGCTGATATCAGAACCCAGAGGGAGATACCCAGCACCAGTCAGGAAGGTGCCATTATGATACATATCACTGATAGATTGAGGCTGACTTGTGATCCAGTGGGCTTGGTTTGACAGTCTTAAGTAGTCATATGCTATTTGCTACCCTGTTTTACTCTTATTTTTACCCTCTCATCACAGATTGTACTCATTCTGGCAATGTGATAACAGTTGACCAATTATTCCCTAAGAGTATATACACAGCAACCTTTGCAGATTCACTGGAAGACTGAAATTGGGTTTCAACCTAAGGTATTGTATGCTGGAGTAGCTGAAATAAACTGAAACCATTAGGGCTATTTGCAAACTAAGTGGATGTGTCTTTGTTAAAATCTGATGTTTATTTTTAATATGGTTGCCTGCCCTTCTCTATTTGAACAGCTCATTACACCTTAAATATAAACCACATGCGCACTATAGCATTTATGTAATTTTCTGGGGCAAAGAATTTGGGCTGTGATCCAACACTAAAATATATTACTTTAATATTTATTTGCATCTGTTTGGTATTGTCATGATCCATACAAGACTGAATCATTTGCTTTCCTTTAAAAAAATAAAAAGGGAAGAAAACTCTCTGTTCATAGACTACTTCTAGTCAAGTGGATTTGAAAAGCTTCATTTAAGATTCAGTTCCTTTTTTGCAGATATTATATCATAAGCATTGATGAAGAATAATGTAATGAATGATGAGCTTTGAACAATACTATGGCTGATTTGGTAAAGCTATGTTTTTGGCTTAAACAATAGGATGTTTGATCAAATCAACCACAGAGAAGGAAATGGTATTGCAAAAGATGAGTTGCTAATTGAGACAGACAATGAACTGTGCATTAGAAACAGCTGCAGGGAAATGGATCCTATTGCATTTTTACATGTTAATATGCTGAATTTCCACATTAGACAGCCACAATTGTGAGTCCCAGCACATCCAGGTGTCTTTACATCTGTGCAGTATATTTAGAAAGGAAGAAAAATCAGATGGAAAATATGTTATATTCATAGTATTCCTTATTTTAGGTTTTTCTCTTAATAATTTTATTATCATTATATGGCAGGCAGATGAGGGCAGCTTTTTGGTGATGAAATTATTTAAAAGTTTGGATGTCATGGTTCACTCCTTTGTTCCATGCAAAAGGATGTGCGCCCTGCTTCTATGGTAAAAATTCACATTTAACTTTAGACAGTATGTTGAAAGAAGCCAGTCAATAAGCATTATTTCTCTGTAGAAGTTACTTGTATCATGCAAGGTAATGCTGAGTAACAAATTGACCCCAAATCTCAATGACTCCAAACCTATACAGATTTATATGGTGCTGCTATAAATATCTGTGCTCTCCCAAATCCATATATTGAAGCCCTAATCCCCAGTGTCATTTGAGGTCTTTGGGAGAAAATTAGGTCATGGGGGTGGAGCTTTCACGAATGGCATCACTACCCTGACAAGAAGAGACACAGGAGAGGTGATCTCCCTTTCAACCAGGTAAGGATAGAGAAAGCAGATGGGTCACCTGTGAACCGAGAATAAGTTCCTCACCAGACACGAAAGCCGCTGGCACCTGCATCTTAAACTTGCCAGCCACCAGAACTGTGAGACATAAACATTTGTTATTCAGGCCACCCAGTCTGTGTATTTGCTACTGCCGCTCAAGCTGCCTAATGCGGTTGCTCACACTCTGCACGTAACATAGGTCAGCAGGAGGCGTTTTTTCGTGATCACTGAGGGTGATGATTTGATAACATTTCACCATCTCATAACATCACCATGTCAACACCAGACATTCAGGATTGCCACATCAGGGGAAGGGAGCAGAGCAAACTCACAGCCACCCTCAGTCCCTTCAATTAGCCAGGATCACTTTTATTCACAGGTCATTGACCAGAATTGGTCATATGATGCCATGCCAACTACAAGAGAGGCTAGGAATGAGAGGGAGCCATCAGCATTTGGTGACTACTATATATTTGGTGATTCTTGTCACTACGAGAGAACATTTTTCATCAGTGACTAGAGGGCTAACAAGCCCAAATCCAGGATCTCCTTCAACAGGATATATTGTGTTGGAAGTCAATGGCAACTCTTTAAACATTGCCAAATACTGTTTATCTATTAAATCCAGTTTTTAATTTGCTATGAAACTGTTACTATTTATGACAAACCCTGATGTGAATTTACACATTGTTCACGAAAATTATTTTCAAATGGATACTTCTCTTGGATTTTGTGGTTTATATTTTTTCAAATTCCTTTTAAATATATATTTAGTGAGCTTTTTGGTGCCGAGAGAAACAAACCATAAAACTAGTGAAAACATTGATAATTCCCATGAATGGTCTCCAAAGATGGAGGACTTATTACAAACTATTTTCATAAGAGGAAACTATGCATGCATTGATATCAATGCTCACTTTGGAAATAACTAATTGAACTCATTCTCTTTATATAAAGCTGAAAGCAAGTTATAAAGCCTCATTTATCAGTGGGCTTGGTGGGAAAGGCTCAACAAATCCCAAAGGCCAGTTTACTATACCTTGATCCAACGAAGGGCTTGAGCTCCAGGGGAGACTTGAGGAATTCTAGGCTGAAATGGAGTAAAGTGAAGGGGGGAAAGCATGTGACTGTCTGAAATGAGCCTATGAAAGCACATGGGATCGACATAACTCAAGGCATTAGCCTAGGCTCAAAAGTTCCTTAATCAGCAAAAATGAAACGAGATTAATCGGAGAACTTATGTTAAAACAAAAGGAAGAGTTCTTGTCCTGGTGCAGCAGAAGTGAATCCGACTAGGAACAATGAGGTTGCAGGTTGGATCCCTGGCCTCGCTCATTGGGTTAAGGATCTGGCATTGCCATGAGCTGTGGTGTAGGTCACAGACATGGCTCGGATCTGGTGTCACTGTGGCCCTGGTGTAGGCTGGTGGCTACAGCTCCGACTGGACCCCTAGTCTGGGAACCTCCATATGCCACAGGTGCGACCCTAAAAAGACAAAAGACAAAAAAAAAAAAAAAAAAGAAGAAGAAGAAGAAAGAAAAGAGATGTCAAACTGTAGGACAAAGATATGCATGTCACAGCTTAAGTGTAAATGTCCACCCTCATGTTTACACAGGGAAGATGAGTTTAGAATAAGGATTTTGTTTTCATGTCACTTCTTTAGGCAAATGACTAGTTATTTTAAGGGAAAAGAACTCCTCGCCTTCAAAAATGTTTTAGTGCCATGGAGAAAATGTAAATTGTGTTTGAATTTCCATAACCTCTATATTTTATGGCAAGGACCCAGATCCTATTAACAGTTTTCTCTTTCAACACCTGTTATCAAATCACAACATTTTAGTTAAACTGGCAAAAGATTCTGTTTCACCATGAGAGTGTAAATGAACTTTGATTTAGAATTATTTGGCTAATTATTATCCCATACTGTGGGCATTAATAGATGCTTAGTTTTCTGGTGTGACCCAAACACATGGATCATATCTTTAAGCAATATATTAAAGTAAGTTGTATACATTTCTATTATTATTATTTTCCTTTTTCAGCTGTATTTGAGGCATATGGAAGTTCCTGGGAAGTTCCACAGCTGTGGCAATGCCGGACAATTAACCCACTGCTCAGGACGTGGGATCAAACCCACTCTGCCTCAGAGACAATGCCAGACCCACTTTTTTTTTTATTAGAAGTATAGCTGATTTACAATGTTGTGCCAGCATTGTATAGTGAAGTGACCCAGTCATACAAGTACATAAATCCCTTCCATCATAGTCTGCTCCAAGAGACTGAATATAGTTCCTTGTGCTACAGAGTAGGACCACATTGCTTATCCATTCTAAATGTAATGATTTGTATCTACTAACCCCAAACTCCCAGTCCATCCCACGCCCTCCTCCCTCCCCCTTGGTAACCACAAGTCTGTTCTCTACGTCTGTGAATCTGTTTCTTTTTGTAGACAACATGAGATTCTTAACCTGCTGCACCACAGCAGGAACTCCAGGTTGTGTACATTTCTATCTCTACCACTGGAACATAAATGTTTCCAGGACAAGGTTAAATATGTGTACCTTGAATAAAGGTTGTCCTCAGTGAATGCTTATCGAATACACTGTATACATAGTCCAAAGGTAAATAAGAAATTGTTTGATTGATGCACCAAGCCTAAGTTTTGGTTCAGAATCTCTTGGTGGTAGAGGACTTTCAACCATCTGTAGTTGGAAGGAAAATGAATACCTCAAGCCAGAGACCATTAAGCAAATTTCTGAATTTTGGAGGGAAATAGTCCTTAGAGAGTTTTCAGTAAAATGAGGACAGAACATCTACCTGCCCAGATAAACATGAACATTAAATACTAATTTAACAATTTAGAACTCAGTGTTTGATTCTCTACATGTTCTTCATGATGGAAAATAATGTCCAGGAGTTCCTATCACGGCTCAGTAGAAACAAATTTAACTAGTATCCATAAGGACCGTAAGTTCAAACCCTGCCCTTGGTCAGTGGGTTAAGGATCTGGCATTGCCGTGAGCTGTGGTGTAAGTAGCAGAAGCAGCTCAGATCTGGCATTGCTGTGGCTGCCATGTAGGCCGGCAGTTACAGCTCTGATTCAACCCCTAGCCTGGGAACTTCCATATGCCCATAGGCTGCGGATGCAGCCCTAAAAAGACAAAGAAAAAAAAAAAAAGAAAATAGTGTCTAGTAACTAGGGTGTATGTTTTCCTTACCAGAAAGTATAAAAGTCACAAATTAAGAAATATGGCCAAAAAAAAAAAAAAAAAAAGATGCCCAATAAGAAATGATTACCAAAGAAAAATCCTGTGACAGTTCTGGTATCTAAATTTCAACAATTCTAAATCATCTAAACCAAATTAATACCAGAGACAGCCGTGTCATATGCTAAGAGACTTCGATAGAAATTAGGAGACCAGTTAGGAAACTTTCCAATGATCCAGACCAGAGGTGATGCTGTCTGGGCCACAGTGGTCACAGTGCCCACGGTGAGAAGGAGGTGGACTCAAGGAACTCCAGTGAAGGTAAACCCAAGCGTAGTTTCTGATGACTGGAATGTGGGACTGAAGAGAAAGCAGGGAGGTGAGGCTTTTGACTTGGTGAAGTCAGATGGGAAGACTACAAGAGAAGCAGATTTGCAGAGTACCTCCGGAATTCAGCTGAAATATGTTAAACCTAAGAGTTGAGCTGCCTAGTAGAGAGGTTCTTCTAAGGAGAGATGTATACCAGGCACGTGGATACACTTCACAAAATAATCACTGTAATCACAGTAACCCTAAAAGAGAACCTGAGTTTTCAGGTGAACAGAAGTTCAGAGGAATAAGACAACCTGTCCAAAGACAATACAGCCAGAAAGTGTCCGATATCATATACACATAATGTGCAACCACTTTTTTTTTCTTTCTAGGGCCACACCGGTGGGATATGGAGGTTCCCAGGCTAGGGGTCGAATCAGAGCTACAGCTGCTGGCCTATACTACAGCCACAGCAATGGCCAGATGCAAACTGCATCTGCAACCTACACCACAGCTCAGGGCAATGCAGATCCTTAACCCACTGAGTGAGGCTTGGAGTCAAACCCACAACCTCATGGTTCCTAGTCGGATCTATTTCTGCTGCACCATGATGGGAACTCCCACAACTACATTTTATCTATGTGAGCTATACATTTCATTTGAGATTCATTTATAGTTTGATGATTTCACACATGTATGTCTCACATATGCAACTAGATGGCAAGGCCCTCAAAAATAGGGACAGCTCCTTATTCTATTCCATATCCCAACGATGGCTAATATACCACCTTCTCAGCTGCAAATCCCCCGTAACAACTGATTTTACTCTGAGTAACTACACACTGTAGAAAGACAAATTTGAAGGCTGGAGGAAAACAGAAATCCTGTCCTCTACCCCTGACCTAGGTAGAATTTTCTTGTCACTAGCCAAACACACATGTATCCTAGAAGAAGAAAAGGAGAAAATGTGACCTTAACTCTGTTATGAAACCTCTCTGTTAGGGCTCCCTTCTGGGTCCAGGTGTTATCCATCAGCTCTCTGCTGTCACCTGTAAATAGCTACTTATTAAACTGTCCTCCAATCACCCCGTTTGAGAGTACTTAGTGTTTCCTGCAGGGCTCTGCCTGAAACAGGGAGGATTCCAAGGAGAGGGCCAACCTACAGGAGTCAGGTCTGCAGAGGGCCCCAGAGAGGGAACTGGGGAAACATACGCCCCATGATAATGCTCCTCCCTTCAACCCCAATTCTGTCACTGTTCTCCATAAACACAACCAGAATCTATAGGGCAAGGGAGTCCATTGATGGAGAAAGGTAGAGAGAGTACCAGGAGGGCCAAGGGGACATACCTTTCTGCCTGTAGTCGTCCTCATGTAGAAACAGAAAAGCATCCATTTCCCCCTCTCTCCACCCCCCGGCCCATGCACCTTCCTTCCCACGCCCCAGCTGAAGGGGTGGGTACTACAGGCTAAAACATTAACAGGGAGTCAGAACATGAGGCCCTGATCTCCTCACTAACTGAACACAGTCATGTAACTCCCTTGTCTGTATGAAAAAACCTGGACCTCCCTGTTCCCATCTGGGGTTCTGTGAAATCTGTCCTTTGAGGCTCCCCTGTAGAGCTGTGCTGCCCAAAGCAGCTCCGGAACACCCAAAATGTGACTGTAGCAACAGCAGAACTAAAAATTTCATCTTAAAAATGTTCATGAATGTACGTCTTCTGGTGAAAATGTTTATCTTTTACACTTTTAATTCGTTTAAATTACATGGTCATCTGAAGCTTGTGGCTTCCATACCTGACGGATACACAACATTTCCATCAATGCAGAAATTTCCACTGGAAGTGCTGCTCCAGAGACAACATAGTCAAAATAGAGATTACCTCCTGACCAGCTGATGCTATACTTTTTAAGGGAATGGCATTCTCTATGCTCCTTTATTCTACACCCCATCATCCTGCACTTGAAAATATTGGGAGAAACCTTTTTTATTTTTATTATTTTAATTTTTTATCTTTTTAGGGCTGTACCCACAGCATATGGAAGTTCCCAGGTTAGGGGTCAAATTGGAGCTGTAGCTGCAGGGCCTACACCACAGCCACAGCAACGCTAGATCCGAGCTGTGTCTGTGACCTACACCACAGCTCACGGCAATGCTGGATGTTCAACCACTGAGCGAGGCCAGGGATCGAACCTACCTCCTCAAAGATACGAGTTGGGTTTCTTACTGCTGAGCCATGATGAGAACTCCAGCAACTTCTTTTTTAAAAAACACTTGGAGTTCCCGTCATGGCTCAGCAGGTTAAGAACCTGACATAGTGTCTATGAGGATGCGGGTTTGATCCCTGGCCTTGCTCAGTGGGTTGAGGATTCGGCATTGCCACAAGCCATGGTGCAGTTTGCAGATGTGCCTCAGATCTGGCATCGCTGCAGTTGGCAGCTGCACTTCTGATTTGATCCCTAGCCTGGGAACTTCCTATGCCACAGGTGTGGCCCTAAAAAGCCAAAAAAAAAAAAAAAAGTAAATAATAATAATAATAAATATGTAAAATAAAAACTCTTAAGTCCCTATCAGCCAGCTTAAATTAAATGCACATGAATAATCGAACCCCTAGGAACCCTTCTCCAGCCACATCCTTCTCCCTCCTTCCCAAGGAGTAACCACCATCTTGGCTTGGTGTTTATCATTTCCAGTCATGCTTTTAACTTTTACTATATGTGTACCCATAAACAAAGACAGAATTCTTCGAGTGGGCCAAAACCCATAATGTGCCCTTCAGATGACTGGATTCCTAACGGGGAGAGAGTTTACATCCTTATAAAACATGGATGTTTCCCCAAACCAGATGATTTCTGAGACATGTTTCTAAGTAGCCTACCAGGCTCAGATTGTAAAGTCTGTCTCTGGAGGAAACAGCAAGCTTGCATTTATTTAAACTCACATATGAAAATCATTCTGAGGGATTGCAGAGGCATAGAAGGGCATAGTTCCAAGCAAGGAATACCACAACTGTCTTCACAAGCAAAATAAATCTGAAGAACTGAGGAAACCATCTGATAAGTTCGATAAAGGTTGTCCAGAGGCAAACATGTGAAGTCACTCCCTGTTTTCTTTGGACACCCAGATTCTCTAATGAATTGCCACTGTCCCATCCTGTTCCCCTCCCCGACCTCATAGATTCTGTCTTAGGCACCACAACTGCCCTCAGTTTTCTTCCTCGTCTGAAAAGCTCTAGTAAATCAGCCACGTATTCTACTGGGTTCCCCAGAAGCCGATGCTGCGATAAAGACATTGGTGCGCATGCTCTATTAAGGAGGTACTCCCCCCGAGAAGCCACTGAAAGAGTGAGGAAGCAGGCTGTGGGCAAGGAGGACGTCTGATTCCTCGGAGGAATTCTGGAGAATAAGTTACTCCTCAGAATTGCCTCCATCCTCTTTGAAGCTGGGCGTTGGCTTTTAAATTCAGACCCCCGGACGTCCTTGGCTAAAGGCCACCTGGCAGTAGGGTGGGAGGAGGCCTTCACGGCCCTGCAGTTCCGGCTCTCTGCAGGGTTGGGCCATTGCAACAAAGACACATCAAAGTCAGGGGAGGAAAGAACACAAAGGGTTAAAGTGACCATAGGCAGTCGGGCTCAGCTCTAGCCATGTCCACCACACCACAACACCTGGCAGGGTTGATGCATCATTGTGTTTCAGTGGTGATCTAATCCTTGAGCTAATGGGATGACTTTAGAATTTCAGAAGTTACCATTTACAGTTGAGAGATCTTTTAATACTTGTACTTCCCCAAAGCTCCCCACTTCAGCTATGAAAATGGACTTTAAACAGTCACTGGATGCCATTGCGAGCTAAAGAGCTTAAGTAAGAATTGTTTGGCTTGGCTCTTTTTTGCCTATAACTGCATGGGATTTGATTTCATGTATGAAGCCAGTATTTGTCCAATTATATCCTGAACTAATCTTAGTGTGACACTTGGCTTTGGACTTTAGGGCTATTTCCCAGTGACGGAACAGTACAAAGCCCCCTCTCTCTGCCTCCATGGGCACTCTCAGGACAAGGGGGCAGCTCAGGTCAGACTGGCTTCAGTATTCTTCACATGTTATCCTAAACATCTTGTGGCATCAGGAGCCCAGTGACCCAGTAAAATGCAAACTCAATCTGTAAAGGATAAACCCTCCGTACGAAACCCAATGTTTCAACCCTATGTTTCAACCGTATGTCCCCTAGGAAAGGGACCTCAGATAAGAAAAAGAAATTGGTAGAATGAGATCCTCACTAGGGAGCATCCCTACCTACATGGGATGGGTAGCCTGGCAGCTTTTAGCGATTGCAAAATAGGGTGAGGCCAAGTGGGAGGATCACAGCAAGAAAGTTGCAACCAAATCCTTCTGGGAAATGTCTATGCAAATTCACAAGCTGGATTACACTGCATGGGCGCTTCCAACATTCGTAAATGGACTGATGGCCTGCTGTGACCAGGTGCCATCTTATGAAATGGGTACACATCTGCCCTCTAAGAAATATTTTGTCACAGACCCAATAAACACTTCTCGGTATGGCAGAGAAAAATGCCTCCAGGGACTTGAAGCAGAACCTCTGAGTCATAATTCTGCCGATAGTCAGCCCCAAATACTCTCAGCCTCATTAAAGCATTGTGTCCTGAACTGAACTGGGAAGAGTCTAGGAACAAGTGCCTATAAGGAGTATAAATAATACTATAGCAGGGTGGAGGGTGAAAGAGGGAGAGGGTTTGAAAACCAGAAGTTTGAAAAACAAGCCTAGCTCCAGCTCTACTGCCCTATACTTTATTCTGTATTCTCTGAAATATTTTTTAGCCTTCATTGGTTTTAATTTATAACTTCAAGTCTTTTCAAACATTGAAAGTGGATAGAACATTAAGTTACCAATACCTAGGCACCCACCATCACTACTAAATCTGTGTCTCTGTTCCTTATTTATGGTGTCATTCATTAGAAATATTGGTTAGAATGTAATCTTTTTTCCCTATGGTTTATGTTTTTTGAATCTTAAGAAATCCTTCCCTATCATAATATTATAAAAATACTTTCCCATATTTCCTCCTAAATGCTTAACAGTTTTTCTTCTCACATTTTGGTGTTGAATCCATCTGGAATTTATTTCTGTATGTTAGAAAGGGATCTAACTTTATTTTTTCTAGATGGGTGGTATTTTTTTTTTTTTTGAATAGTCTATCCTTCTCCACTGATCTTTAATGCCACCTGCATTGTATACTTTATTCCATGTATAAGTAAGTCTGTTACCAGGTCTTCTATTTCTGTTCCTGGTCAATTTGTCTATTTCAATGTGTCATTACCACATTTCTTATGTTTCTAGACTTGCATATAAGTTTTACGTCAAAGTCAAAAATTTCCCTCCTTTTCTTCTTAAGATTCTGATGGCCATTTTGGCTCTTTGCTTTTCCAAAGAAACATTTTATGATGAATTTGTGAAATCCTATGGTCAGTTTGGTTGGAGTTTCATTGTAATTATATATCAATGTGGTAGAGAACAGCTATCCTTACTGTACTGATTCTATCTCTAAAGAAATAAGGTATACTTTTCTCCATTTGTTTAGTTTCTCTCTTATTTTTTTGACCATATTAAGACTTTAGGTTCAGAATATTCACCACCCTTTGTTAGATTTATTCATAAGCACGTTTTTGTTGGTGTTGTTGCTGTTGCTAATGGCACCTTCTTTTTAATTTACATTTTCTACGTATTTGTTGTTCATGCAGAGAATACTATTGCTTTTTGCATATTAATCATGTAACCAGCAACCTTATTGAACTCTTTTGCCAACTCAAGTAGTGTACAGAAATATTGGGTCTCCTATATGATAATATTGAAGATAATACTGTTTATTCCTTTCCAATATTTATGCTTTATTTTTCATATCTTACCACATTACCTAGGACCATTGACCTAGGTCAATGCAAAGTAAAAATAATGATAATAATCACAGCTTTCTTCTCTTGACTTTATTAGGATACAACCAAAAGTTCACCATGAAGAAAGATATTTGCTAAAGATTTTTGATACGTGCCCTTTATCAATTTCAGAAATCTCATGCCTCAGGTTTCCACTACAGATGCAAGAAGAAGGCATCCTCGCGCTTTCTGTCTGTCTGAATGTGGCAGCCCAGATTGAATGGAGGAATACAGAGGGAAATAAGAAATTAAAAAAAAAAAAATTTTGCCTACTCATATTATACTAAGAGGATTTTCTAATAAACACAGCTTTAATTTTATCAAATGCTTTTTATATTAATTCATTGGAATAATCATAACATTTTTCTCCTTTAGAGTGTTATTGTGTTGTATTATAATGATAGATTTGTTGAGGTTAAAACTTTCCTGTATTTATGGGCTACAGTCTTCTTTGTCATGATGATTAATTTTGCACATGCACTGCTGATTTTAATTCACCAGATTTTGTTATTTTTGTATTTATATTTTAAGTAAGATTTGACCTACATTTTTTTCTTTATTGCTCTTGACTGATTTTGTGATAAAGTAATATTGCCTCTTAAAATAGTTGTGGAGTTTTGCCTCTTTTTCTGAAAGAGTTTGTGTAATTATTACTTTTCTTGAGATTTTGGTAAAAATTACCAGAAAACCACCTAGGCCTAAGGAAATTTGGGCCTAGAAGTTTTTTGATATCTTTAATACCTACAGATTTATTTAAACTCCCCATTTCTTCTTTAGTTAATTACGGAAAATTATATTTTCCTGAGAAATTCCCAATTTGGTCTACATTTTATAATTTATTATAATAAAGTCATTCTACATTATTATGTTATATTTCTTTAATCTCCAATTATATTTTAATTTTCATTATTAATATTATTTATTAATGTAATATAATATGTGGTTCTACTTCCATATTGGTTTTATTTATTGTTATTCTTATCTATTGTTAGTCTTTCAAAGAACCAACTTTTGGTTTTATTGATTGTCTTTTACATGCTTTTGTTCAAATGTATTATTTCCTATTCTTAAAGTTTCCTTCATTCTACTTACTTTGTGTTTATTCTGGTTTTGTTTTTCTTCAAACTCTTTTATATGGAATTAGATCGTGAGTTTTTTGTCTTTCCTATATAATATGGGCATTTAATGCTGAACATTTACCTCTGAGTGCTGCTTTAGCTGCATCTCACTAACTCTTATGTGAATATTTTCACTCCCATTCGGGTCTCAATATTTTCACATTTTCTGATGTCTAATTTCATTTTTTACTTACAAATTACTTAAAACTGCTGTTTTTCCTTTGTTTCCAAATATAGAGGAAAAAGGGTTGATTTTATTTCTCTTTAATTCTATTTTTATTTCATGTGACCAGAGTAAATATCTATAAAATGATGTTTTGATATTTGTGGCCTAATACATGATCAATTTTCATAAAATTTCCATGCATACCTCTAACGACTGTAGATTCTTAAATATAGAATTTTAAGTTCTACATATAGTCCCCATTACTTCAAGCTTGTTAATTGCATTGTTTGAAAATTCTACATTTTTCCTAATAAGTATTTGCTAAACATATTAGTCCTGATTTTTTTAAAAAAGTATTAAAATCTCATGTGTTAATGTATTTGCCAAACCATACCTGTAATTCTGCTGACTTTCAGTCTATATACCAACTTCAAGCATCAAAATCGGTTCACATCATTTATTAGTGCTTTCAAGTACACGAACGTTGCCCTTTCTTTCTTGTGAACTCAACTACACACGTGTAATATTTAAAAAGATTTTATCTAACTTTACCAAGTGGTTTTACCAAAAGGTTTTTCAAGATTTGTTTGTTTATTTGTTTTGCTAACTTGCCATACATTCAGAAGCAGAATGTAACTGAAGCGAAGGAGACAAGAAGAGAAGGGACAAAGGAAGGAAGGAAGGAAAGAAGGAAGGAAGGAAGAAGGGACGGGGAAGGGAGGGAAAGGACAGAAGGGGGAAAGAGAGAGGGAGGAAGGAAGGAAAAGAAAAAAGACATTCTAAAGATTTTTTTTCTGTATATTCCTCTAGGTTATCTATTGTCTAGGTATTTTAAAAATTCCATTGTCAGCCTACAGTGAGGAAATGTATGTGGGAGTAGGCTTTCCAGTTCCTTTTTATCAGTTTTCTTCTCTCTGTGCTGGAACAGAGAACCACTCCCCATCGCAATGCTGGGGGAACAATTTCAATCACACAATAAAAGCACATGTTGGGGACCATCTCCTGTGCCTTCTAACCTAATTAGTTCATATTTGAGGCTTTCAATGAAAAAAAAAAAAAACCACTTAGGAAGCTTCTGCTGAGTTTTTCTTCTCATGTATACTAATTATTATAGCAACAATCACATAATCAACCTCTTGGGCTGTGAGAAAAAACAAAGGTGTGAGTGGCTAATTGCAAATGCAAGTGGTCTGTTGCTTGTGCAATCAGCAGATCTCCAGCATATTAAATTTGGTGCCCAGCCATAGCATAAACATTACAAGTGGCAGAGGTTGTCCTTCTAAAACTGACCTCACAAAGCACTTGCAATTTTCCCCAACTCTTCAACCTTTTGCAGCTCTTTTTAAAAATATACAATAGTTCAATATAAAAAAATTAATAACTCAATCAAAAAATGGGTAGAAGATCTAAATAGACATTTCTCCAAAGACATACAGATGGCCAAAAAGCACATGAAAAGGTGCTCAATTATTAGAGAAATGCAAATCAAAACTACAATGAGGTATCACCTCATGTCAGCTGCAATGGCCATCATCAAAAATTTTACAAACAATAAATGCTGGAGACAGTGTGGAGAAAATTGAACCCTATTTCACCATTGGTGGGAATGTAAATTGGTACAACCACTGTGGAGAACAGCAGGAGATTCCTCAGAAAACTAAATATAGAATTACCATACGAACCAGCAATCCCACTCCTAGGGCATCTATCCAGAGAAAACCATAATTTGAAAAGATACATGCACTTGAAGTTTCATTTCAGCAATATTTACAATAGCCACGACATGGAAGCAACCTAAACATCCATCAACAGAGGAATGGATAAAGAAAATGTGGTACATATATACAATGGAATGTAATGCCTTTTGCAGCAACATGGATGGATGTAGAGATTATCATAGTAAGTGAAGTAAGACAGAGAAACACAAATGTCATGATATCACTTATATGTGGAATTTTAAAAAATGATACAAATGAACCTATTTACAAAACAGAAAAAGATTCACAGACTTAGGAAATTTATGGTCGCCAAAAGGGAAAGTTGAGGGGGATGGGTAAATTAGGAGTTTGGGATTAACATATACTCACTACTATATATAAAATAGATAATTAACAAGGACCTACTACATAGCACAGGAACTTTATTCAACATTTTGTAATAACCTATATGGGAAAAGAATTGAAAAGGAATGGATACATGTATCTATATAGCTGAACCACTTTGCTGTACACCTGAAACTAATGTGTACAGCAAAGCGATTCAGCTATACAGATAACACAACATTGTAAATCAAGTATACTTCAATATAAAATAAAAATTAAATTGGTAAAAAATAAAAATAAAAAGCACAAATGAACAACAACAAAAATCACTGTCTTTGGCACATTTAATGATTTCATTCCATCTACTTTCCAAGCTGTGCCCATTGGGTCCTCCAAATCAGAAGTTTTAAAATGAAAATGAATTGGTAATAAATAAGGTTTGTATCTAGTGGTAACATTTTAATGCTATAATGCAAGTCAATTATATCTTTCAAGAAAGTAAGAGCTGTTTTCAGTGTCATCTGCTATATTTATTGCACAGAATCTAAAATGGAAAACAGTAGTTAGCTGTAAACACTGAGCTAATGGTCTTCTTTCTATTCTAGATCTAATGAGGCTCAAAACCTGCACAATGGGAAATAATTTAACAACAGTATTTATATAGATGATAAGTCTGGTTCTCTGACCCATATGGTGATGTACAGCAATGTTGCAAAGTAGATATCTTCCAGATGGACATTAAAACCTCAGCCCCATTCATTCCAGTTTCTCCACTGGGAGCTGACAAATGGAGAGGGCAAGGCTGGTTTATTTTTTAAACTGACCCGAAGAGTCCTTAGATTAGTTAATCGGTTTTGACCTCCTCTAAAAGAACCTTTGGAAGTTACCTCTAGGATACAATTTTCAAAAAGGCGACATATCGTGACAATGTTTAACTGGGTTCTAAAAATTACTGTGGTACTCTAGGATTGGTGATCAGAACATTTGCATATAAGCCCGGGCTCTCCTGTATGACTGTGAAAAAGGACTAAGCTTCATGAAGCCTCAGTTTCTACATCTGTAAAATAATGAGAGTAATCCATAGCTTACTCCCCTGAAAGGATGAGTGCTTTGTAAATTCTAAAGTTCCTAAAATAATCTGCTGCTATTTTTATCATTTATGGGGATGATTTAGCTCTGAAACAAATCATGGATTGCTGAGCCCATGCCTCAGTGAATTCTGCCATCATGTGTTTACAATGAACTTTTGGCCTGTGACATGCTTTGACTCCTTGGCTAATGACTCCAACAGCCACATGTGAAGGGTCCTCTTTTGAGTGCTATGTGGGTGTGTTTTCCTCATATTTTCTGCAGATGTTTCAGCTGAGTGTCAAAGTCAGGCCTCTTGGAGCCAGCCATGGGGGAAGAGCTGTCATTTTCCATGACCCAGGATCTCCTAAGTCAAGCCCCTTTCTTTTCCTACCCAACTTCAACTTCCAGTAAAGTTCAGAGTTTCATAGAGAGAGAAGTGTCTTGCCCAAAGGCAAAATGGTATTAAATAGCCCACTAAGGACCTTGCTCATCAGTCCTGTTTTTTGTGGGGCCCATCTTTTGTTTTGAGCTCGAAGGCATCTTTGATTTCATATTGTCTCCAGCAGTTTCACGAGATCAAATTCATCAAACGCATCCCGGATGATTGGGGCTGACAGTTTAAATGTCAGTTTTAAGAATCGACATCCAAAACGACTTCATATTAAGATAAAATTGCAATCTATTCATTCAATTATCTGCCCTTTTCATCTTTACTACCACACACACAAAACCATTAGGTCCTCATATTAGAAACAAAAGTCTCTTAAGAAACCAAGTAAGAAACAATGCCTTTTCAGGGTGGTCAACACTTAACGCCAAAGGGATGAATCATTAATACAATTCAGGTATCACTAGAAGTATTTAATGTTCCTAATTACTGCCCCTGGAATCACACCAGGTAGGACAGGAACTGGGCCCAAGACAAATCCACCAGCACATTAAATGTTTCCTCTATCGAAAACGCATGTCATGGGTTGAGATGACTTTTAGGAAGTCATATAATAGGATACAAAGACAATATGATGAATTAATTTTCATATTTTCATCCCTATAGTCTACTTTCCACCCACAAACAGCTTGTAAACATCTTGGCATAATACCAGTCTGGTTTTGTACTTTTTATAAAGTAATGTATCAAATAAATAATCCTGTTCCAGCTCCCTGCAAAAATCCATGCCCTGATATACTCAGAAGAGTTTATGGCTGTTAATCCCGTGTCTCTGTTTGCCCTTGGATATTTCCACGGCGATTCTCCTTCTACTTATGGGGAAATAACCCATTTTATTGTGCTTACTGCCACATGATCAATTTACAGAATCAGTTACTGACCAAGTACATCACATTTTAGTTATTTCCTTCAAATCTCACTTCCTTTCAATGGAATAGGATGGTCCCTAAGGAGAAAATTCCTTTTTTTTTTCTTCCCATGTCACAAAGCAAAAATAGCATAGAAATAAAGAGAAATTTACCTTACTGCTTTATGTAAGAGGATGGCTGATATTAACGCATGTTTTTTTCTTTTTAGAGCTGCACCTGCAGTATATGTAAGTTGAATTGGAGCTTCAGCTGCCAGCCTATGCCACAGCCATAGCAATGCCAAATCTGATCTGTGTCTGTGACCAACACCACAGCTCATGGCAACACTGGATCCTAAACCCACTGAGCGAAGCCAGGGATCAAACCCATATCCTCATGGAAACTAGTTGGGTTCTCAACTCATTGAGCCACAATGGAAACTCCAGATGTTGTTAATGCTTTGAAATGTTTCTAAGAGGTGGCAAACACACGTCTCACACCTGTGCCCAAGTACCCACAGACTCAGTGAATACTGATCTGGGGTTAGAGATGGATCAGACAGAATACAGGAAATGTAGGGCAGAAGAGATAGTTCCTCTGCTTAGGCAGAGACCAGTTTAAAGGCACACGGTTAAGGTGAAGCTCAACACAGACCCACATTAGTAAGCAAGTCCTCTCTGAAGGTATTTGGGAAGAAGACAGTCTCAGCTGCAGGCAGAGGTATCAAGCAAGGTGAGTTCGAAACCTAGTTGTAAGCCAGAGGTGCCATGCAGAGGGTCAAAAGAAATTTCTAGAGTCAAAATCCAGGGCAGATGGGACACAAATGAGAGAAAACTGGGATCCCAGTCTCTGAGATGGAAGTTTTTAGAAAAAAAAAACAAAAAATTATATCCCATCCCCTTCAGCAGTATCCATGCTGTCCAGAAGGCATGGGAGGGCTTATTAATCTTGGGAACAGGTAAACTGGGGTTTGCTTTAAGTATGGCTCCTTTGGAAAGATAGATAAGAGAGCTGCATTAAAGTTTTCAAAAACGTTCTTTGAATTATCCCTCACTTTCTCCCAAATCTCTTCTTTCGGCAGCTGTCCCTATTACCTTTCTCCCCAGACTTGCCCAGCTTGCCTTTACTATCTCCTTTTCTCTATGTACTGTCTTTACTCTTCTTCCCCCCATAAAGATTCTCCTAGTGCATCTCCTCCATCACCCGTTTTTTCTAGAAAAGTGAGCTTAACTCAATTAACCCTCTTCACTCACTCCATTTTCCTTCTCAGAAAAACAAAGGCTTGTGCGACCTTGACAAAATGAAATACCAACTAGTTAGCCAAAAACCACTGTCTCTCAATTATATTTTTAGGGACAATTTATTCCATCAAGGTACATCTTTTTCAAGAAGCTTTCTTTCATTTCTTCATCCACTCCCTGACTTCCTTGCTCACTCTCTCAAAAATTCATTTGACAAATATTAAGGTTTTGTTTGCAGAGGAACTGTGTTAGATGGTGAAAAAGTAAAACGACTAAGACACAGTGCCCATCTTCAGAAAGTCACAGTCCTTTGGGGAAGGGGGACATCTAAATAAATTCCAGCTGAGTGTACTCTAAATAAGTACAGAGTCATATGGAAGCATAAAAGAAAAAGCCATGATTTGCCTGAACAATAGGGAAGGTTTCAAAGCAAAAATATATTTGGGATGGTCCTTGGGGAGATGATTAGAAATTCTTCAAACAAACAAAAATGCCAAATAGCAACCATCAAGCTTGTTTGCTCCAGAAGTTGTGTTGAGCCCTTTCCATGGATCAATGTGGATCATCTCATTTAATCCACATGATAGTCCCAATGAGACTGATATTTTTTTTCTTTATCTAACAGATCATGAAATGGGCAAAGAAGAGTCAGTTGCCCAAAGGAGATGTCAGACAGAGAAACATGCATGCAAGGCACTGTCTGTGAAAAACCAGAAATTACTTGGGGAATGATCAGTCATTTCATGTGCTTAGGATGCAATAGGAAAGAAATTCTATGAGAAAAAAGTTAAATAAATGAGACCAGGACCATATCTGGAAAAGTCTTACTAGAGTTTGAAGTAATGCATTAGGCAGCATGGAATACTTAATAATTTCCCCTTTCTTTCCCCATAATGTTTATGGTATAGAGAAGAGATGTATGCCCCTACCGAGGTCCTCTCTTGCTCTCTCCTTGCTCTGCTAATTAACTGCCATTGTGGGATGTGTGGACTGAACATAGATGCCCTGCCTCTTTGGGGTAGATGTGCTTGACTTCAGCTACAATAGTTATTACTTGGGTAACTCAAGGTTTCTCATGGCTGAAATAGAATAAGATTCTGACAATGATGAAGAATTACAGTCCAAGGGATGGCTTTAGCCATAGGAAAACTTCCTCACTCCCTACATCCTGTTCAGAAAGAAGTTCTGTTGAATGGGGATTACGGTAAAGTTCTGGTTCTAAGGAATGCCTTCCCCTAAAATCATTTGGGACATCCCCAAGAGAGGAGAAGCCACTCAATATCCAGAAGCCTCGCTCAGCCCTTTTCCCCATGCATGCTGGACCTTCCAATGCCATCACCCAAGTGCTGAGCAGAAGGAGCACCTCATCTTCCTGGTGGGCTTTGACCTTGACTTACAAAAGGCTTTCAGTTGGCTCTTGCTGGAGTACACATATTGAACTGCTCAAATCCTTCAACACAAGAAATTTAGGTATGCCAAGCAAAGACCATGACTTCTTCGTTGTCTATGATAATACTTAAAAAGATGTCAACAGAAACAATTTTAGTTAAATTGAGCCTTCCGAAGGTTCTCCTCCAAAGCAGTGATGGGACTGATGTGAATGCCTATGATTCGGGTAGGATGAGGCAGAGAAGTCTGAGGTTAAAAAAGAATAAAACACAAGGAAACAACTGCAGCACCAGGTAGAAGGTGCCACGTGACAAAGGAGAACTCAGAGGAGAGAGCACCTCTCTTTGCTGAACATTTTCCCTCATAATTGTGTAATAAATAGAAAACTGAGCTCTGTTTGATATCATTTCTGCTTCATCTTCACAAATAGAAAATATAAAGGTAAAGCAAAGTAAATGAATAATCCACAAATTGAAAAGCCTTGACCTGACTATATTCTTGCTTCCCAGTGTAGGTGGACAAATACAGATGCTGTCACATTCACATCATGATAGCTCTGTACTGATGAACAATTTGTATTTTCCTCGTTCTTTTCTCATCGGCTAAAATAGAGCCCGGCCCAAAGCAGAGAAGCCTGACAATAAACATTTCTGGGAATTCTCATGGGTTGGCAAATATATGCGGTTTTTTGGTTTGGTTGGGTTTTTTTGTTTTTTGTTTTTTTGTTTTTTTGTTTTTTTTTTTTTTGGCTTTTTGGCTGTTTGCTATTTCTTTGAGCCGCCCCTGCAGCATATGGAGGTTCCCAGGCTAGGGGTCGAATCGGAGCTGTAGCCGCCAGCCTACACCAGAGCCACAGCCACGCGGGATCCGAGCCGCGTCTGCAACCTACACCACAGCTCAGGGCAACACCGGATCCTTAACCCACTGAGCGAGGCCAGGGACCAAACCCGCAACCTCATGGTTCCTACTCGGATTCGTTAACCACTGTGCCATGATGGGAACTCCATTATGTGTGTTTTTTAAAATCCCTGTCAATCATTTTATGCTGGCCATTTTTTTCCTCTTCTGCTCTACTTCCTCCCCTTGAGTCCCTGCTAAAAATCATACAGCTAATAAGTGGTAAAGCCAAACCATGACTCAAATCCAATTCTGTCTGTCTTTGTATCTAATACTCCTAATCAGACTGGATTCTCATTATCTACTCCCAAGAAAGAATGGATCTTGGTCAAATTAATGAGTAATGACCCAAAGACATTAACCATATCCTTATGAATTTGGGGGCCCTAAATTGAATATGCTACTATTCAACTAGGAAAAGAAAGGGAAAGGCAGTTTGCAACCAAAACACCATTTCATTCACTTATGCCTGCATTTCATTTATGTATTTATTCAATTGATTTTATTCATATATATATATATATATTCATATATATAAATACATATAAGTAATATATATACATATATATAAGCAATATATATACATATATATACATATATATATACATATATATACATATAAGCAATATATATATATATTTATTTTACATCTGTGAGCCAGATATTGCTTGAAGCTGCTCACATGCTGGGGAATGGGGCAGCCTAGCCCCACCTCCCATATTCTTGGAGCCTACAATGGAATAGAAATTAGTATCTTCCAGAAAGCTTCCTTTCCCTAATCCATCCTGCAGATCACCAGACTAACGTTTCCCCTTGGCTCCAAAATCATCAGTGATTTGACAAAAGCAGCGCAATTCTTTTCCTTATCTTTCAAGGGCCCTGGTATGATCCTAATCTAACTAGCTATCTCTAAGGCTATTACTGAAATAATCATGCCACTTTAAACATGATGCAGTAGAAAGCCCACTAGACAAGGAGAAAGGAGAAATGTAGATTTGAATCTCATCTCTGCCACTATTAACTCTGGAAACTTAAACGAATAAGTTAATTTCTTTGAGCCCCAGGTACTGCATGTCTTAAATTAGAAGAGGGAATAGATTCAGATTCAACAGAGTTAAGGACTATTCATTGAACACCTAATATGTATCTGAATTTCACAAGGTATTTCCCCATATTACAATATTTACTTTATTTAAACCTCAGTTTAATAATGAGCAAAATGTAGACAAAAGATATTGACTTGAGGAAAGTTACATATCTCCTAATTCCATAGGTTTGGTTTGAACAAAGCTGTCTTGATTCCACTTTAAGACTGGAATGATGACCAGTCAGATGACTACAAGGGACTTTTCCAGCTCAAAATTTTGACCAGTCAGATGACCAATGACCAAAATTTTGACCAATGATGAGTAATCAGATGACTACAAGGGACTTTTCCAGCTCAAAATTTTGTTCCTGTCACCTTTGACATTTTATCTCTACTTCTCATCTACTCAGCACCAATCCTTTAGCCAAAGTTGATTTCTCACTGTTTCGAAAACATACTTTCCAGTGCTTATGGAATCCCCTTTTCCTCCTATCACCCTTTACATGTCTATGTAATTGAGCAAGATGACTTTTTCCCTTATTCCTTACAATCAGTAGATATATACTCATATACATTATTCATGAGATCTAAGATATTTCATGTTTAAGCACACCTAAGTATCATGGGTATAAATTAACCATTACATATCAAAATACCCTAGGTGTTTTATATCATGCAATGTGTTTCAAGTCCCATTATAAGCAAACATAACAAAAGTCCAAGAGTCTATAAAAGGGGCAATTTTTTTTCTTTTCTTTTTTTTTTTTTTTTCTCTCTCCAGGGCTGCACCCATGGCATATGGAGGTTCCCAGGCTAGGCGTCGAATCAGAGCTACAGCTGCTGGCCTATGCCACAGCCACAGCAATGCTGGATCCTCAACCTTCTGAGCGAGGCCAGGGATGGAACCTACAACTTCATGGTTACTAGTCGGATTCATTTCCTCTATGCCACAATGGGAACTCCAGGGGTAAATTGTAAATAAGGGAATTTTTCAGATAAACCTGACAAAAACAGATATTCCAGAGATTAAAACAGAATGGTATTTATACCTGTCCCCATCTCTGGCATCAGAAGTCAGAACATCGAGGATATAAAAATTCTGTGCATGCCAGATGGTTGGGCCATGGAAAGGAGGATTCTTTGTTTCCCAGATGCATATGCTGAGACCTAATTGATTGTTCAACAGATGAGGGAAATAAGACAAGAATCTCAAATTAGCCAAGAAGAGCTCGATTTCATTGCAGCTTATCTCTGATTTTAGTGGAACTCACACCTGAAAAGTTCCAAACCCCTAAGGAATATTGGGAAGACAGGGAAAGAACAGGTGAAAGGGAAAGTTCCTCTTATGGCTGCTATTGACCATAAAAGTAGAATTGTTTTAAAAGCCCACTTGTCATAAATGCATCATTTAAGTAAATCCACACAGTTTGAGAAGGAAAGTAGAAACCAGAGATGGTGCTAAGAATTCCAAGTCTTCTCCTTCTGTAGTTAGATTTAGTCAAGACCTTTCTAGAACAAGAAGCATAAAAAATCTCTGTTATTTTGTCAAGATTCATCTTAAACACTAACTGCTCTGTGAAATGTGTGTTGATTACTCAACCTTAAATGGCTCTGATCATTCTTATCATTCCTTTCTTTCACCACCACCCTTTCCCTGATGTATTATGGCTATCTTTATCTTTAGTCCTAAAATTCTTTGCTACTTTTATGCCTGGGTTTTCAAGGACTAGTAAGTCCAGATCCTTTGTCCAAAGAGCTCCTCAAGACATTGGCTTCTTCTGTCTTGAATTCCATACATGCTCTGTCATGATCTTTTAAGATGTATGCCCATCTATAAAATCTAAATCACCTTGAAACTCACCCAGGAGTTCTTTGAAGAGATTCCTTCCATTCTTGAACCTGTGTGCTACTCACATGAATTCAGATTTAGTCTCTCCCTTACTCTGGAATTCAGAATGGGATTCAAAATAGCCAACATGGTATTATTTTTCTGGCTTGGCATTAACAGTTTTAAGTTAGAACCACACCAGAGCATCATAGCATGCATGGAACGAACTCAATTGTCTTGTCCTTTAAATGTGGATGGAATTGCTCTGCCCATCAATGACTAAGAGGCTAGCAGAGAGTCTCTCTGCTCTATAACTGCATGTCTGTCTTAGTTTTGTCCCCACTGCCAGACCATGCAAGGGCCCAAGGTGGGCACTTTCTAGCACTCATCTGGAGAAGTAGAAGTGACTCACACATGTAACTCTCCCTATGAAAATAGCCTCTTGCCTGTGGACAAAACAAAACAAACAAAAAAAATGTCTGTCATTCACCAAGGTCAAAGTACCATGTGCCTATCCTAAAGCCCCTCATCCAGGTCATAGTAGTTCAATGCCAGCTATACAACTAAAAAAACTCACCTGGGCTAATACAAACCTCAAATCACCAATGCTAAAAGACTCTGCCCTCACACTAAGTCTATGTCCAAAATCCATATATCCTGGCCCACCAAAAGCCTTGCTACAAGTATAATTTGCTCCCCCCAATTTCGCTCTTTGATATTAATTTCTTGGTTCCACTTACCAATGAAAAAATTATTGGAGGATTTTGAAATTATTACCTGAAAACTCCAGCCTCATTTCTCCTGCCCGCCACTTAGTAGCAAAAGCCCCATGCAGCACAATGCAACCCAAAGTGAATGCTTTATGCAGGGACCTCCCTGGGTTTCTAGGAAGAAGGGCTGAATCATGCCAGTTATTCTTTCCAAATTCACTAATCCATAAGTCCCCCATATTCACTGATGGGGAGTGGATTATGAGGTAAAGAGAAGCCAGGAGACATAGCTGATGGAAGAAAACATCACAAGTAGAGGCAAACCATCCCTCCCTTCACAGTATGCAGCAGTGACACAGTATTACCTCACTAGCAACACCTTAAAAAAAATCTCATTTAATGGATGTTCCGAATACATGTAGTTATTGGCATGAAACTGAAGTGGAAAGAAACCTGGGTGTTTTTCCTTTGCTCTTTTACGGCCACCCTAAGAGAAAACCTTTATATGTGTGAAATTTGCAAACCCTCCTGAAATATACATTAATTCCTAACACCCCCCCACACACACCCACCCAGCACACAGGCTTAGTCAAGGGATGAGATATTTTATTGATTCTAAGAGGTTTAATTAGGGAGTTCTTTCAAATTAAGTTCACAATCAGTCATTTCTCACTCTGGCTCAGGACATGTTTCCGACCAGCTGTTTCAACTGCTTTTTCCCACGTGGACTAGTAGGAAATACCAAAAGAGGTTTTTGTCCTGGAAACATCACGGTACTGATTTTCCAGGTGGCTGTCCCAAGGCTTAGCCAAGGCCAGGCTTCCCCCATATCTGCATAATTGCAAAATGTTAAATTGGAAAGGATAACACAAACCATCTAGGATAATGCTGTCATTTTTGCTCAGTTTAAAAAACAAATCTGCTGAAAACAAGTGATTATTTTCAGGCTCCTTCAATAGCTGCAATGGTACAATCCAGGCTGGAATGCACACCATGTGAGCCCGGGAAGAGGAATCTCTTTGCTTTGATGTCTTCTTCATAGCTCTTGGACCAAGCAAGGGCCACCATTTTGATTGCTCTGTTCTAGTGGCTGCAATGTCATACACTAAGAAAAATAGGAACATGAGCTAAAACAATTATGGTTCCACCCAAAGCGCCGTGCATATTTTTGTTAGGGCCAGAGATGGTGAGGTGCAGACATTCTTCATCCAAAGTTGTTTGACCTCTGCGTGATTGAAAGTAACATCTGGTCTCCAGGCTTCCAGCGGTGTTTCCCCTATCAAGAGGTAGCCAATTGCAGACAGATGTGACATTTCCTCAACACGCTGTGTTGACATCACTGACATACACCATATTTGAACAACAGGCAGCCAAGCTTCTCAACACCTTTAAATCCAGAGCAAATTCAGTCTAAGATGGCGGCAGAGCTATCCCCTGTGTGGACTTTTCCAGAGAGGAAGAATGAGTCCAGATCCCATGCTGACCACTCTCCACATTTTTTCTGCTCCACATCCTGTCACTTAAGACCCAATGCATTCTTTTTTTTATACAATCAATGTGAATCACAGAACACAGTACTAAAGTTGTGAACAAGTATCTGGCCTACAAAAAAACAAAGGATACATTTTCAATTTCAGCCACCCACAAAAGCCCTCAAATGAACACTCTCTTCTACAGCTGTCATGTCCTGACTTTATTCTTTTTTTTTTTTTTTGTCTTTTTGTCTCTTTAGGACTGCACCCACAGCATATGGAGGTTCCCAGGCTAGGGGTTGAATCGGAGCTGTAGCTGCTGGCCTACACCAGAGCCACAGCAATGCCAGATCTGAGCCGCATCTTTGACCTACACCACAGCTCATGGCAACACCAGATCCTTAACCCACTGTGTGAGGCCGGAGATCGAACCCACATCCTCATGGATGCTAGTAGGGTTCGTTAACTGCTGAGCCACAATGAGAACTCAGTGACTACATTCTTACTCTACACCCCTAGCCTCTCCATATTTCATTCTCTCCTACCTACCACTCTGTAGCCTGGCTATTCTATCCTTGATGAGGTTGGCAGGCATAGACTATTACCTCCAACTGCCCTAAGAAGAAACTTTCATCCAGAAAGGGAATGTAACTGGCCAGACGTCACCTAAGTAGTTTGTGGTAAACTAGGATTAGAACTTGGGACCTAATTCTAATTTCTGTTCATTCCAAGAGATCGAAGAGAAAAGTCATACAAACACTCAAGAGTAACTAACATACCATGAAAATGTGGCTATTATTATTATTTATATTGTCAGTGTTATTATTAATGACAGCAGCTAGGATTATCTTCTCAATCATCTTTTCACAGAAAAGTGGCTGAAGTGGCTCCTTACTTTATGAATCACGTGACATCAAGGGCATTGCTTAGATTTTCTTCTAGAACATTTCTCCATCTTGACTTTCCTCACTTCCCCACTTTTACCTATAAATGGTATTTATTGAGAGCTTATAATGTTCTAGGTACTATTTAAAGTGAGTTAACTCATTTGATCATTATAGGAGGTAGAAATTGGTATTCTACTTATTTATAGGTGAGGAAAATCATGCACAACTAGTTAGAAATACAGACAGGATTTATACCCAGACAGGTGCCCCGGCCTATGCTAGGAATCCCTGTACTGTGCTCCCTCAAGTCATACACTCGTCATACACTCAGATCTAAAGGGTCAGGTTCAATAGTTGCTAAATTAATTGAAAAAGTTAAGACATATTACAGAATGGGAGAAAATAGTGGCAAATGATGCAACAGACAAGGGCTTAATCTCTAAAATATACAAGTAACTTATACAACTTAACAGCAAATAGCTAACAACCCAACTGAAAAATGAGCAAAAGACCTAAATAGACATTTCTCCAGAGAAGATATACGGACGGCCAACAAGCACATGAGAAAATGCTCAATATCACTGATTATTAGGGAAATGCAAATCAAAACTACTATGAGGCACCACCTCACACCAGTCAGAATGGTCATCATTAAGAAGTCCACAAATAGCAAATGCTGTAGAGGGTGTGGAGAAAAGGGAACCCTCCTACACTGTTGGTGGGAATGTCAGCTGATACAACCACTATGGAGAACAGTATAGAGGTACCTTAGAAATCTATACACAGAACTACCATATGACCCAGCAATCCCACTCTTGGGCATATATCTGGACAAAACTTTCCTTGAAAAAGACACATGCACACACACACATGTTCATTGCAGCACTATTCACAATAGCCAAGATATGGAATCAACCTAAATGTCCATTGACAGATGATTGCATCAGGAAGATGTGGTATGTGTGTATATGCGTGTGTGTGTATACACACACACACACACACACACACACACACACACACACACACGCAATGGAATACTACTCAGTCATAAAAAAGAACAAAATAATGCCATTGCAGCAACATGGATGGAACTAGAGACTCTCTTACTAAGTGAAGTCAGAAAGAGAAAGACAAATACCATATAATGTCATTTATATCTAGAATCTAAAATACTACACAAATGAACCTTTCCACAGAAAAGAAAATCATGAACTTGGAGAATAGACTTGTGGTTGCCAAGGGGGAGGGGGAAGTAGTGGGATGGACTGGGAGTTAATAGATGCAGACTGTTGCCTTTGGAACTGATGGGCAATGAGATCCTGATGTATAGCACTGGGAACTATGTCTAATCACTTCTGATAAATCTATACATGTATGTGTAACCAATTCAATACACTGTATAGAAGAAAATTGACAGAACATTGTAAACCAGTTATAATAAAAAAAAAATAGGCAAAGCAGGAAGTCATTAAAAATAAATACATACCTACAGTTACTCTATGAATTTATTTAAAGTTAAAACAGCCTTTTTTATTTTTCTTTTTTGCTTTTCAGGGCCACACCTGTGGCATATGGAGGTTCCCAGGCTAGGGGTCAAATCAGAGCTGTAGCTGCTGGCCTACACCACAGCCACAGCAACACGGGATCTGAGCCATGTCTGCAGTCTACACCACAGCTCACGGCAATGCTGGATCCTTAACACATTTAGTGAGGCCAGGGATTGAACTCTCACCCTCAGGGATACTAGCCCAGTTCTTTGCTGCTAAGCCACAACAGGAACTTCAAAACAACATTTTTTAGCAACTAATACTTTCAAATCTTTCAAAACCATTGAACTTAGCTTTCCAAAAACCAAGTAAATTTTTTTTGTTGTTGGAGGCTCATACCTCTTTGGTCCACATAATTATAACTGTAAGTTTTAAGGGGCATAAACAGGCTTTTCAAAGAAACACAATTGGCTCTCGGAAAATATGGAAATAAACACTGAACACTCAGCTGACCACAGGTATCACTGCAAACGTTTGCAAGAAGGAACAGAAACCATTAGTTAGCCTAGTAGGTTGAGTCAATGGGGCTTAGTTAATGTAGCTTCTGCTGTATCTAATGCTAATATGCTATTATGCTATTAGATATGCTATTATGTGGCATATCTAAGTGGCATACGATATCTAAATCCTGCTATTTCTAAATGAAAATTAATAAAAACAAGGGCTCATGTAAGTATCCTAACTATTGGTTTAAATAGAAAATGTTACATTAATTTAACAAAGAAGTAGATCAAAGGAAGAACATAAGAAGCTTAGGAACTGTCTAATTATAGGAAGAAGAGAAGAGAGGAGGCAGAAGCAATTCTGAGGGTTTGTGTTTGGTGTCTAGAAGAATAAACCCTAGTATGAGGTGGAGAACATTTGGTGGAGATGGGATGGGACTGTCAGAATTTGAAATGAACAGAGCAGCAATGAGAAAATATCAGGACACTTGGACTGAGTGTTCAATCTTGGAACCAAAGTCAAGGTTGGAGAGCCTAGCTGAGGCTATAGATTTGGGTAAGTTCTCTAAGGAAAAGAAAGGGGGAAAGGGAGAACAGATTTTTGAAGTAATACAGAATCATTACAAAGTGTTGACAGCTATGAATTTGGTCTCAACAGCTATGAATTAGGGGTCCAGGGAAAGCAGTAGAGGAGTGGTCCACAGCTTCCTGCCTTGGCAGCTGGCACTCCTTCAAGAACCTAGAGCACAAAATGAAGCCACTTTCTTTCAACAGTTCTAATGGCAAGTGACTCTAGAAATGCCCTTGTTCCTTTTTCTAGCATCTTCTTTGTGTGATGACTCCGAGACCTTGAGGAATGTAAATTCAATCCAAGGGATCAGTTGTGGATATTAGCGTTTGGGGACGTGAGTGTAAAAATATACATATAAATAAAATTCAATGAGATCCTGCTATATATAGCACAGGGAGCTACATCTAGTCACCTGCGATGGAACATGATGGAGGATAATGTGAGAAAAAGAACATATATATATAAACACACATATATATGTACAACTGGGTCACTTTGCTGTACAGTAGAAATTGACAGAACGCTGTAAATCAACTATAATAAAAATAATAAAAATCTTTAAAAAAAAAAACCCATGAAACTCAAAATAACAACAATTGCTTAGCCATCAAAGAAGCCCAATTTTCATTGAACTTCCAAAGGACAGAGTTACTAAAAGGTTCACGTATGAAAATTAAGCCAATTGTCCTGACAATGAAGGAACCAGGCAGGTTAAACTGATATAGGTGGGATTAGAATGAGACTCTTGCCACACAAGGGAGATGGGTCACTTTTTACAGTGCTGCCATTGAACATGGCAGTGCCTCCACGTGCTGAGGAACTGGGTATGTTTATGCATTGTCAGTAAAACCTTCTAGCTAACCAGCAAGCTAGTCTTTTCTCCTCTAGAAAAGAGATGTGTTTATAGTTCAAGGACCACTGTCACAGTCCTTCAATAGTGTTCTCTTCACCCTTGGAGGTGGGGGAGGGAAGCAGTCTCACCTCCCTGCAGAATTACACTCCACTGTCAAAGTTACCATCTTCCCCTGTGCCCAGTATTTCTGGTGTTACTGCCTTTTAATAATATTATCACACTCATAGCTAGGTCTTTCAGCTACACTATATGCCTTAAAAAAAAAATCTCTCCAACCTCCTCATCCCAGCCCTAGAGAAGAGTGAGTTCCTGCATCTCAGTCTCCAAGGCAACTTCCATTATAGTCTGAAAATGAGGGATACTCTTTCGGGCAAAAGACTCATTCTCTGTTTTGGTATTTCCATGGCTCTCCATGCTTCTGGCTAGAGAAAACAGATCCAGTTCCTTTCTGGGAATACGTTGAATCCTTCTCACTAAAACATTACTGTGGTTTAGTTGCATGCATCAGAACTTTGGCTAGATCAGAAGAAGCAACCAAACAAATTAATATTTCATGGTTAAATTGTACACTTTTCTTTCTTCATAGATATTTCCACAGCAAACCTCAAAGCCCTCTACTTAACTGATCATCTGCTGTTTACTCCAGCCCTTTTCATTCTTACTTTGCACTTTTCAATTTTTGCACTTCTACTAAGTAAGAAGCCTAACAGGGAATTTCAGCACTGGAGGAAAGAAATGACCCACATTCCCCAGAGAGTGGAGATTTGGCAGGACTCAGCGACCATCCATAAATTCACTGACAGCGTTCCTAAGATATCTGCTCAGGGTCACACGTACTGGTACCACTGTTAAATCCGACATCATGTTTGCAGGTTTTAAAGTTTAGTGACATTTCTCTTTAGACGTACTAATTTCCTTGCTAGATAGCAACTTAAAGAAAAAAAGTCAACGCTTAAAGTAACATTATTTACACTACCCATTTTGGAAAATGAGAAAGTGATTTAGGAGTTCCCGTTGTGGTTCACTGGTTAACGAATCCGACTAGGAACCATGAGGTTGCAGGTTTGATCCCTGGCCTTGCTCAGTGGGTTAAGGATCCGGCATTGCCATGAGCTGTGGTATAGGTCGCAGACGTGGCTCAGATCCTGCGTTGCTGTGGCTCTGGTGTACACCAGTGGCTACAGCTCCTATTAGACCCCTAGCCTGGGAACCTCCATATGCAGCAGGTGCAGCCCTAGAAAAGACAAAAAAAAAAAAAGGAAAAAAAGAAAGTGATTTAAGGGAGGTATAGCACTCAGGGGTAGAGCATTTGACTGCAGAAAGTGATTTTTAAAAATTAAAATCATCCACAGTCTTTTTCCTTCCTGATGTAGTTGTCATCAACATCTGGTTACATTCGCTTGTCTTTTTCCTCCTATTTTATATATTTGGCTCTTTTTGCACAAACTTGTGATATTCCTGTGTTTTCAGTCATATATATGAATTACTTGATGAATGTGTTACGGAGAACATTTCCCATCCTAATAAAAGTTATCGACATTATTTTGGTAGCTACGTGATATTCCAATGCAAATATTTGTCATTTGTTTAACCCCTCCCTATTACATGACACTCAGGTTACTTTCATTCCTCATATATACACACCACTGTAATTACCAGCTTGAGGATAAATAACTCATCACACACATCCATCAGCTGCTTGATCTCAGACAAGTTACTTAAACAATCTGTAAGTCGTCTATTCCTTCCTCTCTACAATGGGAATAATAATAACCTTTCATTCCTAGGATGGCCTAGGGAATTAAGTTCATATTTGCAAAGTTCTAATAATAGTCCCTGGAACCTAGTAAGGAACACAGAAATTTTTATGAATAAATAAGTAAATTTTCAATTCTTATTGTTGGTACAAGCCAACCAAATACCAACTCAGTGAACCCCTACCCTGTGCAGGGGGTTATGAGAAAGAAAAGAAAAGAAGGTGATTTTCTCTAAAAGACAGTAAGAAGGTCATGTTATCTTTCTCCCTTTAGTGAAGCATTTGAGGACCTGACATAGAACACAGAGCAGATGCTCTTTCTACATCAACACAAAATAAATATGACTTGATCTTCTCGGAAGAAATATTCTTTCTACAAATCAATAGCTAAATAAGTGTATGATTAGTATCTATCATGAGACCATGAAATTTTACCTTAGTTAAATTAGATCACTGTAGAAAAATTCTTGTCTGTTCTCAAAAGAAGAACAGGATTTTACAAGCTTTCATTATTTTATTGCATGTACGTTTGAAATTCATATTATGATGTATCTTTGTCGACAGAATAAGTGCAGGCAGGAAGAACAACCATCTAAAATCTAATTAGGTGTAAACACAAATATCATTTTTGTGACTATCTTTCAGTGTCTATTCAGACAGATTTTCCTTTTGTACTTAACAAACATAGCTTATATTCAGCACTACACATATTATTGCTGCAACAACAAACACTACACAGCATTTTAACTTAACATAATATAAATATCTTTCCATATTGATAAATGTACAGTTATGTAATTTTGTGGAAATTCATGTAATGAATGCACCATAACTGGCTTAAATGAACCCCTGCTTTGCACAGTTATAAACTTCTCACTGTTGTAAACAAGGCTATAATAAAACATCTTGTGGTAGATATGTTTGTACACCTGCCCAATTCTTTCCCTTAGGATAAATGCCTCAAAACAAACTTGCTTATCCAATCACAAGTGTATTTCAAGACATTTGCCAATTTCCCTCAGAGTATAAACTCCCACCTGCAGAGCAGGAGAGTATCTGTTTTTGCTGCATCTTTGTCAGTGCTACGTTTCACTCTTATAATTTTCTACAGTATGATAACTAAAATGTGGTCTCTCATATATACATGTATTTACATTTCATTGATTATTAATAAAGTTTAACCTTTTAAAACAGTAGATGCAAACTATAGCATTTGGAGTGGATAAGCAATGAGATCCTGCTGTATAGCACAGGGAACTATATCTAATCACTGGTGATGGAACAGGATGGAGGATAATGTGAGAAAAAGAATGTCTATATATAAGTATGACTGGGTCATTTTGCCGTACAGCAGAAATTGACAGAACACTGTAAATCAACTATAATAGAAAAAAATCTTAAAAAAGAATGTATATATAGATATAGATATATGTATAACTGGGTACTGCTATAGAGTAGAAATTGACAAAATATTATAAATCAACTATAATAACAAATTTAAAAAATAAAATATAGTTTATATTTAAAAGGTATAGAGAGTCTAAGAGTAAGGGGCTGAAGACTGAAGACATTTGTAATGTAGTATTTCCTAAAGTTATTTGGGTTGTGAACCCCTCTGGATTTGATGAAAACCACTGGATGGGGCACAGACATTCACAAAATGTTACATACCATTTCCTAAATCTCCTATAGTTCACCTACCAGCTTAATGATGTCCACAGAGGTGTCTGCCTTAAATCAGCCTTCGATGAGAAATCACAGATTCAGCATGCTCCACCCTACTTCACTGGAATGCATCCAGTCGGTTTCTGTTTTCCAGTAGCAGTGCATAGAATTACAACTAATTCTACCAGCAACTTCTCCAGTCATGCTATTATTTAAACAAAGTCTCGACACGAGGAAGGTAAGCCAACTGGAAGGCTCCAGCTTTGGTAATGGATGCTGTGGGTAGATGAGCTATTTTTCTTCGAGGCATTTGAGGCTGTGAGGTCTAAGAGGGGAGCCCAGGACACGGCAAAAGAGCGCTGAGGTGGAATCATTAATCCTCAGATAAGTCACATGCAGCTCCAAGAGCTATTAGGCCTTACAGATTATATAAAGCTTATGGGGAGAAAATGAATACAGGAGGTCTCCTCTGAGAAAATCTGCTGTAAAAGAGCCAATCTCAAAGAAATACATTAGGGGATAATTATTAACTTTTCTTAACAGATTTTTCATTTGACAATGGGTTTTTATTATAGGTCTCCTCTAAACAGTACCTAAGAGCATTTAAAAATAATTCCATTTTCAGAAATGTGATTTACCACCCACTTATTGTGTAAAATGTCTTGTTCTCCTGAGACTAAAGATGTTCTATGCCAATAAACTATTTTAATACATCATCTGGGGCTCCTTGGGAGACCACAAGGCTTGATAGATAGCAGGAGTAATCCACTGTGTTATTACAGAGGCTGTGCTCAGAAGGATAATCAATAGATCGGTGTCAACCTGAGGAGCAGAGAGGGACCATCACCAGTGAATTTCTTCTTGACTTTGACTTGAGAGTATCGGTATTCCATGTTTCTGCCAGTGATCTGCATGATGGAATAGTTAGTATAACAGTAAGCTTTCCAGGTGACATATATCTAGTGTGGCTGGCATTTTGCATTGGAAGATTAAATGCCCTTGTGTATTTGAAGAGTGTTCAGAAATAGAGAGAACTGAACATGAAAAGGAGAAATCAAGGACAGTGTCGCTGGGGAGAAACAACGTAAGCCTCTGACTGAAGAAACAGAAAGGACAGAAGACCTACCCGTGTTAAAAAAAAAAACACAGCACCCAAAGGTGCTGAAGAATCAGACTGAAGATTGGATGGCCTGGGTCCAAAAACTGTGCTTCAATTTTAAGAAGAAACTTCATTTATTAATTAAATAATACCTATTGAGCACGTACATGAGCCAGCCCCTATGATGCTGAGATATGTAAATACAGGCATCATTATCCTATCTTTCCAACAGATCATTTTTTGATAATGGAAGCTATTTTACTACAGGCTAAAATCCAGTAAGTTTTTTCTCAGTTGTGGAGGAAGCATGAAGATTTTGGAAAACTGTTAAGGTAGAGGCACAGAACAAAGGGGGTTAAAACATAAGACTTCCATTGAAATATAACGTAACGGGGGTGTTTCAGCCTTAAGAGTAATCTAATGGAGGTAACCAGCTTTTTCCCATTTATTCAGGGTGAAAATTCTTTTCAGCGGGTCTAAACACTGCACGATGGTGTAAGTAAAGACAATGCTTGGGACAGTCAAAGATAAAAGGGGATTTTAGTGGATAATATGGGAAATCTCCTTTGTAAAACTCTGAAAATTCAATAATCCCTTTTGGCTAGGGCCTCTGTGAAACAGAAGGATATGGTTCGTGGCCTCCCATATCCCTTCTAATTGATTCTGTCTTGAAGAGCTCTACTTCACGAATGCTTTTCAGATCCTCAAATTGAAAACGAACCCATCATCTGGACAAGAATAAACATTTTTTGGACTTGTTCAACTCTTAGGCATTTATCTCCTTATTGAATTACAGTTTATCTCAACCGCTGTCTACGTGGTCCTAAAACTCTAGCTGATATATGAGAAGGAGGGCTCTAAACTGAAGTAATACAACTATTACATTTGAGAGTTGGTGGATATTTCTCATTCTATAAACACAACTTCATTCCATAGATGCTCTTCTTAACCTTTCCAAGTGTTTCTTTCTAGTGGCTGTTTTCTAATTTAAAAGGTAATATGTATTCACTAAGGGTTTAGAAATTTTATTTAGAGAATTTAGAAAACTCAGGTAAATAAAAGCCTAAAATATGAATTGCCTCAAATCCAATACTCAAAGATAGTCAGTATTCACATTTTTAATTCATGGAGCCCATGATTTCAGCATTTATGTGTTGCTTCTGTGAAACACACTTTCATATGCAGGGCATTCCCATGGGCTGACGCAGATTTGGATAACTGAGCGGCCGCATGCAAAAAAAATAGCCTTTGGTTTATTCATATTCCCATAGTAATTGCATCAATTTCTCAAATTTGAGGCAGGCCAACAAAGTTAAATGTGGGTAGAAATGTGGCATGGCGGTTACGAGTCCAGGTTAGACTCCCTGAGTTCAAATCTACCCTGTCACGCACTGGTGATCTCAACCAAGAGAGTTAACATTTAAGTTTGTTTCCTCATCATTAAAACAGCTAATAAGATTGCCTGTCTTGGAGTTCCTGCTGTGGGACATTGGGTTAAGAATCAAACTGCAGTGGCGCAGGTTGCTGCAGAAGGGTAGGTTCGATCCCCAGCCCAGCAGAGTGGGTTAAAGGATTTGGCGTACTGTGGTGTACTGTGGAGTAGGTCTCAGCTGTGGCTCAGATTCAGTCCCTGGCCCAGGAACTTCCATGTGCAGCAGCTGTAGCCATACAATTTTTAAAAATTAAAAATTAAAATAAAAAGATTGCCACTCATGGCTCAGTGGATAATGAACCTGACTAGGAGCCACGGGGATGGGGGTTTGATCCCTGGCCTCACTCAGTAGGTCAAGGATCCGTTATTGCTGTGAGCTGTGGTGTAAGTTGCAGACTTGGTTCTGGCGTTGCTACGGCTATGGGGTAGGCCAGCAGCTGTAGCTCTGATTGGACCCCTAGCCTGGGAACCTCCATATGCTATGGGTGCAGCCCTAAAAAAAGAAATAAATAAAAATTAAAATTAAAAAAAGATTGCCTTTCTCATGAGCTTGTTATGAGAATTAAATGAATATTCATAAAACATGCCCAGTACAATGACTGCCACACAGAAGGGGCTCAATAAATATTAGGTTTTTCTATTATTATCATTATTATTATTATTATCCTCCTCCAAGTGAGACCCACTGCTCTGTGTGTAGCCTGCTTTTGCAGATGTTAAATATAGTGATCATATGTCCATATTAATGAAGGTTATTCTAAAATATAACTTTTAAATGTCTGCATAATATTCCATCATTTGCATTTATTACCGGTTCTTTCACAATTCCCTCTATAAGATATTTAGGCTGTTTATAACTTTCCACTTGTCTAAACAGTCATGTAGAATTCAAGGATCATGGAGCTGGCAAGAGTTCAAAGCTCTGAGATGTGCGGCTGAACTGCCCTCCAGAAAACCTGGTCATCTTCCAGCCTCACCAGTAGTGTATAGAAGTCCCAGGTCAGTTTGGGGGTCATGCCTTTCATTCCCCAAAGCCCCGTCTACCTTCACTTAAACCTCAGGATGGTAATGCAAAATTCAGTTATTTCTCTGGTTATTGAGATCCACCTGTCTGGTATTTCAAACTCAAGCTTCAAGAAACTGAGATTAACTCCTTCTGACTTCCTGCCTCTCAAGATCAACAATGCCATCAGCAGTATATGCTTGAAATTCACCTGGTCGTTTATTCTTTTTACTCTCCTACCTTCTGTGTCAAACAAAACCCAAAGTCCTGTGGGGTTTTTTTCTTGAGTATATTTTTTTTGTCCTGCTTTTCCTTCCACATCCATGGCCAGTGATCTGATGGCTGGCCTCTCTCTCTCTCTAGCTAATACCATTTCAATAATGACCCAGAAAATCTCTTTCCTTCCCATCTCTCTCTCTGCAGCTGCTTCCACCTTGTTGCCATGTAAATCTGCTCATACCAGTCTGCAATAAAATTTCTCCAGAGGCTTCACACTCACTACGGAATAAAGCCCACACCTCCCAGTATGACACTAACATCATTTAGGGTCTGTCCACATTCTGCTCTGGTCCCTCTGCTCTCTCAGGAAAATTTTGTCCCCAACTGCACTCTGCATGAGCCACCTACATGTATTAGCATCTATGGCTTCCTTTACCTATACGATCCCTTGGGAATCATTTTCCTTCCATCTGTTTTTTCAAGATTCAGCACATCATCTCTTCCATGAACCTTTCCCTGGTTCCTGGTTCCAAACACCTTTCTTTTCTCTAAATTCTTGGAGTTTCTGTCATGGTACAGCAGTTAACGAACCCGATTATTATGAGGACATGGGTTCGACCCCTGGCCCTGCGGGTTAAGGATCCGGCGTTGCTGTGAGCTGTGGTGTAGGTTGCAGACATGGCTCAGATCCCACATTGCTGTGGCTGTGGTGTAGGCTGGCAGCTCCAGCTCCAACTGGACCCCTAGCCTGGGAACCTCCATATGCCACAGGTGCAGCCCTAAAAAGACAAAAATGAAAATAAAAAATTAAAAATAAAAAAATTCTCATATCTCCTCATTTATTTGGGATGGTGCGGTAGGCAGAATAATGCTCCCCCCATAAAGATGGGCACATTCTAATCCCTATAATTTAGGAATATGTTATGTTATATAGCAAAGGGGAATTAAGGTTGCAGGTAAAATTATAGGTTGCTACTCAGCTGACCTAAGATAAGGAGATGATCCTGAATTAGCTGGAGGGCCCAGTATAATCACCAGAGTCTTTAAATGTGGAAGAGGAAGGAAGAAAAGTCAGTGTCAGAGCAATACAATATAAGAAAAATCTGATCAGCCGTTGCTGGCTTTGAAGTTGGAAGGAGGACACTAGCCAAGGGCTGCAGGCAGCTTCTGGAAGGTAGAAAAGGCAAGAAAACAGGTTCTCCCCTGCAGCCTCCAGAAAGGAACACAGCTTTGCTGATACCTTGATTTTAACCCAGTGAGACACATTTTTGGACTTCTGACCTTCAGAAATATAAAATAATAAATTTGTAGGAGATTAAGGAGTACAAACTACTATGTTTAAAATACATAAGCTACAGAGTTCCCGCCGTGCCACAGAATCTGACTGTAGCAGCTTGGGTTGCTGCAGAGGTGCAGGTTCAATCCCCGGCCTGGTGCCATGGGTTAAAGGATCTGGCATTGCTGTAGCTGTGGCATAGGTCGCAGCTATAGCCAGCTTGGATGCAATCCCTGGCCTGGGAACTTCTGTATGCCCCAGATGTGGCAGTTAAAAAAAAAAAAAAAAAAAAAAAAAAAAAAAAAAAAAAAGCTACAAGGATATAATGTACAGCAGGCAGAATATAGCTGATATTTTATAATAAATGGAGTATAACCTTTAAAAGTTATGAATTACAATGCTGTGGACCTGAAACATATAATATTATAAATCAACTGCACCTGAATAAAAAAGACAATAGGAGTTCCCGTCGTGACTCAGTGGTTAACGAATCCGACTAGGAAACATGAAGTTGCAGTTTCGATCCCTGGCCTCACTTAGCTGGTTAAGGATCCAGCAGTTGCCATGAGCTGTGGTGTAGGTTGCAGACTTGGCTCTTATCTGGAATTGCTATGGCTCTGGCGTAGGCCATCGGCTACAGCTCTGATTAGACCCCTGGCCTGGGAACCTCCATATGCTGCAGGCGCGGCCCTGAAAAGACAAAAAAAAAAATAAATAAAATAAAATAAAATAAAATAAAAAAAAAAGACAATATACATGTGTTGTTCTTCGACATTAAGTGTGTGGTGATTTGTTACAGCAGCAATAGGAAACTAATACAAGAGGCATTATATTTTGATAGAAAGAGTATATTTGGGGTAAATGCACCTGGAATTAGACCCCAGGTCTGGTACTGACTAATAATGTGATACTGGACATGTTTTTTGTGTTGGTTTTGGTTTTGGTTTTAACATCTTTGTACCTTAGTTTTCTTATCTATAAAACCTAGGGAAAGATGTTTACATCATAGGGCTACTGCAAGGATTAAATTACAATTCTTTATGTATTTAATGACTAAGATAATGTGCCTGGCACATAAAAGCACTCACTAAATCTTTAAAAATGAGTCCCTCTATACTCTCACTATTGCCTTTAACACATTCATTCCTTAATAGATTGGGAATTTGTCTTCTCTTTGCCAATATATTAAGAGTAATTAATGTGAAAAAATTTTAACTTTTTTATATCAAGTCCTAAGCACACAGTAAGCCAGGTGAATGGAAGTAAAGAAGGAATGAATGAAGGAAGGGAGAGGATGGGTGGAAGGATAGAGTGAAATTTGAATAAATTTATCAATTTTTCCAGTAATATTTTCTACTATATCACTCCAAAGTATGCCGCCAATCTGAGTATAAAAGAAAAATTGTCTTATGAAATTCTTCCTAAGATAAGAGAAATAAAAGTAAATACGTTTTGCTGTATCATATAATTAAATTTTAGCTCTTTGTGAATGTTCTCCATCAATGATACATTTTTGAATTGTAAATAGCTTATGATAGTCAAAATAAACAGCAAAAATAAGTCACAAATTGATACAAATAATTTTCTATTTTCTAAGGTGTTGACTGAGCAAAATGGAACCTCACTGAGATCCAATGAAGACGAACTCCCTAGGAAGCCATAAATGACCCAAGGCATCTTGTGGGTTTACAAAAAGAACTCACAGAGCAAAAAAAGACGCTGTTGTTTCACTGCCGTGTTTCTTCAAAGTATTGTTTCAAAACATCATCTCAGAAACCAGTTACATGTTAACACAGAAGTTTTACAATATGGTTAATGGCAAAAAGGAAAGAAGGGGAAATGAAAATAAAAGAAGACTACCATTTCATTTGCTCTGCTCTATCCCAAGACCGTGCGGGGTGCTTTCATGCACATCTCATGTAATTAAGGAAATCTGAAGTTTCTCTTCGTGGACTCTAAAGTAATCCACTGGGTTGTGAGTGAAGGATATCAGACTGTGCTGACAATGAACTGGTCTCAATGCTGGAATACAGACTTAAGCCCCAAGTTTAAGGAATTCAGCTCTTGTTGAATTAATGACATATTTTTAGCCCAGCAGGATTTGTTTTTTAATTTTTTATTCTGGAATGAATCAAACTCAATTTCCTGAGGTGTAACCTTCCAGTTTAACCTGCAAGGAATAAAAGTTAAAAAAAAAAAAAAAAAAAGTAGCTCCTTCTTTTGAAAAGGAAACAGACCAGCCCTGATCAACCATGACACAGTGCATTTTGAAAGTAGCAGATGGGGCTCCTCTCTCACCACTGATTTCTCACAAGCAAAGGAACAACTTGTCTACCACCATCACAGAGCATCTAGTAGGCATCTAATGGAATGGAGAATTATGCAAAAAGAATTCCACAGACACAATCCCCTGTCTTCTTCACTTTCTTAACTCATGTAAAATCAGCTCCCTTTGACTACAGATTTCCAGAGGAGTCTGCTGGTGCCTGATACACACAGTTTATGACTGAAAAATCTGTGTTCAGCCACAAATCCTAAGAGCAGACTATCAGGTTGCCAAAACTCGTCACTCTAGGCTTTACTGTCATTGTTGCTGTTGTTGCCACTGCTGCTGTTGTTAAGCATTCTGCTTGCTCGATCGAGAATTATATTCTTGAATGTGAATTTAATACAACTAACTACCAAGACCATCTTTATCTCATTTCATTTTTCATCAATATCTCAGTACAAAAGTAAGCAAATTTAATGCACTCACTAGAAATAGTCTTTCAAGAAGAGTTATCACTTATGTCCCCACAACTTCATAAAAGTACCAAAGTAAAGATTCCGATATTATTTATTTAGCTCCGACTATTCAGTCCTAGCCACCATGCCATATAACATCTCATTTAGCATGCACAATAATCCTATCAAGTAATTATAATTATTGCCTTCGTAGATAAAGACACTGAGACTTAAGGAGGCTATAAAACATGCCCAGGTATGTGTGAGTAAATAGTAGTCATGACTGGAATCTAGCTCTGATTTAAGTGTTTTGCTCTACTATTACTTAATGCTCACTTATATTCCCCCAACACACACCCCCTATAACAAATTCAAAGCTACAATTATTCTCCTCATCGCCATTTCAACTGCTCTCTGCTATGCTTTAAACATCTATTTTATCTACAGATAAAATGCGCTAGTTGTATGACTGAAACCCACTGGACTGACACAGAGTTACTTTTAACAGAATGAGAGCAAGCTTATTTCCAAAACATTCACTGGGCAGATTGAAAATTTCAAAGAAGACAGACCCATTTATGTAAAAGTTACTAATGTGTCACATACCCACAGGGAGACATGTGCTAATGATTGCCTTTTTTTTTGTTCAAGTCACTCAAAAACAGAACAAGGCTCAAGCAGTATAAGGAAACCAACCACTAACCCAAAAGTGCTATATATGTGCATTTCCGTAGTGATTGTACATTGGGCAGAGAAATTACCAATTACATCCGCACTGGGGAGCAGTGTGCCATGCTGGTTAAGAACATCATAGGCTTTGGAAATTCTGACTCCTGCATTTATTAGCTGTGAGAGTTAGGTGAGTCACAGGATCTCAGTTCCCTCATCTCTCAAATGTTAATAATAAGAGTAGTAATAAGAGTTAATAATAGTAAAACTCATATAGTCATTTGAGGCGTGAATGAAACATTATATAAGCTTAGCACAGTGAAGGAGAAATGGGAAGCACTAAATACATAGACACATAAAAACAGTATTTTCTTGTTTATTTTTGTCTCCAGAAAGTGAATAAAAGATACTAAACTTGGTCTCCTATCAAGTGAACTATCTAATCCATTGAAGCATTGTTCCCTGATTCCGCCAAGCCATTTTTAAGACTTCGAGTAATTCACAGGCAAAGAAATACCACCAACAAAAATGATGATAGATACTAAACATTCCCCCTGTGCTTTCAAGAAATCTTATAGGGTAAAGGACCACAACGGTTGCATGTTTTCCTAGAGGTCATCATCAACCATTTTTATGGAAGGTCAGAAACGGAAAAAATTTTGTGTGTGTTTTCCACCCCCAAGGAAAAAAAGACAAAATGAATTTCCATAGAAATGATTTTTCTAGTATGTCTATTGTAATATGAGAAAATTATATCTGATGTTTTTATTATATTCTAAACTAGGAAATCCCATGATAAATGGAATTTTTATTGAGTCCCTATTGCACAACACTAGCCACTGTGACATGTGGTATCTCATTTAGACTCTCAATAATGTTCCCATCGCTTCAGCACCACAAAAAATAAAGGAGAAACTCAAACACTGCAGCACCCACCTTTGTCATGTCTACTTTAAGGTCTGTGAGCAGACATCTAGGAAAAATGAAAAATGCCAAATTCAGGGTTTAAAAGATCATGATTTCTGGGTTCTAACTCAATACTTTCCTTCCCTCAAAGTAGCATTTTCTTACTGCTATAGCATGAGAAAATCTGGTTCAAACAGCTTACTCACAAAGGCAGAGGGTGTGTAAGCCATGTATGCAGACTCATATGGCTTCACCACAGACCTAAAAAAGAAACACACCTACAGTCAAAAGATCTCAGTCCAAGAAGGGTTTTCCAAAGTTCCTATGGGAATCCAGAGGAAGTTTCTTTACAAAACTCATATTATTTTCTCTAAATCCAGGGGCATTTGGCATGTCATCTGATAGGGATTGACGGTAAGCTACCTAGCACCATGTATGTTAAAATGCTTTAATTTCCTGGAGGAATGAGTTTCAAGTTCATGATTCTAGGAGCCCCACTTTGTGGAATTTCTCTGCTTCTTGTAAAAGAGTCAATCACCAGACCACAACCAAAGAGCGAATATTTTGATGATGCCTCAGATCCTCAGAACCACCATCTTTTGTGGGACTCTCTACTGGGAAGCGTATTTTGTAGTAAGAACACCTATCAGCAGACCAGGAAGAAAAGAGAGTGAACTTATCTTCATTTATAACACATTACATCAGCACAAAAGGTATTTCATTAACCAACTTCCCTTTGCTGTTCCTTTTAAGGTTCTCTAAATCCAGACAGTCTGTTTCTTTCATTCTTGAAGCTTTAGCTAATAATTTCTTATCCAAAGTGCTCTAGATGGTAAAAAATGCATTTTCATATGATCAGTTTGGGAGTGAGTCACATTAGCTAAGTGTTTATTAATCTGGACCAGAAAAAAACATATTTGGCCCAGAAAACCCATACTTTCAGAAAATAAGTAAACATCTACCTCAGTAATAAAGTTCCTACAATGCTTTCATATCTTGGTTGGCAAAATAATTACTATTTCTATATTGAAATCCCAAAGTAAAATGAGAAAGAATGAGAGAGGGAGAAGAAGGAGGAGGATGGGGAGAAGGAGAAGAAAAAGAAAAAGAAGAAGGAGAAGAAGAAGTGGGGAGGGGGATGAGGAATAAAAAGGGTGGAAGGGGTGCAGGGGGAGGAGAGGGAGAAGGGAGAGGAAGAGGAGAAAAGGAAGGAAGGAAGGGAAGGAGTTTAATGTTTAAATAGTGTAAACCACACGCTGTGGTCACTCAATATATATATAATTAGTTTTAGATTGTTATCAGAAATATTACTAATAGTAACAGTAATAGCACTAATAGTTATTAGTAGTATGACCATTATTAGTACTAATGCTTTTTTTTAGTACATGCATTAGCCAGGCACTACTCCAAGCACTTTATAAGTATTAATTCATTTAATCTCAGAATAACCATAGGATGGTGGGTTCTATTTTCATCTCCTTTTACAAACAAGAAAACTTTAAATAACTTGCCCAAGACTACCTAACTAGTAAGGTACCGAGCCAGGATTTGGACCCAAGCAGTATGGTTCCAGAATCCATGCTATAATGACTATATTTTCTGAAAACTTAACTCCAACTGGCTTAAACAATAAAGAAAAGCATTGGAAATCCAGAGGTAGAATAGGTTCCAAAGGTGATCAATATTTTTATTTCAAATGGACCCAAGTTCTTTTGATCTATCCATTCTGCCATATGCATTGTTGGTGTCATCTTAAGACAGGTTCCTCTGTGGTTAAAAGTTGCCCCTGTTTGTTAGAAAAAGAGAACAGAGAAGGTACTTGGCACTCAACATTCATTGTAATATAAACCCCCATTGCAGATAACTGGGCCAACTCAGGACTCACACCCAACTCTACACCAAAAAAACCACTAAAGTGAATAGTGACATAAACTGAGAGTCATCTGAGATGGAATGATATTTTAAAAGTTAATCAAAGACTCCACTATAATATTTTGGCTTAGGAATGCTATAGGTGAAGCCTCCAGAGAGACCAATTTTTATATTCTGTCTTCAGAATAATCTAAGCCATAACGATTTCATCATAAACTTTATGAATTAGAACATCTCTAGGTTAACCTCCAGTTCTGGCATTCTATGGTCTTATGAATTCATTCAATTTCTATTAACATTTCTCAGAGGGAAAATGTTCCTAGAGAAATATTTTCATATATCAGAAGTTTTCTCATAAAGCATAATTAAGTTTGCATCAGTTGCCATCTTGGTGACTTAGATGGGAAAATATGATGGAAGAAAGGGAGACCTGAAGCCCCAACTATGCTATTTTTCACTATCTTAGGAAAAGACATTTTTCATCATACCCCAATGCTCTAGTTAGGTTTGTCCACATGTTAAGTGCAAGATAAACCTGAGGCAGACCTGATGTCTGGGCCTGTAAGAGATGCTACACCTGAGAAACTGATCTTTGATTCAGCTGGTCTGACAGAGTACACTCAGGAAGGTTCCCAGGTTGCTTTTGTACCATCAGTTGCCACCCAGGCAGACCGAGTCTCCATACCATCAGCAAAGTGCTTGAGGATACGATGCACCCCAGTAATGGAAAAGGGGCAGTCCTCACCAATGCAAGAACGCTAACTCTATGCAGGTGGTATTGGCAGCTGCCATACCTTCCTATGGATACTTAGAGACCTGGAAAGCCTTCATCTGGGAGCACACCTTATTGTCTCCTGCTTTTGTATCAATCTTCAGTTTCCATACCCTTTGTCACTAAGGAAACATTACATTCTATAACTGTGTCCACTGGCCTCTTATCATCAATCAGAACACTGTCCCATGGAGACACTCTTGCAGTTACACAGGAAATTGAACAAGAGCAGTTTGAGAGTCATTAACTGTCTTTAAAGTCTCCATGTACTGAACCTAGAAATGGCTGAAAGGCAATTTTTCTGAGGTGTCCTATGTGGTTGTGCTGGCATCTGGGAACACCCTGAAATGATTGAAGAGATACACTTATATTAAGCATCCAAAGCATTGATGAGAATACATCTGCCTTGGCAGTCAAAGTAATTCTCTACTGAGTTGAGTTTCTTAGAACGTTGCTGCTCAAAAGAATGGTCCATGTACTAGCAGCATCCGCCAAAATCTAGTATCTGTGTTCCTGCCCCAGACCTACTGATTAAGAATCTAAATTTTAGCAAGATCTGCAAGTGTTTCCTACACGCACTAAAGTTTGGGTAGCTACCACTGCTTTAAAGGACTGCCTTCTTTGGCTCATGACAATTTACTCCCTTCCATTTCTTCATTGAATAGGAAATTCATGTTGGGTCATTCAAATACCACTTGCAAACACCCATCCTTTGGGCCATATCTTCAGAATAACATACTAAAGGAGACAGACATACACAAATAATCCACTCCCATAAGAACATGTGGTACCTCTAAGATTCTAGATATTCTCACCTTACAAACCACTGATTTATATAATTTTTTGTCTTTTTTTTTTTTTTTTAAGGGCTGCACCCACAGCATATGGAGGTTCCCAGCCTACGGGTCTAATCTGAGCTGTAGCTGCTGGCCTGCACCACAGCCATAGCAACACCAGATCTGAGCCACTTCTGCAACCCTGCACCACAGCTCACAGCAACACCGGATCCTTAACCCACTGAGCGAGGCCAGGGATCAAACCCACAACCTCATGGGTCCTAGTTGGATTCGTTTCCACTGTGCCACAATGGGAACTGCCTATATAATTATTATATAAATAATATATATTACCAGAATTAAGTCTCAAATGTTCTCTTTAAAAACTATATGAAAGGAGTTCCCATCGTGGCTCAGGGATTAACGAATCTGACTAGCATCCATGAAAACGCAGGTTCGATCCCTGGCCTTGCTCCGTGGTTTAAGGATCCGGCGTTGCCATGAGCTGCTGTGTAGGTCACAGATGTGGCTCGGATCCTGTGCTGCTGTGGCTGTGGCATAGGCCAGCGGCTATAGCTCCAATTCAACCCCTAGCCTGGGAACCTCGGTATGCTGCGAGTGTGACCCTAAAAAGCAAAATAAACAAACAAACAAACAAAAAAACTATGTGAAACATAAAGCTATCTAATTTAACTAAATGGAACTATTTACCCTGAAGAGACTTGAGAAGCAAACAGGTGAGACTAGTCAAAGGAGAGGGGACTAACTCTCTAGAGAAAACAAAAGACAGAAACAGTGTTAAAGGGAAGATGTGATGAGGAGGCAGATTAGATTTCAACTTCATTTAAGGCAGAAGTCCTTGACAGAACTATCCATGGTATTGAAGACGCAGCTCTGAAAAGTATTATCAAAACCACATTGAGAATGAAATTCATTTTTCGACCATGGCCTAGATGATATCTGGCTTCTGCATCTCTGCCTCTTCTCCTCCTTGTTCACCACATCCTCCTCCCATCACCCCAGCTCTGCTCTTTCTCTGACACACGTATCAAGGTCATTCCACCAAGGGATTTCACACCTGCTGCCATCTCAATGTGAATGATCAACCCCAGCCATTTCCCTGAGTGGCTTCTCACCCCAGGCAGGTCCCTGCTCAAATGCCCCTTCTTCTATGAGGGTACTGCCGAACATTCTATCTAGAATAATCCCCCTCTTTCATCTCTTTCTCCATCAATTGGTCATGCCGAGGTAATGCAAATCTCAAATTCTCAGTTCTTACAAAAACCAATGATTTCTCTTGCTCATATTGTATATGGATTCCTAGTTGTCTGAAGGCTGGCTGTGCCTCTGCTCAGGTCTGTGGCTCTGGTCCACAGGCTTGTTCACACTACAGAGTAGAAGAACAAGAGTCTTAGCTAAACCACATGATCACTGTAAAGGTTTCTGCCCTAAATTAGGGAAATCTGAGTAAGGGGGCTGGATTTTATCAATGTCAATGTCTTGGTTGTGCATTATACGATATTTTGCAAGATGTTACCATTGGGGAAAGCTGGATAAAAGGTCCATAGGATCATATGGTATTATTTCTTACAACTTCATGTGAAACTACACCCATCTCAAAATTAAAAGTGTAGTTTTTAAAAAGTATCTGCCTTATCAGATATGGCACATATCACATCTAATCACATTTCACTGGCCAAAACAAAGCATATGGACAGGCAGCAAAATATGCCTGCCCACAAGGAGGTCCAGGAAACTTCACAGCTATGAATGAGGATGTTATAGTTTATGTAACATTCAGCATCCCATGTGGAAAACAGAAACCACATTAGGTTTCTCAGAAAAGACAACCTAATATAATGAATTGTGATGTTAAAATAATTCTTGAAAACTAAAAAAAGTAGAAGGAGAAAACTGAGGCAACAAGAACTAGTAACTGCAATAAGCAGCTACAACACTTAGGTTGGGGAACAACGGGAGGAAGAAGTTGATTAGAAGAAATAACAAGCTCGGAAGGGTAGAGGCTCCCTCGGAAAAGACAGGGCAGGAGTTCCAGTCATGGTGCAATGGAAAAGAATCTGACTAGGAACCATGAGGTTGTGGGTTCGATCCCTTGCCTCACTCAGCGGGTTAAGGATCCAGGGTTGCCGTGAGCTGTGGTGTAGGTCACAGACACAGCGTGGATCTGCTGTTGCTGTGGCTGTGGTGCAGGCCAGCAGCTGCAGCTCTGATTAGACCCCTAGCCTGGGAACTTCCATATACCATGGGTGTGGCCCTAAAAAAAGACAAAAAAAGGGAAAAGAAAGAAAGAGAGAGAGAGAAAGAGAGAGAGAAAGGAAGGAAGGAAGGAAGGAAAGAAGGAAAGAATGAACGAACGAGCGAGCAGGGCAATGCCCAGATGACACATCTACCCCAAGAATTTGGAAGATGTGCTACAGCCTCATTTCTATAACTGGTCACAAGGTTTTAGTTGGTATTTACTATTTCCTTCTTTTATTACCCCTTCCCTGTTCCTTTTCCGTCAGCCAGAATCTCAAGGGTTTGGGATTTTTTTCTTGGTATGGTGACCCAGGTTTCATTAAGGGCCTGATTCTACCTTGGTATTGGTTGCTATGGTTTTCCTTTCACTTTTACTGGAGAACATGGAAGGACCAAGAGGTGCCCCAGATAATCCTATAGGATCCAGTCTGTTGCTCCCTGCTTCCTTAGGTCTTATAGCAGCAACACAATGTCCCTTGATAACTGGGATGGATTACCCCAGCCAACAGGATATACCATTCTTGGCCAAAATAGCTAGTCTCAACTTCCAATTCAATAAAACGGACGCTATATTCCCTTGCAGAAGCACGCCTCCCTTGAGAACAAAGGCCACCACAGAGCTCAACATTCTGGGGATTGAAAGTAAAAATGCTGTAAAAAGTTTATCAACAATAATGGAGGAACCATTCTTGCTTCTCCCCTTGATTCTGGGACCCATATACTTTGGTGTGGGGAAGAACAGTACCATATACTCATCACCGATTTACCCTCTGAGGTGTTTTCCCCACTGGAGAATTAACTCAGTCTTCTGTTGGTCATTATACCATGCTTGCAGGCCAGGCTGCTTCTGAGGGGTGGAGTATGTGATAAGTCTTTGATGGTGGAGTTAATAACCCCAACCTCCCTCCCTACCACAGTGGACCTTACTTCTAGGTCACTGGGCCCATGTGACTGCACGTCTCTATTCCAATTATATTTTAGGCAACTGGAGAAAAAAAAAAAACATGGGAGGTTTCATTGACCCACTTGGCCAAATTGTGAGGAAAGACTTGGGCCAAAACCTCATTTATTGCTTGATACTGCAAGCCCTTAGTTGAGTGGCAGATCATAGAATTCTTTGGGGTCCCCAAGGAATTAGCAGCAATTTAGAGACAGTATCTATTAATCTCCTATTTTATGAGTATTTCCCTTTCTCCAATATTTCCCTCCTCCCATCTCCTTTCCCATAGTCACTCTGGCAAACAAAGGGTTAGGTGAGTGTTTGAAAATAATAACACAAGGAGTTCCTGTGGTGGCTCAGCATGTTAATGACATGACATTGTCTCTGTGAGGATGCTGGTTTGAGCCCTGGTCTCACTCAGTGGGTTAAGGATCCAGCATTGCTGCAAGCTACTGCTTAGATCACAGATGCAGCTCAGATCCAGTGTTCCCATGGTTATGGTCTAAACTGCAGTTGCAACTCTGATTGACCTCTAGCCCGGGAACTTCCATATGCCACAGGTGCAGCCATTTAGAAAGAAAGAAAGAAAGAAAGAAAGAAAGAAAGAAAGAAAGAAAGAAAGAAAGAAAGAAAGAAAGAAAGAGAGAAAGAAAAAGTAATACCACAAACTTTACCAAACTCTCTAGTCTTCTTTATTTTTCTGGATAGCACTCATCACTACCTGAAATTAATCCTATATTAATTTGTTTATTTTGTGTATCACTGGGAGCTGTGTCTAGTCACTTATGAGAGAGCATGATAATGTAAGAAAAAAATATACATGTATGTGTAACTGGGTCACCATGCTGTACGGTGGAAAAAATAATTGTATTGGGGAAATAAAAATTTTTTTAAATTAGCAAAAAAAAAAAAAAAGAAATGTGTAAAGCCTATGGTCTAGAAATTTAACCTCTAGAAATGTGTTCATAAAAATACTTTGATTTGAATAAAAAAAATTTTTTTTGTCTTTTACTTTTAGGGTCTCACCACGGCATATGGAGGTTCCCAGGCTAGGGATCTAAATGGAGCTACAACTGCCAGTGGCCTATGCCACGGCCACAGCAACGCAGAATCCAAGCCGTGTCTGCGACCTACACCACAGCTCAAGGTAATACTGGATCCTTAACCCACTGAGCGAAGCCAGGGATGGAACCCGAGCGCTAGTTGGATTTGTTAACCACTGAGCCATGACAGGAACTTCAGATGTGAGTAAAAGTAGTATTTACAGAACTATTTATTTAGAGCACATAATTTGGAAAAATAAAGTAACCTAAACATGCAATTGATGTTATTTATCCATTCAACAAAAGTGAGTGCCCATGAGGTACCAGAATAGGACTAGGTACAAGAAACACTATCCTCAACCAAACCCATATGATCTCTCAAGATGTCAAGAGACAATTTTCCTTTTTAATTTTGTAATGGTGCAGCAAATATCCTAATGTTAGCTTATAGATACTTCACTAATAATAGCAATAATAATGAGGGTACTTTACATTTGCATATAGCACTTCTAACTTTTCAAAGTAATTCTCCAGCTATTATATTTCTTAAAATTGGGTCATATTAAACTGCACTTGAACTTCATTATTAGATATTTTCTGAGAAGAGAGTTGAGAGATTGTTGGCCCTTTTACATTAATTATGGACATACAAGATGAATTAATCAAATTCTGCTGTATTTGCTATTAGGGTCAATTGGGTGGGGGGGGGGGAAGCCACTCTGCAGGGTTTAGAGTAGGATGCAACAGAGAAGATTATGCAAAAACAAAAGTTCTTTAAATGGTTTAAGTTTTAAATAAATCCTAAACCCATTGTCTTTATGAGGCATCATTAATAGTCTAAGAAAACACCACTATTTTGCAAAATCGAGTCCATTAGCAGAAGGAGATTTACAGTGAAGCTCAGGGCCCCTCACGTGCATGCGCCCCCTCAAGGCATTGGGAGGGGACTCAACATGGTATTCAATGGCCATATGTTTTTTTAAAATTGATAAAAAATAGTTTAGTGCGATCCATTTAGACTGTCACTACTTTCCATCAAACTTGCCCGCTTTCACAGTTTTCTTTCATTAGGTTGTGCAGCAACGGACACAGGCAAGGCTATCTATGGTACATGCAGGGTCCCAGCAAAATATTTTCATTGGGCCTTTGTCTATATAAGGAATTTTGTTAAAAATAGATTATAAAAAGCAAGGGCCTATGTGAGATAGAACAGTTAGAACAAGATCTACAAAGAGCCAATCCATAGACCTACCTCCACAGCTCAAAGCCTATGGGTTAACAGTGGACCCTCAGTAGCTCAGAACTCCAAACTCATCTTATGTCAAATGTGACTGAGAGTCACCCCAAATCAGTCTGCTAGCACTATTCTGGTGGCCCGATAGCACAAGATGCCATGAAATAAATGCTGCACTGGCTAATGAGTATAATTCACTCACCAAGATGCTCTAAATCCGAGTCCCACAGCTCTGTGGGACATCTTGTCAATCCCATGAAACAGAAGGTTAGAGAGCAACCCAGTGGTTGAAAGGAGGTTCAGGGTCCATGTGCGCCCAGGTCCAGTGTTAAGGTGTCCCAACCAATCTTGGAGAAACTGGACAACACTGAGGAAGGCACTTCAAAGTGCATGCCTCCCACTCCACGATAGCCAATGCCTGACTCCCTGGAGTCTAAGGGTAATACTAACCACAGCGTTTTCAAGATATACTCCAAGGGGTGTTGACTTACAGGATACCTTTAGTTAGGGTTTATTGACATATATTTATTTGGTTTGCAATTATTCCACACATATTAAAATTATTGCTAGCCATGCCAATGCAGAAATGGCTTCCAGAAATACTCCTACCACCTGCTGTGCCAACTCATCCTGTGTCACGACACAAAGATGTAGGGCCAGAGGTCATGTCATGCTATGACACTGGCACCAGAAGGATGTGGGTAGTGGGTAGTGGCAAGAAACAAAAGTCAAAAGTAGGGAGCCAGAAGTTAGTCTACGGAGAAATTTTTTTTTCAAATTGTTAACAGCTCACGGGTGAAAGGAATATTGATAGAGACATTTTCCCAAATTTAATAAGTTTAAGTCATTTGCATAAAATTACCAATAAAAAGTATGAGCTTCTAAACCATTAGTACTAAATTAGCTAAAGAAGAGACTGAGTTACCTTTTTGTTTTTTATACAGAAAATATTACAAACTCATTATCAAAAAACAAGATGACCAAAGAGTTTGCCACCAAAAATATAAGAAAAAGTACTAGAGAAGTATGTTTAGCAAGTCTACTAAGAAACCTATGTTTCTGGACTTTGTGATTTTTATGGCAGTCAACTTTAAAAATTTGTAACTTACTGTGATTTCATCTCTCAATCTAAATTTACTTTCATATCTAACTTTGTATTCATTTTTTAAAGAAAGTCTTAAAATTATGTAAACTTCCAGGCTTACAAAACCTAAATCTATCCCTATTTATAGGGTCACCTCTTAACATATTTCAAAATAGCCTAATTGTCAATTGAAATTTGCCATTGGCTATTAAAAAAAAGACTTGGATTTATGATTCCTCTGGGAATGAACTACAGTATTTACTTCCCAAAAGGAGCCATTCACACTTAGACTCAAATACATACATATATTCTTATCAAATGAGACTTTCACCAGATGCAAACACGCAAGCAAATATTGTCTAACCCTCTTCATGCTGACTGTTAGGAGACTGAGTCCCATCATGCTTGTTGAAGTTCCTAGTTCAGAAAATTCATTTAATTCCTAAGCACAGTTGCCATTAATTTCATCTTTCTTTTCTGACCAGCTCCTACGTTCATGAAATCCTCTTGGGAGGAGTTCCTCAAGTACTGAAGACTGTTTCGGCCAGCTGTGCAGGGCTGGGCTGAGGGCCAATGGGTGTAAATATGAGGAGCAAGGTCACTAGGTCAGCAGATCTGGCTGGGTTCTGCTCAGGCTGCATCCTCTGAGGGGTGGTTCTACACTCCATGGCTGGGGAAACGGATTCCCACAGCCACATATGCTTCCATATGACCCCAAACATACCCCAGTGGAATAGGAGCATTTCAGTTTAGGATGGCCACTTTCAATTCAGCAGAAGGAGAGACACGCAGGAGACCAGGGGAGATATTCTCATACCTCCCCTGGTCTCTCTAAAGCTGAAACGTTTTAAAGCTGATCTTACATAATCCGATTTTAACGCAGTTTCCGTGGGATAAGGCAGGAGCAACACAAGGTGCTTCCTGTTAGAGTCAATATGGAAAGAATGAGTTACGACCAGTAACTTACTCTAGACTCAGCTTCCACAAGTAAAACATGCTCTTACTCCCCAGATTCCTGCTAGCCTGGGCAGTTACCGTGAGATGGGCTAACAAAAACAAAATCAAAATCTCAGTGACCTAGCAAAATAAAAATAATGGTCTAACCTGGACAAAGTCCTGTCTGAATGCTTGTGTGACCTGAGTCCAAATGCGGACTCAGGAACCCAGGTTGCTTCAATGACAGGGCTCTGCATTCTTGTTGCCCTGGGAGCAAACCCCTGGCAGATGCGAGGGTTGAGAAAAGGAGGACCATGTAGGACTTTCTGTACATACCGGGACTGCAGGTGGAGTTTATGCCCACGCTGGACTGGCCAGAAATCAATCCGGTGGTTTCATTTAACTGCAGTAGAGACAGGGCAATCTCACTTAACTGTGCAAAGAAATGAAAGGAGATAGGTTTGGTGTCACTGGTAGTGTCAAAATAAACCAGCTAAACCTTGAATTTCAAGGTCAGTTCTCCATACAACAACAACAACAAAAAAAAAAAAAAAAAAAAATTGCATGCTGAGAAAATTTTAAACAGCATCTCCACTTGTTGCTGGCAATCATTTATTTGATGTTATGCTTTAATTAATATAGACATGTTAGAATCTGATTTCTATGACTCTTGTGTTTAAGTCAATTGATTGAACATCTCTTTTCTCTTATTTGGTTTTAGGCTGATATGTGCTACATGGATTGAAGCTAGTAAGAGTCAATATTTAAAATTCGGAAACATGGCCTCTTTTATCAATCCATCATCTCTTCCTTGCCTTCTGGTTAGATCACTGATAGCCTCCGTGATGGCCCCTGTGATAATTTTTTTTTTCATTTTTTAAAGTTTTATTGAAGTATAGTTGATTGACAAGGTTCTGATAAGTTCTGCTGTATAGCTAAGTGATTCAGTTATACATGTACACATATCCATTCTTTCAGATTCTTTCCCCACATAGACTGTCACAGAATATTGGGTAGAGTTCCTTGTGCTGTATAGCAGGTCCCCATTGGACAATCATTCCATGTGCCTCAGCGTGCATATGCCAGGCTCAAACCCCCAAACCCTCCCTACCCACCGCCCAGCCCCCTTTGGTAACCATAATTTTTTTTTTAAAGTCTGTGAGTCTGTTTCCGTTTGGCAAGTTGGTTCATTTACATCCTCTTTTTTAGATTCCACACATAAGTGATATCATGATGTTTGCCTTTCATTGTCTAACTTCCCTGTGATATTTTATTTCAGTCCAATCTCTTTGCCACAGGAGTTTTACAAAGCACTTGCAGTTAATACGATAAACTAATTTAAACTAAGGAGTTAAGTCGGTGCTTAATGGCTTCAAATATTATCACGATCCTGTTCTGATTTGCCTTTTCGCCAGCTTTTTGCTTTTTGCTTTTTTGTCTTTTTAGGGCCGCACCCACAGCCTATGGACGTTCCCAGGCTAGGGGTCGCATCACAGCTGTAGCTGCCCACCTACGCCACAGCGACGGCAATGCCAGATCCGAGCCACGTCTTCGACCTACACCACAGCTCTCAGCAACGCCAGATCCTTAACCCACTGAATGCGGCCAGGGATCAAACCCACAATCTCATGGTTCCTAGTCAGAGTCACTTCTGCTCTGCCACGACAGGAACTCCTAGCCAGCTTTTTTAATGCTTTCATCCAAGCTTTTATTTCCTTTTGAGGTCAGCCTCCTAAGATGTAGGGAGCTAAATGGGTAAAATCCTCTTCTCACCAAGGTTAGGCCTCTTTATATAGCTAACTCTACAGTTCTTCTTAGAGATTCATAATGTACAAAATCCTATTTCAGGTCGAGGGAAATCTTTCAATAAAGACATCAATTTTTCTTTTGTTCATTCCAGTTTTCCCAAACTATTCTGACCACAGGAGTTTTTCTTCACATTATTTTTTGTTTGGGTTTTTCTGTTTCTTTTTCTTTTTGCATAACTTGGACACAACTCATGAAATATTTCTAATGGAGGAAATATAAAGCCAACAAAGGCCCGATAAGGGCAATAGTTGAGGCAGGGGATTTGCACTTGGCCTTGTAAGCCATCCTCACTCTCTTGGTGATCACTGGCTTCAGCTTCTCATCCTCTCATGGCCCAGTCCCACGTGTGTTTGCTGAGCTCCTAATTCTGTGTTTTATCCATCAAAATCAGCATATCCCCAGTGACAGATAAAAAATAAATAAATATGAATCTCAACAATCAGCCCCCTCATGGGAATTCCAATCTCTTCCCCATTGAAATTAGAGAAAATTCACAGCATCACTGTTTTTCTTTAGTCTCTTTCACATCAAAAAAATTTAAATCAAATTTCAAATTTTCCCACTTTGGGCTTTGCACTTAAAAAGAAAAGGAGAACTTTGTCCTCTCAGAGGGAAGGACTTTAAGAAAAAAATAAACCAAATAAATCCAATAAGCACCCCACCAGCTGACCCCCTTCTTGTCTAGTATTTACCCACTGGGGGAAAAAAAAATAAACTCTCCATTTGACTCTCCCTTGCTGACAGTCTCTTCTAACTGTATCACAAATTGAACTTGAAGATAAATAAATGAATCACACCAGCTGCTACAAGATAGGAAATGCAAAGATGTATGAGTAGGACATTTCTGAGAGGAAACGTCAGCATCAACTGATCTGAAAATACCAAAGTCAGTGTTTTTGATGTGGTCCTACTATAAATGGGGAAATAAGAGGGTTTTCAGCAATGGTGAGTGATGGCCACATCAAAATGAAAACCTGAAACTGTGAAGCTGTTGGTTAAAACCATACAGCAAAAAGAAATGTAGGATAACCTTGACCAACTCTGTCCCATGTCCATCTCCTAGGAAGAATCCACAAAAATCAACAATCTGGAGAGAAAAACACAGTACCAACCCAGTTGCTGGAGTTACTGAAATGACCAGAAAGGTCACCTGTGTGCTGATGAGTGGTGGTTTCTCACCTCTAGGTATTTCCCATTGATGGGACAGGATGCCTACAGCCAGATGAGGTTTGAGCAGGATGCTGAACGCTGGTCCCCCCGCCTCTCTGCTTACTCAAGGTGTACATATATATCTCACCTCTCCCAGGGGACTCTAAACTCATCAGCAGCTGGGAGTATTTTTAGATTCCTTTATATTCCTCACAACATTTGGGAGACTGCTTTAAACTTGGCAGACATTCAAAGAGGGCAAGGTACAGATCATGGGTCGGAAGCCATGACTTTCTGGTCCTTGTCATATTATTAGTAACCATGTAACCCTAGGCAAGTCACAACTTCGAGCATCAGTCTCTTCATCTGTATAACTGATAGAATTTTTAAAAGTAGCCCTTCCATCATAGAGTTGTTAAAAGAATGGGGTGCAGAGCCAGATGGGCAGTAAAGAGCAGGCATGTAGGACTTCAGAACTCGCTCCTAGTTTCAACTCCAGAAATTCTGCTTTTACTAGTTATATTGGAATTTCACGGAAAATTATGTTTAAAGAAAAAATGGTGATGCTTAGAAATATTTGAAAAACATTATTGTGTGAGAATATGCTTGATAAATGGACAAGCATTATAACTTATCTTTAAAGTATTGTATTGAAATATAATTTGCATAAAGGACATGCATACCTCAAGTGTATACTAACAATTTCTATATATGTCTACACACATCATGTATAGACCACCAAGAAAAAGATAGTAAATATTTTCTTCATCTGGAAAGTTTCTTCACCCTTTCTCCATTGAATAGTCTCCCTTCCAGTACACAGACCCACCCCAGACAACCAATTATCTAATTTCTATCACCATTCATCACTATTACCTATACTAGAGCCTCATATGAATGGAATCATATATTATGTACCTTTCTGTATCTGGCTTCTTTCTCTCAACGTAGTATCTAAGAGATGCATCCATGTTGTTACATATAATTGAAGTTAATTTTTTTCATTGCTGCATGGGTTTTCATGTGGCTATGTCACTATTCCTTTATCCATTCCATGTAGAGAATCTATCTGTGTAACTGTCTCCAGTTTGGAGCTACTATGAATAAAGCTGTTATCAGTATCAGTGTTCAAGCTCCTTTGTGGTCCTCTCTTTTATCTTCTGTTGGATAAATACTTATGAATAGAATTGCTAGGTGTAAGTGCACATCTAACTTTACAAGACACTGTCAATAAATTTCCCCAAGTGGCTTCACTCTTTTAAATTCCCACCAGCTAAATATGAGTGTGTCAGCTTTTCACTAGCACTTGGTGATGTCAGTATGTATTTTAAATACTAACAATAGGTTCAAAATAGTATCAAAATTAAAAAAATACCTTATGGTCTTAATTTCCACTTCCTTGATGTTAAACACCTTTTCATATACATATTTGTCATTCTAATATCTTTTCTGGGGTTTTTAAGTTTTTGACCTTTTTTAAAAAAAATTGGGTTGTCTTTTTATCACTGGTTCCTAAAGGTTCTTTACATATTCTGAATAAGCACTTTTTGCTAGCTAAATGTATTATGAATATTCTCTCCCTGTGTGTGGCTTTTCATTTTTTTAATTGTGTCTTTGAAGTGCAGAAAGTTCTTAAATTTTATGAAGTCTCATTTAAAAAAATACTTGCCTATATAAGCGCTTAAAGACATTCTCTTTCTTCCAGAAGCACTACAAATTTACCTTGCACACATAGGGCTGTCCCAAAAAAGGTATATTTTCATTTATTAATCCCTTATTTGATCTTAATGTAATTGAGATTGAGGAATACCACTTGGACAACTTGATTTAAGACTTAGAATCTTAGGTATCAATAAAGAAGATCTAAGTTGAATCTCATATCATTTGTCCACCTAGTAATTTGTAAAAGAATTTGAAATAGGATACTTTTGACATGAAAAGGGCCAAGAGCCAATAATAATGCCAAGACAAGAGGCAACCACCAAGACTGTCTCTGGCAAATTCAGATGCACAGTCACTCTAGATCCAGGTCTCCTGACTCCAGGGTAAGAATCTGTGGATACTGTCCATTAATAGTGACTCAGTTAACAAGTTCTCCTTCTGCAGCAAGCCTGTGTTTACTGCAACCACTAAAACACTACTGAGGTGTCAAAAACAAGTGAAGACTGAATTCATCTGTCTTCTCTCTCGGGTCAGGAACAAGGGGCATCAGATGTGATTTAAAAACCAAGACTTGCAACTTTTGCATTCTTCAAGACTGACCTTTGAGACTGAACAAAGAATGTTCAACCCTGGGGTTCTATAACTCCTTTGGGGAGCTCTTCTAAAAAGATATATTGTTACCACACTAGTTTGCATCACCATTTGGTTTAATTATTATTCGTAATTGAGAAATAATTAGATAAAACGATGATGTAAGCCCCACTGGAAAATAGACATCTCTTAAGAACTCTAATGTTTTCTGTCACTTAAAAGGAAGGGGATATGACTTAGTGGAGGAAAAAACTAATTAGAAAAGCAGACACATCTCCCTCTCCTCATATTTCAGGCAAGCTGGCAAGTGCTCAAAAATGATCAGAGAGTGGCCTATTTCTCAAGGCCCCCAGGAGAGCATGATAATTTAAATCATCATCTCAGGAAAGCGCCTTGAGCACTTGTCCTGGCCTTTGTATGATCTTTGGTCGGCGAGAGAGTTTGGCTGTCCAGACTGGCATGGCCACGGAAAATATTGGCTAGAGGAAAACCAGGGTCACACCCACACCAAAGTGAATCCAGCCAGGTTAGGATTCCTGCCAAGAGAAACACATTTGAGCAAAATGAGGAGACAGAAATGTTTAAAACACTGCTGCCCCTCTCCCCACCCCCCCAGCAATATGAAAACAAGACTCTCCAGGTTCACAAATCGGCTTTCAGGGAAGTTTGACAACACAAGGAGATGAGAGAGGGAAGTGATAAGATGTTCAGATGTGGGCCTAGCAACTTCAAAACCCTATGCAAATCTCTCTAATACCCTCTGTCCAGAATTAGATCATTTTATTTTAAAAGCTGGAGTAACCATAACAAGAAAAAAATAATCAACTAACTTCTCAAGAAAAAAATAAATGAACAAAACCCACAATTTTATAAAGATGACATCTCAATGAAAGTTTTATTTAAATATCCCCACTTGGAAAATGTAAATGTTTATTAATAAATCATAACGTGGTCATAGGAAGATGAAAAATGGGAGGGCTTGGAATAAAGAACTAGGATTGCAAATATGCTAAGATGCTCTTAACGCATTCTCCCAGATGGTCCTATTAGCCTTCCATCCCTTGACAATTAGACAAAAAGTAAATTAAGCTCTCCAAGATTCAGTTCTTGGCTACAAACCAGAAAATGTGTTAATGATCTTAGACCAGCATTTTTACAGCAGAAAACTCTAAGGTCAACTAATCTAAGCACAAATATTAATCCCAAGTTTACGAGTTCTAAGAACTTCAAGTACAACCTGATCCTGAATCGTCATCCTTTCTTCTTCACTTTCCCCCTCATCCTTTCACTTATGAAAATACTAACTCCCCAGACTTGTTCCAAGGTTAATGGCAACACTTGGCTATAGGATGTGGGGTGCACTTTTCAAACTTTTCAAAAATATCTACTGAATTACCACAAAATAAAGATCCCCTGTGCTTGGAGGTATGACAGGTAAAGAATGGTGTGGAAAAGGCGAGCTATTGTGGGGAAAGGTTTTTTTGTGATTCTAGGTGAGCTGGAGGATTAGACAGGGGGCAAAGAAGAGGAAGAGCTCTTTTGGCAGAAGCACTGAGATATGCACACAGCCAACAAACACAAGAGAGTGAGAGGGAAGTGGGATGGAGAATTGGGAGCAGGCATGCACAGAGAACCTGAAGGTCCAGACCGTGAGGTGTCTTATACATCATACGGTGCCTGAGCTTTCACTAGATGGTGAGGACTCCTTGGAAAATCACCAGGACTGTCAGGTCACCATGAGCACAGGTCCCATCCTACAAAAGTGCCTGAGTAGAGCATCCGTTTCATTTGGCTTTTTGAAGGGAAGATGAATGGGCCTCTACTGGGGGAGAAGGGGACACTTCACATGATTGTTGGAAGTTTTTATGTGAATGGTAAAGAGGCAGACCAGAAGCACTGGACCAGATTTTCCAAATTTATTCAAGCTTTGTATTGTAGATCAGACCAGGGGTCATTTTTAACAAGGTGAATAAGTGTAAATCTTTGCCTTGTTTGACATGATCTAATTAATCTCTATAGTGGTCACTATTTTGATTGCTGTGACTTTCAAATCACCATCCATTTCTCCTCCCATGCTGAATAACCACTCCACCCCCGCAAAAAAATGCTCTGATTGGTAGTGTTGCCAATTTCCATGGTGTAAATACTCCTACCACAGGTGATTTCAAGCTTCCAAAAGGGAAGTCACCAAAAGTAGAGTTAAAAAGAGATGCAATTGTAGTGTATACTTGTAAGGATAACTTGATCCCCTTGCTGTACAGTGGGGAAAAAAAAAAAAAGAGATGCACAAGTAGTTACAGTTGTGGCGCGGCAGAACTGAATCTGACTAGTATCCATGAGAATGCAGCCCTGGCCTCACTCAGTGGGTGAAGGATCTGGCGCTGCCGTGAGCTGTGGTGTAGATCACAGATGTGGCTCGGATCCAGAGTTGCTGGGGCTGTGGTGTAGGCTGGCAGCTACAGTTCCAATTAGACCCCTAGCCTGGGAACCTCCATATGCCGCAGGTGAGGCCTTAAAAAGACAAAAAAAAAAAAAAAAAGCACCAAAATTTACCCTTGTGAAATCTTCTCTAAAATCCAACTCTAGCTCACCATTGCACCAGCTCCTAATTTTTCCATCTCTGAAATGTATCTCTTACATCCCATCTTAGGTTCAGTCTCCTTGAGCAGCTCAATCAACTGGCCTGAGTTTCTCCTTCTCCCAGGAAGCATCTGGAAACAAGAAGAGCACACTAACCTATTTACTTTCTCATTTCACACCTCTACTGGTCACAAGAAGGTTGGGAAATAAAACTATCAATCCATTTAAATCCACCTCCTCCTTCTAAAGTAACAAGTAAAACCCCTTGTCTAGCTAAGGATGGGTTAACATTATTAGGTTCAAAACAGAAAACAGTATGTTGTCTTTTCTGTAATACACCAGATGTGAAAATTTTACTCAAAAAGTCTTTTGGACATTTTTGAAATCCTTTTATTCGTAAAAATTCTGTTTACAGTTTTAAATGTTTATGCTCCTCAGTATAGAGTGTTTGGAAACAGTATGGTATTTTTTTTTCTCTTCAGTAATTTTTTTGTAATTAGTGTCATAGATTCTTTGAAAATCAAGAGAAACATATTTTAAGAGTGTTTTTGTTCTTTCTTTGTTGAAACACGGTTGACTGTTTATTATCATAATTTTGATTGCTATTGAACCACCTCATGTGATGTATTTTTTACTGCGTGAGCTATTATTCGGCTTACACGCGTGATTTGTGCATTAATACCATTCAAGTTTATGCAATAACAATCAGAAATTATGATAATAAACATTGAACCACATTTCAACAAAATACGATAAACTCGTGAGGTTTTTTAATCTTTTCATTAACAAAGCATCTTATGCTTCAGTGACACTTTAATTACCATGAAATTACCCAAGAAAATATGTAATTATTTCTAGTAATTGACAGTGACTCTATATGTAACACTTCTTTATGTTAAAATAATTGCTAAAAACGTGACCTTTTCTCCCAGACACACGGCTTAATTGATTGCATTCTGTTTTTCAAATAAAAAATTAATAAAAATACTGTCACTAAAGCACCTAAGTGATTCCAGTTTAACTGAGGTCTGTTTTAGGGATCTCTAAAACAATTTTTGATAATGCCAGTATTAATGAACTTATCTTAATAAATTTAGGATAATTATTTCAATTTCTCAGTGTACCCAATATAGTCTTACATTTTCTTTCCCAGAAAGGCTTTGCCAGTCATTTCAAAACCTCATGTATATTGCAAAGAAGAACATTCCCTAAGCGGATATTCAAAAGATCAAAAAATCCTTTGCTTATATATGAACATTCATTTAAAGAAAAAGGAAAAGCTCCTCTCTCAATAACTAAAGCCACTCTTGGGATAAAATCATTTTGATCCCTTCTAGCTTTAAAATTTCAATACTTTATGAGTCTATAAAATCTCTTCCTAACTTAGACACATCCTTTAAACCAAAAAACCAACAGTTCAAATGTGTCCATCTCTCTGCTTCCTGTTTTCCTCCTCACAGTTTGGTCTAGTGAGAGTCTTAACTTAAGAACCAGATATTACACAATTCCTTCTACAAACCTCCGCTTTTTTTTTTTTTTTTTTTCCTTTCTTCCTACTGCTCCTTCCCTTCTCCAAATCAGGACAGAACACCTACCAAATAGGCCTTTGTCATCACACACTGTCCCTTTTGAAACTGACCAACGTGGGAGATTTTTTTTTTTTTAACCAACAACAAGATATAACCATGACCCACACAAGAGCAGAGTCTCAATGTAGTTTAATTTGAACAGAAATCAAGAGAGATTTCCACAGAAGAGTGAGGGACAGGTTTTTCTTTTTAAACGGGTCACTGCAGAACACAGCCATCCTCTCATATGTTTCTATCCTCTTTGTAAAATCACCTTCAGGGTCATTCTCCTACTGAAATTTGAGAACATGCACCAATCTAAAACCACAGTAATAAACGCCTGACCCTGCTGCTATATGATCTCTAGAAGGATTAGCATGGAAGGCTATTTTGGGAACTATGGAGAGAGACCTAAAGATTTGGTGAAGCCACTTAAAGGGAAAATGGGAAGGAGCAGAGGATAAGGCCAGCAATGGTCCTCGGCTCCTTGGCTGTTATTCAACCAGAGTTGCTCTGAATTCATCTGTTGTACACATTGGGTTTTCTGGTGGGTTATAATTTGAAGAAAGCCTTCATTCTCCCTCCGTTTATAGATTAGAAAGCGGCATTTTTGTGACTACAACTGACTTACCCTGAGTCTAACACCTGCTGAATGGCAGTGCCAGGTCTAGAGTACAGCACAAATGACTCTCAGTCCAGTGCTCCTTTTTCTAAAAGACATCTCTATCCTGAGACAGAAAAGTGCCCCAGTGTTCTGATTAACAGTCTCTGGACTGCTCTTCAGAGCTTGAAAATCACCACCTTTCCTCAGGGAGATAAACTCCACCAGGGAGAGATCTAAGGCAAGAAGCATCACTGAACAAAAATATTGGCCCTGAAGCAGGATTCATTCCGCTTAACATAATATGCCGAGGCATGTAATATAATCCTTCCTCTCTTCAGCCAGGCTCCAGACAATTAGCCAGCCATGCCCTTGGGAGACTGTTACTCTGCACATGCGATGTCTAGGTACAGAGTAGGGCTGACTGCTCATTATGCAGACACTCGCTGTTTCATTGGCTGAACGCTTCAGCACCATGTCTTCAACACAGTGGGTTTAATAGGACAACAGCAATTGCTTGCATCTCCAGTTTACCTTCTGGTTTAATCCTCTCCTAGAAATGCTAGGTGGCTCCTTTCTTCCTATCCCATTCTCTGGAGAATTCATCTTCCCCTGCCCCTTGCTGATGGAGGTTTTTATTCCGTGGAATGGGAAGCCTGAAAGCATAATGCTTTCAGCATAATTTTTCCTGTGTTTGTTTTCCACTTGTCTCAATAAATTTCAAGTTTGACCGCAAGAAAGGCCTTTTTATTTTTCTATGAGCTCAAGAGGGTCTCATCACTCAACGAATCCCGTGAGCTTTTACATTCTCAGCACTGTGTCCTTCTTTTGACCCTAAACTTTCTCACTGCCAGGAAAGAAAGCCTTTCATGAGAACTGACAAAGCGCTACAAGCTGAGCTGGACAGCGAGACAAGCAATGAACAAGGCAGATGACAACTGGAGGAAACTGCGACTTCCTCATCAAAAATCATTTGTTTAATATCAAACCTAGGAGTCTACCGCAAGTTAACAGACTTGCTCCCTTACCTCCAGGAGATATATAGTTTCTTAGGACCCCAGAACAAGAGCGGCACTTACAGAACTCAAGATGACTTTATTTCTCTTAGCATTAGTCACGCCCTCCTCCCACCCCACCCTGTACCTGGCAAGGAAGGATCCTTAGCTACTTTCAGCCCAACATCAGGAAAAGCCTATTAGGTGGAGTAAAAACACTTCTGCCCTTCTGCTACTTTTTCTAGTTGGACTTCCACATAAGAGACCCTTAGAGGAGCAAAAAAGGAAGGAGGTGGGGACCAAAGGCAAAAAGGAGAAAACCAACCTGCTCTGAGCACCCAGTGGCTGGCAAGCATCTCTCAATCACTGATTGAGTATAGGGTACCATCCACTGACAACTCACCAAGTGACCAAGGAAAGATGCTTAACCTGCTGAGCTGAGCACCACTTCCTCATCTTTAAAACTGGATCAAAAACAGCCCCTCCCTGCATGGCATTATTGTTGACATTTAAGCAAGATAAGGAATGTCAAATGATTGACCCAGTGCTGATCCAAGTTTTCCATTTGGTAAAGGTCAGCCAATTAATATTTTGTGTCTCTTAATTCTTTAATAACTTGGGAAGAGAGAGTTAGTCCCATTTCATAGGGGAGCAAAATATGGCAGAGACTCTAAAGGAGCTTGTACAAAACCACAGAAGCTTTGCTATATATGGCACCCTATCTCCATTGTAGGTAGCAGCCTCCCCAAAGAATTTCAGACTCATGATATTTTTAGCAGAAAAGGGATGTAGTTATATCTAAATCTACCCTTGGGTTGTGAGGTCTAACAGGTCATGAGCTCTAACTCTCCCCTTGGCAAGAGGAGACAGCTCAGCCTGGACATCCAAGAAACACAGGAGAAGACCAAGTCTTTTCTCATCCAAGGACCTTCCCATCCAAGGACTTGGTGGAGCAAAGTCCTGTCAGTACCTGTGAAATTCCAAACTCCCCGTAAAGGGAGCCAACAAGTTGCAATTATATCTCCTTCAATTTTCCACCTAGCATGAACACAGACAAGGTCCAGGCCAGCAGACTTCAAATAATACCTAAGTTATTGTTTCAGATATTGTGGTTTAGTTATTTTGGTCAAGCAAAGATAAGCTGCAATATGTACATCCCCAGTTCATTGTAAACAAAGAAAATCCATCAAAAATGGAATTATCTCAAGAGAAATCCTCTCCAGGCTTTCATTACTGACTACACAGGATAAAAATCTTTCAGCTTGCTGATGGCCGGGTATCCCCATACACAGTTACAGCGAGGCGACAGTTTTGTTCAGGTGAAGGTTTATAGAGCTCTGAAGCACGCCCATCGAAATAGTGGTTGTTAAATATGTGTGTGGGTCTCTGAAGCCCTTCAGTGTCACCCAGCTTAGCGTCCAGCCCCAGTGTGGTGCTGGAGAGAGAAAATGTTTTTAAAACATCACTCCCAGACAGATACTTGAGCTCTTGACAACTGAATGGACATTTATCAGGCAACTGCTTCCATTTTTAAAGCCCTGAGTTAGAAAGCGAGAAACCTGGCTTCTGTCTAGCCTTACATACCCAGTATGGGGCCTTGGGATAAAGACCTAACCTCTCGGTGACTCTCTAGACATCTGTAAAGTAGGAATAGTGGCTGTCCTTCTTATCACTCAGGGTTTATATTTGTAAGGGTTCTCCAGGAAAAATAAAACTAGTAGGTTAAGGAGATCTATCTATCTATCTATCTATCTATCTATCTGTCTGTCTGTCTGTCTATCATCTAACGATCAGTCATCTATCTACAGAAGGAGAGAAAGATTAAGGAATTGGTTCATACAAGTGTGGGGATCAGCAAGTTCAGAATCTGTAGGCAGGTGAGCAGTCTAGAAAGTTGGATGACTGTTGATGTCTCAGTTTTGAGTCCAAATCCCATAGCGCAACAGGCTAGAAACTCAGACTGAATTTCTACATCGCAGTCTTAAGGCAGAATTACTTCTCTGAAAAACCTCAGGCCAATGTGCTCTTGAGACCTGCCAACTGATGATATGAGACCCACCCTGGTTATGGAGAGAGTAATCTGCTTTACTTAAAGTTAACAGATTATAAATTTCACCATATCCACAAATACCTTCACTGCAACATCTAGATTAGGGTTTGACCAAAAACTGGGCACCATAACCTAGCCAATTTAATACATACAATTAATCATCACAAGGTTACTTTAAAGTTCACATCCAATGAGGTGATAGAGAGGAAAGGAATTTCAAAGATGTGAAGAGCTGCAAAAACCATTAGGCTTTTATTTGAATAAGCATTTAACTTCTGGGTCACCTAAGGCTTTCAGGAATGTGGAGATGAGTAAGTCAGAGACCTCCCTCAAACTGCTTACCATCGAAACGAGATGCCAAGGTTAATGCAGGGGAAGTAAAAGGCTACTGAGATGCCCAAGGAAGTACTGAAGGAACAGAGTGAAAACAGAGAAGCCTGTGGTCAGAGTGGTTTTGAAGGGCCAAACGATCCCACAGAGCCTCTTTAAAACAACCTCCTTCCCCTGAAAGGACTTTCCAGTCACGCACCTCATCCATATCCAAACTAGGTCCCTTTGCTCTCTTTTTTAGTTTGTGACATACTGCAATACATGATTATTCATTTACTTTCATGTCTTACCATGTAACAGTGTTCTCACCCAAAGTGAAATTCATTGAGAGCAAGGAGGTCCTATTTGTTGTTGTTACCATGATCTCCCAACATTTAATACAGTGCTTAACACATGATGGATGTGCAAACCGAAATACACAAAGAATAAAAAAACTGTACCATAAACAACTATCTATGCACTATTTTCTTTTTTTTGTTTTTTTTTAAATTGTTATTTCCCCAATATATTTTTTTTCTATTGTATAGCACGGTGACCCAGTTACACATACATCTACACATTCTATTTTCGTACATTATCATGCTCCATCATAAGTGACTAGACATAGTTCCCAGTGGTATACAGCAGGATCTCATTGCTAATCCATTCCAAAGGCAATAGTTTGCATCTGTTAACCCTAAGCTCCCAATTCACCCCACTCCCCACCCCCGCCACCCCTTGGCAACCACAGTTCTATTCTTAAAATTCATGATTTTCTCTTCTGTGGAAAGGTTCGTTTGTGCCATATATTAGATTCCAGATGAAAGTGTTATCATATGGTATTTGTCTTTCTCTTTCTGATTTACTTCACTCAGGATGAGAGTCTCTAGTTCCATACATGTTGCTGCAAATAGCATTATTTCATTCTTTTTATGGCTGAGTAGTATTCCATTGTGTATATATACCACATCTTCCGAATCCAATCATCTGTCATGGACATTTGCATTGTTTCCATGTCTTGGCTATTGTGAATAGTACTGCAATAAACATGCAGGTGCATGTGTCTTTTTTAAGGGAAGTTTTATCTGGATATATGCCCAAGAGTGGGGTTGCTGGGTCATATGGTAGTTCTATGTATAGATTTCCAAGGTACCTCCATACTGTTCTCCATAGTGGTTGTACCAGCTTACATTCCCACCAACAGTGTAGCAGGGTTCCCTTTTCTCCACACTCCCTCCAGCAATTTTATTTGTGGATTTCTTAATGATGGCCATTCTAACTGGTGTGAGGTGGTATCTCTTGGTAGTTTTGATTTGCATTTCTCTAATAATCAGTGATGTTGAGCATTGTTTCAAGTGCTTGTTGGCCATCTGTTTATCTTCCTCAGAGAAATGTCTCTTCAGGTCCTTTGCCCATTTTTCAATTGGGTCGTTGGCTTGTTTGCTGTTGAGTCGTATAAATTGTATGTTTTAGAGATTAGGCCCTTGTCAGTTGCATCATTTGAAACTATTTTCTCCCATTCTGTAAGTTGTCTTTTTGTTTTCTTTTTGGTGTCCTTTGCTGTACAAAAAGCCTGTCAGTTTGATTAGGTACCATTGGTTTATTTCTGCTTTTATTTCTGTTGCTTTGGGAAACTGACCTGAAAAATATTCATAGGGTTGATGTCAGAGAATGTTTTGCCTATGTTGTCTTCCAAGAGTTTGATAGTGTCTTGTCTTATATTTAAATCTTTCAGCCATTCTGATTTTATTTTCATGCATGGTGTGAGGGTGTGTTCTAGTCTCACTGATTTGTGTGCAGTTGTCCAGGTTTCCCAGCAATACTTGCTGAAAAGACTGTCTTTTTCCATTTTATGTTCTTGCCTCCTTTGTCAAAGATTAATTTACCATAGTTGTCTGGGTTTATTTCTGGGTTCTCTATTCTGTTCCATTGGTCTGTCTGTCTGTTTTGGTACCAGTACCACACTGTCTTGATGACTGTGTATGTACTACTTTGTTAATGCTTTGCTATTTTTTGCAAGATCCCTTTCTTTCTCTCATTTCTTTATCTCTCCTGTTTTATTGCTAAATTATTTGCAGCTAAGTGGTTGATGTCATAATACTTTATTGCTTAAATATTTTAGCATACATCTCCTAAAAATAGGTATATGTCCTATATAACCTCAGTGCCAGTAGCCAGCTGAAGAAAACCAGCAATAATTCTCTACTCTCCTTCAATATCCAGTCAAGTTTCCCTAACTGACATTTAAAGCTCTTTTATTTTTACTAACCAGTATCTGATTAAGATCCTGGAAACAGTTCCCAAATCACATAGACATGCACACACCTTAACAACAAAAAAATTTTTTTCTGCATTAAGAGCTTAAAAAGACAATTCAGTTGGCTTGCAGAATGTTCACTATTCTGGACTTGTCTGCTTGTTTCCTTATGCTGTCCTTTAACTTGTTCCTCCAGCTCTTGTATCTCCTGGAAACTAAAAGTTAGGCCTAAAAGTGTGGTTAGATTAAGGTTAAACATGTTTTCTGAAGGATGATAGAAGAAAGGGATATGAACGACTGGGTCACTGTGCTGTACAGCAGAAACTGGCACAACATTGCAAATCAACTAGACCTTTAAAAACTTTTTTTATTAAAGTATAATTGATTTACTATGTTCCTTCAATTTCTGCAGTATAGCAAGTGACCCAGTCATGCATAGATATAGATACATGTATGTATGTGTGTATATACACATATATGCACATATATATACAAACACACATTCTTCTTTTTTCATACCATCTTCAATCATGTTCTAACTCAAGAACATGTTCCCTGTGCTGTACAGTAGAACCCCACTGCTAAATGTATTAACTAACCCCAAACTCCCCATCCATCCTATCCCCTCCCCCCTGCCCCTGGAAACCACAAGTCTGCTCACCATGTCTGTGATCTGTACTTTAATAATTGTTTTTAAGAGTTCCCGTCGTGGCGCAGTGGTTAACGAATCTGACTAGGAACCATGAGGTTGCGGGTTCGGTCCCTGCCCTTGCTCAGTGGGTTAAGGATCCGGCGTTGCCGTGAGCTGTGGTGTAGGTTGCAGACGCGGCTCGGATCCCGCGTTGCTGTGGCTCTGGCGTAGGCCGGTGGCTACAGCTCTGATTCAACCCCTAGCCTGGGAACTTCCATATGCCGCAGGAGCGGCCCAAGAAATAGCAACAACAACAACAACAAAAAGACAAAAGGCAAAAAAAAAAATAATAATAATAATAATAATTGTTTTTAATTTTAAAAAAACATGTATTCCGAGAACAATTGATAAGCAATGCTTCTTACTTCATGTTGCATCCTATCAGGAGACACACGTGTCAGTACCTCCACCATCTGGAATGCCACGATTCATCACATGATCAAGACTGACCCCCTGATCTGTCTGTTATACACTGCTGCATTTCCCCCTGTGTATGAGAGGAACTCGATTCAAGCCAATTTTTGAAAATTTATTTATAATTGAAATCCAAGTTAAATTCCTTTCCCTGGGACTTAACACTATTCAAAAAGCTAGTTTATTTGTAGAGCTTCTTTATTCCTTTCCTTTTGGAGGTGGGATGGCTGCACTGGGGGAGCAGGAGAAGGGGTGTCTTCAATTACCTTTGCAGAAAATGTTGCTTAGCTTAAATTCAAGTCTTCATGAATTTTAAAATAAAAGCACCCCCCTCCATATATTTTAAAAGACAGCCTTTTGTACAAACCTTTGACTGTAGCATTTTTCACTCAGCATTAATTACATATATCAACTTTTCATCCTGCCTGTAAACTGATATTATTTATTAAACTCACAAGAAAAGACACGATTAATCTTTATGATTCATTGTTTCTCCTGCAAAGAACTAAAGCATACAGAGAGTTGAAATTTCTTTCCCCCTATTGGGGCTATATAATTGGGTTAAATCAGTGCTGCTCAAATCAGGGTACTGCTGGGGGTATGTGGCACTGTGCTGGGGGTGCTCAATCAACACAGAACCTCTTTCTGAAGCATCATTTTTCCTTAATGGTGACTAATTTAAAACATCTTGATATACCAAAATAAACTCTTATATGTTATAGAATAAAATACAAGATTCACATGAATTTATAGAACATAAGACCACTTCAAGTAAGCCACCAGTCGGTACCCTCTACGCTTCCTACGACTCCCCACGGACAGTTTGCCCACACACTCCCAGATCACGGATGAACACAGCCCTCTGGTCTTTGAAATTAATTTTAGGTTAATTAAAGCACACAGCCAAACTGCCAGCAAACATTTATTTTTTTTAAATGTTTTTTATGTTTTCCATTGTAGTTGGTTTACAGCGTCGGGTCAATATTCTACTCTACAGCAAAGTGACCCAGTCACACATAGCATATATACATTCTTTTTCTCACATTATCCTTCCACCAAGCTCCATCAGAAGTAACTAGATATAGTTCCCAGGGCTATACAGCAGGATCTTTTTGCTTATCCATTCCAAAAGCACTAGTTTGCATCTATTCACCCCAGATTCCCAGTCCATCCCACTCCCTCCCCCTCCCCTAGGCAACCACAAGTCCGTTCTTCAAGTCCAGCAAACATTTAAATAAATGAAAGTGAACTTCTTCTGAAAAGATTTAATCTCAACAGCCACTCCCTCCAACCCCACCCTCTGTCAGATTAACCAAGTTCATTGGTTTAGGGGAGCCCACTCATGTTTAATGATTACAGCTCAGTAAACTCACCTTCCTGTGCACCCATGCCTGCCCAGGCAAGACACCACTGGTGCTCAGGTCCATGTCTTCCTTTCTCCTACACCCTGTCCTCTCCTTAAACATTTATAAAGGACTTACAGTGAGCCCCCCGTCACCTTTCCAAGCACTTAACGAGTGATGACCCTCTTCTCCTCAACCCTAACAAAGTGGGTACTGACATCATCACCCACATTTCTGATGAGGAGCGTGAAGCACAAAAGAGGTGACTTGCCCAACACAGCTAGGGATCACTGGGGTCGGGGTCTTACATCAGGTGGCCTGGCATTTTAACAAGAGTACCCAGACCAGAGCATTGCCCTTAAGATTTCAAATGATGTGTCTGATGATTCTGTTGATATGACAAGAAAATGTGGGATCATCTTCCATCCCTCCTCCAGTCTTAAATTCAAGCGATCAGTAATATCACTAATACCTCCTTTCCATTCCCCCTGCTCCTGGTCCAGGTCAGGACTTTATTTGGACACTGCCAGAGCTTCTTCATAGGCATTTCTGTCTTCTCTTCCTCCTCCAATCTGTCCTTCACACGCTTGTCCTCCAAGGCACAGCTCTGATCATGCCATTCTCAACCACCCTAACCTCCTACAGCTCCTCTTTGCAGTGATTATTTGCAAAATAAAATCTACATTCTGTTAGCGTCATTCAAGACCCTAACCTGGCTTTCCAGCTTTACGTCCCCCCTATGCTACGTACCTTACCCTAAACTCAGACTAGACCAGTGACTCTCAAACATTTTAGTCTCAGGACCCCTTTATGCATGTAAAGACTCTTGAAGACCCCCCAGATTATTGCTTTCCTTTACAAAAAACACCATTCTCAATATTGTTGACAGTGCTGTTTTGAGAAATAGCCAGTACACCCTCTCAGAGAAAGTGGTTAAGTGGATTGTATCTATCAGTATTTACCACACTACAAATTAAACAGAAAATTTTAAAACATTTTAGCACAAAGCTTTAAATAAAAATGAATGTACTACATGCTAAAATAAATAACATGTATTTAGAAAAAACTATACTAAATATTAAAGACTATTTTATGAAATAAAATTAGATTAAGTGAAAAGAGCAGTGTTGTCTTACACCTTTACAAATCTCCCTATTAGGTGGTTTAATAGTGGACAGATAGGTTCTCATATCTGCTTCTGCATGCAATCTCTTGAAATGTCACACAACATATAACTTCTAGAAAACTCCATTGTATGTTCACAAGAGAATAAAAGTGAAATAGGCAAATAGCATTTTAGTATTAGCATGAAAATACTGTGGGTACCCCCCAGGGTCCTTGGACCACACATTTATCCACTGCTTTGGATAAATTTCATCTTGCTTTGATATCAGTTCATCCTATGTTTGTGACATGTCTTCTCTGTAGCATGCTCTTCCCCCTTAATTTCTTCTTACTAAAACTCAACCCATCCATCAATGTTCAAAGTGTCACTTTTTGATGACCTTTAGTAGTACTTTGATTATACCTTGACTTGCACTTAAAATCCTCGATCACTTGGGCAGCAATTGATGAGTACCTACAATGTTCTAAATGAGATGTAGACAGTGTCCACCCTTTCTGGATCACATTTTCCCTCCCTAACCCACTCCCCCTACATTAAGATTTACCTTCAGCCCTGCCCTCCTCAAGCTGACAACCAAAGCAATACCTGTGGTAGAATCTGAGGCACACCAGTATAGCAAGAAGGAGATTGTTTTTTCAGACTCAGAAGAGCTCTCCATAGCTCTCAAATTACACCACATAAACCATTTGATTCTGCCATTACTTAAGATCTGTCCTATACTTAAACCACACTAAAATAGGTCCAGTTCTCTTTAGTAAGCAGAAAATTAAAATCAATTTATCTGATAAATGTTCATAAGCATAAATTGAACTGCTCTAGCCCTTGTCCAAATACACCATGAATATTCAATTTGACAAATAAGTATTACATCAATTGTTGAAGAGTTTGAATCCCAGAGGAGCAGGATGACCTTCCAGTCCCACAAGTCTTCAATGTTCCATGTTTCAAATGAGCATTAAGTATCTGAGGAAGGAGACCCAAGTCAAGTACCGATCTCTGTAGTAGTGATGTAACCGTAGTCATGACCCTGGACTTTTCTGGAACTCAGTTTCTTCCATTAGACTCGAAGCCTCTTGAAACCAGAAACCATGCCTTTTTAATCTCTGCACATCACAGTGCAGCACACACTGCAGCACATCGCAAGTGATCTCCGATTTTTGTTAAACAAATGGCTCCACAGGGAAGAGTTATGTTAGGTGAAAACCAAAGTCCTCCTCAGTTAGAAGCACACCTTGCATGGGGCCTGCGTGTCACAACCCTCATTACATATTTGCTGTGCACATGAATAAACAATTGAACAGTATATAAACTCGATTCTACTATGACAAAGACGTTGCTCCAGGCACCATAGCGCCCCAGTAATGACTAAGATATGCTTCCAGTCCTCACAGAACTCAAAATTTAACCCTATATTAGTTAAGATAAAAAGCCATGGAGCAAACAGAGTCACTAAATTTCATGATTCCTTATCGGACTTGAAACACGAGGATTTTTGAAATTCCACCTCTGACTGGCAAAATCACCTTTATTTCTGCTCTTAATAGACACATAACTAAAGGCAGGAGCTAAGGGGACATCAAAGCAGTGTCATCACAGCCCCTTAATTGATTTGAAGGTGCTTGTGTAACTGTTCAAGGCAAAATGATGCTCTCACTGATGGGAGATATAGAATGTACAATTTGCATCTCATCAGGAAAAAAAAACTCCTTGGTTTCCTCTACAAAACACTAATGTTCTCAAGATTGCTGACTGTGCTATTTTGAGAAATAGCCAGCATGCCCTCCGCACAGTTAGAGAGTAAGAGGAAATATTGCCTCCCCAGGTGTCAAATTTCCTTTCTGTAATGGAAGGATGTGTGGGACAGCATTTCAAACACAGTCACAAAGGAAAAAGGAGGCTGACAAGTAAGATGGATGAATGAGAGGGAAAACATGTGTTGAGAAGGAAACTGTCAAGAGTAGATCCCGCTTGTGCATCACAAGTGTCCTAATTAAAAATGCCCATCATAAGAGCCTTTGGGGAAGAGAGAAAAAAAAGGAAGCCCATTTTTCTGCAACACAAGAGATCTCAGAGAAAAAGCAGGCCTCTGGAGCTCAAATGAACTGCAGTATTCACATTGGTGGCTATATCCTGGCACCTAGGATATTAACTGCTTCTACAATTCAACCTGGGAAATTTGCATCTTCATCAAGGATGCCTTTGCTTTGAAAGTATCACCAATTCAGATGGAATATAGCAGTTGGAGACATCGGGGTATCACTATGCAATTTGGGGCTCAGTTTTTCCAACTCCTCATCAATAATGATTTCTTTTTTGCCCATAATTGGCATCCTAAGCCTTCTAATGCTTACAGTGACATTAGTCAATTCCCTAGATGCACTAGCCCAAATTAAATAAAGGACTGCAGGGAAATTTATCTATAGAACATGAATCTTTAATGAGCCTTCATCCCTATAACTCTTACCGTAGATAGAGACTTGCAGAAACAGAATCTAGTCACCCATGAAGTCGGGGTGGACTTGAATGGATAAATGAGCATTCCTGATCCTCTTTTGCTTTTTGTATTCCATAAAGTGACTGGATTAGGTAAAAATCATTGAGGTCTTTTCTGCTCTGACCTTCAGACTTTCTCACTTTTCTCAAGTGTCCATCCTCTTTCCTAGGAAGAGGTTAGGGGCCACTGTGAATATGTAGTGGGTTTGTGGCTCAGCGGTAATGAACCCAACTAGGATCCATGAAGATGCAGGTTAGATCCCTGGCTTCACTCAGTGGGTTAAGGATCCAGCATTGCCATGAGCTGTGCAGTATGTAGGTAGCAGACACAGCCTAGATCCTGAGTTGTTGTGGCTGTGGTGTAGGCCAGCAGCCACAGCTGCAATTTGACCCCTAGCCTGGGAATTTCCATGTGCTGCATGTGAGGCCCTACAAAGCAAAAAAAATCAGCAGGTTTGTGATGAGAGGAATGATGGAACGATGGTAGTGAAGAGCACAGCTCTCCTTTAGATGGCCCACATTTAATCTCACCTCTACCACTTACTAGCTGCGTGACTTTGGCCAAGTTATCTAAGCTTTCTGTTTCTCAGTTTCTTCATTGCTTATAGAGGGATAATAATAGTGCCTGTATTTCATGGTTGCTAAGGTTAAATGAAATGATCAACACAAAATGCTTGTTGTAATACCTACTACAGAGGGAGCATGGACAAACAGTTGCTGATGTGATGTGTATTATGCATCTAGTGGTGGGAGAGGATAATTTCTCTGCAGAACCTACAATCTGTGGTTAGAGGCAGACCTTCCACAGTTGAGTGATTTCTGAAGGTATGAAGGAGAAGAGAACTTCTTCCTATAAAACAAGTAAATATTACTTGCTAACGTCAAATTTTCTTTTATAGTATAAAAAAAGGAGGGCAATAATACTCAAGTCTGCATTCATGGTCATGTAAATGACTTTTAGCTATTTATCAAATTATTGAAAACAGACTTAACTGAATAGGAGTACTTGATGGAGGGAGGGAGGGAGAACAAAAAGATAAAGGACAGAGCAAGGGAAAGACAGATGAATAAAAGACCATCTTCTGTTACTTGTACTACTGCTTGATTTCAATCTCACTTCCGTGTCCACTGTTCACATTTAATTTGTATCTAGATAGTAAGTACCTTCTTCAATATGGTTCAGGAGGAATGCAAATGGAGACTCAATGAGGGGAAGCTAAATGTGGCTCATATATATACTTGATTTGGTCATGTTTAAAATTTCAGTTTCATTAAAAGAAGTCCCAGAGTTCCAGCTATGGTTCAGCGGAAATGAACGTGACTCGTATCCATGAGGATGTGGGTTCAATCCCTGGCTCCTCTCAATGGGCTCAAGATCCAGCATTGCTGTGAGCTGTGGTATAGGTCACAGACAGGCTCAGAGCCCATGTTGCTGTGGTTGTAGTGTAGGCCGGCAGCTGTAGCTCTGATTCGATTCCTAGCCTAGGAACTTCCACATACCACACATGCAGCCCTAAAAAAAAAAAAAATAAAAAAAAATAATAATAATAATAAAGAAAGAAAGAAAAAGAAAAGGAAAGAAAAGAGAGAGAGAGAAGTACCATCCTAGATCCCAAGAAAAATGTTTCCATTGGCAACAGTCACACTTGGAATTTTCCCCATATTCTAAGAAATTCCTAGTATTAAATGCAGCTGAGTCATTCACAGAGTATCCCTGAAGGTCTGACTCCGCCAGCAGCCCTTGCTTTAACCCTAAGAACATTAGGCCAAAGCCAAAGTCTCAAGAAAGACCTTAAAACTGACCAGAATGCTCTATCCAACAACGTCTTCAGAATTTGACAGTGTCACCCCACACTCAGATTTCAGCCCAACTCAAGCCAGACTATATTCAACAGCCTAGTGAGTTATATCGTCACCTGACTGCCAGTTCACCTTTGCAAATATCTTGATAAACTATACCTGACAGGCATGAAGTTCTGATGAGAAAGGCCAGATACAGATCATAATCTCATTAAATAAAAAGCATATCTGCATTAGTATTTTTTCAATTAGCAAAATTAACTCATCAGTCCTACTGAACTATAATACTATAAATACTATAGTATTTATTTATAGTATTTATTTATGTATTTTACTGACGCAGAAACATCCTAACACACAACCTAGAATTATATAGCAAACCAGATAAAAACAAGGGAAGAAGAAAGGAAGGGAGAGAGATGGAAGATGTAGGGGCAGAAGTCTAGTTCTAAAATTAATCCAAACAAAAAGAAAGCAACCCAAGAAATAGCAAAACCTGGCTATAGTCTGGGTGAGATTGCATGAGCCTTTGTGTGTCAGATTCATTCAGATGTCATCACTTGACTTTTCTGTTGTCTTATTGACTAAATTAGGCCAAGTACACAACCAATCTTTGTAAAATAAGCTGATGACCCCTTTTAGGGATAAAGACGCTTCATCCTGGAAAACAAGTTTCAGTTATGCTGTGCAATACAGTATATTCTACAAAGTGGTCATTCAGTGATAATCTCCTGATTGGTTTAGCTACTCGAAATGTGGGAAAAAATTGTACTGATAAATAGTCCAATTATTACTTCTTAAATCAAAGCTACATGTGAAATCTGCCACCTAAATGAATGTAAGCATTATTGAAAATGTTTATGTTTCAGAATACATAAAAAAGGAAGAGCTAATCACTTCTAAGAAAAAAAAATTGTGGCTCTTCTTTCAGTTGATACTCCATACAAAGACAAAAACATTAAATATAACTAAATATAACGGCTTTCAAAGGGAATGCCTTTGTAAGTTCTATTAAATGATGTACACGAATGATGGAAAGAAGAGACCTACATTCCCTCATGTTATCTATTGAAGAGCCTGCACTGTTAAACTGGGCATTTTTAATCAGTGTTTAATCATCATTAATCATCAGAACGTATATATTCTTCTGTTAATATTAAATTAACAGAAATTTTCTATATCCTGGGGTAGAGAGAAAGGAATCACTGGCCTCTTTCATCAAATATATATTTAAGACTTTTGCTGAAATTTAATAGATACAACATGAAAAACAGAGGTATTTGTATACGAATAAACTCTAAGTGCAAGAAGTAGCAAAGCCAAGCATTTCAGGTGCTTTTTACACCCTTTAAAAGAGTCACATTGTACCAGTAGACGCTAATATGCAATAGCTACCAAAAACAAAATAAAAACTCAATAAGTTTTCAGGAAAATTCCTTCAAATGTACAAGTAATCCTGCTAAACAGAAAAAGAAGGTGGAGAGCAATCAATGAGAAAATAAGAAAAATGAAGCAAAATGAAATGGAAAAAAAGAACGTAGGAATTATTAAAGTGGAATTAAACATAAAAATGATGAGGAGTACCCTAGTTGGTCAGTGGGTTAAGGATCTGGTGTTGCCACTGCTGTGGCACAGGGTTCAATCCCTAGCCCAGAAACTTCCACATGTTGTAGGCAAGGCAAAAAAAAAAAAAAAAATTTACTCTGGAAGACTGGCAAAGATACAACATATATATAATTAATGTTTGAAGAGATTAGAAAATCTGAAACTGAAACTTTTTAATGGTCTAAGAGAAGAAAATATTCCTGAAATAAAATAGAACCAAATGTATAGACTACATGATATTCAAAAAGGGATGACAGTAAATTAACAATGCAGACTTGCCCTGATTAAGTTACCAGACTCCTCTGGGGATATTGTCAAGAACATCAAATCAACTATGAACATAAAAAAAAAAAATTACCAGGTTGATCTCCGGTTTTCCTGCAGTCATGCTCAGTACTAGAAGACAGTGGTAAAGTGTCTACAAAGATCTGAGAGAAAGGAAGTGCGATCCAATAATTTCATACTTGGCTAAGGTACCATGAAACTAGAAAGGTCAAAGATATACATCCTCATATATCCCAAAATTCAGGGAGTTCCCGTCGTGGCGCAGTGGTTAACGAATCCGACTAGGAACCATGAGGTTGCGGGTTCGGTCCCTGCCCTTGCTCAGTGGGTTAACGATCCGGCGTTGCCGTGAGCTGTGGTGTAGGTTGCAGATGCGGCTCGGATCCTGCATTGCTGTGGCTCTGGCGTAGGCTGGTGGCTACAGCTCCGATTAGATCCCTAGCCTGGGAACCTCCATATGCCGCGGGAGCGGCCCAAGAAATAGCAACAACAACAACAACAACAAAAGACAAAAGACAAAAAGACAAAAAAAAAAAAAAAAAATTCATGTAATACAGGATCCATGGATGCTGCTTGGAGAAAATAATGATTTGAAGGTGAGTCTCAGCTAATTTAGACATGAATGAAGAAACCACAGTAAGAAGACTGATTCTGAGCACTGAATAATTAACTATATAATCAAAACTAAATAACTTTGAGCAGAGAATATAAAAGTTATAAACAATGGCAGTGTAGAAATATTTTTCCTTAAAAAATTGAGAGTTAGGAGTTCCATTCATGTCTCAGCAGAAATGAATCTGACTAGTATCCATGAGGATGCAGGTTCGATCCTTGGCCTCATTCAGTGGGTTAAGGATCTGGTATTGCATGAGCTGTGTTGTAGGTCACAGACACAGCTCTGATCCTGTGTTGCTATGGCTGTGGTGTAGGCCGGAGGCAACAGCTCCAATTGGACCCCTAGCCTGGGAATATCCACATGCTGTGGGTAAGGCCCTAAAAAGACAAAAAAAAAAAAAAAAAAATTGAGAGATAGATAAAAAGAAAGGAGGAGGCAGACCCAGAAATAAACCCAGACGCCTATGGTCAATTAATCTTTGACAAAGGAGTCAAGAACATAAAATGGGAAAAGACAATCTTTTCAGAAAGTGGTGCTGGGAAAACTGAACAGCCACATGTAAATCAATGAAACTGGAACACACCCTCATACCATGTACAAAAATAAACTCGAAATGGCTTAAAGACTTAAACATAAGAGAAGACACCATCAAATTCAGAGATGAGAACATAGGCAAAACATTCTCTGACATCAACCTTACAAATGTTTTCTCAGGTTAGTCTCCCAAGGCAACAAAAATAAAGCAAAAATAAACCAGTGGGACCTAATCAAACTGACAAGCTTTTGCACAGCAAAGGAAACCATTAAAAAATAAAAAGACAACTTATGCAATGGGAGAAAATAGTTTCAAATGATGCAAATGACAAGGGCTTAATCTCTAAAATATACAAACAGCTTATATAACTCAACAGCAAAAAAACCAACAACCCAATTTAAAACTGGGCAAAAAACCTAAACAGACATTTCTCCAAAGAAGATATACAGATGGTCAACAAGCACATGAAAAAATGCTCCACATCACTGACTATTAGAGAAATGCAAATCAAAACTACCATGAGATACCACCTCACAACAGTTAGAATGGCCATCATTAGTAAGTCCACAAATAAATAATGATGGAGTGGGGGATATAAATTGGTACAAAAACTATGTAAAACTCTATGGGGATATAAATTGGTACAAAAACTATGGTACCTCATAAAACTAAATATAAAACTACCATATGACCCAGCATATATAAGCATGTATGTCTGGGAACATATCCAGACAAAACTTTCCTTGAGAAAGACATATGCACCCATATGTTCATAGCAGCACTATTCTCCACAGCCAAGACATGGAATCAACCCAATGTCCACTGACAGATGAATGGATTAAGAAGATGTGGTATATATACACAATGGAATACTACTCAGCCACAAAAAAGAACAAAATAATGCCATTTGCAGCAACATGGATAGAATTAGAGATTCTCATACTAAGTGAAATAAGTCAGAAAGACAAATACCATATGATATCACTTATATCTGTAATCTAATATATGGCACAAATGAACCTTTCCACAGAAAAGAAAATCATGGACATGGAGAAGAAACTTATGGTTGCCAAGGGGGAGGGGAAGAGGGAGGGAGTGGGATGGACTGGGAGTCTGGGGTTTATAGATGCAAACCATTGCACTTGGAGTGGATAAATGATGAGATCTTCCTGTATAGCACTGGCAAATATCTAGTCACTTGTGATAGAGCATGATAATATCAGAAAAAGGAATGTATATGTGTATGTGTGACTGAGTCACTTGGCTCGACAGTAGAAAAAAAATTTTTTTAAATCAGCAGGCAAAACTAGAAAAAAAAAAAGGAAGAGGCAGGAAAACAGTTTAAACATGCTGATCTGCTTTCAGATTTGGAGGTTAGAAGATGCTGTTCAAAACAGAACAAATACAGGCTGAAGTATAATATTTTAAAGTACAAAATAACCTCCAGAGAAAATAAGAATAATTATATAAACAACACAAATTGGGTGGTGGAAGAGAAGGAAGAAAGATTGGAAAAATTATTAACATTAATTTCTTCATCTATTATAGATAAATAATATTTAAAGATAAGTAAATAAGTTATAAAATATTTTAAGTCAGAAGAAAATCAACATTAAGAATTTAAAAATGAGCAAAAAACCTGCTTTTAAGACTAGCAATAAAAATATGTACGACCAATTATAAAAAATATGAAAACAGTACAGGCCAACCAATAAGAGATGTAAAATAAATCAGCAAATGAGCATTAAAAATAAAAATACCCCAAGCATAGTTCATAATAGCAAAGGACAAAAAATAAATGGCTATCAAAAGGGAATTGGTTAAATTAACTTTTGAAATATCCACATAAAGGAATAGTACACAATTATTTGAAGACACCTCACTTCTGTGGAAAAAACTTCCAAGGTCTGTGGTAAAGGAAAGAAAAAGCAAGGTGTCAATAGTGTGCATGGGATTTTTCCACTTAAGTAAATAAAAAAAGATGTTCAGTGTACACACAACACACTCTCCACACATACGTCAATACTTTTTTAGGTAGGGAAAGTTTTGCAGAAGCAAGTGTTCATAGTGATATTTCATTCTCGGGTGGAAGACTGGTGGTCTAGAGTTGAAGACGTCTAACTTTTTATTTCTTTTAGTACATTCATCACCACTTTGACAAAAATAAAAGAAAACTAGTTCAAGAAAATGCATATGGGAGTTCCCATTGTGGCTCAGTGGTTAACGAATCCGACTAGGAACCATGAGGTTGCGGGTTCCATCCCTGGCCTCGCTCAGTGGGTTAAGGATCTGGCGTTGCCGTGAGCTGTGGTGTGGGTCGCAGACGCAGCTCGGATCCCACGTTGCTGTGGCTCTGGTGTAGGCCGGTGGCTACAGCTCTGATTAGACCCCTAGCCTGGGAACCTCCATATGCCACAGGGGCGGCCCAAGAAATGGCAAAAAAAGAAAAAAAAAAAAAACATATGTGTACATATATTCATATAATTATATATATATATATGTATATATATGTAAACACATACTTCTTAATGGAGTCTAAAAGACTCCTGAGTGTTTAATTAAGGAAGCATCGCAAACTAAAGGAACAAATAATAAATTAGCCAATGAATTTTGCCAAAAAAAAAAAAAAAAAATCAGGTTAAATATCTCACCTCATGGAAAAATTCCAGATGGACAAAAGATAAATATAAAAATTAAAACAAAACTAGAAGAAAAATTTAAGGAATTTTTTTAACACCTATCCAGTGGGGAATGATTTTCCAAATATTATAAAAGGCAAGAAAAATGTAAAGAAACATCTGCAAGAATATGACAGTCAAATGGGTTCATATGCATAATACTTTAAAAACCCTTATAAACTTGTGGGAAACAATATATTTATCTCAAAGAAAAATGGTCAGTAGAATAAAAATTGATACATCTATATATTTTTATTGAGTACCAATTGTGGGAATTTAAAGGTGAGCTAACAGCTCTCATGGGAGTTTACAGTCTAGTGAATGAAGAACATTCTAGAAATAGATGGATGCTCATCTCATAATTAATTGGTCAAAATTGACTGACCTGATAATTATAAAAGGATACACAACTGCTTACTTTTATTAGCATTCTAAGCATTTTTAAGCCAGCTGCTACTCAGTACCACTGAGAATATTGTTTATAATATCAACGGATATACATTATCAATGCACCCTCAGTCTGTGCTATGTGCTGAGCCACAGAAGTGCATCATCTCATTTTGTCCTCTCAGCTCCAGGATGTTGTTGCCATTAGTATTCCTCCCATTTTGCAAATGGGAAGACTGAGGGGCTTAAGAATTTATGCAATTTATCCAAACTCACCCATTTGGTAAAGGCTAAGGCTTGATGTAAGGCCCCTCTAACCTCAAAATTCATGCAACAAAGTGGTAACATTTACAAGGAGCAAAGTTGCTCAGAGACATCTACATGCTCCATAGACACAAGCTAGCTCTCTATAAAACAAGAATGTCTGCTTTAGCAGCATAGATAGGATTAATGTACAATTTTTTTTACTTTCTATGGTATATCTTCACTTAAAATATACAAATATTTATGTCCGCGTGTGTTTTCATCTTTGTTGGTTTCATTTTGCCTCTCTTAAGTCATTATTGCTGCAGTTTGATTAAATGAAATGATTGCCCTTGAACTCTCTCTATATTCCAAGGCAGTGGAGCAGGAAGAAACATATGGCACCAGTGCCAGGGCAGCACAATTTTAGGCCTCCTCAGGAATTATGTGGCCGTGGTGGTGATTGCTATCAACAGCTTTGTGACTCCTAATTTAGAGTAGCGGATTCATGGCCTTAAAATGCAAACCTGTGGGTCAGCCAGGCAATCTTTCCTGTATTCAGAGTCCAGCTTTCCAGCACACAGCATCTGCATTTCCCTTTCCCATGACCACTGCACTCAGGAGAATTTGGACCAACTCAGCATGCAAGGACAATAGGACAGGCATTTGCTCTGTAAATAGCAGGCAGCAGGATTACTAGAACAACTGACTGTGTATAAAAAGAAAGGAAAAAGAGAGGGTATATATGCATGTGCACATGTTCTTTCCATACACAAAACAGGAAACTATTCATTTCATGATCATTTACAAGAGCTTGCATCCAGTGCATGACTAAATGATGACATTTTGCAGTTGCAAATGTATGAGTTTGAAAAACAGAATTTCACCTCCACATCAAAATACTTACATTGGAATTTTGCCTCCATTAAAATATAAAGTGCCCACAAAAATTCTCATGCCTGTGGATCTGACATCTCCTTCCAGTTTGTTGAATTTATTTTTTCTGGACAGCTTTTCTGCAGACACTTACATTGTGTGAGGCTCATCTACATTCTAGCAAACTTGTAGCTGATTATCCTAAGCTCATGCAGAACCAGTTTCCAGAAATGGTTTGTGTGACCTTGTGGAAATAAGGGTAGGACAATGATTTTTCTAAACCTTTTATTATACTGATATGGAAAAAAACAAAAAACAAACCTCATTTAGGGATTAAAAACTATGCCCTCTCCTAGAAAAAATACAAAGTCCTATTTTAGATAATGCTATTAAACGTATCAATGGTTATCTCTTTTCTTGGACATGCTATACTCTGTAAGCCTTGAATCCTGATAGAAAGTGTTACTACACTTATTTTTCATTATATATACATGACTTTTTTTTGTTGCTCTTTTTAGGGATGCACTCGAGGCATATAGAATTTCCCAGGCCAGGGATCAAATCAAAGCTGTAGCTGCAAGGCCTACACCACAGCCACAGCAACACCAGATCGGAGCCGTGTCTTGCAGCCTCTCCCACAGCTTACGCAACCCCAGATCCTTAACCCACTGAGCGAGTCCAGGGATCGAACCTGAGTCTTCATGGATACTAGTTGGGTTCATTACCACTGAGCCACGACAGGAACTCCTGCATGACTTTTTTCCCTTTTTTCTTAAGGCCACACCCATAGCCCATGGGAGTTCCAAGTCCAGGGATCCAATCCAAACTGCAGCTGAATTTCATTGTGCTGTACACAATGGGCACCCTGCTTTTATGAGAAGGCAGGAATTGCCAGTCAGGATGGCATCACCACATCCAAGCTTCCTCCTTCCTCACCCTGCCCTGTAACTGCTCAACTCACTCTCCCAGATCAGAATATTGCATTAGAAATAAGTGTTTTCCCACGGTCACGTTCTCATGGGCTGTGGCCAGAAAGCACAAGAAGAAGGTGACACACCACCTGACTTTGAGTAAAGAAGGGAGGGAGTGTCAGTATGGATGCTGTGTGGACATCAGAGAACATGAGGAAGGACAGACTGTTGAAGACCACAGTCAGGAAGGTCCAAACACTGTCCCTCACCAACTCCAACTCCGTAACCCTTGAACCCTAGGTCAGTCTCATGTTACCCCTGTTTCAAATCTCTCAGAGGATCCCTCACCCTCAGAATAAGTGCCAAGGGCCTTCATATAGCACAGGTGGGCATCCGTGCCCCTGGCTCAGCCCTATGTTTCTTGTCCCTCCTTGACGCTTTGTGCAATACAGAGAAAATAAGCTCTTTGGGGACCCCACATACCCCAAGTAGTTTTCACTCCTGAACCTTTGGGCAGGTGCTTCTACCTGCCTCGACTCTCCTTCCCCACATTTCCCAGGTGAACATCTAATCCTTTAGTACCCTCCCAGAAGGCTTCCTCCCCTTCTCTTCACCTCCGAAATACTTCGCATATGGGTCTCTCATTCTAGTTGGGTTAATTTATTATCTTTTCCTGTTTATTCATGTGTTTCCCTGAAGCACTGTGAGGTCCTCGAACTCTGAGACTGAGTCTTATTCCCCCACCAAATCTACCTGTCCTGAAGCCTTGCATTGCCTCTGGCACATACTAGGAGCTTAATTAATATGGGCTAAATAAGTGAATTCTCTTGAAAGGCTGATCTTGAAAGAGAAAAACTGAAACATATAAAATTAATCTAATTATGTCTTTATTTTGTTACCTTGAGCAAGTGACTTTTCCATCAAAGTCCCAAGTTCCTCACCTTCACAATGAGAGTGAGACATGATTATTGAATGAGTTAGTGCCTAGAAAGTGGCTTAGCCAAGTTTCTAAACAAGAATTCAGTGAATGTTAGGTGTTATTATTAACTCAATAATTAAAGTGAAGTCAATCCTCTGACGTCTAATATTTCTATTTTTTAAGAGTTAAATTTGCAGAATTATTTGGTGTTTGCTCTGGGTGGAGAATTTTTCTGGCTTCCTTGGGAGGGTTGGGTTGTGTTACTCTTTGATCTGAATTATGCTGATCCTCTCCTCAATTTTTCTCCTCTCTGTGTGAAAAGAAATAGCCAGTAATTCAGGTACCCAGTAATTCAGGGCTGGGTGACTCACACACATGTAGAGTCAGCAGGGACTCCAATTTAGAACCATATCAGCAGACCTCATCCTCTGTAAATATTTCACAAATTGACGGACGTGGCTGTTTCCACTATTCCAAATTACCATGTGTGTCCATCACTCAAATCTGTTGCCATTCACAAATAAGCTTCATGACGTTCTCCTTGCAAAAAAGGAGCCGTGAATCCAAATGTCTCCATGCAGCAGTTTCAGTCGTTCTCACGCCCATCAAGGCTCGGTGAGGGAAGGAAGGGTTTATCATTTGGTGGCAGGAGTAAATTCTGCCTAATCCCAGAGGTCAGCAATGCCTTAAAGCACACTCAAAACTCAAGGTTGAATCTCCAAACGTCAAAAGTTAGTTTCCAAGGGCAGAAATCTGATTTCATTTCTTATAAGACCGCAAACACGCTTATTTCCCTAAAGGTCTTGGAGATTTGCTTGTACTGTGAGTGGAGCTGGAAATAAAGTTAAGTTTAACACCCTGCTAATTCTAGACCACCCTGGTGCTCAAGGCAGGGTGGCCCCCTCCTGACACCACAAATATGCCATGCTCATTTCCATCTTCTTGCTTTGACTCACACTTCCTCCTTCCTCTGTAACAACCAACTAACTGGTCTCATGGTTCAAATCCTGGCTCTGCTGTTCATGAGCTCAGAAACCTTGGAAAATGTACTTAACTTTCCCTAAACCTCAACTTCTTCATCTATAAAATGGGGATAAAAATAGTATCCATCTCAGAGAGTTGTTATAATAAACTAGATAATGGTTTAATTTTTAGCCCAGTTCCTAGCATTCCATGGCACATACTGCATGACGAATAGACATTAATGCTGTTATTCTGCCTCTCTCACCCATCAAAAACCACGCAGTTCACTCTATATCTTTCCTAGAGAGTTCCTCTGTTCACTGTCCTCTCTCTTGTGTGGGTTTCACTTTTCACGTGATTATACTATGGTAAGTACTCTTTATACCATAGTTCATGATGACATATAATATATATAGCACATGATTGTGTATATAAAATATAACATGTATAATACACATAACATACATAATGCATATGTACCACAGTGTGTTTCTATATGGATTCTAACAAATATTAAAATCATAAAATAAATGGAATATTAATAAGCTGTAATATATAACATAAAATGATATAAATAAACACATATAAATTAGGAGATATATGTGTATGTATATATATATATATACATACACATAACATATACATAATATCACACACACATATACATAAAATCACACATTTAGCACTCTTCGCACTATGGTACCTGTCATACCCAGTTCTCTTTCTAGGCACAGAGTAGAATCACACATTCCCACCCCCCGATGCTCTGGATGAGGGGAGCCCATGGGGAGTAGTTCCTGCCCATGAGTTGTGAATAGACACAATATATCACACTTTCAGGCCACGGCATTTAATTGCTGATAAGAGACCCTCTAGAGCTCTTTTCCTCGGCCCGAGTCATTGGTCCTGGAAGCATTTGTTGAAACAAGGCCCCACCAACCGAGAGCTGAATGACTGCAATGAGCAGAATCCCCTGATTTCTACGCTGTGTCTGTAGTTTAATGAGAAAACTTATTTTAAGTTTCTGAGACTGGAAGGGAGGTGATTTGCTACTGCAGCTCAGATATAGATGTAGATAGAAATAGAGATCTATGATGGGTTCATCATCTTAACTAGTTAGGAAAACTCTTTTAAGGAAAAGGAGCAAAGACTTACCCTTCTCTGTACCCTACAGCACCAATCACAGACTGGGACTCAGTCAGTACCTTCTATTTGACTTGGGCCAACCCAGTAGTTTCAATATTACAGCTAGGATCCGAAAGAAGAATGCTCCCTGACACTAATCTCTAGGCATGACAATAAAAATGTGTTGAACTAGTCATTTAAAAAAACCCTTTAGTAAGACCCTGAAGTCAATACTCAGTTATCAGACCTTAAGAATAGCTGATAAACAAACCCCAGAAACCAAGTTTAACAGCTGGAAATAAGACTGACGGAGGTCATGTGACTCAGGGAAGCATAGTCTTAAGATGGTATTATTAGGTAAGAAGACATGATATTCCCCATTTAGGAGTGGTTTTAAGGACAAGACTGTTCAGACATCATTTTGTGAAATCAGTTGGTCATGAGGACATCTGCCCACGAAAATGACAATTTGCTTATTCGTCCAATGATATTCCTGACGCCAGTCAGATTCCTACAAAATAATTTTGTTTGGCTCAAAGAGATCATGGCTCTCCTGGAAGAAAACCACATGACGATTTGCAGAGAAAGTAGAGGGTTTTACATAACCCAGAGAACAATTCACTTTGTTTAGATGAATTGGGTGCTATTGTAAGCCTGGAAATGTCCAAACTTATCAATAGCCAATTTTAAATTGGGAGGAGAAGCCACGTAACAAGCCTTAGTGAATGGATAGCAGACATCTGCAAACACTATAAGAGAAGGAAGACAGCCAGATGATTGAGGAGCATTCAAGTGTATTTCAAATGAAAAAAACCACATACATAAGGTTCTTCTCTAAAGATTCTCACATTTTGCTGATAATCCAAATCAACAAGCATATTTTTAAGAATACAGATTTCCAGGCAGCATCTCCGACTTACTTATTTAGAATCTCCTAGGATAAAGTGGAGATTGAGAATATGTATTATTAATAATATTGCCAAGTTGAGTTTGGTGATTAATTGGATCTGGAGACCTCAACTCTACTCAGTTTTCCTAGAAAAGAACCATTCCTTCTGCAGCTGAGGATGTTCTGAGTCCCAGAGAGAAAATCAAGGTGCTGCCCATCCTAAATAGAAAGGCACCTGGAAACCTGGGACAATGACAGGAGACCAGCAGGAACCATTCCAACTTTCCCTCCTGCCATTTGAGACTCAAGAACCAAGAGGAAGTTGGAGCTCCAAGGAAATCCGGGTGGTCCCCAGCATAGTTTTAATTACATAATTCAGTTTCCAGGTGTTTTCCTGAGAGACAGAGCCTCTGTGTGGTTACTGACAAACCTGAGAGTCTTTCGGCCTTCTGTCTTGTCATTTTACCTGCATAAAAAGAAACTTCAAGGAAATGTAAATAATGAATATCTTTTCTTAAAAATCAGTGTAAATATTTCATAGACTGTAGAGTAAATAATAAATACATTTGGAAAAAAACAATATAAATATTTGATTATTTGTAGAGCAACTGTTAAGCCCTAGAATTACGTACAAATGTTCCAAAAATCCAATAAACCCTAGTTACACAAAATGACCCCAACATCATCCTGGGCACAGTTTTCGTCAATTCCTGTGTTTGTTTCTTAGCCAGACAAGTGTTAAATCAAGATGTCACAGTCTGTAACAGCCTGCCTGTGAATCATCTGAAATTCTGGTAACTCCCCAGCTCTTGTGCCTTCTGATGCTACTTGGTATGCATCTTGAAATAATAAAGTGTCCTCTTGCCTATGAAAGAAATGCAGGAATACCAGGCCATGCAGCGGCTGCTTTTAAGGCAGAGTTTCTAATCCTGCAATGGTTGCTTGCACAGAAACGCTGGACAATAAACATTCAATGCCTCTTGCAAAACAAGCAGGTAAAATTTTCTGACACCCAACAGTGCATCAAATCTCTGCACAGGAAGCTTCAACCAGGTGAACTTTCTTCCGATTAACAGGGATGTGTTTTATATTCATAAAATAAACAATCCATCCTACTTAGGACTCCTGGTCTTTAATACACAGGTTTGTCTGTATTCTTCTCCACCTCTATTATTTCCTGTCATACATGCTCAGCCGCAGCTCTCTTGGGAAATTGTTCTCACGGAACCCTGCACATGCCTGTATTGCATCTGTCCCAGGAAAGAAAAATACTTGTTTCTATTATTTATTTGCCTCTGTATCCCAGAATCTAGAAGGTGCCAGCACATAGCCAACTCTAAAGATATTTGTTGAAATAATGAATTCATGTCTATCTGTCTCCCCTAAGGACCAGATACACTATTTTTATTCACTGTGTCCTCAAAGACAAGATAGAGTCCCTCACACAGAGTAAGTAGTTAGTAAAGAGATGCTGGGTGGCTAAATAGACTCTATGCGGTAATGTGTCTGTATGCGGTGAAGGCAAATGCAGTATGTGAGAGCAAGAAGAGAGGAGAAATAGGGCATGTGAGAAACTACAGCTTCACTTTTCTTATTGAAGCATATCCTTGGGGAAGGTTAATAAGTACACGCTTTAACGAAGGTTTATGAGGGGGATAAAAAGTATATTTTCTTCAAAAACAAATCCCCATAAGATTTTTTAAAAAAATGCTTCTGGTTACACTCATATCGTATTATAGGGCACATACCTCTAAGAAACTCAAAGCATAACCAAAGTTAGCACATTAAAGTTTGCATCAAACTACCCTTGTATGGTTGATGGAGGCCATTTATTCACCCCATTTTCCCCTCAGAGGAAGCAAAGGCAAATTAAAGGAAAACATCTAATGATTTGCCCAGAGGCACACAAAGATGCAGCCGTGGATCCAGTTTCCTCTCCATGGCTCTTGAGAGGACATGGCTCAAGAGGTTTAAGTGGGCAAGTCTGGCATTAAGAACTACCAGCTCTCTATAATCCACCAAGCAATAAAAGTTCATGAAGTTTGAGCACCATCTAGGACTTGACAGCGAGACATATGCAAAGGAAAAATAAGAGAGGGTTCCTGTCCTCGTGGAAGAATCTAGTTGAGGACATGAGATAAACACCCAGGAAACACTTAAATCCCAACACGTAGCATTGAATGGCAGGTGTAATTGAGTGGAAGAAATAATCTATCATTTAGGGTTCTTTTGTTGCCTGCAACAGTGACTGAAGCAGAAAAGACAAATAATGCAGGTGGAGGGAGAGCCAGAGGACAGGAATAGGGTGGGAGGAGCAGGAAGCCTCAAAGTGCCTCATGAAAGGAGCTTCCTGAAAGCCTAGTCTGGCCACCACTGCTAGAATGAATGAACAACTGCCAACCATTCCTTTCTTTCTATAATCCTGTTCATGATCCAAAGTCCCAGTAGAGACAGCCCCACTGGCTGAGTATAGAATAATACTGTCCCCTTGGCTATATCTAATCTTGTCCCCCTTGGCCGTATCGGGAAAACAATAATAAGCATAGGGTGGAAGAAGCCCTTGAGCACCTCTTAGCCTCTCGTGCAGGAGGGCAAAGGCCTTTGACTTATCATTCTGTGACTTCACCCAAACAACAATCTCCCCAAAAGGCATGGAGGTGCTATCTGGAGGGACGATGGGTCCCCAGTAGATGGAAATTCTCTTTATCAACAATTCCTGTGAAAGGAATTCAATAAATGGGGAAATCCCTGGACATGACTCAGCAAAAAATCATGAAAAAAGTGGGACTTGAGATTGGTCTAAAAGCACTTATTTAAATGGTGACCATGTAAAAAGCAAGATGAAACCCATGACTAATGCCCCAAGAGGTGAGGATGGGAAGGGGGAAATATCACCATCAAAAAAGTTTAGGAGTTCCCATGGTGGCGCAGTGGTTAACGAACCCGACTAGGAACCATGAGGTTGCAGGTTCGATCCCTGGCCTTGCTCAGTGGTTAAGGATCCAGTGTTGCCGTGAGCTGTGGTGTAGGTTGCAGACGAGGCTCGGATCCCACGTTGCTGTGGCTCTGGCGTAGGCCGGTGGCTACAGCTCCAATTAGACCCCTACCCTGGGAATCTCCATATGCTGCGGGAGCGGCCCTAGAAAAGGTAAAAAGACAAACAAACAAACAAAAAAAAAGTTTAAAAAGTCCACTGAAATTAAGTGAAAATAATAATAAACTATACAATTTAAAAAAAGCAATCCTACTTCAATACAGGCAGGAGAATACCCACTAATGAAGAAATCTACCAAATTAGTAGAGAGGTTAAAAGTCAGGTGGCTTTAAGCTCTAGCAAGGATATTAACAGCGGTAATACTAAAGGGACCCTCTGGGCAGCGTTGAATGAGTCTACAGATCTGTGCTGTGGACAGGATTGTTCAAACATGACCTACCACTTATGGGTGAAGACAGTTTTCAGATAGGTTCAAGAAGGAGTAGCATAATGGAGTTCCTCAGGTTCATGGGTTTGGTTTTTTTGTTTGGTTGGTTTTTAAGGTCTTTTTAGAGCCACGCTCATGGCATATGGAAGTTCCCAGGCTAGGTGTCAAATGGAGCGGCAGCTGCAGGCCTACACCACAGCCACAGCAACACTGGATCTGAGCCACATCTGTGACCTACACCATAGCTTGGGGCAATTCTGGATCCTTAACCAACTGAGTGAGACCAGGGATCGAACCTGCATCCTCACGGATATTACTCAGGTATTTAACTTGCTAATCTACAATGGGAACTCCAGGTTCATGGTTTTTTTGGTTTTTTTTTTTTTTCCCAACAGTTTTAGGTAGTTGTAATCAAGTAATGCATTCTATTTTGATATCTCTTAAGCAAGTAGTAAATTTTCCTTTTAGAGCAACTGACTACAGTTGAAGTCCCATGTTGTAGTAATAATGCTATAATTTATATGTGCATAATATTTTATTTCCCTATTTTTCACAAATGTTGTCAATTGAGCCTGTCCAAACTTCTAAGGCATACTTACAATCTCTGCCTCTCTTCTCATCTTATGGAAAAGAAAAGCTCAGAGAGGTAAGAGACTTATCCCAGATAAAACTGTCAAGGTCATCTGGCTGACTTTGTACATTTTTTTTTCCAAGTCACATTTAATAAAGAGACAGCAAAACATCGCACCCATGAAAAACATGAGTAACCCATGTTCTTTTTCTTAACATTTATGCTAAGTCAAATAACCTAATAAACATATATTTTTAAGGATAATGATCATGTTTCTCTGACTATGATAATAATAACAATATTAATAATAATAGAAGCTCTTTTATTAGGAGAAAGAGCCATGGAATCTTTCATTAGTTAACAAATATTTTACCCAGTATTTTGCAAACTCTCCTCCAAGACAAGCCAGGGCCCATGGAGCTAGACGAAGCCATCAGTGTTGGACTGGATCAAGAAATGGGGAAGACGCAGGGCTGGCCTGTGACAACAGCTTTAGCAGAAAGACACCCAAAGGAATCCGGAGCAAGGCTGGACACTAGAAGTGAGGAGGCTTTGGAACCAAAGTTTCAGGCTGAAGAAACAGAAAAGGTAGGAAAAAACCAGCAAGTATGAGGACAGAAGCAGAGGCTCCAACAGAAGGAAGGAGAAGGAAAGCCAGAGGATGAAGCATTTCCCCAGGGCTTATGCTAAAGCACCCAGAGCCTCACCCCAGGATAAGAGACAGATGTTAAGTAAAGGGGTTAAGCTGACTCCCAGATCTGCAAGAAAGGAGGACAAAGAAAGCCCAAGAAATGATCCCCCTCCAAGAGCTCCTGATTAAGCTGGAAGGACAAAACATCAACATTCGAAGGTACAGTTAATGTCATAGGACAGGAATCCAATACCAAACAAAAGTTACTATGAGAACAGGAGTTTGGGGAAGAAAGAGAACACTCTAAGTGAGGGCAGCCTCTGAAAATATCACCAAGGAAGGACACAGATCTTGAGAAAAGTGCTTGCAGCTCATATGTCTTGCCAATTTGCTTTGAAACTTAATGCAGATTTTTTTTTTTTTTTTTTTTTGTCTTTTTTAGGGCTGCTTCCACAGCATATGGAGGTTCCCAGGCTAGGGGTCTAAGCGGAGCCACGTCTGCAACCCACACCACAGCTCACAGCAATGCCGGATCCTTTAACCCACTGAGCAAGGCCAGGGATCAAACCACAACCTCATGGTTCCTAGTCAGATTTGTTAACCACTGTGCCACGATGGGAACTTCTTCAATGCAGATTTAAATTTTACTTCTCAGTTTATCGCTCTTAGGGAGTGTAACCCTTGCTCTTTTTATTTATTTTTTCTCTTCCTACATTGAATGATTTCTCTGAAAGTCTTTCAAAATACCAGATTGGGATGCCTTTGTTTTATCTAATCTCAACAGACTTATGTTGGGTGGGCTCTGCCCTGTGTTTGGCATTAGACAAAGTGCTGGACTTGAGTGAATAAGGACAAAAATTAATAAGACACAGAATCCTATCCTCAAGAAACTCAGTAATTCAGGAAATTCAGACACACACACTCTAAACTCTCAGAAAGCATGATGGGTAAAGGCTACAAAAGGAATCAATGTAAAAGCTAAGAGCAATGAATTGTAGCATTAGGAGGAAGGATTTTTTTAATATGTTTATTATATGTTTATTCAACAACTATTCTGAGTGCTGCCCAAGTGCTGAACACCGTGAGGAATACTGGGAATCTTAAGAGGCCGTAGCTCATTCTTAGGAGTGATTTATATTTGAAGTTGGGAAAGAAGTCCATCTGAGTGAGAACCAGAGGGAAACATTTTGGTCATCCTAAGACTACATCAAAAGGATAACAGGTTGCTGCAGAATAGATCTAATTTGGTATCATAGTGATGGAGGAAAAGGGGATTCATCTACATCTCAATCTATGAACTGTTCCCACTATCCCTCTCAAACCACATATGATTCCTTTTCAAACTCAAGAATCTCCTGAAGCAAAAGGAGCAATCCTAAATATCTGTCCTGTAGACAAGAATCCCTATATTATTCATCAAAAGGGACACTTGCTATAGCAGGAAGAGTCTCCACAGGGAGAAGATGAGACCCAGTCCGAAGGGTCTTCCTTGCACCACCCATATTATGTTTTGGGGCAGGCAAGCTCAGAGGCAATGCCCTGATGGGAGCCAAGGTGGATGCCCTACCTTGCTATAGACTATTCCACATTTTTAGCCTGCATCAGACTTAGAGTTTCTGAAGAACAAAAAAATCTGCCACTCAAATCATGTCTGGCCACTGACTATAATGTGCCTGTCTTAGTTCATTCAGCTGTAACAAAATGCCACAGTCTAGTAAACAGTAGATACTTATTTCTCAGTTCTGGGAGGCTAGGAAGTCCAAGATCAAGGCGTGAACATAGGTTTGTTCTAGTGAAGTCCCTCCTCTTGGTTCATAGCAAAGGTTTTCTCACTCCGTCCTCACAAGGTGGAAGGATGTGAGAGTTCTATGCATCTCTTTTGCAGGGGCACTAATCTCTTTCATGAGCAGTCCATCCTTATGACCTAATCACCCCAATGCCCACACCTACTAATACTATCCCCTCTGGGATTAGGATTTCAATACGCAAATTTAGGAGATGGCACAAATATTCTGACCAGAGCACTACCCCATAAAGTTACTGGGAAGATGCATGCGTTAATAAGTTAGGGGATTGAGAACTACCTGCTACATAGGTAGCATTGTGTAAATCATAGCAGTAATGGTAGTATCAGTAGTTTCCCCAAATATTTCATGCAACTGATTTTCAAATTACTAGCAAGCCAGGCGAGAATAGGAAAATCGATTAAATGATTGGACTTGGAACATGGAGAATGTGTAATTGACTGAAAAATACCAATTTTTAAAAACTCAGAACCAACCATGTTCATCTCCCTGGTGATAAAAACAATGCAGTCATGCCCTCCTAGTCTTATAGAATGGCCTATGCCATGTGTATATGTATGTGTGCACATGTGTGTGTGAGAGAGTTCAACTAGTCAAAACAAGCTTATACCAATAATCCTTGGTAAACATAGATGCAAAAATACTTGCAAATTATTAGCAAACCAAAGTCAACAATACATTAGAAGGATCACATGATCAAGTGGGATTTTTTTCCCAGGTACCCAAGGATAGTTTAACATCCACAAATCAATAAATGTTATTGCCACATTAACAAAATGAAGAATAAAAATCATATGATTATCTCAGTAGTTGCTGGAAAAGTATCTGACAAAATTCAACATCCCTTTACAATAAAAATGCTCAACAAAATGGGTATAGAGAGGAAATATCTCAACATAATAAAGGCCATATATGACAATCCCAGTGCTAACATCACACTCAGTGGTAAAAAGCTAAAAGCTTTTCCTCTAAGAGCAAGAGAACAAGAGAAGGGTATCCATTCTTAGCACTTATATTCAAAATAATATCAGAAGACCTGGCCAGAGTAATTAGGCAAGAGAAAGAAATAAAAGGCACTCAAATTGGAAAGGAAGAAGTACAATTTTCACTGTTTGCAAAGGACAAGATATTATATAGAGAGAACCCTAAAGTCTACACACACACATATACACAACTGTAAGAAAAAATAAATTCAGCAAACTTGCAAGATAAAAAAATTAATATACAAAAACCCATTGTGTTTTTACACACTAATAATAAACTATCAGAAATATAAATTAAGAGGAGTTCCCATTGTGGCTCAGCAGAAATGAACTTGACTAGTATCCATGAGAATGCAAGTTCAATCCCTAGCCTCGCTCAGTAGGTTAAGGATCAGGCATTGCCGTTAGCTGTGGTGTAGGTTGCAGATGTGGCTCAGATCTGGTGTTGCTGTGGCTGTGGCATAGGCCAGCAACTGCAGCTCTGATTTGACCCCTAGCCTGGAAACTTCCAGGTACTGCAGGTGCTGCCCTAAAAAGAGAAAGGAAAAAAATGAAAGAAAGAGAAAAAAACGCAACAAAGGAGCCACGAATATACAATGGGGAAAGGACAGTCTCTTCAATAAATAGTACTGGGGAAACTGGACAGCTACATGCAAAAGAATGAAACGAGATCATTATATTACACCATAAACAAGAAGTAACTCAAAGTGGATTAAAGACTTGAATGTGAGATCTGAAATCATGAAACTCCTAGGAAAAAACATGGGCAATAAGATCCTTGACATTGGTCCCAGAGATGATTTTTAGATTTGATACTAAAGGCAAAAAGCAAAAAACAAAAAGCAAAAAACAAACAAAAAAACAAAAAACAAAAAAAAGGAAAGAAAAGAAAAAATAAACAAATAAAAACAAACAAGTGAGATTATGTCAAACTAAAAGCTTCTGGACAGCAAATGAAATCAACAAAATGAAAAGGCAACCTACTGAAAAGGAGAAAATACTTGCAAATCACATAACTAATAAAAGGTTAATACGAAAAATATAAATTATTCACACAACTTAATAGTAAAAAACAAACAATCCAAATTAAAAATGAGCAGAAGATCTGAACACTCATTTTTTCCAAAGACATACAGATGGCCAACAGACACATGAAAAGATGTTCAACATCACTCATCATCAGGGAAGTACAAATCAAAACCACACAAAACATCACCTCACACCTGTCAGAATGACCATTATAAAAAGAAATGTTGGAGAGGATGTGGAGAAAAGGGAACCCTTGTGCATTGCTTGTGGGAATGTAAACCGATGCGGCCACTATGGAAAAATATGTGGAGGCTCTTCAAAAAGTTAAAAATGGAACTACCATATGATCCCGCAATGCCACTTGTGGTATTTATGAGAAGAAAATGAAAACACTAACTCATAAGGATATAGTCACCATTTTTGTTACAGCATTATTTACAATAGCCTAGCCCTGGAAACAACCTAAGTGAATGGATAAAAAAATGTGATATAGAAATACAATGAAGTGGAGTTCCCGTCGTGGCGCAGTGGTTAACGAATCCGACTAGGAACCATGAGGTTGCGGGTTCGGTCCCTGCCCTTGCTCAGTGGGTTGACGATCTGGCGTTGCCATGAGCTGTGGTGTAGGTTGCAGACGCGGCTCGGATCTGGTGTTGCTGTGGCTCTGGTGTAGGCCGGTGGCTACAGCTCCGATTAGACCCCTAGCCTGGGAACCTCCATATGCCGCAGGAGCGGCCCAAGAAATAGCAAAAAGACAAAAAAAAAAAAAAAAGAAAAAAAAAGAAATACAATGAAGTACTATTCAGTCACAACAAAGAATGAAATCTCTCCATTTACAATTACATAGATGGGCCATAAGGCCATTACGCTAAGGGAGGTAAGTCAGAGAGAAAGACAAATGCCATTGATCTCTCTCATATGTGGAATTTAAGACAAAAACTAAGGCAACAGAGACAGAGAGAAGATGAGTGTTGCCAGAGTCAGGGGGATAAGGAGTGGTCAAAATGGGTGAAGAGGGTCAAAAGGCACAAGCTTCTAGTTATAAAATATATAAATCATGGGGTGTAAGGTACAGCATGATGACGATAGTAAACTATAGTCAGCAATACTGTATTGCATGTTTGAAAGTTGCTGAAAGAGAAGATCTTAAAAGTTGGAGAAAAAATTGCAACTGTGTATGGTGATGGATGTTAACTAGACTTCTTGTGATGATGACTTTGCAAAGCATACAAATATTGAATCGTGTTGTAAGCTGAAACAAATATAATGTCCATTACACCTCAGGTAAACAAACAAACCAACAAACAGGTCCTACGGGCACCTATAAAAGCAGCCTTAAGTGTCTTTTTAAAAATTATAGTCAGTTGTATGTTTTCTCCAAAATGTGCATCATGCAATTCATCTCTTCATTTATCCCACCATTCTAATGTTTACCTAAGTCTCGGAGTTGCCTTCTTATTCTGAAATTCTAAAGTCAGGATGATATTTTGAGCATGTCTTCTGATATATTTGCCTTGTAAATAATCAATTCCACTCTCCTTACAATGATCTCATTGTTATTGCTTAAAGAAAGAGGAAGGCATAAACCCCCAGCTAAAGCAAAGACTGTAATACAGGGGCAGCTCTTGCCAAATGAAAAGGGAAACTACGAAGCCCTCTCATCACTGGGGAGAAGATCCTGAGAGGAGAGAGAGAAGGGAGAGACAAAAGATCAGATGCAGGCGAGGAGCTTTGCTCTTCCTCCCACCTTGGGGTGGCTGTAAGTAGTGGAAGCTCCCAGACTGGGTTGGGTGATCCTTAGGGAGAGGTCCTGCCCCCTGTTTCACTCCTATAGAAAGACTAGCTTCTTGAAGAAGATAAGATATGGGCATAAAGCCAGACGAGTGAGGTGGGTATCCATGCAGTTGTCTGTGGCTATGCGTGGCATCTGGGAGCCCAAATATCTCAGCAAACTCTGGTGGGGAGGGATTCTATTGGGGACTCCTGGACCAACACAGGATGAATGAGAGGGTCCATAAGCCATGGCATGAGCGTGGTCTTCAGCAACAGGCACCAACATGACACCCCAAAACCAGATGAGTCCCGTCATATGCAATAGGCACTAGAACAGAATGCCAGTGATCAGAGGGAATGAAGGACCTCTCGGAGGTGTGCCCCACCAGGAATAAGGAGAGGAAGAGACCCCTTATGAGGGAGAAAGACGCCTCTGCCTGGGAGTTTGAACCTCCAGAGAGCTATTGGAAAGAAAGGATTAGAATTGCCATAGATTAGATCATCTTTTTTTTTAAATTTTATTGGAGTATAGTTCACTTACAAAGTTGTGTTAATTTCACGTGTACATACAGCAAAGTAAATCAATTAAATATGTACATATATCCATGAGTGATGAAATTAAGTTCCCCATTCTGCCATCAACAAAGTAAGAATGAGGCTAACTGTGAAAAAATATTTTTCAACATATCTGTTGAAACAGGCCATGTACAGTCCAAAGTTACACTGACAGGGTATCTAGATTTTTCTGAGGCAGACAATATACTTATACATAGTCTTCCATTGTCCACATAGTCTTTTTTTTAATTATTATTATTATTTGTCTTTTTAGGGCTGCACCCACGGCTTATGGAGGTTCCCAGGCTAGGGGTCAAATCGGAGCGATAGCCACCAGCCTACGCCACAGCCACAGCAACACCAGGTCTGAGCTGCATCTGCGACCTACACCACAGCTCATGGCAACGCAGGATCCTTAACCCACTGTTCGAGGCCAGGGATCAAACCTGCATCCTCATGGATGCTAGTCAGATTTGTTTCTGCTGAGCCACGACAGGAACTCCTGTCTACACAGTCATGATTTTCATTTGGAAAATTAAGAGTATTATCCATATCCAGAGGATATTGCCATTTCAGAAATGCTTAATTTTTTTAAGAAAATAATCATTATGTTCTTCTCAACTAAAAGGAAATATTGCTAAATATGTAGAAAGCATAATGTAGGCTTCTCACAGTTAAGAGAAACTTCTTCTCCAACAAAAAGTTACACCTACTTGCTTTGGAGAAAGACAGTTTTTCTTTTGGTCTTCATTCAAATAAAATCTTCATTATTGCACAGACACTATTCCTGACCTACAAAGGGAAGGCAAGGGCCCGATATAAATATTATACCCAAAAGAAAACGAGGAAGAAAGAAAATTATTTTAGGATCAAAAATTAAAATGCCCACAAAAGCAAGGAGAACAGAATAGGACTTAAAATCAAAATTTGGGGAGTTACCCATCATGGCTCAGTGGTTAACGAACCCAGCTAATAACCATGAGATTGCAGGTACGATCCCTGGCCTCGCTCAGTGGGTTCAGGATCCTGTGTTGCGTGAGCTGTGGTGTAGCTCGCAGACGCGGCTTGGATCCTGTGTTGCTATGGCTGTGGCATAGGCCGGCAGCTAAGCTCCGATTGGACCCCTAGCCTAGGAACTTCCATATGCCACGGGTGGCGCCCTAAAAAAAAAAAAAAAAAAAAAAAAAAGACAAAAATGACAATTTGGGGCACAAAAAAGTATATTCGAGGGCCCCACTCCTTTTCTAGACAAATATTACACAATCTCTGCTGCACACTCTGCAAATTTTCCCCAAATTCCAGAGAAGTCTCGCTTTTATCCAGCCTGGGTATAAGTCTACTAACTATATTACACACTTATCAAATTGGAACGAAAAATAAATAACCTATTTACCTTAGGTCAGCATGAAAACCTGAAAGTATCATTGTAAACACATGACTAATTATCACAGTAAACACATGACAAATAATTCCCCCTAGTAATGGAAAATACACAAAATAAAGTAAAACAGAGGTGATACTTCACAGTTCGGATTGTTATGATCATTATACCAAAAAAAAAAAAAATCAAAGGGCAATTTGCAGCAATGTGTATGGACCTAGAGATATCAAACTAAGTAAATCAGACAGAGAAAGACATATATCATATGTTATCACTTATACATGGAATCTAAAAAATGATACAAATGGACTTATTTACAAAACAAAAATAGACTCACAGACTTTGAAAAAAGTTACCACAGGGGAAGGCAGGGGGAAAGGATGGATTAAGGATTTTGGACTGGCATATACACACTATTGTACATGGAATGAATGGTTAACAGGGACCTGCTGTATAGCACAGGAAACTCTACTCAATATTCTGTGATAATGTACATGGGAAAAGAATCTGAAAAAGAATGGATATGTGATTGTATAACTGAATCACTGTTGTACGGCAGATATTATCACAACATTGCAAATCAAGGATGCTTCAATAAAACTTTAAAAATGAAAAACACCAAGGGGCAAATATTTTTGATGATAATACGCAATTCTGATGAGGTTTCAGTGATGCTAGTACCCTCTCTGCTGAGAGCCTACAGCCTTTTGGTAAGCAATATGGTAACATATAACCAGAGCCACAGAGACGTCCCCAGTCTTTGAACTGCAACACTACCAACCAAGTTCTGAGCATTAACCTAAAAAAGGAATTCAGGAAAAGCAAATAGCTACATGCACAAAAATATTTACTGCAGTCTGGTCTATACTACCAAAGCAACCAACAAAAAACTCAAAAATTGGAAACAACTAAATGTCCAAAATAGGCTTATGATCCACTAACATAATATTCCACTTCTTTGAAATTACATATAATGCAAACCATCTGCAAATATGGGGCTAAGTTTACTATGTAATGTTAAATGGAAAAATAGGATATCAATTTTTAGTACCTACCCACTGTCACAAATATGCTGGAAACATTTGCCCACAATATGAAAATAATAAAACTAGTTTTATTCTGATAGTAGGTTTCCTTTTTTTTTTCTTGCTTAAAAACTCCTTGATTTTATTTTTGTGCACATAATAAACAAATGAGCTATTCTCTCTCTTCAAACATGTATTTTTTAAGAAAGTCCTTTCAAAAGTCAATGTGGCTCTGATGTAAATCCAGATGGTAATATTACAATACATTTAAAGAATCCTTTCTTTGCAGACATTTTAGAGATTAAAAAATAAAAGGAAATAAAAAGGCTAAAGTGAGGAATAGCTTCTGAAAGAAGTCTGTCTCACCAATAACCATTTCTTCAACAAAGAGAACAACACAGGAATCCAGGTGAGAGAATTTTATTTTATTTTTTAATTAATTTATTTATTATTATTATTATTATTTTGTATTTTTACCATTTCTTGGGCCGTTCCCGTGGCATATGGACGTTCTCAGGCTAGGGGTCTAATAGGAGCTGTAGCCGCTGGCCTATACCAGAGCCACAGCAAAGTGGGATCCTTAACTCACTGAGCAAGGCCAGGGATCGAACTTGCAACCTCATAGTTCCTAGTCGGATTCGTTAACCACTGAGCCACGACGGGAACTCCCAAGGTGCGAGAATTTTAAAATTTTGTTTCGTTTTTTTCCTGCCTGAACGTTTTTCTCTTTTAACTATGAAGGCGAGAGAGAAAACAAAATAAAACAAAAAGCAAACAAACAAACAAACAAAAAATCCAACCTCTGGCTACCTGTTCTATGGAGCCAACTGCCAAATATTAGCAGAAAAGAAAACAGCAGCTTTGACAAGAATTAGCAATTAAATAAGCTTCTCACACCTACGAAATTAATGCCCTCACCAAAAATACCCATAGGAGCTTTCAAAGTTAAAGCTCAAAGTGACTTGCGGGCAGCCATGCATGGGACAGTGCCCAGATTTGAAGGTTAAAGGGTTTTCTAAGGAGAGAATGGAAACCAAACTCAATTAAGTAGAGATGGATAGCAAATTGAATTTAGTGCTCAAAGGTGCATTATACTTGGGAGTTGTATTTCTTTAAACAGTCAGCATGGTGGAGCACGCAAGGCACTCAACAGGCACGAGAAAACTGGGCACTAATTGTGGCTCTGCCCTTAACTACGCGATGGCTTTAGAGAGGAAAAATCACAGCTTGGCTTCTCCTTCTTCTTGTTTTTCCTTTTTTAATCTGAAAATTGATGGAATTACATTAGATTGCCCAGGTCTGCTTATAGGACAGCGCCGTCCTGGGATTGTAGATCATGCCCAAAAGAGTTGTCATCGAATGAATATTTCATGGAGAATGAATATTTCACGGTCCATTGCCGACACCCTCCAGCCCCAAAGCACCAGCATTACGCCTCTATTCAAGAGTCAGGTTTACTGGCTCATTGCAATGAGGGAGATGCCACCCTAAGGAGAACCATGGGGCAGGCATCTCAATGAAAGGATTTTAGGATGAGCTTGTAGGACAATTAGAATTTATCAGTAATGTTAATAAGAAAGGCTTAAAGAAACAGGGTATTGTTTCAAATTGGGTGCAATCCAAGAACAGAAGCAATTCTATCATTGGGTAATATCTTCATAACTGTTTTCTAGGAGACAGGAGGAACTGAGTGAGACTAAAGCTATAATTGGTAAAGCAGCAGCCGTCACTTGCGTCAGTCCAAAAAGAGGAATGTTGGCCATTTTGGTTTGAACAGGGCTCTGGTTTTTGACGGTGTTCAGACAAGTTTACACAGTGGTTTTGTTTTTGTCTTGCTCCATCCAGGATCAGAGAGTGGTATTGTCTGATACTGATATTCTGTGAAATTGTTTATGTCCAACAGAACTCCATGGTCTAGCTGTTAGAGCCAGACAGCTTCAAGCTGACAGCAGTCAGGGGCTGCACTTTTCTTTCTCACCATGAAGAAAATAATTAACTCCAGGGATAAGTAATTAGCTCAGAAGCAAGAAAAGGAGGCCCCAGGCTGGAAGCTATCGAAAAGCAGAGAGTCAATCCATAAAGCTAAAGATCTAGGAAAATGAGCCAGAAAACAAGTAAAAGGTATTGACTTGGAAAAAAAAAAAAAAAAGACAGACTTATGAGCAGGTGACACAGGATAGCTGTGCAAACTCACTCCTAGAATGCAAAGCCTCCACAGCCGCTCCTTTTCTTCCCTTCAGAGTTCACTGCTAGGACAGATGCTTAAAGAAACTAAGCTGGGTTAGACATCATAATATCTCAAGTATTTCCTAGCTCTGTAGTTTTATGAAAGTTGGCTCCGAATAGTATTTTTTCTTAAAAACAAAATTCATTCATGTTTAAAAATAACAACTGTTGGACTTTTTCATAGTTAATTTTATTAAAAATGGAATTAAGCCATCAGATGATGTGTTTTGTTCAGTTTCTCAGTAATCTCGGGGTTAATGGATGCAAACTATTGCTTTGGGAATGGATTAGCAATGAGATCCTACTGTGTAGCACTGAGAACTATGTCTAGTTACTTATGACGGAGCGTGATAATGGGAGAAAAAAGAATGTATACATGTATGTGTAACTGGGTCACCGTGCTCTACAGTAGAAAAAAAATTGTACTGGGGAAATAACAATAAAAAAAATCTATGCATGGTTTGGGGAACTATCATTTATATGTTGAAAACTATAAAAACATAGAAATAATATTTAGGAGGAAACAGGTTTATACAGGTGGAAAGAATACATATCTCAGATTATATGGAACCTTTCTGGTTTCAGAGAGTGAGTTTCAATTTTCAAATAGTATATAGGCTCATACCAGACCATGGATTTTGTTTCTTGTTTTGTTTTGTTCGTTTTCTTTTTTTGCTGCCCCATGGCATATGGAGTTTCTGGGCCCAGGATTATATCCAAGCCACAGTTGCAACCTATGCTGCCGTTGCGGTAACACTGGATCCTGCAGGGCTGGGGATCGAACCTGTGTCCTGGCACTGGAGAGATGCCATTGATCCCATTGTGCCACAGTGGGAACCCCAGTTGTTGTTGTCTTTTAAATATCCTTCTATTGAAAAAACTTGTCTCGACAATGCAGATCTATTTAGTGATGCTAAAATCTTCTGTCCATAATGGTTAATTGGTTACACATTCTGGTAGGCATCTCTAAGATAGAAGTTTGGGTCATACTGAAGTGTTTAAACAGCACATGTGAGGCACACAGCCTCTCGGTCCTCCATCTCTGGATTTCCTGGGGTATACACTCAGAACAGGATGGATATTAGATTTCCAGGGGCTACCAGTATCCAAGGAGGCCCCCAAACGATTTTTGGAAGTTGCAGCAGAATTCGTGGGCTTCAGAATGATAAAATAGTGATGCTGGTGTTAGTTCCAGTAATTGACTTTGCAGTATCAGAGGCAGGGCACCCCCTGCAGAAGGCATCAATAACTTGGTTCCTCTAGGGGAAGTCTTGCCGGTGCCTGGGTGGATCCGTGACCTTGGGCAGATGGAGCACTATTTGAATATACCCAATCAGGAAAATAAAAACAATAAAAGAAAGGCAATTTGCTAAATGAAATCAACATGAACTGAACTTACTGCAACAGTTCATCAGAACCTATGAGGATCACACAGGCAGTTATTAACCATCTCCACAACTCTCAAAGATACTGCAACCCTCTCTTAAAAAAAAAAAAAGAAAAAGAAAAAGAAAAAAAAATTGCTTCTCAAAACTATGTACTAGAACAAGTAAACAGAAATGTAGTTGGCCCCCATTAATTTCAGCATTTCAAGTCTTTGCTCCTGGTCTCTGCTTTAGGGGGTGTGTGTGTGTGTGTGTGTGTGTGTGTGTGTGTGTGTGTGTGTGTGTGTGTGTGTGTACATATATGTTTATAATCTTACACCTATTGTAATATTCATCTGTTAATGAAAAGCAAAAGAATATTTTCTCCTCTCAGGAAAAACTTCTTTCTGTAAGACCTTTACTGAACAGAGTTCTAGTGGAAAGAACAAATCATGCAATTATGGACCAGTTAGATTTTCTTAGGATTCAGGTTCCATTACTATTATTTGTACCTCAAAAGGAACCCCAAGATTCATCCTGTCTCCCCAGTTCCCAGTGATGGGGACACCGAACTTTATGAAAATTGCCAAAGTTGGAAGGCAGTCAGAGGGCTGATGTGAGGCTCTCAGAAGAGGCCTGCCTACACTGCAGGCCCTATACCCAAGGGTGTATTCCCTTTTAAACTGGGATGTGAGGCCAGAGTCACCTCCACTGAGAAGCTCACATAGGTCACTGTTTCAGGCAGTGGTTCTCACACTTTGCCACATGTTAGAACCACCAGAAAGCTGGGAAAAAATCCAGATGCCAGACCCCACATCAAAGCCTTTAAATTAAAATCTCTGCTAGTGGGCCCAAGCCACCATACTTTTTCAAGACCCCTCATGTGCCAACAAGCTTGAGAACCACTGGTTGAGGGTAAAGGACAAAACAAACAAACAAAAAATAAAGGTCAGTAAACATTTCATTGCTGTGACGTGGCCAGAATGGAGCCAAACTAATCCCCAATGACTCCTTAGAGTCAGTCACTCCCAAGAACGAGGGAGAAGATAAAAGGACCCTCTGCAGTTTGAATAGAGGCCCACTTGCTGCTCTAAGTTTGTGCAGGATGCCATATTCATCCATGTGGGTGGAGCAGGGTTGGGGTGAATCCTCCTCACCAAGCTTAAAAAAGAACACACCGCATGGAAGTGGAGGGCGAGGGGCGGGTGGCGATCCCTCTAGGTCTCTCCGCACCTGAGCAGAAATGATTTCAACCTCTTACAACCACAGCTGATCAAGATCCATAAAACCTCCTTTGGGGACAGAGACAGAGGCCACGATTAGGACACTCTTTGTCAGTTGTTCTGGGTCCTCCCAAGCATTCACCAGCCTTTGCTGATACGGTTTGCCTGCTCTCCTTGGGTACCAGACACCTGGGAGCAGAGTCCCAGTGACAAATGGTCTTTGACTTCAGAGAACCAGGTGTGTGGATGCAGCCAGGATGCAGAAATGGGTGGCTGCTATTTTCTCTGACATCCCAAGAAAAGGTTTACCAGGCATTCCAGCCAGCTGGTAAAATTCAATTAAGAGTTGGGTATTCTGCTCAGTGTTAAACTTATGCACATTATGAAAGGAAAGTTGCTAACCAATTTGCTTTAATACCTTGCTGTGCAGTGACAATCCCAAAGTCTATAGAATCTTATACCATATGACCCTAGCCAATAGGGTTCATATCTACATGTCAGTTTTTGAGGCTCCCACTCTTCCTGTTTGGATGATATAAACAAAAAATGGATTTTACAAACCCATTCCTCCAGTGATGGAGATGCAGATTGCTTCCGACTCTCACTGATACAGCTAGCAAACAGGAAGCATCCTTATGTTTATCTCTTGTGAGTATTTGCAAGAGTATCTGGGGTGTGCTCTCAGGAGTGAAACTTCTCAGGTGCACAGTGATCACAGGGTTAAGTTTACTAATCATTAGCAGTTTACTCTGCAAGACTGCTTGCTAGACCAGTTTATATTCCTCCCAATTGTGCATGAGTAAGAACAGGGCTGTACATGCTCTGTGACCAAGCAAAAATGAATAACTAAAAATAATTTAGAGTCTCTTATTTTTTAATTGCCATGGTTCTACCTAAACCCCTTTTAGCTCAAGCCAACTTTCTTAAGAATTGTTGCAATTATTTTTATTCCTACTAAAAATAGATTGATTATGTATTACCCTGGCTAGTTAATACCACATTCCAAATCCCAGTTATGATTTTAAATATGACTTCATTCTGTATATAATTCATCAGGTATAAAAGCTACCATGTGTATTTTTGTTTTCTATATCACAATAACTCAAAATTAATATGAAAGTTAAAACATACCTATTCCCTACCACATATGAACAAATAAATACATCACTTGGCAAGTGGTCTGTTCAAGAACCACCTTAAGAAATGTCAGTTCCACTAAAAAGCACGTTGGAGTTTAAAAGGGGGCAGGGGCGGGAGAGAAGAATATAGAATAGAAAGAAACTATACCCAACATTCAAACCACCAAGAATGTGCTGGCCAGATTCAGACTGTTGGCAGGAAAAGATTTTTATAATTTCTTTTCCATAATTTAGCCTAGCTGGATAATTACATTTAGAAAAATACGAGAGTAACCACAGATGTATATGTAATGGACTAAAAAAAAAAAATGTAGATCTATCTCTCATGGAAATAAAAGGAGCAATAGAGGCTCTCATTATCAACTTTAGAACTGAAGTTGTCTTCACTCCAACCAAAAGAACAATTAAAATCAGCCAGGCAGGCACAGACTGCCAGTCTTATACACTTGTCACTTCAAGCTAGCTTGACAGTTGTGCACCCACTCTCGTTGACAATTAAATACATTTCTAAGGAACAGATCAACCTCGACAGGTGTGGGTTGCAAAGTTTTTCTCTCCAAACCAGTTTCACCCAACCCAGAGTTCGGATCTTTGTTCCAAGCAGCAGCTTTGGCTAAAACCATCCATGGTTCTCCATAAATAGTTAAAACAGTCCGGGAAGGCAGTATGCTGAAAATAAAAAGAACACAGGCTTCGAGGCCATCTGGGTGACAGTTGCACTAGTTATAGGATCCTGGGAAAGTTACTTAACGTCTTCTCCTGGAGGCTCCAAAGGAGACTCTGTTTCCTTGCCTTTTCCAGCTTCTAAAGGCAACCACTATATTCCTTGGCCTGTGTAATGATATCACCCTCACCTCTGCTACTGTCATCTTATCTCCTTCTCTTACCCTCTTGGCCCCCTTTTACTTATAAGGACCTTTGTGATTACTTTAGGCCCACTCAGATAATCCAGAACAATCTCCCCATCTCAAGATTCTTAATCTAACCATTTCTGCTAAATGCTCTTGCCCTATATTCACAAGTTCCAGCGATTAGGACCTGGCTTTTTGGGGGCCACTATTCTGCCAGTCACATTAGTTATATGACATTTGGCAAGATGTGATTTTTTTTTTCTTCACTTTCTAGGGCTGCACTGGCGGCACATGGAGGTTCCCAGGCTAGGGGTCTAATTGGAGCTACAGCTGCTGGCCTATGCCACAGCCACAGCAACGAAGGATCTGAGCCATGGCTTTGACCTACACCACAGCTCATGACAACTCCAGATCCCCAACCCACTGAGTGAGGCCAGGGATTGAACCCACAACCTCATGGTTCCTAGTCGGAGTCGCCTACACTGCACCATGACAGGAATTCCGCGAGGTATGATCTTGATGGACCTCAGTTTTCTTATCTGTCAAATGGGAATGTTCAATTATTTTAAGGATTAAATCAAATAATGGCTGAGGAGTACTCAGCCAGAAGCCCGCTCACAGAGCATGTGTTCCATAACTGCAACCCATAATAACACTAAGAACAAAAACAAAACAACAGCAGCAAGAATGAAGCAAGGGGCCCACGAGTTTTATAATTCAAATTGTTTTAATGTTTTCCATTTCCTATGCTTGAAAGACATCTTTATGATCATATTGAAACAATATGCCACTTGATTTTTTTAAAGCTATGATCAGAACAGGAGTTTATGTCATAAGACAGAAGGATTACTTGGAACATTTGTTAACTGGTTAAAAAGAGAGCATAACAGAGCAGATTGCGTGAAACATACCTTTCAAAAGAAAGATAAAAATTATGTAATTGACAATAGATATCAAAAGCCTTAAAGCTGTGCATTTCCAATGGCGCAGAGAGCAAACATCCAGGAATACATCCAAAGGATATGGACCAACAGCCAGCCACACGGGTGCTCCCAGAGGCATTGTTTACAACAGGAGAAAAAGAAGTGTGAAAAGCAAAAAAAAAAACAAACAAACAAAAAAAAAAACTCTTTCAATACATCAAACCTATATTTGCTTTTAAAAGGAAGAAAAAGAAAAGAGAGCAGAAACATACCAAAATATTAAAAGTGTTGAATAATGGTAAATTATGAGTCATTTTTATTTTTTTCTCCATTTACTCCGCTTTATAGTCTAAATTTTCTTCAGTTTTCTACTTTGCCTTAGGCCAAATCCAACCTCACTCATTTGTCTGTAGAGTTTGTTGGTTTTACATTGCAACCTGAAATGAGCAAGTTCATTTAGGGGTTCTGCTTGGCCAGGCCTGCCCATAGATGAGCCAGCTGGTCCTCGAACCTGAAGAGTCAGGCAAGAGGTAGAGTTTTCCCAGTTCTCAGGGGTCCATGAGCTACTTTCAAGCCAGATATAAGCAAGCAGAAGCCAGAGAAAGGCTGAGAGGTTCCAGCTCATCAAAAAGGTGAAAAAAAAATTGTTTTAATTCTGAGTTGGGTATAGATAGAACTTGAGTGGTTAATTAGAGGCCTCTAAAATAAAGGATCTCTCAATAAAAGCCTGACTATTTAGTCTACATCAAATTATTGATATGAGCATTCATTCTCCACACCTACATTTACACATGGAGCCCATACCTTCTGCTGTGTCAAAAACATTGACCTGAGATTATATCAGGGACATGGTAAGTGGGGGCGCAAAGGATAAAGGGGAAATATTTTTCCTGATGTTATAGTCCAACAAAAGCCCTGCAAATAATATGATCTTCATGCAGCACCTCAAGTAAGTACACCTGTGCCCTAGACTTGCTCTGCCATTAATTAACTATGTGACCTTGAGCAGATCAATTATCCTCTCAGAATTTATTTTTGGAGAAGATCAAACTAGAATTAATGGTTTTCTAACTATTATTCTGGGAAACAGCAGGGGGATGAAACAAGGGATAAATGGAAAAATCCTCACTCTTTCCCGTCTTGCTTAAAACCAGAGCAATTAGATTTTTTATCTCTTTTATTCATCTACACTTCCTCATAAGATCTCATTTAAAGAAAGTGTTCCACTGTCTTTATAAAGCAATTTGAAAATTCCTTGATTAGATGATTTCTAACCCATTTCCAAATTATAACTATCTACCTAGAAAGACCTCAGGTAGTGGCCAAAATTTGGGAAACAAAGGATTCAGGGACCAGATGCCTGAAGCTTGAGGACAAAGATGTCAGCCATGTAACACAGGACAAATGCAGGCAAACACCCACTGGGAAGCTAGGGAGCCAGTGAATCTGGTTCTACAGCCCATCTTTCTACGTTTCCAGGTAAACTCCTACTACCCATGTTTCTTAAGTGCTGGGTTTGCTTCATTGTTGTTCAATAGGCCAGATCAAATGGGGCAAATGCTAAATTATAATTATACTCTACCCCCAAAGCTTGAAATGGACAGAGAAAGACTGGACCACATACATATGTCCATCCCGCTGTCATTTCTCACTTTGTTCATTACAAAGAGTATGGGGAAGAAAGTGCCAAAAAAGGGCAGGGAAGCATCTTTATCTGTTCAGATATATTGATGAGAATAAAAGCCAGCACTCATCCTTATTACCCTTCTTTTCCACTCTCTGAAAGCCTGTAAACCTACCCCGCTCCCCATCAAGTTAACAATAATGGCTTCCATTTCTTCAGCGCCACCTAAGGGCCAGGTGCAGTACTAAATGCTCTCCATACATAAAATTTCACTTGACTCTCGCCATGTTTACTAGGTATTATTAACTAGTTTCAAAGACTCAAGAAATGTAACTAACTTGCTCAGACCTAGACACAGAAGAATTCAAAATTCAAACCTTGACATTCTTGGCTGCAAAGCCTGTTTTCTTAATGTGGACAGACCTTAGAGTTTACTGCAGAAGCCGCTAGCGGGATAAGACTAGGGAATCCACATAGCAGACAAATATCTATTAATTTGCCCCTACGAGCTAATCATTCTTTGTAACAAACACATTTTGAGTAATAACAGAATACATAATTTCTTTCTTCAAAATGTCTTCTGAAGGTCATGACTTTTAGCAGAAGTAACTATTTGCTATTTAGGTCTGGTTTTAATTTGGATAATAGTCTGATGGAGCATAGATATTTATGACATTTATTAAAAGCTTTTATTACTAATTTTGCCCAGAAAAAAATTCTAATGGAGATATATTGGAGAATTTCCATAAAATTAATGTCCAGACTTAATGGATGTCTAAGGTATCATTATTAACGGGAATGTTCCATATACTAGGATCCTTTGATTAGAGATTAGATACAGTTAGACCAGAACTTATTTAAAACTGGACACATGCCAAAGTATCCAGAAATTCAATTTAAACACATTCTAGAGGCTAATGTTCTATTTAGGTTGTGTCTTTACGATGCCAAATGAAAAGCTGCAGTTACAAAAAAATCAATTGATTTGGTCAGCTGCTGGATGATCAAAAGACCATATCATGCTCAGTTAGACTCCTGCTGATGCCTACATGAAGCCAGTCCTTTGAATCAACATGAATTTTCCATCTGGAGAAACTGACCGCTACCCATCCAGAAGGACATTCTTACTGGAATAGCAGCCCAGGTCACACAACTCTTGATTGGCCCAGTCTACACTGAAGGACTCAGTGAGATTTTCTGTCTTTCCCAAGACCTCCAACCCACACGGTGAGAGGAAATCCCCTCAGTGAGGGGAAATCCAAGGGCTCCTGCTTCCATCCTGCAAGAGTCACATCAAAAGCCTTGGCGGGCAGAGACATCGTGCTACACCTTCCACCAACACTGAAATTCTGAGAGGTCATCCACCTTCACAGATTGAGATTCCTCCAATTAGCACTGGCTTTAAAGGCCATGAACATGGTCACATGGCTGTTTTTTGCTTTAGTTTCCTCAGCCCTGCTCAACATTCTTTAGCAACTAAAAACATCTTGACTATAGCTGGAAATATCAGACACAGGGAGAAGCTCAGTGTTTCTGACCCAATTAGCAGAATTCCGTTTCAGTGCTCTGACTAATCTGCGGTAATGTTCTGGGTTGGCAGGCATCTCTATAAAGCTTTATAAGCAAAGCAGAGGGCAAGCCACTATATCCCAGGGTCAGGAAGTGATGCTGCCTTTGTTAAAACTTGCCCTGAAGACTCTCATCTTGCAGAGCCTAGTTTCTTCTTATCTTCCTAACCCAGGAGCAACAAACCAGGGGTCCATAAGCCTATTTGGTTTGCTTCACAAAGCAGTGGTCCAGACAATCTTTAGAACAAATTAACAATGAGAAAATGCACTAGTTGCTAGTTTTCAAAAATTAGGAGAATTTATAGAATCTACGGATTCCAGGCTTCTCAAAAATTCAGGATAGTCCTTCGAAGCATATTCCTCAAGGCTGCAAAAGTGCTCAGTTTACCATCTCCATCCCTCAACATCATCTCCAGATGCTCTGAGGTTGGATCAGATAGACTTAACTCACCTGGTTTGTTACTAATTAGCTGCTGTGCCCAGTGAGCATTTGGTTTTGCAACTCAAGAAACTGGATGCAGGAGTTCCTGTTGTGGCTCAGCAAGTGAACAACCTGACATGGTGTCCGTCATGAGGATACAGGTTTGATCCCCAGCCTTGCTCAGTGGGTTAAGGATCTGATATTGCCACAAACTGTGGCATAGGTCACAGATGTGGTTTGGATCTGGTGTTGCTTGACTGTGGCATAGGCCTCAGCTCCAGCTCCGATTCAATCCCTAGCCCAGGAATTTCCATACGCCGCACGTGCAGCCCTAAAAAGAAAAAAGAAGAAAAAAAAAAAAAATAAGTGGATGCAATATCAGAGACCATCTTCTCCAAATACCTTCTTCTATAAATGAGAATTGGAGATCCAGAGAAGGGAACTGACTTGTCCCAAACTACACATCTTACTCGTAGCAGAACTGGGAGTAGATTCCAGATCTTCCCTTAATCCATCAATTTCACCTCCAAATAAATATCAACCATAGGAGTTCCCGTCGTGGCGCAGTGGTTAACAAATCCGACTAGGAACCATGAGGTTGCGGGTTCGGTCCCTGCCCTTGCTCAGTGGGTTAACGATCTGGCGTTGCGGTGAGCTGTGATATAGCTTGCAGATGCGGCTCGGATCCTGCGTTGCTGTGGCTCTGGTGTAGGCCGGCGGCTACAGCTCCGATTAGACCCCTAGCCTGGGAACCTCCATATGCCGTGGAAGCGGCCCAAAGAAATAGCAAAAAAAGACAAATAAATAAATAAATAAAATTAAAAAATAAATAAATAAATAAAAATCAACTGTAACTGATGCTCTAGCCAGTAACATGCAAAACAGCTAAGGCATATTGAGCCCTTACCTTAAAACTGGCTGACACTATGCTAGTCTCCTTTTATATGTGATCTCATTGTATTCTCACAACGGTGCCATGCATTAGATGTTCATGTTAACCTTGTTTTACAGATAAGGAGTCTATGGCTTGGAGAGATTAAGAAACCACCCAATGTCACACAGTAAGGGGCAGACCCATGAGCGAATATCCCACACCCAGCCTCTTAGAACTAGCACGTAACACAACCTCACATTCCTCTATGCTCTGATTCACTTGCTCATTTGACAAACTGGCGATCCCTTACGATGAGCTCTGCACTATTCTAGGAGCTGGGGCTACAGCAGTGAAAATCCCAAGTGGCTACCCTCATGGAATTTGACGTTCATGACAGTTGTCTGACTGCAGATATCAAGATCAATCATTTCAATTTATGCCATCTCACAGTGCCATATATTTTTTTAATTTCTTGTTGTTTGTTGTCATTGTTGTTTCTTTTTATAACACAAGGTAGTTTTGCAACTTGGAGCAGGTTGCTCACAGAAGTTAGGTTTCTACCCATGGAAATCGAGTTTGGAATATCATCTACTTTGTGGATTATGTTTCAAAGACATTGTTCACAGATCCTTGACAAAGACATGCCCAGGTTATAAAAGCAAGAGGGTGTTCAAAGATTTACATGTCAAAGGGGTAGAGAGAGGATGTATAACTGCAAGTTTTCTAAAGCACAGACTGTAAGAACAGGATGATTAGGGTCCTAGAGTCAAGAAGAAACCTGTCACTGAGGGAAAGGTTAAGGTAGCCTTGGTCAAACACAGAGTGGGGATGTTTGAGCTGAAAGTTATAGGGATGGAAAATTTTTCCATTCTTCCCTTCTAAGTTCTTTGGCTGGTCTTGTAGTGGGGAGGGAGAAGGGCCCTCCCAGAACAAAGGGAAGGCAACATGCAACATTGGCACCTCCCTGAGTGTGCAGTTCTGTAACAATGTAACAAAACAATGTAACAACCTGTGCATGTGCAGTTCTGTAATAATGTAAACCTGAACCCATGGGCGCAAGCTCATCTATAACTGTCTACTCAGAAATCACAGAATGTATGTTACCTTATAAGGGGAACAAAGGGACCAAAGCGTAAAAGAAAAAATAGCGGAGGGTATATAAGACAGCACTCCGCTGCATTTGGGGGCTCAGCCTTTGGATGTGAATCTGCTGAGCCAGTGCTGGCACAAATAAATGCTGCTTCCCAGCAAAAAGGCCTTGGTGTCCTGTCTCCCTGTGCATAAGTCCTGCAACAGTCTAATAATTCAGTGGACATAATCTCAATGCCATATAGTTTCATAGGTGTAAAATTTTTCTGCCTGTAAGTTCCACTAGGTTCGTGCATTTTTCTTCTCTTAATCTGCCTACAACATCATCCAGCTCAGGAACTGGCCTCTTTAGGTGTTGTTTAAATTAAATTGATCTGAATACAAGTGGACACGTAACAGAAAAGCCAATAGAGGAAGGGGCTGAGTTTCCATTCCCCCAGGGATTTGGATGGAAGGCCAGGAGGCACACCTCTAGTTCCTGTCTGCTCCTCCGTAAACAAGAATTTGCCTAACTGGCCCACAGTACTTGCTCTGAAACCTACATATTCACAGGCCTCCCTCCCTATTTCTCTAGCCAGCCTTCCCCTTTGCTGCAGAATCTTATAATCTGGTCTGTGAAATGAAAATGTGAATTGTTCTATGCCTCTTAGAAGCCAATTCTGCTTTCTTCAACAGGAAATTCAGACCCCTTCCCCTTGGGCCTACATCCAGTCAATGTGCAGATGGATGCAATGATACCAGCTCAGAGTAACTAGGAGCAGCCATGCACAATTTGATTAGAAGAGGGTGCCTGATTACATCCTAACCAGAAGAGAGCTCTTTGCCCAGGAAGTAGACGGACTTCCAACACCCTCGCTGTGATGAGACCATCTGATCCCTCGTGGAGAAACACCTCCTGGGCCCTCAGCTGACAGCTGCTGTCAGCCCCCAAAGCAATCGCTGAGCCTGCAGACTGCCCTGCCCTGGCCATGAGCACTCTTGGTATGGGAGCCAAAGCCAGACACATGGAAGGAAGGAGAAAAATGTTTCTTTAGTCAAGTTACAGGCTACACAAACCATGAATTTCCTAACCCAACTAAAACATATCTGCAGTACCAATTGAGCAAACATGCAAAAGGCATCAGAAAAAGAAGCCACCTGATTAGTTATCCAACTCAAAAAAGACTCCGAACAACAGCTTATCTTCTAAATCACTGATTCATTAATTAATTCATCAATCATCCATTCAAAAGCAAACAAGCACACAAGGAGTGAGTACCTAGTGTGCTCCGGGCACGTGTCTATCCTCTTAACACCCCAAGGTCTTTAATAAATCTGTTATCCTTTAAGTTAATATTTTTAAACATTCTAAAAAGTGTTTACCTGGGTAGAAAGAGTTTAGGCTTGGGATTATATAGACTTAAATTTTATTCAATCTGACTGTTGGGTTTTTATTTTCAATCATTCTCCAGACCCACAACGTTTATTCTCTGCCAGTCTCTGTAAGATTCAGAATTATAACTTTACATCTTTGCATTGTCCTGAGATTAAGTTAGAGCTTATGTAAAAAGCCTGCACAGTGCTTCCTACCCAGGAAAGAACTCAATCAGTGGAGGGTTTGATTTTTAATCTATTACATTACTAGACATCATTTTTTAAATTGTTCCCCCACCCCCACGAAGGAAGAATCGGCCGTATTTTTTAAATGTGTATGTTAACAAAGTGTTGGTATCCACCTGTTTCACTGAAGGCAGAATATTCAACAGAAGCTATAAACAAGGCATGCAGAGGAGAAGTGTTTGATTCTACTTTTTATTTTATGATTGTTAATAATTATATATTAGAGAAAATAATGCAATGTAACATAAAATGCACTTGACATTGAGAAAAAATACTTAAAACCAAGAATACTTAAAAGCAAGAATAATTTAAAGATTTCAAGAGGATATTATTGAAAATATGGAACTAATGAAGAATATACATACACATATTTTCATGCACAATGTATAGGAATTAAAAGGTGCAACAGGAGTTTCCATTTTGAGGATGCAGGTTCAATCCCTGGCCTCACTCAATGGGTTCGTTGCAGATGCAGCTTGGATCCCACATTGCCATGGCTATGACACAGGCCAGCAGCTGAAGCTCTGATTCAACCCCCAGCCCAGGAACTTCCATATGCCACAGGTGTATCAGTAAAAAGAAAAAAGTGCAATAAAGATTCATCAAATCTAGGAGAATTTCAGCATAAAGAAAACAAGATATAGATACCATCAAGAACCAAATGAGCAAAATATAACGACTATGAAAATCAGGGCTTTTTAATTTTCACTACTAGAAAAACCAAAAAAGAAAGAAGTAAAAAAAAAAAAAACCACCAAAATGTCAGAAGTAAAAATCTAATCTAAACGGCATAGGTTGAGTTCTATCAAGAAACTAAATTTTCAAGAAAAAAAAATACTTTTAAAATAAGTTTCTTAAAAGAAACAACAAATCATACACTAATTTCAGATTTGATTTGATGGCATAATTGTGCATGAGATGATATGAGATTCTTCTAACCCTCCATTTCTACCGGCTTTTAAATTCCTGTGCAAAATTAAATTCAGTTATCGATTCTGCTACTTGTTCAGCTTCTTGTGGGATGGCTGGTATACATGTGTAAAATGCAAATGCAAATAAATTCAGTGTCTTTAAATTATTCAGACACGGATGTATTTTCCATTATTCAAAGCAATTTCCTGTTGCCTTTTCTATAACATGTAGATTTAAATGTGGTATTCAGAGTTGTCTTCAGTTTGAATTAAAAGCCAGTATCTGCCTTTTTTCCATACAAAAAGCAGGTGCTGATATGAAAACATATCTGATAAGGAGTGTCACAGCATAAAGTCCCTGAGGTAGCCTCTGGCAGTTTGAAACATGATAGATTTTCCATAAAGACTTTATTACTTGATATTTTTGCTTTTCTTTTAAGGTTATGTTGGTTGCAAGTAACAGAAAGTGAATGCTTTTCAAAGACGAAGCAATATCTCAGGAATTTCAAGGAAGAGTTGAACAAGCAAGACTAAGAAAAGTCAGGAAATAGCAATATTTCGGGGACCATCTAGAAAAGTTCAGGAATTTTCTCTCTAAAAATTATATTCTCAGTGTGGATGATGTTGCTTTCAAAGTGTACCCATTCAGAAAGGAGATGGAAATTGAGAAAGAAAAGTGAGGACTTATTTAAGAGAGAAATACACATCTCGTCTTGAGAGGTGAGCAGAGAGGGGAGCAGCTGCTCTGCATTTTTCTGCCATAGTGCTTATAAGGGGCATCCAGTTGCAAGGGCATAATATTCACTGGGAAGGTGGAGTTTGAGGGTCTTATTCCTTAATTTTCATTCCGGCTCCACCTTCCCAAAGGAAGGAGGGATTTTTGTCCTTATTTAGATTTTATCTTAAGTGTCATGGCATCGGTGCATGATGGGTACTTCTTATCTGCGTAGCTAATTTTATTATAATTTTATTATAATGAGGGCATAATGAGCAATGGGTTTTTTCTGATGCTAGAGATTCCCGCCCTTTTGCACCTTTCTTTGTCTGCTTCCAGGGCACTTACCACCCCCAAATGTGTGTTTTCCTGTCAGTCTGGAGGTTCCTGCTTTTCTTTGTCCGCCCATGGACCTCACATTTGCATGATGCATGGCTTCCTTCCATATTATCCCATGCTCCCCTTTTCTGCTTATACCTCATTATTTGCTTGCTCTAAAAAGGGGGGGGGGTGAAAATTGATTCCCAGGGAAGGGAGCAAAAAAAAAATCTTGCTCTTTTATATACAAAGCACAATTATACAAAAAAAAACATACACAGATATACAATTAATCTATGGTATGAAATTTCATGGGGGTGGGAGTCATTAGGGGGAAATGTCTACAAATTTTCCTTAAAAGGTGGAGAAACATTGCTCAAGTACACCCATCAGCATGGAGATCAGCACAAGCATTTTCCATTTCTGTGATTCTCAGGTTTCCACTCCAAGTCTTCAAGGCCCAGAGTGGGTTAATAAGTCAAGGACAGAGGGTTAAGACCATGTATTACAGACATCATCATTGGGAACCCATTTGTGTTCCAAAGGCAATGTGAAAAGAAAACAGAACTGAGCAGGCACCTGAAAAGGTGTCTAATAGCAAATCGTGGTCCCCCATACTCCTCTTCCCTGCATCTTTCTCTTTGATGCTACCTCTAAAGGCCATGTCCTCTCCTTGATGCTCTTAACTAAGGCTTCCCTGAGTTTGAGACTGAATGTTTGTGTCCCACCAAAAGTCCTAAGTGAAATCTAATCCCCAATGTGTTGGCATGTGGAGGCGGACCCTTTGGGAGGTGATTAGGTCATAAGGGTGGAGCCCCCATGAATGGAATGAGTGCCTTTGTAAGGGGCTAGAGAAACCTGAGTTTTCCCCTTCCACCATATAAGGACACAGGGAGAAGTTGGCCATGAATGAACCAGGGAGCAGGAACTCATCAGATACTAAATCTGCAGGCATCTTGATCTTGGAGCTTCCAGCCTCTGGAACTGTGAGACATACATTTGTTGTTTATAGCCACCCAGTATATAGTATTTTTGGTTATAGCAGCCTAAACTAGGACAGAAATTGGTACTGAGAAGTGGAGTACTGCTGTAATAAATACCTGGAAATGTGGAAGTGATTTTGAAACAGGTCATGGGTAGAGGCTGCAAGAGTTCTGAGGTACATCTGAGAAAGAGCTGGCCTTGCTATGAATGGACTGAGGTCCCTGGCCAAGGTGCCTCTCTTTTATGAAGTCTTCTCCAGCCCTACAGGGAACTTCTCTCAAATTCTCTGAGACTCATCACTGGGGTCACATACTTGTCTGTTGGAGTACATAAGCTTTGACTATCATTTACTTTTGCAAATGATATGACCCCCCTAAATGAACAGTGGTGAAACTGTGTTAGAAACCTCATCCAGAAAGAGTCCCCCCATGTTGAGATCCTTTAGTCTAGAGTTTTGATTCCCATAAGAGATTCTAACAGTCACTGTATACTTTGTATCTTCATGTGAAGAATCAGATTCTTTCTCTAGCTAATTCAGTTATGGACACACAGCACATCCAAATAGCATTTTAACTCAGGACTTTGGAGGGGGGGAAGCATACTTTTAGGAGTTTTTCAATTTCATCAGTATATGCAAAGAACCAACTTTTGGTTGGTTGATTCTCTTGTAGTTCATTAATTTCGGATCTAATCCTTATTATTTCCTTCCTTCTACTGTCTTTCCTTTTAATTTGCTTGTCATTTTTAAGCTCTCTGAGATGTAAGATAAAACTTTAGATTATCAGCCTTTCCTCTTTTCAGACATGTTCAATTAAGGCCATATATTTTCCTCAAAGCACTTCTTTAATTTTATCCCACAAGTTTTATTATGTTGTATTTTCATTAGTACTCAGTGAAGGAAACATTTTTAATTTTTATTGTGATTTCTTCTTTGACCCATGGGTTATTTAGAAATGCACTGCTTAATTTCCAAATATTTGAGGGTTTTCTAGTTATCTTTTAGCATTTATTTCTAGCTCGTTTCCACTATGGTTGGAAAATATACTGCACATGGTTTCAATCTTTTGAAATTTTTGAGGCTTGCTTTATGACCTGGTATATGGGTCAATACTGATATACAAATATTCGGTGTATATTTGAAAGGAATTTGTGTTATATAGTTATTGAGTGCAGAGTTTTATAAATTTCGATGCAGTCAAACTGGTAGATAACACTGGTCAACTCTTCTATATCCTCACATTTTTTTATCTGCAGGTCTAACTGCTGTGTTAGTATAAACTGTATTAGATTAACTGCTTATTCTAACAGAACTGGCTGTCTATTACAAGAAATCCAACTAACTGTAGATCTGTCAATATCTCCTTTTACTTCAGCAATATTTTGCTTTATATCTTTTCAAGCTTATGTTATTAGGTTATTATTATATGCTGTTGAATTATTCTCTTAAACAGGATTAAATGTTCCCATTTATCTCTGGTAATATTTCCTACTTTAACATCTATTTTGTCTGATTTTATATAGAAATACCAGCTTACATTTGGTTAATGCTGGTGTAGAACACCTTCTTCCAACATTTTACTTTCAGACTTTCAGTGTCCTTCTACTAGTTTAAGTATGACTCTTGTGAACAGCATGTAATACGGCCTGGTAGGATAGGTGCCAGGAGTTAAAATTAAGTCAATTTAAAGAAAAAAATTTAAAGAGGTACATTTCCTGCACACCTGAGTGTATGAAATAATATCCATACTCACTGTACCTACATGTAGATATGTGTGGGGGGCGAGTACCTGGCCCAGGAACAAGGAACTTGGGACTAATTATAAGAGCAAAGTGGTTAAGAGCACAGACTCCTTCCTGATTCTTCTAGCTTCTTGCCAGGACACCTGCTTCATAACCTATTTGCTAAAACGAGAGAAAGTTGTAGCCCTGAGTGCTAGGGGATGGGGGAAGCAGAGATGGTTGTATCCCAAACTAGAGAAACCTATTTGCCTAAAGTAATGTGCACACAGGAGTAAAGAAATTTATAAAAGGAGCAAGTGGCCCTGATACCAGTTTCTTAGTAGAAAACAGTGGTTATAATCCAGGCCCATGGAAGTTTTATTTATAAACCTCCTACCAGACACTTGCGTGAGATTTTAAACTCAAGGGGATTCCATTTACAGTTATTACAATGTGAATAGTGCAGCCTGGAATTAAACTCTGAGCTTTTCTTACATTTTCCACACCAATCACTAGGGTGACCAAACCTCCTGAAATAAATGGTACAACAAACTTCAGAAAATCCTTTATCCTCAAGAAATGATTTGGTGTAGAAACCACCAGAAAGTGAAAATTGTTCCGTCACATCCTACTTAGTTCAAATGACCTAGAGAGACCACGGAGCTAAGCAGTGGCAGGCCACATTCTCTTTTTTTTTTTTTATGATAACAACAACAACAAAAAAAATAGACCGATCCATATAAGGACTTGATTTGTCAAAATATTATACCAAGAAATATTTGAATGCAATAAGTATGTCAATGCAGCTGCATGATTAAATGTTATAACCTCTGAAGTCAAGAAATTCAAATTTATAGTTGCCACATTAAGCATAGATGTTAAAGCATTAAAGTTAACACCATATACAGTCATATAAAATATTGCATGTGCAAAGGGTCTGAGTTACGTTCATACTGGGAACCATAATTTAGAATTTCCTGACTTCTGAACATGTAACACATCACAGTAATTGATCTAGCTCCTTGGAGCTAATATAAAATATCTTGTTAACATGTTTTCTATCCAATTCTTTCATCATTTACCTTTTTGGCTCTTGGAGAAACAATCCATCATGCTCAAATCTTTTCACACACCTGCACTAAGCTAATATAGCAATAGAAAAGCCAGTGCAACCTGGAGTGAGTGAAAAGATTTGTAAATCATGTAGGAATGCTTTCAATGTGGACACTTAGTCTGGATAACGCAAGATGATACTTTGCCTTGGGGTTTAGAGTTTCATATACTATGTCTTGTCACAGAAGTAACCTCACATTCTGCTGGATACATGGGGTACAGGATATCAAGGTAGCTTATGCATGCAGAATATCTATAGACTGTTAGCTCATAAAGCTGATGTAGAAGAGAAAGGTAGGAGGGCCTACTCCGTGATGGAACATGAATCTTAATTTCCTGGCTCAGCAAGAGAATCACACAACAATGCACTGAATGTTCTCATCCCCCTGAAATTCAAATGTTGGAATCCTAACCCCCTAATGTAATGATATTAAAAATGAAGATTTTGCTGGAGTTTCCATTGTGGCTCAGTGGTAATGAACCTGACTAGTATCCATGAGGATGTGGGTTTGATTCCTGGCCTCACTCAGTGGGTTAACAATCCGGCATTGCTGTGAGCTGTGAAATAAATAGGTTGCAGACGAGTCTGGGATCCTGCATTGTGGCTGTGATGTAGGCCAGCAGCCTGAGTCCTGATTCAACCCCTAAGCCTGGGAATGTCCATATGCCACAGGTGAGGCCCTAAAAAGAAAAAAAAAAAGTGAAGACTTTGGGAGGTAATTAGGTCATGAGGGAAGAGCCCTCACAAATGAGATTAGTGCCCTTACAAAAGGGACCCTAGATAGCGCTCTACCTCTCTTTCTGAAAAGACAGCTTTCTAACCCTCTCTGCATGTAGGGACACAGAGGGAAGTCGGAGGTCTGAACCTGGAAGAGGTTCCCTCCCTGATCCTGCTGGCACCCTGACCTCAGACCTCCAGCCTCTAGAACTGTGAGAAAAAAATAAAAATCTATCGTTCATACCAGCCTATGGTACTTTGTTACAGCAGCCTAAACTGACTACGACACACAATGTCTAAGGCAGTTCGCTACCCAGTGCTGGGGCTCTGGCTATTTCTCCTCAACTGAACCCCTGACCTATATTTGTTTGACTGCATTTCAAACTCCCTATGTACTAACCCACTTTTCAGTGCTTAGCTCCTGCTGCCTAGCTCCAAGGCAGACTAAGAAAACCAACAGCCAACCAAAGCCATCATCATGTTGCAGGTGCTGCTTCAAACACCTTAGAAATATTGACTCACTGAACTCAGAACAGCAGACATTGGCAAACCATGGCCCATGGGCAAAATGTGGCCAGTCACCTCTTTTGGTAAATAAACACATTCATTGACATGTTGTCTATGGCCACCTTCATGGGCCGACAGCAAAGTTGAGTAGTTGCAGCATTTATGGCCGGCAAAGCCGACAGTATGTACCATCTAGAAAGTCTGTTCACCTTGAAGTAGAGAATTCCCCACAGTGTGGTCAAAAAACCTGATTCTCTGAGTCACATGTGGATAAAGTTAGAATTGTTGTTGACAGAATTCTTGGTTTGGGGAGAAAGTTTAAATAAGGGCTCAATTTACATTTATGCATTTATTTACTATTTACACATTAGGATGTGCCTTTTATCACCATAGAGCTGGTATTGGGATTCCTTTTCAGTACAAGTCCTAGTCGCTGACTTTCATCTTTTGATATTCATTTGCTCACTCATTTGACCTTGTCCAGAATTTCCTTCATGCAGTTTTCAACCACAAATTCAGTAGTGGCTACCAGCAAACCGAACGGAGGAGGACAACAGTGGCATGCCAGCAGGTAGGCTTGTTTACTGCAGTCTGCTTGTAACTAAAGGGAGGATGCACTGGATGCATCTCGTAAATCTCCATGGACAAAACGCTCACATATGGAATTCCAGTACCCTCTTCCCAAAAACGAACATGTGCTTCCCTGGCATGGAACAGAAGGGAGATTCCTCTGGCCCCTCCCAGCGTTTCCCCTTCTGTCCAGAAGCTACTCCCCAGGAGAGCCACGGGGGTCATCCCACAAGCACATATTGGCCACATCTTCACGTGGCCAAAACATCTGGAAGGAAAAATGCACTTAATCATTCAGATTATTTTCCCCTGAAGCAACGCCAAACATCTGTCTAACTAGCAACAGCTGTGTATTCATTGTGGGGGCTGCCATAACAAATACTATTGGCTGGGTGGCTTAAACAACCAAAACTTATTGTTGCATAGTTCTGGTGGTGGAAGCCCTAGATCAGGGCGCCAGCATGCCAGCATGGCTGGGTTCTGGTACAAATCATCTTCCTGGCTGGCAGATGGCCGCCCTTTCGCTGTATCATCACATGGCGGGGAGAGAGAGAAAGAGAGAAGGAGGGAGGGGGCTCTTTAATATCTCTACTTACAAAAGCACTGATCCTATTATGAGGATCAGCCCCTCATGACCTCATCTAAACCTGATTACCTTCCGAAGGCTCCAGCTCCAAATCCCAACATATGGGGGAGGAGGGATTCAACAGATGAATTTTGACAGAACATGAGTCAGGCCATACCAAGCTTTATCTCCAGCATTAAATAGGCCAGACCTTTGTTGCCCCAAAGGGGTACCCTGGGCAAAGGCTCAATGAATCACAACCAGAGACTCCATCCCCTGGCTCCTTCCTAGTCCTCATGGGTGCTAACCACATCCTCCTAGGAGCTCCCTCTGAGGCAACCATACCAGGGCAATGCCCCTGTTGGTGCCACAGGCTTTGTGCATTTGAGAGCTCGTGCTGGGCTCAGTGTAAATCTAGATTGGCTGAGCCAGGATGAAAGTGTTCCAGATACTTCCTGGCATTCTGGTGGCAGAGGCTTGGGAAACAAGCAGCTTGGAATTCCAGCGTAAAGGCAGGATCACATGACTAGATACCATTCTAGTTGATGTTATTGCTATTGTAGAGTAACAATCTGCCCCAAAACTCACTGGCTTACCACTAAGCATTTATCATTGCCCAGCTGGGCAATTTAGGCGACTTGGGGCAGAGGTGGTTGATTTCTTCTGGCCTTGTTCATATGTCTGCAACCAGGTGGCAGGTGCAGAGTGTGGGAGAGGCGGAGATGGGACGGCCACTCCTGGAGAGCCTCAGCCACAGGTCTGACAGTTGCCCCGTTGTCATTTGGGATGATGGGCCATGTAGTTTCCATCTTCCGCCCCTAACCCAGACCAATTTTCAAGGTGATTCCAAGAAAGAAAAGAAGCACATACATCTTTGGAGGCTTCAGTTCAGTACTGGCTCAATGAGAAGCAGGCCACCTCTATTAGGCAAAGCCGGTCACAGGACCCAACCAAATTCAAGTGTGGAAAGGAACTCTACCTCTTACTAGGAGAAGCTGCAAGTGGCATAGCAAACAGTATGGATACAAGAAGCGAAGAGGCAGCATGGCCATTTCTACAATCTACCCATGGAGTGCGATCTGGGAAAGACTGGCTACTCAATCATGAATGAGCTCCAGATAGTCATTCACTTCCTTTCCTCCATTCACTTTTCCTCACTAAGAAATGAGCACGGAATACTGAACAGTGGAGGAAAAATAGGAGCCGAGGAGAGCAAGAGCTGGAAGAACAGCATTTTCCTTGTTACCCTGACATCCAGGAACTGTGTCACTTTGAGCCAATCACTTTCCTCCTTTGAGTCACTGATGATTTTTCATCCTGAAAAGAAGTATGTTATTTAATCTTAAAGTACCTTATCAATTGGTGATCCTATATGCAAATCAAATCCTCCCCTGCAGACTTTTCCAATTAGTCACCTACCTATTGTGTGGCTGGTACAGAGATGTTACTTCCCTAGCACCTTCATTGAGAAGAGCCCTGAAAAGTAATTGATTAACTTATCTTAGGTCCACCTCTACCACTGAAATTATGTGATCGAAACAATTAGACTTCTTTTTCTTTCTTTTTTTTTTTTTTTGCTTTCTAGGGCTGCACGCCTGGCATAGCAAAGTTCCCAGGCTACGGGTCTAATCAGAGCTACAGCTGCAGGCCCACACCATAGCAACAAAAGATCTGAGCCACGTCTGAAACCTACATCACAGCTCTTGGCAACACCGGATTGTTAACCCACTGAGTGAGGCCAGGGATTGAACCTGCCTCCTCATGGATCCTAGTCGGGTTCGTTACTGCTGAGCCACAATGGGAACTCTCTAAACAATTAGATTTCTAAAAGACAACCCTGAGAGATTTGATGGATAGGATTTTCTTCTGTATCTCTTCCACCTGCATCCACGCCAGCAGGAAATGAGTTTCTTCACTTTTTCAGCCCAGAGGATGAAGGATGGGGTCTTGGGAAGGGGTAGCACATTGTGTTCCACCCTCTTCTCAGGAGCTGAAGCCTGCCCCTCTGTGTCCTCATTTTCTCTCCTCTGACTTGTGAAAAACATCTTGGAAGAAATATGACATATTGTCCAGGGTGTAATTATTACCTTAAATTTGAAAATTAAATAGGTGTGTGAGAAATACAATCTCCTCCCCTGAAAGTATGAGCATTTGCTATAAGACATTTTCCCAAACAGACATAAGCATCCTTATCTTACCTTTCATTAAAGCATAAACTTCTTCAGATTGACTCCAGAACTTCCTAAAGCCTTGCATTCTCTAATCCCTACTACTGTACCTGGCATGTAGTACATGCTCATTAAATACTTTATGAATTTAAGTCTATTGGGGAGATGGGGGGGGAATTTACTTACTATATTAAGATTGTGTTTGCATGTTGCCAAAACATTTCTTTGAAAATGAAAACTCCAATCGTTTCAATGCCAAATTATGCCACACAGTCACACATCTGGGAAACATTTGGAGCATTTTTCTTTCCCCCTGAATGTTTTGGTGTCCTATAGAGGCAAGCCTCAGGAAATAGCTGTGGGTGTCTGTGGTGAGGGGAGTGTACAATGTGGGAGGTAGTATTTTCAAAGTGGGTCTGGGAGAGTTTGCTGGTAGACTCAAATTGGAAATTGGTTCACTTCTGTATGCTGACTGCCACGTAAATGTGTGCTAACTTTTTATTTTATCACATAAGGCAATTAACAGCAAAAGTCGCCATGATGCTCATTCCCCTTAGTTAATCATTCACCCGATAATTCAACAGGATTTAAAGTTTAAGAAAATCATCTGACAGTCATGCAATGGAATAGTACTCATCTATTCAAAATAAAACAAGAGAGCTTTGAAGCCATGTGGAAAAAAAAATATTTATAATGAGTGCTTAAACTAGGAGAAAAAAAAAAAAAACCCAGAAGATAAAATATCCTATACATCAACAATACAAATAGCTAAAATACAGATGAGTAATGGGTGGCCTCTTATAGAATATACCCGGTCCAGTTCTACCCTGCATGACTAACAGGTACTGACCTCTTTCCACCAGCACTGTAACTTCATATGGGGGTGGTTTCATATGGTTCACGTGTATCTCCTGCAAATCTAAGTAGTTTATTAATACATTTATTCAATACAATTGTGAGCTTGCTCCAAGCCAGGCACTAGTTCGTGGTGTCTGTCACTGAAGGGCTCTCATAACCTAATGACGTAGGGAGACAAGCCAATAAAATAATTCCTAAATATAAATTTAGTATTTTTATCTATTATTTTTGGATTTTTTTTTTAATTAAAAAAAAATGTTATGGGTCTTTTCAGCAGTCTTAGGTGCCCTAGCTCCAATGCCCCTAGGGCAGAAGGCAAGACAGAGGAGAACATTTGAAATGAGAAGGCAGCAAAGGACTATAGAGACAGGAGTCCTTGTTTCCTAAGGGACAGTCAGTACTTTTGGTTACACACTTTCTGAATATGATTCCTTGCCACTCACAACCATTAAAGTAAGATTCCCCCCAAACCATGCATCTCTGGAGATTCCCCCTACACCATGTATCTCTGTAATATATATATATTACATATATAAATAATGTAAATATACATTATTTATATATGTAATATAAAAAAATTACAAATCAAACAGCTAATTCCTAAAACCATATATGAATCCTTTGGACTTCTTTATCATCCTATCCCAATCAAATAATTCTTTTTTTTTTTTCAGCATACAGAGGAAAACTGGATTGGTGTACTTGTTCCTTTTTCGAATTAAATAGTATGTATTTTCTAAATTAAATTTTGTAATACAAAATCAGTGGTACACACTGACCCACCCAGGGGGGCAGGCTTGGCGTCTATCGTCCTATTGTTCTCCACCAATTGAAAGTTATAGAGGACTCAGAGACCCCAGATTTATACTTAGGGAGCCTGTAGCCTACCACATCTGGAGATTGCAAGGTCCCCATGGCTGGAGATGGTGGGGGATTCATGAGAATTGACTCTACAAGGGGCTGTCAGGTCTATAAACTGGGCATGGACATGAGATTCACATCTTCCACCAGCTCCCCAGACGTCACTGATGACCAAGCTCATTCCTCAAAGTGGGAGAGTCATGGCCAACAGATTCAGGGGGTTCAGATTCAAGGAAAATCCCCCAGTGAGGAAACTCATCTCCCTCACCTTATTTTTTTAAATAATTTTATATAAGCTAGGGCTACTTAAATTGATTTCAAAGGCCCCCAGAAGGGATTAGCTTGACGAGTGTGTGGAAGAAGGCTGGAGCTGTAGTACAGAGTAGGAATAGTCTTATGTGATTGAATTTACCCATGATCTCTAATATTACTTACTACTGATTGTCCTGTGCTAACTCCTTCTTCTTCCCTGTAGTTGCCCGGCTAAGTCACTGCACAGGGCCACCCCCCAAAAAAAACAGGACCCAAAATCTCTTTGTCACATCCCAAGTTGACCTGGATAGTCCCATTTTAGGCCATGATAAAAAAAAAAAAAAACATGCGAAAATAATATAGCCATTTGAGGAATGGAAAAGTCATTCAAGGACAAAAAAGAGGTAAAAAGAACTTATGAGGAATCACTATATCATGGGTAAGAAAACAACTGGCACACTTCAAAATGGAAAACAAAATAGTATTGAAGAAAACTCAAATTTTCCATAACTTCAATGGCGCTTCATTTTCCAAATGTGTGCTCCTTTAAATGATTAAGGTTTTTAACAATCCAGAATAAAAGGAGCAAAGAGTAAAAGAAAATAAATCTTTCCATATTCGAAATTTGCAATGTTGAAACTAGCCAACAAAAACATGGGATCACTTGGAACCAGTTCTTGGCCATAATTAAATTAGAATGTGTTTAAATTCTTAACAGCATGGCATTTTACACTGAGTTTGAAATATACACCTAAACACTCTAGCCATCATGAGTTATTAATATAAAGTACCCAATAACTGGAGAAATATTGCAGCATATTACCACTCCTCCCTGGCTAATGAAACCAATCATCCTCTCGCGTTTTAGCCACACAAACCAGAATCACACTCCTTGTAGCTTGAAAGGTTTCAGAAAGCACTGAAGCAGCTAAAGGGCAGCCTTTTGCCTGACAAAACAATCCTGAAATAAACTGTGGGGTTGATTTTACTGAAGTGTGTGTGTTTTCTTTTTAAGCTATCTACCTGTCCACTTCTTCGTACAGAATAAAAATGAGATCCCATGAGGCATGAACAGCATGACCACAGTCTACTCGTTGTTACAGGGGAGCCTCTGGAGGAGAGGAAGGTCACACTTTAGAAAGCTAAACCTGCCTGTTTAGCTATTGAGCTTATTTTGATAACAACTGGCTGGACTGCATATATTCCATAGTCCTTAGCAATAGGTTATAGAAGTCTGCTGAATTCTGGTAAGAAAGAGTATAGGCCATCAAGCAACAGTACGACCAAACTTTTAATTAAAATTAGGGCTGGCTAAACCCTTTAACTAGCAGGATTCATGGGCCAGCAGTGGGACTCAAGGTTTTGGCAAGAACCATGGTCTCTCCTCACTAGACATTTTGGCACAGACCCAGAGCAGCTCTGCCAAATGTGCTTCAATGTGCCCTACCCATTGGACTAATGAGCCTCCTAACCATTAGGCCAGGCCCTATAAAGCAACCTTCATAAAAATAGGGGCCGGAGAGTGACAGCGTCAAAATGGACAAAATAGTGCCAATACGATAAGAATAGGAGATTATTGACGGTTTTTCCACCATAGAGAAAATGTTAATTAATCTTGGCATCCTCTTACAAGCCAAGTAAACTAGTAGAGAAGAAGAGACACCATATATGGAGTAGATTTTAGGATCCAGGATGGAATTTCATGCCAAATACACATTTGAGATAATAAATAAGAAGGCAATTTGATTGACCAAAGACTTCCTAATGACCAAACCCAGATCATGGTACATTTTGGCCAAGGCCCCCTTGGGAATCCCAGAGTCCAAGAGAAGCCAGGGAACAGCAGAAACTTGGTGGGGGTGAGGGGGGCAGTAGCACAGAAGAGGAAGAAGATGGGGTGAGCTGCATTCAGAGTGTGTCCAAGTTAGAACAGCAGGATCTGTGGGCCACCAGGTCTCAGGAATGAGCACAGAGCTGGGTGACCAAGGCCAAACTGAGAAATCAGAATCCAGAAGACAAGGTCCAGAGCAGACATGGGGGAGCAAAATGGAAGATGGAAATGAGCCCATGGCAACTGCTGACACTGGAGCTATAGGTTAAAGGCTCGTTTTTATTGGGTGTCAGGAGCTCAGGCTGGGTTAAGTTGACCTCCTTTGAAGATATAGGGATAGTGACAGATTTAGGTTAAGTTTTGAAGGGTTCTTGTAATTACAAAATAATAAAAATAGCAACCATTACTACCACTTATTGAGCATTACTCTATACTAGATAACAACTTAGGGGCTTTTACTTACACTATAGTAGAATCAATATTAATAAACAACATCAACAGTAATAACCATTAATTGAGCACTTATATATGTCTAGAACTGTGCTAAGTACTCTAAAAATATTCTTTTTACTAAATCCAATACTGCTGTAATATTGTCCTTTAGTTATTATTTTTACTTTACAAATGAAAAAAACTGAGGCTCAGAGAATTTTAGGAATTTGTCCAAGTTCACACAGCTTGTAGGAGCAGAGCCAGCGTTTGAACAGACTTTTTGTGTGAATACAAAGACCAAACTATTTCCAAAGGTTTAGTGACAGTATAGACCAAAGGTTAAGTGACAGTGAAGTCTATAGACAGTATAGACAGGATAGACCAAGCCTGACTGGTAACACAAGGAATGTGTCAAGGGAAACCCATTAAGCTCAACAGTTTGGAGGTCATGAAAGCAATCACCCTCATAACCATTCACTTGTTCCAAGTGACCCAGTAACAGAATACCTACTTGGGCATGAATGACTGCAAATGATGATCATGATCAAGAAGAACAAAGTAGAGGAAAGGATGATGCTGCTGATGATGGTGACTTGATGATGAATGTTGTGATGCTGGTGACAGCAACACCCACCTTGGCCTTGCTCATCCCCACGTTGAGGCAGAGCTATATGGTCAGGCTTGGAGAATACTTCGGGTGATATTAACCAGTGCCTTGCCACCTACGTCCACCTAATAATATTTAAAACCCCTTTAAGAGTGCCATGAGTGAACCCTAAAAAGCAAAAAAAAAAAAAAAAAAAAAAAAAAAAAAAAAAAAAAAAAAGTTCATAGAACTTTCAATGGTTAAAGACAAAGCTTAAGGATATAGCCTTAAGACAGGTAAGAGTGTTCTAAATTTACTTAAGGTATATTAAAATATATTTAAAAAAAAATCTCTAGGAAGTGCTTTACATAAAGACATGAAGATAAAGAGGATAAGGAAGTGGGACAGAAGTAAGCTGACCTGGAGTTCCTGTTGTGGCACAGCAGAAATGAATCTGACTAGTATCCATGAGGATGTGGGTTCGACTCCTGGCCTTGCTCAGTGGGTCAGGGATCTGGTGTTGCTGTGGCTGTGGTGAAGGCAGGCAGCTGTAGCTGTGGCCCTAAAAAGAGAGAGGGAGAGAGAGAGAAAGAAAGGAAGGAAAGGAAAGGAAAGGAAGGGAAAGGAAAGGAAAGGAAAGGAAGGAAAAGAAGGAAGGAAGAAAGAAAAAAAAAGAAGGAAGGAAGGAAAGAAGGAAGAAAAGAAAAGCTCAAGCTACTACCTATACAACCTATGAGTGAACATGTCGCCAGGGGGCCAGAGCGCTCACAGGAAGACTACTGAGCTTTCCCCTTCCTGCACCAGCCTGAGCCACTTCTCATGTTGACCACCTCTTCCCTGCAACCTCATCCTTTCATGAGCTTAAGCTGTGTCCAGGGACAGCAGTGCTAATCCCTTTCAAACAATTTGTGGCTTCGTCCCTGCTTGCTTCAGCCAAGGAAGTGGTGCCTCCAACTAGCACAGCTACAAGTGCACATGGAAACTGATTCACACTTAGCTATCACAGAAAAAAAGTGGGGAAAGCAACAAAATTGCCAAGTGCAGGGTATCAACAACAGTTCGTGTTTGTTTGCAGGGCGGGTTTTTCTCAAAATGTACCTAGGTGAAGAGCAGTTAAAATATTACTCTTAAAGAAAGAACACCAGTCCCATGAATACAAACAAGAGGTACCTCGATGGCCTAACTAAGGCTTAGTGAATGTGCTCAACAACCCTTTGAGGAGGTATTTAAATAAGTCGTTGCAGTTGGCACTAATTATAAAAGGAAATCATGTCTTTTTCTTTAAGACTCAGGAGAAATGCAACCATTTCAGCACATGCCAGAAATAAGCAAACTAGAACGGGATTTTCATAACCATGCCTGATCCGCCAAACACAGATTTCATCTGAGAATCTGTTACAGGCTCAAACTTTATATGTTCAAGTCCCAATCGCCAGGAACTCAGAACATGACTGAGTTTGGATCTAGAGGTAAATAAAAATGAGGTCCTTAGAGTGGACATAATCCTATATGACAGGTCTTCCTATAACAGGAGATTTGGATACAGACACAAATAAGACCATGAGAAGACACAGGGAGAAGGTGGCCATCTCTAAGCCAAGGAAGGAGGCCTCTGCTGAAAGCTACCCTGCTGACATTTTGCTCTCAGACTTCTAGCCTCCAGAATTTTAAGAAAAGAAATTTCTGTTATTTAAGCCATCGAGTCTATGGTACTTTGCTACGGTAGCCCTAGAAAACTGATACAGCATCCAAAAGCTGTAGCTGTTCAATATGGGTAAATTTAAGGCAGTTCAGCTGAAATAAATATGCAGGACAATCACTTGCTGGCCATGATCATTTCCATTCAACTCCAAAAGCCACTGGAATAAACAGCTCTGCTGTCCTAGATCTGGGTAAAATCACATCTCCTCCTCTGCACCCCTCTGATGGACAAGATGAAGTTAGCTAGGTGCAAAGCTCATGTATCTGCTCTAGTCTAACAAATCCCATTGGGCATAATTCAATAAAGATTTTTTCCCCCTAATTAATCCAACAGCCTCCTTAGTGTTTTCCCCACCTCCGTTCTTACTCGCTCCAAGCCCTTCTCCATAAAATTATCTTCTCAACATTTGGAAATTCTCTGGTTTAAAAGCCTCCAGTGGCTTTGCACTGCACTTAGAATAAAATCCAAACTCCTTCATGGGGCCCAGAGAGCCCTCTGGAATCGAGCCCCATGCTCTCCTGAGCTTACTCTCTGTCTGGAGGACACATTTCCCCAGCCTGTTTTAATCTTTGAAAGTGCTAAACTCTTTCCTGCTCCAGACCTCTTAGCATGCCTTGCCTGTGACTGCCTCCAAGAGATGTTCTCCAACGATTTCTCAAACAAGTGGCATTCCCACACTGTATCTGTCATTCTCCATCCTACTCTATGCTCAATTCCTCCATGGCAAGTATTACAACTTGTACATATTTCATTTATCCTTCTATGTATTTGTTTTTTTTCTATAACCATGAGGTCAAGGACTCCATTCTCCAGTTCCATGACTGAATGAATGAATGGATAAGTAACATGATGAGAGAAACCATTTTGTAAACTCTAAGATATTATATAAATGTGAAGTATAATTACTAGATTGGAAAGCTAATTAAAGCAGAACCCATGCCTCCTTTTCCTCCTATGCCTCATTTCCTCAGCAAAAGGTACCTGAATTGGTTAATGTGTTCATTAATGGACGATGATCTTATGAATGAATGACGATATTGAATAACATAGGACTTATAGCAACATATGAGTTTTAAAACAATTTCATATATCCTACCTCATGCTAATCATCACAATTACCCTGTGAATAGATATTCTTATTCCCATTTTACAGGGGTAGGGAAACTGAGGCTGAGGAGTTAAGTAAACTGTTCAAATCTATACAGATACTGAGTGGTAGAGCCAAGGCTTTTTCCATTATCCCACTGCTGCCGCTTCAGATTGCTTAGCAATTATGCCCCCCTGGGTCCATGGTAACAAATGACAGGTAAGGGTGGAAGGATTCATGCCTATATAAGAGAAGACTGTCCTGCAGGTTAGCCTGGCAGCAGGGAAGAAGAAAATGGGGCTTTTCTGAGCCACTAAGGGAGGATTTTCCTTTGTATTCTATTTTTTCCCCTTACACATTAATTCAAGAGGCTAAGCATATTTGGCTAATACCATCTAAAAGAGTTCTGTCTTCATTCTGTTTGGAGGTGTATTTATCCCAAAATTATTTTGCTGTTTATAATGTAGTCCTATACTTTTGGCAGATGAAAAATTATATTGTTAGGTCTTCTAGGGTGAGTAATCCTATATAATGAATTAGGTATCTGTTCCAGGGGATAATTTAGTTCTGTGACTATTATTTCACACATTAAGCATATTTCTTTAATACTGTTATTATCAGACTAACGTTCATAACAGATTATATTCTCTCTTGAGATGACATTTACAAAATAATTTTGCTAGGAAAATGGATTCTGTGGTCAAAGTTGAAAGACAAATGACAGAATATGTAAAAAGTATTTGTAATACATATAATAATCAGGGTTAACATCTCCATACAAAAAAATCTCCTGCAAAGGAGTAATAAAAAAACACTCAATACAAAAATGCGCAAAAAAAATATGAACAAGAATTCACAGAACACATGAAATTGTATAGCTAATAAATAAAAACAGGACATAACTTCATTAACAAACTAATGCACTATAAAAGCAGTATTTGCCAAAACTGTTGGTAGAAACATTAAAAACTGAAGACACCTATAGAAGCAAAAACATTTTGAGATATAAATTATTAAAATCATTTTACAATATCCAGTTAATTTTAAAATGTGTGCTTATGACTTCCATTTCTAGGACTACATTGTCTTGAAATACTAGCATAATTGTATGTTAGCACAAGAGACTATTATGTTTAAATACTTTTACTGTCAACTCCACAAGTAAATGTCATTAGCATCCATGTATTTGATTGACATTAGGTAGCTGCCCATACTGAATGTAAGTTTTCATTTGGAAAATTTACCCACTAAGAATTGAGTAGAGGCTCAGTAATTAACTCATTGAATGGGACCGAAAAAATAATTCACCTGACAAAACCACGAGAACCATAAAAAGCCATTACCATGTTCTCCATGCTATCCTCTCCTTTATAAAAGGTATAATGGGAAAAAAAAAAAAAAGAAGAAGAAGAAGAAGTCAGCTTGCAGTCCATCATATGTCTGTTCTCATTCTTGTTCTGATGCTTGCTAGCTATGTGGCTTTATCTTTCTTAACTTCAGTTTCCATATCCACAAAATGCATGTAAAAACTGATGTCTTTTTTAAAAAAAAAAAAAAACCTATGATTTCAGTTGACTGTTGGTTGGAATAAATAAGTAACAGCTCTATATATCACCCAGCAAAATTCACGGCCCAAGCTATGTACTCTACCAACACTATTTCCCTCTGCATGTGTGTAGGTCAAGGAGCTGTGCACGAGGAAGCGAAAGATGGGAACAAACAATTTGTGTTGCTCTAGGATTCATTCATTTTTCATTTTCTTACACTTGCTTAAAACCTGTTGTGAAACATATGGGGCTTGGTTCTATGTTGCACATATCCTGTCATTCAAACTGGGACAAAGGAATTTCTTACAAACACCTATAGAGAAAACAAATGGCTCTCTTTTTAGCAAAGATAGTAACTGGAGCTAGCTTCATTAATAAGAATAACAATGCGAAGAGTTTAACATGTGCCAGACACAGCTCTGTTCACCCTTATGCTGATGATCCCATTTAAGTCCTTCCATCCTGGGATGCAGGTTTTAACACTACGGGTTTTAATGGTCCATGAGAAAGAAACTTGCCATTTCAGGGCACCAAACGGACCCAAAGTTTTAGATGTGGCTGACAAGGACCAGGCCCCAGTTCAGAGCAAACAGAAAAACTAAAAGCAGAATACTAAAATGTATTCACCAGATTCCTTAAAGATAAGATACAAATCAGTGTAATTGAAGAAAAATGTTTCATCAAGAATTAAACCTACCTCCCTGGTCAAAGCCCATAATTTGGAAGTTCCCATTGTGGCTCAGTGAACTAGTGAACCCGACTAGTATCCATGAGGACGGGAGTTCGAATCCCTGGTCCCGCTCAGCAGGTTAAGGATCCGGCGTTGGTATGAGCTGCCATGTTAAGTCATAGATGTGGCTAGCACCTGGCATTACTGTGGCTGTGGTGTAGGCCAGCTGCTACAGCTCCAATTCAACCCCTAGCATGGGAAGGTACAGCCCTAAAAAAAAATAAATAAAGACCAAAAAAGCCCATAATTTGAGCAGGTCACCAAGCCTCATGAGCTAATTAATACCCTGGTCCAGAATCCATCATCTGTTCATTTAACAAATCTTTGTGAGCCACCCACTACGTACTGTTCAGGACACTGAGATTATAGCAGTGAACAAAATAAGCAAAAAATGTCTACATGGATGTAGGGAGAAACAAACGAATAAGTACAAATGCATATAAACAAATGAATAAGTACAACCTACATATCAGTTGATGAAAAGTGCTATGTGGGAAAATAAAGCAGGGACAGGGAATTAGAAGCTCTGATTAAGGGAGGGAACAGGGGAGCAAAAAGTGTCAACCTCTGTCTGTAACCTCAATAGGTCAGGTAAGGTCACTGTGAACCTCCAGGTGAGTAAATGCACCAAATCATTCTACCAGGGAAAAAAATAACAGAATAAGAATATAGATGATGAAAAACCAAATAGGTATAGCACCATTTTTTTTTTTTGGCTTTTTTTTTTTTTTTAGGGCCACACCCACAGCACATGGAGGTTCCTGGGCTAGGGGTCAAATTGGAGATACAGCTGCTGGCCTACACCACAGCCACAGCAATGCAGGATCCAAACCCCGTGAGACCTACACCACAGCTCATGGCAACGCCAGATCCTTAACCCACTGAGTGAGGCCAGGGATTGAACCTGAAACTTCATGGTTCCTAGTTGGATTCATTTCCGCTGCACCACAACGGGAACTCCATAGCACAATTTTTATACCCAGTTTTAGTGTGAGGGTCCTGATCAGCACTGCAAACATGTTAATATTGTATGAATGGTGTCTGTCTTCTAAAGTGTTTAAAACATTTATAGGCATATGATAAATTAGACTTACAATTTGAATTAAAGATTTAGAGACCTCAGATTTAACGAGTAATCACTGTGTACATGTTTTTAAAAATATCATCGGTTAAACTCAGGAATTTTTATGTATTCCTTATATAAAGAGTACATAAAGAGAGAAATGTAAGCTTCTATATATTTTAAATACTCCGTTGATCAATAAATTCATAAGATTAATAAATAGGGCTCTAAAAAAAGTGTAAAAAGAACTGAGTGGTTCTCTCCATGATCAAAAGTCCCCCAAATATATCATAACAGGAGAAAACCAAGGCCCAGAGATGTCAAGTAACTTACCCTGTTCCAAGTCCCATGGCCGGTAAGTGGCAAAGCCACCAAGGGTCTGAATACAACCTGTACAGTGATATTAAATGTTTAAAGTGTGTCTCTGGCACAGAGTTAGCACTTGGTATTTCTCCCGTCCTGACCCCAGCCTAAATCAAACTTCAGGGGTAATCAGAGTAATCCAAAATACAGTCCAAACACACAGACACACACACCCGTTCAAACTGGGAGGAATTCCTAACAAAGAGCCTCCATCTGCTCCCTTCCCCCCTAGCTCTTACCAGCTCAAAATCTGCAGAATACACTCATCATTTCACCCATTAAAGCATCTGAGCAGGCAGACGCATCCACAGCTTGGTGATGGTGGCAGGCAATCCACAAAGACAGCCCCTAGTAAACCACACCTCCTTCTACTCAGGGCTTTGGGTAATCACCTCCCATTGAACTTGGCTGCCCCATGACTCATTCACAACTCATTAGAATGAGGCCGAATGGACCCCTGCAGGACTTTGAAAGCTAAATTAGGAAAAAGCCTTGCAAGCACTGCTTTGGTCTATTGGAGTGCTTGCTCTGTGGGAGAGAACTGACTGACAAGTAAGAAGTCTGACTATCCTGAGACCACTACACTGGGTAGAAGCTTGACCTGGCCAGGTGTTGAGGATGCTGTCGAGCAAGATGCCCAACCAGCCCTCAGGTGCTCCAGCCTGAGAGGCGGTCACGTGAGCAATCATGCCTTCAGGTGCCCCCAGCTTCAGCCTCCATCTGACGGCAACCACATGAAGGACCCCAACAAGCAAAAATGGCCCTGCAGAGCCCATCACCCCCCAGACCTGTGAGAGACCAGGACAAATCACTGTTGAAACCACCACACTTTGGTCTGCGTTTCACGCTGCAATGGATAAACAGTGATCACGCGAGCCATGTACTCCATTTGGCTTTTTCTCAATGTGTCTTTTAGTTAATAAACACTGGGATGCCCTAGATAGTAACTATCCATTCCTAAATGTGCAATCAGCCTGCTCTTTTTTTCCCTTCTATCCATACTGAGAATAGTAATAACATATACTTTATCTAATGTTTCAAAATTACCACCTATCATGATAGCCAGACAAAGAATATTTTCTTTCTCCTTTTTCAGGAAATGGTTGAAAACGAACTTAATAATGAACATTTTCCAAGCAACATTCTACTCCAGAACTCATGGGAGTTATAAAATCACCCCAAAGTAAGAAGGTGAAGTGGCTCACCCTTTAAATTCTTTCTATCTTGAAGTCTTTGATTTAAATCATTATTTTAAAAGAAAAAATCAAATCACACAGTGCTCTTAATAAAGCATTATTATTTCAGGGAAAAGGATAAAACTTTCCAAATGCAAATGTTTAGCTGGAGTAGAATTTTAAAAGATTCCAAGACATTAGTCAGGAGATGGATTGCTTTGCTATTGCAAGTCTGGGTTACAATATCACTGGAACCAAATTCCCGTCAGATTAGTCTTTACTCAAAATGAATGTTTGTAATTACGAAATGAAATAAGTTTTAATTTGAATTGCCTAAAAAGGGGAAACCAAATATTGTGTAATTACAGGAGAAGAAATTTGAGATGGAAAACAAGATAGTGTTATTTACAAGTAAAAAGGCTTTTATGGGATTAGGGGGCTTTAATGTGCATATTTGTAGGATTTGGGGTGGCAGAATTTGGAACTAAAATATTTTTCATCAGCGTTTATTTACAGTGTGCACGCAAGAAATGGAATCCCAGACACATCTGATATTGGACTTATTTAAACCTTTTATATCCCTCCTAAATCTGAAAAGACTCAAATGTTAGCCACACATAATGGAAGTAATCATGGAGTGTGATAAAATAAGTATTTGAAAACCACATGCAACTTTTAGGCTCAAATCCAGAACTATAAAATCCACTAGAGACATAATGAGCCTGACTTGCCTTCTTGGAGGAAGAAAAGCAGTGGGGGGAGGGGGGCAACGGAGGTGGGGAGGCATGGCTGGAATAGGTCCTTACTCTCCCTCCACAGCCCTTGGCACCTGAGTGGAGCCCCCAAATGCCCTGTCAGTGCTTTACAGCAAAAGGTGCCTACAAGCACCACGTTGGTATAGGGCAGCCATGTTTGAGCCTCCACAAAGCTGTGACTTTAGAGCCTTCTTACCTGTCTTACGCTTCCCCCATCCTCTCACTTCTCAAACACAAAGTCCAGGACCCTAGGAACACAGGACTGTCCCAGTCATCTTTTCCACAGCATGCACCCCTCAGCTGTCTAGCTCTGAAACTTCCTCCTGGATCTTTTCTGGGATAAAGCCTTCCTACTGCGGTGAGGACATTCCACTGGTGGGAACAATTTTGCTTACACTAAACTGCCTTTCCCAGAGATATGGGGTCCTGACAAAGTCTGGCAAACATGGTCCACAGTTCACCAAAAGCTTGTTCCTCTTCCTGATTGCACAGTTGTCAGGGGCAAGTGGTTGACCAGCCAGACACTCCGTTTCCCAGGTTCCCAGACACACATTGGTCAGGTGTGGTCATGTGACTGAGTTCTGGCCAATGAAAGACAGAATTGCTAAGTGCTACCTTACGTCTGACCCATCAACACCTCCCAAACAGCTCTTCTCCACAAACTTTTCTCACTCTGACTAGAAGGGAGCCATTCCCAGGGTGATGTGACAAACCCCCATTAACCCAGGTTCCTGAATGACCTCATGGAAAAGGGCCACACCATGTACATATACATACACTCTCCCAAGGCAGTTAAATGCACACGTTTGGGTCTGTCGCTCTCTCTCTTTTTTAAACTGCAGTCATACTACCCTAAATACTACTTAATCCAAAGGCATCATTCCTTCATGAAAGATTTTGGAAAGTGGAAGAAACTTCCCAATTCCCCACAAATCACCTAGTTTAGAAGTTCCACAAAGAACCACTTTGACAGACCGCCAGACAGCAAGGCTTTGCCATCAGTCACTCACTTGTATAGAAGTGCCCATGTGGGCCAATTAGAGACGCTGCCTTCCTGCCAAAGACCTACCTTTCTTTCTTTCTTTCTTTCTTTCTTTCTTTCTTTCTTTCTTTCTTTCTTTCTTTCTTTCTTTCTTTCCTTCTTTCTTTCTTTATTGTCTTTTTAGGACTGCACTGGTGGCATATGGAAGTTCCCAGGTTAGGGGTCAAATCAGAGCTGCAGCTGCCAGCATATGCCATAGCCACAGAAACGCCAGATCCAAGCTGCGTCTGTGACCTACACCACAGCTCACAGCAACACTGGATCCCTAATGAAATGAGCGGGGCCAGGGATGGAACCAGCATCCTCACAGAGACTAGTCAGGTTCTAAACCCACTGAGCCATGATGGGAACTCTGCCAAGGACCTTCATCAACCTATTTCATTGACTACTCTCAGTAGTCACTTCTGAGACTCTGATTTTTTTTTTCAATGAGCTTTCCCAGCATTTCAATTTAGAAATTCACTAATCAATAAAAATCTCCTGTACAAATGAATTTATCTATGAAACAGACGCATAAACATAGCGAACAGACTAGTTGCCAAGGGGAAGAAAGGCTAAGGGAGGGGTGGATTGGGAGTCTGGGATTAACAGATACAAACTGTTTATATATAGAATGGATATTGATACAGAATGGATACACAACAAGGTCCTGCTGTCTAGCACAGGGAACTAAAGTCAATATCCTTTGATAAACCATAATGGAAAAAATATAACTGAATCACCTTGATGTACAGCAGAAATTAACATGTCATTGTAAATCAACTAAACTTCAATAAAACAAATTTTTTAAAAATAATAAAATAAATGATCTTCTGTGTCATGATCTCATCATTTCTTCACTTGTCATTTATTCATTCAAACAGCACTGTGCTAGGTAGGTATTAACTGAACATACACAGCTACAATCCATTAATGCCAGTAAGAAAAGGAACAGTTATGAGAAGAAATAAAAATTACAAAATGATTATCAAGGTAACAGTATAATAATTATCATCATAGTGGACTTTATTCAGTCCATGCCAGACCAGCTCTTTGCTCAGAACATGGAACTCATTTAATCACCCCAGCACCCTATCCTCATATTACAGATGGAGAAATCAAGGCTTAGAGACATTAAGTTCCATGCTGAAACCACACAAATAACTACTCTCGGAGTTGAGGTCTAAACTAAATTCTGTGTGATTCCAAAGTCATTTATTAACCAGGTGCCTTTGGGCACTTAAGCTCAATGCCATAACTCTCCATTTCCAGTCTGCAATACCATCTCAGTCACACAGAAGTATTTCTTCAAAGCTAAATGGCAGCACAAAGATGTTCCCACTCTCACTGCCCATAGTATACTTTATGAAAACTATGTGGGGAAGTCTGGACTTTTAAACAATTTCCTTGCTTCTGAAATGGCACTTGAGGCTGGAGGAAGCTTAAATAAATATTTAGAATAGTCCTATTATGAAAGAATTTTCCAGATCATGCATCTTGAAATGCTAATTGCCTTCAAACCAACCAAGACCCCCGGTGAAGGCATCTCAGACTTCATTTTTGCAACTTAAAGCAGTTATGATGAGGTGATCAGCAATTATCACATGACACCAGAGACTCCTGGTCCAGGTGCCTACTTTGGCGTGACGGTGGGGTCTGGCCTCCCGCCTAAGTTTCTGGGCTGTGAAAGGTACCGTGTCAGGAGCCGACATGGAGCCTGGCTTTGCTGTTAAACACACACTCGATCAAATCCCTGCACAACCAGCAGCTTATTCAGGCTCGTCTGCTGATAGCCGAGCATCCCCTGGAGAAATACACATTGGAAAAGACTTGGAGACTGGACGTTCAAAGGAGCACAAAGAAAGGCTGCCAAGTAATCACAAAACAAAGGTGATCAGTATCTCTGATTAAGGCCTAGGGCATGCTTGGGTCTTCATTTCCCAAAGGACAGCCCCAGGTGGATGGAGTCAGCTTCAGCTCCCAGAGTTGCTATGACAGAGTGGAGACAGAAGTGTAACCAAAACAACGTTGGTCAAATGAACCTACAACACCCACTGCTCTCCAAGCAATGTGCAGTCTGTCCATGAAAAAGAATTTTTTTTTTTAGCCTAGTTAGGTTGTAAAGTTGTTAAGGTGGAGACTTCAGGAGTTGGACACTTAACATTTAAATTTTTTCCCTTTACTACTTTTTTGGCTTTGTGATGCTCAGCAAGTTTCTTTTATTATTGTTATTATTTTATTTTATTTATTTAATTTTTTAGGGCCGTACCCACAGCATATGGAAGTTCCCAAGCTAGGGGTCAAACCAGAGCTGCAGCCACTGGCCTATGCCACGGCCACACCAAAGCTGAATGGAGCCTCATCTTCGACCAACACCATAGCTCATGGCAATGCTGGACCCTTAACCCATTAAGTAAGGCCAGGGATCGAATCCGAGTCTTCATGGATACTAGTTGGCTTCGTTAACCGCTGAGCCATGACAGGAACTTATAGCTCAGCAAGTTTCTAATCCTCTCTAAACCTCAGTTTCCTTGACTGTAAGTGTGACTAAGAATTACACCTACCTCCCAGGGTTAACAGTAATCAACCCCCATGTAAAATACTTTACAAAGAGCCTGGAATTTGGTCAATGTCTAAGTGATTTCGCATATTTGTAGAGCAGATTTGAGATAGGAATCAAAGAGATGAGTTGCTCTGATACAGCAATTCTCAAAAGTTTTGGTCCCAAGACCCCAATGTAATCTTAAAAATTATTGAGAATCTCGAAGAGCCTTTGTTTTTGTAGATTATATCTGTCAACATTTGCCATAGGTGAGATAAATGAAAAACACTCTTAAATATTTATAAACTCACTTAAAAATAATAAGTCCAGTGTATGTTTTATAGCATATTTTTATGAAAAATAACTATTTTTTCCAAACATAATTTAGTGAGAAGAGTGACACTGTTTTCCATTTTCACCAAGCTCTTTATTATCTGCCTTAATAGAATCAGCTGGATTCTCAAAGCCGCTCCTACATTTGATCGGTTATGTTATAGCGTTTTCATTAACATATCTTAAGAGAATCTAGCCTCACGCAAATGTAGAGGTGGAAAAGAGAGAGAATGTTATTAGTCTTTTCAGATAATTGTGAACAGTCTTCTCTGATGCAGCACCAGAGCCGTACAAGTGGAAGTTTTTAAAGGCCAGTTGCAACGAAGAATCTAAAATTATATAAATAAACTTACTTCTTAAAGTCTTTTGCACATTGAATGGTCCTTTCATTTGGGCATGATTTTGTAACATCATGTGTTGGTCATTTGGAAAATATTGGTTCAAATGAATGTTGACACATTTCATTACAGAATGTCATCATACATCATGTAACTCTGGGGAGACTCCACTTCCACTTGGGAGATAAAGAGAGTGAAAAAAGCAAGTAGTCACTTAGTGTTATTGTGGTCTGACCTCACAGACCCTACGAAGGGATCTTAGGGTGTCACCGAGACCACACTTTGAAAATGCTACTTCAAAACAACAAAAGAAAAATACTGTTTGAGTAAGAAATCTGGGATAGTAAAAACTAACAGAATCTGGGGGAAAGTCCTAAGAGAAAACATATTCACCCACAGCTACCCCCAGCAAGTGGAAGAAAGGCTGAGGGAGTCTAGGGAAGAGATATATCTAGTTGACATTTTAAGAGTTTTTTGGTGTGATTTGTTATATAAACCATTGCTCTGTCTGCTCTGAGAAAGCTCTAGAAACAAATATTATAGAAGCGAATTCTTTGGCAGGAAATCAAAAAAGATGCTAACTTTTGTGACCTGGTCTGTGAAGCCTGGGGAAAGCCCTCTTGGTCATTGGACCCCAGAGCAAAGATGAAGCATCTGAGGATTTGCAGAAATGTGGGAAGGGGTGAGGAGTGGACATTTGTGGAAAGAGGAAGACTCCCCCTACCCTGTTCAGAAAAGTAGGAGTTTGAGGGGATCCTATCCTATTATCAAAATCTGAGTGCTCCCAATGGACAACTGGGGGAGTGGACAGTAAGATTGAGCCCGTCTATCAACCAAGGAGAGCCTGCTCAGTCCTCAGTCAGCCACTCTGACACAGGAGAAAACACCCTTCTCTTATTCCAGGGGAATAACCATAGCAGGGAAATTGAGGCCCAGGTAGATTTTGTCCAAAGCAAGGTGGGGGCAGAGAAAGCGAATTTCCCTGGGGAGCACAGAACACAGTAAGCCCTTAATCCCAGGGACCTGGGTCCAGTCTGACCCTGACCAAAAAAGAATGGAATCAGCAGATCTTAGGAAGATCTAAGCCATGCCTTCTCAACCGGGACCAATTTTGCCGCCAGCCATGTCTAGAGACATTCTTGGTGGCTACAACCTGATGGAGAGGAATACTATTGGCTTCTAGCAAGTAGAGGCCAAGGATGATGGTAAACATCCCATAAGGCAAAGGACAGGTCCACATCAAAAATTATCCATCCCCAAATGCCAACAGCCCCTAAGCTGAGAAACTCCGGCCTATGCCAATCACTCCTCAGAAATTGTCATCAGCCTTTTGGAGTTGAATGGGCTGACAGGATCAAAGACTGGATGTGCGGTTACCCCATGTGAGGGACCACACTGAAAGAATTAGGGAGGACAAGATCAAGAACAGATAGCACCAAAGGTGCTAAGGGAGCTTGGCTTTGGGCAAACCACGCTCTGTAGCCTCGAACCCCTTCCCCCTTTGATAGCTACCCCTTTCCCTATCACCCTGATATCCCAGGTTCCTAAAGCCTTGTGGTCTTTCTTCCTTGAAAACTTGTTCCTGGGAAATGATCTAATGTTAGTTCCTCCAAATGTAGGATAGAAATAAATTATCATGTTTCCCCTTTCAGGGACATTGGCATTTTAAGCCACATTGTCAACTGTGCAATGTGAATCTTTTTGGGGGGGTGGGGGAGGGGACGGGCCAGAGTGAACTTACATAATAGCATATGAGCCAATGGCGAGTAGGTAGGAGAAGGTCTAGGGTTTGGGGCTAGAATGTAGCAGAACACAGAAGACAGCAGACAGTTCGTTATCAGTAGCCTTGCTATCACGCCATGGAAGGCAACACAATAATGAGGATGACGACAGCCGCCTATTCTTACTACACGTGTTATAGTCACACACTGTTACTGTTTTACATGTATCTGCTCATTGAATCTTTGCAACAGCCCACTGAGGTAGTTACTATCATTAGCCTCATTTTATTAAACAATGAAACTAAGACACAGAGACACTAAAAAACTCACTCAAAGCCCGCTAGTAACTGAAGAAGTAGGAGTTAAACCCAAACAGCCTGACTGCAGAGAGGAGCCTGGGCTCTCAGCCTCCTCTCCCTCGCTGCTTCTCTTGCTATAAAAAGAACTCCTGCTGGGAGGAATGGGGCCCCGCACTGCACTAGAAGTGTGTTAGGGCAAGCCAAACACCACTAGGGATCATAGTTTCCTTCTTTACGAAGTGGTAAGATTGGATCAAGCCATCCCAAGGTTCCCTGCAGTCACTAATATTTAGTGATTCTTATGTTCCAGATGTAAAATTTCAAAATAAGTAGACTTCATCTTATCTTTGGTGCCATTTCTCTGGAGCAACACGGTTGGGTCTGGGTCATACACAGCCTTCTGGTAAGGAATTCTAACTATAAGAACCCCACCCAACAGGAATCCTCACTGCCTTCCCCAAGAATTATCCCTTTGCTCTAGAATTGGCCTGGCCACCAGAACAAAATCCTTATTCCCTTATTTGATGGCTCTCCTTGGTGTAAGAGAAAAGAAAGCAGAGGAAACCACTTCGCATCAAGGTGTGAATGGATGGTGAATTGCAGAAACATTTCTTGTTCTTGTTCTATAACATCAAGTAAAAAATGGTTAAAGCAAGGGGGAGAAAAAAGATATTTGGGGGTATGACAAACTTTGGTAATACCCCTAAAATCAGCAGCTCTCTTTCCTCTCCAAGACTGAAATGGGTTCCATGGAACTAGTCTCATATTTCTTTTGCTATGTCATTATATTCAGCAGAGAGCTAGACTCAAATCAGTGCTCCAAAAAGTACTTTTTGGTTGACTAAGAAAATAATGGCTCTGTGTGCCTCAAGATTTTTCATTAGGTTAATCTCTGTTGGAATAAGGTTGGAATTTATTTAGCTCAAGTCAGAGATTTACAGGAATGTTCCTACATGCTCTGACCTGACATTCTCCTGGAGAGAACGAATGACACATACCCAATATTTTGCTTCTCAAAGTATCAAGGGGTTTATTAGGAATGAGAATCTCTGGCCTCACCCCAGACCTTCTGAAAGAGAATCTACATTTTGACAAGACCCCCGAGATGATTTGTTTGCATGTTAAAGTTTGAGAATCATGAGAGGGGGAAGAGATGGAGAATCTGCCCCTTGAAACTTAAGGCTACCTGAAGAACTTTCTGGCTAAATCTTAAAGATCACTTTGTATTTTGGGAGTCAATCTGGGCCTAGAGGTAAGAATTAAACACACACACACACACACACACACACACACACACACACACACACAGGTATTATCTCTTCCCTGCAAGACTTTGCCATCTAGTTAAGGCCATATATGTTTGAAAAAAAAAAAAAGCAATCACCATCTATTGTGATGGTACAACAATGGTGACAGACTCAGGTGTGAGAGAAGGATAGAAAAAAATTATTGGGTTTACCTGGGAAATTCAGAGAAAGTTTGGCAATGGAGGTAGAATAGTTAAAATTCTTTCATTTTTTCAGTTTCAAGGCAGAAAGCTAGTTCAAAGAGTAAGAAGCAAGTGACATCTATTGTGTGTTACCAGTAGCACAAGTCCAAACACTTCTGTCCCTTGCATCTTGGTATTAAAATCAACAGAAAAACACAACTCAGTGAGGTTCTGGATAGGACAATGCATTACTCACACAAGGGGAAATAGCAGGATCAGCTCCAAGGGTGGGCATCAGCACCCCCCCCCCCAGTCTAGCAGGTCCCTCTCAGCAGCAGTTGCAGGGTGACTGGCCTGCAGGCATCCCTCTCGTGCTGCAATGAAAGGACTCAGTCCCTTCTCCGAAGAGGAGAGATATCGTAGTAGGGCTGGCAAGGTGCCACCATGCACACACTTGAGCAGAACAAAAGAACACATGTTGAAACCTAAACAGGGAAAGATAGTCCCACACAAAGTGATAAGCCCCACACAAGCTATGAGGACTCTATCTCTTGGCAAGGAAATGTTCCAAGCACACAGCCTGTTCTTATAGAGCCAAGTGGGAGTCGAAAGACTGCCTGATTGAGCGCATGAGACTACCTTCCCCAACAAAGACGCATAAACCAAAAAAAAGGAATAGTTTCACGTAACTGAACAATTCAAGGGTGGTTGGCTTCAGGCATAGCTATATCCAGGTGCTGAAATCCTGTCTTCAGAGATCCAGTGTTCTCCATGTCTTGTATCTTCCTCTGCTTTAGCTTCATTCTTAGACAAGTTCCTTTTAGGAGTTTATCACAGAATGTTAAGGCTTACATTAACTTTTCAGGATTCTGGGAATCCTACAATTAGCCTGGCTTGAGTCATGTGAGCACCTCTGAATCAATCACTATAGTTGACAGTTCTAGATTGAATCCCCACTCTACTGTTCCAAGCTGGCTTTACTGAGACGAGCCTCTGTGTTGTCTGTAACATGGCAGATAGTAATAGTTTGCATTAGCAAGGTCACTGGATGCTTACTAGTGGGTAATTATGGTTATCATCATTGTGGATCTATAATCCAAAAGGGACTGACATAGCTGTTCAATATGGGGAACTTCTATTTGTGTTTTCTAAGCAATCTGCCTTGGCTTATATACATAAAGTGAAATCCAACACTATAAGTACCCGTATCTGCTCAACATAAGTCCTGGAAAGGAAGGGCTGCTACATACCAGCTGCCTGGTGACACCAAGCAAGGCAGATGAGATTTTAGACAGACTTTAGATAATGACTTTTTAAAGAGAAGAAAAATCTGAAACCCTCAAGGCCACAAAGATGTAAAACACCACTTGCGTGTGACTTCTGTACATGCTTCTGATTCTGATCTGAAGCCCGACCCTACCCCATGGGAGAAGGTTTGCAGAGCATTTTTTCTGTACTGAGGTTAGGATCTTGATTTCTGACACCCCTTCCATCTCTGTCACTCCTTCCACTGTTTTCATTTGTCCGGGTGGAACCTGGTCACTGCACAGCCTGACGCCACATCCACGTGGAGCTTTCACTGGATGAGCATCCCCAAAAGACCCTCCCTGGGCTCTATGGAATGAGGCCCGGGTAGAAGAGAGACTATAAAATGATGTGCCTTCCTTTGTCAGCGGGAGGAACCGAAAGGTGGACACAGCCTTACAAACATAAATAAGTTCAACACCTCCCATAGGACAAGTGTCCAGGGGCATGACTGTCCTTAGGTCCATATCTACCCAGATAGCCCAGGGTTCAAGCCAGGGCCTTCACACACAAAGAATCTGATGGTAAATCATGTCATCATACTTCTACTGCCGACATTAATTATTCACACGAATTTAACCTCCTCCCCCTATTGCCCTCAGAAACAGCTGTCACTGGATGACGTGTTTGAAGTTAACACATCATTTCTGAGCAGTTGGTAGAGTCTCAACTAATATTTCCAGGGTCAGATCAAGGAAAAATGTCTTACTTATGCTAACAAAAGGGGATCCACAGAATACAGATAAGTACTGTGTTAAGAAAACAGAAAAGTGAGATGATAAATACAGCCAGCCTGCTGGAGATAGATATCCAGTCTCAGAAAATCCCTAAGAGAAAAGGGAGGGAGGGGTGGAGAAAGAGGGAGGGGCAGAGACTGCTCCCATCTGCAGCATCACTATTGTTTGAAGCATCTCGGAACCTCTTCCTCCTCCCCTGGTTCCATCTTTCCACTTTAAAGGAAAGTGCTTGCTATAGGATTAGGCTAACTTTCCTGTTAAACAGAAGAGAAAAGGAAAAACAAAGGAGAAACACCAAATGCATAACAATGATGACCTTCAAACTGAGCTTAGAGCTCTGGCCTTTGCTCTGTGCTTGTAGCAATCTCTCAATAACTGATTAAAGGATTAACCACCCAATTTGTTCAAAAGAACACAAGATTTATATACTTATAAGGTCTGGGAAGATACACACCTGAATTAGCATAACAATAACCCACACCAGAGGAGTCAGACAGAAAAGTAATTCACATTTATCGTTTGAATGTTAAAAGTAACTATAAAGTAGAAAATAGAGTCTACCTTGGCACTAGCTCCCACAGCAATAAGGAGCGTGTGTTGGTTTCTATCTGTACTTTAACCAACAGGTCTAATGAGAGGTGAAAATCCTGTATCAATGGCATGCAGGTTAATGACGGACAGATCTACACATGTTCTATCTGGGGACCTTAGGAGATTCCATCTGATTCTAACTGGCATGAAAGGCAGTGAATTCCCAGCTACAACAGAGCAGAGACGATGTCAGGCATTATCCAGGGTTACGAAGGAGGTGGCCCAGACTGGACTAGAAGGGTGTCATTAAGAGCTGTGAGCTCACCCAGGGAGGCAGGTGCTAGAGAAACAACCTAATCCCAGGCTTTGAGTTTTCATCTGTCCCCACCCTTTACTGTGCAGAACTGTTTACTCAGAAGGACAAGAATCACATTCCCTGTGACAGGACAAGGGAAACACGCCCTCTCAGGGAGGCTCGGATGACCGGGTTCAGGTTTGGGAAATGGTGTGTTGGCCTCAGAGGAATCTTCTGTAACAAGTCACTGCAGGCAGCCAGCCTTGGGCTCATCTGCCTGCTGAAGTCTGAGAGTCCTCACATGGAGATGAAAGGGCTGGGGAGAACCCACAGCCATGACTCTTGACCTGTTGCTAATTCCACCTTTCCAGGACAGACCTCTGGCTGCAGGTTCTAATCCCTACGCAAGGTTTACTAACAAGGAAGTGAGGAAAGAAAAGAGGAATTAGGATTTTAGTTTGAGAGTATGACTGTTTGCTAAAAAAGTATCCCCAGAAGTGAACGAAGGGAAAGTACGAACGTGAATCCAGTTTATCACTTGTCTGGCTTTCCTCTGGGCTAGGAGATATTTTACCCATCCTCCCTTCTCCTCCTCCATCTTTCCATCCAAGAGAGTAATTTAACCACTCCTTGACTTGATCTTTAATGCTGGCTCTTTAAGAGTTTCTTTAAGACAACTCCTTCAGGAGCTCCCGTTGTGGCTCAGTGGAAATGAATCTGACTAGTATCCACGAGGATGCGGTTCCATCCCTAGCCTCACTCAGTGGGTTAAGGATCCGGCATTGCCATGAGCTGTGGTGTAGTTTTGCAAGATGCGGTTCAAAACCCCAGTTGCTGTGGCTGTGGCGTAGGCCGGTGGCTACAGCTCCAATTGGACCCCTAGCCTGGGAACCTCCATATGCCACAGGTGCGACCCTTAAAAAAAAAAAAAGAATGTCTCTTCCAGTTCCCCCCTGTGGTGCAGCAGGGTAAGGATATGGAGTTGTCTCTGTGGCAGCAAGGGTTCTATTCCCCCGGCCCAGCCCAGTGGGTTAAGGATCTAGCATTGGCACAGCAATGGCATAGGTCACAGATTTAAAAAAAAAAAAAAAAAAGTCTTCTTCACAGGATTTCATCCTCCTCCTCTGCCCTTCCAAACCTTCCCTGAATGTCCTCACCTCCTTCAGAAAGCAAGTTCCCATTCTCCACCTAGCTACTCCAAAGCTTTAGAATAACTAATAACTATGCTCTATGTTGCCATCAGGGAAGGTAGCATTTAAGGGGCCGTGGGAGCAAGGGCCATGGGTATAAGTCTAGCACTCATAATTCCTCGGGTAGGGAGATATAAAACTGTGTGCTTCTGTTTCCCAAAGCTCTCACCCAGATACTGACCCTAGACTAAATGAAGTTTATTACTGGAAAGTTTCTCAGTCACTGGGAAAGACATCCCTCTGCTTAGTGGAGTAGCGCAGTGAGGTGGAGTAGCTCCTGTTGATCCTGCCTGGACTTCCGGTTCTTTCCCCAAACCCACCCCCATGGCTCTGCCATGCAGCCTTCTTCCAAAGCCAGCTTCAAGTTCACCTCTGCAGAGAAGGCTTTCCAGAAGTTTCTATCAGACTCTACGACAGTAACTTTACCCAGCTCCCCTGAGTGGCTGCCCATCCATTTGACACTCTTTACTGTGCTCTGAACTTCCTCAGCCCCCAGCACTGAGCACTGCAGTGCTCTATCCCTAAATAGCACCTGCTGGTCTGTCTGGGTCTAGGCAGAAAAATCAGGGACACCCAGAGACAAGCTAATCCAGTTAATATCAAGCTCAGCACAATCAAGATCATCATCTAATTTCAGCCATCAATCCACACTTACAGAGTGAACTCAGCTGACTGAGTTTCTGCTGTTAGTGTTCTTGGTTTGGTTCTGATGGGGATATGGAAACCACACTGCTATACCACACCACTTCTTGACCTTTTTTTAACTCCACTAGAATCTTCCCTCTGTGCTATTGTTACCAAAACTGGGGTCCAGCTGTTCATCACTCTAAAGCCAACACAGAGGTAAGGCTGGGAGAAAGAAAGCGTTGCTTTATCTTGGAGGCCAGCAACTAGGGGGGAGGGTGGACTCCTGTCCAAAGGCCAACTCCTCCACAGACAATCAATGGGCAAGAGCTTTTTTAGGCAGAGGGAGGAGGCAACATGCAGAAATAGTCAGCTCTGACAGCCATCTTTTTTTGTTTGTTTTTTGTTTTTTTTATCTTTTCTAGGGCCGCTCCCGCAGCATGAGGAGGTTCCCAGGCTAGGGGTCTAATGGGAGCTGTAGCCATTGGCCTACACCACAGCCACAGCAATGCGGGATCTAAGACACATTGTCGACCTACACCACAGCAACACCGGATCCTTAACCCACTGAGCAAGGGCAGGGATCGAACCTGCAACCTCATAGTTCCTAGTCAGATTCATTAACCACTGCGCCACAATAGGACCTCCTCTGACAGTCATCTTAAAATTGGTCATGCACTGGTCTGACCCACATCATTTTGATTGGTTTTAAGTGTAGTTCATGTTCAGTAGCAGGGTCGGTTTGTTCCCATTTCTTCGAGACTAGTTCTCAAAATTGGGGCAGCTTATGTCATGGCTATCATCCAGTCATCATGCAGTTAACTTCTTCCACCTGATGAAGGTTGCAGTATCTGTACAATAGCTCACAGGATGTGGCTCAAAATATTATCTGCAGCCCTTGAAGAAGAACTAAAAGTCCTTAACTCTGCTTATTGACTATTATTATTTAGTCATTTTGACTATTTTCTTTTGCTTCCGCATTTTCTCACTTTTCTCATTCCACTTATCCTTTGACTAGTTCTTCTGCAGACAAAAGGCGGGCGGAGGACATGGAGGAAGGACCATAGGGTTCTGTTTCTTTTCACTAACTAGATATAAGCCTATAATCACAGGAAACCCAGTGTCTCAAATCAGAATACAGTGGCAGGGTCTAATAGGGGAATTTTTCCTCTTTGACAGGAGAAGTATCCCAATGATGTAAAGGTAAACCCTCCTTATTTTTACGTTAAGCAAATTGTCGCTCATCTTTCTAGGCAAGAATAAAACATATTAATTTGAGAATTTAGGAAAATCAAGAGCATGTGATCGCCACAGGTAGAGCAAAGAAATCCTGTTTAATTCCAAGAATTCTTTCTGTGCTAGGAGGCACAGTCATCTCGAAAACACACCCAGTGAATGGGAAATTGGTCTCTGAGATTAGCAAACGGGGCACTCATAGATTTGTTTATTCTGAGTCTCTGACCCAACCCCTTTGCCACAGAAGAAAAACATGAAAGTCTGTGAGTCTTTTGGAATGAATTCTTGGCACGCCATCAAAACTAACCCAAACGCCAAGGAGGCTTGAGACTGTCTGACTGAGAGTGGACCAGCGCCAGCTAAGGGGACAACTAGGAACAAGTTCAGAGCTTCACTGAATGGGAAACAAGAAAAGGGGGGAGGTGTTGGAATCAAGGGCAAAAAGACATCAAGGACAACTCCAACAGCGGTTGGGCCCAGCTAGCAGCTCCCATCCTCACAGGTGCCAGAATACAACTGGGTTGGGGGAGGGCTTTACCTTATAAGAAAAGCCAAAGCGGGTCCTTTTCTTGTGCAGATCAATGTAATTTCCCAACAGGACTGCTCTGATGGTAAGTGAAAAAGGCTCTCAAACCCACCTCTTCTTTATGCTCCCCAGCCTCTTAATAACACGTTACCAAATGTGTGACTCACCCAACCACCTCCATCGCAAGAGTTAACTTTTTGGAAGTCTTCGTTTTTAACATTTGTCTCAGACACGAATGGATTTAGACCATTTGGTTTTTATAAGGCAGTGTAGGAGGAGTTCTAAGGAAGTATATTTATGATTTATAATATAAAAACATTTTCCTGATCATTTTCCACTAAAGGGAGGAAAGAGATTAATTGGCATGAGGCAATTGCCAAGGTCAGCTCTGTGACTTTTCACTGATGGGCAAACCATATTCTTGGCATCAGAGAATTTTAAAGCTACACGAGACATTGGCGAGTATCTTAGCAACTTCCACATTTTCCAGATGAGGAACCAAAATCAGAGATGATCGGCAATGTTCACAAGGTAACATAATGTTATTGGCCAAGCCAAAATTAAAATAAAGGTCTCCAGACTGAACACATATATTCAGCTATATTCAGTTACCTTCTTACTATTGGCTGAGGAAGTCATCTTTAGGGAAAAACCATTGGCTACTGTCTTGAAGAACACAGGCTGGCTGAAAGCTACCTCAGTCTTACAAAAGTCCCAACAACCTCAATACTCCCAGTTAGATGATAGTTTTGCTCATGAAGTCACAGGTATCCTTAATATCTGAGGTTGAAATTCCTGTCATGGCTCAGCAGTAACAAATCTGACTAGTATCCATGAGGATGCGGGTTCAATCCCTGGCCTCGCTCAGTGGGTTAAGGATCCAGCATTGCCGTGAGCTGTGGTGTAGGTCGCAGACATGTCTCTGATCCCATGTTGCTGTGGCTGTGGTATAAGCTGGCAGCTACAGCTCCAAATCACCCGCTAGCCTGGGAACTTCCATATGCCACAGATGCGGCCCTAAAAAGATGACCAAAAAAATCTGAATTTATTCATTTCTGCCATAAACATAAACAGATTCATTATTTTCCAAACACTAATATTATGAAGGAACCCCCACCTATGGACCTCCTCCCGCCACCGAGAAAACCCTCGCAAACTTCTAGAAAGCCATCAGCTTAGAACAAGTGTCTTCAGGACAAAGAAGCTACCTAGAGAATCCATGCATACTAAATTAAGAATTCAAAATCAATTTTTTACAAATATTGATCAACTCAGACAAAACACATCTTCAAAATCATCTGATGGTTTATGACCCTGGGTGCAGCATTTCTAAGATAAATTTTCAACGTTCAGGTAATTCAGTCTGTTATGAAAGGACAATTTCATTATTTAAGTAAAGGAAAGGAACTCAAAAGAACCATAGCTGTAAGGCATTCAGACTCTTTAGTTTCTGGAATGTTCCAGTTTTTCTGTGCTCACCGGTGCTGCCCTGACCCTCACACACATTTCCTGAGCCTGGACAAGGAACAGCTGCCACTTAACCTGGCATTGGTGGTAAATGCTAAAATTCCACGGCTCTCTCCTTCATGTTGTTATTTGAACAAAAAGACAGCTGCTCACTGTTACACTCGAGACACCCATCATCCATGGCTCCACGTGGTTCCCTCCAGCGTGCACAAGCATTCGGCCTGCGATGGAGAGCAAGAGCTAAAACTCCACTCCATGTACCATGTTCATGCAGGTCAACGGCCTGTCCTTTTCACACTTTTCCATGGTCTCTGGTTTCCCTCTCCCAGTCCCATGTCCCTGTAGCCCCAATTCCTTTGTTTTTGTTTATTGAGAAAGGAGTGATGAAAGGGAAGTTATGAAGGGCAATAGAGGCACATGGGTACAGAGGGCACGGCAGTTCAAGCCCTCTCTAATCCTCATTAGACGGGGTCTGTGTTGCCTGGATCATTTAAATGCACTGGTGTGCGTGTGCGTGTGCGTGTGTGTGTGTGTGTGTGTTGGACATTCTTTGACTGTCTCAAAGACCTGGCACATAGAATGTACAGGGTAAAGATTTATTAAACGGCATGAAATGCAGTGGGATTTCCATTCATTTAGTTTGGGCTAAAGGGATCAAATACATCATTTCCAGGTTATATTAATACTTCTCTGGACTTTTTAGTGACTATCCCAGGAAGTTACTTCCCAGTTGCTCACATGCTTCAAAATCCAGATTGTAAGACAGAAGGAGAAGAAAGAAGAAAATTCAAGAAAAGGAATAGAGATAGAGAAAATAAAATGGGAAAGAAATAAGATATGTAATAGGAAAAGAATGGATCAGAATTGTTCTTGTTTTTAATAGAAGATTCAACTAACTCTTTGAGACTCAATCGCCTTATCTTTAGAAATGGAGAATATGGTATCTGACTAATAATGCTGGTGGGAGGGGACAGATGGTATAGTTTATACAAAAGGGCTTAAATACCATAAAACTCTAACAGATGTAAGGAATAACTGTTATAGTGGTCAAAAAATTAAGAACATGGCCAAATTGCCTGCATCCATCTAATTCTAGCTTTGCTTCCTATTTATTGGCTGTACGTCTTTGGACAAATATGTTAAGCCATCGGAATCTGAGTACCCTCGTCCATAAAATTGGAATAAGTATAGTGGCTACTTCTCATAGGGTTTTTTAAGAACAAAACGAGGAGTTCCCACTATGGCCGAGTGGGTTGAGAATCTGACTGCAACAGTGGCTCTGGCCGCTGTGAAGGTGCAGGTTCAATCCCCAGCCCAGCGCAGGGGTTAAAGGATCCAGCATTGCTGCAGTTACAGCATAGGTCACAGCTGTGGCTTGGACTCAGTCCCTGGCCTAGGAACTTCCATATGCTGTGGGCACAGCCAAAAAGGAAAAGAGAGAAATAATCCATGCCATAAACCTAATGCACTGCTTAGAAATACTTAAAACCATTCAAAACTTTTAGCTACTTTTTATCATTGCTATTACTGTAATGGCTTAATAATAATACCCTGGCTCTAGACTCTGTGTGTGTGTGTGTGTGTGTGTATGTACCATACCATATATACATATATACATATACATACATATATGCATACACATTTACATAAATATACATATATGTGTGTGTGTATATATACATATATATATACACACACACATACTTAATGGCAGAAAAAGATGATAATTGTCTCTTAGGCGTTGTCATGGCACAGAGGTCTCCCAATCCTAGAAGTACTAGTCCTAGCTCAGTCTTCTCATGCTGATTCATGTCTTCAGGTGAGACATGTGTTTCCCTATCACAAACTTGACATTCTGGCCTACATCTATCAAAATCATGTTCCTTTCTGTCCAGGGAGAAGATAAGGACTAGGGGAGGAGGTGTTGCTTTGGAAGCTTTCTACACCTTCCCCAGGTAATAACCACTACCAATTCTGCAATGTTTTCTAACACCAACAACTAATTCTCTGATTCTCCAGACCTCAACCGGGTGTCCTACGATTTACCTGAACTCCGACACTATCTTCCTGGAGTTAACTTCAGCTCCCACAAAAGTTAAAGGGGCTTAGTTCCCAGGACAAGCCCTGGACCACCTGCAGTTCAGACCAATTGCTATAAACCAAAGGTTCCCACAACCTCCCCTTTGGATTTGATAATTTGTTGGAATAGATTAGAAAACTCAGGAAAATACATGTGTTTGCTGGCATATTATAAAGGGTACAAGTCAGGAATAGTCAAATGGAAGAGCTGAATGGAGCAAGGTATGGGAGTAGGGGGTGGTGTAGACTTCTACGCCCTTTGCAGGTGCCCCACCCTCCCAGCACCTTGATGTGTTTGTTCACCAACTCAGAAGCTAAAGTGATGACCAAGCATACCACCCAGTACCAAGAGAAGAGACTGAGCACCATTACCCAAAATGTGTTCCCACAAAATAACATCCTGTAGGAAGTTCCCCAAAACAAGATCTTCTGTGGAACTGAGAAATACTGCACCCCGTATTGACCTCACAGATACTCACATTAACTTATTAAAGGCTCTGAGAAGTAAAGAAATTTATATAACTTACCCCAAAATTTCCCAGTCTCAATTGACCATGGAACCCTTATTTCTGCATTAATGTCTCTCGAGAGAACACAGACTGAGAAGTGTTAAACCAGAGACATCTCTGCCCTTGAAGGTAACACACCTTTTTCTGAGAGTCTTTATGTACATTGTTGAACAACAAAGAGTCAAACTGATGCTATTTCCGGACCAGACTGAAATGAAGTAGTCACAGTAGCCAAGTAGAGAAACTATCTCAGGAGCATACAGCCTTGCAGAAACTTAACACCATGAGGTGGTCATGATGGTTGTTCACCAAATAGTTCAGGCACATAGTAGGACTTCACCTCTCTGTTTTCTTAATGTCAGCTTTAGTCTTATGACTTGCTCTGGCCAATTAAATATGAATGGAGGGAGTTCCTGTCATGGCTCAGTGGTAACAAAACCAACTAGTATCCATGAGGATGCAGGCTCAACCCCTGGCCTCACTCAGAAGGTTAAGGATTCAGCGTTGCCCTGAGCTGTAGTGTAGGTCTCAGACATGGCTTAGATCTGGGCATTGCTGTGGCTGTGGCACAGGCTGGTGGCTATAGCTCTGATTGGACCCCTAGCCTGGGAACTTCCATATGCCATGGGTGTGGCCCTAAAAAAACAACAAAAAGAAAAAAAGAAAAAAAAAAAAAAAAAAAAGAATGGAAGTACCATGTGGCTCTTCCAGAAGTAAGTTTTAAAAGCTAGTTTTCCCATTAGTGAGGCAGTTGTGGAAGCCTGGGTTGAGATATAGCCTCCTCCAGCCTGGTCCTTATGGACTATCACGAGTAGAATCCCTTTCATGATCTATGATAGACATGCAGCCAGAAGAGAAGTGAATCTTGGTTATGGTCAGCCAGGTAGGTTTAGGTATCATTTGTTGTCACAGCTTAACCTATTCTAATACATGCCATCCAACTGACTACCTTCTCTACTCCATTTCCACCTGGCCCTCACCCCCTGCGTCTTTCCCTCCATTCCCTCTCTTCACCTGTGATACCATCACTACCCACGGACTGAGTTCATCCTAAACAAAACTACTTTTTTAGAAGAATGTTCACAGAGAATCTCTCAATACTCAGAAACTCCTCACTCTCCATTCAAAGCTTCTCCCACTGTGTAGAGAGAATCAGTCTCAACAGTTGAGAAAGACTCATGCCTAATTTTATTGAAAAGGGAAATCAGTACATTCCCTTTGTAGATGGTGACTGAATAATTCATTGAAAGCTTCATTATCTATAATTGTGATAGCACACACTTTCAAATAAAGTATTGCACATATCAAATATCCCTGATACATTTCTGAGCAAATATGTGCACATATGTAATCAGCTGTGGTAATCAACTGCACATCAACAAAGAATCGGAGTGTTTTAGGGGCGTAAAGATGCTGTTACAGTGAACAATCATTCGGCAGTGTGGCTTATTTTAATAGACACATCACTTTAAAATAAGTCTTCACCATCTGCTGCAGCCTCTAATTACAAATGCAACAAGAACATAATTCACAATTGCATCATTAAAAAGTAAGACATAAGGGATTTAATGCACGCCTATGTCCTTTTTTAATGCAGCAGACGTCTGTTCATCTTTTCTTGTGTTTTAGGAGCAAAACACTTTTCTCTGTGCTGAAATATCCCAAGAGTAGTGTTTCATGAGACCAGAGGAAATCCATATAAGGGTGCTTAGTTGCCAAAAATATTCATAGGCCATAATCCTAGATTGATTTGTTAACACCGTTTTTCATATGCAAAAAAAACCCCTTATATTCAAATGATTTACAGGTGATGATAAGAAAAAAGTCTATTCAGCATGAAGTACAGATAAGGCAATATAATCTGACCAGTATAAGCACCTTGAAAATTCACCTCTACTTTAGATGTCCATAATAAACTAAACTTTAACAGCCCACTTTCCACATGTGCAAAACTAGCTTGATATTCCAGGTCTCTGCTAAATATGTAATTCCAAGTATAGATAGTACTAAAGCATCTTGTTTATGGTCAATTCTCTATTTTACCTCTAGTTCAATCACTATTTATTCAAAGACTACCGAAGAAAAGAGGTGCCATGCCATAATTTGTCAATTTAAAAGTTTGGATTTGCAGTGCTGATACTTTGCCTAAAATAAAGTATCTCCACCAGACAGATATGGCCATGGTTATGACCCTGAGGCTTAAACAGAATTTTTATCAAATTAAAAGCCTAATCTGGGAGTTTCCACTGTAGCTCAGCAGGTTACAAAGGCAACTAGTATCCATGAGGATGGGGGTTCGATCCCTGGCCTCTTTCAGTGGGTTAAGGATCTGGCATTGCCATGAGCTGTGGCGTAGGTCACAGATGTGGCTCAGATCCTGCATTGCTGTGGCTGTGGTGTAGGCCAGCAGCTGCAGCTCCAATTCAACCCCTAACCTGAGAACTTCCATATGCTGCATGTGTGGCCCTAAAAAACAAAGCAAAACAACAACAGAAAAGCCAATGTATTAAATTTTGCCCCTAAAAATGAAATCATCTTTATCACCATTTTTTGTTCCCCTAACTTTTTAGGACAAACCCACAGCATATGGAAGTTCCCAAGCCAGGGAACTACGGCTACAGCTGCTGGCCTACATCACAGCCATAGCAATGTCAGATCCGAGCCACATCTGCCACCTACACCACAGTTCACAGCAACTCTGGATCTCCAATCCACTGAGCAAGGCCAGGGATCAAATCCATCCTCATGCGCCACAATGGGAACTCCCTATTATCACCATTTTTTATTTTTAGAAGCAGAAAAATAAATACTCATTTTCATTACTAAATATTATATAAAACTCAATACAACCACATGGAAACACCATGTGCATATATATATATATATATATATATATATATATATGCATATGTGGGATATATAATAAATATATGCATTTATATACATGTTATGTAAATATATTTTTATATATCCCACATATGCATACATATATACATATATGTATATATGTATGCATATGTTATATATATAATTTTTTTTGTTTCCATATGGTTGTGTATATAGATAGATAGATAAATGCCATATATATACATATCCAATCCTGGTACATTTTCTTATCTACCAGTATCATCACCACAATGGTTGCTATTTTTTAAAATAAGATATGTGAGTATTTCTAAGCTAAGCAAAGAGAAAAACATTCATTACTTACTGGTAGGGTACCACAACATGTGCAAAATTTCATGATTTCCCCAAGTATTCTGTTTCATAGTATATTAATAGTTGGCATATATTCCATTCTCTTGCATTCCTTGTATTTGAAATACAAGATACATACTCTTACCACAAAGTTAGTAAAGAAAAAAGTTACATTATCTGTACCTAACATTAGGCCAAGAGATGATCAACAGTAGCATAGAATTTCTGGTACTTCAGTAGGAAAAGTCCATTAACATCACCCACAACCATGATGGTTTATTGTTACTTTTCTGAGAGGTTTGCTTAGGGTGCGCTTGCTGCTGTATTCAATCTCCTAGCATTTCCCAGGATATCAATGAACTCAATGACTTCGAAACAGTGCAGAATTCCCTTTCAAGTTCTCTTTAATCAACATCCTCCTTCCACTTGCTACGTATGTTTGGTTCTTCCTTCTTGGAGAACACAGTCCCTTCCTTACAGTTACTGCATGTCCCAGGATGCACACCCTAGCAGCAGAGAAGTCAGAGGAGCTCTCCCATCCATCAAGGAGGGCAATCTCAACCTATTGTTGACAGCTGCCATCTTTTATCCCTTCACACTAATGACTTTTCTGTCCCAATGAGAGCCACTTCCGGTCCTCCTGAGTGCTCCAGGGGAACTTCCTTCCCACTCAGTCTCCCCCTGCACCTTTATGCTGCAACACTTTATTACAGACTTGTAGCCCTAGCAATCAGTATGACAAGAAGTCATGTAATATTCATCTCTCTTTTACTATGAATAAGACTCTCAGCAAAGATTCTTTGCCATCATGGCCTGTATATTTTCTCTCATAAAACCAACAGTTACATTTTTTGCTATCACAATGGATCATTTTTACTTCCTTGATCCTTAGATTCTTTCCCCTTTGGAGTGAAACTTCTGTTATTCCAAATTTAAACCAATGATCCTTCATCACATCACAATGACCATTTTATTCATAGAATTCCACATACATAAAACTAATTCCTGAAAGCTAGTACAGCTGAAAAACCTAGGCCACCAGAACGATTTTAAAAACATTTAAATAAGGAGTTCCCGTCGTGGCGCAGTGGTTAACGAATCCGACTAGGAACCATGAGGTTGCGGGTTCGGTCCCTGCCCTTGCTCAGTGGGTTAACAATCCGGCCTTGCCGTGAGCTGTGGTGTAGGTCGCAGACGCGGCTCGGATCCCGCGTTGCTGTGGCTCTGGCATAGGCCAGTGGCTCCAGCTCCGACTGGACCCCTAGCCTGGGAACCTCCATATGCCGCGGGAGCGGCCCAAAGAAATAGCAAAAAGACAAAAAAAAAAAAAAACCAAACATTTAAGTAAGACTAAAAGTTTTAATGCTGAGATATAAAGTGACTTCTCAATAAGGCCTTGTCATTCCATTTCTCAAGTAGCATGATTTCACTTTCTCACCAAATAGCAATGCAGAATTTTTAAAAGCCATAGAATCATAGAAATATGGGCCTAAAGGAATATTCCAGAGAGAAAAAACTCCTAATTCATCTTCATGTCTTTAGTCAGAAAGGAATGTACTTAAACCACCTCAGAATGTTTAGCTCTACACTTTCTTCCAGAAACTTCGGAGAGGGTTCCACAGCAACACCCCCAACACCCCCAACACACACACACACGCACACGCACATGCACACGCACACGCACCTGCACTCTATCCCAACCCCTCTACCTCAGCACTCTGCCCTTCTGATAATACATTCCAGGGCCTTCCAGCCCACTTTGAACAGGAAGTTTTTTCCAAACTCCCTACTGCATTCTCAGACCTTTCTTTTATATCAGTGGAAAAGGAGAACAGCTGCCCATTCTTTGGTGCAATAAATCACCTTTCCTGTACTTGAAGACTTATTGAGTTGCCCCAGCTGTATCTTCCCCTGATTAAATAATGTAAATGCTTTTATCTTGTCATTGTTTTTATGTTACTGATATGATTGGGTCAGCATCAATCCTTTTCCTTAGAAATTTCGTAAAAATACTTTTAAATTAGTTTTTTTAAAAAAGCCATATCCAATTTCAAAAGTTACAGCTTCTGCCATTTTGAGTTTTCTGTATTCCCATGAAGTTCAATTTCCCCAGATCAAATTTTGCACATCTAAATTTTGTCAAGAAGATTTAATTTTGCCATCAATTTTTTAGCCAAGAACAAATTCCGCCATGAGCTATTTTTGTCATTCTCAGTTCTGTTTTTTTGCCATCAATTCTACTAGTAGTAGCCATTATAAATTTGATAAAAGCAAGATAGCTTGTGTTTATTTCTCAGCTAACCCATGAGATAATGTTTGAGAGACAGAAATAAAAGCAAAAAGCAAGCTATAAAAAAGAGGGAGACAGAGACAAGAGGAGAGATGTTCAAGGAGTCAGAAACAAAGATCCACAGGTAGTGAAACCAAGAGAGAAGCTACAGGACTTTTATTGCATTATCAGCTCGGCTCCCAAATGAGCATTGATGTCAAAATGGTTTTTGTCCAGAGTGGTGGAATCTATATACACAGCTTTGTTACCATTTTTCAGCTCCTGTCCAGTCTCCCAAAATTGTATTTTAAATTATTATAAGAACCAAACATGAATATCATACTCTCCTAATGGCTTGAGCAGTGCTCTGTGAAAAGGAAATGTTTAGCCGTGGTTTGTTCAGTCATCCATTTCTTCACTCATTCATTCACTAAAGAAACATGAGCTGTTCAGCCCATGATGTATCAGCAGTGGCGCTAAATACTAAAGACACAGATGTTGGCAAGGCGACCCAGCCTCCACCTGGGATCTCATAAGCAAGATGCCCATATACAGTGTGACAAACAAATCCATAAGGTGCATGCCACCTGTGATGAATGCTTTGAAGGGACAGAGTGGCAAGGCAGAGTTAATGGGAGGGAAAGCCTCTGAGAGGAAGTGAAACTGGAGTTGAAACCTGAAGGGTAAGACACACAGAGTTCAGAATGAGCGCCACAGACAGGTGCAGCAGAGAGAGCAAGCATCCTGCAGCAGAGAGGGGCACAAAGTCTTGAGCAACAGGAAGGAGGTGGACATACTTGGAGATTAGCAAGCAAGTAACATATTCCAAAATAAGATCTCGTCCTCTGACAAGTGTAAACTGGCAAACAACCAAAACGTTTATTATTATTATTATTATTATTATTGCCACATTCAAGGCATATGGAATTTCCCAGGCCAGGGACTGAATCCAAGCCACAGCTGCAACCTACGCCATAGCTGTAACCTACGCCATAGCTGTGGCAGCATCAGGTACTTTAACCCACTGTGCCCAGGCCAGGGATCAAACCTGCACTTCCGTGGCAACCAGAGCCACTGCGTCAGATTCTTAACCCAATGCACCACAGTGGGAACTCCCAAAATATTTATTTTAAATGAAATTAAAATCTAAATGTTTGAGGTAGATTATTAGAGTACTGAAGTCAGAAACATTAATTCCACTACTTAGTTTTTCACCAAACTGGTTTTCAATTCACCTGAAGTACTCAAAAACAATATATACATATATGTCATAATATTTCATATTAACAAATCTAAGATTACATTTTTTAATCTGCTTGAGGAATAATTGGAGGTCTGCTCTTGCTCGGAGTTCCTGAAATGTAATTTTCCCTATTGGTTTAACCCAGTATGCAAAGCCCTGAGGAATATTTCAGCAACAAAGGCCTTCCTCCATCAAACACAGGAAGAAAACTAACTTCATTTCCTCCTGTTCCTTCCTGCCACAAATCTACCTTCATATCAGAAGATAAACTGACCCCCAAACACAGGTGTAATTCAATATTCTATTTCAAATGCCATCTGATTTGGAACCCAAGTAATTAACAGCTCACTAGGGACCCTATTGAAATAAAACCAACTTTGATCCTATTCCCAAACCCCTTGCCAAATGGATGGGCAGCTCAAACCCCTCTGCTTTTGCATTAATTGAAATGAATAACTATATCAGAAGAATGCTGTATGCAGGAAAGCGGGCTACAAGGAGGACATGTTTTTCAGCTTGATGATTAGAGGATCTAATTGGAGTACTGGGATGGGATAAGTATTGCCATGCACAATTATTCTCCATCCTGAACGAAGCCAGCATCTTGGCTCTCTGACATCTTGGAGGACAGAGGCCTATGGGATGGCATGCAGCTTAACTTCAAGGAACAAAACGCTAGTTCTCTTATTATACCCCAGAGAAAGCCCATATTTTATTTCTAACATTTTAATATACACATAATGGCCTAGTGGGCGACTATATACAAACCAAGCGTATGCAATAGGATAGTTTTCAGTAATTTGTTCTCTTGTTCCAATGCTTTGATTATCGATAGTGGTTTACATAATGTAATGCAAACAACAGAACAGCCTTTTTTACTGAAGTCGCTTGGAGGAGACGGATGGATCATTTTCTAATAGATAAACCTGGAGACACAATTACTGGTCATGAGGACCTATAACATAATAGTGGCCACTTGCTGAACTCCTACCAGGAACTGTGCTATGAACACCAGGCTGTTTTCCTCCCAGCTCTTCTCTCACCACTGTTTTAAGAGACCCACCCCCAGGGCCAGCACTAGGATGAGAGTCAGGAACCTAGTTTTCAGTTCAAGTGCTGCCGCATTCTAGTCTGTGACCTTGCATAAGTCACAGTGCTCTCTCTGAGCCTTCCTTTCTGCTGCTACAAATGAAGACTATAAAATTTACTTCAAAAAACCCTTGTGAGGGTGAATTACGATTTTTTTATTAAAGTATAGTTGATGTACATGTTGTGCCAATTTCTGCTGGACAGCAAAGTGACCCAGCCCTACACATATACACACTCCCTTTCTTATATCATCTTCCATCATGGTCTATCCCAAGAGGCTGGATATAGTTTCCTGTGCAATACAGTAGGACCTCATTGCACAAATTTTTTAAACAGTAAAGTCCTACATGAGTATAGTATATAATTATTATTGATTGCTGTTTATTAAATACCTACACATTACCAAGCAGTGAGACAGCTCCTTTACAAACATTTTTCTCCAATCCCCGCACAACCTGAAGAGTAAGTAGTATCCCCACGTTCCAAAGAAAGAAATGGATGTGTAACGAGAAGAACTATCTTTCCTGAGATTTGATGGGAATAAAAATCCCTGTCCGTGATGGCAACATATTCTGAGAGGATACCAGCAAAAGAAAATTTTGGTTAGAAAGACCTATTGTCTTCCACATTTTTTTAAAGCTCCTGGAAATAATCTACAGATGTAACATATATGCGTGACCACAGTGGATATATACAAAGTAAATACACATCTGTAGCAAATACACTAAGCTGCCACTCACACATAAACAAAGTAAAACTGGTGCAGAGGGAGTGAAAAGCCAATAAGTAACATCTTGCTGGACCCGCATACCTCGTTTTATGGTGCTTCACCCATAGTCTGTTTTTTACAAATTGAAAGTTGCAGCAACTCTGCTCTTGATGAGTCCATCATTTTTCCAGCACATTTGCTCACTTTACATCACTGTGTTGCATTTGGTAATCCTCACACTATTTCAAATTTATTCACTATTATATTTGTTAGTGTGATCTGTGATCAGTGATTTTTGATGTGACTATTGCAAAAAAAATTACAACTCACTGAAAACTCAGCTGATGGTTAGCTTTTTTTTCAGCAATCAAGTCTTTTAATTAAGGTATGTACATGGATTTTTTGTACATTAAAAAGTATTGCACACCTAATAGGCTGTAGAGTCAAATATAAACATAATTTTACATGCACTAGGAAACCAAAAAATTCATGTAACCCGCTTTATTATGATATTCACTGTATTGCAATGATCTGGTACCAAACCTGAAACATCTCCAAATATGCCTGTATTCCTTAAAGCCTATAGAGCCCAATTAAGTAAAATCAGCATGAATGGGGGGTGGAGACAGTGAACCACTGGGAATGTAAATTTCCCTAAGGTGTCAAAAGGACATTTCCTGGATGAGATACGGTATCTTCCCATCTGTTGGGGACATTCATTACTTTCCAAATGGCTTTAGTTCTTGCTAGGGTACGGAAAGCACAATTGAATTGGGTGATAACTTTCGCCCAATTGTTTCCATGTCCCCCATAGAGTTTAAACAACTTGTTACACTTTCTCCTTCAGAATTCTTAAGGTCTAAGTGAGGTTATATCAAGAAAGAAAATGGAGAGTTCCCGTCGTGGCGCAGTGGTTAACGAATCCGACTAGGAACCATGAGGTTGCGGGTTTGATCCCTGCCCTTGCTCAGTGGGTTAACGATCCAGCATTGCCGTGAGCTGTGGTGTAGGTTGCAGATGCGGCTTGGATCCCACGCTGCTGTGGCTCTGGCGTAGGCTGGCAGCTACAGCTCCGATTCGACCCCTAGCCTGGGAACCTCCATATGCCTCGGGAGCGGCCCAAGAAATGGCAAAAAGACAAAAAAAAAAAAGAAAAGAAAGAAAGAAAATGGGAGGTGCAAATAAATTGTATCATACAATTTATGATACAGAAGATGTACCTGTGGTATCTAGACTCTAGATGCAATTCCATGAATTACTGGCCATCTGTCTTTGTCAAGAATGGATTAGCCCGGAGTTCCTGTCTTGGCTAAGTGGTTAACGAAACCAACTAGTGTCCATGAGGACTCGGGTTCGATCCCTCGCCTCACTCAGTCAGTTAAGGATCAAGCGTTGATGTGAGCTGTGGTGTAGGTCGCAGATGCGGCTCAGATCCCTGTTGCTGTGGCTACAGTGTAGGCCAGCGGCGACAACTCTAACTTGACCCATAACCTGGGAAGTTCCATATGCCACCAGCGTGGTGCTAAAGAGACAAAAAAAAAAAAAAAAAATGATTAGCCTGTGTTGGGAAAACAAATGAACCCTACAGTCCCAATGGCTGAATACAGTGAGAGTTTGTTTCCTACTTATGCAAAGCTCTCTTCTCGTTAGAGAAGCTCTCTAGAGCAGCTGTCCTGTTTTCTCCTTGTGGCTCTGCCATCTCAACATGAAGCCGCCATAGTCAACGAAGCAAAGAAAAAAAGTCAAGACCTTTCATTGCCTCCCCCTAGAAGGGTCCCATGTCACTCTTGTTCATTTCATTGGCAAGACCTAGTCACATGGCCCTGCCTACCTGCAAACCGCAGAAAAGTCTCATGGTGAGTTACCCAAGGAGGAAGAGGAGCCAGAAGGAGCACTGCCCATAACATCTATATTCAAAGGCATTGTTTTGGGTGCTGGGATTAAAGGATAAATTAGACCCAGCTCCTGCCTATGAAAGGCTCACATCTCTATAGAGGAGACAGGAATGACAGCGTTTGCCACAGAGCAAAGTACAGTGTGATTTGTATTCTAATCTAGCAATAAATATGAGGCTTTAGGAGTGCAGATAAAGGAACAATTAATTACAACAGAGGATGTAAGAGAAGATTTAATAGAACAAGTAGCATTTGAATGGAAATGAAACTAATTTTTACATGCCACTCAACAAAAGCATAATAGGGTGATATCTGAAAGAACAAAGGCAGCATGAGGTGCTCTAGAGCTCCCCAAACTCTTTCCCGGAATGATACCCAGCAGCAGGGGGATCAAGGCACTGGAAGAAAATCCAGAAGCCGCGTGCCTCTATCTCACTCTTGCAGTGAATTCATGTTCATAGCACAAATGTATGTATCCAACATAGCTCTTTGTTTTAACACAAATAATACCCTTTCGTCCATAATCTCCAAGTAAAAATAGCACCAAGTTATCACCATATTGCCACGATTTACCCTTAGCATAACCTGGTGTGCTTCCTGCAGGCTCGCAGATTCCTGTGTACAAAGCAATGAATTGGAGATAACCTAGAAACAAGAGGCTGGCATTATTGCCCTGACTTTGCTGGAAATGAGCTGCATAGCTTTTAGAGGAATCTCTTTCCTTCTATGCACCTCAGTTTGTCCACCTGTAAAATAAAATGTTGAGGTATATATCTTTGTCAAAGTCTCTTTCTGTAATATACGTCTCTGTAATAATAGACTGAAAATTTATGCAGCAGATGATAAAAGCCCATCAACTGTTGAGTGGATGCTGTGAACTCATTCCCTAGACCTCTATGCACCATCCTTACAGAAAGAGAGGATAAGAGTTGCAAACTATGTTTCCAGACTCTCCTGCGGTGAGGGTTCTACAAGAAGCCTAGAGGCATTCCCATAAGGTCTCGAAGGCAGGAGGGAGGTGGTGACCACCCCCCTGCTCCTTTTGGCTGTTTTCCTCCTTGCAAGCATGGCCCAAGATATTGAGACTTTCCTAAAACAGAGTTCCACCTTCTAGCTTCCTGGGCATCATCAGGATGCAGTTACAAAGTGGCAGCAGGGATGGCAGCTTCTTGATCCCAGTTTCCCAATTCCAGGATCAGGTTGAGGATGTTCTCTCAAATACCAACAGAGCTGAGGCCTCCCTCCTGGTTCAGTTCCCTATTTTTCTGGGAGTCATCCCTGAGAATCCAACCTAGTAGTGTCTGCTCAGGGAACTTTGTAAGCACCTTCATCCTTCTATTAAATACCTTCCTGTTTAAAAGACCTGCAGTGGTCTCCATTTAATCTACTTATTAAGCCATCTCACTCCTACTGACCTTTCTTGGCCTTGAATTTCCCAGTCCAAGGAAGACAGTAAACTTGAAATGGAATTGACTCTTGGGATGTATCTAGGACACCTCAGGAGCCAGCTTCAGGTTTCAGCAATCTGCTCGTATTTTATCAGTGGTTATTAAGAATTGAGAAGAAGGAAGTGAGGAGAAGGAGTCCCCAAGACATAGTTCCAGACAAACCACCCACTCAAAATGAAAGGGAACAGTATACACCTAAGCAGGCAGATACTGTACACAGTGGAGCAAGTCCCAGATGTCCCATCGCAGTTTTTAGTCTGTTCATGGATAGTTAATGGGAATTGTTAGGAAGTATCTTTCTCATGTTCTGGAACTTCAGCTGCATAGTAACACATCCTGGAATAAGAAAACCCACAAAGAAGCAGGAGGACTTTTCGTTTCTGGGAACAATGGCTAATTTTATTTTATTTTTTTCCTCAAGAAAAAAGCTAATGCGGGGGGGGGGGGAAGCGGGATAGACTAGGAGATTGAGGTTGGTAGATGCAAACTATTACACTTAGAATGGATAAGCATGAGGTCCCACTGTACACAAGGAACTGCTCAGGGTACTATATACAGTGTCTTGGGATAGAACATGATGGAAGACAGGATGAGGGAAAGAATGTACATATACGTATGACTGGGTCACTAACTGTATAGAGGAAATTGACACAACACTGTAAATCAACTGTACTTCAGTAAAAATAAAATTTTTAAAAAGAAAATACATTAAAAATATATAAAAGCAGAGAAAAGGAACCCAAAAAAAGGAGTACAAGATATTTAGCATTAGTTACCTCTTGGGAAGGAAGAGAACCTGGGAAGAAATGTGTCTAAGTATTCTATATCCTTTGAATATTTTATACTCAATTTCTGTAGTACTTGTATAATGAAAGGACAGAGAATCTGGTCCTGATACTAAGACATAACTTTTTAAATATACCAGAGTCATTAAAGGATATGTAAGTTTAAAAAAAGATAATAAAGCTAAGACTAAAGGGAATGGCAGAAGTGCTAGCAAATGGCCAGTTATCTCCAAGAACTAGCATTTGCCAAGGAGGGAGCAATACAGACTTCATAACTACGATGGAAGCACTCAGGTAGAATACTGGTAAAGGGCCCAGTTGTGGTCCTGAGACCACAGGAGATGCCATGGGTCCAAACTCTATAGTCCGTAAAGACAGAACTGCCAGCCAGTGTCTATGGACCAGTGTCCTCAGTGAGACTGAGATGGCTGGTAGCAAGTATCCATTCCCCTGCAGAGCCCGACAGGAGAAAGGGAAGGAGAACACATCAGGAAGAGGCAGCAGGAGACTAAGACAGACCCCAGTCCCCATGCTAGTGACAGTGAGTGATCTGGGGTGCTATCCAAAAGAGTGCACGTCTAGTCTCCAGATATAATGTTATGATGGTTTCCCTAAAGTAACTTCTTTCTCTGTCTCTGATTTCCCAGGATGTTTTAAATGAGATTGATGGAGTTCATTCTTCCTCACCCAACTAAAATCACAGTTCTGCCTCTGAAACAAAGCATACTGGCCAGGCCAGGCTGAGAAGGCATCATGGCTCTTTGTCTGATTGGCAGTCACACTGTTGCTGCCTGTGGTCCTTGAACAGTTTCAGAAACTTTGTGCATGTTGGAGATCCTGCAGACGAAGGCTCAAAAGGCCTCCTTCCACCTATTCCTATAAGTTTGAAGACCGTGGGGGCTCAAGTTCCTCCAGGCTTAATTTCTAGCCTTTCATTAGGCTCCTTTCCAGCTTTCCCATTTCTTCATAGAACATCCTTCCAGATTCCTAGTGACTGTTTCTTGACGGAACATCCCTTCAGATTCCTATATGACTTTCAGAAACCTTCCCATTCACACAGGCACAAAACCAGCCGCTTAGTTCTGCGGTCCCTCCAGGCTGTCTAGAGCTCCCCTTGAAGCCACCTTCCTATGGACATCACCAATGACTTCAACACCTGCCTTGCAGTTCGACCTTAAGTCTTTGGGTTCATGTAGAAGTTGGCTCAACTCATTTTCCTAATCCCTTAGAAACTTCTTGTTCACAGTGTGTCCTCTCAGAAAACACTAAGTGGTTCAAAATGGGCAACCCATTTGAGACCCATCCTGAAACCATGACGGTGCAGAGATGGGGTACAAGGTAAGCATCCCAGGTGCCAAGTCTCAGGTACTTGAGCATCACTGTGGAGCAGGCAATGGGAATGCTTGGCAGAGAGTCAGGAGAACTGTGCAAAGTCTGGGCTTGGGCAGGTCATTTATCCCTTTGCAGGTAGGCAGGGCCATGTGACTAGGTCTTGCCAATGAAATAAACAAGAGTGACATGGGTCCCTTCTAGGCTGAGGCAATGAAAGGTCTTGACTTTTCTTCTCTGCTTTGTTGACCATGGCAGCTTCATGTTGAGATGGCAGAGCCACAAGGAGAAAACAGGACAGCTGCTCTAGAGAGCTTCTCTAACGAGAAGAGAGCTTTGCATAAGCAGGAAATAAACTTTCTCTGTATTCAGGCACTGAGACGTTAGGGTTTGTTTTCCCAACACAGGTTAATCATTCTTGACTAAGACAGATGACCAGTAATTCATGGGATTACATGAAGAGTCTAGATATCTACAGATGCATCTTCTAGTATGACACATTTCCACTGTGCTTTACAGCAAGAAGATCCTCATGAGAAAAATTGGCAATTTCCTTCTACTTTAGATTTCTGCTGGGCTCCAACCTATAATCTGGAGCTCTGGTTGTTCTTGCTCACAAAAAATGTCCCAAAGGGACTCATCCCGGACAGACGCAACTCAACATGAAAAACATGAAACCCTGCCCCTCAGGGCCTCCTCATCTTCATCATTACAAAGGGAGGGTTCTCCCTGAGCAAAAGCTTCCTGATGGGTGCCAGGTAGGTATGGGGGGGAAGTTTACATGTTCCCACCTGAGACCTGGGCTTCCCTTGGGAACTTAAGAAGGAGATGGATACTTTGGGAGGAAATAGGCTACACCCATTGGGACATCAAATTCCCAACAATCCCAGACCCAAAAAAAGTTTTGCACTTTATTAGGGGTGAAACACAGATTCCCTGGGGTCCTTCTCCTGTGGAGCCCCATTTCCTCAGTTAGGCTCCTGTACTCATCCTAGTCCCTCGGCTACCGCCCTAATTCCCCTTCACCTTTTCCCCTTTTCTTCTTTCTCCCTCTCCTTCTCCTGAATTTTTCTCAATGTCTTCTTCCTGTTTCTCCTTCCTCCCTCCTTCCATTTTCTCCTCCAAGAAGCTGATAAGCTTGCATTTTGAGTCTAGGTGACATTAATCAGAATTCAGTGCTTAGAAAACACAATCACTTGCAACAGGAGCATTTGCCTTTCATGGAATTCTCTTGTTTATTGCTCCTTAACCAGATTCAGCTACTGGGCTGCGCATTCGTTTTGCTGTTTTCCTTCCTTGGAGAAGCACCTAAAGGATCGCATGATGCCATGCACATTTAATTATTTGTTGTTGCCTACCTTGTATTCTCCTGCTTATCTCTGCCAAACAATTCCACCGAATTCTCAGGAACTGGCTAGTTAAAATTCTTCTGTATTAATAAACATGCAGACCTTCCTATGTTGATAGAGTCATCCTTTACACATGTGAAAAAACCAATGAACTCAATTTTTTAATGCCTTTTGACCTCCCCTTATAACCTGTTCTCAGACATGATCTCTTAGCTTTTGGCTTATCTGGAAAGGGAGGTGATTAAAAAGGATTATTATTTTTGTTTCTGGAATTCTTCTGGCATGAAGAATTTTTTGGAAGTTAACTGTTCTGGGGCTGTCTTTTAAAATCATCCATGACAAAAGCAGAGAATCCTAGGGAATAGAAAGACTGGAGCTCAACTTCTCTCCTAAAAACAACAAAATTCACAACTAAAGGCTGAGCAATCTCCACCCAAATGGACCGGAAACCTTAAAAAAGATACCCTACTCTAGAAGAAAAAGAGAGGCCACATCAAGAGGTAGGAGGGGTGATTTTGTGATATAAACAACCCCATACCTCAGGGGTGGGAAGCTCCACAGACTGAAAACTAACTGGTTCACAGAGACTCATCTACAGGAGTGAGAGTTCTGAGCCCCACATCAAACCCTCACGTGTGGGGATCTGGCACTGGGAGAAAGAGCCCCTGGAGCATCTGGCTTTGAAGGCCAGCGGGGCTTGTGCGCAGGAGCTCCACAGGACTGGGGGAAACGGAGACCCCATTCTTAAAAGGCACACGCGGACTTTCACGGACACTGGGTCCCAGGGCAAAGCAAAGTCTCCAAGGGAATCTGGGTCAAACCTGACTCAGTTCTTGGTGGACATCCTGGGAAAACAGGGGTGAAAGTGGCTTGTTGTGAGGGAAGGACAGTGAAAGCAAAACTCTGGGGAATATTCAGCAGCAGTGCCTTTCTCTGGAGGGGGCCATTTTGGGAAAATCTGGCCCCATCAGTCAGTCAGCCTGAGAAACCCCAGGGCAAACAACAACCCAGGTGGAATCACAGCCCCGCCCCTCAGTAAACAGGCTGCCTAAAGACCCCTCAGGCACACAGCTGCCTCTAATCCCATCCAGAGACTAAGCCCCACCCACCAGAGGGATTAGAATCAGCTCCACCCACCAGTGGGCAGGCATCAGCCCCTCCTATCAGGAAGCCTACAGCAAGCCCCCCATACCAACTCAGCCACAGGGGGGCAGACACCAGAAGTAAGAGAGGCTACAATTCTATTATCTATAAAAAGGTCACCACACCAAAAACCTATAAAAATGAAAAGACAAAGAACTATAACTGAGATGAGGGAGAAAGGAAAAACCCCAGAAAAATAGCTAAGCCATGAGGAGATTCTCAGCCTCCAGGAAAAAGACTTTAAATTGTTGATGCTGAAGATGATGCAAGACATTGGAAAGAAACTGGAGGCAAAGATGGATATCTTACAGGCAACACTGACCAAAGAGATACAAGATATAAAACTTAAACAAGAAGAGATGCAAAATACAATAACTGAAATAAAAAACTCATTAGAAGCAGCTAACAGCAGAATACAGGAGGCAGAAGAACGAATACGCGAAGTGGAGGACAGATTAGTGGAAATTATGGATGCAGAACAGAAAAGAGAAAAAAGATTGAAAACAACTGAAGAGAGTCTCAGGGAACTGTGGGACAACATTAAACGCACCAACATCCATATTATAGGGGTGCCAGAAGGAGAAGAGAGAGAGAAGGGACAGAAAAAATATTCCAAGAGACAATAGCCAAAAACTTCCCTCACATGGGAAAGGAACCACTCACTCAAATCCAGGAAGCACAACGAGTACCACATAAAATAAAGAAAAAAGCAGAGAATCCCACTGTTATCACCTTGGTCATTTCATCATTTGATACCTGAGCAGTTTCATGATAGGTCAGCAGCACGTCTGTCACATGAAGTTTTGAGACTGAACATTACAATGCTTTCCTTGTCTCATCATCCCTGGGGGTTTGGACATGACTAGTTATAACACTCTTGACAGGCAACATCATCTGACCTAATGACCAAGGACAATGGCAATTTTCACAGTCCAGGAAAAGTCAACCTCCAGGGTATGCAAATTCTGAGATGATTATAATGACTCTAATTCAGGAACTTCAATACCCCAGTCCTTTGTTGTGTGTGCACGAGTGCACAAAGGTCCACACACCAAGAAAACTGATATCCTAATTTCTCGCGAGAGAAAACTTAGCACTGGCCACTCTAACCAATAGAACTGCAAGGATCTACATGTCAACACTGAGTTTTCTGAAATTATGATGCAATAATTCAGAATACACAAAACTAGTGCATACATATTGACAAATTTGAAGTGATTACTCCTCACCATGAAGGGGCGTGTTAGCTCAATCTATAGTTGTCACCTGTCCCACTGATATAGACATAGTTTTGCATTTTAAAACTATGCAAAGATTTTGAATGCAGCATTTTCTAACTCTTCAAACTGCTGTTTCCTAGTAAAATGTATTTTCCCAAACAAACAAATTCCACTAAGCAGAGTTGATTTTGATTTTGTGTTGCACTCCCAGAAGGTGCTATTTCTTAAGGTACAGCATCTTACTAAAGAGAAGGCCTTTGTCTTGGAGCCACTCACTTCCATCCACAGACTTTCAGATTTAACTCATCTTTATTTCAACTCACACAATAACTCCATGAAGCAGGCACTGCCATCTCCTTTATTACAAAAAGGCTTAATCCGTGAGTTGGAAAATGGAAGGAACATGCCCAGGGCCTCAGAGTTAATTAGAGCAAAGCTGATGCTCCATCCCAGTCTCTCTGACTTGGGGTCCAACTCTCCTTCCCTCCTCACCAATCCCCTCCCGAGCAAACGTTATGATGAAACTGTACCTCTGGTGACAACGGTGATAAGTGGGAGACCTCAAGCTTCAAATCACCTTGAAGGGCTCTCTCCTCTGCAATCCTTCTCACCAGCTATCAAAAATGGCCACAGAACCAGGAAATGAACCACCACACAACACAGCAGGACCTTGAACCATCTGAAAGATGATTATAGAGTTTTTAGAGATGAGCAGAAGAGACTCCATCCTCCTCCTCACCTCCTAGCCATGATTCACATTTCCAAGGCCACATTGCAAGGTCAGACCTGGAGTCTTCTGTAGAGAAGGCAGCTAATCTTCCCAAAGCAGAGTCATAAAATCTGTAGAAGGCAGAGATCAGGGCCAAAATCAAAGATTTCCATCACTAACTTATCAAAGAATCATGGGCTGACTAGCTCCTCACATTCCTGGAGAGTTAGGGGAAATATATTTTCCCCTGCTTTTCAGCCGCTGTCTCAAAAGGAATCATCTCCATGGCTTGATCATAATGATCACTCATGCATACATCTCTCAAAATAGGGGACACAGAAATAAGGGACATGAGCCAGAAAACAAAAAAAGCAACTGTTGGCAGCTGTACATGGAAAAGAAAAAGAAATAAAAAACAGAATTGAGAGAAAGAAAAGCCATGTCCTAAAAGATCTCGGGGGATGACAGAAGAATATCAAGGCATCAGCTGAGATGACAAGTCACTTGTATCTAAGGTTGAGATGTAAATACAACTTCCTGCCAACTTCTCCTCACTGTCTGCTTCAGAGCTGCCTGGAATTCTCCACAGGGTCATTCTATGTTCTCCTGAGCCCTGGCTCTCCTAAGCATCTGAGACGTTATAGCAAACAAGGCAGCGATTGGTGCTTAATATTGGATGTTACCTATTCGTCTGAATCTATCTGGTGGCAACTGACAGAAAACTAACTTGAAGCCAGATGAAATGTGATGGGCACACATAACAAGGAGAGTCCAGAGGAGGAGCTGGCTTCAAGGAATAATGGAATATGAGCACTTAGACATTTTCATTAGCTCACTCTCATGTTTGACTCTGTTTCTGTCTCTCTTTCTGTGTTCTCTGTCTGGCTCTTCTCTGTCTCTCTCTCCCCCATCCCACCTCTTCTCGTCATGTGTTGCCCTAAATCTCTGCTTACGGTACATCCTCTCCACAAGTGAGGATAGGCTGAGAGAATGCTCAGGTAGAAAATGCCGGGCTTACTCCATCTCACCTGAGATGCAACCTGAGAGGGAATAGAGTGTGTCCATGCAGAAATTTCCGTGGAAAAATTGTTATTGACTTGGTTTGCATCTCAAACTCATCCCTGGGCCAAGCCCCATAACCCGGGGGGCGGGGTAGTACAAGTAATCAGATCTAGGTCACCTGACTACCTCTACGCCCCAGGGGTGAGGCCACTGGTCTCCCCAGCCAGAGTCAGACAAAATGGTGTAAAGGGAACTCCCTCTGCCCTCCCTCTAAAAGAGGAAACTAACGATACCAGAATTAGGGTTGGATGAAGGAATTCCGAGGAAAACAATAAGGGTCCTCCACAAGACTCAGTTAAAACATGGGTCATCCAGATTTTCCAATTCACACTTGCCAGTGGAAGAATCAAGGATCGAAAAACTCATACGGCTTGAGCCTGCACCACATTCCAAATGATCCAATTTTTTTTTTCACTGCCCAAGTAGGACATTCCAAGATATCGTCCAGCTAGGTTTCCATTGAGAACTAAGAGTCATTTATCAAATTCTAATAAATCTATGTAAATCAGATTATTCTTTAGTCTACCAATCCATGTAAATATCATATGTGGATGTATTAGGGAAAGCTAAATGCTGAATCTACTATTTATTTATTTATTTATTTATTTATTTAAGGCCACACCTGCAGCATATGGAAGTTCCCAGGCTAGGAGCTGAATCAGAGCTGCAGCTGAGGCCGACGCCACAGCCACAGCAACGCTGGATCCGAGCCCCATCTGTGACCTACACTGCAGCTCCGGGCAGCGCTGGATCCTTAACCCACTGAGCAGGGCCAGGTTTCAAACCTGCATCTTCTCAGACACTCTGTGGGGTTCTTAACACACTCAACCACAATGGGAACTCCTAAATCTACCAGTTATGATATGTCTTTCTGTTTAGAAAATGTAGGTGAGCACTTACAATCAAGGAAGTGTTATCATTCCTTAATGCAGTACAAGCAAAGCGAGCCAGAAGTAAAGCCAGGGACTTAGAGAGACAGAGAGCAAGGGAAAAGCGGTTGCTTCCCCGATCACATTTTTCCCAAGCTGCTCTTTGAAACAATTTTAAAGGTAATGAATGCATTGTAAGACCATAAGAAAAAAATTAAGTCAAAGAGTTAAAGCAAGACTCTAAGTCACAGAAAGAAGGGAATCCAAGCATGCCGACTTAGTACACTGGTTCTCCAGGGAACTCACAGCTCAGGCCTCCTGTCCCAGGCCTGGCCCCAAACCTCGCCCCCTGTCTTTCTAAGAAGACATTTATTTCCTCTGAACCGAGCCTAATTTGGTGCCAGAAAAGTGAAATGGAGCATTAAGCCCGTTATCTGGATATGGGAGGGAGAACACATAAAGAAAATCAAGGAAAAGTTCTATTCATGTGAATTAATTGAGATGAGCATTTATTTTTTGTTTAAATTGACCTTGTAATTGTTCCTGCTTTTTTTCCCCCATGAGGGATGTAGAAACATAGCCTCCAGGGCTGGTCCACTTACAGCAGGAAAGAACTCAGTGCGGCTCAGACGCCCTGTATCATTCACCCATGCAGGTCATACAATTGATTCTCTCACAGACACGGCCATATGGATTGATTTAGCAGCATTTCACTGGCTGCCTAGAGACACGGCTTGAGTCATCCTGCATAAATGACTTAACTCTCCATCACAAAAAGGAAAAAAAAGTTTTCTTGCACAGCAGTAGCAATTAATGTTCAACATGTTTATGGAGTTTAATAATATACAGCCCAGCACCAATCTCCATATGCAATACCATTATCTTGAGAGAGGGACTTAGGTGGTATCATCAACGTACAAGACACGGATGATTGATTCATCAATAACTGAGCCTGGCCTTATTACAGCAAACAAATTAGACACCATGGAATATATTGCCATATAGACAGGACTTCCTCCTTTTCAAATATATGTCATAATTGAGAGTGCTGACCTTTTGGCAACACTGAGAAACAGCTTGCAGTGAGCAGGCTCTCTCTCCTTGGAGTGTCTGCACACACAAGTGCTTGTTTTGAGGTTTGGCCCAGCTCAGTGGAGTAGAGCAAGGTCTAGACAATACCTTTCCAGGAAGGTGTTTGCCAATAAGGTCAATCTCTTCCTCTTTCTCATATTTTATTCCAGAGTAAGGCAAAGAGGAATGTGGTGGGTCACCAACAAATATTTAGCGAGCCACTGCGGTGTGCCAGGCACTGTTCCAGGCGATGGGTTAGAGCAAAGAACGAGACAGAAAGAACCCCCCGCCCCCATCCCCCAACCACCACCACTGTGAGTGTAGAACGACAACAAGCAAGTGAGCAAATAAATAAATCCTTTTATATGTTCTGATGTGTAGCATGCTGGAAATAAAATAGAGCAGTCTTGAATCTATGCATTTTTAAATGGAAAATGGGAGATATTTTATGTGTTCAACAACCACGTGATTAAAGAATCACCAACGTAAGCAAGATTCTCTTTACTTTTGCACTTTCATACTTCTTCTAATCTAAAGTTTAAAAATATAATGCCGATCCCGGAGAAGGAGAGGTATTGTACATCATTTGATTATTTTAAAAGATTTAACTCCTGGAGTTCCCACTGTGGTACAGCTGGTTAAGGATCCAGTATTGCTACAGCTGTGGGACAGGTCGCAGCTGTGGTTCGGATTCAGTCTCTGGCCCAGGAACTTCCATACGCTGCAGGTGTGGCCATTAAAAAAAAATTTTAAGGAGTTCCCGTCATGGCGCAGTGGTTAACGAATCCGACTAGGAACCATGAGGTTGCGAGTTCGGTCCCTGCCCTTGCTCAGTGGGTTAACGATCCGGCATTGCCGTGAACTGTGGTGTAGGTTGCAGACACAGCTCGGATCCAGCATTGCTGTGGCTCTGGCATAGGCCAGTGGCTACAGCTCCGATTCGACCCCTAGCCTGGGAACCTCCATATGCCGCGGGCGCGGCCCAAAGAAATAGCAAAAAAAGACAAAAAAAAAAAAATTTAAGTCCTTTAAAATAATGATTGTGGAGCTCCAAAACAGCCCAGATTAATAAAAAATAAAAAAAAAAACAGTGATCATACTATATATTTAAAAAAAATAGTTGTAATGTGAAAAGAATATTGTGAAGACACATCAGGATTTCAGGACTAACATATTATATGTATGTTGAACCATTCATGGAAAGTAAGGTCTGCATACATTTTGTTCTCTTGAAATGTTTTATCTCTGTAGTGCAGTGTAGATGTCGTCCACACAAAAAAGTTGAAGCTCAAATTTAAAACATGAATTCTCTAGAATCCTCCTTCACTTTCTCATTCTACTTGTAGACATCAGTGGCTTCATTTATACAGGAAGCAAAAATATGCAAGCCATGCCTTGTGGTTCTCAATCCCTTCATGGCAGGAAACTGGGACAGTTGGGTTGGTTATGAAATGTCTCCCTGTCATAGCTAATTTACCTGCAGTGATTCATTCTTTTCTATCTCCCCTAACACTGCCACTCTCACTTCTGTGACTCCAAATGTCCTTCCTGAATCATGGGAAAGGAGAAGAGGTGTGCACTGGCAAGGGCTAATAACCCTGGGCACATCCATGACATTCATGGGGGCATGACCTGCAAGTCACCATCATCTGTGCGTCACAGCTGAAAAACAGTCATGAGCAAGTGCACTAAGTCAACACTGTTCAAAGAGAGGATTGCATATATGGTTAGTTTTTCTTTCTACATCTCACTTCTTCCCAGAGTGAGCTGGTCCCACAGGCCTGTTCACCCTCAGGTCCTTTCATCACCCTTCCCTGGGTTGCATCACTAGGCTGACTTCCACCTGGATGCAGCCAATGAAAGCAAGTGGCAGGAGAACATAGGGCAGAGGGCAGGGGAAAAGCATGGGGCTTCTCTCCCTGTCTCTGCTTTGGGCATCATCTTTGGCAGTAGAGGTTCCAGCTCTCTCTAAGTAGACTCTCCTCAGTTCCAGGTTGTACCTGGAGGCCCCAACCCTATAGTCCTGGCAACCCCAGCCCCCCCCTAGAGAGGTAACAACTTCTTCTGTGTCTACTCTTTGATTTGCCTCATTGTTTCCTGTTCTACTTGTCAGCCTTTCTATCACCTGTACAAAGAATTCCCTGTATAAGCCAAGACATGGAAACTATGTCCACTGACAGATGAATGGATTAATAAGATGTGGTATACACATAGTGGAATACTGCTCAGCCATAAAAAGGACAAAAGAATGCCATTTGCAGCAACATGGATGGAACTAAAGATTCTCAGACAAAGTGAAGTCAGAGAGATAAAGACAAATACCATACAATACCACTTATTTGTTGTGGAATCTAAAATATGGCACAAATGAACCAATCTACAAAGCAGGCAGATCAGGGCCACAGAGCTCAGACTTGTGGTAGCCAAGGAAGGAAGGAGTAGGGAGTGGGAAGGGTGGGGAGTCGGGGCTTGGTGTATGCAAACTGTTACATTTGAAATGGATGGGCAAGGGTGTCCTACTGTACAGCACAGGAAACTGTGTGCCTGGGTCACATGGCTATACAACAGAAATTTAAAAAACACTGTAAATCAACTATACTTTAATAAAAAGATACTGCAGATGGATTAATGAATAATAATCAGAGTGATTTCTGCCGCTTTGGATTGTGTACTAATTGATTCAGAGAGTTTTCAAGAATTCAGTTCAATTTGTATTGAGCACCTCCTGTCCCAAGCATTGTGCTACACATCAAGGAGACTATGATACAGAAAAGACAGCATGTCTGTCTCCAAGGAGGTCTGATTATAGTGAGCAGATCATTTCAAGATTACGTGGCAAGCATTACAACAGGGCTGAGGCCCTGGGGTGCTGGAAACACTGAGTCTGACTCCTCAGTTGGAGCTGGGGGTTGGGGAAGACTTCCCAGAGGAGCCGATGGTTGAGCTATACCTTGAAGGCTGAGAGTTAGCCTCAATGTTGGAAGGAGCTTCCAGACAGAGAGAATAGAATGAGTAACTGCACCCGAGCATTAAATTGAATGCCCTGTGCTTCTGGGGGTGGAGTCAGGGTGGGGAAAGGGGAGCCAGGTATGGATTGGAAGTAGGATGGTATCACCAGAGTTTAGGGATGAGGCCAGAGGACAGGAAAGGAAGCTAGGGGGCTTGGACTCTGGTCCATGAGCAATTGGGAGTAACTGATGATTTTTAAACCATCATCATCAGCTTGGTCACATTTACAATTTACAATTGAGATCAATCACTTGAGCCATATTGTTGTAGTAAATGGTAGCTCTACAAACGATAAGAAAGGGGAAAGAAACAGAAAACAAGACATGAGCCAGATCATTCCAGTAATTCAATTCAACTTACCAGCATCAAGGCGCTGGGTGGCAGCCACTGCTCAGGGAGCAGAGGACGTGTGAACTTGTGAGGACCCATCGTGACATGATCCCTTATATTTGTGTGGCCCTTCCAAGTCTACCAAGTAATTTTAAACACGTCTCATGATCCTCATAAAAATTCCATGAGTTGGGTATTAGAATTCCCATTTCCCAAATGAGAAAACTGATCCTTAGAAGGCAACAGTATATATCCAAGGCCACATAATGAGTATGAGTTGAATCCCTCAGTTTAATGACTGCTGAACCCAATAATTTTATGTTCCTCATTATGATAGGATAAATTGATTTTATCAGAAAGTAGAGTTTTTCACTAGCTAACAACACAATGTAAGAACTCCCATATACACATACATTGGACAATTTTCTAATTAATGCATATACACACAGGCCTATACAGGCATGGGATTGTAGATTTTGGTGGCTTTTTTAAAATCACTCCTCTCAAGGCAGATGCTATTACCTTAGCGAGTTGTGAATAATCATAGGTAATTGACTCAAGTTCTCTGGATTGGAACTAAGACTGGCCAAAGACAACAGGTTGTAGCCAACAGATTTTCAAGCAATATTTGAATCAGAGTTCCCACCGTGGCACAGTGGTTAACGAATCCGACTAGGAACCATGAGGTTGCAGGTTCGATCCCTGGCCTTGCTCAGTGAGTTAAGGATCCGGTTTTCCCATGAGCTGTGGTGTAGGTTGCAGACACAGCTCGGATCCCGCTTTGCTGTGGCTCTGGTGTAGGCCGGTGGCTACAGCTCCGATTTGACCCCTAGCCTGGGAACCTCCATATGCCGCGGGAGTGGCCCAAGAAATAAAAAAAAAAAAAAAAAAAAAAAAAGGAAATATTTGAATCCACCCTTCCATCCTTCCCCCAACATAACAGGAGTGATAAGACAGAGGATGTTATATCCTACAGAAAGGAATGGTACCAGTAGTTGATGAAGACTATACATGGAGTCCAGAGGATGGCAGAAAGTAATTACTTTCTCTACTGAGTGACCTTTCAGTCCCTCCACCAGAGACGGCTATCGGTCAAGATCATGGAATCTCAGTCTGGGCTCCATCCCTGGGAAGGGGATGATGGGATTTTTCCTCCTACTACTAACTTTGCCTTTCAAAGGAGCACATGAGATCTTTCCAATTTTCTGATCATAAGCCTCCCCCACTCTCGTTAATACTGATTCCTCCTCATGACAAATACTAATAATGCATTGTGATTCTGACTCTCTATTTCCAGGAGGAGTTAAAAGAGAAAGAAATAATGGGACTGAAAGGAGACAAACATCCCAAACCGTCACAACTATAATTCTCTTTGGAAAACCTGCCTCTGGACTCGTTCCCTTTCTTAGCACAGCCACTCCCAACCCAGGAACAAAGGTCTTGGCACACTCAGCACCTCCTGAGGTTGGAGCCAGTGATTGACAGACTTATCCCCACCCCTAATGGCTCCCATCAGTACAGGTGATTCATTCAGGCAGCCACGATTCTGCCCACATTTGAGAATCACTTTTTGACTTTTAAATATATATGCATACAAGCTGTATGTCTTTGGCATAAATAAACTCCCTATCCTCACAGAAGAATTGGAAACTGGACAGTTCTGAACAGTATCTCTTGCCTCTGGACCTCCTATGCCATGAGGATGTTTGTGCAAATAACACTCCAATATAAGCTCTGCCAAGTACAGAGTTCTTTTCTGTCCTGTCTACTATTGCATCCCCAGAATCTACAACATTCTCTGCACATTCTATTACATAGAATTATTACTCAGTAAACGACCATAGCTAATACTTATCAAGCATGTACTACGTGCCAAGGAACTGTGCTAAGCATTTCACACACACACATTCATTTTATCCTCAAAGCAACCCTTTGAGTTAGGTAGTACTGCCCTGCATCATAAGATATAGAACCTATAGCACAGAATGTATGTTATGTAATTTGTCTTAAAATGGGCAGATCATAAGCAAGGAACTTGGGACTTAAACAAGGCAGTCAAGTCAGAGTTAGCATTCATGACCATGACACTACAATGTTACCACTGATGAAGTGACTCAGTATCCAGAACTTTAGGGGAGACCATGCTTTCTTTCTTCCCTCTTGCCTACCTCACAGAAGTTACATGCTGCATTCCATCCAGGTGATAGTCCATCTTCAAAGGATTTTTACTCTCATACTTTGCTTTGGGAGTAAAAAGACTCCAGGAGCCCAGGCAGCTTCACTTTCTCTTGCATGAACCTACAGTTTGCTCTGCCTTTCTAGGTCCCCTGACTATACACAGTGCTCATAAGTTTTCAGAAATAAAACAAGGATGCTGGGTGGCAATTTGTCACTTTCAGCAAAACCAGCACCTTCTTTCAGGGAGGCCATGCATTTCACAAGTCTCTTGGTGATGATGCTCAAGCTGGATTCTGATGGAAAGAAAATCACTTTGGATTTGAAATTCACCCCCCTTCTTCAAGTATCTGGTCTTATTTCTCATCATGAAAACCAGCGGGGAAGGGAAATAAATGTTCCCAGCTTAGGCTGAATTTACACTGAAAGCTTCATATCTCAGTCGCACCGTGGTCTTTAAATGGGCTGTCTCTTTTATAATGGTTACCCAGGTGATTTTAGTCTCTCCAGAACATTCACCTTCTGATCCAGTTTTAAAAGAGACGACACCACTAAAAAGCTGCTTTAAACTTGAAAGCAGACCCTCGACACTCAGAGGAAATGCTTATGAGCAAGAAAGATGATTTTGACCTATATAGGAACATTGTGGACTGAAATGGCTTTTCTCTTCAAGAGTCCTTCAAACAGCCAACTTTTCCAGAATTGAAGAGAAAATTCAGAGACATTCTTAACTGAATCGTGGACACTTCCCTTTGTTCTCTAGCAAAGTCGATACTACATCATCAATCATCAGGCAGATAACTATAGTTTGGTCTCCGAAGATGCCCGTGCCATGAGCCAGCCATCTAGACACCAAATGGCCCATGTGCATATGCTCACAGACCACTCACTTGTAGAATGATGGATGTACAGAACAGGGCCACGCATGGAGATCCACACCTGCTCCGCCTCTAAGATTTCTCCCTCCCCCACTATCCCTCTCCACTCCACCAGCAAGTCTTAACAGCTCTTCTACCAAAACATAGAGGTCCCAAATCTATTCACTTCTCTCCATCTCCATAACTGCCCCCCAATCCAAGTCATCGTCACCTCACTCCTGGACTATTATAGAAACTTCTAACTATGGTTTCTCTGGTTCTATTCTTGTCCTTTTTAACAGCTTTGTTGAGATTTCATTTACATTCCATAAACTCCACAAAGTATAAAAACTCAGTGGTATTTAGTATGTTCACAGAGTTCTGAAACCACGACCACGATCTAATTTGTGGAACAGTTTCCTCACCGTAAAAGGAACCCTCTACTCATTAGAAGTCACTTCCCCATTTTACTTCCACCTTCCCAGCCCCAGGTAACCCCTAATAGACATTCAGCTTTTGCCTACATGTGGCTTTGTACCATGCGTGCTATTTTGTGACTGGGTTCTCACACAGAGCGTGATGTTTTTGAGGTTCATCCAGGTTCAGTTTGCATCACTATTTCGTTCCTTTTTACTGTCCAGTGGCATTTGATTACATAGATTGTCACATTTTCTTTTTCAATTCAGAAGGGGATGGACATTTGGGTTGTGTCCACTTTGGGGCTACTGTGAGTAATGCTGCCACAAACATCTGAATGAGAGTTTTTGTGTAGACATATGCTTCCATTTATGGGGGAGACACCTAGAGGCCGAGTTGCTAGGTCACATGGCAACTCTGTGTTTAACCTTTTGAGGAAGTGCCACGCTTTTTCCGAAGTGGCTGCAACATTTTGCATCCCCCATCAGCCATGTGTGTGTGAAGGTTCCAATTTCTCCATATTCTCACTGACACGTGTCATACTCTGTCATTTTGATTACACTCAAATGCGAAGTGATAGTGAGAAGTGGTATCTGTGATTCTGATGTGCATTTTCCTTATGGCTAGTGATGTTGAGCATCTTTTCATGTGTTTATTGGTTATTTGTATTCCTTCTTTGGAGAAATATCTACTCAAATCCTTTGCCTACCTTTTAATTGGGTTCTTTGTCCCTTTCGATTCTGAGTTCTAAGAGTTCTTCCTATATATGGAGGGAGGCTGATAACTTATCAGATATACAATTGGTAAATATCTTCTATTCTGCAGGTTACCATTTTCTTGATGGCATCATTCATGGCATAAAAGTTTTTAATTTTGATGAAGTCTATGTTATTTATTATTTTCTTTTGTCACTTGTACTTTTGATGTCATATCAAAGAAATCATTGCCTAAGTAAAAGTCATGAAGCTTTTATTCCTACACTTCCTTCTAGAAGTTTTAGAGCTGTAGCTCTTCTGTTTAGGTCTAGGATCCATCTCCAATGTATCGTGTGAGGAAGGGGGTCACCTTTTTTTAACACATGGCTATGCAGTTGTCCCAGTATCATTTATTAAAGTGGCTATTCTTTCCACATTGGATTATTTTGGCACCCTTGTTGAAAAGCAGTTGACAATGAATACAAGGGTTTATTTCTATACTGTAAATTCTATTCATTATTCTGTATGTCTCTCCTTGTTCCAAAACCACATTGTCTTCATTAGGGTAGCCTTGTCCTAAATTCTGAAATTATGAAGTGTGAATCTTACAACTTTGTTCTATTTTCAGCTTCTCTTCTTGCTACACCGTAGCAATTATTACCTCTACCCTAGATCTTGTTATTTAATGTTTTAAAAACATACATGTACTTTTACATAACAATTTTAAGAGAATGGTATTTTCATATGTTTATCTTTTATAATTCCACTTATACCTAGAATTTTATGGGATTTTTTGCACTTGAAAACACCTTTCCTCAAAAAAAAGAAAAAAAAAAAAACCTTTCTACTCTACACCCTTAATCATATCACTCCTTGTTGAACAATTCTAATTGCTTCCAATCACACAGAGTAAAATCCACACCCCTTCTCTGAGCCTGTTTATTTCCTCAACCCCATCTACATCCACTTTTCCATGCCCTCTGTTTCAGCCTCCCTGGCTTCTTTCTGATCTTAAAAATTCCTGGGTCTTTTCCCACCCCGGTCTTTTGCTTCAACTCCTCCCCTAGCCTGGAATCTCCTTGCTCCTGATCTTTGAGCAGTTGATTGGCTTATCAGCCAGATCTCAGCTCCAGTCCACACTCTTCACTTTGTGACATCAATCTCTTTGGCACTTTAGTAAAGTCTATGGATACCTTTTCAGAAGAAAATTTTTAAATACCTAAAATAAAATACAAGAAAAACTAATGTCAAGATGCAATTATAAAAATAGTAAACATACAGGTGATATAACAATACATAAACTTCTTTATTACTACATAAAGTAACAAGATCTAGTTATTTATCTTGTAACTATCCTGCTTTTGAAGTATCCATAAACATTGTAATGTGATATGAAAACATCTATGATTTCCGCTGCTAAGTCGCAGGTGTTGCTAATACTATTGTGGTTTGGTGTCCATCATTACAAACAAATAAAATGCTAATAGCATTACAGGAAATGAAGTTTTTTTTTTTTAATCATCAAGTTAAAAGGTACCCAGAATTCTTTCTCAGCTTAAAATTTCAGTGAGTATGAGGTGGAACTGGGAATCAGCTTTTGTAATAAGCTCCCAATTGATTCTACCTTTTAATACTATGGGCAACACTGAGAGAAACAGTGATTTATGGGTGTTGTACAGGCATATTAAGAAGCCGTTTTCCTTGTGCTAAATTCCTCCTCATCCCATCAAGGGGCCTGCGATTTGTCATGGACTTGGTTGGGTTCAGGGACTTTTCAAGAAAGTCACATTAAAAAGCAGCTCTCTCTGGGCATCTTCTGCTAAAACCTGGGAGGAGAAGCTGAGTCACTGAAAGTCAGAGAGAGGCATTGACCATCCATCCAGAAACCCTACAGACCTCAGAGACAACACCATCAGTCTGTTCACTGAGGAGGTACCATCTCCTGAGTCAACAAAGACACATGCTTTGGGCCTAAGAGAATGTCAAGGGCAAATCAAAGACTTGGGGTGCTAAAGAAAATAAATGCATTGGCTCTAAAAAGAAAGCTCTGAAATCTAAAATTAATACATGGTTCAGGTTCAGTTAAAATTCTACAAACACGCTCTTCCCGTCATGGCTCAGCAATAATAAACCTGACTAGTATCCATGAGGATACAGGTTCCCCAAACTCAAGACCTCAGAAAGATCTAGGAAGCCACACTCCTCCCCCTACTCCTGTGTCAGTGCACTCTGCCTCCCTCATCCCTTGGGACACAGTCCAGGCTCCTACTCTGGCTAAAGTGCCAATTTGTGCCTAGCCAGAGATCACAACATCAAAATATCTACGGAAAGCTGGAGGACCCTTTGATTCCTGAAGCAATTCAGGCAGTGTCTTAAGCCGATGCACTTTTAAAGGGCCTATGATAATATCTGAAAGTTTAAGGGGTGCATATTATTTATTTATATTGTATATTATATGCATACACATATTTTACATATATGTAGGAATTATTTAGGTATGCATACCTATCTGTATTATATATTTTATTATCTATATCTAAAAAGAGACACACACTCCAAAATGTAAGGATGGAAAAATTTGAAATTATTTTCAAAGGAGAAACTATGAGAGCCTTACCCAATTCTTTTTGGCACCCTCCCCCAAAAATCTCTATTTAATGTGGCATATGGATTAAATATATTTAATATGATGTGAAATGGGACCTCTAAAAGTAAGAATGCTCAAAGCCCATGAAATTAAAATCCTTAGAAGCAGGTAAGAAGTAAAATGAATGAATGGAAACACGTACAGAACGATGACCAGTAGCTGATGCCTAGACCTCATGTTGGCTAAGGAGCTGTGGGAAGCACATGCCCACTCTGAAAGGGGAACTTATGACCTAGTCCCAGCTAAGGGGTATCTCTTGGAAAAGGCAGTTAAGCACTGCCAGACTGTCCAATCCCTAGCAAAAGTCAGGAATGCTGATTCTTATGTCAAATCTCCAATTTCCAGATGTTAATGACTAATTCAAGGTTTGAATAAACACTCTTTGGCCCACAAGCAAAACTGGCCACTCTGGATTTGGAAACACAAATTCAGAATGCTAACTCAAAACATAAAAAATTTTTTTCAAAACCAGAGAAACTTCCTTCCCAGGTGTTCAGGGCATGCGTGATCTACAACATGGGGTGGGAAGGGAGGGGGCGCATACAGGACAGCACATTATTAATGACTTCAGCCTATATTTATAGGTCCAGAATGAGGTTCCGCATGAATATTACAAAATTATTTGAAGAATAATTAGTTCGATAATGAGTCTGCAGGTGAGAGGCAGCTGTTTTGCTCCTGGGCTCGGGGTCACTGTCTCTACTGTGTGAAGAGTCAGCAGTAATTAGAAGAACCTGCGGTGCCAAACTAAATTAAAAATTTTTCAAACCGTTACTCACTGTATGATATAATTTTGTTTCATGTTCCCAGGATGAGGAAACTCAAATTAAGTCTCTATTCATTACAAAAATAGGCTAACTAATTTAAGGCTAGGAACTATCTGTCGATGGCATTGAGTGGTTTCCATCCACTCTAACAGATCATTCTGCACTAGAATAAATGGCAGTTGATTATATGCCAATGGTTTATTTAACAGCACTCAATTGTACAGAACTCCGAAAATGTAATGGGTCTCAGTGGACCCTCCTGCCTGCTATTTTTCTGAAAATAAAATATTGATGTAATTGGATTTCCCACCCACACTGATCCTCAAACACACAGACGGATCAGTTTAAGCAAAAATTGGGAAATGAAGAAATTGTGATAACCACTGAATAAAGTTATTTCTTTCAGGACACTAGGGGTGCATTTAATTAAGCTGCCCTAAAATCCACGGAAAACTTTGGATAGTGTTCTCAGAAAGCATAGGGATCATTGTAAAACTTCAGGAAGAAAAAAAAAAATCTGCAAATGAACATTTAAAAGGAAAGAGAATAAATCTCCCAGAAGACTTCATGGACCATTTCCCTGTGACACCAGACCAAGTGGTTGGTTTTCTGTCAGTCAGGTTAATGAAGAAAATCCTACAAAACCAGTTGTTCGGCATCTTTCAGGAAAAAGAAAAAAAAGTTTGTTAATTGAGTCTCTCACTTTTCAACTCCACTTTTCAACTCAGTATTTTGCTATTGTTACAGACATAGCTTTAATCACAAGCTGCAAGCAGCCAATTTCACTGATGTGACTGGAAGACCACAAGGTTGAGCTTTTAATAAGATGGGCTTAGTCTAATGAAAGTTCTTTGGGTCTTTCCTTTTCGGTTCTCTCTGTTTTCTTTAGTCATCAACCTCTGAACTAATCTTGTTAATAGAATGATTTTGCCTGATTTTTTAGATGTCTTCTCTGATCCAATCCAACTTGAGCAATCAAAATGCTTTCTTTCATCAACGTTCAAAAGGTACCATTAGTAAGAGCAACAATAAAAGACTCAAATCCCGACTGAATTTTCCCATCATTCCTAAAACAAGATAAACAACTCTTGGAGAACTGAAGTTCTCAGCATCTGAACAATGAAATACGTTACATCTTGAAGGTTGACCACACCCTCACCAGAAGGGGATTGGTCAAAGGGCGCCACTCAAAGGTTATTTAGAGATCTGACAGGGTTTTGTTTTGTTTTTATTTGCCATTAAAGAAAGTGGCTTCCCTTCCCATCCTCAGCCCTCTTGGATGAACAGATATTTGGCTGGAAGTTGTTGCTCCTAAAGTAATATGAACAGCAGCTTGTACACTAGATCAGATTTTACATACACTGGAGATCTCGATAATTCCAAGAACTTTGTTGTGAATCTCAAAGTGAATTTTCTATGAATTTGGATTAGGTTTTCTTTAAATAAAACACACATTAGAAAGCATGCTTTTGGGATTCCCTGGGGGCTTAGTGGGTTAAGGATCTGGCGTTGTCACTGCCGTGGCTCAGGTCACTGCTGTGGTTCAGATTTGATCCCTGGCCCCAGAATTTCTACATGCTGCAGAGGTGTCCCCCTCCCCGCCAAAAAGCATGTTTTACCTCCCTCAACAGAGGAAATGTAATCAAGAGGAAGGCCCATAGTCAGGAGAGCTGGGTCTTGGGTGGGTTCTTTTGCTGACATGCCAGGTAACCAGAGAAACCTTGCTGAACCTCTGTGGACCTCAGTTTCCTCATGAATGAAGGGAGGCAGGTGGTCATGTCTACTTTCCAGTCTTCAAGGAATTAAATAAGATTCTTTTAAGAGGGAAGAGTGTTTTGTAGACTATTATAGACAATTCATGCTATATGACATAGTTATTATTAATTATAATCATGATCAGGGTGTGAAAGAGAATAGCGTTGGGTAGTCAGCAAAGCAGCGCTAGGGGGACTTACTTTGCCAGCCTGAACCTTCAAACCCCACTGGGAATGGGATTCCCAGTTTGAAGAGATCTGTGCGGGTCACTCTCCTGACCCCGGTATTCCCCTAAAATGTCTTATCAAAACCCAGATACGCCCTCTGAAAATGCAGTGAGTCTTTGGATATGCGCATAGACACAGACCCCTGGCAAATTATTAAATTAGCACACAAAGGAGTCCCTTGGGTTTCCTGGGGCAGATGAAGGAAAATCTAGCTTCACGTTTATAACACTTTAGGCATGCATTTCTTTGTCTCTGGGGATTCCTATGAACATTTTCTACAGTAAAATGGTAATTGGTAAATTTTTAGGATTTTATTTTTCCCTCTTGATCAATAGAGACATGTGAGTGTGGCGGGCAGGTAGGCATCCAAATAGCAATGCAAACAAGATGAGGGAGTTTATACAAAAGAGCATGCCAAGAGTCTAATATGAGTATTAACAGGCAAGCCAAATTTATTCCTCCAATTGTACTCTTTAAAAAAAATGCACCAACACCTTATAAATGTCTGAATCGAGCCTGTGTAAGGGTATTTTTTGAAGCCACTTAACTGGAGAACAATGGCTAGTAAAAGAGGTCTAAAATTAGTTGCTTATACCAGGCCTCCCCAAGAAGCGGTAAAATTTGAGCACACGGGAGGTCTCACCCAGCTCTCTCCTCCACATCTCTGACATGGTATGTATGTAACCTGTGGGGAAGTATTTAACCTCTGTTTATCTCTTTTCTCTATCGTCAAAAAGAGGGATTGAGCTTAAGTTCCCAAGCTTTAAAAAAAATGAAAAAGATGTGTCGCATTTTTCCATCCAAAATTAGGCTATAGGAAAAGACATTAGATCATAGGATGAAGATGATCACAGACTCAAAGGTTCTTATTAGCATCCTTAATGCAGGGGGGTGAAGCTGTGGGGGTGGAGAGGGGAGGCATCTGAGTAAAACCATTGGTGGTCTGGTTACATCAGTCTCTTTAGAATTTGAGTTTCATGGGTCAATCTTCCAGGGCCTGATCATTCTGAACTCAATGACAAAACTCGATCTGAAGACTTCCAAAGCTGAGGACTCCACACGTCCAAATATGAGAGAGGATTCAACCTCAGCAAGGTCCTGTTACCAGTGGAGACCCTGCTCTCATAGCCACATTCATGCGGTACCACCCACCCCCAACCATTCCTCCTATGGTGGCTTTTACGCTTAACCACAAGAAACAAACCCCGGATGTGCAAAGCCTTTGATAGTTTAAAGGGTACCTACATACAAATTATCACACAGGGCAGGGATTTTTCATAATTTTCAGAGGAAGAAATCATTGCTAAGGAGTCAAGGAACAGCCTCACAGTTTCCATGACAAGTAAGTGGTAGAACCTAGTCTAGAGAGGGATTCCAAGAACCAGTTAGACCATAAGGTCTTTTAGGTCTCTGAAATTCGGGGATTCTATTACTTCTATAGAGTACCCCAAAATGTGTCCCACATAATGCCTACCATTGTCTGGGGCAAATCAAACATATTCAGTTAATACTCTCTGAATTATGTGGACTATTCCCCAGAGCCTCCACACACTCTAAAAGTAAACCCTTTCACCCCATCCTCCTTTATCGCTGTGATGTGATGATTCAGGCCCTAGCTTGGTAGAGACCTAAGACTTCCCTTATAAACAGCCCTATTTAGTGACTGAACCAGCAGCTTCCCCACCCAAGACTAAGGTGGCAGACGCCTTACTTAGAAGACAAGACATATGGCTATGTCGAATTCATCCAGCCCCTTTACCAACCCCATCACACCCCCAGCTCTGTTTTGCTCTGCAGAACAAAGCCTCATATTCTGCCCTGGCCTTTGGCTTTGCCAACGCAGTCTGCTTATTCACTGATTTTGGTTCCTACCCTTATCGCTGTTTCCAGCGATAAGGCCTCAGCATCCTATGAGGCTAGAAGGAGATATAGAAAGAATAGAGCTCTCTCTGCTGCCATCAACCACAGTAGCAATTGTGTTCTTATTTCAAGAGCCTTGTCTACAGACCTCCCAAATCTAAAGGACAAATTCCAGCTGCCCCCAAAATGGATGCTACCAGAAAGCCTGCTGTGGGAGTTCCTGTCATGGCAAAATGGTTAACAAATCCGACTAGGAACCATGAGGTTGCGGGTTCAATCCCTGGCCTTGCTCAGTGGGTTAAGGATCTGGCGCTGCCATGAGCTGTGGTGTAGGTCACAGATGCGGCTTGGATCCCGTGATGCTGTGGCTCTGGTGTAGGCCAGCATCTACAGCTCCAGTTGGACCCCTAGCCTGGGAACCTCCACATGCTGCCAGAAGCCACCCTAGAAAAGGCAAAAAGACAAAAAACAAAACAAAACAAAACAAAAAGGCTGCTATGGGTTTAAGAGTTGAGCCAGGAGCTGGCAATTTGTTAGATACTTAAGTAGTGATGGGCTCATGAGCGTACAACCCACATCTAGCACCTACAGCCTTTGAGTCAGGCTTGGTACCCTAGAGCCTAAAGAACTGGGAGGGCAGAAGTTGCCACAGCCTTAGTTCATAAAGTTCTCCCTAAAATTATGGATTCCCAAATAAATTTCAGTTGGATTTGTAAGTACCCGGAACTCTATCCTCCCACATCTTTCCATGCCTGGCTTCACATTGCTCTGGTCTCCAGTCAAATGTCAATTCCTCAAAGAGGAATCATCCACCCACACTGAATAACCACCTCTACCTCCATCATTCTCTACCCAATCGCCATGACTATTTGCTTCTTACCAATCACTGAATTTTTGGTTTCCCTCTTTGACTTTCTACCTCTCTTGACTAGAATGAGAGCTCGGTTCAGGTAAAACACTTGTCTATCTCATCCATAGCCACTAGAAGAGCTCCTGGCACAGAGAAGGCTTTCAATAGATGTTCGTTTTAATAAATGAATGAAAGGATGGATGGATGGATGGATGGATGGATGGATGGATGGATGGATGAATGGATGGATGGATGGATGGATGGCTGGCTATGAATGAATGAATCTACCACTATTAGTACTCTTACATGTGCCAAGCATTATACTGAGCACTTTTCATACACTAACTCACTGATTTTAAAAAATCTCATTTTTTTGTTCAGGCAAAACCTAACAGGGAACCCTATATGTGACCCATACAACAAAACATAAACAAAGAAGCCAAAACAAACAGTGAGAGGTACCCAGCCACTCCTTCCTCTTCAGAGTCTTATATCTCACTTAATTATCTTACCAGTGCTGCTGGATATTAAGGATCATCAGTCCCACTTTATAGATTAGAAAACTAAGGCTCAGGAAAATTAAGCCCATGTCATCTGTCCAAGGTTATACAAGCTAATAAGTCATAGGACAAGGTTATAAACCAATTCTGTATGGCACTAATGATGTCCAACTTTCTAAACCATGATTCTAAAGAACCTACACATTCTCTGAAATCCCAGAGAACTCTTTCCAGAATAAATGAACAGTGAGTTGGTATTTTTTAAGCTTATTCGAATAAGATTGGAATAGCTTATTAGAGTGTTTAATAATTAATCGCTGTAGGTATATGAAGACTGACTTTTTCTTAACGAAAAATTTCAGGATGATATTATAATGTTAATATCCTCAGAAAGTACTCTCATATGACACAGACCTCACTGTTAATGGGAGAAAGTGTATTCACATTTTTTCAACAGATAATTCTTGAAAGCCAAAGTATTTAAGAATCTTCATTGCAGTAAGGTTCTATTACACAAGAAGTAGCGGCTTGGCAGTTTCTAAGAATTTAATAAATCTCTCCAGGAAAATGCTACTTTCAAAAGGAAATTTCAAAAGGGACTCAAGAATACGCTCTGTTTTCTTGTATTTGCATTACCACTAAAGAACCTTTGGGCTGGGACTGAGAAGCCAGAGAAAACAAAAATGTTTGTTTTGCATTATTTGGTGAGTGGTATTGTGTTACCATTTTTTTTTCTTTTAATATGAGAAGCCCACAGGTTTCCTGGTGCAGATCCATAGCTACAGAACACTTGTTAAGAGGTCTGTGGAATATCATTTTCACCAAGACACACTGTGTCTGTTTTTCAGATGACTTCAGTGAGAAAGGATAGCAGCCAAACCCAGTCCAAGAATAGCTGCCTTGCAGGACTTTGCACTCTCCTGCCCTTTCCTTTTACTTTAGGGGATATGATCCACATTTTGTGTGTGTATACACGTGTTAAAATATATATAACATAAAATTTACCATTTAAAGCATTTTAGGTATACAGAGGCATTAACTACATTCACATCATTGTACATCCATCACCACTACCCATCTCTAGAACTTCTTCATCATCCCAAACTAAAATCTATACCCATGAAAAATAACTCCCCATAAACCCCTCCCCACCAGTCCCTGATAACCACTGTTCCACTTTTTGTCTCTATAAATTTAACTACTAAAATAATTTCTTGACTACTCCAGTGTCTCATAGAAGTGAAATCACACAGTATTTGTCCCTTCATCATCCCACATTCTCCTTCAAAATAAGGGATAGTCTCCAGGGTTCCCAAAGGTTGTAGTTCTGCAGCATGACTCACAGGTGACACTTTGAAATGGTCATTGTTTATTTTTTTTTAATCACCAGACTCAGTAGTAATGGTGCTAATGAATCTGCAAAATCCATCAAACAATTTTATCAAGATATCATTTGGTATTTCCTCCTTCATTCAAGAAAAAGTGAGGAGGGGATTAATAAACTCTATAATCTTCTTTTTTTTTTTGGCCATGGGAGTTCCTGGGCCAGGGATCAAACCTACACCACAGTAGCGACCCAAGCCACTGCAGTGACAACACTGCATCCTTAATCCACTGCACCCATGGGTCAACTCCAATAAACTTCAGGCTTAAGGATGGAAAGTTAACAATTGGCCCAAGTCATCTTATAGAACCACCCATAAAGTCAGGAATTGCAGTCACAAAATCACTGTGGGAAAGGACCAGAAGGAATAAGAATTCTTAATCCTATAGCTTTTTGTGAGCCTTTAGGACTTGGTTTATGAGTTTTACTTTTATAGCTTTGTCTTCCCCCAGTGACAAAAAAAAAAAAAAAAAAAATAGAGAGAGAAAGAAATTTCCTGCATGAAGGGTGGAGGGAAGACTTGAAGGGAAAGCTCAGGAAGCAGCCAGGAAGGAATGAGCCTGGTGTGTCCATTCCTCTCTGCAGCTGGTCTGGAAAAATGGTAAATAAGAAGGCCTAGGACAAGTTGGCAGCTCTGGAGAAGAGAGGCAAGCAGGTGGCATCCAGGTTCCTGAGGAGGAAGAAGGTACCCAGGAGGATATGGCCAGGACTGAAGGCACAGCCCCTTGGAGTAGACTGAAGATACCTCTGCAAGGCCATGGTCAGAGCTGTGGGGACAGCTCTGGTGCTCTGGTCCACACAGCCATGGGATTAGAGCCTTTGGGAAGAGTCAGAGCACCAGGGCTTCCCCCAGTGCTTCAATGGACACATGGTAAGGAACCAAGAGATAACCTTGGTCCAGAGTCCTTCCAGAATATCAGTATCAGGACACTGATGGTCTCACGGAGGTTAGCTTCAGGTATAGGTGTATGGGGGAGATAAAGGAGGAGAAATGGGAGGACGAAGTAGCATTTAAACAGAAAGATCCTACTTGAATTCTTTCGGATTTACCACTGCCCTCAATACTTCGAGCCAACTGGTGCCCAGTCAGCTTCGATGCCTGCTTTTGCTTCCTCAACCAGACTTCAAGGTTTGTGTATGTGGATTTTTCTGGTGACACATGGACCCTTTCTGGTCTTGGCGTTGAGTTCTAGGAACATTGTATTGTGTTTCTGGTCTCCAGTACTGAGCTCTCTGCCTCTCTCCTTTGCCATATGGATAACATAGGTGATAAGGGCAGGAACGTAATGAGAGGAAGATAGAGCCGACTTAGACAAGCACTTACTACACTGTACTGCTCCTGTTCATACTTTGAGAACAGGAGTGCTCTGCTCACCCAAGATTCATGACACAGGCAGAAGAAAAATGTATCAATCCTCAAGTTTTACTCAGTTAATGTAGATACTCAGTTAATGTAGAACTGCCTTGCTCCTCAACCTTCTCCCCATTTCCCATTCTGTCAGGGGTGCCAGCTTGCTTCCCTCTGGGGAACTGGACTTAGTTTAAGAAATGTACAAGATTTGCATTAGTTTTCTTGGGCTGCCATAATGAAGTAACAGAAGTTGGTTGGCTTAAAACAACAGAGATTACTGGTACAACCACCATGGAAAACAGTATGGAGTTTCCTCAGAAAACTAAATACAGAACTACCATAGGATTCAGCAATTCCACTCCTGGCATACAGCCAGACAGAACTTTCATTTAAAAAGATACATGCACCTGTATGCTCATTACAGCACTATTCACAATAGCCAAGACATGGAAACAATGTAAATGTCCATTGACAGATGAATGGATTAAGAAGATAGGGTACATATATACAATGGAATACTACTCAGCCATTTGCAGCAACATGGACAGAGCCAGAGATTCTCATACTAAGTGAAGTCAGAAAGAGAAAGACAAATGCCATATGATATCACTTACATGTGGAATCTAAAATATGGCACAAATGAACCTATCTATAAAACAGAAACAGACTCAGACATAGAGAACAGACTTGTGATTGCCAAAGAGGAGGGGAAGAAAGTAGGAAGGGGAGGGAGTGGGAGAAGGAGGGAGTTTGGGGTTAGTAGATACAAACTATTACATTTATAATGGATAAAAAATGAGGTCCTGCTATATAGCACAGGGAACTATATCCAATCACTTGTGATAGACTATGATAGAAGATAATATGATAAAAACTATATATATATATATATATATATATATGTATATACACACACGTATAACTGGGTCACTTTGCTATATAGCAGAAATTGACAGAACATTGAATCTGGGGTTAATAGATGCAAACTATTGCATTTGGAGTGAATAAGCAATGAAATCCTGCTGTATAGCACTGGGAATTAAATCTAGTTAGTTGTGATGGAGTATGATGGAGGATAATGTGGGAAAAAGAATGTATATATGTATGTGTGACTGGGCCACTTTGCTATATAGTAGAAAATTGACAGAACACTGTAAACCACGTATAATGGAAAAAATAAAAATCATTTTAAAAAATGTAAATCAACTGTAATAAAAAAATTAAAAAAAAACAAATTTATTGTTTCATAGATCTAGGAGCTAGACATCCAAAATCAAATCAGGGAGCCAAGTTCCCTCTAGGACTCTGGGTAGACCCTCCCATTCTTCCTCCTAGGTTCCTGTGGTGGCCATCTAAGGTTGTTATCCTTTGACTTGCAGCTGTATCATTCTAACATCTACCTTTGTGATCACATGGACTTTCTCCGTGTGTCTCCCTCTTCACATGGCATTTCCTTCTTCTTATAAGGACATCATGTAAGATTAGGGTGCACCCTAATGATCTCATCTTAACTTGATTACAAACACTCCATTTCCAAATAAGGTCACATTCATAGGTTCTGGGGGTTAGGATTTCAACATATATTGGTGGACACATTTCAGCCCATGACAAGACTTTAACCGCAAACTCTTCCTTCATCGAGGACTCAGTCTCCTTGCCTTGATTTTGACTCGCTGGTTCCCGAACCCTTCCTCAAGACTGTAACGCTCTGTTACCAATTCCTCCTTTCTGTGTTGCTGGTTTTGACTGACAAATCTCACTTCTATTTACTGTCCTCCAGTTGATTAACTTATTGATCCTGTGGCTTCTGCCTGACTAGACAGACTTTGAAGCTAAAGTTGGTAGTTTCAGGGAATAACACAGACCTCTTCCCAGGACCAGGTCCCTAGCTCTGTGATACACACTGTGTCTAAGCCCACCCCCAGTTCGGCCCCTCCCTGATTCATCAATTCCAGAGGCCTCCTTAGATTCCGCTTTACTAGATCCAAAACTTCTAGGCCTGGAACAACCCAACCAGAGCATTCCTTTTCCAAAAGCAAAATTTTCTAGTTTGCTTTCTACACATTTCAAATTAAGATTATGTTCCTGATGTTAAAAATGATACCTCTCTGCCTCATGCAATTCTCATACAACTTTAGGCATCCATATATCCTTACTATAGGTTCTCATATTCATTATGAGAAGCAGGAAAAATTAACTAATTTAGGACAGTAAATAAAATAATTTAGACCAGTTGGGAATCCATTTATGAGAAAAAAATACGTAATTTCTTTAAGATCAAGTAATTAAATTAGTTCATGTTTACATTAACAAAAACATAAACGAAATGCTGCAGCAATTTTTTTTCAACTTTTGGATGTTAAAATAAGTCTTAGCCACAAATTATTTGAAGGCAATTTTTTAAACTTTAATTATTGGATTAACTGTATTAATTTTCCATTTACCATGTTGGTATAACCCTGATCTAAAACCAGATCTACATACAGGAGAAAACACAGCTAGTCCATTTGCTCACCACCCTCTTTCTAAACAATAGTGCCTTGTTAGTTTAGAGAGATCTGACTATCTCTCAAGTCCAGAAAAACTCAGGCACTTTCTAAAGAGCCACAATTTCCATTTCTTCAACACAGAGAGATGGCCAATGATAGAATTAAACACGGAAGTTCCCAAGAGCCATGTCATCTTCTAGCTGTAAAAAAAATCGCATTGCTCACAGTCTATAAAAAGATTACCAGCTTGGCCATGCTCATGGTCCACAAACATAAACTGAAGGACATCATTTGAATCTTCCAATTGACTACATACATGAACTCAAAGAAAGTCACCAACAATCTTGCCACTACTAGTCATTCTGGCAATTGATATGTGTGCGTGCATTTCTCTAGGCGGCCTGGTCCATCCCTGTGAAGTTTTAAAATAAATCATCCTCATTTGGTGGAAAGGAACTCAGAAAGGACAACTGACCAGCTCATTTTGTTGCCATCCAATCCAGCCAATTCTCCAGCCACTCCTTCTTCTCATGGGGCCACCAAAGGCTAAATGAAACATTTCCATCCTCTGCCAAGAACACGTGCCAGTATTTACTAGTACTTATGCAAAATAATTTTCCAGAATTATTTCTCAAAAGGTGAAGGCTCAGTTGCCTTATAAAATTCCACAATGGAATAATAAGAAAGAAACACACAGTCCCAGAGGCACAGGTTATCAATTTTATGCACAGGGTGAGTATGTCTTACATATTTCAACTAAGCTGGAATTACAATAACCCCATGTCTCTCAAGAGAAATGGTGGCTGCTGCCAAAATGAAGATGTGCTCTGTTTTACTTTCACAACAGGAAGTATTCCCGGTTGGATTAAAATGACTGGCATGAAGGCTTGAAGATGCTGCCTCACCACCTGATTTGTCACCATGTCCACGTGATCTTGGAGGGCTGAATGATATAAAGTGATCTTGGTATTCATTCATTCACTTAGTCATTCATTCAGCCAGCATGTAGTGAGCACTTACCATATGCAAAGCATTGACCGAGGACCTCTGAATTCAAAGATGAAGAAGAAAATGTTCCTTCTTGCATGGGATTCATAATCTAATAAAGACATTTCTCTAATCTCATATGTATTGCCTTTGTATCAATCAGGGTTTTTGAGCTGTAAGCAATAGAACCTTCTCCAGTTTGCTTACAAATATAGAAATCTTAGGAAGGCTGAGGGACAGCTCCCCTAATCTTGGATCAAGGCAAGAAACAGGCCTCAAAAAGGATCCTTCACAAGTTTCTAGAATGTAAGAAAAAATATAGCAAGCTTTCAGGATCCTTCACTCTAAGTGAATGTTCTCTGTTTTCAGTCTTTGTCACATCACGCTGGATTTTAATTAGTTTATATTGTGTCACATATCCACTCCCTTACCAGGAATAGATTGAATGACAGACTCACCAAGATTGTCTCCAATAGAGAAGAAGCAGTTTTCCCAAAGCAAACCCAGGTGCTCTTTCTAGAACAGAGAATGGATTCTAGGCAAGCAGAACAGCCCTGCTCTAATCTTTATTCCTCTCCTTCTCCATGGCTAAAGCCACTTATCCCTTACCTGAAAGCTAACCTTACCCTCGGTTTGGAAGGGGCCCAGTCAAACAGCTCAGAAAGTCAGTATTAATTCAGCCTTAGCTCAAGTCCCACTCAGCACTTGTACCTGACTCTGATCACCAGGTCTGCTGAAGACCTGAGTTTTGGGTACCAAGCATCCATCACATTGGCATCCATCATCTTTGCACCCATCATATTGGCATCCATCATCTTTGCATCTATGGTACCTGGCACAGGACCTGCTGCAGAGGTGCTTAGGAACTGCCGCTGGTTGATGCATTTTTAGCAGAGTCCTGTCTTCTTTGCGTTGCCACTGCTGCCTGAATAAACTGTCCAAATATTCTAACACTTAACCAAGCTAGGGCCCTCCCTCCTTATTTCCACCTAAAACTGGACTTCTTCCCTTGAATCTGGGCAGCAAAACTGCATAAATGAGAAACAATACTTTTGAATCAGAAAAGGCCGGGTTAAACCCAGATTCTTTCACTTACTATGTGATCTGGAATAAACTGTACCGTGCTAAACCAGAGCTCCTTAACATGGGTACAATAACATTTTTTTTTTCTCTTACAGCCTCACAGACACTATGTCAGGTTCTTAGCCGGCTGAGCCACAATGGGAACTCCACAAACGGGTACAATAATATTTACCTCATTAGGTTGTTACAGGGCTTAAATGAGATTAGGGTATTTAAACATTACTTAGTACAGCATCTGGCAGATAGTAAAATGTTTAATAAATCATCCTTGATCCCCCAATCAAACATTTCAGAATTATGTGTATTAGTGTCAACTTGTTGCTATTTGACGCTCTGGATTTCAAATCCCTGCTTATATTCACCTCCAAGTCTTGACTGCTCCCACGTTTCAGCTTTCCACTTCCCATGCTATGGACTGGCCTCGGCCAGTGATGCATCCTGATCTTTCATTGCTGGCTGCATCCACTCTGCCAGCACTGAATCCCTGGAGCCAGGCTCAGTGCCCTTCCCCCCAAGTTGCAGACTCAGGCTCAAACCTCTCTCAGCCTTCTCCCCCCTCGTACCCTGACAGGCATGACCTAGGGACGTGGCCCTTCAGATTCACTCATCCTCATTACAACTGTTGTGACAACAGTTGGTTCTGCCTCCACAGAAGCAACTCTCCTGGGGCTGTCCCACACTCACTAGATTGCTCAGCACTTTCTGATTTTTTTGTTTGCTATAATTATCTGGATAAACCTTTAGTTCCTTAAATTTAGGGAAGGCTTTTTGCCCTCATTAGCGAATAGCTTATCTAAAACACATCCATCAATTTCTATATGCCAAGCACTGGAAGTAGAGATGCACGAGACACAACAGCTGTTTCTATGAAGCCAAGAAGAATCACAGGGAGGCCATTGCTCCTCATCCCCTTCTGTTTTAACCAGCAAGCAATGATGACACTGATAACCTAAAAAAATCCATCCCAAACAGTGGGTAATAAAGATACCACTTAGGTTGGGTTTTAGAGTGCTCTTTGGCAATGGCATTTGTAGAGATCTACAACAATCACAAGAGCAGCATTCAATGAATGTTCATATCCAACACCGAGATCAAGACATGGAACACTGGAGTTCCCATCATGGCTCAGCGGAAACGAATCTGACTAGTATCCATGAGGATGCAGGTTTGATCCCTGGCCTTGCCCAGTGGGTTAAGGATCTGGCATTGCTGTGAGTGGGGGGGGTGTAGGTCACAGACACGGCTTGGATCTGGCGTTGCTGTGGCTGTGGTGTAGGCTGGCGGCTACAGCTCTGATTCGACCCGTAGCCTGGGAACTTTCATATGCCATGGGTGTGGTCCTAAAAAGACAAAAAAAAAGGCATGGAATGTTGTCAGAATACCAGTGGCCCTCCCCTGCTCCCTCTCAACCACTCTCCATCACTGAGAATCACTGACCTGACTTTGGATGGATTCATACAGAAGGCACTCTTGACTGGTTTCTTTCATTCATCCCTGAAGTTGTGATGTTCTTCAGCGTGACAATTTGTTCATTCTCCTTTTCTGAATAGTACTGCTTTAGATGAATATTTTACACTTTATTTATCTGTTCTCCCTACATGAACATCTCTTTTGTTTCTAGTTTGCAATATAACGAATAATGTTGCTTTAAATATTCTAGCACACTCCTTTGGGTTCACCTCTGTACTATTCTCTGTTCAGTTTATACCCAGGAGTGAGATGACTAAGTCATGACATTCATATATATATATATTTTTTCTTTTTAGGGCCACAACCACAGTCTATGGAAGTTCCGAGGCTAGGAGTCGAATCAGAGCTGCAGCTGTTGGCCTGAACTACAACCACAGCAACATGGGACCCAAGGGGCATCCGTGACCTACCAACACACTGGATCATTAACCCACTGAGTGAGGCCAGGAATGTCAAACCCACATCCTCATGGATATTAGCCAGATTCTTAATCCACTGAGCTATGATGGGAACTCCTATTCAATTTTAACAGATATTTCTACATTTTTTTTTCTTTTGCACGTATTGTTAAAGATGCTGCTATTCCAGAGAAACAGTAGTTCATGTGTGGAAGCCTGACTCTATGAGATCTAAGAAGCTGATTCTAGGACCTGTACGCACAGCTTCTTGCTCTGTGTTTTCTCTTTGTGCTCAGAGGAGACCATTTTTATTACCTGCTGGGCAGGTGCACAAAGGCACCATCAAATCAAGAGCCATGCCGTCCCCTGGAAAGCTGGTAGGAGTCCTCAGAGCTGACAGTATAGTTTACCTTGGGCTTCAGGAGCCTCCTGGAGACAAAGAAGGATCTGATCAGAGAAAAAGAATGGGAGGGGTAGGACAGGTCAGAACACCAGCACACAAAATCCAAAAACAGGTCTTCAAGGTAAAGGAGGTACCGGGGCAGGTACTGCAGAACAAATGGAGAGCAAGAGGGAATTACAGAATGACTAGTAGGGAGGCACCTAGGCAAATACCTGAGTGTAGGGCAGTCACCCACCAATACCTGCCTCACTTCCGTTTTCTGCAGTGTAGCAGTGGGTAGCCAAGCAGCCAATAAGGAGAGGGAAGAAGCAGACAGTGTGCTAATTTCCTGGCTCACTACCTTCTCAAGGTAATTGCTTCAAAGACCAGACCTAGTGGCCGAACTGCCAAAACTCTCCTCCACACTTTCAAACCTTTGAAACAGCCACATCTACTGGTGCCATCCATTGGGAAAGCAATAAGCAACAGATAATGATCCATAAGACACTTTCATTCCTTAATGCATAAACGAACTTCTGAGAATTTATTGTAAGGTTACCATACAATACAGAAAAAAGAAAATAAAATATATTGACTTGTACATGGTAAGTATACCTATATTGCTTTAAAAAAAAAAAAGATGAGGACAACCTAAATGTCCATTAGTAGTAGACAGCATATCAATTTAATTGACACTTATAAAATCATTAAAACTAATTAAAATTAAGCTTCTGTGCAAACTTGTTTAAATTAAAGTCTCAGGAGATAAGACTGTACAGACATTAAGACTGCAGTGAAACTGGAGTTCCTGCTGTGGTTCAGTGGGTCAAGAACCCAACATAGTCTCAGTGAGGATGCGGGTTTGATCCCTGGCCTCGCTCAGTGGATTAAGGATCCAGCGTTGCCACAAGCTGCAGTGTAGGTCACAGATGCTGCTCATATCCAGTGTTGCTGTGGCAGTGGAATAGGCTTGCAGCTGCAGCTCTGATTCGACCCCTAGCCTGGAAACTTCCATATGCCATGGATGCAGCCACGAAACAGAAAAAAAAAAAATTTACAGTGAAATAAATATGCATCTGGAAGTCAACAAAACTTAAAAGGAAAGAAAAGAGCTAATACTACTTGCTCATTGCACACTAGTGCTGTTCTGAGTGTTTTACACAAATTAACACATCCTCACAACAATCTTATGAAGTAAGGAGTATCACTAACTCCATTTTACAGATGAGGAAACCAAGCCAAAAACTGCTAAAGTAAACAGCTCAGAATACTTGAGCTCTGTCTCAAGTGACAGAGCTCAAGTATTCTGACCTCCAAGCCCTTAATACTTAAGCCATTACTATGACACTATGAGTCATAAGTGGAAGTGGGACTATTAGATTGTCCCATATTTGTATGGGAAATATTTTAGTATCTTTATAACTAAATCAGGTATGATGAACATTTGATATGACATCCATTATGTCTCTGGTACAGAGCTAAATTCTTTCACAGGCATCATTTCACTAAATGTTTGTGAGATTTATGTCATGGGGACTACTAATATTTCTTTTAGAGATTACAAAATAACAGTTACGTCAGCTAATTCATTATAAAATCCTCAACTACAAACAAAAGAAAGCAAACCCTACAACCTTCTCTAAATCCACACGGGACATAGAAACCCCACAGAGAAAAATCATCTCGAATAAGAGCAACGTCAAGGACCTCCTCCTGGGAGAAAACCAACCCACAGGAAGTAGAGAGTTGACAAAATGACAAAAAAATGTCGGCTTTCTGCTAGAATTGGACCAAATTGTAGGAAAAAAGCTTAGAGCATAAAACTAAGTAATATTAGTTAATTATCGAGAGGCTATAAAATGGCCATTGAGAAGGAAAGAGCAACAAATGATCAGTTGGGAATTTGGGCATTTTCTTGTAGTCACTATGAATCAGTTTATCAAATGTTCATGAATCACTGAAAATGGGTGCTCCCTGAGGGCAGGAACTATGGAAAGATTCTTTGAGGATATAGGTGACAAAAAACCTTTGGCCTTGAAATCAGTCTGAGATTGGAAAGACTGCCTTAGTGCTGGGGCAACAAGATTTTTCCAGGCCTGGAATCTGGGCATTATGAATTAGGCCTGGATGACATGCTTCACTGAGTGTCAAATTATTGCTGTATATTTACACACATACACATGTGTACCTGTGTACACTGCTGACCCTTGAACAATATGAGTTTGAACTGTGAGGGTCCACTTATACGGATTTTTCAACCCACCAGCGGTGGGTTGAGTCAGCAGATGGAAAACCATCGATATGGGGAATCAAGGACACGAGACAGAGAGGCAGATATAAGTTACATATGGATTTTTGACTGCATGGAGGGTCAGCACCCTGAATCCGCCTAGTTCAGGGTCAACTCTTTGCATTTACAAGTATATACATACAGATAGATATAGATACAGATATAGATAAAGAGTTGGTGAAAGTTAAAGTAGTTGGGAGTTACGGAGTTCCCGTCGTGGTTCGGCAGTAACAAGCCCAACTCGTATCCATGAGGACTCAGGTTCAATCCCTGGCCTCACTCAGTGGGTTAAGGATCAGGCATTGCCCTGAGCTGTGGTGTAGGTCACAGACGCGGCTGGGATCCCAGCATTCCTGTGGCTGTGGCATAGGCCTGTAGCTACAACTCTAATTTGACCCCTAGCCTGGGAACTTCCATATGCCACGGGTGTGGCCCTAAAAAGACCAAAAAATAAATAAAGTAGGTGGAGTTACAAAACACAAAGAGCACCTGCTCTACATAGATCGCCAAGACCACGGCTGTTCGGACTTGTCTCTATTATTATAGATATTCACATTAACATTAGAAGCCTGGGGAGCATCATGACCAACTTCCATATTTGTTTCATTTATATCTCCTATTCTAAAGGGTTATGTTAAACTAGGTCTAAGGCAAAGTTTCACCCATTCTTGAAATCGAACTTGCCTCCAGTTTCTGCCTTGACACAGGGCTGCATCTTTTCCAGTCGTCATCTTGTCCCCAGCACATAGCACAGTGCCCGGCCCATGGTAGGCACTCCAGGTTGAATAAACTACTGTTAGGTGAAAATCAGACAGGAGGCCATGGTCCCACCTGCAAGGAGCTCACGGGCACTTCAGGAAGTAAGGACTGAAGTTAAAGAAGGAGACAGATGTGCAAAAGTGCAGGGGGTAGACACCTTGTTAACAGGGGGTCTGGCAGAGGGAAGGATTTGTGGAGAAGGGGGCTCTGGATTGGAGGCAGGGTGAGAGGGTGGGGGGGATCTGGGCTGTAAAGGTGCAGGGGGCACCCCCATGCTGCTTCCAGCCAACTCTTGGCAAGTCTCCTTACTTTCCTGAAACGCTCAACTGGCATCACCAGGTCAGGGCAGAGACTGGAGGACACTTACCATTGAAGCGTGTTAGAGCTGGAAAAGAGATTTTCTCATCTAACTCTCTCGTGTTACAATAAGGAAACTGGGACAATGGGAGTGAAAGTGCTTCTCCCCAGGTCACAGGCTATTCCTCAGGGAGCCAGATCCTGGAATGCTTTCCCTGGAGGACAGTGGGCATTTTTACATGTCCGTGATAGGAGGGGCACCACGTGTGTCAGAGAAAGACGTCAAGTCACAGCAGAGCCAATGCAACTGACTTGCTAAAGATGAAAAAAAGGCAATCAGTCTGGTTACCCAGTGTCGACTTAGCCTAGGGGCAGTGAGAGTATAAAATCCTATGGGCAGATCTGGAACGTATAAATCAGAATGATTGGGTATAATAATTCAGCTATCAACCATTAGCCCAAGAGAAAGACATTTCCCTGGGAGGAGGGAAATAGAAAGAAAGCTTTGTTAGACCTTGCACTCAAACCTGGTGAAAACATCAAAATAATCTCATTAAAGGGTAACGTACTTACTCAAGACAGGCAAAAGGAGTTCACAGCAGTCTTAAAAATCTGTTTAAGGAATTCCACTTAATTCTCCCCTCAGTATTCTGGGTTTGTTTCTTGTTTCTTTTCAAATCTGCCTGTAGGTTAATACTTGGATCATTATATTTAGAGTAAGGGCCTATCCCTACAAACACTTTTTAAAATAAATGTTCCTTCCACAACCTAAGGACCAGTTGGTACTAAATCATTCCTTTCTAGTTCCTCTATTAACACATTTTCCTGAAAATCTCTTAAGGCAGAGAGGTGACCTGTCTTCCCATTTTTTTCATAGGCAGTAGTTTCTTTTAGACCAGGAGATGATAAACAAGGTCATTCTAAACACCAAAGAAATATTTCCAGAAACCAACAGCATCCATGGTATGCAATTTTATTTTATTTTTATTTTTGGCTGCCCTGTGGCATATGGAGTTCCTGGGCCAGGGATCAGATCTGAGCCACAGTTTCAACCTAAGCCACAGCTGCAGCAATGCCAGATCCTTAACCCACTGGGGATTGAACCTGCATCCCAGTGCCCCCAAGATGCCACGGATACCACTGTGACACAAGGGGAACTCTCCCAGGGGATGCAATTTTTAAAAATGAATGGTTAACAATCCTGCCAAATTACAGGCACCCCTTCCCTCTTACTACATGGCAAGGGATAGAGTTTTCCATGGTTGACTCTCTTTTTTAATTGGGTGAATTAAGTGAAGGTAAGAATGAAAGCATAAAATTACAGCATAAAGATAAAGACAATATATGGGAGATTGGAGGATACAGGTGTTCAGTGAAAGAGTAGGAAAATGCACTTGTTTGCTTTTTTAAAATGTTTGTATCTCCTTTTTATTTAACATTGTACATGTATATGTGTGTGTTATCTGTGTGTGTGTGTGTGTGTGAGTTGCATATAAAAGCAGGTGTAATTCAGGCCCTGGAATCACATTTCTTTTGCCTATGTCCTTGTTCTGTACCCTTTATATTTATTCCTTAATATACTTCCAAGAAAAAAAATGAACTTCGGTTTGTGAATTTGTCCACTAGCCTTGGTGCGTTGCATTTTTTAAATTAACCCAGTTCTTTCCTCCTTGCACCCTTGATTCATGTTTAGCCACGTGACATGTTGGTAACAGACTGACGTAGATGTGGTTGTTGTGCCAGTTCCAAGCCTAAGCCTTAAGATGTCTTGCAAGCCTCTGCTTGCCCTCTTGCACCTACGCTGCCACCATGCAAAGACTTGCCCAGCCTAGCCTGCTCATTCAAGAGAAGGATGAGGATTACATACAGCAAAATAAATCTGGCCAAGCCCATTCAAAGCAACCAAGAGAGCCAGTCACTGTCAGTAGAGCCACCCAGCCAAGGAGCACTGACCCATAGCTGATCTATAAGGCTTTGAATAACAATAATACTACAGGAATAATAACTATTATACTTATAGTCGAGGTATAATAATAACATAATAATAGTTTTGGGTTTTTATCCCCTGAGTTTTAGGATGGCTTATTATGCAGCTAGAGCCAGAAAGTGTACTAGATTTGCTTAGACGTTCAACAAGCAACAGGTGTCATCCTAACACATTTTGAGCGATAGGGAAGACATTTTTCTGCCCATGTAAATGAAAGCTAGTACCAGCCTTTACCTTTTTCCTGGCATTACAAGGATTCAATGCCTACAAATTTCTTACTCTAGAAAACTCACACAGATGAACACAAAGAATTATGCTATGATACAGTGAAAGAGAAAAAAAAGAGAGAGATGAAGAAAAAGGAAGGAAGGAAGGAAAGAAGGGAGGGAGGAAGGGGGAAGGGGAGGGGAAGAGGAGGGAAAGGGAGGGGAAGAGGGGGGGAAGGGAAGGAAAGAAAATACTCCTCTCCAGAGATCACTGCTTGGCTTAAAAGGATACACATTAAAGCAATGACTAAATATACACACCCAGACAGATAACTAAGGCATTTGTTGGAGATGATAAATTTCAAATAATCCAGACAACTGATTTGCATTAGAAGAGATAGGTGAAAGACATATCAGAACATCCAAAGGACATGGTACCCCAGTGACATCTGCTAGATGAAACCCAATGTAGTCTTTCCTTCCAGGCTTTCATGGAAGTCTGATGAAAGGAACGCCAGCTGAGAAACCTCCCAGAGGATTCTTCTCCCAGAATTTGAGTAACAGCCCTGGCCTGCAGTCCAGTGAATCACAGAGGCTGTGGCACCCTCCTGGCTCAGCTGTGACAGGCAAGCCATGGACTCCTCACACTTGACATCATATAAGTGCAGTTGGGCTGAATGGGTGACTAATTACTAACGTGCCCTGCCCTCCACCTAAGGCCTTACCACCCAAATTGCCAAGGAGATAACTGTTGGCCAGGTCCACACTACTAAGAGAAATCATACTTTAGCTCAGCAGCCGTCACCTGAACATTTAATGAGAGCTCCATCAGGAAGAGTTGTGTGTGCCCCATTTGACAAATACAAGCGCAGACAGAGACAAGGTCAGACACATCCCTATCAATCAGAAATTGGCACCAAGACAGCAAAGCAGTCACTGGGAAAGATAAGAAGTTTGGAGGTGGGTGTGGCAAGGAGCACCCTGGCCAGGCTGCAAAGCTATCTTCTCATATTCTGCAAAGCCTGGAACTGATAAAGACCAAGCAGGCTCCACCTTCAGTCAGACCCTCATCCGCATGCCCATGGAGCTAGGGCACCAGATCAATTTCACGCTGTCAACACCTTTTCCCCTGTCCTATCGGGCATGGCCCATGCAACAATCCAGCAACTAAGAGCACTTAGTTGTCGCTAATAGCATCCAGATTCCCAAGCCCTAATCCTGGGATGTTTACCTAGTCTGGGTTGATGGAAATGCATCCCACTTTGGAGCTGAAGGGACAGGCAGCATGCTGCTGACACTGCTGGAGAGAGGGCCTCTTGTTCCCCAGGGATTCTTGTGTCATTAGTGGAAGGAGGCTGGCTCCTTCCTGGGCAACATCACTATTGCTCTTGGATCTGTAGGATTCATTCCTTTCACCTCACTCTTCTCTTACAAGGAAAATCCTCTATCTTCTTTGGAGAGCAGATAGCGCGTAGCAGTTATTCACAACTGAATTTGAGTTTAGCTAGATGGTCTCTGTCCAAAAGAGAAGAGTTGATGATGAAAGAAAGGCCATTCAGTTGGGTTGGTAAAAAAGTCAGTTTGGAGTTCTAGCCAATACCAGAGGTGGGAGAGGCCTCCCAAGTATAGACTCCAGACTTTCAGAGGCATCTGCGAGGATGAACCGGTATGGACCTATCCACTGACAGTGGGAGGGACTCGACTGGGATGGGAGGGGACAACAAAATCTGAGAGGGGACCGTGGAAAGGGCGGCTCCAGGGATGAGCCATTCACAATGCCTCCACAGTGGGTCATGGAACCCCGCTTTCTCCCCAAAAGCTAAGTGCTGGAGCAGTCACAGGTGTGCTCAGCTGTCCAGGTGAGCTGAAGCAGCCAGAGCCCTTGCAGCTGCCTCCATATAACCTACATTTACCATCCAAATATTGTTATTTTCTATGAGTGCCATGAAGTGAAAAAGGCCATCTAGGAAGCTCCTACATCAGCTTAATGGCTTAACAGAGCAAGGGGTCTTTTGGAAAACCTCTGCTTTTACGAGCGTGAACCACTTACAGATGTTTCCTGAAGCCAGACAATCTGATTCGTCATCCCAGGTCTCTCCGGGTCCATCTGTACCCCCATATTCTCATCTACAAGACCAGGGGACCGAGCCTGACGATCTTCAAAGTTTCTTCCAGCTCAAAATCGCCACTGACTTCCTGACCTTTACACTCTGCCACTTCCGCCCCCCTCCAGCCACCTGATCTATCTGAGGTCTCAGCTGAAATGCCACACTCAGACCCGCAGACGTGGACTGGTTTGAACCCCTCTGCTGTACTGTACTTCCCCTTTGAAAAGTTCCCTCATACTTGCAATTCCTTCCTCCCTTCCTTCCTTCTTGCAGTATTTCTGGAGGGAGGAGTGACCCTGATGAGAGCAGGGGTTTAGAAGTTGGACTGATGCATTTAAGTCTCTGTGTGACCTTGAGAAAATCACTTAGCCTCCCTCTACCTCACCTCAGGGATCAAAATGGAATCAATAACCATCTCCACATCTCAGGCTGCTGTGTGGGTTAAGGTTGGCAAAGCACAGCACCTGGCATAAGGTAAGCACTCCGTAGGTCAGCAGTGACAATCTTCACGATGCCTTCTTTACGCTGGACCAGGCCTCTATCCAACATCATTCTCCTCTTAGGCTATAATTCACAAGTGCGCCTTTAATAGCTGAATCTCCAGGGCCTTGCACAAAGCCCAGCATATCATCACAGGACCAGGGTTCAAAATATTGTTGGACTATTGCCTTTGGAATGGATAAGCAATGAGATCCTGCTGTATAGCGCTGGGAACTATGGCTCGTCACTTATGATGGAGCATGATAATGCGAGAAAAAAGAAGCTATACATGTACGTGTAACTGGGTCACCATGCTGTACAGCAGAAAACTGACAGAACGCTGCAAACCAGCTATAATGAAAAAAAATTAAAATCACTATATAAAAAAATATATACCTTTGTTTGAGTGAATTAATGAACACAAGTAGCTTGCTTTGTTTTCAGACCCATCCATTTCTCTCGGTGCTAATTTTCACAGCTAAAATGTTCTGCCCCTTCAGCTTCAACCAAAGCTTGCTTTGTCCTCAATCTTCGTGGATAGCAAGAACCAATGTACGTTTCGCTGCTCACCAGAGAAATCGTACCGTTTGGGGAAGTCACATGAATACCTTTCTCTAAACGTCTTCCTCCCAGCTCCCCAGTCTAATTGCCATTTACGGAATAACCGTTCGGGTAGCCAAGTTATCATTCTCAATGGAAAGGGGAAAACTCAAAAATGTATGTATTAGATTTCCAGATGTAGCCAACCCTTGTTTTTTTGCCTAAGTGGTGTTGACAATTGTTGGAAAATCATTTGATAATGATCCAACTATCTAGAACCTCTTTATTTTATGCCTGTTAAAAGAAAAGAAAGTTATTACCCAGGAAAATTTCCAGACTGCCATAAAAAGAAAAGTGTCTGCTGCCAAGAACCATCTGCCATAAAACCTCCCCTATCAGCTTCTTACCTTTATGTATCTGCAAAGCACCCTTTTTAAAATGAGGAAAGACCATCAATCATTTCTTTGAAGGTGAATTGCAAATGTTTAATGCAGAAATTAAGTATCACGAAATAGGAAATAAAGTGTGGCGTTCTAAAATTAAACGTGGGCATCTCCCAGAGAGGAGTACAAGCATGGAGACTATAGAATCAGTGGTGTCACTTCTGGTGACCTGGCCCCTCAGTATCCATGTCAGCTACAGAGGGTGAGAGTGGCAGTGCCACTGGCTTTAAAGGGTTTTTATGGGAATCCAATGCAACAAGAGCAGTGAGAGCACTTTGAAAAACTAGATGTGGAATGAAAATGAAAGATATAATCTTTCTTAATGAGAGAAAAAGAACAAAACAAAAACCTGGATGAGCAGTTCCACGTTGGTGTGGTTCAAAGCTGTTGCAATGAAGATGCAATTACATAAAGAGATTGGGAAGTTCCCATTGTGGCACAGTGGAAATGAATCAGACTAGTATCCATGAGGCTGCGGGTTTGATCCCTGGCCTCGATCAATGGGTGGGGGATCTGGTATTGCCGTGATCTATCGTGTAGGTCGCAGAGGCAGCTTGGATCCCACGTTGCTGTGGCTGTGGTGTTTGTTTGTTTGTTTGTTTGTTTTCCATTTCTTGAGCTGCTCCCGAGGCATATGGAGGTTCCCAGGCTAGGTGCCTAATTGGAACTGTAGCCACCGGCCTACGCCACAGTCACAACAACTCAGGATCTGAGCCCCATCTTCGACCTACACCACAGCTCACGGCAACGCCAGAACCTTAACCCACTGAGGAAGACCGGGGATCAAAGCCGTAACCTCATGGTTCCTAGTCGGATTCGTTAACCACTGAGCCACACGACGGGAGCTCCTGTAGCTCCAATTTGACCCCGAGCCTGGGAACCTCCATAGCCGTGGGTCCGGCCCTAAAAAGCAAAACAATAAAACAAATTTGAAAAGGGATTCAAAGTCAGTGGTTCCCAAAGTTGGCTGAGAATCCAAACCCCTGTGAATCCCTGCTCAATAAAACTGAAGTCTAAAGCCCACCACAGACCTACTGAATCAGAATTTCCATAGATCTACAGAGTTAGAATCTGTGCCCTGGACCTGGAAATCTGTATTTACACACACTCTCCAGGAGAGGCTGATGGGGAGATTGGGGAAGCACTGGACAGGACGACGTCCAAGCACCTCTGTAGCAGGGAAAAAAGAAAACTTGTCATCTTCATTAATGTCTGCCACCAGAACTAATGATTCCCACGTTAAATTCTACTGTGTGTTGCCCTGCCTGACCCCAACCAATGCCCATCAATCAGAGGGACAGATAACAGCCTGCCACTGGCACCAGCATCCACCCACAGCAGGTGTTAAAGGGAAGGTACCAGAGGAGGCAGGGGAAGATGCCCCTCCCCCTCTGCACCCAAGGAGTGGCCAAAGCTGGTTCCAACCTGGCTACCAGTACCCCAGAGATGGGCCACTTTGTGTTATATTCACTATTTCGAAGATCCAAATGGAAACTGGACCTTTATCCAGAATAACTAAGTTCTGAGGTATCCCTCCATCCCTCCTTTCTTCCTTTAAAGCTTATCTATGAGGTACCCACTGTGTGCCTGGCCCTGTGCTAAATACTAGGGGGGCCATGCCAACATGCAGCTCACGGTCAGGGAAGATCCAATACCATGATTCCCCCCTCCCTGAAATGATGTCACAAAGGAAGTGAACTTGGCTACAGAGCCCATAACAGAGGAATCTGACCCTGTCTGGAAAACTGACCCATGTGATATAAAGATCAGGCAGAGGAAACAGCTTATACAGAGGTCCTACTGGACCAAGGCCAAGGTGGCCATCCCAGAGGATGAAGGAAGATGGGGTGACATGAGGTGATGCTGAAGAGGCAGATCAATGCTTGTGGGTCGTCCATTTAACACTTTTGGACTTGATCACATGAGCAATGGGAAGGCATGAAAGGGCTGTTAGCCATGCAGAGAAGGGGCCTGACAAGGGCATTCTATTTGCAGCATGGGAGCAAGTTGAGACCAGGAGGTAATTAAGAGGCTATTGAGGGAGCCTGGTAGCTCCGCCATGGCGCTGGCCATGGAGATGGGGAGAAATGGACATTTCAGTGGATAACATCAACAAGGGTTGAATTAGATTTTTCCTGGGAAACAGAAAATATTATAATCTACTTTGCTGCAGGAGATACATTCCAAGAACCTCAGTGGATGCCTAAAACTTTGGATAGTACTGACCCCTGATATGTTCTTCCTACACATACATGCCCATGATAAAGTCAACTTATTAACTAGGCACAGTAAGATATTAACAAAAAATAACAGATCATGAAACAGAACAAGTGTAGCAATCTACTGCAATAAAAGTTATGTGAATGGGGGGATCTCCCGCTCTCTCAAAATGTCATATAGTACAAATTTAATGCCTTTTCTGTCTTAACTAAGCACTTATCCTGCACTATGGCCGTTACTTTTGCAGTGTGAAGTGCAACAGCCAAACTAGCACAAATTTCTTTTTCCTTCTTCACAATTTCATGGATAGACAATTCATTCTTACTGTAGGTCTTGGCAACCTCAGCATAGGGTTTTTTTTCTTTCCTTATTAAGTTGAGAACTTGCACCTTTTCACTAAAGAGAAGCATTTTACGGCTTCTCTTGGGCAGATCCGAATTGTCAGCATCATTAACTATGCTTGTGCTTGGAGGCATTGGTGAGTAAAATAAGGGTGACTTGAACACAAGCACTGTGGTACCAGTCGATCTGATAACGGAGATGAACCAGCAGGCAGAATACACAGGACAAAAGGGTGATTCACATCCTGGGAGGTACAAGGAGGGAAAGCATGGGATTTCATCATGCTACTCAGAATGGCGCACACTTTCAAACATGAGTTGTTTATTTCTGGAACTTTCCATATAATATTTTTGGACTGCAATTGACTGCAAGTAACTGAACCCACAGAAAGCGAAACCATGGATAAGGGGGAGCTGCTGTATTCAGTTTGGCCAGAGAGTAGGGCAAAGGGTGAGAGGAATAATCAGAGGTGTCTCTGCAGTAAAAAGTTTTAGAAATTGTGATCCAGCCAACTTCTTATACAGATGAGGAAGCCCTGCACCTAGAGCTGTTAAGCAACTTGTTTAGGGTCATATTTTGGTTCAATGACAGAGAGAGGGCTAGAATATTCGCTGCCCCAGGATCGGTATGGATGATAAAATGAAGGGATTAAACCAGCTGAGGCCAGATTCACCATTAAGCCAATATCAAGCTCTGCAAAGCTGTTGGAAAGAAAGGAAATGTGTTTGGTGGCCCGCAGGCTCTGGCTGGCCTGGACCTGATAAAGCTTCGTGCTCCAGCTCATCACTAGGAGAACAAAGAGGATGCAAAGAAGAAAACCAAAGGTGCTATCTCAGGATATTAGCACTACATCTACTAACCCCAAATGAGGTCCTACTAGGAACTATATCCAGTCTCTTGGAATAGAACATGATGGAAGGTAATACGAGAAAAAGAGTGTACATATATGTACAACTGGGTCACTTTGCTCTATAGCAGGAATTAGCACAACATTGTAAATCAACTGTATTTTAATTTAAAAAAAAAAAAGATATTAGTACTACCAATCTCCTTCCCTCCAGCCAAGAGCCAAGCATGTTCAGGACAAATGCAAGTCAACTAAACCTCACTCCCACTCACGCAGAACACACCCTGCACCTCTGCCCTCCCTAGTCACTCATGTGGGCCCCTCACACCTAGAGATGTGTTAGCTGGGCTGCTAGAGCACAGCTGGATGCTCCAAGGCCCCACCAGTCACAGGTCTCAGGGATTTTGCGGACAATTACACAAATGGAAGCAGGAGGCTTCCCCTGGTGTGCATTACACATCCCTCAGCCAGAAGAGATGAGCACAGCCAAAGAAGTTAGGGGCTCCCCGTGATGGCTGAAACAACCTGCCCCTCGTATGGATTGATACAGCGGCTGCTACAAGATTAATTATATTTTTCCTGGAACAAAGCTGGAAATCACTCAAAGGGCAATAAATGCTGAAATCTGTCTATGCTCTGCCAAAATTTCAGACAAAAAGCCAATAAGGCAATTTTTACCTTACGTGCTTGAATGGATTTTTAAAAAACAGATCTGGGTTGAATGCAATGAACTAGATCAGCCCAGGGGCTCAAAGGAGAAGGCTAACTCTGGGGAGCTGAGTGAATTCCCCTGGGACAGCTGTACTTCGGAGCACACCCTGGACATGCCACCCAAAGGAGTCCATCACCTGCTTCTCTTTGTTAAAGAGAAGAAGGGGCTGCCAAGTGCATGGACCAAACTGAGCAGTTCCTAAGCTCACTTCTTCTTGGAGTAGAGAAGCCGTGAATGGGAAGTTTATGGTGGCAAAGCAAAGGAACCTGTTAGCCACAGCTCCTTTGGGGCTTTCAAAACATTTCAAAGATTAATATTGCAAAACCTCAGCCTGGAACCAGACCAAAGCCCTTCAGGGTTCCCTGAGGGTTAAATAGGTGGCGATAATAACCTGTGTCTTACATGTGTAAAGCAATTTATAGGTGATAGAGAATTTTCATACATTATCACATTTATCCTCTCAACAACCCTGAGTTGGGTATTACTACTATTAATCACACTTTATAAGTAAAGAAACTAAGGATTAGAAATTTTAAAACAGCTTGTAGAAAGAATGATCAGACATGTACATAAAGACTGCTGTGAGGTACCATTGTGTTCACAACACAGAAAAATGTTATATCAGTCAGGATTCTATAGCAGGGATTAGAAAACTCAAAACAGGAGTTCCCGTCGTGGCACAGCAGAAACAAATCCGACTAGGAACCATGAGGTTGCAGGTTCGATCCCTGGCCTCGCTCATTAGGTTAAGGATCCAGCATTGCCATGAGCTGCAGTGTAGATCAAAGACGAGGCTCAGATCTGGTGTTGCTGTGGCTGTGGAGGTTCCCTAGCCTGGGAACCTCCATATGCCGCAGGTGCGGCCCTAAAAAAAAAAAAAAGAAAGAAAGAAAAGAAAAGAAAACTCAAAACAGAATAATTTTAAGATTAACAAGGGACTATTTATAAAAGTGAGACAAAACAGAAACAGACCCACAGATATACAAAACAAACTTAGGGTTACCAAAGGGGTAAGGGGGGACAAGATAAATTAGGAATTTAGGAATAACAGGTACATACTACTATATATAAGATAGATAACCAACAAGGACCCACTGTACAGAACAGGGGGTTATACTCAATACTTTGTAATAACCTATAATGGAAAAGAATCTGAAAAGAGATATTATATGTAGGTATGACTGAATCATTTTGCTAAACACCTGAGAAGAGCACAACATTGTAAATCAACTATACTTAAGTGAGAGACAGGTGTGGCAGGTACTCAGAGGACAGGCTGGCACCACAGAGGGGCTGTTACATTCCTAGACTGGAGGGGATTGGAGAGGAGGCAGAACCTGGAGAGAATCCAGTTTGAGAGGTCCTGTGACCTACAGCCCAAGCAGGTAGTGAGTAAGGGAAACAGATAATCCAACTGCCTGGATCCCATATTGGCCCAAACCAACCAGAAATGAGAGGGCAAAAGGAGAGGGGAATAACCATACATCTGAGCCTCCTAGAGAAGAAAGCAGGTTGGGAAAGGTAACGAGAGGGTCAAATGGAAGGTATCTTCAAAGTGGTATGTGTAATTAAAAACCAGTCTACAGGCTCAGCATATCAACAATAGCTAAATGTATACAGTTCCTACAAACAATGGAATATTAGTACAGCATCAAAAACCACTTCCACTCTCAAAGAATGACAGCAGCGTTTTATGCTTGTGATGTCATAGAAACTCAAAGAAGCCAGACTATAAAAAAAAGAAAAGAAGAAGCAGAACTACACAGATAGTATGATTCCAAACATGCCTGAAAGAAAGAAAAGCTGGAAGGAAAGAGGCAGAAATGTCAGCATCTCTATTATTCCCAGATTGTACAATTAGTTCATCGTTGTTTCCATTTCCTTCACTACCTGTTTCTCTGTTTTTCCAAAAGTTCTATAAAGAACACATATTGTAACCTGGAAATACATTACCTTAAATCCTTAGAAATTTGGAAGAACAAAATGTTAGGAATCCTTGGCTCTAGCTAACACTCAATATAAAAAAAACAAGAAGAAAAAAAAATCATCCATTTCTGTATTGATACTCAGATCAGACACTGAGTATTTTCAGGACAGCGCAAAGTCAGGTTTGTTTGTCTTAAATGTATCTCCCTAACAATCCTGTGACAAAAGAGTCTGTACTTCCTTCTCTAGTGAGATATAGACCTAGACTCACAAGGTCACACTGCCGCAAAGTGAGAGAACCGAGATTTGAACCAGACAGTCTGATTCCAAAGTCAACGCTGTTCCAAGAAGCTGGGCCATGGTGCTTAATAGGGGCTGGTGCACTCCCAGGAGCCCTGTCCTACACAAAAGTCTCTCCTTGGCCATCACACTTCTAAGGAACAATTTCTGCAGACGTCTCAAGCATATCTTGTGCCTCCTGAGCCGACAATAAAGACTGAGAAATTCCATGGAGCATGAAAGAACAAGTCCTGGTCTGACATTCTGTTCATCAAATGCTCAGCTACAGAGTGAGGAGTTTATGGATCTTCCCGACCACTAGAAAGTTCCCCATTATAAGCAATAACTTTTTTTTTTTTTTTTTTTGCTTTTTTTAGTGCCAAATCTGCAGCACATGGAAATTTCCAGGCTAGGGGTCAAATCAGAGCTGGAGCTGCCGGCCTACACCGCAGCTCATAGCAATGCCCGCTCTTCAACCCACTGAGCGAGGCCAGGGATGGAACCTGCATCCTCATGGATACTAGCTGAGTTCGTAACCTGCTGAGCCACAGCAGGAACTCCCAAACAATAATGATTATGCAGAAAAAGAGTCACTGAGCACTAACTACATGCCAAGCCCCAAGCAGCATGTTTTATACTCATTCTATCCTTACAACAAATTTATGTCTTATACAGGAAGACACTGAGTCCCAATGACTTTAAGTAACTTGTCCAAGATCAAATGGCTCAGGAAGTGGCAGACTGGGATGTGAACACAGATTTGTCTCTGAGAGCTTATGAAGCAGATGGGGTCATAGGTCAGGCTGATTTGAGAAAGTCACAGAATCATAAAGCATCAGTGCTTAGAGTCTTTAATAATAATATCTGCCCCTCTGGGCTTTTATGCCTCTCAAAAATCCTGCCACACCAATATCACCCTATTGTGTAGCTCTAGTCCATGGTGTGAGATGCTTCTTTTCAATGCCTGTGTGTCCACGAAGAGGAGGACACAGATATCAGGGAGCCTTAGCCACAGACAAGAAAGTGCCTCTTCCTCTGAGTCCTCAGTCCCAGAGCTGATCCCTGGATGGCAGAAGGAGCAGGAAGAATGGTCCAGCGATGGGCCAGTTGTAGCCTCCACTTACCTCCTCGACTCTGTTCCCAGCACCATTACAACCTAGCCCCACAAAGATACTGTCTGCAGTTGCCCATGGACCACATATGACAAGACATTCAAATGTCTCGAGCCCTAACAGCAAAATTCTCCCTGTTTTGACTCTCCCTGTTTCAGGAGTTCCTGAGAATCATTAGATAGATCCTGGCAATAACCTCACAGTGTCTGCATCCAGGGCAACAGCAACAAGGCCCACTCAGCCCAGCACAGTTTCTGCTTCTCATGCCCTGCCCCCAACTATGACTCCACGGCTAGAGTTTCCTTCCTTCCCCAGGATGGCCTCTGTACATTAAGATTCCATTTCACAGTGGGGAGAAGGAATAAGATGGATTTTAATTTACCCAGTGTTCTGTCTACCCGGCTTATTGGGATTTTCAGCCTGCTGAGAAGGAACAGCACCCAGCTTAACGATCAGCTCAGCACTTAACCTGTTGCTGACACTTGGATGTGTTCTCCCCCTGGTTAAAATTCAGAGACAGCACTGAGGCCAGCAGTCTGGGCGTACGAGACACTCTCTGGCCCTCTGTCATGACGGAATTTTCTGCCCAGCAAAGTCAAGAAAATAGAAGCTGTAATGCGATTAAGTCTGAACTTAGAAAATGTCATTCCTTGAATCCCAACTGCTGGTTTTAATGCTTTTTGGCATGGGTGAGGCCCCATATTTCTAGTCTGCCACCCAAGCTCTGTGGTTCCTACAGATTCCAAGGGCCAGTTGGTTCTCTGCTGCCTACTTTCTACAAATTATTAGAAATTAATTTGATTTGGTTCAGCATTATCTGACAATTGCACTGATCGCCCCGCCCCATGAACCTCTCTGGCTAATTTACATCCCCGCCATGTGGCTTAATGTCTCCAATGCCGGTGCACGTTATTTTAAGCTCATGCTAATTATAATTTTTTAATACAGTCTGAAAATCATGCCGTTACTTAGCAACAAAGGTCACTCTAATAAATAATAATATTTTGGGAGCCTATTGATACCTTCAATTCTTTCTCACAGCACTGAGGTAGCAGTAAGACGGAGTCACGATGGATGGGTGTCCACCACCTGTAGCTCCTCCGCTAGACCCGGCCCCCTGCACTGGGTCCTCTTTATCCTCACTCTGGCCCCTTTTTGACAGTGATAGGGCGGGCTGGCTGAGCTCCGCTCTACACATCCCTACTTCCCATACCTGGAGCCCAAGCGGGAAAACCATACATACACAGCTAAAGGGCAGCTAGATGCAGAAACATCTAGCTAAAGTCCTAGGAACCTGTTATGTCAGAAGACATGGCAGGGTTTCCATTGTGGCTCAATGGGTTACAGACCTATCTAGGATCCATGAGGATGCAGATATAATCCCTGGCCTTGCTCAGTGGGTTAAGGATCCAGCATTGTCGTGAGCTGTGGTTTAGGTTGCAGTCATGGCTCAGATCCCACCTTGCTGTGGCTGTGGTATAGGCTGGCAGCTGCAGCTCTGATTCAACCCTTAGCCTGGGAACCTCCATATGCCGCAAGTGCAGCCCTAAGAAGAAAGAAGAAGCCAGGGGTTGAATATCACCACTAGCATGGAAGACCTTGTTTTTTTTCTCTGTGGACTTCTTTCTCCATTTTTCCTGGGAAATGACCTTAGCTGCAGGCAGAATGCATGGGCAGATCATAGGTGGACAGCCCCTGTGATAATTTAGGAATTCCATGGCATGGCTGGACCCCAGACCTAAGCCCCAAGGGCATTCCCCACCCCCTAGTATATCCTAGAGCACTTTCTGCCATCCTGTTTCTGTTGGGGTGAAGGCCCCCTTTCTTCATGGGCAAGAAACATGACTTTGAGAAGCTCATCACACAAGGCTGTTTAAAAGCTATAAAGCCCTGTATATATGAGGAAAGCTTTGTCATGGGCACTCAAAAAAGATCAAGCACACTACCCCCCAGGCCTAGCAGACTCTCTAGAGAAGGAAAAGTTCTTCCACTCCCTCTGCCCCCTCCCCACTCCCAAATGCAAACTGCCCAACAAATGCCAACCTAGACATCAAACTCAGACAAAAGACCACTGACTCTTGGCTTATTCAGCCCCACCAGGAGCCAGACTAGGATTTTCTTCTTAGAGTTTGAACCATTGGAGGCCTCAGAGGTGCTACAAAAAACGTGGACTCACCCCTCTCCCAAAAATAATATAAAATAATTTTTTAAAAAATTTAAAGGAGTTCCCTGGTGGCTCAGCGGTTTAAGGATCTGGCATTGTCACTGCTGTGGCTTGGGTCACTGCTGCTGTGGCATGGGTTTGATCCCTGACCCCAGAACTCCTGCATGCCATGGGTATAGCCAATATAAGGGGATCTCACCCTACCAGTGCACATTTTATGTTCCACCGAAAGCAAGCAGTAAGCCCAGTTTTATTAGTTAACATTTATTCATCACCCCATATTCTGCCAAACCCTTCACATATGTTAACTATTTATCCCAAATACTCTCCCTTTGGCCAAACTTGAGCCAGGCTCCTCTCGGCCCTCTTTTCGCCAGGAGTCAACCTTGGGCTCCCATGTCCAGCTTTGCCAGGTCCGGTTTTAGCAAGACTCTCGCTAAGTCAGTTTAGAGAAGATTGTGCAGTGGTGGTATCTGATCACCCTTGATATCTGATCAAATTCCTCATCTCCCATCCTGGATATCTGATCCCCATGGCTTGCCTTCAACAAGAATTCTGTTCAGTTGCTATAGCAAAAAATCCCCCTACCCTTGGTGTTAGTAGCATTCCATTCACTGAGCACCTCACCCTGCTCTTTGGCTATAAACCCCCAGCTATCTCTGCTGCATTCAGAGTTGAGCCCCATCTTTCTCTTTGATAACAATACCCTTCTTGAAATAATTCTGAATAGGAGTTTCCTTGTGGTGCAGCAGGTGAAGGATACAACACTGTCACTGCAGTGGCTGCAGGCCAAAAAGAAAAAAAAAGAAAGACCCCTGAACAGATGTTACCATTTTAACAACAGTCACAGCAACTTTTTTCTTGAACAACAGGTACCACTATTACTCCCATGTAACAAACAAGGAACAGAGGCTCAGTAAAGAAGTCTACATTATTTGGCCAGCATGTATCAGAGACAAGATTTGAAGGCAGGGAATCTGACTCCAGAAAATCCATGCACTTAACCATTTCCATTAACCGCCCATTTGCTACAAAGCCACTCTCATCCCCTTTCTAGTGACAACACTTATTTTAAGAGCCACCAAATCAAGCCAGACTGGAAAATCTTGGGAGGTCCCATTTTCCACAGACAAGCTATAAAACAAAATTGTATAAGAGATCCTGCCCTGTTAGTCTTGTTATCCTAGATGGATCCCATCAAACTGGACCAGTTGAATTCCTCACTCCTTGGCCAGTTATGTAGTGGGAACAATCCAGCTTTAGCAGCAAAATGCACTGAATGCTGCCCATTTGCAACGTGGTGTACTAGGCACCAGAAGAAATACAGACATAGAATGCAGTCTGGTTATATCTAAACCTCTGTGCCATGATAATGAAGCATTCTAGCAGGGTAAAGAATCTAACTGCGCAGGATATTAGCATCATTTAACTTTATCTTCCCTATAATTATCCCTTCACTTCTTTCCTAGCGCCTGGAGGAAAAATGCAACTATCATGCAAGCTGGTTTCTCTTCAGACTAGCACTTGTCATATATCCAGAGAAGGGGTCAGTGGCATACAGAGAAAGGACCCAGGTTGTATCATTTCAACCAGCCATAGCAGGCCCTTCTGCTCACCCTCAGCCCCAAGCCACCAGGTTCGAGTTGTCTGATAACCCAGGTGTGTGCGGAGATCTAAAGGCATTGATGCCAGGCCAGAATGTTCCATTGTGTTGGGGAATTTTCCTCCATCATTTCGTTTGAATTAAAAATCATTTGAGATTCTGTTTCTAAGCCAGTGTAGCCCGGGGCCTCTAAAAGGACAGCTGTAAGAACCTGTTCACCCTCCTAGAGCTTCTGTGGCACATCACTCGGAATGAGGGTACAGCCCCGCAGGCCTCCAGCTCACCCTCTGGCAGGAAATTGCTTCCCACAGTCATCTACGGGACAAAAGCCAGCCACACCATCAGGAACCATAAAGAGGCCAAAAGGCAAGCAGCCATCCTCTCAGATCAATTTCACTTCAGTATCTCTGCTTCCCAGTGTTGCTCTCTCTCCCTTCCCTGTTACATTCCTAAGTCTTATTTTCCTTGATTTTTGAAATGTGTTTGTTTCTTCATGCCTTCATGTTGACTTGTCTTCTTAACTGTTAGCTTATCCTTGGCCACTGGGGTGTGAGAGCCGTCTTTAAAACATGTTCTCCAGGGAGTTTCTGCTATGGCTCAGCAGTAATGAACCTGACTAGTACCCATGAGTTGCAGATTCGATCCCTGGCCCCGCTCAGCAGATTAAGGATCCCGCAATGCCACGAGCTGTGGTGTAGGTCAGAGACACGGCTCAGATCCCATGTTGCTGTGGCTGTGACACAGGCCAGCAGCTGAAGCTCCAATTTGACCCCTAGCCTGGGAACATCCATACGCTGTGGGTGCGACCCTAAAAAAACAAAAACTAAACCAAAAAAATACTCAACAAAAAACCATGGTCTCCATATTCTCGACTTATCCATCCATTCGTTCATCTACCAAATATTTATTGGGAGCTATTCGGTGTCAGACTATGAGATGCTATGAAGATATCGATGAATAAGATGCCATCCTTGTACTTGAGGAAGTCAGAGTCCAGTAAGGTGACAGACAGGTAAATCAATCACTGTAATGTATGCAATGAGTTTTTTCAAAGCTCAGATGTCAAGGAGAAAGGTGAAACTGGGAGGAACAGAGAGGCGGAGAAGGGTGAGTGTGCTCGATCCTAAGGACCAGAAAGGAGGGCGCAGAGACTCCAGAAAGAGGGACTGGTGCTAGCAAAGCCAAAGGGATGCAGAAACCAGCTGGGTTCAGGAAAGCAAAGTCAGTTCTCCACTGTCAAAGTGTGGCATGTGAGCTGTAGAGCACAAAGGAAGGTGAGGGCAAGCAAGCTGCAGGGGCCAGATTTTGGAAGGCCCTCTGTCACCCACTGGGGACTTTACTTAGCAATATTAAGTATGGCTGTTAATTAACAGTATTGACAGCCCACAATATCTAAGGTTTACAATGGGCTAGGCCCTGCACAATGAACTACACTGCCTTACTTTATCTGATCCCTATCAGATCCTTGGGAGGTAGGTATTACGTTGAACATAAAAAAAAAAAAAATTATCAATAAGCTACCACTTTGACCCAAAGAATGGAAATCTCACAGTTCAATCTAGTACTGCTATTGTTATCACCATTTAAGAAGTGGAGAAATCAGAGCATCTTACTTCACTGCTGAGGGTTCCTCCTTCACTGCTGAGGGTCCCTCAGCTACTAAGCAGAGGGGCAAAGATTCAAAGTGACTTTCTGATAAGTGAGGTCAGAGGAGGGGCAAAGTTTTAGATAAGGTATTTGAAGACCTCAAGCCATGTGGTCACCTAGGGCAGAGTCCTGGAAGAGGGTACAGTAAGTACAAATCCCCTGGAGCAAAAGTGTACCTGGTATGTTCTAGAAATCAAGAAGGCCAGTGTAGCTGGAGTGAAGAGGATGTTAAGAAGGAGGGAAGTGGGAGATGATTTTCAAAAGGTCACTTGGAGCAAGATCACGTCAAACGTAGAGTCCAATAAGGACTTTGGCTTTTACTTTGAATGAGATAGAAAAACCATGTAATATGTTTGGCTTTTACTTTGAATGAGATGGAAAAACACATGACAGAGGATCGTTCTGGCTGCTGGGCTGAGACTAGACTGCAGAGGGAAAGGTCAGGTAGGAGTCAAAAGATGACAGTGGTGTGGATCAAGGTGGTGGCAATTGAAGGGAAGGACCCATCAGAATGCGTTGATGGTCTGGATGAAAGATGGGTGAGAAAGGGTCGAGGATAGTGCCAAGATTTTAGAAGAATGAGCCTGCCTGAACCAAGAGGAGGAAGTGGCCCATAGAGCAGGACCCTGGACGCTCTTGTAGAAATGTCAAGTTTGAGATGCTCATTGGACCACGTGGAGTTATCAAGTGCCTACCTGGCTATGTGGGCATGTAGGTCAGGAGAGGGGTCCAAGCTGGAGGATATGTTTGGATGCCATCTGAAGCCTGAGGGAATTAAAGTCATGTGACTGGTAAGTTCATCTAGGGAGTGAATGTGGATGGAAAAGGGAGATGGTTCAGGAAGGATCCCTGGGGCCCTCCACTATTTAAGGGTCAGAAACCTGAGAAGGAATCAATGAAAGAGATGGAGAAGGAGTGACCAGAAAAGTGACAACCAGGGGTGAGTGTTGATTTCAACAACGGAGAGACCAGGAGAAAGAGGTGGGCTGCTCTCACTTCCCAAAACACTACCTGTTCTCAAGGACCCAGGTGCCCATATGCCCGGCACTGCCAGTCAAGGCCCAGCCTCAGTACAGCTATAAACCGTCTGACCCCAGGACAGTTCATTACCAGTGGTCACTGAATTATTCCACTATCAGATGCTTTTCTTGAATTAATAGAAAAGCTTTAGTACCTGAATTACATAAGTGCACACTCTCTGGAAACAGCGTTCTCTAAGAGTAGGTATCACTTTATTTTCCACATCAGGGTACCATGAAATTTGTGAAAATTCTGATACTATTTTATGCCATTTCCTAAAATTATCCATGGAGAATCAGCCACAAGAGGACTCTACTTTCTTTTCTTCTGGGAGCAATAGAGGAACGGGTATGTGTTCCTTCCTAAACCCAACTCACCCTCTTTGATGACATCTACAAGCCAATGAATTAACAAGGATGGCCATTCCCAAGCACACCCAAAACTCCCCACTTCAACGCTGATATGAAAGTGAACATTCATCAGCAAGACTTGAAATGGCAGCCCAAATCCAAAGAATGTCATATAATCAGTGGCAAAATCCCCATATCTAAAATGTGCTCCTTGCCTTCTGGTTTTTATGCAAAGTTTTCTATCCCACACAAAAATTGCTTCCCTGCTGCACAGGTCACTTTCGTGATCCTCCCTTCACTCACACACAGTTTCATTTCCTTTCCCATTTATAACGTTCTGCCCTAAGCAGCATTTTCTCTTCCAAATCTGATGTAAAAGAAATCATGACATTTCACTGAACACAGTCAGACATCTCTATGCACACAGAGCTACGTGTAATACAAGTATGAATGAGTCCCATATGTTTTGCAGAAAAATAAGGTTCTACTGGAGCAAGAGGTCACCCAACATTAATCATACACACATGACTCTTACTTAATAGTCTTGCTGGTGGCTTTGATTTCTGAAAAAATTAACATTCTAGTCTATGTAAATAAGCCTTGCCTTTGAAGGAAACCAAAGGGAAAATGATGTTTTTCCTTTCCTACAATGGAACTTCCTCCTTCTGGTTTGTGTGCATCAGCTGAGGTCAAGGGAAAATCTCCTGCTTTCCAATACTCACCTCCCTTGACCTTGATTCATACGTGGAAAAGCTGACACTCCGTGCTTTGGCCGTCCAAGGCTTCCCCCATCCTTAAAGGCAATCAGGGAGCGTGCCTTCCACATTCACTCTAAGCAGATACACGGTAAAAACTTCCACAAAGTGGTTCTCCCCCTGCCAAGCTCCAGAAAACACACATAGGCTGAGCTTTTATTTGATCTTCCAGAAGCTTTAATGCACACTTACGCGATTGCCTTGCCTCTTACACGTGTTAACATATGTGTTACACTTTCCAACATGAGCACTTTGCCAAATCTACCCCCACCCCCCAAGACAGGGGGGAATAAAAAGGACTTTGATGAGTCTCTGGAACTTCCTTAATGTGACATGATCATCCCACTGTGATCTTCAGAAGGGCGGAAAGCCCGAGGAATTCAGCTTTGTTGTCACCCTTTTAACCTAGGAAACAGACGCCGGAACAGGATCAAAATCACTTCCTTCTGAGAAATCATGGATGCTTGTAATACATCATTTCAGGAAGAAAAACTTTTGAGGTTTTTTTTTTTTTTCTTTTTTCTCTTCCTGATAAAACTACATCTATGTCTCTGGCAGCTATTTGGTTAGAAGCCTTTTGATGTGTGATCTTGACACCAATCAGTATCGCCAGACGGATCACTTCTGCCAACTAGGGTTCCTCGTGGAGCCCACAGAGGGGCTCCAGCCACAGCCTTTCTCAGCCACACGGCAGCAGTGGGGAAATGCAAAGTGGGAGAATCCTGACACCCGGCTCTGAATTGTTCCACCAGATCAGGTGTGTGACCGATGAAAGTCACCACTTTCCTCACCACTTTTGATAACCTCAAAAAGGGGTTATCAGTGCAGGTAAGGGAACCCCAACTCTCAAAAGCAGGGGAAAGATGAAGCGAGCCATGGCACTTCCAATACAGAGATAAAGAATGAGAGACACCATTGGTGTTGACGTGGAAAGAAATTCCAAGACACATAAACATACCATAAAAGAAAAAGAGCATATCACAGAGCCAAAACCTACAAGATATTCCCGTCTTAGAGGAAAAGCATATTATTCTGTGTGGAAAAGTGAACTATAAACTCATCACACGTGTATATGTAAATATACAAACGTGTGTTGGTATATATACATGTCTATGCATACATCTAAATAGATGCAAATATATAAACACATGTGTCCTGACATATACACATATCTATACACACAGATACATGTGTGACACACATCTCCATGCTTAGAGATGTATCTAAAAGGATGCTCATCATACTGAGAGCATATTTATCTCCAGGGAGGGGAGAGTGGTTGTGATGGATTAAAGAGGGAAATTTTCTCTTTATCTTATATTCTTTGACCCTCTGGATTATGTCTTTAACAATAAGAATGCATTTACATATTAGTTACACAAGTTAAAAGTAAATAAGCGTAAGGTCTTTCACTCATGTGTTGATTTAATTATTCACCCAAGATTCAACAAGTGCTTTGGTAGAAAGTCAGTTGCTTCTCTTCTCTCCAACTCTCATTTCCTCCTTGCTAACAAGACCCTGGTTTTCAGAGATGTCATGTTCCAAGCTGAATATTTGCTTTCCCCATGTTTTTTTTTATTTTTTATTTTTTCCCCAGCTCCAAATACAAATAGCCAGTGGATACATTCTGGCCAATGAGACAGGATCGGAAGTACTGTTGGGGGGTGGGGAGAACGTGGTACCTCTTCTCTCTGCCTTGAAGGAACAGGATGTCCGGAACTTCGGCAGCCAGCTTGTCAACGTGAGGTGTCAAGGATGAGAGGACAGGTCAGATGTTGTTGCGTCACTAACCGACAACACAGCAGCTGCCTACCTTCAAAATTTTTGTTTTGTTAAGAAATAGAATCCCTATCAGTTTAAGCCGCTGTAAGCTGAGTTTTTCGTTGCTAACAACTAAGTGCATTCCTAGTCAACATAAGTGTCTATGAGGGAACAGAGTCGAGCTAGTGAAGTTGATTTTACAAGAGAGAGGGGGAATTAGCAGCAGCATAAAATGCCTGAGCTTTTGAGGATGAGATCCAAAGCATAAATAATAAGAAAAGGGATAAAACAGGAGTGTCCCAATTTCTTCATGGGGTTTGAGTCAATTAGATAAGACTCCACGTATGAAAGTAGTTTGCAAATGGGGTAGACATGCACAAATGTAAGTGCTGATTTTTTTTTTTCATATGTAGTTGAGGTGTGCTATGAACAGTAGCCAAAACTGCACACTCTGAAGTCCAACCATAGGCTTTGAAATCCTGGCTCACAACAAATACAAGCTTGAGAGTCAGAAGAATTATTTCATTTCTCTGCACCTCAATTTCCTAATAGGTAAAACTGGAATCATAACAATAATTGCCCTCATAGGACTATTATAAGGATTAAATAAAATAATGAATTAGAGGCTTAGCACAGAGCCTGGCATGGGTGGCCCTCCGGATGAGGCAACCATTGTTATTACAGGATGACTTAAAGGGCATCCAAAGGTCCCCAGGTGCCAAAACATACCCTCCATGGACCTCCCCACTCGTCAGAGAGAGTCTTGCAATAGTTACTACCTAGCTTAAGGCCTCAGTGATCACTGTTATAAAACAAATGTAGAGCTCACCTGAGGGAGGCTAAACCTTGATATCCAGAAATATTTATAGGGCAGCTATGACAAGCAAGCAAGGCACTGGGAAAGATAAAAAAAAGAATGCCAAAGATATGCTCCGTGCTCTGAGGGAATCTGAAGAGATAAGACAAATGCAAGGAAAGTAAAAGAATATACAAGAGATAAATAACAGCTCAATGCTGTACAAGAAATGTCACAAGCCAGTGTGTGATTAATTGCCAAAGAGTGATGCAGAGAAAGATCAGAGCCATCCAAAGGCCAGAGAGATGGTTGTGGGGGGAATGATCCAGAATTGCTTCAAGGAGACACGGGATTCTGCACCAAAGATGTGATTGCTTTTGACAAACACGGGGGAGCAGAGAGGCACACCAGGAAGAGAGTGGAACTTGATCTGCATCACAGCAATAAGAAACCCCTGAGCATGTCTGGGTTTGAGTGCAAAAGTGAGTTTGACCAAAGCCAAGGGGCTAAGGGAGAGCATGGCCACTCATGAGAGAGGAAAGCAAGGGTAGCTGGGAATCTGAATATGAAAGACTGAAGGAAGTGGAAAAGTCTGAAATGCAGCCTGTAAACAGTGGAGGACCATGGAGATTCCAGATGAGTTACCAGAACCTTCTGTTGACATACATCAGGAAGCAAGGAGTAGGATTCCAGGGCCAAGAGACTGAGCCAAAGGAGACAACCCACTGGAACCTTCTGTAGTGACACGGATGGGAGATCACGGTATAAGAGCCTGAACTGGGATGGGCCAGTGGAAAAACACTCAGCCAGAGTTTCTGTCGTGGCTCAGTGATTAACAGACCCAACTAGTATCCAGGAGGATGTGGGTTCGATCCCTGGCTTTGCTCAGTAGGTTGATGATCTGGCATTGCCATGAGCTATGGTGTAGGTTGCAGACAAAGCTCAGATCCCGCATTGCTGTGGCTGTGGTGTAGGCCAGCAGCTCCAGCTCCAATTCAACTCCTAGCCCTAAAAAAAAGACATTCACAGAGCCAGCCACGCAGCCAATTAGCAGTCAATGATTCCTCCAATGGTAAGTGGATCCCTCCAGATGGTAAATCCTTTCTGGTTCTGTTTCTATTGATGTTCACCTCTACTCACACTAGTTTATAAGACTAGTTCCTGGGTGGAGTGAGTCCAGGAGAGGGAAAAGCCCAGGACAGGTAAGTCTGAGGGAAGCAAAGGAGAAAGGAAAGCTTAGGAGCCAGGCTCACTGCCACAGAAGGCGGGCAGAGAATGTATGCAATGCAAGGTACACATGGAGGGCCAGCTCCTGGGGAGATAGAGGGGAGATGGAAGAGGGAAGAAGAGGCAAAGATCTGTTAAGAGAGACTTAACCCACCTTGGCCTATGGATAGTCTGAGCTTCAACTGAACTCAAGCGATATAGCTTCCCAGAGGCTGAGACAGCTCCTCCTGTGTGCAGAGCCTCTACTGCTTGGTGAGGCCCGTCGGCTAGCAGGTCTAGGACTGTGCTCGGATGTCTGCAATGCACAGCCCAGAGATCACTGCCATAGAGAAGAACCAACTGCCTTATGAGCTCTGCCAAAGCAAAGGCTCCCCTGGATGGGCTGGAGAAGGGGGCTTACATCAGGTGGGGTGAGATGGACGAGGGAGATTTGGGAAGGTCTTTGGAACTGAATGGGTCTTGGAGAAGGGAGAAGAACTCTAGAGAAAAAGCTTCACAAACCCAGTCTCAGTTGCAGCAAAGACTTGGGCTTGCTTGAAAACACATATTCTATCGGTCAAAGCATTGACATCTTCAGTAAAAGGAGGGAAGGAAATGATCCAGTTATCTTGTAGATAAGCCACCACACAGCCCCTGCATGGGAGGTGATGAATTTAGGCTGGGAGGTCAATGTCAGGCTTACTGCTGCATACCTCACTGCCTGCTACGCTTTATGACACACATGACGTGTGCAATAAATATGTGTTAAATTAATTAATAAAATAAAATACATGCTGTTGCCAATGACTTCACACCTGTCCTGACTGGGTTTCTACTCCACTCCCTGTCTTTGATGCCCAGCTGAGATGGACAGGGTGGTACAGGAACCTCAGGGTTCCCATCATCCTCTTACCCTTCAGGTCTAGTCAGACCCAGCCCTAAGCATTTCTAGGTGTCTCCTTATACCTGGATTTACTCAGCCCACAAGGGCCAAAGGTGCCTCTCAAGTAGAAGACCCAGGACCCCATCCAGCCATTATGAATAAAGAGCACACACTTCCTGCTTCAGAAAGGAGTCAAGGAAAAGCAAACTTCCAGCATCCCACCAGCGATTCCCCCTCTGTCTTTGTAGTATAACCTTCCCCAGGCCTGGAGGTTGGAAGATGGTCTGACTTGTCCGGCTGTATCTTTGGCAATTAGATGGTGCCATTAATGCCTGTCAAAATCGCTTTCAATGGAGTTCCCGCCGTGGTGCAGTGGTTAACGAATCCGACTAGGAACCATGAGGTTGCAGGTTCGATCCCTGGCCTTGCTCAGTGGGTTAAAGATCCAGCGTTGCTGTGAGCTGTGGTGTAGGTTGCAGACGCAACTTGGATCCCGTGTTGCTGTGGCTCTGGCGTAGGCCACAGCTACACCTCCGATTAGACCCCTAGCCTGGGAACCTCCATATGCTGCGGGAGGAGCTCTAGAAAAGGCAAAAAGACCAAAAAAAAAAAAAAAAAATCGCTTTCAAAATAAAAAAAGCCAATATTCATTGAGGACTTAAAATGGGTTGAACACTGTGGAAATCTCTGTACGTAAATGATCTTCTTGTTCCCACTTTACAGATGGAAAAATTGAGGTTTAAAGCAATTAAGAAAAGAAGTTCCCACTGTGGCTCAGCAGGTTAAGGGCCTGAAGTAGTCTCTGTGAGGATGGGGGTTTTGATCCCTGGCCTCGTTCAGTGGGTTAAGGATCCATCATTGCTGCAAAGCTATGGCATAGGTCACAGTGGTGGCTGTGACATAGGCTTCAGCTGCAGCTCAATTCAACCCCTAGCCCAGGAATTTCCATATGCTGCAGGTGAAGAGGGAAAAAAAAAGAAAAGAAATGAAATGAAGGAAGCTGCTCAACTCATCGAGCTGGGTGGCAACAGAGGGAATGTTCAAACACAAGCAACTTGAATTCAGAGTGTGTCTTCTTCAATCACAGGATACTGCCCCTTTCTCCTCCCTGAGCAGGTGAGGACTGAGCTGGTTGATGGCTGAGACCATTCACAATAAACAGAGGACCAACGGGGCACTTGCATTTGGGCTAATATTCAGGATGCAGGGCTAACCACGAATCAAGCTGCTTGGCCCATGAGACCCCGCAGAGGGCCCTGAGCTTCTCCAGCTCTCCCTGTGGTCTGGCTAACTCCCTCTGACGTGGTGCCACTAACACTCCAACCCTTGATTTAACTGAGCAGATACACAATGGTGTTCCCTGCAGCTCCCGGGCCGAGGCATGTCCTCCATGAAAGATGACCTCTACATGAGAAGGGAAAATTCAGCTCCCTGCCAAAAAGTCTGCCCTGCCTTCTTCTTCCTCACTGTATTTTCACAAATCCACCATAGGCTCTTTCTTTCTACCTTGTCAGGAAGCCAAGAGTGGCATTTCAAAGGACACGTTTACCCCCCAGCAATTGCTCTCTTCCACCACCATGTGCTTTCTTCTCATAAAATCAGACCAGACAATGAAGCTGTAAACCCAGCTGCTAAGATTGATGTCCTGTTTCTCCAACCTCCCTCTGGCAGGTATGGCTCAGGAGCCGTGCGCTGTGAACAATAGACATGAAAATGCTTCGAGAGGGAGACGATCATAATGGAATGACGACGACGACAAAAAGTCAAAGGCTTTAATGGATAGAGCAGAGGGGTGAATTTGAACGAACATATGGCACACAAATAATGAACCGGACAAAACTGCAGGGAAAAATCTCAACCTCGGGATTCTGGAAAGCTCTACCTTATTGCTCACCAACATCTGGAGCACATACACCAGGAATGGACTGTCCCTGCGAAATGTAACCAAACAAATCAGCGGCTCTGTGCCTTATTTCAAACACTTTCGTTTTTTACAACGAATTGGGAATCTCTGGCAATCAGTGTTATGCCATTTACGATTAAAAAATCAGCAGGTAGACAGATTATAGAAAATAAAACAGAGGTTCGTATATTCTGCAATCTCATCGTCTCGACCAAAAATGAGCTGCTAAAATAAGTCCCAGAAGGCTTATATTTTTGTCTGCCACCTTTTGTTTTCTTACCCCTATTTTTGACAGAGGGGTAGAGGTTCACTGGGACCTAACACAAGCTAACGTCACCAGACTTGAGATACGGTAATTTTATGAGAAATTAAAAGCCATTTGTGGGTTTCTAAGTCCCTCTGTTTTCTGTGACATTTGGCAAGATGGACTTTTCTACCCCCTAAATTCTGAAAGTGAAAAATACAAAGTAGATACATGTGTTAATCATCAAAATAAAATACAAAAAGTGTAGGGAGGTCCAGTCATGGTTCAGTGGTTAATGAGTCAGTGGTTCCTAGCATCCATGAGGACGTGGGTTCGATCCCTGACCTCGCTCCGTGGGTTAAGGATCCAGCACTGCCATGAGCTGTTTTGTAGGTGGCAGATGCGGCTCATATCTGGTGTCGCTGTGGCTGTGGTGTAGGCTGTATGCTACAGGTCCGATTGGACCCCTAGCCTGGAAACCTCCATGTGCCATGGTTGTGGCCCTAAAAAGACATAGACAAAAACAAAACAAAACAAAAAACCCAAAAAGTGTAGCACATCTAGTGATGGGAGCCGCTTTCTAACTAGAAAAGGATCTATTGATGGCTTAAAATGAAAAACAAATACCCCCATTTTTATTGTTTTCCTTCAATTTCCCCAAAGAACTTATATACAATATCTCTGCTCTCAGACAATGAGTTTCATTTTCCTCATCCATAAAATCTAAGTGTTGGATTAGGTGGTCTCCCAGCTGCCTGACCTATGCAAACAAATTCTACGATTTTTCAATACACACATATTTATATGATATATATTTAAAATGCATTTGTGTCTATACGTATATACGTATGTATTTATAAGCTATGCTAACATGTCAAGATAATTTAAAAACAAAAATACATTTTCCCTTTCATCTAACATGCATTTAGCCTCTCTCTGCTTCAGTCTCTGACTCTGGAAAAAAAAAAAGAAAAAAGTAAAGACTTGGAATCATGGGTGGAAAATGCGTTTCAACTTGCTTGCCAAATCTTATCCTTTGCCAGGATCATTATGCTGAAAAGCATCGGTGAAGCTGTGCCTGGGCTCAGCATAAAAGAGTGCTTATATTTATAATGAGTATTTATAATGAGTATTTATACATAGTGGAGCATTTATAATGAGTAATTATAATAAGTTATAACATGAGGCAGATCATACATGATATTTCTATGGCTCTCAATAAGCCTATTAAAGTCTAAAACCTATTCCCTTTGTGGGAGAGTCATTGTGAGGACAAAAGAGAAGTTTGGAGTCTACCCATTGGGATTTCACAGCCAAAGAAACAGAGGTCCAAAGAGATGAAATTACGTGCCTGTGGTCAAAAGCTGAACCCCAGTATTCTGAGTCCAGATCCATTATAATACCTCCCACCACCTTCCTTAAACTCTAGCAAGTGCTATGCAAGGGAGTGTCAACCTGTGGTCAGTCAGTCATTCAGGATCCAGCCATGAAGCAGGAACCTCTCCTCTCTAGGTATTTTATACAGAGTAAATTTAATCAGGGAATTAGTTACACAGATAACTAGAGAGCTAAGAAGCAAAGCAGATGAAGCAACCCAAGGATTAATAACAACAGAAAGCTGCTAACATCCTTGACCTGAAAGAACACAGGGAGGAGGTTATGTTCCCAGAACCATTTCTGAGGCCACCTGGCAAGAGCTGGAACTACACGGGAAATAGTGAGGAGCTACAACCATAGAAAAGATGCAACCACTGATGACACGGGAAGGCACAGAGAGGGAGAAACACCCTGGCTCCTCCTCCATCTCCCCCCCTCTAGTTTTCTGCAAGTCCTCCAATGACCAAACCTCCTCAGAATACAGTCAGCAAGAGACCCTAGGAAACTGAGGGGAAGAGCTGTAAGCAATGACAAGCACAGACCAAAAAATATATAGATATATGAGATAAACACAGACATGATTTCAGGACAATGAGGGAAAAAACTAGAAGACTACACCTGTATCCCAAGGATATGCCCAATTTTTCCTTCTTAATCCATTAACTTATTCCTACTGATATACAAAAATACCTCCCTTCTCCCAAATGGAGCACAAAAAGATCTTTTCTCAACTATAGACTCAATGGTCAAAGGGCAGAGATGAGAATACAAAAGCCTTGATGGAAATTTGCACTGAAGCCAAACTAGAAACAATCTCCTAACTGGATCACTCCACCTCATATGTAAAGGTTTAAGACCTGGAGAGGAAAAGGAAATTACGAGGGAAGGAGGCCCAGGAAAATTAGCTCTCCTCAGAGACCCATAAAAGTTAAATGAAGATGATTTTAGAGCTGTAGACTAGAGAAAGTTCTTTAGCTACAGGATCCCTGACCTCAGAGACTAAGACAATAAATCCCAAACCATGGTCCTGGCTTTCCACCTCAGAACTGCTCTGAGACTCTTGTTGGAGAGCAAAACTCAAGACCCATAGAAGTAAGAAATCTAGAGATAGAACTTGAACACAGTATTTTGGGTAAAGTCTCCAAGATATTGGAGGAATAAGAGTTCCTGGGCAAGGAAATCCTTGGCATCAATAAGAAATTCATGATGCGGCCATCAGCATTCCTTCTCAGGTGGGCCAGTGATAGCTTTTAATGAAACAAGTCATCTACAGCTGCCAAGGGAGTATATCACTCCATCTGATAATACACAAGAAAGCCTATCCACTGCCCAGACCTGTTCCTTGGGATCTATTCCATATCTGGACCATTCTTTTCTCTTTCCCCCTTCCTTGGGGAAACGCTTGCTTCCCTTCTCCACTGCAATCCTCGCCAATTCTCTCTCATTTGGACCTCACACTGAACTCCCCTGGAGAACCCGTCTCCTGAAGCTGGGGGGCCCCCAAGCTACCAGCTCCTCTTATTTCCCATGTCATTCTGAAAAGGAAGAACAAGTGGCAGTCCTAGATACAGCTGTCCCAACTGTGGGTCTGGGAGACCTGCCCATCACAGTTGCTAGGGGCTCTGTCCCCTCTGGGGTTGACTGTGGCTGAAGGGCCCTGAGGGTGGGTGCCATGTTGCACCTGCTCCTGGGAATGAGTATTCTCCCACGTCCCCCTGACAGGTAATAAAGCCTGCAGGCTCCCACACCACAGATATACAGTCTCCCTTTCTTCCCCTCCACAGAGGAGGGGTCTGGGTGCAACACTGTTATTTGCGCCTGGTATAACAGTGCTTCTTTTCCTTTAAACAATCTACGTGGGCCACCTTCCCAGAGATGAAAGATGAAAAGATGGTGAGATTACCTGCCAGGACCATTTAGGCTTTAATGATCTTCACATGAGCGCTCCCAGAGACACCATACAGCAACCAAGTCATAGGATGCTGTTCTAATAAAATTAAAATTACTAAAATAAACTGCCGGGCGTCTGGAAAGCACTGCGAACACAACATATTATGTAAACTGACATCCAAAAATTGTACACCTACGTGGCCCTGGAGTAACAACAAAGGCATGATACATGCTAAAGCCCTATTTTTTAAATTTTAATTTCCTTATAAGTGGATTTTAATCACTAGGTAGCCAAATCACATTCAATACCAATTTCCTTTATGTTGTCCAGTGGTTTACTGTTTCTTTGTGTCGAATTCACAAATTCACATTTACATACATTCCAGAGCTGCAAATACAAAACAAGAACTATTCAGATGAAAAGTAAAAGACCTGACAAATACCCAAATCACAGATTCCCCTCCTTCTTTCTACCTCCAGCTCTGTTGGAGTCCATTAAAAACAGACTTAAGGTAGGATTAAAGGAAGACTTTGTGACTTGATGAAAATCAAGCTCTGTATATCACTCTTTAAGAAAAGAATATGAAACACCAAATGACATTCAATTTGATCATGAATATTGATATTAATATTTATTTTAAATATAATGTATTCATCAGTACTCAACCAAAAGTAAAATTAAACTCATCAGGATCAGAATAACTGTTTGGTTTTGCAAAAGTCAAGGACCCTCGTTGGGTGGCTTAATGACTTCTTGTTTGTGTTCTGTTTGCATAAATTATCCATCAAGTGCAGCCATTACACCGGATGCAGCATGGCACTCGCCGAGGGATGAGAGCCGCGTCAGGACCCTCATTAAAGGGAAATGTGATTGGAATGGAGGCATCATTCTGTGCCTGGCAAGGCTCTGCTGTCTCCACTCACCATCCCTCTGCACCAGTTCCATGTGAAGTCAGAACTGGGCTTGCAAACCTGGATTTTTTTTAAAGGCAACGGATGCAATCAAACAATAGATGGAGTCAATGACAGCCACCGCGCCCGTAGCCAAATGTGATAAAGAAAGGGGAAAAAAAAAACAGTATAATGAGTTGCAAAGCAATCAGATGCATCTCTGAGAATGCAGGTGCTGAGTATCGCTCTCTCCATTCATCCAGCAGTTTATGTACCAGAAAAAAATTCCTCTTCTCAATATCCACTGACATTCTTTCCACCTCATGGTGTTACTCTCCAATAAACCGGGTATGGATAGGACTCAAGTCATGCTGTGTGTAATACTAATTAAGTAAGACAGGCAAAATAATGGCAGCCCCGTTGCATGCAGCACAATCACCCTGTCCCAGTCTGGACACATCCTGCAGCTATTTCAATGTAATTGTATTACTTAACGCAGGAAAAATCTCTGAGAATGTTGTTTTCTAGCAAGAGACGATGCAAAATGAAGTTGTACTCTGCACCAGAGACGCCACATAATAGGAAGAGAGCAACTTCCCGACAGAGTGATAAGATGTTGTGCTTCTGCGATGTGCAGAGCTGAGCATATGTTGAATTGGAATAAAAAATGCAGGTGAATCCAGGGGAAATGAGAAACACAACCACTTCTTAGTGCAATCGGAAATAAAACTGCCTGTGTACCAAGTGGCAGTTCTGGCTCGGTTCACAGATACTCAGCTCTGAAATAAGAAATGGGAGGACGTTATCAAAGGATGATCATGACCATAAACCAGCCATGGCTAAACCCGCCCTCAAGGTGGGGACACTATTACCAACAGCTTAAGCTTGTCACAAATGTTACATGCGAGACAGCATCACCGTGCAAGAGCCGCACAGCTGGGGCTCAGAGTCAGCCCATAACTGGCTGAGACCAGACTTTAAACTGATGCCAAAAACGGCTGAGATGTGATGGGCTTAGTTATAAAGTACATCCTCAGGCCCGGTAATACCTCATAATACGGCCTTACAGCAGATAGGTTCAAGTACATGAAAGGACACTGGACACACAGGTGACAGGAAACAGCTGCGCTCCCTTCACACAGAGGACAGGAAAAGAGGGAGTGAAGTTTAAATTACAACCGGCCAGTGTGACAGGTACAGAAAGACAGAAATGAGGACGACGAAATTATTAACGAAGGGAAACACAGTAGGTGGTGCAAGAGAATGCAAAAGAAATGGACATTACAATGTCCAATGGCAACACACACACCTACGTGGAACAGCGGACATGCTGTTTCGAGCAATCAGGCTGGACATCAACATTTTTTCGGAAAACATTATCTCAAACAATATGAAACTGTCATTTCAGTAGACCACGAATGGTCAAATACCAGCAACTTCAAATGGTTCAACCTAATACTTTGTCAGAAGCTTGAACAGCACCAAATGCATGCCAGGCAATCCACAACATTCATAGGGTGGGTGAATGAATGAATGAATTTTCAAATATTTGAAGTGAGAATGAATGAGAGTTTTCTGGTTTGATTTGCAAGAGGATCTTTTGTGTAAGTTTCGTTCTCTCATCAAAGTCAATGACTTTTCCTTTTAGTCCATCACAGAAGTCATGCTCACCAATGTCAGGGACCTGGAGCATTTGCAGACACTGTTAATAACCAACTTTTCTACTCTTTTTTTAGATTACCGATAATGAGAGTTAAAAATAACCAAACATCAAATTAATATCTAAACTTTTTGGATATTAATTTAAAAAAGAGATACCAGAGAATCCAAAAACCATCATTTGCTTTTGAGGCTTTGTGCTGGTTTAAAATGCTAAAGGAGAAGTTCCTGTCATGGCTCAATGGTTAACGAGTCTGACTGATATCCATGAGGATGCAGGTTCGATCCCTGGCCTTTCTCAGTGAGTTAAGGATCCAGCATTGCCGTGAGATGTGATATAAGTCGCAGACACGGCTCAGATCTGGCGTTGCTGTGGCTGTGGTGTAGGCCGGCAGCTGCAGCTCTGATTCGACCCCTAGCCTGGGAACCTTCATATGCTGTGGGTGCAGCCCTAAAAAGACAAAAGATGAAAAAAAAAATGCTAAAGAAAAAGTATTCTTCCTTTGAACTCCACTGAAGGAGCGTGGATCAGCTTTGGGCAACAAGCTTGTCAAGATACATGTCAATTCCTTAACACTGTCATGTCAGGCAACTCCTCAAGCCAAAGCCCTTGCAGTGATTCTTAATTTTGGTTTTCATTTCGCTCACAACCCCTAGCCAATCTCTCAGCAAACCTTGAAGCACTACCTGAAAAATATATCCAGAAAGCAGCCACTCCTCACCACTAGTCACCCTCCCACTCACCCCCAGCCCCTCTGAGACGAAGCCCGGATCCTCTCTCATTCAGATCGTTGCAAGAGCTTCTAACCGTCCTCCCAGTGTCTGTTTTGGCCCCTCCACACCCTGTTCTCCATAGAACAGTAAGCGCATCACCCTCAAAACCTTCCATTAATGCCTCATTTCACTCCAAGTGAAAGCCAAAATCTTAACATTGTCTAAAACCCCTCCCCCATCTGCCCAACCCCCCCTTATCCCCCTGGCTTTGCCTCCTGCTACCCCCCCCCACCGCATACTCTGCTCCAACCCCCTCACACACCTCCTCCAAACATTTACTCAAGTCCCACCTTCTTGGTGAGCCCTTCAAAAGTCATCCTACCTAAAATGACAATTCCCCTCCACCAGTACTCCGTATCCCTTCTTGGCTTAATTTTTTTTTTTTCCTTAGCCATTATGGTGGTCTTAAAATAGATCCACAAATTCTTTGATATTCCTCCCTTCATAAGATGGAGCCTAATTCCTCTCCTTTACTTGGTGACACTTTTGACAAACAGAATGTGGTGGAAGTGACAGGATGGTCCCAGGACTAGGTCATAAAAAGGCACTGTTGCTGTCTCCTTGCACACCCTCTTGCTCTCAGTTCACCTGCCCTGGGTTTGGAAGTCGGCTTCCATGCTGTGAGGACACTCAAGCAATTCCATGGAGAGGCCCACACGGAGAGGAACTAAGGCCTCCTGCCAACAGCCTTAGGACTGAACCATCACAGAAAGTGATTCTTCCAGCCCCAGTCAAGCCTCCACAGCCCTGGCCACTATCTTGACTGCAATATTATGAAAGATCTTTAGCCAGAGACATGCCGCGAAACTGTTCCTAGCTTCCTGACCTACAAAAACTGTGAGAAAGTAAATTTTGTGATTTTAAGCCTCTAAGGTTTTGGGATAATTTGTTACACAGCAACAGATAGCTAATACAGCACTTATAATCACCCAGCCACTTTATGATCCTGTTTATTGACTGTCTCATCCAAGGAATGTAATTGCTATGAGAGCAGAGGTATTGGTCTATGTGAAATAAATTAATATCTTATTTTTTAATAATGAAAGAGTTGGGTATCCAAGACTCCTATACATTTAGTGAATCTGCAGAAATGCAACACTCAGACACATACTTACAGAGGTAGAAAGAGTTTATATCACTTGGGTAAAGGATGATTACACTTGGTCATAAAGCAGACACCTGCCACAGATGTGTTGCAGGAATAATGATTACAGAGAGGCTCCTATTTTCCTACTGAAAACTAAAGATGTGTTCTCACAGAAAAACAAATCACCCAGTCAATACTTTGTGAGTTCTTTGTTCTTTAGCCAGACAACAAAGTCATCAGCAGCTCTTCCTTTAACAACAAATGTCCAGACTCCACATCCCAAGATTCTGATCCATGAGGTCTGGAAGGAGGCCTTGGCATCTGCTAAAGGCTGAATGTCTGCAGCCCCAACAATTCCTATGTTGAAACCTAATCCCCAGTGTGAGGGTATTTGGTCTTTTTGGAGGTAATTAGGTCATGAAGATGGGGCTTTCATCAATGGGATCAGTGCCCTTATAAAAGAGACCCCAGAGAGAGAACTTATCCATCCCCTCCACCATGTGAGAATACAGTGAAAACAGAGCCATCTATGAACAGAGGGAGAGGTTCTCACCAGACCCTGGTTCTGCCAGCACCTTGATCCTGGACTTCTCAGCCTCCGATACCATAAGAAATAAATTTCCTCTGTTTATAAGTCACTCAGTCTATGGTATTTTTGTTATAGCAGCTCAAATAGGCTAAGACAGTCTCTTCAGCTGAAAAAAAAAAAAAAATCTCCAGATTATTCAGCTATATAACCAAGACAGAGAACTCCTTTTCACTGGGTGGTAAATAATTAGAGAAGGTAAGCACATTTCTAGTCTACTAGTCCTGGAAGCTCTTCCCACCAATTCAGCAACTCTGAATACTCTTTCCACATTCACTCATTCATTTCTTAAACATGTATGAGGTTGCTGGGGTCTGTGCTAGACTCTGAGGAAATGAAGAATCTGGTGGAGCTCAGGGTCTTGTGAGAGAGCTCAGACCTCATCTAAGGAGACATCCAACCCAGGAAGCCCCATCCCTGCCCTTCCCTACATTCTCATCTTTCCCAACAGTGCCTGGGCTTGCCTCCCCCAACACACACACACACACACAACCTTGGGCTGGAGATAGACTGATCTTGCACCATCAAAAAGACATGGACTGGGGGCAACTGACTGTAGGGGAGAGCTGAAATCCTCTGCAGTGAAAATGTAAAGTACAAATGAGAGGATGTCCAAATTAACCCAAACTTAAGGACTACCAGAAGGAGAAGAGCCTCTAAAAGAAACTAGAGAGGAGTTCCCGTCGTGGCACTGTGGTTAACGAATCCGACTAGGAACCATGAGGTTGCGGGTTCGGTCCCTGCCCTTGCTCAGTGGGTTAACGATCTGGCGTTGCCGTGAGCTGTGGTGTAGGTTGCAGACGCGGCTCGGATCCTGCGTTGCTGTGGCTCTGGCGTAGGCCAGTGGCTACAGCTCCGATTCGACCCCTAGCCTGGGAACCTCCATATGCCGTGGAAGCAGCCCAAAGAAATAGCAAAAAGACAAAAAATAAAAATAATAAAAAAAAAATAAAAGAAACTAGAGAGCAGATTCCCTAAAGCTAAAAGGAAAGGCAGAGAGTCTCAGGTCCCTAAGTCAAAGACATGACATCCTCCAGCAAGAGGGGCAGCCAAGCCTTACATCTCTTGTGATGTGAAGGGCTCTTAGATGGCTCAGATCTGTAAACGCAACTCTGCAAAATGTGTTTCACCCAAAAGAAGAAGTAACTTCTTTCCTAGTAACTCTTTTAGCCTTTTCATCTTCAACTAGTGGCGATAGTGCACAGCTAAGAATGTGCTAAACCATGGTTCCTGTCCTGGTCTGCTACTAAGTTAGAAAGTCTCTGAAAATAATTTACACTGGAAAGGTCGCTGTTTCCTCATGTGTCAAGTAATAATGTAAGAATAGGTAATTTTAAAGCTGTTTCTTTTTTCAGCCATGTTTTATTAAAAATGATGCATGTGTATATCCAGAGAAAACTCTACTTAAAAGAGACACATGCACCCGCATGTTCATTGCAGCACTATTCACAATAGCCAGGACATGGAAACAACCCAAATGTCCATCAACAGATGATTGGATTCGGAAGAGGTGGTATATATACACAATGGAATACTACTCAGCCATAAAAAAGAATGACATCATGCCATTTGCAGCAACATGGATGGAACTAGAGAATCTCATACTGAGTGAAATGAGCCAGAAAGACAAAGACAAATACCATATGATATCACTTATAACTGGAATCTAATATACAGCACAAATGAACATCTCCACAGAAAAGAAAATCACGGACTTGGAAAATAGACGTGTGGCTGCCTGATGGGAGAGGGAGGGAGTGGGAGGGATCGGGAGCTTGGGCTTATCAGACACAACTTAGAATAGATTTACAAGGAGATCCTGCTGAGTCGCATTAAGAACTTTGTCTAGATACTCATGTTGCAACAGAACAAAGGGTGGGGGGAAAAATGTATACATGTAAGGATAACTTGATCCCCTTGCTGTGCAGTGGGAAAATTTAAAAAAATTTAATTAAATTTAATTTAAAAAAAAGTAAACCCATTCTAGAAGAAGAAAACATCAAAAAAAAGATGCATGTGAATATATGTGTGTATATGTAACAATCCATTACCCAATACTGTTCTCCAAGAAATGGAAAGAGATTATAACTTGACTTTATTGGTAAGGGAAGTAAATAGTGGCTGACTTGTGCTAATTTCCAGAGTAGTAGCTGACAGTGTTATCCTTCATTTGGAAAGTATTTCAATACCAATTGGATGAGTTAGAACAAATATCCCCAGGCATTCCAGCCACACCAGAAACCTATCAGAGGCCCAGATTAAGCCTCGGAGCTCATCTGCATTATGCAATGCCCTGAGCTTCTAGACCACAGAAAACACAGAGCGTTTACCCTCCCAGTTCGTGGAGGGCAGATGAAGACTGCAAACCCACACCAACAGTCCAACATGATAGCACCTCACCTTAGAGCTTGGTGTAGGCAGCAACATGATTGATGCTGCAGCAGATGGTGACCTGGAGGTGTGGGAGGTTGTAACTCCTGGTTCTCCCTGCCAAAGAATTCCCAATCCTTTTGAAAAAAAGAGTTCCAGCCCTCACCCCATTCCTTCTGGGTGAAAGGAATTAGAGATACAGAAAAACGAAGGCAAAATAGAGACTAGGGACAGTCATTCCCACCCTGTTCTAAGGCAAACTTGCTCAACCTTGGCTCCACTGACACTGATGGCTCGATAATGCTCTGCTGTGGGGCTGCCTTATGCACTGTGGGATGTTTAGCAACAACCCTGGCCTCCACCCACAGGATGCCAGTGACACCCCCTCCACTGGTGTGACCACCAAAAAAAAAAAGTGCTTCCAGACATTCTCAAATGTCCCAAAATTTCCCCAGCTTAAAATCACTTAAAGAATTATCTGCCCACAAAAAGTCCCAGACAAACCAAGCTGGTTGAAGGGAACATTGGTCATTATCCACAGTGATGCTTCAGTCAACTCTCCCGCCATGAATCATGCTGTTTCAGCAATTGAAAAACTAACAGAACCTCTACAGACAACTCCACCCTGCTCCTTTCAGAAACTGTGCATCTAGGAAGCTTCAGCTGATAGCCTATCCTTGGGTAAACCCATAGTACAAAAATCAACCTGACATCCCCAGCCTCTGCTCCTCACTGCAGCCACTCCAGCTGTAACCTCTCAGGTGGATCCCAAGAGCAGGCTGTATGTGGAAGCCAATCCTTGTAAAATAGGGGGGAAAAAAAGAAGTAGAAGAAGAGGCTGGCTATCAGAATACCCAGCTTAGAGCTCCACCTACATTATTTACTAGCTGTGTGACCTGGAGAGCATCTTAAGCTTTCTGAGGCTGTTTTTTCAAGTGCTAAATGAGAGAAATGCTATCTCTCTTGCCATTCTCCATGCATCCTTGTGAAGTTCAAATACAAGGCACGTGGCATCTACAAAGCACTGTAGTAAAATGGTTAGGCACCAAATGCGTACTGTTACCTGGGAATGTCGTTGTCATTACTAAAGCGTCCCATCTCCATGTTAACACATCCAGGGCAAGAGTCTGAGGAGGTGCCCAAAGGCCAGCCTTCTTTCTTCTCAGGGCTGACTTGACTGGAAGTTCTCTCTGCTTAATTTCACCAAAAATGTGAGACATCTCCAAGCAAGTTCCTTGCAAAAGATTGCCTATCGATTCCAACAAATGGCAACAAATATTTATTGAAACCTACTAGATACCTTTGGGATGCCTCCATGAACAAAACAGACCAGGATCCATGCCTTCAAAAGGCCTATGTTGTAAATGGGGTGGGTGGGGAAGGGTATAAACTATAAACAAAGAGAAAACATAGTAAAAAATAAATTGCACAAAATATTAGAAAAGCTGACACATGCTGTGGAAGAGAAAGCAAATAAACTAAAGAACATTGTATCAATGTCAGTGGAGGGGAGAGGTCAATTTGCGGTTCCCAAGGACTGGGGCAGCCTGGTTGAAAAGTGAGTCGTGGGCAGAGGTGAAGGGGTCAGCTGCACAGCTATGAGGGAAGAGCATTCCAGGCACGAGGAATAGACAATGCAGAGGTCCTGCAGGCTGGACTGTGCATGCAAACATCAACGAGCATAGGGACTGAAGCAGGGTGAGCAAGTGGAAAAGTAGGAAATAGGAAATGGGGTCCAAGGATGAGAGGGTAGAGCTCTACTCCATGCCAGCCTCCGCGCTAGGCACAGGGGATCCACAGCCAGCAACTTGTCCCTGCCACCAGGAGCTACCTGCCAGGGGGCTGGGCTGCCAGAGGAAGGGACACAAGGGCTCTGAGAGAGCCTGACAAACTCTCGGCCTCATTAAGGACTAGATGGAAGGAATGAGGGGCAACGGTCCATGACCAAGTTCTTCTTTCACATACAGATTGCGTGGGCATCAGTCTCTGTGCCAACGCCCCCCCACCACCAGAAATTGGTGAATCCTTCTGCACATGGGACCTCTAGTGACCCACTAAGAAGAGGGGATGCTCACCTCAGGTCCTCTCCCCTGTTCTTTGGTAGATGCTCAGCCTGGTACAACCCAAATGCCAAAGGGTCTGGCTCAGGGAGAACAAGAGGCCATCACACCAAGTTCACCTGCACGATGCCAGTCTGCCCACTCCTGCCCATCCCCCAGGCAGGATCTGAAGGGCCTGTGCTTCTCACTAATGGGGTTCCGGAAGCTCACACCCTGGCCCCCTCATCTCTCCCCACTCTCCCAGACCCCCAGGAGCAAGCCAAGGGTCCTGAACTGTCCCTTCCATGCTGGATGCAGCCAATATCAACCCTGCCTCTTCTTTCCCAAGTTATTTGCAAAAGAGGCGGCTGCAGGAGCACACAGTTGGCTTTGTGCCCAAAGGGGAGGCAGTCTACAGCAGCAGGGGATGTGCCTTTCCCAATAAAAATTAATGGAACAAAAGCCCCCTGTGTGCTGCATGAGCTTCCTCTCCCAGGGAGCTTTCATCTGCACAGTTCTCTCCCCAAGCCCTCCTTTTGGGCTCTCCTTCCCTGGGGTGTCTTTGGCACAGGTCTAGGGCCCATCAGTAAAGAGAAAGGTGCCAGGAGTAAGTCTGACAGGGGTTCACATGCACCCAGCACACACACTGCCTAGGTACCCCTGCACACACATGCCCACTCATACATGTGCACATACAAATATCGTGCCTGTACAGGCACCTATTTGGTTTCTCTTTTTAACAAGTTAAATCACTGGCGATCTCATGGCAGGGGGATGTCACACCATGAGGGCAGCTGAAAGGAACGATACAAAAAGACATAAGGAAGCCCCTTCAGGGTTATAGGAGTTAGGATTCTCTGGTTTCCTTTCCACTTGTTTGTTTGTTTGGCTTTGTTTTCATACACAAGCACTCCGTGTTTACAGCATTTTTTTTTTTTTAAGGCTGTGCCTGCATCATATAGAAGTTCCCAGGCTAGGGGTCGAATCGGAGCTGAAGCTTCCAGCCTACAGCACAGCCACAGCCACATCGGATCTGAGCCACATCTATGACCCCAGATGCAGCAACACCATATCCTTAACCCACTGAGTGAGGCCAGGGATGGAATCTGCATCCTCATGGACCTTACGTCAGGTTCTTAACCCGCTGAGCCACAAGGGGAACTCCCCTTGTGCACATTTTTTATAGTGAAGGATTCAGGACAGCATGTTCTGAACAGGGCACAGCATCCACTTAACCTCTGATCCTCTAGCTCCCGCCAATCCCCTTCCCTGTATGGCTCTGGGTAGGAGTCAGCCAAAGTGAAGTTGCATGAGGTATTGGGGGCAGAAGTGCAGCAGCAGCCACTACATTCTGAAGGTTGTGTTGGTCCAAGGTGAGGAGAGACGGAGCAGAGGCGCTGGCTAGGTCCCGCTGCTCCCTGCTCCATCTCCAGCTCACCTTCCAACTGCCAGCCTGCGGAGCAGCAGCAGCTCCCCGTAACCTCCAGACACTTCACTGCAGACTCAGAGACAGCGGCTCACACACTCAGCACCCTGCCACCTGCCCCTTCAGCTACCCTACTCCTGCAGCTGGATGCGCTGGCTTCCAGCCCCTTCCCCTCCGCTTTACAGACCCTTTCCTACTCAGCTCCTCCCACAGCTGTGTCAGGACTAATCCCTACAATAAAGTCCTTATTCCAAGATTCTTCCTGTTTCTGCTTTCCTGATTAACTGGCTGATACAGCTGTCAACAGTGCACTAGGCAGCAGTCTTTTTTCTACACGAAGGTACCTACCCACACAGCTCTGCCTTTTTTCCTCCACTTTCCTTAAATGTAATCATCTCGGTGATTACACATAAGCCTATCTCCTTCTTTTTTGTGGCTGCATATTATTCTATCATATCGTGATTTAGTTAAACATTCTCATATTGGTGAACATTTTTAAGTTGTATCTAGTTTTCTGCCCTGCCAAAAATGCCACAGTGGCATTTTTAGATATATCCTTTTTTTTTTTTTTTTGGTCTTTTTGCCATTTCTTGGGCCGCTCCCACAGCATATGGAGGTTCCCAGGCCAGGGGTCAAATCGGAGCCATAGCCACCGGCCTACTCCAGAGTCACAGCAACGCAGGATCCAAGCCACATCTGTGACCTACACCACAGCTCACGGCAACACCAGATCCTTAACCCAATGAGCAAGGCCAGGGATCGAACCCACAACCTCATGGTTCCTAGTCGGATTCGTTAACCACTGAGCCACGGCGGGAACTCCTAGATATATCTCTTTATACACAGTATGTAAATCTTCTTCAGGGCAGATTCTAGAGCTAGAATAACCAGGTGAATATATTTCTAATTTCTTTTTTCAGCCACACTCTCAGCATATGGAAGTTCCTGTGGCCGGGGATAAAATCTGAGCCACAGCTATGACCTATACCATGGCTACAGCAACACTGGATCCTTAAGCCACTATGCCAGGCCAGAAATCAAATCGGCACCTCCACAGAGACAAGCCAGATCATTAAGCCACTGCACCACAGTGGGAACTCCATAATTTCTATAGTTATTACCAAGTTACCTTCCAAAAGGGTCCTTTCTCTAACGTGTGCCCTGCCAGCAGCTTTGTCCTTGTTTGCTCAGCAGGGCTCTGTACTCTGGGTGCCACAGTCTCCCTCCCCCTCAAGTTTTCCTCTTGCCCTAGTGTACAGGGGCCTGCCCAGTGAAAGGTGACTCCAGGCTGTAAAATAATTTAATCCCCATATAATCAGATGATTTCAGAGACCAATGACCTTGGGATAAGGATGCAGGGAAGGAACACAGGGAACATGGGTTATGAGGTGCACGCTCAGGGTCAGGGCAGGTTGTGGGACTGTTAGGGAGACTAGTGCTAGAAAAGTGACAACGTGGAAGAAAGGCTTTATGGGAAGGACAAAGGACGTAGGCAGAAGTCTCAGCAAAAGGCAGCACACCCATGCAAACCCAACAAAGGATGGCGTATTATGCTGGAGCAGAGTCAAGGTTCCGGTGACACAGAAGCCCACACAACCCCTGAGAATCATGGGTCCATAGGGGCCCAGGTCCCAAACACAGACTGTGTGACAATCCCTTAGGAAGGCCGCCCTTGCTGCTCAGCCTGAAAAATGCATCATTTCAGCAGGGTCTCAAAACTCCTGGAAGTCCTGCCCATCTCCAGATAAAAAGGAAAGATATCTCTGGGAATCAGTGATGATGGGAAAAGAAGGAAACAAAAGGAAAACAAGGCCAAGGTGACACGACCTGCTTGCCTGGAAGGATCCAGCAGGAGCGCGTGTGCTGGGGGTGGGGGCCAGAGAGGGTGGGCTCGGCTGTGCACTTTTAGGGTGTTGATGAAGGTGGCCAGGAGCCACCCTGTTGCTGTCCACCCCAGGGCCCAGCAGAGGCCTGGCGAGGATGTGCTGAAGGGCCCCTCATCCCTGCAGAGCTGGTAAGTGCTGAGAGAGGAGCCACTCCAGCCACAGCCAAACCCAGAGCCAAAGGCGGCGATGGAGGCCAGACCCAACGGAACCGAGGACCTCAGGACAGTGCTGTGTGTTATACTGAAAACTTGAAAGCCATTGCAAAGCCATGTACACCCAAGTAATGGTACAGCACAGGACAGACTGCTAGACATTGCATGATAGTTGTGAAGACTAAGTAGCCCTGTGGAAAGTTCTCATAACATGCAACATCCCTGGAGCTCACAAGCGTGCCCTTTGTTCAAGATGGACAAGATCTCAAAATAGCAGCCTGAAGGGGGTGTGGGATTAGGAGTGACATTCCCTCTACTTTCCACATATTTTCTATCAGTTGATAGACTGGTTTTACAATGACGTAGAAAAGCGTGGAAGGAAAGTCATCTGGCTGTGACCTGAGATGCCTGTGATGAACCTGGATGACTACGCAGTGTCTAAAGTTAGTGTGAGAACCAGACCCCCCCACACACACACCCCATACCACCACATACATATGCCCTACACACAATATACACTACACAATACACACACACTATGCACACACAAAACACGCAATGCACAGACAACACATACATACTATGCACACCACAAACACCATGCACATACCTACACCATACACCTACAACAATACCTACATACTACAATACACACACACACCATGAACACCCACATACACCATGCATATAGCATACGCCATACACACAACGTAGACATACTATACATACAACACACACACACCTCTTACACCATACACGCACACACACACACACACACCAACAACATACACACAACACACACAGAGGCCCACTCATGGGCTATTTCCACGTGCATTTCACATGGTATCAGTTGTCAAAAGAGCTGGTTCTTGGGATCCCAGTCGGCCAGAGAGCAGGGGTAGCTCTCTTCTGCCCCAAAGCAAACCAAAGTTGTCTCTCCAAGCAGAACCCCCCCAAAGCCATAGAATGTGGAAGAATCCTGACGGACACCTCCAGAAAAGCCTCCCCCCTCTGTTTGGGAAAGCCAGCCCCCACCCACGCCGTGCAGGAGAACGCTCCCTCCAGCTTCCCTTGACGGACTGGCTCCCACAGCTCTACTGGCTGCGGGAAGGTGTGCTGACACACGGGACGCCAGCCCATCCCCGTAGCCTCTCATTTACGATGCCCGTATCTGCCTCGCTGGAGTCTTCCAGCATTCGGCATTAGGCATGGTACACTGCATGGATATAAATCAAATTAGCATACACTGTCACTGCCCGGTTGAGCAGCTGTATTCTTTGTGTTAAATTTCATAGTTAAAATGAAACACTTTTCCATTACTAAACTCAGCTCCACTGGGTGACTGCAAGGGTTACCTGCCAGCGTAAAGCCTGGTGATGCCAGCCTCGTCGCAAAATGGCAAATGCAAACTGGATCTCCAAGGGACTGAAGAGCTGCAAATTGCCACCAAAAGAAAACACTGATGTCGATTCATATCTCAGAACCAAAAGGTTGTTATCCACCCAGCCCAGCATCCCTGGCAAGCCTGCGCCTGGCTCAGATGGTCAGAGCCGAGTGCTGTAAAGGCCAAGGGTAATGTCCAACGTGTGGCCTAATTAATTCGCTCAGTTCATGGTCAAGGAGCCTCCACCCCCTGCCAGGCTGACACCCGCTGAACACCTACCACATTCCATGTACTTCACAGGCATTCAACACATCAGTTTCCATGACGATGTTAAGAGCCCCAGGACCTGTATGAGACCAGACTCCGAAAACCTGGGACCGCGTGACACTACTAATAAGTGACATGGCCAGGACTCAAACCAGGATCTGAATGAATGCCAGTCTCTGTTCCTGCACCTTCCTTCGTCAAGTGAGTGTGGGCTGGCCCCGTGGAACCCGCAACTGCTGGAAAAAGCCACCCCGGCTCCGAGCACATGCTTTGCTGGCAATGGATGAACTGTGGTATCTCCCTACAGAAAACATACACCACGGAGAGTCTGCCCGTAGGACCCTAGATGTCCTTCTCCCTGTCTCACAGGGTACAGACAGTCCAGGTTCAAGGCCCAAGGTTACAAAGAGGCAAAGCTTCCACCCCACGGCCCCACCAGGCCCAAACGTTTGGAACATCCATCAACTTCCACGAGCTGATACTTTAGAGTCAGCACCCACCTGCAATGTCCCCTCCAGTTCACAGTGGACTTTAGGTGGACTCCCAGGCCCATGTAAACAGCCTCTACCCACCCTGCCCATACTAGTCAGAACTGGCTTTTGTCTCTGTTCTCTAACTGACATGTGTTCTGTCTCTCAACTGGGTTCACCTGCTACACCCATAGGATTTCACAGCTCCCTGAATCTGCCTGAGACCCGAGCCCCCATGCTGGGGGCAACTGCATACAGAATTCCATGCTGTCAGGAGTGTTGACACGGTGAAAGAAAGGCAAGGCAATTAGAAGGACGACGAGCCTGTAGAGCACAGAACTGAATCCTTCTGAGGGCCACAGGCTTAGCTTCCAGGGCCAAGGATCATCAATCTCTCGACAGGCACGCGGGCTGAGCACAGCTAGGAAGAACCACGGTGGCCTGGGATGCCTCAGATTGGACGGCCCTAGCCAGAACCATCACCCAAATATTTCAGTAGGCAACAGAGTAAAAGAATTATGAGTTTGGGCCTGGAGATTCTTTTCTCTGCCAAGCAGGCATTTTCCTTCTGCAGGATGGTAGCACATACTCTTCACTCAGATAGATGGATGTTGCAATTAGGACTTTTGGCTACATGGCCTATTTTAAGGCCTCTACACCTTGTGGGGGAGGCAGGTATTGTGTAGGAAGGCTTGGGGTCTGACCCTGAGTTCAGAGGGTGATCCAGCTCTGAAGGCTGACTCCACGTGTCCACACGTGGCTCTTTGTGAAATCTGACTGATAAGCTCAATGGAAGTTCCATCTCAGCACAAGAAGCCCAAGTTTGGGAAACAGAGGAGACAAGGCTAAGCCACTTGAGGGTTGTGCCACTTTGGGCAGGACACTTCATTGGAGCCGTTCACACGCATAGGTTCTAGGCAGTGTGAGTGGCAGCAAAGACCCTGGAGCCCAAGCAGGCCCTAATCCCAGATCTGCCATTACTACTCCTCTGACCTCAGGAAGCTCCACAGCCTCTCTTTGCCTGAGTTTCTTCATCTGTAAAATGGATTTGAAAACTCTGCCCATGTTTCCTTTTAAGGTGATTTAAAACTAGATAGAGAGGATGGTTCCACAGCTTTGCGAATATACTAAATGTCATTCGATTGTTCACTTTAAAATGATCAGTCTTGGAGTTCCTGCTGTGGCGCAATGGGATAGGGACACAGGTTCGATCCTCACCCTGGCACAGTGGGTTAAGGATCCCACATTGCCCCGGCTGCTGTGTAGGTCACAACTGCAGCTTGAATCTGTGAACTGAAGGTTGGCATTTGCCATCAGCCTCTACATGGGGTAAAACATGAGCCACTGCAGCTGCCAACCTGCAGCACCCGCTGAGCAGAGCTCAGGGTGGAGACCAGGAGGGAGGCACTCTGCGCTCTGGGAAAACTGGAAGAGCAGGTCTTCAGCTAGTTAGATATTTTTAGAAGGAGATTTCATGAGCCCAATTCTTGCATCTCCTCCTATCTAGAAAAACACTAAAATCCGTCACAACGACTCACATCTGTGACTAGCAGGGACCTTCACGAGACCAGCAGCAAACCCCTGTGAAATGAGTGCGTGGCTACATGCCCCCCCCCCCCGCCCCTGCCCTTCCCCTTTATCACTTATATCTTTTTTTTTTTTCTTTTTTGTCTTTTTGCCTTTTCTAGGGCCACTCCTACGGCATACGGAGGTTCCCAGGCTAGGGGTCTAATCGGAGCTGCAGCCGCTGGCCTACACCACAGCCACAGCAATGCCAGATCCAAGCCACGTCTGCGACCTACACCACAGCTCACGGCAACGCCAGATCCTTAACCCACTGAGCAAGGCCAGGGATCGAACCCGCAACCTCATGGTTCCTAGTCGGATTCGTTAACCACTGAGCCATCACGGGAACTCCTTATCACTTCTATCTTGATAGTTCCCCCTTCCTCTCAATATTCCTCCTTCTCTCAAATAAAACTTAACTCTCAACTTTCAGGCTATATTTCAGACAGTTCTGAAATACTGCCTCCTGGGCTATAGTTAAGTGGACAAAACAAAAGATGTCAGGTCGTCTGTGAGAACTGCCACTCCCAAGGGTGGGCCAGTGAGCCCTGCGGGAACCCAGGAAAGAAACAAAGACGAGACGGGCACACAGCTGAGATGCCTATCAAAGGAGTGGCAGCGGTGAGCCCAGATCTTTACATCTGCCTGTGGAAACTGCTTTTCTGTCCACCTGGTTTTCTGTGCATCTTTTGTTCCTACTACCTTCCCTTTGCAGCAAAAACTCACATATCCCAGCTTCCCCCCTCGCCTCCTTGGGCGGTTTCTTGGGGCTACCTGAGACGCTTTCTCTTGTGCTTAAGGCCTAATTTCAACCCAAATAAAACTTAAGTCTCAACTTTCAGGCTGTATTTTTTTTTTTTCTCAATTGACAGATCTGATCCCTGGCCCAGGAACTCCCTAAGCTGTGGGGCAGCCAAAAAAGAAAGAAAGAAAGAAAGAAAGAAAGAAAGAAAGAAAGAAAGAAAGAAAGAAAGAAAGAAAGAAAGAAAGAAAGAAAGAAAGAAAAAAGATCAGTTATATACACTAAGTTTATTTCACCTTAATAAAGTAAATTTTCTTTTAAAGTTGTAAAAATATGTAATAATATTGCCCAGGACAGTGCCTGTCCTGCAGTAAGTACCACGTGAGCACTGGCTATTATTATCTTCCAGGAAGTACACTGAGAAGTTCACAGCCCTTCAGGCCTCACAACCACCCACAAGACAGGTATTGCTATTACCCCCTTCTTGCAGATGAGGAAACCAACATTTGGAGGGTTAAAGGGCAACTCTAATTACTGTGGCTGTGGAGCAAATTACCCAAACTTGTGATGGAAAGAAGCCATTTTTCAGCCGGTGGATTCTGTAGCTCAGAGGTTCTGACAGTACCCAGCAAGGACTGTGTGTCTCTGCCCCACGAGGTCTGGCGCCTCCACTGGAAGACTCAGAGGCTGGGGGCTGGAATGGTCGGAGGCCGACTGTGAGCTGGGAACCCTCGGAGTTCCCCTGAGGGCCTCCCCACAGCATGGTGGCTGGGTTCTCTGGCCGAAGGTCCCCAACAGGCCCGGAGGGAAGCTGGGTCCTCTTCACAGCTCACTCCCAGAAGTCCTGCAGCATCTCTCCCACCACAGTGAAGTCACAGAGGCAGTCCTAAACTCTTACCCAGCTTCAAGAAGGGTAAACAGACTCCACCCCCTTGACAGGCAATGACAATATTCTAGAATAACATGTGGAATCGGAAAATATTGTTGTGGTTATTACTGGGCAATGCAATCTTCCACAGCACCTTCCTAAAGCCACCCAGGCCATCAGAGATGGAGCCGTGGATTCCAGCTTTTGACTCCAGAGCCCAGTTCTTATCCACCGTGGGCTGAGTTGCAGTGTTTTCAGCTCTCAAATAGAGATGACAAAATCTACTCCAGAAGGCTGTAAAGATGAGGTAGGTAACCTATTGGGGCCTTATTTTCCTGATCTTTCTTTTTTTTTTTTTTTTCATTTTATTTTATTTTATTTTATTTTGTCTTTTTGTCTTTTGGCGGCCGCAGCCACGGCATATGGAGGGTCCCAGGCTAGGGGTCTAATCGGAGCTGTAGCCTCCAGCCTATGCCAGAGCTACAGCATTGCCAAATCCAAGCCGCGTCTGTGACCTACACCACAGCTCATGGCAATGCCGGATCCTTAACCCACTGAGCGAGGCCAGGGATCGAACCTGCAACCTCGTGGTTCCTAGTCAGATTCGTTTCTACCGCACCATGATGGGAACTCCTCCTGATCTTTAAAATGAGGTTTATTAACATTCCCACCTCACTGGGTTGTTATGAGGATGCCTACTGTTAGTATGTAAGAGTGCTAAACAGTCTGGAATATTCATGTCAACTGACATATTCAGTACAATCTCTTCCCAACAGAAAAGTCTACCTGGGAACCCAAATTAAGATCAGAAGCTTCTCTGCTTAGGATTATCTGTAAGGGCCTCACCTACTCATCCAGATTTACTTTTTCTTTTTTTTCTTTTTGGGGCTACACCTGTGACATATATATAAATTCCCAGGCTAGGGGTCAAATCATAAGCCTGTTTACACCATGGCCACAGCAACACCAGATCCAAGCTGCGTCTAAGACCTACACCACAGCTTGCTGCAATGCTGGATCCTTAACCCACTGAGTGAGGCCAGGGATCCAACTCACATCCTCATGGACACTGTGTCGGGTTCTTAAGCCACTGAGTCACAACTCCCTCACCTGGATTTAAACCCATCAAGAGGAACAGAACTTTCATCTTTGCCTCGTAGAGGACATTGACAAATGTATACGCTCTCCAGCCCTTCTTATCTTTCAACCATGTTGTTGCAACATTGCCTCATGTGGCCATTAATTAGATAACTGCTCATCTTAAATTAATTATTGTGTCACGGTATCTCCCAATGAGGTTTTCAGAAATACCCTCGTTGGCAGCAAATTTTAAAAACTTCTCTTAGGGAAGATTCATTTCGAGGAAGATTTTTCACACACAGTTAACCTCTCCCATTTTAGGTTAACTCTTGTTAGTTTCCCTTCCAGCCAGGAATGCTTCCGAGCTTGCGTCTTAATTCTGGAGGTTGTTTTTCATTTGGGTCCTGTGGCTCCTACACAGGCGACATTCCACTTGAGTCAGATCACTAAATGAAGCAATTGAGTCAATGCCACCCGCAGTAATAACACATTCTGACAAAAACATGAAAGATAGCCTATCTCTGCCTTAACTCATGTGGGTATCAGTAGAGGGGAAGAAAGTAAATTCTTTTAAAATACAGACAGAATCTTTTATCAATGAAAAACTGTCATCCGGTCTTTCTTATCGCTTTGTGCAATGACAGCAGGATTTATCTTTCTTAGGAGCAAGCCTCCAAATGAATATCACGCCTGTTTTGCCAAGGTGAGTAGTTTGTCATTGTTGGGCAAGCAGACTCGTTTTACACAGATGTTGTGGCACACATGCCGTTTGCCATCAACCCCCACGCCCTCCAAGGTGTCCTGAAGCCCTAGGCATTAGTTAGCTGCTGCTTCCCCGTAAACAAGAGGGTCTCACGTGCCCAAAGCCCATTTGGCGGACACCCAGGTGAGCAAAAATCCCAGGGTGCAATCTCTGCATCCAGCCATATTAGCTCCACTGCAACTGTTTTCCTAAGAGCCGAGGAGAAGTTTGGCTAAAAACGTCTCCTCTGCTGGATGGGACAGTCCAGACTGGAGTCGGTGTTAGGAAAAATCCTTCCTCTGGCAAAGAGGACTCTGCCATTAGGACATCTCTGCAGGCATTAGCAAGGAGCAGTTCCTTTTTTTTTTCTGTAAACCCGGCTTTGGGGTATTTTTCCCCCATGAATTTACTGCTTTAATTTTATTTTATTTGCTTATTTATTTATTTATTTTGGTTTTTTAGAGCCACACCTGTGGCATATGGAAGTTCTCGGGCTAGGGGTCGAATCAGAGCTGCAGCTGCCAGCCTATGCCACAGCCACAGAAACTCAGGATTCAAGCCACATCTTCATCATATACCACAGTTCATGAAAACACCAGATCCTTAACCCGTAAGCGAGGCCAGGGATCGAACCCACATCCTCACAGATACTAGTCAGGTTCATTACCACTAAGCCACAATGGGAACTCCTGGATTTACTGCTTTGCTAATAAGAGAAGAATAATCAATATCAGGATGATAACAATACTAGTTACCTTTACCTCGTTCCAAATGCCATTCTGAGCACATTATGTGTCTTAACTCATGGAATCTTTGTTAAGTACTACAGGTGCACCATTTTACAGATGGAGAAACTGAGACACAATGGCCTCAGAGGTCACAGAGCTAGTAAGCAACAGAGCCAGCGTGTGAAGCCAGGTAAACAGGTTCTAGAACCCAAGGTTTCAACCGACTCTTTGTCCTGTTGGCTCAGAAGCTCCAAGATGGCCGATACATCATTCCGTGACTCTTCTAAACTCCCAGAAATGTTCCACCCTGATACCAAGGACTCCCCCCGAGACTGCACTATGTCTCCTCTCTCCTGCTCAAAGTGGGAGGCATCATTCCTCTTAAGCCCAAAGTGAGACCAAATCCAGAGTCATGGGGAAAATTTCTCCCACACAGGCCAAGTCACAAGGTTCCCAGAGTAGAGTTTTTCTAGATGACAAATCTTGGAAGTTCTATCAGTTGAGATTTGGAGCTAACCTAAGCCAACCAGGACATCTGTTAGAAGGATACAGAGCAAATCAATAGTACTATGAAGTACCACCTCATACCAGTCAGAATGGCCATCATTAATAAGTCTGCAAATAGTAAATGCCAGAGAGAGTGTAGAGAAAAGGGAACCCTCATACACTGTTGGTAGGAATGTAAATTGGTACAACCACTGTGGAGAACAGGATGGAGGTACCTCAGAAAACTAAATATAGAACTACCACATGACCTGGCAATCCCACTCTTGGGCATGTACCCAGACAAAACTTGCCTTAAAAAAGACACATGCACCCATATGTTCATTGCAGCACTATTCACAACAGACAAGACATGGAAGCAACCTAAATGCCCACTGACAGATGAATGGATTAAGCAGATGTGGTATACATACACAATGGAATAATACTCAGCCATAAAAAAGAACAAAAGAATGCCATTTGCAGCAACATGGATAGAACTAGAGACTCTCATCCTGAGTGAAGTAAGTCAGAAAGAGAAAGACAAAATACCATATGATATCAGTTATATCTGGAATCTAATATATGGCACAAGTGAACCTTTCCACAGAAAAGAAACTCATGGACCCATATGGAGAACAGACCTGTGGTTGCCAAGGGGGAGGGGGAGGGAGTGGGATGGACTGGGAGTCTGGGGTTTATAGATGCAAACTGCTGCACTTGGAGTGGATAAGCCGTGAGATTCTGCTGTACAGCACTGGGAACTCTATCTAGTCACTTGCCATCAAACAGGATGGAGGATAACGTGAGTGTGTGACTGGGTCACTTTGCTGAACAGTAGAAAATTGACAGAACACTGTAAACCAACTATAATGGAAAAAATAAAACTCATTAAAAAAATAAAATAAAAAGAAGGATACAGAGAGATGAACAGAACTGAAGGAAGTTGGAGCCACAGGTCACTGGTGGGAACGGGAGCTCAGACGGTCTTTTGAGGGCAGATCCATGGGGACACTAGGCCTCCAACCGCAGTCTACCTTCACGTGGCTTGTGAACCAGTGTTCTGAACTCCAGGAAAAGGCATCTTGTAGGCTTACCCTGAGTTATGTGTCCAAGATTAGGGTCTGTTAGAGGAGCCTCATGGTGAATTCTGACTCAGGGGACGGGGGGGGGGGGCCCACACTTTGAAATGAAAGACACTGCAGCTCACATTGCCACCTTTAAATGTATTTTTTAAATTATGAAACAATTCTGTACAGAGGCGAGCTGCCGCTGGAAGCTGCCAAGGATCCTGGAAGGGATGCAGGACAAGCCTCATTTTCCTTTCTACAGATCAAGACTCTAAAACAGGAAGGGCAAAGTAATGCCCAGGGGACACTCTAGCTAGAGTGGCCTCTCAAGTCTTCTGACTCCTGAACGCTGCTTTTCCACCCCATGTTGTCTCCTGCAGAGCTAAGTGCGGACCCAGGGTAGGTTTTTTGTTTGTTTGTTTGTTTGTTTCCCTCTGTCTCTGGTCCAACATCGTGAGTCTTTATTTCTCCTTCCTGCTCTCCCCTCCCGACAGACTCAGACACACTGGCAAACACACTCATTGCCTAGCCCACATTGTGCCAGGGAAAGGGCCAAACTATGCAGTGCAAAGAGCCCCCCCCTCCCCAACTCCGAAGTGAAAAGAGAAGAGGACGGACCCTCGCACAAGGCTGCTGGAGCTTTGCCCACAGGGACAGACCCCAGGCTGCAGGACCTGCACTCTCTCGGCAGAGATGCCAGGGAACACGGTCACCAGCATCTTCTGCTCCCCCAGTTCACAGCCCTGTCTGTTTTCCTAGAGTGGGACTGGGGGAGGGAGAGGTTTTATTGGATGCAGCAGGGAGCATGACTCAAGAAACACTCGAGTGGTTCTCAGTCAGGCATGAACTAGTGTGCAGCTGAAGGTTCTGGGGTGGTGGCAAGGAGGGAGGGAGGCAGGGCTCTCTCCCTTTCACATCTGGGAGCACACCTGGCTGCACCCTCCAAAAGGCGATGCCGAAGGGAGAATCAGCGCTGATTAGGACCCCATCAGACTTAACAAAGTAACATTCACTTATGCTAATGGGCATCAAGGGTTATTTCATCACTGCTAGTGGAGCCGATTGGCTTGAGACAAGCCGAAGTCATAAAACACTCCTAAAATCTCTCCGTCTCGAAATAGGCAAGGGAGGAGAATTTATTATTATTGTTCCTCAGTCACACCAAAAAAAGAGAGAGTAGAAATGAATGAAGGTCACCGTTCCCTTTACAGCTGATCGACTTACCTTTCTCTTTGTTCTTTGCCTCCTTAGTAAATTGCAGTTGGAAACAAGAGGAGCATACTAGATGATTCTCTCTTGTGACTTTCATTGTCCCCAAGAGGAGAAGGGACAGTCCATTTAAAACAACTAAGCTGTTATATCACAGTGCCTCTTGTTTAAAATCCACATGTCGCTGGAAACATCCTCCAGCAGAACTAAATATAACACGGGGTATGAGAACCACATTATTTCAAAAATAAGAATCCTGACTACACATGCAGTTCAGTACTTTTCCAAAATTTATATATATATATATATATATATATATAAAAGATTTTAACATATATACATCCATATTATGTATCTATATAAGTATATATATATATGTATTTTGCAATATACTAAATAATACCCATGTATACTATTTATGATACACTATATGTATACTGACTGTCACATAAACTTTGGGGGCAGATGGATGAAACTGAGATTCAGTTCAAGTGACTTGCCCCAAGACATATAGCTGGAAATGTCAGAGCCATTAAACTTGGTTTTCTGACTTCATGACCAGTGCTCTTTCCTCCGTGATTCTTCATTTTTTCAGGTACTAACTCAAGACACACCCAAAGGTCTCAGAAACATACGTTGCGGCTCATCTCTATGAGGCATGGTACCTAAGTGCATGAGGAGCACTTGTTCCATGGTGTCACTGGACAGCCCACAACAAAGCGTCTACAAGGAAACCACACACAAACAAACTCCACATGCAAACACTGGTTTAGATTCTGCACCCTCCCCCCATTTCAGGGAGCTGCAAGTTCAGGATCGCTAGCTCTGGAAACAGGATAAATCTTTAAAACAACAAAGGAATGTTCCCTGTGGGAAGGTGCTTGATTAGCATCTAGAGCGGCCAGAAGCTGCAGGAGCAGAAGCGTAGGGATAGAGATGCACCCCATCCCAGGAGGAACCTTGGAAAGTGATCTGAGAGGAGCTGGGGGGGGGGCGTCTTCCTCTGCGCTCCTCACCCCTCCTAGGTCTTCCCCCTGACTGGGTCTAGCCTTCATTCTAAAGAAGCCCTGTTCCTCCGGCCCCCCTCTAATGGAGGTGCAGTGCAAATGTCACCCCATCAGTACTGAGGTCCAATGAATAGAGCTCTGAGCCTACACCTGTTCTCACAGCACCACAGGCTCCCCACCTTAGAACCCCCCTTGGTTAGTTCAGGGATGTGGGGGTGTCCCCCATGCTGCTGGACAGGTCTGTGGAGTCTCTTTGCTCCAACCCCTCAGCAGGGTTCAGACTTCAGTGAAGTCCTGCTGGGCTGAGCTGGTCCCCCCCCCAGGAGCCCACCTGGTGTCCACTTAGGGACCCTCAGCAGCACCTACATGGAGACATGTGACGAGTTGGGAGAAAGGAGCCGTGTCCCCAGTTCTGTGTGTTTCTGCCACCTGGGCCCTAAAGTACCCCTGTGTGTACCCAGAGTCTTACAAAGTTTCAGGAACTTAGCTCTTCCAGCTAGAAATGTAGGCCAGGTAGAGAGACAGCCACTCTCCTACCCGTTCAGAGAACTCGCTCCTGATGAGAAAATCCATCCCTCCCTTTTCAGCCCAATGTCCCCTGTCATCCCAATGATAACTCATGTATATATACAATATATACACATTCAGACATAGACATAAACATAGATATAGATGCTCCTGGTACAGCACAGGGTAATCTACTCAATACTGTGTAATGACCTATATGGGAAAAGAGCAGATATACGTAAATGTATAATTGATTGACTTTCCCGTTACACCTCAAACTAATCAACTTTCTACGTCAACTATACTCCAATAAAACTTATTAAAAAAAAAAAATAGAGCACTCAGGTCCAAGAATCACTGGATCCTGATTTGCTCACGGGAGATCAATGAAACCCAAACGTGCTTATTTGGGTTTTTCACATCAATTACTATACAACCAATAAAACATAAACAGTGAAAGGGCTCCAAACATAAACAATGAAAGAGGCCAACTCACGTGTCAGAGGACAGAACCATCTCATCCAATGCAGAAGAAAAACAAAACAGAACAGAACTCAACCATCAGACCCTTCCAACAAAACTTAACTATCAGACCCCTGCCATACGTCAGCGTCTCCCCCCTGCCCAGGGTATTTTCTTCCTCTAAATACAAGTAATTTCTCCTCATATATGTTGAACCCATTTTCTGACTCGGCAAGGCCTCTCCTCTCTGAAAGCACCAAAGAAAACACTCAGATAAAATACATTCTCATCCCCCTTATGGTTCCCCGTGTCCCTGCTTTTACTCCAACTTTGAGAGGCAGCGTCGAGGTGGAGGCCAGAAGCTTTGCAATAGAAAACTCTTGAAAAGCCTAACCTTTGGAGGGACGAATTTCTGCCCCCAATTCCTCCAACAACCGGCCTATCAGCTGATTGTGCATTAGCCATCCAGGGAGATCAGAGATAAGGCAGAATCCTCGAGTTTTACCTGCAACGTGGATCCACCCTCCGAACACAGAGGTCTCTGAACAGGCCCGATTCCTGGGCCCCCAAACCCCCGTTCTTCCATGTTAAAGCTTCCACTGACTTTAATGTGAGTTCCATGCATGTAAGGCCTGCAGAATTGGACCCTGTGGGAGTGTAAAGTGACAGCATAATAGAGAAAAATCACTTTAGCAGGCAACAGTGACAGCTGGGCAGGCATTAGAAAAAAGGGAAAAGGCCTCGGTTTAGACAAATTACTGAATGAAATGATCACATGAAAAGCCCTTTTTACGGCTGCCACTAAGAAATTCAGAAAATATAAAACATGTGAAAAAGTAAATAAAGGAATTTCTGAACCTTTTTTCTCCCCCGTTAGAGGTGTGGCACATGGTTAAAAGGTTCGAAAAAGAGCTTCGGTGTTCTGAGTCATGGGCCCAAATGGAAAAACGTGCTTATTTGGGTTTTTCACATCAATTACTATACAACCAATAAAACGTAAACAATGAAAGGGCTCCAAACACCCTGGAAAATTCCAAAGCCTATTTCAGAGTCTCTACAGCTACACTCAGATCCTCTTAGTTCCATGACTTCTGACATCTCATTACCCTGCATTATACTTTCACAGACTCATTTTCCAGCACATATAAAAATGACTTAATGCATCCTCAGAACCATCTCAATGATCTAATTGATGAGTTCTTTCAGGCACTTAAAAATAAAACAGATATTTCCTTCATAAAAATCCTTGAGGTGGAGGGGGTGGGGCATAGGGGATGGAAAGAAGCCCAGGTTGGCCAAAAAAAAAAAAAAAAAAAAAAATTTAAATATAAGAGGCAGCATGATATAGCGGGGTGGAGACAACCCAGGGAGAGGTAAAGAGATCCGGTTTCTGGTATTAATTCTGCCGCTAATTTGCTGTGTGATTTGGGACCTTGGCTGCCAGATCTCTAAAATGAAGGGGTTTGAAGGGATGCTCTCAGGGCCCCTGCATGCACTGACAGGCTATGATTCTGAACGCTGCCTCGGGGGAGACCCTTCTAGAACATGCACTCATGACCCAGTCATTTTCAAATTTTGAAACAAAAACAGTTTTAACTTCTCCCCTTTTCTTTGTCTCACTACCCAGTTATAGAACTGAGAAGGGTTCAAAAGAGGGCCACGTAATATAGTGATAGTCTCCAGGGCAGAACCCAATTTTATATAGTAACTCCCAGGACCATCTCATATTAAGTCCAAGGATATTTTCAGAGAACTTCCAAGTGCACCGGCAGAGGATGTCCAACTTCCTTAGTTTGCAAGAGGAAGGCCCCTAAATCCAAAGGTCCCATCAGTATCTGATCAGTTTCCAAGAGCCAGGCTAGTGCCAGCTGAGAAGTGTCCCAATCAGCCTTGGTCTAGTAGCCCAAAACATATGTTTTCAGAAAAGAAAAATTTATAACAAGTTATTAACATACGCATATTTAGACTACGCTAAAACAGATAGACAGGAAATACATGACACAACAGTGGGGGCATTTTTAAAGTTCTGTTAGGCAATTCCTGAGTCTGGAGAGATGGAGGAGGAAGAGGGAGAGGACAAGACATGATCAAGTACAGACATTTTCAGTTCATTCATCTTGCTTTCCCTGGGGCCTAGGCCAGCAACCCTCAACTTGAGCTGCTCCTTGGAACTGCACTGGGAGCTTTAAAAAAATACCAAGGTCTGGATCCCATCCTTGGAGATCTTGGTGTAATTGTTATGGAGTGCCAGCTGAGCACTGGAAATCCTAAAAGCCAGCCCCCATAGACATAATTCAGCTGAGCAGAAAACTTTGAGAATCAGTGCTGTAGTCCCTCTGATGCAGTGGTCCTTAAACTTGGCCATGCGTCAGAACCATCTGGAGGAGACTTGGGAGAACATGACTACTGGATCTCACCCTCAGAGTTTCTAACTAAAGAGCTATGGAATGAGGCCCCAGGCTGCATTTCTAAGTTCCCAGGTGATGCCAGTGCTGATAGTCAGAGTCCCACACTTTAAGAACTACTGTTCTAATTTGGTTGGTTGGTTCATAATCATTTGAGAACTTCTCATACAAATCATCTGCTTCTCCCAAACTGCTCAAATTGTGGCCACGGCAGGCCTATTGCTATGGGCAACTTTCAGGACGCAAGACCCAGCTGTGTCTAGGGATCAGCAGAGAATCTTTGGGTTGAGCTCTGATGACTGCCTTCCCCACTTTGGGGTGAGCCAAAGGAAAGAGCTTTGCCTCCAGAGAACATCATACTCAGTGAACATTGCACAATGCTACAAATAGGTAAAATCAGAACTCTAGTTTGTAGAGTCAGAAGTTACCTCTGGTGGGCCTGCTCAGCTCCAAACACTAAGTCAGAGACATTTGAGAAAGGGTCTAGTCAACCTATGCCCCAACAAAGGACATAATTAGGAAGAAAGGAAACAGTAACACTCCATAAGCACATTGGATATTCTTTAAGGAGTTAATAAAATAATAAAAGGACAAAGGGAATCAATATCTCCACCTGACCTTGCCAGGTTCAATGTCAGTCCTGAAGGTCTTCAAACTGAGCCAATGAGCAGGATGGATTCTAGAGTTCTTATGATTGAAAGTAATGCCCTGCAAGGCAGGTGATGGCATGAGAAGAAATCCTAGTGCTGGAGGCATGGCCCTTAGGCAGTGGATGAGGAGGCCTTGGTTGGTTAGAGAGCTGGGACCTCTTACTTGTGAAATCTTCACCTGCTTGGCCATTTTTATATCTGTCTTATCACCACCACTAGAGATTACTAGCCCTGTCTTGTTCTGTGGCTGATGTTAACCTCTTCACTAATAGCTAAAAAAGGTCCAGCCATTGGACCTATGCCTTCTTCCTAATCACTTGAAATATAGCACACCCCATTTTTCTGATTCTTTCTCCTAGAGTGGACTGAACATCTGCCCCATCTAAGCCGGGGTTTAGTATCCTCCTAGGTCAGAGCAAGTTCAGTGATACCTGGGGAAGCCTTTGGCTTCAACAGGCACCTCAAAAGCAGCCCTGGAGACGGGTTAGGGCTTCAGAGCTGATAGTTCCATTCTTCTCCCCACTGCCCCATTTCCATCTTCATCCATTTGGCCACCAGACCCAGAGAAGGCAGCCACCACCAGCAGAGAAGTGTGCCCTGAGACAATGTATCTGCCAGTGAGAATGTCATACTCATTGAATAAGTCTTCATCTAAAGGAGCTGGACTGGGAAGAGGATTCCAAGTAAAAATTGGTAGGATGGACCAGGTTTGGAGAAGATGATGGAGATGATGGGAGGCCAGAATTCAAGTCCTTCTCTGAACTAATAAGGGTGACCACCCCTGGGTGCTGATCCTCAGGTGGACAGAGTTGTTAAGAGATACAATCTGGTATAGACAGGAGTTGGACTTCTCCTGAGAGTTGTTGACCAAGATTGGATCTTAACTCTTGCACAAGTGGCTTCATATGCTTCTTTACTTCTGCTTTGAACTTTTGAGAAATTTCCTCTCAAGCAGATATACTCAGCTGGCAGTCAAGAACCCAGGATAGGAAAGTGAAAAGCAAACATAGTTTGGATGATAGTGGAGGGCATAAGGATTTTCTGTCTTACCACTACCACTAGAGATTGGAAGTGGTGGGGTTGAGGACACTCAGGACAAAGAAGCCAGGAGGGAGTAAGAGAGTATAAAGTGAAAGTGGTAGAAGGTGGTAAGGTGTATCAAGAATCTCAGCTCTGTGATACAAGGGCAGGCCCTGTATCTGAGGATCAAAGATACTCAGGGCACCAAGATCCTAGCCAGAGGAAGGAGGGAAGGGAGAAGAGAAGACTTATGAAAATAAAATATATACCAGAAAACCCCAATTTTTCACATTCAGATGCATCTATTGAGGGAAAATCTACTATAGTGTAGTTTTCATATTCAGATGCATTTATTGAGGGAAAATCTACTATAGTGTAATAGGACAACTGCACAGTGAGAACAAACATCAAAACCATCAACTAGACTTTTAAATAGCCTGCTTGAGGTACAGGTCAAAGCCCAACAGACTCTCCATGTCCTACACTCACCACTGACTCTGGCCATAAGCTAAGTACATGGACATGATTATTGTGCAGTAAGGGCTATGGTAGGAGCAATATTTCAGCCTGACGGAATGGCTTTGTCCACAGAGACATGGAAAGCTCTGCTTCTTGCTCAGTTCCTCTGTACACATCATGACGGCACATTCGCAGACACAGCCAAGCCTAGGACACGGCATCTGGGTGAGACACACTGAGTCCTGATGTTCTTTCCACCCTCACCTCTAGTAACTCACCCACAGGATGGATAACCCCCTTAGTTCTGGTGCCAACCTGGTTCCCTACCCCTCACAAAGAGTCCGAGATATAAGGTCTCATTCTGGTAGTTGCATTTTAGAAGTGATATCCAGGGAACAGGAGAAAGGAATTGAATAGTGAAACCAGGAAGGAAGGAAGGGAGGAGGAAGGGAGGGAGGGTAGAAGGAAGGAGGGAGGGAGAGAAGAGAGGGAGGGAGAGAGAGAGGAGGAGGGAAGGAACAAAGGAAAGGAACGTGGAGAGAAAATACCAGGGCATATTCTTGAGTTGGGCACCACTGTGGAAACTGGGGTTTACTCTGTATAGAACCCCAAGGAGTTGTCAAGCTGACGGACCAAAGAGGACAGGGCTTACCCACAAGCTCCTATCCCTACTGGCAAGGATCTACCCATCTGACAGTCTTAGTCTGTTCAGGATGCTATAACAGAAAGTTGACTGGATGGCTCATAAACAACAGAAATTTCTCATAGTTCTGGAGGCTAGAACGTCCAAGATCAAGGTTCCAGCAAACACAGTGTTTGGTAGGGATCAGCTTTCTGGTTCATGGACAACTTACCTTTTTACTGTGTCCTCATTTGGCCAAAGAGGCAAGGGAGTTCCCTGGGGTCTCGTTAACAAGGGTACTAATCCCATTCACGAGTCTCCACCTCATGACCTCATCGCAGGCCCACCTCCTAATACCATCACCTGGGGGGTAGGATTTTAATATATGAATTGGGAGGGACACAAGCATTCAGACCACAGAGGACAATAACTTGCTAGCACTTCCAGGCAGTATGTGCCTGAGCGCTGCATGGGCTCTTTCAGGGCCCCACATTTTCAGAGAGGCAAGTGAGGAATGCATAGCATAGCCAGGCAAGGTCCTATCAAGGCACAGCTGCATGAAGCTGGTGCCACAGCAGTATAAGGTAGACAGACAGAATGAATGCCTGGGAGGCCAATACTGTTTTGCACACCTCAGTGGATATGTAAGCCAGCTGTGTTACTTACTGAGGTCAACATATCCATCGGTAATCAGGTCTTAAATGTATTCAGCAAGTAATGCAGACCTCTCAGAGTCCCCAACATCAAGTTGCCCCTATTCTACCCTTGGGTTTAGATTTGATGTCAATTTATCATCAAGAGTCTGGAGTCACCAAGCTTAAGAGATAGAGTCCCAAGAAGTACCCAGTCAGGGGCGAGATGACATCAGAATCTCACATGGGATGGCACTAGCTTATACCATACACATGTGAGGAGATGAAGCCTCTAAGTCAAGCCCCATGGTAACGTTTGTCTTTAAGCCCACTGAGATAATGAATATGAGAGAAGAAGCATTGCTGATCTTGAAATTCTCGTAGCTGCAACAGGAAATACAGAGTTTCATTTCAAATCAGGAGCAAAGGTCACTACCCTCAGGTGGGTCATGGTTTTCTCTGGTGCCAACTTAAGCTCCATGCTCCTCACTTGTGACCTTGGCTTTGGAGAGCCAGCGGTCACAGGCTCATCCCAGCAAGAGCTCTAAAGCAGTCCAAGGACATGATCACTAATAAAATAGTTTAAGGTATGTCAAACATCTTACAGAGTCAATATTGAATACAGCCTGATAATCAGGACAAACTTTGTCAGATCTTGCCTTCCATTCCTATTGACATTTCTGCTGATTCCTATCAGCTCACATTCCATTTATCCCAGTCATCTTCAAACTGGTCTCTCCAGCTATACTCTCTTCCAAATCAGCCCAGCCACCACAGGCTAATTAGTCTTCCAAAGCGCCTTTTGGATTATGTCATTTCCAAGTTCAAGTAACACTTGGCATTGCCTACTGCAGACAAAGCAATAAAAATGCCTTCATTTGGCATTCAAGATCTTAACATGACTTTCCAGACTTATTTCCCTCAACCCCCCTACACAAACCTACAGTTCAGCCTACAAGAACTAACAGACTCATACGTACAACTGACCACTCAGAGCCCAGTCCAGCCCCAGTCACCACCACGCTCCTCAGCCCAGAGCCCACCTCAGGTCTTCACCCCTGAGATGAGTGTGAGGAGCCCTCTTCCTAGAACCCTTACTTCCTGTCCCAGCCTCATGGCTCCAAATATTCATCTAGGTAAATACCTGTTGGCCATCTCGGCTGTGCCAAGTCCTAGGGACAGTGAGCAAGACACAGTTCCTGACTTCGAGGAGCTTAGCATTCACTGGGAAAAATGTGAACAAATCATTACAAAATAACATGGTATCACATTATAGACAAGGGACAGACGACTCCCAGGAGCAGAAGGAGAATGATCAGGGCAGAGAGAACTCCTGATCCTGACAGAGGAGGAGGAATTTCTACGTAGACAAGCAGAGGAGCAAATGAGGGAAGAGATGAAGGCTTGATGCTGCGAGGTGCATTTGGGGAACTCCAGAAGAGAAGCAGGAGGGGTGCACTCAAAGGGAAGGGGAGGGGGGCGGGAGGGGAAGCCATGTGAGCCTTCAGCTTCTGGTTAGCAATCCGATCTTTGTTCTGCAAGTCGTGGCACCACGGCTGAGTTACAGGGGAGGGCTGCAAACAGATCTGCATGCTAGGAATCTCATCCTTGCCATCTGGATGAGGAACATGGGGCAGGAAAAGCAGACCAGTGGGAAGGTGCTGGGATGATTCAGGGGAGAGACTGAACCAGAACAACAGCTGTGGGAACCAAGTGGCGAGAATGCCTTTGACAAGTGCTGGAGAGATTTTTATAGGACAACTAGACAACTTGGTCAACCTCTCATGCATATTACGATTAACCAGTGTTTTGCAGTGAGGGTTAGAGACCTAACTCCACAATCAACCTGTGTCCATAGTAAAGCACACAGCCCTCTAAACAACTCCCTTACAAATGAAGGGTTGGACCCAGCCCATTCACTGAGAAGGTGCCGCATGCATATATCAGCTAACTGTCCTCGACGCCCACAAAACACAAACACATTTCTTCCAACAAGCACTTTTGTTTGTTGGCATCATGATTAGCACATCTTAATGTTGTGAAACACAGCTGGACTTTCCATTTTGTTTTTTAATAAATACAATTTTATTAATTGATTTCTTTCTGGCTGTTCTAGTTAAAAAAAATTTTTTTAAAAACTAAATAAAATCCTTTCTAATCACCATTGACAGACCAAAAACCATGAGAAGTGACCAGAAAAGGAGAAAGTAGTGGCAAGGAAGATCTTCCCTGATGGGAAGCAAAGAGAAGGGGTCAAGGGGTCAGCCATTTCTCCATGACTGCAAACTCCCATGAACTTTTTGGAGAGGAGAGGGAGAAAGTAGGGCATCCTAAGACGTAACACAAAGAGGAAAGGTTTCGAGCCTAAGCTCTGTGAGTGAACCACACTTACCAGTGTACCTTCCAGGGCTTAGCACATTGTAGATACTCAACAAATGTTTGCTGTGGGGAGAAAAGGAGGGAGGGAACAGGGGAGGGGAAGGAAGAAGGAAGAATTCACTGGTGTCAAGGAAGGGCACTTGGGCACCCACTGACTCTGTCCCATGGCAGAGGGCCTCTGTCCACGCATCCCCCTGCCCTGGATCAGGGAGAAGAATGAGGCACAGAAAGGGAGACAAAGGACTGAGGAAGCTGAAAGTGTGTCCAAGCATCCTTACTCCTCTTAAGGGTTCACCAGTCACTTGATGGGTTATGTCATTCTGCTTCTGAACAGCTAAGTCTTGCAAGCATCACACTGCTGTCCCCTCTGCCTGGAATGATCTCCCCCCAGGTCACAACTCAAAGTTGACCCCTCAGAATGACTTTGACCAACCCACCAAGTACAGCAGACGTCCAGGCACCACCATTTCTCACTATTTTATTCTTTTTAGAGCCCTGATCACTCCCCCAAATTATCTTCTTTATTTATGTTTACTTGTTTCTTGTCTATTGCCTCCCAATAGAATGTAGGTTCCCAGAGAGCTAAGGTCTTGTTTGCAGCCCTCATTCACCATACCTTCCAGCCAACAACCACTCTCAGCACATAATACAGTCTCAATGAATATTCTGCTGAATGAATAGCAAATTAAACAGATGAGGATGCACAGCAATAAGGATGGATCTGAAAAGTATGTTTGGTGAAAAAAAAAAGTGCAAGAAACAGAATGAGATCGATAACAAAATTCTGTTAACACGGATTCAAAATACAGACATGCAAGGCACTAATGCATTTTGCCCACCATTAAAATCATTGACTATGTTCAGGAAGGTGGGGATTGAGGTGCTGGAATAAAAGGAACTACTTTCATACATGTCATACAAGCAAGCAAACAAGAAAGAAGCCTCCTCGGATCAATTATAATCAAAGTCATGAACTGAAATACAGGGGACAAAAGAAGGGAAATTAGAGGTACCTAATACCAGACCCACACTGGCTTGTTACTTTTTTGTTGTGTTTAATTTCTCTTTCCTTTTTATGGTCACATCTGCAGCAGAGGGAAGTTCCCAGGCTAGGAGTTGAATCAGAGCTGCAGCTGCAGGCCTACGCTACAGCTAGGGGAATACTGGATCAGAGCTGCATCTGTGACCTACACTGAAGCTTGTGGCAATGCCAGATCCTTAACCCACTGAGCAAAGCCAGGGATTGAACTCTCAATCTCACAGAGACAATGTCAGGTCCTTAACCCACTGAGTCACAATGTGAACTCCTGGCTTAGTATTTTTCATTGATAGATATAAATATAAAGAAAAATAGCAAATAAATAATAAAACTAAAAACAGATCATATAACTGTCTAGTAAGTTGCGTAATGCCTGCCATGGATTCAGTTCTGGGGCACTGTGTAAAGGAGAGAGGTACAAAGTGCTTGGGCCAGTTGGGTGCTGAAGTTAAGATTCTATCATGCAATTGGATTAGGAAGATGTGGTATATATACACAATGGAATACTACTCAGCAATAAAAAAGAATAAAATAATGCCATATGCAGCAACATGGATGGAACTAGAGACTCTCATACTGAGTGAAGTAAGTCAGAAAGAGAAAGACAAATACCATATGATATCACTTATATCTGGAATCTAATATACAGCACAAATGAACCTTTCCACAGAAAACAAAATCACGGACTTGGAGAATAGGCTTGTGGTTGCTAAGGGGGAGGGCGTGGGGTGGTTGGGGAGCTTGGGGTTAATAGATGCAAACTATTGCCTTTGGAATGGATTAGCAATAAGAGTCTGCTGTATAGCACTGGGAACTATGTCTAGTCATTCATGATGAAGCATGATAATGTGAGAAAATAGAATGTGTACATGTATGTGTAACTGAGTCACCATGCCGTACAGTAGAAAAAAAATTGTATTGGGGAAATAACAATTAAAACATAAATAAATTTTAAAAAAAAAGATTCCATCAGGGCTCATTGGTAACAACCCTGACTGGTATCCATGAGGACGAGGATTCCATGAGGACAAGGGTTCCATCCCTGGCCTCGCTCAGTGGGTTAAGGATCAGGCGATGCCATGGATATGGTGTAGGCTGGCAGCTACAGCTCTGATTTGACCCCTAGCCTGGGAACTTCCATACGCCATGGGTGCGGACCTAAAAAAGACAAAAAAAAAAGAAAGAAAGAAAAAGAAAAAGAAAAAAAGATTCGGTGACCAGGAAAGCCGCCCTCCTTCTGGATGAGCAGAGCCCTTCTGGTATGGTTAGTGGTTACACACCCTTGGCTCCGAGCCTCAGGAACTTTCTCAAACATCCTCTTCTTTACTTAGTAAACTCTTTCAACCAGCACACTACACAATTCCCAAGCCCAGCATTTTAGAAGCATGAAACAAAAATGTGGCTACAGGGCTCCCCACCACAAGTATGAGGGAGAAGATGAGAGCGGATGATTAGACCGGATGGACACGTCCCCAGGAGCCACACACAGCTGGCTGCACAAGTGCAGACACAAATAACCTCCAACACCCAAAGAAGGTCAGCACCAGATGCAACTTGCAGCAGTCCGAGGCAGACCCCGCTCCCCCTGCTGGGCAGGACTGTCCTGGAGAGCCTTGTGTAAATGACAGAGCATCAGTTGGATTCCCTTTCTGGGGCTTGTTGCAGGGCCTGGGGTCAGCACTTTGTCTCTGCTCTGTCCAACTGAACATGTGCAGGAGAAGGACCAGCTCATCGAGACGTGGAACCAGGTTTGCCTCAGCTGCCAATGCCCCCTCCACTCACTCCGCCAAAAAAAAAACTGGAAGGCACATGCTGTACCTTTGAAAGGTATTCGTTTATTTCACTCTAAACCTCCTGAGCTTTTCACCTAATCTCTAAAGTTCTGAACGTGCAATCTTCTTACTAGTAATAGACACTGGCTTATGTCCAATGGCTTTCAAAGCATATTTCTTGGTTCTGTGCTTTTATTCTGACAGCATTGACAACAGGTAAATACATAGAAGTTCATATAAACGCATTCACATTTGCACATGTATAAACATTGCAATCAGGACTGCTTTTTATAGTAATCATTGCCCCATGCTCTCAGCCATCCTCATTACTTCTCATGCAGAAGAGAAAAGGGGGGAAAAAAACGGAAACACTCTGCTCTTAAGATAACTTACTGGTGACCCCTGGTAAATGACAGCCAAGCAAAACTTCAAGGAACTTGTTACTTAGAGCTTGAATTTCAAGCAAACATCTCCTGCATTTCTAATGAAAAACGGATCTTTCCCCCTGCTTTTGAAGTGCTCTTTGGGAATTGTTGGAGTGTTCTCTGCAATCTTTTATACCCAGCCTAAGGACTCTGACAAACTCTCTCTTTCCCTTCAAAGGCTGGTTAACTATGTGATGAATACACCTGTCACTTCCAATTCTAACCTGACTTTCTGTTGTGATGGCTGTAGAGTTTGGTATCTATGGTAACTTTTCAGTGGCTCAACATCGATTAAAAAAAAATGATTGGCTTATCAGGGTTGCTTGGCTGATTGATGGAAATAATCAGTTGCTCAAAATAATCATGACAGATAGTCTCTTAATTAGCTAGTATTTGCAAGATTCAGAAATGTTAGATTTCATTATTTTTTATTATTATTATTTCCATGCGAAAAGTACCTGAAACTTAATTCTACTGAAAGAGTTCCAAGTTAATTTGGACTGACTTGATGAAGGAAACTTGATTCAATCCACATCTCTTATTTAGAAGCCAAATGGCACATTTTGTCTAGTTTAGAAAATCCACTCCCAAGGTCAGAGACTAATTTAGGTTTTTTTTTAAATCCAGTTCAGTACTAAGAAACTTTTTAGAGCATTTGCAAATTAATTATACAGCTTTCCATTCTAATGCTTCTGCAAGGATGTAAAAGCAGGAAAAACAATATTGTTGGAGAGACTCGTTGGCTGGATAGAGCCCGACCTTCCCACTGAAATGTACATGCCTTCTATTTTAATAAAACGTTTTAAATTGATGTCTTCAGAAGTGTGGTAATGTCCCAGAGACCATATACAAGATAATTTTAGGTAGCCCACAAACTGTTTTCAATAGCCAGCTATTTCTTTAATGTGAAATTGCTGTTATTCAACCATTCTGTATCTAAGAAATACAAAGGTGGCAATTTCATATGGTAAATAAGCTATTATCCTTTAAAAAAAATAATAATTGTATTCACTTCCTCAGACTGCCAAAGCAAAATATCACAAACTGGCTGGCTTAAAATAACACAAACGTATTGTCTCACAGGTCTGGATGCTAGAAATTCGAAATTGCATCAGCAGAGTCACGATCCCCCTGAAGCCCTGAGGGAAAGCCTTTCTTCATCCTAGCTTCTGGTGTTTGCTGGCAATCTCCAGCATTCCTTGGCTTGAAACTGCCTTTGACATCACATGGTGTTCCCCTGCTGTTTCTGTCTTCACACGGCGATCTTCTTATAAGGACACCCGTCATGCTGGATTAATGGCACATCCCATCTCATCTTAGCATAACTCATTACATCTACAATGACCCTATTTCCCAATATGGCTACATTCTGAGGGATGGGGGGTTAGGACTTTACTATGGGAATTTGGGAGGGACACAATGCAACCCATGACAATAACCCACACATTCAATCTGTGATTTCAAGGATCAGACTGCTTAACAGAAGGCTAAAATAGGTATTTTGTTCAAGCTGAAGTTGACATCAAGAAAATTAACGAGGATGTCATGCCAGCACAGCACAGGTGTAGGCACTGTACAGGGAAAGGCTGAAACTGGAAGGGAGGTGGACTGCAAAACTGGCCACAGGCCCTCCCTCCCTGTTGCCACATCCTTATGTAGAATGTTGTCCCTACATAGTATGTTCTTACTCCCATCAAGAGATAGAAACTCTTGCTCTCCCCCTTGATTCTGGCTGGCCTTAGGATTTGCTCTGACCAATGGAATAGTAGCCAATGTGGTTTAAGAAGAAGCTTGAGCAGTGCGTGCTCACAGGGGCTGGTCCTCTCACCGGGTCTACCTTGCTGAAAGGTGAGAGCCCAACCACGGGAAATAGAACAAGACAGCTGGCTGATGACTGGTCAGTCCCTAAGCTGACCAGCCGCCAACAGCAGGCATGTGACTTGAGCCCCAGACCAGGCTAGCCAATCCCCCAGCCTATATCCACAGGACCACCCAGACAAGCCCAGCCCAAATTGCCAACATGCAGCACGGTGAGCTAGGGAAAAAAGAAAAAGAAAAAGAAAAAAAAAAAAGATTGCTGTTTAAACATACCACTTAAATGTCCTCATCAATTTTCTGTTTATTTTAACTGGTGATTACAACAGTTTTCCAAATTGTCTGTTTTTTTGGGGGGGTTGTTTTTGATTTTTTTATTGTTTTGTTTTGTTTTGTTTTTTGGGTTTTTTTCCCCATCAAAATTGCTCTTAGTTGGTTCAGGACTAAAACAAACACTGAGATAATTTGGAAGAGGATAGGTAGGCTGGGTGGGAAAAGTAACTTGTAACATTCCAATTTCAAGTTCATTTACTTTCAGCCTCTTCTCTCACTGTCCTGTGAATTCAACCCAAAAAAGCCTTAGTGGTAGAGAAAAAGGACCCAGACCTAAGGGGAGCACAGCAACGAATCAGGTCCTATTTTCCCGCAGGACATCTTCCGCTCAGCTGGTTTCAGAGAGTCAAAGGAGAGACTTCTATAAACGGAAACCGCCATTCCTGGGGACCTAACTGTGGGGCTTATGATCATTCTTTCCAGAATCCTCCCTGGATGGAATGCTACTTGAGACCACCTTGAACAGCATCGTGGAAAGAGAATTACATTCTTAAATCACAACTGCTGGGATTCCCCCCCCCCTCCCCCGCAAAGGAATCCACATCAACTTGTATTTCTCCCCATTCATTTGTTTCACTGCAGTCAGAGGAATCTTTACAAAACACAAAACGGACGCCTGTTTTTAAAATGTACACAGCTTTTCATTGCTTTTCTGCTCATAACCAGATTCCTTAATATGGCCTCTATGATAATATTAGTCTGCTTGGGTTGCCGTAAGAAAATACTACAGATTGGGTGGCATAAACAAAAGAAATTTATTTTCGCACAGTGTTGGAGGCTGGACGTTCAAGATCAAGGTGCCAGCAAGGTTCATTTCTCCTTGGCTTGCAGATGGCTGACTTCTCCACATGTCCTCACATGGCCTTTCCTCTGTGACATGCATCCCTGGTGTGTCTCTCTTCTTATAAAGATGCCAGTCCTACTGGATTAGGCCCCACCTGTATGATCTCATGTAATCTTAGTAATATCCCTAAAGGCCTTATCTGCAAACTCGGTGAGGTTGGGGGTTAGGGTTTTCAATGCAGGTTTGAGAGAGCCCAAGTGAAGTCCATAACAATGGCCTTCCTTGGCCTGTTCTCTGCTCCCCTCTCCAGACCCTTCACACGCCACTAACTCATTAGCTCCACCGTCCAGCCACTCTGGCTTTCTCCCTTATTGGACTGCACCCATCTTTCAGCAATTGAGGTTTTATTTTTATCCAGGTCTCCTAAGGATATAAGCTCCAAGAGAGCAGGGAATTATTGTGCCTCATTCTCATCACTGCTTGGCATAAGCTAGGCACTCAGTAAATTTGCAAACTGAATGAAAAGTTTAGCGATGGCCCTAAGATTTATTGCAACCACACAGGTCAGTGTGACTTGCAGATATGGAAATGATTCCTACCTATGCATGTATTCATGCAATAAACACGCATTCAGCACCTACTGCATGTGAGATCCTGAGGATGCAGAGATAAATAAGATAGCAGGTGTCAAGCCAGTCCCTTTGCAGGCAGAGTTCTCTAATTGAACCACATTCCCTTTTCCCATTATATTCAATCTGCAGTCTACTCTGGCCCGGGTATAAACAGCCAGTGAGATTTTTCCAACTATGTGATACTTACTTAGCACCGCTATTTACATTCATTGCACATACATTATTTGAACATCATAATGTTAGAAATAAAAATCATCCTACATCATTAAAAGTTTAAAAGGGGATAGTCATGCTTTCAGAGATGTATCCTGATTATGGCGCCAGGAAAATGACTCAATAAATTCTTCATGGTTTTATGGGTAGCTAAAGAAAGAAATTTCAGGTAAGGATTTTAAGATATATAAATAATTGAAAGATACGTACTAATTTTAAAAATCATTCTCGGGACTAATATGACTACTAGATGAATCGCACATTTTTTCATAATGTCGTGATAGAAACTGAAGTAAGAGGAAGTAGAAATAAAGCATATATATATATATATATATATATATATATATACACACACACACACCAATGCTTCTAAAAGTCTGGGAAAATTAAATAAATTCAATATGGGCAGAACTTAGGAGATCTTACCGGCCCAAAAACTTGATTCTGTAAATTCCTTCCAATCTGAAAATTGTAGCTACCATTTGATGTTTGCCTGTGATCTGCCAGCTTCTTGGTTAGGTGCTTGATAAACCCTCCCAATCATCACACGAAGTAGATATCATCCTTCCCATTTCACAGAAGGGACCATTTTAGGTCAGGAAGCTGAAAACACAATGAATAAGCAGCAAAGCTGGGGCTCCACGTCCAGCCCGTCTGACCCTTGCATTCTCCCCTGCTGCCTCAAAGCTGTCAAGAATAGTTCTGGCTGACTCCCTTTGTGGAAAATCTGAGATAAAAATAAGTAAATGAAATGAATTAAAGTAGGTTTGGGACTCTATTTTGAGACTGGGAATATGATTCCTAAATGCCTTCTGGAGCTCAGGAGAGAGAAAAGAAAAGTCCTAAGGCTTTTCATCCATCTTCAGGAAGCAATTGAATTTCCCCTGCAAGGGCGTGTTTAGCTTGGTCAGGGAGTGATACAAAGAGAGCCATGTGCAAGACCAGACTTTTTCACCCAGGAGAGATGGGACTGAGCCCTCTCTGATGTGACATCAGGACAGGGGAGGATCCTTCCCCAGCCTGAAATCTCCACCAGAGGAGAGCCATCTCTTATGGTCGAGCTATTTCCCCCAGCAAACAGGGGGGAAGCTCTTTCCCCCTAAACCACTGGTAATGGGGGGGAGAATTGGGAGGGTGGGAATCACATACACCCACTACTGTATAAAACAGATGATGAACAAGAACCTACTGCACAGCACAGGAAAATCCACTCAATAGTTTGGAATGACCCATATGGGAAAAAAGAATAGATACATTTATATGTATGACTGATTCACTTTGCTGAACACCTGAAACTAACACAACATTTGAAATCAACAATACTCCAATAAAATTAAATTTAAAAGAAAAATTGCAGGAGTTTCATTGTGGCTCAGTGGAAACGAATCTGACTAGTAACCATGAGGATGAAGGTTCAACCCCTGGCCTCGCTCAATGGGTTAAGGATCGGCATTGCTCTGAGCAGTGGTGTAGGTCACAGACGCAGTTCAGATCTGGCGTTGTTGTGGCTGTGGTACAGGCCAGCGGCTACAGCTCTGATTTGACCCCTAGCCTGGGAACGTCCCTATGCCATGGGTGAGGCCCTAAAACGACAAAAAAAAAAAAAAAAAAAAATGCAGAGGAGCCTAGTAGGATAATTAGATCATTAATACCTTGGCTTATTTGGTTTAGTCAAGTGCAGTTAGGCAATCACTTCCCAGTCTTTAAAGGAAGTAAACCCAGGTAAACAAGTTCAGGGTGTGGAACCCCTTCCCAGAGAAGGGAGCAGAAGAGGAACTGGCCTCACTTTCCTTATTTCACCAAGTTATGGGGACCAACCCTACCTACGATTCAAGTAAACTGGCCTCACTTCACTCCCAGGAAGAGGGACATGTCTTCGTGTGCCTGTCTGTAAATGGAGATAAAGATGATAAGTAGGATGGCTTGAAGGTGAGATGATTCAAACAAGCACAAGACACTGTTCTGCACACTAAGTAGAGTGCTGAAGACCTTGACTGGCACACAGGGATGGTTCAAGGTGTGTGAGTGTTTCAACCTCCACAGACCTCAGTCTTCTCATTTATGAATTAAAAGCAGCAATGCTCTCCACTGCCAGGGCCACAAATATTTACTGAGCACCTGCTCTGTACCAGGACACAATGGTGACTATGATGTACTCGTTTCCAGCCGTCACTGAGCGTATACTAGAGAGAGAGAGAAACTTTATCAACAGTTCTCAACCATCAGTGGCCAGGGTCACACCAACATGCAACTACAATTGTTGTGGGTGCTTAGGAGGAAAAGGACTCAACTGGTGGGATCTCAGGAAGGTCTTTCTGAGGAAGCGATGTTTAAATTGACTTAGAGATGAGACACTTGGGGCCGATGAGCTGGGGAAAGAGTGCTCCAGGCAGAGGGGGGCCTGTGGGTAAAGCAGATTCGAGATAAGTCTCAGGACAGCTACAGCACTGCTGTTTCTGAGACCATGCACGTGTTGGCCTCTGCCGTGGACAGAGACAACTGTGGCAACCTCATGGGGGGTGTGAGGAGGGCAGAAAGTCTTGGGTCACTCCCTGGCCATGCAGCCTGAGGCCACATGGCTCGTGGATGCAGCAGAAGTGCATGTCTTCAAGAACATCTTCTTTTTTTTTTTTTTTTTTTTTTTTTTTCTTTTTAGGGACGCACCTGCAGCATATAGAAATTCCCAGGCCAGGGGTCGAATCAGAACTATAGCCACCAGCTCATGCCACAGCCAGAGCGATGCCAGATTCTTAAGCCACTGAGCGAGGCCAGGGATCGAACCTGCATCCTCATGGATAGTAGTCAAATTCATGTCCACTGAGCCACGACGAGAACTCCCAGGAACATCTGTTCTTAATGGCTTTAGTCCAGCCCCAGCACTTTCCTCAAAAGAGTACCAGCATCTCCAGAACAAATCCCCTCATCTTCCCTTCCCTCCTTCTACTCTGACCCTCTGCTCTCTCCTAATCCTTCTTTGGTTCTTCTCTGACTATAAAAGATCAATGTGAATAGCAAATTTTAAGATTTTTCTTTTGTAAGATGAGCAGAAGTTTAAAATATTAATACCATCAAATGCTGGAGGGGGTGCCAGGAGATGCAACACCACCACTTGGATAGGGAATTCATAACTTAGTGAACCTTTTTTTTAAACAATTTGGCAGCATCTATAAACATTTTAAGCGCCCATGCCTTCGAATGAGCAATTCCACTTCTAGGAATCATGCTTTTAAAAAATACTTGCTCATACGCACAAAAGGAGGATATTAAAAGTTGCATATAGCTATTTGTCATGGATGATAGTGAAAAACTGGGAACAACTTAAATGTCCATCAGTTGGGGAGCAATTATGATAGAGCCATATTCTGGAATACTATGAAGCCAATAAAAAGAAATAATTAAAGTCTAATGATTTCTAAGACATATTGTTACATGGGAAGAGCAAGATGCAGAACAGTTAAAATACTGTGTATCTATTAATTTTTTTTTTTTGTCTTTTTGCCATTTCTTGGGCTGCTCCAGCGGCATATGAAGGTTCCCAGGCTAGGGGTCTAATCGGAGCTGTAGCTGCCAGCCTACGCCAGAGCCACAGCAACACAGGATCCAAGCCACATCTGCGACCTACACCACAGCTCACGGCAATGCTGGATTGTTAACCCACTGAGCAAGGGCAGGGATCGAATCTGCAACCTCATGGTTCCTAGTCAGATTCGTTAACCACTGCGCCACGACGGGAACTCCTCTATTGATATTTTTAAAGACACATGTACATGGAGGTGTGTAAGCATGTAAATACAGAGGAAGGAAACAGAAGGAAGCATCACACAACCAGCAGAGGATATCTCTAGGGAGAGAAGTGGTGATTATGTGGGGGTCAGAGGCAAGAGTTCATGGTCTCCTAAAAGAGTCATGGTCAAGTTCATGGTCTCCTTCTATGAAGCCCCTTGAGAATTAAATTCATAGAGACAGAAAGCAGATAGTGGTTACCAAGGCCTGCAGGGAGGAGGGAATGGGGAGTTAATGTTTAATGGGTACACAGTTTCTGTCTGGGAGGATGAAAACCTTCTAGAGACGGATGACGGTGGTGGTTGCAGAACAATGAGAATGTACTTAATGCCACAGATTTGAATACTCAAAAATGGTTGAAACGGCAAATTGTATGCTGCATATATTTTGCCTCACTTTTTTAAAAAAAAACATCACTTACAAATAATTCCATGGGGATTCACTTCCAGTGTGGGGCAGCTGAGGACCAGGGAAGGCTCGTGTTTGTAGGAATGGCAGTGGATGCCAGGAGGTCACCAAAGGAGGACCATATCGACCTCCCACCCATCAGACTCCAGAACAGGAATTTGAACCAGGTATTTACAGGCTGAGCGTCAGTCCAAGCTCCCAACCTCGAGCGCCTTTGCAATGACCTTCCTACATGACCCAATCTTCTCAATTCCTGACATCAAATGGTGTGACTGAGGGACAGACTCATAACTGTCACTTAAGGGAAGAAACAAAAAACAAAGGAAAGAAAGGCCACAATGGTTTAGCTCAGCTCTTAAAGGCTCCTGCTCAGAACCTGTAGTTAAGTGAGTCCTCCAGCCTTTTTATAGTGTGTGTTCACATTTACAGCCTGCTGAGCAGCGGCTGGTTTTCTACCTGAGCTGGCTTCTTGGAGACAAAGCCCCCAGTGACATCAAATCATGAGGAGCAAATAAGACTAGGGCCGGGCCCCCTTGTGCCCAAACAAGTGACATCTGGCATCTGCATATCATTACTGGAAGCCCACTGAATAAAACAGAAGGGCCACGTTGATTGCATCCAGCCAGACCTCCATTTGATGCAGGAACCAAATAAACACAAACCAACCCAAGGCTCGTAACATTTCCCCGCGCTCCTACAGGCATCTGTCCGAATAAAAGAGAGGAGATGTTTATGCTGGCAGAGGAAGTCCAGGTCAAAGGTGGAGTGAGAAAGGCTCCAGGACTTAAGAAGAACCCAGGGCAGGAAGGCAAATGTCACTGACAGAAAGTCCATCGTGGTCACAGGTAACCAAATAGTCTCAGCCTTTGATTTTTACAGGGGGGTGATTTATGAATCGTGGCAAAACAGAAGGGACATACCTCGAGTTAATGCCCATTTAGACGAGAGGATAAAACCCTGGTGTTTACTCTCAGCGCTGTTAATATCTCAGACGAATACTAATCAGAGGTGTTTACTGAAAACGAGAATGAGGCCATTTTCCCGCGGCAGCCCAGGTCATCTGAACGACCTTGCCCTTGAGAACTGCAAGGCAGGAATTTGTTCAGTCTCCAGGAAATTGTGAAGGTCTAAATGAGCAAATTCGAGCTATCCCAGCGTCCCTTGAAAAATATACACCGAATCACAGAGGAAGAAGCATAAACTCATATTTGGCCGGAAAAGGAGACACAAGCTAAACTCTCTTAAAAGTCTGATATTACTTCCCAATACAAAAAAAGCAGAATGAAAACTGCATTTTCCAGTGAAAACAGAGGTTGACATTGACCATGGGGCCGACCTTCCCTTAGCACCAGTCAAAAGAGATGGCAAAATCATAGTACTTAAGAGTTGGCAGGGCCTTGGTGTGTCACCTCCCTGCCTCCCTGTCACTGCAGGGATGCCTTCCCAGCCTGCCAGAGGCTCAGAGCTCACTCTCTCACATCAAGGGCCCCCACCCCTGAGAGCTGAGATGAAATCGCTCTCCTTAGAGATGCTACCTGGCCCCCAGTCCTGCGTGCACCGCAGTGAACCAGGACAGCTCTCCCTGTTCCTTCTCAAACTTTCCTCCAGGCAACACATCATCAGGTCCTTGGGTGAAGTGACTTTTCTAAGCACTAGACCCCTTGCCCCTGAAATCCTGGTCAATATTTCCACCCTTCTTAGCCCAAGAGTTTCTTTGAAGCACAAACTTGAAAAAGCAAGTGCCTCCCCTCCCCACCCACCCCTTAATGCCACTCTAAGCTGTTAATGATCAGTTACGCTTGGTATGCAGGGGAGCAGAGCCCCTACAGCCGACGTGGCAGAGAAAGGTTAAAGCAGAGAGGGAGAGAAGAATAAGGCATTATTGGGCCAGTGGGGAGAAGCGGTGAGAGCAAATACAAAGAAAAGAAGAAGGAGGAATGACAAGAACTATCTTAGCTTCCATCACAATTTTACCCAAGGTGGATGTGGCGCACAAGCACGTGCGCACACACACACACACACACACACACAGACCACGCACTCATTAAGTAGCCCAGACAAGCAGTCAAACAGCTGAGTGCACCACCTGATGTCACTCTTCTGACCATTAATGGATCCTGCATTTTCTTCCATTCTAACAACTTAATCACTTACCCATCATCTTCTCTCCATATGGACTTAGAGACAGTGTTTGGTTAAAGAGCTTCAATCTCTTTACAAGCCACCCCATAAAGATAAGTGGAGGTATCAAAATTCTCCATGAACTAAGACCTCAGACTGCAGAGATTCCTCACACAGAATACTTTCGGATGGCCACTGGGAGTCAGAGGGAATGACCTAATAAAAGTGAAAACCAGGGGCAGGCAGAGCGATAATGCATATGGTCAAGAGAGCTGTTTTGATATGGAAATTTCCTTTGCAGAACTGAATGGGTTCTCTCGGCATTTTCCCCAGCTTGACTCTCTCTAGTTGAGTTTTCAATTCCAACTCTCCATTATCACCCCGTTCCTTAACCCCCCATCTGTCCTATAACCCATGAAATCAGGTAAATTTTTTCCAATCTTTTGTACAAAGTTTATTAAAAAAGAGTAAACCCTCTTCAGATTGCAGGTGTCAAAATTCCATCATTTATTTACCTTTGTCTAGAAGAATTAAAATAGAAACTTTTTTTTTTCCCTTGCATGCTGATGAGTCCTCTAAAGATCCAACCATTTCAACTAGTTTTCTTACACGGCACAGAGGAGCACAATGCCCCCTCCTCAAGCAAGGGGAGATAAGGAAAATGAAAGGGGGAGTGGAAGGAAGTGAGGTATCATTTATTCTGTTGTCTCCTTTGGTTAAAAAAAAAAAAAAAATCACAGCCATGTTTTGCCTGCCTGTCAGCTTTACAAAGCACTTTCACTCAATGGCCTTGAGCCTCACACACGCTGCAGGGCAAGCAGAGGAGCTGTCATGGTCCCCATTTAGCACACAGGAAAACTGAGAATCACAAAAGGCCAAGAATTTGTCCCACGCCCCAGTGACTCACATACCCAAACACATAGTCCAGCCTGCGTTTGAGTCCCACCTGTCAGTCTTCTGCAAAGCTACTAGAAGATCTGTTCGGCCCTGGCTTTTCCACAGCACTGGAGATTCTGAGCAGTTCTCCTGACTGTGCCCTTCTCCTGCCTCTGGATCCCCTTCCTAGCCAATGTCAGCACCAACACCATCCATACCTATCAAAAGTATCTGATTATGTCCTCTCACCCACCGCTTCAGCCAGCCCTCATGTGGGCAAGTAAACTGATAAAGCAACTCCCGCTAAAGCATTCTCAGTGGAGCTTTAGTACCTTGTCAAAGTCCACAGTTAGTTAGTGGATTAGGATCTGAACCCCAAACAGGGTACAATTCCAGGTCATATCATAGGCACCGTGCAGTAAACATTCCCAGAATCCCCTGATGACACCTCTTGGAAAGTTATAGTCTCTGTATATATCACACAAGCAGTAAAAAGACTATGAACTTTATAATTATGCCAAGCATGGGTGGCAGGAGGCAAGCCTTTAAAGATTCCCCAGACAGAAGCAGTTTTGCACTTGGAGTGGCCCCTGTGACAGGTGATAAGGACATCCTTTCCGATTGCCACCACCAGGTTCCACAGACACCTCCAGGTTCTGTCTTTGCCCAGAACGGGTCTCAGAACCTCAGTGTAAACCCAGTGACTGATCACACCTACTATTCTGCCGCTCAGATGATGGACTGAACCCGAAGCCTGTTCACTGCCAACAGGGACATCCTGGCATGCTCCTGGACCCTGTTTCTGCCCAAGTGCTTCAAAAACATGCATCTAAGGGAAATTCGACTTCACCTGATACTTAGGACCACACCCTCCACAAAGCAGAGAATATTCTAGACTATTCTGTGAAAGCCTTTGATTCAGGTTCACATTTTGTTGAGAACAGATACAGGCCAAGCCCTGGGGCGGGGCTACAACTGACAAGGACGACACTGATCGCCACTTCCAGGCTTTGACCCCAAGACACACGCTGCTGCGGCAAATCCCCCAATTAACATTATCTTAGTTACCCTTCATGAACCCGGAGGTACCCATTATTATTATTCCAGAGCAGATGAGAAAACCAGGGCCTCAGAAATTTGCCCAGAGTTAAATAAAGGTCCAGCCAGGATTCAGTCCCTGCTCGCCTGATGAAAAGTCCTAGACTCTTAACTACAGTATTATTAAAACAGGCCCAGGCAATGAGAACACGACTCCAATGCTTGAGATTGGCTGGAACAAAACCCAACTATGCAAGTGCTTATTTCAAACTCCCAAACCTACACAATGATGTTAGGTCCTGGCAAACAAACAGACACTGCAAACAGGCTCCTTCTCAACATACTAGTTTCTGTTCTGGGGCCAACTCTAAATACCATATAACCAGACGTTCTCTGTGTATTTTTGGAACTTTCTCAGGCATAACAGGAATGAAAACACTCATCCACCGTCGGGGGAAATGGAGATGATGTGTGGAAGAAACTCTCAGCAAGCAGTGCTGGTGTGGAAAAGGGGAAAGACGGAGCTGGCTCCCTCCTCCTCTGTTCTGGGTGGAATGAAACCCATGCTGTCCAACCTGGCCATTCCCCCGGGGTCCTCCCCTTCCTTTTTGGCCCAGTCTTTCTTAGTCCCTCTCTGTCTGTCTTCTTCCCCTGCCCTCTGTTCCCTCTGGCCACCAGAATCAATGGACTGGAAGGGGACACACATAGGGAAGGTACCCAGAGCAGGGATGATAAAATGCACAAATCAGGTTCCACTGCATCTCCTTCCTTTGCTCCTCCATTGAAAGACTCTACTGATCAAGTATCAGGGCAGTGGGAAGGGTCAGAAAATCCACTGGCCTAAGAACTAGTAGCTCTGGCTTCTCATCCTGACCCATAAGAGTGTGAGCCTGAGCCTCACTTTCTTGGACTGTAACATGGGAGACAACAGAACCGTCTTTCAAATTCCTTCTCATTTTTTGTTCTTTTCTTTTTAGGGCCACAACCTGTGGCATATAGAAGTTCCCGGGCAAGGGGCCACATCGGAACTGCAGCTGCACCAATGCCAGATCCAAGCCACATCTGCAACCTGCGCCATAGCTTGCAGCAATGCCAGACCCTCAACTCGGTGAGCGAGGCCAGGGGTAGAACCCGCATCCTCGTGGATACTAATTGGGTTCCTCACCCACTGAGCTACAACAGAAACTCCCCTCATTTTTGAACCCAAGAATTTCTGTAGCTGGAAATAGTATTACAAAATAATTGGTATTATAAAAAAAATAACAATAATAATACTATAACAAAATAATTGGCAGGTGGCTCCTAGGTGAGACCCAAAGACTCTTCCTACCCTCCTCCATTGAATTACTGATCTGGTTACTGATTAATAACTGATCACTGTCAAATCAGTCTAGATCATCTAGACCTGCCAAAGTGGCTGTTCTTTTTCTCTGTGTGGCCCACTTATCAAATGAATCTAGCAAACGCCTGAGGATGGTGCTGTCTAATTTGTGAAGGGTTTCTGAGAAACAAGTATGAGTAATCTTCTCCATCCAGGGTGTTTGGCTTTACATTATTTCCATACCACTGTTGACGTTGTCAGGCTGCTCAGGCAGAGACCCGTGAAGACAAATAAGAATAAAGTTTAAATGCTGGACATTTATTTTCTTTTCAATCCATCTTCAAGGTAAACCTGCCTCTTCACACGGAAGACAGGTCCTTGGGATTTTAGGAGCTTATCTCTGGTCCCCGGGCAAAGTTACAACCTGTTAACAAAGGACTATTGTAATCAAAGGAATCTAACAGAAAGGTTTCTATTGCCGCTTGCCTGGGAAAGAAAGTTTTTCTTTCCCTAACTAGTTATTAAAGTACTTACATTTAAATTGGGGATATTTCAGTGACATCAGAATACAGACCAACCCTGAGCCTTTGTGCAAATGTAAATTACTGCTTGAAAATGTTCTGTTAACATTCAATCTACTTGGATTTTCCTTTATTTTTTTCATACCTTGCTACATTCTCTTAGTGGCTTGTCTTGATTCAGTTAGCCAAAGGAGGGGTTGTGTGTGTGTGTGTGTATGTGTGTGTGTGTTAAGAAGGAACAGAAGAACAATGACATTCTTTGAACTTAGTTGAAGGTAGCTATTTAGAATTTGCTAAATTAGATGGACTGAGCATTTTAGTTCTGTCAGGCACACGCATCTGATAAGTCTTTGATGCATATCTCTATCGGCTTGTGGTAAGAGCAAAAATTAAAGGCAGGTGGGGAAAGCCAGCAGAGCGCCTAAGAGGCAAATCTAGAACATGCTATAACATTGTTATTATTGGCTGGGGTCAGGGCTCTGCATCTTTCCCCTGCATCAGGAGTCGGGGTTGGTTTGGCGACACAGAGGGAGGCCCCTGATTGGATTCATATTGGGCTGACAGTGGGAGGGGGGAAAAAAAAAAAAAAGGCAAAACAAAACACTGGAGCAGCTGCAAGGCAAGTAAAGAGTGGATCCTGGTGGCCAGACAGAGAGCAGCAAGGGGCGGGGGCGTGGCTTGGGGCTTCCGTGGGTGGAGACTTTCTGGCGTATCTGCCAGGTATTCACAATTTAGACCTTCAGCAAAAGTCACTATCCTTGGTGTTTAAATTAAGACCCACTTTGGAAATGAGAATAACTGTTTTCCTTACTATTGGGGAGATATTCGTGAAGGTGGATTCCAAAACTGGAAGGTGACTTTAGAAATTCCAAATGTGACTTTAAAAAAATCAGAGATTTATACCAAAATGACAACTCCTCGCTGTCCTCCTGTGTTTGTTCTCTTCTTTTTTGTCCTTTCCTGGAACTGAGTGGTTGGCGAAAAGAAAAGAAAAAGAAGATGCAGAGAAAGGGATCGTACGCAGGTTTAGAGAGCCAGCTTCCTCCTCTCCATCACCAACGCGGCAGCAATCGCAGCAGGACTGGCTACCTTGAATATTCTATCCTCTGTGTATGAAATTCCCCTCAGTTTATCCATATTTCCTTTTCAACAGATTTTCTGCTCAAACAAAGCACTGTAAGAGTTTAACTGGGCTCAATCCTGGCTCTGAGACTCAGACACACCTTGGGAAGAAAGGTTTGCATTTTCAGCCAAAGGCATAGTACTTTCGCATATGGGAAAAGGATAAGGGGAATTTGTTTCACACCCCTTGTGCCTGCACTATTTGTGTGCAGGCTTTTGATAAGCACCTGAAAAAAAAAATTAAAAACAGAATGTGTGCTGGCATCCTGAGCAAGTGCCCAGCCAGCTTTCTGGGGGCAAATACCTCTTATCTGCTGAGTCATTCCTATAAAGCCATTCCTAGGAGATGTGAGCCAACGCCCCCAGAATACTAGAGGCTGCCCAGGGGGTGATGTATAGAGAACAGCTCAGGACACAGTCATGTAGAGTCAGGCTTGGCTGTGAGCTCCATGATGTCGCTGAGCACCCTCTAGTTCCATGACGTCGCTGAGAGTCCTCTAGTTCCACGACGTCACTGAGTCCTCTAGTTCCACGACGTCACTGAGAGTCCTCTAGTTCCACGACGTCACTGAGCGCCCTCTAGTTCCACGACGTCGCTGAGCACCCTCTATCCACAATGTACCCTCTAATGCCCGGAAACTTGACACAGCATCATCTCTGTGGTGTGAATGCCAAGCCACTCTGTGGAATCTTGGGGACAACTCTTACTCTCTCCTGCACTTTGGGCTCCACCTTCACGTTACACTTGGTTACCGCTGCCTCTCAGGGCACCAGAGAGACAGAGTGCTCACCTGGGAGGTGCTCCACATGCACAGCCCATACTAGAAGGAACTCCACCTTTCTCCCTGGTCATATGCTACCCTTGGGATCCAAGCTCCACTGTCATAACACCTCCCACATCCTGCCTTTCTGGCCTCTTCTCTCTGCTTTTTCTCCCAACTCCTGCCATACTGAGAACAGCTCACCTTCATTGAATGCTTACCTCGTACCAGGGGCTTTACATGGGTTAACTCAATTAACCCTGTTGTGATTCCCACTTAAATGAGTAGGAAATTAAGACTGGAGGGTTAGCAAGCTGCCCAAGATCACAAAGCTAGAAAATAAGGATTTGAAGGCAGACTTTGAATTGCCTGAACTTACGCCCTTCTACCATTACATTATCCTTCCCCTGTTGTTGAGATATTGATCACATCAAAGTTGCCCTTGATATTCATTTAAAGGCTGCAGTAAAAATGAAGGAGGCGGGGGGAGTGTAGGTTCACAACATGGTGCTATGGAGATGGCTGCATACATTGTCTTTCCTTCGCACAAAGCTTCTGGATGGGTGGTCTGTGGACCATCAGCAGCAAAATCATCGGGGAGACTTGTGAAAGGTTTTTGCTCCTGAGCCCTAACCCATGCCTGCTCCGTCAGATTGCTGAGGCTGGAGCCCAGAGCCCTGCAGGTTCAGTAAGCTCCCTGAGTAAGTCTTACATATGCTAATATTTAAGAACCATAAACTTAAAGGAAATGCAAAACTGCTTTCAAATGATCTATGGAACAGTATCTGTTGGCACACAATGATGGGGGGGTCGATAGTGAGGGGGAACTGGAGGGATCTTTTTCCATAACCGTCCAATATAGTGGGGAAAAAAAAAATTTGAAATAGGATTCATCATCTGTTACCTGAGAAAACATTTTTAGGAAAAGACAAGAAACACACTCATCCCTCCAAAAATTGAAAATGGAGGGAAATTCAGTCATTAATTATAAGCCTACTTGGTTTGTTTTCTTTTTTTTCTTTTTCTTTGCTTTTTAAGACCAAACCTGCAGCATATGGAAGTTCCTAGGCTAGGGGTCAAATCAGAGCCGCAGCTTCCAGCCTACTCCACAGCTCATGGCAAGGCCAGATCCCCAACCCACTGAGGGAGGCCAGGGATCGAACCCATGTCCTCATGGATATTAGTCAGATTAATTTCCACTGCACCACAACGGGAACTCCCTGGCTTGTTTTCATTCTTTTGTTTTCTTTTGTTTGTTTTAGATTTGGTTCTTTTCCTCTTGAAAGATTGTGATGTTTTAGCTGGCAACACCTGTGTTTCTTAAAATGTTCTTGCCCTGCAATTTCCAAGGAAATCTGGAGCTGGTCATCTCACAGGAATGAGGCCAGGGTTCACGCCAGGGAGCTGCCCCCCCCTCCCCCGCCCCAGCTCTCAGCACCAGCAGGACACAGACTAGGGCCATGGCCACTGGTGGATCACCAGGCCTGATCGCTCTCCTGGGGAGTGGACTGTCATGGAAAGACAGAGGTGCAGAACTGGAAAGAACTTGAAAGATTTCCCAGTGGAGTCCTCAACAGTTACAGGCTCGAGACATGAGGAGACCAGCCCTCTCTACAAACCGGATTGGGGCTTTCTCCAACCAGCCCAGGTTCTGAAATGAACCTCCCAGTATTTCCTGGAGGTCATTGATTTGTATAATTTTTCACAACTTCATTTCCTTTCTGCCTCCCCTTTCCACCTATACATTTTTTTTTTTTTTTCACTTTTTTTGGCCACCCCACAGCCATATGGAGTTCCCAGGCCAAGGATCAGACCCGAACTGCAGTTGAGACTTAGGCCACAGGTGTGGCAATATTGAGTCTTTAATCCACTGTGCTGGGCCGGGGATAGAACCTGCATCCAGTGCTCCCAATATACTGCCGATCCCAGTGAGTCACAGCGGGAACTCCTGTAGTGCTATTGTTAACATTTCTCCTTAAATCAACTCATGTTTTTACTCAAATGTATTCAAGAAGCAAACTTTAGGAGTTCCCTGGTGACCTAGCACTTAAGGATCCTATGCTGTCACTGAAGCGGCTCAGGTCGCTGCCATGGCACAGGTTTGATCCCCAACCTGGAAACTTCTGCATGCCATGGGTGTGGCAAAAAAAAAAAAAAAAAAAAAAAAAAAAGAAGAAGCAAACTTTGAATCAGTACTGTAAGTGCCCAACCCTCCTTGTCTGAACTCACTGAAACTAAGGGACCCGGTGGATTTAGATAAGGAGGGATGATTTTCTACATTCTAGCTGGAGAGCTCACTTCAGAAGAACATATACTAAAACTGGAATGCTACAGAGAAGATTAGCACAGCCCCTGTGCAAGGATGACACGCAAGTTTGTGAAGCATTCACATTACAACCTCCTGTGTATCTATTGAAAATACAGTTTCCAGAATGCCATCCCCAGAGACCACGTTTCCATGGGTAGGAGGTGTGACCCAAGAGCAGTGGTTCTCTTGGCTGCACACTGGAATCGCTTTAGTTTTGTTGTTGTTGTTGTTTAATGGCCACACCTGAGGCATATGGAGGTTCCCAGGCTAGGGGTCAAATGGGAGCTACAGCTGCTGGCCTACACCACACCCATAGCAATGTGGAATCCAAGCCACATCCACAACCTACACCAGAGCTCGAGGCAATGCCAGATCCTTAACTCACTGAGTGAGGCCAGGGATCGAACCCCCCATCTTCATGGATCCTAGTTGGGTTCATTACCACTGAACCGTGATAGGAACACCTGGCTTGAGTTTTTAAAACAAGTGATGCTTTGGTTTCACCTTCAGAGGTTCTGATTCACTGGGTCTTGGGTGCACCAGGCTTTGGGAGTTTTCAAAGTTCTAAAGGGCAGCAAGGCTGAGCGCCACGATCTCAAGTTGGTGCTGGAGTCCTAGAGGGCTGGCTAGAGACGCCATCAGGATGGAAAGACTCTAAATCCTTCCTAATTCGCAAGGACTTTGATTCTGTGAAAAGAATGTTGAGATCGGGCAGTAGAGGGCCTTAAATGCTGGACAAAAGGATTTGTGCTTTGTTTTATTTATGGGTAGCAGGAGACATATTAGATGTTCCAGCGGAGGGATGATTCGAGACCTCTCGCCTGTGTACATTTCATTGCTTTGGTGCATGATGGCCCCCCTCAGGGAAAGAAAGGAGAAGAGCAATCTGCCTCTACATTCATGCTTTTAGCTGGGACGGGGCCACCACTGCCACATCCATTGTGGCAGAGTCTGGCATCTCTGCATAGCACCAATAGACACAGCCACAGGGGGAGAAGGGGCAAGAGTGAGAACACAGCCTGGGGCAGCAGGCAGTGGAGCACAGCCTTAACCAAAGTGAAGGCATCCTGCACCAAAGAACGGCCCCACTGGTGGGTCAGAGACAGCAGGAGGTAGGGTGGATTTTAAATTATACTTTAAATTACAACCCCCTTCAGTTCTCCTTTCAAACTTCACTTGAATCAAGTTGAGTCTCAGTTGAACAGTGTATTTTTAATATGCAAGAAAGAATGTATGTGTGTATACATATATGTATGCATATATGTATGTATACACACATATATGTATGAATGAGTCACTTTGCTATACAGCAGAAATTGACAGACCATTGTAAATCAACTATACTTTTAAGTTTAATTATATATTATATACATATAATATATGTATGTATACACACATAGATGTATGAATGGGTCACTTTGCTATACAGCAGAAATTGACAGAACATTGTAAATCAACTATACTTTTAAGTTTAAAAAAATAGGAGTTCCTGCTGTGACACAACAGGAAGAGCAGGCGTCTTGGGAGCGCTGGGACGCAGGTTCCATCCCTGGCCCAGTACCGTGAGTTAAAGATTCAGCATTGCCGCAGCTGCGGTATAGGTCAAGACTGTGACTCGGATCTGATCCCCGGCCCAGGAACTCCATATGTTGCAGGGTGGCCAAAAAATAAAAAAATTAAATAAAATAAAAATAAGAAAAATTCTAGCCAGAGACATCACCTGCCTGGGGCTCCAAGCTAGGGGCCTTCTCTCTCTTTGCCAAAAGGAGAGCTTGGCAGGGGTCAGAGAACTGCCTCCCCCTGGAAAAGCCACACCATTTCTTCCCGTTTAACTAAATCCTGGCTTGGCTTCCTTCTAGGCTGTTTCCACTTCCCGCCTAAGTTTTCTCAGCCTCTGCTCCAACACATGCCACCTCCCCTTCCTCTCCACTCCTGCAGCACTTACGGTCACAGTTTAGCATTGAGTTATTCTTTAATAACACAGGATACAAACTCTCAGAGGGCAGAGACTATAGCTTATGGGCTTATGTTCTTCTCATACCCGCCCAGGGCACTCAGAGTTAAGCACTCAACAAATGCTCTTCCATTCCCAGATTGTAAGCCTCAAGACTCATCCACATATATACCTTGTTGAAAATCATCTTTGGAGCCCCTTTCAAAAATCTGTTGCAAGGGGAAGGGAAAAAAAGAATTACTTTCCATATTTATCTTTTTTTTCTACTTCATTTAAAAAAAAAAATAGCCTTGAGGTTTATGTCACTTATAATCAAGTGGCAGTGAACTTGATGCCCAGAGTATGCACACAACTTTTCAAGAGACCAGCATGATATATGCATAGATATTAAGCATGTCTCCTTTTGTGTGCTGTCTTTCAGCAAATATCAATGGTTTTTCAGAATAACGGACAATGCTGTGCTATTACAGCACATGCACCTGTATTGCTAGAAACCACTCAGTCTTAGAAATAAACAGAAAATCCCCCTAATGCCTCAGGGAATAAAGGGAAATACAAATATGGCAGTTCTCATCATTTACCTCTTCAGCACTTGGCTCAATTGATGTCTTCAAATCAAAAAGCACTGGAAGCATCCAAACCCAGAGTTCAGCTTTAATTCTCTAGTTTCTAATTGGCTTTATTAGCGCTTTACTGAGTTGTATGTACATTTTTTAGGGCAAATAAGTGACTAAGGTATAAATTCTTGTTAGTGGTTAACACTGAAGGTGTTATGCTGGTAGAAATGTAAAATGGTGGATCACTTTGGAAAATGGTCTAGCAGTTCCTCAAAAGGTTAACCATAGGGTTGCCCTATGATCCAGCAGTTCCCCTCCTAGCTATGCCGTATGCCAACACAAAAACCTGCATAGCAGCATTATTCACAACAGTCAAAATATGGAAACAACCCAAATGTCCACCAATTCATGAATCAAAAAATAAAATATGGTATATCCATACAACAGAATATTATTCGGCCATGAAAAGGAATGAAGTACTGACACATATTACCACATGGGTGAACCTGAAAACATTAATGCTACCTGAAAGAAGCCGGCCAAAAAGACTTCACAATATATAATCCCATTTATGAAAATTTATAAAGGCAAATTTATAAAGACAGAAAGTTGATGAGAAGTTGCCTAGGGCTGAGAGAGAGGAAGGGGTTGGGGAGAAACAGGATATAAGGTTTCTATGTTGAGAGATAAAAATATTCTACAATCAGTTATAGTGACAGTTACACAAATGAATAAACTAAAACCACTGAATTGTACACTTCGAATGAGTGAGATACAAGGTATGTGAATTATATCGTTTTTTTTTTTTTTTTTTTTTTGTCTTTTTGTTGTTGTTGTTGTTGTTGCTATTTCTTGGGCCGCTCCCGCGGCATATGAAGGTTCCCAGGCTAGGGGTTGAATCGGAGCTGTAGCCACTGGCCTACGCCAGAGCCACAGCAACGCGGGATCCGAGCCGCGTCTGCAACCTACACCACAGCTCACGGCAACGCCGGATCGTTAACCCACTGAGCAAGGGCAAGGACCGAACCCGCAACCTCATGGTTCCTAGTCGGATTCGTTAACCACTGCACCACAACGGGAACTCCGTGAATTATATCTTAATAAAGCTGTTACTTTTTTTAAAGTTTAAAAAGAGAAGGCCAAGGGCTCCAATCCCTCTGTATACCTCTTACTAGCTGTGTGGTCTTGAGCAACTTGTTTAACCTAAGCCTCAGTTTTCTCATCTGTAAAATGGATCTGCATTGTTGTAAGGATTAAATAAAATAATCTACATGGAGAGTTTAAACCCATAGTAAGCTCTCAATAAGTGTTATTTAGCTATGTGCATTGTCATTTCCTAACTCCTAGAGGAAGAGTGTAAATCTGGGAGCCTCCTGCCATAAACCCAACTGAATTTTATGTAAGTGGCAGAAATAACATCAGAGAAAGGACTCAGAAATGAGAAGAATTCTTCTGGGGAAAATTTACACTTCAGCCAGACCCTGCTCTCTCCTTGCCTCCCCCCGCCACCATTGACATGAAACAGGATTTAAAGATATTTCACATCAACAAAGTGAAAAGACAACCTATGGAACTGAAAAAAAATATTTGCAAGCCCTATATCTAGTAAGGGGTTCATAGCCAAAATATACAAAGAACTCACACAACGCAGTAGCAAAACAAGAAGCAACCTAATTTAAAAATGGGCTAAGGGGAGTTCCCGTCATGGTGCAGTGGTTAAGGAATCCGACTAGGAACCATGAGGTTGCAGGTTTGGTCCCTGCCCTTGCTCAGTGGGTTAACGATCCGGCGTTGCCGTGAGCTGTGGTGTAGATTGCAGACGCGGCTCGGATCCCGAGTTGCTATGGCTCTGGCGTAGGCCGGTGGCTACAGCTCCGATTCCACCTCTAGCCTGGGAACCTCCATGTGCCGCTGGAGCGGCCCAAGAAATAGCAAAAAAAAAAGACAAAAAAATAAATTAATTAATTAATAAATAAAAATGGGCTAAGGCAAAAAAAAAAAAAAAAAAGAACACAATAAAAGCAGTGTGGTTTCTTGAGGAGGCGCTCTTAGTCCCTGAGACCTTGAGTCCCCAGGTTCCCACCTTTACTTAAAAAAAAAAAAAACAACAAATGGGCTAAGGCAAGGAGGAGGGGGAGGGAGTGGGGTGGATTAGGAGCTTGGAGTTAACAAAGGCAAACTATTGCCTTTGAAATGGATTAGCAATGAGATCCTGCTGTGTAGCACTGGGAACTCTGTCTAGTCACTTATGATGGAGCAGAATAATGTGAGAAAATAGAATGTGTACATATACGTGTAACTGGGTCACCATGCCGTAAAGTAAAAAAAAAAAAAAAAAAAAAAAAATGTGTTGGGGAAATAACAATTTAAAAAAATAAATAAATTGTTACTTTCGAAGTCAAAAAAAAAGATTTACTGAAAATAAAAATTATCCATAATTTCCTTCAGAAAAAAAAATGTTTAAATAAATAAATAAAAATGGGCTAAGGACCAGAATAGCGATGTCTTCAAAGAAAATATATGAAAGGCTAACAAGCACAAGAAAAAAAAATGCTTGACGTCATTAATTATCAGGAAAGTACAAATTAAAACCAAATGAGGTATCATCTCACGTCTGTTGGAATGGCCATCACCAAAAAGACAGGGATAACAACTGCTGGCATGGACATGAAGAAAAAGGAGACTTTGTACACTGTTGGTAGAAGTGTAAAGTGGTACAACCACTAAGGAAAAATGTATGGAAGGTGCTCAAAAAACTAAAACTACAACTACCATGTGACCCAGGAATTGCACTTCTGGGAATATGTCCAAAGGAAAAGAAAACACAAACTCAAAATTATATCATGAACTTCCATGTTTACAGCAGTATTATTTACAATATCCAAGACACAGAAACAATTTAAGTGTCCATAGATGGATGAATAGGTAAAGAAATTGTGGTGTGTGTATGTAAATATTCACAATGGAATATTATTTAGCCATAAAAGCAAAGAAATCCCACTATTTGCAACAATATGGATGGACCCTGAAGGTATTGTGTTAAGTGAAATAAGTCAGACAGAGAAAGACAAATACATATGATCTCACTGATACGTGGAATTTAAAACAAAGAACAAATCAAACTCAGAGAAAAAGAAGTCAGACTTGTAGTTAGCAAAGTCAGGTAGTGGGGGAAGGGGAATTGGAGAAAGGTGATTAAAAAGGTCCAAACTTCCAGTCACAAGACAAATAAATACTAGGGGTGCAATGCAAAACAGGATGATTACTGCTAATACTGCTGTATGATACATAAGCAAGTCAAGAGAGTCCATCCTCACTAAGTGAATTAAGTCAGAAAGGGAAAGACAAATACCATATGATATCACTTATATCTGGAATCTAATGCACAGCACAAACGAAACTTCCCACAGAAAAGAAAATAAACTCATGGACTTGGAGAAGAGACTTGTGGTTGCCGAGGGGGAGGGGGAGGGAGTGGGATGGACTGGAAATCTGGGGTTAATAGGCGCAAACTATTGTCTTTGGAATGGATAAGCAATGACATCCTGCTGTATAGCACAGGGAACTCTATCTAGTCACTTGTGATGGAGCCTGATGGAGGACAATGTGAGAAAAAGAATGTGTGTGTGTGTGTGTGTGTGTGTGTGTGTGTGTGTGTGTGTGTGTGTGATTGTGTCACTTTGCTGTACAGTAGAAAATTGACAGAACTATAATGGAAAAAATAAAAATTATTTTAAAGAAAGAGAGAGTTCATCCTAAGAGTTCTAATCACAAGGAAAAAATATTTTCCTTTTTTCTTTCTTTTTTTCTTCTTGCATCTATATGGGAAGATGAAAGTTGGCTGGATCTATTGTGGTAATCATTTCACAACACATGTAAAGCAAGTCATCATGCTGTATGCCTTTAACTTACACAGTGATGTATGTTCATTATTGCTGAGTAAAACTGGGTGGGAGATGGGAGACAGGATCCCCCTCTGCTTAATTTCAGCCACTGCAGTGATGTTCCAGAACTTCTGGAGGCTCCAAAGAGCTACCCAAGAGAAGAACAGTGTATTTTAATTAAAACCATGGGTGGAAGGCAAATGGAAGAATGTTCACCTGCCAGGCACACCTCACACATCTTCACAGGCTCAGAAAAATTCCATTCTGAAGGGCACTGAAGCTATTACTATCTAAAGCAGCCAGCCAGTGAAGAATTATGCTCTGAGTTTCAGCTCAGCCAGCTTTCATTACTGTTGAGAAATATCACCATATAATTCAACCCAGCTCAAGCCTTACCTCCTCACTCAAGACTTTTCTGACCATCCCAGTCCCCAGTGATTACACCTACCATTGAATTCCTGTAGGATTAACGCGATAACCTACAAAATCACCCAGGACTGAGGCCAGCACATCTGCCACTGCTCAAAAGCCATCTCCCAGCTATCCAATGGCATGTATTATTGGCACTGGTCCTGTGGCTCTGTGGTCATTTATCTTTTTATATAGCCAGTTTCCATCTCCCCAACTCATCTATAAGCCCAAGGAGGATGGGACCCCAGAGTGTATTTCCCCATTTCCCAGCATCTCGAGTTCCTCTGTCACCAGGTACTCAATAAACATGTGTTTATGAGCATAATCCCCATCCCCTCTTCTTTTGCAGAATAATGTCTGTGAATATGGGGGGAAAGTCATAGTGTAAATAGTATTCCATGCCAAGGCCTTTTTGCCATTTAGACTTCCAATCAAAGCTGCATGAATAGGTGGGAAAATTGATTTTTTTTTTTTTTTTTTTTTGTCTTTTTGCCATTTCTTTGGGCCGCTCCCGCGGCATATGGAGGTTCCCAGGCTAGAGGTGGAATCGGAGCTGTAGCCACTGGCCTACGCCAGAGCCACAGCAACGCGGGATCCGAGCCGCGTCTGCAACCTACACCACAGCTCACGGCAACGCCAGATTGTTAACCCACTGAGCAAGGGCAGGGACCGAACCCGCAACCTCATGGTTCCTAGTCGGATTTGTTAACCACTGCGCCACGACGGGAACTCCGGAAAATTGATTTTTAAAACAGCAGGAATAGACCAAAGTCATGCCTAATAGAGGGCAAAATGTACTCAAGGAAGGTTCACGGTAAATTAGTTGATTCAACCCTCCCCCCGGCCTCCATCAGGCTGCCGTTTCGAATCCAGGGCTGAGTCCCTAAAGGGGGCAGGCTAGGAAGTATTCTAGGTGTGTATCCAGAGACAGGCTGTAGAGTCTGGAAAAAGGATTCTGCATCACAGTTCTACCTCGCTCTAGCTGGACATGTTAACGGAACAGCTCTGAGCCTCAATTACCTGGCCTGGCACCTGTGGGGTGATAAAATCTGCATCTTAGTATCCTCGTGAAGAGGAAGCTCAATGAATGGCAATTCTAAGTACTGTAATGCTTCGGTCAGGAATTTGTGGAGGTATCAAGATTCCCTGCACCCCCAAATCCTTTCTCAGTCACTTACTAGCTGAGTTCTCTGGATAAGTTAAAGCTTCCTCACCTAAAAATGGGAATAATCATTTCTACCACTTGGTGCCTGTGACAAAGATCACAGCTAGTCCTCCAATGTTCCGTTTTCTCTACTCCCCAGGCGCTCAGCTAAGCTACACGTACCAGCCAGTCTGGAAGTAAAGGATGTCCTGAGACTCGGTCTTGGTCAATGAAATGGGTACATGAATGATAACACATAACTTCTAGGCCAGATGCAGAAAAAAATAACCCACACCCTTCTTCCTGCTCTGTTCACGTCCTCCCTCTGGAATGGATGTTGGCAGTAGGGGAGAACTAGGAAGCCCTATGTGGTAAAAGGCGGGCTTCCATCAGCCTGGGTCCCGAGTCTCTGCCTGGAGCAGAGGTCTCACCCCTTTCACTCCTTCCCATCTTTAATACCATTGTCCTGGAACCAAACTGGACTGTTCTTGCAAGGGAAAAATAATCTATTGTGTTAAGCCACTTAAATTTGGGGGTTATTTGCTATAGCAGTTTAGCACTAATCCTAATATTTGTTCATATACATAGACTTTTGATAAAGATGACACAAAATAATATACATAAAACTCCTGAGTCATAATAGCTCAATAATGATTGACTCCTCCCCATTCATGGGTCTGCTACACACCTGCAAGAATTTTCCAGGAATGTTTAAATGTACAAACTCGGGCGAACCCGGAAGCTGATTATCACATAACATTTGGGGGAGAGTTCTGATCATTTACATCTTTAAATCACTCTGATCTAGGACGTGACACTTGCTTTGAGACCTAATTTGAAGCTGAGAGGTGGACGTCTGGAACAGAGACACCCATGTCACTCAGTGGATCACAGGCCCTTTCACATTTTCCAAAGCAGGTCGAACAGACCTGGAATTACTAGGGGTCCTATAATCACACACAGTCCATCTTTTTGTTCTTACTGTGAGCAATTTCAGACTATTTCTAAATTTCTTTTTTTTTTTTTTTCCTTTTTAGGGCTGCACCCGTGACATCTGGAAGTTCCCGGGCTAGGGGTCCAATCAGAGCTACAGCTTGCTGTCCTACGCCACAGCCATAGGAACCCAGGATCCAAGCTGCATCTGAGACCTACACCGCAGCTCACGGCAACGCCATATCCCCAACCCACTAAGCAAGGCCAGGGATCGACCCTACATCCTCATGGATACTAATCAAATTCATTTTCGCTGTGCCACAACAGGAATTCCTCTAAATTTCTTTTACAATGGAAATATTTGTTTATTGTTTATATAAAATTCCATAGAGTTCAACAGCCATAGAGATAAAAATTTACAACTCACACTTTTACTTTAGCAACTTCTTATCAAAGTCTGGGTAGGATTCTTTTAAAACGCAACCCTGATTAAAGTCTGTCAGCCAAGCTCCATTCCACAGCTGAGCTCATCCTCGGCACAAGCGGGGCATCGGTGGAAGCTGGTGATGCAGGGCAGTGTGGGTGCTGCGAGGAGGGAGAGATTGGGAGGGCTGGGCTGGAGGATGGAAGGATGGAGGTACGAGAGACAGGTGAGAGAAGCTGGGGTGAGGCAAGGATCGTGAACATAGGACATAGAACAGCTGGAAATGATGGCCAGTTATTATAGGCAGAAACAACGAAACAGATTTGGGAAAATAATGGTATCAGCCATTGCTATCTAATGGGGAAATAATTTTAAAAGACTGGATTGACATTTCTGGGAGGTGGGGGCTAGGACCAAGAGTCCAGGTTGGAAGTTCCCTGGTAGCTCAGTGGGTTAAGGTCCTGGTGCTGTCGCTGCTATGACATGGGTTCAATCCCTGGCCTGGGAACTTTCACGTGCTGCAGGTGCAGCCAAAAAAAAAAAAAGAGTGCTTCCCTGCCACGTCTCCTCTCCAGACACACTTGGGCTGCTGGGCCAAGACAGGCAGTGGTCAGAGAGCAAGTGGCCAGAGTGGTACCCGGACATGTGGGCTCAACAGGCAGCCCACAGTCTGCAGCCACCTCAAACTGACAGTCTTGAAGTTTAGCATCTAGTTTGTGGAGATAGAGGAAGCACTGGAAAGAGATATTTTATTTCCCCAAGTTCCATTTGGGGGCGCTGTCTACTTCTCCAGTTCCTTGTGATGACCTGAATTAATTGGGATCCTATTTCCCATTTTTCCAGCAATGCCTTTTTTTTTTTTTTTTTTTTTTTTTGGTGTCTTTTTTAGGGCTGCACCTGCGGCATATGGAAGTTCCCAGGTGAGGGGTTAAATAGGAGCTGTAGCTGCCAGCCTATGCCACAGCCACAGCAACACCAGATCCCAGCCGCATCTGCAACCTACACCACAGCTCACAGCAACACCAGGTCCTTAACCCACTGAGCAAGGCCAGGGAATGAACCCGCATCCTCATGGATGCTAGTGGGGTTCGTTAACTGCTGAGCCACGATGGGAACTCCTCTAGTAATGTCGTAACACTTCGAGCAATCGCGGGCCTGCCCCTTCGCTGGGCTCTTCTGGAACATACTCTCTTCTGAGGTAATGCCAGGGAGCAAACTGGAGCCAGGCACACCCCCTCATGTCACCCCCTCCCTCCTCTTCCCCACCTGGAAATGCATCTCCTTTCAGGATGAAGAGCTCTTCAAGACTGACTTCAACCAAGTGTGGACACCCCACGTTTCTAATGACTCGCTTTGGGAAAAGGGGGACGCTGAGGCAGAGAGAGAGGAAGTGTGCACGATGGGGGGGACAAATATTTCCAACCGAAAGTGTCTATTAAATCAGTCAGTACACAAGCTCATGAGAACAGTGGAGCCATTCAATACCGAACTGAGGAAATGACAAGAAAGCGTCTCACTGATGAGGCGAGCTGCCTCGGGGAGCTTTCTTCAGCTTGCCTGTTTTTGTTCTGCTTCTACTCTTCCGCCTTCCTGCCAGAGTTTTCTCTTTCCGATACGATACCACCGTGCATGTGCATGTGTGTGTACACGTGGGCGGGACAGCGCGTTTGTAGTTTGCAAAACTGAACCTCCACAGGGCTATATTCATTTTCTTGGACTGTGCAAATCATAAATTCATGAGACAGGGTTTCCAAATTATGCGAAGAGAACCAAAAAAAAAAAAAACCACTATTTTTAGGTGTTTACATCTGATCAGAAATAGTGAAATTGTACAAAATCATTGTAGAGAAAAAGCATTTTTTGTGACAGAACACAAAGACCCAGGACATAGAGAGAAAAAAACTTGAATTCAAAAAACGCATAATGTCTACATCTCTTCTGTAATTTATAATAATTTGAGTCTCTATGCACTTCTTCAGTATTGCGAATGGGACTGAAAATTATACATATAATTAATAAAATTTAATTCTTTACCCTTCCTCTCCCTCAAGAAAATAAATTACTTGACCCTCAAAACATGTCTGTGTCTAACCTCGTTAAGGGTCGTTTTTGTGTTTTCTTTTGGTAGAAGACTGATGGTTTAGTCCAAGCTGTCACTTGAATTCTACGGGTTAAAAGGTCTCCATTTATTTATCTTGGGTGCTCATATTAACTAGTTAAATGGTTGAATAGCAGTCAATGACTGAGAAAAGCAGATATTTGAGAAGTAAAACATTTGGTCCCTGAAAAATTACAGAAGTTCTTTGGTGGAGTTTATTATTCAGTAATTATTGACCAAGCATAAGAAGTTGTATATTTTCCTAGCTTTGAAAATAATCAATCATTCGGAGCTCCACACATCACTCTAAATGGCTGGGAGAACTTGCTCTGCAGACCCATCTGAAACAGAGGCTTCGAGGAGCTTATGATGTGAAACTCTGACACATCACCCACCCACACCCACACACCCACACACACCCACACACACACACACACCCACACACACACACACACACGATTTAATAGTAAAGCCACATGTAAAATTGGCCTTGATGGTATTAAGTCATGGTGACTCTAGAGGCGCTTTCCACAACTGAATGAAGCCAGGATCCACTTTTTATTTTTATGCATGTATGTATTTTAGGGCCACAGGTGAGGCCTATGGTTGTTCCCAAGCCAGGGGACAGCTGTGGACCTACACCACAGCTCACGGCAATGCCAGATCCCCAACCCACTGAGTGAGGCCAGCGATCGAACTGAATCCTCATGGATGTTAGTTGGGTTCGTTTCCGCTGTGCCACAGTGGGAACTCCCAGGATCCACTTTCTAAAAGCAAATTCACCAGCTGCCTTCCCAGTATGGGTTACCTTCCCAGCTTCTTCACATCTGTCAGTCACATCACTGGTCTCTCAAAAAAGAAATCAGTCATCGCCAGGCCCCCCCTGGCCTTTAGTCCCCATCTGTGGTCTGTGACCAAGCCTGGTCGTCTCCACTCAGAGCTTCTCATCCACCCCTTCTCTTTCACAGGGAAGAATGTGTTAAGTCTCAATAACTACAAGACAATGCTATTGTCAGGACACCTTGCCCCAAATCAGCGCCCCAGCTCCAGCCTTCGCTACCTCCAACAAGCTTCTGTTCCACCCTTGAGGACACAGCCTGTTGTACAGGATCTGCTCTGGGGGCAAGTGGGAGGGAGCGCAGCGTGTGCTGACAACCTTGATTTTTGACTTCTGGCCTCCGGAATAGAGAGAATAAATTTCTGTTGTTCTAAGCCACTCAGTTGGTGGTGTTTTGTTACAGCAGCCACAAGAAACTAATACACGAGCTGGGTAACTGAAGCCACATTTACCCTGAAAGCCTAAATGATCTCCATCTTTACCTTGGTTTCCTCCTTTACTTTCAATCCATCTAGGGATATGTAATAGCCCTTGTGCAATTAATGATAATGAAGATCAGTATTTTTATCACCTTATCCACCATGTATTAGGTGCCAAGCTCTGGTTACATCCACAGGTTGTCTCATTCTGTTTCCTATCAGGCAAACCTGTTTCCATCATTATCAACCCATCTTTTTTTTTTTTTTTTTTGTCTTCTTAGGGCCCCACCAGCAGCATATGGAGGTTCCCAGGCTAGGGGTTGAATCGGAGCTAGAGCTGCCGGCCTACACCACAACCACAGAAACAGGGGGCCCGAGCCACATCTGTGACCTACACCACAGCTCATAGCAATGCCAGATCTTTAACCCACTGAGCAAGGTCAGGGATCGAACCTGCGTCTTCATGGATACTAGTCAGACTCATTTCTGCTGAGCCACAATGGGAACTCCTATCAACCCATCTTTTGACATCAGCTCATAACAAAAGTAGCCTGAAAATAAATTCAGTTTATTCTTCTAGACATTTGCATAGCCCTTCTCACTGGAGGCACCCCGACCTATACAGATTCTACATTTCTGTCCATGTATTTGTCTCCCCAGTGCAACTGCGGTTCCAGTAGGTCTCTGAACCTGCATTTTTCTATTGGTGTTTCTGCTCTTGCCTTTGGTCCCAGGGAGGAAACACGGGCCTCCGCTCCAAGGACAGCCCAGCCCCAGAGGCATATGGTATTTGGGCTCCTGCAATCACCTCCTTTCCTACCAACCCTCTGCAAAAACCATCAGAGGAGGCATCTGATGAAGAAAGCCCATAACCATCTTTGTTTGCTCCCTGGCCATTTCTGCAAAGGGCACTGTTGTGACAGGAAATTTCAAACAGATGCCCCTCGACCCGCAGTGCCCCCAAGGTGACTGATCACAGGTCAGCACGTGGCCTCTCCATATGGACAGAGCCAAAGCCCAGGCTCTTTCATGGGTGGTGCTGGCTGTTACAGCTGCAATCGATTAGGGACAAATTCTTTTCAAAGAAAGGTTTTCTTTTGTTATTGTTTTTGTTGCTCTTACAGTGCCTGGAGATGGGCAGGAGGGGAAATGCAAATTTCTTTAAAGCATCAGGTAAGCCAAAAATATTTGTTTTATGATCAACTGATAATAAGCGTTTGCATTGATATCTAGGAAAAATGAGAAACCAAGGTAGGAATCTCGGCTCCATCATAAACCTTTGCTTGAATCTTTAATGCCTGACTTCAAACCCAAGTTTCTGGAGTTCCTGTTGTGGCTAAGTGGGTTAAGAGTCTCCCATAGTGTCTGTGAGGATACAGGTTCGATCCCTGGCCTCACTCAGTGGGTTAAGAGTCCAACCTTACCACAAGCTGTGATGTAGGTCACAGATGCAACTCAGATCTTGCATTGCCATGGCTGTGGCATAGGCTGGCAGCTGTAGCTCAGATTTGACCCCTAGCCTGGGAACGTCCATGTGCCACAGGTGTGCCCCTAAAAAGAAAAAACAAAAACCAAGTTTATCCCCCACTTTTCCCTCCCAACTTTCACTAAAAGCACTACCAGGCAGTTAGCACTACACTTTTTTTTTTCTATTTCATGTTTCTTCTTGGGTGAGAAAGACACCTGTATTCGGAATAAGACAAATCTGTAATCAATCAGGCCTGGTTTATAACAAACATACCAGAACTGCTACAACCAAAGGAGTCTGCTGTCTTCCAAGATGTTGGGGGATGAAACACTTCTTCCATCACTGCCAAAACTTTATTCCAATTATTTTGGCACTTCTTTTTGGAGAATGCCTTCAAAGTCAGTTTCTTTTTTCTTTTCTTTTCTTTCTTTCTTTTTTTTTTTTTTTTAACAGCTGCATCCGTGGTATGGCAGTTCCCAGGCTAGGCATCGAATCAGAGCTTCAGCTGCCAGCCTGCACCCCAGCCACAGCAATGCCAGACCCCAGCCACATCTTCGACCTACACCTCAGCTTGTGGCAAGGCTGGATCCTTAACCCAGTGAGTGAGGTCAGGGATTGAACCTGCATCCTCACAGACACTATGTCAGGTTCCTAACCCACTGAGCCACATTGGGAACTCTAGTTTCTGAACCAACTACACAAAAAGCAGGGACAGTGTTTCACACTCAACCTCAATTTGGGGCCTCAAATGGCACTGTCACCTTGGTCATTCTCAACCGGAGTTGATTCTGACCTGCTATGGACATTAGCCAGTGTTTGGAGACATATTTGATTGTACTATTGAGTGAAGGGAGGTGCCACTGGCATCCTGCGGGCAGAAGCCAGGGATGCCGCAAACACCCTACAATGCACAGGGCTGCCCCCCTAATAAAGAATAATCCAGCCAAAAACGTCAATGGTGCCAACACTGAGAAACCCTGCACCTGGCTAAGCTCCACATGACTTCGGGATGCCTAAGGCTCCTTTGGAAGATTGAGGTGTTATTCAGAAGAATATCCTGAGCCTTCTGAGAGTAATTTTAAGAGTTAACAGCATTTTGAATAGCAGCAACATCATCAGAACAAGATTCGGCACCCCCAAAGAGGAACCATCCATTTGATCTCTCTGCTCACTCTCTTGGTTCCCAAAAAGTCACACCTGTCAGAGAGGTCCTTCCGCGATGTTTCAATTACTGCCTCCCAGGCTGGAGGTTTGCAGCTTCCTTTCTTTTTGAAGCTGCTAAATCTTTGCTCAAATTAAACTGTGGTTATGTGGAACCCAGTGTAAAAGAAATTGCAGAGCTACACCACTTGCAGAAAGGATAGAAAGGAGGGATTGGGAACTTCCTGGTACAGAGCCAGTCTCTACCACCACTGCCTCTCCCCCGCCCTCCCTCTCCGTCCCCAGGATTCTACATGTGTTACCTGGAAAACCACTGTCCAGTAGCTGAGCTGTGAAAAGTGTAGGACTGCACAGACCAGGAGACCTTGCATGTTCGTATACTCACTGCATGACAAGACACTCTGACCCTTTAACCCCAAAAGAGAGTCCCTTGAAAACGTGTCTGTCATGTCAGTTTATCTACTAAGGTCTGAGAACAACAGCATTGACTATCTTTTCTTGGTGACTTCTAGCCTAACTAATTAGAAACGCACTTATGTGAATAATACATACGTATAATTTATAAGTGGTGGAAGTAACCACGAAGCAGGTGATTTCATAAAAAGGGAAAAAAAAAAAAGAAAAAAAAAAAAAAACATCATTTCAGCATGCCTTAGGCACTTCTCTGCCCTCCTGACACCCACCTTCAATGTGCTGAAAATAATGTGATGCTTATAAAGCAAAATTTAGAAACTTTTATTTTAATTTGCCATTTGGAGCCTAGGAAATACGATGGCTTAAGGCCAAGATTGCATTCCACACTCCTAATTGTAATGGGAGGCTCATCTTTCTTCCAAATAGTCAAAAGCTACATCAGCTGAAATGATGTATCTAAAATCGTAAAAAGTGTTTGGATTAAAATTCCAAAGCATCAATAAAGAAACTCATAGAGAAAATCATTCCCAAATACACCAGAGGCCATCTGGATGGAGCCCCATCCAGCTTGGAAGTTCTCAAAAATGCTATTTTCCCATTACAGACAAAAAAGCCCCAATTCTGCCTGTGGCAGGCAGTCAGCCTCCAAGATGGCTCCCAATGCTCCCCCACTCCCTGGCATTCATACCTTTATGTAGCCGCCTCCCACGTTCTACCAGGACAGGGTCCGTATCACCAATAGCACAAGGCAGAGGTGATGCTTTGTCCCATCTGTGGATGCTAACTACAATGTTATGAGCTGCCCTGTGGAGAACGTCGCGTGGCAAGAGACTAAGGAGTTCCCCAGCCCACAGCCAGTGGGGAAATGAGAACCTCGGCCTAGGAGTCGGCAGGAACTGAGGCTTTGCAGAGTTCCTATAGTGGTTCAGTGGAAGTGAATCTAACTAGTATCCATGAGGACACAGGTTCGATCCCTGGCCTGGCTCAGTGGATTAAGGATCTGGCATTGCCATAAGCTGTAGGTCACAGACATGGCTCAGATCTGGTATTGCTGTGGCTGTAGCATAGGCCAGCAGCTGCAGCTCTGATTCAACCCTGGTCTGGGAACTTCCATGTGCCAAGGGTGCAGCCCTAAAAAGACACACACAAAAAAAAAGAACTGAGGCTTTGCAACAATCATGTGAATGAGCTCCAAGAGGTCTCTCCCCCAGTCAAGCTTTTAGCTGAGACCACAGCCCAGCCAGTAGCTTGACAGCTCAAAAGATACACTGAGCCAAAACCACACAACTAAGCCATGTTTGGATTCATAACCCTCAGAAACTATATGAGATAACAAATGTTTGTTATTTCTAGCTGCTAAGTTCAGGGTTGGTTTGCTATGCACCGTAGATTGCCTCAACCATACCCTCAGGTCCAAGAGGCTCAATCATAAGAAAGAGGGTTCATAAGATAGCTGAAGATGAAGTCAAAGGAATTAAAAGGATTGGGGAGCTCCAAGCCTGAGCATAAACCAGAGGGCAAAAGCATAGCTGAGATTCCAGTTATCATCACAGGAAAGGATGGAGAGGGTAGCAGGAGGAAGCCACTTAGAACTCCGTAAGCTTCTAGAATCCGCTTGTTATTTTTGTTACTGTCTATTTCCATGAAGTGATCAACACATGAACCAAAAAGGGGCTGTGGACTTTTCACTGCAACAAACAAAAAAGGACTGAATTGAGAATATGGACTTCTTCACCTTAGCCAAGTTTTCAAGGGTGGAAGAACCCCAAGACAGGGAAGCAGGCTGAGACTCTGAGACCTCACATGTGGAAGAAAAGGAGAAAATACAGACATAATTTAAGTCAGAAGTAAGTCCTGAGAGCTTAACTCATTGAATCATTTATTTATAAAAACATTAAATGAGCACTTACTATACTCTAGAAAGTGTGCTAGAGATGGAAATAACTGTAGAATAACATGGAAAATAGTCAGATACGGGCATGCACTGGATGCCACAGGAACCTACAAAGGAACATTTAAATTGTAATGGAGGCGAGAGATCAGAAAAGGCTTTTCAGGAGTTCCCTGTTGGCCAAGTGGCTAAAGACTTGGTGTGGTCACTGGTGTGGTGTAAGTTTGATGCTGCCCTGAGAATTTCTGCATGCCATGGGCATAGCAAAAAAAAAAAAAAAAGGAAAGAAAGAAAGATAAAGAAGAGGATTTCCAGAGTAATTGGGATATGATGTGAGTTTTGATGAATCAGTTAACTACCAGAACACTAGAAGAATAACAAGTACGAAGGTACAGAAATGTCAAACACTGAGATCTCTTTAGAGAACTGAAGAGATTATAGGATACCTGGAGGGAAGAATATACGCAGAAGGGTTGTAAAAAAGGGTGACAAAACCATGAAGGAATTCATGAATTTAAGTATTTAGTTTTAATCTGGAAACTAAAATCTATGCTTAACCACTGAAAAGTTTTAAACATGCATGCTTTCATTCATTCAACAAACATTAATGGAGCATTGCTCCTGGGCAAGGCCCTGTGCTTGGATAAAGCTGGGGACTCACCATTGGACAAGACTAATGTGGTCCCTGCCCTTGGTGCACGTTTGATCAGAAGAAAAGAATGCATTAACAAATTAGTGCTTTAGGTAGATCCCTTCAGCAATTGTGTGGGGAATGGATAGGCCTGGGAGGGGGAAGGAAGATGAAGATTTTCCCAGATGCCTTCGCAAAGACATCCTTCTATTCCTTGCTCCCCACTGCTCTCACCCTGCCTTCCTATTTGCCAAACGCACTTATAAAAATTCCATTTCTAGGATAACAGTTGTGAATGCCCCAAGCAAGGATTTTCTAAACCTATCCTCTTAAGCTCCTTTTTAGAGAAAAGGCAAGAAGGACTTACTCAATGTCAGAACTGAGAAAGACCCCGAAGGTCATTTACTCCAATCAAGGTGAGCTACAAACATGGAAATTGAGGCCCAGGTGCAAAAAGGAGCCCCTCCAAGATCTCCAGGCTGGATGGACATGGCCAAAGCAGCTAGACTCTGGGTCTCCCAGGTTCTAGTCCAGTGCTTTTCACTAATGCCATTGTCCTTTGAACACTCTGCTTCAACAGCCTGCAAGATCAACATGCAAAAAAAAAAAAAAAAAAAAAAAAAAAGCCCAGAGTGTGACAGAGATTTTAGCCTCACTGAAATGGCAATGGCTTCATTCGGCAGCTGTCCAGGCCCCTGCGAAGGCTGTTTTCCTCGGCTCAATTAGACAGAGCACTGGGAGGAAGATCAGCTTGAGAAATTCTCTGGGGTCCCATCTGTTAATTGAAGCCCCTGTCAGATTTTCCACAGTATGACGAATGATCAAAGATTTCTTCTCCCTTTCTTTATCACCCTCTTACTTCAAGGCAACATTAGGCCACATTACAAGCAAGAAGTGGTACGATCTATTTTAAAATGGAAATAAAACAGTCAAAAGAGAACACAGGGGCCTAATCACTTAGAAAGTTTCAAAGTTGGATGCCAAGGAGCATCCATTTTTCAAAGGGGAAGAATATCTCATTTGGGATAATTCTCATATTGTGCGTGCTGGGTTGGCCTCGTCCCTTTCAGCCATGTTTCAGTCACCTGCTGTGTAACGGATGTGCAGGGGCTGAGGTCCTCTGAGCACCGGATGCATCAGTGGCCAGCAAATTAACGGCCTGTGTCTATATTGACGTTCACGTTCTCAACTTAATGGTTCATTTATTTAATGAACAGCTTCTCTCCTCATTAAGAGGGTCAAAAGTGTACTGGACAGGGCACTATGATAAATAGGTGGTTGGGTCTTATTCCTCATCCCCAGGGTTAATTGTTTGCATTTCAGTCATTTCATAAACATTGTTTTTTCAGTACCTGAGTGCCTGGTGTAAGGTCACTGGCGGAAAGGTGCTCCCTCTACCCCCAAAATGATTAAGCTCAGTTGGGTAAGTCATACACACCAGCTCACAGTTACTCATCAGTGAGACGAGTGCCCTGGGACTCGGAGCTGCATCTTTATATTCAGTTCATTGAATCAAGGGATGGCCATGATGCTGAAGATAGAAGATCAACCCACACACATATCTATGAATTTGCTGACTGTTGAGACACATTAGCTCCAAATAGTAGAGGCAAAAAACAAAGTCTATCCAACAAGGAAAGAACCAAGTCTTGCTCGTTCCAAATAAGAGGGGCAACGAAAGTTCTATTTAACACAGAACAAGCCATTCTCTCTAGGTGAGATTTTCCAAACACCAAAATCAGGACAAGTTGCTTCCCCTTGTGCTTCCTCCTGTACCGACAGAGTAGTCTCTCAACCTCTTATAGCTCTAGTGGCTTGCTGCCTTTCACCGAAGCTATCTGCAGCTATGTCTACCTCCCTTATTCCATAGTAAGTTCTGGAGAATTCTGAGTCCCTGATGCCTAAACCACTGACTGGCTACATCGACTTCTCAGTTACTGACAGTTGAATGGAAGTAAAATTCCAAAACAGGGGATGTGTTTCTTGTTATGGACTCTCCTCCCCCCTCAGTTAAGACTATAAATGTATAGAGAAGTGGTTAAAAGTACAGATCCTGGAGCCTGGCTGTCTGTGTTTGGACCCTGGCTGACACATACCAACTACGTAACCTTGGGACAAGTTACTAATCCAGGCTGTGCATCGGTATTCTCATCTATAAAGTGAGAACAGAAATAATACTTCGTAGCATTATTGTCAGGTCTAAATGTATTCCGATCCAGAAAAGAGTTTAAAAGCACACTGAGAGTGGGGGAATTCTGCCAAATGTGTCCTCCCCGGCGGCAAAAATATCCCAGGAAAACTGCTTCCTATTATAAGTGGATTTATCATTTCCAAAAGGGCTGCCCACTTTGGGGTCTGAGCAGCAAGGTGGCCGAGTCTCCGTCTCGCACTTTGAAAGTTTTTCCCTTAACTTTTCTGTATTAAAGAAAAAGTCTAACAAAAGACAAAGCAGTTGTTGGATAGCTCAGTGATCCATACTTTTAAAAAATAGGAATTAAAGGTAAAGTGGAAGTTTCAATAAATATTTAAAGTCTCTCATCAGACTATTTTCTACACATTTTAAAAAGTCTTGCATGGAAGACACTGTGGAAGTAAAAACCATATCTTTTTTATCTTTGACGTCACATCACCTAATATAGTATCAGACACATAGTAGGTGCTCAATAAATGTTTTGTTAATGAATAGCTCAGTTAATTTGGCTCATTTTTGAGAGAGTTCCTTGATATAAATGAAGCTATGGATTACACTGATGCAGATATATACCTATGTATGTGCATATGCAATTACTTTCCGTTTATAGAAGTCTGCAGAGAAAGAAAACTACTCAAAAGGGAGCATAATTGAGGTTGTGAGATATAGGCCCAAATCTATGTGGAAAAAGGAAGCAACTTTCCAGGAGATATTTTTGCCCCTGGGTAGGACAAAGAGTTACACTTATATTTTTATAATTTCCTGCAGTAATTTCAGAACCCAAACTTATGAACTGTGCGCCTAATATTTATACTATTTCCAGTCTAAGTGACATGGTAATTCCCAATAAAATTTATCAGAGAGCAAATGCCCCAGTCTCATGTACAATGATGTAACATTCACAGGACAGAGATCAAGTGCCACCATTATATGCCAGACTCACCTTCCCTTAGGACCAAGACAATTCTGGTTTCTTCTCGACTTTGCTTGGAGACATAGAAAGTTCCTTTCTCATTCTCTCCTGTAGCCCCTGTTGATAAAAAAGAGGAAATCATCTGAGATTGTTAAACTAGTCCAAATATTGTTCCACTTTGTTCCAAATATTGTTCCAAATATTGTTTCCTTTTTTCTTCTGGATGTTGCCTTGGTAAGCCTGGTACTAAACAAAGCTGTTAATGAAGTTAAAAAAAAATTATCATATGCATATTAGGTCAAGTAGTTTCCCAAGCTGTGTTAACTTGAGAGAGACATTTTGGAAAGAATTCTAAGTGGCAAAATACCATATGTAGTTTAACCTGTGATTAACACAATATGTTAATAGACTAAAGAGCTAAGATTTACATTTTCTCCCCTCTTCCTAAATCTGTAGGAATAAGAGAGGATTTTTAACAAGAAGCTAAAGAGAAAAGTTTAATTTTAGGTCCTTTGAGTTGACCAGAAAGACTACCCTTTTGTCGAGATTAGGAGAGAGAGAACTACCTTCTTTGAAAAAGCAGTTAAAGAAAAAGCATATTCTTAGTAGTGATTTTATGAGAAATAGAAAATGGGAAATAAAGCCTTTTGCAGGTTTAATATCAAGGCCATGCTTTAGCTTGGTCATGCTAAAGAACATGAAAAATGTATATGAGATTTCTGTTTGTATTTTCTATGAAGTAACTTTCTTCAGTTTGTGCTGCATTTTTTAAATAAATAGATCATATTTGGTCCAGTGTTTTTGCTCAAGAATTCATGCTGATGTCATCAGTGAAAGTCCTGTTATACTAGGCAGCTCAGAACACATATAACTCTACTGCCACCTGATGCCAACACATGGAAATTGCAGGGGCAGACCTTTCAACCAAGAATTCCTCTAAGAGTAAGATTCTTGAATTTACATGACAAAGAGTTTTGTGATTTTACAGAGACTACAGCTTTGACTGATACTCATGCAAATGAGAAAATGTAATTACTAAAAGAATTAAAACAAGAATAAAGGGAACAAAATTTTCCTGTCGATAAAATTACCAAGAAAACATTTCTGCACAAGTACACTTTATTGCCATACTGCTAAACAGTGTAAAATTTCGTGCTTTTTTTTTTTTTTTTTTTCTCCTTTGGCACAGATATTCCAGAGATTTGAATAACTCCATAAATCATGGTTTAGATAACTACACTGGTCAAGTTACTGGTACAAATGTTATAAGAAAGAGACCCAAAATAATAATGACTCATACAAAATAGACTGGTGGTTTGGGGGTGGGGAGGGTCTTAAATTTTTTAGAAAAGTGAAGAGAGTGGGGTAATCATCTAGATAGCCAAGGGCTGGTACGGTTGCTTCACAACCATAAGGTTGTTGATGAGCCTCATGGTGCAAAAAAGCAGCCCTGATCTCACCATCACATCTTTAGCCCATACTGCAAAAATATATAAGTAAAGAAGACACATTCTTTCCCTTTAAAGGCTTGATCCAGAAGTTGTACACATTACTCCACTCACCTCCTATTGCCCAAGGTTTTGGTCACAGGGTCACAACTAGACACCTGTCTGGAAAATGTAGTCTTTAAGTGGGTAATCATATATCCAGCTAAAAATGACTCTGTAACCATTGCAACAATTAAAGGAAAATTGGTAGACTCCACCTTATTTTGATTCTCTCCTTTAATCTACTGTCTTTTAAATATGTATTGCTTTGAAGAACAAATAGGAAATAGTTGCAAAATACAGGGAGATAAGGAGACATGACAACTGAAGGCAACACATGATTTGGGGTTTTATTCTGCTTATAAAGGGCAGTAGGACAACTGGCAAAATCTGAGTGAGGTTCATTGCTCAAATCATGGTATTGTATTCATTTTTTTTTCAGCTGCACCTGCAGTATATGGATGTTCCTGGGCTAGGGGTTGAATTGGAGCTGCAGCTGCAGGCCTATGCCACAGCCAGAGCAACTCAGGATCTGAGCCACATCGAAGACTATGCTGCATCTTGAAGCAACACCAGATTCTTAACCCACTAATACCAGGGATCAAACCCACATCCTCGAGGATGCTACGTCAGGTTCTTAACCCACTGAGCCACAATGGAACTCTGGTATTGTGTTAATTTTAATCTTCTGATTTTAATAACGGCAGTCTTGTTATGTAAGGGAATTTCTTTATTTTTAAGAAACACACACTGAAGAGTTTATAGACAGAGGCATCATGTCTGCAACTTTTTTTTTTTTTTTTTTGGTCTTTTTGTCTTTTTGCCCTTTCTAGGGCTGCTCCTGCAGCATATGTAGGCTCCCAGGCTGGGGGTCTAAACAGAGCTGTAGCCACCGGCCTACACCACAGTCACAGCAATGCCAGATCTGAGCCTCATCTGTGACTTACACCACAGATCACGGCAACACTGGATCCTTAACCCACTGAGCTAGGCCAGGGATCGAACCTGCAACCTCATGATTCCTAGTCGGATTCATTAACCACTGAGCCATGACAGGAACTCCTGCAACTTTTTCTTAAATAGACAAAACCGAGAGAGTCAGAGAGATTAAAGAAAAATGATAAAGTGTTAATATCTGGGGAATCTAGATGAAAGGTATCTGCAAAGACTGTACTATTCTTGCAATTTTGCTCTAAGTCTGAAATTAAAAAGTTAAAAACAGTACTAGTACTACTTTAGTTCTGCCTCAAATTAATTCATTAGGCTTTTTTCTTTTAATATGGTTCATATACAATTTAGCCATTATATAACACTTTGGTCAAATTCATACTCCAGAAAATTTAGTACACTTAATTTCTGTATTTGGCTTAATTTAAGCTTCCCCCTGACCCCTCGCACGCACATACAAACACACACACACAGAGACACACTGTAAACAGAACTAAAATGGAGAAATTATTTGCAGCATTACAAAAGGCGGTAGGGGCCACATCCATGAACAGCTATAGTTTTCCGTATCATGTAACCAGGAATCCAGAAGAGGCAGCAAGGCTTCCCGGCCCAGGAGGAGGTACAGAAACTCTGCCCCAGCTTCTTGCTCTGCCAGTTGGGAGAGAACATGAATTCCTGCCTATTTACAGTCATGCTTTCAACACCATGACACCACCAATCTGTGAGCTTCCCTTTGGAAAATGTCTAGGAACCTCACGCACTCCCAGACCTTAAACCAAACGCAGTGTCAGCCAAAGCATTATGCCTTCTCCTTGTCAGAGCAGACAAAGCCTTCTTGGTGCCCAGCTGTCCCTGAACAAGACTGCAGCATCCAGTGTTACAGAAAGCCAACCTCTCCACAAAGTTACCCTCCAAAGAGCAACAGCCCCAAGACATTCTCTTCCACAACCTCCTGGAGGCACGTCCCTGGCATTGGATGGATCACAAGCCAAGCAGTCTACCCTCTAGTGGAGACACCCACCTTTAGGCGGGGGCAGAGAACTTTATTCAAAGAGAAACACCTCTAACCCTGGAGTCCCAACAGTTACCAAGGATGACTGGCCCTTGTCCACCACATCCAGTTACGCTTCCACTTCTTTTTAAGCACCGAGGGGCCACACAGATACTTAGATTGTCACATGGCCCTACACGCCCCCACCCTCACCGCAGTGGCTGTAACAGCTCTTATTAGCACTTTCCAAAGGGGACACTTCAAAGGAAGAGCCAGAGGCTACGACTGAGCAGAGACCCAGCCCCGCACGTGAGCCACCATCCAGCTGTGCTGTAGCCCTGCTGACTTGAAAGCAGCAGAGCAAACCTCCTCCCCAGCAGCCCATTAGGCTTTGGCAGCCAGGAGCACCTCCTTTGCTGAAATTACTCATGAACAGCACCCCGGGGGCAGCCCCTCCCTGCTTGATGCCTAGCTGTACTCAAAGGGGAATGTAAACGTATGTATTGTTTTTTCATATTTACAGCTAATAACAATGCCCTGGATTTGCCAGATAATATTCACACCTTCTCCTCCCTTTGGACAAGAAAAACAAGGATAGCCAGTCCTCTTTCCACGGGCCCCCGCATCCTCAGATTCCACCAACCTGAGGTCAGAAATACTCAGGGTGAAATACATCCAGACATTTCCAAAAAACAAAACTTGAATTTGTGAGCAAAGTTACACAGCATTTACACCGTAGTTATAGCCATTTATATAGAACTGACATTAGATTGGGTATTATAAGTCCTCTAGAGCTGATTTAAAGTATATGGGAGGATATCCTTGGCTTAGAGGCTAATTAACACTATGCCATTTTATATAAGGGGCCTGGCCTCTGCAGATATGGGGATCCACCAGGTACGGGGGAGATCCTACAACCAATTCCCCCCCAGATACTGAGGGACAATTTATTTCCAAACACATGCTCCCACAATTGGGATTTTGCCAATAGAAAGGTTCAGATTCTTTAAATGTCGGGTTATTGGTTGGTTGCCTGCTTGATTTCATTTTTAATCGGGAAATGCTTCACAAAAGGGATGAATAAAAGAATACTTCCTCCTCAGTTGTCTCCTAAACGAGCCAGGCAGCCAGAGAGGTTCAAGCAACACTCACCTGCGTCAGAGACCTGTAATCTATAATATGGCAGATCATCCTGGAAGAACAAAGGAAATCCTGCCTATCCTCACCCTGAAAGTAGATCATTTCTGCTGATTTAAAACCCTACGATTCTGCCTTAGCTGAATTCGTGAATCCTCTGACGGCTGATAACTGCGGCAGCAGAAGCAATGGCATAGATTCTACTTGACCTTCCTCAAGCCAGGCACTCCAAATGCAGGCCCCCGTTTTAATTCAACAGAGTATTTCAAGCTGCTCTGATCATGAGCTTTAACACACGGGAGGATGCAGCTACTTCCTCTTGCTATACTTGCCTCTGGACATATCAATGGCCCTTTTCCCCGCATGACCGCTAATCTGATGAGAAAAAAATTGCCTTGGCAGAAAGCATGTGTTCCATTTCCTGACCTTGGCAGCACTAGGCTCTGCAGGACTCTCCTGGAGCCACCGTTGAGCAAATCTCTTTCCTCCACTGTGAATCTGCTGAAAAGGAGAAGGAAAGTTGCCGAAACACTTGCAGGTAAACAACCTCTGAAATCAATGAAGACAGAGAATGGCTCTTGTTCCTAATCCCTTTTTCCTCCCTCCCAGCAAGCTGCCAATAACCCTGACCTGATTCTCACACCTTTCGTGACTAATTCTCCCTCTGCCTTTGAAAGGGCATAGTACTGTATAGCCCCCCGGAATCTAGCAGTGAAGGAGGGTCTGAAAATGCCACACCCGCACTTTTCTGCACGTTTCCTTTGAGATTGGCATATTCTGATTCGCTCGGAGAACTACTCACTGGTGAGGCTTGGTCTGCACACCCTTCAGCTAAATGGTTTTCACAGTCGTGCAGGAAACTGACATACGGGGTGTGGAGTGGCCAGTCTGCACACGGTCATCCTCTGTGGCTGTCTTTGCACTTGGGCACAAAGTTTGTACCTCAAGCAAATGGTACCCCTAGCAAGCGATGATGGCATTGGAGTGGCCGAGTGATCGATCCTTTCTGGCATCATTTACTATTTACTCAACATTCACTTGTATAGCCTGGGAAGTAATCCCAAGAACTTTGGGCATTTGTTTTGTTTTCTGTTTGTTCGTTTGTTTTCCAGCAACATGGAGAAGTTTCATGGCCAGGAATCCAATCAATAAAGGTTATCTTCATCATAATAAGCAAATCTTAATACCTATTAGCTGTTTTTATTCATTCTGGCCATGTCCATCAGGATCAGGAAAAACCTAAATGAAGGTTCACTCATTTTGGCTACTACCCTGGGCCATCCCAAATGGATCAGGAAATAGATCAATAAACACCAGGGGGAAAAGGTAATTCTAAGTGCCAACTTGGAGCCTCTGACACCAGTTACCTCCCATCCCTAGACTCCATGAGCCCTGAAGGCATTGGCTGGTGGCACAACATCCATCCCCACCATTTTTTTTTTCTTTTCTTTTCTTTTTATCCTTTGTAAGGCTGCACCTGCAGCATATGGAGGTTCCCAGGCTAGGGGTAGAATCAGAGCTGCAGCTCCCAGCCTACACCACAGCCACAGCAATGCGGGATTCCAGCCAAGTCTGTGACCTACACCACAGCTGCTAGCAATGCCAGATCCTTAACCCACTGAGTGAGGCCAGAGATTGAACCCTTGTCCTCATGGATACCATTTTGGTTCATTACTGATGAGCCACAACAGAAACTCCCACACATCCCCGCCGTGGGGTCCTCTTCTTTTACCTCTGTGTCCTAGGTCACCTGCTTCATTTTTTTTTATTACTTAATGAATTTTATTACATTTATAGGTGTACAGCAATCATTACCACCAAATGATTCATTCTTATTTTTCTAAATTCTTACCTTTATTTGCACCCTTCTTTTAATACCTATTCAGGCCATGAGCTTCTTGTGGCATTGTCCATTATCACAAAGCTGAGATTTCAGATCCATGAACAATGCATGAAACAGTTCTTATAGAGTGGTGCTGTTCACAACTCAAGTGTGAGCCTGGTTTTCCTCGCTCCTGCACAGACTGTGTAAGGTCAGTGCAAAATACACCAAAGGGAAATTCTGATGTGATGAATTGATATTTTGAAGAAATGTTTACAAGGTAAATTTAAAGCAGCTTTTGGGTTTTGGGAATGAATCCTTATTATCTCACCTCATATCTTCCTGTAAAATGGAGCAAGGCCAGAGTAATTAGCCAGCACTGGAAAGACTGGCTTCTAGAAGAACTGCTAACTCTTACTCATCAGGTGACCTTGACCAAGAAAATTTCAGGATTCTCTTCTAGTTAAAATACAGACAAAACAGGTTGAGTCTCTCTTCATGGGTGTTATTAGGGTCCAGTGAGATGACATATGTGAAAGTGTTTTAAAAATTGCAAAATGCTTTACCAACATAAAATAATAGCCTATTAGACATACCTTATGATGAGTCCTAGAAAGCTTAGAGCAGAGAAAGCATTTAACAAGGAGTCAAAGGCTGGAATTCTAGTTCCAAATCTGCTGCAAACTGCCCTACCAGTATGGACAAATAAGTTCCTCCCTCTGGTCCTTAGCTTTGGTTATCGTCTATAAAATGAGACAGTTGGATGAGATGCCCTCTAGGGTCCCTCCCAGGTCAACTGTCTCTGAGTCCAAGCAAAACAAAGAGAAGAAAACTGTTGTAAAATGGATATGTGTCAAAAAATTTTTAGACTAAATTATAAAATAATAATTATAAAGACAGTGTAAAAAATCAGTAGTGACTATAAAGAGCTGACCATGGAGGACAGAGTTTATGGATCATGACACTTCTTCCCTGAACCCAGACACGCCCTCATAGCCGGTTTGCCAGTAACAACAAATAGCTTTTGCAATGCACAATGCATATATTGCAAGATTTTAAGACAAATTGCTTACAGACAAAGAATTCTCATTGCAAACAGATTAATTATAGAATTTTGCCGAGTCTCACCTCTGCACGTGTGTATGGGCAAGCATGCGTGCAAGCACGCGCGCGCGCACACACACACACTCCAGCAAAGCTTAGGTCAACTTTTGAAAATAGCTTTGGTTGCTTTGGTGTGTGGAAGTCAACGCCTCTACAAATATTCATTTCCATAGATTTTTAAAACCACTTTTGATAGACAAGAAAATTGAGATACTAAGAAGGTAAAATGAACTGTCAAGAGTCAATGGCTATTTCGTGACCAAGAAGGCAAATCACCTGCTTTGGTGATAGCTTTTGTTCTATGTTGATACTTTCTTGACCTTGACATTAGAATCTATCATGAGATCCCAATATCTTATCCACTGATGTTCTTCCAAACTGGGGTATTTTTCTCAGTTTTGCTTTTCTTTTCTTTTTTCTTTTTTTTTTTTTTTTAGGGCCACACCCATGGCCTATGGAGATTCCGAGGCTAGGGGTCAAATCTGAACTGTAGCTGCCGGCTTAAGCCACAGCCACAGCAACGCGGGATCCAAGCCAAATCTGCAACCTACACACATAGTTCACAGCAATGCCATATCCTTAACCCACTGAGCGGGGGCCAGGGATTGAACCCGCATCCTCATGGATACTAGTCAGGTTCATTACCGCTGAGCCATAATGGGAACTCCCCAGTCTTGCTTTTCTTAAAAGATATCTAAGATCACACTGTACAAAGTCTCTTTGTGTCAAAATCTTTCTTGTACCACACTTACTGATGAGGTCGGTAGTGGTTAATGTTTACATATAAACACACATTCTTTGTCTGCTACATACCAGCCACTTGCTCACAATTCTATGGTTAAGCCTCTTTTTAATTGAACTATGCACGTAAATTCAATCCTCAGCTTATTATTTTAATAGTAATTGTAACAATTAACCTGTAACTGTTTTTCATTGCTAACATAATTATTAAATAGTAACTTCTGTGCTCATTAACATAATAAGTCTCATTAATTGTGTGCCATCTTAAATGAAATTAACCGATAAAGATCAGGCAGAAAACATAGGATGTAACAGAATCAGAGAATCTCTCTGAAGCTGCCTGAGCAAATTTGCAAAAAAAATTAGACTTCAAAAGGTGGAGGCAGAGATTTAGGCGCCGGGGACCTGCAGTGTCATAATTGTAACATCAATTAGAGCCATGAATGTACAAAAAAAGGTTCATGAGAGACTTTGAAAAATAAGGAATGTTAGAGAAATAATACTGACAAAGGAGTTCAAGAATGATCATAAAATCAAGGCTTAGATCTTCAGAATGAAGAGAATGAATGAGAAGAAACTGTCTCCTCCAGCCACTTAAGTTCCCAGATCCATGGGAAACTCACTGGTGCTGATACATCCTTAGGTTCAGTCAGCAACCACTTAGCTTCCTTTGGTTACTCAACCAGTTCCCTCCCACCTTCGTCTTCAACCATTATTAACTGGCCTCCCTATTCACCCTGCCAAAATCCCCATTAACCCACAAAACTCTAAAACTCTACTTTCTTAGCCCATTGTGTCTCTCTCTTAGGTTCTTACTCTTCCTTGTCCTGCCTCTCCATGGCCATGCTTGCATACATCAAATCAATGCTCTGTCCCTTTGCTGATAGGCCAGATTTGCTGCTCACCCCTCATGACTCTTTATTTTCACTCTGAAACTTAAATGCAATATTTAAGGTTCCTGAGTCTCTTAAGACGAGTCATATCTGTGTGCTCTGAAAGATGGCAGGCTCGGGGTTAAATATAACGGGACTGTGAATCCCCCCATGACCACCCCAACTCCTACTCAAAAAATGCCAGTGGTTCCTCACAGCACAGAGAATAAATTCCAAACTCTTCAGCCAGTCTTTCAGAGCTCTCTGCAGTTCATTCCAAAACTATCTTATCTCCACCTACACCACCCATCTTGGGTGGTCAGCTGTTCTCCTAAAAAATGGGATAGTGGATTAAATTGACATTGTATACTATCGTAATTACTGTATCTTGGTTTTGGGGGGTTTTGTTTGTTTGTTTTTGTATTTCTAGAAGCTTTACTTCATTCTTTTCCCAATCTGTTGGTCATTTTGAGTGGTCTGTTGCTCCTTACTTACTTTTCATTTACTCTTTTATTCATTTAAACTTTTTTTAAGTGGCTATTTTACATTCCGTATCCAATACTTCCTTTATCTGAAGTCTTTCTGGAAAGGTTTCTGCTCCTTATTGTTTGCTCTGGCTCTCACTCATAGTGCCTTAGTCCCTCATGCATTTTGTTAATTGTATACCTATTGTTGCATGAGTTCACGTCCTTTGGAACTTTATATGTGCAGCTATATGAGACACGTGTTGAGTGTTTCTTCTTTCAGAGAGGATACAGATTTGCTGCTGCCAGATTTCTGGAGCACTACCAACTTGAAACTACTTGAAACTAAATTCTTAGAGTCCTCATACATTGCATATTCTGTGAATCCAGGCCCCAGATCTGCATGGGGGCTATATGTGTGTTATGAATCCTCAGAGAAGAATTTTTTTCCTTACCCTGAACCACAGATAGTGAGAGTAAGTTTCTTTCTTGCTTCCCTGTGTGTGCCTTCTTTTTCTAGATCACTCTCTCAGTAAGGAGGTTGTTTTCAAGAGAATCAGTGTTGTGGAGGGTGAGGGGAGTGAGGAGCAATACGAGTCAACTATCTGCTCTGTGCCGGCCCAAGGCTCTGTGTCCTGTACCCACAAATGGTCTCCAGAGATCAGAAGATTCCCTTAGGGCAGCTGCCAGCTTCAGTGCACTCTCAGCTACCTGGGCTTGTTTTTCTTCTTTGTTTGCTGTATCTGAAAATTATCCTTACTTTCTTTCCAGTTCAGCCATGCACTGAAAGAATGGTTTATTTCTATTCCGTGCTGTAATTTTGGCTATTGGCTATTTTATAGTAGGGTTTCAGGATGTCTAATTCACCTTATTGCCATAAATGGAAGATCCACAGTTTATAATCTCTTTCAGCACTGTTTCTTGCCTTTAAAACTTTGATATAACTATAGTAATTCTGCTTCTGAAATGGACAACTAAGCATTCTGAGAGAGTACTGTAGTAATGCCCTAGAACCAAGAAACTCTGAGTCTCATTTCAGTACTCTAGGCCAGGACTCCCAAACTTCCTGTAACATGCCAGAAGGCAAATATTTCTGGCTTAATGGGCCTTGCATTCTGTCAAACCGCTCAACTCTGCCACTGTAGTGGGAAAACAGCCATAGACAATATATAAACCAGTGAACATGGGTGGATTCCAATAAAACTTCATTTTTGGACCCTGGAATTTGAATCTCATATTATTTTCACATGCCATGAAATATTATTCTTTATTTTTTCTTTCGCCTGCCCGGAGGCCTATGGAGTTCCTGAACGAGGGATCAGATCCAAGCCACAGTTGCAACCTACACTGCAGCTGTGGTAACTTTGACCCACTGTGTCGGGTCAGGTATCAAAACTACAGATTAAACCTGAATCCTGGCACTGCAGAGATGCCTCTGATCCTGGTGCACCACAATGGGAACTCCAATTCTTTTTTAAAAAAAAATTTTAAGAGTTCCTGCTGTGGTGCAGTGGGTTAAGAATCCAAGTGCAGTGGATCAAGTCACTGTGGAGGCACAGGTTCAATCCCTGGCCCAGCACAGTGGGTCAAAGGATCTGGCATTGCTGCAGCTGTAGTGTAGTTTGTAGCTATGGCTTGGATTCAATCCCTGGCCCATGAACTTCCATATGCCACAGTGCATCCATTTAAAAAAAAAAAAAAAAATTCAACCATTTAAAAATGTAAATGGGGAGTTCCCGTTGTGGCTCAGCAGATAACGAACCTGACTAGTATCCATGAGGACTCGGGTTTGATCCCTGGCCTCAATCAGTGGGTTAAGGATCCAGCATTGCCATGAGCTGTGCTGCAGGCCAGCAGCTACAGCTCCAATTTGACCCCTAGCCTGGGAACTTCCACATGCCGCAGTGTGGCCCTAAAAAGACAAAAATAAAAAAGAAAAATAAATAAAAATGTAAATGGTTGGCTCATGGGCCATACAGAAACAGGTGGCAGGCTAGATGTGGCATGTGGTCCACAGTTTACTGACCCCTGCTCTAGACCATGTTTCTCAGTCAGGGTACAAATCAGAATCCTCTGAGCAACGTTTTAAAAACAGAGATGCTCAGGCATCTCTTCAAATCTAAAGAATGAAAATTTCTGGTGGTGGAATCTAAGATTATAATTTTTTTAAGTTCCCTAGATGATTCTGGTAAGCATTCAGGGTGTATAGATTTTGCTCCTTTTAGACTCCCCACATACTTCAGACTGTTTTCCACAATTACCCAATTTCTTTTACTCCAAAGCAAGTCACATAATTTTCTAGTCAAAATAACCTTGTACAATGCAAAAATAAATACATAAATAAAAGTAACTAAACCCAATGGCTTTTAGTATATTTTTTACAAAAAATATCTTAAACCTGCAATTTAAAGTTTTTGATATATGGTGTTCCCATCATGGCTCAGCGGAAGCGAATCTGACTAGCATCCCTTAGGATGCAGGTTTGATCGATCCCTGGCCTCGCTCAGTGGGTTAAAGATCCGGCAGTGCTGTGAGCTGTGGTATAGGTGGCATAGGTGGCACGGATCTGGCGTTGCTGTGGCTGTGGTGTAGGCCAGCAGCTGTAGCTCTGATTCAACCCCTATGCAGCCCTAAAAAAAAATAAAAATAAAAATAAAAAAATAAAAAATAATGAAATTCTTGATATATAATAAAGAAGACATCACAAATCAGAAGAGGCATTCAGTCAACAAAATAGATTCACAGTTTGAAAACAAGAACAATTCATATCCATTTCTCACACCACACACCCAAACACAGGGCAGGTACGCTAAAGAGTAAATATAAAAGGATTTCAGCCATAGAAGGAAACCAAAAGGCAATCAAACTGAATGTCAAACTTCTACAGTGAAGAAGAATTTCTAAGCTTGAAAGCTTAGAAAATGACACAAAGGGAAACCACGTAGATGTAACTGCATACAAATTTTATGCTTCTGTACATAGCACAATAAAATAACAAAATAAAGAGGTAAACTGAGAAATAAATTTGCATAATGAGGGAAGTACAACTAGTTGACAAAATATGGGGAACCATAAAGAGTCGGGGTAGTAATCAAAAGAAATCCAAGTTAATTCAAAATCCCATTTGTGATCTATCAAACTAGTCAAGGCTTTTCAAATAAAGCAGCAAGACTCCTGGTGGCCGCGATGTATGGAACACACACATAAGCTGCCTATCTGCAGTCTGGAAAGGAGAAAAACACAAATTTAGATCAGAGTTCCAAGCCAGATTGCTCCTCTGGCTAGCTGGGTAACAACCTCTTCCAAAAACTGGAAACAACCCATAGGTCTTGAAGAGGACTTGGTTCAGCAAACTATCCTACATTCACTTAATAACAGATTATGAGGCCATTAAACATTATGTTTACAAATACCATAAAATAACAGGGATAAAGGTCACAATATATAAGGTGAAAGAGGCAGGATGTAAAATTGCCTAAATACTGTAGTTACAATGACATAAATCTTAAATAAACTGATTTATAACAGGGAAAAGGTTAAAAGAAATCCACAAGGACTGGAACAATGTTTGTGTGCGGGGTATATGTGGGTGATTTTTTTTTTTTTTCAGATTCTATTTAATAAGATTGTATTCTATTTACAGTGAGAAATAACCTTTTAAAAAGAGAAACTGTTGTTTGAACACCGCCGTGTGGCAGACCGGTCAGCAGGAAATGGTAAAGTTTCAGAACCATATTCTGAAATTTTACAATAAAACCCCCGATTAATGTGAATAGTTCACGTGGCAAAATCCCAGAGCACAAAGCCGAGAATTAAGTTTTAACTCTGCCTGTGTTTTCTTTACACTTGTTTCATCATTAAGACTATAAAGTAAATAGCTAGCGTTCTCACTGATAACTAAGTGAAGCCTAATTGTGTGGTTTTAGTCTCAATTAAAATTGCTGAAAAAAACGTGAAAGCCTTTCCAACAGCCTCACAGATAAATGACACTTTAAACGCACAACCTTCGACTGGGAATGCTTTAAGACTTCCTTGGCTTTCTGGAAATCTCCACCCAGAGATCTCCGCTTTAGATACTTCTGTGACATTTCAATGTACCCTTCTGCTTTATCTGACCTTGATACAACTTATTTGTTAAAGGACATTTGAATCTCAAGACAATACGCAGTTCTTTAAGTGACAATGGCACACAAGTTAAGCCTCCAACCCCTGTTGGCTACAGGCCTTTTGTCTTCAATCAAATTCCAAAGAGCGTGTTCATACGCACGGTGATGTCTAGGAGAAACCAGCAAATCACACACATCATCTCCCCCAAAATGCTCCAGGGGACCCCCTTGTCCTCCCCACCCTTACTTTCTTCAGTGCTTTTGAGCCTGTTTGCTGGACTGCGGGGGAAGCACCTGCCCATAAGCAGCATTTTCAATAGGAACGTGCACTTGGTCTGCTGGCTCCCCTTGTTTTCCCACTGCCAACGACACCGGAACACGCCCTCCTCCTCCTAACGCCTGCCTTCGAGAAGCTTCCTTTTCTCCAGGAGGCCAAGATGGAAACTGCCTTCAGAGCAGACAGATGATGCAGTGTGAGGTATCTCATCTTCAGTCACAGCCAGTTCTTCCTGGAGACCCTGTTTTAGGGTTTTGCCAAGTGAAGGACCATCCATTACAGCTGGGCATTCATGCCTTCAAAATGCTCATTTCTTCTTATGAGACAATAAAATACTTCCTGCAGCAACAGCAGGTGAGCACAGAAAGCATCTTAAATATCTGACCTCAAGTGCTAAAGATGCTTAATAATCTTTAAAGTTACCAACAAGATTGTTTCCTCCCGTTACCAGGATGTTGTAAAATGTCCTAATTAGTCTTTATGATAATGCCGACACCTCCACAGCACATAAAAAGGACTTTTAATTTTTAAAAGGACAACTCTGGTTGGTTTGATTTTTATCTCTAATTGGCCTATAATGTCTATTCCTCTGGCACTCCAGACAGGCAAACATTAATTTAACAAGCAACTCATACACCATGGGAGACCAGAGAATTGAGTGTGGAAAAGAAGGTTCCAGTATTCTGATCGCGTAATTGGCTTCATTCTCTTTTACCTCCTAGAAGGTGCTAAACAAGCATGTCTGCTGTTCAAGGTGGGGGGGGCAGTGGCAGGGGGGGGCAGGGGGGCAGTTCTCCTCTAAGGCAGCTGCTTCAAGAGGACCCCTTGCCCTCAGTCAGTCCCTGCCTACCAGGACTCCACAAATCCCCATGACCCATCCCAGCCAGAACTCCAGGGGAAGCCCCACAGGAGCCCCAGAAGGAATGGTAGGGCAGGCCAGCCAAGAAGCTGAGGCCAGGAGGGCAGAGGCCAGTCCCCAGTTCTGCACCCAAGGCTCTGTGGTCTTAGACTGTCACTCATCTCCTTGGCCGGCTTCCCTGACTATAAAATGACATGAGGGCTCTCCTAAGTCCTTTCTGGCTTCCCCATCCCAAGATTCACTGGTGGGCACAGCTCTGCCAATACCACGGATAATGATTCCAGATCCCCCTGCCAGCTGGTAATGCAGAGACTGGCTCAGCCCACTGGGAGCCTTCCTGCAACATCCACTTCGAGGCCAAACCCTCAGTCCCAGCCCAGTTTCTGACCACATGGACCAGGACACTCCAGCCCATGTGGAGCAGAAGCTAAGTGGAGGTGGACTGTACTACAGGATGGAGTCTGTTCCTCCCAGCCAGTGCCTAAAGAAATCTACTTTAGGGAGTTCCCATGGTGGCTCAGTGGTTAACAAATCTGACTAGGAACCAAGAGGTTGCAGGTTCGATCCCTGGCCTCACTCAGTGGGTTAAGGGCCTGGCATTGCCACGAGCTGTGGTGTAGGTCGCAGATGTGGCTTGGATCCCGAGTTGCTGTGGCTCTGGCATAGGCCGGCAGCTACAGCTCTGATTAGACCCCTAGCCTGGTAACCTTCATATGCAAAGGGTGCGGCCCTAGAAGAGACCAAAAAAGAAATCTATTTTAGATTTCAAGAGATTTCACCAAATGAGTCTGATGATCTCATTTACAACAGGGGATGCTAGCCCATTGGATCCTCCTGAACCAAAGAAACATCACCTTTGCACTAGAGAAAAGAAAAGGCTTTCTCTGTGCACTGAAAACTGGCTTTTCAAGTCATTCCTCTGGATATAGCTGAGGGTCCGATGTGAGTTTTTTGTTTTGTTTTGTTGTCTTTTGTCTTTTCAGGGCCATACCCATGGCATATGGAGATTCCAAGGCTAGGGGTCTAATTGGAGCTACCGCTGCTGGCCTACACCAGAGCCACAGCAACACCAGATCCAAGCTGTGTCTGCGACCTACACTACAGCTCATGGCAACGCCAGATCCTTAACCCACTGAGCAAGGCCAGGGATCAAGCCCACAACCTCATGGTTCCTAGTTGGATTCATTTCTGCTGCACCACGAGAGGAACACCCGATGTGAGTTTTGGGGCCTCAAGTACTCCTTTCGCAGTGGAGACATGGTGGGGGAGACACCACATATTGACCCCAGATGGTTCCAGCTGCTGACTAATGAGACTCCACTGGCAGCCCCACTCCCACCCCACCCTCTTTCGCATCCCGTTCTCCTCTAGGAGCTGCTTGCAAAGAAAGCAGGAGCTGAATGGAATAACATTGCTGTTGAAAAGCTTTTTTCTTCCCAAACCAAGAAAGCCATGACAACCTCTGATGTATATTTCCAATTCTTCACTTTAGAGTAATATGGGCAATGGCATTGCCAGTTTCCCAGGCACCGTCTCTGGCAATGGTGCCATGGCCAGGCATCAGGCACAGCTCATCAGCAACACTGGGGAGGCAGAAGCCAGGCCACAGAAGCCCTTGTTCTACTCACATCCTGGCTTCTAGGAATGAAACACACTCCTCAAGTCTGACGGTCTGCTCTTGAGAGAGGGGGGTCCCCTGGTTGTCTCATTGAGTCTCTGCTGAATCAATCACGCTGTTAAACACATTAACATCACACACACACATACTTTTTAATTCCAGGACCATGAAGTCTGAAACAAAACACAAATAATGTAAAGAAACTTCGAGCCAAATTTTCACTCAAACCTCAACAGGCATTCACTCAACTTTTCATCTGCTCTCTCCGTTGATACCTCGCCTCTCATTCTCTTGGCCCAAACCCTAATTAATTACAGGGCAGGAGGAACAGAGAAATCTTCATGAGAGCAGTGGTCAAGGCTGAAATTTTGGTTTGTACCACTTTGGATGACACTCAAGCTTAACTTTCTCCTGCTGAAAACTACTCCCCTCCCCCCTTTTCAGGCCATATGGTACCCATCAATCCTAACTCTAAGTTCACTTCCTTTTGTTCTATACAGGGTTGATTTAATCACTACGTTAAAATAGAATTTAGAATGTGGTGATTTGCCTGCCCCTCCGCCACAAGACTTAGAAGTAATATTCCTCATGCAGAAATGCTGATGTCTTAAAGTGCCAGAATCAGAATAGTTTTCCATGAAAAGAAATCAACTGATGAACCATTTGTGGCGTTATATGGGAATCCTATGTAGGATTTACATAATCATCATCTGCTACCCTTTAGGTCACCTTGGAGGGGGGTTGCAAACACTCAAAGGCTCATTTTCCCTTGTGGTTCAGGAGGGATGGCATGGGGCACTGGTAGATGGGGGCTTTCGGAGATCACAGATCTGGGTGCGCTGCACGCCCACACCAGTCACTGTGTGACCTAGCCATGTCTCTAAGCCTTCATTTCCTCCTCATAAAATGGGAATAATAATACCTTGCAGGGTTTTTGTGGGGTTTAATAAGACGTGGGTAGATGTGGGTATCTAAAGTACACGTCACACAAAAAGATGTGGTAGACGTGGGTATCTAAAGCACACACACACACAGAGAAAATAGAAGAACATCAATAAATGGTACTGTTGCTATTATTATCAAAAGTAAAATAAGACTCATCTAAAAGGGTAATGATGTTTAGAGCTGGTGGTACAAATAACCTCCGTAAGAAAAACTCACATTAAACAGATGTGAAATCTGCCCAACAGAGCAATCGCTGAGGCTAAGAAGTGAACTAAGGTACAAATCCCTATATCATCATTAGGATTCAGACAAAACACGGGCATCCTCCACTGGTATGCCACTCAAAAGACCTAAAGAGCCAATGTCTAAATAACCAGACAAGACACAGTCACTACCAGCAAAACTTAAAACCAGGAAATTCCTCTTTAGTGCCACCTTATCATAACTCATGGGGCTCCTCCACTCCCTTGTGCGGGGCATCTGCAACTGGCTGGCCCAGGCTGGGTGATGGATCTCCACAATGATGCCCTGAACTTTGACCCTCTCCCCAGCACTCTCCACTCCATAGCCTGTAACATCAAACAGGACACTTTAGTCAACAAGAGGTTAGGAATAGGACTCTGTGTCTTAGAATACAAGTATGCCTATCTAAAAATTTCACTGGGACCCTCTAGAAACTGCTAGAGTTTATCTGCAGTCATTCCTGCAGCACTAAAATCTGAGAATCACCTAATAGTTCTTGGGACATAAAGTCCTATGGGGACCCTCAGAACATGCCATACAAAAGGCCAACTCCTCTGCCAGCCCATGGTTGAGTCTGACTGTCCCATTTGTTTCTGGAGAAGTTTTGTGAGCAAAGTCTGATGACAAAGTGTGACAAGACTAGTTCAACAACAACAGGTCCTGGAAAGAAGTCCATCTTACAGATGGAAACAACACGAGGTTAAGCAGGCAAACACACTTGCCTAGAATGACACAGGCTAGGTAGAAGGAGGATTCCAGGGCCTTTCCCAAGGTTAATGAATGGACAATTTAGGGAGTAACTGATTGGAGGTAAGAAGAAATGCTTTAAAGTTCCATTGACATCATCTTCAGTGAAGCAGGTGAGCCATGAGCAGACAGAAATCAAGCCAGGGGCAGGGAGTATTGGTGGGGAGGTGACCTTTCTTAGGCAGAAGCAGATAACCTATGCTGTAAGAGACCCAAGTTAAGAGACAGGAACACCAAGAGAAACTGAGAAGCCTGCACTGTCATCCAACCCCAATGATGCCTGCTTCACTTCCCAGTTGTAGAACTGTGATAGCTGGACCAGACAGAAGGTGATTTATCTCTCAGATGCTATTGCAATTGGGATCCTTCCACCAAACTTTTTGAAAACTGTAACATTAATTCTCCACCTAAACAATAGTAACCAATAAACTCAATGAGTTTTATGAATCAAGCTTTTATATAAGCCACATTTAAGTACATATCAAAAGAGTAAATAACATGGATTTGATCAATCTTCACTTTTTAAAAATCTAGCCTTATTCTTGGAATTTGTTTAGAATTCTTCCCCAAATACCTCAGATTTAGAATTATCCTGAGCCAAAGCCTCCTTGGGATTGATTTGGACCAGGCCAACTTAGAATCAGAAACTTCTACTGCTTTTCCCAACTGCCAGATGTGGCTGTTTCAGCGTAGGAAATTGTCATGTTCCTCTTTTACAACTTAGTATTGAAATAACCTCTCACAACTTTCAGTCATGTTTTCTCAGAGTTCTATTTTTCTTCTGTGTAGTTTAAATGAAAAGGAAACCAGAAAGTTATGTCCTGTGTCTCTAGCAAGCTTTCTATTTCTTCTGCTATTTCTGCCACATTTGCAATTACTTCTTCCACTGAAAAGGAGGGATCCTGAACCCCTCAAAGTCATCCAAGAGAGTGAGAATCAACTTCTTCCAAACTCCTGATAATGTTTATATTTTTAACCTTTTCCCATGAATCACAAATGTTCTTAATGGCATCTAGAAGGGTGAATTCTTTCCAGAAGGTTTTCAATTGGCTTTGCACAATGGAAAAGCCATCTATTGTACATCAGAGGAATCACTGTCTATGGCAGCTATCTATAGCCTTACAAAATGTGCTTCTTAAATAATAAGACTTGAAAGTCAAAATTTCTCCTTGATCCTGGAGCTACAGAATGGATGTTGTATTAGCAGCCATGGAAACAACATGAATCTCATTGTCCATCTCCATCAGAGCTCTTGGAGGACCAGGTATATTGTCAATGAACAGTAATATTTTGAAAGGAATCTTTTTCTCTGAACAGTAGCTCTCAACAGTGGGCTAAAAACATTCAGTAAACCATGCTGTAAACAGATGTGCTATCAGGCTGGCTTTGTTGTTCCACTGATAGAGCCCAGGCAGGGTAGATTTAGCATTATTCTTAAGGGCCCTAGGATTTTTATAATGGGAAATGAGCATTGAATTCAACTTAAAGTCACCAGCTGCATTAACCTCTAACAAGAGAATCAGCCTCTCCTTGGAAGCTCTGAAGCCAAGCATTGACTTCTCCTCTCTTGCTATGGCATCTTCTTCCAACATCAGGCTGTTTTTGTCAACACTGAAACTCCACTGTAGTCATCACCTTCATTAGTCACCTTAGGCAGAGCTTCTGGATAACTTGCTGTGCTTCTGTATCAGCACTTGCTGTTTCCTCCTGCACTTTTTTGTCATGGAGACAGATTCTTTCATTTCAGCCTTCCTAAATTGAAGAAAGTGAGGGTCTCCCTTGGGATTAGGCTTTGGCTTAGGGATAGAAAGGTTTGCTCTTCCATCCAGACCACTACAACATTCTCCATGTCAGCAAGAAGGCTGCTTCGCTGAAATAGCACTTTTCATTTCCTCTTGTCCTCTGCATTCACAGCCTGGCTATTTCACACAAGAGGCCTAGCTTCTGGCCTGTCTTGACTTTCAACGTGCCTTCCTCACTAAGCTCCGTCATTTCCAGTTCTCGATTCAAAGTGAGAGATGTGTGACTCTTCCTTTCACTTGAACACTTAGGGACCACTGTAGGGTTATTAATTGGCCTAATTTCAACATTGTTGTGTATCAAGAAAGAGAGGCCCAAGGGAGGGAGGAGATAGGGAAAGGCCTATAGGTGGAGCAATCAGAGAACACCCCATTTATTAATTAAGCTCATCCTTTCATATGGGCACAGTTCATGGCACCCCAAAGCCATTGCAACAGTACCATCAAAGACCACTGAACACAGATCACCATAACAAATACAATAATAATGAAGAAGCTTGAAATATTGCGAGAATGACCAAAATGTGACCCAGAGACACGAAGTGAGCAAATCTATTGGGAAAGTGGCACTGATGGAACTTGCTCAATGCCGGGCTTCCAGAAACCTTCAATTTTTAAAAAATGCAACATCTGTGAAACACAATAAAGTGAAGTACAATAAAACAAGATCTGTCTGAAGACTCAACCTTTGATGGCTTCAATAGACCATTCTGTGTAGCTGGCCTGCTGTAGAATAAGGGGTGAACCTTATTTTTTTTTTTTTTAAAGCAAAATTGGCATGGCTTGAAGTCCCAGAGGCTGACAAAGCCCTAAGAGATAAACCTAGAAGCTACAGTAATGATTTCCAGGGGAAGTAGACCATGGAACAGAAGTCTTTCTTGTTCAGTGTCAGCGGGTTAGAGGTGAATAACTACATAATAATCATGGCATGTAGAAGAAAAAGAATGTCACTTTGTTGGGATACATAGGATGCTTGGAAAAACACTCAATGGATTTTGATTCCATGTCAGCCATGTTTCCTCGAGTTATATATCTTTCTGTTTGTGACTCATATCTGATGCTTTCCATAGAGCCACCTGCATCCTACCCAGCTCGGGCACCACATCCATGCACATTCCCACTAATAAGAATCAGCATCTGTGTAGAATTTATGGTTCTCTAGCCATGTTCACTTTCACAGTCTCTCTTGATCTCCCCCCCCCCCACCCATATCCCTATAAGGTAAAAATTATTAGTCTAATTTTATTGATGCGTAAACAGAGATGTTAAGTAAGTTGCCCAAGGTCATATACTAGTTAAAGGAGAAGCAGAGGCCAAAAGGGCTTCTAACTTGCTCAACATTTCCATTTGGCTCTGGCCCTCCCCTCCTCCCCACTCCTGTCGGCTGTAACAAATTTGAAGTTATGCTACTGATCAGCAGCAATTGGTTTGAAATAAGAAATCTTTGTATTTAAATCTAAACATGAATATTTGAAAATTGCTAATGGGGGCCAAATGTTGGGCTTCAAATGATTGCCAACCTCTATTGTGTGCTCCAACTCCCTTAAACCATTTGTTCTCATGTAACATTTAGCTTAAGATGTAATACACAATACACATATAGTGTTTCCCCATGTACAATGTTTTCCAGCTTCTAATTCACTTTAGGCCATCAAAAGAGCACATAAAATAACCCCAGAGCTCTAGACATTTGCAATTACCTTGTGGAGAGGGAAAGGGAAGAGTGGGAAGAGTTTTTACAACAGAAAAAAAGCCAGATTTCTTGTTAGTCATGGTCTAAAAATGACAACCCCCTGCCTATCCAGCCAGCCTCCCTCTACCCACCCCCTAGCCCCCAGGCTGCAGCTGGCAGACCCTGCTGCAGACCACGTTTTTCTGCCTGGCAATCCATCCACAGAGCTGAGCAGAGAGCCCATTTTTGCACAACCTGGAGTGGTCCTCACGGCCTAGGGGCAGAGTACCACCCAGGAGGGCTGGAATGAAGCACACACGAGAGGACCCAGCTGCAGTTCCAGCCCCAAGCCATACATCTGGGCCCCGCAGCCCCTCGAGAAGTGGAGCCAACACCCAGGTCCCTCCTCACACACTAGCCTCCTCCCCCTACCAAGAGCTAGCAAGGGAGCTGAATAAGGTTGCCCTGAAGACGCCCCCATGCTTCCCACCTCCAGAGGCCTTTGTTTATCCAACTTGACCAGAGTGAGGAGAGTCCCGTGAATGAGGTGAGAAAGGTTACCCTCCCATCAAGGCGGGTAGAAAGCAGAGTAGTCATACCTTATAGCTCAGAAGGAAAGTGGGTTATGACACTCAGGAAGGGGTCCCTGCCCCCAGATGTAGTTCTCCAACAATTGTTCAGCTCCCTGAATATATAGGGCAAAACTTCTGTTAAAGATAAAACTGGGAGGGAGTTCCCATCGTGGCTCAGCAGTTAACATACCCTACTAGGATCCATGAGGATGCGGGTTCGATCCCCAGCCTTGCTCTGTGGGTTAAGGATCCGGCCAGGAGCTATGGTGTAGGTTGCAGACGAGGCTCAGATCTGACGTTGCTATGGATGTGGTGTAGGCTTCAGCTCTAATTGGACCCCTAGCCTGGGAACCTCCATATGCCTTGGACGTGGCCCTAAAAAAGCAAAAAAAAAAAAAAAAAAAAAAAAAAAAGACAAAACTGGAAGTTCTCATCGTGGCTCAGCAGAAACGAATCTAACTTGCATCCATGAGGACACAAGGTTGATCCCTGGCCTCACTCAGTGGGTTAAGGATCTGACATTGCCGTGAGCTATGGCGTACGTCGCAGATGAAGCTCGGATCCCAAGTTGCTGTGGCTGTGGTGTAGGCTGGCAGCTGCAGCTCTGATTTGAGCCCTAGCCTGGGAACGTCTATATGGTGTGGGTGTGGCCCTAGAAAGAGAAAAAAATATTTTTAAATATAAAAAATAAAACTGAAAATAAAGGCAGGACAAGTTATCTTTGGCAGGAAACCCCTCTTCCTCGTCCTCCAGCTCTTTCACCCAAGTTCTTTATACCACGGTCCCCATGACACTAACTGCACATACCTCCCTTTACAAGAGGCTCAGTTCAAGTTCTCATTGCATTCCCCAGCTCTCCCTCCCCTGCTCCCCAATCCAACACATTGTCCCTTAGGCATATAATTATGATTGCTCACGAATGTAAACCCCCCCAACAGAGGCCTGTGCTCCAGATGCAAATAGCTCAGAGCAAAATGGTTAAAAACTTTTTATGCCCTTTTCCCAGGAGGACAGATACATTCCACCCAATCATGGTTCTAGGCCTTGGCTCCATGTACAGGCATCAAAGAACTGGTTTGCGTTTATGTTTCCACTTCGGATGGTGTCTTAACTTGAGATCTTTGGAAACAGACTGTGAGATGGAAAGCTGCCTGCTGACAGTTTACTAGGGAGCACTCTCAGGCTATAGGGAAGAGAAGAAAGCAGGATCAGGCAGAGGGAGAAACTAATCAAAGATGCAGTTACAATAAAGATTTCAGGCCATACAACGAGGTGCTCTAAAACTTGGGGTGCTCTAAAACTGGGAGGGCCTGTAGCAGTTGTCCTCAATTGAGAGGAGAAGCCAGGCCTTTTTAACCCCTTATCAGCCAGTTATTGGCCTTAGTTGTCCCCCACAAGGGGATGCAATATCTTAAGTGAAGCAGGGCTCTGGGGCCAAGAGCAATTCCCATTAAGTGGCAAAGCTGTGAGCCTACGGGAGCTGACAACAGATGCATCAGTTCTCAAGAGGAATCTGGAAGGAGCACTATAGCCCATGACAGGCCACCCCTTCTGTGCTTGTTTTTGATAGTAAGTCCACCCCATCAAAGGAACTGTTTTTTCATGATTGGTTGACCTTGCTTCCAGGAAATAAGACAAAGACCTGAGGAAACAATAATTCTTGCTGCTACAGTTGATCTCAAGGCTGAAAGTGATCATTTGTCTCTCCTACCTCGCTTATTCTAGATTCCATTCGCTCTTGGCTAGAGCCTTAGCTGGTCGAAACAGCATGTCTGGTGGCACAACCCAGATGTTCATTTCTGAGGGCTCTGAGTGTCTGGGTCCCATGTCAGTTTCAGGCAGCGGCTGTAGTGCTTTTCTATTTTCTATTAAAACTGGGTAAGGTGTCCCAGTGGACCACCTAGAAGTCAAACATCTTCTTCCCTGCTCTCTTTGGGCAGCAGTAGGGCTTTGTGTAGAGTAGTCCTCTTCCTAATAATGAGGGTCAATTACTCATAACAACATGTAACTCCTGGAGTTCCCTTTGTGGTGCAGTGGTTAATGAATCCGACTAGGAACCATGAGGATGCAGGTTCGATCCCTGGCCTCGCTCAGTGGGTTAAGGATCTGGTGTGGCCGTGAGCTGTGGTGTAGGTCATAGACACAGCTCAGATCCCAGCGTTGCTCTGGCTGTGCCTGTGGTGTAGGCCGGCAGCTGTAGCTCCAATTCAACCCCTAGCCTGGGAACTTCCACATGCAGTGGGTATGGCCCTTAAAAAAAAAAAAAAAAAATTGTAACTCCTCTCCTAGACTGCTGCTCTCTTGACACAAGACACCCAAAGTGACCCAGGTGGCAGCCACCATTCAATGGGGTACTTATTGTGTTCCCTTGTGGAAGCATCATTTTTCTCTGGGAAGCAGGATCTTTTTTTTTTAATTTATTTTATTGAAGTATAGTTGATTTACAATGTATTAAGTTCTACTGTACAGCAACATTATATATATATTCTTTTTCATATTCTTTTCCATTATGGTTTATCACAGGATATTGAATATAGTTCCCTGTGCTATATAGTAGGATCTTGTTGATTCATTCTATATGTAATAGTTTACATCTTCTAATCCCAAACTCCCAATCCATCCCTCCCCCACATTGCCTTCCCTTTGGCAACCACAAGTCTGTTCTGTGTCTGTGAGTCTATTTCTGTTTCATAGATAAGTTCATTTGTGTCATATTTTAGATTCCACATATAAGTGATATCATATGCTATTTATCTTTCTAACTTCCCTTAATATGATAATCTCTAGGTCCATTCATGTTGCCACAAATGTATTATTCCATTCTTTTTATGGCTGAGTAATATTCCATTTTATATATGTCCCACATCTTCTTTACCCATTCCTCTCTTGCTGGATGTTTAGGTTGTTTCCATGTCTTGACTATTGTGAACAGTGCTGCTATGAACCCTGGGGTGCATGTATCTCTTCAAATTATACTTTACTCTGGATAGATGCCCAGGAGCAGGATTGCAGAATCATACAGCAACTCTATTTTCAGTTTTTTGAGGAAGATCCATACCGCATTTTCCATAATGGCTGCACCACTTTACATTCCCACCAACAGTGCAGGAGCGGAACCAGCATCTTCAGATTTACAGAACGCAGAGTTATGGGAAAGGGAAGTAGCAACTCCCTTGGGAATGACAGTAGGAGCTACTCCCACTTCTTACTCCCTTAGTTTCCAGACCCGTGTATTCTACCTATTAATGAATGCTACAGAATGGTCATTAATTTAACACACACGTGTTAAATGGAGGAGATATACCATCTTTGCAGCATGTCATCTTCAAGCTGGTGTTTAACTTCTTTAATAGAGCATTCCACCACTCTTCTATTCTTGCGGCTTCTGGGCAGTGCCATAAATGGTGAGACCAAAGGATCCCATGGTCATGTGCCTATTGCCACATGTCCTTTTGCTTTAAAGTGGATCCCTTGGTCCAAAGCAATGCTATATAGGGTCTCATGTCAGTAGATTAAATGCTCTGTGGGATGAGGCAGTAGTGCTTGCTGAGGGCCTGCTACAAAATAAAGCAAATGCATAACTGGAGCATGTGTCAGCTCCAGCTAAGATGAATTTATGCCTGTTTCAAGGTAGCAGGTGCACAATGCAGTCAACGTGCCACCAAAGAGCTGGTTAGTCTCCTCAATGGATGGTGCCGTATTAAAAGCTCAGTGTTGGTCTGTTTCTGGCCAGTTGGACATTTGACAATGGATGTAGATAGATCAGCCTTAGTGAATTGCCCTGATCCGGACACCACGGCTATTCTTTTCTTTTATTCATTGTGCCAGCACCAAGATGGTCCATGTCAGACAGACTGAGTCATTTCACAACTTTGTTGTTTTGTGCCTCTTTTGTGATTGGTACCCTCTTGTGATCATTTACATGCAATACAAAATTCATGCCCATTTCCATAGATCCACCAAGATCTTCTTGTCCCTGATCTTCCAATCTTGGTCTACTTTCTGACCAGCAGCAAGGTCGTGAGTCTACATATGTCCCAACAGAGGGAACCACCCACTGGTTGACGACCCAGCGCACCACTGGAATTCTCCCCACTGGATGGATTTCCCTCACTTGATCCTTCAGGGTTACCCAAGTGAGCCTAGAGTGCAGCTACTCTCTGTCTTTGGCCTGTATCCACATACCAAGCTGATCAAGCCATAAACCTAACTCAAGCATTTTCCTTCTGTCAGCTGGTTGGTTATGCCAGACCACTGATTGGCCACTGATGTGAGTCCAGGAGCAAGGCTGGTATAGCAATGGCAGGTGTGATGGAGTCTGCAGCATCTGCTCCTACAGCTTACTTGTACCCTCTGGTCCTGTGGAAGCCCCATCATGACTATACCACTCACATTTTATAATGAAGCACCAGTGGGTCCACTGTGCCTTATGACTTGGAGGATGTGATACAGTCTGCTTACGATGGGCAGGTCTGGCTTCATGGCAACTTGGCGTCCCACGATTAGATGCTCAATCTCTATCAGGGTCCCTAGGTGTGCCTGATGCTGCTTTTTGAATGACATATACTTCTCTTCTGTAGATGGATGCCCCAGCTCTAGAAACCTAGGAGTCCACATCGAAATTTTCCTATTACTGCTTCCTACAAATACCATACGGTGCTTTTTTCTACTACCAATACCTTTAGAGCCACAGGGGTTGCCAGGTTACCTGACCCAAACAGCAGAGCTGTTTTCATCACAACCTGGGCTTGCCACAGGGCCTCTTTCTTCTCTGGTTCCACCTCAAAGCAAACAGGCTTCCATGATCCCCTGTTAATGGGTAGAAATAGCATCCCAAACCATGAGGTTGCAGGTTTGATCCCTGGCCTCATTCAGTGGGTTAAGGATCCAGTGTTGCTGTGAGCTATGATGTAGGTTGCAGATGCGGCTCAGATTTGGCATTGCTATAGTTGTAGTGTAGGCTGGCAGCTGTAGCTCTGATTCGACCACTAGCCTGGGAACCTCCATATGCCATGAGTTCATCTCTAAAAAGAAAAAAAAAAAAAAAAAAAGAGAAAGGCAATGGGATTCCAAAGTACAAGACATGCTGTCTCCTGAACCTGAAGCATTGTGCTTCCTTCTTGGCAATGGGAGATGAAAATTGCAATGAGTATTCCTTTACTTAGAGATCTCCCACCATGGTCCATGGTCCATGGTCCATGGACTCTAAAATACTTCATTAATATGACAGGCTCCTAAATCTTCATAGGGTTTAATTCCTACCATCTGGAGCATATGTGCCTTACCAAGACCCCCATCATACCTGCCATTTCTTGTTAACCTGGTCTGATTAACACAGCATCATCAATACAGTGGACTATGGCAATGTTCTAAGGAATGTCCAGATGGCTCTTGTCACTTTGGAGTAGAATATGATACAGGGGAAAGAGCACAGTATGGCCGTGGGACAAAGAGAAAAATGGTTATTCTTCTCTGTTACATTGAATGCAAACTGTTTCTGACCATCCACCCCATCTAATAAAGATGGAAAATAATCTATTTGCAAGATTAATGACCAGATACCATAGCCCAGGGCTGTTTTCATCTGCTCCAGCAAAGAAGCTCACCTCTGGCTCGCAGCTACAAGCGGGGTAGCTAAGAGTCAACTTTCTAGGACCACACCCAGTACTAACTATATTAGGCTGAGATGCCTAAAAATAATCTCTACAATGGAGAGTTGAATGCTGAATGTTGATTGAGTTGTACCTACAGGAAATAAGCCTGTAAAAAGGGTACGGAATATGGGGTTGGACAGAGACCTCAACTAATCCAAGAGGGAGCTGAAAGGGCCTTTGAAACACTGTTGTCCCAAATTGACTAAAGGAAGCCAAACTTCTGAATTCTCACATCAGCCAGGCCTACTGGCCCCTCCCCATCTGTCACATCTCAGTTAAAATGTCATCTCCCCTTATGCCTTCCTGAGCATGCTGCCTAAAATAGGCTGGCTTTCACACCCACTATTATTCTTTTTGATAGCACCTGTATACTGCCTTCTTAGCACTTATTACAATCTGTAAATCTTTGGTATGTTTGCTTATTTATATAGTTATTGCCTTGTGTCTCTATCCAGAACATAAGCTCTGTTAGACCAATAACCACATCTGTCTATTCATTACAGTTTCTTTAGTTCCTGGAACATAGTAGGTAGAAGCTCAATAAAAAATTTGTTCAATGAATGAACTGGAGGAGAGAAACAATGAAGAAAAATTGCAACAAGCAACAGGGTGAAATAAAGCAGTCCTCAGGTTGTTGAAACTCCCTGGGTGTAAGCTGGACTGTCTAAAGGGAGCAGAGTATGACTGGCAGAGTTTGAGCTGGTGCCTTTGCTTCATATTCCTAGTCATCATTTACACCTTGTAAACTCAGAGTCCCAGCTTGCTTCTCTCTATGCCAGGGAGAACTAGAAGCCAAAACCACAGAGATCCTAATGTAACGGGGATTTTATTTGTACCCACTGGCTAGTGAGACCAGGGCAAATCCAGGGTGCTCTGGCACAAATGTGAGCCAATACCTTTCCCAAGGGTATTTTTATTTTCAGCCTAAGGTCTAATTACAAACAAAAGGAGTTTCTTCTTCATCAACATAAAACTTCAAATACCTGGATAGACAGAGGAGAAATAATTTCTAAATCACAGAGCATTTTTTTAGAGCCCATTGGATCATATCCATATAGACTTTGACCAAAACCAGCAGAAAAGCATCAAGAGGCCTGCTGGTCACCATCAGCCATTAACTAGTCATTTGACCTTTTTGCTAAGTCACTTAACCTCTTCAAGGTTCAAACTCTGCGTGTGTAAAATGAGAAGTCATGTGGAGGTGGCAGAAAGAACTTTGGACTGAGGCTATGCATGATGCCAGCTCTGCCAAATTCCTACATGATCTTACACAAGAGCTTCACCCTTGTGGGCCTCAATTCACAATCTATAAAGGAAAGACTAGATAGGACAGCCTCTTGGGTTCCTTCCAGTTCAGATAGTCACTATTCTTTGTATGTGTCCCCAGCCCTAAAGCAGATGGGCTCAACCCTTTCCAAGAAATGGAGTCAATTTTTTTTTCTTGTCTTTTCAGTACCACATGTGCGGCACATGGAGGTTCCCAGGCTAGGGGTCTAATCGGAGCTGTAGCCGCCGGCCTACGCCAGAGCCACAGCAACACAAGATCCCAGTGGTGACCTACACCATAGCTCACGGCAATGCTGGATCCTTAACCCACTGAGCAAGGCCAGGGGTGGAGTCAATTTTTATGCCAACTTTCTTACAGAAAGTTTCAGGTGTAAAGAGAATCAGCTTGTAAAACAGATGACTGAGCATTTCTCAAAATAAACATTTGCCAGAGCGAAGTGAGACTGGGAATTGCCTGGAGTTATGAGCTTCAAATGCAGCATTAAAACTCTTAATAGACTTGGAGATTCATTTGGAGATTTAGTATTTATTAATATCCCCACTGATTCTATTTTCTACTCCAAATTCAATGCAAAAGCTATTTTTATCAGCATCTTTATTACATTCATTGAATGGCATGAAAGCATCTTGTAGAATTACACACAGAAATGTCCCGAAGTTGCTTTTAGAAACTGCTATTTTTATTCTGTAGAGTTAATTGAACCTGCTGCTATATATCTCATTTATGTAAAGTACAAAGACAGCAAGTTGTTAAACAAAAGTGTATTTGGTGCATAATATTAGGAATCACTCCCTTTAATGTTATGGAATATAGGCTATCAAAATGATCTTTCTCTCCTAAATGTAACAGCTGAACTTTATTTATGGTTGCATATTATATGTATTAAGAGCTATGTAATCCAATAAATACGGTGGAATGCAACAATTTTCTCTACTAGTATTGGCAGATAAAGTTGCCTAAGTCAATATTTTGGTAATTTAAGCATTGATAAGAGGCTTTTGAATATATTAATGATGATCCATCTCACTACACATCATGATCTGGATCAATTTGTCTATTCCCTCTTTATATAGATCTTACCGGCCCCATTCCCATTCACAGAAGTAAAGTACCATCAGTACACACTGCTTTTAGTACTGCTTCCCTCAAATATTGATTTTTAATTTTTTTGTCAAACAGAACGTGTGCTCTCGTTTTGTAATACAGGATACACACACACATACACGCACATGCACGGACCTTAGCTGATAGCCGTCACACTGTATGTAATTTCCCTAATAATGCAGAAGCTCTTATGCAAGAACATCAATAATGTTTAAGTTATTTTTGTTTCAAGAAACAGAAGCTGACTTCGACCTGCTTAAATGAGGAGAGAAAAGGCATTTCCTGGAAGGATCCCAGGTTATCAGCTAGAATCAAAAGAGGAACTGAAAAACCAGACTCAGAAAGCAAAGGAGCTAGACATTTCCTGGCCCTCAGCAGGAGATAAGCAACTGATAATATGCTGGATATTAACTGTGTGTCTGGCACTGTTCTATGTATTTCTTTTTACATTTTTTTCATTATATGTCATTTACAGTGTTCTATCAATTTTTTACTGGACAGCAAAGTGACCCAGTCACACATACATATAGATATTCTTTTTTGCACATTATCCTCCATCAGGCTCCATCACAAGTGACTAGATATGGTTCCCAGTGCTATACAGCAGGATCTCATTGATTATCCATTCCAAATGCAATAGTTTGCATCTATTAACCCCAGATTCCCAGTCCATCCAACGCCTTCCCCCTCTCCCTCTCCCTCCGCCTTGGCAATAGCAAGTATGTTCTCCAAGTCCATGAGTTTTTTTTTTCTGAGTATTTGAAAGGTATTTTCTCATTTAGTCCTCAAAACACATGTCATGAGGTAGGTACCACTATCTCCATTTTAAAGATAGGAAGCTAGGGAAAGAGAAGTTAAATGACTTGCCTAAAGTCACAGAGCTAATGAGTAATGGAGTCAAGACTCCATGCTACTCCCACAGGAAGCCTTCTTTCTAGAGCATGGCCTCCTAGAGATCCAGCACCATCAACCACTGTCCTCCGTGTATCACTGTTTCAGATCCCACATTCACGGCAGACTCTCCCACCCACCCCCCAGGCCAGAGAGACAGGACCAGTTTACACAACCATGGCCCATGAGGGCAATGCCCACGTATCCCAAGCTGGCCCCAGGGAAAGAGAAACTCTTTTTGTTTTGTTTTGTTTGTTTTATGGCCACACCTGTGACCTGTAGAAGGTCCCGGCCCAGGTATCAAACTCATGCCGTAAATTCACGCTACAGCAGTAACCCAAGCCACTGCAATGACAATGCCGATCTTTAATCTGTGAAGTCTCAAAGGAACTCCAAGAAAGGGAAATTCTTGTAAGCCTGGAAGCCCAACCCAAGAGCACCTATTACATTGTTGCAGTGGGAAAACCGAGTCTGGTCTCAGCAGACTTGACTTCTAGTCCATGCTCTGGTGCTAACTCTATGAACTTGACAAAGTTTAATCAGTTGGGGCTCCGGTTACTCCATTTACAAAATTAAGCAACTGGATTACTCTTTCCCTGATCTTTCCACCCCTAAGTTTCCTTTAATAAAACACCAGTCATCCTCTTAGGTGGCTCCTCCATCAGCTGCTATGTGCTTGAAAAACTCTCAGCTACAGAGCTCCTCTCCTCCAAAGCAGGCCTCCAAAAATCTTTATGGAATCAGTCACAAGAGTCTCTCATCCTTGGGGACATTCCCATGCCTTCTTCATTCAGACATCACTGAGGCCATGTTGCCGAAATCTGGTCTCCATGCACCGAGGCTAAACTGAATCTTGGAGACAGAGTTTTGGGTGCAGCAAAAAAAGAATAGCATCAGTGCTTTGCCAGGCAAAGGGGCACACAGAGGGCACGTGCCTTCAAAAACTGGTGTCACAGAGTTCCGACTGTGGCTCAGCAGTAATGAACCCGACTAGAATCCATGAGGATTCAGGTTTGATTCCCTGGCCTTGCTCAGTGGGTTAAGGATCCAGCAGTGCAGTGAGCTGTGGTGTAGGTTGCAGAGGAGGCTCAGACCCTGCATTGCTGTGTCTGTGATATAGGCTGGCAGCTACAGCTCTGATTCGACACCTAGCCTGGGAACTTCCACATGGGTGCAACCCTAAAAAAAAACATAAAACATGTGCAACCCTAAAAAAAAACATAAAATAAGATAGAAAATAAAAATAAAACAAACAAAAAAACCTGTGCCTCCTATCTGGGAGGATGTGATGAGAAATTTTATAGCAAGAGTTCAAGGGTGTGATTGCTGATGAGGATCAGCGTGTGTGTGTGTGTGTGTGTGTGTCTGTGTGTGTGTGTGTCTGTGTGTGTGTGTGTAGGGCCTGTCAGGAGGTTTCCTAAAGAGCTTCTGTGGTTCTCAAGGTTATCTTGCGACCTCAGGAGTTCTCTTGTGTTTCAGCAGGTTAAGGATCTGGCGTTGTCACTGCAGCTCGTGGGTTGCTGCTGTGGCACAGGTTCGATCCCTGGCCCCAAGAACTTCCACATGCCAAGGGCTGGGGAAAAAAAAAAAAAATCAAACTGTGACCTTCTCCCTGGAATGAAGAATGCTTCATCAAACAGTTAACATCTTCCCTTTGCTGGGGGTTTTGGTTCTGCAAAAGAGCTCAAAGATACTGTTATGCGTATCCCTTGAGAGGGAATCAGGACCCTGCCCACAGGCCACACTATTGTCCTTTGACTGCTCCTCCCTAGTCTCTGCATCCACTCGCTTCCCTGATGCTGATGAGCAACCGTTTAAACCTGACCTTTGAAACTCAGGGAAGGTCACAGAGGCTGAAGCCTATTCCCTACAAACAAGAAATGGGGGGCACAGAAAGGCTTTCACGCCCAGGAGCTCCATAGGGTCCTGCAAGGTTTCAGCCAGAAGAGTGGTACCTGGTTTCTGCAGCGCTAGGGGCTCCTCTTAGAAAGTCACTGTGTACTTTTAATCCCCAGGGTGTCACTTGGCCTCCTCCTCAGAGGTGAGCTAACCAAGCAGGACTCTGGCTTGACAATAATAAAATACATATTTTATTGTCTCTTTGTCTCCCTGATGGCCCCAGGAACTATCTTTTTTTTTTTCCCTATCTTTTGTCCTCTTTTCAGGGCCACACTCATGGCACATGGAGGTTCCCAGGCTAGGGGTCTAATCGGAGCTGTAGCCGCCGCCCTACGCCACAGCCACAGCAACACCAGACCCTTAACCCACTGAGCAAGGCCAAGGATCGAACCCACAACCTCATGCATGGTTCCTACTTGGATTCGTTTCCACTGAGCCACAACGGGAACTCCCCCCAAGGGAACTACCTTGAAATTAACCTCTCACTACTCTTTTTTCTCCATCTTTTCAGAAAGGGAATGTCGAAGTTGGAGGGGGCAGGGACTTAAAGGCAGCTGGGCATGTGGGGTGGGGGTTATTGACCTGTGCAGGTGCTATGGGCTGAATGTTTGTGTCCCTTAAAATTTCATGTTGAAACCCTAATCTCCAATATGATGCTTTTAGGAGGTGGGGCCTTTGGGAGCTCTTTAGGTTTAGATGAGGTCATGAGGGAGGAGCCCCCATGATGGGATTAGTGCCCTTATAAGAAGGGGAAGAGGCTAGAGCTCCTTCTCCTACTGGCCCCCACCAGGTAGGGACACAACAAGAAGGTGGCTGTCTGCAAATCAGCAGCAGGGCTCACACCAGGAAGCCAATCAGCTGGCATGTTGTTTTGTTTTTGTTTTTTAAACTGCTGCACCTGTGGCATATGGAGGTTCCCAGGCCAGGGGTTGAATCAGAGTTACAGCTGCAGGCCTGCGCCACAGCCACAGCAACACAGGATCCAAGCCACATCTGCAACCTATGCTGCAGCTTGGGGCAACGCCAGATCCTTAACCCACTGAGTGATGCCAGGGATTGAACCCACATCCTCATGGACATTATGTTGAGTTCTTAACCTGCTGAGCCACAATGAGAACTCCTCAGCTGGCATCTTGATCTTGGACTTTCCAGCCTCCAGAATGGTGAGAAATTCATTTCTGTTGTTTAAGTCACCCCACCTATGGTGTTTTGCTATAGCAGGCTGAGCTGCCCAAGACAGGAGGCGAGCTGTTAAAGGATGTGAGTTTTGGACTTGAACATCTCAATGCAAGGGTAAGCCCTAACTCCCATTCATTCTACTCCCACATAATTAAATAACAAGTTACTCCAAATATACACAGCAATCCAAAATTGCAAAAAAAAAAAAAAGAAAGATTTTTTTAAAATTCTTAATCACCATGAATATATACATTAGTATGAGTTGTGGTTGTATAGGCAGAGTATTGGCCCCCAAAGATGCCACATTCTAATCTCTAAAAAGTGTAAATGTTACATGAAATGGTGAAGATTTTGCAGATATGATTAAGGATCATAAATGGTGGTGGCTATTGGGGCTAAGTGGGCCTTAAATGCCCTCACAAGTATTCACATAAAAGTAAAGCATTTGACACATAGGCAGAGGAGAAGGCAAAGTGATGAGGGACCAGAGAGAGATTTGAAGATGCTGACCTTGATGGCTATTGCAATGATATGGCCACAAGCCAAGGAAGCGCAGCAGCCATCAGAAGCTCAAAGAGTCAAGGGGCAGGTTCTCCTTTAGAGCCTCTGGTGTGAGCACAGCCCCATCAGGACCTATCAGTGATACCGATTTTGAACTTCTGGCTTCCATAACTGTGAGAGTATAAATTTCTGGTGTTTTAAGCCACCAAGTTTATGGTCATTTATGACCACAGCCACAGGAAACTAACTCAGCCTCTATTCATTTCCTCCCCTTCATTTCATTGAGAAGGTCACATGGCACTGCCCACTGATGCACAGCTTGGCCATGAGGCTGCCTGGCACCTCACAGTGAATGGAAAGAGCATTTCTACTCCTTGATGTTGGAGTCAAGCACGTGACTTGCTTTGACCAATGGCATGTTACTGGATACGATGCAAGCAGAGGCTTAAGATGTGCCTGCACGGTTGGGTTTGTCCTCTTATGATTCTAACATTGCCAGGGAAGAACATGCCCCAGGCAGCCTGCTGGTCTCAGAAGAATGAGCCCCAGGCACCCAGCTGAACAGAGCCTGCAGCCTGGAGCTCAGCCCAGAGAGCTGGGACCAGCTGAGCTCAACCCCAGGCAGTCTGCACATGCTGGGGTGAGAAGTACATGCTCCTTGTTTATCTCACTGAGATTTTATGTCTGCTTGTTATACGGGCAGATGGTTGAAATCATCAGCTCTAGTAATAATACATAATTTATTAATTTAGTTATGAACATATACTTAAGAGACAGATAATACATGAACACATTGCTTTTTTCTGTTCTCACACTTCCTGAAACCATCATATTAAATGTTCACAGATAACTTGGACAGCAGCTTCTTGGTATTATACAGTTCTCCAGAGCTCAGCATCTTCATTTCCATCCAAGTTATGGAACTGTCTGTCCAATTTTGCGCCAAAAATTTCATCCCGATACACAGGTACCCACTCATAGCACGACAAGTTTGGAGTTTTGTTTTGTTTTGTCTTGTTTTTTCATTCATGGGAGTTCCTATAATGTCATGCCTATTGCTTCTTTCACGGACTTTAAAAGGCTGGCTTAAAATGACATCCACCACTTGTAATTACGAAGCCCAAAACTCAGGATTAATTACTAAGTTGTATGACACACTTTGCCTCCTTTTGGTATTTTACCTGTTGAGTGAGCTGATTAGCTAGCATTAATCAAAGTCATTTCAAGAGAATGTGTCTTTCTCTGGCTGTTCTCTACCACACAGTGACCTGATCTTTCTCCAGTTACCTAGTGGGTTTACCGAAAAGCTGGGTTGAAGATTCCAAGAAATGTTTCCTACGATCAATCATTTTTGGAAAATGTGCAAAAGTAAAGGCATTTTAAATGCAATGTGTCAAGGCCATGATGCCTATCTGTCCTATTTTACTCTCCACTAAGCTTTCCCCTTTGCCCAGGTGTTTTGGAGACATCACAGGTATAGAGGGGGCCAGGTGCGCTGGGGTGCACCAAGTTTAAATTCAGTGGAATGAATTTCAGTGGCTCACAGTCACTTCTCTGCACAGTGAAGTCAGTGTTAGCTGTCGTGGGGTAGGAACAGCTCTTAGCAACACACCTACAGTGCACTGTGCCAACTCCTCTCACACCAGGACCAGGGCCAGAGGTCATACGGGGATGCTCACTGGTCCTGTGGCACCCAGCAGGGAAGTACATGGGGAGTGGATGAGAAATACAATTTGAAATGTGTGGAACCAGAAGCCAGCCTGTGGAAAATTCTTCCAGTCATCAGAGGTTCAAGATTGTAAGAAGATTTGGTTCTCATTAATGCCTAATAAGAACAGAAGTTCTTTCTTATTGAGGAAGTATACTCCATAACGCAGCATATACAATTATAAATGCACCATTGATTTTTTTTTCTTTTTGATGGGAAACATGTGAAATAAATTTATCAGAATTCCTGGATCTACTGGGGGAAATCCACAGCGGTACCGCAAACTGACTACATAGTCTGTAACAGCTCAATTACAAATGAAACTCACTCGAGGTTTTCTCCAATCTGACAGTCAACCTGAATGTAAATGACATTACCAAGAACAAATTACAAACTTCAAAGGAACTCTACTAAACTATATATATTTTTTAAATGCCAACAAGCTGAATTATCTTTATATTCGCGGTATGAAAAATGAGTTTATAAAATCATTGTCACACGAAGACATACATGATTTTTTTGGCAGTTTACCGTGCTTGTGGTATTTATCAGTTTTTTAAAAATAGATGATTTCTTCTCCCATTCCAGATAACTCGTCAGCTTTGAGCAAATTTGGTATTTTCTTTCTTAAAGCGAGTCCCTGACAATTGACTTCTAAAAGGTTTGTTAGTCGCAGAGTGATCGTAGTGGGGTTTGAGTATGATTTAGTGAAGGGAGATCTCTGTACCAACCAATCCTTGATGCTCCTGATAGGACCACACAATGCTGCCTGAATCACAGACAGCCCCAACCCCCAGCTCTCTGCTGTATTTTTGTTACTCATCAACATCACAGACCCAGTGTTCTTACCGTGGGCCTGTCTTAAAGAGAGACAGAAAAGGAGGAAGGGAGAATTTCGTAAGCTGCTACTGCCAGGGTTCAAATCCTGGCTTCTCGATTTTCTAGACCTGTCATCTTGGGTAAATTACCTAACCTCTGGGAAAAAGTATAGCCCCTCTCTCATGAAGTCACTGTGTTAAATGGGTTAATTCACATGGAATATTTAGCTCAACACCTAATACATGGTGGTAAACTCTGCATGAAGTTTGGTTCTTATTGTTGTAGCTGTGATGCCCACCTGCCAAGCTGTGTTGATTGCTGGCTCCTCGTTGAGGTCTCATAACCAGCCTTATCATTCTCACATTGCCTAAGGACAAACAGGTTTAATAGAGCCTCTAAATTTGCTCAAAATCTTATCACATCGCTGGTATGAATGACAGAGGGAAAATTCAAATCCATGAACATCTGACCCCACTCTACTTCTCTTCATTATACGATGAACCTCAAAAATCGATTTTCTTCTCACTTCACACAAATGAAAAAGATGGATTATAGCACAATGCTTTAAAAAAAAAAAGAGAGAGAGAGAGAGAGTTCCCATCGTGGCGCAGCGGAAACAAATCTGACTAGTATCCATGAGGATGCATGTTCGATCCCTGGCCTCACTCAGTGGGTTAAGGATCTGGCGTTGCCATGAGCTGTGATGTAGGTTGCAAATGCAGCTCAGATCCTACATTGCTGTGGCTGTGGTGTAGGCCAGCAGCTGTAGCTCTAATTCAACCCCAGCCTGGGAACCTCCATATGCCAAGGGTGTGGGCCCTAAAAAAAAACCAAAAAAAAAATTTTTTTAAAGGCTGCAGTGAGCAAATTGCCATGGGTAAAATAATAATTGATGGCTGGGTTGTGAAGGGGTTATTTGCTTGTTTATATGTTTGCTTCAAGGAAACAAAGTCAAAACTGTTGAAGAAATTTTCAATATATGCAATACTTATGTCATACTCTTTACAAATCTAGAATTATTTGATTTAGAAAAATGAGAGCATGATTTTAGGAATGGGTTTGCTCTTGAAATTAGTCTGTTATATTAAATTAAAAGCATTTTTATTCAGACAATCTTGACAAATTTTCCAATTGTGCTGCTTTTGAGTTGTTTTTCACTTTTGTTGCAAATGGAGCTACAAGCTGCTGAACTATAAGGAATCCAGCATCGCTTCATCTTTTTGGCCAATTTGTAAGGAGGCAAACCATTAAGAACAGAAGTACACAACCACACTAATAAAACAAAGAGCTATTATGCTGTCTGCAGTTGGTTTTCTTTACAGTGAGGGGTAGAGACAAAAAGTGCTCATTTTCAGAAAAGGAATTAAAAGAAAGGAAAAGCCCTCCATTCTTCTCCCAGGCTCCCCAATGGACCGAACACAATGTCTGCCACATAGAACACAACCATCTGGTAAGTCTCTAGGAATTTGTGCTTTTTGTGATTATTACAAGAAATTTTTATTCATCCACGCAGAATTCCAAAATTCATCCTAGTTCTTTAAATCCTGACTATTATTCCATCTTGACCATATTATCATCACAGTCACATACTGCTCCCCCTGGGACAGAGCTTTGTCAACGTGCAAGCCTGGACCAGAGGCTGTCCCATAGGCAGCATCCTGTCTCCAGGTAGATTTTCTTTGGCCCACACAAGGTGTTAAAAATGTCTTGAATGTACTGCCAATATTAAAATTGAGAGATCTCACATTGAGGTGTGGAATTCTGACTTTTCTTTAAAAACCAGATCATCTGGCAGTTCTGGACCTGCCTTTTCCTCATAGCATCCATCAGCAGGCGCTGAGGGACAGCTCCCCCCACTAGATAGAGCAGACAGTCTGCAGGCTGCCACAGGCTCCACTCTTCCCAAAAGCAAAGCCAAGCTTTCGCTATTACTTAGCACCATTCTTAAGCTCTCGCAGTTCATACAGAAGAACAGTGGCTCTTGAATATTTAGTCTTGGGATCTTTCTATACCCTTAAAATTCATAAAGCACTCTAAGAGTTTCTGTTTGCACTGTGTTAGATCTATAAATAGTTACTATATTAAAAATTACAACTGAGACAGTGTTAAAATATAAAGATAGTTCCTATTAACATCAATAACATATTTTTATGAAAAAAGTATTTCTCCAAAACAAAGATTATAAGAAGAATGATATTGTTTTTATGTTTTTGAAAAATCTCTTTAAAATCTGGCTTAAGAGAATCAGATGGCTCCTCCTACCTATTTATGCATTTAATCTCCTGTGCTATGTTGTTTCAGTTAAAGCACATGAAGAAAACTGGCCCCACTCCATTGTGTCAGTAGTTGGGAAATGGACACATGTTTTCACAGCCTCTTCAAATACTTGGGAATATGATTCTTTGATAGGACACTAAAACTCACCAAGTGGTAACTTCTTAAAGGCAAGCTGCGATGTGGACTCTAACCATACCAAGAAACTTAACACTTGTTACATTAAGATCCATTAGTCTTAAACTTTGAAAGTAACTTCCACCTATGCAAGATTTTATAATACTATGCACTGGTCATTTGGAAAATACTGATTCAATGAATTGTGCAGATCTTCCAAATGTTGATATATTCCAATGTATAACATTTTTTAAAAAATCACATTTTTGTTTTCAATGTTATCTTGTCAGAAAAAAAAAAAAGTCTTTAAAGCAAACTGTCAAGCTCCTAGTCGTGGACACAAGCTTTCCCAAACATTAATTAATGTTGTTTGAAACTCCAACTTCACCACTGGCAACAAATTCTGATAGCTGTTTTCTTTGAAGCGACAAGCTAGGTTCATTCATTTTCGAACACATGCCAGATGCCCAAGTTTGAATAACTCTAGCTTGAAAAATGGTGTGCCATGAAAGAAAAGGGGCTAGTTCAGCTTGACACTCAAACATGAGTGTTTTCCTTGAGATAGTCACCATACTTTATCGTGCATAACTGCTTTATGTATATTTCCAGTATTGTCACTAATATAAAAATAAAGATGTGCACTCAAGAAGGGTTGAGATTTAATAAAATTAATTATTTTTACTATTTCATGGACATTTTTAAGTGAAACTTGCATTTTTTTTAAATGTGGGTGCATGGCAATGAAGAATACAATAACCACCAGAATCATCTGGTGCCACTGTCTTGATTTCTGTTCAATTACTATTGCTTTTGCACCATCAGTGCAAATATCAATACAGTATAAAAGGCAAGTCATATCTTTTGGACCTCACAGACCTCCTGAAATTATCTCAGGCACCCCGAAGTTCAACAGATCACATTTGAGGACTTCTGTAGCAGGGAACTATTTCTCCATGTTCATTTCTAAGTCGAAATCAGGAAAATAAAAGATGATCTCAGAGGATGACATGTTTTAAGAAACTGGAAGTGAGTATCCAGCCTGCATCATTGGTTTGAGTTTCCTGTGTGGTCCCCGTAGCCACCAGAGTTTGCACTAATGGCCTAAACACATGTTACAATGACCACTGCCACCCCATCCACTCTACTTCCCCATCCCAGAGTGACCACACTTCAAGTTGTCAACAGCCCTTCACACCTGGTGTGTATGAACAATGGGAGTTACACTCTGAGGACCCCAAGGAGACATAGTTTGGAAAATAAAAGAGAGTTTCTGGGGGCACCGAACAGAGACTTAGCCTCATTTCTGTATTTGGCCTAGAAGAGAATAAGAAGGAGTATGACTGCTTATTTTTATTAAGACTCCATCTACCTATCTATCGATCCAATCAATCTATTTACTTATAGGCACTACTATGTACTTAATCCTCCCAACTACCCTGTAAGTTAATTTGTACTCCATTTCACTTAGCCTTTAAGAGTTTACACACTGACAGCTAATGAAAGGAAGAGGCATTTAAGCTCAGGGCTCAGTGACTCCCAAATCCCTCAGCTTCACACAGTCTGAATATCCTGAGATTTGTAACTGGGATTCTAAATGGCAATGTATTTTTTTTAATGATGTATAAGTAGTTTCTAGGGATGACAGTAATATAAAAGGGAGAAGCCGAAGACAACAGTAAACGGTGGTGATAATAAAGAGTAATATCTCAGTTACCACAGGTGCCGTGATAAAAATAATAATGATGATACTTATTTTCATTTATTTTTTCAACAATATTTATGTATCAGACATAATCCTAACATTCTCCATGTGCCAGTCATGAGTCTAAGGGTTTTTGTTGTTTTGTCTTTTTAGGGCCACACCCACAGCACATGAACGTTCCCAGGCTAGGGGTTGAATTAGAGATGTAGCTGCCAGCCTACACCACAGCCACAGGAAGGTGGGATCCAAGCTGCGTCTGCGACCTACACCACAGCTCAGGGCTACAGTGGATCCTTAACCCGCTGAGCGAGGCCAGGGATCGAACCCTCATCCTCATGGATCCTAGTTGGGTTTGTTACAGGGAGCCATGACGGGAACTCCTGGGGTTTTTTGTTTGTTTGTTTTTTTACATCTTCATGTAGTTCACTTCAACAACCATGTAAAGTAGGTATTATTATCACTTTAATTATTATGAAGAAATGAAAGCTCAGAGAAGTTAATTCTTTTGCCCAAGATCATATCACTTAGTAGGACAGGAGTCAGAATTCAATCACAGATCTGTCTACCTCCAAAATTGCCTAGTTATGTGTCAATTCAAGCTCTTTTTCAACTGAACATCAAAATTACGTCCATTGAGGCCCTGTGATGCAAAATTTCCTGCTCTGTAGATGAGAGTGCATGAGTACTGTTAGACTCTGCTGGGCTCAAAGCAAGTCTGAAGTCTATGTTTTACTATTTGGAGGACTAATCAATTGTGGCAGAGGTGATCAGATACTGATCAAAGGTGAAGAAATAAGTTATGTCCAAAATAAGGGTATTAAGGGAGAATGTACAGAAGGTCCTGGCTCCAGAATCTTCTCTCTGGAGTGTCAGTTCAACTGGTAAATTCTTGGTTTTGTTTGTTGGTTGGTTGGTTGGTTGGTTTTTTTGCTTTTTAGGGCCACACCCATATCATAAGGAAGTTCCCAGACTAGGGTCAAATCAGAGCTGCAGCTTCCAGCCTATGCCACAGCCACAGCCACAGCCACTCCAGATCTAAGCCATGTCTGCGACCTACACCACAGCTCATGGCAGTGCCAGATCCTTAACCCACTGAGCAAGGTCAGGGATCAAACCCACATCCTCATGGATCCTAACCAGGTTCATTAAAACTGCTGAGCCATGAAGGGAACTCCAGTAAGTTCTTGTTTCTTTCTTTCTTTTTTTTTTTTTTTTATCCTTTTGCCATTTCTTGGGCTGCTCCTGCGGCATATGGAGGTTCCCAGGCTAGGGGTCGAATCGGAGCTGTAGCCACCGGCCTACGCCAGAGCCACAGCAACGCAGGATCCGAGCCGCGTCTGCAATCTATACCACAGCTCACGGCAACGCCGGATCGTTAACCCACTGAGCAAGGGCAGGGAGCGAACCCGCAAGCTCATGGTTCCTAGTCGGATTCATTAACCACTGCGCCATGACGAGAACTCCAAGTTCTTGTTTCTAACACAAATTCTCCTGGGGTGTTAAACCTTAGGAGAATTCTCTTTTTTGTGAGTATCAGATCACAGCAATGACTAGCTCAAATAGCTATACCAGAGAAATGCGACTGCTCTGATCAGGGTAAGAAAAAAGGGAGGGAAGACAATCAAGAAGGAAAACAACACCACTATCTATCCAACACCGTATTGTAAGTCCTAGCCACAGCAATCAGATAAGAAAAAGAAATAAAAAGGATTCAAATTGGTAGGAAAGAGGCAAAACTGTCATTATATGCAAATGACATGATACTATATATGTATGTATATATATATATATATATATACATTACCCTAAAGACTCCACATAAAACCCTAGAACTAATAAATGAATTCAACAAGGTAATAAGATACAAAATTAACATACAGAAATCAGTTGCATTTCTTTACACCAACAATGAAGTATCAGAAAGGGAATGTAAATAGAAAAGGATAGCAATGCTAGGTGTTTTCATATCCTACCATATTTAACCTTCTCAGCATACAGTGAGGTAGGTTTCATTAGCCCCCTTTTACAGCTGAGGATGCTGAAAATGAGAAAGAATAAGTGACATCCCCCACACACAACCAAGCCTATGAATTACAAAATCCATCATCCTCTCTCCTCTAGATTAGGGGCTGGCAAACTACTGGGCCACACCTTGCCCACTACCAGCTTTTGTAAATAAAGTATTATTGGAACACAGCCACTCCTTGATTTACTGTCTGTGGCTTCTTCCAAGCTGTAACAGCCTTGCCAAGAGACTACAACAGAGACCATGGAGTCTGCAAAGTGGAAAACACATAATATCTGGCCCTTTGCAGAAAAAGTTTACCACCCTCCATTCCAGAGTAGCTTTTTTCAGCAGCTGTACGGTTTCCTCTAATTAAATCTTATCAGGATGCCCAACATACATATAAAACAGATAAAAAGAGAAATGCTGTTAGGACTGCATTTTATAAATTCAAGTGTACATTAACATTTACTTCTTGGAAATTCAATCACGAAGATTTCTGAAAGTTAGTTTTGAGTAACCCAAAATTTTAAAGTGAGATGTTTTTAAGAGCTTCATTGCAGTCTCATACCAGCATTAGCGTATGATTTATACTTCTATTTAGCTTTTTTCCAGGATATCTTAAACTCACCTAGAAGCTGGAAAAGGAGCACTAGGAACCATTTCCTTTCCAAGTTAAATCTCCAACAATATCATTCTTTCTACCCACAGCCATAAAACTCAGACACACAGTGAACAAGCAACAAATATTTATTAAACAAACAGATGAAAGAATTTCCACAATGTGACATACGCATGTTTCCAGTTATTAACAACACAATTTTTTTTTTTTTTTTTTTTTTTTTTTGCCTTTTTAGGGCTGCACCCACAGCATAAGGAAGATCCCAGGCTAGAGGTTGAATTGGAACCACAGCTGCCTGCCTACACCACAGCCACAGCAACCCCGGATACACCAAGTCTGTGATCTACACCACAGCTCACAGCAATGCTCGATCCTTAACCCACTGAGCAAGGCCAGGGATCAAACGAGTCCTCATGCATACTATAGTCAGGTTCATCACTGCTCAACCATAACAGGGAACTCTCTTTTTTTTTTAACACAATACAATTTTATTTCAATAAGTATCACTGCTTACCTCACAACGTGCTTGGTTCTGGCTGGGCCCTGTGCATACTCTGTGAATAAGATTTACAAACCCCTGTCTTCAGAGAGTTTATAATTCAGTAAGAGATATGAAACCCCTGTGGGGTCCCCTTGGATACAAATCCTTTCTTGTCCCTCATTTCTTGTTTGTAGGAAATAGGCTTCATTCAGCCTCCATGACCCTCCCTAAGTTTCAAAGGGCAGATTCAAACAGTTGCTTATCAGAGAACAGAGGGAAAGCAGAAACAAGGGAGAAGCAGTCAAGAATCAATAGTGCAGTAATTAAAGCAGGATCCTGGTGCCTTCTCAGAAAATACAGATAACAGTACCTTTGAGTTTTTCTGCAGGAAAACTTCCCAGGTGGCGGCTGAACCCATGATTCCTAGAACAATATCATGGGTTCAGCCGCCATGAACAAATCAAACAACAAATCAAAAGACAGCCTGCACGCAGTGAAAGATAACAAAGACTTTGACCCCCACCCCAAATGATTCTCCCTTTAACTTTCAAGTTTGAGCGAAATCTTCAGAGTCAAGTTTTGGACGTGAGTCCACCTTCTCCCCAAGTTGCCGGCCTCCTGAATAAAGCAATATTTCCAGTCCTACCAGCAATCTCTGAAGTATTGGCTTTTAAGCAGCAAGCAGCCAAACTTGAGTTCAGTAACAGATGCAGACATGCCTGGATCTGTTGCTTGCCTGGATCTAACTGAGCAAGAGCACACATGCTACAATCACGTACTTGCTTCTGCAACTTTATATAAACAAAAATGTAAACCTGGATGCTCACTAGATGGGAGCAAGAAAGAGCTAGAGAAATGAGGAAAAGGAGTTCTCATCGTGGCACAGCTGAAACGAATCCAACTAGGAACCATGAGGTTGAGGGTTCGATCCCTGGCCTTGCTCAGTGGGTTGAGGATCCAGCATTGCCATGAGCTGTGGTGTAGGTTGCAGAGGTGGCTCGGATCTGTTGTTGCTGTGGCTATGGTATAGGCCAGCAGCCATAGCTCTGATTAGACCCCTAACCTGGGAACCTCCATATGCCATGGGTGCAACCTTAAAAAGACAAATAAGAAAAAAGAAAGAAATGAGGAATGAAAGGATGCTAAAGATGAGAAAGAAGAGAGATGGGAAAACACCAAAGACATGCTTTCCATTTACCTTTTTTTTCTTTTTTTTTTTTTTTTTTTGTCTTTTTCGGGCTACACCCACAGCATATGGAAGTTCCCAGGCTAGGGGTCGAATCGGAGCTACAGCTGCCAACCTACACCACAGTCACAGCAACTTGGGATCTGAGCCAGGTCTGCGACCTACACCACAGCTCATGGCAACGCCAGATCCCTGGGCAAGGCCAGGGATTGAATCCACATCTCATGGATACTAGTCGGGTTCATTAACCACTGAGCCACAATGGGAACTCCTTCTTTTTTTGACTTAAAGAGAAATGGAAAGGATACCAACAGCAAATGCCAACTCTGTAGCACACTGTTCTAGATTATTCTTAATGCAACATCTCATTTAATCCTCATAACAACCCTCTGAAGCAGGAATTGGTTTCACCATTTTAAAAACGAGAAAACTGAAAGGTCACTAATATATTGAGGGGCTAGAATTCAAAACTTTGTTTGTTTGTTTTTTACTCAACAACCTAGATTTTCTCCATTACCATATATGGTGTAGCTGCCAGGGTTTTGGACGCATGCACTTAAGTTAGATAATAGAAGCAGTATGTAAAGTTACATACCTCAACCTGAATTAACTTAGATAAGTCACAAACATGAATCTAGTCACACCCAGTTCAGTCCTGGCTCTCCAGTAAACTAGGGTCAACTTATCCCTCTCTGCCCTACAGGGGAATAAAGGAGAAAATGAAGATGAAGAGAAATGCAAATCAAAACCACTATGAGGTACCACCTTACACCAGCCAGAATGGCCATCATCCAAAAGTCCACAAACAATAAATTCTGGAGAGGATGTAGAGAAAAGGGAACCCTATTACAAGGTTGGTGGGAATATAAATTGGTGCAACCACTGTGGAAAACAGTATGGAGATTCCTCAGAAAACTAAAAATAGAATTACCATTTGATGGAGCAATCCCACTCTTGGGCCTCTACCCAGAGAAAACCATGACTCGAAAAGACACATGTACTCCAATTTCATTGCAGCACTATATACAATATCCAAGACATGGAAACAGCCTAAATGTCCATTGACAGAGGAGTGGATAAGGAAGATGTGGTACATATACACAATGGAATATTACTCAGCCATTAAAAGGAACGAATAGCGGCATTTGCAGCAACGTGGATGGGCCTAGAAATTATCATGCTAAGTGAGGTCAGTCAGACAGACACCAACATCAAATGCTATCACTTACATGTGGAATCTAAAAAAAGGACACAATGAACTTCTTTTCAGAACAGATACTGACCCAGACTTTGAAAAACTTAAGGTTTCCAAATGAGACAGGTTGGGGGTGGGGGGATGCACCGAGAGTTTGGGAAGGAAATGCTGTAAAATTTGGTTGTGACAATTGTTGTACAACTATAAGTGTAATAAAATTCATTGAGTAATTTAAAAAATAAAAGAAAACGAGCACTTGCCCAGATGGAACAGGCATGGGTAATCATGGCAATATTTTAACATCTGCAATGGGCTTTTCTTTTCTCTCTCTCTTAGGACACTCTTTTTCCTGCACTTGCCCAGATGGAACAGGCATGGGTAATCATGGCAATATTTTAACATCTGCAATGGGCTTTTCTTTTCTCTCTCTCTTAGGACACTCTTTTTGCTCTGGTCCACCTTTGCTCCCATCTGCAAGAAGAGAGATTAGAATTTGTCCACAAAAGAATACAAAGACACGTGCAAAATAATTTACAACTTCCGCCACTGAAACATAATATTATGCAGCAAGCTAATATCTTAAATGACACATCTCGTTCTTCCTCTAACATAGCAAGGGTTAATTCTGGAGGACCCAATGCACTGAGTTCTCTCACAGTACAGAGTCACCGCTTTTGGTTTTGTGTGTGTGAGACACCTGACTGAGTGGCCTTTGCCTCATGGATCTTGTAGCTTCATTTATCTCATATAATACATCCATTAGCCATCAAGTGTCTTATTACGGCGTAGTCATACTATGGTCACTTCCTGGCAGATGGGAAATAAAGTATCTTCACAGAGGAACACCCTTTTCTAATTTTCACAATGGAGCTGTATGGACTCATTGCAAAAATTTCCTTTCTTTCTATGCTTCTTGAGCTTTGTGTTAGTTAGGTACAGTTGCAAAGATGCCATGTAACAAGCAATTCCCAAACTTTCAGTAATTAACATGAGCGAGATTGTTATTGTCAATTACAGAGGAAAAGGAAAAAAGAAAAAGAAACATTTATTAATGTTTTACAGGTCTGCAGGGTTTGCTGGGTTCTGCTAGACTCAGCTGAATTTGGACGAGGTTACCATACAGACTGCAAGTTGGGTTTAGTTCTGCTCTATGTGCCACTCATTCTGAGACCCAGGCAAAATCAGCTATGGCTCTCTGGAGCATGTTTTTTTTTTTTTTTTTTTTAATGGCAGAACAGCTTGGGCTCAAGAAATTGAGCCAAACGACACAAGTGCATTTAAAACTTCTGACCATGAAAGACAAGGCATTTCCCATATACCACTAGTTTCTGTACCCTGGGTTTTGCACACTGTTTTAAAAGAGATCGTTTCTGCTTATCTTTCAGCTTTTTTTGTAGATTAGTATAACAGATTATGGCCAAGCAAACCAAACACTGTCTAAAAAGGATCTAAGAGTTAATCTTTTTTGGCTTTGCAGCCTATATGTGTTCTTTTTTACAATTACTCAACTCTGCAAAAGCCACCATAGGCAATACTTAGACGAATAGAGCTATGTTCCAATAAAAATTTATTTACAAAAATAGGCAGGGGGCCAGATTTGGTCCATGAGTCACAATCTGCTAACTTCTGTAATAAATAAAACTATAAAGGATGTATCTCTTGTTTTGGTTAGCTACAGCTGTACAACACACCGCCCCAAATCTTAGTGGCTTAAAACAGCAAATGTTTTATTATCTCTAAAAGTTCTGTGCACTAATTGGGCTAGGATGGGTGATTCTTCTGCTCCATGTGATGCTGGCTACATCTGTAGGCATCTGGGATATCAAAGGGGATATCAACATTAAACTCATCTGTCTGGCACCTTGGCAAGGTTGACCAGAAAACTGGACTCAGCTGGAATCCACAAAGGTCTAAATCCCAGCTGCTATGCCTCTCCTATTACAAGGCAACTCAGGACTCCCCAAAGCACACAGGGAAACAACCTTGCCTTTATAAAGCTCAGGCCTAGCACTGTCATTTCTGCCACATTCTACTGGTAAAGCATGTCATCCGTCATCTGTCATCTACGACCATGTCATCTGTGTCCCATGTTGGCCTGTGTTAGAATGTCAACTTTCTCACTTCTGGACCTTCAGATGAGATGGAATTATTGTTAATGCTAGTCATTCAAACCACTAAGCAGATTTCTACAAGGCAACAGTAAAACATCCAGCTCCAAAAACTTCTGTGCCCAGAAACTGGTGCCTCCGTTCAGCCTCAGGTGGAATCAATTAAGGTAATTTAGTGTGAAAAGCAGAGGTTGCTTATGTCCAATAATGTCTGGCGTGGCTTGAGGCATTCTGGGCATCCCCTTAATAGACTGAGTGTTAAGTGGTTCTCTTCTACCAAAGACCCAGCTCTATCCAAACACCTGGCTTCATACACCACACGGAAGCCTGGACTCACTCTAAGTCATGCAACTGGCCATGATGACTTTTGCCCCAGGGAATTGGCAAAGGGTGGGAAGCGTGAGCAGAAGCAGAGAAGTCCCCGAGATCCATGCACAGTATGCAATCCCACACTATCCTCCCCAGTAGAGCACCTCTGAGGGATAAGCTCCCTCACTCTCGGTCCTGAAAACTCCTTGAAAAATCATCATTTTTAGATTTGCAATGAAGCTACCACTCTCCTAAGGCCACAAGGTGATTCTGAAACAATAATAGGTACATTCACTAATAATAACAATAATAGGTACTTCTACACTGGACCTCTGTCGGCTTCTGTTAGTCCACCCATCTCTACATCTCTTTCTTTCCCATCTCTGCCCTTCCCCCCATTTCACAGGTACTTCTTAAGTCATGCAAGTGACCACACTGACCCTTGCCCCAGGCTATACAATCTCTGCACCTTCACCACCTGCTAGCCTGTCCTGTCTGCACCTGCCTTTTCCCCACACTTCCTCACCTTGGCTTCCAGCCCAAGACAGGAAGCCAGAGAAGGCAACCAGAGAAACACAAGATTATCACAGACACCTTTTCCAGCTCTAACAGCTAGAACCATGTGAAGGAGATAATCCAGAGGAGAAGTTAAAGTAATCAGGCCTTCAGTGTCAACATCCCAAAATATCCTTCTTCCATCCCATATTGCACGGAAGGCCTGAGGGATGGTGGATGATGGACAGACCCCATCCAGATCCTGTACCTCTAATCCAGCCAGAAACATACACACAACTGTGTACCTTCAGGACCATAAATCTAAGCTGTCAACATCCCAAAAACAGCTCATCCTGGAACCGACTCACCCTAATCCCCCTCTAACCTGCTGTTTGTCTGGTTACCGACTCTTGGTTCTATCTCCCATTTATAGTCCCGTTAGTTTGACAGATGCATTATTCTCCTGGCCTCCCAACTCCCCGTCAAAGGCACTGGGTAGGCCTCACTCATCAGCTTTCACGTCTTCTACTTTCAGTATGACATCTCCCAAAGTGCCTAGAAGGACCTCACCCAGCTCAGTCACTGGGCCTTGATAGGCTGGGGTCAGGGATTCACAAAGGTCAGGCTTTTTTTTGGCCTCAGTGTGTGGTCGATATCAGGAACTCATGAATGATTGCTGAGCGACTGGGTGACACATATAGACCCAACTATAGTCCTAAGTGACTGTCCCATCAAACCCAGACAACTGGCCCACATGAGCTATTTCTGAATGAATCTGTGTAAAAGTGCCAGCGAAAAGTGATACCCAGTGGAAGACTAGCCAGACTGAACTACTTAAGGAAACAAAGCATCTTTGAGAAATGAAATTAATTAACTGCTTCCGAAGGGAGCATAAAGCAGAAGAATGGGAGGGATGGGAAATTTTACGTAAATTTCCAAGGGACAAGGGACTTGAAAGTAAACTAAGGGAATTTCCAGCTCTAATTTTAAAGACACTTTCCAACATCATGGCGGAGGGGTGTACAATAGGCACTCAAAATTAGAATTTGCTTATGTACAAAGGAAAGCTCTGAAAGAGAAAAACAACAGATTAAATGCATAAATCGAGAGGATTGGGGCATTTTAGAAGTTACTGCACAATATCCTCTGAGGGTGATTTTAGACTAGACCTTGAGAGGGTGAGACTGAATATACAAGTGAGCTTTTGTCAATCAGAAGGCACTTCTGCAGGAATAAGTTTCCAGAGGATAACCAAAGGGAATTTCAAAGATCTAGTTTACATTCTCTGTGTCTTCGGGCCCATTTCCTTGGGATTTAAGAAACCATAAGGATTCTGAGATCTTGAAACAGCCATAAAAAAACACTGCTTAGAATGAGTCTCACGGTATTTGGTGCCTCCAGTCACAGACATTTTATGTCAGTCTGTTCTCCTACCAAATTTCATTGCCCACCAGCCCCCATCCCACCAGTCCTTGCAAAGTTTGCCACCTTCCCAAAGAGAAGCAGATAACACCTATATTTTGTCTGTTTGCTATCAATCTCAAAAGCTCAACAGATGAGAGTAGGGAGTATGTCAGTGGATGAGGAAGAAATCTCTTCAAACCAAGATGCTCACACCCCTGGAAGGAAAAAAATCCATGAAGTCCCATAAACATGGTCCTCCAGCCAGCAAAGGGGTTTCTTCTGCCCAAAGCTGGGTTAAAAGAACATTCTATTAAAATTAGTAACATCTCTGCATCAACCACACTGTGAAGAAATTTAGATACCTGCTCTTAATTCTGCCATTTGGAGCATGAAGATACTTCAACCCCACTGCTTGATTCTAAGGGAATTCTGATCCTGCCAGATCCAAAAATTTGGCAGTCAACACACCAGAACAGCTGCTGTCTCCTTGGTTGGGGGGGGTGGGGGGTGGAGTCCGAGTGTGTGAGTGTGGGTGTACCTGAATATTTGTTCTATGTTGCTCTGTCTTCTTGCCTGTGTGGGAGGGTTTTCTTTCTGTGTTTCTCTGTCTCTCTCTGTGTGCGACTGCCTCTGTAAAACCCCCAATTCCTTTAGGTCTACATCTTTGTCTCTGGGTTTGTGTTTTTGTGTCAACACACTTGTGTAGATATTTCTCTCTTTCTCTGCTTCCTTCTCTCTGCTTTCCACTCTGTCTTCCATTTTTCATCCCCCTTTCCTTTCCCTCTTTTCTGTGTTTCTCTGTGACTCTGATCCAAATGAAAATAATTGCATTAAAAGTAGAAATATATCCAGAAGTATTTACTGTGCCAGCTAGACTATCAATTAAGAAATTAAACTCAACTAATGGGACTGCTTAAGAAAATTACCTTTTCAACAAAAAACAATTAATATCGATAGGAGTCTATTAAAAGTCTCATATTCATAATGTCCTTGGAATAAAATGGCAAGGTTAAAATATTCTGGAACCTGGGAGTTCCCTTCGTGGCACAGCAGAAACGAATCCAACTAGGAACCATGAGGTTGTGGGTTCCATCCCTGACCTTGTTCAGTGGGTTAAGGATCTGGCATTGCTGTGAGCTGTGGTGTAGGTCACAGACGAGGTTTGGATCTGGCGTTGCTCTGGCTGTGGTGTCGGCCAGCAGCAAGAGCTGTGATTAGACCCCTAGCAAGAGCGCTCCATATGCTGCAGGTGTGGCCCTAAAAAAGCAAAAAAATTCTGGAACCCATAAACCACAAGGTCATAGGCAGCTTCAGCCTACTTGGTCCATTCTAGCAGCTCCCTGGACTGTGAGTGGCCCCCAGACATGGTGAAAGAAGACTTCTGGGAGAACAAGGTCACTGCAGAAAACCAAGCATTGGAGTTCCCATCGTGGCTTAGCGGTAAAGAACCTGACTAGTATCCATGAGGTTGTGGGTTCGATCCCTGCCCTTGCTCAGTGGGTTAAGGATTGGGCGTTGCCATGAGCTGTGGTATAAGCCAGCAGCTGCAGCTCCGATGTGACCCCTGGCCTGGTAACTGCCATATACCCCGAGTGTGGCCCTAAAAAGACAAAAAAGAAAAAGAACAGCAAGCACTGAGAGTCAACCCCACATGCCCCTTCAGCACCAGCCTCAGGAGATAGCAAGCCCTAAAACTCTTCACTCTGCTGAAAGCAAAGCTCACAACTCTGGATGGCGATGCCCAGGCAAGAACAGCAACCCAACAGGCAGTTGGTTGCTTTTTAACTCCTTCTTGTGTTGAAAGCAACAAAGAAAAAGAATCTCTCTTGAGAACACCTGGATCCCACTTAGCCCTTCCTGGCATGCTTGCTGCCCTCCTCTTCCTCTGTTCCATTTCTTCAGGCTCTCTTTTCCCAGGAACCCAATTCCATACTCACTTGTGCACACGAATGCATGCACGCACACATACACACAGAGGCATACGCTCAGACACACACACGAGACTGGGTTTCCTCCCCCTTTCTATCTTTCCTATGGTGAATAATGACTGTGAACCTTTATAAAAGCTCACTACGGGAAGGAGATGAATTGTGGGGGGAGGGAGATGAATTGTGGGGCAACGGAGATGAATCCGACTGTTATCCATGAGGATGTGAGTTCAATCCCTGGCCTCACTCAGTGGGTTGGGGATCCAGTGTTGCCATCAGCTGTGGTGGAGGTTGCAGACTCATCTCAGATCAGGCATTGCTGCAGCTGTGGCTGTAGCTGGCAGCTACAGCTCCGATTCAACCCCTAGCCTGGGAACTTCCATATGGCACGGGTGCGGCCCTTAAATTCAAAAAAGAAAAGAAAAAAAAAAGGAAGAAAAAAAGCCACCTATGGGAGTTCCTGCTGTGGCCCAATGGGATCAGTGGCATCTTGGGAGCACTGGGACCCAGGTTCCATCTCTGGCCTGCACAGTGGGTTAGGGATCTGGCATTGCTGCAGCTGTGGCTTAGGTTGCAATTGCAGCTCAGATCTAATCCCTGGCCTGGGAACTCCATATGCCTCAGGGCAGCCAAAAAAGAAAAAAGAAAAAAGCTAACTACATGCCAAGCACGATTTTGAGCATCCCCATGTTTTGCTTCATTTGCTTCCTACAATGTCTTACAGGAGAGCTAATATTAAGTGCAATGGCCCACCCCCAGATGAGGAAACGCAGGAGCAAATTCAGTAACTTGCCCAGTGAGCAAGGGGAAGAGCCGAGATTTAAACCCCAGAGCCTATGCTGTCAACCCCCACACCACACTGCCTGAACCTGAGCATTGATCACGAACAGATACTAGAAAAGAAAGCGATCAGCCCTCTTTACTCTCTAATGAGCTCCCAGGTGCCAATATATAACAAGCTTCTCTTAAAGATAAAACAGCTTTAGGAGGCTGAGCACAGAAATTTGGGGGTCATTTTGAAGGGGACTAAGTTCTTTGCGTACTGGGGAAAAAAAAAAAAAAAAGAATCCCATTTCCCCTGGCTTTTTATTGAGAGAATAATCAAGAAAAGGTTTCCCCTTTCTCTCCCACTGAATACCATTTATCTTTATCAAACCAGAAAAGAATGTCGCTCCAGCTGGAAGTTTCTCACAAAGCCTTGGGAGATGAAAGGTACAGTAATAGATACACAAAGCAGTTGCTTTTTATCTGTGAAGAGCTGGTTTCATATGATCCTTTCATAAAAGTGAAAAATAAGACATTGTGTTTATGTGGAGCATACATGTGTCTGCGTCACAAAAAAAAAAAAAGAAAAAAAAAAAGAAAAAGTATATGACCGTCTATTGGGACGGCCTAAATCCTCACTGTTTGCATTTGGTCTGCAAGAGTGGAAAACCTGCCTTTTAAACACCTAAAGTACAGACCAAGCGGCCAATTTAGGCTCAAAGCAACTGCATTTGTTATCTGTCCTAAACAGGAGCCCAATCCATACTTTCTCCTCCGCTAAAGAAAGGGAACACTGAAAATGTAGTAAACAGGACAATTGATGGTACCTGGCTTTGTGTCAAGCAAAAGCCAGCCCCTGCACTGAAGAGTCCTGACCTTGAGAAGCTAGTTAAAATGGATGCTGCGTGGGCTGCTGGCTGAAGAGGCAGCCGGGAAGTAGGTCAGCGAAGTTAGAGGCTGGCTTCTGTCACTCCCAGCCAGAGCCTGTGCAGCTCCAGAGGAAAAAAAAAAGAAAAGAAAATGTGCTCAGACAGAATCAGACACCATGTGTGGTTCCTGGCTGCATGTGGTATTGACAAAACCATCGCCACCGAATCAAGCCAAGGAGGGGAAGGTTTCTGCCCCTGCCACTTCAGGGGAGGCTATTTTCTGCTCGTTTAAGTGATTAAGGGTTGTTTTGTTTCGGGTTTATTCATTCCAACCACAGAAAGAAACTTTGTCATCCACCTTTCCCAGGACTTCACCCCACTGTCACCTCTTACAGGCTGCCCGCCGGGGAGCACTTGACCGCCCTGGCTGAGCCGACAGGCAAGAGGGATTAAAGAAAGGCCAGATCTCCAAGGAATTTGGGGCAGCGAGCAGGAGATGCCCCTGGGATTGAAGTCAAGCTCTAGACCTTTCCCTCATCTACCCACCCACCTCCCCTGCTTGAAGAGGCGCTACACTGCATTGCTCAAGGGCACACTGGTTTGAAATCCCCTGGGCTCGCTTACTAGCTGTGTGACCTTGGCCGTATAGCCTAACCTTTTTGTTTCTCCATTTCCTCATCTGTAAGATGGGGGAATAAGTGTACATACCCCACAGGGCTGTTGTGCTGACCCATCAGAAGCCCAGGAGGAAACAGTGCCTTCAAACTGGGATGATCCAGGGTGGGGCTTTTTTTTTGGTTTTTGGTTTTTTATTTTTGTGTGTTTTAGGGCCGCACCCTTGGCATATGGAAATTCCCAGGCTAGGGGTCGAATCAGAGTTACAGCTGTGGGCTTATGCCACAGCCACTGCTACTGGGGATCTGAGCCACATCGGCAAACCTACGCTGCAGCTCATGGCAATGCCAGATCCCCAATGTCAGATTCATTTCCAATGCGCCACAACAGGAATTCCAATGAGGGTTTAATAAAGACCAGTTTACACAGGCATGTGAAAAACGTAGCAAAATCACAAAAGAGGGTGCAGTGCCCCAAGGCTAGCAACAGTGGGGTGCCATCATCACGCCTGGGTCTGAAGGGGCACCAGGACAAACGTGGGTGTCTGTCCTCAAAGAACATGAGATTTCAGTAAAGAGGGTGCCTGATATAAGCTATGACCTTCCTTGCAGGGATGTGCTGGCTGGTAGCAACCCCACTGCGAAGGAGCGGCCTGAATAAATGCCTTGACCTCACTCTCTTTCTGACATTCCTCCCACTGGCTGAAACCAAAAGAAACCAGAGGGCAAAGAAACCTTCTACACACAGCACTGAGCAGGGAGAAGGAGAAGCTGCAGGAGCCAATGGAAACCACTGAGCTTCAGGAAGTCCATGAGCCAGGATTCCTGTTGTGGCTCAGCAGGTTAAGAACCCGATATGGTGTCTGTAAGGATTTGAGTTTGATCCCTGGCCTTTCTCAAGGGGTTAAGGATCCAGCATTGCCACAAGCTGCAGCATAGGTCGCAGACAAGGCTCGGATCTGGCATTGCTGTGGCTATGGTGTAGGGTGGCAGCTGCAGCTCCAATTAGACCTCTAGCCTGGAAACTTCCATACGCCACAGGTGCAGCCCTAAAAAGAAAAAAAATAAAATAAGAATTCCATGGGGCAGCGTAGCACAGCATGTAGAGCACATGTTCAGTGTATATTAATAGCTTACTACGAGTTACCAGTTGTTTGTTTGGATACAACATGAAATACATGACTTGGACGAGTGACGCGAATCACAGGTAAATAAGGTTCAAGGCCCAGGTAAATAAGGTTCAAGCCACCTGCCCCTTTCTCATCCTATCCCAGGGAAGCCACCTGCCCCTTTCTCATCCTATCCCAAAGATTCTCGCAGGTTCCTATGGGGAACATCCATTATGCTCCAAGTCGGAAGAGGTTGGCCTGAGCTCCTCCAGTGCTCCACAGCCTTCGGTGACCCCATCCACTCTCAACAACCACCCAACCAGTACCAAAAAAAAAAAAAAAAAAAAAAAAAAAAAAATTTGCCAAAGGATACTTTTAATAAACTTGTCACATATTTGCAGCATATAGGATGGCTAAGAGGATGGTGCTGGCTTCAGCAGGGTCAAACCCACAGGGCTGGCCTCTTAGCCTGTACACTATACAGCAGCAGAAGCCCCTCCGTGGAAGCCAGGGGCTCTGGAGGTCACTGTTTGAAGACCCCTGCCTGCAGCATCCCGCAGATGTTCCTCACGATGCTCTCTGTCCCTCTCCTGGGTCCCCCCTTCCTGGGTGCTAAACCAGAGGCTCTCGACTAGTCCATTACAAGGAGAATCTACAAGGAGATTCTGGAACCTTGGCACTAGCAACAGACCCTAACTGCTGTAGAGTGCTTAACTTTTTTTTTTTTTCTGTCTTTTTGTCCTTTTTAGGGCCACACCCACAGCATATGGAGGTTCCCATGCTAGGGGTTGAATCAGAGCTGTAGCCACAGCCACAGCAACATGGGATCCGAGCTGCGTCTGCGACCCACACCACAGCTCATGGCAATGCTGGATCCTTAACCCACTGAGCGAGGCCAGGGATTGAACCCGAAACCTCATGGTACTTAGTCAGATTCGTTAACCATGGAGCCACGACAGGAACTCCAACTTCTTTTGAAGCTCTTTCGCACACGTGGTTTTATTCCATCCCCAGAACTGGCTGGTGAGTCCCCAAGTTAACACCAACCTGCACAGCCAAGCCTGGAACTCTTTTTTTTTTTTTTTTAACTCCAAGACCACAATCCCCACACCAACAGCTACCCAGAGACCACAAGCTTGAGGCCTGCAGATTGAGCTGGGTTGTCCTAAATGATTTTTTTTTAATGATTATTTTTATCAGTTGCCAATCTCTTCTTTTCTTCCAACCACCATCTAAAAATCATTGTCTCTGCTGGCTTGTGCAAGGTCTCCCTCCTCCCCCAGAAGGCCGGGCCAGTTCCCCAAGAGGAAGGCCCATTTCTGCCCCCTGCATGGCCTACCCCCATGCTAAGCCCACCATCTGACACTCAAAATGTGCACAGTGCTTCTTGGCCACATGAAAGAAGCAATCTCCCAGTCCATTCTTTTAGGTCATTTACCTTAACTAGGTCTTAAGACTCCCAACACTAAAAATAATCAGGTTTTGACTCAGCAGCTGGCAGGTGTCCAGGTTCACTTTGAGCATCCGTGGTCAGGGAGGAAAAGTGGGCCGGATCTGGACGGAACAAATGGCCGGACGGTGACTCCTTGCTCAGCCCACGGGAAAGACCCACATGTAACAAATACTGATGAAGGCTGGCTCCATTTTTCATTCTCCCAGGAGTCCCGAGCCTTAACAGCCTACCGTTTCTAGAAGTTGATGATTTCTTCCCAGGAGACCATGAGTTCTTAAGGTACAAGGCCTTACTCATCTTTGTCTCCCGAGGAATTAAAAGTGCGCCCGGATCAGGCAAAGCCCCAACTAACGGTTGGAGGATTGTTTGTGATTGATGAGCGATGCCAGCCTGAGCCTCCAAGGGTGGGATCGAAGACTCTTACAACTAGAAGGGGTTTCCCTGACCATCTAAAACTGCTCCATCCAATATGTCAGCCCCTAGCTAGGTGTGGCAATTTAAATTAGTTGACATTAAATAAAATTGAAATGGGTTTTCTTCAGTCACACCAGCACCATCTCTAGGGCTCCACAGCACGTGTCTGGCAGCTCCCACATTGGATGGCGTGGGATAGAGAACATTTGCATTATCGCAGAAAGTCCTGTTGGACGGCGCCAAAAAGGGTCTGGTTTTATAGCCAGAGAACTGAGTCTCAAAGAAAGTAATTTCCCCCGAGTTACTCAGTGAGTGAGACACAGAAACAGGACCTAAGTCTCCCGGCTTCTACTCTGTGTTGTTTCAACCATGACACTGGATTCACACACACACACTGCACAAGAGCCACAAAATGTCCTCCTCTTTCAAATCAGCCTGGTTTTGGAGAGCTGGGCAGAAACCCGACGTGCACATGGTGGGGAATAAATGCTAGACCCAGCAAGCAAACGATGGGAAACCACAGCTTCCCACAGAAAGCTGGGGGCCAAAAGATCTGAAGGATGCCCAAATGTGGGTTGCCTTTTGTTTTAAAGCTTTTCAAAACTGTTTTCATTTCAACGTTGGAGGTTAATACCCAAGATGGACACTCTTTTTGAAGAGTTTCTTTTGATTTTAATTTCTTAAAGTCCTCATTTCAACTCTGCTTTCTGTTTACATTATACCCATCCCACAATTTTTCTTTCTTTCCAGGTAACTTGATCCTTGAAAATGTACAGAATCCATCCATGCCCACTGCTTCTAATTAAACATCAACTCATCCTTTCAACTGGGTCATTAAGGATTTTAGGTTGCCTTTTTCTACATGTATGCATTGGAGGGGGGGGAGCTAAAATTACATGAAGTTAAGTTCTCAAAAATGTACTTCTTTAAATAGCTAGGAATGAATTTTGGCAAAATTTCAAGAAACCCTATATAAGGGAAGAAGTCCACTCTGTACCCATTTCTCTCTCAAGTAGGAGCCGGGCACACTCTATAGACAGGGTCTGCTTGTACAGACCCGACCTCAGGCCGCTTATGACCCAAATGAGGCCCATAAACCCCAGGGTGGGTACAGATTCTATGTGCAGAAGAAGTCCACACATCTTGTCACAGAAAGAGTGCATTTGTCCCTCTGTTTTTATGAAAGCAACACTATGCAAGAGGCAAAGCAATAAACATTTGCTATGGAAGACCTGGGCTTCTGGTGGAAACATTTGCCACGAGCAGACGCAGCAGCCCACGAGGGCAGCTCAGGCCCAGGAGGCCAACAGTGGACCCGGGGTGGGGTGGGGGGGCAGGGCAGGCGTGGGGGAGCGGGAGGAGACTCGAGCTCTCAAAGTCTCAAGCTTCCAACCATCCAATTAGGGTGTAGAAAACCTCAGAATCTGCAGAGGAGACCCTCCCGGCGGACAAATGGGATAGGGAGAGAGAGTGTTTAGGAAAATTCCTCGGATGAATCCTGTTTTTCTTTCTTTTTTTTTTTTTTCTTTTTCGCTGGTATGTCTCCTAGGGTTTCTAAAGATTTCATTATCCTCATAAGTGAAATTCTTCAAATTACTGAAAGAAGGTGCTTATTGAAACCTATAGCTCTCCATTCCTTGGCAGGCTTTGATTTGAAACATTCAAAACACATACAACAGCCTCTTCTTCCCTGAAGACAGGGGCTTTAATGTCTTAAAAAAAAAAAAGAAAAGAAAAAAGAAAAAGAAAGAAAGAAAAAAGAAAAGAAAAATAAGTTCCCTTACACTAGTCAGCTCCCTCCTCTTAAAGAAAAATGTTACCCAAACATTAAGGTATTGGAGCCAAAAAAATAGTAGCAACCTTTAAAATCTGAGCCCTGCTCTTTGTTCCTAATGAACAAAGAAGCACAATTCCCATAACCGGGAGCCATGTGTGCACACGATTTCAGAACAGGGACTGGAGTTGTAATCTAGGCCAACCTCTTTATACTACAAAGGAGGAAACTGAGGCCCAGAGAGGTTAAAGAATTTTAACAGCCAGCAGGTGGGCTGAGCCACCACGTGGGCCAGATGTCCAGGGTCCCAATCATTTTTGCACAAAAGAAAAAAAAAATCCCTCTATTACTTAGAGGAGGATGAGGACCGTTCAAAGGTAGGGAAATAATACAAAGCTCCCTGGTTCAGCTGTGGATATGTACAGTCAGGGCCAGCTCTAGACAGAAATACAAACTAATTGGAGAAGCAGCACATAGACACATGCTGGAAAGAGCATCAACCCTTTAGATTTCGTGACGGATGGAAATAAAAGCCCCCGCCACCTGTTAGAGCATGAAAACACAATCCTGCGCGTGAAAGCGCTGAAACTGCGTGGTGCTGTGTAAAGAGAAGTGATCACCATCCATGCGGATTTTGCACAAGGGCTGGGAGCCAGCCGCCTCTCCCAAGGAGAGCCCTGTAACGGTGGCACCCAGAGGCAGTGTTCCTGCCCCTTCCGACCTTATTCACCCATCAGGGACAACTGCAGTGGGGGTCAGGATGGGACTGACCACAGGGAACTCAAACACCTTCCTCCCACTTCCCCAGGGAGGAAAGATTAAAGACCCCGATACTCAGCACAACGCCTTTGTGGCGGGTTTGGTCTTTCTGACTTGCCTCGCATGATAGTGTTTGTGTTTTATGACTTCTGTGAGCCCCAGTCTGAGCACATCCCATCCCCTCCCTGAGGTTCATCTTCAGAGGACTATGCTCAGGCCTCGGGGGTGCTCCCTGCACACACAGCCGGGAGTGCCTGGAAAGCCCTTGACCAACAGCAGGTGAGGTGTGCAAAGCTCAGCTCCCGTAGGCCACTCCCAGGATAACTTACACCCCAGAACGTCCCTAGCACAAAGGGCGAAGCCACCTCTCATGGTCTTCTGCTGGACACTGCACCCTTTCTTGCCTCCATCCCCTTCTGCGACCTGGGAGCACTTCCTTTAAAAGTCTCTTACAGGCAAATCCTTCTGCGACCTGGGAGCACTTCCTTTAAAAGTCTCTTACAGGCAAATCCTTCTTTCAGCATCTCCTTCTAAGAACCAGATCTAGAACTTCCACCTCCCTTATCCACAGCTGGGCTGGTAAGAGAGGCCTGGGGTAGCCTTTCGTTTGGGAGGAGGTGCTGCCCTGGCTAGGACTGAAGAGAGCAGCTCCTCTCCAGAAACCTGAGCATACACCAGGCCGCTTGTGCTTCCTTGGAGTGCTTTTTCACCCAGGCTTATCAGAAAAGTGCTGTGATCGATTACTAATGTCTGCCTGGGGTGTAGGAAGGACGGGCTGAGGAGCAAAAGCCTCTAAACAAACTGGTGTCAGGAGCCTAGAAACAGAGGCCAAGTCCTGGAAGTCAGAGACCTGGGATGTTACTCGAATGGCCCTGGAGGCTTTGAGCCCTTTTTTTCCCCTCCTTCAGTTTCACTGCGGTATAATAAACGCGCAGTAAAGTGCACAAACCATAAGGGAATGAATTATTTTCACACATGTAACATTCCCATCACCCCAGAAGGCTTCCTCATGCCCTTTGCTCGTCCATCTCCCCTTCCCAAAAGTCACCGGAATTCTGATTTCTATCACCAGAGGCTAACTCTGCTGTTCTTGAACTTCACATGAATGGAATCCTACAGCATAGACTCCTGTGTGTTTTCTTTGGCGGCACATTACCTTAGTGAGACTGAGCCATGTTGTTGCATATAAGTAGTCTATTCTTCTTGGCTGCCATGCACTATTCCACTGTATGAACACATCCAACTTACTTACCCATTTGGGTATTTGCCAATATTTGAATGAAGCTGCTGAGGGCATTCTTGTACACGAACTTTGGTGGGCACGTGCCCTGAGTTCCCTTGGTTAAAGACCTGAGGGTGGAATGGCTAGGTCACAGGAGAGACATATATTTACCTCTAGAAGGTTTGCCAAGCGATTTTTTTTCTTTTTAGGGCAACACTTGCAGCATATGGAAGTTCCCAGGCTAGGGGTTGAATAGGAGCTGCAGCTGGAGCCTTTGCCACAGCCACGGCAATGCCAGATCTGTGAACTGCGCCACAGCCTGTGACAATGCCAGATCCTTAACCCACTGAGCAAGGCTAGGGTTCAAACCCACATCCTCACAGAAACAACATCAGGTCCTTAACCTGCCAAGTCACAACGGGAACTCCCACCAAATGATTTTTTGATGTGATTGTACCAGTTCTCACTCCTATTAGCAATGCACAAGAGTTCTGTTCAACCCACAACCTTGTCAACTCTTGGCATTATCAGTCTTGTTAAGTTCAGCCATCCTGGTGGGTGGACAGTAGACTTTGATTGTGGTTTTAATGTGCATTTCTCACCTAGGACTGTTGCCTATCTAGGACTACTCTAGATGCCCAAAGATGGTCATCTCTCCACGGCGTCTCCACTTTGCCCCTGACACACAGAGTCACTTTGACCCCACAGGCTACCCTCTGGGCATTGACACAGATGGCCCTAGGTAGGACAGAGAGATGAGGACTGCAGTAAGCAGATCTTTACAGTGGAACCGTAAGTGAACTGATGGCTGAAGGACTCCAACACATCACTGACTCAGCAAACACTCTCTGCCCCAGAGCCTCTCCCATGAGATGGAACTTCCAGATGTTTCTCCAGATCAAACTTCAGCCAAGCCCTCATCTCATCCAGCAAAGATGAGGAAGCCAAAATACCAACTGAGCTTGGAGAAGGGATGCTATGAAGATGGAATGAAACAGAAAACAATGCCCAGAGCGGCATACAGTATGCAGATCTATGTAAATCAAATATAAAAGCCAGAATGCAAACCTTCAAGTGATAATGCCCTCCAGCTGTCATGCAAGACTATCTCCATCGCAGAGACTGCTGGGGTGCTGGGAACCAGCAGGCAGCATCGTTCAGCAAGAAGGGTAGGGTTTTCCTCTTTCCTTTAATCTGGGAGCATGAGTTCACAGAGTCCCTAAGGATCCACAAAATATGGACGTCTGTTCTTTTTTAAATGGTTGTCCATTTTTATTCAAGTAAATGAGGCCCAGCTTCTTCTGGTTGGCGTTTAGCTTCAGAATCAGATGGAAGGAGGATGTCAGTCCATGGCATTTGCTGCAAACACAGGCAGTCTTTGGGAAGGGCAGCAGTGGCTGTCCTGAGACTCTGTCTGGAGTGGCAAAGCAAGTATCTGACTCAGAATCAGTAGCCTGACTTGAAGCCTCATTTGCACTTGACTGAGGATCTTGAGCAAGTAACTTCCTCTCTGTGAGCCTCAATTTTCCCATCCACAGCACGAGCAGACAGGGCAAGGATCACCACTAAGGTGTCTTTCAAGGCAAGAGTTCTCTGAGCCCGTGAGTCTAGGCAAGGTCCCTTTGATCTAAACGTCAATCAGAGTGAGTCACGCGGCCAAGACACCAATGACTCCGTGTAGAGCAATTAGAGCCAAGCCATTCCTGCCTAGATGACAGAAAGCCCAACCCAGACTCCGTGCTGTATAATTGAGCATCAAGACACAACAAGGGCTCTGTTTCGGGATAATAATGCATGCCTGGCTGATTTATTAAGCATCCAACTTAGAAGTGCATTGTTCCATAATGCCTCGTAGTTTAGGCAGCGCTCCATGAAAAACACTTGTGGTGCAAGCAACTGTGTTCAGATCCTGTTCCATCCCCCAACTCCCAACATCTCCGACCTTCCGCTGCAGCCTTTACCTCCCTTTCCATCCAGCACAGAAGCTCAGCTGCCTCTGTCTTGATCACACGCTGCACAGCCGATTCTACAACAGTCTGGGGCGCCCCCTATTGGCTCCAGGATTTTGTCAGACACGCCAGTTTGGCAACAGGCTCTTCAGCAGAGCAAAGGGAGATCAGGTCACTGCAGCAGTAACTTGGGAAACCTCAGAAAGGATGCCAGGCAGCAAACACAGACAGAAGCAGAGAGGCAAGCCTCCACAACCCATCCCTTGGCCCAGCCTAATTTCCTCCATAGCACTTATCTCTACCTGCCACATGTATATTTATTTTTACTACTTTTATTGTCTGTCTTTCCCAGCGGGACTTCGAGTTCAGTGATAGGAAGGCCTTTGTGTGTTTTGTTCTTGATGGAATTCCGGCACCTAGAGGGTTGCCTGGCATTCAGGAGGCAATAACTGCTGAAGAAATGGTTTAATCATTCAATAAAGACAGAAAGAAAGATGCCAGCTGGTGGCAAGGGTTATCAAGGAAAATAAAGCAGAGGAAAGAGAATGGGGTGCTCAGAAAATGAGAAGGGTTGCTGTTGCAGAGGAGTGATCAGGAGGGGCTCCCTGGTAATGACGTTTAGGCAGAAACCTGAAGGAAGTGAAAAAACAAGACAGTCGCACATATCGGGGAAGAATGTTCTGGATAGAACAGCCACTGTAAGGGCCCAAGCAAAGGCTTAGGGTGTTTGCAGAGCTCAGTGGAGCTGAAGGAGGGGATAATAAGGACCAAAAGGTCCCAGAAGCCTAACCAGCTGGAGCAGAGCTCAGCAGACCAGAGCTCACAGGCCATATCCAACCTCCTTGCCCATTTTGGTAAATAAAGTTGTGTTGGGGCAGAGCCATGCCCATTCATTTACACATTGTCCCTTTGCCTTTCCTGCTAGGGAAAGAGTTGAGGGGCTGCCACAGAGACAGTGGCCCAGGAAAGCCAAGAATATTTACTATCTGGCCCTTTCCAGAGAGAGCATGCTGGCGCCTGCTCTCAGTCACAGAGGCTACTGTGATCGAGGATTGGCTTTTCTCGGAGGAACACGAGAAGCTATTAGGGGACTTGGAGCAGAGGAGTGACATGACCAGACTCACAATTTAGAAGGATCAGGGCAGCTGCTGAGTAAAGAATAAATCGCAGGAGTGGAAGCATGGAAATCAATTAGGAGGTGAGACATGAAGCTGGTCTGGACTGGAAATGTAATCAGATTAGAAGATGCCCAGAGTCCAGTGGTTCTCATAGCAAAGGGCAAGGGGTTTGTTTGGCTCTGATAGATTTTGGCCCTCAGCATCTGGGTTTATGTGTGAGAGAGGTGAGGAGTAGCCAGGAAAAAAATAGGCCATTTTCCCCCAAGGCAGGAGAAAAACCACAGCCAAGATGCTGAAGGTTGCCATGAGCCAACACCCTTTCCCCGTGTTCTCCTCTTGCTGCATCTTCTGGGCTTGGGCTGGGGTCCAGCAAGACTCTGAATCGCTTTCTGGTGGTAGAAGCCATCTGTGCTGTTGCTATTCTTTTATTGGGTGTCGCTGGCTTACTTGCTAAGGTGGACCTCACAAGGTTTGGGGCTGGGGACAGAGATCAGAGGGGCTGAGACAGAGGAGAGCCAGTCCTTAGAGTGATGGTAGCTGATCAGAGACTCAGGAAGTCAAAGGCTCAAAGAAGAGGCGGTGCCAAAAAGGAGATGCTCAGAGAGAGGTTGTAAGGGTCTTCCAACCTGCCCACCAACAGCCAAGACTGGGGATTGGCTTTCATTTCCCACCATCTGTCTCCCTCAACACACCACACACGCAGGCAGCCCCCCTTTCGTGAGATGTGTTTTCCCCATCACCTCTTTCTTGATGTTCTTCAATTAGCCTCTGCCACACACAGGTGTTTGAGAAGGGCCCCGCCAGATCACGGGGAAGTTCAATCGGTCTTTCCGCAAGAAAGAAAATCAAAGAGTGTGGGAGACGAGGAGCCTCAAACTTGAACCTCATAACTAACTTACTTGCTGCGTAGGCTAGAGCAAGTGACTTGACCTCTCTGGGCCTCAATACCGTCATCTGGCAAATAAAGGGGATAAAAGGCAAAGTACTTATGAGGATAGCTACCCATCATGCAACTAACGGATAAGAAATCCCTGACCCACATCAGCAGCTATTATTGACAAGACAAGAATTATGCAATGGAAAGAGTAAGCTTTGTTCACCAGCTGTGTAATCCTGAGAAAGATAAAATAACCTTTCTGAGCTTCACGGTGTCCTGGCCTGTAAAATGAAGAGACCACCACCTCTATCCAGGAGGAGGGATTAAATTCACTCTGAGCAAACAGCAGCTAGAAAGCGGCTTGACATAGAGGGCACAGTTCAGATGGCCCAGATACCTTTATTATTTGCAAAAAGTCCTGAGGTTCTCAAGTCAAGACCATCAATGAGAGGGTAGTGGGGAGGCAAAGCAACTAAGAGATCTCAGGTCCAGAGCAGCCCAAGGACAAAGGCAACCAAAGGCCAAGGGGCCAGGACTGGCAGAGATATAAGGGTGCCCACCCAGCACAGAGCGGCCATGCCTATTGAATCCAACTCCACCCAGGTCATGAATGGCTCCAGTGGGCTCAGGTCCTGAACTGGATCTTCCTTCCCCAGCAAAATCCAGGGTTGTGGGGGTGGTAAAGGGCCAAAGAAGTTGAGCTAGACCATCAGGATTCCCTGGGAAAGAGAAGAAAAGATTCCCACTCCTTGTCTGCCCTTCCACCTCACGCCTCTTCACACCACTCTCAAGTGAGCGCTGGCAAGCTCGGGGCGCTGCGAGGAACACCCATGGTGTGTGTCTGTGAACTGAAATGCCCTGTGGAATCTGAAGACTAGAAAGGATCTGCGGGGTCAGCTGGGATTCTAGCGGAACAGTGGACGAGCCACCTACCCTCCCTGAGCCTGTTTCTTTCATCGGCAAAATGCGGACAAATAGTCCTTATTGACCCTTAAATTGCCGTGAGATTTAACTAAGGTTTGAGAATAAAGAGTAATTCATCAAGACCATCGCTGTCCCATGTACCACAAACCCCATTCCAGAGACAGAAAAATGGAAAGGAAGTGGGAAGGGGTACGGTTAGATAGCCTCCCAAGCTCCCAGTTGGCCCCAGAATCAGGGTGGCAACCCAGACTCTCAATCCCCAACTCTAGGCATCAGACCTTGCTCCCTGTTGTCCCAGGTGCTTATTAGAGTGACAGGCTCTTTGCATCTCCAAGCAGGCCACTGTGTGGTCCTGAGGAACAGGAGATGTCTGGGACCCCTCTGGGACCCTGAACTGCACCAACATGTCCTGAAGAAGTGGTTTAGTTGGAGGTAGAGCATGCTTTAAGGAGATGTGGAGGGGGAAGAAGATTGTATATGGCGCACGAAGGACACACATTGATGAATGATGCAGGAGTGAGGAGCAAGCTCAGGCTTCATGGCTCTAAGTCTCTCCCCCAGTCCCCTGCCAATCTCTGAACCCCAGATGGGTCTGGAACTACCAGAGTCTGCTGAGCCCTCCACTCCTTACAAGATGTATCTAAGACACACCACAGTGCTTGTAGAGCACATAATGAGAGCTCCGTGAATGTTTACTTGATGAATGAATGAATGAAGAAATAAATGCTGAAGTTCTGAATCTTTATGGTTGATTCCTATACACCTTGACTAGTACTCTTGTCATGAAAACGGTGCTTTGTTATCCAATCTCTAGTCTAAAGCCCAAGGGGACTTTGGGTTCAACCCAACCTGCACTCTTCTCCCTCAAATGACAGGGGCAATGGCTTCTCAGTCTACCTCTCAGGATAACTGAGAGGCTCAAATGAGAATGGGCATGAACACGCTTTAAATGCAACAAGGGATTCAAAAGTTAAGTGCTCAACAACTTCGAGTTTTCAAAAGCTTCCAAGGGCCTGTCTGAGGTCAACGGGGAGAACTCTGCTTGGTGGAGAGAGGAAATGATGCTTTGATTCTCATGCCTGGAAGGTCTTCAACCACGCATTCCTCTCCAGAGCCCCCATCTCTCCACACTGGGGACAGGAGCAGTTACCAGACATAGTGGTAACAATGGCAGCAACAGAGAGAGACATTAACATTTAATGAGTACTTGCTGTGTACGTAGCTCCCTGCCAAATGCTTCTCACTGACAGAAGGATGGTGACAGACCCTGCACCCCTCAAATGTGGCTACTGACCTTGGAGACCTGCTGAAGACATGGGTACATCCCAGCACAAGCACCCTCTCCCGGATGCTCAAGTTGGGCTGCAAGAAACACTGGCCTGCGGAAAACAGCTGCCTGCATAGATTCACCACCTACATTAACTGCCATGGGACTCAACCCCCCACCCCACCCCTCCCCTAACCTTCCCCTCCTTCTTCATTGTTCCTGCCACAAGTTCCCACCATAAACTCCTGCCACAGATCCTTTATAAGCCCAACATCTCCTATCAGTCAGTGCTGGTGCCATCTTGAACTCAGCCCATACACTTCAGATGCCTTAATAAATGTCTCTTGCTTTATCAACTTGGCCTTGTGCTTTCCTCCCTCTGATAACCTGACACTCACCACCATCTCACTAAGTCTCCAAACATCTGCTTAAGCTGGGGGTTGTAACTAGCATAGTATTCAATAAATATTCACTCCCCACCTCCCTTTACAGCAGGAATAAACTTCCCACTCCAGAGATGTGGATCCAGCCATGTGACTTACCAACCAAATGACCACAGAAGTGACAGTGCCTGAGTTGTAAGCCTAAGGAAGATCACGCATGCCTGCTCACCAATCTGGAAGCTTTGGAACTCTCCCATAAGAACCGCAGGCTTCTGACGGTCCCCGTTCCCCATCTGGGCCCCAGAATAACCCACGTGGGGGGGTCTCACATCTGGGTCCGAGGCTTTCTCCTCAGCAATCTGAGCAAGCCCTGTCCCAGGTTAACAGCCTTATGTAAGACAGAAAGAAATGCTTCCTGTTGACTACCAATGAGATTTTATTTATCATGCAGTAATAACGCATGAATAATGAAGTGTACAGATGGGGAAACCAAGGCTCAGAGAGGCTAAGTAACTTATCCGAGGTCGGCCAGCAGACATATGGCAGAAATAGGGCAGAACCCAGATCTTTCAGATAAATCAAGACCAGGTTCTTAATCATTAGACTGTCCTGCCTCCTATTTGCTGTCTAAGGAGGGGCATTCTGTCCAGAGCGGTGTTCCTTACTCTCTTCATGAGGAGGCTGTGCCCTCTGCATCCCAGGGGCCCACTCACACTAGCTGTGTTTCTCTAAGTCTGGGCCCGAGGCCATGAGAGGATTCCAGAGAGGGGCCCCCCAAAGTCAGGGGCAAGCACAGAGCTCCCAACCATGCAGTAGTACACATGGCCCCCCTCACCGGCACTCTGACCCCTTATCTACACAGGAGTATTTCACGAGGCCATGGTGGATCCCAATCTTCAGACTGCAGTGGGATGTAATAACTCCAACATTATGAAACAGACTTTTTAAAAGTATGTCAGGAAAAGAGATCATCCTGTCCAGCTACATCTCTGGTTTGTGTGAATGTTTGTTCTCACTAAGATCTGATTCATTGTGTATAAAATGGCATTTTCAATTCACAATGTATCTTTCCCCCTCCCCCATTCACTCCAAAATACACAGTTCTCTCCTAATAGGCTCTAAGATATCATTATCACAGTCAGAACTTCCCTTTTCTCTCAAGAAATGAAAAATTAGTGAGGAAATTGTTCAACAAATGCAATTCCCCAAAAGGGCACAGAGCTCTGACAAGTTATCCAGAACACCGGTAAAGCTCTAAGCCATGGAGGAATATAAGAAGAGGCTCACTCCCCCCCCCCCACACACTCTCTCTCACACACACACACACACACACACACACACACACACACACACACACACACACACACACACACGACGGGGCTCTTTGCTGTGTTGTGTTTCTCTCCCTGCCCTGGCTCACATTTCCTTCCAGTTCCAGATAACTCTTTAGCCTAAGGCACTATATCTCCCCAGGATTAAATTGGCTGCACATAAAAAGCCCACTTCACAGAGATGTGGATGAATAGGGCTTATTTTCCCTCATGAAAGAAATCCAGAGGTAGAAGTTTCCTGAGTTTGGTGGCTAAGTGCATCAGAGAGAACTTTTTGCAGTTCTGTGGCTCTTCCCCTTACGATGACAACATGGCTGCTCCAGCTCCAGACTTTTCATAAGCATTCCAGGTGGGTGGGGGAAAGACGGGACTAGAAGACAGGAGAAACAATGCCTATATTAAGAAAGCAAAACATTTTCCCAGAAACACTCAGCAGATGGCTACTGACATGGCATTCGTTACAAGTGTGCCACATGGCCACAGAGCTGCAGGGAAGCTGGGAAATGCGGTTTTGTAGATGAGCACACTGGTGGCCCCCAAAAATGAGCACTTTAGGAAGGAAGGAAGTGTTATGCCAGAGCAGCAGGGAGTCACTGACAAGTTCACCAACCACACTTTCAGGGTTGGCCTCATATTTGGTTGTGCCATCCAGATGCAGCCCGAGGACAGCTTGAAATTCATCCAAACCTCAAAGTTAATCATGACCTCCTTTCTTCTGTCTGAGGCATTATTTCCCAAATACTAAAGAGGTACCGGTGAAGAGAAGACAATTAATGCAAAGCAGCACTCCTAATTTGAACATTCAGAATGATGCTGCTGATGTGGAGATCGGAAGGGAAGGCAGCCTTGGGATCTTCTTTGTGAGATGACATTTGTTTTTAACAGCAAATGACTTTCATGTCCAGAGTAAACCACTAACAGAATTAACCAAAGGAAAGCAACAAAAATAAAGGTCTAAGGATATGACCCCAGCATCTGTTGGAAAAGGTAATCAGACAAATTGGGGCCCCCGTAATGACAGATTTTTCTGGATTATCTCGAGGAGGTTTTCAGAAGCCAAGCAAATTGCCTTGGTGGAGCTGCCCAGCATCCCCCATTAATACTCTGAGGCGGCGGGATGAGGATTTCAAAATGTAAATGACTGTAAATGGATAATGACTAACACGACCGAGAAAAGGAAGGGCTGCTTTGACTGCTGAAAGGGCAGAAGGTGGTAATTCGCCAGCATCGCCCACCTCTGCGTGGGGAAAACCAGCCTCTGGATAATGAGGAGGAAGAAGGGAGGGGATCTCAAGTCTGAGTGTATCTCTCTGTGCTCCTGGAAGATGGTTTCACTGACACAGACAGAGCTGGTCATCACGCCCCCAATACAATGAACTTACAGAGACTATTTTGGTGAATATTAACTACCCGCAAAGAATTGAATGTTTACAAATTTTATGAACTCTGGGAAAAATCCTGCCTGAGAGACTTGCTCTGCTGCACGAGGGTCTGGGCTCTGTCTCAGTCAACTTTCACTGAATTAAAAAAACCACTCTGACCTGTTGTGGTGGCACGTCAATCGCTTATTTGTGCTCTCACATCTAAGGGTCTCCTGGTTCTACTGCCCTGGGCCAGGCTCAGCTGATCTTGGCTGAGCTCACTTTGCATTTAGTCAGCAGACTGACGAAGGCTAGCATGTCACATGTCTGTGTCACTGGTTGGCTGTTAGCTGGCTGACGGGGTGAATGGGACATAAGACTCTCATCATCCAGCAGGCTAGCCTGGGCTTCACGTGCTGGTCAGGAGTACCAAGAACAGCAACAGAGGGCAAGCCGCAAGGTGCAAGCACTTTTCAAGTCACTGCTAGCATGACATTTGCTACTGTCCAACGGCCAAAGCAAATCACACGGCCAAAATCAGGATCATTGTGGGAGGGGAATACCCGAGGGTATAAGAAATACAAAGAGGCATAAAGGAATTCAAATTCCATAATCCATCACAATAATCTATCACAGGCTTATTGTGTCTTAAACATCTATCCAGCACCTGCTAATTCTCCTTGTGAGCAAACAGAAACTAGAACTCAGGTTCAGACAATCAGCATCGTTAGAATTTAATAACATTATTTTATGGTTATCTTATATTCATGTCAAAAGGATTTTCATTTCTAGTAGTGATACAGAGTCTCCTTTTATATAAATTTATGATTTTTCCAAAGGAGTTATTTTTAAGAAAATATATAACACAGTTGGCTTATATACAGTGCAAAATCATGGCACCTAATGACCAAAATTTAGGAAACAAGGGACCATGTGAAATCCAAGGTCCCTGAACCTGTTCCCTGTTCATGAAAGAGACAGGAAAAAAAGGCCATGTCTCCAGAAACATGGCAGAATTCTGAAATCAACATGTCACCAGTCATTAAAACAGCCTTACTGGTATTGAAGGACCTGGCTCTTCACAGAGCTTCCAACAATGAATTAAATAATAAAGATCAGCATTGAGACTGACTCTAATCAGGTGTATAGTTGGCCATGAAGCACATCTACCGTCCCACACAAAGTCATGTTGGTACTGACACGCTAGAAGGACTCAGCCATGGAGCTAAACATAAGAGGATAGAAGGCAAAAAAGCACAAAGGTCAGTCATCACTGGACCTTAGACTCTGAACACACCCCCATAAAAGGACTTACAGGAAAGTCTGGGTCATAATATTGATAATAATTTGAGGACTGACCTAGAGATTCCCAAGGTGATTATTTGAAGATTTGTTTGTTTAGATCATTTCCAGAGTTGAATGAAAACAAATCCAGCTCATTGCTATGTCCATGCACAAATATATGCAACAAATCAGACCTACAAGTTCACCCATACATACGCCCACACGTACATTCTACCCCCAAAGGAGTATCTTCTACTTCCAAAATATTCTGGTGAGAAGTCCATCTAAGAGATAAGGTGCTTGACCCCAACTCAGGGAAGTGAAAGAGAAATCTCTTCCTAGAGGCTGAATTCTAATTCTCAGAGTGCAAAGCCCCATCTGTCAAGTGGTCCAGGTAGATATGTGCATCCTAGGAGTGCACACACAGCACAGGTAGCCACCATGAAGCATTTTAAAGATACCTTTAAAATACACATCCTGGAAGTTCCCATTGTGGCTCAGTGGGTTAAGAACCTGACCAGTATCCACGAAGACGTGGGTTCGATCCCTGGCCTCACTCAGTGGATTAAGGATCCAGCGTAGGTCGCAGAGGCGACTTGGATCTGGCATTGCCATGGCTGTGGCCTGGACCCACAGCTGCAGCTCAGATTCAACCCCTAGCCTGGGAACTTTGATATGCCACAGGTGCGAATCTGAAAAATTAACATAATAAAATAAAGTAAAATAAAATAAAATAAAAAAACATACTGCATGCATGCAATTAGTTCATAAACCCCATATACAAGCTCAGCCCCAATATGCAGTTTCCTTAATCATCATTAGGTTCTCCCTTCCATGTGTAATCAAGAGTTTCACTTGGAGACTGTGATCTCAATTCAATAGTACCAAAAATTTTCCCTTTCTAAATATAAAAGAAAACAATAAAACTCTAAGCCACATACCAGCTGCTGTAGCTGAGACCCATGACAATAAAATAGAAAGGAGCATTTTAACATGCACTCCTAAGCAAATAAAAAAAGGAAAACAAAGCATGAAATGCCTTCTATACAAAGTCAACAAACTGCCCAGATAACCCCTAATTCACAGGTATAAACCCAGCAAATCAAATTAAAGTAACTGTCAAGTCTGGAATTTTATTTTTACCTTGTAGACAAGCAAATAAGTTAGCAGGGTACTGTTTCGTGGGTGCTGGCAGAAGACATAGGACTTCTATATTAGAGACAGAAGGCTTTGTTACTCATGGCCCAGCAACAAGCTTGAGCATCAGCACACGTGTCTGTTCCCCTTGCTCTCAAGTCCCACTGGAGTAACGCTGGGGGCCCGATGCCTGCTATGCACACAGGAGAAATCTATGCAACAGAAGAGGGCCCCTGAACTTAGGGACCATGCTGCTCTAAGTAAGCAGGAAGCAGACCTGTTCTTTATCCCAAACAGAGACATCACTGTGCCCCTTGAGTGCACACACAGTAAACACAACCCTGAGAAATGATCCAGGTAGAACATGGTCAGAGATGTGCATATTCAGCAAAAACTACAGGAACATTTAGAGCCCAGGGCAGACTGCCTCTCCCAACGATGCATATTTCTTGACTGTTGAGTGAGCTATTTGCAGTTAAGAACAAGTCCGTAGCAAGGACAGTCATCTTGAGACATAATGTACCATCTACCTACTTTAACAAAGACTCTAAACCCAGGAGAACACATGCGTGTGTGTATTCATACTTTTCTCAGCTGTGTTTCTGAAAAACCATACTTTTAAATCAAGTCACATTTCGAATGCCCTGGAAGAGAACCTCAGAAGTGAATCCTTTTACAGTGGAAATGCCCACCCCCCGAAATCACCTGTTTATAAATTCACGGGGTTATAAACACTGGATTTTCTCAAAGCAAGACATACACATACTGGTGCAACCCTGCCATGTGCAATAAGTTGTGGGGAATGATAAAAACCAAAGCATTCGAGTGTGTCTGATTTGGTCACACCCATAAATGGTCATTGGCAAAATCAATCCCATCCCATTTCAAAACTACATCTGTTTTCTGCTTAAAAACTTCCTCATAACTATTTCATATGTCTTAGTGCCTGGGCCAAGCCTGACACTGCCGCTTTGGGTGAATGACCTTATTTGCTGGGACTCACAGCTGGGTTACTAAAGCAGTCTCCTTACATACAATCCTTCTAATACTCTACTCAGGCACAAATAAGCAGGGTTGTAATGAAAGACCTCCAGGACTGGTATTCCATGTTCGGTCTCTTTTCTTACTTTTTCTTTTGTCTTTTTAGGGCCGCACCCTCGGCATATGGAAGTTTCCAAGCTAGGGTCGAATCGTAGCTGCAGCTGCTGGCCTACACCACAGTCACAGCAATGCCAGACCTGAGCCGAGTGTTCAACCTACACCACAGCTCCAGCAACACTGGATCCTTAACCCACCGAGCGAGATCAGGGATCGAACCTGCATCCTCATGGATACTAGTCAGATTCGTTTCCACTGAGCCACAACGGGAACTCCTTTTTTCTTACATGTTTTTGACCAAGGTTTCTTCCCTCCCTCTCATCCCTGTCCTCCCACCAAGAATACTCTGTTCCCTCACTGATAGGAATTTGGAAATCCCACCACCATTCCTTTTTTTTTTTTTTTTGTCTTTTTGCCATTTCTTGGGCCGCTCCCACAGCATATGTAGTAGGTTCCCAGGCTAGGGGTCGAATTGGAGCTGTAGCTGTTGGCCTATGCCAGAGCCACAGCAACGCGGGATCCGAGCCACATCTGCAACCTACACCACAGCTCACGGCAATGCCAGATCCTTAACCCACTGAGCAAGGCCAGGGATCGAACCCTCAACCTCATGGTTCCTAGTTGGATTCGTTAACTGCTGCGCCACGACAGGAACTCCCCACCACCATTTCTTGGAGCAATGTGGCAAACCTATGAGACTTTGCAGGAAGAAAAAAATGTCTGCTTCCTCCCTCTACTAGATTACATTTCATAAACTACTGTTGGCAATAGTGAAGTCGGGTCAAAGTGACATAAAATATGATTTCTCTGCCATGCAAGGAAAACAAAAATGCTAATAATAGAAAACAGAATTTGTAGTACCTGCCAATGTTTCTTAATGGTCCTCTAGGAGGAATCCATGGAACAGAGCTAAGAACACAGAAAGTATAAAATAAATTTTGTTGAAAATAAGAACACATTCTATTTGGTATAATCTAATGCCAAGTCTTATAGTGATTAAAACATTGTCTGACATAAGAGAGTTCACATGCACACTTTCATTAGATTATCACTACAACCCTACAACGAAGGGTAGGCGAAACACTTGGGTCAAAAAATAAGTCAAAAAACTGACTTTCAGAGTTCCCGTCATGGCTGAGTGGTAACAAACCCAACTAGTATCCATGAGGATGCAGGCTGGATCTCTGGCCTCGCTCAGTGGGTTAAGGATTGGCATTGCCATGAGCTATGGTGTAGGTCACAGACAAGGCTTGGATCCCACGTTGCTGTGGCTATGGTGTAGGCCGGCAGCCACAGCTCCGATTCAACCCCTGGCTCAGGAACCTCCATATGCCTTGGGTTTGGCCCTAAAAAGCCAAAAAAAACAAAACAGACTTTCTTTCCTGGTACTTGAACTGACCCTTACTCCTTTGTCCTTTCTGGCTCCATACTTGAGCACAGGGAGGTGGCCGGCATTTGATGCTACCACCTATGCCTGGAGAAGAACCAAAACAACCAATAAATAGTTCCTGCCCTCTCTACACTTGATACACAGACAGTGGGTCACTCAAGGATCTCACACCAAAAAGTGATCTAAGAAAGTCAAAACTGTTGGCACCCCTCTGCCTTACAGGACTCAAGGCACAAAGGCAAAAATGAATCTGCCCCATGGCTCAGCGCCTCACCCAGTACAGCCTGGGGGCCACCATGCCTACAGTTCTAAGCTAATATTTCCTCTCAACATCGTCATTTGTTAGCACTCAGGACTTTTTGATAACAAAATTCTGAAGTGTCTTCCCAAACCCTACTAGATGCCTGGAAATTGTAAATTCTATAAACAGGTACAGATTCCTTTTTTTTTTTTCTTTTTGGGGTTACACCCAAGACATACAGAGGTTCCCAGGCTAGGGGTCAAACTGGAGCTGCAGCTGCAAGCCTATGCCACAGCCACAGCAACTCAGGATCTGAGCCATGTCTGTGATCTACACCATAGCTCACAGCAACACTGGAATCCTTAACCCACTAAATGAGGCCAGGGATCAAACCTGCATCCTCGAGGGCACGAAGTCAGGTTCTTAACCCACTGAGCCCCAGTGGGAATTCCACAGGTACAGATGTTGAGCAATGGAGAGAAGAGGTCACAAGAGCTTTGGGCTGATGGGAGGAAGTGGGAGGAGTGGGGCAAGACAAGGTGATTCTGGTAGCAGCATGGGATACTGTCAAAAGAGACTGGGTTGAGGCAGAAAACAGACTTGCCTGACTAATTATGGGTAGTTATTTAGCATCTCTGAGGCTCATTTCATCATCTGAAAAATTGATTAGTAATATTCACTTCAAATGACTTGAATGTTAATAGTGATTGAATGCATTTGATAGACAACACAGTTTCTTGTTGACTGTGGCATGTGCATGTAGAGTCCTTGAGGAGACAAACCATATCTTAGTCACCTATGGATGTCCGACATTCCTGATAGCACATGGAACAGGATAAGCTCTCCACACAGCGAGCAGGCCTCATAGGAAAGATAGGGTTTGAGTCAGAGAAGCCTTAAGTAAGAGCACGGTTTGGAGTTCCCATCGTGGCTCAGTGGTTAATGAATCCAACTAGGAACCATGAGGTTGAGGGTTCGATCCCTGGCCTTGCTCAGTGGGTTAAGGATCTGGCGTTGCCGTGAGCTGTGGTGTAGGTCGCAGACGCAGCTTGGATCCCATGTTGCTGTGGCTCTGGCGTAGGCTGGTGGCTACAGCTCCGATTGGACTCCTAGCCTGGGAACTTCCATATGCTGCGGGATCGGCCCTAGAAAAGACAACAACAACAACAAAAAAAAAAAAAACAAACAGAGCACGATTTGCCCAAGGAACTGGCTGGGCAATGTGGGATGAGGGAAAACTCAGTCTCATGAAGGATCCAGAAAAACATTAGGACCTGCAGCTCAAGGCAGATGTCCTAGGTCTAGGACAGAGATCAGCAAACCTTTCCTGCAAAAGGCCAGATAATACATATTTTAAGCTTCACGGGCCATTCGGTCTCTGTCACAACTACTCAACTCAGCCACTGCAGAGCGAAACCAGCCAGAGACAACACGTCCATGAATGAGCGTGGCTGTGTTCCAGCAAGACTCTGTTTCTACACACTGAATTTTGAATTTGCCAAAATAAATAAACAAATAAAAGAATATATAATGAGTTCCTGTCCTGGCTCAGCAGTAATGAATCTGACTGGTATCCATGAGGACATGGGTTCAATCCCTGGCCTCACTCAGTGGGTTAAGGATCCAGCATTGCCATGAGCCGTGGTGTAGGTCGCAGATGTGGCTCAGATCTGATGTGGCTGTGGCATAGGCTGGCGGCTCCAGCTCCAATTTGACCCCTAGCCTGGGAACTTCCATATGCTGTGGGTGCAGCCCTAAAAAAGAGACCCCCCCAAAAAATGAATTTAATACCATATTCATGTTACCAAAATATCATTTTTCTTTCACTTTTGTTCAACCATTAAAAAATATAAAAAATGATTCTTAGCTCAGGGCTGTACAAGAACAAGTTGCTGGCTAGATTGGACCCCTGGGCCAGAGTTTTTTTCTGACTCCTGTGCTAGTGAACTGATCTAAGAACACTGGATCTTAGATCATGCTCACCCTCCCTAGAGCTGAATCCTCAAAAAGCCCCACCCTCACTCCCTGTAACAGTGTCCCATGGCTGCTGTAACACATTACCGCAAACTCTGTGGTTTAAAACAGCACAAAGGCATCCTCTTACAGGTCCGGTGGTCACAAGTGGAACATGACTCACTGGGCTAAAATCAAAGTGTCAGCAGATATGGTTCCTTTCGAAAGGTCCAAGGGAGAATCCTCTTCTTGTCTCTCCTGACTTCCGGAGGCTGCGGTGTGGCTCCAATTTCTTTCCCATTGTCACACCTTCTCTGGCTCTGCCCCTTCTACGTCTGTCCTGTAAAGACCTTTGTGATGACATTTCATCCCCCTGGATAATCCAAGATAATGTCTCCACCGCAAAAGCCTTCATCACACCTGCAAAGTCCCTTTGATGCCGTAAAGTGACAGACTCACAGGTTCTTGGGATTAGGATGCAGACGTTTGGGGGCAGAGGGCTCTTATTCAGGCTCCCACACTCCTAGGCATTCACAGGGTCAGTGTATCCAAAGAGAGGGTGACTAATCTAATACTACGTCATGGAGAAAATGCCAAGCTAATGCAGCTGTGAAAAGAGACTGTCCTGAAAACACACGCTTTGCAGTATCTCTTCACCTCCTGGTACAGCCTCCTCTCTGTCTCTCAAGAGTCAATAATTAGTTTCCTCACCATTATCCACCACAGTTTAAACACCTAGGAGTTCCCGTCGTGGTGCAGTGGAAACGAATCCGACTAGGAACCATGAGGTTGCGGGTTCGATCCCTGGCCTGGCTCAGAGGGTTAAGGAGCCAGCGTTGCCGAGAACTGTGGTGTAGGTTGCAGACGCGGCTCAGATCTGGCGTTGCTGTGGTTGGGGTGTAGGCCTGCAGCTATAGCTCCGATTCGATCCCTAGCCTGGGAACCTCCATATGCTGCAAGTGTGGCCCTAAAAAGACAAATAAAATAAAATAAAATAAACTTCTAGAGCATCGTCACGGTACAAAAGTAAGCATGTACTTGTATCGTGTGTATATACATAAACACACGCTTATGAACATAGAGAAAAGTGAAAACATGCAAATATAGATAGATTAGTTTTGGTTAATTCAGAAAGATGAGACTGGAGAATGGTGGGGATAAATGACCAAATTTTTTCTTTACGTGTTGTTTTTTGGTGGTGTTTTTGTTTGCTTGTTTGCTTGCTTGCTTGCTTTTTAGGGCCTCATCCAAGGCATATGGAGGTTCCCAGGCTAGGGGCTGAATCAGAGCTGCAGCTGCCAGCCTACACCACAGCCACAGCAATGCCAGATCCGAGCCACGTCTGCGACCTACACCGCAGCTCACGGCAACACCAGATCCTTAATCCACTGAGCGAAGCCAGGTTTCGAACCTGGAAGCTGCACCCTCGTGGGTACTAGTCAGGCTCACTACCACTGAGCCGCAACAGGAACTTCCTACTGCACGTTTATTGTTATATCTAGCTGTTTTGCTCTTACAGTTTAAAAATTTAGTAAATTTCAAAAATAAAAGTTAAAAACTAAAAAAAAAAAAAAAAAGAGGAGTTCCCGTCGTGGCGCAGTGGTTAACGAATCCGACTAGGAACCATGAGGTTGCGGGTTCGGTCCCTGCCCTTGCTCAGTGGGTTAACGATCCGGCGTTGCCGTGAGCTGTGGTGTAGGTTGCAGACGCGGCTCGGATCCCGCGTTGCTGTGGCTCTGGCGTAGGCCGGAGGCTACAGCTCTGATTCGACCCCTAGCCTGGGAACCTCCATATGCCGCGGGAGCGGCCCAAGAAATAGCAACAACAACAATAACAACAACAACAAAAAGGCAAAAAAAAAAAAAAAAAGAGAGAGAGAGAGAGGGTGCCACCACTTAACATGTGGACCTGGGTCCACACGAGTATGACTTCCTTTCCTCTCCTGCGCCGACAGACCAAGGAAAAGGCTGAGGTCAGTATCTTCCCATTTGCACCTCTCCAGTCTTATCCTATGAATCATGACCACTAAAATTAGACTCTGCTCCAGGAAGTAATGCAAATGAAAATAACTCCTAAACCTTAGGAAACCCTCTCAATAGTGGCCCCGTTTTCCCCTGAGTCATTTTTAAAATTACTCAAATTCCACTCAAAGGCATACTAAAAATTTGCTTTCAGCTTCTTATCTATGTGGCGCACAGAGGACTGCATTATACCTAAGAGAATTAATGTGATTTAATTATATTATATTTGATGGTAGTTTAATATCAAACTTCTTTTTGTATAAGAAATTATTTCTTGGTGAAGTTAAGCTCACTTATTATGCTCATTCTTTATTCATTAAACTCATTAAGATCAGTGGGAATTGCTTATAAATAACTATACTATTGACTCGAAACATAGAAGATAAGTGAGGTATTCTGAGAGTATGAAAGCATAGTGCTTCTTAGTCATTTTCTTGGGAATTCACATATTGGTAATCTACGTGCAATGTACTTTACCAAGAATAGATGACACACCTTATAAAAGCTCTCTCTTCTCTTGTGAAGTAAGCTGGATGAGAAACAGCCTATTGTCTTTCTCAGGAATCTGTTAAAAGGAGCTAAAGCCAGGGCCACCACACATACAGGTGTTCAGGTTGTTCACTGCACAAACGTATACACCAAAGAGAAGTGGGGCTGAAATCTGGCCCATGGTTTGCTACCAAACTATATATCCTGGAATAGGGCTACCAAAAGGATGGGGAATCTTTTCTATTCTATTCTTTTCCTGTTTGGGGGGGCCACACCCTCAGCATGCAGAAGTTTCCAGGAGAGGGATCACACCCACACTACAGGAGCGACCCAGGCCACTGGCGTGACAATGCCAGATCCTCAACCTGTTGTGCCACAAGAGAACTCCAAATCTTTTCTTAATTCACATAAAGTGACTGTATGCCCACAAACTCACACAGCCCCACTTAAGAGGAGATATCTTTTTCTACCCAACAAAGGCACCCTTTGGACCAGCAGAGGCCTTGACTGAAATCCCCTTGTGCTAACCTAAGCAAAGAATGGACAGACTTGAGGTTGCCAAGGGAAAGGGGGTGGGAGTGGGATGGACTGGGAATTTGGGGTTACTAGAAACAAACTATTGCCTTCGGAATGGATAAGCAATGAAATCCTGCTGTATAGCACTGGGAACTATATCTAGTCCCTTACAATGCAGCAGGATAATGTGAGATAAAAGAATATATGTACGTATGTGTGACTGGGTCACCTTGCTATACAGTAGAACACTGACAGAACACTGTAAACCAGCTATAATGGGAAAAAATAAAAATCATTAAAAAAAAAAAGAATGGAAATTCGTTGCAAGGTTACAGTTTTCTTTCTTGGGGTTCAAGAGCGAGAGGTACAGTAGATATCATGTGGGATTAGAACCACAAATATAAAGCTGTCAGGAGGAGGAGGTAATAACTAAATAAATCAATATTTACCAGCACATGTAGTCCTGACAACAACCTTGCCAGATCAGAATAACTCACTTCATTCCACAGACATAGTCTCTTGCCAGAGGTCACCCAGCTGGTCAGTGACAGAATTTTCAAATGCAAGCACATGTCTGCAATCCTTGGGCTGTTCACCGCTCTCCACAGCCTCTCTCATCCTCAACAGGCGTTTGGTGTTCTGAGAGCCACACACTGACATTGCCTGTTCTCCTTCCAGACACGTGGGGGGGGGGGGGGTGTACTTCACCTCGGAGGTCAGCACCCACGTGTGATTTGCTTTGGCCGATAAAATAGAAGAAATATCATGTGTTCCTTCCATCGGAAGTCTGTAAGAGCCAGTGTGTGAGGTGCCCTCCCTCTCCCACCAAGAAGGCCAGAGACATCCTAGGTGGTGGTGTCTCTGGTGCCTCTGTTGGTCTGCATCCCTGAGAAAGGGTAATTCGGAACAGAGACCTCAGCCAATCTGCAATGGATTTATACCTGGAGAGAAAAGTAAGGTTTCGCTAATTAAGCCACTAAGAATCAGGCATATGTGTTACCGCAGCATCAATCCTGGCTGGCACAGCTCTCAAGGGCCTTCTAGCAGCTGGTAAATCTTGCCCAGTACGTCGCACAAGTTCTTCCCTTTTCCTACTTTTCCAAAACTCTTGCCATGTTTCACAGGCCAGCTAAAATCCCACCTGCCCAAAAAGCTTTCCTCAACTCCCCCCCCACCCCCGAGCTGGCCTTAATTCTCTTTGTCATCACAATCACGCTATGAACATCACATAAATTAAAATCTAATTATAGTGCACATAACACATTATATCTCATTGTATGCTGTTCCAACTTGCTTCTTTGAGACATGTCTTAAATCTCCAACTAAATGATCAGTCCTGGAAGTTCCCATGGTGGCTCAGTGGAAACGAACCCAACTAGTATCGGTGAGGATGTGGGCTCTATCCCTGGCCCCACTCATTGGGTTAAGAATTGGGCATTGCCATGAGCTGTGCTGTAGGTCACAGGCGTGGTTCGGATTCCACATTGCTGTGGCTGTGGCATAGGCTGGCAGATGCAGCTCCAATTCGACCCCTAGCCTGGGAACTTCCATGTGCTGTAAGTGTAGCCCTAAAAAGACAAAATAAAATAAATAAATAAATAACCAGTCCTTTGTGGGCAGCAATCACGTCACACGTTTCTGCAGACTTCCTGCAGCAAGGCCAGAATATTGGCGTAGAGACCCAGTAAACAGTTATGACATCAAACTGTCCCAGAAGAAGCACACTGAGAAGGAAGAGGAAGGACAAGACAAAGGATCTGATCGTTTCTTCCTCTGTGTACCCTGACATGTTTGAACAGTTGAACGCTCCTCCAGATGGAGGAAGGAAAGAGTTAAATTTTAGTAGACTATATCCCGAGACAGCTAACATCATTGGAAGTTATAGGCCTCATTAATATAAAGAGTTAATTATACATCTTGGAAATTCTATTCATGTCAGATCTGCTTTTAGGGTTAAGTCATGCATGATCCATTTATATTCAGGCATTCGCCCTGACACTGTCTGGTTCTGCAGGGCCATCGTATGTCCCTGCCCTAAGGATCCACAGGGCCTCTAGGAGCTGTTCTCATAGTGGAATATTTTTCTGCAAAGATGACCTACACTGCAAAATGCTCTCTATAACCAAAGGCAGAGCATAAATATTTGATAGCATGAAGTCCATGAAAACACATCTTCATTTCTGTAATGTGCTATCTCAGAACATATCACTGAGGGGACAGGACTTGCCTGAAAGATTCAACAGCTCCAATTTGCCAGAGCTCATTAGCATGCCCTAGAGAACAAGCACAGTGAATAATTCTGGATCCCCGCTGCTCGTGGGCTAGTTAGTGTGGACTGACCACACATGGCAAACCCTTTCCACCTTGTGGAAGAGCCACCTTGTGTGTCCAAAGAGCACTTAACAAGGAATCAGACAATGTCAGCTGGAAGCAGCCTTCAAGATAGCCTTTTTTTTTTTTAATTTAATTTTCTTTAGAGCAGAGCTGATTTACAGTGTTGTGCCAATTTCTGCTATATGGCATGGTGACACAGTCATAGGTATACACACATTCTACTTATACCTATATTCTACTGCATATAGGTAGTATGTACACTATGTACATAGGTATACATACTATCTTCCACCATGTTCCATCCCAGGAGATTGGATATAGCTCCCTGTGTCACACACTATGACCTCATTGCTTATCCATTCTCAATGTAATAGTTTGCATCTACCGACTCATTCTGTCCCGCCTCCCCCTTAACCCAGCTCTGTTCTTTTTGCCCATGAGATGAATGGATTAAGAAGATGTGGTACGTATATACAATGGAATACTACTCAGCCATTAAAAAAAAACCAAAATAATGCCATTTGCAGCAAAATGGATGCAACTCAAGATTCTCATCCTAAGTGAAGTCGGAAAGAGAAAGGCAAATACCACAGGGTATCACTTCTATGTGGAGTCTAAAACACGGCACAAATGAACCTATCTACAGAACAGAAACAGGCTCATTGGCATAGAGACAGCCTTTCTCTACAGGTGAGGAGAAAAGTTCAGAGAGATGACATGAGCTGCAGTTGGACTCAAACTTAATCCTTTGCTATTTCCATCATAACCACAAAATAAAAACCCATGAGTAAAGTAAAAACAGAGAGCAATCCACTGATTAGATGTACGTTGCCAACATCGAAATAAAGTATCATGTCATCTTTTGGGCTTTTCAATAAATGGTATTGTGTATACTTATTTGCGAATAACTTCAAATTTCTCATTAATGATGTATGTTTCCACAAATACCAAGCTTCGCTAGTATTCTTCTTTTGGCATTTGTATGTTAACATTAATTCTCAATAAGAAAATTATTTGCTAGCAAGTGCTCTGTCTGAGGAAGTAAAGGCTGCAGCTTAAGCACAGCTTTTTTTTTCTCCTTCACTGATCTCCTACCTTGTTCAAAACTGGTTATACCCACCCAGGTCTCTTGAGTCGAGATGTCACTGCTCTGTGTAATTAAATTCTAAAATAAATAGCAAGGCCTCAATGCAAAACTGACCTTTCTGATTCAGAGAGCCCTTCAAAACTTCAGCAGGACAAATAGGAAATTCTTAGCTTTGAGTTGCCTGTGGTCCAACAATAGCTTTCTAATCCCTTTGTCAAGCCAAAGCATACAAGGAAAGGATTCACTTTTTTACTTACTGTCAGAGGTTTCTTTTATGCTTTCTCACCAAAGACTGTAGATTTGACAAAATCACGATGTAACCCTGTTTTTAAATGTTCTTTTCAAATGTGGTTTGAATCGTTCAGAGAGACGAGAAAGGGGTGGCCCCTTTAGTGGCAAGCCATGGTGGTACCCCATTAAAAGGAAAACTGAAACCATGGAGTATCTCAGCACTAACACGGCTGGTGTTGGAAGGAGGAGCGATCAAGTGATAAACAAGAAGCTGCCTGAGAAATCCTGATTTAGAAAAAATAAATCAAGCATTTTGCTGAAAATACTATTGAGCTAGGAATCACCCACCCAATTCAGCCTCTCCTAACTCCCAACTAAAAGACTATAATGGCACTGGGAAACATCAAAATTCACAAGAGAAAAAAAAAATGTAGAGGTCAATCTAATTCCAGAATTCCAAAAGAAGCTCCACTACATATGAAGCGAGACTAAACTAGATACCCGAGGAATTCCTATTGTGGCTCAGCAGGTTAAGGACCCGACATATTGTCCATGGGGATGCAGGTTTGATCCTTGGCCTCACTCGGTGGGTTAAGGATCTGGCGTTGCCACAAGTTGCAACCGCAGATACAGCTCTAATTCAACCCCTATCCTGCAGGATTCACTTAAGATGCTTTGTCAGAATGCAATGGAACACAGGGGAAAACAATGAGCATTAATATAAAAGAAAAAGTGAAAGAGGAAAAATAAAGAATGAAGCATAAAAATAAAGGTAGTGTTTCTGCAGAAAATACCAGAATAAGTAACACAAAAGCAATAAGATCTTTTTCCTAACATAAAAGATACAGGAAACTACCTTAGGCTGACGAAATCCAGATATGCTCTATTCATTTGAAAGGATTCATCATGAACTAGGAAAAAAAATCAATGAAAAGGGATCTTTCACTTAGATTAATTTTTGCAATTTTTAAGAAGTATATGAATGAAGAAAACGTCCTTCAAACATTTAAGTAGGAAACAATAGGTTGCCTATAAGAGAAAAAATAATTCAATCAGCCTCAGACGTCCCATCTATAACACTAATTGCCAAAAATACGTGAATAGGATCTACAAAGTTCTAAGGAGGAAAGACCACTTGTCTTTTTTGTATGTAAATACAATATAAAATTATTCTCATATGCAAACACATACACACAATATATATATTACTCATCTACCTTTCCTTTAAAGAAAGTTACTTCTTGTAATTCAATCAACCAAGTGATTAAACAATGAAGACTTTAAGAATGAAGATGTCAAGATACAAAAGAATCAGTGATACACACTGAAATAAGTTGACCACAGAGATAAAACTAAATAGCTGTAAATCTACTTATAAGCCAAATACAAATGTCAGAATTTATTCCCGAATGCAAAACTATATAATGTAAAAACAATGGATTACAAATATTGGGATTTAAAACTCAGATAACACAAACCAAGTTGGAGAAGAGAAAGAGAAGTAAAACTGCTAAATTTTGAATCTTATTTAGGAGTTATTCCAAGATACTGGTGTGCTGTATTTTCATAATTAAAGAAATACAGTTTAAAGAATGTTTTTTAAGAATTTAAAATTACTAATAAAATGTCAAAGAGGATATATGTATGGAAAAGATAGAACAGTGAAAACTTAGCATTCAGCGATTATGTAAGCAATCCAAATACCTATCCACAGGATGTTGATTAAATGAATTACTACTGGAGTTCCCGTCGTGGCGTAGTGGTTAACGAATCCGACTAGGAACCATGATGTTGAGGGTTCCATCCCTGGCCTTGCTCAGTGGGTTAAGGATCCGGTGTTGCCATGAACTGTGGTGTAGATCACAGATGCGGCTCGGATCCCACATTGCTGTGGCTGTGGTGTAGGCTGGTGGCTATAGCTCTGATTAGACCCCTAGCCTGGGCATCTCCATATGCCTCAGGAGCAGCCCTAGAAAAGGCAAAAAGACAAAAAATAAATAAATAAATAAATAAATTACTATTACAGAACCATATAAAAGAATAAAAATACACCCACTTAAAAAAATCACATTATAATAAGCAATGAGGTCCTACTGCACAGCACAAGGATTTATATCCAATTTCTTGGGGTAGAACATGATGGAAGACAATATGAGAAAAGGAGTGTGTGTGTGTGTACACACACACACACACATATACATATAACTGTATATATGGGTTGCTTCAGTGTACAGCAGAAATTAGCATAACATTGTAAATTAACTATAATTTAATAAAAAATAAAGTATAAAAAAACACTATAGAATATTTTGTCTTAAGAAAGAAAATGCAGAGAATATTGGAAGTAGAGGAAAATTTTCAGAGTTTGTTCTCTGTTACTTCCAAATTTGAAAACCGTTAACATTTTACACATTACTTATTTTAGAGCATTAAAAAACACATGCAGGAGTTCCCATTGTGGCTCAGTGGTAACAAACCTGACTAGTATCCAGGAGGATGAGGGTTTGATCCCTGGCCTCACTCAGTGGGTTAAGGATCCGGCATCGCCATGAGCTGTTATGCAGGTCACAGATGTAACGAGGCTCAGATCCCAAGTTGCTGTGGCTGTGGCGTAGGCCGGCAGCTGTAGCTCCAATTTGACCACTAGCCTGGGAACTTCCAGATGCCGAGAGTGAGGCCCTAAAAGGCAAAAAAAAAAAAAAAAAAAAAAAAAACCAAAAGACCAAAAGGGTTATACGCCATCAGGTTAACAGTAATTATCTCTGGGTTGAAAATGAGAATTTTATTTTCTTCCACTTGCTTTTCAGTACACAGGTAGAGTTTATGCCAAAAAGGCACTTAAAACAAATATAAACACCAAAGTATAAATCAATCTCATGCAATACATCCGAAGCCAGTCACTCTTTAGAGGGCCAACTAGGAAATATGTTAGGCTTTGCAGGTCATACTGTCACTGTCACACCTCGATTCTGATACCATATTGCAAAAGCAGCCAAATAATATCAAACATGTGAGCACAGCTGTGTCCCAATAAAACTTTACTTACAAAAACAAGCTGGATATGGGGCCATTGTTTTCCAATCCATATTATATACTAATATCTGACATTGAAGTTTTAGAAATTGGATACCATTTTTTTGTTGCTGCTGTTCCCTGTAGTTTTTTCAGACAAATGACATGTGTCTAGGTCATGGGCACATGGACACATGCGTAGACACTGGACAACTTCTACTGCCCAGTGGACGTTTCCATGATAATGGAAATATTCCGTCTGTGCCATCTCAGAGAGGAGCCTCTAGCCACATGTGGTGCCTAAGCACTTGGAATGCGGTTGGTGCAACTGAGGAACTCAATTTTTTTTTTTTTTTTTGGAAGTACAGTTAATTAACAATGTTCTGTTAGTTTCACAGCACAAAGGGATTCAGATACACACACACACACACACACATTCTTTTTCACATTCTTCTCCATTATAGGTTATTACTACAGATAGTGAGCATAGCTCCCCTGTGCTAAACAGTAGGTCCTTGTTATTTACCTACTTTATATATCGTACTGCGTATCTGCTCATTCCAAACTCCTAGTTTCTCTCTCCTCAACTCCCCCATCTCCTTTAGGAACCACAAGTTTGTTTTCTATGTCTGTGAGTCTATTTGAGCCTATGTCGTGTCGGTAAATGAGTTCGTTTGCATCATTTTTTTTTTTAGGTTCCACAGATAAGTGATCTTACAGAATTCAATTTTTCAGTTTTGCTTTGCGTTAAACAGTAGTCACATGGGAACTATATCAGACAGTGCCAGTCAAAGGCACGCGCTCCTGTCTCTGCTCTCCATCATCCACGTTTAGGAAGAGTACACTTATTTATTTTATCATGCTCATTTCCTGCCAGAAAACAGAATCTCAGTTTCAGACTCATTGCTTCTCAATTCTTACCAAATCTTCCTTGGAAGGATGAGCATCAAGAAGACTGCCTGAAGGGCACTACTTTTTCTATGGACTGACTCGTATATTCAAGAGGATTCACACAGCTCCTACTCGGCAGACACCAGGCCAGACTCTGGGAAAACAGTGGTGGACAAAACAGAAAGGTCCCTACCACAAATAATTTACAGATGCTGAAATATACACAATAATACAAGGGAATAAAAATGAGGAAGACATCCAAATACGTACTGCTTCTAGAGGAAACAATTTAAATAAAAGAGTAGGAGTTCCCATCATGGCTCAGCGGAAACGAAGCTGACTAGTATCCATGAGGGTGCAGGTTCGATTCCTGCCCTCACTCAGTGGATTAAGGATTCAGTGTTGCCGTGAACCGTGGTGTAGGTTGCAGATGGGGCTCAGATCTGGTGTTGCTGTGGCTGTGGTGTAGGCCAGCAGCTGTAGCTCTGATTCGACCCCTAGCCCGGGAACCTCCATATGCCACAGGTGTGGCCCTAAAAAGACAAAAAAAATAAAATAAAAATAAATAAATCAAAGAGTAGTAAGAGGCTGAAAGTAAAGGAAGGAAAAAGGGGCCCAGTGAAGACCTCAGGGAATGGTGGGATCTATGGAACTGGAGAATGTTGCCAGGCAAGGGCTAGTCAAAGTCAGGTACAGATTTTTAACACTTTGTAGGCCAAGCAGAACCTCTCTGCTGGCAAGAGTCAGCCCATCAGCAGCCACATAGTAAGCACCTGTCGCCTTATTTAGAACCCAGAGAAGAAACTTCTATCCTGAAAAGCTGAGTTTCAACTGAATGAGAAAGAGAAATCTCTATCTTATGGAAACTGCAAAGCTTTCCTTAAATCTAAATTTACATTATAACTGAAAATTAAGTATAAAACAAATGCAAAGATTTAAAGGGTGTAGTTTGATGAGTTTTACAGAGGGATATACCCATGTAACCACCATACCGACTGGGATTTAGAGCAGGAGTTGGCAGACTAGAGCCAGTGGGCCAAATATGGCTTGCTGCCTGTTTTTGCATACAAGCTAACAATGGTTTTTATATTTTCACATGGTTGACAAGAAAATTTTTAAGAATAATATTTCTTGACATGTGAAACACATATGAAATTCAGATTTCAACATCCACAAATACAATTTTACTGGAACGAAGCCATGCTCGTTCATTTACATATTGTCTATGGCTGCCTTTGTGCTCCAATGGCCAAGTAGAGTAGTTGTAACCCAGACCATATGATGGGAAAAGCCTAAAATATTTACTAGCTGATCCCTGGACGAAAAAAGTTTGCTGCTCCTTGGTTTAAACATTACCACTGCACAAGAAAATTACCTCATGCCCCTTTACGACAGTAAATTCTCCACATTCTACATCCATTCCAGGGAACCACTGACCTGATTTCTATTATTAGAGATTAAATTTACCTGTTCTAGAACTGCATATAAGCGAAATTATATTTTATACAAACATATGTATGTGATATCCTATATATATGACCACATACATATTTATATACACATATATCCCAAGGGTTAGAGAGATCTGTATCTTTTGTCTGGCTTTCTATCTCTCACTATAATGTCCACAAAACATATCATGTTGTGGCAGGCATTAGCAATTAGCTTTTTTTTTTTTTTTTTGTCTTTTCTAGAGCCGCTCTCACGGCATATGGAGGTTCCCAGGCTAGGGGTCCAATCGGAGCTGTAGCTGCAGGCCAATTCCACAGCCACAGCAATGTGGGATCCGAGCCACGTCTTCAACCTACACCACAGCTGACGGCAATGCCAGATCCTTAACCCACTGAGCAAGGCCAGGGATTGAACCTGCAACCTCATGGTTCCTAGTCGGACACGTTAACCTCTGAGCCACGGCAGGAACTCCAATTAGCTCACTTTTATTACTGAGTAAGTAGTTCACTGTATACCATCACTTGTTTATCCATTCACCCACCGACGATTAAATTGTTTCCAGTTCTTACCTATTATCAATAAAGTTGCTGCTACCATTCGTGTCTAAGCCTTTTGTGTACACATCAGGTACAGGTTCAGCCAAATATGTAGTGGGGTTGTTGGGTCCTAAGACAGTGAAGGCCTAACTTCATGAGAAACTGCCCGAAGTTTTGAAAGAGATAGACTAGAGTTCTAGTTTTCCTACATTCTTGCAAGTACTCGGTATCATCAGTCTTCTTCATTTAAATCAATCTAGTGAGGGGATGGGAAAGATAAATTAGGAGTTTATCTATCTGGGATTAGGAGATACAAACTATTATATGTAAAATAGATAAATAAGTCCCTGCTGTACAGCACAAGGAGTGATATTCAATATCTCGTAATAATGGAAAAGAACTGAATCCCATTGCTGGATGCCAGAAACTAACACAGCATTGTAAACCAGCTGCACTTCAACTAAAATATGAAATAAGTCCATCTAGTGGGTACGATGTGATATCTTGTGGTTTCGATCTGCATTTCCCTGATGGCAAATGATGGCGAGCATCTTCCAGTGTGCTTATCAGCCATTCATACATTTTCTTTTGTGAAACCTCTAAAGCTGTGAACATGAATAACTACCCCTAGTTTCCTATTTGCTCTGGCTATTTGGAAGCCTCGAGTTCAATGCAACAGCTTAGCTTAGAGGGTGAAATAGAACAAGCCTACAGAACCTCCTTGCCTTTGAGGGCTCCAATCTAAATATTGGTTTCATCGTCTGTCCTTCCCCTTAGTTCCTTCCCCTCCCAATTTCTTCATCTACCCAATCTCTATCCTGTGTGCTCAATTTCTTTGGCATGACTCAAACCCTAGTTTGGAACGAGGCAGGTAACAACCCAAGGGGAAAAGAATGAAACTGGCTGGCCTGCCTCTTATGAGACAGGAACCATGCTCCCCACAGGGATACAGAAATGAGCTTGTCCCCATCTTTCAGAAACTCATAGGGAAAAGCTGCCAGGAATTAGAAGTCAAGGCCATAGGTACAGTGAGCACGCGCTGCCCTGAAGGACAGAAGGGACCATGGGCGGTCGGGAGTAGGGGACTTCCTGGAGAAGATGATTCTTGATTGAGTGTTGGCTGAAGAATGAGTCCATCTTGCCCAGAAAGAGAAGCCCTAGGGCTGTGGTAGGGTATGTGTACAAGACAGAATATTTTAGAACTTGGGACTATTTAAAGCAAGAGCACACGATGCATTCTGGGAATTCGGAGACGTCAGCCCAGCTGGAATTGAGATGGGTAAGGTCACGAAAGCAGAGGGCAGTCACATGACCTTCCAACCTCTCAACGACCAAAGCAGTCACGTGCCCAAACCCAGAGTCAAAGTCAGGGCAGCATCACTCCTCTGTAGTGGCAGGAACTGCCAAGTCACATCATAAAGGATGTGGCTATTGAGAGGGTGAAGAATCGGGGCCACTCATGCAATTGACCCCAAGAGCATTCCGTGGAAGACAGGACAAGAGCCTCAAACAAAAGGGTTTCTGAACTCCATGTGGCAGCCCAGGTGCCATGGATTCACACCTCTGAGGTAGCTCGGGCAAACAGGAGAACAGCACAGAATAGCTGGACTCAGAAAAATTCATCTTTAAATGGCTACAACTCAGGTACCACCAACCATAGGGCCTGGAGCCTCATCTAACAAACTGAAATCTACCAAATGATGGCAGGTATCACACTGTTCTCTAGACTGGATTTCTGAGTTTAGAACTAAAACAGAGAATCTGCCTCAAAAATTCCTGTCAGCAGTCACTCCACTTGTCCAATTATCATTTACCAGGGTGATTATAACCACTGGACAATTAAACTATAACTGGCACTAATGCAATCGTGTTGCTAAAAAATATTCCTCAGCACCACACTTATCCAGGACTAGTTAACTGTTATGCTAATGTCTGGGCACATGTGACTAATAATGAAATGAGTTATAACTGTGTGTTTGGATCACATTACATTGCTTCAAGTGTATCATAATATTTTATAGCTTAATGGAGAATCTGGCTTATAGCAATACAGGAAAAATAAATCTCGGCCAATCATCATCCATTTAAAAAAAAAAGTCTACGTTCAGCAGCCGACAAGATTTTAACCATCAATAACAATTACCCTGAAACCTTTCTGACACAATAGGTAGATATTTAATATCAATAACATAAAATACACCCTCACTAATGGAGATATATTAAGATATTGATTAGTTATGCAAGAAAGTTTATGCTTATTCCATTCCCACCAGTAATTATGAGCAGGCTATTGACTACTCCTTGAACCGCATCTTTTAGTCCGTTTCCCTTTCTCCACCCAAGAGTACACTTGGCTGGCAGATCATCAGAACAAACAGACATTCCTGGAAAATGTGAACCATATGTGCAACCCCATGCAGCAAGCGCTTACTGAATGCCTACTAGACGCCCTCCACTGGGTGTGCGGGTGCCAAGACCACATAGCTAAAAGGCACAGCCACTTGGCTCAAGATGCTTCCAATCTAGTGGGGGAGACAACAGGACCACAGAACACACTGGGGAAAGCTGGGGTTGGGGGCATGCTGAGAGGCAGCTGAGCCAGAGGGTGGGGAATGGGACGGCCGCTAATGACTGTAACATAAGTCGGAGGAAGCAGAAGCAGGGCTGGGAGGAAGCAGGGGAGCTGGAGCACTGCCTCCAAGAATGATGCCTTTTCAACATTTTTCTGAAGTTAATAGGTAAGACGTGACAGCTGCTGGGACTCCAAAGGGGGACAAAAATGAAAAGGGTGTAATGGGAAAGCAAGACCTGGAAATGTGTCCAGAGACAGAGAAAAGGCTGGAGGCTGCCCATCGGGTTCACCAACCTGACTGCAGGGCGTCCTCTGCCCCAGCCCAGTCCACCGCAAGGACCCTCGGGCCTGGCTGCTCCTTGCAAGGTGGAGGTCGGTTCCACAAAGGAAGTGCAAGTGTTCTAGGGCCTGGAGAGTGAAGGGTCTTCCAAGAGAGTTGGGAGGGTGGCGGGGGCGGGAGAGTGGGGGTAGGGAGGTGGTCCTGAGCAGTAGCAGGAAATCAGAAGATGCTCAGTGGAATGGCATTCGGGAACTAAATAACTTTAACATGATGCAAGAAACAAAAGTCTTTCTTGGATATTTCAAATCAAGATAGGTGATTTCAAATTGTGTTTTTGTGAGGAGATCCTGCTGTTGCGCAGCGGAAACAGATCCAACTAATATCCATGAGGACGCAGAATCGATCCCTGGCCTCACTCAGTGGGTTAAGGATCCAGTGTTGCCATGAGCTGTGGTGTAAGTCACAGATGTGGCTCAGATCTGGCATTGATGTGGCTGTGGTGTAGGCTGGCAGCTGCAGCTCCGATTCGACCGCTAGCCTGGGAATGTAGGTATGCCTTGAGTGTGGGCCTAAAAAGCAAAAGAAAAAAAATTGTTTTGTGTCTCTCTTTCTTTCTCGCTCTCTCTCTGATGGAAACTTGCCAGCCTTTGCATTTCCATGCCGCCACCTAGAGGGGGTGGTTCCTGTCCCTACACTAGTGCTAGATCCTCGTTCCCTGACTTGCGGTGTGCAGAGCCGTCTTGAAAGGTGGCAGGTGACCAATGCTATCACTTTCTGGCCCCAAGCAACCTATTGAGCAGCCATTCTGAACTCCGTGAATTGCCATATCCCTTTGGGGGTGCAGGCAGGAAACCAGCAGTGAAGGTACCACCCCACTCTGCTAAGGTCTTCCAAGAATGAAGCTCATTTGTAATGCAAAGCAATGTGAAGAGAACATTCTTTTAATATTGTAGACATGTTCCAATTCCCCAGGCAATGGGAAATGGCAAAGACTGATGTTTTGATGTTTTTTTGTTAAGGCGTTTTTTAGAAAATAGGAGAGTCCCATTTTTTTTCCCCACATTCTCTTGAGTGGCACAGAGGTAAATGGAGTGAAAGAAAGAAGACCCTTTTTGAATATGATCTGTTTTCTCGTGTGCAGACTGTTTAGAATGCCAGTGCCTGCGGGCTATCAGGGAATTCGGGTGAGAGAATTTCCTCCGTTCCAAATTAAAAAACAAGAGAATGAGACCTCAAGGCCATTTCTGCCTTGAAACTCTTCCTGAACATGGTGTTTCACAATTACAATACAACGATTAACAAAGACTGATTTTCTTTCAACTCAGAGGAGAAATGAAACACAGACACCCCGCCGGTCACTCTTGGTGGCAAAATTGCTGCAACGCGAGTAACAAAGCACTGGGGGCTGATTCTGCCTTTCCTATCAGTGCCAGCCAACGAGAAGTTTATATATAACAGTTTGTACAAAACCATATTTTCTACCCTGATGCCCCGGGAAGGGAGGCTCTGCCTTACTACAGGGGTTAGGAGAAAATCACCTACACACAGAAGGGGATGCCAATTAGAAAAAGGTAACCAAAGCCCCCAAAACACATCAGAGCGCCGTAACTGCCTCTACTTAAAATTAAAAAGCGAGGCAAATTTTTTGTTTGTTTATTTGCTTTTGTCTTTTTAGGTCTGCACTCTCGGCGTATGGAGGTTCCCAGGCTAGGGATCGAATCTGAGCTGTAGCTGCTGGCCTATGCCACAGCCACAGCCAACGCTAGATCTGAGCTGCACCTGCGACCTACACCACAGCTCACAGCAACAGTGGATCCTTAACCCATTGAGTGAGGCCGGGGATCGATCCTGTGTCCTTGTGGATACTAGTCAGATTCGTTCCCACTGAGCCACGTAGGCAACTCTGAGGCAAATGTTAATGCACCTTTGAGCTGCTGGTCCCCTGATGCTCCCCACCTGATGCTCCCCACCTTCAGGTTCATGGAGCCCACTCCTATTGATGCAGCCTTGGGGCATCTGTCCTCTTTAACCAGCTAGTGATTTCCTAAGAGCTGGGCATGTCCTATTCACCTCTCTATTCTCACCCGCTATGACAGAACCCACCAACTGGTAGGCAATGAATATGTGTTTATGAAATAAAAGGTGTAGAACTTGACACCCAGGGAGTTTGTAATTTGCCTAAGACCACACAGCTAATTAGTAACAGAATCAAGTCAAGCCTCCCAGTTTCCAGCCCCCTGCATTTCCTTCCAATGCCCTTAAAAGGAGTTCAAGATGATTAATAATGACTTCCATCAGTTGAGGACTTGTCATGCGCCATGTTCCCTGGTCCAGTCCTATGCATACACTGCTAATTTCATCTTCATTACAACCCTGGAAGTTAGATAGTTCCCATTCTGTAAATGCCAAACCAAAGGCATTTTGTCCAAAGCCACAGAGCAAGGAAAAAGCCGAGCTGTCCAGTGGACCCAGACCAGCCTGGCCCCATATGCCATGCTGCCTGCCCTCCAAAATCACCTCCTCCCTGATCAAGAGAATCCAGATATGTTTGCCAGCATGAAACCTGACTGGCATAAGATCCTGACATGATTGATAAGTTGTTGATACATTTTTTTGAAGATTTGAAAATCCGGTTTCCTTTCGATAAGAATTTTATGAAACAATCAGAATTGACTTAAGTAGGACGGAGAGAAAAAGAGGAGTCTGGAGACATCATATACCTGTTTAAATAGAATTAAGGCAGAAGCTGAAGTCCTTTAGGGATGCAAACAAACAGGGAGGGATGAATGCTGTCCGTGAGTTGGCAGGTCCCAAAGAATTCTGGGAGCAGCTGTCTGCTCTGTGCCTCAGTCCTGTGAGATGAGTCATTTAAGAGCCTCGTAAAAATGAGTAAACAAACTTTCAAGACCTACCTCTTCCTCTAAAAAGCCAACAAGGAGCCCCTGCTAAGAGACTGTCACAAACATACAAAAGACTCGTGTTACTACCACAGGAGTCTTTTACCTACAGCTTGGAAATGTGATATTTTCTGTTCAAATGTGGTTGAAATTTGCTGGGACTGGAAAATAGATTATTCTTTCCTTAAAAGGGCAAACCAACGGCTTTGTGGCCAGCGCAAAGAGGTTTTATCTTAGCTGATGTCAACTCTACTTGTGTTGGTTTGGACCCAAACAAGGGTCTGCTCTGATTCCCCCTATCTTATCTAGACAGCCAGATCGCGTGGGCTTTTGTGATCTGAGCACCAGGATGCAGAATGCTTCTAAGTTCAAGATCTGCAAGCAAGAAGTAGAACCACACTCAAATTGGAATCCTACTGACTCGCAGCAGCACAGACTGTTCGAGCAAAACAGAACCAGGGATGACTCAGCCCAATGTCCTCATTTTGGAGACACAGATAGAGAAGCCCAGAGAGAAGTGACTTGTGGCATCACAAACCATCCCCCAAAAGGGGGTTGCACTGCATCAGCATTTTGAGCCCACAAGGTACCAAGCTAGTAGAAGCTCTCTGTTTGTTGTTGCTGTTTCAAAGAAGAATTGGTTGCAAACGTCTTAAAATTAGAAGGTTCAGTACAGCAGTTCCTAAAGACAGATTTACCACATGGTTCATAAATTCCACTTCTGGGCATATACCTGTGAAATAGAACATATATATTGGTGCCTGTCCCTGGCTCCTGGTGCAGAGCTCCTAAAACTCTCATAATTTCCTAAATGATAAGAGCACTCGGCACTTTTTTTTTTTTTTTTTTTTAGGGCCACACCAGTGGCATATGGAGGTCGACTGTCAGCCTACACCACAGCTCACAGCAACGCCAGAGCCTTAACCCACTGAGTGAGGCCAGGGATTGAACTTGCATCTTCCAGGATGCTAGTCAGATTTGTTTTCGCTGAGCCATGATGGGAACTCCGGCACATTCTTTGTTCTAGTACCTAGTCTTTGGTCCCAGTTCCTGATGCAGAGCTCCTAAATCCCTTAGAATTTTCCGAGTGACAGGAGGGTCTTTGGGACAAATGAGGCAACATTTGGCGGGGGGGGGGGGGGGGGCGGGCTTCTCCATAGCTTCAGGGTGGGGACTGGTCACTAGAAAGACTAAGCCATGATTAGAAACTTGGCACTTTCCACTTCATCCCTTGTCCTCTGGGAAGAACTGAATTAATGATTATTCCTGTTCACATGATAAAGCCTCCAAAAATCCCAGAGATACAGGGTTGAAAGAGCTTCCGGGGGATGAAGACCTTCACGTGCCAAGAGGGTGGTACAGCCCAACTCATGGGGACAGAAGCTCTGGTGCTCAGACCCCTTCTGGACCTTATGTTTTCTTCATCTGTATCTTTTTTCATCTAAAAAAAACCAGTCAACGTGTAAGTAAGTGTTTCCCTGAGTTCTGTGAGCTGTTCAAACAGATAATCAGATCCAAAGAAGGGTTCATAGGAACCTCTGATTTATACCTGGTCCATCAAAAGTACAGCTGACAATGTGGGACTTACGATGGTGTTTGAGGTGGGGGGGGGGGGGGGGGCAGGATAGTCTCGTGAGCCCTTAACCTGTGGGTTCTGCACCAACTCCAGGTAGTGTCAGAAGTGAAATGAATTGTAGGACCTCCGCTGGTGTCACGGAGAATTGCTGGGTGTGGGGAGAACAAAAACGGACACAACTGTCGTCAGAAGTGAGGTATGTGTGGTCAGAGTGTGAGAGCAAAGCAAAGAAGTGGTGCCTTTCTTCTAGAAGATACCCCAGAGAACTGAATACAGGCTACACAGGTATTTGCACACCTATCGTCACAGGACCATTGCTCACAACAGCCAAAAGGCAGAAGCAACTCAAGTGTTCCTCAGCAGGCAAGTGGATAATCAAAATGTGCTAAATACAGGAGTTCCTGCCGTGGCTCAGCGGTAATGAACCCAACTAGTATCTATGAGGATGGGGGTTCGATCCCTGGCCTTGCTCAGTGGGTTAAGGATACAGGTTGCCGTGAGCTGTGGGGTAGGTTGCAGACATGGCTCAGATCCCATGTTGCTGTGGCTGTGGTGTAGGCTTGCAGCTACAGCCCTGATTTGACCCCTAGCCTGGGAACCTCCATATGCCACAGACATGGCCCTAAAAACCCAAAAAAAAAAAAAAAAAGTGCTATATACATACAGTGGTATTATTCAGCCTTAAAAAGGAAGGAAATTCTGACACATGCTACAACACGGATAAAACATGAAGACATTATACTAAGGGAAATAGTCAGAACAGAACAAATATTGCATGATTCCACTTACATGAGGTCCCTGGAGTAGTCAAGACAGAGAGTAGAACAGTGGTTATGAGGGGCTGGGAGCGAGGGAAATGCGGAGTTATCATTTAATGGGTACAGTCTCCACTTGGGAAGATGAAAAAGGTTCTGTGGGTGGACAGAGGTGCTGACTGCACAACAATGTGCATGTCCTGAATGCCACTGAACCACACACTGAAAATGGTTAAAACGATAAATGTTTGTTATGAATATTCAATAAGAGAAAGTCAGAAGTGTCCACATAAATATTCAGACTTCCAGCATCTTTTGCAAAACAGAAGAGCTGGTGACACTGGGCCCACGGTCCTGCAGGGATGGGCAGAGCCGCTGTCCCCTCCCCACAGGGCAGACACTCTCCCGCTCTGCGTGGCCACCTCCTTTCCACCCCACCCACCTCCTGGACCAGCTGGGCTCTGGGGGCAGCTGGTTCCCCAACGTGGCTGCACTTTAGAACCAACTGCAGGGCTTTCAAAAAAATACCCTCAACTCAGGCGCCACCTCAGATCACTGAGCCAGAATCTCTGAGGGGTCGGGCCCAGGCCTTGGTCATTTTTAAGAGCTCCAGGGTGACCCTAATGTGCATCCAGTCCTGGGGTCTACTAGCCCAGGGGTCGGGTTCTCAGGCTTCACTGCACATCAGAATCACCTAGAGGGTTGGGGGAGGAGGCTTAAAAATGGCTGATGTCTCTTGCCACAGGTTCTGACCGAATTGATATGGGCAGTGGTTCACATTGAAACCGAGCAGGGTCTGGGGGGGGCTCCTAAGCACACAAGCCTTTCTGTGTCCCCCCATTTCTTGTTTTTGGGGAATAAGCCTCAGCCTCCATGACCTTCCCTGAGCCCCAAAGGGCAGGATCAAACAGGTGCTCATCAGGGAAGGGAGGGGATGCAGAGACCAGGGAGGAGCTGTCAAGAGACAACAGTGTGGCTCTGGGGGCAGGTCCTGGTCCCTCTTCAAGGGATACAGAGAACAGTATCTTTGAGCTCTTCTGCAGAACTAAACCCCCAACAAATGGAAGATGTTAATGAAGCATTTTTATTCTGGAAAGAAGACCACCAGACCACTGAACACCAGCTTTGAAAACAATGCCAGCTTGCCTCTACCCTGATCCTTATCTGCGGCCCTATTTTTCACTCCCCCAAACTATAAAACCACCTCCCAATCTCTCCTAAGGGGGGCACTGTCTTTGAGGCATTAGCCCACTGTAACCCTCCTTTGCCTGGCAAAGCAATAAAGCTATTTTTCCTCCTTTGCCCAAAACTCCGTCTCCGCGTTTCTATGCAGCACCAGTGAACAGAGGCCGAGTTCTGGCAACAATATCAGGAGAGCTTTTCTGTTTGTTTCATTTTGTTTTATTAAATTTTATTGGAGTAGAGCTGATTTACAATGTTGTGTTAACTTCTACTATACAGCTAAGTGATTCAGTTATACACATATCCACTCCTTTTCAGATTCTTTTTCCATATAGATTACGGCATATTGAGAAGAGTTACTGGTGCCATACAGTAAGTCCTTGTCAGTTAGCTATTTTACAGAGAGTAGTGTGTATATACTATCAGGAGTTGTTACAGGTCACCAGGTGACTGAATATCTAAGAAGAGCCACTTCTGCAGGCATTAGCGTTTACACCCCAGCTACAGAAATGCAGCCCTTATTTCTCCTTACCCCTCCACCCTGCCAAATTAAATACCTAAATAACATATATTGCTCCCATGTGCTACCTATGTTACATGTATGGGTATACACGCATATACACACATATATATACATACAAGTTCCGTAAGATCAGTAATTTAAGGGGCTCATAAATACAAACAAATCAGCGCACAGAGACACACACTCCATCAGCCATCATACTCTCCACGATGAATTCCAAAGTCACCCCACAGACCAAAGATAAACCATCACTGAGGCTTAGAGAACAGCATTCGCAATGAAGTTTAGTGATGAATATTGAACTAAATGTCACCTCTTTGGACCTGGGGACCCAAAACTATTATTTTTGAGGACTTCCTGCACCAGTGCACTTCTCTTAGTTATCGCATTTAATCCTCCTTGCTGTGGTCTCCGCACGCAAGGTGGAAAAAGAATTTTCCGGGTTCAAAGCAAGGTGTAGAAAAGACAAGTTTATGGAGGCAAGAAACACTGTTCACACAGCAATCCAACTCCCCGATCATCAGGGAGAGCCGACCCTGGGCGCAGGGTCATGTCTGTTTTTTTTTTTTTTTTTTTTTTTTTTTTTTTTTTTTTTTTTTTTTTTTTTTCCCACTGTACAGCAAGGGGGTCAGGTTATCCTTACATGTATACATTGCAATTACAGTTTTTTCCCCCACCCTTTCTTCTGTTGCAACATGAGTATCTAGACAAAGTTCTCAATGCTATTCAGCAGGATCTCCTTGTAAATCTATTCTAAGTTGTGTCTGATAAGCCCAAGCTCCCGATCCCTCCCACTCCCTCCCCCTCCCAAAGACAAAGGAGGGCAAGGAGTGGTCTTGCTGTATACCTGTTGACCTACTGGTTGGTTGGGGAAGGATGGGGTCTTTGGATGCACTTGTTGGTTGGTTGGGGGAGTATGTGGCCCCTATAGGGATGGGGTAAGGAGTGGGGCCACATACCTTTCCTAGCAGGAGGCAGGAAGGAGTAGGCCAAGTTGCTGGGGTAGGGAGGTCCTTAGAAACAGTGTTGCAATTACAGTGAGACAGGTGGGATGATAACGGTCTGGCAGTTCTTATCTGGGCTGCAGGCTTTTGAGTTTTATCTCCTTGGAGACGCCTTCAAGTCCCACACTCCTGGCAACACCCTGAGTAAGATACGGTCTTCTCAGTTTCAGATGCGGCAAGTGTACAGACCTGCCCTGTGCGGACTTTGGAAGGGACACTATGCCTCTGAGTTATGTGCAAGTTCCAGAATTTTTCTTAAAATCAGTCATAAGCTTTTACAATTACACCTTGTATGTTCCCCAAAATGTTCTGTTCAATAGGATTTTTGTAACGTGACTCTCTTCTCAAAGACACTCAGAGAATTTGGTATTTTTAGGGAACACTTCAGAGAAGCTTTTTGTAAAACAAACAGCCCATCAGCACTGTGAACACTAAGCTCTTAATGTAGCTGTTTTGTGAGTCACGCATGGCAGCTGCAGAGCTGGTTTTCTTACTTCCAACACGAATCCCAAAGAGCAGGACGAGTCGCGTATGTCCGAGAAGATTTAAGCAGACAAATGTTCTGAATAGGAGTCATAAGCTTCCAAGAGCTGCCCTCTGACATCATAATAATAACGATAAAGAAGTTTTAAGTTTCTTTCTTCTCCCAATTTTCCAGTGGCAAAATTTGAGTCATTCCTTCCTCTCCAAGGAAAGTCAGAATCTAATAGAATTTAAGCCCACATTTCTCCATCCTTCCTAAATGGCCCTTCTATAATCAATTTTCCATCATTGTGGCAGATGGGCTGACTGTCTGCTGAGAGGCTAGGGTGATTGGGTTGGCTAAAATAACAGCATGGACCAACCTGAACTCAACTGATTGTTCTGTGCTCCTCTGTGAGTAACGCGAGAAAAACCTAATTGAGCTGAAAATGGTCTCATTGGTTGTACCACAGATGGAAAAATGGATAGAGGCACAGAACTTTAGAACAGAATGTTCCTTCAAAAAGGTATCTAAAAAGGAATTTATTCTGCAAGTTAGCAACCAACTACAGCTGTTATGGCCTCAGGGCCTAACAGAGGTGGACCTCTCAGGAGCAACTTGCACAAGAAGGGGATGGAATCTAGAATAAATTCCAGCCACTACGCTAAAACTCAGGAGCGGTTGCTTTTTTGTTGTTGTTGTTGTCTCTTTAGGGCCGCACCTGCTGGCATATGGAGGTTCCCAGGCTTGGGGTCCAATCAGAGCTACAGCTGCCAGCTTACACTGCCAGCCACAGCCACAGCGACACCAGATCCCAGGGGTGTCTGTGACCTACCCCACAGCTCAGGGCAACGTGGGATCCTTAACCCACTGAGCGAGGCCAGGGATGGAACCTGCATCCTCATGGATACTGGTCGGGTTCATTAACCACTGAGACACAATGACAACTCCAGAAGCTGCATTTTAAAGTACAGGCAGTCCTGGGACTTCATGCTGTGGCACAGTGGGTTAATGATCCAGTGTTGCCGCAGCTGTGGCCTAGGTTGCAGCTGCAGCTGAGATTCGATCCCTGACCCAGGAACTTCCACATGCCACAGGTGTGGCCAAAAGAGCAAAAATAAATAGAAAGTAGAGTGTGGGCAGTCTTCACTCAGAGGCTGACTTCTAAATGTTCAGAACTCAGTTTCACAGGTGATGGTTACATTCCCTAAACAGCCTAGAAGCATTTATTTAATCCTAACAAGTCTTGAAGAGTAGCAGAGATACTAGCTCTGCTCATGTCTGGGCCCTGGATGAGGGAGAGGGTATGTGATACTGAAACAGGGAAAGAAGGAAGGGAAGAAGGCAGAGGGAGGAGGGGGAGGGGGTGGGAGAGAGATGTTGGCCGAAAATGAAATTTTGAAAAATTAAGCTTTTTTTTTTTTTGTCTTTTTAAGACTGCACCCACAGCATATAGAAGTTCCCCGGCTAGGGGTCAAATTGGAGCTACAGCTGAGGCCTATGCCACAGGCACAGCAACGACAGATCCAAGCCACATTTGAGACCTACACCAGAGTTCAGGACAAGGCGCAGTGGTTAACGAATCTGACTAGGAACCACGAGGTTGCGGGTTCGATCCCTGGCCTTGCTCAGTGGGTTAAGGATCTGGCGTTGCCGTGAGCTGTGGTGTAGGTCAAAGACAAGGCTTAGATCCCGAGTTGCTGAGCTTCTGGCGTATGTCGGTGGCTACAGCTCCGGTTCAACCCTGGCCTGGGAACCTCCATATGCTGCGGGAGCGGCCCAAGAAAAGGCAAAACGACAAAAACAAAACAAAACAAAAAGAACCACTGCATCCTTAACCCATTGAGTGAGGCCAGGGATCGAACCTGTGTCCTCATGGATACAAGTCAGGTTCATTATTCCTGAACCACAACGGGAACTCCCTGAAAAATTAATCATTTATGTTGGACATTTCCCTAAGTCATTTTCTGAACTGCATTCTCAATACTTTCCAAGTTAACACTCAGGCCTAAGCCCCTCTCCACCCAGGACTAAAAACTCACCCATATCTGCTTAAATCTGAGCTCCACTGGGAAGAGGGCTGACGATCCTATCAGACTAACTCTTCCATAGCTGACAACTATAGATGCTTCACAAAACATAAAAATTAACCTGAAGGCCTTGGAAAGCAACCAGAGCAATAAGAAAATGAAGGACGGAGGGGGGGTCTCACTTAGAAAAGCCCTGAGTGCTGAGAGCTTTCTGCTGTGGGACCCAGGCAGTGCTCAGCCAGGCAGCTAAAACTGGGAGAGAAGCTCAGCAGTCTACTCACTTGAGGAATGGACAGACAAGGTTTGGGGTGACCACAGCAGCTGGCCAGTGACAGGGGTAGTCCTAGAAAGGAGGGAGCCCCGAATTTTTGCATGTTCTGTCCAATATCTATCTCACCCCCTGAACTGAATTGCATGAGCCTGGCTAAGGCTGAAAGAACTGAACAGATGTTTCAGTTCCTGCCAACCTCAGGGGAGAAAGAGTGTGGAGTTTGAATTCAGCTAACGCTAACACACACACACACACACACACAAAATCAATACTCTTCAGAGGAACACACCAGAATTCAGAGTCTCTACAACACATTACTTACAGTGTGCTCTGAACACAATCTGAAATTAGTAGTCATGTCATGATATAGAAAAATGTGACCTACCCTCAAAAGAAATGACATGTTGTGACTGTCCCCAAGAGGACCCATTCTGGATGCGAGAATTAGTAAATAAGGATGCTAAAGTAGTTCCTATGACTATGCCCATAGATAGAAAGGAAAGATGGTTTTAACTGAATGAACAAATAGGTCATTTTAGTTAGAGAAACAGAAACTATTTAAAAAATTGGAATTCTAGTACTGAAAAACACAACACCTGAAATTTTAAAATTCACTAGATGGGTTTAATAGAAGGCTGGCGATAACAGGATAAAAGAGCCAGTGAACCTGAGGATAAATCAATAGAAATAATCCAATTTGAAAAACAGGAGAAAAAAATGACTGGGAAAAGCGGTCAATATCAAAAGGTCTAACATACATGTAATTGGAGTTCTAGAAGAAAAGGAGAGAGGAAATGGGGTAGAAAAAAAACATTTGAAACCGTAATGACCAAACATTTCACAAACACAGAGAAAGATATATATTTGCAGATTGTAGAATCTCAGTGAACTCAAGAAAAACACACCCAGGCACATTAGAGTCAAACTGCTGAAACCAAAAAGAAAGAAAAATTCTTGGATGCAGCCAGGGAAAAACAAAACACTACATACAGGGAAACAATAATATCAATTACCATTACTTCTGTTAGGGGAAAAAAAAGATGACAAAAGACAGTGTTACGGCTTTGTAAAGAAAGAAAAAGTGCAGAAAGAGGAAACCGTCTATTCAGAATTAGTATAACAAAAATATCCTGCAAAAAATGAAAGGAAAATGAAGACATTTTCAGATGGAAAAAACTGAAAGAATCCATCATCATCAAATCTGCACTACAAGAACTTGTTAAAGGAAATTATTCACACTGAAAGGAAGTGACACCAAAAGGAAAACTTGAATCTTCAGCAAGGAATTAGCAATACTATACGGGTAAAAATTATTTCCTTCTTTACTTAATATACATGTGACTAAAGCAAAAATCAAAGTATTTTATGTATTTTGGGATTTATAACATATAGAAACAATACATAAGACAACAATAGCATAATGAACGGAGGGTAAGGGTAAACGGGCTAAAAATCTGCAAGGTTCTTATATTTTCTGCAAAAGAGTACCTCTTTAATGCCATATAAATAGGTTGTGAAAAGTTGAAGACATATATTATAATCCCTCAAACAGCCACACACACACACCCCTCAAAAAAACAGAATTCCTATTCAAAAAATAAAATAAAATAAGCATAATTTCACAGAGAGAATCCTATGAAAATGTTTGTAGCAGCTTTATTCATAATATCCCAAAACTGGACAGAGCCCAAGTGTACATTAATTAAAGCGCAATGGCTGAGCAACCAGTGGTCTATTCAGACACTGGATACACACAATACCACCCAACAACAAAAGGAAAGAACTACGAGCCAGTGCAACATGAATGAACCTCAGAAACATTATCTGAGCAAAGTCTCTAGAAGAGACTAAATTTATCTCTAGTGAAAATAAAAAGAAACACTGGGATAGGACAAGGTTCGACTGAGGAAGGAAATGAGGGAACGTTCTGGGGAGATAGTTATGTTATGTATCCTAACAGAAGTTTGTATGTACTTGTCAAAACTCCCTGACGGCATTCTTAAAAACTGTGCGTTTCACTATTTACCATAAACAAAAAATAAGTTGTAGCATAAACAAAAACAGCAGGGAGAGTACTGCTGTTTTCAACTTATTATTTTTATTTTATTTTGTTGTTGTTGTTTTAGGGTGGCACCTGTGGCATATGGAGGTTCCCAGGCCAGGAGTGGAATCGGAGCTGTAGCTGCCGGCCTATGCCACGGCCACAGCAATGCCAGATCCGAGCCAAATCTGCAACCTACACCACACCTCAGGGCAGCACCAGATCCTTAACCCACTGAGGAAGGCCAGGGATCGAACCTGCATCCTCGTGGATACTAGTTAGATTCGTTTCCACTGAGCCACGATGGGAACTCCATGTTTTCAACTTATTTTTAAATACAACTCCAAAGAGAGAGAGAGGTATGAACTGATGGATGGTTAGAAAAATGAATAGATGGGTAGATGCATGATAAAGCAAAAGGCTAATTTTAGAATCCAGGTGGTAATTTATGCAGGCTGAATGATGCTTCCCTTCCCTTCCAACCACCCACCCCTCTCCCCTCCGCAAAAAAAAAAAAAAAAAAAAAAAAATCCACATCCCACTCCCAGAAACTTGTGAATATGTTCTGCTATGTGGCAAAAGGGATTTTGCAGGTGTGATTAAGAATCTTAACATGGGAGAATTATCCTGGACTATTCAGGTGGGTCCTATGTAATCACAGAGTCCTTAAAGAGGGGGCCAGGAAGGCCAGAGGTAGAAAAGATGATGTGGTCACAGACGCAGAGGCCAGAGCAACGCAGCCACAAACCAACTAAGAAGTACATCCTCTAGAAGGTGGAAAAAGCAAGGAATAGATCCTCCCCTAGAACTTTCAGAAGGAACAGAACCTTGATTTGAGTCTCAAAAGACTCACTTCAAACCTCTGACCACAGGAACTTACATTACATTTGTGTTCTATTTTTTTTTTTTTTTTTAGGGCCGCACCCGTGGCATATGGAAGTTCCCAGGCTAGGGGTCCAATCAGAACTGCAGCTGCCAGCCTATGCCACAGGCACAGCAACACCAGAGCCAAGCCGAGTCTGCAACCTACACCACAGCCCACAGCAATGCCAGATCCTTAACCCACTGAGCAAAGCCAGGGATCAAACTCAGATCCTCATGGATATTAGCTGGGTTTGTTTCCACTGAGCCCCAACAGGAACTTCCCACTTGTGTTCTTTTAAGCTGCTAAATTTATCATCATTTGTTACAGCAGCAGTAAGAAGCTCATGCATAGATACATGTCTATGCACAATTCTTTCATCTTTTCTGTATATTTGGAAATATTCATGACAATCTGTTGAACTTAAAAACCTCCCATTGGCTAAGGGTAGGAATTAGGTAAAAGGTGAACTAACTGAACTATCCAACACAAGTATCTGATTGGCTAACAACCTCCCAACTCTTCCAAACTTATTTAAAAGTTTTAAGTAGAACCCTGATTAGACATTAGAATTCATAATTGTCATGATCGCTAAAATTACAATCAGTAGAGAGGGGAAGTGAAGTAAATTGGACATTGCAGAAGAAAGCAATGTTTTTATTTAAAGAACCCACCCCATGGAGAGGTCAGCCTGGTAGCTCTCCTGGATCCTGTTCCCCAACATGGTAAACATTTATTTCTTCCTCTGCTTGTAAACCCATAGGTTCTCCAGAATACTTAAGTTCTGTTGTTATGGTTGATTGTTTTTCTCCTTCCAAAGAATCCAGGAATGGAAGGAAGATTGTAGGATGGATAGACAGCAGCCATTCAAATGACTGGCTCAGTAATTTACATACACAGGGTATTTGTTTTAATTAAGTGCTTATGAATCAAGAATCCACTGTGTTAGAGAAAAACAGGCTCTTCTTTACACAGATAATAAAAGGTTTGGGTCTTGTTTTGGGTTGTTTGGTTTTTTTTGTTTTTTGTTTTTTGTTTTTTTTTTGAGGTTTTTGATTACCCAGATCTGGAAGTTAGTCTTCATTGCATCATCTTAAAAGCGCAAATTGCCTTTGAAAAGAACAGTAAAAATGCATATCAAAGCGAAAACAAAAAGCAGGCAAAGCTTAAAGCTGATTTCTAAATGTATGGGGTTGCAAAATGGCAAACAAAAACTGAACAAAAATTTTAAACCAAGTTTATAGCCCAAGCCATGAATAAAAATAGAAATGAGAGTCGTGCATGGAAGAAACTCATACCCAGCCTCTACCGAGCTGTGTTCTCAGGAAGGGAGAGATCTGATTTCTCAAAATCTGTTTTTCAAGCAAAATGAATAAAATATCTCAAATATTTTATTATAAGTGCCAAACATGGCAGATGGCATTTGCATGGAGATTATATAATCACATTGAAAACTAACCATAAAGTTCTAAGAATATCCACAGAGTGAAAATACCTCCACCTCATCCTCTCTGCTCATCAGAATGGCTCTCCTACAGGGAGGGCCCACCGTCTCTGAAGCCCAGAGAGAAATGCAATCAGGGGAGGATTCCATTTCTCTGGCTCCAGACTCAAATTTGAATCAAGAGTTCAGTAAGTGCCAGTGTCTTCTCATTATCACCAACACCCAAAACCAACTGGTTTTAACCCAACATAGCCACTGAATTAAAAAAGGGTATACGCACTTTGTAGAAACTTGCATGCTCTTCTCATGAAACACCCAAATTTGCATTTCAAGTCAATATTTTTTTCGAGCACCAATTATATTTTCAGCAACCACTTTATGTTTTGGTTAGAGCTAGGCCTGAGTAGCATTTCAGTACATGTTTTAGGATAAATAAATTTATGAATGAATGAAGTTATGTTTTAAGACATGGTCTTATTCTCTAATGAAACATGAGGGCAAGTCTCTTCCCCTCAATAAGATGACAAGCTTCTTCTTTTCTAACAAAGACCCAACCTTCATTCCACTGCACCTAACAAAAGTGGCACACTGAGCCATTTTTCATTAAATCAGCTTTATAGAGCTGTAATTGACATCAAACAAAATTCACCGATTTTAAGAGTACAAGTAGATGAATTTAATGTTTACAATCATTGCTATAACCAAGATCCAGAAAACTGCCATCAAAAGCTTTTTTTCCTGCTCATTGCTGTTAACTTTATCTCCTACTCCCTGCTCCCAAGAAACCATGGTCTATCACTATTGTTTTATCTTTTCTAGAATTTCATAGAAACTGAATCATACGGTAGGTAGTCTTTTGTGTCTGGCGTCTTTCCCTTATCATAATGTATTTGAGATTTATCCATGTTGTCATGTGTATCAGCAGTTCATTTATTTTGATTCTGAGTAGCAGTCCATTGTATGGGGGTACCACAACTGATGGCTATTTGGACTGTTTTCAGTTTTGAAGAGTATGAATAAAGCCGCTATGACCCACAACTCTTTGCATGGACATGTTTTTTGTTCTCTTAGGAGTAGTTTCTGGGTCAAATGGCAAGTGTGTATTTGACTTTATAATAAGTCACCAAACTCTTTTCCAAAGAAGCTGTAATGTCCTGCATTACCACCAGCGGTGTTTGACAGTTCCAGGTGTTGTGCATCCTCCTCAATACTCAGTATGATCAGTCTTTTTAATTTTAGACACTCTGGTGGGTACCGAGCGGGCTCTCACTTTGCATATTTCTCTAGTGACTAATGCCATTGAATACCTCTTTGCGTGCTTGACAGGTCAATTCTGATATCTAGGTGTGGGGTGGTATATTCTTAATGATAGAATCAGAAGGCTCAAAGATGCGCTCCCTGGACATAGTCACTTGTAAATCCAGAGCTAGGCAGATTCTGGAATGACTGTCTCGAGATCAGACCACACCAAGAAAAGATACACACATTAAAAAGATCCACACTTTATAGAAAAATCTTCCAAAACTCAAGTTGAATTGTTAAAGGCCAGATTAATTATCTGCCTTTCCTTCTTTAGGGGGAGAGGGGAGGAAAAAAAGAAAAACACTCCTCTCACAAATAGAAAGAGCTGGAAATGATACAGCAGTCCCTTCTCCAGCAGACACCCCCACATAATATATCACTAGCTATCAGATGGCCGTCTGAGATCTGAAGGCTTCAGAACATGAAATTTGCCTCTCAAAAGAACCAAATGTTAAACTCTGCTACACATGCCATTAGTCTCTTACAGCATTCAATTTTCTCTTCATCTTATTATTTTTAGGTAGGATTCAAAACACCCACCAGGGATATATTTTTTTTATGAGCTAGAATGTTGTTTTGGTAGAAAATGTGTTCAACTCCTAATCATTTGTCAAGGATTTTTTTTTTTTCATATGAGATGTAGCTTTCCATCTACTTAAAGTACAGTAAATTACTCATATTCAGGACATCAAAAAATGTCACCCCTTTACTTAGGAAAAGAATAAAATCAGTCTCCACAATTATCCTCTCCATCACTAACAGTCCTGGAAAAAGTCTTAGAAAACTTCTCTCTAACCCTTCCAAATCGTCTACTAGAAACTGGCGTAAACCTTGAAAATGTCTCCTCCCAATTTTCCATCTTTGTTCCAACTGTATACTCAGACATCTGCTTTCCAGCCTTTAAGGTGGATTTTTTTTCCCAAAAGCCCAAAGTTTCTTCAGAAGCAACTTATATAATAATCTACTTTTTCATCAAAGAAGAAGAGCAAGAGAAAAAAAGACATGAAGCAAAATCCTATTTATAGCTGAGATCCATTAATTTGCATCATTCTTCTGTAACCCTAAACTGTATCTGGTTGGAGATTAGGAATTTAGTTGGCCGGCCTATATTTTGACTGTGCAGGTGTATAAATATGACCATGATGAAATGAAAATCTTTCTTCCAGGGACACTGGGTGGACCCACACTTTTTGTAAACTATGGGTGATGGGTGATGGGTGATGGTCATTGCATTGGCAACAAACTGGATTTTAGTTTCTTCTTTGGGATAAGGAGACTATTCCATTTCCATAGCTATATAATACATGATTTATTTCTTCAACAAGCATATTTTCCAATGCAAGATCTGCCACATTAAATCCAAATATAAATTTAAATGCCTGAGATTTAGCCAAGAAACAGATTGGGTATCAAATGAGAACATCATGGTATTTCACACACTTAGGTGTTAATTACTCTAACTAGGACTGATTCCCAAAGGCACTTTGCTTGACATCCATCAATTAGTCCTTTTGTGGAAATCTAAGTCATCTAATCAGTTGCAAAATTCAGGAAGATTGATAAACACAATTATGGCTGCTCTCTCTATTTCCTCACGGAAATTCTTTGCCATCATCTACCTCTAGAGTCAGCCCCAAGATCTTTTAACTCAGAAAGAACTACCTCCACTGCCACCCCCAATATACTCCAAGGCCCCCAAACCCACACCATCCCTAAGCCAACCTTTGCACCCTTCATCTCTTTGGTCAGAGGAAGAAGAAAAACACAGGCCAATCCATTTCTGTAGGGGTGCTTGTTGTGACTCAAAGTCTTGGTCTGCTTGAAGGCAAATCCACACCACAATGAGCAACAGAGGGAATCTGCGAAGAACATCTCTCATCTCAGAGCCACCATTTGAATAAGCAGAGGCACTGGTTTTGCCTTTTCCTAAAAAATTCACTATACACGGTAATTATATAAACCACGTCATTAGTAACGTTTTCCCGAAATCATTTTTAATAGGTCTAAAGCATGGTTCTCCTCTTTAACAATAGGCCCACCTGTGGGTATACGATGAAGGAAGGTGAGAACAACTTCCCTCCCCCCTTGTCTACACACTGAGGCTCATGCCACCCTAGAGCTGAAGACGCAGAAGCCTAGAAGGGCCACTGCCTGGGCACTCTGAGGGCAGGCCAGCGCCTTGGGGAGTCTTTCCCCGACAAGTGCCAATAGCTGCCTTCCCTCTCACCTCCTCCCACCACCGACAGGGCAGAGCTATGACCATGTCACTCTGGACCAGTTCTTCTATCACGTTGCTGCCAATAAATACTTACTGATGGGCCCAGCAAAGCCCTCTGAACCCCGGAGGCTCACAAAGCCTGTGCCTCCTCCTACTTAGCCAGACTTTGCTCGCCATGGAACCCAAGGACGAAGATTTCCGGGGTCACCCACCTTCACAATCCCTGACTGCCAAATGCAATTATCAAAGAGAGATCACTGAAGGGAGAGAAAGAAACACAGCTCAGAATATGACATGTCCAGTAAAATGGCACCATGGCGGTCCCCCAGCATTCACTGCTGACCATTCACGAGTCCTTCCCTCCACTCAGCTCCTTCTAAGCACTCGTGATTCTCACAAGCTTAGAAATGAAACGAGGAGTTCCCACTGTGGCTCAGTGGGTTAAGAACCTGACATACTGTCCGTTAGAATGCAGGTTCAATCCCTGGACTCGCTCAGTGGATTAAGAATCTAGCATTGCCGCAAGCTGCAGGTGCAGCTAGGATCCTGCATTGCTGTGGCTGTGGCATAGGCAGGCAGCTGCAGCTCCAATTTGACCCCTAGCCTGGGAACTTCTATATGCTGCAGGTACAGCCCTAAGGAAGGAAGGAAGGAAGAGAAAGAAATGAAATGAGAAAGCAAAAAGGAAGCCACAGAATGTGTAACACCGAGTCTCCGATTCTAAGAGCCCGGTGACCCAAAAGGTCCTCTAATCCAACAATGCTGTTTTACAGATGAAAACACTATGGCCAAGAGAGGGTAGGTGAGGCTTACCCAAGATTATTCTGACAGCCTAGAACTGATTTCGTGTACCTTCTTTCCTCTATCTTCCAAAATAAATAGCTCTAAATTACCATATCGGTAATAATAATAAACCACCATATTTGTTGTGTGGTTATTATTGCCAGACACGGTGCTAACTACCTTTCATAGATTATTTCATTTAAACCTCACAACCATCCTATGAAGCCCGTACTCTCATTATTCCCAAGTGGGAGATGAAGAAACTGCACCATGTTTAAGCCACTGGCTGGAGGTCAAAGAGCAAGTGGGTAGAAGAGCCTATGCCTTTAGCTGAATGTTCTACGCACACGACCAATCAACACTCCTGTCGTGACCCTAGGCACATCCTGAATCATCACTATATAAACTACTTCCAGGATCCTTGCAGATCTTGTGTGGTTATAGAGAACCAAGACAACCCAATTCCTCCACATATCAAAAAACAGATTGCAACTGCCTGCCCATGAGTAGCATCTGACGGACTGTTTCTGTCCTCGAAGGTCCAAGCAAGCTGGACTGTCTACAGAAAGGCCAAGTCCACATGACATAACCTTGAAAAAACAAACCTTTGTTTGGTATTTAAAGGACTCCTCAGTATCTTCTGCTTGCATTAATACTGCCCCCAAAATGTTTTTTACCCTACCACCTCCAGCAGGTACGGGCATCTAACTCTGCCTCTGAAAGCCTAACACGAACACAATCGCCTAGCGGACAGCATCCCAGAGCTGGGTCCACATTCACCAGCAACCCCCAGGGTCCATGGAGGATCCAGAGCAGACTTTCCACTCAACTTTCACATCAACTCCACCCCGTGAAGTTACAGAAAGAAGGCACAGAGACTTCCTGTTGAAGAAGTCTGATCTAGGATATTCATTTGTTTGTTTTGGTTTGATGTGGTTTGGTTTGGTGGAGCCCACAGCATGTGGAAGTTCCAGGGCCAGTTACTGAACCCATGCCACAGGAGCAACCTGAGCCATAGCTGTGACAATGCTGCATCTTTAACCTGCTGAGCCACCAGGGAACTCCTGGGCTGGGATATTCTGAAATGTATAAAGGGCTGGCAGAGAAAATCTGAGCTGAGTTCCTCATATCAGCAATATTCCCCATCTGGGGACATGGAAATGGCTGGACGGAAAGACACAGAGGCAGTCTAGGGCAGGGGTTGGGTTCAAGAGAGTGGGCAATATAGTCAGAGTAAATCTTTTCCAAGCTTGGAGACCTTGGGCAAGTTGTGAACCTCTCTGAGCCTCAGTTTCCCCATCTGTAAAAGAGGAAGAACAATACTCCCTCAGAGAACCAGTCGGATGATTAAATGAGATAATATATTGTGTCTAGCACAGTGCCTAGAACACAGTAATATAATTATCATTCCTTACGTTTTTGTTGAATTAATTCCATCTCTTTTCAGTGGAGAGAGAACTTCTCATCTTCATTGCAGAAGAGGAAAGAAGGACAAGATGAGGGGAGGGAGGTAGAAAGTTAGGTGGAAAATTTTAATGCCAGTGAATCCTGAAGCCAACAGAGTCTAAGGAACAATGCTAAGTCTGGGTGCAAAAAGAGAATCCAGCCAATTATACCTAGCTTCCAGTACTTTTCAAGTACATATTTATAGCATATGTTTAGGTGTTTATGCTGTATATATAATTAGCCATTTTTCTTTAGTGTATCCAGTAATTATTTTATCAAATGCACATCTGTTTTAATTAGGCATGTACACACTTTACTATACTGTAAAATGTCAAACACACTGTAAAACAGCTCAGAGTACATTAACACATAAAAACAAAAATTCATTTGACATATCACAAACAGCTGCAAGACGCTCACAGACCCAACCAGCTGCTCCTCAACAACTCAGAGCCAATGGCTGTTCCACTGGGTCCTTGAGAGACTGTGCCCAGGATGGAGCTGCACCGTCTGCTTTCTGTTCTCCTGCCTCAACTCAACAGATATGGTGCCTAGGGAAGCACATGGGGCTTGGCTGGTGCCACACATTCTGGCCTGTCTTCAGCTTGCCGAGTTGGAGAGTCTCAGTGCAGCTAATAATACCAAATACTCAACCCTAGAGGAGGCCTCAGCTGCCAACTGTAGATGCCCTCATTAGACAGAGAGGGATCCTGAGAACCAGGGGGAGGAACTGAGTTAGTGAATGGACTGAGGTCATCATCCCTGGGCCGTTCCATGCCCAATCCAGTGCTCCTTCTATTCCAGTGGTTTCTAAGCCTGACTGCATCAGAATCATCTGGAGCACTGGCATAAAAATGCCAGTCCCCAGGGCCCCACCCTGACTGAGAACTTTTACGGGAAGTTGCAGGTACAGCCCAGGAACATATATTTTAACAAATATTGCTAGTAATCCCAAAGCTACTTTGTATGAAGTATATATAAAGAATTCCTACAACTCAAAACTAAAAAGATACACATCTGGAAAACTTGAATAAACATTCTATAAAGAAGATGTAAAGATGGCCAATGAGCATATGAACAGTGCTCAATTTCATCAATCCTCAGGGAAATGCAAATGAAAAACCACAACGAGGTATCACTTCATATCCATTCAGAGAGCTGGGATTAAAAACACTAACACCACAAAACGTTGGCGAGAATGTGGAGCAACTGGAACTTACACCCATTGCTGGCAGGAGTAGAATATGGCACAGTCATTTTGAAAAGCTATTTGTCAGTTTCTCATAAAGTAAAACATACATCTGTCCTGTGTTCCATCCCTAGCCATTTCCTCAAGACAAATAAAGACATATGTCCAAGAGTGTTCACAGCAGCTTTATTCATATTCTTCAGGAAACAACTTAAATACCCATCAACAGAACGATGGTAGGATAAACAAATTGTAGTATATGCATATGAAGGAATACTACTCAGCAATCTAAAGGAACTATTGATACATGCAAGCTAATGGATGACTCTCACTGGCATTATGCTGAGTGAAAGAAGTCGGACACAAAATTGTACACTCTTTATGCTTTTCCATTTATATGCGATACCGTTTATATAAACTTGTAGAATGGCTGAAGCTAGTCAATGGGGATAGTCAGAATATGGAGAAGGATGGGTTTGATTGGGGAGGGATTTTCTAGGGTAATAGCAATGTTCTATGCTTTAACAGGGGTGTGAGTTCCATAGACGTACACATTTATAAAAATGTATCAAACTGTACACAGAAGATCCACAGTTTTCCCTGTATGTATATAATACCTATATATGCATAGATATACATATTTATGTGTATATTTAAAAGAGAGGATTTACGTAGATAGATAAATAGATAAATAGCAAGTTCTATAGGAACCTATTTTTATGAACCTATTGCTATCTACCCTCTCGATTCATATATTCCCTCCTTTACCAGTATTTCTGATACCTCCCAAATAACCTACTTGTATTCAAATCCTTGTCTCAGGCTCTGCTTCTGGAAAATTCAATCTAAGACAGTCACATTGCCAGTGAGTTAGGATCTGAGATTTGAAAACAAGTCTTCCTGATTTCGAATCCTTAGCACATCATGCTGCCTCTGACACACACAGTGGAAGACTTTATCGCACCATTATCAATCTATGACAGATCAAGTAATCAAAACACAACAACAACAAAAGGAATTTTTGTGGGATATAAGGTTAATTTATAAGGTTAAGTTAGCATGTATTAGAATACATATCCTATACCTTACAGAGAGCACACCTTCTTTTTAAGTATTTTACTGAAAAATTCTTAATACATTCTAAAAATTAGAAGTTATTTAGGCCACAGTCTCTTAAAAAGGTACAATAAAACCAGAAGTTAATAACTAATGTTTAAATAAATACATCCAAAAAGAAAACTTTCTAAATCCCTGGGAATTAAAAAGAAAAACATCTTTCCTACATGATATGGTCAAGGGAGAAATAAAAAGTGCAACAGGAGCTAAAACGTACACATACATATATGTACATTTATAGGATACAAGTACAGGCTAAAGCTGTAATTTTTAATAACAAGCAGCTTCAAATATTCTGGAGTATTTTTAAAAGAAAGATAATAAAGTTTTTTCAACTCAAGAAGCTAAGGGGAAAAATGACAAAATGTAACTCAGGCAAGGAAAGAAGATAATGAAGATAAATAAATACATAAATGAATTTAAAAACAGAAAAGCAAAATTGATAGATGATACCAAGAGCTGGTTCTTTGAAAATTCAATAAAACAAACAAAATCTCTGGATAAGCTAATCAATAAAAACAGAAAGTAAAATCATACATAAATACATTTAGTAATGAAAGATGATAGAGGAATAGATGCACAGAAGATTTTAAAATTATAAGTGAAAAATTCACCAGGTATGTAAATACATTAGCAAATCTCAATGAAATGGGTAATTCCAGCCGGGGTAGGACTGCATAAGGGATAACAAACTGACTCAGGAAGGAGTAAGTTAATCTTTAATTATCCCCCATAAAAATTCTGGATCCATGTAGTTTTATAGGTAAGCTCTTATAAATCTTCAATGAGGAGAAAACCCCCTACCATATAAGCCATTCTAGTATACAAAAAAAAAAAAAAAAGAAATTGCCCAATTTATTTCACAAAGTTATCTTAACCATATACCAAGCTCTGACAAAACGGTACAGGCACACACAAATATAACAGGTCTGCAGAGAAACATTAACACAGCAAGCCCAAGGCTGCTAGCTTTTTTTAAAAAGCCTACTACAAGAATGGTCCTTGGGTGGCATCCAGGAACTTGGAATTCTGGAAGTTCCCATCCCCCTGATTGATAAGGGGGGCTGACTGTGTCCAAACTGTTTATGCAAACAATATGCCTGACACTGAACACCAGCTTTCCATCTGGCAGTCTGGAATTTCAGTACAGGCCTAACCGAGGCTGCCTTCCTGATCAGCGTCCAGTGAAAACCCTAGACACTGAATCAAATGCGCTTCCCTGCTAGACATCATTTCACATGCACTGACACTTGTGGCTGGAGGAATTAAGTGCGTCCCATGTGACTCCACCGGGAGAGGACTCGTGAAAGCTCACGTCTGGTTTCCCCCTGATTTTGCCCCATATGCGGTTCCCTTTGCTGGTTTTACCCTGTATTTGTTCACTGCAAAAATCAAAGTATAAGTGTGACTATCCACATGCTGAGTCTTATGCGTTCTCCTCACAAATGAACAAACCTGAGGATGGTCCACACAAAAGGCCACAGCCCTTATGTATAGATGCTAAAATTTCTTTCTTTCTTTTTTTTTTTTTTTTTTGCTTTTTAGGGTCGCACCCAAGGCATATAAAGGTTCCCAGGCTAGAATGCCGCATCCTTAACCCACTGAATGAGGCCAGGGATCAAACCCACGTGCTCATGGATTCTAGTCAGGTTCAGTAAGCACTGAGCCACAACGGGAACTCCAAAATTTCTAACTAAAACACTAGTGAATACTAAAATAATAATTGTCTAAAGCCAAGTTTTAGTTTGCAATATGAGTATTAAAAATCTAGTCATAGGAAGAGTCTTATAACAGAGCAGCTCATAGCAGCGCATTAAGTTTTAAAGCATATGATGTTATCAGAAGACATTCAGTAATAAAAGTTAACATTAAATCCAAACAAATATCTTAACCAAAAAATAAAAAAGGATATTTCGTTGTTTCCTTTATCCTGAATATAATGAAGAACATCCTCAAACATTCACCATCAAAATACAAAAGAGTAAAATATAGCTCCTAAAGCCATTCTCATTTAAAACTGAGACCAAAATACAAATTCCTACTGTAACCACTAAACACTGTCTAGAAACTCTTCACGGTGCAATAAAATCTGAAATAAAAATAAGAAGTATTTACATTTTTAAAAGGAAGAAAAACTTACATGTCTAGAAAATTCAAGACTTTGGCAAGTTATCTGAATATCGGAAAAATATTTTAAGAAGTAATTAGCTTTACTTTATGCCATTTATCAGTACTTAAAAAACACAGAACTCTGAAATAGACCATGCTCAAAAGCCGCTTCACAATATCTAGAAATAATAGCAACATGAGTGACCCATAGGAAGTAAATTGAAAATTCTCTTGACTATACTGGGAGTTCCCGGCATGGCTCAGAGATAACGAACCCAACCAGTATCCATGAGGATGTGGGTTCGATCCCTTGCCTCGCTCAGTGGGTTAAGGATCTGGGGGTGTCATGAGCTGTGGTGTAGGCTAAAGACATAGCTCAGAGCTGGTGTTGCTGTGGCTGTGGTGTAGGCCGGCAGCTGTAGCTCCAATTCGATCCCTAGCCTGGGAACTTCCATATGCTATGGGTGCAGCCCTTAAAAAAAAAAAGACCAAAAAAAGACCAAAAAAAATTCTCTTGAGTATATTAAAAACTTGAGATATTTCTTGGATGAGAATATTAAGTATTAAACTACCAATTCTAGAGTTAATTAATAGCTTGAATATAATGAGAGACTGAATATACAAATGGGCAATGGCCAGACCTGTGTAAAAACAGAACTCTGACTCATAATCTATAGCAAACTTGCCTAGGAAACCCACCCCCTTATCTAAATAAGTAGCCTAGGAAGCCAGCCTGCTCTAAGTCAGACTTACAGGAAATCAGACTATTATCTCTAGAAACAATCCAAAAAGTTAAATAATAACTTCTATAATAAATAATAACTTCTATAACAATCAGCCCAAAATGGCCAGGACTTGATTAATAACTGACAGCATCCCTACTTACAACGTAGGACCAACAGAGAAAGCCAAATATGTACCCCTAACCAATCACACAGATGCCCCACTTTGAGCTCATCCATCTCTAGCTTCTCCATGCCAACAGCCTTCAATCAGGGCACACCTGAGGCCTCTCTCTTTTTTTTCCACTATAAAGCTTCCGTGCTCCTCTCCCTGCCTTTGAGTGTCTGCCAAAATACAAGGGATGACGGCTGATTCCCATGCTATAAAAAACCCTGAATAAATAGCTTTGTTTGTTCTCATTTGGTCTGTCTTTTTATTTCTAAAATAATATCAAACAAATTCCAGTAAGACTTTTTTTTTACCTTGGCAAAATAATTCTAAAGTTCATCTTTTAAAGATAAACATCTGAGAATAATCAAGAATGCTTTTTAAAAACAAAAGCAATGAGAGGACACTAGCTCTACTGTGTTTTAAAACAATGAATAAAGCAATACACATATTTAGCCTTGAGCCAAACACTAATATGTGTAAATTTTTAGTACCTAATAAAAGAGTTATCACAAATCAGTAGAGAAATGAGGTCTGTTCAGTCCTTAATGCTGTGAAAATCTCCCCATTTAGGGGAGAAAGTTCATTTGAAAACATTATCTCAGAAATATTTCAAAGTCAATTTTAGACATATCAAAAAGGTAAATATAAGAAGTTAAATGATTAAAATAAACTATAAGATCATATAGGTGAATAGTATCTAATCTCTAAATGTCTAAAAAGAAAGAAAAAAGGGGAAACAATCAATCAATGTATAATTTATGCATTTAAAATAAGGCAAAAATGTTTATAAAATACCATACAAAAATTATGAAATATATATACATATGGCACTGGTGAATATATGAACAGAAAAATGGACAGAGTACATGGAAAAGTCACAAACAAAAATAGAATAGCAAGTCACTACAGAAAAACAGGCAACAATTCAAGTAATAAGCTGCAGCTTTCTGGCTCTCAAATTAGTCATTTTCTTAAAAATAGGATTACCCAGTGCTGATGAGGTAGAGTGAAAAGGAAACTCACTGCTGGCTGGGTGGATTGTAAGTGGTATAATCTTTTTGAAAAGTGTTTTGGCAATGCGTATGAAGAGCTTGAAAAATATTCCTATCAGTCAAGTCATCCAGCCTAAAAACAGGAGAAAAGCATCATGCACACAGAGATGCTGAATTCAGTACGATTTATAAGAACAAAGAGGATGGAAACAACTGAAATGCTTCAGAATGGGAGACTGGATAAGTAAATTACGGTGCATTCCAAAGAAAATGTTACTCGCTTATCTTAAATGTTTTTATAAAGAGCTTTTGGTAATATGGGGAAATGCTTATGTCAATTATTAAGCCAAAAAGCAAAAAAGTTTTCATATGTTCAGTCCCATATGATCTCAATTATGCAGTTTAACAAATACACATTTATACATGCATATACATATATGTATATGTGTACGTATGCCAAAACGGAGCTTGATTGTCTCAGAGGGTAGAATTATGGGAGACTTTTTGATTCTTCCTACTTTTCACCACTTTTTTCAATTTTCTAATTGAAAAAAGACGCAGGGGTGGAGACTTTGTTTAAAAAGATGGAAAGCTAGTTTGTCCAGGTTTCTTGTACCAATATTAGAAGAGTTCTTTTGTGGGTTTTTTGGGGGGTTTTTTGCAGGGGTTTTTTTTGGGGGGAGGGGTTGTTTTTAAGAAAAGGGACTTAGAAAATGATACACTATGCATTGGTGACTGGGGTAAAGGGTTACCTGATTAAATAACTGCTGAAGAGGAAGGCCTTTAGAGATCGATATAACCCCTCATTCAGACCCAGTTGACATAATAACCTTGGAAGTGTCCCTACAACCTTCCAGAAACTGCCAGCTCTTCCGATGTGCAGCCAAAGGTGAGCTATTAATCCTAGGAGCACTGAAATCTAAACCAGTTGTGAGAAGTTCTCAAGTTCTCTCTCTCTCTCTCTTTTTTTTTTTCCTTCTCTGATGTTTTGAAACCAGTTGTTTGGGCTTCCATCCATGATTTGCAATTATAAAGCCTTTTTAAACCCTCTGGTTTTGCCCACATGCTGTAGAAATCAGTATGAAAGTGAGAGTCTGTAATACGACTTCACCAGGGAAAAAGCCCAAGCAAATGCCACGTAACTCAGAACAAGGGATGTTTCCAATCAATAACCTTGGCATCTTCCTAAATCTTTTCACAGTTGTTCTTGTCTTGCCTTGGAATACACACTTGGTTCACCATCCGTGGGAGGTGTGCAGCCTGTTTAATCCTAATACTACTGATCAGAACTGCTCTACAAATAGCATGTGCTGTTGTTTTTCTAACCAATCCCTCAATTCCCCATGTGCTTATTAGCGGGGAGTCTCTCTCCTGAGACTCCTCCTACCCTCTGATAATCCAAACTGGCTGAGAACATTCCTCCAAGATGGCGACTCCTGTGGCAGTGACCACAGCTCTTTCCAGGAGCTTCACCCAGTTCCTCAGGGCTCAGCTACTCAGACGAAGCATGCACGTTGGGGCCCGAGGTTTAGCTCTCAATGCTTTGCCTCACTAACATGGCCACATCCAGCTACCACTTGGGTCCAGAGAGCAGAGTCCCAGGGTCCCTTTCCTCCAGAGGTCTGGACTTTGCCTTCCGGACCCTAAAAGTACAAAGAGCCTAACTAGACAGCGTCTCCCCCAAACAAAAATGCTGCTCACCCTATCTTCTACAGTGGTTTCCTCTTATAGTTTCCTCTCTTCTTGTCCAAGCCCTTCCCCTCATTTCTTCTATCTCTTCTCTCCTAGTCATCCTCCTCTTCTCTATCTTTTTATTCATTGAGAACAAATATTGATCCAATATGGTACTAGGACATAAGTGATAACGGAGTAAGACATTTATTCATGCTCTCCAAAAGTCTGTAACCTAGTCATAGAGAGAAGACTGGCAAAAGACAGGAACAATCAGATGCTAATTTTATTTCTACTTCTCATCTTTCTCTCATTATTTATATACATCATACAAAAAGGCTGAAATACAGCTTCAGCTTACAGAACAATAATAAACTTTGATGGACTTTCCATTCTATTTCAGTAATACATTCCCAGTCCATGGTGACCTCTTAGTACATGAGATAATTTATTTCTGTGGGTGTTTCAGAATGAGACAAACTTTGCAGAACTGAGCATTCTTCCAATTAGTGATGAGGTGAAAACAAAACAAAACCAAAGCAATGCAAACATATGCTTTCTTGGGATAGAACATAATGGAAGACTATGAGAAAACAAATGTGTCTGTACGTAGGAATGACTGGGTCACTATGCTGTACAGAAGAAATGGCACAATGCTGTAAATCCCTATACTTTAATAATAAAAAAAAATAAGCGTATCAAGTCAGCCAGGAGCCCTGAAAATGCAAGATTATTCCTACAATGTATGTCCAAGCATTTCTTCATCTAATGGGCCCTCCAGGCAGCCCTGGGAAGACAAGTGCATGGTTTTATAGGCAATATTCTCAAAGGGCTTATTCTGATGATAGTGTGAAAAGAGCCAACCCCAAAGAAAGGCTGGACCCCTGGGGTTGAGACCATTCCCCTGCACAAAGGTAAACTAGAGAACTGAGGCAATGATCTGAATAATTCCATCTCACCTCTCCTCCTTCATCTTATCTCAAGAAAGGCTTCGGAGAGCTCAGACAAAACTCGGTGTCCTGCCTTTGCCTTTGTTTTCCATATTCGCTTAATTATCCAGATAAATACAGTATCCGCCTCTTTACTGGGGGGCAGGGAAAACGGTCAAAAAAACTTCACATCTTTATCAGCTACTGGGGAAAAAATAATCTGTAGCCCTGCACCCAGGCAATGTGACACATTTTTTTGTCAGTTTTCTTTTTCCCAGTGGGTGAAATTTAACCACTACTTTGTTAGTGAAGGTCTAGTCATTCCCCAGAGGAAAATTATAGGCATGAAGATATAACCTCTGCCATGCCACAGATGAGCTTAAAAGGATAGATTTCTAGGTCTAGCCACCGTTTTGAAATTAGGTTTTAAAGGATTCGGTTTGTTGCTATGAATTTAAGGGGCAGAAGGGGCCAACAACCACTTACAGTTCTCAAAAATAACACCGAGCAAGAATATTTCCATCCTATTACAGCTCTGAAGAAGGATAAAAAAAATAAAAGCTCCCTGTTGGACAAAAGTGAATTAACGATGGCCACAAATACCAACGTTAACTCTGCATTATTGAGATTCACACACTCACTTCATTACCAAAGCATCCTCCAGATTAAAACAGACATAACTAGTAGCTTGAAACTAAGAGTAAAGAGCTGCCTGGCCATCACTCTGTCAATTTCATCTCACGACTCTTTCCCCTGACAGCTTCTTCCAGGATATTTCAACCAGCTGTAAAATCTGCCTTCCCCTTCTTTTCTCCCTTTAAAGGAAAAGCCTGCCAGAGGATTTGGGTGCATTAGGACAGACTTTATTAAACAACTTAATCCATCTCTGCCTGCCTAGCAGGGCCTGGGGAGTCCTAATTAATCAATAAGCATTTATTGAGTGTTCCAATGTGCATAACAGTCCTGAGTCAGATGCCGTGAAGCCTTCAAGACCTAGTTAGGAAAATAGAGCACATTGCCTCCTAAAGGCTTTCCTGACAGTGAGTTAGTACAGGGGGAAAAAGGATAGAGTATTTGTTGGAGGCCTCCTGGGTAACAAATGCTGCACGAGATGTCCTATATACAATATGATTTTCCTTAATCTGTATGTTTGCTAAGGCAGCCATAACAAAGTGCCCCCGGACTAGGGGGCTCAAACAACGGAACTTTATTTCCTTGTACTTCTGCGGGCTAGAAGTGTCAGCTGTTGGTTTTCTTCTGAGACCTCCCTCCTTGGCTTGTAGGTGGAAAACAGAGGGAAAACACCTCCCTCTGTTTTCACATGGCCCTTCCTCTGTGCACACTCATACCTGTGTCCCAATGTCCCCTTTTTATAAGGACACCAGTCCTATTGGATTAGCCCCCCACCCCCACCCTGCAGAGACCTAATTTTAACTTAATTACCCCTCTAAAAACATTATCTTATATATTGGAGGGTTAGGACTTCAATGTATGAATTGTGGGGTGTAGGGCACAATTTAGTCTATAATTCTACAACAGAGGTGAAAGGATTAAGTCCAGTAGTGAATAATTAAAAAAAAAAAGAAAAAGTAGCTTAAAGGTAACAGAAGTTTATTTCTCACTTTCAAAAAGATAAGAAATGGTCCAAAACTGAAATAATGATCCATGGTGGGAGAGACCCAGGTATCTTTCATAGCTTCCATTTCCAAGGTCACCTCATGGTCCAATATGGCTGCTGAAATTCCAACCATTAAGTCTATATTCCACTTTGGTGATTCTGTTCTCAGAAAGGCTCTCCCTCCACAGTTGTAAGATAGCTGCAGCATCCTCAGGATCTACCTTCCCTAAGCTTCTAATCCAGTGGGAAAGAGCAAGAGCCTCTTTTCTAGAAGTACCAGCAAAGTTATACTTGTGACCCACTGATCCTGATTAGGTCACATGCTTATTGTGGTGGTCAGGGGAAGGGGACATACTGATCACCTTGGGTCTAGACACCTACCTAGCCTTGGGGTAAGAGTGTGACCATCAGGAATTCCTGAGGGAACTTTCATTTAATGTTTTACTAGAAGGACAAATGGATGCTGTGCAGGACAAACCACAATGTCCACAGCACGTTAGCCACATTTTTCAGATGAGTGCATGAGACCCAGAGAAGCAAAGTTACCTGCCCAGGGACCCACTCAAGTGCCAGAGCTAGGATTCAAACCCTACTGTCTGATGGCAAAATCCTTCCCCTTCTTACCCTGTTACCTTCCTAGATTCAAAGCCAGAGGACATGACAACCATGGGAGGGGGCAAGACAGGAAGACTTCCTGGAGGAGGTGAAGTAATGAATGATAGAAAAGAAACTGGATACCAAGGAAACCAAAGAAAAAACACCACCAGCAAGGAGACATTCTCTGTGTGACTCAGTACCCGAAGTCGACCTGTGTCATGGTTGTCCTGGCATAATAAATACCAGGGCACCAGGGCCATGGCCACTGAGGGTCAGTCTGCAAACTCCTCAGATCATTAGCAAGACTTCTGGGGGGGAAATGGCCTTCAGAGCCAAAAGATCTGGGGGAAACCTGTCCTTTATCCTCTTGTTGCATTACAGGAAACCAAAAATACGGTTCTAAGAAGTCCTGCGTTATCTCATTTGGCTGGACCAGAATTTCCCAGACAACAATTTTCCTCATAGATTTTGTTTGCTGGTGACTTGGTTGTGATCACCTACTAACATCTTTCATATTCAAGACAACACAGTTCTTTGAAATGCACATCAGGAAACAGGAATTGCTGATTTAATCCAAAGCTTGATTTTCGAGAAGAGGGAACCATGGTTCAGGGACGGTAAGAGATAATGGCTGATGTTGTCTAACAGGTGAGTGACGGCTCCAAGGCCAGCACCCAGGCACCTTCACTCCCAACGCCTCTGTACACGCAGGTGGGTGGTAGTTTTCAAAGTACTTTTACATGAAATTATCTTCTTATTTGAGTATGACAAAACTAAGCTGAACATTGTTCTCATTTAACATTTCAGTTTTTATCTAAATGAAACGCAAGATCCTGGGTTCTTGCGTTTCCAAGAACTGAGGTGGGAGGGGAGTGGGGCTCACGGGCTCTTGCAGGCGCCCAGCAAGGCACTCAGGGTTCAGTTAACTTGCCTACGGCTATTTAGTCGACACAGGGCTAGGAACTGTTTCTGTGTCCTCCCGTTCCTCAATAGGTTTTGAGTAGATACATGAATCAATCCATCAAGAAATGTTTATTAAGTGTTTACTGTGTTCTCGGAACTGTTCTAGACCCTGTGGGGCACACAAAATAACTGTAAATCAATCCAGCGATTATATATTGAATATTTACTATGTGAGAAGCCCTGTACTAAATATTATGGGAGTTACAAAGTTAAACAAGCTGTCGACCCTTTCCCAAGAAGTTTATTATCTAATGAAGGATATGAGATGAGTGCACCGATAAATACAATGAAAGGCAACATACGAACATAGAAAGAAAGCTTGTTGGTGCGCCTGTTTGTTTGTTTGCTTAGCGAGGAAGAGGCGTGTGAGCTGGAGTTAGAAGCATCTGATCCAGCCGCACTGGCTCCTCTCTGCAGGTGAGAAAGGTGAAGTTATAAAAGCTGTTGGACCCCGGAGTTTGCAGCTGAATGCAGGAAAGCCTCTAAGAGAGGTTCTTAACCCGGACTGCAAATTGGAATCACCTGGGGAGATTTTAAAACACAGATGTCTGAGGTTCCATCCCTGACTCACTGAATCAACATCTCCTGGCCTAGGGCGTTAGGACTGTATTTTCTTTTTAAAGCTTCTCCAGGTGACTTTGGTGTGGTCAGGGTTGAAAGCTGCTGGCCTCCAGCTTTGAGGCAGGCCAGACTGGGGGGCAGGGGGGGTGGCGGGTAGGCAAGCTGGGTGGATAGAAACAGGGAGAAATAGCCAGACCTGACGACCACGCCAGAGGAAGGATCAGGGAGGGTCCTGCTGGGAGGGTGGATACTCAAAGAAGACAGCATCAAAGATGACTTCAAGGAGTTCTCTGTGGCGCAGCCGAAATGAATCCGACTAGGAACCATGAGGTTGCGGGTTCAATCCCTGGCCTCACTCAGTGGGTTAAGGACCCAGCGTTGCCTTGAGCTGTGGTGTAGGTTGCAGTCACAGCTCAGATTCCATGTTGCTGTGGCTGTAGTGTAGGCCAGCAGCTACAGCTCCGATTAGACCCCTAGCCTGGGAACCTACCTATGGGTGCGGCCCTAAAAAGACAAAAAAAAAAAAAAAAAAAAAAAAGGTGACTTCAAGACACAAGCAATAAAGCCTAGACCTGCCATTGTGGAAAGTGTGCTGAGCAAAAAAGTAACAGTTCACAAGAGTTGAACACCATAGGTCAGGTCTGCCTGGAGTCTTTCTCCCCCACCGTTTTAGGAGCAGCTTATCCAGAGCATTTGTCCTGATCCCCTAGCTATTTTTGTTTTGGTTTGGTTTGGTTTGGGGGTTTAGTTATTTTTTATTGTTTTGTCTTTTTTGTTTTGTTTTTTGTCTTTTTCAGGCCAAACCCTAGACAGGGAGGTTCCCAGGCTAGGGGTCAAATCGGAGCTGTAGCTGCAGGGCTACACCACAGCCACAGCAACTCAGGATCCTAAACCCACTGAGCAAGGCCAGGGATCGAACCTGCATCCTCATGGATGCTAGTCAGGATGGTTTCTGCTGAGCCACAATGGGAACTCCCTGGTTTGATTTAGTTTTAAGGCCGCACCTGAGGCATATGGAAGTTCCCAGGCTAGGGGTTGACTCAGAGCTGCAGCTGAGGCCTTTGCCACAGCCATGGCAAGGCCGGATCCAAGCCACATCTGCAACCTACGCTGCAGCTTGAGGCAACTCAACATCCTTAACCCACTGAGCAAGACTCACAGAGACTATGCTGCATTCTCAGGCCACCTGTTGGGCACAACGGGGGCTCCTGATCCCCAGTTAGCTTTTAAAGCACTAGACAGGCTGTAATTGTGTCGGATTCCACAACCACTGCTCGGCAGCCTCTCCTGCAGAAGGTAACCTTGGTCTATAACATTCTATGTTTCGGGTACATACTATTAAAATCCAACTTCTGTATATACGACTTCTGCATACACCCCAAGCAGGCCCGGGGGGTCTTAAAAATCATTGCACAAAGGGCTAAGAGCCAGAGAGTGTTTACTGTGCGCCAGGGCTGCACAAACACTTGGGCTACGTTATCTCATCTGATCCGCCCCCAAATCCCACCAAACAAGCCCAGCTGTTCTCTCCCCTTCACAGATGAGGAAACCGAGGCACAGAAAGTTAAGGAACTCCGTGGAGTTTGCACATCTTGTGAGGAGGACTAAAATGTTATGAATGGATCCAATGTCTTAGTCTCCTTATTTTCCTCTGTGAAAACCTGTCATCTGTAGAGTCATCACACACTTTTTGTCAACTGAATTGCTGACTCTCTCTGATCGCCGAGCCCTGAGCTCCTGAGCAGGATCCAAAAATGTTCGGAGCTGACAAGATGCCAGCAAGGAACCCTGGAGGATTTGGAACAGGGAAACAAATATCATTTGATTTCATTTTCACAAGTCTTAGGTTCAGAAAAGACTCCTGCTCAAGCGCCACTGGGAAAGAGGTAAAGTCAGGAATTTGAACCTAGGTTTATCTGAATCTGAAAATACACACTTTTCTATCTTAACCCCGTATTGCCCCCATGTATCTAGAACTCACCTAGGAGTCTGACCTCGATGGGCAACTGAGGATGAACAATCCCCTGATGTGTTTCTCTACCTCTTATCCCCTCCCCCAAGCTCTGGCCTCTCTCACCTGCCCCACCCTAGAGGGGTGGGAACCCTGTTTCTGGCTCCAGCTGCAGGACAATCCCCCCGCCTTTCTAAAAAGGCCAGTAAGCGACTTCAGGTGGCAACTGGGACCAACAGCTTCTCCAGGCCACTGGAAAATGTAGTTGGGACCAAAAACTAGAGAGCATTCCTCAGCCACGCTGGCAGCCAGAAGGCATTTCACGTTAGTGCAAAAGGATTAGCCTCTGCAACATCCACACACCCAGGGGTCACTGACTGGTTTTGCTGTCTGAGGCAGGAAGCGAGGAGGTCAGCCACCCTCCAGCTGCTCCACCAATCCCAGGTTTCAGCTGTATTCAGGCTGACTCGAGGCCAGCCAGGGATGTCTGGCCTGCCACCAGCTGCTCCGCCAAACCACCTGGCTGCCAGAAGAAGAGTTTGGCCAGAAGCCATAAGAAGAGGGCAAATGCCTATCTCATCTCACCCGCACCCTACAACAGATGCAGAGTTAGGCTAAGTTCCCGCTGTGGCACAATGGGATTGGCAGTGTCTCTGCAACACCAGAGCACAGGTTCGATCCCTGGCCTGGCACAGTGAATTAAAGGATCGGGCGTTGCCACAGCTGTGGTATATGTTGCAACGGAGACTCAGATCTGATCCTTGCTCAGGAATTCCATACGCCGAGGGGCAGCCAAAAAAAAAAAAAAAAAGGAAAAGAGGAAGAAAAGAAAAGAAACAAGCACAGGACCCTCTACCAAGGGGTATGGTGAAGAGGGGTGCCCAGGAAAGTGACAGTCCCTGGTGTGCTTACAATGGCATTTGGAAAACAGCTCATTGATCAGATCACACCACCAGGCAGTGTCAGAAAATCACCTGGCCCCCTGCTCTTCCAGGTGTGGGCCCCAGTGCAGCAGCTTCACCTGGGAGCTTGTTAGAAACGTAGACTCTTGGAGTTCCCGTCGTGGCTCGGCAATTAACATGGACTAACATCCGTGAGGACGAGGGTTCTATCCCTGGCCCTGCTCAGCAGGTGAAGGATCCGGCGTTGCCATGGGCTGTGGTGTAGGTCACAGATGTGGACTGGATCCCAAGTTGCTGTGACTGTGGTGTAGGCCGGCAGCCACAGCTCCAATTCCACCCCTAGCCTGGGAACTTCCACAGGCCATGGGTGCAGCCCTAGAAAAAGACAAAAAAAAAAAAAAGAAAGAAAAAAGAAAAAAAATGCAGAATCTCAGCCCCCCCCCCCAGACCTACTGAATCAGAACCTGCATTTTAGGAGTTCCCATAGTGGCTCAGTGGTTAATGAATCAACTAAGAACCATGAGGTTGTGGGTTCGATCCCTGGCCCTGCTCAGTGGGTTAAGGATCTGGCATTGTCGTGAGCTGTGGTGTAGGTTGCAGATGTGGCTCAGATCCCGCATTGCTATGGCTCTGGTGTAGGCCGGCGGCTACAGCTCCAATTAGACCCCTAGCCTGGGAACCTCCATATGCTGCCGGAGCAGCCCAAGAAATGGCAAAAAGACAAAAAAAAAAAAAAAGAATCTGCATTTTACCAAAGTCCCCAGGTGATTGTATACACATTGAACTTTGAGAAGTTCTGATGGAGAGAAAGCACCCGGCTTCTTTGACAGATGAGGCAACAGGGCTAAAGAGGTCAAAGTGCTTTCCCCAAGGCCCCAGGGCTAAGCCGTGACAGACCTCAGATGGACAATAACTCCCATAGGTACTATGCTTTCCCACATGTTCAATCACTTCATCCTCATCAGCTGCATGAAGTGGGCAGGGCAGAAAGAGAAGCCTCATTTTAGTTATGAGGAAACTGAAGAACAGAGATATTAAGTAACTTGCCCAAGGACACACAGGAGTTGGCAGAGCCAGGACGCAAACCAGAGAGTCTTACCTCATTTTGCTCCTGGCGGGAAGGGTCCACAGACTTTCTACAGAGGGCCAGGGAGCACATGTGTTAAGCTCTGTGGACCAAACAGTCTCCATCACGACTATTCAATTCTGCCATTGTGGCAGGAAAGCCATCACAGACAAGAAATGAATGGGCGTGACTGTGTTCTCATAAAACTTTATTTCTAAAAACAGGCAGAGGGTCAGATTTGACTCCCCCCCCCCCCCAGGGGGTGGGTTAATTTGGTAAGCCGTCCATTATATCACTTAATCCATGAGAATGTAATCTCTATGTCAGCCTTCCTGTTCTATTCCTGAGTCACTGAAGGCAGGAAGGAGTACGTGGAGCTATGTCCCCCCAGGGAAAGTCCCTTCCAGCATCTCAAGACAGCAGAAGGTCCTTCTCTGGGGGCAGGGAGGCTCTTACCCTGGTCCAAAGGGGTGTTGAGGAAAACCAGGTAGACTGCACCCGGGATGGTGCATGTGGCTATGCAGAATACACCCGGAAAGAGCTGGAGGGGGCCTGAAATCCCTCTCCTTCTCTGCTCACTGAGCCAAGCCCCTGGCTTAGGCTGCACCTGCTGGAGAGAAGCAAAGCCTTTGCTAATGGCTCTGCCCAGAGGGGGTGCCTTTCTGCAAACCCTCCCAGAGGGGGTGCCTTTTCTACGCTGCGTGAAGGAACTCGGTGCTCGCAGCAACCCTGGTACCTGCACATCCCGCCACAAGCTGAGCTTTCCTCCCCAAAAACCTTCCTGCAGCGAAGGCCTGCTGCAGCTGCATGCTGAACACACTTGCCCTGCAGAAGAGGGCCGAGAGACAAAAGGCACGAGACCCCAGTAAGCAACGTCTGACTCAGGAAACAAAGCTGGGGACCATCCTTTAATGTGCACATTCATTAATGTTCCCGTCAATTTTAAACACTGGGGTAGAGTTTCCAGACTTTGCAGATCATTTAAGAGCTTAAGGGATTATCAAACCAGTCATTTAAAATGACATTTTCACTGCGCAAATATTATTCTATTAAAGTGCACGCATGGCACAGGCCGAGATCAGCTCTGGCAGGGGGACCGGGCCTTCCTCCACTGCAAACCCCACTGCTTCCTCATAAAGCTGTCAAGCCCCCGCTTAATGAAACATATATAAACGCAATGATGTTAGCCATGTCACAGCAAGTTAATTCATTCTGGCTTGTTCCCGTCGCGCTACCCTATTAAGGCTTTTATCAATGCATCCTCTTAGGATCACCCCCAGCGGGTCTGCCATTGGCCCGAGGAGACGAAATTCAAGAAAGTGTTTAATTTCCAAACAGGCCAAACATCTTAAATAAATAAATAACCTACAGACCCGGTTTGAATGTAATGGTACCATGCACCAGGCCAATAGTTAGGGTTTTATTGGGAAAGAGATACTGCAGGATGAACAAATAAACCTGCTCTCTTCCCGAGGTCCCCTGACCTGATAGAGCTGCTGGTTGCCGCTCCTGGGGGGCAGGGGAGGTTCTCTTCTTTAACTGCTAAATCACTAAAAGAGACTTTCCTTGGCCTGGGCAGATCTTGGGAAACACCTCATTTCAAGCTCTGTCTCCAGTTGTTTTTCCCAACATGTATCTGCCATAGTTTTTCTGGCTCTACCTTTGCCAGCATTCCTAGGGCTTGTCCTTGTAGCCTGAGAGGAACAGAGAGGCCTTTTAGTGTGGGTTGTTCCCCCAGTCCAGGGAGACAAAAATACAGAAGCCTTCACAGACCCCGAAACCTCCAGGGTTCAGAGCCCTTCAGACAGCCACGCGAGAGGCCTGACAAAATGACCGACCCCTGGGAAGCCACAGGTCCAGGGAGCGTTATCCATCCACTGTGTCAGACAGAGGGGCCTGCGATGGAGCCATCCTGAAAGGTCCAAGGTCCTTTTTAAGGGAAAATAAGAGGACATCACTTCTCGGGAAAACAACCATTTCCAGAGACATTCTTCTGGCCATAAAATTACTTCCCTGAACACATGTCCCTGAGGAAAATGCACAAATTGGCCCAAATGTCTGGATGGCACTATTTTCAGCCACAGAAATCTGCTTACGTCAATGACAAGCTATAAATACCCAGCCACTTGGGAACAGCTTTTACAACAATTCCACTTACGACTAGTCCGTGGCAGTTGAGGCCTAGGAAGAAAGGGTTCTTGAGGAAATCCGCGAGCCTGGGTGTTCCTTAGGGGAGAGGACAGATTCTCATCAATTCTCCATTTTCTCTCTCTACCGTCCCCATTCCGGCCACCAGCCCCGACAGACATGCATACACACACACACACACCCATGCCACGTGCTGTGTATGACACCTGACTAGGGCCTCTTCTCCATGGATAGTCTGGCATCCTAGCAGAAATACTATGGACCATGGGGGAAATGCCACATAACCTGTTTCTTGCGGGGGGCCACTCCTGCCCTTTTAGAGAAAGCTGTATTTCCCAGAATGCATCAGTGCAACAGTGGGTCAGATCATTTGGGGAGTAAAAAAATCTATCCCTTTCTAGGTGATTCAAAGCAAATTTGCATCTTTAAGGCTCTGTAAAGTCCTGCAGGCAAAGATACTTGTTAAATTTTGTTTGACCCAGCACTTGGCCATCTTATTTGACAACTGTAAGTTTTATCCAAGGAACACGCCCCACTGAGACACAAGGTCTTAGAAACACTAATAGAGCACTGATTAAACACCTACAACCACAAAGAAAGAAGCTCTGATGACATCAAGTCTATGCTCCTCAAATGGAATATTTTCAAGTCAGCATAGAAGCTTCTAGAAAAAGAGGCAACTTACCTGTTTTTAACAATTCTGATTTTTCAAAAGCCAACAACCTACCCTCCTTCTGCTGAACTGTTAGCTAAAGCAAGTACCATACGGTATGTGCAGCTGTGGACAACCGACACCAAGGCATGTGTGTCCAGATGCTCCAGGCCATCAAGGAGAGAGGGAAATTTGTTGCTGAGAAAGCACCTAAGTACCCAATGCCAACACCAATCATCTTCCTCCATAACAGACTCGGTGCCCATGCCAAAACCCACTCTCGGTTCCCTTTTTAATTCTGCCACCCTTTATCCCCCAAGAGTGGGGGGAAATTATTTTGATTGGAATCAACCAGCCACCTGCAACTCGATCTTTAGCTGCTATTCGTATCCCGCTTAAGCCCTTTCACAACAAGCTCACTGGAAAGGACAGTGGGCTTTTGAAGTTGCCCAGTGCTATCCCTGGTGATGTGCTCAAGTTAACAGCCTCAGTACCAGCCAGTTGTGCTGGCTGGGGAAGGTGATAATCTTCTCCCCAGGGCCATGGTCAGGAATTAAAGGGTCTGGGATAAATTACGGAAGGGATCTCTGCCAAGAACGCTCTTCTCCTTGATCTCGCCCCATGCTTCCTCACTGTATTCTTTTATTTGAACCCAATCTTCAGGTGCCTTTCCACCCTCCCTTTCCTAAATTCCTCCCATCATTCGGGCCTTGATGTCTTTCCCAAGCATCATACCCACTCAGCGTTGGCCTCGCTGGTGAGCAATCTGGAGCAACAACACCTCTCCACATTGCTTAACTTACAAATGAAATTCCTCTTCAGCCGCCTAACACGTCTTGCTAATGGAGCACCCAAACACTTCCTCTTGATTTTCAAATCCCCAACACGCCAATCCCCACCCACCACACTTGTCGTAATAAGCTTTTATATTTGTTTATTCATTTACAGCTTCTAGAGAGGCTTTCTGTACAAATTCCGCATTTGCCCGGCACCGTCACTGTGACTTGGAAAGAAGCCTTTCAGATGTTTATTATCCAGCCACGGAAAAGGGCTGATTTTGGTTCCATTCCCTGGATTGGTAGCTGAAGGAACTCAAACAAGTCGGGGCTGGTCTCCACGAGGAATGACAAAGAGAGAAAACTCAAAGCTTTCTCCAGGGCCCCAGGCAAAGACCACAGAGCCACACAAAGTCCTGAGACTCAGTAAAGCCTCTGAATTCCTTGAAATGCTTAGGATGAAATTCAACAGGTGGCCACAGAGAACCATCTCTGCTCCCTCCAACTTTGTTCTCACTTTACCGCCTCACAAACATCCATGTCACGCTGTTTTCCAGGGGGGACAGAGCTTCCTGAAAGGTGGGTTTCTGTTTCCTTGTTTCTGTTTAAGTTCCTCTAATCAGTGGGTACCCAGTCTCTATTGTTAACACTTCTTTTCACGGGTAAAACTAGAATGTAGTATCAGAAGAGTTAAAACAGTGAAAAACTTCTAAAAATAGAAGTAAATCCACGAAGATTCAAATCCTAGCTTCACCACCTACGGGCTGGGTTACCTTGAGCAAGTTTCTTAACATCTCTGAGCCTGGAAGTCCTTGTCCCTAAAGCAGAGATAGTAACAGCATAGCATCCTTAGGAGGGTCAAAGCAGTGAATAGAAGGTTTCTAGCACCTAAGAAGTACTAGGTGGTATTTTACTACTATTCTGTCCAAATCACTAGAAAAATAAACACATAATAAATGAGCAATTTAGTCTCAGTACAATGAGCACCCAGCAAGCTTAAGGGCTGTTGACCAGGTCCTAGAGCCCTCCTTTATCATGAAAACTCCCTTCTTTCTCCTACAGAAGCTCCAGTTATTAGAAATCCCGAAGTTCCCATCGTGACTCAGCAGCAACTAGGAACCACAAGGTTGCGGGTTAGATCCCTGGCCTTGCTCAGTGGGTTAAGGATCCGGCGTTGCCGTGAGCTGTGGTGTAGATCGCAGACGCAGCTCAGATCCCACACTGCTGTGGCTGTGGTGTAGGCCAGTGGCTACAGCTCTGATTAGACCCCTAGCCTGGGCATCTCCATATGCCACGGGAGTGGCCCTAAAAAGGCAAAAAGACAAAAAATAAAAAAAAGAAAGAAAGAAAGGACAAGACAAGAGGCAGTCAGAGCTTAACAAAGGAAGAGTCAGGTAGGCAGGCGGCCTTGATGAAGGGTGATGTGTGCTCTACGGCCACGCTGAGAAGAGCAGCTAAAGACCCAGCCAGGAGTTCCCTTGTGGCGCATCAGATTAAGGAGCCGGCATTGTCACTACAGTGACTCAGGGTGCTGCTATAGTATAGGTTCAATCCCTGGCCAGGGAACTTCTGCATGCTGAGATGGCACTTGCTAAGGCATTCAAGGCAGGAGAACGCACTGCACGCCTCTGAAGGGCCTCTCTAATCTTTAGTACAACCACAGGAGGATGGCCCTGTCATCACCCCCATCTGGCAATGACACAGACAGTTTCGAAGATTCAACAGCCCATAAGTAATGGGAGAGGGACTGAAACCCAAATCTCACTGACTCCAAAATCCACCCCTTCTACCAGACCCAACTACCAGAGAGAGGGAGGTAAGCGAAGAAAATGGTTGCTCTTTTATCAATTGCTGAGAAAAAGCAATTCTCTGGTAACCCCAGAGATGGAGCTTTTGATATTGTTTTACAGCCAAAATAAAAATAAGTAAATATGGGGGGTGGGGGGATGTGCTTGGGCCGTGGGATGGAAATCCTGTGAAATCAGATTGTTATGATCATTATACAACTACAGATGTGGTAAATTCATTTGAGTAATAAAAAAAAATGAAAAAAAAAGTAAATAAATAAAATAAAAGACCCAGCCCAGTAGCTGAGTGCCTTCCTGAAGAAAGCTGTGTGCTATGGCACATCAAGCACTACGATGGCACTCCCACCCCACCCCCCAGGATCTGTCATATCCTCATTTGACAGATCAGAAAACTAAGGCTCAGGGAGTTCCCATCATGGCTCAGTGGTAATGAATCCAACTGGTATCCATGAGGATGTAGGCTGGATCCCTGGCCTCGCTCGGTGGGTTAAGGATCCGGCATTGCCGTGAGCTGTGGTGTAGGTCAAAGACGCAGCTTGAATCTCGAGTTGCTGTGACTGTGGTGTAGGCTGGCAGCTACAGCTCTGATTGGACCCCTAGCCTGGGACCCTCCATATGCCACAAGTGTGGCCCTAAAAAGTGAAGGAGGGAGGGGAGGGGAGGGGAGGGGAGGGGAGGGGAGGGGAGGGGAGGGGAGGGGAGGGGAGGGAAGGGGAGGGGAGGGAAGGGGAGGGGAGGGAAGGGAAGGGAAGGGAAGGGAAGGAAACCAAGGCCCAGAGATTGTACTCTGTTGCTGGAGTTATACAGCCGTCGTGGCAGAACCACCTGACCCAGTGCATGTGCTGCACTAACCACGAGGCTACAACCCCCCTTACATGAAGCGCACCATCCATCTCATGCATCTTCCTGTCTCCTGATCCTCTTACCAACCCTGAGAGGCTTGGAGAGTAGGAGCGATTACCTGACTTGGACAGATAAGCCCCTGAGTCAGGCTCAGTATCAGAGCAGGTGTGCCAGGGCTAGTCCCTGTGCTGTACAGCGGGACCTCACTGCTTATCCATTCCAAACGTCAGAGTTTGCATCTACCGACCCCAGACCCCCCATCCATGCCGGAACTTAAATGGAGCCCCCTCTGAGGGCCTTCCACACGGCTCCCCGCCCGATGACAGGACCACTGTTGTTTCTGCTATAAATCTCTTTGCAATGTCTCCCTCCATATCTTCTGTCCCAAAGTATGTCTCAGACGCTGCCCCGTGGCGGGGAGTAAGGGAGGAACCCAGACAACTCCCAGCATTGCTTTGCCTCCTCTCTCCCGGGACCCAGAATCTGGCGTGGATTTATAGTGCAGGTGCCCGTGGTAATCAGACGCACTGGGCCTTGCCACATAAGGGCCTGGCACTGTTTTAGTTCTGTTTCAAATTAACCTAAGCATTTTTCAAGGCACACCTTACCTTAAACTGAAAAATAAAAATCCAAAGGTATCTACCTTATAGCTAATGAAATGTGAGACTCCCTCTTCGAAAGTCAGCCTATTTCTGCACCCGATTTTATTGTGTAATGGACACGGCATCTTAATAGGGCTGACAAAAGGGATGTGACCTGCTTCCCTATGAAGTCCTGAGAGCAATAAGGGCGAGAGGAAAGACACATCATCGTTTCCCCCTTCAGAGCACGGCAGCCTCGCTTAGAGCACTGCTGTTCTCTGGTGGCTGGAATGTGAGCTGGATTTCTAGCCGGGAAAACAGACCCCAACTCCCAACAACAGCTTGGCCCTTGGCAGCCTGTTTCCCCCTGTCCACCTGGCACAGATGCCGGATGCAGAGCCCTGGGGTCCTGCTACAAGGCTCACCCACAGTGGCATGCGGGATGACCAGAAAGTAAGCGCTGTCCCCAAAGAACTGAAGGTCACGGTACAGGAGGCGAGATTTATAGAGTGTTTCCAACAGCTCCATCGGCTCCCATACAGGAAAGGATGCCTGTGTCCCAGTGGCAAATTCTAGTTGTTTTTCCTTGTGAAGAGATGGATGAGATGGCGAGCAATCGCTGGACGCGGTGCCAGGACCAGGAACGACAAATAATCCCTGCTTCTACTGCCTACAGTTTCTCAGACTTTAACTGTTCATTGCCCTGTTCAGAGAGCAACTGGCTCCAAATGGATCATTTGGGTTCAGCATTCCCACACGAAGACTGAACACCTAACTTAATTACAGCTTCAATCTCTCCCAGGAATAGAACCTCAAACCAGCCAATCTGGAATTCCCTGATCTGCCTCATTAGACCCCTGCCATCCCTCCCCTAAAGGAAGGCCATATTGCCACTCCTTTCTAATAACCTCCTTGCCCCACCCACTTCTGTCTATAAAAGTCATTCATTCATTTCTACAGCTACTCTGAGCCCCTGCTTTTTTTGGCCCTGCCCATGGCATGTGGAAGTTCCAGGGCCAGGAATCGAACCCGCACCACAGCAGAGACCCAAGCTGCTACAGTGACAATGCCAGGTCCTTAATCCACTTTGCCACAAGACAACTCCCGGAGCCCCTTTCTACTTGCTGGATGGCATGCTACCCAGTGCATGAATCGGGGAATGGAGCCAATAAGAGCTTTAATTTTTTACTCAGTTGGATTTTTTTTTTTTTTGACAGCCTTAGATTTTATTTTTATGCTCATGACACTCCAACCCTAGCAAGGTAATTTTGTGCAGAATCATATTTTAAGGAGTCTATCTAAATGCTCTCTGGGTTTCCACATATTTCTCGATCACTTTTATCGCTGGTAGATGGGACCAGCATGTGAGCAATCATCCTTCTTCATTAGCAACCTGAAATTCAGACAAGTCGAACAGAACAAATGAGGATGAAATAGTAGCTATAAAACAAAGCCCTGTGTTTCATCCACACGCCTAGGCTGATCTTTGAAAAAAGGCAGCATCTGACTCTGGGTACCCACTCACCCCCTTTCTCACACACACCGAGGATGTCCCCACCCCTGGTGCCTGTATCTCAGAAAGCTGGCTTAATGGGAAGAATCCTGCATTTGAAGTCACAACATCAGTGACCATGACCTTGGGCCCATCCTTGTATTCATTTAGCCATGAGAATTTGACCAAATTAAAAACAACCCAAAGTAGTAGAATCCATCAGAGGTCTCCCAAGTTATGCCTCGTTAATTTGTCCACCTGACTGGTTTCTATACGGAAGACTGTAAAAAGCTTAGAAGCGATGGGAGCCAGAAAACCATGTCTTTTCTCCCCAAGGCCAACACAGAGTCTAAAACACATGCAAAGGAAACCCTTCAGCCAAGAAGACTCTGGGCTACTTTGCTTAGGTCAGGGAGCGACTGACTGAGAGGGCACTCACATTTCCCGAGGGTATAGCAACCTCTGGGCACCTCAGATGGACTTTCTCACCAGAAACCCTGTCAAGTTGGTGCCACTACCACCCCTCCTTGTTTGCAAATGAGGAGACAGAGGTTTAGCTGGGCTGAGCCACTGTGAAGGTCACTCAACTAGAGGTGGAAGGGTTTAAGGTCTGCCTGATCGTAAAGGAGATGGGGCCACGTGATTCCGAACACAGTGCCAATCACACATTACAGGGCTCTGTCAGGAGTTCCCATTGTGACGCAACAAAAACGAATCCAACTAGTACTCATGAGGATGCAGGCCCAATCCCCGGCCTCGCTCAGTGGGTCTGGGATCTGGCGTAGTGAGCTGTGGTGTAGGTCGCAGACTCAGCTCGAATCTCGGGTTGCTGTGGCTGTGGTGTAGGCTGGTAACTACAGCTCTCATTTGACCCCTAGCCTGGGAACTTCCATATGCTGCAGGTGTGGCCTTAAAAAGGGAGGGGGGGGCGGGGGCGGGGGAGCTCTGTCAACCAAGAAAGGCAATGCAAATATAAGGGATGCAGTCTGGGAGAGTTGGGTTTTGTTGTGCACTAGCTATTATTTCAGTAGGACAACTGACTCAACTTCAGAGCTTCCCTTTGGATGACCCTCTTTCTATAGAGAGTTGTGTTGCTCAAAGCAGGTACTGGCTAAACGACATGAGAAGTCAAGCGTGTCTTCAGTAGCAGCTCCATGTTCATAAGCTGGAAAAAAAAGTGGTTCAAGAGCACTGCCTGGTAGAGCCTTGAGCTTATGGTGAACTTGGCTGGGGGAAGGAGGACACACAACCTGGATTCTAGTCTCAACATCAGGTGGAATGGACTAGCAGACCGAACTTCTTGAGAGCAGGGACCCTACCTAAACTATCCACAGGTCTCAGGGCCCAGCAGAGTGGCGGGCACCTGGTGGAGCCTCGATGCATATTTGCTTGCTGAATGAATGGATGGATGAATGAATGAACAAAGAACAAACAGAGATTCTTATTGAACTTCAAGGCCTCTTCAAGAAGATAGAACTCAAAGCCTCTGGCCAAGGCAAGAATCACCAGACCCTTATCATCGCCCCACTAGTTTTACTGTAATGCCTCCTCCTCCACTTTGAGCAAAGTGACCTACTCCTTCTTGCCCCCTATTAGGAAAGGTATGTAGCCCACTCCTCACCCCACCCCTAGGGCCTTATGTGTCCCCAACTAACCAGAAAGTGTATCCTAAGACCCCTCTTTCCCCAACCAATCAGCAGGTCAACAGGTGTATTGTAAGACCTCTCCTCTCTCTGGGCAATAAAAACAGACATGACCACACGCTCAGTGTCAGCTCTCCCTGAACATCAGGAAGCTGTCCCACTGTGCTGGCAGCACCTCTCACCTCAATGAACTTTTCTTTCCTTTCGCCTGGCTATGCTGGAAAATTCTTTTTCTGACCCATGTGCACAGACCATGACAATTCTGACGATATAGGAGGCATTTATGTGGAATAGGAACACTGGACAAGGGATCTTGAAGACTCATGTTCAAGTTCTGGTTCTGACATGAAGCAGCTAAGAAGCGTCTCCATGAGTCAACGAACTTTCTCTGAGTCTATGTTCTCATCTATAAAAACACCTCAGCTTTATCCATCCGGGAATGTTACATCAAATGAAGCAATACTGACAGATGAACTAGTTTCAATCCACTGCAATACAAGTTATACCAGTGTATGATAAAACTACTACTGAGTGTGTGTGTCACAGTCAAAGTCATTGCCTTACAGATGGGAAAACTGCAGCTTAAAGAGAAGAAGGATAAGAACGCAGGCCTTGGGATTAAGATGGCAGAATAGAAGGACTGGAGTTCAACTTCTCTCATAAAAACAACAAAATTACAACCAAATAGACTGGAAATTTTGTCTTTTTTTTTTTTTTTTGTCTTTTTTTGCCCTTTCTAGGGCCGCTCCCATGGCATCTGGAGGTTCCCAGGCTAGAGGTCTCATCAGAGCTATAGCCACTGGCCTATGCCACAGCTACAGCAACACAGGATCTGAGCCTCATCTGCGACCTACACCACAACTCACAGCAATGCAGGACCCTTAACCCACTCATCAAGTCCCAGGATCAAACCCAGAACTTCAGGGTTGCTAGTCGGATTCGTTAACTACTGAGCCACGATGGGAACTTCAGGACTGGAAACTTGCAGAAAGATATCCTACTCCAGAAGGCAAAGAGGAGGCCACATTAAGAGGTAGGAGGGGCGATTACGTGATATAAGCAACCCCATACCTCCTGGGTGGAAAGCCCCACAGACTGGAAAGTAACTGTGTCACAGAGACTCACCTACAGGAGTGAGAGTTCTGGGCACCATGACAAATCCCCGTGCCTGGGGATCTGGCACTGGGAGAAAGAGCCCCCAGAGCATCTGGCATTGAAGGTCAGCGGGGCTTGTGTGCAGGAGCTCTACCAGACTGGGGGAAATGGAGACACCATTCTTGAAAGGCGCACACAGACTTTCACGCGCACTGGCTCCCAGGGCAAACCAAGGAGTCTACAGGAATCTGGGTCAGACCTGACTGCAATTCTTGGTGGATCTCCTGGGAAAACAAGGGATGAATGTGGCTTGTTGTGGGGGAAGGGCATTGGAGGCACAGCTCTTGGGAATATTCATCAGAGTGCTTATCAGTGGAAGTGGCCATTTTGGAAAAATCTGGCCCCATCCATCAGCACTGAGAAGCCCCAGGCCAAACAACAACCCAGGTGGGATCACAGCCCCACCCATCAATAAATAGGCTGCTTAAAGACCCCCCAGGTACAGAGCCACCTCTAATCTCACCCAGAGAAAAAGCCCTACATGAGAGATAGGAATCAGCTCCACCTACCGGTAGGCAGGCATCAGTCCCTCCCATCAGGAAGCCTACAGCAAGCCCCCATAACAACTTCAGCCACAAGGGGGGCAGACGACAGAAGAGAGGATACAACTCTATTGTCTGCAAAAAGGTCACCACACCAAAAACCTACAAAAATGAAAAGACAGAGAACTATAACTCAGATAAGGGAGAAAGAAAAAAAAACCCAGAAAAACAGTTAAGTGATCAGGAGATTCTCAGTCTCCAGGGAAAAGACTTTAGATTGTTGATGCTGAAGATAATGCAAGACATTGGAAATAAACTGGAGGCAAAGATTGATAATTTACAGGAAACACTGAGCAAAGAAATACAAGATATAAAAGTTAAGCAAGAAGAGATGCAAAATACAATAACCAAAATAAAAAATTCATTAGATGCTGCCAACAGCAGAACACAGGAGGCAGAATATAGGAGGCAGAATAAGCGAGGTGGAGGACAGACTAGTGGAAATCACTGATATGGAACAGAAAAGAGAAAAAAGATTGAAAAGAAATGAAGAGAGTCTCAGAGAAGCCTGGGACAATGTTAAACGCACCAATGCAGGTTCAATCCCTGGCCTCGCTCAGTGGGTTAAGGATCTGGTGATGCCGTGAGCTGTGGTATAGGTCGCAGATGCGGCTCAGATCCCACATTGCTGTGGCTACGGCCGGTAGCCATAGCTCCGATTGGACCCCTAGCCTGGGAACCTCCATATGCCGCAGGTGTAGCCCTAGAAAGAGGCAAAAAGACAAAAAAAAAAAAAAAAAAAAAAAAAGGCAGCTAGACAGAGAAGAATAGATAAGACCTAAAGTTAGTAGAAGGAAAGAAATCATAAAGATCAGAGCAGAAATCAATGAAATAGAAACAAGAAAAACCATAAAAAAGATCAATGAAACAAAAAGCTAGTTCTTTGAAAAGATCAACAAAATTGATAAACCCTTAGCCAGACTTATCAAGAAAAAAAGAGAGGACTCAAATCAATGAAATTAGAAATGAAAAAGGAGAACAATGGACATCACAGAAATACAAAGGATCATAAGAGACTACTATATGCAACTGTACCAATAAAACGGAAAAGCTAGACAAAATGGACAAATACTTAGAAAAGTACAATCTTCTAAGACTAAACCAAAACGAAATAGAAAAGATGAACAGATCAGTCACAAGTACTGAAACTGAAACTGTGATTTAAAAACTTCCAACAAACAAAAGTCCAGGACCAGGCCTCATAGACATATTCTATCAAACATTTAGAGAAGAGCTAACACCTGTCCTTCTGAAACTATTCCAAAAAACTGCAGAGGAAGGGACACTCCCAAACTCATTCTATGAAGCCACCATCACCCTGATACCAAAACCAGACAAAGATACCAAAAAAAAGAGAAAATTACAGGCCAATTTCACTGATAAACATCAATGCAAAAATCCTCAACAAAATACTAGCAAACCGAATCCAAGGATACATTAAAAGGGTTGTACATCATGATCAAGTGCAATTTGTCCCAGAGATGCAAGGATTGTTCAATATCTGCAACTCAAACAGTGTGATACACCACATTAACAAACAGAAGAACAAATACCATATGATCCTCTCAATAGATGCAGAAAAAGCCTTTGACAAAATCCAACACCCATTTCTGATAAAAACCCCTCCGAAAGTGGGCATAGAGGGAACCTACCTCAACATAATAAAGGCCATATATGACAAATCCACAGCCAACATCATTCTCAATGGTGAAAAGCAGAAAGAATTTCCGCTGAGATCAGGAACTAGGCAAGGATGTCTGCTCTCGCCACAGCTATTCAACATAATTTTGGAAGTCCTAGCCACAGCAATCAGAGAAGTAAAAGAAATAAAAGGAATCCAAACTGGAAAGGAAGAAGTGAAACTATCACTATTTGCAGATGACACAAAACATACCTAGAGAATCCTAAAGACTCTACCAGAAAACTGTTAAAGCTCATCAATGAATTTGGCAAAGTCACAGGACACAAAATGAATACACAGAAATCAACAGCATTTCTATACACTAACAATGAATGATCAGAAAGAGAAATTAGAGAAGCAATCCCATTTACCATCACATCCAAAAGAATAAATACCTAGGAGTAAACCTACCTAAAGAGACAAAAAACCTGTACTCTGAAACCTATAAGACACTGATGAAAGAAATCAGAGATGACACAAACAGATGGGAAGACATACCATGCTCTTGGATTGGAAGAGTCAATGTTATCCAAATGACTATGCTACCAAGACAATCTACAGATTCAATGCAATCCCTATCAAATTACCAAGGGCATTTTTCACAGAACTCAAACAAAATATTTTAAAGTTTGTTTGGAAGCACAAAAGACCCAGAATAGCCAAAGACATCCTGAAAAAGAAAAACAGAGCTGGAGGAATCAGGCTCCCTGACTTCAAACTATACTACAGAGCTATAGTCATCAAAACTGTATGGTACTGGCACAGAGACAGAAATATAGATCAGTGGAACAGGATAGAAAGCCCAGAATTAAACCCACACACCTACAGTCTACTAATCTGAGACAAAGGCGGCAAGAATATACAATGGAGAAAAGACAGCCTGTTCAATAAGTGGTGCTGGGAAAACTGGATGACCACATGTAAAAGAATGAAACTTCCTAAACACGATACACAAAAATAAACTCAAAATGGATTAAAGACCTAGATATAAGACCAGACACTATAAAATTCTTAGAGGAAAACATAGGCAAAACACTCTCTGACATAAACAACAGCAACATCTTCTCAGATCCACCTCTTAAAGTAATGACAGTAAAAACAAAAATAAACAAATGGGACCTAATTAAACTTAAAAGTTTCTGCACAGCAAAGGAAACCCTAAACAAAACAAAAAGAAACCCACAGAATGGGAGAAAATATTTTTAAATGAATCAACTGATAAGGGATTAATCTCCAAAACTTATAAACACCTCCTACTGCTCAATACCAACAAAACAAACAACCCCATCAAAAAATGGGCACAAGATCTAAACAGACAATTCTCCAAAAAAGACATACGGATGGCCAAAAACACATGAAAAGATGTCAACATCACTCATTATTAGAGAAATGCACATCAAAACTACTATGTGGTACCACCTTACACCAGCCAGAATGGCCATCATCAAAAAATCTACAAACAACAAGTGCTGGAAAGGGTGTGGAGAAAAAAGAACCCCATTACACTGTTGGTGGGAATGTAAATTGGTGCAACCACTGTGGCAGTATGGAGATTCCTCAGAAAACTAAAAATAGAACATCCATTTGATCCAGCAATCCCACTCCTGGGCATCTATCCAGAGAAAACCATGACTCAAAAAGACATATGTACTCCAATGTTCATTGCAGCACTATTTGCAATAGCCAAGACATGGAAACAACCTAAATGTCCATCAACAGAGGAGTAGATAAGGAAGATGTGGTACATATACACAATGGAATATTACTCAGCCATTAAAAGGAACGAAATAACGGCATTTGCAGCAACATGGATGGACCTAGAAATTATCATGCTAAGTGAAGTCAGTCAGACAATGAGACACCAACATCAAATGCTATCACTTACATGTGGAACCTAAAAAAATGACACAGCGACCTTCTTTTCAGAACAGATACTGACTCAGACTTTGAAACTTAAGGTTTCCAAATGAGACAGGTTGGGGGTGGGGGATGCACCCAGAGTTTGGGATGGAAATGCTGTAAAATTTGGTTGTGATAATTGTTGTAAACCTATAAATGTAATTAAATTCATTAAGTAATTTTAAAGAAAAAGAACGCAGGCCTTGGAGTTCCCATCATGGCACAGAGGTAACAAAACTGACTAGGATCCATGAGGATGTGGGTTTTCATCCCTGGCCTTACTCAGTGGGTTAAGGATCCAGCGTCCCGTGAGCTATGGTGTAGGTCCCAGATTCAGCTGGGATCCTGTACTGCTGTGGCTGTGGTGCAGGCCAGCAGCTACAGCTCCAATTGGACCCCTAGCCTGGGATCCTCCATATACCACAGGTGTGGCCCGAAAAAGAAAAAGGCAAAAACAAATAAATACATACATACATACATACATACATACATACATACAAAAAAAAAACACCAGGCCTTTGGCTTGCTGCTTCCCTTGCTGATGACATACTGGCTAAGTTCATACATGGTACCCTGCAGATCTTCAGGGTAACTTCACAGCACCCATTTCACTGGGTATAACATAGCTTTTCTCAAATAGGATGCACTCCAGAAGCAGATTAGGGTATAAGATCCCTCCTACATGCCTGCCTATGTCTTCTGACCTATTTGGGACAGTTGAGCAAAGGTCTCCGAAATACGAAAATATGGTCCAAGCCCAGCCATCAGTTCTACTGTAATCCTTGGGGAGCTCCACAACCTGGCCCCACTTTACCTCTCTAATCTCAATCTCCATCACTCCCCAGGGGACTCCTCTGTTCCTTCCGGCCTGGTCACATGCCAACTTCTGTGATCCAGCAACATCATTCTTCCCTGTTCCCTTGCCACCTGCCTTGGAGCCCAGGCCTCCAATCAGATACCATACATCCTGGAGAGAAAGTTCAAGTCCCACCATTGCCAAGATGTCATCCATGACTCTGCCCCAACCCACAGTCTCTCTCTCCCTCCTCCAGCCATCCACATGCAGGTATCTGCCATGAGAGGAATGGTACCAACTAGAAAGTTATGCTGAAGCCCTAACCCCTGATACCTGTGATGTGGTCTTATCTGGGAGTGAGGTCTCTGCAGATATCATCAAATTCAGATGAGGTCATATTGGATTAGGGTGAGCCTTAAATCCAACGGCAGGTGTCCTTATACAGAGGGAGACACAGAGGAGATATGGGGAAGAAGGCCAAGTAAGGACAAAGTTACCCTGTCACAAGCTGAGGAACACAGAAGATGGCCAGCAACTACTGGAGTTGGAAAAGGAAAGGAAGGATTCGTCCCAAGCAGCTTCTGCAGGAGCACAAGCCCTGCCAACAACTTGATTTTGGAGTTCTAGCCTCCAGAACTGTGAGAGCATAAATGTATGTGGTTTTAAGCCACCCAGTTGGTGGTACTGTGTTATACCAACCCTAGGAAACCAAGGCAACATCTCAGGCCATTTCCTGGGCTTGTTCCTACCTGGGTCACCGTGTACTACTGAAAGGATAAGAACTGCCTCGCCAGCACCCGCATAGTCCCCCCAGGGCCTGACGCCTAGAGACTTGGTAGATTTAACCTCAAGTATGGTAACTCTCAATGTTGCATCAGGAACAGGTGCTGCATGAGAAAGAACGCTTGCTTTCTACTCGGATTCAGCAAGTTGGAGCAACGTGGCAAAGCAGAATCTGGGTGACCATCTATCAGAGAACACAATCCTGCTTTCCAACTGCAATTCAACAGCTCCAACTGATCGAAACAAGCTTACTGCAATCCTCTCCTTCCACTTGCTCTCACCAAACCCCAGAGCAAATGCGATCCAACCCCTGCCCCTGGCTCCCTGTCCCTGCCAGCCTAGCCTAGCCCTACCCTTACCTTCCATCATCCCCAGCCACACACACACACACACACACACACATTCACATTCACCTATGGTATCATTAAATTGGACTTGACTCTGTGCAGTGGTCTGTCTCAATCTCTAGAGTCAACTCCTATGGAGTTAATCTTTGAAATGCAATGGCCCAGTCCCAGCATAACTAGACAGAGACATGACCACAAGTTCAACAGCGTGGACCACATCGCCAGGTATCCCACTCTGTACATTTGGCCATGAGATCGGACAGGAGAACCTGAACTTCCCTTGGTCAAGTCTCCATTAGAAAAGGCTTCTGAGGGTTCGAGTATCTTATCCTGTGGAACCTGCATCTAGTGTGTAAAGATCAGCATGTTCTAGGCCATGTGGACCTGAGGACAAGCCACCTCCCACAGTTGTGCTGGACCTAAGAAGCAATTATAAGAGAAAATGTGGTTAAGTGATTTCCACGTAACCCCTGAGTGGCGTGTGACTGATGCTGTTTCCCTTTTCTCTCCCCTGCTCGTCCTCTCCCTCACCTGGATCCTCCCCGGCTGGCCTCTCTGTGAATCTAAATCCTCCCCAACCTTCATGTTCAAGTCAAATTTCATCTCCTCCAATAAGCTTTCTTTCATGTCAAGTAATCACACAGTCTCTTCGCTCCCATCGAAACCTCTCTTTCGGCAGATGATTAAAATCACCTTATTCATAGGTATTTGGATATATTTTTTATCTACTAGTTAGCCCCATACTTACATTCTAAGATCATATCTTAGAATGTCTCCCTTTCAGCTCTGGGAATTAAGTAAGAAGATGCAATTCAAGGGCCTCTGTGATGCCTGGCACACAGTATGTGCTCAATAAATGTCAATCTAGGGAGTTCCTATCGTCGCTCAGCAGATTAAGAACCCAACACTAAGTCCATGAGGATGCAGGTTTGATCCCTGGCGTCACTCAGTGGATTAAGGACCTGGCATTGTTGCAAGATGCCGTGTAGGTCACAGAGGCAACTCAGATCCTGCATTGCTGTGGCTCTGGTGTAGGCTGACGGCTGTACCTCCTATTCATTCCCTAGCCCAGGAACTTCCATATGCCACAAGTGTGGCTGTAAAAAGACCAAAACAAAAAAAAATTGTCAATCCATCTTCATACCCCACAAAGCAAGAGCATCTTGCTATTCCCTTGACTCTTGCAGTTGTCTAATAAAAGTTTTTTGAACACAAAAATCAATGCATACAAATGGGTGGTCTTTCAACTAAGATCACTGAGGACAATTTGAATATTTTCATTTTCCTCCCTCACCTCCTGAACTTGTGGACCCAATAGAGATATTTCTGATATACACCTCTTGGGCCGAACACGATACCGGGATGCAGGAAGCACAATGTGGAAGGACAAGGTCACCTGGTAGTCAGTCATCTAAGTAATCATCTAAGATCTCTGTCATAACCTTAGACCTCGAGAGCAGGCTGGACAAAATCAGGCAGTGCCCCAGCCAACTGCTAGGCCAGTTAACTAATTCAGTCCTTGTAAAGAAACACTGCGCAATCCATTCTTATTTTTGCACTCATCTCATGCTGCTGATATCCCTTTGTTAATTTCTAATGTTCGTAAAACAGACACTGCACGTATCTGTTAATTTGATATGTTCCTATCACCACTTTCCTTATAGACTTTAAATCCACAGTGGCTGAATCCAATGAACACAACAGGAAGCGTGCACAGAGCTGGCATCTCTCGATCTCGAAGCTCTAAGTTACGAGGAGCTGAATGAATGCTGGCAGTTTCTGAGAAAAAGCAGCAAAGGACAGGTATGAGAAGACTCCTCCTTCATCCCTACTGTGACACTACTTCCTTTCTCTCAAAACGGAGCCTGAAGACTCCCAAAACTCTACAGATGGCTGGCCCACTCCAGAGCCTTTCAGTTAAACCTTTGGATGGAGCAGGCTTGCCCTCAGCATTGAGTTACCCCCCTGTTTACATTAACAGAAAGAAAAGCCAGCCCAGAGCACAGGACCCCCCTGGCAGAGCCCTGATTTCATACACATTTTCCCCAGATTCCTATTGGCTTGGCTGGAAACCACATATTAAAACCCACCAATCTTTCCACTTGAGCCTGATGAAAGCTTCAACAGAAACAGCTGCACTTCACATGTGGTTTAAGTTAATATCTTATCCTGAGAGTTTAACTCTAGCTGGCTGGGCTGCTTTTTTAATATTCACAATCCTCTTTTGTTTCCCATTAAGAATATGTCTTTCATTGCTCGCCAGAGCAGAGGCACACAATGAGGCTGGTAGCACTTCATTTCTGAAATGTCTGAAATAATTGTTTGTATTTTGTGTTCCTTGAGCAACACCCCCACGTTAGGGATCTCAGAAGCAGGCAAAAGTGTTAAGCAACCCTAATGCGAGCGCGGCCGGACCTGTGTGGAACATTTTCCTGTTAAAAAATAAAGCCGCAAACAAATGGCTCAGATTCAGTTTCTAAATCCCAGGGCTCGTGGAGTCAAGCAACATGATAAGTTCATTGTTTTCTTTCCCCGATGGCTCTCAAAACCACCCATCCCTTCAGCACATAGCAAAGTTTAATCACTATGTGGCTAATTTCACACACAGGAGTACCACACACAGATGCACACACAGGCTTCATATCTATACTGGGGACAATTAACTTGCAAGTTCAGAGCAACCATGCCACTCTGGTTTCCCTGGCGAAACACACATCATGTTCTGAGGTTTTGCTATGGCCGCGCCTCTTTGCAGAATGTGCTGTAACCAGAGGCTTCTCTACCGCATGGTGTCATTGGTGATGCAACGGTGCCCTTGAAGGGCTAGGGATATCTTGCAGGTTCCTCTTTGTCCTACCAGCTGTCTAAAAAAGGGCAAAATTGGAAAAAACTTCAGCAAGTCTTTTTTGTACCCACTAGGCATTAGAGATAATGCTGCATTTGGGGACAGCTCTTGAATTTCTCCCATGTTTTATTTGTCTCATCCCTGATTTTGAAATAAGAAGAAAGAATAAGCAGAAGAAGAAAAAGAACTGCTAACCATGAATGAATATTTTAGTATGTGCAGGCACTGTTCTATACTCAATCTTATTTAAGCCTCATGATGTCCTTACGAATGAGTTACTATTATTCCTATTTAAAGAGCTTTCAATAAGCAAGATGATTCGTAAGTTACTAAGGCAGAGGCCACTCGTTAACCTCTACATCTTTTTTCTCATTCTTCTCTGATCATAGGAACAAAGCAATCAAAATTATACTGATTATACCCACGCTGCTAAGGGAACATGAAATAAACTTCCACCTTGCTTGTTGAAGGCTCTCTTATTTTTCGTGTCTGTGTTATAGGAACTGAAGCCACACCCCACTCATCAGGGGCAGAGCTTAAACTGAATCCAGGCATCTGAACCCAGAGCCCATCCCCTTAGCCCCCTGCACTACACTGCCTCCCTGGCAATACGTGGCAGCAGAGCAGAACTGGAATCAACACTGTTAGAGCTAAATGGGGTGGTACTGGTTTTACCACTAGTTGCTCTGACTGTTTTGAATGTTTTGCCTGGGGAGTCAGACTAGTTAAGCAGACAAGGAAGAGGCACCCAGTTCCCCTTGGGTGCAGTGGGGATTGATTGCAAAGCAACAAGGGAAAACGGGATGTCACAGGAAGGTGCCTCGCTGACTTTGCCTCCCCATTCCGAGACACAGAGCAGCCTCACGGAGACTCAGCTCCAACCCAACAGCTCTGGGTGGCATGAAACTCAAGGGGCCTGCTGGGTTTCTTAGCATTCACTTTGAAGAGACACAATTTGATGTGGTCACATCTCCACGAGTCCACTAAGCACTCTGATGAAAGAGAGTCTCCACCAGGCACCTCGGAGCCCTTCAGCATCCACTGCATCCAAGGCAGACACGGCTGCCCAGGGCTTCAGTACTTCTGTCCATCCAACCAGCTGCAGCCAGAATAAAAGCTGTTTCCCTCAGACCCATGACCCAAGCCACACGTGAGATGCAGGAAAGACGTGGCCTGAGGTCTGTTATCTGGTGGAGGTGACATGCGCTCAGGTCGGCCACTCCAGCTGAGACATGGCTGTTCTCCATTTCAGGGCGGAAGACCCCAGAAAAAGGAAGAGATTTGCCTAAAAAAAGGAGCCAGTTACTTTCCTGCTAACCAGGACAGAGCCGGGTCGGCAGGCCCCTACCCAGGCAGAATTTCGACCTTATGGTATCTCCAGCAAGCACCCTGTCTCCTGTTCATCCGTGACAGCCATTTCCAGATTCTTGTCACCGTGCAGAACAACATTTCAGAACTCAACAGACACACTGCATCATACAAAAGGAAGAACGGAGGCAATTAACAGGTTTTTAAAATCCCTCCTGACCTGAATAGCTAAATAACTCATCAAGTCTCAGTTTGCTTTTTCAGGGCGGCATGTGGAAGTTCCTAGGCTAGGGGTCGAATCAGAGGTACAGCTGCCGGCATACACCACAGCCGCAGCAACACGGGATCCAAGCCACGTCTGTGACCTACACCACAGCTAAGGGCAATGCCGGATCCTTAACCCGCTGAATGAGGCCAGGGATCAACCCCACATCCTCATGGATACTAGTCGGGGTCATCACCATTGAGCCACAACAGGAACTTCTACATGTGTTCTTCTGATGTAAATTTGACCCTGTTGTATTTACTTTTCAATAAAGTCCAAAATTCTAAACAACCCAAAAGAGAAACCTCTCCTGATAGTTTACAGCCTCAGTAATGAAGCTTCTTATTGGATCTGACTTAAATCTCTCTGGAGCTAGCATAAGTGCCATCCTCTGGAAATACAGAAGAGCCTGTGTGTGTGTGTGTGTGTGTGTGTGTGTGTCCCTGCATGTGTACTTGCACATGTGCTGGGAAATTAGAGGGAAATATTACAGTGAAATAGGTACACAGATCTTGATATTGAAGTTTTCTGTTTCTCCAGACTGTCCAGGTGCATGCTTTTTAAAATTGCATGTGGCTTATAGCCCTATTCTTGTAGTTTAAGAAAACAAATAAATGTGTAAAGGGAAACCAGCAGCATTTTAAAAGATTTCACTTCTATTTGATGCTTGGATCCATTTGGTGGGAGCCAGGAGGAGGTATTAGATGATACAGGGACTTTGGAAACACTCACAGTTCAGAAAGACCTGCTACCTCAATCCGAGCTTCTAGACAGAGCAGCGAGGGTGTAAAAGCAAAAAGCGGACCTGATTTTCTTCTGCATCACATCGGGGTAAATGGTTTGCTCCTCCGGGTCCAGCCTTCCCCAGCCTCTATGCCTGGGAGGCTGCCCCATCTACACAGCATCAAGAGGTTCCCACCCTCTCTGGCTTCTGATTGAGACTTCCCCAGTGGGCAGTGTGGTAGCTAATTTTACACATCAACTTGCTTGGCCATGATACTTAGATATTTGGTTGAATAGTTCTAGATGTTTCTGTGAAGGTGAGGGGGTTTTAGGGGGGAGGGCTGAGATGAACATGTAAATCGGTGGTCTTGGAGTAAAGACGTTTACCCTACCTAATGTGGGTGGGCCTCGTCCAATCAGTTGAAGGTTTGAATAAGACAAAGACTCACCTCCCCACAGCAGGATGGAAATCTCTCATCAGACTCTTTTTGGACTCAAACTGCAATTCTTCCCTGGGTCTCCAGCCTGCTGGCCTACCTCATCACATTTTGAACTTGCCAAGTTCCTACAATCCGGTGAGCCGGTTCCCTAAAATAATCAATCAATAAAGTTGTGTGTGTGTGTGTGTGTGTGTGTGTGTGTGTGTGTGTACATCCTGTTGGCTCCATTTCTCTGGAGAGCCTTGGCAAAACAGGCAGCAATGTTGGGAAATCAGAGAGGAGGAGAAGCAGGTATTTATTCCCATCCCTTCCCTGCAGGGGTCACTACAAAGGTCTTCCCTCCAGACAGGCACAGGGAGGATGTGGCCAGGGCCACCTCTGGGTAAGGTAGCCCCACTCTCCCCTCCCTTCACACTGTCAGACCTGCATACGATCACCAAGCTCTCTCTTGCTGAACTAAACCTTAATGGTTCCTCTACACGCTGTGCACCCCTTCATAAATAACCCCCCCCCTTTTTTTTTGTCTTTTTGCCATTTCTTGGGCTGCTCCCGCGGCATATGGAGGTTCCCAGGCTAGTGGTCTAATCGGAGCTGTAGCCACCGGCCTACGCCAGAGCCGCAGCAACACAGGATCTGAGCCATGTCTGGGACCTACACCACAGCTCAAGGCAATGCCGGGTCCTTAACCCACTGAGCAAGGCCAGGGATCGAACCCTCAACCTCATGGTTCCTAGTCGGATTCGTTAATCACTGCGCCACAACAGGAACTCCCACAAATAACCCTTTTATTAAACTCTCCAAACACTCATATGAGCGTGCTGAGATGCCAATTGACTCCAGTGTCACCAGAATGTGGGCACCACTGCAAAGCTGGTGTGGCATCAGAGCCTTGCTTTGTTTGACCCCAACCCCCTTCTTCAGGGTCATTTTCCCCCATGTCCCCTCACTCCAAGACTCCAAAACACCCAGCACTTCCACCACACCGCCTACAGGCTGGGCCGCAACTCCTTCACACCAGAGCCTCCGCTTCCTCTCTCTGGACGTCAGCAACTCACACTGGCCCAGTCATGGGACTTCACAAGAACAGAAGGGCAGCTTGAAAGCACATAAAAGCTGGGCACCATGGTGCCCCATTTTACCATATTTCATCATATCCCGCAACTTCCATTCTAGAATCTTCTTTCTTTCATCTCATTAACCAGTCAAGTGGTTTAAGTTTGTTTATCATTGTTGTTTTGTAATCCAAGACTCCCAAGTCCCCCCACCCCCACCCCGCAACTGTCATCTTTGCAGCCAAGTAGCTTGGTATCTGGGAAGGTGTGAAGATCCATTGGAGCAACTGCTTTGCTTTGTTTCCCATCATTTACTCAAGAATATTTGGGCAGGTGCAGTGTTTTATATTGTGTTTTGTTACGTTTTGTTTCCAGAATTTTTAAGACTCTCCCAAGGCTTTGTTTAAAAAAAAAAAAAAACACACACACACAGGGAAAGTAAAGAATAATGTAGATTTCGGTAAAATAATGCTCCTTCTAAATTTTCCTAGATTGTGTTAAGAACAGTAATACATGTCTTTTCAGCCTGCCGCTGTGTCTGCCACAGAAATACTCAAAAGCAACGAAAAACGGAAATGAGCAACACAACAAAATCAGTTCCCCTGAGGTTTCAGCTGAAAAGAGAAAAATGGAACAAACAGAACCAAGGCTGGAGCAGTGCCTACAATTGGCATAGTCAGCATCAATGAGGTGTCAAAATATTGGAATTAATGAGCCCAAGCCAGTCACCCAGGGAGGGCCACACAGTCTAAGGACACAGAAAGGGACGCAGAGAGGGGGGGCCTGTGGTCAGACAATACATTCTGAAATTCTAAAGGGGGCCGACACAAAGCAAGGTAACGAACCAGCCAAAAGGCAAACTGCACATTTAGGGATTCAGATAGTTAATACCAGGAGTTCCTGTCATGGCTCAGCAATAACAAACCTGACTAGTATCCATGAGGATGCAGTTCGATCCCTGGCCTCGCTCAGTGGGTTGGGGATCCAGCATTGCTGTGAGCTGTGGTGTAGGTCATAGATGCGGCTTGGATCCCAAGTGGCTGTGCCTGTGGCATGGAGGGTGCAGCCCTAAAAAGAGAAAGAAAGAAAGAAAGAAAGAAAGAAAGAAAGAAAGAAAGAAAGAAAGAAAGAAAGAAAGAAAGAAAGAAAGGAAGGAAGGAAGGAAGGAAGGAAGGAAGGAAGGAAGGAAGGAAGGAAGGAAGGAAGGAAGGAAGGAAGGAAGGAAGGGGAAGGAAAGGAAAGGAAAGGAAAGGAAAGAGAAAGTTAATACCAGGTAATGGGGTTTTTGAAAACCAACACGTGTTCCTGGTCTGGACGAGCCTGAAGAAGGCCAGTGAAATCTGCCACAGGTGACGAAAGAAAGAAGGAAGAAGGATCACTGTCTCCCCTCCTGGCACTTAGGCAACTAACTCCCATTTTGACACCCCCACCACCAGCATGGTCTGTGGAAGGTTCCACACAAAGCCCTGCTCTCAGCAGAGGACTAATTTAAAATGCAATCGCTCCTAATGACATAAGCCTAAAAATGCCACCCCTCACCAGAGGAGGCCGACCCTGATCCTGGTCCTGGATCTTAAGCCCTCACACACATTTTGTGTGCCATCACATACTATGCCATCACATACTATACGTGGGTGAATTTTCATATGAAAAGAAGACTGTGTGCTTCTTAGCAGGTAAAAGGCAATCTTTTCTGGGGCAGGTTCTGTGCATCATGTGCATCCCCTGGGCTTCTCCGTCCCTGCTGACAGCACTGCCTGTGGCGATGGGGAGGCACAGATTTACAATATCCACCCTTCCCAAGGTTGCTGTATTCCAGAAGAAGTCTCTTAAAGTTGGAAAAACTGGGAAGAGTCAAAGGAATGCATCTCTAATGGTAGAAAGAACATTGGCTGAGCTGATACTTTGGAGAGGTTTCTGCTGCCCACTCTTCTCTACCTCCCACAATGACGTGGCCTCTGGGGCAACCCTGGTCCTAGACTCTCTTCCTAAAACTGAGCATCTATTTCCCTCTTTCAAGCTTAAGAGAGGTAAGCAGTGAGTTGTCCCTCTTCAGGCAGGGAAAGTGGGGAGCCCTTCTCTAGACCATCTTCCGACCTTCTCTGAGCATCTCTGTGGCCTGGTACCAAGATGGGAGCTGGCACAAACGGCCTCAAGGTCATTTCCTCATGACATGAACATCAGCAACTGTCTCCTCTGTTTTGATTTGAGACTGTCAGCCTTATGCCTCAAAATGACCAAAACACATAATCAAAAAAAGGAGTTAGGGCCTGGGAATGTTCACAGCCACACAGCACCTGGCTGGCAGAAGGTGATCAGTAAATATTCCTCCATTCAACATCCCTTGGTTGGAAATCAGGTCCTCATTCTTTCTGAGCCGAGGTACCGACGAGCAAGTTCTTTTTCCATCAGTTCGCTCCAACACCCTCAATCCTAAATGGCTGTTTCTCCTTCTTAGCGAAAAACTGTTCTCACTCACCACCCCCTCCTCATCCCCTAATCCATACACATCACTACATCCTCCCACCTGCCCATGTGAGGTCTTCTCCACTGACGCTGCAAAGATACCAGGGAAAAATGGCTATTTTGTGATTGTGCCAGAGGACAAGAAATGTGAAAAGCCCACGAGGCAGAACACACCCCACACCGAAGTAGGGAACCCTTTGCAGATGAAGGTAAAGTCACAGACTACCCTTTATCCCTAAAGAAGAAGGGTTGCCTACCAACCCACAAGCCTTGTCAATTTGCCCGGCGTGACAGAGCTTGTCTTCCCTCCTCCCATCAGGAAGTGAAGTCGAAACCTCTGCTCACTTCAGTCTGGGCAGCTCTGACCAACTGAATACGGTACAGGTGACACCATATCGGTTCCGGGCATAGCCTTTAAAAGGACTGCCAGTTTCTGCTTTCTCCCCCCTAGAAGCCCTGCGCCCCTCTGTAAGAGGACTAGGTTATGCTGCTGGAGACAAGAGACCATGTGGCCTCAGTAATGTACCAGATCTGGGAGTCAGTAATCTGTCTTGGATTAGATCCCAAAGGAGCCTCAAACAGCCAGGAGCAGAGACAAGGTGTTCCCCCTGTGCCCTGTCCAGATTTCTGCCACACACACACACACACACACACACACACACACACACACACGGAAACGGTTGTTGTAAATCACTAAGTTTTGCAGTGGTTTGTTATGCAGCATTAGGTAATCCGATGCCAAGAAAGGATCCGTGTCAACTGAAAGTTTTCAATTTCTGAGTTAGGGATTGCATTTGTATGCAAATAGCAAACACTGAGAAACAGTGGTTTAAACATACTAGGGTTTTACTTTCACATAACAAGAGGCAAGGCCCCCAGCACTACTCTGGCAGCTCAGAGCCCAGGTCTCTGCAAATCTCTTGGTCTTTCCCTCTTGCGACCAGGATGTTAGGTTCTAGCTCCAGCTACCTGCATTCTGTAGACATCAGGAAGGAAGAAGAGATGTGCCTTTACCAGAAAAGCAAAACTTTACTGGAATTCCCCAGCAAGGAGCTCTGTTTATATCACATTCACTAGAACCACATTGCATGGCAACACCATACAAGGGAAATTGGGAAGGTTATTAAATTTTTAACTCGCAATGGCCACCCTGAAAAAAACCAGTGTTTGGCTAGTGAGGAATGAGGAAAGGATGACATTGAAGAAGCAACTAGAAGTTTCTGCCACCATCAATAAGGAAATCAATTACATCAACCAAAGTCCAGAAGCAGAGCGGGCTTCTGGGTTGACCCTATGATGTCATCCAAGACCCAGAAATTTCCCATCTCTCCACTCTATTATTCATCAGCTTCAGCCTAAGGTCAGCTCGCCTCTACTTGGCGAGATGGGGACCAGCATAGTCGGGCTACATGCCTTTGTTCCAGAAAGAGATTCTGGCTTCCTGTCCATCTCTCTTAGGAGCAAGGAAGCAAGGAGCCGCTTTTAAGCAGAGACACTAAGCTACACTGGATACTCACTGAGCGCCTTTCCCCAGCCCAGAGCCAACAGGAACCTCACTGCCAACAAGGGCTTTCATTCAGGTTCTAGGCTGGCCTAGGAGTCTGAGGGCTCTGTACTCAGTCGGCCTGGATTTATATCCATCCTCTCACTTTTCCAGCTGTGTATCCTCAAGCAAGTTACTCAGACTCTGAGCCTATCTCCTCGTGTGTAGAAAAGGCTAAACTAATATCTATATCTACTGATATAGGTACTATTTAATGCAAGGAATAAATACGAAAATACATGCAGGCGTTCCCATCGTGGCTCAACAGTAACGAATGTGATTAACATTCATGAGGACACAGATTCGATCCCCAGCCTCGCTTGGTGGATTAAAGATCCGGTATCGCCATGAGCTGTGGTGTAGGGGGCAAATGCGGTTCGGACCTGGCATTGCTGTGGCTGGGGTGTAGGCTCCTAGCCTGGGAACCTCCATATGCCATAGGTGCAGCCCTAAAAGACAAAAAAAAAAAAAAAAAAAAAAAAAAAGAAAGAAAGAAAATACATGCAAAGTCCTGAGTGTGGTGCCTAGAAACCAGCAAGCATTAAATAGATGTTGCCGAGGAAGATTAGGCCGAACAGTTTCGCACAGGCCCTGTGTGAATGCTGCAAACACAGAAATAAATGTAAATCAGTGAGGCGCAACCCCTCCCTTCTCCTTTCTTTGCAGTTTCAATATCAACTTCCATGCCCTGGAAGACGCAAAATATTTGTTCTTACAACTCCCTCTTCAGAAATGACCTGTTCCACCCCTCATGCTTCAGCAGGTAAACTTGAAATTCAAGCCATTCATCTAACATGTGGACTCATCTGAAAAGCTATCTGCAAATCTACTACTAAACAATCCATTGAAGGACCCCGTAATTAATCCAATTCAGTCATTATCACATCCCTACCAAACATATCATTAAACAGCTGAAACAGTGCTTTCACTTTTTTTTCTTTACAATACATTTCAACAAGAATCTAAACACCTAACAGCCAAATTAGATTATCTATGTAGTAATCTCATCAACTGTACCATAATCAGCACTTATTATTACCCCCACCACCGAAATAAATCTACAGTATTTTTTCAACTCGACTAAACAATATAGGCAGACTATAAAACATATTCTATAATAAAAACCAACTGCTCATCATTATTAATACCAGTTAGTATTACTTAATTTACTAGCTCCAGGCACCATGCTAAATGCTAACATTACAGAGTTACGACTATTATCTGTTTGACAGATGAGGAAAGTGAGGATCAAAGAAATTAAGTGACTTAATTGTGATCATAATTCCTGGAGTTCCCATTGTGGCTCAGTGGGTTAAGGACCTAATGTAGTCTCCGTGAGGATACAGGTTTAATCCCTGGCCTCACTCAGTGAGTTAAGGATCCAGCATTGCTGTGAGCTGTGGTGTAGGTCACAGACATGACTCGAATCTGGCATTGCTGTGGCTGTGGCATAGGCCAGTGGCTACAGCTCTGATTTGACCCCTAGCCTGGGAACTTCCATATGCTGAGGGTGTGGCCCTAAAAAGACAAAAAAAAAAAAAAGAAAGAAAGAAAGAAAGAAAAAGAAAAAGAGAAGAATTCCTAAGTACCAGAAGCAGAATTCAAAAATCCAGGTATGTTCTGACTCCAAAGCACAAGCCCTCCAAAAGCAAGCACACTGGTTACATGACACCACCTCTTTAGAGAAATTTTTGGAAGATCCTGAAATTTTATATCTGGCTAGAAAGCACAGTAGGTGCAGAAATCACAGGTTTTGGAGTCAAACTTGAATTTGGATTGACTCTGTCATTTAGTCTTTGTTAGGTGCATGACCTTGATCAACTTAGGTCAAATTCCTGAGCCTAGGTTTCCCCATCACAAAGGCTGCGTTGAGAACAGAGCAAGTGCAAATGCGCTAGAAATGGTCTAACAACCACCACAGCAACACTGGTCCTCAAAAAGCACTGGCTTCCCTTTCCCCTGTTTCCTTTCCTCTTCCTGCCTAAGCCTCATACTCTCCTTCGAGGCAAATCAATAATTAAAGTAAGAGTTATGGCTCGGATCTGGTGTTGCTGGGGTGTAGCCCTCAGCTGCAGCTCCCATTCAAGCCCTAACCCAAGAACTTCCACATTCCAAGAATGCAGCCCATTCAAAATGTGGTTGAATTAATGAATGTTGATAAACAGTACATGTTTATACGAATCAATCCATTTCTTCTTAGAAATACCTCATTAAGAGTTTTCATCTGGGGAGTTTTCTCAGCAGGTTAAAGATCCGGAGTTGTCGCTGCTGTGGTTCTGGTCACTGCTCTGGTGCAAGTTTGATCCCTGGCCCTGGAACTTGCCCATGTCACAGGCACAGCCAAAAAAGAACTCTCATTTGAATCATTCAATAATTAACTCCAGCATCAGCCTTCTTTCCTCTCCAGTATCCATGGTGCCTCCCCTGAGGGTGGCACTGGTCACAAAGCCAGGCTCAGTGTCCTCCTGGTCATGCACCTGCGGTAGCAGAACTAGAAAGGAGCTCTCCTAGGGGGTCAGTGGCCCTAGAGGTGCTGGGAATAAGAATGGAAGATGTAATCACTCAACTCAGGAACAAGCCAATCAGAGAGCACACTTCGTCACTCTGTGAACCATCCAGCACCTCTCAACACCTCTTCTGTATCTGAGGAACTCCCCACCCCATGCATTCTCACCTCCCACTGTAGAAGTCAGGTGCTTCCTGAGTCAGGTTGTTAGCAAAAGACAAATTCCTCCATTTGGAGTAAATAAGCAATGAGATCCTGCCATATAGCACAGGGAACTATATCTAATCACTTGTGATGGAACATGATGGAGGATAATGTGAGAAAAAAAAAAGTATATATATATGTATATGTATATGTATAACTGGGTCACTTTGCTATACAGCAGAAATTGACAGAACATTATAAATTAACTATAGGAGTTCTCGCCGTAGCTCAGTGGAAACGAATCTGACTAGCATCCATGAGGATGCAGGTTCGATCTCTGCCTTGCTCAGTGGGTTAAGGATCTGGCATTGCTGTGATCTGTGGTGGAGGTCACAGACATGGCTCAGATCTGACGTTGCTGTGGCTGTGGTGTAGGCCTAGCAGCTACAGCTCCAATTTGACCCCTAGACTGGGAACCCTCCATATGCCTCGAGTGCCGCCCTAAAAAATAAAAATAAAGACATAAAAAATAAATCAACTATAATAATTTTTTTTTTTTAAAGGCCACAGTGATGGTCTCCACCCCGCTGATCTTCGTTCACAATGTGACTTTGCTGCTCTTCTCATCAGGAATGGGAATCTATTTCTCAACCCCTTGAGTCTGGGCAATGGTGGTGTTTTGATGCTTTGGAGCAGATGCCCCAAGAGGCATTGTGACGTCACAATCACCCTCTTGAAATTCGTGCTGCTCTGAGAGGAACCCTAGGTTAGTCTCCCTGAGGATGAACAACCAGGCACGCAAAAGAAAAAAAAGCCGAGCCGACAAGACCAACCAACAGTCACGGCCATAAAGCCATTGTAGACCATCTAGGCTAAGCTGAGTAGCCAGATGGCACAGTCACATGAGAGATGGCAATGCAAGAACCATTAAAAAAAACACAGTCCAGCTCAGCCCAGCCCAATCTGTTACTTATACAATCAGGTGTAGATAAAATAGTTGTTTTAAGCCACTGAGTGTTTGAGGCAGTTTCTTACACACAGTATATAACTGAAATACCTACCCTCCAACATTCCTCACAGCTGGAGAGAAAACGCGGGCTCCAGGGCGCACCAATGAGACACGCACAGTCATTCTAGGCGTTGATCACAAGGTAGTTTCCCATTGTGGCTCAGCGGGTTAAGAACCCAACTAATAGCCATGAGGATGTGGGTTCGATCCGGGACCTTCTCAGTGGGTTATGGATCGATCCAGGGAGGCGGCAAACTGTGGCACAGGCCGGCAGCTGCAACTCTAATTCAACCTCTAACCTGGGAACTTTCATATACCACAGGTAAAGTCCTAAAAAATGAAATAAAATAACATAACATAAAAAATAAAAATTAAAAAAAGGTAGTAAAGAAGCATTCAGTAAAAAGCAGGGACAACTATGTCTGGTTTCCAAGGGGCGGTGGCAGAGTATCTACCAATGATGTCCACTGTCAAGGATCAGCACTGACAATGGTCTGTGGTCCAATATGAAGCATCATTTCTGCTTATGTGGCCTCCAAGTCTGTTTCCAACCCTCCTAGGGACTTTCTGAGCTACGTGTCTTCATTTGAGTTCCTGAAAAAGCAGATCCTTTGGCAACAACAGGGGTGCAAGTAGATATTGGGAAATGACCCCAGGAATCAGGAGTGAAGGGGAGGGGAGAATAAGACACAGGAAGGAAAGTCAGTAAGCATGAGTGACCGGGGCTCCATTCTCCAGGGGACCCACAGAGGAATCATGCAGATGGCAATGCAGAACTAGCCATCTCTCCAAAGGAGGAGTGTCTGAGGCATCCAGCATCCATCTTCTGGCTTTCAGCCCCCATTGGTTGAAGTTGGCATCTGCAAGCACTGACTCCCCCATGCTACCAGGCTGTCCTATGACTAAGAGCAAGTGAACTTCCGTGGCTTCAGGAGAAGCCTCAAATCAAGAAAAGACTATAAAAACAGAAGAGAACACTTGTGGTGGGATGCAATCTGTGTGCAGTGGCACCAACCACCACAGCCCTAGCTGGAATCAAAATGGTCCAAGAGAGTGAGGCATGAGCACAGAAAGCACCTGCTATGCTACCTAACATCCAGCCAGGTGCTGCTCAGTATTTAACAACCGGCTCCCCGAGGGAAAGATGGGGCAGGAGCTCTGAACTGTACTGTTTGCCAACTTCTGTGGTATAAGTACTCCAGCCGTGTCTGATATCAAGCTACCAATGTGATATCAGCCAGCTCACCAAGTTCCTGAAAATGTATCAAGAACCGGTAGGAGCTGGCTCCAACTCACTCGTTATTACGATCTTTTAAGAAAGTCCTTTTCAGGAGTTCCCGTTGTGGCTCAGCAAGTTAAGAACCCTGACTAGCATCCATGAGGACACAGATTTGATCCCTGGCCTTGAGTAGTGGCTTAAGGATCTGGCATTGCCACAAGCTGCGGTGTAGGTCACAGACAAGGCTCAGATCTGGCGTGGCTGTGGTGTAGGCCGGCAGCTGCAGCTCCAATTCAACCCCTAGCCTAGGAACCTCCATATGTCGCAGGCATGGCCATAAAAAGAAAGAAGGAAAAAAAAAAGTCCTTTTCTGCTCAAACCAAATGTTTTCAACGAAAACCCTAAGCAATGAACATCGATGGCAAGAGGGAGGATGATACAGGTTGGGAATCAGGAATTGGGCAGAGAGCCAAGTCTGGCATCACAAATGTGACTTCTGGGTTCTTGTCGGACCACAATGACACTGTGCCTTCCCCTACATCTCAGAGCATAAGTCCTCATTGCCCAAGAATGTCACTGCAGTCTAGATGAGAAATTCAAGGTAAAGGACTAGGCAGACATTAACAGAAACACTTCCAGTAATAACTATGGTCAATGTCAGGAAATTCTGCTTTCCCTGAAAATCAAATCCCCCATGCAGCAGCTGAAATGTTTTTCCACCAGTTTTATTCTTAGTGGAGACACAGCAATTATCCACAACTTTCTGGAAAGTAACCTTTCATGTATGTGAAGCCTTTTCTTCTCCAGAGGAAATAGTCCAAGCTGGGTTGGCCTTTTGTCAGAAATTCAATTTTCTGAGGCTTTAACCTTCTCTGGGGCTTTCTTTCTAACCTGGTCCAAGTTCTACAGGTCCTTATGAGCTGTAGAGCCCAGACCTGGCTCTAGGTTTCTTGCCGAGTTTTGACTGTGAAAAAAAAATGGGGAGGAAAAGGGGTCTCTTAAGATCTATGCGCCCCATGGTTATTTATAAATTTCACTGTTACAGCCTCTCTTTCCAATTCGGCCAACTGCCAATACGGGGCAAGGGACCAATTGCAGGGACAGAAGCGGTCCCCTTTCTGATTGGGAAGGGCTCTCCTTGACCAATGGAGCAGAAGGCCTCCTGACCGCAAGTGACAGCTTGGTCATTTCTTGGGACGCCCCTACAGAAGTTCTTGCTTTCATAGACGGCCCTACTACCACTAGGGGACACCCCAAATCCTAAGTGCACACTGGAACAAAAGCCACACCCAAGCCAGGGGATTTAGTAAATCTTCAAAGAGATACGACATTCAAGGACAGGTCACAAAAACCAAAGGCATTTTTACCCATCTCCCTCGCACTAATTCCTGGGTGCCCAAGTTCAGACCCAAACGATGGCCTAAAACAGCACTGTCCAACAGAAATGTAATACAAGTCACAAACCTGAGTCTACGTTTTTCAGTAGCCATAGTTTTTAAATAGGGGGAGAAGAGGTGAAGTTAATTTTAATAACAATTGATTTAACCCAATATACGCAAAATATTATCATTCTGACATGTAATCAATATTTTTAAATTACTAACGACATGTGAACATTCTTTCTTCATACAATGTCTTGAAAATCTAGTGTGTATTTACACATAAAACATGTCTCAGTTCAGACATGCCGCTGCTCAGACTCCAGGGGCCACCGTATTAAATAAGTTCAGGTTCATGCACCACCACCGACTTGTCAGAAATGCACATTTTCAGGCCCCTCCCCACCCACTCAGACACTCAGGATACGGAGCTCCCATTGTGGCTCAGCAGGTTAAGAACCCAACATAGTGTCGGTGAGGATGTGGGTTCAATTTCTGGCTTCATGCAGTGGGTTAAGGATCTGGTGTTGCCACAAGCTACAGCATAGGTCACCGATACGGCTTGGATCCACTCTTTCTATGATATAGTCCTGCTGCAGCTGTGGTTCAACCCCTCACCTGGGAACTTCGATGTGCCACAGGTGCAGCCATAAAAAGAAAGAAAGAAAGAGAGAGAGAGAGAGAGAGAGAGAGAGAGAGAGAGAGAGAGAGAAACTCAGGATGCAGCCAGTGATTCACTTTTTAGAAAGCCCTTCAGGTAAGCCTGATGCACGCTTGAGTTTGAGAACCACTGGTCTACACGCTGCCAAATCAGAAATGCTTAATCTGCTTTTAATTCACGCAACCACGAGTGTCTAATGGGGGACATGAATCTTTAAAAAAAAATGAACTCTCTCTGTTTTCCTGTTGCTAAGGAGCCTAAAATAGCAAATTTGGCTCCCAGGAGATACGTTTTTTATTTTTATATTTGTGCCAATTAAATGAGTCTTCCACTGGCAAAAGCTCCTTTTTTCAAATGATGCATTTTATCCTCCTTTCTCCCTTGTCTTCGGATTTGAATCTTTCATCTTCTTGGTTTTTCACAGGAACCACAACCACACTTACCTTTTCGCAGATGTCCAGGGTTGCCAGATTTAAACATAAAAATACAGGATGCCCCCAGTTAAATTTGAATTTCAGATCAATGAACTATTTCCCAGAAACTGCAAGGGATGTAGCGGTACCAGAAAGTATTTGCTGTTTATTTGGAATTCAAATTTAACTGGGCCTCTTGGATTTTATCTGGCCAATCTGTTCACATCCCCTACATCCTTCTGACTCCTAATTCCTCTGGTGACCAGACTGTGAAGTCCCCTGGGTCAGCTAGAGTGGGTACCACAGAGGCACAGCACCAACTCGGAACTGCAGCCCTGTGGTCTCACCCTCCCCAACAGGAAAGAATTCTGGATCAAACCAGCTGCCCCGCTGTATTCTTTGGCTTTCCAAAGATGGGTACTCCGGCTTCCAGTGAATGCCAGCTGCCTCTTAGGATCACGCTCTCATTTAAAAAAAAAAAAAAAAAAATCAAATCACACAAAGAGCGCACTGTCAGTCAATCAGAGCAGCACAAATGCACCCACTTAGCTCACCGCTCAAATGGGGCCTCCAGATTGGTGCTATTGAAAAGGAAATTGGCCTCACTTGCTTCAAAACAGCCCCAAAGTGGAGAAATTAATACAGAAAACGCCAGGTCATAATGAAATCTGGCAACGGTAGTGGGCTGCGTGGCATCATCCAATTACAGCAAACACAGACACTGCCCAGGGGGAGAAGCCAGCCTGGACACCAAGCAAAATTAGGCCCCTACATAGCAATTACCAGCGGGGAGAGGAAATCTGTTAGGATGTTACAGATGAATGCAGACATCCCAACAAATGCCCGGGATCGCTACTCCGAGTGGCTCGGAAGTCCACGTTCCCAGTGCATTTCAGTCTCTGAGCTCCTCTCGTGACAAAGCGCTTTGAAAGCCAGATCTTGGCTTTCCTCCCACCTCTTTCCTGAGTCCACTGCAACCCATCTAGAAACCCTCATGGTTCGGGAATGAAGGCACGCCTGGAGGAAGGAGGCTCTCTGGCCCTTTCACTGACTTGGTTCTTTCTCCTCCTCCATCCAGGAGACTCTAGAGAGCCACGGCCACCAGGATGGAGCCAGACGCAACAATCCCAAAGACCTTAACCTTGCCTGGCAAACCAGGATGGCATCAAGATCCTGGGGTGGGAGAGAATTGGGGGGTGGGCAGGAGGGAAGCAGGGAGGAAAGGCAGGGAGACCAGAGAGAGAAGACTCCAGATGCTCAGCCAAGATAAACCCATAGGAACCAAAAATCCAAGTGATGGAAAAAGCAAAGAGATGTTGTGCCCCATGTTCTCGACCCCATGTGGGTTCATAATCAGATAAGAGTGTTCTATTTCTCCCACAACCTCTTCCACACATGGGGGAACATAATATAGGACTACAAACAGAAGGGGGGGCTATAACCATGTTTCAATTCATAGTTTCATCTTGGAGTCATCATAGTTGCATCTTGAAGGTGAATGGTGTGAATTTCAACCTAATATTAAGAGAAAAGTGATTTTTATGTTTGTTTATTTTTTTATGGCCACACCCACAGCATACGCAGTTTCGGGGCCAGGGACTGAATCAGAGCCATAGCTGCAACCTATACAGCTAAGGCAATGCCAGATTCTTAACCCACTGCACCAGGCCAGGAATCAAACACAACTCCTCAGCGACCTGAGCTGCTGCAGTTGGATTCCTAACCCACTGCACCACAGTGGGAGCTCCAATTTTTGCTCTTTTATATGCTTATCTTGTTAAAGGTAGAAGAGTTCACTGGATTTTTAAAAGTAAAACACAATAATGCACAAATGTGGTTAAATACCATTTGATTAAAAATGAGTTTTTACCATCCAGTCACCTGATTTCCAGAGGCCAAGAGAAAATAAAATGTAGCATGGATATGGATCTCATACAGATGATGTAACAGGACAGAAAAAAACTGGTACTTTTATAAGCAGAGTGCATCTTGAGCCAGTAAACTGAGAAGGAAGACAGGATTTCTCTTAAAAAACTTTTCTTTTGGTTAGAAAAAATATATTAAAATTTTGATTATGGAAGATGGGAGCCCTGGAAAGGTTTAGACAAAGAGAAGATAAATTGTTTTGGTCAGGTAAGGAACAGGAATTGGGGTTTTATCAGTGGCTGCTTACTGGCAACTGACAGAGGAGACCTGGGGAACACGAAAAGGAGAAAAAAGTTAAGCGAGGGTGCCACTGAATGAGGGAGTCTGGAGAAGTAAGAAGGAAGGTTAGAAAGAAATCCCCATGACGGAAAGGGCCAAGAAACTTTGGGATGGAGACGTGTAACACGCAATAAAACAGCTAGTTCTGCAACGTAATCCCAAACTTTTGGTAGCATCTGCTGTATGCAAGAGCCTGGGGTGGGAGGAACTTTGCGAAAAAGAACAAGGCTTCATGCTACAATCAAGATGATACAGAGCAGGAAAAAAAGAGATTCAGCAAGCAAGAGTTTCAGCGGGAACAGGAAATCAGAGTGCGAGGCAACCATAAGAACATAAACCCTTTGGGATTCTGCACAAAAAAAAAAAAAAAATCCTGGGTAGAGCTCCAGATTTCCAGCAGGACCTAGGATGAAGGCTTGAAACAATGGTTTGGGTTTTTTCTATTTTAGATAGAGCTAACCACCAAAACTAGAAATATCTGACTTAAACCTCCAGATTTGAAATTACTAAATATCATAACAAAAGAAAGAAGGAAGAGAGAAAAGGAAGGGGGAAAACAAAAGAAAAAGAACAAGAGAGAAATCTGACAACTAAAACTTTTGTCTGGCATCAGTTTAGTGCTGAAGGATATACATAATTTAGCTGTCATAGACAGGACAAGCAATATTGGTATTGATAAAAAGGAGAAAGTAAAATGTAAAATAAAGCAGGTGAAATCAACACAAATGTTGCTAATTACAGTGTACAGATGCCGTATGCTTTTTTTTTTTTTTTTTTTTTTTTTTTCCTTTTTTTAGGGCATATGGAGGTTCCCAGACTAGGGCTCAACTTGGAATTGCAGCTGCCAGCTGCTGTGATCCCAGCTGTGTCTCTGACCTACACCACAGCTCATAGCAACACCGGATCTTTAACCTACTGATCGAGGCCAGGAATCAAACCTGTGTCCTCATGACTACTAGTCATGTTCATTAACCACTGAGCCACGACAGGAACTCGAGAAGCAATATGTTTTAAACAGGCTAAGAAGTGGCTCTTAATCAGATTACCCAGGTTCAATCCCAGCCCCACCACATCCTAATCAAGTGATCATGGCAATTTACCTAAGCCTCTCTGAGCACCATCCTCACCTGTAAGATTACTGATCATACAGAAGTCCCATTTTTGGAAAGTTCACTTTACAGCACTTTGCTTTTACAAAAGACCTATCTTAGTACCTGTTGTCACTAATTCAAAGAAATTCGAAGAGGATTTTTGATTTTACAAATAAAGGCAAAAAGCTAAAACTGAGTTCAGCATTTATTTTTTGCAGGAATGCACACTCGGGGCCCTGAAAGTGGTGCCGCCAAGCTCCTTCCCCAGGAACCACACTCAGCAGCTCAGCAACAAGCCATCAGAGCTTTGAACTGTGTCTGTGAGCATCCGCGCTCTATCTTGATTTATTTTGTGCATCCGTTTGCAAGATGTGTCCGAAGGTAATTACTTCTTTGCTTTACGCCACTTCTGCTTATGAAAAGTTTCCGAGAAACGCTCTTCGTTCAGATGGCAGGACTACCTACACCACTTTCCTTACAGAGTTGGAGGGAACAGCTGAGATAATCACGCATGCCTGTGAGATGTCCATTTCTGGCAATGACAAACTGGCTTGTTTCAGACCAACATACCCCAGAGGCTAATGAGAAAAACTAAGCAATTCCTTTTACAACAGGAAAAAGACCCGGTGGATTTTCAGGTCTCCTGCTGGCCCCAGACCCATGTCTCCTCTGGGGAAGAGGAGCTTGCCTGAGGCCAGCCAGCCGAAAAGGGAGAAAACCTCAACTGAAGTTCCCTCAACCTAGTCCTCCACGAAGGTCGGGCACTGCCCACTGCACAGCTTTAATCTCCAAAACCCCCCACTCTTTTCTATAATTCCACTAGAGGAGAAATATGTGTGCAGTTTCTACAATATCATGGGGGTGTTCTCACTTTTTTTTTTCTTTTACAAGAACTCTATTTGATTTGTAATCTGTTCATTTATACCAGAGAGTATTATTTGATAATAAGGAGCATGGCAAGTATTGCTTACTTAATGCATAATGTAATGTGTTTTACTGAAAAAAAAAGTCAAAGTAAGGAAAAAGCATAAAAATAGGTGGAGGGCTAGGAGAGGTGGAGGGAGAAAGATGAAATGGAAAAAAGGAGGCAAGACTTAAAGAGTAAAGTAAGGAAAAAGAGAGCAAAAGCAGGAGAAAGAGAACAAAGAAAGAAAATGAACCCCCTGGGCAGCAGCCTGAGAGCTGGTACCAATCACCCCATCTCTCCCCCTGCCCCCATCCCCAAAAGAAAGGACGCAGCTCATCAAGGATGAGGGACAGAAGATACAAGGTTTATCAACATGACTTTGTTCTTTGGTCTGAATTCTTGTGAACATCCAGAACCTCAGACAGATTCATACTTACATGCAAATACAACAAATGCGTACGGAGGATTTAGTATTAACAATGCCACTCAAAGGGAAAACCCACGGTTTTCCAGAATCTATTTTTGCATTCAGCATTTTTTTTTTTTACCAAGGATATAAAACAGAAGTTCTGACAGATTTTGTTCACCCTCACAATGACTCCAGAAGAAATTCTAGATTTTTATAATTGTTCACATTTTCTGCTCTCACACTGGAACGCATATGGAAAGTAAGAGGCCTTGTCCAATAAACATGACCCCCAAACGTAGAGTGTATCACTTTAACCACAAGATAACCTGATTATCATAGTGTGGTTAGAGGAAAAACTGGGGTGTCTGTGTGTTTAAAATGCTGAACAATTTTACATAAACCTTTTAACGGCTCCATAAGATTTCTCCAGAGCTCTAAGCAACACAGTTCTGCTGTGGTCTGTGCACAGGTTGGAAAAAGAATTTCCAGACTCATAGCCAGGTGAAGAAAAAGAAGAGTTTAATGAGATGAGAAAGGCTGTAGCACAGCAGGGACAATATCCAGATAATCAGGGAGACCCAGAGCTCCCTGTCCCAGCCCCACCCCACCCTGCCCTGCCCCCAAGAGCGCATGGTCATGTCTATTTTTGTAGCCCAGGGAGAGAGGAGAGGTCTTATGATACCCTGCTGGCCTGCTGATTGGTTGGGGAAAGAGGGGTCTCCAATACACTTGCTAGTTAGCTGGGGCATATAATGCCCCTATAGGGGTAGGGTGAGGAGTGGGCCATATACCTCTCCTAGTAGGGGCAGGAAGGAGGGAGCCAGGTTGCTCAAGGAGGAGATGGGGCTCGAGAACTCTGTAACCACTACAATGAGACCAGTGGGGTGATAAGGGTCTGGTAATTCTTATCTTCACCAGAGGCTTTTTGAGTTTTACCTCCTTGAAAAGGCCTTGAAGTCCCACAGGTGCTTTACTGGACAAATAACTTCCTGATCTTACACCTAAAATCATCTGGATTAGTCCAGGAAAAAGTAGAAGTTCTGCTCTAACCCTGAAACCTGGGGGCCCAGAGTTTAGCAAGTGGCTTCAGTGGGTGAAGTCAAGGTAATGTGGTAAAGAAGGGAACAGTGGTTCCTTCAAGGTGAAGATCAGGTGCCAATGTCTATTCCCAACGCCACTCTTTTCAACAAGCAGGACCTAATTAAGGAGACTTTCCAACTCCTCATCTGTTTTTCCAAGACTTTTGGGCCTACTGCTATTCACTTTTGCTGAAACCTGTGGGCTAGCATCAGACTTTACTGTTCTTTATTAAAAGAGAATTTGCACTACAGAAAACATGAGTCTGAACACCAAGGGGTGCGGGGTACCTTGCTAGAGTATAAGCTCCTTGTGGGAAGAAATATACCCATGGTCTAGGTGACCACTTAGGAGCACCTGATGATGAGTTGTGTTCCCGCTCTTTGCGAGAACCTGCCCTCAGCAGGAAGCCCCCCTTTTTTTGCCACTTTAACAAAACTTTTAAAAACCAGGCACCCCCATGCTCAATTCATCTCCAACCCAAGGATACACCTTTTTTTTTTCTTTTTTCTTTTTCTTTTTTCTTTTTTTTAACAGTAACACCTGCAGCATATATTAGTTCCCAGGCTAGGCGTCAAATCAGAGCTGCAGCTGCCCAACCTACCTCGCAGCTGTTGGCAACGCTGGATCCATAACCCACTAAGCAAAGCCAGGGATCAAACCTGCAACCTCAAATACACTACGTCAAGTTCTTAACCCACTGAGCCACAAGAGGAACTCCCCAAAGACACCTTTCAGATTTTTTAATGGCACAATACCTTGCCTGATTTGTCAGTTCTTTCAATAGATCGAAGTAGAATTGAAGTAATTGACAGATGACCAGATCTCTTCCCTAGCTTCCCTTTTAGTAATCTTCCAAGCAAACTGTGTAATCAAATTGGGTGAACAGGATAACATCTAGGGGAAGATCATGAGATGTCAACAAGCTTGTAGGCAGTGGAGGATGGTGACCATTCAGAGCCTCTACGTCAGTGATTAGCTGAGCTCACTTCCTTCCTTCCCTTTAAAACTTTCATGGCCAAGCAAAATCTTCATTTGGTTTTTTTGTTTTGTTTTTGCTTTTATTTTTTGCTTTTTTAATTTTTAGGGCTGCACCCATGGCATATGGAAGTTCCCAGGCTAGGGGTCCAATTGGAGCTACAGCTGCCAGCCTAAGCCATAGCCACAGCAACCCAGGATCCAAGCTGTGTCTGCGACCTCCACCACAGCTCATGGCAATGCCGGATCCTTACCCCACTGAGTGAGGCCAGGGATAGAACCCATGTCCTCGTGGAGACCAGTCAGGTTCGTTACTGGTGAGCCACAGCGGAAACTCTCAAGCAGAATCTTCAGAGGAGGGTTGGTCTGGGGGTGTTGCTGAGTCCACCATCTCCCCAGACTGCCAGCATTCTGATGAAAGGCACCTTTCCTTTCTGCCATTTGTGAGTACTGATTATGTAAGCCGCCAGCAGCGAGTAGCACCACCCACCCCATACACACCCCATTCATTCAGTAACAAATCTCTGGAAAGAAACATGATGAGTATTTGTTGGGAGGCACTTTTCTGGACACCTTGGCAGGCTATAAAACATATGACACGGTTTCCCTCCTCAAGGCCTTAGAGTCAAGTTGAGAAGGTAAGAAATAAAGATGTGAAGAGTTAATTAAATAACAACACAGGTTAATTAATAAGACAATAACAAAGGACAAGTCATGAAATGATGCATTTTTAATTTCCATATGAATTGCACAGCTAATAAATACCTCAAGAGTACACAGAGATTACTTCAAGCTGTGGTGGAAATGAAAACGTTCATGAAGGGGGTAGGATTCAAGCTGGGCCTTAAAAATTTGCATCAGATTTGGATAATAATCAAAGCTCACTAGGTGCAGCATGCTATGTGATTCAATATCTCATTTAATGGTCCTAAAAGCTGTGATAGGGTTGCTATTATTGCCTCTCATTTGCAGCAATGGAAACTAAGGCTCATTCAGGTTATACAACACTTCCCAGGGTCAGAATTCAAACCCAGGTCTAGCTCTGAAACCCACGCCCCCATCACACATTGCATGGCTATCTGATACTTTGTAAATGCACAGTGGCAGGGGTGCACTGAATATACTGTTCCCAGCAAAGGTGGGAGATCAGGAGGAGCCCTCAAGATCCAAATTTCTGGAAAATCACATGATACACCTGAATAGGTGGATGGCATGAGGTTTACCTATATTTACCAAATTATCATGGAAGCAAACTATGAGGGATTTAACTGTTTAATTAAAATGTTTCTACTACATGCTCTCCATGTGATTCTGCAGTACCGAATTCCTACCTAGGAAAAATGCCAGACCTCCAGAAGTCTTCATTCTGAACCCAGGATAATCTACTTAGGGTTTTGCATACATCTGCATATCCAGTTCAGCAATGCCTCCTCCCCTCGGCTATCTGATGTTAATTAATTGGCTGATGTGACCTCTAGTAGTTCCCCACTCCCTTGCCTCCTCTGCTCGCTGCCCACCAAGGTGCAGGTGTTTCACTTGGGGAGAGTCAGAGGCCATTCTGGCAGAAAGCAGTTGGTGTGGCTGCTTATCAGCCCAGGCTCTGAGGCTTTGGAGGAGAAAACCTGCCCCACCTTGTCGTGAAGAATGACAGTGAGCTCTTGCCCCCGTGATCCCTGCCTGCCCTCTGCGCAGCTCGGAAGCGGAAAGGAGCTGTCCAGAAGCCCTTGGACTTTAAATAACAACTTGGGAGAGGAAGAGGTTGGGGGAGAGAAGCCAGCCTTGGCTTACTTGCAGAAAATGAAAAAGAGCTAACGATTAAAAAAAGAAAGAAAGAAAGAAAATCACAGCCAGACCAGGCCTTGTCCTTCTCCTTTGTCTTCAGGCAGTGGAAAATGATGGGACCACAAGCCCCACTCTGCCACGGTAAATGGGTAACACCCCTTACTTGGAAGAGGACCACAAGCTCCCCTTCCTTCCAGGAAAAGAGCAGACACCAAGGCCTGCAAGACCCCCGCAGACGATGGATGCCCTGGCAGAAGCCTCTCTTACAGGCTATCAGATAGCACCACCCAACTCCCCTCCCCTTACCTGCCCAAGAGCTTGATCAGACCACCTACACAAACCAGTGCGACGGTTGGCTCCTTTCACGCTTATTTTCCAGAACCATCAAAGCCTAGATTTCCCGTTCCTAGAAAGCCAAGCAGGACTGTCCCTCTAAACCCTTTTAGCACCTTAAACACCTTCTCACTCAGCTTTTCCTTGGAGATGTGTGAATGGCTTCAAAGTGTTTTCTCTCCCTGAGCTAAGAAAATGGAATGTTCAGAACCCTGAGGTCATTTTAGTAGACGGTGAATTTTTGCAAATAGGGGGTGGCGATGCAGGGGACAAAGGGACCTTTTTTTTGTCCCCCAAATCACATTATGTTTGTGGGTCACAAGGCTGATCTTGAAGGCAAACCAGCTTTAATTATTTTAAGATATTTGGGGAAGAAAGAAAATACATTTGCTCAAGAATCTATAGCCCTGAGTCATAAAGGATTAGCAGAAGAATTATTGGAACCAATGTTTCTAAGGAATGAGATTGAAGTATTGGTTTTCTGAAAAGTCTCTCTCCAATGAGAATTAAACTATATCCATCGTGTCAGATAAAGAGTCAACAGAATGGCCATTATTTTTATTTAAAAACACCAAAGAATTCACAAAGCCAGAAGAGAACCATAAAAGCAGTTTTTTCCTTAAAAATAAATAATAAGCACTATCATTTGCATAAACCATTACCATTTATTGCCTAATTAATATACAACAAAACAATAATCATGCATATTACCAGATTAACTTTCAACATTTATTTATTACAACCCTGAAATGTTTATGTAAATGTATTCTTGGTCTTTCTCTTCGCCCTACCATGAAAGCGTATTTTAACTTCCCTCAGTGTCTCCACCCCCACCCCCTTTTGAGGAAGACACCGCCATTCTCAAGTTTGTTCAATGGTGCTGAATTGGGGGGTAGGGGGCATAGCAAGGGACAGAGAGAACAAAGACACCACCAGAGCTAGGCCTCAAGGGAGTGAGTTTTCAGAAAGTTTAAAGGAGAGTCACTCTGGATAATCAAGAGAATGTAAAAGAATTAATCAAATAAAGAAGGCAAATGTTTAGAATTTGTTGACTTAGTATCCAACTCATCATGTTTAAAAATTATAAGAATTAAATTACCAATGTTACAAAATTGTATTTTGGCTCCTGGGCTATTTTTTTGGCTACAACTTTAAGACTGGACCACATGTGGCCACAGCTTCAGTAGGGTTGCATGTGCTAATCCTTCTTGGTTTATACTTAAAACTTAAAAAGCACCTGGAGGGGAGTTCCTGTCATGGCTCAGCACAAACAACTCTGACTAGCAACCATGAGGACACAGGTTTGATCCCTGGCCTTGTTCAGTAGGTTAAGGATCCAGCGTTGCTATGCCTGCGATGTAGGCCAGCAGCTACAGGTCCCATTGGACCCCTAGCGGGGCAACTGGAGAAGAAATTGCTCTATAGCTGTGAACTCTGCCCTTTACCCCCACATCCATCAACCAAGATCCTTGGAATGTGAGTACGTTCTTCCCTATACAGACATTGGGTTGAGCATTACACTTGCATATATAACTAATTAAGTCATTTCATGTGCACAAACTATAAGTTAATGACAACAAATCAATGCCCCAGGGGTGATTTGGGTTTTCAGCTTCCCTCCCAAAACAGTTATGAACATTAAGTGAAATAATAAAAAGTGCTGATAAATTGCAAAGAACTATTACGTGCAATCTCTGGCTACTGATCTTGGACAGCAAGCTCTGCAGAAAGATGCAGAGATCTGAAGCAACAACCATAATTGCTGAATTGATCATTTAGACTTCTATCAAAACTTCAAAAAAAGGAAACAAATATATTCTGTCTTGGTAAACCTCCGGGGTCCCAGTTCCTTTAAATCTGGGAGGAAACTGACTTCAGCCCCACTCCATGTATTGAAGGATTTGGGGTTGATGCCCAGGAGGTCTTACGTGGTCACCATATATCCTGTTTCTGATGGTCTCTCAAACTGCCACATCTCCCCTTCTGTGGTCACTCTCTTTGCTATCCTGTGCCCACCTGAACCTGAGGAGCCTCCCTTTTCCTATTAAAGCAAACAGACTTTTTTGTTAAAGGTTGGGAGTTCCAGAAGCACCACAAACATCTTAAAAGTAGAGTTCCTGGGTCCTTTCCACCCCAGGGTCTCCCTCACTGGACAGGTATCTTCCTCAGCATCTCACTCCCTCACCAAGTGGCACTGAGACAGGAAGGAAGGGGGTGGGGTACAGCTATTAAAAGAGTGACCCGGAGTTCCCATTGTGGCTCAGTGGGTTAAGAACCCAACTAGTATCCATGAGGATGCAGGTTCAATTCCTGACCTCACTCAGTGGGTCAAAGGATGCAGCATTGCCGCAAGCTTCAATGTAGGTCGCAGATGTGGCTCAGATCCAGCGTTGTCATGGCTGTGGCGCAAGCCAGCAGCTGCAGCTCCAATTTGACCCCTAGCCCAGGAACTTCCATATTTCGCAGGTGTGGATGTAAGCGGGGGTGTGTGTGTGTGTGTGTGTGTGTGTGTGTGTGTGTGTGTGTGTCTCAACCATTAAGAACAGGATATCACAAAAGCTGTTCAGATCTTACAAGGCCCAAGATGGCATAAGATTCAACATCCAGATCTTGAGCCACATTATACGCTCATTATATACATTAGCTAAATGACACACCCATGAGTGCCATGCCAGTTCCAAGGCTGATCAAAAAAGGCCCCAAAGTGGAAGGTCCCCCAATTTCTGAAATCCTCGCCCCTTCTCCAAGATAGTAGGATATTCGTTCTCCTCATTAGCCTAGGAAGTTACCCAGCCCATAAAACCTAACCACCCTCACACCTCAGGGTTGCTCTCGCTTCCCAGTGTGAAAAGTAACATACTATCTTTTCTATCAAAGGAAATTTTGATTACTCCATTTTGATCTGGTTTCGGTGGAAACACTCCTGCGACCCCCTTCCTCTTTACCTCTTTTCCCAGCAACGATTTGTTTCAAATGAGCCAACCAGGAAGAATGTGCGCCCTGACCTGACCCATGGGAAGGGGACAGGTAAATCACCTGCGTTAGGGATCAATAGGGGAGGGTCCTTTGTTGGGCGTGCCCACTTTTTGGAGTGCCCGCGCCCTTCTGCAGAAGTAAAGAGCCTTGTCAAGATCTCTCCTTGTCCACGTGTCTCATTTTCCGACACTGACGACCCGAGCCAGCGTTATCTTAAGTTCCAACACCAAGACACTCTGTCTATGGAGCATCTCTCTATAAATAAACCTGTTTCCGCTTTACTCTGGCTCACTCTTGACTTCCTTCCGGCGAGAAGCCAAGGACCCTCGCTTGGCAGCCTGTCCCAGGGACTCCCCTGAGACCTGGGATATGACCATGCTCTCATCTCTGTTTCTCCTGCCACATCTTCACTCCTCCCTTTCACTTTTCTGTGTTCCCTCATCTCAATCAGGCAGAGCACTTCTGACCTCCCTTTGTCTCACCCCCTTTTCACATCACCCTGTGGGGGAGGCTGGTTGAGGAGAAGGGCTTTATCTTTCACACCAAAGATGCCAAGAGGGTAGTTTCTAGACCAGGAGCCATCTCCCCTAACGTGAAATATGCCACTGGCCTGGTCTGTTGGACCCGCTACAGCCGGGCCTGGTATTCAGTAGGGATGTCCCTTCTTCCTGCCCTCTGTGCATGTGCTGGGGAAGGAGAGGGAAGGCTTGAGTAGATTTTCTTGAATTACCTAGACGATTCCCTCCACTTGGTGCCTGATTTTACATCGTGGGAGAAAGCCTGGGTATGCTGCAGCTTCCCCGCTGTCTTCCGTGTCTGTGGAAGAAGGGGACTGCTGCTAATTCCTGTTTTAAAAAAAATTTTTTAAATCCAGCAAAATAGCTGATAGCTTCAATGTGCAAATTAAATAAAGCTATTACACTGGCCCAACTTGACCCAATGGCCACTGAAGGCATATGCCAGACGCGTTAGGATCACTCAGCTGAGAAAACAACTGGGAGGGAGTAAACGTGGATCAGCCGTGAGGATCCAGCTGAACCTGTTTCAGGGCAGGAAGAATTAGGACACATGGTCTTTGGGTTGTGTTTTTAAGTGATTACAGAGAATCCAATCTGAGGTCAAATGTGCCCAACTGCCTCTTGCTAGCCCTGAGACTCTGGACACTTCGTATGGAAACTACCTGAAATCCTTTCTGGAACAAGATAGAAGATGGATGGCTGGATGGCTGGATAGGTATTCATCTGTAGAAGGGAGATAATAATGCCCACACAGCCTATTCTCAAGGTTTATTGAACATCTGAAAGAGCTTGCTATTATGGACTATTTTTTTTTTTTTTCTGGACTGTATTTTTTCGTCCCAAGAGAAACTAATGCTAAATTTTTCTGGAAATACTGATATCCATGCATTTCTAAAGGGCCATTAGCAAAGGAAGTTCTGGCACTGCAGTGACCGCCTCTTCAGAACAAGGCAGTAAACAAGATCCCTCCCCACCTTCTCTGCTAGTTCCCACCTCTTCACGTCCGCCCTCCCTTATCCCACATTTGCCATCTATCCTTTCCCACCCTGGCCCTTTTTCATCCTAAAGCTGTACTTGTTAAAGGCCCTGTGACCACTCCAGCGATTTCCTTTGAGGATGATCACGCTGCAGCCGAAGCGTCATTATTATGCTAATGGAGCTGGGTCTGAGCTGCTTTCCTAACAGCCACATTAAAGCTCCCAGGAAGGAGAGGCCTCCAGAGCCATTTGCATGGCACTGGGTGAATATCAATACAGGATGAGTCCAGAGGAGTGATTTCTGAAGCCCCAGCCATCAGGTAAAGGGGCCCAGCCTTCACTGCCACACATAAACAAATAACATCCACACACACACGGGCAGATAGTAAAACACAAAAGTGAGAGAGCAAAACTGCAGAGAAAAGGAAAGGAGACTCTTTCACAGTACGAATGCCTTCCACTGTGTCCCGTGCATTGCTCTTTCAAGGCAGGCATGATGGCTGCATCTTAGAGACCAAGAACCCGGCCTCTTAACTGTCAGTAGACTTATTCAGGGCCTTACAGTGGGTTAGAGTTAGGACAGGACAGCTGCAGGCAGGACAGCTGGCAACAAAGCCAGGCAGACGGTTAAGGAAGAAACTAGAAGGTGATGGACCTGAGACGGTGGAGTCAAGCAGGATGCCTTCAAGAACTGAGCCCCAGGAAGGACACAGCTGTCTTACATCGTGATGAAAAAGTATTATCATCAACCCCCCTGCTTGCCCTGACAACTTTTTTTTAATTTGGTATATAGTTGATTTATAATATTGTGTTAGTTTCAGGTGTACGGCCAAGTAATTTTTTTCAGATTATTTTCCACTATAGGTTATCACAAGATGAGTATTTTTTCCTGTGTTACACAGTAAATCCTTGTTGCTTATCTACTTTATGTACAGTAGTTTGTATCTGTTAATCCCATACTCTTTAATTTATCTCCCCCTTCCCCTTTGGTAACCATATGTTTGTTTTCTATGTCTGTGATTCTGTTTTTTCAACAGATCATTTGTATTATTTGTACATTCCATAGATAAATGATATCACATAATATCTGACTTTTTCTTACTTAATATGATAATCTTTAGGTCCACCCATGTTGCTGCAAATGGCATTATTTCATTGTTTTTTACGGCTGAGTAGGATTCCATTGTGCATATGTACCACATCTTCTTAATCCACCCATCTCTTGATGCACATTTAGGTTGCTTCCATGTCTTGGTTATTGTGAATAGTGCTGCTGTGAACATTGGGGTGCATGTATCTTTATGAATTAAGAGTTTTCGTCTTTTTCCAGATGTATGTTGCCTTATCTACTTTTCAGTGATGGCTTATGGAAAAGTGAAGGAGAAGGAACCTTTAGGTCCCAGAGGCATTTGGGACAATTGGGAAGGGATGGGAGAAGAAAGACCCCTGTCCTGGCAACACCAGGATGTGGGAATGGAATCTCTGACTGTAAATCAGGGAGCAGGGTGACTGGAGGAGGTCTGTGCCACTACCAGTCCCCACATGGCAGGGTTCCACCAGAGTTCCTCTAGTGAGCAGCCATCTCAATAATGCTCATGTGCCCAAAGGGGTCCCACGCCTCTCTGCTCCTAGCCCCAAGAAGAAGAAACCCTGGAGACAGCATTGCTAGTTGCTGCTCCCAAGAGGTATCATACTAAGTACACAGTTATTTCTTCCAACCAGAGAAATAAAGACTCTCATGGGTGGTGGACTACACAAAGGTCTTCCCAACCTCCTCTGTCCTTGCTGGCAGATACCCACATAGTCTCCAGATGTTTGCAGCAACCCTCTCTTTCTCCCAGGGTCTTCAGCCAAAGCCACTCCCCTTCCATCTTGGATCAAGGTTGAATAATGGTTGGTCTAAGCCAATCCTGCTGCTCTTGTTCCTATGCCAGTGACAGATTTAGGTCCAGGCATAGGATGTAACCCTGGCTTATAAGATATAAGGATAAGACTGTTGTAGGTCATTGGAAGAGTTTTCAGCATTCTAAAAAAGGGACACAAGCCAGGGACTTTGCCCTCTTCCTGTATTTGACTAAGGACAGTGTTCTGACCTGTGGCAGCCATAGCAAAAGCAAACATCCTGATAAAGCCAGGAGAATTATGGAGGGGCCAGCATCCCTGAGCTGCTCAGTTCACCAACTCTGGAACCACCTAATGCTGATTTTCCTGTTATATATCATTAACTTTTTGTTATTGCTTAGGCCATGTTTATTTAGATGCCCTGACACTTGTAAACAAACACTGTCTTAAAATACCCTTTTGTTCCTTTGGAACAGAATCCCACATTGATCAAATGATTAGCTAAACTAATGATGGTCACATTTTCTTACCAGGGATTGGTTTAGGGTACACATATGACCCCAAATCTGCCAATCAAATGGAAGGAGAAGCCTTCTAGAAGCTTCCAGAAAAAGCTTCTTGCTTTAGGAAAACAAGACATGGAGTTCCTGCTGTGGTGCAGTGGGATCAGTGGCATCTCTGCAGCACCAGGACACAGGTTCAATCCCTGGCCCAGCACAGTGGATTAAAGGATCCGGCCTTGCTACAACTGCAGCTCAGATCCGACCCCTGGCCCAGGAATTCTACATGCCATAGGGTGGCCAAAAAAAAAAAAGACACAGGAAAGAGAGTTTGCTTCCCCTGCTGGATATCCTCTCCTCATACTTGGGTATCCCCTGCATGGTGCTATAGCAGCCATCTTGCAACCATGAAGGACACTGGTCTGAGAACCAAGTTAATGTACTGCCATTGGTAAATCCTTAGTGCCAAAGAAATGTCAAGTTGGGTTCTCTATTATGTGGCCATGTAGTGATGGGCTTTCACTTTACAGTTTAAGGATGGATTACTTGTAGTCATCTATCCAGTATTTACCTTCCAAATGCTCTCCAGAGTAAAGAGGAAGGGAAGGTATAACAGCCAGATAAAAGGAATTTGCAGACACGCATATCCTGTGCTATCTAAGCCACAGGAGTAATGACTGCCAGTTAGGGATGCACCATTAACACTTGTGGCCGTTACAAAGTACCATGGTACTTGTGTGTTTTAATTTTATTATGACTTCCATTTTCCCTTTAATTTAATCATTGCTATATTTTTTTAGGAGGAAGAAGGAAGGCAAGGATAGATTAAGAAAGCCTCTAAAATACATTCATCTTTAAAAGATGGATTTTATTACTCACATGCTTGTAAAATGATTTCACGAATATCAAGTTCCCCCTCACACCCTTTCCCCCCAAAAAAAGAGAGAAAGAACGAAGGTGAGAAAAGGGAAATGGTTGTGGTGCTACTTGCTTCATTTTCCTTCAAAATGGTTTGGATTTTGTGAAAACCTGGGTGGATTCATTGGCATTTACTGGGTTTATGACCGTGGTCGAGGGTATGTGTCGGGGCTGAAGGTGACAGAGGGCCACTGCCCTGCTCTGTGGTCAAGCTACCATTCTGACCTTGGATGCCACTCATTGGGTTCTACCAAATGCTTCTAGGTCATGCAGTCAAAGACAGAGTTGGGGAAATTAGCACTTTAATTTACAAAAGCTTGAATGGCTGCCACTGAATATCAATCAATATAACCATGCCAGATAGATACAATCAGCTCAGCAAAAAATTTATTTACTGATCCTTTATCTTTTCCAAACCGAGAGAAACATCATCTGCATAAACCAGTGTGATTATCATTTTGACAAACTGATTTGGGCTAGTAGAAGCCTGCAGTCATTTGCCAAGTCATTTTATTTTGGGGCTCTAAGGCAGGAAAAAAAAAAAATACACACACACACACACACACACACACACACACACACACACACTATAAAATAATATGTAATAAAACTGATGCTTTAGAGGCCAAAATTATATTCTTTTTTTGTTTTTTTCCTTTCAGGGCCACAACTGCGGTATATGGAAATTCCCAGTCCAGGGGTCAAATCGGAGCTGCAGCTGCCAGCCTACGCCACAGCCATGGCAACACTGCTTCCGAGCCACATCTGCAACCTACAACACAGGCTGTGGCACTGCCGTATCCTTAACCCAATGAGCAAGGCCAGGGATCGAACCCATACCCTCACAGAGTCTGTGTTGGGTTCTTAACCCGCTGAGCCACAATGGGAACTCCCAAAAGTATATTCTTTTATACTTTTATATTTTGTAGACAACAGTAGAGTGAAAAAAGCTTTTGTATGGGACCAAAACAGTAGAGTGAAAAAAGCTTTTGTCTGGGACCAAAAGGTCTGAGTTGTAGTTCTGATTTCATCAATAAATAGCTATATGTCTTTGGCAAGTTACTGTGCCTCTCTGGATCTCACTGCCCAGTCTGTGACCCACCAAGTCCTAAGCCCTGTTACCTGTGAATGTGACCTTATTTGAAAACAAGGTCTTCCCAGATGTAAGATGCTCAGGATGAGATCATTCTGGATTTGGGATGGACTCTAAGTCCAGTGGCGGGTGTCCTTCTAAGAGAAAAGAGGAGGTTTGAGAGATGGACACAAAGGCTCAGAGAGAAGAAAGCCAGGTGAAAAGAGGCAGAGACTGGAGCGAGACACGTAGAAGTCAAGGAACACCAACGTGGCCAGCAGCCTCCAGAAGCCAGGAGGGAGGCGTGGGACAGATTTCCCTGGTGCCCCCAGAAGGAACCAACACACTGACACCTCTAGCCTCTAGCCTCTGTGCAAGAATACATCCCTGTTGTTTTAAGCCACCCAGGCCATGGTACTTGGTTACGACAGCCCTAAGAAGCTAATACAGATTTTCCAGTTGGGAGATTACACCTGAAAGCATCGGTTTGTTTCAAGTCAGCTCTCTCCATTCTGTGATCTGGGGTGGAGCTGCAGCAAGATTAAATTTACATTAAAAAAAAAAAAAAATGAAGACATCTGAATCCATTGTTCTGAGGTTTGAGTGAGGAACCGTGCTCAAAATTTCAAAGCCTTTTCCTTTTTTCATCTAGATAAGGTACTAAGACACTTATGACAGGGCTCTTTGAAAAATATTCTCAGCCTGGCAAAAATAAAAACAATCTCAATCTACGTAAAAGATCTATAATCCAACCAGGACAATCAGGACCCTGCATTTACAGTGTGATGAGATTCAAGTAAAACAGTCTTGTTGGGACACGGAGAATAAAGAAAATAAAAGGGATGCTTACTTCAGCAAGATTGTCCTATCTTAAATGTCTCTCGTAAAACTTGAAGTTTCTAACTCAAGAATGAATCTCCATGATGGACAGCTGGAGACAATTATGCCGCTTCATTCATCCATCCATTCACTAACTCATTCAACAAGTATGTACTGAGCCTTCATCTTGTACCAAAAGCTGAACTTGGCTCAGGATACAGGGGACATCAAAGGGAACAAAACCTTGGCCTGATGGAGGATCACGAGGAGACAGGGTGAGATGGGGAAAGCAAGGGGAGATAGAAAATAAGCAAGTGAACAAATAGACAATTACACACTGATCGGTTCTACCAAGTAAATAGTGCGGGTCAGACAATGGTAACAGGGAATCTGAGATACAGGAGGGCCTCGCCATGGCGGAGGTTCTTATGCCTGCAATATTTAGAGTCTGAGGTTAGGAAGAGAGCCTCGCCAGGCAAAGAGCAAGGCAGGGGCAGCATTCCAAGGCAGAGGGAACCACATGCAAAAGCCCAGGTAGGAGAAAGAAGCCAGCACATCCACGGAACAGAAAGTGGGGAAGGTACAGATGGAGTGTAGGCTTGGCGAGTGGGAGAAGAGAGGGACACGATGACCCTGGAGAAGGAAGCACATCTGGATTTTATCACATGTGGGATGGAAGCTGCCGAAACACTGTTACCAATGTGTGTTTACAGCGGCAGGAATGACTGTCGGGAGATCATTAGGCGGCTCTGGCTGTCATCCTGGAGAGAAAGGACCCGGCTTGGACAAGGTGGAGGGAAGAGGATGGACTGAGAAGCATCCCCACCAAGAAGCAGTGAGGAGCCTCAATCCCTCTGGCATTCAGCCGTGGGACTGTCCTCTGGGCAAAGTCACAAAAGAGTTGGCCCTGACATGCTTTTCCTCCAAAGAGCCAGGAGGGAAAGGAAACAATCACACAAGCCAACACTTGGAAGAGGAACTTGAACCCATGTGGGAATCTCACGAGTAACCCAAATGATTGCCTATGTCTGTTGAGATCACTGTCCTGTCTCAGTGACCTGGAGCTACCGAAGACACCAAGAGACACTGGATCAGCATTCGGGGAACAAGGATGGTGACACTGTCCTGCCAGAACGTTCCAAGAAGAACCATCAGATATGAGGGTGTGGGAAGCAGGACATACAGAAGAAACAGCAGCAGAAATGGGGTGCTAATGAGATGCTGGGGTGTGGGGGTGGAGACTTCAAGAATTCTCCCAAATAGGAATCCAGCTGTTCTATGCTGCTGCCAAGCACCCAGCTGGGGCCAGGGTTAGAAGCTGCAAAAGGCAACCAAATGGAAAGGAACTATGGACCCACCAGAGCAGCCGCAGTGTGCTGGGCTACCTTGCGGTGGGGAGTGAGGTGTTCAGGCAGACAGAGGAAGGTTGCCTACCAGGAATTCTGTAGAAGGATGCTTAGATCTGATCTGGAATGGGCTGCATGGTCCCTATGGGCACCTTAATCTTTGTGTGTTTGATCACAGGCTGGAAGAAGATCTGTCCCTCTGAAACATTCTCCCGCCTTTTGAAAGAAGGCCACCCAAGACCAAATTCTTTCTTTCCTCTCTCGAGCACTGCACCAGCTGATGCTACAGACCCTGTGATACACAAAGTCTCTGCCAAAGATCTTGGCTGTGTTTTGTTCTCTCCATCATTCCTTTCTCCCCGCTTCCACCGCCCAGAACCTGGGGCCCTCACCAGGGTGCCCAAAGCTGCCTCGCTAACCTTGCCGTGCGAGGAACCACATCAGAAACTTGCCACAGGACAGTACCTCTCCCCAAATGACGCTGAGCTGGGCCGTGCTCCTGGAGAACATGGGTGGCATCATTAAATATCATGACAGGATGTGGGTGAAACATCAGGACCCTTCGGGGATCAAAGAAGGGCAACACCGTTGAAAAGCAGCTTTTTAATGGGGGGTGGGAGAGGAAGTGGCCCTGTGTTAAACAGCAGTCCTGATGGCTTCTGACTGCTTTCCTCATAAAGGCTGACTAATTATGTCACATCTGTCTGCATCTCACATTCAAGGCCCCTTCGGTGTTTGGGTCCCCTACTGTCAACCCTGCAGCCCTGGAGGTCATAAAAGCCAGAGGAGTCTGAGGCTGGAGAGCTGGTTGGGGAGCTGGTTTTTCTGGCTTTGGATGTACAAACAAACTCTCCTTATACTTTCCCGGTGCAACAGGGAGTGAAAAGGAACAGTCCTTCCGCCGATGAATCCCGGCTTGTTTCATCTTTTCTCAGTCCTGCAGGCCCATCACACTGGTATTTAAGATAAAAAGTGGCATCTCATTTTCAAACAGAGAGCTACGGAGACCCAAACTGGATCTCAGCAGTGGGTAGACGATACATCCAATTTTTCGGCTCAGCCTGTATCAAGACTGGAACTAACTGGATTCCTGGCAGCCTCGCGGGTTCCGCAATGGTCCCTGAAGGCAACCAATATGGCCAGACCGGCCACACCGCATCCTCAAAGGCTGCCTTCTTCTAGGCCCCTGGCAAACACCCAGTATCTGGACCACCCATTTTGATACTTAATTGGACACCTCATTGCCCTGTGGTTTGTCTATTCTTGCGTGAATCTCTCTCTCCCCAACATGACTGAAAGCCACTTATGAGGGTTTGGTTTGCTTTGCTTTGGTCTGGGCACAACTCTATAGGCTACAAAAGGGGTTATGCAAATAGAAGGTGAGGGATGGAAGGGTGGATGGATGCATGGATGGATGGATACATGAAAATACACTGCCACTTTCCAAATCATTAATTACCGTTTTAAGTTGTGAATCCATGTCCTCCCAAGTAGGTTGTGTGACCGCCTTGATCTCATCTGCTGCATCTGAACCTTAATTCAGAAGAGCCCTTGCCTTAAGGTTAATTTCTGTCACAGGGAACTTTTCTCTCTAGCACCACACACTGCGGCAACTCATGAATATTCCAACATCATAAATTTGAACTCTGGCCTTTGGAAAAGACACATGAAAAAACTCCCTGGTAGAATGTTTTTTAACTCTTACATAACCTATTTGTTCAGGCCCCCTTGTGACCCACTGTCACCTATCATAACTGCCCCTCAACAGCTGCCCAGTGGCTTTGGGGGCAGTGCTCTAGGAGGGGCAGCAGGGCAGGGTAGCATGATAGATAGAAGTTGCCCCTTTGGAGTTCCCGTCGTGGCGCAGTGGTTCACGAATCCGACTAGGAACCATGAGGTTGCGGGTTCGGTCCCTGCCCTTGCTCAGTGGGTTCACGATCCGGCGTTGCCGTGAGCTGTGGTGTAGGTTGCAGACGCGGCTCGGATCCTGCGTTGCTGTGGCTCTGGCGTAGGCTGGTGGCTGCAGTTCCGATTGGACCCCTAGCCTGGGAACCTCCATATGCCGCGGGAGCGGCCCAAGAAATAGCAAAAAGACAAAAAAAGAAGTTGCCCCTTTGGAATCAGACAGTTCTGGGAGAGGAGTTCCCGTTTTGGTGGAGCAGAAGTGAATCTGACTAGTATCCATGAGTTCGATCCCTGGCCTCACTCAGAGAGTTAAGGATCTGGCATTGCTGTGGCTGTGGCATAGGCCAGCAGCTACAGCTCCAATTCAACCCCTAGCCTGGGAACTTCCATATACTGTGGGTATGGATGAAAAAGAAAAAGAAAAAAATCTTTCTGACTGCCACTTTCTAGTTGCAGAGCTTCGGATGGAAAACGTGACCTCTCTGAGCCTCAGTTTCCTCCTCTATTAATCTTCCTCACTCTGCTGCTGGAAGGTTCAAGATGACACGCATCCAATAACATGCATGCCATCTACTCCCTAAGCCGTCACTATGATAACTCTTCCTTGGAGGAAGAGTTGGTTCTTCGGGATTCAGTGACTCAGGTGGCTGCCTACCTACAAAAGTCACAGTCTAAGTGCAAATACCTCATGCTGAGTCATACAAACACATGCAAACATTTACACACACGTTAACACCAACCAGCGAGCAAGCATCAGGGTTTTGTGAAAAATACTGAAGAAACAACAGGATGCAAAATCCCATCAGGATCTGGTCCTCTTGATTGTCCCCAAATGGTGCTGATTTATAGCAGCTTCATCAGAAAAACAAATCACAGTGTTGGATGCTGCCACTTAAAAGGTAAGCAAGCCACACTACACTCCTCCCCATTAAGAAGGCAACTTCCTATACTCTAGGAAGGGAAGATTCAGCCCGACACTGGAGGTTGGTATTGCTCTTTTAACTGCTCTGCCTCAGTTTTCTCATCTGTGAAATGGGACCACAGATACCACGCGGGCTGTTGTGTAGGTCAGACCTCGCACAGTTGCTGGCACACAAAAGCAGCCATTCATCTAACGTTTGTGGAACTGCTGCTGATCCCAGGTGGCTGAAGGTATACTTGCTGGTATTATAGACAGTTTTCAGTCTTGGGCTTGTTTCCACATGTGAAAAGACATTAAACTCTAGTTTCTTGGAGTATCTGTCATGGCTCAGTGGTTAATGAATCTGACTAGGAACCATAAGGATGTGGGTTCGATCCCTGGCCTCGCTGAGTGGGTTAAGGATTCAACGTTGACAAGAGTGTGGTATTGGTCGCAGACACAGCTCGGATCTGACGTGGCTGTGGCTGTGGCCGGCGGCTACAGCTCTGATTAGACCCCTAGCCTGAGAACCTCCACACGCCACAGGTGTGGCCCTTGAAAAGACAAAAAAAAAAAAAAAAAAAAAAAAAACCCTCTAATTTCTTTACGATAGAGCTGTAGGTAGATTGCCTGGGTCGGGGCTGCAAAAATGAAGAGGCAAGAGTATAAAAACATCTGATGTTCAAAATCGCCCCGAGAAGAAATCCTTTTAGGATTTTGCTTGTTGTGTTTGACAGGTTACTGTTGTTAGGGCAATCACAAAGGCTCCCCAGTATGTGGTCCATTTGGGAACAATAAAAGGACTATGAGGGCCAGAACCGGCTCCAAGAGGAACATTTTTAGTTTCTCCTTTGAAGCCAACATTAGATTGTTGGCACCAGAACTGAAGACTGTCTCACTCTGGCGCTATGTTTTATCTTGAGATGCAAAATTCGTCATGCAAACACGCTTACAGCTCTTTCCCGTTGGTGCAGCTCCATGCTGCCCTTCCAGTGCTGCATCCTGACAGGGTCTGCAAACACCAGTAAGGAGGAGAGAGGAGTCTCCTGCTGGAGCCCTACCTGCCTCCTCAGCTACGGATGGGGAAGTTCGGGGCAGGGGGCCGGGGGTGGGTCCTCCGCGCCTTGGGAAGTGCGGTCAAATTCTGGTCTCCAGGTAGGCTGCTATCATCGAGTCAGCATTGAATTCTGCAAGCATTAAATCCAATTTCTTTCCCAATGTAAGAAATGTTTTCACTGTCACTCCAACGGACAGTCCTATCGTCTGTAAATAAACTCCTTCATTGACAGGGAGCTCACTCCTTTGCAACCAAAACCAGTCTATCGAGCAGCTCCGACTGGAGAATTATTTTTACGGCGAGCTGAAATCTGCCACCATATAATTCCCACTTCCTGACTTGGTTCCACGCATGGGAATACTAAGAATAAAATAAATTAATACTGAGTTTCCCACAAACCCAAGTTTTATTCATTTTGAATATAGGAACCAAGTTCCAAAACGCCTAGGCCTCTCCTTATCCCTCCTCTCCCTCTTCCGCTTCCTTCTTTAAAAAAATACTTATTAACTTCCTTCCTTCTTTCCTCTCTCCCTATTCCCCTCCCTCCTACCCTTCCATCTTCATTTTTCCTTTCCCTCATCCAAATAGTATCAAACAGGCCTGAATGAGATGGGAGGCCTGGGGGAGACAGGCCCAAGCTGGGGTCAGAATTCACACACAAGACAGCAGAGGTCGGAGGGTCCCCAGACTGACTGCCTGAAGGGGAATGAGATGCACTGAACCAGGCTTCTAACAATCAAAAAGGAGGTACAGGAGTTCCTGTCATGGCTCAGCGGAAACAAATCTGACTACCATGAGGATGCGGGTTCGATCCCTGGCCTCGCTCAGTGGGTTAAGGATCTGGTGTTGCCGTGAGCTGTGGTATAGGTCTCAGATGTGGCCCAGATCCCGCGTTGCTGTGGTTGTGGTGTAGGCCAGCAGATACAACTCCGATTAAACCCCTAGCCTGGGAACCTCCATGTGCCGCAGATGCAGCCCTAAAAAGACACACACACACACACACACACACATACACAAGGAGGTACAAATATGGAAAGGGAGAAACATAAAATATACTTTGTGACATTGTACTGGAATTGGAAGCGTCAATGTGAACTCATGGTTTTCAATCTATATAAATGTAAGTTTGTGCACGTTACATCATGTGTCATGTCCTAGCTCTGTCCGTCATAAAGCCAGAGCAGTGACATCCCACTAGCAATGAGCACATCTACTGCCCAAATCTTGGTTTTGAAATACTATCTCCACTAAAAGGAACCAGAGCTTCTTGGAGAAATGGTTGATTCTAGGACTCGGGCAGGGAAAGCAGTGATGCAGTGTCTAGAACTTGTGCTGCCAGAAAGTAAGGAAACACTCAAAGAATGATGGAGACGTGTCCAAGGGATGCCGGAGCCAGTTTGAATGGGTTCCCACTGGCCCAGTCTGGGAAAATTAGAATATCAAAATGAATGATGATGGTCATAAATTATAGGCATTGAGTAAAAATAAGAACGCATAAATGGATACACAGAAAGTTTTAAATGAATAAATAAATGGGGAGAAGGAAAGCTTTCCTTGTGGTAGAAAGGCAACTACTCAATGTAGGCAGCAGGGTATGAGAAATTCACCATTTGGCAACCACCATAGAAACAATGAATTCAGGCGCAAAACAGCAAAGGAGATGCTACAACAGGGTGGCACATGAGGAACGTGACTTGACACCGTGTCAAAGGACCTCCCCACAAAACACTTATTAAATACAAAGAGGGTGAACATATCAGTGTAAGTGAAGAAACCTGCAGACGCCAAGGATCCAAGGTTAACGAGTCACAGGACAAACCAGACATCACGCACCTACCACCCAAGGGGTTTCCATGAAAAGGACACAGCATTTATGATACTTGTTGGGCTAAAAATACATAACGTTGGTCTAATGGCACACAAACAACGGGCAAACACAAATTGAGAAACGTCCCACAAAATAACTGGCCCACACAACTTTTTTCAAAGCCATGAAAAGCAAAGAAAAAGGAGGAACTATTCCCGATTGAAAGTGCCTTCAACAGGACAAGCAAGTGCTCCGTGCTATCCCGGGCTGGACCCAGTGCTCTAAGGGATGTCACTGGCACTAGCAAAACGCAGCAGGGCCACTGCGAAAGGTATACAGGAGCTCTTTGTCCTATTTTCACAAATTTCTCTAAGTGTGAAACAATTTTAACATTTTTTTTTTTCACTGCGAAAGGTATACAGGAGCTCTTTGTCCTATTTTCACAAATTTCTCTAAGTGTGAAACAATTTTAACATTTTTTTTTTCACTGCGAAAGGTATACAGGAGCTCTTTGTCCTATTTTCACAAATTTCTCTAAGTGTGAAACAATTTTAACATATTTTTTTTTCTTTTTACGGCTGCACTTGCGGCATATGGAAGTTCCCGGGCTAGGGGTCCAATCAGAGCTGCAGGTGCCAGCCTACACCACAGCCACAGCAATACTGGATCCGAGCTGCATCTGAGGCCTACGCCACAGCTTGCAGCAATGCTGGATCCTTAACCCACTAAGCGAGGCCAGGGATTGAACCTGCATCCTCACAGGCACTATGTCAGGTTCTTAACCTGCTGAGCCACAATGGGAACTCCTAAAATATTTTTAAAATTCATGTAAGACAGTAATCTAGTGCTTTTTGAAATTTCCCCCTTAAGAAACTCTCTCCAGCTAATGATACCTAAAATTCCACCAATATGGTTCCCACTCACTCCCACCTTCTGCTTTCTGAGACTTAAAAAACTCTGAACTTTGTTAAAATGCAAGTGTCCCTGGGAGAGGAGATACTTTACGCCAACACGCATTTTCAGTAGTGTTTCCCAAAATGGTTTTGCATTATATTAGATCTATGAGATTTTGTTAATTGGTGTTAAGGAAAAGGGGGTTTTTTTATTTGTTTGTTTGTTAAAGAAATTGGGAAAACACTGAGTCACATAAAGTTTCTTTAACTGCAGGACTTTTCAGGGCCTTTTGGAAGTTGATGGGTATTTCAAATCAGCCTGAGGGGAAACTGCACTTGGAGTTATTTGATCATTCATTGTACCTTAGGTTCCAAAAAAACTTATTTTGGAAAATGCTGGCTGACAGATTCTGATCAGCAGGCAATAAAGCACTGAGAGTTTGGGTTCTGATGTAAGATGACCCAGTTCAAATCCTGGCCATCCTACTTAGTAACTAAGTGGCCTTGGGCAAGTCAATTTAATTCTCTGCACCTCTGTTTCCTCATCTATAAAACTGCAATAAGAAGAGTTCCCACTTTGGTATTGTGGGGATAATCAGACATGACAACAAAGATAAAAACTGAAGCATGGTGCCTGGCACATGTAAGGACCCAATGTGTGTTTTCCCTGCATTACTGTTATTCCTGTTATTATTCTTTCTCAGGAGCCTGTCTGGATTGGAACAGAGCCTAAGGGAGTGGGGGTTTTAGAGAATGCCACCAAGGTCAGGAGAGGAAGAACAAGCAGTAAGAACTAAGAAGCTGGGAGTTCCCATCATGGCGCAGTGGTTAACGAACCCAATTAGGAACCAAGAGGTTGCGGGTTCAATCCCTGGCCTTGCTCGGTGGGTTAAGGATCTGGCGTTGCCATGAGCTGTGGTGTTGCTCACAGACGTGGCTCGGATCTGGTGTTGGTGTTGCTGTGGCTGTGGCTGTGGCTGCGGCTGGCAACTGTAGCTCCGATTAGACCCCTAGCCTGGGAACTTCCATATGCCGCAGGAACGGCCCTAGAAAAGGCAGAAAGACAAAAAAAAAGAACTAAGAAGCTGAAGGTCCTCAAGACAAACTCCCCCAACACCCCAACTTGGAGAGTATTGTTGCTAAAACCTCCTCCTACACATCCATCAGGACTCCCCCCCAAAGTCCCAGTGATCTACGGAGACAAAGACCCAGAGAAGGCCACCCCACTCCATCCTACACCCAAACCAGGCCACCCATCTTCCCCAGGGAAGCATGAGCTACAAAAAAAAATCCCCCCTCCCTTACAAATAACTGTTGCTGCTTTTCTCTCTGTAAATACCTTCAACTGGTCCACTGAGTGAGCCCCTCGCCGGCTGCCCCCACCCCTTCACCATTCTCTCCTGTGTCACAGGAGGGAGAAGGAAGAGGGGTGTGGAGATCACGGCCGTCTGCCAGGCAGGGTGTCCCCAGCCACAGCCCCATGCCCCAGAGTCACCATTGAGAGGCTGACCCCATGGGGTTGTCAGCTCGCCCCAGACAGGTTTCACCAGCACTTCAGAAAATGAAAAGCTTTATTCAACTTTCAAGTCCAGAACAGATGTGTCCAGACATAAATATTCAAGAGATCCCATCTGTTAGGTGCATCGTCTTTCGATGTAGTCACAGAGGGACTGTACGCTGGTTGAGACCCCGTGGCTTGGAGTGTCAGAAACCCTGCAAGCAGATGCTCCTGGAATCCAAATAAAAGAAGCCTGAGTCACAAAGAAAACTCAAGACAGGGCTGCGGTGGCGGGGAATTTCACTGCCGCACAGGTCAGGGACTCTGCTGCGTCAGGAGCCCCAAGAGAGAAGAGGCCCATGCTGAAGTCCCCAAAGAGGCCAAGGACAGGGAAGGTCAAGCAGAAATAACCGAATCCACACACACACACACCCGCATTCTGGTTGGAGACGCACAGGCTGTCCTGCCACCACGGAGATGCTCATTCTCCCCCAGTGAGTCCAATTAACCACACGGGGAGGAGGGGGTTCCTCATGTGGAAAGCCACACCTCTGAGCACTCATTTTATGCCAGAGTCTACACTGAGTGTTATGAAATGGGATGAATAACAATTTAAAAAATAATAAAGAGCTTATCCTTCCCTAGCCCTACTCTGTGCAGGCACGAATCTCCAAACTATACATTCACGGACTTGTTACATCTTCCTAGCCACCACCCCCTGAGGTACATACTACTATGATTCCCATTCAAAAGCCCAGGAAACTGAGGTGCAAAGAGAAGGAGGGCTTTGCCTAAGGGGGCATGGATGGCAAGTGCTGGGCCAGGGTTCAAGCCCAGGCGGACTGAGTGTAACCGCCGCACTAAAAGGTACCCAACGAGGAAGCAGGACCCCCTCCTGCCAGAAGGAGCTCCCGTTCTAATGCAGAAAAAGGGAAAGGCACATGGGAAGCTGGAAGAAAACAGACATGCAAGCTTAAAAAGCCTGCTCCATGGAGTAAACCCACACTGCTGGGGAGGGAGGAGCCAACCCCACCTTGCAGGGCTGGAGCCCAAAATCCCAGGGGTCAGCTCCCAGACCAGTCTGTCTGCCCTGTGTCCTCTCTCCCGGAGGGCAGCAGCCAAGTGATCTGTGCTCTTTGTTCTGAGTACACCTTGCCCTGCCCACCATCACGACGGTAGCCCCTGCCTACAGCACCATCCCTTCCTCCCTGCCAGCCCTGGTCTCCCCAACAGGTTCAGGCCCTGACCTTTCCCAAGCCCTCATCACGTGCAGCACCCCCACCAAGCCCCCTCCCTCCTCTGAAGTCCTCCAACCCCTCTCACGTGCCCCGTTCTTTTGACACATTTTCAGGCTTGTGCAGTCAGATATCCAAGCACCTAACGTGGCCTCTACTCCCCACATACACCCCCCACCCCACGTGCGCGAGCTCCTCCACCCTCCTTGGGCAGCTCAGCATCATTATCATCACAATTTCTGTTTGGATCAAAGAGGACTTTTCATCATAAAATACAGAATTCCAACCAAAACCGGTTTAAGTCCAAAAAAAAGAAAGAAAGAAAGGAAGGAAGAAAGAAAAAGGAATGCATTGGCTCCAGTAACCAAGATGTCCAGGCGTGCTGAAAAGCCTTGGATAAACAGGCGCAGCTGGATCCAAACGCCTGAACAGGCTCCATCACTTCCCTGCCAATCCTGCTCCCAGACAGGTGCTCAGGACACCACAGCCAGATGCCCACCTGCTGCTTCAAGCTCACATCCCACCCAGGCAGCAGCTCCCACCTTGAGAGGGGTCCTCTTTATAGTCCAGCAGGCTGGGGCCAGGCGCCCCCTCTGAGCCAGTCATTCCTCCAGGGGATATAATGGCCTCACTGGCCAAGCCTGGGCCGCACTCCTGCCCCTGGGCACCAATACAAACTGACCTTGGCAGAGGCACTTCCTCAAAAGGAATTCTGAGTGCTATTACCAGGAAAAGGGAAAAACACTGAGCAGGCAGACACAGTGACAACAACAATTCCCAAAGCTAGAGTGCCTGCTGTGGTTCGGCAGGTTAAGAACCAGACACTGTCTCCATAAGGATGCAGGTTTGATCCCTGGCTTCCCTCAGTGGGTTAAGGATCCGGTGTTGCTGTAAGCTGCGGTGTAGGTCACAGACGTGGCTTGGATCCTGCATTGCTGTGGCTGTGGTTGTGGTGTAGGCCAGCAGCTGGAGCACCAATTCAACCCCTGGCCTGGGAACTCCCATATGCTGCAGGTGCGGCCCTAAAAAGAAAAAGAAAAAACTACCAAAGCTGATGACCCCTGAACACATACGTTTGTTGAGTATTTACTTTGTGCCCAGCACTGGATGAACAAGACGACAACTAAAGAATAAATAATGCATTTTGAGCACTTTGCCCAGGCTGGGCACACAGTCAGGGATTAGCAAGTTATGGGAACGGGGGACTGGGTAGGTTCTATTATTATCTCCATTTCACAAAAGGGGAAACTTGGCTAAAAGAGAGGACATCATTGGTCTCAGGCCACACAGCTGGAAAGGCCAAGGACACACGTGTTCAAAGCCTCCTGACTGCTACCTCCCTCCCCAATCTACCTGGGAAACTAATCAAGACCCAGCTCAGATGGAGTCAGCAGCATCCTCCCATCCTTCCGTCCTTCCGTGGCATTTTGTCCGTCCCTCCACTACAATATCTAAAGCCCATGTTGCAATATTTTATTTCCCCATTCTAAAATGCCTATTTTTTTCACATTTCAAAGTTTCTGAGAGTCAAGTTCAGGATATATTGGGTATCATTAAAGTGGTAGCGTTTCTTTTCTCCCCCAAAGCTGCTTTTAAATTACCACTGCATCTCACAATCAGTCTGACATATAATCAAGGAGACGTGGCTTTCACCTATAGGTCTAGACTAGACTGTGAGCTGCTTCTTCCTCATTTTGTGTCCTAAACACTTAGCATCTAGTCTTTTACGTGCTTGCTGATTAACCCAAACAATGTTATTCAAGAAGGGACGTCTTTAACATTCATTCATTCAACAAACACTTATTGAGCACCTACTATGTGACAGGCACGGCAGAGGAGGTAGGGATACAGTGTCAAACAAGCCTGGTGAGGCCCTGCTCCACACCTTCACTGTGTCTTAATTGGGAAAGACAGGAATCGGAGCGGCCAAGGCAGAGCCATGCCCCAAAGCCACAGACTTAAGTGGGCTGTGTCAGGTCAGAGCCAAGAGGAGAAGCCAGGGGGTGGCAGAAGATGAAGGCCGTTAAATGTGAGTTTGCAAAGGTCTAAAAACACATGCTGGGGTGTTTAGATTAAAGGTGGGAGGCAAATGGGAGCTCCTGCCGACTTCTGGATGGACGAGTGACAAAATCAAAATAGCACATGGAGAAAATGAGCCTAGCTGTGGAGCAGAGAATGGACCGAGGGGCAAGGCTGCGGGTGGAAAGGTCAGCTAGGAAGGAGGCTGCAGCAAAATCAGCAGGTGCGGCGCTCAAAGCCTGGACGACGAGGGGGCTCGGCTGTGCCAATGGCTGGAGAAGGTCAGATGCCAGAGATAGAAACTGCCAGCGCACTCTGAGAGGGACAGGCCAAAAGAGGAAGCAGTCAGAGGGGATGCCAAGGCTGAGAGCACGGGAGAGGGCACGATGCTTAGGCAGCCAAGTATTCAGTTCCTTGGGAGGCCCAGTCAGACAGAGGGTGAAGGTCAGAGCTGGAAGGAAAGAGAGAACATGAACCACATGCTCTAAGCTGTGTGGGTGCCAGGGATGGGCATCCTTGTCCCAGAAACCAGAGAGAAACCCTTCTCCCTCCTGGACCTGGGGAAAATACAGCTCCATCTCCCCTTCCTGAGAGAATCAGAGTAAACTCACCACTTACAATTTTGTCTGAAGTTGAGCCGACAATTAAGCAGGAGGCCCAGGCTAGGAAAGGGCTAATTGACATAACCTTGAGTCACAGCAGAAGCAGGATAATCAGTGAAGATTCATTAAGCAGCAAAATAAAAGGCACGGAGCCTAGGGTCAGATGGAGCCCAGGGTCAGACGGAGCCCAGGCTCAGCCTCCAGATCTTCATTCAAGTTTATTGTCCCCCTATTGTCACATTCTCAGAAACTCTCATTAAGGCCTTTAGCGCTCATTCCAAGGTTTGGTCACGCTCTGCTGCACTTTGTGCGGGTGGGGGCTAGGCTACAATGGTAGTTTTTAATTTGGTGACTTTTAGGACATAAGCCTTCCAATGCTAAAGAGGACTAATAAGCAAGTGAACATAAAGCCCCTATAAAATGCCTGGCACACAGTGAGTGCTCAATAAATGCTGGCTCCTGAAGAGGCCTTTGGCTCTTAGGGCCTGGAAGAAATAAGAGAAGCAGGAACGCTGCTGCCTACCCTGAAAGAGACTTGTGAAATCCACAAGCCAGTGCCTTCAATTGCTTCAGAACCTCCCTCCACCCTGATTTTTAAAACAAAGACCACATCTCCACGCTTCTGCCTCGGTCACGGTGACTGGATCTTCTAGTTAAATGCTTAGTTCAGTTCAGCTACTGATCAGAACTGCCGGCTTCCCGGGCTATTTTAACTTCCAGCTTCCCGGCATCTGGGAGTCCAGGTACCTTTCTTCTCTCTCCTGATGATCCCGGCCGGGTGGAGCACGAAAGCACATCTTTTGCTTCCTCTGTGTGCTGGGAGACGACAAAGAAGCGCCTCAAGAAAGGGAGAGCCACTGGACCCGCGTGCACTGCAGGTGGAAATGCAAAACAGTGCAGCCATCGTGGAAAACAGTATGGCAGGTCCTCACAAAATTAAACTCAGAATTCACATGATCTGGCCATTCTGGTCCTAAGTATAAGCTCCAAAGATTGAAACTGGGACTCAAGCAGATTATCTGTCCCTCCCTGTTCCCAACAGTGTTATTCTTGATAGCCAAAAGGGAGAAACCACCCCAAGTCTATCATTTGGGAGGAAGAAGGCATAAACAAAATATGCGATCGACATACAATACTACTCTTTAGTAGTACAGAATAGTAGTCTTTTTTTTTTTTTTTTTTTTTTTTTTGGTTTTTGCTGTTTAGGGCCACACTTGCAGCATATGGAAGTTCCCAGGCTAGTGGTCAAATTGGAGCTACAGCTACCGGCCTACACTACAGCCACAGCAACTCTGAATCTGAGCCACATGGGCGACCTACACCACAGTTCATGGCAACACCGGATCCCCAACCCACTGGGAGAGGCCAGGGATTAAACCTGAATCTTCGTGGATACTAGTCAGGTTTGTAACCCGCGGAGCCACAACGGGAGCTGCAAGTCTTAAAAAGGAATGAGGTGTTCCTGTCGTGGCTCAGCAGGTTAATGAACCTGACTGGTATCCATGAGGATGTGGATTTGATCCCTGGCCTCGATCAGTGGATTAAGGATTCACCGTTGCCGTGAGCTGTGGTGTAGGTCACAGATGCAACTCGGATCCTGGGTTGCTGTGGCTGTGGTGTAGGCCGGCAGCTACAGCTCCAATTCCACCCATAGCCTGGGAACCTCCATATGGCACGGATGCAGCCCTAAAAGACAAAAAACAAAAAACAAAAAACAAAAAAAAAAAAAACAGGAATGAAATTCTGACATGACACATGCTACACCATGGATGCATCTTGAAGACACAGTGAAATAAGCCAGTCACCCAAGGACACACATTGTAGGATGTCACTTACAGAGGGTACCCCAAGTAGTCCAGTCCATAGGGACGGAAAGCAGAACAGTGGTTGCCAGGGGCCGGGGAGAGGGAAGAAATAGGCAAACTTGTACAACGGGTGTGGCGTTTCGGTTCCGCAAGACAAAGCTATGGAGATGGATGATGGTGAGAGCTGCAAAGCAGCGTGAAGATACCTAAGGCCACCGAGCTGTACACTTAAAAGTGGTTAAAATGGCCAATTTTATGTTATGTGTATGTCACCACCAGAAAAAAAAAAAAAGGGGTTAAAAATAAAAACGAAGAAAGAAAAGGGGCATTTAACACTGCCCTCTCTCCTGCACATCCCCTTTCTGCGAAGCAATTCCAGCATCACGGCAAAACTTCCGGTCCTCAACTCCGACCTCTGCCAAGTTCATCGGTCACCTTGGTGTACATTCTTCCCCACCAGGGCCACCCCGCCCCTGCTTGAACACTGCCTGAGGCAGGAGGCTCACTCCATCACTAGGCCGCCTCCTCAGCTTTCAAAGGGCCCGGCTCTCCCGGTGACAGATATGGACGGCGGGTCCTTCTCTTTCCCACGCTGCTCAATTCCCTCCCTCAGATCCCCCAGTCCCCCTCTGCTATTTTCCCACCGAAAAAAAAAAAAAAAAAAAAAAGTAGAGACGCCAACCATTTTATAGGGGATGTGACGAGACCAGCGGGCACCTGTTTTTCTTTACACTGTCTTAAAATGGGGAAGCAGAAGGAGCTTATGTTTTCGCCAGACTGCAAAAGCTGTCAGAAGGCTAGGTGTAGGATTTAGCCTCTGGCTGGCGGATCTGTGGCAAGGTGGATTCCAGTCTGGGGAACAGCCTTGACTCTGCACTTAGATGGCTTTTAGAGAAGACCCACAGGGTGAGCAGAAAATGCTCCTGCAACACAAGCCAGCCCACGGCCACCAAGAATGACAACACCAGGAGCCTGGCCAAGAGAGAACCGAAAACATTTGGCCATGGAAAGGCTGTGCACTTCTCAAGCTGCCTTGATCGGGGCCCCTAAAAAGAAAAACAACAAAGCCTGTGCCTGTAGGGAGGGCAGAGGTCCCCCACCAGGCACCCATGCCCATGGCCCCAGGCAGGAACACAAGCCAGCTCGCCTGTCCTTCTGCAGCCGACATCAGCAGGCTGGGCTCCCAACCCTCACCCGTTAGGATGGACCCAAGCCCTCCCAGATACACAGCTGAGGTCAGAACAGTCAGGCTGCTATCATGCAGCTTGAACTTGAAAGGTCAGGACACTTTGCAGAACCGTTTGTTTGGGGACAGGGGAGACGATCTGGCTTTACCATAGGTGAAAACACAGCATCCACTTGGGTTCCTACTCTGGACCTCAGGAGCAAAAGATCTGAGCAGTCAGGAGACTGGCACAGGCCAGAAGAGGAAGAGACCTCCTACATCGGCTACGCCCACTCACCTCATTTTGTAAGTGAGGCCCAAGGAGGGGGTACCCCACGTGGGTCAGTAAGAGGCAGCGTGTGGGGAGCTCGAGGCCCGCCTGGGCGGATTACCCACCCTGGAGCTGCATAATTCATCCACAAACACCCCAACAGCTCATAAAGTCACTCACATCTGTTAGTTCTTTAAGGATAAAGGCTGAGAATTAACCTTGTTCCCTATGCCCCAGAGTGTCCGGCCCAGGGCAGAAGGTGTGGTCAGAGCTCAAGGAAATTCCTTCCAAATGAGACAATTCCTGGGATGAGCCCAGAAAGGATATGAGGCAAGGATTATGGTTCCCACTTAACAGAGGAGGGCAAAGCCCACGGAAGATGCCCCAGAGTCACCAGGGACATGAGGGGTCGGTGGAGTTTGGAGTCCCCCTCGATGACATTAGAGCAGATAATGGCACATCCCATGTTCCTATCAATCAGCCTCATGGAGGACCAGAGCCAGGCTAAGGTCACTTACGACGTCACATTTCATGGCTCAATGATACCCTAACCTCCCTGTCCACACACAGCCTCTCCCCATGGCCAACACCGCATCTCAGGTATAACAGCTTTCTTGGCTGGTATTATCTGCCCTTCTCCACTTACAGCATGAAGCAAGGCAGAATTCCTCAACTCTCCCTAACACCTCTCCCTCTTCCCATCTTCCCAGATACTGCTGGGGCCTCTAAAATGATACGCAGTAGTGTCTGTGGCAACAGTAAAGAAGCAAGTTGATTTATCTGGAAAAAAAAGGGGGGGTGGAGTTCTCGTTGTGGCTCAGTGGAAACGAATCCAACTAGGAACCGTGAGGTTGCAGGTTCGATCCCTGGCCTCGTTCAGTGGGTTAAGGATCCAGCATTGCTGTGAGCTATGGTGTAGGTTGCAGACACGGCTCAGATCCACCGTTGCTGTGGCTCTGCCGTAGGCCAGCAGCTGTAGCTCCGATTAGACTCCTAGTCTGGGAACCTCCATAGGCCGCAGGTGTGGCCCTAAAAAAAAAAAAAAAAAAAAAAAAGAGAGAGAGAGAGAGAAGCAGTAAGTTGGTTTATCTGTAGTTGTCCAGATAGCCATATACTGTTGGCTACAACAACACGGAACCACCTTTCTCAGCAACAACAGATTCCCCAAAAGGATCAGCCAGAAAAATAGCCAGCCTGGGGGCTACCGGTGGCCCCAACACAGAAGCAAACCCATGAGTCTAAGTCTTCGAAAAGCTGGGTTTGAACAAGGCAGATTTTTCCATTTCATTTTAATTACACTTTTCTTTCAAAACAAATCTCCGCTGTGCTGACCCCTTTCCTCTCCAAAGGTCTATGGAGAAGACAAGACCTGCTTCCCTTCTCCTGTCTGCCTGGCATCCCCGGACCCTGATTCGTCTTTTTTTTTTTTTTTTTTTTTTTTCTGTCTTTTTTGCCTTTTCTAGGGCCGCTTCCTGTGGCATATGGAGGTTCCCAGGCTAGGGGTCGAATCGGAGCTGTAGCCACTGGCCTACACCAGAGCCACAGCAACTCGGGATCCGAGCCACGTCTGCAACCTACACCACAGCTCACGGCAATGCCGGATCCTTAACCCACTGAGCAAGGCCAGGGACTGAACCCACAACCTCATGGTTCCTAGTCGGATTCGTTAACCACTGCACCACGACGGGAACTCCTGATTCGTCTTTAACACTCTCCCTGGTCCCGATAATCGGGTGAAACCTGTTTACTCTCAAGATCCACCAGCCCACGGAGGAGCTCAAGGACCACACGTCACAGCCACGTTCGGCCGACTTTATTTGCTTGGCTTGTTTTGGAGAAAAGAGAAATTTTTCAATCTGCTTGGTCCTTAAATTCAGAATAGAGAATGTGAAACTCTATTTTCAGTAAATAAATAAAGCCCACCTCTAAAAAAACATGTAAGACACGGCAGCCTCCATTTCCTTTGCTAATTTGACCGAATTTCTTTTTACGGTCTCCCTTTCAATTTCCACAGCTGCTTCTATAATCCTGTAGCATGTACCTGAGTGAGATATCTCCAATCATTTCTTTTAAGTCAGGATGTAGAAAATACATACATAAATTTGAGTCATGTCACAAATAATAGGAAAAGACTGCATTTTTATAATATATGTTTACATAGGGCTAGAGAGGAAAAGGAAAGGAGAGGAGGAAAAATAAAAAGTGAGTCAGAAAAAAAAAAAAAAAAGGAGTTCCCGTCGTGGCACAGTGGTTAACGAATCCGACTAGGAACCATGAGGTTGCAGGTTCGGTCCCTGCCCTTGCTCAGTGGGTTAACGATCCGGCGTTGCCGTGAGCTGTGGTGTAGGTTGCAGACACGGCTCGGATCCCGCGTTGCTGTGGCTCTGGTGTAGGCCGGTGGCTACAGCTCCGATTCAACCCCTAGCCTGGGAACCTCCATATGCCACGGGAGCGGCCCAAGAAATAGCAACAACAACAACAACAACAAAAAAAAAAAAAGACAAAAGACAAAAAAAAAAAAAAAGTGAGTCAGAGAGCAAAGGGAGAAGGAAAAGCAGAGACGGTCAGGATGGTGGGAACCAGGGCTTATTAGCCTGCGCCTGCATGGCAGCAAGACAGGAATGCATTTCACACATGCATGTGTGTGCATGCTCTTGCACCCCCCCCCCACACACACACAATGCCCTCCCTATCTGGTTCTCTGGACCTAACAATACGAGTTGCTACTGCGTGGAGTTCCCGTCGTGGCTCAGCACAAACAAATCTGACTAGCATCCATGAGGACGCAGGTTTGATCCCTGGCCTCACTCAGTGGGTTAAGGACCGGCATTGCCATGAACTGTGGTGTAGGTCGCAGAGGCAGCTTGGATCTGCGTTGCTGTGGCTGTGGTGCAGACCAGCAGCTGCAGCTCCAATGCAACCCCTAGCCTGGGAACCTCCATATGCTGTGGGAGGGGCCTTAAAAAAACAACAAAAGAATTGCTACTGGTTAGTAAAGGCCTGCTCTGTGATAGGTGCTGTGCCTTTATTATTTACAGTCTTCACAACAGCTCCAGCAAGTAGGAACTTCAACACTTGAAGAAACTGGGTGCAGAGAAATAGGTTGGAATGTAGGAGACGGAAGCAGTTTTCACCCCTCCAGCATCCATACCCTCTTCTTTGGTAACCAAGTCTCACTTTCCCTTTGGGAAAACCCTCTCCTGGCCAGTGCGTGTCCTCTATTCCCCAGGCCACCGAGACCAATGCAGGGGCCAACACATGATCCTCTCCAGGGCAATGAGACTCAACGCTGAGAAATCAGTTCAAAAGATTCAGAAAGAGGCATTATTTCTACTAGAAAATGAACTAAGAGAGAAAAAGGAGGAGCCAAAGGTGGAAAAACAGAGAAGGACTAAACACCAAGTCTTCACAGGTCCCTTGAGCCCATGCTGAGCTGGGGCTGCACTTCTAGTTTCAGAAGTTGCTAAGTCCACTGACCACCACACCCTTTTCATTTTTTTCAAGCCAGTATGAATCCTGCCTCTTGCAACCCAAGGAGTCCTGACTAACATTCCTTGTAAGTGAGCAGCTGATTCAGACCAAGCCCATCTGACCGACCCCAAAGTGTGTGCCCCTCCTCCCCCACAGCCCTGCTTCCCTAGAACGTGATGGGTTTGATGCCCCCGGCCACCCTCACCTGGAAGAGCCACGCTCCTGGCTGCTGCCTCCCACTAATCCAGCATCTGCCACGCCCACTTGGTCCCTGGAAAATTCTGTCTCAGAGCAAAATGAAGAGTCATTAAGCAAGGACCTGGCAGAGCCAGGCTGTGGAGCTGACACAATTGTGGAAAATCCGAGACATCCGAGTGTACACATAATTGTGCTCACTGACCGTGGCAGGGAAGGTCAAGATGCTAAAAAGATAATTTAGACACCTGTCTCAAAGAAATTAAAGCCAAGATAAGGAGTTCCCGCTGCGGTGCAGTGGGTTAATGATCCAGCTTGTCTCTGTGGCACTGCTGGTTCAATCCCCCGCTCAGCAGAGGAGGTTAAGAATTGGCACTGCCGCAGCTGCAGCTCACATTAGATCCCTGGCCCAGGAACTTCCAAGGGCCAAGGGTGCAGTTTGGAAAAAAAGAAAAAGATAAGAGTTAGATCAAGCTCAGGGTTCAAGGCTCCTTGTCTGTGGCATAGAGATTTATAAAGAGGGGAAAAGCCAAGAGGACTTAACCCTAATTCTACAGCAGAATTTAGAGGACACAGATCTAAACCGAGAATTTGAGACATGCCGAGAGCTTAGACCTCATCGGACCCGACATGACCCAGAACCAGAACCTCTTCCCGACGTGCTCAGCACTGACCATCCTGTCTTTGTCTGAATTATCCCTGTGGCAAGAAAACCATTACCTAACGAAGCAGTCTCTTCCACTGCTGAACAGCGCTATGAGCAAATTCTTTTTCCGATGATGAAAATAAAAATGATTAATCTGTGCGTGTTCCCCCCGCCTTTGCCCTTTTGAAGGAGAAGTCTTTGTCAGCTCAGTTTCTGTGCAAAAGGGAGAAGGACAGAAATGGAAATGCAAAACTGGAATGAGAAGTTTGCATCACAACAAGAAAGGCTGAAGGAAAGGGGAAAAGAAGAAAATAAAGCATTCACGAAGGCTGGTTGCGGGGGGGCGGGGGGGATTTTGGTTTCTAATGAGAATAAAGGAGGGAGGAGTTTGGTGGGGCAGGAGGGGAAGACAGAGAGCATGAGACTGGGAAAAGTGTAACACACCTTGCTATACATTAAAAATATATTTACTTCCCTTGACATTATTCCCGGAGTTACTAGTAAAGTTTTAAATTCATTTAACTGCTTTGGGTTGCTGGACTGTATTCCTCTGAGTGCAATTCTCTATAAGCCTAGACCACAGGCGGTCCAGTTTGGGGTTGAGTTACAATTATATTAACTTCAAATCTACTTCCTTGTAAATCCCACCCAGGTCGTAAGGGAAGAGATGCAGGGATGATGACATAGAACCGATTATGGACCTGGGATATAGGATGGAGACCTGATCATAAAAGAGATAAAAATGAAGTGACTAGAAGTAGAGCTTGTGGTCAGGATGGGAGCAGCTGGAAGAATGATGGCGAATCACTTCGAGCTGAGTAAATTTCCTAAGGACACCCTCAGTCAGGTTGAGTCAAGTGTGGAGAGAGGCAAGCCGTGGACATGGGGACCCAAGCCGGTAATGACAGCAGGAGTCCGCTGGGGTCCTTCCTGCTTCTTCTAAGCAGAAAGGAATGCAGGGCCATCAGCTCCCCAAGGAATGAAATCTGACCAAGGAAAAACTGAGAGAAACTCTCCACCTTTCATCTCTTGTGTGGATACCTCTGAGGCGTGACTTCTCTTTTGAGTGTGATCTCTCTGTCCAGCCCTTCCTAGTGTCCCACGTGCTAAGCAAACACCCCCGTTGGGTTCCACTGAGGCTCACAGGGAAGCACGACCAGTGTCATCATGCATCACAGCCCAGTGTTTCATGCCTCTCCTTGCCTTGCTTCCTCTTTTTCCTCAGCCTTACTGCCCTAAGCTTGTCTCCCACATAAAATGTCAACCCTTTAACCCTTGCCTTAAGCTCTCCTTTCTAGAAAACTCTAGAGAACTTTAAGCTAAGACAGCCATTATCTCGGCTCCCAGCTTTATTGCTTTTTCTACCACCTTCCAACATTAAATGGTGCCTTTCTTCCCCTTAGAAAGCTATCTGTGTATGCATCTGTTTCTCCCTGACCCTGAAACCCAATTCTTTTTTTTTTTTTTTTTCTGTCTTTTTTGCCTTTTCTAGGGCCGCTTCCTGTGGCATATGGAGGTTCCCAGGCTAGGGGTCTAATCAGAGCTGTAGCCGCTGGCCTACGCAAGAGCCACAGCAACGCAGGATCTGAGCCGCATCTGCAACCTACAGCACAGCTCACGGCAATGCCAGATCCTTAACCCACTGAGCAAGGCCAGGGATCGAACCCACTGCCTCATGGCTCCTAGTCGGATTCATTAACCACTGTGCCACAGCGGGAACTCCATGAAACCCAATTCTTTAGCCCAGCTCATGACTGCCTCCCGGGAGAACTGAGAGAATTCAGCTTCTCCTACAGAAGCCACATTAGGAAATGCTAAGTGGGAATTATGAAGTCTTCCTTCCTGACTTGTCTGACGTTATGATTCCCTGGCCCCAGACTCTAGGATGTCAACAATAAGATACTCCTAACTCCAAGCCCTACTCAGCCTCTCTCTCCTTTCTTCTCATTCCTCACCTTCTCCTTTCACTCATCCTCACTCCCTTAATTAAGGAATTTCCCCATAAGGGACTCAAAGCCTTCTCCAATGCTCTTTTCTTTCCCTTAGCCTTCTAAGCCTCTCTTTCCAGCTTTTCAAACATCTCTTGAAACTCCAGCCTTCAAAAATATAGTCCTTAAAAGCCCTAAGCATGGAAGTTCCCACTGTGGCTCAGGGGTAAGAAGCCTGACTATTACCCCATGAGGATGTGGCTTTGATCCCCGGCCTCACTCAGTCAGTTAAGGATGCAGCACTGCCATGAGCTGTGGTGTAGGTTGCAGATGCAAGCTCGGGGTGGATCCTGTGTGGCTGTGGCTGTGGCATAGGCTGGCAGCTGCAGCTCCGATTCGACCCTTAGCCAGGGAACTTCCATATGCCTCGAGTGCAGCCCTAAAAAGCAAGAGTGAAAAAAAAAAAAAAAAAAAGGCATACGCAGTGTCTGGTTACCTCCACCACTCAATTTCAGAGTTAATAGGGTATAATGCTCCAAACCCTGAACATATATCCCTTACCTGGTAGGCCTGGTGCTCCCACAGCTCCGCAGACACACCTGCGTTGGAGCACTTTTCCCTGAGAGCTGTACCTGTTTACATGTCTGTCTTCCCAAGTAAACTGTGGGCACCTTGAGTATAAGGAGCACAGCATGTATTTTTGTATTTCTAACATGTGACACATAGTAACACTTCTTTAGTGTTTTGTTGAGTAAATGAATAGATAGAAACACATATTTATATGGATCGACCGCTGTTGCAATGAGTTCCAAAAATAATCATTTGGCTTGGTTGGTCCTCTGGAGTAGTTCTATATCAAATACTGCTTGAAAGAGGTAAGATACCAGTTAGGAAAGAAAAAATGATTATAACCCAATAGAAAAATGGGAAAAGAGGAGTTCCCGTTGTGGCACAGGGGAAATGAATCCAACTAGTATCCATAAGGATGCAGGTTCGATCCCTGGCCTCACTCAGTGGGTTAAGAATCCAGTGTAGCCGTGAGCTGTGATATAGGTCACAGACATGGCTTGGATCTGGCGTTGCAGCTGGCAGCTGCAGCTCCAATTCAACCCCATGAAAAGACCGAGCATGAAAAGATGCTCAACCTCACTAATAACCACAGAAGTATAAATTAAAATCATAAATATCATTGGCAGGGTATAAACTGGCATTGACTTTTGAAAAGGCTATTGAACAGTATTGATTAATATTTATTCATTTTGACAGGACAATTTTAAGTCTCAGGACCTATTCTGCTGAAAGGCCAGCAGAGGTATATGCACAAGGGTGATTATTATAGCACTATTTGTGATGATGAAAAACATGGACTATTTTAAAATGTTTGTTAGACAGAGGAATAGTTGATGAATTATGGATATTTATGTTATAAAATATTAAAGAAGAGTTTTAAAGGATAAGGGAGAGCTAGATATCCCTACAAAGCCTGCTAAGACATGTTGCTAAGACAGAGAGAGAAAGATAGAATCACAGAACAATAGGTATAGCAGGACCTCATTTACGTGTGGCGACGACCACATGTGTATATATGTAAAGGCAGAGCAACAGGAAGGATCCAAGTGCTGAGAGTAGTTATTTGGAAGAAAGGGAGGAGGGAACAGGGCCATAAGGGGAAACGGTCGAGAGGGAACACTTGCTTTTAATTCTCTATGCTTCCATGTTGTTTGAATTGCTTATATCATGCATGTGTTCACATACTACGTTTGCAATTTGCAAAGATGACTGCATGATGTAAGCAGACATCACCCCTGCGTCAATGCCTGGACCACTGCGCGTGAGAGCTGCAAGGACCCTTAGCATCGTCTACGCTGGGAGTTTGTAAATTGGTTTCCTGACAGTTCCACAGGCACAGCCAAAGGAGGCAGAAGCCACACGTCAGCCCTCTGCATGTTAACTTGTACTTCATACGGGTCTCACACCAAAGCTTCTTTGTTCAAAACTCTTCTGAGACTGCAAGATAACACTATCGAAAAGAATTACCATTTGCAACTACTTATGTATATGAAACAGGATTTTCTCATTGATGTACATCCAAAAAACATGCAGACTTAAATTTGATACTTAAGCCTGGATGGCAAATGTTAGCCATAACCCTGATTTCAAATGTTTATATCCATCAGAATAGCTCCATTATTCTCCGTAACCGAGTAAATTCATGCTAATAAAATACTATTTCTTTATCTTATGCTGAAGTCCAAATACGATTTTATTTTTTAGATTTCCAGGAGAAAAACAAAAAGGTTGGAAAACCTCTAATCCAACATGCTCATGTTTCTGATGAGGAGATTGAGCAAAAGTAAAGGCCAGTGACTGTGAGGTTCACTGGTCAGATCCAAGCCTCCCAGCCAGCCCTGAGCCAGAGCTGGGACAGTAAGTACAGACAGGACCTTCCTATACCTGAGTGTGCTGGGTTCCTTTCACACATTATCTAATTTAAGCTCACAGAAATCCAGTGGAGGGGGGGTTGTGATTTTGTCAGTGAGACAAATGAGGCTCCGACATGTCAAGTAACTTGTCCTAAATCACACAGCTAACATGTGGAGTGGCTCAGGCTCCAGAGAGAGACCTCTTCCCAGTGAGGGGGTCAGCTCACTACCGGGAGTGGGGAGGTGGGGGGCTCATCTCTAGTCCAGATTAGAAACTCCTTGATGGCAGGTACTACCTCTAACATTGCCACTTCCGCAAAGCTGCTAAGAGAACATAGGGTCTTATGAGAAAAGAGGCTTATTAATTAGCTCTCCAACCCATAAGGATCCATCAGCTGCTTTGTGTCTAGTCTGTACTAGACACAAAAGCAATGGGCAGATTTAAAAAGATGGTACCATCACCACTATAAAAATGCACTTGAGTGTTGTCCTGGTCAGGGTTTCTGGTTGCTTAAAATATAAATGAATTTAATTTAATGTCTAAATAGAAAAAGAATCATTGGAAGAAAACCAGATTGAAGGCATTACTACAAAGACTAGAGAGGGCATCTTTGAAAACAGGGAGAAACCAATAGAAGCCAGGCAGGCAGAATAGCATCCAAAATCATGCCATGGCAAAAATCAGGCTACAGGCACCACGTGCCACCCAAGCATGGCCAACTCATCCTTCAGTGCAGCCCACCAAGCTGGCCAAGTCCAAGGTACTGAAGCATTCTGCTTATTCTTGATGTTGCCAACAAAACAGACCATTTGCTGCTGCTACTACAGGAATTAGCTCTGCTTGATTATGATTCTCTTCAGACCCAAGGTGTAGGTTGCAAACCTAGGCAGGAGCACCCAATTGGCTCAGTGGAGGTCACACACTAAGCAAAACTTCCTAGAAACTGGGAGAAGAAATGTCTACCTTCCCCTGGCTTCCACTGTGGGAAGTAGGACACATCTCCCTTTGTGTACTAGTTAGCTACTTCTGTATAACAAATAATCCCCAAATTCAGCAGCTTTAAAAATAAGCATGTATTATCTTACACAGCTTCTGAGAGTCAGGAATCTGGGTGGTTCTGGCTCGGAGTCTCTCATGGGGATGCAGATAACATCTTGGCCAGAAAGTGTGACGGAGACTGAAGGACACACTCCAAGATGACTTACTCACATGGCCAGCTAGTTACCGATAGGAGGTCTCTCCCCATAGACTTCAATCAAGCTGTTTGAGGGTGCTCAGAACACAGCAGCTGCCTTCCCCCAGAGCAAGAGATCCAAAGGAGAGCAAAGCAGAAGCTGTAATGTGTTTTATGCCCAGCTTCATAATCACATACCATCACTTCCACCATATCCTATCCATCACACAGACCAATGCTACTACAGTGTTGGAGGGGGCTACAGAAGGGCATGAAGACAGGCAACAGGGACCATTAGTGGCTCTCCTGGAGGTTGGCAAATACACTTGGGTTTCCCCCAAACAAGGGAAGGTGCTAAGAGACAGGCAGACCCGTAACAGCTAATGGCCATTGTGAGTACCATCTAGGTACAGAGCCTGCCTTCTAGGCTGTCGGCACTTTGAGAGAAGAAAATATTAATAACACATAAAATAAGGTGTAATATGAATAAATATCAAATTATATCTTCTCTGAGTGACATCATTCACGACTGGGAGTTAGCTTATGAGTAAGAAGTCACTGAATACCATCTTGCCATTCTACTTAAATTTAACCCCAGAGAGAACCACTTGCACATACAGAGCTGAGATTCAACAGGAAAATAAATGTTTCCATCCTGAGTGTGTTCCGGGGTGTTCTTTGTCCCCTTGGCAGCAATAATTCCAGTAATGGGGGGAAATCCACAACCTGACCGAGGGGGTTCCAAATCTTCAGAATCAAGCTCATTGGAGTTCTGCTTTCATGATCCACTTTTCTCTATCTGGTTGCAAATGAAAGGAAGCAAATATCTTGAAGGCTGGCCAGGCCCAGGGCACAGAAGCAAAAAGCGTGTTCGCCTTCCTTTCTCCACGTGGCATGAAAACGCTCAACCATCCCTTCCTGGACTCAGTTCCGTGTGCATCCGCTCTCAAGTTCGCAGCCCAGGACTTTCTTTCCACTCCCTTGATTCAAGATGGGATTGTCTCTACATTTTCCCAGAGAAGAAAATAAATAGGGGAGGGCATGGGGCAGGGATTTCTTACCTGTTTTCTTTTCCCATCCTAGACAACCAATGTCATTTTCATAATTTGGAGCCAAGTGTCTAAGAGGGAATGGAGTGAGTCTTAAAAATTGGGCCATCTGGGGTCCCTGATGAACCAGAGTCTACAACACTCCCAGCCTACTCTAAGCAAGAAACAAAACACATCCTTAAGGTTCTCAGCAAACGAATGTGCATGTGACAAGAGCTGTAATCAATAAGTAACTTGATAAAGTGGATAAAAATTGACCCAGGAGAGGAGTGTACCATCCTATTAAGCAAATTCAGTCCAGGCTGCTTTCAATCAGCCATACCAAGCTGCACGACTCAGAGACCGAAGTCTCTGTGGGAGAAGCTGGATCAATATTTTAAGCCCAAACTCCTTAACTTTGTACTAACAACAAACCAGAAGGAAAAAAAAAAAAAAAATAGCGATGCCCTCTAAATTTAAAAACAGAAAAAAAAAAAAAGGATGGGGGAAGCAGGGGAGGGGCAAGAAGTATGTAGGTTGTAAGTTACACACAAATTCCCAAGGAATAAATCTGTCTTTCCTGAACTAGACAAATGCTTAAATCCACCAGCCCAGCCACAAATGCTCCTTCATGAATACTGAAAGAGGAGAAGGAAATATTCAGGTCACAAAAGTATCTGATTGAAAGTCAGGAACTAAGTGAAGCCTGCAGAAGTTTGATTTCCTTTTCATTAATACTGGGGGAAGAAAGAAAATGCTCCAGGATGCCAGGGTACAGAGACAAGGGAGGCATGGCGGGCTGCAATTTTTTTTTTTCAAATTGCATGAATATCATCATATAAATATTTTCATTTGTGAGGGAAGTGTGATTCTGTGTAAAAGAATGCTCATGAATAGCTACCAAGCAGCCAAAGCAGACTGCCATTGGAATTCCAGAAGCATCTCTGCTGCCCTACCTGAGCACCCGCCTCATCTCACCTAGCCACAATAGCCAATCAAGAAAGCAATTCTCAAAATGACAGTCTGCCGAGAGAAACAGCAAAGGGCTGGGTTCTGCGGCACTTTGATTGGATTCTAACTTATGGGGGCCATCAAATGTCTACTCACATAACGTCCAAACAAAGAGATGAAAAGTGAGAAACAATGCCAGGATGATAGCCAGGGTAAATTATTTCACAGCCGTTCCTCCTCCACCCTGGCCCCGCTTGAAAAGAAATTACCTAATCATGGAATTCCCATGGTAGCTCAGGGCTAACGAATCCAACTAGTATCCCCAGGGACGCGGGTTCGAACCCTGGTCTTGCTCAGTGGGTTAAGGATCCGGGTGCCATGAGCTGTGGTGTAGGTCCCAGACATGGCTCGGATCTGGTGTTGCTATGGCTATGATGTAGGCCGGCAGCTGTGGCAGCTGTAGCTCCGTTTGGACCCCTAGCCTATGAATTTCTATATGCTGTGGGTGTGGCCCTAAAAAAACAAAAGAAAAAAGAAATTACCTTATCAATACTACCTCCCATTGCTCTGTTTGCAATTCAACTTATTGTGGATTTCTGAGTACCTACTAGGTTTAGCAAATGCCAAAGACAAGCCCCTCTCTTGGGCTGCTACAAGCTGTCCAGAGGTGGGGTGAAGGAGGGGCAACTGGTAACCCCCTTGCAGGTGGGGAGTGGGGAGCCTGCAAGCAAGGGGAGGTAGCCAACCCCACTATGGGTGTTTGTAAATGTAGCTGAGTGGAAATGGCAAAGATTTACAGCCAAAAAAACAAGGGTCCAAGTTTTGGCTTTGAGCCAGGAATATAACTGATCTGAGCCTCAGTTTCCCCATCTGTAAAATGGGGAGAGAAATACGTACCCCACGTGGTTTCTCAGAAGATTGAATGAGATCTCACATAACCTGTGAGGAACTGCTGACACCAGGTAGGTACAGATCAACGTCGGCTACCTCCCCTTCTCTTCACCGTGAAATTCTTTGGCAGGGGCTCGACTCTGGCACAGAGCAAACATGGACTCTCTCCTCCACACCCTCTTGTCCAAGAGGAAGGCCTGGACACAGCAAGGAAGTCAAACTCCCCAGCCCACTCTGGCCCTGGGAGTTCACCTGCTCACTGCTGCAGAGCAGAGCTGGGGAGAAGAATCGCCCGGGACAGGGAGAAATTAGATCCAAGGCTGGGAAAGATGATTGCGGCCTTCCAGAAACTGAAAAGGTCATGTGAACAGACAGTTTGCAAAGCCATCCCTCCTCCCTTGTAACTGACCTAGGCAGCCCACTGATCCTCCGAGGAGGGGAGGGTCTCTAGGAGGAGCTCCTCACCCACTCAGACTCACAGAGCAAAGAATTGGGCTGGACACTTGGGTCAACAAAGAGACAGCCAAGAAAGATATGGTCTTGGGCCCCAAGGCGCCTACAAGGAAGTAAGGCAAACAAGACAGAAATGGGAGTTCCCCTGTGGCAAGCAGGTTAAGGGTCTGGTGTTGTCACCACAGCAGCTTGGGTCACTGCTGTGCTGCGAGTTCCATCCCTGACCCAGGAACTTCCATATGCCACAGGCACGGCCAAAAATAAAGGCGAAATTGGATGAAAAGGTCTGTATCAATCCCAGCATCTGCCATGGCCACTCCCCACCTAGAGGGAGCCCCCCAACCCGGCCCCCCACACTGCACTCTGCACCATAGGACTCTGTCCACCCTTAGTCACAGGAAATGGAACCAAGAGTATTTGAACAAACGAGCCGATTTAAATGTTTCAAAGGCATGGATGATGGGGACCAAGCAGAAGAACAGGCTCTGAGCCCATCTGATATTTGCTCAGAAATATTGACCGAGGCCCTTTGCAGTAGGAGCTAAAGATGAAAAGTTTTAACGCAGAGGAACAGTGCTATGATGGACCACGTTCAAGCTAAAGTTGGGAAGATGTAAAAAATATGAGTAAGGAGTTCCCGTCGTGGTGCAGTGGTTAACGAATCCGACTAGGAACCAAGAGGTTGCGGGTTCAGTCCCTGCCCTTGCTCAGTGGGTTGACGATCCGGCGTTGCCGTGAGCTGTGGTGTAGGTTGCAGACGCGGCTCGGATCTCACGTTGCTGTAGCTCTGGCGTAGGCCGGAGGCTACAGCTCCGATCTGACCCCTAATCTGGGAATCTCCATATGCCGCGGGAGCGGCCCAAGAAATAGCAAAAAGACAAAAATATATATATATATGAGTAAGAAGGCAGAAAAAAAAATCGGGCTGAGCAAGTCATATCCAGGAAAAGGACTCTGTGCTCAAACTGAGTACTTTGAGAAAGACTCGATAAAGCGATTATGTTCAAAGCCTGGGGCGGGGGGAGGGGGGTGTTAGGAAAATTAACAAAGGATGCTGTGGTACCCGAGAGCTGGCAGCAGTGAGACTGTCGCCACCCTTAGGCCTGATGTCATCGGAGCTGGGAGAGGAGAGCTGAATGAAGGGGCTACCTTGGGCAGAGGTGGCAGCAAGCCCCCAGCTCCCAGCAGGAAGGGAGCTGGGGGAGTAAGTCCTCAACTCCACCTGCCCCCCCCCCAACTCCCCACCCGCTGTTCTCCAGCCCCGCCTCCATTAGCCAAACCCAACCAGAGCCAGTGGGTGATCCATGCGGGGCAGGCAGGGGACTCTGCCCCCACAGACACCAACACGGAATGTATGCAGTGTCACAGCTGGTTCCGACCAGCTAAAATTGCCCACCGACCACGAACTCTGAATGACAAGAGTCCAGGTCCTTACCAGACCCTGACTGCAGGCCCCTTCCTCACCAATGAACAGTGGGACTTGTTTCAACTGATCAGGCTCCTACCTATTGAGAGAGCTAGTTTTTGATCCTTAATAGACATTACCACCCTGCAACCCTCTGAGTCTTAAAAAAAAAAAAAAAAAAAAAAAAAAAACTAAAAACAAAAAACAAAACTAACTTTTCTTCCCCCTGGATTTACTCACAGGTGTGTTGTGCATGTGCCTGGCAAATTAAAAAAAAACTCAGTTTCACATTTCAATGGTCTTTGTGCCTCGAGGGGCACAGAGCAGGGTAGGGCGCAGGGTGGGGGAATAGATGGATCTGGGGGAGGGGGGTAAACAGAGCTATTCAGAGTGGGTGCTTGGGGGTGGGTGAAGGTCAGTAGAGAAAGCAAAGAAGGAGCAGACAAGCAGAGAGCAGAGGCCTTGAAACAAGTGATGGGACACAGGGCCAAGTTCACAGACCCGTGTGTTCACCAAAGCCATCTCTGGGGCTCTGGGCCCAACCTCCAATCCTGCCCTTCTTGAGGCTGGCTCTTTGGCTGTGCCTGGATACCCAGGCAGTTGTTCCCTTAGGTACAAGGTGTCCCTGACACATAAGACACCCGGAAGACTTCTCTTGAGCTTCCCACTGAGAAGCTCTCCTCCCACCTGAGTCTTTCTCCAGCTCCTCCCAAGGACTCAGGGGACATCACTGGATGGCTTGAATGTAGGTCATTCCACAGGTAGGATGGCCCTTCCCCACTGAAGTCACTAAAGAGATGGAGCAGGGCAGCCCCCTACCCCTTAATACTCTGTCCATTCAGTCTCCTAAAATCTTCTACACAGGCTGCGCTGGTAGTTAGCAAGTTCTTAATTGAAGATTGGGACAAATGCATCAGAGAATGACAGGAAAGGAGAAGGCCAGTTGAAATTCTTATTAACCTAATCTTTCCCCAGCCTGATCCCCCCCCAGCCTGATTTCCCCCCCAGCCGACCTCCAAAATGCAGCATGGTTTCTTCTCAGCTTCATCTTGGGAGCCAAATTCAAGAGGAAAGGAGACTTGTCTTTTAATGCTGCCCCGTGGCTCCTGGGATGGATCAGGCTAGGAAGGTCAAGATTAAATCGTGTTGTTCTCCTGCCAGAGTAGGGGATGTGGAATGAAGAGGGTGGAGTCAGCTTCCTCTAGTGACATGTGTAAGAAGACCCCAAAGGTGTGTGTGGCCCGAGGGAAGTTGGACCCTTACACCCAAAAGGTCCAACCCCAGGTCTCAAGGAGGGAGAGAACCCCTTGGGCCAGTGGGGTCCAGCCTAAGGCCCAGCTACACACGGCCTCCCGCATCAGCATCAGAATCCAGGCCAGTAACACGGCACAGTCGACTCAGGACTGAGGGCAAGCAGGAGTTAATGGGAGTAGACACATGTGGTATTTAACCTGCAATTGGAGAATCTACAGCCAAAACATGTGGAAAGCAGCTCTGAGAGCAATATTTTACAGAGTTTTCATCAAAGAAGCTCTGCTGCCTGCCTCTCTTGGGCCATTTCCCAGGTGAGAAGACAGAAAAAGCATGGAGGGATGCCCTCTGTGGCCTTGACTCGTGTGTGTGTGTGTGTGTGTGTGTGTGTGTGTGTGTGGGTGTGTGGGGGTGTGTGGGGGTGTGGGTGTGAGAGTCTGTGTGTAGAGTGGGAATATGTGCGTGCAGAGTGTGAATATGTGAGTGTGAGAGTCTGTGTGGGGAGTGTTGTAGAGTGTGAGTGTGTGTGAAGAGTGTGAATGTGTGTGTAAAGAATATGTATGGTGTAAAGAGTGTAAATGTGTGTGAGTATGACAGTCTGTGTGTGTGTAGAGTGAGAATATGTGTGTAGAGTGGGAATGTATGTGAGTGTGAGAGTCTGTGTATGGAGTGTGTGTAGAGTGTGTGTGCAAAGAGTGTGAATGTGTGAGTGTGGCAGTCTGAGTGTGCGTAGAGTGGGAATATGTTGTAGAGTGTGAATGCGTGTTAGTGTGAGTCTGTGTATGGAGTGTGTGTAGAGTGTGAGTGTGTAAGAGTATGAATTGCGTGTGTAAAGTGTGGGGTAAAGAGTGTGAATGTGTGTATGAGAGTCTGTATGTGTAAAAAGTGGGAATGTGTGTGTGTGTGTGTGTGTGTTTGGGGATGTACAGAAGAATGAGAATCACTCCGAAGACAACAGCCCCAAGAGAAGATGCTTCCAAACCCTGCTGGAGAATAAAGAGTGACAGGAAGTGGTGTTGGCAGCGGGGTGGGCTATGCCGCCTGCTCCCTGGGCACCCTCTGAAGGCTAGACGAACCCCGTTATCAGCAGTGACATCACCTACCCAAGGCCAACACAACCATGGCCAAGGGCGGCTCTCCCACATGGGCTAAAAAGGGAGTTCTCTAGAGGCCTAAAAGGGGGCCCAGCTGCTCCCCTGAGTTTTACCTCCCGCATGGACTTCACAGTTTCCTCCAATTCCCACCAAGAAATTCACCTCTGACCCCAGATGACCTTCTTTGCTCCGAAGCAAATATGGCTCCTAAAAGTCTGCATGGGCGCTGCTCCTCTGAAGGGCTTGCAAAATCAGGGTAGATCTGGGGCGGGGCCCAAGAATGTACATTTCTGCAAGTTCCCAGGCGATGCTGCTGCTGCTGGGCCAGGAACACTTGTCGAGAACCACGGACCTCCATGGAGAGCCACTGCTGGTTTCAGGGACCCTGGCATCTGTCATTTGGCACAGAGCAGCTACTGAAGGGGCAGGACACGGTCGCTGTGAATTTTGATAGCGGAAGCAGCAAAGGGAGCCTGGGGGGCTACCCAGCAGTGAGGGAATGGCACTGGAGGACCAGCCTGCACCAGCGAGTCCTGGGGGCTGGAAGAACTCCGTGGGGAATGAGTGGAAAGCGAGGGGGCCTTAGCTCCCTTCCTTCAGAAGGGCACCCTGCTAGCCCCACTTGAGCAGCGGCACCCCCCCAGACCCCCACCAGAAGGGCAGTTGCTGTCCTGAAGCCTCAGAGGGCAGGGGGAGCTGCCCCATGGTGGGGCTCCAGGGCCACCGCTTCCTTCCCCTTGCTGTTAACTGTTCACGTCCAAAGCTGCTTCTGCAGACTCAGCCCCCAATACCCAAACGCTGCAAATGAAGGGCCAGCCATGTAACTTTGAGACATCTGTTTTCCCTTTGCATGTTTCTCATTCTGATTCCTCTCTCCCCCTTGTCTTTCTCTATCACAATGCAGTTTCCCAGAAACAGAATTCCGACAAAGCTCCAGGAAAATCCGAAGGGTCCACTCAGTTTAAACTACAATGGCAAATCTTCCTGCTTGATTCACCCACTTTGAAATGGAGAGCATGTGTTCTCCGTACTGGAGACAAAAGGGCCGCCCCTCCCCCTGCACCAGCCACCCAGCTCTGCAGGCTTGTTTCAGGACTGCAATTAGAAAGGCGTCTTTAGATTTTAAAAATGGATTTCTAAATAACACATATGCGATTTTTTTTGAGAGAGAGAGAAGAGCTTTCAAAGGTCCAGTTAGCTACTCCTTTGCATATTAAGGAATTCCTTTTATCTATCAAAAGGATTCTATGGGTTAGGCCAGGAGTAAGGATAGAATCTTAAAAGATGAGGAATAATCAGTTGACCAGTGGAAGATACTAATCCCTCCTTGATCCCTAGACAAAGAAGGCAGCCTCGCTCCAGGTACTCATGCTGAAATGCAAAACGCAAACAAGATGCTGTCCTCATTGAGCAGTGGAATGGGCTGGAACAGAGATGGCCAAAGATAAACTTGCTTCAGTTGTGGCTTTGTGGCCCCAGTTTTGGTCTGGGCAGCTCTTGAAGGAGAACACTAAAGCTACAAGCCCATACTCCCCAGCCCCTCCACACCAAGCCCCTCGGTGACCAAATGGTAGCTTGTCCCCGCTTAAGAATTTCCCTTGATAGGAGTTCCCATTGTGGCGCAGTGGTTAAAGAATCCAACTAGGAACCATGAGGTTGCGGGTTCACTCCCTGGCCTTGCTCAGTGGGTTAAGGATCCAGCATTGCCGTGAGCTGTGGTGTAGGTCGAAGACTCGGCTCAGATCCCGAGTTGCTGTGGCTCTGGCGTAGACCGGTGGCATTAGCCTGGGAACCTCCATATGCTGCGGGAGCGGCCCTAGAAAAGGCAAAAAGACAAAAAAAAAAAAAAAAAGAATTTCCCTTGGCACCCTTCTCCCCACCCACCAAGTCAGTCTTGCTTCCAGTTCAGTGTGAGCTAAGCTAATGTGCATGCACACGCACGCACACGCATGCATGCACACACAGAGGCTATCTTTATCCTCCCAAAGCTGCAGTCACCGTGAGATGTGTTCAAATATCAAAATCACTGTTTGGTGTATTTCTTGGCATTTACAGCAACACCTTGTCAGGTTTCCCCAAACCCATAAATACGCTGTCACGAAGGTCCCCCTTTACAGCCCAACGTGGAGGAGCTCGGCCATCTGCTTTCAGGTTTCAACCGTTTTCACTTATCTTCCACTTTGTTTTATGGGACGGGATTAGGCCTGGATTTCCGCAGGTGCCCGGGTTTCATTCTACCGCCTGTCAGTTTTTCCATCTCGGGCCACATGTGCAGGCTGATAAGCAGAGTTCAGCCACTCATCCTGCCTGACGAATGGTCCTTGTCAATGAACTTTAACCTCCTTGGTGTTGCCCATTATGAAGCCCATCTTTCACTCTCTTGGACCTAAGCTAAAAAAATGAAAAAACAAAAACAAACAAAAAAAAAAACAACTCTGCTCTGGAATGATGCAGCCAATTCAGCAAAGCACAATGAGTGTGGAATCCTTCAGCATGACAGGACACTTCATCTGGAGATGGTTCTTAGGTGAACAGAACAGCTTCAGAGGCTTTTGGAGGAACAAAGAGATACTGCCTCATACGGCCATCATGTCCTCGAGTGAGGATGAGACGAATCCCAATCTCCCCCCAGGTGTGCCTATGGATGAAGGGAGAGCCCTACAATAGCTCACAGCAGTGGTTCTCCAAGCATGGTACCCAGGCCAGAAGCATCAGCATCCCCTGGATTGAATAAGGCCTCCGGTGACTGGGAGACACGTCCAGGTTGGAGGAGCACCAGCTCAGCAGTCTGAGTGGGATGCTGACTCTTGGCCTTATGTAGCTGGGAGCCTGTGTGGCTCAGTGGGGAGGAAGCCACAACAGTTTGGGATGCCCTAGATTTACAGTCCTGGTTTTGTACCAGCTGGCAATCTGACTCGGTCACTTCACTTTTGGGGACAGCTATGGAAGAACCTTAGTTTTCCAACTTGACTGCCCATTGGAATTGCCTGGAAATCTTTTAAAACTAAGGATGCCCAGATCCTACCCCCAGAGACTCAATTTGTTGTTGTTGTTGTTGTTTGTTTGTTTGTTTTTTGGTCTTTTTAAAACCTCACAAGAAGCATACAGAAGTTCCCAGGCTAGGGGTCAAATCAGAGTTGAAGCCACTGCCCTACTCCTCAGCCACAGCCATGCCAGATCCAAGCCACATCTTCGACCTACACCACAGCCAACAGCAACACCAGATCCTTAACCCACTGAGCCAGGCCAAGGACAGAACCTGCGTCCTCACGGATACTAGTCAGATTCGTTTCTGCTGAGCCACAACAGGAACTCCCATAGACTCAAACTTAATTGGTACAGGGTACAGCTTGGACATCATGATTTTAAAAGCTCCCTGGGTTGCTGTAATGTGCAGCTCAGGTTGAAAACCCAAGCACAGGATGGCCTTTAAGGTCTTATTAGCTCTAAGAGTCAAGTGTTTGGTCAATTCTATGGTTCTAGATAAGTATTAGAGGTAAAAACAATTTTCAAGCTTAAAGCTAGGACACTCTCAAGGACTCGGTGTGTTTTACTATATCCCTGATTTATGCAGGTTTAAGAATAACAACAATTGAAAGCTCTGATTAATTAGGTTCCAGTTAATTGTGAAGTCTTACTCTTAATATGTTTCTTTTCGTGGGTTTCATATTTCACATGGCGAGTTTCACAGAATGGACGCTACTCCTCATCAGAATCTCCACTCTTAAACTTCATTTAAGCAAGCTGACGACTTGCCTGGTTTTTTTTTCTTTTTTTTTTTTTTCTTTTGAAGTCAAGTTATAAATGTATAGCGAGTTCTGTCCTCTAACAGTGACTTAAGGTCTTTTTCAAATCCACGTGTCCACCAGAGTTAGAGGAAGATATTTAAAAATAAAAAGGAGCTCTTTTCAATCTCTCTTCTGAACAACCGCATTGCATTTCATCCCTTCCTCTGTGGATTTCTTGCTGTTGTATTTGGGAAAAGGCACTGAGGTTTTGGTTTCCAGTGACTGACCTACTTAGCATCCCCACTTTGGATCGGTTTGGCTAGGGGAATCAGTTTATAGGGCCCCTTCTGAGTTGTCACTCTTAGGGACAAGCAGAAAGTTGAAACTGCAAGCCATTAGCCATGAAGACGGTACATGAGATTTTAAGAGTTTTCTTTAAAAAAGAAAGAAAGCGGTCAGATTAGTTCTTTTTTAAAAATGCCCTCTGTGTATACACATGATGTATTTTCAATAAATTTAATAGGAATGAATGTATCTCAGCCTTACGTGAAAGTGAATCACTGCAGAACCACCGGGAATCTGCAGCTCCCTCCCAGTGTCTGCCTCAGGCCACACAGGGTTCGGGAGTGGCTTTCCCAGAACACCTGCTTCATCCTTCTATGTCCCACGCCCCGTTTTCCCTGATTCCCCACACTCATGACAGAGGAGTGTGCCCACCGCTTTTGAGTTTGTAACACTCAAGTTCAAGCAAATAGGCCCCAATTAAGATGACTCTCTTAGTCACGGCTCCGAATACCCCAGGCAAAAGGATGTGCGGGCCCAACATAGGTCAGGTGCCCCCACTTGTTTCTCTGTGTGGCCACCGATGGGTAGGACATCAGGTACAAACGTGCCTGCCATCATCTGCCATGTGGGAGAATACGAAGTAAAGCTCAGGGAAAGGGGAGCATCAGAAACCGGGCAGATTCTCAAAAAAGCGGTTTCCAACCATCACTTCTTTATGTGAATAACTGAGAAGCAGGTTCTCTGAGATCCACAATAGTTCCTCCAAGTCGGGCTTTGGTCATGGGTGTCAGAAATATCCCCACCGGAGACCACCTGAGCCCTCCCATGCCTCAGTGAGCAGCGATGGGGCCACAGATAATCCTGTGTTCTCCACCATCTCAAGCACAACTCACACGACAAAGACAGACAGTTATCAATATCTACTTCTTCCTCTCCTACAAAACTAGAACCTGTGGTTAGAAGCCCAGAATAAAGGTAACATTTCTTTCTGCATCTAGGCATGGCTACATTCTGGCCAACAAGATAGGAGCAGAATGGATAGGTGCAACTTCGCAGCCATGCTCACAAAGGGAAGGGGTTCTCCCCCTCCTCCTCTTCCTTCCTTCATTTTGCTGCTTAGGACATGGACATGGACGTGGTGGCCAGGCACCCCCCCATGGTGAAGACGTGGGACCAGTCTAAGGTTGGCAGAGCAACAACACAGAAGATGCCTGGGCCCCTGATGATCTCAGAAGGCAGAGCCACCCTATCAGCTTAATCTTTTATGTAAGAAAGACATACAGGGCTTCCCTGTTCAAACCACTGTTATCTTTTTCACTTCTGTCACACACAGCAGAAACTGTGTCCTAACTGGAGTTCCCTTTGTGGCTCAGCAGTTAACGAACCCGACTAGGATCCATGAGGATACGGGTTCGAGCCCTGGCCTCGCTCAGTGGGTTAAGGATCTGGCGTTGTCGTGAGCTGTGGCGTAGGTCATAGACAAGGCTCAGATCCTGCATTGCTGTGGCTGTGACACAGGCTGGCAGCTGTAGCTCTGATTTGACCCCTAGCCTGGGAGTTTCCATATGCCATAGGGGCAGCCCTAAAAAAAGCAAGAAAGCAAGAAGGAAGGAAGGAAGGGGAAAGAAAGAAAGAAGAGAGAGAGAGAGAGAGAGAGAGAGAGAGGGAGGGAGGGAGGGAGGGAGGGAGGGAAGGAGGGAAGGAAGGAAGTCCTAATATTGCCTGTACAATCATAAAGTTCCAGGACTTTAGTCTTACAATGAATTTAGAAATTATCCCGTCCAGCCCTTCATAGTACAAATGAGGACTTGGGGACCAAGCAGAGAGCATGAGTGCCTCCTCATGTATTTGTATCTGGACTTGGTCTTCTGACCCCTGCCTCCCACTCCATTCCCAGCCTCAGAGCTTTTTCTCTCTTACTGCAGTGATCTCCACTGAGTAGGGAATGGATATTTAGCCACGTATTTGGCTTTAAAACTTTTCCTCACATACAACATGATGTGTATGTGAAACATTTTTTTTTTTTGGTCTTTTTTTGTCTTTTCTAGGGCAGCATATGGAGGTTCCCAGACCAGGGATCCAATCGGAGCTGTAGCCGCCAGCCTACAGCACAGCCACAGCAACACCAGATCTGAGCTGCATCTGTGACCTACCCCACAGCTCACGGCAACGCTGGATCCTTAACCCACTGTGCAAGGCCAGAGATCGAACCCGCAACCTCACGGCTCCTAGTCAGATTCATTAAACACTGAGCCACATCGGGAACTCCCTATGTGAAACAACTGCAAACCCTTCCTTAGAAAAGAAGCAGAGTTCTGGGTCTGGGTCTGCCTACTTTTATTTCTCTGCAGCCCACGCCTAGGATGCGCACTGCATCCCCACTCCTTCAAAGCCAGATCTGGCACAAGGCAGGCACTGTGGGGCATGCAGGACAATGCTGACTCTCCCCAGGGCCTCTGTTCCTCCTTGGAGACATGGAATTGGACAAATCCATGTGGCTCTGAAATTCTAAAGGTCTGTTACGGTTGCCGGCTCTCCCATCTGACCCTGACAAAAGTGTGACTTCTTTTGAAGCCATTTCCCATTTTCAAAGAACAAAACTAAGCTTTTGAACATAAAGGCTGTGAGTGCCATGGACCCCGTGCCCCCAACTGCCCAGGCCTCAGACAGGCCCTCCTGGGTGCCAAGGAGTGAGATCTGGTGGGCGGAGGGACGGGAACCAATCACTCGCATCAGCTCTTGTTCTGCTCATCTGTCATTTGCCCTTTTGCTTAAGTTTGGTGCTGTGTGGATTAGGATGGAGACAGCTGTGATTCACTGTGCCCTGAGCATGTCTTAGAAAGTGGACCCTTGAGAGTGCAGGTGGAAAGGAAAGGACAACAAGGACACTGCTTTTGGTCTTTCTCTTTGTTTGTCCTTCTTGGCAGAGTTTACGTGAATAGAACCTGATTTGGGGACTCTCATTTGCACCCATTTTATGGAGAAGGAAAGGCACGTGTATAACTTCTAAACACAATCAGTACCCCACCCCAGACTCACTGCTTGCTTTTGGAAAGAAGAAACTAAATGCATGGGTAAATGAAGTCAGAAAAAAAAAAAACCGGAAAGGACCAAAAAAGTTGTTTGCCTCTTCTTACTAATAGGAGTGAAGAACAAAGGGCACAGAAGGAAAATCAACCCAGAACTCAACAGTATATACAGAATCATCTACTCCCTCCTTCACAAATAATGTAGGCGTTGCCACTGTGGCTCAACGGGTTAAGAACCCAACTAGTCTCCCTGAGGATGCAGGTTCAATCCCTGACCTTGCTCACTGGGTTAGGGATATGGCGTTGACATGAGCTGTGCTGTAGGTCACAGATGCAGCTCGGAGCTGGCGTTGCTGTGGTGTGTAGGCCGGCAGCTTCAGCTCTGATTCAACCCCTGGCCTGGGAACCTCCATATGCACAGGTGTGGCCATAAAAAGAAAAAAAAGAGAAAAGAGAAAATTAAAATTATTTAAAATTAAGCCTTTCGATATTTGACTCTTGGTTACTTCTTTGCTGCTCACACTTTAATTCCCAGCTGTACTGTCACATCACTCACTACAAAGCAAGATGCAGCCTCCAGGTGTTCCCGATGTAGCGGATCTGACTAATATCCATGAGGATGTGGGTTCAATCTCTGGCCTTGCTCAGTGGGTTAAGGATCTAGCATTGCCATGAGCTGTGGTGTGGTGTAGGTCACAGATGCGGCTTGGATCTGGCATTGCTGTGGCCGTGGCGTAGGCTGGCAGCTGCAGCTCCAATTCACCCCCTAGCCTGGGAACTTCCATATGCCAAGGGTGTGGCCCTAAAGACAAAAAAAAAAAAAAAAGCAGCAGCCTCAGGACCCTCTTCTGGGGGTGGCCGGGGTGGGGGGGGGGTGCAGTGTTAATGCTAAAGCACCAGCAGGCTGGGAGAGATGACCACACCTCCCCCAGGGAGAGCTGATGATGCTTTTTAAGGGGCTCCTAATCCCTCAAGCAGAACTGGGGCAACTAGAGGCACCGCTCAGTAAGCGGTAGAAGAATGGTCCGTCTGGCTCTGGGGCAGAAGCAGCACCTGGGTTAAGCCACATTCCCCTCCTACTTAGAGGGCCACCCAGGATCTCAGCCATCTCCCAGGCACTTCTGGCCTCAGAACGGTTCACCTTCCCAGGTGTCCCCTAGGCCCTGGGGAAACAGGAAGTTTTGACTGTGGACACAGAAGAGGAGCCTGAGTGCCAGCTCCATCCATAAAGCCCAAGGGTTTCCTCAGAGTCACAAGATGCCCGGCTCTGCCAAAGGGAAGACAGAGGAGCCTTTCCAGGACAAGCATCTCTGAGTTAAAGCTGTGGGTCTCTGAGGCAGGCTGACTTGGCCTACCACTCTCTCCTTTTTTTTTTTTTTTTTTTTTTTTTTTTTTTTTTTTTTGTCTTTTTGCCATTTCTTGGGCCGCTCCTGCTGCATATGAAGGTTCCCAGGCTAGGGGTCAAATTGGAGCTGTAGCCACCAGCCTACACCAGAGCCACAGCAACGCGGGATCTGAGCCACATCTGCAACCTACACCACAGCTCACAGCAACACCAGATCCTTAACCCACTGAGCAAGGCCAGGGAGCGAACCCGCAACCTCATGGTTCCTAGTCGGATTCGTTAACCACTGTGCCACGATGGGAACTCCATCCCTCTTCTCTTTCTAAATGAGAGGCTGATGGTTGTGCTCCAGTGGCTGAACCTAGAAGGGAACCAAGGACTACCACCTGGGGCACTGAACACACATGGTCTCAGTTCATCCTGACAACCCCTTGAGACCAATGCATGACTGTCATCCCCATTTTACCGACTGAGAGTCAAGAGACTGAACAACTTGTCCTGACCCTGAAGCCAGGATTCCAGCCCAGATCTGAGCTCTTCACTAAAGCATAAGACCGGCCAGAGCACAGGAGATCAGTGACGTAGCTCCTTGGGGCCCAGGCTCAAGTGTATGTCATTGACCTCTGCTTCCTGAAAGAAGGCCTCTGAGCACATCTCCTAAGAGGCTCTGGACAACGGGGACAGCCTGTTTCCACTTCAGAGTTACTTTCCTTGCAACATTTTGGCTATGCTGCGGTTCACACTGGCGAAATCCAGTATCAGGCTAATGAATTTTTTTTTCTAGGTTCCTGTGTTTGAATATGCTCCATTTCAAAGAACACCGGTTCCTGTTCTAGGAACTTTTGATTATTTCTATCACTGGGTTTCTCTACACTTTCTGAAAAGCTTTTTAAAAAAAACAAAAGTTGAATGTATGACAGTCTTTTTCTTTTTTTCTCTTTTTTTTTTTTTTTTTTTTTTTTTTTTTTGCTTTTACATGCACCTTGTGGCATACATAAATTCCCAGGCTACAGCTGCTGGCCTACACCAAAGCCATGGCACCGCTAGATCCTTAACCCACTGAGCAGGGCCAGGGATCAAACCTGCATCCTCATAGATATTAGTCAGGTTCATTTCTGCGGAACCACAACAGAAATTCCTATGACAATCTTTTTCTGTTGCTACACAGAATCTCTAAAATGATCTGGATCTCTGCACCTCACAGCTAACTCAACCTTGCCCTTAAAAACATAAATGCAAGACCTCCTTTACAAAGGGCAGCTCAAGTTTCAAAAAATACACCAGGAAGGTTTTTATGTTCACACACTGGATCAAGACTTTGGTTTAATGAGTTAGCCCAACCCTGCATTTGCACGGGGAGGCAGGGGTCTCGGGGGTGGGGAGGGGAGGTGTTAGTGCAGCGCCCACCCTCTCAGCTTCTGCTCCAACCCCTGGGCCCTGATCCACCTGCCGATACCAATTGCAAATTAACTGTGAATTATAATCTTTCCCATGTAAGAAACGGTCTTTAAGAAAAAAGATTATGTTTTATCCACTTGAGATAGATGCTTCAAATTTCAAAGCTAATGGGTTAAAGAACACGAAGGAGGCAAAAACAATCACTCGGCAATGTTAATGAAACCAGAATCGAATTGCTAATTAAGAATGGACCCAGGAAAACAAAACTTTCTTCAGCCAGACTGAAATCTCTATGTGAGCTACAAGTTGAACTCATGGCTCTTAGCTCTTCAGCTGCCAGGCCGAACAATTTTGGGAAGGTGGCTGCTGACGACAAGCCACTCCCAGGATGGCATGTGCTGTAGCCAAATTCTGACATCTCTATCAGGGGCAACCATTTTAACTGCGTGAGTAACGTATTAAAATAGTCTCCATGTCCATAAATCCAACCTTGCCAGTATTTGCGAACACTGAGTTCTGAAAATCAAGCCGTAAATAAAAATTTTACAAGCCGCCCTCTCCTCTTGAAGCTGAGCGGTGGACCATAAAAAAATTATGAAGCTACATCTCCAAAATGTGCAGAGTCTCTGGGGCCCAGGGGGGCTTTGGAGATGAAAGAGGAAGGTGTGTGGTCCCTGGAGGCCTGGGCAGCCTTGCCACGCAGCCCAGAGGGGCCACCCCATCTTGTAAACTCCCATGGCTTCGCTCTTAAAATGAAACTTAGAAGCTGACAGATACCAACAGGTACTCAGACTCAGAGAGAAGTGAGGTGGAATAACCATCATGGCCAGCTCCTAGTGCTCAGCCATGACCTTGAAGACATCAATCCTTTTCCAGCTGTCCCCCAGGAGGCAGTGACTTGGTGGCTCAGGGGAGGGGATGGGGGCGCCTGGTGTGACTGGCTCAGTAAGGATGCTGTAAACTGGATGGCATTCATTCCTGTAGCACTGATGTATCAATCTCTATACTTTTTCTGGTCTATACAATACTGCATTTAGCATAAGGACTTCTGCGTAGCACAAAGATGCAAACTGGCTCTTGGTCTTCAGCTCTTAGAAAAATGTGTGCTAAGAACAGAGCAGGTGGGGAGCAGCCCAGTTACTCTTTGCTCCCCCACTTGGGGCCGTGTCTTCCTCCTTCTCCCTCCCTCCCTTCAATGACTCAAATTCTTTTTCTCTCTGCCCCCATCGAATCTGCTGGAAAGACGGTACCTGACGACAGTCATTTACACCTCAGTATAAAGTGTCTGACTGTCGCTGTTCATAAGAACAGCTTCCATACTGTTCATCCTTACTCTGGGTCAGCTCGCCTATACTGGGAACTCTCCACACACTGGCTCATTTCATCCCCACCACCATCTGTGTAGGGGGTGCTGCTTAGAATAGCAGCAGCTGCAGAGGGTCATAGGCCTCCTTCATAAAAGCTCCATTCAGGAGTTCCCGTTGTGACTCAGCGGGTTAAGAACCTGACTAGTATCCATGAGGATGCGGGTTCGATCCCTGGCCTCACTCAGTGGGGTAAAGACCTGGCCTTGCCGTGAGCTGTGGTGTAGGTCCCAGCTGTGGCTTGGATCCCACGTTGCTGTGGCCGTGGTATAGGCCAGCAGCTACAGCTCCAACTGGACTCCTAGTCTGGGAACTTCCATTTGGGTTCAGCCCTAAAAAAAAAAGTTCTGTTCAGCGGCGATCACCAGCTTCCCACCTCACTCAGAGGCAAAGCCCACACTCTCAACGGTGGGTTCTCGAGGCTGCGCCCACTGACCCCATGGCTGACGCCCCCCGACCTCATCTCCCTGCCTTACTCCACAGCACATGTCTGCTTCGGAGCCACTGCACTGGCTGTCCCCTCTGTACGCTCTTTCCCAGATCCCAGCCGGGTCACTCTCTCATCTCCTCCAAGGTTTTACACAAATGTCACCTTCTTAGTGAGACTTCCTGATCACCCCACTTAACACTGCAACCCTCTAACGCCCCCCATTGCCCCCCCAACATTCCCCATCTCCCTCATTTTTCTCCATAGCAATTATCACCACCTCAAATGTATGATTTAGTGATTTTTTTTTGTTTTTTTCCTGTCTTTTTAGGGCCTGCACCTGCAGCGCAGCATATGGAGGTTCCCAGGCTAGGGGTCGAATCAGAGCTGTAGCTGCCAGCCTACGCCACAGCCATAGCAACACAGGATTCCTAACCCACTGAGCAAGGTCAGGGATCGAACCCACGTCCTCATAGATATTAGATTTATTTCTGCTGAGCCATGACGGGAACTCCTGATTTAGTGATTTTCTCTGCTCTACTCCCAGCTCTAAGCTCCCAAAGCCAGGGCTATTTGCCCATTTTCTTCACTGCTGTTAACTCCAGTACTTAGAAAGTAGGCACCAATAAACATTATTGAATGAATAACCACATGAAGAACTTGTTTAAACTACGTTCCCTTCATTCCTCTATGGCCTCTTAGGGCATTTTTTTGGGGGGGGGGGGGTCGTTTCAGGGCTGCACTTACAGCATAGGGAATTTCCCAGGCTAGGGATCAAATCAGAGCTATAGCTGCCAGCCACAGCCACAGCCATAGCAACACCAGATCCAAGGTGTGTCTGTGACCTACACTACAGCTCAGGGCAGCACCAGATCCTTAACCCACTGAGCAGACCAGGGATTGAATCCAAGTCCTCACGGATCTAGTTGGGTTTACTACCTCTGAATCACAAAGGGAACTCCTTAGGGCACTTCTGATGAAAGATAACATGGATGGATGTTCGTGAAGCAGAAAGACCAGATTAGAAGACCAGTTTCTCCTTTCAAATCTTTTCATTGCCCCGTTTTCCTTTACGTGAATTAAAAAGGGTCTACATGGAGGCAAGAGAATGTAGGGTGCCGGGAAATTGCTGTGAGCCCTTTGCAGAAGCCACCCACAACATCACGTGATTTTTTTTTTTTTTTCTTTTTCAGCTGCCCTGCGGCATATGAAGTTCCCGGGTCCGAGCTGCAGGTGCAACCTACACCAGATCCTTAACCCAATGTGCTGGGTCAGGGATCAAAGCCATGTCCCAGCAGTCCAGAGACCCCCACCAATCCCCCATTGCGCCACAGCAAGAACTCAACATCATGTGATTTAAGGGACAAAAGGGACCACTGCCACCAAAAGCAAATCTCTTTGCTCTCTTGGACCCTTTATAATGGGGTGAAGTCAGTTCCTGGAGACATTAGGGACTCAATGCTGTCTACTTTTCTTTCTATGGTGTGAGGTGGACATCATGTCAGCTTATCAATCCTGGAGGAAAGAAAGGCCTTTCCTGCCTGGGATCCACATAAAGCCCAGACAGGCACTGTGATTGGCCCAGCGTGTTAAAACATCAGAACTGACCAGCCTGGATGCTGTGTCCACAGGTACGGCCAAGAATAGAGGCAGCGTCCCTAGATCCACGTGATACCAGGTCCCCTTTGGGAGGTGGGACATTGCAAAGAGGAGAGAGGAAAAGGAGAGAGGATGAGGAGGGATAAAACTGAGGGAAACCAGAATATATCCCTCCAAATATGCCTCTTTGACATAAACATTATTTTGACCTAAAGGCACTGAAGAGCAGGTACGAAAAGGACTCTCTGACCTTCATCCTTTGGTTCCTGAAAGCAGGAAACAAAGCCCCCCGTAGAAGACGTCCTCCCTAAACCCAAAGGAAAGTAACGCTACCATCATTCATCAGCAAGGACAGGATGCTGTGGCTGAGAGGATTCTGTACCAACAGGTTTGGTTAATAGAATTCTGTTTTTTCCTTTAGCCGCCTCATGTAGCTGAGTTACTGTTAACCACGCCTGCCTCTCTTTGTTCCACCTGGCACAAAAGCATTTTTAGGCTGCCTTTGGGTCCTCCTCTCCTTCTGGGGGCTCCCGTGGCACGTAAAGCTTACATCAAATAAATGGGTATGCCTTTCTCCTGTTAATCTCTCTTAGGTCAATTAAATTGAGGCACCGGCAAAAAATCCTAAGAAGGTAAAAGGGAAACTTTTGCCTCTGCAACAAAATCAACAGGCAGCCAATAGGGAATGGAGGTGCCCCATCCAGCCTCATTGTCATAACAAGGAGGGTCCCCCACATTAAAGAGGAATGGTCCCCACAGTTTTGAAGGCAACCCAAGACTTTCACTGCTCCCTTCCCTCCTCTTCCCAAAGATGCTGCTTGAAGTCCCAACTTCTAAGTGATCTGAGAACTCTGATGATACCATATAACACGTGTGTATCTCTTTACTATTACCCCATATAACAATATGCTGAGATTTAATGACCTCGGTGGATTCCTCAAACCAGGTGTGTAACATGGAAACAAGCTAATCAAAAAGATTCACTTCCCCAGATGGCAATCAGCAGAAGCAGAGCCCACACTTCACTCTGAGGCTGTGCTCTTTGCACAGAATTACACTTTGCTCTCATCACGGCAACCTCAAAATTATGTGTACTTCATTAAGGACGAGAGCTGAAGCATTATACCTATTTTAATATATATTCAGTGTTATAGGCATATGTCAAAGATAAAGCTTCTTGCTCTCTCAGAATATGACAAGTCAAGGCCTAGATCCTCAAACCAAGAAAACATGAAAATATGCTATTTTCAAGTTGACAGGAAAAGCTTTCTTTATCCGCACTTGAATGAGCGTCAATCCATTCCATTTAGAGACCTCCAATCCTCTCCTTGCTGTGTTCATTCTAGAAATTAGCACGCCATTCCTGAAGACCTCTTACACATCTCTTTACAAGTTGCTATGAATTCAAATCAGACGGCAATCTTAGGATCCAGCTGTTGCTTCTCCAGCTCTCAAAAATCTCCACAAGCCCCCCCAGCGCGCTAAATTACTACCTCAGTCCTCTTCGCTTAACCTCAAACTGGGTCACCCTCTAATCAAGAAAAATTAATGACTAGCAACATATTTTTCTCTTCCTCTTAATTAGAGTAATCCCACCCTGGCAGTAACTCTCAGACTGAAACTATGCTAATGACGAAGTCCTGAGTCAAAGAAAAGCGACAAGCAGTCAGAAGTAACTAGCCCGTGCTATTCCTGGGTAACTGCCAGTCAAGCCATCAGGCCAGGGGTGATTTAACATGAAACTAATGAGACTTCAACTTCAAGGTTCCTCACGTGGCTTGCCTCTTTCCAAGGCCCCAAGGAGTCAGTCCACAGGGTCGTACACGGTTTTGTAAATTCTTCTGAAGACACCTGAACCACAACTGTTTAAGATCCATCTCTCTTTCCATTCTTACTCGTCTTCCGCCATCCTTGCCCTCAGATTGGGTAGCACTGGAATGGCTCCTGGCATTTGAGCCATCTGAAATGCACTGACTTTGGGTGCTACATTATGTAGTTTGTGGTCCTTTCCATGTATAGGTACGTTAGTGCTGGCCGTCCTGGTACAGAAAGGGCTTTCATGAATACTCCTACCACCCATGGGCCCTCTCAGCCAGACCACAGAGAGAAGGGGCCAGAGGCACATGGCACTAGGTTCCCCGTATTGGACAAAGTACATCCACCCCCTCAGCCTCAATGTCTCATCTTGAAAATGAGGATAGTAATGTCACCCATTTCGAAGACTGATAAGACTTGTTAAAATGGATTATTATTATTATTATTAACATGAAAATTCCTGACTCTGAAGCCAAGCATGATGTTAACTTGAGGCACATACGTTATCTCAACCCCAGGCTTGGAAAAACGTGGTAGGTCACACAGCTGACAGATTGAGACAACACACTATGACCAGTCTTTGAATCATTATGCTACAAGTAGGCTCAACAACCCAGACTCTCAAGATTATCATTAATGGCTAACATTTACATGAAGCTGGGCCAAGCCAGGACCAGGTACTCACTGGAGATGAGATGACGACAATTACGGTTGGGGGAGGGGGGGGCATTAGGACAGTCAGAAGGTCTAGACTGTCGTCCAAGGATCAGGAAAGGTATTATAAGCTGCAAGAGAAACACTAGCAAAAACCACCAGCATGTGTCAAGCACCATGCTAGGCGTATTACATATCTTTGATGAAATCCTTTTATAGGTATTAAATCAGCAAAAGAAGTTTGAAAATCAAATAATACTATTCAATGCTGGCAATATTTTGCCAAGCTGCTGCCCTCATTTATTCATGTCAGGTATGTAAATTGCCACACTCCTGGAAAGCAATTTGACAACATATATCGAGATCCATGAAGATATTCATAGCCTTTGACACATTAATCCCACGGCTGAGAATGTATCCTAAAGAAATCTTTGAAAGGGAGCAAAAGATCTATTTACACGAAGATACTCACTACAAGGTTATTTGTGCTACTGAAACTCTGGAAGCCTCTGAAATGACCAAAGAGGAAGCTGATCGGTAAATGACCGCACATCCCCTTGGTGGAAGAGCGTGGGCTCATTCAAATAAATCGCGGGGTCCATGTGAGACATGGACAAACGCATCATCTGTGGAAAAGGACTCAATGGCCAATTACATTATTTGTGCAACTATGGATCCGTACGGATAACAGCAGGAAACAACACCAAACAGCTGTCTTAGGGTGAGATGCTGTGGGAGATCGCATTCTCCTCACACCTTGGAGTGTTCTGACTATAGCCACGAAAGAGAGTTGGGAAAAACAATACAAGCAAAGGCCAGCACAGGTGAGAACAGCAGCCAGAGGGAAAAAGGGCAGAGCTGATCAAGGACAATGGACAATTTCAGCGAACAGTTCAGCATTGGTCTACCAGCCACACCAGGACTCTGGCCTCTCCACCCTCCCAACCAGCATCCCTCTGGACAGAGCAGCACTGAACTGCTCTGAATCTCAGTTTCCTGAATGGTACCACCTTACGGGGTACTGGGAGAACCATTCAGATAATGCCGTTTCATTTCATTTAACATTTTCCTGGTATCAATCCAAAGACATTTTGCAGAGTCAACAGTGCTATCCTTTCATTCCAGATGCTGGGGTAGAACAGGTTTGGCGGCTGGCACCTAAAAGTCTCCCCTCTAAGTGTTCAAATGTAATGGTCCGGTTGCCTCACATGCATCTGGAAATCACAGGCCCAAGTTAAGTCACTTTTTCTGGGTGGTCCCTCTTCTTGTTCTCTCCAGCATACTTTTCCTGACATGCTGGCCACCCGCCCTGTTCAGGGCCAAGAGAATGACATATTCCTCAATCCTCCCTTTAGAGCTGCCATCAAAAGGAGAAAATGTCCTTCTTCTGCCCAGCTACCCCTGATTTGCCCCACAGTGGATGCAGGAACCGTCTGAAGCCACCCAGGAACACCACCACTGAGCTGACCACCCCTAAACCTGGAGTCTCATTTCAGTTTGGCCCCCTCCAGGGCCCCCTAAGCTAGTGATGGAGTAAAGCCTCTGAGCAGAATGTCCCTCCGTGGTTGCTGCCTAGCACAAGCCAGTCATCTTTAAGGACCAACTCAAACATCACCCTATAAGAGTGTTTCTCAACCTTGACACTCCTGACATTTGGGGCCAGGTCACTCTTTCTTGGAGCTGGCTGTCCTGTGCATTGAAGGATGCTTAGCAACATCCCTGGCCTCTACCTACTAGATGCCAGTAGCTCCTTCTCACCCAATCCTAATAATCAAAAATGTCTCCAGACCAGTAGCTCCTTCTCACCCAATCCTAACAATCAAAAATGTCTCCAGAAAGTGCCCCTAAGGGACAAATCACCCTGCTGCCTCCTCTATCCCACAGCAGAAGGATTTCCTCTTCCATTTTTACATTCCCATTACATATATATACATATATATGCCTATATATAATATAAACCTATGTCTAATATATATTATATTCCTATAGTATACATATATATGGTATATATATATAAATATCCCCCTTTTGCCCTGTCATTTCATTCCATGGTTAATTCTCTACCTGTCTTTTCCCCCAGGCAGATCCCAGTTTTCCCAAGGTAGAGGCTGTGTCCTGTGCAGCATTATGTCTCCAGCATATAACACAGAATATGGCACACAGTAGGTGCTCCTCAAGTCCCGTGGAGTTCAGTGATGGCTTAATGGATCCCAGGACCTTAGAGAGACAAGCAGCCAAGATCCCAACCTAGGCTTGCAACACTTTACTCTCTCCTAAATTGGGGTGGGAAGAACTCGATGGTTGTGCATTTATCAGTGCGGGGGGAAAAAACTAGCCTTTATTCTTTTTGCTGACAAAGATGTTCAAGAAAGTTTGGAGTTGTGTTGAGGATTACTTTCAATACGTTTCTAGTTGGAGCTCTTGCTAAACCATACCCGTGGGTATTAAACTGCATAATTTCAAGAGAAAAAGAAGAAGAAGAAGAAGGAATATTCCCAAAGCTTCAGGGCATTGATTTACAGTTGGTAAAACTTTCCCTAAATCTCCTTGGACACTTCCTGAGTTCCCAATGGATACACCAACAAGTAAAACCGTGCTTACCCTGAACGCGAGGGCTTAGGATGAGCCATTGGTTAGAAGCCACTGTTATCAGGGACACGAGGCACCAGAGCTCAGAGTCCGATTCCAAAAAGATAGATGCTGAGTTGTCTCAAACGCTCCTAAGAAAAAAGCACGAGAAACATGGATTTACTTTCTGTTGGGTAAGCAATACCCTTCCCTCCAGCAAAATCTATGTAAATAACCTTGATAGAGAACACCTCTGAAAGAAATTGACCTTCTAAGAGATAAATGGAGCCTTTGAGGAATTTTCTTAAGATTTTAAATGAGCTTGGAGACTCGGGGAAGGCTCTCTGCCCCAGCCTCGCCGGACTCAGGAGCGCGCATGCGTGCGTGCACACGCACGCGGACCACACCCCTTTCTGGGTGGTTCATTGGGTTGCCCCGCCTTTGCAAAGAGACCTCCTGAAAGACTGGTGGCTGAATTCCGAGGGCCCAGAGCCAGCGGTGGGGATAAACACCCCCGCTTCCCCCCACCCCCTGTGCATTCGGCACATTTGGAGTCCACCCTACATCAGGCTGAGACGGCTGAAGCCCCCGCTCCTGTGGCCTGGCAAAACAGCAGACCTCTGAGCCCCAAAGCTTCTTGGCTCCTTTCCCATGTGAAGCCAAGAGGGGAAAGGCTGAAAACAGCCTTTAAGTGGAGTGTGAGAATAAAAGGGAGTGGAATCTGGGTTACCGCTAAAAACTCCGGGGAGACCCTAAGTTCAACTTGCCTGTAATGATAGGAGCACGTGTGATGCTCGAGGACCCTCAGCCCCTAATTAAATACCTTCCCTCAGCCCCCTGAGTCTGGAGCTCCCCCGTGAGAGCTAAGGCTCCAACAGTCAATACACCAGAGAGATGTAATTAATCACCCTCAAAACAACCGCTGTAAAGTACAAACCATGCCTCTCTGGGGTCACCTACCCCTCTTTCCCCCCCCCACCTCTCTTTCTCAGCACCATTTTATCCTTCAGGCTGGAGTTAAATGTCACTTCTTAGGACTTCCCTTCCTATTCTATTCTAAGTAAGTCCCTCAGGCTAATGCGGTAGTGGCTCTAAGAGCCTGTCCTTCCTGACCCCCATGCCCCGCCCCCAGCTCTGTGCTGGGATCCAGTGAGTATGTTTCACCGCGACTCCACTCCAAGCCCCTTGAGGAAAGAGATGGTGCCATCTTGTTCATCTGACCTGAGTCTTGCTCAAGCCCCTGGGGCATAACTGGCTCTTCCTGAATATTGTTAAATTCATTCATTCATTCATTCACCTAGAGATTCTCCTCCTGTTGACCACTTCTTCTGTTGGCCACGGGGTAGAAGGAGCAAGGACAGTGTGGTACGTTAATGCCAGTCACGCCAGGGTCCATCCTCCTGGCTTCATGCCCCAGCAGGTGATGAACGTGCCTAGAGACCAAACATGTGATTCTCATTTGTGATGTATCACAATGTGGCTAATGCAGGAATATGGCAATCTAAGCATGGTATGACTTTGTACCCAGAGTCATAATAAATCCCAGGTAACATGGTTTGCTAAAGGCAGTTGTTCCAATGAAATAACGAAGCCAGGATTTCAGGGGAAATTCTTTTTTGTTGTGTTCTGGTGTTTTGGTTTTTGGGGGGTTGTTTTGGGGGGGGCTTTTTTTTTTTTTTTTTGCTTTTCGGGGCTGCACCTATGGCAAATGGAAGTTCCCAGGCTAGGGGTTGAATCTGAGCTGTAGCTGCAGCCTACGTCATAGCCGCAGTAGCACGGGATCCAAGCCGGGTCTGTGACCTACACCACAGCTCACAGCAACGCTGGATCCCCAACCCACTGAGCAAGGCCAGGGATCGAACCCGAATCCTCATGGGTACTAGTCGTATTCGTTTCCACTGTGCCAAAACAGGAACTCTTGAAATTTTTTAAATTCTATAGAATATGAATGGAAGCCCAGGAATTTGGGAAGGTCTGGTTTGTAGAATCTCCACCAGGACAGGCTGGTACCCAACATTGCTATCCATTGCCTCTTTCATGTTGGAGCCCAACTGATATCAGCTTGTATCTTCTGCTGAGACCTCTGTCCTCTAAGTGCAAGGCTGTAAAGTGTAGTTGGCACCAGACATATCTAAGCGTCCAAGCGTCAAGCCAGACCTCCATTAGACTAACCCAGAGGGAAGGGAAGAAAACGTGAAAGACCAAAGGAAAAATAGCACCAATAGGCTCTTGAAAAGGTTAGAAGACAAACTTGGATGAATTTGCCTATTGCCTCAGATGGGGCCTGTGCCTCCTGCTGCCCTGGGGAGCTAAGGAACAGAAATAACTGGAATTCTCCATCCCATCCCATTTCACTGCATGGCTCCATTTTCCTGTGTCCTGCTTTTGTCCCCCACTTGGATTAATAAGCAGGAAGACTGGTGTTCTGAAACACGTGTAAAACTATAGTGTAACCTGGAAATTAAAGAACAGGGCTCAATAAATCACTCTGAGACAACCCCTAAATCCTGACTCTTGCACCTAACAAGTCCAAATCCTCAATCTGCAGTGGCCCTTCCCCCTCAGAGGACATGTTTAATCAGCCAAATATGAACAGGCTATTTAATTTAGCAGGCAGTTAGAACACAGTAATAACCATGCCTCCAAAGTGAGAACTATTCCAGATAAATCATCAAGCACATGAAGTTTGGGCCTATTGAATATTAAAGCTGAACAGGTTTCCTTAATTTCCTGAAGTCTACTTGTTTATACAAACTGAACATAAATTCTGTTTGGGTGATAATCTCTTTGAATCCCCAAATCCCACTTTTGGTTTTCAATCTCCAACCAACAAAGGAAACATACTAAATTATCCAACTTCCGTCCCAAAACATCTTGGTAACTTTGGTTTAACTGAAAGTTTCAGGTGGGATTTTCATTTGTCCTCCCCCAAAGCCCCAAGTTCCATGGATGGTTTCTGGATGATCACCTAAATATGGAACAAAGTCCCTAGAGCACTACTCAGTGGAGTCCTGGTCTTTTAAAACAAGCAACATCAAGGAGGTCCCTTTGTGGCTCAGCGGTTAATGAACCTGACGAGGATCCATGTGGGTGCAGGTTCAATCCCTGGCCTTGCCTGGTGGGTTGGAGATCCGGTGTTGCTGTGAGCTGTGGTGTAGGTCGAAGACTTAGCTCGGATCCTGCGTTGCTGTGGCTGTGGCTGTGGCTGTGGTGTTGGCCAGTGGCTGTACCTCTGATTCAACCCTAGCCTGGGAACTTCCATATGCTGCAGGTGCAGCCTTAAAAAGAAAGAAAAAAAAAAAAAAAAGAGTAACATCAGACTCTTTTAAAGAACTTAGAGATTGTTTTGCTTTGCTTTTCTTACTTTATTTTCCCTTATTGTGGCATTGGTATGCAACATTCCTCAGGTGGATCTAAGCAACTGCAAAAACTAAGAGGCATTTTAAATCTTGCTAATAAATCTGCTTGTCTTAGTGACAATACAGTGGCAACAGAGACCTCTAAATTTAACCCATTAACATCTGAGCCTTTCCAGTTTCAAATATGTAAGAAATGTCACCAAAAAATTACCGACAGGAAAACATCTAAGCAAACACATAGGGAAACCATTGAGGTAATGCCAAGGAGTTTTGTTGAAAATGTGTATTCTTTCCACCAGACCTCGACACAAAACACTTTTGGCAAAATAAAGTAACATTTTATTCTGACCTGAGACTTTGACCCTAAATTCCACAAGTGAGACCCAAAATTCCACCATTTTCCTAAACTAATTAGACCTAAGTAACTTTCAATCGAAGCAGCAACAGGCTGATTCCCTCCATCCCCCTCTAAAATCTTCAACCAAGTCTCAGATTTTAACTTTTTTTTTTTAACTTGAAATTTCTTTTTTGATTATGTAAGTTTCCGGTATACAGCATTACTCTTTAACATCTGTATAAACGAGGGACCCCTCAACAATTCTAGTTACAGTCCATCATTATAGGGTTGACCCCCTCCAACCATTTCACTCGCCCCCAACTCTCTTCCCTCTGATCACCACTCATCTGTCCTCTGTATCTGTGTGTTTGTTTTTGTTTTATTTCTTTTATTCTTTGTTTAGAGTTTATTTTTGGTTTTTTGTGTGTGTGTTTTTGGTTTGGCGATTTGATTTGTTTTAGAGTCCACATATGAGTATTTGTCTTTCTCCATTTGACTTATGTCACTTAGCATAACACCCTCAAGGTCCATTCCTGTTGTTGCAAATGACAGGAGTTCATTCTTTTTTATGGCTGAGTAGTATTTCATCGTGTCTACATACAACATCTTCATCCACTCATCCGTTGATGAACACTTAGGTCATTCCCATATATTAGCATCATAAATAATGTTGCAGTGAATATAAGGGTGCATATATCTTTTCGAATTAGTGTTTTCATTTTCTTAGATAAAGACCCAGAATCAGAATAACTGAGTCATATGGTAGTTCTATTCTTAATTTTATTTTGACAGTTAAATGATTTATATATATATATATATATATATATATATATATATATAATGATTTTTATTTTTTTCCATTATAGCTGGTATACAGTGTTCTGTCAATTTTCTACTGTAAAGCATGGTGACCCAGTTACGCATACATGTATACATTCTTTTTTCTCACATTATCATGCTCCATCATAAGTGACTAGATATAGTTCCCACTGCTACACAGCAGGATTATTCTTAATTTTTTAAGGCTTCTCCATACCATGGTGGCACCAGTTTACATTCCCACCAACAATGCATAAGGGTTGCTTTTTCATTCATACCTCTTTGTCATGTAATGCTCATCTTTCTCTTATATTGTCTTCATTTTTAAAGTCTATTTTGTCTGAAATGAGTATAGCTACTCCACCATTTGTACTCTTGCCTTGAGGCAGGACAAACTCTGCAGGGTGATTTTTGCACCAGGTCACCCTACAGGTGAGGCGGAGTCTAGAACAGCACCTGAAATCTCACGTTGTCCTGCTTCCCCCACTCCCTTACTCATCTCCCCTTAACAGTCCCTTCACACGAACACACATGAAGGAACCCAAACGGAGGCATGAGGCAAGCGCCAGTGGTAATTCCTGGTTTGATTTTAACCTAATTATGACTAAGGTACGTCAAACCAAAGCCACTGAAGTCTGACCCGGAGTATCCCTCCTACCTCCACTTTTACCCCATTTCTCAAAAAGAGCAAGACTTAGATTTATCTCACCGCAGCAAGAACATCCAGAAGCATGCCTCCAGTCCCACTGTGGCGCATTCAAAGAACTAGAACAGCTCTTCACAGGTATCGTCTTCTTCACTCTGGAGCCCCAAAGAACCTCAGTAGCCACAGAGGAGAGAGGCACCAGTTGCCTTAAGCAGGAGTAATATTCAAAACATTGAACAACAGCGAGGCATAGGTACCAACCAATCAGAATGAAGAGCGGCTGTAAACAAGCAACATCCCTAGGTTCTCTAAGGTCTGGTCATAAAGATGATAACCCTCTACATGCACATCCATCGGCTAATGGAACTCCAAGACGATATCTTAAATGTCATTGTCGCTTCCCCACTGCCAGGTTAAAATAGTCCCAGGTCTGTCATTTACCTTCCGGATACCCTCAGACAAGTTATTTAATCTTCTGAACTTTTGTTTCTTCTTCTGTAAAACAGAATAATTATAGTGCCCTTGATAAGGTTGGCTGTTATGAGGTTTAAATGAGATAATGTATATAAACACTAGTAGGGGTAAGCTAAAGGGATGCAAAACAAGCCTTGAAATGTGCAATGCCTCAAACACAAAATGTTTCTTGTTTCACATGATAGATCCAGGGGTGTGAATTTGGTTGGCTTTGACCTTACTCTGCATGGTGATTCAGGGACCCAGACTCCCTCCATCTGGAGGCTCTAGGGCCACATTATCATCTGCATCCAGCAGCAAAGGCAGGGAGGGAGGAGGATGCACAGCCATTCTTTAAAGGGCTCAGCCTGGGGAGTTCCCATTGTGGTGTGGCAGAAATGAATCTGACTAGCATCCATGAGGACTCGGGGTTCAATCCCCGGCCTTGCTCAGTGGGTTAAGGCTCTGGCGGGGCCGTGAGCTGTGGTGCAGCTCACAGACATGGCCCAGATCTGACATCGCTGTGGCTGTGGTGTAGGCCGGCAGCTGTAGCTCCAATTTGACCCCTAGCCTGGAAACTTCCATATGCCATGGGTTTGTCCCTAAAAATAAAATAAAATAAAATAATAAAATAAAATAAAATAAAAAAAGGGCTCAGCCTGGAAGTAGCATTCATCACCCCCACACACACACCAGTGCCATGAAGGGACATTGTCATACTTTGCTGGGGAATGTACATTCACCATGGCCTGGTTACAGCCATATTACTGCAGGCAGGGAAGCAGGGACTGAATCCTGATAACTAGTTGGCATTCCCCATCCCAGCCCTCAATAAACAAAAGCTATTCTTCTTATTATTGTTCTTTTTGTTAGGTAGGCTGGTGGGTGTTTGCTGTTTGCTTGAATGATTCAGTAAAAAGGAAGACGAAAGAAGAAAGAAAACAGCCGCTGCCAGGTAGAAATGGGAATAGAGAGAGGAGCTTGTACAAGCGTGGTACACACAATGCAAGTTGGGGAGGGAGCAGCTTGTGCCCACAGCATCAGGGGATGCTACAACCAGATACTCTTTCTGGAACTTTCCACCAAAAGCCTGAAACGTGCATACAGTCAGGTCTGCCGATAGTGACAGCACCCAGGCGGTCTGACAGTCCCCTTATGAGCAGGCATCACACTCATAGAGTAGCAGAAAAGCCCTCTCTTGCCTTAAACACCATGTCGTTTTAATATTCAATCTGCACAAATTTGCATTCTCAGTTTTGAGTGGGTTAAGGGCCAGAGGAAAAAGTCTGCCACTCTAACTGTACACGAGGAGTGTGCTAAATTCTCCTGGATGGTAATTAGCATCCTGCTTCTTTACGCTGCCCGTACGGTATTTTCAAATCAATTGCTCAGCATTAGTGATTCTGCTGGGATTGATTTAATAGTCTAATATGAAGTCTCAGCCCTTCTGTACAGGTTAATTACATGTGGTCTTATACATTCTAATTTAAAATACTGCCTTTGCAATTATCATCAGCACTAAAACGGAGCACTAGTAATGAAGCTGGGCTCGAATTTTTTTTCCGGAAGTAATGAATTGAAAAACCAAAATGACTTTTAATTTCTTTGGCACTTACCATTTCAGGCTCTCTTCGCTTCTGCGAGAAATATAAATCAGGGTCTCCTCTTTATTTCAGATTGTTGTGAAAACAGGCAAGAGTGCCTTAAAGAGAGCAGAAGCTTTTGATTTTAAAACAGCCAAGACTTGACCAGGTTTTGACCAACAGAAAGGCCACCTCCCCTCCACCCACCCCCCAGTTAGTATACATTTATGTGTAAATGTATATGTTTGACAAACATATCTATGGAATTTACTATGTGGCAGGTATTGTTCTAGAGCTTTATAAGCATTAACAACCCTAAAGTTACTGTGTTCATAAAATATTAAACCAATGAACATGTTTTATCCCACAGTTTCTGTGAGTCAGGATTTGGGAAGAAGCTTAGCTGCAGGGTTCTGGCTCAGGGTCTCTCCTGAGGATCAAACTTTTGGCCAGAGCTGTGGTCACCAGGGACTAGAGGATGCGCTTCCAAGTTCACTCGTGATGGTCAGCAGGCCTCTTTTTCCCCTCGTGCACCTTTCAGCAGGCAGCCTGATATCCTTGTTTTGTGGCCTCTGGCTTCCCCTATGTAAATGATCTAAGAGGAGAGGCAAAGAGAGACAGCAGAAACAGAGAAAATACAGGGGACAAAGTTGAAAGTGCACTATGTTTTTTTCTAATTTTTTTTTTTTTTTTAATGGCCGCATCCACGATACCTGGTTTCCCAGGCCAGGGATCAAATCCAAGCCGTGGCTGCAACCTGATCCTCGGCAGTTGGAGTCTTAACCTGCTGCACCCAGCTGGGGATTGAACCTGCACCTCCACAGCAACTTGAGCTGCTGCAGCTGGATTCTTTACCCACTACGCCACAGCGAAAACTCCTGCAGTATCTTTTATAACCTAATATTGAAGCAATATACCATCCCTTCTGGCATTTTCTCTGGGTCACCTAAACAACTCTGATACACAATTGCATGAATTGCAGCAGGTGGGGATCACTGGCAGCGGGATGGCTACCCCAGGTGAGTATTATTAATCCTGATTTACAGATGAGGCAACCAAGGCAAAAATAAAGTCACCTGCCCAAGATCACAGTTAATAAGTGGAAGAGCCAAGATTTGAATGGGGCTGTTCCTCTGGCTCTAGAATCCAAGCTCTTGGACAACTGCTCACACACAGAATGTGTGAGTCCTTTAACATCTGGTTCAAAATCAGCTTATAAACCAGCCAGTAGTGTTTGTTCTAAATGAATAGGTGATAGAGAAACTTGCAGAGGATAAAATATCTAAACAACTCATAATCAAGAAAAACTGCTCCTATGGAGTTCCCGTCATGGCTCAGTGGAAATGAATCTAACTAGTATCCATGAGGATGCAGGTTTGATCCCTGGCCTCGCTCAGTAGGTTAAGGATCCAGCATTGCCATGAGCTGCAATGTAGGTTGCAGACGTGGCTCAGATCCTATGTTGCTGTGGCTGTGGTCTTAGGCCAGTGGCTACAGCTCCGATTCAATCCCTAGCCTGGAAACTTCCATAAGCCGCAGGTGCGGCCCTAAAAAGACAAAAAACAAAAACAAAAACCTGCTCCTTGGAGTTCCCACTGTGGCACAATAGGATCAGCGTCATCTCTGCAGCACCAGGACACAGGTTCGATCTTCGGCCTGGCACAGTAGGTTAAAGGATCCAGTATTGCCCCAGCTGCAGTGTAGGTCGCAACTGTGGCTCAGATCTGATCGCTGGCCTGGGAACCCATATGCCACGGGGCAGCCAAAATGAAAAAAAAAAGAAAAAAAAAATTCTCCTTGGTATCCTCTGGCATCTATTGTGTGAAGGAAAATATTCCCGTTTATTGGGAATTCCTTACTGTTCTGGAAAATCAACAGAACAGCCTTCTCTGTCATGAGATTCTTTCTAAATATTGTACCTCTCATCCCACCACTAACCCATTGCTTCCTGTTTGAAGCAGTGCAGAAACAGGACCCCTCTAACCACTCAGCTCTACTTAAGGACACTGTGCCAACCTCCATTACTCATCAGACTCTCCCTTCTCATCCAAGGGCCACACTACCCAGTCCTTCCAGGGCACCCCATCACCAGTTCTGGCTTCTATACCCATCTGAACACCTCTGAGATTGCGGAGCAGGCTGGATTGCAGGCCTGGGTCCAACAAGGATTACCTTTTAGGCAGGGTCCCAGTGAACTTCAAACAGGATTTTGCTGGCCAGTGTTCCAGGCACTTCACATGCATTGTTTCATTCAATTCTCCTATATTCTATACATATAATAATGACAGTCATACTCAAAACTAGTGGTTGCCAGGCTCTATGTGCGAAGTGCTTTATATATCTTAATTTGATTTATCCTCATAGAAACCGGAGAGGTCAATTTGATTATTATTCCCACATTACAAATCAAGAATCTGAGGCTCGGGAGTTCCCACTGTAGCTCAGCATGTTAAAACCTGATATAGTTTCCTTGAGGATGTGGGTTCAATCACTGGCCTTGTTCAGTGGGTTAAGGCTCTGGCATTGCAGCAAATTGTGGTGTAGGTCACAGGTGCAGCTCGGATCTGGCATTGCCATGCCTGTGGCATAAGCCTGAAGCTGCCGCTCCGATCTGACCCCTTGCCTGGGAACTTCCATAGGCTGCAAGTGCAGCTGTAAAAAGAAAAAAAAAGGAGTTCCTATCGTGGCTCAGCGGAAACGAATCTGACTAGTATCCATGAGGACACAGGTTCAATCCCTGATCTCGCTCAGTGGGTTAAGGATCCGGTGTTGCCATGAGCTGTGGTGTAGGTCACAGATGTGGTCACAGATGTGGCCGTGGCCAGTAGCTGTAACTCCAATTTGACCCCTAGCCTGGGAATCTCCATATGCCGTGGGTGTGGCCCTAAAAATAAAAAGAAGAATATGAAGCTTGGAAAGGTTAATTGACTGGCCCAAATTCACACAAAGCTGGGATTCAAATTAAATATGTTTTACACCAAGGGCCATCTTCTTTCTCTCTGGGCAAGTAGGTATAAGGGACAGGGGCCAGGTCCCCCAATTTTTTTTGTCTTTTTAGGGCCATACCTACCTCATATGGAAGTTCCCAGGCTAGGGGTCAAATCAGAGCTACAGCTGCTGGCCTACGTCTCAGACACAGCAACGCCAGATCTGAGCTGAATCTGAGATCTACACTACAGCTCACGTCAATGCCAGATCCTTAACCCACTAAGCAAGGCCAGGGATCGAACTTGCATCCTCATGGATACTAGTCAGATTCATTTCCACTGAGCCAGGACAGGAATTTCCAGTCCCCCATTTTTATGCAGAGCAGCTGGGTGCTACCCCCCACCTACCCTGGGACCAGTCCTTTCACATCCAAATGGTCGTCAGAAAATATTTCTAAACAAAGACGATTCCTTCTCTAGAGGAGATGGGGCCAGGTGTTAAGAATGCTTTTTAAAAAACTTTCCTCCACTATCAAATAAAACAATATATCAGGAGGTTAGCAAGCCTTCTTAAAGGACCAGATAATAAATATTTCTAGCTTTACTTCTGGGCCATATGGCCTCTATCACAATTCCTAAACTCTGCCTTCATGGCAAAAGCAGCCACAAAAATACATCAATTAATGAGCATGGCTGTATTCCAATAAATCTTTATTTACGGACACAAAAATTTGAATTTCATGAGATTTTATCAAGTCACAAGATATTCTTCTTTGGATTATTTTTCTTTCAAAATTTAAAATTGTAAAATCCATTCTTAGCTCAGAGTTCCTGCAAAAGCAGATGGCCGGTGTTTGCTGACCTCCTCAATATGCCACGGAGGAAGTCAGAAATCCTCCCAAGGCGTTGAGAGACTCGCATTTCATCAAATCAACAAAAAAGCCACTTCTTAGGAAAGTCACTGTCTCGAGGGATTGCTTGGAACATAAAGGTGCGGGGGTGAAATCTAGTGGATGAAGTAATTCCTCACTTTTCACACTCATGCTAAAATCCAGAAACTTGGATTTCCACCTTCTGTCTCCTGTTGGATCGGAGCAGGGCTGAGCCTGACCCACCTGTGTGTCCATGTCATCAGTTAGGGCCTCTCCCTGAATCTGAACCACACCCAAGGGCCATATTGTCCAAGCCACAGGGAGATGCCCAAGGCCTGGTAAGAATTTTTTTCCATTTGGTGGGCTTTTCTCTGTGAAATGTTTAACAAGGACATAGAAATCAAATCACACTTAAAGCATTTAATTTTAAAAAAATCTTATTTTAAAAGAATAAAATTACATGAACTGAGTCTATACTGGAAAATTCGGGACATGAAAGCACCATGAATATGCAGGTTTTCCAAAAATGTTAAGTTAACCTAGATAGAAGAGTATGGAGTATTTTAGCTTTAGAAAACTAAATATAGAGCTACCATATGATCTAGCAATCCCACTCCTGGGCATATATCTAGATAAAATTATAATTCAAAAGGTACACATACCCCTATGTTTATCATAGCACTATTCACTATAGCCAAGACATGGAAGCAGCCTAAAGGTCCATCAACAGATTAATGAATTAAGAAGATGCGGTACATATATGTGATGGAATATTACTCAGCCATAAAAAAGACAAAATAATGCCACTTGCAGCAACATGGATACAACTAGAGATTCTCATACTAAGTGAAATAAGTGAGAAAGAGAAAGACAAATACCATATGATATCACTTTTAGGTGGAATCTAAAATATGGCACAAAAGATCCTATTTACAAAATTGAAACAGATCACAGACATGGAGAGAAGATTTGTGGTTGCTAAGGGGGACGGGGGGAAAGAAGTGGGATGGACAGAGAGTTTGGATTTAGAAGATGCAAACTATTACATTTAAAATGGATAAGCAATGGGATCCTACTGTACAGCACAGGGAACTATATCCAACCTCTTGAGACAGAACATGACGGAAGAGAGTATGAAAAAAAATGTACATATACGTATGACTAGGTCACTTTGCTGTACAGTGGAAATTGACAAAACATTGTAAATCAATTATACTTTAATAATGTTTTTTTTAAAAAAAAGAAAGAAGAGAGGGAGGAGGGGAGGGAAAAGGGGAGTGAGGGAGGGGATAGAGAGAAGGAGGGAGGGAGGGAAGGACAGAAAGAAAAGGCAGAATATAGACTATTTCCTATTAAGCGCTTTCCTAATGTATTCAATCATTTATTTAACAGAGAGCTGCTATCTAATAAGGTAAAGGTTAATGATTCACTCCAGGTCATTTTTGAATAGTGTGCTATTTCCCAGAAAGACCGTCTCCACTTCCTGTTCAACCACCTTTTATAATAATAAGGGAAATAATTCCTATTTGTGTATACGTTTAGGAAAGCACCTTTCAGAATTTTAAGAAAATCAAGATGATGTTCGGTCTATTTAGTCCATGTGTTCAACGGCCCCTGGAACACAGGATAAGATAATCAGCCTTCCCACGACACACAGAACAAATGTCTGTGACAATGGGATCAACCCCACTAGACACAGGGTTTGGGGAGGGTAGGGACTGCCTTATTCATTTTGATCCTCTGGAGTCCTGGCACTTGAAGGCATTTGATACATGGTTGTTGAGCGAATGAAAAGTCAATGAGGGACATGTTTCGTCTTAAAAGAATTAAAACCTGTTTTCTAACCATGCCATAGCCCTTGAACAAGGCGAGTGTTCCTGGGAGATAAGAGACACCCGGGAGACTTGAGCAGGAAAACACAGATGTGAGTGTTGCCCATGATAGGAAGCAAAATCAGAGGGGTGTTCCTGCGTGAAGAACAAATGGTCCCCAGAAGAGATGATGATGATAATCCAACTACATCTACCTCTGCCTAAAATGAGAAACCTTAATTTGCCCCAGGCTTAAACAAAGCTGAGTTAGAATTAATGTTTTCCAGTAGAAGGAGAAAAGCAAGAGTCAAAACCCCACTGTCGGAAGTTCCCATTGTGGCTCAGTGGAAACGAAGCTGACTAGTATCCACCAGGACCCAGGTTTGACCCCTGGCCTCGCTCAGTGGGTTAAGGATCGGGCGTTGCCTTGAGCTCTGGTGTAGGTCACAGTTGCAGCTCGGATCTGGCATGGCTGTAGCTGTGGTGTAGGCTGGCAGCTGCAGCTCCCATTCAACCCCTAGCCTGGGAACCTCCCTATGCCGTGGGTGTGGCCATAAAAAGTAAAAAAAAAAAAAAAAAAAAACACAAAAAACAAACCCGAAAAACAACAACAAAAAAAACCCACTGTCAAACTTGGAGTTACTGCCAGAGTTCCTGCTTTTATTTTGCAAAGTACATTAAAGTAGGCCACCAACATTAAAATTACTAGTACTCAGGGTTTCTGAGTGTTATGTCCAGGTTGTCCCTCCCATTAATAGTCAACTCATTTCATCCAAAATGACCCCATGCTTTTCTGACCTCCTGACCTTGCCTGAATCTCAATCAGTTGATGCCAAATAAACACGGGTCAGAAATGCAAGAGCCCGTAGCTTCTCTGTGGTAGAATCAGAGTGACTTGCCAACCAGGGCACCCGCAGGGCAGGGAAGGTGAGTTTTGTATTAGGGAGGAAACGCACACCTCCATGCAGTTGCGGATCTGAGCCCCAGGTGAATCTTCACCTCCCTCAAGTCTGACAAACCACCTTTGGGAAGATGGGTGCACACAAGGCCCACATGGGAAGATGCTGCACAGGAAGCCCAGGGCCCAGGGCTCTGGTCTCCCCTGAGGCCTGGCTTTAGGAGAAGAAGAACAAATGGGGCTGTTACTTTTACATTTCAATTTCTATACACCTTTTTTTTTTTTTTTCCAAGTCTCATTTATAAAGGTATAAGGTATAATGCCACTTTCTAGCTGTATGATCTGAGACAAATTATTTCCTTTTCCTCATGCTCCCTGTCCCACAGGGTAGCTAAGAGACATGGCTGAACCTGATTGACTCATTTCCAAATCCATTTCTTCTTCTTCTTCCTGGGTACACAGCCAGACGGGATTGCCCAGCATCCTTTGTGTTAGGTATGCCCATGTGACCAAGCTCTAGGCAAAGGGATGTGGGTGGAAGTGGTATATGCCACTTCCAGATGTAGCCCATAAAACTATCTATTGTGTTCCTCCATGCTCTTCCCCTCTACCGTGTTGTTACAGACAGCATAGGGACCTTGGAAGCCGTGGGTTGGAGATGACACAGTCACAAAATAGGAGATCCCTGGGCTTCTGATGAATCCTTGGAGGAGAGTCCCCTACCAATCATAAACACTACCTTAGAGAGTGTGCCAGTTTACTAGTGCTGCTGTGACATGTCACAAACTGGGTGGTTTAGACGACAGAAATTTGGGCTCACAATTCTGAAGGCTAGAGGTCCAAAATCAGAGTATCAGCAGAGCTGATTTCTTCTGAGGCCTCTCTCCTTGGCTTATAGACAGCCACCTTCTCTTGGTGTCCTACCTGGCCTTCCCTCTCTGCTTATCTGTGTCCTAATCTCCTCTTCTTATAAGGACACTGATTTCTGTGGGCACAGGGACCTTGGTCCTTGTCTTCTTTGAGGAAGAAAATCAACAAAGAGACTAAGATTGCAAAGAAGGTACAGAGTTTATGAGAAGCACGGTACACGCAAGAAAGCACACAGGCAGGCTCGCAGAGTGAGCTGCACACAACAGGGGCAGTTTCAATTGTTAATCCGGGATTGCTATTCCAGGGTTTGGATGAAGGTGGCTTCCCTTTACCCTCGCCTATAATCCTGCTTTGTGTAGTTCTTTAATTGGGCTTTCCCAAGACTCCATTTCTAAACTTGCCCACATAAGTGGACCCCCCAGGGTGGGGGGTCAAAACCAAAAGGCTAATGACATTGTAATGATATTACAATGAGGCCCAGGTCACTAGAGAACGACTTGAGACCCCTCTGCTCATGTGTCGAGCTGGGATATCTCCTTGACCACAGGAATGAAGAGCCTGTGATGCCATGCCTGGTCTTTTCATCATCATCCCAATAGCAGTTTATCTCAAAGGGTCAGCCTGGAACCAGCTACAGCAGGTTAACAAGAAGCCTATCTCCTACCTCAAAAGGCATGCTCCCCAGTTTTCATGATCAGAGTTTTTTGCTCAGCTGTTACAAAGTTTCTGTTTGAGATGCCATTCCTCCAGGGGCCACAGCCTCATTAAGTGCAAAACAAGGAGGTGGTTTTGCCTTCTGCCTAATGCATATACATGAGGAGCCTGTCCTTGGACCCGGCCCTGTGTGTCCTACCTCGTCACTGTATTGTATTAGTGCTCATTCTAATGACCTCATTTTACTGAATTACCTCTTTGAAGACCTGCTCTCCAAACATAGTCACATTCTGAAGCCCTAAGGGTTAGAATGTCAACATATGGTTTTGAGGGGACACAGTTCAGCCCCTAACAAATGGCCAAGTCAACGTCCGTGGGACCAGGAGGTAGACTCCGCTCACCATAGCAAATATGGGAAAAGAAACAAGAACTAAGAGCAAAATCATATAATCTGCCTCTGGAAATAATGATGATACTGTGTAATAAGTGCCGAGATGAAACGACAACACAACAGGGTAAAATCCAAAGGTATCTGACGTTGGAGCCCCTCCAAAATCTGAACCCTGACGACCTGTCTTTCCTCATCTCAGCTTTACTGAAGAATGGCATTGAACCCCTATACAGAAGGGCAGTGACAAGAGCAATGTGACATAGATATGCCGAAATTCCTAAAACTTGTGACTGTCTGCATGATACCCTGGTTTCTCATCCAGTGTGAGCCAAAAACCATCTGTGTGATCCTGGGAAAATCGTTTTCTCTCTTAGGATCTATCACCTGATTTCTAAGATGAGAAAACAGATTCTGAAGTCCCTAATATTCTTTGACCCAACTTCTTTTCTTTGCCATGTATTTTCCACAGAACTTTAGTCTCAAGAGATGCCATGCAAAAGAATGTTTCCATGAGCAAGTACACTTGGAAATGCTGCCTACAAAATCCCTTTCCTAGAATACCAAAAGTTATGAGAAGTCCTGTGATTGAAAAAAGTTTCACTTCAACTGTTTCCCAGATGTATTTGTCCTAAGAGTTTTTCTTTCTGCCCTCTGTCACATGGCCCAGAATGGATGAACTGACTCCCTGAGGACACACAGACTTGGAGAATTAGATTTTTTATTTTATTTTATTTTTAATTTTTTAAAACTCTTTTGCTTTTTGCTTTTTTAGGGCTGCATCCGAGGCATATGATTATATGCCAAGCTAGGGGTCAAATTGGAGCTGTAGCTGCCAGCCACAGCTGCAGCCCAGCAATGCAGGATCTGAGCCATGTCTGCCACCTACACCACAGTTCATGGCAATGCCAGATCCTTAACCCACTGAGTGAGGCCATGGAGCAAACCTGCAAGTTCATGGATGCTGGTCAGATTTGTTTCCACTGAGCCACGATGGGAACACCAAGTATTAGATTTTTTTAACGAATATATTAGGTCTCTTCTCCCTGCACCCAGAGAATATGGTGCTCTGTGAATTCCTGCATCTAAGCTCCAAAGTCCCACAGACTGTGATGTAATTACCTCCCACAGGTCCCCACGTGCAACGGCTCAATCTTCGCCATTCTCTGAAAGCACCAAAATCAGGGCAGCAAAGGACCGGGCATCACATGCCCCCACTGGTGCGAGGGACTCCCAAAACACGTCTTCCCAATGGCACTCAAAGGGCGTGTACATCTCCTTTGGGGGGATTCTCTGCAAACTCTGCAGTGTGGTTTCAAAATATTTTCAGTAATGGCATGTCTTATCCTCTGGGGGAGAAGATCTGAGTTTTGGAAACATTAACTGTCTCTTGGAGCCAAGGTTGGTGAACGACTTGAGCAATGAAGCTGAGAAATACTGCTCTGAATCAAAAATGGAGAGTACAGTTCACCTCATCCTTCAGTCGAGCCCATTCTCATCTGGCTCCCATTTCTCTGGAACAAGAAGAGTCATTCCCAATGAGATTTCCCATGCATTCCAGAATCTCCCCACACCATATGCCGAGGGATCTGTGGCTCCCTTGAACGGCAAACAATTCTGTCCACTTGTTTTGTTTTGTTCCTTCATTTGGCCCCTTGTCTGAGAAGAGATGCATAATCCTACGTTTCTTGCATTGAGAGTTCCCAGGGGGCCATTCATGTTTCTGCTGCCAGCTATTGTACTGAATTCAGAAGGCTATCCCCAAATTGCACGTTCTCATCTTTAATTGAACTGAGGCCATTCTAACGCCTTGCTTTCTTCTCCTCTCCCCTTATCCCCTGCACGTGATCGCTCAGCCTCTCTCTGGCTTTGATCCCAGGGTAAGAATTGTTTCGTTCTTTAACACTATTCCTGTTATTCAGTAGTCAGTGTGCACTTTTTCTTTCCTTCAAATAACATTTAATGGCTTTAACATAACTTTTTCAAGCAGGTCAAGGAGTGTTCTTTGAAGATCCAAATGATCCTCAAAGCTGGTCTCAACGTCGCTGAGAATTGTGCTGACTTTTTACAACCAGAACATGAAACAAAAGAAAGTTTTATACCATCTTCTCTGAGAGCATTTTAACTATGACTTTATAAACAAATATTGTCAGAGCTAGAAGGTAATGTAGAGGTCATAGATGCTGAGAGGGTTCCAAACATCTTTAGCTATGGAACTCATTGCAGATAGAAGTCCTAAAACTCCCAAAACCAAGCAAGAGCAATGAGGGGTTCTCAAGACCATTCAGATCTTCAGATTTAAATGCCTTTAAATGCTTCATTGTTTATAGATCTAAAAGAGCTGAAGTTCCGCTGCCCTTGGATTTTGATCATAGCTTAAAAACACACTCATTTTACTGATGACAAAAGTGAGGCGCAGAAAGACTCAACTAGTACAAGACAGAACAAGAACTAGAATCTTCGCCTCCTAGTGTCCACACCAGGCATAGCCCTAAGTCCTGCTGTGCTTCTGAAGCACTGGGGTCTGGTTAGAAACAGATATGGGGATGCAGCCTCTGGGGAATCTGATTCAGTAGGTTTAGAGTGAGAACTTGGAATCAGCATTTTTCAAACTTCCCTGTAAGTCTGATGGGTTTAGGGACCACTGAGCCATACCATCCAGTCCTCCTTGCAGCCCAGGTGACAAAGGATGATTAATTATTCTTAGGAAAAACAAATTAACAAACCCAGAGAAGAACTTCTATCTGTTCATGATCTGAGCATCGCTACAAATGATAAAGCAAGAGTTCCCGTCGTGGCTCAGCAGAAATGAATCTGACTAGCATCTGTGAGGACTCAGGTTCAATCCCTGGCCTCGCTCAGTGGGTTAAGGATCCAGCGTTGCCTGAGCTGTGGAAAATAGGTCACAGACATGTCTCGAATCTAGCATTGCTGTGGCTGTGACAGTTCCTACAACTCCAATTCAACCCTAGCCTGGGAACCTAAAAAGCAAAAAAAGCAAAAAAAAAAAAAAAAGAAAGAAAAAAGAAAGAAATGATAAATCAGAGTGAACTGGGATTGGTTTAGTCAGGTCCAAAAATTAATTTGTGGGGTAAATGAATTATTTAGAAAGTACCATTCGGAAGGAATGTGACCAATGTTTTGTGTCCCTAGATAATTGCTTGGCATTTTATAGGCAAAATCCTTGAGCAGTATTTTAAGATTGATCATGCCTTGCATTTCACAAAGTGACTTTCTAGGCATTATCTTTTCCAGTCCATTCAACAACCCAAACTATATGGGGAAGGCAGGTCTTATTTTTCCTATTTTACAGATAATACAACTGAGATTCACCGATAAGAAATGGCATGCTGAGGAAACGTAGCTAGCAGGGCTGTATCTAACACCAAACTCTTGAATTCTGAATCCCATGTGCCTCCTTAATGCATCAAAAAAATAATCCATATTACCAGACCTTCCTCTTTTCTGCTCACTCCAGCATAATCACAAATGGTTATGCAAAATGGAAAACTCAATAACTCTAATAGCTATGAAAAAAAACACTATTGATGCTCACAGCCAGGATCTCATGATGTTTATTCTAATGTCCTCATTTACTATTACACTATCATTGTAAAATGAAAACCATTCAACAGAATTTTATCCTTTGGCTCTCCAAAATCAAATTTGACAGGCTAGGAAGTACAGCAGTGGGTTAAAACTCAAAAATGGGAAGGCTCTACATCACCCATCATACATCAACAACAGTAATAAAAAGTCGATATTTATTTGAATTTTAAGAGGAGATAGAACTTGGTGGGAATCAAAATCAAAGGGAAAACCACTGAAGAAATGTGAGCCTTTGGTACCTGGGTTACATTCAAGGAACCAAGGTAGCCATGGCCTGAGTAATCTGATTTTTCTTCTCATCATGATCAACTTTGCTTCAGTGGACTGCAGTGAGGATGCTGCCATCCTATTTGAATATTATTCTGGTTAAAGTCTTTGCTGCATTCCAGGGACTTATCTTTTCAGTCACAGGGACATTGCTGTTGTCACCGAATTCTTTTTAGACAGGAGAGGGAAGCAGCTTGCTTTGACTGAACTTTCAGATGCCCCAGGTTTCCTACATGTGTGGTCAGCATGGCTTCCTCCAGGAAGTTGGGGAAATTCGTTGAGCACCAAAATCTTTACCAATCAGAAGGGAGTTTCCTAGCTCCTCCAGTAAATCCCTCTAGGCTTCCTCTTTTCTCCTGATCTTTATCCTGTATCTCTGTTTAACTAATCCCCTTAAAAAACAGTTCTAAGGGTCCTGCCCGACCCAATATTAAAATGCACTGTAAAGCTGCAATAAGTAAAACAATACAGCAGAGGTTCAGAGATACATGAATAGATCTCAGTATCCACTTTGTTAGCACATTGTTTCTCTCCCTCTCCCTCTCTCTCTCCCCATAAAGGGTCCGGTAGGAGTTTTAGATCTCTTTGGCTCCCTTCTGAGAACCTAACGCTTAGAACAGGACAGGCTCTGAGCCGTACTTCATGAGCACTTGTTGAATAATTGAAGGACAAGTGGGACCCAAATGCGTAATAAAGGAGGTAAAGGAGGATATAGGGAGAATATGAGAGGCATGGGGGAAGGGGGGTGGGGGGCAACCAGAGAGGAGGACTCAGAAAGAAAATGTCTAATAGAATCCTCCTAGGCAGAGCTTCCTTACCTGTCTGCTTGCATCTTCACAAGCGTCCTATCCTAATAAACTGGTTTCTTGCCATAAATAAATAAATAAATAAATAAACGCTGCTACACTGTTGGTGGGAATGTAAATTGGTACAACCACTATGGAAAACAACATGGAAGTTCCTTGGAAAACTAAACATAGAGCTACCATATGATCCAGGAATCCCACCACAGGCATATATCCTAACAAAACTACAATTCGAAAAGATACATGTACACATATACATGTTCATAGCAGCACTGTTCACAATAAGCAAAACATGGAAGCAACCTTAAGTCCACCAACAGATGAATGGATTAAGAAGATGTGGTACATATCTACAATGGAATATTACTCAGTCATAAAAAAGAATGGAATAATGGCATTTGCAGCAACATGGATGCAACTAGAGTTTCTCATACTAAGTGAAGTAAGTCAGAAAGAGAAAGATAAATACCATATGCTATCACTTATATATGGAATCTAAAATATGGCACAAATGAACACATCTACAAACTGGAAACAGACTCACAGACATAGAGAACAGACTTGTGGTTGCCAAGGGGGAGGAGGGAGGGAGTGAGATGGACTGGGAGCTTGAGGTTAGTAGATGCAAACTATTACATTTACAATGGATAGGCAATGAGGTCCTACCGTATTGCACAGGGAACTAACTATATCCAATTTCTTGTATAGACCATGATGAAAAACAATACAAGAAAGGGAATGTATGTATATGTGTGTATGTCTTTGCTGTACAGCAGAAATTGGCACAACATTGTAAATCAACTATACTTTAATAAAGAAAATAATTTTTAAAGAAAAAGTCTAACAGGAGTTGTTGTTGTTTAGCAGGAGGTTACTCTTCCTAGATCTCACGAATGGTTTATAAAACCTCAGCTTTACAAACAGAAGCAAATATGCCGCACTTACTGTGAGGAGGAGAGGGGCTGGGCTTGAAGGAGCATTTTCTTTTCATTTGTATAACAAGGATATATTTGTGTGTTCTAAGTGGATATCTTTGACCCAGGGACTCTTAAGATTCTTTCTTGAAAACAATTAAACATTTTTTTTTAAGGGCCACACCTGCAGCATATGGAGGTTCCCAGGCTAGGGGTTGAATCAGAGCTGTAGCTGCTGGCCTGCGTCACAGCCTCAGCAATACCAGATCTGAGCCTTGTCTGCGACCTGCACCACAGCTCATGGCAATGCCGGATCCTTAACCCACCAGGCGAGGCCAGGAATTGAACCTGCATCCTTATGGATACTAGTCAGATTCCTTTCCACGAACCACAATGGGAACTCCGGCCATTTTTCTTTTCTTTTTCTTTTTTTTTTAATGGCTGCACCCACTGGCAAGTTCTCACTCAGGCCAAGGAATGAATCTGAGCCAATCTACACTGCCACTGCAGTAATGCTGGATCCTTTAACCCATTGTGTGGGCCAGGGATCGAGCCCTCTGAAGCGACCTGAGCTGTTGCCCCACTTGGATTCTTAACCCACTGCGCCACAGCAGGAACTCCTAATTAGCCAAATTTTTTAAAGATGCAAAAATGACTAACCCGCCCCCAGCTATTTATAACAGTGAAAAATGGGAAACAACACCAAAGAGCATCAATACAGGACAAGTTAGCTAAATTAGTGTGCACCCATACAACTAGGTTATATGTAACCATTTTCTAAAATAAGGGGTAGATTTTTACATTTGTTATGGAAGCATAGCCATGGAATATCGTTAAGAGAAAAAAAAAAAAACAGCTCACGAGATAATAGTATGCGTAATCTGAGATGAATTTTGAATAATATAAAGATATATTGCATAGGAAGAATCTAGAAGGATATTGACAAGGGCTAATTCTAGGAGGCAGCATTTTCCCCCCAAATCCATCTCCACAGCAATCACTTACTTACAGAGAAACTACGTACTTTTTTCCAGACCATGCAACTAAATAGCCTGAAATACATTTCTTGCAAAGGAAAATATGGTTACCTCTCCATCTAGCTATCCAACTCTCTACATATAGAATTTTATTTCTCCCCATGAACTCTAAAAGATGTGTCTCATCTATTACAGTGTTGGCCTTACAGGAGGATTTAAATACAGGGTCAGATTCAGCCAATTTTAAGACCAGAAATAATTGTCCCTTTCTGTTGAATGTTGCATGCCTAGAGCCATCCAAAGGTAATATTTTAAACATTTATATTAAACATTTGCAAAGTAATTGATGGAGAAAGTCCCATCTTGGAAGAATGTAACAGCTAAATCACTACCTCGGAAGGAGCCAGTTTAAGTCAAGGAAACTTACAGCTCCACTGTATCCAACAGGGCACGTGGCCCCAGGAGAAAACAGAAAAGATGTTTTTGGCTTCCTCTCTCTGATCATCCAAACCAGCTCCTCTACCATAGCGACTACAACAGCACAGCCCCTTTCTTCTGCTGGAGAGTGGGCTATAGCCAGTGAAGCAATTTCTCCCACCCACCCTCATCACCACCCCGTAAAAGCATGGGGGGAATGGAAGACCGGAAGGTGATGCATGAGTTTTCTCCTCTTGGTTTCCAGAACCAGCATTTCCAAGAAGAGAAAAGATGCCCAGAAAACACTTAGATCCTTTTTCTTATTAGATTCCAAGAGGGAGAAGTGGGGGGAGGAGGGGAGAGGGGAAGGAGAGAGGTCATAGGGAGAGAGACTGAGGGAGATGAAGAGAGAGAAGGAGGAAGAAGATATCCATTCTTTCTCCCAGATACAATAGCATCATGGCAGAACCTGTGTCAAGAGCAGAAACTGGCTTCACAAACACTGCAGATCTGAAAAACAGAATCGTCATCAGCTCATATGTTCCACTGATTTGATGTGGTTATAAAAGTAGAATAGCCTCCGGATAAAAACCTGCTTTCTGAGATCATGGGCCCTATGACAATAAAATTTCCCTGTAACAATTTAGACCCAGGTATATGGAAAACACTTCACTTGCATAGTTTCTCCCAAGTGTATTAAAATTTTTATTTCATCCACAATAAAGCCTGTTTTCTCCCAGAAAGAGATATGAGAGGTTTAATAAGGGAGTGGCTTTGCAGTGGTTTCTGACTTAGTTTATGGAGGCCAGTTTTTTCTGGCATGCCAGGGACCAGGGACTCCTGCATTCATGGAGAAGGTCGGCCTCCATGGGTTTCCATGAATTGTCCTAAAACTGACCCAGGGACATTCTTGGTACAAATTTCTGACTCCAGAGCTAACCCCTTCCACACGCTTCCTGTGCCAGGGGTTGGACAAAGACACAGTAAGGTATGAAACCTGAGAGTTCTGGAAATGCCCAGGCAACCAAGTATCATTAAGTCTCTTCTTTCTGGGTCCTTTTTCTTAATCTATGCACTCAGGTCCATTTCCATATCAACATTTACTCTCAGGAAATGACCTCATGTCAGTCATTCACACTTTAGTGAGAATTCAGATATCTCTTCTTACAAACACATGTTAATTTATAGCCCTTCTAGTTGTAAGACTATTCCGGTTCTTAGAGGAATCTCAGACACATTTGATCAGACTCTTTGGGGGAGTGGGAGTGAGAAGGAGGACTCTTCCAGCTTCTTGAAATGTCACCATTTTCTGGGTGGATCCTTAAAACAAGCATGGCCCCAAAAAGTAAAAAGGCCACAGAAGCAGTGTTGTCCTTTGGAGAACTGCTTCGTGGTCATTATACCAGAGAGAAATCTATTTTCAAGCCATCTCTTTAAACAGTTGCCTCTTGCACAGACCAACCCTATCTCAGTCCTTTTTCAATGCTTCCCATTTCCCCATGTCAACTGAATACCCAGCTGGGAAGGATCCCACCATCAAGGAAATGCGGCCTCCCTGGCTGGAGAATAGACGTGGTACGGTACAATCACCTGTAACTTTCAGTGATGGGTTGCATATTTACAATTATTTTAATTACACTTGAAAGGATAAAGATCAGGAACAGATGTCAGACATATAAATTAAAATTAATGATCATTTGCTAATGGAGTGAAGAACCATTCATCATTTTATTAGGACTAATTCTTAGGGCCATATGGAACTTTTTACAATGGAGCAAATCTTTATTCTCTTTAGAATATTAAGATTTTGATTAATAAGATGCAGGGAACAGGGTTGCCCAAGTAAAACTTCCTCTTATTAAGTGTTAGCAGTTACCAGCTAGAATGACAAACCTGGTATGTTCCGGTAAAGTTAGTGTACAGATGTTGGGAATTCCCAGTGTGGCTCAGGGGTAATGAACCCGACTAGAATCCATGAAGATGCAGGTTTGATCCCTGGCCGCATCCAGTGGATTAAGGATCTGGTGTTGCCTTGAGCTGTGGTGTAGGTGGAAGACATGGCTTGAATCCAAGTTGCTCTGGCTGTGGTGTGACATCTAGCCTGGGAACCTCCATATGCCATAGGTGCGGCCCTAAAAAGCAAAAAAAAAAAAAAAAGGTGTACAAATATTGACCAAAGTATGTTGTCCTTCCTTCATTTATTTATTTAACAAATGTTCAATGAGTGTGAAATACCGTAGTAGGTGAACAGTGAACAGAGATAAAGATGGTCCTGCCTTCCAGAGTCAAACAGTGTAAATGAAACAATGTTAATCAAATAATTACACTCACAGAAGTAAGTCAGAAAGAGAAAGACAAATACCATATGATATCACTTATATCTGGAATCTAATACAGGGCACAAATGAACCTTTCCACAGAAAAAAAAATCTAGGACTTGGAGAACAGACTTGTGGTTGCCAAGGGGGAGGGGGAGGGAGTGGGATGGACTGGGAGCTTGGGGTTGATGGATGCAAACTATTGCTTTGGGAATGGATTAGCAATGAGATCCTGCTGTGTAGTACTGGGAACTATGTCTAGTCACTTATGATGGAGCATGATAATGGGAGAAAAAAGAATGTATACATGTATGTGTAACTGGGTCACCATGTGGTACAGTAGAAAAAACATTGTATTGGGGACATAACAATAAAAATATACAAATATTTTATACAAAGATAAAATCTCAGCTGTAAAAGGTGATAAGCATGTGCAAAGGTCCTGTGGCAGAGAGTATTCTGGAGTGTGCCACGAAAGGACCAGATAGCTAGAGGGACTAGAGAAACAAGCCTAAGGAGGACACAGTGTGAGTCAGGGTTGAAGAGGCAGGCAGCGGCTATAAGCCATGATTGGAATTTTATCTTTTCTTCAGAAAAATGGGAAGCCAGCAAAGGGTTTTAAGGAGGAAAGTGGCAGGGTCAGCTTTGAATTTGGAGATCACTCTGGCTACAGTGTAGAGTCTAAATGGGAGGGTAGGAAGCAGAATGGACACCAGCTAGTTATGTTTGCAAGACGGTAGGATCAAGAGAGAGGGGAGGGTGACATTGGCAGAGTGCTGCTTCTCTGCTGGGGTGGAGGTAGATTCAAGAGGCATTTTGAAGCTATCTAGGAGGGAGTGGGTTGAACGGGGACAATGGTGAATACAAACAAAGTGTCCTTGGATGGTTCTTGGGTTTCTGGCTTGCAGAGCCGAATGGATGGGAATGCCACTTGTGAAATTTTGTTTTCCTTTGTTTTTTGCTTTTTAGGGCCGCACCTCCGGCATAGGAGAGTTCCCAGGCCAGGGGTCAAATCAGAGCTGCAGCTTCTGGCCTACACCACAGCCAGAGGAATGAAGGATCTGAGCAGGACCTGTGATCTACACCGCAGCTCGGGACAACACTGAATCCTTAACCCACTAAGCAAGGCCAGGGATTGAACCCGAATCCCAATGGATACTAGTCAGGTTCATTACCACTGAGCCACAACGGGAACTCCCTAGAAAGCTCATCTGGACTGCAGCATGGAGAATGCAGTGGAGAGAGGAACTGGGAGATTGCTTAGGATTAGAGCTTCTGGCAAAGGACAGAGGCCTGCATGAGGGGGTTTGAGCACTGTGGGCTGTGAGCAGATATGGGGCTGGGCCTGCAACGTCAAACCATTGCATGTGATTTGCCACCCCATTCTCCTCCCAAATAGGACACCAAATTAGCAAAGGAGGCTTGTGGGCATTCCCGTCGTGGCTCAGTGTTTCACGAATCCGACTAAGAACCCTGAGGTTGCGAGTTCGATCCCTGGCCTTGCTCAGTGGGTTAAGGATCCGGCGTTGCTGTGAGTTGTGGTGTAAGTCGCAAACGTGGCTCAGATCCCGAGTTGCTGTGGCTGTGGCGTAGGCCAGCGGCTACAGCTCCGATTCAACCCCCAGCTTGGGAAACTCCATATACCACCCGAGTGGCCCCAGAAAAGGCAAAAAGACAAAAAGAAAGAAAGAAAGAAAGAAAGAAAGAAAGAAAGAAAGAAAGAAAGAAAGAAAGAAAGAAAGAAAGAAAGAAAGAAAGAAAGAAAGAAAGAAAGAAAGAAAAGGAGGCTTGTGGAAAGTAAGAGAAGGAGACGGGGTTTCCACTCCAGCAGAAGCTGAGACTGAGAGGATGGTTCTTCCTCCCCGAGTTCTGAAAACCCCAGACCTTAGCATCCTCATGGCTCCATGAGGAAGAGCTAACTCAGCCAGTCTCCCCATCAGCTCCCTCATTTCAGGGCCCTGGAAGGGGATGACCATTTAACAAGAGCACAGGTTTTGCACAGACCCAAGGGCCATACCCTCCCTGGGTACAGAGGAGGAACTCAGGGGCTGAAAATGATGCTGTGACAGCAGATGTCAACACCTCGCCCTAAAGTGCCACCATCAACAATGTCCCCACGACACCCCCCCCCCGCCCCACTTCACCTGAGCTCTCTCTTCACTCCCTTCTCTCTCTCAAACACACACACACACACACACACACACACACACACACACACACACTCATTTAGGGCCCTCAAAGAGGATACTGCCTCTGCATCCTCTCTCCTCAAAGCCCTGGTTCTGAACAGACACGAAGCACCCCCCCAAGACTCCAGACTCTTCACCGCCCCCCTTCCCTTCCTGCGGTCCTGCACTCAACAAGAAAATTTTTTTTTTTTTTTGGTCTTTTGTCTTTTTTTTTGTTGTTGTTGTTGCTATTTCTTGGGCCGCTCCCTCGGCATATGGAGGTTCCCAGGCTAGGGGTCTAATCGGAGCTGTAGCCACCGGCCTACGCCAGAGCCACAGCCACGCGGGATCTGAGCTGCGTCTGCAACCTACACCACAGCTCACGGCAACGCCGGATCGTTAACCCACTGAGCAAGGGCAGGGACCGAACCCGCAACCTCATGGTTCCTAGTCGGATTCGTTAACCACTGCGCCACGACGGGAACTCCTCAACAAGAAAAATTTTAAATCTCCTCCCAAAAAGATGTGGGCCTCCACTTTAGCAGATTGGGGGTGGGGGTGACCACGTGGGAGACTTGCTTGGGGTCGGGTGATGCCCAGCCAGGCTACAGAGCTGACAAAAAGCACCAGTTCCTCCCAGGTCCCTGGCTTCCAAGATGGATTCGTGCCCCCCACCCCCAGGATACGACTCTCAGATTCTTTGGGGGCCCATGACCTTCTCCTTGCTGTCACCCCCTCGGGAGTACCATTCAGAATGTCATCTGTGCGTTTCTCCCTTTTCAAATACAAGGCCCAAAAAAAGTGAGTTTCTCGAGATGGAGCTGTTGCACTAGAAGCATTCCTGGGAGTGAATACCCCCAGGGCCCCAGCAATCAATCCCCTGTCGCCGGGACCGGGCCCCGCCGTTCGCAGGCTCAAGTGTAATTTAGGGCTGTGCTTATTAGGGGCTCAGACCTTGTTGATGCACTGGAGTGGAAAAAAGTTCCCTCTCTGCATGTGGCCGTGTCCTCTGTGTCTATCGTATCTTTAACAATGTAAACATCAGAAACAGATGGGGAAATCCAGGCCGGTGCCAGGCCAAACAGCCCTCACTGCAGACAGTACGCCGTGGGGCCAAGACAAATATGCCCAGTGGATATCACTAATTTATAGCGAGCTGGAACCAAGCAAAACAAATAACAATTAAGGCCCAGAAATCTTAAAATGAATAACCTTTCTGTACACAAACTCAGGGCCACTATTAAAAGGCCATCAACTGCGACGAATATAGGAAACATAACAATGAAATCCTTCTTACGTGAATAATTGCTGAATAATTACCGGGAAAAGGGGGCATTACTCTAGTCTGCAAAGTCTGTGGTGTTTGCACGAGTTTTGCTTTTGCAGAGTGCACAGTCGCTTTCGGAATGCAGCCTTGCATCGCTGGAAGGCCCTCATGTCCCCACTTTCCAGATGGGACCAGTATGGCATAGACTGGCGAAGAGAATGAGCTGGTCACAGGGCTCTGTTGGGCAAAACAGGAGCTAAAACAAGGTCTCCTGACTTCAGTGCAGAGTGCCCTCCACCAGCTTGCACAGCTCTCCCTACTCAGACCTGCAACCCCCATGTCCCTCCCTCCCCATTGTATCTCTTAACAAGGGAAATAGGTTCCAGAAACTGCTTAGAAGGGGCAAAGCTGGGGGCACAGCAAGGATGCAATCATCCCCATGCCTTCCAAGACTTCAGCCCATTGTCTCTCTTCACCAGCCAAGGCAGGTGCCTTAACAGGGGGGTGGGGGTGGTGGGGGGAGAATACCCAAGTAGTCACAAGCCAAGGCTTCCTATTTCAGTCAGGTATAAGCCCCCCTTAGGGGTCATGGGTCAGGGAGTAAAAAGAAGAAGCCATTTGAAAACATAACCCATCCCCTCTCTCTGCCGGCAGCTCGCCCACCCAGGGGATCACTCAGTTTATCTGGGCACAGTCCAGCAGCAACACTACCCACCTTGGGTGGGTCCAGACCCAGGGGAATCTGGCTTCCAGAGAAAAAGGATCTCAGGAATGAATAAGCCACAGGGCTCTTAAGAGTCATCAGAGCACAATAAAAGCCATTCTTGGAGTTCCCATCATGGCTCAGTGGTTAACAAATCCAACTAGGAACCAGGAGGTTGCGGGTTCAATCCCTGGCCTCGCTCAGTGGGTTAAGGATCTGGTGTTGCCGTGAGCTGTGGTGTGGGTTACAGACGAAACTCAGATCTGGCGTTGCTGTGGCTGTGGTGTAGGCCGGTGGCTACAGCTCCGATTAGACCTCTAGCCTGGGAACCTCCATATGCCGTGGGTGTGGCCCTAGAAAATATAAAAGACAAAAAAAAAAAAAAAAAGAAGACTGATGTTAAGGAATCTTTTTTTTTTTTTTAATCATTGTGATGACGGTACTGTGTTTATATTTTGAATAGCCCTTATCTTTTAGAGATGCATAATGAAATATTCAAGGTTGGAATGCTATAGCTGGGATTTCCTTTAAAACAATAAAGGAGAAGAAAATAAATGAGGTTAGATTTTCCAGATTGGATGAGTCGATAATTGTTCAAGCTGGTTAGGGGGTACATATGTATTCATTATGTTATTCTGTCTACTTTTGGATATATTTAAATTTTTCCAGAGTTCCCCATTGTGGCGCAGCAAAAATGAATCTGACTAGGAACCATGAGGTTTCGGGTTTGATCCCTGGCCTTGCTCAGTGGGTTAAGGATCTGGCATTGATGTGAGCTGTTGTGTAGGTTGCAGACACAGCTCAGATCCCGGGTTCCTGTGGCTGTGGTGTTGGCCGGAGGCTACAGCTCTGATTCAACCCGTAGTCTGGGAACTTCCATATGCCATGGGTGCGGCCCTAAAAAGCAAATAAGTAAATAAATAATATACTTTTCCATACATTTATGGAACATTAAAGCACTAAAAATAAAGTATCAACTCTTAAAGGAAAGATAGTTCTGTGCAAAGATATAAACATACTGCCAAGGAAAGAACACATTAAGTGAACTATTGAGTGGCAGTATGACATGACTTTATGATACATATTACATTATGATACCAGTTATTTAAGAACTAAAACCATGAAACCATATATGCACACCCATAGAAAGGTATCATACAGTTCAGAAGGTTATATTGTTGATCAAACTCTTAATAGTAGTTCTCGATAAGGAAGAAACTGCGACAGGAAAGGCGGCGGTGGTGATGGTTGAGAATTTTCCCTTTTATCTGTTGTTTGTGTTTTTACAAGAATATATCAGTGTACTACTATGTGATTAAAGACAATACTAATCATTAATCAAAAATTTTGAGAGGGGATTTGGGAGTCCACGAGCTTCTTTCCAGCAGTGGAGGTGCCCCAGAATGCTGGCAAGCTGTGGGTGCGGGAGTAGCTGTTCATGCCTTGTTTTTGAGTCCCCAGTCTGGAGGGGCAGGGGGAGGGGTGGAGAGAGAGAAGAAACTGCCTTTTTTGGGGGGCGGGGCAGGGGGGGGGTCATGGCTGCAGCTCATGGAATTTCCTGAGGCCGGAGAGATCAAACCTGTGCCACTGCTGAGCCAGATGGGAACTCTGAAACTGCCACATCCTTCACCAGCTGTGCCACGAGGGAACTCTGAATCTGCCCTCTTACTAAGCACCTCCTGAATGCCATGCACAACCACTTCCTCGTGTACATAATCCTCATTGTGAATGTGAACCAATAGTCGTAGTCCAAAGGTCAGGGATTTTCCTGCATCCATTCAGGTAATAGTTGGTCAAGCTAGAACTCAAATCCTAATAGTTGGTCAAGTTAGAACTCAAATCCGTGTTCCTTCCACGATAACAGGCTACAGATGGTGGGGTTCTTCCATGTTTGGGGCTACCCTCCCCAGGGCACCAAGCAGAACAGGAATGCCATCAAAGAGATAGGTGACAGGAGAAAGAAGAGAGCTACCACTGTACCAGGGAGGCAGAGAAGACAGAACAGGCAGAAGGATGGAGGGATGGAGATGATGGCTGTGGCTGTTGGCAGCCTGGCTGGGTGACTGAGTATCACTGTAGCCATGACGACCATAAGCACGGTGCTGATGGTGACACTGAAGCTGATGGTGAAAAGCATGATGGTGAATCCTCTGGTGTTGACGATGGGTGATGGGGAGCATGTGCCCCTTTCTCATCAGCACATCTGGGCCCCTCAAAGACTGGGGCCATGGAGGATGCAGTGGAAATGGTGCTGCTGGGCTCAGAGCTGAGGACAGTGAGGTGGCAGCGCTGAGTGGAAGCAACAATAGGAGCGGATTGTTCAGCAGAGAGTCTCCCCAACAGGGAGGGGGGAGGGAAGAAAAAAGCAGAGAGTGAAAGAATCAGTGCCAGGCAAGCAGCCCTCCTTCAGCTCTTCGTAGAAATTTTGTAGATAAAAATGTACTGGAGTTCCTGCGGTGGTGCAGTGCATTAAGAATCCGACTGCAGCAGCGTGGGTCACTGTGGAGGCATAGGTTGGATCCCTGGCCTGGCGCAATGGGTTAAAGGATCCCGTGTTGCTGCAGCTGTGGCTTGGCTTCTATCCTTGGCCTGGGAACTTCCATATGCTGCTGGAGCAGCCATAAAAAAAAAAAAAAAGAGAGAGAGAGAGAGAGAGAGAGAAGAAAGAAAAAGAAAAGAAAAGAAAAAGAAAGAGAAGAGAAAAAAGGAAAGAAAAAAATGTTACCAAGCCAATTCCCGAAACCAGTCATTTTCTCAGACTTTCCTGAGTGCAGTTGGTTCCTAGGCTTTGAACTTCCCCTACCCTCATCCTTAGGTGGGCTCCCCATCCTTCAGGCTCAACTAAAATGCCACCCCCTCCCAGAAAACATCCCATCTGCATTAAGGAGGCTCCACCTCCCCACCCACCCCCACCTCTCTCCTTCCCTCCTAGCTTCTGCTTAGAGCAGGGGTCACATTTTGTAATTTTTCATTCCATTGCCCATTTGTAATTACCATCAAAGTGCATCCTAAGCTGCATTTTGGGGAGGAGGGGCACACAGATAGAGTTGGTTTCATTTATCACTAACCCCAGCACGTAGCAACTCAGGCACAAGGTTGGTGCTAAATAATTGCTTGAAGCATGGATGGATGAAGAAAGGGAGCTGGGGGAGGGGAGAAAGAAGAAAGGAAGGAAAAGAGGGAGGGAGGGGAGGGCGGAAGTTATGACGATTCACTTTAATTCTCTGCTACCCAAGGGCTAAAGGGACACCTGGAAGGCAAAGAAAACTTCCTCAAACATGTCCATCTTCCAGTTGCATCTTTTTCAAAATAAGGTTTTCAGCTTGGAAACTGGGGCTGTAACCCTGCACGAAGGTGACTCTTCACCAGTTTTATCTGCACCCAATCTCTCCTCCATTATTCAGGAGAGCGAAGAACTGGCTGGAAATCACGTGTTGGATTTTGCTTAGAAATAATGCATGCATCTAAAATATTATTCAGTTGTCAGAGAGCTGCTAGACTACATCCTAAGCTGGCTCCGTAGAGTATTTATAACTGCCAAAACAAGTTATTTCAAAACTAAACGTGGCATTTTTAGCCCAATGTTGATAACCTGTTTTGTTCAGACTCAGCTCAGAATCTGCGGTCTGTCTCCAGTCACCCCCAGTTGCCAGAGGTCCTCTTCAGTCGCAGGACGCCCAGGTCCCCAGGGTGATGGGACCTCCCCAACCCCCGCCCCGAACTTGTGCACTAACCCACTGGCTGCCAAAGGAAGCCTGGTCAGATCGCTTTGGAAAGCCTGACTCACCCTCTGCTCCGTTTCCTCCCGCTGTTTTCTTCCTTCCTCTGTGGGTGGCCAAAATCAAAGGGTAAAAGGGAAGGAGTTCCCATAGTGGTGCAACTGAATCTGACTGGGAACCAAGAGGTTGTGGGTTCGATCCCTGGCCTCGCTCAGTGGGTTAAGGATCCGGTGTTCCCGTGAGCTGTGGTGTAGGTTGCCGATGAGGCTCGGATCTGGCATTGCTGTGGCTGTAGTGTAGGCCGGTAGCTGTAGCTCCGATTAGACCCCTAGGCTGGGAACCTCCATATGCCACAGGTGTGGCCCTAAAAAAGGGAAAAAGACAAAAAGAAAAAAGGGAGGGGTAAAAGAGAAGGGGCAGCAATGAGAATGGAAAAGGCAAAAGAAGAAGGGTGGGGGAGGGGGTGCCCAAAGGCAATATTAGCAGATGCTCAGGGCAGCCAAAGAGCCAAGATGGAAAAGGAAAAGGCAAAAAGGCAGAGGGGAAGGAAACTCAGACAGACAGACGGCTCCTCCATGACCAGAGATGCATGACCTGCCTTAGGGTATATTGGACACCGTGGGGACCCCTGGATTGGCAGCCTGTACACCTGAGATGGAGATGGAGGTTTCTGGGAAGAAAAGCAAGAACATGGGGAGCCTGTCTTTGGTTTTCTACAATTTTTACCAACATTTTCCTCTCCTGCTGCTGCTGCAGCTACGATGAAGATTCTCAAGAAACTAACTTGATGAACAGAGTGTGGGAAAATGATGGTATCAGACAGATCGAGGCTTCAAACCCGGCTGTGCCTCCTACTAGCTGTGTGACCCTGGGCAAGTTATTTAACCTCTCTTATCTCAAGTTTCCCCAATGATGAAATGTGGAACCTGCTTTCTAGGAAGGTCGGGAGAAATAAACACACGAGTATTTATAAAGCACCTGCCACATAGAGTAACACGTAGAGAGGCTTTACTACACCTTGGCCTCTTATTATGACTAATTTACCCCGATTATTTAAGTTCAGGGGCAGGGTGGTTTGTCTGACAAGGATTTGAAGAGGAGGGAGGAGGAACTGAAGAACTGTTGTTTGGGAGAAATCTGCAGGAGTGAGGATGATAAGGACCTTCAATGTCCGAGGCTCAGCCTGACCTGGGTTCAAATCCCACTCTACCACTTACTCTGTGACCTGGCCAGTGTGTTAGTTTCCTGTGGCTGCTATGACAAGTCACCACAAATTGAGTGGCTTAACACAAGTTTATTTGTGTACAGTTCTGCAAGTAAGAAGTCCTAACTCAGTTTCACTGGCCAAAATCAAGATGTCCTCAGGGCGGTTCTTTCTTCTTTTTTTTTTTTTTTTTTTATCATTACTGGGATTTTTTTTATATATATATATATAATTTTTTTTATTTTCCCACTGTACAGCAAGGGGGTCAGGTTATCCTTACATGTATACATTACAATTACATTTTCTCCCCCACCCTTTCTTCTGTTGTAACATGAGTATCTAGACAAAGTTCTCAATGCTATTCAGCAGGATCTCCTTGTAAATCTATTCTAAGTTGTGAGGGCGGTTCTTTCTGAAGGCTCTAGAGGGAACCCATTCCCTCATCTTTCCCAGATTCTAATGTCAGCTGAATTCCTTGGTTTGTGGCCGCTGCCATCATCTTCAAAGAACATCATTCCTACCTCGGCCTGGGTCATGACGTCATCTTCTCTGGTTCTCATAAGGACCCTTGTGATTACAATGGGCTCCCCTGGACAATCCAAGATGCTGCCCCAACTCAGGACCCTTAACTCAATCACATCTACAAAGTCCCTTTTGCCACATAAGGTACATTCGCAGGTTCTAGGGATCAGGACTTGGACATGGTCAGAGGCCAGGGTTCAGTTTACCACTGCAAGTGAATTAACTTCTCTGAGACCTGTAAAATGGAAATGACATCGACTCTGATGGTTAATTTTGGGGGTCAATTTGGCTAGGCCGTGGTACCCAGATAGTCAAGTACCAGTCTATATGTCACTGTGAAGGTATATATATTTTTTTCAGTGAGATTAATATTTAAATCAGTAGACTCTGAGTAAAGCGAATTACTCTCCAGCATGCAGGTTTGTCTTCATCTAACCAGGCAAAAGCCTAAGAGGAAAAAAAAAGCTGACATCATCTGAGAAGAAAAGAATTCTGCTTCCAGGCTGCCTTTGGACTCTAACCATAAACCTGGATCTCTAGCCTGCCAGCCTGGCCTGAAGATTTTCAGCCTGCTAGCCCCTACCATCACATGAGCTGATTCCTTTTTAAAAAATTTTTAGGACTTGTGGCTGCCTGATGGGAGGGGGAGGGAGTGGGAGGGATCGGGAGCTTGGGCTTATCAGACACAACTTAGAATAGATTTACAAGGAGATCCTGCTGAATAGCATTGAGAACTTTGTCTAGATACTCATGTTGCAACAGAACAACGGGTGGGAAAAAAAAATGTAATTGTAACATATACATGTAAGGATAACTTGATCCCCTTGCTGTAGTGGGAAAATTTTAAAAAAAATTAAAAAATTTAAAAAAATTATTCCAGGATATAAGAGCAAAAAGTTTAAAAAAAAAAGAAAGAAATTTAATTGAAAAATAATATAAAATATTGATAGATGTAGAGTGTGTGCATATGTGTGTATGTATATACATCCTATTGGTTCTGTTTCTCTGGAGAACCCTGACTAATATACCTACCTTTAAAGCAGTGGAAATGAGATTGAAATAGGCTCAGTGTTCAGCACAATGAGGTTCAGTACATAAAAGATAATCAATATTATCGAAATCACAATGAGATATCACCTCACACCTGCCAGATTGACTATTATCAAAAAGATAAGGAGTTCCCGTCGTGGCGCAGTGGTTAACGAATCCGACTAGGAACCAAGAGGTTGCGGGTTCGGTCCCTGCCCTTGCTCAGTGGGTTAACAATCCGGCGTTGCCGTGAGCTGTGGTGTAGGTTGCAGATGCGGCTCGGATCCCGCGTTGCTGTGGCTCTGGCATAGGCCGGTGGCTACAGCTCCGATTCAACCCCTAGCCTGGGAACCTCCATATGCCGCAGGAGCGGCCCAAGAAATAGCAACAACAACAAAAGACAAAAAGACAAAAAGACAAAAAAAAAAAAAAAAAAAAAAAAAGATAAGAAACAACAAGTGTTGGTGAGGATGTGTAGAAAGAGAACCTGTGTGCATTGCTGGTGAGGGCATAAAAACCCGTGTGCATTGCTGGTGAGGGCATAAATTGGTGCAGTCACTATGGAAAACAGTATGAAGTTTCCTCAAAACACTAAAAAGAGGGAGTTCCCATCGTGGCTCAGTGGTTAAGGAACCCAACTAGTATCCATGAGGATGTGGGTTCTATCCCTGCCCTTGCTTAGTGGATTAAGGATCTAGCGTTGCTGTGAGCTATGGTGTAGGTCACAGACAAGGCTCAGATCTGGTATTGCTGTGGCTGTGGCGTAGGCTGGTGGCTACAGCTTGGATTGGAACCTCCACATGCCACAGGTGTGGCCCTAAAATGACAAAAGACAAAAAGAAAAAAAAAAACCACTAAAAAGAGAACTGCCATATAATCTAGCAATTCCAGCCCTGGGTATTTCTCTGAAGAAAATAAACATGCTGATTTGAAAAGATATGTGTACCCATTTGTTCATTGCAGCTCTATCTACAATTGCCAAGATACAGAAGCAACCTAAATGTTCATCAATAGATGAATAAAGATGTGATATCAATATACAATGGAATACTACTTGGCCATAAAGAATGATTGCAATGCCACTTGCAGCAACGTAGATAGACTTAGAGGCTTTATGCTAAGGAAAATAAACCAGACTGAGAAAGATAAATACTGCATGTTATCACTTATATGTGGAATCTAAAAGCAAACTAGAACAAAGCAAACAAACAAACAAAACAAAACAGAAACAGATTCCTAGATACGGAAAACAAACTTGTGGTTGCCAGAAGGGAGGAGATTGAGGGAATGGACAAAATAGGTAAAGGCAATTAAGAAGCACAAACTTCCGGAGTTCCCATCATGGCGCAGTGGTTAACAAATCCGACTAGGAACCGTGAGGTTTCGGGTTCGATCCCTGGCCTTGCTCAGTGGGTTAAGGATCTGGCATTGCCACGAGCCGTGGCGTAGGTCTGAGCTGTGGTGTAGGTCGAAGATGTGGCTCGGATCCCGCATTGCTGTGGCTGTGGCATAGGCTGGTGGCTACAGCTCCGATTAGACCCTTAGGCTGGGAACCTCCATATGCCTCAGGAGCGGCCCTAGAAAAAAAGGCAAAAAGGCAAAACAAACAAAAAAAGAAGTACAAGTTTCCAGCTACAAAATTAATGTCACAAGGATGTAATGTACACATAGAGAATATAGTCAATAATATTGAAACAACTTTATGTGGTGACAGATGGTAACTAGACTTATTGTGGTGATTATTTCATAATGTACAAAAATATCAAATCATTATAATGTACACCTGAAACCAAAGAAAACAAGTTAATAAACCTTAACTGTGGTGGTTGTGTTTTTTGAACACACGAAAAAATATGCCTCTAAATATGAGTTATTATTAAGCCACAAGAGACTAGGGGGAGAGCAGGACCAAGACCAGCTCTAATGGCTCTTTAGAAACTGCCCCGCAACCTGGTGTAGAAATTCCTCAGGGTATTTCCTACGGTTCTCTGTTTTCCTTAAATGAGGGTTGAGCCTTCATAGAGTCATTGCCTGCAAATAAAAGATGAGTTGGAATTTGTTTCTGGCATATAAATGAGTAAATTTGAATCATTTTTCATTAGAATCCACATATAAATGATCCCCTATAATACCTATCTTTCTCTGTCTGACTTACTTCACTGTATGATAATCTCTAGGTCCATCCATGTTGTTGCAAATGGCATTATTTCATTGTTTTTATGGCTGCGTAATATTCCATTGTATATATAAACCATATCTTCTTTATCCGTTCCTCTGTCGATGGACATTTAGGTTGATGAATGTCTTGGCGATTGTGAATAGTGCTGCCATGAACATTGGGGTGCGTGTATTTTTCAAATTCTGGTTTTCTCTGGATAGATGCCCAGGAGTGGGATTGCTGGATCATATGGTAGTTCTATATTTAGTTTTTTAAGGAAACCCCATACTGATTTCAAAACAAATCTTATGGTTACCACGGGGGAAATCACTGGGGAGAGGGAGGAGTTAGGAGGATGGCAGTAATATACCCACTACTGTATAAAATAGATAATTAACAAGAACCTACTGTACGGCACAGGGAAATCTACTCAATAGTTTGTAATAACCTAGTGGGAAAAAAGAATGGATATGTATGTATATTTACATGGATATGTGTGTGTGTCTATGTATATATATGTATGTATAACTCCATATACATTTATGTATAACTGATTCACTTTGCTGTTTACCTGAAACTAATACAACATTGTAAGTTAACATACTCTAATAAATTTTTTTTTAAAAGATGAGTCAAGAGCTCCAAACAAGCCACCACCTCTGGGTGTGACCTCAGCCTTTGTCGTTGCAGATAGAGCCATGGGAATGGAGGCAAGAAGGCAACAAATAAATTCAGAGATAATGGCCCGGGAAGAAATAGCATGAAGTCACACATCTCGGTCACCAGTTCCGGCAGGACTAACGTATGAAGCATGAGAGGCTCGGAGATGAGGGAGAGAATCCATGTGAGCAATCCGTTCCCTGCTGATCCAGGGAGTGAAACACAAGGAGAGAAGGAGGGGACCAGGAAAAAGAAAGAAAAATACAGCATCTTTGTCCCCAACCTGAACAACTGGCTGCCAATCTCTGCATCTTCAAGACACACTCAGAGCATCACACTACGAAACTGTTCAGAATTGTCCTACGAGCACTGGCCTTTAAAGAGAAAACCTGCAAAGGTCAACAGGAAAACACCTTAGGACATACTCCATTAAGTTGTCATATTTTAGCAGCTGCTCAAGGGTATTTACAGGGGCTGTTTAGGTGGTTCAGCAGCTCAGCTTTAGAAGATACTGCGTGTCTCCCCTTGCGTAGGAGTCGTAGAAGCTCAAGTTCACTGAGCTGCGACGGACAAAGGTGTCTTAAGTTCAAACGCTGTGGCAATTTGCATGGTAATTTGCACTGCAACCCTTTGTCCCCCTGTCATTCCAAAGAAGCCCTCCCCAAAGTTGAGGGAAAGCAGCTCAAATGTTTACAACCTGCTTGACACACTGTGACTTCACCCCTCTTCTTGCCAGACAGAAGGGGAGGGGACAGAAGGTGTGGGTTTTATTGTGGTGGCTGGCATTCTTTGACATTGTTTGGTAGAGAGGCTGGAAGAAAGACAGGATAAAGTCATCATTTGGCTGCATTTAAGGAAACCTAATATTAGAAACCATTTGTGATTTGTTGGAAGTTAACCTTTTAAGTAGTAATAAAAATAATTCCTTTTTTTTTTTTCTTTTAGGGCTGCACCTGCGACATATGGAGGTTCCCAGGCTAGGGGTCTAATCAGAGCTATTGCCGCCAGCCTACACCACAGCCACAGTAATGCCAGATCCAAGCCGCATCTTCAACCTACACCACAGCTCACGGCAATGCCGGATCCTTAACACACTGAGCAAGGCCAGGGATTGAATCTGCAACCTCATGGTTCCTAGTCGGATTCATTTCCACTGCACCATGATAGAAACTCCAAAAATAACTTCTTCCATTGTTATAATGCTCTTCACTTTTCAAAGCAGATTTCCACTTTTTGTCTCTGGTGGGGCCAAGAAAGTTCTATATTAGAAGTGTTATGTACTGAATGTTTGTCTCCCCACCTACTCCAGACTTGATCTGTTGAAGCCCTAACTCCCAATGTGATGGCATTTAGAGGTGGAGCCTGTGGGAGGTGGTTAAGTTCAGATGAGGTTATGAGAAGGGGGTCCTTATGATGGGATTATTGCTCCTATAAGAGAAATCCAGAGCTCCCCCTTTCTCCCTTCCTCTCCTCTCTCTCTCCCCATCCCTCTCTCTTTCCCTCTCCTTCTTAATCACTCTCCACCTGCTGAGGACACAGTAAGACAACAGCTAACTGCAAATTGAGAAGAGAGCCTTCACCTCCAGCTGGACCCTGCTGGCAGCCTGATCTTGGACTTCCAGACATCAAAATTGCAATAATTAAATGTTTATTGTTTAAGCCACCCAAGTCTGTGATACCCCCAAAGCCCACTAGTGCCGAACTCAAATTTTAACTCAAAATTTAGATGATTTATTTAGACCAAACAAACAGATTTTTAGCCATTTGGAGTCTGTCTTACATTTGCTAGCCATAGATGAGATAAAAACCATAGCTCTGTTGCCCCTCAGGCTCTCTGACCCAGGCCAGGCTGCTGAGCAACATCATCTAGGCACCTAAGCCCTCTCCCGATCCCCCTCTTCCCTAGGACTCCCTTTGCCCCCATCCTTTCTGAGCAATGACCCCCATGTCACAGTCTCCAAGACAGTCTTCCCGTAGGCAAACCTGTCAAAGCATCACCCACATAGAGCCTGAGTATGCTACTGCCACCTTGTGGTCATACCTTTTTCCTTGCCTAGCCCCCAACCCCTCCAACTTTCAGCAACCAGTATCTAAAGGAGTGAAGTCAGTACAGGTTTGACAGAAACCCACAGTGATATGAGTCTAGGAAGTAGTGAATTCTCAGAGTCCATCAGGCATCAGCTATAGGGCTCAGAAGAGCCCTCCACAGCCAGATCCTTATCTGTGACTGGACCATAGGAAGCTCCAACCTCCTTCAAGAGGAGTAGTGGTGGTGATGATGATGGCGATGACAGTGGTGGTGGTGGTGGTGATAGTGGTGGTGGTGACATGATAGTGATGATAGTGATGGTGATGGTGGTGGTGATGGTGATATGATAGTGATGATAGTGGTGGTGGTGGTGGTGATATGATATGATAGTGGTGGTGATGGTGGTGGTGGTGGTGATATGATAGTGATGATAGTGGTGGTGGTGGTGGTGGTGATATGATATGATATGATAGTGGTGGTGATGGTGGTGGTGGTGGTGATGATGGTGATGGAGGTGGTGGTGGCCATATGATAGTGATGATAGTGGTGGTGATGGTGGTGGTGGTGGTGATATGATAGTGGTGGTGGTGGTGGTGGTGGTGATGGAGGTGGTGGTGGCCATATGATAGTGATGATAGTGGTGGTGGTGGTGGTGATGGAGGTGGTGGTGGCCATATGATAGTGATGATAGTGGTGGTGATGGTGGTGATGGTGATGGTGGTGGTGATAGTGGTGGTGGTGATATGATAGTGATGATAGTGGTGATGATGGTGGTGGTGGTGGCCATATGATAGTGATGATAGTGGTGGTGATGGTGGTGGTGGTGGCCATATGATAGTGATGATAGTGGTGGTGATGGTGGTGGTGGTGGTGATATGATAGTGATGATAGTGGTGGTGATGGTGGTGATGATGATGGTGGTGGTGATAGTGGTGGTGGTGACAGTGGTAGCGGTGGTGATATGATATGATAGTGGTGGTGATGGTGATGATGATGATGGTGGTGGTGGTGATAGTGGTGGCGATGACAGTGGTGGTGGTGGTGATGATGGTGATGGAGGTGGTGGTGGTGGTGATATGATAGTGATGATAGTGGTGGTGATGGTGGTGGTGGTGGCCATATGATAGTGATGATGGTGGTGGTGATGGTGGTGATGATGATGGTGGTGGTGATAGTGGTGGTGGTGACAGTGGTGGTGGTGGTGATGATGGTGATGATAGTAATAGTGATAGTGACCTTGATGATGGTAAAGATGGTGATGATAATGACAGTGATCTTGGTGACGATGCTGATGGTCATGGTGAGGGTGACCATGCAACCAGGTGATAGTGATGATGACCATGATCGAGAAGATGAGGATAAAATTAGCTCATATTTATGAAGCATTTATTATATCCCAGGCATTGTGTTAAGCACTTATGCATTATCTGATTTTTATTCTCAGAATAACCCTAGCAGGTAGTTTTCCCCCCACTTCACATATAAGAAAACTGAGTCTCAGACAAGTTAGGGAAACTGTTCAAGGAACTGTCAGAATCAGAACTCAATCCCAGGCAGGACTCCCGGGCCTGTGCTCTTGTTCCATACTATCAGAGAGAAAGAGTGGCTCTGTGACGGAAAAGGCTAAATTTGTTCCATGCCCCATTTTTAAACTTTCCAACACCACACAGTCCCCAAGGGAAGAAAAAGAAACATGGAACATGCCACACATAAAGGTGCTTCTAATATCAAAGCGGCTGAAAGCTCAGAAGCTATGTCTCTGTGACACCTGAACATCCAGGTGCAAAAGGAAACTTCAGCCACCTGTGCATTTGTGCAGGTTCTTGGAAGGCAGGGCTGCTGCTTCTATACTGTGGGCAACACCCCCAGAGGAGAGCTGTATAAAGAGCATGGCATCATTTCATATCAAAGAGGAGCATTAGGAATTAATCCACCCAGGAGTAACAAGCTCAAAACATGCATTTTGAAAAGGCACACAGAGCCAGTGACAGCATCAACCAACCTGTCAGAAGTACAAGCAGATAGAAAATTCTAGCTTTCCATTAATGGCAGGGTACTTTGTTTTACTTTCAAATGCTTCAAGAAGCAACCTGCTCAAGGTGGGTGGCAAGCTACATCTCATACCCTGCGGGAGACTGACACAAAAGACTCTCACGGCTTCATGGAGCAGTTTCCAGTGAAAGCCAAGGAAGAATGAAAAGGCCAACAAAACCTGGCTCTGAACCGCTGCTGCTCGGAGGTTTGTGTGTCTCTCCATCATCTAGAAAGAGAAAAGGAAAGGACTTGGGTCTGAATTCCCCAGTACAATAATAGCAAGTTAACACAAACCTTCAGTGTGATGTAAGACATGGTTCTATTTGTTCCTGTCATCATCCGATCACGTTCCCATGTCCGTCTTGTCCCCTCAACTAGCTCAGAAGCTCCCTGAAGCCAGGGGTTCTACTCATCGCTCTAACTTCGCCACAGCAGCCAGCTGTGGTAATAGAGCACGGCCACCACTTGTCGTGACTGTGAACACCAACCATATGCCCACATTAGAGGCCCCTCACCTCACTCGAGGCCAAGGAGGATCGTTATTGAATCAATCCATTTGTCCCGTGTTGTGAGCAAATATCTACAAGCTGGACCATAATTTCTAGCACTAATCAATCAAGAATTCAGCCTCAAATCAATCATAAGTATGGCAACAATCATTTAAATAGAATCCACAGTCATTTCAAAGAGAGCAAAATTATTCTCCACTTAGGGAACTTTAGAGCTTGAAAGGACCTGGCAGGTGCTTTAGTCAGACCCCTTCCCTCTACACAAGCAGAAGCTGAGGCTCTGGGAAGGTGAACCACCCACAGCCACCAGGAGTGAGAGCAGAGCTGGGACTTGACCTCGAGCCCGTGAGGGTCTCTCCACAAATACCCCAAAGCACCCCTTTGGCAATCTCATAAGACTGGCATGAATATATCATCTTCATTCATTTTTATGGAACGTCCCAAAGTATTCATTTCAAAAGTCCAACACTACTACATCATAATTAGCATTCCCCTTAGTGGTTTTCCTAATATGCATCCCACTAAACATTAGCAGATGCTCTGTCAGAGACTCAGCCACCCTCATTGGCCCTGCTATGTGGGATTATGGAGGAGTTGGGACCCCACAAACTATATCTCCCACACCCCCTCTGCCAACGGGCTTCAAGTTAGATTTTGCAAATGTGAGGCAATGGCAGGTGATTTGAAGATGGGAAGGTGTATTAGTTTTCGTCTTCTTTTTTTTTTTTTTTTTTTTGGTTTTTGTCTTTTGTCTTTTTAGGGCTGTGCCTGTGGCATATGGAGATTCCCAGGCTAGGGGTCAAATCAGAGCTACAACTGCCGACCTATGCCACAGTCGAGCAATGTGGGATCCAAGCCGTGTCTGCAACCTACACCACAGCTCACAGCAACACCGGATTCTTAACCCACTGAGTGAGGCCAGAGATCAAACCTGATTCTCATTGATAATAGTCTAGTTCATTTGTCTGCTGAACCACGATGGGAACTCCAAAAGTGTATTAGTTTTCTATTTCTGCCGTTAAAATTTATCACAAATTTAGTGGTTTAAAACAATCACATTTCTATAGGTCAGAAGTCCAGTGGGCTTCTCTGCTTAGGGTCTCATAAAGCCAAGATCAAGGTGTTGGCTAGCCTGAACTCTACTCTAGAGGTGCTGTGGAAGAATCTACTTCCACGTTAATTCAGGTTATTGGCAGAATTCAGTTTCATGAGGTTATAGGACTGAGATCATTGAAGGTTCCTTGCTGGCTGGAGGCTGACGGTCATTCTCGTGTTCTAGAGGCTGATTGCCTTCCTTGGCTCATGGCCCCTTCTATCTCCAAAGCCAGCAATGGCACACTGAATGCTCTCATGTTTCGAATTTCTCTGACTTCCCATTCTGGCTTCCTCTTCTACTTTTAAGGGCTCATGAGATGATGTTGGCTTCATGCCGGGTAATCTAGGATAAACTTGAGGTCATAAAGTCAGCTGATTAGCAACCCTAATCACATCTGCAAAATCCTTTTCACCACGTGATGTGACATATCCACAGACCTGACACCAGGTGGCAGAGATCATGGGGACCAGAATTCTGCCTATCCCAGAGGATGACACTTCTCCAGGAGACAGCTGTGGGCTCCATGGTCCTTTCTCAGATCCAGCACTCATAGCTCAAGCCACTTCTGTTATCCCAGCCGCAGGAGCTTTGCACCTCCCTAGTAGTCTCACCACCTGCTCTGTCCAGCCATGATCTGTGTTCCCCTTGTTGGGCTCAGCACCATGTGGGTTACCCCCAGTGTTGCAGAAAGAAGTGCATCCCATGTTCCGGAAGTACCACACCCACCCTTTGGGGTTGCAACCACTTCCCACACTTTCTTTTTCTTTTTCTTTTTTTTTTTTTTGGATTTTTAATGATTTTTATTTTTTTCCATTATAGCTGGTCTACAGTGTTCTGTTAATTTTCTACTGTACAGCAAGGTGACCCAATCACACATACACATATATATTCTTTTTTCTCACATTATCATGCTCCATCATAAGTGACTAGATATAGTTCCCAGTGCTATATAGCAGGATCTCATTGCTTATCCATTCCAAAGGCAAAAGTTTGAATCTATTAACCTCAGATGCCCAGCCCATCCCACTCCATCCCCCTCCCCATCCCCCTTGGCAACCACAAATCTGTTCTCCAAGTCCATGAGTTTCTTTTCTGTGGAAAGATTCATTTGTGCAGTATATTAGATTCCTGATATAAGTGATATCACATGGTATATGTCTTTCTCTTTCTGACTTACTTCACTTAGTATGAGAGTCTCTAGTTCCATCCATGTTGCTGCAAATGGCATTCTTTTATTTTTTTATGGCTGAGTAGTATTCCATTGTATATATATACCACATCTTCTTAATCCATTCATCTGTCAATGGACATTTAGGTTGTCTCCATGTCTTGGCTATTGTGAATAGTACTGCAATGAACATATGGGTGCACGTGTCTTTTTCAAGGAAAGTTTTGTCCGGATATATGCCCAAGAGTGGGATTGCTGGGTCATATGGTAGTTCTATATATAGTTTTCTAAGGTACTTCCATACTGTTTTCCATAGTGGTTTCACCAATTTATATTCCCACCAACAATGCAGGAGGGTTCCCTTTTCTCCACACTCTCTCCAGAATTTGTCATTTGTGGACTTACTAATGATGGCTATTCTGACTGGTATGAGGTGAAACTGGTATAACTTCCTGCAGTTTTGAATCGCTGAGTTACAACTTTTTTTTTTTGGCTCTCCCAACACTTTTTAAATGAGATCTCAGTAGCGAATGCTCTCTGAATTACTAAGCTTGCCTCATTTTCCTGAGCAGACTCTGACCTGTGGAAGTACCATATGACAAAAGTTTCCCCAAAGCCTTGGGAAACCGTGGGCCAAAGTTAAGGAGTTTTCCTTCCTGCAGGCCTTCTCAGAGCTTTGACTATGTAAAGGGAATTGGGTACACCCTAGAAGGGCATCCAACATGCAGCATCACTGTTTTTCCAAGTATTTTTTGTCAAAGGGCTCACTCTCTCTCTCTTTCTTTCTTTCTTTCTTTCCTGTGCTTTTTAGGGCTGCCCCCACGGCATATGGAGGTTCCCGGGCCAGGGGCCAAATCAGAACTACAGCTGCCAGCCTACACCACAGCCAAGGCAACACAGGATCCAAGCCGCATCTACGACCCACACCACAGCTCGCGGCAACGCCAAATCTTTAACCCACTGATCGAGGCCAGGGATCGAACCTGCTTCCTCATGGATGCTAGTCAGATTCGTTAACTGCTGGGCCATGATGGGAACTCCAAGGAGTCCTTGCTTTCTAAAGCATCTCGTGGACCTAGAGCTCATGGAACTTTAAGAAACACAGTCATAGCTGAAGTCCTCTCAAGTTCCCCGTGTAAGCTCTAATCAGCACTAAATATGTGACCGATAATGATTTTATCTCTATTTTCAGAATTAAGGATAGCATTTGGGAATTGATTTTGATGGCTAGGGAAGTTATAGCTGATGGCTTATGTTTGTTTTCTCCATCTGTTTCCTACAGCCACCTTTCCTCTGGGTATTGCAGGTCATTCCAGAACGTAAGTGAAAGTGTCATTTTTGAAGGTAGCCATTAGCGAAGGGGCTTAAGGAGGGAAAGGCTGGGTTTCCTTCCAGCTCTGGCCTTTAGGAGTCTTAACTCTGAATGTATGTAAAGCAGGCTTCTTACGACTCACTCTGCTTCTCCTCCTCCTGCCCACCCCCTCCATCACGGCTCCCTCCCTCACCCAGAGGACAACAGAGGGACAATACCAAGGACAATCCCAAAGGAGGAACCCAGCACTGTCGCAGGAGGCCCCACCATAGAACAAGCATTAAGTAATCTGGATGAATTCTTATACAGTCATTAAAAATGATAATTACAATGACTTTGCAGCAACATGGAAAAATGCTTATGATATAATTAATGCTAAGTGGAAAATGCAGAACACAAAATGATCGCTACACTGTGATTACGACTTTCTCAATTACATGTTCATGGGGACAAAAACTGGAAGGGATCGTGGAAAAAAAATAAAAATAGTTTAATTTGTCGAGGATAACAGCAGCATCATGGGTGAATTTTTTCTCTCTATATTTGGCTAATGGTTCTGCAACACTGAGTAGATCTTGAAAAACTGAAAGAAAAAACAGACTAAAGAATGTGTGGACGTGGGAGAGGAAGGGCCGTCATTCTCACTTGCCTGAGGGTGAGAAAGTAGAATGTCTATAGGGTAGGAATTGTCAACCTGTTATTTTATATCAAAATGCAACTTGTTTTCCTGCTGCTTAAAAAAACGGAGCCTCATGCTTCTAGGCAATCAACCAGGCTCTGCTTGGGAAAGCCAGGCTTTGTGTTACCAATGATTCGAGACCATCATTTAAAGGGTTATTTTATCACTCCTCTAATGGGGCCTTGAAGGTCACTGAGGCTAGAAAACAACACAGAAAGAATAGAGCTTTCTGCTGGGTGAGGGTGGGGATCAAAAAAACCCAGGAGAAAGAGAAATAGGAAGCACCCGGGATGGGGCCCGTTCTCTCACTGTCACATCCCAGAGGGTCTGTAGCAGCGGGATGCCGAGGGAAGGCCTGCATCAGCCGGGGGCCTGGGGACCTCTGCAGCTGATGGCTCTAACATGGTAATGGGTGCCGCTTCTACACCTGCCCTCGGCCTGCCCGCCTCTGGTGGTCCAGCTGTGGCCTGAGTGCCACCATGCCCTGCCTGAGCTTTGGGGTGTCCTGTGGACTAGCAAGGTGGCAAAGGGCTCCTAGAGCCTGCACTGAACTTGGAGAATGTTTGGAGGCAAGCAGAGGGCAGCACAGATAGGAGGAGGCAAAGGAAGAATAATTGAGAGCACTTCCGGTTGGGGAGGCGGGGTGAATTTGTGACCGTGAGCAGGACTCCTCTAATGACACGGAGAAGCACAAAACCGCCTGGAGGAGCACAGCTGGGAGTTCATCCTGGGGAGTGGGAGTACTCCAAGCCAGGCAGCGTGAAGGGAAAGATGAGGAAGAAAGCCTGTTCCAGCCAGTGGGAGGCTGCCAAGGGAACAGGGCCTAGGAGAAGAATTGCAGGACAGCCAGCAGAGCACAAGCCAGAGGGACTCTGGAGTAATCCAGGACTCAGCATGCTGGGACGGGGGCGGGGGGGGGGGGGGGGGGTCAAGGAGAGAAGGTAAGGGACCAAGCTCTGCACCCAGGGATCTGACCATCCCCAGGGCAGTGTCTTCTGTGCCCGCCCACTGCGTGCAACAGAGGCACTGCTCAGATGCTAACTTGGTCCAGGGCGAGGATCCCGGCACCCAGATACCTGTCCGGTGTGCTGCACACCTGCCAGATACCCCCAAAGACTGAACGACCAGGAGTGTCTGAGTTCAAAAAGGTGGGTCAGGGGAGTTCCCTTGTGGTGCAGTGAGTTAAGGATCTAGCATTGTCACTGCAGTAGCTCAGGTTACTGCAGTGGTACAGGTTTGGTCCCTGGCCTGGGAACTTCCACAGGCCACAGTCACACCAAAAAAAAAAAAAAAAAAAAAAAAAAACCATAAAACAAAAAAACCCCAAGCAAGTCAGGAACGTGGTACACAGGGCATGACTAACAGCCTCCCAAAGATGTCATCCTCCTAATCCCCAGATCCTGTGACTATGCCACCTTACTTGGCCAAGGAACCTTTGAAATGGGGAGATTATCCTGGATTGTCTAGTGGGCCCTATGTCATCACAGGTGCCCTTGTAAGAGTGAGGCGCAAGGGTCAGAGTCAGAGGAGATGTGACAACAGAAGAGGCCAGAGTGATGTGGCCACAGCCAAGGAATGTGAGCAGCCTCTGGAAGCTGGAAAAGGCAAAGAAAGAAGTTGTCCTATAGAACCTCCTTCTCCTGTTCCAGAAGGAAGGCAGTCCGTCAATGTACCTATTATAGCCCAGCAAATTGACTTGGAACTTCTGACCTGCAGAACTGTAAAATAATCAATTTGTGCTATTTTTTTTTCTTTTTTTCTAAAGCTGCACCTGTGGCATGTGGAAGTTCCCGGGCTGGGGGTCCAGTCAGAGCTGCACCTGTGGTCTACACCACAACCATGACAACACCAGTTCCAAGCTACATCTGCAACCGATGCCGCAGCTTACAGCAGTACCAGATCCTTAACCCACTGAGCGAGGCCTGGGATCAAACCCACATCCTCATGGACACTATGTCGGGTCCTTAACCCGCTGAACCACAGTAAGAACTCTCAATTCGTGCTCTGTTAAGTCACCATGTTTGTGGTTATTTGTTACAGCAACAATAGAGAGAAATGCAAAAGCCCCAGAGAGGCAGCAAGTAGAGAGCTTTAAACCAGCTTCTGCTGTTCCTGGGGGTGGGGGATGGGGGACACTTAATCGTGTTAGTGATTTACATAGAGAATTTACATAGAGGAAGCATGGGCTTCTGGGTGACAGGAGAAAGATCCAAGAAGCTTTCAGCTTGTAGGCATTCCTTCCTGCTGATAGGACTTAAAAGGTCCTGAGTGCTTATTACAGACGAGGCCTTGCATGATAGGCCTGAGGTTATCCTATCTCATTTAGGTCTTAGAACAACTCTGTGATGCAGGAACTGCTGGTATCCCCATTTCACAGATGTGGAAACTGAGGCTCTGGTAGGTGAGCTTATGTACCCAAGCAGGGGAGCTGGGCTTTGAACCCGGGCCTCCTGATCCCGAGTCTGAGCTCTGAAGCCCTGCATTGCACAGTGTCATAGAAAGAAAATAGCACCGACTCCACTCTACCCCCTGGCACAGGCAGAGTGGGGGCAGAGGACCCGCATCCTGTCCAGAGAGCTGCCCTCCTGAATTAACTACCTAGAGAGGTTTAGAGGGCAGCGAGTGGGCACAGAAAGGGCCAGCTTTCTAGAATTACAAAGCCTGGACTTCAGACAACCCAAACAAGACATTCTCTGGGCTTTGAAGACGAACCCTAATGATCTAATTGTCCAAGAATATAAGGGATTGATTGACTAAATCAAAGTTTATCAATACAATAAAATACCAGGCAGCTTTTTAACACGATGATGTAGATGGTGTTGATCTATATTTATTGACATGAAAAGATGTTCCTAATACATCATTAAGTCTAAAAAGCAAGTCTCTAAACAGTATACACAGCAAGAACACTCAGACACACACAGAGAGAAAGTCTGAAATACATATACAAAAAGCATTAACAGTGATTCTCTCTGAGGCATAAGATTACAGGTGATTTTTTTTTCCTTCCGGCTTGCTTGCCTTTTTCATAAATTTTCCACCATAAAAAGAAATTGCTGGGATAATGTTTATAGAGGGAGAAACGAAATTTAGTCCTTGCAAGCAAAGGGGTGCAGTGTTAAGAAGTGCTGTGTGCAAAGATAAGAGTGTACAAAAATTTCTGTATCTAGTAGATGGAGTACTGATAAACTGACATAAACGGAATCCTCACGACCACCCAGTAAGGTAAGGACTGCAGCCCCCATCATGTCAGACTTTTTTTTTTTTTTTCTTTTTAGGGCCACACCCACAGCATATGGAACTTCCCAGGCTAGGGGTTGAATCAGAGCTGCAGCTGTCAGCCTACACCACAGCCACAGCAGCAGGATCCGAGTAGCATCTGTGACCAATGCTGAGGCTCAGGGCAACACCAGATCTTTAACCCACTGAGCAAGCAAGGTTACAGATACTATGTTAGGTTCTTAACCCGCTGAGCCACAAGGGAAACTCCTCAGATTTTTTTCAATGGAGGCTCAGAGAGACTGAGTAATTTGCCCCCAGAGGTACCCAAACTGAAGGCATTAGGCTGGGATTTAACCCACATCTGCCTGGATCCAGAGCTGACCCTCTTCACCACGTGACTCTGCAATATGTTACCTGCAGTGTCGAGAGGGCTCCTGGGAAGCAGAGATGCACAAGGAACCGAAGTGGACCAGAGGATGCTGAGGGTCAAAACAATGAAGAGGAGAGGAAGGGCAAGAGCGTGTTATCCCCACGTCTCTGGAGTAAGGGTACCAGTTCCCTCCAGCAGGATTTCGCACACTCAGCCTAACTGATGTGGGGCTGCAAGAAGGTTGTAGGAGAAAAAGAGAGTGGTCTGCAAATTAACACAGGGAAGATTGACAGTGTTCTTGGTCTTTACTTCGGGAGACATCAGAGCGCTCTCTCAGTCACGACAACAAAAGTGTCTCCAGACATTACCAGCCATCCCTTGGAGAGCCCAGCCTCCCTCGGGGGGGGAATGGCCGCCCTGGAAAATTCCTACCACCAGGATGACACGAGGGTGGTCCTGGAACATGGTTTGTTATTTACTACATATATTCGTGTACATAGTAAATAACACAGGGCGAACCATACGGTTTGTTCCCCTCCTCTGTTCTCCCCAACTAATCCTATAGTCCTTAGATCTTCCAAGATAAAACAGCTCCTTCCGGCATCGTTAAAGACAAATGTCCTAACTGCTGAGTCTCAGGTGACATTGGGGGCTGTTACTCTGATCTCCAGAAAGGACAGAAACTCAAGTTGCCTCCCTTCAAGAATGTCCTCACAACCTCTGGTGGGGTTCAGACCCCACATTCCCTGAATTAAAAGTTAAGGGAAGCTGGGTTTTTTCTTGTAAATACCAAGCTGTGCAGTCATTACAAGCTTGCTTGGAGATCATCAGGGCTGACACTTGCTGTCCGGGCAGAGTTTACTGGGGACCACCCACAAAGTTGACTCCAGGACCCAAAATGACACTGCTAAGGAATCTAATCCCCAAAGGTAGATTTCATTCCAACAAATTGCACACAAGTGGTCTCCTGCTGGTTTAACTGTTGCCTGGAAAGACGAGCCCTGCTGCATCAGTGGCAAGAGTGTTAGCACAAAGCAGCCAAACCATAAACAGAATGCAACTGCCATGTCTGGGACCACAAAACTTGAATGTCTCAGAGAGAAAGGAACTCCTTTTATATTAAATTAAAATGTGACTAGGAGATGGGGTTGGGTACACCACCTGTGTCCTAACTCATTTTCCCTTTGAATCAAAGACCAAAAATAGGAGTTTCCCATTGTGGCTCAGTGGTAATGAACCTGACTAGTATCCATGAGGATGCAGGTTTGATCCCTGGCTTCGCTCAGTGGGTTAAGGCTCTGCCGATGCCGCAAGCTGCTGTGTAGGTCGCAGATGTGGCTCAGATCTGGCGTTGCTGTGGCTGGGGCATAGGCCGGCAGCTGCAGCTCTGATTCAACCCCTAGCCTGGGAACTTCCATATGCCACAGGTGGGGCCATAACAAGAAAGAAAAGGTAATGACCAGAACAGGTATTTTCCCCTTTGCATCGAAGACTCTTGTAAACTGTTTCCTGCAGGGCCCGGTGTTCAAAAATGAACCAAAATTGGAGAGAACCGGTATCCGGATTTTATCCTCACTCAGTAAGTGTGTTTCTATGGCTCCAAAGGGCATTCAGTTTACCCCTCCCAATCCCCCTAGAAAAAAAAAAATCAAATGTTTAAGTAAGAACTGATGAGAACTGAGTTTTTTTTAAGTCTCAGAGGGTAAAGTCTGACCATAATTTCAATGTAAACCAACACTTTTCCAAGGTTGTCTCAGAGGCTGATACTGTCTTAGGATGCATTAATAGAGTTTACTGCTTGAGTTAAAGGAGGTGACAGTCTTAGGATCAGGTGATCTGACCGCATGTGGAGAACAGGTGTTCTCAGGTTGACAATGAGATGGGCATCTGTGATGGTTGGTCCTTGGCATCCATTCCGCTCTTTAAGGAGTGGCACACCCACAGCATGGCACCATCTTTGGGTAGTAAAATCTAACCCAGGTGCTTGGTGAAGGAGGGGCTGCTGACTCGCATCCTCACCAACTCTTCACCCTGAAGGCAGGAACCTGTGTCTTATCTCTCTTCTGTCTCCCCAGCAGGGCTGAAATCTGTGCCAAGCTCCTCAAGGGGACACGACAAATGCCTGGTGGACTCTCAGAGAAATCCTGGTAGAGGCTCTGTCTCTACATTAAGAAGCCAAGTGTTGGGGGAAAACAAAGGCAAGACATTTGGATCAGTGATTTTCAAACTGTGGGTCTTAATAGTTTATTAAGTCAGTTTAGTGAGTTCGTTAACAGTAATACTTTAAATGAAAATAAAGAGGGAGTTCCCGTTGTGGCTCAGTGGTTAATGAACCCGACTAGTATCCATGAGGACGCAGATTTGACCCCTGGCAAATCCCTCAGTGGGGTAAGGATCCCGCGTTGCCCTGAGCTGTGGTGTAGGTCGCAGACACGGCTTGGATCTGGCGTTGCTGTGGCTGTGGTGTAGGCCGGCAGCTGTACCCCCAATTGGACCCCTAGCCTGGGAACCTCCGTATGCCTGTGGGTGCAGGCTGAAAATGACAAAAGACAAAAAAAAAAAAAAAGAAAGAAAGAAAGAAAGGTTGAGGGTGCATCCCACCTGCCTCGTATACCTCCACTGGCAACTCCTGAAACCCAGCTCTGTACTGTGCCCCTCAGCTGATGGAGGCTAAAGAAAATCACACAGCCAATGCCCACCAGTCTTTTTTTGGCCACGCCCACCACATGCAGAAGTCTTCCCACCAGGGATGGAACCTCCACCACAGCAGTAACCAAAGCCACAGTGGTGACAATGCCAGGTCCTGAATCCACAGAGCCATCAGGGAACTCCCCACCGGTCTTCGTGTAATTCGTGTTCCTGACCTTGACTGGGTCCTCATGCTGCCTGGTCATCACACTTCATTCCCCACCCAGCTGCACCACCATCCTCCTAGAGACGGCCATGCTCTCTTCTCAGCCCCCAGTACCTCCTCTCTCATCTCTGTTCTCGGCTGTTCCTCCTACCTCACTGAGAAAACCAAAAGTCTCAGAAAAAGCACTGCCATGGTTGCCGCCTCCACGTCTACTCACCCACTGGCATCTCTCCCTTAAACTCGGCTTTCCCCACCTTTCTTTTTTTACTTTTTTCTTTTTTGTCTTTTGTCCTTTTAGGGCCACACCCGCGGCATATGGAAGTTCCCAGGCTAGGGGTCGAATTGGAGCTGTAGCCGCTGGCCTACACCACAGCTCACGGCAACGCCGGATCCTTAACCCACTGAGTGAAGCCAGGGATCGAACCCTCAGCATTATGGTTCCTAGTGGGATTCGTTTCCACAGCGCCACGATGGGAACTCCTCCCCGCCTTTCTATGCAGGGACCGCCCTTGCCCCTACAGAAGAGCAGCCTCTCCAGCTACACCGTGGATCCCACTCAAGGACACGGCCCACAACCCCCTCTCCCTATGTCGTCAAAAGTTTCCTCTTCTACTGGATGATGCCCACTGGCATGTTATTTCTCCCATTTTGAATTCAAAAATAAAAAACCTTTCCTCACTCTGCTTTCCCTCCAATTAACAAAACTCCTTATGAGAGTCATCGGTATTCTGGCCATCCCACTGTGGCACAAGGGATTGGTGGCATCTTGGGAGTGCTGGGACACAGGTTCGATCCCCGGCCTGGCACAGTGGGTTAAGGATCCAGTGTTGCCACTTAGGTTGAGACTGAGGCTTGGATCTGATCCCTGGCCTGGGAGCTCCATATGCCATGGGGCAGCCAAAAATGTAAAAAAAAAGAAAGAAAGAAAGAAAGAAAAAGAATTGCCGGTATTCCTTTGCCAAATCCTCTCTTCTATCTCTTGTACACTCCTTCCAATCCAATGATGACTACATCACTCCACCAAAATTGCTCTTGTCCAAGTCACTAGTGACATCCTTGTGGCTGAATCTGATCGCCAATGCTCCGTGCTCGTCCCTGCGCTTCCCTGAATGTGGCTGCCCCTTCCTCCTCCTTAGAGCACTTTGCTCACTTGGTTTCCAGGCCACCACTCTTGCAGCCTTCCTCCTACCCCGTAGCCATCCCTTCTCATTTTCCTTCACCTGCTCCTCTAGATCTCCCCAACCTGCTCATCCTGGAGGTCCTAGGGCTCAGTGTTGGGGTCTCTTCTCCTCTCTACATGCGCAGAGACCCCAGCTGTACCCCGCCCCACCCCATCCTCAGGATCTCATTCAATCTCAGTGGCTCTCAATCCTCCCAGGTTTTCACCTCCACCTAGACGTGCTCTCTGAACTCCAGACTCACAGATCCAAATGCCCAGTCACCCTTCCCATTTGGATACCTAATAGAGACAACCTACACTGATAGCCTACCTTTAGCCACCCCCAAAATCCGTCCTGCAAAGTCTTTCTCATCCCAGTGGCAGGGCAACTCAGCCCTTCCAGTTGTTCCGATCAAAAACCTCCCAGGCATCCTTTACTCCCTTTCTTTCACACTCTGACTCTACCTCCAAGATATACCTAGAATCCAACAGCTTCTCACCCCCTGCACCAAGATCCTCATCCTTCAAACCACCATCACTTTTTATTTCGATTACCTTGCCCCCTTACTATCTATCCCCAACCTCAGAGTGAGTCTATTAAAACATACATCAGATCGTGTGATTCCTCTGTTTACCCCCGCCAGTAGCTCCCAGCTCACTCACTACTATATGAGGTCACCACCCTTAACCAGATTCTTCCAAGGTCTCATTAACTGCATCTCGCCCCACCCCACCCACATGATGGCTCCAGAGATGACACTTGTTGGAGGCTCCCTGAATAGATGTCATTGACATGGACAATCTGTTTATTAGAACCTGTTACAACCAGCGAGTCATTTCATTCATAAATAATCAACTAGCCCTCATCCTGGAATCCGTTTGACTAATTCAGGTCAGGTGTGATCCCGTGACCTCCAGGTGAGCAGAGGCGTATCCGATTTGCCACCCCCAGAGCCATCTGACCTCTGGCTTTTGAGTCCCCACGTTCCAGGATATTCTCTTCCCTGCCAGATCTCCAGCCACCCAACTCCATGCAGGTGCACAGATCTGAATCTGCAGCCACAGCAGCGCCTGCTGGTATGGGCGCAGCTGTTTCTTTTCATGAGCCTCTTTTGTGCAGTGACATATCTGAAAAAAAAAAAGAGAGAGGAGGAGCATATTGGGTTTCAGGAGATGAACCAGCTGGCTTAAGACAGAGGAAGACAAAAAAGATGACATGGTCAATGGGACACTTTTCATGAGAATGTAGTTCCAGAAATCCAGATCCATGCAGGGTGTTGCCTGGGCTAATCTTGCCCCTAAGATAAGGATTAAGGAGATGCTGCCCATACAGATGCAAGCTTTGCAAATAGTCCCCTAAGTCTGGCATGTAGAGACAGCTTTGGGCGCTCAGACTCAGAATACTGTCGCGATAACCCTGGTTTCAAATTCACTTTGCGTTCTTTCTTGAATTTTTTTCCCCAGGTGCCGAGGAAAATGACCACAACAGCCTCTTACTCAACAACATCAGTGCTGACTGCTTGAGGACTTGGTTAGCTAAATTGGCAGTGGTGCCAACATGTGGCTTTTTGACCTTGTAATTGCAAATAGGGAGCTGTTTGTTTTCTCAGAAATGTCTAAAACATGGGGACAGGTATAAAGTTTCCACACAGCCAACTTCTTTGCTTCTTTCTGATCTAAACAAACTGCTTCCCACAGCTGGACCAAGAATTTCCTTCCACTCCCCTCTTTTTGAGCAGTCCCAAGCTTGGAGATTTCCAAGATGGAATTTGGCCATGTCTCATATGTGGCAAAATCTTAAACCGACACTTCTTGATGCCAGAAGAATAGCAGCTTGACCCAGAAAGAAATCAAAGCTGCATTTCTATTAAGCAAGATTTATTAACATTGTAGAAAAGAGATCATTTTGGTAATGATCAAATATACGGGCTTCAACCAATTAAAGCTTTGAATCAAATAACCACAGATAGAATCCCTCACTGGAGCTAAAAATTGCAGCAAATGACATTTGAAATCTTTTTTCCCCTAACTGTAGGAACTGAAGGTCAAAACAAGTCGTCAGTATAGCATTTGATCTTCTGAGCTCAAAGTGCGCTTGCTCCAAACTGCAGAGCCTTGAACTCAAATGGGACAATATCTGTTCTGCCCAAATTAGCTAAACAGAATTTGCCATGAAACTCCATAACCTAATGTCTGCAGCAATAAAAAACTGAGTCCTGGCCAAGCTATAGGGAAGGAAGTCAGGGGCTAGAATAAAGTAAGCTCCAAACAACCAACCTGGGTTCTTACCCTAATATCATCCATCATCCCTTAGTCTGGTTGGCCCTGTTGGTTAACAAGTACTAATCAAGAGACCAAGGCCTCTGTGGGGCCTCGAGTTCTGCTCAAGTTTCAATCCAAGACCGATCTTTCCCTTTGTCGCACATCTTAAAAGCGCAAGTCCTTTCTCTTCAAGGAGCAAGCAGCCCATCAAAAGGGAGGGGGAAGGCATTCCTGCTACGGCGCAACAGGATCAGGGGTTTCTCTGCTGAGCCAGGATGCAGGTTCAATACCCGGCCCGGCATAGCAGGTTAATGGATCCAGCATTGCCACAGCTGGGGTGTAGGTTGCAGCTGTGGCTTAGATCTGATCCCTGGCCAGGGAACTCCATATGCCCAGGGACAGTCCAAAAGAAAAAAAAAAAGGGAGGGGGCAGGATTGCTGCACCTTTGCTAAAACAACTTAAATCAAAGTTTTCACTATTGATTGGGAGCCCAGCATCATCAAAGAGGGGAAGGAGAGAAGGCTACTATGGATTCTAGAATAAAATATGGAGTGACTATCCCATTCAAAAGAGGCCCCAATTTTCATATTTTAATGTAATGAATATGCATTTTGTACCCAGCAATTATTCATGTTTAATGTCATAATAATAATCCCTTGCATTTTTATAGGGCTTTACAATTATAATATACTTTCACACATGTTAATATTTCTTACCTTAGTATGTGACAAGGCAGATATTATCATCCCCCCTTGCAGATTGAACAAGAAGAAACTGACGCTGAAAGAGCTCAAGTAATCTTCCCAAAGTCCTGCTATGAAGCAATTAGAGAAACACCAGGTCCAATGTCAGGTGGTTACCCCTCCACACTAGCTCCTAGAAGAGTGGATTTTAACACTTGCCCCTGGAGAAATACCAAAAAGTTCAGAGTTGCCACTCTGATCAATCTCATATGTGCAGATGAAACACAAGAAGAAATACTGGTTTTCCTTCCCTGTCTCCACGCCCACCCCAGCCAAGCACAACCGTGTCCATATGACTACAACCAAAAGAACAAAACAGTCCACCGCACTGATTCTTCTCACCAGCCACTTAAGGATCAGGGGCCCAAGAGCTAAATAATTCTTGATGCTCCTCCTCCCTCACCCCACTCTCATACCTACTCCCTGTGTTGGAAGGCCCTGGAGGGCAGGAACTGGGTCATATTTGCCTTGGGATGGTAGACACTTGGTAGATAGAGCTCATGTCACTTAGCAGCTATTTACTAACTAGTCACTCCTTGTTCATCTGGAAAAGTAAGCAAGTATCCTGGGGTAGAGCAAGGAGCATAGCATGGATCACCTTGCTTCTTCACAAATCACCATCCACCAGGCTCCCAGAATGTAGACTCTCCTCTGAGAGAACATAAGAGGCAGGATCCAAGGTCACGAGGACAAACACAGGGGTCTATATACAAACACAGCATCTAAGCTTTGAACTGACCTACTATTTCCTGTCTGAAGGATTTTACACATGGACTAGCCCTTGCTACTGAACATCACGATGTATAAAGAGAATAAGGTTTAGACCCCACCCCGGGTGGAGGGGCGGGGATTGAAGGAAGCTGCTCATCTCTAAGGCAGATCCATGACGGGGACCAGCAGTACAGCACCTATTCTGACACTGAAAGAGGACAGGCACAGGTACAAGCTGCAAACCAGGGAAGGATGAGACAAGGAGTATTAGGAGCGTCCATCAATTAAAGGAGGAATAGAAAATATGTGGCCCTGGGGAGTCTCTTCTTTGACCTGTCCACAGCAGATGTCACCAATGGACACAGCCCCCATTCCACACAGCCAGGGATTCTGACCTTGCTTGACACCCCACTTCAAGGGGTCCCCATCATTCAGTTGGAATCGGCAAGCAAAATGTCACCTGTTTGCCATCCCTGCATTTACAACCATTTCCTCTTGGTGGAAATCACATTTCACGTATTAGAACTAAATCATGCTGCGTTCTCATACTTCCCTGATTCCAAGATTCCTGACATCAGCTCTGCAACCCAGTTCTGATCTCCTGGATTCTTGATCTCAACCCCCATTGCTGTCTGCTCCTTCCCAGTCCCCCAAACCCACCCTTAGACCCTGACCAGGGGTTCTAACCAGGGCCTGGTGACCCGCCCCCACTCCTGATTCCTGCGCCGCCTGGCAGCCTGCTTGTCATTCCTCTCCCGACTCAAATTCGCCCAGCCACCAGCTGGGGCTCAGCACCAAGTACCTTGACCAGGTCAAGATTCCATTCCACACGTACCAAACAGCAGCACAAGGTCCCAGAAGAGCTGAGATAAGCATGGCCCAGTGGGAAAATTCCAGACTAATAAAGGAGAAAGGGAGAGGCTAATCAATGGTCTACAAAACCTCCCTGGACTATGGAGTTTCTCTGGAGGCTGGGCCCCGTCTTTATCCCTTCAGAGAAAGTGAAAGATTCCAGTCCTGGCTTTTTCTGCTTTATGGTAAAGTTTCTGCCTTCGAGGTAAGGAGCAGATGTTTCCTAAGCTCCGAGGGATTTATCGGCCTTGTTCACACCTTCAACAGACAGTTCATTGCAGGTTTAATTTATACAGTTCTGTTTCACTGGTGGGACAATAACTCTGGCTCCATCCTAAGTCACAAAATGGCGGCAAACAAGAAAGCCAGGCTGCCCTTTGCCAGGCCTGCTCTGTGTCTCTGCCTGCTCCCTCCCCTCCAAGCGACTTCCAGGTACTGCAGTTCACATATTCTCCGAATCTAGACAATAAAGTCAATCTCAGATTTGCAACTTCCTGCCAAGAGAGGCTCTGGCACAGCAGGGAGCGTGTCAACTGGGAAGCTGGGGGGCTGGGTTCAAAGCGCAGCTCTGCTAGCAAATTGCTTCCCCTCTCTGAGCCTCAGTTTATTCATCTGTGACCTGAGGGGGCTGAGCTTAATGATTTATTTATAAGACCCCTTCCAGCTCTGACATTCTGTTAAACTGGGGTTTTTCAGTAAAGGGAGGCTTTTGACTTCTGCTCAGGTGATACCCTCCAACTCCCCACAAGGCCCCTCCGCTGCTCCCCCACCCTTTAGGCTTAACCAGCAGAGGGGGAATCACTCCCAGCTGCTGGCAGCCTAATCCAGCTGCCATGTGGGGAGTTTTGTTACGCCTATTTCACAGTGGGTCATGTCAAGTCAACATGTATTTCCTAAGTGCCTCTGACAAGCCCAGAAAGAGGGTGGAGCTCCCTGGGACCTCAGTGACTTCATCTGTGAAATGAAAGGCTTATGATGCTTGCTGGGCCTCCAAGGTGCCTCCCAGCTCTGAAGTCCTGAGATTCAGGAATCCACGGGGGACGGGGGGCCCCATCCCCGGGTGGCCCACTGCCAGCCCCACCCCTGATGTGGCCCGGGTCCAACTCCCTTCAAGCCTGTGCACCTGGGGCCACACGTGGGCAGAGTAACCCCAAATCCAGCTATAACCTCGTGGGAGACTCTGTGTGTGTGTGTGTGTGTGTGTGTGTGTGTGTGTGTGTGTGTGAGAGAGAGAGAGAGAGGCAAACACAGTCACACCTCTAACACTTCACCACGGCTCAGTCTCAGCCCTGCCCCCTCCCCAGCCCTCCCAGCCTCTGGGCTACACACCCTAGCGAGGGGGGGAGAGGCAGATGCTGGTCTAGATGGTGTGATTTGAAGAAAGTTTCCCACCCCCCACACCCCAGTCTCTCTCTCACAGACCTGCCTGAAATCCTCATCACAGGCACTCCGTTTCTTTGCATTCAAGCATCTTGCTTCCAGAAGTTTCCTGTTAAATGCAAGTGTGCACAAAAGGATAGGGTGTCCTCAGCCTGGGGACTTCTTTTCCCAGGGCCACCCTCTCACCGCTAACAGGCGCCAGCTCCCAGGGCCGCCCCACAGCCCCCCAAAGCATCCGACAAACACAAGAACTTCCCCCACCAGGAGAGAACCACAAAATTCAAGTTGAGGAAGGAAAAACTAAACAGGAATGAGGAGTGAACAGGCATTCTGCCTAACTTCCACCCGGATTTATTTTATGTCTTCCACACGGAGCGAGGGAAAGAGGATTGGAGAAGAAACGAGTTGGAGAACAGAGGGGTAAGGGATCCCGTAATAGTGATTTCCAAACCCACTGTGCTCTTAGGGTTTTTAAGGAATAAAACTTCTCAGAAGGGTCGTGAAGCCCCATCGCTGTTTGTTTGGCTTGGCTCCGTGTACCTCTCCTTAGATTACTGCACATGTTTATTATTGAAATTGGAATGAAAAAAATTAATTTTGAGTGGATACGTTTTGAGGGATAAGTGTAGATACACAGATGGAAACCGCAGAGAGAACAAATTCGGATTCACTCTCCGCCCTCCCTTCAGACGCCAGAAGGAAACATGGCGTCACCCTGATTTCAGCCTGTGGTAAACGCTTCTGAAGAGACAGTTGTTAAATCTGAAAGACGGCATGAAAGGAAACTGTGAAGACTGTTTCTTTTTTCTATAAATATTCTTAAAACCAAATCAGTTCCCATTTGCTGTAGATGGAATTGCACTTTCCCCCCTCCCCCAACAAAAAAATTCTTCTGTTGAAGCCCTAACCCCAAGGTGACTATATTTGGGGACAGGAGGTAATGAAAGTTAAATGAGGTGATAAGGGTGGAGCCCTGATCTTATGGTGTTCTTTTGTGTTTTGTTTTTTGTTTGCTTTTTAGGGCCACCTCCATGGCATATGGAGGTTCCCAGGCTAGGGGGCAAATTGGAGCTGCAGCTGCCGGCCTAGACCACAGCCACAGCCACAGCCACGTCAGATCCAAGCCACGTCTGTGACCTACCTTATGGTGTCCTTCGAAGAGGGAGCAACACCAGAGATTTCTCCTTCTGTGCACGCACAAAAAGGAGGGTGCGTGAGGACACAGCGAGATGGCACCATTTCCAAGCCAGGAAGAGAGGTCTCACTAGAAACCAAATTTTCCAGAAGCTTGATCTTAGACTTCTAGCCTCCCAGAACTGTGAGACCATATGTGTCAGTTGCTTAAAGCCACCCAGTCTGTGGTCCCTTGTTTTGGCAGCCCCGGCTGACTAATATGCTTCTGCCTGAGGGCTGGGGGTAAACAGTCAGCTAACAAATGAGGATTAACTCCTTTTCTAGATACTGGGTTTATGGCAAGAAATAGGACTCTGTCCCCAGCAGGGGTGGGGCAACCTTCTCATAATACCACTCTCAGTGGGTTCTAGAATCCACAGCTTATTTCCTGAACATGCAGCCTCCAGACCTACGTGGCTGCCTCCCTCAGAGCCGGTAGAAGCTGTGCTTGATAGCTGGCTGAGGAAGGCAGGGAGTGAACTTTCTCCCCCCTCCCCAGTGTTGCCTCGGCAGCTACAAGGCCATCGAGTCCAGATTTGACCTGTCAGGAGTAAAGAGAGTGATACTGTGCAGAAATCAGAATCAGCCCTCATCCCTCATGAACAAACCCAAGGAGGCCAGGCAGCTAGGATGCGCCCGCAGACCTGAAACGGCTTCTGGAGCCAAAAAGGACCAGTGACAAGTCTGACGCCTCGGGGTAGGGACAAGTTCAGCACAGTTACCCTCAGGAAGCCACAGGAGACAGAAAGAGGAAAATCAGGGATTTTCAAGGGAAATGTGGGCTAGTGTGGGGTTAAAGAAAGACATCAGACTGTGCCTGAAAGCTGAGACAACTTGCCTGTCTTCTGAACAAACACTGGTTAAAATTAAGAACAGAAATCTGTACTTGATAAAAGAAAAAAAAATGTTTCAAAGCTTTGAAAGAGGAGGAGAAGGAAGTCAGGCGAGTTTTCTATTTTTGCCCAGTAAATATTTACATCAAAAAATTCCAAAGTGCGTCACTGTCAAAATAAGGCGATGTATGTATCCACTGGTACTAAGAAGGGCATATAAACTGGGGAGCCCTGGGGAGATGGCAGAAGAGGGGGCTTGATCTGTAGAGTTTGCTGATTTCTGTGTTGTAAATATTCCTGCCGAGGCTGATCTTAAGCTACCAAAATTTTCAAAATGAGCTTGCAAGATATCTGCCTGTTTATCCATGGCCCCTGGCAGGCCAGCATGACCTGGCTCTAATATACTTCCTCTAGAAGGCATACAACCAGGTAGCAGGTGACAGGGCACAACCAGCTGGGAGGGCCAGAGGCCCAGTGAGCAGAAAGGGGAGGGCCCCAGAGGATGACGTCAAGAACAGGGGCTGATTTTTCTCTGTGGGATGCGTCACCTCACATGCATTAATGGAGGTCCACTGTCACGGTCACTTGGCTACCCTCCTCAGAGGGGACAAGTGCACTTCCATTCTTTGGGAAGCGCTATCCCATCTCCTGGAAAATGCAAAACCGCTACCCAGAGCCCAAGGGAGGAGGAGTAGCCACAGAGGATCCCTTAACCCCACCCCACTTTGAAACTTCTAAAATGCCAACAAGAGTTCCTGTGGTGGCTCCACGGGTTACAAACCCAACTAGTATCCATGAGGATGCAGGTTCGATCCCTGTCCTTGTTCAATGGGTTAATGATCCAGTGTTGCTGTGAACTGCGGTGTAGTTCACAGATGTGGCTTGGAACCCACATTGCTGTGTCTGTAGTGTAGGCTGGCAGCTGCCTCTCCAATTTGACACTTAGCCTGGGAACTTCCATATGCCACAGGTACACCCCTGAAAATCAAAAAGCAAAATGAAATAAAATGCCAACAAGAACTCAAAAAACTAAAAATAGAACTATCAGGAGTTCCCATCGTGGCGCAGTGGTTAACGAATCCGACTAGGAACCATGAGGTTGCGGGTTCGGTCCCTGCCCTTGCTCAGTGGGTTAACGATCCGGCATTGCCGTGGGCTGTGGTGTAGGTTGCAGACGAGGCTCGGATCCCGCGTTGCTGTGGCTCTGGCGTAGGCTGGTGGCTACAGCTCCGATTCAACCCCTAGCCTGGGAACCTCCATATGCCGCGGGAGCGGCCCAAGAAATAGCAACAACAACAACAACAACAACAACAACAAAAAGACAAAAGACAAAAAAAAAAAAAATAGAACTATCATAAGATCCAGCAATCCCACTCCTGGGCATCCATCCATAGGGAGTCATAATTCAAAAAGATACATACACCCCAGTGTTCATTACAGCACCATTTACAATAGCCAAGACATGAAAGCAACCTAAAGGTCCATCAACAGAGGAGTGGATAAAGAAGATGTGGTACATATATACAATGGAATATTACTCAGCCGTAAAAAAGAATGAAACAATGCCATTGCAGCAACACGGGTGGACCTAGAAACTATCATACTAAATGAAATTAGAGTGAAAGACAAACGTCATTTGATATCACCCATATATGGAATTTTTTTTAAAGCATACAAATGAACTTTTTTGCAGAACAGAAACAGACTCACAGACTGAAAATCTTATGGTTACCAAAGGGGGCAGGTGAGGGGGAGAGAGGAGGAGGGATGGACAGGGGGTTCAGGATTGGCATAGGCTCACTGAGGTATATGGAATGATTGGTCAATCAGGACCTGCTGTATAGTACAGAGACCTCTACCCAGGGTTCTGTGATAATCCATGTGGGAAAAGAATCTGAGAAAGAATGGATATGTGTGTATGTATGACTGTGTCACTTTGTTGTACAGCAGAAATGATCACAGCCTTGTAATTTAACTATACTTCAATAAAACTTCCAACTAAAAGGAAAAAAAAAAAGGGAAGGAAGAGAGGGAGTTCAACTTAGAAAAGATCTTGACCAATCATTGTGAAACCAATCAAACCCAACTTTCCCAAGGACCCTAAGAAAAATGCCTATTTCTCCTGGAAAGGGAAGAAGAGGAAAAGAATTCCTGAAATCCATTTTCGGACATGTTCTGAGTGTGTCCTCATATTCCTCCCCCCAACTCCGTCACCCCTGACCCCCAGCACAACCCAACAGGACAGGAGCAATTCTAATTCCATCACTCACCTACCCCTGACCCTCTGTAGATGGTTCTGATGGGCCGACCCACCCTCTAGACACTCATGAAGAATCCACTTAGAACTTCTCTCTAGAGTCTAATCTTTAAATGGACTACAAACATATGCTTTTATTTCTAAAACAAAACCAAAAGCAGAAGCCAGGTCTGGGGTTTACTCCTCTCTGGCTTGCCTTCCAGGACCTGGCACTAGGGCTCCATGCTTGGTCAGTGTTCAATACATCCTCCTCCTATTTAATTCTTCCTCTGGAACTCCCTAGGGGCTTCTCTCTGAGGATATATGCCAGTTACTTCCAGGGGGTTATGACAATCTACTCTTTGGTCCATGAGTCAGAGTACTGGGCAGAATGTGAGCTGGCACCAGTAAGCTTCAAATAATACCCAACGACTTTAGATTATAACTAAAGAATAGAATACAATTTAAATTGTATACAATTATATACAATTTAAAGTTTCTTGTCATATATACGCAAGTTATCCATTTTAAAGTACACGTAGATAATATACTTAAACAGTGTATATGTAAGAAGATACAGCCAGTATGAATGATGCATAGATTTCCAGCAGCCCTCTGGTTGTGCTTCTAGCTGAAAACTCCAGCATTTCCTTGCACTAAGGCAATCACAGCTAAGAAGCCATTTAGTGGGAACGACCAAAGGAGAAAGGGTGACCTCTGCTGGTGAAATGAAATCTTTATAACCTGGTTCTTTTCCCCACCTCTGCACAGAAAAAAGTGAGCAGAGCTGGGAGGTGGTAAGCATGGGACAGGGCCTCCCCTAAACAAATGACCATTTTTCCACCTTTGTCCCTCTTACAGTCTCTTCAGCAAAAGACCATTGGTTTAAGAACACTTTAATGATGTGTAGAAGTGAGATTCCACTGGGTTTTTACTGCTTAACAATTATTCTCTAGAAAAAAAAAAGAATGCTTTTATTCAATCATTTGTTTTCTTTCTTTTTCTTTTCTTTTTTAAATACCTCATTAATGAAAGGAAGAATTCGCAGTCGATTTTGAAACGTAGGTAGGATCAGTGAAAAAAGTGCAGTCCCCAAATGTCCCATTAAGGTTTACATTTAGGAGTTCCCGTCGTGGTGCAGTGGTTAACGAACCCGACTAGGAACCATGAGGTGGTGGGTTCCATCCCTGCCCTTGCTCAGTGGGTTAACGATCCGGCGTTGCCGTGAGCTGTGGTGTAGGTTGCAGACGCGGCTCGGATCCCGCGTTGCTGTGGCTCTGGCGTAGGCTGGTGGCTGCAGCTCCGATTCAACCCCTAGCCTGGGAACCTTCATATGCCGCGAGAGCGGCCCAAGAAAATGGCAATAAGACCAAAAAAAAAAAAAAAAGGTTTACATTTATTTGTCAGATAAATGCACATTTTAGGAAGTAAAAATTAAACATTTTCAAATAGCACCTACATTTTCCAATGCAGTGTTTTACGAAAAATGTGAAATAAGTGACTTTGCTTTAAAACTCAAAAATGCTCAAAAGCAAATCATTTCCATAGCACCCTCGGTTATACTGCTCAGTTTCGCCCCTCCGCGGATCTTTCATCACCTTTGAAGAGCAAAAAGCCTGCGTTGTTGCTACTGGCTTTCTAAAAGTCTTCGACTCTGAGTCAGACTTTCCCTGATCCTAGACGCCACTTTGGTCTTTGGCTTTGCCAAGTTTAAAGGAAAATACTTCAAGTTTTCCAGAGAAAGCCTGGACAGGAGCTTTTAAAACTCCTCATTTTTTAAATTGTCTCATGCTGCTGCACCTGTAATTATTACGGAGGTGTAATCAGGCTGGTTGGAGGGAGGAAAAGAAAAGGGGACACACCCGAGAGCAGACTCAGAGCCCCATTCAGAATTACATAAGCTGGATTAAATTGGGGGGAATCATCTATCTTTGGGGAACCATGATAATACGAGACATCAGTATCCAGCATAAGAGAACACATGCATTATCTTTACCAATAAAACTGAATGTTCGCATTAACTAAGGTGTTTATTTAAATGCGTGTTTACATGCCTTACATAAGCCCAAAACCGGGTCTTTGTCAGGTGCTTCTCTTAAGCCAGTGCACTTCTCTCAGGCTGATGAGACGCCAGAGTCTTTCAGTCAACACCTCTTTGGCAATCTGGCAGAGAGGACTGAGAAGGGGAAGGAGTAAACTTAATATTAATTGGTTGGGCTGCTGTCCTGGACCCAAACTGGAGTGAGAGAGAAGAAGAATGGTAGAAGCAGTTGGGATAGGCTTTCATTCTTAGCACATGACGTGACCCCTGTTCCCCCTTGTTTTTTTTTATAGCATATAATGCATGTATTCATTCTTTTCGAAGAATACGAAAGAGATCTAAATTCCTTGAAGGCAACATTTTTTGTCTCGTCTTATGAAAAAGAAAAAGAAAAAAATGTAGATACAGAATTAAGAAATGAGTGAATACTAAACGTTAGCATTTATTTAAATGCTAGTATGCATTTGAGATTTGTTTTCTTTTGGTTTTTAGGGCCACACCCGCAGCATATGGAAGTTCCCAGGCTAGGGGTCCAATCAGAGCTGCAGCTGCCAGCCTACACCACAGCCATAGCAATGTGGGATCCAAGACGCACCTGCAACCTACACCACAGCTCATGGCAACACCGGATCCTTAACCCACTGAGCAAGGCCAGGGATCAAACCTGAAACCTCATGGTTCCTAGTCGGAGTCTTTTTTGCTGTGCCACAGCGGGGAACTCGTAAGATTTTTAAAATAGGAGCTCCCTTGGTGGCGCAGCAGAAATGACTCCGAGTAGCATCCACGAGGGTGCAGGTTCCATCCCTGGCCTCACTCAGTGGGTCGGGGATCTGGTGTTGCCATGAGCTTCAGACGCAGCTCAGATCTTGTATGGCTATGGCTGTGGCATAGGCTGACAGCTCCAGCTCCAATTCGTCCCCTAGCCTGGGAATTTCCATATGCCATGAGTATGGCCCTAAGAGAAAAACAAAAACAAACACCCAAAAAAGCAAGATTTTAAAAATAAACATAAGACTAAAAACTCAAGTAGTTGGATTTAATATTAATGACAAGAACTATTAATAATGAAAGAAATATATTCCCAAAACTATTCATGTATTTTTTTCTTAACAAAAGAACTCTTTACCCGTGTATTTATTACCGTGAGCACTCAACAGGCAACTCACAATTAAGTACATCTCTACAAGCATTCAAGTCATTTCTCTCCTTGGACTGATACTTATTAAGCACCTGCTGTATATTTCACACTCTGCCAGGTATTTGGGTGACACCGGCTAAAAAGTCAGATCTCTTCCTAGCCTCTCTGGAGTTTCACACTATCATACAGGAGCCAGACATCAATCAACTATTCACACCAGTAATTATAAAATTACAGCAGTGATGAGTGCTACAACCTAGAGGTAGAGGGTGCTAGTAGAGAATTGTTTCTCTTAAAATAAAAAATCGTTTTAAATATCCGTCTGCATAGCAGCCGAATCTGACATCGTTGAATTCTGGCCTAGGGCAGAGAGAGCTCAAATCAAAGAACCAAAATCAACATTTTAGAGGCACAACATGACCAAGCAAACTCTAAGGTATTTGGCCCAAAAGGTGCCTGGTTCCATTTAAACATATTTGTTCAGCGTCTATGCTGCCTAAAGCAGTGCTCCTCAAACTTAAACATGCACGGATTCAGAGTCTGTGTTCGAACAATCAGGAGGTTCAGGGTGGGGCCTAAGAGTCTGCATTTCTAACAAGCCCCCAAGTGATGTTGATACTTGCGGTCCATTGATCAGACATATTCTGAGTAGCTCCAGTTCAGGCCAAGATGCTGAACTAGCCTGACTGCTGCATCCTCACCCCCACTGCTCCGTCCCCATCAACCCCACAAAAAGAGAAAAGAGGAGAACAATGTGAGAATCTTCTGAGTTTACTGGGGCTATTTTGGACCGGTGTTTGTGGAGTGGCAGGTTTTGTCCTGCAGCCAAGCCCAGCAAGGTTGTGGGACGATGAAATAGAAGAATTGGTGGAATTCTGCTCCTGGTTCTTCCAACCCTCCCCTCAACAGCTTACGGCAAATGGTGCCTGAGCATCTCCTGCTAAGATAGAACTCTGGCACTTATGGCCTCAGAAGAAGCAGAAAAATCAAGGGAAAGCAAATGAGCCTCAGAAGTTATTTCCATATCCCTTCTCCTGCAACCAGCCAGGGCTGGAGAATTAAATCTAGTTTGGTGACGGGTCTCAAACTTGGCTGCACATTGAAATCACCTGAGGAGCTTTAAAAGCACTGCTACTTGGAGTTCACCCTGCGGTTCAGCGGGTTAAGAATCCGACTACAGCAGCTTGGGTCACTGCAGAGGGGAGGGTTCGATCCCCAGACCGATGCAGTGGGTTACAGCTGTGGCTTGGATTCAGTCCCTGGCCCAGGAACTTCCGTGTGCTTCAGTTGAGGCCATAAAGAGAAAATAAAAATAGCAAATAAAAAAAAAAAGCACTGGTACTTGGAGTCTACCTCCATGGATTCCAATGAAATTGGTCCAGAGCATGGCCTGGGCAGCAGGACTTTGAAAAACCTCAAGGTACAGCCAAGACCCAGCACCACAGAATTCTGAGTCTCTTGTGAATATACTTCTCTAGGGGAAAAAGATGAAGACCTGCCCAAAAGTGTGGTTTTGGGGATAAGGAGCAATTGGATGTAGTTTTCTGAAGTCAGAGCTCTAGTCCCTGAAGCTCATCTATCCCTAGTCCCCTGAATTCACTGGGGTTGACTGGGTCTGCATTTCCCCATATGCACTGCCTGACTGAGTAGCCAGTGTCCTAGAAAAAAAACAAGCACACAAAATAAGAAGATATTTGAAAGACCCAGTCCTGTCAAGTGAGAATAATCTCCTAGATTACAGATTCCAACAGAAGCAGATATATTAAAACATATGAGTCAAGCATATTTAATCAGCCTGATATAGCCTATATTCTGTGTCCTGTAAAAGATACGAGAAAGAATAATAATAAGCAAGAACACATAAAAAGAATTAAACAGAAATATTAGTAAGAAAACTATAATAACAGAAATAAAGAGAGAACAGAACAGACACTGCCTAAAAATAATTGGTGAATTGGGAGACCAGAAAGGAGAAGAAAAGAATAAAGAAATAGACAATACAAAAGAAAAGCTAAAAGATGAGGAAGATAACCAGAGGTACTAACATCTAGATAATATAAAATCCACTGGAAAGGAAAAAATATTTGAGGACATAATGGAGATCACTTTTTCTTCCACATTAAAAATTTTTTATATACATATATAAGTACATATATGTGCATGTGTGTGTATTCCAGAAAATGTAAAACACACACACGCATAATAAAATTTAAGAATCTTTATAAAGTTATAAAAGTGTATCATTGAAAGAGTAGATCACATATAAAAGAACAAGAATCAAATTGACATCAGCAATATTAAATGCAAAAAAAAAAAGATGGAGTAATGCTTTCACAGAACTGAAGGAAATAGCAGAATCTAATATTTCCTATTCAACCAAACCTAATATTTATATTCAAATATTATAGCCAAATTAAAAATATTCCCAAGCAAATGAAATATGCTGCAGAAAAATGTGCATTATAAACAGTTTTGGTTGAAGTACTATGGGAGAGAAAAATCTAGGAGATTCTACAAGATATTTGCAGAACAAGGATGTACAAATAACTGGATAAAATTTCTTATTGCTTAAAAAGGAGAAAGCAAGCTAAGGTCAAAGAAAAAGGGAAATTACTTCTATAACAGTCTAGAATTAAAGCCTAGGTTATATCAACATGATAGGAGAAGGTGGAGGAAAGGAAAAGGAATCCTGACTTTTCGCCTTAGGCAGAATCAGGGAGATACAGATACATCATTAGAAATCAAAGTAAGGAAGAGAAATAGAAAGTATTATAAAAATGACACAAGCTGAGAAATTAGGATGATAAAAGTAGGTCCACGTGTGTCACTTATTTTAACAAATGTAGATGGACTGAGCTCACCAGTCAAAGATAAGGGCTGACAGATTGGATTTATTTATTTTTTTAAATTCTGATAAGTGCTATTTGCAAGAGACATACTTCAAACATCAGGATATGCAAAGTGAAAGCAAAAGAATGGAAAAATACACATTAGGCAAATATGAACCAAAAGGAAGCTGACTTAGCTGTATTAATTCCAGAAAAGATAGTCTTTCAGGAAAGAGTGTATTAGGAATAGAGAGAGTTTCCTAGATCGCAGCCATTCCTCTCCCATGTATACATCCAGGAGAAAACTGTAACCAGTGATGCACACAGACTCTAAGGTGGCTCCCATTATCCCAGCTTCCTGGTACTTCTTCCTCTGGGCAACGTCCTCCCCTTGAGTGCGGGCAGGACCCACATGTGCTCTAAACCAAGAGAATACAGCAAAGATGATGGGATGTCACTTCTGTGATTATGTTACTTAGGATTGTAGCATTCGTCACTTTGGCAGACATTCTCCCTTGCTGGCTTTGATGAAGCAACGCTGCTGGGGGGAACTAGGGTGACCTCTGGGTGACAATGAGCAAGACACTGAGGGCCCTCAGTCCGACAACCTTCAAGGATCTGAATCCTGCCAGCAACCCCGTGAGCTTAAAAGTGAAGCCTTCCTGACTCAAGCCCTGAGATTAGTCCTCAGCCCTGGACAGCTCTTTGACTGCAGATGGGTGAGAACTGGAAGCAGAAGACCCAGCTAAGCCACACCTGGGCTCTCAACTCACAGAAACTATGAGATAACTGTGTGTTATTTTAAGCCACTCGCTTGCTGGTGATACCGTCACACAGCAATAGATAACTACTACAACAAGAGACATAAACAAGAATGTCAGCAGTAAAGCAAAACAATTTTTAAAAATCTGGATACAGCCAAATCCCCATCTGTAGGAGAAAGGATGAATAAACTGTGTCATATTAACCTGCTAGAATATTACCCTCACAGCCAGATGTCACAATATGGAAAAAGGGTAACAATATGAAACTAAGTGGGAAAAAAAATCCCCCAAAGATTACCTCAGCATGATACCCTTTTATATAATTACGAACAATTAAATTGATTTATTTCGAGTTAATTGTTTAAATCAAAAACATATTTATACAATTAAACATATAACTGATAAAATTAGAGTTCGTGTAAAGTTATGCATAAACTTACCACACGATCCAACAATACCACTGCTAGGTATTTATTCAAAAGAAATGAAAACATATAACCCACAAAAACCTATATGTGGATGTTTATAGCAATTTTATCCATAATTGTGGAAACAACCCTAATGTCCACTAAAATGGCAGTACACGTACACACTCAGCAGCACATCATGCACACAACAACGTGGGTGAATCGTGAATGCATTACACTTGGCGAAAGAAGCCAGCGTCAAGAGACGACATACACTCTGTGATTCCACATATATGATTTTCTGGAAGAGGCAGAACTATGGAGATAAGGAATGGATCCCTGGTTGCCAAGGACTGGTGGCAGAGAGAAGGAATTGACCACAAAGAAGCACAGAGAATTTTTGGAGTCAGGGAGTTGTTGTACATGTTGATTTGGGTGGTGGTTATAAAACGGTATTCATTTGTCAGAATTCATAAAATGATACACCAAAAAGGGTGACTGAACCAGGTCCTTCATTCTATGTCCTCCAGCCCTTCCTTCCTACCTCCTATAAGAAGAGCAAAATGAGAAATTGTGTTTTTGGAACTATTACTGTTAAAATTATTATAGAGAATGACTTTGAAAGGGGACAAGGGGAAGAGGAGAGAGCCTCGGCAATCAAAGTGACGTACCTGCAAGGAGAATAAAGGAGTAAACACGGCTTTCTTTACCTGTGGATAGGGGATGCTTTGCCTTTTTTTTTTTTTTTTTTTTTTTTTTTTTTACAACAGTACACCTTTGCTCAAGGCAGGGAGTTACTGTGTCTTTGTTCAACTACCAACAATACGGGGGCTGCCTCCCCAAAATGGCAGCCCTATTTGGTCCATCTCCGCTTGGCCTTGGAATGCTCCAATAAATGGCCCATTAGCAGCCCACAAAGAGATTAAGAAACAATTCCATTTAAGTGAATGCTCATTTAACAAAATGATCCTTGAATGCGAATGTTCTGCTTGTGCTATCTTTTATGAACCAAAGGAGCAGGGGTTTTGAGGTCACAGTCAGCCTGACCATATTTTGTTCTTATCTCTCTATTTTCTACTCTGTAATGAAATTTAAATAGCTCGCTATCACTAAGTAAATAACTGGCGCGGTAACAGCCTTCTGGAAGCTTTTAATTGTGTCAAACCAGCTCTTCAATTCTAAACATTCCTTACGACCAAATGATATTTAGAGCTTTGGGTATCTTCTTAGCAGATGGAGATAGGAACACAAAATGGAATAAGAAAGCTGAAACTCCCCATTAATCAGGGTAGTGCGCCTTTCTTCAAAGATCATAAAATGCCTGAAGCAAAGTCTTTTATTTGGTGGGGGGGAAAGGGGAGGGTCTGACTGAGAAGCAGAAAGTCTGGACTTTGGTCCCTTTTGGGCTCCTGGCCAGCTGCATGATGTGGGACAGGCACTCAATAATCTCCTTGGACCTCATTTTCCTCCTGTGTACACCTGAATCTGCAGTCAGGGTGTCCCCTGCCCCACTGTCCCTGGTCTGGTGCTCTGATGGGTAATAGGCTAACCCTAAAGTTCCAGAATGGGAACTCTCCATTCACCGCTACAGCTATATGTCTGGAGGTCCCCTTTGGTCCTCACGGGGTTTTAGGATGCTGTAGAGAAGCGCTCCCACAGGGTGGCCAAGTTATGTGGCATGCAAGACAGACTCCGGACTACTGCTGCCAGCCCACTGTAACCCAAGATAAAGGGTTACCCTAGACAAATATTTCCTTGGGCAGGGACAAATGGAAACACCAGGTGAAACAAATCAAACGGATTTCCTCACTGCAGGACTTTGCAGCACCTTTGTTTGGGCATGGGCTTTGAGACTTTCCTAAAGGGGTTATGGAAGGGTTTGGCCAAAGCATCCCTTTTTCAAACACCACCACTCAGGACCGGAATGCCAGGTCCAAATTTAGGATACTGTCTGTTGATTTTGTACCCCTTATCTCCTTCTGCAAAATACTCAACCCTGGATGCAAAATAGTGGTGGTGGTGGGGGAATCATTCTTAGAGACTGACCTTTAATTGATCTGAGGGGCGGGGCCTGAGTAGAGACAAGTGTTAATTTCGGCTCCCCTAGTGATTCTAACTGCTGCTCACTCTGGGAACCCGGAGAAGGTGTCACCTTTCTCATGCCTATCGTGGAGCATTAAAGAGGGAGCCCATCCTCACCCCTAGGTCAGCACTGGAGATCAAAGCCAGAGAAGGGTTCATCTCTCCCCCTAGAATCTAAACCTGCTGGGAGAATCTCCTTGGGAAATTATGAATGAGTAATGCACCCTCTCTTAGCAGTCACTTACTCATTTGGGATTCTAGCCCTAATCATCTCTTTTAAAACCCTGTGGATTTTTCCTTTTAAAATGGAAATAACTTTACTGATTTTTCTGGATATGCTGCATATTGGCCAGAGGAGGGGGGCACATAACAGTGTAAAGCAAAAAATAAACAATTGTTCTTTTTCTTTTTTTATGACTGCACCTGTAGCACATGGAAGTTTCTGGGTTAGGAGTCGAATTGGAGCTGCAGCAGGTGGCCTATACCACAGCTACAAAACACCAGATACAAGCTGCATCTGTGACCTACACTGCGGCTCAGGAGAATGCCAGATCTTTAACTCACTAAGCAAGGCCAGAGATCAAACTCACATTCTCATGGACACTGTCAGGTTTTAACCTGCTGAGCCATAATGGGAACTCCAAAAAATAAAGAATTGTTCTTACACGTCCCCCTAGACTGAGCATTCTAGACGTTTGTAAGTTTTTAACATTGTTTTGTAATCTGATATTTTACTTATCAATATTTCAATATGTCTTTCCATCCCAATATATGGATTGAATATGTATTTATTCACTCTCTCTCTCTCTCCTTTTTTTTTGGCTTTTTTGTCTCTTTAGGACTGAACCCTCGGCATATGGAGGTTCCCAGGCTAGGGATCCAATTAGAACTGTAGCCGCTGGCCACAGCCACAGCAATGGCAGATCCGAGCTGCATCTGCGACCTACACCGCAGCTCATGGCAACACTGGATCCTTAACCCACTGAGTGAGGCCAGGGATCAAGCCCGAATCCTCATGGATGCTGGTTAGGTTCACTAACCCCTGAGCTACCATGGGAACTCCTAGTTCACTCTCTCTTGAGTATCTTTTCCCCCCAATAGAAATAAAACTGCACCATCATTTTTAATGGTCCTATCATATTCTGGGTATACGATAAATTATTTACTCAATCCCTGTATTTATCTACTCCAGTCTTTGCCATAAATGAAGGGATAGATGTCTTTGCATGAGCATCTCACTGGTTCCGGAGAATAAATTCTTCGTAGGGGAATCGCTCCATCCAAATCCCCAGCGAGTGGGACCCACTCCGCCAGACCTCCAGGTCCATTTACTCATCCGGGAAAGCTGCCTTCCTCTCATTTCCCCATCCCTACCCCCTCCAGCCTTCTCCACTCTCTGGCCTTGTTCAGAAAGTATTTTCTGGCTGCTTTTGGTCCAAGTTGGCAACATCTGGATTTGTTCTGTTTGTCTTTTTAGGCCACACCTGCAGCATAGGGAAGTTCCCAGACTAGGGACTGAATTGGAGCTGTAGCTGCTGGCCTATGCCGCAGCCACAACAATGCGAGATCCGAGCCACATCTGTGACCTACACCACAGCTCAAGGCAGCGTGGGATCCTTAACCCACTGAACAAGGCCAGGGATCTAACCCTCATAGATACTCTTTAAACTAGGAATTTAGGTTAATACAGACCAAGAGCCTTCAAAGCTCTAAGTAAGTACAAAGTACTTACCTCCTGACAACCTAAGGAGTGCAGGACTCATCCTGCATCAACTGAATGCAAATCAAACACTTTAATTAAGCTAAATCCTCACTAGATTGGTGGGATTGTACACCCACGAAACTTTTAGTTAACAGCTAAACACCCTAATCAACTGGCTTCAATCTAGTCTACTAGTCAGCTTCGTTTCTGCTGAGCCAAGGTGGGAAAGCCAAGCTTTCTTTCTTAAGGCCAATATTTCACTTTAAAAAGCCTTCTCGGTTCTGTGCAAACCTCCCCTCTCCTTGGACCAGCCTGGCTCAGCTCAGGCTGGCCAGCTCATCCCCCAGCAGAGGTCACCAAATCCTCTTATAAGGAACCAGCAAGGAGGCAATAAGCAGAGGTGGACCACTCTAGAAAGCCTCCCCCTACACCCCCATGGCCCCGCCTGTACCTGCCTCAGAGCAGCACTTGTCACCCTGTGTTATCCTTGTTTGCACATCAGTATCCATTCTGAACACTGAACACCAAGTCGCCATCCCCTTCCTTCCTGTGCCTCCTCACTTCAGCACCTCACCTGCCTGGGAAGGCACTGTCACAGCTAACTCAATGTCTGCTGTTATAGGGCCACATTTGGGAGTTCCTGTCGTGGCTCAGTGGTTGACAAATTCGACTAGTAACCATGAGGTTTTGCAGGTTCAATCCCTGGCCTCACTCAGTGGGTTAAGGATCCGGCATTGCTGTGAGCTGTGGTGTAGGTCACAGACACGGCTTGGATCCCACGTTGCTGTGGCTCTGGAGCTGGCCAGCATTTGTAGTTCTGATTTGACCCCTAGCCTGGGAGCCTCCATATGCTGTGGGTGTGGCCCTAAAAAAGACAAAAGACGAGAAAAAAAAAAAAAAGGCCACATTTTTCCAGGATAAACCCACAGCTATTACTATTAGTAGTAACTCTGACCCACCTCCTACCTTTTGCCAGAAAAGACACAGCCTCAAGCCCATGCCTGGGCTTGACTCACAATACCTCGCCACTAAAATATGGAAAACCACCTGGAATCCAAAGGATTCCAAGCAAAAGCTCAGCTTTTCTTTTTCTTGTTTCTCCACCCCAGCACCCCAACCCAGCCTGGCCCTCTCCATGCCAGCCCGGCTCCTGGCAGTAAGTGGCCCCTTGTGATCTGTTTCCGCCAGCTCTACTTAGTGACTTGCCATGATTCACAAGTGCATTTATTCAATGAGTATTTGCAGATGGCAACGCTGGTAGGGTAGATGGACAGAATCCCAGGTTTCAAGGAGGTTACATTTCAGGGACACTCAAAACCAGTAAGCTAACCAATAAAATAATTATGAATTTTGATAGATACTTTGAAGGAAACAAAAGGAGGCTAGAGTGAAGCATTAGATCTGTAGTATGGAGCATCGTCAATGAGGGTGACAGGGAAAGGCTTGTCAGAGGCGGTGAGATTTAACCTGGGGGAGTCCGCTTCCCCCAACCCCATCCCCACCCCACGCCCCACCCCCCGACGCCTGCAGTAGTCCTGGAGGGGAATATCCCTCCTGGACAAGGAACAGCACCCTTGGGCCACCCTCAGGTGAGAAAGGGCAAAGGGCACAGCATGTTTAAGGCCTGAGCCTGGTGAATGAGGAGGAGAGAGACTGGAGGTGAGCTTAGGGGACAGGCAGGTGTGTAGCGGGGATAATTAGGTGCCTGAGTTCTAAACTACCTGTCAACATTCAGAGTCCTGTTGGTTATCATAGTGAAGTTATCTGGATTCAAAATTATTAAACAACTCAGGGTTGTTTTTTTTTTTACATCTCCCGTAAACAACAAAATTATTTTCTTGGACTCTTCAAAGTATCTCAAACTATGATCATGTCAAGAGAACCCACCAGGAGAGAATAAAATTGGGACAATACATTGAAAGAGTCCATGAAAATTCTCTGAAACTCGACTTTTAATGTGCTTTCCATTTCTTTTAATTAAAGAAATAAAGCATATCTACCTGTGTCATCTCAGTATTTTTTTTTTCTTTCTAGTTTTCACTTTTTAATTAAAAGACCTTCACAGATTCCTCAGCCTTGGGAGAAAGATGCACAAGGGAGTAAGGCAGGAAAGAGCCGTTTTATACTGTTCTGGAAATAGGACTGTGGATCCTCCTCTCCCTCCCTAAATGGTGTTTAAACCTTCCACCTTCAGTTCCTGCACCTATTTCTGCTCCAGTTGGGGGTGGGGAGAGTTGGCAGGGGGCGTGGTGGGGCGGGGCGTGGGCGGGGCGGGGCGGGGCGGGGCTTATTTCTGCTCCAATGGGGGGAGGGGCACCCACTTCCGTCCTTGACGTCTCTCCATCAGGATATTTTTGCCTCCATGCTCACGTTTATTTGTCTGGCCCCAAAGTTAGAACCGACCCACGCAAGTGTTGGTGTGAACAGGGCTTGAGGCCAAGGGAGTGCGTGAATGGGGAGCTGGTTTTTGCCAGAGACAAGGGAGGGTCACACTGGCTAATCCAAGCACGTCTTATTGGGAAGTATGACAACAGCTTCCCACACAAAGTCTTGCTTATTGGGGGCTGTATGTGAATAAAACCCACATTGAATTGTTCTGAGTGCTGCTTTTAATAGCCTGCCTCTCAGCAAGCACACCTCCAACTACTGGGCTTCAGAAAGCTGCCTTTGCGGGGTTTCTGAAAGTAACCGTGAAGGAGCGGGAGCGTCTTGGCGGTGGAGAAGGCAACGTTCTACCACGAATTGTTAAGATTAACATCACCCCGCCAGACCTTTTATTCTTACCTTGAAAAATAATTCCACAAACAAGTCTTTTTCAAACAATTGACTTTGCAAACACCTAACAGAGTCTTAGAGGATTTGCATCATTGCCAGGAACCCATGTGAAAACAAAGAAAAGCAAGACATCATAAATGACCTTCAAAAATGTTTACTGATTAAGGGTTTATTGAAAGGTTCTTATCAACGAATGTGGGGGTGAGAGGGGATGAGGGGGATTTTAGTGCGAAGGCTGTCAAGCAGCACCACAAGGTTTTTGGAGGAGAGGTGCAAAATGCCAGGAGTTAAAGGAGGAAAACATTCCACTCTACTGTGAGGATCAGGCATATGGCTTCACAGAGGAATTGTCCCTAAATTCTGTTCCACTTCTTACGCCTCAGGACTGAGGAAGGTTCTGAGAGAGTCTGGGCTTAGCCAGGGTCAACTTTTCTTACCACTTAAATTACAAGGAAACCTGTTGTGGCTCAGCGGAAACGAATCTGACTAGCAACCATGGACAATGCAGGTTCGATCCCTGGCCTCGCTCAGTGGGTTAAGGATCCAGCGTTGCCTAGAGCTGTGATGTAGGTTGAAGACACGGCTTGGATCTGGTGTTGCTGAGGCTGTGGTGTAGGCAGGTAGCTGTAGCTCTGATTCAACCCCAGGGAACTTCCATATGCCACAAGTGTGGCCCTAAAAAATAAATAAGACAAAAAAATAAAAATAAAAAAGTACAAGGAGGAGTTCCCATCATGGCAGGAAACTAAACTGACTAGGAACCACGAGGTTGTGGGTTCCATCCCTGGCCTTGCTCAGTGGGTTGAGGATCTGGCATTGCCTTGAGCTGTGGGGTAGTTTGCAGACATGGCTTGGATTCTGTGTTGCTGTGGCTGTGGTGCAGGCCAGCAGCCACAGCTCCAATTGGACCCCTAGACTAGGAACCTCCACATGCCAAGGGTACAGCACTAAAAAGACAAAAGAAAAAAAAGATATCTCAAGTTAATGACTTTAGTGCTTATCTATATATGGAAAGATGAAAGAATCTGGGGTCACTGAAATTCTTCCTTAGATATGCATCTTAACTATCCAGGAGCTCATGTATCTAAAACGCAGAATGCTTCATCCCGAATTCTTTCAGGGCACACTCTAGGTCAGCAGTGACAGCAGCTAATGACTTGATCCTTGTAAAACTGTAATGGTGGCGACATTTTTTGGCCTGTAGTAAGAAAGCGCATAAAAATAGAACCACACTACGGCTAATGGGAAAAGATGTTCTTTCCAACAAAACAAAGCCCCTTTTAGGCCAGGAGCATCGCACATGTTGCATACACCTGGATAACTTTCCCAGTCTATACCCCTAGCAGACATCATAAATCAGTCATGACACTCATTCTCACCAAGCCCAAATGTTGCCCCAGAATCCCTCTCAACATAAGATTCCAGGAACTCAAAAAAAAAAAAAAAAAAAAAAAGGGAGTTCCCATGATGGCCAGTGGAAATGAATCCAACCAGGAACCTTGCGATTGCGGGTTCGATCCCTGCCTGGCTCAGTGGGTTAACGATCTGGCCTTGCTGTGAGCTGTGATGTAGTTCGCAGACACAGCTCGGATCCCGAGTTGCTGTGGCTGTGGTGTAGGTGGCAGCTGTAGCTCCCATTAGACCCCTAGCCTGGGAACCTCCATATGCTGCATGCGTGGCCCTAAAAAGCAAAAAAAAAAAAAGATTCCAGGAACTCGCTACCAATCAATCAGAAAAGACGAAATAGATTTCATCTAAGGGCCATCTCTATCCTCAGCTTTGCAGCATTTCACTGTAGCGGGGACTGGTCTTCCTATGAAAAGAACAATGGGACAGGTAGCCATTAGAGTATTGAGGTGTTTCCTCGTGGTCTTTGGCATTGACTGGCATCGTCACTGCTGTGGCTCAGGTTCGATCCCTGGCCTGGGAACTTCTACGTGCCATGGGAAGAGGAAAAAAAAAAAGCGATTAAAATCTTTAGTCCTGCAAATAACCTTACAGAGACTAGGTAGGCAAATCACTAGGATGGCCACATCTTAAACGAAATGAATGTGTTAGCTGCAATTTTCCAGGGCTTGCTGAATAAATAATAATCGTAACTTTTTGTTGACTTAAGTTTGAGTTTTAAAGCAGGTACAAATGCAGTTGACCTTGAACAACATGGGGGTTTGAGGTGCCGACTCTCTGCGCGGTCGAAAATTTGAGTATAGCTTATAGTTGGTTCTCCATATAAGTGGTTCCTCCATATTTGAGGTTTCCCATCCAAGGCCAGGGTTCCACTAACAGTGGGTTGTGTAGTACTATCATATTTACTATAGAAAAAATCCACATCTAAGTGGACCAGTGTGGCTCAAATTAGCCTTATGCAAAGGTCAGCCGTATATCAAGATTCCACCTTTCAATGTAGTTAACTTGGAAGGTGTCAAGTCACTTTACAAAAAGATTCGTCAACGTTTCCTTTAAATGCCAAGTTTCTTTCCACCAAATATATTCAAGACTCTTAGCTACCTGAAAGAAAAGGAAAGGAAGAAGATGGTTAGATAACAAAAATCACATCTGCAAGACACCACACAGCATTTGAAAATGAATCCCCAAGCATCATGGAGCGGCTCTCAGAAAATGTGGTTCTGTTTGTACAAATCTTATCTATACATGCTTCTTCAGAAACAACTTGATACTTGGAAACAACCTTACACTGGCTTTGACACGCAGAGCCTTGTGGCTGCATACCTGTCAAGTGGGAACTACAGGCCAGGGATGGAATAACCTCATGGAGAGACAGGAAAGGAACTGGTCCGTTATCACTGAACGTGTGCATTAGGACATGTCCAAAAAGCACACGTCAACTGCAGTGAAGTACTTCTGAGGATTTCATCCAGTCTCAGAAGGGTCAGTCTCATTCAGTGGTTACTAAGGTCAGTTGGGGCAGGCCCAGTTTAGTTTAGAGCAGTGGTTGTCAAACTCCCCTCCTTGGAGATGCCCTAGGGCTGCCCATCTGGGAGTGGGGGGTGGAGAAGAGGGGCAGATGGGACTTTAATGCTCCCCCAACAATTACACACATGCTTCAATCGGAGCAGCTCCCTTTCATCTTTTCTATAGCTTGATGTAACACATGAGATTTCACTTGCAAAGAAGGGACTTCATTACCAAAAAATTATTTTTTTTCTTGGAGTTCTCGCTGTGGCTGAGCAAAAACGAATCTGACCAGTATCCATGAGGACGCAGGTTCGATCCCTGGCCTCATTCAGTGGGTTACTGTGAGCTATGATGTAGGTCACAGATGTGGCTTGGATCTGGCATTGCTGTGGCATAGGCTGGCAGCTGCAGCTCCGATTCGATCCCTAGCCTAGGAATGTCATATGCCTAGGGTGCAGCCCTAAAAAAGACCCCCCCCAATTTTTTTTCTTAGTTAATGATATTACGTATTCTAACAAGTAGTCAGACATCAACTCAGTCCCCGGAAGCAAAACTAACAAACAGAATAATAGAGAGATAAGTATTTCTGCACCAAAGCATGATATGCAAGATTAAATTTTTTTTAACCTTTTATTTGGAAATAACTTTAACTGATATATATTTTTTTAGCTATGCCCATGGCATGCAAAAGTTCCCAGGCAAGGGATCAAACCCAAGCCGCAGAAGTGACAATGCCATATCCTTAAACCGCTGAGCCACGAGGGAACTCCTGGAAATAACTTTGAATTTAGAGAAAAATTACAAGGATAAAAATAGTAACATAATGCCTGATTGTCTTTTACCTGGATTCACCTATTGCTGATTGGTTTACCCATGTGTTTTATTATTCATTTGATTTATTTCCTCTGTCTCTGTCTCTCTCTCTCTCATTTTTTAAGAGAAATTACATACCTCATGGCCACTTACCCCTAAATACATTCATTGTATTTCCTATCAATAGAGACTCTCTCTTCTATAACTATAGTGTGGTTATCAACTTCAGTAAATTTAACATTGGGACAATACCTTTATCTAATCTACTGTCCATATCCCATTTTTGTCACTTGATCTAATAATGTCCTTACATCGTTTTCCCTCCAGTAAAGAATCCAGCCTAGAGTCAGGGATTGCATTCAGCTCTTGTGTTTCTTTATCCTCCTTGTTTGTTTGTTTGTTTGTTTTGTTTTTTGCCTTTTCTAGGCCTGCACCCACAGCACATGGAGGTTCCCAGTTTAGGGGTCTAATCAGAGCTGTAGCTGCCAAGTCTATGCCAGAGCCAGCCACAGCAACATGGGATCCGAGCCGTGTCTGCAACGTACACCACAGCTCACGGCAATGCCGGATCCTTAACCTACTGAGCAAGACCAGGGATCGAACCTGCAACCTCATGGTTCCAAGTCCAATTCGTTAACCACTGAGCCATGATGGGAACTCCTCTTTATCCTTCTTTAATCTGGAACACTTCCAGAGTCTTTCTTGGTCATCTATAAAGACTTTTTTTAAGTTAGAGCTCTCCTCTCCCCCACTTTCAATAAAGTATTTCTCATGGAGTTTGTCCTGATTTTTTATTTCCACCTGATTCAGGTTATACAATCTTGGCCCAAATACTCCATAGGTGCTATTGTATGTTTCACAGGGTATCACATCTGGAAGCATGTGATGTCCATCTGCTCTCACGGCTGAGGCAGAATTCAATCAGTCACATCAAATTTCTCCACTGTGCAATAGCTATTGTTTTCCTTTGGAACTAGTAATCAGTCTGTGGGAGATACTTTAAGACTATACAAATATCCTGCTCCTCATCTAAATTTCCCCATATATATAGCGTGTATTGTCCATTCTTTTTTTTTGTTTTGTTTTGTTTTTTGTTGTTGTTGTTGTTGTTGTTGCTATTTCTTGGGCCGCTCCCGCGGCATATGGAGGTTCCCAGGCTAGGGGTTGAATCGGAGCTGTAGCCACCGGCCTACGCCAGAGCCACAGCAACGCGGGATCCGAGCCGCGTCTGCAACCTACACCACAGCTCACGGCAACGCCGGATCGTTAACCCACTGAGCAAGGGCAGGGACCGAGCCCGCAACCTCATGGTTCCTAGTCGGATTCGTTAACCACTGCGCCACAACGGGAACTCCGTATTGTCCATTCTTGTTTGATCTAATCTTTTCCAGAATGGTTGCAAAATGCTAAGTGTCCAACCCCAGTACCTTCTCCACTTTACCGGTTGGCACTCAGCATTTCATCGTAAGCAACAGTCCTCCCTCCTCCCCACATATTTATTATTAGTGTATCCATTTGTTATTGATATAGACTCATGAATTCTGATTTTTAGTGGTTTATGATTCATTATTTTACTTAATTATTTTGGTATTCAAAGTGTGGCAGATTTAACCAGTAGGAATCCTTTCAGGCTGGACCCTAAAGATGGCATGTTTCCATCTTTTTTTTTTTTTTTTTTTAGCACTTTCTTAATTTCTAGCATAACAGAATATTCCAGGCTCATCTCTTACCTATCCTGCCCCAGCCCTGGAATTAGCTGTTTCTCCCAGCCCTAGTTCCTTTCAGTGTGGAATGGTATTAGAGACTAAGAATTGGGCACTAAGTGTGCTCAGTGTAGCTGAAGTGATATTACTTCTTGGCCTTTTTGGTGGACAAAGCCAGTATGTACTTATATAAACACATACTATATATGGTTTAGAAATATGGTACCCATTGAAACCTCCCATTTCAATCCATCCCAAAAGGATTCTTTTTGCCTTTCCCCATTTCGTATTATGTGCCTTCTTCCCTAGCAAGAATTCCAGCTCCCAAGAACAATATATTTACAGTTGACTCTTGAACAACACAGGGAGTTAGGGGTGCTTCCCCTACCCCACAGGTGAAAATCCTCATATAACTTTATAGTAAGGCCTCTATATCTCAGATTCAACCAACCTCAGAACCTCATATTGTGTAGTTGTGCAATATTTATTTTTTAAAAATCTATGTATAAGTGGACCCACACTGTTAAAACCTGTGTAGTTTGGGTCACCTGTACTCCTTTGTCTAATCCTATAATACATACAAAATTTTTTCAGAACTGCGTTTCCCTACCCATACAAAAAACAAGTCTACAAAAAAGAGTTCAGGATTTGTGTGTAATTCCCTCCCTTGTTCATGCTCCTACCTGAGATGGAGGTTTTCCTAAGTACATTGAATTAGTCATTTTTTTAAATCTTTTTACCATTTCTTGGGCCGCTCCCACGGCATATGGAGGTTCCCAGGCTAGGGGTGGAATCGGAGCTGTAGCCACCAGCCTACGCCAGAGCCACAGCAACGCGGGATCCGAGCCGCGTCTGCAACCTACGCCACAGCTCACGGCAACGCTGGATCCTTAACCCACTGAGTGAGGCCAGGGATCAAACCTGCAACCTCATGGTTCCTAGTCAGATTCGTTAACCACTGAGCCATGACGGGAACTCCTGAATTAGTCATTTTGTTTTCTCCCTCTCTTTTCAGTATTATGTTATTCATTTGAAATATGATTTGGTGATTTGTTTTAGTTTATTTTCAGTTTTAGAGATTTTTTCCCCTTCCCATTCTTATTAATTTTATTTTTGAATATGTAGAATATTAACATGCTCCTGAAGGTCAAGACTCTGCAAAAAGATACACTGAGAGAAGTATTACTCCCACCATATCTCTTCTGCCCTATTCCCCCACCTCTTGCAGGCAACCAAATTTAATATTTCTTGATTTACCCTTCCTGCATTTTTTTTGTAAAGATAAGCAAATCTATATGTCTTCTGTTTTTCCTTCTTACTTACACGAAAGTTAGCATACTATATATGTTTCTTTTGCACTTTTCTCTTCACTTAACAGTATCTCCTAGATATCACTCCATGTCAGTTTATAGGGCTCCTCCTCATTCTTGTTGACATCCATATGGTACTCCTTTGTGTGTGAGTACCATCATTTTTTCAGTCAATTTCCTCTGTTTGGACATTGAGGTAGCTCAATGTTTTTGTGATTACAAATAATACTGCCTTGGGATATTTGTACTTTGTATAATATTTGTAATATTAAATATAATAATATTAAATGTAATAACCTTGTTATTTCAGTTTGTCTTCTCTCCCAGACAGTGACCTTGTGTATTTATATTTTCACATTGGTGGATGTATATCAGGATGAATTCCCAGAAGCTGAGCTTGCTGGTTCAGAGGATAAATACACATACAGTTTGGTTAGATATTACAAAAGTTCCTTCCATAAGAGTTGTATCGGAGTTCCCGTCGTGGCGCAGTGGTTAACGAATCCGACTAGGAACCATGAGGTTGCAGGTTCTGTCCCTGCCCTTGCTCAGTGGGTTAACGATCCAGCGTTGCCGTGAGCTATGGTGTAGGTTGCAGACGCGGCTCAGATCCCGCATTGCTGTGGCTCTGGCGTAGGCCGGTGGCTACAGCTCCGATTCAACCCCTAGCCTGGGAACCTCCATATGCCGCGGGAGCGGCCCAAGAAATAGCAACAACAACAACAACAACAACAACAACAAAAAAAAAAAAAGAGTTGTATCATTTTTCATTCCCATCAACAGCGTATGAGAACACCAGCTTCACTACAGTCTTACCAACAAGTGCACTCTCAAGCTTTCAAAAAAAATTTTTTTGGTCATGCCCACACCATGTAGACGTTCCTGGGCCAGGGATCGGACCCACACCGTAGCAGCAATCCAAGCCACTGCCGTGACCATGCTAGATCCTTAACCTGCTGCCACCACAAGAGAACTCTAAGTTTTCTAATGTTTGCAAATCTGATGAGGTAAAGTTGGACTGGTAAAGAAAGGAACACCGTTCCTTAAACACTTACAGTGGAAAAATAAAATAACACACAGAGGTCACTAAGAGAACGGGGGAGGCAGGAATGACCTAATGCGTTTTGCATTATAAATACATAAACTAGGGATTAAGAAGTACAATGACGTGAAAGAAGAAAGAGACTGACTAATAAAAATCCAAGTACCCTCAATCTCTGAAATTAAAAGGACTGTTAAATGAATACAGTGAAGCAAGCAAGGAGAGTCAGTTTCACTGAGTGATGGATGAGTTCTGGGGTTGCATATTTAGATGGGGATAATGCCAAGATACATTTTCCTCCTGTTAAAATGCCAAGATGCATTTGCTCCTCCCTGTTGAAATGCCACCTCTGTACCCTGTATATATTTATTGAATGGCATTTGTCTCACCGTATTACAACTATTTATTTTCAGTTTGTCTTCTCTCCCAGACGGTGAGCTTACTGAGGACGGAACTACACCTTATTCCTGCCTGCATCTTTAGAACAGGATAATTACTGAGGAGTTCGGTCTCTTGCAGTTAAATCTTAGTTGAAGGAAAGGAAGGTGTGGAATGGGAGATGGACGGCTTCCATTACAACCTAGACTGAGGCTCTATATATCAAAACATCAAGGTTCATTTCGGTGTGAAACTTTTGTCCAAGGAAAGCATTTTACCCACAGCTGACATACTGCAGCTTTTCCACAAGATGTTTTCTAAGTATATATTAAAATATAAATTGCCATCAGAATAAGAGGAAGGTGTCACATCCCAGGGATGATGGCCAATGCCCAGTGAATGGGGCAAAAAGGAGTAGAAACTTCATGAATGTTGTCAAGATTTATCTTTTGGTGCCTAAGTTAATCTCCAAGCTTTTTTTTTTTTTTTTGTCTTTTTGCTATTTCTTGGGTCGCTCCCACGGCATGTGGAGGTTCCCAGGCTAGGGGTAGAATCGGAGCTGTAGCCACCGGCCTACACCAGAGCCACAGCAACGCGGGATCCGAGCCACGTCTGCAACCTACACCACAGCTCATGGCAACGCCGGATCGTTAACCCACTGAGCAAGGGCAGGGACCGAACCCGCAACCTCATGGTTCCTAGTCGGATCCGTTAACCACTGCGCCACGACGGGAACTCCCCAAGCTTTGATCACAGGAGTCAGTGCAGAACTGCACCTTGGCAAGAAATGGAAGTCAGTGAATTCAATGAAGCATGAAATTTAAGCATAGCATCATTTACTAGCAGGCCTTAATGACTAATAAGGCATCGTTATCACTAACGTATTAAATCATCAAACTTGAGAGCTTGTGACATTTTCATATGTCAATGCCTTGGATCCTCACAGTCTCAGGAAATAACTTTTTGTGTGATAATCTTTTTTGCAGAAGGGGAGACCAGATCTTGCTTACTTTATCCAAGATGACCAGGCCCTGATTTTCTGAACTCTTTGGCTCCAAACTGCAGGCCAAAGGAGCTGAATTAAAATCTAACAAGTGGCTAGAATTGACTGGAGAAAGAGGAACACAACTCTAATTCAGGAATTTGCTAATTGCCCTTCTCTCTGCAGACATTACTCCATTCTTGGTCTTTAGCCCTGGCACAGATTTGACCTCAATCACGCTTTCTGAGAAACAGCAGTGGGCAGACAGAGAAGAGTGTGTCCAAGTTACATTTGGCCACAAAACAAATCTCTTTTGTCCTTTCCAAAGCAACATCCCCAAGCCCTTGGAGCACAGGGCTGCCCACTTGCCCAGGAAACCATACTAAGAGCTCCCTGTTTTGAATCATCCAGAGCCTGCCTCCCTGACTCCCATCCAGGCTTTCCTGGGCATGAGCTCCCCAAGGCTCTGGGCCCTACTCTTTCATTCTTGCCTTTTTCTCTTTTGCCCATTTGGACCTAGTAACATTGGCTCTCAGTCTACTTCCAGATCAACAGGGAAATCTCCTGAGATGCAGCCCCCAGAACCACGCTCAGCAGTGCCCCCTGCCAAGGGCTCAGTGCCCACTCAAGCCAAGGCTCAAAATTGTCAATGATCAAAACCAGGGACAGGCTATCAGCACTTCCAGTGCATTTCCAAGCCCACCTACAAACATCTGTTTGACAACTTTTCTCTACCATCTGCCACTGAGCAGGAGAGAAGAGAAAAATACTCAAGGGATAGGGAAAATCCTGTGGAGAAAAGACATGGTATGAACATAGGAATCTAGGTATTCCTGTGTCTCCTCTCTCACAACATAGTGGTTAATGGCACAGATTCTGGAACTAGCTTACTCGGTTCAAATGCTGGTTATTCTATTGACAGTATTACTTTGAGCAAGCAACTTACCCTTCCCAAGCCCCATTTCTTTCATCTGTGAAGTAGAGATAATAACACTAGGACTTAACTTGGAGGGTTGTTATGAGGAATCAAAGTAAAATTCAGGCAAAAGCACTTAGAAGAGTGACACATGTTAACTATTGTTTCCACCACTTCACTCTACCCAGGCTCCAAATCTTCATTTTCATGCCATTTCTAAATAGCTGTCAAGCCCCGCCTCACATATTCTCCCCTTCCTCTCCATTCTCTTTGCTACTGCTTGAATCCAGACTCAGAGGCAGAATCTACCAAGTGCCTGCCCCTTACAAGCCTTTTCCCCTTTCTCCTTCATAAAAGAATCCTCAGTTTCAGCCAGACACATGGCGACTCAGCTAAAAGACTCCATTTCCCAGACACCTCTTCAATTCAGTATAGTCACGTGACAAGTTCTAGCCAATGAGAAGTAAGTAAAAGTGTCCTATGGAACTTCTGGGAAGTATCTCTTTAAAAAACATGCTTTTCTACACCTTTCCTCTGTTTTGCTGCTGGATGGAAATTGATAACAAGGGCAGTTCCCTAGGGATGGCAAAGCAAAGAGCTATGGAAGACAAAATCCCTGATAACTATGGAGCTTACATATCATTTCTTGACAGCTCATTCCCACTTGTTTTACATAAGAGATAAATGAACTTAATTTGTGGAAGTTCCTGATACAGGGAAAGGAAATTAATCCTGAGTCATATAAGACCCTATTACCTCAACTTCTCCTAGATGACAGCAATGGCTTTCTGATCTCTCTCCCCAAACTTGCTGCCAGATTAATCTCCCTAAAGCACAGCTCTACACTCTCACAGAGACTTCAGACCCCCACCCCCACTGCCCAGTCTCCTTAGCTGCCATAATCTGGCCCCTACCTACCTTTCCACCCTTACCCCTATTCCTTCCCTACTTGCCGAACAAACTTGATAACTTCCTGTTTCATACCCACATCCCATTCTTTCCTACCTTTTTTTTTTTTTTTTTGTCTTTTTCAGGCCACACCCATTGCATATGGAAGTTCCCAGGTTAGGGGTTGAATCAGAGCTGTAGCTGTCAACCTATACCACAGCCACAGCAACGTAGGATCCAAGCCGCATCTTTGACCTACACCACAGCTCAAGGCAATGCTGGATCCTTGACCCACTGAGCAAGGCCAGGGATCAAACTCGTGTCCTCATGGATCATAGTCGGGTTCGTTAATGCAAGGCCATATGGGAACGCTTTTCCTATCTTTCTTTTACACAAATTCTCTTCCTTAAACTTTATGTACCTGGATCTAGATTTAAAAAAATTTTTTAAAGTATAGTTTGTTTACAGTGTTCTATCAATTACTTCCTTGGCATTCACTTCTACTTGTGTCAGGGACTCCTTCCTCTGCGGGAACCATGTCACTTTCCTGCCTACCTGGCTCCAGGACTTTTTTTTCTCGCCTTCTCTCTTGGTCCTCTTCTGAACCAGTGGACCCAAACACTTTTCCCTTGCCTGACCCAATCTCCTCAGGCCCTGCCTTCCTTCCTGTACCCAGAGAGAGAGAGGCACTAAGCCCATTCACCAAAGGGCTTTACCTTCAACAGCTTAAATCTCGAGGAGGTCTAACATTGGTGCAAGGGAGGTAACAGACACAATAAATGTGAGCCAAGTCATGGGCTTAAGGAAGCTCACAAGCCTCTTATGACTGTGGTCCCTGCTCACTGGTCCTTATACCTTCTTGAGCTGGAAGCCATACAAAGCACTGGACATCTGCCTTTCATGTTCATTCCTACAGGCAGGAAACCTGCTGTCAACATCTTCAAGGCCCTCTTCCCAGCAACCAGGAAATAATTAGAAACGAAAATCCACAGCATATTTCTCCCTGCTCAAAGGAAACGTGTATCTTGAAGAACCTTCAAACTAGAGAGCATGTTTTCAGAGGTTCTCCACCCATCATGGGAGGGAGTCCTTTTGGGGGTTTCCTCACATTTTCTTTCATTGCATTGTATCACCTTCTACCTTGGGACATCACAGAGCAACTGATTGATTACTTGTGCTCTTCCCCATCCCCAGCCATACTTGACTTCTCTTTTGGTAGACTATGAACTCTTCAGGGAAGGATCTAAATTTGGTTCATCTTTGCAGCCCCACAGAGTATATATAGGCCAGTTATAGGCCAGTACCTTGCATGAGTAGCTACTCATTCCAATATTAGATAAAAAGAGATGACATAATTAATTGATTGATGAAATCACTGAAGACAAGACTTGGTGAAAAGAATCTATGTAGAAGATACAGTCTCAAACCGTCATACAAAGACTGGCTAGGATTTAGACTTGCTAAGGAAAGAAAAAAATGATTGATGTGAGAGGGGGTGGGGGAGAGGAGAGGATTAACTGGAACCCTAGATCAAAACTCTAAAATAAATTTTCCTCTGCCTTTCTCACAAACACATATTGTTCCCCTAGACCTCATTCAGAGGATCCTTCAGCTCTCAGCAGCCTGCTCAGGAACTCAAACATTTCTGAAGTTCTCTTAGGATACTTCCATTTTATGTACATTTGGAATAATTAGCCTTTTGGAAAATCAATGACAGTTTCACAAAGGAAACCTCAGGTACCAAGGTCCCATGGGTTTCACAGTTTTCCCACCACCACAACTCCATCCAGTTTTGGAATTTAAAAATAATAGCAATAACAAAGGCTGTGGGGCAAGGGAGTTGAAGAGGTGGAAGGGAAGGTTGAGACAAAATTTGCTGAGGAAATGTGGTGTGTTCCACATCTTCCAACCTACAAAATTCATCTTAAATAGGAAGAGTAGTAGAATCATATCAGGTTCATCTCTGATGGAGCCTTTTAAGTGAAATTGTTTGGACTTGCAACCAAGGCAAGAAATTCTACTTCTGAAAGGAAAACATTTATTTTGTAAGATGGGCTATCAATCCAAAAATAATTACTAGTGGTTAAGGAAGGATTCAAACCAATTAGGTTTTTTGCTCAAGTTGATTCCATCCCATTTTTCAAAGCCCCTGTGATACACTTATGCAATCCAGGGAGAGTCCCTCCCAACCGCAAGGGGTCACAGATGAGAGAGGCAGCCTGACCCAGGCTTCATGCAGAGCAGATGTCCCTGTTTCATGCCAATTAGGAACCAGGAACTGTGCTCTCTTGCTCTGGCCTCTGATTATCTGTTTACATGTAGTTATATGTAACTGGAACCTCTTTGAAAGCTGAGTCCTGTGGAAGCCATTTAAAATTATTTCACTTCTAATTATAAGCCAGATAGAGCTGTTTTCATGCAAGAGGAGGAACAATTTAGAGACTGTCAGGGTTCAGAACACTCCATGGGTGACAGGTGGTCTTAATATTTGAAGAACTTTCTCTGTCCAAGATAACTTTGACTGGAGGAGTGATTAGGGGGATTTAAAAGGAAATAAAAACTTTGCATACAAAGTTGGAGCCCATGAAACACTTACACAGATCTCATTTCAGAATGCATTGGCCAGGTGGAAGCTTTCCGTTTCCTTGGGAGGCCACAGAGTGTCAAGGATGGACTGTGGTGCTGGACAGAACTAGGCTGAGTAAACTTGGGAAAGTTACCAAATCTCTCAGAGCTTTGGGTTATTTATTCATAAGAGGTGGGAATTGTTATTCTAAAAATTAAATGAAATAATGTATGTGAAACCACTAGCCTTGCATTTGCCACATAGCCATTGCTCCACTACATGACAGCTATTACCTACTTCTTGCTATTATTTTAAGTCAGAAGTATATGTTTGAAACAGTAGGTCAGGACAGGTCTACAATATACAATGGACTTTGCTTACACAAAAAGAGTTTACAACAACCAGGGAAGATTGGACAAGAGAAGTGAAATCTCCAACTTCACTGCTATTACATAAATCCCAGAGCTTTTCACATTTTTCCATCTTCTTCCCAATTCTCAACTCTTTTAATCAGAGTAGCACATTTCAGAGATTCAGTGTAGGGTACAACATTTAGAACTAAGGACTCTAGGGGTGTACAGGAAATCTTTCATCCTCTTAAAGCCAAGCAGTACCCTTCAGGATTCTCTCTGGTATATGAGCACCCAATATACACATCATCCCATGTCCCCCGTCTCTTGAAGTAAATGCTTTTGCTTCAGGCCTCTACCCTGATTCTCAAAAGGTTGGTTCAAGTGTTAATGATTAAGAAAATGTGAACACATAGTAATAAAGAATAGCTGTTGGGCCAGGAAACTGGTAACTGAACAAGAGATCAGCCATATGGCAGAGTAAAAGGAGCTTTATTTAGTTCTTCCCTAAAAGACATAGATAACAATGTCTGATGCACATTCCAAAGTAGCTTTTACAGGAGCTCCCATGATGGTGCAGCGGAAACAAATCCAACTAGGAACCATGAGGTTGCACGTTCAATCCCTGGCCTTGCTCAGTGGGTTAAGGATCTGGCATTGCCATGAGCTGTGGTGTAGGCCACAGATGCAGCTGGGATCTGGCATTGCTGTGGCTCTGGCATAGGCCAGCAGCTACAGTTCCGATTAGACCCCTAACCTGGGAACCTCCATATGCCACAGGGGCAGCCCTAAAAGGACAAAGGCAAAATAAAATAAAATAAAATAAAATAAAATAAAATAAAATAAAATAAAATAAAATAAAATAGTAGTTTTTGCAGAAACCAGACTTCCAGCAGATAGAAACTGCTGACCACAAGCATGCAGACCCCAAATCAGTTGGGACCAGAAGGTTGATAATGTTGACTCCCAAAACATCACCCTATTACCTCACAACCAACCAATCAAAAGAATGTCCATGAACTGATCAGGCATCCTGCCACACACACCTCTAATATTGCCTTTAAAAACATTTCCCTAAAGATCATTAGGAAGTTTTGGTCTTTTGAGTACTAGCTGCCCATTCTCCTTTCTTGACACCTTGCAATAAATGCTGTACTTTCCTTCACCACAACCTGGTGTCAACAGTTTGGCTTCACTGTGCATTGGCCAAAGAGATCCAAATCCAGGTTCAGGAACACTCATATGTGAAATAACATGCCTACACATACCTAGTAAGGTGACCCATCACAGAGTCATGGAAGCCAGAGTATGGTTGGACCATCTGAGCATGTGCCTGACATTGGACCCCAGGAAGGAACCATCACAGGTAAGAGATGTTACTGGTGTATGTAAACAGGTATGGCCAACCCTGGTATGGAAGTCTGCCCACTGGAAGTCTAATGAGCTATAAATAAAACAATTATTGCAACAGTACCCAGTTGTCTCATCTGTTGAATTAGGTAGCTCCTTGTAAATCCATTGCACTTCATCAGTTACCCATAAATTTAGATGTGTCAGCTGGCACTTATTTTCAAGGCTGGGCAAGATATCTTGGCTTACAGCTTGGTTATCCAACTGACATGTGGGGGAAAAAAAGGTAGAGAGATAAGTCAGAGCCAATATTCAAACTATTTTGACAGCAGGTATGTCACATGTACAAACCAAGCAGGCATGAGCCCTGCATCAGAAAGGACACCATAATCTTCCACAGACTTTGGTCCAACAGAACCAGTACATGTTAGCTAAGCACCCTGAATGGAATTAATTTTTCTTCACACTGGTGGTCAGAATGCTCACTAACCAGCTATCACCAGCGTTATACAAAACAAAACAAAACAAAACAACCCTGAATGCCAAGTTTAATCCTGTGTGATTGAAAAAACCTGAGCCCCACATCCCCCAAACTGGGCTTAAATGCAAAACTCAACAGGCTTGTAATTACATGCAATACCATGAAGGAACATTACTATAATACAATTTTACTACACAAAGGAGAACTATTGAGTTCTATTCACAAGAGAAAGATTCCTCTCTCCATGGCATAAAAAGGGATACCTCACAGCATATATTTTCCTAGTAATTTATTTTCATGAAACCAAGCATAAAGGATAATGCACCTGATTTCTGTATTTTTTTTTAATGTGCCCTGGGGTAGTTTGAACCAGGAGAAGCAGGAACAATGATGGGACCCATCACAATTTCATAAGATGAGTAAGCAGATAATCCCCTTGTGAGAAGTGAACCTGTTTGGAATCCTTGACTGCCCTTCCTTCCTCATCCGCCTTCACGTATCCCCTGAGCCCCATTCTCCACCAGGCAGGACCACACAAAATCCACACCAAACAGAGGAGATTCCCCTATGTCAAAGGTCCCAAGGAAAGTCCACTTGGTCTTTATCTCAATGACTAATTCCCCTCATTGTCAGCGTACTTTGCCTCACAATGAAGCCTTAGGTAAGGGAGAGGACCAGCCTTTCAGACCCACCCATATTTCCCCTGGGGGCTCTTGGATGCTTCATTCTCTCTCCAGAGTATGGGCACTTGATCCATACTCCCTGACTAGTTAGTGGGTATCACAAGCCTGCAGGGACACACAGCCCAAGCAGGCAGGAGAGAGAAGCCAAGAACGTGGTGCCAGGCGGCATGATGCCCATCATCACAGCACTCCCTCTGCTCCCATCCTCATCTCCTTCCTCAGCTGAAAGCCAGGAACCAGGCGGGCTCAGCTCTCATCCCCACCCCCATGGGCCCAGAGACCCAGGTACCTTCTCTTCACCAAGCTTCCTCCCAGGACACTCTTCATTTCTCCTCCCAGACACTGGTCCCAAAAGTCTAGTCACACCCTCTTTTCTTGAAAATGGAATTATCACCTTTCTTGTTAAGTCTACAGACGTCTCAACGCTCTTCATGAAGATGATATAGGAGGTACTTTCAGGAATTCAAAGATGTATTCTTCTCAAGACAAATGAGGTAGCTTTCTCACCCTCTCTTGCTAGAAAAGAGGGTGTTTAATCTCCAAGAGAGCATACAGTTGAATATACAGGGTGCATTTTAAAAAATTCTCTGTATAGAAGTTCCTCCTGTGGCACAATAGGATTGGCAACGTCTCTGGAGCACTGGGACACAGGTTCGATCCCTGGCCTGGTACAGTGGGTTAAGGATCCAGTGTTACTGAACCTGTGGCATAGGTCACAACTGCAGCTTGGATCTGATCCCTGGCCTGGGAATTCCATGTGCTGTGGCATGGCCAAAAAAGAGAAAATTTTAAAAATTAAAAAAAATTAAATTCTCTTTATAGTGGATGTAGAGTAAAATTAATGAATCTTTTCCATGCAGTCCTTAAAAATTATTGTAGAAAATATGCATTATTCTTTTTTTCTCAGACAAAAAAAAATGAGGAATTATTTTCAGTGCAGAGAATATCCAATCTGGCACAAAACCCTAAAACTTAGATATTACTTTTGATTCCCCAAGTCACTCCATCTCCCTTTTCTCCCTACTAAAAACTTCTTTGACAGGCTGTGGACATTAAGATTGAGACTTCAAATGGGAAATGTGATATCCAAGAGGCAGTTATAAACATGTAACAATATGCTAGTTCACTGACCAGAATCTCTCTTTCTAACCTGTAATTAGTCCTTTGCACTTGACCTTGGACTCCTCCTGTCTGCTTGGAAGCTGAACCCTGGGCACAGTTGAGTCCCTCCTGCTAGATGCAAGCACAGAGACAGACATGCAGCTTAGAGAAAGAAAACTGTGGGTTTAAACTGTATTAGGCTCCCCAGAGGGGCATCTCAGACCTACTGATTCAGAATTTCTAGGAACAAAAGCCCCCAAATCCACATTTCATGATGTCTCAAGCTAAAGTATGAGCATCCTGAGGGATAAGACAAGAGATCGTGATGCCATGGTTGAAGGTCTCCTGCAAATGTCGATGCAGGAGGTCACTGGGCAGTTGTGTTCTGATTAGATTGCCTTGTCTGACCACAGTGTGAGACCACACTGCTGTGAGTGGCAGTGTGGGGTCTACTTTAAAGGACAGACCTTCACAAAGCCAATGACACTGCTGTGAGTGGTGATAGGGGGTCTGCTTTAAAGGACAGACGTTCACAAAGCCAATAATCCTAGAACAGGACACTCAACCTCAGTAGTGTTAACTGAAAAAAAATACCACCTGAAAGTTGAGAGTTAAGTTTTACTTGGGGTGAAATTAGGACTTAAGCCTGAGAGACAGCATCTCAGGTAGCCCTGAGAAACCGCTCCAAGGAGGTAAGGGAGGGAAGCTATATTATACAAGTTTTTGCAACAAAGGGAAAGTAGTAGGAACACAAGATTTACAGAAAACCAGATTTACAAAAGATTTACACAACACCTTTTCTATGGGAAGATGTAAAGTTCTGGGCTTATTGGAATCACTCCTTTGATCTGCTTTCCCGAGTTCCTCAGGGCTCATTGGCCCACCCTTGGGCAGGGCTCTTCTCACAGGTGACCATGACATCTTTCATTTTGCCCACAAAGTACAGCCCAGGAGGCAGGATTTCGGAATGAAAAGGGAGAATATCAAGATCTAAGTCCTAAAGGTGAAGGGGGAGGGGCATGCAGCCATGCGTATATTTCACAGAGGTTTGCTTCTGGTCTTGTGAAGGTCACTACTGGCCACAGACATCAGTCATCATTGATGGATTTTAGTGTTTTTCTAGATATGAGATGCAAGAATTGGGCTCATAAAATCTTCTCCTGAAATATCTAACTATCCGAAGGCCCATTCTTCCAGTTTTCCCAGAGCACAGAGTGCCTCCCTCCTGGTCTCCACCCTGAGCTCCACTCAGGGGCTGCTGCGGGTCAGCAGCTGCAGTGGCTCATGTTCTACTCCCTGTAGAGGCTGATGGCAAATGCCAAACTTCAGTTCACAGTAGGTAGGCTTGAGATAAGAGGCAGGGACATCCTCCCTCGGGGTGGACGTGGCTCTCTTAGGCTGGACTCTTGGTAATGCAGAGATTGTGAGGGTGCCCATGGGTTGGGAGATGGGTCTTGAACTAAAGCCACCAGTTGGGGGCTGCAAAGGAAGGAAGTCACTGGGGATAGAGCTGCTCCAGCTGCAACCACAGCTGGCAGCCCTTAATAAATAGTTCTCTGCCTGGAACCTCCTGCATTGTCCCCAACAAACCTGCAGTGATGTCGGAATTATACGCCATGCTTTAGGGGGAAAGCTGTGTCTTCTCTTGGTCACAGAACCCAGGGGCTAGTGGGTGACGAGAGCAGTAAACAGCCCACCAAGAGGAAGACAAAACTCTAGAGACAAGGGTTGGGACTGGGAGGTCCTGGAGTTCTTCCCTCCATAAAGAATTCCTTCTTCTGATAAACTTGGGGTGTGAATGTATCAAACGAAAAAGAGAAAGACCTAGAAAAAAAACTGAGCAGGGGAAAGAACCATGAAATAGAAGATGTGTGTGGCCATCTAAAACACGCCTTCTTCAGAGTTCCCATTGCGGCTCAGAGGGTTAAGGACCTGATGTAGTCTCTGTGAAGATGCGGGTTTGATCCCAGGCCTTGCTTAGTGGGTTAAGGATCTGGCGTTGCAGAAAGCTGCAGCATAGGTCACAGATTTGGCTCTGATCCAGTGTTGCTGTGGCTGTAGCGTAGGCCTCAGCTGCAACTCCAATTCAACCCGTGGCCCAGGAACTTCCATATGCCACAGGTGCAGCCCTAGAAAGAAAAATAATAAAAATAAAAAACACGCCCTCCTCAAGAAGGGATCATCTGAAACTGCTGAGAATGAGTGAGATCTCACCTTCCACAGAGAACTCCCAGAAGGAAAGGGAGGAGAAAGGTTGAGAAAAAGTTAGACAGCAGCACAAAGGGAATATAATCATAGTGAAAATGAAGATCCATCCATGAAACAGTAACTTCCTGCCAAGAGGTGCCATGAACAGACATCAACATGGACTGAATCTGGGAGCTTCACGCACACTCGCTGCGCCCACAGCAGGAGCTGGAGGGCTGATTCTCCTCCCCAAATACTGAGAGTCTAAATAACCACAGCTAAGCAGAGTTGATCTTAAATAAAATGGTTATACCAGGTCATTTAGCTGGTACCAGGGAAAGGGACTAAGAAGCTAGTTATCAGGGTCCAGTCCTAGGAGGGGCTACCCAGAAAGGACTCCTAAGCACAGCATCCTGGGCAGAAGGGCAGAAGGACAAGGCCCTGATAAGGTAGCTGGAAGGGACAGACGAGAAGGTGATACAGGTGTTTCGTTCCAACCATCCTCTTAACCAAATAATTGTGGTATCTTCCTAGTCTCTCTGCTCACTTCTCTCTGCAGCCTCCTTTGCCAAGCAGTACATCCTGCCCGCCAGAGCTGTTATCCACAAACCCAGCCATACCGCTCTCTATGCTAAAAACTCTTTGGTGGCTGCCCACCGCCTTGGGGATGACTTCTGAGCTCCCTGGCAGAGCTCTCAAGGCCTTCTGCGGCCTTGTTCCAATACCACAGCCCTCTCTCCATTCTTCTTGTACCAGCCGAACAATGCATGTCTTTCTCACAATTAACATGGCACCTAGGATGGCAGGAAGGTGCAGAGGGTGGGGGCAATGCTGGACCAATAGCCCCAGGAGGCCCTATACAATTAAAGACCGCATGGGCAACATGGCCTAGCACAGGGGTCTGCAGGAGAACATCCCTAAGACAGGAAGCACCCGCTGATCCACAGAAGGCTTAGCTCTTGCCACTGGCTCTGTCGCAGCTACAGGAAGGCACTTGACAGGCCTCCAACTCCCGGACACAGTTAATCAATTGCACCAGGGTCTGCACCTAGAAAGCTAGTGCCACCTGCATACCAAGGCCACACGGCCCACCAGTGCCCCCAGCCAATGGTTGAGCACAGCAGGCCTGTAACTAGGCTGGTGGCTGGCTTGGCTCTAAGATTCCCTGGAAAGCTTGGTAAACCTTCCTTTGCTTGCATGGAGGTCTAGGACGTTGCCACCAACTTTCCCTCCACCTTCGCTCAGCTCAGACTTCCATCACAGTCTGACAGCTCTCACATTCTCTCTTGCAGAGGCGTTTCCCCTAATAAAATCCTTGCAGGTTGAATCCTGTCTCAACTCACGTTTGCTCTCCCGCTGAACATGGTTTAACACAGTTCTCAGGCAAAGAGAGACAACAGTTGCTTATTTGGAGCCTGGGACCCTTGACCCCCCTCCCCATTCTTTCACCCCTCAAACATCCACAGAGAGCTTGCTGTGCGCCGGGCATGTTAGGTGTGGGGGCAGAGGGGCTGCGCTCCCAGGAGGGGGCCCATGGGGGAAAGGAAATAAGTAACAACAGAATCTGCCAATCTAACCGTTGCCCTGGGCACTCAAGAACCCAGCCTCGCTCCACCTTATACTCTAAGGAGAGGGGGAGATGGCAGACAGAAAACCATTCCCGATAGCGCCCCCTCTGGGGATTATTCTGCACCTTTATTTATTTATTTATTTATTTTTGTCTTTTTGCCTTTTCTAGGGCCGCTCCCTCGGCATATGGAGTTCCCAAGCCAGGGGTCTAATCGGAGCCATAGCCACAGGCCTACGCCAAAGACACAGCAATGTGGGATCCGAGCCGAATCTGCAACTTACACCACAGCTCACAGCAACGCTGGATCGTTAACCCACTTAGCAAGGCCAGGGATCAAACCTGCAACCTCATGATTCCTAGTCAGATTCGTTAACCACTGAGCCACGAAGGGAACTCCTTTATTTTATTTTTTTTTATGGTGCTTTAATTTTGACCTGTTTGTCCTTTCTTTCTTTCCTTCCTTCTTTTTTTTTTTTTTTTTTTGCTATTTCTTTGGGCCACTCCCGCGGCATATGGAGGTTCCCAGGCTAGGGGTCAAATCGGAGCTGTAGCCACCAGCCTACGCCAGAGCCACAGCAACGCTGGATCCGAGCCGCGTCTGCGACCTACACCACAGCTCACGGCAACGCCGGATCGTTAACCCACTGAGCAAGGGCAGGGACCGAACCCGCAACCTCATGGTTCCTAGTCGGATTCGTTAACCACTGCACCACCACGGGAACTCCTCTTTTTTTTTTTTTTTAGGGCCACACCCTTGGTATATGGAGGTTCCCAGGCTAGGGGTAGAATCAGAGCTACAGCTGCCGGCCTACACCACAGCCACAGCAATGCCAGATCCAAGCTGTGTCTGCGACCTATACTATAGTTCACAGCAATGGCAGATCCTTAACCCACTGAGTGATGCCAGGGATTGAACCCTCAACCTCATGGTTCCTAGTCGGATTTGTTTCCACTGTGCCTCGATGGGAACTCCATATTCTGCACCTTTAGTAGAATGGCATGTATGTGAAGAATACTTCCCAGTCTGATGGGCGGGACCCAAGTACAATTAAGGCGGAAGAGGAGACTGAAGTGTTAGGAACCATATAGGAAATAAATCCCAGCATGAACCCTGATGTAAAATCAAGCTGAACTTACTGATAACAGGCCTCCATCATGAAAACCCATTGTCACTGTCCATCAGGTGTTCTTGTTGGAAAAAAAAAAATGTTTTTAACTAATTTAGAGTTTTAATGAAAATGGATCCGGTGGGAATGAGAAAATGTTAACCATCCATGTCACCTAATCGTGGCTAAGAGGGATTCTCATGCTTATACTTGACTGAGGATTAAGACGCTGACAGCAAGTTTATTCAATGAAGTCATTGTAATAACACACCCAGCTCACCCCGCAAGTCTCTACCCTGTGGTTCCTGGTGAGTATCATTTAACTAAGAGCATGGAGCTGATGAGTCTTGATAATCAGGCTAATCTGCCTTTTCGTTATGATCTGGGGGATGTGACAAATAGGAATTTCAACATGATCTGAAGCCAAGTTGGATCAGATGAGTGACAGCAGATGAGTCTCTTTAGCCCACCAAGAAAACCAGGGGGCCTAAAACTGGTTAAACCTCCATGTCTGTCACTCGGGGCTTAAATGCTCCTCAAAGAGTTTACAAAGACAGACCAGAAAGAGAACTAACAAGAAAATGTGGGTCTTAGGCCGACCTCATCAAGCAGACTTTGTGCTATAGCGCAGTTGCCTTAACCAGATGTTGGAAGTCAAATGCATTTTGAAAGATCTCCTAGTTGCAGGATGGCTGCTCACAGAGCCAGCTCCAGGCAGACCGTGAACAAGGCGACCTGCTCTCTGCACCTCCCTCCCTGCCCTTGTCCTCCTGAATTGCCCTTCCCCATCTCTGTTCTCTTGGTCCCTCCAAGACCTAAAAACAGGAGGGGAAGAAAGGGTCATTGTTAAATATTCCGTTTGGTCATCGTCCCCTTCCCCCCATTACCCAACCCACCACAGTGGGGGCTCAATGATAAATGTCTAAGAACTTTGACATTAGAATTGAACCTGTCTCTGTCTGGCACTATTACCACCCTCAAATATCTCAAAATGTTTATGGAAAATCTTAAAAAGGGGGGGGTTCTTGTCATGGCTCAGCAGTAATGAACCCAACTAGTATCCATGAGGATGTGGGTTTGATCCCTGGCCTCGCTCAGTGGGTTAAGGATCTGGCCTTGCTGTGAGCTGTGGTGTAGGTCACAGATGAGGCTCAGATCCCAAGTTGCTGTGGCTGTGGTGTAGGCCGGCAGCTGCAGCTCCGATTTGCCCCCTACCTGGGAACTGCCATTTGCCACAGGTGCAGCCCTAAAAAGAAAGAAGGAAAATCTTCTCCACCTGGGCTTTGCCCTGGGTGCCCTGGAGGAAGGAAAGAAGAAAGAGGGTGTTTTCCAGCAGAGGGTGAAGCTGGGAAGTCAGAGGCGGTGGCAGTCCCAGGAGACAGTGCGAAGCTGGAGAGAGAACGGTGAAGACAAAGAGGGGGTCACAGGTCAGCGTAGGCACAGGCAGAAATAATGCATGAGGAGTTCCCGTTGTGGCGCAGCAGAAACAAATCCGACTAGGAACCATGAGGTTGAGGGTTCGATCCCTGGCCTTGCTCAGTGGGTTAAGGACCCCTCGTTGCTGTGGCTGTAATGTAGGCCAGCAGCTACAGCTCCAATTAGACCCCTAGCCTGGGAACCTCCATATGCCGTGGGTGCAGCTCTGAAAAATACAAAAAAGAAAAGAAAAAGAGAAGAAATAACGCATGAGAGGAAGGCGACCTCTAATATCCACCCAGTGTATGCAAGAGCAGAAGCAGACACTTGAGTCACATGTATACACTCGTTTATATGTGTAACTTTATAATATTTTTTTCCTTTTTATGGCCACACCCACAGGATGTGGAAGTTCCTGGGCTCGGGGTGGAATAGGAGCTGCAGCTGCAGCCTACGCCAGAGCTATAGCAACACCAGATCCAAGCTGCAGCTGACAGCAACACCGGATTCTTAACCTGCTGAGCAAGGCTAGGGATCGAATCCACATCATCACAGAAACAACATCAAGTCCTTAATCCACTAAGCCACAGTGGGAGCACCTGTTTTTTTACTTTAATGCTATGGCACACAAAATCAAAATGAGGACTGGTGTGTAATAAAGTAGGCTTATTTGGAGTTCCCGTCGTGGCGCAGCGGTTAACGAATCCGACTGGGAACCATGAGGTTGCGGGTTCGATCCCTGCCCCTGCTCAGTGGGTTGACGATCCGGCGTTGCCGTGAGCTGTGGTGTAGGTTGCAGACTCGGCTCGGATCCTGCGTTGCTGTGGCTCTGGCGTAGGCCGGTAGCTCCAGCTCCGATTCGACCCCTAGCCTGGGAACCTCCATATGCCGTGGGAATGGCCCCAAAAATGGCAAAAAGACCAAAAAAAAAAAAAAAAAAAAAAAAAGTAGGCTTATCTGAAGGATGGTACTTTCTTCACATTTCCTTACAAAAATAGCTGGCCCTCCAAGATATCCCCAATATAGTTTCTAACTCATGTTTGCTAAAAATCCAAAGTATAAAAATTAAGACAACCTGATGTAAAGGCAAAGTCTTCAAAGGATCTTAATCCTAAACGTAGAAAGCTTTACCATGCAGGAAAAAAAAAAAAAAAGGGTAAAGGGCTGAAAGCCAACACAGCCTCCAACAAGGGACCAAGGCCCCGAGGGGTTAAGAATCTCATCAAAGGTCACAGAGTGGAGAAGAGGTTCCAGGAGTCACGTCTCCCTCCACCAAGGGTTGGATTCTTTCCACTCTCATCTGGCCTACGGATGTGTCCTTGTCCATCCTCTGAAAAAAAAAAAAAAAAAAAAGAAATTTCACTTTTCAAGTTCTAAATATTTTGAGGCTAGAACTTCTGTTAGGTAGTAAAGCCTGGTTTAATTTCTCTCTTTTTTTTTTTTTCGGAGGAACTGTTTTCTCCCAGGAGCCTGTTCGGGTTCTCTCCCCCGCCCCTCCCGCCTCCATACTTGATGGCAACCTCTGGATTTATGTAGTCGTGGTGGGAGTAAAGAGAGGGAGGAGGAGATGGTGCAAGAGCATCTCTAATAAGCATAAGCTGGCTGGCTGCTAAATCCTTTTCAAGAATTGAAGCTTTTGCTGTCTCACGGCTTTTCAGTCACATTACAGGGAGTGATGTTTTGGATGATTAGGTCTGTGATGAAACTGGTTATAGAAGCTATTTCAGAACCCACAGTGGTTCCCCCCCTTAAACTCAGAACACGGAGATCTGCCAAGGATACTCTGAAACTATTGCAACTCGTTACGGTCTTCTGCACCTGTCAATAGTCTCCCCTCTGCAAAGGGAATCAATAACTAAAGAGAAAAGAGAAAATGTGGGTGAAAAAATATATGCGGCTCCCTTTGCTGTATAAAATACCACTTCCATTCTGCCACTTTTCTGTTGTATTTGTTGCTCCTAATGAGTGGGGCTTTGTTCTATGATAAATTGTCCTCTGAACTCTTTATGTTCTCTGTGTTTACTTTTGAAATTGAATTTTTTCATTCCCAAGCGTGCCCAGGATGCTCTTGTAGACAACCCAAGCTCCCGCAGCAGAAAGTAGAGTTAAGATTTGATAACAATCTGATTTTGTTTGATCATCAGAGAACATCGCATCAGTTCTTTTGGTCCCAAATGCCCATTTTCAGGTTGGAGAGATCCTGAGTAGCTCTGAAAATCAATCATGTTAACTGGGTACCAGCCAAACTCCCAACACCCTGGGTGCTGCAGAGACCTCATCAAATTGTTGTTAGCAGGCATGGACTATGACAAATGAGTCGCCACCTGCTTTTGAATTAATTTGTACCTTACTCCATGCAGAATTTTCCAGAGCAAACTTTACATGCTATGATGTTGATCGCAACAACAAAAAAAATAATTGAGTTGGATGGTATGTTCCTGCATCCTGATGAAAACCTAAATAGGCATAGCTTTTTTTTTTTTTTTTTTTTTTTTGCTTTTAAGGACCACATTTTTGACATATGGAGGGTCCCAGGCTAGGGGTCTAATCAGAGCTACAGCTGCCGGTCTAAGCCACAGCCATATAGCAATGCCAGATCCGAGCTGCATCTGGGACCTACACCATAGCTCACTGCAACACTGGATCCTTAACCCACTGAGCCAGGCCAGGGATCAACCCCGCATCCTCGTGGATGCTAGTCGGACTCATTACCACTGAGCCACACAGTATAGTCAGCCACACAGCTGACTATTCTCTAAATACTTCCCAGGCACAGTATTTAGAGAATAGTCAGCAACATAGTCCATAGTCCTCGAGGCAGCTGTCTGTTCCTCTCTCCTTCCCTGAGCATCCAAGATACTCTTCTCCACCTGATACCCCAAGAGAGAACTGGATTCAAAGACAACTACATCACACACTAGGGGTCGAATGGGAGCTACAGCTGCCGGCCTACGCCACAGCCACAGCAACTCTGGGTCCGAGCCATGGCAGTGGGATTACTCTTTCCACTAGAACCATTGATATCCCCTTAGGGTTTTGTTTCCTGCCCTGAATTCACTGCAGATTTGGTATAACAGTGTAGGAAATAGCAAGTAAACGCCTTTCATACCATGTCCGAGAGGCAAAACATCTTAGAGAGGAATGAGCTAGCTAGTGTGTAAAGCTGTGATAAATATCCTCCCCCCACCCCAGCTGCCCAAGAATTGCTAGAAACAGCAAACTCCTGGCTGTCTGATGAATATTTGTTTCATCAAACTGCACGTAATATTGTAACAGGAAGCCTTAGAAGTAAATACAGGAGCTTTTAGAATTTTTTAGAAACAGGAATCTTGAGAAGGATGAAATAAACTAATAAATGTAGATGTGCTTTGGAAATGATAAAACATGTAAGTACTTACTGTCATTGTTACTTTGACACATGTCAATGCAAAATAATTTTTATGATTTTTATTTTTTTCCATTATAGTTGGTTTACAGTGTTCTGTCGATTTTCTACTGTATAGCAAGGTGACCCAGTCACACACACACACACACACACACACACACACACACACACACACACACGCATTCTTTTTCTCACATTATCCCAAACATTTTTTTTTGTCTTTTTTGCAATTTCATGGGCGGCTTCCAAGGCATATGGAGGTTCCCAGGCTAGGGGTCCAATTGGAGCTGTAGCCGCTGGCCTACACCAGAGTCACAGCAACGCGGGATCCAAGCCAAGTCTGCAACCTACACCACAGCTCACGGCAACGCTGGATCCTTAACCCACTGAGCGAGGCCAAGGATGGAACCCACAACCTCATGGTTCCTAGTCGGATTCGTTAACCACTGAGCCGTGACGGGAACTCCTATCCCAAACATTTTTAAGTGCTCCTTTATGATGAACCAGACATTCACTTACAGGAGACCAAGAACTGCTAATTCTGTCTTCCACCTGCTTATGCTGCAGTTCTCCTTAGGAAAGTCTTCAGATTGCAAGGACGTCATTTTTTGGTATTTGGACTTCCTCAGCAGGCTGAATTTGATGATTTTCAAGGCTCTCTGTGATAGAGGGAGCCAAGGCTAAGAAGAACAGTGGTGTCCTCAAGTGTACAGACCAAAGAGGAAACCCCCCCAACTTCTTATATGTGACCAGTAAGAGAACAGTAGGAATAAGCCAATGGGGTGATGCTAAATACTGAACAACTTCTCTCTGGGGGAAAAAAAATGCATATATGGCTCTATTATATATATAAATTTAATATAAATTTTACTGATATAAACGATGTATGGCATTCAATTGTCAATAACAATAAATTATACAGTACTCTTTATTGTAAATCCCAAGTGGCTAGTAGACTCACACACGGTTTTCTTGATTTTTGCCAAATTCCTATATCCCTAGTCAACCTATGGTTGCAAATGACAAACGAATGTAGTTGCAACATGAATGCTGGTTGACTGTTTCCTTTATGTTAACAAGAAAAAAGAAAGGGAAACGATGAAGACTTATGTCAGAGCTCATTTGCACATAAACAACCTATGGGACCTCCTTGCTGAGTCACATAATAGTTTCAAAGCCTAGGAGACCTTCTTCCGTGTTTTGGATTATTCTCAAGGTAGCAAGTAGAGACATGACACACTTTTTAAGTTTAATATGCATTATTCACATTTTCTCCATTACGTTCTTAAGACTAGGAAGCCAACAAAACAAAAAGGCAAGCCCTAATTTGTGGTATTTGCGGAATTCAGAGTGTAAAAACTCCCACCATGGCTGATCCCAAGCTATCAACATGGTGCCATGAATGCTGTTGCGAAGAAATACAGAGAAGCACCCTGTGATATAGTGAGTCCATCACACTGATAAAATAGGTATAAATAACTTCAAAAGACAAGGTAATAGTAAAATGTAAAATAAGCGGGAATGATGAGTTTTGAGTATTTATTCCTTCTTAATCTAATTGTTTATATGATTTGATTTTCAATCACGGACATGTTTAACAACTGGCTTACAAAATTCCTGACCTGAAAAACAATTTTGCCATAGGTGCATTATCTATTTTTAAATTTATTTATTTATTTATTTATTTATTTGTCCTTTTGCCATTTCTTAGGCCACTCCCGAGGCATATGGAGATTCCCAGGCTAGGAGTCGAATCAGAGCTGTAGCTCCCGGCCTACACCAGAGCCACAGCAACGCAGGATCCAAGCCACGTCTGCAACCTACACCACAGCTCACAGCAACACTCGATCCTTAACCCACTGAGCAAGGCCAGGGATCGAACCCGCAACTTCATGGCTCCCAGTCGGATTCCTTAACCACTGAGCCACGACGGGAACTCCTATTTTTAAATTTTTTACTGAAGTAGGGTTGATTTATAATATCATGTTAGTTTCAGGTGTACAGCTCAGTGACTGAGCTACACCTGTATATACATGTGTACATATGTGTTCTTCTTCAGATTCTCTTCCCTTATAGGTTATTACAAAATATCCCGTATAGTTCCCTGGGCTATACAGTAGAATTCCTGAAAATCTGATGATAGGTTGGATGACAAACAAGCTGGTATGAGCCAGGACCACCACACCTCTAGCATGTGCCCAAAAACAGGCCTGGGGAGGGGCTGGACTTTTTTGAGAGGCTAAGCATTTGAGAGAGTCATGTACATGGGTTTTACGTCTTAAGAGAAGTTGCTTACTGTGAAAGAATGAAGTATTTGCATAGGTCTCTGTCCCCAGTGCCTGGCCATGAGCTTCTAAACCCTCAGAATTTCCAGGGTGATAGCAGTCTTTTATTCTAATAGGGCAACTCCTGAATTGCTCTAGGATGGGGGCTGGTCACCAGAAAGACCAAACCATGATTAGAACACTGGAACATTCAGCCCCACCCCCATCCCTAGGAAGGGGAGAGAGGCTGGAGACTGAGTTAATGATTGATCACTCCTATGTGAATGAGGCCTCTATAAAAATCCCAATAGTTTGGGTTTGGAGAGCTTCCAGGCTGGGGAACTCATTCACATGTCAGGATGGCACACAGCTTAGCTCCACAAGGACAGAAACGCCTATACTTGGGACACTTTTGGACTTCACTCTGTGTACCTCTCCATCTGACTGTTCATCTGTACCCTCTATTAGAGCCTTTATTATATAATAAACTGGTAAACAGAAGTGTTTTCCTAAGTTCTGTGAAGCTGTTCTAGCAAATGATCAAACCCAAGAAAGGGGGTCATGGGAACCCCCAATTTGTAACCAACTGGGACAGAAAGCATGGGTAACCGGGAGACGTACTATTTGCCATTGGCACCTGAAGCTGGAGGCAGTCTTGTGGGACTGAGCCCTTAACCCCTGGGCTCCACAGTAACTCCAGCTGGTGTCAGGACCAATTTGAATCTCAGGACACCCAGCTGGTGCTGCAGAAATGCTCAGTGTGTGGAAAACCCACACGTCTGGTGTCAGAAGTATTGTGAGCTTGGTAGTACTGTGTGAGTCACAGAGAAACAGTGTGGCTTTCCCTTTGTACCTACTTTTGGCCCAGTTACTTGAAATGGTGGTTAAGGTACAGAGAAACCCCTCTGAGCTCCTGGACAAGCTCCTGGACATCTTTGAAGTTTCCTTCTAAGCATCTGTGTAAATCTTCATGAATGATCTTTTGTAGTCCAACCACTAGATTGAAACAATTATTTTTTGTGGTCCTGAATCCCGCTCCCCCATTTGAGGGGTGTGGTTCCTGAGCCTGGCCCTTCCTTCTTCAACGCACACCCCAAGCCCATGGTCTGATTGGCTTGACTCCACCAGGAAGCAATGATCCATCACAGGAAGCAGCTGCTTAATCATAGGAAGACGGCAGCAGGGGAAGGCAAGAGGCTGCCCAAATAATTCCGTGATATGGTTCCTGTCTCCTCTTCCTGGATACTTGATCTCAGAAGAGGAGGCAAGAAAATAAAAATTCCTGGAGTTCCCGTCATGGCTCCGTGGTTAACGAATCCAACTAGGAACAATGAGATTGCGGGTTCCATCCCTGGCCTTACTCAGTGGGTTAAGGATCTGGCATTGCCGTGAGCTGTGGTGTAGGTCGCAGATGCGGCTCGGATCTTGTGTTGCTGTGGCTCTGGTGTAGGTCGGCGGCTACAACTCCAATTAGACCCCTAGCCCGGGAACCTCCATATGCCATGGGAGCAGCCCTAGAAAAGGCAAAAAGACCAAAAAAAAAAAAAAAAAAGGAAAGAAAAGAAAAGAAAAGAAAGATTCTTGGACCACATTGGAATGTGTAGGTTGGACTCACTGCAATCCTCTGCCTGCTTGGGCACTATTCAATCACACAGGGTGGTACCCAGACCCTTCATTTAGGGTTTCAAAGAATCTCGCTACCACCCCTTTGCTTCCCTGGCTTAGCCAAAACGCAAACCTCAAAATTACTCTAACTCGGGAGTTCCCTGATGGCTGGTGTTAACTGTGAGTAATGCTTTTCAATGTCCCCTTAACACTGTGATCGGGAGTTCCCTTCGTGGCTGAGTGGTTAACGAACCCAACTGGGATCCATGAGGATGCTGGTTTGATCCCTGGCCTCACTCAATGGGTTAAGGATCCAGCGTTGCCATGAGCTGTGGTGTAGGTTGCAGACATGGCTCGGATCTAGCATTGCTGTGGCTGTGGTGTAGGCCAGCCTCTGTAGCTCCGATTCGACCCTTAGCCTGGGAACCTCCATATGCTGCAGGTGCAGCCCTAAAAAGCAAAACAACAAAAAACAAACAAAAACCCCCCACTGTGATCAGTTTCTGTATACAATTTTTAAGTTAAATTTAAAGGAAGTGACTTAAAACTGTTGAGCCATCATCTGCCCGGAGGGGAAGCTCCAGGAGACAGGAAGATGTGCAGTCTTCCCGCACGTACCCTCCTGAGTCTGAAGGAGAAACCCCGCCTGGCCAAATCATTTCCATTATCTTGCACAACCCTGTATCAAAGTTAGGATTCGTGGATTTACCCAAAGTTATCTACATTATCATTTCAATTAAACCTATGGCTGAGGGATCTAATGAAGAAGGCTTAAGTGATGGCTGTGAAATCAATAAAGTCTTTCTGGACTTATCGATTTAGCATTCTCCATGCAGTGGAATTGATTTATGTCCTCAGATTTATTTTGATAACTCAATGATAACTCCACTATTCCTAAATTAATGTCATCTTTTCTTCAGGCCAAAATTTCTTCTAGGCAGGGGGGAAGAAAATCTTACATCAAGCCAAACTGATTTTGTTAAGTAATTCCGTGGCTAACAGGATGCCATAAATCAAAGAGAACCATGTAAGACTACAATTGTAAATCATCCTTGGCATGGAAAAGTACCACAGCATTTATTTGTCAGAATTGTCATTGCATCATACAGATCCTCTTCTCTGGCAAAATTAGTATCTTCCAATATAAACCCTATTGTCCAAAGTGCAATTTCTTAAGTGCAGTACAGTACTTAATACTGCATCAGTTTCTCTCTCCCACATCTCAAGTTTCTAGAAAGTGGGAGATGGGCAGCTCCCAACTCCTAATTAGCATGATTTTATTGAATGAGATAAAGCATTGTCATTGTGCAAATATTCATTCATATCAGGACACACACAAACAAGATAATTAATCAATGTCATGTAAATGGGCACATCTACAAATGCTTTGGGGGGAAAAAAAAAACAATGTTTTCCAACCAGATCTATAAACCTAAAAGAAAAACAGAGGAATTTTTCAATAAAGGGACCGCAGAATGGGATTGTCCAATCAATCACCAAGTCCCCCCAGGCTCATGTCCTGCATATCTCTGATACTCTCCCAGTTCTTGCTGTCAGCACAGCCTCCACACAGTCCAGGAAAGTGTTCCTACTCACTGGCCTATTGCAGCAACTCCTGGCTTCTCTCCCCACCATCACATGGGATTGCCCCATTTTCTGTGTTGCTGCTAGAGGGTTTGGTGTTTTTTTGTTTTTTTCTTATTATTTTTTGGTCTTTTTAGGGCTGCACCCTTGGCACATGGAAATTCCCAGGCTAGGGGTCCAGTCGGAGCTGCAGCTGGCAGCCTACACCACAACCACAGCAGTGCAGGATCCGAGCTGCATCTGTGACCTACACCACAGCTCAAGGGCAATGCCGGATTCTTACCCACTGAGCAAGGCCAGGGATCGAACAAAAATCCTCATGGATACTAGTCAGGTTCATTACCACTGAGCCAAGAGGGGAACTCCTGTTTGTTTGTTTTTATTTATTTTCAAAAATGCAAACTAATCATGGCAGTGCTGCCTACTGCCTTCCATAGCTCTCAGAAGGAAAAAAAAAATAAACTATCCAAGTGTTCTGCCTGCCTCTCCCACCTCCTTTGCCCCCTGCCCCAGCTCTCTGCCCCAGCCAGGCTGGGCTTCTCGCTACACCTCCGACGCACCCCTCAAGTCCCAGGTACACACACTGATGCCTCTGCCTCCCTCTCTTTTTTCAGCTAACTATCCCCCACTCATCCTGTAGCTCTGGGCTCACTTCCCCAGGAAGCCCCCGGAGCCACCACACAGGTTAGACCCTACGACACGCTTCCTTTAGCCCTTCTCCTCAAAGCCCTTTGCACTACTCTGTTTAGTTTGTCTTCTGTTGGACTGTAGTTCCTCGAAGATGGGACAATGCCTCTACCCCCCTGTCCCCAGCACACACTGGTGCTCAGCCCATGTTTGTTGACTTTTTTTTTTTTTTTTTGGCCTCCCCATGACATATGGAGCTCCCAGTCCGGGGATCAGATCCAAGCCACAATTGCAACCTAAGCTGCAGCTGTCGCAATGCCCAGATCCTAACCCACTGTGCAGGGTGGGGGATCAAACCTGTGTCCCAGGGCTCCAGAGATGCTGCCAATCCCATTGTACCACAGCAGGAACTCCTGTTTGAGAACTCTTGACTGAGATGGAGCAGACCCCTGGGGACAGAGTGCGAAAGTGTAGGAACAGGCACTGGGGCGGGGGAGGGGGGGGTTGGGGTTGGGGGAGGCACGCCCTGAGGGTAATGATTCAATCCCAGAGCACAGCAAGGAGCACTGCGAAGAAGGCAGGGCCTGGCCAGCCAGCTCTAAATGTCTCAGGTGCTGTCATCACCATAGACACACCATCCTAATTAATTAAACCATCCATTTACAAAGAACCCCAGCCCAAGACAAAAGCTGCAAAAACATTACAACTGAACTCCCATACATGCTTCACCCAGAGTCACCCTACATCACCCTTCAGTTACCCAATTCATTGTTAACGTTTTGCCACATCTGCTTTATTTTTCTACATATATGAGTGTGCTTATGAATGCACGATTATACACATTATACATGTATATACCAATGCGTTTTGAACTATTTGAAATAAAGTGCCAGCATCAGGACCCTTCACTGAGGGATGCACATCCCTCAGTGTGCATCTCCCAAGTAAGTACAAGGACAGTCTCTTCCGTAATCACAGAGGCCATTACCCCATTCAGGAAATTTAGCATTGATACAATATTGTTATCGGATTACAATTCATATTCAAAATTTACTAACATAATTGGTGTATTTAAACATCTTAAACAATTACCAATTGGAAGCTGCTAAAAAAAACTTAGTCAACTGGGCAGAACCCTATCTCAGAAGTCCTCGGGAGTGACAAATTATAAAAAGCCAATCAACCTCCAAAACTGGGACAGTTTCAAGGAAAGTAAAATCCCTGGGTTTTCTCTGAACAGAAGCAAACCAACTCCAAGCACAATGCCAGGGTCGTTTGGCCTCTTGAAAATCCTCCAGAGACAACCTCCTGGGGCTGAAAAGACCTTCAATCCAAACTGACCTGCTACTTAATAGTAGCAGAAGTACAGAAGATGCCTTGCTATGTGGGCCAATAGCAGAGCACCTGTTCATTGTCAACTCTACGATCCACCTCTGCCGACTGGACCAAAGGAAGACGTGGAAAGAAAGGGCAGGGGCAGCAGCTGTGGACACGTACAGCCAAGGGACACCTGGTAAATCTAATGGCCCCTGGGTGGCAGTTCAGGCTCAAAAGGGCAGTTTAAACGCTTTATGATCACTGATGGGCCCTGAATTAGTGATCACCTCCTAAGGAAAAATCTTGAAATTAGCACAGAGAAAGTACAGAAGATGCCTGCTCTGAGCTCTCCGAAGGTCGCAAAGGAGAATGAGCTCTTAATCAGTATTAAGGAGGAGTGACCACCACGGTAATGGTGCTGGTATGTTGTACAGCTGCAGGCACCTTGACCTTGACTGCCATGTGCTCCTGGGCACCTCGTCTCAGAAGGAAATAGAAAAGACCACAGGAGGGCCATGGCATGATTAAAGGGCTCTAAATGAGGAAACGCTTAATTATATAATCAGCTAGTTAGGAAGAAGAAAGGAGAAAATGGGCAGAGGTGTGAACAGAGAAAAAGGATGCAGAAGTGACTGCGTGAGAGCCCAAAAGTTCTAAATTAGCCTATTATGACACAATTATGAGACTGCTTTTCAAAGAGAATTTTCCATGGATCAACGAATTCTTTTGAGGAAATAAAAGGCTTGGCCAAGCCTTTCCAGACCCCTAAATAAATATGTGTCTGTTTCGAGTTCTCGTTGTGGCTCAGTGACAACAAACCCCACTTGTATCCCTGAGGATGAGGGTTTGATCCCTGCCCCCCGGCTCAGTGAGTTAAGGATCCGGTGTTGCCCAAAGCTGTGGTGTAGGTCACGGATTCTGCTTGGATCTGGTGTTGCTGTGACTGTGACATAGGCTGGCAGCTGTAGCTCCGATTTGACCCCTAGCCTGCGAAGTTCCATGTGTCGTGGGTATGGCCCTAAAAAAAAAAAAAAAAAAAAAAAAAAAAGGAAAAGAAAAAAAGAAAAGAAAAGAGTCTGTTTAACCAAAAATTTAACCACTTCTGAACTGTGTTTTATCTAGAAAACCAGACAGAATAAAGTCCTAAATCCAGTTGCTCATAGTTGTCAGGAAAAGTGCCATCAGCTAGAAAAGAGGTGACAGAATACGCACACTGACGTAGCCAGGGACAGCAAGCCAAGGCCTATGGGCTCATTCCAGCCTGTGGCCTGTTTTTATTATAACATTGACAAGTTAAGAATGAGTTGCATATTTTTGGAGTTCCCGTCGTGGCGCAGTGGTTAACGAATCCGACTAGGAACCATGAGGTTGCGGGTTTGATCCCTGCCCTTGCTCAGTGGGTTAACGATCCGGCGTTGCCGTGAGCTGTGGTGTAGGTTGCAGACGCGGCTCGGATCCCGCGTTGCTGTGGCTCTGGCGTAGGCCGGTGGCTACAGCTCCGATTCAACCCCTAGCCTGGGAACCTCCATATGCCGCGGGAGCGGCCCAAGAAATAGCAACAACAACAACAACAAAAGACAAAAAGACAAAAGACAAAAAAAAAAAAAAAAGAATGAGTTGCATATTTTTAAATAGTTGGGAAAAAATCAAAAGGGGCATACTATTTCATGACCTGTGAAAATTTGATGAAATTCATATTTGTGTGTTCTGGAAGTTTTACTGGAACACAGCCACAGCCATTCATGTCTGTACTGCCTATGGCTGCTGTAGCTCAATGACCGCACAGCAGACCTGAACACTCGTGACAGAGACGGGATGGCCCACACGTCTAATGTACTTACTTTCTGGCCCTTTACAGGAAGTCTGCTTACCCCTGCTCTGGTGTGTTGCGAGTGTCAAATATTTTCAGTGTGGCCAAGCCCCTGAACAGCCATCAGGCCACAGCAATGCCTGGTCTTCAGCTGGAGTCCTGAGCCTGGGCCCCTGGGCAAGGGGTGGAGGTAGCCAGTGGAGATGCTCAAAGGAATCCAGAAAAAAATGACTGAAGGAAGCTTGGGCAGCAGCTAAGAAGACCACACTCCACAGCAAAACCCTATCAGGACAGCAGTAGAGGCCTCCTAACAAGCTGGAGTCAGATGCCCAGAGTCCTGGAATTCACAGTAGCCTTTGTCGAGCACACGAAGGCTGTCTGTGCACCAGAACCAGTAGAAGACCTGATCTGTCAGTGTGGGGCACACCCAGGAGTATAAGACACATCTCAACTTTACAGAAAGTTTTTTTTTTTTTCTTTATGGCCACACGCAGGGTATATGGACGTTCCTTGGCCAGGAACCCAGTCACAGCTGCCACCCCTACCATCCCTGTGTCTACATCTGGATTAGTGGATCACTTCCTAAGGAAATACGACCTACGTCCATCATCCTTAAATAGAAGACTAAAATCACGGAGCGCAAAAGAAATATCTTCGTATCTATGAAACAGGTTGATGCATAAATACACTTAAATCTATAACATAAGGGGAATTATCCAAATTCTGTATTCATCTACGTGATCGTGTTTTTTAATTTTTGATAAGAAGAGAATATAAAGCCCTTTCACCTTTGCTGAGATGTGTGTTGCCATGCTGTGCCACTAGGGGGTAGCATGACCCATTATTTTATCTCTTTTTCAGCCTTCCAAATATTCCTAAAACCAATGCGTTAGACTCACAGGGAAATTGTACATGTAATGTTATATATTGTATGTATTATATATAACATATAAAATGTTATAGAAAATAGAATCAAATGATATCTTGTATATATAGTATATAATTTAGGAGAAAGTGAAGAAGGTATCCTTAGGAGTTCCCCCTGTGGCAGAGTGGGCTAAAGATCCAGCTCATCTCTGTTGGAGACATGGGTTCTGGCATTATTAAGGATCTGGCATTGTTGCAGTTGTGGCATAGGTCACAACTCTGGCTCAGATTTGAGTCCTGGCCTGGGAACTCCCATATGCCATGTGCACAGCCATTAAAATAAATAAATAAATAAAAGTACCCTATGCACAGGTAAATAAAGTAAGCCTCACTGGAGCATAAAGAATTCAGCGAATTCAGTAGGAACTCACAAGTTCAAAATAAAAGAAGTTCAAAATGGTGCAGCGGAAACGAATCCAACTAGGAACCATAAGGTTGTGGGTTCGATCCCTGGCCTCGCTCAGTGGGTTAAGGATCTGGCATTGCCATGAGCTGTGGTGTAGGTCGCAGACACGGCTCAGATTTGGCATTGCTGTGGTTGTGGCGTAGCCCGGCAGCTGTAGCCCCAGTTGGACCCTAGCCTGGGAACCTCCACATGCTGCAGGTGTGGCCCTAAAATGCAAAAAAAAAAAAAAAAAAAAAAAAAAAAAAAAATTAATTTTAAAAATTAAAAATAAAAGAAGGAGAGCAGTACAGCTTAATGTCAAGGGGGGGATAAGTATATGAGAGGCTTCCCACCAGAAAGTTCCAGAAGCTTAGACCACCTGAGAGGCTGAGTAGCAACTAACAGGCTTGTGGAAGGAGAGGCAGGATGAGAGTCACAGGATGTAAGGTCAGTAGCCAAGGAAATTGAGAGACATCCAATATAAATCAGAAACCAAGAGACATAACACATAGAATCAGATGCCAGAGAGCCGAGAGGAGTCCGGGGTCTCGGGTGAGTCTGCGCTGCGGGTGAAGCCAGGTCAGGAGCCCAGGTTATAAGCAGCAGCAAATGGACACTCCAAATAGCTTGGGGGGTTCACACATTAGGAATCTCAAAAATGTGACTTTAAGTCTATTTCCAAAATGAGACTAGGAGTGGCAGAAAGGAGATTAAAATTCCAGCCCGTTCAGACTTTCTGAAACATAAAACCCTGAATGTTTGGGGGCAATTCATCCAGAAAACATCTCCGTCTACCTCCGGGTCCGAGATGGGAAATACTCGAAACAAAGAGCTTCGCCGATTCTTGAAGTTGGACTTGAAGGACAGTTCCCAGCGTGCAGGTGAACATCCCTTTGCGGCAGCCAGGACTAAAGCCACCTTCTGAACAATGAACACAAGATGCCTGCCTTGTGCTTTTCCCATGAATCGATTCATCAAACCCCATCGAGGACCAATGGTAGTGTTCATATCATACCCACTGCCCCGCTGAAGAGACAGGCTCAGAGAGCTTAAGTCACTTGCCCAAGGTCACAATAGGGAATGACGGTGCCAGCACTTAGACTTTTTCTTTCTGCCACATTTTGCTGCCTCCAAGGAGAAGTATTTCTCAAAGAGCCAGGAGGTGAATTAGAAGGCAAACTACAACAAGAGTAAGAAATGTGTAGATGCTGAAAAGAAAACAATCACCAACAACGGAATTCTTCCCAAGGCCAATGGGGAGTCAGGGAGAGAAAAAGCACAGGAATAAGGGGAAAGGAAGGCGTGAATTCAAAGGCAGGAAGAAGGAGGAAGATGGGCATTAAAGTCAAACACACCAAAGCAGGAGTGGAGGGGACCTCCTGCATTTAGTGGCCAAAAGCAGTGGGGGAGTCTTTGCTCAGCCAAGGCAGGGAACCAAGAAGACTGTCTGGGATATAATGAGAGCTCAGTAAATAGTTGTGGAATGAAAGCAGGAAGAAGATGGGTTTCTTTTGCTTGTTTGTTTGTTTTGTCTTTTTGCCATTTCTTGGGCCGATCCCAGGGCATATGGAGGTTCCCAGGCTAGGGGTCGAATTGGAGCCGCAGCCACCGGCCTATGCCACAGCCACAACAACATGGGATCCAAGCCGCGTCTGCAACCTACACCCCAGCTCACGGCAATGCCGGATCCTTAACCCACTGAGCCAAGCCAGGGATCGAACCCGCAACCTCATGGTTCCTAGTCAGATTCGTTAACCACTGAGCCATGACGGGAACTCCGAAGATGGGTTTCTTGACCAGTTTAATGGCAAAGGACTATGGGGTGGGAGTAGTGTTTCAGAAAACTGAACAGAAACAAAGAAATGGAGAGCATCCAAATTCATCCAGGATTCTCTCCTGCACCGCACAAAGCTCCATTCTTTGCCTAATCACTTAAGCCGGAGAGCCCCTGCCCTGAAAGGTTTCCAGCTGGTCAGAGAGCAGTGGTTTTGTTTCTGCTGTTGTTGCCTCCATCCAGGGAGGGGCTCCAGCAATTCTTGTGGCGGGGGTGGGAGATGGGGGGAGATTCCTCAAGGCTCCCCAGAGCTGAGTCACCTGCAGAGGCCTCTGTCCAGCACAGAAAGGGAGCAGGGTGGTGTAGGATGCCAGGTGCCCTGCTTCCCAAGCCACGTTTGGTTCTGTTTCAGTCCAGAGGTAATGGAATCAGCCTGGAATTTGCTGCTTCTCCATCCCTCCCGTGCCTTTCTTGCTTCTATGTGAGAGAGAATGAGGGAGAGAGACGTGTGTCCTTAACAGTGTGAGAAAGTAGTCTCAAATCCAACTGGAGGGCTGGCAAAGGAGGGGAAAATGTGATATGTGTGGAAGAGACATCGGGAGAGGCTGGCCTCAGGAGAAACCATGTAGCATCTGCACAGCGGGGCAAGTCCTGCCTTCCTGGGTTCATATTCTTCAAATTTCAGTCAAGGAGGAGCAGTGGATGCCTCAGAATAGGAGACCCTGAGACAAGGGCTCTCCAAGCTAATTGTATCCGAACAAATGTCTCATGGAGGACTACGGTCACCGTGGATTTTGCCTGCCTACTGTCTACTGGTCCCTTGGGGAACTCATGCCTCACTCCCTGAGGTCCCCTTGTGGCTTCACAGGTGGGGCCGCTGCTCAGGCTGATCCCTCCTTTCAGATTCCTTGTCTGCGCTGCATCCATCGGAAATGACCCAAGCAAGGCCAAGAGTGGTCTTGCCAAGGCCTGATATGTGAACAGTAAGCAGCCAAACGTCTCTTTCTCCGGAGGTTTCTAAGCTGGGCTGGTGTGCATCTGTTCCGCGGGTCACCTTGTCCACGACACCCATACTGCTCTCCAAGAACAACACCAGAGAGAGACGCGTTAGGGTTGCCAAGGGAGGAACGCACGAGGCTAAGTTGGTAAAGCAAGAGAGATTTCTGGAGGCATTTGAGGGACACAGACTGAGCTCAGGATGGCACCAGCTCTGACTGTGAGGAGGGGCTAAGCTTACAAAAGATCTGTGGCAGGAATCTGGCTGGAGTTGCTGGCGGAAATGTGTAGCAGGAATGACGAAGGAGGAAAAGGGGAAGGCCAAGGGAGAAGGAAGTGGTTGAGTCCCGTGATAGAGGGCAGTTAACCCTTGTAGGTGGTTAATCTATGCTCCACATTCCATCTTGGGCTGGGCCCTACCCATGTCCACAGCACGTCTCCAAGGTGAACAGCCACATTTGGGGGGGGGGGGTGGGGTCCATCTCTATCCTCCTGGGAACCTATCGAGAAGGAGCTAAGAAGACAGCAGATTGACAGAGCACTATAAACCAGCTATGATGGAAAAAAAAAATCATTAAAAAAAAAAAAGATGGGTACACAATTCTTCTGAGGCTAAAGCACAATGGAATAAAAATCAGAAACAGAAAAAAAATAAGTAAAAAAAATAAAAAATAATGAAAGACAACAGAGGAGTTCCCGTCGTGGCGCAGTGGTTAGCGAATCCGACTAGGAACCATGAGGTTGTGGGTTCGATCTCTGGCCTCGCTCAGTGGGTTAAGGATCTGGTGTTGCCGTGAGCTGTGGTGTAGGTCGCAGACGTGGCTCGGATCCCGCGTTGCTGTGACTCTGGTGTAGGCCGGTGGCTACAGCTCCGATTCGACCACTAGCCTGGGAATTTCATATGCCGCGAGAGCGGCCCAAGAAATGGCACAAAGACAAAAAAAAAAAAAAAAAAAAAAAGACAGCAGAGACAAACACCTGCTCACATAATTTATGTTCCTGGATCCAGGCAGACCTGAAGCAAGGCAACTCTTGGGCTTTCCATCACACGAGTCAACAATCCTCCCTTGTTATTCAATCTAGTTTGGGTTTGGTTTCCGACACTTGCAGAAACAGCACTAATTCACCAATTTTCCCAGCTTCTGCCTCTGCTCACGTTAAAGCTTTCCCCTGCCATCTCTACACATGAAACCCTGAAGGCTTTTAGGTCTCAGCTCAAATGCCACCTCCTCCATGAAGCCTTTTCTGACCTCCTCCTGTGCCAGCTCACCTCTCCCACCTTAACAGGCCCCTGACACTTCATCTGTACTGTTCTGTGTCCATCAGCTGCAAGAAGTAGAAAGCTGACTTACTGCAGCTTAGGGATTTATTTTTCTCACATAGCAAGAAGTCTCAAGGAAGGTAGCTGCCAGCTTTGAAAGGACTCACAATACCCAGGACAGCAGCCATTGTCTCATGTTCATTGCCTCATGGTTGCAAGATGGCTGCTGCACATCCAGGCATCAGATGTGCTTTCCAGACAAATCATATTTGCTTTGCAGCTTCTTCTTCTCCTTTTTCAGGAAAACAGAAGTTTTCCTGCAACCCACCGGCAGGCTTCTACATAACGACTTATGCCCCCAAACACATGACCAACCACTTCTAGTTGGAGAAGAAGGTAGGAAATGACATTGTCATTGTAATGACAGTCTCTAGACATTGTCATTGTAATGACAGTCTCTAGAGCAGATGAGAAAAGAGAGAGAGGAGTTAATAATGACTATTAGGCCAGCCAGGGAAGGACATCTGTCCTGTGCTCTTAAGGCCTTGGTCCTAGTGATGGGTATGGAGCAGGATAATTATACAGGTAGTTGTAGGGGCCGTAAGATAGAGAGAGAAACCTAGGGAACTTTGGGAGATCACTGTAAGTTAATAATTGCTCAAGAGGGTCATTGGAACGGGCAAGCTTACTTAATTAGTGGAAGCACGAGATATGCTTCAGGTCTTTGGGTGGCGGGTGGGGTGACGCCTGCATTCAGGTTCAGACCAAGGGCAGAAGTTTAAGGACCACCCTTCTGCAGATTTGAATAAGCATCATGACAGTCCTAGTTTGACCTTAGAGTGTCAAATACTCTCTTACTGATGCCAAGGAGGAGCTACTACTCGAAGAAAGAGAAGAGGAGGTTTTTTTCCCACCCCTACTCCCCTTGGATGATAAAACTGTAAACTGGGGACAGAGCCTCCTTGCCTGCCCACTTGCATCTCTCACAACATTCTATCTCAATAAATCTATTTCTTGCCAATCACTTTGTCTCTTGCTGAATTCTGTGCAGAGGCACAAAAAACCTGAACTTCTGGGTGAGTGATTCTCATTTAAAAACTGTGGGGAGTTCCTGTTGTAGCTTAGTGGTTAACGAATCTGACTAGGAACCATGAGGTTGTGGGTTCCATCCCTGGCCTTGCTCAGTGGGTTAAGGATCTGGCGTTGCCGTGAGCTGTGGTGTAGGTTGCAGACACAGCTCGGATCCCGTGTTGCTGTGGCTCTGGCATAGGCCGGTGGCTACGGCTCTGATTCGACCCCTAGCTCGGGAACCTCCATATGCCACGGGAGCGGCCCTAGAAATGGCAAACAGACAAATAATAATAATAATAACAATAATAAATAGTAATAATAAAAAAATAAAAACTGTGGGTTCAAGTCCCAATCTAGGTAGAGGCTGGATTCGAGTCCCAGTCTGGGTTCTGGCTAGGTTCAAGTCATAAGTGCTGTCAGATTCGATGGCTATATTTTTTTATCACACTTTTTCATGTGCTCAACCCTGAACCCCTTCTGGGAAGGGGGTTCTCAATCCTTGAACCATTCCCAGGGCCCAGCACATAACACTTTGATAAATATGCGCTCAGCAAACATGTGTATGCAGCTACTTGCTCTGGGGCCTCCGGCAGGCTGAGCAGATGTGTGGCTGCAGTGGGGTAATCAAATGTACATCCTTCTTTGATCTCTGAGCTCTCCTGTTTGAAATTCATCATCTGGTTGGCGTGGAAAGATACCAGGTATGTGTGTTTCTGTGCCTTGTCTCATCACCAGAAAGGGTTAAAACATTGCTATTTCAGGTCTCCTGTGATCAGGGGAGGTTGCCTGGCAGGAGTGTCAATTTGGTGCCTTAAAGGCAAGCAACTTGGGAGTTAAGACTCTCTGAGTATCCCCTTGATGTAGTTAGAATAAAAGCAGCAGTGACATTGCCAATGACCCAGATGTTGGAGAAACCTTGGATTAAGCCGCAGAGGCCCTTGCCTCCAAATCCTATAATATTGCATTAACAGGGGCTCACCCTGCAGAATTGGATTTAAATCCAGCCCTTGAATCCTCCTCCCACCTCGCCCCTGCCTCACACCTAATCTCATTTTGTCCTCAGCGCTTGGAAATAATGGTAATGCAGCTGCCATGGAAAGTGACTGTGTGAGCATTTTTTTACGTTTGAAAGGCTCTTAATAAAGTCAAAGTGCTTTGAGTGCAGAAGTCCTTGCTTTACATTCCTCTGCCTGGATAATAAATGACAGGTGGCAGCTCCAAACCTCTGTGGCTGGCTGTGACAGAGGAGCAAAGGCAGCCACACCGCCTGCCCCCGAGAAGAGCACAGCACAGGGTCTATGCGTGCTCTGGGTTGTTGGATTCAGGTTGATGCAAAACCACAGCACAGGAGGGAGTCAAGGCAGGGATGTCTTTATGGCCCAAACCCTCTCCACCTTCACTCATACCGATCAGCAAAATAACAACGACAACAATAATAATAACGGCAGTGACCATTTATTGAGCACTTAAGAGGTGCTAAGAATATTCCATGTGTGGTATCATTCAACCCTCTTGACTTCCCTAGAGGCAGGGTACCACCAAGTGCCCCATTGTACAGATGAGGAAGTCGAGGCTCAATGAGGTTAAGTCATTTCCCCAGGGTCACATAGGTAGCAGGTGGGGAATCCAGCACTCGGACCCACAAAAGCCCCCACAGTGCCTGGACCCCGGCCACATGAGGACTGGGCAGTGGTCCTCAGCCAGGGTTGGCAGGAACTTAGGGGACCCCGTCCCAGACTGCTTAGAGCTGAATGGGGAATGGGGGCCGAGCATCAGGGGGGTTAGCTCCCAGCTGCACTCAAGGTGAAATGAAAAATGCACCTTTCTTGGAGTCATATCTCTAGAGACACCACACCTAACCAGCTGTTTGAGCTAATGATGTGGTCAGTCTGCCCAACACACAGACCTGGGCTCAGAGCTGGCTGCTCTGAGAAGTGCCCTCAAGATGTGGCTAGTTCCTGGCCCCACTGATGTGTCTGTCCATCCAATAAACATTCATTAAGCATTTATTAAGTGCAAGGCTGTCAGCTGGAGAGGGAGAAAGAAGATAAAAAGTTGCTTCCAGAGTTCCTGCTGTGGCGCAATGGGATCGGCCTTGTCTCTGCAATGCCAGGGTGCAGGTTCCATCACTGGCCTGTGCAGTGGGTTAAAGGATCTGGGGTAGCTGCAACTGCAGCTGGGATCTGACCCCTGGTTTGGGAACTCCATATGCCATGGGGCACCCAAAATAGAAAAAAAAAAAAAACCTTCCACCCAGAGGAATTATCTTGCAGTTTTCTGCCCTCAGTCCACTTATAATCTAACCAAAGAGAATGGCTGGAATAAGAAAAATCACCAGAGCCACAGGTCCATTAAGTGCCAGTTGAGTGGCCCAGACCAGGAGGACTTCAAAAGATCTAACAGGGCCACGATCCCCAAGCTCCAGGGGCTTCAGGTAAGGAGGAACTTGGGCTTTGCCAGGTCTGTGCAGCCTTCCCAATGGGCACTGGAACCCAATATATTGTACCAGCAGGTCTAGGAGAATCCACCTCATCCCAGGTTGTTCCAGCCTGAGCAGGGCTAGGAGCTGGAGCCTGTGACCCAGCACCCACAAGGGACACAAGGACACGGACGGTAGAGAGGCAAAAACCATCAGAAAGGCCAACGGTCCTTGGCAGGTGGGTGACAGTAGCGCAGAACCATGTCCCGCTCCATCAGAACGCTGTCAGCAGATGTAAAGACCTGGTTTTCTCACCCAATAAAGCAGGACCACAGTACCTTTCTCCCAGAGCCACTGGGAAGCTCAACTGTTGCTAAGACCACCAGCTCCACCAGCACTCATGGAGCTCCCTCCTCGGAACAGGTGCAGTGTTCACCACTTTGCCCAATTTGGGCTTTTTATTAAAATATTGTTGATGTACAATATTCTGTAAGTGACAGGAGTACAATACAATGAATCAAAATTTTTAAAGGTTATCCTCCATTCACAGTTATTATAAAAGACTGGCTATATTCCCTGTGTTGTACAATATATGCTTATAGGTTACGTTACACCTAACAGTTTATATTTCTTAATCCCTATCCCTATCTTCTCCCTCCCCCTTCCCTCTCCTCACTGGTAACCACCAGTTTGTCCTCTCTCTCTCTCTCTCGCCCTCACCCACAGCCTGCAGAAGTTCCCGAGCCAGGGATCAAACCCACGCCACAGCAGTGACAACGTGAGGTTTTTAACCTGCTAGGCCACCAAGGAACTCCACTAGTTGTTTCTCTGTATCTGTGAGTTTATTTCTTTTTTGTTATATTCACTAGTTTGTTATATTTTTTAGATTCCATGTATAAGTAACATATATTTGTCTTTCTCTGTCCTGACTTATTTCCCTTAGCATAATACCCCCCAAGTCCACTCATGGTACCACAAATGGCAAAATTTCATTCATTTTTATGGCTGAGTAGTATTCCATTGTGTATATATGCCACATATTCTTTATTCATCTGTTGATGGACACTTAGGCTGTTTCTTGGCAATTGTAAATAACGCTGCTTGTATCTTTTCAAATGAGTGTTTTTGGATACATACCCAAGAGTAGAATTGCTGGGTCACATGGTAGTTCTATTTTTAGTTTTTTGAGAAACTACCATACTGTTCTCCGCAATGGCTGCCCCATTACATTCCCACCAACAGTGTATGAGCCACTTCGCCCACCTTTTGATCTCCATGAATCCACCCCACAATGGTGAGAAAATTGCCGTTCTCATATCCCATTTCCCAGAGAAGGCAGCTGATCCTCTAGGAGGCTGGGAAGTTTTCTCAAAGTCACATACCTAGCACAGCAGAAGCAAGCCCAGCCCTATCTGATTCCAAAGCCCCTACTCTGACACAGGACAAGACACACAACAGGGATCTGTAACTTGGGATCTGAGACTGGAAAGGGGGCCTGTGGGGTAGAATTCAGGAGTCTGTGAACTTGAACAGGGAAAAAACTATATGCTTACTCAGTGGCACACTGGAGGGCAGTGGCACTTTGGCCACTGCAGGAATGTTTTATCACCGATATTATTTAAAATTGATGGTGCATAGTGATAATAAAATCAAAACTGACTTCAATTTTGCTATTTTTTAAAAAGTTGCTGGGGACCATGTACCCTTTTTGTCTGTATTAACCTCCTAATTAAAATGTAACTTCTCCCAAAGGGAAGCCGCCTACACTGTTGGTGGGAATGTAAGTGGGTTCGATCACTATGAAGAATAGTATGGAGATTCCTTACAAAAGTAAATGTAGAATTATTGTATGATCCAGTCGTCCCACTCCTGGACACATATCCTGGGGAAACCATAATTCAAAAAGATACATGCGCCCAAATGTTCATTGAAGCACAATTTATCATAGCCAAGACATGGAAACATCCTAAATGTCCATCAGCAGAGGATTGGATAAAGAAGATGTGGTACATATATACAATGGAATATTACTTGGCCATAAAAAAAGAACAAAATAATGCCATTTCTAGCCACATAGAAGGACCTAGAGATTATCATACTAAGTAAAGAAAGTCAGACCGAGAAAGACAAATATCATATGATATCACTTATATGTGGAATTTTTTAAAAAAGGATACCAAAGAATTTATTCACAAAACAGAAATAGACTCAACGATTTCAAAACCAAACTTACAGTTACCAAAGGGGAAACACGGGGCGGAGGGCAGGGGGATAAAGTGGGAGGTTGGGATTGGCATATACACACTGCTATACACAAAATCTATGAGTAACAAGAACCTACGTATGGTACAGGGAAATCCACTCTGTACTCTGTAATAGCCTATATGGGAAAAGAATCTGAAAAAGAATGGAGATTATATATATATATATTGATACACTTTGCTGTACACCTAAAACTGACACTACATTGTAAGTCAGCTATATGCCAATAAAATAAGGAAGAAAAAAATTTAGCATCTCCCTCAACTATAAATGTGGCACAAACCCCTTCACCTTGGCTATATTAACAGTACCTGAGATTTTTGTCATCAGTAGAAAGCACAGCTATTTTGTACCACATTACAGTTGTGGTACAGTATCTCCCATGTTCCAGTATATAGTTTGTATGCATTGCTACTTCAAAATTACAGTGGTTATAAGGTTGTTGCTAAAACTTATCAATGATACAGAAGATTAGCGGATACTACATTCAGATTGTTTTGGTTTACTTTAGGTTTTTCGCATTTGCAGAGCTGTATTTTAAGATATTTGATTTCCTTTATAATTTTGTAAATTATAAAGGGGCCCCTCAGTTTCATCGGACTCAAAAAAGGTGAAGAAAATACTTGCTACCCACTCCCATGGGTAAACATGCTATTTAAATGCAGGAAATATCATCTTTGGGCTATTTTACTTTTCATATATGTGTCTTATTTCCCCCCAAAAAATTTCCAGCTCTTGAGAATGTGGATAAAGTCATATAGTTCTTTATTTCTTCCTCAGGCACTTAAAAATGAGCAGGCACTCTGCCACTGTTTGTTGATTGACTAATAGAACTCCTTCACGCTTCAATGCTCTAAACCTTGTTTCTTATTCAGTGACCAAGAGATGAATAACATGACAGAAGAAAGAAAGGTATTAAGATCACATCTTCCATACAAATTGGCAAACCCTGGCAATAGGGTGCTGGAGCTTGCTTCTTAGAAACTAAATATAGCTATAGAAGAAAAAGGCCCATTGGAATTTTCCATCAAGTCTGATAGAAAAGGGTAGAGTGCCCAAATGTCAAAGCAGACTGCAAGCTGGGGAAATACTCCTGGAGGAGATGCACCATTTATTTTTACATTCTGGAAGGTTTATAAAATAACACCAGGCAGCCTGGGATCCTAATATTGCAAAGAATCCCCCTCTGCATAGAACACACATCAGCACCAGAGCTGAAGAAAGTCCCAGGGCCCTTAGCTGCAGTAGATACCAAGACACTCTGACTGTTCCTTTATAATAAACAGCCAGGACTGAATGGCATTAAAACAACCACCATTTTCTTTTGCTCACAGATTCTGTGGGTCAGCAATTCAGGCACAGTAGGCTTGGCTCTTTTCTTCTTCCTGATTATCTAGGGCATCCAAGTTGGCTTTGGCAGCGCACGTCTAGCACCTGGGCTGGGATGGCTAGTGGACTGGTGAGAACACTTACCTACACGTGGCCTCTCCACTTGGCAACCCAAGTTTCTCACAACAAGGCAGGAGGGGGCTTCCCAAGGAGAGGGGGGGGTGGTCTCTGGAGAAGCAGCATTGAAAGAGGACAAGGTGGAAGCCTCCTGGCCTTTCCTAGCCCTTCCATCATATTCTTTTGGCTAAAGTGGTCACAATCTGCCCAGAACCAACAGGAAGAGACATGGACCCCACTCTTTGCTAGGAAGAGTGCCAAGGAAGTTTGGAGCCACGTTTTATTTTATTTTGTTTTATTTTATTTTATTTTATTTTTTAGGACCGCACCTTTGGCATATGGAAGTTCCCAGGATAAAGGTCGAATTGGAGAGCTGCAGCTGCCAGTCTACGCCACAGCCACAGCAACACCAGATCCAAGCCACATCTGCAACTTATGCCACAACTTTCGGCAATGCCGGATCTTTAACCCACGGAGCGAGGCCAGGGATTGAACCCATATCTTCATGGATATTAGTCTGGTTCTTAACCCACTGAGACACAATGGAGCCACATTTTACAATCCCCACACTGACCACGTGAACATGACCGCTCTTAATCTTAGAGAGACTATCCAGAGCCACAGGTGGGCCAGACATGGAACTGTCTCCCACCTGGTGGGAGAAGAGGGTGGAGTGGCCCCCACAAACCCCTCAGGGTTGTCTCTCCAGAATGAGTCCACGCTGTCCCAAGACAGGCACACCAGAGGAGCCTCAGCTGCCAACAATACTTCACGAATGAAAAGATCCCTCCTGTCATCCTAACCCACCACCCCACCCCGATTGCCATTCCTCCTTCCATCCTTAAACTTCCAATTTACCCTCGGGCCAAAAACCTGCTCCCACAAAGTGAGTTCTGCATGCTGGTGTGTCTCATTGCTCTTCTATTAAGACACATCATTCACAAACACTGCACTTCTTAAAAGGTTCCCTCAGCTGTCACTTACATAACAGAACTTGGCAAAACAGATGGAGAGCGCCAGTGGTGTCTTTGCCAGGGGCCATATATGCTAATATCTTGGCACAGACACCTTGAACTACTTCAATTCCCAGCTAAGTTCTTTCTATCAGCTGGAAAGTCTGAAGGGGTGAGAGAGACCTTAGAAAAGTGAATGGAGGAAGATATTCTTTGTCCCCAAGAAAATAAAATCACCTTGTCATCAGTCAAATGATTGGAGAAATCTAGAGAACTATTCCCCAAAATCAGCAGGAAGGGAGGAAGCTTGATGCAATCTGATGAGAGGTATTACACATAGAGAGAAGGGACGTGGTACCCGGGATGAGGAGAAAGGGGATTTCAGAGAGAGGGAACAGCAGGCACCAACATGCCAGGCTCCTTCCAAGAGCATCAAGATGGCTGGCTTACCTGGAGTGGAGCCTTTGGGTTTGGGTTTGGGAGCTGGAGAGGATATTTATTATTTTGTCTGCCCAAACCTGAACCCCCACCTTCTTTGGGGAACAGCTCCTTCCCTATTTGGTTCTCTATAGCCCTAGGATGAACATGGGACTCAGGCTCGGGTAATCCCAGTCACTGGTCCTTTTGACTTCAGTGATTGGCTCAGGGATAAGCAAATGACCAATCAGAGCACACGCTCGAGAATGTTTCAACTGGAGGTCATGGGAAGAGCTCACTTTTCTCTCGGCTCTTGAGAAGAGAGAGGGGAGAGTGTATACAAATGTCTTGTGCGGGTTCTTCACCAGGCCTCCATTTCCTCACCTGTAAATGAGGATAGCCACACCCACCTTACCTGGTTGTGCTGAGGATTAAAAGACAATGTATGTCACGTGCTTAGAATAGTGCCTGGACTCCGGAAGAGCGCCGCTGACGGTTGTTACTACTTTAAAAACATCTCCGGAGCTGCCTACACCACGGGCACCAGGTTTAGGGGTCCGTCAGTCCTCAAAGGAGGAAGAAATGAGCAACCCAGCCTCCTTGCAGCTGGGTTATAGGAATCAAGAAATTCCCTTTTTGTGGAGTTCCCCTCATGGCACAGTGGAAACGAATCTGACTAGGAACCATGAGGTTGGGAGTTCAATCCCTAGCTTTGCTCAGTTCCTTAAGGATCCGTCGTTGCCATGAGCTGTGGTGTAGGTCACAGACAGGGCTGGGTTCTGCTGTTGCTGTGGCCAGCCTGGGAATCTCCATATGCCGTGGGGGCAGTCCTCAAAAGAAAGAAATTCTCTTTTTGTATGACTGGGTCACTTGGCTGTATAGCAGAAGAAACTGGCACAATATGGCAATCAACTATATTTTTTTAAATAGTACATTTAAAAAATGTTTTAAAGAAATTCTCTTTTTTTAATTTAATCTGATTGGATTTCAATTTCTGTCACTAATGCTCAAAAAGTAGTTGAATGGTTAAAAAATACTTAGAAATACATCCATAATATGCCTAATTACTCAATTCATTGAAATAATGCTAGTTTTGTAACTACTCCCTTTTTTGTGGTTCCTTTCCCTTAAGATGACTTGCTACACTTCTGAAAAAACAAATCAAGCTGGAGGAACTTCCAAAAAGAAGTTGGGAAGGGGGCAGGAATGCATGTTGGAGATGTGAAGAAGATTAAGTGGTCTATCAGCCTTGTGGATTCCAAGCCCTGAGAACATCCTGGCCCCTAACGCCTTTAAATGCCAACCAGTGAGAGCCAGAGCACGTGGTCAGAACTCAGGCTTGGTATCCCAGATCATAACGGAACCAGAGAGGCAGAATCCTCCAGAGAAACCAAACGGAAAGACCAAGCAGAAGAATGCCTGCTCTTGCCGCTGTAATTTAACATTACTGTGAAAGGATGCCAGACACAGGAGTTCCTGTTGGTTTGTAGCTAGCTTTAACTCTATGTCTGGAAAACCAAAAAGAATCAAGTAAAAAAAAAAAAAAAAAAAAAAACTTAAAATCAATGGGAAAATTCAATAAGATGCCTAGCTATAAAAATTTATATGTGAAAAATCAATATCTTGCTACATACACATAACTAATTTGAAAATATAATGAAAGAAAAAAATCCCATTTAAAAAGGAGCAATTCAGGAGTTCCCTTCAATGGCTCAGCAGTTAATAAACCCAACGAGGATCCATGAGGATGAGGGTTCGATCCCTGGACTTGCTCAGTGGGTTAAGGATCCCGCACTGCCATGAGCTGTGGTGTAGGTCACAGATGTGGCTCAGATCCTGTGTTGCTGTGGCTGTGGTACAGGCGGACGGCCACAGCTGCGATTTGACCCCTAGCCTGGAGACTTCCATATGCCATGGGTATGGCCCTAAAAAGCAAAAAGAAAAAAAAAAAGAAAGAAAGAAAGAAGAAGCAACCCAAAAAAGTCAAAAAGTCTAAACAAATTGAAGAATAAACCTAATAAGGAATGTGCAGAACCTATATGAAGAAGACCTTTAAAATGCTAATGAGGGCCTTCCATCAATTTTTAAAAGCTGGGCAGGTGATTGGGCAGAATGGAAGAATACACAGATGGCACCGGAGAATAGAGATCAGAGAAACCAGATAAAAGAGAAAACAGAAACAGAGATGGGAAGGCAGAACACGGAATTCTTCCTAGGCCAATGAGAGTGTGGTTGTAGGTGCTCTCCTGGGGGGCCCAAGACTCCAGGCATCTACTCCAGGAGCTGAGCTACCTGCCCACCATCCAGCTCTGCGTCACCACTTCCTCCCTGAGGACAAGTTGCACTTCAGGCCCCCAAGATTGACCTGGGAGCTGAACAAGAAAAGGAGACATTGGGCAGCAAAGGCATTGCTGTTAACAGAAGCAGCATCCCATCCCAGCTGAAGGAAACTCAGATCTTTGCTTTTCAGTGTAGGTTTGAGTATTATTTAGATATGGTACAGCCAACAGAACAGGCGATGACTGCCACTGAAAAAACTAGTTTGTATCTTTTCAACAAATGGTGCTGAAACAACTGGACATTCCCGTTAAAAAAAAACAAATAAAAAACACCGTAGGCACAGACCTTACACCCTTCATAAAAATTAAGTCAAAATGGATCACAGCTCTAAACGTAAAACACAAAACTATAAAACTCCTAGAAGTTAACATAGGAGAAAACCCAGATGACCTTGGGTATGGTGGTAACTTTCTGGATAAAACACCCAAAGCACGATCCATGAAAGGAATAACTGACAATCTGTACTTCATTAGAATTTAAAACTTTTGCTCTTCGAAAGATAACGTCAAGAAAATGAGAAGACAAGCCACAGACTGGGAGAAATTACTTGCAAAGGATACTTCTGATAAAGGACTGCTGTCCAAAATATACAAAGAACTCAAAATTCAACAGTAAGAAAACAAGCAACCTAACTTGTAAATGGGCAACGATCTCAATAGACAGCTTACCAAAGAAGATATACAGATGGTAAATAAGGATATGAAAATATGCTCCACACTATATACTATCAGGGAAATGCGGGGGGGAAAAAAAAAAAAAAAGATACTGCTGGAGTTCCCATCGTGATTCAGGGAGTTAAGAGCTCCACTAGTATCCACAAGGATGTGGGTTTGATCCCTGGCCTCAATCAGTGGGTTAAAGGATCTGGCATTGCCACAAGCGGAGGCATAGTTTGCAGACGCAGCTTAGATCTGGCATGGCTGTAGCTGTGGTGTAAGCCAGCAGCCACAGCTCCAATTCCACTCCTAGCCTGGGAACTTCCATATGCCTCAGGTGCAGCCCTAGAAACCAAACCAAAAACAAAACAAACAAACCTCCCCCAAAAATAAAAATACTAAAAAACAAGCTACTACTAGACACCTATTAAAATGGCCAAAATCCAGAACACTGACAATGCCAAACACTGGATATGAAACAACTGGAACTCTCATAGGGCGTGCAAAGTGGTACAGCCACTGCGGAAAACTCTTTAGGGGTTTCTCCTAAAACTAAACATTACTCTTACCGTATGATTCACCAACCGCAATCCTAGGTTTTCAGCCTCCCTCCGAGTGGGATATTATTCAACACTAAAAAAGAAAGATGCTATCAAGCCATGAAAAGTCAAAAAGGAACCCGAAGTGAATATTACGAAGTGAAAGAAGCCCACGTGAAGAGGCTCCACCCTGTATGATTCCAACCATATGACCTTCTGAAGAAGGCAAAACTGGAGACAATTAAAAGATCAGTGGCTACAAAGAGCTGGTGGTGGATGACTAGATTAAGCAACAGAAAACTCTTTTTTTTTTTAAGGCCGCACCCCTAGCACATGGAGGTTTCCCAGGCTAGGGGTCGAATCTGAGCCATGCCACAGCCACAGCAGCTCAGGATCCAAGCCAAGTCTTTGACCTACACCACAGCTCACTGCAACACCGGGTCCTTAACAAAATGAGCGAGGCCGGGGATCAAACCCACATCCTCATGGATCCTAGTTGGGTTTGTTAACCACTGAGCCACGAAGGGAACCCCATCAATAGAAATTTAGGGCTATGAAAATACGGTGTGATATCATACTGGTGGATACATGTCATTATACATGTGTCCAAACCCATAGAATGCACAACACCCAGAGTGAACGGGAAGGGAAACCATGGATTTTGGGTGATTACGATGTGTCAGCTGGAGGTTCATCAACTGTAACAGATATAACACTGTGGAGGTGGGGGGTGTTGATAGTGGAAGGGGCTATAAAAGCGTGGTGGCTGAGGGTATGTGGGAAATTGCTGTACCTTCCCCTTATGTTACTGTGGGGTTTTTTTTGTGTTTTTTTGTTTGTTTGCTTGCTTGCTTTTTAGGGCCACACTCGAGGCAGGGGTTGAATGGGAGTTGCAGCTGCCAGCCTACACTACACCCATGCCAGATCCAAGCTGCGGCTGTGACCTACACCACAGCTCATAGCAACGCTGGATCCTTAACCCACTGAGTGAGGCCAGGGATTGAACCCGAATCCTCAGGGATCCTAATCAGGTTCGTTACTGCTGAGCCATGACAGGAACGCCTGGATTTTTAATTGTTCTTTAAAGTCTTAAGTTTAACATAACAATCAATTGATTGATTGATTTTTAAACAATAGTTTGTTACACTCATAGGTCCCAAAAGAAGGAGGCCCTGTCATGACACCGAGGGACAGACAGGAGGCAGAAACAGCAAGGGAGAAGTGGGGCAAGAGCCTTTCTCGTGGTTTCCATGTGAAGAAACAGGTGAGGCAGGGTAAGCAGGCTTAGCGCTGATTTGAATGAGTCACTGGCGCTGGGGCAGATGGGCTGTCCCTCATTGTCTGGTAGCTGGGCCTCGGGTGATTAGGGCAGGAGATTCGTGGCCCAGAGTATGAGCATTTGATACAGGAGGTGGTTGGGGGTCTGGGCTCTGGACTGGGGGGCTGATGGTGAATCATCTGCTACCTCTAGGAAAAAGCTATCCCTGGGAGGGAAGTCTCTCCAGAGTTAGCAAGGCCACAGGATGGCAAAGCCTCAACAGTACAAAATAAAGGAGTTCCCACTGTGGTTAAGATCTGGCATTGTCTCTATGGTGGCATGGGTTTGATCCTCGGCCCGGCGCAGTGAGTTAAGGATCCAGCATTGTCACAGTGGGGGCGTAGGTCACAGTGGGTTAGATTCAATCCCTGACACAGAAACTTTCATATGCACCGGTGTGGCCAAACACGTACATACATGCATACACACATATATACACACACACAAAATGTACATCTATATATCTATATATCTATCTAGAGATAGAAATACACAAAATAAAAAGACGATTCGCCCTCCCATCACATTTCCCAGTTCACAGAGCATTTTCACTTTCATGATGAGACTGTATCATCTTCACTACTTCCCCGAGGGAGAAGAAACCTGGGGTGAAAAATCCACATGCTCCGTTTCCAGAAGCTCTTTTTTTTTTTTTTTTTTTGCATTTTTAGGGTCGCACCCATGGCATATGGAGGTTCCCAGGCTAGGGGGGGTCACATGGGAGCTGCAGCCGCTGGCCTATGCCACAGGCACAGCCACTAGGGATCTGTGTCTTGTCTGTGACCTACACTACAGCTCAGGGAAACCCTGGATCCTTAAGCCACTGAGCAAGGCCAGGGATTGAACCTGCGTCCTCATGGATGCTAGTCAGATTCGTTCCCACTGAGCCATGATGGGAACTCACCATGGTTTTTTTTTTTTAATTTTTGCTGCTGCCCTGTGGCATAAGGAAGTTCCCAGGCTAGGGGTCCAATCGGAGCTGCACTTGCCAGACTACACCACAGCCACAGCCACACCAGATCCCACCTCTGTCGCAGCTTGAAGCAACACTGGATCCTTAAACCACTGAGCAAAGCCAGGAATCAAACCCACCTCCTCACGGACACTATGTCAGGTTCTTAACCCTCTGAGCCACAACAGGAACTCCCCAGAAGTTCGTCTGGGATAAAGCAGCTACCCAGGATCACGTATGGCTCTTTGGTGGCAGATTCAAGACAAGAATGTGCATCTTCCAACCACCAGACCAACATAGTTTTTCCTCTGCAGCACTCAGTAGACACCTTCACATGTACACATCTACCTGTTGCTATAAAGACGGGCGAAGGGTGCCTGAAAAATCCCTGTCTTAGCAATGAGCTAAGGGTTAAAGATATTGAAGCTCTTTTTTAAAATAGGAGTTCCTGGAATTCCTTGTGGGTGAGCCGGTTAAGAACCCAACTAGTATCCATGAGGATGTGGGTTCGACACCTGGCCTCACTCAGTAGGTAAAGATCCGACATAGCTGTGAGCTGTGGTATAGGTCGCAGACACAGAGGATCTGGCATTGCTGTGGCTATGGTGTAGGCTGGCAGCTGCAGCTCCAGTTCGACCCTTAGCCTGGGAACCTCCATGTACCATTTGTGCAGTTCCTAAAAAGACTAAATAAATAAATAACATTTTTGAAAAATAAAATAGGAATTTCCGTTGTGGCTCAGCAAAAACGAATCTGACCAGGAACCATGAGGATTCAGGTTCGATCCCTGGCCTTGCTCAGTGGGTTAAGGATCCGGCGTCGCCATGGACTGTGATGTAGGTTGCAGACGCGGCTCGGATCTGGTGTTGCTGTGGCTGTGGCATAGGCCAGCAGCTACAGCTCCAATGAGACCCCTAGCCTGGGAACCTCCATGGGCCGTGGGTGCGGCCCTAAAAAGACAAAAAGACCAAAAAAAAAAAAAGTCATCTCAAAAAATAGACACATAAACCACCATCTTTGGCTAATCTCAGAGCCGGAGAAGTTAATCACTAACTTTCCTCCATGCTACTCAGAGAACACAAACCTGGGGCGAGTCTGGACAAGACACGGAGTAGGCTGGGGATGGGGTCTGGCAGGACACCTGTGTTCTGGCTTCAGTGTTTTCACCTGTAAAAGGAGGGCTAGATGGGATTATCTCTGAAACGCTAAGGTCAAGCCTCTCTCCCGTCCATCAGAGGATAATCTCTACCTTGTACGTGGCTTGGGAATCCTGGCACCAAAGTGTCCCACCCCAGATCCTTCTCCATTTGACATTTTAATCCGTATCTCTGTTCTGTTAGGCAGCTGTTGAGAGCTTTTTATTCATTTAACAGGTAGATCTTCTTGAAGTCCTCATTTATAATAATTTGATATTCAAGCAGTATGTGTGTGGCTGAAAGTCTTAAAATTATTCATTTGAAAGACTTCTCCTTTTCTCTCGGATACCAATTGAAGTGTGTAGCAGTTCCCTGGAGCAAAGCTCACTGCCTAGAAAGTCCTCCTTCAGCCATGCTTTGCCACCATCACTAAATTGAGTTATTCCGACAGCCTTTGATGCTCTGGGTGTTGTTTTTTTTTTCCTAAGTGTGCATATGAAAGCAGAACAGCAACATAATTTAATTCTTCAAGATTTACTTTTTAATCACCAGGGTGGTTCTTCTGGGGGTACAGAGAGTTGACCCCATTTTCTCAAGCTGAAATTGATTTAGGTCAAATAATTCTTGGAATTTGAATTAGGTATTTTTCTCCTTATCGGCATGAACGTCAGGCTTCATTTTCCAGCAGCTGGGAACATCTGCGCTACCTATGAATCACGGATGATTTGAGGAAACCAAATGTGGACAAAGAAGGTATTCACAGGCCACTGAATTCTATCAGCGAAAGTCTTCCCACCGACCTAATTGATGTCAAGGCACAATTGTGTTAGGTGTCAGCATTCTTCTTACAAAAAGGAAATGAGACAATTACCGAGGAGTGAGAATGTAATCAAAATAACACAACCATTTTGCAGTTGAATAAGAAGTCTTTCTGTAAACTCGACCGCAAATTATTCTGGAATAAAAAAAAATATTTACCACAAAGGGAGTCTATTGAAAACTGTGTAATAAAAAGTTAAGGGCCATCTTTCTCTCAACGCTGCAGCCCCAGCTTTAAAGTCTGAGGGTTTTTTTGTTGTTGTTGTTTTCTTGTTTTGTTTTGTCTTTTGGCTGAACCTGTGGCATAAAGAAGTTCCCAGGGAGTTCTCGTCGTGGCTCAGCAGTTAACGAAACTGACTAGCATCCATTAGGATGCAGGTTTGATCCCTGGCCTCACTCAGTGGGTTAAGGATCTGGCGTTGCCATGAGCTGTGGTGTAGGTTGCAGACGCGGCTCGGATCCCGCGTTGCTGTGGCTCTGGCGTAGGCTAGTGGCTACAGCTCCAATTCGACCCCTAGCCGGGGAACCTCCATGTGCCACGGGAGTGGCCCAAGAAATGGCAAAAAGACAAAAAGAAAAAAAAAGAAAGAAAGAAAGGAGAATTCCCAGACCAGGGTTTGAACCCATGCCACAGCAGTGACTATGCTGAATCTAACCTACTGAGCCACCAGGGAACTCCCTAAAGTCTGGTTATTTATTCAACAAACAAGGGACAAATCTATAATAAAGCCCCCTGCTTACCTCAGCAAGGTGTTTCACCACACAGGGATTGAGTTTAAGTATATAAATAACTTCCTATGTTTTGTCAATTACCTTTCGTAATTTTAAAATGCTAATAACTTGACAGAACATAAATCAACTATAATAAAAAAAATTTTTTAATGCTAATAACTTGGGTTCCCCCAGTGGGAAAAGATTCTCTGAAAACTAATTAAAAATGAAAGCAGAGGGTGGGTTAACTTCAAGTTCAAGGACCTGAAACAGAGTCTCTCTTGTAACCCTGCAACTCTACCCCTCAGCGGCCAGCAGATTCATACCGTCATTTGTTTGACCATCTGGGCACCCAGTGAATTAAGTTCCATGGATGTCCAGCTGTGTTCTCACACTCCTAGAATAGGACTTTTAGGAGGACAAGGAAGGGTAGATCCCCAGACCTAGTCCTGAAGTAGACATCAGAGTCAGGGAAGTCCTAAGGATTCAGGCTGGACCAGGGTATCAGAGGGCATTTTTCTTCCCACCAAGGCAACAAAAACATCCCCAGCAAAAGAATGAAGACTGAAACACCTTTATATTCATTCAATAAGTACCACCCTAGCATCAATTATGTGCCTGGCACTGTAATCAAAGATTCAGAGACAATCTACAGAATGGGAGAAAAATATTTACCAGTGATGTGATGGACAAGGGATTGATCTCCGATATACACACAGCTCATGCAGCTCAATATCAAAAAAAAAAAAAAAAAAAAAAAAAAGAACAACCCCAATTAAAAAAAATGTGAGAAGACCTAAATAGACATTTCTCCAGAGAGGACATACGGACAGGCACACAAAAAGATGCTCAGGGAGTTCCCATCATGGCTCAGTGGTAACAAACCCAACTAGTATCCATGAGGATGCAGGATCAATTCCTGGCCTCGTTCCATGGGTTAAGGATCTGGCATTGTGTTGCCATGAGCTGTGGTGTAGGTCGCAGACTTGGCTTGGATCTCACGTGCTGTGGCGGTGGTTTAGGCCAGCGACTACAGCTCCGATTCAACCCCTAGCCTGGGAACCTCCATATGCCACGGGAACAGCCCAAGAAATGTCAAAAAAGACAAAAAAAAAGGATCTGGCATTGCCATGAGCTGTGTTGTAGGTCGCAGACAAGGCTCAGATGCCACATTGCTGTGGCTGTGGTATAGGCCAGCAGTTATAGCTCCAATTCTACCCCTAGCCTGGGAATTTCCATATGCCTTGGTGCAGCCCTAAAAAGAAAAAAAAAAAAAAGTAAGAAAGGAAGGAAGGAGAGATGCTCAGTACCATTAATTACTAGAGAAATACAAATCAAAACTACAATGAAGTATCAACTCGTGCCAGTCAGAATGGCCATCATCAAAAAGTCTGCACAAAAGAGTTCTCAGGTGGCTCACTAGTTTAAAGGTATGGCATTGTCACAGCTGTGGCTTGGGTCGCTGCTGTGGTGGGGGTTCAATCCCTGGCCCAAGAACCTCTACATGCCTTGGGGTATGGCCAAAAATTTAAAGAAAAAAAAAAGCCTGTGAATAATGAATGCTGGAGAGAGTGTCAAGAAAAGGGAACCCTCCCACACTGTTGGTGGGAATGTAAATTGGTACAGCCACTATGGAGAACAGTATGGAATTTCCTTAAAGATAGAACTACTGTATGATCCAACAATCCCACTCCTGGGCATATATCTGGAGAAAACCATAATTCAAAAAATTCATGCACTCCAAGTTTCATCACAGCACTATTTACAGTAGCCAAGACATGGAAACAACCTAAATGTCCATCAACAGAGGACTGAATAAAGAAGATGTGGTGCATACGTACAATGGAATATTACTCAGCCATAAAAAAGAATGAAACAATGCCATTTGCAGCAACATGGATGCACCTAGAGATTATCATACTAAATGAAGTAAGTTAGAGAAAAACGAATATCATATGATATCACTTATATGTAGACTCTCAAAAAAAATGAAGCAGGAGTTCCCATCGTGGCGCAGTGGTTAACAAATCCGACTAGGAACCATGAGGTTGTAGGTTCGATCCCTGCCCTTGCTCAGTGGGTTAAGGATCCAGCGTTGCCGTGAGCTGTGGTGTAGGTCGCAGACGCGGCTCGGATCCTGCGTTGCTGTGGCTCTGGCGTAGGCTGGCAGCTATAGCTCCGATTCGACCCCTAGCCTGGGAACCTCAATATGCCACAAGAACAGCCCACGAAATAGCAAAAAGACCAAAAAAAAAAAAAAATGAAGCAAATGAACCTTCTTATAAAATCATAGAGAAAACAAACTTATGGTTACCAAAAGGGAATGGTGGGATGGGAGGAATAAATTAGGAATTTGGGATTAACAGATACACACTACTATACATAAAATAGATAAAAAACAAGGACCTACTGTATAGCCCAGGGAACTATTTCAATAACTTGTAACAATCTATAATTGAAAAAAAAACCTGAAATAGAATAGATAGACGTGTATGTGTGTGTATGACTGAATCACTTTGCTATACACCTGTAAAAATCAACTATCCTTCAATTTAAAAATTAATAAATGTTTACAAAAAGGATTCAGGCGTAAGATGACGCAAGTTATGCACCAGCACACATTAAGCCCTTGGTGTTTATTGAATGAAGAATCAGCTGGGGAAGACGGTAGTGTGAACAGGAAGATATTACAGAAAGATATTGAGGGAATTCCCATCGTCGCTCAGTGGAAACGAATCCGACCAACATCCATGAGGATGCAGGTTCGATCCCTGCCCTTGCTCAGTGGGTTAAGGATCTGGCATTGCCTTGAGCTGTGGTGTAGGTCGCAGATATGGCTTGGATTCAGCGTTACTGTGGCTGTGGTGTAGGCTCTGATTCGACCCCTAGTCTGGGAACCTCCTTATGCCACGGGTGCGGCCCTAAAAAGACAAAAATAAATAAATTAATTTGTTTAAAAAAGAAAGATATTGAGCTCATAATAATCACACAAAAATATTTAAGGAGTCAATAACTGGCTGGACGGAAAAGTAAAAGGGAAGGGAAGGGAATTTGAACCCTGGCCCCAAAGGTTTTAAACCTCGGGGTCTATATAACAGGAATACGCTGGATGCAGATGTGGGGTTTGGAGGGGAAGAGAAAGGATACTTAGTTTACAGTAACAGCGGGACAGTCTAGTGGAGACACGTAGCCTGCCTCTCCTTGCATAAGACCCATCCAGAGCTGGCACAAAAGACCTAGGATGGAGCCCTAAGGGGATGACGCTGGCCTGTGGCCAGGGAGGTCCAAGGTATCATTTTAGAATCAGAAATTCTTGGAGTTCCCATTGTGGCTCAGTGGTTAATGAAATTGACTAGTATCCATGAGGACTTGGGTACGATCCCTGGCCTCACTCAGGGGGCTAAGGATCCAGCTTTGCCGTGAGCTGTGGTGTAGGTCACAGACACAGGTCGGATCCCACGTTGCTGTGGCTATAGCGTAAGCCAGCAGTGCTAGCTCAGATTGAACCCTAGCCTGGGAACCTGTGTATGCCACGGGTGTGGACCTAAAAAGACAAAAAAAAAAAAAAAAAAAAAAAAAAAAAAAAAGAAAGAAAGAAAGAAAAAGAAAAGAAAGAAAGAGAAAATCTTACGTTGGGGGTTTCATTAAAGTCCTATATTTCTGAGTTCCCCTTGTGGCTCAGTAGGTTAAGAACCCAAAACAATATCCATGAGGATGTGGGTTCGATCCCTGGCCTTGCTCAGTGGGTTAAGGATCCAGTGTTGCCCAAGTTGCAGCATAGGTGGCCGGTGCAGCTTGGATCTGGCGTTGCTGTGGCTGTGCTGTAGGCCGGCAGCAGCAGCTCCAATTGGACCCCTAGGCTGGGAACTTCCATGTGCTACAGGTGCAGCCCTAAAAATACACATGTAGTTTTGCTTTTGGGGGCCACACTTGAAGCATATGGAAGTTCCCAGGCTAGGGGTCTCATTGCAGGTACATCTGCCACAGCCACAGCAATGCAGGATCTGAGCTGCATCTGAGACCTACACCATAGCTCAGGGCAATGCTGGATCCTTAACCCACTAATCAAGACCAGGGATCCAACTTGAAACCTAATCGTTACTAGTTAGATTCGTTTCTACTGTACAACAACAGGAACTCCAATAAAGGTCTACATTTCAATCACTCATGTGAGCCATTAATTTATGTCTTGTTTTACCCAGATTTTCCTTAAATGAGCCCCGTATCTGCCTTTTTTGCAATAACGAAGTTAAATCATGTCATTTCGGAATTTTAAACTTCCGTCTTCTTAAATCAGTACATCTGTGGTATCTAAAAACACATGTTCTTGAAGTTCCCATCGTGGCTCAGTGGTTAACAAATCCAACTAAGAACCATGAAGTTGCGGGTTCGATCCCTGGCCTTGCTCAGTGGGTTAAGGATCCGGCGTTGCCGTGAGCTATGGTGTAGGTTGCAGACACGGCTTGGATCCTGCATTGCTGTGGCTTTAGTATAGGCCGGTGGCTACAGCTCTGATTTGACCCCTAGCCTGGGAACCTCCATACGCCGAGGGAGCGGCCCAAGAAATGGCAAAAAGACCAAAACAAACAACAACAACAAAAAAAAACAAACAAAAAAAACCACATGTTCTTAGGTCCTTCTGCCTTCATCTAATTTTGCCCAGCCTCCTCGCTCAGTGGAAATAGCCAGTGCTAGGGAGCAATGATCCCTTTGCTCTCCCGACACCTAGCAGACCTGTCTTTCTTATTTAGAAGTCAGAGGCTGGGGTCTGGAAAGGGAAACCAGAGGTTCAGGCTTAACCAAGCAGTATCAGTTGTTCACTACTGATCAGAATGATCAGTTTTTCAAAATCTCACTTTCCCATGTAGAGTCTTATGCGCGTGCGCACACACACACACACACACACACACACACACACGCCCAGTGCCCTGCACTGAGGATCAGTGTCTGCCCATTTCCCCTGGGAGCCTCCCTCCCAGCCGTCCGAGGGGGCAGGGTCACAGGACGGGGCAGTCACTAGACTGACCCAGTGACTCGTCTCTGTGGACACAAATGAAAGACAAAAAGAAACCAGGAGGAAGCCAGAGGAAACGCGCTGCTAAACTCACCTGAGTTGCCACCAATCTCAACATTTTTGTGCCAGACTTTATTTTATTTTATCTTATTTTATTTTATTTTTAGGGCTGCACCTTCAGCGTATGGAAGTTCCCAGGCTAGGGGTCCAATCAGAGCTGCCGCTGCCAGCCTACACCACAGCCACAGCAATGCTGGATCCTTAACCAACAGAGGGAGGCCAGAGATTGAACCCTCATCCTCACAGATGCTGGTCGGATTCTTTTCCACCGAGCCATAAGGGGAACTCCCTCTACCATTTTCTTAATATTTTTGTTTGAATCTACTCACTTTTTTTTTTGGTTTTTTTTTGTCTTTTGTCTTTTTAGGGCCGCACCCATGGCACATGGAGGTGCCCAGGCTAGGGGTGGAATTGGAGCTACAGCTGCCACCCTACACCGTAGCCACAGCAACGCAGGATCTGAGCCGCATCTTTGACCTACACCACAGCTCATAGCAACGCCAGATCCTTAACCCACTGAGCGAGGCCAGGGCTCAAACCCTCAACCTCATGGTTCCTAGTCGGATTCGGTTCCTCTGCGCTACGCCAGGAATTCCTCTACTCTCATTTTACTCAAGTAAAGGGACTTTTAAAAAGAAGTTATGTTACCAGAAAAGCTTACAATCATCAAAGGGGAAAAAGGATGGTGGGAGGGGATAAAATAGGAGTGTGGTATTAGCAGATACAATCTGCTATACACAAAATAGATGAGCAACAAGGATTCACTATATATCACAAGGAACTATATTCACTATCTCGTAGTAACTTATAATGGAAAATAATCGGAAAAAAATATTTATATACAACTGAATCACTTTACCGCACACCTGAAGTTAACCCAATGTTGTAAATCAACTATACTTCAATTAAAATTTTTTTTTTAGGAGTTCCCATCATGGCGCAGTGGTTAACGAATCCGACTAGGAACCATGAGGTTGCGGGTTCGGTCCCTGCCCTTGCTCAGTGGGTTAACGATCCGGCGTTGCCGTGAGCTGTGGTGTAGGCTGCAGACGCGGCTCGGATCCAGTGTTGTTGTGGCCCTGGTGTAGGCCAGCAGCTTCAGCTCCGATTAAACCCCCAGCCTGGAACTTCCATATGCCGCGGGAGCGGCCCAAGAAATGGCAAAAAGACAAAAAATAATAATAATAATAATAAAATTTTTAAAAAAATTTTTTTTAATTTTTAAGTTATGTCACTGTTATAAAGCGCAAACCAGTTTTACTTGCCATATAAATAGGAGGTAACTATAAAAATAAAGGTAATGAAACACAATCTCATCACATTCTAGCTAACTCTGAAACCAAGCCTGGCTCTCTGTTAAAGAGAAATTCGTAAATGCCCAAAGAGGGTGTTAAAGATAGCTGAGCCTCAAAGTGAGACCTTCTTTCTAACCAGAATCACTGAAAACAAATTCATCATCATAACAATAAACCCTCTACAACTCTACCTGCCAGGCACAGTTCTCATGACAACCCCAAAAGTCAGTAATCAATCCCAACCCCTTGAGAAATGTGGAAACAAAGACACAGAGATTAAGCAAATGGTGAAGGCAGGACTCAGGCCAATATGACTCTAAACAGAATCCCTTTCCTTTTTTTTTTTTTTTTTTTTTTTTTTTTTGTCTTTTTTCCATTTCTTGGGCCGCTCCTACGGCATGTGGAGGTTCCCAGGCTAGGGGTCTAATCGGAGCTGTAGCCACTGGCCTATGCCACAACCACAGCCACAGCAACGTGGGATCCGAGCCGAGTCTGCGACCTACAGCACAGCTCACAGCAACGCTGGATTCTTAACCCACTGAGCAAGGCCAGGGATCAAACCCGCAACTTCGTGGTTCCTAGTTGGATTCGTTAACCACTGAGCCATGACAGGAACTCCCAGAATCCCTTTCTCATGACGTTACTCAGTGCTGTACATCCACCACCTAAAGCCGCCGCCCTTAGCAATCGTTGCTTGGGAGCAACCTGAATCAGAAGAGAGACATGCCAGCCCAAGTTCACACATTTGGAGGCAGGACTAGTATTCACTACACAGAGACCTTGAGAAAAACAAATCCTTGTCTCAAGGTCAATCACCCTTATTGTCTTCTTACCTCGAACAAGTATTTCTTTTACAACTCACGGGTTATCTCAGTTTCTGGGTGAACTCTGCTTATTTGCTTTTTGTTCAAATCATGCGGTTCTTCTGAAAAGGACACATTTCGAGACATTTGAACATCTAGCCCTTAATTTTCAGTTTTACCATCTTCAGGCTCCAAGGCTTATCACATGATTCCTTGAGGAATGGGGGGAAAAAAAAAAAAAAAAGGCAACCCAGGAGTTCCCACTGTGGCACAGCAGGTTAAGGATCCAGCACTGTCTGTGTGGCAGCACAGGTTCAGTCGTTGGCCCAGTGCAGCAGGTTAAGGATCTGGTGTTGCCGCAGCTATGGCCTACACCACAGCTGCAGCTCAGATTCGATTCCTGGCTCAGGAACTTCCATATGCCTCATGTACAGGCAAAAAAAAAGGAAAGGAAAGGAAAGAAAAGAAAAGGAAAGGAAAGGAAAGGAAAGGAAAGGAAAGGAAAGGAAAGGAAAGGAAAGGAAAGAAAAGGAAAGAAAAAAGACAAAGAGTTCCCGTCATGGCGCAGTGGTTAACGAATCCGACTAGGAACCAGAAGGTTGCAGGTTCGAACCCTGGCCTTGCTCAGTGGGTTAAGGATCCAGCATTGCTGTGAGCTGTGGTGTAGGTCACAGACGGAGCTCGGACCCCACGTTGCTGTGTCTCTGGCACAGGTCGGCAGCTACAGCTCCAATTAGACCCCTAGCCTAGGAACCTCCATGTGCCTCGGGAGCAGCCCTCGAAAAGGCAAAAAGACAAAAAAAAAAAGAAAGAAAGAAAGAAGGAAGAGACAAGACAAGACATCCCACACAGGTCCCTTTAATTCTTTCAAGAAAACATAAAGGAGGTAGAAAAAACTGAGCCTCTCTGCATCCCCCAGCTTGAGACCTGATTAAAGAGGAGGCGGCAACTCCAGTCATTTTAGAATTATTGACTGAAGAGGGACCTCTGGTAATTGCCAAAGCCAGGGTTGGCAACTTGACATACTTGTGTTTGAATTAGTTAATAGTTCAATTCCATGAGGTTATGACTGTGAATCCCAGGACTGCTACCTTAGCTCTAATTTGCAGCTCAGAACTGTCTGTGAAGTTGCCATTTACAGTCCATTTCCTCCAAGAATGAGAGAAAGAGAGAGAGAGGAGAAGAAAATGAAGAGAGAGAATATTTAAATACCAAGTGAGCCCTTTCAATGGAGTCCCAGGAGAATCACCGTGAGGTGGAGACCAGAGGGCATGCCCTTTGGAGCAGCACCCATTCTTATCATTAGAATCTGCCGCAGTGGGTAGCGATGTTAGAGAGTGTTCAAGCCTGCTCCCCCATCCCTAGGTAACTCCCAGCTTTACACCTCAACCCTCACCCTCGGGTCCCTATCCCATGCCCTGGCTTGTCTATCTGGCTTGAATCCTGGCTTGAATCCTGTCCAAACCCTTCAATTAGCACTTCTAAACCCACCTTGATCGGGTCCCTGTTTTAAGGACAGACCAGAACCAGTTTCTGGCATAGCCCTGCTGGTCTAGATGGGGCCCTGGAAAAGGCTTGCTTACAGAAGCTACCTATCTGGCTGTGCTACCTGTTAAATGACTCATATAAAAAGTTAGGTCTGTGGAGTTCCCGTCGTGGCGCAGTGGTTAACAAATCCAACTAGGAACCATGAGGTTGTGGGTTCCATCCCTGGACTCGCTCAGTGGGTTAAGGATCTGGCGTTGCCGTGAGCTGTGGTGTAGGTTGCAGACGAGGCTCGGATCCTGTGTTGCTGTGGCTCTGGCGTAGGCCAGCAGCTACATCTGCAATTAGACCCCTAGCCTGGGAACCTCTATATGCTGCGGGAGCGGCCCTAGAAAAGGCCAAAAGACAAAAAAAGCTAGGTCTGGGAGTTCCCTGGTGGCTCAGTGGGTTAAGGATCTGGCAAGGTCACTGCTGTGGCTCTGGTTACTGCTGTGGCATGGGTTCGATCCTTGGCCAGGGGACTTCCACATGCACTGGGTGTGACCAAAAAATAAAATAAAATAAAATAAAACTAGGTCCTTGCTGAGGCGCCAGCCTGACCACTGCTTGACTGGACAATGTTTACAAAAAGTGTGCAGAAACAGGCTAAAATAAGTAGGAAACCAGCAAAAGGGAAGGAATTGGGGTCATTTGCTATAGTTGATGGCAGCCTGTCCCTCGGAGCCCAGCCAGGAGAATGCCAGGTGCTTTTTCGGCAAGCAGTCCACGTTTCCCGGTTTACAGCAGTGAGGTCCTCATTTTGAATAAGTTCTGCAGAGCCCTCCTCCTACCACCTTGCCCTTTAATAAACCTCTTCTCCTAAAGGACGCAGGATGGGGTTTTCTCTCTCTCTCTCCTAAGCTAGGGTGATAAAAGGCCACCCCCAAGGCTTTAGGTAAAGTGAGAAAAAGAGATTCCAGGAGCGTATTCATGCATTCGACTTTTGCTCTAAGAGGAGGTAGACATTAACAAGAGAAAGATGCTAATCTTCCCGCTCTGGTTGGCTGGAAAAACCAGCCCCAGACCCAGAGGCAGGTTTTCTGAAACCCTGGGTGGCTGGGGAAGAGGCCTCGACAAGAACTCACAAGGTCAATGATTTTATAAAATGTGCAAAAGCAAGACATTTTTGTATTCTTGTATTTGTATTCTTTTTCTTAAGAAAATTCCCAAGATAGTATAAACTTCAGTCCCTATAAAATTCGATTCCACCCAGCCACCTCTTCCTGCTTGCAGTATCCTGCCCCGGACCAAAGGACCCTGAGGGTAGAGGGTCCCTGACCAGGGAGAGGACAACCAGCTGGAAGAAGAAGGAGCCAAGAATGAGGGATTATCTGAAGCCCCAAGAGGGTCTCCGAGGGGACTGGTGAGCAGCAAGGCCAGACTCACAGTGTAGTCCAGGCACCAAATTGTAGTGGAACCAGATCAGCTGGATTCCATACAGGCTCCACCACTTACAGGCTGGGTGATCTTGGGCAAGTTACTGAGCTCTCAGTGCCACAGGCCCCTCATTGGTCAGATAAAAGAAAAGCCACCTCACTGAACCGTGAGGACTGAACAAGCACAAGCACGTAAAATGCTCAGAACAGTGTGTGGCATATAGAACATTCTAGAAGGTGCCAGTACCTTCCTGCTCTTCTAAACACTAAACGCACTGCCAAGGTATTCCGTAAGGAAGGCCAAGACCACTCACTGTGTTTTAGCACTCCAATCACCTCACGAATGGCGACACTACCTTCCTGAAACATCCAGAGGCCAGCTCCACTCACCTCCTGTGTACTTGCTGCACCAGCAGGAAAGACTGGTGCATCTTTCGGTTCCCTCCTCACTACTTCACACACAAATGGCCTTTTCTGGTTGGTGGCCTCCTTCTCTCTGCCATGAACAAGGCACGCTCCTCTCAGCCTCAAATCTTTGCTTTCCTCCACCAGGAATGTCTTTCACCCTCATCTCGAAAGCCAACTCTCTGAATTGCCATGACACTCAGGTATGTCCTTCTTTTTCATTCTTGCACTTAACGATTGCCCTCTGGCTCAGTCAAGAAAGAATCTCTTTGTATTTCATGTTAATTGTCATCTGAACCTCAGCCACAAAATGAGAACATAAAAAGGAATGGGCTCTGTAGTGATTGTTACACATATACCCCCATCGTTCACTCATTCATTCAACCAACAGTCCTGGGTGCCCTTTATGAGCTTAAATTCTATAAAGGGCCACAGCATTAAAGAACAGTAAGCATCAGGACCACTTGAAGGGCTTGTTAAAACACAGATTTCCGGAGTTCCCGTCATGGCACAGTGGAAACGAATCTGACTAGCATCCATGAGGACACAGGTTCAATCCCTGGCCTCGCTCAGTGGGGTAAGGATCCGGCATTGTAGTGAGCCGTGGTGTAGGTCACAGACGCTGCTCGGAACCCATATTGCTGTGGCTATGGTGTAAGCCGGTGGCTACAGCTCCAATTGGACTCCTAGCCTGGGAACCTCCATATGTGGTGGGTGTGGCCCTAAAAAGACCAAAAAAACCAAAACCAAAAAGCCACAGATTTCCAAGTGTAGGGTTGGCCCTGTGAATCTGTTTTTCTAACAAGATCCCAGATGATTAGAACATTGCTCATTCAAGATCACACGGTGAGGAGCGCAGTTGCCACAGAAGGCAGCCCCCGCTCAGGGACTGATGTATGATGCTCCCTAATTCCGGTCACCTCACATATACTATTCATTCACCTTTGCCTGCACGTCTGCCTGTGTCAGGGCCTTTGCACATGCTCTTCCTTCTGTAATACTCTTCACCTTCTCCCTGCAACCACTCCCTTCCACCCTTATTATACAGCTGGCCTGTCCTCATCAAAGTCTCCCCACCCCAACACACACACGCTGTTCTCTATTTCTGCTCCCTATTTGTCTCTTCTATAGAATTTTCCAGAATTTGTTTTCGGTACTTGTTTGGTTACCTGCCTCTCCCACCAGACTAGAAATTTCATGACAGCAGGAACAACGTCCACTTTACTCTTCTGTGTCTTCCCAGTGCCTGGCACACAGCCGGTGATCAAAAAAATATCTTCACCCATTGACTAAGCCCTTTGGCAATTATTCCATGAGTATTTACTCTGCACCAGGCACTGTCCTGGATGCCGGAGATATAGCAGCAGACAAAAATGGCAAAACCCCCTATTCTTGGCGCATACATTTTCATGTGGGGACTGATACTCATCTATGAGAATAATACATAACTACAGTGTATAATCTGCTAGAGGCGTGAAGTGCTATAGACAAAGTAGAGCAGGAATGATTGACAGGGGTGAGATTTTAAATTGGGTGGAGGGGGTGGGACTCTTGGAAAAGGTGACACTTGAGCAAAGAGTCAGGATTTGAGGGAATTTGCCTTGTAGATGTCTTGAAAGAGCTTTCCAGCCAGGGTAAAGTCCCCAGGGCAGCAGGGTCCAGGAACACTGCCTGTGATGGTGGGTATGCTCCAATGTCCAATATGAGAGTGTGGCCAAAACTCGGCCTCTGTCCACCGGTGCCAAATAGAAACTCAGAGATAGAGTTTTGGGTGAAGGAGAAAAAGATAGCTTTTACCGCTTTGCCAGGCAAAGGAGCCCACAGCAGGCTCATGTCTTAAAGACCAGGCCCCGCATTGGGAAGAACTGCAGGGAGTTTTATAGTAAAAGGAGAAGAGGTTTTCAGATAGGAATCAGGATTGGGATAGACGTGCATTCTTCTTAGTCGTCAACGCTGACATCGGGAGAGCTCGGCATGCCCCTGGTGGTGGTCTTCTGGGTTATTGCCTAGAACAACAGTCTTTGCAAAAAGGCCATATTGATCAGAGAGTAGAATAAACTAGGAAAGTTCCTGAAAAACTTCATGTGCTAATAACCTTTAACCCACTGGCAACTGTGCTCAGGGTGCCTAATCTTTAGCTTATGGGGTGATTGTGTTTACGGTGCAATTGAGCCAGGGAGAAGGACAAGGAGGGACTCTAAGTGGTTCAATTTTAAAGTATTCATTTCTACAAAAAAAAAAAAAGCATGAAGAATGTAACTTTTCTCTTAGAGGCATAAGATGCCTGCATCATTATGTGCATCCCTTGAGAGGGAACCAGGATCTGCCCCAGGGCTGTACGACTGTCTCCTGACTGTTCTTCCCTTGTCATTGCATCTCCTGCCTTCCCTGGTCAGCAACTGTCTGAACCTGCCCCTGGGAACTCAGGAAAGGCCATGGAGGCTGAATGAGGCCCATTTCCTAAAAACGAGAAATGGAAAATTAAATAAATCAGAGTTCCCGTCATAGCTCAGTGGTTAGTGAACCCGACTAGCATCTGTGAGAATGCAGGTTCTATCCCTGCCCTCGCTCAGTGGGTTAAGGATCCGGCATTGCTGTGGCTGTGGTGCAGGCCGGTGGCTACAGCTCCGATTGGACCCCTAGCCTGGGAACCTCCATATGCTGAGGGTGTGGCCCTAAAAAGCCAAAAAAAGACAAAAATAAATAAATAAGTAAATAAATGGAGTTCCCATCATGGCTCAGCGGAAACGAATCTGACTAGTATCCATAAGGATACAGGTTCCATCCCTGGTCTCACTCAGTGGGTAAGGATCCGGCCCTGGTTGAAGATGCGGCTCGGACCTGGCATTGCTGTGGCTGTGGCGTAGGCTGGCAGCTGCAGCTCCAATTTGACCCCTACCCTGGGAACCTCCATATGCTGGGGGCATGGCCATAAAAAGAAAAAAACAAAAAAGAAAGAAAAGAAAAGAAAAAAGGTATGGAGGACACAGAAAGGCTCTTGTGCCCAGAAGCCCCACAGGACCCTGCTGGGTTACAGGTGTCTTTGGTTTTGGTGGCGGGGGGTTGTTTGCTTTGTTCTGTTTAGGGCCACACCCGTGGCATATGGAGTTCCAGGATGTCTTTGGACAGAGCTTTCCAGCCAGAGTAAAGTCCCCAGGGCTTTACAGGCCCAGCGTGCTGTCTGTGATGGTGGAAACACTCCCCTGTCCAATATGAAAATCACATCAGCCACACAGGGCAGGTGGGTATGGAATTGGGCAAGGCAGGACTGAAGCGAGGACATGCCAGGGATATTGAGGGCGGGCTCAGTGGAGAGAGTGGCAGAAAGCACGAGCAGATGAGCTCAGAAAGATAAGGCAGGTCAGGTGAATGGACCCTGCCAGTCCTTGCAAGGACTCTAGGTTTTATTCCCAGTGAGATGGGAGCCATCACAGGGCTTTGAGAAGAGCAGTGATAGATGATTTCTGTTTTAAAAGATTCCTCTGGCTGCCTCGTTGAAAATAAACTGTAGGGGCTGAGGGTAGCCGCAGGGAGATGAGTTGAGAGGCTGGTGGGGGCTGGCAGGTCAAAATGATGGTGGATCAGAGCAGGAAGCGACAGTTAAGGAGGTACTAAGTGTCAGGTTCTAGACAGATTTTGAAGGTTGAGCCCAAAGGATTTCCTGACAGGCGCTGATTAAAACATATATTAAGCTCCCACTATACGCCAGGCACTGGCTATGAACTTCTTCGAAGCCAGATTTGCCCAAGAAATGTCATCCAGGTTTTGAGTGGTACCGGCTTTTCCCAAGACAGATTGCACTATGGGGCATTTCTCACTTTCAGTCTCCTGCAATTTGGTCTTCAAACATTGCCTCTTCAGATCAGAGCCCATAGAGCCTGCTGGCACCATGAAATTTGTTATTATTATTCACCCAGCATCACTCCATGGTATGAACATTTAAAAAAAAAAAGATGACCCAAAGCCTCCATAAATCCTTCATTCTCCTGTTTTATTCCCCTGTCTGTCACCTCCTCATCTATTCTTGATAGTCGCATTGCGCGTTCAAGGCCAGGTCAGCTCTCTGGAGGATTTCCATCATCCTCTCCGCACATCTGCCAGGTCCTCGTCCTGGGACTCACACAGCCCGAGGATGGGAGATGGAGTCATCCATCTTCTGTAACCATATGGATAAGACGTAATCATTACCATTGTCGGCGTTGTTGTGTTTTGGAAGCTCATTAAGACAATTAGTATTAAACACGAAAAACAATTAAGCTAATTGAAATAAAGCATATGCAGTTTACACCCTTGTATAGACAAAAAGCAATGAACATGTGGCTAGATGGTGGCTCTATAGATGTGCTGGTGCCAAGATAAATCAGGGGATATGGGAGCCGAAGATGGAGGTGTCTTAGTGCCCAATCAGTTTACCACTGTCAATGTTTCAAAAACCATTTGGCTTGATTCTTGGAGGTTTCCTCTATATTGGATAAAAAAAAAAAAAAAATCCCTGCCCAAATGTTTCTTTCAGGCCATAAACCAGCAGAATCACACGCTGTTACCCTGCCTGTGACGCAACTCTGAGGCTGGTGGCAGCATCCAAAGACATTCAGAAGAGAGAAGCAGCTTTCTCAGGGGCCCTCTGGAGAATATCTGCAAGTTAACCAGATCTCTAGGTGGAGAAATGTTTCCTATGGTTTTAGGTTGTCACTGGCCATTTTGGGACCCCATCTATAAATTCCAAATGGAGGAGAGAGAGACCAAGAGCAGGAAAAAGGAGCAGAAGCCATGGAGACTCTATAAGGAATGTGTGTTTATCTGGAAATTTTTCAGTTGCATGTGCCAAAAAAAAACTCAACTAGTTTGCTTTGGCCAAAAATGGAATTTAGCTAGGAAGAATGAGCGGCAGGGACCAGAGCCTTGGGGGCTCCCAGGGACTCCGCTCAAATGGTACTCTGTCTGTGTGTGTGCCTGTCAGTCTCATCTCTGCCTAGCTCTATGCCAGCCACATTCTGGCTGCAGAGAGGCTCTCTCTGGGTGGCAGGGGGCATGGGTGCTGCCAGTGTCAATTTAGGAATCCCAGTGGATGAAGAGAACTCATACCGAATGTCCGCATAATTCCTTGGCTGTGTGCCTATCCTTGGGACCAGTCACCATGGCCAAAATATGGAACAGAATGGTGGACATCCCTAGCCAGGGACCACTCACCCCCTACTCCCACCCCACCTATAGCTAAATGGAGACACACGGAAAGGGAAAATTTGCTGGAAGAGCAAAACCAGCTAGTTATCCAGGCTCTAGATTAGGGTCCTAAAGAAAGAATCAGATATATGGCACAAATGAAACTTTCCACAGAAAAGAAACTAATGGGCTTAGGGAACAGACTTGTGCTTGCCAAGGGGAAGGGGGAGGGAGTGGGATGGACTGGGATCTGGAATTAATAGATGCAAACTCTTGCATTGGGAAAGGATAAGCAATGAGATCCTGCTGTCTCGCACAGAGAACTATATCTAGTCACTTGTGATAGAGCCTGATGGAGGAGAACGTGAGAAAAAGAATGTATGTATATGTATATGACTGGGTCACTTTGCTCTATAGTAGGAATTGACAGAACACTGTAAATCAACTATAATGGAAAAAATAAAAATCATTTAAAAAAGGAAAGAATCAGAATTTGATGGAGAAAAATTGGAGAGGATTTTGCTTAGGGAAAAGTACAATGAGGTCTGAGCTTTCATATGATTCCATTTTTTTTTTTTGTAGTTCCACCATCTTGCCATTTCTCTGCTGAATACTCAAAAGAACAAGATTATTCACAGATACAGTTTCATTTCCCCTGAACCCATCTCCCCTACTGTCCATAATTGTCTGGTATAAAATGAGAGTAGCAATAAACTACAGAGGAAATAGCCTTGAAAAGAGCCCAGCTTCCTCCTCCTCTCATAACTGATCTGAATCATTATTCTTTTTCCTTTTTTTCTTTCTTTCTTTCTTTTTTTTTTTTTTTTTTTCCTTTTAGGGCTGCCCCACGACATATGGAAATTTCCAGGCTAGGGGTCAAATTGGAGTTGTAGCCACTGGACTATGCCACAGCCACAGCAACAGGGAATCCAAGCCACATCTGTGATCTACACCACAGCTCACGGCAACACCAGATCCTAACCCACTGAGAAAGGCCAGGGATCGAACCTGCGTCCTCATGGGTGCTAGTCAGATTCATTTCCGCTGAGCCATGACAGGAACTCCTCATTATTCATTTTTTGATAGACATTTGTTATTTGGTCACCCAGTATCTAAAGCCACTTTCTATGTTAAGGAAATTCCTTACCTTATAAGCAGCGGTGTCCTGGTAAAAGTTTAACAACCTGCTATACAGGGCGGGGAGACCTAACTTTCAGTGTTTGCCCATTTTGGGGGTGTAGGTCCTCCTCCTATGGCTGATTTCAAGCCAATTTTGGGGAAATATGAGGGAAAAAAATCCCAAGGAACTCATTGATGTGTTCTTCCTCAGGTCCCAAAGTCTCTCCTGATCTGCCTTCTTTTGTCCTTTTGGCGTTTTCCTGTGTCTCTTTTTTATCCATTGTACGGCCACACCTGCAGCATATGGAAGTTTCTAGGCTAGGGGTCGAATAGGAGCTGCAACAGAGGTGTACACTACAGCCACGGCAATGCAAGATTGGAGATACATCTGCACCCCACATGCCACAGCTTGTAGCAACGCCAGATTTTTAACCCACTGAGCGAAGCCAGGGATCAAACCTGCATCCTCGTGGGCTTTTGATTACCCCACTGAGCCACAACGGGAACTCCTGTTTTTTTTATATATACAATATCCAGGGAGGCTAGTTGTCGTTGTACTTTGCAGGAGGAGTAGGGGAGGGTACACCTACTGCAATTTACTTTTTAATAAAGGCTGTGTTCAACAACCAGCTCACAAGTCCCTAAAATTACAGCGATCTGCTCTTGTAAGCCGGCTCCAACACCCGGCTGCCGTGGTGTGGGAGTCAGAGACCATCTCCCACCACTGAAGCTGAAAATGCACTTTCATTCCTGGTCTCCCCTCGAGCTTGGGCATAGGCACGCGATATAAGCTTGGCCAGTCAGATGCATCCATCTGAGACTTTGGGTCGAGCACTAGTAACACAGAGAAGCAGGATAGGGGCAGACCCTCCTGGCAGCCATTCCAGGGGCAACAATATCAAGGATGGCATCCACCACCAAGGACCCAAACTGTGGCCTCTCATGCTCAGCAGTGATGGCATCGTTCTTACCAAACTTTGTCTTTTTTTTTTTCTTTCCTTTTCTAGGACCGCTTCCCACGGCCTATGGAGGCTCTTAGGCTAGGGGTCTAATCAGAGCTGTAGACCCCGGCCTACACCAGAGCCACAGCAACGCAGAATCCAAGCTTCATCTGCGACCTACACCACAGCTCACGGCAACACCGGATCCTTAACCCACTGAGCAAGGCCAGGGATCGAACATGCTTCCTCATGGATGCCAGTCAGATTCGTTAACTGCTGAGGCACGATGGGACCTCCTCACCAAACTTTTCCTATGACATGTCCTTGTGGTTCTGGCCAATGTCACTTCTGATGTGGCTTCTCCTACTTTCCCAGACTTTCAACAGCTCTGTCTCTGCTTAAATTGGCTAGATCTGGCTTCTGCTGGTTGCATATAAGTATTCTGACCATTGCATATTCCAGTGGCTCTCAGCTGTAAAGCCCTCTGGGAGACAAAAACCTCAGCCTCTACCAACAACCGTCCTTATTCTTGCTCAAGGGAAATGATTTGGAGGGTAACTTACAGCTAACAGAGCAGTGGAACCCAACCTAGAAGGGGCTGCCAAGAGGGGCTACTAGGAACCTAAAGCCACCACGTCGAAACTGACTATCTTGGCTGCCAGATGCCCCCCTCCACCCTCGCCCAGCTATTCTGATCCCCCACAGCTTGAGCACAGACGTAATTATGTAATTATTGTCTCTCCCTGTGAGATGAGCTGTTGGCCACTGGGTGGAACACACTGACTAGCCTGACCTTGGGACCAAGACGCTAAAATTCTCTCTTCTCCACTTCCCACTCACTCTCCTCCCAGCCCACCCCCACCCCTGCACCAGTGAAGACCCGCTCACTGGTTAGAAGGTAGGTTTTTATGTCCTTGAGGGTGGCTTTTGTGCACAGGAAAGACCACTCATAGCTTTCCTTGGGTCTTGAAAATTAGAATTTGATTTACTCAATGTGTAAATTTAGAAATGTAGGCTCTTCCTTAAGCTTCTAAAATCAGCTTAGGAATCCTATTATCCTATTTATAAGTCTGGCAAATATTAACAATTACTTTGAGAGGGCTTTTGATTAATGTTTAGTCCCACTGATACACTTAGTTAATTAAACCTCTTTAACATTTTAAGCAGCATTTATAAATTTAATATATTCAATTCCTTTTTAAGTACTTCATCTGACTGACAAACCGTCTCGAGTACAACAGTGACTCCTATAGATTTAATAAATTAAGCACATGAATCAAACTTAAATTCTCTTAAATTTCCAATCTATATGTAAACTTAGATTTCAGCTTAAAAGTCACAAATTTCAATCGAAACAAAATTTCAAGTGAAAACACAAAAAAAGAAGTTAGAGGTCTATTATTCTAATAGCCAAATTCTCTTTAAAATTGCATGACTCTAGAATGAATATCTGTGACCAGCCCCTAAAATCCATATGTTGAAGTCCTAACTCCCAAAGTGATGATATGGGGGGCAGGCTTTGGGAGGTGACTAGGTCATGAAGGTGGAGCCCCCATGAGTTAAATTATTGCCCTTATAAAAGACCCCAGAGATCTGCCTTTTCCCTTCTGCTATGTGAAGACACAAGACAGTCAATTTGCACCAACTAGGATGTACCAAGATGGTATTATGTTTAGTGAAATGAGTCAAAGAAAGACACATATTCTATGTGTTCACTTATATGTGGCATCTAAAAAATAAAACAGGGAGTTCCTGTTGTGGCTCAGCTGGTTACGAACCCAACTAGTATCCATAAGGATGCAGGTTCCATCCCTGGCCTTGCTCAGTGGGTTAAGGATCCGGCATGGTGTGAGTTGTGGTGTGATCCATGAGCTGTGGTGGAGGTCACAGACGAAGCTCGGTTCCCAAGTTGCTGTAACTGTGGCATAGGATGGCAGCTGCAGCCCCGATGCAACCCCTAGCCTGGGAATTCCCATATGTCGTGGTTGCAGCCCCAAAAAGAAAAAAAAAAGTAATAATAATAATAAAAACATTAACAAATGAATAACTATAGCAAAAGAGAGAGTCACAGATACAGAGGACAAACCAGTGGTCACCAGGGGGAGAGGGGTGGAGGAGGGGCAAGATGGAAGAGGATTAAGAAGTACAGACTACTACATATAAAATAAATAGGAAGTTCCCGTTGTGGCTCAGTGAAAATGAACCCGACTGGTATCCATGAAGTCGTTGGTTCAATCCCTAGCCTCACTCAATAGGATAAGGATTGGGCGTTGCCGTGAGCTGTGGTGTAGGGTGTAGATGTGGCTCAGATCCTACGTCGTTATTGGTGACTCTACAGACCAGTCAAGACCTATTTGCAGTCTCTAATTTCCTGACTGAAAGATGGAGGTGCTGAGGGGACCACTCCCTTAGCTATGAGTGGTTGATTACTAGCTTTCAAACCAGAGTCCAGTTCATCACCCCCCTCCAAGACCCACACCTGATTTTTGTATTTATTTGACTCTAAAGTCTGTAACTATATATTTTTCCACATAACTGGGAAGAATCCTGCCTTCTTTCCATTTGCTTCCTCTCCCTTGGGACTGCACAATTCTCATGGATATTCAACTTTTATGGAATTGAATGCTGGTTATCTCTCAGAGCTTTTGTCTAATTCTTTAGGCATGAATCCCAAAGTCATTCTCCGAGGGCATCGCTCAGCTCCACCTACTCACCTCCTCACCCTACCTTACCGGCTCTGGTCCCTGAGTTCCTAAGTCCCCTGGCAATGGAAGAGCAGGCTCCCCTCAAGATCTATGCCCCCCTTTACCTGGCAAGGCTAAGTAAAAAGTTCTTAAGCCTATACCTTCTCCCAGAGATGGTCTAGGGGTAACCAACCTTCCAGACCAGGCACTGCAATGGCCAAGGTTGGCTGGAAGAACAAGGTCCACTTAAGAGGCACTGGAGCAACCCCCTAACTTCCCAGATCTACGTGGGACTCACCCACCACCCAGAAAACATCCCCATGGCAGTCTGAGTTGATAAAGTGTTGTCCAATAAAAAGAAACATGTCCAACTAAATAAGAAATAATCCCAGCAGAGGCCACAAATATTAAATCTTCCTTCCAGAACATGAATCTTACCAACATTGACGTTTCCTCTTGGGACAAGTGGTAAATCGCCCAACTGATCAAGATCTCTCTCAGATGATCTTATCATTTATTTATTTGGAACCCAAACCCCTCACTCTGGGTTTCCTATTTGCCACACCAGATTCAATCCCCCATTCAATGCTTGCCCAGAACCTATCTGATTGTTATTTTCAGCAGCGGCTTAAGTGCCAGCTGCACTGGCAGCGTTTGGCGCAAGCGCCCTTGAGGTCTGTTTCATCTTTCCACTGCTGCTCCGAATTCCCTTTGAGAGCTCTAAGTGTCAACAGGCACGATCATTCTTTGAGTCACCTGATATGATACAAGAAGCGCTGTCACAGGGGCTGCCAAACAGGACACATTATTGCCAGGTTCCGTGCCCTAAGGGAGGGGCCGGGGCAGTCCAAGCAGATGGTCCATGAGCTCTGACAGCCAGAAGCTTTCACAAGGGCATCAGACTCATGAGGGAGCTGAATCTTCAGCACAGAACAAGGAAATGCCAGCCGCCCTCGCTGCTCCAAGCAGAAGAATGAATTAGCACTTCCCAGGGCCTGAAGTGGCCTTGAACTTGTCCAAGGTTACGGAAAGCTTGGGGCGGCTGCTCAGGATGCAGCTATCACCTTGCTCAGAAAGCCACAAGGGGAAGGCTAAGCGGACAAGGGGCCCACTACCCTGCTTGTCGGAAGGGCCTGGCATCACCTTGGATGTGCCCACTGGCCAAGCTGCTTCCACAGTAAAGCAGACAGCAGTGGGGTCTGTCACTCAAAAGTACCATGCTGGGGTTCCTGTTGTGGCGCAGCAAAAACGAATCTGAATAGGATACATGAGGATGTGGGTTCGATCCCTGGCCTTGCTCAGTGGGTTAAGGATCTGGCCTTGCTGTGAGCTGTGGTGTAGGTCGCAGACGCAGCTCTGATCCCACATGACTGTGGCTGTGGCATAGGCCCACAGCTACAGCTCCAATTTGACCTGTAGCCTGGGAGCCTCCATACACCATGGGCGCAGCCCTAAAAAGTAAAAAAAAAAGAAAAAGTACCATGGCCTCTACCCTTCCTTAGTCCCCCAGAGCTGTGCCACCAGCACCAGATGGGGCTACCCGCTGTCAACTCCCCTCTACACCTGGAAGAAGGGGGCCTCAGTCAAGCTGCAGCCCCCCCAGGAGGATCAGGGTGGAGGGTCAATGAAGAGAAAGTTAGAGAAACCACAGAGGCTACGGAGGCTTCAGGATACACTCTGAACAGCCCCATATGTAACGAGCTTTGAATCCATTGCTGAAAGACCAGGCCAGTGTCTTTCTGTGAGTTAGCCACTGTTCCATCACTTCTCATTCTCCCCTGGCCCCCAAGGTCACCCTGTCCTCTGCCACCCCTCAAGGGATGTTTAGGTTGTTCAGCCCCCCTAAGTCCTGTTGGAGCCTCCACAGGCCCCCACCCTGGGTGAGGAAGAATTCCCCCCTAACCAGGCCCAGCTCCATACATGTGCTGGCCAACTCTGGCCTCCTACATCACTAAACGGAGGTTGCCTTCCCTTGATAAGGGGCGGGGGGCGGGTGAAGAAGGGTAAAGGCGGTGGTCTTTAAAGCTCCAGGCTCTTAGGCCTTATTCATGTCCTTTCCCACTGCGGGGAATGTTCATAGTCAGAAGTTGTGTCCGGATTGACCTTTCGCTGAAATTGGTTCACCTGTTACTCTGAGACCTCAAGGCCTAGTTATACCGAAGGCCACCTGACCCACCAATCAGAACCAAGACTCTTTCCTTGTTTCAAAAGCCCCCGCCCTCTGGTGTGTCTCTTTCCAGCTGAGCAACGCCCACAGTCCTCAGCTATTCGCCAAGCAGAGACGACTGACACAACCTGTGTCCAATGAAGAGCCGAGTCTGCAGGGACCAGGTCACTACTTCCTCGCAGGGCCTCTGGAAGAAGATAGGTTCCTTCCTCTCAGCATCCCCCAGACCCGACAGGGAAGCCCGACCACCCTGAGGCCCGGAGCCAGCACCAGGCAACCTGACTTAGAACACAGTCCTGTGTGCATTTTCTCAGCCCAGCCTCTCTGTGTATGCGGCTCCAGACATCTCTGCATTTGGAATCTGCTCTGCAGACACCTATGTTCTAGCTTTTTGTGTCTGACCTTCACTTTGCTCCTTGGCAAAGTTCTTCTGAAATTCCACCCGACCTTGGCCAATCGCAGGGGAAAGTAATCTTGTCTTCACGTAGGCCAGGGGGAATCAGTCGGAGGCCAGATGAAGCTGAAGGCCATCGTGGCGCCAGAGACCAAAGGGGCTGACTGCTCTGAACGGCTTAAGCCTGAATGACAGTCCAGGACAGCTGGGGAGCCTCTGTTCCTTACGAACAAAACAAACAGCCTCACAGCGGTCTGCCGCTTCTTTCTTGACCAACTTCAGGGCTCTAGCTGTTGGCCTGAACGCCTAGGAGGAAACTGGGGAAAAGGATAAGGAAAAAGTAGGACCAGGCCCAGAGACAATGGCTAACGAGGCTGTGGAAGTCCACGGAGCCTCTCTGCCCCACCCCCTTGTCTCCCAAGGAGGAACTCAAGGTGCTTGAATGGGCTCTCGTGACCACAGCGAGTCCACCAGGTGGCAGTGCTACCCCTTGTCGGGTCGGGACAGAGCCCGCAGTGTGAGAGTGCGGCCACCAGAGGGCAACACAGGGACAAGCGCGCTACCACGCCGCTGGTTGCCTGGCAACTGTGACGCAATGGGCTCCCACTTTGCACTCTCCTCAAGGCCTCCCAGGTTATTTCTGGCATAACAGACTGTTGCACAAGGAGTGGCCTCAGGAATCCCAGATCTGCCTCTCTTTTAAGCCTGGAGAATCTAAAATGGTCCAGGAACCCCAAATCCAGCACCACCCTGGCGTCTAGGGGATTGGGCAGCTTCTGCCCCTGCTCTTTGAAATACCAAGGATCAGGAAAAGAAAATAAACATTTTCTATTCCCCTCTGCAGCCCCACAGCCATTGGGACGCTCTGATTTCCCCACTGGCTGAAGCAGAGCAACCTCCTCCCTCCCCCTTCCCCCCTCCCCCTTCCAAGCAGGGGCTGGCTTAACTGGGCATATGACCTTGAGCCAGACCTTGAGCCCCCAGATCCTCAACTGCACTTCAGGGGGGATGCGGGGGATGATAAGGCCCCGCTCTGCCCCTCTGTGATCTTGATTCTCTCCCTTGCCCCTAAGAAATCTGTCCTTGCCTCAAACCTCCCCGATTTTGATGACCCTGAAAATAGAATTCTTCCAATTCTTCCAGTGCCAGACGGCTAAGTATGACCCGAGAAGCCAGAGATGGAACCAAGAAAGTGAGGCGGACACAAGACAAGGAGTGTGGTTATAATGAGCTCAAAGCCTGTGCCGGTCTGGTCTGTGAAAGGGCCTGGGTGAGACGAGGTCAGCGCCCCGGGCAGAGTCAGGGGGCCACTCTGGCCGTGGCATCAGTAGTGGTTCCAGGCACGTCTCTGGGTCATGAGGAGCCCGCTGGCCCTGGGGCTGGGCTCTGACTGGGGCCCAGGTGACAATCACTAAGGTGTCAGGGTCTCCAAGGGGCACCACGGTGGAGGGTCACACAGGCATGTGCAGCTCGTTGTACTCGTCCTGGCCGTCCTCATCAAAGTTTGGTTCAGCATCTTCGGAGTCCAGCTGCAGAAGGGAGTGGACGGTTGGGACAGGTGAGGTGAGGAAGCAGACTCACCGCCTCCCATCCCCAGCTCCTCCTCCGGCCGGAAACCCTCAGTGCCCACAGACCTTTCCAGACCTCACTGTCTATAGGAACCATGGCCCCAAGTTGAAGAACTTACCTCTGGCCAAAACCTTCAGGTCACACGCCCCCCTGCCCCCTCCCTGCAGCGGGACCTCCTAATAATAACGATAGCAGCTACGACCCAGAAGTGCTCTCCTGGGGCTCCAAGCTCCTGTGGTGCCTTGGTACACCGTGTGTGGGTGGCCGATTTTCAAAAAGATGTCCCTCCCTCTAGCTGACAAAAGCAGGGCTCAGGATGGATTCTGGTACCACCCTACCCCGACTCATCCCTCAGCTGCATGCATTTGTTCAGGACACAACCTGCACAGCAGTCTAGGGCAGCCTTGGACTTAACTTCACACCAAACCACCCTTCTCGTTGCTTTACCTGGACTCCGTGTTTAATCCTCACCACGATCCTAAAAGAGTGAATCTATGAGTAGCCCCATGATACACATGAGAATAAGATTGCAGAAGGTTAGGCAAGTTGCCTCTGGCCACACAACAGCAGAGACTGGCACCCAGGGCTCCCCTATTATCCCCAAGCAGCATCCCTTACCGCCTGCAGCTCCCTGTCCTGGAAGAGCCGGGGCAGAAGGCAACGCCTCAGAGGCACCGTGAGCAGCAGCACGAAGGGAAAGGCGAGGGAGGCGGCTGTGGACTTGACTACCCAGAGCAGGGCGATGCAGCCCAGTTGGATGCAGGTGAACAGGTGCATCCGCCAGGTCTTCACCTGGGGAACAGACCTCAGGTCTCACCACACAGCACCTGGCCTGCTCCCACCACATTTTGGGGGGGCTCCGTTCACCAGGTCCCAGCTTCTCCTCCACGGTCATTCTGTCCATCTCTGGCCGGGGGCCTCCCAGGAACCCCTCCCCCTTGCCCTGTCCCCCAGCTCCTTGCTTCCTGGCCCTACCTTGGTCACGTAGGGCTGTTCAGGATGGTGTTTTGCCGGCATGAGGATGAGCAACAGACGCTGGGACAGCTGGATACCAGACAGCGATGTGACCCCCATGTACAGGAAAATCCCAAAGAGCACGGCCAGTGGGATCCGGCGCAGCACAGCCCCCATGACGATGGACAGGCCTGGAGGAGGGGACACAGACCTACATGACCCCCCAGACAGTCCCCAGGAGGATGGACAGGCCTGGTGGGGAAAGGATGAGCTGGGCTTCATCACTCTGACCAAGAGAAGATGGAGCAGGAGGCGTTCCCATCGTGGCTCAGTAGTTAATGAATCCACCTAGGAACCATGAGGTTGCGGGTTCGACCCCTGGCCTTGCTCAGTGGGTTAAGGATCTGGCATTGCCGTGAGCTGTGGTGAAGGCCGGCAGCTACAGCTCCAATTAGACCCCTAGCCTAGGAACCTCCATATGCCACAGGTTTGGTCCTAAAAAGACAAAAAAAAAAAAAAAGAGAGAGAGAGAAGATGGAGCGGAGCAGGATAGAGAACCAAGACAGAGGGCTGAAGAAAAAAGGCACATAAAATGTCAAGAAGCAGGTTGGTGGGAGGGGGCGGTCAGAGCAGAGGCCAGTCATTTGGAAACTCAGAAGGGACCTGGGTCAAGCCTGAAAAGGAGAAAAGATTTAAGGTCCAAGAAGACAAGTCTGTGGGGTGGGGGCCAGACCCTCGAGAGGCAGATGCTCTCACCCACAAGGCTGGCGATGAGCACTCCAGTGACCCGCTGCTCCCGCACCTCCTGGATCTGGGGCTTGTCGCCGGGCGCAATGGCAGTGCGCATAACGGTCAGTGCATTCACGTGGGTGACCGAGCGGACGGTGGCGGCCGTGAGCCAGGGCAACCCAAAGAGCCCACAGAGCCCACCCAAAGAGCCGATGAGAAGCAGGTCCAAATGGAAGCCGGAGCCTTTGAGTAGCCTCCGTGCCTTCTGGCTGACGATGAGCCTGCAGGGAGGGGACGGGAGGCGGGGGTGAGCGGCCAGCAGCGGGGCCAGGCGCACTCAGAGCAGAGACGGTGCAGTGGGGGAAGGACATGCAAAGCAGAGCTCTCCCAGGACCTGCCAGCTTCCTCTTTCAAGTTCTCAAATTGAAGTTCTCACATTGAAGCAAATTTGAGCCAAATTTCCATACTGCGGATATTTTAAACACCACAAAAGCCAGATGCCAGCTCTCACCACGTTGTTGTGGTTTAACCAAAATGAGATACATATGAGCATCACTCAGTGAGAGAACACACTGCCAGGGTGTTCTGAGGACTGTCAAGTGCCACCCGCAAGTGGTGGTGGCAACAGACAGATACCACATCAAAGCACCACGGGCAAACCACGTCCCAGGTCCATGTACAGTCTGCTCCCCACTCCTCCCCTGCCTCTGCCGCCCAGGGTCCCCCCAGCCTCCTCACGCAGTGATCTGTGTCTCCATGAAGATCAGGATGAGGACCAGGAGGGCGGGCACGGCGGCTGCCACCATCATCCATGGTGGGAAAGGACGGGCACTGCCCAGGGGCGGGATGAACCACGTGCGCTTATGGGGGGAGGTCACTGAGAGCCCCGTGGGCACAGTCAGCTTCTGCACAGCCAGAAGAAAAACGAGGCTCGGGGACGCTGCCTCCCCACGCTAGGAACTCCCCCTGCAGCTGCTCCCACCCAGCTCCAGGGAATTTGGGTGTGAACAGGTTTGGGGAAAGTTAGTTTTGTGTCCTCAAGTCACTGTTTCTCCAAGGGTCCAGAAGGGAAGGGGGACATGATATACCCTCTCCCTGAGCCGCGGAGCTGCCAGGAGGCCTGATGTGGGGGCACCTGCCATTACGCCCCCAGCCCCATATGGGACGCAGCCGGGAGTCTTGACGGAGGGTCCCACCCGGCCCCAGCCTCTCTGGCTGGCTGGCCTCCTCAGCTGGACCACATGGCTGCTTCTGAAACCCCCAGCGCACCCACCTCTGTGCAGCCCCCACACAGAACGATTCCATTAGGAAAGCTGGGTTCCAGGCGATTGGCTGCTGGGGATATGACCTCCCTCTCAAGGCCCTGGGGCGAGAGCCAGCTGCCCGAGGGATGGGGACGCACTCACCTGGGTGTAGGTGTCCGTAATGGAGTAATCCACCAGGACCATCACCAGAATGGAGATGGGGATGCCGAAGTCCCCAATGATGCGGCGAGCCTTGAGAGAGGGGCCACGCGGGGGGTGGGAGGAAAGGCGGATGGAGGTGAAGGTCAGGAGACTAACATGGGGGTTTATTACGCGGACCCTTCTTGGGTCTGAGTGGGAGCCAGAAGTCCCACGACCTGTCCCTTTAAACGCCACAGGTGCCAGCCCCGCCCAGGAGGGCACTCCTCTCCCGACTGCACTTCTCTGAGGCTTCAGACAGTGGGGTGAGAGGGTGGGGGTGCACGGGCTTGGTTTGGGTCCACGGGTTGATCTTGACCGGGAGAAGGGGGCGGCCCCTTCTGGAGCGGCCCCTTCTGGAGCGGAGCCTAGCGGGAACTGAGGGAGATCCACGGGGGCTCCACAGGCCCCATTCCCGCCGGCCACACACCTTGCCACCCAGGAAGCGGCTGTTCCTGAACTTGCGGAGGAAGAAGGCAATGAGGAAGGTCCCGAGCATGAGGATGAGAGACAGCAGGGCCGTGTTGGGCTGGTTCCTGGGACTCGGCGGCCCCTCGGTGGAGGGCAGGGTGCTCCCATTCCGGTCCAGCCCCGCCTCCAGGGCTCCCTCCGGGGGGTAGAATGGCAGCAGTGGGTGCTCCGTGAACACCTGTGTGGGTTACAAGGCTGCCCTAGCGCTCACCTGGGCAAGTGACCCTGACTTCATACCATCAGTACACCTGTGAGGAGGAGGGCTGGCCCCTCCCTGAGCTGCCCTCGTCACACAGGACATCCAGCTACACCCATAACCCTCCTCTGCATTCAGTGACCCAAGGACCCCTGGAGCACTGACCTGCTTCCATCACATACCTGAACAGGTGAAGCCTGGAGTTCAACCCTCTGGGTCTGACTCCCTGACCTTGAGCTTGGACCTCTCCTAGGGCATCCTCACCCTGCCTCCCCCACCCCCCGCCCCCCGCCCCCCGCACTGCATCTGCACCCAAGAGGGCTTTCCTCCTTGTCCCCACACCCCTAGCCATGCTCTCCTTCCCAGGGCGCTGCCCAGCCCCTATCTACACCCACCCCCAAGACCTCTCTGGGCCTCCACCTTGTAGAGTTTGTGGAAGGTCTCATAGATGAAAATGAGTGAGATGAGGAAGGCGAAGATCTCCTGGGTGAAAGGCGAGATGTAGCGGACCAGGAAGCTGCCTTCCGCGGCCACCAGGGCAAGGACGAAGACCACCAGCCAGAGGCCAACCCACACCCGGCCCGTGAGGTACTCCAGGTCCTGGGCTCGGCAGAACTGAGGGCAGGAGGGGGGGGGGGTCACCCACAGCCATCTGCCCTGGATGCCGGCGCCCCACGCACGGGCAGGAGGTGAACCCCAAGGGAGAGACGGCAGGGGCCCATCACCAAGGCCAGGGGCAAGGGATGGACCAGGCAGCCCCCAGGGAGGGAGAGGCGGGGTGGCGGGCACCTTGAAGAAGGCTTCTTCAAAGACAAGCAGAGGCCCAGAGAAGCCGACCACGAGCAGCGGCTGGGCTCCCAGCAGAGAGAAGAGGACGCCCAGCACAGCCGTGGACACGATCAGCTCAGAAACACCCATCAGCCCCTCCGTCTTCTCCCCTGGGGTGGGCAAAGGTCAGTGGGATGGCCCTGGCCTGGCTCCTTCCACGGGGCCCCTCCTCCTCATCTAGCTTCCCTACCTGGGGACCCAAGGAACGTGGAGCTGCCCCCCAGAGTGGCGGTTCCCAAGAGTGATCGCTGAGACCCCCGATCCAGCAGCTCCTTGTGAGGGCCACGCGGGAGGCAGTCCCCTCTCACCCACCCGCCCCCTGAGCTGATCGCTGGGACACCATGACCCAGAAACCCTGCTGGTGACGCTGAACCGCCTCACCTAGCAGCCCCCCGAAGGTGATGGCAGGGCTGAGGGCAGCAAAGTAGATGAAGAGCACGGCAGCCACGCACTGCGAGTGCAGCGCGTCCCGCAGGTCGCTGGGGTAGTGGGGGTACCGGCGCTTCACATCCCGGACGAGCCCCCCAAACACCGAGCCGGTCCGCAGCAAGGGGTCATCTTCAGGGGCTGCCTCAGAGCCCCCCAACTCCATTGACAGCTCTGGGGGAACAAGGGGCTGCTAGGCCATGGTTCATCCCAGCCTGGGACGCGGCACAGAGACTGGGTCAGGGAGGGAAGCCGGCACAGGGCTCAGGAGTCAGGAGAGGGGCTAGGGTCACAGCCTTGAGCGCTGTGGGGGGGGCCTGTGTGCTGCCGTGGGGGGCTCCGGGCCCCAAAGGGTCTGACCTTTTCCAGGGGCCGTGTAGCCGCCCTGAGTGGTCATTTCAACTTTGGTCTGCTCGCGCTCCCGCCGCTTCCTGAGCAGCTCGCGCTGGAAGGCAGCCACTGAGCGCAGCAGGTCCCGGCCCTCCACCTCGGACGGGGGGATCACGATGCTGCCGTCCAGGAACTCACTGATGGCGCTCAGGAGGTCCTGTCGGTCATCCGCCTGGTAGGCAGCCTCGTGGAACAGCTGGGGGCAGGAGACACAGGGGCTGAGCTCAAGGCCCAGGGAGACCCTGGGAGGGGGCTTCGGCGAGGAGGTATGTGTGGGGCCATCAGAGAACCAGAGGCAAGGTGGATGTGCAGCCACAGCCCTGAACACCAGCCCCACCCTCGAGAGTGCCCTCTATCCCCTGGGAACCTCCAGACTTGTCCACGATTCAGGGGCCATTCTGACTGGGGCATAGGTTGGTGAGTATTTTGAACCTTACCCCTGGCTAGAGGACCCTCCTGTCCAAGCCCAGAAGAATCCACCTCCCTTTCATGTCTCATGTCACATCCAAAACTTCAGAATGTGGGCTTCTTCTCCCCTGTATCTCCCTCCTCCTTCCACAGCCCCAGCCCAGGGCTTCCTTTCCTCCCTCAGCCAAGAGCTTCCTCCACCACTCAGGAGCGCTGTCCCCACCCAGGAGGGCCTCTAGCACCCCTGCATCCGTGGGCACCACTGGCTGCAGTGAAAGGGACAGGGAACAGGCAGGGCTCAGGGGCACAGGCCAAGAACACCCCATCCAAGGGGCTGCCAGACCCACCTTGTCAGACATGAGGGTGGCAATGGAACGCCCAAGCTCATGATAGTCAGTGCTGGTGTGGCTGGGCCCCAGCATCACAAAGAGAAAACGAACGGGCACAGGGACCTCAAGCACAGACTCCAAGAGTACAGCCTCGTTCAGGCGCACAAAGGCTGCCGCTGGCTGCTCCAAGAAAGGCACACAGCCTGGGGGGAGAGTAAGGCACAGGGTGCTGGGCAAAGGACAGCAGTCAAGGCAAGCCCTGGAGGGGATATCTGGGGGATCATGTACAGTTGAGCAGGTTGTGCACTGCATAAAGAAACCCCACTCTAAAAAAAAAGCTCTATTTCTTTATGTTTGTGTATTTCTAACAATTTACCAATGTTATTTCACCAATGTTATGAAAATCACAGGTATTAAGGAAGAAGTGTTTTCTTTCTAATTCTCACAAAGGTGCTATATGAACAGCTGTCCAAGATAGAAAACTGGACAGGCAAAGAGAGGATTAAGGAAGAAAGGGCTGGGGGCAAGATGGGTGGAGAGGAAGAGCAGGGGTAAGGTGGAAGCCTGGCTGGGGTGGAAGAGGCAGCCTACAGGCCAGAGGTCAAAACCATGGCAGAGGCACCCATGCCCCATAGCCCCTGCCCCCAGGGCCCAGCCCTCCTTACCCACGAGCACAACAGTAGCCTCAGCATCTTCAGGGATCTTCTCCAGCAGCTTCAGGCTTTTCCCCCGGTGACCATCTCCCCCAGGCATGTGGAGGGGCTTCTGAGGACGCAGAACTGGAATAGGGCTGGGACCCAGACCGCAGGCCGTGGCAGGCCCTCCCATCCTATGCTCCATGCCTGGACTCTGCCCTCCAAGCCCTGGATCTGGGCCTGCTTTCTCCTCCTCCACCCCCAGCCAAGGTTGAGACTACCGGTGATATGCCCCATATCAGGAGGGGACCAGCCCTGGGTCTAGAGCCCTCCTCCCAGCCCCCCTCCTCTCACCTCAGCCTTATCTTGTTTCAATGGCTCCCCTGGCTCTGCCCCGTCATCCCATTTAACTTCCTATTTCTCCAGGGCAGGGGTTCCTGTCTGCCATAGGTCCCCCCATGCCCAGTATGGTGCCAGGCATCCATCCTTCCTGATCCACCCAAGGAAGTCATCCGTGGCCTCCACGGAAACTGGAAGCCCTCTCTGTCCCCTAGCCCAGGTCAAAGCAAGGCGACTGACCTCCTTGGCCTCAGGGTCATGAGGCCAGAGCGGGGCTGGCTCCCCCAGGTCATCGGCCATGGTCGGCATGGCACCATCAGGGCCATGGCTGGGGGCTGGGTGATGATTCCCCAGGACCGAGTTCACGCTGGAGCTGGACGCGTTTCGGGGAAAGAAGCCACTTTCCTTGTCGTCGTTGGGATGGCTGAGGAGAAGGCAGAGGAGCCAGGGGAGGTTAGCAAGAGAGGCCTTTGTTGGACCCCTGGACATGAGAAGATGAGAAAAAGAGGGTTCCTTCCACCTTGGTATGAGAAGGAACTTTCTAATGGTTGGGACCGTCCAAAGAAAAACAAGGAACAAGCTCCCCATCATGCAGGGTCTTCAAGCAGAGGCTGGAAAGCCACTCGGGAGAATCTGTGCTCCTGGAAGGGCAGCTGAAGCCCCCCCTCCCCCACCCGCCGCAGGCACCCCACCCTGGCACCTGTGTTTCAGCAGCAGGGTGCGAAGGACACTGGCCCTGTCCTCCGGCCGGATCTGGTCAGACACAATCATTGTCTCCACCACGAGATGTGCGATGCCTGGCAGGGTGGTTTGCTCCAGGTCCAGGAGGGCAGCTCCTGGGGGCATAGTCAGGGAGCGGGGGGGGCACAGTCCCATCAGATAGGGAAAAAAAAAACTCACCCCCAGCAGCCTTGCTCCCCAAGGACCAGCAAATGTGCTGGGTGAGCCAAGCACTCAGTGTGCCCAGGTGGACACACAGTTCTATGGGGCCACAGCCCAGCCCGAGAGGGATGCAAAAAGGAGCACAGGGGTGAGGGCACAGCCCCTCCTCACCCAGAGAGGGAGTCAGCTGTTGGTTGACTGCATGTGGACGGACACCCACTGTGCCTCAGGTACCGTGCCAGGTTCCGGGGCATGGCCCCGTCCCTCAGAGCTTACAGCAGCTCAGGCAGCTGGGCCCCACAGTGCCCAAAGTGGCCACCAGACCTCGCCTGGCCCCAGGGCTCCAGGAAGTAGTCCCCACCCCAGAGCTGGGCGGCCTGGCCTAGGCTGAGCTCTGGGGTCTGTGAAGAGGGCATGCAGTGCCCAGGCCAGGCCGGCAGGGCCCCTACCGTGGGCAATGGTCCTCCGGAGCTCCAGCAGGCTGCGGAAGGAGAGCGAGGCCACATGGGGCTTTCCCCAGCGCTCCGTCTCTTCCTCCACGTCCTCCTCAAACTTGATCCATCGGGCCGTCTCCCGCCAGTGGGGCTCCTGGCTGCGGTCCAGCATCAGCTCGTTCAGCTCCACAAACACCTGGGGTGGGAGCCAAGGGTGAGGGCCTGGGGGCCGCCGGGTGGGACCAGCTGTCCTGGGGACGTGGCCGCAGGCCAGGCAGGGAGGGAGGCGGGGAGGAGAGGCTGGAGGAAGCCAAAAGCCCTCCCCCTCGGGGTCCGGTACCTCATGAGGCCTCCGGTCCAGCTGCTTCTTCTTCTTCTTCCTGCGCAGGATGGGGGCCAGGCCGCCGGGGCTGCCCCTCCCGCCCTGCGTCCGAGACGGCTTCTTTACCAGATGCCGCCGCACCCCAGGGTTATCCTCCAGCCGGTGACCTGCGGAGAAGGCGGGCTTGGCAGTCCCGGGACTCCAGCTCAGGGCCTCAGGGTCACGGGCAGCCCCTGCAGCACTGCCCAGCCAGTCTACTTGGAGAAGCCACAGTCACCCGGGGGCCACGCTGACAAAACCACATCGTCCAGCATGGCCATTTCACAAATTAAGAGACTGAGGCCCACAGAGGGGAAAGGACAAGTCCAGTGTCACACAGGGGACCCCTGGCGAAGCCACCGTAAAAAGGCAGCTCCCCACCTCTGTCCACAGCCCCGGCCATGGCCACTGCTTCTCACTCTGCCGCACCATGAGCCCCAGTAAGTTGCCAGGCCCTGAGCCCTCAGCGCTTTCCCTGGGCCCTCTCGGTACCCATGCCTCCCCCACGGGTACCCATCCAGGCAGACTCGGGCACAGCTTCTCTCCCTCCCTTCCTCCCCTCCTTGCAGGCCAGCAGCTGGCAGAAGGCAGCCGTCCAGTTACTCACAAGCCGGTCCCCCCGCCATGGGGCTCAGCAGGCCCCTGATGGATTCCCACAGGTCATAGTCCTCAAGGTCCAGCACGAACATCTCTAAGTCCTCTGAGACCAGGGAGTCTCGAGGGCTGGGGGCCGGAGCCCACCCAGGGCTCTGGCCCTCAGTGTCCCCGGGCCCGGGGCTCGGTGCACCATTGGACTCTGTGCCCTCCTCCAGCGGGCTCGTCATTTCCCCAATGGCCAAGGCCACAACCCCTGCTCCCTCCGAGGCAGAAGCCTGGACCGCAGTGGTCTCTGTCCAACCAGAAAGTGGCCGGGCCTCCAGACCCCGACTCCCCAAGTCCCCAAGCCTGCTTCCTCCTGCTTCCAGCCCTCACCCTGGGTCTGTAAACACGCCCTCCCCCCCGCCCCCCATCCCGCTGCCACCGCTGCTGCTGCTGCTGCTGCTGCTGCCGCTGCCATCGGATTGTTCCTGTCCCTGTCCTCAGGCCCTGGCAACTTTCCATGACGTATTGAGCTCCAGGCCCTCCCCCGCCCTCCCCCCCAAACACTGTGGTTCCAAGGGGGAGGAGGGCGGGGTCTGCGATGCCCCTGGCCTGGGCACAGAGCCCTGTGGGTGATGACAGGTGGCACAGAAACCAGGGCACTGATAAGATGGAAGGAATGTGCCGAGATCACAGCCAGGCCCGGCCAAGGGTGGTGTCGGGGGAATGGGGGGCCCCTGACATGGGGAGGGGCAGGGCCTGGAAGAGTTGCTAGGACTCAGGGGGCTGGTTCAAATCGGGTAAAAAGAGTTTGCCCCGGGAAAGAGGAGCTTCAGAGGCCGGGGCGGGGGTGGGGTACAATGATGTCTCCAATCGTCGCATGGAAGAAGGGCTGCCTTTTTCCGGGGGTGACTCAGAGGACACAATCAGGACGGAAGGGCATAGGTGTCATGAGGGGAAATCTCAGTTCTGGCACTGGAAGAGTGGCTTGGTGAGGTAGTGAGCTCCCCGTCACTGGCCACATTCCAACAGACAGGAATACCACAGAGGGGCTCAGCCCTGGGCGGGGGAGAACGCTGAGTCCCTCCAAGGTCCCTCACACACTGGGCATCCCTGGGAGCAGACCATGGGGGCTGCCAGAGGGTGTCACTCACTCTTCATGTCGTCCAGGTCCGCGGAGCCCAGCATCTGGGCCTCTGCCTCATCAGTGGGCACCTGCTGCTCCGGACCACCCAGGCTGCCCAGGGCACTGCCTGGGCACAGCCGCTCCCGCAGGTCATAGCTGGCCGATGGGCTCCACGGCCGGCTCTTCTCTCCAGCGACTCGGGAGACTCGGGCCCGGGGACTAGGGGAGCTGAGGAAGCAAGATGGCAGCCTTGGACTTGGCAGGTAACCTTGGTGGAGATGGGCCAGGTTAGGGGTTTCCTGTGCCCTCCCCCAGCTTGGGAGGGGGCCAAAAGTGGCCCCCTGGGAACTAAACACGGGCTCCTCCTGGGCAGAGAAAAAGCTCACCCCTACTTTCTTGCCCCCATCACACTGGCCCCCAAGTCCTCTTTGTCCCCATCCTCCTCTTCCCTCAAATAACCTCCCTCTCCTGGAGGACCCTCCCTGCACGCCCTCCGGTTCCCTTGTCCTTGTCCATCATGCGGACAGAGAAGGGGCACACTCCCCGCCCCCATCTCCTCTGTCCCCACGCCTCTCCTCCTCGCTTATTCTCTGGGTTCAGAGCTGGGGACACTCCCCAAGGTCAGGAAGGAGCCTGGGACCTGCTCTGGGCTGAGCTGGGAGCCAGTACCTGACCGAGTGCTGGGGGCTCGCGTCGGAGCGTGGGACCACCGAGGGCAGGGGCTTGGCGAAGGCGGCCCTCCCCGAGAGGGGGCTGTCATCCTCGTCACTTCCAATGGAGAACTGCGGATGGACCGCACACGCCTTGGGTCCCTGCCCCGACTCAGCTCCAACCCCCCACTTGGCCCTGCCTCGATTGCCCGCTGCCAGGCCTCCCTCCCTTCCTGCCCGCACCCCCGCCTTGAGCAGCCAGCCCCCCTTTAGGGGGAGACCCTACCTTTGCCTTTGGTGGGGACCCTGAGGGTGGGGGCTCCGAAGGTTCCACCTCAGATTCCCCCTCCTCTTCCTCCTCCTCTTCCTCCTCCTCATCTCCGCCGTTGCCTCCCTCTTCCTGGATGGGAGGGGTCCCCTCGGAGGGGGGCGCGGAGGTTTTCTCTTTCTTCCTTTTCCTCCTGGTTTGCCGGGCAGAGGTGGGGGGCAGTCGCCGCAGCTTGTGGGGCGGAGGCAGGCGCGCCGAGAGCGGGTGGTGGGTGTGGTGGGATGTGTGCCGGTGAACTGGGGGGGAGGGTGCAGGAGAGCCGGTTGGGGCCCCACAGCTGAAGGGAGCCCCTCGCCCCCCCAGGGACACACACACCTTGTTCTAGCTCAAGGCCTCTAACAAGGGCACCCTAGTCCTTCCTCCAGGGTCAGGCTCCTCCCAACACCTGTATCATAGCCTGTCATGGGCAAGGCCTGGTAGAGCAGAGAGATGGAGAGGGGATGTCACGGCAGGGGGTCGGGGGATGAGAGGATACAGCAAGGAAGGGAAAGGGAGAGTCAGCAGAGCTCAGGAGGGGAGAGGAGGTGGCAGAGAGAAGAGAACAGAGGTGGCAGAATGTGACAGCCTTGGGACGATGAAGGTCACCAAGAGAGTCCTCAGGCCCATCTCCCTACCTCTCCCCTGTGTCTCGGGCCCCCGCTCCCCTGACAGGCAGACAGGTGATGGGTGAGTGAGGCAGGATGACTTAACATGGCATGGTGGCCCAGCACAGCGTCCAGCACAGCGTCCAGCATAAGATGGCACCGGGTGACCAAGCCAGTGGTGAGCACGGTGATGGTGGCAATGAAGATGATGGTGGTGAAGGCGGCCACGCTAGGGGTCCCCAGGCTACCCACACTCAAAGTCCCGCTCGCTGTAGCTGCGGCTGGGCTTCTCAGGGTCCCAGGCCGGAGGCTTGCTGATGAGGTCCCCAAACCTGCTCACGGCCAAGGTCTTCCCCAAGTCATCATCCTCCTCCTCCATGTCTGGACTCAGAGGGGGCTCCTCCAAGGGCACCCGGACCTGCAGACTCAGACAGCTTCTCCTAAGCACCCTTGACCCATGATCACCCCACACCCACCCCAATTCAAGCCCCGGCAGATTCCATCTTCCATTCCCTGTGGCCCAAGAAGGGGTCAACCTCCCAGGCTTCTTGGGTTTCCCAGGAAGAGAAGGGGCAACAGCTCCGAAAAATAACCTGTAAGACCCCCTCTTTCCCCATATCCCAAGCCTAGCTCCATCCCTGTGTCTGGGGTCCCAGGACTGATCAGAAGACACCCCCCCACCCCGCCCCGCTTCCTCCTTGAGGTCCCTCCCCCTCCTCCGACCCCTGCGAGCCTCAGTCACCTGGGGTAGCGGGGAGGCGCCCCCGGGCGGCGGGATCACTCCGTTGGCCATGTCCGGAGAGGTGGCTTGGAAGGCTCTGACTCACTGAACGACCCGTGGCCCGGGTGAGAAGAAGGGGGCGCTGCGGGGACCTAGTGGGAAACCCTGGAGAGGGAAGGCGGGGTCAGAAGCCTCGCGCCGCCGCCCCCACCCCCTCCCCGGAGCCCGATGCCCGATGCCCGATGCCCCTCCAGCCCGCCCGAGCACCCTTAGAGGCCCCGCTACGCCCGAAACACCCAGGGCCCAGCCCGGGCCGCCGCGCGCCGCCCCGCCCTGCGGTACCTCTGGGCTCCGGGGCCTGCCGGGCCCGGGCCGGCCGCCGCGCCCCATCTCCCTCCTGCGCTCGCTCCGGGGCCTGTCGCCGCGCAGGGCTGGACGGCCGGGAGGCGCCCGCGGCCGCGGAGAGCCTGGCGGGCCGGGCGGACGCAGGCGCCGGAGCCCGCAGCCCCGCGGCTCCACCTCCTCGCGCTCAGCTCTGCAGCTCCGCCGCCGCCGCCGCCGCCGCCGCGGGGCCGCACAATGGGAGCGGGCGGGCGGTGACTCACCCCGCACCCGCCGGCCCGGCCCCCACGCGCGGGCCCCCGCAGGACCCCACCTGCTCCCCCCAGCCCCTTCTCCCGCACCCCACGCGTTGCCGGGGGCGGGGGCGCCGCTCCCCACGCCCACAATCCCGAGATTCACGCACCACCTTGCTTTTCGCCTCCTCTCCCTGCAAGAGCCCTGGAAGCGACCCCTCCGCAGACGCCAGCCCCTCCAACGTCGGAAACTGAGCTTCGCAGAGCCGGGGAAGCACCCACCACCTGTTCTGTCGGTCCCGACAGAGCCCCAGATGCCGGCCTTCTGCCACTAGGCACCGCCCAACGTTTGACCTTGGCAGTTACCTCCCCTCCCTGGGCCTCGGTTTCCCCTTCGCAGCCAGCGGGGCCTGGGCATCGGAGTGTTCCAAAGTTCCGTCGAGCTCTAGGATTCTGTGGCTCAGTTTCCAGACCCACTCTCTCCCTCCTCCACTCCCTGAGGTCACAGCCCCTTTTCCAAGCAGAAAGGTCTTTGAAAGGAAGGACTGAATCCCAGTTTGACCCTCTGGGGTCTGGCTGAAACCGGACACCTAGCACAATGCCGTGTCCCTAACAGTCCCTCCATGATATTTGTTGAAGCCACGTCCCTGAATCCTTAGGCGAACTTAGGAGGATGTGGGGGGAGAACCCAGGATGCAGCTGAAGACAGGGAAGGGTGGAACTGGCCAGGCCCAGGAGAGGGAAACCAAGCCTGCCCCAGGCACAGGGTGATGGACTCTGTGTGGGGGAAGAGGTTTAACCCTGTGACCTTGGAAATGTAATTTACCCTCTCCCGGCCCTTCCCTCACCTGGGTCTCAGCTCAACCCAAAGGCACATTTTTCTTTGCCTCTCTTATGACTACATCATTTCTCACCGTCTCCATCCTTGAATCCTAGAATTAACAACCACAATCATTTCATTACCTTAAATTTAGATACAAACCCCTTGGATATTTGTATTCTCATGAGCACACAACAGCCCTCCTCGGCATAGAGCATCTTGATCATATTTGACAGGTGAGAAAAACAAGGTTCCGAAAGTTTAAATGACTTGCCCAAGGTCCAAGGCTTGTGAGAAGGCGGCATGGCTGAGAATCAAACCCAAGGGCTTCTGGCTTCATGTCTAATGTTTATCTGCATGTGCTACAGGGACCCCCCCCCCACACCCCCTACCACCTTGGTTGCCTGCCCACTGCTGTGAAACCTTCCCTGCCATGAGCACAGGCTGAAACATACGCCTCACTTCCCAGGTGAACTTTTTAAGGAGACTGCATCTTTGCTACTATAGAAGCCATACAGGGGCGTGATCAGGCAGTGCAAGCACATAGCCCAGCTCTGCCATTGATAACTGCATGACCTTGAACAAGTTATTTACTCTCTATGAGCCTCAGATTCCCCATCTGCAGAATGGCAACAAGAACAGGGTTATTGAGAGAATGACAAGAGTTCATCTGTGTGAAGCACTTGGAAGAGTATCTGGCACACAGTCAGTGCTCGAGAAATGTTGTTCCTTTTCATATCACTACGAATCAAAGAGAAGCCACCAGAAAGGCCTCAGGTAACTTGCAGTTTGAAAAATGATGAAATGTACACACATGAAATAAGTGGAGGCTGGTTTATATCTCAAAGGGCAGGAAGTCTTCCAGCCAAATTGAGGATCCCAACCACACCTATTCAAAGAAAACAGAAAGATCCAGGACAGCTTTTCCTCCACGAGGGTAGATTCAGACTGTCCTTGGCCAATGACCCATTCTTTACACTTGTATTCCTAACGTGGCCAGCTGAAGAGTTTCTGGAAGAAAGTAGGGGGTGGGTTCAGGTAGCCCCACGTTGTCACTGAGCCTTGCCTGGAATTCTGTCTTTCCAAGAGTATCTCCTCCCTGCTGCCCAGAACAGAGCACTCAGTGTGCTATGCTGTCCACTGGCCTCGTGGTAAGACCTTATTTTATTTTTACAAGAGAAGTAGCATGGCTTTGAGAAAGAGCCCAGACTCTAGAGTTAGAGATGCTATATACAAGTACCAGTTCAATGCTTGGCACAGAGTAAATGCTCAATAAATGTCTTTTTTGTTTTCTTCTTAGGGCCACACCTGCGGCATATGGAAGTTCCCAGGCTAGGGGTCCGATCGGACTCCAGCTGCCAGCCTACACCAATAGCTCACAGCAACACCAGATCCTTAACCCACTGAGTGAGGCCAGGGATCAAACCTGCATCCTCATGGATACTAGTTGGGATCGTTACTGCTGAGCAATGGTGGGAACTCCCAAATGTCATTCTTCTTATTTACTATCAATTACTCTGCAGGGGGTTATCCCATCATAAGCCATGTGTTCCTCAGTAAACCTGGACTCAGCTTTGAAATAGACCTAGTCCCAGGACAGCACCGCCCTGAAGTTTCTCTCGCCCCTCGGAGCCCACCTTTCTTTCGGCTCCAGAGGTGCAGATTCATCTGTGCTAGGATGACATTTTGATCATGAGATATGACCTAGGGCCTTTCACTCTCCTCCCCCCATTCCCACTGAGCTGTTAGCTTTAGATTTTGTTGCTTTGGAAGAAAGCTGGCAAGCCTTTCTGCCTTTTGTTCGTCCAGAGCCAAAGTCTCTGAAAACCTAGGGAGGTTTGCAGAGGAGGAAAAAGAAAGGGTTAGCAAGACCCAAAGTGTCTTCCCAGAAGTTGGGGGAGAGTTGAGGGGGGTGGAGGATTTTGTCCTCTCCAATCTGCAAAGTAGAAGGATGGCCCCCCCCAACCAGACAACCTGAGATGTGGGGGAGGGGGAGATCAGTGAGTCCTGCCAGCCCCAGGCGATGGGGGCTTGAAATAAAAGGTTGTTTTGAAAGTGTTGCAGTGTTTCCTGCACTCCCAAGTGTGTAAACCAAGAGCCACACACTCACGCTACACTCCACGCCAGGTGTTGGGTTGTATTTATTTATTTATTTTTGGCTTTTTAGGACCGCACCCATGGCATATGGAGGTTTCTAGGCTAGGGGTCTAATCGGAGCTACAGTTGCCAGCCTATGCCACAGCTCACGGCAACGTCAGATCCTTAACCCACTGAGCAAGGCCAGGGATCAAACCTGCAACATCATGGTTCCTAGTCGGATTCATTTCTGCTGCACCATGATGGGAATTCCGGGTGTTGGGTTTTACATCAGTGAAGAAAACCTGACATGGTCTCTGCCCTTGGGCAGGTTACACACAACAAACAAGCAAATACATAAATTGATAATTATGAAACATAGCAAGTGCCGGGGGGCAGGGGGAGCACGTTTATAGAGAACATCCAGGTGGTATAGTTAAGCACATGCTCTGTAAGGAGGGGACAATTAAACAAAGACCTGAATGGTACAAAAGAATCAGCCAGGCAGCGAGGGGTGTGTCGGGGAAGCAGGAGAGGGGACGGCATTCCAGGCAGAAGGAAGAGCACAGGAAAGTCCCTGTGGCAGGAAAGAATGGGATCTGTGCGGTTATTTGGGTGCTGAGGATCTGGATCCTGGTAGGATATGGTATCCTCAGAACCTGGTGCCACAAGGGGACAGATTGAGAAGGACCAGAGGGTGAACCAGGGTGGGCGTTCTAGAAGGTTTAAGATGCAATACAGTGTCAGCGAAAAAGAAAGAGGGCCCGAGTTTTGAGATCCAGTCATCCATTCAGTGAGCATCACCTGTCTTAACCTGAGCCCCAGCTTCCTCGCCTGTAAAAAGAGAGATCAGGAGTTCCCGTCGTGGCGCAGTGGTTAACGAATCCGACTAGGAACCATGAGGTTGCAGGTTCGGTCCCTGGCCTTGCTCAGTGGGTTAACGATCCGGCGTTGCCGTGAGCTGTGGTGTAGGTTGCAGACGCGGCTTGGATCCCTCGTTGCTGTGGCTCTGGCGTAGGCCGGTGGCTACAGCTCCGATTCAACCCCTACCCTGGGAACCTCCATATGCCGTGGGAGCGGCCCAAGAAATAGCAACAACAACAAAAAAAGACAAAAAAAAAAAAAAAAAAAAAAGAGATCACACTTTTCCTGCAGGCTTGTACCAAGTGCACTGATGTGAGTGAAATGATTCGTACAAGGCAGATGCTCCAAAATGGCCATTATGATGATATTCTCCTACTACAATCTTTCCCATCCTCAGGACCCAGCTCCCGGTGCCTTGTCTCACTCCCTCCCGGGGCAGTAAGCTCCCTGAGAGCTGGAGCATGTGTGTTTCATCCTCCTATCCCACCCCCTCTGCTCGCAGAGAGGCTGGCACGCTTTATGAGCTCAATAATACCTGTGGCCATGAAGGCAAGCACACAAGTAATTATAGTAACTAATAAACTGAAGAATGTTTTTGTGCAGGGCATAGAAGTCACTGAGTCCAAGGTGATCAAATGACCGAGGATGGGCCAGGAAAAAACATGCCATGGCTTGCTTGCATCTCTGGCAATGTCTGAGGCTCCCTCCGAAGCACACTGGAGAAACAGTCACTGGGAAACACCCGGGCAGGAAGGTGCGGGCTTTCCCTCTCTGCTTACAAAGGGCATTTCTAGGCAACAAAAGCAGGTCCTAACAGCTAACAGGCAGGTTATTTTAAAACAAACAAACAAACAAAAAAAACCCCACAGCATTTATTTAATTTACGGTTCACATAGCACTTATATGTACATCATGGGACTCAACAATTTTGTGAATTGGATACAGCATTGATTAATTTCATCTCCTCACTGTAGAAAAAAGAGCCAAGGATCAGCAAGGGGCAAGTAAGTGGCTTGCCTGTGGTTAAACAGTGAGAGACGCAAAACTCAGGCATAATCCTGGATTTTTTTGGCTCTACATCCCCTGTGCCTTTTCCTCTATGACCATCACACCCACTGACTCTTGAGTACGAGGATCCAAAATGCGGCAAAGCAGCCACACAGAACCCGGACTGAAGCTCCAGCCACAGCTCATCAATCTGGGCAGCATCTTGGCAAAGGAGGAGGAAGGACGTCACCCCTCACTCCCTGAGAAGTGACTCATCAGCAAAGGTGGACCCTCTCCCATTGAGAAAAAGGAGGCGAGTCTCCAAGCTGACCTGCTCCCCCTCTTCCAAAGTCTTAGAAATTGAAGTTTACACTACTCAGCTTGGCCACTGACCATACCACCCCCCAACAGGGCCTCATAGAAGTTTTTAATATAATTTTTGAATCAAAATACATTGAGATTTAAAAATATCTCTCAGCTAAAATGTAAAACAAAAACAAACACCTCAGAGCTCCCTGACGGCACAGTAGGTTAAGGATCTGGCATTGTCACTGCGGTGCTCGGGTTGCAGCAGTGGTGCCAGTTTGATCCTGGCCAGGGAACTTCCGCATGCTGTGGATGTGGCCAAAATGAACCAAAAAAACCCACCTCAGTATCACCCCTCTTCCCCTTCTGCCTAACATCTTCAACCCCCCACCACCAATATCCATTTATTCCCTCCAGAATGTATTCACACAAATATTTATACAAATTTATTTATTTATTTATTTTCCTTTTAGGGCTACACCTGCGGTATATGGAAGTTCCCAGCCTAGGGGTTGAATCTGAGCTGCAGCTGAGGCCTATGCCACAGCTGCAGCAACAAAGGGCCCAAGTTACATCTGTGACCTACACTGAAGCTTACAGCAATGTTGGATCCTTAACCTACTGAGCAAGGCCAGGGATCAAACCACAGTGAACCACAATAGGAACACCTACACAAATTTATTTACACAAATGTGAATATATATTTTACCTCCCCCCCCAACCTGGTTTCTATAGAAAATGCAGCATAGGAGTTCCCGTCGTGGCACAGTGGTTAACGAATCCGACTAGGAGCCATGAAGTTGCAGGTTCGATCCCTGCCCTTGCTCAGTGGGTTAAGGAGCTTGCATTGCCGTGAGCTGTGGTGTAGGTCGCAGACACGGCTCGGATCCCACGTTGCTGTGGCTCTGGTGTAGGTCGGAGGCTACAGCTCCAATTAGACCCCTAGCCCAGGAACCTCCATATGCCACGGGAGCAGCCCAAGAAATGGCAAAAAGCCAAAAAGCCAAAAAAAAAAAAAAAAAAGAAGAAGAAAAAGAAAAAGAAAATGCAGCATAGTACTCATATATAATCACAGGGAAAGAATCTTTTCCCTCTGCTACCTCAGGCCTTCACTGCCAGCAAGCCCAAGGCCAGACAGGTCATCGATAAACCCTCGTTGGAGCGGAAAAGCCAGACTGAGAAGACAAATCCATCTCTGAGGTCAGTCCAGGTGTGTAAGGTAAGTCCCACCGACTGATGTCTCTGTACAGGTGTCAGTGGCAAAGCTGCCCTAGTTGCTCAGGGTGTGGCAGGGTCCGAAGAGGAAGAGTGTCCCAGCACCTAAAGGTCAGAGACACACAGGAGTGGTAATGGCCTTGGCCGGCAACACCAGCATCTCTGTCTCCCGGCTCACCACACAAAGAACACCCGCAGGACAAAGGGTGCAGAGGACATGGTTGAATTGTTACAGAAAACAAAGATGGGCCCAGAGATTTTAAGCACACGGAAATGGGAAATCTCCTCTTTCAATACCCCCAGCCTCCCACTGCCTTCCAGATACCCTAAAATGACCGGAGGCTATTCTGCACCCCAGCCCACACTGTGACCCGACAGGGCTTCCAGGAAGGAAACAGCCCAGCCTTCATGGAAGGTAGCTCTGGGCCAGAGGCTGGATGCGGCCTTCATCAGGCCCAGCACTGGCTCTCATTTGCAGGGAAGGGGGTGTGCACACTGCCAAGAAAGGGGACTCATATTTTTGGGAAGTTTTAATTTGCTTCAATTAAAAATTCAGGCCAGCTCCAAGCACAACAGAAGTAGGTGAACTTATTTCCTGAACCTCAGCCCTGTCCTTACTGGCCCCTCCACCTTCCCACCGAGAGGCCCCCATCCCGGCCAGCATTTTCTCAACTGGCCAGTTCCAAGAGCCCCACTGTCCCGCCAGACCAGACCAGGGCCCTGCTGGGAGGGGAGAGAGAAACCATCTGGCCCCAAGTGACAGGAAAACCCTGTTTCTAGGGCCTCAGCACCAGCCTTCCAGGTCTGGGTCATGTGCCTATACACTGAGGGCTCTTACCTTAAACTTACTGGCTCTGTATCTTACGACTCAAGGAATATGAGAAACTGTTGGGGAGAGTACATGCTTTAAACCATGCAAGGAACAGAGCAAGAGCCCACTAAGCCACAGCTATTGGATTTTTATCTTCATCATCATTTTATTTTTTAATTTTTGGCCATGGCTTGGCATGGGATCCCAGTTCCCAGACCAGGGATTGAACCGGGGCAGCAGTGAAAGCACCAAATCCTAACCATTAGACCGCCAGGGAACTCCCCATCTTCATCACTATTTATGGGTGTTCCTCTGTAAGTCTTCAACAGAGACTTAAATACTAGCCCCACTGTTCCCTCCGTGCAGCCCTGGCCCAGAGAAAGTAGTTGTTTTGTGGGAATAGTTTATGAGCCACTGGGGAACCCCTGCCACCCTGACATAGGCTCTAATGGGCTCTGCGGGAGAACCTGTGTCCTATTAATCCCTGTCAGGCGAAGGAATAGAAAATAAATGCAGCTGTTCAGTGTATTTATGAGTAAGTACGTAACACATGCTTCAGGAGAGGAGCAATGCTGACCCACATGGAGGTCAGAAAAGGCAGAACTGGGAGCTCCTGCTATGGCACAACAGGATCGGCAGCATCTTGGGAGCGCTGGGACGTGGGTTCTATCCCTGGCCCAGTACAGTGAGTTAAGGATCCGGTGGCATTGCCACAGCTGCAGCTTAGTTTGCAGCTCGACTTGGATCTGATCTAACCCAGGAGTTCCATATGCTGCAGGGCAGCCAAAAAAAGAAAAAAGAAAAAAGGAAAGGCAGAGCTGCTAAGAGTGGCCCTAACCATCCTACCACCTTCTCCCTCTGGGGCCCTCCTTGGAATCCAGCGCCCTCCACGTGAGACTTTCAGTCACTGTGAGGAAGGCTGAGGCTGATGGACTGTCATTTGCAGCGTGGATTCCTTCCTACCTGGTTCCAGCCACCACCCCACCCCGGGGGATGCGGGTGGCTCAGGTTTGCAGAGGGCTGGCAGGGTCAAGGGCGGAACAGGACCCCAGGAGGAGTTAAGTCTTCTCTATTCTCTAGCCTGCTACAACCAGCCTCCCTGCCCCAGGAGGTCCCACCTTGGACTTCCCAAAGCTTTACAGTGAGGTACACACCCCTCCCCCCAGGAACCCGGGGTTGAAGGTCTCTAATGGGGAGAAGAGAGTCCCCCCAGACCCCTGGGAAAGAACCTTTTTCCTTGTGCTCTAGCCTTCAAGGTCGCCCTTTCCAGTGGTAACAGATATGAACTCCAGAAATGTGGTGGCCCCCCACATTTGGGTCTGTAAAAATAGAACTTTCTTCTCAGTAACTCAGCTTGGTCTTTGTAATGAGTCTCCATCTCCAATCAAACAGAAAGGTTAGCCGGCTAACATTCCAGAGAACTCAGCCGACTCGGTGATTTAAACACAATCAGTTCAGGAGCTCCCCTTGTGGTTCAGCCGTAGCAAACTGGCTAGCATCCATGAGGATGCAGGTTCGATCCCTGGCCTTGCTCAGTGGGTTAACAATTGACCATTGCTGTGAGCTGTGCTGTAGGTCACAGACGTGCCTTGGGTCTGGTGTTGCTATGGCTGTGGTGTAGGCCAGCAGCTATAGCTCCAATGCAACCCCTAGCCTGGGAACTTCCATATGCTGTAGGTGCAGCTCTAAAAAGACAAAAAATAAAAATAAACTCAATCAGTTCAAGTCTAATTCGGTGACTTCCCCATTTGGGCCTACCCGTGCTCCTGCAGCGACTCCGGCACCGAGTCCAGGACCCCATCAGCTAACTCCTTGCCCCACTGCAGGCCCACAGGAAGCTCTGGGCCACCTCCCTTCTCCAGTCAAGAGAAGTCTGGGCAAGTGTCTCCAGCCCTATCCTGCCAGGTCCTTCCAAACTTTGCCCTATCTCCATCTTCACTAGTGGCCTGCAGAGTATCTGAGAGGTCACTAGTTCCCCAGGGTCCTTCACCCTGAGAGCCCCCAATGTCAAGGGGGTTGCACCTATGCTGCCTCTAATACTCTTCTCTAAAAACCCTCCCCTCCTCCACTGCAGACCTCTCATCTAGTACTGATCCCTTTCGAATCTCTCTTCGAATCTCTCTTCGAGGCTTAGCCCTTTCACTTAAAACTGGAAAATCCAGCCTCTCTATTCTCTCCAGTTCACCTGGGGATGGGGGGTGGGGGGAGGGTGAAAACCACTCAGGAATGAATGCTTCTAACATCTCATCACACTCCGGGGGAAAGAGAAACTTCAAATACAGTGCACCTCAGGGCCTGCTTGTCCTGGGCAAGTGTAGGATTATTCAGAGACCCCCGGCCCAGGGCAGGGTGGGCGGCCACCCCTCCCTAAGCGTGGCTGGTACAGAGGCCCAGGCACTGCAGAACAGGGGGAGGCAGGGCACCCGGTGGTTTGCTGATGGCTCAGGTTTGAAGTCACACCAGCCTGGACTTATCGGGCCTCCTCCACGTACAGATGGGATCTTGGGCAAGTCATTCACCTCCTCTGAGCCTCAGTTTCCTCACCTGTAACAAGATGCCACCGCCTCCCGGGACCCCTGGGTGGAGCAGACACGGAGCAGTGAACTTAGCGCCAGGCATGTACGTGCTCCTGAACTGAGACCCACCTGTTAGTTCTCAGACCTCCCACCCCCCCACACTCAGCCCCAGCCGGGCTTTGGGGCTCAAAGCAGTCCCAACACTCCCTCCCCAAACCCTCTGACCAGGGCCTCTCGACACAAGTACGAGGGTGCTGCTACCCACCTTTTGTTCATCTTGGGTGCAAGCAACAGACCCCTACTCAGGCTGGTTCAACTGAGAATAAGGCTGCATGCACTTAAGATCCTTTCAGTGGCTCATGTTTGGCTCAAATCAGCTTAAGCCAAAAATTAAAAAGCGGGGGTGGGCTTCAGTTCACATAACCTAAAATTCCTGGAGTATCTGCCTCCAGGCACAGGGGACCAGGGACTCCACAGACAGCACAGGACCTGTTCCCGCTCACTCCACCTCTCAGCTCCATCTCCCTCTGGCTTCCACCTGCCCTCAGGGCCTGCAGCCGCAGGCGTGAGCTCTCAGCAGCCCTCGTGGGGGAAACTTGCCTCCTTCTTGGTGGTTCCAGTAAAAGACCAGGACTGGGCCTTGGTAAGACCACACCTGGACACAGGGGCGTCCCTGAACCAGTCACTGTGGCCATGGAGACACAGGCAGAGGAGTAGGGTCAAGGCAGCCAGGCCTCTGGGTGACAGAAGCAGTGCTGAGAGGAGAAGGGAGGAATGGAAGCCACCGGATCTCCGCCCTCCCTCCACAGCCCGCTCCACGCACCCGCGCCTGGCACACTCATTCAGCTCCACTGCCCGTCTCCGGAGATTCTCAGTAGTTCTCAACTGAAACTCGAGAGGGTGAGACTCTAACCGGTCCAGCTGTTTGTTAGGCAGTGATTTCCACGCCCACCCGGCCATGTGACCCGCGGTGGCTGAGGAGCAGTGCCGGTGCCGCGGGCAGGAATCCTACTTGATCCCATCAGCGGGGGCAGCACAGGCTTAAAGAGCAGGTCTCACAGCTCTAACAAAGCCACTGGACCTGTCCTTGGGGAAGAGCAACGGTGGGGCAGTTTCTGTTAGAAGCAGGGGACGGCAGGCCTCCCGAGTGACACGTCCAAGTACACCCGTGACATCTGGACTGGAAACCACTTTATTGATACCTGAGAAAAAGTGCAGGAGAAACATTCCTACGGATCACTCAGCCTGACCCTTGGGCCAGGTCGTCTGGAGGCCAGACCAGTCCTCTCACCCTAGCCTTGAGTCGTCGGTCATCTGGGGCCTTGCCGACCAACGCCCCAAAGCCAGAGGAGGCTGCAGCCAGAGTCTGGAGAGAGAACGTCCGTCGCCGTGGCCCCAGAGTGGGGGATGGGGCCAGCATGGCAGCCTCACTGGTCAAGGTCTAGCGCCTCTTGGGTCACAGTTCGGAGTCCAATGGAAAACAACTCCTCCCAGGGCTCCCGGATCCAGGCCAGCAGGGCCGTCAGCTGCTCTGGACACACGACACGGAGCGCCCAGAAGCTCTCCAGCCGGGACACCTGGCAGACAAGCAGTGGTAGGGGACACTCACGAGGGTCCCGCCAGGGGGGCGGCAGGGGGGCCTCAGCAGGACCCACACTCCTCCCTGGCTCACGGCCTCTTCTGTCCCCAAGCCCGTGTCACCCCTCCCCCATACCAGGTCCTGACTGACTTCTTTTGGCCATGCCCAAGGCACAGGAAGGTTCCTAGGCCAGGGACTGATCCCTGACCACAGCAGTGACAATGCCAGATCCTTCACCACTAGGCCACCAAGGAACTCCCTGACTCAGCTTTTTAAACAGAACCCAGTCAACCCTGACTGAAGGTTCACATTTACTGTCTGGCTTCTTTACTCTTCCCTCTTTCTAGAATGTCAGCTCCAAGGAGTTAACTGCTTGGGGTTAAGTTCCTGGCTCTACTACTTGTGACCTGAGCACACTGGGTAACATCCCCAAGCCTCAGTGGCCTCACCTGTAATTGGACTAATAATCATAGTACCTCCTCACGTGGAGGCCGTAGCCACCTGGCTGGCACACGGGCCCCAGCAAACACAAGCTCAAAGTCGCTGGGGCCTCTTTAGGGCCTCCCAGCTAACACCAGCCCCAGCCAAGTCCAGGGAGTTTCCACTGCCCCCCTCCCTACCACCCAAACCCAGTGACAGCCTCCAGTTCCCTGCACCCTAATTCTCTGGGTGCTCCCACCAGGACTGCCACGGCGGGGTCCACTCAGCCCCAATGCCTTGCCTTCCTCTCACCCTCACGCCCCCCCGCCACAAGCTCCCACACCTCGTCGTAGAAGACCAGCCGCAAGTGCTTTGGGTCCACGCGGTAGAGCAGCACGGAGCTCAGGCTGCTGAGTGGCTGCTGCTCCCTGACGCGCACTGAAGGGCCTGGCCCGGAGGGTGGGGACTTCTCAGAGGCTTCACCCGATGCTGCTGGAAGCGGGGGCTCTGCCTGGGACCCTATGCAGTCCTCCTCTAACAGGTACAGGGTGGACCGAGTCAGCAACAGGGACACAGGGCAGGTAGCAGGGCCTGGAGGGAAAGAGGCGGGGTGAGGTCAGAGGGAAGGCCACAGAGGAGCCCAGGCCCCGGGCTGCTCGGAAGAAGAGTGACCGCACTGAGGTGGCCACAACGTGGCCTGTGCCGCTGGCGGCCAAGACCCTCCCTTTCCCAAAATCCACGGATCTCCAGCCTCCAAAACCTCTGAGGCCTAAGACAAAGGGAACCTGCCCCACCACCCACCCCATCAGAAAGAAAGACCGACTCCCGCCTTCTCCCAGAAGATCTGCTCCACTTCAGAGAAAGCCTGGCCCACAAGCAAAGGTCTCTGCACAGCAGAGGCCTCAGGGCACCTCCTGGCCCCCAGAGGCCAGGAATGCGCAGACTGCTATTTGGCTAGGAAGTCCGCATCCCCAACCTGAGAGCCGCTACAGGGGCACGTGGAGGGCTGGAGGCTGGGCAGCTGCCTCACCTTCGACCAGGAACACCCGAAGGTAGAAGAACTGGGGCGGCTCTGAGGAGGAGTCTCTCTCCAGCAATGGCCTGGGGAGAAGGAGGCAGGCCCGGGAGGGGTGGTCAGCCAGGGAGTGGGATGGACCTCAAGGCGGAGAGCAGGGAGGAGGCCAGGCCTGGGTCAGGAGGCCCAGGCGTTCAGGGCCCTAGCGGGGCTGGGACTCATGGAGAGAGGCCTGTGCTCCCAGGGCAGCCGTCCCGGCCTTGGCCTGGCTCCCACCTCCTCAGCAACTCACCAGAGCCGGTGCTTCGGGGTCACCTCCTCCTCCGTGGCGCTGATGCTGCTCCTCCGGGTGGGGGGCAGGGACTGCAAGACATCTGGACAGAGCCAGCCAGGGCCAGGGAGCCCTCGAAGACTCTATTTCTTCCAGCCCCACCTCTTAACACCCTCCCATCCTCCCACCGCCCAACTGTGGAGAGGGATGAGGCCTGTCACCCAGCTATCTCCACCACAGGCACCAGGAACGGGGCACCGGGGCTCAGCCCCTGGCCCGCCCCGCTCCTCCCCCTTCCCTCTCTCACCAGTGAGCTCCTCCAGGAAGGCCCTGCAGCGCTTGGCATCTCGGGGCAGCAGGACACAGCTGCCCACCCCTGCCACCCACTCCAGTCGCAGGCTCTGTGCTGCCAGGCCCAGCTCTACGCTCCTCAGATCCTGCAGGGGAATGGCCAGGGTCGGCTGCAGCCAGCCAGCTGGAGGCCCTCTGTGGACACAGTGAGGGCGGAGTGGCAGAGAGCAGTGAGCACAGGCTGAGACCATGGGGGCCCTGGACCCTTCCCTGGCCGAGGCCCCGCTCACTCACCTGATCTCCCCTGTCACCTTCAACACATACAGCCTGTGGTCAGACACAACCACGAGACAGAGAAACTCCCCTGGGTGGCCTGCCAACACCAGTGGCACCTAAGGGGAGGAGGAGGTTGATGAGAAACAGGGCTATGAGGCGATGGCCAGACTGAGGGTCGAGTGCGGTGACAGGCCCTGGGCCCCAGCACCCATCCAGCCTCTCCATCAGCCTTGCCCTCCATCCCGCAGGCCCTTACCAGGTCTCCCTGCCTGGCATCTCACCCCCTCCAACCCACCCTCTACCCTCTGACAGAACGACTGTCCCCAAACACAAAACCAGTCACCAACTCTCTGCTTCCAAGCCTGCGGTGACTCGGGATCAAGTCCAAACTCCTTGGCAGACAAAAGGCGATGCTCCTGAACCACCCTGCCTGCCGGCTCAGACTCCTCTCGGGACACTTGTCCCCACGCCCTGGCTGCCCTGAGCATGGCCAGTGCTCCCCATCAGCTGTTCTCTCGGCCTCCACGCATCCGCTGCTTTGTCTTCCTGGAACACCCCTTCCTCCCCGCTCTGCAACTCATCTTCAAGACCTGCCTGAGCCGTCACCTGCAGGAGGGGGAGGCTTCCCTGGCCCGTGCCGGCTGGACCGGATGCCTCCCTCGGGCCTGAGCTGAGTCCTGCACTTTCACACGGCATCCCGGCTGTCTGCTCCTCGCAGCAGGAGACAGGGGGCAAGACTGATGTGCTCTGGCCTCTGGCATCCTGCCAGTGCTAGGAGCTCCACAGAGAGGCCTCATAGCGCCATGCATTTACAGTAATGGCAGAATCCCTGTTTCCTGAGTGCCAAGGGCCGTGCCAGGCTGGCCGCAGACACGGGCTCCACATCCTCCCATGGTGGAGGGGAGACAACGCAGACCTGAATACAAGGGAGGCACGCACAGCCTCACTGAGCAGCTGCCGGGGCCCAGACCCAGGGGTTCAGAGCGACTGCTGCGGCGGAAACAAGCGGGTGCCCTGGTCAGTGGGGGCAGAGGGCAGAGCCGGGCTGGCACAGACCTTGAGGCAGCACTGGAACTCCTCCTGGGCTTCGCTGAACACCTCGACGTCTAGGAAGAGCCGGAGTCTGTGGTCCACAGAGCGGAGGCCATGGTGCTCAGGCGCTGGGGGCGAGCGGGGGCCGTCAGCCTGCCCAGCCCGCAGCCCCCCCCCCCTGCCCCAACCACCCATCTCTTCAATGATACTCACGGGGGCTGAGGCTCCAACTGTGGCGGTCATGCGAGCCCACTGCCTGAGATGAGATGCCACTGGCCCTGTTGCTGAGGTCGCTGTGGCCAGGAGGGTCCTGGACAGCGCTCGGGGACTGCGAGGAGGCTGACAACTGCTCCCCCTGTCTCTGCTCCCCACTGGGAGTTCCGGGGGACCCAGTCAGGAGAACCACGTGATCACTACCACAGCTGGGACAGACAGCAGGCGATTCTGGAGGGAGAGTGGATGGGCAGGCCCCGTGAGCACCGCCCCCCGCCCCCAGCACTGCACCCCACATGGTGCCCAAAGCGATCCCGCCTCACTCTCAGACTCACCTGGATCCCAACTCCAGCTTCCCAGGCTCCCAACCTATGCAACACCCTCCGCAGGCCCGCCTGCTGACAGATTGCTTCCCACCCCAGGGAGGGATGAATGAGCCTGGAACCTCCTCCGAAACACCCCACCTTCTCATTTCAGGCCGCCTAAGAGAGTGCCAAACTCAGCCAGGCCTGGCTCCAGGCCTTCCCGCAGCCTTGGGCTGGAAATGTACTTGATGTTTGAAAGCCCCACGTTAACAGGCTGGGAAGGCAGGGTGGCAGAGAAGGGTCCAATCCCAGGACCCACCACTTGAAAGCTGTCACCTGAGCAGCTCTGACAAGTCACCTAAGCGCCCTGTGCCTAGTTCCTCATGGGTGAGATGGGGATGATGGCAGCGACTATCCTAGAAGGTTGCCAGGACGAGTAAATGGATTCGGGTAAAGAACACAGATCGGGGACAAGAAACATTCTCTGAGCATCTGCGATGTGCTGGGGACATGCTAGACCTCTGACAGCAGTATCTAAACTCTCCTGACCCCATCTGCAGGTGAGCAGAGCAGAGATCAAAGTTCTGACACATCCTGCCCAAGACGGTGCGCCCGGGGGTCATGCTGGCTGCCACTGTGTGTGAAGGACCCTTGCGTGCCCGGCCCTGTGCTTGGTGCCCTTTTGTCACGTTTACATCTCCTAACATCACAGGGCAAATGCATTTTTTTCTTGCTCAGATGAGGTAACTGAGGCTCAACATCACAGGAGAATGGAGCACACAGGACGTTCATGACTCGTGCCACCACTGAAGGGACCCCCGGGGCCATGTGACCCCCTGGAGTACAGACAGGGTCCAAGACAAGGTGGGGATCCTTGCACTGCACACCCTGTGCTGCTGGGTCTCAGGGCCCCGAGGCTGCCAGAGCAGGTTCAGGCTCATGGATAGAGAGGGCTCAGTTTTCTGAATTAAAAGGTAAAATCCGGCTCCACCACTGGCAAAAAAGACAAGTGACTAACAGAAATCATGCATTTCAACACAGGTATTATCAAGAATATTTCCTCCTCTGGAATTCCCATTATGGCGCAGCAAAAATGAATTCGACTAGTAACCACGAGGTTGCGGATTTGATCCCTGGCCTCACCCAGTGGGTTAAGGATCTGGCATTGCCGTCAGCTGTGGTGTAGATCATAGATGCGGCTCAGATCCTGTGTTGCTGTGGCTGTGGTGTAGGCAGGCGGCTATAGCTCTGATTAGAGCCCTAGCCTGGGAACCTCCATATGCCCTGGGTGTGGCCCTAAAAAGCAAAAAAGAAAAAAGAATAAAGAATATTTCCTCCTCAGTGTCTTCAAAGACATGGCTTTTTGGTTGGTCTACAACAGAAAATCTCCATCTTAAAGAAAGGAACATGCAGAGATGCCACAAGGCACAACTCGGTATCAAGTAGCTCACAAGGTCAGTCAGGCAAGGACGATCTAAGCCAACTCCCTAAACATCCTACTCAATAGCCAGAAGACTTGGCACTGCAGCCAGGGCTCAGCAGGTTTGATGTCTTTTCTGAAACATCAGCCAGCAAGGGGGGAGGGTCTCCAAGTTATGAAAAAATAGTGAGTATGTTTAAATAGTTACGGATGTTGTATTCCCTAACTTTTGCAGGGGGAAGGATGTAATTTCTCCTTCTTCTTTAATTTTTTGTAAATGTGGCAAGAAAGTTTTCATTTTTCCTCCGGGGGAAAAGTAGGTCCCCGCTCTTCCCCTAGAGCTCCCCCTCCACACTCCAGCTCTCAAAGCAAGTTTTCCTGAAGCAGCAGGAGGCGTGTGGGCAGGGAGCTCAAGGGCAGGGCCTGTACCTGTCTTCTGGAACAGAGGCCTCCAGCCTTCCTCACTGTCCAGTCCCAACCTGGGCTCCTCTGGCTTGAACTCATGGCCGCAACGCAGACACTGGAGTCTGTCCCCTGGCAGATCCCTCGCTTCCCCAAGCTGATGCTGAGTGGTAGCTGCTGGGGTCAATGCAGCGAGCAGCTCCTATAGCAGGGCAGGCCGGCCACAGCTGTAAGCAGGACCCCAGCCCGCCAGCTTCAACCTACCCCCAGCCACCTGGCCCCGAGCTAGGCTGGTCACCTGGACGGCCTCCTGGGCATCCGGCTCCAGCACCACATAGCGACGCAACTGTCGGTCAGGGCAAATGTAGGAGAAGCGGAGGGCAAGGACGGGAGCCCCGGGGCGCAGATCGGACCCCTGCACAGAAGAGCGGGTCAGAGGGACCAGGGTTAAACTGAGGCAGGGAAAGACACAGTAGCTCTGGACTCCATTAAAGTGCTTTTGCTGACGACCCTGCGCTCCAGCCCTGAAGCTCTGCTCCTCAGCCCTGCCTCCCAAGCCACCTGGGGCCCTGCCCTTGGCCCCCCAGGGCCCCTCCCTGGTGCTAGGCTCAGCAAGGGACTGTGGGAAACACAGCGCCCGGCGCCTCGCCCCCAACATCGTGCTGTCAGAGTTGGCTCCCGAAAAAAGCCCAGCCCTCTTCCAGAACCTCACCTCCGGCACCAGCTCTCCCTGGGCCTGGGTCTCGGCCTCTATCTCAGCTGCCTCCAGACTCTGGAGCTCAAGCCGTTCCAGGGTTCGAGCCGCCTGGAGTTCCACCTCAAACAGGTGGCCAGCAGTGACCCAGAGAAAGCACTCCTTGCCACGCACGCCTTCGGGCCCCTCCAGGGGACACACCAACATGGGGCGACAGAGCTCCACTGAAGAGAGACCCAGAGAGGAACCCTGTAAATAGGGCGAGGCAGCCAAGACTCTGGCCCCCCGTCCCAAAGGGGTCTGTCAGCCCACATCCCGGCTCTCCTAACTCCCAGACACGCTGCCACCACCCAGCCCCACCCCCCCCCTCCACGGCCACCGAGTGCTCACCCTGCACTTCATTCTGCTCCTGCTCCTCCTCTTCCTCCTTCCCTCCGTCCTCTTTTCCCTGCTCCTCCACCTCCTCTTCCTCCTGTGGCTCCGGCTCCACCCTGACCTCCTCTGCCACTTCCTGTGGTGGCTCCTGATCAGGGGGCAGAGGATCGGCCGTGGGCTCTGCACTCGGGGCGTCCGGGGGCTGCGTGCTGAGGGCAGGGGTCTCCGAAGTCACCAGGACATGGGTCCCAGAGGCCTCCAGATGATTCCTATACTGCAGCCAGTGGTGGCCAAACCGCTCCCGGAAGCTGTTCATGAGCTCCAGTTCCCGATGCTGTTCCACGAACCTTCCTGGGCAGGTGGGGGAGCACACGGCTTAGCGAGTCCGCCCCGACCTTCGATGGCCCTGGCCTCTTCTGAGCACGCTCCTCAGGGTGAAGTAAAAGGGGTGTAAGGGCAGGGGGAGAGGGAGGTCAGAGGGAGCCCAGAGGCCTCCCACAGGCAGACGTCCCCAAGGGTGCTCTATGGCGCACTGCAGTCACGTGCGACTCAGAAGCACGCTGCACCTGCCACTTGGGGAGAATCGAGGGACAAGATACCACGTTAAAGGTCCTGAGACGTCCTGCAGGGAGGACACCGATGTAACTCTGCTTAACCTAGCTGTCCCCAAACTAGCAGGCCACGGAACCCTTCTGTTATATGACCTTTCAACAGCCCACAATATTAACATTCCTTGAAAAACACTCTGGAAACTGCTGCCCAGAGGCAGTTCTCCTTTCCCCAGACTGAAAGGAAATAGGGGGACCAGGAGGCCGCCCCCATGATGCTCCATTCCACTAGAAATAGAAAAGTCCTCCGGACCAGAAGAGGGGAGCACACGGGACTGGGGCCGGGGGCTGGGGGTGGGTTTTGCTCACCAGCGGAGGAGGGGCCCAGAGTCCGGGGCTCCGGGTCCGTATCACTGGGTTCCGAGATGCTTGCCCGCCTCACACGGACTCGAGTCTGAGATGGAATAGAGAGACCACGTTCTGTGAAAGCCAGGGCCTTCCACCTGGCCGGCCGTGGCCACCCACTCAGCCTACGGCCCCCAAAGACCCACCCACAAGCAAGGATAAGCCCTTGCTGTTCCTGAAGCACAGGCAACCCAGAGCCCCAGTGAAGGCACCAACCCCCGGCATGAGGTGGCCCACGATAGCATCTACCTTAACCTTACGAAGCGGCGGCTGGGCCACAACGCCCCCTGACGAGGGGCTGTCACTCAAGTCAGGGCCGCCGGAGGTTTCGGTGGTACTCCCAACTGGCCAGGGCAGAGGTGGGGCCGCGGGGCCAAGCCCTGAGGATGTGGAGGTCTGGCACAGGACAACAGGAAGGAGAGAGAGGTCAGTGGAAGGGGTACCTGGGCCCTGCCCAAGGGCGCCCAGAGCCGGGGAGCCCCCTTTCCAGCTGAGCCGGAAGACCCTTCCCCAGACACCGCTCTGCTTTCCCCAGCCTGCCCCTCCTTCACGTCCTCCTGAACCCATCCCACTGACCCCTAGCGCACAAACCTGAAAATCAGTCACTGACAAGGCCTTTCCGTCAAGAAGGAACTGAGCGAAGATAAAAGGGGGGGGGGGCGGTGTGAGTGGGGAGCACGTACCCAGGGAGGCCCAAGCCGGGGCTGGGAGCCCTCCTAGTCCTGAGGACCACCAAGTTCGGGGGTTGGGGGGGAACAGCATAATAAGCAGGGGGTCCAAGGCCTTTGGCCCCTCACCTGGGGATGGGGGAGGGGGGCAGGCAAGAGGGCGCGGGGGCACGGGCAGGGGAGGGGGAGGACTGGGCAGGAAGGGAAAGCAGTGGGGATGCGGGAAGACCACTCACCCCGGCAGCCGCGTCCCTGGCACGGGATGACAAGTACCGGGCAGTGGCCGCTCGGTGCTCCGGGTGGAACCACAAAGGGTTCCCCTCCAGGTAGAGCTGGAGGGCAAGAAGCGGAGACTGAGGAGGCCTTGGCCTCCCTGTGTGAGGAAGGGCACTGACCACCTCAGCAGGGGAGGGAGGGGCGTGAGGCGGGCTCCCCCTCCTCACCTTGCGGAGCTCGGTCAGCAGCCACAGCGGCGACAGCTCCCTGTGGGTTTCTAGCAGGTTGTAAGCCACGTCCAGGTGCCGCAGGTTCCGAAGCTGCTCTAGGCCTGGGGCGGGGGCGGGGGAGGCAGGCGAGGGCAGAGGGCAGAGGGGAGCACACGCATGTGGATGAGCCAGGTTCGGGGGGGGGGCGCTGCTGGGGGAGGGCACAGCAGAAAGGCCAGCCCAGGTCTCACATCATCTCCATTCCCCTCCACGTTCATCCCCACCCTCCCCTACATCCTGGCCCCCCATCACCTCCACACCCCCCCCCCCACATACCATGCAGGCTCTGGAGCTCATTGCCTCGCAGGATCAGGGTCCCCAGAGCAGCCCCCGAGGGTCCCATTCTCGGCACCAAACGCAGGTGGTTATAGGAGATGTCCAGATGGCAGAGCTCAGACAAGTCCTAGGAGGGGGCAGGGGTGGGGTGACCAAGAGTCCTTCCTTGACCAAATTCTAGCCGGGCTCCTCTGAACCCTCTTCTCGACTAGGCCTCAACCTTGGCCTAAAAAGACTGCAGACTCTCAGCGCCAATGACTTTCATCTACCCCTCTACCACCCCCACATTAAGAGACTTGAACAAATCAACCAGTTTCTCTTTTTTCATTTTTTGCCGCCCCCAAGGCATAGGGAAATTCCCAGGCCTGGGATCGAATCCAAGCCAGAGCTGCAGCAACACGGGGCCTTAACCCACTGTGCTGGGCAGGGATTGAATCTCCACAGAAGGGCACCTCCTCAGAGACAAGCTGAATCATTAACCCACTGCGCCAGAGCGGGAACTCCTTGATCAGTTTCTAACAGCTCCAGAATAACAACTCCAGCCCCCTTGCATTGCTGCCCAGAAAAACTCAAGGCTGCGAGAAGAATTTAGTTTGTTCCAGCCAGCACCTAAAGACAGGGCCCGTCTCCCAGCCTCCACGGGAGGATAAGGGCCTAACTTTCGCCAGTGCCAATGGGCAACCCAGACAGGCTGCACGTGAACCAACGCCCCCTTCCTGCTTTTTGTAAATTTCTATTAACTTCGGAGGACCCCAACTAGAGTGTGGCCAAGGAAAGAATCTGCTCAAGCCCCCACCAACGCCCCCGCCCCCACTTTCCCTTGAAGACTCCCACCTTGGAACAAATTAAACTTGAGCTTAGTCAGCTAAGCTGACTGAAATAAATTTACTATTTATTACTGACTAAAAGTGTTACTACTAATTAAATCTCACAAGTTTACTACCATTTTAACTAGTATCCGGCTTTAACTCTGTCAGGGAGATATAGAAGCAGTCTTCATCTTCACCGCAAAAGCTCCCCTTTTCTGAGCTAGGGCCTGCTCTAAGTAACCTTAGACACTCTTCACAATCACTTTAATACTATAAGAACAGGTACTCCTGGAGTTCCCGTCGTGGCTCAGTGGTTAATGAATCCAACTAGGAACCATGAGGTTGTGGGTTCCATCCCTGGCCTTGCTAAGAAGGCGAAGGATCCAGCGTTGCAGTGAGCTGTGGTGTAGGTTGCAGACGTGGCTCGGATCTGGCGTTGCTGTGGCTCTGGCGTAGGCTGGTGGCTATGGCTCTGATTCGACCCCTAGCCTGGGAACCTCCATATGCCGTGGGAATGGCCCAAGAAATGGCAAAAAGCCAAAAAAAAAAAAAAAAAAAAAAAAAAGGTACTCCTATGATTTGCACTTTACAAATGAAAAAAATTGAAAGGGCTTAATTTGCCCCAAGTCACACAGGGATCAGGAGTTGAGATCTTGTGTTAGAGGCTGTGCCTCCCAACAGTACTGCCCCCCAGGATGTAGCTCATTTGGGTGGGGCAGGGCTGGGTAGGGGGCGGTGCAGGGCAAGGTGGGAGCAAAACGGGTCCCGGAGAGAGGGTCAGAGCAGAATGACCGGAGGTCCCAGGGCACTGGCCCAGCCAGGCTGCTCACACCCACCATCAGGAAGGCCTCACAGTCCTGGACTTGATTGTGGCTCAGGTTCAGGAAGCGCAGAGCTGACAAGAGACGCTGTGGGGATGGGAAGAGGAAGCAGACAATCAGACGCCCCCAGGCAGAGCTGGCCCTCCTCGTTTAGGGCCCATCTCTGTCATTTCCCAAAGCCCCTTCAGCGGCTCACTCACCAGCGAGCTATCTAGGGCAGTCAATGCGTTGTAGCTGAAGTCGGCAGAGAGCAGAGCCAGCCAGGGCAGGGCAGAGCAGAGGTCGCCACCGCAGGCTGAAAGGAGCTCCTGTGTGGGCAGGCGGGTGCTGCTACCTCCACTCCCCGCGCCCCACCTGCCAAGGCCACACTCTATCACCCGGCCATTCGTTCATTCTTTATATACTGAGCTGGGTCTGGAGATGCAGACTTAAAGAAAACCCAGGGCCCCGTCCCCCAGGAGCTCACTGTGGGGAGAGTGGGGGGGCAGACGCGAGGATATCGAATACAGTATGCTAGGTGGGACTGTAAATATACGGACAGGCACAGAGTGCTGGGGCAGCTCAGCAGAGGGAGCAAGTACACTGTCCAGAGGGAGGAGGGAGGCAAGGAAGGCTGCAGGGAAGGGGCAATGTCAGAGCCAGGCCCTCCATGACCCTCAGGACAAGGCACTTGGGCCCACTCTTCACTCTCCTCACCTCTAATGCCTGGAGGCTCCTGCTGCAAATCAGGGTCTCCAGCTGGGAATAGATGCCACGGAGGCCATGGAGGCAGTGGAGGGGGACGCCTCGGAGCTGGAGCAAGGGAAGAAGACAGAGCCCTCATCCCCACCTCCTCTGACAGAGCGGAGGGAAACGAAGACAAAGCTGCTAATGGTTCAGGGCAGCATTAAATGGAAAGGAGAGTGGGTGGCATGTCACTGCAGAGCCAGGAGCACACTCAGCTCTGCCCTGCATCCCTCCACCAAAAGAGGCCACCTCCTTCCCCTCCCCAAATGGCTGCTCAAGATGCACCAACATCCCCCAACAACCCCGTACCTCCAGCTGCCGAAGGGACTTGAAGGGAAAAATCTTGATGGGCCCTGGGAGGCCAAGACCTGGGACATGGACCAGCTAAAAGAAAAAATCCCTCGGGTCACCGAGGCCCGGCACGCATCCCTTTCCTTGGCCTCTCTTCCTCAGCACAGCCAACCACAGCTCTTACGCCATCTGGATCTGGGCCCTGCAGACACCATGCATTCCTGCCAGACCCCCAGCCCCGCCTCCACTTTCTCCTGGGCTTTTGGTGCATCCTCTCCCATTCCCACCCCAGAACCTTGAGCGAAAGTGTTTTCTGCAGCACATCGAAGAGGAACTGAAGCTGGAGGATGACGGGGGAGTCGGCAGGGTGGGAGGGCAGGGCCACGAAGCCTGTCTGGGCAGGGCCCCATGGCCCCAGGTGCAGCTCAAATACGTGGTTCAGCTGCTGCAATGTGGCAGTGAGCAGGCTCAGGGTGCTACAGCCAGACAGGACCACATCCCCTGCAAGGAGAGGGGCAGACAGAAGGAGGACATAAGGAAAGGCTCTGGTGAGCCCAGGATACACCCCCTCCAATTCAGATTGTAGATCCTCCACTGCAGGATCAAACTTTATATCTTTTCCTCACTCAGTAGCCTCTTCTCTATCTTCGAAAAAATCCTAACTTTTCAGCCTAATAGTAAAGATTGCTTCACTACAAGACTCTGACTTTTCTAAATTTTCCTTCCCCTCTGCTCAAAAGAGCCTAGTCTATTCACAGTACTAGAAATACAGTCAACTTAGTTCCCAGCTTCCTCGTTTTCTGAGACACCCCCTCTTCCCCTTTGCCCAGCTCTCCAGGAAGTTTTCTTGACACATGACACTGCAGAACTTTTCACTATAATCACTCGTTTTACATAAAAGTGGATGGAGTGGATTTCTTTTTCTGATTGCAAAAGTAACATGCACACTTATAGAAACTTTCAATCAACACTGAAATGCATGTCACAGAAGTAACTACTTGTTATAGCACTAAGGTATTGCTATTACTCTCCAGGTTAAAACTGCTTTCTCCAATGAGACTCTTTGAAGGCACCTTTTGGTATTCATTAACTGCCCCTTAAAAAGTACAACTACAAGGGAGACATGGAGAATCTCTTTTAAGTTTTTTGAAAATATAAAGAAAGACTAGAAGAGTTTTGCAGAGGTAGTATAAAAAGATCCCCCAAACCTTTAAAATGTAACCCTTAATGGTTTACATTTTATATGGAGTACCATATCCAAACCAGGAAGTTGGCATTGGTACAATGTGCATATATAGTTCTATGACATTTTGCTATGTGTAGACTCCGGTAACCACCACCACTATCAGGATAAAACCATTCCATCACCACAATACCCTCCCTTCTGCTACCTCTATTAATTGCATGTGTACACTGTGCGTGCACACACACACGCCATCATCCCTAACTCCTGGAACCAAGTCAGATATTTGCTCCATAAATTATCAAATCCTACAACCTTGTACGAAGGATTTTCTATGTACTAGACACTAAGGATAGATATAGACATGGTTCAAGGACTCCCCCCAGCCCTCAAAGAGCCTCCCAGTCTAGAAGAGGAGATAAGACAAGTGCAAGGTTAATACAACAAGCCAGAAAGTAAAAATGGAGTAGAGAGTGAGAGAGGGCAGTAACATTGAGTAAGATGTGCCAGGTATATGTTATTTCATTTAAACTTTATGAGAATCTTCTAAAAACCACTGTAACACCTCCTTACAAATATGGAAATTGGCACTCAGAGAAGTTAAGATTCTAGTTTGAGATCATAGAGCTGCTAGGAAGTTACTACTTCCATCTGATGTTAAAGCCAGGACTTGGTCTACCACAACGAATGCCAACCACTACTCAACAACTACTATGGCTCCACTGCGTCCGGGCTCCAAAAGAAATTATAGTAATTACGACCCATTTTGAGCACTTACTATATATGCAATCATTGTTCTACATGCTTTATGCAAATCGAAATTAATCTCCATAGCAACCTTTGAGTTAAGTACAATCATGCCATTTTGCTAGTGAGGAAAACTGAGGCTCAGAAAACAAAGTTGTTCAAGTTTGAAAGAGCTGGGATTCCGACCCAGGTGGGTCTGATTTCAAATCTCGTGCTTTTTGACTGAACAATGATGATGACCAGTTCTTGGTCTCGAGGGGCTTATAGCCACGTAAGGATCACTTCCTTCTGAGAGTATCAGAGAACTCATGAAGGAAGTGCACAAGAGTTTGGCCCTGAAGGATGGCTAAGGTTTAGACTGTGAAAGATAAAGTACAACAGGGCAAATAAATCGCAGAGGAGTAAAGAAATGAATTCTCTGACACCCAAATGTTCGCGAACCTAACCAGAATGAACTCCAGCACTCTTCAAAGGGCACGTCCCTGGGAGGTAAAAAGCATCCCATCTCGCCCCAGTCCCAACCAACCGGAAGTCCACTCACCAGACTCTCTCAGCAGCCCCGCGAGCTTCCACACCAGGGAGTCCCGCGGGGCGGTCGTCATGGCCACAGGACGCTGGGGGCGGAGCCTGGGGAAAGAGGAAGCGGAAGAGCTTCAGGTGCATGGTCGTGCCAAAAGGCCAGGACGTCTGGGCAAGCCGGAGCTTCGCAGAGAGAAAAAAGCAAAAAAGAGAGCGATAAAGAACTTATCCCTGGTGCCCTTGCAAGGAATATAAGGCCTGCTCGGCCAGACTGACCTTCCTGGGTGATCCTCCCACCACCTCTGCAGCCCGGCGCCTATCAATAATGGACAGGAAGTCCCGCCCCGGAAGATGGGCGCTCCGAAGGGACGGACGGAAAGCAGGCCTCCGCTGCCGGAAACTGCGCCCTAAAGTCGTGCGAACGTGTCGGATGGGGGCGGTGCCCGCTGGTGGGGGCGGGGGCGGGTCTTCTGCGGTCACAGCTGTTCCAGCCCGACCCCATCCCGGAGCTGGGCCCCCGCCGCCCCCGCCACGTTGTGGGCCCCGCATTGCCTGAGACTCCCGCTGGGCTCGGCCGGGGGCCCATCTAGGCCTGTGAGGGAAACTTGACTCGTTGTTTGCAGACTAGGCGGGGAAGCAGAGTTTGGAGAAGAGGAAATTTCTGCTAATAAGAAAGGGGCTCGTCCAAAGCGAACACCGTTTTCCAATTACAGGAGAGCGTATCCGCCATAGGAGTTTTTTGACATCTGTGAAAGAGTTGGGGCTGGCGGAGGTGCCTCTTCCAGGGTTCTTTTGACGGTTTTTCCTTAATCTCCCTCCAGACCTGCTTTTCCTTCTTCTGTCAGTATCGCGCTCTCACTTTAGCGACTGGAAACTCTTCACGTTCACCTTGTACTTTGTTTTTACTGCATTTCGCCTCCTAACACCTGAATCTAAAAGTTGTTACTATTTTGGGCTTGAAAATGAGAAAACAGATTCACAAAGCCTGGGTTACTTGCGAAGGTCGTTCAATAAGTAACAAAAAGCGCCAAGACTGCAAAGTTTCCTGGCTCCAGGTTCCCATTGTAGCTTTCACCTGGCTCCAGGTCAAAGGCCAGTGTTGACTACAGAACTAGATTAAGTAAAAAATAATGTCTCATAACAGTTTTTGGCTTGCGGGAGTTGTTTGTTTGGTTTGTTTTAACGTAGTGCTCAATTTTCTGACTTATTTTCAAAGTAATCGTAAGGCAGTTGAGAGTAGGAATAAGGTCATAGTCATCTTCGTACCAAGTTGCAAACTTTGAAGGATTTATTTTCTGAAGACAAGATATTTGAAATGGCAGTTTCTACCACTAAAGCATAAGATTTGGCAGGTATAGCATTCTATGTGTACTCTGAGCCAAAAGCCTAAAAGGCAGTGAAATGGACTAAAAGGAAGCACATGGTGAACAGTATTTATGAATTGAAAATAGAAGTAGGACCTCAATATATTTTTGTTGAATTATTAATCCCATAAGGGTGATGATGGTCAGTCCCTGTTTTATCAGTCACCTGGAACTTGGGAGGGCAGATTTTCTTACACTGTTACTGCTAATTCTAAACTTTTCACACAAGAAGAGACATTCTTTTGAGGTTTCTGACATTGCAGTGCTTTGATTAGTTTCAAGGGTGCCTCCTAGCCCATAGAGTTTGGCACCATTCATGGATAACCCCTGTACCCAGATTTGTTCTGCAGCCCCTTGAATGCAAAAAAGGGACAAAGCAAAGAAAACTAAGAAAACATCTACTGAGAGAAGCAGCAGCAAGAGACTAAGCAGTTCTTTTTTCCAGCCCTCTGTGAGGCCCACTCCCCTTTCTGCCCTTGGCGGGCAGGAGAGGCCTTGGCTACCTTCCAAAGAATTCTCCCCACCCCTCCCCCTTTTTTCCCTAAGTTGGTTTGAGTGTATTTCTGTAAAGCGCTACCCTAAGACCCTGGACTAAGATAAAACCTTTTCAAAAATTTAAAGTCTGAAAGGGGGGAGGGGGAATTACCCATTCACTATAACAGAATAAAAGAGAGAACATTTTGAGAAACAGGCCATATCTATATGAAGAAAACCAGAGCATTTTAAGGATGTTGGAAATGTCCTAAGTGAATGAAAAGATAACATGTTCCTGATGAGAAGATTCAGTATTATAATGATGTCAGTTTAATGCAATTTCCATCAAAATCTCAATGGGAAGATTTTGGAACTTGACAAGTTGATTCTAAAAAGCCTTCTGGAAGACTAAACACATGAGCACGGCCAAGAAATTTTGAGGGAAAGAAGAACAAGAGGTGGTTACAAGGGCCTTGCCCTACTAGATAGCAAAATGTGCTATAAAGACACAGTAACCAGAGCAGCATGATACTGACAAAGAGATAGATGAATATTGACAGAAACAACAGAGATTACATAGGAGGTGTTTTGTTTTTACTATCCAAAATAGAATTGACCTTAATTTTATAAAAAAACGAGTTGTTCAATAGTTTGGGGACAAAAAAAAACAACAATAACTAAGGTCCTTCCCTTACACCATGCGCATTAAATTCCAGGATTAAAGAGCTAAACGTTGTTTTAAAAGTTAAATCTAAGGACTCTTCGAAGTTCAAATTTACTTCTTAAAGAATTATTATCTTTATTAAAAAGACATACATAAATTCCCGTTGTGGCTCAGCGGGTTAAGAACCCTACGTAATGTCTGTGAGGATTCGGGTTTGATACCTTGCCTCCCTCAGTGGGTTAAGTATCCAGCTGGTTAAGTATCCAGCCCTATCTGTGACGTATGCTGTGGCATACGTATGCTGTGGCAGATGTGGCTGGGATGTTGTGGCCTAGGCTGGCAGCTGCTGCTCTGATTCAACCCCTAACCCAGGAACTTCCGTATGCCACAGGTATGGCCGTTGAAAAAACAAAACAAAAAACATACAATCTCTTTGCAAAAAAAAATTGTCTGTAGAAAGTAATATAATATGTAGGGCCTGCTACTGCATAATTTCATATTACCATGAATGAAATTGTGTTTCTCAAAGAAAAGCATGATATTATGCTCTTAATTTATGCTCTTCTGAGTTTATTCCCCAAGAATAACACTCTGCATAAAATCAGAAGTGTGCCTCAGGCTTCACCTTCATGTTATTATTTGAGGAGAAAAGTGAATTGTAAGTGGCTGCCGGTAGCTTCCCTGGCACCCCTAAGTTCCCTGGGGAGCATTTGCAAAATGCTTGTTACCAAAGAAATTTCAGGAGTTCCCATCATGGCTCAGCGGTAACGAACCCAACTAGTATCCATGAGGACTCGGGTTCAATCCTTGGCCTTGCTCAGTGGGTTAAGGATCCAGCATTGCTGTGAGCTGTGGTATAGGTCACAGATGTGGCTCTGATCTGTTGCTATGGCTGTGGTGTAGGCCAGCAGCTACAGCTGTAGATAGACCCCTAGCCTGGGAACTTCCATATGCCTTGGATGCGGCCCTAAAAAGACCAAAAGAAAGAAAATTCACACTTGAAGTTGCATTGTGGGAAGGGAAGGTGAAGTTGGATGATTGACTTGTTTCATCAACTTGGTATCTCCATGTACCTGGGAAGGTAGGGGGCGGGGGGTGGGGGGAGGAGGAAAAGGGAAGAAGAGGTGCATATATTACCTCCAAAAGTGGGCTTTATTAAAAGAGTAGGTACTAAAGAAGACTATGTGCCTGGCACCCATAGCCCCAGGGTTGAATGGTCAGAGAGCGTTCTTTCTATGTAACCACACATCATGTTTCTTGGCTCTGCTGCCCAGATCAAGCCACAAACAACTGGCCCAGGAATTGACCGAGTTACCCAAATCAAACATATGGGACCAGTCAGCAGCATTGGTGATCTGGCATGAGAACTCTGTGTTGGGTGGAGACCAAGCAAGCCCATCCAGCCTGACTCCAGGACAGACTGAGTGTGTGGCACACAGAGGGAAAGCCATAGAGGCAGAAGCCAAGTTCAGTGTGAAATCAAAGAAGCCAGGGCCTGGGAATGGCTGGCTGAAAAGCCACAAAATAACAGTATTTCAGTGACCAAGCAGCAGCTGTTGTCACCTAGCCCAAGAGGAATTTGCAGTTCTGCACAAAATACAGTGAGCAGCTTTAGAGTAAACGGGAAGTCATCCAAGGGTGCATTTAATTCTTTTCATTATCTGTCCTGGAAACCTATGGAATCATCTGAGGAGGGGGTTAGAAGGGATATAAGAAAGATCGACCTTGGGCTTAATTCAGGACATAGAAATGATACAATGAGATGAAAGCTACATTCCCTGTTCAGACTGGTGGGGAAACGGCAAAAGCGTGATAGGAAATGTGAGCAAAGGCAGCTATGGTGAAGAGAAGAAAGCAGGCAGAATCTTGGAGAGGAAGAAAAAGTCACTGTTTCAGCCATAACACATGGAAGGCCTGTTGGCAAAGTCAAGCACATATGTGACAACTGTCTTCCATCTCAATCCTGCCTACACACAGGGCTGGAGAGAGGAGAGATCTGGTCCACAGCAAGGAACGAAGCTGCAAGTAGAATAGCAATAAAACCTGCAAAGTGAAAAGACAAGTGCGATCAGAGGCCTTAGGGTCTCCAGGACCAGGGGAAGGAAAGGCAGAGGCTGCCTTGGAATCTCAGAGCCTCTATAGAACCTCAAAATTACAGCAACCTGTCAGTCTTTCATTCGTTCAACAAATATTTACTGAGCCTTGAATATGTGCCAGATCCTATGCTGGATTCCGAGTGACTACAGGCAACAACAGTATGGCTCTTGTTCTCAAGAAACTGGCAGGGTGGTGGAAGAGAGACACCAGCAGTTACATCACAACATTGTATTTGCTTCCTATGGCTGCTGTAACAAATGACACCAAACCTAATTGCTTAAAACAACACACATTTATTATCTTATAATTCTGAAGGTCAGAAGTCCAAAATGGATCCCACTGGGCTAAAATTAAGGTGTCAGCAGGGTTTTGTTCCCTTCTGGGGGCTCCAGGGGAGAAACAGTTTCTTGTGTTTTCCAGCTTCCAGAGGCTGCCTGCTTCTCTGGCTCATGACCCTTTCCATCTGCACAGCCAGCAATGACTGATGAGTCTTTCTCTCATTGCTTTACTCTGACACTGACTCTTCTGCCTCCGTCTTCCACATTTAAAGACCCTTGTGGTTATACTGGGCCCACCTGGATAACCCAAGATAATCTTCCTAATCTCAGGTCAGGTGATTAACAACTTTAATTCCATTTGCAATTTTTTTTTTTTTTTTTTTTGCTTTTTCTTTTTAGAGCTGTATCCGTGGCATACAGAGGTTCCCAGGCTAGGGGTCGAATCGGAGCTATAGCTGCCGGCCTACACCACAGCAACAGCAACACAGGATCCAAGCCATGTCTGCAACCTACACCACAGCTCACAGCATCGCCAGATCCTTAACCCATTGAGTGAGGCCAGGGATCAAACCCACATCCTGGAGTCCCATCGTGGCGTGGCAAAAAACAAATCTGACTAGGAACCATGAGGTCACGGGTTCCATCCCTGGCCTTGCTCAGTGGGTTAACCATCTGGCGTTGCCATGAGCTGTGGTGTAGATCGCAGATGCGGCTCGGATCTGGCATTGCTGTGCTCTGGCATAGGCCAGCAGCAACAGCTCTGATTAGACCCCTAGCCTGGGAACCTCCATATGCCACGGGTGTGGCCCTAAAAAGACAAAAAGATGAAAAAACAAAACAAAACCAAAAAACCCACATCCTCATGGATACTAGTTGGGTTCAGTTACCACTGAGCCACGATGGGGAACTCCACATCTGCAACCTTAATTCTCCCTCGCCATGTAGCGTGACATTTTTTAATTGAATAAATTTGACAGATGACAATTGTGTGAATTTAGAGTGTACATGTAACATTTGCACAGGCTCTGGGGATTAGGACGTAGTTATCTTTGGAGGAAGGGGTGTTTATGCTGCCTGTCACGAATATGATGCATATTACGGTAAAGACAGTGCTGTTGGAGATGGTTCCCGTCCCAAACTGCAAACTGAATACAAGCTGCAGATTCTCCCTCTCATCGTGAATGGTTAGAAAGAACAGGAATGATATACAAGTAAGTCAATAAATTCATAATCATCCTGGACAACAAGGAGAGCTCCGGGTGGACTGGAAACCCTGAGGAATCCCCAAAAGATAGATGGTGGGTGGAAAATGGCCAGAAATGAAAAATGCAGCCCAAAGTGTGCATAGCAGTAGACTGCCGCAGGAGTTAAAGACCAACACCAAGAGAACGCCATGCCCAGAGAGGGTGGATCCTGGGAGCTCCCAGGCTCAGGAGCCACCAACAAGGCACTGATTATTCAGCATGCCACAGCATATCAACCACTCCACACACACTCTCCTTTCTTGTGTCCTCGGGTCAAGAAATTCCAGCAGGATTACCTGCCTTCGGATGGGAGCAGTGGGTATAAGATCATTAGGTGGAGAGAAAGGACAGTATTCCTGTGACTGTTGACACATGGGAGGAGAAGGAAGCACAGAAGATGAGCTGCCAAAACACCCTACCCCTTAGTATATCCCCCTGCCAGACAGTTATGGACAGAAGATTATAATGTAACCACGACACTGTCTCATACCCCTTTTGCTAGGTCATGTACAATGGAGAAGGCAAACATCAAACAGGCATCTGAGATAAAGGATGAGCTTTCAACTAAAATAATTCCCAAGCATTGGGAGAAAGTCAACATCTTAAAAGAAATATCAAATCCAATGCATAGAAGAACTTTCATGCTGTGGAATAGATCACAGAGCAAGAATAATTATACATTCTCTGGTGGAAATGGATATCTCCTTGATTTTTTAAAAATTAACCAAAAAATTGAACATGATTTTGAAACACTAAAAATCCCTCACAAGAATGACCAGAATGGGCACAGTTAAACGGTACGTGTGTGATCAGGAAGACTGAGGAAATATGTTTTTCTATCACATAGCGCAAAACAAAATAGGCAAGTTAGTTTATTTTTTCAAAAAGCTGAAATACACAGAGGAGTGATCTAACACTTTCAATATCAGCTAATAGTAAAGTTCTGAAGGAGAAAATACAAAGAATATGAGAGGAAGTTATACTCAAATAAATAAAGAACAAAATATCCCAGCATCGAAGACAAACATGACTCTTCGGTTTGAAAGGGCCCATCAAATGCCAATTGGGATCAGTTTTTCAAACTAACATGCCGAACAACTGTGATGCAGTTTCAGATGCCCTGGTAAGGAGGAACTCTTAAACACTTCCAATGAAGAAAAAAAAAAATCGATGAACTACAAAGGTATGAGAATCGTACAGATACTAAGTCTCATTGAAAAACAGGATATAAGAAACAAAAAGGAAAGGGAGAGAGTGTTTCAAAATTCAGAGGAAAAATAGCTTTGACCTTGGAATTATATACACAGCCCAACTATTGTTGAAGTGTGAAAATACAAGACTTTTTTATTTGTGGGGGCCTCAGAAAGTTTATCACCTGCAGACTTACTCTGAAATAAATAATAAAAGAGGATAGATCAATACTAAGAAAAATGAGCCCCCCAAAAAAGTGAGAGGCAAAAAGCAATGGTGAACAAAGACTTTAGTAAATTTGTTCAAACTAAAGAGGACAAAATGGGGGGAAAAAGAGGAATAAAGGAGAAACATTAAAAGGATAAAAAGCCGGGGAGCTGGCAGAAGAAGGCAAAGGCAGCACCTAGTCCACAGAGTAACAGAGGCGGTCTTGAGGGCTGTGGCCTCTAAAGCCCAGAATTTGCAGAATTTGATAAGAATATGAAGAGCCTGCACGGATGATGTATCAAGAAAAAAACTGGCCTTGGGAGTTCCGTTTGTGGCTTAGAGGTTACGAACCCGACTAGGATCCATGAGGCTTCGGGTTCGATCCCGGGCCTCACTCAGTGGGTTAAGGATCCGGCGTTGCCATGAGCTGTGGTGCAGGTCGCAGACGCAGCTCAGATCCCAAGTTGCTGTGGCTGTGGCATAGGCTGGAGGCTGTAGCTCCAATTCGACCCTAGCCTGGGAACCTCCATATGCCTCGAGTACAGCCCTAAAAAGCAAAAAAGAAAAAAGAAAAGAAAAGAAAAAAAACTGGCTCTGGCAGAATTGTATAAAGATGATGTGAAATGCAAATCTTCCTAATCTGATAGACCTTAAATTGCAGTCTTTAAACCCCATGAAAGCCACCTCACATGTTTTCCCACCACTGGGGAGATGTTCACTTGCATAAGGTACTGACCATCGTTCCCTCCATTTACTGTATTCAAGTGAACGTGAGTACAGTAGATTACACATAATTCGATCTCCTGGGAAAATTGTGAGTGAACTTTTCAAAGAGACTAGGGAACATGGGACTGTCTTTCTCAATGAAGTCTCAAGAGCTTTGGGTGATGACATATCTACAGATGGAGGGTATGGAATGAATCATTCCTTTTTTTTTTTTTTTTTTTTTTTTTTTTTTGTCTTTTTAGGCCGCACCCTTAGCACATGGAAGTTCCCAGGCTAGGGGTCTAATGGGAGCTGTAGCTGCCAGCCACAGCCACAACCACACCAGATCTGAGGCGCATCTGCAACCTACACCACAGCTTGTGGCAGTACCAGATCCTTTAACTCACTGAGCGAGGCCTGGGATGGAACCCACATCCTCATGGATACTAGTTGTATCCTTACTGGATAGGTCACAATGGGAACTCCCCGATTGTTCCTTTTGTAAGTGATCTGAATGTATCTACGGAGAAAATCAGCTGCAAAATGTTCAGAATCTGCTTAACCTGTGAAGCAAACAGTTTCAGTTTAGATGATGGAAAATCAAGACCTTACAGTGACCCAACAATTGCTCAATTTCTGGAGTCCCTTAAGAGAAAGGTGACTCTTTGCATGCATGCCTGAAATTCAACAACTTATATTAGAAATCTTTAAAAATGGAGTTATCGCTGGCAGAAGATTTCAAAAGAAATTCCCCAGGAGCTTCTACAGCTGGTTCAAGGGGGCCAAGTGAATTTCAGTATGGAGGATCATCAAGATCAGGAATACGTACAACCTAGAATAAGGCTCAAGGCTTTTTGTAGAGAAAGCAAAAACTTGGATGCCTTAAGCCTGAAATAGTCGGTACATCTTCCTTCCCAGAAGAGGAGTCAGCAGTTGTTCCTGTTGACAATTCATTTAAGAAAAATTCCCATCAGGCTGGCGGATGAGGGTCATTCGATACAAAGTTTCAACAGTACACACAGAGTCCAGGGTGTTCCAGACTTTATTATCCAGTCCCATCCTGAGTTTGCAACTCTTGACTTAATTCTTGTGACTTCATTTCCAGAGAGCTCACTGATAAAAGCCTGACACAAGAAGCCTATATTGGGGTTTTGTTTTGTTTTGTTTTGTCTTTTTAGGGCCACACCTGCAGCATATGGAGGTTCCCAGGCTAGGGATCGAATCAGAACTGTAGCCACTGGCCTATGCCACAGCCACAGCAACATCAGATCCGAGTGGCATCTTAGACGTACATCACAGCTCATGGCAACGCCAGATCCTCAACCACTGAAGAAGACCAGGGATCAAACTTGTGTCCTCATGGATACTTCCCAGATTCGTTACCACTGAGGCATGACAGAAACTCATATTCTTTATGCTGTGATATTCCAGCAACTAAAGTAATATTGTTCTTATTCATGCAGTAGCAGATGGCAAAGATAATATGCCATATTAATAAGAAAAATACTTCCAGCATAAAAACAATCAGACTAGTTTTTAATTACTTTTATAATACATTCTGGTTTTATCCTTATTCTGTCTTCCAGCCTTAATACAGATACATTTGGACTAGGAATAGAACTTGAGATAAATATGTTTTGAGTTTTTAGTTGCAGGGTTGGCTTATGTTGATAATTTTTAAACATCCAGGCAAACCAATTTATTACATGCTCAGTGTTAATGTAACAACGTTTATTTGCAGAGAAAAAATGAACAAAACCCTTGATAAATGGTTTGGTAAAATTTGCATTAAAGCTTCTCAATGCTGCATTGACCAACAGCCATTAATAAATCTTTTTGTTGGAGTTTCCTGGCGGCCTAGCAGTTAAGGACTCCTTGTTTTTTGATGCCATGGCTTGGGTTGGATTCCAGGTATGGGAACTTCTGCATACATGGGCATGGACGAAAGAAAAGAAAAGAAAAAAGAAAGAAAGAAAAAAAGAAAGAAAGAAATCTTTTTGTCAAAGTCGAAAGAGTTTTCGTGATATATACTGAAAAGTATTTCTATTCCAAGATTGAATGAGTTTGATTATTCGGTAAATATTTCTCTTAAGATTTTATGCATCTTTTTACTTATTGATTTAGGTATATTTCTAGTATCAAAAAATATAGCTTGGCATTTTTACCCATAGAGCTAAGATCGTCATGAAATAGAAACAAAAAAGACATTAAGGTTGGCAATCCTCGAGATGTGTTAAGTAGCAGTCCCTTTCAGAGCCTGTCTTGATCACATTCGTTTATTCACTCAACACATTTTTCTAGGGGACCCACTATATATACTTAACACTGTTCTAACCGCTCAACCCAGAATATATTCTACTCCAAGACAAAACTAGTGTAGAAATTCAGGAATGTATTTTTTGTCAGACATACTGGATCTAAAGAATGACCAGCATAACATTTGAAATTCTACTAAATATGTCCTGGATGAGGCCGACTACCTCAGGAATGATAGAAAAGTTTTTTTCTTCCCAGACACTACTTCATCTTTGGTCACTATTCCTGGTTAGTTTTCTATTGCTGCCATAACAGATGACTACAATGGTGGCTTAAAATAACACAGATTAATGATCTTACTTCTGTTGGTTAGAAGTCCGAGATGGGTCTCACAGGGCTAAAATCAGACTAAGAGTGGGGCTGTGTTCCTTTCAGTAGGCTCTAAGGGAGAATCATTTCCTTCTCTTCCCAGCTCCTAGAGGCTACCTTGGCTTTTGGCTCTCTTCTTCCATCTTCAAATCCAGCAACAGTGCATCTCTCTGGCTCTTCTCTGTCATCACATCTCTCTGACAACACCCAAGGTAGAGTCTCTCTTTTTAAGGACGTGCGTGATTAAGTTTGGCCCCTCTGGGAAATTATTCACAGTTATCTCTCCCTGCCACCTTAAGATCTTTAGCAACCTTAATCACATCTTCAAAGTCTCTTTGCTATGAAATAACATATCCTAGGCTCTGTCAGGAGGATCCAGGGGGGAAAAAAATCTGTTCTTTGCTTCTTCCAATCTGCAGAAGCTGCTGGCATCCCTTAGCTCAGGTCTGTATCACCCCAACCTCTGCTTCTAACCTGACATCTTTTTTTTTTTTTTTGATCTTTTTTTTTTTAGGGCTGCACCTGCAGCATAGGAAAGTTCCCAGGCTAGGGGTCTAATTGGAGCTGTAGCCACTGGCCTATACCACAGCTCATGGCAACGCTGGATCCTTAACCCACTGAGCGAGGCCAGGGATCAAACCCGCAACCACATGGTTCCTAGTTGGCTTCGTTTCTGCTGTGCCACGACGGGAACCACAAACCTGACATCTTTTACGACCAACTTTGATTCCCCCACCTCCCTCCTACAAGGACACTAGTGATTACATTTTGTCTACCTAGATAATCCAGGATAATGTCTATATCTCAAGGTGCCTAATTTAATCACACCTTCAAAGTCCCTTTTTCTGTGTAAGGTGACATAGTTGCTGATTTAGGGATTCGAAGACAATATTTTTGGAGGCCCACTATTCTGCATGCCACAGTCCACCTTTTCCCCATAGGTTCACTCCATCCCCAGATAAATCCACCCCTCCCAAAGGTATTCAAAAGACTCAGTCCATGACAGTGTCAACTCAAAGTCCTATCACCAGTTTAGAAATACTAAATCTTGTCATTTAAATTATCTAAATCAAGTATGGGTGAGGATTTGGGTATAATTCCTGGGGGACAGTATCTCTCCATCTGTGCACCCATGAACCTGTAAAACAAGTTCTCTACTCCCAAATACAGTGGTATTTGGGAGTAGAGAACAGATGCAGACTAACAATTTCAGACATTCCCATTCAAAAAACAGAAGATGGAATGAGAAAAGGAGCTACCAGCCCCCAGCAACTTAAAAATCCAGCAAGGCACACTCAGTTAGGTTTCAAGGCCTGGGAGGAATGTGTGGCTTGCAGCTCCATCCTTTGGGTTTGTGACTCCCTTTCAGAGATCTTTTCTTTTTCATGGAAGGTGGCACCGTTTATAGACAACATTTTTAGCAGCTTGTTTCTTGACTGTGGAATGAGGAGGAGGCAGGAAGGTATCCAACTACCTTCTTTCATTTCATGCATTCTCTGACCCTTTCCGTTTAAAATGGCAGTGTTTCTACTGGTATAACATTCTCAAGAAACTTGTGGGTCTCCTCTGCATCTAATGGGAGACAGAAGGCTCCTCCACAGATCTTCCATGGATGGTACCATCTTTATCTCTGGCTTCTTATGAGATGGCTGAGGTTGATCTATGAGTCACACACTTAAACCTTTCAAAGAGCCTTTGAATGACTGAATACTCAGACCTTGTGATTTTTCTGAGATATTAAGAAAATATTGTACAGATGCATCCTCATCTCTTTTGCTAGAGCAAGCTTTCATGAGAGTGAATCTCTTATTTTAGTGTCTTTTGCCTTTTGGGTAGGCTGAGAATTTCCCAAACGGCTTCTTTTTATTTGATAGTTCTGTCCTCAATCCATCAATCTCCTCTCACATTTTGCTATAACCAGCAAGAAAAAAGCAGGCTATTCTTCTCATACTTTTCTTGGAAATCTCCTTAGCTGAATATGTAAGTTCCTCACGTATTTTGTAAACTTTATTTATTTTTTTCATTTTTCCTTTTTTCTTGGGGGGGGGCGCACCTGCAGCATAAGAAGTTCTCAGGCTATGGATCCAACTGGAGCTGCAACTGCTGTCCTACACCACAGCCATGGCCACAGCCATGGCAACGCAGGATCCCAATCACATCTTCGACCAAGGCTGCCACTTGCCGCAACACTGGATCTTAACCCGCTGGGTGAGGCCAGGGATCAAATCTGCATCCACATGGATCCTAGTCGGGTTCTTAACCTGCTGAACCACCATGAGAACGCCACAAATTTTGTTTTCTATGTAACTGCAGGACACAATTCACCTAAGTTTTTTGCTGCTGGAAAATAAGAATCCCTTTCCTCCAGTTTCAAATGGCATGTTCTTCATTTTCTTCTGAGCCCTCACAAGCAGTGCCTTTAATGTCCTTATCTCTGCTAACAGTCTGTTCAAAATGATGTATATATTCTCTGTGGTGATTTAGGTATTGTCTGTTATGCTCCTTACTTCCTTTGACCGTCACTAGCATTAACTTCCATATATCTACTAAGATCTATTCCAAGCAATCTGGTCTCTTTCTGTCATGCTCATCAGACGTCTTCCAGCCTCTACCTACTGTCCAATTCCAAAGCCACATCCACATTTTTAGGTATTGGTTACGGTAAATAGCACCCTACTTCCAGAAGTGCTTCCAGAAGAGCCTGTTATATCTACTCACTGCCAGCTGCCTTGAATGTGCTAAGGGGAGGATTGGAATCCACCTTTCTCCAGGAGCCTGGTTAATTCAAGAAGGTAGATTTACCTGTGCTAGGTGTGTTAATACTTGGAGTGCTACCAGAACTGCCGCAGGATAGAAGGGTCAATCCCAGCAGAACAGAAAAATCATTTTTCTCAGTGTCATAATACAGAGTGAGAAGATTATTCCTGGAGTTTCCTAGTGGCTTAGTAGGTTAAGGATTTGGTGTGATCACTTTCTGTGGCTTGAGCCAGGAACCCTGGCCCTGGAACTTCCATGTGCCACAGATAAGGCGAAAAAAAATAAAATAAAAAGAAAGTCAAAGACTTGCAGCACAATACATAAGACAGATACCATTTTGAGGGAAAAGACTGTTTCCACAAGATATGCGCATGATGTAAATTCATGGAAATATGTGTGGCACCATACTTGCCTCTGTGGAGGCGACTGGAATTGGAAGAATGATTGAGAAGAACCTCAGCAGTAGTTTTGTTTTGTTTTGTTTTGTTTTTCCTAGTCAGATCATGTTATTTTTTTTTTTTTGGTTTAACAATTTTTTTGTTCCACAAAGATTAGACAGTGTAGCTCATTGATGTAAACCGGTGATATTCCCATTGTAGCATTAGTTTTAACATTTGAATCTTACTGTGAGACTATATATTATTCTACTTATGAAGTCAAAAACAAATAACATTGTTTTAAAAAAAAAATCACCGTCAAGGAATTCCCATTGTTGTTTAGCACAGGTTCCATCCCTGGCCTCGCTCAGGGGATTAAGGATCCGGCGTTGCCGTGAACTGTGGTGTAGGTTGCAGATGCAACTTGGATCCCATGTGCTGTGGCTATGATGTAGGCTGGCAGCTATAGCTCTGATTCAGCCTCTAGTCTGGAAACTTCCATATGCTATGGATGCCATCCTAAAAAAGACGCACACACAAAAATCAACATCAAAAAATGAAGTGCCCAGAAAGTAGTGAGGAAGAGGTGGTTGACTCTGCCATCTTGGGTCTCAAGGGAAGTCACAGAAAGTATGACATCAGAATTGGATCTTTTTTTGGGAGGGGGCCATGTCCCCCGCATGTGGAAATTCCTGGGCCAGGGATCCAGCCCATGCCACAGCTTTAACCAGAGCCACAGCAGTAGCAACGCTAGATCCTTAACCTGCCGAGCCACGAGAGAACTCCAGAATTGGATCTTAAAGAGGCATTGCCTGAGGAAAGGAGACATGCTATAGACATGCCAGCTTGAGAATAAAAGGATGTATTTGAGGAATGACAAGAATTTGTATCAGCAGAGTTTGGGTGTGTGTGGTTAAGTGAGGAGAAGACAGGAGGGGAGAAGTGCTGCAAGGATAGATCTAGGGTCTTGGGGGGTGGGGGAATGCGCTGGGGTTGTGGGATGGAAATCCTATAAAATTGGATTGTGATGATCATTGTACAACTACAAATGTAATAAATTCATTGAGTAATAAAAAAGAAAGAAAGAAAAGTGCTAAACAAAAAATAAAATTAAATAAATAAATAAATAAATAAATAAATAAATAAATAAAACTAATCACAAAAGTGACATCCCATCACCCTTACTGTATTCCATTGGTTAGAAATAAGTCTACAACTAGACCCACCCTCCCCTTGAGGGTTATATTAGTGTTCAGGGGTATGCTGTAACCAAAGGTCCCCAAAGGGGACCATCTCAGGAACCTTAATGTCTCATGAATTATCTGCAGGGTTTGCCCAACAACAAATAAGAAGGGCAGGTGGATAAGGAAGAGGAAAAAAGAGTGTTTTCTGTACAGTATGAGTCAGCTGTTTTCACTTGGGATTTCTAAGCTAGCAAGCGTGTAGAGGATAGCTGAGAAATTTTTTTAAAAAAGGATAGATCTAGGGTCTGTTGTAAAGCTAGTTGAACTTGTGTAGACAAGTGCTTAAGTCACCTAAGGGACGAGATCAACAAAGAAGTCGTCCTCTGGCTACCAGATTGGAATCAGAGGTGGGACATGGATTGGAGAGGTAGGGAGTGACTGCTAGAGACTGGTTAAGGAGGCTGCTGAATTGCCCAATCAAGACTTGCCCTTTAGAATGTAAATTCGTACCACCACTGTGGAAAACAAACAGTACAGAGGTTCCTTAAAAAACTAAAAATAGAGCTACCATATGATCCAACAATCTCACACCTGGGCGTATATCCAGAAAAGATGAAAGCTCTGATTTGAAAAGATACATGCACCCCAGTGTTCATAGAAGCACTATTTACAATAGCCAGGACATGGAAACAACCTAAATGTCCATCAACGGATAATTGGTTTAAGATGTGGTGTGTGTGTGTTTGCGTGTGTGTGTATATATATGTGATATATATGTGTGTGTATATATATATCATAGTGTTTGTGAGGATGTGGGTTTGATCCCTGGCCTTGCTGAGTGGGTTAAGGATCCAGTGTTGCTGAAAGTTGTGGTGTAGGTCACAGATGTGGCTCAGATCCAGCGTTGTAGTGGCGGTGGCATAGGCTGGCAGCTGCAGCTCCGATTTGACTCCTAACCCAGAAACTTCCATATGCTGCAGGTATGGCCATAAAAAGAATTTTTAAAAAACTGGAGTTCCCGTCGTGGCACAGTGGTTAACAAATCCGACTAGGAATCAGGAGGTTGCAGGTTCGATCCCTGGCCTTGCTCAGTGAGTTAAGGATCCGGTGTTGCCGTGAGCTGTGGTGTAGGTCACAGACGCGGCTTGGATCCCGCGTTGCTGTGGCTCTGGCATAGGTTGGCGGCTATAGCTCCGATTAGACCCCTAGCCTGGGAACCTCCATATGCCACAGGAGTGGCCCTAGAAATGGCAAAAAGACAAAAAAAAAAAAAAAGTGTGTGTGTGTATGTATGTCATACACACACAATGGGATAGTTCTCAGCCATAAAAAAAAAAATGAAATATTGCCATTTGCAGCAAAATGGAAGGAACTAGAGAATCTCATAGTAAGTGAAGTAAGTCAGAAAGAGAAAGACAACTACCATGTGATATCACTTACAAGTAGAACCTAAAATATAACACAAATGAACTTATCTACAAAATAGAAACAGGCTCATGGAAATAGAAAACAGACTTGTAGTTGCCAACAAGGCGGGGTTGAGAAGGGAAGGATTGGGGGTTTGGGATTAGTGGATACAAACTCTTATATATAGAGTGGACAAGCAACAAGGTCATACTACATCGCACAGGGAAATATTGTAAATATCCTGTGATAAACCATAATGGAAAAGAATATGAAATGTATAGTATAACTGAATATGAATGTATAGTTTAACTGCATCACTCTGCAGAAATTGACAACACTGTAAATCAACTATATTTCAATAAACTTTTCAAAAAAGCATGATATATTGCCATTTATAGCAACATGTATGGACCTAGAAAATATACCATGTGTATATATATATGGTCAGACAGAGAAAAGAGAAATATCATATGATACCTTTATATGTGGAATCTGGAAAATAATACAAATGAATCTATATACAAAACAGAAACAGACTCATAGACAGAAAATAAACTTGTGGCTATCAAAGGGGAAACAGAGAGGGCAGAGGAATACATTGGGAGTATGGCATCAACAGATACCAACCACTACATATAAATAAGATAAGCAACAAGGATTACTGTATAACCCAGGGAAATATGTTCAATACTTTACGATAACCTATAATGGAAAATAATCTGAAAATATATACATGTGAATGATTGCATCACTTTACTCTATACTTAAATTATTGCCCCTTAAACGGCAAAATATATGTAGAGAGAGAAAAAGGGCTTGACCTGAGAGATAATCAGGAGGAGGAAGCACCAGTCGTCTTCTCTCAGCATCTACCCCACCTTCGTGTGGTAACTGCACCCCGCTTTAGGGAAGCAAACAAAAACTTCACCTTGTGTTTTAAGCTCAGGACTCCAGGGTAGGACACATGATCTAAGTCATTAACTTGTTTTGTTCCCTGGGCCCCTTTTCCTGGAGGAGCACATGACCCTCATCAGGACAATCAGGCCATCAAGACCCAATTCTGGGACTTCTGTAAGAAATCTCCCCCCTGCTAGATGAAGTGGTGTGATGATGGGAGCCTGGAATGGCCCAGGCTCCCATAGACCTGGGATGGAGCCCCCTACCTGCCTGAGAGGATGTAGAGCCTATAACTGGATCCTGGTAGCATCTTCTGAGCAGCTGAGTTAAGGGGTTAAGATACCCAGGGAACCTCAGGACAGCCAAAGTTTCAAGCTCCTGAATCCCAGTACAGCCGGCCTCACAGAACCTACAGCAAGAGCCAGTGGGAGATTCAAGGCTGTCCCAGGACCCTCGGCAAATTGAATCCTCAGGTCTTCATATCTGTTTCTCTGCCCTTGTCAACTTTCAGATGCTGTCAACTGGCCTTTCCCTTACCTCCCCCCTGCCCCAAGGTCCTGACCAGCTCTGAACATCTCTCTCAGTGGGGCCCCCAAAGTCATGATCTCTAGTCAGCCTGCAAATCACCTGACCTTGAGCTAGATGTCTGGCAGCTAGGGTAGAGTGTGGCAGGGGAGGGGCTTAGGGCCCCTTGGAGGTAGGCTCTATGAGGGGCAGGCAACCCACTTGACAATCAGGTCCGGCTTGTGTGAGAGCCAATTCTGTTTCCAGAGTGGCAGTCTGGAGCTTTGAGCACTTTTTGGTCCCTCTGCCCAACCCTTGTAGCTTCCCACCAGATATACATCGAATTATAGCTCTCGAACCCCGGATTTCCCTGGTCAAGTGAGGCTGAGCAACCTGACATCCCACAATCCTGTGCTCCAGGGACCCAGACCTCCCCCCAGCACACAGACTACTTCAGAGAAGCCTGAGAATGCGCACCGAGTCATCTGCACTATGCTGTTTATTGTCACATTACCCATGGGACAGGGGCGGACAGGGAGGGGAGCCTCCAGGCGGAGAGGCGGAAGGAAAGGGGAGGTGGGAACTCTGCCTTCCTCCAGGCTGGTGCCTGTGGGAGCTCGGCCACCAGCGGGACACCCTTAGATGCAGGCACAGTGCTGGGTGAGAAGGTTGGGCACCGTCTCGTACTTGAAAGAGTAACCTCCATCCGAGGTGGTGCGAACGCGTAGGGACCTCATGGTCCCCGGGAGAGCAGCGCAGCAGGGCTGAGCCCCTGGCACCAACAACAGGGGCTGGACAGGGGTAGGGGGGGCCCCAGGGACAGACAGGGGCAGGTTGGGCAGGGTCGGCAGCCCGCAGCCCCCGTGACAGTAGTGGAAGATGAAACTGGGAGGGTGCACGATCCACCGGTCCCAGCCCAGCTCCTGGAAGGAGATGTTGAGGGAAGCTCTGTGGCAGTCGGCGTGCACAGCGGGTTCCTCCGGGGGCCTCTGCAGCAGGCGCAGCGCGGCGGGGGACCAAGGCCAGGGCAGAGGGGCGGTGGAGCGTCGGGCCCTCTCCCCTCCGCTGGGTGGCCTGGCCCGAGTGTGGGCCACCAGGAAGGGGGTGGCCTCGGGCCGGGCTGAGCAGGAACAGAGAGGACAGCGCAGCAGCAGCACCAGGACTGGGTGGGTCAACAAAGGGAGGGCAGAGGCGGCCAGGTGCAGCACAGCCCAGCGAGGGGGTGCCTGGCCTAGTGACATGGGCACAGCCACAGGACCCCTGGATGACAGTGCCAACAGGTCCAGCAGGGGCCCAGAGCTATTGGCGGCTGCCATTCCCTGTCTGTCCAGTCCCGTGTGGAACCACAGCTGAGCTGAAGTCACCTGGCGGCTGCGTGTGTGCTGGGACGGCCGGAATACATATGTGAAGAGGCCCTCCTCAGCCTCCCGGGCCAGCTCTCCAGCAGCTGGCTCGTCCCCACAGCGGGCACCTGCAGGAGGCAGAAGGAAGGGAGAGGGCAGCCCTGACTGGCAGAACCTGGGACCCCTCCTCCTCAACAGGCAGGATCTGGCTGCCACTCAGGAGCCTGCCAAGCACTCAGTTCTTCCCAAGTCTTGGGAGAATGGAAGGACGCGCCCGCTCCCCATTTGTTATTCCATTATCAAGGGACTTTAAAAACACCAGACGTTAAAAAAAACAATAATAAAAACTAAAAAAAAAGGGAGTTCCTGCTGCGGCTCGGTAGTAACAAACTCGACTGGTGTCCGTGAGGACACGGGTTTGATCCCTGGCCCTGATCAGTGGGTTAAGGATCTGGAGTTGCCAAGAGCTGAGGTATAGGTCGCAGACGAGGCTCAGATTCCACGTTGCTGTGGCTGTGGTGTAGGCCAGCAGTTGTAGCTCTGATTCAACTCCTAGACCCCTAGCCTGGGAACGGCCATGTGCCATGGATGCATCCTTAAAAACACCAAAGAAGAAAAAAAAATACATTTCCAACTTCTCTCTGAAGTGGTTTTAGCAATCAGTATTTTCATCAGCGATATGTAGGCGCTTTCTCCGTTCTCCAATGCCTGGAATTGTTAGTTGGATTTAAATTTTTGTTCATCTGAGACTATGAAATGGTACTTTGAATGATGTGCACACAGGCATTTGCTGTATTACTCTTTATATCTTTTTACATGTCAGAAATACTGCATGGAAAATTCTTTAAAATAGGGAGTTCCCTGGTGGTCTAATGGTTAGGATTCAGTGCTTTCACCACTGCAGCCCAGGTTCAAACTCTGTTCTGGGAACTGAGATCCCACATCAAGTCACCACACGCCATGGCCAAAAAGAAAAAAGAAAAGAAATTCTTTAAAAAGACCAGTTAGGATTCCTCCTATGTCTCAACAGGATGGGCAACGTCTCTGGAGAGCTGGGACGCAGGTTCAATCCCCAGTCCAGCACAGTGGGTTAAGGATCCAGTGTTGCTGCAGCTACTGAGTAGGTCACAACCGTGGCTGAGATCTGATCCCTGGCCTGGGAACTCCATATGCTGTGAGGCAGTCAACATAGAGAAAAGAAAAAAAAAAAAAGAAAAAAAGAAAGAAAGCAGGTTAACAGCAAGAGGGAGGAGGAGAAAGGATACAGCTCAGAATAAAGGACAGTTCTTCCTAAGAAAGTAGAGTTGGCATCCTTACCCTGAAAGGCATATAGACTGTACCAAACAGTCATGAACCAGCACTAGCTGAAGTACTGACAATTGAAGCTTCACTGTTAAGTGGATTATCTCATTATAAACCTCACGACAGAAAAATAAGGTATATACTTTAAAGCTGGGTCACTTTGCTGTACAGCGGAAATTGATAGGACATTGCAAATCAACTGTAATTTTAAAAAATAAAAAATAAAGTCGATCCCTCAAAAATAAGTAATAACTCGGATTTAAATTCCAAACAAAACACAAATAAAATAAACCTCACAATAATTGATCCATTTTGCAGATAAGAAAACTGAGGGTTAAAAAGACGAAGTGCCACTTAACCACTGCGTGGCCAGGCTGGGATTCTGCCTGACCCCCTAAAGCCACACTTTCACTCACTGTGCCTCACGGGTGTCGGAAGCGCAGGGAGAAAGGGAATCCTCTCTGAGAGAAAAGTGGACCAGATTATGAGAGAGTCTATCCAGGAGTTCCCACTATGGCTCAGCCTGACTAGCATCGATGAGGACACAGGTTTGATACTGGCCTCGCTCAGTGGATTAAGGATCCGGCGTTGCCGTGAGCTCTGGTGTAGGTCACAGACGCTGCTCAGATTCTGCATTGCTGTGGCCGTGGCATAGGCCAGAGGCTACAGCTCTGATTCGATCCCTAGCCTGGGAACCTACATATGCCACAAGTGCAGGTACAGCCCTAAAAAGACAAAAATAAATAAGTAAATAAACAAGAAAGTCTAGCCAAAGGGAGGCTTTACTCATTGAGTCAGTGGAACACAGGGAGGTGAGAAGGAAACTCCCAAGCTTCCCAACTAATCTTCCTCCTGCATTCTAGATACCTTCTCAAGTCTCAGTTACTTGGGGCTAAAGAAACAGTGTTTGGAGTGGGGAGCAAAAGCAAAGATAGAAGGAAAGATGGCAGGAAGGGGCCCACACCCAGATATCTCCTTCTAGAGACTCTTGGCCACCCAATCCACTGTCTCCCACATGCCCCCGATGAGCCACACACTCTAGATGCCCCATCTCACTCCACCCTGAGAGGTAGGCATTACCGCCCATCTTACAGAAGAGGAGACAGAGGCTCAGCAAGGTTCAGTAACTGGTCCATGGTTACAAAGCCAGTTGAGTGGCAGGTCTGGGATTCAAATCCAGACAGGCCTGGCTCCCAAGCCCATGGTATGCCACACTGTTTCTCAAAGTCAAGGTGCCAGTTCCCCACCCTCATTACCTGTAGCCGGGAAAAGGATGGCCTGGGAGACATCCTCCTCCTCGGGCTCAGAGCCCCTGCGCATGAAGCCCCCCACAGCATGTCTTCGGGGCAGACGCCTGACTCCAGGATCCCCACCTTCCCCAGTCACTGCCGGGGGTCCCAAGGCATCCAGGAACAGAGCCCTCACCTTGGCCAGGACAAGCTCCCGGTCCAGCTCCGGGCCCTGGCAGCCATGCCCACTCCGTGGGGCCAACAGCAAGAGGAGCAGCTGAGGCCACATAGCTCACCTGGCCCTGCCAACGGTGAACCCACACCCAGCCCTGTGCCCCTTCTGTCAGGGTCTGCCCAGGGCCTCCCCAATCTCCCCTCCCCATCCCACCAGCCGCCCTCTTCTACCTTTCTCACCCCAGTCTTCCCAGCCCTTCCCACGCCCTGCAGTCCGAGTTGCCCCTGCCCATGGCATTGAGACCTCCTATCTCTGACGCAGATGTCTGTGGCCCTGAGCCTTATCTCCCACTCCCGCCAGGAATGTGGGGGTGGGGGGGGCGGGTGAGGCTTTTCACCCCGAGTGACCTGACCCACACACACAACTCCCTGCCCCCCCCCCCCAACACACACACAAAGTTACAACCCAGCATCCAGCACAGAGGTGACATCAGGTGGGACAGGAGTCTGGAAGCTGGGGTCTGCCAATTCCTAACAAAGTTATTTGTCAGGAAGACAGGACAAGCCAGGCCCTCGGACCTTCAGGGTCTCCTTTCAACCAAGCAGCTGCTGGGCCAGTCCTGGGGGGAAGGGCTGGGGCATGAGCTAGAACTGGGGGTAGGGTGGGGGGCAGGTGGTCCCCCCTGCTCTATACTTAGCCTGGAGGAGCCTGTCTGGGCTCTTGTCCTCCAGCTGTGTCATCAGAGAATATTTTTGGGATTGGCAGCTGCAGGCGCCTCTGCCACTCAGGCCCAAGCCTGGCGGGCGGTTGGGGACCTGGCGGCTGGAGGTGGGAGGGAGGAGGGGAAGGGGCCCTGGCTGTGGGAGGGGACTGGGAAGACTGGCTCTCCGGAGCAGGAAGCCAGGCCGCAGGCAAAGGAGGCTGCGGGGCCCCTCGCTGGAGAGGCAAACAGGAAGGACTGCCCCCTGAGCCCTGGGTCCCCGGCCCGGGAATCGCCGCCACCGCAGAGCCGCAGCTCCCGGCCGAGGGTAAGGAGACGAGCCGGGAGCGGGCGGCCAGGGGAGAGTTCCGCGGGCCCCGTCACCCGGTCCCAGGCGAGCCCCGCCTCCCGGGCTCCCGCGGCCGCGATGAAGGCGGGCTCGGGGGATCAGGGGAGCCCCCCGTGCTTCCTGCGCTTCCCGCGGCCCGTGCGGGTGCTAAGCGGCGCGGAGGCCGAGCTCAAGTGCGTGGTGCTGGGGGAGCCGCCGCCCACTGTCGTGTGGGAGAAGGGCGGGCAGCCCCTGGCGGCCTCGGAGCGCCTGAGCTTCCCGGCGGACGGCGCCGAGCACGGCCTGCTGCTGAGCGGCGCGCTGCCCACCGACGCGGGGGTTTACGTGTGCCGCGCCCGCAACGCGGCTGGAGAGGCCTATGCAGCGGCTGCCGTCACCGTGCTGGAGCCGCCGGCTCCCGAGCCCGAGCCCCAGCCCGCCGAGCGCCCGCTGCCGCCGCCCGGGGCCGGAGAGGGCGCCCCGGTGTTCCTGACGGGGCCCCGGTCCCAGTGGGTGCTGCGGGGGGCGGAGGTGGTGCTGGAATGCCAGGTGGGGGGCCTCCCCGAGCCCACGCTGTACTGGGAGAAAGACGGGATGGCGTTGGACGAAGTGTGGGACAGCAGCCACTTCGCGCTCGAGCCGGGCCGCACCGAGGGCCGCCCAGGAGCGAGCCTGGCGCTGCGCATCCTGGCGGTGCGGCTGCCGGACTCGGGCGTCTACGTGTGCCACGCCCGCAACGCGCACGGCCACGCGCGGGCCGGCGCGCTGCTGCAGGTGCACCAGCCCCCCGAGAGCCCGCCCGAGGACCCCGACGAGGTCCCCAAGCCCGTGGTGGAGCCACTCAAGTGTGCGCCCAAGACCTTCTGGGTAAACGAGGGCAAGCACGCCAAGTTCCGCTGCTACGTGATGGGCAAGCCTGAGCCCGAGATCGAATGGCACTGGGAGGGCCGCCCGCTGCTCCCCGACCGCCGTCGCCTCATGTACCGCGACCGCGGTGGCGGCTTCGTGCTCAAGGTGCTCTACTGCCAGGCCAAGGACCGCGGCCTCTACGTGTGCGCCGCTCGCAACTCGGCGGGCCAGACGCTCAGTGCTGTGCAGCTGCACGTCAAAGGTACCGCGGCGCCCCCGGGCGGCCAGAGCCCTGGGGAGGGACCTCCAGCGTCCTCCCAGACCCTCCCCACTCCAACCCCACTCACTGCCCAGAAGATGGCGGGGCTAAGGAAGGTCGAATATTAAAATGCCATTTCCCACCCACCTCCCAGCCCCCAGGGATTCCGATCTAATTGGCCTCCAAGTCCTCCGAGAACATCTTAGCAGCCCCCCCCCCCAAGATTGTGAAGCAGAAAGTGGAAAACCACTCTTTAATAAAGGACTTCAAGGAATGATAGATGTACAGACCCAGAGGGGCCCAGAACTCTTGTAGTCCAGTGGTTTTCAACCTCTTTGTTATTTTCACCGATCCCCCAATGGAAATCCTATCTGGGGCCCCACCATCTAAGGCAGATGAAAGGATCGGTTTATTTTATTTTGCTTTTTAGGGCCACACCCGCGGCATATGGAGGTTCCCAGGCTAGGAGTCAAATCAGAGCTGTAGCTGCCAACCTATGCCACAACCACAGCCACATCAGACCCGAGGGGTGTCTTCGACCTATACCACAGCTCAGGGCAAGGCCAGATCCTTAACCCACTGAGCAAGGTCAGGGATCGAACCTGCATCCTCATGGATGCTAGTCAGATTCGTTTCCACTGAGCCAGGAAGTAATCTCTGAAAGGATCATTTTATAGGTGTAGATTTTTCAGTCCAAATGTAGAACATGTATTTACAAAACGAACCTGTGAGAACAAGGGGTCTTTTTTATTGAATATACAGTTTAACGTCCATAACCAGGTCTAGTCTGTGAGCCCTGTGGGGAAGGCCTAGCTGTAGGCCTCACATTGAGAAACTGCTGATTTACAACAAAGGACAACTTGAGGGAGGAAAAAAAAAAAAATGCCCTGCAGTTTTTGACTATTCTTTCATTAGACTGCTCTCCAGTTTTGCAAGACAAGGAAAGTGAAGGAGAGGAAATTTATATTTCAAAATTGAGTCCCCATCAGTGTCTAATTTAATGCTTACATTGCGCATAAATAGAAAATTCAGGAGGGGGAAAAAAAAAACCTCTCCCCACTCACAGTGAAAGTTAAAGCTCTCCATAAGTTAAACCTCTCCAACTCACAACATTATACCTTCACTAGCTATTACCCAAGGTTTCCCTCAGAGGAAAAAAGTTGGCACATCCCCTGGGTCCTGCCTGGCACACAGTCAGGCATGCAGCACCTGTGCTGCCGTGGTGGCCTCTCAGGTACAGTCAGTGTGCACAAACTAACCCCCTGGACAGAAAATAGCCCACGGTGAAAGCAGAGCTTCCAGAGCCACCCAGCAAGACAGTCATGCTCCCCCAGCAGCCCACCTGAATCCACTGGCCATTCCTATTGTCATGCTTTTTCTTTGTTTGGATTTGTTTGTTTGTTTGTTTTGGGGGCCGTACCTGTAGCATATGGAAGTTCCCAGACTAGGGGTTGAATTGGAGCTGCAGCTGCCGGCCTACACCAGAGCCACAGCAACACCAGATCCAAGCCACATCTGCAACCTACACTGCAGCTCACAGCAAAGCTGGATCCTTAACCCACTGAGCAAGGCCAGGGATCAAACCCGCATCCTCACAGATACTAGTCAGATCCATTACAGCTGAGCCACAGCAGGAAGTCCCACCATCATGCTTTCTTTTTGTAAAATGCAGTTTTGAAAGTAGATAAAATACTTTCACAATGAAATGCAGCTCAAACCCTTGCAGAATTTTGGGCGTGCCTGTGAGGGGCCCCAGGAAACAGTTTGAAAATCACTGATGTGGTCCAAGCCCTTCCATCCCTTTCTCTGCTTTACAAGTAAAGAAACTGAGGCCCAGAATCCCAAAAATGGCCTTAGGCAAGGTGGACATGGCTAGTGAGTGTTAGGGTCAGATGACAATTTGGGGTCGTCTGACTTCCCTTCTGGGGGTTTCTCTGATGCCACAGTGCCTGCTGGCTCTGCGAGAAGAGCAAACTGGCCTAAGCTAATGTGGGTTTAGGCAGTGGCTGATGGGAGGAGAGTCTTTCTCCAGGTCTGGCTCTCTCCAGAGCCTTCTCTCGGCTTTCCGTTCTCCACAGAGCCCCGCTTCCGCTTCACCAGGCCCCTGCAGGACGTGGAGGGCCGGGAGCATGGGATTGCAGTGCTGGAGTGTAAAGTCCCCAACTCCCGCATTCCCACGGCCTGGTTCCGCGAGGACCAGCGGCTGCTGCCCTGCCGCAAGTACGAGCAGATCGAGGAGGGCGCCGTCCGGCGCCTCATCATCCACAGGCTGAAAGCGGATGACGAGGGCGTCTACCTGTGCGAGATGCGTGGCCGGGTGCGCACCGTGGCCAACGTGACGGTCAAAGGTCGGCTGGCCAGCGGGAGGAGGCCGGACCGAGGCAGGCGGATGCCCAGACCGCAGGCTGATGGCCTCCCCTCTGCATCTCAGGGCCCATCCTGAAGCGCCTGCCCCGGAAGCTCGACGTCTTCGAAGGAGAGAACGCGGTGCTGCTGGTGGAGACGGGCGAGGCTGGGGTGGAAGGGTGCTGGACCCGAGATGGGGAGGACCTGCCTGCCATCTGCCAGAGCAGCTCCGGCCACATGCATGCCCTGGTCCTGCCAGGGGTCACCCGAGAGGATGCTGGCGAGGTCACCTTCAGCCTGGGCAACTCCCACACCACCACTCTGCTCAGAGTCAAATGTGAGGGCATGAGAGCCCCTAGGCAGACTCCTCCAGGGCTGGACAGAGGGTCAGGGCAGGCGGGTGACCAGATGCCAGGGGGGGGCTAGTAAAGCAGATCTAAGGTCAGAGGGCTGTGGGAGGCTGGAGCAGGGCTCAGATGCAAACCCTGCCTTTGTCTCAGGCGTCAAGCACAACCCTCCTGGCCCCCCGCTGTTGGTGGAGATGTTTAAGGGCCACAAGAACACGGTCCTACTGACCTGGAAGCCTCCCGAACCAGCTCCTGAGACCCCCTTCATCTACCGGCTGGAGCGGCAGGAAGTGGGCTCAGAAGACTGGATCCAGTGCTTCAGCATTGTGAAAGCTGGCGCTGTGGAGGTGCCCGGAGACTGTGTGCCCTCCGAGGGCGACTACCGCTTCCGCATCTGCACCGTCAGCGAACACGGCCGCAGTCCCCACGTTGTGTTCCACGGGTCTGCTCACCTCGGTGAGTCGGTCCTGCCAGCCCGGCCTATCAGCAGCTGTACCCCAAGTCTTGCCCGCCCCATCACCCTCCTCCCTTCCCTGGCCCTCAGTCCTTGGCCTGTTATCTGTCTTCTACCTGCCGATTTCCCCCTCTGCGCCGCCCCCCCCCCACCCCTGCCCCGGTTCTGATGGCTGCAATCTGTCCCCATCTCAGTGCCCACAGCTCGCCTGGTGGCTGGTCTAGAGGACGTGCAGGTATATGACGGGGAAGATGCCGTCTTCTCCCTTCATCTCTCCACCATCATCCAGGGCACCTGGTTCCTTAATGGGGAAGAGCTCAAGAGTCATGTGCCAGAGGGCGAGGTGGAGCCTGGGGCCCTGCGGTACCGTGTGGAGAAGAAGGGCCTGCAGCACAGACTCATCCTGCAAGCTGTCAAGCACCAGGACAGCGGGGCCCTGGTCGGCTTCAGCTGCCCAGGCGTGCAGGACTCAGCCGCCCTCACCATCCAAGGTTGGTGCTGGTGGGGACCAGGGTGGGCAGACAGGATCAAGGACATAGAAATCCCTTTGGCAAAATGAGGCAGATGCTGGTCCCACGTTTCACATCTGGGCAAGGAGAGTACGGAGCACCTGCGGTGAGCTCCGATAGAAAGCTTAGTGACCCAGAAGGCCTGATTCCAGCGCATGCACAGCGTAGAGGGAACTGCTTGTCATTTTCATCAGCATCATTTTGGGGAGCACTTTTCGGTTTGCAAAATTCTGTCATATTTGTCATCTCAGAGACACAGACCCAGGAGGCCCCTGGTCCTTGACTGCTTCGTGTCCTGTCGTGTAATCAATAATGCTATCAGAGCAACTTCCTGTGTGCCAGGCACAGCCCTAGGCACTTTACGTGTGTTAATTGGCACAGTCCTCTCCACAGCCCTCAGGATAGATTCTTTTGTCATCCCATTTTACATATGGGAAAACTGAGGCACAGAACCTTTCAGGGTCTTGGCCAAAGTCACAAAGCTAATGAGCTCTAGTGTTGGATTATGGACCCAGGGTGTCTGGCTCCAGAATCACACGCTGTCCCCTGGGGAAACAGGGAGGGCGAGGGAGTGAGGTTTCCTTAAGGACAACAGTTCAAAGTAGGGGTCTGGGGAGTTCCCGTCGTAGTGCAACGGAAGGGAATCTGACTAGGAACCATGAGGTTGCAGGTTGATCCCTGGTCTTGCTCAGTGGGTTAAGGATCCAGTGTTGCTATGAGCTGTAGTGTAGGTCGCAGAAGCGGGTCAGATCTGATGTTACTGTGGCTGTGGTATAGGCTGGCAGAAGCGGGTCAGATCTGATGTTACTGTGGCTGTGGTATAGGCTGGCAGAAGCGGGTCAGATCTGATGTTACTGTGGCTGTGGTATAGGCTGGCAGCTGTAGCCTCTGACGGGATCCCTAGCCTGGGAACCTCTGTACGCCATGGGTGCAGTTCTAAAAAGCAAAACATAAATTAAAACAAAACAAAACAAAAAAGCAGGGGTCTAGCATTTGCCACTGCACCATTGCTGGAGTTTGTAAGGCCAATCAAGGAATTCCTCAGTGCCCACGGGCAGAGCCTCGAGGCAGTAAGTTGCCAGCATCCCGTGAGGGGGGCAGAGTAAGAAATAACCAGCAACCAGAGCAGCATTTCTGAAATGCAACCCAGGGGGATTCTCCTATGGCGCAGCAGGTTAAGGATCTGACATTGTCACTGCAGCAGCTTGGGTTGCTGCTGTGGCATGGGTTCGATCCCTGGCCCGGAAACTCCCACCTGCTGCAGGCGAAGCAAAAAATAAAGAAAGAAAACTAAACTAAACTAAAATGCAACCCAGAGTCGCCAACATCAGAGCCATCTGGAGGGCTGGTTTAAAGTGCAGATTCCCAGGCCCTTGCATGCTCAAGGGGAGGGGCCTAAGAATCTGAATTTTTAGCAGCCTCCCTGAGAATTCTTATGCACACTAAAACCACTGCTCTGAAGAGTTGGTGTGTAAAAGCAAAACTTTTTTTTTTTTTTTGGTCTTTTGCCTTTTCTAGGGCCACTCCCGCAGCATATGGAGGTTCCCAGGCTAGGAGTCGAATCGGAGCTGTAGCCGCCTGCCTACACCAGAGCCACAGCAATGCGGGATCCGAGCCGCGTCTGCAACCCACGCCACAGCTCACGGCAATGCCGGATCCTCAACCCACTGAGCAAGGCCGGGACCAAACCTGCAACCTCATGGTTCCTAGTCAGATTCGTTAACCACTGCGCCATGACGGGAACTCCAGCAAAACTATTTTTTAAATCTCAGATGCATCAACAGCAGTCACCTGGCCTGATGTGCCCACCCCCCTACCCTGAACCCAGGCCCCAGAGGGGGTGCTTACTGGGGTAGCGGAGCACAGCTAAGGCGCTGCATGTGACCACGCCTCTCTATGCAGAGAGCCCGGTGCACATCCTGAGCCCCCAGGACAAGGTGTCGTTGACCTTCACGACCTCGGAGAGGGTGGTGCTGACCTGTGAGCTCTCCCGGGTGGACTTCCCAGCGAGCTGGTACAAGGACGGGCAGCGGGTGGAGGAGAGTGAGTCGCTGGTGGTGAAGCTGGATGGACGCAAACACCGCCTGATTCTGCCCGAGGCCCAAATCCAGGACAGCGGCGAGTTTGAGTGCAGAACGGAAGGGGTCTCAGCTTTCTTCAGCGTCACGGTCCGAGGTCAGGGACCACGGTAGCCTGGGCTCCCTCAGCTGAAGCTGATCCTGAGGCTGTGTGACCCCTGCGCCCTGGCCTGCCTGCTTGGGGTGGGGTGTCCCTTCTGGGGAAGGGGTGCCCTGGTGGGCTAAGGGATATGATTTCAGATCACACTGCTCATGCGTGGCCCTCTAGCACACTAGACCCCCACATACCCTCTGCTGGGGAAGAGTGGGGGAAACTCCATTCAATTAAGGGGAGGGGGAGGTAAGAGCCAACATTTGTTGGGCACCTGCTAGCCACATCCTGGGCTGAATACTAAGAAAGTACACTGTCACTTAATCTTCACAACTGCATGTGTGGCAATATAGCTCCAATCACAGGGGAAGAAATTGAAGCTCAGAGAGGTTATGTATCTTGCCCAATGGCACACAGACAGAAAACACCCTAGCTGGGTTCACATCCAGAACTGCTTATTCCACCACCCCAGGCAGCCAGAGTCAAAGGGAAGCTTTAGATTCAGTGGTCCAGAAGTTCTAGAAGCCAGTCTCTGTTCTGGCTTCTTCAGAACCACTCTGAAAGCCTGTTATAAGTGCATAGCCCCAGGGTCTTCCAGCCTCCTGAGCCAGAATATCCAGCATGGAATCCACTCTGAGAAGACAACTCAATCTTTTCACTTTGAGTGGAAATCCTGTTTCAGCCCCATTGCCGGGAGGTCCTCTGACCTCTGCCTGAATAGCCCCAGTGATGGGGAACTCACTACCGATAGGGAGCACTGTCCCGCTGTAGCACTGCTAAGTCATTCTCACCTCCTGCCTGACCTGGGGCCAGGCACTGGGGGCTTCATTGTAAAAGCAGCAGCTACCATGACCCTGACGTGATGCGACGGAGACCACCTCACAGTCTAGACAAAGGCCTTCTGTGTCCCCACCCAGCCCCCTCTGAGCCTCTGGGGACTCACAGAGCATTCAGGTGCCACGTGACCTCCTGTCCCATCTCACCTGTCGCACCCTCAGTATTCCATGTCCTTGCACAGCCTGGCCTTAACCCTCCCAGTGTCCTCCCAGGAGACTGTCTCCTGGCCAAGTGGCCAGCGTGGGCTCCTGTCTCCCACGTGTGGGTGTCTGTGTGACCCCATCTCTGTTTCCCCCCCAGACCCCCCAGTGCACATCCTGGACCCCCGGGAGCACGTGTTTGTGCATGCCATAACATCGGAGTGCGTCATGCTGACCTGTGAGGTGGACCGGGAGGGCGCCCCTGTCCACTGGTACAAGGACGGGCAGGAAGTGGAGGAGAGTGACTTCGTGGTGCTGGAGAACGAGGGGGCCCATCACCGCCTCGTGCTGCCTGCTGCCCAGCCTCCGGATGGGGGCGAGTTCCAGTGCGTTGCTGGGGACGAACGCGCCTACTTCACTGTCACCATCACAGGTGGGGTTCTGGGTGGGCTGAGGGCGGGGAAGGTGTCCCCTGCCCTTGCCCCCCGCAACTGTCCCTGCTTCCTTCCCCCTAGCTGATCACACACCCTCCCCTTTTCCTCCCCAACCCACGGTCTGCACCCTGAGGTTCAGTCACCTACAGAAAACGCATTGTCATAAACCTACCAGTCACAGCCGCACAAGTCATAGCACAGGGAAGCCTACCTTCTGTGTTCTGAAGACCCCTGCGGAGGGACCTTTAGAGATGGCAGTGCTACCATGGGGCAGGGTCGAGGGGGGGGGTTGAGTCCAGGCACTAGAAGGGGTCTGGGCCTGCAGGAGACCCAGTCCATCTGGGCACCCAACCTTCCTCCCCCCAGTCCTGCCCTTCATACTGTCCCTGTCCCAAGCCAGAGAATGTCGTGTTTCTAGAGCTGAGGCTGACACCATGGTCCCCACTGGGCCGCTGTGACCCTGATGTGACTCTGGTCATGCCTCCAGCTATGGGTCCAAGCAGCTGTGAGCCACGGTCCAAGGGAGGCCTCTCTTCTTCAACACGCAGCCCACTTTGCAGGAGTAGGGAACAGGCGTGGATCAGGTGGGGCAGCCGGGCACCTCGGCCCTTGCCCTTGATGCCCGGCCGCGCTGTCCCTGTCCTCCAGACGTCTCCTCGTGGATCGTGTACCCCAGCGGCAAGGTGTACGTGGCAGCCGTGCGCCTGGAGCGCGTGGTGCTGACCTGCGAGCTGTGCCGGCCCTGGGCCGAGGTGCGCTGGACCAAGGATGGTGAAGAGGTGGTGGAGAGTCCGGCGCTGCTCCTACAGAAGGAGGACACCGTCCGCCGCCTGGTGCTGCCCGCCGTCCAGCTGGAGGACTCCGGCGAGTACTTGTGTGAAATCGATGATGAGTCTGCCTCTTTCACCGTCACTGTCACAGGTGTGGACCCACCCCAGCTGCCCAGGGTCACCAGGGGAGCAATTCTGAGCCTTTGGGGGAGCTGGCCGTAGCCCCTAGCCAGGACACTGGGGAGAATGGGGGCGGGACTGCAGGTGCATGGACTGGGGTTTCTGCCAGAAGAGCCCAGGGTCCCTGTGTGAGTAAGCAGCCTCCTCTCCTCGCCCAAGGCCAAGAACAGCTGTGCTCCATGGGTTCATTTGCCAAGCACTTGCCATGTGCCAGGCACTGCATCAGGCGGTGCGGGTCACTGGTGCATAAGGCAGCTGCGGTCCCTGTTGTCAGAGAGCTGCCCGTCTAGCTGGGGAGGCAGCCGTTAACCAGGGGTCGCAAACGGGCCGTCCCTAGGGCCCCATCCAGCGCCCAGATGTGTTTTGTTTGGCCTGCAGAGTCTTACCAAAGTCAGGACAGTTCAAATAACAACCCGGAGTTATGCGTCCTCTTGAAAAAGCCGAAGAGCCGGCGTCTCTGGTCCCGCTTCCCCCCGTGGCGATGAGCAGCTGGCGCTGAGTAGCAGCTGCCCCCATAACAGGGGGCCCACATTCCTCGGTCCCATCCTCCCCGCCGTTCCTTTTTTGCCTCCCCCCAGATCGCTTCAGCCACTGACCTAACCTACCTACCTGGCCGCTGTGGGCATTTGAGTTTGCGACCCCTGCGTTTAACCAATAAACACGCAAATAAATGTACAGCGACACCTCGTGACAAAGTGCTGTGAGGGCTGAGGACTCAAGAGGACAGAGCAGGAAGTCAAGGAGGGCCTTGGGGAAAGTCACCATGCCACCTGCAGGCGTCAGCCCTGGCTCACAGACACACACGCACACCTCTGGCAGAAAAGCCAGGCACGATAGAGGGTCTTAGAGTGGGGATTGCTGAGTGTCCCCATAGGGTGCAGTGGGAGCCCAAGGCTGGGGGCTGCTAAGTGTTTAGTGGACCGGCGGTGTCTTCAGATATTTGGAGTAGGGGCTGAGTTAGCTGAGTGGCGGTCAGGGTTTGGGCTGAAAAGGTGGGGAGAGAATGTCCAAAGTGGGGAGAGCCCAGGATGACTGCGGCAGAACTGGTTCAGTGCCGGAAACTGGGGGCTGCAGCCCAAAGCGCCAGTCCCAGTGTGTATGTGACGGGGTGGGGAGTGTGTGCCTAGGCAGGTCTGGGTCGCACAGGAGAATCCCACTGGCTGCACTGGAGTGACCTCTTGCTGCTAGCACCGTCAGCATGTGGTGGCCCTCTCCCCTGCCTAGCTGGGCTCCTCAGGGCCCCCGACTCCCTGCACCCCAGATAGTGCAGCCTGATGCGCACAAGCTACGACATCAGAGACACCTTTCCACACACATTCTTCCCTATAGTGAGTCCCTTCAGCATCTCCCACCCTAAGCCCTGGCCAGACATAATGGCCACAGCCACACACATGCCAGTCCACACTTGGCCTCCGCACAAAACACCAGACTCTTCACGGGGAAGCTCACACAACACACCACCCTGGCTGTGGACCAGGAGAATCAAGTTGGATGCCAAGCTGAGACCCCACGGCCATGCAGGTACCCCAGCCCCATCACTGCACCCTGTCCTCACGCCACTGCCTCCATCATCTACCCCACCTCTCAGGAAGCCTCACCCTGCAATCTACCGCCCCTACCAGGCCCCAGAGAACCAGCTTGCATCCTCTAGACTCTCAGAACAAGCCCATTTAGGGAGGCAGAGGCAAGGCTGTGGACACGTGCCTCTGTTAACGACCTAGATGGGGAAGCTAGCAGTTCCACAGCCCAGCCACAAGGGGGCGAAATGTTAAAGGAGCCCTAAAGTGTCCTGGAGACTTGATTCTGGAAGACCTCTGAGGTGTGGAAGTGTGGGCATGCCCTGGGCTCAGCTCCAGGATCACCTCCAACATTGACACGGCTCATTTCTGTGGAAGACTGGCCAGTTCAGGGGAGTTGGAGATGAACTCCTAGAATCAGCGGTTAACATCCCTCGGGGAACTCTTAGACAGATGTTGGCAACTCCTATGCTCATTACTGAGTTTCCTGCATGCCTTAGCTTGGAATCCCTACCACTGCTTATAGAGTCTGAGCCTCTTTTACCAGACAGTATTCTCCCTCCTGCCCTTGAGCAGGTATAGCTAGCTGTGACCTTGAGGAATTTACTTAGCCGCTCTGTGGCTCAGGTTCCTCATCCGGGAAATGGGAATAAGACTATGTTGGCGTTTGCCGATGCCCTAGTGGTTAAGGATTCAGTATTGTCGCTGGTGTGGCTCGGGTTCAATCCCTGCCCCAGGAACTTATGCATGCCATGAGCCCCCCACCCGCCCCCTGCAAAAAAACCCACAAAAAATTATACCTACGTCCTAGGATTGCTATGAGGATGTAAGGTGCTACTTACAACTGTTCCTGGAACTATAGGAAGTAGTACGTAAGGGCTGAGGACTCAAGAGGAAAGAGCAGGAGGTCAAGGAGGGCCTTGGGGAAAGTCACCATGCCACCTGCAAGCGTGTTTTGTGCAGAGACCAAGTGTGGACTGGCATGTGTGTGGCTGTGGCTTTCCCTTAGCCACAATTCTGAAATTAAAAGAAAAAAAAAAAAAAAAGCCTCGCAATCAAAAGGCTTTCTGTAAATTTGGTATCAAAAGCCACTTCAGGAAAACCTGAGCTTAATTCTCTGAAACTATTGCCACTTTTCGGTTATCCTGCTTAGGGCAGATATGTCTGTATGTTACGCTGCAGAAGTGTTAGTGTAATTGATTATGGGGGGGTGTCGCCGTGGGGGCTGAGGGAAGCGATATATGATAAATGCACCGTTTCTGGAACCGGGAGCATTCTGGATTGTGTAACAGGGACTTCAGATTGTGGACTATTGTTCCTTGTTATTATTATCCTTATTACTCTTGTGGCTGTGGGCGACAGGGACTCCCTGCTACTGGACGGCTCCAGGGAGGCTGACAGTGAGTTTGTGACAGCCTGTGGTTGCCCCCATTCTGCAGAACCCCCAGTCCGCATCATATACCCCCGGGACGAGGTGACCTTGGTCGCCGTGAGCCTGGAGTGTGTGGTGCTGATGTGTGAGCTGTCTCGGGAGGACGCCCCCGTGCGCTGGTACAAGGATGGGCTGGAGGTAGAGGAGAGCGAGGCCCTGGTGCTGGAGAGTGACGGGCCCCGCCGCCGCCTGGTGCTGCCCGCTGCCCAGCCGGAGGATGGGGGCGAGTTCGTGTGTGACGCCGGAGATGACTCAGCCTTCTTCACTGTCACCGTCACAGGTGGGCAATCTCTGGGACAGACACCCTAGGGAGGTAGAGAAGCAGGAGGCTGAGGAACAGATACCCAACCCTCCCACTTCCTGCACCTTCTCCCCACCAGGCCCCCAAGCTGGTGCGCACAGCCTTCCCTTTGTCCAGTCTTCCCTCCTCCCCCAGGCCCTCCTTCTCAGCCATCAGAGAGCCCTGGCTTGCCCAGAGCAGGGGGGAACAGTGACAGAGGGCTGGTGGAGAGCTCAGCAATCAGGATCATTCGTCCATTCATTTATTTAACAAATACTTGGTGCTCTGCACTGTTCTGGATGCTAAGAGATATAGCAGCGAACCAAGAAGAGAAACCCGTGTTCATGGAGCTTGCAGATAGCAAATAAGTAAAATAGATGGTTTTTCAGGTAGTGATCAGTGCATTGGAGGCAAAGCAGGGAAAGGGGGTAGGAAGTGGGGGCCGGGTAGGGAGGGCTGTGCACTGGGGTCAGATCTGGCTGTGAGTGTGGGTCTGCCTCTTTCTGTCCATGTGAACTTGGGCAAGTCAGTTCCCTATAAAGATGCCTCAGTTCCTCGCATATAAAGAGAAGCCGGGAATTCCGATTGCAGCTCAGTGGGTTAAGAACCCAACTAGTGGTGTTCCCCTTGTGACCTAGCAGTTATCGAATCTGACTAGCATCCATGAGGATGCGGGTTCGATCCCTGGCCTTACTCAGTGGGTTAAGGATCTGGCCTTACTGTGAGCCGTGGTGTAGGTCACAGGCGCAGCTTGGATCTGGCGTTGCTGTGGCTGTGGTGTAGATCTGATTCACCCCCTAGCCTGGGAACTTCTGTATGCCATAGGTGCGGCCCTAAAGGCCAGCAATAAATGAATAAATGAACGAATAAATAAATAAATAAGTGCCAGTGAGAGGGAGTGTCAGGGGTAGCTGAGAAAAGGGCTGCAGTGTGCTTAGCACAAGGCCCGGCCCACAGTTAAGTGCCCATGGATTGAAGGTCCTTCTGTTCCCAAGAGCTGCACTGCAAAGGGAGAGGGCTGAGAACCTAGTGGTGAGGCAGGTGGAGCCCACTCACCCGTCTCGGTCCACCCCCCAGCCCCCCCAGAGAGGATTGTGCATCCAGCAGCTCGCGCCCTGGACCTGCAGTTCGGGGCTCCAGGGCGTGTGGAGCTTCGCTGCGAGGTGGCCCCAGCTGGATCCCAGGTGCGCTGGTACAAGGATGGGCTGGAGGTGGAAGCATCAGACGTCCTGCAGCTGGGTGCTGAGGGGCCCATTCGCACCCTGACCCTGCCCCATGCCGAGCCTGAGGACGCCGGGGAGTATGTGTGTGAGACTCATGATGAAGCTGTCACCTTCAATGTCAGCCTGGCTGGTGGGTGCTCCTGGCCAGCCCAGGGGAGGGGGGAGGCGGGGCGTTACCGAGTCAACACCACCGCCTCTCTCTGTCCAGAGCCCCCTGTCCAGTTCCTTGCCCCAGAGGCAGCCCCCAGCCCGCTCTGTGTGGCCCCCGGGGATCCGGTGGTGCTGAGCTGTGAACTGTCCAGGGCTGGCGCCCTTGTCTTTTGGAGCCACAACGGGAGGCCAGTTCAGGAGGGCGAGGGCCTGGAGCTCCATGCTGAGGGCCCCCGCCGCATCCTCTGCATCCGGGCTGCAGACCCGGTCCATGCGGGCCTCTACACCTGCCAGTCCGGGGCAGCCCCGGGGGCTCCCAGCCTCAGCTTCACTGTCCAAGTGGCTGGTGAGTATAGCCTGGGCAGGAAACCTGAGAATTGCACCCCCAAACCCATGAGTCTCCCCTTCTCCAGCGCACCTTGCCCTCCTTGCCCCACTGCTCTCAGTCCCTTTCCCCATTTTGCTTCCCACTGCCCGCCCCCAGCCCTTGAATCGCTTCCTCACTGTGACCCCCAGCTCTGACCCCACAGAGCCCCCTGTGCGGGTGGTGGCCCCCGAGGCGGCCCAGACCAGGGTTCGCAGCACCCCAGGCGGGGACCTAGAGCTGGCAGTGCACCTCTCCGGGCCGGGGGGCCCTGTGCGCTGGTACAAGGACGGGGAGCGCCTGGCGAGCCAGGGGCGGGTGCAGCTGGAACAGGACGGGGCCAGGCAGGTGCTGCGGGTGCGGGGGGCACGGAGCAGGGACGCTGGGGAGTACCTGTGCGACACGCCCCAGGACAGCCGCATCTTCCTCGTCAGTGTGGAAGGTAACACACCCTTTGGGCCCTGGCCCCCAAAGGACCGCAAGCCTGTACCCTTCTGGGTCCCCTCACCCCCTACCCCACCTCTCTACCTCTGGCTCCACATGCATGCATAGCTTTGGGTGAGAGCTCAGGGCTCCCTTTCCCAGGTACCTGCAAATAGGAGGCAGCCCAGCCCAGTGGTTCAAAGCAGGGCTCTGGAGTCAGAGCTCCCAGGTTCCAATCTGGATTCTGCTTCCCAGTAGCTGTGTGACACTGGCGAGTTGCTTAACCTGTCTGAGCCCCAGCTCCAAAGTGGGGAGAGAGTGCTTGTCCTATAGGGCTGTCGTGACAGTTAAATGAGATAAATTGGGACCATGGTAAACCATCCATTATTATTAGGGGGTCAGAGAGGTGGGTGCCAGGCCAGCATTGAAAGGAGCTGGCTAGGAGTGGCAGGGAGTTGACATCTTGTCTTTTGGGACATCTCATGGCTGACACACAGCAGGTCCTCAGGAAAGTTTTGTTTAATAATTGGAGGATGCAGGCCTGTATCCGGAGGTGGGGATGAGAAGGAGGGAGGGGGGAAGACCCAGCCCGCCTCACCATCTGGCCCTGCCCCCTCAGAACCACCGCCAGTGAAGCTGGTCTCAGAGCTGACACCCCTAACTGTCCACGAGGGTGATGATGCCACATTCCGGTGTGAAGTCTCCCCACCAGATGCCGATGTCACCTGGCTGCGCAATGGGGCTGTTGTCACCCCAGGGCCCCAGCTAGAGATGGCCCAGAATGGGTCAAGCCGCACCTTGACCCTGCGAGGCTGCCAGCTTGAGGACGCAGGGACCGTGACTGCCCGAGCAGGGGGCACAGCCACAAGTGCCCGGCTCCATGTTCGAGGTTTGGTCCTGATGGAGACAAAATCGTCTTGTTTCTGAACCTATTCTCCCAGCCCCAGCCCTAGCAGGGGGACAGATCCCTAAGAGGGAGCAGGGAGGGGGTCAGCTTCCAGGCTCCCCTAAGTTCTATGGCCCCCTCTTCCTTCCTCCCCAGAAACGGAGCTGCTGTTCCTGCGGCGCCTGCAGGATGTGCGGGCGGAGGAAGGCCAGGACGTGTGCCTCCAAGTGGAGACTGGCCGAGTGGGTGCAGCAGGGGCCGTGCGCTGGGTGCGAGGGGGGGTGCCCCTCCCCCCCGACTCCCGCCTGGCCACAACGCAGGATGGCCATGTCCACCGCCTCCTCATCCACGGCGTTGTACCAGCTGACCAGGGCACCTATGGCTGCGAGAGCCACCACGATCGCACCCTGGCCAGGCTCAGCGTCAGGCGTGAGTGCCCCGTCCTCTCCTAACACACACCTGCCCCATGGCACAGCCTCTCCTGGCTGGCCCAGAGCCCCTCAGACCCCCACCCAAGTGCCCCTCACTGCAAGGCAAGTTAGCCCTGGCTGACCCCCAGGAGTGTGACCTGAAGCATCGTGCCCAAAGCAAAACTTTTCTTTTTCTAATGTTTTCTGTTTGCTTTAGAAGTGCATGTGAATTTTGCATTCCATTTCATATGTCCAAGTTGGCTTTGCTATAAACATAAATATTATACTCCAGAAAGACTTGCCGTGTTTATCCCTCAGTTGTCTGCCCGAGGACGCACGGGCCCAACTGGGAAGCAGGGATGGTTGGCAAAGGGCACCCCTACCCCCAAGACAGAGCACACTCTATTAACTGTGTGACCTCAGGCAAATTACTTACCCTCTCTGAGACAGGTCTTGAAAACCATGCTGATCCTTACTTCAAGAGGCTTTGGGAACATTAACTGTGATAATATGAGAAACACTCACCCAGAGCTTCATAAATGGTTTTTGGGGGTGACTTGTATTCTCTGAATGTATTTCACTCATTTAATCACAATAAACCCCATATCTCAATGCTATTAACATTGTGCAGCTGGAGAAACTAAGGCCCAGAGAGGCCAAGCAGTTTGCCAAAGATCACATAGCACACAAACATGTGGCAGAGCTAGGGTCCAGTCCTGATGTGTCTGCCTCCAATTCTGTTCTCCTTCCAGTATCACAGACCCCCCCAAACCTCTCACCCCCCCAAACCACACATCACCCCCTTCCTGTGTCCCCTCTCTTAACTCTCTTAAGCCCCTTTTCCTCACAAGTCAACCGGCTCTGCTCCCTTCTTTCTCGTCCCTGGTTCTGAACTTGGTTCAATTGGGCCTTATGAGACTGGGCCAAGCCAAGGCTTGTGTGGGGCCCCGGGAATCCCTGCCCAGACTTGAAGCATCACCCTCCCTCTTTCCCCATCTCCCCCCACCAGCAAGGCAGCTAAGGGTGCTGCGGCCTCTGGAGGATGTGACCATCACGGAGGGGGGCAGCGCCACCTTCCAGCTGGAGCTATCCCAGGAGGGCGTGACCGGGGAGTGGGCCCGGGGCGGCGTCCGGCTGCAGCAGGGGCCCACGTGCCAAATTCACACAGAGGGCCACGCTCACCACCTGGTACTCAGTGGCCTGGGCCTGGCCGACTCCGGCTGCATCTCCTTCACCGCGGATGCCCTGCGCTGTGCGGCCAGACTCACTGTGAGAGGTGCTGCCTCTGGAACCGCCGCCTGCCTGCTGACTGCTCTGGGTGTGGCTCTCCTGATCGCACTACCTGTGTGGCCCCCACTCACCTTGCCTGTCCCAGTGTGGCCCTCACTGACCTCCCTGTCAGAGTGTGACTCCCCTGGCCTTTTGGCCATGTGTGGCCCCAGGGACTGCCCTGCCCAAGTGTGACTCCACTGACCCTCCCACCCCTGTGGACCACTGACTGTGCCACTGTGAGATGCCCATGCCCGTGTGGTCCCTGTTGTCTGCCTGCCTGACTGTGGCCCCCATGACCGCTCTGAATGTGAGCCCACTGACTGTGCCTGCCTGCTGTGGCCCCTCTGACCGCCCCAAAGATCCACTGACTGTGCCCGAGAGTGACTCCACTAGCAACTCTGCTTCAGTGTCCCCCAGTCATGCTTCCAGCCCTGGTGTGTTCCCCACTGACCACAAAGCTCTCAGGTCCCCCATTGCTCCTCTGAGCCTATGGTATCCCCCGCTGGCCAGGGTCTCCTGCCTATTCTGACTAGTGTGTCCCCACTGATCATGCCTGCCTGTGGGTAACTCCACTGGCATCTCTGCCCCAGTTTCCCCCATGCCTCTCTAGCCCCAGCAGGTCCTCCATTGACCACCTTAATTGTGACCCTCGTCTGGCCATTCTTGCCCCCATTGACCAGTCTGATCCTTCTGTGCCGCCCCCCCCCCACACACACCCCCACCCCCACTGGGTGGTGTCTGCTTTGGACCACTTGTCTCAGCATGCCCCCACTCACTGGTCCCTCCAGTGATCAACTTGTCTAAAAGGTGCCCGCAAATGACCCCTTGCGCCCAAGTGTATCCTCCTTCTCCTTCCCCCAGAGGCCCCAGTGACCATTGTGCAGGGGCCACAGGACCTAGAAGTGACCGAGGGCGACACAGCTACATTCGAGTGCCAGCTTTCCCAGGCCTTGGCTGACATCACCTGGGAGAAGGTCAGATCTCACCTGGGCATCACCTGGGAGAAGGTCAGATGCCTGCCTGGGCATCATAACAGCAATAACAACGCCTCAACAGAATAGCTAATACTCAGTGAGCAATGTGCTTGGCACTGTGCTAATATTTACTTTACATTTAACCTTCTAACCCTTACAGCAGCCTTAGGCAGCAGGTCTTATTATCTCCATATTATCCATAAGGAGACATGCTTACTGGGGTGAAGCACTGCCCAGGGGCCAACATAGAGCCCATATTTGAATCCGGGTTTCCTGATTCCAGAATCCACGCTCAATGGCTGGTATGGTCAGGACAGGATGCTAGGCTGCCCATCCCTCTAGAGCCCCTTCTCAGCCCTAACGTCCCTAAAGGGTGACACTTTCCCAGTGAAACTCCTGGCGCCGCCTGGAAGAGGCAGACAACTCTATCTACCCCATAGCATAAACGTGCCTCGAAACCGCTTGGCATCAACAGGGGGCGCAGCTGCCTACCGGGGCTGCGGCCCCCTGGTGCCCAGCCGAGTTCACCCTTTGCAATTCCGGCCCCTAGGACGGGCGGCCTCTCACTCCCAGCCCTCGGCTCAGGCTCCAGGCCCTTGGCACACGCCGTCTTCTCCAGCTGCGGCGCTGCGGTCCCATGGATGCCGGAACCTACAGCTGCACCGTGGGGATGGCCCGCGCCGGGCCCGTCCACCTGGTGGTGCGCGGTGTGTACGGGGAGCTGCTCGGGCCGGCAACTGCTGTGGGTGCGGGGTCTGCAGATCTGACTTGCCAGGGGGACCAGCTTTGGTGCTTCTAGGGAAGGGGCGGGGCGTGGGCGTGGTAGGGTTCCGCCCCCTCTCTCCACCCCGCCCGCCTCACGCCCCCTGCTCCGCCCCAGAGCGCAAGGTGTCTGTGCTCTCGGAACTCCGGTCGGTGCACGCTCGAGAAGGCGACGGAGCCACATTCGAGTGCACCTTGTCGGAGGTCGAGACCACCGGGAACTGGGAGCTTGGAGGCCGCCCGCTGAGACCCGGAGGGCGCATCCGCATCCGACAAGAAGGTCTGGCCGACTTTCTACCCACTCTGGCCCCTCGCTGCGCCGCCCCCAGCTCAGACAGACCCCGCCCTACTAGAATAAGTCCCACCTCCAGCTCGAATGGGCCCGCCCCACGACCCAAGGAGCGGTCTCTCGGTCTTTTCCTAGACCCCTGCTCTGGGCCCTCGTCCCAGACCGCCTCTTCCCCATTGGCATCCCAATTCCGCCCAGCCCCGCTCTCATTTACCGCGTCCGAACCGACCCGGGGACCTACTCTGGCCCCACCCTCATCCCCGAACTCCCACCAGAGGCGGCTCTGGCCTCGCTAGCGCCCTCCTCACCCCCAGGAAAGAAACACTTTCTGGTGCTGAGCGAGCTGTGCGCGGAGGACTCTGGTGAGGTCCGCTTCCAGGCGGGACCCGCCCAGTCTGTGGCTCAGCTGGAGGTGGAGGGTAAGCAACTGGGGCGGGGACGGCCTGGAGTGGGCACCATTTCCACCTGGGACTGGCAGGCTGGCGGCTGATCCTAGGAACCCTGCCTCTGGCCACCCCTTCCTCGAGGGGCTCTCCTGGGGCGGGTCATAGAGGGCAGTGCGTTTCCTGGGGAGGAGGAGATTTTGGGTAGAGGGGAGAGAGAAACGGGCTGGTGGCATAGAGATCTAAGACCGGGAGTGGAGGTCGCAGCGGAAGAAAGATGCGTCTCTCCTCTTAGGGACCCTGCGTGTCCCTAGTAACTGGAGCCCTTGTCCTCCACCCCCAGCACTGCCTCTCCAGATGTGCCGCCGCCCCCCTCGCGAGAAGTCGGTTCTGGTCGGCCGTCGGGCGGTGCTGGAGGTGACCGTGTCCCGCTCGGGGGGCCAAGTGTGCTGGTTGCGGGAGGGGGTCGAGCTGTGCCCGGGAGACAAGTATGAGCTGCGCAGCCATGGCGCCACCCACAGCCTGGTCATCCATGACGTGCGACCTGAGGACCAGGGCACCTACTGCTGCCAGGCCGGCGCAGACAGTGCCTACACACAGCTGCTGGTGGAGGGTGAGTAAAGCCGATGGCGCAGAGGTCAGAGAGGCAGGCGGCTGGCCAGGGGGTGTCCTAGGAGCTGGTGGGCTGAGACACACCTCCTGCAGGTTTTCCACAACTTGAGATGGCAAGTTGGCTCTGAGATGTGTTGGAGGTGGGGGGTGGGGAGGTGGGGGATCACAGCCAGGGCGGAGGAGAGACAGCCTGTGTTCTCCACAGGAACCACTTGGTTCCTGCAGCTGTTCCCACCTTTCTACGCCCCTTCCTGTCTGAGTTCCCCTCACTCCCTTTTGTCTCTAGACCACGTTTGGCTCTCCTGAATGCCCCATTTGTACCCAAGTTCCTCTCCTTCCCACCTACCAGCCCCTGGTCTGTGCCCCTGACCTGCCCCTCATGCTCTCCTGCTTTCTGCTTAGCTGGCTTCTTCCTGTCTCAGTGAGGCTCCACATCAGCCTGGGCAGAGGGCTTCTGAGCTGGGCCCAATTTTTTCCCCTCCCGCAAAGGAGATGCCCCACCTTCCACCTGAATTTCTGCATCCCCTTCAGATGCCTGTCTTGGCCCACCTCTACCTGTACCACAGCCACTTTCCTGCCCCCACAGACAGCCTTGACAGAGGCCTAGAAAGAGTAGGGCAGAGGGTGAGGACTCAGCTCTTCTCTGTGGGTGCCCAGGCTCTGCCAGGGGAGAAGAAGGTGGTACCCACTCTCTCCCTAGCCCCACTCGCAGTCATTCCTCTGCAGGTAGCTAGGAGGACCGAACCCGGCCAGGCGGGTGCCCTTGGACAGCGTGGAAGGCGCATGCCCTTACCCTGGGAAGGGGTGGGAGGGAGGGGAACCGGAAGTATTGGGAGACAATAAAAGTGGTACGGCCCCTTTCCTGGCTCTCTGTGTGATGTTGGAGGACAGAGTTTGCCTAGAGCCCCTGAGTAGTGAGTGACACAGGGGACCAAAGGCTGTAGCACTTTCATCTTGGCCCGTGGAAGTGCCAGCCACCAAAGACCACCACTCCTGGCAGAAGCCACACAGTTTGGCACATTTATAAAAGATGTAAAACAGGGTGGGGGAGGGGGAGACAGAAGCATGTCCAGGGCGGCATGACAGACACCAGACATGTGCCGTGCGTTTAAGCCCCCTCCCCCTGACCCCCCCTCCCTAACCCAGACCGGAGCAGCACCCCCCACCCCCATCCCCTGCCACTGCCCTCAGGCTGGTGGCTTGCAGAGGACAGGGGACCAGGGTGAGGGCTGCTGCAGTTAGCCCCATGGACAAGGACAAGAAGCCTTAGATGAGTCTGGCTGAGAGGTGGAGGCGATGGGGAGGAAGGCAGGCCTCCTCCACTTAGACATGCAGGAGAGTGGCCGTGGGACCCCAGCAGTGGGAGAGGAGGTGGGGCCACCCTTGGAGAAGCCCTCCCAATCAGAAGTCTAAGGCAAGGGTCCTAATGCCCCTCCGAGCCCACCTCCCCCCCACACACACACAAACACACATACACATACAGGCAACACACTCACAACCCTGAGCACACCCCGGTGGGGCTCACACTGGAGTCCCTCAGGAGCCCCTCGGGAGCTTGGAGGGGGCTCATTCCTTCGGCCAGGCCGAGCCTGAGATAGGTCCTCCCTCCTGGCAGCCAGGCTGTCCCTCTCCAGAGTGGGGAAAAGGACAGCCAAAGCCACGGGGCCAGGTGGGCTGAGTTGTGGCCCAGCAGGCCTCTCCAAGCTGGCAGAGCTGGTGACCGATGAGCCTAGGTGGGCAGGAGCAGCCAGATTGCTATACCCGCACGGGGGGCCCTGAGCAGGTCGTCAGTGGCCCCCGGGATCCATACTCATAGTCCGCATCTGTGGGCGAGGCCATGAAAGAGCTCAGTGAGCTCCCCGTCTGCCGGTCCCGGAAGCTCTGGATGTAGCTCTGGGGGTTGGGGGGGGGGGTAAGTGGAGGAAACACAGGTGTGAGAGTGTCACACAGACCCTGCCCCGACAGCCACCCAGGCAGACCTCCTCACCCTGCACTGTCACAAGCCTGAGCCACATCCCAGTCTGCTGTCGGCCTAGGACCTCACCACACCCAGAGTCCACAGCCCTGAGAGGCTACCGCATAGCACACCTCATTACACTGCACACTCAGGACACCCCTCTCCCCCACCCATCAGGCTCCCGGTGTGGGGATTATCACGGGGGACAAGCAAGCACCAGGCCTCTGGACAGCAGCCAGCGCCCTGGGGAAGGCCCTGGGCTGCTAGGGCAGTCTCCCTAATTTGGACTGGGGGCGCTCAGGGGGCTCACCGGGGAGAGGATGTCTCCATTGAAGCGTTTGATGGGCACTGGCCTGCGCCGATAGGCAGGGTCGGGCGGTCCAGGCCTTGGAGGAGCCCGGGAGCCTCTGGGGGGGGCCCTCGGGGGTCTCTTCTTGCGCCGCTTCTCCTTGCGCTCTTCCTGCTGCCGAATCCGCATCAGCTGCACGCGTCGGCGCTGCCGGCTGATGACCACTGTGAAGGGGTGGGCAGAGAAGTGGCTCAGTGCCTCCTCTTGCCCCAGGCCTCCCTGCCCCTTACAACTTGGGGGCTCTAGGCTCCCAGATTCCCCTTGTCTGAAACCTCCCTCCTTTACTTTCCTGGTCTCCCACCTCCCAGATGGGACCTCCTGCAGGTCTTTTCTTCCAAAGGTCTTTATGGAAGATTCCTAGACTATAGGTTCCTGCTTCCTGGCTGCTGCCTCTCCCCCAACCCAGAGCCATGGACGACTCACCTAAACCCGCCATCACCATTTCTCACCACCTCCTCACTGGTCCCCCTCTATGCTTGCCTTTCCCGATGCTTTCAACACTCAGCAGCCAGAATGAGCATCCCAAATGCTAAATTAGATTTATCCTCCCTGCTTTAAAACCTCCAATGGTATCTCACCGCCCGTCTAATGAAATCCAGAAACTTCATGTCGGCCCACGAAGCCCACACAATTGGCATCCCTCATCCACCACTCCAGCCCCACTTCCCCAACAGGCCAGGCTCAGTCCTTCCGGCCCTCGTCCTTGCTCCTCTAGCTCTGTGCATGGCTGGCCCCTTATCGTTAGGGTCTCTGCTTAAACATCACCTCTTCCAAGTGACCTTCCCAGGCCACGCTGACTATATTTCACATTACCCTGCTTATGTCTTGCATATCATTCCACACAATGGGAATTACCTTGTTAGTGTGAATGTCTATTGTCTGTCTCCCCTTCCCTGAATGTAACTCCATGAGGGCAGGAGCCTTTTCTGTTTTCTGCCTGCTCCATCCATTGCTGTGGGATGAACGGTGGCGCCAAGGTCCTATCTTCCCTGACCCTGAGCCAGCCCACTCTCTAATCCAGCTGAGCCCTTCTACTGCTGGTGTGTACAGCTCCTCCCCCTGCTCCCCAATCTCTTTGCACCCCGACCCAGCCCTGGCCACCCATTTCTCTCATGCCCACCCTGGCCTGTGCCTTCTCACCTTCTGTGTGGGAGTCCCCCTCGGCCGTTACCCGCCATTGCACCAGAACGCCCATCAGGCTGAGCAGGGGCCAAAGTGCCAGCAGGGCCCAGCTCCGCCAGCAGAGGGGAGGCACGGGGGCAGCCCGGAGACGCTCCACTGCGTAGCGCCCCAGCAGCAACAACTCGGCAAAATAGTCTGCGGCGGTGGCGATGAGCGCAGCACCAGTCACGGCAGTGGCCAGGGTGGTGAGTGGGCGGGGCCAGCGCAGGGTGAGCAGGGCGCAGAGCAGGCCGCCCCCCAGCAGCAGCCCCAGGGGACCCCAAACAGAGCCGGGCTGGTAGTAGGGTGCGGAGCCCAGCAGGGCAGCAGCGGCGAGCAGCAGGCCGAGCAGCAGCCCCACCAGGAAGAGGCCCACGCTGCGCACCAGCATGGCCACCAGCCCGCAGAGCAGCCCGATGCCCAGCGCGATGCCTGCACTCGCCCCAGCACTCAGCTGTGTCTCCAGCACCCGCTCTCGGTAACACAGCAGGAAGATGACCACTGAGCCAAACAGCAACCCGGTGAGGAAGAGTACTGCCTTGAAGCAGCGGTAACCTGGAGGGGAACAGGGGCTCGTGAGAGGCCAAACAAGGCCAGCAGGCTGCAGGCAGGAGGTCAGAGGGGTCAGGGACGTGGAATCACAGGGGAACCAGAGGCAGGAGACTAAGATCAGAGAACTGGGGTCACTGAGGTCCTGAGGGAAGCAATGAAGGAACCCCTGGGGTCAAGGAAGATCAGAAAGATAGGTCATTGGGAGTCACTGGGAAAACGGAGACACAGTCATTGTCGGTTTTTTTAAGGGCCACTCAGAGATAAATCATTGGAGTCAAGAGTGAATCAGTGATAGGGTTGTCGGGGTCTTTGGGATCATAGGGATCAGAGAGAGGGGTCACTGGGGTCACAAGTGGATGGGCAATGGAGTCATTGGGGTCTTTGGGGAGGGGTTGTTCAGAGAGGTGTATTTGGAAGTTGGAAAGAACTTGAGAGGTGAGATCACACAGGTCGGAAAGATGAGGTCTTTGAGGGGTCACAGGGCTTCAGAGATATGACTTCAATAGAAGGTTACAAAGGGAACAGAGAAACGGGTCCACAAGATGAGGTCCTTTCAGGTCAAGGGGATTGACAGATATGGAATCATTGAGAGTATTAAAGGGTGTCTGAGAGAGGTAATATTGAAGCCAGAGGAATGGAATCATTGAGATCATGTGGGGAGCAATCTGATGATAGGGTCATAGGGGCTATCCCCCCTATGTTAGGAATAATAGAGGGATGGAAGGTAATGAGATAGCTGGGGTGATTAGGGGTCTTTAGGACATACAAGGGGCCACAGGGAGTCAAAGAGGATTGTTGAGGAAATAGTGGTTGTGGAGTTTCAGAAAAATGGAGGTTATAGGGCCATTAGGCCCATTAAGGGTACCTGGAAGTGTGAGGGACTTGTAGAGCTTGAACAGCTGGGAAGATGGAAGTCAGAGATGGGGGGGTAAGGGGTCAGGGAAAGCCAAAGAGAAAAGTCTTAAAGAGGAGAGTTAGTTCTGGCAATGAGGGGAAGCATTAGAGTCTGGGAGGTTCGGGGGCCGGAAAGAGTAGGGCATGCACGAGGGCTCAGAGAATCCAAGAGTGGGAGAGTGGGAGCCTCCAAGAGCGTAAGGTGGCAAGGAAGCCAGGAGAGGGAATGTCAAGCTGCACTGAGCAACTGTAGAGGGAGCGGGTATGAATAGTGGAGGGGGTGAGGTGACACAGACTCCTTGGAGATCTACAATGTGTCCTGAACCCTTAGAGGGGCTCTTCCTCCTGCCCACTCTTCAGTTGTTCAGACCAGAGGTTGGGGGTGGAAGAGGAGGGACCATCTGGCTCCTATCCCTGCCTACTACGCAGCCATTCTAGGGGGAGGCATAAAGTCTGCACAGCACAAGTCCCCCCCACATATCCCACCCCATCTCTACCCAACCTGGAACTCAGAACTTCAAGCTTCCTTTGCACTTCATCCAGCCACCTATAATGCTCTACCTGGAGGCTTTCCTTGGATGCCCAGTCCAAAAGACCAACTCTACTCTCTGAATTTCTACATCTTCTTGCTGGGGAGTCACTGGGCATTTAGTCCACTAGACCATTTGGCATTTTTGTGCAATTTAGGAAAAACTGAGTTCCTCTAGGCAAAGCAGACTTGTGCCAAGGTCTAGAGTTCTGTAAGTGGAGCATGGGCTAGATTTCAGCCCCTACTTGCCTATCCAGCTGAACTCCCTTGTGCAGTATCCATCCTGGACAACTATTTGCAGCAGCCCTGATTACTGGAACCTGCTTTGGACACACATTTCCATGTGTATGACTAATATTTAGCTCCTCTCTAATAGGTATCACAGGCATAAATGGCTCAGAAGACTTTCCCCCATCAGACAATATGCTCGGTGATAAGAGACCATGTTTACTTACCCTGCTAAATGTTTTCAGTGCCTACCTAGCATAGTAACCCAAACATATCTTCATCACAAGAGCTATTATGTATTCAGTGCTTACTAATTCTTGCAACAACCCTGTGTGAGACAAGTATCATTCTTCCCACTGTTCAGATGAGAAAACTGGACCTTAGCAGTTAATGAGCCCAAGGCATCACAATTAGTAAGGTGCAGAGCCAGGTTCAAATTCAAGCATGCCTAACTCAAAAACCTGTGTTCTCTAGGATCTAGAGTCTAAGTTATCTACAAACATTTGTGGGATGGAAAAAGAGAGAGAGAGAAAAGAAAGATAATTATTATGGTGGTGGTAAAGTTCTAAAGAAGGCTGAGGGTGCCTCAGAAAAATAACTTAGGGAAACAGTGGGGAAGCCCCAGTGAGGGATGAGATGAGGTCTCACCGAAGAAGCAGTAGACGACTCCAAACAGACAGCACATGATGCAGACGAGGGCCGGCAGTGCCTGGTACCTGCGTTCCAGGGGCTGTTCACAGGGTGCACCCCAGAAGGCATCATCTGGCTCGGGGGGCAGCAGCTGGAACCGCAGTGTCGCCGCAGTGCCTGGCATAGTGCTGGGAACAGAGGGAGTCACCCTCCCAGGTCAGCCTGACAGAGAGGAAGTTGGGGTCAAAGAGGAGTCCTGGGTCTCTACCACGATGGAGTGAGAATGGGAGTGGGAGAACTAGGCAAGGACACAGTGGACAAAGGAGTGGTGCTCACATCACACAGCTCTGGAAGCATCCCTGAAGTAAGGGGCAAAAGACAAAGGGAAACAAAAGTGCCCGGCTAGAGGGAGCTGGGATGAAGTTAAAAGGGTAACTGGGTTGTGGGGAGATGAGGTCAGTGTGCTGCCAGTGAGAAGCAGGCGGCTAGAAGACTGGTCTGTGGGCGGCTAAATCTGGGATTGTCCAAGATCTACCTGGGCCGGAGGCGACCTGAGCTTCAGAGCGAAAGAGGCTGTGCAGAAGCCGGCGTGTCCGGGGTTGCAGAGTGCCAGGGGCTCCAGCCGACTTGGGTCCGGTAAAAGTCCGCCGTGAGGGGAAGGGGGCCGCTGGGCCGGAGGGACCGGTCCCTGCGCGGCAGCGTCGCCGCTCCGCCTCCAAAACCGGCTAGCACTCCAGGTCCGCGGCGTTCGGGGACTCGGGCTGGGCCTGGGAAAGGGAAAGGAGCGGGAGCAGGGGCTTGGGCTGCCCCAGAGCCGCGGCCCCATGCCCTGAGCCCGCCCGCGGCCTTTGGTGCTGATGGACAGCTCCGGCCTCTGCTCCTGACGTCACTCAGGGCGCACCATCCAGGCAGGGGCGGGCTGCTTCTGACGTCACCCGAGACGCACCAACCACGCCGAGAGGAGGTTAGGCGACTCCGCCCCCGGCGTCTGCCTCTCCCGCACTGAGGAGGGGGCACTTCCGGGGGTCCTTCCCCTTTAACCTCCCCCTTTTCCTCCCTCTCCGGTAGCTGGAGCCCGAGACCACACCCCGGGGGCGGGGCCCTCCCAGTGACACGTCGGACAGCGACGGCCCCCGCTAAGGCTCCCGAGCCCAGCGCCGGGACGGTGAGCGGTACCGAGCTGCGGCTGGAAGGGGATCAGAACGCAGCGCTGGGGATTCGACTGGCACCGCGGGCTCTGCTCGGCGCGGAGTGGGGGGGCCCGCCTGCTTGCCCTGGGCCCTCTGGATCCGCCCCCTCCCCAGTCCCGCCCCCTCGGAGCCTCCTCTAGCTGCTCTGGGGCTGCTCCGAGGCCCGGGGCCCGCGGTCCTGGCGCCATGCGGGCATCGCTGCTGTTGTCGGTGCTGCGGCCCGCAGGGCCAGTGGCCGTGGGCATCTCCCTGGGCTTCACTCTGAGCCTGCTCAGCGTCACCTGGGTGGAGGAGCCGTGCGGCCCAGGCCCGCCCCAACCCGGAGATTCTGAGCTGCCGCCGCGCGGCAACACAAACGCGGCACGCCGGCCCAACTCGGTGCAACCTGGAGCAGAGCGCGAGAAGCCCGGGGCCGGCGCAGGAGCCGTGGAGAACTGGGAGCCGCGCGTATTGCCCTATCACCCCGCACAGCCTGGCCAGGCCGCCAAAAAGGCCGTCAGGTAGGGATCAGACTCGCCAGCCCCACCCCCTGTGAACCGGCCTGGACAGGCGCGCCGTGGAGGCCGACAGGGGCTGGGTCAGGCTCCGGAAGGAAGGGGCTGGCTAGCCAGGAAGTCTTTGGGCCCTGATAATTTCCGATAGCCCTGCTTCTCGGGGAGGTGTGGAGCCCATCTGAGGCCTCCCTGGGCCTCATCCAGGCCTGGGCAGAACTTGCCCACCTCTGTCCTAAACCTGCTTGACACCACGGGCCCCCAGAGATCCTCAGTTCCCTGGCTCGGTGATGGGTGTAGACTGGTATAAAGAGAGGGAAAGAGAAAAGAGAGAACTAGGATTTACCTCTCTTATTCCTGTGTGGAGACCTGGATGGGGAGGTATTGAGGTTCCTGGGGGAAGGGTGATATACCCATCCCATTAATGCCTCTGCCTGTGAGTTGAACTAATTTCTCCTAAGTAACACTGAGTTCAATTTCCAGTTCTGCAACTTACCTTCTGTGTTGTGGAAGGTAAGATCCTGGAACCCCTGAGCTCCCCAAACACATTCACTACATGTCTATGCTATTCATTTCTTTACATCATTTGTGTGACATATTTGTGGTATAATGCCATATATTTAGAAATAAGTATATCCATCGACTTCCCGTTGTGGTGCAGCAGAAACGAATCTAACTGGTATCCGTGAGGATGCGGGTTCGATCTCTGGCCTTGCTCAGTGGGTTGGGAATCCAGCATTGCTGTGAGCTGTGGTATAGGTCTCAGACGAGGCTCTGATCCCACGTGGCTGTGCTGTGGCTGTGGCATAGGCCGGCAGCTGTAGCTCCAATTGGATCCCTAGCCTGGGAACTTCAATATGCTGCAGATGTGCCCCTAAAAAGCAAAGAGAAAGAGAGAGAGAGAGACAGGGAGAGAGAAAGAAAGAATAGAATATACATGATGATGTGTGGAATACCTATATGCCAAGCATTTGGCTTAGTGCTTTAAAGAAACAATCAGCCCTGTTTACAGATGAGGCTAGCTAAGGCTCAGATGGGTTTAGTAACTTGCTCAAGGACCAAACTATTAAGTAATGAAACAGGGAATCAGACGCACAGTGTATCTCTCATCTCTGCCTGGATAGTGCCATCTCCCAAAAGCAGTGTGTAGGTAAGACCAGTATTTCACTTAAATCCTCATGTCCCCGGGGAGAGAGCTGTTATTCTTATCCTCTGATAGGTGAGGGAAACAGACCCAGAGAGGATGTGACCTTCCAGAGCCTATGTATGCTGCCTTTTGCCAGCCCTGTTAACTTTTTTGTTTTGGGTTTTTTTTGTTTTTGTTTTTGTTTTTTTGCTTTTTGAGGCCGCACCCACGGCATATTGAAGTTCACAGGCTAGGGGTTGAATCAGAGCTGTAGCCACCAGCCTACACCACAGCCACATCAGATCGAAGCCGACTCTGCAAACTACACCAAAGGTCATGGCAACGCCTGATCCTTAACCCACTGAGCAAGGTCAGGGATCGAACCTGCGTCCTCATGAATGCTAGTCGGATTCGTTTCCACTGCGCCACGATGGGAACTCCCTTGTTAACTTTTTATGTCTTTTTTTTTTTTTTTTTTTTTTTGCTATTTCTTGGGCCGCTCCTGCAGTATATGGAGGTTCCCAGGCTAGGGGTCGAATCGGAGCTGTAGCCACCGGCCTATGCCAGAGCCACAGCAACACAGGATCCAAGCCGCGTCTGCAACCTACACCACAGCTCACGGCAACGCCGGATCGTTAACCCACTGAGCAAGGGCAGGGACCGAACCCGCAACCTCATGGTTCCTAGTCGGATTCGTTAACCACTGCGCCACGATGGGAACTTCCCTGTTAACTTTTTAATAACCTGGTGCCTCTTCTCCTTCCCAGGACCCGCTACATCAGCACGGAGCTGGGCATCAGGCAGAGGCTGCTCGTGGCAGTGCTGACCTCACAGGCCACATTGCCCACACTGGGCGTGGCGGTGAACCGCACGCTAGGGCACCGGTTAGAGCGCGTGGTGTTCCTGACAGGCTCGCGGGGCCGCCGGGCACCACCGGGCATGGCCGTGGTGACGCTGGGCGAGGAGCGGCCCATTGGGCACCTGCACCTGGCACTGCGCCACCTGCTGGAGCAACACGGCGACGACTTTGACTGGTTCTTCCTCGTGCCCGATGCCACCTACACAGAGGCGCACGGACTGGCGCGCCTAGCTGGCCACCTCAGCCTGGCAGCCGCTGCCCATCTCTATCTGGGCCGGCCCCAGGACTTCATCAGTGGCGAGCCCGCCCCAGGCCGCTATTGCCACGGTGGCTTTGGGGTGCTGCTGTCGCGCACACTGCTGCAGCAGCTGCGCCCCCACCTGGAAGCCTGTCGCAACGACATTGTCAGTGCGCGCCCGGATGAGTGGCTGGGCCGTTGCATCCTCGATGCCACCGGGGTGGGCTGCACTGGCGACCACGAGGTAGGAAGATAAACCACCCCAGCGGTGCCTCCTGTCTAGGCGAGTGTACTTCGCCCTGAGAGGCAAAGAGGTGGTTGGAGCTATAGGCCTGGGTTTCCACGCCAGTTCTGTCATTTTTGTACCCCTGTGACCTTGGGTAAACTACTGAGTCTCCTGTGCCTCAGTATCCTTATTACCAATGGGAGTAATTATTTCTCAGGGTTGTTACAAGGATTAGAAAAAATAAGGGAGCTTTGTACATAGGTGTAGGTGTTGTAGGTGTTTAGGGTTGGCTGCTGTTAATCTTATTTGAGTCCCTGGACTGCTCTAAGATAGATGCGTGCCCATTTCACAGATGAGCTAGCAGAGGCTTACCCACGGTCACACTAGCTCACAACTGGTCAAGATAGACTTAAGCCCACAGGCGTCTGCCGCCAAGTCCACAACAGGTCATAGGATGGGGAGATGAGACACACACTGGGGGAGTGGCGACTGTCCCCCTCCATTTCCCGTTATGGACCCCTTCCCTTCTCCCCAGGGGGTACACTACAGCTACCTGGAGCTGAGCCCTGGGGAGCCTGTTCAAGAAGGTGACCCTCGATTCCGCAGTGCCCTGACGGCCCACCCTGTACGTGACCCTGTGCACATGTACCAGCTGCACAAGGCTTTTGCCCGAGCTGAGCTGGAACGCACATACCAGGAGATCCAGGAATTACAGGTATGGTCTGGGCCGGAGGACGAGGGCAGGGGTGGGGTGGTCCTGAGAGGTCTCAGAAATCCTAGGGAAATGAAACCTTAGCAGTGGAATCACAGAACGAACTTGCTTCCCAGTGCCCGTTTCTGCCTTTTCTGAGGAGCCTCTCCATCAAGCCCTCACTTAAGTCTTAGGTGGCCTCTATTTGGGGAAAGGACAGGTTGGGGCCCTTGGTGGGCAGAGGTGGGCAAAGGCCTGGGGACCCATCCTGAGTGGCAGCTGCTGCCTGCCCAACCCCCCAGCTGCATACTGGCCCCTGTGGTCTATGCCTCGCTCATGGCCTGTTTCTGCCACCCAGTGGGAGGTGCAGAACACCAGCCGCCTTGCAGCCGATGGGGAACGGGCAGCCGCCTGGCCCGTGGGCATCCCGGCGCCATCCCGCCCGGCCTCCCGCTTTGAAGTGCTACGCTGGGACTATTTCACAGAGCAGCACGCTTTCTCCTGTGCTGATGGCTCACCCCGCTGCCCGCTGCGTGGGGCTGACCAGGCCGATGTGGCTGACGTTCTGGGGGCAGCCCTGGAGGAGCTCAACCGCCGATACCACCCTGCCCTACGCCTTCAGAAGCAGCAGCTGGTGAATGGCTACCGACGCTTCGATCCTGCCCGGGGTATGGAGTACACGCTGGACTTGCAGCTGGAGGCCTTGACCCCCCAGGGCGGCCGCCGGCCCCTCACCCGCCGGGTGCAGCTGCTACGGCCACTGAGTCGCGTGGAGATCTTGCCCGTGCCCTATGTCACCGAGGCCTCACGTCTCACTGTGTTGCTGCCACTGGCTGCGGCCGAGCGTGACCTGGCCCCTGGCTTCCTGGAGGCCTTCGCCACAGCTGCACTGGAGCCTGGAGATGCTGCGGCAGCCCTGACTCTGCTGCTACTATATGAGCCACGACAGGCCCAGCGGGCGGCCCATGCAGATGTCTTTGCCCCTGTCAAGGCCCACGTGGCAGAGCTGGAGCGGCGTTTCCCCGGTGCCCGGGTGCCCTGGCTCAGCGTGCAGACGGCCGCACCTTCACCACTGCGCCTCATGGATCTGCTCTCCAAGAAGCACCCGCTGGACACGCTGTTCCTGCTGGCGGGGCCAGACACTGTGCTCACGCCCGACTTCCTGAACCGCTGCCGCATGCACGCCATCTCTGGCTGGCAGGCCTTCTTTCCCATGCACTTCCAGGCCTTCCACCCGGCCGTGGCCCCACCCCAGGGCCCCGGACCCCCGGAGCTGGGCCGAGACACAGGCCGCTTTGATCGCCAGGCGGCCACCGAGGCCTGCTTCTACAATTCCGACTACGTGGCGGCCCGAGCACGGCTGGCGGCGGCCTCGGAGCAGGAGGAGGAGCTGCTGGAGAGCCTGGATGTGTATGAGCTGTTCCTGCGCTTCTCCAGCCTGCACGTCCTGCGGGCGGTGGAGCCGGCGCTGCTGCAGCGCTATCGGGCCCAGACGTGCAGCGCGCGGCTCAGCGAGGACCTGTACCATCGCTGCCGCCAGAGCGCGCTCGAGAGCCTCGGCTCCCGCACCCAGCTGGCCATGCTGCTCTTCGAGCAGGAGCAGGGCAACAGCACCTGACCCCGGAACCCTGGCAAGGCGGCGCTCCGCCCCGCTCCTCCCCCAACGACCCGGAGCCACCTGCCAGCCTCACTGGGCAGGGCTGGCCTCAGCCTCAGACCCCAGGGCAGCCCACTGGCGCCGCCCCTCTCTGGCCTGGGTGGGTGGGGGGGCGGGGCCTTGGGCTCAGGACAAGCCCTGGAGGAGGTGCCCCTGGAGCCACCCCTTTCTGCCCTAAACCCGGTCTCCCTGCCCCCTTGACGCTGCTGATTCAGGCTGTGGCCTCTGAGTATTTATGCAGTGCAGTCTGCCTGACGCCAGCCGCGCCTCCCAGGGTCCCTCCCAGGGTCACCCCAGGAGCTGGGCTGTAGATGAGTTGTTGGGAAAGGGGGGGAGCTGAGAGAGGAAAGTGGGCATCTCCCAACTTCTCCCCTCTGCACTCCTGATGAAGCTCCCTGCCCTTAATAAACTGGCTGAGTGTGGACTAGTGCTTGAGTTTTTGAAAGGGAGGCATGAGGGCAGGGAGGGCTTTGATGATGGAGGCTCCCTTGTCCTGGCTGGGGCCTGGCTTTCCTTTCCCTGGGGACCACGTCATGCCTATGCCCAACCCGCCCCAGCTCCCAGCTTAGTCACATATACACACAGAGAATTCTTTATGCCTCTTTATTCCCAATTTTGTCAGCACTTTATAAAACCCGGCTGGAGGCAGAGAGGCCTGAGAAGGCCCCTTCCCTACCCCCAAGCTCAGCCAAGTTCAGAAAGCTCTGCTTCTCCCTGTGGAGGGGACTCTAGGGGTGGGGTTGGGGTAGGGGGAATTGGGAGCTGGGCCAGGCCTGCTGGGCCGCCCACTCCCCTGACCAAAAGGGGAGCCAGGCCTGGAGAGGAGCAGGAAGCAGGATCAGCCCAGCAGTCCTGAGTCCTGGGGGCCTGCCCTCTCTGTTGACGCTCTAGGGCTGGGACTCTGGCTATCCCTAAGTTACCCACCCCCACAGCCCCACCCACCTTCTACAGCTGAACCCCCACCCCCACCCTGTCCTCCCTAAATATATACAAATGTACAGAGGGGTCCCACCCCTGCTGGCATGGGCCCCTTTTTCCACCTCCCTCTCTCCCCCCCACCCCCCCTCCTCAGGAGCCCATGGCCTGGTCTCCAGCCCTCCCTGGGCACCAGCCTGGGGGTGGAGGGTATGGACAAGAGGGACCTTTGTGCAAAGCAGCTGGTGCCAGGTTGGTGAGAGCAGGAACTGAGTCCCACCCTCCCAGTGAGCACCGCCCCACCCCCTCAGCTTTGCGCTGCCCCCCAGGCCTTCTGTCCCAGGAGCAGGAGGAGACTGGTGGGGGTCCGGGGAGGAGTCCCAGACTCCTGGGTCCTTTAGGACACAGCACCATCCTAGCAAGCGAAGTCTTCAAAGAGGCCTCCTGGGGGGCCATGTGGGTGGTGGTGATTGGGAAGCAGGGTGCCGGCGCCCCCCGCTTCAGCACGGCCGCGGCTTGGGCAGGGACTCTGCAAGGTGAAGAGGGAGTGGGACAGGGAGAGTTAGGCAGTGCCCCCCAGCCAGCCTTTCTTTGTCCCCTGGACAGAGGCCCCAGGGGAGCGCAGGAGCCCCTTCCCACAGGCCAGTTCAAAGTTATGGGGGTGACTGAATCCTGGGAGAGGGTGCTGGCTGCCTGCTCTCCAGAGGCCATCCTCACCTGCTCCTTCAGCTCCTGCAGCCCCAGAGTGGAGATGCCCCCGGTGGAGGTCCGGAGGGGCGTCTTGGGACGACGCCACGCCCGCTTCAGTCGGTCCCAGGACACCTTGGGGTTCAGGGTGGGGGAAAGCAGGGGGCTCAGGAAACTTGCTAGAGGAGGACAGGCCTCACCAGGCCCACCTAATAGGAGCTGCGCCAGCAAACCTCCACGGGGTCATCCCAGTCCCCCTCACCCATCAACCTCTCCTGACTCCTCAGCACTCTCAGGCCTTCTGGCTGGTCTAGGACACTGACGAAGAACCTGAACTTGACTTCCTGCCAGTCGAGCTCCACCAGGAAGGCTGCACGGCACCCCCCATGCCCCGTTTTCCCCCAGCCCCTCCCTCCACTCTCCACTGCCTGTCTGAGTGGCGCCTCCCCCCCCAGGCCCCCATCCCTTGCCTCATAGATGTAGTCAAGGATCTCCAGCAGCGTGAGGATGCTGGCCCCGATGAATAGGCCCATCTGGCCCCCAAGGTCCCCTGGGAAGCATGAGAGCAGGGTCAGAGGGAGCAGGCTGGGCTGGTCCACCCCCATGGAAGTGGAATCGGGGCTGGGGCTCACCCAGGAGGGCTGACAGGCCATAGACGGCTCGCTGCTCCATGGCCTCAGAGGTCAGGGCTTCAAAAAAGACATCTAGGACCAGGAAGTTCTCCCTGCAGAGACAGGAAGCAGGGTATCCCTGAGGAGGCGGCTGCAGGGACATCCCAGGCCCAGCAGATCAGGACATGAAGCCCCTGCACCGAGAACCTTGTCATCACTCTCAGGCTCCCAAAGGCTGTGAGTGGAGGCAGTCCCAGAGGCATGTCAGCTTCACACTTTAGCAGAGAGAGTTAGCAAAGGGCCTAGGAGAACAAAGCCAGACTCCTGGGCCTACAAGGTCCCCTCCTGCCTTCCCTAAAGCAGCATATGGCTTTCAGTTTGCCTCCTCCCCACACCCCTCTAGAACCTTAAGTGGCTCCCTACTGTCCGACAGTCCACTCCAAAATTCCTCTTCCAGGAGTTCCTGTTGTGGCGCAGCAGAAACGAATCCGACTAGGAACCGTGAGGTTGTGGGTTCAATCCCTCGCCTTGCTCAGTGAGTTAAGGATCCGGCGTTGCTGTGAACTGCGGTGTAGGTTACAGACACAGCTCGGATCCCATGTTGCTGTGGCTGTGGCATAGCCCGGCAGCTGCAGCTCCAATTAGACCCCTAGGCTGGGAACCTCCATATGCTTGGCTGCAGCCCTAAAAAGAAAAAAAGAAAAAAAAAATTCCTTTTCCAGAATTTCAAGACTGCCCGTGATCAGCAGCACTGTACCTTCTTATCCAAACTGCTTTATTTTTAGGGCTGCACCTGTGGCAAAGGGAGGTTCCCAAGCTAGGGCTCAAATCAGAGCTGCAGCTGCCAGCCTATGCCACGGCCACAGCAACACGAGTTCCAAGCTGCACCTGCAACCTATGCCGCAGCTTGAGGCAACACCAGATCCTTAACCCACCAAACAAGGCCAGGGGTTGAACACAAGTCCTCATGGATACGAGTCGGGTTTGTTATCACTGAGCCACAACAGAAACTCCTCAAACTACTTTCTTATCAGCTTCTCTCCACACAGCCACCCTGCTGCCTAGGCTGGTCTCGGCATCACCCCATAGATCTTTAACGAGGATGCCTCCCCTCTTTCCTCATGGACCCAAACCCGGGATCCTCAGAGGCTGACACCTTCCCTGTTTCCCCTACTCCACCCGCATGAGTCTCTCCCAGGGCCTAAGAATCAGCACCACACCGTCAAACATGGCCTCATCCACAAACTGTGGTGGAAGTTTTGTGTTGTAATCATCTCTGTTCCCCCGGGACACAGCACTGAGCCAGGCACTCAGAGGATGCCCAGCATTTGTAGACTGGCTGAAGGTACCAGACCCCAGGCTCCGGGCAGCCTCTCCTGCCGGCCTCCTGGTTTCTCCCCCATCTCTCCCACTCCCACCTGGTACAGCATTCACTGGATGCGCATGGCTCCCTCGTGCTCGGGGGAGAAAGACACACAAACAGCGGGTAGGAGTTCCCACTGTGGCACAATGGGATTGGTGGCCTCTTGGGAGCTCTGGGATGCAAGTTCCGTCCCCTGCCGGGCACAGAGGGTTAAGGATCCAGTTTGCTGCAGCTGCGGCTTAGGTCAAAAGTGCGGCTCAGATCTGATCCCTGGCCCAGGAACTTCATGTTCTGCGGGGCGGCCAAAAAAAGAAAAAAAAAATTTTTTTTTTAAAGCCTATAGGCATTTGGACTAAGAAGGGTTTCCCTGGAGGTGGAGACACAGAATATGATTTGGAGGATGGGTAGGGGTTCCTTAGAAGAAAAGGATTGTGAGAGGCATTCCTGGCAGAAGACTCGGTATTAAAGATGTGGCTCACTCTCAGCCTCCACCGGCACCAGGCACCACACACGCACACACGCACATGCACGCACACACATACGTACCGTATATAGGTCTCATTGCGGTTGTACTTTCTTGCCAGGTACCGGGCGGAGCCCCTGTTGGGGATCCTGACCATGGAGATTTCTTTCCCATAGCGGGTCAGGTTGCAAGGGGTAGGGCAGAAGCATGGGCCCTCGGAGCCCCCACCCAGGGAGTCTGCAATACAGAGGCACCAACTGCAGTGGGGGCAGGGTGGCCCCGAGGTCCGCTAGCTGCAGGGAGGAAGCTTAGGGGGCTGTCCTCAGGCCGGTACATCCACACCGAGGGCCTGTTGTGGCCAGTGTTGGCATGGCCTAAAGGAGACTGGCTGGGAGTCCTTTCCAGACCAGCTTCAGACCGCCCAAGCGGGCGGAGGGAACCCCCAGCACATACCCACAGGCTTATCCCTCTGCCTCCCAGCCCTCTGGGGCAGAGGTCCTCATGGCTCAGAGGGAGGGCACAGGCCATCCACCAGAGCTAATCAACTACATGAGACTTCAGACCCACAAGGGGCTTGGAGAGGATGCTGGGATAAATGCAATTTATGCATGTTTTCACATATGCATATGGATGAGTGGGTGGAAGGAGGGATGGATGGATGGATGGATGGATGGATGGACAGCCAGAAGCACAAAAGGATGGGATTCCTATACTCATGCTGGGTTTTTTCTATTCACCGCTTCAGATCCACTGTCTACATTTTGCTCTGTCCCAGGAGACTGATCTCTGCCAAATGCATCACCTAGACTCCCTGTCCTCTGCCTCTGGGTTGGGTTTGGCCCATGGGAGGCAGGAGCACAGGGCAAGGAGGATGTGTCTTCCCTGGCCTCCTCACTGCTGGCTGTAGGTTGGCAGAGGCTGCAATCTGCTTCTCCTGTCTGGTACCAGTCACAGGTCCCTCCCTGGGTACCAGTAGCGCCCTCTTTCTTTGCCCCTTCAGGCCCAAGGGAGGAAAGGGCCCCTGGTGTTGCTAGTTCTGTGGAGTCTCACCAGTGCTTGTGGTTCCCTTATCCCCACTCACACATCTGACCCTTTACTGAACACTCTGCTGACATGTGGACGGAGGTAGTTGCTGTGTGGTACAGAAAAGGGCTTAATGTGACTCTACTGCCCCAGCATCTCAAACCCATCGCCATGGCTCCAGCCTGTGGATTAATGTGGTGCTCTCCTGACCGATCACCTGCTTCTCTCTCACTCCCGCCTAGCCATCACAATGGCCTTGCCTTAGCTACTGCTGGCTTCCCAGAGCCTCCTCCACTCTCTCCCTCCTTTGTTCTCTGCCCCCCAGCGGCACTGACATTTCAGCGCCCAGACGCACGTGCTCTCTCTGGTCACAGGTCTTTAACACAAGCTGTTCCTACTGTCTAGGACACATCCTCCTTCTCAACCTGGCTGACTCTCCCACACCCTTCACGTCTCAGCTCCTATGACACTTCTTCTGGGAATCCTCCCTGCTGGCAGGTGGGGCCGCAGCCCTTTCCCGGGGTCCTATCAGATCCCTGAGCTCCCCCTACACAAGGGCTAACATGCTGCACTGTGATGCCCATCCACAGCCCTGCCAGGCAGGAAGCTCCACGAGGGCTCTCGTTCCCACTCTTACCTCCAGCGCCAGCGCAGGCTGTAAACATCTGTAGAATGAATGAATGAATGAATGAATGAAGTGTGGAGCAGGCGAGACCTATGGACAGATGGGGTTGCCTTATCCACACCGGTAGCCAGCAATGCCTCTTTCCCCACACCAAGGGACAGGTCCTATCTCTTTCCCAGAGAGGCAAGCTCATTTGCTGAACCAAGATGAGAAGCCCAGCTCTTCCCTCTAGGTCCCGGGTTCTCTGCCATGTCCCTTCCCCTCCACCCCCACTGTTGCCTCCACTTTCCCAAGTACCACACCTGCAAAGGTCCTCAGAGCCCTGAAAGTATGGGATAAGGCTCAACCCCCAGGAAGAAACACCCCCCCAAGGAAGAAACTGGAAGGTGGGGAGTCAAGGTGGTGAAGAGGAAGGTGGACAGAGAGATGAAGGCTGGGGAGGTGGGGGGGGGTGCGGATAGAGAGGCTCGGAGGGAAGAAGGCAGCACGGACCCAGTGTGTGGTCGGCACACTCGATGTAGATGTTGGGCGGGCAGATGGTCTCATTGCCTGAAAGGAGAGAAGGTTATTCCTGGGGTCTGCGGTTCCATCCCCTCTCCCCCACCACATTCCCAAATGTGGGCACATACGTGCATGCACACACATGTGTTTGCACAGACACGTGCATACGTGAATGTTCACGTGCTTGTGCAGAGAAGCGTGGAGATGTACACTCATATGCACGCATATTGATGCGACCTTGGGTGCACACGCGTATGCATTCACGTGTTCAAGCACAGGCACACAGACCCCACAAGTACCCAAGTAGAGATGTACATGAAGACTTTTATGCATAAATGCATTTTAACATGCACACAGACATGCATGTGCTCGATCTTATGTGCATATGTGTAAAGATGCAGAAAATCCCAAGTGCATACTGTGTACACTCAGGTGAATAGAAACATGCACACATGTTGTCATACACATGCACCTGTCCCCATGAGCAGTGGTTTGCCCCTGGAGGTTCTGGAGCCTGGCAGGGTGGCCACAGAAGTCTGGCAGGGGGTGGGGTGCCCACCTGGCATGTGCACCATCCGGCAGTGGCAGCGCTGAAGCACGGCCTCCTTTTCACAGCGCAGCCGGCAGGCAGACACACTGTAGGCCGAGTAGCCCTGAAGCTCAGGCTCCCTGAGCCCGCTCTCCGCCCGGCAGTTGCCCCAGGGCTGGGGCAGATAGGTCAGCTGCAGAGGCGGGGCATGATGGGGTCACGCCCAGCAGTCCCGCCCTGCCCTCCAGTGCCCTCTGCCCCAGCGAAGTCCATGAGAGGGCTGACAGGATGCGAGTTTCGGGAGGGCAGGTCTGGTCAGCATGCCCTCTCTGAGTCCAAAGGCCCGGCCCCGTGCCCAACCCAGGCTCCAGCTGGAGGTGCTCACCCGCTGTTCCTGGCAGGACACGAAGGTCTGAAAGCCTGGGGACACACCAAAGCCAAGCTGGTGGATGTACGGTGGCTCCTCCTGGCTGTGGATCTGCACTCGGATGCCAGCTTCAAACGACGTCTCGTCTGCACAGTGGAGATGGGATCTTTGGAAATGCATCCCAGGCAGGCAGGGGACCCAGGCGGGAGCCCCTGTCCCTCTCCCGCTTGCGTACTTGTCTCTCTCCAGATGGGTAGGTACTCCTCCTGCTGGATGTCCAGCATGATTTCCAGGCCACTGCCCATGCCCCCCGCCCGGCTGGGCAGCGAGGTCTGTGGATCTGCATTGAAGGTATAACACTTCCCATAGCGAGTATAGACCTGGGGGTGAGAGAGAGGAGGAAGAGATATGAAAGATGATGCCTTAGGTTTAGGGTTCTCTGTCCCCTGGGAGGGCCACCAGACCTGCCTGGTCACTCCTGTCCCATATCCCAGAAACCAACCTAGAGCCCAGCCTCTCCCTTCGGCTCCTACTTTTCTACTGACATCCTCTCTTAGATGATTACAAGGCATTGCCAGTTAACATGTCAGCGGCAGAACTCTCGATACCTTCCCAAATCCCGTCCCCGACCCATTTTCTCCTCTGGGTAAAGGGTCCCACTGTGTAACTAGTTTCTTTCCTTTTTTCTTTTTTTTTTTTTTTTTTTTTTTCTTTTTAGGGCTGCACCCATGGCATATGGAAATTCCCAGGCCAGGAGTTGAATTTGAGCTACAGCTGCTGCCCTACACCACAGCCACAGCCACGCCAGATCTGAGCCACATCTACAGCCTACACCACAGCTCACGGCAATGCCGGATCCTTAACCCACTGAGCTAAGTGAGGCCGGGGATCAAACCTGCACCCTCAGGATACTAGTCAGATTCATTTCCACTGAGGCACAGTGGGAACTGCCTCTCCAAAATCCCCCAAATCTCCCTCTTCCTATAGGCTGGTTGCTAAGATATGGGACAAGGGCCACTGGGCATCCAGTTTTGGGCAGCTGTCCTGGATGATTCTACTTCTGAAACCTATTTAGAATCCATCTACTTTCCTTCATCTCATGTCCCCCTTTCAGCATCCCCTCCCTTGGTCATGGCAGCAGGCTCCTAGCTGGTGTTCCTTCATCCGTCCTTGTCTCTCCCTCCAAGCCTTTCACAGCGCAGCAGCCAGAGTGCTCAACTGCAGAGAGCCAATCACGTCACTTGCCATCTTAAAACCCAACGATGGCTCCCCATCTCCCAGAGAATAAAGCCAAATTCCTTCCATTGCCTGAAGGCTCCATGTGAGGTGACCTTTGCCTCTCTCTCTCCTTCCTTCCCATCCCCAGATCTCCGTGACAAATTCAAACTTAAGGAGCGACTTGCTTTGCCAGGTCTTTGTTCAGGCCTTTGTGAACATGCAGGTTCCTCTCGTGGCATGTTCCCACCCCCACCCCCCAGCCCCCGCATCGGCACGGCAAGCTGCTCATCTTTTAAGCCTGAATGGAAGTGCTCCTTTTTTTATTTATTTTATCTTTTTATTATTATTATTATTATTTTGTCTTTTGTCTTTTTAGATGCCCACGGCATATGGAGGTTCCCAGGCTGGGGGTGGAATCTGAGCTGAAGTTGCTGGCCTACACCACAGCCACAGCAACACGGGATCCAAGCTGCATCTGCGACCTACACCACAGCTCACAGCAACACCGGATCCTTAACCCGCTGAGCAAGGCCAGGGATCAAACCCCAGTCCTCATGGATACTAGTCGGGTTCTTAACTACAGTCAGGACAGGAACTCCAAGTGTTCCGTTTTTAGATGTACTGCGAACCACACGCGGTTCACAATGTCACCCTCCCCCCACCAACGTGTTTATTGATTTGCTCAAAGTACTTATCAAGACCTGAAATGATCTTGCTTATCTATTTGCCTCCGCGTTCAATGTTCATTCCCCCCAACTAGAGTTCATGGTGCACGGGGGCAATGAGTCCAGCATCTGGCCCGGAGGGGGACCCAAGAGATGCTTTAACAGACGGTTCTGAGCTTATCGTCCTTTTCCTCGGCGGAGAGTTCTCCAGCATGGACACCAGATGGCGCTGGCGCCCCGGAGATGGAAGCCCGTGGCTCCGACTGGGGGTAGAGCGGCAGTTGGGAATTTTCAGAAGCAGCTGGGGTGGGGAGGAGCTTGAGGGAGAAGCAGATGGAAGTTCCCCCCTGCCAGGCTCACCCCACAGAGACCAGCCCCGGGTCAAACCTATCACAGGCAGCACCTTCCCTGGGGGGAAGGGTCGGTGCACTCAATCATTCTCTCTCTCCCCCGCCCCTCTCCTTGGAACACTTTCACTCTGGTAAAAGCTGGCAGAAAAGGCATGAAGCAGTGCAAAGGAAAGGATTCCTAAATGCCTAGGTCCAGAGGGAGTGGATAGAAGGGAGATGGCCACGTTGAGGGCAGGGGGAGTGGAGGAGTTTTAAGAACGTGGAGGGGGGAGTTCTCGCTGTGGCTCAGCAGGTTAAGAACCAGACTAGTATCCATGAGGATGCGCGTTCGGTTCCATACCCAGCCTCGCTCAGAGGGTTAAGGATCCGGCATTGTCACAAGCTGCAGTGTAGGTCCAGTGTTGGCTGTGGTGTGGACCGAAGCTGCAGCTCCGATTCCCTAGCCCTGTAACTTTCCATATGTCCAGGTGCAACTCTTAAAAAAAAAAAAAAAAAAAAAAGAGTGGAGGGGCCTAGGGGCACCCTTGTTGTGGAGCATAGGTTAATCACTGCTGTTTCTCCTCTTAGACAGTAAGTCTTTTTTTTTTTTTTTTTTTGCTTTTTAGGGCTGCATATGGAAGTTCCCAGGCTAGGGGTCTAATCAGAGCTACAGCTGCTGGACTATGCTACAGCCACAGCAACATGAGATCCCAGCTGCATCTGCAACCTACAGCACAGCCAGCAACACTGGCTCCTTAACCGACTGAGCAAAGCCAGGGGTCGAACCCTCAACCTCATGGTTCCTAGTTGGATTCATTTCCACTGTGCCATGATGGGAACTCCAGTAAGTCCCTTTATCACCCAAACATCCTGCCTAAGATTCCCAAAACCAAAGCATGCACAAAACAATCACTGTGCCGTTTACAAAACACGGCAATATCTCCTTCTGCCTCATTTCATCTCCTCAGCTGCTATGGGATCAGGCAGGTTTGTTTTGGTTTGGTTTTGGCCACACTCACAGCACGCAGAAGTTCCCAGGCCAGGGATCAAACCTATGCCACAGCTGTACCCAGAACCACAGCCAAGGTAGCACCTGATCCTTAACCTGCTGAGCCACAAGGGAACTCCACAAGGTAGGTTTTATTAGCCTGATTTTACAGATGAGGAAACCACAGCTCAGAGAGGTGGTGTGATTTCCCCGAGATCACACAGCTAGTTAGTGGGAGAGGTGGAACTCCTGGAGTTGCAAGACTCAAGGCAAGGTGTTCCCGTCTGTTGCTGACGACTCCCATGACCCCAGCCTACACTGCCCTAAGCCCCAGTTCCCAGGTCAGCCCCATCCAGCTGAAATGAGAAGGAAGTCTCGGCACCCTTCCTGTTTCCTTCCATCCCTCCTTCTCTTCCACTCCATCCCTCTATACCTTCCTCACTCTTTCTCCATGTCTACTGCCTCCCGACTCACTTCCTCGCCTGTCTCCCCTCCTCCTTCTGCAAATTCATCAGCTTCTAGGTTCCAGTCCTTGACCCTGTCTGTACCAGCCCTGCCCCAGTTCCCTGCTGTGCGTTCATCTGTGGGGCAGGAGTGGGCATCGCCGACAGTCCCAGAGCACTCGCTCTGCCCCAGGCACAGCACTAAAGGCTTAATATGCTCTTTCCAATGGAAACTTCACGCCCATCCTACATCCTACACATGAGGAAACTCAGAAGTTGGCTGATTTGCCAAGGTCTCCAAGATCAGTGCTTCTCAAACTTAAATCTTGTGGTTGTGGGGGTTTTTTCGTTTGTTTTTTGTTTTCGTTTTTTTCTTTTTTCAGGGCCACACCCGCGGCATATGGAGGTTCCCAGGCTAGGGGTGGAATCGGAGCTGCAGCTGCCTGCCTACACCACAGCCTCAGCACCATGGGATCCTAGCTGTGTCTGCGACCTCCACCACAGCTCATGGCAACACCAGATCCTTAACCCACTGAGTGAAGCCAGGGATTGAACCTGCATCCTCATGGATAATAGTCAGGTTCTTAACCCACTGAGCCACAACGGGAACTCCTGGGGATCTTGTTAAAAATGCAGATTCTGATACAGGAAGGAAGTCGAACTGAGATTTTGCAATTCTAACAGACTGAACGCTAGTCCGGAGGACCGAACTTTGAGTGGAAAGGCCCTAGATAAAGAGGCAAAAGTACAGCGAAAGAGCCGACTCTAGACCCTTGCTTTTACAACACGTCATCACTGGAGGGAGGCGAGGCCTGAAGGGGGCTGAGGTCGAGATCCCTGGGTCCTCAGTGGTGTGGGAAAGGCAGATGGGGGGAATCCATAAATATTTGTCCCAAATTACAAAGCATTTACCTTCTTCCTATTTGAGGCCAAGAAGATGCTGGAATCGGCTCTTGCTGATGCAGTCATTTTTCAGAGTCTGTTCCGATTGGGAGCGTGGGCTGCATGGGGGACCCTGGTAGTGAGCTGCTCGCTCATGCCCCCCAGGTATGCAGCACCACCTCACCTGACCCTGACTGCTGGGCCCTGCCTGGTCCCTCCACAGCCTCCCATGGGGCCAGGGACTCCCTGAGCTGAGAGCCCATTTCATCATCTCAGCATTTCCAGAGCCTAGTGTAATTTGCAGAAGGAGGTGGGGGGAGGCAATGCACGGGGAACATCATCAAACATACCAGATTTTTTTTTTTTTTTTTTAGGGCTGCACCCAGATCATATGAAGTTCCCAGGCTAGGGGTGGAATCAGAGCTCTAGCTGCCCACCTACACCACAGCCACAGCAACGTGGGATCCAAGCCGAGTCTGCAATCTACACCACAGCTCATGGCAACGCTGGATCCTTAACCCGCTGAGTGGGGCCAGGGATCGAACTGGCGTCTTCATGGATACTAGTCGGATTTGTTACCACTGAGCCACCACAGGAACTCCTGTGCTGGTACTTTTGATCTGTTTTCTCCCTTGGGTCTCCAAGAAAAACCACAGGAGGTAAGCACTGTTGTTCCTGTTTCATGAGGCGAAGGCTCAGAGAGGGAACGTGTGTTGGCTAAGGGTACACAGCAAGTACATGACAGCATAGATTCAAGCAGAACTGAGCCTGATGCCAAATTGGAGTTAGTGCTGATAAAACACCTGGTGGGTGTTCGCTGAATGAACGGGTGTGGCAGGCTCCTGAACCCAGGTGGCGCTGGGGCTGGCTCCCTATGTGAAAACTCCACCGTATACACGCAGACACAGGCCACATGGCACTGAGCCTGGCCCTGCGCTGCAGAGTCACTTGGGAAGGTTTTGGCTCCAGTGGCTTTGGGTGGGGGCTACTTGGTACCCCCGCCCTTGAGGCCATTATGCAGAGTGGGGGTGACAACGGGAGATGGATGAAAGGGCTCCGGGTCTGATGGACAGTGCTCTCCAGGGAGTGGACAGACCAGACTGGCAGGGCCAGGCCACCTGCACAGCCTGGGTCAGACCCGACTGCTGGGCAGAGCAGAGCGTTGCCCTGGAGACCGTCCCTGGGCCAGGCAGGCAGCAGCGGGTGGAGCCACCGGCTCCTAAGTGGCAGAACTCTGGTGGCGGCACAGCCCACAGCCTCTGCCATGGAGACGGCACGGCTGCTTGGCCACAAGGTCCCACCGGCTGTCCATTGCTCTCTCCCCACAGGAGGGCAGATGGACAGGAGTTCGGGGTCCAGAGTCCAGCCACAGAAAGGGGCAGGTCGTGGGCCAGGACATGCACTGATGGGCCCAGGGGCGATTTCTAGACCATCCCCCCAGGCCTCAGCCTCTGGGCCTGTCCCCATGTCAGTGTCCATCTCCTTCTTTGCGGCCCCACCTCGTTCTCCACCCTTTCTTCCAGGTCCACCCCTCAGGACCTAGGCTGCACAGCTTCTAGATGGAATACGGCTGCATTGTAGGCAGACCCGCGGGCCCCTCCACCACCTTCCTTCGGGCAAGCCCTCTGCTTGTCTCTCTCAGACCACCTCTTTTGGTGTTGGCCTGGACCCCTGGTCCACCTCCCTAGCCTCTGTCCCCTGACTTCGGTCTGTCCCCCAAGCCCCCTCTATCCTCCTGGCTTGTCTGTCCTCAGAATCTGATCAATTATCCATCTGGCCTCTGTCTCCATCCCTTGCCCTCTGTTGGGCCTGCCCATCCCCCTCGGCCTCAGCTTTCCTCCCATTGGCCAGATCCCCCCCCCCAACCTCTCTGATCCTTCGCCTGCTGCATCTCTATCCTGTTTGCTTTCTTCTCTGTCTATCCTTTGGTCTAAGCATCCAGTCTCTGTCTCTCGTCTTCCTCCTAGATTTTTCCCTGGGCCTGAAGCCAAGGACCCCTCCGCAGGCGCCCTTCCCTCCTTCTCCCTGCCCCCTCCTCCAGGTCTGCCCCTGATGGTGTGGTGTTCAGGGGCCGGGAAGGATCTGTGCAGGGCTTGCTCCTCCGAGTAGTGGCTTCTCTCTCAGTCCCTCAAGTTCCATCCATCCACAGCTCCCACTGCCTTGAAAAGCTCTCCTTGGCTGGCCAGCTGGCTGGCGGGCTTGCATTCTCCTCCATCCCCACCCACCCCCTCATCCTCCCTGCAGTCACAGAGCCCACGGGGTTAACAGGCAATTAGCAGGGCCAGGGCTCAGAGCTGTAGGGGAGAGGGCTCGGGGCCTCCAGGAGATAAGAAGCAGCCAGGAGCAGCCGAGGCTGGGCTAATCCCAGCACTAATCTGCGGCCTGGGTTTTATCTCCATTGCCTTCTGGGCACCCCGCCTCTGCCAAGGCCCTGGCGCCTCCCTCCCACCCCTCTTTTCCATGGCAGCTTTATCCCTCCGAATTCCATCAGCCCTCCCCTGATGTGGTCCAGCTCCATGCCTGTCACTTAGGTCTTAAACCTGTAGTGTCCTGGGGTCCAGGGTGGGTTTGTGGAAGGGGGTACATCTTCCAGGTCAGATGGCTCTTGGGCCCAGCTTTTCTCAGGGTGGCCCAAGTGTCCAGGTTCAAAGCCTTCTCCTTCTCTATGCTGGTCAAGGAAGATGGTACCAACTCAAAATGCCTTCGGTGTCTGTACTGGTCAGGACTGGGAGGGCACTCAGTCCAAACCCTCATTATACAAAGGTCAAAGTAAAGGCCTGGAGATGGCAAGGGGCAAATCCGAGGGCATATAGAAAAAAAGAGGGCAAATTTAGAACTAGAACCCAGTCCCCCTCCGCCACTGGCCCCAGCCCTCGCCACTAACCTCCATCACCCCCCTGGGCCTCAGAAGACCCTGGTCCCAGCTCTGGCTCCACCAGCCACAGCCAGTGTAAGCTTGGTTAGTAAAGTGATGCATTGATTTCTTTGGTCCTCAGTTTCCTCATGCATCAAGTGGGGATAGAAATTCCTACCAGACGCATTTCACAAGTTGGTTATGAGTCTCAGAAGAGACGAAGTAGGTGAGAGGCATTTGCAAGGTGAAATCATATATATGAGGCCTTGATATTAATAATGAGTGTTGTGGAGACCAAAAAAAACCACTTAAACTGGGGCTGAGATTGACCACTGGATGTGGTGCTAGAAACAGATCCTCATAAGCTTCATGACGTAGAAAATCGGGTGCCCATTTTGGAGCCTAACAGAACAGGGTTCAAATCCTGGCTCTGCCACCAGCCTTGGACAAACAACTTTGGATGGTGATTTAACCCTTCTGAGCCTCAAATTACTCCTCTGTAAAAGGGCAGTGGTGATTCTTCTTCCTTAGGTTCGTAGTGACGATCAGAGATACGTTCAGAGGGCTGTGTGCTAGGTGTTCAAGAAAGCGGGGGAGCCCATTTGGGAACAGAGCTGCTCACCAAGATAGCGCAGCCATTTGATCTTGGGTCCCCACTGGGCCCATTTTCACAGGGCATCATACACCTTGGGAAAAGCTCTCTCAGCAATTTTGGGAGAGGACAATTTTGCTTCTTAGATGACAGAATTCTGTCAGGGCGAAACCCCCAGGCTCTGAGATATGGCTGTCCTCACAGAGGAGGGAGCAGGCCTGCAGCCCTGTACTTGCTGTCTATGAGATTCGGCTTTAGTCATTTAACCTCTCGGACCCTCCATTTTTTCATCTGTAAAATGGGAATATGGGAATAATAATAGGCATCATCCAAAGTGTTAGAAGGAAAGAGATAAAGCATAATAATAAGAGCAGGAGTTCCTGCTGTGGCTCATTGTAAATGAATCTGATTAGTATCCATGATGACCCAGGTTCGATCCCTGGCCTTGCTCGGGTTAGGGATCTGGTGTTGCCATGAGCTGCAGTGTAGGCTGGCAGCTACAGCTCCAATTCAGCCTCTAGCCTGAGAACCTCCATATGCTGCAGGTGCAGCCCTGAAAAGAAAAGAAAAAAAAAAAAAAAAGCAACAGCTTACAGTTTTTCAGGGCTTACGCTGAAAATTAACTCCCTAATTCTCACAAAAACCCTCTACTAGAGGTTACCTAACATCTCCATCTTACAGACAAGATAATGGAAGTCTAGAGAGGGGAAGGAGCTGGCCAGTGTCACATGACAGGGCAGAGCAGGGGACCAGGCAATCTGGCACCCAGTCTGTGCTCACAGCCCCTGTGCTGATACACCCCCTGAGACAGCCCCAGCAAACAGTAGGTGCTCAAATCACACTTACTTGTCCAACCCTATTCCTTGAGCCAGTACAATGTGCTTGGTGCTGGGGATGATTCAGAGAATAAAATCTCTGGTCTCTGCCGTGAAGGAGGTGGCTGTCTGGCCACAGAGGCATTCATTCATTCATTCCCAAAGTGTTTATTAAGCACCTGCACTATGAACCAGCTGTCTTCAGTGGAGAACAAAGCACACAAAACCAACAATCCCGATTGGGGCAAATCATTACTAGTTGCAATCGGTGCTATAACAAGGGGACCAATCCATGTCCTCTAACCATATACGGGGGTTCGACTTGGGTTGGAGAGCAAAGGTTCCTGAAGCAGGTGCACTCAGCCACGGAGGAAGGGCATCCACGGTCAGACACAGGGAGAATACCTATCCCCTACCCCAGTAGGCCTGGCCCCACCCCTGCCACAAGGTCAAAGCCAGCACACACCCCCAGCCCCCCCAGTCCCCCCCAGCCACCCAGGTGGGCGGTTTCCTCCCCAAGGTAGAAGTGCTGGCAGGTCTTGGAAGAAATAGTCTCGATGTTCGTTCAAATGTAAATACGTGAGCTGCGGTGGAGAAGGAGACGGTCGGGGCCGCCTGATTCCAGGCTGAGGCCGAGCTGGAGCTGGGATCCCCGAGTGGTTGGGGCCGAGGAAGAACATAGTGATTTCAGGGAACGCCGCGTTTCCCTGGGGGAGGAGTGAGCGGGGCCTCCAGGAGGCAGGTAAACAGCCAAACCTGTTCCCAGGTACCGACCGCACAGGCCTTAAACCCTAGAACGTCGGTTTTGCTGACGGGAATATTTTTAATTGGTAACGAAGTCCTTCCCTGACATTCCAGTCCTCGATGCAAAGTTATTCCTTAAGAGTTTGCTTACACAGTGGATCGCTCCCGCGGCCCGGCAGGAGTTCAGGAGCCGAGCCGAGCCCCGAGGAGGTGGCGGCGGTGGGTCGATGGGTGTGCCATCGCCCCCCACCCCCGTACGTGCACCTGGGCATCTGGGCCGGGCCCACCCGCACGCAGAGGGCGGCACCCAGCGCCTCCCGCTCCTCGCAGCCCCCTCCTCCCTCCCGCGGGGCAGGCATCCATCACGGCGCCCGGGCGCCCTCCCTCCCGTCTCCTCCGGGCTCCTCCGCTCTCCTCCCTGGGTTTGCCTCATTTGCATTCCCCCGGCTCCCGGCTCCTCGGCAAAGTGACCTCCGCACACAGCCGCGCCAGAGGCTTCCACCGCGGAGGGAGACACCGCCTCCCGCCCCCGCCGCGGCCGGGGAGCGGCGAGGGGACGCGAGCTCGGGACAGCGGGGCGGGAGCCCCAGCGGAGGCTGCAGAGGGAAAGGCCCGGTGCCGAGGGGCACCGAGGGACTCCGATGGGATTTGAACCCGCGGCCTCGGATCCTCGGCGGGGCGGGAGTGGGACGTGGAGGTCTTCACAGGCCGGCGAAGGTGCGCCCCAGCCATGGAAACCCTGCTTGGAACCCGGGGCTCCCCAACACCCCGTTTGCTCCCCCGCACCCCCGGGAGAGGATGCCAGCTCTACCAGGCCGTCGCTCAAAGGGCCCTAGCCCTCCCGGGGACCTGCCCAGCCCCCAGGCCCCGCTCCCCAGGCCCGCCGAGCCGCCTCCCCTCCCCCCGTTTGGTATTTACACCTTTCACACATTTGTAAGCTATTATCCTGTCCACGCTTAGTCACCGCTGAGCCAAGCGCCACGGATTTAGCTCCTTTAATCTTTCCTCCTAAATCAATCCTCCATTTCCCCTTAATCATCCCGTGGCTCCTCTCTGAACTCTCTCGCTGCTGCCTCGGCTGCTGCAGCCTCTGCCTGTCTTGCTGGAACTGCTCCCCCTCCAATCCCAAACGGGTGTCCCAAGGGCATGGTGAACATTTGGGGGAGTGGGTTGGATTTTCAGCGCTGCCAGCCTGTGCCTAGGGGCCTGGGAGCCGGGGAAGAACTGCAGACACCCCTCTTTCTCTTTTGGAAAACACGCGGCATTCTGAACCCTCACATCTCCAGCACCGAGGTCTCTGTCCTGCCTTCCCACCGCCATTCATCTGGGATGGCTCCAAGACCTCAAGCCTCCACCAGGATTCACCAAAAAAAAAAAAAAAAGAAAAAAGAAAGAAAGAAAGAAACCACCTCGGGCCTGCTGTCCACGGCTCTGACTTTCCCCACCCCCTCTGCCCAGCTGCTCCAAGGAGGTGGCATTGCCAAGAGAGCCTGGAAGGGCAGGGAGGGAAACACTGATAAGAGCCTGAGGCTGCCCTCTCATCCCCTCCTCCTGGGAGGCTGTCCATCTCTCCTAACCACCCTCAGTCTCCACCCCCGCATCCACTCCCTCTCCTCCGCCCTGTGCCACTCTGACTCTGGAGCCTCAACCTGAGTAGCCTGAAGCTCTGCACACACCCAGTGCTCCCTGGGGGTGCTCCTGCCAATCCCCCCCTCCTCCTGGCATTCCGCATCCTTTCTGCCCCCAGCCTGGGCCCAGCAGAGGCAGCCCTGCCACCAGCCGCGAGAGGGAGCAGTTACCTCCCAGAGAGCAGAAGGGCATGGGTCGGGGGGGTGGCTAGAAGGGAGCACAGGAGCACGGGAAGGAGAGAATGAGGGAGGACGGGAGGGAAACGTGGGGGCCATTTCTTCAAATGCTAATCAGCATCTTCCGGCAGTGCCACAAGAAGCTGAGCTGATAATGAGCCCAGCTCGGGGCTGATTCCTGATTAATGAAGAGGCCACAGGGCTGCTGAGTGGGGCCGGGATGGGGCGCATCCCTCCAGGCCCTCCCCCCTTGCCTTTGCAGCCCAGCCCGCAGTAACAACAACAACCCCCGTTCTTGGCTGCTGGGCCGCACTACTCAAATCCACCTCCACCAGCTCCACTGGCCAATAGGAAGCAGCCAGACTGAGAGCGCCCCCTCCAGGAGGGCCTGAGGGGCGGCAGCCTGTGCTGGGGTGGGAGGTGGGGAGGGGTCTGCAATCTGAAGTGTAGGTAGCCCTCAGAAGTATTTTTTGTTTCATTAGGAAAATTTTAATTAAAATAATGAATATCTGAGGCTTCTCTGGACAAACTGGAAGACACCCCCCCCCCCGCCCCGCCGCCCCAACACCAGGCATCCCTGACCACAGGGCAGCAGTTAGCTGGGGCTCAGAAGCAGCTGCTCCTTCTAAGGGTAAGTGACCTTCACTTCTCCTCAGACCCCACCCTCCCCTACTGTGTGCCCTCCCTGACCGGACCTGCCTGGCTCCCGAAGGCAGGACCAACCCTGAATTCGATGCGGAACGAAATGTTCTCAAGGGTCCTGCCTCAGGAGAAGAAGATGGGACCAGAGGGCAGAGAGAGCTGGACTGGGTGTGCGGTCCGAGGTAAACTCACCCGGTAGATAAGAGGCCTGGACCAACCTCAGTGGGAACCCTCTCCCTTCCCCGGTCAAGGGGGCAAGGGGCAGCCCTCAGGCCTCTGGAGCCAGTGGCAAAGGTGTGGCGGTGGGATGTTTGTGGAGGAGCCCCTGTGGTCCGGCCTGTAGGTGGTCCTCCTACAGGCCGGACCACCCAGGGAAGGGGTGGGCTCAGGAGGGGCTTGGCGAGAAGGCAGGCGGTCACTGAAGAGCCTTGACCTGGGGGCCAAGGGGGCCAGAGAGTGATGGAGGGCTTGCATGCTGCTCCCTTTGCCTCGGAGCTGTCCTGATGGCAGCTGGGGTGGGGCTGGGAGCGGAGGGAAGAGGGCAGGGAGGGGGACTGCCCAGCTGGAAGAGGCCTTGTCTAATTGTGCCTGATTAGTAGAGAGGAAGAGAACAGGGCGAGTGATTAATAGTCACGGCAGTCACCAGCCTGTGGGGAGGGCGGCTTGGGAGAGGGAGCGAAGCCTGAGAGCTGAGCGAGGCAGGAGACAGGGAAGCCCCCAAGGTCCTTGGTCACCTGCCCCTCCAGGGTCTGCCGGGACCCTATGGGGAGGGACTGGCCCTCCCCCTGCCTCCTGGTGAATTCGCCACCTTCCCCCTCCCTCAGGTTTCCAGACAATAGAATGCAGAAGACCAAGGGTGACGTCCTGCACCCAGGAAGAAAGGTGTGTCTGCCCACGCGGTGTTTCCAGACACCTCAGCGTCCCCGGACAGCTCCGTGTCCCCAGACACAGGTCCCTTTCTCCGCTCGGCCCAGAGGATACAAGACCGGACCTCTGATCGCAGCCCCCAGCCATCACCTTATATCCTTTGATGCCGGCTGGGATGCTGAGCCCTGCCCGTCCTGAGGCCACCCTGTCCGACATGGGCGCCACTGGCCACATGCAGCTGTTTGCATTGAACGTTCATTCTCTTTGTCACGCTAGTCACATTGCAGATGCTCACCAGCCAGTGTGGCCAATGTCGACCGCGTTGGACGGTGTAGACACAGGACATTTCCATCATCCCAGAGTGTTCTGTGGGACAGCACGGATCTCGAGGGTGCGTGCTCCTCAGACACGTGCACAAGCGAGTCTGAATACTGCGGAGTGTTGGATAGAGGATGCTCTAATGGGGTGCGGGGGAGGCCTGAGGGTCAAGAGAGGAGGAAGCCTAGGTGGTGGAGAGAAGTGAAGCTGCTGGCACATGGGTCGGAAAACAGCAGGTGGTGTGGAGAACAGTCACGTTAAAGAGAGCCAGCAGTCGAGGTGGTGGCATGCATACCAGCTGACAATGAGTGCCCACTATGTGCGTGCCAGGCAGTGTGCTCAGCCCTTTATAGCCATCTCTCCTTTTGGGGGGGGGCTTTTTTGCTTTTTAGGGCCGCACCCACTGTGTATGGAAGTTCCCAGGCTAGGGGTCCAATCGGCCTACGCCACAGACACAGCAACACGGATCCAAGCCGCATCTGTGACCTACACCATAGCTCACGGCAATGGCAGATCCTTAACCCACTGAGTGAAGCCAGGGATGGAACCCGCGTCCTCATGGATGCTCGTCAGGTTCATTAACCACTGAGCCACGACGGGAGTTCCTATAGCCATCTCTTTTAATTCTCACAACCACTCCAATTTTTCTTAGGTTCTGATATTCTGTTTAACAAATACAGAAACAGAGGCTCATGGCAGCTTTTTGACCTCTCCAAGGCCACACAGCTTAAAGGCTACACAGCCGAGGTTCAAATCCAGATGGTCTGGCTCAAGAGCCCACACACTTGACCACTCCACTGTGCAGTCCCCAGCTGAGAGGAGATACTCAGTTTTAGAGCCGCATTTTACAGCTGAAGAAACGAAGGCTAGAGGGAAAGAGTGATTTCTGCCCTCTAGTAAGTGGGCAGGCTGAGCGCAAGCCGTAGCCATAGCAGTGGCCGGGGAAAGTGTAGAGGGGGCTGGGCGCACGGCAGTGGGGAAGCGGATGGTGGTAGAAGGCAGAAAAGATACAGGTGGTGGCGGAAGTGGGAGGTAGAGGCGGAAGTGGGCTGGTACGAGAGGGTGAGTGGGGGAAGGGAAAGGGATGAGATGCGAGGAGCCAGGTGGAGGGGAATCTGGGTGGAGAGGCGGGAGCAACCTGCACCACCCAGGAGCCTGCTCCTCTCTCTCAGCCCCTCCCCTCCCCAGACCTCAGCCTGCCTCATGCCTTAAGCCTTCCCTGCTCTCTTCAGCCCAGAGTGTGCCTCTCTGAACTCAGGCTCTTACTCTCCATGTCCCGCGCTGGGCAATTAATCCTGGCACCTCCGGACGCTGCTTGCATGGCTGGTTAACTCTTGCATGGTTGATTAAGCTTTTAAGTGTCCCTGTCCCCGCTCCACTGCGAGACTGGAGGCTGCTTGCGGACAGGGACGACGGGGGACCGGGGCTCCCCTTCTTTGTTCTCACCCACACACCTGGCAGGGAGCCTGGCACACAGTAGGCGCTCAGAACTCTGTGTTGATTGAGTGACTGATTGGGTGACAGTGAGGGGATCTTAGAGAGCATGGGGCTGAGAGCGACTGCAGTGGTAGCAGAAGCAAGAGCAGCAGCCGAGGGGACTGGGGGAGGGCGCATTACCCAGAGTAAAAATAGGCTGGAAAATGTGACATTTATTAACTTGGATTCCGGAGGAAAGGTCACAGCAGAGTGGGGAGTGGGAAGGAGGAAACGGGGAAAGCAACAGAAAACACATAACAGCCCCTTACCCAAAGCCTGTCGCTGTCCCTGGCCATCTCACCGCCCACGCCCTGGCAGGCTCCCACCACTGATCCCTGCATCCATCGCCCCTCCACGGAGCCCAAGTCCCTGTCATGGGCTCCATGTTTTCCCCACAGAGTCTCTTATGGCCCCCACATCCTCATCAGAGCCCCCGGGTCTTTGTCTGCACACCCCTTCTCCAATCTTGCCCCCATAACACACCGCCATCTTCCCCATTGCCATGGATCATCCCGTCTCAACCCATAACCCCAGGCCCTGGTAAACGGGCAGCAGACTCAGCCCTGGAATGCCAAGTCCAAGGGGGAGCTACACTCAGCAGAGGCGGGTTGGGGTCTGGGCAGAGGGGTCTGGGCAGAAGGTTCTGGGGACTAGGCCGGATGGGGGACAGTCGAGTAGGGTCCAAGGGGGACGTCCGTCCCTTGTGCTTGCTCTCCTCCTCTGGTCCCTCTGGCCTGCTGCAGCCTGAGCAGAGAACAACAAACTTCTATCCTCTTCTCTCCATCCTCAGAGTATGAGAGGGCCCCGGGGGGCAGCCACCCTCACCCCTGCCCGGCCATCCCCAGCTTCCCAGGGACTCACCAGCCTTGATCAGGGGACTCCCTGTTCTGTATCCTCCAGGCACCCCCTCCTTTACTGGTGGCCAGGCAGGAACCCCCACTTCCCTCACCTTCCCTCCATCTCTCCCCTCCCCTCTCCTCCCAGCCTCCCACCAGGGCTTCATCACTCTTCTCCTTCCCCTTCCACCCCAAGCAGGGGCCTGGGACACAAACTCCTGCTCAGGGACACAAAGCCCCCATTGATTTCTGCCCCAACAACACCTGCTGACACTGGGCTCCGTCCCCCCACCCCCAGCTCAGACCGGGTGAGGATGTTGCACACAGGAGCCCCTCGGACCTGAAAGGCCACATTCACACACTGCACCTTAGGGACAGTTGCTTTGAGAGCGGTGATTTTTCCCAGAAGAAGGGGCTCGTAGCTGGACAGCAGGCCAGCCCCCCTGGACTCCTCTCCCAGGACAATCCTCCTCGCAGTCCCTTTCTCCGTTTCTGCCCACCTCCCCCCACCCCCAGTGGCAGGAGGATCCAGAGGCTGCAGGCACGATGGGGGCAGGAACAGGGTTGGAGTAGGTTACCTGGTGCTACTGAGGCAGTGGGTGAATGAGAACCCGGGTGGGGGCTCCAGGCCACAGGAAGGGAAAGCCCCCCATCTGGGGCTGGTGCCAGAGGCTGGGCCCAATGGGCACCATGTCGACGCCATGTATTTGCCTATGCGTTGGGCAGTGTTCACAAGAATGAAAACACACACCTCACACATACACAATGCCGGGAGTAAACTGTGGACCGGGGACAGCATCTCAAGCGCCAGGGATAATAGACATCCTGTGGCGGGGGTGGGGGTGGAATGGAGCACCATTTGCAGACAGACAGACGGCATACAAGACACCTCCCCACCCCCTGCAGCTCACACACCTGATCGTGAGAGGTGTGCACGGGAGGCCAGCCCAAGGCGACACTCCTCTCCCCGACACTCCTCTCCCCGACACTCCTCTCCCCGTGAGAGTGTGTTTGTGTTCACACCTAGACAGGGAGCAGGGTTTGAGACAGATGAGGGTGTCACAAGAGGGGACGGCAGCCAGTGTGACCCTGTCCTCAGCAGCTAAGTAAGAGCTGGGACGTGCGCACAGGGATGAGTAGCTCTCTGGGAGTGTGGGTGTGCAGGTGTGCACGTGAGCGTAGTGACAGGGACACTGAGTGTGTGTGAGAGGGTGTGCAGGAAACTGTGTCCCCATGCAGTAGGGGTGCACGTGTGTGCGTGTGTGTGTGTGTGTGCGCGCGCACGCTCGCGTGTGCTGGGCAGCAGTGAGGGTGATCCAGGCACATAAGTGTGAATAAGTGATTCTCCGCCTAAGAGCCAGAGCCGGGCAAGGGAACAGCAAGAACCAGGAAACGGAGGGAGGGCCTGGAAAGCGGGAGAGGCCGGAGGGGTGGCATGAAAGAAGGATGTGTGAGGGAGTCAGTGAAAGGGGGTGTGTGTGAGAGACACACAGACAAGAGACACTGGCACCCAGTGTATGCAAAGATCAGCTCTATGCAGCCTGCCGGTCGGGCCAGCATCCCCAGAGGCGGCCCCAAGACCCTCCCTTGCCGGAGCCCCCAAACACCCCCTCCCCAGCCCCTTGTTTGCTGGGGAGAAGAATCCAGGAGCCACAGAAGAAAAAGGGCGAGAGAAAAGCAGGGGTCAGTTGGTCCGGCCCCTGCACGGACCATCCCTTCCCTGCAAGCTGACCAGCATCTGGGCCCCGGGGCCCTCTCCAGGACCCCCGGCCCCAGCCCTGGGCACTGCAGTGGCAGCACAGCAGCAGCGGCAGCAGAGCAGCCACGGAGAGGAGCGGCAGCAGGAGGGTAAGCCCCGCGAGCGTCCACTGCTCCACGGCTGGGGAGCCGAGGGAAACACCAGGCTTCGGGGAGACACGAGGCCAGCCTCTGGTGGCGGAAGGAAGGGAAGCCCCGTGGAGGATGCCCCGTGCACCACCATCACCCTCCGCCAGCCTCTAGCCACCCCAGGCCGCGCAGGCCGGCCGGCAGGACTCACCACCGAGAAGTTGCTGGCGGAGCAGTGGTGCCCACTGAAGTTGCAGCTCTTAAGCATGTCGGCGAGCTGGTGGCCGGTGCGGTTGAGGATGTCTACCATGTCGGGCTCCGGGTAGCGCAGGCCAGCGGCACGGTGCCCGTCCCGGTCTTTGGGGGGCAGCCCGGTCAGATTGGCCAAGTGGAAGATGTCGGCGTCGCTGAGTGCCGAGTGCCGGAACCGGTTGATGTTGCAGAGGGTGACGGCCGGGAAGCCCGCCACCGGGGCTGGGGCAGCAGGGTCCATGACCACCAGGTGAGGCCGTGTCAGGTAGCCCCGGGCCAGGCTGGCCGCCTGGTACAGAAAGGCAGCCAGCGAGGTGAGTAGAGCAAGTGCCCACAGGGTTCTGCGCAGTCCATGGGGGCCTGGGCCACAGGCCCGGCCCAGCCCGTGCAGAGTGCTGGTGCTGGCAAAGGTGGCCAGGTCCCGGGGGGCTGCGGGCCCCCGCGCAGCCCCCAGGAGGCTCTGCTCATCTCCTGCCTCCTTCTCCTTGGGTTTCGCATCCTCCTCTGCAAATTTGATTTTGCACACAATCTCGATCGGCATCTGTCCCCGGCTGCTGGGACTGGCCGGAGCCTCCTTGCCCCCGTCCCTCCCTGGCCAGTAGCCCCTGATGCCCTCCGGAGTGGCGGCGGTGGCAGCGGCTGCTCTTCTAAACTCAGGGCAAGCAGCAGGAGGATGGGGACAGGGTGGGGGCCCGAGGTGGGGGAGTCACTCCCACTCCCAGCAGCTCCGCAGCCCTGGTGCTGCCTCTGCCGCTGCTGCCTCTGCTGCCGCTTGTCTTGTCTCTCTCCTCGATCGTCTCCTTGTGGCTTCCCTTATCAGCACCAGCACAGCTGTCAGCCCCTGCGTGTGTCCCTGCGAGCGAGCGAGCGAGTGAGCGAGGGAGCGAGCGCTGCTCCGCCACGCCGCGCAGCCCCAGCCGCTCCGCTCAGCATGTGCTCCGGAGCCCACCCCATGCTTAATAATTCAGGACATGTCAACAGCGTTTCACCGGCAGCATGGGCGGCAGGAGCCAGGCCAAGGGGAGGGGGCAGCCCCCAGCCTAGGACAGGGATCCCCTGTCCCTGCCCAGACCTCGTCGGGCTGCCCCCCAAACTCTTGCTATACCCCAGCTGCTCGTGGGGTTCCCCACCCGTCCCCACTCCCAGGCCACGCAGGGAAGAGGGTTGCACCCGCGTTCTGGGCTCGTTCTGCCACTTTTCTGGACCACGCCCCAGGAGGGGTCAGCCAGCTCCATCTCCCACCTCCTGGCCTCCCAGATTCCTGGATTCCTGACTCGAGCCCAGCCACCACCTGACCCCACTACCCCAGTCACGGCTGCTTCCAGAAACTCCTTGGGAGAGCCACTTGTTTGAATGAGGGAGGGGAGGGGAGGACAGAGGAGGGCAGGCAGGACAGGCAAGGGGACAATGATGGCTCCACTGAAATACTTGGCTCCCCTAGAGCTTTGCTCCCGACTTAATACCCATCAGACCCCTACCCCCTCTGGCCTCGCCCTCTCCCCACTTCACCCCCAGCCCCAGACTCAGTCTCTCATTTGTCTGGAACAGAGAGCACCCCGGCTGACTCACACATCTGCGGCCACTTTGCCCTCCCCGATGTTTCCTAAATGCGAGGCCAGGCCAGGTTATGGGGGGGTGGGGTGGGGGGAGGGTGGGTGGACAGCCCGGGGAGCAGAGAGCAGGGATGATGGAGGTGAGAAAGCCCAGACAGGGTATTGGAGGAGTAGAGATGTGTTGGCTTTGAACAGGAGGGAATGCAACCCTAAAGAAACAAGCAGGGGGTGCCTGGCAGAGAGGGGCAGGGGAGCCCTGGGTGGCTGCCGGCTTGCAGAGGAGACGCGGGCATGTGGACTGTTGTCACAGGCTGTGGTGGGGCCCCTGGTGGCCAGCTGGGAGATGATGCCTGGGTGCCCCCGGGTTGGGGGTGGTCGCAGTGAGCAGCTAGTGCTCTGGGGGTGGGGGAGGCGTGTGAGTGCTTGAGCCCTCTCAGGAGAGGAAGCACTTGTCCCCTAGAGGAAAGGGGGGGGCTGATTAATCGGGGCGCTAATGAGCAGCAGGGAGAGGAAGCTCAGAGGGGCGGGGGAGGCGGCTCCATCGATCCGAGCCGCGGAACCAGCAGCTGAAAAAAAAGTGAGAAGGGAATCGATCTGAGGGAAACGGCAGCTGCTGGGGATTAGAGCCCGAGGTCCACCCGCTGCCCAGCGGCCACCCCTCCCCTGCGGCAGCCCTGCCCTGCCAGTCGCAACCCCTGCCTGGCCTGGGGTTGGCTCCCCTGGGGGGCAGGGGACCACGCTGTTCGCCCTTGGTTGCAAGGCCAGGTCAGGCCCCGTCCTTCACAAGTCATCCCAGCATGGAGCCCACCCACACACAGCACCCCCAACCCCAGGCCTGGCTGGCATCCAGGGTGGGGGTTGTCCCCAGCCTCTCTTTTCAAAGTAGCTTCCTTGGCTGGGCTTCCCCCAAAGCCAGCTCCCCCAGACTGTGGAGATAAGACCCCTGGGGTCAGGGGCTGCAGCTGGCGGTGTCCCAGAGGAGAAAGGGGTTGGCACTGAGAGCAGCTGCTGAGTTTGCAGTTGGGAGTCTCCACATGACCCCAGACAGTCCCCATCTCGCTGCCTCCTACCCAGGCAGCCCCCCCACGTTTCCCCCCTCCCTGCTAGACCACCAGACCCTTCCAGCGCTTCCTTCCCCACCTCCTTATCCTCCCCAGCCTCTCTCTTCCCCTTTCTCCTGTTATTGATTTTTCTTTACTGGGTTTTTTTAAAAGGTGATTTAATTGCTTTTTTAAGGTTACTTCAGTCTGGGACTCTGCCAAGGAAGCGGGGAGCCGCCCCCTAAGCTCTCCCTAGCACTGGTTGCCGCTCAGGACTCTGTGTGTCCCTAGATTGTCCTGCCATCCAGTGAGATCACCAGGTCATACTCCCCAACCTGACCTCCATCATGAGCCCAAAGCACACCCTCCTCCCTCCCGAGGGCATGTCAGGGAGCCTTCAGCCTCTAGAAGGAATGGGAGCTGTAATCCAGCATGGGGAGCTGGGGAGAGCTGGGGAGCCGGTGGCGAGGGGAGTTCCAGGCCACTGGGAAGTGGAACAGCAGTTAGCTGCATGCACCGCCCCCCACTGCCCCACAGCCAGCTGCTTCCAATTGTCCCCATCATACAGTCTCCCAGACTCCAGCGGGAGTCCCCCCACCAACCAACCAGTCCTTTGAGTCCATCCCTTGCCCCCCGCCCCCGACTCCTCCAGGCCTCTTCTGTGTTCGTGCACCCCCCCTTCCCATCCCTTTACACCCCCTTCCCCTCTGGCCCCCGTCCTTTCTCCCCGCCCTCTCCGCGCTTCCCTGCCTGCCTCCCTCTCTGCCCGGCTGCAGTTGGGTGATAATCTCCCTCATTTAGCCTCCCGGCTGCTTCCCCGGCTCATTGCCCAGCTGGTCCCTGGGGCCCAGCCCAGCTTCTTCCCCACCCCCACCCCCAGCCCTGCGCCCCAGCTCCCCCAGCTCTTCCCCGCTTCCCCCACCCACTCCCAAGGGACCAGCTGCCCCCTGCAGTGAGCATCAGGGCCAAGTGTGGCTGGCGAGGACCCGAGTGGGGTGTGAGCAAAGGAGGAGGGGCTGCCAAGGACTCCGGGGGTGGGAATCAGGGTGCAGGCTCGGTGGTGGGGGGGAACCCTCTGTCCTCCAGTTGTCCACATTCCCCAGGTTTGTTACCAGTCCAGTCCTTCACCCCCCAGGGGGCAGAACCAGCTCCTTGACAGCAAAAATGGTGGACAGACTGAGAAGTAGAGATTCGAGTGGCATCTGTAGAGCCGATAGGGCAGGGCAGGGGGAATGGGGGAGGGCAGAGGGGAGGAAGGGCAGGAGCACCTGGCAGGGGGCATGGAGGTTTTATTTGCACAAATTGCTCCAATAGGTAGTTTCGGAGACCGCCTGGAATCCAGCTGGGGGGTGGGGGGAGCGGTTCAAAGGAGCCTGCAAGGCCAATCCAGCACCCAAGCTCTTGGGTTACCTCTTTGCCGGGCAGGGACCCCCAAGCTGAGCAGCATTTGCCTCTTCCCAGCATTTGTGAGACTCAGACTTCTTGCCTGGGTGGCCCCATTTGTCAGTGACGCGACCCACCCTCCATCTCTTAGATAGCATTTTCCTAGGGAGAGTCCCCAGCCGCCCCTGTTCCCAGAGTACACCCCCTGGCCACCCGCCCCAGCCCAGACACCTGTCCCAGGCCTGGCTCTGGTGCGGAACAAGGCGTGAGCCAGTGTGGGACAGAAGTGGGTGGAAGGGACACGGATGGGGGGGCGGAGGCCGGGACTGGGCCAGGCCAGGCTGGTGAGCGAGCAGCGGTGACAAACGGGCTGTGCGGGGGCCGAGGGGCGGGGGGCGGACGGCGGCTGATTTATCTGGGTTATTTATGCCGCGGACGAGGCAGGAGAAGCGGTTAATGAGAGTCCCAGGGAAGGGGGTGGGGAGGCCTGGACGTGATCTGAGGCAACTGAAGAGGGTTAGCGTCCTGCCGCCAGGCCCTGCCCCCACCGCCCGCCCACACTCTGCGCCCCCAGCCCGGTCCTGGGGCGGGGCCAGCACAGCCCTGACCCCTTTCCTGTGGCTGGTACTCACGACCCTGCGTCTCGTTTCAGGGATGCCCAAGCCGAGGCGGTGGGTCACTAATATTGAAGGGGACCAGGTCCAAGATCGAGGGGCAGCTGGAGACACTGGGGAGGGAGGCTGTGAAAGGGAGAAAGGGGAAGGAAGGAAGATGAAAAATCTCAGCTGGTCAGAAGTGGGACCAAGTCTGTGGGGCTGTGGGGGAGGGTTGGGATGGGAAGAGGCCAATGTGGACGTGGTGGGCAGGTGGCCACATCGGGGCTGAGGCTGGAGAGGGCAAAGGGCATTGGGGTACAGATCCGGTGTCAGCCAGGAGTCATCACGGGGGCCTGAGAGGCAGAGATGGGGGGGTGCTGGTCGGAGCGAAGAGAGAGCTGGGGGGAGGAGGGGGGAAGAAGATCCAGGGAAGGAGGGGGAGAGGGCTTTGCAGCAGCAAAAGCTGCTGGGAGCAGATAAGGCGGCACAGCAGCAGGAGGGATTAAAGCTCCGAGGGGCAGGGGCGGGGGAAGCAGGGACATGGGGTGGGGGGAGGCAGGGAGGCGAGGGTTGAGGGCAAGATACCCAAGCCAAGGAGGGGGGGGGCAGGATTTAATCAGAGGCCAATGGTGGTCGTCGCCTGGGAAAGAGGGGGGAGAGAAGGGATTCCTGACCATCTCTGCCGAGGAAGGGGACTTTTCTGCCACTGACGGAGCCCCGTACCAGTCCGGGTAGCAGAGCTAAGTGGAGGGGTGCCTTGCCGAGGGGAGGGCACAGGTGGATTGCTGCGGGATGGAGGGGAGTGGCAGGGGCCGGCCCTGGAAGCCGCTGAGCTCTGTCTAGAACTTGGACGTGCGGGACACGCAGTGCCTCCTCGAGAGTGTCATGGGGACCTTGACAACAGCCAAGGGTGCCCAGCCAGCCCACCCTGGGATGGAGACCTCATCACGTCCAGGGTGACAAGGACCAGCGTTTTGGAGGGTTTCTTTGTGGGGAGGGTGTCGGCTTCCCCAGGTTCAAGCCTCGGACCACCACCCTGCCCTCCTGTCCTCCAAGCCCCCCGGACGGGGGCGCTGGGGGAGGACGAAGCCTCTGCTCCCTCCAGACGGGAGCCAGCCGAGGGTGGTTCGGAGACGGCCAGGGGGGTGGAGGGGAGCCCAGAGGGAAGGAAGGGGAGGAGGAGGAAGGGGCGGGGGTGGCAGGCGGGGCAGAGTAATTGCATGTTTGTCAGTTCTCCCGTCTCTGCACACGAGGGAGCGTGTGGTGGTGGGTGTAACTTCGCCTCGAGGAGTCTCTGTCTGTTGGCAGAGGTGTCAGTGTGTCTGTCTCAGGGGTCTGTGCTCTCCTTGGCCCCCGCCCCCCACTTCATGTTTTGGGGAGCGCGGCTCTGGGCACACCCAGCTGTGCTCCGTGCTGATGCGGCAGATGTGGCGGGGCCCCAGCTGTGCCTGCTTCCCGGAGAGGGGGAGGGGGCTGCAATCTGCTCCCCCGATAATGGCTGCTAAGTGCCAGGGGGAGGGGATGGAGATGGGGGTGGAATGAGGCCCGGGCGGGAGGGAGACGTGGGCCCTGCCCCCGCCCCACCCCATCCTGGCCAGCCTCCCCCCAATCTGTGTTCTTGGCTCGGCCTCTCCCTGTGGCTGGCTCCTGAAGCCCATCCAAATTTCTCTCCAGGCTGGTCCCTGTCCCCAGCTCTCCTCCTCTCTTGCCCCACCCAGCTTGGTGCCAGGGACCCACCCCGCTCCCCGGCCCCCAGCTCGCTCCCCCTCGCTGATTTTACAGAATAATCTTTTTATGGAAACCGAAAAAAAAGCGCTAATGGCAGGAACGCACCCCTCCCCCGCATCCCTCCCCCCTCATCCCCTCCTTCCCACCCCGGTTCCCTCCGTTCTTGCGGGGCCAGCACCCTCCTACCCCTACAGGGCCAGTGAGGTCCCAGGGGTGGTGAAGGGGGCTTCCGGGACCCTCGCCTCCAGAGGCAGGGTGCCCCCCAAAGTGGAGGGGTGCTGGCCCCTCCCATGGCAGACTAGGCTGGAGAGGAGGGGGGCCTCACAGCTTCTCTCCTTAGACCCCTGTCTACCTGAGCACACATACAACAGTGACTCCCTCTCCCTGGGGGGGGGCACGCTAGAGACCTCAGGTTCACCAGCCCCCCTCCACTTGCTACAGTGACCCTGTCCCCTTCCAGCGCCTGTTCCCACCCCCACTGAGCCCAAGAGGGGGGTCTCGGGGGCCAGGGCCTGACACAGACTTATTGGATTTCACGGTGTTTTGCTGAGAAAATAATTAAATTATCATATTTATGATGAAGCTGCCATGGCCTCTGCCAACCACTCGGAACAGAAGGGTCACGACTGGGGGTGGGGTGGAGGGAGAGGAAGGGACCCAGCTCCTGGCCCTGTGGCCCGCTCCTTTCCCAGCCCTCCCCTCAGGGGATTGACCCCAGGCCCAGAGTAGGCATCTGAAGGTCCCTGTGGACCCCACACAGAGGTGACAGATCTGGGCTGGAGGAACCAGGAATGAGAACCAGGAGAGGGGCTGAGTCAAGGCGGGTGTGGGGCAGGCTACAACACCAGGTCCCTTCACGTGCGCTCGGACACAGCCTACAGGGCTTACAGGTGGGCGGTTGCCCCTGGCCCAGCTCCTGAGAAAGCGCACCTTCCTAAAGGCCCAGCTCTGAGGATCTGAAATCCTAGGCCCTGTCCCAGCCCCTGGTGCTGAGAGCCGGGCCCCGGCACCCTGCTGCCTGCCACCCCTGCCTGCTGCCAGGACCCCCTCCTCCCTCCCACCCACGCCCTACCCCCCATTCTCTCCGGGTAATTAGATTCCTCTCAATTAGCAGATTACGATCATTACCAGCTCATCTGGCAGCTAAGCTCCGCACCCACAGCTGGAGAAAGGGGGGGTGCCAGAAGGGCCACATGGGGGTCATGGGCAAACACGAGAGATGGCTGGGTTTCCCTGGGGCTTCAGGAATGTAGAAGCAAAACTAGGACCTCACTCCACCCCTCTCCACAAAGGGCAGAGCCAGGGTGGTGGGAAGGGGCCAGGGTCCCTCCCCTCCCAGAACAGGAGTGTGCGCCTCTACAGGTAAAGGTACTGGCACGGGCCCACCCTTCCTGCCAGGGAAGGAGGAGACACACACCAGGCCTCAAGTGGGGAAGAAACCCCCACCTCGCCAAGCCAGGCTGGGAGCAGATGGAGCTGGCAAAGCAGAAAAAGGGCCGGGGCCGGGGCTCGGCAGGAACCCAGGAGAGCGGGTGCCAGGCGATGCCACCTCGGGCCCATGGCTCCCAACCCCTGCGCCTGCTGCCCGCATCCCACCACCCGACCGAAATCCTTCCCCTCCGGAGCCTGAGCCAGGCCCAGTGAAGAGGAACTGGGAAGCGGCGCTGGGGTAGGGGTGAAGGTGGGGGCCAGCGGGCTGGGAGCCCGGAGGGCCTTCCTCCAGAGCAGCACGCGAGGCTGAGGCAGTGGGAGGGGGAGATTTACCAGGGCTCCAGATTCATTATTCATGAGCCCGCAGCAATGACTCCAATTTAAATGCTAATGTGGGGGGGCCTGACTCAGCTGCCCCCCTTCCCCCCTCACCCCCAGCCCAGGCACAAGCGGAGTCCGCGCTGGCTCCAAGGTTCACCCAGGTTTATTAGGGAGTGGCGAGGGAGGCCCCGGTCACCCGTGTTGCTCCCCACGATGTGAAGAGCCTGCCTGGCTTCCTCCAGTCCCTCCTGGACAGAGGCTGGCCTTGCAGGCAGAAGCCTCAGGGGTGCAGACAGGAGAGGAAAGGGGGGGGGGGGCTCCTGGCAGCCCCTTCAGAGGATGATCTGGTTGGTGAAGCTGCGGCTCAGCTCCTTGTGTGGCAGAACAATCGAGTTCAGGATGAGCACCTCAGCAGGGATCCGGACACGGCAGCCTGCAGCGTGGACGAGGGCAGCAGGGGGAGGCCGTGGGGAGGGGAGAGGAGGGAAGGCGAGGGGCCAAGAGCTGGGGGCCACCGCCATCCGGGAGGGATCCTTCCCTGCCCATCTGTGCCCTGGCCTCCTGCCCCCAGTGACTCACACGGGACCTGGCGCGTGGCAGGCACTTGGTAAATGTTTGCTAAAGAATAAACACACACACACACACATGCATTCACGCACATGCACACGCAACACATGCTCCCATAGGGCACAGCCATCACCACCTGTGGAGGTTTCTCCCCGCCTAGGGCCCTGGGACGCGTACCTAGGATGGTGATAGCGGGCAGAAGCTTCCCATCCTTGAAGAGGCTCTCACTGTCCATGTGGGCTCGGGGGTCGTTGGGATTGGGGTCATTGGGGGTACCTTCCACGCGGGCCCAGCGCCCCACCGTGCTGCCCCAGCCTACGATGCTGTGTAGGACACACGTGTGCTCCTGCCAAACAGGATGATGGGAGGTGCAGAGCTCTCGGGCTTGGCCCCTCCCCTCAGCCGCTTGGGACACCACGCCCTGCTGTGTGTGTCACGGTGCCTACCTGCAGCGTGGCCCCATGGAGGACAATGCTCTCTCGGAGCCGCACACCCTCGCCCACAGTCACCCCCTCTCCGATGGAGACGTTGGGGCCCAGCTGTGGAGAAGAGAAGAACCATGTGCCTCGGGAAGCCTTGCAGGGCCCCAAATCTACTCCCTTCCTAGAACAGGTAAGGGGAAAGGGACCTGCTATCAGGACAGGCTGTGACAAAGTGGAGGGACCGGCCCTCCGAGCTCAGGGGGTATCTGCGTCGGCCCACCCATCCTGACAGCCACCCTTCCTCCCCAGGGCTGGCCCACGGCTTACCACAGCCGATGGGGCCACCTTAGCCGTCGGGTGGATGTAAACATTTCCTAGAAGCAGAAGAGAAGATCTGAGGGCAAATTCCCCAAACCACACCTCATTCAGGGAGGCTGGGGACTGAGGTCAGGGGTCATGGCTCAGAGCCTAGAAGGGCTGGGCTGAGGGCAAAAGTTAGGAACTGGGGCAGCATGGGTACCTCGAATCCGTGGACCCCCCGGGGTGTGCTTGGCCAGGCGTTCTGGGTGAGTGAGCTGGTACTGGCTCAGATAGAGGCGAGAGGCGTAGAGGGCTGAGCTGGGGGCCACAAAATGGAATGCAACTCAGGGGCCAGTGGGGCCTGTGGCCACCACCCCAAAACCTTACCCCCCGCCCCACCCCCTGCCACCCAACCACCCCATCATCAGAAGCCCCTCCCATACCCTGCAGACTTGATCTGGCTCCAGATACCATCGGTGAGGTGCACGTAGATCTGGCCCTGCCCAGCCAGGGCTGCGAACACATCCTGCTCCAGGCGGATGGTCCCTGCCCCTGGCCACAAGACTGAAGAGTCCTCCCTGGCAGAGAGAAAGGGATGCTGACATCAGCTACCCAGCTGGGCCTCACAGGCTCTGGAGCATAGGAACCAGAGGGCATCCCACTGCCTCGCCAGGTCTGGGCAAATCCACTCCCAAGGGATGCTCATCCCAGGAAGTTCTCCTCCCACCCTCACCCACATCATCCCCCTCCTCCTGGGGCTGGGGTGCCATCCCAGGGGAGCCCCAGGCACAGACCTGCTGCCCACCCTGCTCCACATCCAGAAGGAGCTCGACCGGACCTGGCTTCACCCAACCTCTCCCACCCCGCATCCACTCCTCTGAGCCCCGCCTCTGCTCACCCTCCCTCTCACTGGATGGAATGAAACACAGACAGACTCACCCCAGAGGAAGGCAGCTGGTGAGGGCAGAGACAGTCACAGAAAGAGAGGGAGAGAGAGAGATGGTGGAGATGCCAGCTCAGCAGATACAGACAGAGAGATGGAGAGAGAAGCAGAGAGATGGCTGGGAGTGAGAAGATGGCGATGAGAGAATGAGGCATAAGATGGGGAGACGGGCAGGGGAGGAGGGGGTGGAGGCAGGGGTCCACAGAAGAGGACAAGTCCCAGGTCTAGGAGGACCACCCCTGGACTGTGGCTTGTGGCAAGCAGGGCTCAGGGGCACTGGGCTTCCAGGGAAGCCTCAGCCTGAGTGAATTAGTGAGTGTGTGTGTGTGTGTGTCTGCACCCAGGCCCGTGTGCACCCAAGTGTGTGTGTTGCCGTCTGTTCTGAAAGACATCTCTGGGACACTCGGGGCTGGAGAGAAATGGACCAGAAGGGGAGTGGGCAGGTGGTGACAGAAGAGGAACTGGGATGGATAAGGAAGAGGGACAGAATGAGGTTAGGAGGGGCGGGACCGGGAGGCTCGGCTGGAGATGACAAGTGGCGAGGAGAAGGAAGGTGATCGGGTGGAGACGGAGCCTGCAGGGACTCGGGCGGGGGGTGGGGGTGGGGGTCCTGTGGCTGGGGGCACGTGGGGTCCCAGGGCCACGGAGCCTGCCTCACAGTTGCCCATCCTGCTGATTACGCTGGAAGACTTCCCCGAGGGGCTTCAGGGCTTCTGGGGAAAAGAGGTAGATGCCACAGTTGATGATGTCACTGACAAACGTGCTGGGTTTCTCCACATAGTGCAGGACCTGAGGACAACGTGGGCTGGGGTCAGTGCAGGAGAGGCCACTGCCGCCACCCCCTCAGACCCTCTGGCCTCCAGGTCCTCCCTGCTGCTGGGGTGGTCTTTCTGGAATGCACACTGCATCTTGCCACTGGCCTTCACCTTCGAGCGAAGTCTGAACTTCATGCCTCTCCTCTCCCTACCTCCCAGCCCTTCCACACTCAACTCCGTGCTATTGCACACGTGCGCCTGGAGTGCCCGTTCCCATCTCTTCAGCTGGAAAACTCAGCTTTGGCACTAGCACTTCCTCTGTGGGTCCACTCCTGTCTGCCCAAGAGACGGCGTCTCAGGTCGGGGCACCCTGGACCTCTGGCCACCCCTCACCAGCAGCACTTCTATCATTTGTGATGGTTGGTTTTTGACTGTCTCTCCCACTCGTGCAAGGTTCCTGAGAAGCAGGGAGTGCCCTGTGGCTCTATTTCTTTCACACCTAGCTAATGCCTAGCACAAAACTTCAAAATAAAATTCATGTGTGTGTATGTGTGTGTTTATATGTATTGCTTTGTTTCATTTTTTTTTTTTAAGGGCTGCAGGTGCGGCATATGGAAATTCCCAGGTTAGGGGTCATATCGTAACTACAGCTGCCAGCCTACACCACAGCCACAGCAATGCCAGATCCAGAGCCACATCTGCAACCACTGCCGCAGCTTGTGGCAACCCCAGATCCTTAACCCACTGAGGCTGGGGATCGAATCTGCGTCCTCACAGATACTAGTAAGGTTCATTTCCACTGCACCACAATGGGAACTCCTGTTTACATGTTTGTTTTTGCTTTTTAGGGCCACATTGGCAGCATATGAAGGTTCCCAGGCTAGAGGTCCAATCAGAGCTGTAGCTGCCAGCCTACACCAGAGCCACAACAATGTAGGATCCGAGCCGCATCTGTGACCTGCAACACTGCTCACCGCAACGCTGGATCCTTAACTCACTGAGTGAGGCAAGGGATCGAACCCGCAACCTCATGGCTCCTAGTCGGATTTGTTAACCGCTGATCCATGAAGGGAACTCCCTATATGTGTTTTTAATACTAAAGCTTGAACAAATAAAAGGGGTGCATGGAAGTCAGTTACGCTTAGGGGCAGGAAGCTTTGCACAAACAGGGACAGAGACCCTCTGCCTTGCTGATTATGCTCTGACCTCTGTGATTATCAAGGTGCTATGCTGTTTCCTGCCTCCGGGCCTTTGCACATGCTGTTCCCTCTACCTTCAATGCCTTCCTGTCCCCCTCATCTAGACTAACTGAAAACCCAGCTCAGAGCTTGCCTTGTCTAGGGAGCCCCCCATCCCCACCCATGCAAGGTTGGGCTGGGCCTCCTTTTGTGCTCCCATAGCGCCCTGATCACACATCTACTGGAGCACCACACCCACAGACATTAACTGTTACCCTTCAGTCTCACCAATCTCTCTAGAAGGGATATACGATGAACAGCTGCAACTGTCTGACAAGATGGGCCCACCCCAAAGTGTTCCAGCACTTTCTAGAACAGAGGGATTGGGGAATGACGATTCACAGAGCAAGTGCCCAGCCAGCCCCTCTGCTCTCACCTCATGCGTTTGTGGATTCTCTACGATGCAGCCATAGTTGAGGGATTGTGTCCTGTTAGCCTGAAAAACAGACACACTGAGACAGTGACCTGCCAACTTCAGGGCAGCGAGGTCTGTTTTCTCTTTTTCTTTCCCTCCCCTGGGGCACCTGGCACGCAGCTCTGCCACGGACAGGCCTTCAGCAAGGGTGAGAACTGACAGCTGTGCCCAGCTCCCCACTGCTGAGCAGCCAAAGGGCTCTCAGTCTCCACTGCCACCTCCACCACTGCTGGGGCTTCTGGCTCATTCCAGCCCTGGTCCCACTCCACACCACCTCCACCCTCTGCTGCCCCTGCCTCCCCCAACACTCTCATTCCAGAAACCTCTCTGGATCACCCCCTCTGCATCCTCCAGCCCTCCTGGGCCCCTCACCGTGGTGCCAAGGAGCAAGAAGGGGTGAGGCCGGTGTCTGTGGGCATCCAGCATGGCGCTCAAGGGGAAGTCGGAGCAGACATCAGCGTTGAGCACAAAGAAGGCCTCGGGGCCTCCAGCCAGGATCTGGTCCCGGAAATGGTAGAGACCACCACCTGTGCCCAGGGGGGCAAATTCCTGCAGGTACCTGTCCCCAGGGCCCCCCAGGCCAGCTCAGTGAGATCAGAGGAGACGGCACAAGCCTGGGCACCTAACTCCTCCTGCTCCCAGGGGTACACCTGTCCAAGGCCCACAGAGAAACTCAATACCCTCAGGGATTCAGAGACCCCAAAAAGGACCCTCCTAGTGTGTGCGGGTGCAGTCCAGCAAACTGACTCAACCCCACCCCTGAGAACCCAGGTTTAGGGCACTGCCCCCTGACCCCCATACATCACGTGCCCACAAACACCTGATTGGAAGGTTAAACTCCTGCTGCGCGGCTTCTAGGAACCGGGTAAGGGGCTCATCAGGTTGGTAGAAGCCAATGAGCAGGATCTCCTGCATCCCAGGGACCTGGGGACAAGGGAAGAGGTTGGGAGAGGAAAATACCCGATAGAAGGGAATGACAGGAGGGAGAAGTCCCTGATCCTGGCCCAGAAGTCTGGTGACCACAGTTTCGTTCTCAGCTGTGGGGCCCCTGGGGACTCACTTTACCACTCTGGCCTGCTTTTCCCTCTGGACAATGAGGAGGTTGGAGGACGTCTCTGCCCCCGATCTTTTACTGTTTTATTACTCTGTTACCCCCTGTCCCCTCATATCTGAATTGGGGCTCACCCTAGGAAAGATTTTTGATTACCAAGCCGTGTTAAGTAAGCATCCATTCATCCCACCTTCCCATGTCGATTATCTGTCAATCTAGTTTGAGGGGAGGATACCATTTATCACGTGCCTACTTGTACAAGGCACTTTACAAACATCATTGCAAGCTTCGCCACCCCACAAAGCAGGTCGAATTACTCCCATTTTATTTTATTTTTTTTGCTTTTTAGGGCCACAGCTGCGGCATATGGAAGTTCCCAGGCTAGGGGTTGAATCGGAGATGCAGTTGCCAGCCTTCACCAGAGCCACAGCAATGTGGGATCCAAGCCGCGTCTGCGATCTACACCACAGCTCACGGCAATGCTGGATCCTTTAACCCACTGAGCGAGGCCAGGGATTGAACCTGCGTCCTCATGGGTGCTAGTCGGGTTCGTTACCACTGAGCCACAACGGGAAGTCCCATCATCAAATAAGGAAAACTAAGACTCAAAAAGGGTGGGAAATTAGCTCAAGTCTTTAGAGCAGGCAGAGAACTGGATTCAAATGAAACCTTGCCTGTCCCAATACCAAAAGTGACAAAGAAATTAGCTCCACGGTGAGCGAGGGTATGAGTTCTGTGCTTTAAGCTACAGTGTTAATCTGTCTCTTAAGTTCCTGCCTGATCTCACAGTCCATGCTTTAAAAACAGGAGTGAAATCTAAGCACACGGCCAGAAGAGAGACCAGGTTAGGGGGAGACAGCAGGGCAGTTGCACTGCACAACTCCTGGGGGCGCCATTCACACTGTCATTTGTTAAATGGCGGTCCCTGAAGTTATGCCTCATGGGAAGGTTACAGCTGGGAAAGGGGACTATATGGCATGAAGATGAGCAGGAAGGGAGGTGGGAGAGGGAAGCCTCTGGCATTACCTGGGCACAAGCCTCAATGTGGTGCTGAATCATAGGGACCCCCGCCACAGGAAACAGGGGTTTGGGCACCTCAAAAGACAGGGGCCTGAAGCGAGTCCCTGGGAGAGAAGAAAGAAGCAAATTTCAGCTTCCTTTCTCCCTCTGCCCCCACCCCATCAACCACTCCAGCCCAACCTCCTTCCCCCATTCCCCTGGCTCCTCACCCTTTTGGGGGCCTCCAATCAGGATCACAGCTTTCAGCATGATGTCGATTGCTACCTAAACCTCAAATCCCAACAAAGTCAGGCTCAGATCTCACACCCCAATCCAGGAACCAGACTCACACCCCAACCAAACCCCAAACCCTAAACGGCAACCTTTAGTCCTCTCCAAGGTTGTAAATCCGAAGTTCCTGTACAGCCCTGCCCTGGACACATCAACTCATAAGTCCCACAAATCTCAAATCCCACCCAGATTCCAGCTGGCCTTCAAATCCCACAGTGATCCCACCAAATTCTGAAATTCACACCCCATTTGGCCCCTAACAGACTTCCCTCTGGTCACAAATTCAGCAACCTCAGAAACTCAGCAAGATATGCCTTCTCAGATCCAAATCTCAAAAAACACCACCCTGTAAACCCAAACCCACAGAGTCCCCATTACTGCATCCTCCTTCTAGATGTTAAGCCCTGAACCCCAATTGTGAACCATGAATACTGAACCTCATATCCTAAGTGAGTTCCAAATATTTAACTACAACCCTAAGAATGAATCCTAAGTACTGAACTAACGCTGATCCACATCTGATGCATCCCAAATCCCAGCAAAAATCCCTGAAACCTAAAACTAACCTTTAGATGATGAACTCTGAATCAAAAGACGGATTTCTTTGGCATCCCAAACACTGAACCTACCAACTCCCTGAGTACCGAAAGTGACAAGTACTGAATCTCTGGACTGACTGCTGACCCTCTGAACCCCACAACTGACTCTGTCTAACAAACGCCCTAGCCTCGCGTAGCGAGGAGTTGTGGGACCCAGCAGAGCGGAAGTGCGGAGAGCGATCAGAGTCGCTCTGTCAACCGGCCGTGCCCGGCCCTCTACCCCTTACACCACCCCTTCACCAGCTCCCTTTACCACTAGCTCTCTTTTGCCAGATTTGTGGCCCGCTGCTGCTTGCTCCTTCCGCGCACGTGTCTTCTCGCAACTCGCGAGAACTCCTTCGCGAAGTCTTCTGGGAATTGTAGTTCCTAATAGTTCCTCGCTTTCCAACCGAGCGATAGGAGGTGGGACTTAAGGGAGATCACGGGGGCGTGGCCAAGGGATTGAGGGGCCGGGTTTAATAGTGAAGCAAGGTGGGGCCTGAGAAGCAGTGGTTGGAATTTAGGAAGAAGAGGACCTGAGCTGTCTGGGAAAGGGCCCAGGGATAGCAGCCAAAACCGAGAGCCAAGTCACAGGGCAGAGCAAGTCTGGAGACCTGAGTGGGTGTGTCCACCCTTGAAATGGGAGGGGCCAGAGTGCCTACCCCCCCAGGAAAGGGTGGGGCTTGAGGTATACAAAGAAGGGAAGGCGAAGTCATGGACTTCTCTGCCAGTGCGTTTGTGAAGTGAACCAACTTTTGGCCATGAGAGAAATCTTATCTCAGATTTACTGTCTGCAAAATGAAGCGCTGGACGAGACCCTCTCCAAATATTCTGACCCCAACATGCTGTGACCGTGGTTTGTTGGTTTGGAATAAGAGTGTGTGCGAGGGCAGGGGCAATGGAGTCTCGAAAGAACAGAACAGACGCGGAGGTTCAGGGAGTGCAGCTTTATTAAGCAAGATGAAGGAGGGTTGTCGGTTCCACCCACCCCGGGCCTTGGAGCCAGGGCGAAGGGTCTGAGGGTCCCTTTCAGGCCACGTCTACGCGAGCAAAGCTCTGGTCCATGCCCAGGCTGTTCTCCACTACACCTCGTACTTGCCGCTGTCCTCTGGCGTGGCCCGACGGATGGTCAGCGTGGTGGTGGTACTGCCGATCTTGAAGAACACTCTGGGCGAGAAGAGAGGGTGGGCAGGGCCTTGAGTCAGTTTACAGGCTCCCAGGCCGGGCTAATTAACCAGCTCTGTTCTTTGCCTCCCAGTGCCCCGCCCCCATCCCATTGCCGCCAATTTTCTGGGCCCGGTCCCGCCCAAACTCCCGCCCAAGCTCCCGCTCCAGGCGCTGTCCTTGAGGCAAGTCTCCCCGCCTCGCCTGTCATCCTCATCGAAGTCTACGCCGTCCTTGGCCCAGCCCACGTCCGGCGCAGGTTCGCCCAGGATCTCCGCTGTCAGCGTTACCGTGGTGCCTTTGCGCGCCTTGGTGTTATTCGGCCCCTTCTTAATCTTCGCCGGGACTAGAGGAAGGAAAAGGGAACTCCCCCCAGTGAGGGACCTAGAGGTGAGGCGGGTTGTTACCCTGCTCTAAATACGAGATGGATTTAAGCTCGCTGTGTGACGTTGGGCTAGTCTTTAGCTTCTCTGGGGCTTCATCGCCTCAGTTGTCAAACAGGACTAATCCTGCCCCTCTCAGAAGTGAATGAAGGCTCCAAAGAGATACTACATACAGCAGAAATTGACAGGACATTGTAAATCAACTATAATAAATTAAAAAAAATAATTATATAAATATTAAAAAAGAGAGAGAGAGCGAGATACTGCAGGTCAAAGTCCTGGAATGTTCACACATTTCGTGGTGCCTTGGAAATTGCCCTGGGCTGGGAGCCAAAAGACCAGAGCTCAAACCCTGGCTGGACCCGGCTGTGGGCGCCCGCTGGGTGGTGCAGCTCTGCACAGTGGCGCTGGACCCAGAGCGCGCCTACCTTCCACGAGGATGCGCGCTGAGTCGGAGCACTGGCCGAAGGGGTTGGTTACGTTGATGCTATACTGGCCCAGGTCTGCCAGCTCGCCATCGCGCACCACCAGTGCGACTATGTCAGGGTCTTCGAAGACGTAGCGATACTCGGGCCCGTCGCGCAGCTCCTTGCCGTCCTTGCTCCAGCGGATGAATGGGTCCGGGAAAGCGGAAATACGGCAAATCAGCTTGGCCGCGCTGCCCTCGATCAGCACCACATCCTTCAGGGGCTCCAGCACTCGCGGCGGCCTCTTCTCACGCAGCTCCTTCCGGGACCTATCCGCGGGCCCAGCTCTCTGACACGGTTCTGGCCGGCCCGCAGCCTTGTCCATCCGTACATCCTCCCCAGCCCACCCCCTCGGCCCACTAGACCTCTTTAAACAGGGAAGGGTGTGTAAGGAAGTCAGCGACCCCTGAATTGTTACTCTGATAAAAACGATCTACTGGGAGTTCCCGACATGGCGCAGTGGTTAACGAATCCGACTCGGAACCATGAGGTTGCGGGTTTGATCCCTGCCCTTACTCAGGGTTAAGGATCTGGCGTTGCCGTGAGCTGTGGTGTAGGTTGCAGACGCGGCTCGGATCCCGCGTTGCTGTGGCTCTGGCGTAGGCTAGTGGCTACAGCTCTGATTGGCCCCCTAGCCTGGGAACCTCCATATGCCGGGGGAGCGGCCCAAGAAATGGCAAAAAGACAAAAAAAAAAAAAAAAAAAAAAAAGATCTACTCTGTGTCTGTCGGCCGCTTTTCCACACTTCAGTAACAGCTCTCCCTTAAGTCCAGTGACCCCAGTGGTCCGGGACACTGTGTTCTGCCTACCCCCAGCCCCCAAATGCAGGAATGCGCGTTCTGCGCTCCAGCTGTCTCCCCCCCCCCCCCGAAGGTTCCCCAGGGGTCCCCCTCACCTGTGGCCCCGGTAAGAGGCCTGGATGCGAATGGCTGCTTTCTGGACCTGGGGGTCGTTGATATCTAGGGTACATCCCTGAGGTGGGGTTGCAGCCGCCGGTTTTTTGGCGGGAGCTGCTTTGGACATCTGAGGAGCAGAACAAAACCAGGAGTTTGGGCTGACACAGAGACTCTGACCTTCAGCCTTTCCCCTTCGGAATCAGAACATTCCCTGAAGTGGGAGTGTCCACGGCTGATTTGAGGATGTAGACTCACTATGAGGGGTCGACTTCGGAACTTGGATCCAACTGGCTGGGTAGCAAGAGGCACGGAGCCCTTCCAGATGGCACAGCAGGGGCACGGGCAGGTGCTCAGCCCTGGGCCCAGGTTTTTTGTTTTTTTGTTTTTTTGGTTTTTTTTTGTCTTTTTGCTATTTCTTTGGGCCGATCCTGCAGCATATGGATGTTCCCAGGCTAGGGGGCCAGTCGGAGCTGTAGCCACTGGCCTACGCCAGAGCCACAGCAACGCGGGATCCAAGCCACTTCTGCAGTCTACACCACAGCTCACGGCAACGCCGGATCGTTAACCCACTGAGCAAGGGCAGGGACCGAACCCACAACCTCATGGTTCCTAGTCGGATTCGTTAACCACTGCGCCACGAAGGAAACTCCCCTGGGCCCAGGTTTTATAGATCACTCCCCTCCTTGCCTTGTTTGGCATGGTTGCCCCAAGCCCCTGGGGACCCCAGCCCCCGCCTCCTTAACCCAGGCTGATTCCTTATTTAGCCTGAGGATACCTGGGATGCTGGCTCAGCCACTGGGGCAGCCCCCCCCCCCCGGGGGGGGAACCCGAGCAGCTCTGGGGTGCCCTATGTGTCAGCATTCTGACAGCTGGGCAGCTGGATGAGGCCTCATCCTTTCCCAGAGCAGGGGTATCCACCCCACTCCCAGGAGAACCAGAAAGGACCCCTGGTTGATAAGAGATTCAGCTCCCTGCTGGGGCAATTTACACTCAGGTTGGTCTCTGGACACTGAGACAAGCTGCCCTTTCCAGAACATAGTTAAGGGGTGAGAGTGTTTGTGGGGATGTCCTTGAATGAAGCCAGAGTAGCAATGGACTTTACTGTCCATCTAGCCAATTATGATCCACGTGGCAATCAGGACAAATCTGGAAATGCCTTACTTCCCTGACCCCAGGAATCTAGGGTTGTCATTTCCACACTGTGCCTCCTGGTGGCAAACTGGTATAAACCCAGAGGGAATCTTAGAGATTTTTAAGAGCGTCCCCTCCTGCCACCTCATGCCCAGGCACTCCACTCTATGTGACATGGTAGGGTCTGGCTGGACTACACTGTCCCTGGAGATTGGCAATAACTCCCAAAGTGTAGGTCTGCCCAATCTCTTTCTCCAGACATAAGCTGGGGCATAGGGGCATCAGTCCACCTGGAGGGAAGGGGTTCAGTTAACCCCTCTGGAACTTGCCTCGGGTCCAGTCTGCCCAGGCCTGGGCACCAGGTAAGCCTTACTTCCATTCATTATAACTGCCCGCCCGGGTGCAGAGTGCTGTCACCTTTTGATCAGAGCAACTTTGACATGGCTCTGCTGACATAAATTACCTTTGCTCCTCTGAGTTTGGAACAAGCAGTTCACATGCCATGTCCAATGGAGATGAGCAGGAAGCTCAAGATCAGACGGGGGGACAGGAGAAGAATTTTACCATTTATCAAGATATGAGTTCAGGCACCTCATTTTTATATGAAACCACTTGCAATGTGTAGGGGATTAGAGGTTCTCACGGGCAAACTATATATCTTCATCACTAAGAGGCAGGTGGGAAAGGGGCCTTTCTGGTTCCTTCCAGCTGGTTTTAATAGCCTGTTATTTTTATAATAGTGGAGCTTCCTTCTTCCCTTGGATCTGAGAAGCCAGAGAAGCCGGGCTGGGCAAAGGGTTTGGGCTATAGCCCAGGGGCCCACCACCTCACTCAGCAACACACCAGCACCAGCTCCTTCTACTTATGGTGAAAAGCTTTATTCTTCTTACTTTGCCAAGAACACGGTTTTCAAGGGCCTGGGGGAGGGACAGTCCCTCCAGACATAAGAATTGGCTCCCCCTCCTCCCACCTCGGGGCAGTGCAGTTCTAGGACCTTGTGCAGTGATTCTTGTGCAGCACTGCAGGGGGCAGTGCCTTAGCACTCAGTGGACCCCCTTGCTTCCAGTGGGAACCAGAAGGTCCAGATCGAGTGTTGTGGGGCCCTAGGAAAATTCTCGTTGATGGTGCCATCACAGAGACACACGGACCAGAGCACTCGCAGCTGCCCTGTGCAACTGGGGCCCCAGCGTCCTTACCGGGGCTCTAACACTGAGAGCTCGGAAGGCCGGGGGTCCTGTCCTGGTTTCCTCTACAGTTCTTCACACCACCTGCTCCCGCCAATCATTAGGATGAAACTCTCAGAGCTGGCCCATCTCCTGAGCAGAGTACAGGAGGCTGAGCCAGGATTGGGGTGTGGGCTGGTCCATTCCAGAGCCCAGCATCCTCCCAGTTGTAATGTTGGAACATGTAAGAAGAGGTGGTGGTGCTGGTGGGGCACTAGCGTCTGGTTGAAGGGGATTGAGTGGTCCTGCCAGGATTCCAGAAACTTCTGAGGGAGATACAGATCGACTTTGTCCTCCCTCTAGGAATACGGAAGAGGTAAGGGGCAGGCGACGAGGGAGGAAGGTCCTAAAATGCTAGCGGGTAGACCTTGGCTCCTGCTGGCCCAGAGGAAGCTGGAATGCCCGTCCCAGTGCCCCCAACATTCTGTACCCTCAGCCATCCCTTCCCATAGACCACACACATAGGTCCTGCTGCTTGCCATTTTTATTTTCCTTGTGACAGACGGACAGACAGCTGCACGGACAGCTGGATTGCGGGGGGGGGGGGTCAGGACAACATGGGCAATAGGAACTGGATGGTAGTGAGACTTCATAAAAGTCAATAAATAAATAAATATGAATGGGAAGAAGGGTGAAGGCCACGGAGAGGCGATGGGGACATCCTTGGGCTGGCATGGAGGACCCAGAGCTGCATCCACTGGGACAGGAGGAGAGTGCCGCTTGAGTGACCACTACCTCCAGCCTCCAGCCTTCAAGCTTCTCCTTCATCCCCGCTTCTGGGGATGCTGGCAGCTGGCCCACCCCAGCCCCACCTGAGACCTCTCTCCTCTCCCTCCCCACCTCACTGCCCTCTCTCACGTACTAGCTCTGGCTCCTCAGCACTGTCTCCACGTCCTGTCCCCACTTCACTGACACTCCCATCCAGTGGCCTGTTGACATCCTGGGCTCCCCCACTTCCCTCCTTTCCAGCCACTCATACCCAGATGCACTGCCTCCCTCCCCCAGATCCTTCTAGAGTCTCCCCATCCCTATTCCTCAGCTTCTTTTCCTCATCGATCCCTTCCTGCCCCTCTTCCTGCTCCTGACCCCACCCAGCCCGGCCAACGGGTCTCCCGCTCTGGCTTTGGCCGGGTGGCATTGGCCAAAGCTGGGGTCCCTGTCCCCGCAGGTCCATGAGGTAATAGCCTGGCCGGATGTTGCTGCTGGTGGTGTCCGAGCCCCGGGCCCACCCGGCTCAGCAGGGGCCCTGGAATGTCCCTCGGCAGCGGCGGGAAGCCCGAGGCCCGGCTGTGGTCCGAGCTGCTAGGGGCTGCCTGGGTAGGAGCGGAGCAGCACCTTGTGGCGGGTGGCGGCCTCGGCCCTGCGGCGCCGCTGCTCGCCCAAGAACTCCTTGAGCCGGTTGGTGGTGAAGGTGAGTGTCTGGCGGCGCAGCTTCATCAGGTAGGCGTCCTGCAGCCACGGGTGGGCCAGGCAGTCCTGCAGGGAGGGCCGGCTCCTGCCGGGCCAAGCCAGAGACAGTGAGGCTGGAGGCAGAGCTCCCCCTCCCAGGACGGGACTCCCCAGCCTGGATTCACCCCTAGTGAGTGATTTAGGACAGCTCTGGGGCTCAGTTTCCCAGTCTCTGGAATGGAATGACATGGGTGCTTCCGCCTATGTAACAGGGCTGTTAAGGGCTTTATTTATTTATTTATTTTGCTTTTGAGGGCTGCACTGCAGCTTATGGAAGTTCCCAGACTAGGGGTCTAATCAGAGCCACAGCTGCCAGCCTATGCCACAGCCACAGCATTGCCAGGGCTGAGGCGCATCTGCAACCTATGCCGCAGCTCATGGCAATGCTGGATCCTTAACCCACTGAGCAAGGCCAGGGATTGAACCCACATTCTCAGGGATACTAGTTGGGTTCATTACTGCTGAGCCAAAAGGGGAACTCCTGTTATGGATTTTTAAAAAATTTTTGTCTTTTTGTCTTTTTAGGGCCGCACCCGTGGCATATGGAGGTTCCCAGGCTAGGGGTCTAATTGGAGCTGTAGCCACTGGCCTACATCACAGCTCACGGCAATGCCGGATCCTTAACCCACTGAGCGAGGCCAGGGATCGAACCCAAAACCTCATGGTTCCCAGCTGGATTCGTTTCCGCTGTGCCACAATGGGACCTCTCCATTACGGGTTTTAAACGGTGGTAGTACAACCACTTAGGAGTAGTAATAACAGTAGCCACAGCAGCAGCAGCAGCAGCAGCAGTGGTGTTATTACTCGGGGTGGGGGGAGGAGGTGGGGGACCTAGGCATGGGCTGGACCGGGGTGGCCTGAGGCCAAGGGCAGGTCATGCCTGGGAGGTCAGCAGGTGTGGGACCCACTCACCAGGGATGTACTGAGAGGACCTTTCGCATGAAGAGGGTGGCGCTCTGGGACGTGTTGGGGTACAGCTGGAAGGCATCAAAGCGGCCCCCCACAATGCGAGCCTCCGTTTCCTGGGGGTCTGGCTCATAGAATGGGGAGCGTCCACTGAGCCTGTGATGGAGACAGTTCAGTCTAGCACATGCAGACGGAGGGTCAATTCACAGGTCCAGGGGGACATTAGTGTGGGGGTTCTTAGGGGCAAAGTGCTCAGGGACAAGGCTACCCGCACCGGGTGCTCATGTGTGAACATGGATGTGTGGCCGGGGATGGAGGGCAGGAGCGGGAGGGGGTGCGGGCGGAAGGTGGGCCCCGGAGGTACTCACATGATGTAGGTGAGCACCCCTGCTCCCCAGATGTCCGTGGCAGAGCCGATGGGGTCTCCCTTTACCATCTCAGGAGCTGAAAGGAGACAAGAGGCCAAGCTGGACCAGCTTCCTAGTGGCAAGGGCGCAGGGAGAGGCAGAGGAGGCCCCACCTGGGGGCTTGAGGAGCAGGACCATGCCCAGGTCACAGACCATGGGTACAACCAGAGCAGCAGGGAGAGCGGCCCCCAGGCGAGATGTGGGCACCTGAGGCATCAGCCCAGCACTGAATGAAGGGGTGTCCCCAGAATAGCAGAGGAGCTGAGAGCCAAGGTCACCAGAACCCTTTGATCGGCTCTGAAGGCGTCCATTCACAAAGACTGTGGCCAGCACTGTGATTAAGAACCTTTGAAATCAGCCTGGCTGGCTCTAGACCCAGCCTGCCCCTTCTAGCAACAGGACCCTGGGCAATATACTAGACCTGTCTGGCTCTCCATCTCCTTCTCTGTAAAGTGAGGCTCTAAGGAATAGAGTCTTTTGAGGGCCACACCCAGGGCACACGGAGGTTCCCACGCCACGGGTCGAATCAGATCAACAGCTGCCGACCTACACCAGAGCCACAGCAACGCCAGATCTGAGCCGCATCAGCGACCTACACCACAGCTCATGGCAACGCCTGATCCTTAACCCACTGAGCGAGGCCAGGAATCAAACCTGCATCCTCATGCATACTAGTCAGATTCATTTCCACTGAGCCATGAAGGGAACTCCAGAAAGTATTTAGCAAGTAGTTAAATGATAGCTGGTTTCCCTTATTTATATAAATTAATAAATTGATTCTCCTGTCTTTTCAACTTTATTGAATCCTGGCTCTACCATTTATAACTGTCTGATATTGAACAAATACGTAAGCTTCCTGTGACCCTGTTTCCTCATCTGTAAAATGGGGGTACTATTAGGCTAAGCTGCTATAAAGAGAAATTTTTAAAAACCCACAGAAAGGACTCAATTCATTGTTTGCATACAGGAAGCACTCAATAAATGGCCTGTAAGTGAGTGAAGTGAGGTGAGCCCTGGCTGCTGCCCCTTCAGCAGTGCCCCTACTTCCCCTGGCTGGCCTGGTGCCCTTACCCATGAACTCCAGCGTGCCCGTGCGGTGGCCGAGGGGCCGCAGAGCCTGGGGGTTGTAGGGCTGGGCGCTGCCGAAGTCCACAATCTTGAGGGCGTTGTCAGGGGCCAGCAGCAGGTTGTCTGGCTTGATGTCCAAGTGCAGCACGTGGCGGCCATGGAGGTAGTCCAGGCCTTGGAGCAGCTGCACCACGTAGGTGGCCACGTCGTCCTCTGAATACCGGAACCTGGAGGGATGGGGCCTGGTGACAGCCCAGCCCAGCTCCTCCCAACCTCGCTCCCCGTTCCCCCAGAAGGCCTAGCTACCTGTCGCTGAGCCCACAGAGGAGTTCCCGGTTGCCGCAGCTCTCGGCGATGAGCACAAGGTAACGTGGGGTGATATAGGCCTCGTGGAGGGACATGAGCCGCTCATGGTGCAGCGTCCGTAGCACTTCGTACTCCTGCAGGACCCGCCGCTTGCCCTCGGCTGCATAGGGCACGATCTTGGCCACAAACGTTCGCCCGGTGGCATTCTCCCGGCAGGCACGCACTACACCAAAGCGGCCCCTGTGTGTTGGGGGTAATACCACAGGCTCAGAGGAGACAGGGGGACACCTGCATTGTGCCGGTTAAGCAGGGGGGAGCACAAGGGGGCCCTGGGGGCAAGAATGCTGTGGTTCCCGGGGTGGGCTCTGGAGTTCAATCTCAGGAACCTGGGTTGTTTTGTTTTGTTTTTTGCTTTTTGGGGCCGCATATGGAAGTTCCCAGGCTAGGGGTCCAATCAGAGCTGCAGCTGCGGGCCTATACCACAGCCACAGGCGTGTGGGATCCGAGTCCCATCTGTGACCTACACCACAGCTCACAGCAACTCTGGATCCTTAACCCACCGAGTGAGGCCAGGGATGGAACCCACATCCTCACGGACACTACTCGGGTTCTAACCTGCTGAGCCACAACGTGAACTCCCAGGAACCTGGGTTTGAGTCCCAGCTCTGCCACTCACTGGCTCAGTTCCTTAAGCAAAGCCCATAACCTCTCTAACCTCAGTGTTCCCTCCTGTGGAATGGAGTAATGCAGTGTCTCCCTCTCATTTGTGAACATTAAATGAGGTCGGATGGCCAAAGCACTCAGCATGGTGCCTGGCACAGAGCACACTGGAACTGAATGGGGCTGCGGACCCAGAGCTCAGCAAGTCCTCCCCAACCCCACCACCCCCCAGGCCCGGGGAGGCTGGTCTTCTCTCTGAATCCCTGTGTTCTGGACGTTCCAGGCCTCCCCCACCTCTGTCCCCCCTCCCTAGCCCTGGCCCTGCTTGCCTGGCCTTCTCCTCCAGGAAGGTGTAGGGTTTCTGAGGGGGGCCCTGTCGAAGGGTGGTGCCCTCTGGCCTGGGAGAGCTGCGGGAACCCCCCCCAGGGGAGCTGACTACCTCCTTGGCTGGGCTGAGGCTCTGCACTGTCACCTTGGTGGGCTCAGGAGGGGGCTCCGGGGCTGGGGGCTCGGGGGCTGGTGGTGCGGACACGAAGGAGGTTACCATATACAAGGGAGCTGAGGAAGTCTTCACCGCCTGAGGGGCAGAGGCTGGGGTCGGGGTCCCAGTGTCAGGGACGGGAGACTTGGGCTTACTTGGGGGGACCTGGGCACTGGGTGGGGTAGGCTCTACTTGCTGGGCAGCCTGCAGGCCCCTGTGCTTTCGTGGCGGGGTTTGGGGGGGTGGACCCACAGCCTTGAGTGAGGACAAGGCCTGGCTGGGGGGTGCTGGGGGAGAGGAGGGGTGGGGAGGGGCTGACTGGAGGTCTGGGGGAGCAGGAGCAGCAGAGGGGCTCGGGGAAGGGGCCAGTGAGGTAGGAGAGTCGGGAGGCGGGGCCCTGGCCGGCCCTGAGGTAACAGGGGCATCTCTGTGAGCAGCAGACGGCGGAGCTGCGGAATCTAAGTGGAGACAGAGAAAATCATTACCGTGGTGCCCCGGGGATACAACCACATGCTTCAGGAGGGGCCAGACCCTGGTCTCAGGGTCCCCTGCCCTCTCTGGCCACCCCCTACCCTGTTGCACTGACCTTGCACGCCCCTGACAAGGACCTTCTCGGAAGGGTTGCTGAAAGGCCCCTGCCCAGCACGGTTGGCACAGGCCACACGGAACCTCATGGTCACACCGACTGGCAGGTGGGTCACGTTGTAGTAACAGTCAGGGATGCCCGAGCTCACGGGGTGCCAGGAAGACTCCCCTATAGGCAGCATGGAGGAGGGGCTGAGGCCAGAGAAGGGGTGGCCCAAGCTCCCAGTGCCATCTGTGAGGAGCCTGGTGAGGGAGGGATGTTTGCCCAAGGAGGGTACCTGTCTCCCCAGCTTCTCTGCCCTCCCCCGGCCCCCAGAGCCTGCTGGTTCCTCACCATCCACCCGCCGCTCCAGTGTGTAAGTGCAAGGTGCCCTGCTATCTCCTGGCTTCCAGAGCACCAGCGCCGTGTCTTGGTAGGTCTGGGGCACCTCGGGAGGAGCTAGCTTTCCTGGGATGCCTGGCAAGACAAGGGGAGCCCCAGTGAGTCCCTGCCCCAGCTTCGGGCCCATCCAGCCCCCATCACCCCCCACCTCGGTCCCTGCCCCAGGCTCACGGGCCACAGCCACGGTACAGGAGCTGGTGATGCTGCCTAGGACGTTGGTGGCTGAGCACTCGTAGAGCCCCGCGTGCCGCTTGCCCGCCCGGGGGATGCTCAGCAGTTGCCGGCCGTCTTTGCAGGACACGATGACCACCGAGGGCTCGGACCGCAGGGACTGCTTGTCTGGGGGCAAAGGAGGAGCAGGAGGGGCAGCGGAGTGAGGCATCCCACTGAACATCCCCTGGCCCTGGGGCCACTTGCCTATCCCTCTGTCTGGGGGAGAAGTGACCCCCTTACCTTTCATCCAGGAGATGTGGGGTGCAGGGCAGGCAGCCGGCAGGCAGAGCAGGGTGGCTGCCTCTCCCTCCAGCAGCACCTGGTCCTTGAGTTTGATGTGGAAGACCGGGGGAAAGTCTACGGGGACAGCAAAGACAGCCATGGGCCTGCGGGGACCTGGCTCACTGAGCACTGATTGGGGGGGACGGGGGACGCTGCTGAGAGCTGGCGCTGCCTGCAGGGAGCAGAGTGAAAGGCCATCTCTTCCCAGTCCGAGGTGGGAAGCAGAAAGCCGCCTTTGAGACTTTCCTTTGGGGCAAGCATCACTGCCCCAGGCACTCACTGTATGTAGAACTATCTTTTCCTTTCACTGACTATTGGAGAAGCCACATAGCTAGCACGTATGTTTATAAGTCACCTGGAGTACAGCCTGGCACGAAGGAATAGCTCTATAAGCATTTGTTAAATAAAATAAAAACAGATATTGAAAAACTACAATGGTTAAGCTCCTGCCATATCCACTCCTTTTGGGGCACCACTGGGCAACTGACAGGAGCTGGTGACCTGAGCTGAGACTCCCAGGAATAAATACATGTTCCATCAGAATGCGGAATCTCAAAAGACCTGCAGTCAAGGCCGACCTGGGGCAGACCCTGGAAATGTGTCAGCCTTCCCTCCTCCTGTTCCCCACCTCCGGGAGCGGGGCGGGGGGGGGTGGGGTGGGTCTGGGGAGCTGGTCCTAGACCTTCTATACACTCCTTCAGGTCAGCTAAGTGGTGAGAGCTTTTGAAGGGATGAGAGACAGTATCTGACCTTGGACCTTGTCTGTAAACGGAGAAAAATAATAACACCAAGCTCACAGGGCGGTTGTGAGAATTCAGAGAGGCATATAAAGCGCTTAGCAGATGTCGAACATATAATAAGTGCTCCTAGATGTTAGCTTCTATTGTTGTTGTGATTATTATCTCGTTAATATGCCCAGTGGAGAAGCCAGAAAACCGATCCCCAGAGAAAGAGGCTGTTTCAGCAAAGCTGGCTTCACAGCTGGCTGGCGAATGGGCCCACGGCACGGCTGTGGATGGGCCAACATCTTTGCTCCAGGTCGTTGCCGCCCCGTGGCACCTCAGGGCCATGAGGATTCGCATTCCTGCCTCTGGAGCTGGGAAAGCCTTTTTAGAACAATCCGGGGGTGGCAGTGATGGTGGTGGTGTGGTGGTAGCGGGGGTGCTGGATTTTCTTCATGGGGGCAGCAAGAGCTAGGGGGAGATGCCCTGGAACCCCAGCTGCTGCCTGTTTGAGAAACCAGGAGGGACTAGGGGTGGGGGCGAACTGGGCAGAAGAGGATCTGCAGAAGCGGATGATCAGGATAGCAGGGCGCCCCTGTTCCCGCTGTACCCCCTTGGTCCCCAAGGAGGGGGTCCCACAGCGAGGTTCCAACAACATACGTACAGTGTCATCAATGTTCGCCTTCAGACCAAGTGAGGGTAACAGGTAGGGAAGAGGGGGGAGCCAAGCAGGACAGGTGAAAGGTGACCCTGACCCAGCTCTGCCAGTCCTACCCCCAGCCCCCAGGGGCCAGCCCTAGTTGGTAAAGTGGACATGGGACAGCCTTCTTCCCGGGGGGAGGAGGAGACGATGAAGTAAGGGGACATGGCCTCGGCGAGAAGTCAGCTGCACAAGCAAAACGGAGTTGGGAGGGAGGTCCCAGTGGGCAGGGATCAGCTGTCCCCAGGCCTCTGCGCTGGCTTCTGTCTCTCTCTTCCCCCGCCTTCTCCACCTCTGCCCCCACCAGCTAGCCTCCCTCGCTCCTCTTCCCTCACTACAGCCTCACCGCCCACTGCCCAGCTCCTCTGGCCAAGGAAGGACACGGTCACTTTGAGCCTGGCTGAGGCCCATCTGGGACAGTTCTGAGTTTTATCGGGAAATTGGAGAACAGATTGGTGATTGATAAAGGTCCTGCATGCAGCCTGCTCCTTTCTGCAGGCTCATCTGGAAACCCTGGCTTCCTGAAGCCTTTGTCCCCCTGTGAGGTAGAGGACTGAGGTGACCCAGGCAGAGACTATCCCTGCAGCCCCAGGACAAATGGGCAGAGACACAGACCAGGGTGTATCCCAACAGCCCCCTCCCCATGACAAGGACCCCTGAAGGCTGCTTATCCATGCCAGGTGCCTTCTGTGGGGCAGGGGGACAGGGAGGGGTGAGCCAGTGTTTGGGGCTATAGAGAAATGGAGGATTGGGGGTACAACCCGGATTGTGAGCCTCTAGGCTGGGAGAGAAAGAATTGGGGTGCACGCTCACAATACACATCTGCAGGGGGGCTGGAGTGCCAGGAACTCCTTCAGAAGGACACCCAGTGACGGAGACCTCCTGGGGAGGAGGCTGGCCAAAGAAAGGCATTAGTATGAGGTCCCGAAGCCACTTCTGGGCTCTGGCTGCAGAGGGTCAGACAGTCCAACCCTCTGGCTGCTCCACTTACTATCAGCTCTGTGACCTGGACAAGTTACTTAGCACGGCTAAGCCTCTGTTCCCTCACCTGTAAAATAGGGAGATGACAAGAACAGATGCTAAACAAGGTGAGAGGGTTGAATGAGGCAGTGCCTATAATGTGCTCAACAGGACACTTGGCAGTGCTAATTAATGGAGCTGCTGCTATTATTGTTGTTGTTTTCCTAACTTCAGGCCCCTTCCCCCACTGCCAGGGCTCCCCCAAGGTGGGCCATGTCCCCACCCAGCTATGACTGGGGTGGGAAGGAGCCTACTCACCCAGTAGGCCTCTATTACCTGACTCACTGCGCACATACTGGTGACCCAAATCCTCCTGGATGCTGGCAGAGAGGTTTGGCTGTGACAGCCCCTTGCCCTTCCGCAGTCGAGAGAAGCCCCAGCGCAGGCGGCTTCGGCTCTCTGCAGGAGCTGCCAAGAACCAGGCCCATGAGCGCTTGCCCAGCGGGTACCAAAAAGGGCGCCCCTGCCCGAAGATCTCAGAGCAGACAATAGAGAACCAACTTCTAGCCCCTACCCTGGCCAGCTCCCAAACGGATCTCTGCCCCTCAGCCTCGCGGCCGCTCCAGTCCTATCGGTTCCATCTTTGCGGTGGGTGCCCCGGCCTCCTCCTCATCCCAGAGCGGCTCTCCAGCGCACCTGTCACCCCAGCCCCACTCGCTCACACAGGAGCCCTTCACTCTGCCCCTGGGACCCTCCTCACCTGACGAGCCCGACGTGGCGCTGGCCTCGGAGCCCAGGGACTCCGCAGAAGGCGTGGTGGCGCCGGCCTGGGCCGCCAGCTGGTTGTGCGCGAGACCCAGGCGCCGCAGGCTCTCGCCCTCGGACGTGGCCCTGCGCAGCCGTCCGAAGAGCGGTGTGCTGCGGCCCGACGCGCCCCCCGAGTCCTCGCTGCTGCCGCTGCGCTGCAGGCGGCTCGACAGCCGCTCCAGCGTGGAGCTGAGCCTCCTGCGCACCGCCAGCACCGGGGACCCCCGCGCCGAGCTGCCGCCCTCCGAGCTCTCCCCGTCCCCGCCGCGGGGCTCCCAGGCCGGGTGGCGCTGAGCGGGCGGGGTCCGCCGCAGACGCTGGGACAGCGACAGCGAGAGGCGGCGGACGAGGCCCGGCTCCCCGACCGCCCTGAGGTCTTGCACGGAGCGGGAGCGCTCGGGCCGTCGCACTAGCTCCAGCGGCGTTCCCGCCGGGCTCGGCCGGTAGATGCCGTCCTCCTCCTCTGCCCCGCGGAAGGGGCCGCGCTCCTCGGAGCGCGAGCGGCTCAGCAGCCGCAGCCCCCGCGACAGGGGCGACTCACGGCTGCGCTTGAACTTGGCCTCGAACACAGCCTCCGACTCCAGGTTCTCAATGCTGCTGCTGAGACTGCTCCCTGGTCTGCGGGGCACCGTGGGGACCCGGGCTTTCACGGCAGGCCCTGGGGGAGCCCCGGCTAAAGGCACGCGCTTCTCCGAGGCTCCCGGAGGTGGGGAGGCCACCCTGGCGAACACAGCAGGGTGGGGCTTGGGCTCCGACGACGGAGGTGCAACAGGGCCCAGAGGGGGGCCTTGTTCGTGGCCCGACAGCTGAAGTGACTGCATGATCTGGGCATAGGGTGTGAGTGGGGGGGCTAGGGTTTGCAGAACTATGGGGGCCTGTGCAGGCTTAGCGGCTGTGACTGGTTCTGGTGTGGACTCTGGGGCCCTCTCTCGGGCAGGCTGGGGTGCTGAGGGCTGGGCAGCAACACTGGGTGTGGTGGTGGCAGGAAGCTCTGAAGACTTGGGGGCACTGGGCTTGGGAACACTGGGCCGCACCGGGCTAGGCGGCTGGGCCTCGCTGAGGGCAGACAAGGAGGGAGACTCCTGCAGCCTGCGGGCCCCGAGCCGGGCCACGGGGATCTCGAGGGGCGCCCCAGCTCGGCGGTGCCTGCCTCGAGGCTCTGCCTCACCCTGCGAGAAGCTGCTGCTCTTCTGCAGGCCCCGAGTCTCGGGTGGGAGCTGGTGGTGGGGTGCCGCCTCACTGGAGGCCGCCCGCGCCAGCCGGGGGTCCCGGGCACGGCCCCCCAGGCTCTCCAGCAGGGGGCCCCTGAGGCCGCTGACCTTGCCATCCTCCGGGCCACCCCGCAGCAGCCGCTGGCGCAGGGCCTGCAGCCTCTGGGCATACTCGCCCTCACCCAGGCCTCCTCGGGTCAGGCGGGTGGCCCCCGGGCTGGGGCTTCGGCGCTGCGGCAGCTCTACGGATGCCGCCTTGTGCAGGCCCCGGCCCGGCTCCCTCGGCCCGGCCCGGGGCAGGGCGCTCTCAGCTGAGCTGCCCCTCCGGAGCTCTCCCCGCCGGGGGCTGGACCCAGACGGGGGCTCCTGGCCTGAGGAGGGGAGCGCCTGAGGGCTGGGGGCCTCCTGGTCCTTAGAGGGGGCCCTGCCTTGCTCCTGCCAGTCCATGGGGGTGGCCGCCCCAGCCTCTGGGGTCCCCAGGGCCTCGTCCTCAGTGGGAATGTCAGTGAGGGAAACCCGGGAGCCTGAGAACTCGGGCTGCAGGGGCCGGGGCACTGAGGGCAGCTCCTCCAGCTCTTCCTCTTCAGAATCGGAGGAGGACGACAGCCCTCCACTGGGGGGTGGTCTTCTGGGCACAGCCACCCACACCCGCTCCGGGGGTGCCCGCAGCAGCTCAGGGATGGGGCGCAGCACCAGGTGGCACTTGTAGCTGATTTGGGAGCGCTGGAGACAGGGGACTAGAGTCAGACCCGAGTGGCCCCTGGGGCTGAACCGACCCCCTCAGGCCCACCTCATCCCCAGGGGAAAAGGCCGAAGGCAGGCAGAAAGGGGAGTCGAAAGAATAAAAAGTGGACAAAGACTGATGAGCAGAAGCAGGCACCGGTAGAAAAAGCAGGGTTCCAGAGAGAAGGCTGCAGAGGGAGATGATGAAGGCATCAGGCAGGGCCCTGCCAAACTCACCTGCCACCTCCGCCGGGACAGGAAGAGCTTTAGGTGATCCGTGCTCACCTCTGCGCCCTTTGCCTGAGTCTGCAAACCAGGAAAGAGGGCCTGAGGGAAAGTCCTCTGTCAACCCTAACCCTCCAGGCTTGCCAATGGAAAGACAAGGTCCCCAGGAGGGGACAGTAGTTAGAGCAGCATGGGGCCTGGGTCCCTTGGATCTCTCACAACAACTCCCACAGTCAAGGGGACTCCCTGTGGACACATGCCCTGAACCTGAATGGAGAGGCAGGAAATTGGTGGCTCCTAGGCTCCAGAGCCGACCCTAGGGTTCAAGGCCCTGTCCTGGTACACCGGTCGCCCCAGCTCGAACCCTGCTCTCCAGCTCACCCTTGGTCTCCATGGAGAGCCAGCACCCCTGACATCTGGATCCTTGGTGGGCTGGACTACAGATTCTTCCCTCAGCTGTCCTTGACCCACCCAGGCTGTCCTTTTCAGAGCTCGTTTCTGATCTGAGAGACCAGGCTTGTACTCCAAGGACAGATACCAGAATGACCTCAGCCTTCTGTGGACCCAGCACAACGCTCACTGGATGGTTTGTGCAGTCGCTTTTTCTGGGTTATTTGCTGAACCCCTCCCTGTGCCTGGCTCTGTGCCCTGCGGTGCTGGGGTTTGAAGATGAATGAGTGAGAGTCCTGCCCCCAGGGAGCTCAAAACCAAGAGAATAAGCCAGCCGGGCCACCCACCAACCACAGTGTGTGGGACCAGGGCAGGATAGAGGCGGGCCAGGACAGAGGAGGGCCAGGGCTGGTCTCAAGAGCCAGGGAGAATCCTGATGAGGATCCCTAGGATGTGGAAGGGGGCGAGGTCCAGACCTGTGCCTTGCAGTCCACAATACCCCAAGTTGAGCCTCAGTTTCCTTATCAGCAAAATGGGAGCAATAATACTTTGCTCTGCAGACCTATTGTGAGGCTAACAGATCCTATGTCAATAAAATACAGATCATAGTTTCTGTACATAGTAGGGGCTCAATAAATGGAGCTGTTCACAACATGCTCTCTCCTCCCACCTCTTCTACCACCACTTTAGTGAGACAAGACTCACTTTAAACCAGGGATGGTCCAGCGTCTCCTCTGCGGTCGGCCTCCTAGAAAGGAGTGAGGAGTAAGGAGGGATTTAGCATTCATTCGTTCGTGCATTCCATACATGTTGGGGAAATGGGGTCTCTGAGGAGTTGAGGGGCTGACTGTCTCCTGGCAGAGGCTTGGGCAGGAGGAGGGGTGGCATGAGGGGACCTTGCAAGGGGGAGGCTCCTTGGGTCCCTTACTCACAGCCGGTCCCGCACCAGCACTTTGATGAGGAAGCCCCGGGCCTCCCTGCTCAGGCTCAGGAACGTGGTCTCCTCGAAGGCCACGTTGTAGTTTCGGATGTTCATCAGTGTCGTCCGATCATTTTCCCCAACGAATGGGGAGATTCCCGTCAGGCTGCAGGGGTGGAGAGGACTGCAGTGAGATGGGGGCAGGGCCCTGGGGCCGAGGCCGGTGGGAGCACAGGGGGAGGGCATGGGGGAGGCCCCCTGAATCCGGGCAGAATCTTGCAGATTCTTGCCTGTCCCGCCCCTCCCCACCCACCTCTTGAATGGGTGGGAGGAAGCACTGCCTTGCAACCTGGGCAACCAGGCATCCTGGGCCTGTGCCCTAGAGGACCCGTCCTGTCCCTCCTCCAGCCGTGGCAGCGAGGAGGTGAGGAGTCTGTGCTAAGGAGACATGGCCCTGGAGCCTGGGCCTTCCACTTCTAGCCCATGTTCTGGGCCAGTTCCCTGCCTAATGGCCCTGAGCCGGCCCTGCCCTCTCTCCGTCCAGCCTCCCAAGTGTGCTGCCAGTGTGCCCGCCCATGTGAGCTTGGACATGCAGTCTGGGTGTCCACACTCATGCACCTGCAGCCCCTTCCAGGGCAGAAGGAGCCAGAGTGTGGAAGAGAAGGGGGGCTACAGCCCCCTCGGCTGCTCTCTTGCCCAGGCCCTGCAAACATTAGGGGTGGGCCTGCTAGGAGATGGGGGGGGGTCCTTACCAGAGGAAGGCGACAACACCCACAGGCCTGTGGGGAAAGGAGAGCAGACGGGTAAGAGAACCGCCCGGCTCCCACCAGAAGTGAGCAGTTATCTTACTGCCACTGATCTGTGAGGAGGAGTCCTCCCTGCTGTGGACACTGCCATGGACAGACGGGCACAAGGATGCCTCTCTAGGGGAGGACCCTGAACCCACACCTGCCTGGAGGACTCAAGGGTCATGTCGGGGCCGGCCTGGCAAGCCCAAAGAGTCTGGGGACCAAGAGACAGTGCCTGCTTCAATGGGGGAGGCAAGGGGTCTGTAACTGGGGGGCCAGCACCCAGGACCACGAGGGCCAAGGATTTGAGTGACTGGCTCAGGCCCCGACAGAGGAGGGGCAGGGAGGGACAGAGCAATGCCACCAGCAGGCTGACCGAGAAGGTTTCTGGGCTTAGTGAAGCTCCTCTCTGCCAGTGAGCGAGTCCTCGGCATGGCATGGAGGGGAGCTGGCCCTGCCCACCCCAGCGGCCCCACAGGCCAGCGTTACCAGATGTCAGTGACTCCAGACACAGGGGTTTGGTTGACAATCTCAGGTGCCACGAACTCGGGTGTGCCGTACTGACAGTACTGGGGCTCTCCGGGAGTCAGCTCCTGGGCGTTTCCAAAGTCACAGATCCTCACCTGCTCCTCGCCCTCGACACCATCCCATACCAGCAGGTTCTCAGGCTGCGGGACACAAGGCAGGACGTGGGAGCTGAGTGCAGAGGGGACGACGGCCCGGTGCCCGGCTCCCACGGCTGCTGCCTGCTCCCCACCCCCCACCTGCCTCTCACCTTGACATCCAGGTGCAGCACATGGTTCTCATGCAAGTAGCATATCCCCTCCAGCACCTGCCGCATGTAGGCCCGGATCTGTGGAAACAGGAGGCCCAGAGTCCAGGGGGGGTATTACGTATTATCACCATCAGGGCTGTGGCAAGAAGGCAGGCCAGGCCTGGGAAGTAGCCATCAGCTGACCGGTGGAGGGGGCTGAAACATAGGCTTGGGGTTGCTGAGATTCAGGGCTTTTGTGTACCCCTGAGCAGGCTGGGCACGACACAGTTAGAGGAGGGGGCCACTTACGTGATAATAAATAGAATTGCGCAGTGCACAACTTGTACAGCCCTACATGTTAAGGCAGCACTGAGCCTTAACAGTCTAGATGGGGTTCCCTCTAGGGTAATAGGTTTTTGTCGCTTTTTTCTTTTAATGTTTTTTTAACCCTCAGCATATGGACGTTCCTAGGCCAGGGATCAAATCTGAGTTGCAGCTGCAACCAATGCTGCTGCTGCCACGGCACATTCTTTATTGCATTGGGCCAGAGATTGAACCCACTCCTCTGCAGCATCCTGAGCTGCTGCAGTCAGATTCGTAACCTGCTGGAACAGCAGGAACTCCTGGGGCAATGGTTGAGGAATCTTTATGTGAGGAGGACTGGGAAACAAGAGTGAGGGGCCGGGGCGGGAGGTCTGCAGATTTACAGAGGACAGTGCAAGTCCCAGGGTGGGGGTCTGCTCTGATTGGGGAGAGGGACTCTGCTGCCTGCCAACAGTGCTCCTCTCCACCACCACACTATTTGGGTTTTGTTTGTTTGTTTTTTGTCTTTTTAGGGCCGCGCCCATGGCATATGGTAGTTCCCAGGCTAGGGACTGAATCAGAGCTGCAGCTGCCAGCCTGTGCCACAGCCACAGCAACATGGCAGTCGAGCTACATCTGCAACCTGCACCACAGCTCATGGCAAGGCCAGATCCTTAACCCACTGATCGAGGCCATGGATTGAACCTGAGTCCTCATGGATGCTAGCTGGGTTCGTTACCACTGAGCCATGAAGGGAACTCCCACCATCCTATTTGTGGGCCCAGATGGCAGGCCCAGGAGACACCCCTCAGGGCCCCTGCCCAGCCCCTGCCACCCACTGCCCTCACCTCAGACTCACACACGGTGGGTTTCCTGGCCATTCGCTCCAGCAGCTCCTCTGTGCAGCTAAGTCCTGGATCAAGGAGAACAGTGACCAGTGCCGACTGCCAGCCCACCTTAGGCAGTGCCCTCCACCCCCCTGAGCTCAAGTCGGGTCCCAGTGAGCACTGGGTTCTCCTTCCCCGTAAAGCACATCTGCTTTCAGTTAGCAAATGCGTCTTCCTCCTTCCCCCATCCTCTGGATGCACAGATGGGACAATCCTTGCTGTGGGTTCTCAGGCAAGTCGCCCAACCTCTCTGAGCCCAGGTTCCCTCTGGTGTCAAATAGGATTAACACGCCTCTTGCCCATCCTGTGAAGTTATCTGCAAGGATCAAGTCAGAGTAGCATTTTGTTGACCGTGGATGGAACTTCTGACTCTATTTGAGAAAGATCCAGAAGGCCCATGACATATTAATTTATCATTTTACTGAGGTTTGGGTTCTAACAGCGCAGACTGGGAGGCTGGTATGCTGAACACGGTCACCCCGCAGGTGGCAGTGACAAGCCATCCAGCACCCTTCCCTCAGGGTGACTTTACTTAAGCACAGCTCTTAGGAAAGGATAAAATCTATTCTTTCTGAGAAGAGGCTCTCAAATAAAGCCAAGTATTAATGCTCATCTGAAATGGGGTCACTTCAAATGTTCAGATACACTGTAGTGCATTTCGTGATAAAAACTTTTTGCCAGCTGTGTGATCTCGGGTGAATTATGTAACTTCTCTATACCTTAGTTTCATCACCTGTGAAGGGGGGATAATAAAATTCCAAGAGATAAGTGTACATAACGATTAAATAGATTAAAATTTGTAGAACTCCTAGAATACTGCCAGGCATACATCAAGTGCTACGTAAATTTAAGGTAAAAAATGTTGGTTTTGGAGTTCCGTTGTGGCTCAGCCGTTAAAGAACCTGACTAGCATCCACGAGGACATGGGTTCGATCCTTGGCCTCGCTCAGTGGGTTAAAGATCTGGCATTCCTGTGAGCTGTGGTGTAGGTCACAGATGCAGCTCAGATCCCAAGTTGCTGTGGCTGTGGTGTAGGCCGGCAGCTACAGCTCTGATTGGATCCCGAGCCTGGGAACCTTCATGTGCCGCAGGTGCAGCCCCAAAAAGACAAAAAAAAAAAAAAAAAAGTTGGTTGTCACATAACGTCTCCAGACTCCACTCTGTGAAGTATTTATAAAATGCCTTAAGAACTCCCAATTGCCAAGGGGACCGCGCTGTAAGGGGTAAAACATGTTGCTAACTGGCTATTACAAGCACCAGTCATTCAGGCCACGTGTCCCCCACCCGCCCAGTCTGTCCCAGGATACAGCTCGGTGACAATGACCAGTCCCCGGCGCCTCTCAAAGGCCTCATGGAAGTAGAGGACACAGTCATGCTGAAGCCGGGCCAGCAGCCGGGCCTCCCGCCACGCCGATGCCTTTGGCTTGGCCTGACTGGGGATGAACTTGGCCGCAAACTCCAGGCCGGAGCTACGCTCCACTACACGCCGCAGGTAGGAGAAGGCGCCCCTGGGTAAGGACACAGGAAGAGGATGGGACTCAGGCCGTTGCTGAGCCTCAGACCCAGCCTCTCTTGGCCCCCGGACACCGCACACCCTCCTAGCTCCACACCTGCCAATCTCCTGGTGGATATCATAAAAGTCGCTGAGTCTCCGTCCTCGCTGCTCCTCGTCTTCCCCGACCCCCTCTACCTCCATAGCTGTCTGAGCTGAGGAAGAGATGCCTGGTGTTAGCGGGGCAGGGCAAGACGGAAGAGGGCAGAGACCTGGGCAGGGAGGGCAGATGGAAGACACAGAAGAGAGGCAAGAACGCGGGGGGCCCGAGGCAGCAGAGCTGGAGCTGGAGGATGGGGTGGTCAGAAGTGAAGGGGGCCCCCAAGGGACTCCCACTTGGGGGCTCACATTGGATTCCTGGGTGAGCCCTTTGCCTTGAACCCCAGCCCACCTGAGTGCACGGCCAACTCTGCTTTGCAGGAGACTTCGCCGGCCAGGTTGCGGGCCGTGCAGGTGTAGACGCCTCCGTCCTGGGCCCCGGCGCTGAGCACCACCAGGGAGCACTCGTTCTCCTCGTACACGAAGCTCACGTGGTTGCTCTCGGTCAGCAGGGCCTCATCCTGCAGAGGTGGCCGTCACCTCTGGCGGGGGCCTAGCTTCATCTCCACCTGGGGCCCAGCTCTAACCTCCACATCAGAGACCCAGTCTCATCCCTCCCTCAGGGCCCAGCAGTACCCCCACCCTAGGGGCTCTGCTCAGACCCAGAATCAGCTCCATCTCTCCCTCTGTATTTCCTACAAAGAATCCTGTTAAATGCCCCTCCCCCCATTAGACCCCAGGTTCCTCAAACTCCCACCAGTGTCACCAGCACTTCTGGGTCCCGCTTCCTCCTCCTGATCACACTTCCGGCAAGTCCTTGGCTCTCCGTCCAGGCTCCCCAGCCCCTCCTGTGCCCCAGGCCATCATTCCTCCCCGACTCCCGGCCAGCCCCATGCCAGGGCTCCGAGGAGGCCCTCATCAGCCTCTGACCTTGTACCACACAATGTCCGGCAGCGGTTTCCCCTCCACCACCACGGCGAAGCGAGCGGTCTCTCCAGCCCCCACCTCCACGTCCTCCATGATGGACTCGAACCGAGGGGCCTCTGAAACCCGGGGGTTGGGGGGGGAAGGGAGGGAGACAAGATGGGCTCACAGGGCCAGCCTCCTCAGCCCCTCTCTAACCCTCTCCCAGCAGCGACTGGCTCAGGCAGAACACTAGACCCCCCACCCCACCCCACCCCACCTCCCAGAGCCCCAGCCCCCGCCCCGGGCTCTCAAACTTGGCCTGGAAACCTCAGAGTTCCTTGCCTGGAACCCAAAACCTGATGTTCTCCAAATCTCAGGAAACCTAAGCCAGGGGATGCAGGCTGGCTTTGTTCGGCTCTCAGTATTCATTTGCCAGCTTTGAAATTAGGAGGTTTTCACACACAAAAGAAATCTGGATTTCCTGCCTCTTTTGGAAAATCAGGACTGGCTGTCCTGAGCTGCTTCCCTCGCTGCATTAATGGGCCGGCCAGGAGTGGCCCGACACTGCCCCCTGTGGGTGGTGGCCGTTTGGCACCGTCCTACCACCGGCTTCTATGCCTTTCTTTACCCATCGGGGCCCGGCAGGAGGCTCAGTCTGTGACACTGAATCAGGTTCACGGATGGCACTGCCTCTATTTTGAAGTTTTCTCTGAATCTTATTTAAATATTTTAGGGGCCCTCTACCATCTGGGAGATGGCGAGATGAATAAACGGGTGCCAGTTCTCAGTTTAGTTCTCCCACATGTGACTGATTTTATTCTCCACACATATCATGTGGTCGTGTTATTTCCTGGTAAAGCAGCTTCTAATTCGCATGATGGAATTAAATACATATTCCAATGTGCTTGTGCTTTTCAGAGAAGCCTGTGACTTTTTGGTGCCCTCCCCTCCTTCCAGTATGTTTGAGGGTCTCGGCTTTAAGGGGAGTCGGCTGGGGCTGGGCAGGAAGCCCCCACTGGCTCAGACACACAGCTCAACCTGTATACAGATAAAGGTGGTGGGCATGCTGGGGACAATGCATCGTGGCACCGTCATCAGTGGAAAGAGGCCATTCCACCTGCCTGGGGGGTAAGGGGTGGGAAACAGTGGCAGGGGATGGAGATCCAAGCTCCAGACCTGCTCTAGCCCTGGCACCTGGGTCAGGATCTCCCTCAGTCACTGTCCCAGCCAGGCGGGCTGCGGGGCTCTCAGTGGCCAGGGCTCCCCAAACATCAGGGCTCCTCCTATATCTGGGAAGGAAGAGGAATCCCGCAGAGATACGGTCAAGGTGCAAAGTGGTGGCTGCATAGGAAGTGCCTCTGGGCAAGGGGAAGGACACGTAAAGGGGGACCAGGGGCCCAGACCAGCTGTGGCCCCACCCCAACCACCATCCACACCGGGGCCAGTAGGGTCCCCGTATCCCCCCCTCACATACCCCACTGCCACCTCGCTTCCAATTTAAAGCTGCCTGGCCTGCCCTCTAGGAATCTGATTCCTAGTCTAGTGGGGATGTTGGGGTGGGGTGTTGTGGCAGGGGTCAGTCTATGAAGGTCAAAGGATCAGAAGGTTTCGAGAGAACTTCAACAATTTTTTTAAAGCACCAGAAAATGTACATTACCCCACGATAAGATGGACTGTGCTAACTAAGATGTCACTTTCTTTGCATTTGGTTGGAATCTTATCTACTCAGCAGGTAACACTGTTTAGCTCATGCTGATCCGAAGCTCTGAGTGGCAGTTACATATGTCTGGAGTTAATTAACAAACCGGAAAACAAGACAATTACTACCTAAAGCATGCTACGGTCTGAGACTACATCTTGAGAGGAGATTATAAAAATGGTCCTCCACGGCAAAGACTGCGCGGCTCTGTCAAACAGGCTTGTGCAAAAGGGCAGCAGGCAGGACCCCCCAGAGCTGGGAGTCCAGCACTAAGATGCGCTCGCTTGGGCTGCTTTTTTTAAAACTGACTTGACCCCCGCCCCCAATCCCCAAACTTGTTATTGTTGAGATACTGTTTCTTGTTGTGTTTAACACGGGAGCTAAGAGGACTGTCTGGCTTTGGAATAGGGCCTCTGGGCTAGAATCCCAGCTCCTGACTTATTAGATTGTATGACCTTGGGCTTGTTACGTAGCATACTCTTTGAGCCTCAGTTTTCCCATCTGTAAAATGGGGATAATAGCTGACTTCTTCTTACGGGGTTATTTTAAATGAGGTGACACGTGTAAGGTACTTAGCACTGAGCCTGGCACATACTAGGTGCTCAATACATATCTTATTAGTACTATCACCATTGTTGTTACTAGTACTGCTATTATTATGGCCATTTGATGGACAAGCCTGAGAGAGGAGAACTAGGATTGGCAGGTGAACTAGGATTGGCAGCCTGAGGCTGTGAGGAGAGGACTATGAGCCTCAGAGGAAGGAAAAGGAAGGAGTCCCGCTGTCACCCACCTGCCAGCTCCAGAGTGACCGAGCAGGCCTGTGTGCCATGGCGGTTGCGGGCAGTGCAGGTGAGGGCGCCCACGTCCCGCCGGCTCACCCGGCAGATCCGAAGGCAGTACTGGTCATCGTCTGGTTGGCTCAGCTCGTACACACCTGCCCGGGCCTCTAGGAGGGCCCCTCGGCAGCTAAGGGACACACAGCAGAGAGGTCACCGAGGGTCCAGCCCCAGGGAGGCTGGCCAGGCCAGCTGGAGCCCATGCTGGCTCCTGTGAGGAACAGGGCATGCAGGATGGGGCCCCACCTCCTCCAGACGACCTGGGCCTCCACGTGGTTGAAGGTAACGGTGACACTGGCAGGCTGTCCCTCCACCACATACACGACATCTGGTTTGTCCAGCACGGCGGGCGCCTCCTCCAGGGGCGGGCCTGGGAGGAGAGGGCTGGCTCGACGCTGGGCAGATTCTTAGCACCCACTGCTCCTTGAGCCCCGCATTCCCCAGGTGAGCTCCATTTTTACAGACAAGGAAGCCAAGGTTCAGAGAGGTTTAGCAACTTGTCTAGGGAATTCAGCCAGGAGCAGCAGGGGCAGGATCGGACCGCCAGCTTGTCTGGCTCAGCTGCTTCCAGGAGTGAGAAGGGACCACTCTGATGGGAAGGGGTCAAGCACAGCCACACCACACCCTCCGTAGTTACAGTGTCCATACCAGGCCCGGAGCCTCCTCCACGGACACCCAGTTCCTCCCGCCCAGCAGCTCTCACCCCCACCCCACAGGAAGCCCCAGGCTCACCGCGCTCCAGCAGCTGCACAGGCTCGGAAGGAGGCGAGGGCTTGCTGCTGCTCTTGATGGTGGCGCTGAGGACCCGGAAGATGTGCTGGGCCCCCTTACGCAGCCCTGTGGCCACCCACCTGGGCTCCCGCAGGCCCGTGACCAGCGCCGTCCACTGGTCCGAGCCCAACACCTGGTGCTGCACGGTGTAAGTCAGGGCATCCGGGTCTGGTGGGGAGGCGGTTGCTAGTGGGGGGCCTTGCTGGGTGTCCCCCGCCCCAGTTCAGCCGGCTCAGGACGCAGGGACTCATCTTCAGTCTGCTCTGAGGACCTGCCTCAGTGTCTCCTGTTGCTGCTGTCTGTCCCCCATCTGCTCCTGCCCAGCCCCAGGCCTGGCCAAGCTCAGAGCCAATGAGGTGTCAGTGTAGGGTCCAATTACAGGCATGGAGGGAGCTTGACTTAGTCCCAACTCTTTGCTGCTACCTCGGGTAGGGAGACGGAGGCACAGAGCAGGAAGGGGGCACGCACAGGGAAGGAGAGGGGTTTTCCAGCGCTACGACCCTGGCACCCAGTCCCTCGAGAAGTCCCCCTTCGTCTCCTCTCCTGACCCACGGCCAGGGCTTCGTCCACCGTGGAGAGGGGACCAGCAAAGCTGCTCCTGGCCACGCTCCCAGGGCTCCCTCCACTCCCACCCCTACCCATATGCCCCCCGGGCCTTGCCCTCCCCTCCTGGCCCCCTAGGTGCCCCTGCCTGAGCCCACCCTGTCCATGACCCATCCCCACCCACAGCGCTATGCAGCCCAGACCCACCAATGGCCATGTCCAGACTCCTGGGAGGGTTCCATGCAAGCGTGACCATCTTCCCGGTCACAGCCACCACCTGCGGGGCGCCATCTGGGGGGCCCGGAACCACATCTGAAAGCCACGGGTCAGACATCTGCTGGGTCCTTTAGGGCTCCATGGCCCCACGGGACCACCAAGTCTCGGGGCAGTGGGCTGGGGGCAAAGCCCCATGGCCAAGGGCAAGGCCAGGTGGCTCCCGAGGGTACAAGGGGAAGAGAGCTGGTGTGGAGGCCCCTCCCTCACCCAGGCCCCTGGGGAGGCCGGAAGCTAGGCTGACTGCAGATGACCGGGAGGGCACCTGCCTCACCTGTGACGTAGAGGTGGGCATAGCAGGCGGCTTTGCCCAGCTTGTTGGCAATGACGCTCTTGTAGACGCCGGCATGCTGAGGTCCCACAGCTGGGAACACCAAGCGATGCACATCCCTGTCTGGGGGGGAGACAGTGACACTGGGCCTGAGCTAGGAGGATACTTTAGAAGGTGGGCCCACCCCACCCAGTCCTGGTCCTTCACTCCCACCTGCTACAGGGTGGGGCAGATGCCAAAAAAAGGTGCCCATCAAGGAAGGACAGGGAAGAAGGGAAGGGTGGACAGGTGCAAAGAAAGGTGTCCATTGGAGTTCCCATCGTGATGCAGTGGTTAATGAATCTGACTAGGAACCACGAGGTTGCAAGTTCGATCCCTGGCCTTGCTCAGTGGGTTAAGGATCCGGCGTTGCCATGAGCTGTGGTGTAGGTTGCAGTCGCGGCTCGGATTCAGCGTTGCTGTGCCTCTGGCATAGGCTGGTGGCTGCAGCTCCGATGAGACCTCTAGCCTGGGAACCTCCATATGCTGCAGGAGCGGCCTATGAAAAGGCAAAAAAAGACCAAAAAAAAAAAAAAGAAAAAAAAAAAGAAATAAAAAGAAAGGTGTCCATCGAGCAGCAAACTCCAGGTAGGTCCAGACCACCAAGTCCCCTCTTGCTTGCCCTCCAGCCCTTCAGGCCCAGTCACTTCTCATCTTCTTCTCACATCTGTTCCCTCTCTGTGGGTTCCGACCCTGCTGATGGCTCCTCACTGCTGCACCTCTGGGGGTTCATGACAAGACTTTGTGCCCAAGTCCCTTCTTCTCTATCTCCGTGGCCACTGCTGGTCCCATTGCCAGCACAGAGCCCACAAGAGCCTCCACTCATGGGAGGTCCACACCCCACCAGCAGCATCATGTGATCTCCCCATCTGCAGACCTTAAGGCACCCACTGCCGACCAGCTGGCATCCAAAGCCCTCAACCCAAACTCCCGTCCAGACTGTCACCCGCTATTCCTCCACGTTTTGACCCTGACCTGCCATCAGGTCCCTGAACAAGCCATGCTAGGTGCACCTCCAGGTCTTTGCTCACAAAATTCCTCCCTTCTGGAATATTCTCTTACCTAAAGCCCCCTTCTCCTTCAAGATGCATTTCAAGTGGGTCTTGAGAAGCCTCGTCTCCATGCCTCACCTCTGGTCCCCTCTGCACCTCTACCCCTGAATCCCGCCCCAGGACCTCCAGCACCTGGCCCACACAGCTTTGTGTGGGCCGACCTCTTTTCTCGCAAGTGGCATGCCTCCTGGAAGCTCCTTAAAGACACAGTTGATTGGTCTTGCCAGGCCCAGAACTTGATGTCTTGCACGCGTAAGTGCCAAATACATTAGACTATCAATGATAGTAAGTTGCCTGCACTGTGCCCAGCCCGTGCCAGATACTCGACATGCATTTTTTCCATAATCCTTTCAGCAGCCCTGCAAAAGTATCCTCATTTTACCAGCGAGCTCAGAGACATGAATGGACTTGTCCAAGATCACAACACTAACAAACAATGAAGCCACAACTTGAACTTGGTTCCCTCTGTTTCCGAAGCTCTCTCCTGACACTGTGCTTCCAGAATGAGAGTAAAGAGGCCATCCCTAGTTCGAGGTGAAGGGGACGAGACCTGCGCTGTCCTCCTTCCTGACGTCATAGCTGTCCCCAACACCCCTCCCTTCTCAGCAATTATCTCTGCACGGAACCGCCACCCATTCATTTATCTCTGCTGCCACTATTTATAAAGGATGAAAAGCCCAGGGCTGCCACCGACCCCAGATACAGACAGAAGTGGAAGCGCTGGCTCAGAGCAGACACCTACCCGGGGCCCCAGAGCAGAGGGAGTGACAGGAAGCCTGTGGGCTGAGCAAAGACAGCCACAGAGGGGGCTCAGAGGAGGGTCACAGCCACCTGGAGATGGGAAGGGAGAGTGGGGCATGGGTGACAGGGGACATCCTGGTCAGGAAGTCAGACGGTTTCTGTCTGCCCTTGGGCAAGGCCCCGTCCCTCTGTCAGCCTCAGTTTCCCCATCTGTAAGCAGGGATAGCAGTACCTGCCTGACAGGCCCGTGGTGAGCAAGGTGAGAACATCACGCAGGCCCTTCGCACGCAGGGCCTGGCACTCAGGAAGTGCTTAATAAAGGCCAGGTTTGTCACGCTGCAGCCATGAGAGGAGTCCATCACGGGTCATGGGGTGACACGGTCTGATGGGGCATGGGTCGACCTTTTCACACGAGACTCAGATTCCTTCAAGGATGGAACTGAGCTACTTTGTGAGAAAACAGCTCAGGCTGCGAGGACACGGTCCCAAACACGTACGCTATTTCCCCCACTCTTGCTTCTTTAGCTGCTATTTAAGTCCCGGACCAAGCATCCTTTTGATGCCAGATACTACCCACATAGGGCTTTTCACTGGGATTTCGCCAGGAGGGTGTGAGTGGCATCATTGGGTCGACAAGGATGATGGTGGTGGCAACCACAACAGCAGTAAGAGTTAATGCTCACTGACCCCTTGCTATTTGCCAGGCCCTGCTTCAAGTGCTTTCCGTGTCTTAACTGATTCAATCCTCATGGCAAGCCTACCACAGACGAGGACACTGAGGCCCACAGGGGTTCTGTAACATGCCCACAGTCAGTAGCAGCTGCACTGCTAGTCCGGCAAGTGCTGACGGGCCACCAAGGCCCAGAGTGGTGACCCATCTGATGGGTGCCAAGCAGACTCGAGGGAGAAGGCAGTGACCGAGGGCCTCTCGGCTCCCCTCCTCCAGGCCCCTTCCCTGACCAGGCTAGAAAAGGAAGGCCTGAGGGTGGGCAGAGGGGGTGCAAGCAAAGAGGGTGCTGGAGGGGACAGCCCTCGGGGTCCCTTCCCACACACGTACACTGGGTCATGCGCCGGTCGTCGCTGCTCTGGATGCGGTGGCCGTTGTGGAACCAGCTGATGGTGGGGTAGGGCAGGCCGGTCACCTGGCACTCCAGCATGGCCTCCTTGGCCAGCCCCACGTCCAGGTCCTGCAGCGGCCGCAGGAAGTCGGGCATGGACAGCCGCTCCAGCTCACCCTGCTCGGGCTCCTCAGGGATGGACGGCATCTTCTCCAGCTTTGAGCTGCAAAGAGCCACACAGCTGCCCCGAGGCCCAGAGCCACACCTCCCACCCTGCGGGGCAGTGTCAGGGGCCCCAGGCAGTACCTGGGGCCGGTGGCGGCCGTCCGGGGCTCCTCCACGTAGAGCTGGGCCGAGCAGTGGGCCTGGCCGTGGGCGTTGGTGGCGCTGACTTCGTAGAGCCCCTCGTCCTCACTGCCCACGTGGGCAATGTGCAGCGAGTGTAGACCCCCTTCCTGCCGGAGCCGCAGGTTCTCGCTCTCCTCCACGGGGCGGCCTGTGGACGGAGGGGGGAATGCAGAGCAGCCTCAGCCCGGGACTCTGCTCTCTGGCCCTTGGGGGTCCCCCAACATCTGCAGGGTAGAGGGCCATACCAAAATGAGTCCAGGTAACAGAGGGGGGCGGGGTGCCGCTGATCTTGCAGTCGAAGCGGGCCGTGCGGCCCTCCAGCACCTCCATGTCCTCCAGCAGCCGTGTGAACAGGGGCGCCAGCGAGGGCCGCACCGTCAGCCGGGCGCTGCAGGTCAGCTCATCTGATGGGGAGGGAAGACCATGGAGCCCCAGGCTCCCCAACCCGTGGGTCCTGCCCTCGAGCTGGGCAGGATTATAAAAGGGGCTGGGCCAGAGGCTGGAGCCCGGGTAGAACCCAGTGAGGTCCCAGGGCACCAGAGTGAAGCCTCGGGCGAGATCTAAAGACCGTAGTGGCTGGGGACACGATGGGAGGCCAGAGCCTGGCCTGGCTCTCCCCTCCTCACTTCCTCCTGCCCACCCAGGATGGCTCTCAGCTCAGTTCTAAGAGAAGGGCCTAGAAGCTGAGCCCCAGCCCCCATCCCCCTACCCTTGGAACTCTCCTCTGCTCCTGGGTCGTGCCCACACTCCCTCGCCCCCACCCCAGACCCAGAGCAAATGCCCCTCTGCCCACTCTACCACCCCACACAGAATCTTCTGGGGGAAAGAGCCCCTTCCGCTGACCTGCTCCATTCCTGCTTACAAAGCCCCTCCAGTGTCACCTTAGGTGCTCATCACCACAGTCGGATGAGGCATTGTCTCAGCTCTTCAAATGAGGACAGGGACCAGGTCAGCAATGTCATTAATAATAATAATGGCTGACATTTATTAGGTGCCACCCTTTGGCAGGTGCTGTGCTTCGTTCTTTACGAACATTGTCTCATTAATCCTATCAGTCCCCCTACAGGGTATGTTTTATCATGATCCCTTTTTACAGATGAATAGTCTAGAGCTTCGAGAGTTGAAGTGACTTGTCCAAAGTCACGTGGCTGGTAGGTGGCAGGGCAAGAATTGGAACCCAAGTCCAAGTCCAGGTGCGGCTGCTACCCTTCAGCACCTGGCTCCCAACAGGAACAAGTGTGAACATGGACTCTGCCCCCGGGGGCTACGACAAGTGCTGATTTTCGAGGCAGGTGCCGCACCATTTCCCACCCCTCTGCTCTTCTCCCTGGAGATGGAACCCCATTTTCTGCATTGTCTGAATAAGCCCCACCGGATGAGCCCCATTGTCTCATTCTGCACCCAGCTCCTTCACCTCCACTCCCCTCCCGGCAGCTCTCAGAGGCCCAGGGTAGCCCTCGGGCCCAGGTAGGCAGTTACCTTTGGCCGTGCTGAGCTTGCAGGTGTAGACACCACTGTCGTCCTCATGCACAGAGGTGAGCAGCAGCTTGCATTTCCGGCCATCGAAATGCATCTTGCATTTGAGTAGTGCAGGCTGCAGCAGGCGGCCTCGGCACAGCCAGTCTACCTCCACGTCGGCAGGACCCGCCACCAGGCACTCAAACAGCGCCATCTCCCCGGCCCCCACGTCCACGTCCTGCAGGGGGGCCAGCACGGCCAGGGACCGGCTTTCAGGGTGTGCTGAGGGGACAGCGGCCACGGGGGGCACGCATGGAGCAGAGAAACACGGAGCAAGGGAGACACACACACGCACACACAGAGAGACAGACAGACACAGAGAGAGAGATGCGTTTTGTTCCTTTGGAGACGGAAAGCCCGCCCGCGCAGCAGGCCGGGACAGCAAGGAGCCCCCAGGCCTGGCTTCAGGATGGCAGTCCCACCCCAGCCAGAGAGGGTGACCTCGGGAGAAGCGGGAGGGAATCAAGGGCCGGAAAGCTGAGAGGGCCACACAGGGGCAGAGACGGCGGCGGAAAAAGAAAACACAGCACACCAGCTGGGTACAAACTGGACTTTATTATTTGAGCTAAGAAACATATTTCCGAATATGTCCACACCCACTACAACAGGCCTCTACTCCTGCGCCAAGCCTGGCTAACTCCCTCATTCCCAGACAGAGCACCCCTGGCCCTGACAGTGAACAAGGAAGCCCCAGATGGGCCCTAAGCCTGCACGGGGCCAGGCCTCAGCCAGGCCTCCTCATCAGCACAGGGCTCAGGGGCCTCTGGCTTGTGGTGTCTCGTGAAATAAAAAGTATTGTGCCACTTGGAACCCATTTCTGGAATGGTCAGTGCCCAGGCCCCCCTCTTCTGGAATGGTCAGTGCCCCATGAGCTCCCTGTCCACAGCCCCCTGGCCCTCTGGGCCCCTCCATCGTACCAATGCCATGTCCTGTCCTGTCCCCCTCAGCCTCATCCCGCACCAGCTTGGAGGCATCCTTCCCTGACTGTCACAGACACACAGACAGACAAACGGAAAGACAGACAGGGCCTGTAGCAGCGGCAGCACATGCACTCGCTGGGTGCTCCCCTTCCGGGAGAGACTGGGGGGTGATCTCGATACCCCTCGTGGCCGCCCCTTCCTGGCACTCAGTCCGTGTAGGGGGTCCCAGCCTGCCCAGCCATGTGTCCACTTGGGGGGGAGGGTCCATGGGGGCTCATGGGCTATCCCAGGACGCTGCGTGGGGTGGGGGGGAGGCTGGGACAGGGTCCGGGCCGGCAGGGTCTGTGGGCAGGAGGCAGTGAAACACAGCGAGGTCCGAGAGGTGCCTGAGACAGGGGCGCGGCTCGGAGGGCAGCGGGGGGAGCGCAGGCGGCCCCCTGAGCTCACTCGCCTGTGTACAGACAAAAACCTCAGTCAGCAAGCGGCAGGTTAGTGCAGCACACGCACGCACGCACACGCACGCACGCGCACGCAGACCTGGCTAGGGCCCCTCTAAAACTGCCAGGGCGGCACTGCCACTTTCAGCTCCCCCAGGGTCAGCCCCAGGGTTGGGAGGCCAGCAGACAGCCAGAGTCCAGGTCTCTGGGGTTCCTGGGCAGGCGGAGGCCCTGGACAACCAAGGGGGAGGTGTACGCCGGCATCAGGTGCGCCCCAAAGCCTGGGGGATGTCGGGAGGAATCCCAAAGAGAGAGAAGCACTGAGACGTGGGTTAACACAGAGAAGCAAGGCAGGGCCAGACCCTGGAGCGGAAGGAGCGGGCCAGGGACCTGGGGCTGGGGCCAGGGCGGGCGGGAAAGCCAAAGAATTCAGAGATAGAGGCGGTGGCGGCCCCGGGGACTGGAGGCACAGGGGAGGGTAACTGAGGCAGGTGGGGCCCAGGGAGGTGACCACGACTCTCAGAATCCAGGCTCCAACAGGGGGTCGGGGGTACCCTTAGATCTGGCCTCCGCCAAGAAGGGAGGGGTGGTGGCTGAGTGTGTGGAGGCCCTGAACCGCCCCCAGGGAAGGGCGGGTGAAGGTGAGGCAGACAGCCTGCCCTCGGGAGGAAAACCGTGAGCCCCCAAGGGCAGCCGGTCCCCGGCCTGCCAGCCCAATGCCTGGAGGGCCGCCTGCCCCTACGCTGGTCTCTAGGAACCCAGGCTTCTCCACATTTCCCAGGTCCACTCACCCTGGCCCCTCTGGGGTCCCCGAGATGCCCCAAGCCCTCCAAGGGCCCCTGCGGACGGGTCCAACTGTCAGAGTCTCCCCGCTGCCACCCCAACCACAATATCTTCCGCACAGCAGAGGGATGAGTAGAGGAGGCAAGAGGAGCAAGGGGAGTAGGTGTGAGCAAAGGACTGGGCAAGGTGACGAAGGCTTAGAAGAGTGTGGGGAGAGGCTGGCCGCCAACAGGACACGGGGTCTCTCTGGCTGGCATGACTGAGCAGAGGGTAGGTAGTACCGTGTAGGGGGCTGAGCACTGAACAATTTGCTGTGTGGCCTTGGGCAAATCACCTCCCCTCTCTGGGCCTCAGTGTACTCAACTACAGCAGGAGCAGCTAAACTTGGGGCCCTCCAAGGCCCTTCCAGGTCTGGCCTCCTATAACTAAGCTTGTGTGAAAGTGGGCAACTGGGCAGGGACAAGGCGGGGCCAGGGTGGGCGATGGGTGGAGCGGGTCAGGGACTCACCTCTGACCTCCAGGCGCGCCTCGCACTGCCGAGCGCCATACTCGTTAACCGCTTTGCAAGTGTAGAAGCCGGCGTCGCCCCGCTCGGCTGCCAGGATCCGAAGCCGGCACAGCCCGCCCTCTGCCTCCTCGGCGAAGCGCCGCTGGTCCGGGCGCACGGGCTGGCGGTTCCTCAGCCTGTCAGAGGGGCAAGAACTGAGTCCCAAGGTCCTGACCTGCAGGCACGGGGAAGCGGGGCTGCAGAGCCACGCAGGCCTCCCTTCCCCAGCTCTGTCCCGCCGACCGTGGGCTCCCCTGGGTTCTGGCACCAGGTTTTCACCCTGCCTTTGACATCCCACCAGCTCCAGGAGCTTCCAGACCTCTCCTGCCCTCGGGTCTCTCCACTCTTGGGCTCCAACCACACTGAAAGCACCACCAAGCTATCCAGCTCGCAATAATTCCCAGATTTCATGTCTCGTTTTTATTTCTTTGAATGGACGGATGGCTTTCCCCCTCCCCCAAAGGCATATGAATTAATTTGCAATGTTAAAGAATGACACTGGGGATGAGACAATCAATTAAAAATGAAAATCAGAACCCAAACCAATAGAAAGCTAAGCACAATGAGTAATCAAAGTTCAGGCATCTGGGGTGAAGCGCTGCAGCCGAGGAGGCCCAAGTTTAACTCTGAAACAAATTGCCATGTGTGGGCCAAGCATAGGGTTGGGCGCAGAAGAGGCCTCAAAACTCACCCTACTATCAACTGATGGGGGTGGGGACGGGGGTAGCGGGGGTCGGCTTCTCCAGGAGTGAGATGACTGCTGGCCATTCATGCCAGGCAGACAGACAGAAGACCACTTGTTACCCAAACCGGTCCCCAGAGCAGAGGCCCCAAATGAGCCTGGACACCAGGCAGGGGGCAGGGGCACGTGTGGGGAGTGGCACCGCCGTGCCTGGGATGATGCCCCAGGGCCGACTGTGGAGGGGTCCGCGAAGGGGGCACTGCCCTCCACCCAAAGCCAGGGCAGAGGGGAAGGCTGACAGGTGGTGGTCATGGCTGCTACTCACCAGGACACCACTGGCTTGGGCTCCCCCTGCACACGGATGCTCATAGTGACGTCCTGGCCTTCTCTTACTGATTGGTCCATCAGTGAGACCTGAAGGGGGACCCCAAAGTGTCAGGGGAGACAGGGCCCAGTTTTGGCTCCTGGGGGCTGGGAGTTGGGGGTGGATCTGGGACCAAGGCCTCTTCCACACCAGTCTGATGGAGACCTGGGGTGGCCCCAAGAACATGGGGAAATGGGCCCTCAGGGGGCTGAGGGCTGGCCTCAGGGGGCTGACCTTGAAGGTGGGGGGCGCTTTGGAGCCAGTGTCAGAGGAACGGCGGTTTGGGTCAGGACTGAGCTTCATGGTGGTGGCTTGTGGCCAGGTCTCCCCAGGCTCCGGGAACTCCTCTGGGGGGCTCAGGTACTCCTCGTCAGAGGTGATGGGGCTGCTGAAAGGGGATGTGGACCCTCCTGGAGAGAAGACAGAAAGGAGACAGTGGTACAGAGAGATGCCAGAGGAGAATGGGGGGCAGAAAGACTGAGGTCAAGGTCCTGATAAGGTCTGCAATGTCAACAGAGGCCAGGAGCTGAATCAGCTCCCATAGGCCAGCCCTGTCCTACTTCATTTCCCGGGGCTCCCATTCACTTGTCGTGTGACCCTCCCCAGGTGTTCTTGTCCTAGAGCCCCTGGAGTCACAGACTCCCAACCGTGACCCTACAGCTCCTCCTCAGTGGGGGAATCAAGGGACTGGCCTGAGACAAAGGAGTCAAGCAGCAGAGGGGCCACTCCTGGGCCTTGTGGGAGTCCTGGAATGCCACTGGAGCAGGAAACCCACATTCCTGGCACAGAACGCCAGGCTCCCAATAAAGGTGCTTTACGCCTCTGGACCCCAGAGTGTGGCGCAACGAGGACACCCATTTCATGGGTGAGCTGAGCCTGGTGTAGAGGAACACACACCTCAGACAAGCCCCATCCTGACCTCAGTGCCAGGGCCAATGAGGCGGCACTGTCCAGCCAGCCCTCCCCCGCCTTCTCAGCTTCCCGCCCCAGATACCCCAGGGGCACCTGTTGGCCCCAGTCCTACAGCACAGACCACCCTCCCCCAAAACTCTCAGGGGCTGGAAAAGCAGAGTTTGAGTCATCCACAGAGAAGGGCAGCTCGGCCTGGGGAAGAGGAGGGGGCACCGGCGTTGCTTTGGGGGAGGGGTGTCCCCAGGGCCCTGAGGCCCTCCCCTGCAACTGGCCAGGGGCCCAGCTTCACTGAGCTGGCTCCTATCCGACTGCCAAATACAGACATGAGCCTGCCACAGCCCCCTGGCCCCTCCTCCTGGTCCCCCACCCCAAGCCCCTTTGGCCCTGTACCCCGGCCGGGCTGCCCCCCAACTCACCCCAAGACTCTGCACGCAGACCCCGGCCTGCACTTGTCCTGAAGAATCTGTCCTGGCACCGGGCCCTCCTGCCGCCTGCCCACTGCCCACCCCGCCCGGCTCCCCAGGGAGCAGGAGCCCAGCCTGCCCAGCCCCACTTACTCTGCTGACCCTGCCGAGGCGCTGCACGAGGTCCTGGGGGAGGGGAGGGAGCCTGAGGAGGGGGAGGGAGGGGGTGGGGGCTGGCCAGGCCTGGACCGGCTGGGTGGCAGGCAGGCAGCTGGCTGGGGAGGTGGTGCCTGCGGAGACCACAAGCCGCCTGGGCCCTGGAGTGAAGGGGAGGAGAGGGGAGGGGCAGAGCGCGCCGGCTGGATTTAGCCACCCTGCTCATTCCCAAACCGCGGGATCTGCCTTTTCTCTCCTTACAGCTTCTGGACCCTGACAAATGCAAAGCCACCTCAACGGCGCCTCGACTCAAAGGGCGGGGGCCTCGGTGCCCAGGGGAAGATGGGGATGGCATTGCACTGCAGCAGCCAAGATGCCTGTGCTGCCCCATTTGTTTCGGCATGTCCAGCAGAGGAGGTACGATGGCAAACAGCCCCCATGATGCCCCTTTCCCTGAACAAACAGCCAAGATCCCTGACGCTGGAATCCACTGACAAGCCTCAAATACTACAGAGTCAGGCCGCACCCAGTCTTCCCTTGTGCTGCGAATCAGTTGTCAGGACCTTTGGCCTCCTTCGCAGAGATGCCCGCTCAACTTGCAGGGCCCAGAATCCCCCCTCCACCTTCCTGTTCCTGCCATGGCAGGTCTGGCCTCGCAGCCACGTGGGGAACCGGACCTGCACCCAACCCCTCTCTTACAGGCTCTGTTGGCAATGGTCCCTCACCCTGTCAGCGCCACCAGGGCCAACAGTCAGGAGGACAGAGGCTGTCCACCCCCCACACTCTGACCCCTCACAACCAGCACCCATCTGGACTGGGTGGGGAAGGCGCCGGGAGACAGCAGCAGAGCTGCAGAGCTGTTGAGGAGAGGTCACATGGCCTTCTCCCACCTTCTATCACGCCCGCCTGGGGCCACATTCCCAAGCAGTGACCTGTGTTCCTCAGCATGGCCAGTGAAGGAGGAGGGTCCACCATTCAGACTGGCTTGAGGTGGGGGTGGAGAGGGAAGTCAGGATGGCACATGGCAAGCACCTGCTCGGGGTCTGGCCACTAGCCGATGCTGAGATCACCGGCATGGCCCCTGGAGGCAAATGTGCCCTCCCCGCTGTGGAGTGTGGTGACGTCTGGGGTCACCTCCAGGTTGGATGGACAATGCTGAGGCAGCGCAAGGGCCCAGGGAGGGCCTGCAGAGATTAAAGCTGGAAGGGCGGAGTTTGCAGGGAGACTGAGACCCCTGGTGGTGGCTGGGGGAATAGCACCCTAGGGACACCCTGTGACAAAGGGATTTGGAGGTTCCTTAGGTTCCTTAGAGAGGGGGGCTGACAGAGCAGCCCAGGAAGAACACTCAGGACTAGGTCTTTTCAAAACAAGGCAGCGGCCCCTCACCCCTGTGTACCCCCAGAACTGCATGGCCAAGGAGGCTGATCAATGATCTGTCACCAGCTGTGGTCTTTGAACCACCAGCATCAGGGCCGCTTGGGAGACTGTTTAAACTATAAATTTCTGAGAGTTCCCACTGTGGTGCAGTGGGTTAAGAATCTGAATGCAGCGGCTCAGATCCCTGCGGAGGTGCCGGTTTGATCCCTGGCCTGGTGCAGCGGGTTAAAGAATTGGGCATTACCACAGCTGAGGTGTAGGTCACAGCTGCGGACTGGATTCAATCCCTGGCGGCCATAAAAAAAAAAAAAAAAAAAAAAAAAAAAAGGTGTCTGGGCCTTACTCACACCTGAAGAATTAGATTTCTTGAAACAGGGGTTAGGAAACTGCTTTGTTAGAATGCGTTCCCCAACAGGTGATTTTTTTTTTTTTTTTTTAGGGCCACGCCTGTGGCATGCCTGAGGTTCCCAGGTTAGGGGTCAAATTGGAGCTGCAGCTGCTGGCCTACACCACAGCCACAGCAATGCCAGATCCAAGCCACATCTTCGACCTATGCCCCCTTGCCACAATGCCGGAACCTTAGCCCGAGACCAGGGATGGAACCTGCATCCTCATGGATGCTAGTCGGGTTCTTAATGGGAACTTCCCATGGCGATTCTTACACACGCAAAGGTTTGGTGGCAAGAGGTGGTATCACCAAGTTCCATCTCACTTGGCCACCAAACTTCGAGGCCGGGCTCTGAACCGTGGAGGTCTGGCTCCACAGCCCACGTGCTTCCCACTGCACCACCTGGCCTCCCACCTGGCACAAGGTCCCTGCCTCAGGGCAGGGCTTCTCAGAGTCCACCCTGCACCAGAATCACGTGGAGGGCCCCTTAAACCACAGCTCACTGGGCCCCACCCCCAGGTTTCTGATCCAGTAGGTCTGGCTGGGGCTGATGTCACACATCTCTAATGCATTCCCAAGGTGATGGCAATGCTGGTCTGGGGACCACAAGCTGAGGGCCATGGCTCTATGGTCTCCCCGGCCGTCCCAACCTCCACTCTCAGGCAGATCTTCACCACCCTTTGCAAATGCACGTCCGCTCAGCCTCTGCACGTGACCTAGGCTGTTCAGGGGCTTGGAAGGTCTCTCCCCCACTGCCACCTCACACACAGTCCTTGCAGTCCCACTCAGCCCCCGACTGTCTGGGAGGGCCTCCAGGTATGGCTGGGAGGCCTGAGAGTGGCAAAGGCACGGTGGTGTCCTCAGGAACCTACCGGATGGTTGGGCTGACAAGCCAAATACACACACACGACTGTATCAGCAAGCAAGAAGAGGGTGGCAAGAGAGGGGCAGATAAGAGCCACACGAGTACAGAGAGCAGGACACTGCTTTGGGCACAGGGAAGAAGAGACCACAGAGGAAAGGGTGGTATTAGAATTAAGAGCTTGGTTTAAGCAGGAAGAAGTGTTCCCGGCAGAGGAAACCACTTGAGCAAATGCTCCAAGGCAGAAGGTGTGTGAAGAGAGCTATAGCTCAACCTTCGGGCTCAGAACTGGGGAAAGAAGAAAAAAGTGGGACGTGACAGGGTCGGAGCAGGTGCCTCCGGCCACCCTGGGTCATCCACAGGTCCAGGTGGTCGAGGCCGGCCCCAGGAGCGTGGCCTTCACTCGGAAGGCCCAGGGGAGCTCCGTGGGGTTTCTGAGGAAGGCGGTCACAGCCCGCTCTCCACATGCGCTGTCCCAGGAGGTCCCCTAGAGGCCATTTCTCTAAACGCCTGCTATGCAAATGACGGATGGAGGGCACAGGCAGGCCTGCAGCTGGGAATTTCTGCAGGTGCTGCCATTTCTCTCTGCCCTTGGAAGAGGAGAAGGGTCATGCTGAGAATGTTTCCCTTTAGGCTTAAAACGGACGAGGAAGAAGAGAGAACGTCACACACATGGTCAGCCTGAACCTGGAAGAGGCTCATTCCCTGTGTGTGTTACTTGGGGCTGCTCCACGTTTGGATACAGTGGCACCCACGGCAGATTAGGTCCCCATTCTTCTGATGACTTACGTGGTGACCCCCACTCTGAGGTGGCAGCCTTGGCGGGGAGCACCAATTGGGGCTGACCTGCTTCTAGTAGACAGGAGCAGGGAGGGAGGCTGAGTCGGGTCGAGGGACCACATTACTTTCTTAGATGCTGTCCAAATGCCGGTCAGGGATGGAGAACAGGGCAGAGTGACATTTTGAGATCCTCTCCATGGGCAGCCACCGCCCTCCCAAGGGACACTCTGTAATTCTGCAGCAGCCGCCAAGACCGGCGCCAGAAGCAGAGGGGGGACAGGTGCTGATGCCGTGATTTTTTTTCCCCTTTTTTTTTTTTTTTAATATTCATGACCCCTAATAAACCACCTCTTCTCTGAGATGGTGGTGTTGGTAGGACCAGAATGAGCTTTGATAAGCCATAGCCTCTGGCCCAAATGTCCTTAGCTAAATCACCAGCCCCACAGGGCCTCACAAATCTTATCAAGGATGTCGCACAGGAGTTATCACGACCCTGGCTTTGTAGATGAGAACACAGTGACCAGCTCAGGGGAAGTTTCTAGCTAGCAGATGCTAGAAACTTGGTCTCAGATAATAGGAGACCTGTGCTCGAGGGGAGGCTTGAAGGCAGCAGGATGGAGGTCCAGTGGGTGACCCCCCCTCACCCCCAACGATCCCCTTCCTCCTGAGCAGAGCCTGAGAGGGGAGGGGAGCTGAGCACGAGCACAGCAGACACGCAGGGCAACAAAGCAGCGCCACAGCCACGGCGGAGGTGGGGCGTCAAGAGAGGAAGGAGAGAACCCCCTCCCTCGCCAGGCTGACCCACCACACTGGGCAGCAACGGTCTCCGCCCCCACCCCGCATCCCAGCTCCAGAAGCTCTTGAGCACAATCCTCCCTGAACTTGGACCCCCTTCAAAGGAGCAGGAAAGGGGCCGGCACAGCACAGCGTAGACTTGAGAGACCCAGCATAGGCTTGGGAGACCCAGCGACAGGGCTCAAACCATGATCCCAGGGGCCCCCACTCCTAGAGCGGAGCCCCCCAACAGGGTAGCCTCTAGCTGCCTGAGACTAAGTGCGCATGAACGAAAATGAACTAAAATGAAAACGTCAGCTCGGCGGTCACACGAGTCACATTTCATGTGCTTAACAGCCACGTGCGGCTCGTGGCTACCCTATGAGACGGTGCCCATGAGAATGTTTCTGCCATCACAGGAAGTTCTATTGGTCAGTGATGCTCTAGAGAAACTTGCTAAAGCTTTCCAAGTCTCAGGTTCCTCATGTGTAACGTGGGTATGATAAGGCAACCTACCTCCCAGGGCAGGCTTAACCGCGATAACCCAGTCAGCACAGGGCCTGGGACACACGGAGCGAGCAGTGCACGCTCACTAATCACGCTTCCTTATGCTGCCACCCACAGTGAGGTAATGTGCTTCCTGTGAGAGTTCTTCCATCACCCTAAATCATCAACATTCTGAGGCAGGTGATCGATGCTCAGCAAAGGCTGCTGGCCTTGTGCTGCCACTTTACTCTCCACGTTCATTTTCCCATCTGTAAAATGGGGGTATTACTACCTGAGATGTCCCTCTCCAAGGGATATACATGGCGTGGCCTGTCATAGCTCAAGTAAGGGAAGGAATGTGAAAGGGTTTGGAAAAAAGCATCTGGCACCCTCCAAACACAAGAAACTGCTGAGAGACACTGCGCCTGGCACCCCTCTGGAACTCGAGAAATGCTGCAAGACGGACGCGGGCAGCCCTGAGAATGCTTAGCTTGGGTTAAGCGCATCCCTCACATGCCCCAACCACCTGCCCCAATGCATACCCGCTTCAGGAGCCTGACCACAGTCTCCGCAGTTATTCGGTGAGATGGGGTGGGATGGGGGGGACCAGCGCTAGGGTGGGGCTGCCGGAGACAGTGAGGTCAGACTGCCCCCCGCATCCTAGCACCCAGGGAACTACATCTTCTAGTTACTTCTGTTCCTGTAGTTCCCAACCAGGAACTGACATCTTTGGACTCTCAAAAGCTTGCCTTGGGAGTTCCCGTTGTGGCTCAGTGGTTAATGAATCTGACTAGGAACCATGAGGTTGTGGGTTTGATCCCTGGCCTGGCTCAGTGGGTTAAGGATCCAGAGTTGCTATGGGCTGTGGTGTAGGCTAGCGGCTACAGCGCCGATTAGACCCCTAGCCTGGGAACAGCCATATGCCGAGGGTGTGGCCCTAGAAAAGACAAAAAAAAAAAAGCTTGCCCTATGGCCGGGGGGGGGCGGAGGGGGTGCACCCCAATAGGGCACCGAGTTACCAGGGCGCCATGAGGAGCAAGAAAAGAGGTGGTTCCACGAAGCCTCTCCTCAAAAGATGCCACATACTCCCTCCCTCAACGGGTTCCCGCCCCCACCCTCAGCCACACCCCCCGACTCCCTGCAGACTCCAGGCCTGGGACCCCCTCCCTTGCCAGATGTCCATGCCACCCACTGGTTCCGCCCACTCCTGCTGCTCTCTGGGTCCACTGGCCCCCATCCAGCTGCTGTGGACCAAACAGCGCCTTGTAGGGTAAGAAAATCTGCTTCCTCCACCACAGCCAGTCTAGACTCACGTGCCTGCCCCTCAAGCCCTGGGGCCCTCCAGCCGGCTTGACTTACGGGAGCTGTTTTCTGGTTGAAACGCCTGGTGCCACTGACTAATGCGGTGAGCCTTTCTGGCTCCCTGGGGTGGAGAAGGCACAGAGATGCTGCGATGGGCTGAGGACCCAGGGGCTGGGAAAGATGGAGGGGCCGCGGGCAGCAGACCCAGCAAGGGCAGGGCAGGAGTCCCCAAGGCACAGACAGTTGGAAGAAAAAGGGCAGAAGAGGAAGAGGCAGCTTCCCTGGAGGCTCGTGGAAACCCTCGCTCCTGTGCACATCACCCCTCAATAACGCCAACAGCTAACGTTTGTCTACAGCTTTACAGTTCATAAAGCTCGTTCACACATTTGCTTTCCTTCGCGAGGAGGGTATAATTGTCTCTGGTTTACAAATGAGGAAGCCGAAGTGCAGAGAGGTTCGGCGGCGTGGTGAACACAGAACTCCCAGTCAAGTGCTGACAGCTGCCTTGCCCCGAGTCTCCTTCCCAACCTTAAAAGGCTCCCGAATGGCCCCGAGCCAGTATTGGGGCACCCCCCACACACACCCCTTGCCAAATCTCAGCCCAAGCCAGGTATTGACCCAAGTCCTGGAGCCAGGCCTGGGCCCCCTGAGGGGAGCTGGAAGCTGAGTCAGAAGCCAGATCCCAGAGGTGATGGAAGGCCGGAAGCACGCAGCGGAGGGACGGTATGATTCAGCGTGCTGGGAGAAGCGAGGAGAAAAAGAAAGCCCAACACACGGGCTCCTGGGAGGGCTAGATAAGCTAAGGAAGGTGAAGACCCACAGTTCTGCAAAGCCAGACACCTGCAGCCCACAGGATCGAATGCAGGCCGGGGCCTCTGGTCAGATACCAGCACCAGCTCCCTGACTGTGAAGGTGCCGAGGCCCCGGGGACCACAGCAAAGCAGGCTCTGTAATCGCGTCGCCGGCAGCACTGAGCCAAAAGCAAGGTACAGAACAGTGTGTGCTGTTCCCCCTCCAGGCATGCCCAGCCCCTCCCCCTGCGGGTCTCGTCCCCACGCTCCTCGGGGTTCTGATGTCTCTCAGCCCAGCATCCCACAACCTGGACTGACCACTCAGCTGTTCTAGGCACCGGGTTTATCTGCCTTGCATTGTCCTCCAACCCAAGTCTGCTGAGCTAGGTTCATCATCCAACAGTGTGACAGCCTCCAGGATCGGACCTGCGACTTTCCTTTTTTTTCCTTCTGGAACACCCTCTACCCAGCCTCACCTCCCTCCACCCCCACTGTTCAGGACCAGAACCTTGTCAGGCCCAGCACCCTGAAGGACTTGAACTGGCCATGCACACTGACACCGGTCCAGCCCAGCCCTGAACCTGAAAGAAACTGGGCTTAAACCCAAAGAAAGGAGGGAGACACTAAGAGACGACTTTCATAAAAATAGAAAACAAGGCAGCCTCGGCCTCAGAGAGGTCCTCTAAGCTACACCTTCTTTAGGGCTCCGGGTTCAACAGAAGAAGCGAGGGAGTCGGGGAGGCCTGTGACATTTAAAAGCATCTCCTTTTACTGGGGAGGCTGGCTGTTCCAGAGAGGAAGTGCCCTCAGAAGACTCGTGATGGCTTTTAAGCCCTTTGGGCTGGGAGATTCTTTTTCTCCAAGACTAACGGATAATTTGCCCTGTTCAGGGAAACGCCACAGGAGAATGGCACTTAGAGGATGTCTGAACACAAATCTCAATGACTTCATGAATTGGCCGGCCTGGCGTGCGCCTTGCGACTTTGACCCTTGCCCTGAGGCCAGGGCCATTTAAAATGCTTCCACCAGAGCAGCAGGCCCAGGAGAACAGACTGCACACTGGTTGAGAGCTGGAGCTCCCGAATGGGAGTGGGAAGGGTCACTCCTCACCCCACCTGGCCCCCAGGGCCCGAAGGCTCCCTACCAGGTCTCACGGCCAGCACGGCAGCACAGCTGGCCTGGCCCAGCTCGTTGGTGGCGGTGACCGTGTAGCTCCCAGCATCGGCTGCCCGGGCCTCCCGCAGCAGCAGGGTGTGCCGCTCGCCTTCAGACCGGATCAGAAGGCGGCCGTCACTGCGCAGCGAGGACCCATCCTTCTGCCAGGACACTGTGGGGAGGGAGTGAGGTGACAGGGTTGCCCCTGGGGAAAATCTCCCCCTACCCGACACCAAGCCCGGAGCACTCCCCTCCCCACCCTAGGGAATCCTGAGGACTGCCCTTCAGTCACCTAGGCGCAACCTGCCCTCCCCTCTCTGGGGGGATTCTGGGAAAGCTCCCCTAACACACACACAGGAGTCCCTCCAGCTCCCTGGAGCACATGATCTCCTCCCGACACCCCACCCTCCTCCTCCCACTTAGGAAACTCCCCTCTCTGTCTCAACCTCAGGGGAGCTCACCTTGGGGCGGCGGGTTGGCGGTGATGATACATTTGAGCAGCACATCTGCCCCCGGAGCCACCACTGCATTCTGCAGGGGGATCTCAAACATGGGGGCCTCCAGGGGCTCTTCTCCAGCAGACACATAGGAGTCATCTGAAGACTCTGCCAGAGACATGGGTGACAGAGTAAGGGGACATGGTTCCTGTGGGGATGACTCAGAGGGCAAACTGGGGGGGGGGTGCTGTAGAAGGCAGGGGTTGGGGGGCCAAGGGTCTCTCTCCTGAATGTCCCAAGATAGGAAATAAAGGAAGACAGAAAAGGGTTCTCAAACAGGACAGGGCAGCGGGGAATCTACAGTAGTTTATGTTTCTGGAGGAAGGCAGGGACTGTGCTGCATGTGTCTTTATACAAACTAGCCACCGAGGATGGGAGATCAGGCCTGCTCAAGGTGCTCTGAAAGGTACAAGACTTTACAAGCTTCCAGACAGATGACAAACCAGTAGCAACCCAAGACTTAAGCTATGATAGTGTCAGCACATGAAAGCAACACGTGGAGAACTGTCAAATTAGTGATGCCCCTGGATTCAAAAGAGGAAGCAGCAGGTGCTTCCAGTAGCCATCCGAGAGGCCTCATGAAGATGAGCTTTGATTGTTTCCATTCACCAAAGAGTAACGCCGTGCTTGCTGCATACTCTGTATGGGTACCAGGGATAACAGGAAGATGCAGTCCCCGCTTACAGAATACGTGTATACACAAAGAGATCATAAAACTCCACTGGTGTGGCTCTCTCTGGGTATTTTCTTTTTTCTTTTCCTTTTTTTTTTTCTGTCTTTTTGCCATTTCTTGGGCAGCTCCCACGGCATATGGAGGTTCCCAGGCTAGGGGTCTCATCGGAGCTGTAGCCACTGGCCTACCCCAGAGCCACAGCAACGTGGGATCCGAGCTGCGTCTTTGACCCACACCACAGCTCATGGCAATGCCAGATCCTTAACCCACTGAGCAAGGCCAGGGATTGAACCCACAACCTCATGGTTCCTAGTTGGATTCATTAACCACTGTGCCAGGACGGGAACTCCCAGTCTCTGGGTATTTTCTAACTCTGACATTCTATAAGCTAGACAAAGCACAGCGGATGCAGCCAAAAGAGCAGTGAGGATCCCAATTACACAGTTTTCTAGCTATGTAACCTTGGGCAAATTAGATAATCTCCACGTCTCAGTTTTATCTGTAAGATGGAACTGATAAATGACACCCAACATCTTGCAGAGCTGGCATACAGATTAAAATAAAGTGACATTCCTAAGTGCCCAGTTAACACAATGCCTGGGACATAGCTGTGGATACCCAATAATGCGGCTAGCAGAAAGATGAACAGGTGTCTTATCATCTCTAAAGATTTTGAGGCAGTAACACTAAGGGAAAAACAATGTGATGAAAAAAATACAAGGTGGTAACTGCAACCAAAAACACTGACAGAGCATCCTGGGAACTGTGGGTAGAGGTATCTGGCCTAGGGAAGCAGCAGGGGTGGGAGCGAACCGAGGATGGCTTCCCCTGTCTCGCTCCAGGACTGAGCCCCAAGCTGATGTTCAGTTGAGCAGAGTCAGGGGCAGGGGCCTTCTGGCTACTGGCCACCACCCACGGGAAGACTGAAGGACAACACACAGGCTGCCATGTGACCAGAGTCAGCTCAGCCATGCAGGGTGGGGACTCAAGGATGGGAAAGAGGAGGCCAAAGGGAGGCGGGGTCAGATCTTAGAAGCCACAATGAGTCAAGGGATGATGCCAGGATGAGGAGGTCAGAGTTGAGAGCTGGCTGAACCAAAGCTCACCTGTAACAAAAACCTGACCAATCATTTATCATATTATCATTAATTATTTTTGACTACACCTGAGGCATGCAGAAGTTCCGGGGTCAGGGATTGAAGTCATGCCACAGCAGTAACCCAAGCCACAGCAGTGACGTTGCTGGACCCTTAATCCTCTGAGCCACCAGGGAATTCCCTAACCAATTATTTACTTAGCCAGACTTCCCTCCCTTTCCCCACAGAGAGGTAGGGTGCGCAGGGGCTCCTTAAGTTTCCACCAGTAGCTCCAAGCAACATTAGGTTCTTTTTTTTTTTTTTTTTTTGATCTTTTCTAGGGCTGCACCCATGGCATATGGAGGTTCCCAGGCTAGGGGTCTAATTGGAACTGTAGCTGGTAACCTAGGCCAGCGCCACAGCAACGTGGGATCTGAAACGCTTCTGTGACCTACACCGCAGCTCACGGGGCAGCTAAGCAAAGCCAGGGATGGATCCCGAAACCTCATGGATTCGTTAACCACTGAGCCACGACGGGAACTAGGTTCTTGACCCAATTGCTCAGCAGGCTACTGAGCCCAGCAGGCCTAGGGCAGGCACAGCGGACCGGGTCTCTGCTCAAACCTCAGGGCCATGCAGTCTCCATCAAAGCACTCTCACGCTCTGCCTCCCCAGCTGGCAGGTTCTACACAAGACACTTTCACAATCCTTCGCTCAGGCGGGAACCTGGGTCCCTGCTGCCCCTGGGAAATCGCACCCTCTCTTCCCAAACGCTCTCCCACTGGGGTCTCAGCACCTTCTCTACCCTCCCCGAGGCCTTACCGAGCTCAGGAGAAGTGGGCCGGGCCCGGCGACCTCTGCCCTGGCTGCGGCCCCCTCGGCGGTCCCAGGCCCCCCAAGGACCGTCCTCCTCAGACCCTCTGCGCAGCCTCTTCTCGGCCTCAGGCCCCGCCCTGTTCTTCTCCAAGGTCTGGGGCACAGCAGCGCCCTCCTGGCCCGGCGTGGCCCAGGGCAGGAAGCGCACGGCCTGCGGCGGGGGCTCCCGCTTGCGACCCGGGGGGACTTTCGTCCTGGTCTCGGGGGGATCGGCGGTGGCGGCCGGCACCGGGCTCCGGCACTCCTGGATGGCTCTGCTCCGGGTCAGCGGGAATTGGTCCCGGCGCCTAACCTCCTGCTGCGGGCCTTCCCCCGGCTCCGTCCTGCCCGCTGGCCCGCGGCTCCGGGGCCTCCCTGGCTCATCCCCGGGCTTCCCCGCGGCGCTCGGAGGGGGCGGCTGGGCGGCGACAGGGCTCAGGGCCCGCGGGGTCTTGGGGGTGGAGGGCTGGGAGAAGAGCGGGGGTTCGCCGGGCTCTCGAGGGGACGGGGCGCGCTGCAAAGTGGCACGCAGGGACTCGTGCGAGCGCACCAGCTCCTCCCGAGACGTGGAGCGGCGGATGCGGCCCAGCTCCTGGGCGAAGCGCAGCTCGAGGTCGGAGGCCGGGCTGCGCTGCCGCGTGCGCTCGTCCAGCGAGGCCGCCTTCTGCTGGAACAGGCGGCGGCGTTCGGCCACGCTCCCCGCCGGCGCCCGCAGCTCCTCCTGCGAGGCCCCGGGCGTGCCCCACGGTCCGCCGCCCTCGGACTTGGGCTGCTCCAGCGAGCGGGCCTTGCGCAGGGGCACCCAGGGCCGCAGCGGCGCCGGCGGCGAATCGCTGCGCTCCAGGCTGCGCCGGCGTTCCTCGAAGAACTGCAGCTTGTCCAGGATGCGAGAGCCGGCACGCACCAGCCTCGGCGAGCGGCCCAGCGCCGACTGGCGGCCCGAGGCCTCGCTCAGGGGTGTCTGGGGCCGGGACTCCGCCGTGCCCGCTAGCGAGGACCCCGACGACTTGGACTTTTTCCCTCGCTTCTCTTCGGCGACGGCGTCCTCGGGCGGCACCAGTTCCCGAGTGCGCCGGTGGGGCGGCGTGGGAGTGGCCGAGGGCTGGGCGCTGGGTCCCGGCGGGGGCCGCTTCCCCACCCGAGGGGACGGTGGGGGCAGTAGCGCGGATTTGGAGGGAGGCGGCAGGGCCGGGCGACGGGGGGCTTCGCTGGCCGGCTGAGGCTGCAGGTCAGGCTCTTCCCTGTGTAATCCGCTCTGAGGGACGCTGCTGCAGGACCGAGACGAAGGGCAGAAAATTCAGGCGGCTCCCCTCCAGGACCTTCGGCTTGTGGCGGGAATTGGGCGGTGAACATGCTGGGAAGGCTTGGGGGTGACATGGGCCAGACCCTCCGCCCCCTCCCCGCCACCAGGAAGGCACAGCCAGAGCAGGTGCTGGGGAGAGGCCGGCGGCTCTGGCCCGGGGAAGATGGGACGGGTGGCTGGGTCCAGGTACAGACGCAGCCCCAGGGGCTCTGGCCAGCCCCCTCCCCCCAGCCCTGGAAGCTGGGAAACAGCAGAAACAGAACTGAGGGGTGGGAGAGAAAAGAATGAGATTTGGGACCCGAAGGATGAAGTGGTGAGGGAAGGCAGGAAGGTTGGACAGGGAGGGGCCCTCTCAGGAATGCAGCCTCCCACTCATTCCTGTCCCCACCTGGCCCCCATAGCCCTGCCCATCCAAAGCAGGACATACCCCTTTCACTGTGGCCCCCGGAAGAAGAGACACAAGTCTTTCAGGAGCAGGGCCCTTATCCCTGGGGCTGCCTAGCACCTCCTCAGCCCTGAGCCCCTCACCAGTACTGACAGGACGCAGCAAGTAGCAGCTGGGGTCCCTCGGGTGGGAGACAAGGATACCCGGGCTCCTGTTCCCTTTGATCAGTCTGCCCCCAGTAAAGGCCTCTGACTTTGTCTGGCCCCTGGGAAAGTTACCTTGAGTGCTTAGAAACCGCCCTGAGAAACACACAAGCTCCCCATAGGGGTATGCTCAGAACTAACTTAGCTTCGAAATCACTGCTTTGTGGCTGTGAAGAGTGGCTGTGGGAGGAGAGCAGGGTGGAGGGGAGAGCTGCTCAGCCCAGGGGGCCTCTCTCACCTCCAGACCTTTGGTGCCTCAGAGCTGGGCCTCGGTTTCCCCCATCTGAACACTTGGGGGCACATCAGACATAGCGATTAACAAGAAAAGGGCTCTGAGATATTAGCTTCATACCTGACACGTTAGAGCTTAATAAAAATTTATGAAATAGCTCACTGAGTACTTATTGTGTGCCAAACCTGTACTGAATGATTAAAATGCATTGAGTCATTTAATCTTCACAACAATCCCTGAGCTAGGACTGTTACCATCTCTATTTACAGGTGAAGAGACTGAGGCTTAAGAGGCGAAATACCTTTCCAAAGTGACACAGCTAGGAAATTGTTGGTGCTAGAATTAAAAATGCCAGTAGGGAGTTCTGTGGCACAGCAGGGTAAGGATCTGGTGTTGTCACTGCAGCGGCTTGGGTCGCTGCTGTGGTGCGGGTTCAATCTGGGAACTTCCACGTGCCACAGGCGTGGCCAAAAAATAAAGAAAGAAACACCGAGGTAGTCTGACACCTGAGCCCTTGTTCCCTCCAAAATTTCTGGGATTCTGGGGGCACAGAAGGAAGGAGAAATAGTAGGGTACCAGCCACGAGCAGAAGTTCTAGGGGCGCCCCAGGTGTCAGGATGTTTTAAACTACCTGGGTCACTGCCTAGAGTGAGACCTCGCCTCTGACTGGGGGTTGGGGACAAGGGAAGATGCAATCTCAGCCAGCCACCTGCTGGGAGACAGAGTCTCCTCTAGGGAAGGGACATCAAAGTCCCCGAGGAATGGCCTGTGGGAGCTGGGCGAGGCATGGAGATAAACTGGGGACAGCAGAGCAGGCCTCTTGCTGGCAGTTCTGAGCGCTAGGCCAGCTTCTGTACCACAGACATCACTAAGGAAATGGGTTCCTCGGAAGTTGCCATAGCAACCCCAGGCTCAGGCTGAGGCCTGGCAAAGAAAGGCAGAGAAGGAAAAGGCAAGTCCAGGGCACGGGAGTGCCTGGCTACCGTCAACCGGATAAAGCAAAGGCGCCTCCGCGGGCCTGCCCCAGGCCTCTCCCCTGCCTACCTCTAGCCACTTCAGCCACCCTCGAAAAGACCTCCCCGCACTGGGCCCCTTCTTTCTCCTCCCCCCCCACGCACACCATGCCCATCACAAATCAGGCCCCCTCAGCTCCCCAAATGCCCCCCAATACCTCTCTCAGCAGCCACTCCCCTCTTCCACTAGAGCACTCCTTTCTTGCCGTGTCTGCCAGCCCCAAATCTCCAAAAATGGCTCCAAAGCTTCACTCCAACACCTCCGCTCCTCACCACCCCCTACCAGGACAACCTTCAACCCCACCCTCGGGCGGGCGTTTCCCACAAGATCCTCACATGCCCCCACCTCCACCACTCCAAGCCCTCTGCCTCCACCCCAGCCCCATCTCCAACCCTCCCTGCCCCCGCCCCCTACCCCCGCCTTTCCCAGGCCCCTGGCTCCCTCTACCCCCTGACCACCTCGCTCTCTTCTGTCTCCTGGTTGTGGTCTTGCTCCCGCCTGCTCTCCCGGGAGCTGCTGCGCGGAAAGGTTCCGTTCCTCCCAGAAAAAGGCCCACATGGGAACAGGAATGTGCAGAGAGATGAAAAGGCAGCAGCTGCTGAGACAGCAGGCACGGAGGGGGCCCCCGAGGCGGGGGGTGGGGTGGGGGGGGATCCTGGGGACAACTGGAGCCTGAATGGGCAAGGAGGGAGAGGGCCCCGGGGTAGACTGGAGATCTTGGAGGAGACAAGGAAGGGAGAGAGGGCTCCACGAGACCATGGAGATGGCACAGTGAGCCAGGACAGGTGGGAGCAGAAGGATGTGGGTGGTGATGGCACAGGAGGAGGATGGAGCCATGTGGGAAGAAGAGTGGGTAGCTGGGGCCAGGAGTAGAAGCGGGGGGGGGGGCGATGGTGAAGAAGTGCACAGAAGGATGGATGGCGCCGGGGACATGGGGTGGAGGCGGACGAGCGGTGAGGGGCAGTGCAGGACAGCATGGTGAGGTGGGACAGTGCGGGCCCAGGTGAGGCCATTACTTACACGTGGATCGAGAGCGCCCGTCCTCTGTACAGGCTGAAGGCGCTGCCATACAGGTCACTGGCCACCGAAAGGCTATCCTCTGACCCCCAGCTTGCGCCCACCAGATTAGCTCGAGACGCCCGTACCAGCGGCTCCACCCCCAGGTGCCGTGGCCCGGCCCCGGTTGCCTGTGCTTGCCTTGGGCTGCCCGGGAGGTGGCGGGTGCCACCCCTGCTGCCCGCTTCCTGCTCCACGACGGTCTGCCCGCTGCCCCACCAGCTCACTTGCTCCTCTGAGGTGCCTGTCACGGAGGTCGGGGGTGTGTCCAGGGAGGTGCCCACCAGGGTGTCGGAGCCCCCTAGAGAAAGGAGCACGGTGAAGCGAGGCACCTCTCGTGGGCAGGCTGCCTGCTGGCTCTGAGAGCGCCCCAGAGAGCTCACCCGTGGGGGTGCTGAAGGCCCCGTCATCCTGAAGCTCCAAGCGCTGGGTCCCCTGCACATCGCTGATGTCATCCTCGCCCGTCTCCGAGTCTGGAGGAGAAGGGGTCTGTGTGGGCAGGGCTCTGCTCCCTCTGCCTCCAACTCTTCCCTCTGTCACCTCCTGCTTCCTCCACAGCCGGCTCCGGATCACCACCGGGAGGGCTTCCAGCACCTATCTCCTCCCCTCCTTTTGCTCCCCACATCCCGCTGCCCATCTTGGGCAGCTCAGGCTAACCCCTCCCGTGCCGGTCCCCCCAGCTCCATCTCTAGGCCCCTGGCTCCTCGCCCCTGCCTCCTTGGTAGTGCCCTCAAAGCTACCTACAGTACCCCCTCCTGGCCACTTTATGAACTGCAGGGCCACAGCCCCTCCCCCTCCTCCCCTGTCAATGGAGTGCTTTAAGTTCTGTGCAGACACCCCCCCCTCAAGCAAGGTCCTAGGTTTCAAAGCTCTACAATATGGGTTCGGTACCCCAGGAACAAAGGGGAGTCACCTCAGAGTCGTACTGTCAGGGCACTCGACCAGCCGCAGGGCCAGCCTGTCCTCCACCCCAAACCAGCCGGAACACATCAGGGTGCAGCTGAGGCAGGGTGAGGAGAGGCCAGGGTCGGGCAGGGAAGTGGGGGATGGAGGGCTAGGGCAGGAGCCAGTTTCCTACCGTAACTTTGCTTTCTGCAGGAGCGGAAAACTTCGCTTCCATAGGAGCAGCAGGAGAGAGACATGGACAGACTGTTATCAGAGCGTTTGCGGGGTAGGGATGGTGGGCAGGCAGGACAGAGGGACCATGAGGCTACCCAGTGCCCAGAGACATCCTGTGGGGATGGGATTGAGGTGGTGGGGGGGAGACACCTGGGATAGGCAAAGCATCTCTCATTCACTGACTGCCTGTGGGCTCCCCCTGGGAGCCCATGCACTTTGGTGGGTTATTCCAACCACCCAGTGATTCTGTACCTTGGCACTTTCACTGGTGCTCTCGCTGGCCACACACGTGTATACACACACACACACACACACACACACACACACACACACACCCCTGCTTGGGCTTGGCCCAGCCACAGACCCAGGCCCCCCATTAGTGGTCAGGCCCACCCTCTATTAGAATATTTGCACTGTGCTTGGACCTCAAACCTCCTCATCTGTTGTGCATCATGATGTGACAGGCACCCTCCTCCCAGTCCCTCTCGTCTACTGCTGAATGGCCCTCAAACATGCCCAGTGGTCAAGCTACGAGCAAAGTTCCCTGGGCACATTTTTTAACTTTCCCCGATTCCGGCAGGGTCTGTGCCTCAGTTTCTCCCTGAGTGCCATGACAAGCAAGAGCCATGGACTGGCTGCCAGAGCATGGCACCGATCTCACACCCGCCTGGCCCCACAGATGGAGAACAGTAAGTCCGGGCCCGTGATGGGATGTGCCAGTGACCCGCCACCCCCACTGCTAGGTCCTCTCTCTGCTATATGATACGAGGGGCTTTCTTAGGTGGGTGGGTGGGTGAGTGTGGGCATGTGGGGTTCCCCCATCTCATGGGCTGTCTTCAAGGCCTGGGTGCCTCATGGAGGGACATGGACCAGGAGGAGGAGTGCTCATGGGCTGGAGCAGAGAGCCCATGGTCCACGCACCATGGGTGAGTCTGCCAAAGGCCCGGCGGGAGTGGCCGGTTTTCTGAAAGAGAAAAGCCAGAATGAGTTGTTGAGGGGAAGGCTCGCTCCTATACTTCTGGCGCAAACCTCTAGATCAAACAGAAGCTCATTCCAGGGGCCACCGGGGGTGGGGGTTGTGGACAGAGACCCAGGGCATCTAGCTTCCCCTTTAGGGAATGTCTCTGCTCTTCCTTGCCTGTCAGCCCTCCCAGCTGGAGCTCCAGCTCGGCTCTAGGGAGGAGCAGGGGAGGAAGGAGAAGAGGACTAAGGGTCAAAACGCTGCGACTTGTAATGGACAGAGGACCGGTGACCTGAGCGGCACCCCCAGGATAGAGGCTGACTGATGTGAAGCGGGGGGGGGGGGGGGGGGATGCTTGGATGACTAGGAGATGGAAGGAGGACACAGATTTCTGCTGGGGGGAAGGACAGATACCTGGGATAGGTGTCAAGCGGGCAGGGAGGGTGATGAGGGGGCAGAGGGCAAGGTCCCCCAAAGGGCCAGAGCCTCACGAAGGCTGGAAGGAGGCCCAGGTCCGCGGAGGACAGGGCAGGGCTTGGGGAATGCATTGAGCTCAGCGCGGATCCCTGCGCGTTGCTTTCGGGAGCTCCGGAAGATGGAAGGCTCCAGAGCGGGGGGCTGGGGCGAGCCAGGGCCCGGGGTTGGGCAGAGGCGAGAGCAGAAGAGATGGCAAGGAAGCCCGTGGGCGCTCCACGCCGAGGGCTGCCGCGGGGCCCTCCCGGGTGGTCGCGGGGAATCGCGAACGCTGGGAGGGTCTGCCCTGGAGCTCGGGGAGGGGCCCGACGCAGGCCGAGGAGCCCCCCGGAGCGCGCCCAGCCCGGGGCCCGGGCTGCCGGGGTGGGGCAGGCGCGGCTCCGGCGCCCCCCGCCGGGGCCCGGCCGCGGCGACCCGCCCTCCCTCCGGGGCGCCCAGCCCTTCCTGCCCCCTCCCGGCGCCGCCCGCCCCCGGAGCCCTCACCTGGAAACGCTTCTTCACCCACAGCTTCTTCATGGCGGGGGAGGGGGCCGCGCTGGCGGCCGGGCGAGGAGGGGACCGGCGGGGGCGGGGCGGAGTCGGAGGCGGGGCCGGGGGCGAGGCGGGGAGCGGGCGGGGGCCGGCGCCGGTGGCGGAAGGAGCCTCGGGGCGGCGGGAGCCCGGGCAGGGGGAAGGCGGCGGCGGCGGCGGCGGCGACGACGGCGGCGGTGGCGGTGGCCGGAGCCCGCCCCTCCCCCGCCAGCCCGCACCCCACCTGGCGCCCCTTCCCTCGTCCGCTCCTTTGCGCACCCTGGGGCGGCGATCACCTTCCTCTCGGCCCCCCCACCCTGCATCTGCCTCCCAGGCCCCGGGCACATGGGGAAACTGAGGCACAGAGGAGGGTGCCGTGGCCCCTAGGAGAGTTCGGGCCCCTCTCTCATTGGCCGCCTAAAGCGGGCGTCCACGCCACCCCCTCCCGCCTCCCTCGGGGCGGCTCTGGAAGGTCAGCCGCATCTCCACTGGCTCACTCCACAAACATGCGCACGCGTTCGCGGTGCCAGGCAGTGCCCAACTCTCCGCAGGGCCACGGCGCCGGGTGGGGGCGCCCAGGTCACACACAGGGCAAGGGTCCTCCTGGTGACAAGGACCCAGAAAGCAAAAGTCTCCGGGCCACTCTGGAAAGCCAGAGAGAGCCCTTGAGTTCCATACTCTGTCCCTTGCACCCTGGCATACACACACACACACACACACACACACACACACACACACACACGAGCTAAAGTGCCACTTTTATTATTCCCAAATACGACCCGCTATCTCATTCAGAGATAAGCGCGCTCACCAAACGTTTTTGTCCTCCTCACATTTGGTATCGTGCTCGTTTTGCCCACACAAAACTCTACATACCCACCGCCAACAATCCCTATAACTAAGTTTCTTAAGCATTTACTAAGTGCCACATACTTTATAAATGTTCCATCATCGACAACAACCCCGTGAGCTTGAAACCCTTATGAACTGACTCCATTAAATTGGCAGATGTCTAAGGTTCAGAGAGGTCCTATCATGTAGCCAAAGCCACGCGGGTTCTGTGCCCGCGTGTGCCCCAGATCCGAATTCCCACCCCAGAATGCACAAGTCGTGTCAATCTTGGTTTCTGAGATGTGACGACTAAATCATTGCCATTAACACCGAGGGCATGCCTAGTAGGTACTGATCAATGTGCTAAGCACTTAATATGAATGAACTCCCTTAATCTGTGCACAGAGAGGTTGCTTGCCCAAGGTCACAGAGCCAATAAATGGGAAAGCTGGGGTTCTAACCCAGGCACTGTGGCCGAGTTACTGGCCATTGTGCCATAAAGCCTCATGTGCAAATGCGTCACCGGGTCCCCCTAATTTAATTTCTTTAAAGCATGGGTCCAAAATAAATACAGAGCCAACGAATGAGTTTGGTTCGGGCTGCACAATATTGTAAATGGAGCATGCACGCTCAGATTCTGCTGCTAACAACAGCACCCTGATCATTTTGTTTCTACTTGGCTCCTGAAGTTATTTGAGTTTGTAAGAGTTTGTGGCCCTTTATTTAAAGTCTGAGGTCATGTCTTTTACGTTCTGGGTGCCTACAGGTGGTCTTGTCTCCCAGACCCCCAGAAGCAGAGGTTGCACCTACAGACCCACGCTGAGGGCCGTGCAACGAGAGGGTACACGTGTGTGTCCATGTCAGTTCCAGCCAGAGGACTGTGGCCACGCACCGGCGCTTTCCCTGCCCACCCCCAAACACACCCACTCACAGATGGGGGAGCTGAGGAGAGGGGGTAACTTGAGCCCCTGTTCCCCAGGAGAATCCGAGGGGCTGGCACATTCCGTAGCAAAAATAACCAATGGGCAGCAGGCGTGAGTGATGGGACAGCTGGGCTGAGGAGAGGCCCATGAGATTCTGGGTTCCTGCACGGGGCCTGAGCTGCTCACCCACACAGGGCTGGCCTGGGGTAGGCTCTCAAGGTGGGCTTCCCCCAGCCGGCCCCAGGATGCCCCCAACTCCCTCCAAGGCTGGGCAGCTGGGCCCCCCTGTCATTTCCCCAAACCAGACTTCCACCTTCTGCCCTGCCAGCATTTCCCCTTAGAGAAAGAAAAACCCAAATCATGCCATGTCTCAGCACTTACGCACACCCACCTCTGAGCCAGATACCCGCTCTCCTCTCTTTCCTGCCTCAGTTCAGTCTTCTCTGGTCCTTCCTCCTGCCCACCCTGCTCTGTGTTCTGACGTATTATTTAATTTTCACGTATGTATTATGTTTACTGCATATAACCTGAGTACTCTCACCAGAATGGCCTCCCCTTATAAATCTCAAGTGTCCAGCATAGTGACAAGCACGGGGACAGGGACGGGGATGGAGGGGGACACTCAATACACATGGGGGGGGAACACTCAATGCACATGGGAGGGGGTGACAGAGCTGGAGCCGGGGAGGATGAGGGGTGGTGGCGATGGGGATTGTACATCTTCCTGGAGCAGCTCCTTCTCCAGCCTTCCTCCCTTCTCTCCTGACCCAGACCCCTTTCCAGAAACAGCTGGAGAAGTGACTGTCTCACTTTCCACTTGGCATCTTCCTGGGAGGGCCTGCCTGGATTCAGGAAAGTTCTCCTGCCTGGGTCCTGGCTGACTTTATGGCCTGTTCTTCCCTTTCTTGCCTCCCAGGGCTCCCCACTTCTCCAGTTCTGCCCCCTCCTCCTCTCCCTGAGTCGGACTTGGCATGATGGGATGGGACATGCTTCACTAGCCAGTCCCAGCTCCATACTTGTTTCCTTGTGGCTTTGCATCTGGACCTCTGCACATTCCAGGTGAAAAAGATGACAAGGGTAGCATCTCCCTCCACGCCATTCCTGGTATGTTTCCCACTTCGCCCTTGCTAAACTGATGCCTCTCCTTCTCTCTAATCTCTCCTCTCCATGCCTTCAAGTCCCCTGGATGGGCCACTATCATCGGTTGACCTTTGGCCCTTCTGATTGGCACCATCCTGGCTACGAGCCTTCTAAATGCCAAACTCGGCGAGCATCATCAGCTTGCGTCTTCCCTTGGCTGTGCCCTCTCCTCCTTACCCCCTCCCCTGCAGTGCAGGCTTCCCCCTCCAGCCACACAAGCCCCAAGCTTTGAGGGTGGCGCTTGTTCTGGTCACTCGATTGGCACGTGGCTCCTGAGCCCAGGCACATGGGAGCCTGATGTTTTGAGAAAGAGGAATGCCTGCTGGTCTTGGAGACTGGGGCAGAAGACAGCTTTGGGGACATTGACGGAAGGATGGTTATGATGACAAACCCTGCTTGTGCCCCCGCCCTCAGCTTCTCTCTCTGAGGACAGGCACTGTGGTCCTAGACCTGGAGACCTGGCTTTTAGATCTGGCTCTGCCACCTCCCTAGCCACATGACCTTGGGTAAGCTCCCTCTCTGAGCCCCACTTTTCTCCTATGTATGACGGTCGTAACAGTAACCCGAGAGTTAGAAGTTTAAATACTGAAATGAGACCGGATGCTCTATACATGTCACACATTCTCCAAGTCTCCTGCACCTCTGCCATCTTCACTATTTCTATTCTTTCCTCATTTCTTTTTTTTTTTTTTTTGTCTTTTGTCTTTTTGTCTTTTGTTGTTGTTGTTGTTGTTGTTGCTATTTCTTGGGCCGCTCCCGCGGCATATGGAGGTTCCCAGGCTAGGGGTTGAATCGGAGCTGTAGCCACCGGCCTACGCCAGAGCCACAGCAACGCAGGATCCGAGCCGCGTCTGCAACCTACACCACAGCTCACAGCAATGCCAGATCGTTAACCCACTGAGCAAGGGCAGGGACCGAACCCGCAACCTCATGGTTCCTAGTCGGATTCGTTAACCACTGCGCCACGACGGGAACTCCTCTGTCCTCATTTCTGCACCCCAAATCCCACCCTTCTGTTTCCCACTCTCCGAACTCTCCAGCTGCAGTCCACTTGTCTTAAGGCCCCAGCATCCCCAAGCCACGCCAACATCCTCCATCCCTGAGCCAACATCTCAGACTTCAGGAGTGCCAGGAACCTTAGCATCACCCCGTCTTGCCGAGCCAGGCAGCCATCCCAGCCAGGAAACTGCCTCCTTCCCTCTGCAGCCAGGTCCTGGCTGGGCTTCCTCGAGAACCCTGAAGTCCTCCTGTGTTGATCCCAACCAGGAAAGTTTTCCATGAGTAAGGCTGAGCCAAGCTGAGCTGCTGGCCCAGCTGCCCCTGACCAGGACCTGTCAATGGGCAGGGACTGGTGGAGGGTGGCCAATAGGAAGAGGAGGAAGCCAGACTCACCCAGTCAGTCCCCCAACATCACCAAAGCAAAGGCCAGTCACGTGGGAGGGGCGTAGTAGTTAAGCACATGGTTCTTTGCAGTGGAACAGACCCAGGCTTCCAGCCTTGGCTTGCCACCTCCCATCAGTACAACCGAGATGCTTCACTTCATCCCTCTGGGCCTCAGTTTCCCTAGGATTGCTGTGGGACTTAAGTCATACAGCAAAGGATATGATAGCAGGTTGCCTGGCAACTACAGCATAGTAGCTATTCATAATACTATGAATTACTACTAGAAATTATTACCAATTAATCTTCATTATAAAGCCGCTCTTGAGAGTTACCAGCATGAAAACCTTCTCAGATGTGACTTGCTGCAGCGCAACCCTTTTCCTGTTTTAACATGACTGGCAAAAGGTCCCCAATCCAGTCCCCCAGCACCCAGGGTCCTGTTCCACCAGAGAAGCCTGGAGACCATCCTTCTGGCCTCTGGCTAGGTTTGCCCAGCCAGGGCTCAGCTCTGCCCACTGTGCCACCCAGGTAATGGAGGGGCTGGGGACCCTAGCATCCTATCACTCTCCACACTTTAGGAGACTCAGGCAGGCTGGGCGGCGCTTATCTTCAGAAAGGCCAGAACGGGCCTACTCTCCGTACAGCAGACAGCTCCCACTCCCTTTTCTCTCTCCTCCCTCCAGAACTGAAGTGCTAAAAAGCCCCCAGAGCCCAAATCAAGAGGACAAAGTTCTTGGAGTTCCCGTCATGGCGCAGTAGAAATCCGACTAGGAACCATGAGGTTGCGGGTTTGATCCCTGGCCTGGCTCAATGGGTTAAGGATCCGGCATTGCCGTGAGCTGTGGTGTAGGTCGCAGATGCGGCTTGGATCCTGCATTGCTGTGGCTCTGGTGTAGGCCAGTGGCTACAGCTCTGATTCGACCCCTAGCCTGGGAATCTCCATATGCTGCGGGAACAGCCCTAGAAAAGGCAAAAAAAAAAAAAGGACAAAGTTCTTAGTTCTGGGATGATCATAACTAGCTGTTTCTCCTTGGGCAGACAGCTAGTTATGGCCGCTTCCTCTGCTCTGGACCACAGTGTCCTCACTTGCAAAAGGCAGCCTTTGAACCTGCGGTTCTCTGTGGTCCTTTCTGACTCCAAACAAGCACCACCACGCTCCTTCTCAGTGCTTCCTCTCTCTGCCCAGTATCTCTGTCCTCCCAGTCATATTCTCATCAATCTATCTTTTGGGCCCTGTTCTGGTTTCAGTCCCCTTTGCCCCAGAAGCCAGCAGAGCAAAGAGGAAGAGCAAAGAGTCTAATCCTTCCCCAGCTCAGAACTCTGCCAGGATAGGCCCCACTCCCTGACTCTGGGGCTGGGAAAGCCTGTACCTGGCCAGGTGTAAGGCCAACCAAGAGAAGCCAGCCTTGGCCCTCTCTGTCACTGAAGAGGAAGGTGGGCAGGGCAGGGATAGAGAGAGTGGGGATGCTGATGGAGGGCGGCTGAGCCCCTGCTCCAGCTCCTGACACAGCTGCACTCTGGGGCCTTCTTTGCCTTCCAGCTGCTCTTTTCCCTTCATCCCTGGGCCTCCTCCTCAGCCCCCAAGGAGGTACCCCTACCTGACACTACCCAGCCGAAGTGAGAATTCCCTCTTGAAAATGTCCAGTACAGGAGTTCCCCTGCTGGCACAGTGGGTTAAGGATCCAGCATTGTCGGTGCTGTGGCAAGGATTAGATCCCTGGCCTGGAAACTTCCACATGCCACAAGCACAGCCAAAAAGAAAAACAAACAAACAAACAAAAAACCCAAAAATGTCCAGGACTCGGTGACCCCAAGCTCCTTGCCACCTCCCCCAGCTGCAGCCTGTTTCCTCAGAATTCCATTTCTTAAGACTCAGTCTGCCGAGGCTCTGTCTTCAGCCTAGAGAAGAACTGGCTTAGGGACTGAGGAAGTCAAAAAGGAAGCCCTAACACTGACCCAAGGAGACTCAGCTCTGGCCACCCCATCAGCCCCAGAGGGACCCTGAGAAATGGGCCCCGTCTCCTTCCCCTCCCCTTCTGCCTCGGACCATCAACCACTCCCTCACACACACAGGCAGGGACCCAAACACTGCCCTGCCATGTCCTCTGAACCTCAGGGAGGCATGGCTCATGCCCTTTCCATACCAACTCCACAAACCCTGTCCCTCATCAGCTGGTAGCATCAGACCCCTGCACAGCTTGTACAGGCACCTGCATATGCACACATGGGCATGTACACACGAGCATGCTTGCCTGTAGGTTGTTTTTTTTTTTTTTGCTTTTTAGGGTTGCACCTGCAGCATATGGAAGTTCCCAGGCTACGGGTCGAATTGGAGCTGCAGCTGCCAGCCTACGCCACAGCCACAGCCACACAGGATCCATCCAAGTCATATCTGCAATCTACACCACAGCTCACAGCAATGCCAGATCCTTAACCCATTAAGTGAGGCCAGGGATTGAACCCACGTCCTCATGGAGTTCTTAACCCGCTGAGCCATGATGGGAACTCTCTTGCATTTGAATTCTCAGACACTCACCTCTATACATGCCTGGGGGCACCCACCCCCCATCCTAGCTCTACCCTCTGATGCTCTGCACCCTGTTCATACTTGTCCACTCACTGGCCTCTTGCAACCAGCCCAGTGCTGACCACACCAACCTGCCTTAGCAATGGACTGCAAAGAGTTCTGACCCATCCCCTCAACACGGCAGCCAGACCCTCCTCCTTCAGACATGCAGGCCCCTGTAAGGGGCTCATGTCCAAATTATCTGATGAAATAATTGATGAAATAATTGCTGATGAAAACAGTTTCCCCAGGAGGCCTCTCCCTACAGGGTAATTAGGGGGGTCCCACTATGGAATTCCCAGAGAGGCCTGAAGGGGGCTCAGGCTTTGCTTACAAGAGGCTGACCCTTGACCTCTGACCTTCCCGTGGGGAGCCTCTCTACCTTGACACCCCTTTCTCCCTGCACTTGCCTCTTGATGGGCGCTTCGGGGGTCAGCATAGCTGAGAAGCCAGGGCACCTGGGGAAAAGGCTGGAGGAACAGGTACCTCCCCCAGGGGGCCCAGGGGGCCCTTCTCTACCTCTGAGCTCCCCTCCCCGCCAGGCTCGGCCCCCACCGCCCCATTACCTCCGACCTCCAGCACTGTGAGGACAGCCTCGCAGGAGGCCTGGCCCCGCTCGTTCTGGGCCCTGCAGCTGTACACGCCGGCATCCCGCGCCCCGCAGCTCCGCAGCCACAGGCAGCTGGGCTCGGGGGCCGGCGGGGGCAGGCGCTGCCCATCCCGGAACCAGCTCAGGCTGGGCTGGGGCGTCCCGCTCACCACCACCCGCAGCCGCACGTCGCTGCCCGCAGACACCTTCGCGTCCTTCAGGGGCCGCAGAAAGACCGGCGCCCCGGCCACCGCCCCTCCGCCGGCCCCCACTTTGGCCCTCTTCGGAGGCACCCCGGGGCTGGGGGGTGCCCTCGTGCCCGCGTCCTCGCCTCGCGTGCCCCGGGCTTTCTGCATGGCCTCTGCGAGTTGGGCTGCGGGGGACGCTGGAACTGGACGGCCGCGGGGCACCCGGGGGACGTTGCCCTGGGAGATGAGTCCTGGGGGGCCGGCGCCCTGCCTTCCTGCTGCCCGCCCGCCTTCGGCCTGTGCTACCCAGAAGGTCACCGGGGCGGCCGGCGGTTGCGCCTCGGGGGCTATTTTTAGGCCCCCCGGCTCGGGTTGCGAGGGAGCTGTGCAGGGAGGGGGCAGCCGAGGAGGGGCCTTGGACTCCACTTTGCACCTTCCCCCCGCCTCGAGGAGCCCCCATTGCCCGCCTTGGCTTAAAGGGCTCCCTGAGGACTTGTTCCAAGCCCCCTACCCCGTGGTGTGCCCCGCCCCCCCGCCACCCACTCATGGAGTCGGGTTACCCTTGGGCTCCATCCCATTTCCCTTCCTCCCTCCTCTCAGGCCCCGGATTCCCAGCCCCAGGCGGCTGGGGGGAGAGAAAGAGGAGGTCCTGGATGAGCCGTCTGAGATGGACAGGCAGGCCCAAGTGGAGGTGAACAGAGCCTGGGAAAGAGAGACCCGCAGCCGCCCCCAGGCTCCATGACAGCCCCTGGTGAACAGTAAGACCAGGAGCACTGAGTCCGGTGGATTGGCTCCTGCCCTTACTTGCTGGGTGACAACAAACTGTTCTCAACCTCTAATTCATCATTTGTAAACATGAGTAGTTGAATAGAGTTGCAACAGGCAGAGAAGAGGGAAAGGCTGGTCCAGGCAGAGGGAATGGCAAGACCAAAATCAGAGCAGGATGAAAATAGATGATGTGTGCTGAGAATCAGAGGAGTTTGGAGGCACTGGGCCACCCTGGGGTGAGATGAGTGGAGGTGAGAGATGGGGCCTGACAAGAGGGCTTTGCTTGCTAAGGAGTCTATCCTGATGGCCTCTGAGGGCCATGGCAGGGCGTTAAGCAGGAGGATAATATAGTTAGAGCTGTATTGTAGAAGGATCCGGAGTTCCCACCATGGTGCAGCAGAAACGAATCCAACTAGGAACCATGAGGTTTTGGGTTCGATCCTTGGCCTCGCTCAGTGGGTTAAGGATCTGGCATTGCTGTGAGCTGTGGTGTAGGTTGCAGACATTGCTCAGATCTGATGTTGCTTGCGGCTGTGGCATAGGCTGGCAGCTGTATCTCCAATTGGATCCCTAGCTTGGGAACCTCCATATGTTGTGGGTGCGGCCCTAAAATGCAAAAAAAAAAAAAAAAAAAGCATTAGAAGGATCCCCCTATCAGCCAGTATGGAGGGTGGATTTAAGATGGGGAAGCAGGAGGCCAGTTAGACGTTTGGTTCTCAAAGTATGGCCTCTGCTCCCAGGCTCCGCTCCCTGACATGCAGGTTCAGTGTGGGGCTTTGGGAGGTTTCAGAAATCCTCATACAGTTGCCCAGGGACTGTGATGCATCTAAGGTATACTTGGAGAAACATCAAGATAGGACATTACTGCTTTTAAAAGTCCCAGTGACACTTGTTGTGAAGGAAGAGTTCTGTATCTTGACTCCAGCAGTGGTCATGTGAATTGACACATGTAATACAATTGCACAGAACTAAATGCACACACACAGATGCACAAATGTAAAATCTGAGAAAGGTGGTGGGCTGTATCAATGACTGTTTCCTGGTTGTGATATTGTACTTATGGTTACGTAAGATGTTACCATGGGAGGAAATCAGGCAAATGGTATACAGGATTTCTCTGTATCCCTTCTTATAATTGCATGTGAATCTGCAATTGTCTCAAGATAAAAAGTTAAAAAAAAATTTCAAAAGTCCAGGTGAGAGACCCAGGCCTGACCTTGAGCCCTGAGAGATGAAGCCTGGGAAGGGCAGAGAGGAACCAAAGGGAGATCCAGGAGCCCTTAGGAGATGGAGAAAGGTATTCGCATCCCCCATCGTTGTTCTGAAAGACCCACGTCAAAGTGTGCTTGTGTCTGTGTTTGTGTGAAGACAGAGAAGAAACCATTTAAACATTGTGTTATAGGGACCGAAAGCCTAGAGGAATGAAATTTTTGGCTTTTGTTTACCAACATTGAAGCTTACTCTTTGCGATGTGCAGTTCTCCTGGTTTTGATGAAGGCAGACAATTGTGGATCTTCTACCCCAGGACAATCTTATCACCCTAAAAATTGGCCTGAGCCTCCCCTTTGTAGTCAACCACACCCCCTCCGCCAACCCAGGCAACCTCTGCTGCTGAATTGAAACCTAAAAAGTAAAAATGTAGGGGAAGGGAGTTCCCATTGTGGCACAGCGGAAACGAATCCGACTAGGAACCATGAGGTTGCGGGTTTGATCCCTGGCCTCACTCAGTGGGTTCAGGATCCAGTGTGCCGTGAGCTGTGGTGTAGGTTGCAGACACGACTCGGATCTGGCGTTACTGCAGCTGTGGTATAGGCCGGCAACTGCAGCTCAGATTTGACCCCTGGCTTGAGAACCTCTGTGTGCCACGGGTTTGGCTCTAAAAAGGCAAAAGACAAAAAAAAAGAAAAAAGAAAAAAAATGTGAGAGAAGACATCATAAGCAGATGGAACACCAAGGTCAAAGGATTTGAGACAGTTTTTAAAAACCAATAACCCAAAGCCTCAGAGCACTGTGCATCAGCATTAGTGAGGGATATGGTAGCAGCCTGCAAAGGTTGGCCTGTTAGCTGGTTGGTTGAATAAATCAACTGTGTGATCTTGATCAAGTCACTTAACATCTCAAAGCCTCAGTTTCTTCATCTACAAAACGGGGCTAGCCCAACTCAGGGTTTATTCATTCATTCAACAAACATTCCTGGCACTGTGCTAGCCGCTAGGGATAGAGCAGTGAGCAAAATAGACAAGGATTCCTGCCCCCGTGTTGCTTATATTCAAAGAAGACAAACACATGTAAAGAAATACAGAAATTATCGAGACCATTAGAAGGAGATGGATATTGTGGGGAAATGGAGCCGAGGAAGGGAGATGGGAGTGTGGTGGGGGCATGCATTTTCGAACTGGGTAATAGGAGTTGGCCACACTGGGAGCAATGGAGCCAGCCTTAAAGGGGGGAGGAGGCAAACAGTGCAGAAGTCTGGGCAGAATGGATTCAGGCAGAGATGGGATGTGCTCTGTGGGTTCCAGAAGCTCCAGGAGGCCAGCAGGGCTGGAGGAAGGAGGGGGGAGAGTGGAGGGACATGAGGTCAGACAGGCAGCGGGTCCAGATAACCTGGCATCTTGTAGGCCATGGCTTTTTTATTCCTAGTGAAACGGGAAGTCATCTCAGAGGATTTTGAGCCGAGAAATTACATGATCTGACTTACATTGTTGTGATGGCTTTAAATTATTATATTAAATATTTAAATGAATATTAACTATTTAAAAGGGCCTGGCACAGAGCCTGGGATGTGGCCTGTGCGTCTCCTCTTCAAATGTCCATAATGTCCACTTACTGATGTGTGGGCAGGAGTGCCTGGGCCTGGGTAGGGAGGCCACAGGCCCTTGCAGGTCGCGGGCGCCCTCTCCCGGAGGAGCGTGCACTAGCTGTGACTCCGAAAGCCGTCAGGCCCGGGCCAGGGCCTTCACCCAGGGCAGCTGGCTGCAAGGCGCTCATCTGTCCCTCAGAATGGCCCCACAGTGCCCCGTGGTCTGGCGCCGGGCTGGGTGTGTGCTGCCAGTCTGCCCTGCCTTGCAATCACAAGCCTGTGGTGTCATGGAAAGAAATCTGGGCTCTGGAAGCCAAGGAGCAGGGGGCCTGATCCTCCTCTGCCACGGTTATGCTGTGTGATCTGGGCAGCTCACCCCACCTCTCTGGGCTGTGGGGAGTTTCCTCTGAGTTATAATGAGGCACCAGGTGCCTAGCACATGGTAATAAAAAGCTCAGTAAATGTTCATTGAATCCTTGAATGAGAGGAGACCATCAAACCTCTGGTAAATATTTAATTTAGAGAAAAATAAATAAAAGTGCCCCAGGGAGTGGGAGGGACTGCAAGTTTGGGGTTAGTAGATGCAAAGTCTTGCATTTATTGCAATGAATAGGCAATGAGATTCTGCTGTATAGACCGGAACTATATCTGATCACTTTTGATGGAACATGATGGAGGGTAATGTGGGGGGAAAAAAAAAAAAAAAAAAAAAAATATATATATATATATATATATATATATGCACAACTGGGTCACTTTGTGTACAGCAGAAATTTACAGAACATTGTAAATCAATTATAATAAAAAATTTAAAAATAAAACTGCCCAGGGGGTATTCCTTCAACAAGTATTTAAATATTTGATGGGCACCTTCTAGGACCCAAACCCCCTTCCAGGCACCAGGAATACTGTAGTGAATAAAATGAATGAAACCTTGCCCTTGGGTAGCTGACATTTTAGGTGTTGAAGCAAAGGTCAGTGATGTTTTTATTTGCCTATGTGTCCTGGGCAGGTTGGTGGTCAGAGAGGGAATGAGGGAGGCAGGGAATGGGTGGAAGGCTTTGCCTCCAGGAGCAGAGGGTGACAGGGTAGCCAGAGTGGGGAAGTGCCTGCTGGGCCCTCAGTTCTTGCCTTAGGGACATATTTGCCTCTATGAGTCTTCCTACTCCACCTCCTCAGGTCAGGTATAGCCCAGGGAACTGTATCTGATCACTTGTGATGGAACATGATGGAGGAACTAGTCCCCTTGGTCCAGGGGTCAGCGTTCTCAGTCCTCTTATTTCTTTTTTTTTTTTGCTATTTATTTGGGCCGCTTCTGCGGCATATGGAGGTTCCCAGGCTAGGGGTCGAATCGGAGCCGCAGCCGCCGGCCTACGCCAGAGCCACAGCAACGCGGGATCCGAGCCGCGTCTGCAACCTACACCACAGCTCACGGCAACGCCGGATCGTTAACCCACTGAGCAGGGGCAGGGACCGAACCCACAACCTCATGGTTCCTAGTCGGATTCGTTAACCACTGCGCCACGACGGGAACTCCCCTCTTATTTCTTAGTGTTGAGTCTTGAAGAGGAAGACAACAGAGTGTCCCAAGGAGCAGGCAGAGGTTTGGCCACAGTCTGGTTGTGTGTGTGTGACCACATCAGACTCAGGTCTTTTTTTTTTTTTTTCCTTTTGGAAGTTCCCACAGGCTAGGGCTCAAATCAGAGCTACAACTGAAGGCCACAGCCACAGCCACAGCTACACTGGATCTGAGCTGCATCTGTGACTTACTGCATAGCTTGTGGCCATTCCTGATCCTTAACCCACTGAGCAAAGCCAGAGATCAATGCCACATCCTCATGGACACTATGTAGGGTTCTTAACCTGCTGAGCCACAACGGGAACTCCTTGGTCTTTTTTTGATTTATTTTTGTCTATTGTCTGGAAGTACCACATCCGTCTCCCCTGCCCTAGATTCCCAGGTCGCCATCCAGCTCCCAAAGAGATACACAAAGCAGAGGGTTTATTTATTTTTTATTTTTTATCTTTTTTTTTAGGGCCACACCTGCAGCATATGGAGGTTCCCATGCTAGGGGTCGGATCATAGCTGCAGCTGCCAGCCACAGCCACAGCCACAGCAATGCCAGATCTGAGTCATCTCTGCGAACTGGCATCCTCATGGATATTAGTCAGGTTCATTACCAAGGAGCCATGACAGGAACTCCAAGCGGAGAGTTTAGAACCAGAATTTCTAGCCCCAGGAACGCTCTGCTTTCCCTCGGGCCTTTTCTCTGAGGACAGGTGGGTAGCAGTCACAGGGACAGATGTGACTGTCTGACCTTCAGAAGGCCTTTCTGACCTTCAGAGCCATCTCCATCTTCATCTTCAGAGTTAAGGAGGCAGTGTCTTCCTGGACCCCACAACACTCAAGCAGAACTTGTGGACTGCTCATCAAGGGTTAGGGCCAGGCCGGGGAGGGGATTTCTTGCATCAGGAAGGTCGCTGCTTGGGGGACATTGAGGTCTGAGTGTGAGAGTCTAAGATTCCTATCCCCCTCCTCCTTAGCGACCAGTCTGCACCTAAGCCTATTCGGAGAAGGTGGGCCTTTAAGACCCACTCTGACCTCCGTGTCCCTTTATTCGTTTTTTTTTTCTTTCTCTCTCTCTTTCTCTTTCTTTCCCTTCCCTTTAGGGCTGCACCTGCTGCATATGGATGTTCCTGGGCTAGGGGTTAAATCAGACCTGCAGCTGCCAGCCTACGCCACAGCCTCAGCAACTTGGGATCTGAGCCACATCTATGACCTACATCACAGCTCATGGCAATGCTGGATCCCGAACCCACTGAGCGAGGCCAGGGATTGAACCTGCATCTTCATGGATACTAGTCAGGTTCTTAACCAGCTGAGTCATGTCAGGAACTCCTCTGTGGCCCTTTATTCCTTTTTTTTTTTTTTTTTTTTTGGTCTTTTTGTCTTTTTAGAGCCTCACCTGCAGCATATGGAGGTTCCCAGGCTAGGGGTCCAATGGGAGCTCTAGCCACCGGCCTACCCCACAGCCACAGCGATGCTGGATCCAAGCCATGTCTGTGACCTACACCACAGCTCATGGCAATGCCAGATCCTTAACCACTGAGCGAGGCCAGGGATCGAACCCGTGTCCTCATGGATGCTAGTCGGGTTCGCTAACCGCTGAGCCACAACAGGAACTCCAATGTGCCCCTTTATTCTTTATGGGGTAGATGAGTGCACAGAATTCCCTCAGAGGAAAGAAGAAAGAGCTGGAAGGCTCTGGCAATTACTCACACATACCCAAACCACCTCTTATCCACCAGGGCCCACCTTACCCAGGTGTTTCTCCCATAGAGAGAGGAGCTCAGATCCAGGGCCCCCAACAGGCTCAGGGATAAGAAACCCCTCACCCTTCCCTCCTCCTTTATCTCAGTGTGTGACACAGGAAAAGCTACTTCTAAATTCAGTTGGGGTTCCACCATCCGCTGATTGGGGGTGTTCTGGGGACTGCAGGATTTAGCTCACTGGAGGATTGGAAGGAAAGAACAGATCATGAGTCACCACTGGCAGAGGGTGAGGAGATGGGGTGTAGCCCCAGGTGCTCCCAGGGCAAGGTGAAGAATAAATAGCACGCTGTGTGGGTGGGTGAGGGGTTCTTTCCTGGAGGGAGGGACTGCACAAGCTAGAGGGGGAGGGGAACTCTAGAGTGAGGGCTGTACCCAAGAAGGGGAAGAAAGAGACATCAGAAAGTCTTTCAGAAGCTTCTGGAAAGAACCAGTTAGGAAACGCACACTAGGGACTTTAAAAACTCCATTAGGAGTTCCCTTGCGGCTCAAGGGGTTGGGGATTCGATATTGTCACAGCTGTGGCTCTAGTTTCGGCTGTGGAGTGGGTTCGATCCCTGGCCCTGGCCTGGGGAACTTCTGCATGCTATGGGTGTGGCCAAAAAGAGAAGAAAAAGAAAAAAAAAAAGACTAAGACCCCATTAGATTTATTTCACCTACAGACTCTGAATTTATTGTGTGTCCCACCTCTAAAGGGTAATCCCTTAAATCTGAGGAGTGGCTGGAAGGCTGAGACCTACAAGGATCCAACAAGCTACCTAAATGTCTGATCCACCTGTAATTTATTTTTTGGAAGGAGTGAAAGAGAAACAGCTTTCACTCCTTTCCCCCACCCCCACACCTTGGCTCCCTAATGCCCCCATGCCCTACATGGAATAATTAAGGTTGCCCAACAGAAAACTTTAGCATAAATTGTTAATGTTTCATTCCATCATGTTCTTTTCTTTTTTTCAGTCCTACATTCCTCTCCCATCTTCCCAAATTCTCCCTGAATTTCCCTTTGGTTTTTTTTTTGGGGGGGGCACTTCCTTGGTGTGTGGAAGTTCCAGGGCCAGAAATCAAACCCATGCCACAGTAGCAACCTGAGCCACAGCAGTAACAACGCTGGCTCCTTAACCCTCTGCACCACCAGAGAACTCCCTTTGGCATTTTAATTGAGATTGTAGTACACTGAAATTATAAATTAACATAGGAGGAACTGAGGTCTTTAGAGTATTGAGCCTTTTCCATGAACAAGATAGAGCTTTCTATTTTTCTTAACTTGTTTTTTTGTTTTGTTTTGTTTTGTTGCCATTTCTAGGGCTGCTCCTGCGGCATATGGAGATTCCCAGGCTATGGGTCTAATCAGAGCTATAGCCACTGGCCTTTGCCATAGCCACAGCAACACGGAATCCAAGCCGCATCTGCGACCTACACCACAGTTTACGGGAACGCTGGATCCTTAACCCACTGAGCAAGGCCAGGGATTGAACCCACATCCTTTTGGATACCAGTCGGGGTCATTACCGCTGTGCCACAACGGGAACTCCTTGACTTGTTTTTCCTGGATCAGCCTTTGGGCTTAAAAGATGCGGGTTTAGTGGGAAGAGAGTGTAAGCTTCTCCAGGGAAGGGACTACAGCTCCCCCCACACCCCCCACATATGCTTCACACATGCAGCAAGCCTGGGAGGCTCTGGGAACAGAAAGGGTGACAGGCCCTGGGGGACAGAGTGGCTAGGCAGGAGGGCAGCTCACAGGCCATCTCAAGAAGCGGTGCGACAGGGCCCGACGGGTCCCCAGAGGAGACCTGGCAGTCAAGACAGCAGGGGACAACATGCTAGGCTTGTGCTTATCTTTTTATTGTTTCTGTCCAGAGCCCCTGCAGTGGGGGAGGGGCAGGTCCGGGGAGGTGCGCACCCCTGCCACCTGCCTGAGACCGCTCTCTGCTCTCTCCTCTCCTCTCTCCTCTCCAGCGTCTCGCCCACCCTGTCTCCTTCTGACTCTCCTGCTCCCACATCTGGCACCTTCGGGGATTCCCTCTTGCAGCCCCTGCTTTCTAAGCCCACCCTGGGAAAGTAAGGGACCATGGGTCAATTTCAAGCCCTCCGGTCTCCATGGGAGGTGGTGGCTAGGTCCCCAGTTACCTGCCTGGCTTGCTGAAGACTCTGCCCTTTCTCTCTGACTCAGACTGGGGAAAGGGGGGGCGGGGAGGTCCGCGGGATTTGAACTTGACTCTGCGGGGTCCCTACACCCTGCTCTGGAGCCTTCTCCAAAGCCAGAGGCTAGAGCCTGAGGCCACAGAGGTGGGAGGGGCAGGGTCACTGCTGTGCTCGGCTCCATCCCAGCCCTGCCCAGCACACTCCAAGGGCGGCCAAGGGCCAGGCTCACTCACTTCCAACATCCAGACCTCACACAGTGGGGGGGGGGGGGCTCCTTGTGCCCAGGCGGGAATGGGCCATGTCCCCTATGGGGACCATGACGGGTGGTCAGTGAGCAGGGGTGGGAGGCTGTGAGGGGAGCACTGTGGCTGGGTGTGGTGCCCTGGGATGGAAGAAGGCTGGCTTCAGGAGGCAGTGAGGGTAGGGCTGAGGACGGTCTCTGGTGGCAGAAGGGTCTCTGGCTTTAGAGCACCTCGTGTTGCTGCTGTGTGGCCTCACTGACGACCTGGAGAGGAAGAGAAACACAGTCCGACCTGGTGCTGGCCAAGGAATGGGGCCATGGTCCTGGGCCGCCCCCACCCCAGCACAGCAGGACCCCCTCTGCCCCCAGGCCAGAGCTTGAACCAGCACAGCTGATGGAAGGCACCTAACTGATAGCCCCCGAATGCACCCCCTAGCACCCCCCTCCCCCGCCGGGGAAGGGGACCCGGCATGCGACTCACCTCCCCATCCCGGGTCTCGATGGTCTTGATCATCACTGTCTTCTTGGTATGGACCTCAGAACCCCTTTGCTCAGGGCTTGTTTCTATAACAGGATCCACGTACACACTCAGCCTGATCAAGGCCAGGCCTGGGCTGCTCCCGAGGCTGGGAGTCCGTCCCTGGTCCCACGGGGTGGAGCCCAGAAGACACCCTCACCCTCTAGATGAACCTGTTAGTTACTTTTTCAGCAAGACATCATCACCTGTCCTCGAGGTGGCTCAGCAGACCCCAGCCTGTGCCACAGCCAAGGTAAGATCAGGAGCCAACAGAGGTGCTCCAGGTGTGTGTGTGGGGGGTCCAGGAGGGCAGGGGATCCCCAAGGCCCAGGCTGCCCAGCATTCCCCCCACCCCCCCCCCGACACCTCCTCACTCCCTCCTCACCCTGGGCTGCAGGAGAGCCCTGCATGGATTTGCACACTGACAGTCAGGACCCCAAAGCCAGGAGCAAGACACTCTTTCGGAAGACCTCATGGGACCCAGCCCCCCTAAGACTCCAGATGAGCACCTTGATGTCTTAGTGAAAGAGGAATGGACAGGAATCAGTCACTAATTCATTGTGCTGGTGGCCAGTCACTTGCCCCTCTGAGCCTCGGTTTCCCCACTGTGAAATGGTGACAATGGTACTTGCCCTGTTGTGGTTCAGAACTACTGACTTGAAAAAGCATTAAGTGATTTCACATGCGAGGCTCCCACTTGGTATCTGCATAAACTAACTGGAAAGAGAGGTTTTATAGGAAGGGTCAAATTTAGGTCCTCAGTATTATGAGTTTGGTGTTCACGAATCTCCTTAGCAGGCAACCTGCCTGTGCTGAACACTGTAACTCGGTGGAGCACAGCATGTATTTTTTCCTGATGGAAGCGAACATCGAAAAAAGATTTGATCTAGGAAAGGCGAAGCTGCCAAGGACTCCAACTTGCTTTCGTAATGTATCATTACAGCGTGTTTTTCTGCTCTCTGGGGTTGGAAAGCCACTCCATCTGCATATTACTAATGTCAGGATGGCAGACTGCCCTAGGAGTTCGTTCTTTGAATTGTTTGGCTTTGCTAAGGTTTGGCTTCATTTTTGAAAACATGCGTCCGGTGGCTGGCTCTAGCAAACTGAAGGTGTTCAACAGGCAGCTGGGGAGCAGTGAGGGTGCTTGGCAACTTCCCAAACAGGTAATGGGTGTGGGGGGGCCTCGTAGCCCAGGGCATATGGTTCTAGATGCTCCTGATGCCAGGTCCCCAAGGACACCCCTGGTACCTTGGAGTTGGGGTATATTAGGAAACAGAAACTGTTGGCCACTCAATATTCCCAGAAGGTCCAGAGGACATGGCCAGTATAACACCATGAAATAAAATAAAATAAAATATAAAATAAAAGGCTCCCTCTGCCAGGAGGTGCCTCTACCTAAATTCCCCCACCCATCGAGAGCAGCCCGATTTCTCCCCCTGTCCTTACAGGTCTAGCCTCCCTTCCTGGCTGCCCACGGGCAGTGGCCATGCTGGACTCCTCCCCCACCCCACCCCCAGACTCCATCTGCCAACACTCACTCACCTCGGAAGTTGAGGGCAGAGAAGGTCTGGATAGGGAGGTTGATCCTGAAAGGGGAGAGACGAAGCCCCCAATGGATTAGGACCCTCCATCTCTCTCTGTGACCACCCCTCAAAGCTTGCCCTGGTCCACTGTCAACACCATCCTCAGCTGTCCCAGTCCCATCGACTTCAGCGCTGCTTGGGGCACGGGGCCAAAGGCCAGCTTTAGCTGTCCCAGGAACTGTCCCTTCTGGAAGGATCACCCTTTCCATCACTGACCTGCTGGCATGACACCAGGACCCCCAACCCCACTGGACCTTCCATTGCACCAGGATTTCCTTCTTGCTCTTAAAACTGTAGAATGTATCAGCAGCAGCTGTGGACCCATCCTCAGCCAGGCTGGGAGCCTCTGGCCCGCTCACTTGAGGGCAAGTTCCAGGAGCTACCACCCCGGCCCCGCTATGTACGCTTGGTGCTGGGAAAGTGCAATGCAACTTCAGCTCCCATAAGGGATCTTTATGTACAGATGCTATTCTATGACCCCTGAAATCTTTCTCTGTGTAAACTGGTATCTAAATATATCTGCCGATTTTTTTAATATCAGATTTTACCACTTTTCTATCAATGGCCATCATTTTATTGAGTAATTGACCTGTTTTGAATTGATGTTGACATAGCGAAATGCAAGCCAGTGAGTCTTGATCAATGTCTCTATCATGTAACCAGCAGCCTAAGTCAAGACCTAAGACATTTCCACCAACCAAGAAGGTTCCCTGGTGTCCCCGTCCAGCTGTATGTTGTTTTCTGTGTCTAGAGGTGATCTGTTCAGAGCATGAATCTCTGCACCATCTCTCTTAGCCTATCACGTCCGGGTCCGAGCCCTTCTGTCTCTGTTTGTCTCTATCTGCCCCCTTCCTCTCCTTCCTCCTCATTCTCTCTGCTCCCATCTCTCTCTTGACTGGCAGTAATGTTTTACGACTGGTTGCTGAATATGGTTTTATGCCGGTTTTGAAGGTGGATGTGGGAATACTTACATATCTCTTTTTATTAAAGCTATTAATTAAATCATTTTTTTACCCAGGTGGCCTTGGGTTAATTCTCTGCAATTAGTGGAGGGGTGGCCTCTTGTATAATATTGTTTCCAGATCTTGTGGAGGTGATCCTGAGCCTCCCGGGGCAGGAAAGGGCCCCCAGCACGCCCCCAGGATCCCACGGTCAGGCCCTGCCTTGCCCCTCACCGGCTCTCCTCGCCCTCCAGCAGCTTCCGGTAGGTGGCAATCTCCACATCCAGGGCCATCTTGACATTGAGCAGGTCCTGGTACTCGCGCAGGTGGCGGGCCATCTCATCCTTGAGGTGTCGGATCTCCTCCTCCAGGCGTGCGATGTTGTCCTGGTAGCCGCTGGCCTCACTAGCAAAGCGGTCCTCCAGCTCCCGCATCTGCCTCATCAGGGAATCGTTCTGCAGGGGAGGGGTGCCCAGGGTCAAGGACAGGCTGTGGTTGTGGCCAGAGGGGACAACCACTCGGGCCCAGGATGGGGAAATTTCCAGCTTGGGGCTGGGAGGCAACCCCAGATGGTGGCCACATCTAGGGCTTGTCACTCTTCTGAGCCAGGGAACTCTGAACGCAAAAGAAGACTTATGTAGAAACTCAGAGAACAGAACTGATAAAAAGGAGCACGGCTGTTCACACCCCCCCTCTCCTGGCCACGCAGGAGCCCCTCCAGACATCCACCTGTCTGTTTTCACCCCTGTGACAGATCTGAGGAGAGAGAGGCCCAGAGAGGGGATGTGATGGGCCTGAGGTCACAAAGTGAGGGTGCGGGCTGGGCCAGGTGAGGTGGCCAAGGACTCACAGTGCCCTTGAGGGCATCGATCTCGCAGGTGTAGGACTGGATCTGATGGCGATACTCCATCATCTCCTGCTTGGCCTGGCGCAGTGCATCATTGTTCTTATTGGCTGCCTGGGTCAGGTCGGACACCTAAGGGCAGAGAGAGGGGTCCTGAGATGACAGGGAGGATGCAGGACACAGGTAGGGGTGAGCAAGGGAACATAGACACCCCAGGCTCACCCTCCTACCCATAGATGGAGCCACAGGAAGCACCTCCAAACTGGGATGGAGGGGCACGGAGGGGCCAGAGTCCCACCTTTGACTTGTACCACTCTTCGGCTTCCGAGATGTTCTTAGCCGCGATGGTCTCGTACTGAGCCCGGATGTCCCTGAGGGCGGCGGTGAGGTCTGGCTTGGACATGTCCATCTCCACCTGGACCTGTTGTTCCTGAAGCTGGGCCTGCAGTTCTCGGATCTCCTGCAGGGTACGGCCGGGCTTCAGTCCCCGGTCAAGCCCCAAACGTACCCTCACACCCCGATTCTCAGAGCCCAGCACCGGTCCCATCATTTCCACCTGCTTTCACCAGGGCGTACCTCTTCGTGTACTTTCTTAAGGAACGCGATTTCCTCGTTGAGAGATTCGATCCTGCGCTCCAGGTCAATTCGAGCTAGAGTGGCTGCATCCACATCCTGGAAGGGGTCAGGTGGGAGGGACAGGGTCACTGATCAGCCTGGCAAGGCAGAGGGAGACTAGAGCCCATGCAGCAGGGGACAGAAGGAGCAAGGCTTCTGGGGGACCAAAGAGGACTCACCGCTCGGAAGGCAGCCAAATTGTTCTCGGCTTCTTCTTTCAGCTGAATTTCCTCTTGCAGCCTGGCCGAGACAGACAGAAGGACAGACGGTAGGGACAAAAGTGGCAATGAAGAAGACTGTCTGGGGGCTGCCCAGGGAATGGGCTTAGCATGGAGGAGGCATGGCTGCTGGGTAGAGGCAAGAGGCCCTGCCCACACAGGGAGGGGACAGGAAGTGGCCCAATCGCTGCCCTGGAGCCACACCCTGGAAGCCTCTGTCCCCACCAGACTGTGACCTCCCTGGGATTAAGAACTGTGTCTATTTTATCCACCTCTGTGTTCCCAGGCCCCAGCCCCAGCCTGACCCATGTAGGTGCTCACTTAACATTTGTGACCTGGGTGGAAGGACAGGGACTCTGTTCTCTTGGGCCACCAAAAGCAGGACCCATGAGTCCTTGCTCTATACTTGCTGCCTTTATGTACTGGGAGCCTGGTGGAGCCCACCATCTAGTCCTCCCAAGCTTGCTGAGAGCTGCACCCCCCAGGCACTCTCCCCCTTCCTCTAGCTTGTCCGGTCCCCCTGTACAGCTTCAGCCAGGCCCAGGGGCCAAGATCCCCTCTCCACCCCCAGCCCCAGGGCCTCATCACAGATGGGCTGAGAGTCTCTCTCCGACTGCACTTGGGCCTCCTCTCTCCACCTACATACCTGACTCCCAGCAACATCACCCCAGCATCTTAAGATGCTTTTTAAAAGGCACCTGGTCCTCCCAGGTCTCGCCTTTCCTCCTCATGATGTCTGCAAGAAGATTCCTCCTCTGCAGACTGCGAGCAAAGGGAAAGGCCAGGCGTCCCTCCCCTTCGGGGAACACAGCAACAACCCTCCTCACCCTGGGTGCTGACAACTGGATCCAGTCCTAGGCCTAGCCTCCCACGCCCCAGCCCATGGAGAGGGGGTTTCGGGTCCTCACTTGGCCTTGAGCCGCTGCAGGTCGTCCAGCAGGTTGTCCCGCTCGACGTCGACGCGGGCGCGCTGGTTGGTGAGCACCTCCACCTGGCGCCGCAGCTCGCGCAGCTCCTCCTCGTAGATCTCGGCCACCCGGGTCGGCTCGCGGCCCTTGAGCCGGTTCACCTCGGCGGCGAGCGCCGCGTTCTGCTGCTCCAGGAAGCGCACCTTCTCGATGTAGTTGGCAAAGCGATCATTGAGCTCCTGCAGCTCCACTTTCTCGTTGGTGCGCGTGGTCAGGAACTCCTGGTTGACGGCGTCTGCCAGCGAGAAGTCCAGCAGCTCGCCTGCGCCGTAGGATGAGGAGGGCACGCGGGTGGCCCCCAGCCGGCTGGCCCGCAGCGGCCCCAGGCCCCCGGCCCCGCCCGACGTGCGCGACACCTGGTACACTCGGGAGGTCACCGAGCTCGAGGAGCCCTTGGTGCCGAAGCCCGCGCGCGGGAACACGGGCGAGCTCAGCGGCGAGCCGAGCGGGAAGCTCGGGGCCCCGCCGAAGGTGCGGCGGTAAGAGGACACGCGCTGGCTGGACGAGTAGGCCTGGCTCATGGTGGCGGCGCGGGCTTGGCTGGGCGGCGCGGAGGAGGAGGCGGCGGCGGCGGCGGCCGGCCGGCTGGAGAGTAGATGCGGCGAGGGGAGACAGGGCCCCCAGCCGACGGCACTATTTGTATCCCTCCTGACATCAGCCCCCGCCGCCCCTCCCCTGACAGCTGCAGGATCCCGCTGTCCTGCCAGGAAAGGGCGGCCTCTGGCGTGGGGGCGGGGAGGCCAGCTCCCCCGCAAGAGGCCTGTGCCCCCTCGGCCGGCGGGTAGGGGGGCCCCTGAAGGGTGTGGGAGAGAACGATGGACCTAGAAGGGCAGAAGATGGGCAGGCCAGCCAAGCGCTTGGCCAGGGCTCAAGCACGTCTGGCACCCCAAGGGGGGCCCCCTCTCAGCCTTTGGGGTGCCGGCTTCCTCCTGGGGGTGATCGGGGAGAGGCTAATGTTTACTTACAGGGACTCGTTTTTGCTCCCAGGAGAGATTTTGGGTCATGTCGAGCAAGGCCTGTTTCTAAAGAAAGGCTCCAAATCACCCGTTTTTTCTCAAGATTCTCTGAATGTGGCAAGCACTTAGGAGGGCTCAGGCAAAGACCAGGAGTCCAGAAGCCAGGCTGAGAGGAGGAGGGTCTCTGGACAGGTGGAAAGGCTGGGAGGGCTTCCCTGGGGACAAGGAGCAATGGGAGCCAGACCTGCCTGCTGGGTTATGTCTGCTAGTACTGGGGTGCCAGCTTCCTTCCAGCCTCAGTTTCCCTCTGGGCTTGGGCCTCAAGCTTATAAACAACAGTGATTTCCAGAAAGGGGCTAGAAGGCTCTCAGTTTCCAATGATGACAATTATAACTGTATACTCTCACCCCCATGCCACTAACTTTGCCTGGCTTCCTCCCCCTCGAGCCCACCTCCCGCCTCTGATTCATGCCCCTCCTCACACCACCCACACCCGCACCCACCGAGGGGTTTGTGTTTTGTCAGGAGCCTCATGTCAACCCAGCCATCTCCCTGGCAGCAACAGCTGCCAACCCGAAATACCAGAGCTGGTATTTATAGAGGAGAATGCATCAGGCCGGGAAAAAAAGCACACCGGAGAGGCGCTCTGGGGGTGGGGGCCGGGTACCTGAGTGTCAGATGGTGGAGGAAGGCTGAGGTGATGAGCCCCAGTTGCTTTGCACCCCCATAATGCTCCAAGCCCCCAGCAGCAATGGAGCCCCAGAAGGGCTGACCAGTCTTCCACAGGCTCCTTAGGACAAGGCGCTGGCTGACCCTAAGGACATTCCCACTTCTCCACGAATCCTGGCTGTCTCTGGACACCTCCACCTGGCACTCTGCAGGCCTCTCTTGGGCCTGACCCTTTTGGAATACAAAGCTTGGAAATTGAGGGCTGCTCTTGCACGCTAGCTCTGCCATCACCAGCAGACATACTACAAGCAGGCAAGTCCTCCTCTTCTGTGTCCTCGACTATAAAGTGGGACTGGTCAGCCAGGTCATGTCTCCCCAAGAGGGGCTTGGTGAGGCTCAGGTAACAATATGCAAATAATAATTCCTTCCCACTGTGGGCCACTGGGCTGAGCACTCCCCACCCATGAGCCCCAGTTCTCCCACAACCCTTTGAGGTGGGAACTGGTTCCATGCTCCCCTTTGTTCGCTCAGGAAGCTGAGGCAGTCCGACTCCAGAGCCTGTGCTTTGCCCCCAGGGTGGGTGTGAAGGTGCCAGGTGAATTGCAAAGGGCTTTGTCAAAGCTGCTGTCTTTGCAAAACCCTTTCACATTCAGTTTCTAATTTTTATCCAAGAGACAAGCTTATGAGGTGGGTGGGGAGTTCCAGATATTCTTATCCAGGCTTCGAGTCAGTGCAAGCTGTTGTGTTCTGGTTATTTTAGTGTCTCGCCTCCCAAACTAGATGGTAGGCTCCTGGAGAATTTGGGGGACCATGTGGATCCTTAGCACATCCCAGGCAGCCCTGTCCTTGTTTTAGTTCAATGTAGCCTGCAAGCTTCCTTTCTCACCCCCTTCTTTTGTTAACAAATGCTACACACACACACACACACATACACACCCACGAGTGGACAGGTGACTCAGCTCGCGCAGCCAGTCTTATAACTGCATCCCTGTGACTGCAGTGATTGGCTCAAGGAGTGGGCCTGGACCTGAGCAGGGCCAATCAGAGACCTACCCTGGAATTTATAGATGGAACTGGGATTACTAAACTGGAGCCTGTGGCAACCATGTTTCCTGCCCGCTAGGGAGGTCTTTCAGGTGGAGGAAGAGAGGTCGGTATACCGGGGGAAGCAGAGACACCCACAGAGGAGGAGAATGACGGGCCGGAAGTTCTAAATCCCATCCCCGGGGCCTTGGTTCTACAGCTCTTCTCTCAATTTTGTGAGCTCCCCCAGTGTCCTTCCTGGCTTGGGGGCCAATAAAGTTTTCTTTCTTTTTCTTCCTTCCTTTTTTTTTTTTTTTTTTTTTAACTTAAACACTTGGTATTGGCTACTGTCACTTATAACCAAAACAATCCTGACTAATCTACTGTAGGAGACTGTGCACCCATTTCCACAACACGAGAGAGGACAGAACATTTTGGGGACACTTCTCTGTGAAAAGTCCCCAGAAAATTATCCAGGACCAGCCTGAGATCTCAGTTCCTTGGTGAAATGAGGCAGAAAACAAATAAATAATTTATACCATCTATTCTCTAGTCAAAATCAACATCTACCAGACCTGGCTCTGAACCACTTGGAGCTGTTTCCAAATTTTGGTTCCACCCCTGAGGATTTGCTACCATGGAGGGCAGCAAAACAACACTCTGAGGCTTGGAAAGCAGGTGACAGAGGAGCATTCCAAAGCATGTTTTAAGCAGGCAACACCACTGGAGTAAGAGTTTAGACTTCCCTGGGGACTACTGAGAACTGGACATGCTAAAAATAATAATAATGTATCTGGATAGGTATTATACTTGGCACAAAATTTCAGAGGTCCCACTCTGTGGGTTGCCTTTTCATTCTGTTGATAGTATCCTTAGATGCACAAAAGGTTTTAATTTTGATGAACTCCCGTTTACCTATGTATTCTTTCATTGCCTGTGCTTTCGGTGACATATCCAAGAAATCATTGCCAAATCCAGTGTGAAGAATGTTATCCCCTGTGTTCTCTTCTAAGAATTTTTCAGTTTTATGTCTTTGATCCATTATGAGTTAATTTTCATATGTGGTATAAGGTCAGCATCCAACTTCATTCTTTTACGTATGAATATTTAGTTTTCCCAGAACTATTTGCTGAAGGCTGTCCTTTCCAGTTTGTCGAAAACCATTTATACATATAAATGAAAATTTATTTGTGGGCTGTCTATTCTATTCCATCTACATATGTATCTGTCTTCATGCCAATACCACACTGTTTTGATTACTGTAGCTTTGTAGTAAGTTTCGAGGCCCTCCAACTTTGTTCTTTTTCAAGATGATTTGGCTATGCAGGGTCCCTTGAGATTCCATATGAATTTTAGATAGAATGAATTTTTCTATATCTTAGAAAAATTGTTGGGATTTTGATAGGCACTGCATTGAACCTACAGATCACTTCAGGAAGTATTGACAGCTTAACAATATCAAGTCTTCCAATCAATGAACACTGGATGTCTTTCAATTTGAGTCTAATTTATTTCAGCAATATTTTGTAGTTTTCAATGTATAAATCATGTCTCCTTGGTTATTGTTTATTCCTAAGTATCTTACTCTTTTTTTTTTGTTTGTTTGTTTTGCCTTATCTGGGGCCACTCCCACGGAATATGGAGGTTCCGAGGCTAGGGGTCTAACCGGAGCTATAGCCGCCAGCCTACGCCAGAGCCACAGCAATGAGGGATCCGAGCTGCATCTGCAACCTACACCACAACTCACGGCAACGCCGGATCCTTAACCCACTGAGCAAGGCCAGGGATCAAACCTGCAACCTCATGGTTCCTAGTCTGATTCGTTAACCACTGAGCCACAATGGGAACTCCCTAAGTATCTTACTCTTGTAGATGCTCTTGTAAGTGAAGTGGATTGTGAGGGCTTTTCTCTTTTTTCTGTTACTGCAGTATCTTACACTGATTGATTTTCATATGTTGAACTATCCTTGCATTCCAGGAATAAATCCCACATCATCATGTGTATAATCCTTTTAATATGCTGTTGAATTTGGTTTACTAGTATTTTGTTGAGAATTTTAATATTAATATTTATAAGGACTATAGATCTGTAATTTTCTTGTATATCTTCGGCTTTGATATCAGGCTAATGCTGGGCTTGTAGAAATATTTAAGAAATATTCCTTCCTTTTCAAATTTTAAGAAGAATTTGAGAAGGGTTGGTGTTAATTCTGAAATGTTTGGTAGATTCACCAACAAAGCTATCTTGTCCTCTTGTCCTGCTCTCTTCTTCATTGGGAGGTTCCGAGTCATTCTTTTTTTTTTTTTGCTTTTCAGGGCCACACCCATGGCATATGGAGGTTCCCAGGCTAGGGGTCTAATCGGAGCTATAGCCTCCAGCCTATGCCAGAGCCATAGCAACTTGGGATCCAAGCCTACACCACAGCTCACGCAATGCCGGATTCTTAACCCATTGAGCAAGGCCGGGGATCAAACCAGCAACCTCATGGTTCCTAGTCAGATTCATTAACCACTGAGCCACGGTGGGAACTCCTTTTTTTTTTTTTTCTTTTTTTTTTTGCTATGAGTCATTCTTCTTAATATCCTCATTTATATTTCACTGTGTGGATTTACCATAGTTTATTTGGCCAATTTATTTATTTATTTATTTTATTTTTATTTTTATTTTTGTCTTCTTAGCTATTTCTTGGGCCGCTCCCACGGCATATGGAGATTCCCAGGCTAGGGTCGAATCAGAGCTGTAGCCGCCGGCCTACACCAGAGCCACAGCAACTCGGGATCCGAGCCACTTCAGCAACCTACACCACAGCTCACAGCAACGCCGGATGGCTAACCCACTGAGCAAGGGGAGGGACCGAACCCGAAACCTTATGGTTCCTAGTCGGATTCGTTAACCACTGCGCCACGACGGGAACTCCCAATTTTTAATTTATAGGCATTTGTATTTTACTATAGCAAATGATGTTGCTATGAACATCCTTGGGACAAGCTTTTGAATATATAAATTTTAGTATAGTGGTTTTTTTTTTTTTTGAAATAACAGTCACGTTGTTTTATGGCCACACTTCTCACTTGAGCTAATTGCCCTTGGAAATGGGAAAGTCTACCAAGACAGACTATTTAATTCAGTGTTTGTCAGAAAAGGGGGACAATTTATAAATTTGTATATGTGGTATGGCCCCTTGTACAGTGGGTGTTATCAATACATTTTGTTGAATCAATTAAAGAAGACAGCCAGTCTCGATGTTTGCTTGAGATCTTCCCAGAATTCTTTGACCTTGGAGAATCTTGGAAACTCCAGGTTGGAGGTAACTTCCTAGGTCACAAGGTCAACCAGTCCCATGCCCCCACATCTCAGTTAAGGCTTAAATATATCATAGTGTGACTCCAGCAAGCACTGCTCCAGTTTGCATCCCTCTGCTGCCTGGGAAATGAGTGTCTCCAGGCAGCCCATTCCATGCCACAAAGAGTCCATCATCACATGTCTGTCATGGGACAGCAGACAGCTCTGCTGTTAGAAAACATTTCCTGGAGTTCCCGTCGTGGCGCAGTGGTTAACGAACCCGACTAGGAACCATGAGGTTGCGGGTTCGGTCCCTGCCCTTGCTCAGTGGGTTAACGATCCGGCGTTGCCGTGAGCTGTAGTGTAGGTTGCAGACACGGCTCGGATCCCGCGTTGCTGTGGCTCTGGCATAGGCTGGTGGCTACAGCTCCGATTCAACCCCTAGCCTGGGAACCTCCATATGCTGCAGGAGCGGCCCAAAGAAATAGCAAAAAATTAAAAAAATAAATAAATAAAATAAATCAATGCCTTAAAAAAAAAAAAAAGAAAACATTTCCCTATATTTGAACCCAGGAGATGTCTCTGCTATGACTCTTATTCTGCCCTAGGAGCCAAACAGAGCAAGAAGAAACACTTTCCACAGATCTACTCTTCAAATATTTGGGGGTTAGGACTCATATCTTTTGGAGACTCTGCCTGTTTCACCATTTTCAATTTCTCCCCCTTCCCTGAACTAATGAACCAGCCAAACCCAAACTCATCATAGCCTCCAGGGTCCCACAGAACTGGGGCCCTGCCCACCCTGCCAACCTCAGTTCACACGCTTCTCTTTTGGGCTCACCTTGCTTCAGCTACACAGCCTCTTTTCTGTTGGGCAACACTGCCAAGCTCTTCCCTGCCTTCTCTTCAGCTCCGTGACTAGAGGGCTTATGGATGCTCGGGCAGATCCCTGACCCTCACCGAGGTCTCCCTGGTAGATAAAGTCCCTGACTACTCATAGAATCTCCCAGATCCCCCAGGTGGCATGGATGGCAGCAGGGCAGCTGGAGTGGGGACCCAGACTTGGCTGGCCCATGGCATCTGAATTGAGGGAAAAACGGAAAGAGGTCAAAAAGGGAGAGAACCAGAGGTGACTTTTCCACCTCGCCCTGTCTGGAAGCATCTCACCCACCCCTGGTCCACTCCAGGGTCCCACATGTGAGACAGTGCTGGTGTCTCCCTATGGTGTGCCCTCTCTCCACTGAGTGGTCCCCGCCCCCAGGCTTGCCTTTGTCCCTTTGTCCAGGGCCCATGCTCCTCCTCTTTTGGTTTCTCAGCGTCCTCATGCTTCCATCCCAAGCTGAGCTGGCCCAGGAGACAGCCATTGCATGAGAGCCTTGGGGACAGTGTGGCAGGTGTGACTCTGGGACCCTGGCTCTTGCCTCAGCTAAAGCTTGAGGGAGCTTCCCACTTGATGGGAAGGTAGGAGGCTCAAGCATGGGGGTGTGGAGGTGGGGCGGTCAGCCAGAGGCTAAGATATGGCTGCTTATCCTGGGGATCCACCCACCAGCCATGTGTGCCACCCAGGCAAGTCCTCTCTGGCCCTATCACGCCCATGTGTGAAAGGGGATCCAGCTGAGTCGTCTCTGGGACCCCCTCAGCTCTGACATCCTGAGTCTCCGGGCCCAGGAGCTGGGACATTGAGTGGTCCCTGGCTGAGCCCTCCCCGCCTCAGTGCTCCCAGAGCCCCTCCCCCCCAGCAGTTCCCTTCCACACTGCCCCGCCCCCGCGTCCCATCCATCCTCCTCTCCGCTGTAGCTGCTGCTTAACCTCCACAGGGGGCCGAGGAGCCCGGAGTGACTGTAAAAGGGAAGGAATGTCCAGAGGCGATTGTTTCTTCCTGATATCACCCAGGGAAGGTCGAGCTGGGGGGCCCAGCTGGAAAGGTGGCGTCAGGATTCTCCCTGAAACTCCTCTCCCCCATTCCCCCCCCCCGCCCCGCCCTGCACTGCACTGGCCCCCCTGCCCCCAGTTCAGCCAGCATCCACCCCCACATCTCCTGGATGTAAGCCCTCTGGACCTCTTGCTTCCTGCTGTCACCACCTCCTGACCCCAGACCCTCGCCTGAGTTCCTCCCTGCGTGGCGCCCCCACCCCAGTTCTTATAAATCCCCCCTCCACCTCCTCCTCGTCAGCCCCACACCCCTGACCTAGCGCCTTGTCTGGGGAGGGCCCACAGCCCAGCTCTAACTCCCTCCTGCCCCACGCTCCTTTTACAGACATGGAGCGCTGCGGGGTTTCTGCCAAAGTAGGAGAAGTCTGAGGCTAATCTCACCTCCTCCCAGCTCCCAATTTCTACCAAATAGGATGCCTCACAGGCTGGGGAGGAGGAGTGGGGGGGGGGGAAGGAGTGGGGGGGGGTTGGGGGGGGAGCTGAGCCTCAAGGGGAAGAGCTAATGATGGTAGAGGTGAGAGTGCCTTGTGGACTCTGAGCATCTCAGAGGCTTTAGGTGCTATTCTCATCATTAAGAGATCTGGCGGGGGGGGGGAGGCTGGGGACTCAAGTCAGCTTGAGGGAAGAGGAGGGGGCTTCGCTAGCATGAAGGGAAGGTCCCCAGGGATTTGTCATGATGCATCAGGAGCAGCACGCGGTTGGGAGTCGGGAGGCCGGAGTCCTGGCCAACCTATGCTGTGTGACCTTGGTCTAGGTGCACCCCCTCTCTGGATTGCAGTTTCTCCTTGCTTCCAATGGAATAGCCTGGACATCCCTCCCTACTCTGACCCCCAGGAGAGGCCCTTTCCTTCTGAAAAGGTGCCTCTCTGGGCTGCCTTGTCCAAAGTCTTTTTGCTCACACAGATTCAACACCAAGCCAAGCCTAGACATGGGTGCAGCCCCAGAACAGACCCAGTCTCACCACGTGTTGATGAGACGTGGCTACACCTGCCCATAGAAATGGATGCTGCCCCCTCCGCAGGCACCCATTCTCCCTCCCCTTGGGTTCTTCCTGACTGCCTGGCCTCCTCTCCTTCCTCCCTGCTGGCTCCCATCCTCACCATGGGGGCACTTGGTCCTGCCCAACAAAATAGCCCCTCTCGGAGTTCCCACTGTGGCTCAGCGGGTTAAGAACCTAACCAGTATCCATGAGGATGTGGGTTCGATCCCTGGACCTGTTCAGCAGGTTAAGGATCCGGCATTGCTGTGAGCTGTGGTGTAGGTCGCAGATGCAGCTCGAATCCCGTGTTGCTGTGGCTATGGTGTAGGCCGGCAGCAACAGCTCCGATTGGACCCCTAGCCTGGGAACTTCCATATGCTGCGGGTGTGGCCCTAAAAAGAAAAAAAAAGGGGCAACAAAACAAAAAAACCCCCCCCAGCCCCACACATCTCTCCTCCAAACCCACCCAGCCCCCTCCCACAGTCCCCAGTCTCTGTAGGCAATACCCCTGAATTTCCAAGGCAGTCCTGAACCATTTCCTGAAGAGGCAGGGCAGCCCCCTTCCCCAGCACAAAAATGAGCCCCCTCTTCAGTTGAAACTCCCCAAGAAGAACAGGAGAAAACTCTCCTTGCCCAGACTAGGGTATATCTGGGTGGGAGAGGGGACGGGTGTGAGAATCGGGGTCGGGAGGTGACAGGGAGAGTTGGGAGCAGCTGGGTTGGTGAAGGTGGCACTCAGCCCTGCTCCGGCCTCATGGAAGGGGACTTGGCAGGCTGCTCCAGCTCCCCGTGGACTTGCACCCTGGGGAGCCATTCAAGGCCTAAGTCTAATCCCTCTGCTGAAATGGAAATCCCCTCTTTCTTTCTTAGACCTCAACCCAGATGGAGAAAAGCAGCTTCCTTCCCGGGCATTCTCTGCCAGGTTCCGAGTGCCATCAGCCCGCTCTTCTCTCTGATTCATTCCCATTCCTTTCATCTCTCTTCATAGGCTTTTTTTGGTTCCAGCCCCTCCAGTTTGGTCATATCCCCGCTGTCCTGGGTGCTTTCCAGGTTTCCTACATCCCTCTGAGGCTGTGGAGCACTTTAAACAGGGCCTGAGCAGGCTGGCAATGACCTCACAGGGCCACTATGCACAGTTGCTATCTATAGCCTTGTAGGATCATCCTCCTCTTCCTCCAGCCAGCTGAGTCACAGTCAGCTTGGGGTCTACTCAGACCCCCGAGGTTTCTCTGCCACTCCAGATCACAGCCCAATATGGTACCGGAGATGTTCTGGCTGCTGGAGTGGATGCTGATTCTCCAAAGCATCCAAATGCACAGTGAAAGGGAGTCTTGGGTTCCAGAAGACACCCATTCTTGGACCCTCAGTGTTTTTACAGCCTCTATCTTCTCACACCTGTCCACATAGACAGCCCATGGCCTAAGTTCTGTCTGACTCTGCGAAGCTATGGGCAAGGGGAGGACTGTGGGGAGTAGCTGCTGGGCCACCGTCTGGGTTCAAATTGGATCTACCACTCTGGGGTGAGGTGTTTCACCGCTCGGAGCCGATCTCCTTGTCTGTAAAATGATAAGAACAGCACAGGGCTTGGGGAAGATTAAATGAGATATTGTCTGTAAAACGCGTAGTGCAGCGCCTTGGCACACAGAGAGCATTCAGTAAGCACCAGCCATCACAAATATTTTATCCCCTTTGGACCCATAAGGAAACTGATTCATGGAGGTCCAGGGACTGGCTTGAGTCCTTGCTTTGGGACCATAGGTACAAGGCCAAGCTTCACAGCCAAGACTGCCTAACTCCAAAGCATTTCATCACAGGCTATGCCGCCTCTGATAATAACGTAGCCACGACTTATGGAGCACCTACTGTATACTAAGCATGGGATTCTGGATACCTGCCATATACAATCGCTGCATCTCTAATCTTCACAACACTGGGAAGTAACTATTAACCTCATTTTACAGTTTTGGATACTAGGCTCAGAGAGGTTAGGTAAGCTCCCTAAGGTTGCACAGCAAGTGAAAACGAAGTCTGGATTTGAACATTAGTTGACAACTCCTAGAAAGAAGCCTGGCTCATTTCTCTGCGGTCACTAAAGCCTTGCCCCAGACTGACTTCGCAGGCTCAACTCTGGGTCCTTCCCCTTTCAACTTGGCTTTATGGGGCTCTCCACGGAAAAGTCCCTTGTCCAGGAGTGGGAAAGTCCCTCCCAACATTCTGCCCTGCTCCTTTCCCCAATCCCACTGCCCTCTAGAGAGAGCTTAGAAAAAGCGGGTTTTTAGGGAGTCAGTTATCATCAGCAGAGGAGTCTGGCCTTCACGCCACAGGAGCTGGGGGGCACTGAAGATTTCCTATCTGGGGGATGTAGAGGCCAGGGGGGGCCACTCTGCCCTTGCCACCCTCCAGCCAGCCAGGCACCTGGGCTCCCCAGCAGGCTGGCCCTAGACTGCCCCCAACTGGCCTGGGAGGAAGCCTCAGGCAACAGGATCCACAATTCTGTCCCCAAGAGGCTGCCTGGAGGACTAAGCCTGGGGCCCAGGCTTGATCCTGCAGCCTCAAGTTTCAAAAGAAACTCGGGCCCGCTGTCAGCTGCTGGGGAGTCCCACTGCCCCAGCTCCCAGTCCCTAGCTCCCTAAAGACGTCCCAGATACCCCCACCCCTTCCCAGTCTGAAAGGCCCAGAGAGATACACTTTGTTAAAAACAGAGCACTGAAACTTTTCCTCCCCACCTACAGATCTCTATGCTGGCAACTGTCCCAAAGAGCCCCCCCCCCCCGTTGTCCCCTCCCTATCCAGCCTCAAAGAGATAAGCCAGGCTCTCCTTCTGCCCTTCCCCAGGCTCCCCAGCCACCCTGGGCACCAGAATAGACCACTGACCACCTGCCCTGGGGGCTGGGAGGGGCCACAGGCGGTGCTGCCACTCAGGTTGGGGGAGGGGATTGGGAAGTGGGGGGAGGCCGGGACAGCAGCAGGGCGCTCCAGAGCCCCAGGCCCTTTCCAGCTGCTTCTGATGTCTTGCAAGCGGCTCTCCACCAACACCCGACAGGCAACCTGTGCCCCCTACTTCCCAGCCGGGACAGGCTGGGAACGCCAGACACCCTCTCGGGACGGGGCTCGGGCTGAGGCTCCGCCCCCAGGTCCACCCCCTCCAGTCTGAGTCCCCCATCTCTCTCTCTCTCTCCTCTCTCCTCTCTTCTCTCTCTCTCTCCGCTTCCCCTCCTCTCCGGGTCACCCCTCTTCCCCTCCCCTCCACCACCACCTCCAGGTCGGTCTCCACCTCCCCCACGATCTCTGCCCCCACCCCCACTCGGGGTCTCCGCCCCCACCCTCCCCCCAGCTCCCTCTAAGTGAGAATGCCCTTGCTTCCTGACCCCGCATTCCAGGCTTACTGGGGTCAGGAGGGCTTCCTGCCTGATGTGGGATCCCAGCCCCCACCCCTCGCTCCCGGCAGCCTCTCGCGCCCGTCCAGCTGCTGGCCCTGTGCAGTTCCCTTCTCGAACACTTCCCCCCAGCCCCAGGCCCAATTTAGCTGCTTTAATCTTCCCTGTAATCCAATCCGACCATTTCCTGAGCACACGCTGCACTTCCCAAACTGCCAGTCCCTGGAGAGGGGTGCGGTGGGGGCAGGGCGGCCTCCGCACCTCCCTGCGCTGGAGCACCCCCCACCCCACCCCGGGCACACCGGCTGTACCCTCCTTCCCCCCCCCCCGACCCCTAGGAGGCCCCAGGGAGCTCTGGCTGCTCCAGCCTCCGCCATCTGGACGCCGTAGCCCAGGCCTGAGTCGAACTGACTCCTCACCTCCTGTTTTCCCACCTCCGCAGAGGCTTTGTCCGTGCTTTTCCCTCTGCCTGGAACACCCTCACCTCCTGTGAAACTCATACCCCCTCTCAAGGGCCGGATCCAACCTGGTTTCCCAAATTCCAGAGATGGCCTAGGCCCCTAATCCCAGGTCTGGCTCGCGCCAGCCACGTGACCTTGGGCAGGTCGCTCCCGTCTCCAAGTCTCCGTTTTCTCATCTGTAAATGGGGGATCATAATGGTGCACCCCTCAGAGAGTGGCTGTGAGGACTGGGTTACTTTGTAAAGTGCTTAGAGCAGTTCTGGGTACATGGTAAGCGCTATTTCAGTGTTAAACGAAAATTATCTTTTCCTGCGTTTCATGATCATGACTTTATCTCCACCAAGTTAAGACACCAAGAATTGCAAAACGCTTCATTTATTTAATAACATCAATGGGGGGGGGGATGTGGAAAGAGAAACTACCGGGTGAAATGTACAAATGATCTATAAGCCATCTTCCAATTTCATAATGTGTAAATTGTTCAGAAACAATATTTATGTGGCAGACTCTGCTTCTATCCAGACAGTCTCCTTTTCAGCTTCATGTGTATTCACGGTTTATGGTTGATGCCCAAGGACTTGGGTTCAAGTTCTTACTCCCAAATTGTTATTTAGCTAGGGGATTTTAGCTAAGTTTTTTGACTCCTTTAAGCCTCAGTCTTTCGCTAAATAGACAAAATGACTCACAACAGTTGTAGTGAGTGTTAAATGAGATGATATATGTTTAAGGCGTTTAGCGCCTTAATGGATATTCAACCAGGAGAGCTCTCATTATTGGGATGATTTTAAAACAAAGCTGGGCTCTCCAAAGACGTGCAGAGGTGGAGGAGAGCTGGTATTTCATGGTCGAAGTGCCCTCCAGTGGCCATATGGGGAAACTGCAGCTTCTGATGTCTTGGGAGAGTCTTTGCTGGTCCAGGAACTAACTCGGCACCCCCAATCCCACTCCTAGACCAGGCTTATCCAATCCTCCTGGAAATTTTCACATTATCTTTCCTTTTGCAGAGGTCTTAAGGGCTTTTAAAAAGAGCCTAATAGCATAAGAGACCAGGAGCAGATCTTTAGGCCACAAAGGCTGCAGTTTGGACCGTCTCTCAAAGCTTGTGGACCCAGGGTCCTGTGGCAAGGAGGTTGGATAGTCGAGAGCTGTGTGCTGGGCATCAATTCTCCCCTAACATGGGCACTGTGCTATCTGGCCTGTGAGAGACCCTTCTTGCTGCCCACATCCAAAACTCTAGCATAGTATCCGCTTCTTTGACAGATTTGTATTTTGTTCAGCCTGCCTGCCTTCTTTCCTTCCTTCCTTCCTTCCTTCCATCAATGTTTATTGAATACTGGCTGTGTACCAAGTGTCACGTCCTAGATGCTGAGGGTTAAAAAGATCAATCTTAACACAGACACAAACACAGCCACCAAGCGTTGCTCACAATGTCCCAGACACCACATGCAGAGTTAATCCTTGCATTTGAGTGTTTATGGCTTCTCCGTGTGGCTGAGTGGGAGGGCAGAGGCAGGAACATCGGATCCGAGCTGCCTGAGTTTCCCTGATGAAATGTGTCCACAGTGGAAGCTTTGTCTGGCCAGGTTTGAAGGCTGACTTCCTCCTCCGGGGCCTCTGAGGAAGCCTCCCCATCGCAAGTACTGACCAAAGTCCCCACTCCACCAGCATGGGGGACCCCCAGGTTCCTTCCCTTCCCCTGCCACTGCCCTTTCCTTGGGATTGGGAGTCGACCAATACTCAGCATCTACACCCACCTCACAGGCCATCTCCCCAGTGTCCAGGATGGGGAGGAAGAAGCCTTCCTCTAGGGTCATTGCATTGGAGGGTGGCCAGAGGTACCACCATCTTTGTGCAAGGTGTCATCAGCTGGTCAGGAGTGGGAGGAAGAGCTGCGTGAGTGATGAGTGCATTGTCACTGGGACTCTGCCACCTCCTTGAGCTGTGATCCTCCATCTCCCCTCCATGATCAGACTTCCCAGATGTCTTCCCACACCTTTCTCAGTGCCCTCTGGCTTGCTCCTAATTGTTCTGTTTCCTCAGAATTCTTCCCAGCCCCTGATCTCTTGCTGGGTCCTTGCAGCTCCTAGACCAGTGCTGTCCGACAGAAATGCAATGGGGAAAAAAAGAAAAAGGAATATATAGGCATTCCCATCATGACTCAGCAGTAATGAACCCAACTAGGATCCATGAGGATGCAGGTTCGATCCCTGGCCTCCCTCAGTGGGTTAAGGATCTGGCATTGTCATGAGCTGTGGTGTAGGTTGCAGACGCGGCTCGGATCTGGCATTGCTGTGACTGTGGTGTAGGCCAGCAGCTACAGTTCCGATTCAATCCCTAGCCTGGGAACATCCATGTGTCATGGGTGCGGCCTTAAAAAGACAAAAAAAAAAAAAAAAAAAAAAGCAATACGTATATGTGTGTGTGTATATATATATATACCAGTCACACACACATGACTGGTCACTTTGCTGCACAGCAGAATTTGCACAACATTGTAAATCAACTCTAATCTAAAAAATTTTTAAATATATTGAAATGTAACAGGAGCATCATGTATCATTTCAAATGTCCTAATAGCAGCATTCTTAAACGGTAAAAGAAACAGGTGAAATTAATTGTAATAATATATTGAACCCAATGTATCCAAAATATTATCATTCCGACATGGTTACAAATTTTAAATGGTTAAACATTTAAATGGTTAAATACATTTTTTCATAATCCGATGTATACATCATTTTATGTAACAGCTGTCCATTCGGACTGACCACATTTCAAGCTGCTCAGATGGCTGGTGGCTGGTGTACTGGGCAGTGCAGTTCTAGAACCTTCATATACTCTTTTGCCCTGTGTGGCTCATCATCTCATCTCCGTGTGCCCAGTCTCCCCAGGGAGACTCGCAGCCCCCTGCGTCAGCGTCTTCAGTTCATTCAACCCAGCATCTCCCCCATGGCACCATAAAGCTGTGCCCGAGGCCCTGCAAGCATGTGTCTTGATGGGAGAAAACTCTGGGCATTGATTTTTGCAGTTTCGTTATGGCTGTAAATGGTGTGTTATAGATTGCTCCTGTAGATGCACCCTGCTGCAGCGTTAGCAGAAACAAGCAGCCTGGCTGTCAGCACAGGCAGAGGCCTGGGGCAGATGGGGCTCGCTGATTCCGGCAGGGAAAATCCTGCCAGACCACATACCATTTCTCTGGCTTAAAAGCCTGTCATTGCCACCAGTGTGCTCCCCCCTGCAACCCCATCTCCTCCGATAGAGCCCTTGTCAGGGAGCACAACACAGAGGCTGTGTCTGCAGCCTCCCACCACCAGGCTGGGAGCTCCTCAGGGCAGAAAAGGAGTTTTATTCAGATCAACAAGCGCCTGACCTGCAACAGATGGACAGAACATGCTTGTCGAGTGAATGGATGGATGGATGGGTGGGTGGAGCCAGCCAGCCTCTCAGCTGTGTACCCATGGCCCCCCACCCCCCAAATCTCGGAGCACGTGTTATGTGTCAGGCACTGTGCTAGGCACTGGAGACTAAGCTGTGAACAAGGCCGATGTGGGCTGTGCCCTCCTGGAGCGTACAATCTGAAACGGAAGTCTGGGAGTTCCCGTCATGGCTCAGCGGGTTAAGAACCCACGTGTTCGATCCCTGGCCTCGCTCGGTGGGTTAAGGATCCAGCGTTGCCACGAGCTGTGGTATATAGATCGCAGACATGGCTCAGATCCCAGCATTGCTGTGGCTGTGACGTAAGGCTGGCAGCTGTAGCTCTGATTTGACCCCTAGCCTGGGAATTTCCATATGCTGTGGGTGCAGCCAAAAAAAAAAAAAAAAAAAAAGAAAGAGAGGAAGGAAAAGAAATGGACATCTGCAGCCTTCTAGAATACAGGACTCCCGCCCTGAGGTCAAGGGTCATCATTTAAACATTGGCCACAGGAGGCCAGCCTGAGGCTCCTGTGCTGTGAGGACCTTGCTTTCAAATTGCATTGATGATGTCACAATGGGCCCTGTGGGAGGGAGCAGGACCCTGAGGGTTGGAGCAGAGGGGCCAAGGCAGGGGGAGGAGCTAGTGGTGTCCCTCTGGCCTCCGACTGACCCGGCCTCAGCTCGGGAGGAGGCGAGCGGGTGACCATGGCAATCAGCCTCTCCACCACGTCCATTCCCAACAGCTGGCTTCAGGGCTACCCTGAGGTAACCGGGCCTGTGTTCTAGGGCTGTCTCCGGTGGGTGTGTCCCAGCTCAGAGCATCAACCTGTAAGCCATACACCGTCTGGAGGGGGGGACTGGGGCGGGGGATAAAAAGATGAGTGAGGAGTTCCCACCGTGGCTCAACAGAAACAAATCTGACTAGCATCCATGAGGACGCAGGTTCAATCCCTGGCCTCGCTCAGTGGATTAAGGATCCGATGTTGCTGTGAGCTGTGGTGTAGGTCACAGATGCGGCTTGGATCTGGTGTTGCTGTGGTTGTGGTGTAGGCCAGCAGCTACAGCTCCGATTCGACCCCTAGCCTGGGAACCTCCATACGCTTCGGGTGCAGCCCTAAAAAGAAAAAAGACCAAAAAAAAAAAAAAAAAAAAAAAGGATGAGTGAGATGTGGTCCCTGCCCTCAGGTTGCTGGCGAGAAAGACCTGAGCAAGGAGCTCAAGGGAACAGACTCGTGGTCCTCTTGGCTGCCTTTGGAGGAACGATGTGCCAAGGGCTGATGGCACATGCCCCATCTGGCTGCCCATCTTCTTTCCATGTTGCCCTACGACAAGGCTCTCAGCTCAAGGGCAGCCCACCCATGGGCACTAGTGGTTTGGAGAATCTAGATTAGTGTTTCTGTGGGTGGTCTTGGTTAAAAAACGCACAGCCCCGGGCCTTCGCACAAATTCTCCAAAGCAGAATTTTCAAGTGTGGGGCTCACAAATCTGCATTTTTTTTCTTTTTTGACCACCCCGAGGCATATGGAGTTCCCAGGCCAGGGATTGGATCTGAGTCACAGTTGCAACCTGTGTGGCAGCTTTAGCTGTGCCGGGCTGGGGATCGAACCTGTGTTCTGGTGCTGCAAAGACGCTGATCCAGTTGCACCACAGTGGGAACTCCGCAGATCTATTTTCTTTCTTTCTTTTTCATGGCCACACCTGCGGCATATGGAAGTTCCCAGGCTAGGGGTCAAATCGGAGCTGCAGCTGCCAGTCTATGCTGTAGCCACAGCAACGCCAGGTCTGAGCCACATCTGTGACCTAGGCCACAGCTTGTGGCAAAGTTGGGATCCTTAACTTAATGATTGAGACCAGGGATTGAACCTGCATTCTCATGGATATTAGTCAGGTTCTTAACCCACTGAGCCACAACGGGAACTCCCAAATCTACATTCTTAAAAGTACTCCAGGTAATTCTAAGCACTGCCCTAGGGTGAAACTACCCACCCTAGTCCCCGAGGCTCATATCTGGCTGATTAGGGTGGGTCAGTCTCTCTGTCCAGAGATAAGTGTTGGCTTTTGACTTTTTGTTTTTATTTTTTTGCATTTTAGGGCCACTCACGAGGCATGTGAAGGTTGCCAGGCTAGGGGTCGAATCGGAGCTGTAGCTGCCGGCCACAGACACAGCCACAGCCACAGCAACTCGGGATCCGAGCTGTGTCTGTGACCTACACCACAGCTCACGGCAACGCCAGATCCTTAACCCACTGAGCAAGGCCAGGGATTGAACCTGCATCCTCATGGATGCTAGTCAGATTCATTAACCGCTGCGCCACGAGGGGAACTCCTTGATATTTTATTACGGATGAAAAGTCATGATTCAGAAGCTGCTGGTGGCCAATTGTCAGCTTGGAAGGAATCAGAGGCCACTGAGAAGAGCAATCTCTATCTTTTCAATCCATCTATAAAATGCTTACCTGAGCAGACACTGTTTAAAGGCCATTAAAATACCAGACACAGAATAAGCCAGTCCCTGGAACTTTATAGGCATATTTACTCAAACCCAAGTGCTTGCAAAGAGTAAATAAAAGGGAAGCAAAATGAGCAGACATCCCTAGAAATACGAACTGAAAGTAAACAGCCCTGTTCACTAAAATAAACAGGACAAATCCAGCGAGGATTAAATGACCTCTAGTCAGAGAGGCTCAGAGCCAGAAATGCCCCATCTTTCCTGGAAAAGGGGGAGGTGAGGGCTTGTCCTCACCACCTGGAGGCAGGTCAAGGCCAGGCCTGCAAGGGCAGACACTAGCCTTGGAGGAGGTGGGGGTGAGTGCTCCCCACACTCCCTGGCAGCCTGCCACAGGGGCCTGGAAATCTCCAAGATGAAGAATCAAGACGTGTGCCCCAAAAGGCCTCTGCTAACATGCACGTTTTCTGGAGATATAACACCTCAAGTCACTATTTTTTTGCCATTTATTAATTTTGGGAACATTTGTTTAGCACTTAACTGTGTTTCAGGCCCTGTGCCAGTCACTAAAGACATCAGCGTAAGTAAGGTATCAACCTTAGCCTCAAACCGTAGCCCTCAAGTTACTCAAAGTTTAATTTGAGAGGTAAGATTGAGAGAGAATAATAGCTAATGTGTATCGCTCATTTATTATTTGATAAACTTAATGATAAGCACTTTGCATGCATGATCTCATTTAATCCTAACATTATAAGGTTATTATTGTTATCATCCCCCCATTTTACAGATGAGGAAACTGAGACTCAACATGTAGGGTATGATGGTAAATGTTTAACAATTAGCGCTCGGAAAGAGGAAAAGAAAAGAAAAAAAAAGCCCTGTAGAATATGCCAATCACCATAGTATAGATACTCCCAGGCTGGGGTGTTTTGTTGTTGTTTGGGTGGGGTTTTTTTTTGTCTGTTTAGGGCTGCACCCCTGGTATATGGAAGTTCCCAGGCTAGGGGATGAATCAGAGCTGCAGCTGCAGCTACACCACAGCCACTGCAACGTGGGATCCAAGCCCACGTTCGACTTACACCACAGCTCCTGGCAACACTGGATCCTTAACCCACTGAGTGAGGCCAGGTATGGAACCCGCATCCTCATGGATACTAGTCGGGTTCTTAACCCACTGAGCCATTAAGGGAACTCCCCGGGCCAGTCTGAAGTCACCAAATGTGGAGTTGGAAGCGGTGGGAGGGGAGAGTGTGCTGGCTCCAACACAGCCACTGCAAATGGCCCACGGCCAATGGATGGAGGAGCCAGAACTTGAACCCAGGGGTGTCTGAGCCTGAGCCTGTGTTACACTGTCAGTAACTACACGAGGTCACTGACATTTGAGAGGGAAACCTCTTGAGTCCTTTGTGAAGTGCTGCTTTTACAGTGCTCCATAAAACTCCCAGGGTTAATAACCATCACTTCCATATTTCTCCTTGCTTTTATCACCAACAGGAACAGTTGGTTTTCTTTTTGAGGGCCTTAAAAAAAAACACTGTTTGGAGTTCCCGTCGTAGCTCAGTGGTTGACGAATCCGACTAGGAACCATGAGGTTGCGGGTTCGGTCCCTGGCCTTGCTCAGTGGGTTGAGGATCTGGCATTGCCATGACCTGTGGTGTGGGTCGCAGACGCGGCTTGGATCCTGAGTTGCTGTGGCTGTGGTGTAGGCCGGCGGCTACAGCTCCGATTAGACCCCGAGCCTGGGAACCTCCATATGCCGTGGGAGCAGCCCTCGAAAAGGTAAAAAGACAAAAAAAAAAAACCCCAAAACTGTTTAAGTATATATATATATATGGAGTTCCTGTTGCAGCTCAGTGGAAATGAATCTGACTAGCATCCATGAGGATGCAGGTTCAATCCCTGGCCTTGGTCAGGTGGGTTAAGGATTGGGCATTGCCGTGAGCTATGGTGTAGGTCAGCAGCTGCAGCTCCGATTCAACCCCTAGCCTGGGAATTTCCATATGCCTCAGGTATGGCTCTAAAAAAAAGAGTAAAAAAAAAAAAAAAAAAAAGAATATCTATATCTATATCTATATATATGACTGGGTCCCTTTGATGTACAGTAGAAATTGACAGAACACTATAAATCAACTATAATGGAAAAAATAAAAACCATTTAAAATTAATTAAAACAATAAATAAAAAGCATTATCTTGGAAAATACAAATGCATAAATAACAAAAAAATCATGTTTTTGAAGTTTAATTTACATACAATAAATCTCATCAATTTAAATTGTAAAATAAAATAAAATAAAAACGAAAAAAATCTTTTTATCTTGAAATAACTTTCCAGTCCCAGGAGGTTGCAAAAATAGTTCAGAGAGGGCCTGCGTATCCTTCGCCCAGTGTCCCCCCATGGTTACATCTTACACAACTGCCATATAATACCGCGACCAGGCCAGGGACATTGGTGAAATGTGTGTGTACAGTTCTTTGCCATGTTGTCCAGGGTTGCCAGATTTAGCAAACAGAAATACAGACCACTCAATTAAATTTTGTTTGTAGTGTAGATATATCCCATGCAATATCTGGGACTTATTTATTTATTTATTTGTCTTTTTGCCTTTTCTAGGGCCAATCCCTCGGCATATGGAGGTTGCCAGACTAGGGGTCTAATCAGAGCTGTAGCCACTGGCCTACGCCACAGCCACAGCAACGCCAGATCCGAGCCACATCTGCAACCTACACCACAGCTCACGGCAACGCCGGATCCCTAACCCATTGAGCCAGGCCAGGGATAGAACCCACATCCTCATGGTTCCTAGTTGGATTCTTTAACCACTGAGCCACGACGGGAACTCCTCTGGGACATATTTAGATTAAAAAATTATTCCTCGTTTATCTGAAATTCACACTTAACTGAGTGGCCTGTATTTTAGCTGGCATCCCTCACTTTCTCACATGGGAAAAACTTTTATCACGCAACCTCTACCATAGGCAAGATGCAGAACTATTCCACCGCCACAAAGATATTCCCTGCACTCCTCCTCAGAGGCACCCCCTTCTCTTCCCTCAAGAGCCCTAGCCCTTGGCCACCATTCATCCTTTCTCCCTGTCTATAATTTTGTCATTTTTTAAACTTAGCATAATGTCTGTGAGATCCATTCAAGTTGCTGCCGTTTTCAAGAGTTTGTTCCTTTTTATGGATGGGGAGTATTCCACGAGGGCTGTTTCTCACAGATAACGCTTTTTAAAATTTCATTCATTCAGAAGTTCCCGTGGTGGCTTAGTGGTTAAAAAACCCGACTAGCATCCCTGAGGACTCAGGTTCAATCCCTGACCTTGCTCAGTGGGTTAAGGATCTGGCATTGCCTTGAGCTGTGATGTAGGTCACAGGCACAGCTTTGGATCTGGAGTTGCTGTGGTGGTGGTGTAGGCCGGTTGCTATAGCTCCTATTTGACCCCTAGCCTGGGAACCTCCATGTGCTGTGGGTGCGCCCCTAAAAAGACAAAAGTAAAATAGAATAAAATTTCATTCATTCAGAAAATATTCATTTTATATCTACTGTATGCCTGGTGCAGACACGAGGCAGATAGGAAGCTGCTTGCAGTCAGGGTTGGGGTTTTTGCCGGACAACTAAGCAACCTCAAAGTGAGCAAGGGGTGTGGAAGTGTGTGCAAAGGAGTGGTGATAAGGATGGAGCAGCACATTATGCTGGGTTGGAGGGGCGTGGAGAAGAGAGGACTGGGGAACCGAGATGAATAGGATCAATTGTTGGTAATTCTTGTATAGGTGAGGAATTAATGGGGTTGGGTACCTTTCTCTGAAGGTTTCCTATCTCATTCTCAGTTTATTTTTTGTTTAAAATACCAGTATCAGGAGTTCCCGTGGTGGTGCAATGGAAACGAATCCGACTAGGAACTGTGAGGTTGTGGGTTTGATCCCTGGCCTCGCCCAGTGGGTTAAGGATCTGGCATTGCTGTGAGCTGTGGTATAGATCACAGGCGAGGCTTGGATCCTGCGTTGCTGTGGCTGTGGTGTAGGCTGGCAGCTGTAGCTCTGATTCCACCCCTAGCCTGGGAACTTCCATATGCCTTGGGTGTGGCCCTAAAAAGCAAAATAAAAACAAACAAACAAACAAACAAAAAACCCCCCAAACAACCCCACACCAATAAATATCAAAAGAAACATTCCAGAGTTTCCTGGTGGCTTATGGGTTAAGGAGCCAGTGTTGTCACTTCTGTGGCAAGGTTGCATCCTTGGCCAGGGAACTTCCATAAGCTGGGGGGGGGGGGGCGACCAAAAAGACATCCAAGGATTTCCTGCTCAACAGAAACAAATCTGACTAGTACCCAGGAGGATGCGTGAGCTCTCTGGCCAGCTCTGGTTCAGCTGCTACCCTGAGAACCTCCATATGCTGCAGGTGCAGTCCTAAAAAGACAAAAAGACATTAAAAAAAAAAAAAAAAAAAAAAGCTTTTCAAACCTCCCTCCTAGAATACGATTGGTTGGAAACAAAAATTTTGCCTGAGCTGCTCACCTCAAGGCATCCTGGCATTTGTAGTTCTTACTCAGCTGAGCCTTGCTCAGAAAACGACTTGAGCAGAAGACATGTGTTGGAAACTAAAGTGCCCTTCCAACGACATTGTAAGAGAACAAATTGTACCGTGTTATGCAAGCCCCTATCATTCTACCCAGGAGCAAATCATTCATTTAAACAGCCAAGCAATGAGATACCCAGGGCTGTTTTGGCATCAAGAAATCAAGATCATCTGATTCAGCCCCTCTCTGTATCCATTTCAGCAGGCAGGAACAGGACACACACACACACACACACTTTCTCTTCCTCACAGAATTGCTTTGGTATTCTGAATTATGGGACAGATCACTACTTAGGAAGTTTCTTTCATAAACCTATGGATCACAAAGGACATGCATGTCAAGGTAACTCACACTGAAGTGTGTAACTATTGCTATGTTAACACACAGGCATTTGCTCTTTAATAGTAATTAAACCAAAAAAGATAAATGACTAATGGTAACGCTGTAAACACCAGCTAGGAGGTCCCTGGTGGTGGAGTTCCCTGGTGGTTCAGTGGGTTAAGGATCAGTCATTGTCACTGTAGTGGCCCAGGTTGCTGCCGTGATGCAGGTTCAGTTGCTGTCCTGGGAACTTCCATATGCCACGGGCGGGGTCAAAACAAACAAGCAAACAAATAAAAAAGAACTGACTGTCAGATCTCCAGGAATTTTGTGATCCTAGTGTTAAACACAGGAATCACTAAAAATTAATCTATGGAAACTTAAAATTAAACAAATTATATTACAAACAGAGATAATACTCAGAAGATTATCGCTTTCCTAGTGATTTTACTATAAATCTTTGCTCCTGAGATTACTTTTGTCCATTATATCTGTTTGGCAGAAATCTACACAGTTGTGTACTTTTCCTTATCCCTCCCAATTCCACGTTCAGTTCACGCTGGCAGCTTAGACTTGGCCATGGGGAGTGTTTACACCACAGAAATAGGGTTGAAACATGTGTATTCCCCCAAGCCTAATCCAACAAGTCAAAAATGGTATCTCTTCTTTTTTTTTTTTTTTTTCTGTCCTTTTTAGGGCAGCACCTGCAGAATATGGAGGTTCCCAGGCTAGGGATCCAATCAGATCCAAGCTGTGTCTGTGACCTCCACCACAGCTCATGGCAACGCCGGATCCTTAACCCACTGAGCGAGGCCAGGGATCGAACCCGCAACCTCATGGTTCCTAGTTGGATTTGTTTCTGCTTTACCACGATGGGAACACCTACATCTACTCCTTTGAATTGGGGGCTGCAAGATCTTTCCTACTACTGCCCACTCCCCTGACATTCCCAGTCCAGTACCTAAATGGCAGATTGCTCCATCACCTGTAATCCCTGGAATGCTAATAACAGCCCTGAGAGCTGGCCCCTGTTTTGAACCCAGGGACCATCAAGAGTCCTCATCAGAATCCATGGTTAGTCAGGCACCTGTGTTTTTTAAGTGGCTACTCACCACTCTTGACATAGGACTATGGGGATTGCCTCCAAGAACATATGGAGTTTGTCACAATTTTTTAAAATTATAGTTGATTTACAATGTTCTGTCAATTTCTGCTGTACAGCAAAGTGACCCAGTTATACATTTATCTACATTTCTTTTTTTTTTTTTTTTGGAGTTGGTCTTTTTCTGTCAATTTAAAAAGTGGAAAGAGTACAGATATCAGAGTCAAATCCCAGAGGCACCCAAAGAGCTGCGTGATCTTGGACAAGTTGTTAATTCCTCCCTCGCTGAGGGACGTCCCGAATAACGTAGACTTTACCAAGAAAAGGGCCCAGTGAAAATCTGAGAGTGGGTTGTCCCAGGCCCCAAATTAATTGAGTCCAAACCCCACCTCTGCCACCTGCTACCTTGGACAGGTTACTCATCTCTGTATTTCAGTTTGGTATACAATGGGGACAGTAGAGGTACAAAGTTGATAGGGCAATGAAGATTAAACAAGGTAACACAGTAAGCTTGACCAGAAAGCTAAAATTCATCATGAACGCTCCATGAACACTAGCCATGTTGCTTTCATTATCACCAGGGTGCCTGTGGAGAGAGAGAGCACTTTGCACAGCACCCGTCGGACCAGGTGAGCTGGCGGGGGTGTTTTTTACCTGGACTCTCTGACCTGGGGCAAGGGTGGGGGCCCGCGGCTTTCGGCTATCTTAGCACCTCCGGGTCGGCAGAGGGCGCCCGCCACCGCCGCGTAAGGGGCACGGGGGGCGGGGGGGCAAGCGGCGGCTGCGGGGCGGGCGGTGGGAGTGGGGGCGGGCCTAGCGCACGGGCCGGGCGGGCAGACGTAGGCCCACGCGTCAGGCCATGCAGGTAGGTGGCCGCCTCTCGTCCCGCACGAACTTCGATCCCAAACCCGGCCCGGCAGCCTCTTGGGCCCAGGCTCAACCTTGCGCTTGCTGACGTGGGGGCTCCGCCCGACCCTAAACAAAACTGAAAGCCAGGCCCCAAGTGACTTTACCTTCCTGGGGTTGCTAAGGAGGGGTCTGCGAGAGACTGCTTTGGGCTGTTCCCTAGAGAACAGGTATTTGGTTCTGGGATGGGATCGCGCGCGTGGCGCAGGCTGGCACAGAGTTAGGGGCCCCATTGCAAGCTCGGAGTTTGGGAACTGACCCGGATTTTCAGCTGGTGGGGCACGTGGGGGCGGGACTTGGGGGGCAGGGCTGAAGCTAGGATGAGGGGGCGGGCCGGCTGAGATGTGCGGTGCGGGGAACGCAGCGGGGGTTGTGACGCTTTGGTTGGCGGATCGAAGCTTTCAGTGGATGGAGAATCCGCCCGGCATCTGCTTCTCTTCCTGGGGAAAGGGGTCTGAGCCTTGGAGCGGTCACTTGGGGTGGGGTGGGGTGGGGGCGGGGGATTGGAGGGGCGGGGCCGGGAGTCTCCGGAACTTGGATGATAAGTCAGGGGTTCTAGACCTTGTAGGAGTCTGAGCTTCCGCTCCCTTAGGTGGCCATGAGCGGCAGGGCCCGCAAAGAGGCGGTGCAAGCCGCGGCCCGGGAACTCCTCAAGTTTGTGAACCAGAGCCCCTCTCCTTTCCACGGTAAGTGACCAGGGCAGCCGAGGAGGGCGGGGGTGGGGGGGCCGGTGTGCCTCCTAGCGGTTTCCATCGCTATGAGAGCGTTCTTTCCCTCCAGCGGTGGCCGAGTGCCGCAGCCGCCTCCTCCAGGCTGGCTTCCGTGAACTCAAGGAGACGGAGAGCTGGGATATCAAGCCGGAGAGTAAGGTACTAGGGGTGGAGTGGGGGTGGAGAGGCAGGAACCCAGGCTGGGGCTCGAAGTCCTGTGCGCCCGCTGGCTAATCCATCTCCACCCTCCACCCCAGTACTTCCTGACCAGGAATTCCTCCACCATCATCGCTTTTGCTGTGGGAGGCCAGTATGTTCCTGGCAATGGTTTCAGCCTCATCGGGGCCCACACGGACAGCCCCTGCCTCCGGGTAAGGAAGGGGAGCCGTGCTGGGGAGGGGAGGCATGGAGAAGTGCAAGGGAAAAGCCTTATTTCTCCACCCCCCCACCCCCCGCCCCGGCCGCTGCCTCCACATACACATGGGGCCCTTCTCCACCCCTTAGCTTGTGAAAGTCTGTCTCACCTCCACATCCCATGTTGTGTGGCCTCTGACTCCCATTGTCCCACTCAGGTGAAACGGCGGTCTCGCCGCAGCCAGGTGGGCTTCCAGCAGGTTGGTGTGGAGACCTACGGTGGTGGGATCTGGAGCACTTGGTTTGACCGTGACCTGACCTTGGCTGGACGTGTCATTGTCAAGGTGGGAACTGAGCTGGGACCTAGGAGGCCCTCAGCTTTAACTGCCTGAAGATTGACTGTCACCTTCCTTCAGGGAACCTCTGGAGAACCTCCCGGGGAAGGGGGTCAGGGCCAGAGGACCCCCTTTGTTAGTCGGGATGCAGTGGGGGTGTTAGCCAACTGTGATCGGGAGGCACCCTGGCTGACCCCGCCTGTTTGGCCACAGTGCCCTACCTCAGGCCGGCTGGAGCAGCGGCTGGTGCACGTGGACCGGCCCATTCTTCGCATCCCACACCTGGCCATCCACCTGCAGCGAAATGTCAATGAGAACTTCGGGCCCAACATGGAGATGCACTTGTGAGACTGGGGTGCAGGCTCTGGTGACTGGGAGGGATAGGATGTGGCACCAGGTGATGGAAGGGGCCCTGCCCGGACCTGGGGGATTACACCCTAATGGTGGCCACGATCAGGTTCTACTCTTAAGACCCAGCTGACGTGCGGGGAGCGAGCTGAGAATTAAAGGACCAGGGCAGTTCCCCATCAGGGGCCGCCTGAGCTCAGGGATGCCCCACCCTGCTGTGCCTTCCAGCCCTCCCCACACACCCTCTGTCTCCCCACAGAGTCCCCATTCTTGCCACAGCAGTCCAGGAGGAGCTGGAGAAGGGGACTCCTGAGCCAGGCCCTCTCAATGCTGCAGTAAGAGCCCCCTGGTCAACAGGAGGGGTGAGCAGGGGGAAGGGACCGGCCCCCTGAGAAGGGGAGAGAGGGAGGAGCGGCCCCTCCTCCCAGCATCCTTCTGTCCTGCAGGATGACCGGCACCACTCAGTCCTCATGTCCCTTCTCTGCGCCCATCTGGGGCTGAGCCCGGAGGATATCTTGGAGATGGAGCTGTGTCTCGCGGACACTCAGCCCGCGGTGAGGAATGGCTGCAGAAACTTGTGGCTGGGACCTCTGGGATCCCAGCCTGCCCCATCACGTCCCCTGAAGGACTCGTCGCCACTGCCAGTACCCCAGTTACTCTCATCTCTGTTTTCCCAGGAGATACCACCCTGCTCTGCCTCCGGGGCAGTGGTTCTCAAAAAGGGCAGGTTTCCCACTGCAGACCTGCCCACTCCCGACTGGGGTGGGGCCTGGGAATCAGCTTTCCCCAGATTCCACCGGAAGCTCCTGCTCTGAGGGAAGAGACCTGGATGTGGTCCCCTCCTCCTGGAACTTGTCTTTGGGTCTGTCCAGGTGCTGACAGTAGGAGATTGCTAAATGTTTGGACACTCGGCCTTGTTTGAATGTGTGCCAAGTTTCTGGTTCTCGCCTGGTTCTCCCCTGTTCGCTCCTTAGCTTTTCTTCTTTTTTCTCATTCAGTGCCTCCCTTTTCCTATCGCACAGGAACGGGTCAGGAACTGCAGGCCTCCACCCTCCCATCCCTCCAGCCGGCCCCTTCTCCATCCTCCGCTCCCTCTGCCCGGTGCGCGGACCCATCGTGCTCCAGGCCAGGGTCTGGGGAGGTTGCTCAAGGAAGCAAGGAGACACTCAAGCTCAGGCCCTTGGGAGCAGGGAGAGGAGGGTGAGGCCGGGGGAGAGGTCGAAGGTCAGGCTGACTGTCCTGTCTTTCTAGGTCCTGGGCGGTGCCTATGAGGAGTTCATCTTTGCCCCTCGACTGGACAATCTTCACAGCTGCTTCTGTGCCCTGCAGGTGAGGAGCCGGGGCACCCCCAGGAGAGGTGGGGCATTGGGGTGGGGGGACCGCCTCAAGCCTTGCAGGTTGGGAGAAGGCCGCTGGCCCCCCGGGCCCTCTGCATGGACTGTGGGGAGGGGCTGAATGCTGCATCCTCTGCATGGCTCCTTTTGGCCGCATCCCTGCACTGGCCCGCGGTGGGGGCTGAGGTGGGCGAGGGCTGAGAGGCTACTTAGGGTATCAGTGTCTTGTCCTAACCCTGCTCCTGCTGCTTTTCCGTTCAGCCACCTCTGCTTCAGTAGCCTCCACCTCCCTCCGCTCCTGCTCACCTTCCCTGCCAATGGCTGGCGTAAGCCCACCCGGCCGTCTTTGTGCCTTGACATCTCAATGGGTGGTTTTGATGTTCCTGGTCCCCTGGATATTCCCCACCTTCTTCCTACCCTGGTCACTGTCTTCTTTCTCACCCGTCATCCCTGCTCCCCCACATTTGTCCTTTGCTTACATGCCTTTGCACCCCCTCCTGTTCTTAGAGACAGGCTTTGGGCTGTAAGTGAGACCAGAGCCAGACCTGAGACCCATATGCACTTGTGCAGCCGGCCAGCCAGTCGTGTCACCTTGATGGACTCACGTTCACCTCTTTGGACCTCAGTCTCCTCGCCGAGGCCAAATCGGTGTACGTGATCTGCACGGTCCTTCTGGCTTTCCAGGATTCTCAGCCCTTCCCCTCCACTTTACGCATCCTCCTGCTTTTTGCGGGGGGAAGGTGTTGGGGGGAGAACACTTGGGGTTTCTCCCCTCCTGTTGAACAGGTCCCCCGACTGTCCTCCCACCAGGCAACGCCCCTGAGAGCTGCAGGCCGCAGGCAGCCCGAGCCCGCTTCACTTGGGCTGTGACTCCAGGAGGAGGGTGGGCGAGTGTGCGCCTCCGAGGGGTTGGCGGGGAGGGGCAGGCGGGGGGGCTGTTCCAGAAGGAGGAGTGGGGAGGCTGATGCTCCTGTTCCCTCCCCACACCAGGCTTTGATCGATTCCTGCGCAGCCCCTGCCTCCCTGGCAGTGGATCCCCATGTACGCATGATCGCCCTCTACGACAACGAAGAGGTAGGCGGAGGGCTCTGGGGAGGGTCTCCTCTGGGGGGTCTCCCGCAGCCACTGTGAGCCAGGGCTGTCCTGGCGGCTCCAAAGGTGGGAGAGACACTGCCCGTGCTTCCTCAGTACTCGGAGGGCCCCTCTGCCTCGGTGTGTCTGCTCCTAGCGTGACCACGCCTCCCAGGTCTCTCTGGGCGCCACGTGGGGAGCTCCTGGAGGACAGGGACTCTGCCCTTTCACCCCCGTCACTCCAGGGCTCAGCACAGGGCGGGTCCCCACTGCACGTGTTTAAGTGAGGGTGCCAGCTTAGACTCGGTGACTGAGCTGCCAAGTTCCCTCCATGTAACCATGCACATCCGAGTTAGCAGTCCAGGACAGGTCTCTGCCACCCTGAGCACATGGCGTCCATCTCAGGGTCCAGGGCGGCTGTTGAGCTCCTGCCTCTGGGTCTCTGCTGAATTAGGAAGGAAGAAAAGGGCAAAGGAGGAATGTACACCCATTGTCTTCAGGGCATGACCTGTAGACAGCATTCATCACTGCCCGCGTGCCAGCTGAGCACGGCCACGTTCAGCTGCACGGGAAGCGGGACATGTCTTCTTTCGCTGGGTGATCAGATGCTCAGCCACAACTCGGGTGTTCTGTTAGAAAAGGGATCGAGGATAGTTAGCAGCCTCTGTCATGTGCATGAAAGAAGATTGTCCAGTGAGGGGGGCACCTATGCTGAGCCCCAGATGTGAGGGTTGGAGGAGAAGGAAGGGGCCAGTATGGGAAGCCCACGAGGAAGTGCTGTGTCTGCCCCCAAGGTGGCTGAGGGTTAGTTTGGTCCCAGCTCACTGTCAGCGTTTTCACGACGCAGGGTTGAGGACGTGACTGATAACACCCCGCATTCCCCACCCACCGACCCAGGGTGGTCCTAGGCCAATCTGGGCAGTGGGCCCCTCCCCCTGGCCTCCAGCTCAGGCCGCCAAGCCCAGGCCCCTGCAGCCTGGTCTCTGCTGTCACCAGGTGGGGTCAGAGAGCGCGCAGGGCGCTCAGTCACTGCTGACGGAGCTGGTGCTGCGGAGGATCTCGGCGTCGCCCCAGCACCTGACAGCCTTCGAGGAAGCCATCCCCAAGTCCTACATGATCAGCGCAGACATGGCCCACGCCGTGCACCCCAACTACCTGTGAGTCTTCAGCGCCAGGCATGTGGTCTTCCCACAGCTGGAGACCCAAGTGTGAGCTGGGCCTTGGCCTCTCCCCTTCCCCTTTCTGCTCATTCTGCCGGGAGGCTCAGTAGGGACTTCCTTGACTACTCCAAGGCCCAGCTGGGTCAGAGTCATGCCTGACCCACCCGAATAGGCTCTATCTACAAACCTATTTCCATCTGTGGCCAGAGGCTCTCCGGAACACTATGTTTCGTACCGGGTGGGGTGGGGAACAAGGCTGTGATCCATTAGTTATGTCTGCCACGGGAGAGGCAGTGGGTGTTGACAGGCCTGTTTGCCAACGCGGTGGGTCCTTTTCTGTCTCTTACAGGGACAAGCATGAGGAGAACCACCGGCCCTTATTCCACAAGGTGAGGTGCTTCTGCTTCTCCTTAGGGTCTTGGAGGCCTGGCTGGTCCCAGACCCCCCCCCTTGTCCCCTTTGGGCCTGTCAGGCCTCTCTGCCTCCCTCCCAGCTCCTGGTTTCCCTCTCCCCAGGGCCCTGTGATCAAGGTGAACAGCAAGCAGCGCTACGCCTCCAACGCAGTTTCAGAGGCTCTCATCCGAGAGGTGGCCCGCAATGTCGGGGTGCCCCTGCAGGTGAGGGTGGGCCCTGCTGGGAGGCGGGATTGGGGGGCACAAGCAGATGGTCCCCTAAGGAGGGGGAGCCTGCTAGACAGTCTTTAGTGGAAGGGGTGCCAGTAGAGGGAGAAGCAGCAGGGTTTGGAAATGGAAGTAGGCAGAGCTGGGATCCGTGCTGATTCTTTTTTTTTTTTTTTTTTTTGTCTTTTTAGGGCCGTACCTGCAGCACATGGAGGTTCCCAGGCTAGGGGTCCAGTCAGAGCTGCAGCTGCTGGCCCACACCACAGCCACAGCAATGCCAGATCTGAGTCACATCTGTGACCTACACCACAGCTCACAGCAACGCCGGATCCTTAACCCACTGAGGGAGGCGAGGGATCAAACCCACATCCTCATGGATACTAATCAGGTTCATTACCACTGAGCCACAACTGGAACTCCAGCGCCAATTCTTCTTTGGTGCTGGTCCTGTGACCTTGGACTCGTGTCCTAATTTCTCTGAGCCTCAGTTTCCCCACCTGTAAAATGGGGCTGATAATGATGTCTATTCTTCTGGATTTCTGTGAGAACTAAAGGGACAGTGTGCCCGTGGCACCTCAGGGCACTGCTTTTTGCCACTCAGCATCCTCAGCCACTCTGTGTCTCTCTTACACATCCCGGGGGCTTCCGTAAGGGAAGTTCAGGGCTGGGAAGCCTGGAATTCCAGCTGTTCATTGTCATTCTTGCCTTGGCCATGGCTCATCTGCTCAGAAGGAGAGAGAGGAAACTAGAGATAGGTAATATTGAACATTTATTCTATAAGGGTAATTCATATACCAGGTGGCCCAGTGACAGGCACAGCAGGCAGGTCCTGATGAGTCAGGACTAGGACCAGGGCATCCTGGCTCCCAGCCTGGGGCTCTTCTCTGCTGCACTGCCCACCCCGCCCAGGGAGAGCTGAGTTGTTCCACCCTTGGGAAGGCCTTTCTGAGGAGGTGACACTTGAGCTGAGACCTGCCTATGGAGAAGGAGGCAGCTATGAGCGAGTCTGGGGGAATGACATCCCAGCCTGAAGGAACAAGGGCAGAGGCCCCAAGGGGGACAGGAGTGAGCTTGGTGTCCTGGGAGGAAACAGAGCCAGGGGGAGAGCAGGAGGGGGAGGGGAGAAGCATGCCCAAGCCAGTCACACAGGGCCTTCTGGGCCATGGAAGGGGGTTTGGATTTTCTTCGAAGGCAGTGGGAAGATGTTGGGGGATTTTTCTTTAATAACTTAGAGCAGAAGCAGGACATGTGTACTTTAGAAAATATAAATGGAAATGAGAAAATTGAACAGTAATCCCCAGAGGTTTGTGTATAATTTTCCATATTTTTCCTATGTATGTATTTAACAAACATTTAATTTTTTTGGCTGCACCCATAACATGCAGAAGTTCCCAGACCACACCACAGCAGTGACAATGCCAGAGCCTTAACCATTAGGCCACTAGGGAACTCCCTTAACACACATTTTTTTTTTTTTAAATGGTATCATTTTTTTTTTTGTTTTTGTTTTTATCGCTTTTTAGGGCTGCACCCATGGCATGTGGAAGTTCCCAGGCTAGGAGTTGAAACAGAGCTACAGCTGCCCACCTGTACCACAGCCACAGCAATGCAGGATCCAAGCCCCATCTGCAACCTATACCACAGCTCATGACAACACCGGATCCCTGATCAACTGAGCGAGGCCTGGGATCAAACCCACATCCTTGTGGATACTAGTCGGGGTTATTATCGCTGCACCACAATGGGAACTCTGAAATCATTTTGGATATATTTTTAGTTTCTGCCGGAGGCCAGCTCCGGCGGCCAGGGAGCTTGCGGCGTCAGCGAATGTACAATTACGGAGACAGCCTCTTTGTCCCTTCTTTCAGGGCGCTGGACTGCTCAAACTTTATTGGCAACAGTGGTTGATTATATAGACAGTTTTTTTTTACTACAGATTACATTACAGTGTTAAAAGTATATTGGTTAACTATTACATGGCATAGCAGCTATGCATCCTGTTTTAAGATCTCTATCTTAACTAAACTTAGTGAGTACTTTGAAGAGGCCATAAAACACAAGAATTTGGCATTTACAAACTTTGTAGACTGGTGCTTATCTTCAAAGCGTTATGGCAGGGAGACAGTGTAAGTAAATATAAACCAACTTAATTAAACTAGCTATCACTAAAAGCTTTCAAAATCAAAGACAAAACTCACACCTAGGTTCTTTGGATAAGATATGGCTAACTTCTATGGACCTCATTAAAATCCTAACTCTAAAGTTTACTATATAACTGGTTAATAGATAAACACTATGTTTTAACTAAGTTGGATTTAAATAGGGGGAAAAATCCTTCAGGATGAAATTTTTATTGTTGTAATTTTGTTGTCACAAATCACCACAGGACAGTAAGAATGGGAAATAAGAATAATAAGTAAATAATCAGGAAAGACTGAGAAAAACTGAATAGCAAGTGAATAACAGAAAAGACTAAGTTATCCATGGCACAATCCCCACTCAGCAACACAAAATGGAAATTATTTCCTGGGAAATTTAGTTTTCCACCTATGTCAGCAGGCGAGTCTTATTGTCTTCTGTCCTCGGAACTGTGCCGTGCAGGCAGGCATCCCCCTTGTTTAGGAACCTGCCCTGGGAATTGTACCGTTCAGACAGGCCCCTTTTCCTGATTAGGAGCTTGTCCTCAGAACTGCACCGTTCAGGCAGGCCTCTCTTTCTGATTAGGAGACTGCCCTCGGAATTGCACCACTGAGGCAAGCTCCCTTCCTCGGCTCCTTGTATCTTCTTGGCTCCCCGCAAGCTTCCTCTTTTCCATGAGTATTCTCCACCTTTCCAGTTCAGTACATTTTTGTTTTAGTAAGTTCGTATCTCATTTAATACATAGATCATTTTCAGTTCTTCCCAAAATATTCTTTGTCTTTTTCTAGGGCTGCTGCCGTGGCATACGGAGGTTCTCAGGCTACAGATCCAATGGGAGCTATAGCCACTGGCCTATGCCACAGCTACAGCAACACCAGATCTGAGCTGCATCTGTGATCTATATCACAGCTCATGGCAACACCAGATCCTTAACCCACCGAGTGAAGCCAGGGATCGAACGCGCAACCTCATGGTTCCTAGTCAGATTGGTTAACCACTGCGCCATGACGGGAATTCCCACCCCCAAAATATTCTTTACAGCTGTTTGTCCCACTTCATTGTCCAGTTCAGGGCCACGTGTTATATCTGGTTGCTCGGTTGCTTCCGTGTCTTTCCACCCAGCGCAGCCGCCCCACCTCCTTTTTCTTTTTTGAAAAATAACCTTGACTTGTTGAAGAAACCAGGCTGATCATCCCATGTGATGTCTCGCTTTCTGGATTTGTCTGGTTGCCTCCTCTTGGTGTCATGGAGCTTGTGCCTCTAGGCCCTGTATTTCCTGTCATCTAGAATTCCTGTCTACAGGCTCGATGGGTTCAGGTTAGACACTGTTAGCCAGAAGACATCCTGACTGGTGTGACCTTCGTGTTGCATCAGGCACATGTTATCTGGGGGATTCCCCCTTAATGATAATAGTAAGATTGATCACCAGATTTTGAGGGGGGTGGGTGCCCTCAATCCTTTCACCATATGGAGGTTTTCCTCCTTTGAATAGTAACTTGCATGAGTGATGAGTTCCCCATCAATCAGACAGGTGTCTGGTTTTAACATCAATTGATAATCCTTGCCTAAATCTGCAATTTCATTAGAGTTTGCTGAAAAATTCCCCCTCCCATTCTTGTATTCCTTTCATGTGTATTAGCTGTCCATATTCTTCTGTGAAGTGGAACTTTCCCCCATCAAGTGGGGCTATCTGGTTATTGTGAATTATGGTTCTTATGGGAATAACAGGACAAGTTAGAGTCTTTCCCTTTAGTAACATTATTTTTTTTTTTCTTGCTTTTTAGGCTGCACCTGTGGCACATGAAAGTTCCCAGGTTGGGGGCTGAATCGAAGCTGCTCCTGCCAAGCTGCCAGCCTGTGCCGCAGCCACAGCAATGTGGAATATAAGCCATGTCTGTGACCTATGCCAGTTCATGGCAGCACTGGATCCTTAACCTACTAGCAAGGCCAGGGATCGAACTTCATCCTCATGGATACTAGTTGAATTTGTAACCTGCTGAGCCACAAAGGGAACTCCAATAACCAATTTTTAAGATGAGGTGTTTTAATGGCTGTCTCAAACACTGACAGATAGGAGGGTTTTTCTTTTCCTTTTCTGATGATCATTATATAGAATCATAGATTTTCTTTTTCTTTTTGGTGGGAGTGGGTGGGGGCATGACCCGGCAAGTGGAATTTCCCAGACCAGGGATCAAACCTGAGCCACAGCAGCAACCCCAGCTGCTACAGTGACCGTGCCAGATCCTTAACTTGCTGCACCACAGGGGAACTCCAGAATCATAGATTTTCATTGGTTCAGTTTTCATGAGTTCAGTGTGGATCTGGGCCACTGTAATCCTTTCCTCTCCTCAAATTGCCATGACTTTGGCTAGTGGGAGCCCTTTCCACTTAAGTCATGTCTCCTTTGTCATAACTCCGGAAGGTCGCCTTGCTTTTCGGCACAGCCAGAAATTGCAGGCTCGTCTTACTCATTTCTCCTCCCAGACTTGGTAGCTTTTGGTGGATGATGATGTTAGAGACGATGGTCTGGCACCGCGAATGTTCCTTGTTCCTGGCAGGGAACACACGTGGGGTCATTTCTATGCATGTGGCTAACAAGAAATAGATGTATTTTAAGCGTCATGAGTTAATACTGTGAGTTTCACTTTTTTAAAAAAGAGCAGTTGTTACTTAGTTCATCTGGTTTTGTAATTCTCTCTTCCCTTACGCAGAAAATCTTGATGTCTGATACCATATTTGGATTTTATTTATTTTTTAACTTTTAGATGAAGAAATCGTTTTTGAGCGGGTGCATTTACAGAACAAGATGACATAAAGAATTAAACCCCTCTGTCCATTCTAGGGGGAAGGAGTTATTTGTGGGAGACATGATGATGGTAGCTGGGACTAGGGTCTTAGAGTGGTAGTAGTTCAGATGGAGAGAATGGGACCAATTCAGAATATACTGCCATTTAGTGTGGACGCTGATTTTATGCGTGTCCCATCCACTCTTCAAGGAGGTTGAAGTGAACAGTCTACCCGGCCCCTTTCAGCCCTGCAGTTATTTTTTATTGATGTACGTATTTATGTCTTTTCAGGGCTGCACTCAAGGCATATGGAGGTTCCCAGGCTAGGGGTCAAATCGGAGCTGCAGCTGCTGACCTGTACCACAGCCACAGCAACGTGGGGTCCCAGCCATGTCTGCAGCCTACACCACAGCTCACAACAATGCTGGATCCTTAACCCACTGAGCGAGGCCAGGGATTGGACCCACGTCCTCATGGATGCTAGTCGGGTTTGTTAACCACTGAGCAATGGGAACTCCAACCCTGCCATTCTAAGATGACTTCTACCTCGGCCTTAATGAACATACACTTCAAAAAAAAAGACTTCTCTTATGGCGCAGCAGCAGACTAAGGATTTGGCATTTTCACTGTAGCAGCTTGGGTTGCTGCTGCTGTGTGGGTTCAGTCCCTGGCCCGGGAACTTCCATATGCCACAGGCACAGCCAAATAAACCCTTTCACTCATGTTGCTCATGAACCTTTGCTCCTCTCCCCAGGATCTCATGGTGCGGAATGACTCCCCCTGCGGGACCACCATTGGACCTATCTTGGCTTCTCGGCTAGGGCTGCGGGTGCTGGATTTAGGCAGCCCCCAGCTGGCCATGCACTCCATCCGGGAGACAGCCTGCACTTCTGGAGTGCTCCAGACCCTCACTCTCTTCAAGGTGACTCCCCCCCCCCCGCCCCCCATCACCATGGCAGCTGGGCTCCTTCCCCATCTAGTGCCTGGATTGGCTGCTGGGGCAACATCACCATCACTAAGCAGCTGGCCTACGGGATGGGGCTGGTTGTCTTGGTTCTACCATGTAGGAGAAAGAGGGTCCCTATTTTCCTCAAGGCTTAGGAGCCCTGCTCAGCCCCCAGAGGATGTTGAGGGGACAGAGAAGGGATGAGGCATGGGAAGATGGGGCACTTGTCCTGTGTGGGTGAAGCAGTCATGCCTTCCTCTCTTGCTGGGGCCTATGTTGGTATGAGTGGTGGGACGCCCCCAGCTGGTCTCCACTAATTCCAGAGGCCGTGTTCCCTTCTATTTTAGGGCTTCTTTGAGCTGTTCCCTTCTCTGAGCCGGAACCTCCTAGTGGATTGAGGCCTCTTGGAAAGACTTCTCTCGCACTTGAGGTGGGAAGTTCTCAGCTGAGCTGAAGCTGGATTATTAAAGTGGATTTTTCACTGAGACTCATTCTCTTGTGCTAATTTGGAGATTGGAGGGGTGGGGGTTCAGCCTGGCTTAACCCTCTGGAACCAGAACAGATGGGGAGTTGGGTCCCTGTCAAGGTGAAGGAGGCCGCAGCTCCTGGTCACTGGTGGAGGTCTGATTTTATTTATTTTATTTCATTTATTTTATTTTAATTTAATTTTATTCTTTTTAGGGCCACACCTGTGGCATATGGAAGTTGTGGGCTAGGAGTTGAAGAGCTGAAAAAAACCATGGTGGTTTTTTTCTAAGTAGTCGCCAGCCTACACCACAGCCACAGCAATGCCAGATCCAAGCTGCATCTGTGACCTACACTGCACCTTGCAGCAACACCGAATCCTTAACCTACAGATCATGTCCAGGGATTGAACCTGCATCTGTTAGGTTCTTAAGCCACTTAGCTGCAATGGAAACTCCAATGGATTTTTCTTTTTTTTTAATTAAGAGCTGCATCCCCAGCAGATGGAGGTTCCCAGCTAGGGGTCCGATAGGAGCTACAGCTGCCAGCCTACACCACAGCCACCACAACTCCAGGACCCAAGCCACGTCTGTGATCTATACCACTGCTCACAGCAATGCCAGATCCTTAACCCACTGAGTGAGGCCAGGGATCGAACCCTCAGCCTCATGGTTCCTAGTCGGATTCGTTTCTGCTGCGCCATGACGGGAACTCCTATTAGTGTTATTCTTGCTTCATAAAACAATTTTGGAAGTTCTCCTGTTTATTTATTTATGCTCTGAACAATTTACATAGCATTGGGATTATCTGACTTTTGAAAAATTGTAGAATTCCTCTGCAAAATCTCATGGTGATTTTGATGCTGATTTAAGGAAAAGTTCTTTCATAACTTCCTCTATTTTTTGTATGGAAATCGGTGTTTTAAGCTTTCTATCTCTAATGGCACCGATTTTTGTAAATTTTATGCTTTTAGAAATTATTCGTGTTATCTCAATGTTCACATTTATTTGCACAGTTCTCCAAAGCAGTATCTTATTATTAGTTTTCCCCCTTTGGCTAATAACTTCCCCCTATAATTTCTCTCTTTCTTCTCTCTCTCTCTCTCCCTCTTCCTTTTCCCCTCCCTTTCTTCTTCCTCTTTTCCTTCCTCCTCGTCCTTCTTTTTCTTGTGTTTGTGCATTCTCCTTTTTTCTTTTAAGCTAGCTAGTAGTTTGCCTACATGGTGGTTTTTTTCTAAGTATCAGCAGGTGTATGCCTTGGTTAGTGTCATGTGTGTTGGGGATAAACACCGAGTGCTGTTGTATCACAATCACCAAGCCTCTCACTGGCCGAGGAAGGCAGTCCTTTGCTGGCAGGGTTTCCCTGGAGGGGGTGCTGCTTCAGAGCTGGACTCCCTAGTGTTGACGGGATAATGGGATTTCAGAACAGCAGAGACCAAGTGACGGCACTTTACCACGAGACTCTGGAGTATTTTCTGTCTCCTGATTACACTGCAAGCATGAGTTAGGAGCATTTTTATTTCCTTCTTTCTCCTTTTGTTGAACTGCACCATTTTTTGGAGGAAAAAAATCCTCCAAATTTTGGATGACCCATAGAGAGGTTTGGACTTAGGCAGCTGCTGCTACCCTATGGGGACTGCAAATATTACTTGGCAGTAGTAAGACGTTGAAGGTGTTTGGAGACGACACTGCAGGTAACCCACCTGTGTCTCTCACTTTTCCCACTTTGGTGCCCTTGACCCCACTTCCAATGGCCAAATAGCTGCATTTCTTTGCCTGCAGGTTTTCTTTTGGTACTTAACTTGTTCTCCACTCCCCTGGCAGTTGGAAATGCTAGGGAACTAATCCTCTCTACCCCAGAGCAGCTCTAAACCATGACTGGCGAGACTTCGTATGTGAAACACCAGCTCCCACTCGTCTTGGGTGGGATACCTCTGATGTGTGTGATTTACACCAGCTCCCAGAGTCTCCCCGAAAGATTAAGCTCCAGAATCAAGCCTGATAACACACCCTTCATTAGTCCCCTTCCTTCCTTGTCTCACTGCCCCATACCCCTGCCAGCGTTCTCCTTCACCTCCCAACTAAGCCCCTTGCCCTCAGATTCTTGCCTAGGGTGTGCTTCTAGGGAAACCTGAACTAGGTGAGAATTCCCTTGAGATTGAGACAAAGGCAAGAATGCTCATCTATTTCAAGAAGGTACTGTAGGTCCCTTCGCTAGGTAATAAAGTGAGAAAAGAAAAAAAGAAAGGAGTTCCTGTCATGGCGCAGTGGTTAATGAATCCGACTAGGAACCATGAGGTTGCAGGTTCGGTCCCCGCCGTTGCTCAGTGGGTTAAGGATCCGGCGTTGCCGTGAGCTGTGGTGTAGGTTGCAGACGCGGCTCAGATCCCACGTTGCTGTGGCTCTGGTGTAGGCCGGTGGCTACAGCTCTGATTCGACCCCTAGCCTGGGAACCTCCATATGCCTAGGGAGCGGCCCAAGAAATGGCAAAAAGACAAAAAAAAAAAAAAAAAAAAAAAGAAAAGAAAAAAAGACAAAGGCTAGAAGGGGAGGAATAAGCTTCCTTTTGATATGACTTGTTACATAGAAAAATCCCAAAGATCTATTATTTGAATTAATAGGAGAGATGCCAAGATAGCTGGCTGAGAAGTCCATATTCAAAATCAGTTCTATTTTTATGTACCAGCAATGAATGGTTCAAAAATGAAATTTTCAAAGATGACTTCTACACACATACAAATCAAACTACCTGTGAACAAACAGAAAAAAATATGCAGGATCTCTACAGAGAAAATTAAATGAAAGACAGACCTAAAATTCGGAAGATATGTTATTTGCAGATATGGAGCTCCATAATGAAAACATATCGGTTATCCTCCAAATTAATAGATTCAGTGCAATTCTAGTAAAAATGTCAATGCCTTTTCCTCCTCCTTGCTTTTCTTCTTCTTTTGTGGGAGTTGACAAGCTGATTTTTGGTGGGGGGTACTTTTTAGGGCCCACCCACAGCATAAGGAGGTTCCCAGACTAGTGGTTGAATTGGAGCTGCAGCTGCCAACCTACGCCACAGCCACAGCAATGCCAGATCTGCACCTTGTCTGCAACCTGTACCACAGCTCAGGGCAATGCCGGATCCTTAACCCATTGAGCAAGGCCTGGGATTGAACCCTTGTCCTCGTGGATACTAGTCGGATTCATTAGCGCTGAGCCAAGACAGGAACTCCCTGATTCTGTAATATATATAATATACTGTATGGAAATAGTTAAGACATTTTGAAGAAGACAAATGCCTTACCAGTTACCCAAGCTTATTACAAAACTGTAGTAATTAAGACAGCACATTGTTGGTTCAAGGATAGACTGGGAGTTCCCATTGCGGCGCAGCAGAAAACAAATCCAACTAGTATTGAATTTGCAGGTTCAATCCCTGGCCTCCTCAGTGGGTTAAGGATCCGGCGTCGCCATGAGCTGTGGTATAGGTCAAAGGTGTGGCTCGGATCCTGCGTTGCTGTGGCTGTGGCACAGGCCAGAAGCCGTAGCTCCAATTCGACCCCTAGCCTGGGAACTCCCATATGCCATGAGCGTGGACCTAAAAAAAAAAGGATAGACTGGCCAGGAGCGCCCACTGTGGCACAAAATGATCAGCAGCCTCTTGCTGATTGGAACAAAGGTTCAGTCCCTGGCCTGGCACAGTAAGTTAGGGATCCAGTGTTGCTGCAGTTGCAGCTGCAGTTTAGGTCTTGACTGATGCCTGGCCCAGGGAACTCCATATGCGTCAGCGTGGCCAAAAATGGAAAAAAAAAAAAAAAAAAGATGGTCTGACCAATAGAACTAAAAGAGACAACTGAATCTCTGATACTTAATTTGTGGTAAAAGTCACAGTTCTGATGGGGCTTTTCAATAAATTGTGCTGTGAAAATTGGATGTCCATATGGAAAAATGAAATGGGAACCCTACCTCCTACAAAATCAATTACAAGTGGATTTTTTTTTTTTTTTTTGTCTTTTTCTTGCCATTTCTTGGGCCGCTCCCATGGCATATGGAGATTCCCAGGCTAGGGGTCTAATTGGAGCTGTTGCTGCCAAGCCTACGCCAGAGCCACAGCACGGCTGGATCCGAGCCATGTCTGCGACCTACACCACAGCTCACAGCAACGCCGGATCCTTAACCCATTGAGCAAGGCCAGGGATCGAACCTGCATCTTCATGGATGCTAGTTGTGGCTCATTAACCAATGAGCCACAACGAGAACTCCTGTGTTTGACTCTTTTAACCCACCAAATGACAATTTCATTTGCTTTAATCTAACACAAATTCAAAGCATGGTAAGATAGCACTACATACCAAATACAATTCCTAAAAACTTAAAATATGACAATACCCAGTGTTGGTAAGTATGTGAGCTATGCTGCCACAAGCCAAGGAATTCTAGGAGTCCCCAGAAGGTGTAGGAGGCAAAAAAGTTTACCTCATACAGCCTTTGGAGGGAGCACGGACTGAGAGAATGAATTACTATTGTTTTACACCACTGAGCTCGTGGTGATTTATTGCAGCCACCCTAGGAAGCCAGTACACTATAAGATTGTATCTATACCCTTTCAAAATGTGTAATGAGGAGTTTCTGTCATGGCGCAGTGGTTAACAAATCCGACTAGGAACCATGAGGTTGCGGGTTCGCTCCCTGGCCTTGCTCAGGGGGTTAAGGATCTGGCGTTGCCGTGAGCTGTGGTGTGGGTTGCAGATGCAGCTCGGATCCCACATTGCTGCTGTGGCTGTGGTGTAGGCCGGCAGCTACAGCTCCGATTCAACCCCTAGCCTGGGAACCTCCATATGCCGTGGGAGCAGCCCTAGAAAAGGCAAAAAGCGGGGGGAAAAAAAAAAGTGTACTGACTTACGTTGCACAAGGACAAAGATGATGAAAGACATTATGCCCACAAAGTCAGGAGACGTTTAATTTGGGAAGGAAAGGGGGGAGAGGGAGGCTCGTAATCTGGGAGGGGCAGGAGCGTATCTGGGGTTTGGCAGAGTTCTGTTGCCTGGAGATTATGCCATGGTCATTCACACTCTAATAATCTGCTGAGCTGCATGTTCATATTTTATCCACTTTTGTTTATCTGTATCACTTTTCACAATCGAAAGGTAAAAATACTTTTTTAAAGGGGGGGGGGAGCATAAAGTCCTCAAAACATTAAAGTTAGGAGTTCCCGTCATGGCTCAGTGGTTAACGGAACAGACTAGGAGCCATGAGGTTGTGGATTCGCTCTCTGGCCTCGCTCAGTGGGTTAAGGATCCAGCGTTGCTGTGAGCTCTGGTGTAGGTCGAAAACATGGCTCGGATCCTGTGTTGCTGTGGCTGTGGCATAGGCAGGCAGCGACAGCTCTGATTCACCCCCTAGACCAGGAACCTCCATATGCCTAAGGTGCAGCCCTTAAAAAGACCCAAAAAAACCCCAAAACCAAAAAACCCCATAAAAGTTGGCATCAGAAGCATTCCAAATTGAAAGACCAGTTGCTTCAAGGATTGGCTTATTAGAAGTAATGAAATACCCTCTTCTTGCCAAATAAACCCCAGAAGTTCAAGGTCCGCCCTGGACATAGAAAGGATGAAAGGGCTTTTTTTGCTTTTGCTTTTTGTATTTCGGGTGGGGGAGACCACACCAGCATCATATGGAAGTTCCCAGCCTAGGGGGTGAATCAGAGCTGCAGCTGCACAGCCATAGCAAAACTAAATCCTAGCCACGTCTGCAACCTACACCACAGCTCAGAGCAACACCAGATCCTTAACCCACTGAGTGAGGCCAGGAATCAAACCCATATCCTCAGAGAGACAGCATCGGGTTCTTAACCCGCAAGCCACAACAGGACCTCCCCCCAGGGGTTTTTTTTTGGGGGGGGAGTCTTTTTAGGGCCACACCTGCGGCTTATAGAGGTTCCCAGGCTAGGGGTCCAATGGGAGCTGTAGCTGCAGCTGCCGGCCTACAACACAGCCACAGCAACCAGGGATCTGAGCCGCATCTGTGACCTACACCATAGCTCATGGCAATGCAGGATCCTTAACCCACTGAATGAGGCCAGGGATCAAACCCGCATCCTCATGGATGCTAGTCAGGCTCGCTAACCGCTGAGCCACAACAGGGGTTGCCGGGAACTCCCCCTCAGGAATTTTTGAAATCCTTCATGTGGACCGCCTCTCTTTCTCTCTGGGCCCTTTGACCATTTTCTCTTCAACCTTGACTCCTGGCTTCCCTCCCCTCAGAACCCAGTGACCAAGGGAGCAACACTTGAACTCTAAAGTGGTTTCAGAGGCCCTGAACCAAGAGAGGACCAACCTCCACAAGGCCTTGCTGCTGTGAGGCCCTGGCCTTGAACAGGAAGGCCGAACCTGCTAAGAGCCTGCTTAAAGAGGGAGGCAGGGTCAAGAAGAGGATAGAGCTGGCTGACCAGGAATAACAGGACTTCACTGAGCCTGATGGAGAATCTTCTGGAAGAGAAGTCCTGGAGGAAGGGAAAGAACAGCACTTTCAATAAGGACAGAGCCAGCCCAATCCTGGCTCTGCCACTGCTCAGCTGTGACCTTGGACACATTATCTAAGCTCTTTAAGTCCATCTTCCACAGCTGTGAAATGGGGGAGTTGCCATCGTGGCGCAGTGGTTAACGAATCCGACTAGGAACCATGAGGTTGCGGGTTTGCTCCCTGGCCTTGCTCAGTGGGTTAAGGATCCGGCGTTGCCGTGAGCTGTGGTGTGGGTTGCAGACGCAGCTCGGATCCTGTGCTGCTGTGGCTCTGGTGTAGGTCGGTGGCTACAGCTCTGATTCGACCCCTAGCCTGGGAACCTCCATATGCCACAGGAGCGGCCCTAGAAAAGGCAAAAAAAAAACACCCCAAAACCACAGCTGTGAAATGGGGATGGTATTGATGGGGACCCTCAGGTGTTGCGAAGAGAATTAAAGACATTGTATGAAAAATGCTTGCCAGGGTTTGGGGGATTCCAGGGAAGATTCCCCCTTTTCCCACTAGAGGGCGCCCCAACTTGCTCTGTCTCTCAGACAACTTTGCAGGGATTTCAGCAACTGAGATGCAAGGGTTGCCAGCTTCCCATGGCCTGGGGTTCTGTTAAGATCGAGCATAGACATAGAGCTTGAAGGGCCTGAAGAAATCTACTTCAAAGCTTTCCTGATTTAAAAAATATATACACAGGCTCCGTTTTTTCTAAGAAAATCTTAGGTATGACATGACCTTAATCTTTCCCTTGCCCATCCATCCATATTCATTACATGTAGATATACAAAGTTTTTTCCTTAAATGGGAGAGGAGTACCCAGGGACCCCCTTGTTCAGGCTTCCCCTGGCTCTCCTCTGTGATGCTGAGGAAGTCACTTAGGCAAAAACCTCTCTTTGGCCCCTTGAGTTCTTTGGAGCCCAGATAGAAAATGTCCAATCTAGTAGGCATCCTTCCATCTTAACAGCCGAGAAACTATGTGGACAAGCGTGGGGCAGGACTAGCCCAGGTCTTCTGACTCCCAGCCTTCCCCCTGCCCTGTCCCCACCCTTCCTCGCAAGGACCCCAGTAGAGGATGGTCTGCTTCACAGCTCAGATGCCTGAGGACATCCTGAGGAGGTGACTCGGAACTTTGACCTAAATGACACGAGGAAAGAGCCGGGGGGGGGGGGGGGGGAGAGATCTGGAGGAAAAGTCCCCAAGGCAGGGGGAACTGCAAATATAATTGCCCTTAGGTGTGATGATAGGGCTCTCAGGGCAGCAGATCGCCTGGCCTGCAGCGAGCGATGAGCTTGAGATGAGGCCCAGGACTACTCAGGGTTTATAATCTACAGACAGCTTTTGGGTTTTATTCAGAATGTGTTGGGAAATCATCAGGCATTTTAAAGGAAAGGAATAGGAAAATATGATAAACATTTTCTAAAGATATGCTGATGCTGGTGGCAGATAGATAATGAAAAGGACAAGAACAGAAACAAGTAGACTTGTCTGGGGCTGTTGAGTTATCCAGCAGGGATCTGTTTGTATCTTGGACAAAGATCATGCAGCATTGCTGGGAAGCTCCTAGCGGGGCTCCATCTGGAGACGGCCTGCACCTCAGAGGTGCCCCAGCCCCTCACCCCTTTCAAAGACACTGGTCTTCATCCCTGTCACCATGGCAGCCAGGCCTCCTCAGCTTGGATTGGCTGCTGGACCACATCGTTGGTACGGCGACTGACCCCATGATGGGGACTGGTTACCATGGTTCTATCAAGTATGTAAACAAAGAGCTGTCATTCTCCTCCAGTCTCAGGGGACTGACCAGCCTTAAGTCTAATGGAAAATCTCCAGAAGAAGATGGGATTAGAGATGGGGACCAGAGAAGGGCCAGCACTCTGACCGTTCCTGGGTCTTGGGTCTTAGGGCTTATTCAGATGGAGATGCTACTGAGCCTTGTTCTGAATTTGGTTGGAGCTGGGGTGGATGAGGGCGTGGCCACCCCTGCCTCATTGCATTCATTGAAAATCCCTATTTTCTTCCCATTTCTGGCTGCCTTTGAGCTGTTCCTTACTCTGAGTCACAACCTTGAAACTTATTAAAACCTCACAGAGGAGTTCCCATCATGGTGCAGTGGTTAACGAATCCGACTAGGAACCATGAGGTTGCGGGTTCGGTCCCTGCCCTTGCTCAGTGGGTTAACAATCCGGCGTTGCCGTGAGCTGTGGTGTAGGTTGCAGACGCGGCTCGGATCCCACGTTGCTGTGGCTCTGGAGTAGGCCAGTGGCTACAGCTCCGATTCGACCCCTAGCCTGGGAACTTCCATATGCCGCAGGAGCGGCCCAAAGAAATAGCAAAAAGACAAAAAAAAAACCCAAAAACCCTCACAGAAAGCCCCCCACCCCCCACAACGACCTTGCTGCTTTCAAGAAGGGCAACTTCAGACTGACCCAAATCTGGATTATTATAGCTGACTTTCAAGCAAACTCTTTCTACAGACTTATTGGAGGCAGGATGGGTGGGGTTTGGACCTGACCGGAGGAGTTTCGAGGTGAGAGAAGTGAGATCTGAACACAGGAACCTTGGGGGTATGGAGAGCAGAGCTCTTGCTTGCCCTGAAGGCCTGGTTTCAGATTCCTTCCTCCTCCCCAGACCGATTCTAAGGCAGGTAAAAGGCAAGGTGGAATCCCAGCTGCCACAGCGGCCATCCCCACCCGCAGCCTTCAGATGTGTCTGGTTTTTTTTTTTGTTTTGTTTTGTTTTTGTCTTTTCTAGGGCCGCACCATGGCATATGAAGGTTCCCAGGCTAGGGATCCAATCGGAGCTGTAGCCACCAGCCTATGCCAGAGCCACAGCAACGAGGGATCTGAGCCGCATCTGCGAGCTACACCACAGTTCATGGCAATGCTGGATCCTTAACCCACTGAGCAAGGCCAGGGATCAAACCCGCATCCTCATGGATACAAGTTGGGTTCATTACTGCTGAGCCATGACAGGAACTCCCAGGCTTTCTATTTCTCAAAGCACCTTCGCACTCTGCTCGTTTGATCCTCACAAAGGGAAGGACATGGGAAAGTATCAAACTCATTGTCTTAGTCTGTTCAAGGGACTATAACAAAATACCTTTAACTGGTTGCTTATAAACAATGGAAATTTATTTCTCACAGTTCTATAAGTGGGAAGACCAAGATGAAGGTGCTGGCTGATTAGGTGTCTGGTGAGGGCCTGCTTCCTGGTTCCTAGACAGCTCTGGCCTGCTGTAAACTCACCTGGAGGAAGGGCAAGAACTCTCTGTAGGGTCTCTTTTATTTACTTTTTAATTTATTTTTATTTATTTATTTTTTCTTTTTAGGGCCACACCTGCAGCATATGGAAGTTCCCAGGCTAGGGGTTGGATCAGAGCTACAGCTGCCAGCCTTTGCCACAGCCACAGCAACACCAGATCCAAGCCATGTCTGTGACCTACACCACAGCTCATGGCAATGCCAGATCCTTAACCCACTGAGCGAGGCCAGGGATTGAACCTGCATCCTCATGGATACTAGTCAGGCCCTTAACCTACTGAGCCACGATGGGAACTCCCTCTAGGGGCTCTTTTACAAAGGCACTAATTCCATTCATGAGGTCTCCACCCTCATGACCTTATCACCTCCCAAAGGCCCCACTTCCAAATACGATCATTTTGGGGATAGGAGTTCGACATACGAATTTGGGGCAGGGAACATAAACATTCAGACTATGGCAGCCACCCACTGAAAGAGCACAGAGAAACCGAGACACTCCTCTGGCAATACAGGCTTCAACGTGCTGCCAGTGCCTGTCCCCTTCCCTGCATCCTTGCATCTAAGGACATAGCTAAACAGAACACTCAGCATATTTATCTGTATCTAGTTCTTCTTGGCTAGGTTGACCCCCCCATGACCCAACCGACCTTTTCCCATCATGTATTCACTGTGCCTGGCCACTGCTCTATGCCGTTCCTGCCTCAAGGCAATTGAAGACCAGTCAGGGAAGTAGGTCATAGATATTGCATCTTCATACAATAGATATTTATTGAACCCCTGTGTAGCTGACCCCATAGAAGCCCTGCTTCCTGTCCCCCTGGCCCATAGCTGAGTTCACACACAGCTGCAAGTGCCCAGAGTCTGCACGTGCTGACAGCTTCCCACCTCAAGCCACGGGACTTTTCTCATGAAATGGATTTTCTAGAATGCCTGGGGAAGTTGCCTACCTATGCCCAAGAGAGCTGATGTAACACCCTTAGAAGCAGCGCTCAACCAGGTGAGGACTTAGTTCAGCGGATAAATAGTCCAGCACATCCTTCCCTTGGCAGGGGGGTGGAGGGGTGTCAATCTGAGATAAGTTCTACACAGATCCTCAGCAGGGTTTACTTCCATTTGCTGACTGTGATGGTTAATTTTCTGTGTCCATTCGACTGGGCTAAGTGATGGTCAGATGGTAAAGTTTTATTTCTGAGTGTGTTTGAGACAATGTCTTAGGAAGAGATCAGTCTTTGAATGAGCAGACTGAGTAAAGAAGAGGACCAGATAGCAGTCATCATCCAATCCACCGAGGGCCTGAAGAGCACGAAAAGGTGGGGAGTTCCTGTTGTGGCTCCTCAGGAATCAACCCAACTAGTATCCATGAGGATGCGCGTTTGATTCCTGGCTTCACTCAGTGGGTTAAGGATCCAGCATTGCCATGAGCTGTGATGTAGGTCACAGACACGGCTCAGATCTAACATTGCTGTGGCTGTGGTGTAGGCTGGCCGCTACAGCTCCAATTGGACCCCTAGCCTGGGAACCTCCATATGCCTTGGATATGGCCATAAAAAGAAAAAGAAAGAAAGAAAAGGAAAAGAGAGGAAAAAAGAACAGGCGAAGGAAAGGCAATTTGCTCTCTGTGTGAGCTGAGATCTCAATTTTCTGCCCCTGGATAGCGGTGCTTCTACTTGTTGGGCCTTTGCACCCAGACTGCATCACAGCACCTGCTTGCCTGGCTCTCTTCCTGCAGATGGAAGATATAGGACATCTTCTTTAAGAAGAATTGTGTGCTTCCCCTTTCCTTCCTTATTTCATTATTGAAAGAATTTTTACTATGTATACATGTATGTGTAACTGGGTCCCCATGCTGCACAGTGGAAAAAAATAAATTGAAAAAAAAAGAAAAAAATGGAATTTTTAGTATTCTAGTTTAGGGCATCAATTGCGGATTTTTAAAAACTATCTATAGTTTTTTTAAGTGGTTGCTCTAAGGATCAGAGTATACCTACTCAACTTTTCAGTCTGCTTATAATCACTGTTTTACCATTTCCAGAAAAAAAAATCTCACCAGCATACAGGTCTTTTCACTCCCCCCCATTTCTGCTCTAGTTGTCATTAGAATCAGTTACATCTACATACATTGAAAACTCTATCGCCCAATGTTGTAATTTCTGCTTTCAACCATCACACATAATTTAAATGATGCGAGGGAAAGAATAGTCTATGATATTTACCCCAATATGTCCTATTTCTATTGCTCTTCCTTATTCCTGAGGTTTCAGGTTTCTTTCAGACATCATTTCCCTTCTACCCAAAGAACTTCCTTTAGTAATTCCGAGTTTTTCTTCAGCTTTATTTCATTTTCATTCCTGAAGTGCATTTTACCGAGTATAGAATCCTGGGGTGACAGCTCATTTCCTCACCACTTAGGATATGTTGTTCCACTTCCTTCTGGCCCCCACGGTTTATAATGGAAAGATCCACAGTGATTTGGATTATTGTTCTCCTTTAAGTGATATGCTGCTCTTCTCTTAGTTGTTTTCAAGATTTTCTTCTTCTTCTTCTTCCTTTTTTTTTTTTTTTTTTTTGCTTTTTAGGGCTGCACTCTCCTCATATGGAAGTTCCCAGACTAGGAGACAAATCGGAGCTACAACTGCCGGCCTACACCCCAGCCACAGCAACTCAGGATCCGAGTTGAATCTGCAACCTACACCACAGCTCATGGCAATGCTGGATCCTTAACCCACTAAGCAAGGCCAGGGATCAAACCCACATCTTCATGAGTATTAGTTGGGTTCGTTAATCACTGAGCCATGAAGGGAACTCCCAAGATTTTTTTTGCTTTTAGTTTTCCGACGTTTGATTGTGATATACTAGGACATCAGGTTTATCCTTTTTGGAGTTCACCGAACTTACTGAATCCGGAGGTTCATGGCTTTTGACAAAGTCACTGTGGTGGCTTGGACTGGGCAACCACACTGAGCTGAGCACTTCCAGCTGGCTCTGCACTTTACCCAGAGGAGCTTGCACCTAAGGGGGAAGCCAGACCTGCATGCTCTCCAAGGGAGCAGCTTCTGACTCCTGTCACCATGGCAACTGTGCTTCCTTTGCCCTATCTGTTGCTAGGGTGATTGTCAGCACAGAGTGAGAGATTCCCACAGTAAGAATTGGTTGCCATGGCGTAAGGTGAGCAGACAGGAATCTGCCATTCTTCCCCAGATTAGGGTCCTTGATTAGCTCTAAATCTAGGGGAAAATCAGGGCCTGGAGAGAAGATTAGACACAGAAGCCAAGGGGAGGCTGGCTGTGGGGCAGCCACTGTACCTCAGGACTTACCCAAATCAGGACTGATATTAGAGCCCCTTATTTATTGGGGGATGGGGATTTTTCATTGTGTGGGGGGGTACTCTATACACAAAAAGTCCAAATCCCATCTTTCCTCCCCCTTTAGGGCTTCTCTGAATTGTTTCCTTCCCTGAGCAAAACTCGGTAGCTGATCAAAGCAGCCCCATCCTCCACCTCCTACTTTGCCGTCCACAGGGCAGTTCTAGGACAACCTGCTTCCAAATTTTTCAATAGGTTATTGTTAAAACCCTTTTTGTGGGCTTGTCTGGTGGCAAGACAGGTGGGCTCCAGCCAGAGCCTCTGAAATATGTAAGGTCACAACAGAGAGGACATTTGGGGTGGGATGTTAAACAGCTCCTTGGTGCAGGTAGAAGCCTGGTTTCTTTGGGATGGTTTTTTTTTTTTTTTGGTTGGGGGGGTGTCATTTGTTTGCTTTGCTTTTTAGGGCTGCACCCAAGGCCTATTAGTGGTTGAATCAGAGTTGCAGTTGCTGGCCTATGCCACAGCCACAGCAATGCCAGATCCAAGCCACATCTGCAACCTACACCACAGCTCAGGGCAATGCTGGATCCTTAACCCATTGAGCGAGGCCAGGGATGAAACCCACATCCTCATGGATACGAGTTGGGTTTGTTACCGCTGACCCACAACGGGAACTCTGGAAGCCTTGTTTCTGATTTCTTTCTCTTTCCACACATCACTCATAACATGAATGCAAGGCGGGGTAGGACCACAGCTGAAGTGCAACTTTTCTTTCTTTCTTTCTCTCTCTCTCTTTTTTTTTTTTTTTTTTTTTTTTTGGTCTTTTTGTCTTTTCTAGGGCTGCTCCTGCAGCATATGGAGGTTCCCAGGCTAGGGGTCTAATTGGAGCTGTAGCTGCTGGCCTACTACGCCAGAGCCACGGCAACACCAGGTCCAAGCCAAGTCTGCGACCTACACCACAGCTCATGACAACGCTGGATCCTTAACCCCCTGAGCGGGGCCAGGGACCGAACCCGCAACCTCATGGTTCCTAGTCGGATTCGTTAACCACTGCGCCACGACGGGAACTCCTGAAGTGCAATTTTTCTTCACCCACTTCCCCCCGACCAGCACCTGCCATGGTTTATGGTGGTCTCTTTTCCCTTGGGAAAGGAACCCCCTCCCCTTGAACTCCAAGTCCAATAGGCCTGATAACTTGCTTGGTCTTCTGAGGATATCACTGTCAGCATTAGGGCCCTCGCCAAAGAATAGCGAAAAGAAGTGCAATATCAGTGCATGGAAAATGTATCATTTTGATAGCCTTTTCCCTGGAAGTTTGAAATCTTAAACGGGAGCGAGAAGTACACTCATGTCTGCTCAACCCACCCAAAGACCAGCATGTCCCTTTTTTCCTGTAGCATTATACTTCTCAAAGCGGATTCATGCTCATTTGCTCCTAGGCCTAAATTATTTCGGTAAATAATATAAAAGTATCATGTAGGGAGTTCCCATCGTGGCTCAGCGGTAACGAACCTGACTAGTATACATGAGGATGAGGGTTCAACCCCTGGTCTCGCTCAGTGGGTTAAGGATCCAGCGTTGCTGTGAGCTGTGGTGTAGATCGCAGATGAGGCTCGGATCCTGTGTCACTGTGGCTGTGGTGTAGGCTGGTAGCTGCAGCTCCGATTTGACTCTTAGCTTGGGAACTTCCATATACCACACATGCAAACCTAAAAAGCAATAAATAAATAAATATATTATGTACAACCCAAATCACTGATAACCAGTTCCTGGTAAAAGAGCTTGGGTCAGACCCTCCCACTAACATTAAACGTATATACTCTAGGAGTTCCCATCATGGCACAGTGGTTAACGAATCTGACTAGGAACCATGAGGTTCAGGGTTCGATCCCTGCCCTTGCTCAGTGGGTTAACGATCCGGCGTTGCTGTGAGCTGTGGTGTAGGTCGCAGATGTACCTCGGATCTTGCGCTGCCGTGGCTCTGGCATCGGCCAGTGGCTACAGCTCCGATTGGACCCCTAGCCTGGCAACCTCCATATGCTGCAGGAGCAGCCCAAGAAATGGCAAAAAGACAAAAACAACAACAACAACAACAAAAACGTATATACTCTAGATAAAATATAGGGATTGTCTGAAAGCATGGAGACCAGCCAAAAGCAAGAAAAACTAGAGGTACTATAATCCTTGAAACAAGGAACCCCCACCCCCAACCAATGAGTTCCACGTTTAACAGACTTTTCCCCTAAGGATGCTCGACAGTTTTCTGCAGCACATGGAGAAAAGAGGCATGAAAAGCAGAAAGCGGAAGCCTGAATGGCTGAGGAAGTAGTGGTTGGGGTATGGAAATGCCAGAGAAGCTGGAGATTGAGCAAGAATTCTGGGAATGAGTGAGTGGCAAAGAAGGGAACCTAAAATCCACATTCAAATTTCCCTCACTTGGATACCTTCTAAATGGCGTGAGTGCAGGGTGCGTTTTGATGCACCCGAGTGGAAAAGGCAACTATCTGAATAGAGATTTTCACAGTTGCCATAGTGTTCGAGACAGCAAGTTTGGGGTTCAGGACCCACAAATTTAAAAGGCTTTGGTAAACACGTTGGCATGTTCATGAAATCCCCAAAGGATGACACGCTAGCTGTACATGTGATGCGCCAGGACTAAGGGATGCAGCCTAGGATTAAGAGAACTACAATACTTCTGCCCTAACCAGGCTTCAAGGCTTTCTATCAAAAATTTAGTTTCATCCAGAATAAACTCAATGGAAACGAGTATAAATCAGAGTCTTTACCCTGCATCAACCTCAAATGTCCAGGGTACAACAAATAATTGATTGGTAAAGAAGCAGGAAAATGCCAACCATAATCAAGAGAAAGTCATTAATAGAAACAGATCTATAGGTGAGCTGGATGTTAGCAGATGAGGAAATAAAGACAGCTATTATAAATATGTTAAATAATTTATAAGGAATGATAAACCAAAAAAAAAAAAAAGAAAGAAATGATAAACAACTGGGAAACTTCAGCAGAGAAATAGAAACTGTAAAAAAAGAATAAAATTCAAATTCTATAATTGAAAAAGTATTATTTGTTATTCATTGAAATTAAATTCATTGAATGAGTTTAAATTAATACAGACTGGATGCAGCAGAAGGGATCAAGTTAATAGAAATGATTCAAACAGAAGCACTGAGAGAAAAGGATCAGAAAAAAAGAAACAGCATAGAATCCAAGACCTGTAGGATAATAGCAAATAGTGTAACATATGTGTAATGGGAGTTTTAGAAGGAGAGGAGAGCTCATCAATTTTTATTGATGTTTTTGGAGACTGACCAAGATGGAAGGAAATGTAGAATAAAAGTGTTTCCCCACTTGTGTTTGAAAAACAAACAGGGAGTTCCTGTTGTGGCTCAGTGGTTAATGAATCTGGCTAGGAACCATGAGGTTGCAAGTTCGATCCCTGGCCTCGCTCAGTGGTAAAGGATCAGGGGTTGCCATGAGCTGTGGTGTAGGTCACAGACGCAGCTCTGGTCTGGCATGGCTGTGGCGTAGGCCGGTAGCTACAGCTGCGATTAGACCCCTAGCCTGGGAACCTCCATATGCCTTGGGTGTGGCCCTAAAAAGACAAAAAGACCAAAAAAATTTAAAAATAAAAAATAAATAAATAACAGATTTAGGAGATTGAAGGAACTTTTGTTTCTTTGGTTTTTTTTTTTTTCCTTTTGATTTTGAATTATCATTTGTTCCTTGCTGCTTGAGGCACATTCTTTTTTTTTATCAAATGAATTTATCACATCTGTAGTTGTATAATGATCATAACAATCAGATTTCACAGGATTTCCATCCCACAGCCCAGGCATATCCTCCCATCCCCCAAACTGTCTCCTCCAGAGACCATAAGTTTTTCAATGTCTGTGAGTCAGCATCTGTTCTGCAAAGAAGTTCCGTCTGTCCTTTTTTCAGGTTCCACATGTCAGTGAAAGCATTGGATGTTGGTGTCTCATTGTACGGCTGACTTCACTTAGCATGATAGTTTCCAGGTCCATCCATGTTGCAAAAAATGCTGGTATTTCATTCTTTTTAATGGCTGAGTAATATTCCATTGTGTGTATGTACCACGTCTTCTGGATCCACTCCTCTGTCAACGGACGTTTAGGTTGTTTCCATGTTTTGGCTATTGTAAATAGTGCTGCAATGAACATCGGAGTACATGTGTCTTCGCGAGTCGTGGTTTTCTCTGGATAGATGCCCAGGAGTGAGATTGCTGGATCCAATGGTAGTTCTATGTTTAGTTTTCTGAGGAATCTCCATACTGCTTTCCACAGTGGTTGCACCAATTTACAATCCCACCAACAGTGTACTGGGGTTCCTTTTTCTCCACACCCTCTCCAGCACTTACTGTTTGTAGACTTTTGGATGATGGCCATTCTGGCTGGTGTAAGGTGGTACCTCAGAGTGGTTTTGATTTGCATTTCTCTAATAATGAATGATGTTGAACATCTTTTCATGTGTTTCTTGGCCATCTGTATGTCTTCTTTGGAGAACTGTCTGTTTAGATCTTCTGCCCATGTTTTGATGGGGTTGTTTGTTTTTTTGGTATGGAGCTGCAGAAGGTGTTTATAAATTTTGGAGATTAATCCCTTGTCAGTCGATTCACTTGCAAAGATTTTCTTCCATTCTGTGGGTTGTCTTTTCGTGTTGTTTAGGGTTTCCTTTGATGTGCAGAAACTTTGAAATTTGAGTAGGTCCCATTTGTTTATTTTTGTTTTTATTGTCAGTACTCTGATAGGTGGATCTGAGAAGATGTTGCTGTCGTTTATGTCAGAGAGTGTTTGGCCTATGTTTTCCTCTAGGAGTTTTATACTGTCTGGTCTTATATCTAGGTCTTTAATCCATTTTGAGTTTATTTTTGTGTATGGTATTAGGGAGTGTTCTCATTTCATTCTTTTCCATGTGGCTGTCCAGTTTTCCCAGCACCACTTATTGAACAAGCTGTCCTTTCTCCATTGTATATTCTTGCCTCCTTTGTCATAGATTAGTTGGCTAGGTGCTTGGGTTTAATTCTGGGCTTTCTATCCTGTTCCACTGATCTATATTTCTGTCTTTGTGCCAGTACCATGAGGTTTTGATGGTTGTTTCTTTGTAGTATAGTCTGAAGTCCGGGAGCCTGATTCCTTCAGCTCCATTTTTCTTTTTCAGGATGTCTTTGGCTATTCTGGGTCTTTTGTGCTTCCAAACAAACTTTAAAATATTTTGTTCAAGTTCTGTGAAAAATGTCCTTGGTAATTTGATAGGGATTGCATTGAATCTGTAGATTGCCTTAGGTATTATAGTCATTTTGATAATATTAACTCTTCCAATCTACGAGTTGAGGCATATTCTTATAACCAAAATTTAGCAACTGGGAACTTCATGGTGATTTGTATGTACTGAGGTTTTTCTGGTATTCAAAGGTTATATAGTAAATACATTTTCATTAACAAATCAAAAAAAAAAAGGAGAGGAGAGGAGAGACACAAGAGGGACAAAAAGTATTTGAAGGGATAATGACTAAATATTTTCCAATAGTGATGAAATACATCAACCCACAGATAAAGAAGCTCAGCAAACCCCAGGCAGAATAAATGGAAAAGATCACGTATATGCTCATCATAACTAAGTTGCTGAAAATCAAAATAAATAGGAAAATATTTAAAGTGGAGAGAGAAAAAAACAGATGCATTTCTCTCAGAAGGACAACACTAAAGATGAAGACCGTCTTAACCACAGAAGCCGGAAGACGGTAGAATAATAATGCCTTTAAATGCCAAAAGAAAAAAGGTAATCCCTCAAATTCTATACATAGAAGAAACTCTTTTTCTTTCTTTTTTCCTTTTTCTCTTTTTAGGGTCACACCAGTGGCATATGGAAGTTCCCAGACTAGGGGTCAAATCAGAGCTGCAGTTGCCCTTCTATGCCACAGCCACAGCAATGCCAGATCCCAAGCCACGTCTGCAACCAACACCATGGCTCACAGCAATGCGGGATCCTTAACCCACTGAGCAGGACCAGGGATCAAACCCCATCCTGGTAGACACTAGTCAGTTTTGTTACCACTGAACCACAACAGGAACTCCAAAACATCTTTTTTTTTTTTTTTCAAATTCTTTATATTTCCAGCTGTTGAAACAATATTTTTGAGAGCTGAGTTTACCTCTAGCAGCAAAACCAGAATTAAGCAGCCAGAATGCTATGGTAATTGAATACATGACCATTTCTCTTTTAGCACATTCCTTGTTCTCCTCCTCTAGAAGTTGTAGACATCTGTTTAGTTTGATTATCTGTCGTCTTAACGAAGCTGCATCTACAACAGTCATGTCATCTGAAGTTCCTTCAACAGCTGTATCTATATTTGAAATTCCATACATGGAGTCAGTTCTGACTAGCTGTCTGTTTTGGCGAACGGCATTTTCACTCATAGAGTGCTCTCTTTTTAGCCTGCCAACTGCACAGCTTTCTTCATTTTGAGGGGTTGGAGGAGGTCTTTCTAAATCTAGGTGGTGTAAGCACACGAGGTGGTGTTTTTAGTTCCAGAGGTTTAAAGGGAGTTGACTGTGTAAGGTCAAGATTTGCTGGTCTTGAAAATGGAATGTTTTCATTATTTCCTGCTACAACAATTCTCTCTGGAACCTGCATAATCACACTAGCATTTGAAATTCCTTCTTGGAATCCTTGTTTCAGGTCAGCATTTGGTAGTGCTACCTTTAATTTTTCTGGGAACTTCATTTGCTAATACCTTCAGTGTATTAAAGATTACTTTCCTTATATCTTTAAAATTCTACTGACTTATTAAAGCAAAATAAGTTTAAAAAGTATTGTGTGGTTTACAAAATATGTAGAAATAAAATATATAACAATAGTATACAATGGGAGTGACAAATGAACTATATTGTCAAAAAGCTTATACGTTTTTTAGTAATGTGGCATAAACTTAAAGTAGTGTGAGAAACTAAGGATGTTCATGGACATTTCTAGAGCCACCTCTTAAACTAATACAAAAGAGTATAAGATTTCCCATTGTGATTCAGTGTTGATGAACCCAACTCGTACCCATGAGGTTGGGGGTTTGATCCCTGGCCTCACTCAGTGGGTTAAGGATCGGACGTTGCCGTGGACTGTGATGTGGGTCACAGAGGTGGCTTGGATCCTGCCTTGCTGTGGCTGTGGTGTAGGCTGGCAGCTGCAGCTCTGATTTAACCCCTAGCCTGGGAACTTCCATATTCCTCGGGGGTGGCCCTGATTTCATGAGGGCAGCATAACCAAACACTTAGAAAAAAAACAGGAGAAAATCTTTAGGAACTTGGAATAGGCAAACATCCTTTCTTTTCTTTCTTTCTTTCTTTCTTTCTTTCTTTCTTTCTTTCTTTCTTTCTTTCTTTCTTTCTTTCTTTCTTTCCTTCTTTCTTTCTTCCCTTCCTTCCTTCCTTCCTTCCTCCTTCCTTCCTCCTTCCTTTCTTTCTTTTTAATATTGATTCTTTAAAAAAAAAAACCTGTTGATTTAATAATTTATTTAGCCACATCTGCAACATGTAGAATTTCCCAGGCCAAGGATGGATCCTTTATCTACTAGGTCACCAGCTAACTCTGGGCAAACATTTTTAAGGACACAGAAAGCATTAACTGCAAAAGATGAAATTAAAAAATAGGACTTTCTCAAAATTAAAATATTTTGCTTTTCAGAAAACACTATTAAAAACAAGGACCTACTGTATATATAGCACAGGGGACTATGTTTAATATCTTGAAATAATCTATAATGGAAAAGAATGAAAAAGTATATACACACACACACACACACAGAACTGAATCACCTTGCGGTACACCTGAAACACTGTAAATCAATTACACTTCAATAAAATAGAACAAAGGGAAAAATACTATTAAGAACCTTAAAATGAAATGTTCAGGGTTAGAGAAAGAATTCACAAATCATCAATCTGTTAAAGTCGTTGTACCGAGAAGTATTAGAGAGTTATGTACACTAGGGAATAGTAAATCTTTTTAGACATTGTGTTCATCTCCAATTGTTGCTGTAACAAACCTAAATTTTGTGGCTTAAAACAACACTCATTTGTTATCTTACAGTCCTGGAAGTCAGAAGTTAAAATCAAATTGTCAACAGGGCATTGATCCTTCTGGAGAACACATATTTGTGTCTTTTCAGCTTCTAGAGGCTGTTTGCATTTTGGGCTGTGGCCCCTTCCTTGCCTCACTCAAATCTCTTGCCTCCCATGTGATAGCTCCCACTGCTGACTCTTACCCTCCCGTTTCTCTCTTCTAAAGACCTTTAGGAATAGGCTGGGCATACCCAGAAAATCCAGAACACTTTCCCCACCTGAAATGAACCATTTTCTAAGGCCAATCACACATGCAAAGTCCCCTTTGCCATGTAAAGTAGCATAGTCACGGTTTCCAGGGTTTCAGATGTGGACATCTTTGGGATGTCCCAACTGGTATTGTGGTTATGTAAAAAACTATATTAATTCTAAAAGATGTATATCAAATTATTTAGGAGTGAAATGTCCAGATGTCTGTAAATTATTTTTAAATGCTTCAGAAAGAAAAAGGAGCAATTGTGACAGAATCATCATAGTTGTTAGGTCTAAGTGGTAGGCCTATTGATGTCCATTTGATTCTTCTCTTTTTCAATATTTGAAAATTTTCATAATTAAAATTTTAAGCGTAATTAAAATTTTTGAAATGCCAGTTTAAGGTTTAGGAAACTCACACAGTAGCCTAAAACTAAAGAAGAGCAGAAGCAAGGGATCAGTTAGCTAGCTAGTTAGTGCAAGACCTCTATTAGAGTACGGAGCTATGGCGGTGGACATGGGGTAAATGGATGGCATACACTGAGCAGGTGGAACCCACGATTGCTGAAGGTTTTTAGGTGGGTGGGGGTAAAGTAAGCATCAGGATTAAAAAAAAGAGATTAAATTCATTGAGTACCCATTATCCAGTTGCTGTTCATATTTAATCCTCACAACAAACCAATGAGGTGGGTACAATTCGCACCCATATTTTGCATGCAATCTGTTTCTCCAACCTTGGGACTGAGAGTAGAGGTGGTAGTTCCTGGGGCTTGGATTATGTAAAAAAGAAGTGGGCTCCTGACAGTGGGGTTGAGGGGGGGGCTGTGGGGGCGGTAGGGAAAGTAGGGGTTGGGTAGGCGTCCGCAGGGGCAGGGCGCACCAGCGATTGGCCCAGCTGCCAAGGGAGGGTTGTGCAGATTCAGTCTGGCCAGCGGGTGGGAAGCGACAGCCCCGCTCAATCCCTCCAGCAACTGTCTCTCTTCTCTGCGACTGAAGTGGGGAGCCAGCGCGCCGAGCCCGGGAGGATGCAGTGCCCGCTGTGGCCTGGGGGCTCCCAGGGGCTCTGGCTGCTCCTCTGCTTCCTGCTGCTGAACAGCCACACTGGGGGCTGCAGCGACATTAGTGGCCACGGTCAGGAGGAAATTTGGGGCGGAGGGGGGTGGTACGGGAAGGGCCAGGGAGTGATTCTGAGAGGAGAGGGTCGTGGGTGGCGGGGGGGGGGGTGGTCTCAAGGTTAGGAAGCTAGGAGGAAAGGAATGTGTTTAGGGGTAAGAAGAGGTAAATGTAGAGAGCATCTCGCAGAAAGAGGTACGGCTTGGAGTGGGACTCGGCATGTGAAATTTGGACCTAAGAGAAGCGGATTCAGAGGAAGATTGGGGATTCGGAAGGAGGACGGAAAAACCTATGGGCAGAGGGAAGTAAAACCGGCCTGTGAAGCCACAAGAGAAGCAAGACGCGCCGAGGAGCCAGGGCGAGAGATGCCCGGAGCTGAGGCATGTAGGGGACCAGGATGTCTGGACAGTAGGAGGAGGGGCCCTGGTATCAGGGTCATAGCTCTGGAGAGAAGGCTGGGCCGAGGGATGAGCCAAGACTTCCTTGTAAGTCCTCGGAGCCTGGGCTCTGCGATCCAATTTCCGATGAGGGGTTAGCTAGGGATAAAAGGGGATGGAGGGGGAAAGGGTCCATCCTTCTTCCTGCCCCTTCGCTCTGCGTCAATAGGGTAGACAGCCGCTGACTCACTTCTGAGCCGTGAGAGACCTACTGCGCAGACTCAAGGATTCCAGAGCCCGGGGCGAGGGACCGACTGCGCAAACTCCTAACCAACTCACCTTGCCTGAATCTTGGGTTTAGAGGCCAAGGCAGAGGATTCTCGAAGAACTGTGGGAGGAGGCCTAATGGCCTCCAGAATGACTGGAAGCGAGCCGTAGGGGGTAGGGGGTGGGGGGCGGTGGTGGTAAGTATGGTCAAGCCTTGTAGGAATGCCTGGCCCTCTTCACCTCCCAGAGCGCTTCCGGGCCAGGCTTTGGCCGCCGCTCAGCACCTTGGACAGCGCCAGACACGCTTGGGGCCCAGGTCACAGCTTTTCCGATCACTTACAGGAAAGCTACCACAGAGAAAATGATCTCTCCTTCCAGAAGCTCTTTTTTCTTCTCAATAGGGTACTGGAGGTTCTGCTGCTCCCTAAAACCAGGAGACTAGGATCCATTTCACTGGGGAGATTTTCCTTTTCATAATGACTCATGGTAATTCCACTATAGGAAAACAAAGACAAAAATGGACTCCCATCTACCTGGAATAAGGAAAGTGTGTATAGCATGAGGAATGAGTATCTTTACCCACTGTCCTTCCCTTATGCACAGTCAGGCAAACTGGCTTTCAAAACAAGGACCCACTCAAACCCGTACATACCAATACATTCTTCGAGGACTCCAAGACTCCTTTCTAATCCCTTCCAGTCTTCAAAGCTTTCTCTGAATGCAGTTCACCTGCTTTCCATGCCCTACCTCTTCACCTGACCATCCATTCCTTGTGTGTAACTTTCTGAGTCTCTGCTTAGTTCAATCTCCGCATGATGCTCTTTGTCTGTAAGTTTGGTTCTTATCTGGAAGTTGTTAGCAAAGGTAAATGAGGTGCAGGGGCCAAAGAATAGGGCAGGTGGTGATGGGGGGGGAGGGAAAAATGAAAAGAAGGAGGACTTGAAAAGAGGAAGGGGTCTGGTGAGAGGGACAGAGACTAGTGGACACAAGGGTGATGGTGGATGGAAGTTGATTTCCTTCAACTGGAATTTGGAAGACTTCTGGCCAAGCTCCTTTCTCATACCACTATTTCGCCCTTAGATGGTCAGGGCCAAGTGGGAGTGGGGCAGCTCTGGCCCCTCCAAGGATTTACCACCCCGATCTTCCAGCATTTGCAAGTTGTACTCCAGCAGATTGTGCCCCAAGGTGAGTAAGAGCTGGAGAAGAGAGGCTGGGCCCTGGTCAGGTATGGGGGTATACTGAGGGGCCTTTCAATCTGAGAATAAGCTTTCTTTCCCAGAAGGCTCTACTTGAAATTTTCCTGTCATGCTCACCTCATGGAGAATGGGGTGAGACCAGAGTGGGGGTGGAGCTGGAAGAGTAGGCTATCTGCCCTTGAACACCCTGGAGGAGCCCACCAGAGGCTTCTTGAAGAAGCCCCTGGAAGAGGTCAGCATCAACCTCCTTGGGACTAGCCCAAACCCCAGGCTCTATCTGAGTTTTTCCAGAGCCAAGAGTCCTTAAGTTCTTAGCCAGGAGAAAACACACACACACACACACACACACACACACACACACACACCTAAGCCTCTGGGTAGGAAGCAGAACAAATTGTGTGACAAATAGAGGGAGGATGGAAAGGGAGTGGGGAGTCCTTTGAAGACAGCTGACTGACCCTTCATAAGAGCAGATTTTCATGACTGGGGGAAGAGTCAGATAGGAAATCTGGCTTTAGTTCATATTACTATTAGCACAAGTGATGTCTAGTGTATATAATGCTTTAGAAGAGTGGTTCTCAAAGTGCATCCCTGGACTAGTAGAATCAGCATCACTAGGAGACTTGTTAGAAATGCTAATTTGGGGGAGTTCCCATTGTGGCGCAGTGGTTAACTAATCCGACTAGGAACCATGAGGTTGCAGGTCCAGTCCCTGCCCTTGCTCAGTGGGTCAAGGTTCCGGCGTTGCTGTGAGCTGTGGTGTAGGTCGCAGACGCGGCTCGGATCCCGCGTTGCTGTGGCTCTGGCGTAGGCTGGCAGCTACAGCTCGGATTAGACCCCTAGCCTGGGAACCTCCATATGCCATGGTAGCAGCCCAAGAAATAGCAAAAAAAAAAAAAAGAAAGAAAGAAAGAAATGCTAATTTTTGAACTTCACCTCAGACCTCCTGAATCAGAAACTCTAGGCATGAGGAAGAGCAATCTGTATAACAAGACTTGCAGGAGGTTCTGATACACCCTAAAGTTCAGGAATCACTGCCTTAGATTTTCTCAGCACTCTTTATATCCCTCATCTTATTTAATCCTCACAATAGCATCAAATGAGTCAGCAAAAAGAGAGTAAAATCCTAATCCTGACTGAATATTACATGCTAGGCACTGTGCTAAGCAACTTTTATATGCCATCTCATTTAATTCGCTCTGCAAGTTGTGATCCTTTATTTTTTATTTTATTTTATTTTATTTTATTTATTTGTTTATTTAGTCTTTTTAGGGCCACACTTGAGACATATGGAGGTTCATAGTCTGGGGGTCAAATCAGAGCTGTAGTATACCACAGCCACAGCAATGCAGGATCCAAGCCACATCTGCGACCTACACCAGAGCTCTCAGCAATGATGGATCCTTGACCCACCGAGCGAGGCCAGGGATTGGACCTGTGTCCTCACGGATGCTAGTCAGATTCGCTTCCACTGAGCCATGACAGCAACTCCATGATCCTTTATCTTGAGGGAGAGGGGGAGTGTTGCTCTCACTCTGGTCCCTGGTGTGGGCCAGTCAGAGGATCCCAGGTGTTAAAGTCATCATATCCTTTCTCTCTGCAGGTTTGTTCTGGAAGGATGACATGACCCAGAATGTGATGACCCAGAAGATGGGGCATATCAGCCAACTCCACCCCCAGGATCCATGTGTGAGGGTTGGGCAGGCAGCCTCTCCCACCAAAACCACTGGGGCAAGGTGTGTGAGGAATATGGCTGGTCCATGCTCTCTGGTGGATAGACAGAGCAAGGAGGGGATGGGTATTCAAAGTGCAGTTAAGAGCTGCCATGAGCATTAGGAGAATGATTCAAAAGTCCTGGCTGGGGTCTGTGGTAAACAATTCCATGAGCCATTAGAGAAAGGGAAAGGTGGTGGGTGCTAGCAAGCCTAGGTCCCATTTTTCATTCCCATCTTTTTTAGGGGCAAACAAGAGGAGAAACTTCGACTCCTATTCCCCAAGGTAAGACTCATGTGTCTTTTTAAGAATTTTAAGCTCCTGACTTTTGGTCCCATCTCTTTCTCTCTGGAGCCCTGTTGTCTTTTCTACCTGATTCTTGACTCTTGGCTTCTCTCCTCACAGAGCCCAGTGGTCAAGGTGAACAGGGATCAGTGCTTTACCTCCAAAGTGGTTGCAAAGGCCCTGAAACGAGAGGTGGCCACTCCTGCCAAGGTGAGAGGCTTATTTTTTCTAGGGAGGTTGGAGGCATCACCAAGATCCTGTTCAGATGAGGGATGCAGGTGCAAAGGAGGGACTGAGTATTGGAATGTGAACAGAGATGCTGAAGGAAATATTTTCCCTATTGAAGGGTACCCCCACTTTCCTGTTTCCCAGACTACTTGTGGGTGTCCATTTGAAAGGTGGTGGGCCATGATACAAGTGCTAGGAGCCTCTAAGGATGAAATGATCTATGGAGTCGCACACAGGCATTGAGTTTAAAATATGCATGGAAAACTGCAGTCTTCAAAATTAAGTAAAAGATCCTCCTTTCCTCCATGTACTCCCTTGTATGTAGCAGGTGACAGCAAAGCTCCTTTGGATGAATGGGAGATGTTGCCCAGAGGCCCTCACATTGAGCACCTTGCCACATTGTTCTACTTTGGGGTCTGGACAAGTCACCTGGACAAGGCTCTGGGTTAACTCCTTGGGATGCTGGAACTCTTTAGAATCCAGATTGAAAACATCCATGTAGCCCTCCCATCTCTCTTTAAAGATAAGACATTGGAAGTTCCCGTTGTGGCTCAGCAATAATGAACCTGACTAGTATCCATGAGGATGCAGGTTCAATCCCTGGCCTCACTCGGTGTGCTGGGGATCTGGCGTTGCTGCAAGCTATAGGGGATAGATCGCAGATGTGGTTTGGATCCTGCGTTGCTGTGGCTATGGCATATGCCAGTAACTGTAGCTCTGATTCAACCCCTAGCCAGGAAACTTCCATATGCCCTGGGTTCGGCCCTAGAAAGAAAAAAAAAAAAAAAGATGAGACACTGGGGCCCCAGTTGGTCAAGCAACTTACTCAAGGCTGCTTAGGAAGTTCATGGCAGAGCCAAGCCTGGACACAGGTCTTCTGATTTCCAGCCCTTCCTCTATGCAGCCCCTATCCTTCCTCTCAGAGACTGCAGTGGGTGTTGGGCTGTCCCAAATATCAGACTCCTCTGCATTGACAAAAGTCTTTTTTTTTTTTTTTTGGATTAAGACCTAAATTACAAGAAGGTAGCAGCCAGAGGAAGATATGAAGGAAGGGCTTCCCAGGAAGAGAGCACCACAACAACCAATGCCCTGAGACAAGGATTCCATGGCATGTCCGAGGAATAGACAGGAAAGTCAGCAACAGAAGGTTGGATTGGAGAAGTAGGCCCCAGGTTGACTATACAGGGGCTTATAGATGGTGAAAGGTTTGGATTCTATTCCAAGTGCAGTGGAAAGTTGACTGGGAAGATTTTTTTTTTTTTTGTCTTTTTAGGGCTGCACCCATGGCATTTGGAGGTTCCCAGGCTAGGGGTCTAATCAGAGCTGTTGCTGCCAGCCTACTCCAGAGCCCTAGCAACACCAGATCCGAGCTGCGTCTGCGACCTACGCCACAGCTGACGGCAATGCCGGATCCTAAACCACTGATCGAGGCCAGGCATGGAACTCGAAACCTCATGGTTCCTAGTCAGATTCGTTTCTGCTTCACCACAACGGTAACTCCAACTGGGAAGATTTTAAAGGAAATTTTAAGGAAGAGGATGTCATCATATGATATGATTGGGGAGCTTCTGTTGTGGCTCAGCAGGTTAAGAACCCTGATTAGTATCCATGAGGATGCGGGTTTGATCCCTGGCCCCACTCAGTGGGTTAAGATTCTGCATTGCCATGAGCCGTGGTGTAGGTCTCAGATGTGGCTCGGATCCTGAGTTGCTGTTGCTTTGGTATAGGCTGGCCGGTGCAGCTCCAATTCAACTCTTAGCCAGGGAACTTCCATATGCTGCAGGTACAGCCTTAAAAACAAAAATAAATAAGTAAATAAACAAACAAATAGGAGTTCCCGTTGTGGCGCAGTGGTTAACGAATCCGACTAGGAACCATGAGGTTGCGGGTTCGGTCCCTGCCCTTGCTCAGTGGGTTGGCGATCCGGCGTTGCCGTGAGCTGTGGTGTAGGTTGCAGACTCGGCTCGGATCCTGCGTTGCTGTGGCTCTGGCGTAGGCTGGCAGCTACAGCTCCGATTCGACCCCTAGCCTGGGAACCTCCATATGCCGCAGGAGCGGCCCAAAGAAATAGCAAAAAAATAAATAAATAAATAAATAAATAAATAAATAAAAGGCCATTCTAATGATAGTGGGGATGGATTATGAAAAGGGCAAGTGTGACAACTGAGATTTCTGTAAGGAGCCCACCATTCTGCTCCAGGGGAGATTGAGGTGGTGACAGTGGAGCTGGCGCCTCCAGCTGGCTGTGTGCTCCATCCAGAGGCAGCCTGCACCTCTGGGGACTTCTAGCCCCTCATGTTCTCCTGGGAAATTGGTTCTCACTCCTTTAAGAGCAGCTGGGTTTCCTAAGCCTGGATTCGTTGCTGGATCAACATACTCAGAGCTAAGTGACAAACCAGCTTGTGAGGGACTTGTTGCTGTGGTGCTTTCAGGAAAGCAAACAAAGTGCTGCCATTTCTCTCCAGCCCGAGCCCAAGGGAGAATCAGGGGATGAGAACCCTATGATCCTGTGTGGGAGCGAAGGGGACAGGCGCTCAATCCAGGGCTGAGTCACCGTGGGCTTGCTCACATCAGGCTGTTATTGAAGCATGTGGGGGAGAGTAGGAGAGGAAGGGGCCCCCTCCCCACACACTGATTCCAATCCTTTGCTTGTTTCAGGGCTTCTTTGAGTCATCCCACACCGTGGGCCACAACCTTGTCGCTGACTGAGACCTCGTGCGAAGCCTTTTGCCCCAGTGCCCTTCCCTTTGCCCTCCCAAGGGGCAGTTCCAGCATGACCTGAATCTGGATCATTAAAGTGACTTTCACGCAAACTCTCTGTGACTTGCCCTGAGGCAGGATGGGTGATGTTTTGACCTGGCCAGGACCTCTGACCTGAGAGTGGGGGGACCAGAACAGGGGGATGGGGTGAGGAGAGCACAGTTGCTCCTTACTGCTAGAAGGCTGCCTCTGTCTTGTTTTTCTTCCAGTGACCATTCCAGAAGTGGGAAGAGCGAGGGTGGGCCCGCAGCTGGAATAGCAACCTTCTTTACCCACACCCAACTATGCTGTGTGGTCCTTCCATGTCAAGCCGGGACCCTGCTATTCTGTAGGGATCTCCACCTCCAGCATTCCTGCTAGGGTTTTCCTGCTTTTCATGCTCCAAGAATCTACATAGAAGTGCTGTAATGAAAGTGCACGCACATTAAATATTTTGCTGACTCTTGCCAGTTTGCTCCTGGTGGCTTAAAAACTTAAAAAGAGGAGTTCCCGTCGTGGCGCAGTGGTTAACGAATCCGACTAGGAACCATGAGGTTTCGGGTTCGGTCCCTGCCCTTGCTCAGTGGGTTAACGATCCGGCGTTGCCGTGAGCTGTGGTGTAGGTTGCAGATGCGGCTCGGATCCCGCGTTGCTGTGGCTCTGGCGTAGTCCGGTAGCTACAGCTTGGATTCAACCCCTGGCCTGGGAACCTCCATATGCCGCGGGAGCGGCCCAAGAAATAGCAACAACAACAAAAAGACAAAAGACAAAAAAAAAAAAAAAAAAAAAAACTTAAAAAGGAGTGGGTAGGGAGTTCCCATTGTGGCTCAGTGGGTTATGAAACCAACTAGTATCCATGAGGATGCGGGTTCAATCCCTGGCCTTGCTTCTGTTGGTTAAGGATCCGGCATTGCCATGAGCTGTGGTGTAGGTAACAGATGTGGCTCAGACCCCATGTTGCTATGGTTGTGGCTGTAGCTCTGATTTGACCCCTAGCCTGGCAACTTCCATATGCTGTAGGTGTGGCCCTAAAAAGCAAAATAATAGTAATAATAATAATAATAATAGTAATAAAAGGGAGTGGATAATCTGATCACCCATGCTCCAAGAGCCAAACACCAGAATGTCCTACTTGCAGAGCTTTATACTTTGCAAGGTACTCTCATACATATTGAACTTTCACAGGTATGAGCAAATGGGCAGATATCAAGATTTTGTGGGAGTTCCTGTCATGGCACAGCAGAAACGAATCCTACTAAGAACCATGAGGTTGTGGATTCGATCCCTGGCCTCGCTCAGTGGGTTAAGGATCCAGCGTTGCTGTGGCTCTGGTGTAGGCCAGCAGCAACAGCTCCAATTAGACCCCTAGCCTGGGAACCTCCATATGCCATGGGTGTGGCCCTAAAAAGACAAAAAAAAAAAAAAAGATTTTGTTTTTCTAAGAAATCTCACTCCTTTGAGCAACTCAGAAATCAAGGGACCAGTTCTCGATGGCACAGGGTCTTGATCATGCTGCTGTTCTTGCCCTCTCCTCTCTATTTGTTCTGTTCAGGGATGTATCTAAACCCAGTACTAGACCAGTCATATTCATTTATACCTCGTCCTCATTAAATCACGCGAACTTTTCCACTCACCCACATTTTCCCCTCGTTCACTCCCTCTTTCTTTCTCATTCATTCTCAAACATTTAGAAAACCCTGTGCTTCACTGCGCCTGGCCTCTATGAGTATGTCTGGTTCCTTCCCTCAAAGACCTTGAAGAGTAGTCAGGAAAGTTAGCCAGGAGTTCCCATCATGGCTCAGTGATAATGAATCTGACTAGTATCGGTGAGGAGGCAGGTTTGATTCCTGACTTTGCTCAGTGGGTTAAGGATCGGGTACTGCTGTGAGCTGTAGTGTAGGTTGCAAATGAGGCTAAGATCCCATGTTGCTGTGGCTGTGGTGTAGCAACTGCAGCTCCAAATAGAACCCTTGTCTGGGAACTTCCACATGCCATAGGTGCAGCCCTAAAAAAAAAGCCAAAAATAAAATAAAAGGGGGAAATTTGGAGACAAACATGCACAGAGGGGAGATGACATGAAGAGATACAGGGTAAACATAGCCACTAACAAGCCAGAGAGGAACCTGGAAAAGTTCCTTCTCTCATAGCCCAAGAAGGAACAAATCCTCCTAGCACTTTGCTTTTAGACGTCTAGCCTCCAGAACTGTGAGACAATACATTTCTATTGTTTGAGTGCCCAGTTTGTGGTATTTTGTTACAGCAGCCCTCAGAACTAATACAAGGTGACTTGTTGTTGTTGTTTTGTTGTTAGAGATGTTCTGCCTGAGTGAAAAACCAATGCTGCTCAAGGAGCAGGAATGTCTGGAGGGTTGGTTGGGGAAGGAAAATGAATGTACTCTTTCAAGGTTAAAGCCAAAAGCCTATTCAAGGACATCACAACAGCAATTGTCTCCTACATCATTACTTTTTCCCTGGATGCCTGATTGTTTTCATCAACATGTAAATTTACTGCAATATCTCCTAGATTTAATTTTTTTCTCTGGTAATGGCGCACTAGGTAATTCATACTGTTCTGCCTGCTGAAGACAACTTGTCTTAGTCTGATTCCTCCCCACATCAAAGCCTGAAGTAAGAGCTTGCATGGGTGGGTGTCATGCCGTTTGCGATTAGATTTTAAGATGAAGAGAGAGGGGAGTTCCTGTCATGGCTCAGCAGAAATGAATCTGACTAGCATCCATGAGGATGCAGGTTCAATCCATGGCCTCATTCAGTGGGTTAAGGATCCAGTGTTGCTGTAGCCGTGGCATAGGCCAGAGGCTACAGCTCCTATTCGACCCCTAGCCTGGGAACCTCCGTATGCTGTGGCTGTGGCCCTAAAAAGACCAAAAATAAAAAAGATAAGAGAGAGAATGGGAAGGGTGAAACAGAAGGCTTGGGAAGATAAGGAGTTATGGACAACTGAAGTCAGTCCTTCAGAAGACTCTCTTAGGCATCATGTACAAGGCCTCTCACAGTTGTCCTCTGAGATAGAGAAAAAGACAGCGTCCTATGGGCCCATCCCCCATTGGGTCAAGGATTGCACTATAGAATGCTAATTTCCTCATACTTCCAGGTTTTTCATGCATGGGAATGTCTGAGCAGATTCCCATGAGTATCTAATGCTGTGGTAGCAGAGAGGACCCAGGCCAAAAACAAAAGATATGCAGGGCAGGTGAGGCAGGTGGTGTCAGATACACCTGTATGTAACCAGTGGCTGCAGTACTAGCTTTAGTTAAAAGGTAACCCAAGAGGATCCTAGATGGAGCATAAGTGGTGTCTGATATACCTTAAAAGCTGGATGGAAAAGTATCCAAAACCTTCCTAAAAGCATCAAGCCGCTAGCAAAATAATGAGGCATAACTGACTCAGGTCAAGATCTAGGAAAGGAACAGAATCCAGATATGGTACACTCAGAGATCAGCATTGCTTTGGACTGGAAATTTCCCAGTCTGAGAAGCAGACAAAAAGCTGATTTAGACAGCCTATGGAGCTAGAGGAGTAGATGCTAGTGTCCAGGGCTGTGAAAGGAAGAACAGTGAACCATTCTCTGTTTTGTTCTGGAACCAAGAGGCAAACTCTAGAAAGAAGGAGAAATGGAAAACAATCTATCCTTGCTTAGACTGCAGCATGTCTGAAAATGGATTAAGGTTATATCAGATTGCTAGTGCTGGTAGGCAAAAGTAAATGAAAAACCTCTAGGACCTTAAATTATTTCTACAAATAACTTTTCAAGTACTATACTCTGCACAGCAGAAAACAGAAACAAACCCACAGTGATCCAATGATTCCAAACCAAAACAACTATGCTTACTCTGTTTGAGCATATAAAAGCCAGATTGTCATTTCTGACAAGGATCTAGAAACCACAGAAAGTAATGTAGAAGTTTTTTTTAAAAGAATAAAGCATGTTGGGAGTTCCCATCGTGGCTCAGGGGTTAATGAATCCAATTAGGAACCATGAGGTTTCGGGATCCAACCCAGCCTTGCTCAGTGGGTTAAGGATCCGGCATTGCCATAAGCTGTGGTGTAGGTCACAGACGAGGCTCGGATCCTGCGTTGCTGTGGCTGTGGCGTAGGCCAGCGGCTGCAGCTCCTATTAGACAACTAGCCTGGGGAACCTCCATAGGCCATGGGTGTGGCCTTAGAAAAGACGAAAAAAAAAAAAAAGAATAAAACATGTCAAAACACATGAGGCCGGAGAGAGGATTAAGATGGCGGAATAGCAGGACTGGAGCTCAACTTCTCTCCTAAAAACAACAAAATTCACAATTAAAGGCTGAGCAATCTTCACCCAAATGGACTGGGAACCCTAAAAAAGATACCCTACTCCAGAAGAGGACGAGGAGGCCACATCAAGAGGTAAGAGGGGCGATTTCACGATATAAGAAACCCCATACCTCCTGGGTGCGAAGCCCCACAGACTGAAAACTAACTGGTTCACAGAGACTCACCTCCAGGAGTGAGAGTTCTGAGCCCCACATCAAACCCTTACGTGCAGGGATCTGGCACTTGGAGAAAGAGCCCCCGGAGCATCTGGCAGTGAAGGCCAGCGGGGCTTGTGCACAGGAGCTCCACAGGACTGGGGGAAACGGAGACCCCATTCTTAAAAGGCACACGCGGACTTTCACGTGCACTGGGTCCCAGGGCAGAGCGAGTTCTCCATAGGAATCTGGGTCAAACCTGACTGCAGTTCTTGGAGGACATCCTGGGAAAACAGGGGTGAATGTGGCTTGTTGTGAGGGACGGACATTGAAAGCAAAGCTCTCGGGAATATTCAGCAGCTGCCTTTCTCTGGAGGGGGCCATTTCCGGAAATTCTGGCCCCATCAGTCAGTCAGCCTGAGAAACCCCAGGGCAAACAACAACCCAGGTGGGATCACAGCCCCACCCCTCAGTAAACAGGCTCCCTAAAGACCCCTCAGGCCCACAGCTGCCTCTAATCCCATCCAGAGACTAAGCCCCACCCACCAGAGGGATTAGAATCAGCTCCACCCACCAGTGGGCAGGCATCAGCCCCTCCCATCCGGAAGCCTACAGCAAGCCCCCTCATACCAACTCAGCCACAAGGGGAGCAGACACCAGAAGTAAGAGAGGCTCATATTTTCCATTCCACTTCTCCAGAGGGAGTCACTTAATCTCTTTCTTAAGATCCATGATATAATAATCTGTGTGAATGTAATTATGTTTAAATATATGTATTTTATTCTGTAAAAAAAATAAAAATAAACCTCTACTACTCGATAAAAAAAGTAAAAAATAAATAAAATAAAAACATGAGCAGGAGTTCCCATCGTGGCACAGTGGTTAACAAATCCGACTAAGAACCATGAGGTTGCGGGTTCGGTCCCTGCCCTTGCTCAGTGGGTTAACGATCTGGCATTGCTGTGAGCTGTGGTGTAGGTCGCAGACGCGGCTCGGATCCCTCGGATCCTGCGTTGCTGTGGCTCTGGCATAGGCTGGCAGCTACAGCTCAGATTAGACCCCTAGCCTGGGAACCTCCATATGCCGCGGGAGCGGCCCAAGAAATGGCAAAAAAGACAAAAACAAAAAACAAAAAAAACACATGAGGCAGGAGTTCTCTTGTGGCTCAGTGAGTTAAGGACCCCGTATTGTCACTGCTGTGGTGAGGGTTTGATCCCTGGCCCCAAGAACTTCCCCATGCTCTGGGTGTGGTCAAAAAAAAAAATACATGAGGCAAAATTGATAGGATTGAAGGGAGAAATAGAAAGATTCACTTTTGTAATTGGAAACTTCAACACTCCTCTGTCAGAAATTGATAAATCAAGCAAGCAGAAGATCAGTAGGCATATAGATGACCTGAACACAACAATCATTCAGTTTGATCTAATTGACATTTAGAATACACCATCCAACACTTAGAATATACAGATTTCCTCAGGATCTCATGAAACATTCATCAAGATAGACCACCATAAACACACATTAACAAATTCAAAAGATTAGACATCATACAGAATACATTCTCAGACCATGATGGCATTAAACTAGAAATCAATAACAGAAAGATTGTTGGAAAATACCCAAATATCTGGAAAACAACGGCTTTCTAAACAACCCAGGAGCCAAAGAAGAAATCTCAAGAGAAATTTTGAGATATTTTGAAGTAAAAATGAAAATGTAATTTATCGCAATTCATGGCATGAGGAGAAAGCAGAGATTAGAAGGAAATTTATAGCCATGAATACATACATTAGAAAGTAAGAATAATCTAAAATCAATAAACTAAGTTCACACTTTAGAAAACTAGAGAAAGAAGAGCAATTTAAGCTTAAAGCAAGTAGAAGAGATAAATAATAAAAATTAGAGCAGAACTCAATAAAATTACAGGAAGATAATAGAAGTCAATAAAACTCAAAACAAGTTTTCCGAAAAGAAAGTAAATCAAATAGGAATTTTAAAACTTTAAAATATGAGAACCAAAAGTTTAAACTATTTGACTAGGTTTAATAGCAGATTAGAGACAGCTTAAACAGAATTGGTGGTATACCAGACGGCAGTTCACAAGAAACCTAGCCCTTCCCTCCAAAAAGTAGAAAAAGGCAAAGGATAAAAAATTCAGGGGTAAAAAAGGGTGAAAAAACAAGGGGTACAATGAGGGGGTCTACTCTTCATTTAACTGAAATCCCAGAAAGAGAAAATAATAGGTCATAAGCCATATTTTAAGAGATTGTAGCTGAAATTTCCCCCAAACTGTTGAAAGATATCAGACCACCAATGCAAGATAACCAACAAATCTCAAGCAAAATATTAAAAAAAAACAAAACAAAACAAAAAAAAAACTAGGAGTTCCTGATGTGGCTCAGTGGTAAGGAACCCGAATATATCCGAATATATACACGAGGCTCAATTCCTGGCCTTACTCAGTGGGTTAAGGATCTGGTGTTGCCATGAGCTGTGGTTTATGCTGCAGATGCAGCTCAGATCCTGCATGGATGTGGCTTTGGAGTAGGCCAACAGCTATAGCTCCAGCTGGACCCCTAGCCTGGGAACTTCCATATGCCACAGACACAGCCCTTAAAAAAGCAAAAAAAAAAAAAAAAAAAAAAACCCTAAAACCTAAAACTAAAACAAAAACTGGAAGTTCCTGTTGTGGCTCAGCAGGTTAAGAACCCAACAAGTATCCATGAGGATGTGGGTTCAAACCCTGGCCTCACTCAGTGGGTTAAAGGATCTGGTATTTCCAAAAGTTGCAGCATAGATCACAGACACAGCTCAGATCTGGCGCTGCCATGGCTGTGGAGTAGACCAGTGGTTATATCTCCCATTTGACTCCTAACCTGAGAACCTCCATATGGCTCAGGTGTGGCCCAAAAAAGACCAAAAAAAAAAGTATGATGAAACTGCAGGGAAAAAAAGACAAAGGAAAAAAATCTTAAAAGCAGCTGTGAATGTGGTGGAGGAGTTATTTCGAAGGAGCAACATTTAGTCTGATAATGAATTCCAAAATAGCAACAGTAGAAGCCAGATAAATGACATCTTATATGTACTGAAAGAAAATAACTGTTATCCTAGAGTTCTATAACTAACAAAATTATCCTTCAAAATGAAGGAGTTGGAGTTCCCATAGTGGATCAGTGGAAAGGAATCTGACTAGTATCCATGAGGACATGGGTTCAATCCCTGGCCTCGAACAGTGGGTTAAGATTCCTGAGCTGTGGTGTAGGTTGCAGACTGGGCTTGGTTCCATGTTGCTGTGGCTAGGGTGTAGGCCAGCAGCTGTAGCTCCAATTCCACCATTGGCTTGGGAAGCTTCATATGCCTTGGGCGTGGCCCTAAAAATATAAATAAATAAATAAATAAATACAAAATGAAGGATTTGCACTTCTGTGTGGGCTATAAGAAACTTAAAGGTGGAGTTCCCGTCGTGGCGCAGTGGTTAACGAATCCGACTAGGAACCATGAGGTTGCGGGTTCGGTCCCTGCCCTTGCTCAGTGGGTTAACGATCCGGCGTTGCCGTGAGCTGTGGTGTAGGTTGCAGATGCGGCTCGGATCCCGCGTTGCTGTGGCTCTGGCGTAGGCTGGTGGCTACAGCTCCGATTCAACCCCTAGCCTGGGAACTTCCATATGCCGTGGCAGCGGCCCAAGAAATAGCAACAACAACAACAACAACAACAAAGACAAAAAGACAAAAAAAAAAAAAAAAGAAACTTAAAGGTAAGTGCTTCCATTCTTTTTTTTTTTTTTTTACTTTTTAGGGCCACACCCATGAGATATGGAGTTTCCCAGGCTAGGGGTCAAATTGGAGCTGTAGCCACTAGCCTATACCACAAAGAGCAACTCCAGATTCAAGCCCAATCCTCAACATACACCACAGGTCACAGCAATGCTGGATCCTGAACCCACTGAGAAAGACCAGGGATCAAACCCTCATCTTCATGGATCCCAGTCAGATTTGTTTCCTTGTGCCACAAAGGGAACTCCAGTGCTTCCATTCTAACAAGAAAATAGCTGGTTTACTATAGAATCATAATTATTTTCTTTTCTTTATTTTATTTATTTATTTATTTATTTATTTATTTATTTATTTATTTCTGTCTTTTCTAGGGCCACGGCCATGGCATATGGAGGTTCCCAGGCTAGGGGTTTAATCAGAGCTACAGCTGCCAGCCTACACCACAGCCGTAGCAATGCCAGATCCAAGCCATGTCTTCGACCTACACCACAGCTCATGGCAACACCAGATCCTTAACTCACTGAGTGAGGCCAGGGATCAAACCCAAAACCTCATGGTTCCTAGTCGGATTGGTTTACCACTGAGCCAGGACAGGAACTCCTCTTTTCTTTTCTTTTTGTCTTTTTAGGGCCAAGCCTGTGGCGTATGGAAGTTCCCAGGCTAGGTGTCGGCTCGGAGCTGCACCACAGCTACAGCAACGCCAGATAGTGTCAGATCCTTAACCCACTGAGCAAGGCCAAGGATTGAACACTCATCCTCATGGATACTAGTCAGGTTTGTTACCACTGAGCCATGATGGGAATTCCCAGAATCCTAATTCTCGAGTGCATCAGAAAGCTAAGGACACAGGGAGCTGATTTCTTTCAGGGCAAATTTAGATAGACACTTCCAGGTTCCTTACATGAAATTTCAACCCTGAGCTCATCAATTTTTGCCACCAAGTCTCCAGAGCATGTAGGAAGAACTAACCCATCCTAAAACATTCCTTATCTCCCTAAAATACTCTATGGCAATAAACTCTTCGTCATCCAGAATTTAGCTTTCTATAAGCAATTGATTACAAGCATCCCCAAACAACGATTTGAAGAATCATCTTGCCACTGCATGTCATGGACTGCCAGCATTCACTTTACCACTACAAACAGTTATTAATGCCTTCAATTTTTTTTTTTTTTTTTTTTGCTTTGTAGGGCCACACCCCTGGCACATAGGGGGTTCCCAGGCTAGGGGTCTAATCAGAGCTACAGCTGTCGGCTTACACCACAGCCACAGCAACGCCAGATCCAAGCTCTTTGGGAACGACTATCTGTACCATATTCCCATCAGCCAATGTTTAATCAAAGAGGCAGAACCACTAGGGATTGTAGCAGCTTTGTTTGAAGTAACTTGGAAAGGAAGCTTCTTTTTCACTCCCACTTCTTTTCCCTGCCACTTTATATCAAGAGTACTAGTATTGGACAATGTCTTAGATTTCACATGAGGGTATGCCCAAATTAAGGGATGTGTGTGTCACTTGTCATAAGGCTACAAGGTTTTCATCCAAACAAAGGACAAGAATGGAACCTGGAATTAAGGTAGAGAGTTCCCATTTCCCCACTCATATTTGTGCTCCATCATTCTTCACCTTGCTCTATGTTCACAAGTCAATGCCTTTGGACTGCATCAACAGAGGCCCTTGATTGCTGACTCCTGGTTGGATCTGTCCGATAGCAGGTATTGGCTAGATGCATATTCCTCTGGCTCCTTCCCTGACAGGCTGTGAAAGGACAAACATTTCTATTCCTTCACCTGTCCACACCTTTATAAATATCTCCTTCATTAAACTTTTACTCAGAGTAAGTAAAAATTATTTACTCTGATTGAATGTGTCATATGTTTCAGGCCAAGTTCAAGACATCAGACTGTACAAAGATGAAGAGAAAGTTAGTAAACTAAAATATGCTTCAAAAGAAAATATCTAGAATGAAGTGTAGAGAGACAAAAGAATGGAAACTACAAAAGATAAAGGAAAACCTTAGAATGTACCACAAGAAATTCTAACATAAATTTGCTTGTAATCCCAGAAAGAAGAGGAGCAAGAAAGTTGGGGCAGAGTCAATATTTAAAGAGATAATGTCTGAGATTATTTCAAAGCTGATGAAAGCCATCAGCCCATGTATGCAAGAAGCCCTTTTATTGAAGAGAATAAATAAAAAGAAATCCCTCCTAAGTCATAGCCTACTGAAACTGTGGACAAAGACAGGTTACCTACAAAAGAGTAGCAAGAATACTGACAGATAAGATCTCCCCTCAAAAAGAAGAAGAAAGTGGATTAAACACGCACTATCTTAAATTTGCTCCTAGGATCCATCTGCCTGTCTCCACCCTGTTTTCTGTCCCAAGATACTGACCTAAATGGACCACATCAATCAGCTCCCTATTCCCCTGGATTCTGTTTACATTAGGATGAAGGTAATATCTAGAAAGAGATCAGAGGGAGGGAATGAGAAGAATGAGGAGAGGGTATCAATTTTCCCAGCTTCTTCCGTGTGAAGAGTTCAGGGTGTCTGCTTCCCCCGGCACACATGTGCCAGAGGAAACATGTAAAGGGGTATATTTGTAGTCACAACATTCATGACAATCCAAGACTGGGGATAATCCAAAATCCAGGTTTCTTTGCTTTTCTTTACAGTGCTATAAAGCATGCATCATGGCCAAAAAGAAAATGAATATTAGTTACCTTTGGGAAGAAGATGTGACTGAGGACACAATAAAGCTTCTAAGGTATGGAAATGTTCCATTTCTTTTTTTCTTTCTTTTTTTTTTTTTTTGCCTCATTTTATGGAAATGTTCCATTTGTTGACCTGGGTTACACGGGTGTTCATTTTGCGATCATTTATTAAGCTCTTCATTTTTGCTTTATGCACATGTCTGTTTTTCATATTTCACAATTTGCAAAGATCTTAAAAAGGAAATAAACACAATGAAGTGATAAAGATGGCAGGGGAATTATGGAAGGTGCAGAGAAAGAAGACTTTTCTGAGCATATCTTTATATAGGCTTGACTTTCGAACAGTGTAAATATTTTACATATTCAAAAATAAAGATGTATCAAAATAGAAATAAAAATAAAATCCTCTCACTGAAAATGAACAGGGAGTGGCTGGTGGCTCAGCGGGTTAAGGGTCCAGCATTGTCACTGCTGTGGTGTGGGTTTGATCCCTGGCTGGTGAACTTCTGCATGCTGCTGTTATGGTCACTAAAATCAGTTCTTACTAAAAGCGACCAAGTCTCTTTGGAGCAATGGCTGTTTCCATGTCTAGGCCAAAGAATAAAAAAATTACTCTGGGAATTCCCGTTGTGGCACAGCGGGAATCAAATCTGACCAGTATCTGTGGGAATGTGGATTCGATCCCTGGTCTCACTCAATGGGTTAAGGATCCGGCGTTGCCATGAGCCATGGTGTAGGATCACATAGATTGGCTTGGATCTGGCGTTGCTGTGGCTGTGGCTGCAGCCCGCAGTTACAGCTCTGATTTGACCCCTGGCCTGGGAACTTCCATATGTGCAGGCATGGCCCTAAAAAGCAAAAGAAAAGAAAAGAAAAGAAAATGTACATCTTGAAATGATGGAAAGCAATGGAACTCTCAGTGATTAATGGGAAGTTTCAAAAGGAAACAAGAGCTGCTTTAAAGGAGGTTTCACTTTGGGACAATTTGAATATCAAAAGAATAATTACTGCGATGGACTGATACACACTGAGCATGCAAAAATCCATACTTCCATAGTAATGTTCAAACAAGAAAAATCATAAAAAATATTTTAAAAAAACTTGGAGTTACCTGGTGGCTCAGCAGGTTAAGGATCCAGTATTGTCAGTACTGTGGCTCTGGTTACTGCTATGATGTAGGTTTGATTCCTAGCCAAGGAACTTTTGGGCACAGCCAAAAAAGAAAACAACAAACTTATTTGCTACTCTTGGAGGTAACTATTATACCAACTCATTACTCTGCAAATTAATAAAGAGAAGAAACTAAGAATATATACTACCTTTCCAGTTAGAATTGTATTTCAGGGTAACTAAGCCTAGTTGATGAGAAAATGCTCTCTTTTTTTGTTTTGGTTTTTGTCTTTTTAGGGCTGCACTCAAGTCATATGGAGGTTCCCAGGCTAGGGGCTAAATTGGAGCTGTAGCTGCTTGGCCTACACCACAGCCACAGCAACATGGGAACTGAGCCGCATCTTTGACCTACACCACAGTTCACGGCAATACTTAACCCACTGAATGAGGCCAGGGATCAAACCCATATCCTCACGGATACTAGTGGGGTTCGTTACTGCTGAGCCATGACAGGAACTCCTGAGAAAATGCTCTTTATGAAGTAATATCAGCTAATCAGTGTTAAAGGAATGATAGAATTAGAAAAGCCACCTTTTTAGTCAAGGATCATCAATGAATGGCAAAACCTTAGACGTAAAATTGATGGGGAACTAGATATTCTCACAGTGCCAAATATCTTCCCATGGATTACACACATACTAGTCACAAGAGGAAATCATAACTTGATGATAGAGCACTGTTCATGCTAATTTCTTCTTTCTTCTTTTTTTTTTTTTTTTTTTTGTCTTTTGTTGTCTTTTGTTGTTGTTGTTGTTGCTATTTCTTGGGCCGCTCCCGCGGCACATGGAGGTTCCCAGGCTAGGGGTCGAATCGGAGCTGTAGCCACCAGCCTACGCCAGAGCCACAGCAACGAAAGATCCGAGCCGCGTCTGCAACCTACACCACAGCTCACGGCAACGCTGGATTGTCAACCCACTGAGCAAGGGCAGGGACCGAACCCGCAACCTCATGGTTCCTAGTCGGATTCGTTAACCACTGCGCCACGACGGGAACTCCCTAATTTCTTCTTTCTTTTTTCCTTCCTCCCTCCCTCCCTCCTTCTTTCTTTCTTTCCTTCTTTCTTTCTTTCTCTCTTTCTCTCTTTCTTTCTTTCTTTCTTTCTTTCTTTCTTTCTTTCTTTCTTTCTTTCTTTCTTTCTTTCTTTCTTCCTCCCCTCCCTCCTTCCTTCTTTCTTTCTTTCTTTCCTTCCTTCTTTCTTTCTTTCTTCCTTCCTTCCTTCCTTCCTTCCTTTCTTTCTTTCTTTCTTTCTTTCTTTCTTTCTTTCTTTCTTACGTCTTTTCTAGAGCTGCACCCACGGCATATAGGGGTTCCCAGGCTAGTGGTCTAATGGAGATGTAGCCACCGGCCTACACCAGAGCCACAGCTATGTGGGATCTGAGCTGCGTCTGTGACCTACAGACGTCAAATCCTTAACCCCTTGAGCAAGGCCAGGGATCAAACCCGCAACCTCATGGTTCCTAGTTGGATTTGTTAACCACCGCGCCACCAAGGGAACTCCAGTTTATGCTAATTTAAAGAGAATTAAGAAATGTAACCAGATGCAATATTGGGTTTTTTTTATTTAATGATTTTTATTTTTTCTATTATAGTTGGTTTGCAGTGTTGGTTTTTGATTGACTCCTATTTTAAACAAAACAGTGGATAAAAGTCATTTGTGGAAAAAATTTGAGATATTTGAATATGAACTAAGCATTAAACAATATTTGGCAATTATTGTGAATTTTGCTACATGTCAAAATGGCATTTTAGTTATATGGGAAAATATCCTTATTTCTTGGAGATGCGTGTTGGAACATTTAGAAGGGAAATATAATGTCTACTGGCTACTTTTAAGTAAAAAATAAAAAGAAGCGAATATGGCAATAGTATCAATAACTGGTAAGTCTAGGTAATGATTGTATGAGTATTTATTATGCACTACTATCCTTTTTTTGTATTTTGTAAATTTTTTACTAAAGAGCAAAAGTAAAATGATCTTTTTTTTTTTTTTTTTTTTTTTTTTTGTCCTTTTAGGACCAAACCTGTGGCGTATGGAGGTTCTCAGAGCTGCAGCTGCTGGCCTACACCACAGCCACAGCAATGCAGGATCCTTAACCCACTGAGTAAGGCCTGGGATTGAACCCATGTCCTTGTAGATACTAGTTGGGTTCGTTAACCACTGAGCCATGATGGGAACTCCTAAAACGATCAATTTAGAACTTTGGAAAGCTCACTCCTGAGCTTATTGTGTGACAAGAATGGAAACAAAAGACTAGTTAGATGATTACTGCAATAGTGTCATGAAAGAGCAGAGTGGTTGGACAGTGAGTGTGGAGAGAAGTAGACTGATGAAAGATATATTTTGCAAGTGGAAACTTTAAGGTTTTGATAGATTTGAAGTGGACGCGTGTGACAGAAAGGCGAATCAAGGCTAATAACAAAAGTGAATATGGGAGTTCCCATTGTGGCTCAGTGGGTTAAGAACCCAACTAGTATCCATGAGGATGCAGGTTCAATCCCTGGCCTTGTTCAGTGGGTTAAAGATCCAGCATTGCCATGAGCTGCGTGTAGGTAGCAGATGTGGCTCTGATCTCACGTTGCTGTACCTGTGGGGTAGGCTGTAAGTTACAGCTCTGATTTCAACCCCTAGCCTGGGAACTTCCATATGCAGCAGGTGCAGCCCTAAAAAGAAAGGGAAAAAAGTGAATATGTATCAAGTGTTTAGTATATGTCAGTGCAGTGGTTTTTCTAAGTGAGCCCCAAGAATTTAATTTCTGTAATCTTCACAACCACCTGTGAGGCAGTACAGATGGGGAAATTTGGCTCCGGGAGGTTAAGCAACTTGTCCAAAGTTAGGCTCTAGTAGGTGGCATTGCTAGAACTGGAATCCAAGCACGCACACACACGCGGCACCATTCCTGCTCTTAAGGATGACATCAGTACCACTAATTAAGATGCGAAAGAGTGTGTATCTATTCACTTTTATATTACTCATCTTAAGGTTTCTACGTATATTTCCTGGCTTTCAGGCAACTATAACACTTTTTGCCAACTCTTCCACTGGGTGAGAGAGGTGGTGGCCCCTGGGGAGAAGCATGTGTCAAGGTGAGGCCAAGTAGGAATTCTAGTGAGGCGCCTACTATTTGGCGTAGGAGGGATGGGGTGGGTAGGACCCCCGCTACGACAGTGCTCTTACGCCACAAATGACGCAAATCAGCGCAAGAGCTGGGGGTGGAAATACCGTCACCACCCGCCCGGGGTTGGCAGAGTTGCGGCGAGAAAGGCGTGTAGACCCCGCCTCGGTGGGTGGGGAGTGGCAAGCCCCGCCTCAGCCCCTCTGGCAGGCTCCTGCCAGCGTCGCTGCAGCTCTGGCAGCGGAGCTGGAGCGTGGAGCCCGGAAGGATGCGGCGCCCGCGGCGGCCTGGGGGTCCTGGGGGATCTGGGGGTCTCCGGGTGCTCCTCTGCCTGCTGCTGCTGGGCAGCCGCCTGGGAGGCTGCAACGCCATTAGTGCCCACGGTCAGGAGGAAACGGGGGGTGGGGGGCGGCGGGCTGGAGGATGGGCCCGGGAGCAAAACTCGGTGGGGGTGGGGGTGGGGTGGGGGAAGTGTCACGAAGGTAGGCAGCTCAGGTAGAATGCGTGTGTGGCGTGGGGTAGGGGAGGCACCGTGAGATGAGGAAGAGGAGAGGGCGTCTGAGAGGAAAGGGGCGTAGGCCCGGAGGTGGGGCTGGGAACCCGGGGGCGGGACCTAAAGGAAGCAGGTTCAGGGGACGATTGCGGTTTGGGAGGAAGAAACAGGGGTGCCTAGGGACAGAGGGGCCCAGAGACGGGATACAAGACCACAGGAGAAGCAAGTCGCTCTGAGGCGCCAAAGCGGCGCCCCGCGCTGAGGGCTGGAGGTGGGGGGAGGGAGCCAGAGGGAACCCAGATCTCCGGGCGGTAGAAGTCGGGCCCGCGAGCACCGGGGTCCCAGCTTTCCGTAGAGGATCAAGTCGAGGGAGGGGCCAGGCTTTCCCTTTCAACCTGGAGAGGCCCATTGCTGTAATCTGATCTCCGATAAGAGGGGGGCCGAAGGGGGAGGGGGCAGAAGAGGGTGGAGAGGGAAGGGTCGTCTCCCGTCCCCCTCCTCACAGCCAGGCCTGGTGCTGACTCACGACGGAGCGGACTGAGACAGTCAGCGCTGACTCACGGGCAGGGGGTGGGGGTTGGGGGCGGGGGGCTCCTAGGGGAAGGGGCGCAGCATCGCCGTCTGGCGTCCTCCTTCCTCACCAGGCTTGGAGGCCAATGCAAGGTACTTCCCGTGGCGCTGCGGGTGGGTAGGGTGGACGATGAAGGCTGGAATGGCGGAGAGGTCAAGTCCCGTGGCGACTCCTCACCCTGTCACCCTTCCTCCCCCCTAACTTCTTCCAGGCGAGCCCTCAGCGTCACCGGGCTCAGAGCTTCAGCACCGCGAACAGCGCCCGCAGCACTGAGGCCTTGGACTCTAGGGAGAGTGCAGGGAGCATTGCCTTAGGGGCACCCCATTTTACCCCTTTCCCATGCGAAGGGGAAGCACGCTAAGCTTTCCATCTCTTCTGAGTCCCAGGCCATCATAAGATGCTGCTGGAGGATTTGGAGAGTCCCTTTCCTCTCAGAATTTGGCCAAAAACTACCCCATAGTCATTGGATGAGAGTAGAAGCTTATGATTCTCCACTATCACTAGCCCCAGGCACCTGGAGGGCTTCTTCTTCTCATTACTCAGTTTGGCAAACTGAGACTTTTAGGAAAAGGGTCCAGATTCAGAGATCTTTAAAATCCAAAGCCAGATCCTGTGCTTTTTCTCTTAAGAATTCTAGGCCTCTTCCTTCCTCTCCCCCGAGCTTAAAGCCTTCCTTGAAAGGAAAGAATGGGTCCCATCTGCTTCCCCCTTTCATAGCCTGTTCATCCATCTGACCAGTCTATGTGTGTGGGTGTCTGAGCCTCTACTCACCTGTCCTCTACAGGCTGTCTGTTTGACCGCAGACTCTGCTCTCACCTTGAAGTCTGTATTCAGGGTGAGTGAGGCCCAAACATAGGACTGACAAGAAGGGGGGGTGCACAATAAAAAAGAAATGGGGGAGGCCTGGAAGGGAGAAGGGGAACCAGGCTTGGGGAGAAGGGGGACTGGCCTGAAGCAAAGAGAGGAGATAGAGGGAGTGCTGTCTATTTGCAACCTGGCCTTTGGCAGGCCTCTTGTCCCAACCCCCTGCTGACACCACTTTTGTGTTCTTAGATGGCTTGTTTGGACAGTGCCAGGTGGGAGTGGGGCAAGCCCGGCCCCTTTTGCAAGTCACTTCCCCAGTTCTTCAACGTTTACAAGGTGTGCTTCGACAGCTCATGTCGCAAGGTGAGGTGTAGGTGCCCGGGAGGAGAGAGACTGCAACTTGGATAGATAAGGGTGGGGGAAACAGGGGCCACCTGACTCAAGCATTTCTTTCAAGGGACAAATATCACACCCACTCTGCAGCATCACCTTCCCAGATCTTGCTAGAGAAGGAGGCAAGAAAAGTGGGGAAGGAACTCTAGAGATAGGCTGTTCACTTAGACTCTCTGGAGGAATCTAGAGGAGGCTTCTAGAAGAAGTCACTGAAAGAGGACAGCATCTATCTCATTAGGACCAGCCCACTCTCTGGAACTGACTGAGTACTCCAGAGCCATGAGTCCTGGAGTCCTCAGCCAGGAGAACACCTCACTCACCCAGTTCTCTCGTTCAATCAATATTTATCAGGTCCTCCAATATGGCAAACATAGTTTTAGGTTCTTAGGATGTATCAGGGAGTAAAACAAACAAAGATTTTTGCCTACTGGGGTTTATATTCGGGGGGTGAAGGGACAGAATACAGTATATAAATTAAAAGACATTAGTATGTTAGAAGATGACAAGAGCCATGGGAAAAACACATATTACAACAAGATAAAGGGATCAGAAGTGGGGACGTAGGAAGCTCCAATATGAAATTGGGTGGTCAAGATAGACGTTATTGAGACTATGAAATTCGCACAAAGCTAGAACAAAAGCCCTAGCAGGAGCAAGAATTTAAGGGACACCGTGGAGAACACCTCCTCAGTGTGGCTGTAAAAGAGTGATGGAGAGGCAGAGTAGAAGATGCAGTTAGGGAGGTAATGGAGGAAGGGATGCTCTTGGATTTTATAAGAGAATGTATGGACATTGGCTTTAGTCTGAATAAAAGAGGAAACCATCACAAGGTTTGAGCATAGGGGTGTATGATTTCACTTCTACTTTTAAAGGACCACTCTTAACTGCTGTGTTGAAAATAGAATGTAGGGAATCAGGGGTAGAAACACTAAACACTAAAAGCTACCACAATTGGAGTTCCCATCGTGGTACAGCAGAAACAAATCCTACTAGGAACCATGAGGTTGCGGGTTTGATCCCTGACCTTGCTCAGTGGGTTAAGGATCTGGCGTTGCTGTGGCTGTGGCATAGGCTGGTGGCTACAGCTCTGATTAGACCCCTAGCCTGGGAACCTCCATATGCCACGGGTGTGGCCCTAAAAAGACAAGAAAGGCAAAAAAATAAAATAACAGCTACCACAGTAACTCCTGTAAGAATAAGTTTGGACCAGGGTGATTATAGGAGGTAATGAGAAAAGACAAAATTCTGCATGTATTTTTAAGGTAATGAGTATGCTTTCATGAAATATTGGATAGGGCCATGAAAGAAAGTGGGGAGCAAAGGGTGACACCCAGGTCTTGTTGCCTGAACATCTAGGCTGACAGACATGTAATCAACTATGCAGAAGGGGAAATGGTGTTCAGTTTTGAATATATAGGTTTAAGATATCCATTTAAGGAGTTCCTGTCGTGGCTCAGTGGTTAATGAATCCAACTAGGAACCATGAGGTTTCGGGTTCGATCCCTGGCCTTGCTCAGTGGGTTAAGGATCCGGCGTTGCTGTGAGCTGTGGTGTAGATTGCAGACGCAGCTCGGATCCCTTGTTGCTGTTGCTGTGGCCCCTAGCCTGGGAATCTCCATGTGCTGAGGGAGCGGCCCTAGAAATGGCAAAAAGACCAAAAAAAAATCCACTTAGGTAGAGCAGGAAATTGAGTTTATAAGATTGGGTTTTGAAAGAGAGACAGGTCTGCAGTGGAAGTATAACTTTGGAATTCTTTGGCATATAGATGGTAATTAAACCCAGGAGGTGGGTAAAATAACCGAAGGATTGAGTGTTTATGAAGAAGGGCCCTAAAGAATTTTACAGAGACTGAGAGGGGAAACCAGTGAGGTAGGAGGAAAAACAAGAGTGTTTGGTGTCCTAGAAGCTAAGTGAAAGTATATCAAGGAGAAAGGAGTGATCAATGGTGTCAAATGATGGTGGCAGGTTAGGTAAGATGAGGTCTGAGAACTGACCCTGGATTTAGATATGCAGAAGCCACTGGCGATCCTTTCTTTATTTTTTACTTTTTATTTATTTATTTATTTATTGTTTTTTAGGCCTGTACCCGAGGCATATGGAAGTTCCCAGGATACAGGTCAAGTTGGAGCTGTAGCTGCTGGCCTCCACCACAGCCACAGAAATGCAGGATCCAAGCCACGTCTTTGATCTACACCACAGCTCAGAGCAACACCAGATCCTTAACCCACTGAGCAAGATCAGGGATCGAACCTGCATCCTCATGGATGCTAGTTGGATTCGTTTCCGCTGAGCCACAACAGGAAATTTGACACTGGTGAACTTGATGAAAGCAGTTTTGGTAGAATAGTTGGGACTAAAATCCGGAATAAAGTAGACTAAGAGGGAGTGGGAGGAAAGGAATTGGACACAGCCAGTATAGATAACACTTCCAGAGAGTCTTAATGTGAATTTTAAAAAAGCAAAGAAATGGGGCGATAGCTGGAAAGGAAGGTGGGATCAAGCAATATTTTTATGAAATGGCATCATTGTTATATGCTAATTGGAATGATCCAATAGAGAACAGAGAAAAGATGATGTAGGAAATAAAGGAGAACTGTGAGGAAGAGATTCTTGAGTAGGTAGTAGGAGATGAAATCTAGGGCTCAAGTGGAGGAATTGGCCTTATATAGGAACACAGATCCTTCATCTAATGTTAATAGACAAAAAAGGCAGGTATGGACACTATAGATTCCAGGATATGAGATAAGAGCAGTACAGATTATTCATCCAGAAGCAGGGGGGAAGGAAGGGGAAATGGGGCGGAGAGTGGAAGACTATTCCTTTATAACAGGTGACTGACCTTTCCTGAGAGCAGAGCTTCACGGATGGAAATGGTCAAACAGGAGATTCTGCCTCAAGATAAAATGATGTCGATGAACGTTTGAAATAAGGAGTAGAGGGCTTTGGAGTTTCCCAAGCAACTTTCAGTTCCCTGATTGCACTTAATCTTTTCTGTAGACCCACCAAGTATGTATTATGGCCACTTTACAAATAAAGAAAACTAAGGTTCAGGATCAACAAAAAGAAGAGGAATAATAATTATGATGATGATGATAATAATAGCATTTATTAAAATCTCACTGTGTCAGGTACTAACTGTTTTATATGGTTATATTTTGATTATCACAACCATCTTAGTAGGTATGAACCCCATTTTTCAGATAAGAGAACAGATAGGTTCAGGCAAAATCACACAATTAGTACACGGCAGAGGATTTAAACCCAGTCTCGCCGGAGGCAGTCTCATTCCCAAATCTGTATCCGAGGGTGAGAAATGATCACCCAGCGGGTCTTCCTTCCTCTGCCCCTCTGCCAAATTCAACACTCTTCAGGGGAGGAGGTATGTATTTGATGTACTGGTCCCTGTTACTGGGCCCTCAGATGGTCCCAAGCCAACCTCACCCTCTCCTGTCCCCTGGCAGGATTGTCCTGGCACGATGACCTCACCCAGTATGTGATCTCCCAGGAGATGGAGCGCATACCCAGGCTTCGCCCCCCAGAAGCCCCAGCAAGGGACAGGTAGGCATATACTGTCTCATCAACTCCCACACGGCAAGGCCGGTGGGTCTGTGGTCTTCCTGATGCACCGAGGGACGTGGGCATGGAGACCCGCAGGCTGAGGCATGGGTAAAGGGGTCCTGGAGTGGACATCTGACAGTCACATGCCCAACATGAGCTGAGCTCATCTCCAGGGATCCAGCAAAACAGGGGCATCAGGGAGTTCCCGTCATGGCTCACTGGTTAACGAACCCGATTAGAATCCATGAGGACGCGGGTTCAATCCCTGGCCTTGCTTTGTGGGTTAAGGATCTGGCATTGCTGTGAGTGGTGGTATAGGTCGCAGATGCAGCTCAGATCCTGTGGCTGTGGTGTAGGCTGGCAGCTGCAGCTCCAATTCGACCCCTGGCCTGGGAACCTCCCTATGCCACGGGTGCGGCCCTAAAAAGACAAAAGACCAAAAAATAAAATAAAACAGGGGTATTGGAAAATGTTTTGAAACATTTGGACATCTGACATTTTCAAAGACACATCAAACTAGTCCTCATGGAACCAAACTAGGAGTTTGTCCAACCGAAGTTGTTTAATCTTCAGTTTTATTACTATGTGGAAATGCACATGGTAGGTAGAAATGCATATGTGCTTAGGGCTTCTAAAGGCGTCATTCAGACCTCGTAAAGCAGGGCACAGTAAATGAAGGCTTGGGATTCAGGTGATACCAGATGAAGAAGGCAGAGTGGGGCGGTCGGGGGAGCAGAGTGAGGGGTCACAGTACCGGATGTTTGAACGTGTACTTGGGGCCATGCAGGCAAGGGCAACGGGGCAAGCTGCAGCCACAGTTCATCTGGAGGCTCCCAGCTGCGTTCCCCTGCTCCCATTTGCGCCTTCTCCATCTCTAACCTCATGCTTCACCAGCTCTGCTGCTGTGTTTCAGGGACCCAGGCATGCTTACCAGGGAGGCAATGACCTCTGCCCCAAGCTTGGCCTCCAGCCTTCCTCTCACTACTCTCTCTTCTCCTGAGGCCACCTCATCTCTTCAGAGGTCAAGCTCACTCTATGCTACGCCTGACTGGTCCCACCACCTCTGCCTCATGGGCTCTACACACCTTTGCCCCACACAACCAATACACACACACACACACACACACACTTTGCTTTCCTCCCCAGATCTGGCTTGGTGCCCAGGAGACCTGGTCCCGCTGGGGAGCTGCTTTTACAGGGCATCCCCACTGGCTCCGCCCCTGCTCCCCAGCATCGGCTTCCTCGACCTCCAGTAGGTGGGAGCGGAGCTGGGGCCAGCTCCCCCCTGTCCCCTCTGCAAGCTGAGCTGCTGCCCCCTCTCTTGGAACATCTGCTGCTGCCCCCACAGCCCCCCCACCCCGCCCTGAGTTATGAACCTGCCCTGCTGCAGCCCTACCTGTTCCATCAGGTGAGCTCTGGACGCTGGCCCCACCTCAACCCCAATCCCCCAGCCCTGATGTCTGCTCTTATCTGGATCTCTGGTTTCCCACAGTTTGGCTCCCGAGATGACTCCCGGGGCTCAGAGAGCTCACCAGGGATGGTCAGTGTCGGCCCCCTGCCCAAGGCTGAACCCCCTGCGCTCTTCAGCAGAACTGCCTCCAAGGGCATGTTTGGGGCTCACCCTGGCCACTCCTATGGGGACCCTCCAGGGCCTCCACCTGCTCAGCTTTTCCAGGAGTCAGGGCTGCTCTATCTGGCCCAGGAGCTGCAAGTGCCCAGCAGGGCCCAGGCACCAAGGCTGCCAGAGCAAGGGGGCAGCAGCCGGGCAGAGGACTTGTCAGAGGGCTACGACAAGGAAGGACGAGAGGGTCGCAGGGAGAAGCCTCCTTCCCCAGCAGAGCAGCCAGGTAACCATCCTTGGCATCCACACCCTGCTCGTGGGGCTGCTTTCTGGGAGTGGTGCTGGGAGGGGATGGGTCTTTCCTATCTACACATTGGTTAATTTGCCCTTAAAGTCATTAGTACATTTAGCTGATGTCTTCCAACCAGCTGCTCTATGCCAGGCACTAGGTAGGCAGTGGGGATATAGTGGGAGGTGGAGCTGACATGTTTCTTCTCCACCTGGGGAATCAAGGAGTCCCTACTGGGCTTGAAGTTTGGTCTTGGCCCCAGGAAGATCTTTCCTCCAAAGCGTGGACAAGGGTGGGAAAGGGAGGGCAGCTGGTGTTTAAGAAGTTCTTAAATGTGCCAGTGCCCTCCCACCCCCCAAATGCATCCCCAAGTTCATCTCGACACCAGCCCTAAGCTCTATGTGTGTCTGACTCCCAGCAGACGCAACTCTGCAGAGACTGGCAGCAGTGTTGGCGGGCTACGGGGTGGAGCTGCGTCAGCTGACGCCTGAGCAGCTCTCCACCCTCTCGACCCTGCTGCAGCTGCTGCCCAAGGGCCCAGGACGAAATCCGGGTGAGTGTCCAGGCAGAGAGACCAGCAGCTGCAGCCCCACAGAGGCCTCTTGCCCCACTTCTCAAGGCCACAATAAGCAGCCTAGAGGGGAAGGTCCAAGGTCAGGGAGGGAGTTCTTTTGAGATATGGGGTCATTACCAGCCAAGGGCAGGGGATGAAGGGCGAGGGATGGAGAGCTGAGGAGTTAGACCAGGAATGGCCTGGAGGATGGAAGTAACAAAAAGGAAGCCAACATGTCAACAGGAGGGTGTGAGCTGGGATCAGGAGGCACTGAGAAGGCTGGTGGAAGATAAGAAGGACCTAAGAAGGGGCGTGGCCAATGGAAAGGAGAAGCCAATGATAGACCAGTAGAGGGAGGACCGAACAAAGAATAGCTTTGAGAGGCGAGGCCAAAAAACAGAGGGTGGATTTGATAAAACAATGAATTGCAAGGCAGAGGCACAGATCCTCTTAGGATGAGGCCAACGACACTGTGGGGAAAGAGGCCACAGCAGATGCAACAGGCTCAGGGCCTCTGGCCCTTTCTCCCACCTGCGCCGTGTGGACCTTGGCCTTGGCGCTTTGCCCAGAGTCTTGTTTTTCCTGTCTCTGCAGGAGGGGTTGTAAACATCGGAGCTGACGTCAAGAAAGTGAGTTTGCGGCACTTCCCTGACCCCCAAGTGCCCCGTGGCAGCAAAGCCCCGTGGCCGAAATCTAAACCTTAGGATCAGCACCCAGAATCTGTATCCTCCAAACCCTGATTTTAGGGGGACCAAGGCCCAGAGGCTGCAAGTCATTGTCTAAGGTCTCACCTCAAGTGGAAGACAGCTGGGACCAGAAGCCAGAATTCTTGATTCACTGCTTTTTCCATTGCAGTCATTTCAGACCACACTCTGAGGATCCCTAGGGATAGGGGGAGACTTGAGCAGGCAGGCTCCTGACCCCCGTGCAGCTTGAGGCAGACTATCTCTTTCACATGTTGGACTTCTAAGATTTTGTGGCTAAACAAACATCAAAAAACCATTACCTGCCTGTCCATCTTCTCCCCTAACCCCAGCTTTCCTCACTCCAGACCTTCTCCTCCCCACTCCAGCCCCATCCTTTGAATTATTACTGATCATGACTAATCTCTCATTCAGTCCTTTATTCATTCATCCATCCATTCATTCATTCATCCACTTGGCTCCTTTTCCTGGATGCCTTTCTGTACCCAGTGCTAACCTGGACGTGGGGATAGAAAGAGAAACAAGTCCTAAGTGCCCCTGTGGGAGCTCAGGGTCCGGGGTGTGGACCCCCTGCCCCCAGCGCCTCCACTGTCCGGAGACCATACCTCTCGCCTCATTCCTTAGCAGACAATGGAGGAGCAGGTGCAGAGCATAGACACAGCCGAGCCTCCACCTGTCACGCCCTCCCTGCCTGGATCCCCCACTGCTGGCCCCACCTCCAATAAAGCCCAGCAGGACCTGAGCTCTGGATCCTCTGAGCCTCCCAAATTGGCCAGCCCCCCTGCCACACCCGTCCTGCTGGAGAAGAAAAGTTCACTGGGCCAGAGCCAGCCCACGGCAGCAGGGCAGCCCTCAGCTCGGCCATCATCAGAGGAATATGGCTACATTGTTACCGACCAGAAGTAAGGGCTCTGGCCTGGGGCAGCCTCCCAGTCCCCTGGAGGGTCAGGGTGGCCTGCCTGGCAGGAAGCAGAGAGCAGAAGTGCAGAAGTGAAGTAGACGGGTGGGTGGGGGGGTGGGAGGGGGGTGGCCAAGAAAGTCCCCACTGGCGTCTGTCTTCCTCCTCCCCACCTCCAGGCCCCTGAGTCTGGCAGCAGGAGTGAAGCTGCTGGAGATCCTGGCTGAGCACGTGCACATGTCCTCAGGCAGCTTCATCAACATCAGGTGGGGCTGGTACCTGGCTGGGCAGCAGGGATCTTGCAGGTAGCTTGATGGGGGAGGTGGCTGGAGGGTCTCAGAGAAGGAGGGTAGGACAAGCTCTGGGTAAAGGGCCAAGGTCGGGTCAAAGATATTTGCAGCTGCACTGAAGGTACAACCACACTTAGTCCTGCTGCTGACCCAATCTGGTATCTTCCCAGCCTCAAACACCCCTGTATGGCACCTCTGATTGGTTTTAGCCCCATCTTCTAACGGGGAGAGGGCCAGAGTGGACCTCTCACTTTGAATCTGGGGTCTGTGGCTGGTGAGGCGGTAACATACCTCCTCTTCGGCAGTGTCGTGGGACCAGCCCTTACCTTCCGTATCCGGCACAATGAACAGAACCTGTCTTTGGCTGATGTGACCCAGCAAGCTGGTAAATACTTCCTGGCCCAGCCCTAATAGAATATACCCAGGCCTGTGGCTGATGCGCCCATTGAAATAGTCCCAGCCCACATGGGTCCTGCCTGCTCCCTGGCAGAGCATGACATGGGGTGGAGACCACACGGGGCTGGAGAGAGTCTGACCTTCGGCCTCCCTGCAGGACTGGTGAAATCTGAACTGGAAGCACAGACGGGGCTCCAGATCTTGCAGACAGGAGTGGGACAGGTATGAGCTCACTGGAGAGTCATTCAAAGCCCCACTAGAGATGAAGGCAAACTTGACAGGCGAGCAGGAGCTGAAATATATCTGGCTGGTCCACCACTTTGCCAAAGCAGCCCTCCCCATGCAGTTCTCCACATGACCAGCAGATGACCTCAGCGGCTCCTGCTCCCTGTAGGTCCAGCCTTCTGTAGGAAGGTAGCATGCCTGGAAGACCTATCCTGAGCTGTCCATAGATCTTCTGGAGCAAAGTTTCTAAATTTGAAGGGGAAACCTTACACAGAAAGGACATTAAACTCAAAATATGTTTCTATTCGGCATCCAACCCTGATGCCTCACATTCTACTCTTTGACCCCTTGGATCTCGCTATATTTTTCGATATCCATTTTTAAATGCAAACTCCTAGGTAGGGTCACCTGCTAAGTCTCTGGAAATGCAGTGTGCTTGACTTGGTCCAGTGAGGATTGAGAATGAGGGTCTCGGGTCTATCTGAGTCCTTCTGCCCGTACCACCTTGCCCCTGCCTCCCAGCTCTGCCCCAGGAGATACCCTCGCAGGGAGTATGGCGAGGGACAGGAGTGAGAAGCTGCTGCTAAATCCATGCCTCCCACCGCCACCACTGCCACTGCCCCTCTTGATTCTATAACCTTGTTCCCACAGAGGGAGGAGGCGGCCGCCGTCCTTCCCCGACCGGTCCACAGCCCCTCTCCCATGCGCTCCGTGCTGCTCACTCTGGTGGCCCTGGCGGGTGTGGCCGGGCTGCTCGTGGCCCTGGCAGTGGCTCTCTGTGTGCGGCAGCATGCCCGGCAGCGGGACAAGGAGCGCCTGGCCGCCCTGGGACCTGAGGGCGCCCATGGTGACACTACCTTCGAGTACCAGGTGTGCATCCCTAAGAGCTTGTTGATGAGAGTGAGTGGAAAGGCTTGGGAGAGTGGTCTCACATGGGATAAGGGTGGGGAATTGGGTGGGAATGAGCGCCCATCCCTGGGAATGTCCAGGCAGAGGCTGGAGAAGCCCCTCTGGGGGTCTTGTGGGGGTGATTTGGAATGAATGGAAATTGGGACCAGATGGTTCCTGAAATTCTCTCCCAGGCTACAATTCTGGGGTTCTAGGATTCTGCTCTGTAATACCTGAGGTTGCCATAGGCACCACCCAAGCAGTATAGCCCTGAAAAGGATGAGAGCCAGGGCAGAAGACCCTACCCTGGAGGAGATGGGTCCATTCAGAATCAATCAAGGATGGAGTTCCTGCTATGGTCAGCAGTAACAAACCCAACTAGCATCCACGAGGATTCGGGTTCAGTCCCTGGCCTCGCTCAGTGGGTTAAGGATCCAGCATTGCCGTGTGCTGCGGCACAGGTCACAGATGTGGCTTGCATCTGGGGTTGCTGTGGTGGTGATATAGGCTGGCAGCTGCAGCTCTGATTCGGCCACTAGCCTGGGAACTTCCTTATGCCGTGGGTGTGGCCCTAAAAAGCAAAAAAAAAAAAAAATCAATCAAGGACAAGTCCAGGGACTCTGTTGAACTGAGCTCAGGACTCTGTTGAAAAGGCTTCAGGGGACCTTGGGCCGTGCCCGATCCTTCTTCTGCAGGACCTGTGCCGCCAGCACATGGCCTCAAAGTCCCTGTTCAACCGGGCAGAGGGTCCACCGGAGCCTTCTCGGGTGAGCAGCGTGTCCTCGCAGTTCAGCGACGCGGCCCAGGCCAGCCCCAGCTCCCACAGCAGCACACCGTCCTGGTGCGAGGAGCCCGCCCAGGCCAACATGGACATCTCCACGGGACACATGATTCTGGTCAGGAGAGGGTGTGGGCGTGGGGTGAGGGGACAGGAGGGCAGGAGGGACATGGCAGGTCGGGGGGGGCCAGCACCAGGCTGTGGTGTTCCTGCAGGCATACATGGAGGACCATCTGCGGAACCGGGACCGCTTGGCCAAAGAGTGGCAGGCCCTGTGTGCCTACCAAGCGGAGCCCAACAGCTGTGCCACCGCCCAGGGGGAGGGCAACATCAAAAAGAACCGCCACCCTGACTTCCTGCCCTGTGAGTGAGTTCTGCTGGCCCACCCAGCCCAGCTCTCTGTCTGCTGGGAGCTCTGATGGGCTTGGGGGAGGGACTGGGCTCCTGGCTCAGGCTGAGCGGCAGAGGTGCCAGGACCCCAATGACTGGAGGGGCCTCTGGGGTGGGATGCGGGGTCTGTGCAGATGACCACGCTCGCATCAAGCTGAAGGTGGAGAGCAGCCCTTCTCGGAGCGATTACATCAACGCCAGCCCCATTGTGAGTGGCCTGGCTCCAGCCCCCACCTCCTCCCCGCTTTCATCCGGGCCCCATAGACTCCATGTCCTTAAGGGTCACCACCACCCCACCCGAGGCCCTGGAATTGTGGGCCTGATATCCTAGCATGGAAACTGGGGTTCTCAGGCACCCCCCAGACCCCCGGCCTGCTCCCTCTGACCAAGTCTCTCCACAGTGGCAATTCCCATTCTGGCTCAGGATGTATCTTTCCTGCCCCCAGATTGAGCATGACCCTCGGATGCCAGCCTACATAGCCACCCAGGGCCCGCTGTCGCACACCATCGCAGACTTCTGGCAGGTGAGCTGTTGGAGGGAGGGCTTCTCCCAGGATCAGGGGCCCTTATGGGCAGCCAAGGAGGTTAGAATGGAGCTTACCTGGGTCTCTGTCCCTAGATGGTGTGGGAGAGTGGCTGCACCGTCATTGTCATGCTGACCCCGCTGGTGGAGGATGGCGTCAAGCAGTGCGACCGCTACTGGCCAGATGAAGGCTCTTCCCTCTACCATGTGTATGAGGTCAGCGAGACAAGGAGTCAATGGGAGAGGGCAGAGCGGATGGTACACCATTCACACATGTGAATATGCCTGTACATAAACCCACGTGTACACAAAGACATTCATTTCATGACTACTTTGTTTGTTTTAGGGCCACACCTGCAGCACGTGGAGGTTCCCAGGCTAGGGGTCAAATCGGAGCTACAGCTGCTGACCTACACTACACCCACAGCACCACTGCATCTGAGCTGCATCTGTGACTTACACCACAGCTCACGGCAATGCCAGATCCTTAACCCACTGAGCAAGGCCAGGGATCGAACCCGCAACCTCATGGTTCCTAGTCGGATCCGTTTCCTCTGCACCATGACGGGAACGCCTGCTCTTTTAATTTTTTAAAAATTAGTCTCATTTATGGTTAAAGAAAGAAAATCAAAAGTACAGAATTTTATCAAAACGTATCGTGTGTGTAGCACAGACATTTAGCTAGATTCTGTTCGGAAGAGGAAGGAGAAACTCTGATATCAAAAAGCTCACAATAGTTGTGTCTAGATAGAAAAGCTCCCAGTTGTCCTGAGCAGTAGCCCAGTGACACAGACAGCTAGGGTTTGGGGGGGACAGCTGGGACTATTGGGGCAGGAGGTCAGGTAAGCTTCCTGGAGGATGTAGAATTTGACTGGCCTGGGAGGCCGGGAGGATTTGGGAGGATTTGAGAGGCCCTGCCCGATCAGACCTGCTCCCCCTCCTCGGCAGGTGAACCTAGTGTCGGAGCACATCTGGTGCGAAGACTTCCTGGTGCGGAGCTTCTACCTGAAGAACGTGCAGACCCAGGAGACGCGCACGCTCACGCAGTTCCACTTCCTCAGCTGGCCGGCAGAGGGCACCCCGGCCTCCACCCGGCCCTTGCTGGACTTCCGCAGGTGAGCATCCCCAGCGCCTGGGCGGTGGGGTGGCCCCAAGGGAGGCTCCGAAGAGCGGGAAGAGAGGCTCACAGGCTTGGAGGTGTCGGGAGTCCCACGATCTCCCAGCCCCTCAGCTCCTCCACGGGCCCCAGGTTATGTTCGTCAGGCCCTTTAGTCTGACCTGAAGCCTTGGCATCTGGTCCACCAACGCCCCCTTCTAGACACCCTCAAACCAGAACTGACTCTGACTTCCTGGAGCTCCCTTCCAGACCCCCCACACCTCCCACCCAAACCAAGACTGACGGATTGTCTCGCTGTGCCCATTTCTCCACCACCGCTGTGATCCAGCTCTCTGTCTCCTCCCTCTCTTGCCCTCTTCCCCCTCCCGTTTTTTTTTTTTTTTTTTTTTTTTTTTTTTTTTTTTTGTCTTTTCTGGGGCAGCACCTGCAGCATATGGATGTTCTCAGGCTAGGGGTCTAATCGCAGCTGTAGCCGCCGGCCTACACCACAGCCACAGCAACGCCAGATCCGAGCCGCATCTGCGACCTACACCACAGCTCACGGCAACACCAGATCCTTAACCCACTGAGCAAGGCCAGGGATCGAACCCGCAACCTCATGGTTCCTAGTCGGATACGTTTCCGCTGCGCCAGGACGGGAACTCCGCCTTCTTTCTCCATAAGACCCTTCCCCACAAGAAGGGCTCACCTTATTTCTAACTCTCTCCTTCTCTCGGTCCCCTTGGCCCCTCCTGTTTCCTCCTGACCAGCCTGCCTTCCAGGTGTCCAACACTGATCCCTGTGTCTGCTGCCCCCTTGCGGTCCCTCGCTCCACCCGCCGTCCCGCTTCTTTATCCCTCTGTGACTCTTTGCCTCTTTCCATCTCTCCCTCTGCTTCTCTTTCCCTCCTTTCCTTCCTCTTCTCTCTCCCCCACCCTCCCTCTCCAGCACGTCTTTCTCCATCACTGTCTCACAGTCTGTCTCCCTCTTACCCTCCAACCTCATGTCCTTCTCTCTGTGCCTCTCTCTGTCCCTTCTCCCGCTCCGTCTCTTCACCTCTCTCCCACCTCTGCCTATGTATGCCTGTCTCTCTGTCTCCCCCTCCCTCTGCCTGTCTCCCCTCTCTGTCCCCTCCCTCCTCTCTCTCTCTCACAGCTGCCAGCGTCATTTTTGTGATCTGCAGCTAGTATTCTCACTCCAGTTGCATAGTCACAAAAGTGATCATTGGCAGGTGTGGCCGCTGCATGGACAGGACATGAGGACGTGTGGGCCCAGGGACCACCACCCTGAAGCCTGCCGGGAGAGCCAGGGGCTGGTGGGTGGGGGGACACTCAGGAAAGGGACAGATACTACTATCAAAGGGAGTCCAGAAGGATCTCTGGATTCTTGGGCACTCAGTGGAACCACGTGGAGGCTGGAACCAAAAGCTAATGGAGGGACTTGACCTGTTCTGACGCTGAAACCATGACTGGGCCAGGCTTCCAGCATCTCCTGCCTGTGCACGCCCCCCACTGGCCCCCAACAGGTGGCTGAGAAATGGCAGGGGCCTCACCCACCCGGTGGCCTCCTCCTGCTTTTCTGCCCCTTGCCAGGCTGGCCTGAGGTCTCTAGGCACTGGGCCAAGAGCAGAGGAGCAGAGTGTGGGTGGGAACCTGGGGTAGTTTCTGAGCCTCAGGACAATGGTTTCTAACTGGGGTCCCCAGGGCTGAGGTACAGCCTTCTCAAAAGCAACACCAGGTATCAGAGCTTTTATATTTTCCCCATTTTAAAAATCTTTATAGAACTAGTGCATGGACCTGTTTTAAGGCTGCACAGGTAAGCCAAAAGGTTGTATTTCTGTGCTTTAGGCTGGAATTATGTAAACTCAGTTGGCATTAGACACCCAGCATAAATTAATTGCTGCTTAATAAATACAGTTTGGTGAAGGTCTACCAGAGGGAAGATAAAATAACTTTTAAGTCCTAGAAAGTGACTCTGAGCAAGGCCTGGACCTCCATCCGTTTCCTTACCTGTGAAATGAGGATGAGGACCCATACTTTAGGGCGTTGTTACAAAAGTCAACAGCATAAAGTCTAGAAAATCTGCTTGAAGTGCCTGGCACACAGCAAGGGCTCTATGAAGTCTAAATACCATTTATTGTCATTATAATTAAACGATCAGGAACCATTGTCGCAACTTCTGTTCCACTCCAGCCCTGATGTACTAGCCAATGTGCTAGAAAACCACGTGGTCTCCTGGAAAACTATTGGAGTCTACCTGGCCCCTGCTAGCCTGGGGGGGACCAGATGGAAGGACCACTAGACACTCTTGTAACCCGCAGGAGGACCAGAAACGCTCTAATAACCCCAAGAAGGTCCCCCCTCACCCTGGCCCACTGGGCGTATCAAGATTCTACAAGTGACTCTCAAAATAGGAAGCTCAGAAGGGACAAGGGAGGATTAGACCAGGCCATTGAGAGAGAGAAACCCCCTGCTTCTTGCTGAGCTGTGCTCAGGGCAGCAGAATCTGAGGTCCAGGTGGACCCCAAGTCTGAATATGATCTGACCGCAGAGCACCTGTGCTGACCTAAGACTTACCCAGGGAGACAGGCAGCAGCGTAACATGCAGAGCTGGGCGGTTGTCTTGCCCTAGCGGGAAGAACTCTGTGCCCAGAGCTACTACCTGACCTATTGCTGACAAGAACCACAAGGGGGAGTTCCCGTCGTGGCTCAGTGGTTAACGAATCTGACTAGGAACCATGAGGTTGCGGGTTCGATCCCTGGCCTTGCTCAGTGGGTTAAGGATCTGGCGTTGCTGTGGCTGTGGTGTAGGTCGCAGACATGGCTCAGATCCTGTGTTGCTGTGGCTGTGGTGTAGGCAGGCAGCTAGAGCTCTGATTCGACCCCTAGCCTGGGAATCTCCATATGCCTCAGGAGCGACCCTAGAAAAAGGCAAAAAAAAAAAAAAAAGAACCACAAGGGGCCTGAGTGGCGAGGGGAACACCCTGGGCCCTTGTAAGGGCAGAGCAGGGATGTGGCAAGGTTGACAGCCCCGAAGTCACCAGAAAGCCTATCCTCCTTGGACTTCTGGTAGAGGTGGCTATTAATATGATTATTCATTGTACTCTCATTTAATGAGCACCTACTGTGTGCCAGGTCTTTTACTTTATTCTTCACATGGATTATCTCATGTAATCACAGTGAGAACCCAAAGAAGGAGGTTATTTTTCTTATCGCCCCCATTTTACAGGTAAGAAAACTGAGGCTCCAGGAGGTTAAATCAGTTGTTCCAGGTGCACAGCTTGGGCACATAGCTCATAAGAGACCAGGCAAGCCCAGTGCCACCCACGCCATCTCTGGTTCTTTGCCTCCAGCCCTGACTCCTCTCTCCGACTCCTCTCTCCAACCCCTTCCCTCCTCCGCGCTGGGCACATGGAGAGAAAAGGAGCCAAGAGAGGCCCGCAGGTGTGTGTTTCGGTTCCCCTTTCCCTCTGCTGGCGCCCCTGGCCTCACACCCATTTCTCGTTGCAGGAAGGTGAACAAGTGCTACCGGGGCCGCTCCTGCCCCATCATTGTGCACTGCAGGTGCGTGCAGAGGGGCTGGGGGCTGGGGTGAGGATGGGGGGGCAGGCCAGAGGGCCCTGATTCCCACCCCCTCTGTTCCTACTCCCTGCGCACATGTCCCACACGCACTGCCCACCCATCCCCTAGATGCCAGCAAACAACCCAGGGGCCAAATTCAGCGTCTTTTTTTTTTTTTTTTTTTTTTTTTTTCTTCTTTTTAGGGCCACACCCGCGGCATATGGAGGTTCCCAGGCTAGGGGTCAAATCAGAGCTGTAGCCGCTGGCCTACGCCACAGCCACAGCCACACAGGATCTGAGCCAAGTCTGCAACCTACACCACAGCTCACGGCAACGCCGGATCCTTAACCCACTAAGCAAGGCCAGGGGTCCAACCTACGTCCTCATGGATGCTGGTCAGATTTGTTTCTGCTGAGCCATGACGGGGACTCCCAGCATCTGTTTTTTAATGGCCCAGGAGCTAAGAACAATGACTATATTTTTAAATAGTTGAAGAAAAAAAAAGAACATGCAACAGCGATGCTATGTGGCCTACAAAGTTGAAAATATTTACCATCTTGGCCATTTACAGAAAAAGCGTGCTGAACAATAGCCCAGCTAGAGGCTGAAAAAGGCTTTTCCCTCTCCCTCTTCCTGCCTATGCCTACAGGTGGAGCTAGGGCTCTCCCTTGCTATTGGCCCACTGCCCAAGAGACATCCCAGGGGACTCAGGGACCCCACTCAAGGACCCAGGGGCTTTGACCTCTCCCTCGTCCTTGGCCTGCTCATGGTCCCCTCGAACTAACCCTTTGGGCTCCGCAGGCCTCCTCCCCACCCCAAGCCTCCGCCTCCTCTGCTCCTCCCCCTTCCTGCTGGGCCCCAAGCTCAGCTGTCACCATCTCCTGTTTCAGTGACGGGGCGGGAAGGACTGGCACCTACATCCTCATCGACATGGTATTGAACCGCATGGCAAAAGGTGAGCACCTTCCCCGGTGCCCGCAGCCCAGCCCGGGATTAGAGTTTCCCCAGCAGCACTCCCCCCCACCCCACCCCCCATCCCCAGGGTCACGGGAGTTCCTGGAGGGCAGGTTGTCACACCCCCAGGCTTTGTCCAATCCTCCAAGTCTCCCATCCCAGGATGCCCCAGACTTTCTAGCTCCTACCCTCCTCTGGACACCCTCTGAGTCCCCCCGTGACTGCCCCCACCCCGCCAGGAGTGAAGGAGATTGACATCGCGGCCACCCTGGAGCATGTCCGTGACCAGCGGCCTGGCCTCGTCCGCTCTAAGGTGACTAGTCCCCCTGCTCGGACCCTAGCCACCACCCTCCTCCCCGCCCCCGGGAAAGGGGCAGCAGCCTGCCTCTCCTGCCTGCCTCCCCGCCTCCCCCAGGAGGATGCCCTCCTCCCCCCGGTGACCTCCTCAAAGCGCCCCAGGACAGGAGCAGAGGCCAGGCCCCCCTGACTCTCCCCCACCCCCGCCCTTCCCCAGGACCAGTTTGAGTTTGCCCTGACTGCGGTGGCGGAGGAGGTGAATGCCATCCTCAAGGCCCTGCCCCAGTGAGACCCCTGGGGCCCCTCGGTGGGCAGCCCAGAGTCTGCTCCCTCTCCGCCTGTGTGAGCCTCTTTCCATGTACTCGCTCCTCGCGTCCCCGCCCGCCGCCTTGGCCCCTCTTGGGCATGTCTGGCCCTTCCAAGAGGAGCATGGAAGGAAGGGGAAGCGGGAAGGGGCGGATCTGCCCTGCCTCTCACCTGCCAGAGCCCGGGTGTCCCATGGGGGAGCTGGCAGCCGGCCTGGAGGAGAAGAAAAGTCCTAAGCAGCAATTCCACCTAGAGCCTCCTCCTGCTTGAGTTCCCTGGCCCCCATCTCCCACCACTCTGGATGCTCCCAGTGTGTGGTGACGCCCCCCCCCCCCGCCCTCCAGTGTGGATAGAATGGGGTGAGGGCTGCCATGCCCAGCTCTTCCTGCTTCCCCAGCCCTGCCGCCCCGCTGTCCCGCCTCCGAGCCCCACGCTCTGGCCCTGGCCCTTCCCACCCCCCTCCCCCTGCCCTCCGGCCACGTGCCACTCAACTCTCTCCCTCTGGTACAAGAGAACATTTCTAGAAAAATCTACTTTTGTATCAATGTGAATAAAGTTAGTGTGTCGTCGTGCAGCTGCAACCCAGACTCCTACGCGTTTCTGTCTGTTGTGCGTCCAGCTTCCAGCCCCGGCCTCAGCCTGGGGCTGGGTTCGGCTGCGTTTCTCAGGTGAGAGGGTGATGGGAGAGCCAGGATTCAGAGTCAGGCTCTCCAGGGCACAAATGGTAGCTAATAACAGTTAGGCAGGTGTTTTTTAGGCTGCGCTCCCTCTGTGTCCGGCAATCTCTCTTTTTTTTTTTTTTTGCTTTTTAGGGCTGCACCTATGGCATATGGAGGTTCCCCGTCCAGGGGTCCAATTGGAGCTGCAGCTGCTGGCGTATGCCACAGCTCATGGCAACGCCGGATCCCCGACACACTGAGCAAGGCCAGGGATCATCGAACCTGCATCCTCATGGGTGCTAGTCAGATTGGTTAACCTCTGAGCCACAGGGGGAACTCTGTGTCTGGCAATCTCCAAGGTGCTGTACATACATTAACTTGCTTAATCTTCATGACAACGCCCCATTTTACAGGTGAAGAGACTGCAACACACAACTTGCCTGAGGTACCACTACTAGTAAGTAAGTGGTGAAGTGAGGATTCGAATGCAGGCACGTGTGGCCTCTTTATTGCCTCTCCTCTCAGTTCCCAGGCAGCCGCCTTGGACCCCTGGGCCTCAGGAATGATGTATTTTGTGCAGGACTGAGGTTAGGACTGAATGAGGCCATGCGGGCCAAGTGCCTGCCATACCTTAAGCAAAAGTAACTAAACTCTGCTAGTCACTCAGACCAGGCCTGTGAGCTGTCACGACAGTCACTCGCCTGTGGACAAGGGGCCTTTTCTTACCTCTCCCCCGTACGTCCCCAGAGGAGCCCTCATCTGCGTGTCCTGTGGTGTCCTCAGACAAAGGTGATAGAAATGGGGCAAAAAGAGCCCTGGGCCTACAGCTACTCTTAGGGCCACTTAATCTTGCCAAGGCTCAGTCCCCTCACATAAAAAATGGGTAACACCCGCCTTGCCCAGGAAGAGAAGGGACCAGGGAGCAGACGGCAGGCCCCCTCTGTGTTTGGCTGAGGCACAGCACCAATGTTGTCACCTCAAAGGTCGGAAAGGAACAGGACAGTCATTTGCTAAAATGAAAATCTTCCAGAAGATTCTCTCCCTCTCCCTTTCTCTCAAGGTAAAAAGTTGAAATTCCTCTTTCAGGGCAGGCTATTTCCTTGTTTTGAGAAAAATATAATGTACGCCCTTTGGGTAGAAGACGAAGCTAAATGCTTATCCTGCAATGGAAGAGTGTGGGGTGGCGGGGAGCCACCATGCCCTGCTTGACAACGCAAAGGTGCTTGTCACGTGGCTGGGAGGGAATCTCTGCAGGTTTCTGGAGAGAGAAGGGGGAGAGATACCTGGCTTTCTTCTCCTCAGGCCCTGATGAGTTGGGGGCCTGGACCCTGGCGGGGGGCTTGTGCGACTGGACATGAGAGAAGCAGGTCTCTGACACTGGCCAACTAAGGAAACTTGTGGAGAGGCTCAGTCTCTGGGCCTGGGAGGAGGTGTTTATAGGTTTTTACCTTCTTATACATTTCCAGCTTTCTGCTGTCCTCATGTTTTCAGTCAAATCATACCTCAGTCTGGTCCTAGCTGCACTGTGGAGTACTGGGTGGCAGATGGCTTTGCAAAGGAAACAACAGCTGCCTGGAGGAAGCCAGATGTGGGACCCTAAGAGGTGAGGGCAGAAGAGTATGGGCATTTCATAGGATTCCACGGCATACTTAGGGAGGGCCGCCTGCTCAAAGAGGGGCACATCACCTGTCAGGTGGGAAGGCTTGCGACCTCTGAAGTCTTGGACAATAAAGGCAGGTGGGTCACCCGCTGGTCCCACAGGGTCCCTCCCCCGCCACCCCGGGAAGAAAGCACAAGGAACACAGCATCCCACCAAGCTCTCGAAATTCAGCTTTATTGACTTCCAGTGTTTTCCTCTTGGTCTGAGCTCAGCCCAGCTGGCTTTGATACATCTCTGAGACTCAAGGGCACAGGGGCTGGCAACACCCTGGCTCCACCACTCCCCTCCCTGGCCACCCGGCTCCCCAGGGAGGGAGGAGGAGAGGCAGCTTCTGCGGTGTTGGAGAGAAAGAATGGGCAGCGGGGTCAGAGGTCAAAGAAGCCATACAAGCAGCAACATGCCTGGAGCATCCGTCACACACCAACTCCAGCCACACACACACACACACACACACACACACACACACACACCCCCGAGAGGGCTTCCTTCCAAGCTCTCTGCCAGCCCGTGCCCATAGCCCTGCTGCGTTGATCTGCTCCGGCTCATCCTCAAACTCCAGGACTGTGCACAGGGAAGGAGCCTCCCCTGGATGCCACAGGGCCTTGATTTTTACGCTCTAACCCGAGCGCTAGCAAGAGCTGTCAGGGGAAACAGAGCTCGAACCATTACCCCTTCATCCACATTCTTGCTACCCCTGCCAGGGACAAATCAAATGACAAGATCTCCCCCATCTTACAGCAAGTGTCAGGCCGACCAGGGCCAGAACTACATGTCCCAAGATGCACAGCCCTGTAACCACATGCCACTTCCCCCAAGCATGATCTAACAGCAAGGAGGCAGGGTGCATTGCATTCTGGGACTTGTAGTCCCCAAGAGAGCACCAAACACCCAGAGAAGCGTTTCCAGGCTAAGACTACCGCCCACCCAGCCCCCACCCACCACCCAGGCCCGGCTCTATGCTCAGCACAGGCGAGGGAGAGGAATGGAGGGTCCCCTCCCAGTGCACAGGGTTGGGCGCTGTCCTTTTGGAACTGTGCAGCAACTCTGGGTCCTGGACATCCAGCTCAGAACACATCTGGGGAGAGAGCAGGGACGGGGTGACAGGAGAGAGGGTCAGCAGCAAGCTGTGGAGGAGGGCGCTCAGCATGCAGCCCTGGGCTAGCCCTGTGGCCTCTCCCTGAGCCCTGATGCATGGTGCGGGAGGACGAGGTCCGGTCCCCTCCTAGGCCTCCCTCCTGGGGCACCCTGGCTTCATCCCCCCTCTCCAGGGTTAGCCGGCCTCACCTCTGGCTAGTCCCGAGGCCCGGGGCAGGCTGAGGCAGCAAGAGGAAGGGAGGAGGAGTGGGCTCCGGTTCCGAATCTGGACGGCCGAGAGGCTCCCGCCCCACCCAGCTAGCCTCCCCGGAAGACCTTATGGCCCTACCGGCCACAGCATCTTCCTCGCCACAAAGAGGCCTTCTGGGGGAAGGAAGAAGGGAGTCCCAGCCAGACGGCAGTGAGAGCAAGCGATGCGGCCCGCGGGGGATGCAGAGAGAAGAGTGCAAGGGAGGAGAGAAGCAGCACCAGGAGGGAGGGAAGCAACAGAGACGTCAGAGCTCAACACCGTGCAGAAACCAGGGTGGGGTGTCTGCAGCCGGAAGGGGAGCGCCGTGGCTGCCGACGGGCTCAGAGAACCTCAGGCCAAGTCCTCCTTAACATCATCAGCAACACAGGTGGCAGAAGACGGGGGGCAGCAAAGGCCTGACCCAAGCCACTAGTGCCCCTGGAAACGCCCCGTCTAATAAGTGCATCCTGATCCCCAGGCCTTCCCACTGCCCTGAGTCCCCCCACCTTGGGCTTCCCCAGGGACCGATCAGCCATGGCCTGAGCACAGCAAATCCCGAGTCCACACTGCAGGGGGGTGGACCTGGGAGGAATCATGGAGGTGGAGAGGGACCCTGCAACTCAGGCCACGCCCCTCTCTGCTCGCCTGACAGTGAGCAGGACCCCTGGTCCCCCTGAATCGGGTGGGTTGGGCCTGGTGATCAGAGGATGAGGCAGCGAGAGGCCTTCTCCTCCGGAGATGGGCTGGGTTTGGCAGTGTCGCCCCTGGCACCCTCACAGGTCTCCCCTGTGCCTGGATCTTGGTTCTGGGCCTTGGGCTGCCCCTGCCGTCGTCGCGGTGCCCCCCGCCCACCTGCCGGTTTCTTCCCAGCCGCCTCCATCTCTGACAGGCTGTAGGCCATGGCAAGCTGCAGGTCCTCGTCATCCTCAGAGAGGTCGCCGTCGGGGGAGTGTGAGGCAGGGGTCTGCCCGACCTGTGTCGCCCCAGACCTGGAGGTGACGGACTGTTGCTGCTCGCGACGGCTCAGCTCCAAGCCCAGTGCCAGGTCATCCGGGATACCTGCGGAGTCACGGCCACCATGACCCAGGCCCTCTTGACCCCGGCCACAGGAATCCTGCCAGGGCGACTCCTGTAGCAACAACTCTGACCACTTATAGCCCCTCCTCTGGAACTGGCTGCAGCATCTTGGCCCCCAGCAGAGTGGTTATGAGCATGGGCAGGTATTCGGCTCCAGCAGGTACGAGCCATCTCCCTGGGCAAGTGACTCAACCTCCCTAAGCCTCCCTTTCCTCATCTATACAATGGGATGATGAAAGTGCCTGCTAGGTCCAGTTGTTCCAGTGATTATAAAAGACAGCCTGTGAAAGGCCCTTTGGCACACAGGGCTCCCAGTCGGTGGGCATGAGGGGGCAGCCATGGTGACCATCCGTATGGTGTGGCCTTGTGGGAGGAAGAGTTCAGCTCCAGGAATCCTGCTTCCTGAGTTTCACTCCTGACTTCACCCTTTGCTAAGTAGGTCAAAGCCTTGGGCCTGGGGCCATTTAGCTGTGCTGGTGCTGAGGATCAGTCTCCTGAAAAGTAGGGCGAATACCAACTGCCCTGCTTTCCCACGGCTGTTTTAAGAACCTAGGGATATGGTATGTGTGCAAGTGCTTGAAAAACAGCCAAGTGCTCTGCAAACTCCAGGCACCGCACTCATGACAACGGTGATGAGCTGGCTCCCTGAGACTCCACCATTCTGTCCCAGCCCCTTCCCCGGGATCAGCATCCCCAGTCCTGCCAGTCTGGCCTGTGGCCATTGTGCCCTCCCTGCCCCAGGGGGATTCAGAGAGGAGCAGTTTGGGGAGGGGCTTTGGGGCTGGGGCTCCCTGCCGGGACTGCCCTGCATGGCAGAGCCACTCCTCACCGTTGATTGTGATGGATTTCAGCTGCCCATCTTCCTCCACTTCCACCCGCTCCTGCCCGTTCTCCATGATTCTGTGGGAGACAGCAACGTTCATTCAGCAGGACGCCCGAGTCCTGCAGCGCCCGCCCCGGCTCTGGGACACCGCAGTGGACAGGACAGACTGGGCTCTGCCCTCAAGGCGCCGCCTGTCTGGTCATGTGGAGCTCCCCCCAGGCCCACCCCCACACCCCTGCACTCGGCGTGGTCTCAGGGGCCCTGACCTGCGCGTTGTGATGCGGCGTCCTTGAACAAAGGTGGTAGATGTAGAAACGGAACGAAAAGCACCAGCCCCAGGACTGAAGGAGAAAGACGAGGAGGAGAAATCTGGCGTGGGAACAAAGGGGAGAAAGAGAGGTTATCACCGGGCAGGCTGCAGTCACAAGGGGCCAGGAACCTCTGCGGGGTCTCCCCACAGAGCTGCCCAGACACAGAGCTCCAGAGATGCAGAAGGCTTGGCAAAGTGACGAGTGAGCTGGCTGAGGCGAGGGCTCCAGGGCTCCAGAGCTCCAAACATGTGCAAACACGGGAAAGGACGGCACTTACCAGAGTGCCCGGGGAAGGAGGAAGAGAAGGTGAAGAAAGGGCCAGAGTGCCGGGGACCCCGGTTCTGAAGCTCTGAGAAGGGGCCCAGGTCGTCTGCAATGAGTAAGCAGATGAACCATTACCTGGAGAAAGATTCCGCCCCCCACCCGCCACCCCCAGATTAAGTCTCAAAGTATGAGCTCCTAAGCAACTGGGTACATTCCTGATTTTTTTTCTTTTTTTGATGGACAAGTTGAATTTCTTTTAGTATTTCATATGCAAAAGTTCCCAGGTCAGTTCTGTCCATCATGAAGAATAAAGGGAGGGAGGGAAAGAGGAGAAGCGCCCCTTCAGTTCTAGGCAGGTAAGTCTGGTGTGAAGTCAGGCAGACACGACCCCAAGTCCCAGCTCCGCCCCGGCTCTGCCCCGGCTCTGCTGTCTGCTGTGCGACTCTGAGCAAGTTATTGGAACATGCCTCAGTGTTCTCATCTGTGATTGGGGTTAAAATTATCTACCTCATAAGGTTCATGTTCACCATTCAAAACAGTGGCATCTGTGGTCTGTAATGGCACTGTTACTGTCCCATGATGCTTTGTGTCTTGCTTTCTGGGCTATCGTTGTGGAAGTCTAACAATGCATCATTGTCATCGTTTAGCAAGGCAAGTCCCCGAAGCATCACTCCAGGGTCACGTGGGTTCTGACATGTGTAAGGTTCTGTGCCAGTGCTCACTGGATCCACCCCCACAAAGTCTTCTGTCCCTGGAATTCTGCTTCCCTCTAAGGGCCTCCCAGCTGATGGAGGGTGGGCCCAGAGGCCTCCTGAGCGCACTCACCAAAGAGCTCCGCAAAAGGGTCCCCACTCCCGAAGAACTCCCGGAAGACCTCCTCCGGGCTGCGGAAGGTGAAGGTGAAGCCAGGCCCGCCACCGCCAGCTTCTGCCCGAGATGGGCCAGTTCCTGGAGGAGAGGCAGGATGAGGAGGGGGCTTAGGGCGTGCATCTGGCCCTGAGCCAGGGGACCCCGGCAAAGGCACAGAGATCCCAGGAGCCTGGAGAGTGAGAATGCACAGCCATTGTAGGGATCTGCCTTCCTCCCTCCTCCTGGACCCACTCCCATCCCTGGGTGCCCCTGCTCCACCTACCTGCCCCGGTCAGCCCTTCCCGGCCATAGCGGTCGTAGATCTCCCGCTTATGCTCTGGAAAGAGAGACCAAGATCATTTCTCCCTCCGTCTGCGTTGACCGCCTCCCCTTCCAGGCTAGGCCCCTCCGAGATCTGTCCAGAGACCGACACTAGGGGGGCAGCAGGGTGCACAGTGGACACAGGCTATAGGTTTTAGCAGCAGCTCAGTCCTTCACTCAGCAGGTCCTTCTCATCTGTAAAATGGACACAGTCACAGCCCCCACCGCATGGTTGCAAGGATTAAATGAGATATCTACCTCAACCACTTAGCATGGTGCCTGATGCACAGTAAGCATCTCCTAAGAGTTAGCTAATTCTTACTATGTTATTATTTGTTTTTAACTTTATGGTTACACCACGGCATACGGAATTGCCTGGGCCAGGGATTGAACCCAAGGAGCAGCTGCAACCTACATCACAGCTGTGGCCACAGCAGATCCTTTAACCCACTGCACCGGGCCTGGGATTGAACCCAACCCGAGCTGCTGCAGTCAGGTTCCTAACCCACAATGCCACAGTGGGAACTCCACTTCTATGCTATTATTAATCAGGGCCTAGCCTGAATGTCACAGAGAGACCTTCCCTGACGACCATCAAAAACCAGTGCCCATTCCCTGTTCCCTATCACATCACCCTGTTATGCTCCTTTGGAATAACCTTGTCCATGCATTTACTTGGTTAATGCAGGTCTCCCTTGACTAGACTGGATGAACCCATGAGGACAAGGACAGGGCCCACCTGACCTCCATTGTTCCTCAGTACCCAACAAGGGCCTGGCATCATAAGTACTCCGTGGATATTTCTTGAATTACTGAATAAAAGACCTGGAGCCCTATTCCAGCTCCGTGTGGCCCTGAGCACCTCTCTTAGCCTCAGCTACCTTACCTGAAAAATGGGGGTGATAAATCCTGCCTTGCAGGATGGCTGTGAGGACTCATGGAGACTACACCAACCAATGCCTGGCACAGAGGAGGCTGGGAACACCCTGGTTACCTGCCCTGCTTCCTTCCCCGTGTCAGGACCCATGCTGCAACTACCAGGTGCTGAGGAGCAACACTGAGACAGAGGATCAGGGGAAGAATAAAAGGGTGCTTGGCACACAGTAGGTGTTCCTCTGGAAAAAAAAAAAATCCCAAGGGAGAAAAAATCCCGGAATCCCTGTGAGAGGAGGACACTTAAATACCAGGTTTGAAAAGGCACAGAGCAGACTAGGGTGATGGCAGCACGGCCTTGGGAAGGAGTGTGATGGGGCATGAAGCGGGGACGATGGGAGCCACCTGCCCTGACCCTGGCCCTTACTGTCCGACAGCACTTCGTATGCCTCAGCCACCTCCTTGAACTTCTTCTCAGCAAACTCTTTATTATCTGGGTTCTTGTCTGGGTGCCACTGTAAAGCCTTCTTCCGATACCTGCAGGAAGTGGGTTCAGAAAGGAAGGGTCAGGGGACAAACGCAAGCACTTGCCACCAGGGAACAAAATGACCCATTTCCTGTTAGCCCACTACAGCCTGTTCACCACTCAGATCCCAGTCGATCCCAGCTGGTAGGGCTACCTCTGCAGCAATGTTTTAATGGAGTCCCTATCTCTCCCCTCTGCAGTCAGTGCCAGGGATACATACTTGCATTAGCCGATGATAACCTAGGAGTGAGAAAGTCCCGGCTCTAACCTCTCTTTGGGGCTCACTGGGGCTGGGGCTGCAAAGGATGTGGGTACTTGTGGCCAGGAAGAGTACCAGGCAGTGGTCCCTCCTAATCACAGCGCTTGAGCATCTTTGCACTGCATCCTGAGAAAACCCACACCTAAAGGCTGGGGGTTGAGGTAGCAGTAAAAGGGAGGGGGGAGGGGGGTGGGGAGGGGAGGCCGCACTGGAAAAGAACCCACACGGCAGCTCTCAGGGGAACGTGATGCTTTGGACTTTGTCCTACTGATCCAGGCATCTCCTTCCTCCCAACAGGGGTCACTCTCTGAGGGAGCCCCTCTCCCCAGTCCTGTCTAAGGAACTGCTTCCCTAGGCCCTGCCTCTAAATGGCCCATGGGGTTGGAAGGGGGCGGTGGGCGTGAAGGGGGGCGGGTGAGTGGCTTTCTGATGCACAGCAGAGGCACTTACGCCTTTTTGATGTCATCAGCCGTCGCACTTCGCGGCACGTCTAGGATCTCGTAGTAGGATGCCATGGCAACTCGTTAGTCGTCAGGCTGGCCTCCTTGGGGCTGCGGTAGAGAAGGAAGCGTCAGGCCGAAAGAACCGAGAGCCCCTCCTTGGGGCTGGAGGCCACCTGCTACCCCCACCCCGGGGGCAGCGGAGCCCTCTGGGCTGTGCTTGCGGATGGTGACTAGGCTCCCTCGGACACCCTTATCGGCTCCCGCAGGCCGGTGCTGCGGGCTATCTCGGGGACCAGAGCTGGGGCGCCCTATCTCAGTCCTCGAACTGCAGCTGCCCAGCCCAGGGCCCCCCTAGCCTGTGCTGGGGCCCCCCGCCCGCACCTCCTCCGCCGGGAGTCCCTGGCCTCCAGCAGCGCCCCGCCCCTGCCCCCCGCCAGGAACCGTCTGGCACCCGCTGCCCGGCTCGCGGCTGCTGCGTAGGACGCGGCCGGCCCAGCTGTGCGCGCAAGCATGCGTCAGCGGCACGGAAACTACTAGAGACCCAGAGGGGGCCGGCTCGGCCTGTCACCTGGGGGTGGGGGTGGGGAGTGCTGCTGCAGGGGCTGCCGGGAGATGGGGGCGGAGCCAGCTATTTTGGGCTTGCACCAGGACAACGTCATCCCCAGATGGGACCTGGGAGACAGCCGAATGCTCCCTCCAGGCGTGACGCACTCAAGAAACGAGCACCCCCTCCCAGCCCCAGCCCCTGGCTCTTCTGCCGCATTGCCTGTAGACACGCTCGAGGGCGGGTGGTTACTCACCGGGAAGAAATCAGCACCTCAGGGACTCACAGACTCCCCTTCTAGGTCCTCCCCCTTGTTCAGATCCCTGCTCTAGCGTCAGGTCCTCAAAAGAGGCTGCCCAACTTCCCGGAGTAGGTCAGACCTGTCTCGCAAAGAATCTCATGGCATCCGTCCTCACACTGGTCAGAGCTACAAGTTCGCATTTATTAGATTATTTGATTGATATTCACATCCCCAACGAGGATGTAAATTCCAAGCAGTAGAGGTTATGACTTTTTTCTCACTGGAGTATTAGGACAGTAGTGGAGGTCAGACGATCATTGGATGATTAAATAATGAACAGATGGGAACATGTTAACAGTTCTGACACATTTGGGAGAGGTGGAAGTTAAAGAGAAAAAGGAAAAACTTTTTTGAAAAGGAAAAGGAAATTCCCCAGATTTGAGGTTTTTCTTTCTAAACTGATCCTGAGTAGACCTCTTCTGTCTTAAGGTGATTTCTGGGTTCAGACCGCCTGGGAAAGTCAGAGAACCTTCTAGAACTGGCTCCCGGAGTTCCTGTTGTGGCTCAGCAGAAGCAAATCCGACTAGTATCCATGAAGATACAGGTTCGATCCCTGGCCCCACTCAGTGGGTTAAGGATCTGGCGTTGCGGTGAGCTGTGGTGTCGGTCGCAGATGCTGCTGGGATCCTGAGTTGCTGTGGCTGTGGCTTAGGCCTGCAGCTGTAGCTCTGATTAGACCCCCTAGCCTGGGAATTTTCATATGCTGCAGGTGCGGTCCTAAAACGCAAGAAAAGAAAATAGGAAGAAAAAAAAAAGAAAGAAAGAACTGGTTCCTGCTTCATATCCAGGCCAGTCCACGAGTATTAATTGAGCATCTTCTGTATTGTACATGCTGCCGGAATGTAAAAAGAAGACTGTGGCCCAATCTCTGCCTTCACAGAACTCTGACTTGCTAAGATACCAGTCCATCAGTATAGCCCCCTGGGAAACGCCAAGGCTTTGGAAACAGATCTGAGTTTGCAACCTGGTACTACTATGTGACGGGAAAACCTCTGATGACTTGGTTTTTCCTCCCTAAATACAGGTAACACCTAGGGCCGTTTGAAAGTCAAAGGAAGCATGGTACACAGTAGGTCTTAGAACAGGTCTTCTCTGGCATCATGACTGGCCCTGGTAATAATGATGACGTGAATCCAGGAGAGGGTTTTAGGCTGGGTGACCCAGAAATGCTACACTGGGCAGACGAGGGAAGAGGGTGCTGTGCATTTATCCAGGTTGCCTGGCTGCTCACAGCCTGAGCCTCCTGCCTGCCTATGGCGAATTCCCATTGCGTAGGCTTTGATAGGAGGCAGGCCACTACCTGCCACAAAACCTGACCCTTGCTCTGCCAGACTTCCCGGCTCCAAGAGGAAAAGCAAAAGCTATTCATTCTGCCAGTGGGAAGCTCCAGTGGGGGCTCTGAATCTGGAGCAAGTCACAGAGAAGCCAAGACAGGGAATTTCTTTCTGCAGTGGCAGCCGCAGAGCCAGCAGCAGCCTCTAGTGTCTGGAGGAGGAACAGTCAGCCTCAGTGTCTGGGCAGGAGCAGGCCTCCTAGCAGTGGGTGGAAGAGTTAGAGGTCTTTTTAAACTTTTATTAATTTTATTTTATGGCCGCACCCCCGGCATATGGAAGTTCCTGGGCCAGGGATTGAATCTGAGCCGCAGCTGAAACCTATGTCACAGCTGTGGCAATGTCGGATCCTTCTGCGGGGGCCTGGTATTGAACCCATGCCTCTGCAGTGACCAGAGCCACTGTGGTCAGATTCTTAACCCACTGCACCACGGTGGGAACTCCTGAGACAGGGGTTGTTTAGGCAAGCTGTCCTATGCCCTGACCTTGACTGTGGTGCTGGCTGCCCAGCTTCCCTTGGCGCCTACCTGTTTGCAGAGCCTTCATTGGCAACCTATGTATTGATTCTGTATGTTACCCAGTGTCTCTCCAGGTGGGGGGGATGGATGGAGGGGGGGGGGAGGGTGTCCTTTTCTTTTTTCATTTTGCCAGAGTTAGTTTCTTCTGTTTCCAGCAAGAGTCCTGACTGACCTTGGTATAAGAAGAAGGAATGGATAGATTTGGAAATCTTCCAAATCTCTTTCTTCTTATGTCTGTTATGCCAACAGGCATTTGGCTAACACCTATCAAGTATGTGGTATTGTATTAAGAATAGGAATACAAAGAGGTTTATGTTTTCGTCCCTGTACTCAGGGGACGAAAATCTCATTGGGACATAGACAAATGGCAGCTGTGGGAAATTATGTGGCATGCATCTGGCAAACAAAGGGTTAATTTCCCTTGTTCACAAAGAATTCTGACAAATTTATAAGAAAAGACAAATAATGCAGTTTTTTTAAAATAGGCAAAGGACACAGACAAGACAGTTTACAGAAGAGAAAATACTGGCTTTTAAACATGAAATAATGCTCCATCTCATTCATAGCAAGGGAATTGTAAAGGAGAGCTGCAACAAAATACTTTCATTTCTCAGATAACTGAGAAAGATCAAAAAGTTAAAAAAAAAAAAAAAAAAAGGAGTTCCTGTTGTGGCGCAGAGGAAAAAAATCCGACTAGGAACCATGAAGCTGTGGGTTTGATCCCTGGCCTTGCTCAGTGGGTTGAGGATCTGGCATTGCCATGAGCTGTGGTGTAGGTTGCAAACACGCCTTGGATCTGTCGTTACTGTGGCTCTGGCGTGGGTGGGCAGCTGTAGCTTGGATTGGAGCCCTAGCCTGGGAACTTCCATATGCCAAGGGTGTGGCCCTAAAAAGCAAAAAAAAAAAAAAAAGTGTTTACTACGTTGTAGGGGCAAGGCCGTGGGCACAGGCAGTCTTATACATTGATGATGGGTGTGGTAATTTGGATATAACTTCCAAAGAAAGCAACATGGAGTATATATCAAAATTAAAGGTGTGTAGCCTTTGACCCAGTAATGCCAATTCTGATCATTTGTGGTTGTACATATGTGCAGAGAAACACGTACAAGGGTTGCAGCATTCTTTTCAAAGCAAAAAATCTTTGCTTTGAAAAGATTTGAAACAACCTAAATACCCATTAATAGCAGACTGGTTAAATAAATGATGGTACACTGTGCTCTGGAATATTATATCATCACTAAAGAGAATGAGGCACATCTAAACGCACTGATATGGACCATCTTCTAGATTTACTGTTTAGTGAAAAAACAAGAGGCAGAGCTAAGTACATTTAAGCGTGTGTTCACACACTAGGACATACATAGATGTCTGGAGGAAAACACTAACAAAAATTGAACACTGGTGACTGCCAAGATGGGGACAAATGAAGGGGACGTATTTTTGCTGCTGGTAAATCTCTTTGGTACCTTTTGAATTCTGAAGCATGCACACATAATAACTGGTCAAATACATACATGATCTTCTAAAATCTAGCTGAAGAAATAGGATATCGGCAAAAAGCTAAGGGCTACGGCCCAAGGCAGTCCATGCCAAGTACCAAATGAGTGTAAGAGACAGCCAGTAAGAGGGAGACTCTAGAGGAGGGAGAGGTCTCAGGGCTGGATGGATCTGGGTGACAGTGACCTAATTTGGAAGGAATGGCAACATTGTGGCGAGCAGGAGGAGGTGGCCTTCCGGAAGCAGGGATGCGGCTTGGAGGTAGGAGGTTCCTGACACATCAGAGGGGAGAGAATAAATGTGTTGGGAGGAATCCAGGATTGGGGATCCTCTTGTGTCTGCCTGCAGGAGGTAATTGTACCCTGGTTTTAGAAGCCTCAGGGATGAAAGCATTCCCCTGCACTAGAAGCCAGGCTGGGTGGCACTCCCAGCTATCCCATGGAAATCTGTGTTGCCACCTCCCCACATCCACACCCAGTCCAACCCAGGCCTGCCAGTGCTTGCCCGCAGAGTTCCAAGCTGGGAGGAGGTGGCTGTCCAGCTGCCCAGAGTGAGCTGGCTGGTCCAGCAGGCAGGAGGAGAGCCTGACCATCTCTGCAGGTGACCAGCCACCTTGGCAAATGAAGACCTCACCTTCCTCAGGGCCCGCCCTCCTGGCCTCTCCCAAGCCCTGCCTCTCCTCCTGTGAGACGTCAGTGAAAGGGAGGACTTTTAGAAGGTACTGACAGCCCCCAGACCTGGCCCCAAAGATGCTTCTGCCCTTGTTCGGCCCCCGGAAGCTGGGTCCCTGCTCCCAAGCCTACACCCTCCACCATGGTGCCTGGGCAAGGGAGTGTCAAGCGTCACCCCCTCCCTGCCTTCAAGGTACCTGAGTCACTCTCTGGGCACTGGGGACCTGGGAGGCCCAGAAGAAGTGATGTCTGGAGTGGTGCCTGGATCTGCTGTGGGCAGGGGGGAGGACACCCAAGGAAGGGGAGGGCAGCAGCATAGGCTTTGGCCCAGACTGACCTGAGTTTAAATCCCGACTCCTCCACCTACTAGCTGAGTAACCTTTGCAAGTCACATGACTTCTCCAAGCCTCAGTCCCCACATCTATAAAATGGGCATTCATGGAATAAGTTTACTTAATAAATCTTGAGACTCTCATATGTGTCAGGCAGCATTTTGGGTGCTGAGAGCAGGAAAGGCCTTATTCTCGTAAGCCTCCAATCCAGTGGGTACAATAGCTGTATTTACCTCAGGATTCAACAAGACAGGATGGGTACAGAGCCTAGTATGTAGTAGGTGCTCAATAAATGACAGCTATTTCTTGGGGTTTGAAAAACTCTCCAAATAAACCCTCTTCCCTGCTCAAGTTTGAAACCAGTTGAGAGAAAGACCCAGGATAGAGATTTGAAAGTCAGTCCTTTAGGAGTTCCCATTGTGGCACAGCGGTAATGAACCTGACTAGTATCCATGAGGACACAGGTTTGATCCCTGGCCTCAGTGGGTTAAGGATCCAGCATTGCCATGAGCTGTGGTGTAGGTCGCAGATGTGGCTCGGATCCCACCTTGCTGTGCCTGTGGTGTAGGCCGGCACCTGCAGCTCTGATTCAGCCCCTAGCCTGGGAACCTCCATATGCCACAGGTGCGGCCTAAAAAGACCAAAAAAAAAAAAAAAAAGAAAAGGAAAAAAAAAAGAGAAGCTCTCATCATGGCGCAGCAGAAACAAATCCGACTAGGAACCATGAGGTTGTGGGTTCAATTCCTTGCCTCGCTCAGTGGGTTAAGGATCTGGCATTGCTGTGGCTGTGGCGTAGGCCAGCAGCTACAGCTCTGATTGGAACCCTAGGCTGGGAACTTCCATATGCCGAGGGTGCGGCCCTAAAAAGCAAAAAGAAAAGAAAAAAGAAAGTCAGTCCTTTAGAGAAAAAGGTGGGGGGGGCATTGGAAGATATAGCTGAGCTATTCAGTTAAAATGGGCTTCTAAATAATTAAATTACACATACAGACACACCCCACCCCGACACACACACACACACACACACACACACACACACACACACACACACACACACACACACAATTGCAGGCCTCTGTCTTGCCAGGACAGAGCTTCCCCTGTCAGCTGAGATGCTCAGAGGCCTTGAGAGTACTTGCTCTCTCAGGGCAGATCATCGCGCTGTGGAAGAAGGAAGCTGCTGGGCAGGGTGTGCCCATTTTCGTCTCTAAACCCCCCTCGATATTGTTGCCCCGACTCCATCCTCTACTGAATGAAATAATTACTGAGATGAGAGAGACAGGGACAGGTGAGGGGGACCAGGTGAGGAAGGGGAGGAGTCACTGCATTTCCAGGTTTACCTGAGTGGCACCCAGTTTCAGACCTACGTGCAGGTATGTGCGGGTGTGTGTTTTGTTGGCCTCGTTTCTCTGAAATCCATTTTCTCACCTTCCCTGCCTTGCTCACATCTCACAGGCTGCAGCCCCCTTTCCCTAGGCCCCCTCTCACCAGGTAGCTTCTGTACACGTTCAGCCAGCAGGACTCCCTGGCTGGAGATCAAGAGCGGGAGGAAGGGAGCAGCCAGGGTTTTCTCCCCTTCTCTCAAAATCAAAGGGTTGGAAGTTCCCTTGTGGTGCAGTGGGTTAAGGATCCAGCATTGCTGCAGTTGTGGCAGCACGTCACAGCTGTGGAGCAGGGTCCATCCCTGGCCCAGGGAACTTCCACGTGCCATGGGTGTGGCAAAAAAATAAAAAAATAAAAAAATAAAAAATCGAGGGGTAATTCAGGTAGTACTGGGTCTCCTGTGTGGCTCTGAAGCCTACCAAGTGCCTCTCCCCCCCAGCCCTCCTGCTCCCTCTGGGTAGCTCTGCTGTGGCTCCAGCTCTCACCCAGTGATTCCAGCTTCAAGGCTCTGTCATTGCCATCTCCTCCCTGCCTCCTCCAGCCCTAAGGGTGATAGCAGCTTCCTGGTGTTGCTGACTTTTAAGTTTCCTTGCCAGAATCCAGTCCTGGGAAAGGGAGACTGCAGGAAGGACAGAGCCGAGGGCAGCCCTGAGCAGTGCAGGCATCACTGAGCAGTGAATCTTGCCGAAGCTGGAGGCGGGGCGGGGCAGGGATGGCCCTGGTGCCAGCACCTCCAGTGGTTAAATCATCCCTCCAGCCCAGAAGGCGCTACAGAAAATCCACATACCAGGATTTTAGGGGCAGCCGTCTGGTTGGCAGTGGGGGCTCAAAGCTATGCCTCAGGCATAGATTTAAAGAAAGGTCATTTGTCTTTATTAAAAAGTGGTGTAGGAGTTCCCATCATGGCTCAGTGCTTAACGAATCCGACTAGGAACCATGAGGTTGTGGGTTCAATCCCTGACCTTGCTGCAGTCTCCCTTTCCCAGGATCTGGTGTTGCCGTGAGCTGTGGTGTAGGTTGCAGATGCAGCTTGGATCTGGCAATGCTGTACCTCTGGCATAGGCCGGCAGCTACAGCTCCGGTTAGACCCCTAGCCTGGGAACCTCCATATGCCACGAGAGCAGCCCTAAAAATGGCAAAAAGAAAAAAAAAATGGCGTAGGAGTTTCCTGGTGGCCTAGCAGTTAAGGATCTGGCATTGATACTGCTGTGGCGTGGGTTCAATCCCTGGCCGGGGAACTTCTGCGTGCTGTGGGTATGGCCAAAAAAAAAAAAAAAAAGTGGCATGATGTAGATTAAAGAGAAGTAAGGCCGCCCCCCCACCCCTAGCCATTCCCCCATTGTCACTGCCTCTGTGCCACTATTCCGCCTTAATGCCAGCTTCCAGACTCTACACCCAAGTCTCTTGCCCGAGGAGGAGAAAGTCCCAATCCGTAGAGTGGGCTAGTGAGCACCAGCTATTTCAGACTCCTCTAAGGCACCACTCCAGATCCCCTGGCCTCACTAAGCTCTTGTTGCAGCCGCGTGCACCTCAGACCAGCTTCACACACCGACAACTCAATAGCACCTCGCCTCCCGCTCCAGGGTTTCCCTGGTGACCCTGCAGCCCAAGTGTGTGCACCCTGGAAGCGCAGGCAAGTTAATGCTTGAGTAGGTGATGGTTTCACCAATAAGACAATGGAGCCAGTGTCTAGATTCCCCAATATCATCTCCCCTCCTGCCAGCTCTCGCAAGGAAGGGTTCTGAGATGCTGTTTGTCCAGCTCTATCTTCTCCAGGGTGAATTCTCCCTCCTTCTCCGTCTAACTCCCCCTTTACCCCTCTTCTGCTCCCTGGAACTGCACTCTAATGAAATCTGAAGTCAGATCTGCTTTCTGGGGAACCCAGGCTGAGATTCCAGCCTGCCGACCTCTCCTGAAGGAAAAGCCCTCCCCGTGTGGTTTTTCCCAAGAGAAAAAAAGACATTTGTGAGACAATAGGCCGCAGCACTTTATTTAGAACAGACTGGAAGGAGTCCCCTAGTATTCGTCCCCCTCTTCCTCTTCCCCCTCCCCCTCCACACTATCCATGCCCACCTCCTCATAATCCTTCTCCAGGGCAGCCATATCCTCCCGGGCCTCAGAGAACTCGCCCTCCTCCATGCCCTCGCCCACATACCAGTGCACAAACGCCCTCTTGGCATACATCAGGTCGAACTTGTGGTCTAGGCGCGCCCAGGCCTCGGCGATGGCGGTCGTGTTGCTCAGCATGCACACGGCACGCTGCACCTTGGCCAGGTCACCCCCGGGCACTACGGTGGGGGGCTGGTAGTTGATACCAACCTTGAAGCCCGTGGGGCACCAGTCCACAAACTGGATACTGCGCTTGGTCTTGATGGCAGCGATGGCGGCATTGACATCCTTGGGCACCACGTCTCCTCGGTACAGCAGGCAGCAGGCCATGTACTTGCCATGACGGGGATCACACTTCACCATCTGGTTGGCAGGCTCGAAGCAGGCGTTGGTGATCTCTGCCACCGACAGCTGCTCGTGGTAGGCCTTCTCTGCAGAGATGACTGGCGCATAAGTGGCCAGGGGGAAGTGGATGCGAGGGTAGGGCACCAGGTTGGTCTGGAACTCCATCAGGTCCACGTTGAGGGCCCCATCAAAGCGCAGGGACGCTGTGATGGAGGAGACGATTTGGCCGATGAGGCGGTTGAGGTTGGTGTAGGTGGGACGCTCGATGTCCAGGTTGCGGCGGCAGATGTCATAGATGGCTTCGTTGTCCACCATGAAGGCACAGTCTGAGTGCTCCAGGGTGGTGTGGGTGGTCAGGATGGAGTTGTAGGGCTCGACCACGGCTGTGGACACCTGCGGGGCGGGGTAGATGGAGAACTCGAGCTTGGATTTCTTGCCGTAGTCAACAGAGAGCCGCTCCATCAGGAGCGAGGTGAAGCCAGAGCCGGTGCCGCCTCCAAAGCTGTGGAAGATGAGGAATCCTTGGAGTCCTGTGCACTGGTCAGCCTAGAAAGTGAAGGCGAGACAATGTGGGCTGTGGGGCACAGCTGACCAATAGCAAAGAACCAGCTCGTGCTGCCTCACGTTTCCCCCAGAGTCTCATCAAATCCTTGGAAGACTTGTCCAAGGGCACAAAATAGACCCTGATAGGGAGGTCCTACTCTCTCCCTATCACTCTTCATCTCTAAAGGCTTGTGCCATAGTCATTTTTGTCATCATAATTTGCCAGCTCCATTCAGCTCCATTCAGCTTCCTACCCGTGCCACAAAAAAGATGTGAAGTGACCTTGAGACTCTGGAGCTGAGTTCTGAGGTCTAACTTCAGATGTTTCTGGAGGGCTTCTCTACTGAGATGAGCAGCCCAGGAACCTGATCCCCATCCTTGCTGGAGGTCAGAGACGATCAGAGAGCCTCAGGCAGGCGTTGTTGGGAGTCCTGCTTTTCACTGGGCCTTCTGCCCACATCCCTACATTACGAGGTGATATTCTGTCAAAGCTTGGCCAGGCAGCTATCGATTGGTTGGCACTGGTGGGCACTCTGCCCAGCATCAGGTCAGTTGCTGTAGGAGAGAAAAAGGACACCCAGCTCTAGGCTGGAGCCCACACTCTGCCTCCCCTACTCATTACCCGGATCCTGTGTCTTTAGGACTTGTCCAGGAGGCCTCTCCCAAAGATGGAAGCTGTGTTTGCCCCATGTAGTCTCTCAACAATAACAGGAACCCAGATTCCCCCTTTCCCAGCACTCAGCTCTTCTCTTACCAGCTTCCGAATTCGGTCCAGCACCAGGTCAATGAGCTCCTTTCCAATGGTGTAGTGGCCTCGGGCATAGTTATTGGCCGCATCTTCCTTCCCAGTGATGAGCTGCTCTGGATGGAAGAGCTGGCGGTACGTGCCCGTTCGAACCTCATCTGCAATGGGCAGAGTTTTAAGCCCCTGTCCCTTGCAGCCCGGCTCCTGGAGTCCCAGGATACCCAGAAGGAGTGTGATCACCAGGCCCTAAGTTCTGTCCTAGAGAAGCCCCATTCAGGCTGCTACTATTGCCTTTGACTTTATTTGCTCTTCAGTGAAAAGGAAAAAGATGTGAAGTGACCTTGAGACTCTGGAGCTGAGTTCTGGTTGGCTGCAGCAATTGAGAACCATAAACTCCCATGCTCTCCTGTTACAGAGAAGGACTTGCGGTGATACCTGGGTCAAGGCCGTAGCAGGGTCTGATCATCACTCACCAATCACAGTGGGCTCCAAATCCACAAACACCGCCCGGGGCACATGCTTTCCGGCGCCAGTTTCGCTAAAGAACGTATTGAAGGAGTCGTCCCCTCCTCCGATGGTCTTGTCGCTGGGCATCTGCCCATCTGGCTGGATCCCATGTTCCAAGCAGTAGAGCTCCCAGCAGGCATTGCCAATCTGCACACCGGCCTGGCCCACGTGGACTGAGATGCACTCACGCTGAGTGGGCAAAGGGCAGAGAGAAGCGTATCATGTCTGGACAGCATTCCTGCCTTCCTTCCTTGAGTGGTTCTGTGGCTGAGGGCAAAAGTTCCTGGACTCTGCTCTCCATGCCCCACCCCCTTTAGTCAAGCATTTCCTGGTGTCACTGAGTACCAGGAAGCATTGGCTCTGGGGGCTGGACCAGAACCCTCAAGGGAAGCAAAATGTGGCTCGTTCTAAGATTATGGTCTTGCTTGGTGACTAAGCCTCTTGAGGAACATCGAGGGGCTCAGATGAGTCTGCCAGAGCACGAAGGTCACCCCACCCATGTGCAGAAAGAAACTAGGGGCCACTAGTGATGGAGGCAAGATCCAAGTGAGGTTTCAGGGGTCAGAGACAAGGATGAGGTTTAGAAAAGCAAAAGAGGAATTCCTGTAGTGGCGCAGGGGAAACAAATCCGACTAGGAACCTTGAGTTGAGGGTTCCATCCCTGGCCTCGATCAGTGGGTTGAGGATCCAGTGTGCCCTGAGCTGTGGTGTAGGTCGCAGATATGGCTCGGATCTGGCGTTGCTGCGGCTCTGGCGTAGGTCAGCAGCAACAGCTCTGATTAGACCCCTAGCCTGGGAACCTCCCTATGCCACGAGTGTGGCCCTAAAAGGACAAAAGACAAAAAAAGAAAAAAAGAAAAGCAAAAGAACCCTGGATTCATGTCACAACTAGAAATGCCAGTGAGGAAGGGGAAAGTGGGCCTGAAATGGCTGCGTGTGCTGTTCTTTCCTCCTCAGTGGGAGTGGTTCTGGAGTGGAGAGGAGCTGGGAAGAAAGTTCTTCCTTGCATGATTCCAGGCTGCTGGTCAAAGAACTCTTGGCCCCCCCCGGAGTTCCTGTTGTGGCTCAACAGTTAATAAAACTGACTAGTATCCATGAGGTTGAGGGTTCGATCCCTGGCCTCGCTCGGTGGGTTAAGGATCTGGCATTGCCATGAGCTATGGTGTAGGTCGAAGATGCAGCTCGGATCCGTAGTTGCTGTAGCTGTCATATAGGCCAGCAACTACAGCTCAGATTTGACCCCTAGCTGGGGAACCTCCATAAGCCACTCACTCACTCACTCACTCATTCACTCACTCTTGGCCCCTAAAGCAGGACTGGGATAACCTGCTTGGTCCTGGAAAAGAGAAAGGTCATTGCCTTCCTGGGGAGACCCATGAGCATCACAAAGACTTGATCCTCTTGCTTCATCACAAATCGAGCCTCAGTTATGGGCCTGACACAGTGCGGATACTGGGGATCCCTAACCCTTAATGCCCCATCCCTGCGCTTAAGAAGCTCACTCCCACTGTCTAGGGAAGAGAGAGTTTCATAAAAGATAAGTGACAGTGTGGTAAGTGGGATCCCAGAGTGTGTCTCCCTGCTCTGCTTGAGAGGTATTTACCTAAAAACAAAAGGATCATATCCATCGAATTTCCCCAGGTTTTAAGGCTTAACCACATAGAGGATGTGGACCAAGGAGAATTCTCACACTGGCTGGGGGACGCCTGAAGTGATGCATCTCTTTTGGAGAGTGATTCAGCAATATCTAGGAAAGCTGAAGATGCTCTTGCTCTAGAGGAATTCTCACACAGGTAAACAAGAAAACAGGTGCTAGAACAGTCACAGGGCTGCAACAACCAGAGCTAATTAAATGTCCTTCAGCAGGAGAAAATGGATAAAGGATAATTCAGAAGTGGACGTGGATGGGAGTTCCCATCTTGGCTAACCGGAAATGAATCTGACTAGCATCCATGAGGACGAAGGTTCAATCCCTGGCCTCACTCAGTGGGTTAAGGATCTGGTGTTGCCATGAGCTGTGGCATAGGTCGCAGATGCAGCTCAGATCCTGCGTTGCTGTGGCTGTGGTGTAGGCCAGTGTCTACAGCTCCAATTCAATCCCTAGCCTGGGAACCTCCATATGCTGTAAGCACAGCCCTAAAAAGACAAAAAAAAAAAAAAAAAGTACACCTGGATGAATACAAAAAAAATCTTAACACCCAAAATTCTTACCACAAAAAAAGCAAATTAAGAAGAACCGTAATGCAATACTATGCATATAAATCTTTAACTTGCAAAACAATACTCTGTATCCTTTATGGATGAATGTTTATATTTGCTATATATTCTTGGAATGTATTACAGGTATAAGGAAAACAAGGGGAAATATTAACACCCAATTTGGCATAACAGTTCTCTCCAGTCAAGGAGGGAGGTGAAATCAATCAGAGAAGGATTCTGTTTCTTAATCTGGGTAGCAGTTGTTCATCATATTAGCCTTTATACCTCTTTGCCTGTCTGAAATATTTCCTAAATTTTTGGAGCTGTGCCAGAAGCATGCAGATGTTCCCGGGCCAGGGATTGAACCTGGGCCACAGCAGGGACCACACCGGACCTTTATCCCACTGAGCCACCAGTGACCTCCTGAAATAATTCTCTCTCTTTTTTTTTTTAAATGTCCACACCCCCGGCATGTGGAAGTTCCTGTGCCAGGGATTGAAACACTAGATTCTTAACCCACTGCACTGGGCTGGGGGTTGAACCTGAGCTGCTGCAGTCAGATTCTTTTTTTTTTTCCGTCTTTTCTATGGAGGTTCCCAGGCTAGGGGTCTAATTGGACCAGTCCACACCACAGCCACAGCAACATGGGATCCGAGGCACGTCTGTGACCTACACCACAGCTTACGGCAACGCCGGGTCCTTAACCCACTGAGCAAGCCAGGGATCGAACCCGCAATCTCATGGTTCCTAGTCGGGTTCGTTAACCACTGAACCACGACGGGAACTCCTCTGCTGCACCTTAGAGCCTGCCTGGGCTCTGTGTGCAATGCCAGACATGTCCCGGCCCCCACAACTGCTGGCCCACGCTAGGTGTATCTGACCTGAGGAATGCCCGAGACCCTGGATGCCTCTCACTCTGGATTTGGGCAAAGAACTCAGCCCCTGGAATCACACAGACTGGCCTAGAACCCCAGTCCCTCTAGGACCCTGGACACGTGGCTTCACTTCAGCTGCTGCCATTGTCTCTCCTTCACTGTGAAAATAGTATAATCTATTATACTATTAGTAAAATAGTATAAAGCCTTCACTCAGCAGGCTTTGTCATTAGGTTGTCTCGTTCCGTATATGAAGCATTAATATGAATGTTAATTAAGTCCCGGCACCACGCTAAGTGCTTCCCATGCATTATCTCATTTAGTCTTTACAACAACCCTCTTTGGTAGGTATTTTCATTAGCCGTTTTTACAGAGGAGGAAACTGACTCTCAGGTCAAACAATTTGCTCAAGGTCATGAGCAAAACCGGGAATATTCAGAGAGGGGACAGCCGGGCTCCAACCATGGTCTTAACTGCTCTTGCATCCTGTCTTGCGGGGAGCCCGGCAGAAGCTATCATATGAGCTCCACCCAGCACCCTCCCTGTCCTTCCACCTGCCCACCCCCCACTGATATGTAACTGAAATGAGGGGTCAGACCAAGGCGGCATCAGGCCAGGTCTATGAGGAAGGGTCCTTACAGCTGGGAGGTGGGACCAGAGGCCAACAGGGGCCCAAGGTTTTCAGGAGCACTTTCTGCTCCTGCGCTGCTTACCCCACTCTCCCCACCCCTAAATTCAGGGCCCTTCAGCAGCCCCTCAGGCTCACATCCAGGTCCCAGTTACCACTGCCTGCCCGTCTCCACCCCTGAACATGCCCCCACATGCCAGCACATTTGGGGGGACCACGCGCACATCTGGAAGTCTCTTTCCCTCTCCCCCACCTCACCTGCCCACACACTGTAGCCCTGTGAACACCTAGACCCCCAGGGCCCTCATTTGCAGGCCTGGCCCCCACCCCTGCTCACCATGCTGCCTGGCTGGGGGCTGGCTGGGGTCTTCTGTCTGTCTGTCTGCTGCAAGACGGAAGGCAGAGACCGGTCTGTGAGGGACCCACAGCTGCTGGCCTCCTTATACTCTCTGTTCTGCTCTCAGGGGGGGAGTGTTGTTAGAAACGGCCCCGGGAGGGCAGGCCTGTTGACTTGGTTGCAGAGCAGCAGGCAAGCACTGGGCCTGGGCCCAACCAGGGGAGCAAGGCGAGCCGGAAGAGGAGGGGCCCACTGGTACCCCACACAGGCATCCAGGTTGCTGGGTACATGGTGCCGGTTACACAGTCACACGACCCCACTTCCTGGTGGCACAGCCTGGCCGACACAGGTGGGAGAGTGTTTGGAAATGAAGCCCCCTGAGCTCCTGCGTGGGCCTCCACCCCCAGGGTTGGTGAGGACTGGAAGTGGGGCAGGGCTAAGGGGAGGCAGCAGTGAACCAGAAATAATGAGTCCTAGGGCAGGAGATCAACTCATGGGCCTTCTGGGTGGAAACTCAGAATATCATAGAACATAAGGGACTAGAGCTCAGGTTTAGCCCCATCTCTAGCACTTAACGTCTTTTGCCTCAGTTTTCTCATCCGTAGAATGGGGAGAGGTGGTATCGCGAGATTAAACAAGGTGAACTTTCTTACGTGCTTAGTCCAGAGCTGCTGTTGTTCTCCAGCAAAGCAGGATGCTGAGCAGGGGCTCAGGGCTCATCCTTGGTGCCTCTCCCTATTCCAGTGCAAGTCTTTGCTGGTCCAGCCTGGCCCCGTGGCCCCACAGAAGAAGCCGCCTTATGGCCTTAGGCAAAATTACAAGGTAAAAATGTTACTCTCTCATGTTTGTATCCTGCTTTGTAGTTCTTTGACTTCACCCCTCATCTCCTTTGAATCCCTCATCAACTTTGTGAGGTCAGCAAGGCAGGGCCTCCACTCCCAGAGGAAAAAAAGGAAATTACCACCTCTGGTGTCTTGCCTGAGGTCCTGTGGGAGTTAATTAGTGATGGAATTAAGATGCTTCGGGGACCCAGGCCCAGGGCTCCTCCTCTTTCCACACGTCCCTCCTGCCCCTCCTGTGTCTTTACTTCCCCCCTTCCCTTTTTCTTTTTTTTTTTTTTTTTGTCTTTTGTCTTTTTAGGGCCACACCTGCAGCATATGGAGGTTCCCAGGCTAGGGGTCTAATCAGAGCTACAGCTGCCAGCCTACACCAGAGCCACAGCAACGCAGGATCTGAGCCTCGTCTTCAACCTACACCACAGCTCACGGCAACACCAGATCCTTAACCCACTGAGTGAGGCCAGGAATTGAACCCCCATCCTCATGGTTCCCAGTTGGATTCGTTTCCGTTGCGCCATGATGGGAACTCCCCCTTTTTAAAAAAATTTTAAATTATTATTGTTTTTTCTTCCTTCCCATCTTAACGCGCATGGTCAGCCACCATCGCTCCCTTGCTTACCCCTCAACTTGCCTTCCTCCAGTTGCACCTTCTTCATTTGACTAAACCACCACCTTGCTTAAATCCATTTCTTCACCACCTCGGTGCCAGCACTGACCTGGCTAAACAGTGACTGCAGAAAAATCTGCAACCATACTGACTGATCTGACTTCAAATGCATGACCACTACCCTCAATGGACACTAATGCTGTCTGGAAACCACATGCCATCTCTCTAGTCGCACTTTCAGCCACCGACCATGACCGGGAGTAGGAGTGCCAGATTTAGCAAATAAAAGAATTTTTTTGCCTTTTTTTTTTTTTAGGGCCGCACTGGCGGCACATAGAGATTATCAGGCTCGGGGTCGAATCGGAGCTACAACTGCCAGCCTACACCAGAGCCACAGCAACTTGGGATCCAAGCCGAGTCTGCAACCTACACCACAGCTCATGGCAACACCGGATCCTTAACCCACTGAGTGAGGCCAGGGATTGAACCCGCATCCTCCTGGTTCCTAGTTGGGTTTGTGAACCACTGAGCCACGAAGGGAACTCCGAAAAATAAAAGAATTTTATCTAGCAGTCTTATCCAGGAAGTAGTTGCTAATGTGGATTTTCTCTCACTGTGGCAAATGGGACTTTTTCAAAGGCATTCTCCTCGCAGTGTACAAGCCCATGAACCAGGATATCATATATATTCTGGTTTGGGCTCTGGACTGAAGTCTTCCCTCTCCTTTCCATAACTAAGAAGCCAAGATCCCCAGATGGAAGATACAGCCAACAAACACTTCAAAAGTTAAGGAAGCCTCGTCTACACTGGGTTGATCCATGAAGCTCTAGACTTCAGGAATTACTATCCAGATGGAAGGGCCCAACTCCAAGGAGCACTCCAACTCCTCCCAACTCATCTCTGAATTTGGGCATCTCAGAGTTAACCTAGATAACACTAACTCTGGAAAGAATATTATCCTAATGGAAGGGAGAGGCAGGGGTCTTATGTAAGATGGAGTAAAGAGACTGAGATTTTTGAGAGCATATTAATGTATCTGCGTAATAAAATGAGAGATGGTCAATACTCTTCATTCCTTCAACAAACATTTATTGAATGTCTTGGTGTTCCCTGGTGGCTCAGTGGGTTAGGGATCTGGCATTGTCACTGCTGTGGCTCGGGTGGCACAGGTTTGATCCCTGGCCCAGAAGTTTCTGCATGTTGTGGGCTCAGTCAAAAGAAAAAAGTGGGAAGAGGGCATTTATTGAGTGTCTGCTGTGTGCCAATCGTCATTCCAGGTGCCAGAGATACAGTGGTGGACAAAAAGAGTGTGTTTTTAAGGCTTAGATTTTTGTGGGAAGATAGATAGTACAATTTCAGATAGCAATAAACCCATGAAGCAAATAAAACAGGGAGTTCCTGTCGTGGCTCAATGGAAACAAATCTGACTAGCACCCATGAGGAAGCAGTTTTGATCCCTGGCCTCGCTCAGTGGGTTAAGGATCCGGCGCTGCTGTGAGCTGTGGTGTAGGTTGAAGACGTGGCTCAGATCTGATGTTGCTGTGGCTGCGGTGTAGGCCAGCAGCTACAGCTCTGATTCGACCCCTTGCCTGGGTACCTCCACATACCATGGAGCCATGGGGGTGGCCTTAAAAAGCAAAAAAAAAAAAAAAAATCAAAAAGCAGAAAAGAAAACAAAACAGGATAATGGTACGGAAAGAAATGTGGAGCTAACTCTGAGAAGGAGTGCTCCAAGAAGGTGATGTTTAAAGTGAGACTGGGAGTTCCCATCGTGGCTCAGTGGTTAGCGAATCCGACTGAGAACCATGAGGTTGCGGGTTCGATCCCTGGCCTTGCTCAGTGGTTTAAAGATCTGGTGTTGCCGTGAGCTGTGGTGTAGGTCGCAGACGCGGCTCAGATCCCGCGTTGCTGTGGCTCTGGCATAGGCCGGGGGCTACAGCTCCAATTCGACCCCTAGCCTGGGAACCTCTATATGCTGCAGCAGCTACCCAAGAAATAGCAAAAAGACCAAAAAAAAGGAAAAAAGAAAAAGAAATGAAAAAAATTTTTAAATAAAAATAAAGTGAGACTGAATGACATCAGCAAGATCTGGATCGGAGTGCTCCAGGCAGAGTGAATAGAGTACAAAGGAGCAAGCCTGACTGCTGAAGGAAAGGGAGGGAGAAAAGGAGCTATGCAAGCCGAGATGGTAGGAGTTCCAGTCATGGCACAGTGGAAACAAATCCAACTAGGAACCATGAGGTCGTGGGTTCGATCCCTGGCCTCGATCAGTGGGTTAAGGATCCAGTGTTGCCGTGAACTGTGGTATAGGTCACAGATGTGGCTCAGATCTGCTGTGGCTGTGGCTATGGCTGTGGCATAGGCTGGCAGCTGTAGCTCCAATTAGACCCCTAGCCTGGGACCCTCCCTATGCCATGAGGGTGGCCCTAAAGAGAAAAAAAAAAAAAAAAAGATGAGATGGTAGAGGTAAAGGGGCCTGGGAAGGAGCAAGGGGAGGGTTTTAAGCAAGCATCATTGCCTACTTTGTGTTTTGTTCTAGAGAGATTATTGCAGCTGTTATGTGGAAAATGCATTATAGGGGTTCAAGAGAAGGAGCAGGAAGCTGCTTAGGAGGCTACAGCTAGGCAGGTGTCCAGAAATGAGAGGATGGTGGCTTGGACTAGGGTGGGGAATGGGGGGTGTAGCTGGGCTTGAAGTAATTTGATAAGAGATGCTAATGTGGGGTGTGCAGACCTACGGATCAGCCTTAGCTGACTCCCCCCACCCGCTCCCCCTCCACTTCTTTGCTGGCATGGTTCTGACTTTGTATAATTGTTCACCCTTCCACTTGCTCAAGGAAGATGGCCCTTCCCCAGACCTAAGGTTGGCCAATAGATGAGTCTAAACCCTTCCTGGTAATTCCATTCCTCCTTCCAGTGACTGGTTTAGGCATGGGGCCAGTGAGATATGAGGGAGAGGTTGCTAGGGTGTTTTAAGGAAAGGGTTTCTCCCTGATAAAGAGCTGTGGGAGGAAACCTCTCTTTCCTGCCTTCGGATGGTGTCGTATGAGGGCATGATACTTGGAGCTGTCGCAGCCATCTTCCGATCAGGAGACAAGATGTCACCAGCCCTCTGAAGATGCCAGCCCAGAAAGCTGGAAATACCGGCCTTATTGGTAGCAACCCTGGAAACGCCCTACACTCATTTCTTGCCGGATGATAAATATCCCTTTTGTCGAAGCTGCTGGGACTTAGGTTTTCCATTACTTGCAGCCAAAAAAAATTCCAACAAAGAGGGAAAGAAGAGAAGGAAAGAGAGGAGAGGAACACAGGCTGATCCTAGGTTTTTACTTAAGCACTTGGGTGGAAGGCGATATTGTGCGCTCAGACTCAGAAGCCGAGGACAGAAGCAGGTTTGGAGGGAGTGGGATGAGGGTAGGATGCTGAGAGTGCCTGGCACCGTCTCCTAGATCCCGTACATGCATGTGCCTGTCTAAGAGTTTTCCATCTGTTAATATGGACTGTTATCTGCACACCCACCCAGAACTCATGGCCCTAATTCAGGGGGTCTGTATACATCCCAAGGAGATATCTACACACTCAGAGTCATGGACATATGTGCACTAGTGTGCACACTCAAATGTACATGCACAGTCAGCAGCAGGATCACTATTCCACTAACACACCCTGGGCACTTCTCCCTGTACCCTGGTCTTCTCTGTTTTCCTTTCTAGGAGGCCTGCTCAGGGACTGTGAACTCCTTGCTACAGGAGCAACATAAATGTGTGATGGGGTTGAGCCTATGATGTGAAATGGGGATAGACCCTAGTCTTGTGTGCCAGGGAGACACAGAGTGATGAGGCCTGGGTGAACGGGAGGCGCGTGCATGGCTCATCCTGAGAAAGTAGCCACCACGCAGCTACATTTGTTGCCCTAATGGTTTCCTATTGTGACTGCAACAAATCGCTTAAAACTTAGAAGCTTAAAACAACACAGATTTATTATCTTACAGTTTTGGAGCTCAGAAGTCCAAAATAGGCTCAATAGGGATTGCAATATTATGATTTATATGAAAAATGTATATTTAGTTATTGGATGACCAAAATTAATTTTTTTTCTTTCTTTCCTTCCTTATTTCTTTTTCTTTCTTTCTTTCTTTCTTTCTTTCTTTCTTTCTTTCTTTCTTTCTTTCTTTCTTTCTTTCTTTCTTTCTTTCTTTCTCTCTTTCCTTCTTTCCTTCTTTCCCTTCCTTCCTTCCTTCCTTTTCTAAGGGCCACACCCACAGCATGTGGAAGTTCCCAGGCTAGGGATCCAGTCAGAGATGTAGCTGCTGGCCTTCACCACAGCCACAGTAACATGGGATTCTAGCCAAGTCTGCAACCTACACTGAAGCTCATGTCAACACCGGATCCTTAACCCACTGAGTGAGGCCAGGGATTGAACCTGCCTCCTCAGGGATACTAGAAGGGTTCAATACTCCTGAGCCACAACAGACCTCCCAAAATATATTTTTTATATATTATTTGGTCTCTGTCCATTCCTCCTGGTTCACAGTTCCCCAAACCCTTAGAATTTCATAAGTGTTGAGCACGATCCTTTGTTATGTTAATATCATAAAAGGGTGTTCTTTTGTTATGTTAACAAGGTGACTTCTGGACACACCTGAGGATGGGAGCTGCTTGCCAGGGGAGCCAACTGAGAGATAAGAGGGTTAGAAATTTCAGTCCTGCCACCCCCTTCCTACCTTCTGGGAGGGGAGGGCAGCTGGCGATTGAGTTCAATTATCAATGGTCAGTGATGAAATTAAATATGGCTATGACATGAAGCCTCCATCAAAACTCGAAAAGATGGGGTTTGGAGAGCTTCCAGGTTGGTGAACACATGGAAGTGCTGGGAGAGGGTATGGAAGCTACGTGCCCCTTCCCACATACCTTGCCCTGTGCATCTTTTCTATCTCGCTCCCCCTGGCTTATATCCTTTTATAGCAAACCAGTGATCTAGTAGGTAAACTGTTTCTCTGAACTCTGTGAGCCTCTCTAGCAAATTAATTGACCTCAAGGAGGAGGGGGGTGGTAAGCCGGTGGGGTCAGCAGCTTAGGCAACAACCTGGGCTTGCAACCAGCATCTGAAGCAGAGGTAGGAGGACAGTATTGTAGGGCGCTTAACTTGTCGAATCTGAAGCCATCTCCAAGCAGAAAGTGCCAGAACTGAAGTGTATTCTCAAACACCCTGCTGGTGTCTGAGAATTGCTTGGTGCTGTGTGGGGAAGCCCCCTTCCTGACACTGGAGTTGGAAATCTATTGAGGGATAAACCCAAGATGTTGACAGGGTCTTCCTTCTAAAGACTCTAGAGGAGAATCTACTTCTTGCTTTTTCCATCATCGAGAGGCTGCATACATTTCTTGACTCAAGGCCTCCTTCCACTTTGAAAGCCACAGCTCTGACCTTGGGTTCTGACTTCTTTCCTGACTCTGACTCTCCTGCCTCCCTCTCCCTAGTATAAGGACCCATTGGGCCCACCCAGAAAATCTGGAATAATCTCATCTCAAGATCTTTAACTTAATCACATCTGCAAAATATTTTGCCACATGAGATAACATAGTCACAGACTCCAGGAATTAGGGTATGGACATCTTTGGGGGGGTTATTAACAACTGCCTATCACAGTTGTTAAGTGGGAGTGCAGGTTTAGTATAGCCAGATCTTCCAATTCTTTTCAAAATAAACTAAAAATCTGGATTTTTTTTTTTTCTTGCTTTTTAGGGCTGCACCTGTCGCATATGGAAGTTCCCAGACTAGCAGCTGAATCAGAGCTACAGCTGCCAGCCTATACCACAGCCACAGCAATGCGGGATCCGAGCCACATTTGCAACCTACACCACCGCTCACAGCAACACCAGATCCCTAACCCACTGAGAGAGGCTAGGAATGGAACCCGCATCCTCACAGATATTAGTCAGATTCTTTCCACTGCACCACAAAAGGAACTCCTAGAAATCTGGATTTTTACATGACTGTGCAGAAAAGAGTTAACATAGCTGGTCTCAGACTGCCGTCTGTAGAAAGTCCTGCTCACAAGATTGGCCCTTGGCTGGCATCTGGGAACCTGGATCCTATAATATTCCTGGTCAACAGCTAACAGATAAGGACGGTTTATTGTACCTAGAGGGTGTGCATAGATGATATGATTAATGCTGAATGCCTGCTTTTTTTCTATGAGTGGAATTTTGGTACGTGCAAGGCAGAGGTGCCCATGACCAGCCCCCACTAAAACCTTGGGTGCTGAGTCTCTAATGGGCTTTTTTAGGCAGAAACACTGCAGGGAACGGTCACTCCACTTTCATTTTGGAAGAAGAGTACACTCTGTGAACCTTATGGGAGGGAGAGGGCATAGATACCTGCAGATTCCACTTGTGCCCTGCCCCCTTATTATCCAGCTGAGTGCTGTTCCTACATCACTGTAATAAACCTGATCTGTGAGTTCACATTTATGGAGTCCTGTTGTGTCTGTCTAGCAAATCTCCTAACCTGGAGGTGGTCTTGGGGATGCTACACACAAAGATAATTCCTGATTTTTTTCATATTGTAAATGCTAGGAAGATTAACACTGTGAGGGTCAAATAAAACATTTCTGAGAGGGAACTTGGCCTCCAGGCTGCTAATTTGCAGCTTCGAGCTTCTTAGCATTCTACCTCCATTTTAGTCCCATTTCTGTAGTGAAACAATTCATCTGACGCACACACTTAGCAAATGTTCACCATGCGCTAAGCACCATACTAGGGACTAGGGACACAAAAATGAATAAGACACAATCCTGGAGTTCGTGTCGTGGCGCAGCAGAAACGAATCTGATTAGGTACCATGAGGTTGCAGGATCGATCCCTGGCCTCACTCAGTGGGTTAAGGATCCGGGGTTGCTGGGAGCCGTGTTGTAGGTTGCAGATGCGGCTCAGATCCCGAGTTACTGTGGCTGTGGCATAGACCAGTGGCAACAGCTCAGATTAGACCCCTAGCCTGGGAATCTCCATATGCCTCAGGTGTGGCCCTCAAAAGACAAAAGACAAAAAAATTTAAAAATTAAGAAGTAAATGAATAAGACACAATCCTTATCTTCAACAAGGTTGCTCTGTAGTAAGAGGGACATGGACACGAATAACTGCAGCACGACATGCTACACACACTAAAGTAAATGAATCAAATGCCTTAAGAGTCAAGACAGCTACATATATCATGCTTTGCTATTGTATGTTCACATCCCTCAAGTTCATCTGGTCCTCACGATCCGAAGTTGTTAATCCCAGTTTTAAAAAGAAAGAAGTTGAACCTGAAGGGCAAAGAAGCTTGGAGTTTTGCCTAAGATAGCTCAAGTCTCTTAAAATACTCAGGCTGCTGGGGTTGGGGTGCACAAGGGAAAAAAGAGGACCAGAGAAGGTCTGCAAAAGGCCATGTGGGGTTTTTTGTTTTCCATTTAAATTATTTATTTATTGGAGTTCCTACCATGGCTCAGTGGTTAACGAATCCAACTAGGAACCATGAGGTTTCGGGTTCGATCCTTGGCCTCGCTCAGTGGGTTAAGGATTCGGCGTTGCCGTGAGCTGTGGTGTAGGTCACAGACGCGGCTCAGACCTGGTGTTGCTGTGGCTGTGGTGTAGGCCAGCAGCTGCAGCTCTGATTCGGCTCCTAGCCTGGGAACCTCCATATGCCACGGGATCGGCTCAAGAAATGGCAAAAAAAGAGAAAAATATATATTTATTTATTTATTTAATGGTTTTTATTTTTTCTATTATAACTGGTTTACAGTGTTCTGTCAATTTTCTACTGTACAGCACCAGTCACACATACATTTATACATTCCTTTTTCTCACATTGTCAGGCTCCATCATAAGTGACTAGATATAGTTCCCAGTGCTATACAGTAGGATCTCATTGCTTATCCATTCTAAAGACAATAGTTTGCATCTGTTAACCTCAAATTCCCAGTCCATACCACTCCCTCCCTCTCCCCCTTGGCAACCACAAGTCTGTTCTCCAAGTCCATGATTTTCTTTTCTGTGGAAAGGTTCATTTGTGCCCTATATTAGATTCTAGATATAAGTGATATATCATATGGTGTTTGTCTTTCTCTTTCTGACTTCACTTAGTATGAGAGTCTCTAGTTCCAAATGCCATTATTTTTCTCCTTGTTATGGCTGAGTAGTATTCCATTGTGTATCTACACCACATCTTCCTAATCCAATCATCTGTTGATGGACATTTAGGTCGTTTCCATGTCTTGGCTATTATGACTAGTGCTGCAATGAACATGTGGGTGCATGTGCCTTTTTCAAGGAAAGTTTTGTCTGGATATATGCCCAAGAGTGGGATTGCTGGGTCATATGGTAGTTCCATATTTAGTTTTCTGGGGTACATCCATACTATTTTCCATAGTGGTCACGCCAATTTACATTCCCAACAACAATGTAGGAGGGTTCCCTTTTCTCCACACCCTCTCCAGCATTTGCTATTTGTGAACTTATTAATGATGGCCATTCTGACTGGTATGAGGTGGTACCTCATAGTAGTTTTGATTTGTGCTTCTCTAATAATCAGTGATGTCAAGCATTTTTTCATGTGCTTGTTAGCCATCTGTATATCTTCTTTGGAGAAATGTCTATTCAGGTCTTTTGCCCATTTTTCAATTGGGTTGTTGGCTTTTTTGCTGTTGAGTTGTGTAAGAGTTGCTTGCATATTTTAAAGATTAAGCCCTTGTCAGTTGCATCGTTTGAAACTATTTTCTCCCATTCTGTAAGTGAGGCCATGTGTTTTGTAATCACCAAGGCTCCTTTGCTCTATAGAGACCATGAGCTGCATTTCCCAAAGCAGCCTCATTATATGCCCTTGCCAGTTTTCTTTTTTATGAATGTCTTGTTCTCCCAACCACATGGCAAGTCTACTGGGAAAAAAGACTTTGTCATCTTTCATTGCATCCCTTGCTACACCTTGCCTAAATAAGGTGTCAGTCAGCTATTTTGTTGGTAGAAAGTTGCCGTTGTTAGTTATTTTATCCTACTATGCTGTATACTCACCAGCCCTGGCCCTAAGAAACACTGTGATAGGAGAAGCAAGTGAGTCTTTTTCAAGTGACTAGTCTTGGAGACAGGTTTCTTAAGGATGTGCCAGTAGGCATATAGGGCACTTCTGATGACTTTCCCAGTGAAAGGAGACAGCTAGGAAATGTAAGGCACACAAAGGAAAGCAGACATAGATTGAAAAGTCCATTCCTGCAAGAAACAGAAATGAAACATAAAAAGAGGGAAGAGCTTCAGTGAAGACGTCCACCTGAGCGATGAGGGTGTTGAGATGCAAGTCACAAATCCTGCCCATGGTTTAGGGACAGAAGAGGATGGTAAAATCAAAATCAACCATAATGTCAGAATCTCCATTTTCTTTTTTTCCTCCTCAGAGTCAACAAACATTGTGCTATCTCACGACAACGCGTTCTGGGCGGAATCTTGTCTCCTCTTCACCGGTGAAGATGCCAAGGACTCGGTGAGGTTAAGTCACTTGCCCAAGGTCGTATAGGGCTCCAGCAGGAAAGCGGGCAGGTGGCCATGGCGAGGCCCAGCTAATAGTGACGGCTCTGATGACGGGACCTCTGACTCGCTGGCAGTCGGCTAGCACTGGCAGATTCTGGGGGTCGGCCCTCGCTGACAGATTGTGGGGTCGGCTCTGCGGAGCAGCCGGAAGGATCGGCAACCTGGGGCTCAGGCTGTGCAGCTCCGGGTCCTCAGCCGCCCACAGGCATCGGCGAAGGCCAGCGGTCCCCGCCGGGGACCATCAGGCCGCGTGCGGCTACAGAGGGATCCTGGGGGACGGGCCAAAGCCAGGCAGTCGGCCGGAGCCTCCAGGGAGGCGGGGCGGGGAGGGCACTGGCGAAGGCTGGCTGCAGCCACTTTGGAAAAACAGCCTCTACGGCACCCGGCCTAAGTCAGAACACCTGAGCGACAGACGCCCGCATGATGCAGGTGCAGGCGAGACACGCCCTGGCACCGCGCCCAGCGTCCCAACCGCGGAGCTTGGGAGCTCGGAGTGTCGGCTCAAAACTAGGAGGGAAGGGTTAAAGCCCGGGTCGCTACTCCTAACCCACGTCCGACAGGTGAGCAACGCGGGCACGCTGAGGGGAGGGGACTCGCCGGGGCCCAACCCCTCACGGCCGCCTACCCTCCGGGGGCGGGGCCTCTGGGCCGCCCAGCTATTAGTGGGCGGTCGGAGCGCGCGGGCCCGCCCCCCGCGTATAAGAGCGGTGCGGCACTGCAGCTAGCGCAGTTCTCACTGAGACCCGTCACCCGGACTCTACGTGAGACCCACCGCCCGGACTCACCATGGTGAGTGCGGCCCCGCCAGCATCGTGCCTGTCCCACAAGTGTCCCCTCTCTTTCGGGGACCCTCCCTCCCGGGATGCTCGGGGCCCTCCATTAGGAGTTCTAGGTCTTGCGGAGGTTTTTTTTCTTGGGGGGGGGGGTGCATTCTTTCCACCCCACCCCCTCCCCGTGACTTTGGGTGGGCAGCGTTGTCCACTTTCGGAGCCTGGGGAAGGAGGTGGAGTGGGGTGGGATTCTTCACTAGCAAATAGGAGTCCTCTGGAATCTCCTTCTGCTCTGCCAAGCATTTGTGCCCTAACCCTCCTGGGGGGAGTCACGAGGTCCCGCGCCCAGTCCTTTCTGCCGGCGAGGGAGACCCGTTCGGCTGCCCTCGGCTCCTAGCCTCCCACTCACTCCCTAGTCCCTGGAACTAACCCAACACGTGCTCGGGGCAAGAAAGTGGAAAGGGGTCAGATTACCTGGTCCACCATCACCTTTTCCTCCGACTACGTGAGCATCCCTCCTACCCTCATGCCTCCCACCCGTGACTCAGCACCCCTCTTCTGAGCCTAGAGGGGTGGCAAGAATGGGGTTCGGCCTCGTGAGGCGAGCCGGACTCTCTCCAACAGGAGTCCGGGTGCGCGGACGGGCAGAGACAGCTGGCGCTGAGCGAGAGCACGGGCCGGGGCCAGGTTGGGGGGAGGGGAAAGAGGTGTGTGTAGGGGGTGGTATTTATAGCCCAGGGATGGGGGCCGAAATCCAATCCTCGCTTTCCGCTGGGATGTAACTTGGAAAGAATCTTAAAGGAGTACGAATACAGGGCCGGAGTGCAGGATGGCGCTCACCCTGTCCAGGGCCAGGCGGGTTACCTCTGAGGCCTCACCGCAGGTTCCGCTTCCTCTTCTGGGTATTTGGAAACCGTCACCCCGCCATTTCGGTGTTGAAAAGGGAGGCTGCGCCGGCCCTGCAGCTGCACCGCTTTGGTTCTTCAGAGGTTAATTTCAGACTGGCAGGGATGAGCCTAGGGCAGCGAGGGCCCCAGTGCCCACAACCCTTATTGCGGGTGCCTGCCGTTTTTTGCTCTCTGCAATTTCAGTGCCTGCTCCGCAATGGATGAAGGTGGTGAAGATACCCAGAGTGTGGGGGTGGAGGTGGGGAGAGCAGCCAGATGGGATTGATCCCCAGAGCCAGATAGGATTTAAAGTGGAGGAGGGCATCCTGATGGCTCATGTGGTCAGTTGATGCCAGACTGGAAGGCTGAGACACCCCTGCAGCCCGCAAGAATGAAAGGGGGCGAGGGTTATATGACATCCTAGTTGTTCATCCTCAAAGCAAAGAATTAATCAAACAGGGGACTTCTAGCTACACACATTCATAGTTCTGGAAGACCTTCTGTCTCTTCTGTTGAGAGCTGGTTTGTGGGAGTAGGAATTGGGAACAGCTGAAAGATCACTTGTCCTTGTCTCAGTTACTGCAGTGTTCGCCTGTTTCCTATGCACTCGCCCTCTCCGTCCTCCCCGAGTGTCCTATGAATGTGGCGGGAGCATGCGGAGCCCTAGCTCTTACCTGACAAGGTCCCCACGGAGAAGCAGGCTGAGGAAGTGGCCTGCCCTACTGGGTGCCCCTAGTTGGGAAGTCTTATGCAGGGGAGCCTGGGCAGGCTGCCAGCCTCTTCTGACCTCTGCCCAGCCCCAAGCCTCCACTTTAACCAACTGAGTCATCCAAACTGGTAGGTGATAGGGTGGGAGAAAGGCTCATGAGGTAAGGACTTCTGTATGTGGGGCTTATGCCGTGTCCTCCCTCTCTATCCTTCAGCGTGAATGCATCTCAGTCCATGTTGGGCAGGCAGGTGTCCAGATGGGCAATGCCTGCTGGGAGCTCTACTGTCTGGAACATGGGATCCAGCCGGATGGGCAGATGCCCAGTGACAAGACCATTGGTGGAGGAGACGACTCCTTCACCACCTTCTTCTGTGAAACTGGTGCTGGAAAGCATGTGCCCCGGGCAGTTTTTGTGGATTTGGAGCCCACCGTGATTGGTGAGAGGAAGAGGGGGGTGGAATGGAGGGAATGGAAAGTGACTCTAAGCTTCTGTCTAGAGTGAGGGTGTCTAGACCTGGCTTTCCTGGCCCTGAAAACCCCTTGCCCTGCTAGACACTAAAGAAGGCAAGTTGATAGCAGACTGGCTGGGCAGCAGGTCTGGGTTTCTCTCACCCACTGCTATCTCAGGCTGGCAGAAGCATGAGCTCTTCCATACATCTGACCACAGCTGCCAGGCTGGGGGAGGGGGGGTCTGTGCTGAGCCCCGCCTTGTGGTTTGTGCCCTAACGGTGTGGTTTATGTCCTTCCAGATGAGATCCGAAATGGCCCCTACCGGCAGCTCTTCCACCCAGAGCAGCTCATCACTGGGAAAGAGGATGCGGCTAACAACTATGCCCGTGGTCACTACACCATCGGCAAGGAAATTATTGACCCGGTACTGGACCGGATCCGCAAGCTGGTGAGAATTTGGGATGGAAGGGAGGGAGCTCTTGAGATGATGCTGGTGGTCAGAAACAGTTTTTTTTTTTTTTTCAGATCTGTTTCATGGGGTCATCTCTAATTGTACATGTGCCGGAGTCTGCTATGGCTATGGAACACTCATTAGTCTTACTTAGCCTTGACTCCTGAGGTGTTTTAGGCTTTTGTGGAGCCAGAAGATTTCCTCAGTGCTCTCCCCTCACCACATTGCTCTTTTCTTGCCTTTCAGTCTGATCAGTGCACAGGACTTCAGGGCTTCCTGGTGTTCCACAGCTTTGGAGGCGGCACCGGCTCTGGCTTCACCTCGCTCCTGATGGAGAGGCTCTCTGTTGACTACGGCAAGAAATCCAAGCTCGAGTTCTCCATCTACCCTGCCCCGCAGGTGTCCACAGCCGTGGTCGAGCCCTACAACTCCATCCTGACCACCCACACCACCCTGGAGCACTCAGACTGTGCCTTCATGGTGGACAACGAAGCCATTTACGACATCTGCCGCCGCAACCTGGACATCGAGCGTCCCACCTACACCAACCTCAACCGCCTCATCAGCCAAATCGTCTCCTCCATCACAGCGTCCCTGCGCTTTGACGGGGCCCTCAACGTGGACCTGACGGAGTTCCAGACCAACCTGGTGCCCTACCCTCGCATCCACTTCCCGCTGGCCACCTATGCACCAGTCATCTCTGCAGAGAAGGCCTACCACGAGCAGCTGTCGGTGGCAGAGATCACCAACGCCTGCTTCGAGCCTGCCAACCAGATGGTGAAGTGTGATCCCCGTCACGGCAAGTACATGGCCTGCTGCCTGCTGTACCGAGGAGACGTGGTGCCCAAGGATGTCAATGCCGCCATCGCTGCCATCAAGACCAAGCGCAGTATCCAGTTTGTGGACTGGTGCCCCACGGGCTTCAAGGTTGGTATCAACTACCAGCCCCCCACCGTAGTGCCCGGGGGTGACCTGGCCAAGGTGCAGCGTGCCGTGTGCATGCTGAGCAACACGACCGCCATCGCCGAGGCCTGGGCCCGCCTAGACCACAAGTTCGACCTGATGTATGCCAAGAGGGCGTTTGTGCACTGGTACGTGGGCGAGGGCATGGAGGAGGGCGAGTTCTCTGAGGCCCGGGAGGATATGGCTGCCCTGGAGAAGGATTATGAGGAGGTGGGTATCGACTCCTATGAGGACGAGGATGAGGGAGAAGAATAGAACAGCTGCCTGGAGCCCACTCACTATGTTTATTGCAAAAGCATTTCGAAATAAACAGCCTCCTTGCGCGGTTTCTTGTCCCCTCTGTGAGTGCTTAAGCTTCTGCTGCCGTCCCCTTTTGTGCCGCTGCTATTTCTGCTGCTGCTTCCGCTGCTGCCCTGTTTGCTGCTCATGACTCTTTCCCCTTCCATGGCTGAAGGTGAGACCTGCCAAGGGGTCCTTGCCAGGCCCAGGAAACATGATCCCATGTATGATCCTAGAGGCGCCCACGATAAGGGGGAAATGAGGACTGACTCCTGGACCTGTCTGTCCAGCCATGAGCTGTTAAAGGATACGAGGCTTCACTTCCTTTCCAAGTAGGAGTTTAAGCCCAGCAGTTTCTGTATCTGCGAGTTAGACTGCTACCCTATTCTTCCTGCTGCTCTGCATTCACTGGCTTTGGACGAGAGGCTTGGCCCAGACACCTCTGTGTGTTATAAGGCCTTGGGAGTGGGGCTGCGCTGGCCCAGAGTTCCTGGGCATGGAGCCTAGTCATAAGCTTGGGGGATGGGAGGGAACAAGGGCGATCTCCTAGGGTTGTTTGTGTCACTGCACCTCCCAGCAGCTTTGCAAAACTGTCTGTCTTGCCGCTTTGCCGGGGCCTAGGGCTGTGCCATTAAAAGTCAGGTTGTCTCCCGTTTGTGCTTTCTTTCTGGCCTCAGTCTCTGTGCCAGCTGGTGGGAGCCTCCTACCAGTGCCCTGGGGGAAACCTCCACTTTGCTAATAGGCACCCCAGGACCCACACTGACGTCAGCGTTTGGGGGTGGGCACAGTTGGGGGGAAGAAGCTTCAATCTAAGGAGCAGGCAATGCCAGCCCTGCCCTTGCCTCCCCTCCCTGGTGATTCAGGGACGCAGTGCCCTTCCCCAGGGAACAGGTTTCAAGCCCAGCAAAGGCAGGGCCCCTGTTTACTCAGCAGAGTAGGCAGGAAGTGGCAGCTGGATACTGCCATCCCACACTGGCCTCATTAATCATTAGCCATTAACCATGTGTGAACTAGAGCCATCTGGGAGTTCCCGTTGTGACACAGTGGAAACGAATCCGACTAGTATCCACGAGGACGTGGGTTCGATCCCCAGCCTCACTCAGTAGGTTGGGGATCTGGTGTTGCCATGAGCTGTGGTGTAGGCTGACAGCTGTAGCTCCGATTCGACCCCTAGCCTGGGAACTTCCATATGCCGTGGGTGTGGCCCTAAAAAGCAAAAATAAATAAATAAAAGTCAAAGCTAAAAAAAAAAAAAAAATAGAACCATTGGGAGACATTTGGGGCCAAAATGGCTGCCACCTCCACTCCCCTTGCCCCCAGGCAGAGGCTGGGGACCTGTTGTGTAGCTGTCCCAAAGCTTCCTCAGGTGTCTCCACCCAGAAGCCCTTGCCTGGCAAACCGGCTAGGCTGCTCTGACTAAGCTACCCAGCCTTGGGAATGAAGGGAAGAATGAGTGTGCCTTTAGTGGGACCTGGCCCCAGTTCTGGGCATGGAAGCCAGCTTAAGCCAGAGGAGCTTGAAGTTTTCGACTAAGCTGGGAGAACTGTCTACTGCCAACCAGCCAGATCTCAGGCAGGTACACCTGCCTCCGTACGTGGAGTGATGAAGTCACACCGGTGCTGATGCTGCGCCAGTCCCTCTTTTCTCTTCCCTTGGAAATGGCAACCGGACTTCCGTTCCCCCTGCACCTCTTCTCTCACTCCAAGAACAATGAGACTAAGGTCACATCAGGCTGCTTTTACTTTATTCTTCTATTGATACATTCTCCTGCACCCAGATTTGGAGGCATATCATGATATAAGCTCAGCAGACCTGCAGAGCCTTTACCAGATTCTATCAGTTTCCCTTACCCCAGCCCCGACCCTTATCCACCCCCACTCAGTCAAGCCCCCTGTCCAGGTGTTGCTCTTTGGGGTAACAGAGCATAGACAGAGGCAGAAGACTGAGCTGACGGTCCCCACCCCCGGCTGCCCCAACCACAAGAGAGGGGTCCTGGATAGAAAGGATGGAGACTCCACTGAGGGATGGAAGTTTCTCCCCAAGGCACAGAGGCCACCTTCTCAACGCGGCCACTGGTTTGTTCAGATTTGGGTAGTGTGCTGGCCCTGAGCAGGAGGCTGCAGTGCCTCCAACTGACTCAGGAGGAAAGGAATGTGAGGGCGCTGCTGGGGGTCCACGGTCATCATCATGGTCAGCAGCTGCCGCAAAGCTGAGGAATGCCTGGAGGAGGAGGAGGGCAGGGTCAGGAGGGCAGCCGACCCCTGTTCTAGGGCTCCAGCCCCGCTAATGGCAGGGAGGAGTCTGAAGTGCTCACTGCCCCCCTTCACTGCTCACCTGGGGCTCTGCGGGACGCTGAGCTGGTTCTGCACAGCAAGGGCCACGCTGTCACCCTTCTGGAACACCATGTCATAAGGGCCCTCCCCGAACATCATGGCATAGAGCACGCATCCTAGGGACTGAGCATAACTTGGTTATTCCTTGCACCAACAGAGTGATACCTCTCCTCTGAATTCTGCAGTGAAAGGAGACTACAATAGCTAAAAAGAATAACCGACCTCAGTCATGTGACACCACCAGGGCCCAGAGCAACTGCCAGTTAGCTGGAGGCCTCTGCAGCCCTGACACTTAGCGGTCCTCGCCCTGTTCAAAGGGCGGGATTATACCACTTCCTGAGCAACTGAGCACAGTCTCAGCGACAGTTCCCAGGAAGGAAGTCGAGGGGGGATGAGGACATACATGGTTCCTGGGCCCCTTGGAACCAACTAGAAACCAAAGACCTGCTCCTCAACTCCACAGTAGGTACAGAGCAGCACCCCTCCCCACCCCGAATTCCCACCCACATGCTCCTCACCCAGACATCAGTCCGCTCGTCGATGACACAGTGGCTCTGCACAGAAAAGAGCTCCGGGGCTCGGTAGGAGATGGTGCACCGCTGGGCTGCCCAGTCCTGGAACAGTGGCCCCAGAGCTCAAAAGGTGGGGCACAGGTCATGGTCATGTGACCAAACTGGGGCATTGCAGTTTGGGGAACAGGTGGGCAAAGGAACCTGGAGACTCTTACCTGCAGGGCCAGAGCCTGGCGGGAGCCCTCCACGTGGATGCACGCTTGATTCATGGAACCCAAGTCCATTAAAACCGGCTGCCCCTCATCTCCAAGCAAGATGTTTGTGGGCTTCAGGTCCCTGCAGGGAAGTGGAAATGATCTGTGAGCAGCCCTGGACGGGGAGGCTGGACTCCTAGGGGGGCAAAACAACCGTGAGGGCTGTCCCTTCGGAGGAGTGCAGAGACCTCTCATTTCTCTTGATGAGGCTCTTCCTTTCTGCCCAGCAAGTACACGGGAGCCTCCCACTGACCTGTGGGCATAACCCTTGGCATGAATGGCCTCAAGGCCTCTGCAGATACCCAGCAACAGCCGAAGGATTTGCTCTTCAGTTAGGAAGTTGCCTTTGTCTTTCAGCTTTTCTATCTCATTCCACAGCGTGCCTCTCTGCAAAACAAGTTTCCCCACAGTTGAGGTTTTTGAGCCTCTGCTTCTTCAGCCTGATCCCTTCCCTATGCCAAAGACCATCAACCCTTTCACCGAACACCACACAGTCCCATCTGGGTCCCTTAAACCCCAAATCTGAAGTGGTCAAACCAGGACATGACCTCTGCTTCCAAATGTGCTTGACCGCTCACAAAGCCCTTGGCAAGTGGCTCTGTTGCAACCCCCTCCATAGCCAGGAGACTTTCTGACCTTGAAGAAGGGCAGCAGCAGCCAGGCCTCATGTTTAGTGCCTCGCTCCCTCAGACAATAAGCCACAAGGCGAAGGATGTTGGGGTGATGGAAGAGGCGGTGCATGTCTGCTTCTCGTTGGGCCTCCTCCCGGTCCTGCTGCTCATGACACAGGATTCGCTTCAGGGCGTAGAACTGTCCATCACGTAACCCCTCCACTAGGTCCACATAGCTGAACCCACTGTCGGCCAAAGGGGTCAGTGAAGGACCATGGTCATCACCCATACTGCTTAAACCCAGAGGAATTCCCTGGGGAGAGGAGGGGAGTGTTGTTCCCATTTAGTAGCAACCTTCCCAAGGTGTGTCTCTAAAAAGAAGTCTGAGCTCAATAGCAGGGACAGTCATCTTTGTGGTCCTACGGTCTTAACACAGTGCTCTGCACAAGATAGATGCTCAATAAATATTAAATAAATCACAGTCAATATTTATCAAGTGCTATGAACCAAGCAGTAGGTGAGATGTTTGATATGCATGATCTAATTTAATCCTCACAGCCCTACCAGGGAAGCATAATTAGCTCTAATAAGCAGAGGAAAAAAACCACAGCTTATCAAGGTAATACATGGCGAATCTAGGAGGCCTGGCTCCACAATCCACTTTCTTGACCACCACGTAGCTGGGCTCTGTCAGGTGAGTTAGAGGCTAGAGAGAAAACCTTTATGCCCGGATCATGTGCACACTGATGTCCTTCAAATACCCTGGGGACCAGCAAAGTGATTTTCGAACACTCACCCCTCCCCCAGTTTCTGGATGAAGAGGTAGCGCTTATTGTCAATGATGACAGTTCCCCGAGAGCAGACACACAGTGCATGGCCCATAGTGTTTCAGTCATTCTCTTCAAGGACGGTCTGAGGCTGCCAAAGGGTTCGTCCAAGTTAAGTGGTCTTTTTCAGGCAAGGTGCTGGAGGTCCAGCGGATCATGCTGGAAGGAAAGGAATGGCGGGGTCGGGGGCCGGGTTCAATCCAGAAGACCCCCTGAAATGCCAACGTGGAGCGCTCAGGCCCAGGTCTCGGAACCTAGAGAAAACGCGCCCTGGCAGGGCACTCCAAGAAGCTGAGGCCAGGGGGCTTAAAGCAGGCCTTGCGCCGACTCCCAGGCCGCTTCCTCCCACCCCGGCCCACCTTTGGGCGGCCCCTATTCCCACGCCCGTCTGGCCTCAAAGGCAGGGACTAGGGTAGTTCCAGGCGGAGATGCGAGTCCCGTGCCCACCCCTTGCAGAACCCTCCCCAGGTCTTGGCGCGCAGAGCGCCCGGCGGGCAGGCCAGGAATCCCCACTAACCTGTGCTAAGCTGGGGGTGGGGAGCGTCAGGGACCGGAAGCATCGGTTACGTCATCAGTCCGCGCCGCCGTAACGGCCAGCGGTATCCTAGCAACCGCCTGGCACTCGGACGATGCGGGGGCGCAGAGCTGAGAGGCCAGGGGCTGGCTAGGCCTGCCGGAGGACGGGTCCCAGGACCCGGGTGAGGGTTCCACGCCTGGCCTTCAGTGGGGGTCAAGACGCGGACACCTACGCCAAAGGGGAGTAAAGCCGGGCTCGGCCCCGAGCCCCCAGGACCTCCATCTCCCAATGCCGGAGGTAGGAGGCCTCATACCTCCCGCGCTGGGTGACTGACTAGTGTCAAGCCCGGAGGGGGATGCTCAGAGGGGCGGGTGCTGGCGGCCTGGACCCCTGAACTCTGATCAGTACAACCTTGGGGCCTCTTGCCTGTATCCCATTACCATCGCCTCAGTGGTTAAGAGCTCAGGCTAAGGTCTGAATCATGTCTTAATAGTCCACTAGTTGTGTGACCTGGATGAGTTAATTTAACCTCTCAGAGCCTCACTTTCCCTAGCTGTAAAATAGGTATATAGTGCCTAAGGTTAAGTGCATGAACTGTGAGGCCAGAATGCCTTGTTGAAATCCCAGCTCTACTAAGCTAGTTGTATGACCTTGGACAGGCTACCTACTATTACTACCCCTCAGTCTCCTCATCAGTAAAATGGGAATGATAATAATCTACCTCACTGAGTTGTTTGAAGATTACAGGAGAAGTAAAGTGCTTAGCACATATTTGATGCAGAGCCCTCAGTCGTGTCAATAAGCATAAATAATAGTTATTATTACTACCCCGATCCTCACATCCCAGGCTTGGGACTTTGAAGACATGAGTAGTGGAAATTCACAAATTTCCAAGCCTTGGAACCAAGCAGTTGTCCTTGATGTCTTGCCAAGTCAGGCAGGCAGGGATAGATTGGAAAGAGGAACACATGCACAAAAAGATAGGATGACCTGGATGGTTTCTTGCTGAAAGAGGACTTTCCAGGAGAAAGATCCCTCTCGTAACCTGGTCCCCTGACCCCTGCACATTCTGGGAAGATCTTCCTCTGGTTTCCCTTGATTCTGAACCTATTTTGGCCCCCTGGTTCTGACATTCATCTAAATTTAACATGCTCTATGGCAGGCCCTGTGCTAGAAGCAGAGGATTCAGGATGGACGAGGCCCTCCCCACCCTCAAGGGGCTCAGTGTAGTAGAGCACTACTTCTCAGTCTGGAATGTGCTCAGGAGCACCTGGAAATCTGGTTAAAATACAAGTTCTGTTTATGTGCTTCAATACAATTTATATTTTTAAATCAAAAACAAAAACGCTAGAGCTCCCATCGTGGCTCAGTGGTTAACAAATCGAACTAGGACCCATGAGGTTGAGGGTTCAATCCCTGGCCTTGCTCAGTGGGTTAAGGATCCGGTGTTGCCATGAGCTGTGGTGTAGGTTGCAGACTCGGCTTGGATCTGGCGCTGCTGTGGCTGTGGCATAGGCTGGCAGCTACAGCTCCGGTTAGACCCCTAGCCTGGGAACCTCCGTATGCCGCAGGTACAGCCCTAGAAAAGACAAAACAAAACAATACAAATTCTGATTCTATAAGTCTGAGGTAGAATCTGAGACTCTTGAATTCCTAACAAGCTCCCAGGTGATGTTGATACAGCTGGTTCATGAACTGCACTTTGAGTAGCAAGATGTGGAGGATTTTTACAATAACTAACAGAGTAACGGATGGCTGCAAGCTAGAGACAAAGTCCAGACTGACTGCCTGGCAACTTGAGGTGATCTCCGCCCACTTGCTCCTTGCGGTTCCCTCCCAGGAATCTGCCACGTGACAGTCGGACCACCGTCTTTGAAGAGCCCTAAAAGTGCCATGGCTCCCGAGAAGCCTTTCTGCCTACCCTCCCTGCTGCTGCCGCTCCTGACACTGCTGCTGCCGCCCCAGGTAAGATGAGAGGATCAAACCAGCCAGCTGGGTGCAGTGGGGCGGGATCGGATCTGATGGAGGAGAGAACGAAAAAGTGAAAACAAAACATTGGGAGGGGCTCGTTCCATCTCCTCCGTTCTTGACAGACGCTGACACCGCCCTCCCCCCCCCCCCTCGACTCCAGACTCCTGCTGAGCATGGTCTCTCCCTTTGCAGGCAGACACTCGGTCGTTTGTAGTGGATCGGAACCACGACAGATTCCTCCTGGATGGGGTTCCGTTCCGCTACGTGTCTGGCAGCCTGCACTACTTCCGGGTACCGCGGGTGCTGTGGGCAGACCGGCTTTTCAAGATGCGAATGAGTGGCCTCAACGCCATACAGTTGTAAGAAGTGCTCACAAGAGCCGTGGAAGGGTGGGATTTACACTTCTTACCACCCCCTTAAGAAGGGGATCGCGACAGGAAGATTGGCTGGGTATGAGAGGGGTTCTAGCTCCCGGGCCTCCAGGCTAAGGGTGGGAAAGGGCAGGCCAGGACCTCCTTGCAACAGCTTCCTGGAGATTCCCTGCCAGGCCTTCCCAGCATCTCCCCACCTTGGGCCCTGTTAACCTCTTCCTTTCTCAGTTATGTGCCCTGGAACTACCATGAGCCAGAGCCTGGGGTCTATAACTTTAATGGCAGCCGCGACCTCTTTGCATTTCTGAAAGAGGCAACTTTAGCGAACCTGTTGGTCATACTAAGACCAGGACCTTACATCTGTGCAGAATGGGAAATGGTGAGTTAACTGGAGAAGGGATAGAAACAAAGCCACCCAAGTGGGGTTCCTAGACTCCTCCCATCTGCCCCCACTCTAGGGCCACTTCCATGACTATACACTCAACTTCCTCCCCTTCTTACCTCCCCTTCTCCACCCCCAGGCATCAAAACCCACACACTTCTTTGTTGACTTTGTGTTTGTCTCAGGGGGGTCTCCCAGCCTGGTTGCTTCGAAAACCTAAAATTCACCTGAGAACCTCAGATCCAGGTGAGTTGAGACAAAAGATCTAACACAGAAAAAAGCAAATGACAACAAAATAGGTCATTTGGGTGCCCCAAACAGATGAGACCATCATCTAACTGGACATCATTCATTTAAATATTTGAGTGTTTTTGTCATGCCCGGCAGGAACTGGGGGACCAGACAGACCCAGTCTGGAAGAAATATTTTTAAAAAACAACCCCAAAGCCCTTAAGATTATTGCAAACTATAAAAATAGTAACAGTGGAGTTCTTGTTATGGTGCAGTGTAAACAAACCTGACTGGTATCCATGAGGATGCAGGTTCAATCCCTGGCCTCCCTCAGTGGGTTAAGGATCCGGCATTGCTGTGAGCTGTGTTGTAGGTCGCAGTTGCGGCTCATATCTGGCATGTCTGTAGCTGTGGCGTAGGCCAGCAGCTGTAGCTCTGATTCAACCCCTAGGCTGAGAATTTCCATATGCCTTGGGTGCGGCCCTAAAAACAAAACAAAACAAAAAAACACAAATAAATAAAATACTACACAAGAAAATAGACAAGGAGTTGATATAGTGAGTAACAGAGAGGGCCTCTTTTAGGGAGGGAGGTCAGAAAAGACTTTTCTGAGATGACATTTCAGTTGACTCTAGAAAAAGGAAAGCACTGGTCATATGAAGAGTGAGGTTAGAACAAGCAATTAGAAGGAATGGTATCTTCTAAGGCCCAGAGATGGGAAGGAACGTAGCATGGCTGGAGCACAAGGTGAGGAGAGAGTAATATGTTATGAAATGGGAGCTAGATAGGGACTTAATGCAGGACCTTACAGGCCATTGTAAGGGGCTTTTTTTTTTTTTTTTTTTTTTTTTTTTTTTTTTTTGTCTTTTGTCTTTTTAGGGCTGCACCCTTGGCATATGGAGGTTCCCAAGCTAGGGGTCTAATCAGAGCTGTTGCTGCCAGCCTACACCAGAGCCACAGCAACACCAGATCCAAGCCACGTCTGCAACCTACACCAAAACTCATGGCAATGCCGGATCCTTAACCCACTGAGCAAGGCCAGGGATCAAACCTGCAACCTCATGGTTCCTAGTCAGATTCATTTCCGCTGCGCCAAGACGGGAACTCCAGGGGCTATTTTATTATAAGCACAGAAGTCATTGAAAGAGTTTCACCAGGCATATCTGATTTGTTTTCAGACTGCGTTCAGATGTGGAAAATGGATTGAGGGGAGCAAGGGTGGAGATGGAGAAACTAGTTGGGAGACTATAGCTGTAGCTGAGGAGAGAGGAGGTGGCTCCTAGATTGTGATAGCATTGGACATGGAAAGAAGAGGACAGAATTGAACTATAGGTGGGAGACAAAAGTTATCAGGACTCGACTGATAGATTTTGATGAGAAAGGGGTGGGGGCAGTGTGGGTAGGGGTGGGAAAGAAAGGAATCAAGTTTCTGGCCAGTCAAGGTAGTGGTGCCATGTACTGTCTTAGGAGAGATTAAAGAAGACTAGGGGTAACAAAGGAACAAGTGTTTTGGGGAAGTAATAACTCTGTGCTGGCCATGTTAAATTTCTATCCTGTCACACTCCAGGGAGGATATTAAGTAAGCCATGGGATGTGTGAGTGTGGAGCTTCGGAAGAGGTCTGAGCTAAAGGTATAAATTTGGGAGTCATCAGTCTAAAGATGGCATTTAAATCCATGGGTACTGAGACATCACCTAGGGAAAAAGCGTAGAGAAAGAAAAGGTGAGAGGCCCAGTATTTCAGAAAGTTTGGATTTAATTTCAGGTGCAAATAGGTCATTAGAGCAAGGGAATAATTCTATCTGCTTTACACCTTTTAAAAAGATTGCAGATGGAGTTCCTGTTGTGGCGCAGTGGTTAACAAATCCACCTAGGAACCATGAGGTTGCGGGTTCGATCCCTGGTCTTGCTCAGTGGGTTAAGGATATGGCATTGCCGTGAGCTGTGGTGTAGGTCGCAGACTCAGCTTGGATCTGGCGTTGCTGTGGCTGTGGCATAGGCCAGTGGCTACAGCTCCGATTAGACCCCTGGCCTGGGAACCTCCATGTGCTGTGGGAAAAGGCAAAAAGACAAAAAAAAAAAAAAAAAAAAAAAAAAGATTGCAGAGCTCTCTTGTGCAGTGGGTTAAGGATCCAGCATTATCACTGCTGTGGCGTGGATTCAATCCCTGGCCCGAGAACTTCCACATGTTGTGGGTATGGCCAAAAATAAAATAAAATTTAAATTAAAAAATTTTAAAAATAGGGAGCTCCCGTCACGGCTCAGTGGTTAATGAACCCAAGGATTCAGGTTCGATCCCTAGCCTCACTCAGTGGGTTAAGGATCCGGTGTTGCCATGAGCTGTGGTGTAGGTCATAGACTGGGCTCGGATCCAGCATTGCTGTGGCTGTGGCTGTGGTGAAGGCCGGCAGCTGCATCTTTGATTTGATCCCCAGCCTGGGAACCTCCATATGCCATGGGTGAGGCCCTAAAAAGACAAAAGACAAAATTTAAAAAAAAAAAAGTTTATGGTCTTAAGTCAAAATGCCTATAGCTGCTGAGGACTCTCCAGGTGCTATTTGACTTCTTAGGGTGCTGGAGGGCTTTATGCCACTTACAGCATTTCCCAACCTCAATTGTCTATGATGTATATTTAAAATGATAAAGTATCGCTAGAACACTGACGTGTAATCTCTGTTTTCTTAAGAAAATCAGTGACCCCTTCATTGCTAAATCTGAGATGATTTTTCAGGCCTTGTCCTCCTTGACCGGTCAGCAGCATTCAGTACAGTTGCTCACTTTGCTCTTTGAAATGCTCTTCTCTTGGTTTCCACACTTTTTGGCCCCACCCTTCCCCCTGCAATCTTTCCGACCACTCCTTCTCAGTCTCTTACTGGTTCTTCTGCATTTCCCTTTCCACTAAATGCTGAGGTGTCTCAGGGCTCAGGCCTTGGGATGTCTCTGTCTTTATTTCCTTTATGATGTCATCCATTTCCATGGCTTTAAATTCCATCTGATAGCTGATGACTCTGAAATATGTATCTCCAGTCAGGACCTTCTAACTTCCCAAAACGTATATCCACCTGTCCACTTGACTTCTGCACTTGGAGGTCTAAAAGGCATAATGCTACAGCTAAGGGCCTCCATACAAGTTGTTCGTATCATCTCCGTATCTCCGTATCGCAGTTAATGGCAAATCCATTTTCCAACTGATCAGACTAAACATTATGGTAGAACTCTTCACAGGTGTCTTTCTCTCACACCCCTCATTCAGCCCATCAAAAAATCCCATCAGCTTCATTCTTAAAATATATTGAATTCTATTACTTTTCATCACCCCCACTGCCACCATGTAGGTCCATACCACCTCTTCTCAGCTGTATTACTTTGCTTTTTGGGTGGCGGGGTGGGGGGGAGAAGGGGGGGCACACCTGCCCCATATGGAAGATCCCAGCCTAGGGGTCACATTGGAGCTACAGATGCTGGCCTATACCACATCCACAGCAACGAGGGATCCTAGCCGTGTCTTTGACCTCCACCACAGCTCATGGCAACACTGGATCCTTAACCCACTGAGTGAGGCCAGGGATCAAACCCGCATCCTCATGGATTCTAGTTGGGTTCTTTAACCACTGAGCCATGAAGGGAACTCCCTCAGCTGGATTACTTAATAACTCCCAACTGGTTTCCCTTCTCTGCTCCTCCCCCATGTAGTCTATTCTCAATTCAGCAGTTACTGTGATCCTATTAAAAGATAAGTATACAAACTTTTTTTTTTTTTGGTCTTTTTTTTTGTTGGGGAGGGCCACACCCTCAGCATATGGAGGTTCCCAGGCTAGGGGTCGAATTAGAGCTATAGCTACCAGTCTGCACCACAGCCACAGCAACACAGGATCTGAGATGCATCTGCGACCCACACCACAGCTCATGGCAACGCCAGATCCTTAATCCACTAAGGGAGGCCAGGGATCGAATCTGCATCTTCATGGATACTAGTCAGATTCATTTCCAGTGAGCTACAACGGGAACTCCTACATACGTACTTTAGATCATGTCATTTCTCTGCCTAGACCTCTCCAGTATTTTCTCATCTCATTCAGAATATGAACCATGGATTCCTTAAAATGGTCTACTAGGTCCTACCTAAAAGGCCCAGTCACCTCCCTGACCTCTGCTCTTCTCTGCATTGTTCACATTGGCTTCTGTGCTGTTCTCCAGACCCACCAGGCACGTTCCTGTCTTGTGGCCTCTGCGCATGGCACTCCCTCTGTCTTCCTGCACAGCCACCTCGGTGGGGCCTTCCCTGGGCTAACCTCTGAAATTTAAACTCCTTCCACCTCACCATTTTATACCTTCCTTCCCTGCCTTTTCTCCTTGGCACCAGCATACTACATATTTTACCTACCTTATTTAATTCAGCGCTTCCCTCACTGGAAGGGAAATCCCACAAGGGCAGAGATTTTGGTCCATTTTGGTCCATTCTGTATCCCTAACACTTAACACAGTACTTAGTGCAGTCAGCACCCATAAAGATTTGTTGAATGGGATTTCATGTACGCTTGGATTAAAGGAGGCAATACAACCTGGGCTTCCTTTATACAGAACACAAACTATAAAGGAATTAAATGTTTTAAGAATATACAAAACATTTTACATTTTGTTTAACTCCTGTCTATAGGAGTTCCTGTGTGGCTCAGCAGATTAAGGATCCAGCCTTGGCACTGCAGTGGCTCTGGTCACTGCAGGGGCACTTTTGCATGCTGCAGGTGCAGCAAAAACAAACAAACAAACAAAAAAAACTTACAAGAAAAGCTGCTTTGTTTCCTATGCTCAGATTTAAATATATAAGTGCTTAAGGTTGAGAGTTTCTTCTGACAAATCCCCGCTTCGCAGGTGTAGTTGTGGACCTGTAGTTGTACGTGGGATGCAAAGTGCAGCCCAGAGTTCAGGCAGCACTGAAGTCGCTAGTACTGATGCTGGGGGTGGGGGCCGAGGAGGTGACGGTGCCCTAGTGAGCAGTGCCCTGCCCCTTCCTTTAGACTTCCTGGCCGCAGTAGACTCCTGGTTCAAGGTCTTGCTGCCCAAGATATACCCATGGCTTTACCACAATGGAGGCAACATCATTAGCATTCAGGTACACGTGGCAAGTTGACTGGGCTGGGGGATGGAGGTGCCCGTGTCCTTACCTCCGCTTTTCCTTTCCCGGGGCAGGTGGAGAATGAATACGGTAGCTACAGGGCCTGCGACGTGAAGTACATGAGGCACCTGGCTGGGCTCTTCCGTGCGCTGCTGGGAGACAAGATCTTGCTCTTCACCACAGACGGGCCCGAAGGACTCAAATGCGGCTCCCTCCAGGGACTCTATACCACTGTAGATTTTGGCCCAGGTCTCCCGAGCAAGGGTTCGGAGTGAAGTCTGGGGAAGGGGTACCTGTTCTGTGTTGTTTAGCTGCCACCTTTGCTTCCTTCCTGCAGCTGACAACATGACCAAAATCTTTGCCCTGCTTCGGAAGTATGAACCCCACGGGCCACTGGTGAGGAGCCAGAGGGGAGGGCAGACTAAGCAGAAGTCAGCGTGGGGAATGGCTTGAGCAGGGTTCCCATCTCACTCACAGCTCCTTTCACTTCACTCTAGGTGAACTCTGAGTACTACACAGGCTGGCTGGATTACTGGGGCCAGAATCACTCCACACGCTCTGTTCCAGCTGTAACCAAAGGACTAGAGAAGATGCTAGAGTTGGGAGCCAGTGTGAACATGTAACTGGAGACACTGGGGCCAACGTGAATCTGTAAGTGGGTGTTGGGGATGAAAGTTAAGATGCAGTGGGTCAGCTTTTACCTTTCCCTCCACTGCCCCCACTTCAGGTACATGTTCCATGGAGGTACCAACTTTGGATACTGGAATGGTGAGTCCGGATGGTCCCTGGGGTGGAAGCAGGGGGGCAGCAAGGAATTCACATCTGGGGGCTGCATGGATTAGGATATCTAGAAGCGGGATATGGGCACTCCTGCCCCTTCTGACAGCAAAATCCTCTGCGTGATCGCTTAGTGCCTGTCCTCTGCAAGATGCACTGATTTAATGAAATTGGTCTGACCCCAGGTGCTGATGAGAAGGGACGCTTTCTTCCGATCACTACCAGCTACGACTACGATGCACCCATCTCTGAAGCAGGGGACCCCACACCTAAGTTTTTTGCTATCCGAAATGTCATCAGCAAGGTGCCCTACCACTTCATTAAGCACCAAAGGCTTTTTACGGACTTGAGGGGAGGGAGTGCCCAAATTGTTTGTAACAGGGTCCCATAGATCAGTAGTTGTCTGGGCCAGAGAGTCCCCTGAGCATCCCCCGGCAGCGTTTCGCACCCACCCAAACGGGACTGCCTGGGGAGATACACACAAATATGTACAAAATTAGAATCTTCATGGCCCCTGAAGCCCTTCCCTGAACCCCTGGTTCAGAACCCTGCGTGGGGTCTTGGAATAGAGGGGCTTGGTGTGGTCTTCCTATGGCTCCTGAGAGAATTTGGGCTCAGTTCCAGGAAATTCCCTTGGGACCTTTACCTCCCCCCAGCCCCAAGATGATGCTTGGACCTCTGACCCTACAATTGGTAAGCTCCTCCCCAATTTCTCATTCTATCCCTTTATTCTCTAAATAGCCTAACCTGTCCTGCCCTGTATTCTGAAACTTCCCTCTTATTCTGATACTTCCCCCTTATTCTAATAGGATGGGGATTTGCTGGCTTTCCTAGATTTCCTGTGCCCACAAGGGCCCATCCATTCAATCTTGCCAATGACCTTTGAGGCTGTCAACCAGGTAAAGCGTAATCCCACACCCAGTGGGTATGGCAGCAGCTATAGCAGGGGTTCCCTTAGCTAGGCATCTTGCCCGCAGCATCCTTTCTTATCTCTCAGCACCTTTTAAAAGCTCACTCTTCCACACCCAGGACCGTGGCTTTATGTTGTACCGGACCCATCTGACCCATACTGTTTCTGAGCCAACACAGTTCTGGGTGCCAAACAATGGAGTCCATGACCGTGCCTACGTCATGGTGGATGGGGTGAGAACCTAATTCTAGGCTTTGTCAGCCCATTTCCTCTCCCTCCCAGCACCCATTGGCCTCAAGTTTCCCGTATCTACCCTTTCCCATTGCCTGCTCACATTTGCAGGGGATCCAGGGATAAGCTGGGATGAGGAAGAGTGTGACTGAGGGTAAGGTTCTAGAATGGATGGGTAACCGACAGAAGGGCTACATTCTCTGCCCTCGAAGTATGTGTCCTAATGTGGCTTCCTGTGCGGTGAGCCCTTCCTCTCACAGACATCCTCATCCACAGGTGTTTCAAGGTGTTTTGGAAAGAAACATGGAACACAACCTATTTTTGATGGGGAAAAGGGGAGCCAAACTGGATGTTTTGCTGGAGAACATGGGGAGGCTCAGTTTCGGGTCTAACAGCAGTGACTTCAAGGTGAGCTAGCTTTGCCCACTCCCTACCCCCATACTCTTATTGATCAGACTCCCCTGGAAAGATAAGGACCTAATGGAAGAGAAACAAGAGCTTAAGTCCTCAGGGCTTAGGCACCAAAATGGTTTGTGGGGATCTGGACATGGCCTCATGGGCCTGTTTAGGAATAGTGTGGCTTTAGAACTTAGTGAATGATGAGTTTTTCATCTGCCTTCTTCACAGGGCCTATTAGAGCCGCCCATTCTGGGGCAAACAATCCTTACCCCGTGGCTGATGTTCCCTCTGAAAGTGGATAATCTTGTAAAGTGGTGGTTTCCCATCCAGTTGCTAAAAACCCCCCATCCTCAAATTCCCTCTGGCCCCACCTTCTACTCTACGACCTTTCCAGTTTTCGACTCAGGCGGGGACACATTCCTCTATCTACCTGGATGGACCAAGGTACTGGATGGGGCTGGAGGTGGGGCGGTAAGAGGAGAAGCAGGGAAGGAGGGGCAGCAGAAATTATCCCTCTGATTAGAAACCCCACAGGGGATACTTCTACTTCCTGGAGCACGGATCCTTTACTTTCCTCTCCTCGCTCCTCCCCAGGGCCAAGTCTGGATCAATGGGTTTAACTTGGGCCGCTACTGGACAAAGCGGGGCCCACAGCAGACCCTCTACGTGCCAAGACCCCTGCTCTTTCCTAGGGGAGCCCTCAACAAAATCACAGTGCTGGAGCTAGAAAATGTGCCTCCTCAGCCCCAAATCCAGTTCCTGGATAGGCCTATCCTCAATAGCACTCTGCATAAGACATACATCTATTCCCTCTCAACTGATATACAAGGTGACTCTGAACCAATGGAGTTGAGTGGGCACTGAAAGAAAGGTAACCCTTGGACCTGGGACACGGAGCGGGCAGGATCCCTGGTGCTATGCTAGCCACAGTGACCACAAGGAACCAAAGGCCACAGGCCTGAGTCTAAGTACAAGGGCAGCTTCCTTGCCAAACTTTATTGTGATTAAAGTTCCGGAGACAGTACCAGCTCCACACACCTCTGTGGCCCTCTTTGCCCTGCTTCCCCAGCGTCCCTCACCTTGATCTTCCAAATGCCCTCCGGTTTTGTGGGGAAGAAGAAACCTAGGGCCAGTGTGAATGTGCCTGCCCAGGGCCTAGCAGTGGCCCCAGGTGGAGCTGCCAGAGATCAGGAAGAGGGCTTCCCGGCCTGACGGCGATGCTCCTGGAGGCAGCGTGTGGAGCAGAAAGAGAAGTCGAGGTAGTGAAAGGGAATGAGGCCTTGGAGGGATGTCCCACAGCTCCAGCAGCGTCTGCACAAGAGGAAGAAGAACGGCTGGGCAGGTTTCCCAGAGACTTGCCCATCCAAGCTTGTCCTATCCCTCCTCCTGCCGCTTCTCTTTTTATTCCAGAGGTTCCCAGAACATCTCAAATCCCCACATCAGCCTTTCTGAACATGGAGCAGGCACTCTGTACTTGTCCAGAATGATCCCTACGACATCACAAGCCCCCCACGTACCGTACGTTGCCAACTGCAGGGTCAGGGATCTGCGGGGTGGGGGCTCCCACCTGGGCAGCTAGTCGGCGCTCTGCAGCCAGAGCTCTCTGAGGGGAGGAGAAGTTGTATTGAGGACAAGGCCCCAGTGATGGAGACAGTACCCAAGAAGTGACAGCCGTGCACCAGGGAAGGGATCCGACCTCTCAGGAAGTCTTGCTGTGGAAGGAAAAACCTCTGGCCTCACCTTCTCTCGGTCACTGAGGGCAGCAAATCGCCTCTGCTCTTCTTGCTCCTGCTTGTCCTGCTCCTGCCGCTTCCGCTGCTGCTCCTCCCGGTGCCGCCGGGCTGCCTTCTGCTCCCTTTTCCGAGTGGCCTGCCGGGCTTCCATTTCTGCTGTCAGTGGCCCTGGCACCTGGAGGATTTCCGGGAAGGTATAAGGTAAGACCTATCTGTACGAGCTGTCCTCGGTAAAACTAGAAGAAAGCAGCAAAGATCTAGGCAGGATCTCTGATGCCTTCCCACTCTGCTGCTTCCTCTTCCAGCTGACCTGAGCCTTGTTGTAATCGTAAGCATCTGGATGCTTCTCCATGAACCTCCGGAACTCATTACGTGTCGATTTATCAGCTGCAACCGTATACGGGGGCCGGTTCCGGGAGTCCCTAGGTGCAAAAACCCCCCAAGATGGGTTCATTTTGCCTCCTGCACCTCCGGCGTCACCCAAGCAGACCAAGGGAAATACTGTCAAGTAGCCAATGCCCAGGTTAGCCTCCAGAACATTCTCTGCATACCCCCAGAGGGATCAGCAATGAGACCCTTACTTACTGTACAGTGGGGTCCGCACCTGCATCCAGCAGCAGGTGAACCACTGAGCCTCTCCCAGCTGCGGCTGCTGCGTGCAGGAGGGTGAAGCCACCGGAGCCCAATGGGGCACTGAGCAGAGACAGAACTCGAGGGTCCACGGGGCTGGCAGCTAGCCAGGGCTTCAGCAGCCCCACATCGCCAGCTCGGCACGCGGCCAGAAGCACATCCCAGAGCTCTGGTTGACCAGGGAGCTTGGCCTCCTCCTGGGGAGGCCCCAGAGGGGCTGCCTGTGAGAAGGCCTCATCTTCTGGAGGTTGCTGAGGAAGAGTCATTTGTGCCCCAGCCTCCAGGTCTCGTTTCCTCTCCCTCTTATTCCTTTTCCTCTTCCTCTGCTTGGGCAGTACCTCAAACTCACGCAGATCCAGGGTCCCCAGTGTCAACTCCACTAGCTCCAACTCTACCTGGGAGCCATCCTCTCCCTCTGACTCAGAACCTAGGGGAAAATTTGATACGTTAGATCCTTCTAAAGAATAAGCAGAAGGTCGAAGGGTGTGTGGGCCACCCCATATGCATATGAATGTACGTAAAAAGGTAATTCAGATCATCTTGCAATAAAATTGTTTGTATTTTATCACCCAAGATAGAGTAGCATGTCAAGAACTGAAGCTTTTAGTATCATGTGCAAAAAGGAGGTTCTCAGCCCAGACGAGGACAAGCCCAGAAGAAGCTATGCAGGGATGGGTCCCAGATGTTCCTGGGACAGCCTCAGGGTGGTGCACAACAGGGGAACACGTGGAGCAGGGGACAGCCACGCAGGCCAACAGTCTGCAGTGAGGGAAGCAGCCCTTGGCCCCAAACCAGAGCATCCAAGAAGACAGGTAAATTATGGAAGATCCACACTGTACATATTCCAGCATCAACTTCATACTAAGACCTCCAAGCACTAGAATACATCAGTGAACAGAAGCGATGATAGGAGATTTGGAAAAGTCACTGAACACTTCTCAGTAAGTGCCACCACATACTCCACACTATGAACAGACGTGTGTGTGTGTGTGTGTGTGTGTGTGGGTGGGTGGGTGGGTGTGTGGGTGTGTGTGGGTGGTGTGGGTAAGGGCTTACCTATACATGGGGAAGGGGGTAAGTTATGAGAGTAGGGGATTTGCCACTGCAATTCTAGGACAGACCCCCAGAGAGAGATTTGACAATTGCCAGATGGTGCTCAAACCCTGTTTGGGAGCTTCCTCCTTCTGCCCGAGCCCCTCATTATCATCGCTGGGGACCTTGGTTTCTTCCTTGATAGGCTTCCTTTCTCTCACTGTCTTCCAGCGGGTCTGAGGTAAATCCAACCTGGCTGTTGCCCGGGGGTCTTCTCCTGCCATAAACAAAAGACGTTTCTCAAATTTAGCTGAGGAGAAGCCAGCCAGGGTTTCTCTCAATGAAAATGCCATTGGACTGCAGTCCAAGGGCTATAAAATCATCTGGTTGAACGAACAAGAACCTCAGGCTTGGGCTAGAAGGGATGGGAAGGTCTAGGGAGCCTGGAGGCCTGGACCGAAGGCTCACCATGGACATGCAAGGTGGTCAGCTTGTGGAGCACTCGCTGGAGCTCTTGGAAGGTGGGTCTGCGGGTAGGGAGGGGGATATCCCAAAGTCGGGGGTCCCCCCGCTGCAGGGGAGCCTCACGACCTGCAAAGAACAAGGCCCGGCCAGAGCGGGGGGCACGCAGCATTATCGTCCCGGCCTCCTCCAGTGCCTTAGTCCAGTCTGGTCCTGCCAGCAGGTCACGAACATCCTAGAAAAGAGAGTAATTCACCCTGCATCGCTTCACTGGCTACATTTAAATCTCTAGCCACAAAATGGCCCACAGGTTGCGTGTAGGGAATGGAAGGCAGAAGATAATAGAGGAAGAATGAGAGGCCTAAGACTGCTGGGCATTCACCCCTCTTCTGCCTCCATCCACCCAGAAATAAAGGCTGGGAGGACAAAGGAGCCAACCTCCCTACTGTAACATTTAGTCAAGTGAGAGGGAAAAATGGATTAGAAGAGCAGCCAGATCTGGGACATTGAACTTACCTTATATAGCGTGGCTTCATTGTAGCGCCTCAGGTTGGCTCCAGCAGAGCGAGGAGCTGCACCCCGGGCGTCCCGAAGCCCCTGGGCTGTGCCCCGCTTGGCCCGCACTGTGTAGCGGTGAAAGGTTTTGTGTGTCAACACTTCTCGTCTGTAGACAGCACAGACTCAGTACCGGAAACCAGCTGGTCCTCCCAGGCTAAGAGGATCCATTCCATCCAGACCCCATGCAGCACCCTCTCACCCTTGGAAAACGGCACCAGCAAAGTGGCCAGCAGCGGCCATGAGCACCACGCAATATCTGGGCCCTCCACTCTGCAGGTTCTGTAGCAGCAGTTCTGGTTCTTCTGGAGGCACCTGGATGACAGAGGAGCAGCACAAGTAATATCCGTGGCACGTAGAGAGCAAGGAACAGGAGTTCTCATTGTGGCTCAGTGGGTTACGAGCCTGACTAGCATCCATGAGGATGCGCATTTGATGCCTGGCCCCTGGATCTGGTGTTGTCATGAGCTGCAGAGTAGGTTGCAGACGTGGCTTGGATCCCGAGTTGCTGTCTGTGGCTGTGGCCAGCAGTCAAAGCTCTGATTCGACCCATAGCATGGAACCTTCCCCATGCTGCAGGTGCGGCTTTAAAAGGAAAGAAACAAGTGCCAGTGCTAAGTCTTTCACATACACCACCTCGTTTAATACAACTGCCCCGTGCTTGTCTCCACTTTACAAATAAGAAAATGAGGCTGTAGAGGCAGTTGAGAAAAAGTAGTAGAACCACAAACTTAGATTGGCCTGTTTCCAAACTTAATTCCATTACACTTGACTGGTCTAAGGTTCAGGCCAGTTTAATCCAAGACTGTGCTGTCAAGTGCAATATCCATCCCCCAACAGGAAGGAAGGGAAGAAGGGAGAAAGGGCTATGCTGAGGGGAAATCTAGGTTGAGCGTACAGAAGGCTGGGGTTGACCACACAACCCGTGCTGGCACTTGCCTGGCGGGGGCCTAGGACACAGCGATAGGCATCAAGAAACTGGCCCTGGGCGTTTTGGAAAAGAACACGATGGGGATGGAAGCCTCGGGGTCGGTTAGGCTTCTCAGCCTCAGCTCTCTCCTCATCCTGTATCTGCAAATCCTCCTCGCTGGCTGAGTCTGAGTCTTCCGATCCTGAGATGCTGGAAAGATCTCCTGAGAACAACATGAGATATGCAAGTCTGATGCCCCATCTTTGACCTTTCCTCAAACTCCAATCTAGGGTCTTCCACCCCCATTCCTATTTCCACACAGGTCCCCCACCAGTCATCACCTGTGGAGCTGTGCTGTTCAAATTCCAAGGCAGACAGGAGAGGCTTATCCTTAAGACGCTGCTTTAGGTTAAACCGGTGCCAGTCAAGCTTATAATGCTCCCTCTAGCAGAAGGCAAAAAAAAGGGGATTCCCATTGTGGCTCAGCAGGTTAAGAACTTAACACAGTATCCAAGAGGATGCGGGTTTGATCTCTGGCCTCTCTCAGTGGGTTAAGGATCCTGCATTGCTACGAGCTGCAGCCTGGGTCACACATGTGGCTGGGATCTGGTGTGGCTGTGGCTGTGGCCTAGACCAGCAGCTGCAGTTCTGATTCGACCCCTAGCCTGGGAACTTCCATATCCCACAGGTGCAGCCATAAAAAGAAAAAAAAGAATAGTAGAAAGCAAAAAAGGGAAGCACAATGTGGAAGTATGCCCTGGCTCGGCTTTTTTTTTTTTTTTTTTGGCCACACCTGTGGCATGCAGAAGTTCCTGAGCCAGGGCTCAAACCCATACCACAGCAGCAACCTGAGTCATAGCAGGGACAATGCTGGATCCTTAATCCATTGAGCTACCAGGGAACTCCCCAGCTTGGCCTTTCATGGTACCTAAGACCTGTAATAGAACTCCAGAAAGTATGACTGGAAAACACTAACTGCCTTTCAGAACATGGACCTTTATTAAAGCCAAATCAAATGTCTACATCTTTTCACCCACCGTTACAGGTCTACTGCCACCATTTAGCTCTCCATCTGGCCTTTTACCTGCTCCTGGTGGTTCTGGAAGGTCTGGTCACAGGTTGAACAACACAACTTCTCTGAAGTATCCAGAGGACACTGGAGTGGTTTTCTTTCTGGGCTTTTTTTCTCCCCTGAACCTAAACAAGGGGAGGGTAAACAGAGGTAGAAAGAGTCTAAATTCACAGCGCCTGGGATTACAGTCACTGTCTGATACACAAACTAGAGGAGGATACAAAAGAAATAGCATATCCCTGCCTTCAAGGAATATACAGTCTAGTGATCATGGCATAGCAATCACATGTAGCAAATATGCTTCCGGTGAATGTAAAATGAATATAAATCAAATATTGTATGTAAATTAACCAAAGAGGTTGTTTAGATGAATCCAGAAAATAATTTCTGGTAAGGTTAAAATTATTTTTAACTGTGCAAAAACCACTTCCCAAATGCCAGTTTTTTTAAGTTTATATTTCTAATTACAGTGTGCAGTTTGTTTAAAAAAAGATACAAGAGGGAGTTCCCATTGTGGCTCAGCTGGTTGCAAACCCGACTAGTATCCATGAAGATGCAGGCTCCATCCCAGGCCTCGCTCAGTGGATTAAGAATCTGGCATTGCTATGAGCTGTGATATAGGTCAAAGATATGGCTCAGATCCCATGTTGTTATGACTTCAGTGAAGGCTAACAGCTGCAGCTCCAATTTGACCCCTAACCTGGGAACTTTCATATGCTGCAGGTGTGGCCCTAAAAAGCAAAATAAATAAGTAAATAAAATTTTTAAAAGGTTCAAGAAAAACAAACTAAACTTGTACAAAACCAAGACTAAGTGTTTTATATTCAGCAAGAAGGAATGACTGATTGGAATACAGTTAAATTTGGACTATATCAGGAATTTTGAAACTATATCTAGGAGTTTCCATTTTGGCTCAGTGGTAACAAACCCGAGTAGTATCCATGAAGATGCAGGTTCGACCCATGTCCCTGCCCAGTGGATTAAGGATCCAGCATTACCATGAGCTGCGGTGTAGGTCACAGACATGGCTAAGATCTGGGGTAGCTGTGGCTGTGGTGTAGGCTGGCAGCTAGGGCTCCAATTCAAACCGCAGCCTGGGAACTTCCATATGCTGCAGGCACAGCCTTAAAAAAAATAAAAATAAAAATAAAAAACTTTTACAAATTAAAAGAAACCATATCTAGGAATTTTGAAGTGTTTTTGCAGGCAGTGGGGTTAATGTGATGAGGCATAAGAAATGGCAAGAGGAGTTCCCGTCGTGGCACAGTGGTTAATGAACCCGACTAGGAACCATGAGGTTGCGGGTTCGGTCCCTGCCCTTGCTCAGTGGGTTAACGATCCGGCATTGCTGTGAGCTGTGGTGTAGGTTGCAGACGCGGTTCGGATACCGCGTTGCTGTGGCTCTGGCGTAGGCTGGTGGCTACAGCTCCGATTCGACCCCTAGTCTGGGAACCTCCATATGCCGCCAGAGCGGCCCAAGAAAATGGCAAAAAGACAAAAAGACAAAAAAAAAAGGAAAAGAAATGGCAAGAGATTTGTTTGGAGACAATTCAGGAGCCTGTGCTGGAACTCCAGAGATTGATTTTTTTTTTTTTTGACCAGAAAATAGACTTTAATTTTACATGTACAAATATTGCTTTAAATTCATAATAGTTAAAAAGCATATATACGAACTTCGGCTTAAAAGGAAAAGTCAAAAGCAGGAGTTCCCGTGGTGGCTCAGTGGAAAGGAATCCGACTAGGAACCATGAGGTTTCCGGTTCCATCCCTGGCCTCGCTCAGTGGGTTAAGGATCCCGCGTTGCCGTGAGCTGTGGTGTAGGTAGGTCACAGACGAGGTTCCGACCTGGCATTGCTGTGGCTCTGTCGTAGGCTGGCAGCAACAACTCCGATTGGACCCCTAGCCCGGGAACCTCCATATGCCACAGGTGTGGCCCTCAAAAGACAAAAAAAGAAAGTAAAAAGCAAGCATTCTGCAGTTGAGAATTGATAAATTTATCCAGAAGATGTCAACAAGGGCTCCTAAGCTGGGAAACGCCGATAAGAATGTGTTCCCTGGAGAAGCAATAAGCTCCAAAGAGCACAATCACGTCCCTCCTGGGTCCACCCCAACACTTTCCAGATACCTGGACAGGAAGTCCGCAGAGTCTGGGCCAGAACCTCTCCAGGAGCGTGGCTCACCAGGCGCAGGCCCTGAAGGACTGGAGCATCCGCGCTGAGGTCAAAAAGGGAGATCGACACAGAAGCCTGAGCTGCAGCTGGAGCCGGCGACATGGCTGAGCAGAGATTACTTAGAAGCAGCTCCTGGAGCAGAAAGGCGCTTAAGATACAGAGCTCCCCAAAGCATGATCCTGCTGCCGCGTCTCCTGTCTGTGTAACTTGGAGTCGGCCCTGGGGTTAATATGCGATCTTAGCCCGCTTTCTCAAACCGCCAGTCTCGGAACACACAGGAGTGAAATGGGAGCAACCAACAGAGTTAATTAAAATCACCGAGGTTCCTTAACTAACCGCTCCTCGTTACCCGTGCCATGAGCTTCAGCAATGACTAAACCGCGTGGACTCGTCTCAGACCTCAGAAGCTGCAGCAAAGGTCCCCGGGAGCCGAGCCGCATGGACGTCTACAGTTCGAAACCCGGATTTCTGCAACACCACAACAATCTCGTCACTACGGAGCAGCAGAGAGGACACACGGTACCGCCTAGACCTGAGCTCCGCCCCGTGTAGGGCGCACTATTGGTCCCCAGATGGTCCAAGGCCCGCCTCTAGCCTTTAATCCCGCCCCAGATGCCGACAATTGGCCGTGGTGTCTCCACCCCCCATGTTCATTGGTCAGGCTGCCTGCGGGTGACAGTGAGTGGCAGACGCCGGGGCCTAGCGCTCCGGGCCCGGCCGTGCCCAGTGGAGCCGACTGCGCCCCTGGAATCACCCGGGTCACCGTTCCGGAGGTGAAACGCGAGACCGGTTACCGAAATCCCACGGTCTTGGTCGGGCCTGGCCAGGGGTGCCCGTGGAGCCCTAAGTGAGCTCGCGGCGGGTAACGGGGAAAGGGGCGCCGCGGGCGGGGCGGAGGCGCGCAGCCGGAATGTTTTGATAGCGGGGGCGCGCGGGGGGAGGGCGCGCGCGAGCGGCGGGGCCGCGCGCGAGGTTGTCCGCTGTTGGGAGCCGAGCCCTCGGCCTGGGGCCGGGCGATCCTGGGGCTCTCTGGGCTCGGGTCGTGGCAGCCGGGTGTCAGGAGACAGCCCAGCCCACCTGGGGAATTAGCTGTCGGACTGGCTCGATTCCTCCAACGTCCGCAGGAACCCCTGAGCCCAGGCCCGACTGGCAGGGGCTCAATGGGCCCTGGGTCTACACTGACCCAGTAAGTGGTGAGTTCCCTGAGGGCTTGGTCAGCTTCTTTGGACCCAAGGTTCTCACTAACCCAGGGAATCCCACGGGGGCCAGGCTGGGCCATTCTCGGTGGCCTCAGGGTCTGCACTGACTAGGTGAGTGGCACCTAGACCACATCTGGCTCAAGAGACCAAGGGAGCCCACAGTTCTCTCGGGATCTGGGTCTACACTGTCCCAGTCAGGATTTCCCATCCGGGAGCAATGCTTGCCCAGTGGGTCTTTGGTGCTGGGGAAGCAATGGCAGGAGTTGACATAAAGGTCCTCTTTTAAAAACACTCTCTTCTTGGGTTTTGGCTTTGGGGCTTTGTGAACCTTGAAAGATCTGTCTAATTTCTGAGGCTGAGGTGGGGCAAGGGGTCCAGCCCTATACAGACTCAGTTTCCACAGGTTCATTAAGCCACTTCTTGGGATCCTAGAGTTGAGTGAGTGGCCATGTACAGTGGAGCCAGGGGAGGTGCCCACAGCCCTAGGCTGGAAGGGTGCCTCTTTCCCACTGCAGCCTCCCTGTCCTGTGCTTGGCCTCCCTTAGTGGGGGTGGGGGGAGGGGAGGGTTGGGGTTGTTTCTATTCCCACTCCCCACTCTGGGGCCTGACACCTTCTCCTCCAGCAGCTGCAGAGCCAGGGCACCGAGGGCTGAAGTGGAGCAGACACTGTCCATGGAGCTGGTAGGGCCATGTGCTTATCTCAGACCTTTGTTTACAAAGTGCTTCCAAACTGCTAGTCTCTTGGGACATCAGGGTTTCTCCAGGAGGTGGGGGGGGCTTTTCTCCACTGAATATCAGAGGATGAAACAGACCCCCCAGAGGGGCAGAGTCTGGCTTCAGGCCAGCAAGACCTCAGTAGATGCTCAGTAAAGGCTCTGGGAATGAAGCCCTCCCAAGCCCTGAGCTTGCTGCTCTCCTGGGTCACTCCTCTCCCTCTGCCTTTGATCCCAAAAGACTGGTAGTGGGACCAAGCCCAAGGATTCTTTCTCACCTATTTCTGGTTGAGCAGGCAGAGAAGACAGACAGTACCAGGGTCTGAACCTGAGTCTCTTCTTCCTCATTACCCACAGGTGGACAAGGTGGACAGGGGGTGGTGGTGATGGCGCAGTTTGACACTGAATACCAGCGCCTAGAGGCCTCTTACAGTGATTCACCCCCTGGGGAGGAGGACCTGTTGGTGCACGTCCCTGAGGGGAGCAAGTGTGAGTTCCTGGACGTGACAGCCAGAGCTGGGGCATGGGGGAGAGTGGGTGGATGAAGGCTGAGTGAGGAAGGGGCTTACATTCCTTGAGGGTTCTGACATCTCTGCTCCTGTGCCCACAGCACCCTGGCACCACATTGAAAACCTTGACCTCTTCTTCTCCCGAATATCCTTTGTCTCTGCATTGGAGCTTTGGGACCTTTAGTCCCTCTTGAAGCCAGACCCCTGATGGGAAGCTGGTGTGGGTTTGGTTCTAATCCCAGAAGGAGAGTGGAGCCCATCTTGAGCCTACAAGAGGCTGGGGAAATAACGATTGTTATAAATAACGCTACCGGGGGGAGTTCCCATCGTGGCGCAGTGGTTAACGAATCCGACTGGGAACCACGAGGTTGCGGGTTCGGTCCCTGCCCTTGCTCAGTGGGTTAAGGATCCGGCGTTGCCGTGAGCTGCAGTGTAGGTTGCAGACATGGCTCGGATCCCACGTTGCTGTGGCTCTGGCACAGGCCAGTGGCTACAGCTCTGATTGGATCCCTAGCCTGGGAACCTCCATATTAAAAATAAAAATAAATAAATAAATAACTATACCGGAGTTCCCTTCTTGGCACAGTGGAAACAAATCGGACTAGGAACCTGATTTGACCCCTAGCCTGAGAACCTCCGTATGCCGTCGGTACAACCCTAAAAAGCAAAGATAAAATAAAATAAAATACCCCACATTTACCAAGAGCTACAGGCCTTGCACTTTGTAGCATTAATTTATAAGGGAACTCTCGAAGGGTAATAATCCTCCTTTTTGCTGGTATGCTAATAACCGTAATAATGTCTTTTGACTTGTCGTGTGTCAGCTCTGTGTTAAATACTGTACATGCGTTTTCTCAGACCTAATAATCCCATGAGACAGCTGCCATTATTCCCAACATACCACTGCAGACAAAAACTTAAGAGAGGTTGGAGTTCCTATCATGGCTCAGGGGTTAGTGAACCCGACTAACATCCACGAGGAGTCGGGTTTGATCCCTGGTCTTGCTCAGTGGGTTAAGGCTCTGGCGTTGCCGTGAACTGTGGTGCAGGTCACAGATATGGCTGATCTCTTGTTGCTGTGGCTCTGGCATAGGCTGGTGGCTACAGCTCCAATTCGACCCCTAGCCTAGGAACCTCTATATGCCACCAGTGCGGCCCTAAAAGACAAAAAGACAAAAACAAAACAACAAACAACCAAAAAACCTTATGTTAAGAAACTTGGCCAGGAGTTTCCACCGAGGCACAATGGGACTGTGGTGTCTCTGGAGCACTGGGACAAAAGTTTGATCCCTGGGCTGGCACAGTGGATTAAGGATGCGGCATCGCCGCAGCTGCGGTGTAGGCCACAACTGCAGCTCAGATCCGATCCCTGGCCTGGGAACTCCATATGCCTCCGGGCAGCCAAAAGAGAAAAAAGAAACTTGGCCAGAGTCACCAGCCCGAAAATCACAGGGCCAGGACTTAAGCTCAGGTATGTGACAGCAAAGTCTTCGTGCTTAACTGCTCTCTCTCCTGACCACTTTTATTATATATTTTTTTTAACAATTTCACGTTTATAATCTACACCAGAAGAATGGCTTCACTTGTATGCTCATCGGAGAGATCTTTGAGCTCATGTAAGTATAAGAAGGGATGGATGATGTGGCAAAGGACTGCGTCTCAGCGTTTGCTCTCTTTGCACTCACGCCTGGCCCAAATGGCCACTGCAGCTCAGTCTTGGGCTCAAAACTTCACAAACCTTTATAGTTTGAGGATTGGGTGTGGCAGCAGAATGTGCAGCCTTATGTGTTTCATCTCCATGATACGGAGTCTTCCAAGGCTTCCCTCTTCCGCCAAGAGAACCCACACTCGATCGCGTCGTCAGAGCTCATCAGTGGAATGGGCATGGTTCAGTTAGGAGGGCTCAGAGGTGCTAGCCACTCGCTTGACAAGGACACCTCTGTTCTGCCTTGGTAGCACCTGAGGCCTGCTGCTGAGGAGAGAGGCTTCCGGGAGGAAGGAGCCATGTGGTTTTGCCAAAGGGAGAGAGGGTGGGGGAAGCCTTCCTCCATAAGAAAAGAGTTCAGGTCTGCAAAGGGCTCTGCCTGCCTAGCATCTCAAGAATCAGAGGCTGGGGACCAGAGACCACAGTCTAAAACCTCTGAAAGAGTCCTGCAAGCGGTGGTAGAGATAGGAAAGCAGGCTGATTCTGTGATACCTGAGGTCAAGAGCAAAAGCAAGGAGCTGGCTTGGTCCCCTGGGGCTGAGCGGTAGAGAGAGTCAGCAGGGAGTTAGTTCTTCAGCCCCTCCGTTTCCACAGAGGTTACACCCTAATCTCGGCCTGCCGCTTCCAGACTCTTCCTTTTCCCCACGTCATCTCACTGGTATCTCTCTGACTCTCGGACTGCGCCCCCTCTTCCCAACTCCCCAGGCAGTTCCTCTTTGTGGTTGCCTTCACCACCTTCCTGGTCAGCTGTGTGGACTACGACATCCTATTTGCCAACAAGATGGTGAACCACAGTCTTCACCCTACCGAGCCCGTCAAGGTTACTCTGCCAGATGCCTTTTTGCCCGCCCAAGTCTGCAGTGCCAGGTAAGGGCTGCTGGTCCCAGGGCACCAGAGCTTGTAGTTTAGCTAGCAGGTGGGGAAGGGAATGGGGCGTGAGGCAGTAACACTCCCTAGGACACAGACTCGGGCGCAAGCTCTTTGGATCCTTCAGGACAGCAGCGTGTCAGCCAAGGCTCTTCAAGGGCCACTCTTCCTCCCCTACTTTTTCTCCACCAGGATTCAGGAAAATGGCTCCCTCATCACCATCCTGGTCATCGCCGCCGTCTTCTGGGTCCACCGGCTCATCAAGTTCATCTATAACATTTGCTGCTACTGGGAGATCCACTCCTTCTACCTGCACGCCCTCCGCATCCCCATGGTGAGACAGAGAAGTCAGGTGCTCAGCACCGCAGCCCAAGGCATCATCCGCAGCTTGGGAAGGGGTGGCAGGGGGAGCGTGTTCCTGGGCATCAGGCATCCTCCTCCATCCTCGGCAGGTCCAGGAGCATCTGCCTAAAGGCTCCACTCAGCTCAGCCCAGGACGCCCGAGCCTCGTGGCTCGTCCAGGGCAGGGGGACCCCAGCCTCCATCCCTGTCTCTTCTCCATCCCACAGTCTGCCCTTCCGTACTGCACATGGCAAGAAGTACAGGCCCGGATTGTGCAGACCCAGAAAGAGCACCAGATCTGCATCCACAAGCGCGAGCTGACAGAGCTGGACATCTACCACCGCATCCTCCGCTTCCAGAACTACATGGTGGCACTGGTTAACAAATCCCTCCTGCCTCTGCGCTTCCGCCTGCCCGGTCTCGGGGAGGCCGTCTTCTTCACCCGTGGCCTCAAGTACAACTTTGAGCTGATCCTCTTCTGGGGACCTGGCTCCCTGTTTCTCAACGAATGGAGCCTCAAGGCTGAGTACAAACGTGGGGGGCAGCGGCTCGAGCTGGCCCAGCGCCTCAGCAACCGCATCCTGTGGATTGGCATCGCCAACTTCCTGCTGTGCCCCCTCATCCTCATCTGGCAGATCCTCTATGCCTTTTTCAGCTACGCCGAGGTGCTGAAGCGGGAGCCGGGGGCCCTGGGAGCACGCTGCTGGTCACTCTACGGTCGCTGCTACCTCCGCCACTTCAACGAGCTGGAGCACGAGCTACAGTCCCGCCTCAACCGAGGCTACAAGCCTGCATCCAAGTACATGAATTGCTTCTTGTCCCCGCTGCTGACACTGCTGGCCAAGAACTGCGCCTTCTTCGCTGGCTCCATCCTGGCCGTGCTCATCGCCCTCACCATCTACGATGAAGATGTGTTGGCCGTGGAACACGTCCTCACCACCGTCACGCTCCTGGGGGTCACCGTGACCGTGTGCAGGTGGGCCAGGGCAGCAGGTGGGAGCAAGCCGACCCGCATTCCCGGGAAAGGTTCACGTCTCACCGTGGCCCTGATCCCACTAGGTCCTTTATCCCGGACCAGCACATGGTGTTCTGCCCTGAGCAGCTGCTCCGAGTGATCCTCGCTCACATCCACTACATGCCTGACCACTGGCAGGGTAATGCCCACCGCTCGCAGACCCGGGACGAGTTTGCCCAGCTCTTCCAGTACAAGGCAGTGAGTGGAGTTGGAGTTAGGGCCACTAGAGACTGGCTGATAGCTTGGTGGCGAGGGCTGGGCTCTGTCCTGCTCTCTGATGACCTCGGACCCTTCCCTTTTAGGTGTTCATCTTGGAGGAGTTACTGAGCCCCATCGTTACCCCCCTCATCCTCATCTTCTGCCTGCGTCCTCGGGCCCTGGAGATCATAGACTTCTTCCGCAATTTCACCGTGGAGGTCGTTGGTGTTGGCGATACCTGCTCCTTTGCGCAGATGGATGTTCGCCAGCATGGGCATCCCCAGGTATTAGGAAAGGAGGGGGGCAGTTGCCAGAGGCTCCGCTGGTATGTACAGTGGCAAACTGCAAAAAGGCGACCCTTCTGAGCCAACAAATCACAGAATGGCAGCTCTGCCTCTGGGCAGCCCTGCCCCGGGGGCACACACTGCTTTGAAAACAGGAGCCGGGGTGGTTTGTAGCCTTAAACTTACACCCTTGGCCAGGCTCCCCTGAGAAAGGCACAAACTGAGCAGTTAGCCTGGCGTGTGGCCACTGGTGGGGTGGGCACCAGGGCCCTGGGACAAGATAGAGCAGTACATTGTGGGCTCTGTCCTCTAGGAGCCAGGCCTTGCCCCACCGCCCCCCGCAGGAAAGGTACACAAAGGGTTCCTGTAGGAGTTCCCTTGTGGCTTAGCAGGCTAAGGATCTGACACCATCACTGCAGCAGCTCTGGTTACTGCAGTAGAGCGGGTTTGATCCCTGTCCGGGAAACTTCTGCATGCTGTGGGTGCAGGGCCCTGTTCCCCCCCACCAATAAGAGGGGTTCCTATTAGAAGACAGTCCTGCTCACTGCAGCCCCCCCTGTGCAGTGGCTATCCGGGGGGCAGACGGAGGCCTCTGTGTACCAGCAAGCCGAGGATGGGAAGACGGAGCTGTCACTCATGCACTTTGCCATCACCAACCCTGGCTGGCAGCCACCACGTGAGAGCACGGCCTTCCTAGGTTTCCTCAAGGAGCAAGTTCAGCGGGACGGAGCAGCTGCCGGCCTGGCCCAGGGGGGCCTGCTTCCTGAAAATGCCCTCTTTACATCTATTCAGTCCTTACAGTCTGAGTCCGAGGTGTGTTCCTGGGCCTGGGAGATGACAGGCAGGGTGGCCTCCGGGAGCTAGGACTTTCAGACTGGGCATGGGGTGGAAGGGCTAACCCTGTCAGTTTCCTTGTCTGCTCTGTCTGTGCTACTGGGTCGTCGTGTGCAGGATACCGGGGACCCAGAGGCCTCCCTCTGCCCTGTGAACTCTGCCCACCCCTGTCTTTCACAGCCACTGAGCCTTATTGCAAATGTGGTAGCTGGCTCATCCTGCCGGGGCCCCCCATTGCCCAGAGACCTGCAGGGCTCCAGGCACAGGGCTGAAGTTGCCTCCGCCCTCCGCTCCTTCTCCCCTTTGCAACCTGGTCAGGCTCCCTCGGGCCGGGCTCCCAGCACCATGACAGGCTCTGGGTGAGTAGAGGGGGCTGATGGGAGGGCATGGCAGGAGCCCCCAGCAATTTGTGTGGGTCTCAGAAATGTTGATGACTGCTGTCTGTCTGTGCTGGGGTGGGGGGACAGGGTGGATGCCAGGACAGCCAGCTCCGGGAGCAGCGTGTGGGAAGGACAGCTGCAGAGCCTGGTGCTGTCGGAATATGCATCCACCGAGATGAGCCTGCATGCCCTCTATATGCACCAGGTGAGTGGGCAGGAAGGGGCAGGGCCATAGAGCCAAGGCGGCAGCTGAAAATAGAATAGAGGGTTTTAGAGGTGGAGAATAAGAAGAGATGGAGTCAAACCTCTTCTTGCCATTTACCTGCTCTGCAGTCTCCATGGCCACATGTACTTGCTTCCTGTCCTTTTTAGCCAAGCTTAGTTTCACCCGGGGCTTTTCCACACTCGTGGTTCCCCTTGCCAAGAATCTACTTCCCTGACATATCCATGTGGCTCCCTCCTCATTCAGATCTCTGCTCTTACCCTTCCTGTGAGACCATCTCTGGCTGCCCTGGTAAAAGCCTTCCTTGCCTACCTTCCTGAATCTTCCTATTTGGCTTTTCTCTCCCATAGCGTTTAGCACCATCAGACATTGTATTTTTTCTTTACTTATTTGTTTATTGTCTGTCTTTCCCCACCTCCCCTAAGTATATAAGCCTTACAAGAGTTGGGATTTTTGTCTACTTTGTTCACTGCTGTATCCCTGGCACCTAAGAGTACCTGGCACTTAGGTCTGTAACCAGTTTGTTCTTTTTTTTTTTTTTTTTTTTTTTTTTTTGTCTTTTTGCTTTTTCTAGGGCCATTCCCATGGCATATGGAGGTTCCCAGGCTAGGGGTCAAATCGGAGCTGTAGCCACAGGCCTACACCACAGCCACAGCAATGCAGGATCTGAGCCTCGTCTGCCACCTACACCACAGCTCACGGCAACACCAGATCCTCAATCCACTGAACAAGGGCAGGGATCGAACCCGCAACCTCATGGTTCTTAGTCGGATTCGTTAACCACTGAGCCACGACGGGAACTCCCAACCAGTTTGTTCTTGAATCGAATGACTGGGGGAAATGGGAGGCATTACAGTCTATGCACAGGCTTGTTCCAGTGATCTGCTGAGAATTGAACCTGTAAAATGTCATATGGCTGCTATACGTTCTTAACGTGACAGGTACTCTGAGTCAGTGATTCTAGGTGAGGTGGTATCAATGGGATCTGGCTGATATCACAGTGGGGGGCAGCTGTTTCAGACCGATATCCTTCTGTCCCCAACTAATGAGTCCCCCACTTCTCAGCTCCACAAGCAGCAGGCGCAGGCTGAACCAGAGCGGCACGTGTGGCACCGCCGGGAGAGTGATGAGAGTGGGGAGAGTGCCCCTGAAGAGGGGGGAGAGGGCGCCCGGGCCCCCCAGCCTATCCCCCGCTCTGCCAGCTATCCCTGTGCCACACCTCGGCCTGGAGCACCTGAGACCACCGCCCTGCAGGGGGGCTTCCAGAGGCGCTACGGAGGCATCACAGGTAGCCACTGGGGGTACAGGACACAGAGCTTTCAGGGAACAGGGGTTCTTCCTCTAGGAAGGAAGAGATCAGAAGGACCAGATCCAGGGCAACTAATCCCTGCCCTGCACCCCCACCACCCCAAGCAGCCCAGAACCCTTCTCCTCAGTCCTGTTTGTGTTCCTTCTAAGAGTATTTACTTGTGTCTTTAGACCCTGGCACAGTGCCCCGGGCCCCCTCTCACTTCTCTCGGCTGCCCCTTGGAGGATGGGCTGAAGACGGGCAGTCAGCATCAAGGCACCCAGAGCCCGTGCCCGAAGAGGGCTCCGAGGATGAGCTTCCACCTCAGGTGCACAAGGTAAGGGTTCTAAGACTCGAGAATGACTGCCAGAAGTAGTCACTTCCAGGCTGGGGTCAGAGCGTCTCCTGAAGGAAGGCAGGCCTCCTGTGCGGAGACACTGCAGCTCCCCTCCAAACACTTCCCTTTGGAGTTCCCGTTGTGGCGCAGTGGTTAACGAATCCAACTAGGAATCATGAGGTTGCTGGTTCGATCCCCTGGCCTTGCTCAGTGGGTTAAGGATCCGGCGTTGCCGCGAGCTGTGGTGTAGGTCGCAGATGTGGCTCGGATCCCGCGTTGCTGTGGCTCTGGTGTAGGCCGGCAGCTACAGCTCCGATTCAACCCCTAGCCTGGGAACCTCCATATGCCGCGGGTGCAGCTCTAGAAAAGGCAAAAAAAAAAAAAAGGCAAACACTTCCCTTTCCTTCCTCACCTGCTGTGAAATCCAGGACCTGATTGTTCCTTTTCTTCCCTCCCCAAGAATCCAGTTTTCCTGTTCCTTTATCTCAGGCTTCTCTTGTGGAAGCAGGTAACTGAAGACAATCTCTACTACCAAGGCTTTTCTCTCCACAGGTATAGACAAGGCTGAAGGGGGTCCCTATGCCCCAGGATGGAGGTCACCGTTGCCCTGCCATCCCATCTGCCCGCCATGGAGGGCTCCTCAGAGTGTTGCCTGGCTCCACGCGTGTGGTGTTTGTGTGTCCGTGCCTGGCCAAGGGAGGTGCCAACACTGGGCTCGCCGAGAGATTGGGGGCCTAGGAATCAGGGCGCACAGGACTCTAGCCTCATCCCCAGGACCCCCCTTGGCTCAGAGTGTGGTGCTAGAAACTGGTCCCCAGCCCAGCCCCAGTACTGCCACCTTTGCACCCACCCTTGCAGATCTCCAGAGGACTGCCCACCACAGAAGCTGCCAAGCAGGGAGAACACGTGCCAACTGTGGAGTGGGGAGGAGGTTGGGCCTGGACCCTCGACCTCTATAGCCTCTCTTCCCCTACCCTGAACAGACGAGCAGCTCAGGCTGTGGCCCTTACCTCACCCCCAGTTCTCTCCCAGTGCTGCAGCCTGCTCACCTCTCCCCTGCTTCCCGCACATCACTGGCATGTGTGCCGCTTGTTCCTGCTTGTTCTCGTTCTGTTGGCTCGCTCCCCTTCTGTTAAGCTTTTGCTTTGCGTTGGTGTGGAGGCTCTCACTCCCAGCTCCCGTCACGCTATCTTTTGACACTAAGAAGGAAGGTTTACGAAATTGCAGGAGCGGGATGGAAATTCTTTGCTGCCCTCTCCAATGTTAGGATGGACCCCTGGGGGGGGGGGGGGGACAGAGGCCTTCCTGGCCCCCCTGCTGCTTATGGTACCTCCCCACCACCTGCACATGGGACGGACAGGGCTGGAGTATGCCCTTGGTTATCTCCCAGGACGAGAGCTGTGGCCTGCATCCCGCTGTCCCCTAGAGGGGGATGGAGGGCGACAGGACTGCTTCGCCCAGGGCTTTGGGCTGCCGCATTGCATGCTGGGACCCAGCTCCTTGTGAAGTCCGCCTCACCCTTCACCCAGCTCCGTCCACTGCGAGTGAGCGGTGAACTACGCTGTCTAAATTCACGGTGGAACGGGGTGGGGACCGTGTATAGCTTGACAACCCTTAATAAAGAAGGGACTTTGACCTGGTCGCATATTGTTGTCTCGTCCGCCCGGCTAGGGTTCTGGGGACAATGGGCATAGGGTGTGTGTGGCTCACCCAGGTGGCGGGGGGGCCAGGTCGGCCCTGCAGGAAAGCGGGCCTATGCGGTCGCTTGGATATACCGACCTAGTCGGAGAGCAGGAGAGCAGCTTCTAATCCACGGTTCGGTGGAGGTCAAGGACTCCGGCAGGACGTGCGGTCAGATTTCCCGCCCTGAGCACGTGACCATGCCGACTCCGCCCGTCTATTTTGCCTTCCCTGGCATGCACCATTTTCCCCCGCCCCTTCGGGGACACTCGGCCAATGGGGACCCTGAGTAGGGGCTGGGAGGGCGGGGCTGCCGCTGAAGAGAGCGGCTGGAGTGGAGCGCCGAACGTTCCTGCAGGCCGGCACTTGACCCGAGGGTCCCTGCCGCGAGCGAGGGGCAGACGGCTGCGACGGCGTACGTGCCCGGCGTGAGTGCGTGGCGGCGGCGCGTGCGCGACCTGAGTGGGTGGTGTGGCCGGGTCCACGTGCGTCCCTACCCTGCGACCCCAGCAGCTTAGCGCCGGGAGGCTCTATGACCCGAGATACCCGGGATTCCGCTCCCAGCCCCCAGCGGCCGATCCGGTTCTCCTGTCCCTTAGTCCCCGCAGCCCCTGCCGGAGGCCACGCATTACCATGGTGACTGTGGGTAACTACTGCGAGGCCGAAGGACCCGCGGGTCCGGTCTGGGTGAAAGGCCTCAGCCCCTGCTTCTTCTTCACGCTTGTGCCCTCAATGCTGATGGGCCTGGGGGCTCTGGCCTTGGTGCCGGTTCTTCCCTGCAAGCGTCCGGAGAGGCCTGATGGCGCCGATGCGGTGTCCTGGGCGGCCGGTCCTCGTGTCGCTCCCTACGTGCTGCAGCTGCTTCTGGCCACACTTCAGGTGGCGCTGCCCCTAGCCGGCCTCATTGGCCGGGTGGGCACTGCCCAGGATGCCCCACTGCCCGGCTACCTGTTGCTGGCTACTGTATTGGGAACTGTGGCCAGCGCCTGTGGCCTGGGGCTGCTTGTGACTGAGCGGAACCAGGCACGGCAGAAGCTGGCGATGGGCGTCTGGATCAAGTTCACGCACAGCCCGGGTCTCCTGCTCCTCTGGACAGTGGCTTTTGCAGCTGAAAACTTGGCCCTGGTGTCTTGGAACAGCCCACAGTGGTGGTGGGCAAGGGAGAACTTGAGCCAGCAGGTGAGGGACCTTGTGGTGGTAGGGGAGGCATGGCTAGCAGGGGCGGGGAAGAAGGACCACAATTCTGGTCACACTGGCTCCAGGCTTCCAATGCCTCTAAGGGAAGAAAGGAGGGGCCCGCCCTCCCTGCTGGGTGCTGGGAGCTGATAGCCAGCTGGTGGGGAGTGGCTGTGCTGAGTCACTGTGGATTTTTTTTAAAGCCTACTAGATGCTGGGGCCCTGAGGAGGACCTGGGTGTGTGCCCTACACCAGTCCCCAGCCCTGGTATAAGTAGTAACAATAGGATTTTGGCCTTCCTTGATATTCTCCCCATGCGTTTAATTGTAGGTTCAGTTTAGCCTGTGGGTGCTGCGGTATGTGGTGTCTGGAGGGCTTTTTGTCCTGGGACTCTGGGCCCCTGGGCTTCGTCCCCACTCTTACGCCTTGCGGGTCAATGAAGAGGATCAAGACATAGAGAGGAGCCAGGTACACAGCAATTTCTGAACCTTAGGGTCCCTCTTAATTCCATTCCCTGTCATTTCTTCCCACCGTAATAAATTCTTTCCCAAATCTCAGTTTGTGCCCTGTTAACCTTTCTGACCTCATCAGGAATCACTTGTGGGTCTAAGTTACGTGGGAGCTGTAAGCCTCTATGTGTTCCCTGGGGGGTTTCTGGCTGGTGCGCTTCATTTTATTTATTTATTTATTTGGCTTTTTAGGGCCGCACCCATAGCATATGGAGGTTCCCAGGCTAGGGGTCAAATCCTACGCCACAGCCACCGCAACATCAGATCGATCCAAGCCATGTCTGCGACCTATACCACGGCTCACGGCAACACCAGATCCTTAACCCACTGAGCAAGGCTGGGGATCGCACCTGCAACCTCATGGTTACTAGTCAGATTCGTTTGTTTGTTTATTTATTTATTTATTTATTTATTTATTCATTTATTGCCTTTTCTAGGGCTGCTCCTGTGGCGCATGGAGGTTCCCAGGCTAGGGGTCTAATTGGAGCTGTAGCCACAGGCCTACACCAGAGCCACAGCAATGCGGGATCCGAGCCGCATCTGCAACCTACACCTCAGCTCACGGCAATGCCAGATCCTTAACCCACTGAGCAAGGCCAGGGATCGAACCCGCAAACCTCATGATTCCTAGTCAGATTTGTTAACCACTGAGCCACGACAGGAACTCCCTAGTGTGCTTCATTTTGATCTGAGCTCACCTCCCTGTGTCTCACCATCCTAGGTTCAGTCAACAGAGGGGCCACCACAGTCCACCTGGCGAGACCTTGGCCGGAAGCTCCGCCTACTGAGTGGCTACCTGTGGCCTCGAGGGAGTCCAGCTCTGCAGTTGGTTGTGCTCCTCTGCCTGGGGCTCATGGGGTTGGACCGAGGACTGAATGTGTTGGTCCCCATCTATTATAGGGACATAGGTGAGAGGGAGGAGGGGTGTCAGCTCGGCACTCTGCTCTTTCATTGGTCTGGTTGGTGGGGGGACCCTTACCTTGGGAGGTGAGACGGAGTCTGGGTAGCCAGTCAGAAAGAGGCTGTGGCCAGTGTCTGGGGCAGATTTTCCTGAAGAGAGTCCTAGGGGCCCTAAGTGGGCTCAGACTCGTTTTCTCCACAGTGAACTTGCTGACCCAGAATGCACCGTGGAGCTCCCTGGCCTGGACTGTCACCACTTACGTCTTTCTCAAGTTCCTCCAGGGGGGTGGCACCGGCAGCACGGGTATGAGGCACTCTGCTCTCACCCTGACTGGTGTTGGCCCCTGTCCCTCCTCCACAGGCCTCCCTCCCCCAGGCCCCTCGCTGCTCTCAGACCTTTCACCTCTTGCCGCTGGGCTGAGGTCACCGAGCCCCTCCGCCCTACCGAGGCCTCCCCTGGCTCCCCCCAGGCTTCGTGAGCAACCTGCGCACGTTCCTATGGATCCGGGTGCAGCAGTTCACCTCGCGGCGGGTGGAGCTGCGCCTCTTCTCCCACCTGCACGAGCTCTCGCTGCGCTGGCACCTGGGGCGCCGCACGGGCGAGGTGCTGCGGATCGTGGACCGGGGCACGTCCAGTGTCACGGGGCTGCTCAGGTGCCAAGTCAGTGTGGGAGGGCGGGGCTGGAGAAGCAAGGGGGGAGGGGTTGTTAGGAGAACAGACCCAGCTTGAGGAGCTGCTCCTCTGCTCTTTTTATTTTTTTCATCATTTAAATTACAAGATTAGGGAGCTTCCATCGTGGCCCAGAAGTTAACGAACCCAGCTAGCATCCGTGAAGACTCGGGTTCGATCCCTGGCCTTGCTCAGTGGGTTAAAGATAAAGATCCAGCGTTGCCGTGAGCTGAGGTGTAGGTTGCAGACCCAGCTCAGATCCCAAGTTGCTGTGGCGTAGGCTGGCAGCGGTGGCTCTGATTGGACCCCTAGCCTGGGAACCTCCATATGCCACGGGGCGGCTCCAAAAAAAAAAAAAAAAGGCAAAAAAATAAAAATAAATTACAAGATTAACATACACAGGCTCTCATAATTCCAATCTCTTTTGAATGCCACTCATTTCTCCAGAGGTTCCCCTTCTGTTTAGTGTGTCAAGTTCTACTTTTTTTGCATTTTGTACGTAGGTGTGTAGAGTCCCAGAACTAAGGCGGTGGTGTGGAGGTTTTTCCTACAACGGTATCGTGACATAGACGTCATTCTCAGAATGGCTCTGTTATCAAAATGTTAGGGAGAGGTGCTCTGATCTATGCCTCATTCATTATAACTGGTCCCCGAGCATCCTGTAGTGTGAACATGCTGTAGTTTAGCCATCTGCGTCTTGAGCATTCAGCTTGATTCCGGTGTGTTGCTGTTGAAAGCAAAACAGTTACGCTGGAACCTCTAGGTCGAGTTGCTGACTCCAAGCCTAAGGCCTTTCTTTGTTGCTTGACTTTGTCTCCTAGCTACCTGGTGTTCAACATCCTCCCCACTCTGGCCGACATCATCATTGGCATCGTCTATTTCAGCATGTTCTTCAACGCTTGGTTTGGCCTCATTGTGTTCCTGTGCATGAGTCTTTACCTCTGTGAGTAGCTGCTTGGTGAAACCATCTCCCTAATGCAACCACGGATTCCCTTGGGCCTGAGCCCTGCCCCCACTCAGGCAGACACCCCCGCCTCCCACCACCGCTTTGGGAGGCTGGAGATCAGTGGACTTGACTAGGCTCCTGCTGCTCCCCAATGGAACGCGTGAGCCTCCTCGGCCAAGGGAACCTCCCTTACCCTGGGTGTGTATCCTGGTCACATTAGGTACTGCTGTGGACGCGAGTCAAGGAGGAAACTCATTTCTGTAACAGGAGGCAGCTCGCCTTCATCTGTGTTCACCAGAACCATTTTTACACAGGCTTTGTGCAGGCTGCAAAGATGTCTTGGACATGGCCCCTTCCCTCAGGAGCTTACCCTCCCTTTTTCTTTTTTCATTTTTGTCTTTCGAGGGCCGCACCCGTGGCATATGGAGGTTCCCAGGCTAGGGGTCCAATCGGAGCTGAAGCCGTTTGCCTACACCACAGCTACAGCAACCTGGGATCTGAGCCGTGTCTGCAACCTACACCACAGTTCACGGTAATGCCAGATCCTTAGCCCACTGAGCGAGGGCAGGGATAGAACCCAAATCCTCATGGATGCTAGTTGGGTTCATTAACCGCTGAGCCACGACAGGAACTCTGCTCCCTCCCTTTTGAATTGGGATCCCGGGCTGCAGTGCCAGGTTACTGTGTACATGGCAGGGGTCTAGTCTCTGCTGTTGGAAGTGACATTTTGCCCTCTTCCTTTTCCCCCTCCTTATCCTGTCATTCTTTAGTCCTGACCATTGTGGTCACTGAGTGGAGAGCAAAGTTTAGACGTGCCATGAACACACAGGAGAATGCCACCCGCGCCCGAGCCGTGGACTCTTTGCTAAACTTTGAGACGGTAACAGAGACCTCAGTGGCAGTTGTTGTAAGGAGCAGAGATATGGAGAGGGTGCCTGGAGCTGCCGGGGCTGTTGAGAGCTGGTAGGGGGGCGCGTGGTGGGTGCTGTGTCCAGTGTGCAGCTGAAAGCTGTGGCTGTGTGCGACAGCGACGGTTTGAATTCATCAGGTGAAGTATTACAACGCGGAGGGCTATGAAGTGGAGCGCTATCGAGAGGCCATCATCAAATATCAGGTGAGGATGCTAGTTTGAGGCCCGCCGAGAGCAATGGCCTGGTCTCTTGGAATTGCCAGGGCCGAGAGGACTCAAATTTGGGCCGCGGGGTTGAAGGGGCCTCGGCCCAGGTTGGGATGTGATGACCATCCGTGTGGACATGACAAGTCCTTCCTCCTGCGCCATTGCCCTAGAGTTTGGAGTGGCAGTCGAGCGCTTCGCTGGTTTTGCTAAACCAGACCCAGAACCTGGTGATTGGACTCGGGCTCCTCGCTGGCTCCCTGCTTTGCGCATACTTTGTCAGTGAGCAGAAACTGCAGGTGAGGGAAGTGTGCTGGGCCCCGGGGGGAGAGGGCCACCCCTTTTACCCGGTGGGAAGGGGTCCGGGTGACAGCCACAGGCCTCCTGTGACCCCATCCTCTTCCCTGGATGGTCACAGGTTGGGGACTACGTGCTATTCGGCACCTACATCATCCAGCTGTACATGCCCCTCAACTGGTTTGGCACCTACTACAGGTAACCTGACCCGGCCGTCACCTGACTGGGGGCCATTGCTATTTTCCCAGCTCCTCAGAGGGGCTCCAGCCAGCACTCTTCTTGCAGGATGATCCAGACCAACTTCATCGACATGGAGAACATGTTCGATCTGCTGAAAGAGGAGACAGAAGTGAGTGAGGCGAGCGAGGCGGGGTTTGCGGGGAGCAGGACCTCCCACCGCTGGTGCCTCCCGCATCGGGAGAATTCCAGGCCTGTAATGGCACACTCTGGTGGCACTCTCCCAGGTGAAGGACGCTCCTGGAGCAGGGCCCCTTCGCTTTCAGAGGGGCCAGATTGAGTTTGAGAATGTGCACTTCAGCTACACCGATGGGTGAGCTCCTCCCCCTCGCCGTCCCTCGGTCCCCCCTTCTCCAGAGTCCATTCACACGCTGCCTGCCTGCCCCTCCCCGCTGCATCTCAGCCCCCACTGTGTGGGAGGAGAGCCTGAGCAGGAAGCGGGGGCCCAGGAGTCGCTCTCGTGTTGGAGGGGCCCGCTGGGAGGGTGCAAGCCTGGAGACCACGCCCTTCTGTCCTTGCAGGCGGGAGACCCTGCAGGATGTGTCCTTCACTGTGATGCCTGGACAGACGCTGGCCCTGGTATGAGCTTCCCTTATTCCAGTGCCCATGGTAGTTTGGGACCCAGGCCCAGGGATCAGAGAGCCCTGTCATACCAGGCCACTAGCTTGAAAGTGGAAGCCAGGACATTGGTGGCCTCTTGGAGAGAAAACCTGAAAAGCCCACAGGCCTGAGAACGTTTCCCCTCTTTCTCATGCACCAGGTGGGCCCATCTGGAGCAGGGAAGAGCACAATTTTGCGCTTGCTGTTTCGCTTCTATGACATCACCTCTGGCTGCATCCGAATCGATGGGCAGGACATTTCGCAGGTAAGGATGCTTGGGAGAAAGGCTGTAATTTAGGGGCCCATAAGTGACAGAATGGCAGGTGTTAGGCATCCGGGAAGTGGGGGTGGAGATGTCACCCCTGGCAAAAGCTAGGCCAGGAGACCTCAGCCTTTAGCAGCATGTGACCTACAGAAGGAAAGCCGTCATGAGAGTGATTCGTTTGGTGCCGCACAGGGTGCGAGGAGCTGCAGCAATCCGGGGAAGCAGGGAGAGAATGCATTTTCTTTCTGTCGATGGGGCAACAGAGACGTTAAGTGATTTGCCTGCACAGCTAAGGTGTGGGGAGATGGAGGCAGAATTCTCACACGGCGCCTCTCATGCCCTGTGCTTCCCGCCAGCCCAGCCTACCTTCCAGGCCTGGTGGGATCTCACACGCCAGAGCATATGGTCTTTTGGCCCCAGGTGACCCAGGTGTCTCTGCGGTCTCACATTGGAGTCGTGCCCCAGGACACTGTCCTCTTCAACGACACCATCGCCAACAACATCCGCTACGGCCGCATCACGGCTGGGAACGATGAGGTGCAGGCTGCGGCTCAGGCTGCAGGCATCCACGACACCATCATGGCTTTCCCAGAAGGTCAGCCTCTGCGGGGGAGTCCCTCCCCTGCCCAGTTTGGTCCCGTTACTCCCTCTGACCTCTGTTCCATCCCTTCCTTGCCCATCTGGTCACAAGAGATCCACTTGATTACATGTGATTTGAGGGAGGCGGGCAATATCCACAGGGTACGAGACGCAGGTGGGCGAGCGGGGGCTGAAGCTGAGCGGTGGGGAGAAGCAGCGGGTGGCCATCGCTCGCACCATTCTCAAGGCTCCGCACATCGTTCTGCTGGACGAGGTGAGGGCCCTCCCTGGGCAGCCCACTCCCCTCCTTCCTCCCCCGCCCTTGCTGCTGTCACAAACCCATGTCTCCCCAAAACACCTTACAGCTGTGAAGCCCAAACAAGACTCTTTTTGATTCCCAAGGCCCCAGCCAGCAGCTGGCCTCTCCCCCTGCCCCCCTGTCGCGGGGATTTGGATGCCAGGGGCACTCTGATCCCGTCCCTCTCTGTAGGCAACGTCCGCACTGGATACATCTAACGAGAGGGCCATCCAAGCCTCTCTGGCCAAAGTCTGTGCCAACCGCACCACCATCGTTGTGGCGCACAGGTACGGTGGGCGGCAGGCGGCGGGGGCCCGCCTCGGTGGCATGGTGGGTGACTCATGTCTGACCACTCAGGCTCTCGACCGTGATCAGTGCCGACCAGATCCTTGTCATCAAGGATGGCTGCATTGTGGAGAGAGGACGGTAAGGGGCACGGCGGGATGGACAGGGAAGGGCCTCTGAATCCGGGGCCCCAGAAAAAGGTGGAATCCCAGGGGTTTCTGGAAAGTTCCCCCTTGCCAGTGCCCTGTTTTCACAGGCTTGTGGGGAGGACTCTTGGGATAAACCAATGGTTGGTTGGGACTTAGATTTTTCTCCTTGCCCCAGGCATGAGGCTCTGTTGTCCCAAGGTGGTGTGTATGCTGACATGTGGCAGCTACAGCAGCAGGGACAAGACGAAGTCTCTGAAGACACCAAGTCCAAGGCTAAGACATGATGACCATGGTCGTGGGCATTTCCCTTCCAGAGGATAACCTGGAGGGAAATCCATTTCAGCCCTTTTCCCTGCCATATTTCATTCTGGTCTTGGTGCTAGCTGTGGTGAGGGAAAGGGCCTTTCAAAAAGGACTTTTGGGGGAAATAAAAGCGTGGACTGTGCTGAGAGCCCTGTGACTCTGTGGTGTGGGCAGCTGCAACGGGCCTCTACCCTTAGGTCAGGTGAGCATTCTTGACAGGACACACTGAGAAAGAAACACACCACTCTGATGTCTCCTTGGCTGCCAAGATCCTTTATTCGTTCTCGGCACCCCCGCCTGCCCCCTGCACTTCGGGGCTGCTCCAGTGTTTGGGGAGTAAGATGCAAGGCCCAGCCGGGGAGCAGTTCCAGGCTGCTCTCTCCCACGCAGCTGGAGAGGCAGCAAAGCCACCTGTAGGCTCAGCTCCACAAGCTGTTTCTCCCGGTGATCCCTGGAGACGCCCTCCACGACACTGCTCCTCGTCTTCACTCCAGGCTGCTCTGGGCCTCCTCTCCCTGTGGACCCTAGAGGTACGAGGGCCACAGTCCTCCTCAGCTGAGCCTCCCTCCCCAAGCCCAAGGCCCTAGCACAGGGTGCAGTTGGACGGCTTCAAGCTGCGGCTTTGAGCCTGGAGCAAGAGGAGGGAAAGGAGAGGAAGACAGGGAGCGGCGTCAGGAAAATGAGGGTGGACAGTCCTCAGTGCAGAGCTCAGCATGGGCTGGAGTCATAGTGAAAACCAAAGGATAACCATCCTTCCAAACACTACCCCTTGGGAGAACACCCTCCCCCCCCCTCCCCAGCCCCATAAACTCCTGACTTCCTCCCAGCACAGGCCGTGTCTCCACCCCCTCCTCATACCTGCTGCTGTCGGTATTCTGCCTCGCTGGCTGATAGTGCTTGTGCTAAAGCTAAATCTTCTTCCTCCTGAGAACTGGGAGGGAGGAACAGCTTCAGCTGGATGACAGTATCTAAAATGTATCTAATGTATCTTTAGACAGTATCTAAAACAGCATCACTGTTGGGAGCACTTCTGAGTTTTCTATCAATTTTCAGAGCAACCCTACAAGGTAAGGAGGAATACTGTCCCCATTTTATAGGGGAAATTAAGACCCTAATGGGTTAAAGAACTTGTCAAAGGCCATACAGTTCAAAAGCTTCATTCTGAGTCCAAGTTCCTATTATTCTGCATCAGCTGAGAGTGGGCCCACCTACCTACCTCCAAATGGAGCCCTTACCCACATCCCGCCCCCTTTTCACCTGAGAGCAGGTACCTTGGGACCTGGGGTTTGGTCTCTGCCAGGGAGAGCTCCAGGGCTCGCTGCAGAGCCTCATCCTCACTCTGCAAACAGAAAAATAAGACCAGTTGCCTCCGACTTTACTCTGGACTTGCTTCGGTCCACCTAACCTCTGCCCGACTCACCAAGCCATTCTGCAAAGCGATCACTGGAGGGGTGGTCCGGGATGGAGACTGGGTTGTGGCTCTACGGCAAACATTCAAGAGGCTGAGGTCAGAGCTGTGAAGGGAGGAAGGGGGAAGGGGAAAGAGGTAGGCTTACCTGCTGGCAGAGGTAGATGAAGGCAAGGTCTGGTTTGGGCTGGGGATGGTCTTTGCAGAAGCAGCTAGGCTTTGTGCTCTGGAGATGGCAGCAAGTCTGCAGGGAAGAGACACTCTTGGCATGCCTCCAGGCACAGCCAGCTTGCATGCTCCTCCAAGGCCTGACCCAGAAGTCAGGAGGGGAGCTCCGCCGAAAGGTCAGGAAAGCATGCACTTGAAAAGGAAATAAAGGACTCCCCTAGCCAAAAGGGACAGGGTGAAGCGTCCCAACTATAATGACAGAGGCTGAGTCAGTTCCAAAAGGAGAGGATGTTCCCAGACCAAAGGCAGGCAGAGAAGACTCAGTTGCGATTACCCTGCCCTACTAGTTGGGTGCCCGTGCCCCTCCCCAGAGCAATCATGGTCCAGTGGGTGACGGTGCTTGATGCAAAAGTTTCGGCCACAGCGTTCACAGGTCAGTTTCATCATTTCCCGCTGCCGGCAGCCAGAGCGTTCACATCTATTGGTGAAGATCTGAGGTGGGTAGGAAGGATTGTCTATGCTGAGACTCTGATCCTCCTTCAACCCCATCCTAAGAGTCGTTCAAGTTTCTAGGCATCTGTAGGCCCAGCTGACCCTCCAACACTTACCTTACGTTTTTGCTGAGCTGGATCAGAGCGACAGTCTCGGTCAATGTGCTCCCCAACAGCACGGTCAGGGGGCTCTCCTCTGGCCACAGGTACAGGCACGTTACAAAGTGGGCATACAGGTACCTGGATGTCCTAGAGTTAGGGAGAAAGAGTCAGTCTGTGGCTTACTACCAGTGCAGCCAAATCCCCAGTCCTGAAAGAACCTGGATATGCCCCCCATCAATACAAAAGGAAATACGACGTTCCCCGCACTGAGCCTCAGAAAGGAGAGGAAATGGAAGGCAGAGGGATTAAGGAGATTCTGTAGGCATCCTCAACCCCCCCACCCCCTTTCACTCTCAGACCGCCCCCTCTCCCTCAGACCGCCCCCTCACCTTTTGGTAAGCGGATGCACAGTGATGCTGGGCATAGGCCACATGGTCTGCGCAGAAAATGCCCGAGCAGGCGTCACACTTAAGCGGCAGAAAATCTGCAGGAAGTGGGTCGGGTTGCAGGTCCAGCGGGACCTCGATGTCGTTCCCGCTCACTCAAGCCTTCCACCCGGGGAGGGAAAACGCTACGGTACTTGGCAACGCACTGCAACCCAGTCCACAGCCTCCTTAGCCACGCCCCCAACTCCGAGCCACGCCCTCTGGCACTTCTGGCCCTGGAGCTCACCCTTTCCGCAGTTTCTAGCCCCTCTGCCCGCCCCGCCCCCCGCAGGCTCCGCCCCTCACCCCCTCACCCAAGCGCTGACAGCTCGGCTCCGAACAGTGAGCCCCCAGGTCCGGAAACTCCATCGCCGGGCCGGGCGGGGCTGCTCGGGTGGAAAGGAGAGAGAGGCTGAGCAACTCTCGGGCTCCCCTTCCGGGTCCGAACCGCGAGCCCCACTCTTAGGTGGGGGGCTCCCTGTCCCGCCCCTTCCTCTCCCCCGCCCAGCCCGGGTTACCGGAGCCTCAGCACCTCCCGGGCCGCAGCTCCCACTCCTCCCCTGGCGCGAGCGGGCGTGCTGACGTCATCGCGCAGGGCGGGCACGACCAGCTCAGCCTCCCGGGGGGCGGGGGAGCGTCCCGTAGAGCAGATCCCCGCCCCACTGGGCTCCCTCCCCCGGGCAGGGAGCTGGATAGTTGGTCTTGGACGTTCTAGTGGGTGGCCCGGCATGAGTTGGCGACCCAGGGCGCGGGTCTGGCTCCACTAGGGGAGAAGGGGCCGGCGAAGGCTAGGACGCTTGACATTCTGGAGGGCTGGGGTAGTTTGGGGTCTTTCACGGTTGGGTCTTTCACGATTGGGTCCTTCACCTGCTGTTTACACCTTCCCCATAGCCATTTGGTTCAGGGCCACTGCTGTACTTATTCAACTCGAGCTGACGACTTCCTGTTTCTCTGAAGTACAGATTTTCTTTCCAGAGCTGTAGCTCCTCCAGGTTTAGTTTCTTCCTTTCTTTTTTGGGGGGTGGGAGAAGGCGCACCTGTGGGTTATGGAAGTTCCCAGTCCAGGGGGTCAAATGGGAGCTGCAGCTGCCGGCTTATGCCAAGAGCAACGCCAGGTCCGAATTTGAGACCTACCACACAGCTTGGGGCAACCCGGATCCTTAACCCACTGAGCAAGGCTAGGGATCCAACCTGCATCCTTATGGATACTAGTGGGGCTCTTAACCCACTGAGACACAATGGGAACTCCCTCCAGGTTTAGTTTCCATGCCTTTCCTGTACGATTTCTATGATTCTCCCCAGTTTGAGCTAAGCTCATCTCTTTTGTGGTCTCCCTGGTTCTGTTGTAGCACCACCCTACCACCTTACTGTGATCAGCTGTTCCCTCACTTCCCCACCACCTCAATAAATATACTGGGAAGTTAGGGACCAAGTACCTTGCATTGTGTTAGACCCCAGCACCCAGCACAGTCCCTGGAACTGTGTGGTTTTCAGACATCAACGTAAATCTGAGTCACCTACAGAACTAGTTTAAAATACCAATTTATCTGAGTTCCCTGGTGGCTCAGTGGAACCCAGCCTTGTCACTCCTGTGGCTCGGGTCACTGCTGTGGTCTGGGTTCTGTCCCCAATTGGGAACTTCTCCATGCCATGTGTGGTCACAATAAAATTAAAAAGTAGGAGTTCCCATCGTGGCACAGCAGAAACGAATCTGACTAGGAACCATGAGGTTTCAGGTTCCATCCCTGGCCTCGCTTAGTGGATTAAGGATCTGGCATTGCCGTGAGCTGTGATGTAAGTCGAAGCCACTGCTCGGATCTATCGTGGCTGTGGCTGTGGTGTAGGCCCACAGCTGTAGCTCCAATTGGACCCCCTAGCCTGGGAACCTCCATATGCCGTGGGAGTGGCCCAAGAAATGGCAAAAAGACAAAAAAAAAAAAAAAAAAAAAGGATAACCAAAAAGGACCTACTGTATAGCAGGGAACAGCACTCAGTATTTTGTAATAATTTACAAGGGAAGAGAATCTGAAGAATTTTATATATATACACATATGTGTACGTATATGTATAACTGATCAAATGCTTTAATCTGAAACTAACACGATACTGTAAATCAACTCTACTTCAATAATTAAGTTATTTTTATAATTTTTTTTAAAAAAGCAGATTCCTGAGCCCCACGGCCTTCTCAATAGGAAGCATAAGAGAGAATTGTGACAAAGATTGTCCGTGTACTACACTTTTTTTTTTGCCTTTTTAGGGCCCCACTCACAGCATATGGAAGTTCTCAGGCTAGGGGTCTAATTGGAGCTGTAGCTACCCGCCTACATCACAGCCACAGCAACACCAGATCCAAGCTGCGTCTGCGACCTACACCACAGCTCACGGCAACGTGGGATCCTTAACCCCCTGAGAGAGGCCAGGGATTGAACCCACATCATGGATACTAGTAGGGTTTGTTACCATTGAGCCATGACTGGAACTCCATACACTTTAGAAAAGATGCCTAGAATATTCTGAATGCTTGTTCACTATTTCTTGAAGCTTTTTTTAAATTTTTTATTTTTTTTCATTTTTTGGTCTTTTCGCCATTTCTATGGTCACTCCCGCGGCATACGGAGGTTCCCAGGCTAGGGGTCAAATGGGAGCTGTAGCCACTGGCCTACGCCAGAGCCACAGCAACTCGGGATCCGAGCCGCATCTGCAACCTACACCACAGCTCACAGCAACGCCGGATCCTCAACCCACTGAGCAAGGCCAGGGAGCGAACCCGCCACTCATGGTTCCTAGTCGGATTCGTGAACCACTGAGCCACGACGGGAACTCCTGTTCACTATTTCTTGAATGATACTAAGGAGTCACCGAATTGATGTTCTGCTTTACCTTAGGGAAGCCCAGGTTGAGACCTTCCACTTCCACACAGACTCACACGCCTCTTGGTCTCTCATGGATAGGCTTGGTAGCAATCTTACCCTCCTGCAAGTTTGGGCATGGGGACAGTAAACAGGTGAAATAGAGTTGACCAGTGTTCTCCCAAATGGAGGGACAACCAGGCTGCAATTGGAAATGAGGAGACAGCCTTCTTCTCTTCTTCTCTGCCTCCAACTTTTGGCTCTGTTTCCGTCTGTGTCTGCTGCGTATTTCCGCCCTTACAGTTCTAAGGCCAGGGGCACCGTGCCCAATTGCCTTGATTTGGGTCATCTGCGAAGCTCTGACCTATGGCCCAGGGGCCAGAGTATGTGATGTTCTGATTAGTCCGGCCTGATGTGGCTGTGGCACAGGCTGGCAGCTACAGTTCTGATTCAACCCCTAGCCTGGGAACTTAACATATGCCACTGGTGTGGCCCTAGAAAGACTATATAGATATATAACTTTCCAATATAGCGCTGAAAGGATAAAAATGAGAACAGCCATAAAATACTCAGAACAATTTGTTAAAGAAAAAATGCTGACCTTAGCTATGGGAAACACCTTGACCGGGCTCTATTAGATTCGTGTTTGGAACACCTTTGGCCAAACCTTTAGGGAAACTCTGGCAGCTGCTTCCCTGAACCCATTCTCACACCCTGGGGCAGCCATGTCTCTGCCGCTGCCAAAAATGATTGGTCCAGGAGTGGTCTTCTGACTTCTATTGGGTACCTAAGCTGTGTTCCCCCCGCAACCTGAGACAATGACCTGGGTGCAGATAATTCATGTAAGAGGTGATCCCAGCCAGAGCAAGAAAGTCCAAAGAAGGGAGACAGGGAATGAAGGAAAACTGATAAAAACTGTTATTGAACTGATTGCTTCTGTGATAATAGGAGCCCAATTCCACGGGAAACTCTAGGAGGAAATATATACAAATATCCCTCCAAATTGTCCTTCGAAAGGAAGCTAGGGTGATTCTTGTCTTTCCTAAATTGGGGGTGGCTGCTGGGGGTGATAACTCCTTCATGTCCACCTTGCACAGCCAACCTGCACCTGCGTGCAAGCTGACTGAGCTATGGAGGCTTTGGGAAAAGCCTTGAGGCAGAAATACTGATGCTGGCTAGGCTTGGAGGGGGGAAGGTATCAGGGCTCATAGGAATTTTCTGTCCACATTGACAACTGAAGTCCGGATGTGCCAAGCAGATGTGGCACAGGGCACCAAGAGCATTTGATATGTCTGGCCAATCAGATTCTTTCCTGGGAATGCGAATTGAGGCCAAAAGAATCAGTGTTCATAGAACCACTGGACCTGTAACATATAAGCCATACGACCATACTGGTGCTCTGACTGAGGATAGGAAGGGATTGTTACTTGTAATACTCTGACCAACAAGACAGAGTCAGCCTCACAAAAAGATGAATCTTATAGTTTCCACACATGGGTTTCAGTCATATCATTACTTTTTGTCTCCTCCCAAAGTCCACAACCCCCAACAAAATGACGGCTAACTGCCATTATTTCATTAGTTTCATTTTGTCCCTTTTAAGATAGTGATAAGTCACCCCATTAGATTCTTTGTCAGACTCTCTTGTCACACCCTGAAATCAGGCAGTTGACTTGCAGGAGACTCTTGTGCCAGGTGGACACCTAAGGGGCCTCAGCCATGGGGATTCAGCTTGGCCTGGGCGCTTTAGAAAGGACAAGTGTTGGAGTTCCTGTCATGGCTGAGCGGCTAAGGAATCTGACTAGCATCCATGAGAATGCAGGTTAGATCCCTGGCCTTACTCAGTGGAGTGGGTTAAAGGTCCAGCTTTGCTGTGGCTGTGGTGTAGACCAGTGGCTATAGCTCTGATTCGACCCCTAGCCTGGGAACCTCCACATACCATGGGTGAGGCCTTGAAAGAACAAAAGAAAGAAAGAAGGAAAGAAGAAGGGAAGGAAGGAAAGAAATTAAGAAAGAAAGAAAGAAAGAAAGAGAAAGAAAGAAAGAAAGAAAGAAAGAAAAGAAAGAAAGAAAAGAAAGAAAGAAAGAAAGAAAGAAAGAAAGAAAGAAAGAAAGAAAGAAAGAAAGAAAGAAAGAAAGAAAGAAAGGAAGGAAGAAAGAAAGAAAGAAAGGTGGGAGGGAGGGAGGGAAGGAAGGAAGGAAAGAAAGAAAGGAAGAAAGGAAGAAAGAAAGTGTTGAAGAGCTTGCTATTTGTGAGTTCCAAGTCTGCATATCTGTGAAACCCAACATCAGTTCTGTTAGATTTAATCATAAGACGTTGCTAATAGTTAACTATTTTTTAACTTATAACAACTGCGGTTTCATATGGTTTAATCTAGTCTAAGCAGCACAGGACACAGGCAGGAGTTGTTTTTATTTGATCCTCAGCCCGCTGGGTTTTGGAGCTTAGCTATAAAGACAAACATTGTCTGAGCGTATGTTTTAAAGTCCACACACCTTAAAATCAGATGCGTTAAACATCTACGTACCTTGGCCCTTCAAACTTGTGCCATGTTCTAGTAACAATGTCTAAGGAGAGGGTATTGGGCAGGATATAGGGTAAGCTGCCATAACAGGGTCTCAAAAACAGTGGCATAAACAAGAAAGAAGTTTAAGTTCTTGCTTATGTAATAATCCAGGCCTTGTACGACAGTCCCTGTTGGGGACTTGGGCACCTCCCGTTTTATTGCTTCACCACCCCTAAGGGGGTGGCTTGGTCTGTGTGGTGCCAAACGCATCCTTGTTCTAGGCATCAGAATGAGGAAGGAGGAAAAGACAGCATTCCCCATGCCGCTGCCCCACCCCGATGCCCCACCCCCACCCACACCCACTTAAGGGTATGACCCCGAATTTGCATATATCACTTCTGTGCACATTGTACAGCCCAGCACTTAGTCACATGATCATATCTAGCTCCAGCAAAGCTGGGAAATGTGGTCTTTATTTGGGTGGCCATGTGCCCAGATAAAATTTCAATTATTATGGCAGTGAAGGAGAACAGATAATTTGAGGCACAGCTAGTGTTACAAAGGGAAATAAAGGATGACTTATGATATTTGAGCTTGAAGTAATGAAGTAGATGGTTCTCTTGAAGGCACAGAGCTGCCGAGCTTGTGTACGGCAGTTCTCTTAGCTCAAGGGGTTTGAGGATGAGAACAATAGGATCAAGGTCTGTCTCTGATTGTAGCCCACTCTGTTGGTGGTCTACCCAATAGCCATTCCCCAGCTCCCTCATGGAGGACAAAACTCTGATTTTATTTTATTTTTTTATTTTTGTCTTTTTGCCTTTTCTAGGGCCGCTCCCACGGCATATGGAGATTCCTAGGCCAGGGGTCGAATCAGAGCTGCAGCCACCGGCCTACGCCAGAGCCACAGCAACTCGGGATCCGAGCCGCGTCTGCGACCTACACCACAGCTCATGGCAACGCCAGATCCTTAACCCACTGAGCAAGGCCAGGGATTGAACCCACAACCTCATGGTTCCTAGTCGGATTCGTTAACCACTGCACCACGACGGGAACACCAAAACTCTGATTTTAAACAGCCTTTTCCAAGCAGATGTGTATTGCATGGGTCCCTTTGCAGCCCCTAGGGTGAGTCTTAAATTGTATAAGTTAATGTTTTTCAAACTTTTATTTTTTATTTATTTATTTATTTATTTTGCCTTTTTGCCTTTTTCCAGGGCTGCTCCTGCGGCATATGGAGGTTCCCAGGCTAGGGGTCGAATTGGAGCTGTAGCCGCCGGCCTACCCCAGGGCCACAGCAACACCGGATCCAAGCCACATCTGCGACCTACACCACAGCTCACGGCAACTCTGGATCCTTAACCCACTGAGCAAGGCCAGGGATCGAACCCGCAACCTCATGGTTCCTAGTCGGTTTCGTTAAGCACTGTGCCACGACAGGAACTCCAATGTTTTTCAAACTTTTAAACCAATACCCACATAGGAACTACATTTTATAGCGACACACACACACACACACACACACACACACACACACACAACCAGATACTTGACCTTATTATATTTGATACATTTTGGTATTCTATTCTATTTCATTTTTTCAAAAATGGTGATTTTTATACACTACATTGATCTCCATCTCAACATTCCATTAAGGGGCCATGACCTTCAGTTTGAAAAGAAAAAATAAAAAAGGGAGTTCCCGTCGTGGCGCAGTAGTTAACGAATCCGACTCGGAACCGTGAGGTTGCGGGTTCGGTCCCTGCCCTTGCTCAGTGGGTTAACGATCTGGCGTTGCCGTGAGCTGTGGTGTAGGTCGCAGACGCGGCTCGGATCCAGCGTTGCTGTGGCTCTGGCGTAGGCCGGTGGCTGCAGCTCTGATTCAACCCCTAGCCTGGGAACCTCCATATGCTGAGGGATCGGCCCAAGAAATAGCAAAAAAAGGAAAAAAGAAAAAGGAGTTCCTGTTGTGGCACAGAGGAAATGCATCCGACTAGGAACCATGAGGTTGCGGGTTCGATCCCTGGCTTGGCTCAGTGGGTTGAGGATCCAGCATTGCCGTGAGCTGTGGTGTAGGTCACAGACACGGCTTGGATCTGGCGTTGCTGTGGCTGTGCTGTAGGCTGGCAGTTGTAGCTCCTATTAGATCGATCCCAAGGCTGAGAACCTCCATATGCTGCAGGTGCAGCCCTAAAAAGACAAAAGACAAAAAAAGAAAGAAAAAGAAAAGAAAAAAACCTCAACTCTCTAAACCAACTAAACTTCCCTCATTCCCCCTTACTAAGGCATGTAAAACGATTTGTACCTGAAAGACAAAATGATGATCTTTTAAAAAATATAATGCTAGAGTTTTCCTAATAAGTCTACTCGACCCTCATCTGATAGTCTTGGGAACATAACTCTTGTCAGAGTATATTTGACTAACAATCCACTACTGATAAAAGCTCAGTGTGCAGTTCTGTAACATCAACCCGTAGAAATTTATAAGGTGTTGTTCTCGTGTAGCCTTGAGCAAACATTAACCTGAAAGGTGGTTTTTTTTAGCATTGTGGAATGTTAATTGGTTTTATATCTAACCTAGTAGATTTTTTTTTTTTGGTCTTTTTTTTAGGGCCGCACCTATGGCACCTGGAGGGTCCCAGGCTAGGGGTCTAATCGGAGCTATAGGTGCCGGCCTATGCCACAGCCACAGCAACTCGGGATCCAAGCCGACTCTTTGACCTACACCACAGCTCACGGCAATGCCGGATGCTTAACCCACTGAGCAAGGCCAAGGATCAAACCCAAAGCCTCATGGTTCCTAGTCAGATTCCTTAACCACTGAGCCACGACGGGAATTCTGAACCTAGTAAATTTCTTTCATTTATTGATATGTCTACATGTCTTTCCTGAAAACACTCAGAGAAGCAACTTTTTGCTTTTTTTTTTTTTTTTTTTTTTTCTTTCTATGGCCACACTCTGGCACATGGAGGTTCCCAGGCTAGGGGTCCAATCGGAGCCACAGCTACTGGCCTACAGCACAGCCACAGAAACACAGGATCTGAACCTCATCTTTGAACTACACCACAGCTCACGGCAATGCGGGATCCTTGCCCATTGAGCGAGGCCAGGGATCGAACCCCCAACCTCAAGGTTCCTAGTCAGATTCGTTCCCTCTGCACCACAACGGGAACTCCAACTTTTTGTGTTCTTTACAGCTCCTTCACTAAAGACTTAAATAAAACCTTTATATGTGCACACAATCTATTTGAATGAGAATTTATTTTTGCTCTGGCCATTACCTGTGACATCCGGCACTCAGGCAGCCATTTTGTGACCATAAATGGAGCCAAGCAGAGAAGACAAGCAAACATGCTGAAGACGGCAGAGAAGAAAGATGGAAAAGATCCAGGGTCATGGATTAATTAACCAACCCAGGAAACCACATTTGGCCTCTTGCTATACAAGAGAGTAAGTGTCCTTGTTAGTCATGTTTTCTGCATTTTTGCAACCAAAAGCTTCCTTTTTGATATACCTGCTGTGGCATCTCTACTTGATAAATACAAACATTTGATTCAGGAGTTCCCATAGTGGCTTGGTGGTTAACAAACCCGACTAGTATCCACGAGGATGCAGGTTCAATACCTGGCTTTGCTCAGTGGGTTAAGGTTCTGGCATTGCTGTGAGCTGTGGTGTAGGTCACAGCTGCAGCTCCCATTTGACCACTAGCCCAGGAACCTCCATATGCCAAGGGTGCCACCCTAAGAAGACCAAAAAAAATTTTTTGATTCACCCAGTTGAAATGTTTGCAGGTATATTGTCTCTATGTAGTGGTGACTCTGGTGGTAGCAGTGGGATGATCACTGAGCCTCCCAATCAACTTGAGAGATCCTGGCCTCACAGCTTTCGAAAGCCTCCTGATGTAGTGAGAGCATAGTCTGTGCGTTAATATTTTGTTCACTTGTTTTTCATTTTAAATTACTTCTAGGGCTTTATAAATACTTATGCTTGAATATATAACTATCTGATTTTCAATGATGTTTTTCATTTTAAACTATAATCATTAGGTTTTAGTAATTTTATTTATCCATTTTTTTTCTCTCTACATTTACGGCTTTGGAATTGCAGGCTTCCAGTTTGGGGAACCTTGTTTGGAACATACTAAGCAAAGATAAACACTGCCTCTCTCCTTGCTCCCACTCTCTGAATGCTCAGATAATCAAAGGCTTAAGGAACCCTAAAAATAAAATCTGTGGAGCACTCTCTGTTGAGCGTGAACCAGAAGATCTTAACTTCCATAAACTCAGAGACCCCAGAGACCATAAGAGAGAATGAAGCCCTCACAGTCTCTCTTTTCTCAGGTAGAGCTTTTCCTGGCTAATTTCTAGTTTAAGCTACTTATGCTGATCAGCAGCCCAGGAGCTTCTCAAATTTAAAAAGGATGATGAGGAGCTCCCGCTGTGGCTCATTGGATTAAGAATCTGACTAATATCTGTGAGGATTCAAGTTCGACCGCTGGCCTTGCTCAGTGGGTTAAAGGATCTGGCATTGCTGCAAGCCACAGGCATGGCTTGGAGCCCACGCTGCTGTGGCTGTAGCGTAGGCTGGCAGCTGCTTTGATCGACCCCTAGCCTGGGAACTTTCGTATGCCTTGAGTGCGGCCCTAAAAAGACAATAAATAAATAAAATAAATAAAAAATAAAAAGGATAATAAACAGACCAAAGCCTCCTAGAACACAATATAGATGTAGTTTCCTTGCTTCCTGAATAAAAGAATAAAGGAGTGAGTTCCCATCGTGGCGCAGTGGTTAATGAATCCGACTAGGAACCATGAGGTTGCGGGTTCGGTCCCTGCCCTTGCACAGCGGGTTAATGATCTGGCGTTGCCGTGAGCTGTGGTGTAGGTTGCAGACGCAGCTCGGATCCCGCGTTGCTATGGCTCTGGCGTAGGCCGGCGGCTACAGCTCGGATTAGACCCCTAGCCTGGGAACCTCCATATGCCGTGGGAGCGGCCCCAAAGAAATAGCAAAAAGACAAAAAAAAAAAAAAAAAAAAAAAAAGAATAAAGGAGAACACTGAGAGAAATCCAATAACACTCTCTACACTGAACAAGCTGTGTTCGAAGATATCAATTAACAACTGAGTATTGCTGGAGTTCCCACCATGGTGCAGGGGAAACAAATCCGATTAGGAACCCTGAGGTTGTGGGTTTGATCCCTGTCCTCGCTCAGCAGGTTAAGAATCTGGCGTTGCTGTGAGCTGTGGAGTAGATCACAGATGAGGCTTGGATCTGGCGTTGCTGTGGCTGTGGTGTAAACTGGCAGCTATAGCTCCGATTAGACTCCCAGTTTGGGAACCTCCGTATGCTGCAGGTGTGGCCCTAAAAATAAATAAATAAATAAAATTGAGCATTGCTTAAATCTCTTTTGTTGTAAACCAACAAAGCACACACAGACCTGCTAGGCAGCTTTGTGCTTCAGCTATGGGTAGCTGAGGTGCAGCCTCCCACAGGAACATCGGAAATCAACTCATCTACAAATCAGCAGGTGGAGTCATGGCCTCTTATTTCAGTTTCAGCAGGTCTGAAGCAGATAAAGCCAAAGTGAGGGTCTCTTGGGCCCAATTCTAATACTAATACTAGTTTATTTTTTTAATTTTAGTTTTATTTTTTTTTTTTTTTTGTCTTTTTGCCATTCCTTGGGCTGCTCCTGCGGCATATGGAGGTTCCCGGGCTAGGGGTCAAATTGGAGCTGTAGCTGCCAGCCTATGCCAGAGCCACAGCAACACAGGATCCGAGCCACGTCTGCGACCTACACCACAGCTCACGGCAACGCCGGAACTTTGACCCACTGAGCAAGGGCAGGGATCGAACCCGCAACCTCATGGTTCCTAGTCGGATTCCTTAACCACTGAGCCACGACGGGAACTCCCTCTAATATTAGTTTAGTGGTATTTGTTTAGTGGTTTTCCTTCTCCTCAGTGAACTCTTAGAGAAACAGCGCATACTGAAAGGGAAAGAAAAAAACTGTTTTGCCAACTGTCCTGCCCTACTATTACTTATGTCTTACTTATTTAATCCCCACCAATGCTGTTTGAGGTAGACATTATTCCCATTTCGAAGATCAGAAAACTGAGATTGGACAGATAAAGTTACTTCCTTATGGAGATGGGATCCGGAACCAGATTTTTGCACTGCCTGAAGTCCTGAGTTTTTTCATTATTCAACCTTGCCTCCACCTTAACAGTTAACTAGAAAGAGGAATCTTTTTTTCTTTCTTTCCTTTCCTTTTTTTTTTTTTTAAGGCCACACCCATGGCACATGGAAGTTCCCAGGCTAGCGGTCGAATTGGAGCTTCACCTGCTGTCCTACACCACAGCCATAGCAACACCAGATCCTTAACCCACTGAGCAAGGCCAGGGATTGAACCCGCATGCATCCTCATGGATACTAGTCGGATTTGTTTCTGCTGCATCACAACGGGAACTCCCAGAAAGAGGAATCTTAAGTGGTGGTTCACTTGAAGTGTGGAAAATCCCAACCCTCTACAAGGGCTATCAGTGATCAGTCACTTAGATTTTTTTTTTTTTCGTCTTTTTCTTTTTAGGGCCGAAACCCGCGGCATATGGAGGTTCCCAGGCTAGGGGTCTCATTAGAGCTGTTGCCGCCGGCCTACACTAGAGCCACAGCAACACCGGATCCAAGCGGCATCTGCAACCTACATCACAGCTCATGGCCACACTGGATCCTTAACCCACTGAGCAAGGCCAGGGATCGAACCTGCAATCTCATGGTTCCTAGTCGGATTCATTTCCACTGCACCACGATGGGAACTCCAAACACTCACTTGGATTTAAATATCTAAGTGAGATAAAGGATGTGGAAGCTCTTTGATGGGAACTGACTTCAGATCCCAGGGGATTAGAAGACCAGCCTGGCTCTGCCTTTGCTGAGGTCTGCCTTGCTTCCTCAGGCATGTGATATGCAATCTTTGTGATAATATTCAGTCACTCCTCCTTAATTGCCCTAGCTCTCCTGTGAATTAATTATAGACTTCTAGTTTAGGCACCCAGTTCAAATTCATACGATTTTACAGGTTGCACAGTGATATCATATGTATTTGATACAATCCACTAAATGTTGAGCAAGTCTTATCAGATTTTTTTTTTTTTTTTTTTTTTTTTGGTTTAGGGCTGCACTCTCGGCATATGGAGATTCCCAGGCTAGGGGTCCAATCAGAGTTATAGCTGCCGGCCACAGCCACAGGCACAGCAATGCAGGATCCAAGCTGCATCTGCGACCTACAGCAGCTCACGGCAACACCGGACCCTTAACCCACTGAGCAAGGACAGGTATCAAACCTGCGTCCTCACGGATGCCACTCAGATTTGTTAACCAATGAGCCACGATGGGAACTCCATCTTATCAGATCTTATAATAGGCACTGGGCATAGAGGTGAATAACTCAGAGTCTCTATTCCCTAGTTGTTCAATGTCTAGTAGTAAAGATACATAAGCAACGAATTCAAAGTGAAAATGCCCCAATACAATGGGTTTCAAACTTATTCAACCTTAACCTACAGTAAGAAATACATCTTATATCTCATGTCAGTATATGTAAGCAGAAAATAAATGTAATCTGGAGTTCCTATTGTGGCTCAGCAGTAACAAACCCAACTAGTAGCCATAAGGATGCAGGTTCAATCCCTGGCTCCATTTAGTGGGTTAAAGATCCGGCATTGCCATGAGCTGTGGTGCAGGTCGCAGAGACAGCTCAGATCTGATGTTGCTGTGCTGTGGTATTGGCTGGCAGCTGCAGCTCCAGTTAGACCACTAGCCTGGGAACTTCCATTTGCACAGGTGCGGCCCTGAAAAAAAAAAAGTAATTTAAGTTCTTCTAAATTGACTTTATGACCCATTAATTTCATGACCCCCAGTTTTGAAACCACGCTCTAATGGATGTATAGAGGCTGTAGGAACACAGAAACAGGAGCCAAAACCACCCAGGAGTGAGTCTGGGGAGAGACAGTGAGAGTTCTCCAGGCAGACAAGATGCCAAAGGTACTGCAGCCATAGGAGGGTCATAGGAAGAGCCTTACAAATATAATAGAACACAGAGGAGCCTGAATGCACAAGGGGCTAGGAAGATGGAAAAAGGACGTTGTGTTAAATACCCTAGATTGAAAAAACACATTTTATGTTTGCTCCCTTCTCAAACTCCACTAAAATAACACTCAAGGAAGAGAGGGAACAGAAAAAGAAAGAATACATGGAGATACGACAAAAATACTTTGGAAGATGGAAAGCTAAAGGAAGAGGGATGGCTGAGGAATCTAAGAAACATTTGACAATGAACAGGATAGCCCCTACCACCATGTAGTCAATAGCTGAGAAACCCTGATTTAAATGAAATGTAGGGAGTTCCCGTAGTGGCTCAGTGGTTAACAAATCTGACTAGGAACCATGAGGTTGCAGGTTCGATCCCTGGTCTTGCTCAGTGGGTTAAGGATCCAGTGATGCCATGAGCTCTGGTGTAGATTGCAGACTCGGCTCAGGTCCCTCATTGCTGTGGCTGTGGCTGTGGCCAGCAGCTACAGCTCCGATTAAACCCCTAGCCTGGGAACCTCCGTGTGCCATGGGAGTGGCCCTAGAAAAGGCAAAAATAATAATAATAATAATAATAATAAAAGACATAAATGAAATGTAAAATTGGAACTCTTCTGAGTGAGTTCAAATCACAGTGCAATAACTACTAGCTATTAGAGGTTGATAGATTGAAACAAAATGACTTCACTGATATTTCAGAATTTTATAGAAAATAAGTATTTATTATTTGCTTTTTAGGCCAGAACCCACGGCATATTGAGGTTCCCAGGCCAGGAGTGGAATCGGATCTGCAGCTGCTGGTCTACGTCACAGGCACAGCCACAGCAACGCCAGATCCGAGTTGCACCTGTGACCTACCCCACAGCTCGTGGCAACGTGGATCCCCAACCCACTGAGCAAGGCCAGGAATCGAACCAGCATCCTCATGGATACTGACTGGATTCGTTTCTGCTGCACCACAACAGGAACTTCCGATAATTTATTTTTAAAGCCAACTGTTCAGCATTTTAAAAAGCAAAATTTCTGTAATATCTTTGATAGACACACACAACTAAATGTAAAAAATGTATATTTAAAAAACATGAATGTGGAGTTCCTGCCATGGAACAATGGGATTGGCGGAATCTCTGCAGCACTATGGCACAGGTTCGATCCCCAGGCCAGGCACAGTGGGTTAAACTCTATAGCATTGCTGAAGCTGTGGTGTCAGCCATCACTGTGGCTCAGATCTGATCCCTAGTCCATGTGCCAGAGGGCAGTCAAAAAAAAAAAAAAAAAAAGAATGTTAAAGGTAGATTGTAATTATTTCAATATAAACTGTTAGCATATACAATTAATAAAATATTATCAAGTGAAAAATTAATACCAATAAAAGTAAAAATGTAATCATAAATAAATAAAAATAAAATTATTTGCTCTTTTTAAAATAGTGATCTCAAAGAAATAAATTAAGATGTCATGGGAGTTCCCGTCGTGGTGCAGTGGTTAACGAATCCGACTAGGAACCATGAGGTCGCGGGTTCGGTCCCTGCACTTGCTCAGTGGGTTAACGATCCGGCGTTGCCGTGACCTGTGGTGTAGGTTGCAGACGTGGCTCGGATCCCGTGTTGCTGTGGCTCTGGTGTAGGCCTGTGGCTACAGCTCCGATTCGACCCCTAGCCTGGGAACCTCCATATGCCGTGGAAGCGGCCCAAGAAATAGCAAAAAGACAAAAAAAAAAAAAAAAAAAAAGATGTCACTGTGTAAGTTGTAAGTGTAATTTTTTTATATAAAGTATAGTTGATTAAAATGTTGTGCCAATTTTTGCTATATAGCAAGGTGACCCAGGCATACACATATATACATTTTTTTTTCTTTGTAAGTGTGTTTTTGCTGCATTTTTCTAGCTGCTTAAAAAAACTTTTTCCGGTGTTGTATGACTCAAAAGAAAGTGAGGAGATGACTATAAATCTAATTTCAAATACAGTTTACTGACTATTTCTTGTTCAAATAATCTCCTGTTTGATAACTTTGAGGAGCTCTTTTCTAATAAATAAATATATATATATATTTTTGTTTGTTTGTTTGTTTTGTCTATTATCTTTTTAGGGCCACACCTGTGGCATATGGATGTTCCCACGGTAGGGGGCGAATCAGAGCGGCAGCTGCTGGCCTATTCATGGCAATACCGGACTCTTAACCCACTGAGCAAGGACAGGGATTGAACCCGTGTCCTCATGGATACTAGTCAGGTTAGTTAACTACCGAGCCACAACAGGAACTCCTGGAACAAATATTTTTTTATTTGTCTAGGTGGATATGATTTTTTTCTTTTAATTTCTGGAAAGTCTAGTTTTGTTTCAAATGGAAAATTTCTGATTTGTATCCATCTTCTTCAGTTTCATTAAATCTAGGTTAAGATTCTGATGCAGAAAGGCTATATCAATTTTAACATTGTCCTGTTCCTAATTCTACTGTTTACAGTGTCTTTGATCTAGAAAAATTATTCTTTTTTTTTTTTTTTGTCTTTTTTTTTGCTATTTCTTTGGGCCGCTCCCGTGGCATATGGAGGTTCCCAGGCTAGGGGTCCAATCGGAGCTGTAGACACTGGCCTACGCCAGAGCCACAGCAACACGGGATCCGAGCCACGTCTGCAACCTACACCACAGCTCACGGCAACGCCGGATCGTTAACCCACTGAGCAAGTGCAGGGATCGAACCCGCGACCTCATGGTTCCTAGTCGGATTCGTTAACCACTGCACCACGACGGGAACTCCTAGAAAAATTATTTTTATAATAGAAGTTCGTTTTGTACACTGACCTTCTCCCTCCTCTTTTAAGTCTGTGGGCTGCAACGATGCTTTACAAACAAATGAACCTTTGTGTGTTTAAAACTTTAACACGGCTCTACCTCGTTTATTAATGATTCAGAATTCAGATTTCTTTTGCCAATGATGAGGGGACATTTTAACCTTAACTAAAATTCTATTTCAGTACTTTAAGATATAAGGATATGTGAGAATAACATAAGCTATAAGTATATATGAGAATAACAGAATACTGAAAAGCAGTATGGTAATAGCCACCAATCGTGTAACTTTGGGCAAGCTATCTTACCTAAGCCTCCGTTTCCTCACCTGTAAAATGGGGCGATGTCTTCCTACGTCAAAGTGTGATGGTGAAGATTACAAAAAGGGTTCATGTAAAACACTTAGATCTATGGACATATACTAAATATGTTAATTAATGCGTATTATTATTAGTTGTTTAACTACATATATTACTCATTATTACTAAATTTGTTCATTTCCCATGTGTTGATACATTGTTTTTTATAATGTATAGATTGTCGGTCCAAATTCTTGAATATAATTTCGAGGTAAACTTGGTGTCGTGGTTTTAAAATATGTCCACAAATTTTTTTCTGCTTTTCCCTTAAAGAGCATCAGCTGGACTCAGCGATTTACTCTAATGTAAGAATATGGTGAAAGTGAGAGAGTATGAATTTTGATACTAGGTCATAAAAATGTTGTGGCTTTCTTCTTGCTCTCTCTTGGACTGCTTGCTCTAGGGAAGGAAGCTGTCATGTCATGATGATGCTCAAGCCACCATAGGGAGAGGTTAGTGTCATGAAGGACCGAGGCCTCTTGTCAACTGCAAGTGAGGAATTGAGTCTTCTAAAAAGGCTTCAAACCATCTTGGAAGCAGACACTCCAGCCCCAGTCAAGCCTTCAGATGACTGCAGCCAGCCCTGGCTGACATCTTCATTGCAAACTCCTGGAGACTTTGAACCAGAACTCAGCTACGGTGATCCTAGAGTCCTGATCCTCAGAAATATTGTGGATAATATTTGTTGTTTTAGGCTGGCTAAGTTTTGGAGTAATTGGTTATGCAGAAATAGATAATCAATACGTTTTGGTGTTGACACTTGTTATTAATATAAACCACACATAGACATGTGCACAGAACTTTTATGAATGGGACATTCCCACATAACCAGCGCCCAGATCAACAAATAGAACAACCCCCAGAAGACACTTTCAGTCACTGCTCCCCTGTCCCCCAGGGTAGCCACTCCCTTGACTGCTAACAATATAAATGTACTTTATAGTTGGTGCAGTGGAAACTAATCTGACTAGTATTCATGAGAATATGGGTTTGATCCCAGGCCTTGCTTAGTGGGTCGGGGAATCCAGCGTTGCTGTGAGCTGTGCTGTAGGTCACAGATGCAGCTTGGATCTGGTGTGGCTGTGGCGTAGGCTGGTGGCTACAGCTCCAATTTGACCCCTGGCCTGGGAACTTCCATATGCTGCAGGCAAAGCCCTAAAAAAAAAAAAAAAGTACTTTATATAATGGAAGTATACAGTACTTATCCTTTTGCAACTATTTTCTTTTACTTAATATTTTGTTTCTGAAAGTCACCCTTATTTTTGTGCCTAATTGTACTTTATCCATTCTACTTAGTTGTCTGAATATACTATAGTGTATTTATCCATTGGATAGGAAACTCCTATGAATTACGTATATCATATGTATTTCTTCCCAACATTTGACCACATTTGCTTTATCATTCTCTCTCTTGCTCCACATACATTATATATTCACATACTCATTCTTATTTATTTATTAACATTTCCAAATCATTTGATATACTTTGCAGAGCACATACCCTTCATCTCTAAAATGTTTAGAATGTTTAGAATGTGTCCTAAATTTAGGATAGTCTCTTACATAACCTGAGTGAAATGCAAATTCAAGAAATTTGATCTTTATGTGATTTTTAAAATTTAATGTAGAATCCATTTTATCTAAAATGGATTTATTTAAAATTTAAATTTTATCAGTTGTCCCAATAATAACTTTTTTCCCCTCACCCAGGATTCAATCCAAGATCACACCTTGCATTTACTCCCTTCCACCCTTATTTCTCACAGCCCATGTGCCTTTGGTCTCCTTTTTACTCATGAATAGTTCCTCAGCTTTTCATTACTTTTTTTTTTTTTTTTTTTTTTTAGGGCCGCACCCGTGGCATATGTAGGTCCCCAGACTAGGGGTCCAATCAGAGTTACAGCTGCCAGCCTATGCCACAGCCACGCCAGATCTGAGCCCCATCTGCAACCTACACCACAGCTCATGGCAACACTAGATCCTTAATGCACTGAGTGAAGCCAGGGATAGTCTGCAATCTCTTGGTTCCTAGTGGGATTCGTTAAGCACTGCGCCATGACGGGAACTCCAGCTTCTCATTATCTTTTATGAAATTGATTTTTTTTTTAGATGATAGCACATTGTAGTTTATTTGGTATGAAACTAATAACTAATTTTTTGAAATGGAGTCAGTTCACTTTATTTGTTGTTTGTTTGTTTTTGTCTTTTTAGGGCCACACCTGTGGCATATGGAAGTTCCCAGGCTAGGGGTCGAATCAGAGCCATAGCTGCTGGCCGACACCACAGCACAGCAATGCAGGGGATCCGAGCCACGTCTGTTACCTGCACCACAGTTCATGGGCAATGCTGGATTCTTAACCCACTGAGCAAGGCCAGGGATTGAACCCGAGTCCTCATGGATTCTAGTCAGGTTTGTTACTGCTGAGCCACGACAGGAACTCCACTTTTTGTATTTAAAAAGATTAAAAAAAGGAGTTCCCGTCGTGGCTCAGTGGTTAATGAACCTAACTAGCATCCATAAGGACACAGGTTTGATCCCTGGCCTTGCTCAGTGAGTTAAGGATCCAGCGTTGCCATGAGCTGTGGTGTAGGTCTTGGACATGGCTTGGATCCTGAGCTGCTGTGGCTGTGGTGTGGGACAGCAGCTACAGCTCCATTCAACCCTGAGCCTGGGAACTTCCATATGTTGAGGTGTGGCCTTAAAAAGCAAAAATAAATAAACAAATAAATAAATAAATAGAGGAAAAAAAAAACAGACTTCTTTTAACCTTACTCCATTTCTGCAGAGTCACATTTTTTTTCAAGCAAGCATAAAATCTGTAATTGGATTTTTGATCAAAATATTTAGTTTAGTCCAAATCATTTGGCCAAATTTTTTTGAAATAATAGGATGTTTTTTGTTTTGTTTTGTTTTTTCCGCTGCACTGAGGGCCTAAGAAGTCCCAGGGCTAGGAATTGAATCCGTGCCACTGCACTGACCTGAGCAACTGCAGTGACAACGATGGACCCTTAACCCACTGTGCCACAAAGGAACTCCTGGTTGGACACTAGCATCAAACGCAAACAAACCTGTAGGTCAAAGTCGGCTAACATGAACCTTCAAATCTAGATCATTTTTGTTGCTTTTAACCCAGTCCTGAAAAAAAGAGCTCACAAATCTATCTGCAGATTATTTAAATTTAGCAACCATCCACTGCAGAACAACAATGAAGGCAAGATACTTACCTTCAACAGATATACACCAATCACCAAAATCTATTTACATTGGAAAATTAGGACTGGTTATGTTGGTACACCAGTTCAGTTTAGTCTAACACATTTATTGAGCATCTACTCTGTGCCAGGCACTGTGCTAGGCTATGAGTGTATTCGGCTGATGAGCACGTAGTCCCAGCTCTCAAGAATAACCAGTATAGGCGTCCCTGCTGTGGCTCGGTGATAACAAACCCGACTAGTATCCATGAGGACGAGGGTTCGATTCCTGGCCTTAGTTATTGGGTTGAAGAATCTGGTGTTGCCATGAACTGCAGTGTAGGTCGCAGACCTGGCTCGGATCCCACATTATTGCGGCTGTGGCGTAGGCCAGTGGCTACTGCTCAGATTTGACCCCTAGCTTGGAAACTTCCATATGCAGTGGGTGCGGCCCTAAAAAAAAAAGGAATAAGCCGTATACTGTAAAAATACTGAATCATAATGCTGTACACCTGAAACAAATATAATATTGATTGTAAATTAAGTATACTTCAATTAAAAGGAGAATAAGCAAAATAGTGGAATATATATATCCTATATACTCCAGATACCACACTCATATGAAGATTTTATGTGATATGTGGAAAACAGCAGTATACTGAGAATGCACTGGGAGAGCAGGTCTGCCGTGAGGGGGGCTGGTGATGTGCGACACCAGGGAAGCCTTCAAAAATGGGGTGTGGTCTGAAGTTCTTCCTTCCTTTCTTTCTTTTTCTTTCTTTCTTCCTTTCCTTTCCTTCCTTCTGCTTTTTAGGGATGCACCTGCAGCATATGGAAGTTCCCGCCTAAGGGTCGAATTGGAGCTACAGCTGCCAGCCTACACCACAGCCACAGCAACGTGGGCTCCGAGCTGCGTCCGCATCTGTGGCCTACATTGCAGCTCACAGCAATGCCATATCCTTGACCCAATGATGGAGGCCAGGGATCGAACCTGCATCCACATGGTTCCTAGTCAGATTTGTTTCCACTGTGCCACAATGGGAACTCCTGAAAATACCTCTTAAAAGATAGGTGAAGTGTTGGGAGGTGCGGCCCTAAAAAGCAAAAAAAAAAAAAAAGATAGGTGAAGTGTTTGTCAAGTGGAGGGCTGGTGGGGGGGGCTGCATCTGTTTGTGTTGAGCAGGGGTACAGGAGGGCAAAGCAACCCCAAGGAAAGGACAAGATGTTTGGGGTTTGACACTGTAGCATAAAGACCAGGTCAGGGCAAGGGCAGATCTCTGAAGGTTTAACTGTATACCTTGTAGGGAAAGAGCCTTGATTACTATTAGATAGAAGATAGTTCATCCAAGTTGTATTTTTAAGTAATTTAGCTACTTTGTGGGGCATGCTTTCAGTGGGGGACAAGAGTGTTGGCAGGGAAACTGTTGCAGCGGGCGAGGCGAGAGATGAGGAGGGTGTGAATCAAGAAATGATCAGGACATCAAATTAGCAACTGGGGATTGTCTGAGTGTGGGTGAGGGAGAAGTAAGCCTTCAGAGTTGGTGATGGCAACAAGCAAGAGAGAAAATATAGAAAAAGCTTCCATGTGTAAGGGGGTTGGGAGTAGAATGCAGTGTGGAAAGAGGATGTGCTCAGTTTGGGGTATGCTGAGCGAGTGGAGGTGCCTAGGTGGAAGTTCTTGGGAAGGAGCTAAGATTTAGAAGTCATCAGAGTATGAGGGGAAACTAAATGGCTGAACATGTGAAATTGCCCAGGCAGAGCACTAAGAAAAAGTGAGCCAGGGACAGACCCAGTGAAAAGTCAACATTTAAGGAAGCAGGAGGAGGAAGTCTGAAAGACTTTAGTCGGACACTAAAAGCAAAACATGGTGATGTACTGTCCTTGTATGATGGAAGATACTTACACTCTCTGCCCTTGATCTTTGTATGTTTAAAGATCATTTAAGTCTCTGTTTTGCAATACCCGTTGACCAGAAAAACAAATTCTGCTATATTATTACTAGTCTCACTCTTCCCACAATTTTTTTTTCTTTTTTTTTTTTTTTTTTGGCCGTACCTGCAACATATGGAAGTTCCTGGGCTAGGGATCAAATCCAAGCCACAGCTGCGACCTACACCAGAGCTGTGGCAAAGCCAGATCCTTAGCCCACTGCACTGGGCTGGGGATCGAACCCACAACACTGCAGAGCCAACACTGGATCCTTAGCCCACTGCACCACAGCAGGATCTCCACTTCTCACAGATTTAATTCCTGCCCTCTGAAGTCCTACAGATAACCCTGCAAAGTTTGACCTTTGCTGCTAATGGGATTCAATTCAGCTTTCCCTTCTTGGCCTAAACCCTCACTGTTCCTTCACAGTTCCCCACCTGCTCCACATGATGACAATTTGCAGCCTTTGTCTCTGGTAATCCTCTTCTGGGCACTCTGCAATTTGTCAACTTCTCTGCAAGTGAAGCAAGATGAAAGTATGCTTTTTTTTTTTTTTTTAAGGTTGTCGCATGTGGAAGTTCCCAAGCTAGAGGTCGAATCAGAGCTGTAGCTGCTGCCTATCAGGGATTGAACATACATCCTCATGGATACTGGATACTAGTTGGTTTGTTAATAGTGAGCCACAATGGGAACTCCCTAAGTATGTACTTGGCACAGTACACTCTAGGTATTATATTCTTTCCAGTAATGCAGCCTATAATTGAGTTTGTGAGCAGCATCATCACACTACTAGTTTTTTTTGTTTGTTTGTTTTTGCCTTTTAGGGTCACACCCACGGCACATGGATGTTCCCAGGCTAGGGATCCAATCGGAGCTACAGCCGCTGGCCTACGCCACAGCTCACGGCAACACCAGATACTTAACCTACTGAGTGAGGCCAGGGATCAAACCTGCAACCTCATGGTTCCTAGTCGGATTCATTTTCCTCCATGCCACGACAGGAACTCCGCAATTAACTTTTCGAATGCATGGTTAAAATGCACTGCTCTCCCCTCACCTGAAACATAAACTTGTAACCAAATCTTCTTCCCCTCAGTTTGTACTTCATTTTTTGTTTAGGCGAATTATAGGTTTCACATTTCTGTTCATTTTTCTCTCACTCATATGGACAGCTTTCTTCTTGTCTCTTTCATTATGGGACAGGAAATGGCCAGGATAGCTGATAACAAAACATTGTAGACAAATATATATATCACAACCATCAGACAGGGTGAATGTCAAGAATGGACTCTCGGAGTTCCCGTCACGGCTCAGCGGTTAAAGAATCCGACTAGGAACCATGAGGTTGCAGGTTCGATCCCTGGCCTTGCTCAGTGGGTTGAGGATCCAGCTGTGGTGTAGGCTGCAAACGCAGCTTGGATCCCGAGTTGCTGTGACTCTGGTGTAGGCCAGTGGCTACAGCCCTGATTAGATCCCTAGCCTGGGAACCTTCATATGCTGCGGGTATGGCCCTTTCTTTTCTAAGACCAAAAAAAAAAAAAAAAAAAAAAAAAAAAAAAAAAAGAATGGACTCTCAAGGAAGTTCCTGTTGTGGCTCAGTAGTAATACTCAACTAGTATCCATGAGGACAAGGGTTCGATCCCTGGCCTCACTCAGTGGGTTAAGGAGCCAGTGTTGCTATATCTGGCATTGCTGTGGCTGTGGCTGGCAGCTGTAGCTCCAATTCGAATCCTAGCCAGGGAACTAATATGCCATGGGTGTGGCCCTAAAAGACAAAAAAAAAAAAAAAAAAGGAGGACCTTCATGGAACTCCAAACCTATGGTGATGGTTTTCACCCAACTATAGGCTTCTGGCTGTATCTTCAAATTGCAAGTTTCACAAGGAAATAGATTATAGGTGGGGCACATGGCAGCCATTGTCTGATTAATTCTACTTTTCTTGAATTGCTTGTTTGATGATTAGAAGTGCTTTCTACTCTCTTCTGAAATCCTAGATGATTAAAAGTTCATGTTCCTTCACTGACAAAAGAAACCCTGAAGGTCTATCTCTCAGGCAAATGTGAAACAGATGGAAAGGAAAAAACTCTCCCATGCTTAGATGTGGCACAGAAGCCAACCTCAAACGCCAGGTAGCATTACCATATGGTATCTCTAGCCAAAGGCCATCTGTCCAGCTCCCGGCATTCCTCTAATGTTGTTCTTCCTCCAAAACCAAGGATTGCTAAACCAACCAGGGCCTGGTGGGACTCCTGGGCACACAAGCCTGTGTCCTCCAGTTCTTGTTTTTTGGTAAATAAGCTTTAGCCTCCAAGACCTCCCCTGAGCCCCAAAGGGTGGGTTCAAACAATTGTTCTTCAGGGAAGGGAGGGGATGCAGAGACCAGGGAGGAGCAGTTAGGAGACAATAGTGCAGTCTGGGGCGGGGTCCCGGTTCCTCTTCTAGGAAGGTACTTAATATCTTTTGAGTCCTTCCGCTACATTCTCAACAAATGGAAGACATTAACGACTTGATAAAGCATTCTTCTTTCTGCAAAGAAGTTAGACCACCAGAACCAATCCTGGGGCCACTAAACACAACGCAAGCTCGCCTCTACCCTGATCCTTATATGTGGTCCTATTTTCCACCCCCCAAACTATAAAACCACCTCATCTCTTCCAAAGGGGGCACAGTCTTCAAGGCATTAGCTTGCTGTGGCCTCCTTTTTCTGGCAAAACAATAAAACTATCTTTTTTTCCACCCAAAACTGTCTCCATATTTCTATTCAGCACCAGCAGAGGCCCCATTTCAGCAACCCCGAGAAACCTCTCTCTGTGAAGCCGAGATAGTAGGTTGGGTCTCTGTCACTCCCAGGTCCTCGAGCATCTTCCCATTTGTGTCCTGTTAACAGACAGGGGCTTCCTCTACTAGGGCCGTCGCTGGAGCCAAACTGCTTGGGTTTGGATCCTGGCTAAGACTCGGTAAAGTTAACCTATTAGTAAAATGGAATTAATAACATTATCTATCTCAGGATTGTGAAGAAAATACACGAGTTAATATAAAGCACCTAGAGTGCCAAGCACATATCCTGCATTCCATTAGCATCACACACTATGTCTTTAGTATTCCTGGGCCTGGCATCAGGTTGGATACAGGTATAAGTCTTGCTTATTAGGTTCCCCCACAATAGACGAGGACTGAAGTGAAGGAGTTAACTGTTAGTACGGAGATGGGTACAGATTTCTTAGGAAATATTAAGGTTGTGGGCAACACCGTAGAAAACAATTGTTACAGGGTCCCAATTTTCTATTGATTGGGAAGCCAAAGTGGTTTCCTCCCGCAGTTTATTTGCACATGCTCAATCTCACTACGCATGTCACACCATCAGAGAACAAGGCTACAAGGGCAGGCGAGGACCTTCAGGGTAATCCTTGCTTCTGGCCTTGTTTTGCACCAGGGTAAACAAACAGCCAGGAGCGAGACCAGGGAGAAAGGAGGTACAGGCAGAACACAGAGGGAGGGAGAGTTCAGTGAGGCAGGCAGGCGGCAGTTCTAGCCATCAACACTTTATTCTTCCAGTCCACACCTGCACAGATGTTACTGTCCACTTCCTGACCCTAGTAGGGGGTCCCACCACACTTGGACCAAGAAGCAGGTCTCCTCATTCCTCCTTAGGGTAATAAGAAAGCCCCTCACCTGACAGGACAGAGTTCCTGCTAACACAGCACTGGCGCATGTGCTGTGGGACCCCTGCTCTCATATTGTGCTGGGATGACCCAGGGCAAGGGTGCAAGGGAGGTTACAGGGGCTACAGTGACCTAAGTGCATAACTACTGCCCTGACCCATCATCTCAGGTTTCCTCTATCTGCAGGACAGGAGCCTCCCTAGAGGGAAGGAAGTGCTGGCAGAGTGGGGATTGAGCTGCTAAGGACAGGACACAGCAGGGAGATAAAGCAAGGCGGAGCATGGGACACGGTTTGTGAAAAAGGATAAAGTGCCTGAACTAACAACTGAGTGGGACACGAGGACAGAGCAGCACAGGTCCCTGAGGATAGGAGGAAAAAGAAAGGGACAGACCACCAGGGCTTGGGACATAGTGGAATGAAACCAGAGATGAGGCAGGGAGGCAAGTGGGAAGGACTCCCCAGCCCTGTTCATATCCACTAACCCAAATGTAAAATTATTTACAAACTTAAAATCAATCCCAGGTACTGTACCAGGCCCGGGACAGCAGGCAGGCAGGCAGGCAGGCGGAGGGCAGACTGGCTACGGCCTGATGGCCAGCTTCCGCACGTCTTGCTCCTCCCGAGTAGCAGGGAAAGGAGGAAACAGTGACAGCCCTAGCCAGGAAGCCCTACTGTGCCTGCAACTCCTTCCCCCACGGCTCATGGCTCTGCCACGGCCTGAGCCTCTTGGTCTGACTGTACCAGAGACAGGGTATCGGGCCCGAGGGGAGGAGGGGGTGGCGCATCAGGGGGCTCTGCCGATGTCTCTGGCCCCAACCCCAGCTCCGCATTCAGCTGCTCCAGCTCCCCCTGATCCAGCAACTCGAAGTCCTCAGTGGTGAGTGCCTCTTCTTCCTCAGGGGCAGGCAGGGGCTGGGGTGAGTCTTGGGGAAGAGGAGGAGGGAGTACCGGGGGGGAGGGGACTGGGTCACTTTCAGCAAGGCAAAGTAGGGGTGACAGGGCGCTGGGTGGAGTGGTGAGGTCACCACTCATTGCCTCCGGGCTCAGTGTCGCCACTGGTCCTTCAGGGGAGAGCATCACTCCATCGGTGGGAGACCCTGCCCCATTGAAGTGCGTGTTCACAAAGTGAAGGGGGGATGAGAGCCGAAGCAAGGTTTCCTCGGATGCCACCTGTTCCTCCTCCAAGTCCAGGTTTTGCCTTGAGAGGGCTTGAGGGGGGCCCAGCAGGTCCTCGGGAGGGGCCAGGTCTGTCTCCTCTCCCTCCCCCAGCTCCCGACTCAGGGCCTCCTCTGGCTCGCTTGGCAGGCTCTGCTGGTCCAAATCTGTGCAAGAAGCAAAGGGCCAGGAATGCACCTGCTGCTCTGAGTAGCTGCAACAGGTCAATCAGCCGAGGACATGCAAGGCTGGGCTGGGCCTCAGGGGTTAAGATCTTTCAGGAGCCCGAGGCAGAAATGAAGGTCAGCTCCCCAGAGAAAAGAGTTGTAGGAGCAAGCACCAGAGAGCACGGCCAGCAGCTCAGAACAAGGAGTAGAAAGACTGGGAGGGACAAAAGGCTCCCCGTACCCTCTGACACATCAGTCAGCTGTGGAGTCGTCGCCCGGGATACTGAGAAGCCGCCACTTTCCAGTATGGAAGCCTCCTCGTCTGACAGTTCTGAGTCTGTAATGGCCAAAGCCAATGCTGTTTTCTTTACATCCACCTGCAGGAGAACCAGGATGAAAATGACGGGAGAGGGCATGAGAGAGCCCATTTTCCAGGAGCGTCCCCACCCCGCTGCCAACTCCCACCCCCTTGAGAGGTGGCTGCTCTAAAGCAGAGTGATTCTCCTCCAGCCTTCTGCCTGACACCCCATCTCCCTTGGACCTCACCACCGGGGAGAAGCCGGCCAGCTCTGCTTCGCTCTCACTCTCTGTCTCTGCCAGTGGCTCATCGCCTCCCGGGGGTGCGCTCTTCCCCTGGCGCTCTAGAGAAGCAAGCACAGCAGGGCAGTGACCAAGCAGGGACCATGGTGGGGGACAAACACAGCTAAGGGTCTGGAGAATATCTCAATCCCAGGGCATGGCACAAGCCACCAGCCAAGGTCCTGCCCCACTCCCCTCTCCCAGGTCCCAGGGCCCTCTTACTCCTCTTGTCATGTTTGTGATGCAGGGCGTCAGCTTCTGCCTTCATGCTGTAGTCCAGCTGCATGAGCAAGGGCTCCAGGCGAGTGTACATCCTCTGGATCAGCTCATGATAGACCACCAGAGGCCACAGCAGGATACTCAGCACTGGGGGTTAGAGTCCACTCAGAGCTCCCTATGCCCACTTCCCAAGGGCCCTCATTCAACTGATACCCAAACAGAAAAGGCTGAAGGAAGCCGAAGTCCTTTCTCGAGGCCATGCCAACCTCTTCCTGTATCCACTGCCCTCCTCCCTACAGTGACTCTTCCGCTGTTACTAACATGACAGCCACCCCTGGAGAGCTCCATAAACGGGGAACCGAGCAGAGCGCACCATCCTCCCCTGGCGTCAGTGCAGGGAAAGAAGTCAGAGAGGGCTTTGGAAAGGGCAGGGGTCAGACCCTACTCACAGACAATGTAGGAAATCATAATCCCTGGAACATAGTGTCCCAGCACAGCCAGCACAGCACAGCCAGAGCAGACGCGAGCACAGAACTGCAGAGAAGAGTAAAGGGTCTGAGGAGAACTGTCGGCTGAGCTATGTGCTCTGCTCATTTGAATGAGAGATATTACTGCTCAGCTGGTGGAAGAAGGGGTGTGTGCCCGCTAGGAATGTGGTGATCTGGTTTAGTCAAGAGGATGCCCAAGACCACCGATGCAGAAAGTTTGCAACAAAACACTGCCAAACACCTATGATTCAAATTGCTCTGCCTTGGCAAGAAAGAGTGTCAGAACATCAGCAGCTTATTTTGCCTCCTGTACTAGGCTGCGGCTATCAACGCTGCCTCAGGGAGACATCAGGCCTTATCCTTCAGTCTCCAGCCAGAGGGTTTGAGTTACTCCTCCCCATTTCTATTTCTCCACAGTGTAGACAACCGCTACATGACATGGCGAAAATTACCTGAGCTGGATTCTGCCTCTTGTACTGCAGCAACTCCTGCAGGTGAATCTGGAAGGTGAGCCAGCTCTCAGCCAGGTATCTGCACAACTCGGGCACACTCAGCAGGTGCGGCCGGGCGCCTGACCCCGCACCCTCACTGGGGAGACATGACATGACCCCTGGAGGCCTCAGACACCAGTTTCCTAGGCACTCAGATCCCTCTGAGAATGCCAATGAGCTCTGCAGTCTAAGGGGACAACCCCACCTCCCAAAGAGAGGCTGCCCAACCCCCTCTGCCCCAGGATAGAAGGGGCAAGCACCCAAACACCTACACAAGAACCTAGGACCAAGCTTGTTACCAGTGCATTCACTATGCTGGGGTCTGTGCCTGCAAAAGTGGCAGCGTTGCCCTGCCCTGTGGTGGTAATACAGGGCACCAAGTAAGAGAGGATTTGGACATTTGTCTCCAAAGGGGAGCCTGCACTCACCTGTCAGAGTGTGGCTCCTCTGGGGATGATGCTGTAGAGAAAGGAGGAAGACAAGTTATCGGGTGGCAGAGCTCTCCCCAAGGCAGACACAGCTGCCCTTCCTCTGCAACCCCAGAGTGCTTTCTTCAAATGCCATTGCCAGGAAGTATTCTGTTGTTTATGTCTGTCTCCTTCTTTAGACTTTACCTTTTTCACAGGTGCCACATCTCATTCATGTTTACACCCCAAACAACTCATACACAGCCTAGCACACAGAGCTTCCAACTCTTTTTTTTTTTTTGTCTTTTTGCTATTTCTTTGGGGCCGCTCCCACGGCGTATGGAGGTTCCCAGGCTAGGGGTCGAATTGGAGCTGTAGCCACTAGCCTACACCAGAGCCACAGCAACGCCGGATCGTTAACCCACTGAGCAATGACAGGGACCGAACCCGCAACCTCATGGTTCCTAGTCGGATTCGTTAACCACTGCGCCACGATGGGAACTCCCCAACTCTTAAGTAAGTATGTGGATGACACAAAAAACATAATAAGAACTATAACATTCCTGTAACCCTATCATATGTGAAGCCCTACCATGAGCACGTAACATATATTAACCCATTTACTCTCCATCTCATTATGAGGTTCTAGAGTCCCTGTTTTATAGTTGAGGAAACTGGCAAATAGAAACAGAGATCAAGGGACGTTTACAAGGTGGTAAACATAAGAGAAGACAATGGAACCCAGGCAATCTGGCTGTAGAATCTACAATCTCAACTATGACACTCATAATGTTAGCTTTTTTTTTTTTTTTTTTTTTGTCTTTTTGTTTTTCTAGGTCCACATTCACAGCATATGGAAGTTCTAAGGCTAGGGGCTGAGTGGGAGCTGTAGTCACTGGCCTACACCACAGCCACAGAAACGCCAAATCCGAGCCGAGTCTGTGACCTACACCACAGCTCACCGCAACGCCGGATCCTTAACCCACTGAGCAAGGCCAGGGATCCAACCTGCGTCCTCACAGATGCTAGTTAGATTCGCTTCCGCTGAGCCAGGACAGACTCTCCTAACGTTAGTTTTGAAAACGGGAAAATTCTACTTTCCAACCAGACAGGGGAAAAGTGGTGCTTGGGAGGAAGGTGGCCTGCTGTACATCCCCTCAACATTCAACCCGGCCAGGAGGGTCAGGCAGAAAACAAGTGCTCAATGGGGCTTGGGGAAAAAAATGAAGTAACACTCACCCTGGATGGCAGGGAGGAAGCGAGGCTGCCAAAGATCCAGCAGAAAATAGGCTAAAAGTGAGATGCTGAGTAGAAAGATGGGCCGTAGGGACGAAGAAGACAGCAACCTTAAGGAGAGACAGGCATCTCAGCGGTGAGTGGGTGAGAAAGGCTCTCACATCCATCGCAAAAGGCGAACAAGCGCCCACTGATGGGGGAATGGGAACCTCTGGGCCTAGCTCGATAACCAAAGTCGAGTGGGAAATGGGAATGGGGCAACCCAGGCGGACAACAGCCTTTAAAAACCGAGAGATGGGTCTGCCCCAGGAAGGGAATGGTACTCCGGGTCCTCCCCGCCCCCGCTCGCCCGCGCAGCCCGGCCCCGCCCCCCTCCTCCTCCGAGGCCGTTACCAGAAGAGGCCGTTGAGCGCGGCCGCCGTGACCAGGCTGTGCAGCGGCTTCTCCCACACCAGCAGCCGCTGCGCTGCCGCCAGCACCGCCTCCCAGCCGCGGAGCCGCAGCCACAGCGTCGTGGCCAGGCGTCCCACCGCCTCGGCAGTGGCTGCCTCCTCCTCCGCCTCGCCGGTGGCCTCACCCATTCCTAAGCTCAGGCCCAGGCCCAGGCTCAGGCCCAGCCCTGGGCTCCCACCCGCGCCGGTGTTACCACCGCCACCACCACTAGCCATAGCCCCGCCGCAGCCGCCGCCCGAGCCCGCGAGGAGCCAGGGCTGCGCGGCCGCCGCCGGGGGCGCGTCAGGCGGAAGGGGGCGCACGCCGCGGAGCGGGCCGCCGAGGCCGCGGATGGGCGTCACGTGACGGCGGAGCGACGAACCCGTCACGTGAGGCGACCTAACCGCTGGGCTAGGGCGGTCTGCGCCTGCGTGCAGGCGGCTGCCGATGACCCTTCTCCTACGCAGGTGCGTGTTTTGGCTGCGCCGGGCGTTGTCAGCTTCCTGATTGATGGACTGTATCCCCGTGTTTCCCCACCCCAGCCAATTTTCTTCTCCCTATGTAGGCAGGGTAGCTAGGGAACCTGGTCCTGGCCCGGTATTCCCAGTGTGATGCGGCCGGGAAGGGCGACAAGTGGGCTTCGGATGCTCAGAGTCTTTCGTAGGAGCTATTTCTGCTCTGGAAGGGTGGCGGCCATCCCATTACTCAACCCTCGTCGTACTGGTCCTCCCCGTTCCCTCCCCTCAGCGAATAAACAAACACCACCGTTTGACTCTACAGACTCAAAAACACAGCTTCACCTGCTCAGAAAAGTTGTTTTCTTCCCGTCTCTTTCGGTAAACAAGCCCGCCTTCACGCATCGGAACTCCTTCTAATCCCTCGCTCAAGAGATTGGGGTCTGGGGGGAAGAGTTTAAAAATAAAACCCTATTAGGAGCTCTTTACTCTGGGGGGAGGGGACGTTGACACCATTTACTGTGGTTTACAATGTAACAAGCGTTTTATATTGCAGTCATTTAATCTGCAATAATCCTACGAAATATGTGCTTAACTATGTCTAAAATTACAGGCTATACTAAAAGGAGGATATAAAGCCAAACGTGCGCCTGCCACCTTGTACACAATTCACCCCTGTTAAACTTGTGCATTCTTTCTGACGCGTTTTAAATGTACGTTATATCTCTTTTTTAAAAGTTGGGGCCAACTCTCTGGCCCACGTCTTTATGTTTACATTTCTACGGATAGGAAAAGGTCAGCCGGGCGCGTTCATCCTCAGCGCGCCATGGTCCCTTCGGAACTGCCCTGATTTCTCAGACGAGGGCACCCTGGAGTTTAACTCCTGCGACTTGCCCCGGCTTCTCGACACCAGGCGTTCTAGCCTCGCTCCTTCCCCGGCTCGGCCCAGCGGGCGGCAGGAAGTGCGGGGCGGTGACTCTCCAGCGACACCCCCGCGGCTTGTAAACGCGAAGCAGACGCTCGGCGTGGCAAAGGCACCGTACGCGCCTCGCAACCGGGTCTTCTCTCTACTCGGTGAGGTGGGCGCCCCAGCCCTGGAGCTCCACTCCCGGGTTCGGAACCCAGATCCTGGAGCCCCACCCGGGGCGGAACAGGAAGACGTTCCCGCCCGTCGGGCTCCGCCTGCAGCCGCTGGCGCGAGGGGAGGGGGCTGCACCGGCGTGGGCGGCGGCCCGCGCGAGAGAGACCCGCGGGCAGGTGAACAGGCGATCAAGGACTGCTCCGCGGCCCCCTTTAATCTCGTTCCCTTCCCTTCCACCTTCTCAGGGCGGCGCCTGGCAGCGCGATGGACCTGGCCGGACTCCTGCTGGACGAAGAAGGCACCTTCTCCCTCGCCGGCTTCCAGGACTTCACAGTGAGCGCTCGTCCCGCCCCCTCCCCGGCCTCTCTTTGCTTGGAGCCCAAACCCCTGGCGCTCCCCTCCGGGCCCTAGCCGGGCCGCGAGCTTGCCTGATGGCTCTGCCGGGGAACCGGGCGTCAGCCGCTCGAGCCGTGCCTACTGGAGGCCCTGGTTGCTTGGGCCCCCAGGGAGAGCTGTGGGGGTGCAGGAATGGGGTAGGAGGTGACCAGCCGGGGCCCTTCTGGGAGAACTTTTCCTCGGGAGCCCTCAGCGGAGAAGGATTCCACCCCCTGCGGACAGACTGCCTTTGGCAAACAAGCCAGAGAGTTTGAGGCGGGGTGGGGCCCAGGCCCCATTAGCTGTGAGGCAGGCCTACCGTCCCGCACCCAGCTTCAAGCCCCGAGCCAGGATCTCCACCATACCTTTCCCTGCCCTTCACCCGCCGCCACCCTCTTGCCCTGTTCCAGTTCCTCCCAGGACACCAGAAGCTGAGTGCCCGGATCCGAAGGAGACTCTACTATGGCTGGGACTGGGAAGCTGACTGTAGCCTGGAGGAGCTCTCCAGCCCTGTGGCAGGTTAGACAGTGTTGTGGCCCTGGGCAAGTAAGCAGCCTGACAATGGGGTGGTTGGCCATCAGGAAAGTGACGCTAGGGGTACGCTGTGAGCCCCATTGTCTCTTCCTAGCCGGCGCATTGGGACTGCTCTAAGGAGAGGATTTGTATTTTTCTTTTTTTCCCTTGAGCCTAAATGAGTAAGAAACATTGCTATCTTACACATCTGTATCATTCTTCATCTGTATACCAGAAACTTTTGATTTTCCAACGATACCCATCCTGTATCTCCCAAACAAACAAGGCAGGTTTATCTTTTCAAATAAACTAGAATGAAGAACAAATCTAGGTAATTTCCGGTGCCAGGGAGCTAATCCTTCCTGTTGGAAGGAGCTGAAATTCAAACTTAGAATGGGCTTTTTGTCTCCTCGTGGGTGAATTTGACTTCTAGTTTGTTCCTATGGTTCTGTTCCCCAAGACCTCAGGTAATAAAGATTTGGGTCTTCGGCCAAAGGCAGTGGGACTACTGTAGGGGAGCTGTTGGCTCACTCTGCTTTCCTTCTGCCCCCTGCAGACATTGCTGTGGAACTGCTCCAGAAGGCGGCCCCCAGTCCTATTCGTCGGCTCCAAAAGAAATACGTAGCTCATGTGTCCCGGTGAGTCTGCCACTGAGAGAGACAAAGAGTGTTGGGGCCCTAGAGAGAGGAGAATGGTTATCTCTGAAGAGAAGTAGTAAAGATACAAGGATGAACGTCCTAAGAGTTATAAGACTTGAAAGGCCCTTGGGTTTAATTACTGATCCTTTCTGCTCCCCAGGGAGGCATGCATCTCCCCGTGTGCCATGATGCTAGCTCTGGTGTACATCGAGCGGCTCCGGCATCGAAATCCAGACTACCTACAGCACGTGTCATCCTCCGACTTGTTCCTGATCTCCATGGTGAGAGGCTCCCTTCCCGTCATCTCCCTGGAGAGCCAGGAGCCCGGGCGGGAAGCTCTGCTCACACTGCCTCTGGCTCCTCCGCAGATGGTGGCCAGCAAGTACCTCTATGATGAAGGGGAGGAGGAGGAGGTTTTCAATGATGAATGGGGGGCTGCTGGGGGTGTGGCCGTGCCCACTCTCAATGCCCTGGAGAGGGGCTTTCTGAGTGCCATGGTGAGTAGCTGTTGTCTCTCTTGCTTTGTTCTTCTGGCCTGTCTTTATGTTCTTTTCATCCTTTGTTTTTTTTCTCTTTCAGCCTTCTGTTGTCTCTTTATTTCTTTTTCTGTCTGTCCTCCTCGTGTTTTTCCCTGTTAGTGTCTTCCCTTCTAGCCCTTAGAGACTCAGCCCAGCCTTTGGAGGTTCCTGGCGTGGTGAGGCCAGAAGTGGAACATCCCTCACCCCCCATTCCCTCAGGCCCCACAGGGTACGCTCTGAGTCAGAGTGTACTGGGCTCTGAATATTTGCTTCCAACTTTCTCTGTCCCCAGATTCTGAGTTCCCTATGGGCACAGACCATTCTCAGGATGATTTTTTTTTTCCCTTTGCTTTTACTGGAGGGTGCAGTGTGAAACCAGATCTGTGTAGTAATTAAATAAGTTAATACATAAAAGCTTTTGGAACAGGATCTGGCAGGCGATAAGTACCAAGTAAACATTACCCACAGTAGTGGTTGTAGGTGCTGCTGTGGTTTTGGTTATTAATTGACGGTGGCTCATATCCAAGCCTGGGTTGGTGCTCTTTTCTTCCTACCTATAGGATTGGCGTCTCTATACTGACCCTCGGGAGATCTTTGAGGTGCTGAGCTGGCTGGAGAGCTGGTAGGTTCTAGGAGTTGGGAAGAGTGGCTCAAGGGATTTTGGGGACTAAGGCCTAAGTCAAAGGAGCTGGACAGAGACGAGGATCTGTGTAATTAGGGTACGTGTGAGGGGAGAAGACAGGAGAGGGAGTCACCCATCGTAGTGGTTCCCAAACCTGTCTGCTGTCCTCTTTGTGGGCCCCTTTAGGGGGGGCAGGGGGCAGGAGAAGCTTATTTAAAATACAAATCCAGGTCTCACCCTTAGCTTCTGGATCAACAGATACCCCAGGAATCTGTTTTCCAAGGTCCCCAGTGTTTCCTGGAGGGGCCCCAGGGGAGAGCGTGCCCGTGGGCTAGCTGCAGGAGACTTGCAGACCCTTTCTGTCTCCCCCCACCCCCGACCCCCACAGCGTGGCCGAGCAACAGGGGCGCCGGCGGGGCTGGTACACCTATACGGACCTGTGTGTGCTGCTGGAGCAGCCTGCCTGGCAGCTGGCCCTGGGCTCCCTCTGCCAGCGCCTGGCCAAGGTGAGGAGGGGTCAGGAAGGGGAGGGAGCTCGGACTGGCTGGTGTGTCGGGTGGGACGGTGTAAAGCAGGGACAGAGGGCTCAGGAGATGGCATCTGGGAGTAGACGGTGACATCTCTAACTCGAACAGAAGTGTCCAGCGCTAAGGGGCGGGGGTGTTAGAGACGGACGCAGGTTTGGGGCGGGGCATTGGGGCACTGACCTTCCTTACTCTCTCTCCTCAGCTGTCCTGCCTGTTGGCCATGGCTTATGTGAGCAGTGTGGCCCTGGCCGTGGCCTCGATGGCCGTAATACACCAGTCCTTAGGGCTGTCCTGCAGCCCGCCGCCTGGTCCCCCAGACCTTGGGCTGGCCTCCAGGTGCCTTCTGGAACCCTGCATACCTTCTCCCGTGCCACGGTGCCTGCCTTCTCCTGCTAATGTCTCTGGGTGCCTGGAAGGCGACACAGGGCTGCGTTCACTCTGGGGGAGTCTTCTGGCCTCATTGACTCCGCCACCATTGCCTCCCCCGGATTCACCTGCCCCTACAAGTCTCCTCCGTAACTGCCCCCTTTGCCAGAAGCTCCGGAAGGACTCCCCAACCTGTCGCACCTGCCATCACCTGAACCGTACCATCCCCACTGGGCGCCCCCGCCCCTGGTCCCACTCCCACGGCCTGGCTCCACCTTGGCCTTGGAGCCCAATGCCTTCTCTGCTCCCGCAGCCCCAGCAGTGTTCCCTTTTCAGTGTCATGGAGCTGGCCCGCCTCAAGTCTTTCATTTTCCCAGGCTAGGTAGGGTCCTGAGGAATGCATTCGGAGGATGCGGGAGTCCCTGAGAACCTGGAGGAGCAAAACTTAATCTGGGTCCTTGGCCGGTCCCCTGTCCTCCTGGGCGATGGCGCTTAAGGGGGTAGTGGGGCAGAAGGACTGACGATCACCTGCTCTCCTAGACCTCTGGGGCTGGCTGGGCTGTGGTGACGCTGGGGAAAGCTTCAGCTTGGCGACCCAGTCTGTGTCACAGGTGGACAGGGGAGAAGCCCCTGTCTCCCCATTTGCCCTGGGATCTTCTAGACTTTTGCTTTTGAGTTTCCTAGGCGGGGGGAGGGGAGGGAGGAAACATCGGCGGGGTCCGCGTGATGTCCCTGAGGCAGGAGAGGTGGGGACGGACAGGGCCACTGGGGGAAGCTGGTGAGGGAGGGTGGGTGGGGCGGGAAAGTCACTGGACACCCGTCCCCTGGACAGAGTCTAGAGGAGCCCTGGGCTGCTGGGACCTTTAACCTTGACCTTGATTTTCCAACTTTCTCTTCCTAGTCCCCTGCTTCTGGGCCTCCCTCTCTTCCTGTCCTTTCCCGGGTGTCCTCTTCACAGGCCTCTCTGGCCACCGCTTTATATCTGGGTTTTTCACGCTTTTGTAGAACTAAGGTTTCAATAAACAGTTTCGGTTGCATGGCCTGGACTCTTCCTTCTGCAGCAGCCCCTTAACTCTCCTCCCCACATCTGCCCTCTCAGCCTCCCTACTCCCCCAGCCCCCAGCCTGCGGTTCCTCCTCTCTGAGCCCCCACTGCAGACCTTCCCTGTTGTTTGAGGATTACAGGCTCCTACTTCAAACTCCCCGCCCTTGTCCCTGCTCCTGGCACCCTGGAGTCCCTAGCGCTGCTCCACTCAAGTGTGGTGTGGCACAGGTGGTGATGGTGCTGTGCCCTGGGGGTAGCCCTGACTGTCACATGTTTGGAGTGAGCACCGTCTTTGGGGATCCTGGAGCACATCTCGTGGAGAGAGGCCAAGCCAAGTATCCAGCAGAGCCCCACAAGCTCCTGGAGGACAGGCCCAAGGACACCTTATCTCTCTCCTGACTTCCTTTCTGGTCTGACACGTGGGCCTAGTCGACGTTGTGAAAGAGAAGACCAAGGCCGGGTGTTCACCCGAAGAAGGAAACCTGAGCAGCCAGCTGGTCTGAGGGCAGTTAGGATCACTTATGGGGATACACAGCAGGGATGGTACTGCCCCTTTGGGGGCATTTTGGAAATTTATGGGACATAGTTTGACACAAAATTTTGAAGGATCAGACTTAACTGGCATTTAGTTGGCTTGCACAAGATGCTACACATCTGAAAAGCTCAGGAACCCCTGCCCTCCTATTATGAAGCTTTCCCAAGACAGCTTTTGAATGGCCAGCTGGTCAGCATGTACATGAAAACCCGTTTATATTTATCTAAGCCCAGAACCCTCCGATGTTTTACATGTAAACAGAATGGTTTTTGCACATTTGGGGAAAGACTCAGTTTGCCAGCACTGCATCTTTGGGTAAATTAAACTGTGCTTTGCTCATCACTTTATCAAAAATTTGTTCTCTATTTTGGAACATCAGATCACCGATGGCAGCATTGCCTGTGGTTACATGTGTCATCAGGAAAGCACCGACATCCCTTGGCAGTGTAGCTGTCACATCCATGGTCATTCCACGTACAGGGGTGGGCACTGGGCTACTTCATGTCTTCTGGTTTAGCTGGACCCATGCTTTCACACTTTGAAATACCTGTTATTTCTCCTTCATTTACCTTTTATTTCTCCTGTATAGTACAGTGATGACCCTCTGGAGCTGTGGTCGCTGTTGTTATACAAGATACAGGGATGTTTCCTTTTGAGGTAGTCCAGGGGCTTGACCCTAAAATGGTTGAGAACTTGGGTATAATTGTGATGGTTCCAAATGGCAGTGATAAAGAGGGAACACAGGCTGAAATCTCCACAGGCTATTTATTATTATTATTTTAAAAAATCTTTTTGTCTTTTTAAGGCCGCACTGGCAGCACTTGGAAGTTCCCAGGCTAGGGGTTGAATGGGAGCTATAGCTGCCAGCCTACACCACAGCCACAGCGACGCAGGATCCGAGCAGCGTCTGCAACCTAAACCCCAGCTCATGGCAATGCCAAATCCTTAACCTACTGAGCAAGGCCAGGAATTGAACCTGCGTCCTCGTGGATACTAGTCAGATTTGTTTCCACTCAGCCACGATGGGAATTCCTCCCCAGGCTATTAAAAATTTTTTTTTTGTGGTGGGGGTGTTCCCATGGTGGGGCAGTAGAAATGAATCTGACTAGGAACCATGAGGTTGTGGGTCCAACCCCTGGCCTCACTCAGTGGGTTAAGGATCTGGAATTGCTGTGGCTGTGGCATAGGTTGGCAGCTACAGCTCCGATTCAACCCCTAGCCCGGGAACCTCCATGTGCCTTAGGTGCGGCCCTAAAAGACAAAAAGACAAAAAAAAAAAAAAAAAAAAATTTTTTTTTTTTGTCTTTTGAGGGTTACAGCCATGGCATATAGTGTTGCGAGACATGTTTTTATAATATTTTCTTAGCCTCTTTGCTGAAAAATCCATCTTGTCCTTCCTTCCTTTGTCCCGTCTTCCTGCTTGAGAAACAGTCACGGTGATGGTAAATGACTTAAGAACAAAGACCTAAGGGCATGGGTTATTCGCGGGGTCAGCTGAATAAGGACATAATACAATGGTCTAGGCGCGCAGGACCTGTGCAGATTGGCACGCCATTTGCACAAGCATGATATGTCCTCTAAAGACTAAGAGAAAGAGGAACCTCATGACCAAGTGGTTTATGAGTGGTCGTTAACAGAATATGCATTAGGAAAGAGAACCAAGGTGCAAACCTAGGCACACAGGGTTGCCACAAATAGGCATGCCCTTTGCAGAAGCACAGTGCGGATTCTCTGAAATGCTATGCAGAGACAGCTAACTCAAATGCTAATGATTCTTAAATGCCTATAGTTTAGAGTAAAAAGTTTAACCCTTTACCAGCTAAGTGACTTTTAAAATAATAATAATAATAAAAAAACCCATATCCTGCACCTACAACCCCCTTTTCACTTGTCATAATCCTCAAGAGCACAATAAAAGCAGTGTGGTTTCTTGAGGCAGGGCTCTTGGTCCCTGAGACCTTGAGTCCTCCTGTCCCCACCTTTCCTTAAGATAAATGTCTCTGTGTCTTGTTTTATGTTAATTTTTTTTCCTTAAGTTCCATAGCACCGGTTCTTCAGCCCCATCCTGCTGAGCTGGTCTCGGCAATATGGAAGTTCCCAGTCTAGGGGTCAAATCGGGCTTACGCCATATCCACAGCAACTTGGGATCCAAGCCTCACCTCATCCAAGACCTACACTGTAACTTGCTGCAACATTGGATCCTTAACCTACTGAGGAAGGCCAGGGATCAAACCCACATCGTCATGGATACTAGCCTCGTTCTTAACCCACTAAGCCACAGTGGGACTCCCTCCCCCAGGCTATTTTAGAGGCTTCCTTCCCACCACTCCTATCCTGGAACAGGGGATCTAGCTGGAGATTCTTGGGGGGAGGGGGCCATCACTTGGCTCCTCGGTTAATGGGTGATGGAATTTGCACAAGAGCTGGGCAAAGGTGAAGGGCCATGTCCTCCCCCAAGCCCTTCATCCCTTCTCTCCGCTTGGTTGACGACCCCCCCCCCGCCCCCTCCCCCGCTCCAGGTGGCTAACTTCATCCAAACTCTGACCTCTTACTCTCCCTACTTAACTCTGGCCCAGGGCAGCCAACAAGACGAAAGGCAGGGCGGCATGAGCCAAACACCCCCCCAAGCCACACCACTCCTCTCCGTGGGCTCCCAGGCTCCCCCAGCTCCTCTGCCACGGCCACCTGCTGTCCAAAAGCCCTCCTCCCACTCTTGGGTGGCTCTGTGTGGGCCTCCTCCTTGGGGCCTCAGCTGTCTTCTGGCTCTGCAGGTAGGAAGCAGAGGTGCAGGAGTTGGTGCTGGCTTAAGGGGGTGTTGGAGGGAGTAAGTGTGGCATAAGAACCTTCTGGAAGCAGATATTCCTGCCTAGTTCTGAAGACTGTGCCTCCCCATTCCATCCCCTGCAGCATGTCTTGGTCCTGGCTTCTCTGCTCTGTGCCTCCCACCTGCTCCTGCTTCGAAGTCTCCCCCCGGAAGGCCTCTCTTACCCCCCTGCCCAGCTCCTAGCCTCCAGCCTCTTTTCCTGTGGCATGTCTACCACCCTGCAAACTTGGATGGGCAGCAGGTGAGGGTGACACCCTGGAGCGAAGGGGATAGGGTCCCAGCGGGTAGGAGAGGAAGGGGGGTCTTTTGGGAGCTGCCACATGTTTCCAGACCTGCTGGGGCTGCTGTTCCTACAGGCTGCCTCTTGTCCAGGCTCCATCCTTAGAGTTTCTTATCCCTGCTCTGGTACTGACCAGCCAGAAGCTACCTCTGCCCAACCGAACACCAGGAAACTGTGAGCACAGAGCAAGGGCACAGGTTGAGGGTGTGGTGGGGTGCTCATCTGAGCACACAGGTGTAAGTGGGTGCAGAATTGAGACTGGGCAGGGCTGGGAGAGTTAGGTGCTGTGGGGTGGTAGAGCTGGGCCAGCACCAGTCAGAACCGTATAGCAATGAGTCTCCATCCCATGTAACCCTCTCTCCTCTCCACGCCTCCGATGTCTGTCTCCCAGCCTCTCTCGTGCTGAGCCCGTGCAGGGGGGCTGGTTGCCAAGGCCCGGAGCTCTGGAATACTTCTCTCCGAGAGGTGAGTGCCTGGGGAGGGAGAGGGTTTTGCAGGGACGGAGATGCTCTGGGAGAAGGAGTAGGGAGAGGGTTTTGCAGGGACAGAGATGCTCTGGGAGAAGGAGTAGGGAGAGGAACCCCTCCTGGAATAAGTTAAGCAGTCCAGGCTGAGGAGTTCCCTCTGTGGCACAGTGGGTTAAGGACCTGGCATGGCTGTAGCTGTGGCTAGGTCACAACTCAGACTGGGATTTGGTCCCTGGCCCAGGAAATGATTGAGCAGCAGGATGTTTTCTCCTTGTCTTATTCTCCACTCCACCAGGTGTCTGGGGCTGTGGTGGTGTCCGGGCTGCTGCAGGGCACGCTGGGGCTGCTGGGGGGTCCTGGCCACTTGTTCTCCCACTGTGGGCCCCTGGTGCTGGCCCCCAGCCTGGTTGTGGCAGGGCTCTCTGCCCACAAGGAGGTGGCCCTGTTCTGTTCCACTCACTGGGGCCTGGCATGGCTGTACGTAAGTTCTGAGAAGCAGGCGTAGTGACCGGTGTGGTGTGTGGGAGCAGGGGGAGGGCAGCGCTGCTGGCTCTACCAGATTCAGCAGCTGCCTCGGCAGGGAACCCCTTGGTGGATTTGGAAGCCAGGACTCTTGCTGGGTCACCTTGACTTTCACCGTCTCCAACTGGCCCTCAAGGATCCCTCCTTCCCTCTCCATAGGGGGGCTTGCTCCTCTGGGCCCCCCTTTTATGGTCTTCTGCCACTCCCACCTCCACTGCCCCCTTGGGGATGCCTGCTTCCCCTTGCTCCTAAAGCTCTGCCCCTCTCCTAGGCTTATCCTGCTCGTGGTGGTCTGTTCCCAGCACCTGGGCTCCTGCCCGTTACCCCCACGCCCCTGGAGGCCAGCTGCGACCTCTTCAACCCACACTCCCATCGCTGCCTTCAGGGTCCTCTCGGTATGTAGGGGTCTGGGCAGGGGCCGTCGAGGTTAGAAGGGCTGGCATAGGATCCTCGGTCCGCCCCCTATCTTTAGGTTTCTGTCTCCCCCTCCAAGCTTCTGGGGGCAGAGTTCTTTCCCCTCTCGGTCTTGCCCCTCAGGTGCTGATCCCAGTGGCCTGTGTGTGGACCATCTCTGCCCTTCTGGGGCTCAGCATCACCCCCCTGGAGCTGTCTGCCCCCACCGAGGCACCGTGGTTTTGGCTGCCTCACCCAGGTAGGTTTCCTCCAAGTCCTCCATCCTCTTACTCGAATAAAGGTGTCTTTTTTTGAACTCAAGATTTAATGAATTTCATTTCGGAGTTAAGTCCTGTGTGTTCTCAAAACATACAGAGGACAGGGCGTTCCTATCCTTGTGGCTCAGCCGGTAAAGAACCCAACATAGTCTCCGTGAGGATGCAGTTTGATTCCTGGTCTCGCTCAGTGGGTTAAGGGTCTGGTGAGCTGTGGCGTAGGTTTTAGACAAGGCGCTGCTGTGGCTGTGGCGAAGGCTGGCAGCTGCAGCTCTGATTGGACCCCTAGCCTGGAACTTCCATATGCTGAAGGTGCAGTCACACACAAACACACACACAAATACATACAGAGGATAGAAATTACCAGTCCAAGGGGCAATGCCAGGACCTCACCACAGATGTTTTACTTAGCGTTAAAAGACAACTCTAATGGAGTTTCCATCGTGGCTCAGTGGTTAACGAACCTGATTAGCATCCATGAGGATGCGGGTTTGACCCCTGGCCTTGGTCAGTGGGTTAAGGATCGGCGCTGCCGTGAGCTGTGGTGTAGGTCACAGATGCAGCTTGGATCCCATGTGGCTGTGGCATAAGCCAGCGGCTACAGCTCTGATTAGACCCCTAGCCTGGGAATCTCCATATGCCGAGGGTGCAGCCCTAGGAAAGACAAAATAACAAAAAAAAAAAAAAAACCAACCAAACAAAGAATGTTCTGTTGAGTGCGTATTATGTGCCAGGCATGTGATGGGGCATAAACGCAATAGACACAATACCTGCAGTCATGAAGCTTATAATCTGTTGGGAATACAAATACTAATGAAATAGTCCTTCAAGTAAATATAAAGCTGCATGTGGTAAATATATCAAAGAGAAGGTACCTTGTGTGATGAGAATTTATTTATTTATTTATTTAACCCGAATTTATTTATTTATTTATTTTTTATTTTTATTTTTTTTGTCTTTTTGCTATTTCTTGGGCCCGCGGCATATGGAGGTTCCCAGGCTAGGTGTCCAATTGGAGCTGTAGGCGCCGGCCTACACCAGAGCCACAGCAACGCGGGATCCGAGCCGCATCTGTGACCTACACCACAGCTCACGGCAACGCCAGATCCTTAACCCACTGAGCAAGGGCAGGGACTGAACCCGCAACCTCATGTTTCCTAGTCGGATTGGTTAACCACTGCGCCACGACGGGAACTCCTGATGAGAGTTTATAATGGGTTTATAAGAGGAATCTGACTATCAGAGAGATCAGGAAAGACTTTTTTTTTGGCTGTACCTGTGGCACTCGGATGTTTCCTGACCAAGGATCGAACCTGCATCACAGGAGTGACCTGAGCTATTGCAGTGGCAATACCAGATCCCCAACCCACTGTGCCACCAGGGAACTCCAGAAAAGGCAATCTCAAGGAAGTGATCACTGAGATATAAGAGATGAGTAGGAGCTTACTGGGTAAAGGCAAGAGCGAAGAGCATTCTAGGTGGAAAAATAGCCTATGCAAAAGTCCTGTGGTGGCCAGTAGCACAGCAAGTACAAGAGCCTGAAACAAGGCCTGGATATCTCTAGTTTAGGAAGTAAGGCAGTTGGAGTTCCCATCGTGGCTCAGTGGTTAACTAGGAACAATGAAGTTTTGGGTTCGATCCCTGGCCTCGCTCAGTGGGTTAAGGATCCAGCGTTGCTGTGAGCTGTGGTGTAGGTCACAGATGCAGCTCAGATCCCGAGTTGCTGTGGCTCTGGTGTAGGCTGATGGCTACAGCTCCGATTAGACCCCTAGCCTGGGAACCTCCATATGCCGCGGCAGTGGCCCAAGAAATGGCAAAAAAAAAAAAAAAAAAGGAAGTAAGGCAGAGCATGGTGGGAGATGAGGTTAGAGAGAGTGGTAAGGGTTAGACCAAAAAGGATGGTGTAAACCGCCGTAAAGTGTTGGATCTTTACCTTGAGTTCGATGGTATTGCCCCAAGAAATTATCTTCAAAGACAATGAGGCCTGTAAGATTGTTATGTCATAGGCTGTGGGAGGCAGAAGGATGCTCCAGACTTGAGTCTCTTCCTCCCCAGCTCTTTCTCCTTCTCCAGCTGAGTGGGACTGGCCCTTGCTGACACCCAGGGCTCTGGCTGCGGGCATCTCCATGGCCTTGGCAGCCTCCATCAGCTCCCTGGGCTGCTACGCCCTGTGTGGCCGGCTGCTGCATTTGCCTTCTCCACCTCCGCATGCCTGTAGCCGAGGGCTGAGCCTGGAGGGTCTGGGCAGCGTGCTGGCCGGGCTGTTGGGGAGCCCCATGGGCACTGCATCCAGCTTCCCCAACGTGGGCACAATGAGTCTTTTCCAGGTATGTCGACAGGAGTGTGGGTAGGGGAGCTGGAGGTACAGGAAGGGGACTGCTTGAAAGCTGTGCCCATCACTCTGCCAGGCACCTGGCAGCAATGATCTCAGTTAGAGAGGTGCCTAGAAGTGGTAAGGGGCTAGGGGTGTGAGGAAGACACCAAGTCAGTCCTCAGCCCCTTCTATGGCTCAGGCACTGCACCAGGGCTGAGGTTCTAGAGAGAAATAAGTCAGGTGAAGTCCCTGCTCTCTTGGGGACTTTGGGAGAGAAAGGTGGACAATTTAAGAACAAAAGTAAATAAGATTATTTCCAAGAGTGGTAAGTCCCATTAAGAACACAAAACAGGGAGGGAGTTCCCGTTGTGGGGCAGCGGAAATGCATCCGACGAGGAACCATGAGGTTGCAAGTTTGATCCCTGGCCTCACTCAGTGGGTTAAGGATCTGGTGTTGCTGTGAGCTGTGGTGTAGATCACAGATGTGGCTTGGATCTGGCGTTGCTGTGGCTGTGGTGTAGGCTGGCAGCTGTAGCTCTGTTTCGACCCCTAGCCTGGGAACCTCCATATGCCATGGGTGCAGCCCTAAAAGGGAAAAAAAAAAAAGAAAAGAGAGATACAAAACAGGGGGTGGGATAGTGGTTGAGTAAGGGAGGCCGATTTAGGTATCGTGCTCAGGGATGCTCCTTTGGAGGGTGACGTTTGAATTGGGATCCAAATCAATGAGAAGGGATTGGCCCGGCGAAAACCTTGAACTGCTGAGGAGGCGGCTGTGTTTTTTAGGCTGGATCTCGGCGAGTGGCCCACTTGGTGGGGCTGCTCTGTGTGGGGCTCGGGTTCTCCCCAAGGCTGGCCCAGCTCCTCAGCACCATCCCACTGCCTGTGCTTGGTGAGTACAGCAGGACTGGTGCTGAACCAGTACCCCCCAGCATGGCCCAACTGGTTGCTTGTGGTTGACTCCCTTTCTGTCCAAACAGTCTCCCTAATATATGGATGTGAGTATGTGTCCACTGCCCTCATTTTCTCAGTGACATCTTGGCCTCTTGACAGGGCTTCTGGGCTCCTGGCAGAATCAGAAAGGAGCCTTTTGGTGTCTCTGCCCAGCACAACCTACCCTGCCTTGCAATGCCTACTCTCTGACTTGCTAGCTCTCTCCTGACCTCTTCGATTCTTTCCTTACGAGACAGGTGGGGTGCTGGGGGTGACCCAGGCTGTGGTTTTGTCTACTGGATTCTCCAGCTTCCACATGGCTGACATTGACTCTGGACGGAATGTCTTCATTGTCGGCTTCTCCATCTTCATGGCCCTGCTGCTGCCGAGATGGTTTCCGGAGGCTCCAGTCCTGCTGAGCACAGGTGGGAGGAGCGGGGAGGGAGTGAGGAGTTATGGCAGTGGGAAAGCAAGGGCTCAAGGCTCCAGGTCCTCTGGACCCCAGGCTCCCCACTCCCCCTCTCCTGCCCTTCTCTGGGCTTTGGTGTAAATAGTCCATCCATGTGTTTAGCAAATATTTATTGAACACCATGCCAGCCTCTTGGGATACAGAGGTGCCAGCACATGTTACAGTCTAGTAAGAGGGATGAGATGGGTAAAAACATAACCTGGAAAGATTCAGATAAAGGGCTGTGGTGCTCAGCAGTGAGCGAGATGGTTTCTGTAGCTTTGATGGAGAAAGTAACACTCAGCTGGCCTTGAAGGATAGCAGATTTAAACATACTTGGTGGGAGTTCCTGTCGTGGTGCATCGGAAATGAATCTGACTAGGAACCATGAGGTTGCGGGTTCGATCTCTGACCTCACTCAGTGGGTTAAGGATCCAGCATTGCTGTGAGCTGTGGTGTAAGTCACCGACGCGGCTCAGATCTGGCATTGCTGTGGCTTTGGCGTAGGCTGGCAGCTGCAGCTCCGATTAGACCCCTAGCCTGAGAACATCCATATGCCGTGAGAGCGGCCCTAAAAAGACAAAACAACAACAACAACAAAAAACAAAACCATATTTGGTGAGAAGATCATTCCTGGTGGAGGAGCTATCATAAATGAAGACACAAAAGTACGAAGTCATGGGGGTATGTCCTGGGAGCAGCAAATAACTTTGTTATCTCAGCTTAGCAAATAGCAGTGGTTCTTAACCAACGATGGTTTTGCCCCACAGAGAACATTTGACAACGTCTGGAGACATTTTTGGCCTCTATAAACAGGGAAAGGTGGTTGTTACTGGCATTTAGTAGGTAGAAGGATGCTGCTAAACATCCTACAATGTGCAGGACAGCTCCCATCAAACAGAAAATTATCTAGTCCAGGAGTTCCCATCGTGGCGCAGTGGTTAACGAATCCGACTAGGAACCATGAGGTTGCGGGTTCGGTCCCTGCCCTTGCTCAGTGGTGAGCTGTGGTGTAGGTTGCAGACGCGGCTCGGATCCAGCGTTGCTGTGGCTCTGGCGTAGGCTGGTGGCTGCAGCTCCGATTCGACCCCTAGCCTGAGAACCTCCATATGCCACGGGAGTGGCCCAAGAAATAGCAAAAAGACAAATAAAATAAATAAATAAATAAATAAATAAAATGTAATGCTAAAAAAAAAAAAAAGAAGAAAATTATCTAGTCCAAACTATCAGTAGTACTGAGACTAAGCAATACAGGCTAGACTATAGGAGGTAAGAAGTGGGAAACAAGGTTGGGATTTTATTTTTTTATTTATTTTTGTCTTTTTGCTATTTCTTAGGCCGCTCCCGCGGCATATGGAGGTTCCCAGGCTAGGGGTCCAATCGGAGCTGTAGCGGCCAGCCTACGCCAGAGCCACAGCAACGTGGGATCCGAGTCGCATCTGCAACCTACACCACAGCTCACAGCAACGCTGAATCGTCAACCCACTGAGCAAGCGCAGGGACCGAACTCGCAACCTCATGGTTCCTAGTCGGATTCGTTAACCATTGCGCCACGACGGGAACTCCCTTTTCTTTTGTTTTTGTTCTTGTATTTTTTTAATTTTTGATTTTTGTTGCTGTTGTTGTTGTTTTGTCTTTTGTCTTTTCAGGGCCGCACACGCAGCAGATGGAGGTTCCCAGGCTAGGGGTACAATTGGAGCTACAACTGCCAGCCTATGCCAGAGCCACAGCAATGCCAGATCCGAGCCTCGTCTGTGACCTACACCACAGCTCATGGCAACGCCGGATTCTTAACCTACTGAGGAAGGCCAGGGATCGAACCTGCAACCTCATGGTTCCTCATAGGATTTGTTTCCACTGCGCGACGACAGGAACTCCTATTTTTTAAATTTTTGTCTTTTGAGGGCTGCACCAGTGGCATATGGAGGTTCCCAGGCTAGGGGTCCAATCAGAGCTGTAGCTGCCAGTCTAGATCATAGCCACAGCAACATCAGATCCTACACCACAGCTCACGGCAATGCCGGATCCTTAACCCACTGAGTGAGGCAGGGATCCAGCCTGCGTCCTCATGGAGGCTAGTTGGGTTCGTTAACTGCTGAGCCATGACTGGAACTCCACGGTTGGGATTTTAATACCAAACTTTTCAAAAACAGGGAGCCTGGAAATATCAAAGCATATCTGGAGGGCATGTGGATGCTCAGAAGATAGGGTGTTGAGTAGGGATCCTGTGGGAAGGGTCTGTGTTTGGAAAATGAGAGCAGAGAGACAAAGTGGGGCGGTATGGAACAATTCAAAACATCTGTTCTTAGTCCAAGACTTAGGCTGAGGTTGGAAGTATAAGCCTCCTTGGTTTTGCATAGGATCAGAGTTCCCCTCCTGCCTGGCCCCAAACCCCTGTAGGCTGGAGCCCTTTGGATGTGTTACTGCGCTCACTGCTCACAGCACCCATCTTCCTGGCGGGACTCTTGGGCTTCCTCCTAGAGAACACCATTCCCGGTAAGTTGAGGCCAGGCCCCAACAGACTGGGGAGTAGCCAGGAAGTCATCACTCCCTGGGTTGGGTAGTGGTCTGACCACCCTCTCTTTTGCAGGCACACAGCTTGAGCGAGGCCTTAATCAAGGGCTGCCATCTCCTTTCACTGACCAAGAGGCACAGATGCCTCAAAAGTCCAGGGAGAAGTCTGCTCAAGAGTACGAGCTTCCTTTCTCCATCCAAAACCTGTGTCCCTGCCTTCCCCAGCCCCTCCGTTGCCTCTGCCCGCTGCCCAAAGATTCTGGGAATGAGGAAGGAGGATCCTCTGAGCCAGGAGAGACAGCCGACTTGCTGCCTGGCTTCGGGGAGCAGCGCCCTGGATCTAGCAGAGAAGAACTTAGGTCCCAGTAATTACCAGGACTCCTACTTCTACCTTTGTTAGTTTAGCTCTAAAACTTGCTGGAGAGTCAGCTCCTAGGCTCTACTTTCTCCTGGGGAGAGAAAGTGTGTGTGTGTGTGTGTGTGTGTGTGTGTGTGAGAGAGAGAGAGAGACAGAGAGAGAGAGAGAGAGAGAGAGAGAGAGAGAGAGAGACATGGTCCTATCTAAAGGTCTCATTTCCCAATACGTGTATTTGCCTTTCCTTCTCTTAATTAGGCCTAACTCTTCCAGAGCAGGGGCCGTGGTTCAGTAGGCCATGAATGAATGGGTGATATTTTGCCTATGAACTATCTACTCGACCCCAGCATTCACTTAACTGATATTTATTGAGTGCTCCCACATGCAAGGCCCTAAAAAATACAGATGTAGATAAGACAGAGTCCCTGCGCCTTCAGAGCACTTCCGGTGTAAAAGGACATGTAATTATGAACTAAAATCCAAAACAGAAGGCAGTCTGCAATAAAGATGAAAACAATACTAAGGGAACAACGAGGAAGAAGCAATGAATTCTTCTATACTGGCAAAGGCTTTAGGATAAAAACACCACTGAGACTTGCCTTGGCAAGAGGAGGATTTCTGGTTGTGGAACATAGATGGGGAGAATTTTTCAAGCTCAGGTATCCAGCTGGAGCAAAACCCAAGTTGTACAGGGTACAAGATGAGGTGAAGGACTTCAAGCTTCCCTGTGGTGATGGAGCATCAGTATGCGGGTGGATGGAGGGAGAAATGAGACAGGAGAGGTAAAGGATTAAGTCAGACCATTGGACTTATGCCTGGGAGACTCTCTTAGTGCTCTTAGTGCTGGTGAGGACCTGAGAGATTTATCTAGTGATGTTCAACCCCCTCATTTTACTAAAACAAAACAAAGCAAAGCAGAACAAAACAAAAAAGACTGGATAGATAGGGAAGGGAAGTGACTCGGAGTTTTTAACAAGCCCAAATCTGGGGTCCCCTCTCTTGCACCTCATCTGGCATTCCTTCTACTCTACCAGCACACCCTAAGGAGCGCCACTACCCCTCCGCCTCTATGCCAGGGGATCCTACAGCCTCTTTTCTGGCTTCCGTCCACGGCGACCTTCCACCTCCGAGCGCTCGGGTTATCAGCCCGGCGGGCCCACAGGTCCCGCCCACATCAGGACGGGGCTCCGCCCCAGTGTCCCGAGACCCCGCCTCCCCGTGGATGCGGGGAAAGGCTTTTACTCTAGGCCTCTCGGTTTGCGCGGGCGGGCCAGCCTGCCGCGGGGAGGGTGAGAGTTCTTGCGGCCGCTCACGGTAGGTGGGGTCGAGGTCTAATGGGGCGGGGACCTGGGGCCGGGCGGCGAGAGGCCCCTGGGACCCTGCGGGCTGGCACTGGTACCCGCATTACCTCCTTTGAGCTTCCTCCCAGAAGGGACACGCAGGAGGCCGGGGTCCAGGGCCAGGCCTCCGGGGGTGGGCGGGGCCTCGGGGCCCGCGCGTGCGCAGCCCGCCTCCTGGCCGCGAGGCGGGGTTTGTGAGACTACTCCTGTGCCGGCAGCTTGGTGCGACCAGATTTCCTAGCCGGTTCTCTGCTTCATTGTCCCCTTGAGGGGTCCGGAGCCGCGGCTCTGGCAGCCGGTGTGTAAAAATAGAAACCCAGCCGGAGAAGGCTTTTTCTAGTGAGGGCGAATGGGAACGACGCCAGACAGGGTTCCTGGGGTGGGACTGTGGTAAAGGGAGCGAGGGTTCGTCCTCTCCCAAAGGGGCGGGTCTTGGCGTCGTCTCGCCTGGACTGTCGCTGGGGCCTTGCTGCCCTCTGCAGGATGGCGGAGGAACTGCGCCAAGAGAGGGGCTCAGGGCCAAGGGGCGGGACTGGGTGCAGAGCCGGCTTAGGTAACTCCACTCCGCTGTTGGCCCGCGGAGCTTTTCCTCCGTTCATTCAAGGTAAGCGGGTGAATCCGGTTCGTGTGACGCTTAAAGGCGTCCTTGAAGGAAAAAAGAAAAAGATGAGATATAGAGGCCTCAGAACAAGACGTGCGTGGTGGGAGCAGCTAGCCCCAGGTCTGGTGCTGAATTTCCTCCCAGCTTTTTAGGAGGCTTGTTGACCCTGGCCACATTTGAAACTCCTCCCCTGCCCGCAAAATAAAACATCATAAAGCTTGAGGGTCCTGAGCAGGCTTCCCAAAGTGACAAGCTCGGATAAGCAACCCAATTTTAGTGACTTAAGAGTGCTCACTGGAGAGTGCCCTTGAGGGAGGAAAAGGGCTTGGCACTAGCTATTTGTGACCTTCAGTAATGTGGAGCTCTGGTCCAGTGAAGACTAGGTTAATCATCCCAAGATCTCTTCCTAGTAGGAACAGCAGATGAAAAATGTGACGGAAATACCATCCTCTGAACTCAAGGTTTTGAGGCTGATACAAATAAAAATCACTGTGTGAATATATATATATTTGTTTGTTTTTTTAGGGCCGCACCCACGGCGTATGGAGGTTCCCAGGCTAGGGGTCTGTAGCTGAGGGCCTACACCACAGCCACAGCAATGCCAGATCCGAGTCATGTCTGCGACCTACACCACAGCTCACAGCAATGCTGGATCCTTAGCCCACTGAGCAAGGCCAGGGATTGAACCTGTGTCCTCATGGATGCTAGTCAGATTCGTTTCTGCTGAGCCACGTCGGGAACTCTATATATCTATTTTTTGAGGGCCACACCCACAGTGTATGGAAGTTTCAGGGCCAAGGGTTGACCTGTGCCGCAATAGTGACCTGAGCCACAGCAGTGACAACACTGGATCCTAACCTGTTGAGCCACCAGGGAACTCCAATATGTATATTTCTATTTCATCTGTCCAGTGACTACAAATTATGTTACAAAGCTGTGCTTCAAAAACTAGGTTATGGTTGGAAGAATATGGCTTAGACTGAGATGGAAATGATTGGAAGAATAAAACCATATTAGCCACATTAATGAAGTACAAGGATTTTCATTGTTTTTTTTTGTAGTCTGGGATCTGCACCCTTCAACTTCACTTTAAATTTACAGACAGAATTTCTTTTCTTTCTTTTTTCTTTTATTTTCTTTCTTTCTTTCTTTTTTTTGTCCTTTTAGGGCTGCACTTGCTGCATATGGTGGTTCCCAGACTAGGGTCCAGTCGGAGCTGTAGCCGCCGGCCTATAGTGCAGGCACAGCAACATGGCATCCAAGCTGCATCTGCATCCTACACCACAGCTCTTGGCAATGCTGGATCCTTAACCCACTGAGTGAGGCCAGGGATCAAACCTGAGTCCTCATGGATGCTAGTCGAGTTCGTCATCCACTGAGCCATGATGGGAACTCCTGTAGATGGAATTTCTATCACTTTTTTGTTTGTTTTTTGTTTTTGTTTTTTAATGGCCACACCTGCGGCATATGGATGTTCCCAGGCTCGGGGTTGAATTGGAGCTTCAGCTGTGGCTTAGCCACCATCAGAGCAATTCCAGCTCTATCTGCAACTTAAACAGCTTGCAGCAACAGTGGATCCTTAACCCACTGATCGAGGCTGGGGGTGGGGGTGGGGGGAGAAAGAGTCCTTGTCACTTTTTTTTTTCACCTGCAGGGAAAATGATCAAACTGCCGGTAAAGTAGCCGTAGTTCCTGAACATCTACTAGGTTAAGGCTACAGATTTAGTTGTTGAAGTAGAAAGGCTGATTTCCAGATGTACAGCAGGGTGTGGTATCGTTGATGGTAGTGCCTTGCGTGGGGGTGTGGGCAGTGATTAAAGTGGAGTTAATTCATGGCCTCTACCTCTGTGGTGTGCTATGCCTTATATTGACTTCTTAGTCATTCAGGGTCTTCTTGAAATGGGATTGGGGCTTTTCTCTTTGTTTCTGGACACAGAGTTATTAGCTCTTTATTTGTGTGTCATTGATCACTTTGAGAATTTGACCGTAGCTTTGACCTCTTCCTTCCAAGTGGGTATGTGCATATATGCACAAATTTTGCATGCAATTCTAGAGGATTCACGTGCATAGATTCTACATTAAGAATCCTTGTCTTAGGAGTTCCCGTTGTGGCTCAGTGGTTAACGAACCCAACTAGTATCCATGAGGACGCATGTTCGATCCCTGACCTTGCTCAGTGGTTTAAGGATCAGGCATTGCCATGAGCTGTGATGTAGGTCACAGATGTGGCTCAGATCCTGCGTTGCTGTGGTGGAGGCTAGTAGCTGCAGTTCCAATTCGACCCCTAGCCTGGAAACTTCCATGTGCCACGGGAGTGGCCCTCAAAAGACAAAACAAAACAAAAAAAAGAATCCTTGTCTTAGAGAGTGTATATATATTTAGGGAGCAAATAAATGTATATATATACACATATACATATATTTACTTAGGGAATATATATATGTGTGTGTGTATATATATATTGTATTTAAAATTCTGAGAGCTTCCAGAGTTTTGTTTTTGGATAATGATCAAATAATTTTAATTTCCTGCCCATGACACTTATGATGTTTTATAAAACAAGAACTATTTCTTCTCTCTTTCTCTCTCTTTGTTTTTTTAGGGCTGCACCCTCAGCATATGAAAGTTCCCAGGCTGGGTGTCGAATTGGAGCTGCAGCTGCTGGCCTGTGCCACAGCCACAGCAATGCCAGATCTTTAACCCACTGAGCAGGGCCAGGGATCGAACCCGCATCCTCATGGATACTAATCGGGTTTGTTACCGCTGAGTCACAACAAGAACTCTGGGAACTCCTCTTTTAGATGTTCTGGGAGAGGGTGGCATTGACATATTTATTAGGAATGTGATAAAGATACAACAAAAATGGTTTAGGTTTCCACATTGTTGTATTATTAGAAAGCAGAAAAGAGAATTAAAAAAAAAAAGAAAGCAGAAATACTAATACCAATACGCTGAGACTTAAACACTGTAGAAGAAGGAGATCTTTTTTGTCCTCTAGAAATTTAATATAGAGGGAAAACTCTTCAAAATTCTAAATAGGTTTTTAGTGACAAGAGGTAGTAAGGTTGGTGCTCAGCTAGTTATATACCAGGAGGGTAGGGAGGAAGGGTATCATGTAACTCTGTGCCTTCTGTTTTCTTAGGGAGGAATTTTCACAAGATGTATTTGACATAGAACTGTCTGAGTGGTGTCCCCCCAGGCCTACAGTACCCTGGGGGGCTCTTGTTGAATGAAGACTCTCCTGCAGATGGAGGAACTGGAGCAAGGCCTGCTGATGCAGCCGTGGGCATGGCTACAGCTTTCTGAGAACTCCCTCTTGGCTAAGGCTTATATCACCCAGCAGGGCTATGCCTTGCTGGTTTCAGATCTTCAGCAGGTATGGCATGAACAGGTGGACACTAGCGTGGTCAGCCAGAGAGCAAAGGTAAGTGTGAAGAGACGTACTGCTGCGGGTGGCAGTGGACATAATTTCTTTCCTAATGAAAGTCAGGGGACATTAACATCAACCAGCTTGTTAGCCTTTAGGTTGCCAAGGAGGATCAAGCCAGGTGGAGACGATTCTATTTTTATTTATTTATTTTTTGTCTGTTGTCTTTTTAGGGCTGCGCCCGCAGCATATGGAGGTTCCCAGGCGAGGGGTCTAATTGGAGCTACAGCTGCCAGCCTATACCACAGCCACAGCAATGCCAGATCTGAGCCGCATCTGTGACCTACACCACAGCTCATGGCAATGCCGGATCCTTAACCCACTGAGCGAGGCCAGGGATCGAACCTGCCACAACCTCATGGTTCCTAGTCAGATTCGTTTCTGCTGTGCCACGACAGAACTCCGAGACAGTTCTGATTAATGTTTTGCACTTCTATCTCTGGCCCTAGCCCTGTGATCTTTCCATGTGGGGGGGGGGGTGTATGTTGTGTGTGAGTGTGTGTTTCTGTACTGCATTCAGTAGAAGGTGAATTGTGAGGTAGGCCAGTTGGTCACTCTTCTTTTTGTTTTCTTCTTTCCTGTTCTGAGGTTTATATCTTTCCTTCCCTCCTCTCCTGCCCATCATCTCATATTAACCAGAGTTTTCCTTTGCTGTTACTTATGAGAGAATCAGTTTCCTTTTAGCACACTTGCTCTCTGCAACCTCTGCTGTCATTTTAGGAGCTGAACAAGCGCCTGACTGCTCCTCCTGCAGCTTTTCTCTGTCGCCTGGATGAGCTGCTTCGCCCGTTGTTGAAGGACATTGCTTGCCCTGGCAAAGCTACATTCTCCTGTGACCGTGTGGCAGAAACACTGATACTGCGGGTGCGGAGTGAGCTCTCCGGTCTCCCATTCTATTGGAATTTCCACTGCACCCTAGCTACCCCATCACTGGTAAGTGCAACGTGTATATGGGGTAGGGGAAGGGGTGCAGCTGCTTCTCTGCCTCAAAGCTCCTCAAATGAAGCTTTAGGTGCTCTTATTTTTTCTTCTGGTAAATTCTGTTTGAAATTCTTCCCCAGTTAGAAAACATCTCTTGGAGTTCCCATCATGGCGCAGAGGAAACAAATCCAACTAGGAACCGTGAGGTTGCAGGTTCGATCCCTGATCTCACTCTGGCGTAGGCCAGCAGCTTGGATTAGACTCCTATCCTGGGAACCTCCATATGCCACGGGTGCAGCCCTAAAAAGGACAAAAGACAAAAAAAGAAAATGTTCCTTGACTAGATAGAAGGCAAAAGGATTTCTTGATTGCTACCTTCTTTCCTTGCAAAAGGAACAGAGTTTGTGTCTGCAAGCTTTACTGGGTATCTTTATTCGTTACTTTATTTGTCCAACATTTATTAAGCATCTGCTATGGGCTAGTTGTTGGGTGTCCAGATCTAAAACAATATTGGCTATTCCTGGAGTTCATGATCCAATGAGACAGCAGACAGACAGGAAATAGGATGAAGTATGATACATTCTTTGATTGAGTTAAGCCCAGAATGACTGTGGATCTGAAAAACTATTGAGGAGATAGTTTCTGAGCTGAGTTTTGTTTTGTTTTGCTTTTTATTGTCTTTTTGCTGTTTCTTGGGCCACTCCTGCGGCACATGGAGGTTCCCAGGCTAGGGGTCTAATCGGAGCTGTAGCCGCAGGCCTACGGCAGAGCCACAGCAACGCAGGATCCGAACCACGTCTGCAACCTACACCACAGCTCACGGCAACACCAGATCCTTAACCCACTGAGCAAGGCCAGGGATCAAACCCACAACCTCATGGTTCCTAGTTGGATTCATTAACCACTGAGCCACAATGGAAAGTCCGAGTTTTGAAGACGAATAAGAACTTATTGAGAAAGTTAGAGGTCATTCTAGGCAAGAGTGCATTTTGAGGAACGTGGAGATGTACAAGTGGGGGAATCTGATGACAGCAGGGAGTTGTGAGAAATGAGGTAGATAGTGGCCAGATCATTTTTTTTTTTTGTCTTTTTTTTTGCCATTTCTTGGGCCGCTCCCGCGGCATATGGAGGTTCCCAGGCTAGGGGTCGAATCGGAGCTGTAGCTGCCAGCCTACACCAGAGCCACAGCAACACGGGATCCGAGCCGCATTTGCGACCTACACCACAGCTCATGGCAACGCCGGATCGTTAACCCACTGAGCAAGGGCAGGGATCGAACCCACAACCTCATGGTTCCTCGTCGGATTCGTTAACCAGTGCGCCACGACGAGAACTCCCAGATCATTTTTTTTTGTTTGCTTTTGCTTTTTAAGGCTGCACTCACGGCATATGGAGTTTTCCAGGTTAGGGGTCGAATTGGAGCTATAGCTGCCAATCTACACCACAGCCACATCAACGCAGGATCTGAGCCAGGTCTGTGACCTACACCACAGCTCACGGCAACACCGTATCCTTGATCCACTGAGTAAGGCCAGGGATTGAACCCGCAACCTCATGGCTCCTCGTCAGTTTCATTTCCTCTGTGCCACAGTAGGAACTCCGGTGGCCAGATCTTGAAGGAGTCTAATGAATTTGGATTTTACCCCAAAGGTAACATGGATTCATTGAGAAACTTTAAGCAAGAGTTTAACATGATTCAATATGTAATTTATCAAGATCACCCTGGTTGTAAGGTAGGGTGTATACCAGTGCTGGGGACCTTTCTGAACATTCTTGGCATTTAATCCTCACAACCATCCAACAAGATATGTATTATTATCTCCATTTTTCAGAGTAGGAAGCTGAGATTGACGATAACTTGTCCAAAGTCATCCAGTTTATAAATGAATGAGCTGAAATTGGACTCCCAGATGGGTCTGATTCGAGAGCCCCATTTTCAGGGGTTCAGAGGATGATGTCCTCTACTCGTAGCATTTCTAGGCTCCAAGAGCTTTTATTAGAGATTGGTTAGTTGAGAGCAAAGAACTAGTTTGCTTTTCAAGAAACTGGTCTCTGGTGTTTTTGATCTGGTATTTTTGACCCAACTTAGACTTGAGCATTTTGAGAACTACTGCTCATTCACCTCTGAATTTTTAAGCTCCATAAGCAGTGCTGAGCAGATAACAGTCACTCACATTTGTTGTTTTTGATTGAACATCTCGTGAAAATTTCCACCTTGCTTTAGATAGAATTTACCTATTTTGTTCAGGACCTCTGTAACTTTTTCCAAGTAACACCAGGGGGCACTGTTCCCTCAGTCATGCTTATTCTGGCACCAAAACATTTGGGCTGCCTTGGGGAAGCCCTAGCAACAGCTGTCTTCATTTGGTATCACACAGCCCTGGAAATTCAGAATAGTGAAACTGGGGAGACACATCTCTTTGGAAGCTGATAGGCCTTAATTTTTTTTTTCCCCAAAGGACTACAGTAAAGAATACGTATATAATGATTTTAGGAATGAAGGTAATATGTAAAGAAAACCTAGCTATTCTAGGCAAATTCCTCTAATTGGGGAGCTGCAATGAAAAAAAGAGGCAACAGTACTTGGAGTGGGATGAGTCTTGGTTGGCTGTGGGGAGAATTAAGCATTGAAAAATGAACAGTTATGCTACTAAAATTATATTATTAAAAGAAGAAAAAGAATGTCATCCCAGGGAAACCCCTGTACCTGAGGGAGCTTTATAGGGAAAAAGTTAGAGCCAGTGGACACTGGCGAGGGTGTAGGCGGATACTATTTTAGGCTTGTGTGTGTGTCTGTGAGGTCACACAGTCATAATTTTTGTTTGTTACTCATTCTTGTCATAGTTTTTATTTAATTCTTTTTCAATGAGTAACTCATGCAAAAGGCAAACGCTTCAAATAGCATTTAGGGGTATGTAGTGAAGAAATAGGTTGTCTTTCTACTCCCTTTCCAGTCATTTTTCTTTTTTAAAGCAACTACTGCTGTCGTCTTCTCGTGGATTCTTAAGGAAAGCTATACGTGAGCACGTACGAATGTGTATGTGAATAAACACATATGTATATGTGAATTAACTCATATAATCAAATACACATCTGGGTCTCTGTCTGTATTTTCATAGATCGCAGCATGTTCTTCACACCGTTCAGTACCTGGCTTTTTTCACTTAGTTATAAAACTTAGAAATCATTCATAGCAATACATTTAGAAGACTTGCTGTAGCATTTTTTAATGGCAACATAGCATTTTGATTGTTGAATACATCAACATGTATTTAATTGATCTGCTGCTAGTAGACACTTCAGTTGTTTCCATTCTTATGTTGCTATAATTAGTGAACATCTTTGTGTGTACTTTTTCCATGTGTAAATGTGTGAGTAAATTCCTAGAAGTGGAATAGCTGAATCAAGGAACATTTGTATCCTTAATCTTGCTAACATAATGACATATTTTCTTCCAGAGAGATTATGCAGCTTAGCTCCTCCTGGTCATACAGGAGAGTAGGAAAACACATAGTTCCCCACACCTTCTACCACGTGGTGCATTCATGTTAATAATTTAACAGTTTTTATGTCTCTGCAGGATATTACGGAATATATACAGCTTTGGGTCTCTACTTTTTTCCCCACCCCGCAGCATATGGAATTCCTGGGCCAGGGATCAGGTATGAGCCGTGGTTGTGACCCAAGCCACAGCTGTGGCAATGCAGGATCCTTAACCCACTGTGTCAGGCCAGGAATTGGACCTGTGTCCCAGCACGCCGATCCCTTTGCGCTACCATAGGAACCCCTGGGTCTCTGCTTTCTAACACTGAGCCCATTTCTACTGCTGGCCAGCTTCTCTTCATCGCTGCTCCTCTTTCTGACTCTCTTTTTTCTAGTGTCTAATATAATTGTTTTTTTGTTGTTCTTGTTATTATCTTTTGTTCCCTAATGTAGTTCTTCACATTGCATATTTTGAGTTTGAGATTTGTCATCTCCTTGGCTGTTTTATGATTCCCAGAAGTCACATCCAAATATTTTTTTCCGTGGTGGAAAGAACATAGGCTCTGGGCCCAGCAGGCCTGAATTTGTAACTCAGCTCCACCACCCTGACTAAGTGTATTCCCTTGAATAAGCTACTGAGTTGTTATGAGGCTTGATTTCTTTATCTGGGAGATGGAGATACCAATCATGATCTTCCTGTGGAGCCGTGAGGATTAAGTAAGAGAGCGGATGTATTATTACTTAGCCTTAGCACTAGAGTGGACCTGTGAGGGCAAATGTTCCAACTCCATAGTTTTTCTTTTTTTTCTTTTTTTTTTTGTCTTTTTGCCATTTCTTGGTCTGTTCCCGTGGCATATGGAGGTTCCCACGCTAGGGGTCTAATCGGAGCTGTAGCCGCCGGCCTACTCCGGAGCTACCGCAGCGTGGGATCCGAGCCCTGTCTGCAACCTACACCACAGCTCACGACAACACCGGATCCTTAACCCACTGAGCAAGGCCAGGGATCAAACCTGCAGCCTCAACCCGCAGCCTCATGGTTCCTAGTCGGGTTCGTTAACCACTGAGCCATGACAGAAACTCCTCCATAGCTTTTCTTTTTAAAAACAGCAATGACCATGAGAGTACTTGGGGATAAGCCTCTTTCCATCTAGGAGCTGTCAGAGCCAGGGCTAGAACCCAGGTGTCCTAATTCCCAGTCTGTTACTCTTGTCATTATATCCAAACATGATATGATTCATTCTGGGATTGATAACTGCCATTCTGCTCTTCCGCCTGTGACTTGAGAACATTTCTATGGGAAATCTGAAGACGTTGGGGAGAATTATAAATAGCTTTTCCTCTGGAGAAGATTGGCAACTCCTGCTTCTATATCCACCACACTTCCTGACTTCCTTAACTGTTGGGAGCTCTTTGAGGGCAGAGGCCTCACAGGGTCACAGCACATCTTCGCACCCAGTAGGTATTTGTTGAATTGACTTATTGAACTGCGTCTTTTCATATGTTGCCGTCTGTAAGTGAAGGAGAAGGCGTGTCCCTGACCTCCTGAAGCCCTTCAAGATTTTTCCTTGTAGTGTCTGTGGATTTGCTTTGAAATCTATTACTTCAGGCACAATGTCTTATTCTAATTAGTGGATCTAAATTAGGGTTCAACTAATTTTTTTTTTTTTTTTATGGCTGCACCTACAGTATATGGAAGTTCCCAGGACAGGGATTGAATCCGAGCCACAGCTTCAACCTACATCACAGCTGCAGCAATGCCAGATCCTTTAACCCACTGCGCCAGGCCAAGGATCAAATCCGCACCCCCACAGGAAGGTGAGCTGCTGCAGTCAGGCTCTTAACCCACTGCACCACAGCAGAAACTCTAGGGTTCAGCTAACTTTGAAATGAAGTATACCCCAGTGATTCAGGGTGATGTAACTCAATCCTATGAAATTATTTGAGAAGTTGAAATATTTAATGATTAAAACCTTAAAAAAATGCTGTATAGGAGTTCCCGTGGTGGCGCAGTGGTTAACGAACCCGACTAGAAACCATGAGGTTGCGGGTTCGGTCCCGGCCCTTGCTCAGTGGGTTAACGATCCGGCGTTGCCGTGAGCTGTGGTGTAGGTTGCAGACGCGGCTCGGATCCCGTGTTGCTGTGGCTCTGGCGTAGGCTGGTGGCTACAGCTCCGATTCGACCCCTAGCCTGGGAACCTCCATATGCTGCAGGAGCGGCCCAAAGATGTAGCAAAAAGACAAAAAAAAAAAAAAAAAAAAAATGCTGTATAGACATTGTAGTCCTATCAATAATTTCAGGTGCCTGATATGGCATTACTATATTTAGTTAGATATGGCATTGATTAAAAACTGTTTCTCATCATGTTTCATGCTGTTATATTTACTGCCACTCAAAGGAATTGCCATGAAAGTTGCCCCCCTCTTCCCCTCCCAGAGAGAGGTTGGTTATTCACTTTAGGAGTTATTTGAGTACTGCCACCAAACGGATGATGATGCTGTTTGATTAGCAATGGCAATTAATTTCTCTTCAACCCAGTGAATATTGACTTGCTTTCATACAAGTGTTCACCTGTTTTTCTTCCTGATCTCCCTTGAGGAGGACCAAACTTAAAACAATTCCTAGGAAAGAGAAATGAGTCTAGGGCAGGTAAATTTTCCAAAAGCAGAGCTTCTGCCATGTTCCGAACAGTACTTCCTGGAGTTTAAGTTTATCCTAAGGACGAAGCTGGGAGACAGTCCTAGGGTGGGATGTGCCACGGGACAGAAAGAAGTGACAGGTCTGTGTAGCTGTCTTGATTGCTGGCCTCCCACTCTGCACCGTTCCCCTGCGTTTACTTGGGTCCTGGTGCTGGTATAAAAACGCTGCCACTGAACCCTAACTTCCCCCACCCCAGCACCCTCTCCGTGTCTTCTCTTCTAATCTGTCCTAAGGGAAAAAAAATCTTTTCCTCTGAGTTTGAGTCACCTTATACTTGAAGTCTTTAGTAATACATTTTACTAGAAAATGAATGGAAATAAGAACATAAAAGCTGAAGAGTCCAGATTTCTGATCCCGATCCAGATGAGTCTGGCTTGCACACCTTGTGGGGCACTTCAGTACCTTTTCTTCACGGCACGCCTCCGTAGGCTGTCTTGTCCAAAAGTTCTCCTTTGAGATCTAGGGCAGGGGGTGGCGTACTATGGCCAGCAGGCCAAATCTGGCTCGCTGCCTGTTTTTGTGAAGTTATATTGGAACCCAGCCATCCTCATTTATTACATGTTGTCTGTGGCTGCTTTCCTACTTCAACAGTAGAGGCGAAGATTGTGACAGGGACTGTATGGGCCACAGAACCGAAAATATTGGCTATCCGGCCCTTACAGAAAAGCTTGCTGACCTCTGATCTAGAGCAGTTCTCCTCAGCGCCTCCTTTAGTTCATCTCCTTGGGGGAAGTGAAGGGAACTCTCATAAATTATCTATTTTAGCTGGTTGATTTTAGCTGTGTTTTTTTTTTTTTTTCAACAGGCTAAGGGACACCTCACATAAGTGAATAGAATGGTTACTATACAGCTCTGCATTATCATATGAGAGCATCTCCCTAGCTGCACTGCTGTGTGGCCAAGTTTGCATCCTGCTTACCTACATGGGAGGGGCAGGGTTTATTCCCTCCTAGGCTGTCTCTTGGTGACTGGCTTGCTTTTATTACAACAATGACCTTAGACTTTGCTGCATTTGTGGGAACAGATCGAAACTCTGGCTTCATTCTGAGCTATCATCAGCTCTGAAATGGTTTATAATTCAAAGCTCTCTACTTCTGGTTGATATTTGTCTTCTATTACACTCTAGTTAGCATACTCTGTTGTAGCCATATCTACTTTTTTTTTTATTTTTTCAACCATATCCATGGCATATGAAAGTCCCAGAACCATGGATCGAATCCGAGCCCTATCTGTGATTGCAGCACAGCAGCAGCAATGCGGGATCCTTAATCCACTGCACCACAGTGGAAACTCCCACATCTCCTTTCTTGGATCTTCTGCTTTTGTCTCTCAGTTTTTGCTAAATGTTGAGTCCACGTTTACCTGTTATCAACTGTATCATATCCTTCTCTTTAAATCACAACTCTGGGTTATCTATTCATAAGTGTTCTCCTTTATTCTTTTCATCCTTTTATCTGTGCCACAAAGAAAATCTTTGAACCTTTTTCGTATTAATTATTATTCTTTTTTCTTTTTAGGGCTGCACCTGCAGCATATGGAAGTCCTTAAGCCAGGGGTTGAATCAGAGCTGCAGCTGCCAGCCTATACCACAGCCACAGCAATGCCAGATCAGAGCTGTGTCTGTGACCTATGCCACAGCTTGCATCAGTGCCAGATCCTTAACCCACTGAGCGAGCCCAGGAATTGAACCTGCGTCGTCATGGATGCTAGTCAGTTTCTTAACCTGCGGAGCCACAACGGGAACTCCTTTATTTAATTATTATATTTGCTTATTTTCATATAAATGTGTTGCTTCCCTATGAAACTACAAGCTCCTGTGAAAACATTTGTTTTTCAGTATTTTTTCTTTTTTTTTTAGGGCCACACCCGCAGCATATGGAAGTTTCCAGGCTAGGGGTTGAATCGGAGCTGCAGCTACCGGCCTACACCACAGCCACAGCAGTGCAGGATCAGAGCTGTGTTTTCGACCTGCACCACAGCTCACGGCAACGTTGGATCCCTAACCCACTGAGCAAGGCCAGGGATTGAACCTGCATCCTTATGGATACTAGTCAGGTTGGTTTCCACTGTGCCCCAATGGGAACTCTAGTGTTTTTTTTTTCCTTATACAGTGTTAGGGAGTACTTTGTGTGTATCTGTTGGCTAATTGCTGTCTCTTCCTTGGAAGGTCACCCAACATTTGATTCGTCCTCTGATGGGCATGAGTCTGGCGTTGCAGTGCCAAGTGAGGGAGCTAGCAACATTGCTTCGTATGAAAGACCTAGAGATCCAGGACTACCAGGAGAGTGGGGCCCTGCTGAGCCGAGGTGAGAGGTTGTTTTTGAGGAGTCGGGTGTTGGGGGGGGCGGTGGCGGTAGTCAAAGGGCCTTAGAAAAGGGGAAGACTCATTTGCAGTAGGAGGTGCTTCCCCGAGGGTGAGTGTTGGGTACTGACCAGGAACTGGAGACTGGATGACACTTCTTTTGCCTCAAGTACCTGGCTGGGGCCCAAGTGTCCGATTGAAGCTGTAGTTGAGTCCAGACATGCCCTAGGCTATGGCAGGGCCAGACTCTGGAAGGGGGCCAACAGGTGTACAAAATTGCATGAGGGCCACACAACGTAGGACTTTAGGAAGCTGCAGAGCCCCAGCTTCAGAATAAAAATTCACTTTGACCCATCTCTGTGGTGGGAAAACACCTGCCGCCACTGCATGTCATTTACTGCTAATCTCCTTTCCTCCTCCCGTTTGTCCTCTTCTCCCACTGGGCCAGGTGTCCCTGGGTGTTGCATCTTTATCCTCTTTCCCAAGTAGCCCTGGGCCCTGTTCCCCTTCCACCTCCCAGAAGAGTCTTAGAAGGAGCTTCCTTCTAAGACTCATATTTCTTTTCTGTGTCCCTTCATGTTACAGATCGGTTGAAGACAGAGCCATTTGAAGAGAAGTCCTTCTTGGAACAGTTTATGGTAGAGGTAGAGTAGCTGTTCTTCCCTTTCTCCTCATGCAGCTTTGCTTTACCTCCTCTTGCCAGGTACCTGAGTGGTGACTTGCGTGTGGGGTGTTAGACTGCTTGCGTGGTTAGAGAGCCCTTTTTCTGGAAAAGTCCACCTATCTGGAAAGTCTGATAAAGCTGCCGATGTAGCCGGGGAAGATGGGGAGAAGTAGGAGAAAAGATGTAAAAAAGCAAAAATGGGCTGATTAACATTTGTAAAACATCTGTGTTAAAGTGCCTGGGAATTTGGCTTGGCATTCTCTAACCTTGGAAAGCTTGGTTGACCTGTTGCTAAGTTTTTGCTTGTGGAGATCTGATCCCAGGTCTGGATGGTGGAGGTTGCGGGGTGGGGGGCTAGTCATTATTACTTGTCCAGACCCTTCGACATCCCGCAGCAGAGGAAGGTGAAAAGCACAGGGCTACCATCTGGGGACTGTCTTGTGGGCACAGTAGGCTGTGGAAAATCACAGTGTTTATACAAGGGGACTGGCAAAGGAATGAATGGGGAGTAGATAATTGTGGCCTGTCAGAAGCTCCTGCCTAGGTTTCCCTTCTAAGGACTGAGCCCGGCCAAAAGAAACATCCATTAAATGCCAAGCAGGGGGAATATTAATAATAGTGACCTTTGATAATACCAGTCAATATTGATCTTTTTTTTCCTAACTCTTTTGGAACCCGTTGGTTGTACACTTAGTACCCTAGTATTATTTCACTCTTTTCTAATTATACCTGTTACCCAAGGTGGTACTTTATTGTGTAAGTAAATAATGCTGTTGTAATATTGTGTTATGTATAGATTGTTCATATTTCTGTCTTGTCTTCTAGGCTAATTTGTCAGCTCTTTGTGGACAGGGACTATGACTCATACTTCTTTTGAACCTGAAATTAGTGCTTTTCACAGGGCTGGGCAAAAAGCAGGTATTCTTGATTTGGAACCTTCTGTTCTGCCTCTGTCCATTGACTGAGCAATAGCCCCATGATGCTCGAGGTCTTCTTTTTTTTTTTTTTTTTTTTTTTAAGGCTGTACTGGTGGCATATGGAGGTTCCCAGGCTAGGGGTTGAATCGGAGCTACAGCTGCCGGCCTACGCCACAGCTCGCGGCAATGCTGGATCCTTAACCCACTGAGCAAGGCCGGGGATTGAACCCGCAACCTCATGGTTCCTAGTCAGATTCATTTCTGCTGCGCCACAGCGGGAACTCCTGCTTGAGGTCTTAACAGTGAGAACAAAGCGTGTGAGTTGAGCGCTCAGTCCCTCTCCTGAAGCAGTTGCAATTCTGGACGAGAAGGAAAGCATGTATTGCTAAGTCCCGAAGCAGAATAGGTTTCAGGTCTTCATGGGGAAAGAGAGAGCATTAAGTCTAAACTTGTGACAGAGATTTCCCAGGCTGTTTTTCTCTGAGGTAGCTTCCCCTGTCTATAGGTTTGGGTATTAAGGAGGTGATCATAGGCTGGGGTGATATATTTCCCTGCCTTAGTCCCTTAGCCAAACCATGTGAGCCTTATTCTTAGCTCAGCAGGGAGGTCCCTTCCTGATCTGGGGCCTGCACACCTATCCAGTTTGCTTTCTCCACACTCTTCTCTGCGTATTTTATGCTTCAGCCATATAGAATGTCTTTGAATTGCAAAAATGCAGTTTTCTCTAGCCTCTGTGCCTTTGCACACACTGTCCCTTTATCTAGAATGCCCAATGCCCTGGTCTTATCTACCTGGTAAACTTCTATTAATCTTTCAAGTGTCAGCTTCAGCTTCTTTGGGAGACCTTTCCAGACTGTCCCTGTAAAGATAATCCTTCTTTCCATGCCTTGGTTCATGCCTCTGTTTCACTAGTTATAACTTTAAAATGATGCTCTTTGTATGTCTGCGAGACTGTGTCTTTTTCCATTGATCTGTGGACTCCGAGAGCAAGGACCATATTGAATGCATTTCTTTATCCCCGGCACTAAGCAGAGTGCCTAGAAGTAGGTTCTCAATAAGTTTGTGGGCGAATATGTTGATAAATCGATGCTAGTGGGATTTTATGAAAATTGTGGCCGAGTGGCCTTGGATACAATGTTGCTTGTTAGACCATATTTGGGATCTTCAGTTATTCTCCTGATTTATTTTGCGGCTTTGGATAAATCACTTCTCTCAGAGCCTCTATTTTCTCATTTGTAAAATTGGAGGCTCATTTCTTTCATGCTGTCGGGGTGGGGGGGAACACTGCAGAACTGAATGAGAAAGCATATAGAATCCAGGTGCTGGCCCAGGAAGGGGACTGGTGTTTTGGAACTGACTACTTCAAGAACACTGGTCCTCCAGGTTCTGGGTGGATCACATCCAAACCGCATAGGCTTGCAGAATTTTATTGTATCTGGAAAGGATCTGAGCGATAGATAGGTGTCGCTTTCCATCTTACAGATGAAGAAATTGGGCCTTGGAGAGGTTAAAGGACCTGCCTAAGGTCGTGTGGCGGTAGCCGTATGTTTAGGACATCTCACACTTCTTGCCTCATGGTCTAGGGTTATCCCTATTTTTGTTTTGCTTCTTTTTACTGGTCGTACACACGAATTAGAGGAGAGTCAAGGCCCAGGATGATGGAGAATTCTTATGACCTCTGGGATCACTGCACTGTCCTCCGACTGTCCTGCAGAGCTGCTAGATCTGAAAGGTTTCCGACCAGACTGCAGAGTTTCTTACGGCCACTGCATCTTTTCAGTTCCCCTGCTTGCCTGGGGTCCTACAAACAGGACACAGAAGGGTCACAGGGTCACCCGAGACGGAGCTGAAAGGAAGTGCCATCAAAATAAGCAACATAGGAAGATAAACAAACCAGGGACAGAGAGCTGGGATGAAGGTGCCTGGGGGCCAGGGCTGATGTCAGAGGGCCATGCGGTCAGTGCATGGGGTCTGTTTTTCCTAGTCCTCACTGGGGCTCTTGCTAGGCAAGAGGCCATCAAGATAGGGCACAGGAGGTGGTAGGATGGGAGGTTTCTAGGATACGAAGGCCAGGAAAAATATTTAAAGATTGAACAGAGGTTACTTCTCCATATTTAGTCCTTTTGTTTTTCCTCTTCCCTAAGAGCCTAATTTCTCATTTCCAGGGAGCCCACGGGGGCCAACTGATGGTGGCAGTGCCAGTTCAAGTCAGGGCTGGCTCTGTTCTCGCAGAGGACAACATCCCCGCAGAGAGTACTGCCTGGGACTGGGGGCTGAGAGGCACCTTTAGGGATGAAGACCAGTCGAGGCACTGGGGGCTGTCGCTACGTGCCAGTAGGAACTGTGTTCAAGAGGAAGTTTAGGATGAGTCGCTGGCGCAGCCCATGCTCAGCAGGGTCCGCTGGAGGGAGTTCCTTCCCCTGGCCCTGTCCATGCCTCCCTCTCTTCATCTGGTTGCCATCAGGCCGTGCGGCTGCTGGCGTGCTCTTTATTTATTTATCCCAGTGTAATGGGGTGAGGAGGGAGCTGGCCTAAGGCTGGCATTCCGAGGCCATGCCACGAGCCACAGGCGGTTTGCATGGGTGTGTGAGTCACTGGGGCTGCATGCTCCTCAAACCAGACGCGGCCAGGCTCAGGGACGGCAGGCAGCCCAAAATAGAGCCCCGCCCTCTGCAGCTGGCAACCCCTGGCTGGGAATCAGCCCTTGACACCAAAGCCTGGGCAGTTGCGTGAAGCTGGCTTTCTCGGGGAGGGAGGCCTTAACAGAGGTAGAGACTTTGCAGTTCTCTCCTTCTCTGTCTTCAGAGGAGAGTGTTCATCATAGCCTTGCCCCCCGTTACTGCGTTCTAAATGCCTCATAAGGCTTAAATCATCTGTTCCATGTAACACCTTAACCAATTTCTGTTATATAGTTCTAATTCTATGACTCTAGTTAACATTGATATGACTCAGCATTGTAAATGGAGCTGTGGCCTTTGTGTCCTGTCTCGTTGTAGTTAGTACCTTCCTCCCCTGTCTGGTTGCAGCCCAATTCTAGAGCAGAGTGAAGATATTCACTGCAGCTCTCATGAATCTAGAGCGTATACCAAAGACACCTGGGGCAGAAGAGGAGTCCTTTTAAAGTCCTCAAAACTGGAGTTCCCGTCGTGGCGCAGTGGTTAACGAATCCGACTAGGAACCATGAGGTTGTGGGTTCGGTCCCTGCGCTTGCTCAGTGGGTTAACGATCCGGCGTTGCCGTGAGCTGTGGTGTAGGTTGCAGACACGGCTCGGATCCCGCGTTGCTGCGGCTCTGGCGTAGGCCGGTGGCTACAGCTCCGATTCAACCCCTAGCCTGGGAACCTCCATATGCCGCGGGAGTGGCCCAAGAAATAGCAACAACAACAACAACAAAAAGACAAAAGACAAAAAAAAAAAAAATAAAGTCCTCAAAACTGCTGTCCTGTTAAGTTCACAGACCGCTTCTTGCTGGTTTCCTTGGCTGACTCTCCATCCTTTACCTGCCCCTCCAATGTTCGTGTCACCCAGGACTGGGTCCTTCGCTCTCCCTGGGCGATCTCATCCAGACCCCAGTTCTAGCCATTACTAGCACCCCCCTGAGTACCAGTTTTAGAGCTCCGCTACATTTCAGGCCCATATTTCTTTCTGCATATTTGACATTTCCACCTGGATGTCCCCCATGAAATATCCTAAACATGTCCAAATGAATCATCTACTCCCCCAAAGCCCTTTCTCTTCTTATATTCCTTATCTTGGGGAATCGTACCACTATCCATTCAGTTTTCTAAGCTAGAAACTTGGGAGTGACCCCCTTTTCTCTTTGTCCTGACTTCAAGGGCCTCACTTGTTAACCCTTCTGTGAATCTGGTCTTCTTCTGGATTCCAGCTTCCGTTGCCTTAGATTATCAGCCATCCTTGGCCCCGTTTTTGGTTTCACCATGTCACAGCCTCCAAACTTGTCTCCCAGTCAATACTTATTTCCCTCCAACTGAACTTGCAGTTATGTCAGAGTGATCTCTTTGAAACCGAAACCTATGATGTCACCCTCTTGCTTCAAGTCCTTAAATGGTTCCCAGCTGCCTACAGCATAAAGTGTAGACTCCTCGCATGCCATCCAAGGTGGTTCATGATTTGGTTCTGCCAACCTCTTCAGCCTGATCCTCTGTCTCTCCTCCATGCACCACCCCCTCCCCGCTTTCGTCATGTTCAGGTATTGACAGCTTCCTGCCCACACGTCTCTTGACCTGTTTGACTGGTAGTCTCTTCTCTCTTGCCCTCATGGCAAACTCCTGTTCAACTTTCCCATGTCTGCACTGATATCAGCCCTTTTGTGAATCTTTCATGACAGTGCTTCTCTTCCTCAGTCTCCCCCTTCTTCTGGGCATGGATACTCTATTCTGCTGTCTCCACAGCCCCCTGTACATATCTCTGCCGTAGCATTTATCATCAGGGAGGATGTGGAAATGAGAAGAAAGGCTAGGGAGGCAAAGAGTAATTGTGTTGGTTCATCCTTTCCCATTTAGGTTTTTCCTTTATGATGCTTGTCCATCCCTTCTCCTCAATATACTTTCTTAACATGGCTTCCGCAGCACAAGACTCTCCTGTTTCTCTCTATCTCATAGGTCATTCCTTCTCAGAATCTTTTGCTGGTTCTTCTCCCTTACTTGTTAATGGTGGGGTGCCCTAGGACTCAGTTGTGCTCCGATTTTTCTTCCTTTAGTGATCTCATTTAGTCCAGTGGCTTTAAAATATCACCTTATTGAGGAATCCCAAATTTAATTTTCATTCTAGACCTTGCCCTCCATGCCAGACTGCCTGCTCAACATTTTTACATGGGAGTCTAATAGAATCTCAAATTGAACATGTCCAAAACTGAACTCCCAATCCTACCCCCAAATTTGCTCTTCCAAGACCCCACCTCCCAGGTTGCTAGAAACTCCATGCCCTTGCTTGCTAGGGCCAAAAACCTTGGAGTCATCCTTGACGTCTCTCCTTTCACATCCCATGTTCATCAGCCTCTGGGCTCTACCTTCAGAGTGTACCTGCCATTTCACCTCTGCTCCTGCTACTCTTGTCTGAGCCACCATTGTCCCTTTTCCACATTTTTGCAATAGCCTCTGTATTAATATCCCTTCTGCTCCCTTCTGGGCCCATTATCAACAAAGTGATCTTATTAAAACACAAATCGCATCATGATACTCTCCTGCCCAATGCTGCCTTCATATTTTATTTACAGAGTGAAATGCAAAGACCTTATGATGGCCTACAAAACCTTAGGTGACCTGGAGCTCACTCCCTTTCTGATTTCATCTCCCCGCCTCTGCCACTCCACGGCGGCCACACTGACCTTTTTTTCTAACACTCTAAACATCACCACCTTTAGGCTTCATGCTGCCTCTTCCCTCCGCCTGGAGTGCTCTTTCTTCAGATATTTGTAAGGCCAATTCCCTCACTTCCTTTCTGTCTGAATTAATTATCTGTTGCTGTATAACAGATTGTTCCCAAATTTAGTGGCTTAAAACAGCAAACATTTATTATCTCGCATGGTTTTTGTGGCTTGGGAGAAGGTTCCACTTCATTGCCACATGGCCTCTCCATAGGGCCACTCACATGACATGGCCCTGGCTTCCACCAGAGCCAGTAATCCAAGAGGCAGACTGCGAGACCAAGACCAAGACCAAGACCAAGGTGGAAGCTGCAGTCTTTTTATAACCTGATCTCAGAAGTGACATCTCATCATCCTCTTCCTGTATTCTCTTCATTAGAATACAGGCCATAATCCGGGGGAGGGTAACACAGCTCCGCCTCCTAAGGGGAGGTGTGTCAAAAAGTGTGTGGGCATATCTACGTGGACCACAATCACATCTTTGTTCAAATGTCACCTCAGTGGGTTTACATTGACAATGCTGTCATGTGTCACTGTAAGCCATATCACCACCCCTCTCCATCTGGAATTCCCATTTCACTTTAACACGATGTCCATTTAATTTTTTGCCAAATAGCACTTATTTTCCATATTACCATCAAATTTAACTTCTCTTATTATGCTTATTGTTTTTTGTTTGTTTTTGTCTTTTTATGGCCATAGATGTAGTATATGGAGATTCCCAGGCTAAGGGTCGAATCAGAGCTACAGCTGCTGACCTACACCACAGCCACAGCAACGCAGGATCTGAGCCAGGTCTACGACCTACACCACAGCTCACGGCAAGGCCAGATCCTTGACCCACTGAGTGAGGCCAGGGATCAAACCTGCATCCTCATGGATGCTAGTCAGGTTTGTTACCACTGAGCCACAACAGGAACTCCTTATGCTTATTGTTTATGGTCTGTCTTCCCCCTGCTACAATGTGTAAATTCACTGAGGACAAGGATATGTGTTTTGTGTGCTAGTTTATCCAAAGTGCCTAAAGCAGTACCTCTACACGTAGTAGGCACCTCTGTAAGTATTTGTTGATGGATGAAGGAATCATATCTGCCTACTCTTCCTTATTTTTACTATTTCCTGAGACCAACACCTGTCGGTAGCCTGAGACTTAGCCCTACTGTAAGCAGATGAGCAGCCTAAGGAGAGGACTACTGTCAGATGGCCTTGTTTCTTTGACACTTAGTTTTCTGGGAGGTAGTCCCAATTTGGGGATGAAGTATAAACCTTGACTCTTTTATTAGTGAGAGATCCTGGAACCTCTTTTTTAAGAGCTGGTTAAGAAATTAAATATCTCAGAGTTCCCGTCGTGGCGCAGTGGTTAACGAATCCGACTAGGAACCATGAGGTTGCGGGTTCGGTCCCTGCCCTTGCTCAGTGGGTTAACGATCCAGAATTGCCGTGAGCTGTGGTGTAGGTTGCAGACGCGGCTCGGATCCCACGTTGCTGTGGCTCTGGCGTAGGCCGGTGGCTACAGCTCCGATTCAACCCCTAGCCTGGGAACCTCCATATGCCGCGGGAGCGGCCCAAGAAATAGCAACAACAACAACAAAAAGACCAAAAAAAAAAAAAAAAAAATTAAATATCTCTAACTCTACAGGAATAAGAACCTGAAAAAAAATCCTGGAAAGAACATTAGTCATAGAGCCCAAAGCAAGTTATTAAGTTTCCTCCTTCCTCAGTCTTTCCTCTCTCTGGGCTCCACCTCCAAGGTTAGAAGGGCTGCTTCTCTGCCATGTATCTGCTGCTCAATATGTAGCTTTCCGAGGATGTTTTCTCACTCTCCTTCATGGGCATCGTAAAGAAGGATACATCGAGATGCATGAGAACATCCTCCCTACCATTGTGTGTGCAGGTCTCTGAACTATAGAAGCTTGCAGCTGGTTCATCCTTCCCGTGTTCAGTACTGTGCCTGTGCACATGCCAGGTTCTCCAAGCATCAGTGGTCATGTTGCCATCAAAGAGCTCACTGTGCTTAATGCCTGGTATTAGGGGCCACAGTAGTGGAGTGATTGGAAAGAGCTTCCTGTAAAAGGCAGGACGTGAGCTGGACTTTAATTTTTTTTTTTTTTTTTTTTTTCAGATATGGCTAGGGAACTCTGTGAAAGGCACTTTAGATGGGAAGCACATGGGCAAAGGATACAAAATAAGAGTAAGAGTGAGTGGGGATTAGTAGAAAATAAAGTTAGCAAGATAATAACTTGAGGCGAGGTTGGTTGGGGGTGTGGAGCTTAAATGCTGGCTGGGAAGATTGGTGCTTTGTTCTGAAGGTCAGTGTTTTTTAGCGTACTTCTGCCTGTAATTCATTTATTTGCCCGTTTCAGTCTCGTTATTAACATCTATCATGACATGCAGTGATTTTCAAACAGGGGCACGTGTCCTAGGAAGGAGATGGGGCACTTCCTTCTGGCAGTTAATTACTCTTAGAGATAGTGGGAAACCGTTGGAAGTTTTGACTGGAGAAGTGACATATGAAAGTGATCTTTTAGGAAGATTAGGCTGTCAGTGCTGTGCCTATGTGATCTGAAGAATAGTGGTGCCATTGACAGACTGGAAAAATCATGGGTGGGGCTCAATTAAATCTAATCTTGGGCATATAAAGGAATGGTTTTCCTTATTTAAAACACAAGTCCACCAGTATTTGAGGTCTGGCGTGAAAACCTCTAGGGAGGAAGGGATGGCTGCACATGTTTCTCAACCATATTTCTTCTGCATTTTGCCTTCTCTTTGGGGTTTTCTCCCTGGGATTCTTGTAGTCACCATCGAGCCCTGCTACCAGGGGTCATGACCACTTCTTTTCTTTTTGGCCCAAGAATGTATAAAAATGCCTCTTTCTTTATTTTCCTTTTACAAAGTTTTGTAAGAGCTTATGCTTTCAAAAGACAAGTTATTAAAAATCTGAGGGAGCAAGAAAACAAAAATCTGGGGGAAAACTAAAAGGCAACCAATACAGAAAATACAAATGAGTGAAAATTAAATTCTTTTCCAAAAGGTAGGCTTTCTGGGAATCCCTGTACCACGTTGTAAATTCTCCTATCCTAAAACACTCAAAAATCAGGTGTTACAAACTCAGATGACTCCAGGAGATGGGTAGATAACGTAAAACAGCGTAGCAGGCTGGATGAAAGACAACAGAGATTTGGAGGGGCCTGTAGAAAACTAAATCATGCATATCTAGATACATCTAGACCCAGATCAGCCAGCACAGTCTAACAGACACTGCTCCCGGGGCTCTGCATCTGACTTCATTCAAAGGAAGTTACCAACTCTTCTAAAATGAAAACTATTTTTTTTTTTTTCTGTTTCGCCTCACCAAATCCATTGTTAGTCTCTTATTTATTTATTTACATCTTTTTTTTTTTTTTTTTTTGGCCTTTTTAGGGCTGCACCCTTAGCACATGGAGGTTCCCAGGCTACGGGTCGAATCAGAGCTACAGCTGCCAGCCACAGCCATACCAGCTCATAGCAAGGCCAGATCCTTAACCCACTGAGCGAGGCCAGGGATCAAACCCACAACCTCATGGTTCCTAGTCGGATTTGTTTCTGCTGTGCCATGATGGGAACTCCTCATTTATTTTTTATTTTCATTTTCATTTTATTTTATTGAGGTATAGTTGATTTACACTGTTGTCCATTTCTGCTGTCCTCATTTGGTTTTAATCTCTGGTCTGAGAAATCCACTTAGCTCAGAATTCAGTGTGAGGCAATGATAATTGATGCTTTATTTCTGGCACATATCTAGTCCTTTGAGGCCCAACCTATATGCCTTACATGCCTCTGCAACAGTTTGCCTTGATTCACACAGTCGTCTCCCTCCTCTTCCCCTAGTAGAGGAAGGGTTTCATTAAAGTCCATTCATTGTAGCATGACCGCTTAACGATGCCTTAGCTTATTTTTATTACAAAAAAAAAAGATGCCTTATATGTATTAGAGGTAATTTAAAAACATGAGATGAAGATCTTTTTTAATACGTGTTGGATTTAAATTGATTACAGGACGTACACATCGTGGAGATGTTCAGGAAAGAGTTTAAAAAATAATGTTGAAGCTGAGGTGGAAAAAGGACCTATAGAAATAGATTTGGGAATATTCTGCAAAGGAGCCACATTTGAAGGCATGTGAAAGGATGCCTCTTTTGCTGGAAACAGCATGGAGAAAAGCACAAACGTTCAATGGTTGAGATTTGGGCAACAGTCATAATTGGAAGGTAGTAGGAGCCAGTGAAAGAAATGTGAGTGAGGTAAGAGAGGAGTAAATTAGCTAAGCAAGGGGAACTAACGATCCTTAAGTAAAATGTGTGTGTGCTAGCCATAGCAGTAGGTGCTTTAGCTAAGTTGTAGCTTTTAATCCTTACAACAAACCTATAAGGTTGGCAGTGGGGGGGTTGTTTTTTGGTTTTTGCTTTTGGGTTTTTTTTTTTTTTTTTTTTTTTTGCTTTTTTAGGGCCACACCCATGGCATATGGAAGTTCCCAGTCCAGGGATTGAATCAGAGCTGCAGCAGCTGGTCTACGCCACAGCCACGGCAACGCCAGATCCTTAACTCACTGAACAGGGCCAGGGATCAAACCTGCAACCTCATGGATACTAGTCAGGTTCATTATTGCTGAGCCACAGTGGGAACTCCAAAGTTGGCATATCATCCTCTTTTTTTTTTTTTTTTTCTTCTGCTTTTTAGGGCTGCACCCACAGCATATGGAGGTTCCCAGGCTAGGGGTCTAATTGGAGCTACATCTGCCAACCTGCACCACAGCCACAGCAACTCGGGATCCAAGCCACATCTGCAAACTACACCACTTTCACAGCAAGGCCAGATCCGTAACCCGCTGAGTGAGGCCAGGGATCAAACCCGCAACCTCATGGTTCCTAGTTGGATTTGTTTCTGATGCACCACGACAGGAACTCCATATTATTCTCATTTTAAAGATAAAGAGTCAGGGGCTTAAGGGCTGAGTAATTTGCTTCAGGTCACTTCAGGTCACAGAATTCATCTTTATTCAAGTCCCATGCTTTTCCCGTCACCAAGGAGGGTGATCTACCTCTCCATGTGCTGGAGAGAGACCAGACTGACTGATTGCCAGAAAGATCTTCAGGGAATTCAGGATCTCGGGCAATATCAGCAGATTGTAGGTGGCTAAAGAAGGGCCCTTGATAAAGCAATGGAGACAATAAGTGCAGAACTCTCATGTGGAAGTTTCACAATGAAAAGGAAATGAGAACTAGCTGGAGAGCTAGAAGTGGCTTAAGCAACCAGCAAACCCGCCCCCCCCCCCCATTTTTCTTTTCTTTTCTTTCTTTTTTTTTTTTTTTTGTCACACCTGTGGCATATGGAAGTTCCTGGGCCAGGGATTGAATCTGAGCCACAGCTGCAAACCTATAGCCCCAGCTGCAGCAATGCTGGATCCTTAACCCACTGCACCACAGCGGGAGCTCCAAACCCCCCCATTTAAAGATGAGAAGACATATATATGTTTGAAAACAAAGAAGGCACTAGAGAAGGAGAAACTTACCCTGGTGAAGGGCAAATGATAGTGGGAAAGCAGGGACCTACGGAGTGGAGCGAAGTGAGGGGATAGGCCTTCCTCTGGGATTTACAGGTGGCATGAAGACACAGGCCATATTTTGGAGATAGATGACTTGATTTCTGCCTGTTTCCATCTTTTTTTTCTTTTCTTTTCTTTTCTTTTTTTGTTGTTTTCAGGCTGTACTAGAAACATATGGAGGTTCCCAGGCTAGGGGTCAAATCGGGACTGTAGCCACTGCCACAGCATCACAGGATCCGAGCCACGTCTGCAACCTACACCACAGCTCACGGCAACTGCAGATCCTTAACCCACTGAGCAAGGCTAGGGATCAAACCTGTGTCCTCGTGGATACTAGTCATTTCTTTAACTGCTGAGCCACAGTGGGAACTCTTCCATCTTCTTTTCCCAGAAGACGTAGCCTTTTCATCCAGGAATTTTGCAGTCCTTTCCAATGGCACTTAATTCTCATTACTTAAAAAGGGAATCAGATGGTTCCATGACATTTCTGTTATTCCAGAAATAGTGAAAGAGACGGAAGTCAAAGTGTAAGCTCTATTCCTTCCCCCTTCTGAGCTCCCACAACAGTTTGTATCTTCCAGTGTCACTTATCACCTTGGCCTTGGGTCGAAGAATGTCTATACTTATCACCCCTGGTAGGTGATAAACTCCTACAGGGCAAAAGTGTCTTGCTCTTTTTGTTTTCTCTTCTGAACCTTCTGCAGTGTCCTGTAGTAGGAGGTACACAATCATGAGTGCTTATAGCTCAGAGGTCTTTGCATTTGAGAAGTTTCTCACATTGGTAAATGTTGTCTCTAGAAATGGAGAGAGAAGACAAGAGTATCAAACAACAAGTTTTGCCTGATCTACTGACTTTATAACTTTAGCCTTATATCTAAAATGTTCTCTTATTTCACCTGTGGGTGGAATCTCTTTTGGTTACTGAGCCACATTGAGAAGTGAGAGTGAGACTGTAGGTTGGCAGCTTCGCTGTGCGATGTTTAGGGAACAAGACGGCAGGATTCGTGGGCGTCCTTATTATCTCCCATAAGGGGATTGTTCAGGGGGAAATTGCCCCAGAGTCTCAGGAAGCATTTTTTTCATTCTGTGTGGGAGATCTTTGGTCTATTTGGGTTTTGTTATTTGGAAATTTAAACTCTATGTGGACAGTACTTGTTAAGAACCAGCGAAAATATTAAACATCATGGAGTTATACTGAGATGTTAAAACATGGTTTCTGGGAGTTCCTGTTGTGGTGCAGTGGTTAACAAATCCGACTAGGAACCATGAGGTTTCAGGTTCGATCCCTGGCCTTGCTCAGTGGGTTGAGGATCCGGCGTTGCTGTGAGCTGCGATGTAGGTCACAGACTCAGCTTGGATCCTGAGATACTGTGGCTGTGGCATAGGCCGGCGACTATAGCTCTGACTCGACCCCTAGCCTGGGAACCTCCATATGCCTCGGGTGCGGCCCTAGAAAAGACAAAAGACAAAAAAAAAAAACAAAACAAAAAAACAAAAACATGGTTTCTGCCCTTGAAAGATGGCCTTTTAGAGAGATTAGACCACTGGAATTTGTACATATGCAAAGAATATTCTAAATACACAAAATATATGTAATCTGATAGGAGGAAGAAATAGCTTCGTTTGGATTGGATCTGGGGTTCAGACCAGGCTAGTTTGGGAAAGGTATTTCTGAAAGAGATGAATCTAGAGGCAAGAGTTCAGAGGGGTTTTGTTTAGCTGCTGGAGGAAAGACATATCTAGGTGTTTTATTTAGTTACACAATCTGAGAGGCTCTCCCTAAGTGTGGTGGTTTGAGGGAATCCTTCAAAAGCTCTTTGGCATCTGTTCCTCTTTTTTTTTTTGCCATTTCTAGGACCACTCCTGCAGCATATGGAGGTTCCCAGGCTAGCTGCCGGCCTACGCCAGAGCCGCAACAACGTGGGATCCAAGCCACGTCTGCTACCTACACCACAGCTCACGGCAACGCTGGATCCCTAACCCACTGAGCAAGGCCAGGGATCGAACCCACAAGCTCATGGTTCCTGGTCGGATTCGTTAACCACTGTGCCACAATGGGAACTCCGGCATCTGTTCCTCTTATGGTTGAAGTCTGAGCAGTTCTGATGCTGTACATTGTCTTCTTAGGCTCTTTTACTCCAGAGAACTCCTTCCACTTTGGTGTGAGTGAGGCTAGAAATAAGGAGGAACTTTGGGACAAGAGGATAAGACTGCTTGGTGTAAAGAAGGCAGAATTGATGATCATCTTAGCACTTAGTCTTCTGCAGCCCCCAGCAGCTGGGGGAGGAGCAGGGTGAAACTGCTGAATTTAGTGGGTACCTAAGGAGATGCAAGCCTCAAGTAGACTATTCCCCCTCACCCTCCCATCCCCCACCCCGCAATTTGAGGTCACTTCTGATACTGAGATAAGTAAGAATCACTATAAAGTGGATGAGACTGGCTATCTGTAGAAGTAACCCACCCAACTGTATGTAAACATATTGCTTATGAGAGGAAGTTAAAAATCTCATCAAGGGTCAGGAGTTCCTATTGTGGCTCAGTGGGTTACGAACCCGACTAGTATCCATGAGGATGTGGGTTAGATCCCTGGCCTTGCTCAGTGGCTTAATGATCCGGCATTGCCATGAGCTATGGTGTAGGTCGCAGATGTGGCTCGGATCCCGTGTTGTTGTGGCTGTGGTGTAGGCTGCCAGCTGCAGCTCTGGTTTGACCCCTAGCCTGGGAACTTCCATATGCTGTAGGTGCAGCCCTGAAAAGCAGAAATCCAAAAAAAAAAAAAAAAAAGTCTCATCAAGGGCCTAGGTTAGTACCTTAAGAAGGAAATCATGGCATCTCAGATATCTTGAACCAAAGATTAGAGGTATAGAATTTTATGAGCTGGAAGGGACTTTATCAACCTAAGGCTGCATCAATCCTCTCTGTTTTACTTATGAGGAAATCAGGGCCTACAAAGATAAAAGAACTTTTATGTAAAAAAACAGTGGTAGATTTTGGCACCAGGACCCAGAATTTGGCACCAGGACCCAGGGGTCTGAACTTCCAGCCCAGTATTCTTCCATCATATCCCATTGCCCTGCCACATGTTACATAACTACACTTGGAAATTTCTGTGAGCAGTAGGCAAGGCTCAGACCCATTTCTGAGCGGTATGGAGTCCCTCTTTAATTAAGAGATAAGGAAGTGGTCCGTGGCTGGAGAACTCTGCCCAAGTACTGCCTCAGTTCTTACTCCACATCCGTTTCTTCCAGCTCTTGGTCTTGCATACCTCTAGGTTCTTAGAAGCAATTTGAGGAAAACTGTTATATAGTTAACTTATGAGGTCTGAGGAGGTGGACTAACAGATGAGCAGAGTTACACAGAATTCAGAAAAGAAAAACCAAGGAGTAACAATTGATTAATTTATCTAGCACAGTGCCAAAACAATGCTATATATATATAGCATTCATATATATATATATATATATATGAATGAGGATGAATGGCTAGCTTTTTCTCCAGTCTGCATGAACTATCCCCCAAAGCCATTTGCTGTTTTTGCCTTTTTTTCTGTGTTTAACAATAGTAGTCTTGGTGTTTATTTCAGCTTCTTAGGAAGAATCAGCAGAAGATATATCAGTCACTGGAATGGTGTAGCCCCCACCTTGTAAATGAATAAATTGGCACTTGAATTTCCAGATTGGTCCCTTATGGTTTTAGTTAGTTAGTCAATCCTCTAGAGCCTGATTATCCCTAAATTAACTAATGAAAACCAAGTTAGACACTCCGGACTTTGGCAATGGCTGCAAAGTATAGACACCCCATGAGATGCTGCTTCAGCCGCCACGCAGGGTCTCTCAGTCTGTGTATCTATTTCCCTCCCCCAACCTCACTTACTGAAAACTCTGAACCCTGGGGGCACCTCTAACTCCCTTTTGGAGCATGAGACTGAGCTTAAAAGCATCACAGATCAGTCCTCGGAGAGTGCTCTTTGGATGCTCTGCCTTTTGTTCACTGCAGTAAGTGGTCTCAACCATACAGCAGCCCCTTTCACGGGACCTAACATGTACAGTAAGACATCCTTCCGTCGATTTTGGGGCTCTGATCAGCTGGAGAAGCCTTTTGGATGGTGAGTGGGAGATGTGGAAGTTCTAGGTGAGTGGGGGTCTCCCTGTGGCCTCTTAACCCATAGCTTGTCTTTCTTTGACTTCATCCATCAGGGAAGGAGGGACATATGGGCGCCCCTTTGCCTCTTTTTGTTCTCTCACACCCATTTTAGGAAATTTAGTGTCTGAGGACTTTCTGGAGTTTTGTTCCCCTGATCTAGCATTCAAGGATTGATTCTGGCTATACTGAGCTGCTCAGAACTGCCTGGATCAACTAGCAATCAACTGACACACAGACCAATAGCCTCTCTCTCCTGAATCAAATGGCCATTGTACTAACCTCATATCGAGGCTCAGAATGTCAGTTTCCAGCTTGTCCTCATATATAAATATAGGTCTCTCTAGATATAAAAAGTGAGAGAGTCTGTAAGTTGCTTTTTTTTTTTTTCTATACCCCCTTTCATGGGGAAAGCTAATGAGATGCATATCATTAAAGACCTGATGTTTTGTGGGACGGAGCCTTTTAAACTGGATGTGCCTGGCTTAGTCATGGCAAATATTTACCAAAAAAAAAAAAAAAAAAAAAAAAAGGGACATACCATATAAAATTAGAGTTCTGAAAATAGTACTGAGAGAGGGAGAAAGAAGAAAAAAAAAAAAAAAAAAAAACCAGGACAGAAAATACAGGCCAGTCTGTTTGGGGAAAAGGGAAAAAGAGATAAAATGAGAGAAACCTCGCAGTAAAAACAGCATCTTGGTAAACAGACTATAAAAAAAAATGTGACCTGCTTTCTGGCAGCCCTGGCGGCTGTCGAGCGGGCGAAGGTGGCGGAGCTGGCGTCTGTGTGGACACACGGTGCCCGGGGCGCACGGCTCCCCTGGCCGCACAGGGCGTTAAATTTAGCCACATAATGATGGGCCTGAGGACAGCCTCTTGTTGACCACACCATAATTACTGCTTCGCTTTATGAATTTTATTTTGCTTATTCTGTTTCCTCCTTCTTTGGCATGAAGGAGGCCTGGAGTGGGGGGAGTCCCGCCCCCACACCCCTTCCCTTACTGGACAAATGAGTCTTCATAGAAACTTGGGCTCTTGAGCCATCAGGGTAAAGAGTAAATACCCTTGACTAATCAGAAAGGGAGGAAGGTTTGCTGGTCCCCAAGGCTCTTGATTTATCATAGTAGGTCATAAGCAAGTCTTGCCAACCATACTTCTCAGAGCTCTTGGAGAAAATGTCCCGAAGCCCTTGGTCTTAGAAGGCTCTCTCTTGTGAGTCTGAGAGGTTGACACTCTTCCTCTGTTTATACTTCAAGAGCTAGGCTCCCACGTGGTGTCAGTTTTTTTTTGTTTTTTTTTGTTTTTTTTTTTTGATCTATGGTCCTCAGCTACCTAGCTAGCTACTAGAAGTTTAGTTTTCGCAACATTCTGCATCACAAAGAGGTGCATTGTTTTGTATATGTTAGTTGTTTTTATTTTTTCCCCCTCTTTTGTAAGGCCGCACCTGCAGCACATGGAAATTCCTGAGCTAGGGGCTGAATCGAAACTGCAGTTGCCTGCTTACACCACAGCCCCAGCAGCGCCAGATCCGAGCCGCCTCTGCGACCTACACTGCAGCTTGTGTTCATGCTGGATCCTTAACCCACTGAGCGAGGTCAGGGATCGAACCTGCATCCTGAGGAGTCCTAGCTGGGTTTTTAACCCACTGAGCCACAGTGGAACTCCATATGTTAGTCTTAATGATAACTGGCTTCTTGAAGCTGAGAATCTAATATAATCAAGTGACTATTCAGATAACATAAAAATAGTTGTTGAGAATATTATGTTGCAACCTCAAATATTGTTCTTCTTGAGCACTTGGATAGGTGCCGATCTTCTTGGTTTTAGAGTTAAAATAGCATAGTTTCCTAGAGTATACCATAGCCTTTGCCAGAGTGGTGCTCTGAGGCTTAGCTTTACAAACTACAACTCTAGGGAAGGGGCCAGAAGCCCTTGGTCTCAGACCAAGAGCACCGTATGGGGGAGAGAAAGTAGGCTGCAGAAAGGGTTTCCGAAGAGTTGTATGGAGTAGGTACTGGGTCATTGGGGGTGAAGTTCTTGAGTGGTGACCTAGGCTGGCAGCTCCCTATGGCCCCACAGTGGCCCTCCAACTGAGGAAGTGGTGGAAAAGGAAAAGCAAACAGGGGTTGTGGTCAGGGTACTGGCTTGTTTCTCATTGGCCAGGACTGTCCTGTTTGTGTGTCAGGGGTGGTTGGGCTCCTCCCGAAGCCAGGCAAGAACGTGTCAAGGAGAGGCTTCTTGCAGCTCTTGTTTTCCCAAAACAAAGGAAACTCCTTGCATTGCTGGAAGTCGCGTGCTTGGATGCTGAGTTTGTTATTGCCTGATAACCTGGCCGCCAACTCCTGCCCTCCTCTTCACCCCACGCGGCCAGTGGCTTAGTGGGAGCAGCTTCCTGTTCCTCATCCTCAGCAGCAGGTTCACTCTCTATTGTACCTAGAAGGAGGGGAAAGAGGAGGGCTAGTCTTCCTCCCCAGACCTCTCCTGTCCTCTTCCCATGGAACCTTCTAGAACAGTGCTTTTCAAAGTGATCTGACACATGGTCTTACTGTGCATAACTCATATGCACCACATGCCACATGTGACAAATTCAACAATACTCAAACAGTTTTGTACACTGTTCATTGAGATGAGTTCTCTGAAGTGTTCGGATGTCATGGCAGTGTCAGGTCGCTATCAAAGTTTTCAAATGCTTACACTCATCTGTATTTATCGTGGGCTGGTAGCAAGGAGTCTCTCGACCAGGACCAGGACCAGCACCAGTTCGCTGTCAACACTGAACAGCATTGCTCTAGACCTTAAGACCTAGTGAGTTTGAGCTATTCCCTTTTGGACATAGAGGCCCTACGCTAAACCTGTTCAGGAGAGGATGAATATAAAAATGAATCCTTAAGGAAATTTCAAGCACCGAGAAATAACCTGATCTCAATTGCCCAGTCTTGCCAAAGAGCTCTGACATTCAGTTGGAAGGCGGGCAGGACTAGAGGATTAGAGGTTTCTTTCCCAGTGCTAAGGCTCTGCGATTCTAAGGTTAAATGGTGAGGCTGAGAGATAAAGTTAAAGATCCTGATGATTTTCCCTTAGGGTATTGATTCTAAGCCTTAAACTGTGGCTCTAGGGGACTTAATGAGGTAAAGAAAGAAAAGGAGGGAGGTTTTTCATACAGTTCATTTACTAGTCTGTCATTGTCATCCAGATATGAGGTCCTTCTTATACAGATCGATCATGTGTTTGGGCGGCATTATCTTCGTCTTCTGTTAGGAGGCCACCAAATTGTTTCCAGAGGTTGAAAGATCTAGGATTGAGGAGAAAAGTAAATATTGGCAGAGTTGGTGGAATTCAAGTAAGAGATAAGAAATGGGCCTTGGATTAGAAATGTGGGCTATTGGCAGGGTTACCCGACAGCCCTAGTGGGAGTGTGGGGGCTAGGACTCAAAAAGGAAAAGAAACCAGATGGAAGCACCTGATTAAAGAAAATCTGGTCACATGTCCCTGCCTCAAACTGATTGGTGGCTTCCTATTGACTGTAGGAAAAAGTCCAAACTCCTTAGTGAAACCGGTAAGGCCTTTTATGATCTGGGATCTACTTACCTCTCCCGCTTCCTCTCCCACTCTTGCGTTAGGCCACACTCAGCCCCAAAGCTACACTTGCAAATCTATACCCCCAATCCCCACAGTGAATTCTTGTCAGTTCCTAGGGCCTGTTATTCTCTGTCTTATCTCTAGCCCTGGGCATCTGCTCTTCCCTCTGGAAACCCCAAGCCCCTGCCAACCAGCAGTAAAACCTTCTGACCTGGGTAACTCCCACTCATTCTTTGGATTTCAGTGAAGATGTCACTTCCTCTGGGGAATTTTCCCTGGCCCTCTGAGTTCAGTTGAGTTGCCCTTCTTATGTGCCACTTTATTTGTTCTGTCAGGGGCCCTATCAACACTGCATCGTAGTTACTGGGTTTTGGTTTTTTGTTTGTTTTTTGTTTTTTTGGTTTTTTTGGCTCCTTCTGTACACTAGACGCTAAGTTCCCCAAGGGCAGGGATATTCATTGATCCTATTTAACTTGTCTGATCCATTGTAAGTATTCAGCAAATTTGGGGGTGCTGTGTGTTCTGCAGAGAATTTTTGCCTTTATTGTTTAATTTGAGTCTTTTATAATCTTCCAATGAAATGAACAGGCTTCATTGAGGAAAATTCAACCCAAATATATTGATCACCTACTCAGATTTTCAAAAAGGCTAAAAAGAACAAATTTATATGAAAAATGTTTTTCACTCCTCTAGTGCCCCTTCAGGATAAGGAAATGGGATGGATTGCCTCAGAGAAGTTAGGTGGCCCTGCATCCCACAGGTATTGTAGTTGAAATCAGAACCTCGTCCTTGGACTTTCTAGTGCAGAGCTTTTTTCCACTATCTCACAGTGTCTCAGAGACTGTGTTCGAATGAAATATATTTGAGAAGGGAGGATGCTCAGTAAAAAGCATTCCTGTACCGCTTCTTCAGTCTGCCCATTGAAACACAGGTCTGAAATCATAGAAAAATGGCCAAGCACCAACTTGGAGTCTTATCACATAGAAGGTCAAGGAAAAATGCTAGGACCATGGGACATGGAGATGAGCTGAGCACAGCTGGAGGGGAATCCTCTATCTTGGAGAAGGATCTGAGAAACACTGACATTTTCAGCTGCCAAAATGTTTCCCTCAGGGCCGCCCTGGGAATAGCCAAGTGGGATGAGAACAGAACTGGGGGGGACACTTGCTGGGCCTCTTCTAGCTCTAACGATTTCTCAGCCATGGAACGAGTCAGGTAGAGCTAGAACCTTTAAGGCTGCCTCTCAGCCCTTTTTATCCTTCAGCTCCCGGGAGCTGGAGGGATTTGGTCTGTAGGCAGAGCTGGCCACAAGGCCAGGTTCAGAATTATTCCTGTGCCCTGGCCTTTGGGCAGGGAAGAGCACGGCCCGGGCTCTTTCTCCAGCAGGGATCAGTAAATTCTAGCCATGCAGGACCCAGACGCTCTTTGTCCAGCAATGTTTTCCCAGTGTCTCCTGGGGAGTGATTCAGGGCCAAGGTGACAGTGGGTTTGGAGCCTAGATGAAAGGATCGCGGGGACCACAAGACAAGATCCCTTGTGTGGTGGCCGGCTGGAAAGAGGAGGGAGTGAGTGTGTGTGGAGGTCAGTGACGCAATTCCCCTGGCTTGCAGCGATGGAGGAGGAGAAGGCTCGCGGTGTGTCTCCTTATAAAGAGGCTCTTACCACATGAAGCAGGGGTGAAGGTGATCCCACTGTGAGTCACCCAGGAAGGGACGCCGTGTGCCCAGAGCCCAGAGGAGAGGACTTGTGGATTTCCCACTCTTTCCTTCTATGATTTTATGCGTAATATGGGTTGGTTTAGTCACTCAAGCCGTGCTGCTTCTCTTTCTGTCTTCAAATCCATTCTGTCTCCTCACTCTGCATTATCCCTGATGTGGGTAGATTCTAAATCTCTCAATTTACTCTTGGTTTCCATAGTTGTTGTTGTTGTTTTTATTTATTTCTTTTTATACTTTTTACCTTTTCCATTATAGCTGACTTACAGTGTTCTGTCAATTTCTACCACACAGCAAAGTGACCCAGCCATACATATATATATGCATACATGTATGTATATATTCTTTTCCTCACATATTGTCATTGTTTTTAAATCTGATATCTGTTGATTTCAAGCCATACTAATTGTGTTTGCCTTTGAGAAGATGGCCTGGTGGCTCTTTGCCAAGCACGGTGGTTCCTAGATTGTTTGCTTTCCTTCGTGTCTTCAACCAAGGCAGGTTCATATCCTGGACTAGAATCTGAAGGGATTCTAGGGGGCCCCTGGATCCAATTGCCCCTCAGTTGAAAGCGGCTCTCATCTGGCCTTTATTGAGGTCTGGGACTGCAGCTCTGGGGAGTGTCCCTGTAATCAGCCAGCCACCAACCCCACACTGCCTTGTAATAAAGCAGCTCTATATTTGTTCTGTTTATAGTCTCCTCTGTAATAATGCCACAGCCCTCACTGCTCTCTCTTTGGGGAGATTTTCTGGGTAATAGAAAATTTTAAAATGTTAAAGAGGGTTATAGACTCGGAAAAACGTTTTTATCTAGGATGTGTCTTGAGTTGGGAAGATGCCCGGGAAATGCAGGCATCCTGGGATGGATGGGGAGGAGTGGGAGGAGTGTGCCGAGCGCGCGTGTTGTGTGTGACGCTGTGGCCTCAGGACCGTGGTGCGTGAGAAGGGGAGGTGTGGGGGACACTGTGGGCGCCCGTGTGGAGCGCACTGCACTCAGGGAGGCAGCAGGTGGAATATGGTGGGAATGGGGAGTGTGAGAGGTGTGCAGAGGGGCCAGTGCAATGATGGGAAACGCTGTTTTGGCACATTTCGAAACTGTCAGGTATGTGGGATGGTGAGACCTAGACAGCTTGCCTCAGAATAGAACCTTTTAAAGCTCACATTCCATTCATTCTTTCAACCGAGGTCCCTGTACTCTGGTCCCCAGCCTTTTCAGGCCCTCACGGTTCTGCTGACATTCTTCCTCCTTCTTATTCCTTTCAATTTCTCATCTCTTTCTTTGTTAACCTGGAAGAAGTCAGAGACAAGAGTGTTCTGGAGAGGGTGTGGACAAGGAGCCATCTCGATCTGGGCTCGGGAGAGCCAGCCCTGTGGCCCAGGCTGACGCTTTGAAGTTACGCGATGAATCCTGGGGGTGGTTGTTGCAAGGGCCCTGGCGAACAATTCCGATTCCTCCTTTTTCCCTCCCCCCATCTCTCCCTCTGCCCGCCCCCACCCCCCGGATTCTATAAATACTTTATTATATGGCGCTAGTAAAACTTCAAGTATTTCTTTTTATTAGAGCTACATAATATGGTAATTGTGTGACAGAACACAGCCCTGTGACAGCCCCCACCCTCTTCCTAGGTGTGGCCTCTCACCACCTCAGCTGGGGCTAAGCGCACAGGCCTCTCTGTTCCTCTGGAGTGTGTGTGAAGGGGGCTGGGTCAGATTTGCAGCCAGAGTTAAGGGGTCAAGGCCTTTGAGTAGGATCGGGCGAGAGGTGCTTTTCTAGTTTTAAGCAAAGTCTGTAGTGGTGTGCGAGTCCAGCGGGAACCTTATTATTAGCCTTAATTCCAGACCCTGCAGGGGGGCCACTTAACCTGTCTTTCCTTTTAATAGTGTTGTCCGTGCGGAAGAAGTATGTTTTGAACTTAGACCCAGGGACCAGGGTGCATGGGTTTCTTCGGTTGACTCATGATTCTTCTCCTTTGTTTATTTTCAATAACAGTCATCATTCTTCCTGATGTGTCCTGGGTTCGGAATCTGTGGGTGCCAAAAAACCTGATCCTTCCTATCTCTTGCTCCTTCAACATTAGAATATCTTTTCTCTTAAAGCTGAATCATTGGTCTCTGTGTCCGCTAGTCTTACGGAAGGTGTGGCGCTGGAAATTCCACAGTCTGTAGGTCTTTCATTACTGTTAATGTATGACCTGCCAACTGTGTGTTTTGTTGCTAATTGAGCCTTATTATTTGATTCTGGTGTTTGTGCAATGAGATCTGACTTTGAACCTTCCCTACCCCTCTGCTGTAGCTATTGAACTAGGTCAGGGTATCCCTACCAGTTCTTTGAGTCGAGTAGGGCTTAAGTTTCTGCATCCTTACTTCTACAGAGCTTGAGAACTGGGGATTTCTGCCTGGGTAGCAGCTAACAGAGTCCGTGGTGCCAGGGACGTGGGCACAATGTTTAGTCCTTTCTTAACTGCCCTTGTGCCCAGTGTTTGCCTAGGGGCCGACCCCCAACTAGACTCTGTCATTCACTCTTTACTCCCCATGGAGTCATATGGGCATATGCTCTTCCCACCTTTTGGGACTAGCCAAGGTTAATATTAGACCTTCTAGCTGGGCTGCTGTTCCCGAAAGCCACAGGGTGTTGTTAATATTCATGTGACCACAGAAGCTCATCAATATGCATGAGGTATCTGCAGCCTTCCTCCGAGCCCTTAACTTGGAGAAAACAGGAATGATTAGAGTTTCTAGAACTTAAAACTAACCCTATTTCCTGGAGTCTCTTGGGGAGGAGGCAAACCTTAAGAGTAAATGTCTGGGCCAAGAGAAAAAGGAGTTTTCATGCCAGTATCCTGAACTGGTCTGACAACTTAGTGGAGTTGTGCTGGACGGCTGTTCATGTCATCGTCCTTGTCTAGTGTTTATTGAATGCCGCTGGGTTTAGGTTCTTGTACAAGGTACTCTGGGGGGTAGGAAACTAGCATTGGTAAGTACCTAGTGAGTGCTAGAGATACAGCGGTAACTGACATGATTCCTGCACCAAGAAGCACGTGGAAGAGAAGGGGAGGGAGTCAGGGGTACACATACCTGTTAGGTGAGAATGCCATTCCAGAGATACACACAAAGCGCCAGTCAGACAAATGAGGAAGTTCTTCTCTGTGGGGAAATTAGTGAAGGACTCTTGAAAGGAAAGGAAAGTAGAATTTTCTGTGATTCCTTTAGTAACCCTCAGTGAGGTGTAAAGCCCCTCTAAATGTCCCACCTGGGCGCTTACCACCCTTGCCTGCAATACCTTTTGTCTGAGGCTTCCGCTCTCCCAGTATCTTATGTAATAGAACTTCTTTCCTCTATAAGGTATCCATCCACTTCCTGGGTGGAAATTTCCCTTCCTTTTGTTCTGAAAGATTTAACTAGTAAGAGCTTCCAACTGCAATATAGTTTTTAGCTTAGTTTGAGTGTTTAAGAAGATAAACATAATTCCAGATTGTATAATTAAAAGAAGAGCAGATTAGGTTGTGATGGTGGTTGAACAACTATAAATATAATAAAATTCATTGAATTATTTAAAAAAAAAAAAAAGAAGAGGAGGAGGACTAGGAGAGCCACCCTTGTATGTAGCTCTAGTTGGCCACTTAGGATTATGGTGTCATATCTGAAAGATGCATGGGCCTTCGTGCCCACAGGAAAATCAGGAAAATAATAAGAGGGATGGAAACAGAACTTAAAAAAAAAAAGAGTATCCAAGGAAAATGGGATGAATTAATTGAGAGAGTAGATTGAGTGGTAGCTCATTCTTTCAAATATGAAAAATTAGCACCTGTAGGATGTGCTTTTCTATATTTCATTCAAGATATTACAAGAAAGGATGAACTTGAATTATAGCAATAAGGGTAGAGTTGATGTAGAGACCTGACTAGCATGTTACCAGGGAAGCTTTGGAAACTCCCTCCCTAGAATTCTTGAAGATTCTTTCCCTAATGACAAGCCTAGTCTGGCCCTGCTTGGAAAGACTGGAAAGCAAGACTAGGAGAGGGCATGGCTAGCCCCAAGATTCTCTGGTTAACTCTCCCCTCCCCTCCATTTACTGGCTTGTGCTAGAGCCTATCAGAAACGTCTCTTTCTTCTACCAGAGGACAATACTTTTTATGGAGCCCCACATATTTCCTGTGGTGACATTTGGGGAAATACTTGCATGTAATTTAAGCTGTCAATCCCAGGCATCCCTCCATACTTTCTACTAAAGACCTGTAAATCTTGAGGTCTGAGGAAGCTGACCTTGGACATTGGCATGCAGTTCCTAGAGTTAGGTCTAGGAATGGGTTTTAGGAAAAAACACTGCTTCATGGGAAATGTGAGGAAGGAAAAATCGTGGAAAAATTGTAACAGTTCTTTGGCTGTACACATTCGTTGTCCTACTCTGTGTATCCTTCCTCTTCTATCCTCTTATACTTCTTCATTCTGTCTTTTTTTTTTTTTTTTTTTTTTTTTTTACAAAGCCTGTTTCTGTTTTTTTTTTTTTTTTTCCTTGACCTTTGCTGTTTGCACAGATATTCTCTGAGTGGGGAATTGCTAGACTACCTTAAAGCATCAGATAAGTGACACTAAAACGGAGGCTCCGTGAGAGCAGGGAGCTTGTACGTCTTACCTCTGTGCCTCCAGCTTGTGCCTGGTTCATAGTAGGTGCTACAGAAATATTTGTTAAATGGATGAACAAATGTTTATATTTGTGAGATGAACTGGCTGCTCAGTGAGCGTCTTGCTTATTAGAATGTTTGCCCAGACCATAGTGAGGACCACAGGAATGGCAGAGCAGTGTGAAATATCTAAGTCATTGCTCGTTGGTGACACTGCTTTCTTTCTACTGTTTGATGACAAAGGATCATGTCATCTTGGTGCAAAAATAGAATTTCTATCTAAAACCAAGAAAACCAGACAGCGTGATACAAAAATATTTTTTAAATATATGGAATTTATTAAATAGAGAAAGGGCTTGTTGAATGTTCACAGTTCTCAAATCAGCAAGGCTTTGGGAAGGGACTTCACAGACCAATGGCTGTTAAGACTAGAACTCAGAACCTGGTGAGAAGGTTCTGGCTAGTTGGAGTTCCTAAGACATCGGTGGAGCCCTGGGTTTGTCCATTGCATGCATAGGGATATTTCCTTTGGTAGCTGTAGTGGTTTCTTTTCTCTTGGATTCCATTCCTTTGGGGCTTTGATGAATTCAAGTCTGTGAATTGGAGGTCCATCCAGTTTTAGATCTAGTGTACTCAGCTGTCAGAAGAAGACAGCAGGTGGCGCCAAAACATTGTCCTACTTCTCCCAGCTGGCTTGGGGAAGCCTCCACGTGCAGAGAAGGAAGGGTTCTCCTGGGGACGAGGTGGGGGGGGGGAGAAGGGGGGCACTGGCTCCTCTGGCTGTTGCTCAGGTGAGAAATCCTTGAGGGCTCAGAGGCTGCTTGCTCCCCATCACCCGGGGTCCATACCTCCAACGTCCTACTTTGACCAGAGGATTGGCGAGGAGAGGGGGATCCCAGCGACTCCAAGAGTGGAAGAAGCGCCCGTTCACTTTCTGTCCCTGGCATGGCTCTGTCTCCTTCAGGGCCTGATGCTGCCAGATGCCCTGGTTTCTAAGGTTCTTGCCTCATTCCATGAGCCTTTTTCCTTTCTGTGAATTTCTTTCTGTCTTTTGACAGGTGTCCATCTTAGGATACTTTGCTTGCTTCAGGACACTTTCCTCGTGGGTAGATCTCTTTTTTCCAGCTGCCCCCACCCTGGTTTTTCTGAGAGGCTGGGAGCGGGGTTCCCGGAGTGGGCAATGAAGAGCCCTGGCCCCTGGATGAATTTAAACCAGAGGTGCTGGTCCGGAGGGCGGAGGAGGACACGGAAGGCTGGTCCGTGGGAGCCTCTTTGGTTCTGAGAAGGAAGCAGGACACTGTCCAGACTGTAGGACACCAAAGCAGAGTGTTAAAAGTCACCTCAAGATCTGCCAAAACTCAGAGGCTGGCTCTTTGGCTCCCCACCCCTGGCCAATCGGGCAGTGCAGGCGGGAGCTCTCTTCGGCCATTGTCCCTGTCGCCCCTCACTTCCCCACTCGCTTCGCAAACCCGCCGGGCTGTCTCCAGCCTTCATTCCTTGAGCTTGTTCCTCGGGCCTCCCCCCTTCCCCGGGGCGGGTTTAAGGGCTGGGCGGAGCTGTCCGCCCGAATCCCCTGTGGCCCCTTTGGTTCCTGGTTCTATATATATCCCTGTCCTTCTCTGCACAGGGTTTGATACGGCTTTATGGGCATTTCCATCCGCTTCACAGGCTCAGCCATCACAGAGGCGTGTTTCACCCGAGAAACCTCAGCGGAGCCTGGCCTGTGGCGGACTCAGTCTGGCCCCTGAATCAAGGCTCTCTTCTCTCCCGGCCCTCCCCCGCCCTCCCCCTCCGTGTCCCCACTGTCTACCCCCAAGTGAATAACAGAGCTCTGGGGAGCACTCAGCCTCATTGGCAGAGCGTTTTGGAACTCCAGAGACTCATGGAGAATTCTTGAGTGTCCGTTTCTCCCCTGAGTTAGTCCGGGGAAGGTATGAACCCTGACTTCTGGCTTAGATGCTGCTGTCACAGGGCAGTGGGGCATTTCTTGAAAAACGTGGAACCCAGTGGGTGCCGGCAGGTCCTCTTGAGGCACATGAGGAGAAAGAAGAAGAGCCTTTATAAACTAAGGCTGGAGGAGCCAATGGGGGCCACTGAGGAGGGTCAGAGGCAGCAGTGGATCCTATGAGTTCAAAGTGATGAAGGAGCAAGGGTACTTATGACAGTAGGTAGGGAAGGATACTCCCCCGGGGGCCTCCCTTTTGGCTCATCTCTGGCTAGGAGATGAAACGGTGCAATCTGCTTTAGAAAGGGTAAGATTTCCTAGAATAAAGGGGAAGCCTGTTAAGCAGGCTGACGTTTGCATGGGGAAGTAGTAGACACCCCTCCCCCATTTTAGGATGTCTAACATCCAAATAATCATAATAGCTACTTTTTTTTTTTTTTTTTTTTTTTTGGTACCTGTGGAGTCCTAGGCCCTCTGGCTGTAAATCTCATTGTCGCCCTTCCCTACCTTTTTGGGAGTGTGTGTTCCCATGGTATAGAGAGTGAAACTGAGCTTCAGAGAGCTAATGAATAAGCGATGAAGCCAGCGAGTCAGCTGAAGCCAAAGCCCATGCTCTTTCCACCACACCATGCCTCCTTAAGGAGCCCATAAGAAGGTGACAGAGCTGATTCGGACTTATTTTGAGGTCTGAAGCATGTTCAGTCTCTTTCTGTTATTTAAAACGTCACGTTTCCACGTGGTTCTCTAAACCTGACACCTGTGTTTACTTGTGACTTTCCCTGACATGCTGCCTGATTTTTGGGGCCTGGGAGCTCCCAGGGCCCCGGGATGCTTGACTGTGCCCTGGAAAGGATTGGCCCGTCTGCGCGCGCATCTCTGTGTTATTATCCAGCTGAGCTCAGGCAAGAAGGCAGCTCACTGCTGATGCCTAGAGGCCTTCATCCCTGGCTTAGAGACATCAGTCCATTTGTGACTTTGCTGTCCAGAATGGCCTGGCTAGGTATTTTCTTTTCCCTGTGATGTTTACTGTTCTTTCGTGGGATTTTAGATTTCCATGATGGCGGAAGGCTTGTAAAATGCAGGGGTGGGGAAGGGTTACCGTGGCAGGAGCCCGGGCCAGGCCAGGTCGAGCCAGCAGCACAGACAGCTTTTATAATGGTGTGCAGGGCTAGGAGGCTTGTAAAGGCGATGCAGGCAGATAGGGGGATAAATCATGCAAGCAGTGGGCAGGGTGGTGAGCCGAGGTTAGGAATTAACTTTGTGTTGGATGGAGCCCAGGTTGTGGGATGGGAAGAGAGGCCTCTCCTCTTTTCCTCTCCTCTCAGCTCTGTTCTTTGCCTCTCCTTTCTGTTGGCCCTATTCACTGCAGGCTGTGACATGTTTGCCCCAGCCCTTCCTGTCCCTCCTCCAAGTTGCCTGAACTAAATCAACAAGGGAGAGGGTACCCCAGAGCAAGGGAAGAAAGTGCTTCATGCTTCTACCAATCCAACTGCTTTGTTCTTTTGCAAATATAGACTGGAACCAGCTGAGCCCTTGCTTCCTATAGGCCCTGTGTATATTAGGGTGCCCATCCCTGGGTCCTTTCTGCTCGTTCTCATGTGTTTTGGCCTTTACCTGGAAAATGGACCTGAATCTTGCAGGATCATAAAGAGAGCAGAAAATGCCCTTCCAGCTCTTCTGAGGCTCCCCATCTTGATGTTGGGCCTCAGGCAGCCCGAGCCGGGGCCTAGACTTTGGCTGGCTTCTTCTGAGGGCTAAGACGAATCCAGATAGCTTCATTCAGGAGTTATGCTTGTTGACGGCCTCTTTTTCTCATGGGGGTCTCTGTGTCTCATATGCAGACCTGAGGAGGGAGCTGGGAGCAATGCGGAGACAAGTCACATGAGTGGTCAGAGTGGACTCTGTGTGTAAAAGAAGTCGAGGTGAAGTTTTCTCTGAAGACGTGTGCCTGTGTGTACAGTGGCTGAGAGTTGAGAGGGGGGTGCTTATTGCAGAGCCAGTGTTCATAAGCCTCTTTAGGTCAGAGCCACATCTGCTGTGGTCTTTATTCCTTCGTACAGCCCTTCCCGGGATGCTTTGCAAATTGTGAGTGATCAATAAATGCCTTTGACTCTCTGCTTCGGCTCTTGATTGGTATGAGCAGAGGGCTTCTTCTTCTGTTGCTCCCTTCCCCTGCAATATCTCTCACCATAAATTGTCCCTGTAATCATCAGAGCTTTCAAGTGGATGGCTCAGCCCAAATGCAAGACATGGACTGCGTTTCTTCCTCCCCCTATCTGTAATAGTAGCACTGCCACTTTTCTTTCTAATTAGGCCCTAATTGAAAACTGGTTGCATTTGGACTTTTCTTCTGTTCTGCTTCTTCGTTCTAGTGGTGGAAAACATTTAGCTGAGGTTTGGGTTTTTTCTTTCTCTCCCCTCTCTTTTTTTCCTTCTCCTTTTTCTTCTTCTTCTTCTTTTTAATCTGGTGGGATTCTTTTGGAAAAGCTGTCCCCAGCCTGTTGGATCCCTGCTCACAAACCCCAGCCTTCTCCTAGAAGACCGGGTCTTTTCAAGTGGTTTGCGTTGAACACGTCGGAGGCCCCCAATGCCTGTGACAGTTTCTGTTAATTATAGAGGCTCTTTCCCCCTCTCACATTAGTCAAAGGAGTTTTGTGTGTTTTAACAGCGTTTTCCCTTGGCTTGAATAAGACTCTGTTCAGACGTTTCCTAGGGCTGGTGAGTCGGCAGCACTCACTGGTACCCAGTAGCAGTATTTCCTTATTTACTTCTCTAGGGGCTTCAGAGATTACCGGGGTAGGATGCTTCCTAGTGTGCTTGAAATTTAGTTGCTTCTGGGTTACAGATATGGATCTTCCACAGTCAAAAACTGAGCAGTGTCCATGCTCAGATAGGACATGGATGCGCACTTGTATGTGGAGTCGTCCTCAGGTCTTTGTGCTTTCAGTCCACTCGCAGCCTTAGCCGGGACCTATGTAAGAGTCCCCTTCTTGTTCTTGTCATTGGGCTACATCAGAGTGTTTCTGGGGACCCTGGCTTCATTATGTATTCCTTAGGCCTGTATAAGTATTACCTCTTACAGGCCTTTGGACTGTTTGCAGTGCTGGCATCGTCAATATAAAAGTGCCCTCCTGTCACGAAGCCACCAAGAAAGACAGTCAGCTTGCTCAGTCAGGCCAAGGCATTCTAATGGGAATCAGCCCTGGCACATGATCTGCTTAGGGACTGCTCTGAGAGGTCAGTCTCCCGGTTTGGCTGGGAGAGAGCAGGAGAGCACTGATACAAACAGTATTCAACTAGGAGTCCTGTGTGGGGCTGCATTTTGCTGTGTTTTGTTGAATCTAGGCAGCCTGAATTTAGTCTGGGAGGAGATCAGCGGGGTCTCAAAGATGGAGTTGTGGGTAGAGGATAAAAGACCTCTCATCAGCAGAGCATATTTGAACACGTCACTTCTAATTGCTGGATAGTAATTGCTTGGCCCATTGTGGCCTTTATTGTTTTATTGGAGAGTTACTTAGCTGTGAATTTCTCCTTAAGAATATTTTGCTTTTGGAGTTCCCTGGTGGCCTAGGGGTTAAGGATTTGGCATTGTCACTGCTGTGACTTTCGATCCCAGGCCCAGGAACTCCACATGCTACAGGTGCGGCCAATAAAATAAAATTTGCTCTTTAAAAGAGAGAGAATTGGAGTTTTGGCTCAACGGTAACGAACCCGACTAGTATCCATGAGGACTCGGGTTCCATCCCTGGCCTCGTTCAGTGGGTGAAGGATGTGGCATTGCCATGAGCTGCAGTGTAGGATGCAGATGGGGCTTGGATCTGGCGTGGCTGTGGCTGTGGCATAGGCCAGCAGCTATAGCTCTGATCCAGCCCCTAGCCTTGGAACTTTCATTTGCTGCAGGTATAGCCCTTGAAAGACCAAAAAATAAAAAAGAATCTTTTGCTTTTGAAAGTGCTTATTTTCAGCTCCTGTACCACTTTCCAAGCCCAGACACCTTCCAGTCTGAAGCACTGATGTTTTGGGGGATGAGAACATTGAGGCAGGAGGAGCTTGAAAAGAGCCAGACCAATGCATTCTGGTCAAGGCTTCTCCTGGGAGCGCTGGCACGTACAGTGAGGATGGACTTTTTTGGAGTGTTGAATAGGTAAATATGGTAACTCTTCTTTTCTCTAGGAGTATGGAATATTTGAAAATAATTTCACTTCTGGCTATAGCTTAATAGGTAAGGAATCTTAGGTCCCTGCAGAGAAGGTCCATTAGCTCAGCTTCTCCAAAGGTCATAGAAGATGGAACTGAAGCTTAAGGGGGGGCGGGTCCTTTGCTCATGGAAAAGATGGGGGTGGTATGAGGAGAGGACCTTTTGCTACAAGAATAACAAAAGCTCTTAGAGGCCCTGAGTGGCTGGACCTGGGGGCGTATCTCTTCCCTGCAGCCACTGCAGAAGGACAAAGCCAGAGCAAGAGGGCTGTGGAAATTCATAGTGATTCTGTCTTAAAATAAGTTCTTGGATCAAAATTCAGGGAAGCTGGTTCCCACATGCAGTGCAATTTCCCCACTCTCTTCCTCGTTCCTTTCTGCCCGTCTCCCCCTCCCCAGTTTGTTTGGAGTCTCTGCCTCAGCACATGTTTGGGACACCAAATGCAAAACACCTTCCTGCCCTGTGACCACAGAGACTGCAGCGTTGGAAATTCTTCCCGAATTGCTGACGTGGTTGTGCTGTACATTGTTTATATTTTATGACACACGTTTAACAATATAAACTGTAATATATTAAGGTCAAACATTGAACAAGTGAAGCAGAGTCAAAAGATACTAGTGACATGTGTTTGGTTAGCACAGAGGAGGTAAAGGACTTTAATTTCATCACTGCCTTGCTCAGGTGATAGACACTTGTCCATTCCATGCTTTTAAGATGTGAAGTGTAAACAGTGTGTCACGTAAAGGCGCTAGAGCTTTCTATAAAACTGGTGACTAATTTCGGCACAATCTTTTCATGTATTGTTCAAAGTTGAAATGCTTTCAGAACTGTGATTCTTTGTGGCACAACTGGCGGGGGCCGGAGGGTGTTATCATGCCTTGTACAGAGATTGGATTCATATCTGTTATGTTTATGATTATTGATCGTGAAAGTCATGGATGTAAATAGAGAGTGAAGGCATCAGAGGTTTGGAACAGACCTAAGTTGCCCCTCATCCGTGATTTTTATTCCCGGAAAGCCTCGGGTTGCCAGAGATCAGCTTTTAGAGAAATAGTATTGATGAGTCCTTTTTTCCTGCTTGTCTAGACCTGTTGCAGCCCGTGAGTGTGGCTTTGGGGGCCTCTTTTCACCAGCTGGTCTCCATGTTATCATGCAGCAAGGGAAGGGTTAGATATCTGCTTTTAGGAGGCTTGTTAACAAGTTCAGGGGAAGCCCAGGCTCTCCCTTCTGACCTCTGACTTTTTGCTCTTAGAGAGATTGCAGTTTATTGGCCAATTTGGAACATAAAGGTGCACCGATAGCCCGGATAGAATTAATACAAATAATGATTTATATCTGTGTGGTTGTTTATAGTTGGCCAAGTGCTTGCACTTACATCGTCTTTTGGTTGTGGTCTTTATGAGTTAGGGCAATGTTTTTATATTATTACCCCGACTTTATAGATGAGGAAACTGGGGTCTCTGAGTTTCCCAAGGTTACACAGTAAGTACAACAAAGCCAAGACTCAAACCAGGTCAGTTTAGATTGTTCTGCTAGGTTAAGTTGGTCACCTGGTCTTCTACCTTATGACTCTTGGTTTGACCAAGGGCCAGGGTTCAAAAGGATAAGCTCTGCAGTGTTGTTCTATCCATTCAGTTTCAATCTGTTATATTTCTCACTATTTCCAGGAGCTTTTTTTCTTTCTGACACTTCCTTTTTCCTCTTTATCCCTACTTCTCTGACCCCCTACTTTGAGACTGCCTTATTTGCTTTCCTAGAAATTCCTCTTTTAAGGCTCTCAGGAACTTTGACCTACCCGTAGTAACTACGTTTAAGAGAGTGTTTAAAATGTCTCCTGCCCCTCTCATTCATCCCCCCCCCCCACCAAGCGTGGCCTCGCCCCATCCTGCCATCATGCTGGCCAAGCGCGTGGGGCAGCTGTGGTCAGTCCCATTTATAAAACTGGTAAATATGGGACCGGTTTCTGTCCCCTCCAAAGGTCAATATTTGTGCAGAGTTTAATTTTAACTTAACAAGCAGTTGTTTTCTGCAGCTGCCCTGGTGTGTTGTGTTGTGTGTGCTTTCCTTTTCCCTCCTTCCCCTGACTGTGTGTGTCTGTGTGTGCGTGTGTATCTGTATCCACACTGTAGACTTCGTCTGGTCTTAGGACCTGCAGCCCACTGGCTTGGCCAGGCTCTGTCTCACAAAGGACACTTGGGCTGAAGGGAGTTAGATAAGGGGCCTTGCAGGTGGAGATAACAGACTTTTTCTAGGGGTCAGAGGACAGAGAACACTGTTTAGTCTTTGACTGCCCTAAAATGTCATCACTATACCTTCCTTTGCAGGAGAGATTCTAGAAATGTGAGACTTGAGAAAAAGTGGTCCTTTCTTTTGAAATCTGTTCTATGTCTGTCCTTTTCTCTCTCAGCAGTGTTAACTCCTTATCCAAGAACCCTGGGTTCGAATTTTGGTAGCTGCTTCTTGAGTAAGATGAGGCGAATATGTAAGGTAATCTCTTAAGGCCTTTCCAGTTTTTAATACTGTAGATTTAATGAAAACTAGAACATTGGACTAGGGTATTAAGAGTAAATTCTATTCCAGTTGCTAGCTTTAAAGTCATTTAACGAATGACTCCTGAGCTAGCCATTTTTCCTTCTGGTCGTAGCTAAGGGGATAATTTCCCTGGTAGGATTTCTTGTGAATGGATGAGATTTTATTTAAAAGAACTCTGAGCTGTTTAAATAAAAGAGAAATATGTCTTACCTGTCTGCCTGCGCCCCTTTTCACCAAGGTATTTACCTTTTTTCTGCTTGTGAGTATCTTCCTGGCTTGGACAATTTCGTCCAACAGGGCGTCAGAGCTTCAGGATCTGAAATGGAAGAGAGCTCTGACGTGAACCATGGGTGGGGGCCCAGCCTCCGCAGCCACCTCCTTACTCCTCCTCGGACCTCCTAGACCCATGTCCACTTTAGGGCCTTTGCACTTGCTGGTCCCTCTGCTGAGAATGTTCTTCCCCAGACACCTGCATGGCTGCTTCCCCTCTTCCTCTAGGCCTTTTCCCTGTGCTACCTTCCAGTCGAGAACTTCGTAGCCACCCTGTCTAAAATTTCACCCCCAACCCTACCAGTACCATCTGTCCCCTTTCCCTGCTCTGTTTTTCTCCTTTGCATTTATAGCAACCCAACATGCCCCAGGTTGAACTTTTTATTATGTTATTTTCCTCCCCTGTGAAGGCATGGATTCTCCATGAGGGCAGGGATTTTGTCTGTGTTCATCACTGTCTCTGCAATGCCCCTGGAACAATGCCTGGCACACATAAGCTCTCAAAACAGGTATGTCGAATAAACAGAAGGGAAGGGAGGGCAGGAGAAGCAGGCTCTCTAAACTGATGGTTCTTCCTAGGGGGTACCTAACCCATTGGGGAGGCGATCAGAGTGATTTGGAGGCCTTTTCAAGTATTCATACCCTTATGACAAAATTCTGATATGTGCCCCCGAGACAGTTAAGTATCATGTGTAATAACCTTCAGTTACCCATGAAAATATTCAGTATGACTCGTGTGTATTGGGTGGGAAAAGTCGAGAACCACTGTCTAGGCAGGCTGACAAGCCTGTCCCCTTCTTGGCCTATGAATCCCAGGCAGCCCTCATGGCAGGAGGAGATTTGTTGTTTTTCTCCCCCTTCCCACCTTTCCCCACCTCCTATCTACCCCTAACCCACAACTCCTCGCCCCCCACTTCCCTTTATTCTCAGCCAGACCCCTGCCCTCCTCCCTCTGCACACAGAGGCTGCCTGCGTCGTCGTGAGTAGTTGTAGTTGGGACACAGAGAGCCCTTGACGGCAGCAAGCACTTCTTGTGACATCAGCTCTGTGGCTTTAGGGGGAAGGCTGTGGCTCCGGGTCCCCAAGGGAGGGGGCTGTTTTTCTCTTCTTGATCGTTCACGTTGGTGCCCGTCTGACTTATAAACTTTAATGGCCAGTTTTAAAGGTTACTGCCATGGGGCACCTTTGTTGCCAGTTTTAGTTTTTTAATTTGGAAACTTTTTTTTTCCCCTTGTGGTCTTGGGAGGAAAGATTTGGGGCCATTTGGGGCTGGGAATTGGTATTTGTGGGTGGTGATGAGATAGCACAGCAGCATTCTGGGTCTGGCTCCTATAACCAGAATCTCTGCCAGATTATCTAGTGGCCCAAATGAACCCCAACGGGAGAAGGGGAAGACTGACATTGGGATGTCCAGTCTTGGGCAGTATTGGTCAAGGGTGTCGAGGGTTGGGAGCTTGTTGGGCTGTCTGAGAAGTGTGGTAGCCACCATTTAGGCACTGGAGCCCTGGGAAAGGAAGGAGACTTCTCACTTTCATCCTAAGCCTCTTACCTCCCCCTTCACCTCTAGTCGTAATCCTTTGCTTTGACCATGAACATCATCAACAATAGTCAGGTTTAATAGGGATGGAGACAGGGCTCCAGATTAGAATGGATAGTGGAGAATGTGGTCCACTGGTGGTTGCCCCAGTGTGACACAGATACAGAACTAACACAGAACACTTCGCTGAGTCTCTCTGCCAAGTCTTTTCGCTGTTGATCTTTGTGCCTTTGTTAACAAACAAAACCGAAGCCCTTTTCTCCACTCAGGGTAACTTCCCAAAGTTTTACACGTCAAAAAATGGTTATTGCTCATCTCAGAATCTTCCTCATTCCTAGGGGAAAAACCGTATTATAGAATAATACTCAATAATAGCATCTTGGAATCAGAAGGAATTATTTATAGAACTCTAATAAGACCAAGAAGTACTTGGGTACTTCTCTTGTTGTGGGGTCATAATACAAATAAACGGGTATGTAATCTAACAAACAGACCCCGAGAAAGGGCTAGCCTACCAATCCATGAATGTTTAAACACTTAACTCCCAGAGATATGCTCCTTATGGACTGTTGGCTGGTGTCTTTCATAGCTGAAACCCATATCTCACCTCTCTAGTGTTTGAATGTGTTAGCCTGAACTGGGGATTCAACTTGGAATGAAGGGGAATAATTCAGGAAAGGTTGCCTGCTAGAGAAAGCAGGGATAGCTCAGCTCTCTAAGATGTCCAAGTGCGAGGACAGACCCTTCCAGGCAGCTTTGACACCTTCCACAAGACACATCATAGAGGGTCTTGGATTCAGATCTCACTCCTGGCTGTTCTTCCTGGGCTGGACAAAGCTGGACGTGCTTCTCGTTCCCTGTGTTGCAGGGCGGGGGAGGAGGTGTGGGGGTTGGCTCGGGGCTGGGCCACAATTAGTGACCTGGAAGCTGGGCTGGGCACCCAGAGGCTATAAATAGCAGACATGGAGCAGTCACTGAGCGGACTCGAAGCCCAGCCAGACTAGCCGCGTTTCAAGTGGTCTGGGTGGGATTTTTTTTTTCTCTGTTAACCATTTGTACATCTGGTTTCCTCCGTGTTGGTGGGGGCAAAGGAGGAGGGGCGGGGTTGTGAGCAGAACCAGAAGTTCATATGTGGAGTAGCTTCTTGGTTAGTTTTGCCATATGTGTATCTGGGTGCTTTGGGGTCCTTAGAACTGGTAGGTATCTGGGAGTAACAATGGTGGCCATCAGAAGATAAGGTCTCAGAGCAGGACGTGTGGTGTGGGAAATGCAGAAGAAGTGCAGGGCCCCGTCACCCAAGTGTGGATGGTGTCCCTGAAGAGAGCGAGAAGTGGAGTCTCACATGGATTATTCAGGACTAGACTGGGGCCTCTTAGTGCTCAGTTCTCTATGAAACTGCCCCTCTTGCAGCCAAGCCAGTTTGCTCACCTTCGTCTTTATAGGCATTGCTGATTCTTGCTTCTCTGCATTTGTTCCTGTCATCGACCCTGGATTCGAAATCAGAATGCTTTGATTTTTTAAAAATCATTGAAATACAGTTGATGTACAACATTATGTTAGTCAGGCATACTGCTTAGTGATTTGGCATTTGCACACATTATGAAATCACCATGATAAGTCTAGTAACCATCTGTCGCCATATAAAGTTATTCCACTATCATTGACCATAATCCTTACACTGTATATGGCAGCCCCGTAGCTTGTTTATAACTGGGGGTTTCCACCTCTCTCTTCACCTGTTTTGCTCCTCTACCCCCATCCTTCAGACAGCTTTGTTATTCGTATTTATGAGTCTGTTTTCATTTTGTTTTACTTATTGTTTTGTTTTATTTATTGTTTTTAGATTCCACATATAAGTGAGATCATATGGTATTTGTCTTTGACTTATTTCACTTAGCATAATACCCTCCAGATCCATCCATGTTGTCACAAATGGTAAGATTTTATGTTTTTATGGCCGAGAACTATTCCATTTTATTTATATATGTGTATATACACATATACACACCGCATCCTTTTTTTTTCTTTTTTGGCTGCTCCCGTGGCATGCAGAAATTCCTAAGCCAGGGATCAAACCCATGCCATAGCTGTGACAACACGGGATCCTTTAATTGCTAGGCCACCAAGGTACTCCCCCATCTTCTTTATCTGTTCATTTGTTGATGGACCCTTGGGTTGCCTCCATAACTTGGCTACTGTGAATAATGCCTCAGTGAATGTTGCTGTTACTTTGGTTTGAACTCCATTTCTTCCATTTATTTATTTGTCACTTGGACATATTTGTTAAGCTCCTTGGGCTTCCCTTTCATTCATCAGTCAATAAGCAATTTTTTTTTTTTTTTTCTGCTTTTCAGGGCCGCCCCCAGGGCATGTGGAGGTTCCCAGGCTAGGTGTCGAATCGGAGCTACAGCTGCCGGCCACAGCCACAGCAACACCAGATCCGAGTTGCCTCTGTGACCTACACCACAGCTCACAGTAACACTGGATCCTTAACCCACTGAGCGAGGCCAGGGATTGAACCCACAACCTCACGGTTCCTAGTTGGATTTGTTTCTGCTGTGCCACAACAGGAACTCCCAGTCAATAAGCAAGTTTGATAGAATACTCCTTAAAGTTCCTTCTAGCTTTTATAAGCCCATACATTGATTTCAATCCGTCCATTTCTATTTTTCTTCTTCAGGAAGAAAATTCACCTTTGCCAGGAAGTCTCGTCTGAATTTATCAGTTCAATCTTACCTTCCTGTTACTTCACAGACCACTAGCAATTATACAAATAGTTTATTTTCTCTCACATATATGTTTCTTTGCAGTTATTTTCTTGCTATTTTCACTTATATGTATTTTGTCTCTTCAAGTAGATTACAAGTTTTTTTTTTGTTTGTTTGTTTTTTTTGTTTTTTTTTCTGTCTTTTGTCCTTTGTCGTTTTTTAGGGCTGCACTCGCGGCATATGGAGGTTCCCAGGCTAGGGGTCTAATCGAAGCTGTAGCCGCCGGCCTACGCCACAGCCACAGCAACATCAGATCCGAGCCTCATCTGTGACCTACACCACAGCTCACCGTAACACTGGTTCCTTAACCCACTGAGTGAGGCCAGGGATCGAACCCGCAACCTCATGGTTCCTAGTCAGATCCGTTTCTTTTGCGCCACAACGGGAACTCTGATTACAAGTTTTTGAAAGTAGGAAACCCTATTTTCTCCATCTCTGCCACTCGCCATGCTTACTATGAATATTTTAGGCAGCTTCGAAGCCCGCTAACACTTCCCTGAGAGGCACACCTGGAGTAAATTGGGAACAGGAGGTAACCTATATGCTTTCAGCAAACTCCACTTCGAGAGGTGACTTTGTCAGAGTGAAAACAGTGAATGAGAGCTCAGATGGGAGATTTCATGCGTTTTACTGGAATCATGGGATTCCAGTCCCATTGCTTTGCTGATTCTTTCTTTCTACCTTTTTTTCTTTCATCTTCTCTTGAAGGTGCTTTCATTTATGGGTGCAGTCTGAAGCAGGGTTTTGGGGGCATTTTTTGACACTGCTTTAACGACACCGAATATGGGGCTATATTTTGCATGATGGTAAAAGGATTTTTCTGTTCCAAGTATAGGCTCTTTGTATAAGGTTTTAGTTCTACTAGTGTCAACAATCCATCTGTTTGTAGACCTCTTTTGTGCCTGAAAATAAGGAAAATAACACTTGCTGATATCTGTGAAAATGTATATGACATTGTTTTCTCAGTCCAAGGAGGGCAGTCTCTCCTGGTTGGCTTTCCTGTCCCAGGGCTTTGATCTTCCATCCCTTGTTTCATCCTTTCTCCTACTTTTAGCTCTTTGGACCAGGCTAAACAATTCCTCCCCTCTTGGGTGTTTACACTCCCCCAGTGCTAGCAGAAGGTTATCGTGTCCAGTCTCAGACGTCACTTAGGCCATCTGCCTGCCTTAATCCCCTAATCACTCCTTTTTCATCCTTCCCTCCCCCACCCCAAGTCAGCTATGTTACCCTTCCTGCAGCTCCCCCAAACTTATCTCTAGAGTTGTGGTACCAGAATGCCCCATATTGAGCACATGAACCAGGCAAGAAAGAGACTGTTTCGCTAACTTCAAGGCATGATGCCTCCCAGCCCTGAGATTTGAGTCCAAGAACTTAGTTTTGTTGATATCCTCTTTCTTTCAGTTCATTCACATAACAAACATTTATTGAGCACCTATGATAGGCTGGCTTCTTATTAGACACCGAGAATATAATTCTGTTTTATTAAACTTAGCAGACACTTAAGTAATTACTATTTGCAAAGTGTTATGTCAGAAGATAGGAGTATAAGAATAACTGAATCCAGAACTTTGCCCTCAAACAGCTTATAACCCAGTAGAAGGTTCTCAGACATGGAAATACTGAACTATAATGCAATGCAGAATAAAATGAGAGCAAATACAGCTCCATGTGCTTTGCAAGAAAGGAATAAAGTAGGAGTTCCCATCTTGGATCAGCAGAAACAAATCTGACTAGCATCCATGAGGACGCAGGTTCGATCCCTGGCCTCGCTCAGTGGGTTAAGGATCTGGCGTTGCCATGAGCTCTGGTGTAGGTCGCAGACTCGGCTCAGACCTGATGATGCTGTGGCTGTGGCATAGGCCAGTGGCTGCAGCTCTGATGTGACCCCTAGCCTGGGAACCTCCATATGCCATGGGTGCGGCCCTAAAAAGACAAAGAAAAGAATAAAGCAGGTTTGATTTTGGCTTTTTGAAGGAGGTAGGGTTGTTGGCCGCAGTAAGAGATAGGGAAGCCTCTGAGGAATGGATGAAATTTTGAGCTGTATCTTGAAGGCTAAGAAGTTTCCTAAGTAGAGAATGTGGAAAAGGACACAGACAGAGTGAACAACATTCATTCTTTCCTTCAAGAAATATTTTTTGAGAGAATAGGATAAGGGCATATTAAACAGAACAGCTCTTACTCCTTCTTTAAATATTTTTCAGTGCCTACTATGTGCCAGCTACTGTTCTAGATGCAGGGAGAGGACAGGGACCAAAAACAAAGTCCTTACTCTCATAAAACTGACCAACTAGTAAGTCATCAAAATGAATGCAACTTTTTCTTTTCTCTGTCCCATTGCTATTGTCATTCACCATACTTCTTCCTGCACCAAGTCCTTTGAACTAAAAAAGATCGCATCTCAGCTCTGTGGGCATTGTCATCTTCCGATGTGGTGCCATCTGCATCTTTCGGGATTATTTCTTCTTAGCCAGATTTCTGACAGGTCAGTAACTAAGACCAGATTCTGTGCAAGCCTTAGATAGTAGTGATGATTGAGACTTTTGATAAAAACCCCTCATCATTAGAAGATTAGAAGGTGTCTTATATTTGAGTGTTATTTTTATTTTATAATATACTTTTGAATGCTTTGAAAATTGATCATCTGTATGTGTAACAAATGGTAAATATTAGACTAGAGAATGCGATTAACCAGACTATCCCCTTCTCCTTCAAGCATGTGATTGATCCTCACCATCATCGTGTTTACCTTGGCTGAGTCGTCTCCATTTCTTTCAATTACTCTGCTGATTCTCAGGGCCCATATTTTGCCCAGCTGATGTGTGTTTCTGTTTTACTTATGGTCTCCTCATGGCTTTAGGCCATTTTAATTTGGTCAAGTTAAGCCTTTCTTCCCAAGTCTGCAATTGCCTTTGCCTCAATTCTAAGAGAGGCTGACAGTAGGCATGAATCCAAAATTCCATTCATTTTATATTCACCACATCTGGGTTTCTTTTAGCATCATTCTTCCCCTCGAGAACATTTTCAAGGTTCTCCTAATTTTCTAGTTTTTTTTGGCAGGGGGTGGGGGGGAGGTGCCTCTTATAAGATTACCAAGAAGTTTCCAGGACTGATTATCTAGTCTTGAGTCTACTTATGTATATCCCCCCCTTCTCTACCACCTTCTCTAGATTAGTAAAATCATTTTCCTTTCCTTTCTTCACGTATTCCTATAGGCATCTTATTCTTGAGACCTGAGATGTCGTTGATACTTATCCTTTACTTCCTGGGGAACCATTGATTCTCCAAAGAGTAGTCCTGATAAATAGTATAACCTCTTATAAGGGAACCCATTTAGGTTGAGAGGGCAGCAGTTAGTTTTCACCATCTCCTGATCTCTACCTCAGCAACTGTCTTAGTTCCACAGCTCTGCGATCTCTAGCTGGACTTCGCAGTTGTTAACACCATTCTCAGCCACTAGGGGACACTCTGTTTCTCTTAGCTCTTTTGGCCTAGTTGTGGGAGGAAGCTCCCTTTTCCTTTAGCTAGTCTGCGTCTGGTCCTGGGGTCACCACATTTGGCCCTGCAGGTTGTGTGCTGCACAACTCTGGTGAATTCCATCCACATAAAGTATGATGCCCAGGAGTCATACGCTGCAGTGACTCTGCCTTTAGTTCAGCCAAAGCAATCTCAGTATCTTTTCTTTAAAACCTTAGAACAGAACCCAAAATACCAAAAGCAGAACAACAACAAAGTTTAGATAGGAATAAATTTTTCTTCACAATTATCACTGCATTATTCATATAAATAATGATTGTTCTACTAAACAAACACTTACATATGTGTGTTCTGGAGTTAGACCTAGGTTTGAATCCTGACTGTGCCATTTACTACTGGCTGTGCAACTTTCAGCAAGTTTCTTAACTCGTCTGAATGAGGGCTCCAGAGTCAGATGGTCTGAGTTCAAAACCTGGTTCTGCTTAGTTACTAGCTGGGTAACTTTGAGAAAGATACTGAACCTATCTCACTTCAGTTTATTTCTCTATAATATGGGCATATGAATGCACTCCAAGGAGTTGTAAGAGCTCAATAAAATAATATACTTTGGTACTTTTCATAGTGTCTGGGCCCATAATAAATACTCAGAAGTATTGGTTATATGCGTAATTATTATCGTTCTCATGTTTTTTTCCATTTAGCAACAGTATGTTTAGTAAAGATGGTATCTCCTTGGTTCAATATTTATATATATATAAGTGAATTTGAAATAAGTTGTCATTATTCTTAAACTGACATATCTTCCCCCACGAAAACAAATAAACAAATGAAACAAATAAGAGTTCACATTAAAATAAAAATGAGGGATCGCCCATCAGTTGACAAAAATTAAGATTGATTATCATAGCTTTGGCAAGAATATGGGGTATTGGGCATACAGTTTTAGTGGAAAGATAAATTGATACATTATTTTTGGAGGGCAGTTTTTGGCAGTATCATATATATCCTTTAATCCAGCCATTAGGACTGTAATCTGTAGAATTATTAATATGTGTACAAGCATGTTCAAAGCTGCATGGTTTATAATAGGGAAAATTAGAAGCAGTTTAAATTCCCATTGTTATGTAAATATGAAAAATTGTGGTCATTCAATGTAGTACAAGGAAGCCATTAAAAAGAATGAGGCAGAGTTCCTGTCGTGGCTCAGTGGTTAATGAATCCAACTAGGAACCATGAGGTTGTGGGTTCGATCTCTGGCCTCGCTCAGTGGGTTAAGAATCTGGCGTTGGGAGTTCCCGTCGTGGTGCAGTGGTTAACGAATCCGACTAGGAACCATGAGGTTGCGGGTTCGGTCCCTGCCCTTGCTCAGTGGGTTAACGATCCGGCGTTGCCGTGAGCTGTGGTGTAGGTTGCAGACGCGGCTCGGATCCTGCGTTGCTGAGGCTCTGGCGTGGGCCGGAGGCTACAGCTCCGATTCAACCCCTAGCCTGGGAACCTCCATATGCCGCGGGAGCGGCCCAAGAAATAGCAAAAAAAAAAAAAAAAAGACCAAAAAAAAAAAAAAAAAAAAAAAAGAATCTGGCGTTGCCATGAGCTGTGGTGTAGGTTGCAGACGTGGCTCGGATCCCGAGTTGCTGTGGCTGTGGCTGTGGCTGGTGGCTACAGCTGCAATTAGCCTGGAAACTCCATATGCCGCAGGTGCGGCCCTAGAAAAGACAAAAATAAATAAATAAAAATAAAAAATAAAAAAAATAAAAAGAATGAGGCAGTCCTGTCTATACCTTGAAAAAATGGCTTTGATATACTATTAAGTGAAAAAGCAAAATGCATAAGATTATGGGTAATAGGATCCCATGGGGGGGGAGAATCACCTCTGTATGTTTATGTAAGAATCGAAAAAATCTGGGAGGCTTTACACCAAATTGTTCACAGTGGTTACCTCTGAGGAATGGTTTGGAGATGCAGAGAGGGGGTCTTTTACTTATGTACTTCTGTAGTGTTTAAAATATAGTGTTTAAACTGAAGTGTTAAGTCAGCATGTTTCTTTGTAATTTTTTTTTTTTTTAAAGAAAGGAAAATAAGTGGGTGAGTTTACCGAGCACCAGTTCCTTATTGTGGTAGAGGTCTTTGCCTTTTGTTGGCTTGATTGGTTTAGTTTCCTGGGCTCACTGGTCCTGGTTCCTTTCCTCAACCCTGTCGGCTTGGCTGGTGTGTTCGGTAGGTAATTCTCAGTTCCTCTGGGAATTTACATTCTAATTCTCTTCCAGAATGTAAGCTCTAGGTCAGGTCCTCTGGATTCCTGTCCACATTTCATTGCTCCTTTAGAGCCCCTCTGGCCCTTGTAGATTGCCCTAACTACTAATCTTCTAATGAGGGGGCACTTTCCTAATTGACCCCAAGAATTCCACTTAGGGCTTTAGGCGTATGTGCTCTAACAGTTTCTTTCTTTCTTATTTATTTATTTATTTTCTTTTTTTGGCTGCACCCTTGGCATATGGAAATTCCTGGGCCAAGGATCAAATATGAGCTGCAGCTGCAACCTACACCACAGCTGTGACCATGCCAAGATCCTTAACCCACTGCACCCCAGTGGGAACTCCAAAGTTCACCCTTCTGGAAGGTTTCCTTAACTCCTGGACCTTTAAAAAAATCCTGTTCTCTTCTCCTGAGAGATATGTACCTTTTTGGTTGCCTTTCTAACATCAAAGCTGGTACTGTTCTTTGGTGAAGCTTAGAAATGTATCCTTTTGTTCTAGCCTAGTTAGAACCAGGGTTGGTAGGTAGCCTCAGGTTAGTAATTATATGATGGTTCCTAGTGGCATGTGCCATACTGCCAGCAGATTCTGACTGTATGTACACCTTCCTGCCGGGATAACAGAAGGCTTCCTTCTGTTTTTACGAAGATTTGCGTCCTGTATACCACCACTGCCCTTAGTGGACTAACTGCTGGACTTCACCTTCCAATTTGAGGAGCACATCTTGCATTTCCCCAGTTCCTGAACCCTCCCACTGTGCCTTCGGGCATTAATGGTACATCACCAGCAGAATCTTCTTTGTCTTCAGTCTCTTCTCTGAGCATTTCTTTCTCCTTCCTGCTCAAAAACCTGGCTTTCCCTTGGGGTGTTTCTTTTCTGCACCCCCTCACGTGGTGGTGATTTCTTCTCCCGTAGTCCTCTTACCATTGAGTATGAAGGTGGGATATGTGTCCTCTGTGCTTCTAATTGCTGCTTTCTGACCATTCTCCCTCTTCTTCCTTAAAAACCCTGGCTTTGAATTTCATGTCATCATATTATGTCATCCATCCTTCTTCATTGTTGTTGTAATGCACTGACTCTGGGTCATTCCAACTCATTTCTTGAGGACTTTAGCTCCTGACTCACTGCCACTTTCTCCAGTCTTCTCTAATTATCTTGACTTTTGTTGTCTCATTCACTGATTACTATGGACATAAACTGGAGCACTGGTTCTTAAGAGTGGGGATTTTGCCCTCAGGAAACGTTTGGCAATGTCTAGAGATGTTTTTGGTTGTGATGGGTTTGCTACTGGCACCTAGCGTATTGTGTAGCATCCAGGGACACTGCTCAACATCACATAGTGCCCAGGATGCCACCCACCCACCCCCCGCCCGCCATGACAAAAAATTGTTTCACCCAGAGCACCAGTAGTGCCACTGTTTAGAGACTGCTCTAAGGTCTACTCTGGACTTTGTCATCACCAGTAATTGCAGCCCCTCCGTAATCTCAATTTTGTATATCCCACTTTCCAACCATTTCCTTTTCTTATCACCTCAGTTCTCTTTACCTCGACTCAACATTTCTTTACTTCTAGAAACCTCCAGTCCATTGATCTTACCCTTCTTTTCATTGTCCTGGCTCCTTTGATGTCCTGCTTCCTCTCCTTACCCATATCAATCACTGTAATCACTTCCTTGCATGCACTTTTGGTTCTGTTGCCCATCTCTTGTGTACGGTTAAACCCAACCTTTCTACCTCTTCCGTACCTGCATATGCAGCTAATATAGTCAGAAAAAAAAGTACCAAGCCTGCTGACTAATTTCAATTTAAATTCATGACCAAGAACCTCACATGTGCCCTTAATACTGCCAGGCAGTCATATAATATTTCCCTAATCCATCTACTCTCCCATCGTTCTAGATGCCTGTTTCACATCTTCTTAAGTCTCCATCACCCTAACCTTGCTTCCTATTTTGCTAGGGGGAGAAAAGAAGACTCAACAAGAAGTGAACTGCAACAAACTGACACCGCCACTTCAACTTACTGCTAACATAGATACCCTCATACACTGCCTTTCTACTTGTTTGCAAAGATAAATTAGCCATCTGCCTAACTAAAAGCAGTCCTTCTATTTGTGCACTAGATTTCATGTCACTTAGCAAGGAAATTACTCCGGTAATTCTCTCCTCTTTAACTTTTTGTTTTCTGTAAGTTTATCATATTTGAATACAAATGTGCTATTATTTTTCCTATTTTAAAAATTCTTCTTTGGTGTAGCTACTATGGAGAACAGTATGGAGGTTTCTTGAAAAACTAAAAGTAAAATTACCATATGATCCAGCAAACCCACTCCTGGACATATATCTGGAGAAGACAAAAACTAATTCCAAAAGATATATGCACCCTGGTGTTTATTTATTTACAATAGCCAAGACACAGAAACAACCTAAGTGTTGACTGAGAGAAGAATGAATAAAGAAGATGTGATAGTTATATATATGTGTGTGTGTATAATATATATATATGAATATTACTCAGCCATAAAAAAGAATGAAATAATGCCATTTGCAGCAATATGGATGGACCTAGAGATTATCATTCTAAGTGAAGTAAGTCAGAGAAAGACAAATATCATGATATCACTTATATGTGCAATCTAAAAAAATGTTACAGTGGAGTTCCCGTGGTTAATGAATCCAACTAGGAACCATGAGGTCGCAGGTTGATCCCTGGCCTTGCTCAGGGTTAAGGATCTGGCGTTGCCGTGAGCTGTGGTGTAGGTCGCAGACACGGCTCGGATCCCGCGTTGCTGTGGCTGTGGTGTAGGCCAGCAGCTGCAGCTCTGATTAGACCCCTAGCCTGGGAACCTCCATGTGCCGTGTGTGTGGCTCTAGAAAAATAATAATAATAAAAATAAAATAAAATAAAATTTTAAAATGTTACAAATGATCATTTAAAAAACAGAAACTGACCCACAGATTTTGAAAACAAACTTTTGGTTACCAAAGAGGAAAAGAGGGGAAGGGATAAATTAGGAGTTTGGGATGAACAGATACATACTACTGTATGTAAAATATGTAAATAGATATGTGCACAATATATGTAAAGCAGATAAACAACAAGGTCCTATTGTGTAGCACAGGTAACTATATTCAATTCAATACCTTATAACCTATAATGGAAAAGAATCTGAAAAATTATATCTCTATCTATCTATCTATCTATCTATCGATCGATCAATCTATCTTTGAATCACTTTGCTATACACCAGAAAGTAATACAACCTAGTAAATCAGGTATACTTCAATTAAAAAATAAAATGCGGAAAAACGAGAAAAAACGTCCTTTTCGAGACCCTGCTTTTTAGTTCCTACCCCACTTCTTTGCCCCCTTTGCTGCTGAACTCCTTTCAAGAGCTGTCTATTTTCATGATGTTAAATTCCTCTCTTGTAGTTCTCTCTTAAAACCATTCCAGAGGGGGAGTTGCTGCTGTGGCGCAACTGGGAGCCCTGGCATGTGGCGCTGTTGGGAGCACTGACACGCAGGTTCGTTTCCAGCTAGGTACAGCGGGTTAAGGATCCGAAGCTGAGGCTTAGGTTGCAACTGTGGCTCAGACTGGATCAGATCCCTGGCCTGGGAACTCCATATGCTGTGGGGCAGCCAAAAAGGAGAAGAACAAAACAAAGCCATTTCAGTGGGGTTTTAACCTTCACTCTACTAAAATTGTTTTTGAAAAGGTCAGTACTGACTTGTTTTCATTGCAAAATCTAATAGTTCTTGGTTCTCAACTTTTTTGGTCTCCAAGCAGCCTTTGCTACAGTTGGTCACCCAGTCCTTCTTCATTTGGCTTCCAGAGCTGGCTTTGCTTTATGCTTCTTGGTTACTTCTTCACAAGCTTCTGCGCTGCTTCCTTCTCTTTGGAACTCCCTCCAGGGCTCAGTGCTTGGTTCTCTTCTCTTCTCTACCCACATTCACTCTGTTGGGGGTCGCACTCAGTCTCATGGCTCTCAACACCACCTTTATGCCTTGTATCTCCAGCCCAGATCTTCCCCAACCCCAGACTTGTGTCTCCAGCTTCGTGTTCAGCATGTCCACATGAACGTCTAAGTGACATCTCAGACTCAACATATTCAAATTGAATGTTTCCTTCCTATTTTCTGCTTTATTCTCCCATAGATCTTACAAAAGCCACCTCTGTAATTAGACTCAGTGGAAGTGGGGAAGGAAGAAACCTGTCTTGACCAAGTGTTTCCTTAGCTTTTCTATCGTATCCATTGCCCAGCTTCCCTTTCCAGGAAGCGGCTAATTCAGCTTTTCACATCCCTTGGTCAGTCTCTTCTTCAGAACCTCCCTTAGGTGCCCTTCTACTCTGGCTAGTGGCCTTTGGGGTGGAGTGGGGGTGGGGGTTGTTATTCCCTGGGGTGGGTATCAGAGGGAATAAAATTCCTCTCCCACCCTCTTTCTTTGTTTCAGTGGGTTGGAGGGCCAAAGCCTTGACAGATAATGTTTTATTATGAGCAGGTGTTCCAGATGCTCTGTAACTAGAGCCTAGATTTGGTCCTTCCTTCGTCCCCTCACCTGGAGATGAACCCTGGAGCAGCTCTTCTGTTCCCTCGGGTCAGCCTGGTGTCAGGGCTGCTCGTTCTCACCTCCTAAGTGAGCCTGAGGATAAGGGCGTAGCAGACTCTAGTGGGAATCTTAAACCCGCAAGGTTATGGCTTCATGCAAGCAAGTGGAGTGTATCAGTTAGGAAACGCTTAATTAAGTAACCAGGGCATTCTCTCCTCTTCAGTGAAACCTAGATCCAACCTAGATCCAAAGGAGTGTGAGAGGTACTGTCCCTGGAAATGACCCAGACGTCTTAGAGTCCCTGGACTACAGCCAGGAGAGGGGACGAGGAGTGCAGAAATCCTGGGCTGATGACTAGATGCAGGAAGCAGCTTTTAGCCTCAAGCATGATTACATCCATTTAGGAAACTTCCCTCCTCATCAGGCCTGCCTTGACTCCTCTGCAGAGTCACTCTTCTCTCTTTCTGCAGCCCCCTCCTCCCACCACCACCCTCAACTCCCCCACAGTGTGACAGCACTCCTGTTCTTTTCTTTCTTTCTTTCTTTCTTTTTTTTTTTTTTTGTTTGTCTTTTTTGCCATTTCTTGGACTGCTCCTGTGGCATATGGAGTTTCCCAGGCTAGGGATCTAATCGGAGCTGTAGCTGCCAGCCTACGCCAGAACCACAGCAACGCGGGATCCGAGCCGTGTCTGCAACCTACACCACAGCTCACGGCCACACTGGATCCTTAACCCACTGAGCAAGGGCAGGGATCGAACCCCCAACCTCATGGTTCCTAGTCGGCTTCATTAACCACTGCACCACGACGGGAATTCCCAGCACTCCTGTTCTGATTCGAGGTCTGATTGAGGTATATAGCTTTTAACCTCCACCCGCCCCCCATATTCTGCCTCTTTCTGGTATCCCTTTAATGCCTCAATAGGTCTGCTTACTTTTCCCTGGGCATTAGATTTTAGAGTCCTCGATGGACAACTTTGGGTCCCATCCCCTCCATCACCACCCCAGCCATGGCTTAGGCAGGTGCCCTGTGGTGAATAAGTATTTTGAGCCAACATAGTGGGAGATCACTCAGGCCTAGCAGTGAAGTTGCTGGCAGTTCAACTTCCTAACCCTGAGGCCTGCCAGACCTCTTGATTTTTCTGGAAAGTGATTTCATATCCAGAATTTTTTCCCTTTAGAACCTTAGACTTCTTGGAATCCACGCTCTTCTTTAAACTCAGAGTCCAGGGGGCCAAGCGCTGGTGTGGGTCTGAAGAGCATGTCCCTCAACGGATTTGCCTGCTTGGACTTTGGTAGTCATTGTAATGTTGTGTTAAATATTTTTTACTTTTTCACTTGAATGTTTGATTTAATTTGGCTTTTGCTGTCTTTTAAGATACTTCTACTATAAAATATTTAATAACATACAAAAGAAAATACGTGACATATATAAGGTAAAAAGGATAATAAAACAAACACCCCGTAACCCACCACTTACTGCGTTCTAAAACAATTAACGGTGACAATCAATCCCTGGTACCCTCACTTCTCCTTTCCTGTTGCCCTCAGTGGGATTAAAAGCAGTAGGAAAAGCAATGGGAGAAGGCTCGAGGGTCCTTCCTTTCCCTTCCCCACCGAAGTGACCCCCAGCCTACATCTGTCCCGTGGGAGGTGAGACGTTGACTGTGAGTGTTGCTTTTGTGACAAGAAAGCTGTTCAGAACAGTTTGTCTCCCTCAGTTTCCCCGCCTCAATAAAATAGATTATCTCCTAAAGATGCACCTTCCAGGAGGACCTCTGATGGCTTTGGTTTCTTCTCCCGGCCATTTATACCTTCCTCCTGCCTTTGCTCTCCCTAAGTCCTCGGCTTTGCAGTGATTCAGATGGTACCAGGACCTCTTTCTTCTGTGACTTTTCATCCCAATCCGTTTTGTCAGTCCTATGAGCTGTCTAAACTGCCCAGATTTGACTGCCAGGTTTAGCCACCTAGGCATCAAAAAGGCAGCTTTTCCTCCTCCCTGGAGACATTTGATGTTGTTAGTGTCTGCTCCAGTGGACACTGTGGGAAATCAGCAGCTATGGGCTTTACAGAGTTAAGATTATACATACTCTGAACTCTTAAGGAATTTATAATCTAGTAGGATGTTAATATATACAAATAAATATAGCATATTATAAACATGTCTCAATATGTTCATTTGTTTGTAGGATTATCTCAGTAATTAACTGTAAGGAGGAAAATCCACTCAATTAGCTAAAGTAAAAAGGAAATTTTCTGGGCTCAGCCATAGTGAACCTGACTGGTATCCACGAGGATGCAGGTTTGATCCCTGGCCTCGCTCAGTGGGTTAAGGATCTGGCATTGCCTTGAGCTGTGATGAAGGTCACAGACGCTGCTCGGATCTGGTGTTGCTGTGGCTGTGGCCTAGGCCGGCAGCTGTAGCTCCGATTCAACCCTTAGCGTAGAAACTTCCGTATGCCATGGGTGCAGCCTTAAAAAGACAAAAAAAAAAAAAAAAAAAAGGAAAAATTCTGAAAAGGCACAGGGAGATCTGTCAACATCTAATTTCGAGACACCTAACCATGTCTCACATGAACTGGAAGGTCTCCTCTTTCTCTAGGGTTGCAAGATTGCTCATCTCCATCTCTCACCGTGACTCTCTGGCCGGTTTGTTTCTGCTCCTACAAGCTTATTGACTGACGTGTGACTTTGGCTTGCCTTGTTGCTGACTCTGACTAGGTCTGTATGGCCTTTCTAAGTAAGCATCCACTGTTATCCAATGAGAGTCTACAGAAGGAGTTTTTCTACCCTGGGGGTCCATGGATTCCTTAAGAATTCATGCTTAGAATTCAGAGTTTAATGAATTAGATGAGGGTGAAATCACGTCTTTTCATTAATCTGTAGCTGAAATTTAGCACTTCCTTCTGTTGAGATGTAAGCAAGGTCAGAATAGCTATCATCAAAAAGCCTACAAATAATAAATGCTGGAGAAAGTGTGGAGAAAAGGGAACCCTCCTGCACTGTTGGTGGGAATGTAACTTGGTACAGCCACTTTGGAAAACAGTATGGAGGTTCCCTAAAAAACTAAAAATAGAGTTGCTATATGATCCAGCAATCCCACTCCTGGGCATATATCCCTAGAAGACGAATACTCTAATTCAAAAAGATACATGTACCCAAGGTTCATAGCAGCACTATTTACAATAGCCAAGACATGGAAACAACCCAAGTGCCCATCAACAGATGATTGGTTTAAGAAGATGTGGTATATATACACAATGGAATATTATTCACCTGTTAAGAAAGAATGAAATATTGCCATTCCACAGATGGACCTAGAAAATATCATACTGAGTAAAATAAGTCATACAGAAAAAGACAAATATATATGATATCACTTATATGTGGAAACTAAAAAATAATACAAATGAATCTATATAAAATAAAAACAGACTTACAGACTTAAAAAAACAAACCTATGGTGGAGTTCCCGTCGTGGCGCAGAGGTTAACAAATCCGACTAGGAACCATGAGGTCGCGGGTTCGGTCCCTGCCCTTGCTCAGTGGGTTAACGATCCGGCGTTGCCGTGAGCTGTGGTGTAGGTTGCAGACACGGCTCGGATCCCACGTTGCTGTGGCTCTGGCGTAGGCCGGTGGCTACAGCTCCGATTCAACCCCTAGCCTGGGAACCTCCATATGCCGCGGAAGCGGCGCAAGAGATAGCAACAACAACAACAACAACAACAACAAAAAAAGACAAAAAGACAAAAAACAAACCTATGGTTATCAAAGGGGAAAGGGAGGGTGGGAAGGATAAATTAAGAATATAGGATTAGCAGACACAAACTATGATGCATAAAATAAACAAGGATTTACTATATAGAACAGGGAACTATATCAATATCTTAACCTATAATGGAAAATAAACTGAAAAAAATAGATAACTGAATCACTTTACTATATACCTGAAACTAAGACTATTGTAAATCAACTATACTTCAATAAAAACTAAATGTAAGCAAGAATCACTGTCATTAACACTGTGACTTTGTCACCAATAGAAATCACAGATTTTTTTTTTTTTTTTTTTGCTTTTTAGGGCTGCACCTGCAGCATATGGCTATTCCCAGGCTAGGGGTCGAATTGGAGCTACAGCTGCTGACCTACACCACAGCCACAGCAACACAAGATCTGAGCCGCTTCTTCGACCTACACCACAGCTCACAGCAATGCTGGATCCTTAACCCACTGAGCAAGGTCAGGGATTGAACCCACAACCTCCTAGTTGGATTCGTTTCTGCTGCGCCACAACAGGAACTCCCACAGAGTTTTTTTTGTTTTGCTTTGTCTTTGTTTGTTTGTTTTTTTGCTTTTTAGGGCCGCACCTGCGGCATATGGAGGTTCCCAGGCTAGGGGTCAAATCAGAGCTGTACCTGCTGACCCATGCCCCAGCCACAGCAACGCAGGATCTGAGCTGTATCTTTGACCTACACCTCAGCTCATGGCAATGCCGGAGCCTTAACCCACTGAGCAAGGCCAGGGATCCAACTTGCACCTTCATGGATGCTAGTCAGATTCGTTAACCACTGAGCCACAACAGGAACTCCCTCACAGATATTTTTGTATCATTTTATAGTTGCTACATATGTCATGAAATATAGTTTATGCTTATCACTACGTGAAATATAGTTATGCTTATCACTACTAGATCTTATAATTTAATGTGTTAATAAAGAAATACACATATTATTCTATTACACATTTAAAACTATTTGAATATGGTTATTTTAATTAATTTGTTTCCTTTGTAATCTTCTGTATTTTAATTTATGCATTTGAAAAGGACCCCCAGCCTTCACCAGACTGCACATAGTCCATAGTACACACAAAACGTTAAGAATCGTGCTCTGACTTTTGGGTCACATACCAGTGGAGAGAATCTAGTTGGTCTGGGGATTGACTTCTCTTGAGTCAGGTGTCCACCTTGGTCTAATTAGTTGAGGCCAGGGGATCAGCATCACACAGAACAGATATGTCCTCCTCATCTCACCCTTTCAAGGGAGGCTGTGAGTGCATAGGACGTACTTCCAAAGAAGGGAGCCTGGCTGAGCTGGCCACCTTAGTTTACTTTGTAGTCATTTGTCATTTGTATTTGATACACAAAACAGTTTTCTTCCATTGTCATATTTTGCCACACATCTAGAAAATGTGTGCCATTAATCATCAAAGGAACCAGGCAGAAAAGTGGATAGATCCATATGAATCAGGAAGAGCCCCCCTGATGACACTAAGTAGCATCGCATTAGCATGGTAAGAAAACACAGTTAGGAGTTCCCGTCGTGGTGCAGTGGTTAACGAATCCGACTAGGAACCATGAGGTTGGGGGTTCGGTCCTTGCCCTTGCTCAGTGGGTTAATGGTCCGGCATTGCCGTGAGCTGTGGTGTAGGTTGCAGATGTGGCTCGGATCCCGCGTTGCTGTGGCTCTGGCGTAGGCCGGAGGCTACAGCTCTGATTTGACCCCTGGCCTGGGAACCTCCATATGCCGCGGGAGCGGCCCTAGAAATGGCAAAAAGACAAAAAAAAAAAAAAGAAAGAAAGAAAGAAAGAAAGAAAACACAGTTAGTGATTGGAATAAGAGCAAAATTGTGATGTTGAATGAAAAAAAATACACCCTCTTCTCCCTGCCAACCCAAGATCATGGATCCTGGAAGAGCTACTTCTTCCATACTCCTTTTTCTCCAAATTATAGATTGTCTCACATTGCACCTGTCCTGAATGGGTCCAGGATATTCATCTGAGACACACAAAGTTCCAGGAGAACAACACAACACTTACCACCTGCTTAAAGAGGGGCAAGGGGGTTTAATGCTGAGGACAGGCCTTCTTCTAACCTGTGGCTGAGTTAGGAATTTGAGTGCAGAGATTTCCAGAGAATCTCATTTTCCTTGGATAACCTCACAGATTTAGCTGCAGAATGTCGTGACATTGTTCCTCCTTTCCAGCTTTCCTACAGTTTCATTAATTCTGATAGATCTGGCAGCGCTGATTCAGGTTGGGGCTATTAGTTTGCTGGTTCTACGGATTTCTCTTCTGTTTTCATTTCAACATGCTGTTCTGACCTAATGGGCACACCTTTACCCCAGTCCCACCCTCCACCTCTACCCTGTGGCATTGCTTCTGTTTGCCTCTAAGAGCAGGGAGCTTGAGGGTGGGGCTAGGAAGTCCCAACAAGAATAAAAGATCCTGCCTGCTTTCTACTGTTCTCTTAAAGCAGACTGTGCATAGACCTTTATCGTAGAACTGAACGTATTTTGCCAAACCTACAATCATTCATTTATTTATTTTGACCTAGAACAGGCTGGCTCAGAGAGGTGCCAAGGTAGTGATTCTTGAATGAATAAATATATTTCTTTCTGTGGCTTGAGACCTTTTCCCCTGATTCTGCTTTTCAGCTATTAATGATCTTCTGCTATTTAAGGATTTACTCCGTGTGTGTGTGTGTGTGTATGTGTGTGTGTGTGTGTGTGTGTGTACACTTGCTCATTTAGTAAAGAATTTGAAGCCACTTTTTAAGTAATAATCCTTTCAATTTTGTCATCTCCAGTCCTGGAAAACAGTAGTCCCTTGGTCTATCTCCAGAGAGTTTGCTGCTGAATATATTTACTAAAGTCTCAGGCAGCATCCCTAGACTTCAGGCTGGGTTTAGCAGGAAGCCGCCTTGGCATGGTCAGGTTCAAAGCTAGAGAAGCTCAGACTAGGGGAAGCAGCCACTGAGAATCTCAGGGCACTGAATTAGAGAAGTGCTGAGGACTCTAGTTATTCCTTCTCCACAGGATTTAAAGAAACTCTTGCCTTCAGATCCCCACCTCCCACCCCGTCTCCATCCGAGACAGTATATCCCTTGCCTGATACCAACTGTTGGCTTTTAGAATGCAGATATGAATAGCATTGTAAAGAAAGGCCTTGCTGAAATGGCTCTGATGGTGTACTATTTGCCCTTGTTTAAACTCTGCTGGGCTGTGAGCATGGGAATCTGGGAACTGGAAAAAGAAGAACTAAGATGTCCCCAGTGTTCCCACCTCTTGCTTTTTAGCTCAGTGATTGGGAGATTGGCAGCCAAGGACACGTCTTTAACTGGGCTGGTCAGTAGAGGGTCCTCAGCCAGGATTGACATAAACTTCCCTCCCAAAGCTCTGCAGCAGAAATAGACTCTAAGCTCCATGAGGACAGTGGCCATATCTTTACCCCCAAACTGAAGTATCAGCACATGCTTCAGAGCCTGGAGCCTACTTAGTAGATACTCAGTAAATATTTGCTGAATGAACCTGAACTCTAGGAGCTCACAAGCTGGTTGGGGAGGTAGGCAACATGTAAACAAATAAATACTTGAGGGAGTTCCCGTCGTGGCGCAGTGGTTAATGAATCCGACTAGGAACCATGAGGTTGCGGATTTGATCCCTGCCCTTGCTCAGTGGGTTAACGATCCGGCGTTGCCGTGAGCTGTGGTGTAGGTTGCAGATGCGGCTTGGATCCCGCGTTGCTGTGGCTCTGGCGTAGGCCGGTGGCTATAGCTCTGATTCAACCCCTAGCCTGGGAACCTCCATATGCCGCGGGAGCGGCCCAAGAAATAGCAACAACAACAACAACAAAAGACCAAAAAATAATAAGTAAATAAATAAATAAATAAATAAATACTTGAAAATTATTATGATTGTTTGAGGGAGAAAGAACAGACTGCTATAAGAACAAATACTTTAGATGATATGGTGAGGAGGACAAAAGAAGTGACGTTTGAACTGAGATCTGAAAGATGAGAGGGAACCAGCCACTTGAAGAACAGGGAGAGGTAGATAAATAGGACACGCTCTTAAGCTCCTGGCCAGTTAATAGTAATGCCGAGGAGGAAGTCGAAGTCTGCCTGCCTATTTATCTTGATTCTTGTAGGCTATTTGTAGAAAAAAGAAGGGGTCTACTGTTGATTCATGGTTAGTCTGTTCACTGCTGCCCCCACCCCTCGCTGTTCCTTACATATCCAGCTTGGTTTTATAATGCTAGTGTTACAGCCTAGTGTTACAGGCTGGCAATCAAAGGCTCCAGTGTGTGTTTGGCCATAAGAACAATTATTTGTTTATGTGTCTGACTCCCCAACCAGACTATGAGCTCCTTGAAGGCAGTGAACTCCGTCTAATCCTTAGGACATAGCACACTATCTGGTAGAGTCAACAATTTTGTTTAATGACTGAATTGGTAATACAGTTAATATTTACTGAGTGCTTTCTGTGTGCCAGGTGATATAGTGAACACTTTACATGAGTTATCTCATTTAATTCTCAAAATTGCTCTAAAATGCAGGTAGTATTCTTATTCCCATCATGCAATTGAAGAAACTAAGGCTTAGGGTCTGAGTATCAGCAATTCAACTCCAGCTCCCACATTGTTTTGCCAAATTCGAGTGCTTCTGGTTGCCTTGAAATAGCTGAGATTGCTTGGAACTCTCAACGTAGCCGAATGAATGTGTGAATGATCTTATTTAACAATCCTTATGACAATCCTCATTGATAGGCTTATTCTACTCATTTCATGGAGAGAAAATTGAGGCTCAAAGAGACTACGACAATGGAGTTCCCGTCGTGGTGCAGCAGAAAAGAATCCAACTAGGAACCATGAGGTTGCGGGTTCGCTCCCTGGCCTCACCCAGTGGGTTAAGGATGCGGCGTTGCTGTGATAGGTTGCAGACACAACTTGGATCCCGCGTTGCTGTGGCTGTGGTGTAGGCCAGCAGCTGTATCTCCGATTGGACCCCTAGCCTGGGAACCTCCATATGCCAAGGAAACGGCCCTAAAAAAAAAAAAAGCAAAAAAAATAATAATGATAAAAAAAGAGACTATGACATTTAACCACAATCATGAAAAGAACATGTAAGTGGTTGGCTTATTTTCAAAGCTAAGCCCATGAGACTAGGTCCTGTGCTCGGACCCCATTCCGTGCTAACTCCAGACACCCAGCCACCAGGCAAGAATCTGCTCCACTGACTGTGTTAAAATTCTTTAAAAGTTGTCCAAGCCTGTCGAGAGCCTGAGGGTCTATTCCTGAAAGAGGGCACAGTGTAGGAATAGGCAGAGGAGAGTAGGAGAGTAGAGACTTTATCTTTTTAAAAACCAGAGATATATAATTCACATACCATAACAATTTACCAGAAAGTAAACACCAAAAGTGTATAATTCAATGGTTTTACAATATTCACAAGGTTGTGCAACTGTAACTACTAGCTAATTCCAGAGCCTTTTCATCACCCCCAAAAAGAAACCCTGTACCCACTTGCAGTCATTTTCCTTTCCCCATGCCCCCCAAGTCTTAGAAATCACTAATCCACTTTGTCTCTATGTGGATTTACCTATCCTGAATCTTTCACACAAATGGAATTATGCAATATATGGTTTTTTTGTGTCTGGCTTCTTTCAGTTAGCATTATTTTCAAGGTCCATTCATTGAAGCAAGTATTAATACTTTATTCCTTTTTATAGCTGAATAATATGCCATTATATGGATATACCACATTTTGTTTATTCATTCATCAGTTGATGGACTGTTGGGTTCATAATAACCACTTTGGGGTTATTATGAATAAAGCTACTATGAACATTCATGTATAAATTTTTTTTTTTTTTGGTCTTTTCTAGGGCTGCACCCACGGCATATGGAGTTTCCCAGGCTAGGGGTCGAATCAGAGCTGTAGCCGCCAGCCTACACCACAGCCACAGCAACGCAGGATCTGAGCCGCGTCTGCGACCTATGCCACAGCTCACAGCAATGCCAGATTCTTAACCCACTGAGCGAGGCCAGGGATCGAACCCACAACCTCATGGTTCCCAGTCGGATTCGTTAACCACCGAGCCACAATGGGAACTCCACGTGTATAAATTTTGTATGAATATGTGTTTTCACTTCTCTTGGGTATACACCTAGGAGTACAATTGCTGGGTCATATAGTAACGCTATATTTAACTTTCAGAGGAACTGCCAAATTGTTTTTCTTCTATTAATGAACTTTTTACATCAAAGTATAAGATGCAAACAGAAGAGTGCCCATATCATAAGCATACAACTGAAGAATTATTACAAAATGAACATAACCATGTCATCAGCACCCAAATCAAGAACTAGAAAATTTCCAGCACTCAGTACCTACTACTTCCAAAGGCTCACTGTTCTGACTTCTTTTCTTCTGTCCTTTATGATAGATTAATTTTGTCTGTTTTCAACTTCATATAAATGGAATTATGTGGCATGTACTCTTTTGTGTCTAACTTTTTCTGTCAACGGAATTTTAATGAAATTCATCCATGTTAGCAGTACCTTAATTTTCATTTCTGTATAATATTTTGTTGTAAGTCTATGCCACCGTTTAGCCATTTGTGTTGGATGTTTCATAGTTGTACGTATGTTTAGATTTTGTAGATATTTCCAGTTTTCCAAAGTGACTATATAAGTTTATACTCGCACACGCAGTGTATGAGGGTTCTAATTGCACCACATCTTTGCCAACAATTGTACTTTCTGCCTTTTTCCTTTTTGCCATTATAGTGACTGTGGAGTGGTAACAAATTATGATTTTCTGGAATTCCCGTTGCGGTTCAGCAGAAACAAATGTGACTGGTATCCACTAGGATGCAGGTTCGATCCCTGGCCTCACTCAGTGGGTTAAGGATACGGTGTTGCCGTGAGCTGCAGTGTAGGTTGCAGATGCTGCTTGGATCCTGCGTTGCTGTGGCAGCTACAGCTCTGATTCAACCCCTAGCCTGGGACCCTCCGTATACCACAGGAGTGACCCTAAAAAGATAAAAAAAAAAAAAAAAATTGTGGTTTTCTAACTCGCCTAATGACTAATGAGGTTCTATACGTTTTCAGTAATTATTGCTATTGGTCATTTAGTTGTAACCAAGCCTTTTGTCAATTTTTTATTGGATTCTTTGTCTTCTTATTGATTGCTCTGAGTTCTTCAGTATTCTGAAAATAAGTCCTTTGTTGGTTATGTATGATGCAGGTACTTTCTGCCACTTTATAGCTTGCTTTTTTTTTTTTTTTTTTTTTTGCTTTCTTAATTGTATCTTTTGAGGAACAGAAGTTCCTAACTTTGTCATAGTCCAATTTGTCAATCTTTTCCTTTATGATTTGTGTCCTGTTAAGAAATCTTTGCCTACCTAATGTCATGAAGATCAGGCCCTTATCATGAGTGTGTGTGTGTGTGTGTGTGTGTGTGTGTGTGTAGATAAGGAAGCAGTGTGTTACCCTATAGAGTAACACTTCACGGGGTGGAGAGGACACTGTGTCACCTACCGGGAGCAGGCTGGGTGGGGGCAGGGAGCCTGTGAGATCACAGCCGTCAGGGGCTGTGTTCCCAGCTGTCAAGCGTGTAATGGAGAGTGAAAGAGAATCTTCTGGTGGTAGAGGTCCTACGGATAATACTACCAGGCCCTCTAAATCACCTCTGCGCCCTACAGACCCGGCTGACTGTCCTCTCTTCTCCACTAAAACGGGGGAAAACATGAAATATGTGCTCCTGTGGAGTGCTCATGGCACAGGACAGGGCTCACGCGCTTTCAGGGCCAGATGCCAGCGGTATAGCTGTGATTTTTGTTGTTGTTGTTAAACCTGATGCCTTTTACCGCTCTGTTTCATCTCTGTTTGCAGAGAGGCTGGTGAGGTGGCCGACTCTGAGAGTGGGGCTAAACTATCCTTCAGACTGGTTGTCCCCCGATGGGCCGGCCTGAGCCCCCTCCCTGAGCCAGAGCTGACAGGAGCTGCTTGTTCTTCCTGGAGAAGGAGCGGGAGTAGAGAAGGCAGGAATGGGAGTTGCTACTGCACTTTCTGAGGGGCTCTGAGGAGTCCTCCCCCCGCAGGAAACCACTCGCGTCCCCCCCAGCCCCTTGGCTGCTTGTTAGTTAGAAAGCCATGGTTTGTGCTGGGGCTGGGTGGGGCTTGGGGGACAGTTTAGGCTCTGGCTTTCCAAAGGGGAGGGGGTGGTTATGGAGCAAGCAAAGGGTCACAGCTTAGGCTGTACCATTTGCTTGTCACCTTGAGAAGTTCCACCTTGTCTAGCAAAACCTCCTTTCAGAGGCAGCCACCACAAAGGACTCTTATGAGAGCAGCAGCCCCTGCCCCCACCCTCACTTCCACTCCCTTTACCATTATTTTTCTTTGGGGGCAGAGCTGAGGGGCCTTCCTGCTTTGACTTGGAGGGGCTGTACTTATTTTAAAAAGAGATTTAGAGTCTAGAGCCTCCCCATACCAGAGATTTGTTTTTCTGATTTTCTAGCACGGTTGGAGGACGCCCCCCGGGTTAAGGAAGGCTTTCCTTCTCTGGAGGGTGTTTTGTCTTTTCCCTCTATCTGTCTCTTGGGCTATTTAGAGATTTAAGAAAGAAGGCAAGAGAGCTATATTCTAGTACCACCAGGTCTCAGAACGAGATCCACCTCCTTCTGGGGAGTGGGAGGTGGGGAATGGGAGGGAGACATGGATGTCTCATTGGGTGATTGATTTTAAGAGGCAATATATGTAGTGGTTCAAGTGTGTGTTCTGAAGGTTAGCTTCCTGCGCCTTCTGCTGCTTTCTAGCTGTGGCCTTGGTCAAGTTTCATAACCTCTCTGAGCCTGTTTTCTCATATATAAAATGAGAATGATTTTAGTACCTCCCTGATAAGGTTGCTGTGGAGATTAGTTGAAATACTGCATTGAAATGTTTGGCCTAGTGCCTAGCACATTGAAAGCATTCCAAAATGTTAATCTTACTAATATTATTCAAGCCTTCTGTTTGGCCCTCTCTTTCTTCCCATCTCCCTTCTCTCAGGCAGTTCGGGCCTCAAGCAGAACCAGAAAAATCTGACTGGTACATATGAAGAGGACTGGGCTTTAACTGTTTCGAACTCTGTATCTATCTTATCTTGACTGCATTTCCAGCACCATGAGGGAGAATGAGGCTGCAAAGCTATCCCATTTTGAAGGGCAAGCCACGAAGAAAGCGATGCAGTGATGTGCCTGGGCTGCAGGCACGCGTGCTTGAACGTCTGAGTGGATGCGCGTGTCCGTCCTCCCACCTTGTTTTAAAAGGGGAGAAGACTCAGGTGGACTCTCATTAATTGGCAAGGACTCAAACACAAGATTAAGCTCAGGCCTGTCTGTGTTTTTTCCTTAGCAGAGCCCAGCGCTGAATGGGTGGGTGCTGAGAATCCAGAAGCGGTGGGACAGGATGGCGAGGTCAGCCACAGCAGGGCACAGTGGTCAGGCCTTGCATGACACAGACCCAACAAAGCCAAAGCAGACCAAACACAGGGGCAGGTCGGCTGTCTCGTCGACTTCACACACCACCTCAAGGGCAGCGTGCCTTGTATCCTTACAGGGCTGGGTCCCTCCCAAGTCACCAGGGTTTGTGTTGGGTGACCTGAGAGAACTCAGAGGGCACTCCATGAGGGCCAACACAGAGGGGCCCCTTAGGGTTGGATCTTGCCTGAAGCACCTCATCCAAGTGAGCTGCTATGGAAAAACGTCAAACGCCACGAAGGGAGAATAAGCTAACTGCTTTTTAAAAACCCGGCCATCACCACCACCTCTCTCTTCTCTGTGCTGTTAACTTTTTTCTCTCGGACTCTCAGATTCATCTCTGTGAGATGAATCCCATCAAAAACATATGGCTAACTATTTTACTTTAAAATGGAAATTCCAGAATTCCTGACAGGGCGCAGTGGAAACAAAGCTGACTAGGAACCATGAGGTAGTGGGTTCAATCCCTGGCCTCGCTCAGTGGGTTAAGATATCTGGTGTTGCCGTGAGCTGTGGTGTAGGTCACAGACGTGGCTCAGATCCCATGTTGCTATGGCTGAGGCATAGGCCAGCAGCTGTAGCTCCAATTCTACCCCTAGCCTGGGAACCTCCATATGCTATAGGCGCGGCCCTAAAAAGCAAAATAAAATAAAATAAAAAATAAAATAAAATAAAATGGAAATTCCATAGCAGAGCTTCTTGCCCAGGCAACACCGGGGCACAGGAGAGGGTGGTGAGAAAGGGTTCCCGGTGGAATGATAGTTGGATGAGCTGGGCATTGGTGGAATACTTTAGCTAACATTTTTCAGAGTCAGCTGTTTGTGCTTTATGTGCTTTTGGAATGAGAAGCTTTACTGTCTCCACCGTTACACGTACCGCCTCCCCAGAACAGAGGGTGAGGAGGTTATAAGTGAAATCTTAGCCTCCTGGGTAGGTCCTGAACATTGGGAGAATAAGGCAGACCTTTGAGAGGCGACAAGAGCATTTAGGGGGAGATCAGGAGACATAATTTATATGGAGCAGGAGACCTTTACATGTACTATCTCATATAATCCTTCTGTCAGTCTCAGAAAAGTAGGTATTGGTTTCCTCATTGTTCTGGTGAGGAAACAGAGGCTAAGAGAGGTTAGTAACATAGATGCTAATGGGAAAAGCAGGATTTAAAGCCAGGATCTTGGCTCAGAAACTGAGGATTGGACTCATATGTGGACAGTGAACTACCCACAGGTTATTGGCTAGGTTTCTGTGACCGTATCCCTCCTGACCTGGGCTTTGACCAGTCACTGAATTGTTAGCAGATCATGTGCTTTGGGATACGGTGGGGAAAGTTTAATAATTGGGTGAGACCCTGGTTTCCCCAGGCACTAGGAGGTTAAGGCATTTCTTGAGCCTCCTTTGCCTTGCAAAGGGAGGACTAGCCATTCCTTGGGTACTTATTCTACCCTCTCATGTAATCTTTTCATGAACTCTATGATGGAGATATTATTAGTCTCAGCCCTCCCTCCCTGCCCTCATATCTACCCAACTCTCTGTCTTTTTTCTCTCTCTTAAAATAAAACATTGGTTAAATATAATGACTTGCTCAAAGTGTCACAGTTAGCAAATGGAAGACCTTAGGTATGAGTCCAAGGTCTTTGAGACTCTAAAGCCAAGGGTTAACACTTGTTTCTACTTCTCTGTTTTTCTGAGACTTTTTTCCCCTAATTCCCGGATAGTTTTGCTTCTTCGCTTTTGAGTGAGAAGCCACTTTCAGCTTTCTCTTTTTGAACTTTTTGATATTTCCCTTAGGCATTGGCTTCGCCTTTCCCACTGGGTCTCCCTCTTTTCCCACTCAAGCTGGGTCTGTTGTGGACCAGGGCCATTTCAGGTTCTCTCCGATTTCATTTTAGGTTTCTGGATCATCCCTCTGTAACATCTACCTTATGCCCTGGAGTAGAGTTATCTTTGACTCCTCTGACATCCTACACCTAATGCATCAGCAAACCTGTTGGCCATACCTTTAAATATTTCCGGAATCTCGTCACTTCTCACCACCTCTACTGTTGCCGCCCAGGCCAGGCTACCATCATCTCCCACTGCTGTTATTGTAGTAGCCTCCCAACAGATCCACTGACTTCTTGTCTTTCTGCATTCAAAGCGATCTTTTAAAAAAAATTTTTAGATCATTTTTAAAAATTATAGTTGACAAAAAAAAAATTGGAGTTACTGTCGTGGCGCAGCAGAAACGAATCTGACTAGGAACCATGAAGTTGCTGGTTTGATCCCTGACCTCGAACAGTGGGTTAAGGGTCTGGCGTTGCCGTGAGCTGTGGTGTAGGTCGTAGAGGTGGCTCGGATCTGGCTTTGCTATGGCTCTGGTGTAGGCTGGCGGCTATAGCTCCGATTAGACCCCTAGTCTGGGAACCTCCATATGCCGCTGGTGTGGCCCTAGAAAGAGAGAAAGACAAAAAAAAAAAAAAAAAAAATTATAGTTGATTTACAGTGTTGTGCCAATTTCTGCTGTAAAGCATAGTGACCCAGTCATACATATTCATACCTTCTCTTTCTCATACTGTCTTCCATCATGGTCTCTCCAAAAAGATTGGATAAAGTTCACTGGAAGTGATATTTTTAAAATGTAAACCAGATCACTTCACTCTTCTGTTTATCAACTCTAATGGCTTCCCATCTTAAAGAATAAAAGATCATATGTTACCTTATTTTGTGACTTCAAGTAAACACACAGACACATATCCACATACCTGCCAGGCTCTTCCTCTGTTATAGGGTGACCATCTAATTTATCATCCAGGAGTCCCCGTTGTGGCGCAGTGGTTAGCGAATCCTACTAGGAACCATGAAGTTGTGGGCTCGATCCCTGGCCTTGCTCAGTGGGTTAAGGATCTGGTGTTGCTGTGAGCTATGGTGTAGGTTGCAGACGCAGCTCAGATCCCATGTTGCTGTGGCTCTGGCATGGGCATGGGCCGGTGGCTACAGCTCCGATTCGACCCCTAGCCTGGGAACCTCCATATGTCAAAGGAGTGGCCCAAGAAATGGCAAAAAGACAAAAAAATAAATAAATACATAAATAAAAATTTTAAAAATTTTTAAATAAAAATAATTTATCATCCAAATGGGGACACTTATAAAAGAGAAAAAGACCTCTATTAATAAATGACAATAAGCATAAACTGAGACTGACCCAGGCAAACTGGGAGTCTGGTCCCTTGATCTAGAGTGCTGCGTGGATCGTTCTCTCACTTCCCTTTAGGTCTTTTTGAAGTGTCACCTCTCAGTGAGGCCTTCTTTGACCTCCATTTAAAACTGCAACACATTCCTGTCCTATCCCACAATGCCTGCACTGATTTATTTTCCTCTGTGGTGCTAACACCATCTGATAGAGTATATGTTTGAATTAGCTATGTTTGTTATTGGTCTCTCCTCTCTATCTTTTTTAAAATTTTTAATTTCTTTTGTTTCTTTTTTTTATTATTCTTTTTTTATTTTTTTGGTCTCTCCTCTCTAGAATGTAAACTTCAGGAGGCAGGGGATTTTTATCTCTTTTCTTTTTTTTGGTCTTTTTGCTATTTCTTTGGGCCGCTTCCTCGGCATAAGGAGGTTCCCAGGCTAGGGGTCGAATCAGAGCTGTAGCCGCTGGCCTATGCCAGAGCCACAGCAACGCGGGATCCGAGCCGTGTCTGCAACCTACACCACAGCTCACGGCAACGCCAGATCGTTAACCCACTGAGCAAGGGCAGGGATCGAACTCGAAACCTCATGGTTCCTAGTCGGATTCGTTAACCACTGCGCCACGACGGGAACTCCTTTTATCTCTTTTCAATAAAGTATACACCCAGCATCTACGCTGAACACAGCAGTAGATCATCAGTAAATATTTGCCAGGGGATAGTGGAGGAAGGAATTCTGTTCTGAAGTCTTTCTCTTTGGAGTCCTTTTTCTAAATCACTTTTTCTTGCTCCTTTCTATTTATTTTGGTAACCCTTTGGTAACCTGAGACCTTAGAAAGATTACCAGTGTGCTCTTACCCTTAAGAGGAGCTAACAATGAAATTTTCCATGATTTTCTAGCCTGAGACGTGGCCCCTAGGGAAGGAAGTTTGTATCCAGGACAGCAGTTTACTACATTGCAGGAGGGAGGGGAGGATTCCTGCCCTTTCAAAGTCTCATGGTAAGGGCCCTGCCCTGGCAGTTATGATATTGTGACGATATTGTGACGGTCGGTCGGTGTCAGGGCCTTGGGGCTGTGCCAGTTTCTGGGGCTGGTACCAGAACCGAAGACCTACTCAGGGCAGATGCAGGGAGCTCCAGTTTGCTCATTTCCCCTTTTCTCTTCTGTCTCTTTAAACCTGGATACTTCACCGGTGGGTCCCTACTGAGCAGAGTCAGCAGTATATCAGGGTCTGGCCTTTCCTTACTCAGCATCATGAAGGTTTCTTTTCTGAAGTAGCCTCAGAGGAAAGGAGGGATGAGATGGGAGTTGGGAGGGGGGTGGGATCAGACCTTTTGCTTCCAGTTGAAAGTGGCAATTGGGATTATTTCAGCAGATCCTGTTGGGACCAGAGGGTAGGAGGTGGGGTCTTAGAATTTCCAGACCACAAAGAGTGAGATTTAGACTCAATGAAGATGGGAGCTGCTGCTAAAGGAGGAGAGTATGGGGCCTAGGAACCAAGATGGGCTGCCATAGAGGCAAGAAAGGGAAATAAAATGCCCTTTATGTTTCCCGTAACTTTGGTTTTCCTAATGCTGCTGATATGGCCCTATAGCAGGGACCAAAGTCCTAGTGAATTGGTGGTGGGAGACAGACATAGCTATTAGAGACAGGAGAGTGATGTCACTTTTGTGACTATAAAGTAGTCATGGGAGGAGCTGTAAGTCATAAAGAGGTTCTCAGTGTAGCAGGAAGCCTAAAAAGGGAAACCTGGAGGAAACTTCTGATTCTTCACCATTGTATCGGCAGTAGTTTAAAGCCAAGGAAGCCTTGGCAAGCAGTTGATAGCAGAGAAAGCCACTTTCCTTTGTGAAGCAAAGGAATTCCCATAATTAATTCAGAAAAGTCCTCTGCAGTTTGATGGATATGAATTTAGCCCTCCAGTCTCATTTCCCATGAGCCACATCCACCTGCCCTGTCTTTTTCACACTTTTGTGCCTCAGTTGCTTCCACCACATTCAAAGTCTAACCTTGCAAAGGCTTAACTCGATGTCACCACCTCTGAAGCATTTCACAGGACTCTCAGGCAGACTTTGTCCCTTTCTTCTTCTCTGGGTTCTTATTACCCTTTGTTTATAACTCTGTTATAGTATAATGCTTGTAAAAAAAAAAAAAACATACGCAGGTTCCTGCTGCTATCTGAAAGTAGAGCATTCCTATGAAAGCTTTTGTAAGCTGAAGTGGCCTAAAGTGAAGAGGCAATTACTTTTTTTGGCAAAAGTGAGGATCTTTGAATTTCTCCCAGTTAGTGAAAACAGGTACTCATGAAGGCTTTTCCTAAAAGCAAAGTGGCATAAAGCAGACACCTGCATCTGCCTCTCTCCCATGTGAATGTACACTCTTCGAGGCAGGGTGTGCGATTCATTTATCTTTGTTCTAACTCCGAGCCATTCTGAGGAGAGAAGGACTGGAACGTCCGCTTCCCCTCCCCCGGCCTCAGAGCGCCTGGCGCATGGTAGAATCTCAATCACTTTTCTTCTGAGTAGAATTGATTCTGGGGTTAATCCGATGAGCATATTATACAGTAGACTGACCTGGCTCTTCTTCCCCTACCCATTCTGGGCAGTGACCCGCTTGTGGCTGGTACACCCTGCTCCTGGCTCAGGTGTACTTCTAGCAGGGGGCACTGCTATTTGCTTTTCTTGGTCCTGACTCCAGCTTCTCCCTTTGATCTCTGCTGCCCGCCCCAGCTAGCCCCTGCCATTGTCCTGCCCAGGGAGCTAATGTTTCTGCTTCCCAGGCTCAGGCCTCGCCACCTCTCTCCCCTAGCGTGCTCTAAGCATGCTGCCCAAGTGATCAGTGATGATGGGGAACTGCTAGGATAGGATTAAGGGGACAGCCCTTCAGCCCCCAAAGGATTCCAGGTAGGGCTGCCTCCTCCTTTATCTGCTCACTTTTTTCTTGTCCCCTAAGGGACCTTGTTCCTGAGCTGGATGGGAATCTAGGCAGATGACCTGTGAGGTAAGGGATTAAGGGTTGTAATCCTAGGGAAGGCTGTACTGCCCTTTAGACTAACATCAAAATTCTGTGGTTTAGGGAGTTCCCGGTGTGGCTCAGCGGGTTACAAACACAACTAGTATCCATGAGCATGCGGGTTCAATCCCTGGCCTTGATCAGTGGGTTCAGGATCCAGCGTTGCCATGAGCTGTGGTGTAGGTCGCAGACACGGCTCAGATCATGTGTTGCTGAGGCTGTGGTGTGGCCCGCAGCCTCGGCTCTGATTTGACCCCTAGCCTGGGAACTTGCGTATGCCATGGGTGTGGCCCTAGGGGAAAAAATATTCTATGGTTGAGAGAAGTAAATAGGGTAGTCTTTTCATGTGGGGGTTCTGAGGCCAGATTGTCTGGATTCTAATCCTGTTCCAGCACTTACTACCTACGACTGTCAGCAGATGGGGTCACACGCACGCCTGCCATGCTCCTTCATTCGCACAGACTTATTGAGCTCTCCTGTGGGCCAGGTTGTTCTAGGTACCAGGAAAATAGCAGTGAATAAGACAAAATGGATTAATACATTTAATACCGACAACAGTGTCTGGCACAGAGTAAATATGTGGGAAGTGTACCCAATATTCTCTTCTTAGTACTTTTCTGAGAATAGACCCTCAGGTGGGATGACCTTTGGCAGCAACTGCAGGACCAGATCTCGCTGAGAAGGGGAATCATGAAGGGCTAAGATGCACATTCAGGATTGGGACTAGCTTTAGGGGCCTTTTATTTCCACCACTTCGTCCTGAAACTAAATACATGAACTGGTTAAAGGTCACCCTGGAAATGTGATGAGGAGATGACCCTGGCCTGTGTTTAGATTCTGCCCAGCCCCTTTGTACAGCAACACACTGCCTACCAAGCTGCGTGTGAATGACCCTGGGGAGGCCCGCGTGAAGGGAGATCCCAGAGACATGAGAGATGAGGGCGGAGAAGAGCCATTGGCCTCTCGGCTGTCAGGGCTCTCTGGCCATAGAGCAGAGGCCCTTCTGCTGGAGGTGGTGGCCTGGGGGTTGGAGAGCTGAACTTGGGAAGGAGAGTGACGTGAGGTGGAGGCACGTGGCCTGTTTCAGTTCGTTCCTCAGGGAAGGCTGCTGAAGAGGGAGGGCGGTGATACTCCTAGTGTGATTACAGCTGGAAGCAAAGTCTGCCCTCAAGGCTCCTGATTCATTGTCTGTGGTTTCCAGTGAAAGTCCAAGACTGACCTAGTCTTTATGTGAGTAGGGTTGGAGCGGAAATCTAGGTTACATTTCCTGGGGATCAACAAGGTTTTTTTTAAGCTACCACCAGGCTCAGGGAAAGAGCTGTATGGTCCGACTCTATGGTTCAGCATCTGCTTCGCTGCTCCTCCCACTTTCTCTCTTCCGTCCTTCTCCCACAGTGGTTTTTCAGAAATGAATGCCCTTAGGGCACAGAGAGAGTGCCCTTGACATGAGATGTGGGCCAATCCAGGATTCTTGGGTTTGTTCCCATGTGAGCTGCTGGCATGGCTTCCCTTGGAGACCTGCTCACTTGGCCGGGAACCATGGCAATTTGCATGCATAGGGACAGATGAAGTAGTTCTGGGCCCTTTCCAAGATTCTGAAGTACAGCCAGGTTTGGGTCCACTGGACACCATACTCTTTCATCTCATTTTTATTGCACTTTCTCCAGTCTTCAGCTGTTACTTCAGCTCAGTTCAGCCAAGTGTATGAAACTTGAACTAGGTAAAGCATTTCGCTGTGGGTATAAATCCACAATTTATTCCATAGTGAAGGAAGCAGATAAATGTAGTGTGATTATAGCAGTGTTACTCAACTTTTCATCATCACTTCCCTGAGGAACGTTCTAAGATATTTTTTCTTAATCATCCCCCCTCAGAAAATTTTAATACCACAGATATACCAAAATCATACTTGACTCTTTTTTTTTTTTTTTTTTTTTTTTTTTTTTTTTTTTTTTTTTGGTCTTTTTAGGGCTGCACCTGCAGCAGATGGAGGTTCCCAGGCTAGGGGTTGAATTGGAACTGTAACTGCTGGCCTACGCCACAGCCATAGCAGATCAGAGCTGTGTCTGCAACCTACACACCACAGCTCACGGCAACACTGGATCCTGAACCCACTGAGCGAGGCCAGGGATCGCACCTCTGTCCTCATGGACACTAGTCGGGTTCATTAACTGCTGAGACACGACAGGAACTCCTGCAAAATTATGTTTCTGTACTCTGTGTGTATCTGTGCTTTATGCTTTAAAAGAGTAAGACTTTCTCACCCCTCCTCCCAAGAGTAAATTTCGTCTTCCCCATCTTGGGGGAAATGTCACCCCCATTGTGAGTTCGTGGATTATGGTAAAGCACAGTGGGATTCATAAGGAGTATAAAATGGTGAGCAAGCCCCCAGAGCTTTGTAAACTTGGCTGCTCCCATCGCCTTTGACTGAACATCATAGCTCCATGATTCAGTTTTGTCTCTCAGACTATCATTCCCATTTTGCTCTCTTTCCCCTTTCCTAGATTTCATCCCATTTCTCTCTCCAGTGTAGAAGTTTAGGAGTGAATTTAATTAAAATAGTAATCTGTGCAGCTCCAGGACAATTTAGGGAAGATGATTTCCTAAGGCAGTCCTCTAGGAGGTCATCCTTTTGGAAGAACAAACCTAGAGACCTACAGGATATTCAAGGGGAAATTCAAGAGACCTAGGTATTGAGGGAAATAAAGATATGTATTTGGAGTTGCCTTTCAGAGGAGAAGACTCCCAAGAGGTGTTATATTGGTCCCAGTAGGTTTGGCTTATGGAATCCTATACTGGATCTAACTTCTCTATATAAATTCTTTTAGGGGCTGATGCCAATTCTGCCAGTGGGATAGCGAGTTTCATTTCTCCTACAACACCATGTAACCAATAATAGCATCTCCTGTACCTTATAGAAACTACCAGAGGCATGCAGTGTTGGTGATGGAAGACCTTTTGTCACAAATCTACAGAGTCTGTATATGGCAGTCACCAGACAAGAGATCCAAGTGGGACAGGAGCATCAAGGCACAGGTGAGTAGCTCCAGAAGTACTCAGTCTTCTGGGGGTTAGTTAGGGTCTAGGTTTGTGCTGTCCAGTATGGTAGCTCTAGCCATCTGTGACTATTTAAATGTAAATAGTAGAAATTAAATAAAATGAAAAGTTAATCTCTTCATTTGCATATTTCAAATGCTCCGTAGCCGTGTATGGCCAGTGGCTACCAAGGTGGACAGTGGAGATAAAGAACATGCCATCACTGTAGAAAGTTTTATTAGGACTGGTCTAATGCTTAGGAGAATTAGTGAGAGGAACAGGAGAAAGACGGAGACAGGCAGGCAATATGTAGAAAAATTAGCTGTTTGGGGTCAGGGAAACCCTCATCCTGCATGGTTAAAGGGGGCCTGGGGACGCTTCCTAATAGAAACAGGGCCTTCCAAAAGGTAGTTGGAAGTGGATCTTCTTCTATTTATGTATTAATCCCAAGGCCTGGCATTTATCAGAATGCTGGGTAAAAGCTAATGCCTTCCTGGTAAGAAGGTGGCATAATCATTCATCATTATCCTCCCTTGATCTTTTGATTTCAGGAGATCCCCAGACCTCAAGCAGTACCTCCTCCCAGGATGCCAATGGCCAGCTTCTGAACCAGCCAGAGGAGCCAGTCTCCTCAGCACCATCCCTCCCAGTGCCTGAGAAGGAGCCCACAGTAAGTCACGAGCAGCATCCTAGATAGCATTTCAAGAGCTGGAGGAGTGTCTGCACCTAAAGCCTCCAAGCCAGTGGTCCCTGGAATTGTCACCTAGTTGACACTGTCTTCACAACAATGGGGGATATTTGTGACCAGGGGTTTAAATTGTAGATTTCTAGATGGAGAGTCATCGTCTTCTGCATCTTCCTTTTGCTCTCTCCTCACTGCAGTTCTTCCGAATGATGGACCTTGGCTCCTTTTCTCCCGTAACTGTACTTTCAGTGATGGTCCATGAGGTTGTCGCCTAGAGGAAAAGGGATGTGCACATCTCCTGCCCAGAGGGTTATATCACTTCACTGCTTGACATGGACTTCCAAACACCTGCATCAGCCACCTTAACCTAAGCCCTAGGAGGAAGGAAGTTCCTTTCCTAACTGAAAACCTCTATTACCTTGGGCTTCCTTTTTTCTAGGTTACTTCAGGACCCATGCAGAGACCTCAGCTGTTGAAGGCCAAGAGGAAGAAGCTAAGGGGACTCTTCAGCTAACCTGTCATTGTCTCAACTCCTAAGAATGGATCTGGAGAGTAGTCTCCTAGTGTCACCTTGAAAGGAGCACCCGTGGCAGCAACATCTCTGACACAGAGTTATACAGTTAGGGACCCCACTGTAAGGGCAAGATAACTGAAGTTCATGTTGGCAGGCATGGGTACTGTCAACTGAGGGAATGCTGGCTCCAACACATCAGGCACTGGCCTTCCCTGTCAGAGTGGAAGCCAGTCTCTGGGAACCCTATACCCTCCTCTCTTTTGCTGGAGGTTCTCTAGACCCAGGATCTACCATGGACTTTTAGGTATATGGGGCAGGTCAGCAAAAAGGCACAACATGCTTTGGAAGCCTTGTCTACTTTTCTTGAGAGTCCCTAGCCAGTCCCAGATGCTTCTCCAAGACCCTTTTCTCTCTTGAGCATGAAATACAAAGCATTCACACTCCCCTGCTTTTGTGATTGCTTATCTGTGGAACACATGACCAACCCACTTCCCTTTACTGGGTCCCACCCCGTAGTTGTCTCTGAATGAAGTCTAGGCCCTTGGTCCAATCCTTCGGATTCTTCTTACACTTCTATCCCGCAGTGTGCTAATCCTCGATTCGGGAGCCTTGATCTTGAGACCTTTCTCCATGGTAGGAACAAGGCAGAACAGATGGCTTTTGCTCTCCTTGGTCCAGCTTGACATGGAGTGTGTTTTGTCTGTTTAGTCCGTTTACAAGGCATAGACAACAGGTTAAACCATAATATGGGATTGAAATTACAAACAGCTCAGAGCCTTAGGGCCAAGTTAGTTTCCCAGAGTGGGAGCAAAAGGAATTTTACTTTCTCATCCTTTACTTCACTTCAAATAACGTAATAATTAGAAGAACTAGAAAAGACAGGATGACAGGGGACAGGAAATGGCCACAGGAGTTCTATATGAAATAGGCAGACTCTTAGACAGTTAGAAAGTCTACCCTTTGGACGAATCCAGAAAGATTTAGCAGAGCAGGATTGGCAGAGTTCCTTGGCCTTCTCTGCTAGGTTTTCTTTATAGGTAAGACCTGAAACTTTACCTTGAAGAGACAGGAAGGAAAGTAGAACTCATGTTTGCTGGGAGCTGTTAGGTAGAGAAAGGGGTCAGGGACGGAACCACAGAGGCCTTTTCTGATTTATTTACTTAGTGACAGTCAAATGCCTCCTTGTCCACATACCCTCTCTAGTGGAGACTGGTGTTGCTGTCCTGATGGCAAGTCTTGGGGGGAAAAGGACAACCCAAGTAATGATAAACTAATAATGATTATAATAATAATAATAAACAACTGCCATTTATTGAGCAGTTAATGGATACCAGCTACTCTAAAAATGCCTGACATTGAATCCTCACAGCATTGTATGAGGAAGATACTGTTAACCCACTAGGGATTGAAGGAATTAAGTGACTTATCAGAGGTCACACAGCTGATAAGTAACAGCCAAAATTTGAACCCAGACAGCTGAGTTCTGCTCTGCATTATTATACACATTACTGAAAACATTTTCCAGAAAGGATATAAAGTCCTTCTTTCCTGTCTTCAGCCATGACCATTCCTCCCCTGTGACCCTACCTCTTTTCAAGAGGGTGTTCTCCTCCCTACCAGCTCTTCAAGGCAGGAACCTCAAAGGATGTCGGGACTCCCCACACTCGTTACCTGCTGGCAGAACCTGAGAGCTCCACAGGGCTCATTCCCAGTTCCTGCTGATAACTTTCTTTACCTCCAGATCAGTGCCCCAGACTGTGCCCTCATGGTGACTGTCATTGAAGTCAGTTGGGAACTGTGTAAAAACAGTCTATCAGGTGACTCACTTTGTTCTCAAGATAATTTATTGGCCATTGCCAGATAATTGGCTATTGCCAGATTTCAAGGTATGAGACCACATGGAAAATGGAGAGACTTCCTCAGCAAGCTGGGAGAAAAATAAAGATTCTTCACCCTGGTTAATCCCTCTGCCCTAAGAGCACAGTCTCAAGAGCAGGTATTTTTGATCAGAGGTGAGCAGGGGTTTACGAATCTCCTAAAATTGTAAATGAAATCCTAAGTGCTTATTTTTTTTTTTCATGTTCTCAAAAGAATGTGTGGCTTTTTTCAAAGGTTAAGGAAGAGTATGCCTACTGACATCCCCACACACTGCCCCTTGATCCCCAAAGGTGGGTGCTCCCACGGGGATATTGCTCAGACACACCCTAGAGAAACATTGCACCCCAATACCCTGCCTCAGGCTTTCTTGCCCTGAAGCTCTTGCCCCCCGAAGCCAGGGGTGGTGGTTGAAAATCATTCATCCCGGGGCAACTCCAGGGAAATCCCTGCCTTGACAAATGGGCCTAGCCAGGCTGTATTCCAGCCCTGCCCCCTGGCTGGGGCCCCTCCCTGAGGCCCCCAGCCTAGCCCAACCCCCACTCCACATGCACATAAAAGGGTCGAATTCTCGTGGCTGCTCCATAAATTTTATTCCGTAAATATTAGTTTTCCCTGTGTTTAATAAAGCAGTGGCCCGCCTCCCCGCCTACCCGCCCGCTCCCCGGGGCCGGGGCTGGGGCCAGGGCTGGCTGGTGGGAGAAGGGACTCTTTCAATTGCTTTGGAGTATTTTTAGAAAAAAAAATAATATAAGGTGGTTTACAGGAGCAAGCCAGCAAACCAGGAGCAGGACTAGGGACCTCGAGGAAGTTCCTGCAGGAACTTGACCTAAAAAATAGAGAAATAGCGCCACCTAGGCTGCAAGGCCTATTTGGCCGGGCGGGCTGGCTCACCCCTCCCCCACCGTCAGCCGGGACAGGCCAGGCCTTTGCTGGGAGAGAAATCGTCACCCCTCAGCACTCCAGCTGGGCAGCACCTCCACTCCTCGGGCTTCACCAGGGCTTTCCCAGCAGCCCTGAGGGCAGGGCCCAAGCCAGGTCCTGGAAAACGCCATGAGGGCCACTCTGTTCTGTCCCAGTCAGCCCAGCTCCCAGATCAAGGAGTGTTTCCAAAGGGTAGTAAAGTTATTGCAAAGGGAAGAAGGCGCTTCTCGTCCCTGTCTGCCCACTGAATCCTGCGGAGCCAGCCCTGGGGTGTGAGGTAGCAGAGTGGGATCTGTGCCCCTGTGCTCTGGACTTGGGAAGAATCGGCTCCTGTCAGGCCCAGACCCTTCCATGGGTCCGAAGTAGTTCACCTTCAGGGAGCACTGGGGGTGGGGGTGGGGGGGCTCAAGTCTCCCCGAATGCTCAGCCCACAGCGCCTTGATGTTACCCCGCGGCCCGTCTGAACTCCCTTTTCTTGCTTTGCTGTTTGTTGGAACTCCCCATTTTCAGAAGCCCTTTCCTCCTCCTTCACCCTGGTCCCCTGGGAGATAAGGGGCCCGTGTGTCATCCTGCGTACAGAGATGGCGGGAGTGGGGTGGGAAGAGGCTGTGCCTCTTCTCTCATCCTGGGTTTGGTCTTGGTCTTGACGTTGTCATCAGGGGCATTTCCTTCTCTCCAATTCTTCTGTCCTTCATTTCCTCCTATTTACGAAGCTAAGAGGATTTGCTCCAGAGACTCTCAGGGAGACCTCAGGTCCTCTTAATTACCCTTCCTCGTGGTGTGGTAAACTCACTTTATCGTCCTGCCCATCTTCTCGCTATTTGTGCTATTAATATAATCAGTGTTTACATACTCATTTCCTCTGTGCTGTTTCTCTTCATCCTTACACTGGCTTATAGTCTCGGAGGACAGGGTTAGTCTTTAACACTAACTCTAAATGTATCACCAGGCTGGTGTCATGCTACTAAAGGGTGCAACTTTATGTTAACTGGGCTTTTCATACAATCACAATATGCTGTTTGAGCTCTACCCAGAAGTATTTCTCTGTCTTCCACCTTTCCTGAAGAAGGAACAGTTCAAAAGCAGTAAGCGACCTTCTACAGGGCAGCCACCAGACTCAGAGCTCAAGCTCCTTGGTTCCTAGTCCCTGGCACCGAAATGAGTAAATGTAGTGGATTCTGTAGGGCACTTGGATACAGAGAGACACGCTGGAAGAGAAGGGCGCCCACACTGGGGAGGGAGGGTTTTCCTTAGCTGCCGGGACCTCCTGGAAGCTGTTCCTCCTTGTCAAGGGCTCCTTAAGGCTCTTTTTCTCTCCTGGTCTCTTGGACGGGGCTCCAGAAGATCCCACCCTGAGGCGAACCAGTCAGAGGGAAAGGGACCCTAGGGGATCCTTCTCTCCTTGAGGATCTAGAAGCCCGTCTATCCTGTATCTTCCATCCCAGACCCATCAAGGAACACTTTCTCGTCTCCTGAGCTTTGCTTTATGGTGGCCTTTATGCTTCCCCTCAATTCTGGGGTCTCATTTTTCTACCCTGGCACAGGAGAAGTCATGAGGTAGCACCAAAACGTTCTGGCAAAAATCTCAGTCCCTTGGAAGCTATGACATCCTACCTGCTTGCAGTTACTCTGTCCAGGAACCCAGCAGATTTTGCTATACTTTCCACCCTCCTGGACCCTTTGAGTAGGTACTAGCCTCTCGGCATTTAACTCTCCTGGGTTTCTGAGGATCTGGGCCAGCCTAGGGGAACCCGGAAGGAGCATTGGAAGACTCCAGGGTGTGGGGAGCACTCAGCCATTGACTCACCTGGGAATATTGTGCCAGGTTACTCGTCCTGCTGGGCTGAGGGCCAGGAGTTAAAGGAGCAGGCAGAGCCGCACTCCTCCCTCCCCTCACTTGGGGGTTAGAATTGGGGAGGAAGCCTTGGGGGGCTGCTGGGAGTCCCTTCCCAAATCTGGGTGTTGTATTGACCTTTTCATATTGGCAGCTGGAAGGGGAAGCCCATCCCAGCTCAGCATTGTTGTCTAACATGGTTAATCAGATCCCATAATCCTGCTGTGGAAATATTGGGCCTCACTCAAAACAATAGAGACCAAGAATATTGTGGTTAAATTTCAACCAGCTGCCTCCCTGGCCTGTTTGCCTAACCCCTACCCCCCTCTCCTGGGCCAGAGTCCTCCTGGCTTTATGGACCCCTGATAGGATCGACAGCCGGTCAGAAATGGGTGACAGGAGAAGGGAGGATGGAGCAGGGGAAGGGTAACCCTCTTGGCTGGCACTCCATCCTTCCTTGCCTCCCTCTCCCGGCCTTGAAGAGGGGGCAAGGGGTGGTGAACTGCGTTGGCGCTGGTGGGGAAGCCCCCGTACATTCTGGGCGCGTGTTCAGGCATCAAGAGCAGTACTGCTGGGAATCCTCGGGGGTAAAGAGATCCCTTATTCAAGAGAGAAAAAAACTTCTGCCAGATGAGAAGGAGAGCCTGCCAGTTTCATTTGTTACTGCTGCCTGGCGCTTCCAGAGCACAAAGCAATACTGGTCGTCCATGGCACCTATGGAGAAATAGAAGGCACTGGTTAAGGGAAGGGGAGCTGGTAATAAATATTTCCGTTTCATTAGGAACCTGATAGAATGGCAAATATACATGATACTTTGGTGATGTATGAAGGTGATACTAACACCCCATTTTGATTGGTTTTCAGGTAAGGGAATGTCCATGATGTTGCTCTCTTTGATAAGAATACGAATAACTGTGGCAGAGTGGTTTATATAATGAGAATAGCAGGACAGAGGGAATAGATAAGCTGTCCAATGGCATTTTGAATTAAAAAAAAAAAAAGATAGTGTCTGGATTGTGCTGAGGGGGAAAATGAGCTCAGTGATATATTCAGGAAAAGACAGAGGGTGTTCCTCTTGGAGATCCTGGGGTGCCCCGCTGGTGAAGTGGCCAACTTTGAGTTCGTCCTTGGCTGTCATGCACCCAGGATGCACAGGGCCCAAGTTGCCCTCACGCTGCTTTTGGAGGTATCACAGGCAATGAAGTACAGTGAGGCCCCAGCTCCAGTGCCATGGACTATTGAACGGTCAAAGTGTATGTGCATCTTTAGGATCGGAAGAATGAAAACAGCAGGACTGTGCCAAACGAAACTCTATTTACTTGATCTCTTCCTATAGGGTGGGGATTTGCTGTTTCAGAAGACATTCGCTGTTTCCAGCTAATACTGTACCATGTGAAGATTCAGGGACTGGCATGGCTCCCGTGGGTCATTCATCAAAGCCACTTTAAAGCAGGGATTGCTTGGTGGGAGCTGAACTTCCCACCAGAAAGACATCTGGAAAATACTTCCTGAGAGTGGGAATTAAGAGATGTGTACGCTCCTGGGTGAGAATTCAAAAATGCCTTGGAGTTCCCGTTGTGGTGCAGTGGTTAATGAATCCGACTAGGAACCATGAGGTTGTGGGTTCGGTCCCTGCCCTTGCTCAGTGGGTTAATGATCCGGCGTTGCCGTGAGCTGTGGTGTAGGTCGCAGACGCGGCTCGGATCCCGCGTTGCTGTGGCTCTGGCGTAGGCCGGTGGCTGCAGCTCCGATTCAACCCCTAGCCTGGGAACCTCCATATGCCTCGGGAGCGGCCCAAAGAAATAGCAAAAAGACAAAAAAAAAACAAACAAACAAACAAAAAAAACCCAAAAAAAAAAACCAAAAATGCCTTAATGGCAGTCATCAAATGGAATTGAAGCAGGTATGACACTGATGGAAAAATGACTTAAAGGCAATGAAAAACATTTCAAGAGTTAAGAAATTTGGGTAACTAATGCCAAGGATTCAATGTGAAGATCCCCAGTGGAAGCGCTAAGGAATGGCGCTGTCTTCCTGAACAGGAAAGGGACGGAAAGCATCTAGCTGGTTATGCTGTACGTAGACTTGAACTGCAGAAATCCAGCAGAAACTTTTCAGGTCACTGCAAAGAAACTCAAACGAGTGGCCTGGGTCTGTTGGACATGTGTTGGAAATGAGGTAGAAAACCTCATATTCAGCAAGAGACAGGAATACTTAGACATGTACTTACTCATACGTATGTGGAATACCTACTCACTGCCGTTCCCACAAACAGGGCCATTGTGCCACTAGTTGTATTATGGCCACAAGGACATAACTTATGCTCTCAAGAAGCCTACCATCCAAAGATGATTTTTTAAGTTAAAGTATAGTTGATTTACAATGTTGTTCCAATTTCCGCTGTACAGCAAAATGACCCATTTGTATCTATATCTGTATCTATCTGTATCTACATTCTTTTTCTCATCTCATCCTCCGTCAATGTTCTGTCCCAAGAGATCAGACACAGTTCCCTGTGCTGTACAGTAAGACATCATTGCCCATCCATTCTAAATATAATAGTTTGCACAGAGTTCCCGGCGTGGCTCAGCAGTAATGAACCTGGCTAGTATCCATGAGGATGTGGGTTCGATCCCTAGCCTTGCTCAGTGGGTTGAGGATCCGGCATTGCCGTGAGCTCTGGTGTAGTTTGCAGATCCAGCTAGGATCCCACGTTGCTGTGACTGTGGGGTAGGCCAGCAGCTACAGCTCCAATTTGACCCCTAGCCTGGGAATTTCTATATGCCGTGGTGTGGCCCTAAAAAGATAAATAAAATAAAATAAGATAAATAAAATAAAATAGAATAAATATAATAGTTTGCGCAAAGATGATATTTAAAGCATAGATTTCCCCCCCCCCCCCCCAGTTTTTCAAGTGTGTTAAGTAGAAAGTGAGAGCCCTGGTTTTTTCCAATGTAAAAGACTCCTATGGGGAGGATGTGGGATGGACTGGGAGTTTGGGTTAATAGATGAGGACTATTGCATTTAGACTGGATAAGCAATGAGATCCTGCTGTATAGCACAGGGACCTATGTATAGTCACTTGTGATGGAACATGATGGAGGATAATGTGAGAAAAAGAATGTTAAGCAGGGTGGTTGGTGGCGGCCTTATACTTATATGTATAAACTGGGTCACTTTGCTGTATAGCGAAAATTGACAGAACACTGTAAATCAACTATAATAAAAAATAAAGAAAATATATGAATGAATGCATGCTTTTTTTTTTTTTTGGTATTTTTGCTTTTTATTTTTTTGTCTTTTATAGGGCCACACCTGCAGTATATGGAGTTTCCCAGGCTAGGGGTCTAATCGGAGCTGTATCCACCGGCCTATGCCACAGCCACAGCCACAGTAATGAGGGATCCGAGCCACGGCTGCAACCTACACCACAACTCATAGCAACCCCAGATCCTTAACCCACTGAGTGAGGCCAGGGATCGAAACCTGTGTCCTCATGGATACTGGTCAGATTCCTTTCCACTGAGCCACAATGGGAACTCCAATGAATGCATGCTTTTACAAATAAATTTTTAAAAAAAATAACCCTATGGGTAAATCCTATTACTTGCATTTACTTTTTCTTAGCTATTTACATGTCAGTACATAAATCTCTTTAAAGGGGTAAATTATCCTCACTCTGAGCTACATAAAAAGTTTGAAAAACACGCTCATGATCAGAAAGTAGAAAGTTGAGCTTATTCACTCCATTTCCCCCTTACTCTATCTTTGATCACATAGGTCTCCTTGCTTTTTCTCTAATATGCAAGCATGTTAGAGACTTTGCTCTGTGCATTTCTCTCTGCCTAGAGTACCCTTCCCTTAGGTGGCCCCTCGGTTGAAGCCATCACCTCTTTAAGGTCTTGGCTTAACTCTCCTCTTCATTCATATCACTGAGAAGTGAGGCCGCCACTGACCACCCTACTTAACAGAGTGACCTACCTCCTGACCTAGCACCACTGCCCACAGGCTGGCTGTACTCCTTTGACCCAGTTTTGTGTCTTGTGTTCACTGTCCCTGTTCCCTTCTAACACATTATATATTCTGTTTATTTTTAAATTTTTATTAATTTTTTTATTGCGGTGTAGTTGATTTACAAAGCTGTGTTCATTTCTGGTGTGCAGCAGTGATTCAGTTATACATATACATATATATTCTTTTTCATATTCTTTTCATTATAGGTTATTACAAGACATCAAATATGGTTCCCTGTGCTATACAGTAGGACCTTCTTGTTGATTTTATTCATAGTAATATTTTGCTTACTTTTATATTTTTTTGACTCCCCAATGCCTCCCCACTAGAATAAAGCTCCATGAGGACAGGAATCTTTGGGGTTGTTTTTGTTGGTTGGTTGGTTGGGTTTTATTATTTTCTCATATCTTGAGCACCTTACACAGTACTTGACACTTAGTAGGTGCTCAGAAATACTTGTTGAGTGAATAAATGAAGAAAGACTATTGCACGTACCTGCATACACACAGAGATACACATACCTCCACAACAGCTGTATCATGAAGAGGTTTTAGAAACTTGTGCATATACGTGAATGTAGTCTTTTTTGTTTGGGGCCGCCAGTCATAAGGCAAGAGTGGAGGTTAAATACCATTTTGTTAGCTATAATCATAACAGAATCAATTTGTCATTTTGCAGAAACTAAGAGCACAAGTTGTTAAAAAGCAAGTGATGAGTTCCTGTTGTGGCGCAGCAGAAACGAATCCGGCTAGGAACCAAGAGGTTGTGGGTTCAATCCCTGGCCTCACTCAGTGGGTTAAGGATCCGGCATTGCCATGAGCTGTGGTGTAGGTCACAGACATGGCTCAGATCTGGCTCTGGCGTGGCTGTGGCTGTAGTGTAGGCCAGCAGCTACAGCTCCAATTCTACCTCTAGCCTGGAAACCTCCATATGCCGTGGTTGCCAGCCCTAGAAAGCAATAAATAAATAAATAGCAGGTGACTGTATGCCTTTTTGCTTTCTTTGGCTATAAAAGGGTGCTATCTCAACCAAGAGAGATGAGTGAGAGCGTGTGGGTGGACTAGCACATACCCAGTTACAGAAAGCTGACAGGTGGAGTTCTCCTGTGGTGCAGAAGGTTAAAGATCTGGCATGGGTTTGATCCCTGACCCAGGAAATTTCACATGCTTTAGGTGCCAGAAGGGAGGAAAGGGAAGGAAGGAAGGAAGGAAGGAAGGAGAAAAGAATAAGAAAAGAAAGAAGGAAAGAAAGAGAAAGAAAGAAGGAAGGAAGGAAGGAAAAGGTGAGGGAGGGAGGAAGGGAGGGAGGAAGGTGAAAGGATGTCAGGAGCATCTGTTGAGTATTAAGTGAGCAGAACCCTTACCCCTTTATCGAACAGTCTCTGAACTAACATCTTCCAAGATTCTCTTTAAGCAACTAGTCTCTTCCCAGATAGACACTGGGGTGGAAATAAAGCCCATCAGTAAACACGTTATTATCCATATACAGAAATATATTTATATGTATGTCTGTCTGCAAGCATCTTTCTGTCTATAAGAGTTTCCCAGTCTTTAGTCTCTGACTTGAGGGGAAAATTCTCTTCTCTGTAACTAATTCTGCGTCCTTTTCCTACCTTTTCAAAGTCATCAAAGAAAGGTCTTTAATGCTTGAATCTCTCTGAAGTGCCTTGTAATGAGCTTATTGTTAGGGCAAAGGTAACTTGACATTCCCATTTCTAATCAATAGCCAGCTTTCAAAGCATTGTTAGTTTTGAGTGGCTCTAATTGGATCTCCAAATGTGTCCCACACTGATCAGAGGCTTGAGAGACAGGCATGCTTCTTTCATTTCTGCATATGGGCCAAATTTGGTGGAGTTGCCAACCTCTTCATAAATCAACAGTAAAAGAGTGATCCCACCCAGTTGGCAAAGTGGTCAGTCAAAGGATATAAGAAGCTTAAAAGTCCAAGATGAAGGTAACAAGAGTCTCCTAGATTTGGAGAGAACATGAGGGACTTGAACAGAGGTCAACAACCCAACAAGCTTGCCCTAGGAATTGTTCACCAAAAAACTGGATTATGATGGAGTCAAACAGTTCTGGATTCCAACTCTAACGCCCTCACTTACAAGCTCTGAACCTCAGTTCCTCATTCATAAAATGAAGATGCTTTTCATTTCATTCATAAAATGAAATGAAAAACCTTGTGAAGTTTACATCTGATAAAATTAGGGTTTCCCCCGTTTACTAGATCATCCAACTTGGCTCTTAATGATTCTGAGAGCCAGTATCTTTGCTTGGGCCACCGGCCTTTCCTGAATGTCCTCTTCATTTCTTTCAGTCATTCCTTTCACGCCTTCAAAACTGATTTCTTCCAAAAGGGCTAATCCCAGTCTAATCGTTATTGTTCCTTTTCTTTCCTCTTTCTTTTTTTTTTTTTTTTTCCTTTTCTTTTTAGGCCTGCACCTATGACATATGGAAGTTCCCAGACTAGGGATCGAATAGGAGCTACAGCTGCCAACCTACACCTCAGCCACAGCAACACGGGATCCAAGCTGCCTCTGCAAACTACACTGCAGCTCACAGCAACGAAGGATCCTTAACACACCGAGCGAGGCCAGGAATCGAACCCACACCACATCCTCATGGATACTAATCTGATTCATTTCTGCTATGCCACAACAGGAACTCCCCTATTGGTTTTTTAATCCCAGATTCTTGTAGCTCGAATTCATATTATCTGTTAACCTATCTGGCTATAATGCTTTATTCTGTACCCTTTTATGAGTGGCATCCATGGCTTTGCAACTGCCTTTTCTTTCCCATGACTTATCAACTGCCTTTTCTTATCCCATGACTTAATTAACTTATTAAATAGTTAATTCCTTGAGGGCAACAACTGTGTCTTCTATTTTTCTGTTTGCATCTTCTGTCCTTACGTGCCTATTATACTCACACAAGGTAGATGCTTCCCTAATAGAAGGAAGCAGGACCTCCGGATCCCACCACTGTCTTGGGCACACATATATGAGGATTCTGATGTAGTCGCTATAGATGAGTAACAGGCATCAGAGAACCGCTACCGCTGGTGAACCCTGCAGAAAATAAAAACGAATTACACATGGTTATACAGCTTGTATTTTTAACCCACTTATTAGCCCTACAAGGTAGGTGATATTAAGTTTCACTTTATAGATGAGAAAACTAAAATTCGGAAATTCAGGTGAGTTCCCCAAGACCACACAGGTCGAAGGTATCAAAGAGAGTGTTCAGGCACAGATCTGCCAACTCCGGGCCTAGCGCTCTTTCTACTGAGCCAGGGCTGCTCCGCACTGAGTCGGTAGAGGATATTTGACTAACTGCATTCCTGAAATTTGCCTCATTGTGGCTCAGCACCCATGGATTTAGAGCAGGATTGATCTGGTCAAGAGTCAGGATTAGGAGAAAAAAGACCAGTTCATTATAGAAGGATGGACCTACACTGTTTGTGTGTGTGTGTGTGTGTGTGTGTGTGTGTGTGTGTGTGTGTGTTTGTGTGTGTGTGTGTGTGTGTGTGCGCGCACGCATGTGAATCACTAAAAGCACATGGTGTTTGTACTATAGCACTACAGTCAAGGCTGATTGAAAACACTAACATGGTAAGCTACTAAAGAGATGTTTAAATTATCAGGTTCTAAAGTATATTTTCCTCCCCTTCCTTTCCAACCTATTTTTCCCACTTGCACTCTTCTAAGTAAAAAATTAATTACATTATCCAAAGACATAGATTTTTCTTTCTTTCCTTCAAAATAGAGATGATTGAGGGGCAGAAGAGACCTAAGTGGAGAAAAGAAAAGCTATTTTACCAACAGGCCCAGGACTCTAATGTGAAATGCCCTGATAAGGCTCAATTGCTGCTGCTGGGACCCTGGGCCGTTGGTGCCTCCAGAGTTGTACACCTCCGTTCTCCAGTTTTACTGCTGGCAAAAAGCCTGGCAATGACCAGAAAAAGAGCCAGACTTTGTCTGAGAGGTCTAATGGATTGGCCGAATTCAGAAACTACTCTACACCAACTGAACAGCTAAGAACATGAGCAGCCAAGAAATGACCAAAGTCCTTAGGCCCCAGTTGGGATTAGAAGTGCTCCAAGGTCCTGAGAGAGAATGGATATGTGTATATGTATGACTGGGTCACTTTTTTTGTACAGCAGAAATGACCACAACCTTGTAAATGAACTCTGCTTCAATAAAATGTAATAAAAAATAAAATTTAAAAAGTGCTCCAAGATCATTGCTATAGAAACTATGATGCTTTCAACCTCTGCTCTTCTCTCTACCTTCCTCTCCTTGAAGGCGACTGGACTGAAGCTGATCTAAATTTGAGATTCATGAAGTTCCCGACGTGGCTCAGTGGTTAATGAATCCAACTAGGAACCATGAGGTTGCGGGTTTGATCCCTGGCCTTGCTCAGGGGGTTAAGGATCCAGCGTTGCCGTGAGCTGTGGTGTAGGTCGCAGACGTGGCTCAGATCCTGTGTTGCTGTGGCCCTGGTGTAGGCTGGCAGCTACAGCTCCGATTAGACCCCTAGCCTGGAAAACTCCATGTGCTACGGAAGTGGCCCTAGAAAAGGCAAAAAGACAAAAAAAAAAAAAGAAAAGAAAAGAAAAAAGAAAAAATTTGAGATTCACATCTTGAACAGCCATTGTGTCCTGAGAAAAGATTGTAGGCTTAGAGCCAAAAATCCCCAGGTTTAAGTCAGTCTTGACTATGGGACCACAGGCAAGTTACTTTTACTTCTAGAGCTTTAGAGTATAATAATTGCTGTGCACAGAGAGCTATTGTGAAGATTTTACTACGTGCTTAAAGCACCTGTCATGGAGAAAAGACTAGATAAATATTAGCCCTCCACCTGACTCTCCCGGACACACCCTGATCACTGCTCCTAAGTTAGCCAGGCCAAGAAGGTCTAGACTTAGATTGGCACACAATTCATACCCACGAGGTTGTACTGCTATGGAAGCGCCCCTGATGCTAAGCCATATTATCAGCACTGCCTAAGTAATTCTTATTTGACGTGGATCAGATCTTTACCAGAGATTTGTATTCAGCAGGATCACAGCTTAAGAGGAAAAATGAGAAGAAGAATGGTTAAGTTAATAACGGGTTATAAGGTAGACCCTCTGAGAGAAGCTCAAAGAAATTGTCTTTCACTTGGAGAAAAGAAGATTGAAAGGAACAACACTTCAACCATAACCCTTCAACCATAACCCTTCAACCTTAACGGGGATAAATAAGTGGCTTAATGGCCTTACTCTCTAAGACAAGAAAAAGAGGAAAAAAGTTGAATTTGCATTAGAGAGGGAGGAAGAGAGAAAGAATGAATTTAAGGCAAAGCTTCTCTAATATATTATGATCAAACACTGGGATAGGTGACCATGGAAGCCTATGGGATTTTCTTTTTTAGACCTCCCCAAAACAGAGAGCCCCTGTTAGTCTGGACTGGGAGAGGTACTAACCTAGCGAGGTAGTGTGTCCCAGAAATCTAAGCAGGAGATGGGTGGGGAATATTGCAGGGCTAGTTCCCAAACCCGGGAAAACAAACCTTAAAGCAGCTTGGGAGCTTTCAAGGAAAAGAAGCAAAGTTAGAGTAATCTGTGACTGGGAGACCCAGAATCCAAATGCATATATAAGAATGAACATGGGGTGTGGAAGTACAGGCAAAGGGGAGTACAGGCAATGATCTATTTTGTCCCCAAGTGGCAGACTTTCCTCCTCCCTGGGGGAGACACCCTACCTTCCCCTCAGTTTCCTTTTCTGTCATAAGAAGTGCTTGGATTAAGCAAACCCTTCTGAGTCCCTTCCAATTCTGAATGCTGACATTGTGGACCAGAGGATGTGTGAGTACATCTTCGAAAGCATGTACCAATGCTTCAAACCCAGGCTGTACTGAATGCATGAGAGCTGCCCAGAGGGCCAATACCTCTGCAAGGGTGAGGGCTGGGGCTCTGGGGTCAGTTATGGGAGGTGGGGTTTGAATCCCTCAGCCTGGAGCAAGTTCCTTTACTTCTCTGAACTTCAAAATCTTCATTTGTGAAATAGGGATGATAACGTTCCTTTGAAGTCATAAGTTTAAATTAGGTAATGCAAGTAGAATGTTTAGTATAATAAAATCTAATAGATTCCATGTATCAGGCACATAAAGGTCAAGAAAACAGTATCTATTATGTTAGTATTCTTGAAATGAGAACTTTTTATTTCTCACCCTTTTATTTCCATCTCTATTGAATTTGTAGAAAATACTGCAACCAAATCAGATAGTTTGTGGTGCTGGTGGTGTTTGTTTTTAACACACTTGGCCTTTCTTGTTTTAACAGAATGAATCCTAATTCATCAGGTTTCCTGAATGGTATTAAAATACACCTGCAACTCATGATTACCTCTCTAGCTGCCTCCACGCATTCTCTTTGTCATTTGTAAAGTAGAACTGAGAGTAACTATTTAGCAGCTCTTGTGTGCGGGTCGGTGTCTTTGAATCTTTTTTGTTTGGTTTTGTTTGTTTGTTTCCATTCTTAATAAGCCCCTGCCCTGCGATCAATGCCTGCCCGGCTTAAACGTGGTCACTCGTGGTTCCTCCCGTATTCTCTTGGTGTCACCATTTAATCGCTCTTCTCTTCACCTTGGCCTGTTCCTTTGCAACTTCATCTTGCCCCCTTTAACAGTGTTTCCAACACAACCCCCCCCCCCCCGGTTTGATTCTTCATGAGGCTGGATGCCCCAACTCCCAGCTTCACACCGAGCGGCCGCAGGTTGTGCACCGGGCTGATACAGAATTCAGCTCCACCAAGCTGAGAGGGCGCGTCTCCTGGGTCAGGGTGGGGCACCAGGTTATGAGCGGCCTCCTGTCTTTTGGGTTTACTTCCCCGCAGGGGACACCGTAGGCGGCTATGCGGTCCGGCCACTGCCCCCCGCCCCTCGCGTCCGGCCGCGCCGTGGGTTGCGGTCTCTGTGGGGGTGGCAGCTCCCGTACGGGAGGTTTGCGCCTGGCGGGGCACCCCGGAGCCGCGGGGAGCCCAGAAGGGAGGCCAAGGTGGGGTGGGGCGCGTCCGGGCGGGGAGGGCGAACTCAGGCAGCGCAGGGGGCGCCGAGGGCAGCGGGCGGGCGGACGCGCGGCGGAGGAGCGAGAGGGACGAGGGCTGGCTAGTGCCGGGGCCGCCCGCCCGAGGGGGAGGAGGCTGTGCTGCCCTTGCCGCAGGTTTGCTGTCGAGCGCACAGGAGGCAGGGACATGGGTAGGGTGCGGTCTGCGCGGGGCCCGAGCCCGGATCTCTTCCATTTCCCTTCTCACTCGGCCCCGGGCTGCGCCACAGACGGCAGCAGCTCCCGCTCCGCCCCAGCCGCCTGACCGCCGGGCCGGGGTGCTAACCGCGGGGCCCGCCAGGCCGCCGGTCCGGCCAGCCCAGCCCAGCCCGGCGGCCCGCAGCCCCGCCGCCCCCCGCCGCCGCCGCGTTGCCAAAACAAACGGGCCGGCCTATTTATTGGCGGCCGGCGAGCCGGGCAGCTCAGAGTCGAGGCGCCGAGGGGGACAGCGCGCCGCCACCAGCCAGGGCCCCGGGCCCCCGCCCCGCACCTGAGTCCCGCCAGCCCTGCGCCACGCCGCGCAGCTCATGGCGCCCCCACCTGGAGCCCCCCGGAGCCACCCGGACGCCTGAGCCCTCGCAGCGCTCCCGTCGACTTGCCCACCCATCAGCCCACCAGGCGTCCTCGCCCGCCGCTCTCCCGGGCTTCCCGGCCATGTCTCCCGCCCGGCTCCGGCCCCGACTGCGGTTCTGCCTGCTGCTGCTGCTGCTGCTGGTGACGGCGGCTCGGGGCTGCGGGCCGGGCCGGGTGGTGGGCAGTCGCCGGCGGCCTCCGCGCAAGCTCGTGCCGCTCGCGTACAAGCAGTTCAGCCCCAATGTGCCGGAGAAGACCCTGGGCGCCAGCGGGCGCTATGAAGGCAAGATCGCGCGCAGCTCGGAGCGCTTCAAGGAGCTCACCCCTAACTACAATCCCGATATCATCTTCAAGGACGAGGAGAACACCGGCGCCGACCGCCTCATGACCCAGGTGAGCGCGACCCGCCCTCGCAGGGCGCCTCCGCCGCCGAAGCACCGCCACCTGCCCGGCCCTACCCGCCCCCTGGCACCTTTCCTTGACTGGCTGGCACGCCCCCTGGCACCTGCCCCTCTCGCCAAGCCCGGATGCCTCCTGCCCAAGATGGGCCGGCCGGGGTCCCGGTGGAATGTTGGCACCCTCGAGCCCTCAGGAGGCTGTGAGAAGAGCTGCCCGCTGCCAAGCGCCACAGCCCAGCGGGTTGGCGGTGGCCCCTCTGCCCCGGAGCGCTGGCAGCTCAGGTCAGACGCAGCACCTGGAGGTACCTCTACCCGACTGCCTCCTGAGCCTCCAGGACGCACCTCCCGGGCTATCCTTGCGCACCTCTGCGCCCCTTTCATTTCGAGGCCTCGGCACCCCCCAAGTCGAAGAAGCTCCGGGCACGGAGGGCCTCCCCGGCCTTTCCTCCCCGCGCACTCTTGGTTCGCTGCGCTGCCCTCTCCTGGAGCAGCGTCCCGGCGGGGTCCGGGTTTAGGGAACAGCGGGGAATAGTAGAGCCAGGAGACGGAGGTGGGAAAGGGCACTTGCCCGGCGAGCCCGCGTGTCTGTCCCGAGAGCTGAGCGGCGCGGCTGCAGTTGAAGGTGGGGTGCCGGGCCTCCGGGTTCTGGAACCGAACTTGGGGATCCCTGGGTTTGGTGGCGGGGTTGGCTTGAAAGAGAGGGTCTGAGATGCCGGGCAGCCCCACAGCGGAGCTAGTCTGCTCGGAACAGGACCAGAACACGACCCAAGCGCCGGGGAAAGGGTGGGGTGGAGGTGGGGAACAAACTTTCTCCCCAGCAGCTGGGTTCGCAAGGGAAGTGACCTACGTGTCCCCTTCCTCAGTGGTCTCCCGGGGCTTCCACCGCAGGCTAGCAGCCCGCTTTCTAGGTGCTTTGGGAAGGACAGCTAGACCGCGGCCCTCAGCATGCGCCCTGGCGCCGGGGCTGGCCGGCCGGTGTCGGGGCGAAGGTTGGCTTGTGGCCGGGCCGGGCCGGGCGCCGAGGAATGCAGATAAGGATCCGGGCCACGGGCTGGGCAATCATTGACAGCGCGCGCCCGGGCTCTGGACCCGAGGAAAGGGGCGGGAGAGGGAGAGAGGGGCGGGGAGCAGGGGCCGCGGCGGGGCGGATTAGGTGGGTGGGTGGTTAGAAGCCTGGCGGCAAAGAGCACATGGAGCTCCCTCCTGGGGCAGTGAGATCCCCCAGCTAGACTGCAGCCTGGGAGGACCCGTCAGGGCCTTGGGTTGTAGCTGCTATTGGCCTCTCAGAGACCAAGTCCAAGGGTCTGTTGGGCCTGGGCTCCGAGAGGTAGGGGTAGTTTGAGACATGGGCTGCCCACACTTGGCAGCGTCTGGCACCTCAAAGTTAAGGACAGTGGAAGGGCCTCTTCTCCAAGACCCCTCTCCCCAGTCAGCTGCGGGGTCCCTTGGGTGGCCCTTGCCTGGAAGGCCCTCAGGGAGCCAACACAGACAATGATCTCTGCCGTCCTTCCCCCAGGGCCGGCTCAACTCCCACTCCGTGAGAGGCGGAGCGTGAAGCCGGTTCCCTGAGACCACGCGCTGGGTTTCTCGAGTTCCTTCCCAGATAGGAGCGGTGCAGAAGTGCAGAGGTGCTGAGGACTCGGCTCAGGGATAATGCTGCCTGTTTATCAATCCTGAGCGCACCCCTTGCAGCAGGAGGCGCTCCGAGCGTTCTCCATCTGGCCAAGGCAGGCGCTCTCCTTTGCCCTAGGTTCTGGTTCCCGGGTTGCCGCCTCCCGGGCTCGGGTGTATACAAGTTTTGGATCATGAGGGTCCCAGCAGGAATGCTCTGTGGCGCCGAGGGATCCAGGCAGGCTTGGGATTCCCCTCCAATACGCCCCGGGGTTGCTGGAGCGCTCCGCACCTGCCGCGCCTGGCTGCTGCGGGGGCCTCAGCCCTGGGGCTACGGTGACACCTACTGGGCGCCTCGGGCCTTGCACGCCTAGCAGGCGGGCCGCAGGCAGTCGGCTCCGCTACCACTTTTACCCTCCCGGCCGCAGGCAGTCCCTAGTGTCTAGCGCCGCGGTGAGACCGAGGGACCTGGCGTTCAAAAGGTGGAGCCCTGCCTGTGGAGGGACCAGTAAATCCAGCGGCGGAGAGAGAGCACTTAGAGAAAGGCGCCCCAAGGATCGACTCGCCCTCCCGATTTGTGGCGCCCCCGCGCGGTCCAGGTCCCTGGGGGGCAGCCGAAGCTAGAGGGACGGAAGCACTTGGCAGCACTGCAGCGCTCTCCGATCCTAAGAGAGAGGAAGAGCGCACCCTCTCCGGTTTCCCAACTTCAGCGAGTGCGGTGGGAGAGCGAGGGCCGAGGCCACGCCGACGCCTGCACGCGGGCCAGCTCCGCGCCCTAACTCAGCTCGCTTTCCTCTCGCAGCGCTGCAAGGACCGCCTGAACTCGCTGGCCATCTCGGTGATGAACCAGTGGCCTGGGGTGAAGCTGCGGGTGACCGAGGGCTGGGACGAGGACGGTCACCACTCGGAGGAATCGCTGCATTATGAAGGCCGAGCGGTGGACATCACCACGTCGGATCGCGACCGGAACAAGTACGGACTGCTGGCGCGCCTGGCGGTGGAGGCCGGCTTCGACTGGGTGTATTACGAGTCCAAGGCCCACGTGCATTGCTCCGTCAAGTCCGGTGAGCCGCTGCCGGGGGGCTGGGCCCGGGGCCGGGGCCGCAGGGCATGGGCAGGCGGCGCAGGGCCCGCTGGAGCCAAGAAGGTGAAGAGGCCCGCCGGGGGATGGAGGCGGGGATCCCGGGGAAGAGGACGTCGGCGGCGGCGCTCCCCGCTGCTGCTCCTGACCACCTGCTCAACCCGTGCCTGATAGTGTCACGGCAGGAGCCTAGGGAGACAGGGCCCTGTCCCAGAGCCGCTGGGTGCTGACCTGGCGGTCGACAGTCCAGAGCCTGCCGCAGGAGGTGCAAGACAGAGCAAGCTGGACAGATGGAGGAAGCCAGGCTGACAGAGACTGCCTCCCCGACCCAGAGCGATGCAGAACAGGAGGCGGCGGGTGGGGCCAGGGGCCAGGGTGTACCCAGACACCAACTGTGCCTGACCAGGAGCCAGGAGCCCAGAGGGTTCAGAACCCACAGCCCGGCTGCAGGTCAGGCCCTTTCAGGCACCATGTACGCACCTCTCAGGGGGCGCAGGCGTCCCCAACCTCTCCCCAGGGTCCTGAAGCTGGACATTTGGGGGCAAAGCCAGCCCTGAGGGCAAGAATAAACAGAGTGGACTTAATAAAGTGGATTTTCCCAGATTGGCCGCCTTGTTGATCAGAATTGGCAGGCACTGGGGCTTTGCCCCCCCTTCAGATCTTGTCAGCGTCCCTGTCACCTGCTGAACCCGGTCATGGATGCTTCAGATGGTTCTTGTCTGACTGCCAGCATGGTCCTCCCTGGCTGCGGGCTTAGCCCTCCACGTTGGCCCCACGCAGTGGTCGCACTCACAGACCCAGCACACTGAGACCAGGCCCACCGTTTACTGTCCCTGATGGCACTTGGGCTCACGGTGGTGACCCCACCCAAACCCTTCCCCTCAGCACTTCCGTGGCCCACTGTATCTGCTTCAAGGCACATCGACCCTTTACCTGCAAACACCAGCCTGGTGCCAGCTCCTGGAGGGGCCACTTTCCTTCATTCTCCTGACTCCTAAGCACTAGTCTCCATCCCACCTACTGATGCCATTGTGTCCTGTCCCCGCACAAGGACCCAGCACGTGAACTGAAGATAGCAATTTCACCCTGTCCACTGAGCCACGCCCTGGCTGACCATTCACTCTGAGTTTCCCCAGGAGTCTGTATTCTCGCCACTGACTGCTCCTCCTCTTCCTTGGAGTATGAACTCTGAGGTCCGGTCCTGGCACAGAACTTGAGGTGTCAGTCAGTCCAAGAGGGCAATTTGGGGGGCACCTGAGCAGGGGGTGAGAAATAATGGGACATCTAAGCCCCAGAGGTGCCAAGAGATTTGCTGTCTCCATGAGGCGGCAGCTTTGGGGGGGTGTCAAGTGACAGCTGACCACCGCCTGGCTCAACTGACGTCTAGCCTCTCTGACTGCTTCACAACCTTGTCAGGATTGAAGCAGAAGGGTCGCTTTGCCTGGGCTTCAGGAGGGCCCTTTGCCTCACAGTCACGGGGCCCCAGGGGCCCCAACATTCTCCTCTCTGTGGCAAAGCATTTTCTGCCTTTAGAGGAGGGCAGAAAACCACACTGTGGGCTGGGAGGGGGGTCTAAGCTGCCTGGGAAGTGGGGGGCCGGGCACAGGATGGGGTGATGGGGGGAGCTGCCTGGGCGCAAGAGGAGCTCTGGCGGGGCTGGGGCAGGGGTGCTGTGAGCACCACAGCAGTAACGCCTTCATGTCCCTTCTTCCCACAGAGCACTCGGCCGCGGCTAAGACAGGTGGCTGCTTCCCTGCCGGAGCCCAGGTGCGCCTGGAGAGTGGGGCACGTGTGGCCTTGTCAGCCGTGAGGCCAGGAGACCGAGTGCTGGCTATGGGGGAGGACGGGAACCCCACCTTCAGCGACGTGCTCATTTTCCTCGATCGTGAGCCAGACAGGCTGAGGGCCTTTCAGGTCATCGAGACCCAAGACCCCCCGCGCCGCCTGGCCCTCACCCCTGCCCACCTGCTCTTCACAGCCAACAATCACACAGAACCAGCTGCCCGCTTCCGGGCCACGTTTGCCAGCCAGGTGCAGCCTGGCCAGTATGTGCTGGTGGCTGGAGTGCCAGGCCTGCAGCCGGCCCGAGTGGCAGCGGTTTCCACACACGTGGCCCTTGGGGCATACGCTCCCTTAACGAGGCATGGGACTCTGGTGGTGGAGGATGTGGTGGCCTCCTGCTTCGCGGCCGTGGCTGACCATCATCTGGCTCAATTGGCCTTCTGGCCCCTGCGACTGTTTCACAGCTTGGCGTGGGGCAGCTGGACCCCTGGGGAGGGTGTGCACTGGTACCCCCAGCTGCTCTACCGCCTGGGGCGACTCTTGCTGGAAGAGGGCAGCTTCCACTCACTGGGCATGGCCGGGGCAGGGAGCTGAAAGGACCCCTCCACTGCCCTCTCAGAACTGCCCAGAGGCCTCCCCACCAGGAGCATGCTGGCCCTGGAAAGGACCTGAGCAGGGACACTGGGTCCTACCATCTCCACCACAGAGATACATCATTGAGACTTGACTGGGCAATGCCAGCATTCCCCACCCCCACTCTGGGGTAGTGACACAGCTGCGAGCTGAACTGGCAGTGGGGCAGGAGTGGTCTCTCCTACCCTAGAGACCAGAGGGTCCCCGCCCAGCTTGCTCTCACTACAGTTTTTCAGACCTCCCTCCCCCAATGGGGAGGGCCCATCCATCCATCGTAAGCCCCTCTTAGATGGGCTTGCACCTCAGTTGATGCTGCTAGATTCCCTGGGAGCCAGCAGGGAGCTGGCTGGACTCAATGCTGCCCAGAACTGAGAAGGCTGCAGAGTGCGGCAGCCAGCCTGGCCATCCTGAGGCATGACGTTCCTCTCTGGCCACACTCCTAGGGACACATCCAGAGACTGTCGCTGTCAGTGTACAGAGTTCTGTGTTCCAGCCAATGTGATCAGAGTGCCCAGGACTGGGGGAGTGGCCTGGATGCCCTTCCCACCCCTGCCCAGGCTATACGCTCCCTATTCTGCTGAACCATGACCCCAACCCTCTCCTCCGGTCAGTCTCCCCCACCTTATTTATTGACACCGAGGGGGGAAACCCACGGGAAAATTTTGGGGATGTTTTGGTCTTTTCTTCCTTTTGTAATAAAAATTATTTAAGTTGTTAGAGCCCTCGGGTCCAGGTTGCTGAGTGGGTAGTCTGGAGCTGTGGATATTGTTTATCTCCCTCCAAGGACAAAACCTCCAGAGCTCCCACCCCCTCTGCAGGCCCTTTCTCACCCAGTAGGTCCACAAAGTCTCAATGGAGAGCTATGCCCTATGCCAGGCAAGGCCTCTACATGCTGACCCCAAAGTTTGCCCTCAACGCGGTTAGACCAGGGAGAGAACTGAAGTCCATGGTCACTTCACTTATGTAGAACCATCTCCCTGTGCCCTAGTGAAGGTGCTTCTCCTGCTTCTTCCAGTCTTCCTGGCTTTCTGATGTCTCACTGTGGATCATGAACCATGGTATGAAGGGATTCTGTAGAATCCACACCTGCCTTGTGGCCCATCCTGATTTCTTGGGAAAGTCAGGGGTCCCTAACTTAGCAGTTGTAAACTTCAGAATCACCTGGGCAACTTGTTTGAAAATGATTCCTGGGGAGTTCCCGTCGTGGCTCAGTGGTTAACGAACCCAACTAGCATCCATGAGGATGCGGGTTCCATCGCTGGCCTCACTCAGTGGGTTAAGGATCTGGCATTGCCATGAGCTGTGGTGTTGGTTGCAGACGTGGCTCAGATCCTGTGTTGCTGTGGCTCTGGCATAGGCAGGTGGCTACAGCTTCGATTCAACCCCTAGCCTGGGAACCTCCATATGCCACTGGTGTAGCCTTAAAAGACAAAAAGACAAAAAAAAAAAAAAAAAAAGAAAAAGAAAATGATTCCTGGAGTTGCCATGTGGCTCAGCAGTAATGAACCTGACTAGTATCCACGAGGACTCGTGTTCCATCCCTGGCCTCGCTCAGTGGGTTAAGGATCTGACGTTGTCGTCAGCTGCTGTGTTGGTTGAAGACAGAGCTCGGATCTGGCATTGCTGTGGCTGTGGCGTAGCTCGGAGATGCAGCTCTGATTTGGTCCTTAGCTGGGAATGTCCATATGCAGCCCTAAAAAAGCAAAAAAAAAAAAAAAAAAAAAAGATTCCTTGGTCCTGTTGGTCCTGTTTCCACGATTCTGCTTTAATAGATCTGGATCAAGGCCCAGGAACTTATCTTTACAAATACCCCAAGCATGGCATATAGTCCATAGACTGCACTTTGGGAAACACTGCTTAGTCTAAAGGACTCCAGTTTACTGCCAAGACAAGATGATTCCCTCCTTCATTTTCTCTTGATCTCTGCATCCCAAGGCAGATTTTTCTATACTCATTATAGATCAGCTGAGTTTCCCAGGTCCATTGATACAATCACTAAATTTTTAGGAATATTGTGAGCCAGTTGAAATAGGCCACGGTGGGAATATTTACACCATAGAAATTGGCATATGCTACAAATTAGGGCTCCCCGTGGAGAGCCAGTTGTAAAAGCACACCCCTGCCCAAGTTCTGTGTTGGAAGGTGGGGGGCATGACTCTTACCTTACCCATTACTCCATTTCCACTCCAGAGAAAATTTCATTGCCCTGGTGACCATGTCATCTGGGAGGAATAGGCCCCCACAGGCGATAATGACAACTACTACCATTTAATGAAGAGGAACCATTGCCAGGCATTGCTCTAAGTGTTTTATATGTAGCACCCACTTCATTTTCATAACAATCCTATGTGGTGTACGCTGGAATCTTACCATCTTCCAGATGAGCACCCAGAAGCACAAGGAGGTAAAGCAACTTGCCGGAGATTGTACACAAGTGACAGAAACAGGCTTTGAACTCATGCATCTGGCTCAGGTCCACCATTCTCACCACAAGACTTTTCCCTTGGTAAACTTGGGTCCTTTCCAGAAGGCACTTTCAGCATTTCAGGACTGCAAATCTGCTTTGGCAGATCGTCTAGAGTGGACTCATCACTTTGTGGCCGGCTCTCGTGGACCAGGCACCCAGGGGCCAGAACATCTATGAACTCACTTTTAGTGAGAAACCAAAGGTCAAGGTCAGGAGACGCATCTATTCATTTCCACATTCTTTCTTTTATATTTTGCATGGGGGCGGGTTGCTCTCCCTTGTGGGGAGCTGAGCCTCCTCTCCTACTTTGTTCTGCAGACACAGAGCCAGTTGGTACCCCTCCACCTTCCTGTTCTATATGTGCCTCCTCGGGAGACACATTTGTTCTCCAGACAGAGATGGCTGCGAGGATTCCGAAAAATGTTTTGAATTCAGACCCTGAAAAGACCAACCTCAGAGTGGAGGTGTGGGTCCTGTAGCTTTTCTAGGAATCCTAGAACTGGGGTGATGTTGTGACCTGGGAGACAAGCAGAGAGCCTGGAAAATCATCCTCTTCCTCTGCTGTGCGATGGCCCCGATCCCTCTTGCTTGCTCAGCTTGCTCGCCCTCCAGACCGTGCTGAGGCCCAGAGGAAGGCTGGCTGTACTGCCCAGGGCCAGGCAGCCACTAACCCCATGCCTGCCTTTCCAAGGCTGCTGCATCCACAGTGGTGATCTTCATTCACCCCTTTGGTCATTGTCTGCTGGGTACCCTTGCATCAGGCACTATGTCAGAATGAGGGGAAGAGGCAGTTCTTGTCCTCAGTGAACCCCAGGCATCAGGGAGCAGCATGGAGCAATGAGTGTCCAAACTCCCTGGACAGTGCTGTGACTGTGGCTGTGGCTACCATCCTCACAGGGGCTCTGGGAGTACCATGGAGATGCCGGGAACTGGGAAGACTTCCTGGAGACCAGGATGCTGCAGGCAGGGTAAGGAAGAGTTTGAATGGCAGGTAAGTAAAGGACGGGATCCAGGCTGAGGATGCAGTAAATGCAAAGGCTGGGAGGAACCAGCATCAGCTCGGCGTCAGGTCAGTATCTCGAAGCTATTTGGCGAAGGGGGGCTTGGCAGAGCTGAGGTAGAGAAGAGGCGGGAGTTAGAGACACTGATCCTACTGTTCTCAGAATTTGGACTTTATCCCAAGGGACTGGGGAGTGCCCAGGGGGGTTGAAGTCTGGAAAGCTTGCAACTAGATTGTTTCAGAACATTCACCCGATGGCAGTTGGTGCACCAACTAGAGAGGCAGCTCTGGAAGCAGGGAGTCCATTTGCTGGGGAAAGAAATTGGTGACCTGGACTGAGGAGGAGGTCACGGGGTCAGAAAGAAGCTGACAGATCATAGACATTTAGGCAGCAGGACTTGAAGCCAGTTTGGATGAGGGTGAGGAAAGGGCCTGCGTCAACTCTGGTTTGTTTGTGTGTTTTTTGTCTTTTGTCTTTTTAGGGCTGTACCCATGGCATATGGAGGTTCCCAGACTAGGGGTCCAATTGGAGCTGTAGCTGCCGGCCTACGCCAGAGCCACAGCAATGCCAGATCCGGGCCGTGTCTGTGACCCACACCACAGCTCACGGCAATGCCGGATCCTCAACCCACTGAGTGAGGCCACACCGTCATGGTTCCTAGTCGAATTTGTATCCACTGCGCCACAACGGGAACTCCACTCTGGGTTTTTAAACATGAGATCCAGCTCCTCCATGCCCAGTGCCCTTGATCTTGGCCCTTCTCTGGCCTTCATGTCCGAAACTGCAAGGGAGATGTCCAGGGCTTTCTTGCCCATATAGATATCTTCTCTTCTCATTGCCCAAGGCTGTTCTACCTGGGTTCAAGGGACCCTCCAGGCTCCCTCTTTCCCTGCCTGCACCCCCACCCTGGAAGTGCATGGGGAGGAGACTCAGAGTAGACCCTGGGAGCCCCGTCCAGGCAAGGTGCAAGATCACACCAAAGTCATGGATCTTAGGGGACACCTGGCCTGTGGGGAGTCCAGGAGGCAAAGTGGGGGAAGCCTCCTGGTTCTGAGGCCACTGAAGCTGCCTGGACAGGCTGCCCAGAACATGGGGCCACTGCATCTGCCTCCCCAACTTGTCCGTGTGAGGCTTTCCTCGGCTACCCATCCCCAAGCTGTCCTTATAGACGCTTCTCTTTTTGGAAAGCCCCTGGGCATGGCTCTTCCGAAGCCCTGTGGCCCACACTCACCCCTGTCCCCCAGCTCCCACCTGAGGGGTCTTCCTGTAAGACACCAAGTGGAACCGTGTTGGGAAGGACTGAGCCAACGCGGCAATGCTTTAGGCAGCCAGGCCTGCTGTTAGCACCTGCAGCCTCACTGTGGGAATCAGAAATAGATACCCTTCCATTAAGAAACTCAGCAAATCACCCCTTCAGGAGAGCCATGTAGAAAAGGCAACTTTCCCGGCCCGGCACCAGGAAGTCTGTTTAGGAGAAAGCCTCACACAGAAAACGTCTGCATTTCAGCTCCCCGTCCCCCTGTCCATCCAGCCTGGCGCCCCAGTTCAGGGTGCAACCTGTACAGCCTTCAGTTCTGGTCCCCACAGGCCTGGGCTCCACCAGATCCCACAGGGGGTGAAGGGTTGGAGAGACGATCCCTCCAGTGCCACATGGGAGGAAGTGGGGAGCAAGGGACAGGGGTGGAATCGGAAGTGCCATGTCTAGGGTCTTCCTGGAAGTGGTTTTAGGCTGAGCGCATGTGACTTGGGCAAGAGTAGGTGGATGGATCACTGAGAGCAGGTGTGCCGAAGTCCAGGGCCTGTTCAAGGACCAGGAGCTGGTGCGATGGGGACTCAGAGGTGCCAGGAGGGGAAATGGAAGTAGGGGAGGAGGAACACTGTGCCCCATAAAGAGGGTGGAGGTGAGGAGTTCCCATTGTGGCACAGCAGAAACAAATCCAACTAGTAACCGTGAGGCTGTGGGTGCGATCCCTGGCCTCCATCAGTGGGTTAAGGATCCGGCACTGCCATGAGCTGTGGTGTAGGTCGCAGACCTGGCTTGGATCCTGCATTGCTGTGGCTGTGGTGTAGGCCAGCAGCTGTAGCTCCAGTTCAACCCCTAGCCTGGGAACCTCCATATGCCATGGGTGCAACCTTAAAAAGCAAAAAAAAAAAAAAAAAAAAAAGCTGGAGGTGAGGGGCCCGGTGGGAAGGACTGGAGCAGGGAACACCCCAAAGAAGGATGGGGGCCCTCAGTGTGGAGCACAGGCCCTGCTCCCCACTTCAGAGGGTGCCCCTGCCGCAGGAAAACCTCAGGCAGGGGTTGGCAGCGGCAGTTCCCCCAGCCTGTGCCCTCTGGCCCCTGGGTGGAGCGAGCCTCCTGGAGCTCAGGCCCACATCCCACACCCCAGCCTCCTTCTCAAAGCCTCTTTGTTCCACTGGGCCAAGCTGTGACCAGCCCGGATCTGATAAGGCCAGGTAGGGCAGATAGCGACCCCACCCTGCAAGCCTGCACTGCCTCGAGCCACACCCAGGCTGCCTTGCACGCACGTCTCTTCTGCCCCAGGAGGGCATAGACCCAGGGGACTTCCCACTCGGTTGGGGTTAGGGAACCTCAACCTCTGCAGTCCATTTAGACCCGTCTCCTGTGCAGGGGGAAGCAGGATACAAAAATTCCCTTCCTGGAGTTCCCGTCGTGGCGCAGTGGTTAACAAATCCGACTGGAAACCATGAGGTTATGGGTTCGATCCCTGGCCTTGCTCAGTGGGTTAAGGATCCAGCATTGCCGTGAGCTGTGGTGTAGGTCGCAGTCGCAGCTCGGATCCCACTGTTGCTGTGGCTCTGGCGTAGGCTGGCAGCTACAGCTCCGATTAGACCCCTAGCCTGGGAACCTCCATATGCCGTGGGTGCGGCCCTAGAAAAGGCAAAAAGACACACAAAAAAAGAAAAAAAAATTCCCTTCCATTTCAGAGATAAATAAAGTCTCCAAGAGGGAAAATGACTTGCCCAGAGTTATTTCTTCCACTGCTAGGTCTGCTGTTTACGTTATCTTTTCATTCCTCACATCCTATAGTGAGCTTATTCCCAATTCCTACTTTGCAGAAACTGAGGCTCAGAGAGACGAAGTCATTTTCCCAAGGTCACACAGTAGCAGGGTCCAGACCAGTCCTCTGCAGCAGCAAACTGAGGGAGGTGAGAACTGATGGGGAATGGGAGGAATGCACTCCTAGCCTCCACCCAAAGGGTCTGATGGAACTGGGGGTGGCAGAGAACCTTCAGGAAGGTGGTCTTGGAAAAATAATGTTCTAGATGGCATGAGAGGATCTTATTTTGATGCGAGTGGCAGTGGTTAAATATGTCCACACATGATTTGATGCTTCTCTCCCCTTGAATCTGGCCTGAGGCTAAGTCAGAAAAGGCCTTGTAGCTTCTGTCTGGTTCTCCTCTGAGACTGCCAAGCTGGAAAGGCTCTTCCGAGGTGTTCCCAGCCATAACTTAGCTGTGTTCCCAGTCGACAGCCAGCATCAACCATCAGCCATGCAAAAGTGCCATCTTGGATACCCAGCCCAATGCAGCCTTCAGAAGGCTTCAGCCTTGGCCAACAACTTTTTTTTTTTTTTGGTTTTTAGGGCCACACTTGTGGCACATGGATGTTCCCAGGCCAGGGGTCCAATCTGAGCTACAGCTGCTGGCCTACGACACAGCCACAGCCACAGCAACACAGGATCTGAGCCTCACCTGCGACCTACACTACAGCTCATGGCAAAGTCAGATCCTTAAGCCACTGAGCGATGCCAGGGATTGAACCTCCAACCTCATGGTTCTAGTCAGATTTGTTTCCACTGCACCACGATGGGAAATCCTTTGGGCAACATCTTAATGCAACTTCATGAGAGAGTCCAAGGGAGAACTGCCTGATCAAACCATTATTGAATTCCTGACCCACAAAATCATAGGCAAAATAAAATGGTTGTTTGGAACCTTGATGTAATTTCTTACACAGCAACAGTAACCAGAACAGAGGGCAAAGAGGGAATGGGGATGGAAGATAGCATCTCCTGAGGCTTTCTAGAAGCCTTTACTACACTTTTACACTAAAGCATCTTCAAAATGGAGCCTGCATGAGGCTGGAGGGTGTGTGGTGCTTTGTTCATCTTCTTAACGGGTGTTGTAAGAAGACACACAGACTGGGAGTCAACCTGGGGGGCAGATAGAGAAAGAGACAAGGGGAAGTTCCAGTTGTGGCTCAGTGGTTAAGAACCCGACTAGTATCCATGAGGATGCAGGTTCAATCCCTGGCTGCAAGTGGTGGGTTAAGGATCTGGTGTAGGTCTTAGACACCGCTCATATCTGGTGTTGCTGTGGCTGTGGCATAGGCTGGCAGCTGCAGCTCCAATTCAACCCCTAGCCTGGGACCCCTTCCATATTCTGAGGGTGTGGCCATTAAAAAAGAAGGAAAAAAGGAAAAAGAGAGAGAGAGAGAGAAAGAGAAAGAGACAAAGAGGAGAGTGGGATAAGCACACCTCTTCATGAAAGTGGGCATAACAGGAACCTACCTCAACATGATAAAGGCCATATACAACAACCCCACAGTGAACATCATTCTCAATGGTGAAAACCTGAAAGAATTCCCACTGAGATCTGGAACAAGACAAGGATGTCCACTCTCGCCACTACCCTTCAACATAGTTCTGGAAGTTCTAGCCACAGCAATTGGAAAAGTAAAAGAAATAAAAGGAATTCAAATTGGAAAGGAAGAAGTAAAACTATCACTATTTGCAGATGACATGATACTATACCTAGAGAATCCTAAAGACTCTACCAGAAAACTGTTAGAGCTCATCTGCGAATTTGGCAAAGTCACAGGATACAAAATTAATACACAGAAATCGATGGCATTTCTATACACTAACAATGAAAGAGCAGAAAAAGAAATTAGGGAAGCAATCCCATCACATCCAAAAGAATAAAATACCTAGGAGTAAACCTACGTAAAGAGACAAAAGACCTGTATTCTGAAAACTATAAGCCACTGATGAAAGAAATCAAGGATGACACAAATAGATGGAAAGATACACCATGCTCATGGATTGGAAGAGTTAATATTATCAAAATGACTATACTACCTAAGGCAATCTACAGATTCAATGCAATCCCTTTCAAATTACCAAGGACATTTTTCACAGAACTTGAACAAAATATTTTAAAGTTTGTTTGGAAGCACAAAAGACCCAGAAAAGCCAAAGACATCCTGAAAAAGAAAAACGGAGCTGGAGGAATCAGGCTCCCGGACTTCAGAATATACTACAAAGCAACAATCATCAAAACCGCATGGTACTGGCACAAAGACAGAAATATAGATCAGTGGAACAGGATAGAAAGCCCAGAATTACACCCAAGCACCTACAGCCAACTAATCTATGACAAAGGAGGCAAGGATATACAATGGAGAAAGGACAGCTTGTTCAATAAGTGGTGCTGGGAAATCTGGACAGCCACATGGAAAAGAATGAAATTAGAACACTTCCTAACACCATACACAAAAATCAACTGAAAATGGATTAAAGACCTAGATATAGGACCAGACACTATAAAACTCTTAGAGGAAAACATAGGCCAAACATTCTCTGACATAAATGACAGCAACATCTTCTCAGACCCACCTCTTAGAGTATTGACAATAAAAATAAAAATAAACAAATGGGACCTACTCAAACTTCAAAGTTTCTGCACAGCAAAGGAAACCCTAAACAACACAAAAAGACAACCCACAGAATGGGAGAAAATCTTTGCAAGTGAATTGACTGACAAGGGATTAATCTCCAAAATTTATAAACACCTTCTGCAGCTCCATACCAAAAAAACAAACAACCCTATCCAAAAATGGGCAGAAGATCTAAACAGACAGTTCTCCAAAGAAGACATACAGATGGCCGAGAAACACAAGAAAAGATGTTCAACATTACTCATTATTAGAGAAATGCAAATCAAAACCACTCTGAGGCACCACTTTACACCAGCCAGAATGGCCATCATCCAAAAGTCTACAAACAGTAAGTGCTGGAGAGGGTGTGGAGAAAAAGGAACACTAGTACATTGTTGGTGGGAATGTAAATTGGTGCAACCACTGTGGAAAGCAGTATGGAGATTCCTCAGAAAACTAAACATAGAACTACCATTGGATCCAGCAATCTCACTCCTGGGCATCTATCCAGAGAAAACCACGACTCGTGAAGACACATGTACTCCGATGTTCATTGCAGCACTATTTACAATAGCCAAAACATGGAAACAATCTAAATGTCCATCGACAGAGGAGTGGATCCAGAAGACGTGGTACATATACACAATGGAATATTACTCAGCCATTAAAAAGAACGAAATACCAGCATTTTTTGCAACGTGGATGGACCTGGAAACTATCATGCTAAGTGAAGTCATACAATGAGACACCAACATCAAATGCTTTCACTGACATGTGGAATCTGAAAAAAGGACAGACGGAACTTCTTTGCAGGACAGATGCTGACTCACAGACATTGAAAAACTTATGGTCTCCAGGGGAGACAGTTTGGGGGGTGGGGGGATGTGCTTGGGCTGTGGGATGGAAATCCTGTGAAATCAGATTGTTATGATCATTATACAACTACAGATGTGATAAATTCATTTGATTAATAAAAAATTAAAATAAAATAAAATTCCAAATATGCTAAAAAAAAAAAAAAAGCACATCTCTTCACAGTCAGTTGATTGAAAGAATGTTCTGTATCTGCCCTGGTAGCAGGATCTCTGGTGACAGCAAACTCTGGAGGAGTGAAGAGACTTCTGGAAGTTTCTGGATATGGGCTAGCGGATAGCAAGGAGTTATAAACAGCCAAGTAAGGAATGCTATTAGAGATTTTTTAAACTCAAATGTTAGATGTTGAAGAAAGTGCTGAAAGATTGGGTCCAGACCTGAGAAAGGGACTGGACTTTCCCATGGAATGTCGTGTTTCATTGGTTGGCCGTGTTTTCTCTGCGTGCCCCTGCGAGCAGAAACTTGCAGAACCCTGACATAAAGGTCCCCAAAAATGAATTAGAAGTACCTGTTACCCTCATAAACCCCAGGTGTGTCTGCATCTGCCTTCTGCCCAAGCTTCTGAATGCCCAGCTTAAGAAAACTCAGAGGAACAAAAACAAAAACAAAAACAACCCAAAAAGTGGAGTTCCCATCAAGGCACAGTGGAAACAAATCCCACTAGGAACCATGAGGTTTCAGGTTCAATCCCTGGCCTTGCTCAATGGCTTAAGGATCTAGCATTGCCATGGGCTGTGGTATGGGTCTCAGACACAGCTGGGATCTGGCGTGGCTGTGGCCGTGGCTGTGGTCAGCAGCTATAGCTCCGACTGGACCCCTAGCCTGGGAACCTCCATATGCCACAGGTGTGGCCCTAAAAAGACAAAAAGACAGAAAACAAACAAACAAAAGCCTCAGGAGAAAGTGACCAGGCAGGTCACAGGGAATGGGATGGCTCAGGGGAGCAGTTGAGAATGCGTGGATGGAGAGGTTATATCGGGGACAGGTTTCTTGGTTTTGAACACTTAATTCTAGAGAAGCAACAGATGGGCATGATCAAAATCGAAGGAAGAGGGGAAAATAGCACGTTTACAATGGAGAAATCCTGGCAGATACCACTTTAGCCAAGGGGTCAAAGTTAATATCACCGTAGATAACATATTGATACAATATACCCTCTGATATCCTGCACCGAGAGGGCCTCCCTCCTCTGTTATGCCTCCCAATAATGCACACCTTACTCTAATCATGAGAAACAAATGCAGATTGGGGAATATTCTACAAAATAATTGACAGTACTCTTCAAAAATCAAGATCATGAAAGACAAGGACTCAAGAAATGCTCCAGGTGGGATCCTGGATTGGATACTGAAGAAGGAAAAGGACATTATGAAATCTAAGTAAATTCTATACTTTTTTTTTAAATAGTATTTGTTGTATTAACCTTTCTTTCTTTCTTTCTTCCTTTCTTTCTTTCTTCCTTCCTTCCTTCCTTCCTTCCTTCCTTCCTTCCTTCCTTCCTTCCTTCCTTTCTTTCTTTCTTTCTTTCTTTCTTTCTTTCTTTCTTTCTTTCTTTCTTTCTTTCTTTCTTTCTTTCTTTTTCTTGATAAGTATCCTATGGTCATATAAGACATTAACCTAAGGGGAAACTGGGTGATGGGTTTATGAGAACTACCTGCTTTTTTTTTTTTTTCCTTTTTAGGGCCACACCTGTGGCATATGGAAGTTCCCAGGCTAGGGGTGGAATCGGAGCTACAGCTGCTGGCCTACACCACAGCCACAGCAACGCAGGATCCAAGCTGCCTCTGTGACTTACACTACAGCTCATGGCAGCACCGGATCCTGAACCCACTGAGCAAAGCCAGGGGTCAAACCCTCAACCTCATGGTTTCTAGTAGAATTCATTTCCGCTGCGCCACGACAAATGGAACTCCCCACCTGAACTATTTTTGTGTACATCTAAAATTAACTCAAAATTTTTAAAATGCAAAGAAAAAAATATAATAAAGACAAAATCCTGGGAGCCAAAAGTGGGCTGCCTTACCATCCCTTGAAGTGCAAGCCAACTTCCACAACAAATGAGGCCTGCTGCCCTGAGCCGGTGATCATATTATAACACCTTCACTGGAGAGGGACCTGGTCAGAAATGGTTTGGAAGGGGGTTGAAGGAATTAAATAGGATGGAAAGTCACAGAATCATGGTGTTCTTGATTTATTCAAGAACATATAATGAGCCAGGCACTGTGCTAAGTTCTTTTTTTTTTTTTCTTTTTTAGGGCCACACCTGCAGCATATGGAGGTTCCCAGCCTAGGGGTCTAATTGGAGCTACAGCTGCCAGCCTACGCCATGGCCATAGCCACGCCAGATCCAGGCCGCGTCTGCAACCTATACCACAGCTCACGGCAATGCCGGATCCATAACCCACTGAACGAGGCCAGGGATCGAACCCGTAACCTCATGGTTCCTAGTTGGATTCGTTTCTACTGAGCCACAACAGGAACTCCTGTGCTAAGTTCTTTAAATCTTTTATCCCACTTAGATCCTGCAGTGCTGTGACTGTGGTGTAGGCTGGCAGCTGCAGCTCCGATTCGACCCCTAGGCTGGGAACTCATATATGTTGTGGGTGCGGCCCTAAAAAGACCAACAAAACAAAACAAAATATCCCACCTTCCCCTGTTAATGGAAGAGGAGAGTGAGTCTTATAAAAGTGAAAGAACAAGATCAAACAGCTGGGAGCTGGGAGGGTTGAGATTCAAATCCAGTCTGCTTGACTCCAGAGCTTGTTCTGAACCACTCCACTGTACCGTCCTCTCAGGAGTGACCCGCATTCAGTCATACCTCAGGGTCTCTGCACAGGTGTGGGTGGGGGAAGAGGAGGGAGAAGGCAGGAGGAAGGGGTTGACCTAGGATGGGCTGGTCGGCTGGAGCTGTCCATGGTGCTGTTCAGAAGGGCACGGAGCTGGAGCATCTGTGCCTGATGAGGTAGAGGAAGAAGGTGGGACAGCTAACACAGAGAGGGAGACTGCTCAGACTAGAGGGAAAGAGCAGTTAAATATGGTGGCAGATCTTCCACCAACGAGGAGGAATTAGAGGGAGAGACACTGCAAGTTTTGGCTTAAAATAAATAACCATGTGAGGTTCCCTGGTGGCACAGTAGGTTGAGAATCCCGTGTTGTCACTGCAATGACTTGAGTGGCTGCTGTGTGTGTGTGTGTGGCAGGTGGCGGCGGGGGCGGGGGGTGTTCCCTTGTCTGAAAATTTCCACGTGCCTTGGGCACAGTCAAAAAATAAGTAAATAAATAACCATGTATACAGAATCTGGCGAGATAGGATTTAACTTCAGGTCTTACTTGCAACCAATACTATCCAGTATGGCCATACTGTTGGTAAAAATCTGGAAATACTTTTGTATTAGTTAGTGAATAGTCACTGACTGAGTTCTCCACTACTGTGGCTGCTCTCCCAGTTCCCTCTCCACACCCTCAGGCTTCCCCACAGCCCAATAATAAAGGGTTAAGGCCTGGCACAATGGGGGCTCCCAGGATCCAGCTCTGGCTCTAAGGCCCCCTGGTGTCCATTCTCATAGGTCAGTACCCATATCTTACCAACTGTTAAGTATTTTGCATACTACCCCTGCTTGACCCCACTTTACAGATGGAGAAATTGAGGCTCTGGAACATTTAATGACTTACCTGAAATTGCTCAGCTCTTAAATGCTAGAATCAGGACTTGAACTCAGTCTTCAGGGATTAAGCCTCATGTTCTTTCCCCTCCGTCCTCTACTGTTGGCCTGTGTGCCTATTCTCCTTTTTTTTTTTTTTTTTTTTTGAGAGGGGGACAATGAATAGACAGAGCAACTTGTGTAGGGGCTTTGGGTTGGCACATGAATGTTTGAAAACCCTATGGGGGTCCCAGGCACAATGGAAGTCTTTCCTTTGAATTCTCTTGCCATATGGCATTCTTGCCCCTGCTAATTTTGTGCCCTGGCAGCCCTTTGAGACTGGAGGGGCCATCAATTTCTTGATACACCCTCCCTGCCCCCAGAAACTTTAGGGGACCAGGGCATTCTAATGCAGTCCATGACTGCTCCTAGACCTAACCTTGACCTACTCCAGTGGCCCTCTTAGCCATACATAGTCTTCTCTCACTCTCCACCTGTCAGATTGGGCTTAGAAGATTTACTCTACAGATTTCAGAGGTCTGTAGCTTCTGTGGGAGGGCTCACCTCCTCATTTCCCTCCCCCAGGTTAAGTACATCTTGGATGCAGACTTGATTCTAGAACCAGCACTGGAAGTGGAGTCAGAGTTACAGGGGAAGAAAAATGGGAGAGGGGTTGTGCCGGGTTGATTTGCCAAATGGACAGCAGATCACCCTGGCATCTCTTTTATTTATTTATTTATTTTTGCCTTTTCTGGGGCTACTCCTGCGGTATATGGAGGTTCCCAGGCTAGGGGTCGAATGGGAGCTGTAGCCACCAGCCTACGCCAGAGCCAACCGCAATGTGGGATCCGAGCCGCATCTGTGACCTACACCACAGCTCACGGCAACGCTGGATCGTTAACCCACTGAGCAAGACCAGGGATCGAACCCGCAACCTCATGGTTCCTAGCTGGATTCGTTAACCACTGCGCCACGATGGGAACTCCCCTGGCATCTCTTTTTGTCTTTCCCCATCCTGGAGCACCAAAGGTAGCCTCCTTCTCCGAGAAACAAAAGAGGAGGATGTGGAGAGGAGAGAAACTATCTACCTCTCCAGTGTGCAGCAGAGAGGCTGGGAGGTGAGAGGAGAGGAGGGTGCACAGAAAGCTGAGTGGCAAAATTATAGGGCCCTCCCACTGGGTGAGTGATATTCCTCTGTACGTGCATGCTTGTGTGTGTGTGTGTGTGTGTGTGTGTGTGTGTGACTTTGTTGATTGTCTACCACATGTCAAATATTCTACACATGACTGATCACTCAGTCCCTACATTGGCCTTTTGATTATTATCCCCAGGTAAAAAATGAGGCTCAGAGAGGTCATGGGACTTGCCCAAGGTCACACAGCCAGTACGTGGCAGTCAGGATTAATCTCAGGTCTGTCTGATTTCCCAGCCCAGAGTCTTCTCTATTTCATGGGGGGTGAGGGGTAGGAAAAAAGCTTAGAAAAGATATTTTTGCGTGTTCAGAAGCCCAAATCGCTGAGCGTGCTTTATATTTATTCCCCACCTCCCTGCTTCCAGGCAGAAGAATTGGATTCTGTTTCCTACCCATCCTTTTTCTCCCTTTTACCTACATCCTGGTCTTCACTGACTTCCCAAATCACCCCCCGTTGTTCATGGCCTTGTACAAAACAGTACCCAACCTTGTTGTCTTCCTTGGGTCCATGCAGGATATGGTCACTAGGACCCAGGACCCATTCTTTTTTATGGTTTCTGGGATCCTGAAATGAGGAACTTCAGAGGCAAATCCAGCTTCCTCTCCCCTCTCAGTTTCAACCCCTTGCCACACCCCCTTCTATGCTGTTTGCTTCCTGGGACAAAGTCCAGCTTGGGCCTTTCCCTGGGGGTCCACCACGCCAGTCAAGGTGACTCACCAGCAGAGTTTTCAGGAGACAGCCAGAACTTCACAGAAGTAGAGCCCACAGGGGCCCAACTAAGACTCCCCTCTCAGTGTCCCAAGCCCAGAATCCACCAAGGTTTCGGGAGACCAGAGCTCTGGAGGGACACTCAGTGAAGAGGCACAAGGATGTGTGGCTCCTAGGATAAATTTTTCTACCTCTTTGGGGTTTTCTTGTTGGGATTCCTGAGGCTCCCTCCCTCTTGCTCCCAGAGTCACTGCTCCCTATTTCTTTTTTTTCTTTCTTTCTTTCTTTCTTTTTCTTTCTTTTTTTTTTTTTTTTTTGTCTTTTTCGTCTTTCCTAGGGTTGCACCCATGGCATATGGAGGTTCCCAGGCTAGGGGTGTAATTGGAGCTGTAGCCACCAGCCTACACCACAGCCACCGTGACATAGGATCTGAGCCACATCTGCGACCTACACCACAGCTCACAGCAATGCCAGATCCTTAACCCACTGAGCGAGGCCAGGGATCGAACCCTCAACCTCATGGTTCCTAGCTGGATTCATTAACCACCGTGTCACAACGGGAACTCCTCCCTATTTCTTTTTAGCCTAAGAATGGACAAACAGGTCCCTTTCCTGTTCCTAAGGTCCAGCTGAGTCAGGCTGACCATTTCAAAAGAGCTTAGAGGAAAACAAAAAGGAAATCATTATAGAAACTACCAACAACATAAAGTGGTAATGTCCAAAGTGCAGGTTTCAGATTCTGAGAATAATGTTAAAACCAGTGAAAAGCTTACTGAGCTCCACATTCCTCAATCCCAAGAAAACTCCAGACCTAATTATGCTAGCACAACTTAATGCTCCCCCCACCTGCCGCTGCCCTCCAATCCAACCAACCTCTGGCCATGTGATCTCCTAGACCAACTCAGGTGACTGTCATCTGAGTCTAACTTTCACCTTTCACCTACACTCCAGCTTTCCCAAAATGAGAATTTATTTTCTGGATTTATCTCCAGAGTCTCTAAGGTCTCTCTCCCTTACACCCAGCTCCATCACTGTCCTGGGTAGTGAAACAGCTTTAATTGCCCATGAATGAACTCTGAGATTTTCAGCTTCACTCATCTAAGGAGTCTTCACCAACTGAGACCCTTCCCCACAAAGGACATACGAACAAATGAACCAATGGGCTTCCCAAAATCCATAGCATGTGTAACAATGACTTCTTTATACATTCACCTTAAGATCCCTTCAAAAGAGTTAGCTTTGTGCTGGGCAGGAGGAAATGCTGGGAGAAAATGCCTAGGACGCAGTCTCTTCTACCTGCAAAAAGAATCGATTTGCTTCTTTTTTTGATAATTATTTTTCACTTTAAAAATTTTTTGAGAGCGTCTGTTCCTAAATATCACCCCATAAATTATGTTTATAAGCTGCTTTTAAGTTAACGATTGCAATCACGGAATGAATTTCAGGTTGAGATTCTGACTCTGTCATCAAGGTATATTGGGAAAGAACAGATGTGAAAAGTCCTTGGAATAGCCTGCTCTGAATTTGGTCAGGATTGTGGGGGAGGTCACGATAACTATGTTGCGACTGGTAGAAGCCAGTTACTGCTGGCAGGGAAAGTCAGAGAATACAAAATGAGGGTGAGCAGGAAAGTTGGATGGCGCTTTCGCCTTCTCTGAACCATGACTCATTCGGGTAGCCGTCGTTGCCCTGGGATACCAGGAGACGCCTTGTCCTGAGCGTCCTGTATCTATAGAGACGACAACATGGCGGCGCTGTGAGTGCTGAGCGTTCGTCCCAGGGACTAGGGGAGCTTCGCGAGTGGCAAGGGAAGGTATCTCTCCTGGAAGACTGTCTCCTTTGGGAAGTCGTGGTCAGGGGTCTCCTCAGTGTCCTTCAGCGAGCCCCCAAGGGTCTGAGACTTGTGTGAGATCAGCCTGGGGATCTCTTAGAGAAAGGTAGAACTGCTCTAAGTATATTTTATTCCTTCTTTTTACCTGTTTTTTCCACTCTCTATTCAGTGGCCCATCATTTTTTCCATTGGTCGTCTTAGGAACTTTTAGGTTGTAAATTAGGAAAATAAAGGAAACTGATGATAGATTTTTTTAATTCCTCAAGATTAGAAAAATGGGTTTTAAAAAACACCTCTCTTGCCTACTGTCTCACAATGATTGCAGATGTGTGTCTTTTGGAAGAGTAGCACAGGCTAGCATGAAAGTTAAAATTGTTCATTATACTAACATAGGTTTGTCTAGGGCTTTTTCAAATCCCCTATTCCTTTTAAGTTTCACATCAACTTTGTGAAATAGGATAACCCTCATTTTACAGGTAAAGAGACTGAAGCTTGAGGAGATGGAGAAACTTGCCCATCTCAAACACATCTAAGCAGATGCTGGAACCCAGCTTTTCTTACTCAGAACCACTACTCACTTCCCTAAGCCCAAAGATCTGGTCTGGACGAGCTTTGTACCCTGTTGTCTCTCACTGTTTTTTTCTACAAATGTTGATTAGAGATTTTTTTCAGAGCCCTGAGTCAGGGGCTGTCTGTAGAGTCCCCTAAAGTCCCAGGCATTAATGAGTGGGTGGAAACACTACAAAGCCACCCAGTAGCAGAAAAGTAATGGGACCTTCCCCCTTATCTCCTCAGTTTGCATTGCTTTGATTCCGTCTGAACGCCCACTTTGCAACTGAAGGTAGGAGCCTTGCCTGTCCTGTACCATGCCTAGCACTGGTACAGAGCAGACACTCAGTAGATGCCTTGCAAGTGAATGAATGTGTGAGGGTTTGGTCATGTTCCAATAAGGAAAGAGTGAATCAACAGAATCTTTTGTTCTGTGAGTGGTGGGGAGGGGGTAGGAGAGTTTCTGATGGAAACGTGGAAATTTCTAAAGGGCAATCATAAAATTGTTCACTAAAGCATAATGTATTGTAATAAGGAGCTGAACCCAAGACTTGAAAAGAGATAATTTTAGGCCAAAATAAAAGACAACAAACATCTAATCATAATTGTTTTAAGGATTAAGATACATATGAAGGACTTACAACAATACTTGGCACATAATACTTTCTTAGTAAATGTTCTGAGAAGTTGGGTTTATTTTTGAGATTGTTATTCAGAAAGTTGGGGAAGGATACTGACTAGTCTTAAAAATACACATATGTTCAAAAAAGTATTACATTGATGCTGTCTGGTATGGTAGCCCCACCTAGTGCATGTGCTGAAGGAAGCGTGCTAGAAGAAGAGGGATTTGAGATGGAGCCAGAGCCAGACCCTTGTGTGTTCCTTAGAGCAGGGCCAAGCACCCTTTTGAGCATTTGGTGAAAGCTGTGAACACTTTCCCTGGAAAAGAGCACATGCCCCTACCCATGACATTTTGCATGTAATTTTCTTATAACATTTGTATATATTTGCATGGAACTTCCAGCTGCAGTCTATCAATGGATGCCTCTGCTTTAGAGGTTGATTCATCTATCCTTGGATTGAGTCATTATTTCAGTGAATGTTTACTTTAAACCTGGCTAGAGGTTGTGTACATATAGAGGAAACCCAGAAACCCAAGAATTCTCCCATCTCATTTGCCTCTTCTTTGTCCTTTATTCCTCTTCTCTCAGGAGGCAAGACACGTTCAGAGGAAAAAGTAGAGAGTAAAAGCCAGATCAAGGTAATACCTATGCTTCAGTGACACTCACTGGGGGCTTGCTGAGAGATGCCACGTGTGGCCATGAAGAGCAGGGCAGCATGGGCCTCATCCCCAGTTCCCTTTTCCAAGTGTCTTTCCTGAATGGTGAGTCTCTAGGCTCCCAGGCAAAGCCCTGGATCATGTATTCAGCCTTATTCCTTATGGTCCTGCCTCACACCTGTTGCCAGAGCTCAAAAGCAGGCCCTGCTCCTGATAACGATGGCCATGATGAGGCTACTCCATTGGCCTCTCTTTTTCATGCCCTTCCTGCCTGCCCCCCCCCGCTCCCCGCCGCCCCCTGGTCTCTTCCCAGTTCTGAACTGGCAGGAACTCCTGGCTTAGCCGGAATGCTTCCCTTGGACTTGTGTTCCAGGCACCCAATGCTCATCGAAGCAGCCCTGGACCTCCTCTTGAGGACTGGGGACAGTGGGGACTGCACCATGAACTCCGGATCATGCCTGACTGCCAGCACAATGGCCATTCCCACCATCACGGGCAGCACAGCCATGAGTGCCTGCAGCAGCAGCAACGCTAGTGCCTGTGTGAGGACACGTGGGATGGGTGGGGTGGGCGGAGCAGGGCCGGCCTGGCTGGGTGGCAGGGCAGCAGGGGTAGGATTATGATAGGACTCCCTTCTCCAAACCCCAGCACTAGACCCTGCATGCACTGAGCCCCTTGCTGTGAGCGTGATAGTGGAGGGAGGAGAACGTTAGGGAGAAGGGAGTAGGAAACCCATAGAGTGGCCCGTAGCTCTGTCTTCCTTCCTTTTGGTCTTGGAAGGGACCAAGCTCTTCTGGTCTTGGTCCCTGGGGCTTTGTGTTTGCCCAGTGGATGGATGTTGTTTACTTTTTGCAGCTCTCAGGGTTCTCTCTGTGTAATAGTACAGGGCCAGGGTGGGAGGTGCTTGTCTCGGATGTGACTGCAAGGTTTGACTGCATTTTGTGCAGCATGCGTCTGCACCGTGTGTGAACTCTCATGTCTCCTTGGATGTGAGGGTGGTGGCATCTGCCTCCCTGCGGACTGGGGGTCATCTCACTTCTCCGTCTGTGCTCTCAGATTCACTCACTGCCCTTCCCTGCTCTGCTCTGAGGGGGTAGGAAGAGAGACGCCAGGCTATTTCTCTTCTCTTTCTGCTATTTCTCTTCTCTTTCTGACTTTGGCAGTGTCTCCATTAGCAGCTGCCTCTCCCCGTGACTCCAGTTCCCACCTGACAGGCCTCTGTGCTCTCAGAACCCCTTCACCTCCCCTAACCTACCGGATGGTAGCAGCTTCTGATGTTGCTAACTCTGGGGATACTTCACCATCCCCTGGCTGTGCACTCAATTCCTTGTTTTAAACACACAGAATATGGGAGTTCCCATTGTGGCATAGTGGAAACAAATCTGTCTAGTATCCATGAGGATGCGAGTTTAATTCCTTGTCTCAATCAGTGGTTTAAAAGCTCCGGCATTGCCATAAACTGTGGGTGTAGGTGGCAGACACAGCTCGGATTCAGCATTGTTGTGGCGTAGGGTGGCAACTGCAGCTCCAGTTCAATCCCTAGCCTGAGAACTTCCATATGCCAAGGGCGTGGCCCTAAAAAACCAAACCAAACCAAACCAAAACAACAACAACAACAACAACAAAACCCACCCAGGGTAGCATCTCTTTTCCTGGTTGGACCCTGACTGATGCACCAACTAATAATTTGTAATAAGTGATCCTTATTCACCTCTCCTTCATGGGAAAATCAGGCCATCTGACACTCTCTGAAAATACTGAAACTGAGATGTAAGCTCCAAGAGAGAAGAAATTCATCAGACTTATACATTGTTATAGTCCTGGCACTTATACAGAGTCCAGTGCATCATAAGTAGTCAACAAATATCTGTCCAACATATAAATATATCCTTATGTCTTGTGATGATAGAAGAACGATACTTGGTCAAAGATGAAATAAAATGCCAGTGAGTAGAGCATTCACAGCAATGACTGGTAGGAAGAGGGACCTGGTTCATCCTCCTGCCATCTGGCCACCCCAGGGATTTTTCCGCCTTCTTCCCTCCTCAGATACATAAGGGTTAGGGATCAGCCCATGAAAGGGTTTTCTGTTATAGACAGGAAGCTCTAGCATCATTCAGAACAGTGCTTGGAGCGGCCCCAAAGTCAGGACCTGGGGTTTGGGTTGGTCATGGGCAAACTGGCTCTTTCATCTGCCCCACTAACCAGGTGATGGATGGGAGAGGGGATAGTGGAGTACCCTGTGCTCTGGAAAAATGCCAGGGATAGGCTGCTCCTGCTAGGAGGACCTTCTGGAGAGAAGAGGTAAGATGGGGGTGTTCCGGCTTAGCGGGTTAAGAACCCAACATAGTGTTCCTGAGGATGCAGGTTCAATTCCTGGCCTGGCTCAGTGGGTTAAGGATCCAGTGTTGCTGCAAGCTGTGGCATAGGTTGCAGGTGCGGCTGGGATCTGGCGTGGCTGTGGCTGTGGCTGTAGCATAGGCTCCAACCAGCATATCTGATTGACCTCTGGCCCAGGGAACTTCCATATGCTGCAGATACGGCCCTAGGAAGGAAAAAAAGGAGAAGGGGTGGGGTGAGGAGGAAGAGGTGGCATCTGAGCAGAACAGTATCTGAGGGTGCACCTTGGAATGAAGCAGGCCAGCTAAGACTGCTAAGTGAGCCAGGTGGAATGGCCGATGGGGTGGCCCAGGGAAGGCTTCAGGGACAGAGTTTTGGGGAATCTAGTTGGAAAACCATTCCAGTGACCTCAGAAGAGGTAACCAGGAATGCCTGCCTCTCACCTTCTCTTTCCAGACCACCCCCCAGGGGTGAGCAGTGCTGTAATTCATTACCTTCTGGAAGTGGGGAGATCTTTGCCCATTCTCTGGGTCTTTGCATCCCACCCTGCTTTCTTCTCCCTGCCAACCAAACAGCCTGCCAGCTCTGTGGACACGAAGCTATGCCTTCTAAAGAAGCAGGAAAAAATGAAGAAGAGGGTCATCTGGGGCATTGAGGTGGCCGAGGAGCTACAGTGGAAAGGCTGGGAGCTGGGCAAGGAGATCACCAAGAACCTGGTTCTGAAAAATCTGTCCTGGAAAATCCAGAAGATAAAGTACAGGTATCAGTATGAGGGATCAGAGACCAAGCCCCTGAGCCCACAAGCCCCCAAAGAAGCCACTCTTTAAAAAACAAACAGTACACTTAAAATGTCATATTAAACCAGAACAGTGTATAAGACACATACACTTTGAATAATTATTGAAAGTAGAACCCATGTGGCCAGATGAAATAATGGAATGATGACAGTGTCTGAAGCTCCCCTTCTCCCAGTATGAGTCCCTCCCCTATTGGAACACATTCCCTACCCATAAAGGTTAACTACCATCCTGACTTTCCTCATAGTGACTTTCTTGCTTTTCTCAAAAGGGCTTACCCCTTATGTTTGCATCTAATTGCTGTGGTTTAGTTTTATCTTCTTATGAACTTTATATAACTGGGATAATATGGCATACTTTTGTCACTCTTTTATTTTGTTCAGTTATGTTTGGAAGACTCATCCACATACAGATATGCTTCATCCTTTTTCATCACACTGTAATATTCCAGTTCATGCTTCTTTGTGTTCATCCATTCTTCTGCTGTGGGACTTTTTGAGTTTCCAGTCTGGGACTGTTATCAACATTAAATGTATACATTTCCTATTGTACAAGTTCAAGTGTTTTTCTAGGGTAGAATTACTGCAACATGTACCTGTTTGCTTTTTGTAGATAAAGCTAAACTATTTTCCAAAGTACTACATCCATTTATATTCTCACCAGGCACATATGAGCATTCCCATCCCTCACTATCTTTATCAGCAATTGCTATTGTCAAGATTTTTGAATTTTCATCAATAATGGTAATTTTTGTGGGTTTAATTTGCATTTCTCTGATTACTAATACAGTTGAGTGTCCTTTTACATATTATTAGCCTTTTCATTTGTGAAATTACTGTTTATGTCTGTGCCCTTGGAGTCCCTGTTGTGGCTCAATGGTAACAAACCTGACTAGTGTCCATGAGATTGCAGGTTTGATCCCTGGCCTCCCTCAGTGGGTTAAGGATCCGGTGTTGCCATGAGCTGTGGGATGTAGGTCGCAGACACAGCTCAGATCTGGCTTTGCTGTGGCTGTGGTGTAGGCTGGCAGCTACAGCTCTGATTCACCCCTGGCCTGGGAACTTCCTTATGCTCTGGGTGCGGCCCTAAAAAGACAAAAAAAAAAAGTCTGTGCCCATTTTTCCATGAGATTATCTTTTTTCAGTGGGTTTGCTTGTTTTGTTTGTTTTGTCTTTTGTCTTTTTAGGGCCGAACCTGCAACGTATGGAGGTTCCCAGGCTAGGGGTCAAATCAGAGCCCAGCCTCTGGCCTACACCACAGCTCATGGCAACACCAGATCCTTAACCCACTGAGCGAGGAAACCTAAAGCCTCATGTTTCCTAGTTGGATTCATTTCCACTGCACCCCCCCCCTTTTTTCCCTTAATTGAAGTACATGAGTTTCAGTTGCAGTGCAGTGGATTTAGTATCTGCCATTGTTTCTGCAGTGGTTCAGGTTTGATCCCTGGCCCAGTGAGGTGGGTTAAGGATCCGGGTTGCTGCAGCTGTGGCAAAGGTCAAAGCTGCAGCTCAGATTCTTTCCCTTGCCCAGGAACATCCATATGCACAGGTGTGGCATATAAAGAAAAAGAAAAATTGCAATATAGCTGATTTGTGATATTAGTTTCAGGTGTACAGCATAGTGATTCAGTATTTTTTATAGATTATACTCCATTAAAAGTTATTACAAAGTAAAGGCTATAATTCTCTGTGCTATGCAATATATTCTCATTATGTTATCTATTTTATACATAGTAGTTTGTGTTTCTTAATCCCATACCCCTATCTTGCCCCTCCTCCTTCCTCTCCCCACTAGCAACCACTAGTTTGTTTTCTATTATCTGTGAATCTGTTTTTGTTTTACTACATACATTTGTTTTATTTTTTAGATTCCACATATAAGTGATATCATACAGTATTTGTCTTTCTCTGTCTGACTTTCTGACATTTCACTGAGCATAATATTTTCTTTCTTTTTTCTTTTCTTTTCTTTGTTTTTGTCTTTTTAGGGCTGCACCTGCTGCATATGGAGGTTCCCAGACTAGAGGTGGAATCAGAGCTATAGCTGCTGGCCTACGCCACAGCCACAGCAACACAGGATCCAAGTTGCCTCTGAGACACCATAGCTCATGGCAATGCTAGATCCTTAACTCAATGAGCGAGGCCAGGGATGGAACCAGCGTCCTCATGGATACTAATCAGGTTTGTTAATCACTGAGCCACGACAGGAACTCCATCACTGAGCATAATATTTTCTGGGTCCTTCCATGTTGCTGCGAATGGCAGAGTTTTACTCTTTTTTTGCTGAGTAATAATCCAGTGTGTGTGTGTGTGTGTGTGTGTGTGTGTATTACATCTTCTTTACACAATTATCTGTTAATGAACACTTGGGTTGCTTCCATGTCTTGGCTATTATAAATAATGCTGCTATGAACATTGGGGTGCATATATTTCCAATTAGTTTCTGTTTCTTCTAGATATATACCCAGGAGTGGGATTGCCGGATCATATGATAGGTCTATTTTTAGTTTTTTGAGGAACCTCCATACTGTTTTCCATAGTGGCTGCACCAATTTACATTCCCACCAACAGTGTACAAGGATTCCCTTTTCTCTACATCCTCACCAATATTTGTTGTTTGTAGACTTTTTGATGACAGCCATCCTGACAGGTGTGGGATGATATCTCAATGATTTATAATTCTTTAATAATTAGCAATGTTGAATATCTTTTCATGTGCCTGTTTAGCTATCTGTATATCTTCTTTGTAGATTAACTTTTTAAAAATAAAAGTTCTTATCATGAATACTAATCCTTTGTCAGTTACGTATTATGAATATTTTCTCCAACCTGGTGACTTGTTTGTTCCTTGATCATGAATGTCTTTTGACAAAAAGAAGTTCTTAATTTCAAAGAAATCAAATGAACCTCTCTTTTTCTTTACAGTTAATGCTTTTTTGTGTCTTGCTTCAGAAGGTCTTCTCTATCCCTGCCTAGGTCATGAAGATATTTTCCTATAGTATCTTCTAAAGACTTAATAATTTTGCTGTTCACATTTGTCTTTTATCTGTATGGAACTGATTTTTGGAAATACTTTGAAGTAGGGATTCCATGACTTTTTTCCCCCATCAACCAAGTGCCCAGTTGTCCCAACATCATTTATGTTGAACAACAAAAAATTTAGTTCGTACTTTCCTTCATGGTCTCCCCCACCACTGATATATATCAAGTGTACATATATGTATGGATACATTTCTTTTTTCTTTATTAAAGGATAGTTGATTTACAGTGTTCCTTCAATTTCTGCTGTACAGCAAAGTGACCCAGTCATGCATATATATATATACATTCATGACCCAGTCATGTATGTATATATATACATTCTTTTTTTTGTCTGTCTTCCATCATTTTCTAACCCAAGAGTTTGAACATAGTTCCCTGTGCTGTAATAAGTATCCCATTATCCATTCTACCATTAAATATTTTATATAGCATAATAAAAAGAACAACTTAACCAGTAAGAATAACAAAAATAATACACCCTCTGAAAATAAGTAAAATATAAAATGCATAAATTGGTTAAAAAACAGCGTAACTATATAAATATGTCCTCACAATTTGTTACATCTTATTGATTCTTCAATGTAGGCATTACACCATTCTAGGTAACGTGATAAACAAGACATCATAGACCTTACATTGTACCATGGAGAGAAATGGATAATAATAATACAATTGTAGAGCTGTATTATTTAATTGTACAGTTGCATTATTGAATTATAATTATCATAAATTCTTTGATGGAGAGGAAATCAGAATCAGATCTAAGGAGACTTCAGCATTCTAAGAATGGTGTCAAATGACCCCCTTCATGGTGGATTATGCACTTATTTACTATGAGATATATTTCTTCTCCAGAGATTCCTTGTTTGTGTATCAATTGTAGATTTTTGGTTTGCAGTTATTCTGAAGTTTTGATATAAGAATCTATATGTATATGAGATTGTTTTAAGCTGTTGTTCTCTTATTTGCAAGTTCATCTTCAGTGTCCTACGTTTGTACCCACCTCTTCTCATGATTTCTGATTTTGGTGGTATAATTGTGCACAGATGATTTTGTATATTTACTGTATATATATATATATATATATATATATATATATATATATATATATATATATATATATACCTTTATTGGTGAGCCTTGTCATTTGTGGAATTTTTGTTTCCTGTTGCTGTGTTTTCTTTTCTGCCTAGAGAAGTTCCTTTAGTATTTGTCGTAAGGCTGGTTTAGTGTTGCTGAATTCTCTCAACTTTTGCTTATCTGTGAAAGTTTTGATTTCTCCTTCAAACCTGAATGAGAGCCTTCCTGGGTAGAGTAATCTTGGTTGGAGGTTTTTTCCTTTCATCACGTTAAGTACATCATGCCGCTCTCTTTTGGCCTACAGAGTTTCTGCTGAAAAATCTGCCGATAACCTTATTGGGGTTTCCTTGCATGTTACTTGTTTCTTTTCCCTAGCTGCTTTCAAGATTTTCTCTGTCTTTAATTTTGGTCAGTTTGATTAATGTGTCTTGGGGTGTTCCTCCTTGGGTTTATTTTCTATGGTACTCGTTGTGCTTCCTGGATTTGAGTGGTTCCTTTCCCATTTTAGGGAAGTTTTTGGCTATTATCTCTTGGAATATTTTTTCTGTCCCCTTCTCTCTTCTCCTTCTGGCACCCCTATAATACGGATGTTGGTGTGTTTAACGTTGCCCCAGAGTTCTCTGAGACTCTCTTCATTTGTTTTCAATCTTTTTTCTCTTTTCTGTTCCACATTTGTAATTTCCACTAATCTGTCCTCCACCTCGCTTATTCGTTCTTCTGCCTCCTGTATTCTGCTGTTAGCTGCTTCTAGTGAATTTTTTATTTCAGTTATTGTATTTCGCATCTCTTCTTGTTTAAGTTTTATATCTTGTATCTCTTTGGTCAGTGTTTCCTGTAAGTTATCCATCTTTGCCTCCAGTTTATTTCCAATGTCTTGCATCATCTTCAGCATCAACAGTCTAAAGTTTTTTTTCCCTGGAGGCTGAGAATCTCCTCCTCACTTAGCTGTTTTTCTGGGATCTTTCTTCTCCCTCATCTGGGTTATAATCCTCTGTCTTTTCATTTTTATAGGTTTTTGGTGTGGTGCCCTTCTTACAGATAATAGAGTTGTAGCCTCTCTTACTTCTGATGTCTGCCCCCCTTGTGGCTGAAGTCAGTATGGGGGCTTGGTGTAGGCTTCCTGATGGGAGGGGCTGATGCCTGCCCACTGGTAGGTGGAGCAGATTCTAATCCCTCTGGTGGGTGGGGCTTAGTCTCTGGATGGAATTAGGGGCAGCTGTGTGCCTGAGGGGTCTTTAGGCATCCTGTTTACTGAGGGGTAGGGCTGTGATCCCACCTGGATTGTTGTTTGCCCTGGGGCTTCTCAGCACTGACTGATGGGTGGGGCCAGATTTTCCCAAAATGGCCACCTCCAGAGAAAGGCAGCTGCTGAATATTCCCGAGAGCTTTGCCTTCAATGTCCCTCCCTCACAACAAGCCACATTCACCCCTGTTTTTCCAGGCTGTCCTTACTTATCCATTCTAAATGTAATAGTTTGCATCTACCAAACTCCCCATACACCCCATTCCCTTCCCCCTCCCCCTGGCAAATACTAGTTTGCCCTTCATGCCCATGATCTGTTTCTATTTTGTAGATAGGATCATTTGTGCCATATTTTAGATTCCATGTATGAGTGATATCATATGGTATTTGTCTTTCTCTTTCTGACTTACTTCACTTAGTATGAGAATCTCTAGTTGCATCCATGTTGTTGGAAATGGCATTATTTTGTCCTTTTTTGCGGCTGAGTAGTATGCCATTTATGTATGTACCACATCTTCTTAATCCCTTCATCTGTTGATGGACATTTTTGTTTTTTTTTTCCATGTCTTAGCTATTGTGAATAGTGCTGCAATGAACATAGTACTGCATGTATCTTTTTCAGTGAAAGTTTTGTCTGGATATATGCCCAGGAGAGGGATTGCCAGATCATATGGTAGGTAGTTCTAAATTTAGTTTTCTGAGGAATCTCCATACTGTTTTCCATAGTGGTTGTACCAATTTCCATTCCCACCAACAGTGAAGAAGAGTTCCCTTTTCTCCACATTCTCTCCAGCACTTGTTCTTTGTTGACTTGTTGATAGCCATTCTACTTGATGTGAGGTAGTACCTCACTGTAGTTTAGATTTGCATTTTTATAATAATTAGTAATGTTGAGCATTTTTTCATGTGCCTGCTGGCCATCCTGGATCCATTTCTGAACTCTTGTTTTGTCTCTCCCTGGGCTAGTAAATATTATCCTGAATTAATTATTAGAGCTTATAATAAATTGTGATTATCTTGTAGAGTAAGTTGTCCAACATCATTCTCTCTCTCTTTTTTTTTTTTTTTTTTTTTTTTTTTTTTTTTTTTTTTTTGCTTTTTAGGGCCACACCTATGGCATATAGAAATTCCCAGGCTAGGGGTTGAATCAGAGTTGCAGCTGCCAGCCTACACCACAGCCACAGCAATTCAAGATCCAGGCCTTATCTGCAACCTACATAGCTCACAGCAATGCTGGGTCCTTAACACACTGAACAAGGCCAGGAATCGAACCTGCATCCTCATGGATCATAGTTGGGTTTGTTAACCACTGAGCCATGAAGGAAACTCCCTGAATTTTCATATGTATCTTCAAATCAGCTTATCACACATACACGCAAACAACTTTTTGAAATTTTGATTAGGATTTAATTGAAATTACAGATCAGTCAGATCAATTTGGGGAGAATTGACATCATTAAAAATTAAATCTTTTGTGAATATGGTTTATTTTTTAATTAATTTAGGTCTTCTTTGTGTCTTTCAATAAACTGTAAAGTTTTCTCTGTAGATAGCTTACACATGATTAGTTAGATTTATCTCTGTTTTAATTATTTGATGGTGCTAAGTATGATACTTTGAAAGTTTTTTCACTTTCTCCTGGTTGCTGGTTTTTTTAGAAAGTCATTTTCGGAGTTCCCGTCATGGCGCAGTGGAAACGAATCCAACTAGGAACCATGAGGTTGCAGGTTTGATCTCTGGCCTCGCTCAGTGGGTTAAGAATCTGGCATTGCCATGAGCTGTGGCATAGGTCGCAGACGTGCCTCGGATCTGGTGTTCCTGTGGCTGTGGTGTAGGCTGGCAGCTACAGCACCAATTGGACCCCTAGCCTGGGAACCTCCGTATGCTGCAGATGTGGCCCCAAAAGGACAAAAGACAAAAAAAAAAAAAAAAAAAAAAAAAAAAAAAGTCATTTTGAAAAATATGGATGTTTTGTCCCTAATCTCATATCCAGCAACCTTGATAAATTCTCACATTAATTCTAATAACGTATTTTTCTTTTTTCCAGGCACACATTCATATTTCATATTAAAATGGCATTTTTTCTTTCCAACCCAGTATCCTTTCCTTTTCTGTTTTCCCTCACTGCACTGCTGAAAAGGAAAGTGCTACACAGAAGTGGTTATAGAAGGCATTCTTGTTTTGTTCAGGATTGCAATGTGAAAGATTCCAGAGTTTCACCATTAGTTTGGATGTTTCCTGTAGTTGTTTTTTTTTTTTTTTTTTTTTCCTTTTTTTAGACTTTATCAGGTTAAGGAAGTTCCCTTCTATTTCTAGGTTGCTGAGAATTTTTCTCATAAACATATATTGAAGTTTATCTAATTTTTTTCTCTATTAAGATGATCATTTGATTATTTTCTTTCTTAGTTTGTTAGTATGGTGAATTACATTAATTGATTTTCTGGGTTAAACCAGTTGTGTAGTCCTAGAATAGCCCAGCATTGTCATGGTTGAGTATTCTTTCTGTACATATTGCTAAATTCTTTTGGCCAATATTTTGTTTATGGAGGATATTGGCTTGTAATTTTCCTTTCTTCTCATAGCTATCAGGTTTTATCTTTTTTTTTTTTTTCTGCTTTTTTGCTTTTTAGGGCTGAACCTGTGGCATATGGAGGTTCCCAGGCTAGGGGTCCAACCAGAGCTACAGCTTCCAGCCTACACCACAGCCACAGCAACACCAAATCTGAGCCACGTCTGTGACCTACACCACAACTCACAACAGTGCCGGATCCCCAACCCACTGATCGAGGCCAGGGATCAAACATGCAACCTCATGGTCACCAGTTAGAGTCGTTTCCTCTGACAGTGGGAACTCCCACTATCAGGTTTTGATAACTACGTTATGATGCATTCATAGAATATTTTGGGGAGGGTTTCCTTGTTTTCTGTCATTGGGAAGACAAGGCTAGAATTATCAAATGCTTGGTATGACTACTATGAAGCCATCTGGCCTGATGTTTCCTTTGTGGGAAGATTTTTGACTATTCAATTTTTGGGTAGGGTGGTCATAAAATGTATAATTTTTGAGTCAGTTTTGGTCAATTATGTATTTCTAGGAATGTGTTTATCTAAATTTTTACACATCGGTATAGAGTCTTGGGCAATATTATTAATATTTTTGAAGTCTGTAATGTCTATAGTTTTGTCTCTCCCTCTCTTTTTTTTTTTTTAGGGCCACACCCATGGTATTTGGAGGTTCCCAGGCTGGGGGTCCAGTCGGAGCTGTAGCTGCCAGCCTACGGCAACAGCCACAGCCACAGCAATGTGGGATCCGTGCTATGTCTGCAAACTATACCACAGCTCATGGCAACACCGGATCCTTAACCCACTGAGCAAGGCCAGGGATTGAACCCACATCCTCATGGATACTAGTCCGATCATCAGCCGCTGAGCCACAATGGGAACTCCTGCAGTATCTATAGTTTTGACCCACCTCGGAACTCTACAGCTCTGCCAAGGTCTCTGCTTGGAAAGGCATCTCTGGCCCCTCTGTTGTCTGCTTTGATTTCCCCCAGCCAAGTGCTCAGGGACTGGGTTAAATCAGGGCAGCCTTCGGCATCCCAGGCCCCACTGACCACCGTGTGCATCAGAGGTAAAGAGATGCTCCCTTGCCCCTGTGCCTTTTCATCAATGCTGTGGCATCCTGGAGTGAAGGTCTGCAGGAAAGGTGGTAGGATGAGGAGACAAGTCCCATGGACTCAAGCCGGCTTGGCTTTCCAGGGTCTTCCCTAATCTTTGTGCCTCTTCTAGTTTTCTGATCCTGAAGCCCTTTTCCCCTGGTTCCCTCTCACAGGCCCCCCAAGACCAAGTTCTTCTTCACGGTCATCCCCCAGCCCATCTTCCTGAGCCCAGGCATAACCCTCTCCCTCCCCATCATCTTCCGGCCCCTGGAGAAGGTAAGGGCTGCCACGGCGAGTAGAGGGCAGGGAGACCACAGGCACAGTGACCTCGGAGCAGGGGGCCGGGCAGAGCCATGAGGAGCTCCCCCATCGCACCCACATCCCACCAGGCGGAGCCCAAACTCCAGCTTGGGAAGCGCTGGCGAGGCTCAGACCCTGATCTCATTAGACAGAGGGGGCTTCCCTGTTGGATATGGGGGCGGGGGGGGGCGATGCTACTGTGTTGGCTCTAAAAATATTCCCCCGAATACTTGGTTCCTCACCAAAGAAGCCCCATATCTCTGAGAGCAAGACGGTGCTGGAGCGCAGGTAATTGACTTGCTCCTCAGAGACTGAGATAGAGGCTGTGGCTCAGCCCAGCCCTCAGTGGCGGTGTGGGAGGGTGGCCAAGGGCCCTGAGTGCCCCCCAGGTACCCCTGATCAGTGACTGCCTCTGCCTCCCCGCCCCCACACTGCAGAAGGAGTACATGGACCAGCTGTGGTTTGAGAAAGCAGAGGGGATGTTCCGTGTGGACCTGCGGGCCACCCTGCCTCGCCACAATCTCATCTGCCCACCGTCCCTGCAGTTGCCCATGTGTGCCATGGGGGATACGGCCGAGGCCTGGTTCTGCCTGGACAATGTGGGGTGAGGGGAGTGGCTGAGGCTCAGAGGCAGGAAGAGTGAGAACTGCGAGGAGGGCTCCTGGGAGCAGGAGAGACCTGCGTGTCTGCGGGTGGAAGGGGAGGGAGCCTGCGGGGAGCATCTCAGCCTTTCTGGAGCAGGGGCAGGGGTTACAGCGAGCCCAGTGGCTCTGACCTTCCCTCCCCCTCTAGGGACCTGACCACCTTCTTCACCTGGGAGTCCCCCAGCCCATTCCAGGTGCTGCCTAACACGGGACTGCTGGAGCCAGGCCAGGCTTGCCAGATCAAGGTGACCTTTCAGCCCCTGATGGCTGTCATCCATGATGTTCAGGCCACGTGCTGGTACGGGGAGGGCAGCAAGCAGAAGAGCAGCATCCAGCTGCGGGGTATAGGTGAGGCCTGACCTATCGGCTGTCCCCAGAGCCCCCGCTGCACTTCCCTGGATCTCAAAGCTTCAGTGTGCCCCTTCCCTCAACCTAGCCCCCATGGGACCTCCTCTAGCCTCCTACCCTCCCCCAAGCCCCACGGGCTTTGCCTTTTTCTTGGTTTGCCTTGGTGCCACCTTAGGGACACCTACCTTCTTTGAGGGGCTCTTCAAATAAGGCCACAGAGGCCCCGGTGGGTTTCTCCCCAAGACTCCCCCATCTCTACACAGCCAAGTGTGCCCAGCTGCTGGTGAGCATAAAGCAGAAGCGCCCAGAGGACCAGGAGGCCGAGGGCTTCCAGAAAGTGTTGCACTTCGGCTCTGTTGCTGTGGGCTGCACCACTGAGAGGCAAATCAAGCTATATAACCCGTCAGCGGTAAGCATCCTGTGCATGTGGGGATGGAGGGGAGCTGGGGCAGGACTCAGGGGCCACAGGGCCGGGCGCTCCTAAAACCCACCCCCTGTACAGAATGCTGCAAGCCTCGAGTAACCCATGTCTGTTGATACACTCGTGTGTTAACAGGTGTCAACAGGTGTCCCCTCTCCTCTTAGCCAGGGTCTGGGCTGCGGTTTCCCTTGACCCTACAGAGCAACCCCAAGAGCAGCCCTAAGGTTGTTCTGATGCCAGGATCACTGCTTGCTTTTATGGTCCCTTTGGGAAAAGAAAAAGGTGCCCCCTCTGGGCGGTCTCAGGGCAGGGTACCCGGCTTGGCCCCTTCCTTCCTCCAGGTGGAGGCAACCTTGCTGCACGATCAAAACTGATGAGTGGCACAGGCAGAGCATCAGCTGCCCTCACCCCCTTGGCTGGGCACTCCCTTGGTAATGGTAGACCGCCTTGCCCTGTCACCTAACTCCTGCCCCCCCCCCGCCCCCACCTGGCCCCACAGGTGAGCGCCTCTTTCAGGATCGAAATGGCCCCAGATACGCTGGCCAAAGACCAGGCCTTTTGGTGCCCCGTGGCCCACGGAGTCGTGCTCCCAGGAGAGAAGAAATGCGTGTCGGTGTTCTTCCACCCGGAGACTCTGGACATCAGGACGATGGACTACTTGTCCATCATGCCCTCTGGCGGTGCCTCGCAGACCCTGCTCAAACTTGTTGGTTTCTGTAGAGGTACTGGCAACCCCAGGTCACTGCCTCCCTCTGGAGACCCGAGCAGCTCAGGCTTAGGATTGGCAAGTGCCTGCTCCTTGCCCACAGCCTAGGTGTTGCTGCCCCCTGGTGGGCCTGGTGAGGAATCAGTTGCAGACCCTTGGAGATACTGTTTCATGCTCATCCCCGTGACTCGGAGGTCGGCTCAGGCCTCTGGGGCTCCAGGCCTTTCCAACCTAATGCCAGGTCTTCTGTCTCCAGGTGACACCGCCTCCCATCAGTGGTACCCTTTCTGATACCCCAGCCCCACCCAGGTGGCAGGGCCCACTCAGAGCCCCCGTCTCCTGTGCCCAGGTCCTGATGTGTCCTTGCAGTACCATTGCATCGACTTCAGCTGGGTCAACCTTGGGGAACGCTCGGAGCAGACTCTGTGGATTGAGAACAAGTCGGACTGCACAGCCCACTTCCAGTTCGCCATCGACTGTCAGGAGAGTGTCTTCAGCATCAGACCTGCCTTCGGGACCCTGGTGGGCAAGGCCCGCATAACCCTGCACTGCACCTTCCAGCCCACTCACCCCATCATCTACTTTCGGCGGGTGGCCTGCCTCATCCATCACCAGGTGAACTGGGGAGGGGGCAGGGGGCGGTGAGGAGAGGGTCTCCTGGGAGTTGGAGGGGCCCGTCTGAGGCCCAAAGATGAAGACAATACTAGGTGCTCAGTCCCCTGTATTCTGGAACTTCTAGGACTGCCTGCCTGGATCCTCTCCTCCAGGGAAGCAGCCTGGCTTTTGGAGCAAGAGCACGGCCAAGGGCACATGAGGGCTCACTCCAAACCGGGGGTGGGGGGGGTAGGGGTAGGGGGATGGGCGGGGGGGGCAGATTTGCCCTGACTGCTGCCAGGCTGGAGACTTTGCTGCTGCTGCTCCTCATGGCTGGGGTAGGAGGGATTGGACCTCAGCCCCTATGAAGTGTGGGCAGGGCAGAGAGTCTGGAAGTGGTGACCCCAACCCAGGCCCCCGGGCAAGGTGGTACAAACTCTGTCCTGACCAGCTGGCCTCTGGCCAACGTGGCAAGTGGAGGCCAAAACCCAGCCTCACACAGACCAATGTCGCAGGACCCGCTGTTCCTGGACCTGATTGGGACCTGCCACTCAGACAGCACCAAGCCGGCCATCCTGAGGCCACAGCACCTCGCTTGGTACCGCACGCACCTGGCGCGGGGCCTGACGCTCTACCCGCCCGACATTCTGGGCATCATGCTGAGGGAGAAGAAGCTGGAGCAGGATAAGAACGGGGCCCTGATGATTCCCATCGAGGTTCGATGGACCCCTCTGGGACCCCCGGGAGCCATCTACCCTCCCCAGGTTTATGCCCCCTTCCCTAGCATTTCACGGGCAGCCTCATGCCCAGGCCCTGTGGGTACCTTGGTTGGGGGCGGTGGGTGACGTGTGTGGAGCTCTTATAGCCTTTTCACAGAAAGGAGCACGGGAGGTGAGGGATGAGGGGCAACAGCTGGAAAATGGCAGCTGGGCACCCACCCACCTGTCGCTCCTCAAGCAGGACCTGGAGGACGTACCAGCCCTGCAGTATCCCCTCATCCCACCCATGACCGAATACTTCTTCGATGGCACCAACGACATGGCCATCTTCCCCCCACCTGTCAGTCTTGAGCCTGTCGAGGTAGACTTTGGTGCCTGCCCCAGGCCCGAGGACCCCAACCCTGTCCCCCTGTGCCTGATGAACCACACCAACGGCAAGATCACTGTGGCCTGGACACGAAGGTCTGACTGCCCCTTCTGGGTGACCCCCAACACCTGCGACGTGCCCCCCCTCAAGTCCATGGCCATGCGCCTGCACTTCCAGCCGCCTCACCCCAACTGCCTGTACGCCTTGGAGCTGGAAGGCTTCGCTGTCTATAAGGTGCGTGGGGCAGACAAGATGGGGAAAGCGGGTTCTCTGCCCTGGAGCCTGAACAGCAGAGTGTGGGGCCGGTGGGGGTGACGGGGTGACGGGGTGATGTGGGATCCATCCTCCCCGGGCCAGGTCCTGCTCCTCCCTCTCCTTGTCTTCTTGGCTGGACACTGGCCTTAGTGGTTTGTCTTCTCCCAGGGTCATGACTGCCTGGGCCTGGGCCCAGGGACTTCTTGGCCCATCTGAGTATGTCTTACCTGCTGTGCCTCCCACCACCTCCAGAGGGAGCACTCAGTGGGGCTCAAGCCCTTTGAAACATTTTGATGATGAGGCTCCTGGCTTGGGTGGGGGTGGGGTGCTCCTGGCCTCTCTCTAGTCCTTGAAGTAGGAAGTGGTCCCTCTAAAAGAGTCAGGAAGGAGTTCCCATTGTGGCTCAGGGGTAACAAACTCGACTAGGATCCATGAGGATGCAGGTTTGATCCCTGGCATTGCCACGAGCTGTGGTGTAGGCTGTAGACCTGGCTTGGATCCCACATCGCAGTGGCTGTGGCATAGGCTGGCAGCTGCAGCTCCAATTCAACCCTTGGCCTGGGAACCTCCATGTGCCGGGGGAGCAGCCCTGAAAAAGAAAAAAGAAAAAAGTCAGGGGCAGGAACCAGAGCCTGGGGGACCGAGTCGGGGGCACCCAGTAGTTAAGCTGTGGGGGAAGGACTTCTAGCTCAGCTTCCCTTGACCGGGGAATTCAGACCACAGGCTCTCAGCCCAAGACTCTTAGCCCCAGACGTGTGGCTCCCTCCCCATCTGCAGTCCGTCCTGCCCTTTCCCTCCTTCTGCTGCTCTACCCGCCCTGCTCTTCTCTTCCAGTGGCTGGTGCTGAGGTACAGGGAGAAGCAGAGTCGTGCAGTGGATCAGGGTCCCTTAGCAGCTGTGTGACCTTGCATGTCTGTTAATGTCTCTGAGCCCTGGTCTTTTCATCTATAAACTTAAGGTCATACCCAGACTTTTGAGAAGTTTTTCCAAAGCTGAGTTGGAAACAGAGCTTTAGCTGCCTCTGTTCTAATATCTTGGCCAGTCTGGGGGAGGAGGAAGGATGCAGAGGTTTGTATGAATATGGCTGTGGACGAGTGGCTTTGATGAGCCCGACAGACTTCCAGGCTACAGGCTCTAGTCCTGCGCTGTCAGATATGCCAACCCATAGCCACATGTGGCCGCTGAGCACTTGAACTGTGTCTGGTCCAAACAGATGTGCTGTAAGGGGAAGAGATGCACTGATTTCCAAGACTTGGCATGAAAAGAACACACAATGCCTCCTGCATCACTTTTATATCAGTTACATGTTGAAGTGATAAAATCTTGGATCTACTAGGTTAAATAAAACATATTACTGAAATTAACTTTACACGTTTCACTCTGTCGATGTGGCTACCAGGACATTTAAAACGATGCCTGCAGCTCACACTTGTGGCTCGCGTTATAGTTCTATTGGCCAGTGCTCTCCAGGCACATTCCTGCAGGAGGAATGGTGCTTTCACATCCCAGCCCTGCCCTATTCTGCTGGGAGGATTAAAGAGCTGCCCTTTCCCTCCTGACATTGCCATGAGCTGTGGTGTAGGTTGCAGACCTGGCTTGGATCCCACATCGCATGGGTGCTGGGTGCTGAGTGCTCAGAGCAGGGCCCAGTACCCAGTGGGCAGCACTGTTCTGACTACTCTTCTCGCACTGTCTTCCCTTCTGGGCTCCTGCAATCTGGAGGCGAGCTGCGGTGCCCCCCAGGAGGGCGCAGGACTCAGCTTGTCTGTGGGTTCGGCCCCCTCCTCCGCCACAGGTCCTACGGAGCTACAACAATATTGAAGAGGACTGCACCGTGTGCCCGTCCTGGTGCCTGACGCTCCGGGCACGAGGCCACAGCTATGGTGCCACCTTGGAGCACCACATCCCGCAATACTCCCTGCATGTCCCCAAGGTGAGCGCGGCCCCAGCAGTAGCGGGGGAGGGGGAACAGGGGAGCCCGGCTTCTGTCGTAGCCTGCAGTTCCCTCTGTCTCTGATGGCCTCAGAAACAGGTCCAAACCACCCTCCCCCAACCGAAACACGTCCAAGACCCCCTGACTAGCCATCCTAGCTTCCCCACTGCTGGCCCCTGGGGCTCTGTAGCCATCAAGGCCTCTCTCCTGGGTCACTACGGCACTGGGACTGGGGTCACTGGGGCTTGGACCACTGGCTCCAGCCTGCTCCCTCTGAAATACTCCCCAATGCTCTCACACTCCGGCTCCTTCATTTGCCATGTCTGCTGGGTGCCTGCTGGGCAGACGGCGGCCCCCCGGGGAGCATCCTGTCCTGCTGCAGTCACAGAGCCAACTCCTCGAGGAGCCAAAATTCCAGGTCTCTCCGAAGGGCCCTGGGAGGCCCCATCGGACCCGAGCACCAGATAACACAAGGCTTCAAAACCCAGATTCTGGGAGTTCCCGTCATGGCACAGCAGTTAACTAACCTGACCAGTATCCAGGAGGACTCCGGTTTGATCCCTGGCCTCGCTCAGGGGGTTAAGGATCCTGCGTTGCCGTGAGCCATAGTGTAGGTCACAGACCTTGGATCAATCTGATGTTGCTGTGGCTGTGGTGTAGGCCGGCAGCTGTAGCTCCGATTTGACCCCTAGCCTGGGAACCTCCATATGCTGTGGGTGCGGCCCTAAAAAGACAAAGAAACAAAAGAAAACAACCAAAACACGGGAACCAGCTGGCCGTGTTCCAATTCTGGCTTCTCCTACACGCCTCTTCCCAGCTTCTGTTACCAACCATCCGTCTTTCATCCATCTGTGTTACCCTCAAGCCTCATACTGCTGGAAAGACACCGCCTTGGGACACTGTTCTGGGGCGTGATCTTGGTCCCCCGCTCGTTACGCTTCTGCTCAAAGACACCCCTTCTCAAAGCCCCCCTGACTGCTCAGGGGTCACCTGGCTGACCCCTCACTCCCACCCCGTTCCCTTGGCCAGTTCCTCCCAGCAGTTTGTGGCCTTTACTCAGATCCAGCAGATTCAGGGCCCATGTTGCTCCCCCGCTGCTTCATGTACCTGTGCTCATTGTCCCAGCTGGACGGGACACCCTGGTCAGCGACCTTGGCCTCGTGTTCTGTAGCCAGCCTAGCTCTTCACCTGGTGCTGGCTGCACCCTAGGTGCTTGAGGAATGTCTGGCAGCTGAGGTTGCTGGGGGTTTCCGCTTCTCAAAGTGGGGTTCCCCTCAGCTACCTGCATGAGCATCATCTAGAAGGGGCTGCTTAGGCCACACCTTCTGGACCGGGGTCTCTAAAACTGGGTTCTTCAACAGATGAGTTGAGGGCACCCTAAAAGTAAAAGAACCTTGAAGGGGGTCTCAGAGACCTGAACTTCCCAGAATTCCTGCAGCCACTCCATCTCTGTCTGGAGGTCTCTGGAAGACAGAAGCATTTTTTGGTGCCAAGCTGGGTCCCTCCATTTCCCGCTCCCAGAGCCTTGACTGGGATGCGCAAAGACATCCCATATCTCCTGGGATTCGGCTCCACCCAGGCTCACATAGACTTCCCTAAGGATATGTCTGGGCGTGGGGAGTTCCTTAAGGATATGTATGGGTGGGGGGGGGTGCATAGATCTGAGCATGGGTCCCTCTTCTCTTGCACCCCAGCTGTTTCCTGCAGTTTCGCCCGGTGAACCCTCCTACCGCAGCCTGCTCCTGATCAACAAAGGCTCCATGCTGCTGACCTTCAACCTGGCCCCCCAAAGCAGCCCAGACATCTCCCTGCGGCCCAGCTCAGGCCTCGTGGCCCCTGGGGCCCACCAGATCTTCTTCATCTGCACCTACCCCAAGGGCAACTCCTGGAGGCAGCACGTTTTCTACTTGCAGTTCAATCTCTGCCCCCAGTATCTCCAGGTAGGAGGCAGGGATGGGGACTGGGTCCTTGGGAGGGGGCCACCCAAAGCCACTTTCTGGGAGTGGTCTCTAAAGCTCCCCTTAAGTAGCCCAGGGGAGCTCTCTGTGTCTCTTCCAGAAAGTGGCACGGCAGGGAAAGGACCCCTTGGCCATATCTGGGGACAGCTATCCTCAGGTTCCTGCCTGTCCACCTTAGGGGGTCTGGGACAAGAAAAGGGGTGCAGAGGTCTGGAAGGAAGGAACAGAGGCCACCCAAGACTCATATCTGCATGTGGTAGAGGCGTGTTTGGGGCCATGTCTAGTCTATGAAATAATCTGTCATCCCCTTTCCCTAAGTTCTTTTCAAGAACTATCTCCTGGGTCGGTCACCATGTACTCTGACTTTGGCAGCCACTGCCCAGGCCCAGGGCAGCAGAGACTTTGCTATCTGCTCCAAGGGGGAAAAGCTGCCCACCTGTGACTCTTGGGGGAGCCAGAGCTGCAGCGGGACGTCAGGGCTCATCCTCTCTTCACTGGCCCCAGGAGGTGAGCATGCAGAGCCGGGAGGAGCCACTGCAGCTGAAGCTGGACACCTCTAAAAGCATCTTCTTCAAGCCCACCTGGGTGGGCTGCTCCTCCACCAGCCTCTTCACCTTCCGTAACCCCACGCGTCTGCCCTTGGAGTTTGAGTGGAGGGTTTCCCAGCAGCTCCGAAAGATGCTGGCAGTCCAGCCCGCCAGAGGGATTATCCAGCCCAATGAGAGCCTCGTGAGTGCCCTGCTGTGCTGCTAAGGGCTATGGGGAAGGGTACCCATCAACCTCCCCTTCACCATCATCTCTTACTCATGCCTGTCTGGGGCCAGGCTTACCCTCCCATTCATCCATTCAATCCAGAGTCTGTCCTTCCAGCCTCATTTCTATCATCATCACCCCCATTTTACAAAGAGGAGCTGAGACCTTAAAAAAAAAAAAAAAAAGCCACTTACTAAGACTATGAATTAGGAGGTGCAGACCTGGGACTTGAACCAGGGTTTCTGATGTCAGGGTCCAGGGACAAGTCCGTTCTCCATCCACGGTTTCCAAAGCTGTGAGATCCCTGGGAGGTGGTGTGGAGCAGCTGGATTGGGGGCCAAACAGGTGGCTACCCATTCAGGAGTGAGAAAGGGGCTCCTGGAAGTTGAAGCAGCAGGTCCCTGGAGTGGGGCACAGGCTGGGACCAAAACTCGCAGACCCCATCCCAGGTCTTGGGCCTTCTAGACTAGTCGAGGAGGCCAAACTCGGGCCAAGAACCACCAACACACTGTCAGTAAGAGCCCAGGCATAGTAGGCTACAAGGTGAGAGCCCACACAGCCCCTGGAGTCAGCCCCAAGAGTTCACACCCCAGATCCCCCAAGCACCCTCATCAGCTGTGTGACCGTGGGCAAGTTACCCCACGTCTCTGAGCCTCCAGTTTCTCATCAGACAACAAGGCACCAAACTAATACCACTTAGCTTATAGAGATGGAGGATTGAGGGCTTAGGGAGACGGTACAGTGCACAATATGCATAAATGCCTGGCCCGGGGAAACACTCAGAGGTACCATAGCTCGCTATCCTGCAAATGGGACATAGATGTGCTTGAGCTTGGGCAGGGGTTCCCAGGGACCCCCATGCAGGGATAATCTCTTGGCCCTAGACAATGACGTGGACCTTCAGCCCCCTGGAGGAGACCAAGTACCTGTTCCGAGTGGGGATATGGGTCTGGGAAGCCGGCCTGCCCCCGAACACCAAGCCTCCCACCACCACTCACTACATGCTCCGGCTGGTGGGCCTGGGCATCACCGGCAGCCTCTCTGTGAGTGGGAGGACCCTGGTGGGTGGGGGCACAGATGGGAGGGAAGAGACCAGGTGTCTGACTCCAAGAAGGCAGGGGATGGGAGTCTTCTGTCCCCCTCAATCCCGGGTCCCTCACCCCGACCCTGCCCTTCCTCGAGGATGCTCTGAGGCCAGGGGTGGGAAAGCCGGGGCCACGAGCCTAGGGGTGCCCCCTCCCTGGGCTGGCTGACTCTGGCCCTCAGGCAAAGGAGAAGGAGCTGGACTTTGGGAACATACTGGTGAACAGCAAGCAGTCCAGGACGCTGGTGCTTCTGAACGACGGCGACTGCACCCTCTACTACCGCCTGTTCCTGGAGCAGTGCAGCCCTGAAGCTGTGGACAATGGCCCTCTCGGTACTCAGGCCTGGGCTGGGAGGTGGGCATGGGGGGCTTAACCGAGAGTTCCCGCTGTGGCACAGTGGGTCAAGGATCCTAAGGTGCTGGTGCTGTGGTGTGTGTCGCAGCTGCGGCTCAGATTCAATCCCTGGCCTTGGAACTTCCATATGCTTTGGGTGTGGCCATAAAAAGAAAGAAGAAGAATAAAAGATTGGTTAGGAGTTCTCGTCGTGGCTCAGTGGTTAACGAACCTGACTAGGAACCATGAGGTTGCGGGTTCGATCCCTGGCCTCACTCAGTGGGTTAAGGATCCGGCGTTGCCATGAGCTGTGGTGTAGGTCGCATATGTGGCTCAGATTCTGCATTGCTGTGGCTGTGGTGTAGGCCGGTGGCTACAGCTTCGATTGGACCCCTAGCCTGGGAACCTCCATATGCCGCAGGTGCAGCTCTGGAAGAAAGACAAAAAAAAAAAAAAAAAGACTGGTTAACCAGACCATGGTGCAGGGGTGGGCAGAGCAGGGCTTAAAGCTTGGTACTTCCACATTCTAGACGTGTGGCACTCTGGGTGATTGTCCTCTCTGAGACTCAGCTCCTTCATCTGTAAGATGGGGCCACTAGTGGCACCTACCTCCTGGGGCTGCCAGGAGGAGCAAAGTGCTTAACAGGTGCCCGTGACACAGAGACAGGTCCCCACTGTCTTGGTCTGGAGGAGGGACTCCAGAGCCTGGCTCAGGGCCTGCTCTCTAATCAGTGCTCTGCTGGTCCAGGGGAGGGTATTGGGGATGGAGCAAGAGGAAAGGCCAGGACCCTCTGGGCTGCACTGGCGGCCTTCTCTGCCCTTGACCCCACTCGGGCATCCCTGAGCAGCTCTGCAGCTGGACCGCACAGAGGGGAGCATGCCACCCCGGTCCCAGGACACTATCTGCCTGATCGCCTGTCCCAAGTTCCGGTCCCAGTACTCCTGGACCATCAGCTACTCTCTCCTCTCCCACAGAGGTACCTGGGCCATCAGATGGGGCCAGGGAGGAAAGGGGGTGGGCAGTGTGAGCAGGACTTGGGGTGGGAAGATGCTGAGGGTCCAGGCAGAGCTAGCAGAGGGGGTGTGAGTGTACCCGGGTGTGCCTTTGGGTGTCTGGTGTGTACACCTCATACCAACCACGTCTGTCTAGATGAGTGTCTGTATGTCTGTGCCTGGGCTGTGGCTTACTTTGGGATCTTCAGCAAATCCTTAGCTGCCCAAGCCTTGGCTTCTTCCTTTGTAAAGTGGGGTTGTTGCTAACCTGCCCCGGGGCTCCTGGGCAGCACGGGAGAGTGGCTAAGGGCTTGGACACGAGCCAGACTCCTTGGAATTAGATCCTGGCCTCGGCACTTATGAGCCATGTAATCTTTTTTATTTGGGGTGGGAGTGGGGGCAAAGCCACTGCATATGGAGGTTCCCAGGCCGGGGGTCAAATCTGAGCTGTAGTTGCCAGCCTACACCACAGCCACAGCAAAGCCGAACCCTTAACCCACTGAGCAAGGCCGGGGATCGAACCCCCATCCTCATGGATACTAGTCGGGTTGGTTACCACTGAGCCATGACAGGAACTCCTGAGTCATGTCATCTTAACCTCCCTATGCTTTAGTTTCCCCATCTGTAAAATCAGGATGATAACGGTGTACAGGCAAAAATACTTAAGTACTGACACATGTTACCACGTGGGCAAACCTTGTAAACATTGTGACAAGTAAAAGGGGAAGTTCCTGTTGTGGCTCAGTGGTAAGGAATCCAACTAGGGTCTGTGAGGATGAGGGTTTGATTCTTGAGCTCGCTCAGTGGGTTAAGGATTCGGTGTTGCTGTGGCTGTGGTGTAGGCCGGCATCTGTGGCTCCGATTCGACCCCTAGCCCGGGAACCTCCATATGCCAAGGGTGCAGCTCTAAAAAGACAAAAAAAAAAAAAAAAGTAAAAGCGGCCAGTCATAAAAAGCCACACATTGTATGATTCTATTTATGTGAAACATCCAGAACATCCAGAAACATCATGGCTCAGTGGTTAATGAACCTGGCTAGTGTCCATGAGGATACAGGTTCAATCCCTGGCCTCGCTCGGTGGGTTAAGGATCTGGTGTTGCCGTGAGTTGTGGTGTAGGTCCCAGACATGGCTCAGATCTGGCGTTGCTGTGACTGTGGTGTAGGTTGGCAGCTGTAGCTCTGATTAGACCCCTAGCCTAGGAACCTCCATGTTTAGGGCTGTGGGTGCAGCCCTAAAAGATAAAAAGACCCAAAAAAAGGGGGGGGAGGGAGAAGAAAGTAGATTAGTGTTTGCCAGGGGTTGGGGGAGGGGTGAGTGGGGAGTGATGGCTAATTGGTACTGGATTTCTTTGGGGGGCATGAAAATGTTCTAAAAGCAGTGGTGGTGAGGAGTTCCTGTCGTGGCACAGTGGTTAACGAATCCGACTGGGAACCATGAGGTTGCAGGTTCGATCCCTGCCCTTGCTCAGTGGGTTAAGGATCCAGCTATTGCTGTGAGCTGTCGTGTAGGTCGCAGACTCTGCTCGGATCCCGCGTTGCTGTGGCTCTGGCATAGGTTGGCAGCTACAGCTCCGATTAGACCCCTAGCCTGGGAACCTCCATATGCCGCGGGAACGGCCCAAGAAGTGGCAAAAAGACAAAAAAAAAAAAAAAAAAAAAAAAAAAGCAGTGGTGGCGACTGAGCAACTCTGAATATGGGGGGTGGAAATCACTGAATTGGATGTGTTTAAAGGGTTAATTTTATGGCATATAGATTATACCTCAATAAGGCTGTCAGTAAAACTATTAGTTTGAAAACAAGTAACAGTGCACCTTAAATACAGTAGTGTTTGCCAAGCACTCAGGACGGTGCCTGGTCCGTAGGCAGTATCAGACCAGGTCTAGCTGTTGCTGGAAGCATCCCAGGGCCTGTTGGCTCCCAACAGGTGACAGCTGCTCTTGACAATGATCTTGGGGCAGGTTGCCTGGGACCCCTGCACCCTCAGCCTGGAGGCCCCGCCCCACGGGAGCTGGGAGGTGAGTGCACCCCTCTCTCCCACACCCCCTTCCCCCAGATAACAAGGTTGGAGAGAAGCAGGAGCTGTGTCGTGTCTCCCTGATGGCCGTGTACCCCCTCCTCTCCATCCTGGACATCTGCTCCATGGGCAGTGCCCAGGGCATCACCCGGAAGCACCTGTGGCACCTCTTCTCCCTGGACCTGCTCAACAGTTACTTGGAGCGTGACCCCACCCCCTGGGAGCTCACCTACGAGGTGCCAACCCGGCACAGGTGAGGCGGGCCTCAGGGAGAGGCAGGGCCTGTCTGGGGATGTTCTTGGAGCTTTCTGCCCATGTCCCCAGCACCAGGACCCGTCTAAGAAGGGGCTCCCTGTCTCCTCCCCAGTTCTCGCCCATCTCGGAAAAGCCTGGAGAAGGCAGGGACTGGCTTGAAGTCCCCCCTGCCCTGGAGTCCCAGATTTTCCAATTCCCACCTGTAGGGGAATGGGTGCCAAGCCAGCCACCCCAGGGGAGGGGGCCCCATCCTGTTCCCATCCCTGTCTCTGAGACCCTCTCTCTGCTCCACACAGCACCAGCCAGACTCCTCCTGTCTTCACCCCTCTGAAGCTCAACTTCAATTTTGGGGCAGCACCAATAGACGCCCCACCCTCCGTGGTACTGCTGGCACTGAAGAATAGCGGACTGGTACCCCTGGACTGGTATGGAGGGGGTTGCTAGGGGCCTAGGGGTCAGGTGCTAGAGGCTTCTCTTGCTAGTGGCAGACCTAGCTGCCTGATGCCTGCGAAGATTGCCCAGCCCCCACCCCATTGATGGGATGTGGAAGCCAGGGTGGGACTGGGGGGTTGTCTGGCGGGACACCAGACCTGTCACTGGCTGAGACACATCCCCTGGCTCAGAAGTGGTGGAATCACGCTGATGGAGACTGGCAGGGTCATGTCAATAGCGCAACGAAAGAGCAGCAGCCGTCGCTCCCCTGCCTCATGCCAGCTGCTGTGCTTGACGAGCCTTTTCTCCCCCCACCCGCGCCCTCACCCCCCAGTCTCACACCAACTCTGTGAAAAAAAATCCTCCTCTGCTGACTCTTTTTTAGATGGGGAGATAAGGACTCAGCCATTTGAGGCAGAGCCAAGTTCAAAGCCAGATTTGTCCAGCTCCAGAACCCCTGCTTAGTCAGCAAGAAGTTTTGAGGTGCTCTTACGTGCTGGGCATTGTGCTAGGTGCCAGGGCACCCCCATCGGGGCCCAATCCAGTGGGGATGAGCCCTGTACAGGGGCGAGTGAAGCGTCTCTGGCAGAGAAGGACAGGGCTCTGCTGCCACAGCGCTGGTGTCAGGGAGATGGCAGGGCTGAGCAGAGCCACGTGGGGCTGTAGGAGGGGTCGGGGCTGGCCACAGGGCAAGCTGTGCTTCCCCGGTCATATGGGGCCCAGGCCTGGAAACCTGAGCCTGACAAGCTGGGCCCTTCCCGTGCTTGGCTTTCCCCCCAGGCCACCTCCCCCAGCCCCCATCGGGTGCCCAGTAAGCATCCTGTTTCCATGCCAGCGCCTTTTCCTTTTTTCTCTCTGCCTCCACCACGCGCCTTGATTTCCTTGTAAACTTCCTTTTGATGACTTCCAACTTTGCTTGGCTAGACAGAGGTGAAAAAGAAGTGTCCCCATCTGGGTCAGGCTTGGGAGAGAGTGCCAGGGGCCCAGCCTGGGCGTGGCAGGGGGCAGCTAAGAGTGCCCGTATGCCGGGAGGGGCACCTGTGATCTCAGGGATCTTCCAGCCTGAGCAGAGCCTTGGGGCGTGTGGGGGTGAGGCTAGGACCTACCGCGGGGTCCGGGGTGCAATGGCCACCCCTTACTCTCTGGGTTGTCCTGCCCCTCCCTGTGGGGGGAGGATGTGGGGGAAGCTGGCTCATTAGGCAGCTCCTGGCCCTAACTGACTGGGAAGCTTGGCAGCCAGGGGCCTGGTGGGGAAAGTCTGGGGCCGGCCTTGAGCTCTGGATCTGCCATTCACTGGGCTGTTTGAGTGGCCGCGAGCCAGGCCCTCTGGGGATCGGGAGTGGAGGCAGGAAAAGCGGCGTTGGCCTGTGTCCTGGTGTGGATTGCGTGTGCATGTGTGTTTGTGTAGCAGCAAGCCAGCTCACACTCTCTGTGGAGAGGGTCCAGGCTGCTGGAAGCTGGGGCAGGAGGAAAGCCCGGCAGAGTGCCTGCTGAGCTGGGCCCGTCCATTGGGGATCATTTGAGGTTCAGGAAGGCAGTCCGTGCTGCTCCCCATTCTCCAAACGCAGGGACCCTTCCTTGGAAGGCTTGACTCTCCTAGGCTTTTGTGTTTTTTTCTGTTTCCTTTCAATTTCTTAGAAGGTTATTTTTGAAAATTCTAGCCAGTCTCTGTTGAACTCAGAAAGAACAGACCGAAGGTTTTATTCCAGCCAAGACCAGTAAGACACAGGGAGTGTGGACTTGGCCTGGAGGCAGCATCAGGCAGGACAGTGAACCCCAAATGGGAGGGGGAGTATCGGGAGAACAGGCAGCCATATCGCTGCCCACTCCCTCCAGGCTTCCTCTGATGCCTCTGCTCTTGGCCCAGGGAGAGGTGGGGCCTTGCATTTAAGGGGGTGAGCCCTTACGGTGCTATATACACTGGCTAACGTCATCTGTTCCCTCATTCACTAAGTCATTGGCTAAACTGTAACTAGGAACTTCCTAGGTGCAGGCTCCAGGCCTGGAGCCCAGAATAGAAATGCAAATGAGGGAGTTCCCTGGTGGTCTAGTGGTTAGGATTTGGTGCTCTCACCAATGTGGCCTGGATTCAGTCTCTGATCTGGGAACTGAAATCTCACATCAAGCCACTGCAGGGTGCAGTAAAAGAGAGAGAGAAGGAAGGAAGGAAGGAAAGAAAGACAGAAGGAAGGAGAGAGAAAGAAAGAAAAGAAAGAAAGAAAAGAAAGAAAGAAAGAAAAGAAAGAAAGAAAGAAAGAAAGAAAGAAAGAAAGAAAGAAAGAAAGAAAGAAAGAAAGAAAGAAAGAAAGAAAGAAAAAGAAAGGAAGGAAGGAAAGAAGTTGCAGTTGAGCCCAGGCTCTGCCCTCCAGGTGGCATAGACCAGCCCTTTGGTGCAGGCCCTCTTGAGGCCCCTGGTTGGTGCTGCTGGCATTCCTAGATGCCTCAAATGGCCCTTCCAAGAGCTTTGCCACACAAGCCCCTCCAGGGTCAGCACCCACATAATTAAGGATCCAGCGTTGCTGTGAGCTGTGGTGTAGGTCGCAGACACAGCTTGGATCTGCATTGCTGGCAGCTGTAGCTCTGATTGGACCCCTAGCCTGGGAACCTCCATATGCCACAGATGAGGCCCTAAAAAGACAAAAAGAAAAAAAAAAAGGGGACCTACATAAACAATCATCCCCTCTGACCTGGCACCCACAATGGGAGCCCCAGTCTCTACCTTCCATTTAGTCACCAGAACGCTGCTTCAGTTCCTGGGTTTGGGGGCCATTATGAAGTAAGAATCCACATCCATGCATTTGCTCAGCTGTACATGGGACAGCTTGCCTAATGGATGAAGAAGCCTCCACCCATCCCACCTGGGGCTCAGAGCTCCCAACTCTGTTCTGAGAGGCCCCACCCCTTTTGCTTCTCACCCCTCTCCCAGGACCTTCCTCTTCCCAAGCGACCAACAGATCAACCTGGAGCTGTGGGCAGAGCAGGCAGAGTTTAACTGCACCGAGTTGCACCAAATGCGCGTGCAAGACAATTGCATCTTCTCCATCAGTCCCAAGGCTGGGAGCCTGAGTCCCGGGCAAGAGCAGATGGTGGAGTTCAAATACAGGTTGCCCCCACCCCCACCGTGTACTGCACTTCCGGTCCTGGAGACACCCCACCCCCACCCCCACTTGTGGAGCAGCCGGGCCTTACACTGTGTGACTCCAGGGTACCTGAGTGGCCACCATCCTGAGACGGCCTCACCTTCCCACCTGCAGAGGAGGTTTAATTTTCCTCTTATCTCATCCTAGCTCAGGTGTCCACATAGCCACCCCATAGCCCCAGGCGTGTAATGACCCCTTGTTCTTCCACTCACACCAGGGCTCAATAACTCATCTGGGACTGTCTCCTCCCTTCCAGCCACCTGTTTGTTGGTACCGATCGCCTCCCGGTGCTCTTCAAGGTGTCCCATGGCCGGGAGATCCTGGTGAGGTCCAGCCCTGGTCGTGTTCTGGAAAACCGAGAGAGCGGTGCAGGGAACCGTGTTCCGCAGGGAGCTAGCATCCAGATCTCTCTGCTGGGCACTTGGGTTCCTTCCAGGGAAAGATGCTCATGGGCTTTCTCTTTCCAGCTAAATTTCATAGGTGTGACAGTGGAATTGGGGCAGAAGTATGTGCACTTCACTTCCACCAGCCATCAGTTCATCCCTGTCTCCATTGGTGACACACTACCCCCGAGGCAGGTCAGTGGTCTACACTGTCCTAGTCACCAAGAACCTTTAGGGTTGATCTCTGTGTATCTGTGTCAGCCCTTGGCAGGGTGACAAAGACCTTGCCCTCCAAAAGTCTTCACTCTAAGCAGTGGAACTGCAGGTCAAGTACTGGGCAACTGGGAGAGACCCAAGGCAAGAGCCTTCCTAGTTTGTGTTATTGGAAAATAGGTAGTGCTGTTGGCTGGAAGGAGATACACTAGGGGGAGGAACGGGTTTTGGAGTGAAGAGTTTTGTTTGGGCCAAATTTAACATGCCTATGAGATGACCAAGAGGAGTTGTCCAAGTGGAAGTTGAATGCCAGGTATGGACTCAGAGGGTGGTCCAAGCTAGAGAAATAAAGTCAGCATATTCAGGCGTGAGTGCTAAGGAAGATGAGCAGGCCAGACCTAAATCCAGATGAACTCTTTATTCTCGTGGTCTTCCATTTTCTCATCTCTAATATGGAGGATTGGACCAAAAGATCCCTGATTTCATCCAGAGATTCCCAAACTTTGGAGTTAGTGTTGGGGGTCCTCCCATCATCCTCATACCATACCATCCTTTAAGCACAACAACCTCTAGTGGCAGACAGAGCAAGTGGCAGCCTCACAGGTAGTTAGAATGAGAGCCTAGAAAGCATGCATGGGTGTGGATGGTGCATGCATGGGTGTTGCCCTAAATTCCAACTCTAAGGACACAAGCACCCATGTCTCCTATACCTTGACGAACGAAAGTTGAGAACAAATAAAATAAGGATTACAGGGAGTTCTTGTCATGGCTCAGTGGTTAATGAATCTGACTATCATCCATGAGGACACAGGTTCGATCCCTGGCCTCACTCAGTGGGTTAAGGACAGGGCGTTGCCATGAGCTGTGGTGTAGGTCACAGACGTGGCTCGGATCTGACGTTGCTGTGGCTGTGGTGTAGGCCAGTGTCTGCAGCTCCAATTTGACCCCTAACCTGGGAACCTCCACAGGCTGCAGGAGTGGCCCTGGAAAAAAAAAGCAAAAAATTTATATATAGATATAGATATAGATATAGATATAGATATAGATATAGATAGTTACATACTTCTTGAGTACTCAAGCCACAAGGGAAATCAGAGGTATTTAGTGGAGCTCTGGGACTATAAGGGTGACTTCATGGAGAACAACCTGCCCTCCCTCAGTGGACAGAGAATCCCAGGCTCTCGGCACCGCAACTAAGCTGGTGTGGACGGTCCCTGTTTCCTCTCCCTGCAGATTTATGAGCTGTATAACGGCGGCTCAGTGCCTGTGACCTATGAGATCCAGACCAACATCCTGTCGGAGGTTCAGGAAAAGAATTTTGATCACCCCATCTTCTGCTGCCTCAACCCCAAAGGGGAGATCCAGCCAGGCACAACTGCTCAGGTCTTGTGGATCTTCTCACCCATTGAGGCCAAGACCTACACGGTGAGCAGCTGCCTGGGCTAATATGGGGTGGGGGATGGAGGTGGCTTCCTCAGCAGGCCTTGCTCTGACCAGTTCTTTCCCCCTCCCTCCTGACTTCTCAGGTGGACGTGCCCATACACATCCTGGGATGGAACTCAGCCATCATCCGCTTCCAGGGGGTGGGCTATGACCCCCATGTCATGGGGGACACAGCCCCATTCCACAACATCTCCTCGGGGGACAACAGCTCCATCCACTCGAGGCTGATGGTTCCTGGACAGGTAGGGGGAAGGGAGCTAGGAAGGCCTGAGGCCCAGGAGGAGGCTGAGGGTCCAGGGGGACCAGGACAGAAGGATGGGGAGGCTGGGAAGAAGTGAGACAGAGTTGAGCAGAGAGGGATACAGAGGTGAAGCCTGGAACCAACCTTCCTCCAGATTTAGGAGGCAGCACCAGCTCTATGAGAGGCTTACCCTGCCACCTAGTGCTCACAGGCATTCCTGGGCAAGCCACTCCACCTGCTGCAGGGCCCTCCCTCCCGCCCTCTCCTCTATGCATTGAGATGGGGTACTGGAAGGGGAAGAAAGAAGTTCTCCCATTCTAGGGTTCTGAGGTATGGTCTTCAGACAGAGCAGTCCTTCCTTTGGACCTGGATGGATTTTGCTGAAAGATATCTGGACCCAATAACATTACCTTTAGGTTCACACACTGCTGAGTGTTGAGAGGTCTGACCATGCACCCATCCATCCACCATCTATCCATTTTCCCCCTGATCCACATGCCCATTTACTCAACCATGTATCTATCCATCTATCCATCCATCCACCCACTTCTCCATCCATCCTTCCATGAGCTCCTTTAGTTACTGTCCACCAATACATCTTGCCTGTCCACTCTTCCACTCCTACCAGCTTTGCACTTTTACTGCAGGATGAGTACTGTGGAGGACACAGTCAGTAATGGGAAGAGCCAGACAATGTCTCAGCTCTAGAGGCACTCAGGGTTTAGACAGAGATAAAGCGCCCCTTCCACGGCATCCGTCTTTCCAGCACTCCTACAGTACAGCTCCTTCTCTGTGCTTGGTGAAGATGTGCTGATCACCTATTAATTTACAACCATCCTTCAGAGACTCAGGTTATGTTGGCTTTGGATCTGTCTTCTCTAAGCAAATTCTGATTTCTCAATTCTTCCAAGCCTATTTTAATGGTCAAAAATCATAGGCTTTAGAGTGAGACTGTCTGGGTTTATCCCAGCTGTGCCTCTGAGAGGCCTTTGGAAAATTATTTATGTTCTCTGAACCTTAGTAGCACATTTATAAAATGGGGACAAGAGTTGTACTTATATCATCAGGCCACTGAGAGAATCAAATGCCAGTCACTTGCCTACAGTGATGCCTGGCCTGTTGAAAGCACTCAGTAGTGCCTTAGTAGCTTAGCATTTCTTCACCTCCCAAAGTTGCTCTTGTGTTCTCTCCACAAACAGAGTGTCTTCTTGTCCCAATCTCATATCTCCCTGGGAAACATTCCTGTGCAGAGCAAGTGCAGTCGCCTGCTGTTCCTCAACAACATCTCCAAGAATGACACAATTGTCTTTGTCTGGCAGCTGAAGCCTCCAGAATTTGGGGAGGTGAGAGTTCTCTGTGTTTGCAGGATCTGAACCTCTGGAGAGGCTCTAGACTCACCCCCTTTCACTCCACCTCATCCTATTCCACTCCATCTTATTCCATCCCATCCCATCCCATCCCATCCCATCCCATCCATCTGCACCCCATGCCATGCCATTTTGTCCCATATCATGCCATCCCATCCCATCCTACTCCATCATATCCCACTCCATCCCACCCCATCCTAGACCATCCCACCCCATCCCATCCTACTCCATCCCATCTCATCGTATCCCATCCCATCCCACCCCATCGCATCCCATCCCGTGCCATCGCATCTTGTTCAATCCCATCCCTGTTAAGCTCCAGAGGCTTCTTCCCCAAATCAATAGGTATCTGTGAGTCCCATAAAAGGAAAGGTGGCTCCTGAAGAAACGATCCCATTTGTGGTGACCCTGAAGGCCTCAGTGCATGCCAGCTTCTACAGCATTGACCTAGTATGCAAGGTAGGACCAGCCTCAGAGAAAAGGTGGGATGGCACACAACTCCCAGTCTTAGGGTGTGGGACGGGCTGTGAGATCTTCAGACCTGAGAGAGAGAGACAGAGACAGAGACAGAGGGCAAGGGACAGCCTCTGAAAAAGTGGGGGCCCACTGCACAGGTCCAGGCCAAGGCCTTCCAGACTTTGGTCTTCCCTCTCCTTGTCCTGGGCTGCAGGTGTACCGGCAGGAACTCCTGAAGCAGTACCATAAGGAGCTGCAGGAGTGGAAGGATGAGAAGGCACGGCAGGAAGTGGAGTTCACCATCACAGATAGGAAAGTGAAGGTCAGCAGGGCAGAATGGGCTCGGAACACCACAGAGCTTTCCAGTTGGCCTTGCCAGAGGGGACAGAGGTGGTGATCTGAGGTGGTCCTAAAAACTGGCCAGCCTGCCCTAAGAGATGAGGTTTCTTTTATTAGACTATGCGTAGCACCTCCCCAAGGGACTCTCTACATATGGAAAGCTGGCAACCCTTCCCTGCTTCATGTAAGCTTGTATTTAATGAACACCTACCAGGTGCTGGGCACTGGGGACCCAGGGGAAATGAGGCAGAGTTCACCTTCTGATGGAAGAGAGTATGGGGTAGTGGTTACAGATACAGGCTCTAGAAACGAGTTTTGTTTCCTGGCTTTGATGATTTCTAGCTCTGTGATCGTGGTCAACTAACCTCTTAGTTCCCTCAACTGTATAATGGGGGTAATATGACATCTGGGATTGGCTTCAAGGTAATCCAGGGATGGCATATAGATGAGACAAGATGACTATGAATTGCTAATTGTTGAAGCTGTGTGGCGGGTAATGGAGGATTCTTTGTAGCGTTCTCTCCACTTTTGCATGCTTTTGAAAATTTTCCACAATAAGAAGTTTAAAAATAAAAGTTTACAAAACATTTTTTTTACATGCAAGTGAATTGTTACCTGCTTTTGGCACTGCTGTGAGGAGTAAATGATTTAATTCACATAAAGTGCCAACAACAGTGCCTGGCACCTAGTAAGCACTCATTAAACATGGGCCATTAGTATTTATTTGGAGGAGACTGATAAATGTGAGATAAAATATCCACCTTGGTTAGTTCCTTCCCCAATTTCACAGCCTCCGATGGTGGCATTCTTGTGCCTCAGTTGTCTCTGTGTCCTCCACACTAAACCCTCAGGGAGGCACTGCTCCCCACTGAAGCTCTGTGGAGGCAAATGATGTCTTGAAGGCGATGGGAGAAGAGATTTCTAAATTCAGGCTTAGTAAAGGAGGCTGTATCCTTATCACAAAAAGCCACAAAGCTCTGGGGCACCAGGACAAGCTCCCTTGGGGCAGCCTGCACTGTTTGGTGGCATCTCCTTTTCTCTCTTTCAGTTGGGTAACCAGATTTTCCTTGTCTGCAGGCAGCACTTCCCAAGGGAAGGTTTTGGAAGAGGGCGTGGCTGGGAGTTGGGCAGGACCAAGGGGACAGCAGGTCCTAGCATTGACTTTAGGCCCTCTGTGGGTCATTGGGAAGAGTAGGAAGAGGGGAGTCCTTCCAGGCCTCTTGCATACTAAGCAGGGGTCTCCTTGCTTCTACAGAGACAGGCCTATTGTACAGCTTGTGAACCTGTGAGGAAGTACAAGGTGAGATCGGAAGCCCAGGCCCACCTCCTTGGGATAAATTGAGAAGGTCCTTGCTCCCTCCCCAGAGATACCTCCAACCTCCTGGAAGAGAGGGATGAAAGTGCCAATGGGTGGGGCTGTCACACCTGTGTGGCCCAAAAGATCTGTTTGGGAGGCTAGGGACCCATCAGTAATGGGACCGCAGTCCCCAAGCCCATTGTCATTCATGCCTCCCCTTTCCCAAAGACACTGCCCCCCATCAAGAACCAAGAGTATCTCAACCGGCCCACCAGCTGGAACCTTAAGATCCCAAAGGAGGAGACACATTGGCCATGCCCCCAGCCACCCTCACCAGGCATGCTCTACTTAGGCCTCACTGCCCGCGCCCATGCCACCGACTACTTCCTGGCCAACTTCTTCTCGGACTTTCCCCGCCACTTCTTGCACCGGTGAACTCTCAGGGAGGGAGGGGTCTCCTTCCTCTGCCCCCCGCCCACTCCAGAACGAGGTCTGCCCAGACCCAACCCTTGCTGTGGCTTGGGAGTGTATGCAGCAGCAGTGGGACTACTGGGGTGCTGCTGGGCCCAAGATGGCGCCATTACTGTATAGGTCCCTATGAGGAGGGGACAAAAGCCAGAGCCCCCTGGGGAACTTACCTAAGCCTCCTTGCCTCCCCTACTTCCTTCCTTTTCCAACTTGGAGCCTCTCAAGGTCCTGTGCTAGAGGGTTGGGCTTGGTTCCCCAAATGTAGCAGCAATACCTTGGGGTTAAGGCTGGGCTCTGCCCCAAACTCACTATGTCCTCATGACTGGGCAGCCACCATCCCTGCTCATGCCACCCCCATCCCAGCATGGTGGCTTGCCCAGGCCACTCAGGATGCCATGGCCTACCCCAGGGAGCTGCCAAAGAGGAAGTGCCCCAGGAAAGAGTCGGAGGTTGATGAAGACTCCCTTGACATGTGGGCCCTTGTCTCCAAGCAAGAGAAGCAGCTCCTGGTTGACTGTCTCACCACCATCATCAGGTGACCGCTCACCCCCAATCCCTCATCGCTCCAGCTCATTGGTCAACTCTGGGTCTACCCGAAGCCCTGGAAGGCCAAGCCCTTCCTCTCTTGAAAACCAGAACTTCCTCTCAAGTTCCTTCCCCTGGTGGCCCCAGGCCCTCCAGGATGTAGAGCTCTAATAGAGCTGGCTGGAAGGATCCTCGGAGCAGGGTCCTGAGTTCTGCCTTGTCATAGCTGGTAGATGAGGTCTGCAGCCAATGTGCTGCCTCCCCAGGCCTCTGGCCCTCATTTGTGTGACTCTGACCTCCTGGGTCTTCCTCTCCCCTATATTGTTTACCTTTAAGAATCCATGGGGCCCAGAGATGCTTTTCTAAGGGAATGAGCAACTGATCAAGGGCTCCCCACCCCACCCCCGCCCCCTAGCACCTGTTTGTGGACACAGTAGTCAAGAACCGCCCCTTGGGGAACCCTGAAGCCAGAGCCCCCCCTAGGGGGCTACAAGGCCTCTCAGTGAGGACCTTCTCCTCCTCCCTGCCACCCAGGGGCCTGCTGGAAGATAAGATCTTCCATGAGGCCGTGGACCAAAACCTGGTGGAGCAGATGCCTTACTTCTGCCAGTTCTGGAATGAGCAGTCGGCCAAGTTCACGGTCCAGAAGAGCAACCTGCACTTAATGCCAGACCCATCTCTGTCCTCCAACAGCTCGGAGGACAGCAGAGACAAGGAAAAGGAGGAGGGTAAGCGGAGGCTAAGGAAGAAGGAAGGCGGGGAAGAGGAGAAGGATGAAGAGGAGGAGGAGGAGGAGGAGCAGGAGGAGGAGGAAGAGGAGGAGGAGGAAGAAGAGATGGAGGAGGAGACGGACGAGGAGGAGGAGACCGGCAAGGAGAAGCTGGAAGAAGAGGAGGTGGAGGAAAAGGAGGTGGAGGAGAAGGAAGAGAAGTTGCCCTGGATGGACATTAAGCCTGAACCGCAGCCCACATCCCATGAGTCCCTGAAATGGCAGTGGCAGCAGCAGCTGAAGGTCTTAGTGAAGGAGAGGCAAGAGCAGGATGAGAAGGAGGCCATCAGCCGGTGAGCAGCCAGACCCCAGGGCGGGTTTTGGGGGGGGGGGGCTGAGTGCAGGGGGATCCTAGGAGGCAGTGGTGTGCTGGGGCTCTACCTGTGTGTGCTTCTCTTCCCAGCAGTTTTCACTGACATCACGGTTGGCGCCTACGCCCTCGGTGAGGGTATTTACAGAATATTACAGAGCTGAGCCTTAATTTTTTTCTCCAAGAGCAGGCTATTAACATTTACCATCACACCACGTCCAAATCTCCTAAATGGGTTTCTAAAGCCAGAAGAAAAGCACCACCACTTCTCCATTGGTCTCTCCCTGGAGCTGATCTGTGGCTGCTTTCTGTCCCTGTCGAGATGCCCTAGGAGTCCCTCCTGCGCCATCACAGTTTGAGGCATTTCCCCAACCCTGGCCCTGGAATGCAGACTCTGGCTGCCTGGGCTGGAATCCCACCACGTGTACCAGCCGTGTGCGTTTTGCAACTTGGTCTCTTCAAGCCATAGTCTGAACGTTTATAAAACTGGAACATGGATTCCTCACGGTGTTGGAGGGGGGAGTTAAGTGAGAATCCGCGTAGAGCACGCGGCACACACCGAACAGCACAGAGTCGGGCGGGCGGGGGGACGTGAGCGCTGACCTCGGCGCCCCCGCCTCCCGCCCGGCAGGCTCCCGGCTTTCGCTAACCTGCAGGAGGCGCTGCTGGAGAACATGATCCAGAACATCTTGGTGGAGGCGAGCCGCGGAGAGGTGGTGCTCACCTCGCGGCCGCGCGTCATCGCCCTGCCACCGCTCAGCGTTCCCAGGTTGGGGCGCCCGGGCCAGCGGCCGCAGGGAGGGGAGCGAGAGGTTGCAGAGACGGGCACCCTCGGAGGGAAGCCTCTCCTTCACCCCCTCTACCTGGGGCTTTTTGTCTTCCAGGATGCTGACTCCCGACTTGCTGCCCGCGGCGCCCCCGGGGCCGCAGCAAGGGGATACGAGCGGCACCACGGCACTGCCCCCTACCGACTATTCGCAGACACCAGCACACAGTCCCCCCTCCGACCTGCACCTCTAGGTTCCTACCGGCGCTCTCTCCGTCACCCCGCCAGTAAAGGATCCAGCCTTTTTTTCTATATCTGCCTTGACTTTATTTCTCCGATGCGACAAAAACGCGAGCGCGCGGCCTGAGAGGGACAGACGGTAGAAGCGGCCAAAGTGACTCCTTGAAGCCTTAGGGGCTGGGAGGTCGCGCCTCTCCGCTCCACACCTCAGTGAGGCGAGACGCAGCCGGGTGCTGGACCTGGTCTGGCCAGTGGAGGGCGCTTCGGGCGGAGCCTCGCTGGCCATTGCCCCAACAGAGCCTGGGGACAGGAGCCGAGCGCCAGGCCCGGTCTGCGCAGCAGGTGGCCGCAGGACGAGGTGGCCACCCCTCCCCTTTCCCCACCGCGCCTGCTCCGAGGCTCGGCTCTTCCACCGCCAGCTTTTTCTCAGCATCTGCCGGGCTCCCGGGACTCTGCTAAGAGATTGGGAAGGAAGGGAAATCGAGGCACGTGCGAAGGGTCAAGAACTAGACACTGGGACGCGGGTGGAGATCATCGCTAGATAGCGGGCCACAGACCCTACTAAACGACTCCTGTCGTGAATCTGAGTCCCCAGGAGGGGACGTCCCACCTTCCCTAGGATACCCACCTCCTGCTCCCCCTAACCTCCCCCTGGCAGCCTCTGTCCTCGGCTCCTCCCCCGCCTTCCCGAGGCAGGTGGGTGGAAAAGTGACATCTGGTGTTGTTCCAGAGGCGCCCAGGTCCCCGACACCCCCCCTCTACCCCCACCGCCAAGGCCTCGGTGGAGCTCTGGCCCCAAAGCCCAGGCGGGGGCGGGGAGAGGGGTGAGGGGCGCTCCGCCTCCTCTGAGTCAATATTTGCCCCGAGCAAACGGGCGCCCGGACAGGTGTGTGTGTGTGTGTGTGTGTGTGTGTGTGTGTGTGTGTGTGTGTGTGTGTGTGTGTGTGTGTGTGTGTGTCTAGGGGCGGGGACTAAGCAGGCCGTATAAAGCGCGCTGAGCCCGGGCTCAGGCACAAGCTCCGGGGCGTGAGCTGGGGACCAAGCCAAGCAGGGCCCGATCGGGCGGAGGGTGGCCAGGAAGGGAGGGGCGGGCCAGGTGCGCACCTGTAGTGGCCGCCGCGGCCGCCGACGTGTCAGCCGCGGATGCGCGCAGGTGAGGGCGGCGGTAGCGGAGCGCTGTGCGGCACGGCACTCACCGAAGACCAGGACCAGGAGACCACCGCAGGCCACAGCCAGGCCCCGGGCCCTCCGCCCCCGCCCCGCGACGAGCCCCTCGCACAAACCGGACCTGAGCGTTTTGTTCGTTCGGCTCGCGTGAGGCAGGGGCGGCCTCTCAGCACCCGCCCGGGGGCCGAGCCGGATCGCCACGCAGGCACCTGTCGCCGCCGCCGCCGCCATACGGGTCGGAGAGGCTGTGCGCCGCTCCCCGGGCAGATCCGGCTCCCATCCGGCTCCGCCCGCCCTGCCTTGTCCTGCCCGCAACTCCTGGGCTGCCCAGCTAGATTCCGGAGAGTGCGGGCGGCCGCTCCACCGGGTGGCATAGGGGGCTGTGGCCCAGGTCAGGAGCATTTTCCGAGGTGGAAACCCGGCTTCTAGTCCGGATCTGTCCCAGCGACTTCTGTGGCCTTGGGCAAGTCATTTTCTGGCCCCTCCCAGGGTTTTGCGCTTTGCACAATGTGGAGGGTTGGTCTGGCCTCCTGCAAGGGCCCCACCAGTCCCCATATCCTGGTTCCTGGGCTTTTAGCGATACTTTTGAGCCCCCTGACGCGGAAAGTTGGAGGCTCTGGGGGACTTGGAGCAAGAACTATGAGGTGTGGAAAATCTGGGTGGTGGGAGCTAGAACCACAAGGGAGATCAAGTCTGGCTCCTCCGGGTCTCTTTGGGGCTGACATCCTGAGGATTCACTCCCTGCGGTGTCTTTCAGTCTCCCCATGTTGGAGACAGACAGTCAGACAGATGGAAAAGGACAAACACAGGCTCCAGGAGCCCTTGCTTGATAGGGCAGCTCACCACCTTTCCCAAACTTCATAATCCCAAGGCCTCTTGTTTCAGTCAAATGGGGGTGGGGGTGGGTCTAAGTAGCCCTCAGATTAGGTGGGAGTCTGGGGTCATTAGCCACAACCCACACCTGGGACAGCCCACCTCCCTTTCCAATGGCTCAAAGGGTTAAGATCTGACATGGGGAGGAGGAGGAAGATTGCCCTAGACTGCTGGCCCCCAGAACTGATTCTCCGTCCTGTGATTCCAGGTGGCCTCCATTCCCTCTCCCCAAATTGATGGCGATGCTGAGCCGGCCCCAGAGGGAGGGGCTGGCGGTAGGTCTGGGATGGAGGGACATCTCCTTGAACAGCGTAGGGAGCCCCAGTTTCCCCTAAGGGTGAGGAAGCACCATGGGCAGGCACTGTCCCCCCACTCCCACCCAGGCAGAGGTGGCAGCCCCCAGGGAGATGGGAATGAGGGTCAGGAGTCAGTGGTCCCTTCTGACTCCAATTTGGATCCTGGAGGTGCTGGCTTGCCCCCTCCATGTTTCCCCCACTTCACTGCCATCTCGCCCCACACTACCCGCAGGCTCCACTGGATCTGCTGAGTCCTTGGCACCGAGAAAGGGAGGGGGAGGGGATGAGATGGCTCTGACAGATCCCAGGCAGGTATGGGGAGAGGGTGGACGGCAGGCTGGATCCACATGCAACAGCCTTGGGGCAGGAGGGTGGTGGGTGAGGGGAGAGCCGGTGGGTCCCAGGCTGGGTGTGTGCAGCCCCCATCCCGGCCTCCCTGGCCAGGCTTGTGGCTTCAGCCCGGCCCTCTGCTCCCTGCCTGGCACTGATTCATTTGCCTGTCAGGGGCCTGGCGCTGATACATCTTCCCTGTGTCACGGAGGGCTTCCTCTCCCCTCCCCCAATCTTAGAAGGGGGCTAGAGCTCTTCCCCTCTGGCTAGGATTCCAGATCCTGGGGTTATCAACAAAAAGGCCTCCCCTTGGAATGAACCCCCCTCCAACCACCACCACCACTACCACCACCACCACACACACACACACACACACACACACACACACACACACTCTTATAGCAGTCCTAGGGATGGGGGTGAGAAGAATGAGGCCACCAGTGGGCTGAGGGGTCTTCCCTTAGGACAGAGAGCCACTGCCTCCCCCTTCAGCCCTGGGAGCCCCATTTCTCCAGACCTCCACCCCCATCCCCCCATCCCCAAGACCCGCATTTCCTGGACTCACCAGGGATCTGGCCTCTCCTCCAAGTCCCTCCTCCCCTGCCTGGCCAGGGGTGGAGTCTCCAGGCGCCAGGCAGGCCTGCAGGTGCGGGGGCTTGGGGAGGGGGGTGCTCAGCAGCTGGTGTTCGAGGCGGGCCCCCCACCCCCTCCCCCTTCCTGCTCAAAGCCTGTTTCCTGTCATCCCTGTCAGCACCCAGGGCGGGGGAGGAGACAGGTACTGGAGGAAGCGGAAAAAGGGAAAGAGCAGTTGGAGTGCAGTGTGGTGGGACTCGGAACCGGCAAGGAGAAAAGGAGTGGGGGGAAGGATGAGAAAAAGAGCGGAGAAGCCAAGCAGAAGTTAAGCAGAAGCGCAGAGGGACGGACGGAGGGTGCAGCCCAGAGTGGGGTGAGAACCACAGGGATGATTTCAGGGTCCAGAGAGGCTGCAGACACCCTGCTCTGACCCCAGATGGTTAGGGCGAGAGTCAGAGGGACCCCAGAGATGGAGAGACACAGGGCAGGGTGCGATAACAAGGGATGCGCACTCCAGGGAGCGGGAGGGTCAGGGGTGAAGAGGTTGGGTCAGAGGTCAGGGTCACCAGGGATGGAGGCTACGGTGTGGAGGAAGGGGGAGGCTATGTAAAAACAGCCTCCATCCCACCCACATGGGGACAGGAAATTACCTACCACAAATGAGAAAGAGGTGGCTTCTATGGGAGCGGCAAATGGGACAGCCAGGGCTGGAGGTGAGGGTGACCGCCCTATCTAGGGGGACCCATCTCTTCCCACGACGACGGGGCAAGAGGTGAAGAGGGGCAAAGCTCAGGCCATGTGAGCAGTGGGGGCAAGGATCAGACTCTGTCCCCCCCTTTCTCTCTTGGCCACAGCTGGACAGACAGCTGTGGCAGCAGCCTAGGCCCCACTATCCACCTGCTTATTCTGGCCCAGTCTTGGCACCTTCGGGTGCGGAGGCCGCCCAGGGTCCCTGTGAGAGTGGGGGGACGTGGGAGTGGAGGCCCTGATGGGGGGGCTCGTACACAGGTGCTAATCCCCAATCCCAGCCAAGGCAGAACCAGAGCCTCTCTGACCTTCTCGGAGATTAGTCCCCATGGTGACAGTGGCAACTGGCCCCCTCATTCTGGCTAGGCCAGGTGTGTGTGTGTGGGGGGGCAGGATGGGGAGGGAAGGGAGCCTTCCTGAGGCATCACAGGATAACAGGAGTCAGGGCTGGGAGGCCCCTCCGGGATCAGCAGTTAGCTTAGTTTCCAGGTACAAAACTGTGGCCCTTCCAAGGCCACATATGGAGCCAGGAAGAGCATCGGGACCAGAGGAGGCCAGACGAAAACAAAGGAAACTGGGATACACTCACACCCACAGCCACCCTCCAAACTCCCCAGTTGAGCACATCAGTAGAATGGCTCTAATGGGGTGAAGCAGGAAGGCTCCCCATCCTGAATGTTAAGCTGGCTTCCACAGGGCAAGTGTGGGTGGGGGATGCAGCTATGCTGGCTGCCTCAACCCCTCCCCACGACCTAGCTCAGCCCCAGGGCAGGGGGGAAGAACTGGGCAGCGGAGCCAGTTATAACCACAACCACCCCAGCCTCCACGACAGTAACAGCAAACATTTATTTGCTGCCTCCCGCGGGCTAGTTCTGGGTTTCACATGCATTTCAATCTTCACAACAGTTTCTAAGGCAGTTATTTCCGTTTCACAGAGGGAAAATTTGAAAGGTAGAGTACAAGTTCTTCCAACTTATAAGCAGTGGAGCTTGGGTTTGGGATTTTTAACCAAGGTAGTGGGCTGCAGTTTTGTTTTGTTTTTTTGTTTTTGTTTTTTTTAAGAGCTGCACCTGCAGCATATGGAAGTCCCCAGGCTAGGGGTAGAATCAGAGATGCAGCTGCCAGCCTACACCACAACCACAGCAACGTGGGATCTGAGCCACGTCTGTGACTATACCACAGCTCACGGCCACGCCGGATCCCTAACCCACTGAGCAAGGCCAAGGATCGAACCCACATCCTCATGGATACCAGTCAGGTTCTTAACCTGCTGAGCTCAACAGGTACTCCCAAAGCCCACACTCTTAACCTTTTTAGTGTCTTATGATCATCAGTCTGCTCTAGGCAACCAGGGAGTGGGTTGTGTGCCTGTGAAAGTACACGAGGCACCCAGCACAGTGCCTGGCACATAGTACATCTTATCAAATATTTGAGGAAAAAATGAGGGAACAAATGTCCGCACATAAATGAATGTGACCACTGAGGTGTCTATTGAATCCTAGAAGGAGACTGTTCACAGGCGATGCACATGGGATCCGTCAGGGTGAATGTGTGTACGTGTGCCCTGTGCAAGCCCCCTGGCTCTGCATCTGGGTGAGTGGGTGGTGGTGAAAGCTGCCTCCCATCTCTCTGGCTCTCTGGGGGGGGGGGGCAGAGAAGAGGGGCTCTGTTGATAGAGAGACCGGGACAATGGGACCCTGCCTGAGCTGACTACACCCTCACCCGCGTTATCTCTGTCTCCCAGGAGACCAGACCTCACAGCCCCAGGGAAAGTGCTCCCTGCCTGTTCCCAGCTCCAGACCTGGGGTGGGGGTGGGGACTGGAGGAGCAGGGCTGCAAAGGAGGCGCTGGTGATGGTACAGGGTTGAGAGAAGGTGCCATTCACAGAATTTGCATCTTCAGTCGCCAAAGCCCTGGCTGATTTCCCAGTGAAATGAGGGGTCAGGGGTGGGGGCAGGCTGATTCGAGGAGGGAACATTGGCCCCAGCCACCTCGAAGCTGGCCATGGAATGGGGCTAAATATGAGGGAGACACCAACTTCCCTGGGAATTCTCAGCACCTTTACCTGGGATGGAGAGCTGGGCGAGAGGCCAGGATTGGGTTGGAGGGCCTCTTTCTTTCCTGTTTTTTTCTTTTCTCTTTTGCTTTTTAGGGCTGCACCTGGGGCATATGGCAGTTCCCAGGCTAGGGGTTGAATCGGAGCTACAGTTGCTGGCCTATGCCACAGCCACAGAAACTCAGGAACAAAGCCTCATCTGTGACCTACACCACAGCTCAAAGCAACACACCAGATCCTTAACCCACTGAGTGAGGCCAGGGACCGAACCTGTATCCTCATGGATACTAGTCGGGTTCTCAATCCACTGAGCCACAACAGGAGCTCCTGGGTTTGAGGGTTTCTTTGTCGGATCTACATTTCCCCACATGGGATGGGGATTTGAGTGGGATCCAGGGCTTCACTGAGGACACAGGACAGAGTCTGAAAGCTTCTCTGTGGGACCTTAGGGTACATTATGGGATGGGTGTTGCTGTAGAATCATGGGGGGTGGGGTGGGTCCTGAGGATTTCTCTGTGCCACCAAGGGTCCCTATATGAGATGAAGGACTGAATAGGGCGTAGGTAGGAGTCATGAGATCCCTATGAGATCTTGAGGTCCTTTTGGATGTATAGACCTGGGGACACTTGTTTTTTGTCTACCTACCTCCCCCTCCTCCCCCATGCCCAGGGGCCAAGGCTGTGGATGTGGAAGAGGTAGGGGTGAGGGTGCTGAGCTGGCAAACAAAGCCACCTGTGCATCCATCCTTCAGGAAGCTCGGAGCACAACTGATCTGGGAAAACAAACAGGACCAGCTGCTGGGGGGAGGGGGTGGAAGGAGGCTAGGAGGGGACTGGGTTGGGGAAGCCTTGAGGGCTGGAAGTGGAGCATCTCGGTGGAGAAAGGAGGCTGGGAGGGAGTCCATAGTACAGAAAAGGGGTAGGGATCCCCGAGTCCCATGCTGGCACGCCACGCACACTGCCCCCCAGCCCCTTCCCCTCAGTGGCTCGTTCTTCCCTTTCTTGATGACTATGAGGCCTGGAGCCAGGCAGGGGTCTGGAGGGAGATGGGGAGCCTGAGAAAGGTCTAGGATCTGGGCAACTGACTATTGGCAGTGATGGTGAGTGTGCCCATTTCTGAGGGAGCTGGTGAAGGCAGGAGAACTAAAAACCATGGACTATATAGGCTGTCGGTGATGGGACCCTCACACCAGTTCCCCTGACGAGGAAACTGAGGGAGAGGAGGGGGAGGGCTAGCTAGTGCCACATGGCTACTTAGAGCAGAGCCAAGATCAGAATTTAGGAATAGGAAGAATAGTGGCTGTTCTCATACACAGGTCTGCATCTCAAGTCCCACCAGACTCCCCACCACGTCCCCCCAGACTTTGAAAACACACACACACACACACACACACCCCTTCCTGTGGAATACGTCTTCTCACCAACACCTGGTGGACTAGAAACTGCCCTCCCAGATCCTAAGCCTTTACGCCCGCAAACACAGCGTCCAGCCTCTGCCATACACCCCCGCACTCTGCGCCCACGTCACGGACCAGCGCAGACGCACGGCCTGACGCACTCGCCACCCGTGCCCCATGCCCCTCCCCACCTCAGCCTCCCACCACCTCCCTCCCCCTCCTCCGTCCCCAACACGAACGCTTTCCACTCAGCGCGGCTCGCGCGCCCCCCCTGGTGGCCAAAGTCGGAATTGCTTGGCAGAAGTGGGAGAGGGAGAGGGAGCAGAGTGAAAGACTGGGTCCCACAGGTCCCACCGCTGCCATAGCCCTGACTTTGAAATCGAGGCCAAGTGCGGAACCCAGAACCGTTTCTTACCTCCCTATATATTTCGCTCTTCCTCTTTTCGGTTTGGGGAAAATTATATCCTATTTGTCCAAACCCCCTCTATCCTGGGGCGTCAGGGGACTGGGCACCCCTCAGACCCTAACCCCAAGCAAACCTGGTTGTGGTTGTCCCTGCTCTGACTCAAAACCTCCAAACTGGACTTTAATCCCTATGTTCTAGGGCCTCGTACTTTTGGCTTTCACCTTCACACACGTTGTGATCCTCAACAGCAATTCCTCCCCAGTGAAAAAGAAAGAACCAGGAGAGACTCCGGTTTCCCCCAGTGCCTGTTCTTAGCATGCCAGAGCTTCAAGAGTGGGGAGGTTGGTAAGATAGGCAACCCATCACCCCTTCCCCCGCGACTCTCACTGGTGAATTTCTCCTTCCCGCGCGGACATTTGGCCCAATCTGACCACCCCGTTTACTTCTTACTCATTCGAGAAATAATTTTATCAAGCACAATTTTATTATGTGTCAAGCATTGTGCTAGGCTGGAGGATGACAACTGGAAACAAGACCGACACAGCCTCTGCCCCTTTAAATGGAGCTTACACTCTTCTACAAAAGGAAGCACTCAGTATAGCCATACACAAGAGTTGAAAATGACAACTTTACAGAGTATTAAATGCTATAAAGAAAAGAGGATAATGGGGGTTCTTTTGTGGGTCAGCAGATTAAGGATCTGCTCAGGTCACTGCTGTGGTCCAGGTTTGACCCCTGGCCCAGGAACTTCTGCATGCCTCAGGTGCAGCCAAAAAAAGAAAAGAAAACAAGGGGATGATGCCAGGAAGAGCATCACCTAGGGGGTGGAAAAGTAGCCAGCATGCCACGATCTCATGACTAAAACACTCCAGTAACAGGAACACAAACACAAAGGCTCTGAGGCTGGAGTGAGCTTGGCAGTCGGGAGAAAGCAGAGAGGCCAGCATGGCTAGACTTCTGGATCTGGGCAGCTGCAGCTGGACTGTGAGCCTTTTAGTCCCAAGAGCACTGGCTTTGCAGTCAAAAGGTCTAAATTCTAATCTTGCTCTGATACTGGCTAGCCACGGAAAAGGGCCTGTACCTCCTGGAGCTTCCATTTCCATGTCTTTTAACCCAAAGCAACCACGTTGGACTGTTGAGTCTATAAGGGAAGCACTTGGTTCATGCAAACAACAAACTATTAGTTCCCTTCTTACTCATCCCTCCATTTCTGCTAGAATACCCTCTCCGTTAAGGAAAACTCACAGTGTTGCCAGAAGCCTTTGTTTCTCATTGGCAGTCATGATGGTTAGGGAATTCTGCTGCAAGTTGTAAGGAAATTTCTTCCCTGGAACTTGCTTGGGGCTCCAAGCCTCTTCCCCTAAACTTCTCCCTCCCCACACCCCACTTTCTCCCACCTTCCGTGACCCAGGGATTGATCGCAAGAGCCAGGATCTACAGTCAAAACAGAAACCCAGGCTCACACCTCAGCTGGGCTGCTTCCCAGCTCTGACACCTCTCCGACTGCGTCCCGGAACCCTCTGGGACTCAGTATCGTCTGTAAAATGTAGACGAAATGTCCGCGGCGGGTCTGAGTGAGAATTAGCTGAGACCAAGCATGAGAAAGCTCTGAGCACAGGGTCTGGCCCGAACTAGGCCCTCGATAATCAGCTGCTTGCTCTCGGGCTGACATGGAGACCGGAGGCCCCAAACCCTGGAGCTCTGGCGGGTGGCTGGCAGCGTCGAGGTTCTGGCGGTGCTAACGTCGAAACATTCTTCCTCCGGACAGTGGCCAGCCACTCCCTACACGCTTTGGAAATCCGTGCCTTCCCTCGGGCGGTTCGAGTTTCCTGCGCTCAGCGCCGTCTTGCGGCGAGTCCTGGTCATTGCCTCTTTTCAGCACCTTTGCTCAAGAAAACTCCGAGAGCTCAAGGCCGGGGCTGGGAACTCGAACTTGGGAGAAAGGGTGCCATGACGGCCCATCCTCCGGGGAAAAGCGGACTGAGGGGCCTGAGGAAAATCGCTGGCGGGAAGCCTTGTTTACTTCCTCCCTAGTGTTGCCCACAAGGAAGGCCTCGACCTAGGGCTAAAGAAAGGGCGGAGTTTACACGCCTGGAAGAAGTTCCACATCTCGAGCAGGAAAGCGCCGTTTTAGCGGGGTGGCCACTAAAGGATCTGAGGATCTGAGCCTGGGAGGGTTCGCCTTGCCTGGCTCAGGCCCCCAAAAAAGAAAAAGCGGAGTCAGCCTTGGCTGTGGCGGGTGCAGGACGTGTGTCTCAGCAATTTCTATTGTACTCCCCGAGGGCTGGGCCAGGTCAGCGGCTGCAGGAAAGGCCTCGGCTTCCCCGGGGACACCAGAGCTGACCGCCGCCTGCCCGCTGACTCAGCTCCCCCCACCCCAGCGAGAGAGGGTGCGGGGAGGGGGCGAGGCCTGGTATAAAGCCCCGCAGGCGCAGCTCGCGCGCAGCCTCTCCATTTTCCGCCAGTACCGCGCTCACCCACCCGGTGAATACTCGGCGCTAGGGCAGGATCTCGTCGGTCGGGGGAGGGCGAGATGGGGGGAAAGCTGCTCGCAGCCCGGGTCCAGCCCGCGGGTCCTTCACCTCCCACCCGGGTTGGGCGGGCCTGGGCGGGGAGAGGGCTTTTGGGACGCTGAGCGCTTGGTCCGGTTCTTGTCTGCAGCGGCATGAGCAGCGCCCCTGTGCAGGGCCCAGCGCCCGCCAGCCTCACGCTTTGGGATGAGGAGGACTTCCAGGGCCGCCGCTGCCGGCTGCTGAGTGACTGCGCCAACATTGGCGAGCGCGGAGGTCTGCGCCGGGTGCGCTCGGTCAAGGTGGAAAATGGCGCGTGAGTGATCGCCCCGGCGCGGTGGGGCTGGACTGGGGGAGTCGAGGCTCCCCGGCGCAAGCTCGGAGACTGGGACCCCGGATCCCAGCCCTGCAGTCCCCAGACTGTATGTAAGCCCTGCCTGAGAGAGACCCACCAACATGGAAAACCCCCAGGCTTCCTCAAAACTCCCCACCAGCCCCAGGACAAATCATGGGACAGACTGTATCCTTGGGTGCGCTAAAGCGACAAAGGCGAGAAGGCAATCTTTGCCGGACTCCCCGGGGGCCAGTCTGAACCCTAAAGGGGTTCCCAGGGTAGTTTTGCTCTCCCCAAGTTAAATGGCTCTATGCTTCATTTAACAAAAGAAGCCAAAAAAAAAAAAAAAAAAAAAGAAAAAAAAAAAAAAAGAAAGAAAGAAAGAAAAGAAAAAAGAAGAAGCCTTCCACTCTCCCTACCCTGGTCCCCTAGAGACTGGGGCCCTCTGGAGAACTGAGGCTCCCCAGCTTTGCAGAGTGTCACTATTAAGTTGGCGGGTTCCTACATCTATCTTTGCAGGGACCTAAATTCTTGAGGTAAGAGTGCTTGGTAATGTGATCTTCCTAGACTGGAAAATTCCTTCCAGCCTGGGGGCCCTGAGCTGGAAGCCTGGACCCCTCAAACCCAAGATAATGGCCTCTAGAAGGGCTGAGTTGCTTTACAGTGGGTGTGTCGGGGAAGGTCCTAGAGTGGAAGGAAAGACGGGTTTTAGTAGCAAGTAAGGGGAAGGGGAGGGATGAATGAGGCTGGGGCAGATGCCTCCTAGTCCCTTTTATCTTTCTCCAGATGGGTGGCCTTCGAATACCCCGACTTCCAGGGGCAACAATTCATTCTGGAGAAGGGTGACTATCCTCGCTGGAGTGCCTGGAGTGGCAGCGGTGGCCACCACAGCGACCAGCTGCTCTCTTTCCGGCCAGTGCTCTGTGCGGTAAGTTAAGCCCTCCCCCTCCTCCTCTGCATCACAGTCCAAGTTCCAAGCCCTGGCCCCACTGTGGCACCTGGGAAGGGTCGTCCACTCACTGTCTGGAGATGTGTACATACAACTTCTGGATGGGTACTAGTGGCATTACTTCCCAGAACCAGAGAGGTCTCTGAAAGTCTGGAATGTGGGACCAAGCCAGGTGTCGGAAATCAGCACCTCGGACAGTGCCAAGGCCCTGCCAATCTTGAACTCCTGTCCATTCCTCACATCCTGTTGTCCACACGTGTGAGCCAGCACCTCCATTATCACACAGCCCTGTGAGGTCGAGGTGGCTGTTGTTAGCCTTATACATAGGCGTGGAAATGGGGCTCAGATGGGCAAAGTTATTTGCCCCCGGTCACAAGGGTTAACATGAAGATGAGACAAAAATCAGGGATCAAGGCTGAGAAGGGGTTAGTCTCTGTGTGGATGTTGCAGAGTCGGGGAAAGCACTGTTCATGAGTCAGATATACTGCAGGAGAGGATCGCACCCCCCACTTCTGCTGACTCAGTACCCTACTAGCAAGGCCTGGTACTTGTGGGGTGGAGGACAGAGAACAGGTGCTGACTCAGTCCAGCTTCTCCATTCTAGGAGGCCCAGGAGCCCTGCGGGTGGGGGAGCATGGGACAATGGGAGCCCAGCCGTAACAAACACTGATGCCCTGGCCTGTATGTTCTGACTCTGCCATCAATGTTTTGCTGGGTCCTACCCTATGAGAGGCTATGCCCAGGGTGTTGGGCAGGGGGTTGGATAGTCAGTGAGCCCCTTAAAGAAAATGTCTTGGTTAGTGGACCAGAGCTCTGATTTTCCTCCTGCAAAACAGGTCCATGTCACAAGATGCCCTCTAGCCCTGACCTGGAAGGGTCTTTGGGAACCACCCAGTCTCACCACCTCATTCCAAAGCTATAGCAGGGGTCAACCAGGGTGGGGAACCTCTGAGCATCCCAGCTTCCCAGACTGATATGGAGCAAATGAAGCAAACTCTTGGTGTGCTTATGGATCCTGTGTCTGCACAGCTTGTATTGGGCAGCAGGGTGGGGGAGTAGGGCTGAGAATGTGTCCATTAACGCCCCTTTGGCCTGATCTGTCCACCTCTCCCTTCCTGCGCCTTAGAACCACAGTGACAGCCGTGTGACACTGTTTGAAGGGGAAAACTTCCAGGGCTGCAAGTTTGAACTCAATGACGACTACCCATCCCTGCCCTCCATGGGCTGGACCAGCAAGGATGTGGGTTCCCTCAAAGTCAGCTCTGGAGCGTGAGTTCTGGGACTGGAACAGGAAAGAAGAGCAGGGAGGCAATGGAGACCAGGGAGGAGTTGGAGGGAAAGGTGATGGGGGATGCTAAGAGACAGAGTAAAGAGAGACACAGTAAAGAGAGAAGTTGGGGGCTGGTGGACAGGAGGAGTGAGGTCAAGGGGAAGTGAGCCGATGGAGACAGACTGGGAGGGAGGGGGCAGGGACTAGGAGAATGGGAGTCAAGGGAAAGATGTGGAGGTAGAGGGAGGGATTGCAAACGTGGGAGAGGAGGCAATGGAGGGTGGGAATAGAAGACAAGGTGAGGAAGGTGTTAGGAAGACCAGGAGCAGTGGGCAGGGCAGCGAGAGATCCATGCAGGGAGAACTGAAGCCATGGTTGCAGAGCTGGGCCTTGGGAGCTGGAAAGGAGGACATGGGTGAGGTAGGGGCGGAGCTTACACATCACCCCTGTGCCCTCCTGGCCTAGGTGGGTGGCCTACCAGTACCCAGGCTACCGGGGCTACCAGTATGTGTTGGAGCAGGACCGCCACAGCGGGGAGTTCCGCAACTACAGTGAATTCGGCACGCAAGCCCACACTGGGCAGCTCCAGTCCATTCGGAGAGTCCAGCACTAAGCCCCCCAGCCCCAGAGCCTCCCCTGAGGACCCTCAATAAAGGCTCCTGAACCTGCCTGCCCCTCTTGCCTCCTTCTTGGTGTTTTGCTTTTTAATCTCCATCCTCAAGCTTCTGAGGGTCCTTCTCTGCCAACCTGACCCTCCCCTCAGACTCCAGGACCCTTGACTATGGAGCATATCCTGGCTTAGGATGTATGTGGCTGATGGGGCTGAGATGGAGCTACTGGTAAGAATCCTGGGGATCCCGTTAAATGCAACCGGTCCCACACCTCTCCTTGGTAAAAGGCCCATCAGCTTGGACCAGAGGTACCACTAGCACAGATGGTGCCTTTGCCTTCCTCTAGTTTGGGTGCACACAGCTCCACAGCAGGGTTCAGAGCTGAATTTCAAGCTTCACGGACCCCCAGAGCCAGGCACCATCACACAGGGAAGGACCCCCTTAACTCAGCAGGAGCCCTGTTGGGTTGCTCTCTAACCCCCATCCCCACCCCAGGCATTTCCAGCCTTTATCTTCACCCTGGCTCCCAATCCAGCCTGAGGGAAGCCTGCACCCCTTTCCCAGGTTTGTCAAATTTCTGCCAAACAGAGGAACAAGGATGTGAGAGGGGTGATTGGTGGGAGGTCCCACCGCCTCCTAGGGATTTCTAAGGGGTGGATATCCTCTCTTTGAGCCAAGCCCCAGACCCTTTGGATAACAATCCCTCAGGTGGTATTGAGCTTTAGCATTTATAAAGGATGTTTTTACCTCACCTCTTAGCAATCTCAAACAGCTCCCTCTTCATTCTTCCTCTCCCTCCCTGCTCCTCAGAAGACTAGTGAGCTGGAGAAGCCACCCCTTAGCCCCTGACCACAGTAAGCCTGGGTTCTGGGGCAGGTGGTAGAAGCCCACAGCCGTGGTGGGGCCAAGTGTGGCAGCAGCCATCAGAGGCCATGGTACCAATGTAGCTTCTTCCCAATTCCCTCTTGGGTCCGATTTGTGATAACTCAGTCCCACATAGGAAGGACCTCCAAGGTTAGGATGCCCTTCATCCTGCCCCTCAGGGATTCTTATGTTTTCAGGCCCCTGGTGGATTTATCCGTAGGGAGGGAGAGCATCGCCCCAGCTGGGAGAGCCAAGATGGTGTTGGGGAAAAGCCAGACTTGGACCCGGGCTGTTCCCAGGGGCCAAGCTGTAAAAGTCAAGCATCTGCTCCCTTGGGAAGAGCCCTGGACCAGACGTCAGAACACCTAAACCCAGCCACATGGCATTCCTGAGCCACAGTTCCCTCACCTGTAAACTGGGGCTACTGATTCCTGCCTTGTCTCTCTCACAGGGTTGCTGTGAGGGTTCAAAGAGAACCCCCTGAAGATGCTCATGGTGTCACAGAAAAGCTTTGGGGCAGTTACCATAGGACAGTCCTTCCCCTGTCTCCCCTCATAGATTCCAGGGTCAGGTTGGGGGACCACAGGACAGAGTTTTAGATGGGGTATGAGTTCTGCTTTATACCTGGATGGGTTCTAGAGTCCATGGCCCCTGTTGCATTTGATCATCCTAAGAGCTTCCGTTCTTCATCCATTTCACCAAAGAAGAAACAGAGCTTCTCTGAGATGGAGAAGTCTTGGTGAGGTCATCCACTTAATTGATGACAAAGCCAGGACCTGAACACGGATTTCCTAGTCCCAAATCCAGGCTGTTAAATGGAAGCGGACCTGAGCTGTGGGCAAAAGCCTCAGGCCTCAGCGGAGCTCCAAACCTTTGTGGTCTCCAGAGGAGCCTGGGGTTCCTAGATAGTCACAGGCTCCTAACTATCCCCTTGGGGGGAGATGGTAGAAGTAACAACAGGTAAGTGTATACAGCTTTGTCTGAGTACCAGGCAAGTATTATATAAGCCTAATAATTCTGTGTAGTAGGTACGATCCACCCCATTTTACGGATTAAGAGACTAAGGTACAGAGGTTATGTAATTTCCCCCAAAGCCACACAACTAGGAAATGGGAAATGTGGAGCTGGATCCACACCCAGACAAACTGGTCTCAGAGCCCAGATCTCAGAGCCCTGCTTTGGGGGTCAGGCAACAGGCAAAGGGAGACCTGGCATCCACCACCAGCTGAACTGTCCTCCCTTCAGGAAGGCCATGGCTACCAGGACGAGTCAGCAAGATGCCTTCAGGAACTGGCAGTATGACCATGACCAGGGCACGCCCTCCCTCTAGGTCTCAGTATCCCCACCTGTACAATGAAGGAATCGGGGAGCTAATACGTGTAGTAGGCTTTGCCAGCATGGATCTTCTAGGTTTTCTCAGACCCAGGGGTCCAACTCTGCTCCCCATGCCAGCAACTAAAGAGTGAGGAGTGGGCACAGTGGCCAGGTGGGGCCTGAGCATTTTCACCTTCCCATCCTCCTTCCATTCTGGGCAGGCTGATGGTGCATAGAACCCTGTGGGTGGGAAGCCAGGTGGGAGAAGGATGGACAGAGAGCTGCCCAGACTCACCCACTGGCTGCACTCAGCTAAAGGCCAAAGGGGCTGGAGGAGGTCATCTCTTTTCCAGTGGTGTGGCCAAGATCCACGTGGGGTGGGGGTGCAGCCCTCACAAACTCTTCCCAGAGCCAGCCCACCCCTTCAGCCCCTGAGCCCTCAGTGAGGTGGGGGCCAGAGCCTGAGCTGTCAATCCCTCCCCAGATGGGAGCTGGGATGTCTGGGTAGATACTCACACCAGGCACCTCTCCCTTCTGCCTCAGCCTTCCATTGAGAGCATTAAGTGGGTGAAACCTGCTGCCTCCCTGCTCTTGCAATTCTGGCCTCTTGCTCCTTATTTTCCATCTGGGGAAGGGAGAAGAAGGCATGATGGAGAGGGATTGGGACGTCAGCCCCACTCTCAAGGCCATCCTCTTTCTTGAAACCCTGAGTTTTGTCCCCCGGGGGCATCCCAACCTCTCATCTTTCTCCCATCAGATTCCCCTGCCACATTCTGAGGCCTCCATCTTTATCCCTTTAGGATCCTCTAGGGTACGGGGATCCCCCTCATTTGCCCCTAAACTCACCTCCCACATTCCTCCTTGGTTCCTTCTGATTCTTGGCACTCTCCACCAGCAAGAATGAGCATCCCAGCAGCCAGAGCAAGTAAGGAATGCACAGGGGCTCCGCAGAATCATCCCCCTCCCATAAGCTGAACTTCCCAGCCATCCTCAATCACGAACCCCAAGACCAGAGATCCTGCAGGAAACCTGCCCACTCCAAACCAGCCACAGGCCTCTTCACCTCCTGGACTCAAGCAGTGGGAAATAAAGGCCTTGAAATGGCCTATTCTTTATCTTTTTTTTTTTTGGGGGGGGAGGCTTTTTTGGCCACCCTGTGGCATATGGAGCTCAGAAATCAGAAGTGAGCTGCAGTTGCTCCCTGCACCAAAGCCAGCTCCTTAACCCACTGTGCCAGGCTGGGGATCGAGCATGTGTCCTGGTGCCCTAGAGACTCCACCCACCTCATTGAGCCATAGCAGGAACTCCCGAGATGACCTATTCTGACCAGTCACCAAGTGCTGCATGACTGCAGGTGGGCTTCCAGCCCAGAGCCTCATCGTCAGCCAGCATCCTTCCTTAGCAGGCCTCTCCAGAGCCAGGAAGCCTGACAGCTATCCAGAGACTCAAGGCCACCTGGGAACCACATCAGCTTTGCTAACACCCCCTTTGTCCCTTTTTGGAGTGGTTTTACTTCCACTCCCCCTGGGTTGGAGGCATGTACTGTGCACACCCCTGTTTTAACCCTTCTGCTGGGAGTAGTTGTGAGGGTAGATGGTAGGCTGGGATGACAAGAGGTGGAGAAAGATGGGAGAGAAATAGTTGTGGGGGGGGAGTATAAGGGGGATTGCAAGTCTACCATATGCCACAAATTAGTGGGGAACAAACGAATGAGAAAAGGAAGAGACGAGAGGGATGAGATGGAAAGCTAGAGAGGAGACAGGAGAGGAGATGGACGTGGGAGGAGGGCCTAGATGGAAGGAGAGACCTAAAAAGGGGGAGGAAAGGCAACCCAATAAAAGTTGTATGGGAGACGCCCCAGCACTGGCCCAGAGGCCTGAGAGCCCTGGAAAGGCAGGAAACAGGCGAAAGGGAGAGGGAGACAGGGAAGAAGATCGGATCTCCATGGAAGAGCAGAGGGTGGGAGAGGAGGAGGAGGGAGAAGTAGCGGGGATAGGGGGGTTGGGGGCAGAGATAAAGGGAGCAACGGCTGCTGGCCCGGAGCGCAGCGACAGGCGAGAGGGAGGGAAGCGGAAATTTAAAAGTGAAGATGCAGATAACGCAGCCTGGAGACGGGAACCCGGGTGGGGTGGGGGTGGGGTGGGGTGGGGGTGGGGGGAGGAAGGGGAGGAGAGCAGAGCGCTGGTGGTGGGGGGAGGATGGGTGGGAAGGAGTGGGGGCCCTGTGGCCCCGGGGGTCCGAAGTGGGGCCAGGTACCCCGCCCCATCGTTGTTTGCTCAGAGTCAGGGAGGCGGAAAAGAAATGCGCTCCTGACCCCTATCAGAGCGCGAGGCCCAGGCCCATCCCCCGCGCGTCTCCTGGGTTGCGGGGTGCGGGGGGCTGCCGGGTGCGCTTGGCTGCAGCTCCGCGCGTTGGAGACTTTATTGCGATGGGGCGATAAGAGGGGCGGGGGCGGGGTCCGGGGGGCCGAGGCGGCAGCGCTTTAATTAAAACGGAAATTGCGGCCCCTGCCCGCGCGGGGGCCCGGAGGGTTGCGAGCAGCCTTGTAGCTGCGAGCATCGCTCCAGGACCCCCTCCATCCCCCGCCACACCCGGGCAGCCCCCTCCCGCCAGGCCCTGCCGGACCCAGCGCCGTTTTCTCCCTGTCACCCGCACTCGCCTCGGGCGGGGATCGGTGCCCCGGAGCGCAAAGCCTGACGCGATCCCCCCCCCTCATCACCACCCCCCCCACCTCCCACCGCCCAGTTCCTGGCGGCGATGAGACAGAGCGGCGCCTCCCAGCCCCTGCTGATCAACATGTACCTGCCAGGTACCAGGGACCAGCCGGGAGCTGGAGGCACCAGGACCTGGGGCGGGAACTCTGCGTTGGGGCATGGGAAGGGGATGCTGGGGTCCAAGGGAAGGGGGCGCGGTCCAGAGACTCGTATTGCTGGGAAAACTGAGCAAGCTAGGACATTGGGAGACCTTAAAAGCAGATGAAGAGCTTTGGGGTGTTAGCGTGAGGTCTAGAGGACTTGAAGTGAGCAGACTGGGAGCCTGGGAAGCCGAGGGCCCCAGCTTGGGGGCTGAAAAAGCCTGGTAGGGGGGAGTAGGGGGGTCTCTATAGAGTGGCCGGGGTGGGGTGGGGGGCTCAGGGCGCGTGCAGTGTTGGGAGGCTTCGGTCAGCCTGACGTCGCCCCTGCGCCCTCGTGGCTCCTCACCTCCGTGCTCCAAGCGTTCCCACCAACCCAGCCTTCCAGGCGCCCTCTCCTCTCCGATGGGCTCCACGCGCTCCGGCTTGGCTGGCGCAAACCCCGCTTGGCTTTATAAGGCTCCCGCCGGCCCGTTCGGAAAGCGGATTTCCTTTTTCCTGGACGCGTTTCCTGACTTGGGCGTTATGGAGGGGCTCCGCGCCGCGCGCGCCCGGGCCAGACTCCGGGAGGAGGAGCCGGACGGATCGGGCCCCCAACCTCGCGCCCAGGAGCCAAGGCACCCCCTTTCTCCCCCTCGAGCCTTGGCTCCGGGCCCTTTCGGTCAAGCCGGCAACCTGTGCCTGGATCCGCCTGACTGTTTTCTCCTGCCGCCACAGATCCCGTCGGAGACGGTCTCTTCAAGGAAGGGAAGAGCCCAGGGTGGGGGCCCCTGAGCCCTGCGGTACAAAAAGGTGAGCGGGCTGGTGGACTGGAAAGGCGGAGGCAAGGACAGCGGGTAGGGTCCGGGGCACCCACCCGGGAAGGACAGGTGCCGCTGCCACCTGAATAGAGAGGAAGTGATGTGCACTGCTGGGCTCCGGGAAGCAGAGGGTCAGGGCTTGATTGTGGGGAGGCTGGGGGTGGTAGGGGGAACATTCATTTGGCCTTTGGCTCCTGCGTCTTCTGAGACCCACAGCTGAACTTGCAGGCTAGGGCAGATGGAGAGGATGGTGGCCCTCCACCCCATCTCCTTTTTGACTTCAGATGTTTTTCCCAATATGGGGCTGGGTCTGAGGCTCTTGGTGTCCTTTCCCCACTGGCAGTGGGAGTGCAAGGTCTGGCACCACCTGGCAAGGTGACCAGGAGAATTTCTCCCCGGCCACTCAAGGCCTGGCTGGCATCGGGTCAGCACCTACCTTCCTCACTGGCCTGCACCGGCAGGCTCTGCAGGCTAAGAAGACCCCTGGGGAACTGTGGTAGATTCCTAGGTCCACCACCTATTTCCGCTGGTCCTGAAATTACCCTCAGCTTTGCTTTTTTGGCAGCAGAAGCTTGATGGCCTTCTAGGCAAAGCCTCCCCACAGGTTCCCCACCCAATCAGTATCCTAGATCTCACCAAGTTACAGTAAGCAGGAAAATGAGGTGGGCAGCTTCTTTATCTAAATAGGAACACAACACCTAACAGTAATGAATTTCCAGGCTTCTATGTCCCCCAGTACCAAATGCACATTTTTACCCAAACCTCCTCCTGCTTCTGACCCTAAAATGCATGCTTCCAGCCTGGAGTCAGGCAGCTCCTCACTGGGCTGGTGCAGAGGGACTGGGGTAGAAATTATGGTGGAGGGCAGAATCTGGGTTCTGAGCAAGTTGGGAAAAAAAGAAAGGTTCACCAGGCTCAATTTGAAACATTAATCAGACAACTTCGAGAAAAATCCATTTGGTTTTGAAAGAGAGTGTGGACGGCGGGTAAGTCTATCCAGATTTTTCTCCACTTGTCTGATCGAGGCTCCAAGACATGGAAGCAGGAGCTCTCTCTCACCACTCGCTTATCCAGGAAAATCTCCTGGCCACTTCTAGCAACCCAGGAAAATCCAGATGGGGCAGAAAAGCCCAAAGAAGGAAGGAGGCAGGGAGCCAAGCAGAGTGGCTTCCCGGCCTCCAGGGCTCTCCTCAGAGCTGTGCTTCCAGCTCCCAGGGAAGTGTGACACCTTGTACTCTGGGAATCCCGCCTGTTTCGAAAAAAAAAAAAAAAGAGGCCAAACTGGAGTAGCCCCGGTGCACCAGATGCTGGCAAGGGTGGGGAGCGTTCAGAAGCTGCTATTCCTCTCACACTTAGGGGGCCACTGTCCCCATTCCTTGTCCCACACAGTGCCGAGAGGAAGTCAGCCATCACCCCTGTTCCATCTGAGGCAGGGGTTCCAACTGTATGCCTTATCCCCCGGCCCCCAACCCGGGTGATCCTGCTGCAAACCTGCCTCTTCCCTCTGGATCTCTGGACGTGATCCAGCTGGGACGTGGCAGTCCGACCACCTGTGTAGGGTACCCAGTGCGGTTGTGCAGGCTCTGCACTGCATAAGGGTGCTCGGCCCAGCGCCTGATATCCGGCCCTTGCTCAGCTTCGAGAGCCTTGTGCCTTGGTGCGCCGCTGCCTCGACGCGGAGGAGGCAATGCTTCCCGCTCTTTCACCAATTCTCACAAAGCTCTGCGTCCGTGGGGCTGCGTCTAAGTGGGAGCGTTTCCATTGTGCAAAAGCGCGGTAACAGCTAGGAACCGCTTTGCTGATCAGCCCTTCCCTGGCCAGCCGCTCCAGCTGCGCCGCTGTTATACAGTTGGACTTGCCCTTTCCCTCCCTGGCACCAGTTCCCCCCGGACTGGGGCGGGGGAAGCGGGGTCTCTCGCCTCACCTCTTCCCCTGCCTCCAGCCTCCTTCCTCTCGCCTCTGGCTGATTGCCCCCTCCCCACAGGCAGCGGGCAGATCCAGCTGTGGCAGTTTCTGCTGGAGCTGCTGGCCGACCGCGCGAACGCCGGCTGCATCGCATGGGAGGGTGGCCACGGCGAGTTCAAGCTCACGGACCCAGACGAGGTGGCGCGGCGCTGGGGTGAGCGCAAGAGCAAGCCCAACATGAACTATGACAAGCTGAGCCGCGCGCTGCGCTACTACTACGACAAGAACATCATGAGCAAGGTGCACGGCAAGCGCTACGCCTACCGCTTCGATTTCCAGGGCCTGGCGCAGGCCTGCCAGCCGCCCCCAGCTCACGCCCACGCCGCCGCGGCCGCGGCCGCCGCCGCCGCAGCCGCCCAGGACGGCGCGCTCTACAAGCTGCCGGCCGGCCTGGCCCCGCTGCCCTTCCCCGGCCTCTCCAAACTCAATCTCATGGCCGCCTCGGCCGGCGTCGCGCCCGCCGGCTTCTCCTACTGGCCCGGCCCGGGCCCCGCCGCCACCGCCGCCGCCACCGCCGCGCTCTACCCCAGCCCGGGCTTGCAGGCCCCTCCCGGGCCCTTTGGCGCGGTGGCCGCCACCTCGCACCTGGGGGGCCATTACCACTAGACGGGGCGGCCGGGTGCCACGCGACCTCCCCCAGACGCCCAGAGCCTCGCTCAATCCCATCCACATCCCGGAGAGGAAGCCGGCGCCTCCCCCACGGTTCCTTTGGCCTCAGATTTTACTCCACTCGCTGCACCCAGCCCCGAGGGAAGGGACCAGAAGCCGCCTCAGCCTTCCCTTAAAGCTGGATTCCTCCCCGCCGCATCCCTCAACCTCCGAGGGAGGGTGACCCCACTTCCTCTAACCTCCACCTTGTTCTAGATTCCAGGTTTCTGAATGAGGTTCCTGGGTCTCCCCTGATTTTCTCTTCCCCTCCATCCGTAACTCCCTCTGCATCCCAGAAGCCCCTCCATTGGGACCCTTTTCTTTCAAATTCCAAGTCTTTTCTCATTTTTTTTTTTCCCTCCCTACGGAGCTGCCCCATCCCCCTAATGGCCGAGGCCAGGCACAGTCCACCTTCTCCGCACCCACCTCCCCGGGCATTCCAGCAGAACCCCCCCCACCCCAGGCTTCTAGGCAGCTTGGGGGAGGGGCCTTTCCTCCTGCCCCCACCCTCCCGCAGGACTGCCCTGTGTTTCTATTCCCTTCCAGATCTATTAAAGCTCCCAAGCTCCCTGCTGCCTCTCTCTCTGTTCTTAGCTGCACTAGAAACTTCTCGGGGTGGGGGGTGGCGGTGGTGGTAATGAGATGCCCAGCTCAGGCCTGAGCAAAAAGACCTGCCAAGGAAGAGCTGGAGAGAATGAGGACAGGCAGGCTCGGAGGGGAGGGCAGACCCGCTAGTGAGAGGGCTCGGCCCACGAGGGAAAGGCCCTGCTGCAGCCCACCCTCCACCTGGCAGTCGGCCCCAGCCAACCTCACCCAGCCTTCCACTTGCCTCTTCACCCCACCCCATCCCAACTTTCCTCCCGCCAGAGCGCCGGCATCCCACCTTCCCCCATCTCACCCATCCTTCTTCCTGGTCCTTACCTCATCCCAACCTGCTCCTGCCTTGTATCATTTTCACTCCATCTCAATCTTTCCTCAGTCATTCCATTTCATCCCCTTCCCCACCTCCTCGCCCCTCCCCTCCCCATCCTGCCCCCGCTCAGACTTTCTCTCTCACTCTCAGTCACAAACTGCCCCTCCCCTCTATCTTCAGCGCTATCTTTTCTCCTCATTTTCAGAAAGAGAGCTCCCTTTCTGCCCCTGCCGCGCCCCTCCCCGGCTTGCGGCTGCAATCGCCTTCTCGTGGGTGGCACGCGCCCTCTGCTGGTTGGAGGAGGGTAAGCCAAAGCCTGGTTTGCAGCTAAACAGGGGACCCACCAAAGGCCAGACACCCCCAGGCCAACTTTTGGAGGAGGGCGAAAGGAGGGAACCCTAGCCCTGCATCCAAGGTCCGGTCTCAAGAGGTCCAGGAAGTGTGTCAGGTGTGTCATCCTGCCCAGGCCATTTTCCTCACCACCTGAGGCCCTTCTTAATTCTGTGCCCACTGGGGGCCACGGCTCTTATGCTTTCTCCACTTCTTTGACAAAACCTATTGGCAGGAAAACTGCCTAAAACACGTTCTCTTAGATGGAAACAGTACTGGGAAAGGTACCTGAAATGATAGCCGGAACTCAGAGCTGCACACCAAGGCAAGCCCCTTGCACCCCTGTCCCCGTGGTCTGAGTGTTTCTTTCCCAGGGGCCACATCTCTTCCTGGACCAAAGGTTCCTCGCTGGGAGAATGCCTGGGCTCCCACCAGGAAATTGAAGAGGTTTCCTGGTGTCCTGTGGGCAGGAAGGGAAATGCAGATGGGAGACTGGACAGTTAAGTGCATGGAGAGTCTGTATGCCCCTTCCAAAGGAATGAAATCAAGGTCCACCTAGGTGAAGAGTCTTTATTTTTTGCATATTCACTTTATTTTTCTGTTTTTCCAAATAACACACTCAGCATAGAAAATTTGGAAAATACACAATAAGGACTCCATTAAATATTAGTTGCGTGGAGCAGGTAACGAAACATGGGGAAAAGTCACCTACAGTCTCATTACCCAGAAGCCACTATTTATAACTCCTTGTCATTATCTCCTTCTTCTCTATGCCCTTTAGAATGGAATGGTACCCTGCTTTAGTCCCTTAACATTCTGGCATCAGCATGTTCCATGTTGATATGCCCTTTAGACTTCATGGCGTGGGAGGGCTGGATCATGTATTCCAGGGAGCAGATGGCCAGGGGAGAGTCCAGCCTGGTGAGAGCCTCAAGGACTTGGAGGGAGAGGCAAAGGGCCTCTTTGCAGGGTGCAGAAGCTTGGGGTGGGGGGAGAATACATTAGGGAGACATAACTGGGTTCCAGAAAGATTCGGGCTGCTAAGAACTATGGGTTGAATGTAAAAAGATGAAAATTCCCAGCAAGGAATGTGAGGTCCTACCCTCAGATCTTTCAAACCCAGAGCTCAAGATGTGGGACGGGCAGGGCACAGTAGAGCCTATGGATAAATTAGTCAACACAGCATTACCTGGGAGCCTGTAGGGGGAATGCAGAAAACCCCTGGGATCTGAGGGTGCATTGATGCAGCTATGGCACCGAGGATGAAGGAAACGATCCACTTGCTGTGATGACCCTTCCCCCAGCATAATGTACACTTTCAGGAGACCAAATGGACAACAGAGTAGATCCAGGAAGTGGAGAGAAAGAATGCTGGAAAACCACCGTGGTCTGGAAAGTCATAGTGGGGGAAGAGGCACGGAAGCTGTCCTCAATTTTTCAAAGCACTATCCTGTGGCAAAGCACCTGGATGCATGCACTGGGACACATGGTAGAAAGCCAGAGTGAGACAGATATGTCAATTTGATCTAAGGAATAGACTCTGCCACAGACCATGTCAGATGAGGAGGGAGTGCTCTGTCACTGGAGTGTTCAGTGGACCCTTCTTTGGGAGGTTGAGAAAGGAGGTGGACTAGGTGACTTCGACCTTGAGACTCTTGAAGTCCTATGAGTGAGTTGGTAAAGGAGGGATTTCAGGCATTGTTGGGAAGTGTTGTTAGATTAGGGTTTCTTCTTATCTATGATATCATATCCTTAAAGCTCCCTCTGCCCCTCTGTTCTTTCCTGCACAAAGAGCCAACTTGGGAAGCTAAGATATAGGATGGGGCATTGGAAAACCTGAGTACTCCAAACCAGCTTGGCAACTTGACTTCCAGATAATTCTAGGATTCCATTTACTGTAGTCTTGGGATGACTCTACTCCACCCAAACCCTGTGGAGGCCACACTCTTACCACACTCTGCTTCCTGATGATCCAGGCCCATCCTCATTGACCCTGAACCCCTTGGTCCTTGGCTCTCCAAGGTATTGATCCCACCATTGCTTCTCTCTCCCAATCCAGGGTCCAGCCCCTCTTGAATTCTCTGAAGTTTTGAGCCTTTTCTCTGTCTCTTCCTTCATGTCACTTGTGAAAATATGGCTCACTCTCCCACACCCCCTCTCCCCACCATTATAGACTTTACAATTTTTTTTAATTTTAATTTTTTACAGTCACACCTGTGGCATAGGGAAGTTCCCCAGCTAGGGGTCGAATCAGAGCTACAGCTGCAGGCTGATGCCACAGTCACAGCGACGTGGGATCCTTAAGCCGCTGAGCAAGGCCAAAGATCGAACCCGCATCCTCATGGACATTATGTTGGGTTCTTAACCCACTGAGCCACACAAGAACTCCATAAAACACTTTCACATCCATTGTTTTATCGAGTTCCTCCAAGTTCAGGGAGAAAGACACAGCAGGGGTTTCTTTTTCCACTTGGAGGGTAATTAAACCAAAGCTCAAGAAGTTAAGAGACTTGGCCAAAGCCTCAGGGCCTATTCTAAGATCAGAGTCCTCTGGTTCCTCTCCTAGGCCTTTTCCCAGTGCTCTGAATAGTTTCTCCATAGTCCCAAGTGGCGTTGGTCACCGTGTTTGTGGGATCACTCCCCCGCCTCCCAGGATGACAGTGACGCAAGTCTTCTAAAGTAACGTGTGCTCCGTGTGACCAAGATCCACTTGCCTTCACTTGCAGATGGAATCAGAAGTCCACCCAGCATGCTGTGTGAGGACATCCACGTCCACACTGCCCAAGACTTGCATAGCCACAGAGCACTGAGGCCACCCAGGACACTGAGGACTACAAAGCAGCTTCGCATGCAGTAGCTCATGTGGCCACAGACAGACCTCAGAATGGGTTGCTGTGATGTGATGTACTTTTCTCAGAGCTTTCTGCTTTTCTGGCCTTCATTTTTCCTTCACATGTCTTTAAAATGCACTCCAACTTGTTTTGTTTTTTTTTTTTTTTTTTTTTTTTTTTGTATTTTTGCCATTTCTAGGGCCACTCCTGCGGCATATGGAGGTTCCCAGGCTAGGGGTCCAATTGGAGCTGTAGCCACCGGCCTACGCCAGAGCCACAGCTACGCAGGATCCGAGCCGCGTCTGCAACCTACACCACAGCTCCCAGCAACGCCGGATCGTTAACCCACTGAGCAAACTTTTTTATAACTCATATCAAGTAGACCTGCTACATGATAATAAAAATGTGCCCTACCATTCACTGCACCTGACTCTATGCAGGCTCTGTCCTATGCTAATGCCTGTGGTCCCTCCTTTGACCTGGCCATAACCTTGCCAAGTAGGGATGGTCACCTCCACTTTCAGATGAGGAAACTGTGGCTTGGAGAAGTTAAGTGACTGGCCCAGCCTGTGACCCCAGGGCTCAAGTCCTGACCCATCACAACAGATCCACTCCCACTTGGCCTTCCTGGAAAGTTTCTTCCTCATGTGGATGTGACCACTCACGGCCCACTCACTGCAGGTGTACTCCATCTAACTGTCTACTCATAGCAGAAGATGACTGCTTAAATGGACAAATCGATGGCCTTTCTTACAAGTGTCTTCAGTTAGTTAGGGCCCCTGTCTGATAAAAAAAGAATGAATTAGGTTGTTTTGTTGCCCCGTTGTCTTTTGCAAGCCTTCACTTTCCTAACTGTTCCTACAACTTTTGAGTGGATATCTGTACTCTGGGGTGGGGCTGAGGGTCTGACGGCAACTTGACTTCGGTGGAATTCCTCCCTCAGTTTGGTCAGTGAGATTTCCCCTTGACCCTCCTCTGTCCTGGGATGGTGGCTCTTGTGTCCACAGGCAAGTGGCCCGATGTCCCATTGACTGTGACTTTTTCTGTTTCTGAGAATTCCCTCCCACTGGATCCTGTTTGCTATTTCTTCCCTTCCTTTCTTTGTAAGTGAAAGGTGATACAGCATGAGGGTTAAGTGCAAGGGCTCTGGGGATGAACTTGCTGGGTTTGAGTGCTGGCTCTGTCATTTACTAGCTGTGTGACCTCAAACAAGTCACTTTACTTCTTTGTGCCTCAATTACTCCATCCATAAAATGAATATGATAACAACAGAACCTACCTCATAGGGTTGAAAGAATAAATGATTGTATAAGTACCTTTGTACATGCATCAATGTTTTCTATTATTAGAAAAACAAAACAACCCCAAATAAAGCAGGCACCTGCCTTTTCCCTTCTAATCCCAATTTGATACCCTCCATGTGCTCTGTGAAGGAACTTGAATGTTTACCTCCACTGGAACATTGACATTCCAGGCCAGTCACCCATCTGGGGAGCTTCACCAAGAACCAGCCTCTTGACTGGTTATGTGGCCACAACTATCACATGGGTCAGCCTCCTATACCCAGTGCATTCTCCCTCTTTTTTTATGGTAACTGGAGGTTGTACCAAATTTAAAATTATGGGATTTCATCTAATTACCATATGTATGACTTTGGGAATATATTATACTGTTAAGATACGTGATTTTATTAGAGTGTAGATTAAATAATAATAATATTAGCAATAACACTTAACATGCTTGTCACTCTTAAAACATTTAATAACATCCCAATATTTCCTCTCAATGTGGCAGACACAACTAGCTCTACCCCTCACTCCAAGTTGCATGCTTCTTAATTCATGTAGCAGAGATGTCACTGGGAAGCAACCACCCAGCCAGGGATTAATTTTCTAGCCCTCCTTGCATCTTGGTAGGAGCCTTGTTTTTGCCAACAGCATATGAACAGAAATGACAGTATATATTGCTCCCAGGCCAAGGCATTTAGAAGTGGGTGTGCCTTCTCCATACCCTCTTATTTCCTTTTTGTCATCTGGATTTAGAAGACAACTAGTTCCTAAGAGATGTTCGAGCTACATTATGAAAGGATCTTGTCCCTAAAACATTAAGTGGAGAGAAATCACACATCAACATGCATTGAACTATTACATTTAATTTGGAAGTTTTCTTGTTACAGCAACTAACATTACTGTAATTAATACTCAATCACATTTAATCCTTACAAGAATCCTCTGAAATAGACATGGTGATTCTTCCCAGTTTATAATGAGAAAACTGAGGTACAGAGCGGTTAAGTACAATGTCACATGTTGAGAAAGGGCAGCTCAGAATCTGAATTCAGTCTGACTTCAGAGGCAATAAGTTCTCTTAACCACTAAAGAAGTGAAAGAGCTTTATATGCTAAAGCATCCTAGAAGTAAAAATAATAAGGGCTAACACTCATTGAACACAGGTGCCAGGCACTATTTAAAGAGATTTGCATTCATTTAATCCTCATGACCCTTTGGAAATGGATCTAGAATTATTCCCATTCTATAGATGAGGAAAATTGAGGCACAAAATATTAAATAAGTTGTTTGGAGTCACAGTGCTGCTAGATGGAAGCAAGGTGATTCAAACTCTAGCAGCTCAGTTTCCTTATTCTCTTTATCATCTCTCATTGAGGAATGAGCAGATTCGAGATTTTGAGAGGCCTAGGAAGTGACAGGACTATTTCCTCAAACCTCAGCCCAACCCCAGGGCATTCCCAATTCCAGTACTCATCTGGGTCCCAGACAAATAACAGAGTGAGAAATAAATTTGAGAAGCCTTGTGGCCAGTGTGACTCTTGCATTTATCTCAAATGGCATGATGGAGTAGAGGGAAGCCAGAGGGACACGGATTCAAACCAAACTCTGCCTACTTCCTGTGGGAATGAGAAGGCTACTTGTTCTCTCTGAGCCTCAGTGGCCTCATCTGCAAAATGGAGACATTGATTACACCCACCTTGTTAGACTGCTACAAGGGCAGAGCATGTGCCCAAAGAATTCAGTACAGACGGCTGCTCCGTAACTGCCATACCCCCAGCATCGGCCAACCCAGGACAGAGACCTGCCCCGGGAGCTCAAACCACCTCTCTCAATCTAATCCCTCAACTTCTCCTTCCATGAGTCAGAGCTCCTTCCTTGAATGTGTGAGGCTGGGGGAAGAGGAAGTAGTTGAAGGAGGCTGGAAGACCAGAACCTGGGTTCCTTTTTCTGGAAGAGAAGGTCAAGTTGCTGAGCAACACAGCAGGAAGTTGTCAAGGAGGCTCCAGGCAGGGCTGTCCTTTTGTACCCTACAATATGGAGAGATCTGGGGTGACACTAGATAGGGGGATGAGAGGGAAAAGTGGGGAAGGGTCCCAGGCAGTGATGGTAACCTCTGGACCTCATTTTTCTTTCCTATGATCACCTTTCCAATTCCCCTTGGTTTTCTACTCTTCTCCTTGATTTTCTACCTTTGACACATAGCGGCGAAGAGACAGGTTCTAGGTTCCTTCCTGTATTTACGTCTGTGTGGCCACGTCTGTAACCACATGCCTGTGGGCCAGATTCAGTACCACCGTATATGTGTACCACGCTTTGCAATTTACAAAGCACATCCATATATGTGATTTTACCAGATACAGCAATCTCTTTAACTCCTATATGACAGATGAGGGGAAAAAAGTCTAAAAGTCCCATCACAATGAGGGAACAGCCAGGCCCAGATTTGCTGCAAATCTCAGCATATTTCCACTACATGGAGCATGAATGGTAGCATAGGAATTGGCACACTCTGGTTCCTGCTGTTTCATGTCCTCACAGTTTGAAGATTCTTTATGCCTGGTGTCCTAAGATGCTCCCATGATGAATCTTTCCCCACCCTTTACTACAAAGCAGGTGAGTTGTGGAGGCAGGTTCAGCTATTCTTTTCTACTGGGGCAGGGGGATCTCTGGAGTGGGGAATCCCAAGAGAGGCCTGGCCTCCTGGCCCAGAGGCTGAGATTCAGGAATGCTGTTGGGTTGAGCCAGGCTGACACAGTATCTACGCACCAGCAGCTGAAGCAAGTCCCCTGGCTGGCATTCCAGAGAGAGACACATGGTTCCCCCTGGGGCCAAGACCTGGCAGCCAGGAGTAAACACATGTCACCAAGTCACAGATTTCTCATGGGAGGCCCAGGCTTCTTGGGCTCCCTACTGCCTCAGGGGCCTGCAGAGTCGGTCAGAGCAGCTGAGGGTCCCATTCTGGACTCTGTCTTGGTCCCTTAATCCCTCTGTCAATATTTATTAACAGAGCTAACTACCATAGCAATGGTTGTTATCCCAACAAAAATAATATTGTCATTCTCATGACAGCCATTTGATAAGACACCACAAGTCTGAGATTCCTATTTCCATCTGATGGACAAGAAAACTGAAATTCAGAAAAGCTGAATAACTGTCTTAGATCAACATCTAGTAAATGGTAGAGACTCAAACATCTGACTCCTAGTCTGTTGTTCTGTATGTCGGCCATCACCCTGCCTTTAAATGTCAGAGAGGAGAAAGGAGTGTCCCAGAAGGACATTCAGCCACCCTGTCCTCTACCTCCAAATTGCACCTGCCCAGGACCATGTAGGCCACATGGATCAGTTGGTGTTCCACACAGAACAAGCAATTTGAATAATAATAATGATCATTATTATTCTTTTTCATGTCTGCACCCACAGCACATGGAGGTTCCCAGGCCAGGGACTGACTCTGAGCCTCAGCTGCAACTTATGCCACCGCTGCAATACCTACACCAGATACTTTAACCCACTGTGCCAGGATCAAACCTACACCTCCGCAATGACTGGGGCAGCTTCAGTGGGATTCTTAACCCACTGCGCCATAGCAGGACATCTTTGAATAATGATTTTGATTAAAGTTTTATCAACTTCCAAAAGATGCTTTGAGATGACCTACTACAAAACAGAATCTTCAGTTTTAAAAGACAAAACAGCAGTTGGTGAGAAAGGAGATGAATTCCTGCAAGTCAGGGACAAGGCAATGTCTTTTTTATCCCTTCCAACGTTGTTATCATTTGTTATCATTGCTACCACTGAACATTCTATTGGAGATCCTAGTCAACACAATAAGACAAAAAAAGGTATTGCTATATTCACATAGTGGAAAGGAAGATTTTCAAATGTCCTTGTTTGCAGACAATATGACTGCCTACCTAGAATATCCCAGAAATTCAACTGGAAATCAGTTAGAACTAATGAAATTAGTATATCCGGGAAGATACAAGATTAACATATACAAACATATGGATTTTCCATAACAGTGTAGAAATAAGGAAAAGAATTGGGAATGGCAGATTTATAAGAGCAATAAAAAATACGTTCCCAAGTATACCTAATGAAAAACATGGGAAATATCTAAATGGGAAAAAAAACCTATAAGTTTTCACTAAGGAACATAATAGAAGACCTGAATAAATGGAACACTTAGCATGTTCCTGAGTGGAATGACTCAATATTGCAAGATGTCAAATCAACAAAAGTATACGGTCCCAATCCAAGTCCTAAAGGAATTTTATGGCTCTGAAGTTCTTCTGGATTATGTGTTTAAGACTAGCCAAGCAGTTTTAGCAAAAGAACAATGAGCATACTGCAGATCTACAGTTATTAAAGGCATGGTTTGGGAGTTCCCATTGTAGCTCAGCAGGTTAAGAATCCATCTATTATCCATAAGGACGCACGTTCGATCCCTGGCCTCATTCAGTGGGTTAAAGGATCCAGCATTGCTGCAAGATGTGGCCCAGATCTGGCATTACTGTGGCTGTGATGTAGGCCAGAAGCTATGGCTCCGATTCGACCCCTAGACAGGAAACCTCCAAATGCTGTGGGTGCAGCCCTAGAAAAGACCAAAAAAAAAAAAGAGTGCTGTTTGGCACAGAAATAGTCAGGTATATCAAAGGAACCCAGTAGAGCCTTGAAACAGACACATGTATAGGTGAGAATTTCATAAAGATCGAGATGGTATTCACTGCAAGAAAAAGAAGACTGTTCAAAGGTTTGTGCAACCTGCTGTTCGTTTGGGGAAACAGTTATAGCTCTACTGCTCACCACATACAAAAGTAAATTCCAAAATAAATTGAAGAATGAAATAAAGACATTATAAAAGTACCAGGACAAAATTCAAAACCAAACAAAACCTAATCTCCAAACCCAGCACAAAATAAGAACATTCAGAAAGAGAAGAGAAATTGCAAACATCTGGGAGAAGTTAGCTACCACACTTGTGTCCTAAAAATATATATTTAGTTGCATACTTATTGAGAACCAAAAGACAAACATGCACACTGTCACTATTTTAGTTCATTGATCCATTATCCATTTATTGAGATCGACTAAGTGTCAGGGACTTGGCTAATTCTTACTGTTTAAGAAAAAAATATGAATTAGTTAATGTGAAGAGGGAACTTCCCCCTAGCTTTATTATTTGAATAAGGGACAATGGGTCTCCTTTGGCATTTACGCAAAAATGGATAAGTGTTCTTTAAAGGGTGTTGGATGAATTCTTGTAAGAGTGTGTATGTGGGCACCCATGCTCTGGGTGTGTGGGTGTGTGTGTAGTTTACATGTGCTGTATGTGTACACACACACATGCCCACTGGAATAGACAGGTGTCTCACTTCTCTTGTCCAGCAAGGGACATTCTTAAACCCTAGGGATTTGGAAATAGCTTGAGGAGGAGGAAAGCAGTGAAGACACTTTGGAGATATATGAAAGGGGAGGAGGGCAGGTCTAGGAATGTGTGTCTCTCATTTTCCAGAACTGCCTAGCCTCACTATTTCCCTCTTCCCTCCTTCCTTTAACTTTTTCTTCTTTCTTTCTTTTCTTTTTTTTCTTTTTTCTTTTGTCTTTTTTCCCCCCTTTTCTAGGGCCGCTCCTGCAGCATATGGAGGTTGCCAGGCTAGGGGTCGAATAGAAGCTGTAGCCACCAGGCCTACGTCATAGCCACAGCAACGCGGGATCCGAGCCGCATCTGCAATCTACACCACAGTTCATGGCAATGCTGGATCTTTAACCCATTGAGCAAGGCCGGGGATTGAACCCGAAACCTCATGGTTCCCAGTCAGATTCGTTAACCACTGAACCATGACAGGAACGCCTCTTCTTTATTTCTCTCTTTTTCTTTCTTTATCTTTTCTTCTTCTTCTATTTAGGTAATAACAATAGTACAATTCATTGTAATTAACTAAAAAACTCAGAAGAGGGTAAAACTAATCATTTAAATTCCCTCTACTTCGAATAACCATTAACACTTTAATAAATATCCTAAAGCTTTCTGTCTCACACACACACACACACACACACACACACACACACTAATTCAATATATATCTATTGACTGCCTACTGCCAGGAACAGGGAATCGAGCAGTAAACAAAATAGACCTTTTATTGACCTGATACAAAATAAATAACAAAAAATTATCAGGCAGGGACAATCGTCATGAAGAAATCAATCAGGGGCATAAGATGAAGGGTGACTATGGGGCGGGCTGAGATGAAGTTATCAGGAAGAGGTGGCTGTTAAGTTGAGATCTGAATGACAGGAAGAGGACAGCTGTTTACACAAATGGGACCACATTATATTGCTTTTAACCTACTATTTTCACTTTGTCATGGTCATTTTTTTTGTGTGTGTGTGTGTCTTTTGTCTTTTTGTCTTTTGTTGTTGTTGTTGTTGCTATTTCTTGGGCCGCTCCTGCGGCATATGGAAGTTCCCAGGCTAGGGGTTGAATCGGAGCTGTAGCCACCGGCCTACGCCAGAGCCACAGCAACGCAGGATCCGAGCCTTGTCTGCAGCCTACACCACAGCTCACGGCAACGCCGGATCGTTAACCCACTGAGCAAGGGCAGGGACCGAACCCGCAACCCCATGGTTCCTAGTCGGATTCATTAACCACTGCGCCACGACGGGAACTCCTGTCATGGTCATTTTTAATGTAAATTACTGTATCATTTAAATGGTCCATAATATCCCAATGAATACTGATTTACCACAATTTACTTAATCTCCTACTGAGGCATTCAATTTTTTATTATTATAAACAACGTTATAATAAGTATCCTCGTCTTAGGTCCTTTCTCACTTAGCTCCTTAGGGCAAATTTCTGGAAATGTAGTTGGGACAAAGAGAATACTGCCTTTTACATTTTGATGAATAGTCAAGAGGCTCTCCAAAAAGACTGGGCTAACATATATGTCTACAACAGTGCTGGAAAAGGTCACATTTCCCCATGTTTTTGTCATGGTTGAAACTGTTCATTTTTATAACCTTTGTCAGTGTAAGAGATGCAATATCCCACTGCTGTTTTGACTTGAATTTCTTTGGTCAATAACAAAGTCTGGTATCTTCCTATGTGTTTATTGATCATTTACATTGTTTGTGTAAACAATGGTTTGAATTACCTCTTCACAGTTTTATTTTTCTATTGAAAATTTATTGTGTTGTACATACACTCTCAATCTTGTTTGTGATTGTTCTTTTTCTCAATTTCTCTAACATTCAAAAGTTTCAACGGCATCAGATGAATCAATCTTTTTCTTTAAGATCTCTCTAGCGCTAAAAAAATGTTCTCCACCCAACCCAAAATGCAGTAATAATAATAAACCCACATTTGCTTCAAGTATTTTATTTAGTATTTGACTAGTCACATTCCTATTTTCTAATTATGCAAATAATATACCAATACATTCTTAATGTAAAAAAATTAAACTCCACAGATAAGGTGAAAATCTCTTAGACAACATCAATCCCAGTTCCTTCCCAGAAGTCACAGATTAAGAGTGATATGTATCTTTCTTAAGCTTCTATTATACACACACACAGAGAAATTAAAGTTTGATTTGTTTTGCTTTTGCATAAATGATATAGTACTGTGTATATCATTATGCAATTTCTACTGATACTGCATGTTTTGGATATCTTTCATGTCAGTACCTACTATCCAATGCATTTTTCTTTTCTTTTCTTTTTGTTTTTTGTCTTTTCAGGGCCACACCCATGGCATATGGAGGTTCCCAGACTAGGGGTCTCATCGGAGCTATAGCTGCTGGCCTACACCACAGCCACAGCAATGCCAGATCTAAGGTCTGCAAACTACACCACAGCTCACGGCAACTGTGGATCCTTAACCCACTGAGCAAGGCCAGGGATCTAACCGGCAACCTCATGGTTCCTAGTCAGATTCATTTCCGCTGCACCACGACGGGAACTCCCCAGTCCATTCTTTTAATCTGCATACTGTGGTATTCAGTAATTTGAATATATCAAACGTGTTTTAAACTTCTAACCTACTAGTGGATATTTTAGGTTGATTCCATTTTATCTCTCTCTAAACAATAATACAAAAAAATCTTTGTACACATATTTAAGTATTTCTCTAGGGTCAGTACTAGAAATTGAAACTCTGGAGTAGAAAAGTATGTGCATTTAAATTTCTAATAGATACTTTCAATTTTTCTCTTGTCTAAGTTTTTTTTTAGTTTTTTTTCCTTTGTATTTTAAAAATCAATTTGGAACTTATCTGGAGGGTAAAGAATGAGGAAGGATTGACCTTTTTTTCATCATATAAATGAATTCCCAGTTGTCCCAAAACCATTTACTAACTAATCCATCTTTTCCCAGTGGATTTGAAGTGATGCCTTTGTCATATGTTAAGTTCCCATGTATGCTGCAGTTGAGCTTTGGATTATCTATTCTGCTTATTGATATGTCTATTCTTGTTTTCAGTGCCTTATGTTTTAGCTGCTTTAGTTCTATAATAAATTTTAATATCTGGTAGAGCAAGTTTTCCACCACGACATCTTTCCTACTTTTTTTTTTTTTTTTTTTTTTTTTTTTTTAGGCCACACCTGCAGCATATGGAAGTTCCTAGGCTAGGGGTTGAATTGGATCTACAGCTGCCGGCCTATGCCACAGCCACAGCAATGCCAGATCCAAGCCAGGTCTGCAACCTACACCACAGTTCATGGCAACGCCAGATCTTTAACCCAGTGAGAGAGGCCAGGGGTCAAAACTGCATCCTCATGGATGCTAGTCAAATTCGGTTCCACTGATCCCCTATGGGACCTCCAGCAATGCCGGATCCTTAAACCACTGAGCGAGGTCAGGGATAGAACCCACATCCTCATGGATACTAGTCAGGTTCATAACCTGCTGAGCCACAGGGGAACTCCCTGCTTTTCTTGATAGTCTGTGTTTTTCTGGTATAAAGTGTAAATTATTTTTTAAGGAGTAAAATGTAGAAAGTAACACCTCTTTTCCTATTTACATTGTTTATCATCACCCCTCCATATATATATACACACACACACACAGACTAATTTTATGATTTATGGGCTTGAAGGTAGATAGATGTCAGTCACAGGAGACTATGACCAAAGAGTAAAAAAAAAAAAAGGCGGAGGTTGGGGGGGACATGTAAAAACTGAGTAACTACTGTGGGCAATATCACCAAGTAGAAAGAGACTTCGCTAAAGAAATAGTGAGGAGGATCTAAGGAGAAAGAAATGCCGTGAAAGCCCAAACTGAACTGGGAGAATTTTAAGCCAGACATTGAGAGGTTAAGCCTGAATGCTGAAAAAATAGGAAGTCGGGGCTGAGGGAGTGAAAAGTCAGCCAGCGAGCCTGCAAGTGAAAAAGATCTATCTTCTAAAAACCTCATCAATATATCAAACTCAGGTCAAAGGAAGGTGAATCCTGAGACTGTGCCCTGCAGTTTATCTGTCTTATACCCAATCTTTCATCACACAGAACTAAAGCAATTTTTCTATCCGTCATTTACACACCTAACCTGTGTGGTTATAGATGACCTTCTTGTTGGATGTCTGGCAAGGTGCTGAGAGGAAAGGTCATGGTCTTAATAAAGGTCTTTAAAGTTTAACCCTGGCTGTCTTGAGGGCATTTGTGGCAAATATTGCTTACAATGTATAAGAGGGTGAAAAGGAGCACTTAAGTGGGGCACATGAAGGTCAGGCCTCTCCTTGGTTGCCAGATGTCCCTGGTCATGGTGGCATGCTCAGAGGGGCTGCTTTGGCAGCCTCTGTTGTAGAAATCTTCCAGAGATGCCCATCTGGGTGCCTGAGGCAGAGTCTCAGTGGGTAGAGGCCACAGGATGTCCCCTTGGATACTGCCAGATGCTCTGGTTGCTGGGCACCCTGCTTGGCAGGCAAAGCAGTTACCTTGACAACCATCTCTCTCTCACATACACACACACATACACACACACCCCTCCACATGTCTGCAAATTTTTTTTTACTTCTCCTTTCCTAATAAGTGCCAGGGTATTCCAGGGACAGGCAAGCATATCTCTCAGGACAGGATGTCCTCTGCTCCAGGAAGAGGGGCAAGGAAGGTGAGTAGAGATGTGTCTGTGTTATAACTGAATGAAATTTCATCACTATAAGTGCATATGTACCTGCTTCTAGGTTAAAATGTGTCATATATCAATAGATGTTTCAGCATGTATCATGCAAATGGTCAGATCACTATTTACTTGCCCATTTGCTTTCCTGCTCCCTTCTCCTCTCTGCTGCCCCATGGGAGAGTCACCTCAGGCCCTTTGCTGAGGGGAAGTGCTGAGTCATGGCTCCAGCTGGGTTTCTGTCTGTATCCTCCATCTCCATTCTTTCCTCAGTCCATCCCTCTCCTGTGCTGGGTTCACTCTAGAGCTCTGGGTCCTCTTCATCACCTCCCACCTCAGCCTGGACACCTTCCCAGAGGTTCGCTTCTAGGCAATAAAGGGACTTCACTCTATTTCTGCATTTACTCCCCTCTCATCTTGCCTTCTCAGAAGGTTATTCTGAGCCTTTCTCCATTTAACCCCCCCTTCCCTGAAAAAACAGGAGTCTGACCAAGTTTGACCCAGGCGGCTAATTCTTCCTTGTATTCATGCTGATCCTCCTCCAGTCCCTCACCTCCTAATCGGATTATGGCAGTGTCTCATGCCTTGGGGCATGGTAAGGAAAGTGAGATTTAATTTGACACCCTGCACTGAGGCTTTTTTTTCTCATTCTAGGTCTCCAAGTGCCAAACCACAGGTTCTTTGAGGTGGGTGTGGCGCTGTGCACCCGAGTGAGTGCAGCAACTGGAAGGGTGCTGTGTTTATAAGTTCAGGGGCAGTATCTAGCGGGCCCCTAAGGGCAGAATGTTTGGGGGTCTCAGATCTATCTGTAGGCTATCAGATCTCTTTCCCATCCCCGTTAGGCTCGTCTAAGGCAGAAATTCCAATCAAGTAGTCTCACTAACTAGTTGCAAATAAGGTGGACCAGGATTGTTTTCCTCCACCGCCCGACAGAGGTGGGAGAGTGGAAAGATGGCCCTGCCCGCTCAGTCTGGTTACTATGGCGACAGCCACGGGTGACCCAAGTGCTCCTCCCTCACTCCTCCCAAACCCAGAGAGATGACGGCACCTCGCTGACTGCGCCAAATTCCAGCCAATGGGCGGCTGCTCCCGCCTTCCCTTCCGCCAGCTCTCCCCACCTCTCCCGCCCCCTCGCCCCGGGAACTCGATTCACAAATCTGGACTGGGGATTTCCGGCTCCAAGCCGGGTGAAAGGGCGCTGGGGCCAGGCAGGGGAAAGTCGAGGTCTGTCCTCCTATGAGAGCAAGTAGGAGCCGGTATTTCTGGGTTTGGGGTCCAGACTCCTGTAACTCGCCACCAGAACGGATTACACCCTACTCCTAAATTACCCGGAAAACCTAATTGAGGCCGAGTCTGCAACGCCTCTTGCTCCTGCAAGCCCTGTCCCTGTCCCAGCGCGCCCGTCAGCACCACGGACAGCGGACGCGGGCCTTTTCTTTACAGGCCTCTCTGGGTTCTCTCTCCAGAGCCTCCGAGGTCTCCGTGGCGACCAGGCTCAGTGCTCTACTGGAGCCAGGCCTCCTTGGGCCAATGAAATAGTGAATGGGGCTCTTAGCTATGTGGTTAAGAAAGCAACGGTGACAAAAGAGGAATCTCAAATAGCTTTTCTTCTTTCAACCCCCCAAAATGGCTCCTGTCTCACAGGCTGCCTGTGTCCTAGCCTCCCTGGAATGAAGGACCAGTGTCTGAGTCTTAAGTAGGGATGGGCCTCCCAAGGCTGCCCCAGGTGGATGTGTGACTGAAGCAGCCTTGTAGCAGCTCCATGGGTGGGGAAAATTGTATGGGGCTAAGTGTGGCTTTCAGGCCCCACTGGAGAATGAAGGCAGACTTAGGCCTGACCTGACTCTAGATAGGATGTATGGCAGGGAGAGATGGAGGAGGAAGAGAAAAGCAGCAATAACTAGCTGGGGCTACCTCAACGAACCGCTCTGTAAAAGGAAACAACTTCTGCTGTCCATATCACTTATTCTCTAAAAGGCCTGGGCATTAATGAGTAGATAGGTCAGACAAGATGAAAATGGGGGGGGGGGGTGTCCGTGGAAGGCAGGAATTCAACTTTACCACCAGGCCTTGACTCCCTCACTTTACCCTCTGTAAAATGGAAGCCAGCGAGAGGAGGGGAAGCAAAACCTTAGGGACTTGACCTTCTGCACTAGGTCCATGGCGGCCCTTCTGCCCTGCCTGTGACAGTTCCACTCCCACTCCCTCCCTCCCAGGGCCCAAAAAAAGGCCGGCGCAAAAACATCTGCAGGCGCTTCCAGCGCTTTATAGTTCTCTCCGGGACAGACGGACAGACAGACAACGCGGCCCGCACCGTCGGCCCTCAACATTGGCACCTTGGATATGGCACCAGGTCCAAACCAGTCCCTGGTACCCTCCCGGGAGAATTCCGGTCCGACCTCAGATCAGCACCTCAGACAGCTCCCGGCCCACCCCACCCCTCCCCCCTCCCTCTGAAACCACCAAATAAATTAAAAGGGGGGTACATCTAAGGATAAGGAAGAAGGGTGCCCCTCCCTCAGAGTAAGAAGAGTTTTCTGTCTCCTCCCACCCTTCCACTGAGGCGCCGCCGCCGCTGCCAGGGTGACCTCCTAGATTGATTTTTTTTCCCCAAACCTCAGCCTCCTGAAGCTGGCATCCCCCTCCCCCCCAACTCCCGGCATGCAACACGTTGGAAAAGGTAGGGAGAGGCGGTGGGGGTGGGGCGAAGGACCATCCTGGTGGTTTGTCTGGGCTCCTGGGGCTGCAGTTTCTCGCGGCACCACCTCAGCCGATCCAAATTAAGAAATAATGTTCCCTTTGGTCCGGAGAGAAGAGTAAGGGGGGCTCAGTCGGGGGAAGAAATGCAAGCTGACACAAGCAGATGGGGGGAAGGCAGACAGGAGAGGAAATGGTGACAAATACCAGGAGCGAGGAAAAAGAGAACGGGAGGTGGTGACACAGGTGCAGAAAGACAAACGGGGTAATGAGAGATAGTCATGTAGGGGGTAAGATCCAGACGGAAATACACCCAAGGAACAGAAACTGGAAAGGCAGGGATGGAGATGGAAAGGCGAGAGGGAAGGTGAAGATACAGGAGATGAAGAAATGGGCAAATCCCATTTCTTACAGTCACACACAGAAGGGGAGGCGGAGACCTGGGCAGAATTGAAGAGATGGGGACGAAGATAGAAAGGGTTACGTTGGGGGTCCCCTCCCGCGCTCACCCCCTACCCCCACCCTGAGCCCAACAAATCCAGACGCCGCGGCTCCGGCATCCTGGCCTCCACCTTCCCCTGCGGGGCAGGGGCGGCTCCTTCTCGGGCCACGGCTAGAACCGGCTGTAACAGCGGCGGCGGCTTGATGGTCCCGGGGGGCTCCGAGTGTGTGTCAGGGGCTGGGGCGGAAAGCGGGGCGGCCCTTGGGTTTCCCTAGCGGTCCAGGTTCATAGTCCAGTGCTTGGCTCCAGTCGCGCAGCTGTCCCTGGCAGCTGAGGAGGAGGAGGGGGCCGCGGGCGCTCCCCCGCTGGGTGGACCCCCGGAGCCGGCGGCGGCCTCGCCCTCGTTCTTGAGGTCTTGGAAGACCTGCGTGAAAAAGTGGGGGTCGGCATTGAGCCGCAGCATCTGCGGGCTGAGCCGCTGGATGAGGCGCAGGCAGCGTTGCCAGAAGCGCTCCTTGTCGGGCTCCACGAGGAAGGGCTTGAGCGGGTAGGAGATCTCGTTGCCCATGTAGGAGTAGGCGAGGTAGAGACAGGTGAGGAAGGCGGCCTGCAGCTCGGCGGCCGACGCCAGCTCATCCCCGCGCAGCGACTCCCGGCACAGCAGGTACACGAACACCAGGTTGGCGGGCGTAATGAAGGCCTGGTCTTGCCAGCCCTGCAGCAGCAGCGAGCGGTCCACTCCGCGGAACCAGCCCACCAGCTCGCCCGGGCTCAGCTCCTTGAGACGGTAGCAGCGTCGGCACACGAAGTCGCCCAGGCAGCGCAGCAGCTCGCCGGTGGAAGCCTGCACGATGACCCTCCGCGGCGAGCCGCCAGGTACTGGCGGCGCTGCCTGCGGGGCTGGGGGCGGCGGCGGCGGCGGCTTCCCTCCGCCCGAACCAGGCTGTGGTGCGGCGGCGCTGCCCCCTGACGGCGGCTCGCAAGTGGCAGCGGTCGTGGGCACGGTGGGCACAGGCACCGCCAGGGGCTTGGCTGCGCCGCCGCCGTCGGGAGGGTCCCGACCCTTGCGGAGAAGGTTCTCGCGGTTGCGTTGCTGGACCAGTGGGTCGGGGCCGGTGGACGCTGGCTTGGGCGTCACCTTCTTGCTGCCTTTCTTCTTTTTGGCAGATGCGGCTACCAGGCGCTTCCAGGTGAGGGCCGAGATGAGTACCGACGGCCGCTTGAGTCGGCTCTCGCCTTTGCCGCCCTTGCCCACTGGCGGCGCCCCGTAGCCCCCAAGCGCCTCGTCCCCAGCGGGCGGCGCCTTCTTCTTCTCCTCCGGCAGCCCGCCGGGCCTCCGGCCCTTGGCCGAGGAGGCGGGGGAAAGAGACAGCACCGTGCCCATCCTGCAGAGCGGGGCCGGCGCCCGGGCCCCGGCGGGAACCGCGGGCGGAGCCGCTGCCGCCGCCGCCGCCGCCGCTGCTGCAGCCCCCGGGGACCCGGCGGTGGGGGCCTAGCCCCGGCCCGGGCGCGGGAACAGGCAGTGGAAGGTGGCTGCTCGGCGGTTCGGCGGCGGCGGCTCAGAGTCTGAGCTGCGCCAGCTGCAGCGTCAGCCCCACCCCTTGGCCCGGTCTTTGCCGAGCCGCGCCCCTCCTCGCGCAGCCAATCCTCGACCGAGGTGCCCTCCTAACCGGCATCTCCTCTGACCAATAGAATCTCGCATGCCAATCAGGCCCCACCCACCCCCCCCTCCTCTGTCTCAGGTCCTTTCCCTTCACTAGAAAGGGGAAAGGAGGAGGAGGTGGCTGGTTCGAGGTCCCCTTCTGAGTCGAAGTTGGTAGGTGGGGAGCTGCTTCCACCTCCCGCTCCAGGTCCTAGGGCCCTGAGTCAACTTGTTTTAATGCACCGGATGGCAATAGCAGAGATGCCATGGGAACAGACTCTCCTTCCTTTTGATTGTGTAGGGGGCAGTGTGGTCAGTGAGTGCTTTCATCAGGGAGCCCGGGGCCCAGCTGGGTCTCACTGCACAGGCTCTTCCAATCTTGCAGTCAGTCCATTCCCTCTTAGCTCTCCTTCCCTCCCTTCCCCCTGCCGAGGCTAGTGGGGAGGACTGCAGCAGGCATATTTCTGCTCTGCCTAAGATGGGGTGCTGGCTAGGCTGGCCTTCCTGAAGGTCATAACCTGTCCCCTTGGGGGCCTTTACTCTGGGGGTGGCAAGACCCTCGGATATGTCCCCACAGCCACCGTTTGCCAACCTGATTCTCTGCAGTTGAATCTGTGATGAGAGGCCCTGAGCTCAGGTCCCTGGGTGGCTGTTCTTGTACTCTGTCCTCCTCTCCCTCCCCACCCAACACCTCCTGATTCCACACTTGGGTGAGTATTAGGTGGTAGGTCCCTGGGGAAATGCTGGATACTGATCTGCCCAAGCTGAGATGGGTTTTCACTGTTATATGCTCCCTGCCATTCAAGTCCTGGCTGTCTCCGCTCCCAGCTACATGCTCTTATGCTGTGTCTTGCCCATTTCTCTCTGGGTCTGTCTGTTCCTTCCTTGGCACCCATAAGGCCTTTGCCTTGGATTTGGTACTCTCTGGGCTTTATCTGAAGGTCCTGAGCTCAGCAGGCCTGTTCTATCTGCCTTCTGGGACTGTGTTCGCCCTTCTCCTGGCCTGCTCTCTGTGGATCCCCAACACAGGAGTCTTCCAGCTTCCTCAGCGGGCCCTTGAGATGGGGAAAGAAACCTTTGCCAATGGATTCAGCAAAATCCTCAGAATTGGTCCTGGAGTTGCCTCCATGCTCCTCACAGACCATTAACACAACTCCAAGGATCCACTGCTTGTCGAGGTTGTTATATATGCAGGTGTGTGCCTAGTTCATTCCAGATAGGCTATTACAGAATCCTCTTGGGCTTCCATCAGAGGCACCAGCTTTTCTCAGCTGTCCCATAGGCCTCCCACATAAGGGGGCCTGTGGTCTGGCTATAGTGATACCCCATACCCACCATACAGTACTATACACAGGCCAACTTGTACCCTCTCCCTGACTCAGTGCCCATTTGTACTTTCTCCGGGGGGGGGGGGTGTCTCTTCTGCTCCCCTACATCTGATCTTTATTCTCATAGTCCAAGGTGACCTGCCCAGCCCCTCATTCTCCCCATAGTTGCAGAAAAATGTTCCCTCTTTTCAGTTTCTGTAATTGGTTCCACTTCCTCCTACAAGGCCTTCTGAGTCAGCCTTTATCTGCCACCCAAGGAACAGTCGGTTCACCAGTAGTTAAGGACAGGGCCCACAGAGACTGAATTATGCTGGCAGAAACACCAGGCACGCGGATCTGAATGGCACGTGGGTCCTCCCAGCTCTGCTCCCAGCAGTCCCTCATTGACATAAGGCCTATTGCTGGTGTCATTCAGGACAAGACCCTATGTAGCAGCCACAGATGTCACCACCATGATTTCCCCACTCCAGGTCCAGCAGTGACATCCTGTTGTCCTCTTAGGATGGAGAGTTGCCTCCTCTGCTTCAGGGTCCCAAGCCTTAAAATGTACCTTAAAAGATTTTACTTTCCCTTCTCACTCTCCATTTGTCCTGCCTCAGACCCTTTCTCTTTGGCTCACATGCTCACCACTCTCTTAGTCAGGTGATCCCTCTTGAATCTCTGAGCTCCTATAACTACTCCAGGACCCTCCCTCAGACCACCATGCTGTCTTCATTAAGCTCTTGAAATTCCATCTCCTCCAAGAAGTTTTTCTGGACTGATCGCAAGGGACCTGATGCCTTTTCTGGTATCAATCTTTCTAATCTCTTTTGCCCAGGAGTATCTAGGGAAACAACCTGGTTAAGAGCTGGGCTCCGAATTGCCAGTCCAAGATGTACAAGATGAATATGGATGGAATTTTAACGGACAAGCAGACAACATAATAAAAACAAATCCACAAAGAATGACAGCATTGCTGGAGTTCCTGTCATGGCGCAGTGGAAACAAACCCGATTAGGAACAAATGAGGTTGAGGGTTTGATTCCCGGCCTTGCTCAGTGGGTTAAGGGTCTGGTGTTGCTGTGAGCCGTGGCATAGGTCACAGACGTGGCTGGGATCCTGCGTTGCTGTGGCTGTGGTGTAGTCCGGCAGCTGTAGCTCCTATTCAACCCCTAGCCTGGGAACCTCCATATGTCATGAGTGCAAAAGCAAAAAAAAACAAAAAAAAAAAAGCATTTCTGTTATAAAAAACCCGGCAGCATTAAGGGAGAAGAGAGGGAGGGAGGTTATGTCTCTACAAGGGGGATAAGCACATTGAAACCAGGAAGACTTCATGAGAAGGTGGGCTTTAGGGAAGGAGAATAGCTTTCCACCCACATCTGCAAGTGTACTCTTCTGGTTGGGTTATATTTAGGGTATATATTCTGTAAGTGATTCATTTATCTGTATTAATATTTGCATGTAGCTTCTCACCTGTTCATTTCCCATGGAACTACAGGCTCCTCTGGGACAGTGCTGGCTGTGTTAAACTCCCTTAGGTGAGAAACCCCCTAAGGCCAGGCTCCTTGTCTGTCTCCATCACTCTGTAGGTTACCTAGAATGGTGCCCTGTCCAGGTTATTCCTGAAGGTTCTTTAAGGCAAGTACTGCAGGCATAGACCAAGAACTGGAGGGACTAAACCAGGGTTTTCACTTGGGCAGGAACATGGCCTTACTGATGAGGATCTCCGCCAACTTCACCTTAGAGATGAACCCTTCACTGACTCCCCTGGGCACATGAGCCCCATCTTTAAGGGAATATTCCCAGGCAACGCTGCTCAGATTCTTCTGCCCTTTGGCTATTTTTATCTTTTTTTTTTTCTGAAAGACCATAGTCTAGATGGTAGGAGGCAGTTCTAGTCCACAGCTTATAAATTGTATGTCATTTTAGCTTTCTGGGCCTCCCTTTCTTCATACTAAAATGCAGGAATTCTATGTATTTTTATTATCAGACAAAAAATGAATATTAGAGGCATAAGATATTATCTTGGGAACTAGATTTTAAAAATGATGCCTAAAGCCTCTTCTAGTTTTACGATTCTGATTCTAAATAAAAATCTGTCCTATGAATCTGTTTCACTTTCTGGCTCTGGCTCTGTCTGGTTCTCCCTAATCTGTTTCTGCCTGATGGGCTCAGTCTTGTGTGCACAGCATGGGTGTGAGATCTGCCCTTCTGCAGTTCTACCCAAGAGATGAAGGGGAGGGGTGCTCAGGTTTTCAGCAATATAAACCTCCTTGGGTTCCTCCAAGCTTTAGGGGGCCCCTGAAAGATGGTAAGACATGGGACAGGATGCCAAGATGGCCAAGTTCCAAGGTCTCCCCAGTACACATCAAGATTGGAGGTCCTAGAACCCAAGGTCATTGCACCCCATGTCTCCAAGGGGCGCCTAAAAAGGGGCTGATGACAATGCAGATTCTTAACATAGCCAGAGTGGAGACTCAGCCTGGGCATCTGAATGCCTGGACCCTGCTACCCCGCTTTGCTGATCCAGTACTCCCACCCCAGGGTCTCAGCTCCTGAGGAGTCCAAAGGGAAAGGATATGCCCCAGCCCTCCTTCCCTGGAAGACCTTATCCCAGGGAAGCTGGGGTGGGGAGGCAGTGGAGGGAGCAGAATATCTCCCTGGGCAACAGGGGGGAGTGGGGAAAGGGGCTGAGCAGAGAGAAGAGGTGAACTTGACAAGGAGGTGCTGCTAGCTACCAGGAGGGAGACCCCACGTTCTCATGCCTTTCCCTTTCCAGCAAGCCTCTGGCTAGGAGGGCTTAATTGAGGAGCCCAAATATAGGTTTTTAAAAAGAGAATAGGATTGATAAGCACAGTTGGGGAACTAGTGCCCTGGGACAGGAAGAGAAAGGACCAATGCTGAGATGCTGGAGGGCCTGGGATGAAGGGTCAGGGGAGGACAAGCATGAGCCTGGGGCTCTTTTTCTTGCCCTAAGCTGCTTCCTTAATAAAACCTTGGTCTCCCTTCAAGGTTACTGATGCCAGACCTCTTGCATCCTCACCCCTGGATCTTCTCTCCCTAGCTCTCTGGCTCCTGTTTTCACCCCCCTTTGTTACCCCTGAGAACAGTTCTCTCTGCTCAATCCTTCCAGCACTCTCCAATAGCTTTATTTCTTAGTTCACCTTCTCCTGCTTCCATCAAGCCCCTTTTCTGCCTCCTCCCTTTCACCCCCAACCTCAAGCCACAAGCGTCTCTGTTTCCTCCTTGCCCCTGCTGGAGCCCAGCATAGCACTCCAGATGTAGGAACAGATCAAGAAGGGCGGGGGTGGTGGCTGTTGCTTTTCTGGGATATTCTTAGCCTGTCTGGGGGCTGGAGCTGGAATCAGCGTTTCCATCTCAACCAGGCAGGTGGCTGCAGGAAAGCTGCCACTGTGACTGGGTCTTCATCTAGATGTATGTCTCTTTCCCTATCCCTGTCCTCCTTTGTCTCAATTCCATTCTGAGTCCTTCCTTCCCATATGGCCCTGTGCCCTGGGATGGGGGTGGAGATTCCCTCTGCCCTGGCCTGGCTCCAGTGAGGTTTGAAAACTCTGGTCTTGGAGACTCTTGGGAAAAGAGAAGACCTTCAAGAACTCTGGCTCAGGTATTCCCTGGATCCCCAAAGAGCCTTTGCCTTCTGCCCTCCTTTCATCTGCCCCAAAAACCTTTGCATGGTACTTGATTCTAGACTCTAGCCATGACCATGAGAGCCTTCCTTATCTTGATTGCACTCCAGGGCTCAGCCTCTCAGGAAGCAGCTCCCAAACTCCAGGAATCACTCAGGGCCCCTGGAGTTTGGGAGCCACCTCTGAGAGAGGCTGAGCCCTGGGGTATAGTGCTCGTTTGGAACTGAACGAGGGGATCACCAGCCCAGACTCCTTCCTCAGCAGAGGGAGAGGCCAGGAAGAGATCTGACTCATTCACAAATGGCACAGAAAACATTTGTCACCTTAGAGAGACACTGTGGGGGTTCCTATGTAGGTTCTAGAGTCATGCAGGTCTGAGTTCAAATCTTGCCCCTCCTCTTATGAGCTGGGGAACTTTGGGCAAGTTTCTTAATTGTCCCGAGGTCTATAAAGGTGGACAATCACAGGGTTGCTGTAAGATTTTGTTTAATCTCACAATGTTCCATAATGCTTGTATATTACACGTGCATGGTACTGGATGTTCAAGAAATGTGAGTTATTACAAATTATGCTGTCATCATTCTTTTTACAGAGCAGGAACAATTTGGCCTGTACCGTTACCATGTTTCTTTTCTCATTAGACCCTTCTTCATTAAAGGGCCAGGGTCATACTATTTCTTTTTGTTTGGCTTTTGAGACCTGAATTTAGAGCTGTCCTTTCTTCTGGGCAATCATGCTGGGAGGTATGGCTATTCCTGGGGGGTTGTTTGATTGATTCCTGAGGTCACGAAAACCTGACAGCATATCAGGCACTGGTCCCCTTCTCTGGTCCACTGTAGACCTCATTAATTTTGTGAACCTCTGTGTATCTGCTATATGCCAGGCGCCATGCTGGCCCCACATTCTGACAGCAATTTTCAGATGGTGTTCTCAGGCTATTCATCCCACACCCTGCTGTCTTTCCAAAGCTCCAGAGACTCCAGGTAGGGTCAGTTCTGCTTTTCAAGAGCTTTGAGAAACTTTTTGCAGCACTATAAAATCCCTATTAGCAAACTATTTGAGAAACTGTCACCTAAAAGGTACTGGTCTAGGTGCTGGGAACAGGAAACAGGATGAGGTAGGACTCCAGCCTTCGAAGAGCATACAAGAGAAATGATAGAGATATGAAAAATAATAATAAATAGTAGTAAATTGGTCAGTGTCTTATGATTAGTTACAGAGGATGGGACTGGACAACTTGACTGGTCCTGCCCATCCCCCTCCACCTTTGCAGTTAATCAAACTCCAGCTTATCCTGAATTCTCACAGCTAAGCAACCACTGGCAGGGGGTTAAATTTTTTTTTTTCTTTTTAGGGCCACACCTGTGGCATATGGAAGTTCCCAGGCTAGGGGTTAAATCAGAGCTGCCATCCTACACCACAGCCACAGCAACGTGCTATCCAAGCTGCATCTGCGAGCTACACCACAGCTCTCAGCAACACTGGATCCTTAACCTACCGAGTGAGGCCAGGGATCAAACCCGCACCCTCATGGATACTGGTCGGGTTCCTAAAAGCCAGACTCAAGACTGCTTTATCTGTGTGCTGTGCTTTACAGTTTACAAAGCACATCCATAGCATCCATAGACACAATTTCCCCTGAGCTACAATGGGAACTCCTAAAATCAATTTTTAACTGACGTCCAGTTCCTCCAGCTGGTATTGTGTCCTCTCCAGTCCCTGGCCTTTCCTGTCCAATCCCATGCTGAGATGATGCTAAACACCTTTCCTAAGGCAGAGCCAGGCCTCAGCAACTGTCTGCTCAGTGACTGATTCTGCCCTCAGAGCATGAAGGTTAATGAGTAACTGCTTGAGGAAGAGCCTGGTGGGCCTGCTTACAGCCCAACATCTTGTTGGATAGGACCCACTTCTATTTCCCTCCTCTTTGTCCAGGATTAGAGGCTGGTGAGAGAATGGGCTCTGTAACAGATTCATTAATTTACATTTTCCTCTCTGTAGTCCCAAAACATAAGGTCAATCCTTTCTTTTTAACTCCTTTACATAAAAAAATGACCCTGATTTAATCACCCAGCACTCCACATGTACTCATTTTTGATTTGGGGTATGGGGCAGAGAAGTATAAGAAGGCTGTCTGTTGGACTAACTGGTAGTTTCTAAGATACTCTGCCTTGCAGAACCACCTGAAAGAACTTTGTAAAAATACAACTTCTGGGATCTACCTCAGACCAATGGAATCACAATTTCTTTGGGTGGGTTTAAGGTGGCATCACTGTAAGAAAAAATTAAGAGAAAGAGGGAAACTCAAGGAGATGGCTGGGTTCCACCTGTTCCTCCTCGTAAGCACTTCTATTATTGCTGCAAGAGGAGCATCTAACCTCTGTGTAGTAAGAATATCCTAATTTGCTTTTGGGGAACCATTTCTTCCACACTCTGAATTCATGCAGTTTACATGGGGCAATGGGAGTATCTTTTCCGTGTACCTAAAGGCCAGACTCAAGACCACCTTATATGTGTACCATGCTCTACAGTTGACAAAGCACATCCATAGACACAATTTCACCTGATACTTCAGCAGCCTCTTGAATAGATATGTAGCTGACCATCTACTTTCCTGGTCACAATGGATCAGGGATGGGCTGGTAACCAAAGTCAGTGTGAGATTCAGTTCTTGGAGTTTTACTAGAACTATTGAGAATGAGAGCCTTTCCTTCCTCTGAGGTTGCTCAGCTAGTGAGATGAAAACCTTGAGATGTTGGTGACTTGCTTGCTCCCACATGGAGAGAGGTCATCTGAACTAATATGCAGGAAAACAGAGTCAACAGATGAAGGGATAGATTCCTGATGTAATTTTAGCCCCTGGATCCATCTGGTCCTGATGCAGGTCTATAACCCAATAAACACCCCTTCTTCCCACATTTTTTCTTTCTTTCTTTCTTTTCTTTTCTTTTTTTTTTTTTTTTGTCTTTTTTTGCTATTTCTTTGGGCCGCTCCCGAGGCATATGGAGGTTCCCAGGCTAGGGGTCCAATCGGAGCTGTAGCCACCGGCCTACGCCAGAGCCACAGCAACGTGGGATCTGAGCCGCGTCTGCAACCTACACCACAGCTTACAGCAACGCCAGATCCTTAACCCACTGAGCAAGGGCAGGGACCGAACCCGCAACCTCATGGTTCCTAGTCAGATTCATTAACCACTGCACCACGACGGGAACTCCCCTTCCCACATTTTTTCTAATCTTAAGGTAGTTTGAATAGCAAATCTAATACCTGCAAGGAAAAAAATCCCAACAAATAGAACTTCCTGCCTGGAAATCTTCCTTCCGGATATTTGTTGATAACTTCAAAGAAATACATGTTTGGTCTTGATGCTGAGGAGGATGGTCTGTCACATCTGGTTGTCAGTGAAGGACTGAATCTGGATAAGGCACTGTTGACTACAATCTGGGCTCTGACCCTAAGGCTTATTTCCTGCTGGATTCCTCAAACCTCCCTGTCCAAACCATAGCTGGTGATAGGAGTTCTTCGTTAAGTCCCAGTGACCCTTCCTCATAGTAAAGGCCTTGGGACAAGAAAGCCATTTTCCTAAAGCCTGTAAAACTGTCAAATCTTCCTTCTGGGCTGCTGCCAGGTTACATTCCTTGGGTATCAGCTTCCTGCTAAGTAAGAAATTTGATGCTTCACTTTCCATCATGCTTCTGAATCAAGTTTGCCCCCAACCAGTGTCAGAGGCAGCTGTGGCCACACAGAACCATTTGTTATCATCAGAACCATTAGCACAGTGTCTCTGGTGGTGGTGGTGGTGGTGGTGGTGGTGGTAGCAGTGGGGGTGGGTTTGAGCTTTAAGCTGCCCCGGGGTTCTCTTCCAGGACTCCTGCCTAGCCTGCTCTTGGGGAGCTCTCTCAGAGGAGTGCCTGGGCCTTCAATAAAACAAAAAAAAATTTTTTTTCTGTCTTTTTGTCTTTTAGAGCCACACCTGCGGCATATGGAGGTTCCCAGGCTAGGGTCCATTCAGAGCTGTAGCTGCTGGCCTAGACCAGAGCCACAGCAACACGTGATCCGAGCCGCGTTTGCAACCTACACCACAGCTCATGGCAACTCCAGACCCTTAACCAACTGAGCTAGCCCAGGGATCGAACCCACATCCTCATGGATGCTAGTCGGGTTTGTTAACTGCTGAGCCATGACAGGAACTCCTAAACCAAATTTTTTTTTTTTTTTTTTGGCTTTTCGCCTTTTCTAGGGCTGCTCCCACGGCATATGGAAGTTCCCAGGCTAGGGGTCGAATCGAAGCTGCAACTGCCAGCCTACACCAGAGCCACAACAACACGTGATCCGAGCCGCGTCTGCAACCTACACCACAGCTCACAGCAACACTGGATCCTTAACCCCCTGAGTGAGGCCAGGGATCAAGCACGCAATCTCATGGTTCCTAGTCAGTTTCGTTAACCACTGAGCCACAATGGGAACCCCGAGCTACTGGGGACCTCCAAACCAAATTTTTTTTTTTTTTTTTTTTTGTCTTTTTGCTATTTCTTTGGGCCGCTTCTGCGGCATATGGAGGTTCCCAGGCCAGGGGCCTAATCGGAGCTGTAGCCTCCGGCCTACGCCAGAGCCACAGCAATGAGGGATCCGAGCCGCGTCTGCAACCTACACCACAGCTCACGGCAACACCGGATCGTTAACCCACTGAGCAAGGGCAGGGATCAAACCCGCAACCTCATGGTTCCTAGTCGGATTCGTTAACCACTGCGCCACGACGGGAACTCCCCAAACCAAAATTTTTGATCACAACATGGTTCATGCCTCTTTTTTAAACTCTGAGGGTTTACTTTCAAGTGGTTTATGGATTATTCTGCAGTAGGACAACATTTTCCTATCTCACTCTGTGGTCCAAATACACAATTTTTTTTTTTTAAATTGAAGTATAGTTGATTTATAATACTGTGTTAGTTTCATATTATTCTTTCATATTGACTTATGAGTGCCCACATAATTTTCCCTTTGCCCTTGCCTTTTCAGCCTCAGCCCTTCCTCTGACCTTACCACACTGGCCTCCTGCTTTGGGCTCTGCAATGGTTGTTTTTCTCTTCTTGGAACATTCTTCTAGTTATAGGCTGGGCTTACTTTCTCATCTTATTTAGTTTTTGATCAAAAGCCACTGTCTTAACAAAGTCTACCCTAACTAACCTGCTATGGACTGAATTATGTCCCCCCTTAAATTCATATGCTAAGCCCTAGCCCCAAACATGATGGTATTTGGAGATGCGGCCTTTGGGAAACAACCAGGTTTAGATGAGGTCATGAAGGCAGGGTCCTCAGAATGGGATTAGTACCAAAAGCTTCTCCCTCTCCTTCTCTTTCTCCACCTTCACCCACTCCCTCTGCCATATGAGGACACTGGCAGAATTCATCACCCCCTCTCCCCACCCAGCTCCTGCCTCTCTCTCTCCTCAAAACCACTGTAAACTTTCACTTTCCCAGCACAATCTTTTCAATGAGTTTAGGCTTTCACAAAAGACTGGAATAGAGGTGGTCTGGATATAAACATCTGAAACATCAACTTTTTGGAGGTCAGAGATGCCAAGAGGGAGTTGGAGGCTTCAGGCTCAGTCCTCGGATGTCTTCTCTCTCTCCATTCAGTCTCTAGGCAAAATTCAGCCATAAGCTCATGACACATTTATATCTCCAGTCTCCATTGCTTCCTTAAGTACAGGAAACTACTTGAGATCTCCACTTGGATGCATAGGCATCTCAATTCCTTAGATGCAGACTAATACATTTAGAATGGATTAACAACCAGATCATACTGTATATAGCACAAGGAACTATATCCAATCTCCTGGGAATGAAAAGAATTTTTAAAATATAACTATGTGGGAGTTCCCATAGTGGCGCAGTGGAAATGAATCCCACTAGTATCCATGAGGACACGGGTTCGATCCCTGTCCTTGCAGATGTGGCTCAGATCCTGCATTGCTGTGGCTGTGGTGTAGGCTAGCAACTGTAGCTCTGATTCAACCCCTATCTTGGAAACTCCATGTGCTGTGGGTGTGGCCCTAAAAAACAAAAAAGTAAAATAAAATTTATCTATCTAAATCACTTTTCTATACAGCAAAAATTGCCCCAATATTGTAAATCAACTATAATTTTTTTAAAAAAAGGAAAGGGGAGTTGTGGCTCAGTGGTTAACGAATCCGACTAGGAACCATGAGGTTGCGGGTTCGAACCCTGGCCTTGTTCAGTGGGTTAAGGATCCAGCGTTGCTGTGAGCTGTGGTGTAGGTTGCAGATGCAGCTCGGATCCCGCGTTGCTGTGCCTCTGGCATAGGCCGGCGACTACAACTCCGATTAGATCCCCTAGCCTGGGAACCTCTATATGCCATGGGAATGGCCCTAAAAAAGGCAAAAAAAAAAAAAAAAAAAAAAGTAAAGAGCGTTGGCTCCTTTTAGCAAAGAAAGGCATCGAGAAACCAAGATCTGGTTGTTGGATATGCTCATTGATACTGGGGTGTGGCTACTCCTAAACCTTCTTAATGGACAGAGCTAAGAAATATATTCACATTTGCACTCATGGGCATGGCCATACTCACACACAAACACACACACCTATTATCAGTCTGTGTGTATTAGAGTTCCGGTTGTGGCTCAGTGGTAACAACCCGACTAGTATCCATGAGGACAGGAGTTCAATCCCTGGCCCAGTTGAGTGGGTTAAGGATCCAGCATGGCCGTGAGCTGTGGTGTAGGTCAAAGACTTGGCTGGAATCTGGTGCTGCTGTGGCTGTGGTATAGGCCAGTGGCCACAGCTCTGATTTGACCCCTAGTCTGGGAAACTCCATATGCTGCAGGTGCAGCCCCAAAAAAGACAGAAAAAAAAAAAAAAAAAAAAAAAAAACTGTGTATTGAAAACTTCAAACTCACAATACCTCCAATTCTAATCTCACATCCCAGCATTAATTCTAGTTGTACCTCTTTTCATATTTATAACTTCTTTCTCTAACAGTAAGAAACCTGGCTCCCATGTTCCTCAATGTATTTCCTGATTGTGTCCATTCCTTTGTATGTTACCAATTTCCTGTCGCCTTCACTTTTCCTCCTCTGCATATCTTCCATAAATGTCCCTCTAACTCCACTTGGGTTCTGACGCACTGCACCAGGCCATCCCTTATGTGAAAGATCTTCTCCTGGGGTCTAATATCTTCTACTACACATAGGACGTTTCCTTCACATGGGGTACCAACACACCACATCAGCCACCCAATATGTAGATGCCCTCCTCAGTTGTCCTGGGTGGTACTGTACCACCCTTCCATTGGAATGCCCTTCTCACCCCATTCAGGCTCCTATGCCCAGGCCAGGTCGCTCTCCTATGCAGATGCCTTCCTCACAGGACCAGACACCTGTGCAGGGCCTCCACCACAGCAAGTATTACATTACTAGTAGAAAAGTGTAAGATTTCCTCCTGGTATTAAGACCATGACAAGAATGTCACTATCTCAACAAATAACAAATGCTGGAGAGGGTGTGAAGAAAATGGAACACTCCTGCACTGCTGGTGGGAATGTAAATTGGTTCAATCGCTATGGAAAACGGCATGAAGGTGCTTCAGAAAACTAAATATAGAACTACCATATGACCCAGCAATTCCACTCTTGGGCATGTATCCAGACCAAATTTTCCTTGAAAAAGATATATGCACCCATATGTTCATTGCAGCACTATTCACAATAGCCAAAACTTGGAAACAACCCAAATGTCCATCGTGAGATGAATGGATTAAGAAGATGTGGTATATATACACAATGGAATACTACTTAGCCATAAAAAAGAACAAAATAACATCATCTGCAGCAACATGGATGGAACTAGAGACTCTCCTACTACGTGAAATAAACCAGAAAAAGAAAGACAAATACCATATGATATCACTTACATCTGGAATCTAATATACAGCATAAATGAGCCTTTCCACAGAAAAGAAAATCACGGACTTGGAGAACAGACTTGTGGTTGCCAAGAGGGAGTGGGGTGGACTGGGAGTTGGGGGTTAATAGATGCAAACTACGGCATTTGCAGTAGATAAGCAGTGAGATCCTGCTGTATAGCACAGGGAAATATATCTAGTCACTTATGATGGAACATGATGGAGGATAATGTGAGAAAAAGAATATGTATATATACACACACACGCACGCATATATATGTGTGACTGGGTCACTTAGCTGTACAGTAGAAATTGACAGACCACTGTGAACCAACTATAATGGAAAAAATAAAAAACTTTAAAAAATGAATGTCACTATCATTACTTCTAAACAACATTAGAGATCTGAGCTAAAAAGACATAAAAGGTATAAGGATGAAAAGAAAACTTTATTATTCAGATACTACATGATTATGCATGAAGAAAGTTAAAAAAATGTACAAATCTAACAAAAGAGTTCATCAAGGTCACCAGATATAATGGGCAATATTTTAAAATCAATATTTTAAAATTTATACACAAGCAATAACAATTAGAATAGAAATTTTAAAAGTTATGTTATCTATCGTAGCATCAAAAAGTATTAAACACCTTGGAGTAAATCTAATGAAAAATATATTCAAGAGTCTACATGCAAAACTAGAAAGACTAGGAAACATTACTGAGAAAAATTAAAGAAAACCTAAATAAATAGAGGAAAAAACATACTAATGGATTGTCAGACTTAGTAGTGTGTACATTTTACCCAAACTTATCAAGAGATTAAATGCAGTTCCAATCAAAATCCCAATAGATGTTTCAATGAAAATTGACAGGCTGATTCTAAAATTTATACTTAACTCCAGTTTTTGTTTTCGTTTTTTTTAAAGCATCTTTGGACTAAGATTTAAGGAATTCCAACATAATGTTTGGGTAGTGGAGGATAAACCAGTAAAGGAAGGCAGAAAAGGAGTATTCTAAGGTAGGAAGAAAACCAAGAAAATGTTCAGTAACAAGTCAAAGAAAGAGAGAGTTTAAAGGAATCAACATTATTCAATGCTGCTGAGAAATATGTAAACTGAAGGTCATAAACCACAGGTCTATTTGTTATTCAATAGTTTAAAATTGCAGAGTGTCCGAGAGAAGGGGATGGACAGGGAGTTTGGGATTGGTAGACACGAACTATGACATTTAGAATGGATAAGTAATGGGGTCCTACTGTACAGCACAGGGAACTGTGTACAGTCTCTTGGGTTAGAACATGATGAAAGACACTATGAAAAAGAATGTATGTGGGGGGGGGAGTGGCTGGGTCACATGGCTATACAGCAGAAGTTGAAGGAATATTGTAAATCAACTACATCTTAATAGAAAAAAATTTTAAAATAAAAAATAAATCTTATATGGAAATCAAATAGCCAAAACAGCAAAGACAATACTGAGGAAAAAGAAGGTGGAAAACTGGTCTATCAGATAATCAGATTTCAAAACTTATTATAAATCTATAATAACTAAAACAGCATTGGATTGGCGCAAGAATAGACAAACAGAGCAAACTCCATGCACAGATTCCCAAATTTATGGTCACTTGATTTATGATAAAGTTGCTGTTCTGGGAGTTCCCATCGTGGCTTAGCAGTTAACAAATCTGATTAGCATCCATGACGCAGGTTCAATCCCTGGCCTTGCTCAGTGGGTTAAGGATTCAGCATTGCTATAAGCTGTGATGTAGGTCGCAGACATGGCTCAGATCCTGGGTTGCTGTGGCTGTGGTGTAGGCCAGAGCTGCAGCTCCCATTAGACCCCTAGCCTGAGAACCTCCCTATACCACGGGTGAGGCCCTAAAAACCAAAAAAAAAAAAAAAAAAAAAAAGTTGCTGTTCTAATATCCTGGGGAAAAGGATGATCTCGGTTTTTTTTTTGTTTTGTTTTGTTTTCAATAAACAGTGCAGGAGCAATTGTAAATCTTAATCTCCACATCACACTACACACAAAAATCAGTCCTACATAGATTAGAAACTGAATAAAGCTTCTTGATGACAACTTAAGAAAATACTTTCATGACTTAGAGTAGGCAAAGCTTTTGTAAATAGGACATAAAAATCACTAACCATATGAAAAATGATTGATAAATTGGACTACACTAAAATTAAGAACTTTTGTTTATCAAAAGTCATCGAGACAGTGAAAAGGAAACTCAAAGAGTGGAAGAAATATTACATATCTGCCAAAGGGCTGGTTACAGAATGTAAAATGAATCCCAGAATTATAAAAAGAATAAATCAATCAGGAAAAGACAGAAAACTCAGTTTGCTTGTGGTTTTTTTTTTTTTTTGTTTTTTTGTTTTTTTTTTGCTTTTTAGGGCTGCACCTTTGGCATATGGAGGTTCCCAGGCCAGGGGTCTAATCAGAGCTGTAGCTGCCGGCCTACACCACAGCCATAGCAACACCTGATCTGAGCCATATCTGCGACCTACACCACAGCTCACAGCAGAGATTTCTATTTACTGTGTGTTAAGTCATACTTGCCTATTTTCAATACATGCAATTTTCTTTTTCTTTGAATCCTTTTCATTTCTTTTAAAATTTCATTTCAATATCTAATGTTTTCTTCCTTTTCACCTTCTAATTCTCTTAAGGCATTATCTGCTATGTTAATTCACTCTAAGTGTTTTTACAATTTAGCCTTTCCTTCTGAAATTACCTTGTCATTCAGTTCTAATTCTTTTCTGAGTTCTGTCACCTCATTTCAAACTGTCTCTAATTTAGTTATCTTGCATAACCTTTTATGTCTTATATTATTTTAAACATTTTTTATCTTCTTTCTAAATAGTTAAGGTCACAGTTTTATCTGCTCTGTGGGCATGTCTTCCCAGCATGCTTTCTTTGCCTGTATTGTGGTTCTGCTTATTTCCTTATAACTTTGTAATTGATTTGGCCTTAATACTTTCCTTTGCTTATTTTTACATGAAATTAATTATCCTGAATTTTTAGAGGGACGCATGGATCAGAGTGAGTCTTCTAATTTCAAAGTTCCTTTTTCTGCTATGTTCATGTAGTAATAAAAATGTGGCAGCATGCTTTCTAAGATTTCTTGGCTCTGCTCCCTTCCCCATCCTTGTCTGAGCCTTGCCTTGTCTTTATCTTTGTTGTACCTATCCTGCCCCATTTTGATTCTTCTCTAAGCACTTTGTTCTCAGCTTGGGATCCTGTCCTGGCAGAAAGCCCTGATGGACAGCTATCTTGAGAGTTCACAAGGGCTGGAATACTTCATTTATTTCAGACCTTCCTGCAGGCTGCTTGTACTCACCCACTAGGGAATTAGGCAAAATCTCTCCCAGTTTCTGCTGCTTTTTCACATTGACCCATGAATACCTATTGGTTATTTTATGTTCTCAGTTTCATCAGAAACCCATTACTTCCCTCTGCTTTCTTCTGCCCATATGCCTTGTCCTCACCCACCTGTATTTTTGGGCTTTGTGGATATATCTCACCACCTAATTTTGTTGTAAATGTTATCTGTGAGTTTTTAGTTTTTCTATCTAATTGTTCATTTTTTATGTAGGATTTAGAGTGCAACAGCATGCCTCTGCCACAGCCATCTTTACAGAATCCCAATATTTTATATCTTCCTGTGGATGGAGGTTTGCTCACATTTTACAAATTCATTGAGCTGTGCCCTTCATATTTGTGCAGTCTGCTGTAAGTATATTATAAATTAACAGAAAATTTATCCCCGAATTATCAGAGCTAACCAGAGAAACAAAACTAATAGGCTGTATAGATAGATAGACATTTGGGAAAGGGGATTTATCTTAAGAATTGGTCCATTTATCTTAAGGAAAGAGTGACCATGGAGGCTGGCAAGTCTAAATTCTCTGGGGGCAGGTTGGCAGGCTGTAGACCCAGGGAAGAGGTGATGTTGTAGTTCAAGTCTAAAGGCCATCTTAAAATTAACCCTACATGTCCTAAAAAGGACTTTAATTTGAAGTTATAGATGGACGCAGAGATGCTAAGTAACTTGCCCAAGGTCACAGCAACAGAGTAGTGAATCCAGGAGTAGAACTTAGCTCTTTCTGAGGCCAGAGTCCATGCTCTTTCCACTACACCAAGTGAAAGGTGTGCTAATGGAGTCCAATCCATTATAATCTTTATAGATACTTTGTAGATCCAAGACACATCCTCCTTGATGGGGGCTGCAGTGGCTTTTGTTACTGCTTTTACCTTCCACGAGGCAGCCAGAGTGATCACTTCAAGATGGAAATCTGAGTTTGTCTCCTAGAATACTTCAATGGTACGTCACTGCCTTAGTCCTTTCAGGCTGCCGTAACAAAACCACCATAGACTGGTGGCTTACATAACAAACATTTATATCTTACAGTTCTGGAGGCTGGGAAGTTCAAATTCAAGGTTCTGGCAGATTTGGTGTCTGGTGAGAGCCCACTTCCTAGTTCACAGATGACCATCTTCTCACTGTGTCCTCATACAGTAAAAGGGGCAAGAGAGGTCTTTGGAGTCTCTTTTTTAAGGACACTAATTCCATTCACAAGGGCTCCACCCTCATGACCTAGTTGCCTACCAAAGGCCCTACCTCCTAATATCATTGGGGGTTAGGGTTTCAAAAGAGGAACATTGAGAGGACACAAACATTCAGTGTGAAACAGACACTAAGAATATAGGTGTAACCTCTATGACAAAGACCCAAAAAATAGAGTTAAATCAAGTTAGAAATTTATTTATTTTTTTAATTTTTTAATTTTTATTTATTTATTTATTTATTTATTTTTGGTCTTTTTGCTATTTCTTGGGCCACTCCCGCGGCATATGGAGGTTCCAAGGCTAGGGGTCTAATCGGAGCTGTAGCCACCAGCCTACGCCAGAGCCACAGCTACGCAGGATCCAAGCCGCGTCTGCAACCTACACCACATCTCACGGCAATGCCGGATGGTTAACCCACTGAGCAAGGGCAGGGACCAAACCTGCAACCTCATGGTTCCTAGTCGGATTCGTTAACCACTGCACCACGACGGGAATTCCAGAAATTTATTTATTTATTTATTTATTTTTTCGTCTTTTTGCCTTTTCTAGGACCGCACCCACGGCATATGGAGGTTCCCAGGCTAGGGGTCGAATTGGAGCTGTAGCCGCCGGCCTACGCCAGAGCCACAGCAACGCCAGATCCGAGCTGCATCTGCAACCTACACCACAGCCCACGGCAACGCCGGATCCTTAACCCACTGAGCGAGGCCAGGGACTGAACCCACAACCTCATGGTTCCTAGTCTGATTCGTTAACCACTGAGCCACTATGGGAACTCCAGAAATTTATCAACTTGTCACATACAGTCTGAATTTAACAGTCAGGGGCTGCTATGGCTGCTCCATGGTGATGGGGATCCAGTTTCCCTCTATCTTGTTGCCTCACCATCCTCAGCATATGGTTTCTATCTCACGGTCTAGGATGGCTCCTCCAGCCCCCACATCATGTCTATATTCCAGTCAGTGAGAAGAAAATAGGAAGAAATGAAAGCCTGCCCTTTTGCTCACAATCCATTGGTCAGAACTTGGTCACATGAGCAAATTTACATGTAAAGGAGTCTGGAAAACAGTCTTTAACTAGGTAGCCATATACAGAGCCCAAACTCTGGGATTTGAATACTGAAGGAATAGAGGGGAAATGGAATTTGGGGGACAACTAACGCTCTGTACTACAAGTTTTCCATTGCTCTTACCAAAACACTTTACATGTCTCTTGGCTTTGCCTTGTCAGGCTTCAGTCTTACCAAGCACAGCCCTCTCACTCTCTGGCCTCCAACCACACTGGCCTTCTTCCAGTTCCCTGAGTGTTCGATGTGACCCTCAACCCTGGAGCCTTCACAGGAACTATTTTTTTCTGTTGAAATGATTTTCTCCCACATCACCTAGTTAATTCTAACTCATTCTTCAGATGTCAGCTCAAGTGTCATTTCTTTAGGTAGACCTTCCCTGATGCCATTCTAATAAAGCCACTCTTACCCACCATAACTCTTCAATGCTTAGCTCAGCTGTAATTGTACACCTACTGATAATTACTCAACTAATTGCTATCTCCTTCTCTAGACTGTAAGTCAATAAAGGCAAGGCCATTTCAGTTTTGCTCACTGTTATATCGCTAGCACCTAACAGAGTACAGGGGACAAATAATTTTCTTGAAAGAATAGATAAGTGAGTCACGGTGAGTCCTTAAAATTGTCTGGATAATACTGACAGGACAATTTCAGCTGTGTGGACAAGTTCTCAGACTACCATGGCTTAATCCACAGACTTTCCAGTTCTACAGAATCCTATGCAAGTCAGGAGTATCTGGGTCCTCCTGCAGGCAGAGAATGGCTTATTTGAATTCCATATCATAAGAGTTGACTCTAGCATCTAGTACATTGCCCTACTGCCCCTGACTGCAAATAGATTCTATCAGGCTTTTAGTGTTTCTGCTTTGATGAGGCTGTATTTTAAAAGAAGTCAGGCAGGTTGAATCTGGCCAGACTGTGTCTCTGCACAGAAATCCCCCCAGCTTTGTCATGTGAATGACTGGCTGCTCTGAGATCCAGATCTCAGAAAACCCAGAGGGCGGAAGCACTTGGCAGGGCCCACTAGCATTAAAATGGAGTCAACTGGAGAATTCCTGCAAGTCAGAGTTTTAACTCCCTCTTCTGCTTTATTCCTGTTCCAAATGTAAAGACCTCCACAAACCTCAGAGTTACTGTCTACATGCCTTTGGCTACAAGTCACAGAAGAGTCCTTCTCAGGTAAATTTTCTTGACACATATCACAAGGAGTAAAGGCAGGGCAGCCTAGGGTTCTTAATTCAACCATTGGAACACTCCACGGATGACCTGAATTCCCTCCATCCCCGTTTCATACAAATGGTTCTGCCCCTTGCCTTTTGTCATTTAAAAATGTATCATTCCAAACAAGACACAAAGAGCTACCATATTCTTTGTTTTCTTTTTACATTGAATAGTATCCCACTTTAAAGGGCTCTCATAATTTATTCAACCAATCCCCTCCTGATGAACATTTAATTTGTATCCAGTCTTTTGATATTATAAACAATGATGTGCTAAATATTTGTGCATAAGTTATTTCATGTGCAGAGAATGCATCTGAAGATAAATTCCTAGAAGTGACAAGATACATGCAGCATGTGTAATTTTATAGATGTTGCCAATCTGCTTTCTATGCGGGCTGTACCAATTTACATCGCCTTCCCCCACTACAAAAAGCACCGCAGTCTTTTCAATACCTTAGCTTAAACATAGAGTGGAAAAACTATGGTGGATGCATGAATGGTTTCTGCATAGAGAAACAGTCAGTGGGTTGCTAACAACTCAGGCCTTTTAACTGGTAGCTTCATATTGCCTAAGTCCTCCTTTTCAATAAATCATTAACTCTGTGGACTCCCCCACCCCACCAGTGTCTGAGGGACCCAGGCTGTCCATGTGCAGTCCGTGTTTCAGAACCTAGCACTGTAACTTGGGCATTCTAGCCACAAACGACTCCTCCCTGGATGTCTTTTCTGTCCATCTCCACCTGGGGTTGTCCTAGCCTTCCCTTAGACCTAGTGGAGATTTCCTCTTCTCAATTAAACGTTATCTGACACCCCCAGGCAGAATTAGTCACACTCCTCTGCTCCTGCAGAACTTTGTGCACATCTCAATCACAGCAGGAATCATCTGTAATATAATTATCCACTTACCTGTCTGTCTCCCACACTGCGCTTCTCAAGGAGAGAAAGCGCATCTTCATCTTTGGGCCAGTGCCTCCACACATAGCGCCCAGCGCATTCATGGTTCACAGTAAAGGCTTGCAGAAATGAAATTAGGCAAGGGCACAGTTTCACAGTACCAGTGATAAATGTAATAGTACTTCTCTTTTTCTCTGGTGGTATTGAGCAGAGGGTCAAAACTACAGATGCTTCTGAATATTTATTTCTTTGTAGGTTCTGAACTTCACTCTTCTCCTTGAGGTTCTTTGGTTCTCTATGCCCTCATGCCTAAAACAGTGCCTAGAAGACAAGAGGCATTTCATAAGTAAATTCTGAATAAATGAGTATCCCTGATTAGAAGTGACATCCACAGTACAGCTAGGATTTTTTTTTTTTTTTTTTTTTTTTTTTTTGCCCGTTTGATGTGGTCAGAGGGTATTTCCAGGTCTTCCAAAAGCCTCAAGTTTGGTCCCTCATGTGCCAGTTCTGTGTATTTGGGTTTTCTTTCACCTCAAATTAATGCATGTAAAAGCGCTTCAAACTGTGTCAGTTACCTAGTGCACATTCAGTAAGTGCTATTATTATCTTTATGTATGTATTTATTTTGGCTACACCCACAGCGTGTGAAAGTTCCTGGGATAAGGATCAAACACATGCATAGCAGTGACCTGAGCCACAGCAGTGACATCCTGAATCCTCAACTGCTACGCCACCATGGAACTCCTGACCATTATTTTATTATTATTCCCACTAGCCCAAGCATAGTCCCATCAGTTCATTGCCCGTGCTGCTCTCTTTATCTCTCTCCCAGAAGATGATGTGGCCCTGGTCCCTGGAAAACATCTGAAACACAGGCTTCGATGTGTCCCCTGTGTGATGCTGGGCCAGTTTCTTGTTTAAGAAACTCTCAGAGGCTCGATTTCTTCATATGGATGGGCATTGTATTAATATCTACCTCTCTGGATTGTTATGAAGATTAAATGAGACAATCATGGACTCCACTTAGCACCGTGCAGGGCTGAGAGTAAGCATTCAGCTACCATCACCATCATCATCATCAGAGATGCTGAAGGCCTTTCATCTCTTCTTTTGGAGGGGCTCATTCTCATAGCCCTTCTGGGTGACAGTAAACCTTTAGCTGGTTCTAGAGTTTGGAGCATCACCAGGAAGCCTGTCTTGAACACGTATGGATGAAGTTCCTGCTCGTCCCTCAATGCCCTCCTGCCTGCATTATTTGAGGATATTTATTTCACACTCACAAAAATGTTTTGCTCTGACCCATTCCTGAGAGCTAGGAGTGGGCCAGAAATACAGGGCTGTCCAGTCTTCCCAATCACATCCCTGCCTGATGTCCAGTTCTTGACTGACACTTCCCCTGCCATGTAGACCAGTTTTTACGAATCCTATTTCCCACAGATGCACTTGTGACTTTGCCCTGTAAACTTTCAGTGAACATGAGGTCACCTCTGACCCAGAGGCCATCATTTCACCTTCTCCTGGGGACTCTCATCTAAAGCAGCAACTACGCACTCTCCGTACTAATCCAGTTTTGTGTATGTCACTGTTTTATGAAACAAAACAATATATGGTAGAGGAATTCTGAGGTATTAGAAATTATAAGGATAATTATATACTAGAAGATAACTAACACTGAAGATAGAGTTTGTCTTTGTGGAGGAGAGAGGAGGATTAATTGTGGAAAAGCCCATAGGGAGCATATGAAACCTTTGTAATATTCTGTTTCTTAACCTAAATAGTGAGTACATTAATGTTCATTGGACGATTAATCTTTAAAATGTACATATTCATGTAATACATTTAAGTGTATGTGATGAATTTCTTAATTTTTTGAAAAAAAGAAAAACATCATGAAATAGAAAGGAAGGAAGGTGGGAGGAAGTTAAGTTGGATCTTTAATAGGGAAGAACATGTCAATGTCAAATTCCCATTATTCAGCATCCAGGAGGAAAATCTCAACAATTACTCTGTGGATGAGTTTATTTAATTTTTGAACTATGCGTTTAATCCATGTTCAAAAATCAAACATTCTAAGCTTCTTTCTTCAGAATATATTCCAGGTCAAGATCTATCCTGGGGTTCTAGAGCACAGAATTTCTTAGGGAATATTGACCTTCTTATAGGAGCTCCCGCAGCAAAGATGGGACAACCATTCATCAGGCCAGAACATAAATCAACTCTTCAGTTTTCATCTTAAAATGAACTCTGCCTTCTGCCCCCCCCAAGTTAACTGTCGCCTTCAGTACTCAAATATCCCAAAAAAGATACTCTTACTCACCAGTAACATAAAATATCACTCCCTCAGCACCAGGGCTCTCGTTTTTTAAATTATTTTCAATGATTTCTGCCAAAAGCCTTGCTGCAACTAATGATTTTTTTGCCTTCCTTCCAAAGCTTAGAATGCATAATATGGCCACAACCCCTTCCTAAGACGGTTTCTTAAATATAGATCTTGATGGTATTACCATTTTGTGACCTTATCCTCCATTCCGCCCCAACCACAGCTATTAGCTCTGGATTGGGCACCTACTTGATGACAGACACTCTAGAAGTGAGCTAGTGGCCTGTGCATATTTGTTAAATAGGCAAATAAATGGATGAAGGAATAACCATGATGTGACCTGGCCCAAGAGCTTTGCCAAGAGAATTGATCATGTCTGAATGAGCCAATCAGATTCACTCTCTTATGAAGCTGAAACTGAGATGCAGAAGTTGGAAGTTGATGACAGGTTGAGAAACTGAGTGAACACAAAAAGAGGTGGCAAGTTGCAGAGGTTCTGAGGCCATAAAAAAGAAGCCATGAGAAAGGAAAATCAATGAACAAACAAATGATATTCAGAGAAGAGGTTGAAGGAGTTGGCTGCCAGGAGAAAGAGTAGGAGAATCAAAGAAACAAGCCATCTCCAGAATAGCAAGGAACTGAAGCACTTCCGATGTTGTAGATATGAAGACATAACTCGGTCACAAGTTTTACTTAAGGTCCTAAATCACCTTCTAATTCTCAAATTATATCCCAGGCTACATAAGGATTACCTAATGTAGCTTATTAGTTCTTGGTTTCTTATAAAATATTTATTGACCTTCTTGCCATGTATAAATAATGTAGATGATATTAGAATAAATGATAGCATTGGAATAAATCTATGGGGGGAGGGTGTCTCCATCCCTTGCGATCGAAGGAGCATAACTAGTGCAAGATTTGAGAAGGATCAACTGAAGGATATGCTTGTCATTCATTCATTCAAAAAATGTACTGTGCTAGGCACTGTACTAGGTATGGGAATCCCTAACGTATCCTCTGTAAGTCTGGTGTAGAGGCTGGAAAACAGTTATAGCACAGCATGATAACTGCTATAACAGGTTCATCCAAGATGCCAGGGTGGAAGTGGTGTCCCAGAAAACTTGTCAAAGGAGTCAATATGAGCTGAGACTTAAGGGTCCCCTCAGCCATAAAAACAAGGGGGATTCTGAGAACAGGCAGAAGGAACAACATAAACAAAGGCACAGAGATCTGAAATGGCTGGTTGTGTTTGGGGAATTGTGACTACATGATTTTTTATGCTAAGCAGAAAGAGCTAGAATTGAGGCAAAGATTAAGAATACAGGAAAGACACTCATTTCAGGCTATGATGAAGTAGCTAGTATCAAAATAACTCATTCACTGAAAACAAATACTAAAGTCAGATAAAATACAAACCATAGCTGTTTGATGACATCAAAGAACAACCACAGCAACCAGGACCTGGAGAACCAAGCTCCCAGAAAGAAGGGAAATGCAGAAAGAATAAAAAACAGCAGAAAGGGTAAATCTGTAGGTAAATGTCATCAAATAATGACTGTTCAAAACAACAAATGTGATCTACTGTGAGATTTATGATACATTAGAATAAACAATAGCATGAAAGCCAGGAGGGTGCTAAACAGAATTAAATTGTTGTAAGGTCCCTTGAATTGTCTAGAGAGAGGTACAAGCACTAATTCAAAGGAACTCTGTTAAGTCAAGGATGTATGCTATAATATCTAGGGTAACAAAATAATAATAACAATAACAACAATGTGTAACTAACAAGTCACAGAAGAGAGAAACAGAATAAAAATATTGGTCAATGCAAAAGACAAGATGAAGATAAAAAGAAACATAGTCTGTGATGCATTTTGAGGTAACTTTGTGAAGGTAGAAAGTCTGTGTCTAGATTCATTGGCAGGGGGTGGGGAGTGGGGGGTGGGGGGTGGGGGGGGGCAAGCAGATTGTCCAGTTGTTCCAGTTCCATTTGTTGAAAGACTATCCTTTCTCCATCATATTGCCCTTGCTCTTTTGTCAAAGATCAGTTGATTACACTTATATGGGTCTACATCTGGGCTGGCTACTGTTCCACTGATCAATTTGTCTCTTCTATCACTGATACCACACTGTCCTGACTGCCATAGCTTTATAGTAAGCCTTTTTCTTTTTTTTTTTTTTTTTTTTTTTTGTCTTTTTGCCTTTTCTAGGGCCACTCCCACGGCATATGGAGGTTCCCAGGCTAGGGGTCGAATCGGAGCTGTAGCCGCCGGCCTACGCCAGAGCCTCAGCAACGCCAGATCCGAGCCACGTTTGCAACCTACACCACAGCTCATGGCAACGCCAGATCCTTAACCCACTGAGCAAGGCCAGGGATCAAACCCACAACCTCACGGTTCCTAGTCAGATTCGTTAACCACTGAGCCACGATGGGAACTCCTATAGTAAGCCTTTAAATTTGCTGGTGTCAGTCCTCCAACTTCATTCTTCTTCAAGATTGTGTTGGCTATTCTGAGATTTCTTTTGTGTGTGCATGTTATTTAGAAGTGTGTTGTTTAATCTCCAAATATTTGGGGATTTCCAACTATCTTTCTGTTATTGATTTCTAGTTTAATTCCATATGGCCTGAGATCTGACACTGTATGATTTCCATTCTTTTAAATTTGTTAAGGTGTATTCTACGGTTCAGAATGTGGTCTATCTTAGTGAATGTTCCATGTGAGCTTAAGAATGTGCATTCTGCTGTTGTTGGATGAAGAAGTCTATGAGATGGCAATCATATCTAGTTACTTGATGGTATTGCTGAGTTTAACTGTATCCTTACTGATTTTCTGCCTGTTTGAGCTCAGTCCATTCCCAATAGAGGGTTAATGAAGTCTCCAACTGTAATAGCAGCTCCATCTATTTCTCCTTGCAGTTCTGTCCATTTTGCCTCATCTAGTTTGACCCTCAGTTGTTAGGTGCATACACGTTAAGGATTATAATGCCTTCTTAGAGAAATGACCCTCATGTAATGACCTTTGCCCCTGATAACTTTCTCTGTGCTGAAGTCTGCTCTATCTGAAATTAATACAGATGCTCCTACTTTCTTTTGGTTACTTTTAGCATGGTATTCTTTCTCCTTCCATTTACTTTATTTTTCCCTTTGTACAGCCATACCTGCAGCATATGGAAGTTCCCAGTCTAGGGGTTGAATTGGAGCTGCAGCTGCAGGTCTATGCTACAGCCACAGCAATGTCAGATCCAAGCTACATCTATGACCTATTGCACAGCCTGTGGCAATGATGGATCCTTAACCCACTGGGCAAGGCCGGGGATTAAATGTGAATCTTCATGGATACTATGTCAGGTTCTCAACCCCCTGAGCCACAAGGGAACTCCCATCCACTTATTTTTAATTTATATGTATCTTTATATTTAAAGTGTGTTTCTTATAGATGACAGATAGTGGGTCTTGTTTTTTGATCTGCTCTGACAATCTGTTAATTGGTGCATTTAGACCACTGATTTCCAAAATAATTACTGATATAGTTGGGTTGATATTTATCATATATGTTACTGTTTTCTATTTGTCATCATTATTCTTGGTCCCTATTTTTTCTCTTCCACTATCTTTCTGCCTTTTGTGGTTTTGAGCATTTTACGATTCCATTTTCTTTCCTTTTTTTAGTATATCAGTTATTACTTTTTAACTTTTTTAGTGGTTGCCCTAGAGTCTGTAATATACATTTATGGTTAATTCAAAACCACTATCAAGAAACACTATACCAGAGTTCCCGTCGTGGCACAGTGGTTAACGAATCCGACTAGGAACCATGAGGTTGCGGGTCCCTGCCCTTGCTCATTGGGTTAAAGGATCCGGCGTTGCCGTCAGCTGTGGTGTAGGTTGCAGACGTGGCTCGGATCCCGCGTTGCTGTGGCTCTGGCGTAGGCTTGGCAGCTACAGCTCTGATTCAACCCCTAGCCTGGGAACCTCCATATGCCACGGGAGCAGCCCAAAGAAACAGCAAACAGACAAAAAAATAAAAAATTTTTTAAAAATTAAAAAGAAAAAAAAAGAAACACTATACCACTTCACAGGTGGTGTGAATATCATATAAAAAAATAGTCCTAATTCTTCCCTCCTATCCCTTTATTATTACTGACATTCACTTCACTTTTTTATAACCATACGTAAGAATATACATTCAGGAGTTCCTGTTGCGGCTCAGTGGGTTAAGAATCCGACTAGTATCCACGAAGATGAGGGTCTGATCCTTGGCCTTGCACAGTGGGCTAAAGATCTGGCATTGCCACAAGTTGTGGGGTGGGCCACAGATGAAGCTCGGATCCTGCGTTGTTGTGGCTGTGGTGTAGGCCAGCAACTGCAACTTTGATTCCACCCCTAGCCTGGGAACTTCTTCATGCCGTGGGTGTGGGCCAAAAAAAACAAAAAAACAAAAAATATTCAAATACATTATTGTTATTATTTTGAAAAAAAAAATGCTATCTATTAGATCAATTGAAAATAAAAAATAAAAGTTTTTCTTTTACCTATCCTTATTGCTTCTCCAGTGCTCTTTCCTTATGTAGATCCAAGTTTCTGCTATGTCATTTTCCTTCTCTTTAAAGAACTTCTTTTAAAATTTCTTGCAAGGCAGATTTATTGGCAACAAATTACTTTAATTTTTGTTTGTCTGAAAGAGTCTTTGTTTCTCCTTCCTTTTTTTTTTTTTTTTTTGCCTTTTAGGGCCACACTTGCAGCATATGGAAATTCCCAGGTTAAGAGTCAAATCAGAGCTACAGCTGCCAGCCTACACCACAGCCACAGCAACACAGGATCCAAGCTTCGTTTGGGACCTACACCACAGCTCATGGCAACACAGGATCCCTGACCCACTGATTGAGGCCAGGGATTGAACCTATGTCCTCATGGATACCAGTGGGATTCGTTTCCACTGAGCCATGATGGGAACTGCCTCTCCTTCACTTTTGAAGGACAATTTTGCAGGGTACAGAATTCTAGGTTTGTAGTTTTTTTCTCTCAGCACTTTAAATATTTCAGTTCATGCAGTTTTCACTGTGGCTCAGCAGATTAAGGACACCATGTTATCTCTGTGAGGATGTGGGTTCAGTCTCTGGCCTTGCTCAGTGGGTTAAGGATCTGGCACTGCCACAAGCTTCAGCCTAAGTCACAGATTAGGCTCAGATTTGATGTTACCATGGCTGTGGCATAGGCCACAGCTACAACTCCAATTAGACCCCGAGCCCAGGAATTTCCATATGCTGCAGTTATGGCTGTAAAAAGATAAAAAAATAAATAAGTCAGTTCACCTTCTGCTTGCTTACATGGTTTCTGAGGAGAAACTGGATGTAATTCTTATCTTTGCTCCTCTATAAGTAAGGTGTTTTTCCTCTGGTTTGTTTTAGATTTTTTTTTCTTTTTTGTCTTTTTACCATTTTTGGGGCTACCCCCACAGCATATGGAGGTTCCCAGGCTAGGGGTCGAATCAGAGCTGTAGCCGCTGGCCTACACCAGAGCCACAGCAACTCGGGATCTGAGCCATGTCTGCGACCTACACAACAGCTCATGGCAACGCCGGATCCTTAACCCACCGAGCAAGCCCAGGGATCGAACCCAAAACCTCATGGTTCCTAGTCGGATTCATTAACCACTCAGCCACAATGGGAACTCCTAGAATTTTTTTATCTTTGATTTCTGAAGTTTTAAAAATAATAGCGGGTGTTCTTTTTTTTTTTTTTTTTTTGGCATTTATACTATTTGGTGTTCTCTGAGCTTCCTAGGTCTGTGGTTTGACAGGGTCTGTCAGCCAGGTCATCTAACTAGGGCTGATTAGGCAATTCCTGATTGACTGGCTTTAAGACTCCATTTCTAGGAGAGCCAAAACTGTAAATAAATTAAGTCAAATCGAGGTGAATTTGGTGATGTGGGGCTTAGCCTAAGTAACTCCATTTTGGGCCTGTTGTCTTGTTTTCAAGAGAGGCTAGAAATCTGAGATCAAGGTGTCAGTAGGGCTATGGTCCCTTCAAAAGTATTAGGGGAGTTTCCATCTTGGCTCAGTGGAAATGAATCTGACTAGTATCCATGAGGATGCAGGTTCCATCAGTGGCCTTGTTCAGGGGGTTAAGGATCCGGCGTTGCTGTGAGCTCTGGTGTAGGGCACAGGTGCAGCTCAGATCTGGCATTGCTATGGCTGTGGTGTAGGTCAGCGGCTACAGCTCTGATTTGACCCCTAGCCTGGGAATCTCCGAGAGTGCGGCCCTAAAAAGACAGAAAACAAAACAAAACAAAGGTATTAGAGAAGGATCTGTTACAAGCTTCTTCCCATCTTCTGGAAGTTCCTTGGCTTGTGGCAGCATAACTCCACTCTTCACATGGCATTCTCCCTGTGTGTGTCTCTCTATGTCTAGATCTCCCCTTGTCATAAAGTATATCAGTCATATTGTATTAGTGGCCCAACCTAGTCCAATACAGCCTCATCTTAATTACATCTGCAATGAGGTACATGGGGTTGGATTTCAACATATGAATTTTGGAGGGACAAAATTCAACCCATAACAGCAAGGATGTGGAGAAACTGGAAACTTAATACAAAGCTTGTAGGAATGTAAAATGGTGCAGCCACTGTGAAAAACAGTCTGGCATTACTTGAAATGTTAAACGTAGAGTTACCATATGATCTAGTAATTTTACTCCTAGGTACATACCCAAGAAAATGAAAATACATGTTCATACAAAAATTATACACAAATGTTCATAGCAGCATCATTCGTAATAGCCAAAAAGCGAAGACAACCCAAATGTCCTTCAATTGATGAATGGATAAACAATACATGGTATTAACATACCATGGAATATTATTTGGCAATAAAAACAAAGAAAGTACTTAAACTTATACAATGTCTTTGTTTTGGTTGTTTTTTACTTTTTAGTGTTGCACCTGTGGCACACTGAAGTTTCTAGGCCAAGTTTCTTTGACCTTTGTTACAAGTCAAAGCGTAACACGGCCACAGCAACACCAGATCCTTAATCTACTGAGGGAGGCCAGGGATTAAACTTGAGTCCTCAAGGTTACTAGTCAGATTTGTGTTTGCTGAGCCACAACAGGAGCTCCCTAACTTATACAATGCTTTACATCAACTATATCTCAATTTTTTTAAAAGAATAACAATAAAAAAGAAGTGAAGTACTGATACATGCTACAGCACGACAGCAAGGATGAACCTTTGAAACGTTATGCTAAGCGAAAGAAGCCAGTCACAGAAGACCATATACTGTATGACTCCATTCTAAGAAATGTCCAGAATTGGTAAATTTATAGAGAAAGAAAGTATATGAGAAGTAATCTAGGGCTCGGGAGATGTGCTGGAGTTGGGAGGTGGGGGGGCGGTAAGGAGCGACAACTAATGGGTACGTTTCTTTCTTGGGTGATGATGTTCTAAAAAAGTTTTTTTAAGAGCGAGATGTGATTTATTTAATTTTAAAATGTAAGTCAATCAACCAGATAAAAAGAATGCCAAAGCACACATAAACCCAGAATCACTATTCTGCCTAGGCTTTATAAATAATATTTTCCACAGCCAAATCAAAACTTTTTATTGGGCAAGACCTGGATAAAATCATGACTGTTTTTGGTACCCTTACCACTTTCCCTTTCATACCCTCTTCTCTTGTTTACAAGTTCCTTAATCTTTGATCTACAAAACAAATCTTCCTTCTAATGTTCACTCTCTAGGGTACTAGGTGCTACTCCTTCCAAGGATGTGTGCTTTTACAAGTTTAGGTTTTATCACTATATTCATTTCCCTTAAATTGGAAACCATCTTAATCAATTCTTTTTTGAATTTTTTAACTAAAGTATGGTTGATTTACAATATTGTGCCAATTTCTGTTGTACAGCAAAGTGACCTAGTCATGCATACATATACATATATGTTTTCTTATAATATGAAGATATTCTAAAATTGATTGTGGTGATGGTTACACAACTCTGAATATACTAAATTGAACTCTACACTTTAAATGGGTCAGTTTTATGGTATGTGAATCTTGATAAGCTCTTACTTTTTTACGTTAATATGTAAATAGAAATAAAACAAGGAGAAGAAAAGAAGAGGGAAAGGAACGAACATTCCATCAAAACACAATCACCAGAAGGTGAGTTCTAGAATGGCAGCAACTTTTGCCCCCTTTGTTTGTATCCCAGTACCAAAACAGTTTAGAAAATAGTAGGTATAAATAAAATAGTGTGTGTATTATATATATAATAAATATAAAAATATATAAAATAATACATATAAAATGGGTGAAGGAACACGTGTGTGTGTATGTGTATATATATATATATATATATATATATATATATATATAATGGGTGAAAGAACATATGCAAAAGCCTTGTATCAGGAAAAGAGCAGGGCTCAAAACGAAAGATCAATGTGTGACTGGGATGACACTGGAGAGGACTGGGTCTGACCATGCAAGCTGGAGATTTGGGTCTTAATCCTAAAGTAAAGGAGAGCCACTGAAAGATTTTAAGTAGAGGTGGATAGGATTTCCATTTGAAAAAACCATAAGTAGCAAAGGAGAGTCAATTAAGATTAGGACTGAAAAGCTAAATTTAGCAACAAAGAAGGTGTAAGTGACCTTGAACAGAATCAGTCAGGGTGAAGAGACAAGGTGACCAATTTTGGGAATTGGAAAGCAAGTGGAGATGGCAAAATTATACTACACTGGGTAAAGCTTCTCCCTATTCCAGTCTCCAGGGCAACAGACCAAAAATATACTTGGCTTGAGATACAACAAAAGACATGTTTGCATGCATATTCACACACAGCCGGCTCACCAGCTGATTCTGTTTCTGTTCAAGGATTCCACACTTACCCCGACAGAGGGAGGACCCATGGCTGCAGTTCTTGTGGTTCTCTCTTACCAGCTGCTGGCCTTCTTTCATCGCTGGGAGGGGTGGATGGGAGGACACAGAGGAGACTGCCATCATCTGAGAATTGGAGGCACTTCAGAAACACAACTTTTCCCCTTTTATCTTTACTAGGCCTCTCATCAGGACTCTGTATAACCTAGAACTCATGTAGACACACTCAAGCCCTACTCACGGGAAGACCCTAATTAAAAATGCCCCCAAATGCCCAAACTACTTCAATTCTCCCAGATAGGAAGATCGCAGTAGAAAGAGGTAGCTCTCTTAACAGAGGTGGCTTAAAATAGCTTTAGTTTTACTAGTTTTACAAAAACGTGATTATGTGAACACGTTGCTAAGACCCCTTCCATGGCCATTGATGGGGCCTGGGCGAGGGGGGATGGTCTAGAAGGTGACGTTTCGTTAGCGTAGGGGCAAACCACCTCCGCAGTAACAAACGCTCCTTAAAAGTCTAGGCCAAAGAAAGGAAACTTTAGTCACGTTTCCAGGGAGCTGCAGCAGCCTTGGGTGGGCTCTGAGGAGGCAAGGAGGGGCTTCGGCATAGTGGCTCGCGGCGAGCGGCCGGCCCCGGGTAGCTGCCTAAAGAAAGGAGCTGTGGCCGCTCCCAGCCTAACCTCAGGCGGAGGTCTCCGCTAACCCAATTTCCCTCTCCTGCAGCGCCCGACAGACTCACAGAAAGGGCTGCAACCTCCAACCTACCCCTCCCTCCAGCAGGTTCAAAAGGAGCGCGTTCCCTCGGGCCCGCCCCCTCACTTCCGGCCTGGAGACCCGTTGGTCCTTCCAGGTCTCGCGATATCGCGTCTTACCGCCTGCCGAGCAGACCCGGCAGGGGTATTCGTCGGTCAAAGGCTTAGGCACCTGTGGGTGTAGATAGGAACGAAGGGTCTTTCCCCGGCCGGTTTTCTAGCAGCACCAACGGGGCTATCAAGGCCACTGGCCCCCTTAAGTCTACTGGGCCCTAATGGTTCAAATAAAGAGCCGAGCGACAGGCAATCTCTTTACACCCCGTGTCCATTCCTGACCGTGGCCCTTGTCGAGTTTTGTAAAAATATTAGTAACTACCCGTTCTAGGTGTTCACTAGGACCTGTTTTTGTTTTTGTTTGTTTTTTAAAACCCTTATTATACAGATGGGGAAACTTGAGGCTCAAAAATGAAGGAAGATGCCAAGGGCCACTGAAAATGATGCGACCCAAATTCGAACCCAGACAGTGTGACTCCAGCTCAAGCCTCATCACCATGGTAGAATAATTTGTGAACAGATTCCTTCCTCCCCCTAGATTCCTAGGGGAGAGCCTAGCTCAGTGAAAAGTGTCCCAGCTTTGGGTTCACAGAGACTCCAGTTTCTATGAAAATCCAGATACTTTCATGCTGTGTGAGCTTGGGCAATTTGCTTAACCTTTCTGAGACTTTTGCTGATAGATGGGGGATAATGATACTTCATTGGATTATTGTGAGTTGGATGTATGTTCAAGGCCTACTCCAAAACAAGCTCTCAACAGATGTGAGCTGCTGCTATTAATAATATTTTATCTCCTTGCATGTTGTACAGTGCTCAATGTGTAGGAGATATTTAATAAACCATAAGTGAGGAGTTTGTGTTGTGGCTCACTGGGTTAGGAGCCTGCCTAGTATCCGTGAGGATGGGGGTTCTATCCCTGGCCTCGCTCAGTGGGTTGGGAATCCAGGCATTGCCGTACACGGCAGTGTAGGTCAAGGATGGGGCTCAGATTTGGTGTTGCTGTGGTGTACACCTGCAGCTGCAGCTCCTATTGGATCCTTAGGCTGGGAGCTACTGTATGCTGCAGGTACACACCCCCACCCCCAAAATCAACCATAAGTGAATGAGTGAATGAATGGAGGGAGAAATGAAGTAAGTCTGACCAGATACCTTGTGGTCTTTGCCTCCAACTCATGAATCTCTCACCCCCTTACCTGATGTGGCTACACTTCAAAGGGCTTGGCGTGGGAAATGACTTCATATTTCCCATTTCTCAAACAAGAGTGCATGTGTGTGAACTTATTATTGAAGCAAGATACAGAAAGGCATACAAATCTTAAGTGCACTCAAATACACTTATAAAATGAACATGCGGTGTAACCAGTCCCTTGATGAAGAAGCAAAACATGACCAGCTCCCAGAATCTCCCTCGTGCTTCCTTCTAGTCACATCTTCCCCCACAGGGGAACCACTATTCTGCCTTCTAATAGCGGAAATTGGTTTTTCTTGTTTTTGTGCAGGATGCAACTGGAATCATATATGTGCTTTTCTGTAACTTCTCAGATCTCCATGTCTCCTTTCTTGCAGTGGCAGTCCAAGAAGCCCATTGGAATTGCCTCCCATTTGGTCAGGGCTACTGCCTGGTGTTCCTCCTCTCACCATCATGGCTGGCCTCTCTGCCTGCCCATGGGCCTATGGCCCCCAGTGCCTGTGGCCCCCTGGCATACCTCACCCTCTCTGAGGTAGGAAGGCATCTGCTGCTGCTTCTCAGCTTTCATAGGGTTCCCATGGTAGAGATATGTGAGTCTCTGATAACCTCTGTCTTTGCCATTATACCCTAATCTTTCCTTCTCCACCAGGAAAGCTCCAGGAGAGTGGGAGATGGGGATGCACTGAGCCGAAAGATGGTCGTGTCCAGCCTTGCACCATTCCAAAAAACACTCTTCTCTCTGCTCTGTTCAATGCACCCCTTCCTCATCCATCAAGACCCCTTTCTCACTCAGAGGGATGAGCTCTTCAGAGCCTCTGCTATTCTTCCTTGTGGTCTGGCATCCACCACAGTCCCTGGCGCACTAGACGTGTATCTTCATGCCCAAACCCCAATTATCATGGTATTGTTCTCTTCCAAAGGATTCCTGATGTCATATAGGTTAAGGGACATGCCTTAAGGGTTCTGGGTATTGTCTCAAGGGGGCAGTGTTGCCTAATACCACGAGACAGCCCAGGCCCTAGCCCAGTCAAGAAGCCCCATTACACAGATATTAACATTAAACCCATGTTACAAATGAGGAGGGTAAGGCTCAGAGAAGTTTAAAGGATTTGTTCAAAACCATATGGCTCATAAGTGGTAAGAATTAGACTTTGAGAGTGCCACTTTGTAGGAGGCCTAGAAAGCTGGGTATCTCCTGAAGACAACTATTCAATAAGTCTAAAATGGACTAGATGCATAGATAGTTTACATATTTTTCCACCTAGTACTCAAAAACTTCCGGGAGATGAGTGTTTTTATTTCCATGTGGCAGATGCAGAAACTGAGGTCCAGAGAAATTATTTTGCCCAAGGCCACAGGGAGAGTGAAACTCAACTCTCAACCCATATACTTACCCCCAAACCCTGACTCTTTCATTCTCCCTGAGCCACACTAAGCAGAAGGATTTTGACAAGTGCAGGTATGAGTGGTCTACATGAGTAGGATTGGACAGTGAGGGAACATTCCAGAGAAAGCAAAACATGGACCACAAAGGAACCCTTTTGATTTTCTATTACCATGGAACAAACCACCCCCAAATTTAGAGGCTTAAAATAACAATTTATTATGATCTTGACAGTCCTGGAGGACACTCAGCCGGGCAGTTCTCACTTGGGGTCTCTTACGCAATTAGAGTCAACTGAAGGCTCAATCAGGCTGGATATCTAAGACAGCTTTTTAAAATCACATGTCTGGGAGTTCCTGTTGTGGCTCAAAGGTGACAAACCTGACTAGTATCCATGAGGATGTAGGTTCGATCCCTGGCCTTGCTCAGTGGGTTAGGGATCTGGCATTTCCATGAGCTGTGGTGTAGGTTGCAGACACAGCTTAGATCCTGCATTGCTGTGGCTGTGGTGTAGGCCGGCAGCTACAGCTCTAATTCGACCCCTAGACTGGGAATTTCCATATGCTGTGGGTAGAGCCCTAAAAAAGACAAATAAATAAATAAATAAATAAAATCGCATGTCTGGCATCTCATCTGAATCGGCTGGAACAGATGGGCACTATCCAGGAATTTCTCTCTCACCACACAGCTTTTCCATGTGCCTTGTTTAGATTTCCTCATAGTATGGTTGTCTCAGAGTAGACAGACCTCATACATGGTGGCTGGCATTCCCCAAAGTAAACATTCCAAGAGGCTGAGGCAGAAGCTGAAAGACTTCTTATGACTTGTCTTTGGGAGTCATGCAGTGTCACTGCCACAGCATGCCATCTGTGAACATGAATCACAGGGCTAGCCCGGATCCAAGGGGAGGGGACAATACATAGGTTTACATATTGGGAAGCGTGATTCAACGGGGATCATCTTTAGAGATCAGCTGCTACAAGGGGCTGAGGCAGGAAGGATCAGCTCAGGAGGGTGACCAGGACTGCATGTAGCCCTGCTTCAGTGGAGCACAGTGTGCAAGGGAGAAAAACTGGAAGGGATGGTTTGTGGCAAATGGTGGAGGGCTTCAGTGACACACTTAGGAACCTGTATGTGGGTACACACTGGGGTCTTAGGCTGCCCAGCATCTGACCTTCCTTCCTGGGTTAGAGTACCCTCCTTAGTGGATGTCTCAATGAGAGGTCAGATACTTGCTCCCTTGACCCCGTGAGCTGTGGTGTAGTTTTGCAGATGTGGCTAGGATCCCGACTTGCTGTGACTCTGGTGTAGGCCAGAGGCTACAGCTCTGATTAGACCCCTAGCCTGGGAACCCTAGAAAAGGCAAAAAGATGGAAAAGAAAAAAAAAAAAAAAAGAGTGTGCCAAATCAATGAGCCCTCTCAGGACTTTGAATCTTTCACAAGTGACCCAAGGGAGCAATGTGGCTGTTTATGATTGATCCTAGAGGCGGCATCAGCCAGTTCTCAGGGTAGTGGTCGCTACTTGAGAGACAGCCCCCAGAGCCAGGGGAAGCACCCTCCTAATCAGGTTGCTCCTGGGCAAGACCTGATTGAAGTTCTGGCCGCCTGGCATCTCTTGATTCCTGCCTATTTCCTGAGCCTGGTTCTTTTGTGTGTGTGTGTGTGTGTGTGTGTGTGTGTGTGTGTCTTTTTGTCTTTTTAGGGCTGCATCCACGAGCCTACGTAGGCCTGCGTCTGCAACCTACATCACAGCTCATGGCAACACTGAATCCTTAACCCACTGAGTCAGGCAACCCTGAAACCTCATGGTTCCTAGTCAGATTCATTTCTGCTGTGCCATGATGGGAACTCCTTGAGCTCTTGAGGCTTCCTGTCAATTCTGTGAGTTGCCTGATTCTAGTAAATTCCTCTTCTACTTAAGTAAACCAGAGTCCATTTCTGCTCTTTGTAACTCAGAACCAAACTGGTATAAAGACCTATTGAAAGCTTAAGCCAGAGGAAATGACATGATCAGAGCACTTTATGGGAGAGAAAAATAGAAAAATCTGACAGAGATGGATTGAAGAGGCAAGCTGGAAGGCCATTGTGATGTTTGAGGTGTGCGATGAATAGCAATATTGACAGTGCCACAGTGCCGATGGAGTGGGAGAATGGGCAAGTTTTGGGCATGACTGAATATGGAAAAGAGAAGAGAAGGGAAAGTCAAATTGATAGGATTTTTATGCCTTAGTAAGTAGGAAGATGATGATGTTACAAAGAGAAACAAGAAAGCCAGGGAGACCTAGTTTGGAATTCATTCATTCATTTAACATGTACTAGATGCCTGCTGTATGCCAGGCAGTGTTCTAGGTAGTATGGAGACAGCAGTGACCAAGACAATAGTCTCATTCCTTAAACTCACAAATACATACATTAGATAATGAAACCGCCTTAGTAAAACTTTAGTTTGTGGTGCCACAGACACACAGCAAAACATGACTTCCTGGGACTTCCCTGATGGCTCAGCAGGTTAAGGATGTGGCATTGTCACTGCTGTGGCTCAGGTCACTGCTGTGACATGAGTTCGATGCCTGGCCCAGGAATGTCCTCATGCTATGGATGCGACCAAAACCAAACCAAACAGGAGTTCCCATTGTGGCTCATCAGTAGTGAACCCAACTAGGATCCATGAGGATGCTGGTTTGATCCTTGGCCCTGTTCAGTGGGTTAAGGATCCAGTGTTGCCATGAACTGCAGTGTAGGTCACAGACTCAGCTCAGATCTGGCATTGCTGTGTCTGTGGTGTCAGCTGGCAACTGCAGCTATGATTCAGCCCCTAGCCTGAGAACTTCCATATGCCTCGGGTGCGGCCATAAAAAGACAAACAAAGTGACTAGCCAGCAGGCAGAACTTCAAGAAAGATCCTAGGAAAGAAGACTGGGCCTAAAGACAGATTGGTAGTCTTTCCCAAAGACATTCATTCATTCACTTATATTTATTGAGTACCTGATATGTACTCAGTACCATTCTTTACCATAGAAATACAGCAAAAAGAAAAGAAAAAAGAAAAAAAAGTCTCAGCTCTCATAGAGTTTTCATTATGGAGTGCAGAGGTACACAGTAAAAAAAAATACAAATATGTCAAATATGTGATGTGTACTCTGAAGAAAACTAAAACAAGGTAAAGGAAGAGGAGCTCTGCTCTTTTAAATAGGGTTCTCTGCGAAAGCTCACCTTGGAAGGAGATATTTAAGCAAAGTTCTGCATAAAGGGAGGCAAGATCCATGTGGTTATCTAGGGGAAACCTATTTCAGGCAGAGAGAATAATAAGTCCAAAGGCCCTGAGATTGGACAATTTGTATTGTTCAGAGAACTGCCAGGAATCCACTGTGGCTGAAGCAAAATGGATAAGGGCAGAGTAGAAGGAGGTGAGATGAAGGCGGTGGGGAGCCAGATCTTATAGGTCCCTGCAAGTACTTTAGCTCTTGTTCTTCATGAGTTAGGAAGACTGGAGAATTCTGAGTGGGAGAGGTGAACTGCATGATTATTAACACATTAAAAGCATCACTCTGGCTGGTGTATATAGACTAGATTGAGGAAAGGTGTAAGGACAGAAGCGGGGAGATCAACTAAGAGATAACTGCAGTCATTCAAGGCATGTTATCCTGGTAACTTACACTACCATGGTAATGATGGAGGAGGTGACATGTGACCAAACTGTAGCTATAAACTGAAGGAGAACCAACAAGATCTGCTGATGGAGTGGATGTGAGGTGTTAGAGAAATAAAGGAGTCCAACGACTCTAGAGTTTTCAACAGGAAGATCAGTTGACATTTACTGATTAAAAAGGGTTGAGAATTACATTTAAAGCTTCAAGAGAGAGTAAAGTTGTTTCCAGCATTCCTTCTTGCCTGCCTTTCTGAATAGTTTGGTTAAAAAGCCATGATGGGCCAACAAAAGTCAACCATCCATTTGGGGCAGAATGAACATTGGGCTGGCTTAGGTTATCAAGGCCAAGATGGGAGAAGACAATATCTGTAATTGGAGTGGAGGGGGCAGCAGCAGTGGCGGCAGGAAATAGGTTACTATAGGGATTGACCCAGCAGAACAGAAGAAAGTAACACAAATAAAAAGGGAGAAAATTCAAATAAATCCTCTGGTGTTGGGTGGAACTTGAAGGTATTGTGTGAACTTGTGGTTTTATACATAGATTGATAAATTATAGATAGATAATATGTGTGTTAATCATACATAAACTTCCTAGCACTCTCTACTAAGAAGCCTGGAAGCAGTGACAGCCCAAGAACAATGAGCACACCTGGCGTGCAGATCTTGATTTCTAAATATCATTCCCCATTAAAAGAAACAAAGGTTCCTGGGAGAAATGGCTGATTGTAGGACTTGAGCAGAGAAAGTAAAAGACGAGCCTGGAACATCTTATTGTGCCAGAAAATAAGGAAGTACTCAAAGAATTATGGTGACAGAAGCCAGCTTGGCAGTTGGCCGAATCTGGGAAATTCTAAGCATCAAAATGAATAATGAAGCAATGAGTAAAACACTCACATCTGTAATACTGCTGCCAACAATGCATAGCTCAAATATAATCATGACGAAACAACAGATAAACCCAAACTGAGGGACATTCTACGATACAATAGATCTGTAATATTCTAAATAATCCTGGTCGTAAAAGTAAAGGAAACCTTAGGAACTGTCTCAGATTGAAGGAGATTGGAAAGACATGCTAAACCAGATGCAATGAATAATTCTGGACCGGATCCTTTCATCATTAGGCCAATTGATAAAAGTTCAGTAAGGTTTGTAAATTCGATAGTATTAATGCATTGATGTTAATTTCCTGATTGTGAGCATTGTGTCAGGTTATGTGGGGGAATACATGCTGAAGTATTAGGGGCGATGGAGCGTCATATAGACCACTTATGCTCAAGTGGTTCAGGGATGGGGAAAGTTCTTTGTACTGTTGCTATAACTTCTCTATTACACCAAATAAAAAGAAAAAAGATAAAGGAAATAATGAATAGAATCCCTAAGGCAGTGGAGAATGAGAGGAGGGCCAGGCAGTGCAACATCGAACATATGGACCAAAAGGTTGAATATGTCTAAGGAGAGGACAGTTAATGATGTGTAGTGTTGCAAAGAGATCGAGACTGAGAAAAAGGTATTAAAATTATTTTCTATATCATTAATCACGAGGGCATCTTTTTACACATGCAGTACAACGGAAAATAAATCAGCTATTCCCATTCACAACAATGCTAGATGCGCATTTGGATTTGAGGACCCTTCTAACAGCTTTTCAGGTTCCCCGGGCCCTGAAATTTAGAGGTTGGAGTTCTGATTCCAACAAATCGTTAGAATTTTAAGAAGAAACTCCCAATTTCAAGCATAGTAGCTCTTGTCAGGAGGTCACCCTGGTTCCTAGTTTTGAAAGTGTTCTTTTTTAAATTTAACATATTCTGATGATATAAATTGATGCCCACATTTTGGGCAAAAAGATTCTGGATATGGAATTATTATTGCACCCAAGTAGTACATGTTCATTATAGATAAATGAAAAATGGAGATAAAATACAGACAAAATTTAAACAACCTATAATTCCATCATCCAAAAATAGTTTCTGCTCGCACTGCTGCCTATTTTAGACTTTAAAAATGCAAATCACAACTATAATTTTTGTTGCAATAAAGGAGGGAACCTTCCCTGTGCTATTTTGTATGTTACACTCCCTTCCTAGGTACAGAGCACTCAGTCTCAGTCCCTCAATATACATCAAACTACCTCATTTTTAAGGGCGCTGCAAGGAATTCCGTTGAGCAGATAGGCGACGGTTTATGTAATCGAGATTGCATGCAACCGAGATTGCACTGCCGCACTTGCCCTTGAAGCCTGGACTACTCGAAAAGATGGGAGGTTGGGGAACAGCTAAGTCTCCAGACAAGGTTTTTTTTAAGCACGAAGGGATGGAGGAAAGAGATTACGGTCCCTGCGGGCGGAAGCAAAAGGCCTGAGTAGTCGGATTTGGGAGCGACGTGAGGCAGAGAGCTGGTTGTAGCCAAGTGCAAGGGGCGCCGAACAGGTGGAACCTGAAACCTATGGAACTGAGCGAGACCCCAGGGCGGCGGCCGCAGCGGGCTGCAGAGGCCCGAAAGCTAGTGTACCTCCGCTCCGCACCAACAGAGGGCGCTTGGTCCACAGCAGTTCGAAGTGGGCGGGTCCCAGCTGCCGGCCAGATGTGGACACTGGAGACGCTAGCTCTACCCTAGCCCCTGCAGACCCGCAGGCGGAGGGAGAGGGAAGAGGGATGGCATGGGGCAATGGTGGCGGCAGAATACCCCACGGCGCTGCCCTGCCGGCTCCTAGACTGCCTCGCTTTGTTGGGGTAGAAGCGCAGGGGCCTCCCGCCCAGAGGGGGCGCCGTTTTCTGATTCCAAGAAAAGTGCGGTATGGGCTGGCAGCGGCCCTGGGACTGGCTCAGCAGGACAGAACTGGGTCCGCAGGGCGGAGCGTCGGGCCAGGAGCGACCCAAGCGACTGTCCGCGGCGGGAAAGAGAGCCGGCCTTGAGGGCTTTGAGTTCTTGCGTACTCAGACGCTTCGGAACACACACACGCACACGCACACACACCCCCTCACACCCTCCTTGCGCTCTTTCTGCCCTGGGTGCCTTGTGCATTTCAGGAGGGAGAAGCTGAGGCACAGCAAGACAGCACCGAATAGACCCCTCCTCCTCATATGATCTGGAGAGAGAAATTGGGCTAGAGGGCCGCAGCCCGAAGCTCCAGTTAAGGACCCCTGGCCGGGGACAACCCCAGGGACCCCTACCCCGTGACCGGCCTGATGTCCCCACCCTCAGCCGCTTCCCAGACTCCGGAGTAATCAGCTGCTGCGCGCTTGCTGTAATTGGCGGTGCAGGCCCAGCCCGACAGAGGACACGCGGGCGGCGCAGGGGCGGCCGAGGGGCTTAATTGCAGGGCTTCTGGTCGCAGTCTGGGCGCAGCTCCGCTTGGGAAGGTAGGGGGTTGACACTTAGCTCGGTGAGCAGGGCCGCCAAGGAAGCCAAAAACCTTCGCGGTGGGTACTCCGGGTCCCTTCCCCGGAAACCCGGTTGAGGGGCTCGAACCCCAGCGAGAGAGAGAGGAAGGAGAAGCGGTACCTCTCCGGAGAGCTGGGAGTTGGGGGGCACATTCCAAACTCCCCATCGCAACCCCAGAAGCCCTGGTGTGTCTCGTCCTAGACTCCTCCCTCGTTCTGACCCTCCCCCTCCCTTTTCTGCCGCCCCCGTCACCCCCCTTCTCGTATCCCCAGGGCGCTCCCACCCTGGGGAAGAATGTGCCCTCCTAGCGCACCCTTGCCATGGTAACGGCACACCCCCACCCCCGCGCACCGCAGCGGCCTGGCCTGGCCCAAGGGCGGCAAGAAAATGGGGGTGGGCGCCTCCCAGCCCTGCGGACACACCTCGACTGCCCTGGTTGCCACAGCAACCGGGGGCGTTTGGAAGTGCGCAGCCGCGAAGTGGCAAAGGGCTCTCCTAACCATTCCTCACCCCTCTAATTCTAATCCACCAGCAGAGGACCTTGGCTCCTGGGAGAGACTGCCACTCCCCACCTTCAAGGACAAAGTCCGGACAGGGATCATGGGGCGTCCCAGCTTCCACGCGGGACAAGTCTAGGAAGCAAAGGCAGCCGGAGGGCCCCAGGCAGCCTGGAACTTGAAAAGGGATCCCCCTGTCACCAGTCGGGCCCCCTCCCCCAGCGAAGCCCGAGGGGGGCGCTGGCAGCAGGAAGCCAGGGAAGGGCCCGGAGGCGCGCAGGCCCCACAGCAGAGCAGTGATTACAGGGACCTGTCCCTCCCGCCCCCGGCTCCCACTCTCATTAAGTCATTTTTTCCCCTGTTGGAAAGTCCCCTTGCCTTGAGCGCAGGGGTTGGGGCGACCGCAGGCAGCTGCCGGCAACCACATGAGAAGTGGGGGTGGGAGGGGAGGAGGGAAGCAGCGACTAGGGCCTGGCCAATCTCCAGCCTGGAAGGCCCCCCTGCCGGGGGGCTAACTGGGGGAGCATTAATTCGGGGAAAGGCGAGGGAGGGCCTGGATGGCCCTGACCTTGCTTCTCGTCCACCTGACCCTCCTACAGCTACCCAGGCTCTACCTTTGCCTCTCCCCTTCTCTTTTTTTCAACCCCGGAAACTTGGGCAACTGAGAAGCAGGATGCCTGGGTTCTGATCCCCACCCTAGTCTGGCTGCCTCTCCCTGACCCTTGACCCCACCACTGCCTGCTGATCTGTCCATCACCTCATTGTCCGTTGGTTCCCTCCCTTCCCTTTGGGACCATCCGGGCTCCATTAGACCGTGCTATTTTTCCCTCTTGCAAGGAGGTGGCCCAGTGTCCATCAAGATGAAAGGTGTTGGGGTGAGGAAGGCTTTCTCCCCCTCTGAATCTCTGGTCCACCTTCTGTTCTCATTTCCAAATCTGAACCTTGGTTCTCTCCCAGCTGTGGGCAAGTTCATCCTCCCACTTACCTCCACCAGCACACTTTATTTCAGCCCATTTCCCCTATTTCCAATCAGCGCATTGCTTTCTGCCTCATTCTTCAAGCAGGATGCATAAGCCTAGTGCCTCTTGGACCCCATTTTCCCACCCCTTCTCTCCCTGTAGGGTTCTTACCAAGTGTCTGATGTGTCAAATGTGGGGTCCAGCTTTGGTCCTGACTCTAGTCAGCTTCTGGCCCAGAGAGAGGATGGGGAGTGGGCAGCATCCTATTTGTTCCTTCCCCAACTTTTCCTCTCTTCCTTTACAGGTAAAGCTAGCATTTACCCAATCACCATGGCTTGACCTGACTGCACCATGTCCCCCACAACCTGGTGTCCAGCCCCTGGCCCCACCCCACGCCCCACCCCTCTCTCAGAGGTAGCACTCGGCAGAGTTGTGCTCCTGCCTCATTATCCCAACCCTCATCTTCTATCTCCCATCTTCAGTCTCTACCCCACCCCACCCCACCCATTCTAAGTCTGGAAGGCAAAGGAGGCTGAAGCCACAGCTAATGCTGCAGTGGACACTGCTTGGGATTGGGGGGGTGTATGTCCCCCACTCCCACCCCCTGCCGCCTTCATTGTCCCTCCTTTCCCTCCTCCTCCCTGAAATGAGAGGGAGGAAGGAGGCAGGGGAGGGGGGGAGCGCTCTCCTGGGTGAACAAGAGGAAAGGAATGAGGCAGGTGTGTCTGGCTGCTCCTTTCTAGCCCTCCTCCCGGGGGACTCTCACCCGCCTGCCTGTGGGGCTATCTTTGGGGGATGGGGAGAGAAATCTGTCCCCCACAGAGGCACAGAGCTGAGCATGTCGAAGGCCCTGCTGCCTTAGGCATGTCTGGGAGCTTCCTGGGATGCAAGCGACTGGAGGGAAGGGAGCTGAAGGCAAGCTAGTGCGGGCAAGTCTCCCAGGTGGTGGACCTATAGGATGCAACACTATGAGAGTCTCCTTTCCTTCCCGCCTCTACCCAGGGCTAGGGAGACATCAGTCAGGACCAGGGAAGTATGGGGATGCGTATAGGCTGGCAACTGGGAAAAGGAAAAAGACTTCATCCCCCACTGGTTCAGAGAAGGGTGCCATTCCAGGGTAAACTGAGGCAGGCAGCAGGACCCTGTGGGCAGCAGGAAACCTGGATGAAGTCAGTGAAGTGTTCGTGCCCTGAGATCCTGACCCCAGCTTCCTCTCCTCTGCCCTCCTCCTCAAGGGTCTGTTCCAGAAAAACATCAGATCTGAGAGCCAAGGAGGGTGCAATGCTAGACCCAGGCTGCCAGCTCAGCAGTGTTCTTTTGGGGGTATAGAGGTAAGTCTGGCTGACTTGCCAAGGGGCAGCCTGAGCTGGGGATCTAGAGGCACAAGAGACCCAAGAAGAATGCCCCCCACCTCCAGCCTTACCGATATACCCCACCTCCCCTGCCTGGACCCCGAGAGACCAGAAAGCAGACAGTGAGTCTCCAGGCCCTCCCCACCACCCTCCTCCCAGCCGCACCTCCTAGCCCCACCTGCTCCCTGGGGCGCTGGGCTGGCTGGGTTGAGCTGGGTCTTGCCCAGGATTACTCCTCTCAGAGTGTCTCCTGTCTCTGCCGACGGGTGCTGCTGGCCAACACTCGTCCTGGCTTGTGGCAGAGAGCTCAGGCACAAGGTGGACAGCCAGAGCGCTGGCATCCAGGGCCCCTGATTCAGCCCCTTGCCCAGTGGCTTCCCCACTGCCCCCATCTAGTCCAGGCCTCATCTATGGTTTGAAGATGGCTGTGGTCTCCCAACTGGCCCCTTGCTGTCAACCTGTCCCCAGTCATTCAGTTTCCTAGACCGCAATCCACACGAGAATCAGACCATAACACTCGCCTGCTTAAGACCCTCTGAAAGGTCCTATTCCTCTTATGTAAAATCCCAATTCCTTACCTCTACCTGGAAGGACACACATCATGTAACCCTTACCCCCCACCCCTCTGCCCCAGCCAGCTCTTCTCCTGCTTCTCTGTCCCTTGATTTTGTCACTCCAGTCACACAGGCCTCTTTGCCGTTCCTCCTGAGATCTTTCTGACATCAGAGCTTTTGCATTCGCATGGTCTCTGCCTGGAAAGCCCTTACCCTCAATCAGTGCATGGCTCTCCTCATCATGCAGGTCTCAGCATGAGCATCACAACTCAGAGAAGTCTTTCCCCACCAGTAGCTTTATCTAAAGGGACCCCACTCCCCACGAATCGCTCTACATCTAGCACCTTGCTTTATTTTCTTCACAGCACATAGCAGTGTCTGAAATGACCTTGTTTGTGTCTTTACTTGTTTATTGTCCATCTTCCCCAGCCAGAATGTAAACTCCAAGAGGGCAGGTGCTGAGTCTCTTATTCACTTCAGTATCCCCAGCACCTCTCAGCCGGCAGAGTGCCAGGCCACAAAGAGTGCAAAATAAATATTTGTTAAATGAATGATGAGGGGCAGAGGCTGGTGGGGAGTGTGTTTGAGGCCTCTGCAGAATCACTTCAGCTCAAGGATGTCCATTTCTTTGTAACCCTCCTCCCCCTGCCCATCAGCTTGCATTCATTCCCTCCCACTCCTGGGAAGGGGTGAAGGGATGGAAGCGGATGCCTGGCTGCCACTGCCCTAGAATGTGGGACCATCCCCAGCCCAACAGAGCTGTCTGAGCTTGGGGCAGAGAGCTGGAAGGCAAATCAATCTTGGAGTCCAGAGAAGTGAGTTGGGTGGGAGTGGGGGGTCCTGGCAGGCCGGGACTGCCTCTTGATTGCAGTCTTGAAGGCCTTAGAGCTGGGAGGTTCCTATAAGATGTTGCGGTTCAACCTCCACTTCCAGGAACCAGGACGACGCTGCCAGGCCAAGATCGCCAGTGAGAGCCGCAGAGAGCGAAGCTGTCGGCTCACTTGCAGACGCTGACCCACTCGGTGATGCGGCACTCCTCGCAGACCACGAAGCAGCACCAGTGGAAGCGGCAGTGACAGCGCTCACTGCGCGTCTGGCGTAGGATGTTGTGGCCACGGCCACAGCACATGCTGCCACAGCCGTCGGGGCCCGCACTGCTCTTGTTGCACAGGCGGCCCACAGTGCCCGCCGAGTCCAGACGCGGCTCCCGTTCGCAGAAGTCGGGGGACTTCTCGAAGTAGACCAGGTCGGCGGGGCTGGCGCGGCGCCGTGGCCCTGGAACGCCGGGGGCCGGCGAGGGTGCCCCCGCGGGGCCCGGCTCCAGCTGGCCGCCGTTGCGGTTGTGCGGCCGGATGAGCGTGGCGCGGTGGAAGCGGCTGCGCAGCAGCGCCCCCACCGCGCGGAACTCAGGCGTCACCTGCCAGCACGTCTTGAGCTGGCAGCTGCCTGACGTGCCGTGGCACTTGCACTTCCGCCGCATGTTCTCCATCACCGCCTGCGGAGGGAGGCACGGGGAGGGGTGATGCCCGCGGCCAGGCCCATTGCCCTCCTCCCGACGCAGACACTGGCCTTGGAGAATCTCGGAAGGTTTTGAAACCAATGCCCATGGAACAGAGGCAAAAGCTGAAGCCCGCAGTGGATGGATGGGGGGCAGAGCTCCTGAGCCAGGCAGTCAGGAGGACAGTTCTGCCCACTCTTCTGCTGCTCTCCCATTCACCTCCCACCCACCTCCCACCCGGCCAGACCTTGGGGGAATTCCCTCCTTCCCGCTCCAGCCTCCTTTTCCAGCAGCTGCAGGGGGGCCCTTGGGGCTGGAGGCTCTTGCTTCCTGAGGGGGGATCCCAGATCCTCAGGGAAATTCCCTCTCCTCCCAACCCTCGGATGGGGACAAGGAACAGGGGTGTGCTGGCTCCACCTCATCCCAGCCCCAAAGCCTCTGGCCTCACTCCAGGCTGTGAGCAGAGGCTGTCGGGAGTCTGAGAAAGCCCTTTACTCCTCAGCCCTGCAGCACTTTGTAGGGAGCCTGAGAGAGGGCCAGGGGCTGGGGAGACTTCCCCTCTCCTCCTCCCCCATCATGCTGGCTGGGGCTTCTTCTGCCCAATGCTGAGTGCCACCATTCCTCTAGGACACAGTGAGCACCAACAGGGGCCAAAGTCTCTAATACAGAACCAAGGGGAACCCAAAGAGCCAGACCCCCCAGGGCAATGCAAGTGGCGAGAGGTTCCCAGACTTCCAAGGGAGCTAGTTACAGGAATTCAACGTACCCACCCCATGCCCAGCTCTCAGCCTGCCCTAGAGTCTCCCCTCAAAGAGCCCCTTCATGTTATCTTCACCAGAGACCCCAGAGGAAGTTGGCTGCATCCTTCTCGCCCCCTCTCCACTCTCAAACCACAAAGCAATAAATGATCTGGGGCCCTCAAGCAATAGCACCTAAGAGAGGGACCCCATTCCTCCACGTCTTAAAGGGCTCTCTGCAGCTTATATGTGCTGTGGTGTGAGCACCACGTGGAAACCAGCCCAGAGCCTCCCCTGGCCAACAGCTCCAGAACATCTGCTTCCCACAGGCAGCAGCCATTAATTAACCGGTTTAACGAGGAGGAGGAGGCACTGTTGGTATGGGCTGGGATAGTGTTGAAGCTTGGGAAAAGCGCTGCATGGACGGGCAGAACTGGGTGAGAGCTGGAAGTGACCTGAGGGTGGGTATACCTCAGTTTCCCTCACCTATAAGTCATGATGGAAGAGCTCAAACAGCTCCTGGCTTCATGGAAGAAAGTGAACCAGCCTAGGCTGAGAGAAAGGGGAGTGAGATGGAGAAAGTGCCAGCTAGAGTAAGTGGAAGCCAGAAACAGGGTTTGAGAAGGCTGGCCATGCCTGAGAAAAGGGACAGGGGCAGAATAGCCAGGAAAAGAGGTTGCTGAACTCATGAGGGCTAAGGAGGCATCTTAGTGTAGACTACACTGTAGAACAAAAGGGCTCAGGGCTCAACTGCCAGTGGATGAAACCTGCCTCTGCTACTTTCTCACTAGTTTCATCATCTTAGTCTATCTGTGCCATGTTTCCCATATCTGAACATGAGGCTAATAATAGAACCCTCATCCATAGGCATAAGGATGAAATAGGCTAATGTATAGTAAAATGCTCCAGATAGTGCCTAACACAGAGTAAGCACTCAATAAATTAAATGCAGGCTGTTATTACCTTCCCTTCCTTTTTTCTTTCCTTGCTTCTCTTTTTCTTTTCTCTCCCTCCCCTGAACCTTTATCTACCTCATTTTTTTTTTTGTCCTTTCTAGGGCCACACCCATGGCATATGGAGGTTCCCAGGCTAGGGGTCTAATTGGAGCTGTAGCCACCGACCTACACCAGAGCCACAGCAACGTGGGATCTGAGCCACATCTGTGACCCACACCACAGTTCACAGCAATACCAGATCCCCAACCCACTGAGGAAGGCCAAGGATCGAACCCACAACCTCATGGTTCCTAGTCGGATTCATTAACCACTGAGCCACAACAGGAACTCCCTACCTCATTCTCAAATGAATGACCTTTGAGGTAGTGTGAACATTTGAGGAGAGGGAGAAAGGAGAAGGATAATATAACACAGTACCATAGTGGTCCCTGGGGATCTCCCTTTGCAGGAATCCCTCATTCGGCACAGAAAGTCTGGGAGAGGAGAGGAATCCCAGAAAAGGATATCACAGAATCATGGAACATTAGCGCTGAGTCGGGGTGAGAGCTTATGGGTCGTCCAGTTCAATCTTCTCACTTTATAGGGGAGGAGACAGAGTAGCAGAGCTAGGCCTAGATGCTGAGGCTGGGACTGAAGACTAGAGCGCTCCCTACTGCTCACAGCAAGAAATGAGGGAGCAGGCTGCTCAGCAGGGGGTGAGCTAGTCCAGAGCTGGGGGGGGGGGTGTTTGTTTCATACCAGCATCCCCAGGCCTAGGCCAGAACCTGGCACACAGTATGTCTCCAGTGCATGTTTGATAACTGAATTAGAGGGAGCAATGAGAAAGTTACTGAGTTAGGGGGTGTGATGTGGTCCTCAGAATAGACATAAGCCTGGGGGAGGGGAAGGGTCCTAGGCAGAGGGATCTGGAGAAGGCCGGGGAGGGGGGTGGAGGGGGCTCTCACCTGCCTCCCCACTCGGTTGTTGTGGAGCCTCATGCGCGCATGGATGTCTCTATGTGGCTCCCGGGAGTCCAGAAAGTCTTTAGAGAAGCGCTCTCCGAAACCCACGTCCGGGCTGCAGCCGCCCCACTCCCAGGAGTCCTGCAGGCCGGGGCTGGCAGGGGGCAGGGCTGGGTGCTCGGGAACTCCGTGGCTCAGGCCCTTACCCCGCTGCAGGGCTTCCAGCTGCAGGTGATGCAACTTCCGCCGGAAGGCCTCCTCATCCCCTCGCCGGGATGCATCGCAGCCACAAGCCCTCAGTTTGCCCAGGGCACAGGCATTGGACACCGCGTGCACCACGCCCGCTGCGGAGATGGCGTAGGCGAAGGCACTCTCTCGGAAACCTGAGCATAGAGATGCAGGAAAGAGCTTTTGAGGAGCCTCTACATGCTTTCTCTCTACTCTCCCTGCCCAACAACTCACCAGACTCAGGGGGAACAGGCCCAGTGTCGGGGGGAAATCTGGTGCAAGGGCATGGACTCAAGAGCAGCAGAAATCACACCAGAAGTTCTCCGCACGGGCTGGACCGGGGGAAGGTCGCCCCCTACAGCCCTCCTTTTTGAACTCCTTTCTGTTTCATCAGTGTCACACTTAGCAAGCTCAGAATTTGTGTCTGCATCTCTCCTGTTGGATACAATATATCTAGCATACATTTTGTTTCTTTATTTTAACCATCAGAGACTTAAACGTCTATCTCTCCTGTAATATTTGCCTTTTTTGCATATGCGGTATATGGAAGTTCGCAGTCTAGAATCAGAGCTGCAGCGGCCAGGCTACACCACAGCAACAAGGGATCCATCCGCATCTGTGACTTAACACTGGAGCTCACAGCAATGCCGGATCCTTAACCCAGAGAGCGAGGCCAGGGCCGGAACTTGAATTCTCATGGATACTAGTTGGGCCTGTTATCGCTAAGGCACAATGGGAATTCCTTCCACATTTTAATCTAAAAAGTAAATGACCAGTGATGAAATTCTGGGCCCTAGGAGGTGTTAATGGGCAGAAGGGTAGGTGTGAGGAGCTGGTGTCCTCCTAAAGCTCCTGGCCCCACTGCGTTAGGTACACGGCAGTACATGCTTTGATGGCCAGAAGTGAAGAAAAGAGCCAGCAGAATTTCCCTTTACCCTGTTCCAGAAAATCTGCTCCGAAAAGGCATCGTCCAGCCATTCTGCCTGCCATCAGTCTAGATCAGCTGAAGAGGTTGTTTGGGGGATGCTGGAGGTGAGCCCACCGCCTGCCTGCCATAGGCATACAGTGGTGGGAACACTGACAGGGAACGGTTACCTAAAGCAGATGCCATCCTGAGTTGCTCATGGGAACAACGTCTCCCTGAATAGCCACTCTCAGGGACCCAGGGCTGGTCTACTCTGCTTTCTTCCATGGCATTCCCAGCCTGAGCCATCCTCTGGGCCTGTGGCAGGGGGAGGCCTGCTTGCAGAGAAGGGTCCGGCTGCTGGATCTGCAAGCTGCTTCTATCTTATTCTGCATCTGAGAAAGGACCAGCAAGGGGCAGGTTCTGGCACAAGCTTCTCTGACCAGCTTCTGAACTTGAGAGAGCTCAGGCAGTGGAAGAAACCAACAGCAAGCTCCCACATGAGAAGGAGAATCCACCCCGGCCATAGATGCCTGGGGGAGAAGCCCAGAACCCCACTGGAGGCTGATGACTTGGGAGAAGCCAGAGATTCAGAAGAAAAAGCTCTGGGTCTTTCTACCTCAGCATCAAAGACTAAGAGGACCTGGAGGCCTCAGTGACCCCCAAGAGCCAACCAGGACTGGATAGAGACCCTAACTCAGACCCACCCCTAATGCTCTCCCTCTGCATCACAGGGCCCTGTCCTCCTCTCCCTGCCTAGCACACCCACCCCCCCAAAAGAGACAAGATGTGTAGTTAAGAGTATGAACTCCGGAGTTCCCATTGTGGTGTAGCTGAAATGAATCTGACTAGGAACCATGAAGTTGCAGTGTACAATCCCTGGCCGGACTCGGTGGGTTAAGGATTCGGTGTTGCCCTGAGCTCTGGTGTAGGTCACAGGCTTGGCTCAGATCTGGCATTGCTGTGGCAGTGGCATAGGCCAGCAGCTGTAGTTCCAATTGGACCTCTAGCCTGGGAACCTCCATATGCCGTGAGTGCGGCCCTAAAAAGCAAAAAAAAAAAAAGTCTGAGCCCTGGACCTAGAATGCCTAGTTTTCAAACTTGATTCTTCCATTTACTAGCTGTTAACAGCTATGTAACCTTGGCCAAGTGACTTGACTGCTGTGTCTCAGCTTTTGCATCTGTAAAACAGCGTTATTATTACCTGTCTCGTTGTTCCAAGAATTAAATAAGTTAATACATTTCAAATGCATAGGATCATACCTTACTCATAGTAAGTACTATATAAAATCTCACTATTATTGAGAAGTTCTTTCTGCTGTCTGACTTCACTCACTACTGTTGCAATTTCAGGCTATTGCTCCTTATTCTTGTTTCCCTGAGCAGGCCCAGAGCCTGGCAGCTCACAGCCCACTCTAGAATAAATCACTTGGGCCACTGAAGCCAGTAAAGCAGACTGTTCCTCTCTAGCTTCTCATTCCAGCTCCTGACAGCTCAGGACCTTTTCCATAAGAAGCCGAGCTATGAGCAGACAGGAAGGGACAGCGATTGGGTGGGAGCCTTCAAAGGGGTGCTTGGAATCGGTGGGAGCTGCAGAAGCATAGACACTGCTCTGGGAGGTGCAGCCTAAGGGAAAGGAAGGCAGACTCAAGCTGAGGTGTACACCCTGTATTTATCCCTCGCCTTTTATCTGCGGAATCCTGAGCACTTATTGCTTGTGGAATCATCAGTCTGCTCCTAGGAAAAATGGCTCCAAGGACAAATGTCCTTCAGAAGCAGCCCAGGCCTCAGAAAGTACTCTCTAACACACACACACACACACACACACACACACACACACACACACACACACACACAATGCAAAAGGCGTTTGCCCAGAGCCACAGGTTATGGAACGGGACCCAGCCCCATCTCTATCAGATCCCAGGACTGGCCACTTTCTACTGAAGGACATTTGGCTTTAGGAAAGACCTGCTGCTGAGAAAGAAACCCGGGGAGCCCAGTTTCCAATCCTATGGTCCTGTCTATGCCTGGCACCAGGGAGCTGTGCCGGACCAACCACCATCTTCCAGGCTCTGTCACATTCAAGGGCAGGCCTAGAGGAATCTGGAGAAATGTAGCCCACAGCCTACCTATCCCACGCAGCTAAGGACTCCATCCCATGGCCTCTGGCAGCTGTCATAGCCACGTGTAGGGGTGACCAGGTGGGGCTTGTGTGGTCACCCTCTGTTCCAAGCATTCAGGTCTCAGAGGAGCTAGCCCACTGGGTCTGCTCCCAGCTCCCATTCAGGGCCCCAGTTTCGGTCCTGGCCCCGACTGTCTGGGGCAGATGAAGGCACTGTGCCATCTGGCCAGCTGGAGGGGGAGAGAGGGGTGGGGCCTTGGCCAGCTGGGCTGCCTGGAGCATGGTGGAGGGGGGGCTCGTTAAAACGCACAATTAGCCGCCCTGCCTTTGATCTGGGACAGGGACTGCCAGCATCTAAGTGGAGTCAGCTGCTGCTACAGGACAAAGCCAATGGCCAGGAAGGGGCTGGGGGAGGAGGTTTGGAGGGCAGGGAAGTGAGGAGGAGAGAGGATTCAGGGACCACTGGGAACCAGGAGGGGTTAGAGAAGCTTGAGCCCTGCCCATTTGTGTCAAAGAGGGAGGAGAGAGAAGAGGTCTGGTCTCCATTGCCTCCATGCAAATAAGTTGTGTGCAAATTTTCTGCGCCTGCTCATGTGCCTGGAATGAAAGAGAAAGAGTGTGTGTGTGTGTGTGTGTGTGTGTGTGTTGTGTTGTGTGCATGTGGGAACACTTAGGGGGGTGACACCAAATGTAGCTACACGTTTGCACAATCATGGGTAGGTGTGTGTGTGTGCACACACATGTCAGTTCCATTTCTGGATTTCTCCTCCACTGCAGCAGCTCACCTCTGGGCACAGGATAGGAGATCATGGTGGCCTCCTAGTTTTGGAAACAGTATGGCAGGGGGTTGAGTGCAATCTCTAAGGACAGTTGGCCTGCATTTGAATCCTGGCTCTACAGCTCACTTGCAAGCTATGTGACTAATGACAAGTTACCCAACCTCTCTTAGCTTCATTTGTAAAAAGAGAGTAATAATAGGACCTTCTGCATGAGGCTTATTTGAGGATCCTAAAGCACAGATAAAGTGCTTTAGGCCAGTGCTTGGCACCTGGCAAGTATTTAATGGCTAATTTACTGGGTTCCATTAGAATAACAAGACCCTCGGTGATCCTGGGATACATACAGTTGCCTGTGACTGCTTCCTCCCATCTGATACCACCACATAACCCAAGCCTGGAGGCCAGGACATAAAATCGAGGCTCCCCGAGGACAAATGTAAAAGGGAGGTGGGGCGTTCCCGTCGTGGCACAGTGGAACCGAATCTAACTAGGAACCATGAGGTTGCGGGTTAGATTCCTGGCCTGGCTTGGTGGGTTAAGGATCCAGTGTTGCCGTGAGCTTCGGTGTAAGTTGAAGATGTGGCTCGGATCTGGCATTGCTGTGGCTCTGGCGTAAGCCAGCAGCTACAGCTCTGATTAGACCCCTAGCCTGGAAACCTCCATATGCTGCTGGTGCGGCCCTAAAAAGAGAAAAGACAAAAGACCAAATAAAGAAAAAGGGAGGTGGGAGACAAAAGAGCCAGAGCCTTGGAGAACAGAGGCTGGACTCTCAAATGGCTGGCTTCCCTGGGCTGGGAGCCTGGCTTACTGCCCAGCCTCATGCCCCCTCTTCCCACGCGTTCTGAATGGGTCTGGGCCTTAGACAGGGTGGTACCTAAACTGTGTGAGTGCTCCACGACCTGCTGTGTGAATCTACTCCCTGCCCTCCATCAAGCCTCTCTCTCATCCCCCCTCACTCCAGGGCCCAAGTCCCGCCCAAAGCAGCCCTTTCCTCAAATCTCCCTTTGGTCCCGGCATCCTGAGTGAGAGATGGAGGGGTTCACTAGCCCTCACAATGAAGAGCCCCCTCCCTCTAGCTAATGTTCTGTCCAGTGCCTCATCCACCCAGGCACCACCTATGTGGGCTCTCAGAAGAGAAATCTGCAGATACCAGTGCCCTCGGCACTTAGGTCATAGCTGCCACTCACTCTTTCTGGCCCGCTAGGGGCCCCTCTCCCTGTCCCCCAGTCCCCAGGTTCCAGCATCCCCGCATCCCTCTCCTTGGCTAGGTAAAGCCCCATTGTATGCCCTGCTTCCCAAGCACCCCCTCCAGTTGCTCACACACCCTTTCTTCTCTCTCCTACTTGAGGACTCCATCCTTTCGGCCCAACCCAGTGCAGGGCAAGTGACAGGACAAACCTTCTGAACACCTCCTCCCAGCAGTCTCTGAATTTCAAACATGGCAGAGTGCACCTTTAAGAGAACCCCACTGGCAGCTTGGGTGAGAAGGGTCAGCATCCTGATATTCTGCTTTGGGGAAACTGGGCTTCCCTGACCCCACGATGGACAATCATAGCTTGAAAAGAAGGGAGACCAGAGGGAAGATCCAGGCCCAGGGCTGGTTACCACCAAGACTGGCCCCATGCGATTCACATGTAGCTATTCCTTGAGGTGATGGCCCAAGGTAGACCAGGAAAATGACCCTGCAGGAGACTGAATGTGGAGGTGGAGTGAGGGAAGCGCAGCAATGGCGACCCTTGGAAGGGGAGGAAGAAGTGGCAATTTCTTTCTCTCTCTCTTTTTTTTTTTTTTTTTTCTTTTTGTCTTTTTGCCTTTTCCAGGGCCACTCCTGTGGCATATGGAGGTTCCCAGGCTAGGGGTCTCATCGGAGCTGTAGGCGCCGGCCTACGCCAGACCCCACAGCAACGCTGGATCCCAGCCGCATCTGCGACCTACACCACAGCTCACGGCAACGCCAGATCCTTAACCCACTGAGCAAGCCCAGGGATCTAACCTGCAACCTCATGGTTCCTAGTTGGATTCGTTAACCACTGAGCCACGACGGGAACTCCCAGAAGTGGCAATTTCTTTCCAAAAGCCCAGAGTCCCCTCCGAGGAGGGAGAGATGGAAATGAGGTGTCTCGATGGTGGGGCAGAAGTCGCAGAGGTAGGATGGTGTTCTGAGGCCAAAGGAAGAAGCCCAGCCTCCCTGCGGGAGCCCAGGAGCCTCTGCCCCGCCCCCTTCCCCGCGCTGGGCGCCGCCCCGCTCCGGCTAGCCCCGGCAAGTCTCCCCCCTCCACACCTCACCTCTCCCCCCACCGGTCCCCCCCAGCTCACCTCCCGCTTATTAAACTGCAGGTGAACCCAGGAGGGCCTGGCGCCGCGCCAACCCCGCGGAGTTCCACCGCTCCGAACTCGCCCCCAAGCTTCAAAGCCCCGCTGTCCTCCGCCAGCCCGCACCGGCCTCACCCGGGCGAAGCAATCGGGACGCCTGGGTTCACTCAGTCTAAAGGGGACAGGAGGACCAGAGGGAAAAGAGGGAACATCGAGGCCAGGAAGAGGCAGGAAGAGCTAGCCTGGCCTCACCCGAAGCGGCAGGGGTGAGAACCTCAGCGTCTGCCCCCAGTGAGCGGACCCTGGAGCAAACTCCGAGGCCGGAGCGCTGGAGAGAGAATTGGGCTTCGGGGAGCGCGGGTGACCTAGAATCCCGGAGTGGGCTCGGGCGCGCTGCGGCGGCAAGCGCCGGCCGGGCCCGGCGGGGCAGGAGAGATGCAGGGGCCTGTCACTTCGTGTCCACGAGCGCAGCGGCGGCGGGGGCGGCCGGGGCGGGGCGTCGGGCTGGAGTTGGGCCGTGCCGATCGGCCGGGGGTCGCGGGCAGCAGCTCTGGGCCGACGGCTGGAGGGGCTCGGGGAGAGCGGGGCGGGAGGGTGGGAGCGCGGAGCAGGGTGGGGGGCGCCCTCTTTGAGAGGCGCGCGGCTGGGGCCAGGAGCCGTCTGCCGCGGCCCGCGGGGATTAGTTCGCGGCTGCATGCCGCCACACGCGTCGGGCTGGGCTCGGCCGGGGAGAAACAGCGCCCCGGGCGCGCGGGGGAGGAAGGAGGGAGGGCGCGCGGGGGCGGGGCGGGCGGCCGGGGGCTGGGCTGGTGGAGACTGGGGTGGCCCCTGACTTCGGGGTTCCCGGGGGCTGCAAGGAAAGGTTCTAGTGGAAAAGGAAAGGCCCCCGGCTCAGTTCTTCCCGAAGTTGGGGTACGGTAGAACCTGACTCTTCCAGAAGCCTCTGGGCCCCAAGGCCACAGAGTAGAGAAGTACGCCCCCTCCTCTACTGTCAACTGAAAATTGTACAAGTTCCAAGGAGCCAGGTCCTCACACTGTCCCACCCCAGCAACTGAGAGGGAGATGCCCAGCTAGAGCCATGCGGGAGGCGAGACCCGCCATCTTTCCCTAGAGACCTGAGTCAAAGCCTAAGATATCAGGGCAAGAGGTGGGTACAAGCGCAAATGAGTGACAGAACCTCCGGCCATCTCCAGCCCAAGCCACTCCAGGGATTGTCAGGGGGTGGGTCCTGGGGCACCCAGAGGTCCAGGTGGGGAAATGGATAGTGGGCTGCAGCTTCTCTGAGCTGTGAGGGGAAGAGCATTTGGCAGGGCCCTCAGGCCTGCTCAGCAGGAGACAGGCACACGCCCTGTGCCTCTGATTCAGAGACGGTTTTAGGGGTGGCAAGGATGATACAGAGGCTGGTGGTGTACCCCCAGGAGAAGAGCTTCTGCTGAAGTGCAGACATTTTACCTGCCCAGGCTTCCTTCACCTACACCACTTGGCAAAAGGTCCTTGACCCCTCTTCGTGTTGATTCGGGTTACTTCATCACAGGCTTTCCATCCTAAATGCTGTTTACTAGGTAGAGGGTAACTTGAAGCAGGTGGTAATATGGATATTTCCTGGGCCTGAGATATGCAGTGTCAGTGATGGGGCAGGATAGCCCAGGAGTTCTTTTCTCAGGCATGAAACCTGCCATCCTCAGCCCACATAGCCCAGCCTGGACCCACATATGCCCCATGTGTCCGGCCCCCATGGACTTTCCTAGAGCAGAAAAAGGCAGGAGAGCTCTGTGACTGGCAGATGAGCACTGGGGAGGTTGCCAGGTTGAGAGAGCAGATTAGGGGATGGCTGGCAGATAGGTTCTGGAATGGAGGCGCTGAATGGGGTGGGCAGAAAGGTAAGGGTGAGGGGCAGCTACCTCTGCTGAAGATGGGACTCTCATAAGGGATCTTGTTTCGAGTCTCGAGACTAGAGCAGTTCCAGCGCTGGTCCCGGAACTGGTGTTGGCACTCGTGGATGGCGATCTGGATGCCCTGGATGGCCGAGGCAGCCACGTCTGGGTGGCGCACACACACCTCCATCTGCCGCTTGCTCAGGCCAGGCAACGTCAGGCACACAGTGTTGGCGTTGAGGACAGGCTCCTGGGGGAGTCGGAGGCCCAAAATATCGTTGGGTGCAGACCTGCAGGCATGGGGCGCGGGGGTGGGTGAGTGTTTTGCGGGGTTAGGAGGGCCCCATGTAACTATACACACTCTGTCCCGAAGGCCATAATCCCTCTGTTCCAGCCCCTGTTTTGAAGCTTAGGCCCATCGGTATAACCTTAAACCTTCTTTCCTTAACCTTCTCACTGTCATCCCCTCCAATGCAATCCACCCCGCTGCACACCCACACATGCAAATGCACACACATCCGGTATGCCTGCGCACACGGTATTTCATAAGTACATCCCCAGGCATAGATGCTCCCATGCACAGTGTTCCCCAGGAGACCACTCCCAATGGCATGTTTCAGACAGTCGCATTCATGCAGACACACTTCTGCACACACTGAGATGGACACCCAGACGCGGGAACACTTACACACATGCACACTTCATCAGACAGTTATACACGTTCACACGGACCCTCACAAGTACACACACATGTTCATCTTTACAAATGTTGATCCGTGATCCCTCACATTCACACACATGTGCACACACAGACTGCTGTTTACAACACAGCATGCTGGGCTCACTCGATCTCTCACACACACACACACACACACACACACACACACAGAACTCTTCTAGTTGCCATCTCTCATTGACCCCCACCTGGGCTACCCCCTTTTGGCCCCTGCCCCTGTCCCTGCCTGGGGACCATCTCCTGGGGAGCAAAGCAGTTTGAGCTTACTCCTGGGGCAAGGGTGCATCCCCCCAGCATGGCAGGGACTCCAGGATGGCACTTGCTCCCCGACCCCCAACACACACACCTCCCCTGCTAGTAGCCATCACTTTCCTGGGCACTGCCCTGTCTCCTTGGTCTGCCCTTATTCTGTCACCGGTTCAACCCCCCTCCTATGAGGGTACTCTCATTGGTCACCAGCACTTTTCCTGGGACATCATCCCTCCCTCCTTCCGGGGTCTCCTGCCCCAGCACTAGCGCCAGAGGCCCCTGCGGCTGGGGGTCCCAGCTTTGCAGGAGGGCGGGGCATTAAGTGAGGGCTCACCTGGGCACGGCGGCAGCCAGCAGCAGTAGGAAGAAGAGGAGCGCGCAGAGCGCGGGCCGCGGCTGGGGCCGAGGTCGGAGCCGCAGCCAAGGGCAAGGGTGGGTGCTGCCCATCGCGCGCGGGCCGTGATGGGCCAGAAGTGGGGGGCTCACAGCCCGATGGGACCGGCGAGCCAGGGGCAACGGCGCATGATCCTCGGGGGGTCGGGGCGGCTGCCACACACAGCTCCGACTCGGGTCACGGCTCCGGGAGCAGACGGCGCCCGCCTCCCCGCTCCATGGGGCAGCGCCCCCGGGGCACCGCCCTCGGGGGGGGGGGGAGAACGGGCGGGCGCTCCGGGCACCTCCTGGCACAGGGGTCCGGGGAATTTCCCGAACCCCCCCTGCGGCAAGTCCCGGTGCCTCTGGAGGGTAAGGGGGGCCCCGGAGGTGCCGCGGGCTAGAGACGAGAGGCTGGGGTGCCCGGGAGCCCCCCAGCGCACCGCGGTGAGCCTGCGCTTCCGAGGGCGTGAGAGGCGGGCCGGGGGTATGGGGTGGCGGCGCTGTCTGTGCCGGGCCCCACCGGCCCCACCGCCCAGAGAGTGAGCGACTGTCCCGGCTCAGGGAGCTCCGCCGCCTCCCCTTTTCTCACCCCCACCCCCCCCAGTTGAGTGTCTCAGGGCTCTACCCCACGTGACGTCATGACGACGGGGGTGGGGGGGGAAGAGGCGTGTACTGGTCGAGGCCACTGCGTCGGTCCGCTCAGGACTCGGGGTGGGAGCTGCAGTGCCAGGGAAGGGTGGGGGGAGGTGTTGGGGTCTGTGGGATCGGGCACAGGGCGGTGCCAGTGAGCTGGCTCGCTGGGTTGTGTGGGAAGGATTGTGTTACTGCGGGGTGTGCGCGCCTGGCTGAGCCACAGCTGCTGGGGAGCCGTCGCCCCCCAATATACACACCTGCAGGCGCTGGAGGGGAGGGGCTGGCCCCCTGCTCGCCTCCCCACCTCAGGAGGGACTTCCCAGGCTTGGCTGGTGAGGCAGGTGTGGGGTCCTGCAAAGGGGGTTGGCAGCCTCTGGATCTCCCTCTGTTCACTGTGAGACCTTCAACAGGTGCCTCCTGGCCGCTGAGCTTCCTCTGCCTCTTTGTGAAATGAAGTTAATGAAGCCCACCTCATCTAGTCAACTAAGGTGATGGTACTGGAACTCCAGCGAATGCTTGTCGGGAAGCAGAGCACCCTGGGGTGGCACGCCCTGGGAGGAGGAATGAGACTTCTGATCCTAAAAGTACACTTTGAGGTCATCTTATTTCATTAGCTTTTATTTCGCAAGAAAATATTAAGGCTCAGAAAGGGTTATGGCTTACTCAAGGTCACACAGCCAGTGAGTGGAAGAGCTGGAACCAAACCCAGGTGAGCATAGCAGCAACAGTCCCAACACCGAGCCCCAGCCTGCAGATGCTCCAGGTCTTACCTTGGCTCTGTCACCTGTACTTGGTCCCCTGGGAGCTTCCCCCCCCCCCCCAATATCAGCCTCCTGGCTCAGGCCCACTCCTCTCTGGGATCCCTTCCTGTCCTGCCACCCCAACTGAACACTGGCTCACCTCCATATGGGAGGAGTGTACTGGACCCAGGTTAAGTCCGAGAGCCAGAGGACTGGGCAAGGAGGCTCCAGCTTCGCTTTCTTGTTCTAACCTGGGCCCTGAGAGTGAAACCTACTCCCGCTGTAGCCTCGGCATCATCCTCTGTAAAATGGGCACAAGCTTCCCACTCTATACATACACTTCCCTTCCAACCTCACTGCCCCCATCTCTGAAGAGAGCCCCTCCAGGTTTAAGGATAAACGACCAGAGCCTCTAAGACAAAAGGCACCCATTCCTGGAATTGCCCATCCCTGGGGAACTGAAGGAGAGGGGTGGGGCCTCCCCTGTCCCCAGACTGTCAGGTGGTGGGGGCAGCCAGAGCAACAGCAGGCTGACGGCATACTCCCCCCTCCTTCTCCCCATTGCTGCCGGCAGCCACCGCAGCTGTCAGGAATTAAGGGCTTGAGGCTGCTGGGGGTGGGGAGGGGGGCAGTGGGTGGGGGGGGGAAGCAGTCTGGCTGGACAGCAGGAAAACAGCCGGGGGCAGGAAGCAGTCTGCGTCAGCCAGAGCCTTGTTTGACCCCAGCCACCCCCTGCCCTCCCCACTCTCCCTCACCGGGCTGCAAGGATGGGGACAACTTGGGACTAGAATTCGGGCAGGGTATGGGAAGGGGCAGGGCAGGACCAGACTCAACAGAGGAAAGGGACCTGGGCCTAGGGTGAGAGGGGGCACCAGCAGGGACAAGCCAGGCTGGAGAGTCATGCTCCCATTGGCTGCCGGGGAAACTGAGGCCCAGAAAGACTTAGGAACCGGCCCCATATGATAATGGAATGGTCTGTAATCTAGTTGCAGACCCTCTTACTCCCCATCTAGTGCACACACTCGCATCTCCCATGCTTGATGCATCATATGTGTCCCCTGGGGTAGGCGATCATGGGAAATACTGGTTCTGGGCCCCGTGCAGCTGAATCAGCCTTTCCAGATGCGAGGCCTGGGGGGAGGGTCTGCATTTCCAACCAACGTCCTGAGTGATTTTTGAGAAGACCACATTTGGGAAAGTCTACTGACCTGCAGGAAGCCCAAACTGCAGCAAGGCTCAAGCTTCACTGGCACTCAGGCATGGTACTGGCCTGATGTCACGAGAATACAGGAGGGCCCGTCTGGGGTGCCTCTCCCCAACCCAGGTAGGTGAGGGCAGAAGTTGGCATATGGCCTGGGCACGTGTGAAGATGAAGCCCAGAAAGTGTCTGCAGCTGGAGCCCCAGCCCGCTAGGACCCATGCCATGGGCAAGCCCCTATCAGCAGCCTCTAAGCCCCTCCCTGGCTCTGCTCTGGGCTCTGGCCCCAAGCCCAGCCCCAGCCCCCGCAGCCGCCGCGCCTGAGACCACAATTACAGGGGCCACTGGGGATGGAGGAGCACCAGGGATGAAAGGCAGTGCAGAGAATGGTTCCAGCTGTGGCGGCTCTGTAGGAGGTTGCAGGGAACAGAGAGCCAGGGAGGCAACTAGGGTGAGAACAGGTGGGACCCTCACCGCCCCAGCAGAGCCCAGCCCAGGCTCCATCCTGATGCTCGGCTAGGGAAGGTTATCTTCCCGAAGAAGTCAGAGAAGGAGCTCTGGACCAATAAAGGAGCTCTTTGTCCTATTGTCCAGGCCTCAGGGACCACAGCCCGTCAGCAAAGTAAGGGGGAGGAGCCTGCCGCCCCAATCTCCGGACTCCTGTGTGTTTGATCAGCCAAGGGAAAGGGAAGTGCTTCCTGAGTCCTCAGCCTCAGGCCGATCCTGAGCCTTCCTCCTGGCCTCCCCACCCATCTGCCTGTGTTCCGGCTGTTCCTGATGTGGTCACGCACACATCTGGAGCGCCTCTGTGCTCTTCCCCCACCTCCCCGGTCCCACATGTCCCCCACCACTCAGCCAGTGGGGGACCTTGATGGCTCAGACTGTGCCTGGGGCTGAGCAGCTGGATGAGCAAGGGGGGGTCGTGGTAATGGGGGCATTTCTGACTCTGCTTCCAGCCCCCTTCTGAGGCAGCACTGCCAGAGTGCAGAGCCATCTCTGAGCTTGAAGAGGACCAGGGAATGGTCAAAATGATGCCTCCCAGACAGGTCCTCTCACCCTTCACGGAAGGCAGTCCCCAGATTCTCGTTGGACTTGGTCGAAGAAGATGGACGCTAACACGTGAGTGGCAGTTTAAAGACAGCAAGCACTCTTGTGATGTGCTATCAGGCACCTTTACTTCATGATGGGGAAACTGAGGCTCAGGGAGGTCAGCTCACTGACTTGACCAAGGTCAAGCTGGCAAATGAGGTCCTTTTGCACTGCATTGTGCTACTTCTACTGAATTCCTCTTAACTTGATTGGGGTGGTGTCAGTCTCTGCCACTGCCTCAGTTTCCCTCCAGCATCCCAGAGGAGGATGTCCAGCATCACTCGCCCAGTATCAGCACCACCACTTCCAGAACCTGGCAGGAGAGACTGAGAGGCTGGCATTCCAGCCCTAAATCTGGGTAAGCCCAGAGGACTCAGACAGTCTGGAACCCTAGTAGCTTGATCCAAGCTGTCCGTGGGTCTCCTTGCTTCCTTTCATCCTACCCTCTCCTGCCCATGGCTCTCTGAGTTCCCCCAGATGTCCTGCGGGTCCTGTCTTTGGGCCCTATTAAAGGCCAAGCTGGGTTCTGTGCACCCTCTGGTGGCCTCGGTGAAAAGTGCAGGAGACTTCTTAGAATTGTACCCCACCCGCAAGCTCTTGGGAAGGCAGAGCTGTGAATAAAAACCTTATCCTTGTAGTGCTTCATTTTCCCTCCTTGTGGCCCACAATGCTGGTTCCACTCTACCCCCTCAGTAAGATAGCCAGGCCCTCTGAGTCCAAGAGACTCAGCCCAAATTCTCCATGACACTTCCCTGAAGCCCAGGCATTAGACTTGAAGGAGCCAAGAGGAAGAAGGAAGAAAAACCAAGATGCCTCTTCCTTCTCATTGCAGCCTGATACTTCCTCCCCACACAGGCCTCGCTCTGGGGCTCCAATGTGATCTTTAAGGGCTGAGCCTGGCTAGGTCATACAGCCGGATGCAGGGTCCATTGTCAGGGAGGGGAGATGCAGCGGGAACCATGGTTAGAATCTGTCACATCCAGAGGAAAAAAAAAAAAAAAAAAAAAAAGGGAGTTCCCGTCGTGGCGCAGTGGTTAACGAATCCCACTAGGAACCATGAGGTTGTGGGTTCGGTCCCTGCCCTTGCTTAGTGGGTTAACAATCCGGTGTTGCCGTGAGCTGTGGTGTAGGTTGCAGACGCGGCTCGGATCCCGCGTTGCTGTGGCTCTGGCGTAGGCCAGTGGCTACAGCTCCGATTCGACCCCTAGCCTGGGAACCTCCATATGTTGCGGGAGCGGCCCAAGAAATAGCAAAAAGACAAAAAAAAAAAAAAAAAAAAAAAAAGAATCTGTCACATCCAGGATGAGTTCCCCCTCCTTCTGTGTCATTTGAAGAACTCTGCTCTCCTCCCTGGGCTCCCATTCCCTGTGGTCCTAGGGGCTGCTAATCCCAGTCATGATGGTACAACTTCCTGGACACTCTTATTGGTTCAAGAATAGGCAAGTGACTGAAGTTGACCTGATCCCAGCTTCCTTAGGACTTCTGCTGGGAAGGCCATTCTTCTTTGGGTCAGCAGCACTGAGAATGTAGGCAGAGGGCCGCCACATAGAGGAAGTCTATGTGCAGCAGCAGAGAATGATGGCAGTAAGAAGAGAGACAGAGACAGGCAGAAACAAGAGATGTGGGGGTGGGGCTTAGAGAAAGAGATGAGAGAGAAGTGGCGGGGGGGACACCCAATGACATCAATCGTTTGGGCCCCTGGGTTCAGCTGTGCCTAAATTCACCTGGACTTTTAGGTGTAAAATCCATTCATTAACTCCCTTTGGCTTGAGCCAGTTTGAGTTGGGCATATTTATTTGCAATCAGGGCCTGTTCGATGCCTGCAAAACATCAGCTCTTACCTTCCACAGTAACTACCATTTACTAAACACAAACTTGACAAGAGTTATTGCATCAAATGCTGTGTTAAGTGTTTTGCATATCTCAAAAAAAATCCTCCCCACAATTCTATGAAGATATGATGGCTGTACATGCTTGGCCACTGTGCCACTGAGAGGTGGTGGCGTCTGTTTTCCCTTCCCTTGAATTTTGGCTGGTTCTGTGATGTGTGTAAACCAAAAGGGAGTGACAGTGTTATCAGGTAGATTCCAAGGCTGGACCTTAAGAAGAGACTTGGAGATTTTGCCTTCAAGCTTGGCATGGTCTATTTTGAAACCCAGCTTTAAACAAGAGGTCTGACTACACTGAGGCCACCATGTTGTAAGGAAGCCCAGGCTAGTCACATGGTGAGAAGGAGGCCTCTGGAGAAGCTTTGAAGCACTAGACACATATAAGTGAAACTTCTTGGACTGTCCAGCCCATCAGAGCCACCAGCAGAATCATCCAAGTGAATGACCACAGAGAATAATTCTGCCATAAGGAACAGAACCACCCAGCTGAGTCTTGACAAATTCCTGACCCAAAGGATCATGAGAAGTAACTTTGTTGGGGGGAGGTGGGTTGTTTGTTATGCAGCAATGACTAACTGAAACAGGAAGATGTTCCCATTGCCTAGATAAAAAAACAAAGGTTAACATAGCCTGTATCGTAAACTTCTAAGCAGTAGGACCAGTTTCCAACCCAGAGTGCCTGGATCTAATGCTCATGCTGTGCCCTGCAGACTTTGTTTGGAGAGTCAGTCCCCACTGCAGTATTCGGACTCTGGGAAAATGGGGGGCTCTGAATCCTAGCCATCTGGCCATGTCCTCTCCCATTCTCCCTGGAAAAAGATGAGGGCATGAGGCTTAGTTCTGGAGGACCCCAGACCCCAAATTCTTCCTCTGTTCCTTTACCCTCACCATCACTTTTCTGAGAGGGGCTAGAAAGAAGGAAACATGGTTGAATCCAAGAGAAACTTTGGGACAAATTTGCTTCATCTCCCTCTCAAGTGTGATTGGAAATGCCATTCTGGGCAGGCTTTTCAATGTTAATGGAGGTAAAGTTAGGTTTGTTGGTTTGTTTGTTTGTTTTGGTCTTTTTTAGGGCCACATCCATGGCATATGGAAGTTCCCAGGCTTGGGGTCAAATCAGAGCTGTAGCTGCCAGCCTACACCACAGCCACAGCAACTCCAGATCCAAGCCACATCTGCAACCTACACCATAGCTCACAGCAATGCCAGATCCTTAACCCACTGAGCGAGGCCAGGGAGCGAATCTGCATCCTCATGGATCCTAGTTGGATTCGTTACGGTTATGGCTGAGCCAAAGAAGAACCCCCAAAATTGGTTTTGATGGTAACAAAATGTTACTAGTAACATTTTCATTACATGCTCCAGTTTATAAAGTTAATCCTATGGGTTTAGGTGGCCCTGAAAATATACCCTCAAATTCCCCAGAGGCTACACAAACGGAAAGGCAGGGGAAGGTGTCCCACCCTGTTAGAATTAAGACAAGGGCTGAACTGAGAATTGAGTACACCACCAGAGGCTTCTGGGTCTCTTTCCCCAGACCCTCTAGTTCTGCTCCTTTAAAGAGAGATGCTGGGAACTCCCCTTGTGGCTCAGCTGGTTAAGAGTCGTGGCACAGTGGTTAACGAATCTGACTAGGAACCATGAGGTTGCGGGTTTGATCCCTGGCCTTGCTCAGTGGGTTAAGGACGCGGCATTGTCATGAGCTGTGGTGTAGGTTGCAGACGTGGCTTGGATCTGGTGTTGCTGTGGCTCTGGTGTAGGCCAGTGGCTACAGCTCCAATTCAGCCCCTAGCCTGGGAACCTCCATATGCCGAGGAAGCAGCCCAAGAAATGGCAAAGACAAAAAAAAAAAAAAAAAAAAAAAAAAAGAGAGAGAGAGAGAGAGAACCTGACCTAGTGTCGGTGAAGAGGCAGGTTCAATTCCTGACCTTGTTCAGTGGGTTAAGGATCCAGCATTGCCACAAAGCTGCAGCATAGGTCGAAGATGCAGCTTGGATTGAAACCCAGGGAATTTCCAAATGTGGCAAGTGAGGCAGTTAAAAAAAAAAAAAAAAAAAGCTAGTTCTTCCCCAGCTTGCAGAACCAGGCCCTAAATGTGTACTAGGATGAACAAGAAGAATGCCAAGGCAGAGGTTTGGTGTTCTTCACCACCACTGCCAGGAGAGCTTGGTTGGTACGACAGAAGATATGGACTCAGAATGATGAGCCCTGAGATGCTAGTTCTTTCAAAACCATTTCCCTTGGAGTTCCTGTCATGGCTCAGTGGTTAACAAATCCGACAAGGAACCATGGGGTTGCGGGTTTGATCCCTGGGCTTGCTCAGTGGGTTCAGGATCCGGTGTTGCCATGAGCTGTGGTGTAGGCCACAGATGCGGCTTGGATCTGGCGTTGCTGTGGCTCTGGCATAGGCCGGTGGCTACAGCTCCAATTTGACCCCTAGCCTGGGAACCTCCATATGACGAAGGTGCAGCCCTAGAAAAGGCAAAAAGACAAACAAACCAAAAAAACCCATTTCCCGGAGTTCCTGTCATGGTGCAGTGGTTAACGAATCCAACTAGGAATCATGAGGTTGCGGGTTTGATCCCTGGCCTTGCTCAGTGGGTTAAGGATCCAGCGTTGCCATGAGCTGTGGTGTAGGTTGCAGACGCAGCTGGGATCCCACGTTGCTGTGGCTGTGGTGTAGGCCAGCGGCTATGGCTCTGATGAGACCCCTAGCCTGGGAACCTCCCTATACCGCTGGAGCAGCCCAAGAAATGGCAAAAAGACAAAACAAAACAAAACAACCCATTTCCCTTGACACACTCCTTCCAGAGCATGTCCCAGTGGCAGCCTGCAGGAAACCGGCCCCCCTTCCCAAACTGTGCGCCCAGTCCTACTGGTTTAAATATCTTTATTGATACTAAACTCACCCACCCACCCCATAGCCAGCAGTTCTGGGGAGCCCTGCTTCCAGAGGCCCAGAAACTGGCTCTTTGGTTTCCATCTGGGAGCCAAGGAGAGAAAAGGTCTGTAGAGTCTTCCCCAGAGGCCCTCAGAGCGCCTCTCGGAGCCCCCCCGGGGCCCTGGGCCTTCCTGAGCGGGCGTTAAGTCCAAGCACCCCGCCTTCCCCCCTCAGTTTCCAGGAGGCCTGGGAGACGGACTTTCTCCGGGGGGAAAGCGGGCCAAGCAACGCCCCCTGCTGGAGCTCGGAGGTCCGGCAGGTGCCGAGAGGCGGCTCCGCGCGCAGTTTGGGGAGGCCGGTGGCGGGTCAGAGGCAGAGGCTGAGTTCCTTGCGCACGCGGCAGCGGTGGCACTGCACCACACAGCACCAGTGGAAGCGGCACAGGCAGTTCTCCTCGAGCTGCACGCTCTCCTGGCGGTGCCCACGGCCGCAACACAGCAGGTCGCAGCCGCTGAGGTCGGGGGCACTGCTGTTGCAGGCGCGGCCGCGCGTGCCCGGTGAACCGGTGCGCCGGTTGGGGGCACAGAAGTCGGGCGAGTCGGCTGCGTAGAGGAGGTCAGCGCGGCCCGGCGGCTTGAGCGTGCGGACGGCGGGCAGCAGAGCTTTGCCGTCGTTGGTGCCCATGACACGCGAGGCGCCGTGGAAGCGCTCGAGCAGCCGCGCGCCCACCTCGCGGAACGGGGGTAGCTTCTGCCAGCAGGTGCGCAGCGCGCAGGAGCCCGACAACCCGTGGCACTTGCATTCGGTCCTCGTGTGGCTCCGCACAGCCTGCGAGGAGCAGAGGAGCATACGAATGGAGACATCGGGAAAGGCCCAGAGGACCGACAGAAAATAAGATGGGGAGGGTAGTGGGTGGAAGAAAGGAAAGAGCAGCCCCAAAATGACACAAAAACCCAGAGATCGCAAAGTGGAGAGGAGGAAATCAAGGGACCAACAGTCCAGAGAGGAGGAGGAAAAACAATGGGGGAGGAGAAGTGGGGAGTCAGGGGACACTTTGCAGCCAGATTCCAGGATCCAAGCCAGGGAATGGGGGAGAAAGCAGAATGGACAGCACTGGGCAAGAGTCTCCCTGGAGGGAGGGGGGATGTGGCAGCTGTCGCACCCTATTCCTCCTGCCAAGTAGGGCCCCTCATTCCTGCTCCTCAGGGCCCCAGGCAGAGCAGGCTGCCTGGGCTCTGTCTCCACCACCCCTCCCCAACCCTCTCCAACAGGTATGTGGGCCTGTCTGGACATTCCTCTCCGGTATCAGCCACCCCCTACCCAATGCCTCAGGCCAGAGCCCTAGAAGACATAGGATGTGGAGGGGTGTCCCTAACACACCCCAGAGCTGGTGCAGGAGAGCACAGGAGAGGACAGAGGGTGCCAGCGAGCCCTTTGTGAATGCCCTATGAAGAACTGGAACCCAAGAGTCCTGCTCATTATTTGCTATTTATGTCCGAAGTGGGGGGAAGTGGGGTCTAAGACTCCCAGCCCCACCAGAGATTTATGGGGTCAGACGCTCCAAGAAGATCATTTCCAAAGCTCAGAGTGCAGGGGCCAACCTGATCTGCTGGGGACAGATCTATGTCCCCACCCCATTCCTGCCGTCCCTTCTCTCCCCCCTCCCCACCCCTTCCTGGAAACACCTGACCCAGACTACTTCTTGTCCATAAACGGGAGATCCTGGGGCCTCCTCATCACACAGGGAAGGGGAGAGGCAGGGACTGGCCTGGGGTTGCCCAGCAGCCAGCTGACAAGTGCCCAGTTTCGGTCACAGATTTCCTGGCCTCTGTCCGATGGCCTCTTACCACCAGGATCTACTCCTTGTCCTTCACTCCTTCCTAAGCCCATTGCCCCTTGGGCCTGTTCTCATCCCTTTCCAGCCTCCCTTACTTCTCCGGGCTCCCCTTTGCAGACCCCATACCTTTACCCCGCTTCTCTTCCCCAGCTTTGTCTCCCTCCTCTGCCCCAGCCCTGGCAGCCTGCTCTCTACCCAGCCCAAGCTTTGCCCCACCTGTTCTGTCTCAGAGGTATGTCCTCCCTCTCTGAAGTCCCTAAAGGCCCTGAGTCCTCTTCCCTGGTCCCCTCCCTACTCTGTGCACTGGGCCCTCCCAGGCTCCCCAAGTGACTCCCTCTTCTAGGCTGGCCACTCAACCTCCCACATGCCCAATCGCACCCCTAGCCAATCTTCCCGAGGCTCCGCCCCCCTGCTGGCTCCGCCCACACAGGAACAAACTCCTACACACACACCCTCACTCACACCTTCACCTCCCCACACCCTTCCACAAACTCGCTCCTGTGCATATACCACACTCTCCCACATCCTTTCAAGCCCAACCACCCACACATTTGCACACACACACACACACACACACACACACACACACACCTACACCTCTACATCCCTGCCCAGACTCACCAGCCTGCCTGCCTCGTTGTTGTGAAGTTGCACCAACGCACGGATGTCACCACGTCCCCGCTTGTGCTGCGCGTCCATAAAGAGCCTCGACTTCTCATCCCCGAAGTCCACATCGTCGCCACAGCCTCCCCACTCCCAGGCGGCGCTGCCATCGGGGGAGCTCGTGGAGCCTGGGGGCCCAGGGGTGCCTGGCAGGCCCGGGGGGCGGGGCGGGGCCCGGCCACGGGGCGCCTGGCAGCCGCACTGCAGCAGTTCACCCATGGAGCAGGCCTGCGTGACCGCGTGGCTGGCGCCCGCAGCGGTTATAGCAAACACAAAGGCTGTCTCCCGGATGTCTGTGGAGGCAGGGAAGGGCAGTCAGACAGTAGGACCAAAGCTGGGTCTTGGGGGACTGCAGTGTGGGGCTGGGAGACAAGATCAAGGCAAGGTGCCCTTCGACCCAATGGAGAAGTGGGGCTCAGGCAGCCTCCCCCAACCCCTACCCTCTCTTCTGATCCCCCAGCCAGGGGAAAGCAGCCCCCTCCTGGTCCCCTCCCCACACTGACCCTGCTGCAGGATGCGCCCAAAGGCCTTGCTGTGGCTGGAGCAGTTCCAGCGGCGGAAACGGAATTGGAACTGGCATTCTCGAACCCCCAGCCGAGCGCCCCGGGCTAGCTCAGCCACCACCTCTGGCTCTGCCTGGCACAACTCAGCCTGCCGCCCTGCCAGCCGCCGTGCCTTCCTGCAGATGCTGGTAGGGTCCATGACCAAGGGGCTGCCCACCGCCCTGGAAAGCAAAGAACAGCAGATCAGGGGTGTAACTAAAAGGGCCTGGAAGAGGGGAAGGAAGACCAGCTCTGCCCAGCCCACAGCCAGGAGCTGTGACATGCCTCTTCCCCAACCAGCATCCCCCAAAAGAGACTGAGATTGTCCCATATGGTTCTCTTACTGTTCCATGTATGTGTCTTAGACTAGATCCGAGACTGAAATTGCTATCAAGGATTTAGTATTAGCCTTCTGTGCACATGGCCGTTCATAAATCCTTCAAGGAATTTGACTCAAGGTGAAGGCAGCTGGCACCAGGTAGACCAAGGTTAAAATTCAACAGGCTGGAGTTCCCGCTGTGGCTCAGTGGTTAATGAACCCAACTTGTATCCATGAGGATGCAGGTTCAATCCCTGGCCTTGCTCAGTGGATTAAGGATCTGGCATTCCCGAAAGTCGTGATGAAGATTGCAGATGCGGCTCGAATCCCGTGTTGCTGTAGCTGTGGTGTAGGCCAGCAGCTGCAGCTCTGATTCCACCCCTAGCCTGGGAACTTCCATATGCTGTGGGTGTGGCCCTAAAAAGAAAAAAATAAAGTAAAAAAAAAAAAAAAAAAAAAGGCTAGGGAATGGAGCTTCTGAGGAAAGTCATACCCTCTCTCTAGCCCGAGTTTCTCCTTCTGTAAAATGGGAAGGTTTGGCTTTGATCTCTAGAGTAGGACCTCCTGGGAGTTCCCGTCATGGTGCAGTGTTTAACGAATCCAACTAGGAACCATGAGGTTGCGGGTTTGATCCCTGGCCTTGCTCAGTGGGTTAAGGATGCAGTGCTGCCATGAGCTGTGGGGTAGGTTGCAGAATCAGCTTGGATCCCTCGTTGCTGTGGCTCTGGCATAGGCCGGTGGCTACAGCTCCGATTCGACCCCTAGCCTGGGAACCTCCATATGCCATGGGAGTAAACAGCAAAAAGACAATACAGGAGTTCCCATCATGGCTCAGTGGTTAGTGAATCCAACTAGGAACCATGAGGTTGCCGGTCCAATCCCTGGCCTTGGTCAGTGGGTTAAGGATGCAGTGTTGCCATGAGCTGTGGTGTAGGTTGCAGATGCAGCTCGGATCCCACGTTGCTGCGGCTGTGGTGTAGGCCGGCAGCTACAGCTCCGATTAGACCCCTAGCCTGGGAACCTCCATATGCCACGGGAGCAGCCCTAGAAAAGGCAGAAAGAAAAAAGAAAAAGAAAAAGAAAAAAAGACAATATAAATAAATAAATAAAAATTAAAAAAAAAATAAAGTAGGCCCTCCCACCCTGATCTCCTCTGTTTCCCTGAACTGGAGAGCAGGAGGAGGGAAGTAGGGACTGAGTCTCAGAGGCACTGTTGTAAAACAGGTGACACTCATCCTTCTGCTCCAGTGTCTGTAAACTTACTTCAGCAGGATGGCCTTGTGCACTGGAGCAACATCACTGATTGGGGAAGGGGGTGCTGTTTGGCTTGGGGGGGTAAAGACCTCATGGGAAATTCCACACACTTTCAGAAATCCCTCCATTCTCAGGCTTTGTAAACCCGAGGAAGGTGCTGCCTTTTTTTTTTTTTTTTTTTGCTTTTTTTTGCTTTTTAGGGCCACACCCATGGCATACGGAGGTTCCCAGGCTAGGGGTGGAATGAATTGGAGCTACAGCTGCCAGCCTATGCCACAGCCACAGCAACATCAGATCAGAGCCACATCTGTGTCCTACACCACAGATCACAGCAACACTGGATCCTACACCCACTGATTGAGGCCAGGGATTGAACTCGAAACTTGATGGTTCCTAGTTGGATTCATTTCTGCTGCACCACGCTGGGGATCTCTGGAAAGTGCTGCCATTTGGTCACCATATACCAGATCCCTGAATGTTAAAGTCGGCTAGGTATTCACAACTGGGTGGAACTACTTTAATTGGATATATATATATATATATATATATATATATATATATATATATATTTTGTCCTTTTGCCATTTCTTGGGCTGCTCCCACAGCATATGGAGGTTCCCAGGCTAGGGGTCAAATCGGAGCTGTAGCCACCAGCCTACGCCAGAGCCACAGCAACGCAGGATCCGAGCCACATCTGCAACCTACACCACAGCTCACGACAACACCGGATCGTTAACCCACTGAGCAAAGGCAGGGATTGAACCCGCAACCTCATGGTTCCTAGTCGGACTCATTAACCACTGCGCCACGATGGGAACTCCTATATATATATATATATTTTTTTTTTTTTTTTGACTGCACTTGTGGCACGTGGAAGTTTCCAGGCCAAGGACTGAAGATGCGCCACATAGTGACCAGAGCCACAGCAGTGACAATGCCAGATCCTTAACCTGCTGAGCCACCAGGGAACTCCTAATTGGATGGCTCTTATTTAAGCACTGAGCTGAGATCCCTGTCTTGTAGGAATGAGGGGTTGAGGGTAGTTTGAAACCACTCAAAAATCCTTTAGCAGAAGGCAGAAAAAGATTTTGGGTGGGGTGAAGTGGCCCCAGGAGACAGAAAACGTGGAGGAAAATGTTGGTAGAGAGGTGTCAAAGGTCAAGGTGGCCTCCTTTTCGGCTTAGCTGTAGTGCACATCCACCCACTGTCCCCATTTGCTCCACAAGTACAGGCTGTCCAGGCACGTTCTGGCCCCACAACAATGAGATGAAATGGGCTGAAATAGCAGCAAGAGGAATTTAGGGCTTAAGGCAGAACGTCTCAGCACTGAGGAGTGTGGTGCTTGGAGACATGATTGCAGGATGATGTGTAAGCTTGGTCCCTTAAAGTCTCCTAACACACACACACACACACACACACACACACACACACACACACACACACACCCTACCAGGTCATTGTCATCAATTCCAACCCAAGCAGTCCAGGAGCCAAGGTTTTCTCCTCGGTGGAGAAACTTAGAGTCCAGACTTTCCTTCCTTTATGCTCAGTACCTGCCCACACTGCATTCCAAACGGCGCCTGGGAAGGTCCAGCCCCACCCTTTTCCAACTCTAAAGAAGTGATAGATGGGGCAGGGGTGCAGTGGGCCAAGTGTAGGACAACCCAAGCTGGCTGCCAGCGGCCCAGTTATTTTCAAAAGTTGACCAGGGAGTTCCTGCCCTGGCTCAGGACTCCGACTAGGAACCATGAGGTTGTGGGTTCAATCCCTGGCCTTGCTCAGTGGGTTAAAGATCCAGCGTTGCCTTGAACTGTGGTGTAGGTCGAAGACGCGGCTTGGATCTGGCATTGCTGTGGCTCTGGCGCAGGCCGGCAGCTATAGCTCTGATTGGACCTCTAGCCTGGGAACCTCCAAATGCCTAAAAAGACAAAAAATGAACAAACAAAAAAACTCCAAAAAAGTTGATCAATCCCTATCTGTCTGTCTGTCTGTCTATCTATCCATCTATCCATCTACCTACCCATCCACCCATCTCCCATCCACACATCCACTGAATTACGCAAAGGATTGGGGGCAGCTTCCACCATCCTGGTACAGGGTCGGGATGAGCGCCTTGAGCGTTGGGGCTGTCATTTTTTTTATCTCCCATGGCAGAGTTTTAGCCGCTTAATTTGTATTTCCTTCCATTTTTTATTGTGAGAATTTGCCTATTATGAATGATGACTAATACTACAATGAATACCATTTAGTGCATGTTTTTGAATGAATAACTGACTGAATGAGCCATCTAAGAAGAAGGTTCTCACTTGTGCCCAGCCCCCTGTCCACATGCGGTTTCATGACTCCTAATTAACTTCCTGAAATGTTTTCTTTTTCCCCAACTGGATTCAGAGGCAGGGAAGCAGGCCTCCCCAGAGCTGTCCAGCTCCTCTTTTGTCACCTGCCTGTCCAGGACTCCACCTGGGAGCCTGGGGCCCTGCAAACCCATCTTCTCCACCCCACCCCCACTCTCCCCTCCCCAGTCCTGCCCTTTGCTAACTCCCTACTTTCCCAAGGCTGACTGGCCTTATCGTCCCAAGGTTACTCGCCCCCTCCTCTCCTCTCCCTCCTCCTGCCCTAGGAAAGTGGGAGAGGGTGGGGGGTATGCAGGCAAGAAAGGGAAAAACCTCTTGACCTTGTCTTTTTCCCAGAAGCTTGAGATAGGAGAGGATTCAGGAGGAACACAGAGGGCAGGGCCTCCAGGAGGTGGGGCTGGCCCTTCGCAGGGCCGAGGGGCTGCCCCAGAGTCAGTTTCTGGTCCGGGTCTGGCTCCCCAGGCTGGCTGGCTGCCTGGGAACTAGACTTGTTTACAAGCCGGTCAGGAGGCGGGATGGGCAGTAGTAGCCGCTAGAGTCCCGAGGGACCAGCTTGCTCCCTGCCCTCCAGTCCTCACTCCCATCTTCAAGTCACAGGAAAGGAAACTCCAAAATGAGAGTGGCAGGGGGGTCATGGGCAAAACACCAGGCCTCATTTTTCCACCCGGCTCTCTGTCAACTCAGGGTGAGCTGAGCCACTCTGGGCAAGTTGGGTCCCTCCCTAGGCTTCGGAAAAGTGAGGAGTTGGCAAGAGAGGCTCAAATATCCTCTCCATCTTTAATGCCATTTTTAACCATATCAAGAAATAACTCCCAGAGTTCCCATTATGGCTCAACGGGTTAAGAACCCATTTAGTGTCCATGAGGATGCGGGTTCGATCCCTGGCCTCGCTCAGCGGGCTAAGAATCTGGCGCTGGTGTGGCTGTGACATAGATCTGGCAGCTGCAGCTATAGTTCGGCCCCTAGCCTGGGAACTTCCATATGCCACAGGTGTGGCCCTAACAAGAATATTTTTATTTTTTTTATTTTTTATTTTTTGCTTTATCTTAGGACTGCACAGGCGGCATATGGAGGTTCCCAGGCTAGGGGTCGAATCAGAGCTGCAGCCCCCGGCCTAGGCCACAGCCACACCAGATCTGAGCCATGTCTGGGAACTGCACCACAGCTCATGGCAACGCTGGATTCCCCAACCCACTGAGTGAAGCCAGGGATCAAAACCACATCCTCATGGATACTAGTCAGATTCATTTGTGCTGTACCACAGTGGGAACTCCCTTCACAAGAAAATGTTTGAAAAGAAAGAAGGAAAGAAAGAAATAATACGGAGTTCCTATCGTGGCTCAGTTGTTAACGAATCCAACTAGGAACCATGAAGTTGCGGGTTCGATCTCTGGCCGTGCTCAGTGGGTTAAAGATCCGGCATTGCTGTGAGCTGTGGTATAGGTCACAGACGCAGCTTGGATCCCATGTTGCTGTGGCTGTGGCTGTGGCGTAGGCCGGTGGCTACAGTTCCAATTCGACCCCTAGCCTGGGAACCTCCATATGCCGTGGGAGTGGCCCTAGAAATGGCAAAAAGACAAAAAAAAAAAAAAAAAGGAAAGAAATAACTCCCTCATCTCCCTTTCCATCCCTTCTGATTCTTCCAGGGCCTCTGAGCTACCATGGGCCTGAGATCAGCCCAGAGAAGATGGATCCATTCAAAAATGTCTGTGTGGGAGTTCCCGTCGTGGCGCAGTGGTTAACGAATCCGACTAGGAACCATGAGGTTGCGGGTTCGATCCCTGCCCTTGCTCAGCGGGTTAACGATCCGGCGTTGCCGTGAGCTGTGGTGTAGGTTGCAGACATGGCTCAGATCCCGAGTTGCTGTGGCTCTGGCGTAGGCCGGTGGCTACAGCTCCGATTCAACCCCTAGCCTGGGAACCTCCATATGCCGCGGGAGCGGCCCAAGAAATAGCAACAACAACAACAACAACAACAACAAAAGACAAAAAAGACAAAAAAAAAAAAAAAAAGTCTGTGTGGTTGCGGTGGGGGTGGGTGTGTGCTGGAGCTCAGTGGTGATAGGAAATATATAATATGTGAGATCTGGATACATAATACTGCTAACTGAATAGCCACTCCTGGGCATAGGGGGAGAAAAAAAAAGAAGCTGGCCCTAAAAGAAATCCGTGTGTTGACAAGAAGGGACAAGCCTGGGGCTGGCCATTCTATCTGCCTTAGCCTGTGCCAAGCTCTCCCTCCCAGGGCCCTTGGTTGTTAGAATAAATAGCCTCGTGAGGTGGCAGCAGGGGCCAGCCAGTTCCTACTGGCATCGTCTGTAGATCTAAGCCTCAGAGGTTTCTGGTCTAACTTGCCTTTCCACCTCTGGATTCAGAGGGCCAAAGAGAATCACCCATCTCACCTCCATTATACAGGGGAGCATGCGGAGAAGGGGGGGTGGCTGACCCTGGCCACTCAGCAGAGGAATCCCCCCTTTGCGAGAAATTTAGGTGACTATTTTAAAAACCAAAGGGACTGGAGGAAACGGCCACCTGAAGTCTTCTGCTACCGCAGGTGGCCTCATGCGCCATCCTCCACCCAGCCCTTCCCCTGAACAGGGTTGACTGACTCTGCCTCCATCTCCGATTACGCCGCCAAATTTCTGGACCCAAAGCGACGTCCTCCCCACTCCTAAGTCATCAAAATCTCACCCAGCATCTCTCTGAGCTCACCTCAGACCCCACTCACCCTAAGGAGCCCCCCCCCCCCCTGGGCCCCAGGCTTCCCTGACCTCCCCCACCCCTGTGTCACTCATTGGGGGGGGGAGTTGGTATGGTGCCAGCGGTGTGATTAGTTTGTCATATTTTCTTGGCTTCTCTCTCCATTAAGATGTAAACTCATCAAAGACAAAGATCTCAGCAAGAAGCATAATGTCATTAGCAAAACACGCTCGAGGCCGTGAGGATCCATCGGACTCGGCTTTGGATCTGGGCTCTGCTGTTCTCTGCTCGTTCTGTGAGGTTAGCAAGTCCCTCACATGTCAAGCTGGCACTTAGCATTTGTTGGATGAATGAAGAAGCTTCACCTTCTGAGTCTCTGTCTCCTTAACTATGAGATGGAAATAAAGAATACTACCTGCCTGCTTCCCAGGTTACACATGAAGAGACTCTGTCCAGATAGCCGGTGTCCACAAATGTTTTCTTGTGTGTGTGTGTTGTGTTTTTTTGCTTTTTTAGGGCCACACCTGTGGCATTTGGAAGTTCCCAGGCTGGGGGTGGAATCAGAGCTGCAGCTGCCACAGCAATGCCGGATCTTTAACCCCCTGAGCAAGGCCAGGGATGGAACTCGCATCCTCATGGGAGACTATGTCCAGCCCTTAACCCACTGAGCCACAACGGGAACTCCCACAAGTGTTTTGTATCTTCCTCATCTCTCGGTGCACAGCAACCCGTAGGAGTGCAGGCAGCACTTGCGAATTTCTGAGAACACGCTTTTCTCCAACTCTCTGCATTTAGCTTCACTTAGCTTGGATCCCAGTTTTTCCTCCTCCCCAGTCAGCGCAGCCCTGGGACCCAGAGCACCCTCCAGGACCCCTCCCCCCCGCCCCTTGAGTGCTTCTGGGTCGATTTTTGAGGCCAAGAGGATGACAGACCCTTTTGGTGCCTGTTCCTCTGAAGGGTCTCATAGCTGGCCCCCCACTACTTCCCCACACTCCCCCTCTAGGGTCCTTAGTCTGACCCCCTTCCCAAGAGCCAGCAGAGGGAGCCCTGAGCCCTGGGGCTGTGGGTGGGGGCTGCACAGGGGTGGGGGAGGTGGGAGGTGGAGAAGGGGCAGAAAAATGTTGCCTGACGGCTGCTGAGGCGGCTGGGCCCGGGCCTGTGCCCGCCCGCCTGTCCTGTCCTGCTCTGTCTAACTCCGTAATTACTGCTCCCCCTCCCCCAGTCCCTACCCCCACCCCAACCACCACATCAAAGCCGGTGATGCCCCAGCTCCATTAACCCCTGCCTCCCCACCGCCCACCAGCCACCCCATTCCACTGCTCCCCCCCAGCACCCCAGCCCAGTTCGGTTCTCTCTGCCCAGTCCTGGATCCTGCCCTTCCCACCTCCTCATAGGGCTCCCCTTCTCCTTGCTCTCAGAGGCAGGGGCCCTCCGTGCCCTGAATGACTTCACCACCCGAGAGGGCTTCCTATTGGCCAGGGCTCTGGGAGGCAAAGCCACGGACACAGTGACCATTCCTTGATGTCCTTGGGAGAATCTGTCATGTGCCTTCTGCACTGCCATGGGTGAGGGTAGGGCCAGGGGCACAGAGGGGCTTGTGGAAGGTCTGGTACCCTTCTCCTGAGCCCCTATCCCTACTGCACACAGGGATGAGGTACTCAGCAGGAGGTGGACACCCTGTCCCAACCCTCAGCTACTTGTATTCTGGGTGGCCTTGGGCAAGTCACTTCCTGTCGCTGAATTTTGCTAGACTTCTCCGTGGAAGTGAGACCATGGGGCCAGATGATGCCTAAGTCCTTTCTACATCTAATTTCTGGATTAAACAGAGGACTCAGAGCTGGAGGAATCAGCGAAAGAGGCCAGGAAGAAAGCAGGTGAAGAACCTCCCAGTGCCTTTCCCTCCCTGAGCACCTCCTCCGGGGGCCCTGGGGAAGCACCCAGGTCTCACCCCACCCCGCCCCTGGCAGGAAGGAGGGCGCAGGCTAGAGGGCGCTCTCCCCAGTGCCTGGGGACAGGCTTCTGTGTTCCCCAGCGCCTCCTGCTCTGGCTGGCTGGGTGCCCTCCTGCCAGCCTGACCGCGGCCTGGCTACCCGCCCCACCCTCGCCTCATCCCCTCCACAGCTGCATTTCTCCATCAAAGTACACATTCTGGAATCCCCCTCGCTGGGCCCTGGTGATCAAGGCTCCCACTGACCTCCCCCCACCAATTCCTGGCTTCCGATGAGAACCGGACAGAAGGGGGCTGCACCCCCCAGGAAATGTCACAGTGCCAGAACTCTGGTGGGCTCAGGGCATGCTCTGGCCTGGATTGAGCCAGCCTCCTTTTGCCCCTGCCCTTTTCTGCTCACAGCCCCATTGTCTCCCTGCAGGGGAAGCTGCCAAGGAGGGAGGCCTGGTGGTGATGGCAGCGGGGGGGGGGGGGGGGAATGGATTGCTACCCCACCCCCATCCCCACCCCATCCTGAACCCGGTAGGAGCCAGCAACAGGACTGCCCACCAAGGGTCAGGGGCCCCAGATAAAGACAAGAATGGGAAAGGCGGTCCGGCCCAGCCTGGGGTGGGGGTCACAGCTGGAAGACCTAAATGTTGGGAAGAAGCCTGGGTCCTTTCCCTACCTCCCTCTGGGGCCAGAGATGAGGCTGTCCCGGGCGTCTGGTTCCTGGTTGCATAGGGAAGGGCCCTTCTCCCCCAACCCCAGGCAAGATGAGGTGGGGGAAGGGAGGGAGACTTCATGGTGTTTTCCTAGTGGAACAAGGAGAGGGTTCGTTTCTTTCATAGAAAATATAAAACAGAAAGAGGAAAGAGGAAGGGAGGAGGAAATTGATGTGGCTGTTCTATGAGAGGGAGCTCTTTTCTCCATCCACTGATTGAAGGTATAAATAAAGATGGGTCCGACGTTGAGAAGAACTTCCTGGGGGAGGGTGGGGGCGGAGGCAGGGAGTAGAGTGGAAGGGGTGGGAGCTGGTGACCAGGACAGGATCTGTCAGGGCCAGGACATAGACTGGATGGCCTGGAGGCAGTAAGCTGGACAAGATGACCTCAAGAGAGCCTGGCCAATGTCCTGGAATCTGGGATTCTGCGATTCACAAAGATATGGTTACAGATGGGAGAGAAAGAAAGACAGAGGCCGGAGGCAGAGTTTAGAAAGCATGCGTTGCATCAGAGAAGAAGGGGCGGGGGAGAAGGTGGAAGGAAAACTTCTTTAGAAAGTGGAGTCAGGTCTCTGAGCCTATTCCAGGGTCTGGGACCCTCCAGAATGCTCCTTTCCTAACCAAGGCAGTCCAGTCCCTCAGTCCCTAGGGTCCTGTCTGCTCCCAGCCTGGCTGCTGCTAGAATGTCAACATGGACTGCACTGGGCTGCCGAGGGTCCAGCTGCTTTCCTGTTCACTGCTGGAGCTCTAGTCTGGCCAGTGTTCTCCGAGAAGCAGGGAAGTCCGGCAAGCCAGTCCTGGACATCAGGGAACAGCCTGGAAGCTCCTGGCCTAAAGAAGCTCTTACTTAAGGTGAAACCTCTGGGGTGGGGGCAAGAAGTGACAAGAGCCTTTCAGAAGCATCTGAGTGAGGCAGTCACCAGACTCCTTATCATCCCAGCCCCTCACTCTTCACCGGGGCTCACCCTGCAGCTGTGGCCATGAAGGCCTCTGTGTTCTCCCACACCTGCCCTCTTCACCTCCTCCCCCGCTCCCTGCTTTCCAGCTTCAGGGTCAGTCTTCAAGGGGCCAGGTCTCTCTCCCTCTGGCAGGGCTCCCACCTGGCAGCCCCTTCCGAACAAAGGAACCCCCATGGACACAAACCCCAGAAAGGTGAATCAACCAATTCAGCAGCACTCCATAAAACTGTCCCCAGTACCTTTAGTCTCCCAGGTCCTAAGGACAAAGGCTCAGGCTTCCAGGAGCAGGGAAAAGAGACCCAAGAGGAGATGGTTGTCAGTAACATGCATAACTGGCATAGTTGCCTAATGCATGGAGTGCAGTGGGAGCACAGAGAAGGCAAGGGAGCGAAGACAGAGGGACTGGCTTCATGGAGGAAGTGATATTTTAACTGGAAGGATGAAGACAATTGGGACAAATGGAATTGGGGGGATGGGAAGGCAACAGCCATCAGGGAGAGACACCCCTGTCCCCATGGCCTGAGAAAGGGCGAAGGTAGGAAAGGTGTGCATGGGGAACTAGAGCTAGAGATCCCTTTACACAATTTTGCTGAGGATTTCAGATTTTAATTTAAATTAATCCTTCTTTTCACTCATGGGGACTCTGGGGTGGGGAGAAGGGGACTTACATTGAGGGACACCTCCTATGTCAGATTATGTTGTAGGTTATCCCACTTAATCCTCCTATCAAGCCTACCACGTCGGAGAACTCCTTCGCTGTTTTACAGTTGAGACACTGGGAAGCCGAGGAGAAATGACTTGCCCAAGGTCATCGGCTTAACAAATGAGCGAGATTAGATCTCAGGTCCGTCTATTTCAAAACTGCTACTGCCTTATGCTAAGTCAGGATAGAAGAATTGCACGTTCCCTAGACAGGACCTAGGTCGTCCTCGATTTGCCCCCTCACTGACACCCTGAGGGACGTTTCTCCTGCATCATGGGAGAGGGATCGTGGCCAACAGCTCCCTGTGTGGGCATCCAGCTATCTCCCTAGAAGAGAGGGATCTGCCTGCCCCACCCCTTCTTCCAAATCCCGGGGTGGGGGAGGAGTGGAAGGCAGAGAATCTAGCCAATGACGTGGCTATATGCAAATATAGACGACCTTGGCTTCTTAGGATTGGCTGATGCCCCAGCGGTACTGTCCAAGTCCCTCCTCTCTAAACATTGACCTATTCCGGGCGGGTCTTTGCTGCCCCGGAGATCGAGAAGGAAAAAAAGTCTGCGGGAGACGGATTTCTCAGCTGTCCCCGCCGGGCACCCACCTTGCCAGCCTCCGTCCACCCGGCAAGACTCAAAATTCCCGAAACTTTCGCTTCCCTCTAACTAGGGCCAAAACGAGCAGCCAGGTCTGGGAAGACGTCCCCATCCCTTGGCTGGCCAGGCCTCCCTCCCTTCCACCAGGACCCTCCAGGGTTCCCAGCACCTTCCGAGCTGCATATTTTTCATCCATGACCCCCACATCTGGAAAGGCCAGGCGCTTGGGTCCCTCCCCTGCTTTTCCTTCTCTTTGCTCAGGGAAGAGGTAGAGAAAGCCAAGATTCTGACTCAGTTTCCCCTTTACGTTCCCTTTCCTGCCCCTACCACTCACTCTGAAGAAGCTGGTGCATTTGTGGGCAAAATTGGACTGGGAAGAGGCAGCCGTTAGACCCTCCCTGCCCGTGGCTTCCCACCTTGTTCCTCTCTTTCCCACAGATCCAGACCCCTTCCCCTAAATCCGAAGCCCTCCTCACACTCTCCAATCTTCGAATCTCAGACTACAGATCCTGCCCTTGTCTCCCCGATGTCTCTTTTCTACCGACCCGCCAATTCCTTGGTGACCTGAATTGAGTGCATAGCCTGGGGTGGGGTGTGGGACAAGGGAGGGGGTAATACAGTTGAAAGTGTATCTGAAGGGGGGTGGTTGGGGTGGGGAGGAGAGGTAGGCACCTCTCAGTGGCAGTTCTTTTTTTTTTTTTTTGTCTTTTTGTCTTTTTTCTATTTCTTGGGCCTCTCCCCCGGCATATGGAGGTTCCCAGGCTAGGGGTCTAATAGGAGCTGTAGCTGCCAGCCTATGCCAGCCTATGCCAGCCAGGGCCACAGCAACGCAGGATCCGAGCCGCGTCTGCAACCTACACCACGGCTCATGGCTCAACGCCGGATCATTAACCCCCTGAGCAAGGCCAGGGACCGAACCCGCAACCTCATGGTTCCTAGTCGGATTCGCTAACCACTGCGCCACGACGGGAACTCCTCAGTGGCAGTTCTGAAGTGCCCCTGGCGGAGGCTGGCAGGAGCGACACGCACCTCCCCCTCACATCTCCAGCTGCCCCGCGGCTGGGCTCTGCGAGCAGGTAGAGCCCGGAGGCAGTAGGAGCGCGATTCCGGGCTCCACTATCGGTCCCGAGGTCCCCACCCGCAAGCTTCAGGAGTTGCGCGAGGGTAGCCAGACGCAGCACTCACCACCACAGTCCGCCGACGTGCGCCGGACATAGGAGCAGCAGCAGCAGCCCCAGGCTGGAGTGCGCGGGCGGCAGCATCGTGACAGCTCTAGGGCTGGTGGGTGCGGGCAGGGGGCGAGGCTGCGGGGACAACCGGTGCGCGCCGGGCCCGGGCTTCAGGGCCAGCGCGGCGTCGGCTGCGGCGGCCGGGCGGTGATGGCTCCAGCCGCGGCAGCCGCGGCGGCGGCGGCGGCGGCGGCGGCGGCGGGGGGGCCCATCCCGGGCGAGGAGGGCGCGGCGGAGGCGGAGAGCGGACGGGGCAGCCAGCGCCTGTGTCTCCTGCCGAGCTCGCTCGGGAGAAGAAATCAGAGCCGGGGGCGGGGGTGGGAGGGGAGTGGGGCCGGGGCGGGGGCGGGGGGCAGGGGGCAGGGGGGCCGTGGGGGTGGCAGTTGCGACAGTCAGGCGGCGGGACTCTCGGGAGGGAGCCGTGCGCCCCGGGGCGGCGGGCGCGGAGCTCTGCGGAGGGCGGGAGCGAGGTCCCGGGGCGGGGCCCGAGCGCGCTCGTGGCTGCGGGACCCGCCTGCTTCGCCCCCTCACCTCGCCTCCCGAGGCCTGGGAGCCCCCCGCCGCCGCCGCCGCCGCCGCCGCCGCCGCCGCCGCCGCCGCCGGGAGTCGGGGGCAAGGAGGGGCGGGGAAGTAGGGTGGAGAAGGGTAAGCGGGGGAAGGAAGAGGAGCTGAGGAATGGGGGACGGGCTGGAAGGGAGACGTTTGACAGGTTTGTTGACTGTAAAGAGAGAAAACTTCCCAGGAATGAGGGAGTTTGGGTTGGGGGGCGGTGCGGAGTGGGATGCTGGAGCGGGGGCCGGGAGTGGAAGTCGGTCGGGGGCTCAGGGTGCTCCGAGTAGGGGTGTCAAACCCGACGGCCCGACGGGCAGACTCTGGAGGGGTCAACTCTCACCGGACCCCGCTTCGGCGCGCGCCGCACCCGCACACGCAGTCTTTCCTCCAGCCCAGGAGGGAAACGCTAGGCCTGCACGCTGCTCCCCAGCCCCCGCCTCATCAGGCCTGTGTTCAGAGGAGGGGGTGCGGAGGGGAGATGAGAGAGCAAGAGGAACCTCTTTAGGGCCTGCGATCCAGCGCTTGCCCCCACCTGCAAGCGAGCAACCAAGTGGAAGCTGCACACTTCCAGAGACTATGTGGTCAGAACTCTATGCCTCTGGGCCTCGTGAGGTCAGAGGGTCCTTGGCTCATGTTGATCCCCCAACTTGGCCGGGCCAGAAGGGGTGGGAGGACCAGCTGCAGGTGAGGTGGCCTTTATCTGATTCTCTAATGCCACAAAAATGTCTTTGATGCCCCTGGCCCCCTCCCCACGGGGGTGGGGGTGGGGGGGGAGATCAAAGGCCTCGTGGGGAGGAAGGACAGCTCCATTCATCAGGATGCCAAGGGGCTGGCAGCGAGCTACAGCCCCTGCTCCCCCCTCCACCCTGTGTGCCCCAGGGGTGCTGAGGGACAGGTGGTGTGGAACATTCCACAGCAAGGCCAGTCTCCTTACCACCACTGTTCAGAGTGGCCATCAAAGTCTAAGCATGTCCTGGGGTGGGGAGGACAGATGGAGGACCTCAAACCCGTGTGGCAGAAACTTCAGGTGCCCAGAGGAAAGCTCCTGGTCTTTCTGGAGTGGAGGGAGTACAAGAACTTGGGGGATAAGGCCGCTGCCAAGAGAGATGAGAGAGCAAGAAGGCAAGATTTGGAGTCCCCCAGAGAATGGGACAAGTGGATCCCCACAGGCTGGAGATGCAAGAAAAGACTCTAGATGCTTACCCCAGGGGAGATGGCACATCTGGGAAAGGAAGGATGAGCAAGTGGAGAAAAGACAGAGAAACGTCAGCCTATGCACACAGGGAAGCCCCAGGGTTTGCTGGGAGCCCCCATCCCAGGGCCCTGATACCCAGGTTGTATCAGTCCAATCCCTTGTACTGGGTACAGGGAGATCTGGTGAGGTGCTGAGCCTTCTAGAGAGGGGAGCTAGTGGCTGAGGGAAATGGCCAGGGGGCCATGGCCTAAGTGCTGCCCTTCCCTTTTTAGCCTTTAATAGCATCCAGATGCCACTCACAGCTCCCACACCTATTAATTTTGTACAAAGGTGCTGTTTCTGCAGGGCGGTGCCAACCCTGGACCCTGCACACTCAAAGACGTATCCAGGTTGGGCACACACTCAGGCCAGGTGATGCTGAGCAGGAGTGGCCGGAGGGCTCTGGGGGTCCCTGGAGGCTGCAGGTGGCCAATGGCCAGCCCCCTGGGAACCAATGCCTGGGTTCCAAACCCCCTGCCCCCCCCAGCCCCCACCCTGCTACTGTTATTGCAGATTATGAAATGCTCTCCCTATCCTGCATTCTTCTCCGAGGCAAGAATTTTAATGTATTTGTCTTTGTCATCAGGGGACCAGGGCTCTGGGACCGCCCTGCCTCTGCCTGAGGAGGGAGCGCCCCAAATCTAGTCCCTGCTGCCTTCAGACCCCAGCCTCTCTCCATTCCCACCCCCTCACACCCTAGCCCGGCCCCTCACCTCCCCCTCCTAAGACACGGTCTCTCTGTGGGGTGGATAAAAATGATGTTATTGAAACAACAGAATTGGGAGCAGTGGCAGGGAGCAGGGATCAGCTCAGGAAACTGGGGCGTTTGCCAAGAAGCCTTCTCCCCCGCAGGCGGCCTTTCTGCCCCCACCCCCACCTTTCCTACAAACACACACAGAACGCCCCACCCCTCCTGCAACACTCTCTCTGGCCAGACCTCGCGGAACATTTAGGCCATCCCTGGACTCCCCAAGCCCTCATCCTCCCCTCCAACGCACGCTAGGGTCCCATTCCAGAATCAGCTGGCCCAGGCAAGGGAGGGGGTGGGCGGCAGCCCGTGATGGGCAGGCCCCCTGAAGCCCTGGTTCCCAGGGCCTCTGTTCCGAGAGCAGCCCAGCCTCTGCCCCCTCCCTTTTTCCTTCTCTGCACCTCCATCTAGGGGTTGTCATATGGGCAGAGCCAGAGCACTGACTCCTGCCCTCAAGCCTTCTGAGAGATGAGTTCAGATGTTCCTGCGGCTTTAATCCATCACCACCACCTTAGAAGACCCTCCACGGAGCAGGGCTGGGAAACTAGGAGATAGAGACAGAGACACACAAAGACAGAGCAAGAGGCACACGCATTCACACACAACTGGGCACAGACTTCCAGACAGGTCCACAGAAACCGCAGGATACCCTTGCCTCTCCCAGACCATTCTGGGTGACTTTCACCCACAGGTATGGATGGACCCACAGAATGGCTGGCTCAGGCTGAGAGGCAGGCCTGCTTCCCTGGAGATCACACACACACACACACACACACACACACACACACACATCTACACAGGCATGCATCCAGAGGAGCATTCTAGCAGCAGCCTAGAATGAATGGGGTGGTGCCACTCCGATCCCTCTCTCTCTGTCCCCTTGGCTCCCTCCACCTCTTTCCCCATCTCTGCCTTAAGTCTAGGCGCAGAGGAGGAGAGACAAGGGTGTCTGGCCGCGGGGTTGCAGAGGAAGGAGGGGCAGAGGTGGGGACTGTGGAGGGGGAGAGAGGCAGCTGGAGACAGATAACATCAGAATCGCTGCAGGGGGAAGCGGAGCCCTCTGTCTGTCGGATTCTCTCCCCCCACCCCTTGTCTTTCTGTGTGTCTTTTCACGTCTCTCCCATCTCCATAATTCGGCCTCGATCTGTGTCTGTCTCTAAATCACTTTCTCTGTTTCTTTGTTTCTCAGAAGGACTGAAGCTGCAGGAGCCCAGGAATTTGGGCCTGTGACCCTTCCCCTCCCACCTCCCTCCCTCTCCCCCTTCCTCCCTCCCTCCTTCCCCAGCGGTGGGACCTAACTTATTTCTTTTGGGTGGTGATTGGACTTGAGACTTCCTCAGGGCCCTTGGTCTCTGGGTCCCAGGAGAACAGAGAGAGAAGAAAGGCCAGCGCTCTAGAGAGATGGTGGGAAGGAAGAAGAGAAAGAGAGTCACTTTCCTCTCTCTTCTTAGTCCCAGGTTGCTCTTCTCCAGCTTTTCCCAGCCCACCTAAAGATAGGACGGTATGCTTTTCCAGCCCAGGGCAGAAACGCCTGGTCCCCAGTTCCAGCCGGTCTTTCCCTGCCTTGCAAATGCCATGTCCCCTGAGACTCCCTCTGGGCCTTTGCCAAGGGGACCCCTTCCCCCAGGCCCTGGTTCCCCACACAACCCACATGCCTCACACGTCCCACATCTCTCAACCCCATCCATGCCCCCAGCCTTCCCATCATCCCATCAGTCAGAGGGAGAAAGAACCCAGGGGAGCTCAAAAGAGGGAAAGGGGGAGCAGGGGCTGAGAGGGAGGGGCTGCTGCTCACCCACCAGGACTGGGCTGGGGGGAAGCCAGGGAACATTTGTTTCTACTTAGCACAGACCCCCATAGCCCCTAGCGGGAGTGGTTGGGCCCAGGAGCCTCTCCAGCCGTCCCCAGGCCTGGCTCCTGCAGGAGAGGCTGTGGGGTGGGTAGGAGAACATGGGCATGGGAGTTCCCATCGTGGCTCAGCAGAAATGAATCCGACTTGGAACCATGAGGTTGTGGGTTCGATCCCTGGCCTTGCTCAGTGGGTTAAGGATCTGGCATTGCTGTGAGCTGTGGTGTAGGTCGCAGATTCTGTTTGGATCTGGTGTTGCTGTGGCTGTGGCCGGCAGCTATAGCTCTGATTAGACCCCTAGCCTGGGAACCTCCATATGTCATGGGTGTGGCCCTAAAAAGCAAAAAAAAAAAAAAAAAAAAAAAAAAAAGAAGAATACTGGCATGGCCATGGCCAGGGGTTCTGGGAGGAGTCCCCATCCTCTTCTCAGTGCAATAGTCTTCTCCGGTGACACCACCCATCCCTCCTGCTTCAGCCCTCACCTCTCAGGGAATCAGGTCTCCAGCCCCAGACCCTCTCCTAACTGTGTCGGTGTCTGCTGGCTATCTCGCCCTGCACAGCAGTCAGCCAAATTTTCAGCGAGCACATACTATGTGCCAGGCACCCAGCTAGATGGAGGAGAGACCCTGGTGAGCAAAAGCAAACATAACCCTCACCCTCGTCGAGCCGATGGTCATTAATCATATCATCTCGCAAACAAATGGAAAATCGCAACCTCGACCTGTTGCTTTGGAGGAGAAGGGAGGGTGCTGTGCGAGGCTCTGGCTGGAGGATTGACCAAGTCAGGGAAGGTGGAGAAGCCTTGGTGGGGGGGGGTGCGGGGGGACGTGAGGAGTGAGATGGGAAAATAAGTTGGGATGAACTGGGAGAGACAAGGGAGGGAGGAGAATTTCCCTGTAAAAGCCCTGCAGAGGTATGGAGATGGCACGGGGTGGGGAGGGGCATCCTATCAAAGGTGGCTGGTGGGAGATGAGGCTGGAGGGATGGGGTGGGGGGAGCTCAGATCAAGTAAAGCCTTATGGGCATAGGAGGGAATTTTTTTCTTTCTTTTTTTCTTTTTTTAAATGGTTTTTATTTTTTCCATTATAGTTGGTTTACAGTGGTCTGTCAATTTTCTGCTGTACGGCAAAGTGACCCAGTCACATGTATATATATACATTCTTTTTCTCACATTATCCTCCATCAGGCTCCATCGCAAGTGACTAGATATAGTTCCTAGTGCTACACAGCAGGATCTCATTGCTTATCCATTCCAAATGCAATAGTTTGCATGTATTAACCCCAGATGCCCAGTCCATCCCACTCCCTCCTCCTCCCCTTGGCAACCACAAGTCTGTTCTCCAAGTCCATGAGTTTCTTTTCTGTGGAAAGGTTCAATTGTGCAATATATTTGATTGCAGATATGAGTGATATCATATGATATTTGTCTTTCACTTTCTGACTTACTTCACTCAGGATGAGAGTCTCTAGTTGCATCCATATTGCTGCAAATGGCATTATTTGGTTCATTTTTTATGGCTGAGTAGTATTCCACTGTGTATATATACTACATTTTAATCCATTCATCTCGTGATGGACATTTAGGTTGTTTCCATGTCTTGGCTATTGTGAATAGTGCTGCAACAAACATATGGGTGCATGTGTCTTTTTCAAGGAAAATTTGGTCCAAAAGATGCCCAAGAGTGGGATTGCTGGATGATATGGTAGTTCTATATTTAGTTTTCTGAGGTACCTCCATACTGTTTTCCATAGTGGTTGTACCAATTTACATTCCCACCAAAAGAGTAGGAGGGTTTTTTTTTCCTTACTTTAAGAGCAATGGGAATTCTACAAGGCAAGAAAGAAGGAAAAAAGATGAAGGGGAGCCTCAAGAATAAAGGAGAACTAACAAATATAAAAAAACCCCGGCAAACATGAACTCTACCATTCAAGGATGCATGCCGTGGGCACAGCCAAAAAAAAAAAAAAAAAAAGTGGATTTGTTCTATGTGCTTTTCTGCATAATCTTATTTTTTTTTCTGTCTTTTTTTTAGGCAATGGGAAGCCTCTGTGGAGATTTCACTGGGACAGTGAGTAACACAGTTCTACATTTTGAAAAAATGACTCTGGAGTTCCCACTGTGGCCCAGCAGGTTAAGAACTGAAGGATGCAGGTTCTAGCTACGAGGATGCAGGCCTCACTCAGTGGGTTAAGGATCTGGCGTTGTCACAAGCTGCAGTGTAGGTTGCAGGTGCGGCTCCGAGCTGGCATTGCTGTGACTGTGGTGTAGGCGGACTCTGGTCACAGGGTGAAGAGGGGGTTGGAGAGGAGCCCAGAGTGGAGGCAGGAAGATCTATCAGGAAGCTCCACAGTGGCCCATGTGAAAAACCATTGTAGCTTCCACCTCCAGAATAGCAGAGGCCAGGAAAGGAGCAGACAGTGCTGATCCCTGTGGAGGAAGCAGGGTCAGGTGGACTCGGGGAGAGGTTGGAAACAGGGCAAGGAAGAAGGAGGTGGCAAGGATGCCTCTGAGATTTTTAACCAGCCCAGCAGGATGAGTGGTGGTGTGTCCACCCAGCTAAGGAACGCCGGAAGAGGACCAGCCTTAGGCGAGGCTGGGTGGGGGAGTTTGGGACGTGAATTAAAGATGCTTCTGGGAGTTCCCGTTGTGGCGCAGTGGTTAGTGAATCCGACTAGGAACCATGAGGTTGCGGGTTCGGTCCCTGGCCTTGCTCAATGGGTTAAGGACCCGGCGTTGCCGTGAGCTGTGGTGTAGGTTGCAGACTCGGCTTGGATCCTGCATTGCTGTGGCTCTGGTGTAGGCTGGTGGCTACAGCTCCGATTCAACCCCTAGCCTGGGAACCTCCATATGCTGCGGAAGTGGCCCTAGAAAAGGCAAAAAGACCAAAAAAAAAAGATGCTTCTGAAACACTCATAAGGAGCTGTTGGATATATGGGTCTGGAGCTCAGAGGAGGTCAGGCTGAGGCATCCTGGTGTAGGGTTTAATTAAGCCTCGAGCAGGCTGAGATCACCCAGGGGAGAGTGAGCAGTAAGAACAGCCTCAATGAAGTCATGTTTTGTGGCTGGATGATGGGGAAGAAGCTGCAAAGGAGACTGAGGAGAGGCTGCAGAGGCAGGAGGGGGAAAAAGCATGGAGCTTTCACAGAAAAGAGACCCCGTCCAGAAGGGCTCTGATTCCCAATAACTCACAGCACTTGGAAGCTGATTTATAGGAAGGGCAGCACTTAAGAGTTGATTTTGTCTATAGACTTGTTCTCCACTTGCTCATGAGTTTTGGGGAGGATGTGGCCTATGTCTCGCCTGCCATGGGTACTTCATAAACTTGAGTTCTGTTGAACTTCCGGGAGGATGGTCGATATTTTGCAGGGTGGGATGAAGACGACTCAGCGGGTGGAGGCGGGGCGGGTCTCACCTCCTCACCAAAACCAGGTCTTCTGAACTCAGGGAGAAAACTGGGGCTCCAGGGGAGACCAGAGGATTTTGTAACATCCCCTCTCCTGGTGCTGCACATACAGCCCACCACTAACAGCACCGGCTGTCCCAGGGAGCCTAAGCACAGAGTCACAGCGCCATCTCCTGGCAAGATGGGACAACTGCTCCTTAAGAGAAAATACTTTTCTGAAAGGTCGCTGTACCAGAGACGTGCAAATTAAAAATTAGACCCAGGAACACCAACCTGTTAAAAACAACAAAAGTTTGGAGATGTAAAGCTCAAACGTGGCAGAGGTGTAGAGAAACTCTTGCATCTTCCTGGTGGCACTATAAATTTGACCGTGCTTTCCAGAGGTCACACTGACAAAACTGATCGTCTATTTTGAGTGATTTTACCTCCAGGGGTGATCTCCAGTATAAGTTACCAGAGAGGAAAGAAAGAGCTTGTGCTATGCATGCAAATGTAATTATAAATGCATTTTTCTGTATTGGCGAGGATCTTGAAGCTTATGCAGTACTTAGCTAGCACGAAGGTATAGTTAAACCAAGTATGATCTGGTGCAAAATATTGTGCAGGCATTAAAATAACAGATATGTTCACTGTAATGAAACCAAGAACAGGCTCTATAAAATAATTCCAAGTGACAAAAAAGAGCACCCTGACATGTTCTTTTCCTAATAAAGTCTCTGAAGTAGAAACCATGGGTGCAGCAGTAAGGATCAGAAGAGGATTTAAAAAATCTTACACGGGATCGATGTTATTCAATGTTGAAGAAGCATTTTGAGTTTTCTGCTTATTCATTTACTCTTTGGCCAAAGCTTATTTTTATTATAGAGGATCCAGAGATGCAGTGAAAGGAAATCAAATAAGGAGAGAAATGATTAGGGAAATGTCCACAGCTCATGGGACTGGGGACTATCTCTTGAGGACAGTCAGGGTCAGAGTCAGTCCCTGAGGCTTTTCTTGTCTTGTCTTGCCATTTTTTTTTTTTTTTGCTTTTCTTAGGGCTGCACCCTCGGCATATGGAGGTTCCCAGGCCTAGGGGTCTAATCAGAGCTACAGCTGCCAGCCTGTGCCACAGTCACGGCAACACCAGATCCGAGCCATATCTGCAACCTATACTGCAGCTCACGGCAATGCTGGTTCCTTAACCCACTGAGTGAGGCCAGGGATCAAACCTGCATCCCCATGGTCAGATTCATTTCCACTGTGCCATGACGGGAACTCCCCTGAGATTTTCTCCAAAACTTTTCATCCGTAGCACAAGATCTCACATGTAGTATATGTTCAAGAAATGTCTTCAGAGCTCTTAACTAAGATGATGCAGTGCCTGAAATATTGGCCATCTTCCTCAGCATCATTCTCTCTCGGGGCAGTTTCCTCCATTGCCCCTCAGCCCCTATGTCTTCAGGCGATTTGCCCTGGTTCTCTGAGGGCCAGAGCAGACAGTGGGACTGTCACTCAACCCTCCTGCCTAACTGCCTCCAGTGCCTCCACCAAAAATGAATGTCAGCCTGGCTAGAAGCTAGGTTCTCATGAGCCGGATGATTCTCACACTTGGAGTCACACCCACCCTCCTTTCATCAGAACCGCCTCCTTTGTCCTGAGTGTGTGAAATGGCCACGTCACAGATGGGGTTCACCAGAGGTAGATGCTGAGATGGAGTGTGGGGTGCAAGGGGTTCATTGGCAGCCAGCCCCTGTGAAAGAAAAGGAGGGGACAGGAGCAGCATTGGGTAGAGGCAAAGTCGAAGAGTGATGCAGACTGGACAAAGCCTCCATCCGCACAGGTGCCTTGAGCTCTGCAGGGGGTTTTGCCCACCAGGGTGCCCCTCACTGGGTTAAAATGGCTGAGCCTTTACACGCCTGCTTCACTCAGTCATCAGACATGTGGGCAGCCCCGAGAATGGGAGAGTGGGTTTTCTGACCCCTAAGGAGCTGCTAGCTCGACACTGCTGACCCCACTCCTTGTAGATGGGCAGCACATCATTCCATGAAGGGGAAGCATCTCTGTGTTTGCTATGGGGCATTTGGCAGAGGAGAAAACTGAGGTCAAAGTCATGGTCATTGAGCAACAAAGCTATGAGTCCAGCTTGTGATTCTGCCTGCATCCTTAACATCGCCCTCCTTGCCTATCCTGTAGTGACGCAGCACTACCCCAGCAGAAGGCCCCAGGCAGAGCCTCCCCATCAAGGGCTCCGATGGAGAGCATGTCACTGAATGGCCTGTAAGTGATCAGAAGGGGCCACAGGATACCCAGCTGGGCCAATGACATTCCCTATGGCACCAGAAAGAGAGGCCCGGAATGCCCTTCTTACACATTCCATCTCTTCCCTCTGCCATCACCCCTGGGACTTTGGCCCCCATTTCTCTGATCCTACCTGTATTCCTACCTTGTGCCTGCCTCTAACACACACCCTACCCCGCTGTACTCATGCCTGCTGTCTGCCTTCCCTGGCACACTGAGTGCTTCCATAGCACAGACGCTGTCCTGGTCATTACTTCTTAACTATAGCTTTGCATCATTTTACTTTCACTTTATTTTGTTTTGGCTACACCCAAGGCATGCAGAAGTTCCTGGGCCAGGGATCAAACCTGCGCCACAGCAGCGACAAAGCTGAGTTCTTAACCCACTGAGCCACCAGGGAACTCCCTGAATCATTTTACTCTTAATTTCAAAAGACAAGCAAGTCAGAGTTTCGTGATGACCTAGCAGTTAAAGGACCTGGCATTGACACTACAGTGGCCCAAGATCATTCGCTGGCTGGGAACTTCTGCATGCCGTGGGTGCAACCAACCAACCAAACAAAAAAGACCCGCAAGTCCACATCAGTTGGCTTTGGAAGTAGAGTGTAATCAAATTCAAATAACTAGTCTGTCTGCGCCCTGACTTCCCATGAGACTAGTACCTACCCCCACAGAGATGTAGTGAAGACAGAGTAAGGCCAATACCTGAAACATACCAGGTGCTCATCCCCTAGGAATGGTTGTTATTTTAAGTGAATAATTCAAGGTGAAGATCAAGTCTTCTTGCACTAAATGAAGACAGCAAGAACCCAAAGACAATCCTAGGGAAACAGATGCATCTCTAAGTCATCATTCCAGGAGAAGGTGATGCATTTCCTGGGATTTTAAGTTTATTTATTTATTTTTAGGGCCGCACCCCCTGCATACAGAAGTTCCCAAGCTAGGAGTCGAATCGGAACTGCAGCTGCTGACCTACACCACAGCCACAGAAATGTCAGATCCAAGCCAGATCCTACACCGCAGCTCACAGCAACGCTGAATCCCCAACCCACTGAGCGGGCCAAGGATCGAACCCTCATCCTTCTGGGTACTAGTCGGGTTTGTTCTGCTGAGCCACTAGGGGAAATCCAGATTTTAAGTTTAAAATGAGGCAATTTAAAGAAAAGTATTAGGTAAATGGCAGCCTAGGTGGCACGTGGATGTGACTAAATTTGTGTTGGAGTTCCCCTTGCGGTTCAGTGGGTTAAGAAATCGACCAGTATCCATGAGGATATGGGTTTGATCCCTGACCTCACTCAGTGGGTTAATGATCCAGCCTTGCCACAAGCTGCAGTGTAGGTTGCAGTTGCAGTTTGGTTCTGGTGTTGCTGTGGCTATGGCGTAGAGCCGTAGGCGGGAGCCTGTGGTTCTGATTCACCCCTAGCCTGGGAACATCCATATGCCTTGGGTGTGGCCCTAAAAAGACAAAAAAGAAAACATCTGTGAAGGAAGCTTCAAATGATGGTGTTTGGGGAAGCACAGCCTATGCCTAGGGCATTATTAAACCCATCTATCCTCTGGTGGGAAAAAAGAGGCGTCCCAGAGAGGGCGGTAGGGCCACTGTCCGAGCGTACAGTGTAGACAAGTCCAGCTAACATTAACTCCATCCAATTGAGAGGTCCTCTGCCTGACTAGGAGTTCCAGAGAGCTCCTGGGGATATGTGTGTGAGGTGGACTTTCTCAGCCTAGGAGTCCAGTCTGCCAGATCCTGCCCTCCTCATTCCTTCCACCAATGGTGCATTGGACGTTGTGCTGGAAGAAAGGTCAGAAGGCGTAAGTTCAGGTCCAAAGAGCTTATTTGCTCTGTGTTCTTGAGCAAGTCAGGTCCCCATTTGTTGCCTCACTTTCCCCATGTGATTTTGGGGTCAAAATGAAAGAGCTCTAAGTTTAGGGCAGGGCAGGTGGTTCTTTAACCATTGCAGTGTAATCATCAGGACCAGCAGAGGGCGCCAGACCCTAAGGAGCAGATTGGAGGCAACCTTCAGACCCTCCGGTAGAGGGTGGAGAGTGCCACACTGGAACAGAAAGAGTGGCAGCTTCCAAAAGAGATAGGGTGGGTACCCAAGGGAGGGTACCCAAATGGAGGGCCAGGGCCTCTCAGGAGAAAGAACTCTGTATGGGCACAGGGCGAGTGAGCAGTGTCCCAGCTTGGCTCTGGGCAGGGCACTTTATCACTCTGGGTTAATAGCAATTAGAGAGCAACCAGTTGCTGTTCAAAAACAACATTCCATTCCAGCACCTCTTTCCCTTAGGAGCCTCCATTTTTGGGTGGGTGTTGGAAATTAGTCTCTCCCTCCCCAAAAAAATTTAAAATCCTTGAGAAAAAGAAATGTAGAATCATGGGAAACTTTCGTGTTCTATAGGATACCCAAATGCATCATTTTTACCTCATCTAAGAATGAAGTTTAAAAATTAAAAATGAGACATTTAAGCAACTCATTAGCACATTATTGGTAATGGTGAAAAAAAAAAAGCTAGAAACAGCCTAATTGTCAATGAGGAAATAAATACCTATATTATAGCAAATACTACCATAAGATACAAAATCTCTACATATATTGATGGTGTCAAGATTGTTAATGAAGAATACAAGAACAGTGCCCCAGGATAAATCTTATATATGGGTAAATTTCCAGAAGGAAACACAAGAAGCTGTTTTTTTTGTGGGTTTTTTTTTTTTTTTTTTTCCCAAGGTAGGTAGTGGTAGGCAGTGGTTTGATAAGGGATCTCAGTTCCTAGACCAGGGATCAAAACCCAGCTGCCCCGGTGAAAGCACTGAGTCCAACCACTAGATAACCAGGAAACTCCCCAAGAAATTGTTTAACAGATAATGGGAAATGGAGATTAACTTTTCAATTTTATCTCTCTGTGTACTACCTTGGAATTTTCTTTCTTTTTTTTTTTTTTTTTTTTTTTTGTCTTTTTGCTATTTCTAGGGCCACTCCCACGGCATATGGAGATTCCCAGGCTAGGGGTCTAATCGGAGCTGTAGCCACCGGCCTACGCCAGAGCCACAGCAACTCAGAATCCGAGCCACGTCTGCCACACACACCATAGCTCATGGCAAAGCCGGATCCTTAACCCACTGAGCAAGGGCAGGGATCGAACCCGAAACCTCATGGTTCCTAGTCGGATTTGTTAACCACTGCGCCACGACGGGAACTCCTACCTTGGAATTTTCTAACTGCGTGTGACTTGGTTTTTTTTTTTTTTTTTTTGAATGTCAACAGGGATTATCTGTTGGAGATTACGGGCCAGTTTTATTTGATTCTTATGCTTAACATTTTAAAAGTCAAAAATGTTTTGTTCTTTTGAATGGGTAGCATGTTATAAGCTTCAAAAAATTGAGGCAATACTACAAAATATGCATGGAAGTCATCCTCCCACTTTGTCCCCCTCTACCCCACTTTCTTACCTCCCCATTCCTCCCCTAGCCCATCTTCTGCCAAATCCCATAATAAACTTTTATTGTTTCATCTATCCTGCCAGTGTTTCTTTGTACAGAATCAAACAATAAGAAGGGGGAATTCTAGGAGTTCCTTTTGTGGCGCATCAGAAACGAATCTGACTAGTACACATGAAGATGCAGGTATGATTCCTGGCCTTGCTCAGTGGTTCAGGGATCCAGTGTTGCCATGAGTTGTGGTGTAGTTTGCAGATGAGACTTGGGTCTGGCATTGCTGTGGCTGTGGTGTAGGTTGGCAGCTACAGCTCTGATTCAGTCCTTAGCCTGGGAATGTCCAGTGCCATGGGTGTGGCCCTAAAAAGAGGAAACAAAGAAAGAAAGAAAAAGAAAAAGAAGTGGGATCCCAGAAATTCCTGTCGGTGGCTTAGTGGTAACAAACCCAGCTAGTATCCATGAGGACTCTGGTTTAATCCCTAGCCTTGCTCAGTGTGTTAAGGATCTGGTGTTGCTGTGAGCTATGGTATAGGCTAGCAGCTGCAACTCTGATTCAACCCCTAGCCTGGGAACTTCCATATGCTGCAGGTGTGGCCCTAAAAAGACCAAAAAGTGGGGGGTGGGGTCCCTTTCTTATACAAAAGGTAGGATACTGTATACCACTTTGCCTCTTGCTTCTTCCATTTAACAATATGTTCTTTCTTTCTTTTTCTTTCTTCCTTCCTTCCTTTCTTTCTTTCTTGCTTTTTTTCCCCTTTCTTCTTCTTTCTTTCTTTCTTTCCTGTCAAACTTGAGCCACAACAGCAACCTGGGCCACAGCAGTAGCAATGCTGGATCCTTAACCCACTGAGACACCATGGGACTCCCTGAATATCTTTTTTTTTTTTTTTTTTTTTTTGCCTTTTGTCTTTTTGGGGCTGCATTGCAGCATATGGAGTTTCCCAGGCAAAGGGTCTAATCAGAGCAGTTGCTGCTGGCCTACACCACATCTACAGCAATGCCAGATCCTTAACCCACTGAGCGAGGCCAGGGATAGAACCTGCAACCTCATGTTTCTTAGTCGGATTCGTTTCCACTGCACCACGATGAGAACTCCTCCCTGAATATCTTTCTCTATCACTGAAAAAAAATCTTTCCCTTAGTCCTCCTCCCCCCTTTTCTAACTTATTAGTGCTATGTATTTCCCTCTTAGCACTGCTTTAGCCATTTTAGAAATGCAGAAATCAAGGCTCAAAGAAAGTAAGTGATTTGCTGAAAATTACACAGGTAGTGTGACACTGTTGGCTGGGCAGATCAGAAGCTCTGTTGAGGCCCAGACTCTTCTCAAAGGCCCTCTGTGCCTCTAGGTAAACTAGGACTTGCATACTACAAGGGGCTCTACAGGAGAAAACTTAGTCTATTATTGGCATTTGGACATGTGCCAGATGATGGAATGGGGTTTCCTGAAGAAGGTAGACCTGGGGGGCAAGGGGAGAGCCAGCAAATTTATAGGCCCCAGAGGTAGAGTCATTGTGTGTGAAAGAAAGGTGGTAGAGGTGGGGAGATGGGATTAAGATGGCAGAATAGAAGGACTGGAGCTCACCTTCTCTCATAAAAACAACAAAATCACAGCCAAATTCTGAACAACCTTCAACCAAATGGACTGGAAGCTTTCAAAAAGATAACCTACTCCAGAAGACAAAGAGGAAGCCACATTAAGAGGTAGGAGAGACGATTATATGATATAAGCAATCCCACACCTTCTGGGTGGGAAGCTCACAGACTGGAAAATAACTGTATCACAGAGACTCACCTGCAGGAGTGATAGTTCTGAGCCCCACATCAGGTTCCCATACCTGAGGATCTGGCATTGGGAAAAAGAGCTCCTGGAGCATCTGGCATTGAAGGCCAATGGGGCTTGTGTGCAGGAGCTCCATGGGACTGGGGGCAATGGAGACCCCATTCTTGAAAGGTGCACACAGGCTTTCATCTGCATAGGGTCCCAGGGCAAAGCAGAGGCTCTATAGGAATCTGGGTCAGACCTGACTGAAGTTCTTGGAGGATCTCCCCAAAAAACAGGGGGTGACTGTGGCTCGTTGTTGGGGAGGGACGTTGGAGGCAAAGATCTCGGGAATATTCATCAGCATGTGTTCTTCTAGAGGTAGCCATTTTGGGAAAGTCTGGCCCCAACCATCAGTGCTGAGAAGCCCCAGGCCAAACAATAATTCCAGGTGGGATCACAGCCCCACCCATCAGTAAAGAGCTCACCTAAACACCCTCCAGGCACACAGCTGCCTCTAATCTCGCCCAGAAACAAAGCCCCACCCAACAGAGAGATAGGAATCAGCCCCACTACCAGTGGGAAGGCACCAGCCCCTCCCATCAGGAAGCCTACAGCAAGCCCTCTACCAACTTTAGCCACAAGGGGGGGCGGACATCAGAAGTAAGAGGCTATAACACCATTGTCTGCAAAAAAGGAGACCACACCAAAAACCTATAAAAATGAAAAGGCAGAGACGTATAACTCAGATAAGGGAGCAAGAAAAAAAACCTGGAAAAACAGCTAAGCGATCTGGAGATTATCAGCCTCCAGGAAAAAGGCTCTAGACTGATGATGCTGAAGATGGTACAAGGAATTGGAAATAAACTGAAGGCAAAGATTGATAATTTACAGCAAACATTGAGCAAAGAAATACAAGATTTAAAACTTAAGCAAGCAAAGATACAAAATACAATAACAAATAAAAAATTCATTAGAAGCAACCAACACCAGAATACAGGAGGCAGAAGAATGAATAAGTGAGGTGGAGGACAGACTAGTGGAAATCACTGATGCAGAACAAAAAAGAGAAAAAAAGATTAAAAAGAGGAGTTCCCGTCGTGGCACAGTGGTTAACGAACCCGACTAGGAACCATGAGGTTGCGGGTTCGGTCCCTGCCCTTGCTCAGTGGGTTAACGATCCAGCGCTGCTGTGAGCTGTGGTGTAGGTTGCAGACGCGGCTTGGATCTGGCGTTGCTGTGGCTCTGGCTTAGGCCAGAGCCTGCGGCTCTGATTCGCCCCCTGGCCTGGGAACCTCCATATGCTGCGGGAGTGGCCCAAAGAAATAGCAAAAAGACAAAAAACAAGAAAACAAACAACAAAAAAACAGTGTCAAACAATAAAAAAAAATTAAAAAGAGATTAAAAAGAAATGAAGAGAGTCTAAGAGAACTTTGGGACAACATTAAACACACCAGCATCTGTGCTATAGGGGTGCCAGAAGGAGAAGAGAGCGCGAAAGGGACAGAAAAAATATTTAAAAAGATAATAGCCAAAAACTTCCTTAATGTGGGAAAGGAACCTTTCACTCAAATTCAGGAAGTGCAACCAGTACCATATAAATAAACCCAAGGAGGAACACCCCGAGACACATATTAATCAAACTGGCCAAAATTGAGGACAGAGAACATATTGAAAGCAGTTACAAAAAAGAAACAAATAACATACAAGGGAACCTTTATCAGCAGATTTTTCAGCAGAAACTGCAGGCCAGAGGGAATGGCATGATATACTTAACGTGATGAAAGGAAAAATCTCCAACTAAGATTAATTTACCCAGAAAGGCTCTCATTCAGATTCGAAGGAGAAATCAAAAGCTTTGCAGCTAAGCAAAAGCTAAGAGAAATCAGCAACAAATACCAAAGGAAATTCTCTAGGCAGAAAAGAAAAGGCCACAATTAGAAACAAAAATACCACAAATGACAAGGCTCACCAGTAAAGGCAAGGGTACAAAGAGGAGGGTACAAACGCAGGACACTGGAGATTCACTTGTAATTAAGAGACCAAAAACTTAAAACAATCTCGTACATATATAGACTCCTATATCAAAATTTGAGGGTAACTACAAACCAAAAATCTACAATTGATACACAAATAAGAAAAATTAACTCAAATACAACACTAAAGATAGTCATCAAACCACAAAAGGAGAGAACAAGAGAAGAAGGGAAGAAAAAAGAGCAAGAAAAATAAATCCAAAACAGTTGATAAAATGGCAATAAGAACATACATATCAATAATTACCCTAAATGTGAATGGACTAAGTGCCCCAACCAAAAGACATAGACTGGCTGAATGGATACAAAAACAAGACCCATGTATATGCTGTCTTCAAGGGACCCACTTCACTTCTAGGGACACATACAAATTGAAAGTGAGAGGATGGAAGAAAATATTCCATGCAAACAGGAATCAAAAGGAAGCTGGAGTAGCAATACTTGTATCTGACAAAATTGACCTTAAAATAAAGAATATTATAAGAGGAGTTCCCATCGTGGTTCAGGGGTTAACGAATCTGACTAGGAACCATGAGGTTGCGGGTTTGATCCCTGGCCTCGCTCAGTGGGTTAAGGATCCAGCATTGCCATGAGCTGTGGTGTAGGCCACAGATGCGGCTCAGATCTGGCATTGCTGTGGCTGAGGCATAGGCTGGTGGCTACAGCTCCAATTAGACCCCTAGCTTGGGAACCTCCATATGCTACGGGTGTGGCCATAGAAAAGCCAAAAAAAATTTAAAAAAAAAAGAATATTATAAGAGAAAAAGAAGGACTTTACATAATGATCAAAGGATCAATCCAAGAGGAAGATATAACAATTGTAAATATATATACACCCAACATAGGATCACCTCGATATATAAGGCAACTGCTAAAAACCTTAAAAGGAGAAATGGACAGTAACACAATAATAGCGAGGGACTTTAACACCCCACTTATATCAATGGACAGATCATCCAGACAGAAAATCAACATGGAAACACAGGCCCTAAATGAAACATTAGACCAGATGGACTTAATAGATATTTATAGGACATTCCATCCAAAAGCAGCAGAATACACATACTTCTCAAGTGCACACAGAACAGTGTCTAGGATTGATCACATTCTGGGCCACAAATCAAGCCTCAGTAACTTTAAGAAAATTGAAATCATATCAAACATCTTTTCTGACAACAATGCTATACAACTGGAAATAAAAAAGAAAAAAACTGCAAAAACCCCAAACAGGTGGAGACTATACAACATGCTACTAAACAACCAATGGATCACTGAAGAAATCAAAGAGGAAATTAAAAAATACCTATAAGCAATTGGCAACAAAAATACAACACTCCAAAACTTATGGAATGCTGCAAAAGCAGTTCTAAGAGGGAAGATTATAGCAATACAAGCCTAACTCAGGAAACAAGAAAAAAAATCAAATAAACAACCTAACTTTTCATCAAAAGCAGCTAGAGAGAGAAGAACAGATAAGTCCTAAAGTTAGCAGAAGGAAAGAAATCATAAAAATCAGAGCAAAAATCAATGAAATAGAGACAAAGAAAACCATAGAAAAGATCAATGAAACTAAAAGCTGTTTCTTCCAAAAGATCAACAAAATCGATAAACACTTAGACTTATCAAGAAAAAAAGAGGACTCAAATCAATAAAATTAGAAATGAAAAAGTTACAATGGACATCACAGAAATACAAAGGATCATAAGAGACTACTACATGCAACTATATGCCAATAAAATGGAAAACCTGGAAGAAATGGGTGCATTCTTAGAAAAGTACAATCTTCCAAGACTAAACCAAAATGAAATAGAAAAGACGAATGGATCAATCACAAGTACTGAAATTGAAACTGTGATTTAAAAACTTCCAACAATCAAAAGTCCAGGACCAGATGGCTTCACAGGTGAATTCTATCAAACATTTACAGAAGAGCTAACACCCTTCTGAAACTATTCCAAAAAATTGCAGAGGACAGAACACTCCCAAACTCATTTTATGAGGTCACTGTCACCCTGATACAAAACCAGACAAAGATACCAGAAAAAAAAGAAAATTACAGGCCAATTTCACTGATGAACATAGATGCAAAAATCCTCAACAAAATACTAGCAAAATGAATCCAACAATACATTAAAAGGACTGCACGTCATGATCAAGTGGGATTTATCCTAGCGATGCAAGGATTCTTCAATATCCACAGATCAATCAGTGTGATACACCACATTAACAAGCTGAAGAATAAAAACCATATGGTCTTTCAAAAGATGCAGGAAAAGCCTTTGGCAAAATTCAACACCCATTTCTGGAAAAAAAAAACTTCAGAAAGTGGGCATTGAGGGAGCCTACCTCAACATGATAAAGGCCATATATGACAAACCCAGAGCTAACATCATTCTCAGTGGTGAAAAGATGAAAGAATTCCCGCTGAGATCAGGAACAAGACAAGGGTGTCTGCTCTCACCACTACTATTCAACGTAGTTCTGGAAGTCCTAGTCACAGCAATCAGAGAAGAAAAGGAACTGAAAGGAATCCAAATTGGAAAGGAAGAAGTAAAACTATCACTACTTGCAGATGACATGATACTATATTTAGAAAATCCTAAAGATGTTACCATAAAACTGTTAGAGCTCATCAATGAATTTGGCAAAGTCTCAGGATATGAAATTAATACACAGAAATTGACTGCATTTCTATATACTAATGAAAGATCAGAAAGAGAAATTAGGAAAAAAATCCCATTTACCATCAAATCAAAAAGAATAAAATACTTAGGAATAAACCTACCTAAAGACATAAAAGATCTGTACTCTGAAAACTATAAGACACTGATGAAAGAAATCAAGGTGACACAAACAGATGGAAAGATATACCATGCTCTTGGATTGGAAAAAAATCAATATTACCAAAATGCCTGTACTGCCCAAGCCAATCTACAGATTCAGTGCAATATCTATCAAATTACCAAGGACATTTTTCACAGAACTCAAACAAAATATTTTAAAGTTTGTTTGGAAGAAAAAAGACCCAGAATAGCCAAAGCGATCCTGTAAAAGAAAAATGGAGCTGGAGGAATCAGGCTTCCTGACTTCAGACTATACTACAAAGCAACAGTCATAAAAACCTTATGGTACTGGCACAAAGACAGACATGTAGATCAGTGGAACAGGATAGAAAGCCCAGAATTAAACCCATGGACCTACAGTCAACTAATATATGACAAAGGAGGCAAGAATACACAATGGAGAAAAGAGAGCCCCTTCAATAAGTGGTGCTGGCAAAACTGGACAGCCACATGTAAAAGAATGAAATTAGAACACTTCCTAACACCACACACAAAAATAAACTCCAAATGGATTAAAGACCTAAATGTAAGACCAGATACCATAAAACTCTTAGAGGAAAATATAGGCCAAACACTCTCCAACGTAAACCACAGCAGTATCTTCTCAGATCCACCTCTTAGAGTAATGACAATAAAAACAAAAATAAACAAATGGGGCTTAATTAAACTTAAAAGTTTTTGCACAGCAAAGGAAACCCTAAACAAAACAAAAAGACAACACATAGAATGGGAGAAAATATTTGCAAATGAATCAACCGACAAGGGATGAATCTCCAAAATTTATAAACGTCGTCTGCAGCTCAATACTAACAAAACAACAACCCCATCAAAAAATGGGCAGAAGACCTAAACAGACAATTCTCCAAAGAAGACATACAGATGGCCACAAAACATATGAAAAGATGTTAAATTCAACATCACTAATTATTAGAAAAATGTGAACCTAAACCACAATGAGGTACCACCTTACACTGGCCAGAATGGCCATCGTTGATAAGTCTACAAACAATAAATGCTGGAGAGGGTGTGGAGAAAAGGGAACCCTGTTATACTGTTGGTGGGAATGTAAATTGGTGCAACCACTGTGGAAAACAGTATGGGGATTCCTCAGAAAACTAAAAATAGAATTACGTTTGATCCAGCAATGCCACTCCTGGGCATCTACCAGAGAAAACCGTTACTCGAAAAGATACATGTACTCCGATGTTCGTTACAGCACTATATACAATAGCCAAGAAGATGTAGTACATATACACAGTGGAATATTACTTGGCCATTAAAAGGAAAGAAATAATGGCATTTGCAGCAACATGGCTGGACCTTGAAATTATCATGTTAAGTGAAGTCAGTCAGACAGCAAGACACCTACATCAAATGCTATCACTTACATTTGGAATCTAAAAAAAGGACACAATGAACTTCTGTGCAGAACAGATATTGACTCACAGACTTTGAAAAACTTACGGTTTCCAAATGAGACAGGTTGGGGGTGGGAGGATGGGCTGGGCATTTGAGATGGAAATGCTATAAAATGTGGTTGTGGTGATCATTGTACAACTATACTTGTAATAAAATTCACTGAATAATAGGAAGAAAAAAAAATCTGGTAGAGGCAACTGTACTGAGCAGCAGGGATGGGATGTTGGGGGATGCTGTGAATCCAGGTGGGAAGTGAGGCTGTACTTGACCATAATCCAGTCCATGCTCCACACCCTGAGACTCTGGGAAGGAGAAGGCTCTGAGACAAGGGAATGAATGGTATTACTAGAGGCCAGAAGTTTACTATGGGAACCCATTTTAAAATAGCTTATCTGCAGTAGTTGAACAGTTTCTGTTGGCCAAAGAGAGACAGAAGCCAAAGAGGTCTGTGGTCAGTGGAGTAAGGAAATGGCACAGGCAGCGGGATGGCCTCACCCAAGGAGAGGATGGCAAGTGCAGAGGGCAGTGGGGTGGTGGGACTTCAGCCCAGCGTGATAGAGTTGACTGAGTGTGGAACAGACTCAGACTCCAGAAGGAGCTGGAGGGAGGGAATTAATCCCAGAGGAAAATAGCAGGTCTTTTGCTAACCTAAGGGTGACTTTTTTAGTTTGTTTGTGTTTTTTTTTTTTTTTTTTTTTTTTTTTTTTTTTTTTTTTTTTTTGCCATGCCTATAGCATGTGGAAGTTCCTGGGCCAGGGATGGAACTCAAACCACAGCAGTGACCTGAGCCACATCAATAGCAATGCTAGCTCCTTAATCTCTAGGTTACCGGGGAACTCCCCAAAGGGTATCACTTTGAACTCCAGGATTTGGGCATAGCAACTGTGAGTGCCTCACATTTATTATGATCAGCAGGTGAGAAATGAATACACAGGGCGACTATTGATTTTGCTTTTATTTATTTATTTATTTATTTATTTATTTATTGTTGCTTTTTAGGGCCACACTCTCCGCATATGGAGGTTCCCAGGCTAGGAGTTGAATCAGAGCTGCAGCTGCCAGCCTATGCTACAGCCACAACAATTCGTGGCATCCAAGCCACATCTGCAACCAGGCAACACAGGATCCCTGACCCACTGAGCGAGGCCAGGGATTGAACCGGCATCCTCATGGATACTAGTCAGATTCGTTTCTGCTGCACTACGACAGGAACTCCTTTGTCATTATTTAGTTAATTTTTAATCAGTATCACAGCGTGCCTAACAAACATTACTATTCTCATTTAATACCGGAGGACTGGACTTCCCTTTGTAGCTCAGCAGAAACAAACCTGACTAGCACCCATGAGGACAAGGGTTCAATCCCTGGCCTCCCTCAGTGGGTTAAGGATCCGGTGATGCCATGAGCTGTGGTGTAGGTTGCAGGCATGGCTCAGATCCCACATTGCTGTGGTTGTGGCATAGGCCAGCAGCTACAGCTCTGATTCAGCCCTTAGCCTGGGAACGTCCATATGCCACAGGCGCTGCCTTAAAAAGACTAAATAAATAAATAAATAAAACCCGAGGACATCAAGGCTCAGAGCTTTCTAAATGCATGTAAGAAACTATCACCTCATTTACTCACCTGGTTTCTTTTTTTTTTTTTAAATTTTAAGGGCCACACCTGTGGTCTATGGTAGTTCCCAGGCTAGGGGTCAATTTGGAAGGTTCAGCTGCTGGCCTACACCACAGCCACAGCAACATGGGATCCGAGCCATATCTGCAACCTACACCACAGCTCATGCCATCGCCAGATCTGAGCAGCATCTGTGACCTACACTGCAGCTTGTGGCCATGCCAGATCCCTAACCTACTGAGCAAGGCCAGGGATAGAACCTGCATCTTCATGGGTATTAATCGGGTTCTTAACCCACTGAGCTACAATGGGAACTCCTTTTTAAAAATTTTTTATGTTTCCATCCAGTTTCTTTTAAATCTGGGTGCACACACCTGACTTGATGGAGAGCCCTGCCCATCTCCTGGAGATGCTAGGTTTGCACTTGGCTACCTAATGGGATGAAGTTTGGGTGGTACGTTTTTAGAGGGGTGTGTTTTGTTAGGCAAGGGCATCTGCGAAGTTGTGTGTCACACAGCATGGAGAGTGTGTATGAATATTGGGCACTGAGGGAGAGGACTGTAACTGGGCTCATTCTGCAATACCCACTCAGCCATACCACTGGGGGAATTGACCTTGGTCAAGGATGAGTCCTGATTTGCTTAAGTGGAAGGTCGTCTCCCAGTGATGAGCTTGGCTTCTGGAATGAGCACATGACGCAGTTTGGGCTAATGCAATACACAGAGAAGTTTGTCAAGGGCTCTCAGAAGGTGCTGCCCTCTCTTAAAAGAAAATACAAGAAAAGATGGTCTCTTTCCTTCTGGATGTTATTGGGCATCGGTTAAGAGCCCAGAACTGTTGCTGCCCCCTCAGTACTTGAGGCTGACACCAGAGGAAAGTAGCTAAGACATTCAAACAAAGGCATCTCAGAGCCACTGGATCAAAGTAACTGGAAGCCCAGCCCGCCCCTGGATGCCCTGTTAAATGAACCAATAAATCTCCATCTTGTTGAAACCAATTAGAATTGAGTTTTCTATTACTTGTTACTGATACAGTTTGCCTTCTGAGGAATTTAATCTCAACTCATTCAGGGTCTCCCCCTCTCTCCCAAGTACTGATGTGAGGCTGAGGTTTGGGGTGTGAGACTAGATGTTTGGTTCTCAGTCAGCATTTGGCATTCACCGAGGCATCCATCACACCGTCTGGTCCTTAGTTGATGGGCCATACACGTTTCTCCCTACCATCCTTTCTCTCTCCACTCTGTTCCATTCTTGGGCCCACAGTCAACTTGAGGGGGTGCTATGCTGGGTCAAAGGACACGTCATGTGACTTTCAAAGCCTTGGTCTTCTCCTGCATTGCTCTTGGATGTCAGGATGTAAAGGACACTGCTCCCTTCCCATGCTGGGTCTGTGGAAACTCTGTAAATCCATCTAAGGACCCGTCTCCCCATATGCACCATGGCACACTTTCTACTTCGGATTTTATCCCGAAATTGAGGCACAGCCCGCCTCTGCCTTTAGATCCCATAAACCAGCCAGGGGGAAGGAGCAGGGGACAGGCCCACATCTGCTCACACTTGCTTCTCATCTAATTCTTCTCTTCCTGCCAAACCAAGGGATCTTTACCTCCTCTTGGGACTAGAGAAGTCTCCCTCAAATTCATATTTATTCTCCAAAATCTGTTGTGCTTTCTCTTTGACCCACCTGTTCTGTTGTTTCTTTTTTTCTCATTTCTTCCTTCTTTTGTTTACTAACTCTGTTTCTATTTGTTTAGGACTTTTTCTAGCCATGACAGCATGCACGATTAAGATATCAAAATCTAAAGTTAATCAAAAATTTTCGGCGTTCCGTTGTGGCTCTGTGGGTTAAGAACTCAACTAGTATCCATGAGGATGCGAGTTGGATCCCTGGCCCTGGTCAGTGGGTTAAGGATCTGGCATTGGTGTGAGCTGTGGTGTAGGTCGCAGACATGGCTCGGGTCTGGTGTTGCTGTGGCTGTGGTGTAGGCCAGCAGCTGCAGCTTTGATTCAACCCCTAGTCTGGGAACCCCCATATGCCATAAAAGGAAAACAAACTTTTTCCTCTTCACAGATAACACAAGGATTTTCAAATACTTTAAATTCTCTTTTTTCTACCACTCCTGATTTGTACATAATGGTTGGCAGTATTTTAATTTTAACCTCACGGGACATTATAATTCTTAAATTTTTTTGCAGTTATGACTCATTTAGATTTATCTATATCTTTACTACTTTCCTGCTGCTTATACCTTGTTAGTTCTCAGATCTAACATGTAGCGTCACTTTCTTTCTGAAGCGTTTCCTTCACTGACATGAGCTCTCTGGTTTTGTCATCAAATAACATTTTTATTTTTTATCTTCCTTATAAACTTTCTTTTTGTATAAAACGACGAGTTGGAAGGTATTTTCTTTCGGCACTCCAAAGATATTCTACTGACTTCTGGGTTTCCATTTTCTACTGAGAATTCAACTATTAGCTGTCACTTCTTGAAAAGTGATCACTTGGAGTTCACTGAGTTGTGGCTCAGCAGAAAGGAACCCGACGAGGATCCGTACAGACGTGGGTTCGATGCCTGGCCCCACTCAATGGGTTGTGGTGAGCTGTGGTATAGGTCGAAGATGTGGCTCTGATCTCACATGGCTGTGTCTGTGGTGTAGGCCAGCAGCTGCAACTCTGGTTTGACTCGTAGCCTGGGAACTTCCATAGGCGGTGGGTGCGGCCCTAAAAAGACCAAAAAAAAAACAAAAAAACAAAAAAAAAACTCTTTTTTCCCCAGTTACTTTAAAATTTTTCTCTTTGTCAATAGTTTTCTGCGATTTTCACCATGATATTTCTATATGTGTTTTTCTTTCATTTATCTTCCTGGGACTCAAAGGCTTTTTGAATCTAGGAATTGTTATTGTTTATCATTTCAGAAAATATCAACCTATGTCTTCAAATAGCACTTCGGTCCTATTCTCTCTCTGCTCTCCTTCTGACACTCTATTTAAATATGTTTTAGACTTTTCTATTTAACCTCCATGTCTCTCACTCTCTTTCATATGTATTTTTGCATATTTTTAAACTTTTTGTATTATGCCTGTATTTTCCATTCATTTCTTTCTTTTTTTTTTTTTTTTTTGTCTTTTTTGTTGTTGTTGTTGTTGCTATTTCTTAGGCCGCTCCCGCGGCATATGGAGGTTCCCAGGCTAGGGGTCTTCGGAGCTGTAGCCACCGGCCTACACCAGAGCCACAGCAACTCGGGATCCGAGCTCCGTCTGCAACCTACACCACAGCTCACGGCAACGCCGGATCGTTAACCCACTGAGCAAGCGCAGGGACCGAACCCACAACCTCATGGTTCCTAGTCGGATTCGTTAACCACTGCGCCACGACGGGAACTCCTTTCCATTCATTTCTAGATGTCCCATTGGCTTTTTTAAAAAATGTGTCATTCTTCTTTTTATTTTTAAAAATTTATGGTTTCACCTGCAGCATGTGGAAGTTCCCTGGCCAGGGATCAAATCCAAGCCACAGCTGCAACTTATGCCACAGCTGCAGCAATGTGAGATCCTTAACCTGGCCTGGGGATCGAACCCGAGCCACCACAGAGACAACATCTGATCCTTAACCTGCTGTGCCACAGCAAAAACTCCTCATGCTGCTTTTTATAGTTTCCAACTTGCTCTGTGCTCTTTCAAACTTGTCTCCTATTTTATTAAACACGGGAAGTGTTTTGTTATAAATAAAATGTCTGATAATTCCAGTTTCTGAAGTTCTTATGGGTTTATTCCCACTGCAGGTATTTTCTGTCTGCTCTTTCTTACATTTCTAGTTTCCTTGTATATCTACTTATTTTCAACTATGTGCTCGATGTTGCTGGAATTTGTGGCTTTGGAAGAGGGAGCTTTCTCCCAAGGACATTCGTGTTTGCTTCTGCCAGGCCCTGGGGTCATTACTGACTTTATCAGCTTAAACCAAGTTCAAACTCTGACACTCTCTGAACCATTCAGATGAGGAAAACCTTGACTGTAAACCCAAGTAAGAACTAGTTTGATTCTGGATTATACTTACTCCAAGGGCGTGTTCCTTTGAGAGCCCAGTTTTTTATCGATGGGATCTCCTATCATATTTCCAGTTTGTATGAGTCCCTGGCCTCCATAATCCTACATGGCTCTTGCTAGAATTGGCAGGTGCCCTAGAGCAAAGCAACTACTTTTCTCACTAACTTCACTTTGTGCCCATTTTCCTTTCATTTGGGCCTAGTCTATACTATCTTGCCTTTTCAGTGCTTTTTAAGAAGATGCTTTTTATATTTTACCCACCATTTAAAATTGGTTTTAGTGGGATATGTTTTCTTTTTCTTTTTTCTTTCTTTTTGGCTGCACCTGTGGCATATGAAAATTCCCAGGCCAGGTATCGAACCTGCACCACAGCAGCAACCTGAGTCACTTCGGGGACAACGCTGGATCCTTAACCTGTTGTGCCATAAGGGAACTCCTAGAATATGTTTTCTGAATAAACTAGACTGCCAAAACTCCCACATATTTTAAGCCAAAGGTATTCCCTTTCCTCCCAGAAAATCTTACTTTTAAAACTCAAAAGCCAGAAGATATTCTTCTTTGCATTTTATCATTTCTTCCTTGAGGCAGTAAAGAAAGAAACTCTAAAACTGAGTGAGAAAAAGGTTATAAGGTAAAAGAAGTACCCCTCAATTTGGTTACTATTTCAAAATATTATCCCACCACATGTGTAAACATTTTAATTTGATGCCTAGTACATACTTAGGGTTCAGAAAATTGTTGCTATTTCATGATTATTATTTCTACATCCAAACTCACCTTCTTTGGGAAGACTTCCTTCATTAACCTCACCCCATCCCAATTCTTCTTTTACAATATTTTATCCAAGTACCTTTTTACCCCCCTTGACACCCTGCTGATTTATTCTAATTGCTTTTTCAAATGTACAGTTTTTCCTGGGAAAGCGCAATGACTGGATATCTTGCCCAGAAGCTTTTTCAGGTGTATAAGTTTTGTTTCTTTGGAACTCTTTCAGCTGCAGGTGACATAAGACTCAATTTGAACTGCATTAAACAGAAAAAAAGATACTATTAGATAATGTAACTGAAGAAACCCAGTGGTAGGTCTTCAGGTACAGTTTGATCCAGGGGCTCAATGAATGTCAGGAGCACCTGGTCTTTCTCATCATATTGCAGTTATTTTGTCTTCTGATGTGGCTTCATTCTCAGGCAGCTCCACTCAGCATGATAGCAGAATCTCCATACTAACCTCCTCACAACTCAAATTCCAATGGGAGAGGGTTCCCATTAGCTACAGCAAGAGTTCTAGGATTCACCCCTATTGGACTAATTTGGTCAATACCCCCCCCCTCACTATAGCTGGGGGGATTTGATGTGTGCTCATTTTCTTAGACGAAATCAGAGGTCTACTCCCTAGAACTGTGGTTAAGCCCCTCTGAAAATCAGGTGCTCTGAGATTAGAAAAATTGTGGCTCCAAGAAGGAAAACTTAGGGGTTTTCCAAAAGAGAGGTGAAATGGATCCTGGGCAGACAAAAGCACCATATGTCTACTTCAGTCTCCAAAAACTCACAGAAAAAGGCTCAGGAATGGGGCCTGTGGGGCAGACTAATGGCAGTAAAAAGGTGCCGGTTCCTTCCAGGTCCTTGGGCCATTGGCATAGTTACTGTTTAGTTTCAGCCTCACACAGACAGGACACGAGCTGGAGTCTGGAAGCCTGGCATGAAGGGTGCTCTCTCAGCCTCTCAATCCCTCTGGCACAGGGGACCTCGTTTGTGAGTTATCAGTAATGGTCTTATCCAGGCAACCTCCTTGACCCCCTCAAGCGTCTTTCCTTCTTCTGGTATAAAAATAACACTTAAACAGGATCCCAACCCCACGTCCTAGACAAACCAGCTATCCATAGATGACAGCCATATTCACCCTAGGGTCAAAGGGCAGTGTCCTTATTATACCCAGTTTTAAGAGTGAGCCGAGAAATAGGGTTTCAAGAAATATGATACCGTGAGTACAAACTAAACTCTAACACCCAAGGAGTATTTATTTCCCATCCGAAGCCAGTAACTTCTGCTGATTGGCGCTGCCCAAGAGGATGGGTGGGGCTGCGCTTGCCACAAGAGCAGGTGTGGGAGCTCCTTTTTTACAACTGGAAAACCACTATGAGTTTACTGTTGAGCAGCGTTGGTGCCTCCCCCGGCTGAGCCCTCCTCCATCCCAGCCTTGATGCTGCTGGGAGATGACTGGTGGAGGATCAGAGCCCCCTGCCCCCACCCTCACCCTTGCGTACTTTCAGAATCTTGTAGCTGGAGGGCTAGGAGACTGGAAGCAGGTGGCATGGTTATAATTATAGTAACCACTTACTGAGCATATATTACATGCCAGGCCTGTGCTTCATTTACCTTAAGCTTAGTGGCTAAGAGTACGGTGCTGGAGTCCAGAAATACTGGGTTTCAACTCACTAGCTTTGAGATTTTGATCAAGTTTCTTAATCCCTTTGTGCCTTGATCGTCTGATCTGTAAAATTTTAATAATAAAAGTATTTACCATATAGCATTGTGAGGGATTACATGGGGATACCGCACACGATGTGTTTTGCAGTGTCTGATAGTCAGCACTCCATAAAGGTGAAGCATCCTTATAGATATTTGTAATTTCTAATCCTACTCAGATTCTGCAATATAATTGCATTAGTTAGGGAGAGGTTTGGCTGCTATAGCAAAGGTTCAATTTGTCAGTGGCTTAAACCAGCTAGAAGTGTATTTCTCTTTATTTATTTTATCTTATTTTTATTTTTGTCTTTTTGCCATTTCTTGGGCCTCTCCCCTGGCATATGGAGGTTCCCAGGCTAGGGGTCGAATCAGAGCTGTAGCCACCGGCCTACGCCAGAGCCACAGCTACGCGGGATCCGAGCCGCATCTGCAACCTACACCACAGCTCACAGCAACGCCAGATCGTTAACCCACCGAGCAAGGGCAGGGACCGAACCCGCAACCTCATGGTTCCTAGTTGGATTCGTTAACCACTGCGTCACAACGGGAACTCCTGTATTTCTCTTTATAACATTCCAGAGATGGAGAGTGGAGGGATTCTATTATTTTCGACCTTCATCTTCCATCACTGGGTTCAAATGGCCCATCCAGCTCCCACCCCCATGTGGTCACTCCAGTCAGGAGGAGGAGGAAAAGCAGCCTCTCCTTCTAAGGGCACCCTTAAAGGCTGCATATGATATTGCTGCTTAGATCCCATTGGCCAAGCTTAGTCACGTGGCCATGCTATCTGCAAAGGAAGCTGGGAGATATAATCTTGCCCTCTGTTAAAACTGAGGGGAATTACTGGTGGAGGAAGAAGAAGGGCAGAATAGACATTGCTCTGCCGGAGTCCACCGCCTGGCCACCTATCACAAAGAACATGTTTATCACCCTTCTAAGGGAGGCAAGGCAGAGTTCCACCCAGACGCAGCTCCAGCTCAGAGCCCAGGGTCTCTGAGGGACTGGGCGTGGACGGGGTCCTTAGAGTCTAGAGAGCTGTGAACCAAAAGTCAGGTGATCCAGCCCTCCCACTCCCCACAGATGGCCGTGGAGGAGGAACAGGATAAACTTCAGAACAGGAAAGAATGGCAAACCCTGGCAGTCAGTTGATCTTTAACCATGACTCAATCCAGTTGAGCAGGAAGAGCAATGCTGCCTCCCTGGGTGGAGGAAGTGCTTGAGCGGTCATCTGGCCGCCGCTGGTTGTGCTCTCTTTGAGGGAACATTTCTCCTCTCCTACGTGGTCTCTGGCATTGCCTCTCGCGAAGTGGTTTCTTCCCCGACATCGCCTGTGGCTGCATGGGAGAACACGTCTGTCCTTGTAGGTCTCACAACTTTCACAGATTTGGGGGTGGGAGAAGCGGTGCTGGGGACAACTAAGGGTATCACACCAGTCTTTGCTGGCCAGGTTTGTCATCTCTTTGCCAATATAATACCTTCAAAACCTTCCGAGGCTTCTGATGGGTTTCCTATTTGTGTAACCACCGTCATCAGTCTTCTTCACACACAATGTTTAAGCTTGAATAATCTGGATTTGGTGTTCTTCCTATTCTCTCTCAAATTGCTGGTGGCTACCTTGAGGCCATCTGAAAAAATATGCTTGGCTCTGAAGACAACTTCCTTATTCTGCCCACTGGGCCGGCTTCCACTGACTACAGAACTGGGGTGTGCTTGAGAAAGGTTTGGGACCACAACTACAATCCTTGCTAAGGTTGCCTCCTTCAAGCTGCCTCTTAGAACCCACTGCCTGGGTGCATTTCTCTTGCAGGACTTTGCTAGGAGCAATAATCGGCAGCCAATACAAACCAGTTTCCATGAGTTAGTCTCTGTTAGCACCTGATTACCTTTCAAGGCATCGTAGATGACAGATATCCATACGTTTTCCTATAACATATCAGTGGTCACCAACTTACCAACATACAAAAGTTTTCTTTGCTACCTGCAGTCCAGTTTCTAAACCAACACCACTAGTTTTAGGCTTTTAAAGCAGTGCTACTTCCAGATGCCAAATTTTGCATTAGTTAGGATACAGATTTAAAGACCCAACTTTTATTCTTCACTTGTTCTTTCTTTCTTTTGCTTTTTAGGGCCGCACCTGCGGCACATGAAAATTCCCAGGCTAGGGGTTGAATCAGCTACAGCTGCCAGCCCACGCCACAGCCACAGCAACGCAGGATCCTTAACCCACTGAGCGAGGCCAGGGATTGAACCTGCATCCTCATGGATCCTAGTCGGGTTCGTTAACCGCTGAGCCACGAAGGGAACTCTGTAAAGACCCAACTTTAAAATGACTGAAACAAGGAAGTATATTTCTCTCATACTAGGGTGACTCTGAAAACTTTAACAAGCCTTTTCCATCTTGGTCACGAGATAGCTGCTCTGGCTCCTGACATTTCATTACGACTCCAGCCATGGGGGCGGTGGGAGGAAGATGGGAACTCATGCTCTTTCTTTTAAGTCCTGACCTGGAAGTTGCTCACAACACTACCATTCACATGGGCCAGATTTAGTCACAAGGTCATATTTAACTGCAAGGGTTGAAAATTTAGGTCTTTCTTAGAGGCAGTCATTCCAACTAAAGTTTGAATGATGCTGTTTCTAAAGAAAGAAGAGAGATACTGGGAGACAACCGGCTGTCTCTGCCACAGAATGTTTTTGTTCTCATTTTTACATTCAGGGAAACGAGCTCAGAAAAAACAAGCAATGCTTTCCAAGGTCAAATGGCAGAGCATGAATTTTAATCAGGTCCATCTGACCCCAAAGCAGATTTTCCGTCTCATCCAGCCAACATATTTTGGCCATCAAGGTGCACGCTGTTTACTTAGAAATAAAAGATATTTTCGTGTGAATAGCTATTCACACAGTGACCAGCCCAGGGTACACACAGAATGTGGCTATAAGGAGATCAGAGCAGTAAGGGTAATGCAATTAGGGAAGGCTATTAAAACAATTTTTTTGGCTTTTTTTTTTTTTTTTTTTTTTTTAAACAGCGGCTCCCTCAGCCTGTGGAATTTCCCAGGCTAGGGGTCGAAATGGAGCTACAGCTGCAACTTAGGATCTACCTGAGCCATGTCTGAGACCTACACCCCAGCTCACAGCAATGCCAGATCCTTAATCCACTGAGTGAGGCCAGGGATGGAACCCATGTCCTCATGGATACTAGTCAGGTCCTATACCACTGAGCCGCAACGAGAACTCCAAAATTTTTTTTTTATTATAGGTGATTTACAATGTTTTGTCAATTTCTGCTGTACAGCAAAGCGACCCAGTTACACACACACACACACACATATATATACATCCTTTTTCTCATATTATCTTCCATTATGTTCTATCACAATAGATTGGACATAGTTCCCTGTGCTCTACAGCAGGGAAGACTTTTTAAAAAGAGGAGCCCCTGGAGTTCCTGTTGTGGCGCAGTGATTAACGAATCCGACTGGGAACCATGAGGTTGCGGGTTCGGTCCCTGTCCTTGCTCAGTGGGTTGACGATCCGGTGTTGCCGTGAGCTGTGGTGTAGGTCGCAGACACGGCTCAGATCCTGCGTTGCTGTGGCTCTGGCGTAGGCTAGTGGCTACAGCTCTGATTTGACCCCTAGCCTGGGAACCTCCATATGCTGTGGGAGCGGCCCAAGAAATAGCAAAAAGACAAAAATAAATAAATAAATAAATAAAATAAAAAAGAGGAGCCCCTGATGCTGGTCCTGTGGGTGGAATGTGTCTGAGGTGGAGGGGAGAAAGGGGTATTGCAGGAGAAGGCAGAGGTTGAGCCTGTTCCGTCTCTGGCTTGGCTGTGAAGGTGGTCCCGGGGCAGAAGAAGGCGGGGGGCCTTTGGGATTCAAGGCACAGCATAGCTCTGGGGATGGTAGGCGTGATCTTTCTCCCTTTTGAGGTGTCCCATTGGCTGTGCTTTTTTTTTTTTTTTTTTTTTCCTTTTTAGGGTGGCACCTGCAGCACCTGGAAGTTCTTAGTCCAGGGCTCGAATCGGAGCTGCAGCTGCAGGCCTACACCATAGCCACAGCAATACCAGATCCAAGCTGCATCTGTGAACTATGCCGCAGCTTGCAGCAACGCTGGATCCTTAACCCACTGGGCAAGGCCAGGGATCGAACCTGCATCCTCATGGATGCTAGTCAAATTCTTAAAGGGCTGAGCCGCAATGGGAACTCCCCATTAGCGATGCTTTGCATGTTTCATCACCAGGGAGCAGACAGGCAGAGGCCACAGGGATGCTGCAGAAGAAGAGCTGCATTTTCCCCCTGTACCACCAAAGACACCCACGGACGGCAAGCCCCTTCCCTCTCTGTCCTCCTCCACCTGCCCCTTAGGCGATATAGGGGCCTTGAGAACTGATGAGAAATATGTTCATTACATTCATCGAGAAACCCAGTAACCCGTTACTGAGTGTCTGTCCAGTCCATGGCGAGACTGGGATGGAAGAGCCTGGAAAGAAGAGAGGGAGGGAGGGACAGAGAGGGGAGCTGGAGCAGCTGGGTCAGCGTTACCAATTTGGACAGTGACTCAGGCCCCAGGAATGCCAAGGAAGGGGGGGTGGGCCGCCACGGAGCCTGCTGGGATTCCGTTGGCACCAGGAGACAGAGGGAGAGCGCACACAGTGGGGTGGGGGGCCTGGGGCTCCTGCACACCTGGATCTACCTCTGCAGGTAGAAACAGGTGTCTCTCACACTGTGGACTGGCACAGGCCCCATGCCTTCAAGCCCACTTCATACCTGGAAGGCGATTCTCACAACTCCCCGCCTGCCCCAACCATCCCACTCCACCAGAGAGAAGGACGGTCTCCTGGGACTCAGAGGGGGACATCTGGACACACACTGGCCATCCTCCCGGGACCACCCACGAACTCCGCCTCCCCAGCCTCCCAGCTGGCTGCAACTAGCCCTTTCTAACCCCAGTGCCACCCACGACCGGAGTTTGTACAAGGAAGAAAGTTAAGCTCAACTTGCTTGCATTTTCCCTCCTTTGGCGCCTGACAAATGAGAGAGGCCCTCACGGTGGGAACACAGCGGGGGCTCTGAGAGCTCCCCTCCTCCCACCCCAGTTCCAAGCTGCTTCCCCCACAGCAGGATCCTTCTCACCTGTCCTCAGAGACCCAGGAGACAGCCCGGGACCAGGCATCAAGATTCCAGGTGGGCCCCACCCCTCCCCAGGGGGCCCCCAGGCTGCTGGGCTGGAGCAGCTGAGCGGGTGGACCCCTTCCACCCTGCTCCCTGCCACCCAATCAGAGAGAACCCGATCCAGGAGGGCAGGGTGCCAGGGGTCGGGCCCAGAATAGTGCTGCCCAGATACAGTGTTGCGCACTCCTCCATGGAGCTTGCCGAGCTAGAGCAGGCACTGCGCAGGGTCCCGGGGTCCCGGGGGGGCTGGGAGCTGGAGCAGCTGAGGCCAGAGGGCAGAGGGCCCACCACTGCGGATGTGCGTACGCGTGCGTGCTTGCATAGCCAGGATTTTCTGTGTATATATATATGAGCGTGAGGGGGTCCGCATGTGTATACTCCTTGTGTAAGTGAGTCTGTGCGGTTCTGTGTGTGTCTGAGTGTGTGTGTTTGGGTAGGTAGTGTGCGTTAGTGTTTGGGGGCTGGGTGTTTGTGTGTTTGTGTATACATGGGTGGGGGGTGTTTGTGCGCACCCGTGCCTGTGTGCTGGGAAGGGATTTCCGTGTGGTCCAGAACGTGGGGCGTCTTCCCCACCCCAAAAGTCACTCTTCTCCACACAGACTCCCTCCTGGAGCAGCCTCGGGGGACCTAAGCATCAAGGTAGGTGGGGCTGCCCCTGCTCGCGGGCCCAGGCTCTTCTCCCACCTCCTTTTCTTCCACGTCTTCAGGACCCCAATCTCCCCCACTCCACTCGCCTGGCTCTTGTCTTCCTCTCCTTTGCCTTCTTTGTTCCGCTTTGTTTCTTCTTCCTCCCTCTCCCTCACCTCCTCCCTCTTTCAAAAGAGTAGAGGGGGCATCTATAGAGTCTGGAGATTGGGACTCTCTTGACTTTCTCGCTTACTAGCTGTGTGATTTGTGGCAAATTGCTTCACCTCTCTGAGCTCAGGTCTCTCGTTAGTAAAACAGGGCTGATAGCCATGCCCTTCGGATAAGATTGCCGTGAGGGTTGAATGAGAAATTTGTTGGAGGACAAGCCCTTTGAAGCTTCCCAATATTAAATATTATTATTAGTAACATTTTAATGGAATTTATTGTGTTACTCCCCATTAACCAAACAGGTCCCATTCTCCCTTGCAGAGATGAGCTTCCTAGAGCAAGGAGAGAGCCGTTCATGGCCATCCCGAGCTGTGACCACCAGCTCAGAAAGAAGCCATGGGGACCAGGGGACCAAGGCCTCTAGATGGACAAGGCAGGAGGATATAGAGGAAGGGGGGCCTCCGGGCCCGAGGGAAGGTGAGTTCAAGGCCAGTTCTGGGGAGCTGGGACTGGGGGCAGTGGGCAGTCCTCAAACCTGGGGCCCGTCTCTGGTCTGGTCCCTCCATAACACAGGCACATAACATCATGCAGCCAGTCTCCCCACAAGGGGGAGGACAACTGCATTGCTGATCCAGGGGTCCAGGGATCCAAGGTGGCCAACTCAGGACAGAGCCACTGTCTTCTCTGTGACTTTCTGAGACTCAGCTCTCTCACCTGCAAAATGGGGCCACAGCATTCAGGCTTCCCAAGGTTGCGATGAGGATGAATGGAGACAGCAGATGAGAAAGTTCTCTGGAAGAGGGAGTTACTGTCCTCTCCCCCGCACTCCCCGAACAGGTCCCCAGTCCAGGCCAGTTGCTGAGTCCACCGGGCAGGAGGCCACATTCCCCAAGGCCACACCCTTGGCCCAAGCCGCTCCCTTGGCCGAGGTGGACAACCCCCCAACAGAGCGGGACATCCTCCCCTCTGACTGTGCAGCCTCAGCCTCCGACTCCAACACAGACCATCTGGATCTGGGCATAGAGTTCTCAGCCTCGGCGGCGTCGGGGGATGAGCTTGGGCTGGTGGAAGAGAGGCCAGCCCTGTGCCCATCCCCAGAGGTGCTGTTACCCAGGCTGGGCTGGGATGATGAGCTGCAGAAGCCGGGGGCCCAGGTCTACATGCACTTCATGCAGGAGCACACCTGCTACGATGCCATGGCGACCAGCTCCAAACTGGTCATCTTCGACACCATGCTGGAGGTGAGGCCACGCCTCAGCCCCCCCCATCCTCACCCCCCCCCAGGATGCCTTGCCAGCTCTGCCCCCCTCCAAGCCCCTTCCCGAACTCCTTCCGGCATGAATGGAGACCGGGGGAGGGCTTCTGCTCTCTGCACGCACCCCTTAATTGTCATCCCAGCTCTGCAACTCAGTATCCAGAGATAGGAATGCCTGCTTTAGCCTGCGAATTTCAGAGGATTCCTGGGACAAGCCAGGCAATATATGAAAGTCTTTGCAGGGTGGCTTAGGACAAAGAGCAAGGGACTCTTGGTAAGAGAAAAATAGGATGAGCTCTGCTCCCCACTCTTCCCTTAGGTTAAACTATGAAACATTTGGTTCCGTGCTTCTCGCTGTGTGCACTATTTGATTCTAGTGGAATATGAACAAATACATTTCATGTAGTAGCTTTGTATGTTATAATATTAGATATTTTACAATATTAGAAAATTACAGTCAGCAGGTGTAGATAGTCTTGTTTAGGGTGAGGCCCAAATAAGTCAATGTAAAATTTATTTAGGGAAAAATATTTTGTAAATATTATACACATAATTTCACCTCTAGCACTTAACAAAATCGATACTATGTGTGTCTGTACACTTATGACTTTGGAGTAGAAACACTGGGTTGGTTTCCCACACCTTGGAGTGCTTGGGGAGGGGTCACCTCAGTACCTCTGGCCACCAGCAGCCTTAGATCTGGAACAAATGTGCAGACAAGGATCTCGTGGAGGGCATGCCAGGACGTGGGAGAGGCAGACAGCAGGCTCATGTAGAGGCAGGCCCGGGAGGCGCCCGGTGGAAGAACCCTGGCTGGCAGGGGACCTCTGAGGCGCAGGGAACGATTCACCCTCAACTGTTCTCTCCGGCGCTCAGATCAAGAAGGCCTTCTTTGCCCTGGTGGCCAACGGCGTCCGAGCGGCACCTTTGTGGGACAGCAAGAAGCAGAGCTTCGTGGGTGAGGAGGGGCTGGGGAGGCAGAGGTGGTGGGGAAGGGAATAGGGGGACCTTGTGGGGTGATTCTAGGGCCGAGCTCTGACACACCACAGGCTTCAACCAAGCAGGGGCCTGGCCTGGAGAGGGGGGGAGCATTTGACCCCGGTCTCCTGGTGGCCAGCTGGGAGATCTCAACTGTAGGAGAGCTGTGACCAGCTGACCCCTCCAGCTCTACTACCCCAAGGTCCCTGTCGCAGGTGCTAAGTAAGAAGAGGACAGGCGGAGGAAGGAAGTCAGAAAATAGAAGAAGCAGGGCAGGAAGGAGAGAAATGACAGGGGAAGCATAAGAGGGACAACCCCATTTGTCAGGCACGGGAGGGGCTGCCCTCCTGTCCTCTTTTGGCCACCCTCAGTAAAAGGATGTGGGCAGGGTGGGGGGAGGGGCCCGGGCTGACCCCCATTGCTCCCCCCTCGCCCCCCCCACAGGGATGCTGACCATCACAGACTTCATCTTGGTGCTGCACCGCTATTACAGGTCCCCCCTGGTGAGGAGTGGGCTGGGGGTCCTGGGACACCCATCTGGGCTGGGGTGGAAGGAGTTCAGGGGACCCTCGCCTGACTTTGGGAGTTCCGTTGCTGTCTTTAGGTCCAGATCTACGAGATTGAAGAACATAAGATTGAGACCTGGAGGGGTGAGCAGGCGAGGGGACGGGCGAAGGGGCTGAGGGTGTGTGGGTGAGGATGGGGCCAAGGACCTCAGGGAGAGCATGCGCAGTGGAGGTTTCCTGGAGGAAGCGGGAGGAGGGTGATCGGGAGCCCAGGGGATCTAAGGGAGGGAGACAGTCTGGGGGTGGCCACGTGAGGCGGGGTGGTCGGCCCCTTTGTGCTGATTCTGGCTTTTCCTGCAGAGATCTACCTTCAAGGCTGCTTCAAGCCTCTGGTCTCCATCTCTCCCAATGACAGGTGAGCTTCCCCAGCCGCCCACTCGAGCCTCCTTGCCCCGCACAGACCCCTTCTCCAGCTCATCGGTTCTAAGCTCATGGACTCATCGTCCGTGGACTGCAGATGCGGCAGCTTTGACACCCTGTCCTCCTCTCCAGGGGGGCTGGGATGAAGGGGCTCTCTTTCCAGACTGCCCCAGGCTCACTGCTCCCACCTCCACAGCCTGTTCGAAGCTGTCTACGCCCTCATCAAGAACCGGATCCACCGCCTGCCGGTCCTGGACCCTGTCTCCGGGGCTGTGCTCCACATCCTCACACATAAGCGGCTTCTCAAGTTCCTGCACATCTTTGTGAGCCTGGGCACAGCCTCAGGGACAACCTGAGTGGCTGAGAAGTCTTCAGCCCTAGGGATGGGGGAGGGAGTAGCTGGGAGCCCCCTGAGGGCTACTCCCTCCTGGCCTCACCTGTCCCAACCCAACCAGGGCACCCTGCTGCCCCGGCCCTCCTTCCTCTACCGCACCATCCAAGATTTGGGCATCGGCACATTCCGAGACTTGGCCGTGGTGCTGGAAACGGCGCCCATCCTGACCGCACTGGACATCTTCGTGGACCGGCGTGTGTCTGCGCTGCCTGTGGTCAACGAAACTGGTACCTATGCCCAGGATGGGGGCTCTGGCTGTGATGGGACTGCGGGGGGGCAGGGGTCTAGGTGGCATCAACTTGGGGTCCAGCATGGAGTCAGGGCTAGCAGTCTCTGCCTTCTTTGAGCTTTGGACCAGTTGCTTAGCCTCTCTGAGCCAGACCTCAAGTTCTTCCTCTGAAAAAGACTTAAAGGAACCATGGCTGCACACTGTTTCAAGGTTAAATTCACCATAAAGAAGCCAGATATCGAGAAGTATTTTAATTTATGTTTGATTATGAAACATTTCCAATGTCTGAACATGGCAGAAAAAACTATAATGAACCCCACGTATCCACCTGGATTAACCACTGTTAACATGATGCCGTGACCAGTTCTTTTTTTTTTTTCTTGGCCAAAGTAATTTAAAGTAAATTATATTATAGAATTATGTCATTTCACCCCGGAACACTTCATCTGCCTCTCTTAAAATAAGTGTACTTCCTATATCACCTAACAATTATGAATAATTTATTAATGCTATCTAATATCCAATCCTAATTCTCATTTCTCCATTTTCCCCAAGAATATCTTTTTTTTTTTTAACAGTTGATTTGTTGAGACCAAGATCCAATCAAGGTCCATGTTTCGCATTTGCTTCTTTTTTCCCTTAAGCCTCTTTTAATCTAGAACAGTTCCCTCCTTGCTTTATTTTCGTGACACCGGTGATGAGAAGCTGGGTCAGTTGTCCTGTAGAATGTCACACTTTGAGAGATTTGCCTGTTAGCTTTCCACAGGTAGCCCTTATTTTTTTTCTCTATTCCTGCGTTTCCTGTGACCGGGAAATTAGCTCTAAAGGCTGGATCAGATTCAGGCTAGACATTTGAACCTAGAATATTTCAGAGGTGATGCCATGTACTCCTGTCTCATCATATTAGGAGGCATGACGGCAGGTGTGTCTCTCTGTGTGATGCTATTTGATCTGTGGGCTCAGGTGCTGGCCGTCTGATGCCTCACTATAAAGCCGGTAGCCTGAGGGGTGGGGAGTTCATTCCCAAACCCCACCCCAGGCCCTCGCTCAGCATCCTGGTTCTGACCCAAACCTCTCCCCTGTCTTTCTCACACCTTCCTCCCTGCCCCTCCCATCCCCCACAGGACAGGTAGTGGGCCTCTACTCTCGCTTTGATGTGATCGTAAGTATCTATGGGGAACGGAGGGGACCTGGGGGACCACAGGGAGGCTGTGGTGTGAAGATGGATGGAGGTTGGTATCTGTGGACCAGGGAGGCCTTTACAGTGTATATAGAGAGATTATTTGTGGGACTGGAGCCTGGCCGAGGGCTAAGAATGGTCCCCCCTCCCTGCCCAGCACCTGGCTGCCCAACAAACATACAACCACCTGGACATGAGTGTGGGAGAAGCCCTGAGGCAGCGGACACTGTGTCTGGAAGGCGTCCTTTCCTGCCAGCCCCACGAGACCTTGGGGGAAGTCATTGACCGGATTGTCCGGGAACAGGTACCCCAGCCCCTTCATGCCTGCTCCCAACATGTAGGGCCCCGTCCTCCTCGTGAGCAGCTCCAGCTAGCCCATCCACCGGGCACCTGTCCGGCCCCCCCATCCCCCATCTCATGGCCAAGCTCATGGTGTCCATATTGGCCAGTGACTGGTCCTATTATCGGGGCCCTCAGGCCAAGGGCCACAGCCAGCTGATCACCCAGGGTGGTCACAGCCACCCCTAAGCAGTTTCTAGGAGACCCTCTCTTGCACCCCCAGTTAGGTTAAGTTGTTGCCCCTGATTCTCAGTGCCAACCTCATTGGCTGCCATAGCCGCATGGCACTGCCCCCTCACTGAGCCTCTGTGGGCCCACAGGTGCACCGCCTGGTGCTCGTGGATGAGACCCAGCACCTTCTGGGCGTGGTGTCCCTCTCTGACATCCTTCAGGCTCTGGTGCTCAGCCCTGCTGGAATTGATGCCCTCGGGGCCTGAGAACCTTGGAACCTTTGCTCTCAGGCCACCTGGCACACCTGGAAGCCAGTGAAGGGAGCCGGGGACTCAGCTCTCACTTCCCCTCAGCCCCACTTGCTGGTCTGGCTCTTGTTCAGGTAGGCTCCGCCCGGGGCCCCTGGCCTCAGCATCAGCCCCTCAGTCTCCCTGGGCACCCAGATCTCAGACTGGGGCACCCTGAAGATGGGAGTGGCCCAGCTTATAGCTGAGCAGCCTTGTGAAATCTACCAGCATCAAGACTCACTGTGGGACCACTGCTTTGTCCCATTCTCAGCTGAAATGATGGAGGGCCTCATAAGAGGGGTGGACAGGGCCTGGAGTAGAGGCCAGATCAGTGACGTGCCTTCAGGACCTCCGGGGAGTTAGAGCTGCCCTCTCTCAGTTCAGTTCCCCCCTGCTGAGAATGTCCCTGGAAGGAAGCCAGTTAATAAACCTTGGTTGGATGGAATTTCCACACTCGGTAAGAACTCAGGCTGGAAAGAGGAAGCCTCTTTCTAAACACCCATCTCAGTCAACTGGACATGAAATCAGACTCTTTCCTTGTAGTCCAGTTGCTAGATTTGCAGATGGTGGGGGTGCAAATTCCACCTGCTTGGCAGAGGTTCTCCTATTAGAAAGGCAATCGTCTCTCTCCATTTAGTCTTCCATTCTCTTTCCCTCACAGGCTTCTCCAGGCCTCCCCCATAGCCCTTGCCCTGCCAGGAGGCCTCAGGATTGCCCGGTCCACTGTGGGATGATGAAATTAAGGAGAACAGCTGCATCAAGCCTGGGGTTTTCTGAACCAGAGGCACTAGGATTACCCCGGGGCTGACTGTGCCATGCCCACCCATGGCTCTCCCCTCACCTGGCTCCCCCGGGGGTGAGAGTGGGGGGGTGGGGAGCCCCTCAGCCACCAGTTCGGTCCAGGGCTCTGGACTGCTCAGCTCTTGGACTACCTGGCACTTGTCCCAGTGGTGTTCCCCCCCCCCGGAAACTACCCCCGCGATTGCTCACAACTTTGCCACTGCCCTGTGCTCTCCCAGCAGTGCCTTTCAGGGCTGCCTGTTGATGTGGGGGGTCCCCCTCCATTTTCACCCTTAGCTCTTACCAGTGAGCAGGGCTGTCGGTCCCCTGTGAGGGCCCTGCGTTTGGATGATGGAGGATGAACCATTGAGAAAACCAAAAGAATAACCCATGAACAGACTTCATAATTTTCACTCTGAAAAGGCTCCGGTCACTCTGAAGGTGTGGTTCTTTCTGAATTCAAAGACACAGAGGAAAATTTGAAATGGACAGACCTTGCAAGTGACGCTTCTTTGGCTTGTGGAGTGTTATTCCACTGAAATTTCCTTTTCATCTTTTATTTATAACAAAACTATGAAGGAAACCTTCACCAGTTACTTATATCCAACTTGGTCCACACACTCTCATCTGCAAGAAACGTTAACTGAATTTTTCTAACACTGGATGTAATTTCCCCCACGACCTCCATTTCACCAGGCGGTAGAAATTAATCTCCGTCACTCCGGGGTTCCTCTTCCACGTTTTCTTGGGGTTAATTTTGGTGGGGGGGGGGGCTTTAAGTGGTGTACGACTTTGGCCTTCAGCCATCATCATCCTTCCATGCCAGCACCTGCTGAAACATTCGCATGCCTGTGTGGTTGGTCACTGGCGGGGCAGAGGTGGGGCACGGCCCCCGCAAGGTACTCCCTCCCTCCCTACCATGAAGCCTCCTCGGGTCTGCCTGCTCCTGGGGCATGAGGACATTCTAGGTCCTGTCCCTGCACCCCTCCGGGCCTCTGGCAGCTCTGCGGGGCCATCCCAAGCCCATCCGTTGAGTCAGACAGCAAGGGGTCCCTTCCCCTCTGCGCTCAGCTGTTTCCCCAGCCTCTACCCAGGAAGCAGGGGGCCCAGGGTTCTTCCATCTTTGACACTTCCAAACCTCTCTGGGATGTTTGTCATGCTCCCCACTCCCTTCAGACACAGCGCCCTTGTCAGGGCCCTTTTCTCAACCCCTGTCCCCCATTGTCCATATAGAGTCTCTTTGCTTCCCCAGGGCCCACTGGCCTGTGGACTCTTTACACAGCGGGGAAAGAGGAGGCCTTTTTCTCTAACCCATCGTACAGGCTTCCAAATTCACTGTATGTGTCTTGAGTTCTTGTGAGCCAGGCTTCTGACGTTCCAAAGCCAAGACTGAGTTTCTGCTGTGTCACCCCTGTGGTAATGGACACTGCAGGTCTGCTGTCCAGGGGGAGAGGGAAGGTTAACATTTCCAAAATATGATCCTACCCCATTTACCTCGCAGAGCGACAGAGTGAGGACATCTGTGTTTGATGAGTCAGGCTGTAAATGAAGATATTTTCTCATGGACACTCAGCTTCTGTGTCCGGTTTTGCCACAACCAATGGGTCAGTGCTGGTTCTGCTCTGGCCCTACCTGGGAAGGTTCTGGATCTTGGGCTCAAGTGGGAGGACGGGACAGGGGGTGCTCTCAGTGTCAGTGGGGAGTGACAGTGTCTATAGGGAGCCTGGGGTAGGCGGTCTCCATCGGCTCCAGGTAGAGTGTGGCAGGATCAGTTTTTTGAGGCGGCGTGGCAGGTGGTTCTGCATGAGCAAAACTTCAGCTGTCACAGCCCAGGCTGTGGGTGGAAAGGACAGCCCGGGAAAGCACTCTTTCCCCCTCCTGCTCCCCTTGAAAGTGGAAGGTGGTGGGTCCCACCTTCCTGGACCCACCATCCCGAGGATTCAGGAGTTGCCCCCCTCAGGCCCTTCCGTGAGCCCCACCCCCACCCCCAGTCTCAAACCCCCTGCTCTGCCCACAGCCCAGCCCTCTCATCATGGCCACTGGAAGAGAGGCGAAGGGTTGCCATGGAAACTGCAACCACTCCCACTCAAGCTCAGAAAAGAAGTGTGAAACCCGCCCTGCCATCCCCTCTGCTCAATCGTGCCAACCTGGGCTCATCAAGTTCTCCAGGCACATCATGCCCTCATTGCTTCCCCTGGGCTCCGAAGCTGTCGGGCTAGACTCCCACAGCCTCCTTAGTATCACAGTGGTTCTCAACCCTGGCTGTGCAACAGGATCACCTGGGAAGCTTACTATAATGCAAATCCCAATGCCTTCTTTCTAGAAATTCTAGTTTCCCGACTTGGGGGTGAGACCTGGGCAACTGTATTTATTTTCTGTAGAAACTAGAGATTTATGATTAATAACACCTGGTGAGCATGACAGGGTACTGAGAAAAAAGAATGCCTCCTTCTCATGATTAGTAAAGTCATTTGTCATGGTATTGGGTCTATTATTTATTATGACTATGATTTACAAGAAGCATTGGGTAAGAGTAGTGGCACAATATAAAAGATATAGGATTTGTTAGTATTTTCACTACTCTTCCTCCAAACATCCTTAAACGCATAAGAATTCCGTACAGGGTCATGTATGGTCTGTTCCATGAAGACAATTGTCCAAGTTTTTATTTGACGTGTATATTAAAAGTGGAATCATAAATAATGACCTGAAAATAAATTAATATTACCAAGTCAAAATACCTTTAGAGCTAAGACTTTTGTAGAACATGAGCACGTGGACAGACAGAAAACACTAGATACCCTACTTTTATTCCCAGGAGTACTACGTAGTTGTTTAAGAAAACACGCTGTTTTCTCAAAGTCTTACCCAAAAAACATGGATCCTAATTTGGCCAAGAATTTCAAATGAGCAGGAGTAGGAGTAATGAGATGTGCACATTCTTTTCAGTCAAAGATATCTCCTCTGGGCTGAATTAATGTCTACTCTTCTGCAATTATCCTAAATCCTATTATTCTTTTCTTGTAGAATCAGGTCAAGGTGGGTCATCAGGAAGCCTCACCATGACATCCATGCACTGTCACTTGTGGGAGCAGCCCAGAGTCCCTGAGCCCCCAGACTCTGGAAATGTGCCCCATCCCTGGCTGCTGATGGGCTTTGTGTCAATCCTCAAACCAGGGATGACACTTTCATTCTCCAGAGATGGTCAGGCCTAGAAGGTTGCAAGGGAAAGAATCTATACTGTTGCATCACATCCACCCTGTAACTATGTATGTGTATGCTGTTTTGGCTTATTTTATTTTAAACTTTTCTTTTTTCTAATGGCCGCACCTGCACCACATGGAAGTTACCAGGCTAGGATTCGATTTGGAGATGCAACTGTCAGCCTACGTCACGACCACAGCAACGCTGGATCTGAGCCACATCTGCGACCTATGCCACAGCTTTTGGCAGTGCCTGGCTTTTTAAATTTTATTTATTTATTCATTTTAGGGCCATACCTGTAGCATATGGAAGTTCCCAGGCTGGGGTCAGATCGGAGCTACAGCTGCTGGCCTACACCACAGTCACAGCAATGCAGGATCCGAGCCGCGTCTGTGACCTACACCAGAGCTCACAGCACAGCCAGAATCTTAACCCACTGAGCAAGGCCAGGGATTGAACCCGCATCCTCATGGATACTAGTCAGACTCGTTTCCGCTCTGTCACAATGGGAACCCCTATTTTTATTTTTTTAATTGATGTACAGTTGATTTACACTATTGCAATCCTATAGCTATGATATGTATTTGAATGACTCATTACCAAAGAAAGTAATTTTTCCATTTATATTAAATAAGTCTTGTCTAGGCAATGTGATGGAATGTAAACTGTTAGAGGCCATTTTCAACTCCCAAGATAAGAAGAGAACTTCATGTACACGTATGGCATATTTTATTTTTCTGTAGGTGTATTATATTTCAATAAAGATTAAAAGAACTCCAGTATAAAGAGAAAAATGCTTTGACCAGGCTGTATTTTGTTTTTCTCTGTTTTGAGCAGGAATCTTTGATCCTCTTCTTCCCATAGCTGTGTCTGTGGGCTTTCCAGCAGCACACACTCTGAGCAAGGTTTCATAGTTGCATTAACAGCTCTTTGGCTCTGCCCAGCTGATAACTTTTAGAACACAACTTGTCACTTGTCACTTGTCACTTTTGGGGGGAGCCCCTGGAGCTGTGCCTCCACGCCACCAACATGGAAGGGCATATAGCCTGCTCCTCGATGAACCCTCACAAGGTCATCGTTACTTTACCAACCCCCTGGGCTCTCGTTTCAGTTCTGCATTTCTGATTTCTGATTTATAATTAGAGACTGGATTTGAGGCCCTGGAGATACACAGCAGGGCAGTGCTGCCTCATAATTTCCTGTAGTGCTTCTAGAAATATGGCTTCCATTGGCAACTATTTCCATAATAATCTTGCCAAACTGATCTCCACAGAGTTTTAAAAATGGAGAGAGAACACACATGCCATGAAATTCACTCTTTCAATGTGTACAATTCAGTAGTATTTAGTATATTCACCAAGTTGTACAACCATCAAGACTCTCTAATTCCAGAACATACGCAGCACCCCAAGGAAACTCCGGATCCATGAAAGACCACTCCCGGTTCTCCTGGCAACCATCAATCTATTGTCTTTCTCTATGAATTGGCCTATTCTGGACATTTCCTGTCAATGGAATCATACAACATGTGGACTTTTGTGTCTGGTTTCCTTCATGAGCATAATGTTTTCAAGGCTCATTATGATGTAGCATGACTTAGTACTTCATTCCTTTTTATGGCGGAATAACATTCTCTCTTATGCATACACAAGATCTTCACAGATTTTGATGTGAGATGAGCCTATACATCAATTAACTAAGCTGCAGATCATGAATGTTGACCGTTGTGAATAGCTGCTGCAAATCCCAGTCCCAAGCCACATCACACAGGTGAGGTCCCCCCACTCAAGCACCAGCACCGAGGGATTCACGTGGCTTGGGCAACTGATTCTTGGTGGTCTGAAGGAGCAGTACACTGTGAAAGGCAAAAGCCTGCTCTGGTTGACTTTGTGAGAGAGATCTTGGCACCCTTTGTGCCCAGCCCCCATCCTCTGCATTTATAAAGAACTCTTACACCTGAACCCCTGCACAGGTGGGTTCAAGAGTCATGGCCTTATAATCAGGCATCCCACCCAATTCTCTCTAGGCTTCTTGTCTCAATATGGAAACTCTGTATCCTCCCTCTCCTCTTCTCTTCCTCCTAGTCCAGTCTCTTCTCATTCAACAATTACATGAATTACATCCTAAGGGCTAGACACCAAGTTACACACTGGGATTGTGCCCTCCATGGGGAGATGGTCAGGCCCACAACAAGGTGAGCAGGCTGAGTGCTCAGTTCTGTAGGGTTGGACGGCGAGAGCATAGGAGGACATGCTCATGCTCACCCAGAGAGGTCAGGGAAGGCCTTGCAGAGGCAGTGACATTTGAGCTGAGTCCTGAGGAAGAGCAAGTTCTCTGAAAGGACATGCCAGTTGGTGAAGAGGGCGTTCCAAGGAGAAAGGACATTAAGTACAAAGTATTGAGGCCAGAAAGAGCATAATGTGCTCAGGGAAATACACAGGAATTCAAGCTCAGCCATGGAAAGGGTGGAAGGGGTGGAGGAGTGTGGAGGGCAGGGTGCCCGAATACCAGTCTTCTAAGCCAAAGTAAGGACTTTGGACCTGGCCTCAGGGCTAGGGGAGCCTCTGATGGATTTTAATCCAGGCAGTGACATGATTTTTTAATAGGCTCAAACTCAAATCCCCACAGACATAAGAAATTCTGCTTTAGGGAGTTCTTGTCGTGGTGCATCGGAAACGAATCTGACTAGGAACCATGAGGTTGCAGGTTCGATCCCTGACCTTGCTCAGTGGGTTAAGGATCTGGCATTGCCATGAGTTGTGGTGTAGGTCGCGGACACGGCTTGGATCTGGCGTTGCTGTGGCTCTGGTGTAGGCTGGCAGCTGTAGCTCTGACTAGACCCCTAGCCTGGGAACCTCCATATGCCGTGGGTGCAGCCTTAAAAAGACAAAAGACCAAAAAAAAAAAAAAATTCTACTTTAGTTTTCTATGACTCAGTAGGAATTTGTGGCTGGGGCTGGGCCTCCTTGACCCTTGGATATGTTGACTTTTCAGGCTTGTGTTAAGGTACCCTGGAACCCACTTTCCTTTGAGTTGGCTTCCTGAAGAGGCTGGAAAGCTAAAAATTACAATTCCCAGACTCTCTTGCAGCTAGAGTTCCAGGCAGGACTTAGGCACCACCTCTCAGTTGTAAGCAAGGGATTTGGAAGGTGGTCTGAGACAGAGATCACACCTCTGCTGGTCTTGCTCTTCCTGTTGTCAGGAGGAGAGGGTATCTTTTTTTAATTTTATTTTTTCTTTAGCCAGCACAAACCTGGGAAACATGGAGTAGCTTTAGGGTCAATAGCTCTAGTGGGAACTTCCCAGCTTTCGTCCTCTTGAGTGTGACCAACGTGGAGCTTCCCAGGCTGGTCAGCCTCCTGGTGGTGTCCCTAGGGTCATTCCTGTAGGCCTGGCCTAAAGCTCTTTCAACCTGCATCCTCGTGGATTCTAGTTGGGTTCATTAACCCTTGAGCCATGAAGGGAACTCCAAGCTCTTTCAATTTTTGTAGCACCTCATTGCCTGCATCTAGGGCCTTTCTGTTCAAAAAAAGGTGCCCCTTTTGGTGGCTGGGAAGTCACTCTGCAGTGTCTGCTTGGGCAGGGCCTCAGCCAATGCCAGGTGAAGGTAAGACCTCTCTGAGGTCTGGGAAAGCATTTGGCGTTCTCAGTTTCCAGGGAGGAAGGCAGCTCTGCCTCCCACCACTATTTGTAAGTAGAGAAAAGGTGTTCCCCAAATACAGAAAGAGGCTCAGATGCTGGGGCATCAAAAAGAATAACGAAGGTCTCCAATTATCAGTAAAAACCCTTTTATTGCATATAGTCCCCAAGGTTAGCAGTGTGACATGGAGGCGGCCTTTTATCTGAGAGGGAGATGCTCAAAATAATAAAAGCAGCAAAAGCTCAGGGTTCTACAGGGAGGCACGGAGCATCTCCAACCTCTGTCACCTGGCAGCTCCTTTTTCTCCCGCCTCGTGTGCCAGGGAGCAAGGGAGGAGAGGAGGCTGTCCCAGGAGGGCAGAGGTCCAGCTCATCCCTGTCTCTGCAGGAAACGCAGGCCCACCTTCTTATTGGGAACCAGAACGATGCGAGCCACACTCGTCACTTCCCCCGTCTCAGGGGCCAGAGTCACCTCATACTGCTGGATCAGCTGGGGGGGGGGAAAGGCACGTGGACGATTAGTCGTGACTCCATCCAGTGCCCTACTCTGTGTGCTCCCACCCTGTGCCTCCTCCTCCTTTAGCCCCCCGCTCCCACAGCCCTTCTGCCTCTCCCTCTCACCCTTGTCAGCAGCAGCTGCATCTCCAGCTCTGCAATCCTGCGGCCCAGGCAACCCCGGACCCCGTAGCCAAAGGGCACGGAGCCAAATGGGTGCTGGCCCTTGAGAGCATCCGTCTGGTTCTTCCTCAGCCAGCGCTGGGGCTGGAAGCGGTCAGGCTCAGGGAAGATGCTGGGGTCCCGGGACACCACATAGTGGCACAAGACAAACTGTGTCTGCAGAGGAAGAAAGGGCAGCACATCAGCGTAAGGGCTGTGGGGCGGGGCGGGGGGGGCGGCAGGGAACCCTGGCTCTCCAGCCCCACTCACATTCTTGGGAAAGAGGAAGCCACCAACTTCGATTTCCTTGTCTGTGATGACCCTGGAGTTCACAGGCACCACAGGGTAGAGGCTGCGGGGAAATGAAGGTGCAGGTCTGCCTCTGGATCCAAGGAGGGCTGGAGGGCCACTCCTTCGGCCACATTCCTCTGGTCCCCCAGGCCCCTCTTCCCATCTCATTGCTGACCCTGGCCACAGCCCAGCAGCCCCCACTTCCCACTCGTCTCTGAGTCCTCCACACACAGACCCTTGCACCTGGGGACGGTATCCTACCGCAGGGTCTCCTTAAGCACAGCTTTGAGCAGAGGCATGTGGGCCAAGTCCTTGTACTGCGGCACCCGCCCAGCAGGCACCATGCCCACCACCTCCTCATGCAAGGCTGCCTGGATCTCTGGGTTCTTTGAAAGATGGTACAGGGCCCATGTCAGCGTGTTGGATGTCTGGGAGGCAGAGTGAGAGAGGAAGTGAGGAGGGATTTCTAGGAAAAAGGTCAGCTGGGTGGTGGCAGGGTTTGTGTGCGAATGAGTGCGTGCAAAATGTGGGAGAAAAATTAATCTCGGAAATGGCAGGATTGGGCTTAGGGATCACAGGGCCCTCCCTCCATGTTCAACCTGCCTTCAGAATGGGCTAAGGACCAACGCCATGGGGAATCACACCCTAACAGCAGAGGAGACTTCAACAGAGAAACCCGATGTGACAAAAAGACAGGAAAGAGGTCCTGCTAAGAAGGTGCTACGGGAGTTCCCGTCATGGCGCAGCGGAAACAAATCCAACTAGGAACCATGAGGTTGGGGGTTTGATCCCTGGCCTTGCTCAGTGGGTTAAGGATCCGGCGTTGCCGTGAGCTGAGGTGTAGGTTGCAGATGTGGCTCGGATCTCGGATCCCGCGTTGTTGTGGCTCTGGTGTAGACCGGTGGCTACAGCTCCGACTGGACCCCTAGCCTGGGAACCTCCAGATGCTGTGAGTGCAGCCTAAAAAGCAGAAGCAAACAAACAAACAAACAAAAACAAAAACAAAAAAAGAAGGTGCTATGGACAAGCTTTTCAACTCTCAGCTTAGATTATAGTGATAGAGAGCAGATTAGATGTGAGATGGAACTTCCCACCTGTCTGAGAGAGGCTCCAGAGTGGGGTGGGGCAGGATCCCTCTTACAAAAGGACGACTCCCTGCCCACCTCCGCCAGGCTCAACGACCCGCTCCCCACCCCACCCCCATATTTCTTCCAGCTCTACATCCAGGTTACAGAAAGAAAAGGGGCTACCTGGAGGAACGAAGGCCAGGCTCAGGTGGGGGACAGTGGGGAATTGGTTCAGGATGGGACCTGGGAGGCCCTGGTCTCCTCGCCCTCCCCCCTCATGCACCGTGTCTACTCCAGCCATGAGCAGCTCCGGCAAGCTGCCCTCAGCCTCACGAGGACTGAGCTGTCCGCTGGTCAGCAGAAAGTGCAGGTAACCAGATATCCGGGGCTCCTCTGGGCCCCCCGCCTGCAGTTGGGCCTCTATCTCCTCCAGTTTCTGATCAATCAGCTTCTTCCCTACAGGGACGATGGAGGATGAAGTCAAAAGTCATGGTTTCCCAGGACCAAGTGAGGAAGTCCCGGGTGGGCCAGTTACCGCACAGACCCTGGGATCCACACCCCAACTTCCTTCCCCAGACTCCTCACCAAAAGAGAAGATGGTATTCCAGCCATCCAGGTATCGCCTCCAGTAGGGCAGCAGGGGACGCGTCCACTTGGGGAGGAAGGTGGCGTAGAGTGAGTTCTGGAACATGAACCCGACAGATCTGACGAAGGCTTTGGTGTCCTGGGGGATGGAGCGCTCCAGGCAGCCAATGCGTTTCTCAAACAGGATGTAGCAAATAGCTGGCAGGGCACAGGGGCCGTCACAGGAGACAGGGCCACGGGACGGTGTCCAGGGGGCTTTGAGGGGGAGAGCACAACATACTTCTGACCCACGCCCACCCCAGCCCCTCCCCTCACAAGGGTACCTTCCAAGGCGAAGAAGTAGAATTGGTGAGCTATGTCGGGCACGTGGTCCCCCAAGGTGCTTTCTGCCCGAAGCTGGTTCAGTCGCACCATGAAGTCATCGACCACCTCATTCAGAGCATTGGTGTAGAGCGCAGCGTCAGCTGGCTTCAGCATCCGCTGGTTCAGAGCCTGGCGCAGCCGGTACCATGACTCTCCTTCCCTGGAGAGAATGGAGGGGCAGCACCAATGTCAGTATCTGATGGGGGTGGTTGGATTAGATGGCATCTTCCCATCCTGAGACCCCTACAGAGTCCAGAAAAATCTCAAACTCCTAGATCTTTCAAATGACAGAATCTTCAGATCCCCAAACTTCAGAATCTCACTACAGCGTAAAGAAAGTGGTTAAGGTGGGCATCTGGAACCAGTATGCCCAGGGTCAAATCATAGGTCGGATGATGACTGGCTAAGTGAACTTAACTCCTCTGTGCCTCAGTTCCCCCTACTGTAAAATGGGAATAAGAGTGCCTTTCTTAGTAGGACAATGAACATGCTTAGATCGGTGCCTGGCAGATGGCGAATGCTGAATGAATGTTGGCTCTGATTATCTCCAGAATCTTTTGTTTGTGAAATGAGCTATGGGGCTACAATGGTTCCAGTCCCTCTGTGTGGAGGATGAGGAATAAAGGAGGAGCAAATTAAGGTTCTTGGGATGCTCAGATTCTGGACCACTGTGCTCTGCTTGGCTCAGTGGGCCAAGGGGACAGAGATAGCACCAGGCTGATGCCCTGGGCCCTCTTGCCATAGCCATCTGGGAAGTGGTTGGGTGCCCATCCTGGTTAAGCAAGGATGCTCACATGAGTGGGAATGTGCTTCCCATAGTGGGGCTTAATGTCAGGGATGCCCCTACCCTCAGCTATCCCCCCAAACCTGTTACCTTGCCTAAGCAAGCTGGGCATCAGTCAATTTTTTTTTTTTTTTTCCATTTCTAGGGCTGCTCCCGCGGCATGTGGAGGTTCCCAGGCTAGGGGTTTAATCGGAGTTGTAGCCGCAGGCCTATGCCAGAGCCACAGCAATGTGGGATCCGGGCCATGTCTGCAACCCACACCACAGCTCACGGCTACGCTGGATCCTTAACCCACTGAGCAAGGGCAGGGATCGAACCCGCAACCTCATGGTTCCTAGTCAGAATCGTTAACCACTGCACAACGACAGGAACTCATCAGTCAATTTTTTTTTAAAGCTAGTTGCAGAGTAATAAGTATAACATGGTGCAATTTTAAGAAGAGAGGAAACCCCACATATCCACATGTACATTTTCATGTTTCAACATAAAGTAGGAAGAATACACATTGAACTATTAAGATCGCTCAGGAGGATGAGATGAGACTAAGGGGTAGGAAAACAATATTTTATTACTGGAATTTTTACAGTAAGTATTACTTTTGAATTAAAAAAAAAAAGGTATTTTAAAAAGAAAAAGAACATTAAAAATCTTAAGGCAAGAATCAGTATTTTTAATTTTGAAATATTGGTTAACTATACTTCAATAAATCTGAAAAATATATTTTTGTTTAAATGAACCTCAAACCCAAAGAGTTTTCTTTATTATGTTGGGGAAAGTCTTCAAAAAAATTAAATAAATAAACTAAAAGTGGTGCTGGAAAAGAAATGAAAACCAGAATAGACCCATTTATTGGAACTTCAGGTTTTAGGTGCTTCTCCAAGAGTAAAAGTCTTCCAACAGAAGGAATCGGATTTGAAGAACTAAAATTAGAGCACTTCTGTGGTTGTTAAGCTATTTCTTGGGGAAACAAGACTTTAAAAAATGAGATTTTAGGGAGTTTTCCTTGTGGATCAGTGGGTTAAGGACCCAATATTGCCTCTACAAGGATGCTGGTTTGATCCCTGGCTTGGGTCTGTGGGTTAAGGATCTGGTGTTGCCACTAGCTACGGCCTAGGCCACAGCTGCAACTCCGATTTGACCTCTGGCCTGGGAACTTCCATATGCCACAGGTGTGGCTGTAAAAAATTTAAAAAAATGAGATTCTAAAAGTGTATGTGCTAAAACAAACAAAAAAACCTTTACAGGTTAGCAAAATAGCTTTTAAATGCATATAGGGTATGACATATTTAGGAAATTGGCTTTAGATTAAACATTTATAAATAGAATGGTTTAGCTCCAATTCTAAATCTGAACCATCAAGTCCAGAGATGGCCTGACCTGGTGAAAATCTGAGACCTAAATCTTTTTATTACTATTATTATTATTGAGGTCTAACTAATAATATACCATTATACAGGTGTACAATATAATGATTTGATATCTGTATACATGGCAAAATGATCACCACAGTAAGAACAGTTACCTTCTATCACCATAAAAAATTAACTTTCAGGATTTCCTCTCTTGCCAAGATTTGGGTCTCAAATATTGTAGAGCACACTTGGGACCCAAATCTTGCCTGTAGGGTCAGGCGCCAGGATAAAGATCTTGGAGAACCTTCTCTATTCTTTTTCCAGAACTTTGGGAGGAAAAAAAAAAAAAGGCCTAGGAATTAAGTTTTGAAGTCACCCCCCTGTGAAGAAACAAGGAAAAAAGAAAGACAAGTGATGACAGAATGAATGGACTGGCATCAATGGCAGATAAAAGGAACTTTCCAGCCAGTCTTTCCTTTCCAAATGCGTCAAGACAGTAAGTTCTTGGATTCCAGAATCCGAGAAATCGATTCTACTACTTGATAATCGTGTTACCTCTGGCAAATGGTACAAAAACCATTCTAGGCTTCGGTTTCTTCACCTATAAAGTGGGGATAATAATACTATCTACTTTATGGGCTTGTTGTGAAGATAAAATAATAAATATAAAGAGACTAACCTGATGCCTGGCATGTCATAGACACGTAGTTAGTTTTATCTGTGTTGCTGCTACTATTTCCACCACCAGGATCAGCTTCAGTCTCTTTAAAAATGACTAAAAACATGGATATCAAGCAACTAGGGAAAATAAAAAGCCATTTGTTTTGAAGTTCTGTCAACATACTACAGTAAAAGAAGCTGTAATATATCCAATTATAAGCTGTGGCCTTGAGAATGGTTTATCACCAATGATTCTCAATTATATACCTTAACTGGTATGTGTACATATAATACGTTCAGCCCATCCTTCAATTTGTCACTGCCAAAATAATCTTAACTTTTCTAGGTATAATTTTAAAGCTGAAACCAACATTTATCTTTGTGTGTGGAGAGCATCCATGAAAGTTATAACCAGAAACAAGCATATAATACATAATTTGGGAAATATTTTAAAAATTAAATTGAGGGAGTTTCCTTCGTGGCTCAGCGGTTAACGAACCCAACTAGCAACCACGAGGACGCGGGTTCGATCCCTGGCTTCCCTCAGTGGGTTAAGGATCTGACGTTGCCATGAGCTGTGGTGTAGGTCGCAAATGAGGCTCGCATCTGGTGTTGCTGTGGCTGTGGCGTAGACTGGCTGCTACAGCTCCAACTGGACCCTCGCCTGGGACCCTCCACATGCTGCAGGTGCTGCCCCCCCCAAAAAAATTAAATCGAGCCCTCCCAACTAATATGACAATAATGTCTTTTCAGCTATAAATAGATATGTCCCATTATGATTTGAGTTGGTAGATTTCAACCATAATGTAGAATAATGGAGCTGAAAATTCTTTTTTTTCCATTTTTTAAAGTTTATTGAAGTATAGTTGATTTACAGTGTGAGCTAAAAATCCTTTTTTTTTTTTTTTTTTTGCCTTTTTAGGGGCACACCCGTGGAAATTCCCAGGCTAGGGGTCGAATCAAAGCTACAGCTGTCGGCCTACACCACAGCCACAGCAACACAGGATCTGAACCATGTCTGTGACCTACACCATAGCTCACGGCAACACCAGATCCTTAATCCACCGAGCGGGGCCAGGGATTAACCCATGTCCTCATGGATACTGGTTGGGTTTGTTTACCACTGAGCCATGACGGGAGCTCCGAGAGCTAGAAATTCTTTTTTTTTTTTTTTTGTCTTTTTGCCATTTCTTGGGCCGCTCCAGCTGCATATGGAGGTTCCCAGGCTAGGGGTCTAATTGGAGCTATAGCTGCCAGCCTACACCTGAGCCACAGCAACGCAGGATCCGAGCCACGTCTGCGACCTACACCACAGCTCACGGCAACGCCGGATCGTTAACCCACTGAGCAAGGGCAGGGATCGAACCCGCAACCTCATGGTTCCTAGTCGGATTCGTTAACCACTGCGCCATGACGGGAACTCCCTAGAAATTCTTAAAAATATCTTGGAGATACTCTAGTCCAAGCTTACCATTTTATATATGAGAAACATAAGCTCAAGGGAGGGGAAATTATTCATTTGTTTATAGTCATATGACACATTACTGGAAAAGCCAATGAATGGTCGGAGGACTTCAGCCTTACCCAGCCACCACTTTTTAGATTGAGTATCAGGTTCAAGGACACAGGAAAATCCTACTCTGCCCATTCTCCACTGGCTGCCCAGTGCCTGGCCCTTTGGGGCCCTGTTGTAGTCCCTCAGGCCCCAGCTCACGTGGTGAAGGGCCCATAGGTCAGGCCCTGTAGGTCCCGGTGCTCCTTCCACAGGTCCATGTCGTTCCGTACTGGGTACTTGCCCTCTTGGCGCATCACTTGCTCCAGGAGTGGGGCACTGGCCACGTTCACATGGATCTGAGGCCCTATATAGTTTATCCACATTGGACCATACTTGGCCTTGTTCAGCACCTGTGGGGTTCAATGAAAGCTGAATAACCATGATACTTCCTGGAGAGAGGACAGGATGGGGAAGTGTCTGATGGCCACATCAGAGCAAGAAGTCTGGGCCAATCACATTGTATAGAAGGTAGGCACTGTATTCCCGCCCCCCCCCAATTTTTTTTTTAAAAAAGGTAGACCAGAGTTAGAATATTGAGAGCAGGAGTTCCGCTGTGGTACAACAGGACTGGCGGCATCTCTGTAGCACCAGGACGTAGGTGTGATCATCAGCCTGGCACAGTGGGTTAAAGGATTCCATGTTGCTGCAGCTAGGTCACAACTGTGGCTCAGACCTAATCCCTGGCCCAGATGGTACATATACCCAAGGGAATACTACTCAGCCATAAAAAAGGACAAAATAATGCCATGTGCAACAACATGGATGCAACCAGAGATTCTCATACTGAGTGAAGTAAGTCAGAAAGAGAAAGACAAAGACCATATGATATCACTTACATGTGGAATCTAAAATATGGCACAAATTATCCCATCTACAAAATAGAAACAGATTATGAACATGAAGAGCAGACTTTTGGTTGCTAGGGAAGGGGTAAGGTAGTGGGATGGACGGGGAATTTGGGATTGCTAGATGCAAACTATTACATTTAGAATGGATACGTAATGGTGTCCTACTGTACAGCACAGGGAACTATGTCCAATCTCTTGGGGTAGAAAATGATGGAAGATGGTATGAGAAAAAGTATGTGTGTGTGTATAATTTGTTATATATATATGACTGGGTCACTATACTGTACAGCAGAAATTGACACAACACTGTAAATAAACTATATTCTGATAAAAATTATTTAGAGCGATGAGCATCTGATGGAACTGGGGGAGTTGAAGTTTTGGGGGAATGACGTTTTGGAAAAGTGAAACATGTGGCAAACTGAGGTATGTTGAGGTATAAATATCTGGGGTCCAGGGTTTTAGGGAATCTGAGCCTAGAGTAGGATGTCTTTGGGTCCTTCCTAGAAGCATTTAAATCTACTGCAGCTTGCTGTCAATGAGATGAAGATAAATATTATGTAAACAACAAGAAAAGAAATATAATTGGAAATTCTAGGAAAAACAAGAAGCTGAATGAGAAAGTCAAGATGTACATAAAAAGTAAACCATGTGGTATGAAATTTTTAATAAAGAATTAATTAACTTTGTTAAGGGATATAATTCTCAAATACCTTAGAATTTCTAAAGCACCTGACAGTTGAGACCCATAGCATCTCTGGAATTTACACTGCAATGACATTTTTATAGTCACTGAAAATGAGGGAGAAAATAAATATATTTGGGGGTTTGGCAGGGAAAACTTGAAAAGAATCCAGAAATATTAAGACTAAATTTACTAAGTTATACCTACAAACTGAAAGCAAATGAAACATAGTGGGATAAGCTATGAGATCCTGCTGTATAGCACTGGTAACTATATCTAGTCACCTATGATGGGGCATGAAGGAGGATAAGGTGAGAAAAAGAATGTATACTTGTATGTATCACCGGGTCACTTTGCTGTATAGTAGATAATTGACAGAACACTGTAAACCAGCTATAATGGAAAAAATAAAAATCATTAAAAGTAAAATAAAATAAAATAAAGTATTGCCACAAGACAAAAAAAAAAAAAAAAAAAAAAAAAGAAGCGTAGTGGTTTCCCAGGTAATCTCTTAATCTGGGGATGCTGTGAATTGCTCCTGCAGGAGAAGCCATTTGAACTTTTTCAACTGTATCAGTAGCATAGCATTTTTGTGTGAAAGTGGAAGCTTATTACTGAAGAGGTTTTAAGAGGATTGGAATTTGTTCTAGCACAGAAATTAGGCCAAAGAGCTTCTGTAAAAGAAACATTAGAATTATGGAGTACAAATCTATTATTCAAATTATAGAACTCATAGTTCAAAAAAACACAAAAAACAAAAAACAGCAATGTTAGTGGGTCTTAATCAGCACTGAATACTGGGTTCTCCTAGGGCCAATGCAACCCAATTACTCAAGTGCCTGGAATCCACCCTGAACTAGGGGCTGACTCTGCCGGTTCCCAAGGAGACAGCCTTGAAAACCCCTAACATCCATTTAGTCTTGTTTCCTGCTTCTACCTCCCAGTAATGTCTGCCTGTGCAGTACGGTTTTGAATGGCTGATTGTCTGAAAACCACAACAATTCAGGAAGAGAATAAGCATGTTCAGACATTGCTGGTGGGAGTCTAGCATGACACAACCCTACATGGAGGACCAATTGTTAATATTTATTAAAGTTTACATAACCTTTATAAATAGAGTATAGGTCAGCTACATAATGGAATACTATTTCACCTTAAAAGAAGATGGAACATCTCCTTGTGTACTAACATGGGAAGATAGACTGTAACATGGAGAGAAAGGTAGATAGCCAAGATAGATCATTAAATGGAAAAGAGCAGGGAGCTAAATTAGAATATTCAGCATTTGGCTGGAGAGGGTGTGTAGAAAAGGGAACTCTCCTACACTGTTGGTGGGACAGTCAATTGGTACAATCAATATGGAAAACAGTATGGAGGTATCTCAGAAAACTAAATATAGAACTACCACATGATCTAGCAATCTCACTCCTGGGCATATATCCAGGCAAAGCTTTCATTTAAAAAGATACATGCACCCCTATGTTCACTGCAGCACTATTCACTATAGCCAAGACATGGAAACAACCTAAATGTCCATCAATGGACAAATGGATTAAGAAGATGTGATACACATTCACAACGGAATACTACTCAGCCATAAAGGAGAACAAAATAATGCCATTTGCAGCAACATGGGTGGAACTAGAGACTCCCATACTAAGTGAAGTAAGTCAGAAGGAGAAAGACAAATACCATATGATATCACATATTTGGAATCTAATATACGGCACAAGTGAACTTATCTACAGAAAAGAAACAAACTCATGGACATGGAGAACATATGTGTGGTTGCCAAGAGGGAGGGAGAGCAACTGGGAGGGACTGGGAGTTTGGGCTTAGTAGATGCAAACTATTGCACTTGGAATGGATAAGCAATGCAATTCTGCTGTATAGTATCTGATCACTTGTGATGGAACATGATGGAGGATAATGTGAAAAAATGAATGCATATAGATGATGGGTCACTTTGCTATACCACAGAAATTGACAAAACATTATAAATCAACTATAATAGTTTTTTTTTTTAAAAAAAGAAGAATATACAGAATTTGCATTTTCTTTTGTGGAGAAACACTGGACTGACACATCAAAAACGAATTAAAGTGTTTACCTATGGGAAGGTGGAGGGGAGAGTGTGGGGGTAAGACGGCATGATGTTCTATTGTTACATTATCTTAAGTTTTGAACCATGAAAATGTATTCAAATGTTTTACTATAAAGGGGAAAGAGAAAAGAAAATGTTTCTGAAACAGAAAGTCACCTGCCATTGAGCAAGTAATTCCAAAAGCAGGAAGGACTGGCTGAACCTCTGAATTCATGTATGTTTACATTCCTTAGATTTATAAGTGAACCCTAGCTGTATTCATTTTGTTTATTTTTCTTAAAGTTTCCATTAGATAAGAATATTTTTGGGAGTTCCTGTTGTGGCTCAGTGGGTTAAGAACCCAACTAGTATCCATGAGGATGCAGATTCCGTCCTGGACCTCGCTCAGTGGGTTGGGGATCTGGCATTGCCGTGAGCTGTGGTGTAGGTTGCAGACACAGCTCAGATCCAGAGTTGCTGTGGCTGTAGCGTAGGCTGGCAGCTGCAACTCTGATTCGACCCCTACCCTGGGAACTTCCATATGCCACAGGTGCAACCCTAAAAAGCAAAAAAAAAAAAAAAAAAAAAAAGTATACTTTGGAAGTTCCTGTGTGGTGCAGCAGGTTAAGGATCTGGCATTGCCACAGTTGTAGCACAGGTCACAAATGCAGCACAGGCTCGATCTCTGGCCTGGGAACTTTCACATGCCACGGGTACGGCCAAAAGAAAAAGAAAGAAAGAAACATATGTCTAAGTTTCTTAGGCAAATTATCCTAAAAGTAAGCTTAATTTGTGTCTCTAGTTTGGTTTAAGATATAACAATAATAGAAATAATACTAATTCTATGGAGTTAGCATAAACCAGACACTGTTCCAAGCACTTTGCTTATATTTACTCATTCGGCTAATGTATGAAGTAGGTGTAAAGTTACCACAATTTTGCAGATGAGGAAACTGAGGCCCAAAGAGGCTGCCCAAGGTCACTCTACCAATAAGTGGCAGTCAGGGTTCAAACTCAGACCGCTTGGCTGGAGGCCATGTCTCAACTGCCTACTCTGATGATCCCCGAGAAAGCTGACTATGCCTTGCTGACTGGAAACAAACTTAGGCCCTTTAAAAATCTGTGCTATTTAAAACCACCACAACTATGCAGTAAACAAGGGTTTCTCGTGGCACTGTTGACATTTGAGGCTGGATAATTCTTTGCTGTGGCAGACTGTCCTGAGAATCACAGAATGTTTAGCAGCATCCCTAGACTGTTCCCAAACAGCCCCCCCGCAAACTGACAACCAAAAAATATCTCTATTCTGCCAAAATATCCTGGGAGGTGGGGAGGTGGGGGGCAGAATCACCTCACGTTGAGAACTTCTGCAATAACCCCAACCTCTTTACGTGTTTCTTAATTCTTTCGTTTTGAAAGACGGTTTTTTAAGAAATAATATCTCATTTTGAAGAAATATTTATCTGAAGTTTGGTTTCTTTTCCTTCTATTAAGTTCAAGTAAAATTACATGTCATGTTTTTATAATGATGTAAACAGTGGTTATTCCTGAATCATGGTTCACTTAATTTTATTTATTTATTTATTTATTTATTTATTTATTTATCTATTTATGTTTGCTTCTTAGGGCCGATCTTGCAACATATGGAAGTTTCCAGGCTAGGGGTCCAGTCAGAGCTACAGCTGCCAGCCTACACCACAGCCAACAGCAATATCAGATTTGAGCCGAGTCTGTGACCTACACCACAGCTCATGGCAACGCTGGATCCTTAACCCACTGAGCGAGGCCAGGGATCAAACCCACAACCTCATGGTTCCTAGTTGGATTCATTTTCTGCTCCGCCACGACGGGAGCTCTCTGAATCATGGTTTATAGTTTACTTTCTTCTTTATACTGTGATTTGTTTTTCAAGTTTTCTATCATGATTCTGGAATCAGAAAAAAATATTTTAAAAGACTAGATCAATAATCGTTTGCTTAGGCACTGGCTTCTTCCCTGGAATCCAGAGCCTCTGGCACCACTTCCTGGCTGTCAGTCTGGAGGTTTCTGGGACATTTCCCCCTATGTCTAGACCATGCTTTCTTCCCTCTTTCCTCATACTCCTCTTCTCAGTTCGTTTACTTAGTGGAACATAACAAGGATCTATTTATGTAAGAACTTATTTTAGAAAGACACCAGAATACTTGCTGAGAGATGTGTGCTATGTCTGTGAGCCTACCGTGAGGCCGTAACCTGAACCAGTTAGAGAGCCCCAATGTTCTCAGATGCATCCTGTCCGAGTGCCACTTTGCAGAACAAAGTCCCCTGGGGACCATCTTTCAGGATGAATGGGAGGGCTCACCTCGGCCGGGTGAGATTCCAAAGACAGACAGTGTTAAATTCATCCAACATTCATTTATTGAGCTCATGTCCTGTTGCTCCTGTACTGATCTAGGGGCTGGGGATATGGCTGTGACCTACCCTCAGACAGTTTATTTACATCCTAGGGCATGAGCCACACAGTTAAGAACTGGATTTCATATGCTTATAAACTGTTCCCTAATTCTTTTGTAAATGTTTTATCTCTTCCACTAGATTGAAAATCGTCAAGGGCAGGAACCATGTCATACTTCATGATACTTCCCATAGTGCCTGACACACTGTAAAGCACCCCTCCATGAATATAATAGCAGTTGCCAAAGAATCAAGTGGAAGAAAATCAAGTGGAAAAAAAAGCAGATAGTACAAAGAATATGAGACAGAGACAGAAAGGAAGCGGGGAAGAGGGCACATAAAAAACTGGTAACGGTGGCTCCACTGGGGTGGGCATTACTTTTTTTTCTTTTTTTTTTTTTTTTTGTCTTTGTGCCTTTTCTAGGGCCACTCCCGCGGCATATGTAGGTTCCCAGGCTAGGGGTTGAATCGGAGCTGTAGTCACTGGCCCATGCCAGAGCCACAGCAATGGGGGATCTGCGACACGACTGCAACCTACACCACAGCTCACGGCAACGCCGGGTCCTTAACTCACTAGCAAGGCCAGAGATCGAACACGCAACCTCATGGCATAGGCCAGCATAGCGCTGACTCAACCACTGGCCTGGGAACTTCCATATGCCATGGATGTGGCCCTAAAAAAAAATAAAATAAAATAAAATAAAATACTTAGGAATAAATTTAACCAAGGAGATGAAACACTGTAAACTGAAAACTAAAAAGCATTGCTGCAAGAAATGAAAGGCCTAAATAAATGGAAAGATAGCCTGTGTTCACAGATTGGGAGACTTACTATTGTTAAGATAGCACTACTCCCCAAAGTAATTTACAGAGTCAATGAAATCTCCATCAAAATTCCCATGGTCTTTTCTGCAGAAACCAATCCTCAAATTCTTATGGAATTGCCAGAGGCTCTGAAGAGCCAAAACAACATTAAAAAAGAAAAACAACCATGGAAGATTCATACTTCCTGATTGTAAACTTACTACAAAGCTACAGTAATCAAAACAGTGTGGCAGTAGCATAGGCTACACATATGAACCCATGGACTAGAACTGAGAGTGTAGAAATAAACTCAAATATCTATGGTCAACTGATTTGTTTTTCACAAGAGTGTCAAGATCATTCAATGGGAAAAGAACAGCCTCATCAACAAATGGTGTTAGGATAACTGGATTACTAAGTGCAAAAGAGTCAAGTTGGACCCCTACCTCACACCATAAACAAAAATAAACTCAAAATGGACCGAATATAAGAGTTAAAACTGTAAAACTCTTAAAATAAAATATAGGGGTAGATCTTCATGACCTTGGATCTGGCAACAAATTCTTATATTTGAACACTAAAAGTGTGAGCAATTAAAAAAAGAAAGAAAAATTGGACTTCGTAAAAATTTAAAACTTTTGCACATCAAAGGACATTATCAAGACCATGACTAGCTAATCTACAGAATGAGAGAAAATATTTGCAAGTCATATACCTGCTTAGGGTTTAATATCCAGAATATACAAAGAACTCTTCAAAAACACAACAACAAGAAGACAGTTGAATTTTCAAATGATCAAAGGACCTGATATTTCTCCAAAGATGATATATAAACAGCCAATAAGCACATGAAAAGATATTCAACATCACTGACATTAAGGGATGCAAATCAAAACGACAATAAGATACTATTTCACATCCACTAGAAGGACCGAAATCCAAAAAACTGAAAATAAAAGCTGTTGGCAAGCATGTGAAGAAATTAAAACCCTTGTGCATTGCTAAAGGGAAAGTAAAAATGGTGCAGCAGCTGCGGAAAACCATTTGGCAAGTCCCCAAAAAGTTAAACATAGAATTACCATATGATTCAACAATTCTACTCCTAGGTATATACCTAAGAGAAATGAAAACATACGCCACACAGAGACTTATACATGAATGTTTATAGTGGCATTACTCATAGCTGTCAAAAGGTGGAAACAAGCCAAATGTCATCAACTGATGAATGGATAAGCACATTATGGCATAAACATAATTGGAGCCTTTAGTCCTAAAAAGGAACAAAGTTCAATATGCACTAAAACTTGAATATATGCTAAACCTTGGATGAACTTTGAAATCATATGCTAAAAGTCAAAGAAGCCAGACACAAAAGGGCGCATGTTGTATGATTCCATTTATATGATATAACTGAATAGGCAAATCCATAGAGATGGAAAGCAGATTAATGATTACCAAAAGGGTGGCAGGAGGGGAGGGAGGAACGACTAATAACAGGGTGTTTTTCTGGGGTATTGAAAAAGTTTTGAACTAGAGACAGGTAATTGTTTCATAATGTTAAGAATACATGAAATGGGAGTTCCCATTGTGGCGCATCGGAAACAAATCCCACTAGGAACCATGAGGTTGCAGGTTCGATCCCTGGCCTTGCTCAGTGGGTTAAGGATCCAGCATTGTCATGAGCTGTGGGGTAGGTCCCATACACGGCTCAGATCCTGCGTTGCTGTTGCTGTGGTGTAGGCCGGCAGCTGCAGCTCCAATTTGACCCCTAACCTGGGAACTTCCATATGCCATGGGTGCACCTCTAAACACACACACACACACACACACACACACACACACACACACGCACACGCCTAGAAGAAGTTTGTAATACTTAAAAGTCTCCAGAACCTCAGCAAGAACCCTGCTGTGGATAAAGATTGGCCCTCAGAAAAGAGAAACCAGAAAAGGAGTGAGGAAGGGTCACTTGAGTTGGTTATTCTGTGGTTCCAAGGCTTCCTCTCTTGCAGACTGAGAAGAGAAGCAAATGGATAAACAAGATCCACCTGTATAGCCCAGGGAACAATATTCAATATCCTGATAAACTATAATGAAAAGAACAGAAAAAAAAATATATATATCTGAATCACTTCACTGTACAATAAGAAATTAACACATTGTAAATCAACTGTACTTTAAAAAAAAAAGGACCAAGCCAACCTTTCCTTTCCTTTGCCAGCTCCTAACCCAGGATTACAGATTAAGTTTTAAGAGGTGTTTGCTCACCTTTGTTTATTTGTTCTGGAAAGAACATACTGACAGAATCTTTCTTTTTTTAGAAATGGGAATGCCCTCTGTGGCACAAAACTGCTGCCTTTGTAACTTTTCTGGAGGACAATTTGACAGGCGATACAGAGCAAAGACCTGAGCAAAATCTTTTACTGCAAAGATTCCATTTTAAAGGATTTATTTTCAGCTTAAGGAACTAATTCGGGATGTGTGTGATATTTGGTGATATATTTATCAAAGTTTTACACATTAAAAAAAACTGTAAATATGTAACAATAAGCTTTCCTGTGTAGCCATACAATGGAACACTATTCAGCCAATAAAATTGTTACTGAAGTGACTGTCGATATAGAAAGATATTAAACGGTAGGCTACAAAAGAGAGTATACAATATACTTTCATTTTTTTAAGAGGAAGTTCACTGAGGACACGCAAGCAGGAAAAATGCTTACTTACCCCAAGGTCATCCGTGTATTTATGTGTTCATTTCACAAATGCTTGTTAACACTTTGTTACAAGGCACTGAGACATCTCCAGGGTGTTGGGGTTGTGGAAGATTTGGATTTTCTTCTTCGTGTGTCTTTATATTTTCTAATTTCTCTACAGTAAACCATGTATTACGTCCGCAAATTATTTCTAGTAAGTCAAAATGACATTTTCTCTTAAATGGGTTATATAATCACCAATAGCACGCACCTCATATTTATGTGATTTTTTTTTTTGAACAAGGGTCATTTTTATAGAAAAAAAAAGTGCCTGTCTCATGGGTTTTTATCTCAAGTCAGTTATCCATAGCTGGCAGTATCAGTTGAGGGGTCAGGGACTGTCTGGCAGGAGATTTTGTCCTAGTTCTAGTCCCAGTACCAAGGGGCCCTGTCTCTTTATTGGGTAATAGCTTGGCAGAGGCACCCTCCTGAATTTGCCTGCATCATAGATACAAGGGCTTGAGCCCAGTGTCAACTGGGGGGGAAAAAAAGCACAACGTAAAAGTTGAGAATTATGTTTTACTTGGCAGATTTGCTGAAGACTTAAGCCCAGGAGGGGGCCTCTCTCTGAGGGACTGCGTCCATGAGGTCAGGGAGGGGCCAGGGTATATAGGAGTTTTTGCAACAAAAACCAGGTAATCAGAATATCAAAATATTACTATTAATTAAAAGAAAGCCAGGGAGTTCCCATCTTGGCTCAGCAGTTAGCAAACCCGACTAGCATCCATGAGGTCGCCGGTTTGATCCTTGGCCTCCATCAGTGGGTTAAGGATCCAGCGTTGCCATGAGCTGTGATGTTGGTCGCAGACACAACTCGGATCCCAAGTTGCTGTGGCTGTGGTGTAGGTTGGCAGCTACAGTTCCAATTGGACCCCCAAACCTGGAAAACTCCAAATGCCTCAAGTGCGGCCCTAAAAGACAGAAAGATCAAAAAATAAAAATAAAAAAATAAAAGAAAGCCAGACATCTCAAGCTAATGAATTTGGTGCTTTTCTATGCATGGGAAGAAGCAAGAGTCTGGGCTTACTGAAATCACTCCTTTGATATGCACCTTAACTATCTATGGCCTGTGTCTTTATCCTGTGCTTTTCCATCCTGAATCTCCTCACAGCAACCACCAGGGGTGGCTGCCTCACAGCAACCACCAGGGGTGGCTGCCTCACAGCAACCACTGGGGGTGGCTACAATAGCGGATGGCTAGATGGCTGCAATATCCTGTGTTTACTGATATGGCAACATTTTTCGTAGACATCAGCCTTCTCTGAGTCTTCAGGGTTGAAGGCTCTTTGATCCTCCCAGAACAGGTTCCAAGGCCTACTTAGAGCAGCCACCAGGCTCCTTGGCTACTAACACGCCCATCCTGAGTCTCCTGAGGGGCACATGTCCCTGTGTCCTTGGACAGTTTCCCATGCCCTGTGGGTTTTGATACATGTGGGAATTGTGCCCCCACCCCCTTAGAAAAGAGCTGCAGAATATAAAACCTTTTCACTGCAATCTACAAGGGGCTCCTCAGCTACCGCGTACCCTACACCTGCATCGCAGTCAACTGACCCCTTTTGTTTCTGGGTTGTCCTTTTGCGTGTGTTGGGGGGGAGGTGGTGGAGGGAGGTCCTCCTACGAGGGGGTTGTGTGGCTGGGTTAGGAGAGAGAAGACCAGCCATGCAGAGAAATAGGGGTCTTCTCTCAGTCCTATCTATTCTGTCAATAACTGACCACTGGAAACTGAAAGTAAGTGCAAAACTGTGCTTTCTGGTGGGGGTGGAATTGCCCAGTCTGCACTGCCACCTCACCCATCCCCTGGGCCTTCAGCCACTGTGGAATCCTGAACAGGCTGTGTTAAACCCTTCGGTCTGAGTTTCCGCAAAAAAAAAAAAAAAAAAAAAAAAAAACTAATAGTTTGGGGGCAAGATCTGCAGTGAAAAGAGAACAAAATGGAAAGTGTTTCTGTGAGCAAGAAGCCCATAAGTTCATTCCTCCGACCTAAAATGGCAAAAATGTGAAACCAGAAGCTCATAAAGAAAGACAAAGAAGGACACTATTTAATGGTTAAAGGATCCATTCAAGACGAGGATATTACAATCGTCAATATATATGCCCCTAATATAGGAGCACCCAATTACCTGTAACAATTACTAACAGACATAAAAGGAGAAATAGATGGGAATACAATAATAGTAGGAGACTTTAACACCCCACTCACATTAATGGACAGATCCTCTAGACAGAAAGTCAATAAGGCAACAGAGATCCTAAATGACGCAATAGAAAAGTTAAGCTTAATCGACATTTCCAGGACATTACATCCAAAAAAATCAGAATCTACATTCTTTCCAAGTGTACATGGAACATTCTCAAGGAGAGATCACATCCTGAGGGACAAAACTAACCTCAACAAATTTAAGAGTATCAGAATTATTTCAAGTATCTTCTCTGATCACAAGGGCATGAAACTAGAAATCAACCACAGGAAAAGAAATGAGAAAAAATACACTACATAGAGACTAAACATGCTACTAAAAAACAAATGGGTCAATGAGGAAATCAAGAAGGAAATTAAAAAATACCTCGATACAAATGATAATGAAGACACAACCACTCCAAATCTATGAGATGCTGCAAAAGCAGTGCTCAGAGGGAAATTCATACCAATAGAGGCCTTCCTCAAAAAAAGAAGAAAAACCTCAAATCAGCAACTTAACCCAACACCTAAATTAATCAGAAAAAGAAGAACAAACAAACCCTAAAGTCAGCAGAAGGAAGGAAATCATAAAGATCAGAGAGGAAATCAATAAAATAGAGATTCAAAAACAATAGAAAAAAATCAATCAGACCAAGAGCTGGTTCTTTGAAAAGGTAAACAAAATTGACAAACCTCTGGCTAGACTCACCAAGAAGAGGAAAGAAAAAATCCAAATAAACAAAATAAGAAATGAAAAAGGAGAAGTCACAACGGATATTACAGAAATACAAAAATGTGAAACCAGTAATGAAATGTTTAATTCTATGGGTTTCCAAAGTTTTGGGAAACTTCCTCTGACATCCGAAACATTCTATATAATGAAGTCTTGTTAATTAGTAAGTTAAAGGTCTCTTTCAGTGGGAGTGACTGCTAAGCCCCAACAAGGTTTTGAGTCAGCTTATCAAGTAGTTTCTGGAAACAACATTGGCTCTGGCAGTCAAAGATAAACTGCTGCCTTTAACAAACTAAAAAGTAATATGTTCCTGATACAAAAGATGCACCTGCAGTGAGTTCCCGTTGTGGCTCAGTGGTTAACGAATCTGACTAGGAACCATGAGGTTGCAGGTTCGATCCCTGGCCTTGCTCAGTGGGTTAAGGATCTGGTGCTGCTGTGAGCTGTGGTGTAGGTTGCACAGGCGGCTTGGATCCCGAGTTGCCGTGTCTATGGCGTAGGCCGGTAGCTACAGCTCCGATTAGACCCTTAGCCTGAGAACCTCCATATGCCGCAGGAACAGCCCTAGAAAAGGCAAAAAGGCAAAAAGGCAAAAAAAAAAAAAAAAAAAAATGCACCTGCAAAAGGACTCTCAGGAGCAGACAGATGACTGCCTGGGGTTTTGTATCCCCTTCTCCCCAAAGCTGATAAAGTCACAATATCCTTTTAGAAAAAAGACAGTAAGACCCCAGCAAGCTAACTCACAAGGTATGGAGTATCCCAGCAGGCAGTGGCAGACCTAGTTGCCAGTGTGTTTAGTGACAAGGGTCCTTGACGGTTGTCCCTAAGAGTGCTAATCAGTTGTTTTGGTGCTTAAAGTAAAAGAGGAGAGGGCCCCATACGTTTTTTAAAAAAGCATTTCATGGTTGTTCCTTACCCTTCTGTATCACCAGGAAAGCAAAACAACTTCTCTAGGACAAGTGGCTGTGACTATAGATAAAATACTCCCTTGTCATCAGGACAGCCGGCTCCTAGAGATATACTGAGGTCCCTTCTTTCAATGAACAGGAAAGGAGAAATTAGAGATAGAAAAAAAGTCTAATGAGACCCTGGAAATTTGGTTGCACCGGCTAGCAGATGCAAGAGCCACACCAGTTCTGTTGGTTGAAAAGGAATGGATATCAATTCATCACCTAATGACTCCTAGCCACCCTGGCCAAGATACCTCACTGATGACATAAGCGTGGAAGAGGAACAGATAAAGACAAACGAGTGCTTGTTGCAGCAGGTCTTTCCATCCATAATGAAGCCATCATCTCATAAGCACCCATGGAGGACAGGAGGGGAAACTGTGACTTCCCTTAGGGCTGCTGTAACCCGAGCCTGGATTTATAATGGAAATCATGAGTGCCCAGATGACGAAATGCAGTATTAGGTGAAACAGTTTGTTCAGTGGGTAACACCAATCTTTGGGGACAGTTAAATCTCCTCTTGTGCCCCAAGGATAGATGCTGGAAAACTGCTTAGCTCTGGGCAACCAATTTCCCACTATGGAAGCCTAAACCCAGACCAAGATAAATGTCCTTCGAACTGAGGGAATATTATGGGTTGAATTGCGTGTGCCCCCTTCCCGCCACCCCTCCCCGCCACCCACCCCACAACTTCATCTATTGAAGACCTAACCCCTGGTACCTCAGAATGTGGCACCTTATTTTAAGAATGTTATTTTAAGTTAGGATCTTTACAGAAGTCACCCAGTTAAAATGAGGTCATTAGGGTTTGGGTCTGAATCCAGTATGACGGGGGGTCCCCATTAAAAGAGAAAATCTGGACACAGACGCACATGCAGGCAGGGAAGATGCCATGTGATGATGATGATGGTCGTCTATTAGGCAAGAAAAGAAGCCCGGAACATACCCTCCCCTCACAGCCCTCGAAAGGAATCAATCCTGTCAGCCTCTTGCCACGGGGCTTCCAGACTCCAGAACCATGACACAATCAATGTCTGTGGTTTAAGCCACTTGGTTTGTGGTATTTTGTTATGGCAGCCTGAACAAATTAACATAAAGGGAGAATGTATGAACACAGGCATCCAGAATGTAGAACCATATACACCTGGCTCTTATGCCAGGGAGTCCTCAGAGTGGAGATTGATGGTTTGCCCATGAGGGAAATTTTCTCTCACTACGAGCCCATGAGAAGGCCATAAGATTTAAAGATCTAGATTGCAACAGGGGAGAATCCCCAGTTGGCTTTGGCACTGACTATGCACAAACAGGGGGAAGGCCAAGAAGACACAGGCACCCTTGGCTGAGGTCTGTGCTGTTTGAAATGGTGTTGAGCCAATGCTTTCACCCCACCTCTCTACCCAGATCTCACTTCCTTCCAGAACAAAGAGGTCTAGGGCAAAGGTCTATGTCCCTCCTTCCCTAAGGACAGCCAGAATTCTTATGCACTGGTCAAGTGTGTTGAGGATTTGATGGCAACCAAGGTTGTCAAACCTTTTCAGCCTTTTTAAGACACTGAGGCACAAGTCACTCTGATGCCAAGAAATTTGCATAGGTATACTTGAAAAATTACTTTACCTGGATTTGGAAGTAACTCTCAGATTGAACAATTGACTGATGCAACTTCACAGGTGTATTAGGCATCTCCGGAGAAACAGAACTGATATATATGTATACACAGAGTTTTGTTTTGTTTTGTTTTAAGGGATTGGCTCCCATCATTGTGGGAACTGGCAAGTCTGAAATTTGCAGGGTGGGGGTGGAAATTCTAGCAGAAGTAGATGTTGCAAACTTGAATGTGAAAAGCAGTCTAGAGGCAGAATTCCTTCCTTTTCTCTGGATCTTAGTCTTTTCACTTAAGGTCTTCAACTGATTGGATGAGGCCCACATCCACTATGGAGGGTAAACTGCTTTCTTCCAAGTCTAATTATTTAAATGTCAATCACAGCTAACTTGGTGCTTCTTCTGTCACCAGCTAGACTTGCTGCTCTTGAGAAATCACAATATTGATGCTAATGATCATGATATGAGTTGACAAATATATAAGGTGGCCTTGATGTGGCCCACAGGTCAGGAGGTGGGAGATGTTCTAGGATGTATACAGGGAATATAGGGAAGGTGTACAGGGAAACCATATGGGGAAGAAACAGGGAAGAAACAACTGAGGCACCTCAGAAGAAACCAGAGATCACGTGAAGGAAAAACACAGGGAGGATTGGGACAGAGAATGAAGTGACTGCTGGAGAGACTGGCCACTCTGGTCACATGGCTGTGGAAATGAGAGGAACACCTGTGGCTTGTGGCACATCAGGGTTCCATCCTTGGAGGCTGGGGGTGATGGGAGGGACTACTAATTTCCTCTCTCTCTCAATTCTTGTCTTGTCGCCAATATAGCCCATGCTGCCACCACCCTCAGCTTGACCACTGGCCAAAGAGAATCTGAAGCTAAAAACTCTCAGAAACATCCCAAGAGCCCCTGAACTCAGAAAGGACCAGTCTCCACTAAAGATGACAGAGCAAGAATAACTTCCTGGACACTGATTTGGTCTCTTTAATCTTATCCTGTTGCTGTTGGTCTCCTTTGTTTATTCATTAGTCACAGGTTGTTCTAAACTCTTCGGCATGGGTGGTAATACACAACCATACTGCCCAGGACTTCCATGGGCCACCTGAGATGGGGTAAGCCTGGTTGCTGACACCTTGAATTGTTCTCTGAATGCGGAGCCTGGGTGAGGTCTACACTCCAAACAGGCCTAGTCAGGAGTTCCCGCTGTGGTGCAGCAGAAACAAATCTGACTAGTATCCATGAGGATTCAGGGTTCAATCCCTGGCTTCGCTCAATGCGTTAAGGATCCAGCATTGCTGTGAGCTGTGGTGTAGGTCACAGATGCGTCTCAGATACAGCGTTGCTGTGGCTGTGGTGTAGGCTGGCAGGTGTAGCTCCAATTCAACCCCCAGCCTGGGAATCTCCATATGCCTTGGTTGTGGCCCTAAAAAGCAAAGCAAAACAAAACAAGGAAACAAAAACACCAAAAAACAAACAAACAAAAACACCAGGTAGGCCTAATCAACCTACAGAGAATCATGGTTGTGGTGATTCCCATCTGATGTTGCCGAAGACAAACAGAACAGATTTGTTATGAGCTCCTATCAGTAAAGTTAGAATGTCTATCTGATGGGCTGATCCCTGCCCCTGAGAATTCTTAGTTGGCTATCTGAAAGGTCAGAATCTGGCATTGCTATCATTGTGGCGTAGGCTGGCAGTTACAGCTAAGGTTCCACCCCTAGCCTGGGACCCTCCATATGTCGTGGGTGCGGCCCTAAAAAGAAAAAAAGAAAAGGAAAGAAAAGAACTATAAAATATAAGACCCCTTAGCTATAGCCTAGAAGGGGCCCCTCAGCACCAGGATACCCTGCAACTCACAGCGCAGTCACCTGATTGGAAGAGTTTCGGGGTTGTCCTTTGAGGGTATGGGACTTCCCATTGCCTTACTCATCCTCTTGCTGTGTAAACTATAAAATGCCTAAATCTGTAAGTGGCTTGGAGTTCTGGCTGTGGCATAACGGGATTGGCAGCCTCTCTGAGGCACCAGGATGCATGTTCCATCCCTGGCCCAGGCACAGTGGGTTAAAAGGATCCCAGTGTTGCCGCAGCTGTGACATATGTCGCGTCTGTGGCTCGGCTCTGACGCCTGGCCCGGGAACTCCATATGCTCCAGGAAGGCTAATAAGTAAATTAAAAAAATTTTAAAAAGTGGCTTGTAGCTTTACTGAGTCAGTCAGGCCTCAGCCTTGCCGTGTCCTGTATGCATGAACTTGACATTTTTTTCATCCGTTAAACAAGGGAATTATACTGCCAGTTGATTCCAAAAGTTCACTGTGGCTAGCCTAGATGTTAAGGTCGATAACCTAAGGCAGCTTCTGGCAACCATTATCCAAATTAGAAGTATAGTACCTAGAACACATAAATCCACCTCCAGGGCAAGGGGTGGTAACCTGAGTGTGCAGACAGGCTAGAGGGTGCAAAGATGAGGACTTGAAATCCTGTGCAACATGTGCCTAAACTCTTTATTTTCTTCTGTATTGAAATGCCATAGCTTTCAGAATTTCCAAAGATGGGAGACTTAAACAAATTTGAGAAAGTCAGCTTTAGGTTATGATACAGATTTCTCTCCTTAACCCAATTTTGGTCAGGCTCCTCTCAGCCCTCTTCTCAACTAAGCCTCAATGCTGGCTTTTAAAGACTTGAATATACTAACATCGTTTCCAACATCTCAAGATTGCATCCCTAGGATGAAGCCCTCCTTAAAATGCCAGGCTGAGAAAACCCAGGGCTGCCAAAAGAATTTCCTGTTTGTTCCAGCCAATGACTGAAGATTATGGACCCTGTCTCCCAGTCTCTGTGGGAGGGTGGGAGCCTAACTTTGATGAGATAAGCACCAGTTAGCAAACCCAAACAAGTTTCACATGGATCAACCCCTGCCCTTTCCTCTCTCTTGTAATTTTGCGTTTTTTTTCCCTTTTTTTTTTTTCTTTTCTGCCTTTTCTAGGGCCGCTTCCGCAGCATATGGAGAGTCCCAGGCTAGGGGTCGAATCAAAGTCATAGCCACCAGCCTACGCCAGAGCCACAGCAACTCGGGATCCGAGCCATGTCTGCAACCTACAGCACAGGTCACAGCAACACCGGATCCTTAACCCACCGAGCAAGGCCAGGGATCGAACCCGCAACCTCATGGTTCCTAGTCAGATTCGTTAACCACTGCGCCACGACGGGAACTCCAATTTTGCGTTTTTCTGACTCTGCTCAAGCCCCTGCCATCCCACTCCCTACTCCCTCCCTCTCCCTTTAAAACACCAATCACCTTTGCACAAGTCAGAAAGGAGTTCGTCTTCTTCCCCTACTGTCAGTAGTTACTGAAGAAAATCTGTTTTCACCACTTTAACTAATGCCCAACTGTGCTTATCTTTGACAGCTGTGTGGACCTGGAAAACTCAAAAAATAATACTGAGCCAAAGAGCAGAAGCAACACAAATATCCATCAGCAGATGGATGGATGAACAAAGTGGGGATACATCTCCATAATGGAATATTATTCAACCATTAAAAAGGGAATAAAGTACTGACACATGCTAAAACATGGATGAAGCTTGAAAGCATCATGCTAAGTATAAGAAGGCTTTCACAACAGACTACATATTGAATGAGGCCATTTATATGAAATGTCCATAACAACACAGGCAAATCCACAGCGATAGAAAGTAGATTAGTGGTTGCCAGGGACAGATGAGGAAATAGGGGACAGGGAGTTCCTGCCAAAGTACCAGGTTTCTTTCTGGGGTGATGAAAATATTCAAAACTGATGTGGCAATGGTTGTACAACTCTGTGAATATACTAAAAACTACTTAAATGCACAATGGGTGAATTGCATGGGATGTGACTATATTTCAATAAAGCTGTTACAAGAAAAAAAAACATTAAAATCATTTTAAATCTCCCCTCAAAAAAAAAAAAAATGACATGGCATTGTCATGTTCTGTTCTTTGACTCAGTGGTCTGTTTAGTTTACGGAAAGTAGGTTCCTCAGGGAGGCTCTCAGCCCAGGAAACCAACACTAAAATAGCAAGTAAATAGTCCTGAGGACAAAAGGAAACTCTCCAACACAAACTGGCTTGAAAAGCTGGCTGCCATCAGCTGGATACACTGAAGGAGAGCTGTAACCTCAGGCATAGGCCACTCTTTTGCCTATGCTGACAGATGTCAGAAAGAAGGCATCATTCAGGGTCAAAGGTGAAGAGGAGTCCAGCTGAGAGGGCTGTGTCTCAGTGCTGTCCAAATGTCATCGGGACTTCAGCCCCAACCCCCTCACACGAGTGGAATTCACATTTCTATGTAACAGAAGGTGCTAAATAATTAACAGCATTCCCAAGTTCTCCCTGCTCTGAACCTTGCCTTGAATGCTCTTCCTCCAAGATCAGACTAAGCCGGTGGCACCATTTGGATTCAGGCTGAGCAGGATCACTTGTATGTTTTATTCTGAATATTTTAATGTGGATAACCAAAGAAAAAAATATTATAAACACCCATGTTAATATCTGTCATATTTGCTTCAAATCTTTTTTTTTTTTTTAAATGAAAGCATTTCAGATTCAAAGTCCCCTTCTTATCTTTCCCTTTATCCTCCCCTCCCCAGGGTAACCACTACCCTGAATTTGAAGTGTGTCCTTTCTGTTGATGTTGATGTAATTGTACTACAGATATATGGATAGAGTGATAGTCTATACAATTTTCATGTGGTTTTTAATTTACAGAAATAGTATTCTACAGTGCATATCATTCCCTACTCAGCTTTGGTTCTGAGTTCTTTTTTGTTGTTGCTGAATAAGAAATTTGATGCTTCACCCTCCACCATGCTTCTGAATCAAGCTGACCCCCAACCAGTGTCAGAGGCAGCTGTGGCCACACAGAACTATTTGTTTTCATCAGGGCCATTAGCACAGTGCCTCTGGGGGGTAGGGGTGGGGGTGGGTTAGAGCTTTAAGCTGTCCCATCCAGGGTTCGCTTCCAGGACTCTTGTCTGACCTTCCCTTGGGGAGCTCTCTCAGAAGAGTGGCTGGGCCTCCGAGCAAACCAAAATTTTTGATCACGACATGGTTCACGCCTCTTTTTTAAACTCTGAGGCTATTTACTTTCAAGTAGTTTATGCATTATTCTGCAGTAGGTCAATATTTTCCTATCCCACTCTGTGGTCCAAATATACAATTTTTTTTTAATTGAAGTATAGTTGATTTACAATGTTGTGTTAGTTTCTGGTGTACAGCAAAATGATTCAAGTACATATTTTTCTTTCAGATTCTCTTCCACTATAGGTTATTACAAGATACTGAATACAGTTCCCTGTGCTATACAGTAGCCCACTGCTGTTAATTTTATATATAGCATTGTGTATCTATAAATCCCAAACTCCTAATTTATCCCTCCCCCAAGTTCTATATTGATATATAAACATCTTGTGCATTAATTATGACTACTGCCTAGTGTTCCATTGTACAACTATATCACAATCTATTTATCCTACTGGTGGGCACGTACCATGTTTCTGAATTTTTGATTTTACAAACAAAGCTACAAAAAAATGATTTTTGCGCATGCGTGCAGCCATTATTTCAATACCGTAAAAACATCTGTTTTCATGCAAGACAGAAGAACTGCCATTAGGTTAGTGCCAGATAGTTGGATATTAAGAATTTCCCTCTGATTTTGCACTGCAGAGAAACGATGGGCTGAGAGCAGAGGAAAATCTAAGAGTGATTCAACAGAGACAATACCTGGGATGCCTTCAGAGAGAATGCCAGGAAGACAGAAGCATTTCCCACCCCCTACCCACACCCCTCAGATACCCAGAGGCAAACCTAGTACACTCAGCACATCTCCGCCTATAAGCTGTACTGGTTGGATTACAACAATGAGAATATTCCAAGAACAAGGAGGAGATGATCAGCAACAGATGCAGAGCTAAAAAGAGGATGCAGATGCAGAAGTGGACATCAAAAGTAAGGACCCAGGAGCTCCTTGATGGCTCAGCAGGTTAAGGATATGGCTGTTGTCAAGCTGTAGCTCAGCTTGTTGCTATGGCGCAGGTTCTATCCCTGGCCCGAGAACTTCTGCAAGCCATGGACGTGGCCAAAGGATAAAAACAAAAAGGTAAGGACTCAGAGCCAAACAGAGGTACCAGAAGAAGGACCATCAGAAGTCCTCAAAATATTATGTTGGACTAGGAAGCACTAGGTCGGCCTTCCTTTGGTCTCAGGCTCTCTGTTCTTTTGTTGTTGTTTTTTAAATTGTAAAAGGTAATACCTATATGTACATTGTTAAAATACAAACAGTACAGAAGATACAAAAAGACCTAAAAGATGGTGAACTATGCCTGGGCAGGATGAAGCAGAGAAACCTCTGGTGGGAGGTCCATAGTAGTCTTGCCATAAAAAATTAAAATTAAAAAAATCTTCCTCCTAACTTTTACCTCCAGACTCCAAGACTCCTACACCCTATACAGAGGTAACCATCATTACCAATTTCTTGAGTGTCCTCCCAGAGACAGAGACATTTTATTTTTATTTTTTTTGGCCATGCCTGTGGCATGTGCAAGTGCCCAGGCCAGGGATCCAACTGGCGCCACAGCAGCAACCCAGGCTGCTGCAGTGACAACGCCAGATCCTTAACCCTCTGGGCCACAAGAGAATGCCTATCCCTCACACTTTTTATCCACAAATGATGGCACGTTGTAGTTTTGCGCTTTACTTCCCATCTCTTAGCAAGCGATTCATATTTTTACACAAAGATCTATTCTTTTTAATGGCTGCATAAAATTCCTTTGTATGAACGTACTATAATTTATTTAATTAGTCCCCTACTGGGACATGTAAGTCCTTCTAAGATTTCCCAATCAGAAATACTGCTATCTTGAATAGTCTGGAATATCTCTTTGACCATAGAATTTTATCCATAAGATAAAACTTCTGGCAATGCATTTGCTAAATTGGCATGATTCACACTTTATGCCTTAATACTTAATTTAAAGTTTCCCATCCCTGAGGCATTAAAGGCAATTTTACTCAATTCTTCCAGAGGCTCAAGGACAATCTGTAAATGTCTGCCAGATGAGACTGAAAAACACTGAAGCCAAGTCAAGGTAACTGGAGGATAATCTCTAGATGGCTTGGTGGCAACATGAGTACTGGGAAAGAAAATCCACCTAATCAACAGTATTAGCCAAAGTGGAGAAAGAATGCGTTAACAGGATGGGAGTAGCTGTTACAAAACCCAGAAGAATTAGGGTGATGGCGGTGTCACAGAATGTCTTTGGGAGTGTTCCTTCTTCACAAAAATAAACTCAAAATGGCTTAAAGATTTAAATATAAGACAAGACACCATCAAACTCCTGGAAGAGAACACAGGCAAAACATTCTCTGACATCAATCTCATGAATATTTTCTCAGGCCAGTCTCCCAAAGCAACAGAATTAAAGCAAAAACAAACCAGTGGGACTTAATCAAATTGACAAGATTTTGCACAGCAAGGGAAACCAAAAAGAAAACAAAAAGACAGCTTACGGAATGGGAGAAAATAGTTTCAAATGATGCAACTGACAAGGGCTTAATCTCTAGAACAAACAAGCAACTTGTACAACTCAACAGCAAAAAAGCCAACAAACCAATTGAAAAATGGGAAAAAGACCCGAATAGACATTTTTCCAAGGAAGATGTACAGATGGCCAACAAGCACATGAAAAAATGCTCAACATCATTGATTATTAGAGAAATGCAAATCAAAACTACCATGAGATACCACCTCACACCAGTCAGAATGGCCATCATTAATAAGTCCACAAATAACAAATGCTCGAGGGGGTGTGGAGAAAAGAGAATCCTCCTGCACTGTTGGTGGGAAGGTAAGCTGGTACAACCACTATGGAGAACAGTATGGAGGTACCTTCGAAATCTATACATAGAACTACCATATGACCCAGCAATCCCACTCTTGGGCATATATCTGGACAAAACTTTCCTTAAAAAAGACACATGCATCCACATGTTCATTGCATCACTACTCACAATAACAAAGACATGGAAACAACCCAAATGCCCATTGACAGATGATTGGATTAGGAAGATGTGGTATATATACACAATGGAATACTACTCAGCCATAAAAAAGAACGAAATAATGCCTTTTGCAGCAACATGGATGGAACTAGAGACTCTCATGCTGAGTGAAGTAAGTCAGAAAGAGAAAGACAAATACCATATGATATCACTTATATCTGCAATATAATATACAGCATAAATGAAGCTTTCCACAGAAAAGACAATCATGGACTTGGAGAATAGACTTGTGGTTGCCAAGGGGATGGAGGAGGGAGTGGGGTGGATTGGGAGCTTGGGGCTAATGGATGTAAACTATTGCCTTTGGAATGGATTAGCAATGAGATCCTGCTGTGTAGCACTGGGAACTATGTCTAGCCACTTATGATGAAGCATGATAATGGGGGAAAATAGAATGTGTACATGTATGTGTAACTGGAGGATAAAAATGTATTGGTGAAATAATTTTTAAAAATAAAAAATAAAATAGTTATGGAAAAACAAAACAAAGCAAAACAAAACCCAGAAGAAGGAGCCAAACAGCAAAAATAGGCAGCATTTATCTCTGAAAAGAGATGCTTAATCTAATGGACAGGAACTAGAAAAGCACATTCAACCAGGTTTTTAGATGAAATTTCCTTCCATACAATTGTACTTAACTGCTATAGTTTGAGGTCACTGCACACCAAGCATTCCACCGTTGTAGTTCCTAATTTCTCTTCCTAGTACCTGGACTCTAGGATGCAGGTGCGATCCCTGGCCTCACTCAGTGGGCTGGGGATCCCTCGTTGCTGTGGCTGTGGTGTAGGTCAGCAGCTGTAACTCTGATTAAACCCCTAGCCTGGGAACTTCCATATGCCGAGGGTATGGCCCTAAAAAAAAGCAAAACAAAACAAAAACAAAAACAGGGACACAGATTCGTTGCCATTTCTCTCATTGAAAGTTCAGGTCTACATCTTCTCCTCTAGAATCTGGGTGGGCTCTGTAACTGCTTTGATGGGTAGAATATAGAATACAGCAGAAATGATGCCATGTCAGTTTCTGGACACAGGCCTTAAGAAACTGGCAACTTCCACATTCTGTCGCTTGGATTACTCACTCTGTAAGAAGTGTGACTATCAAGAGACTGTGCTCCCCCCATCGCCAGGTTAGCCTCATGGATACTCAGCTGTTCTGGCCAAAAGAGCCCGGGCACCCGACATGCAATCGAAGAAGCCATCTTGGAAATTTCAGCCCCAGAAGATGTGACACGGAGAAAAGCTGAGGAAGCCAGCCAAAAGTCAGACCTGAGGCCAAAACTATGGCCCCACTTGAGCCATCCCAGCCATCTTCAGCCATTCAAACTAAAGCCCCACAAAACTGTAAAGCAGAGACAAGCCATTTCTGATGGGCACTGCCCAAATTCCTGATCCATAAAATCATGAGCGTATAAGCCATTATGTTGGGGATACTTTGTTAGGTAGGAGTAACTAGAATAGGGGGCTTCTATGTGATAGGGTATTATGATCCCTGGGAGGGCTAACTTTTGTAAATAAACACTCTAATCCACAATTTGTTTCTGTGGTTTTGGCCAGTGTGGGTCTGTCCCCAGTAGTCTACCCATGCTGAATGTACTGACAAAATTTAGTTTCTGAACCTGAAAAGCTGAGAGCTGAAGCTCCAGGCTTAGCCAAACTTCCCACTTCACTCTCTCTTTTCCACTCTATCTTATGCTAAACAGCCCAGATCAGGGAGCTGAGAAGAGCCTCAAAAAATTTACCACCAGATGTAGCCACTGCTCAGTACCATTCACAGCCCTTTGACTTGTGCATGAGGTGTATTCATCTATCAGACACTACTGAGAACCTTCCCTGTCTCCAGGACTGTGCCTGGCACTAGGGATGGGGGGGACACAGAGATGGTAAAGACATAGACCCAGCCTTTAGAGCTTCACAGCCCTGTCTCTAAGCCATATAAACAAGTAATGATAAGAAACATGCATTTATAGGAGTTCCCATCATGGTGCAGCAGAAACGAATCTGATTTGGAACCATGAAGTTGTGGGTTCAATCCCTGGCCTTGCTCAGTGGGTTAAGGATCCAGCATTGCCGTGAGCTGTGGTGTAGGTCGCAAACGTGGCTGGGATCTAGCATTGCTATGGCTGTGCTGTCGGCAGGCAGCTACAGCTCTGATTAGACCCCTAGCCTGGGAACCTCCATATGCCACAGGTGCAGCCCTAAAAAGACAAAAAGACAAAAAAAAAAAAAAAAAGAAAGAAAGAAAGAAAGAAAAGAAACATGCACTTATATAATAGACCTAAAGGGAGAAACAGATAGCAATGCAATAACACTAGAAGATTTTAATACCCCTCTTCATCCAGTGGATAGATCATCCAGACAAGAAATCAATATGGAAACATTGGCCTTAAATGACATATCAGACCAGATGAACTTAATACATACAGAACATCCCACCCAAAAGCAACAGAATACACATTCTTTTTCAAGCACACATGGAACATTGTCCAGGGTAAATCATATGTTAGGCCACAAAACAAATCTTAATAAATTTAAGAAGACTGAAATCTAATCAGGGATCTTTTCCCACACAATGGTAGGAAACTAGAAATCAACTGCAGACAGAAAACTGGAAAATTCACAAATACATGGAGATTAAACAACATGTTACTGAGTAACCACTAGGTCAAAGAAGAAATCAAAAGGAAAACAAACAAACAAAAAATAACTAAATATTAATAAAAATGGAAAGCATAACATATCAAAACTTAAAGAGAGAAAAGCCTGAGAAAACGAGGCTGAGGCCTCAAATATCTTCTTGAGGAATTTAAAGGTGATACCCCAGGCCCCATGGGGATTCCTGGGCAGGGAAGCAGTTAACCAAACATGCTTTTAGGAGCACTGACATGGCAGTGGTGTGCGCATATTGCAGGGCAGATCAAGCAGTAAGGGAGACCAAGCAGGAGGGAACATTCAGACAGAGAGTAACCTTCTCAGAGTCATGATGGGGCTTCTCATGCCGCCAGCCGAACTGCAGACAAGCAAGGAAGCTGACTTGGTGGTGGAGCTGCTGGAGCTGCCAGAGCTGGAAACAACATCTTCTGTGCTGGGCAGAACAAAGCCTTTGATGCTGATGTCCAGTGGGGAGTGGGAACAGAGGCTTCAGGAAAAGGATGCGAAGAGTGGTAAAAACCAGAACTTATGGGAAGCAGCAAAAGGAGTTCTAAGAAGGAAGTTCATAGCAATAAATGCCTGCATTAAAAAACAAGAAAGATCTCAAATAAATAATCTAACTTTACACCTCAAGGGACTAGAAATAGATGGAAAAACTAACCTAAAGTTAGTAGAAGAAAGGAAACAACAAAGATCCAAGAAGAAATAAATTAAATAAAGACTAGCATATGATCCAGCAATCCCATTCCTGGGCATATATCCAGACAAAGTTATAATTCCAAAAGATACATGCCGAGTTCCCATTATGGTGCAGTGGAAACAAATCTGACTAGGAACCATGAGGTTGTGGGTTTGATCTCTGGCCTTATTTAGTGGGTAAAGGATCTGGTGTTGCCATGAGCTTGGTGTAGGTCGAAGACGTGGCTTGGATCTGGCATTGCTGTGGCTGTGGCGTAGGCCGGCAGCTGTAGCTCCAATTTGACCTCTAGCCTGGGAACCTCCATATACCATGGGTGTGGACCTAAAAAGACAAAAGAGACCAAAAAAAAGATACATGCACCCCCATGTTCGTTGCAGCATTGTTCACAATAGCTAAGACACTGAAACAACCTAAATCTCCATCAACAGATGAGTGGATTAAGAAGATGTAGTACATACACACAGTGGAATACTACTCAGCCATAAAAAAGAACAAAATAATGCCATCTGCAGCAACATGGTGGAACTAGAGACTCTCATACTAAGTGAAGTAAGCCAGAAAGAGAAAGACAAATATCATATAATATCACTTATATCTGGAATCTAATATATGGCACAATGAACCTATCTACAGAAAATAAACAAACTTGTGGACATGGAGAACAGATCTGTGGTTGCCAAGAGGGAGGGGGAGGGAGTGGGATGGACTGGAAGTTTGGGCTTAGTAGATGCAAACTATTGCATTCGGAATGGATAATTTCAGTATAGCCCAGGAAACTATATCTGATCACTTGTGATGGAACATGATGGAGGGCAATGTGAAAAAAAAAGAATAAATAAAAAAGACATGGTACATAGATGCAATGGAATACTACTCAGCCATTAAAAAAAACAATGAAAATGCCATTTGTGGCAACATGGATACAACATAGATAATCATACTAAGTGAAGTAAGTCAGAAAGAGGACAAATACATATGATATCACTTACATATGGAATCTAAAATAAGTCACAAATGAACCTATATGCAAAACAGAAACAGACACACAGACATGGAGAATAGACTTATGGCTACCAAGAAAGATGATGGAAGGAATGGGATGGACTGGGAGTTTGAGGTTAATAGATGCAAACTATGACATTTAGAATGGATGGACAATAAGGTCCTACTGTATAGCTCAGGGAACTATATCCAATTTCCTGGGATAGACCATGATAGAAAATAATATAAAAAAGAATGTATATAGATGTATGACTGAGTCACTTGCTGTATAGCAGAAATTGGCACCACACTGTAAATCAATTATACTTTTTAAAAAATTAAATAAAGACTAAAACGATAGTATAAAAGATCAGTGAAACAAAGAGCTGGAGTTTTAAAAAGCTAAACAAAATAAACAAACCTTTAGCTAGACTCAGCAAGAAAAAAGAGAGCTCAGATAAATAAAATAATAAATTAAAGAGGAGACATTACAGCTGATACCACAGAAACCAAAAGGATCACAAGAGACTACTGTAAACAATTATATGCCAACATATCAGACAACCTAGAAGAAATGAATAAATACCTAACTTACATCATACAAAGACCATATCATGAAAAAAGAGAAAAATCTGAGCATATCGATTACTGCAAAAAGATTGAAACAGTCATCAAAACCTCCTAACAAATAAAAGCCAAAGACCAGATGGCTTCACTGGTGGATTTTACCAAACATTTAAAGAAAAATTAATACCAATCTCTCTCAAACTCTTCCAAAAAATATAAGTGTGGAGGGAACATTTCCAAACTCATTTTATGAGGCTGGAATTTCCCTAATAATAAAACTAGACAAGGACACTACAAGAAAAGAAAATTACAGGATTCCCTGTTGGCTCAGGAGGGTAAGGATCCAGTATTTTCACTGTTGTGGTGCAGATTCTATCACTGGCCTGGGAACTTCTACATGCCATGGGTGTGGCAAAAAAAAAAAAAAAAGAAAAAGAAAAGAAAGAAAGAAAAAGAAAAGAAAATTACAGGCCAATATCCCTGATGAACATAAATGAAAAAATCTTCAACAAATGTTACAAACCAAATTCAACAGTACATTTAAAAAAGTACACCATGATCAAGAGGGATTTATTCCAGGGATGCAGGGATGGTTCAACATCTGCAAATAAATCAATGTGATACAACACATTAAGAAAATAAAAGATAAAAACCATACCATCATCACAATAGATGTAGAAAATAAAAATAAAATGAAATAAAGGGGAAAAAAGAGAAACAAAACAAAACAAAAAAATGAAAAAAACCCAATAGATGTAGAAAGGCATTTGACAAAATTCCACATCCATTTATGATTAAAAACTCTCACAAAAGTGGATAGAGAGAATGTACCTTAACACAGTAAAGGCCATATATGACAAGCCCACAGATAACATCATAGTCAATAGTAAAAAGCTGAAAGCTTTGCTGTAGGAACAAGACAAGGGTGCTTGCTCTTAACACTTTTATTCAACATAGTAGTGGAAGTCCTAGCCAGAGCAATTAAGCAAGAAAAAGAAATAAAAAGCATCCAAATCAGAAAGGAAGAAGTAAAACAATCACTATTTACAAATGACATGACATTATATACAGAAAACCCTGAAGACTCCACAAACAAACAAACAAACAAAACCCTGTTAAAACTAAAAAATGAATTTGGCAAAGTTGCAAGATACAAAATCAATATATCAAAATCAGTTGTATTTCTATACACTAATATCAAACTATCAGAAAGAGAAATTAAGAAAACATTCTCAAAAAAAAAAAAAAGAAAACACTCCCATTTACAATTGCATCAAAAAGAATAAAATGCCCGGGAATGAGTTTAACCAAAGAGGTGAAAGACTTGTATACAGAAAACTATGACAATGAAGATAGAAATTAAAGACACAAATAAATGAAAAAATATTCCATGCTTATGACTTGGAAAAATTAATAATGTTAAAATGTCCATACTACACAAACCAATCTATAGATTCACTCTAATTCTTATTAAAATTCCAATGGCAATTTTCACAGAAATAAACCATCCTAAAATTTGTATGGAACTACAAATGACCCCAAATAGCTAAGCAATCTTGAGAAAGAAGAGCAAAGCTGGAGGCAATCAAACTTCCTGATTTCAAACTATATTACAGGTAGATGCAAACTGCTGCATTTGGAATGGATAAGCAATGAGATCCTGCTGTAGAGCACAGGGAATTATATCTAATCACTTGTGATGGAACATGATGGTGGATAATGTGCAAAAAAGAATGTATAAATATGTTTAACTGGGTCACTCTTCTGTACAGCAGAAACTGACAGAACATTGTAAATCAACTATAAATAAAAATTTTAAAAAACAAACTATATTACAAAGCTAGAGTTATCAAAACAATATGATATTGGCATAAAAGCACACACAAAGATTAGTGGAATAGAATAGAGAGTCCAGAAATAAACACACATATGTATGGCAAATTAATTTATGGCAAGGGAGCCAAGAATACATAATGGAGAAAGGACCATCTCTTCAACAAATGGTGTTGGGAAAACTGGATAGCCACATGCAAAAGAATGAAATTGGATTACTATCTTATACCATACATAAAAATTAACTCAAAATGATTTGACTTGAACATAGGACCTGAAGCCGTAAAACTTCCAGAAGAAAATATAAGTGGTAAGCCCTTTGACATCAGTCCGGATGATGATTTCTTAGATTTGACACCAAAAGCTAAAGCAAACAAAAGCAAAAATAAACAAGTGGGACTACATTAAACTAAAATAGCTCTGCTCAGCAAAGGAGACCATCAATAAAATGAAAAGGCAACCTACTGAATAGGACAAAATATTTGCAAATCATATATCTGATAAGGATTAATATCCAAAATATATGAAGTCACATAACTCAATAGCAAAAGAAACAAAATCCAATTAAAATATAAGCAGAGGATCTGAATTGACATTTTCCCATACAGATGGCCAACAGGTAAATGACAAAGTACTCAATATCATTCATCAATGGCAATCAAAGGGAATCCAAACCAAAACTACAATATCATCTCACCCCTGTTAGAATGGCTAAAAGATGGAAAAAAAAAAAAAGAGTTGGCAAGGATATGGAGAAAAGGGAACTTTTGTGCACTGTTGGTGGGAATGTAAATTGGTATAGCTACTATAGAAAACAGTATGGTGGTTCCTCAGAAAATTGAAAATAGAATTACAAAATGATCCAGCAGTCCCACTTCTGAGTATTTATCCAAAGAAAATGAAAATACTAAAAAAAGATAAATGTACCCCCACATTTACTGTAGCATTATTTATAATAGCCAAGACAAGAAAGCAACCTAAGTGCCCATCAACAGACAAATGGATAATGAAAACGGCACATACACACCGAAACATCATTCGGCCATAAAAAGAAGGAAATCCTGCCGTTTATGCATTTACAACACGGATGGACCTTGAGAGAATTAAGTTAGGTGAAATAAGTCATTAAGAAAAACAAATACTGAATGATCTCATGTGCAGGTGAAATCTAAAAATGAAACAAAATAAAACTTATAGGGAACTGACTAGTGGTTGCCAGAGGTGGGGGATAGGAGGGGGGCAAAATGGGTGAAGGTGGTCAAAAACTAAAACCTTCTAGTTATAAAATAAGTAAGGGGAGATTATAGGATTACAACCTGGGATGTAATGCCGAGTATGGTGATTAAAACACACTGTATTGTATATTTAAAAGTTGCTTAAAAAAAAAAAGTAAATCTTAAAAGTTCTCATCACGAGAAAAAAAGTTTTTAACTATATCTCTATCTATAGAAACTTGATGCATGAAACAACAAATACTATATACAGGAGACATTTGGGGGACACAAGAGGGATCACCAACCCAGGCAGTTTACAAATTAGAGCTACAGGATGGCTGATCTCATCGTTCTCAGGGTGGACATCTTGGAAAGATACCAATTTGTTAAAAAATTCACATATAAATTTAACATATGTCACATTTTATCTTTTCTGCACTCTTGCCATTATTTTAGCTAGAAGAGAGAAAAGAATTGGCATTTACGGACTAGCATGGCTTTCACATGTCTCCAACCCCTTAAAGTCCTACAATGCTTCCCTAAGCTGATTTTATTCATTTAATGTGTGATACGCAGTTTTTGACAACTGGGGGTGCAGGGGACACTATGGTCAGCTGTCATATCAATTCCACTCCTGCTCCTTGTGCAGTAGCTACCTGTTTCAGTGGCAGGGACCCCAACCGCAGCTTTAGGGGTGAGTCTGCATGAGTCTATGGCTACTATGATTGGTTCTGGAATGGGCAATCAACTCAGGTCAGTCAACGAAATCCCGCGAGACGGCAGAACCAAGAGAATTTCAGGAGACCCAAACTGTAATTTTGATGGTCTCAGGAATCTCTAGAGCAAACTATACCTGAAGGGCACCCAACTCTTAGACGTCTCAGTTACATAAACTGAGTTATACAAACTACTAAAGTTGTTTTATGGTTTAAGCCAGGGTAAGCAGCAACCAAATGGATTTGAACTGATACAAAAAGTGAGTCACTGGACGCATTCTCTTTCTCCATAGGGGTATTAACTGGCTTTTGTAGATGTGCAGCACTCTGCCCTTCACTAACCCACACCAGCCACACAGAGTGGGAAGGACTTATTAGCCCTTATTTTTTTCCCATGGAGCAGCACAGGTTCATGTGACTCCCGAGCTTTGAGACACAAAAGCTAGAGCCAGGAGGCCCTCCTACAACCTGAGTCCTGGCCTCTCCTTTAAAAGGTCACATATTCTTGGCTTTCTCATGCTTCCTCCACTTTCTAGAATTTCTTGGTAGCTAGTGCTATAGAGATAATCCTGTGCAAAACTTCATAGGAAACGCTCCCTGAGAAATGATGAGAAATCCTTAGTCCCCACCCTTGAGGGCCTCTCGCAATTCTAGAGGTTAAATCAAGCAGGGGAAGCATTCAGCACTCTGGTTTCTTGGTTTACCTGGTTTCTTGGAGGTGAGTACACAAGAAATGACTTCTTAGCCATCCCTGAGTGCCTTGTGACCTGCCCACCATGCCTCGGAGACAGGAGCCCAGCCGCGAAGACCCCGGGGGAGACGGCAGCAGTCCAGGCAGGTGCAGAGAGACTGCTCAACTTGGACCTTCAAACCCTCATAGTCGTTTCCTCCCTCACCTTCCCTCTCAGTCCAGCTTTCCCTGGGGGTGGCTCAGATACTGCTACACCCGAGCCTTTGTCACCTGAAGCCCTCTCCACCTCTCTTGCCCAATCGGTTCTACCGCACACACCATAACCTGGCAGGGTTCTTTGGAGGCCGTCTTCCCTCCATGGCCCCTCAGCAGAACGAGGGCCCTCCGTCTGGCCTTCAAGACCCTCTTCAAAGGCCTGTCCTATCCTCAGTCCCCACCAATTCTCCTGTTTTGTTTTTTTTCTTTTCTTTTCTTTTCTTTTTAGGGCCACACATGCAGCATATAGAGGTTCTCAGGCTAGTGGTGGAATCAGAGCAGTAGCTGCCAGCCTACACCACAGCCACAGGAATGCCAGATCTGAGCCATGTCTTCAAATCTACACTGCAGCTTATGGCAATGCCGGATCCTTAATCCCCTGAGCAAGGTCAGGGACCAAACCCTCGTCCTCATGGATGCTAGTCGGGTTCACAACCCAGTGAGCCACAACGGAAACTCCTTTTACTTTATTTTTTAAATTTTTTATTAAAAAAATTTTTTTTCTCCTCCTTTTTTACTGCTGCCCAGCACAGCTGCATTGTAACCAGTTTGTTCACCAGCCCAAACCAAGGCCTGTCTATTCCTCTTATCAATCACCGATAACCACACACGTGCCCGGGTGGCACATGGGAATCAAAGATCCCACTCCTCCCTGGACTGGCTTTTCCCAGGGCACTCAAGCTCTCTTTCTGAAATCAGCTGTTCATCAATGTGTTTACTCCCTTGTCCTCCCTCTTCCTCAAAGGAGCTTATAACCAATCCCCATGAAGGTATTGGCCTCATCTCACTGAATCTCAGCTCTTGGAACAATGCCTGGGGCAGGGTGGGTGCATTCATATTTGTTAATATTCATCAGAAAGACAGATCCCACAGGAACCTCTTTGGTTCGTTTGCTAAAACCTCTCTAACTTAAGCAACACTGCGTTTGCCGTTCTCTGTCCCTTGGCAGTGGGCTATCCATGCATCCCAGATTCTCATCAGAGTTCCACAGAGTTGATAAACCCACCTTACTGGACTTCGATTTCTTAATAACAAATCTACCTTCTCCTTAATGTGAACGATTTTGCTTTCACTACCTGAGAAGTGACACTTTTTTTTTTTTTCTGCTAAGGGGAAATTTACCCTGCCAACTGCTAAACGGCTGTAATCCTCCAGAAGCCATTTCCTTTGGAAGAAGTCTGTGGTAGCCAGTATCCCCACAGTGGTTCTGTAACATCTGGCAGCTTATACACTGGCATCTGCCATCCTTTTACCAACACCGTTCCCTCCTCTTTCAGCCTCTGTCCACTTTTAAAACTAGCCTCCCCAAATCACCTCCTGGCCGGTGCCTCCTGCTTCATCACACTCCGCGACCTGTTCATTTCGGTTTGTAAGCCCTACAAATTTCCAGTGGGCGACTAGAGCCCCCGTCTCTCCCGAGCCAAGTTTTGGTGTCCTTCACTTTTTATCTAACGTCTGCCCATCGCCAGCTTCTCCAGACCCGAGCTCACCGCATCCCCGGAGCGCGAGGTCCTGCTGGGTTACCTGGAGCTGGTGTAAGTGCAGAACGTAGCCTTGTGCTAACAGTTGGAATAAGAGGCGCAGCCGCCCTGGCCCGGAAAGCTCCTTCAAGCTCCGCAGCCTCCGATCGCCAGGCCCGGTTCCGGGAGCCTCCGCTGTCTGGGCCGCCGGGAGTGCGGTGGGGATCGCGGCCTTGGCTCTGGCCCCCTGTGAGCCCAGAACAGGGAAGGGCACTCGCGTCCCCAGCAGCGCCCACCGCAGCCTCGCGCCACCCAGCGCACCCATGCTATTCATGGCTTGTCCTGCGGCACCTTCAGATCTGGAGTGCAGACTGCCTCGAGCGCGCCCAAAGGCGAATCAGGAAGGGCGGGTTCAAGGGCCCCGGTAGCCCAGGGTGGGCCGGCGAAGGTTGGCCAGGCCCCTTACTGCTCCGGTTTCATCGCGGTCTTCAGTCTCTCCAAACGGGACTTAACCAACTCACAGAAGCCCCCTTTTCCAACTGTCAGCCTCCAGGCTCGGGAAGGGGCCGGACAACGCCAAGGCAGAAGATGCACAGGGGCACTTAGGGGGACCCACAGAGCTCCGACGATGGCCGCCTCTCCCGCGACTCCCCACCTTTCACTTTGGCGAACTCTCGTGGAGAACTTGAAGTTCGCTTGGTCTGAACTCCAGGCAGGAGTGTAGCCCGGGAGGCTTCCAAGACCTGGAGGCCTCACCCAGTGAGTCCAGCCCTCACGCTCAGCGGGCTCGTCACCCCAAAGCCGCAACGCCTCAGCCCGGAGAGATTAAACTGGCTGCTGGCTTTTCCGAAGAGCCCCAGGGGTTGATCCCGGACTCTGAGCGCTGAGCGAGGAAAGAGCAAAAAAAAAAAAATCCCCCAAACAAAAAAGTAAAACAAACAACAGCAACAACAAAACAGCCCTGTGTCCAGGGTCACCTGATTCCTGGAGGGAGGAAGCCAAACAAATTTAAATATTAGGTTTTTTTTTTTTTTTTAATGCAATTCTACCCTTCTCCCTCCCCACCACCCACACACTCTCCAGTCTGCTGAGGTAGGATTTCTCAAACTGCAAGTTGAGATCAGATTTAGCGGATTTTTTTTTAATAAGATGGAAAAGAATAAAATAGTACAAAAAATATTGCAAGAAAAAGTATTATTTCGTGAACTCTTTATATCATATATGTACAGTGGATTAAAATTTTCAAAAAGTTAAAAACGATGCATACACATACAAAATAATAAACACGGGGTCAGAGATTATTCCGTCCATTAGTGGTGAAACCAGTAGGATGATAAAGCTTATTCCAAGAGCATTTGAAGAAGTGGTTATTTACAGGTAGCCAGAGGTGGGAAGGGCATATGAAGTTCAAGGGGCAACAATTAGACAGACAGTTGTGGTAGCTAGGTATGGATTTCTTTTTATTTATCCCATTAGGAGGTCATAGAATTTCTTGACTCTGTGACTGAATATCTTTCATTAGTTTTGGAAGGTTTTCAGACATTCGAACGTTTCTTCTACCCCATTTTTTTCTCCTCTCCTTCTAGGACTGCAGAGTATTTTTATGAAAGACCTTCTGACTATCATTCCTGTCTCTTACCCTCTCTTTTATATCTTTCTATCATTTTGTCTCTTTCAGTTCACTAATTCTCCGTTCAGCTGTGTCTAATCTGCTGTTAAATCTAGCCATTGAATTCTTAATTTCTATTATTGTATTTCTATGTTTTCAATTTTGATTAGCTTTTTCAAATCTATATACTTTTTATATTTCTAGTTGTATCCCAAAATTCTTAATTTTGTTTTTTTATTATACCTTTTAATTTTGTAAGCATAGTTGTTTTAAGGAGTATGACCAGTAGCTCCAATATAGGGAACCTGTATGTGACAATAGGTCATTCTGATTTGAAGTTTCATAAATACCATGGAGCTGGATTTTTTCTCTTACCTATCAAGAGAATCCTTAAATAACAAAAAATTATTTTTATAATTTAAATGAATGTTTAAAAGTAAAGGAATGAAATGGAATAAAAATTTAAAACATAATTAATCGATAATTCATAGATGAGGAATTGTAATGGCTCTTTAACATACACAAAAATGGTCCACTTTGCAGGTAATAAAAGAAAGACAAATCCAGACTGTATCAGAAACCATTTTTTACCTGTATGATTGACAGAGATCAAAGTTTGATACCACTATGTATTTGAGGTTGTAGGAAAACAAACTGAATCATGGTTCAAGGGAGTACAAATTGCTACAGAGCTTTGAAAGTTTAAAGTGCACTTACTTTTAAGCCAGCAGTCCTACTGGTAGGGATTTTTTTTTTTTGCTATGAATACACTTGCACATTTGCAAAATCACAGATATACAAGGATATTATTTTTTACAGCATTGTTTGTACAGATAAATATTGGAAACAATCAAAACCCATCAGTAGGGAGCTATGAGATAAATTAAAGTAAATCCAGGCATTAGAATCATTTGCAGCTTTAAAAAAAAAACCAAAAACACGGTGAGGCAGCTCTAGGTATACTTATATACAGTAATTTCTAATATATATATTTTTTAAAATTAAAAAGTAAGATGCAAAACGGTGGTATGGTAGGCTCCCATACATCATGTCAATGCTTGCACATGCATAGGTTATCTCTGGAAAGACATACATGAAACTTGTAATAGTATTGGTCTCAGGGACAAAGGTGGCAGGGACACAACTTCACAGCATGCTCTTTTAGACCCTTGGAATTGTGTAATATATATATGTAATACCTCTTTTTTTTTTTTCAAGTGGCTTATTCAATAGTAAGAACATCTTCTTTTGACATTTCCAAACACTTGTTTCCCAAGTGATGTCTGGTTATCTCTTAAGTTGATCACTCGGGTCCTCACCAGAGCCAAAACTTTAATGAAAGCAACAATAATGTATTCAAACAATTAAATCCTTACATACATATTGTACCTTAATTTTTCTTTCTTTCCTCCTTGTTTTTTCTTTCTTTTCTATTTTCAGGGAAAAGTATGTTGAAGGAAATATATAATTGAAGGTATTCATTAATTTAGTTCAGGGACAGAATGTGCATAAAAATTGGTCCGAGATGTGAGAATAGGTAAAAATTGTTCTGATTCTTTTTTTCTTTTAACAGCCACACTTGTGGCATATGGAAGTTCCTAGGCTAAGGATCAAATCAGAGCTGCAGCTGCAGTCCTATACCTCAGCCACTGCAACAGCAGATCCAAGCCACATCTGTGACCTATACCACAGCTTGCATCAACACAGGATCCTTAACCCACTGAGTAAGGCCAGGGATGGAACCCGCATCCTCACAGACACTATGTTGGGTTCTTGACCCACTGAGCCACAACGGGAACTCCCAATTCTTTCTTTTTAATTATATCATACATTTTTGTGATTTTGAAAATTAAAATAAACAAGCAAAATTTCCCCAAACCTTGGAGTTCTCTTCTGGTGCAGCAGGTTAAGAATCTGGTGTTGTCACTGCAGTGGCTCTGGTCAGTGGCCTGGGAACTTCCACATGCCATGGGTGTGGCCAAAAAAAATCTTATTTCCAAACCTCCTGAAAATGTTTGCATTGCTTTCCAAGGAATTAACTTTTACAGCAAAACATCCCCAAAGTAAAAATCACCCATAATCCCACCACTTGAAAAAGTATATAAAGTAACAAAATGAAAGACCCCTGGTTTGCTTCCCCAATTACATTCCCTTGGAATGAAGCACTGTTCAGGAGCTCCTGCTGTGGCCCAGGGGAAGAGAATCCGATTAGTATCCAGGAGGATGCAAATTCAATCCCTTGCTGTGAGCTGTGGTGTAGGTCGCAGACACTGCTCAGATCCCACTTTGCTGTGGCTGTGGAATAGGCCAGCAGCTGCAGCTCCAATCGGACCCCTAGCCTGGGAACTTCCATATACCGAGGGTGTAGCCCTAAAAAAAAAAGCACTGTTCATAATTTAGTGCAGATTCTTCTAGGTCTGGTTCTATATTTATATAAACTTTTTCACCTGTGGACAAAAAAAAAAAAATCATGTTGATAATTCACATGTGAATTCCTTTAAATATTACAAAGGATCAAGCAGGTTTTTAAAAATATGCTTATTCATCATTTCTATTTCTTCTATGAAGTCCTTAGACATATCCTGTGATCTTTTTTTCCACTCTTCTTTGGCTCCCTGTGGCATATGGAGTCCCCGGGCCAGGGATCAGATCTGAGCCATAGCTGTGGCAACACCAGATCCCTAACCCACTGTGCCCGGCCAGGGATCAAACCTTCATCCCAGAATTCCAGAAATACCTCCAATCCTGTTGCACCACAGCAGGAATTCCTGCTTTTCTTACTAGTTTGTTGGTGTTCTTTTTGTATTTAGGGAGATTAACCTTTGTCTGTTACATGCATACAAGTATTTTCTCCTGGTTGGCTCTTCTCTTTATCTTGGCTATTATTTAGGGTATTTTTGTTAATTTTTGTGTAGTCCAATCTGGCATTTTTTCCTTCTACGACTTCTAGGTTTCATATCTTGCTTGGGACTACTCCAAGATTATTAATAGGAAAAAACTTTCCTATATTTTACCTTAAGTTGTATAGTTTCATTTTTTACCTATCTATGTTTTTTTCACAGCTAGCAATTCAGTCCACCTGGAATTAATTTTTGGTTTTGGTGTGACCTAGGGTCTTATTATCTAATTAATCTAACATCTTCTAATTAAATAATACTTAATTATTCTAACATTATTTATTAAATAATAGCTCAGGAATTTGCTAAATGCCCCCATATATCTGGGAGCAGTATTCTTTAAATTACAGGACTTAAGCAGAAAAATTGATCTTCCATTCCACATCTGACCATTCCTTTGCTGCCATAGCTTTCAGGTGCTGCCTCTAGATCATCCTTTGATACTGCATTGGCCACCTGAAGCTCAGAGTTACAGTCCAGCCAAGGATGACCCTTCATTTTCCCTGGAGGCCAGGAGGAGATGGGAGGAACAGGCCCTTCTACCTTATGCCGCTCTGCCTCTTTAGTGTTCACGGGACCAACATATCAAACACCACATGTCCCTTTAGCAAAGTCAGGACACTTCCAGAGAGAATCAAACATATTAAATCTCACTTCTCTTTTAAGTTGCACAAGGGAGGCAGCTGGTAGCCCAGACTTTCCAGACTGTGCTTCAGATGTTTCTCCAAGTTTTCTAACTGGGTGCTCTGACACCTTGGTTTGTTCATTGTCCCTCTTGCCTCCTCCTCTTCAATTTTCAAAGTGGAGAAACTCTACCTTCCTTCCTCAGGGAAAACCCTACTTCTTCCCCCAGGGAGCCTGGATTCTTTTCTTCAAACAAGATTCTGAGTCTTTGTTTGTCTCATCCAACCCTGAGTTTCAGCCGTGGTTTCATAGGGGTGGAGGGGATGGGCACCCAGCTCTCAGGAGATGCTGAAGGAAGAACCTCCAGTTCCTGTTTTATTTACAACAGCCCCACCCACGAGCATGGTGGCAGGGTTGCTGGTATGGGTCCTTTACTGGTTGACCTGACAAGGAAGCATCTCACCCTAGATAAAGCACTTTTCTTCCCCTTAAAGACTGTGCAGCTTAAACCCATATCAAAGCAAGAATATTTCCTCTCAAAATTAACAGAATCAGTGAGTATCAATTATTTTGCTAAAGAACAAAGGATCTGGTTTCTCTCCTGCCTTTCTTGAGGTCTCGGAGAGCTTCGGCATCATAGAAGGTCTATAGCTCTTAATGGCTGAACTCTGTGATACCCAAGGAAAGGCACCTGCCTTAGTTAAACTCTTCAAATTAACTGTCTTCTGATTGGGGATGGGACAGCAAGGCCAGTTCTTCTACACAATGCTTCCCCTTAAGTACGAAATATCCACAACCTTGTAAATCAGCTATACTTCAATAAAACTTTTTTTCAAAGTCTGAAATATCGCATACATTTTTTCTTCAATTCTAATATGTATTTGGGTCTATTTTTATTTTATTTTATATTTTTGGATCTATTTTTATACTCTCCTTCCCAGAGATCAAAAACTCTAATAGTTTTAAATGAGGCAGACAAGGTCAGAGACCAAAATGGAGCAGTGGTGGGAACTGGGGTAAACTGAAGCACACAGCCCTTGGGCAGCTACCACCCAGTTCCAGCCAGTTGTTGCCACGCAAGGATGCAGGCCTGATAGGGCTAGAGGTTTGAATTCTGGAAGAATTTTGATGAGAAAACACCTAGCAGCCTTTAAAAACAAATTAATCAGCCCAAACAAAAATCTGTGTGTGCAGGTTTTCTCTCTCTGCTTTAGGATGTCCTATTTTTCTTTTTGCCTCTTCCTGTGCCAGTGAAATCCTACTTGAAATACTGCTTGTATGGGCTGACTTGTCTACCCTCCAAATTCACATCTTGAAGTCCTAACCTCCAATACCTCAGAATGTGACCATATTTGGAGGCAGGATACTCAAAGAGGTAATTGAGGTAAAAGGAAGTTGAGTGGGCTCTAAAGCAATATGACTGGCATCCTTATAGGAAGAGGAGATGATGGAATTCCCTGGTGGCCTAGTGGGCTAAGGATCTGGTATTCACTGCTGTGGCTCTAGTCACTGCTGTGGTGTGGGTTCCATCCCTGGCTGGGGAACTTTTATGGGTGCAGCCAAAAAAGTGAGAGAGAAGATTTGGCCCCAGACATACACAGACCAAAAGCCAAGTGAAGACACTTGAGGAGGAGATCTTCAAAGCAAGGAGAGGGATCGTAGAAGAAACAAACCCTGCTGACACCTTGATCTCAGACTTCCGGCCTCTAATACTGTGGGAAAATAAATTTCTGCTGTTTAAGTTACTCAATCTGCAGCACTTTGTTACTGCAGCCCAAGCAAACTAACAGACCATTACTTCTAAAAACAATTTCTGGGAGTTCCTGTTGTGGTGCAGTGGAAATGAATCTGACTAGGAACCCTGAGGTTGCAGGTTCGATCCCTGGCCTCGCTCAGTGGGTTAAGGATCTGGTGTTGCTGTGAGATATGGTGTAGGTTGCAGACATGGCTCGGATCCTGCATTGCTGTGGCTGTGGCATAGGGGCAGCTGTAGCTCCTATTATACCCCTAGCCTGGGAATCTCCATATGTCACAGGTGCGGCCCTAGAAAGCAAAAAATAAAATAAAATAAATAAAAACAATTTTTTACTCACAGTAATTTATTTGAATACCACAGCTTCTCTGAATAGTTAGAGGTCATTGCTTTTCTCCTCCAGATAAGAAAAATAAAGTTTAGAGAGGTAAAGAACAGTTTGAACTTCTGGGTTTGAAGAGCCAGACTTCAAACTCAGGGTTCTGGGTACTGAGTTTAATGCTCTTTCCACTAGATTTGAGGTGGGAGGGAAAGGGCGAGGTAGTGTGAACATTTCTACTGCAGAAATGGTAAGTCAAGAGGAGCCCACATGATCCTGATAACCAGAAGCTGGGTGACGGTCCATGAGAAAGGAGAACCACTTCCCTGGCCCCACATGGTGACATCTACTTGAAGGAAACACTAGTCTTCAGCCCTAGCAACTCATAGGGGTGGTAGCTCACTGTTATCCCAACCAGGGCTTCCGTGTCAAGAAACAATGTCAGGGGTAAGTGCTGGCCTGATGAGTATGGCAGACCCTTACGTGGAATTCCATTTTGTATCAGAAAGTTATCTTCAATAAATTTGGAAATACCACTGCTATATAATAAAGAATTTGTCTGGCTTTTGTTCCAAATGGAGCTTCTAACTGTTGAATTTTTGTGAGTGATAGTAGTGCCTTTGTATTCATGGTGGATCCCTAGTTTCACAATGGGAGCTGGTCATACTGGAAAGACTGGTCCCATGATTAATGGATTGGGGCTTCAAGCCAGGTGATAGCAGCTCAACTTCTGGGAAGGAGAGGGAGGCTGGAGATGGCATTCACTCATATGACCAAGGATTCCATCATTCCTGGAATGAAAGTGCAATATAAACTCTGGATACCGGAGTTCCCGTCGTGGCACAGTGGTTAACGAATCCGACTAGGAACCATGAGGTTGCGGGTTCGGTCCCTGCCCTTGCTCAATGGGTTGACGATCCGGCGTTGCCGTGAGCTGTGGTGTAGGTTGCAGACACGGCTCGGATCCTGTGTTGCTGTGGCTCTGGCGTAGGCCAGTGGCTACAGCTCCGATTAGACCCCTAGCCTGGGAACCTCCACATGCCGCGGAAGCGGCCCAAAGAAATAGCAAAAAGACAAAAAAAAAAAAAAAAAAAAAAAAAAAAAAAAAAAAAGAACTCTGGATACCACAGCTCAGCTGAGCTTCCAGGTTGGTGCTGGGATGGTAACACATCCTGATTCCATGGGAAAGCACATGGAAGCTCCATGTTCAAGACTTTTTTTTTTCTTTCTTTCTTTTTAGGGCTGCACCTGTGGCATATGGAGCTTCCCAGGCTAGGGGCTGAATCAGAGCTACAGATGCCGGCCTACACCACCAGCCACAGCAACGAAGGATCCGAGCCGCATCTTCGACCTACGCCACAGGTCATGCCTTAACCCACTGAATGAGGCCAGGGATTGAACCCACAACTTCATGGTTCCTAGTCGGATTCGTTTCTACTGTGCCAGGAACTTGCTCGAGACTCTTCTAGAGTTCATCCTATAGGCCTTTTCTTTTGGCTAGTCCTGATTCACAAGCTTCATAATAAAAGTGTAAGTACAGAGCTTTCCTGAGTTCTGTGAAGCATTCCAGTGAATTATCAAACCTGAAGGTGTTGAAGGGAATTCCTGGATTTTTAACCAGCTGATGAGGACTACAGGTAGTCTGGAGACCCCCACACTTGCAGCTGACATCTACAGTGAAGGCAGTCTTGTTGGGGACTGTGCCTTAACCTGTGGAGCTTGCACTAACTCCAGGTAGCTAGTGTCAGATTTGCAATATTGCACCTGCCCTTTCCTTTCTTTGTGATTGGTTCCCATTTTGAGGGATTATACTGCGCCCAGCACATGTAAGGATCCCAACTTGGTCTTCAGCTGCTATTGGCCCAGACTGCCATTAACTGGAACATTCTTGTTTCTACCTGGATTTACTCAATACCTCTATTCCTAACCAAAAAATCTCTCAGATCCACCCACCCCACCCTACCCCCACTTTCCCACTTCCATATCATTTATAGACTCCTGGGAGCATCTGACTTTTTCTGAAGGACAATTTTGAGTTCATCTCAGGTCTATCTGCCCACATGTTTCCAATGTTCTCATACTTGGCATGAAGGAGCCTCTGGGACTTTCCTTCCCGGAAACAGGTACAGGTCCTTTTTCTTCTCAGATTCTTAGTCACTAGCAAGTAGAAGTACAAGACACAAGCCCCTGTCTCAGGGATACACATCAGCCTAGGAGAAGGAGGAGGAAGGGGAATGGAGGAGAAAGAATTAACATCTGAGAATCACTGTGTGCCAGGCCCTGCTCTGATCACTTTCTTAAAACTAATTCATTTGATTCCCGCATCAACTCTAAGAGTTAATCACGTTATTATCCTTATATTTTACAAAACAGCTGGGCAGAGTTCAAAAATAATTGTCTCAAGTCACAGCTAATAAAGTCAGAGCCAGAACTCAGAAACTGGGGTCCCAGGGATTATGTTCTGTACTGACTTCCTTTCCATAGACCTCGGTGTCACTGCTTTCCCTTCTAACTGCTAAGGTAACGCTCTTAGAGCAGAAAATCCTGGCTCTCAGGAATGAAATTTCTTTTTTTTAAATATTTCATCATTTGTCTGAACTTCAGCTTTTGCAGAGCAAATAACACTATTTTGTTCTCTGCTGTGTCAGTTCTTCCTAAAGGGTAGGATAAACATTCCAACCACTTCTTCCTTAATGGGGGAGGGCCACTCCAATAAAGAGAGCAGCTGCGTGTGTGTGTGTGTGTGGGGGGGTGTTCCTATACTCTGATACTTGAATGGGGCTCCCTATCCTGAAACAAAAGAATTTATTGAAACAAAAGGCACCATGACATAGTGAAAAGAGAGTGTGGATTTCATTAAAATGCTCATAGTGATTAAGAAGAAACAAAAACAAGTTACAAAATCATTTCAACAGTGACTTCTCTCTCTCTAACGGACACGCAATGGGAAAAATACACACCAAAACTAATAATGATGGTAAACAGTATGTGAATTTTATTCCTTATACTCTTCTGTATGTTTCTTTAATTTTTAAAATGAGTTGCTTTATATATAGTAAGGTAAAAAGCGTTCACAACAGTAAAGAATACAGGCTGTGTGAACAGAAAGACCTATGTTCCAATCCTGGCTTCGTTGCTTATTAGCTATGAGACTTTGGACAAGTTGTCGTTGCTACATAACAAACCACCCAAGTACTTAGCAACTTAAAACAACAATCTTTTTTAATTGTGGATTGGAGAGTGAGAATAAGGAATTTGGAGTGAACACAGTGGGAATGACTCGTTTCTGTTCCATGATTTCTGAGACCTCAGCCTGGAAGACGCAAGGCCATGGGCTGGAAGAATCTGGAAGCACCTGATGACTCTGACTCAAAGTGAAGGACTGTTTTCCAGACTGTCCTCACATGGCCTTTCTATGTGGCTTGGGTTCCTCACAACATGGCAGCCACAGGAGAGCAAGCGTGAATTTTCCAAAGAATAAGGCAGAAGCTGCATGATCTTTTGTGACCCAGCATTTAAAGCAATGCAGCATCACTTCTGCTACATTCTTTAGTCAGAGCAGTCATGTGTTCTCCTAGATTCAAGGGGAAGGAAATTAAGACTCCACATCCTAAAGAGAGAGTGGGAAGGCCAGCTGTAGGGTTGCACATGTGTTGGAAAACACTGTTGCAGCTACTGTTGGAAAAAAATGATCTCCCACATTAGCCATGAGGGAAACACAAATTCTCAACATACCATGTATATCATAATTATTCCAGAGAATTGCACACTAAGACAGATAAGGCCATTATCATAGCATGATCAATAGCTGAGCTGACCTAGGAACTCCACTCCTAGGTTTACTTGTTAGGGGTTGAATTGTGTGCCCTCCAATACCTATGAAGTCCTGACCATACGGTGACCTTATAAGAGAATAGGGTCATTGCAGATATAAAGTTACGATAAGGTCATACTGAAGTAGGGAGGGCCCCTATTCCAATATGACTGGTATCCTGAGGAAAAGGGAAAAATTGGACACAGTTACGGACACAGGAAAAATGCCATCGAATATGAAGGTAGAGATTAGCGTGATTCCTCTACAAGCCCAGGAATGCCAAAGACTTCCAGCAAGCTCCCAGAGGCTAGGAGAGAGGCATAGAACAGATTTTCTCTCACAGCCCTCAGAAGCAACCAACCCTGCTGATACCCTGATCTCAGGCTTCTGGCCTCTGGGACTGTGAGATGATAAAATTTCTATTATTCTAAGCCACCCAATTTGTGGTGTTTTGTTATAGCAGTCCTAGCAAACTAATAGAATATCTAAGAGAATTGAAAACAGGTACTCAAAAACATATACACAACATGAATACATACTCAAATACAGGTTCACAACAGCACTATTCACAATAGCCAAAAGATAGAAACAGCCCAAATACTCACCAGTGGATCAATGGATAAACACATCATGGCAAATACATACAATGTGATAATATTCAGCCACAAAAAGGAATGAAGTGCTGATACATGCTATAAAGGGAATAAACCTTAAAAACATGCAAAGTGGAAGAAGCCAGAAAAAAAGATCACATATTGTGTGATTCTATTTGCATGAAATATCCACTATAGGTGAATCCACAGAAATAGAAAACAGAAAGGGTGGGGCGGTAAGAGGGCCGTGGTTTCCTTTCAGGTAAATGAAAATGTCTTGGAACTAGATAGAGGTGATTGTACAACATTGTGAATGTACTAAATGTCACTGAATTGTTCATTTTAAAATAGTTAATTTTGTGTAATGTCAACTTTACTTCTATTTCTAAAACAACTGGAGTTTGTTTTGTTTTGTTTTGTTTTTTAAGGCCGCACTTGTGGCACATGGAAGTTACCTGGCTAGGGGTTAAATCAGAGCTGCAGCTGCTGGCCTATACCACAGCCACAGAAACGCAGGATCCAAGATCCAAGGCTTGTCTGCAACCTACACCACAGCTCACAGCAATGCTGGAACCCAACCCACTGAGTAGGGGAGGCCTGGGATCGAACCCATATCCTCATGGATACTAGTCAGATTCGTTTCCACCGCATCACAAAGGGAACTCCCAAAATTGCTATCTTTAAAGACAGGTAAGTAAATAACTTGATGAGTTTTAATTAGTGCATTATCTACAACATCCCAATTAAGAATAGAGCATTGCCATCACTCCAGAAAGTTCCCTTGGACCCCTTTTCTGTCTATACCATTAATTCCCAGAGGGAATGTTGTTCTGATTTTAATCCCTACAGATTAGTGCCCTCTGCTCTTGAATGCTACACAAATAGTTATACAATATGTACTCTTTTGTGTCTTCTTTCACTCAGAAAGAGGTTCATGCAAGTTCCCATCGTGGCTCAGGGGTAATGAGCCTCACTAGTATCCATGAGGATATGGGTTCAATCCCTGGCCTCGCTCAGGGGGTTAAGGATCTGGCATTGATCCATGTTTCATAAATCAGCGGTTTGCTTTTTATTGCTGAGTGGTGTTCCAAACCAGTTTATCTGATCTCCTGTCGAGGGACATTTGAGTTATTTTCAACTTTTTGTTATTAAAACAAACATTTTTGGTGGGCATGTGATTTTACTAAGGTGAGAGAGAGAGAACACCTAGGAGTAGAATCGCTGAGTCATGGGTAGACATATGTTAACTTATAAGAAACTGCTAGTTTTCAAAGTGGTTGCATCTTTTACACTCACACCAGCTATATGTGAAAGCCCTAATAGTGGTATACTCTAACACTTGTTCTTGGCTGCCTTTTAACTATTTTTTTTGTTTTCTTGTTTACTTTTTTCATTTACTTTTTGTCTTTTTTTTTTTTTGCTTTTCTTTCCTTTTAACTATTTTTGTTATCTCATTGTGCTTTTAATTTGTATGTGTGTCATGAAATTGTATCTCCTTGGCCTTAATTCATCCCTTGTAAGTGTATAATTGCATGAGTTTCAACAAATGCAGTCATATAACCTCCATCATGGTCAAGGTATAGAATATTTCCAAAGCACACCTCAACAGTCACTCCTCTTCCTCATCTATAGTCCCTACCAACCACTAATATGCTATAAAAAGTTTGCTTTATAAAATGCTTTATAAATGGAACTACAAAGTATATAGTCTTTTGTTTTTGGCTCCTTTCACTCAGCCTAATGCTCCTGAGATCCATCCATGTTGTTGAATGTGTCAGTTTATTGCTTTTTTACACCGAAGTGGTATTGAAGAGATGTATTACCATTTATTTACTCATTAGTTGTTGGATATTTGGGTCGTTTCCAAGTTTTTGCTATTATGAATAAAGCTGCTGTGAACATTTGCAAACTTGCAAACTGGAGTGAGTTGCTGGGTCATATGTTGAAGATGTATCACTTCCCGAGAAACCACCAAGCTGTTTTCCAACATACCATTTTGCCTTCCCACCAGGAATGTATGTGTTCCAGTGGCTTCACAATTACAGACACTTGGTGTTTTTCAGTGTCTTCCATTCGAGCCATTCTGCTGTTTCAGTGATATTTCCTTGTAGTTTTTCTTTTCTTTTTGTGGGTTTTTGAGCCTCCCTCCCCACACTCATGGCAAGAGCTGCCTTAACATAGGTCACAGTGAGGGAGCTGTTTGGCTACACAGCAACCCTGACCAGAAGCAGGTTGTCTATGGCTTAGCACCAGGTTCCCCAGGAACGTGCCTTACGTGCCATGTGAGGGGCGCCCCCACCTCCTGCTTTCTCTGGACTAGGGGATCTCTGCCCAGGCCCCCCACCCCATGTGCTATGGACCTCACACAAGGGAAAGAGGTGGATGCTTGGCTGCCTGCCCACAGCAGGATGGGCCAAAGGAGGCTGAGCTATGCCTGTCCTGTGCCTTGGTGGGATTCTTACTTAGAGGTTTGATCATAACCCCACAGATGGTACCTCGACCTCAGGGGCTCCTCGGCCTGCATCACTATAGTTTTGTTTGTTTTTGTCTTTTTGCCTTTTCTAGGGCTGCTCCTGCGGCACATGGAGATTTCCAGGCTAGGGGTCCAATTGGAGCCGTAGCCACTGGCCTACCCCAGAGCCACAGCAACACAGGATCCGAGCCACCTCTGCGCCCTACACCACAGCTCACGGCAACACCGGATCCTTAACCCACTGAGCAAGGCCAGGGATTGAACGGGCAACCTCATGGTTCCTAGTCGGATTCGTTAACCACTGAGCCACAACAGGAACTTCTGCATCACTGTAGTTTTAATCACACTTCTCTGACAACAAACCATTAAGGGCTCCCATCTTTCTAAGCTAATTACCTTGACTCAATCATCCAGTTTGTTGTTCCATGTTTAGAATCAAAGTGTATTTTTGTTTTGTAACAGCAAGATGCTATTGTAATAGTGTCATAGTATGTATCATCATAATAGTAACATGCTGTGTTACATAGCTTGTTACTAATATTTTATGAAAATGTTTTTGGTGGTGTTACTGTTTTTGATTTTTTCTGTTTTAGAATCTATTTTAACTCTGCACTATATATGTATCTGGCACTTTGCTAGATGTTTTATGAACATTTCCCACCCACCTCCACATTCAACCCTCATAACTACTCTATCAGGTAGGCTTTGGTCTCCCCACTTTACTAGCTGAAATTTAGAGATTATCATCTTTTCAAAACTGTGACTTCCCATGACAGTCCTCAGCGTTCCATATGTCTCAGTTCATTATAATAATTAAGGCACAAATGGGATTTAGAAAACACCCAATGTGCTATTTGATCCTTCCAGCATTCTTTCACCTGAGAGAAATCTGCCTAGAGCAACATATGGCTGCCTGCAGTTCTCCGTGCTCCAAAGCTGATGAAGAGTCAAGTCAAACAAGCCTGACATTAAAGAGGGTGCAACTGCTCCAGGGGATCGAACAGGCCAAGGAATGCTGTTCAAGGCTGGATTCGAATTTCAACTGGTATGAACTACACACTTCTGAAAACTGCCAGTGTTTCAAATCAGTTTGGGGATTAAACCACAGTCAGAGCTGAGCCTTAGTCTTAAACTTAAAGGACAAATCCAGAGGAAGTCAAGAGGGGGAGGTCCCTCGGCTACCTTTGGCAACCACCTTATCTGGGTAACTCATTCAACTAGTAGACTGGGTACTGGGGTTTTCAGCCTCCTTCACTGGCCCATTGTTGGATATCCCAGAGGGCAATCAGGCGTGTCCTTTTGCCAGGGTGACAGGGAGGGAAAAATCACCCTCGACTAAATAACCTGAAATCATAGCAACGTACCTGTTACAAGTGTCCCTCAGCACAGCTGTTACATCCATGCCTCTGTCCTTCAGCTCCAGGTCAAGGTCTCTATTTTCGGTCCCCTGCTCCTCCCCTCTCCAGCTCCCAGGCCCCAGCTGCTCTTCCTTTTTTTTTTTTTTTTTGGTCTTTTTGCCTTTTCTAGGGCTGCTCCTGCGGCATATGGAGGTTCCCAGGCTAGGGGTCGAATCGGAGCTGTAGCTGTCCGCCTATGCCACAGCCGCGTCTGCAACCTACACCACAGCTCACGGCAACACCAGATCCTTAACCTGCTGAGCAAGGTAAGGGACTGAACCCGCAACCTCATGGTTCCTAGTCGGATTCGTTAACCACTGCGCCGCAACAGGAACTCCGCTCTCCCTTTCTTAACAAGGCTTGTCTCAGAATAGAATAACTAACCCCAATTCACAGGCTTTTAATTTGCATTCTGTCTGTGAAATATTTAACCAAAGAAAGAAATCCCCGGTAAAGAGTGAAACAGAGGAGTTCCCATTGTGGCTCAGTGGTTAACAAATCCGACTAGGAACCATGAAGTTGCGGGTTCGATCCCTGGCCTTGCTCAGTGGGTTAAGGATCCGGTGTTGCCGTGAGCTGTGGTGTAGGGCGCAGAGGTGGCTCGGATCCCACATTGCTGTGGCTGTGGCCAGCAGCTATAGCTCCGATTGGACTTCTAGCCTGGGAACCTCCATACACCACAGGTGCAGCCCTAGAAAAGGCAAAAAGACAAAAGAAAGAGGAAAGAAAGAAAAGAAAGAAAGAAAGAAAGAAAGAAAGAAAGAAAGAAAGAAAGAAAGAAAGAAAGAAAGAAAGAAAGAAAGAAAGAAAGAAAGAAAGAAAGAAAGAAAGAAAGAAAGAAAGAAAGAAAGAAAGAAAGAAAGAAAGAAAGAAAGAAAGAAAGAAAGAAAGAAAGAAAGAAAGAAAGAAAGAAAGAAAGAAAGAAAGAAAGAAAGAAAGAAAGAAAACGAGTGAAACAGAAACAGTGATGGGATTTTTGGGTGCACTGGGGTGAGGAGGTACCTGTACCCTGTTCTGGTCCTTCTTCACTTCTCAGATGTCTCTACAGCTGCTTCACTTCCCTTGTGGAAAGGTTTTGTCATTTCTTGTCTGCCCTTCCCTACCCACCTACCCAAGGAACGGGGCTTGGACAGCAATAGAGAAAGGAGTGACCACGCATTGAGTAAGCCCTCTCTGTGTCCTAAGTGCTTTTAATATGTTTTGCTTAATTTTCACAACCTTACAATGTAGGTATTAAATTCATACTTGAAAATTGAGGCTTTAAAAAGTTAGATGAGGAGTTCCCGTCGTGGCACAGTGGTTAACAAATCCAACTGGGAACCATGAGGTTGCGGGTTCGGTACCTGCCCTTGCTCAGTGGGTTAACGATCCAGCATTGCCGTGAGCTGTGGTGTAGGTTGCAGACGTGGCTTGGATCCCGCATTGCTGTGGCTCTGGCATAGGCCGGTGGCTACAGCTCCGATTCGACCCCTAGCATGGGAACCTCCATATGCCACGGGAGCGGCCCAAGAAATAGCAAAAAGACAGAAAAAAAGAAAAAGTTAGATGACATGCCCGAGCTACACAGCAGAACTGAGATTTGAACCTAAGGTCAGACTCCAAGGTCCATGCTCTTTTCTTATCACCATGCCACCTCCTCATTAAATGTTCATTTTAAGTACCTTAGTTTCTGATTAATCCTGAGTAAATCTGAATTAAACAGAGAGAGTTCCCAGTGTGGTTCAGTGGGTTAAGAATCTAACTAGTATCCGTGAGGATGCGGGTTCGATCCCTGGCCTCATTCAGCAGGTTAAAGGACCCGGCATTGCCGCAAGCTGTGGTGTAAGTCTCAGATGCCACTCAGATTTGGCGTTGCTGTGGCTACGGTGCAGGCCAGTGGCTATGGCTCTGATTTGACCCCTAGCCTGGGAACTTTCCATATGCCCCAGGTGCAGCCCTAAAAAAATCAAGAAAAAAAAAGAGAAGTAAATAGAAATAGTGTCCATCCTCCTTGCACCCCAAATGCTTCAGAAATACCCTGCACACTTCATGACTTGTGCACTGGCTCCCCTTCTCCAAACAGGGTGGGTATGTTACCAAAGTTAGGAAAAAACAGAAAAAAAAAATGACAAGTTCTGACATTTTCTCTACTAAACCCTCAAATTTAAAGTTTGCCCCAAATCTTATTACTTCCCCCAATTTCTTATTTAGCTGAACACCTTAGGCTGTAGGTATTCACTAAGTATATATGCTGAATGCTTTATAAGCAAGATTTAATTTTCTCTCAGGGTTGAAAGGGAAGTATGATACATAAGCCTCATTCCTTTCCCCTGCCCAGAAACACACTCACACCTATCAGATGCTCAAAGGTGGTAAAAAATTTTAAGTATGTATAGACATGTTTTAAACTACAAAGAATACTCTATTTTCATGACTCGTTTCATTTCAGAAGTCCTTCCCTGCCGCCCACTCCCCTGCTTCCCATGAAGCAAGACTGGTCCCTTCTCCAGGTACCGGGATGGAAATGGACTGGTTGTGCCGTCTGGGGATTCTCAGAAGGCAAAGTACTGCAGCTGGTTTCCCAGGAGTAGCACAGCTCAGCTGGGCCTCCACACATAAGCCCTTGCACTGGGGCACCAGCCCCAACAAAACTGTTTTAAGCAGGTGGTTAGTTTTCTTAGGAAGGTTACTCACTGCCCTGGACACAAGGTTTGCTTTAGCCATTTGCACAAGAATACTGCACCCACATAGGACAAGAGGGAGTTGGCTTCAATTCTGTTAGAAGAGATTTAACAGGACTGCCAAGGGCCTCTCTTGCAGGCCAGGCTTTGAAGCCCTTACCACCGAGCAGTCAACGTCCCAGGACTTCGCCATCAACATTTCTGCACAACTGTCAACACGGCCTTCACACATCAACTGTGTGGCCTTGAACCCAGTCAGGCCTCTCAGTGATTTTTCCAGGGCTCCCTCCCAACTCACCACAGAACTCCTGGAGCCACAAAGCAGGATAGTTTCCATCTTTCCAAAGTTCAACAGTGAAGGCAGAGAAAGGCCAGGGTGAGACTGAGCAGAGCTTCCTGGCTGACGTGCAAAAAGGAAAGCCTGAGTATCAGAGTTAAGAGGCCAGTTGGGGAGTTCCCGTTGTGGCTCAGTGGTTAATGAATCTGACTAGGAACCATGAGGTTTAGGGTTCTATCCCTGGCCTCGCTCAAGGGGTTAAGGATCTGGCGTTGCTGTGAGCTGTGGTGTGGGTCCCAGATGCAGCTCGGATCTGGCGTTGCTGTGGCCCTGGCATAGGCTGGTGGCTACAGCTCCGATTCGACCCCTAGCCTGGGAACCTCCATATGCCATGGGTGCGGCCCTAGAAAAGGCAAAAAGACAAAAGAAGAAAGAGGCCAGTTGGCTTCTTGCTCGCCCCTGCTGATAACAGAGGTAAAAGGATTTTAAGGCTGGAGAGGGGCAAGCAGTGACCAGGAAATGCCCGCTTAAGGAAGAGCATAGTTCAAGTGAAAACAACCCTTTCTGATCCAAACTGTCCTACAGTGGCTTTCCCCCAGGCTGCACTTCGGCCCAGGAGAGAGAGTAGAGCTTCTGGGCTAGGTGTTTGTGTCCCGTGAGATCTCTGTACGTATTGTTCATGCAGTTAACATTTATTGAACACTCACTGTTTACTGAGTCTTGGGAAAGGAGGCAGATCCAGTTCAGAGTACAAGCATTTAGTCAGGAGCCTGCCTGGAAGCCCATCCTTCAATGGTGACTGCTCCTGAAACCCACCCACCGGGCCATCCCAGAGTCTGCCTGCCCTAGTGACCTATGAGTCATACCCCAATAACCAGAGACAATGAAGGGAAACCACAGCTCCTCCCACCCTCCCCCTGGGTTGTGTCCTCTGACACAAGGACACAGGCAACAGCCAAATGGGATTTTCTGGGCTCCTTCCCTTCAACCATGGGAAGGTCACAAAGTTCACAGAACCTCTCACCTCACAGAAAGCCAAGAGCTGAAGCGGTAACATCCATGAGAGAGAGTCTAGAAGGTTGAACAAGCAATGATGTGAGGTCAGAGTAGGAAGACCCAGGACTACTGGCTGGGTTGGTATATGAAGGGAGAAATGGTCTGGAGCTGCTATGGCCCCAAGACAAGGATGACAGGAAATGGGTTCAGCATGTCATGGCCTCTGCCTGCCTCTCTCTGAGGAAGTTGGAAAGTTTCTGCAAGTGGCTCCTCAGGACAGGGGAGGGGAGACCTGAGGAAATAAGAACCTTCAGGGGAAGCTCCTCAATTACATAGAGTGCGGACTTCAGGCCCAAATATGTTCAGTATGTTTTCTCCTCTTCAGCTATACATAATTCAGTCACTGCCCCAAGGCCTAAAACAAACCACACATGGGTCTCTGAAGGTAGAAACCAAACCCTGCTTTATAAGGCTGAGTAGCCATCATTGGCTTCTCTGCTGAGATGGAAGGTGCCAGTCAGTGAGCCTTCCTCACCTTCTCCCAGTCCCCCACCACCCTTCCGCCCACCAGATACCCATTCCTACAATTCAACTGCTTCAAAAAATACTCTGAGGAGGGGCAAGGTGGAGGGGGTGGGGGCTCAGGCTTGCCGGCCGGCCGGTTCCCATGAGGTAGCTGACGCTGGTGCGCCTGGGCAGGGGCTAGTGGAAAGAGGCCAGTCATGGGCTCACAGCAGCCAGGAGGGAGTCACCAGTTGACTGGGTGGAGGGGGAAGCAGAGAGTCTCGAAGTCTGCCCAGAGTACTTGATCACAGGTAACATCTGGGTGGAGAGGCTGGGCTCTTTGCTGGTGTCTTCACTGTCCTTTGAGGAACTGGGCTTCCTGGGGAAAGGGGGAAGGCTAGCTTGAGTCTTCTTGAGCTTGGGCACAGCCCCATCTTCAGAGAGTGGTATGCTTCCCTTGGAGGAGCCATGCTTCCTACAGGGAACAAGTGGGGAAAGAAATGCCTGAGACCCTGTGTCGCTGAGCCTTTGACCCAGGCCATTCAGAGTCTGGACTAGGCCTTCACAACTTCCATTTCAGCACAGCTGCAAGTGGCTGCTTCTGCAGATGAGTCTGTGCTCCAGCTCAGCTCTCCTGGGTTTACCAAGAGCCACCAGAAAGAGGACAATGTGGCTGCATATTCTGATATTCCCACCATCCCCCAACTGCAGAACACCCATCTTATCATAATCTGGGAATAGAGGAAGGACGAGAACTCCCTGATTTCACACCCAACACCCTTCCCTTGCCCAGGAAGGACTCACCCCAGCTTGCCCATCTCTGACTTGGAGAAACCACTGAGTATCACATCACCCTTTGGGACAGTCAGGATTGATGTCGGAAGAGACCACTAAAGGCAAAGAAGCAATGAGGCCGAAAGGGCCAGGGAGAGGTCAGGGGAGAGTGTTTCGGTCTCGGGACTCTACCTCTGAGTAAGCAAAGGGCTTCCCTTCCCACCCCTGTGGGCGTGGACCCAGATGGAGAAAAGTCTCGGTTCTCTCCTGATTCAGACCACAAGTTGAGGCTACCAAGCACTTTTGATGCTAGAAAGAAAGCCATCCAGGGACTCCTGGAGGCAATTATTCTCTTGAAAGGGAAGAGTCATGAGACGCAGAGGCCTGCAGGACCTTGGGAAGAAGTGAGAGGGTCTGGACCTTCCCCCAGTCCAAGCTGCACTCTTAAGGTGGAAGAGGGAGGGGCCTGGGGAAGAGCCGTCCCCCTGCCTCCCAGTGGCATCACTCACCACTGGAGCAGAATCAGAGATGGCTCCTGTGTGGAACCCTTTGTAGCACCAACTCCGAAGCAAATCTACTCCTAGGACAAGATTGACAAGGGTGGCACTTAAGAAGGTGGAATCCACTGGCCTAAGCTTCTTGCCACAGAGGCCCATCTCTTGGTCTACTGGGATTTAATCTCTCATACACATGGCCTCCTGTGGGCCGAGAGGACACATCACCTTTGAGCTTGTTGCCATGGTACTTCTGTTCCCACTGGGTGGTGAGAATGTTGAAATATCTTGGCTGCTCAAAAAAGCGGAGATAGCGAGAAGAGATTCGAGAAGGAAAAATTCGTTCAAATTGACCTCGGCGAGAAAACTCATCCTCCATCTCAACCAGAACCCGAACATCGTCTGGTGTCAGGACATCTAGTACAGATGCATAGAAGTCCTAAGGCCAGGAACAGGGAGGAAGAGGGTGTGACAGAGTGTTAAGGCAGTAACAGAGAATCCAGACGCTGGGGGATGGAGAGTACAGCTCTGTAGTCCTAAGGCTCCAGGTCTCTCAAAGGACCACCTAAGGCAGCCTGGTGGGCCAGCTCTGGACCTCATTTGTTCCCAAAGCTACAGAGCTTAGCCAGGGAGAGGGGAGCCAGAGGCCACAGAGGTGAAGTAATTTGCTGGATAAAAAACCCAGCAACTGAGATTTGGCCCCAGCCTCATGGCTGTCAGCCTTCCATCTGGCTTCCTCATCTGGCCTGAGAAAGTCAGGCCTTCCAGGGGCTCAGCGCCCCTCAGGGAAAGAAACCCAGAGTCTGCAGCTCTACAAGAAGGGTGGGCTGTATAGCGTTTTGCTAAGAGCAGTGGTGGTTGAACACGGGATAGAGGTCGTCCCCTCTCTTGTGGAATGACATGCATGCCGACAAATCCCTGCACACCAGGGGACACAGGAAGCTGTGCCCCAGAGGGAAGAAAACTGGTTGCTTTGGGGCCCCACAGGTTTGACTAGGGAAGCCTTCTGCTGGCACTGGGGTGAAGGCTATCTCTTACCTGATCAGGAATTTTCTGGGTCAGGTAATAGGCTTTCTTCATCTTCTGTGCAGTGAAGTATTCCGGGGCCATTCGACATCCATCCCTGGGGGAGCTGGGCAGGCTAAGGCAGGGGTGGGAGGGAGGGCAAAGGGAAGGTCAGCAGGTTCACATCCTGTAGACGCGTGGAGAGAGGGTCCCACCTGAAGACGCCCTTCTCAAGAGAAGACAAAGAAGCACGCACAGATGTTACTTGACTAGATGAGATGGCCATGCACCGCACTTGAGTGACCGGTCTGAGAGTTAAAGATCAAATACCATGGAAGAACTCAAAGCGTACAAACCCCTTAAGTTGTATTTAAATGGTACAAGAGACCATGTATACTTCAGTTTACTCTAAGTTAGTGAACACTTACTAAATATCCAGCTTGGCCCTACTGGCTATGGGCTCCTGGACAAATTCCCTGACCTCCCTGCACCTCGGCGTCCTCATCCACGTTACTACAATTACCACCGAGAGAGATGCAAGAGGGCCTCCAAGCAGCTCACAGGACGGCAGGTGTCAAATGACAAAGAACCACAGCACAGAGCCAAATCCAAGTCTACTAGTTATGATGGAGAAAGCAGGTTTGGTTACCAACAAATTGGGATTTGAAGTCCAGCTCTACAACTCTGTGGCTGAATGACCTTGGATGGGCTACTCAATCCCAGTGATTTTCAGTTTCATCTGTAAACTGAGGATACTAAGACCAACTTCATGGGGCCGCTGTGGGGATAAATTACAGGCGTCTTTTTTCACACACACAGCAGATACCCACTAAATATCAGCACCCTTTCCTCAAGAGTGGTTCCAACTGCTTGGGGAGTGTGTGGAGGAGAGAGCCCATACTGAGCTGGTTTCATGAAGATGCTGCCTTCAGCTAGGCTTTGGTGGATGGGTAAGCTTGCAATAGGGAGGCTTGGCTAAGTGGAATTCCAGAGGGAGAAACCCCATGAACAGTGGAGGGGACACGACAGGATAACAATAAGAAGCAAACATTTCGGAGAGCAGACTAGACGAACAGATCCTTAAAGTGCTTCCGACTTTGAGGTTCTATGTGAGATCCAGTCTGTCAAAGCACAGGAGCTGGGGAAGAGTAGGAAAGGAAGGAGGGGCGTCTGGGGAAAGAAGGCTGCGGCCTCGAATGTCTGCTAGACGAATTTAAAGCTGATTCCCCAGGCCGTGTGGGGATTCTTGGGCAAGGAGGCAATTCACTGAAGATGCTTTTAGGGGCACTGACATGGCAGTGGTGCTGGGCAGACTGCAGGAAGGGGTGTTCAGACACCACCCCTCCCAGAATCGTGATGGGGCTGCTCATGCTGCCAGCCAAGCTGCAGACAAGCAAGGAGGCTGACCTGGTGGTACAGCTGCTGGAGCTGCTGGAGCTGGAAATGATATCCTCTGCATGGGGCAGAACAAAGCCCGCCAGGTTCAGAAGGTCACGGATCATCTGGCCTTTGATGCTGATGTCCAGTGGAGAGCTGGAGTGGAGGCTTCAGGGAAAGGATATAAAGAATGGTAAAAGCAGACTCCAAACTGTTTCCAACCACATGTCCAAATTCATGAGCACCATCATGGGGGTCTTCTTGCCCCACAGATCATGAATAACCTCACTCAGAGTGGTTCCTGCCCATGACCTTGGTTTGCTAGGGGGAAAGCATGCAGTAGGTCTCAAGTTTAAAAGAGTAATTTTTAACAATCTCTCTCCAATCTCAGAGAACCTTGAGATAATGGCAAAGAATAAGGGCGTGGGTAAACAGACCATGAAGGGAAACATACATTCCAGTGAAGGAAAGGTCTTCCCAAAGCCAGAGGGACTGGAATGGAAACAGGATTATGAGGCTACAGAAAGGGTTCTACTACTGGGAGAGCCCTGAGAATACCACCTACCTTGGGGAGATGTTAACTTCCAGCACCCAGGGCTTGAGGTTCTCATCCAGCATGATGTCAAAACCAAAGAGCTCGTGGCAGCTGTAGGGCCGCCGCACATACATCTTCAGCAGGCTGGTCACATAGGGTTCTGATCTGGTCACAAGAAGAGAAGGTATTCAGCTCAGCAACTCCCAAAGACCCTACCTAGAGCTGCCCTGCCAATGGAGTGGCTCAGAGATGGGAACCCAGGAAAAGAAGGTCTCAAAGAGATATCTGTGATCTGGATCCAGCTCCTTGGGATGAAGTTCAGTGGAAGAACAGAATTTAAGCCTATCCACTCCTTCCTAAACTATGAACAGAATTAAGCCTATCCACTCCTTCCTAAACTCTTTTCTCAGAAATGTAAATGCAGCTGGAGCACAGTGGTGTGGAGGCCCACGAGCAAAAGGCGGCGGAGGTGGGGGGTGGGGGGGGAGGGTTCCAGCGGCAGGCCCCACACCCAGCATGGCAGTGTGACTCACGAGATGATGGTTTTGACAACAACATCCTTTATCTTCTCCCAGATGGCATCACTGTTGACTCCCTTCTGGCTCAGGTAGCTCCACAAAGCCTTCAGTGCCCTGGGAGGCAGGGGAGGAGGAGGGAGTATTTAGGGTTACAGTCTATGAATGAGTGAAGAAGAAGGGAAAGAAAAGGGAATGAGAGGTCCAAAGGTATTTTCTTCATTTCTTTTTTTCTTTTGATGTTTTGAATTAAGACAGAGATGAGCTTGGATGCAAAGAGACCATCTTGCATCCAAATGGCCAAGTGTTTATATACTCTTTGGGTCTTATGCTAATCCTTCCCTCACGGCCACCCCACCCTAAACCCTTCCCAAATCCCATAACCCTGCGCTCCTCTAGGCCTCCACCTGACGGGGACACTGTCTAGGTACCATTTGTGGCCCTGGCAGGCTGTTTCATCTTCATTGGCCTGGTACTCAGCATTCTTTTTATTGACACTATAGTTGGTCAGGTGCATGAACTTGTTGCCAAGGCTCTTCATGGAAGGGGAATACCTGAAGTGGGAATAAAGGCGAAGGTAAGATGGGGAGAGCAGGTGGATAACAGTCCAAACACTTTCCCAAACCTGAGGAGGTAAAGGACAAGTGGACAGACCTTTTCAGATGCACAAGGGTCTGAGAAGTACGTCTGCTGGTATGGTTTCTAGAACACCACGGCTAAACTCCTCTCCTAATTTATCACATCTCAGTCCTGCAGGAAGACCCTTCCTATTTAGTGAAGTACAGAACCTCTCTACTTCCCATTTCGCCATAATAGTGTGATTTATACTAAGAAAATGTGTGTGTGTGTGTGTATATGTCCCCAACACAGAGATCCTAAAACCTCTGTAAATTCCTGAGTGATAAGAATACAAGGAGCACCTTTGTTCTCAGATTTGGTCTTTGACTCCAGTCCCTGACATAGACCTCCCCAAACCTGTAATTTAGGGTATAGAAGCATCTTTTGTTCTAAGGAGCTAACACTGTGAGCCCCTGGATGGCTCCTGGATGAGGGCCAGTCACAGGAAAGACCCAGTCATGATTAGCCACTTGGAATTTCCAGCTCCCCTCCATCCCGATTCTCTTAAGAAGGGAGCAGGGATGAAAATGGAGCTGATGCCTAAGTGAAGAAGCCTCCATAAACATCCCCAAAGTACATTCAGAAAGCTTCCAGGGGGTAAACCTGTGGAGGTGCTGGGACAGTGGCCCGTCCACAGAGGTCATGGGCGCTCTGCGCCTCTTCCCACAAACCTTGCCCTGTGCATCTCTTGCATTTGGCTCTTCTGCATCCTTTATCAAATCCTTTTTCCATAAATCAGTAAGCACAAGTAAACTGTTTTCCTGAGCCCTGTGAGCTGCTCTAGCAAATTAATCAAACTGTTAACCCCTAACCCCGGCCCCAGGCCCCAAGGAAGGGATTGTGGGAACCTATGATTTATAGCCAATTGGTCAGAGGCGCAGGCAGTGGATCTGATGCTACTTCCAGGTAGAACGTGTCGGAATTGAGTTAAATTGTAAGACACCCACCTGGTGTTGAGTAGAACTGCTTCGTGTGGGGGAAGAAAACCCACACATTCGGTGACCAGAAGTGGTAGATGTGAATGTTAAATGTGAAAGTAAAGGAGACACACAGGAGAAAAGGAAGACAAGGTTTTCCCAAAGGCACCCACCTTCTCCTTTGCTAAGGAAAACTACCAAAACATTGGTGATCTTCCTGTTTGGTGTCCTCCCACTCCTCTCCCTTGGAAAAGCAAGTCCCCTAAGCTGTCAGAGTGAGGCCTCACCCCTACCACGTACTTGCAACTGGCAAAGCGGACGAGTCCATCTGAAAAGAGGTAAATCCGTAGAGGATCGTAGGAGGTGACGTAAACATAGATTCGCAGATCAAACTTGCTGCCACTGATGAGGTAGGGTTTGTGCAGATACCTACACAGGAAAAGGCGGCTTCAGGGACAAGGTAGATGACAGGGCTCGGTGGGTAACTGAGCCATGGCAAAAGCCAGCTAGCAGTTCCCAGGATAAAGACCTCTAAACGGTTGGCTGAGGAAGGTCTTTGCCTGGGAGGACAAAGGACAAAAGAACAGCGTGGAAAGGGGACCTCCAGGCTAAGATGAGATGGGAAGACGGTGAGTGGGCTCTGAGCTGGAGACAGGCTCACCTCTGCACCAGAAGGGGCCTTCTCTTGGGGAGCTGACTCCACTTGTGAATGACCTGGATGCCAATGCCTCGAGCGGATGCTGGCTAGAAGTCAGTGGAGAGGAGAGGAGATGGGTACCCTGCCCCAGACTCCGGTGTCCCCACTCTCAGGCCCTGGCCTGCCGCCCACCGTGACCCACTCACTGGTTTAACAATCCACTTTTGGCGGCTGCCGCTCTCCCAGGCTTTGCGCAGGAGCTTGGCGTCCTGGGGCAGGATGAAGGACTGGGGGAAGAAACTGAACTCCTTCTTGCCAAAGCGGCTCTGCATGCGGGACAGATTCCGCCACAGGCGGTCCTTTCGCCCAATCTGGAAGGAACCTGGGAAGTGGTTTAGCTACAGAAGGGACACAGCGGGGGAGCAGGGAGAGAGAGGGCCCAGGTGAGACCCAAGGAAGACAGCAAGACTCAGTGCACCAGTCCACCTTCCCTAGCAACATTCTAAGCTCCCATCCACCTGATTATCACCACGAAAGGTCCCTAAATATTCAACTGCGGAGCACTCACCAGAAGAACTATTAAACCACAAACAAAACATAACAAAATATGACAAAACAAAACAAAATATAGTGCCCTTTAAGAGTCAATAGTTCACGACATAAACTAGTAATTAAGACAGACATAATATTCACTTTAAGAATGGAGAAAAAGCTGTTAAGGTTTTTTCCCCTGACTATAGGACCAAGACAGGAAAGCAGCTGGCTCTCCTAGGGACAAGGGACCATTCATTCCAACGTGAGACCAGAGTCCTCTTTACAAATATTCAGCACGGAGGAATGGAGGCAAGGCACAGTGGTTATAGGAGAAACATGATAAACTGGAAACAGACACTGCATCTCAAGACACATTAGAGGAAAAAGTGTCTTTTAGAGGCTGCAACTGTCCCAAACACTGCAGTTGAACTACTATATGCTCATGATCTGCTGGGGGCTCACACTGTACCTGCTCCTATACCTCCTCCACTTCTCTATGAGCCTTCCTGGCTTCTCGGTGATCAGTCTCCTCCTCCCCTACCAACCTCCTTCTGCGCAGTCCAAAGTCCAGGGAAAAAGCAGCTCAGAAAGAGGCCCTACCTTCTGATGCTCCTGAATGGATCGGAAACTAGGAGACTTCATATGGTGACCCCAGCAGCCCAGCCAGTCATCATTCCCTATAGAAGGCAGATCAGGAAGTCAGTCCTGCTAGCAGCTCAGTCCCTGGAACAAAGAGAGGCTCAGGGGCCCCAGAAATACCACTGGGCCTGGGCATAGCTCCCAGCTCCAGTTTCCCAAGAGTTGCCATGGAGCTGTCCTACTCGAGGCCTGCTAAAACAATGGCTCTCTGTCTTCCAATTTTCAGTAGGCTCTGGCCCAGAGGGATTTCAGAAATATACCTTCCTATGAAGTTGGAAATGTCAGGTCAGGGTCCCTACAGCACAGGAGGTATCTAGGGCTCTCCTCTTGTCCAAAGCCTATCTGTTGGGGCCGGGGACAGACTCGCAGTAAGGCAAGTAACTTACTCTTGCTGATCTTGAAGTGGGATCGTCCGATGGTCTGCTTGACAATGTTGGGGGTCACCGTGCTCATCTTCCAGCGGAGCAGCTTCCTCTGCTCCCAGGGAAGTTTCTCCACTGGGGGAAAGTGGGGAGGCGAGGGGAGGGAGGGTGTGGAGAAGAGCAGGAGAGTCACGGTGAGAAGAGGAAAAATTTGGCACTGTTGCTCAACTTTCCCAGGGTAGACAAGTCCCTACGTATTGTTCCAGATCAGATTCAAAGGAGTACATTTTGGGGAAGAAGGGAGGAGGCACAGGAATGAGGAATACAGAGAGAAGAGGAGGTTGAGAGGGGAAAGAGGCAAGGTCAGAGGGCAAGAAAGAAGAGTGAGACTGTGGGGCTGAGAGGGTCACCTAAAGCATGGACGAGGTAGAGATCCCCCATCTTGTCTGATGAGCCAGGCAGGGAACCAAGCCCCAGTACGGTCATTCTGGAAAGCCCCTTCCGTCCTACTGCTGCCCCCTCCCAACTTTGCTGGCATCCTTCTCCTGGAGGCTCTTCTGGGCTGACACTTGGCCAGATTTACCTCTCTCATCCCGAGTGCCAAAATAGATGGTAGGGGGCACGTTGGGAAAGAGACTGTAGATGAGGGCTGGTCGGACAACTTTCTCATTGGAAAGGGGTTTGGTCATAATCTCCATGCAGTTCCTAAGATGAAAAACAGACACATGGTAGAAAAGGGAAAGCCGCAGCCCCAAGTGCTGTTACAGTTACATGTCATTTCTCTCGGGGTGCTATCTTTTAAACTGTGACTCTACAAAGGCAAGTGCTCAAAAATTTTTGTAAATATTAATCTGTAAGGTGCTAGGGCTAACCTACATGCAGCCACACCATAAGATGTCACCTAAAGACAAAGTTTTCCAATACTTCCTTCTACAATACAACTCCAAAATTTCCTGCGACAAGCCATAGCTGGGGAGGTCCCTGAAAAGAGTGGTTCTGAGAATAGGTAATGAGTTTGAGTGGATACTAGTAGAAAAATATGCTACACTAAGACAAAAAGAAATAAATGAGGAGAGAAAAAGAATAACATGGATAACTGAAAAGGCAGAAAAGATATAGGAGGAGGAGAAGAGGTACAGAGATTTTTAAAAAGAAAAAGTGAAAAAAAGCAACAGAAAGAAAAGAAGTAGTGACACTTCCTTTTATAAAGTTTATTGAGATATACAGATTAATGCTCTATTTTGAAAATGATTTGTGACAGTAGTTCTTTTTCTTTCTCTTTTTAACGGCTGCACCTGAGGCATATGGAAGTTTCCAGGCTAGGTAGGGGTCAAATTAGAGCCGCAGCTGCTGGACTACTCCAAACCACAGCAGCACTGAATCCAAACCACATCTGTGACTTACACCACAGCTTATAGGAACACCGGATCCTTAACTCACTAGGTGAGGCCATGGATTGAACCTGCATCCTCACAGACACTATGTCAGGTTCTTAACCCACTGAGTCACAACAGGAACTCTTTGACATCAGACTTTTATGTATCAATGTGGTAATGCAGGTCTGAGAATCTGGGGCAGTGGGCCATGGGGTCCCTGCTGTTACTCCAACAATGTCTTGGTCAAGGCTAGCTCAAGGAGTCTCAAAACAGTGAAAACCTCAACTCTCTTTTGGGGACAAGCTGACAGACCCAGACCATTTCTTTAAATAGCACTGAAAATGGAGAGAATATATTAAGCTGATGTGATCCACAAATACTACTTAGTTATCATTAAGATTTTTAGCTTATAAAGAAGCATTCTACCTCTTATTCTTTAGCACAACAGAAATACGCACTGTATGTAAAACACTCCAGTGTTCTTTCGTTTTTTAATTTAAAAAATTTTTAGGGCCACACCTGTGACATATGGAAGTTCCCAGGCTAGGGGTTGAATTGGAGCTGCAGCTGCCGGCATAGGCACAGCCACAGCCACAGGCACGCCAGATCTGAGCCGTGTCTTCAACCGACATCACAGCTTTCAACAATGCCAGATCCTTAACCCACTGAGTGAGGCCAGGGATTGAACCCACATCCTTGTGGATACTAGTCAGGTTCTTAACCCACTGAGTCACAATGGGAACTACGTCCAGTGTTTTAAACCTTAGAGATTTTTAATGAATTTTATTGGGTCAAGTTAAATATTAATTCCTAATTACAGAAATCCAATTAATTCAAATCTATTCCTCATTTCCAAAATATTTTACTTTAAAAGGCTTTTCATTTATTGAGTGTAAGAATTTAAGAGAATGAGTTAAGATTTCAAAACAAAAACAAGACAGGAATGTAAAATGGCACAGCCACTCTCGAAAATGGTTTTGGCAGTTTCTTAAAAAGCTAAACATGCAATTACCATACAACCCAGCAGTTGCACTCCTGGGCATTTATCTCAGGGAGATGAAGACTCAGGTTCACACAAAAATCTGTACACAATGGGTCTAGAGCAGCTTTATTCATAAACTGGAAACAAACAAATTATCTTCCAGCAGATGACTGGTTAAACAAATGATGGTCTACTATGCTATGGACCACTACTCAGCAATATAAAGGATTAAACTATGGATACGTGCAACAACCTGGATGAATGCGTAGAGAATAAGGTGAGTAAAAAAAGCCAATCCCACATATCCGGACAAAAGTCTACTCAAAGGAGACACATGCACCCGCATGTTCATTGCAGCACTATTCACAATAGCCAGGACATGGAAACAACCCAAATGTCCATCGACAGATGATTGGATTCGGAAGATGTGGTATATATACACAATGGAATACTACTCAGCCATAAAAAAGAATGACATAATGCCATTTGCAGCAACATGGATGGAACTAGAGAATCTCATTTTGAGTGAAATGAGCCAGGAAGACAGAGACAAACACCATATGATATCACTTATAACTGAAATCTAATATCCAGCACAAATGAACATCTCCTCAGAAAAGAAAATCAGGGACTTGGAAAATAGACTTGTGGCTGCCTGATGGGAGAGGGAGGGAGTGGGAGGGATCGGGAGCTTGGGGTTATCAGACACAATTTAGAATAGATTTACAAGGAGATCCTGCTGAGTAGCATTGAGAACTATGTCTAGATACTCATGTTGCAACAGAACAAAGGGTGGGGGGAAAAATGTAAATGTAATGTACACATATGTAAGGATAACTTGATCCCCTTGCTGTACAGTGGGGAAAAAAAAAAAAAAAAAAGGCCAATCCCCCAAGGTTACAAATTGCTATCACTCCATTTGTAAAACATCCTTGGAACAAAACTACTGGTTGCCAGGGGTTAAGAGGGGGATGGGAGTAGGAAGGAATCAGGTGTGGCTATGAGGGCAACAGGAGGAATTCTTGTAGAGACATAAATGTTTGTATCTTCACTGATGTCTTGGTTATACTATATTGTACCATAGTTTTGCAAGATGTTATCACAGGGTGAAACTGAGTAAAGAATTCAGGGGATCTCTGTATTATTTCTTACAACTACATGTAAATCTACAATTGTATCAATATCAAAAGTTTAATTAAAAAAAAAGAAAATCTTTAACTGCCTCTCAAGAGTACTAAACTTAACCTCAAGAGGTCTGGCTTCTGGTCTAGCAGTGCTGGAAACCTTGACTTTGCAAATAGTTACTTAACTTCTCTGGTCCTCAGTTTTCATATCTGAAGAAAAGGGGCTGGACTTGATGACTGCCATCTCTAAATTTACACAAATCTTAGAAAAAGAACATGGAACAGGAAATGTAATAAACTACTACTGGACGGAGAAACAGAGGTAGTGTTTTCAATGATTTTTCTGTGATTGCCAAATTTACTCTAATAAATAATTGGGAAAAAATAAAATTTTAGTGATCCAAAAGTCTTTCTGATTTTAGTTGAAATGCAAAGTGGTTTAGAAATCATCACCCTGATGAAGCTCATGTTTTGCTTGAAAATCATGTTTTAAGCGTCTATAGGTTGTACCTTTTGTAGAAGTTAAACTAATTAGTGAGTAAAAAACTAACAAACACCCTTTGTGAATTTTATCTTATAAATCAGAAAGGCTAAATAAAAGGCTGTGTTGAAGTACGCCTAAGACAAACCCCAATCACCCTTAAGTGTGGAAAAGGGGCTCCCTCCAAGTCAATTAAATGTTAAATACATTTCTCTTATGAAGAGTGGGTGTCCTTGTCTACATCCAATACAGACAACCAGAAGTTCTGAAAGAACAATGGGTTAGGCTTAAAGTAACAGACTTTAGGCACCAGATTCAGGGTACCTGTGACAGGATATTTATCTGTCTTCACAGAAAGTCCCAATTCTGTCTCTTGACTTTCCAGACAATTCTCTCCTTGCTGGTTTGGGACTCTAAAATCAGTACAGCTGCCGCCACCATTACATTCATAGATGCAGCCTGCCTCGTCCATACTACTCTCAGATGAAGCTAACTTTTCCTCTTAGCTTCATCCAAGGCACAGCTGACACAAAGAAAAGCAACCACAGTTGGGGTGCTCCACATGATAGGCAAGCCTTGACACATGACACATATGGCCAGATTTTAATTAAAATTGGAACAGAAATTTTGTGTCTTTTTTTCTTTCACATTTTCAGACGTTACTTTTCTTTCTTTCTATCTATTATCTAGCTAGCTAGCTAGCTAGCTATTTTTATGGCTATAACCCACAGCACATGGATGTTTCTGGGTCAGAGATTGAATCCAAGCCACAGCTGTGACCTACGCCACAACTACAGCAATGCCGATTCTTCAATCCCCTGTGCCTGGCCAGGAATCTAACCCATACCTCCACAACAACCCCAGCCACTACGGTCAGATTCTTAATCCACTGCACCACAGCGGGAACTCCAGGAGAAGTTATTTTTAAAAAGAAAAGAACTTTAATGTTTAGTACTTTGTGAGAGTTCTTTTTAATATTTAGTAATAACTAATGAAGATGGAGCCTCATATTGAGACAAGGTTGGAAGTGGTGAGGCGAACAAGAAAGATTATATTGAAGAATGTTAACTTGGTCTAGATAATGCTTAAGCAAGTTCTAAAAATCTTGTAAAAACCTTTAGCACAAATGTCATGTCCTCATTTACAGTAATTTCCTCAAAGCTCTGCATTCCTTCCTCTCCCCAGACTCCCCATCTCAGCTATGCTGCATTCTACAACCAACTGTTTTACCAAAGAAGGGCCTACATGAAGAGATTGACTTTTTGGTTCCCTATTTAGAGATGGCTATCACTCAGACTCCACCAAGGGCAGTCAATAAAATAACACAGAGTGGAGTTCCCGTCGTGGCTCAGTGGTTAACAAATCCGACTAGGAACCATGAGGTTGCGGGTTTGATCCCTGGCCTTGCTCAGTGAGTTAAGGATCCGGTGTTGCCGTGAGCTGTGGTGAGACGCGGCTGGGATCCCCGAGTTGCTGTGGCCCTGGCGTAGGCGGTGGCTACAGCTCTGATTAGACCCCTAGCCTGGGAACCTCCATATGCCACGGGAGCGGCCCAAGAAACAGCAAAAAGACAAAAAATAAAATATATAAAATAAAATAACATGGAGTAAGCTAGAGAATTTTAAATTTAATTTCTTATCACTAAGATCAATTTCAGTCCTATAAAACGAACCTATGAAGGGAGCAAAAGAGCACTACAAAAAGCTCCAATTAGTGGTATATCTATCTTAGAACTGTTTCCAATAGTGGGACACATTTATAATGTAAGGTGGCATTTACCCTCACATGGACAGCCTAAGAATTTACCTCAAACATTATGTCTCTTCATTAATCAGTTATTAATGTTCTTTTTTTTTTTTTTTTTTTTTTTTTTTTGTCTTTTTAGGACCATAGCCACAGCATATGGAGGTTCCCAGGCTAGGGGTCTAATTGGGGCTACTGCTGCCGGCCTGCACCAGAGCCACAGCAACGCCAGATCTGAGCTGCGTCTGCGACCTACACCACAGCTCAAGGCAATGCCAGATCCTTAACCCACTGAGCAAGGCCAGGGATCAAACCCAAAACCTTGTGGTTCCTAGTCAGATTCGTTTCCACTGCGCCACGAGGGGAACTCCCCAAACAGTTATTAATTTTCTAAACATTTCTTGAGATTATTTGGTTTTTATTTGAAGAATTTCTTGGAGCCTAAAGACCAAACTGTAGACTAAGAAACAGGTACTGTTTTTTAAGCCCAACTGATAAAATGAATACACTTCTGATCACTTCCATTGCTCTCTGTTTGAAAACTAGAGTCCTAAATGTAAAAACTTAGGAAAGATGAGTTAGGGTTAACAGGGCCATTAATTAATCTCTTTTGTAATCTTAAAGAGACAGAAAATGGGCATCCACCAACAACCTACACAGCCAGTACTCACCGAGAAATCACTGCCACCGATTCGCTGGGGGAGACGGCACTGCAAGAGGAGCACTCTGAGTCTCCTGGGGGGAAAAGCAGAGAAGTCCCAGCTGGGAGAGGCTGCCACACAGTACCACCAAGCCCAGGCAGCTCTTCCTCAGACATCTTGGCTTAGTCTTTTGGTAGAGCTGCAAGCACCCACAGGTGCCTTGCACAGCTTTCCCTGAGCTCGAGAGCAGCAGAAGGAAAGCAAGATTTGGTGGGATGGCGATTAGAGAACAAGGCTCCCCCCCAAAGCCACTGCCGCCCTTAGCCCCCAAGGCAAATGATGAATGTGGGTGACAAAGTGAGTCAAGGATCTGGAACACAACTGTTAGCCCCCTTCTGTAGCGGTGGTGACCGATTCCCAGTTGGAGGTGAGAAGGTCCCCTACTCACCCTCCTCCTCTTCATTCTCTTCATGGCTGCAGCAGTCTTCCAAACCATCTATGAGCTCTTCTTCCAGATCTTCAGCCTCAGCCTGGTCTAGCTGGAGGTCAGTAGCTGAACTATGAGAAAGAATCACATCCCCAGCCCAGCCAACTCCGTAAGAGAGGTCACAGTCAGAGTCTCATTCCTGCGTCATCTCCTAATGTTTGTCTCCTGCCCAGTCACCAAGCTGCTGTCTCTGGCCTGGGCCTTACAACTCATGTCTCTTGCCCTCCGAGCACAGGTCTAGCCAGTTCCTCAACCCTACATCCCCTGTTCTGCAGACAGGCACTATGCCTTCCATCTTCTTTGAAGTCCCTCACAGCATATAAATATAAAATTTTGCATTAAAAAACATCATCGATAAATGTGGGAATAGACCTCTTTCTGGGACCTCTCTCTGGGACCTCAGAACAAGGCCCTGGTAGACCAAGGTTCCAGAGAAGTAACAAGGCACAAGAGAAAGAGGCCAAGTATGTGTGTGCCCTAACTCTGAAGAGACTGTCTGATAAGCAAGACTGAGAACCTGATTTGGTTTGGAATTAAGGAGAGAAATCACAGTCCCCAACACATGATGTTTGGAATGCTTATTTTCCCCTGCTTACAACCTAAAACAGGGCTTAGGAAACTCTTCCTCTAAAGGACCAGATAGTAAATATTTTCAGTTTTAAGGGCCATTCGGTCTGTTGCAACTACTCAACCCTACCATTATAAGAAGAAAGCAGCTATAGACAGTAGTAAATGAGTAAGACTGCACTTCAATAAAACCTTATTTACAAAAGCAGGCAGAGGGTGGGAGTTGGCCTGCAAGGCGTAGTTTGCCAACCTCTGCCCTAAAGTGAAAACCAAAATTCTAGGGCATTTAAAAAATAAAACCTGGGGTCCCCTGGTGGTCTAGTGATTAAGACTCAACACTTTCATCACTGCAGCCCAGGTTTAATCCCTAGTCTGAGAACTGAGACCCCCCCCCCCACATCAAGCCATTGCATGCCACGGCCAAGAAAAAAAAAATTTAAATTAAAAATAATACATAAATAAAATCAACCTTCAGATATATAGGGTCAGTATCACCAAATGTGTATACATTCTACGGCTTTAAATGAACCAAAAGCTTTCTCCGACTTACCCAATATCCCTAGCAGGTAAGGCCAGCTCTCTGGCTTCCTTAGGCCCCTCCCTCCCAAGTTTTCCCAAATGGATAGATGAGAGGCGGGTGGCCACCTCAGCTACACCAAGGGGCTGAGGGGGTGAAGGCAAAACCGGAGTTTCATCCTCTCCAAGAGGTGGGGAGTCAATCGCAGATCCACAAGCAGAGCTGTGGCTGAGCCCATTGGCCTGTGAGGCAAGGAGGTGAATGCTGATGCGTTTGGTACAGAAAACCGTACTGTCCAATTCCAAGGTGTCTGAGGCTCCAGGGAGGACCCTACTGACTGCTCCAGCATCCTCCTGAGGGAACTGCTGGCCTGCCGCAGGAGGTTCCCACCGCCTGTTCCTGTTGAGGAGATCCCACTGCAAACTGGGGTTCAGGAAATAAGACTGTTCAAAATGGGAACCTTGCCGTGGCTTCTTCTCAAAGCCTCTTGCAGTCAACTTCCTCACAGCCTCAGTGAACCGAACCTCCTTAGTCAGAGTCTGGGAAACAGAGTCACCTTCCAGGCCACCGGGACGTGGCTCTGCCCTTATGGCTAAGGTACTCTGGCTGTGGTGGGGAGAGGCAACACTGGTGGTGGAAGTGTGTAAGGAGCTAGGGGCAGACAGGGTGCTATGGGAAGGGCCATCACCTAGGACAGGGCCACTGCTCTTGGGCACCTTATGCTCAACAGGTTGGAGCACACAGTCTCCAGTGCCCCCGGAATGATGCCAGGAGACAAGCTGGATCTTGGGCGAGGATACTGGCTTCGGGCTCTCTGTGGTCTGCGATAAAGGCACTTTAGTGCTATTTGGCCGCATGAAGGAGTTGTTATTTAGCGTGGGTTTGTAGGAAGAGGAAGCAGCGGAGAGTGGAGAGGGGATCTTCCCTGAGACGGCAGAGGCCGGGCTCTTCCCTGAAGGATCTTCCCCGGCCGCTCCCAGTGAGAGGTATGGATCTGTGGAGGATGATGCCATGCGGGAGACCTTGGAAGAAGAGGCCTTACTGGCAGTGAGTCTGACAGGGAGGCTCTTTTGAGGGAGAGAAAAAGGTCTTTTTTCTGAGGGGCCTGAACGCAAGCAGAAAGACTCCAGCTGCTGGTATGGCTTGTGCCTGTAGTTGGAGCGGCGGTACAGCAGGGTGCTGCTGAACAGGTCCGGGAGGGAGCGCAGGTAACAGGAGTTGCCGTGGCCTGCAATGACAGCCGTGGTCCCAGAGCTACATAAAGTGCTGGGGCAAAAGAAATACGCTGGCTGCGGTGGGACACCCAGGAGGCCTGGGCCCAACCCTGATGAAAGTGTCCCCACGTGCTTCTTCTCCAGCTTCCAGATTGGCTTCACCTGCTGATGAACCTGAGCCCAGACTTTGCCCTCAGAGGGTTTCTCCGGTGGCGGGGTAGGCACTGTGCCCGAGGAACCGCTCTGCTTAAAGCTGTTTCCCCGGCAGAGGCCAATACTGTAGTGCTCTGTTCTTGCTGAGGCCATGAGGGGCCCATATCACAGGCACGCGGCCTCATGGCCCGGCTCAGAAAAGGTGCCAAGCGGCTCCAGCAGTAGCAGCTGCATCCTTGAAGTTCGTCAGCCTGAAGGGGAGAGAAACAATTGGGGACATTAGAGTTCCAAGAGGAAAGATACAGTGCTCCAGCAGTCCCCAGGCAAGCAAGAGTCCCACGTCAGCACTTCTTGGGCAACCAGTCTCGGTCATCACCTGGGGGCCCTGAGAGAAGAACACTAGATTCTGAGAGTGGTTTTGGTGGTCTTCCTGCTGCCCTCATGCAATCAAAGGTGACTCCAGCAAGGACTGGGACGCTAAGGTGCCACCACTATGAATCTGCTCACGTTTCCCACTCTCTCATTCAGAGAGCTCTTTCCTCTCTCTCCGAAGCAAAACTCACTCTCTGTCTCATCACCTATGACTTTCTATGAGTGGCTTCCTTCCCTCACCTGTCAACGGTGTGTCTGTGTGTCTGGGAGTAAGGCAAGGCTGAGTGTGGCAGAGAAACCAGCCAATACCTTCCTCCTCATCAACCAGTTCTGCAGGGTCAAAGGCTGTAGGAGAAGCATGTTTTACATATACTGCTCCCTGCCCAACTCTCCGCCACTGCTGCTGTGGTCTGCTTGTCACAGTTAAGTATGACAAGTCCAGATAAGAGCAGAGGTTTCTCCTGTTGGCCTCTGGAGTTCACTCTGGAGCTGAAACAGAGACTTCAACTCTTCAAGAGTCTTGCCAACTTTATAGGCTTAAATTCCATCCAACATGTTAGTGGGAAAGAGAAGAAACGAGATGGAATTAGACACCAACAGTATTTTTACTTAAAGTGACTTTCTTTCCAGCAGCCACAATGGGACAGGAGAGTTTAGGGAGTAGAACACTTGTCCTTCTGGGAGGGGCCAGAAGGACAAGAGGAGAGAAACTTGCTTTACCGCACATCTCAGGCTTCAGTTTGGGCTGATCTCGGGGATGGAAAGCCTGTCTCTTCCGTTTCCTCATTCAATCTTTCCTTTAAAGCAAAACCTGAGGTTTAGAACCAGCCTGAGGTCAAGGGTCCCAAATTGTCCTTTCAGCATGACCACTTACTTTCTAAATCAAATTCACAAAATATTCTGCAAGGAAAGGTAGGCCTGCTTTCATGACAGCATCCAGGGGGTAAAAGCAAGCTGCTTCTATAAGAAGTCATTCATCTGGGATAATTCAGATTGGAATCCTGGCATCTTCATCAAGTGTTTTCACAGTAGCTAGAGGGAAGGAACTGGCAGAGAATTTTTTTTTTTTTTTTTTTTTTTTTTTGGTTCAAGTTACACTTAAGACAAAAACACCAACAGAGAGGGGACTTTGTATTTTGATAGGAGAACAATGGCCAAGCAAGGTTCTTATTCCTGTCTACAGCTACAGGAACTGTTGGGGTCGTCTACCAACAAAAAGCCTGCAGAAGCCACGTGACATCGCCCTCTTTTCTTTCTTTCTTTCTTCCTTTCTTTTTTAGGGCCATGGTGCGGCATATGGAAGTTCCCAGGCTAGGGGTCGAATCAGAGCCTCAGCTGCTGGCCTACACCACAGCCACAGCAACTCAGGAACCTTAGCCCACCGAGCATGGCCAGGGATCAAACTCGTGTCCTCATAGATACTAGTCAGGTTTGTTAACCGCTGAGCCACGACGGGAACTCCCAACCTCTTTTCTTACAAAGACTGACTTAGTAGATTCTCTCTCAAGGAAAGTACAAAAAGTCACTGCCAATCTTCAAAATGATAGTGGGATAAAAACAGTATGAGGGCTAAAACCAGATTTGATGCCAGTAACCTCAAATTAAGGTAACAAAAAACACACCTCCACCAAGTCCAAACTATGGAAAGACTGTGCAGGCACCAATTACACTGTGTGCACTTATGGCAGAGAAGCACACGCAAAGGCAAGCGTCCAATCCTGCCAGTGACTTTATGAAACCAAGCACATGAGACTAAGTCATGTACACTCAGCAGATTCATGCCTGAACTCACACAGTTGTTTTTCAGGAATCCACACCTTCCCCCACCAAGGCAGCACAACACACACATCACAGTGATGGCAAAAAGGGGTAAGGCTGTGGGACCTCAGGCTGCTGCTCCCTAAAGAGCACCCGACATATGGCTCCTCATGTGCATTCTGCTATTGCAGACCTTCAGGTCTTTGTAAGTGTCACTCCCTAGAGCTCTTTCCTTCTCTTCCATCAGACTGAAAAATTAACAGCTCAACCATCTCCTCCAGGCAGCCTTTCTGGGCTCCCCAGTCCAAAAAGGATGTGCACGCCACCATCACTGTCTCTATGACACCGAGCTTTCAAAATGGACTACTCATCTGACTAGGAGCAAGGAGCATGTTGTCCCCCCGCCAATGTCCCCCAAACAGGGTCAGGCCCTCGATATCCTGTTTAAGAAATAAACTGAAAAAGTACCATAAACAAAGTGGAAATACCTTTGCACTGATGAACGCTAGTTTGGATGCCTAACAAATACTTGTAATGCCTCATTTAACCTCACAAAAACCCTACATTCAATAGGCATCTGTACTGTTTGGTCTTTAAAAACAAACAACAAACAAACGGACAACTACATATTACTTGTGAGACGTTTTCCAAGAGTATTCAGGGCACTACTACTGCTCTTACACGTGCTACATCAGCAGTTACCAGTAACTCATGCCAAGGAAAGCTCTGATGAACACTGAATCAGTTCAAAGCTGAAGCCACATCACTGCAAAGTTTGGGAAGAGATGAAATAGGAAGTACCATAATCCCCACCAGGCAGCAATGAGGTCAAATTAGAAAATTCAGGGAGTTTGTCATGGCTCAGTAGGTTACAAACCTGAACAGGCAGGTTCGATCCCTGGCCTCACTCAGTGAGTTAAGGATCCGGCATTGTCATGAGCTGTGGTGTGGCTCGTAGACAAGGCTCAGACCTGGAATGGCTGTGGCTCTGGCTTAGGCTGGCAGCTGCAGCTCTGATTCAACCCATGGCCTGAGAAATTCCATCTGCTGCAAATGCAGGCCTGAAAAGCGAAAAGAAAAAAGGAAAAAAAAAAAAAAATCACAGGAAGCACAATACATGGCCCACACTGAACATTCAAGGGGTGGTAATTATCATGCTCATTATTACTGGCACCAAATGATCTAACAGTCCCCCTTCGGCCCTTTTCATGAGCTGCAATGAAGGGGCAGAAAACAATGGAGCAGACAACAGTAAATTTCAGATAGTGCAAGGAATGCTTTTTTTTTTTTTTTTTTTTTTTATAAAAGAAGACCTAACTGTCTTGTCATTTGGGGGCTTCTGTGAAATATATTACCAGTAACTATATTTTTCAGCTATAGGGGTGACTAGATATGAAAAAAACAACTAAAAAATGCTTCAGGACATAGCAAGAGAAGAATCTTGCTTCTGGGTCTTCTTCCTCTTCTTTTTTTGCTTTTTAGGGCCGCACCCACAGCATGTAGAAGTTCTCAGGCTAGGGCTCAGATTGGTGCTACAGCTGCTGGCCACAGTCACAGTCACAACAACACAGGATCCAAGCCACGTCTGCAACCTACACACCACAGCTCATGGCAACAATGGATCCCCAACCCACTGAGCAAGGCCAGGGTCTGAACCCGCATCCTCATGGATACTAGGTGGATTCATTTCTACTCACCACAACTAGAATTCCTGGGTCATCTTATAGATTTTATAACTAGAGGATTGGGATTTCTGAAAACACTGGATAAAAGAGTTAAAAAAGTGATTGTTACTCACCTAGTACCTAGAGATCCTAGTCTCTAAATACTATTTATCAATAAAAGGAACCAAGGAACCAGAGCTCCTTGAAAACAACTGGGCAAGAAAAGCACCAGGTGAGCCTGTGATATCTTATGCTGCAGAAAGTAAGGAAATGCTGGAGTTCTCGTCGTGGCTCAGAGGTTAACAAATCTGACAAGGAACCATGAGGTTTCGGGTTCAATCCCTGGCCTTGCTCAGTGGGTTAAGGATTTGGCATTGCCGTGAGCTGGATCCCGCATTGCTGTGGCTGTGGTGGAGGCTGGCAGCTACATCTCCGATTCGACCCATAGCCCGGGAACCTCCATATGCCATGGGAGCGGCCCTAGCAAAAGACAAAAAAAAAAAAAAAAGTAAAGAAATGCTCAAAATTTGATAGCAACATGTCCTAAGATCATAAGAATACCTAATATCACACTTAACAGTCTTCAGTCAATGCTTTCCTTCTAAGATTGGAAACAAAGCAAGAACATCTACTCTCCTCATTTCTATTCAATGCTGTACTAGAAACTCTGGCCAGTAAAATAAAGCAAGAAAAAGAATGGCATGTGGATTTGCTTAAGAAGAAGTAAAACTGTATTTGCAGGAAGACATGACCTTGCACATAGAAAATCCTAAGAAATCTACTAGAACAAGCAAGTTTCGTAAGATTGTAGGATGCAAGATCACTATACAAATATTGATTTTATTTCTATAAACTAAGAATAGTCATGGCATAGCAGAAATGAATCTGACTAGGACCCATGAGGTTTCAGGTTTGACCCCTGGCCTTGCTCAGTGGGTGAAGGATCCAATGGTGCCATGAGCTGTGGTGTAGGTCGCAGACACAGCTCGGATCTGGCATGGCTTGGCTGTAGCTAGCAGTTGTAGCTCTGATTCGACCCCTAGCCTGGGAACGTCCACATGCTATGGATGTGGCCCTAAAAAGCAAAAAAAAAAAAAAAAAAAGAATTTCACTAAAGATATACAAATGACCAATAAATACACAAAAATATGATCAATATCATTAGTCATTATAAAAATGAAAACTAAAACCACAATGAGATATTACTAAATACTCACTAGAATGGCTATAATCTAATATATTGATAGTAACTAAGTGTTGGCCAGAATGTGGAGAAATTGGAACTGTCATACATTGCTGGTGGGAATGTAGGATGGTCCAGCTACTTTGAAAAACAGTTTGACAGTTTCTTAAAAAGTTTAATGTATAATGACTCAGCAATTCCACTTCTAAGCATCTATTCAAGAGAAACAAAAGCATATGCCCACACAAAGATTTACACAGGGATGTTCATATAATGGAATGCGACTCAGCAATTAAAAGCAGTGAACTACTGATACATACAACCTAGATTAACCTCCAAAAACATTTTAGTTAAGGAAAAGAAGTTAGGTACAAAAGACTATGCACTGCATGATTCCATTTTTATAAAATTTCCAGAAAAGACAAAACTATACTAGATTAGTGGTTGCCTAGGGCTAAGGGTAGGAACTAATGACTCCAAATGGGGATGTGGAACTTTTTGGAGTGATCAAAGTGTTGTTAAGAAAAACAAACAAATAAACAAAAAACAACAACAGGGAGTTTCCATCGTGGCTCAGCAGAAACAAATCTAACTAGAATCCATGAGGACACAGGTTCAATCCCTGGCCTTGCTCAGTGGGTTAAGGATCTGCATTGCCATGAGCTGCAGCGTAGGTCACAGACATGGCTCAGATCCGGCACTGCTGTGGCTATGGTGTAGGCCAGGGGCTACAGATCCTATTTGACCCCTAGTCTGGGAACCTCCATATACCATGGATGTGGCCCTAAAAAGACAAAAAAAAAACCAAACCCAAAGTGTTCTAAAACAAGATTGTGGTGATGGTTGCACAAATGTACAAATTTACTGAAAGCCATAGAACTCTGCTTTCACAGTGGATGAATCAACTGTGTGGTTCTAATGAAGAAAATCATAAACTTTTTATGGCAGGACAATCAAACTAAGACAGAAAGAAAACAACAACAACAAAAACAAATGACATGCCCCCCAACATGGCAGGCCTTTCCCAGACCTCCTCAAAGCAAGAAGATAAAATCAACCTCTGAGAAAAGATGGCCCCTGTCTTCAGATGCCAGTACTGTAACATTGTAATTCTATGATTAATATATTTGTTGATTAGTATATATTTTTCATCTCATACAAGGGGTCACATTGACCAAAGCCTTGTCTGTACACGCGTAATTTTTCTAAAAAACGTTGCTGAACGTTGTCTACATAATGCTAACCTGTCAATACGATTCATCATTTCCTTGTCTCAAAAAAGATATAAAAACTGCATCTCTAACTCCTGATCAATGGAATAGTTCTCAGAACTTCTGAGAATGTTTCCAGGTTATAATCCTCAGTTTGGCTCAAATAAAACTCTCTTCTCTTACTTCTTAGCTGACTGATATTTGATTTTTTTCATCAACAGTATGGAAATTATACCTCAATAAAGCTGTTCAAAATGGAAGAAAGAAAAAGAAGACGGAAGCCAGAGGCTCCCAAATGTGGGACAATTTGAGCAGCAAAATAAGTGAATATCAGATTAAATAAAACTAGAATCCATACTGATGTAAATAAATAGAGAATGAATAAATGAAAGAACAATCTTCTCAACAGGAAGATTCCAACTAATAAAAACAGAAAATCACCCTTGCAACACCCACAGTAATAACTGCTTCAGGTGGACCCTAAAATTGGTGGTGAAAGATTACTGGAAAATCAGACAAGGACAAATTAAATGTCATTCTATAGAATGACTGGCCAGTACTCTTCAAATGGATCAAGTTTACTGAAGACAAAGAAAGGCTTAAAGGCAACTGAAAAGGTATGACAACTGCAGGCAACCTGCAATCCTATAACAGATAAAAGACACTGACAGGACAACTGACAATATTTTAATAAGGTAGATCAGATAATAGCATTATAGTATATGGTATTACATCAATGTTAATTCCTGATTTTTTTGTTGTTGTCTTTTTTTAAGGGCCACACCCGCAGCATATGGAGGTTCCCAGGCTAGGGGTCCAATCGGAACTGTAGCCACTGGACTACACCACAGCCACAGCAACCACAGGATCTGAGCCACGTCTGCGACCTACACCACAGCTCAAGGCAAGGCTGAATCCTTAGCCCACTGAGCAAGGCCAGGGATCGAACCTGCATCCTCATGGATGCTAGATTCATTTCCACTGAGCCACAGGAACTCCTAATTCCTGCTTTTATCATTATTCTGTGGAAATGTAAGAGAATACCATGTTTTAGGAAATATTTAGGAAATTTTTGGGAAATATTCAAAGTAAAGGGGCACCAGTGTTTGCAACCAATTCTCAAACATCTCAGAAAACAGTTCTCGGTTCACATATGAATGAATGATAAAGCGAGTGTGGTATAATATTTAACATCTGAGTAAAGAGTAAACAGGAATTCTTCATACTATTTTTGCAACTCTTTTGCAAGTCTAAAATCATCTCAAGAGAAGTTTTTAAAAAATCATTACTATCTAAAGGGAAGTTTGGTTCTTCTCAGGTCAGGATGCTAGCTAGCAGCACACAATCAACTTCAACTTTTCTGGTGCAAGAGCCCAGGTCACAAGCCTTATGAAGGGCCTCACCAGAACACAAGTCTTGTCATTGCAGCCATGGGTGGCCAACTTAATAGGAAGGAGCCACCCAGTAGATTCCACTCTAACCTGTCAGTGAATTTGCAAAAACTCTGGCTTAAGGGGGAGTTCAAGGAAGAAAGCAAACACCAGAGGCCAGCAGATGAAGTTTAATAGCACTTTCCCTGGGGCCCATCAACACACAAGGTAGAGGGAAGTCTCCCATTTTTAGAGGAGAAATGCTGTTTAAACCTGATTCTATGTGAAAACCTCATTGCCCAACAAGGCACAAGTCCTTTCAACTGAGAAAGCAATTGCTGTCAGCACCAAGCTGAGAAACAGGAACCTAGAGGTTGAGATAAGGACTTCAGGGCTACAGACAAGGGAACATGGAGACAGTGGGAACCTAAAGGTTTTCTCTGAGCACTGTTATTCAAGGAGGGACTCTGTTCTTTTAATCTATGAAATTAGATGGGAATGTCGGGTGTTATCTGCTAAAGGAAGTCAGAGGAGAATTAAAGAGACAAGAAAGGATCAATCATACTCCTCACTTAACCTATTTAGAGTCAAGGGCAGGGAATAAGCCGCAATTGCACAAAAAAGCCTTTAATTAAAAAAAAAACAAAAAACAAAACGCAGGCAGAAGGTGCTAAATCCTTGTAATGAGTGTTCATGGGACACAAAAATTCCCAATGTGCCCTGTGGTAGTGATTCACCCTGATCTCAGCAGATCTTCACGTCCGTTCATTCAATCAATCAACAAGTCTCTCCAGCTTCAAACACATATTCTGGAACCCATCAATCTCCACTTCCACCATTATTACCTTAGTTCAAGCTACCTTCACCTCTCAGCTGCTGGTTTCTCTGAGAAACCCTTACCCCTTCTTATAATCTACTCTCCTGACAGCTGTCACGGTGCTCCTTTTTTAAAAATGTAGTTTAAAGCCTTCGGTTGGCTCCAAGAGCCACTTGATCTCATTCCTATCTCTCAGACCTTACCTGAGCCACTCTTCCCCCTCAGCAGGCATGTGCTCCCAGTGTCCTCGTGGTTTCCTCTGAAACGCTCAGATCTATGAATGGCCAGTTTACTTCCCACACTCAGTATTCAGCTAATACCACCTCAAAGAGCCTTCCTACCCTACCACTGCATTACCCCATGTCATCCCCTGTCATACTACCTTGGTCTAGTATCTGTTCCACTCTTCCACTATCTAAAGTTATCATAGTAATATTCCCTTATATTTGCCTAAAGAACAGTGGAATGATAAGCAGGAACTTTTTTTTTTTTTTCTTTTGGGGGGCCATACCCATGGCATAAGGAAGTTCCCAGACTAGGGGTCAAATCGGAGCTGCAGCTGCCAGCCTACACCACAGCCACAGCAACAATGGATCTGAGTTGCATCTGTGACCTACGCCATGACTTTCAGCAATGCCAGATCCTTAACCCATTGAGTGAGGCCAGGAATCAAACCTGTATCCTCACAGACACTATGTCAGGTTCTTAACCCGCTGAGCCACATCAGGAACTCTGGAACTGTTTTTTGGGGTTTGTTTCTTCGTTTGTTTGTTTGTTTTCTTGCTTTTTAGAGCCACACCCGAGGCATACGGAAGTTACCAGGCTAAGGGTCAAATCAGAGCTGTAGCTACTGGCCTATGCCACAGCCACAGCAATGCCAGATCCAAGCCAGGTCTACAACCTACACCACAGCTCTCAGCAGGGCCAGATCCCTGACCCACTGATGGAGGCCAGGGATTGAACCCTCATCTTCATGGATACTAGCCGGATTTGTTTTGGCTGAGCCACAAGGGAGCCCCCCCCTTTTTAATTGAAACATAGCTGGTTTATAATATTGTGTTAGATTCTCCTGTAAAACAAAGTGATTCAGCTATACATACATATATTCTTTTTTATTATTGGTTATTAGAAGATATCGAATATGGTTCCCTGTGCTATACCCTGCTGTTTATCTATTTTATATATAGTAGTTTGTATCTGCTAATCCCAAACTCCTAATTTACCCCTCCCCCATTTTCCCTTTGGTAACCTTAAGTTTGTTTTCTAAGTTTATGAGTCTGTTTTTGTTTTGTAAATAAGTCCATTTGTATCATATTTTAGATTCCACATATAAATGATATCATATATTTGTCTTTGACTTACTTCACTTAGCAGGATAATCTTTAGGTCACTAAAAAAAAAAATGATATAATGCCATTTGCAGCAACATGGATGGACCTAGGAGAATTGATTTTTTTTTTTTCATCTTTTCTAGAACGACACCCACAGCACATGGAGGTACCCAAGCTAGGGGTCTAATTGGAGCTGTAGCCACCAGCCTATGCCACAGCCACAGCAATGCGGGATCCAAGCTGCATCTGCAACCTACACCAGAGCTCACAGCAACTCCAGATCCTTAACCCACTGAGCGAGGCCAGGGATTGAACCCACAATCTCATAGTTCCTAGTCAGATTCGTTAACCACTGAGCCACAATGGGAACTCCCAGGATAACTGATTTTTTTAAACAGGTTACCAATAGGATGTGAGATTTATCTGTGTATGCCTTTTTCTATCATTTTAGTTTCTGAGCTGAATATATATATATATATATATATATATATATATATATATATGAATCTCCTGCTCAAAAAAATTAACTATATTTTAAAATTAAAAATTATTTATACATTCCTTTGTTATCTTTTTTTAAATTTTGAGTATAGTTGATTTACAATGTTATATTAGTTTCAGGTGTACAGTGAAGTGAATGAGTTATATATTACACATGCCCATTCTTTTTGCTATCTAATTTTCCAGAATGAAAGCTCTTCGAGAACTGGGACCTTGTTCACATAGTGTATGCCCAGCTCTGAAAATGTAATCAGGGCCCGTTAAATATGTGCTGAATAAGCAAATGCACCTACAGCAGGTACAATCAGCAAAGCCAGAAGTTGAACCTCTTCAGATTAAACTCGTGCTCCTCTCCTATGATGATCTCCTTTTTTAAAAATTGAAATATAGCTGGCATACAAGTATGTTAGTTGCAGGTATACTATATAATGAGTTGACATTTGCATACATTACAAAATCATCACCATGATAAGTCTAGTAATCATCTGTCCCCATATGAAGTTATTACTTCTATTTCTTATTCTGTATATTACATCCTGTGGCTCATTTTCAACTGGAGGTTTGTGCCTCTTAATTGCTCTCATTTATTTAGTCCACTCCCACCCCCAGCTCCTCTGCCAACCACTCAATTGTTCTCTGTATCTGAGTCTGTTCTCATTTCAGTTTGTTTGCTGTTTTTTGTTTTGTTTTGTTTTAGATTCCAAATATAAGTGAAATCAAAGAGCATTTGTTTTTCCCTGACTTAATTCATTGGCATAATAACCTCTAGATCCACCTATATTGTTGCAAAAGGCAAGGTTTCTCTTTTTTATGGCTGAATAATATTCCACTGTCTTCTTTATCCATTCATCTATTGAGGGACCCTGGGGTTGTTTCCATATTGTGGCTATTGTAAATTACGCTGCAGTGAACACTGCGGTGCTACCACTATCTTGCTGTTGCTGTATCTTCACTCTGTGTAGGAACTCTGCCATAGTCATACCCAACAGCTTCAACAGAGCCTTTTCTTCCTAAGGTCCTCTCCAAAATCCTCCACAGCTCCTCTCCTTTATCCTCTCTCCCACATCAAACCAATCTGCTCTCACCACTTCATCTACTACCTGCAAAAGAATGGTCATTTTTCAGACCTGACTTCTCTCACACTCCATACCCTCATTGCAACTGTCTGCTCTACCTTTTCTACGTGCCTGTTCAACCAATTCAATCTAGCTGGTCAAATGAGTTCTGCACTTCTCTACTTGGCTGCAGTGTGCAGCGGCTTGAAGCAGGATCTCAGTTCCCAGACCAGGAACTGAACTCAGGCTGCAGCGGTGAAAGCACTGAATCCTAACCAGTAGACCACCAGGGAACTTTCAGTGGACTCTTCTTTCTCAGTTACCTCAGAGGAAAACTTAAATCACTTCTCAAATCTTCATTTCTCTTTTTCAGTTTCCTTTCCCTCCTCCATCTAGGGTTTCCCTCAGGCACCAGGGGAACTCAGGACATCAGAAACAGTTCAGAGTCTACAATTCACAAGCTCTCTGATGAGATTACTTTATTTGCTCAATAGTTATGTAATAAGATAGAACTGACTTCTCTAGAATCAAACAGAATGAGGAGTGAAGGAATCAGACCCATTTTTCTTACGAGATAAATCCCAAGCTATGTGTCCGTAAAGAAAGTTGGAGGAGGGAGTTCCTTTCATGGCTCAGCGGTTAAGGAACTCGACTAAGATCCATGAGGATGCGGGTTCGATCCCTGGCCTCGCTCAGTGGGTTAAGGATCCAGCGTTGCGGAGAGCTGTGGTTTAGGTTGCAGACGAGGCTCAGATTCTGAATTTCTGTGGCTGTGGTGTAGGCCAGCAGCTGTAGCTCCGATTTGACCCGTAGCCTGGGAACCTCCATACGCCACAGGTGCGGCCCTAAAAAGGAGTGAAGGAAAGAGAGAGAAAGAAAGGAAGGAGGGAAAGGAGAAAGTTGGAGCAGCATGGTACTTCTTTAAAGTCCTATTAAGAAAGAAAGGTCAATACCCAGCCCTAATGAGAAGGGAGGGTCAGACCACAGTTAATGCAAAAGGAGTTTGCAAACCTGAGGAGAAAACACAGCTTACAGCAGCTTGAGCTGAGAGAGGTCAATCTGCAAATTATTGAAAAGTGAAAACAGTTGAAGGTTTCACATAATTAAGTGACTGGCTCTCCTGAAGTCTTGACCATCAGAAAGAAACCTCAGGTGAGCTCTAAAGCAGTGGTCCTCAAAGTGTGATCCACAGACCCTGAGGGAACCCTGAGATCCTTTGAAGGGTTCCACTAGGTGCGACTATTTTCTTTTTTTTTTTCTTTTTTTGGAGGGGGGAGCCACACCTGTGAAACACAGAGGTTCCCAGGCAAGGGGTCCAATTGGAGCTACAGCCACCAGCCACAGCCACATCAGATCCGAGCAGCATCTATGACCTATACCACAGCTCACATCAATGCCAGATCCTTAACCCACTGAGCGAGGCCAGGGATCGAACCAGCAACCTCACAGTTCCTAGTCAGATTTGTTTCTGCTGTGCCACGACAGGAACTCCTGAAACTATTTTCATAACAAAACTCAGATGTGATTCGCCTTTTTTATTGTGCCGGCCTTTCCATTGATGGTGCAAAAGCAGTGGTGGATCAAACTGCTGGTTCCTGAACAAGAGTCCAGACAATGGTGAGATTCTTCACCACCACACACTTCTTCACTGCACAGTGAAAGAAGAAATGCCAGCTTTACCTAAGAATGATGTCCTTGATGGAGTTCCCATCGTGGCTCAGTGGTTAACGAACCTGACTAGTATCCATAAAGACAAAGGTTAGATCTCTGACCTCGCTCAGTGGGTTAACGCTCTGGCGTTGCTGTGAGCTGTAGTGTAGGCTGCAGACGGGGCTCGAATCTGACATTGCTATGTGCTCCGCTTTGACCCCCAGCCTGGGAACCTCCATTTGCTGCAGGTACAGCCCTAAAAAAGACAGAAGACAAAGAAAAAAAAAAAAAAAAGTCCTTGATGATGCAGTAAAAATTAAATCTCAATCCTCAAGCACATCTTTTTAATATTCTGTGTAACACAGGGAGAAGTATATAAAACAGAAGATGATGGACGTTTTGTAAGACACTTGTGTGATTGTTTGAATTGCAAAATTTTTGGGGGAACATGATGTTTGCTTGAAAGAATGAAGGACACAAGTGATGGTTATTCAGACTTTGATACTTGGCAGCCATGCTCTACAAAATGAAACAGAGCAAGCCTGTCACTTCAAGGAAAACAACTGACAGTAATTGTTGCCAATGATAAAAATTTGAGCTTCCAAGAGAAATCAGAATGTTGGCAAAATTGTATCTGCCACCATGAGCTTGTCAGCTTCCCAAAACTTAACCATTTTTTTGATGACAGTGTGGTAATTTTTTTTATATTGTATAATAAAATGTGGGAACATTTGGAAGATCTACATAGTTCAATGAATTCAATTATTTCCCAAATACCTTTCACCCAACGTCACAGAATCATGCATGGGTAAAAGATCTGGTCAAAGTCAGAAGTGTAGAGGCGAAGACCAATATATTCTGCTGTAACAAAGTATGAAAAGTTCACCGATGATATTTCAAATTCCACATTTTAGCTAACCTTCACAAAACCATCCCTTGTTAATTTCTGCGTGGTACCAAAGAATACCCCACTATTATCGGAAAAAGCTATAGAAATACTCTCCCTTTTCCAACTAATTATCTATGTGAGGCTGGATTTTCCTCATAATTCATCAAAACAATATACTGAACCGAATGAATGTAGATATGGAAATCCAGCTGTCTTCTAATAAGCCAAACATTAATGAGATTCTTAAAAACAGTGCCACTCTTCTCACTAATCTTTTTACAATAGTGTTTCTCTTTTTAAAAAATGCTGTTTATGTTTACTTCTAAGAAGTTTATTCTTACTCCTAAACGAAAATAAATACTTCAATTTCTAATATGGAGTAGATACATATCCTACATTAAAAAACATAAGGAGTTCCCGTTGTGGCTCAGTGGTAACGAACCCAATTAGCATCCATGAGGATGCGGGTTCAACCCCTAGCCCCGCTCAGTGGTTTAAGGATCCTGTGTAGGCTGCAGACATGGCTCAGATCTGGCATTGCTATGACTGTGGCATAGGCCGGCAGCTGCAGCTCCGATTCAACCCCTAGCCTAGGAAACTTCCATATGCCACAGGTGCATCCCTAAAAAAAGAAAACAAACAAACAAAAAAACATACTGAAGACCCCAACAAGCTTTTCAAGTATCTATAAGAGACCAAAAAGCCTGAATATATAATACCACTGCCTATTGAGGATATCTATGACGCTCCTAAGGACAAGGCCATTTGCATTTCAGGGCCCAAGAGAAATCAGCACTCTCAGCATTTTTTCCAAAAATGCCAGGTCTGGCTTCCCAGTTCTGCCAGAAGAGAGGGTAAGAAGTTAGGGGCACTAAAGAAAAATTTTCTCTGCATTTCACTGACAGATCAAAACATCTGATTCCATGCTAAAATCCAGGAAGCCTATGACCAGACAATTCTAAGGTCCTAAAGGGAATCTAGCAAGAAAGCTAAACCCAACTCCACATTTTCAGTAGCAGATTCTGAAGTTAAAAGTTCATTGAGGAGTTCCCGTCGTGGCTCAGTGGTTAACGAATCCAACTAGGAACCATGAGGTTGCAGGTTCAATCCCTGGCCGCACTCAGTGGGTTAAGGATCTGGTGTTGTGGTGAGCTGTGGTGTAGGTCGAAGACGCTGCTCGGATCCTGAGTTGCTGTGACCCTGGCAGAGACCGGCGGCTACAGCTCTGATTAGACACCTATCCTGGGGACCTCCACATGCCGCAGGTGCGGCCCTAGAAAAAACAAAAAACAAACAAAAAAGTTCACTGAGACAATTTTTCAGCAAGTGACAGCTTTTCATTTACATACTCATTTTTGGATTTGGTTATAAATATGCTGCCTCTTTCCCTATCTTTCAAAGGAGGTGCTCCTCTGTGCTCAGTCTTCTCCCTTTGCCTGGCACATTAGAAAGTGCTCAATAAATAGCAGCTGCAATTATTAACACAAACTCTCCCAGAGCAACCTCTTCTGTCTCATAGCCTCAACTTTCGACCATCACTCAGACCTTACAGAACAACCTTCCAGGCCTTTCTACCTGGATATGCCGCAGGAACCTCAACGCAGCAAGTCCAACTGCTGTATCTCCTCAAAGCTGTGCCTCCTCCTAGTACTTCTTCCTGCATTACTACCCAGTTGATCACTGAAGTCAGAAACCTAGGATCTTTCCAGATGCTCCTTGTCCTACTCTCCCTACATCTACTCTGCCACCAGGTTTTGTCCTCTACCATTGTTAATATCTCTCTAAATCCTCTCCCCCACTGCAATCACCATCAAGCCCTCATCATCTCTAGTTCTCATTGGCTCCCTGCCTTCAGTCTAAAACCTTTCCTATCTGACCCTACCTGGACACTGCAGTAATCTCAAACACAAATCTGATGTTACTTTCCTGCCAATTATCTTTCCATGGTTTTCCTGCAACATACTCTTCAAATGATCTTACTCATGTACCCCCCCCAAGAATTTGTAAAACCATGCATTCCTTGCACCCTTAAAGTTGAACATTTTCAAGACAAGTTTAAACAAGTTTATCCTTTTGTTAAGAGGAGGTAGAAAATACTAAACATTTTATAGAAAGAACTAAGAACTAAGTTAAGGATTAACTGTCATTGAAATAAACATTTCATGATTTGATTTGATAGTGAGTTTTAATTATCTTATTTATTAACACACATCTAAAATAAAGCTCTTTTAAAAATTTTTATGTCAGTTTTATCCAATAGAGCTTGAAAAAAATCTGTGGTCCCAAGAAACGTTTTAGTCACAGAAAATCCCAACAAGGAACAAGCTTCACCCTAACAGCTCTGTATATGGCACAGGGGAACACAGCAAGTCTTCTGAGTTTTGTTTGTTTGTTTGTTTGTATTTTGCTTTTTAGGGCTGCACCTGCAGCATATGAAAGTTTCCAGGCTAGGGGTCAAATCAGCTGCTGGCCACAGCCACAGCAACTCGGGATCAGAGCCACGTCTTCGACCTACACCACAGCTCACGGCAACAGTGGATCCTTAACCCACTGAGCAAGGCCAGGGATCAAACCCAAACCCTCATAGATGGATACTAGTCAGATTCGTTTCTGACTAGTTTCAGATGTGCCACAACAGGAACTCCCAAGCCTTCTGAGTTGCTGAGGTAATTTAATCCCAAAGGAGGCCTCCCTGAAATTAGTATGCCCCAAATATTCCGTTTCCCAAGCTGAGGTTTATATACCCACAATAATACACTACAGTAAAATTTGGGAACATGAGGTATGTGACAGTCCCCACTCCTTTTTTTTGTAAGGTTAGTTTTAGAAGAGTTCATTGGAACTGGAAATTGGACATATGGAAATTGACTCTTCTAAAGCTATATATGCACAGGTATCCCTTGGAAGTTCTGGGCCCCTAAATACCCTGCTAAAAAACCACTGCTCAGGAGGATCGAGTTCTAACTCTAGTGAAACACCCAAATCCCTTTGTGACAGAACCCCTATTAATTTCCCTCCTCCTATTTCTCCCTGGATGGCTGCCTCCACACCCAGCTCAAGTCTGTCAACCTGTTTCCAGTTCTCTTTCCAAACCTTGCTGTATCTTTACTAATGTTACAATGTATCTGGAATGTCTCAGCACTTCTTCATTCCCAGACAACACTTGATAATTTTTCAAGGCTCCATTCAGTCCAATGGGCACCAAGGGGGTGGTTTCTATGCACAGAGCCTCAGTATTTACTGCAAGATACGAAGGATGGGATACAAAGGTCTGCCAATACGTGTTAACTGTCTAAATCAACAGGTGATGAAGTTAAAGATGGGGTCTAAAGTATGAGACACCAGAGATAACTCCCTTAGGAAGGAAGGATTAAAACATTTCCTAGATCCGGAATAGGACTGTGAAGACCAGGGAATGGGGATAATAGTTTTCCAAGTGAAAACTATTAAATATTCTTCTAATGTTCTATCAGAACACATACCACATAATGTGGCAAATGCTGTTTACTTGATCAAAATCTCCCCTAGACTATAAACTGAAAACACGCCTGCCTCGTTCACCACTGCATCCCCAGTACCTTCCATAGTGCTCTGTCTCATCAAATATTTGTCGATGTTTATTAGAAACTGTTGAATGATTTAATGAAATAATGGATGGATACATGAAAAGTTAAATTCCACAGCATCTCGCATCTTGTTTGAACCTCTACAGTTTAGGAGAGTACTTCTCTAGAGAGAGTGAAGATGGGGCAGTTAAAAAGTGGATATCCATATTAAATTTAGCCATGAGGCCTGAGAGGAGCTTGGGCTCACACTGAAGCGAAGAGAATTTAAACTGCAGCGGGGCGGGAAAGAGGAGGCACGGAGGCCCCGGGTGAGGGGATGCTTCAGGGTTCTGGCACCCAGAGGCGGGGCGACCGAGTTCACTGGGCGTGGCAGGGGAGGGAGAGGAGGGGGCGGGGAGGGGAGAAGGGTTCCGAAGAGGCGCGAAGTCCAGGCGGGGTAGGAGGCCGAGGCCGCCCCTTACCTCCCAGGGGATGGAGAGGTGGCAGGCAGGAAGCAGGACTGGGGCAGGAGCGGCCGGAGGGCTAGGGACCGCGTGAAAGAACCCGGGCAGAGGGAAGGGCGGGAGAGCCGGGCCGGCGGAGGGTCGTTCCCCGCCTCCGCGGCCACACTCACCCAGCGGACTCAGCTTCGCCCAGGCCGGGCGCCGGCTCCGCGTCGCTTCCTCCCTTGGCCTGCTGGGCAGGCAGGCGGCCTCAGGCGCCCCTAGCAACCACGCACGGCCACGCGACCCGCGCTCTCAGCCGCCGGCGCCGCTGCCGCCACCACGCACTGCGCGCGCCCCCAGCGGACGAACTGAGGGCCTGAAGGGGCGATCGCGGCAGGAGAGGCAAGCGCGGGGAATCTCGGGGACTGTGGGGCTTGGCAGGGCCGGCCGGCTCAGGGCTCGCGCACGCGCAGTCCCTTCAATGCGGTGGGCCCCACAGAGCGGAATTCTGGGAGGTGTAGTCCGAGATTAAATCCCTGAAAGGTTGGCTACGTTCTGGCATTCCAGGACCCTCTAACCTGATTCTATCTAACCTCAATGACTCTTCCTTTGGCCGGGCCTTGATTCGCTCCTCTAAAATCAAAGAGCCCAGGCTTTATTAAAGAAATTTTTTGTAGTTCTTTCTAGTAAAAGCCTGTGAGTTTGATCCCAGGAAAGGAGAGCTCGTCAGATCCACAATACTTTCCTCAATCCACCTTCCCTTAACCCCAATCCACCTGGCGGCTACAATTCCAACCACTTGCTCTCTGGGCTTTAAGTGTGAGCTTTAGGAAACACTGACTCAGTTATCTCCGCAGGCAAGACTGTGACTGTTCCCTCAGTTTCAGATGTCCCTAGACCTGATGGATTTGGCGATCTCAAGAGAGCTGGAAGGTGAAAAGAGCTTCTCTAAATAGTTGGCTACAGAAAAAAAGGGGGACAACTAATGAAAACAATCTGGACCAGAGCAAAGATGCTTAATAACTGATTTAGGCAACAGTCATTGATAGATGCTAAAATCATTAGAGGATTGATGAATTTTACACAGAAAGGATATTTGCCATCACTTGTATATTTTAATCAGTCTTAGATCATGAAACGTGGGACAGCTATAAATTATGTCTCCTGACAGTAATGCAATTTGAACTACACAGTAATATTTAGGAAGCAGTGTATTTTTGTCTAAAAATTAGTTGAATCTGAATCTAATCAAGCTTTTTGCTCCAACTTCCAGTTTATCAGAAATAAAGGAAAACATCACATCAGAAGAAAATAACCTGACAAATCCAGAATGTGGGCCAATGTATAGAGGAATGGCCTTGTTCTTCAACAATTTCAGGTGACGTGTTCTATATAATAGACTTAGAGCTTGTTTAGATCCTGATTCAAACAAACCCACTGAAAAAAGATATTTTTGAGGTGACAGAGAAATCTGAATATGAACTGGAGACATTAAGAACATAGTATTAAGAAACGATAATTTTGTTAGTTATTATAGTATACTGAATGGTGACACCCCCCAAAAATATATATATCTTTTTTTTTTTTTTTTTGGTCTTTTTGCCTTTTCTGGGGCCGCTCCCACGGCATATGGAGGTTCCCAGGCTAGGGGTCTAATGGGAGCTGTAGCCGCTGGCCTACGCCACAGCCACAGCAACACCAGATCCAAACAGAATCTTCGACCTACACCACAGCTCACAGCAATGCCGGATCCTTAACCCACTAGAACCTCGTGGTTCCTAGTCGGATTCGTTAACCACTGTTAACCACTGAGCCACAACGGGAACTCCAATATATATCTTTTTCTTAATTCCAGGAACCTGTAACTCTTACTTTATATGGCAAAATATGTGATTGAGGATTTTGACAGGATGGTTTTGAAAGGATTAAGGACATTTCCTTGATTATCTGAGTGGGCCCGCTAAATCCAATAACAAGTGTCCCTAGTGAGGCAGAGGGAGATGGAACAGACACAGAGAAGACAGAAAAGAGGAAGGGGCAACGTGACCGAGGAGGTAGAGATCAGAGTGATGTGGATACAAGCCAAGGAATGCCTGGGGCCACCAGAAGGTGGAAGAGGCAAGAATGGATTCTTCCTTAGAACCTCCAGAGGGAATGAGATTCTTCAGACAGGCTCATTTCGGAATTCTGCCTTCCAGAACTGTGAGAGCATTTCTGTAGTTTTAAGTTACTAAATTTGTGGTAATTTCTTGTGGTAGCCACAGGATATTTTAACATTTGGGTTATTTAAGACAATACCCTCCTTGGAGTTCCTGTCGTGGCTCAGCAGTTAACGAACCCAACTAGTATCCATGAGGATGCAGGTTTGATCCCTGGCCTTGCTCAGTGGATTAAGGATCTGGCATTGCTGTGGCTGTGGTGTAGGCCGGCAGCTACAGCTCCGATTTGACCCCTAGCCTGGGACCCTCCATGTGCCACAGGTGTGGCCCTAAAAAGACAAAAAAAAAAAAAAAAAGTATCCTTATTTTTCACAGACACTTTAAGGTATTAAATGACATGATACCAGGAGTTTGCTTTTGCTTTAAAATAAACACCTCAGTAACAACAAGCACACCCAGCACCCAGGTCTTCATTTCTCCCCCCACCTTTTCTTTTTTTTTTTTTTTTTTCCCATGCTTGCAGCATGTGGAAGTTCCAGGGCCCCAGCTATGAACTGAGGCAGCCATGACAATGCTGGATCCTTAACCCGCTGCATCACAGGAAACTCCCAGGTCTTAGTTTCACATACCATTCTCCATTATAAGCAATCAGGGCTCCTTAGAGAAATGGCTGCTTCTAGGACTAGGGCAGGAAATACACAAAATGATCCTGAAGCATCTTCTAGTGCCGGAAAGAAAGTGTTCCTAAAACACAAACAACCACAAACAAAACAAATTGGTGGGAGTATGTCACAGGAGCTTACTGAAAGAACTCCAATGACCAAAGCTGGAACAATTTTAGCAATAAAATTACAGTCCAAAGTATAAAACAAATATTCATGAGTCCATGATATAAATGGTTGAATATGTTCACAAATCTGATAAAGAGACAAATCTCCTGGAGTTCCCGTCATGGCACAGTGGTTAACGGATCCAACTAGGAACCATGAGGTTGCGGGTTCGATCCCTGCCCTTGCTCAGTGGGTTAAGGATCCAGCATTGTCATGAGCTGTGGTGTGGGTTGCAGATGTGTCTCGGATCCCTCGTTGCTGTGGCTGTGGCGTAGGCCAGTGGCCATAGCTCCGATTAGACCCCTAGCCTGGGAACCTCCATATGCCGTGGGAGTGGCCCCAGAAAAGACAAAAAGACAAAAAAGAGAGAGAGAGACAAATCTCCTACGCACAAAACTTCTGAAAAAATTATGTAGATAGAGACACAGCCCTAAAGGAGGGGGAGCATAAGCCCCCATTCCTTACGTTTGGGCTGTGCAGAGTGACTTCTTTCCAAAGAGCAGAGTATGGAAAGGGAGATGGAGTGGGACAAAAGGAGTAAGAGTACAAAAATATGACAAACATCACTTCAGCCAGGTGATCAAGGTCAACCTCAAGTCAGAAATCATATGCCCTTGAAATGTGAAAAAAAAAAAATATGGCATTTTAGGGAGTTCCCACTGTGGCTCAACAGTAATGAAACTGACTAGTGTCTATGAAGATGCAGGTTCAATCCTTGGCCTCACTCAGTGGGTCAAGGATCTGGCATTGCTATGAGTTGTTTCTGTGAGCTGTGGTGTTGGTCGCAGACACAGCTCGGATCTGGCGTTGCTGTGGCTGTGGTGTAGGCCAGTGGCTGTAGCTCTGATTCTGCCCCTAGCCTGAGAACTTCCATATGCTGTACCTTTAGCCCTAAAGAAAAAAGAAAGAAAAAAAATGCATTTTACTTTTGTAATTTTCCTCCCCCGAGCCTGTAATTCCAGTCTAGTCATGAGAAACATCAGGTAAATTCCAGTAAGGGCCATCCTACAAAATACCTGACTAGTACTTCTCAAAATTATCAAGGGCATCAACAATAAGAAATTTCTGTTCTGGAGTTCCTGTTGTGGCTTAGCAGATTAAGAACCCAACTAGTATCCACGAGAATACGGGTATGATCCCTGGCCTTGCTCAGTGGGTTAAGGATGCAGCGTTGCCACAAGCTGCAGTGTAGGTTGCAGATGTGGCTTGGATCTGATGTTGCCATGGCTGTAGCATACACATATGCTGCAGCTTCGGCCCTAAAAAAAGCTTCTGAGGAAAGGTTACAGCCAGAGAAGTCCAAGAAACAACTAAATGTAATATGTATGAGATCTTGGAGCGGAAAAAGGACATTAGGTAAGAATTGAGGAGATCCGAATAAAACACAGATTTTAGTTGATAATACAGTTCACCCTTGAACAATACAGGTTTAAACTACATGGATCCATTTATATGCAATTTTTTTTCGATAAATACATAATACAGTACTACACAATCCACAGTTAGTTGAGTCCTCAGATATGGAGGATTGACTGTAAAGATACACTTGGATTTTCAGTTGGGAGGGGGTCAGTGCCCCTAACCCCCATGTTGTTCAGGGATCAACTATACATCAATACTGGTTCGCCATTTGTAATGAATGTATCATAGTAAGGTAAGATGGTAATAATAAGGGAAATTGTGTGCAGGGGCAAGGTATATATAATTTTCTGTACTATCTGCTCAATTGTTCTATAAATCTAAAGCTGTTCTAAAATACAAATTTTAGTTAAAAATAAAATCCAGCCACAGAATCTGCCAAGCCCACCTTAACCAAGTGATCAGAGGTAACTTCATCAATACTAGGGAAAAGCAACATCATCAGCCTCCAGACATGATACTAAGAGGACACATCATGACTCTTTGTAGTGCTTCTGCCAAAAATGTATAACCTGAATCAAATCACACACACACAAATCAGATATACCCAAACATCAGGTATACTCAAATCATAAAGAAACATCAGAGTTCCCATCATGGCTCAGCAGTTAACAAACCCAACTAGTATCCATGAGGACATAGGTTCAATCCCTGACCTTGCTCAGTGGGTTAAGGATCCAGCGTTGCCGTGAGTTGTGGTGTAGGTCACCAACTCGGCTTGGATATGGCATGGCTATGGCTGTGATGTAGGCTGGCAGCTGTACCTCCGATTTGACCCCTAGCCTGGGAATCTCCATATGCCATGGGTGCAGCTCTAAAAGGCAAAAAACAAAAACAAACAAAAAAAACCTGGTATAAACAATATTATTGGAACCATTGGCAATATTTGAATATGGGCTGTAGATTAGCTAATAGTAATAAATCCATGTTGAATTTCCAGATTTCATTAATAATACTATGGTCATATAAGTAAATAGCCTTGATTTTTAAAAACAAGTATTTAAAAGTAAAGGGGCATGGTATTTATCATTTACTCTTGAATGGTTCAGAAAAATATGATAAAACCAATTGTGGCAAAATATTAACAGTTAGTAAAGGGTATGTGGGAATTCTTTGTATTCTTCTTACAACTTTTCTTTGAATTTTAAATGATCTCAGAAAAGATGCTTCTTTAAAACTATAGCAAGGACAGAGTTAAAAAGGGAAAAGGCAGAAGCAGTGTGACAAAATGTTGCTAACAGCTGAATTGGTGGCATCAGGGCATGGGGGCTTAGCATGCCATTCTCTCTACTTTTATATGTTTGAAAACTTTGAGCTCCTTCTCCCCTCTCCAAAAGCTGAAATACATAGACACTCATGTGGACACAAAACCAAACATGAGCCCAAATCCTCAAACCTTCCAGACATTCTCCAAATTCCAGGCACTACTCAGACTGTTCACTCCAAATTTTCTCAGCGCTTTGTGATAATTGCTGGATGTGAAACTGTTTACATATTTCTAATTGTTTAGATTGTATTCTCCCAAGGATGTACACATGTTTTCTTATTAGGCTTCCTCATAAAATGATTAACTATTATGTGATACAACACATAGTCTACAAAGTTTGGATGTAAATTTAATTTCTCTACATTAAATTGTTTATGTACCACATAAGATATTTCAAGCTAGAATTTAACAAATTAATTGGAAAAAAAGAATAATTCTTCTATGAGGTAATTTCCCCTAGTTTATCTTTTAGGAAAAAAATGCACATTTAAAAATCCAATAGTGGAGTTCCCGTCATGGCGCAGTGGAAATTAATCCGACTAAGAACCATGAGGTTGCAGGTTTGATCCCTGGCCTCACTTAGTGGGTTAAGGATCCGGTGTTGCCATGAGCTGTGGTGTAGGTCGCAGACACGGCTAGGATCCTGAGTTGCTGTGGCTGTGGCGTAGGCTGGCAGCTACAACTCCAATTAGACCCCTAGCCGGGGAACCTCCATGTGCCGCGGGTACGGCCCTAAAAAAGCAAAAAATAAATAAATAAATAAAACAAAACAAAAAAACAAAAATAATAAAAATACAATACTGTACATATTTGTCTTAATCTAGATTTGATCTAAATGAAGTATGGTGGTTTTGTTAAAAACAAAAACAAAAGTTTTGATTTGTTAGAAATATATACCAAAGTATTTATGGATAACATTATATGTTGCCCGGATTTGTTTTAAAATACTTGAGTAAAAGAAATATAGATATGATAGCTATTAGTTCAGTGAAGAGTTCCCTGAGCTAATCTTTCTCTACTTTTGTGTGCATTTGAAAATTTCCAACTTACAGACTTAACATGTTCAAAACTAAACCTGAATGTTCCCACCCACTAATAATCCACTAATAGTTCCATTTCAGTTAATAGCAGTTTCATTCTTCCAATTGCTCAGGCCACAAACCGTGGAGTTATCCTCGACTGCCTTCTTTTGTTATACCCTGCAATCCAATCAGTCAAGAAAATGGATGTGTTCCATGTTCAAAACACATTCAAAATCCGACTACTTAAAAAAATAAAAATAAAAAAATTAAAAAAACAAGAACAAATCTGACTGCTTCTCAGCACTCCTTGGGTACCACCCCTATCCAGGGTGCCGTTCTCTCTCATGTGGATTCTTACAATCACCTCCTAACTGTCCACCCTCCTTCCCTTCCTCCCCCACTCCTCACCGTCCATTCACAACACCAGAATGAAGAGCCAAAGGCAGATGACAGAACGCCTCTGATCAAAACTCTCCAGTGGATCCCTATTCTCTGTAAAGTACAAGGCCTTTGCCTGGTCCCCAATACCTACCTTCCTGTCCTCATTTCCTACTATTCTCCCCTTTCGTCAGTTCTTCCATCCAAACTGGCCTCCTCATAGCTTCTGAAACACTCCAGGTACACTCCCATCTCGGGGCCTCTGAAGATCACGCTTCATGCGTCGTGTTTTTCCTCGGAGCTGCATTGCTCTGTTCAAATGTCACCAAGTGAGGCCTACGCTGGCTATCCAGCTCAGCACTCCTCATCCCTCTTTCCCTGTGGTATGTTTCTCCAGAGCTTTTATCACTTTCTTACATACCACAGAGTTCAGTCATTTTAATAAGTTCACTGTTTCCCTGACCAGAAATGGAAACTCCGCGACAAAGAGGCACTGCTTTACCTCCAGTGCCTAGAATAGTATCTGGCATATAGACAGGACTCAATAAATTCGTTGAACTGAAATTAAAAAATCTGGATAGGAGGAAATTGTGATGGACTCTAGAAAAAAATGTTATTTTTAAAAATATAAACACAGTGGGCAATGAAGATGAGGATTAAATAAAATTCCTTTTAAAAATAAGGGCAGCTTACTTAAATTTTCATTTCTAAAACAAATGAAATTGGAAGAAGGATAAAAAGTAGACTCTCTACGTTATAGATGGAGAAATTAGGGCTCCAGGAAGCTTGTCACAGGCCATCCAGTGAGTAAAGGCTTAAGCTTTCCAGTATGGATTATGATTCTATCTAATGGACCTGTCAGCTGCCCCCCTCCCCTTATGGTAAACAGCACAGTCTCCATAAAGAGCCATTCTTCGAAGGCAGCTGGGTTTCCCCATACAGTGGAATGCCACCAAATGTTAAAACTAGTCACTAAGTTGGAAATTTGCAAAGCAATCCAGTTTACCCCTCTCTTTAATCCTATCCTTTCCTATTTCAGCTCCACCGGCCTTGGCTTGGAAGTACCACATGTAGCTCATCTGGGATGGAGGAAGCTGGAAGGCAGGAAAAGATATAAATAAGCTCCCAAACCAGGACCTTCTGTGAATAGGATCCCAGTGCTTCTGGCACCACCCAGCCACTCAGAGAAGCTGAACCTCCTGACCCTTTATCCTGAGAGCTCCACATGGGGTGAGGCACAGCTTTTATTACAAGACTTTATAAAGAGAACTACCAAGGGAAAAAAAAAAACAAAACAGGAGGAGGAAGAGGAGTGGGAAGAGGAGCAGTTGGAGGGAGAGGGGTAGAAGAGGAGAAGAAAGAAAGAAGGGGGGAAGGAGGAGAAATAAAAAGAAGGAAGGAAGGGAAGGAAAGGAAGGAGAGAAAATACCCTCCCCATCTCCTCACAGACGGGAATATGGGCTACAGGCTGGGGAGCCCTCCACAGCAGGGACTGATGGCATTTATTCCCGTAGCCCAGAGCTGAGGCAGGCTCTGTCTTCTTCAGAGTGCTGGGGCCAGTGCACTTAAAGCAAGAACCTGCTGGGACGATCACAGGAGCTCTGGAAGGAAGAGCTCTCTTAGGTAGATGTCTCCCTAAGGTCCAGGAGGCATGTCCCTGAGGTTAAAGGCACATTATTGGAGAAAAGAGCTCTGGAATCTCCTCTGGCACCAATAACAATGAAGTTTACTGGTTGAAAACATCCTGAATCTGGGAAAAGAAGGAGCTTTAGACATAAATCTCTTCTAGGTTCTCATCCTCAAATGAGTTGATTGGCAGCTTATCGCTCTCAGTCGCTTTAGCTCTCAGTTGAGTTGGTGGCTTGTAGAGTAAAAAAAAAGGAAGAGTTGGCAACCGCAGGGCAATGAAGGCTGGAGGGTGGACCCCAGGAATCTGAGATCACGTGCTGTGGGATGGCCTCAGGAGGTGAATTAGTTTCCTGCAGTGTTTGGCAGAGGCAGGCCTGGGACTGCTATGTGGCAGTAACTGATTCCCCAGAGAGAGCAAGGCTAATTTCTCACTGGCTCCCAGGGACACCAGCACCTGTGGGATAGAGAGAGATGACAGAACGTGACATGCAGAGGACTCTCATTTGGCCCAGCCACTCCCACTCCAGAGAAGGAAGAAAAAGAAAATGGGCTCTTGGGGACTCAAAATAGGTTGTGGTAGAAAAAGACAGACCTTGGAGACAGGAACCACCATTATCAGAGGTCTCCATCCATTCTCTTTGGTTACAGATCATGATACCAAGGCACCAAAGGACCCAAGCACTTGTCCTCAGGAGGAGGTAATGGATGCAGCAGTGAGAGCAAGCCAAAAGGTGTGATTCCCAGCCATGCATCCAGACCAGTGGGTCTGAACCTCATTACTACAAAGAGTCCTTTTTATTATTTCCCCACAGAGCTTGCTAGAAGATACTATATTACACATCATCACCATCCTGTCATAATTCCTCTTCTACATGAACCACCCAATGCTACCACATCTGAACTATTATAATTTGGAAGTTTAGCTTAATCATAGGTGGACTTATGGTTTTTCATTGGGCCGTTTATATACTGAATACTAAGCAGAAAAAACAAAAAAAACCCAGCAAAATAAAGCAGCGACTAAGAGCACGGGCTCTGGGAGTTCTCTTGTGGTGCACCAGGTTAAGGATCTAGCGTTGTCACACCCTACAGCTACTTGGGTTGCTGCTGTGGCACCAGTTCTATCGATCCCTGGCTCAAGAATTTCTGCATGCTAAACGCAAGGCCAAAAAGAAAAAAAAAAAAAAATTTAAGGAGTTCCCACTATGGCACAGAGGGTTAAGGATCTGGTGCTGTCTCTGAGACAGTGCAGGTTTGATCCCTGGCCTGGAGCAGTGGGTTAAGGACCTGGCATTGCAGCTTCAAGGATTCAGTCCTTGGCCCAGATGTCATATGCATGACCAAAAAAGAAAAAAGAAAAAAAAAAAAAAAAAGAGCATGGGCTCTGGTCTCAGACTCCCGAGTTCAAAACTCCAAAGCTACATATTAGCTTTGTAATCTGGACAAGTCATTAAATCTTTGTGCTTCAGTTTCATTGACTGCAAAATGCAGAGCATGGCTTAAATCAAGTAAGAAAGGTTAAGGGCTTAGCATGGTGCTTTTCACATGGTAAGCACTAAAAAAGATAGTTAGCACCATCGTGGCCCCCAAAACAAAACCACTTTAGACATCAACATCTCCTAGCCTGCCCTCACCTTCCTTGTGCACAGCCGCTAGCAAGAGGAACACTGGTCCTTGAAATTCCAGGCATTTCCTAGCCCACCAGACCCCTCTTCCAGGTCCCTTCCCTTCTGTAGGAGGGAGATGGTAGATGGAAAACTCATGTCCAAGACACAGCCTGTGGGTTTCCTATTCCCAGAGAGGGATACAGTTTGGGTTTGGGGATGTCCCAATTCCTTAAAGACTATCTCGGAAAAATGTTGTGAAAACCAGCCCATCATGGTGATTCCTAAGTCCCCTGGGGTGTACCTGATGGATGCAGGGCTCCTGTCGGAGGCTCCGGAGGGCAACGAGGGCAGCTTCCTTCACATTTGGCTGAGGGTCTCCACACGCCATCTCTAGGAGCCGCTGGGGTACTTGGCACTGTAACAGCTCCTCCCCCAACCCTTCGGGCCCTAAGTTGCCCAGAGCTGACACGGCATTGCGCCGGATACCAGCCTGAGGATCTCCAAGCAGCTGGGTCATACCAGGTACCGCGGCTGCCAGGGCAGGGCCCAGGGGACCAGCTTGGTAGGCTGCGTTGCCCACAGCAAAGCTGGCACTGCGCCGCACAGCAGGGTCCTTGTCTCCGAGCCCCAGCAGCAGGAGGTTGAGTAGTCCAGCCTGGCTCTGCAGGGCCCCACGCAGGGCCATGCTGTGCTGGAGCAGGTGTCCCAGGAGCCCATAAGTACGGGCCCGCACAGAATTCTCTGGGTGGCCCAGGAGGCTGCGCAGGGGCCGATAAGATTCATCGGAGCCAGCCAGCAGTTCTTGGATAAAGGACAAGTGGCTGGGGGACAGGACCCGGATGGTGTGGGCCAAGAGGGAGAGAAGGTCAGAGGTCAGGAGCGGCTGGTCCCCCAGGAGGGCTACCGAGAGGAAGGGGATGGTGGTTCTAGGGAAGGCAGCCACTGTGTTCACAAACTGGTTGAGAGAGGTGGGATCCGTGAGGGCCAGACGCGTGAGGAGACTGATGGGCAGCTCGACTTGTGTCAGTGGAAGACGGTGGCAGCAGACCTGTAGAAGGGGAAGGGAGAATACACTGCAGTCAGATAATGTGGAGCCCCAAACCTGGGGGCGGGAAAAGCCCAGCTCTGGTGAGAAGAGCACAGACAGCTGGAAGACCTGAGCCACAGCACTGAGACACCACGCGGAGCCCAGGAGATCAGGTCCTTCCCAAGTGCATGCCTTGCTCTGCAAGGGCTCTGGCTCTCTGCTTTCAGAGACCCACTCAGTCCTTAATGCCAACAATGGTGAGAGAAGTGATTGTTGGCTGAGGAGCTGAGTCTCCAGTGCCTAGACTAGGATGTCCACCCCACTGGGCTGCAAGAGAATCCAGACAGGGGACTGATGGAGAGAGGAGGCACCAGCCCATTGCCCACCACGTGCCTCTGCTCAGGCCTGAATGCTTTCTCTACTCAAACTCTTAGGTCAAGCCAGACACTGCACTCTTACAAGGGCCTGCGAGAGCCCTGGAGCTGTCGGGAAGTGAATTAGAATACCAAGACTGGCCATCTTCCTCTCCCACCTTCCTGCCCAGGCAGCTTCCCAAGTACCTGCAGCAGGTGGGCTGTGACTTCTGAGGCTGTGAGGTCAGCCAGGACACCGTCGAGGAGGTCAGCATCCACGTCCAGGGCAAAGGGGAAGCAGAAGAGCTGGCAGACAGAGAGCACCACGACGGGGAGAAACTCACACCCCTGAGGCCTATGGAGGGGAGTGGAGCAGGATACACTCCGTCTGGCTCACCCACTCTAGTGTTCTTCCCCCAGGCATCTCAAATACCCTCGTCCAGCTCTCCTTGCCCAAGCTAAGCAGTCCCATTCCTTGCTTCATAGCTCAAGCTGCCAGCTCTCTCTCCTGCCTTCCCCTCCTCCTGGCCCCAAGTGCAAACTCTTAACTTTCTGGTCTCCCTCCTCTTGCTCCAACTCACGCCTGGCCCAGCTGATGCAGGAAGCTGGGCGAAAGCAGATGCTTCAGGGTGGACATGAGGATACTTCCACGCTCAGACAGGTGGCTCAGGCATAACTGGGGCTCCTGGGCAAAGGTGGCCACGGCCAGGCTCAGCAGGGCTGCCATGCCTGGAAACGCCGAGAATGGAGACCCAGTGGAGCAGGCAAGAGGCCCAGACGTCCCTGCTCCCCCTGGCTCTCAGGACCACCACCTGTTCAGTCCCTCCCTGTCCCTGAGCAGCTCCAGCACAGACTCTGCCATCCTTTCTTTAGGCAGCAGCGGCGGCAGCAATCTCCATGGGCTACCCGGGTTCTAGGCTTGAAGAGGGATCAATCCAGTGGCCCCACAAAAGGGCCATGCTGTTGGCACAATACCTTGGGGTGAGATCAGGGTCCAGTCTGGCTCTGGGCTTTGTGGACTGGACAGTGACGGCTCCTCTTCCGGTGCAGATGCCTCTCCGGGGAGCCTCAGAGCCATGGCGAAGCGGTGCCAAAGGACAGTCCACATTTCTGAGCCAGCCACGTCCCTTATCAGATCACCCTTCCCTGGCTAGAGACACAATTGAAAGAGCACAAAGGGAGAGGTCAAAGTCGGGAGTTACAGATGCCTTTTTTCACTCTTGTCCCCGACCTACAAGGAAGGGGAATCCCAGAGGATTCCTTCTGTTTTCCCACTTAGGAGTCCCCTGTTGTCTTAGTTCCCTTTCTTATCACATCTTAACTCCATGATCTCTCCCTTTTTTTTTGTTTTGTTTTGTTTTTTTTGTTTTTGGGGAGCCACACCTGCAGCATATAGAAGTTCCCAGGCTAGAGTTCGAATTGGAGGTACAGCTGCCGACCTACGCCAGAGCCACAGAAACATGGGATCCGAGCCCCATCTGTGACCTAACCACAGCTCATGGCAATGCCAGATCTTTAACCCACTGAGTGAGGTCAGGGATCAAACCTGCATCCTCATGGATACTAGTCAGATTCATTACCGCTGAGCCACAATGGGAAATCCCTTTTAACCCTTGTGTATGTCTAGTGGGAAGCAGGGAATTAGTTTTTCTTCCCACTGAATCCCAGGGATGCAGCTGAATGGCTCCCTTTAAAGGGTCCCTATTGAGGGTAGGTGGGCCCAGTCTAAGGTCATCACAGGGACAGCAGTTTGAGAGGAGAGGTGACTGTACTGCTTCTTCATCCTTATTGGCCGGTAGTTCTCCAAACGCCTAGTTTCTCTCTTTTTCCTTCCCATCCATCCATCCTTACTTCCCATGCAGCTGTACCTGGGTGAGCAGCTGCAGCAGAAGGATGAGGAGGCCGTCGTAGAATCCACAGCCACCGGGGGGAGTCAGCCGGACCTGTCGGAGAGAAAGTCAGGGAGAGAGCAGATCCCAGAGAGGGGTGAGGTGACCGCATCGACCTGTACACCCAATTCCGAGCCAGGCAGAGTTCTTCTGAGGCCTGGTGCAGTGGAGAGTTCTTTTGGACTTAGGAGTCTTGATTCCTGCCTATTCATTCAATGACTAACTCTGTCCTAAAGACACACAGTCTAGCAGGATAAGCAGCCACTGAAATAATCATAGGTTAGGAAAATACTTGCTAAAGAAGAAGCTGAGGAATTCCCACTGTGGCAAATGGGATTGGTGTGTCTTGGGAGCTCTGGGATGGGGATTCGATCCCTGGCTCAGCACGGTGGCTTAAGGATCCAGCGTTGCCACAGCTGCAGTTTCAATCTCGATCTGACCCCTAGGCTCGGGAATTCCATACACCATGGGGTGGCCAGAAAAGAAAAAAAAAAAAAAGAAGAAGAAGAAGTAGCAGCAGCCAAGAAGTAGTGGGGTGAATTGCAGAGAGTGCCTAGCTCTGCCTCCTGGAGGTAGGAAACTGATGGAATGAAAAGTTTAAAAGGTAGACAAGGAGGAGTTCCCGTTGTGGCTCAGCAATAACAAACCCAACTAATATCCATGAGGATGCAGGTTCAATCCCTGGCGTCACTCAGTGGGTGAAGGATGTGTTGCCGTGAGCTGTGGTGTGGGTCCAAGAGACAGCTTGCATCTGGCGTTGCTGGGACTGTGGTGGAAACTTCCTTATGCCATGGGTGCAGCCCTAAAAAGATGCGGGGGGGGAGAAAAAAGGCAGACAAGGAAGGGAGAACGTTCTGAGTAGCAGTCCTAGCTTTTACAAAGCAGGTCATGAAGGCTACAGTGAATTTTGGAAATAGTCATTTTTTTTGGTAGAGCAGGATTAGAGTCCAGGAGTAACAGATGAACTGTGAGCAGTCTGCTAACCAATTGAGACTTTACCCCAGAAACAGTGGGATGCCACAGAGGATTCCACAGGGGCAAGATTTTTTGTCTCCCTTTTTCACTGCTGCATTCTCGGAGACTAGACTAGCACCTGCGACTCCACATATCTTTTTTGTGTGAAGTAATTACGAGTTGAACAAATGAGCAGATCTTCCTTTAACAAAGCTCTGTCTGATGGAGCGAAGGAAAGAGACTAGAGAGAGGCTGGAGGAGAGATTCTTCAGGAGGTAAGTGCCAAGTCGGAGAGAGATGATGCCTGCCTCGCTCTTCAGAGGTCCTGTGTGTTAACACGGAATCTAAAGCCCTGACGGTCTGGGCTCAGAGGGGTTTATTATCTGGGGGCAGAAGGCCAGGACAGGAAAGACTCCTTGAGTCTCTCACACTCCTTAGTTGACTCTAGGCTTGCTGGCATTGCAGTCTTTCCTCCCTGAACGCAGGCCTTATTTGACCCAGAGAAAACACATCTCTGCATCCCAGTGGACCTCACCTCCGCAGGGGCGGACAGGGCGTGTGTGGCTGCAGCCATCCACTCCGCAGGCTGGAGGTCCAAAGTCACCCCTTGCTGACCGAGCTGTCCCAACAGACAGGCTGCTGCGCTCTGTGGACAGTTAGACGAGGAGGAGGGAGGTTTACGTCTGTCCTGGTCCAGGAGAAGGCCTCACGAAGAGCTGCAAATGGGGAAAGGGCTCTCCTGCTCCCAGGAGGTGGGATGATGGGGTGAAAGGGGTGGAAGATGAAGGCTGAAAACTCACCACGAGAGAGACGACATGCGAATGGGTAAAGACAGGAGCGACCTCTGTGCCTAGCTTCTCCATTCTGGAAGGAGGAGATCCATTGAGGGATGCAGCGGTGTGAGGGGAGGCTTCTGAGTGGCCTGCCCTCTCGCCTAGGCTGCCGGTCTTCCTCCAGGGCACAAAGCTGGTGGGAATCTAGGTCTGTTCTTTGTAAAGTAAACCTGCACTCTCTATCCCGGTCCCTCCTAAGGACAGGCTGGAGGGTGCCACTCCCCTTATCCCATGTCATCCTGAGCTATGGGGGTGGAAGATTTCAGTGGAGAGACTCTATGACTCACCCAGAAGGCAGATCTTGGAGGCGAAGGACAAGAAGGGAGAGGAGGTAGAGTGTCACTTCAGTAGACTCTTCCCAATCCACCACCTTAACCTACAAAGGCCAACGCTGGTAAGTCAGCTATACTCCAATACATTTTTTTTTAAGTTCATCGTTATTTGGAAGAAAAAAAAAACCTACAAAGGAAACCCAAGCTATCAGAGCAACCTCTGATTGAAATGATGGAACCCCCATGAGATGCCTACTTGCGCTGCTAGCCTACCTTGCTCTGGACCAGCTTCAACAGTGACCCCAAGGCCAGGGGCTCTTGCCCAAGAAGACGGCACAGGCGTTCACTGACGTGGCAGCAGGAATAGAGAACCTACAGGGTGTAGGAAGGAGTCTGTCAGGGGTGCAGAGCAGCCCTTGGGCTCCTGGATTGGGAGGCTCAGCTGAAAGCAGGCTGGCCTCTCAGCAGAGCTAGTATCCACAACTAGGGGTGTTAGAGAAATTCAGACCACTTCTGCCTCTTGGTGGAAGATTATGAGATGCACATATGTCTCAGTTTTGGTGAAGAGTGCGTAATGGTGGGGCCATCTCAGTTGAAAAGATTTAGAAGCAGAAAGGGGTCCTCCAAGGGGGTCTCTCCTCTCTCTTAGTCCCCCCTGCGCTCTCTCAGCCCTGCGAGTTAGAAGGGAATCTGAAGCACAGGGGTTATGGGCAGGTGGTACCTTGAGAAGGTGAAGGCACAGGATGGGATGCTCTAGACCAGAGATGAGGGAGGACCTCAGTGGGTTGCTATCTTCGGTGAGCTGATTTGCCAGATGCCGAGAGACCTGTGGGGACATAACTGAAGACTCAATCTCACTCCCATTATTCCAGTTCTACTCCTCTCATATCTCCAACTAATGGGGACTCCCAAGCCTTCCTTGCCAGACACTCTTCCCCAGGTTCCCCAGGAACTTCAGACTCCATTCTGAGGTCCCATAGGAATTTCAGACTCTAGTCTTCATGGCCAGTGGAGAACCAAAAAGCAAAGCTTAGTTAAGTTCCACCATAGGCAGATACAGAGGAAAGTGTTGTCAGCCAAAGGGGAGCAGGAAATCTGAATCTTGAACCCTTGAAGAAGCATCCCAGGTGGCTTCAGATCAGCTACCCCATCACATGGACAGTTTGTCACTGAGCTCTCTAATTAGCTGGCCAAGGGCTCTGGGATCTTGGCTACATCCTGTTCTGCAAGTGGTCCAAACCTAGTGGGAGCATCTATTTCTGGAAGTACTGAACAAAGAGACGCATAAAAGCTTGTTTTTCTGCCTTTCCAAGAAAACAAGTCACCCCCCCGCCCCGCCGCAAACTTCAGTAACAGAGATGATGGGAACAAGAAAATGTAGCTCAGACCTGCTCCTTGGCTTCCCAGCAGTCAGGCAGCCCCACCGGAGGAGTGCATATGGCTGCCAGCGCCAAGGAAATGGCTCCAGGCAGATCCTCGCTCTGCTCCCGCAGGGGCTGGCTCACCTGGGGGGCTCCTGCGGAGAAAGGCAAAGAGTCTGGTTGTTTCTCTCAGATTCCTCATTCATTCAGTTCACAGTTATTTAATGCTCACTTAATGCCAGGCACTACCCTGGGCAATGGCAGGGGAATGAGCAAAGCTGGACCTCCTCCACGAGTAGGTCAAGAGAACCCCTCCCCACTCCAGTACCTGGGGGGGTGTGGAAAGGGAGCTGTGGGACTGTCAAGCCATGGAGGAGCCCGTCCAACACAGCCCGCTGCGTCGTCAGCAGGCTGGAGTAGAAGGCTTTGGAGATGGTCCGGCTGTTCCCATCCATGGCTTCACACAGCACAGTAAAGCACTAAGGGAGACAGAGGCAGGTGAACATTCGCACATCAGAAAACCAGTTGGGTTCAGGATTAAGGAGCAAGAGTTTCCAGAGAACCTGAGAAAGGAGGAGAAAAAACCCAGGGAGACCAGCTGTTTAATTCTAAGCATTCCTCGCACAGAAAATGCATTACAACTGCCTTCCTGTCTCAAGGACAGGAATTTTAGGTGTCAATCCTTCTATGCTGATCAGCTGCTCTCTAGATGATATTTCTCCAAGCGTTATCTGTGGACCCTGAGTATAAGAATTCCTGAGGGTGTGTGGATTCTTCCCAAGCCAGTCCTACTGATTCAGAATTTCAAGAGGTGGGGTATTTTTCTCCAAACTCCCCATGCTACTCACTGCACAATGATGTATGAGTACTGCTGACCTTAAAGCTTCCTGACCAGAAAGGGTGAGGGATGCTAAAACAGGCTCTCAGACTAGAAGACACTGAATGGACTCGGAGCTAGAGGCAGGAATATAGCCCAGATCTGTGCTCCCAGTTGCCAGTTTGAACAATGGCCAGGCAATTATTTACTTTCTTGCATATGTTCCTCTCTGTCTCCACTACGATCAGTCAGAACTCAGCTATTTTCTCAGTCAATCCTCCCTAACCACCCCTCACCTCCAGAGTCCAGGGTAGGTTACTCATAACCACATAGGTTACGAGGCTGTAGGACAAACAAGGTTAGGAAATACTAGCTGATCTGTAAGTCTTTTCAAAAAGAAATACTTCTGGAGTTCCCATCATGGCACAGTGGAAATGAATCTGACTAGGAACCATGAGGTTGAGGGTTTGATCCCTGGCCTCACTCAGTGGGTTAAGGATCCGGCATTGCCGTGCGCTGTGGTGTAGGTCGCAGATGTGGCTCGGATCTGGTGCCACTGAGGCTGTGGTGTAGGCTGGCAGCTACAGCTCCAATTTGACCCCTAGCCTGGGAACCTCCATATGCCGCACGTGCAGCCCTAAAAAGCAGAAAGACCAAAAAAAAAGAGGAAATACTTCCATTTGTGCTTCACTAAAATAGGCCAGACTTGCTTAATGCCTCTGGGCCTTAATATATTTCTTCCTGGAATGTCCTCCCTACTTTCCTGCCTCATCCACCAGACAAACGTCTATGCATTCTTCAAACCCTAGCAGAGATGAGCTCCTTCTCCAAGGTGTCTCCCATGACTCTCCGAGTAGCGTTAGTCTTCTTTGGCAGTGCTTCTGTATTTTACACAAAGCTCTAATATACCTTTTTTCCCTCCCCTTTTTATGCCACCCAGTGGCATAAAGAGTTCCTGGGCCAGGGATCAGATCTGAGCTGTAGTTGCAACCTAAGTGGCAACACCAGATCCTTAACCCACAGAGCCAGGCAGGGCATCAAACCTGCAACCCAGGGCTCCCGAGACGCTGCCGATCCTGTTGAGCCACATTGGGAACTCAGACAAAGCACTAACATACTTTTCATATCATTGCTCTCCATCACCTCTCTCCTACTAGACTAGCCCTGGCCTCTTGAAGACGAGGACTTTCTCTTACTCAAATGGCATACAGCACATAGCTGGCATTCAACAAACACTTGTTGCATGACCTTGACCTAACCTTATATAGTCATAAGAAAGGGGATAGGAGAAACAAGGGAAAAAACAGAAACTGAAATCTGGAAGAGGGAGCAGATTACCATAAGGCTGTCCCTTCGCAAAGTCTGCTCCGAGTCATCTGGTTGGGCTAGGATTTTCCCTAACAGATCCAGAAAGATGTTGGCAGCCTCCTGAAATACCTGTAAGCTGGGGGGAAAAAAAGAGTCTATGGTTTCTTCTCATCTCTCTACTAACAGCCCACGTGTGGTGAATGGGTCAGTTCAGGGCAGGTAGGCGAATCTTGACAAAGGCTCACCGCTGAGTGCTCTCCCCTCCCCCCAACCCCCACCTCCACAGTCTCACATAGACGCCTCCAAGCCTCCTCTTTGCCATTTTCTCTAGCTTATTCACACCTTGACCCTTCCATGTAGTGAATGGTGTCTGCTTGACCCTTAGAACCTGAAAGTCTTGGTACAAACTTGGAGGTGCCTCAGGGTCCTTAAGAGGATTAGCTGGATCCTGAGAGGTCCCTCAGCTGATCCCTAAACCTGTCACACATCACGGCTTCTCCTCACTTAGCCTCTTCCTGATGGGGAGGGGAAGAATGGGGATAGAAACTGAAGCCAAATTGGCCAACAGAGCAAACACTGCTTCTCATCCCACCTGTCACCTGTCTGGCTCCTCTCCAGATTGAAGGTGCAGGCGAAGTAGGCCTGGATCACAGCCATCAGGTCCCGTAAGAAGGTCCCGTACCAACACTGCTGCCAGGGGGAGAGGACAGAGGGTAAGGGCCAAGTAGGGGATGGAAACAAAAATTAAGTTAGATAGTCCAGTCAAGTTCACCAAACAGAAAGGGACAGAGGGAAGAGAGCATTTGGACAGAGAGAGGAGCTCCAGAAAGAACAAAATGGCGGCCGACAGGCTGTAAACAGCCTGAAAACATGTCTTGTTTGGCCTAAACAGCATTTTGGAGTTTAGAAGGTTCTATTTTTCAAAATAGCTCAAATTCTTTTCTAAATTCCTTAAAAGCGGTCGAGATTAACACTCATCAGCAGAATACAGCTTCCAGGCATCTATGCCTGGGCCCTGGTAAACATTTCTGCATCCTGTCCTCCCAGCTGGGCTGCAGGAAGACACAGCACAGGGAGGTGGACACTGCGTCTCAATCCCAGCTCTCAGGCTTATCATCTCCATGACCAGTTACAAGGCAGTGCCCGTGTGTGAGTTAATCTCTGAGTTGCAGTACCCTGCGCTATAAAATCAGGTCCATAAGACCTCAGATTTTACATTTCAAAACAGTGCTCTATGGGAGTTCCCGTCGTGGGGCAGTGGTTAACGAATCCGACTAGGAACCATGAGGTTGCGGGTTCGGTCCCTGCCCTTGCTCAGTGGGTTAACGATCCGGCGTTGCTGTGAGCTGTGGTGTAGGTTGCAGACGCAACTCGGATCTGGCGTTGCTGTGGCTCTGGCGTAGGCCGGCGGCTACAGCTCTGATTCGACCCCTAGCCTGGGAACCTCCATATGCCGCGGGAGCGGCCCAAGAAATAGCAACAACAACAACAACAAAAAAGACAACAACAACAAAAAAAAGACAAAACAGTGCTCTAATTATCGGGAAGCTGAACATAAAAATCTGGATTTCTTGCTTCTCCCGGAAAACTGGATCTGGCAACACTGGACTGGCTCTATTCCCCCTTCAACAGTGAGCTGGCGCTGAGGAGAGGTTGTTCTGTTCAGATTGGCCCACCAACGAGAGCTCCGGCTTCTCACATTCTCACTCCTCATGCTGTCACGCAGGGTCTGCTTCACTGACATTATCTGCCTGACCTCGGGAGGCATGAGAGTTTGCCATGATCTACTAACCAGAGAGAAGGAAGAGAAAAGGCAATTGGGCCAAATAGAGGTGGCAGTCTGAAGAAAAGAAATCTGGAGAGAAGGAATTCCAGTGGGTCTTTAGAGGCTCCTGGGGCGGCACTTACCTGCTGGATGCTAGTGCTCTCCTGGCTGCGTCTGAGGAGGCTGAGCAGCAGCCCAGGGAGCCCTGCCTCCCGGCAGAAGGAATACAAGGGAAGAGAGTCACTGCAGCTGGACAGGAGGCTGCTCAGGACCCGGAGCGCAGGAAGGATACGGGAAGCGCCCTCCAGCACACCTTTCAGGATCTGGGCAACACAAGGCAAAGAGATAGTAATTGATATTGTTGTTATTGCTATTATTATTATTTGTCTTTTTAGGGCTGCACCTGCAGCATATGGAACTTCCCAGGCTAGGGGTCTAATCAGAGTTGTAGCTGCCAAGCCTACACCACAGCCACAGCAATGCCGGATCTTTAACCCACTGAGCGAGGCGAAGGATCAAACCTATGTCCTCATGGATACTAGTCGGATTTGTTTCCTCTGAGCCACGACGGGAACTCCATATAATTGATATTATGAGAGGTAAAGGGAGAGTCACAGATACCAAGTGTCCCCATGGAGTTGACAAGGTAGACCAAGTGCTCCCATTCCTTTCTTTGGAAATCTGAAACCCAGAAAAGGGAGTTCCTATCATGGCTCAGCGGTAACAAACCCAACTAGTATCCACAAGGACTCAGGGTCGATCCCTGGCCTCTCTCGGTGGGTTAAGGATCCAGCATTGCCATAAGCTGTGGTGTAGGTTGCCGACACAGCTTGGCATTGCTGTGGCTGTGGTGTAGGCCAGCAGCTGGAGCTCTGATTCAGCCCCCAGCCTGTGAACTTCCATGAGCCGTGGGTACAGCCCCCAAAAGACAAAAAATAAATAAATAAAATAAAACCCAGAAAAGAAGAAGAGAGAAGTAGGAAAAGGGTACCAAGAAAGGGGAACATAAATGGCCAGGTCACCTGACTTAGAGGTGACAAAGGGGGAGGGGACCTCCCCTCAGGAGCTCTCTGTCAGACCCAATGACATTCCTATCTGCTCCCTGCCTTCTCCAGCCCTTCAGCTCAAAACAAACAAAATGAAACCACACACACACACACACACACACTTCTGAAAATTAAAAACAATAGGCATAGGACAATGTTGTTCAGCTCCAGATAGACAAAATAATATTATTCAACTCTTTGATCAGGGCGTGACAGACTTTGACCTGCAGGCTAGATCCAGCCTATCAGTCACTTTTTTTTACAGTCTGATGGCTAAGGGCAGTATTATATTTTTTAACAGTTATCTTTTAAAAGGTTATTTTTCAAAAGAAGACGAACATTTACATGGGCTTTACAATATGCCATTCACTATTCTAAATCTGTTTACTTATTTGCTCATGTAATCTTTACAATAGCCCTGTGGAGTAAATACAATTACCCATTTTATAGATAAGGAGACCGAAGCTTCTATATGGGTTAAGTAAGTAGTCAGTAATTACACAGAGTAGCTCAGCTGGAATTCCAACTCAGAGCGTCTTACCCTGGAGATAAGGGTTGTTAACCTCCTTCCTTAATGAAGTTGTCCCCACATGTAGGATAAGTAAGGGGCCAAAAGACAGGTGAATGCTGCCAAAGCAATTCACTGGCAAAAGGAGGGTCTTTTTTTTTTCTTCGGTCATGCCAAAATGCCAGACCCTTAACCCACTGTGCCACTGGGGAACTCCAAGAAGAGTCTTTTCAACCAATGGTGCTGGGATGATATACCCACATGCAAAAAGATGAACTTAGATCCCTCACAATATATACAAAAGTAACTCAAAATGGGTCAGAGACCTAAATGTCAGAGCTGAAAGTGCAGAAGACTTTAAGAAATAAAAAGGGAGAAAATCATCAAGACTTTGGGTTTAGAAAAGATTTCTTACTGTTTTTAAAGGGGCTGCACCTGTGGCACATGGAAGGTTCCAGGCTACAGGCTCAATCGGAGCTGCAGCTGCTGGCCTATGCCACAGCCACTGCAACACCAGATCCAGATCCAAGCCATGTCTGTGACCTATACCGCAGCTCAGGCCAGATCCCTAACCCACTGAGCGGGGCCAGGAATTAAACCTGCATCCTCGTGGATACTAGCCGAGTTTGTAAATCACTGAGCCACAACGGGAACTCCCTAGAAAAGATTTCTTAAATACAACACTAAAAGCATAACGTGGAGTTCTTCTTGTGGCTCAGCAGGTTAAAAGACCAACAAATGGAGCTCCCATTGTAGCTTAGCAGTAACAAATCTAGTATCCATGAGGACACAGGTTTGATCCCTGGCCTCACTCAGTGGGTTAAGGATCCAGCATTGCCATGAGCTGTGGCACAGGTTGCAGATGCAACTCAGATCTGCTGTTGCCATGGCTATGGTATAGGCCTGCTGCTATGGCTCCAATTCGATCCCTAGCCCAGAAACTTCCATATGCTACAGGTGCGGCTGTAAAAAGAAAATAAATAGATAAAAGCATAATGCACAAAGGAAAAAAAGGTAACTGGACTTCAAAATTCAAAACCTCTGTGCTGGAGTTCCCGTTGTGTCGCTGTGGAAATGAATCTGACTAGTATCCATGAGGATGTGGATTTGATCCCTGGCCTCATTCAGTGGGTTAAGAATCTGGCATTGCTGGGAACTGTGGTGTAGCTTGTAGATGTGGCTCCAATTCTGTGTTCCTGTGGCTGTGGAGTAGGCTGGCAGTTACAACTCTGATTTGACCCCTAGCATGGGAACTTCCATATGCCATGGGTGCGGCCCTAAAAAACAAAACAAAACAAACACCTTTTGTGCTTCAGGAGTTCCTGATGTGATGCAGCAAGTTAAGGATCTGGCATTGTCTCTGTGGTGTCATGGGTTTGATCCTCAGCCTGGTGCAGTGGGTTAGGATCCAGCCTTGCCACAGCTGTGGCATAGGTCACAGCTATAGCTCAGATTCTATCCCTGGTCTGCGAACTCCCACATGCTGCAGGTACAGCCAAAAGAGAAAGAAAAAAAAAAAAAAAAAAAAAAAAAAAACACAAAAAACCTCTGTGTATCAAAAGACACTCTTATGAGAATAAAAAAAACAGATTACAGACAGGGTCAAGGTATTTGAAAATCACACATCTGATAAAGGTCTTATGTCCAGAATATGCAGAGAACTCTAACAACTCAATAAGAAGACAACTCAATTTAAAAATGAGAAAGGAGGAGTTCCCGTCGTGGTGCAGTGGTTAACGAATCCGACTAGGAACCATGAGGTTGCGGGTTCGATCCCTGGCCTTGCTCAGTGGGCTAATGATCCCGCGTTGCTGTGGCTCTGGTGTAGGCTGGTGGCTACGACTCCGATGAGACCCCTAGCCTGGGAATCTCCATATGCCAAGGGAGCAGCCCTAGAAAAGGCAAAAAAAAAAAAAAAAAAAAAAAGAGAGAAAGGAAATGATTAGGTATTTCACCAAAGAAGACAAATGGATAGTAGGCACATGAAAAGATGCTCTTGCCAATTTTGCTCATTGGCAAAATGCAAATTAAAAAGGCAATGAGACACTATTTCTCACTCACTAGAATGACTATATTCAAAAAGACAATACTATATGTCGGCAAGGATGTGGAGAAATGAGGACCTCATACATTGCTGGTGGAAGGTAAAATGGTGCAGGCACTTTGGGAAATAGTTCAGTAGTTTCTTAAAATCTTAAATATAAATTTACTCTATGACCCAGCAATTCCACTCCTATGTATACATCTAAGACAAATGAAAGCATATGTCCACACAAAGCCTTCCTTGTCAATGTTCAAAGCAGCATTATTCATAAAAGCCAAAAAGTTGAACCAAATTTCCATCAATTAGTAAATGGATACACAAAATGTGATATATCCATATGATGAAATACTAATCAGCAATAAAAAGGAATGAAGTATTGATACATGCTATAACATGAATGAACCTCAAAAACATGCCAATAGGAAGGAGCCAGACAAAAAGACTATGCATTGTATGATCATATTCCTATGAAATGTCCAGAAAAGGCAAATCTATGAGAAAGAACGTAGTCTCCTGGTACTGGGGGTGGGAATGAAAATTAACTGTAAACAGGTAAGAATGGTCCTATCAGGCTGATGAAAATGTTCTAAAACAGAATTATGGTGATGGTTTCACAATTTGGTAAATAAGCTAAAAATCATTTTTAAAATTTTTAGGAGTTCCTGTCATGGCTCAGTGATTAACGAACCCAACTAGTATCCACGAGGACTCAGATTCAATTCCTGGCCTCACTCAGTGGGTTAAGGATCTGGCACTGCCGTAAGCTGTGGTGTAGGTCACAGATGTGGCTGGGATCCCACATCGCTGTGGCTGTGGCATAGGCCAATAGCTACAGCTCTGATGCGACCCCTATCCTGGGAACCTCCATATGCCACGGGTGTGGCCCTAAAAAGACAAAAAAAAAAAAACCTTCAAAGAAAAGAGAGGGAAAGAGAGGCAGGCAACATATATCAGTGAGTTCCCAGGAAGGAAGACCACTGTTTTAGAAAAGGAAGGAAAGGCTTTGTAGGAGAGAATACTAATGAAAAATACCAATTAAGCAAATGTTAACCCCTAAAAAGGCATCTCATTCTTCTCATTAGTACACCTATATTAGAGAATATTATATACTTGAAGTGTTACATCTCTTTTTTCACTTTTGTCAATAAAAAATTCTGTGGAATTTGCAGCAACATGGATGGAACTAGAGACTCTCATACTGAGTGAAGTAAATCAGAAAGAGAAAGACAAACACTATGTGATATCACTTATATCTGGAATCTAACAGACAGCACAAATGAACCTTTGCACAGAAAAGAAACTCATGGACTTGGAGAATAGACTTGTGGTTGCCAAGGGGGCAGGGGCAGGGAGTGGAATGGATGAGGTGCTTGGGGTTAATAGAAGCAGACTATTGCCTTCAGAATGGATTAGCAATAAGATCCTGCTGTGTAGCACTGGGAATTATGTCTGAAGCATGACAATGTGAGAAAAAAGAATGTATGCATGTATATGTAACTGGGTCACCATGCTGTAGAATGGAAAATTGACAGACACTGTAAACCAACTATAATGGAAAAAAATAAAATTATAAATTTTTTTCAAAAAAATTCTGTGGAAATGTGTTTTCTCATTATAGAAGAAGTAACATAATAGCCTTCATTTTTTTGCCTCTTGGCCCTCAATAACTAAAAATGTTACATCAGAAAGTTTGCTGATCCATGCTCTAGAGGAATACTTTTCCCTTCAGAAAGAGAAATCCAGAGTTCTCATCGTAGCTCAGTGGCTAACGAATCTGACTAAGAACCATGTGGTTGTGGGTTCAATCCCTGGTCTGCTCAGTGGGTTGAGGATCCGGCGGTGCCATGAGCTGTGGTGTAGGTCGCAGACGCGGCTCAGATCCCAGGCTCAGATCCCACGTTGCTGTGGCTGTGGAGTAGTCCTCTGGCTACAGCTCTGATTAGACCCCTAGCCTGGGAACCTCCATATGCCGTGGGAGTGGCCTTAGAAAAAGCAAAAAGACAAAAAAAAAAAAAAAAGACAAAAAAGAAAAAGAAATCCAAGGTCTGTTCTTTTTGTATTATAACAGAAGTTAGCAAATACTCCTTGAATTACACAGACAGAGTGAAAGAGAATTGGAAAGGGACAAACTTTCTTTCTCCTTATGCTAATCAATGTTTTTTAATGCCTCTTCTATGAAAACAGTCTCCAGTCTCATCCCTGGTATCCTTCTGCCAGTTACCTGCCCTCCAGCCTCATGCAGCTGACTCTGGATGCGCTGGCAGAAGTCGGGATTGCACAGTAGCGTGAGAGGGGCCTTCAGCTGGACGGGCACGGGCTCGGTGGTCTCTAGCAGATGTTGCCACTCATTATCGCTGTCTGGCTCCTAAGGCATCAGGGAGTGAAAGAGGTCAGGAGGAGTGCGTCAGGTTCAAGAGTCATAGCTCCTAACCTGGGGAATCATGAAGTAACTGCAAAAAGCCAGTGACTCCTTGGGCACAGATGTATTTTTTTCCAGCCACTAGTTTAAAAAGGTAGAGCTGGTAGGATGTGAGGGGTGTTGGAAAGCGTCTTGGAGAACACTGGCATGTGGGCATAAATGGGCACCTAGAAAGATGTCTGCTGCCTGGTTTATAACCAAAAAATTGGAAACATCATAAGCCAGTCAGTAAAGGAATAATAAAACACAGCCCATCCATGTTAGGATATACCATGAAGTTGTGAGAAAAGATTTTAATGCGGGTGACACATCACTTATGCAGTGTTCCTGCCAAAAATGCATGACTTGAATCTAATCATGCAGAAATATCAATTTGAGGAACATTCTACAAAATAACTGACCTGTCTCATGCACCTCAAAACTGTCAGACATTGGAGTTTCATTGTGGCTCAGCAATAATGAACCCGACTAGGATCCAGGAGGATGCAGGTTTGATCCCTGGCCTCACTCAGTGAGTTAAGGATCCAGTGTTGCCATGAGCTGTGGTGTAGGTCGCAGGCGAGGCTTGGATCTGGTGCTGCTGTGGCTGTAGCGTAGGCTGGCAGCTGCAGCTCTGATTCGGTCCCTTGCCTAGGAACTTCCATATGCCACAGGTGCAGCCCTCAAAAGACAAAACAAACAAACCTATCAAACGTGAAAGACAAAGAAAGAATAGAAATTGTTCCAGATTAAAGGAGCCTATGAACTATAACAACTAAATGCACTGGACCAGATTATGGATGGGGGGAAAATGTTAAGTTTCAATGTTAAGTTTCTGACTTCTGAAGCGGTACTGTGGTAGAGCAGGTGCACCAAACTATCCCTCTTGGCAATTTGCACTAAAGTACTTGGCGGTAAAGGGGCATGTCTGCAACTTGTCCTAAAGTGATTCAGAAAGATGCTGTGTCCATATACAGATAAAGAAAATCACAAAGTAAACATGGCACCTTTTTATCAATTGGTGAATCTGTGTGAAAAGGTTTACAAGATTTCTTGGTTCTGCTTTCACAATTTAAGTTTGAAAACTTTTCAGAATAAAAAGTTAAAACCCAAAAAAACCACAAAAGATTAAAACAGATGTAGAAAGCTCTCTAAAACATGGTAAGAGACATATGAGGCAAACCCATACATACGGTAGAGCTCAGTAATATACAAACAGCCAAACTATATATTCGATGTGTGCACATACCTCTATGCAAAAGCACAGAATGTTTGGAAGGAGACAGACACTTCTGGGACTGAGATAAGGCTCAAAAGGGACTTTCCCTTGTACTTACATACTTCCATTTTTTATAATTAAATGTTCAGATGCTATGCAATTAAAATCTATAAGTTAATAATAAGAAAACAATTTTTAACACAAGGGGAGTTCATACTTAGAGGGTTGGGAATCACTGTTTCAGAAAACATGGGTCAAGACCCAACATCCCTTGGCAGGAACAAGCCCAACAAGTGCGCCTAGGGCTCACCTCGTTTTCCAGGTCCACTGCATCAAGGCTCCGCTGGCCCTCTACCTCTGGCTTCAGCTCGGGGAACGCTCGCTCACAATCCTGGGCGATCCAGCTTTCCCTGCCAAAGAAAGTGGGGAGGAAGAGTTCCAGACCTGAGAAGCTTAGGGTTCATTAACTTTTCCCTTCCTCTAGGTCCAGGATAAGAATGAAAAATAAGCCATACAGGATTGGCTAGAGGAGACCTCCTGGGAGATGGCCCGGCCAGGCTAGGCCCACTACACACATATCCTTGCCTGCCCTTGTACTTTGGATCTTATTTTCAAATCTACTTTGGCAGTTCTCACCCATGCCTCTCAACTCAAATAACCTTCCCTTTTGTGTGGATATAATTCTTTCCTTTTTAGTTAATGCACAACTGAGACATAGAGAAAGCAAAGTTCTTAGGTTTCCTGATGAATCAGGAAAGTATCTGGAAGTAGAATTCAAGAATTCAGGACTCAGAGTTCCCATGGTGGCTCAGCAGTAATGAACCTGACCAGTATCCATGAGGATGCAAGTTCAACTCTTGGCCTCGCTCAGTGGGTTAAGGATCCGGTGTTGCTGTGAGCCATGGTGTAGGTCACACTCGAGGCTCGAATCTGGCACTGCTGTGGCTGTGGTGCAGGCTGGCAGCTGCAGCTCTGATTCTACCCCTTGCCTGGGAATTTCCACAGGCTGAAGGTGCTGCCCTTAAAAAAAAAGAAGAAGAACCTAGCACTCAAGACTCCCAGAACCCTGTCCACACTTGGACAGTGGCGAATGACAGGGACCATGTTGTATCTGCTTGGGCTAGAGCCAAAGGTCTGCAAGCTACCTCACCCTCTAAATCCCTGGCTATGTCCTCCTCACCGAGGTGCAGGGGGTGCCTCTCCAGCCCCCCACTCAGCCCAGCTGCTCTTCACTTCTGAGGCTAAGATCCCAGTCAAGAGGCCTGGTTCCTGAGGCGTGGCCTTTAGTCTGGGCCGAGGGGCTGTGCCAGAAGCCACCTTGCTGGTCCTGTCCTCTTGCTCAAGGGCAGGTCCTGTGTTGTGGTGTTTCTGCGGGAAATGGGCAGGAGACAGTGAGTCAGAACTCTCAGGTTGCCAAAAGGCAATATGAATCCTATTTGTGGCCCTTTGTCCACCCTAGGAAATCACCCTCCTTCTCCAACTCCCCCAGTCACTAGCCTAGCTATGTCACACATGCCCCACACACCTTCTGCTTGGCTTCCTCGGCCATGCGCTTACAGGCTTGCCTCAAGATACGAGATCGTTTGCCCTTGGGGGCCAGCCGATGCGCCTGTTGGTCCTTTAGGACCTGAAGTTCTGGGGGCAGGCGGCTGGTGAATGGGGTACCCAGGTCTGGACCTGCTGGCTCAGTTAATACTGCAGGGAGAGAAGATGGGGGAGACATGGTCATACTGGAGCTGCGCCACCATTTCCATTTGGCCAGAGACAACCTCAGTGTCTCCAGGCCTCTGTGGAAGGAAACCCTTTGACAAAGTGACAAAGCAGGATGGGGGATTGCAAGGGAAGTGGCTAGGGTTATGCAGAGGGCTAGGAAGAAAATTCAAGCTGGTGAGGTAAAGAATATATGTTGGGCCCAGAGTTCCCTGGTGGCCTAGCAGTTAAGGATCAGGCATTGTCAACTGCTGTAGTTCGGGTCACTGCTGTGAGTTGGGTTTGATCCCTGGCCCAGAAACTTTCACATGCAAGGGGTGTGGCCATTAAAAAAAAAAGAGAGAATGTAAGCTGGGTGCAGATACTGGGGAAAGGGGTTAGACTGGGTAGGGAGCTAGGGAAGCGCAAGAACCCTGGGACACTAAGGACTCACTGGTGACGCGGCCAGCAATGAAGGGGTGATGTAAGAGGTCTGGCCAGGACAGACGCTGCCGCGGGTCCTTGGTGAGCAGTCCCTGCAGGAAATTCTGTGGAAAGAAAGGAGACCCCATCAGCCTTCACATCTCCATAGTTTGCTGGAACTCATCGGCAACCTGCAAACCAAGGCTTCTGAGTGCATTCTTACAGCAGACTAGCTAGTCTTTTTTTTTTTTTTTTTTTTTTTTTTGTCTTTTTAGGGCCATGCCCAAGGCATGTGGAGGTTCCCAGGCTAGAGGTTCAATAGGAGCTACAGCTGCTGGCCTGCGCCAGAGCTACAGCAACAACTCGGGATCTGAGCTGGGTCTGCGACCTACACCACAGCTCACAGCAACGCTGGATCTTTAACCCACTGAGCAAGGCCAGGGATCGAATCCACGTCCTCATGGATGCGAGTCAGGTTCCCTAACCGCTGGGCTATGACAGGAACTCCCCAGACTAGCGGGTCTGGATCACACCCTCTCTTCCTTTCCATAGGCCTCATTGCCCTGGCTGCTAAAATCACAAACTCAACCGCTTCACTCCCTGGGGAGCCCCAATTCCTGTCCATGGACATTTTGGAACCCCAGAAGTAAAACCAGAAATCTCAGTGTCACCAGCTTTGTGAAGAAGTTAAGGAAAAAAAAAAAAAAAAAACAGAGAGAGCAAGAGGTCACCTTCACAAGCATCTTCCGAAAGCAAACATTCAAGGGAGTCCTAACCACTCACTTGGCCCTCCCTTTGACTGCGGTTTGCGCTGGGCAGGAACAAAGGCATATACCATTAAAAGCACACTCACACGCATGAGTCATTGTGTAAAGGTGTGTTTGGGAGCACTCAAAAACAAATCTTTCAGGGAGTCTTCGGGTGGTGGAGGGGTAGGGACTGTCTCGGAAAAGGGTACATCTCTTATGCAGGATCCTTGGGGAAATCCTCGATTAGGCCTGAAATGGGAATAGAAGGTACTAGTAGATTATGACCACTGTTCTAAAATGGGGTGATTAGGAATTCCCGCTGTGGCTCAGTGGTTTAGGAGTCCAACTGCAGCAGCTCAGGTTGCTGCAGAGGCATGGGTCCCTCCCCGGCGGGGCGCAGCAGGGCAGGTGTGGTGTAGGTCGCAGCTGTGGCTCGGATTCAGTCCCTGGCCTGGGAACTTCCATTTGCCATGGGTGCTGCCATAAGAAAATAAATAAACAAAATAAGATGATGAGTCCACTGTGGCTCTTGCTGGAGACACCTACATATCTGCCCCAAGGGAGAATGAATATCCTATGTGCATCACCCACTTAAGTTTCCTTTGTTTAGATTCTTTTTGATGATGATTTGGGCCTTCCTCAACTAAACAGGTTGGAGAGAAACTTGTCCCAACTCATCTTAGTTAAACAAAGGAAAGCTGTAATGAGATTCAATCTGGGAGAAGGCTGAATTTAAATTTTATTGAAGTCCCAAATCTCACCCTAGGTAGGAAATAAAAAAGGTCAACTTTTTTTTTTTTTTTTTTTTTTTTTTGCTTTTTAGGGCTGCACCCGTGGTACATGGAAGTTCCCAGGCCAGGGGTCAAATCGGAGGTACAGCTGCCGGCCTACACCACAGCCACAGCAACGCGGGATCCGAGCCGCATCTGTGATTTACCGAAGCTCATGGCAATGCCAGATCCTTAACCCACTGAGGCCAGAGATTGAACCCGCAACCTCGTGGTTACTAGTTGGATTCATTTCTGCTGTTCCACAACGGGAAGGCCAACAGGGTCAACCCTTTGCCCTCCATCCTTCCCTCTCTCCCTCCTCTGGCCTGCTGAGACTTAGCTGCAATGAGCAGGCACCACCTCTATTCTCTGCCTCTAGTCACTGAACCAGGCCCACTAGCTCTGGCCATTTGGATATCTAAAGATTCTTTCAGGAAGAAGATGACGTTGGCAAATCGAGAAATCACTTTGGACACTGCATCTGATAGGAAATGAGCAAAAGAGAAGGTATGTAGAGAACCAGTATTTGTCTCCAGTGTTTTAAAATTACCTCCCCACTGTGATAAAGGATAGCCTGGCTCAAGGAGGGCCTGCTACTCCCAAGTTTGACCGACCTTAGAACACCCTCCCAGAAGAAGCCCCTGCAGTACAAATGCAGTACAAATGCAAGGAGCTTGCCCCAGCTCCTGCATTAATTCCGTACCTGCAAAGTGCAGCCCCAGCTCTGGAAAAAATTTTGGAAAAGAGGGCAGAAGAAGACAGGTTTCTGATGCAAAAATAGTTTTTCAATATTCATTACCTTGAAGCAAGGACTAATGGTGGGGGGCCAGCGCACAGGGTCCTTGAGAATGAGGCTGACCAGCTGAAAGATGCTTGTGGTATAGAAGGGAGGGGTGCCTACTGCCAACTCATACAGTATGCAGCCCACAGACCAGAGGTCTGCAGTATGGTCGTATGGTCGTTCTTCCACCAGCTCTGGAGACATGTAGAGTGGCGTGCCTTTAATGGAGGTCAGCACCATCGTGTTGGTGCTCATGGCCCGGGCAAATCTACAGGAGATGGTGGAATGGAGAGGGAAAGAGAAAAGATACTGTAAAAACTAGACCTGGTCACTGCTACCTATCATTGTGTAAGCTATTCTCAACCTGAACAGAGAGAACACCTGCCAAAAGACCCAGCAGGAATCCCAGTCTCCAGCTCAGGTTCTAAAATGAGGCCCAGAGAAGTCAAGCCCACGGTCTAAGACTCCCTGCAGAGCTGGAAGCAGAGACGGAAGGTCAAGCTCCTCACCCGAAGTCACAGAGCTTGATGCCACCGCCCTTGGCAAGGAGGATGTTCTGAGGCTTCATATCTCGGTGGAGGATGCGGTGGGAATGGAGGTAGTACAGGGCCGACACCAACTGGGCAGCGATGACCTGAACCTAGAGATCCAACAGTCAGATGGGAAGAAGAAAGAAGAGACCAGAGGAAGGAGTCTGCGGATGAGCCAAAGACTCCACCCCAATACTACTGCTGATGCCATCTTCTCTTCTTTCCTTTCCTTCCAGAGCTCCATATCTTCCTCAGGGCTTGCTCCCCTTCATCCATCCCTCCATCTGTTCACGCATTCATTCAAGGAAAATTTATTGAGTCTCATGACTACATGACCATAGGCAAATAATCTTGTGCCTCTCAGATTCATCATCTACGTAAGGTGACAATAATGATATCACTTGTCATAGGATTACTGTGAGCATTAAATGAGTTAAAGCATGTAAAGTAATGTAATGCTTAGAATGGTGCCTGGCACTTAATAAGCATTCAATGTGCATTAGCTGTAATTAAGTAGTACACAACTCCTTTTCTCAAGAAAAGTAGCCAAGCAAACAGACAAAACAGATTTACAAATAATGATGAGTGCTCAGAAGAATACAGAATGCAATGATAGGAAGTCCTAAGGGGGGCCTACTTGCTAGAATACAGAGAAATCTCTAGAATGAGGATGGCTGGAGAAGTGGGTGTTTAGCCAAATCCCACTGCTAACCACTATGTTTTGGTGGTAAATCTGCCTTAACCACGACACGTACCCTTGTCTCTCTGGTGCCACCACACTGGTCCTTCCCCCCTAAAGGTGCCCCATAATGACAACACCATTAATAATAATTATATATATGTATATACATATATAAATACATATTTATGTGTATGTATACAAATATGTATACATACCTTTTTTTTTCCACTTTTTAGGGCTGCACCTGCAGCATATAGAAGTTCCCAGGCTAGGCGCCAAATAGCAGCTATAGCTGCTTGCCTACACCACAGCCACAGTCACAGCAGATCCAAGCTGCATCTGTGACCTACACCACAGCTCATGGCAACGCCAGATCCTTAACCCGCTGAGCAGAGCCAGGGATCAAACTCACATCCTTGTGGATACTAGTTGGGTTTGTAACTCACTGAGCCATGAGGGAACTTCAATAGCTAACAACATTGAATATTGTGTGTCTGGCATTCTTTCAAACACCTCATATAAATTACCTCATTAATCTTTACAACAGCCTTATGAGTTTGACATTATTCTTATTTCCATTTTAAAATGAGGAAACCGAAGAGTTTCCACTATGGCACAGTGGGTTAAGGATCTGGCATTGCTGCAGCTGTAGTATAGGTCACGGCTGCAGCTCAGATTTGATCCCTGGCCCAGGAAATCCTACTATATGCCACGAGTGAGGCCAAAAAAAAATCATATATATATATATGGAAAAATTTATACATATATGAGCAGAGAGAGGTTAAAGTAACTTGCCTAAGAAGATCCAGCTAGAAAGTGGCAAAACTAACCTTTGTATTCAGGGATTGGGGTGCCAGTGTTCACATACTTTATTGTTACACCACACTGCCTCTCTATACCCAGCCTCTTCTATTTCACTTGGGAGTTTTCAAAATGGAAACTCTCAGTGTCCTCAGCTTGCTTTATCGGTCCTTCACCTGAGGAGAGGTCAGGGCAGGACAAGTTTGAGCTGGGATACATACCTGGTCTTCAGGAAGTTTTCCATCATCTTCTAGAATTTGAAAGAGCTCTCCCTCAGCGTAATCTGTCACTACCACCACCTGCAGGGAGAAGGCAATGGTACTAATGGCCCCACATTTATGCATTTTGCGGCTAGGAAATTCCTGGGACCCTTCTTCTTGGGGAGAGGTGACCCCAAACCAGAGTGCACCTCTTTGTCAGTCTCAAAGCTGTCGAGCATATGCACAATGTTGGGATGTCGCAGACCCCGCATGATTTCGATCTCCCGTTGCAGATTCCTCAGCTCCTTCTCTGAGCGTCCCAATTTTGGAATGAACTTCAGGGCCACCACCTGTCAGTGGTAAGGTGAAGAGTCAGGGCCTAACCACACTATTGAAATATTAGCTTCGGGGAGTTCCCGTTGTGGCGCAGTGGAAACGAATCCAACTAGGAACCATGAGGTTGTGGGTTGAATCCCTGGCCTCGCTCAGAGGGTTAAGGATCCAGCATTGCCGTGAGCTGTGGTATAGGTTGCAGATGTGGCTCGGATCTAGCATTGCTGTGGCTCTGGCGTAGGCTCCGATTAGACCCCTAGCCTGGGCACCTCCATATGCCATGGGTGTGGCCCTAAAAAGACAAAAAGACCAAAAAAAAAAAAAAAGAAAGAAAGAAAGAAAGAAAAAGAATTATTAGCTTCAGAGCTCCAGATCTCAAAATTTAGACTGTTTGAGCAATTTTCCCTATACTTGCTAGTCTCCCACCCCATTTGCCCTGTGGTACTGTGGCCTTACCAGGCTTCCCCTGCTTCTTGCCCTAGGAGGAAACAGCCTCTGCCAGAAAGACCCCTTTGGTGGATTCTGGGAAAGGTGTTTCTATCTGGATAAAGAACTCAAGATTTAAGGGATTTAGGGTAAAGAGAAGGAAGGAAAAATGAAAAGGGAAGAATAGAGTTCAGGCAGTTATCTCTTCCTACATGGCACGATGGAGAATAATAATTGTTAATAATTTGTTGTTTACAGAGTTCCCATCGTGGCACAGCAGAAACGAATCCAACTAGGATCCACGAGGTTGCAGGTTTGATCCCTGGACTCGCTCAGTGAGTTGTGGTGTACGTCGCAGACTCAGCTCAGATCCTGCACTGCTATAGCTGTGGTGTAGGCTGGCAGCTGTAGCTCCAATTAGACCCCTAGCCTGGGAACCTTCAAATGCTGTGCGTGTGGCCCTAAAAAGCAAAAATAATAACAATAATAATAGTAAGAATTTGTTGTTTACTAGGTGCCAGGCACTGTACTGATCCAGTATGACAGCACACAATCCTCAAGCCCCATCAATCTGACGCTGTTCTTATTTTCAATCTATAGATAAGGAAACACACAGACAGGTTGAGTAACTTGGCTATAGTTCTAAGGCTGCAAAGTCGGTGGAGCTAGGATCTGAACCCATCTGAACCCAAATAATCCCGTTTCAGAGCTCAAACTCTGTAAGAAGTAAGGAGTCAGTGCCTTAGGGAAACACGTCGATATGTTGGCTGCATTCTCCACTGGAGATGAGGGTATGGAATCCCACCCAAGAGATATCGTCTTTGTTCACCACCTGAGCACTGTATTTTCTTCGACCCTTGTACACCCTCCCAAAAGAGCCTTCTCCAATCATCTCCAACACGTGGTACTTTTCCATGACAACAGAGCGTTCAGGATCCCTCAGAAGGAAGGAAGTAGAGATGGTGATGAAGGGCTACTGCTCCAGGGACAGCTCCACACATCTGGGAGGCCTGGTTCGGGCAGGGAAGAAAGGTTAAAGTTAGCTGCCTTGCCTTTTCCTCTTTTTCACAACAATCCAGGCCTCATAAACAAGAAAAGGTGGAGGGGACGGAAAAATGAGATCTTGGAGCAGAGCGCCTCCTGCAGTTCTCCCTCCTTGTCTCCTCCGGTCCCCCACCCCAACCTCGTTCCCACCCGACCCTGGGCCCCCCCCTTCCCCCTCCACCCAGCCTCGCCCACCAGACCACCGCCCCCTTCACCCAGACACTCCCCTCGACCCCGCCCTCTCTACCCAGCCTCGCCCACCAACCCCGCCCCCTCCACCCAGCCTCGCCCACCGACCCCGCCCCTTCCAGCCACCCAAAGTTCCTGCCCCTGCCAACCACCTCAGCACCCCTCGGCACACGTCGTGCCCGCGCGCTTCGCAGAAGCCCCTCTCACCCCCAGCCTAGGAGCTTCAAGCTCCTCAGGCCGAGGGACACCGGCGCTGGCCTTCAGCCCCGCCCTTTCTGGCTGCCTGCGTACTTTGCCTGACTTAGTATTCTTCCCCACCCCCACCACCGATCTCTTTAGGCTCCTATTATTACCGATTTTACTCGCTAGAACCGGTCAGAGGTGCGGAGAAGAAAGACGTTAGGGGTGAGGGAGAGACGGTGGGCTGCCCACAGGCCCTTACTAGGGCACCTCCGAACCGTCCCTCGGCCATCAGGACCTTCTAAGGACCTGGAGTCTGCGGTTGCCTAGAAACGGCCGCTAGCCACCCTCCCTCCCGCCCCCACTTATACTTTCCGCCTCCTGCTGCCCCCGAGGGTATTTCCGGTTCCGGCTGCGAGCCGCAGAAGACATGGCGGCGTCTGCGTCGGCAACTGCAGGGGAGGAGGACTGGTAACTTTGGGGGCATGGGCTTTGGCTGACCGCCTGGATCCGGTCCGGGGGGGCTAGCTGCGGCCGCGGATGATCCGTATGGCTGGCGTGTGGGGCGGAGCGAGGGATGCGGGATGGCAGAGATGCTGACAACTCTTGCTAAGAGAGTTCTGGACTGGGGAGCCGGTGGGTGGAGGGGCGTCGATCTGACCCGAAGAAGACCTCATCAGCACCGCCCTGGCCAGTTCAGGCCGCGCCTTATCTGCTTCGATGCCCTGTCCTCCGGCTTCACCCCGTCCCATTCTCTCCTTCTGAAGTGCTCGGGGTCCCTGGGGATACCTGTTTCTCAGCTCTCTCCCCCCAGCCCCATCATTTTTACTTCCCGGAACCGATGTCCTCCAGTTCCCATCCCCCTTTCCCCTGGATCAGCCTGTTTTCTCTAAGGCTTTCCTCAGCCTTCTCCCTCCTCGACAGCACTAATGAGGACTCTTGTCTGTATAAAGCTTTACACCTCACAAGAAGCTCTCTTAGTCCTTCTCTCAAGCATTCTTAACAAGGGACCAGAACCTGGAAGCATTCTGGGATTCGGAAATAGATAAATATAGGTTCGCTTCAAGATTTATTAGCTGCGTGATGCTGACCAGGCCACCTAGCTTCTGTGAGTCAGTGTCTTCAGCTGTAAAGAAAAGTGGGTGTGGCATCTACCTCATAGAATAGTTGAGAGGGTCAGGATGGATTTGTAACATACATAAGCCTTCTTTTCATTAATAACTCTGAGGTGTAGGCACCTGAGGAGACTAGATGAAGCCCGAAGAGGGAAAATGATTCACCACAAGGTACATAGTTATGACTAGGAATCCAGGTTTTCTGACTCCAAACCTTATGTTTGAAGTCCTAGGACATTCTGTGTTTCCCCCCCACCCCCTTTTTGGTCACCATCCCATCCTGTATCACACATCCAGGGCCCAGTCACAAGTAGGTGGGCAAAGTATTGAAGGGGGCCTCTCGATGGAAGGGCCACTATAAGGTTTCACTGGTTCAGGGTCCCAGCCAGTGCTGGCTTTTTTTTTTTTTTTTTTTTTGAGACCATCCAGACTTGTGGTTTTCAACCTATTCAGGTGGACTTTAAGATTCTGAAGATACCCTCTGTGTCACAGAGAGAGCAGTATTGATTGCACAACTAGCCTGTGGTGCTCTAATGCACAACTAGCCTGTGGTGCTCTAAGACTCTGATGCTCATGTCATCCAGAACCAGTCCACTGTTACCTGTGTTATATATATGTTATGTTTTGAGTATCTGCCTAAGACTTAAAAAGACTTTAAAAGATTTTGAGAAATACCATCTACATATGTATGTATATACACACACACACACATATATATATAGACACACACATACGTATACATATGTATATATGTCCATTCTTGGTGAAGAAGAGACAGTATAAGAAAGCAAACCAAGGGTTCCCTGGTGGCCCAGTGGGTTAAGGCTTTGGCTTTATCACTGCTGTGGCACGGGTTGCTGCTCTGGTGTGGGTTCGATCCCTGGCACAGGCCAAAAAAAGAATGCAAACCAAGTATATATTTTCCATGTATTCTGTAGGTAGAGCTGTTGCCTCAAGCCAGTCACTTATCTTCAATGTCATTACAACTTGTTTCTGTGATTAAACATTTGTGACCTCTGATTTACATCAGGACCACTGGATCCTGACCTGGACAGGTTGATCGAGATCAATCAGACAGCAGGGATCGTAAATACATCAAATATTAACTACATCCTCTCTTTCCTTTTAAGGGAGAAAGTTATATATAAATAGGGGGAAAAACAGGACATAGATTAGTTACTATGGCCAAGATACTATTAGGCACTTTACGTAAACCAATCACCTTTCATCACAATAACCCTGGAGAGTAGGTGGTGATATCTGTATGTGGTGGACAGGGTAGTTCAGGCTTACAGGTATAAATAACTACTCAGATCACGTAGCTGGCAAGTGATTGGTACCTATTACTGATTCCAAGACTGATGGCTTTTCCGCTAGAGCACAGCCTTTATACCACATAGCTCTGTTCTGTTCAGGTGGGTCTCTCCTTTGAGGAGGTTAATGGTGACTGGTATTGGCAGTGTGCATAGATAGACACTGGGATCCATGAACAGCAGCGTAGGGAAGGCCAGGTATTAGTAGCCTTAATTCTCATCAATGGACATCATATTTTTGAGTTAGAGAACTGACCCCAAAGGAACAACCCACAGTGTGATGAAACCTAAACAGGGAGTCGAGAAACCTAGCCCCAGTCCCAGTTCTGCCTTTGTTAAGACTGGAGATCTGGGCTAGTCATTTCACCCTCTTGGGACTCTGTTTCGTCATCTGTTGGCAGAAATGATCTCCAAAACTCTGATTCCCATGCTTCCTACCTGGCCATTTGACAGCTTAAGGAAACGTTTCCCCCATCTGTCTTTATGGAGGTTAACAAGAGAGTGCACTCAGGCCGATTGCCATTTTTCTGCAGAGCCAGTCTTCAGTGGCCTTGGTGGGGTTTAACAGGGAGAGCTGTCATGGTGAGTCAGTCTCCCCCTGTCTCTCTAGGGTCCTTCCCTCTGAAGTTGAAGTGTTAGAGTCAATCTACCTGGATGAACTACAGGTGGTTAAAGGAAATAGCAGGTATGTATTTAACTAGAGGTGGGCAGGAGTCCCCTTGGGAAGGAGAGGACTCCATGAAGTATCTGGGTGCCTGGATTCAGATATTTCTGTCATGTAGACAAAGACTATTCCTTTAATGCCCCCCCAAAGAAAGAGCCCGATGCTTACTTCCTCTGGCCGCTTTCCTTTCTCACCACCATCCTCCCCAGCCCTCAAGCCCCTGCCCAGTCACATCCCAGGTCTCCACTCCATCCACCTGCAGATCGTCACCGTGGGAGATCTCCATCACCCTGCACCCCGCCACTGCCGAAGACCAGGATTCGCAGTATGTCTGCTTCACTCTGGTGCTTCAGGTTCCAGCACAGGTGAGGCCTCGACTTTATGGCAACAATGGGAGGCAGGGGAGAGGCCCCAGGGTGAAGTGCTTTGGCAGTAACTTGTCACTTTCTCCTCTTAGTATCCCCATGAGGTGCCACAGATCTCTATCCGTAACCCCCGAGGACTCTCAGATGAACAGATCCACAAGTAGGTCGGGCTGGTCAGCGCAGGGGAAGCTTGGGATACAGCCCAGTCTGGTGAGGGCAGGCGGCAGGCCTAATGTTTGCGTTGCTGTCTCTCTCTCTCTCCAGGATCTCACAGGCGCTGAGCCATGTGGCTGAGGCTGGACTGGGTACGGCCATGCTCTATGAGCTCATCGAGGTGAGAAGTGTGTTAGAAAAAGTCCTTCCCTTCCAGCGAGAGCAGTTTCTTTCAGGGGAGGCCATGGGCCTGGACTCCACCACATCTGGAGACATTCATTTAATTATTGTTTAGGTAAAGCCTCAACTGATCCAGAGACATGAAATGCTCTTCTGTTACAAAAAGTCTCCCCGAAAGACAGTTCTCTCGCTTTGCCAAGTTAACTATTCCAGCATCTTTTTGAAGTTTTAGTGAAATATAGTTGGTTTACAGGGTTGTGATAACTTTTGCTGTATATTCCAGCATCTTGACAGAAAATTACTTCTCCTCTTTGACTTGCATCTTTTCTTGCTGCAGTGTCAGTGCATTTCTTGTTCTCTTGGCGTTGGCAGCTGAAAGTAGTAAGAGATCTTGCCTAGAGCTTCTAGCCATAAGTGAACACTTGACCTTGGTTCAGCTGGACCTTGGCTACAGGGTCTAGCCGTAAGTGAACATTTGGAGGCTAGTTGGCCATTGGCCAACTAGAAGGTCTTGGTTCTTTTACTCAGAGAACCCTAGTGAAGGAAACGACCCACAGGAAACCATACCTAGAGCTCTGAGTTAAAATACACAGGTAACGTTAGTTGTTTGAGATCAGAAAATACAAATACAGTCTTGTTTTCCTCTGCGTTTTTGAGAAGATATGCAGAAAAGAATGAAGGTGGGCGGCCTGGAGTCCAAGTGGGCAAAGACCACTGTAGCGCTTCTGAGTCAGGCCTCCACAATGCAGCTTTGAACTTGGTGGAATTCCAGAGTATTAGCTATTCAAACAGTATCGCAGATGCATATTTCATAGCTCAGCCCAATGCCTTGTGAATTCTCTGTCCGTTTGGGGTGTCAGTGCCTTCACTTTCTTTCTGAAAGCTGACTCCAGAGCAGGGGGATAACCCGGAAAGTCCTCCCAGAGGATATGAGTTTTATTTGAACATTTTTTTTTCTCTCTAAGGTGTTGTATTTCCATCCCCAAGATGTATAAACGGTGACTTAATGAGTAGAAAAACAATGAAACTGGATTTTGCAGCTGGGCAGATTTGGGGGGAGGGCGAGGATGTGGAAGAGGATTAATTCCAAGCAGAGGGAGATCACCAAGACAGAAATAGGAGTTCCTATCGTGTCTCAGTGGTTAACGAACCCAGCTAGGATCCATGAGGATGCCAGTTCGATGCCTGGCTTCGCTCAGTGGGTTAAGGATCTGGCATTGCCGTGAGCTGTGGTGTAGGCCGGTAACTACAGCTCCAATTGGACCCTTGCCTGGGAACCTCCATGTGCCAACGGGTTCAGCCCTTAAAAAAAAAAAGAAAGAAAGAAAGAAAGAAAAATCAAAACAGAAATGCATGAACACGGGGAGTTCCCATTGTGGCTCAGCCTGTTAAGAACCCAACTAGTATCCATGAGGATGCAGGTTTGATTCCTGGCCTCGCTCAGTAGGTTAAGGATCCGGTGTTGCTGTGTAGGTTGCAGATGCAGGTCAGATCCTTTTTTGCTGTGGCTGTGGTGTAGGCCGGCAGCTGCGGCTCTGATTTGACCCCTAGCCCCGGAACTTCCATGTGCCGCAGTTGCGGCCCTAAAGAAAAAGAATCGTGTGAACATGAGATAAATTGGCTTGGTGGGAACAGTCCAGCAGGTCACTGCTGGGAGAATGAGCTTTGCTCATAGTTCTGGCTGCCGCCTCCCTGTTTAAACAGTGTCTTCTCTCCCCTCAGAAAGGGAAGGAAATCCTTACAGATAACAACATCCCCCACGGCCAGTGCGTCATCTGCCTCTATGGTTTCCAGGTGGGTTTCTCTCTTGGGACCTGGGGTCTGCTCAGGCCAGTGGAGGGCTCGGGAGAGCTCTGATGCAGTGCCCTCCCTCCAGGAGAAGGAAGCCTTTACCAAAACACCCTGTTACCACTACTTCCACTGCCACTGCCTGGCCCGGTACATCCAGCACATGGAGCACGAGCTGCAGGCCCAGGGACGGGAACAGGAACAGCAACGGCAGCATGCCGCAGCTAAACAGGTCGACCCCGCCGCCCCTTGCTGGCTTGATACGGCCAGCTCGCCTAACCTTTTCTATCCTTCCACTGCCAGGCCTTCTCAGCCTTTTCAGGGTCCTGGGTATCTTGGAGATTAATGAAAGCTCCCCTCTGTCCCGGAACAAGGGCATCCTTATGTGCATGTAACAGTATTGCACGTGGTTTCAGAAGGTTTCCAGACCTCCAGCTAGGCAGCCCCTGCTCTGGCCCACCTCACTACCATCAGGTGTGGCTGTGCCATTCTGTCCCAGCTCTCTGTAGGTGAGGCTGGCGGATAGGGTTGGGCAGCTGACGAGTGCCCTGGGCTGGGAAGCAGGCCTGTGATTTCTCCTCTCTTTTCAGAAGGCCGTGGGTGTGCAGTGCCCAGTGTGCAGAGAGCCGCTCGTGTACGATCTCGCCTCACTGAAAGCAGCCCCCGAACCCCAACAGCCCATGGTAAGGAAACCCTCTTAATCTCAGCCAAGAGTAATGGCATCTTGTCTGCTTCGAATAAGATGTCTGGTATTGGGCCTAAGCTACCTGGGCCCTCTCTGCAGAGCCACGGCCCCCACTCGGTGCACACAGCTTTGTTCAGGAGCCCAGTTCTGAGGGATAAAACCAAGAACCTTGAGCCCATCTCCTGAGGCAGTCCTGGAAGAGCAAAGGTTTCAGGTCTGCCTTCTGTTTTATTCTGCCTTCCATGCCCTTCTGCTCCCTTCCCCCAGGAGCTGTACCAACCTGATGCAGAGAGCCTGCGCCAGCAAGCAGAACGCAAGAGGCTGTACCAGAGACAGCAGGAGAGAGGGGGCATCATTGACCTTGAGGCTGAGCGTAACCGGTACTTCATTAGCCTCCAGCAGGTGAGGGAAGGATTTCTCAACCCTCCCCTGATGACACCAACCTTCCTACCAACACACCCCTCTGCCTCGGGTGAGCTTTGTTCTGCTCTGGGAGGATAGAGGCCGATAGTGGTTGGCTCAGATTCTGGGCAAGGGGCCCGCAGTTCCCCGCTTTGAGGAACTGCATCTCCTTCACTGCATCTGCTCAATTCCTTCTAGCCTCCTGCCCCTTTGGAACCTGAGTCAGCTGTAGATGCCTCTAGAGGATCCCACCCACCCAGTGCCCTTGCCACAGAACCATCCGTCTCATCAACTGCTCAAACCACCCTGTCACCTCCTCTGCCTGTGACCTCCCAGTACACGTGTGAGAAGATTCCAGGGCTTGGGCCAAATCAGCAAAAGCTGGGCGAGACCCAGAGAGCTATGCCAGAACCCCCCCGGGCCAGTCGAGGCCCCTGGAGACAGGCCGAACGGAGGCACCTAAAGGGAGGGGAATGCAGTGTCCTCAAAGGTACCATTGACACCCAGGAACTGCCACCTCCTGAGGGGCCCCTCAAGGAGGCCATGGACCTAAAGCCAGAGTCCCGTAACCAAGGGGTGGAAGGTCCTCCTCAGGAGAAGGGGCCTGGCAACTGGCAGGATCCCCCACCCCGCAGGACTCGGGACTGTGCTCGCTGGGAGCGCTCCAAGGGTCGGACACCAGCTTCTTCCTACCCCCGCCTGCCCCGGGGAAGGGGAGCCTATCGGCCTGGTACTCGAAGGGAGCCCGTGAGCCTTGAATCTGAAGATGGTTCCTAGCAGTACCCGGGGGGGACAGGGAAGTGGGAGGGGGCAATAAAGAGATTTGGCCTGGTTTGGCTTTCCTTACTCAGTAGTGCCTCGTCTGTGGAGCAGGGCTCTCTTTCAGAACTCCTAGCAAGACTGGAACATGGCAGTTTTGCTCTGAAGTCTGTTCCCTGAAGAGATCAAAGTCTGGGTGAAGAGGGGGGCTGATATCTCAGCTAGTGGGGTGGATTTCAGGGAAAACTGGTAGATGCCAACATTTAAGCAGAATATGCAAGGCGCCCACCCCCCCCTCCACAGAGCCCATCACACACCCGCATCTGTCTGTCTGTATACAGAGTACCTTTAGGTGGAGGACAGGGGGTACCCTCCTATTTACTGTAGTCTTTATTCTTCTGCCTTTGTCTTAGGCTCCGCCCCCAGCACTTATACATGTGGTTGTCTGATGGGGCCCATAGCCATCCATTTGATAGCCCCTGCTCTTCACTCAAGGACCAACACACGGAGGTAGGAAGGGAGGTTAGAGACCAGAGTGGCGTGGTAGGAGTTTATTGATCCCCGAGAGGAGGAGAAAGCGGGGCACGTCCTGGTGGTCACCTCCTCAGAGAGTCAGCATGACGCACTGCCCCCTCGGGGTCATTTTTATACAGCATGAAGTAGCCCTGCACCTGGGCAGGACTGATCTGAGTCGTAGCTTGAAGGGCACGATCTGCAAAGCTCTCGGCCAGGGAAGGTGCCTGCCCGGGATAGAACCTCTGGAACATCTGGGTCAGCTGCCAGCGTGAGCAGTGGCCCACATACTCCTTCAGGTCTACTCGCCCGGGGCGTATCAGGGCAGGGTCGAGCCTAAGAGAAGACAGCAAAGGCAGAGCCATGAGCAGCAGGACCCCTAGCACCCGCAAAGTGGTCCCTCTGAACCTCGTGATCCTCCCAAGGCACCGAGGAGGTCTTGCCTCACAGTCTCAGAGCAGCTCGCTCTTTACCTGTCAACGTGGTTGGTGGTCATGAACACAATGCGTGCCTCAGTGGACGCCACGCCATCTAAGGCGTTGAGCAGTCCACTGAAGGTGAGACGACCTAGACCTTGGTACTTCACTGGGTCTGGAGGAAGGCAGAGAGAAAAAAGCACGGGTGGTCACAGCTCTCCTTCAAATGAGCATCTCTTTCTACTCCCACCCCTACCCCACTCATCAGTGCCTCTTGTGGGCTAACCCAGCCGCCCTCCATCACCTCTGGGATTTCTACTTTCTTCCACTGTTCCTCATTTAGAAACATTCCCTATTCCCTCAGCTCCCCTCACTTACTCTCCGCAGCCAGGTCCCGGCTGAGAAAGGCAGCATCCACATCCTCCAGGAGCACCAGGCTCTGCTGCGGGGCCACGCTCAGCAGGTGGTTGAGCCGGTCATCCGAGAGGCTGGAGTCTGTGAGACTCAGCAGGCAGATGCTGTGCTGCAGCTCCCCAGCCAGGGCTGTGCTATGGAGGAGGAGGGATGACAGGTAATCGGCAAGGTGGGAACCGGTCCTTGGGCCCAACTGCTCTCTCCTCCCTGTACTAATTTTGTCCTGGAGGCCTAAGCCTTCCACCAGCCCACCCTAGAGTCCCCAGGTCTCGTGTTTATCCTGGTCCCTGTTCGCCACATTTATTCCCCTCTCCAAGCCCACCAGCCCCATCGCCAGTTTGAGGGTTAAGAGACGTTGGAGTCTACTCACATAAAACTGCTCTTTCCGCAACCAGGGGGGCCGTAAAGCAGGTAGCCGCGTCTGTAGGGAATGCCTAGGAATACAGCCAGGCTGATGATCATGACCTAAAATGAGTCCTTCACTCGGCCCCAGAAGTCCACACTCATTCCCAAGCCTGCTCCCCGGAGGCCTGAGGACCTCAGCATCGGAAGAAATCATTCCCACAGGCAACTTTTCTTTCTTCCTCGTCTATGGGAATGGCGCTGACCAGCCTGTTCCCTCCTGCTCTACCACCACATGAAAACCAGCCTGGCCAAGGAGTTCCCATTGTGGCGCAGCAGAAACAACTCCGACTAGGAACCATGAGGTTGCGGGTTTGATCCCTGGCCTTCCTCAGTGGGTCAAGGATCTGGCGTTGCTGTGAGCTGTGGTATTGGTAACAGACGTGGCTCTGATTCAACCCCTAGCCTGGGAACCTCCATATGGCACGAGAGTAGCGGCTCTAAAAACCAAACCAAAACAAAAAACCAGCGTGGCCAAGACCCTCGCTGCTTCTCACCTCTGTCAGTGTACCACTTGGGGTTATCGATGAATTCCCGGATGTCTCTGACAATTCGGTCAGCCAGACCCTGTTCTAGAACCACAGAATTCAGTGGCCGCCGGCGGCGCGGATAGCCGAAGGGGCGCCATTCAGAGCCCACAGCTGTGTACATCACTGTCTTCCCTTCCTCTTGCTGCAAGGCTAGTTCTCGAGCTGGGAGGGGGGAGATGAGACAAAGACACTAAGTCCTCTTTGCCACACGATTAGGCAGCGCTGTGCCATAACAGCTCCCCCTGGCCCCGTGGGCTCAGATCCTCCTACACCTCCTCTCCAGGCCTCTCTCCCTTTGATGCCAAATACCCCATCCCTGAAACGCCCATTCCCCACCCCCAGAAAGCCCACCCTGGGCCTCCCACACCTTCTTCCAGGATGTTGAAGAAAATCTTTCGGTCAGTGCCCAGAGCCGTGAAGGTAACAGACTCCCAAGGAGTCCCCGTCTGCAGGTCTATCATCTGCATCTCTCGGCTCCGTTCCACCCGGATCCATTTCCCCTGGTACCTGAATGAGAATGGTCAAAAAGAGGCGAGGGAACAGGTCAAACCCACCTCCTCTCCTTCTCCTTTTCCACGCTCAGAGCCCTCCCTGGCTCCCAGCCTTACCAGATAAAGTGGTTTCCAGGGCTAGGGACAAATTCAAACTTAGTGGAGATGCGACCACTCTCGTGCTGAAGGTACGAAGTCTCGACACTGAGGTGCTGAGTGCGGGCACTGTGGCGGGTGAGCCAGCTAAGCAACCAGGCGTAGCTCCTGTCTCGAGCAGGGACTTCCAGTGTGATCATATAATGGCGCCGGAATGCCACCAGGCCCAGCTGGGCGCCCTTCCGGGCCAAGGCCAGGGCTGTGCCCACACCCACCAGCCCAAATCCAGCCCCAAAGTAGGGGTTGTCCTTCAGGGCCAGAACAAAGTCTGAGAAGGGCATCTTGAAAGGAAAACACTGAACCTTACAAGCCCCGAGGCATTTTCAAGACCTGGGGGTGGGGAACAGCAGAGATGGGATGAAGCACAAGATTAGTTTAGCAACTGGACTCTGAAATTCCTCCCCAACCCACCTCACCCCCTGCAGAAGCTGGGAGCAGGAAGGACAGGTCAGCATTACTCTGTGCTTCGATATGCTCCCTTTGCGGGATGGGATTCCAGGCCATGCATCCCATTTTGCCGCTCATTATCCTGTTCGTACCTGTTTCCCACCAGATGTCTCGGTCTGGAGATTCCTTAAACCTGAGAGAACAATATAACTGGCTTCACATCAGGGTAATGGATGGACAGAAATTTTGTGGTCCCTGTGACCAGCTAATATAGAAAGGGTCCCGCTAGCCAGAGTTAGTGGGGGATGAAGAAGCTACTCTCTTCGGTCAACCTGTCAGTAACCACCTGCCTTGTTATCATGAGTCATGTCCTTCAAATGCCCTCTCTTTTACATGCTCAACTCCTAATGTCCTGTTTGGCCCCTCATTACCTCCCACCTAAACTGTCTCTTTAAAATTAACTTTAGTTCTTAAAATGGCATCTTAAAGGTCTCCACGTTCTGCTTCACCAAGCTGCAATACAAGGGCCCAGATCTTTCTTCAGAAGGATCTGCTTCAATCCCATTACTTTCCCTACTCCTCCAATAGCTGGCTCTCAACAGGGCCCTGAATTAGGTAAAAACTCCTCTGCCTCCACAACAGGGCACCATCCACCTTTACGGCTTAGCTCCTAATACTCTGTTCAACAAATATGCAAACAACGCCATTCCTCCTTGCCCAAGCAGTTCTCCTGACTCAAAAAGGTTCATTCTAATTTCTTCCTTCCCTCATCTCCAGGTGAAGTCCTACCCATCTGCTACTTCCTCCATGGAGATTTTCCTGAATTCTCCCCAATAAAATGTACCCAGGTCTGATTCTAGACTGTCAGATCCCGAAGGGTAGGAGGTCAAATCGTTTCTAGCACACCTCCCTCGACCCCTGCCACTTGGCTCTGCGCCTGACACGCAGGGCGGTGAATAGACAGCAGTGACCTCGGGTGAGGCTCAGAATAGGATCCAGAATTCCCCCAATTCCTATGCACGGAAGGCCACAAAGCCGTTCCTGCCCCCGGTCCTTGTGGGACGCCCAGAAGTCCCCTCCGGAACCCCACTACACCCCAGCTCGCGCCGCCAGCAGCGTGGTTTGGAGTAATAGGTCACTCCGCCCCCTTACCGCCATGACTCTCTGGCCCTCCCTCTCGATGGTTTCACCTCCGCGCTCTTGGGGGAAGCGCCTCCAGGCCCCGCCCCCTGAGTTATTTCCCCTACTTCCCGCCACACCCACCAAGAGGGCCAGGCCACTCTGCTCCACAACTCTCGATGGTACTCCTGGGGCTTCGCGGCCGAGCGGTGGAGAGCTGAAGGGGGGAAGGATAGAGAGAATCATAGAGTACTCCGCCAGCCGCACAGAAGAAGAGAGAGCGGCCTCCAGTGCCCCAGGTCCTAGAGGCGGCTGGGCCGGAGGCGGTCGCACAAAAGGAGTCCCGGGAGGCCAGCTGCCGGTCAACCATAGAGATGCGGCTCCCGCCCGCCCGGGGCCGGGAGGTAAGCGAGCGAGGGCGGGGCGGGAACTAATCGGGAGAGCAGGCGGAGCGGGCCGGAGGCAAAAGTTTCTCGAGCCCCAGGATGAAGGTGGGCCTGGGCAGTGGGAACGCTCCGGAGAAGTGCTGAAGGGAGCGCGCCGACGAGCGGGACCCCGGGGCATCCCATCAGCCGCCCCAGTGCCTCCGTCGCGTCACTGCTGTGGACCCCGCCTGGTTACTCGCTGCCTCTCCTCAGGACCATAATCTTGATGATGCTCCATCCTAAGCCTTGCAGGTTACAAAACGGCTTTCCCGTTTGCCAGCTCTTGTGACTCCCGCTCCCGCCCAATGATGTGGACGCTGTCATCGCCTCCACTTTACAGATAGGAAAGCTGAGGCCCAGAGAAGAGAAGTGATTGCATCTCCCAAAGACCACGCGGTGAGTCAGAGCCCACAGGCAAGTGGAAACCCGGGTTCCTTGGTCCCCAGGCCGGGTCTCATCCTTTCCTCGGGCCTTCTCTCTGCTCTGATTTGTCATTTCTTTAACTCAGCGCCTCTGCCCCAAAGATAAGGTCATTTCTTCTCTTGTGCCCGTCGGTGTCCCACTTCACTCCGCCTTCCAGCGGCAGAAGGGTCTCAGTCGAGACTACCCTCCTCCTTGGCTCCCCCTCTAAGGCAAATACACCACCCATGCTGGAAGATTCCTGATATTCAGTAAGTGGAGGTTGTGGTTTCCAGAGAATCCCTTGAGGGCAGAAGTGCACTGCCCCACCAGCTTCTGAATTTGGGTGATCCGGGCTTTGAGTTGCAGAATTCTCACCTGTAACCTGGTTTCCTAGCCCTAGGCCCTTGCTCGACCTCCATGACTCAGTTTCATAAAGTGATTACCATCTTATTGTTCTTATTGTCAGTCTTACTGATTACTCATTACTCCGCTTCAACTGATTTTACCCATGTGTAAGAGGACATGCAATTTAGTTGACATTCATTTCTCAGATGGGTCCCAGTGTTCAACATGAGGCCGTAGTCAATGAGCTAGAAATTTCTGCAGGTGTGCTACTTTATACGTAAGGAATCACTGGCTTGGTACTTGGTAGATACCTAGCTTTACTTTGATGCATCCCTGTGTTTACAGTTCATCCATCACTTAGAATGCCCTTATTTGTCTGGATTGCATTAGACTGTTGGTAGCTGAGTTCAGTGAAGTGGTAGTGTCGATTATCTCCACTTAGAAAGCTCCTGGTCTAAGGAGGGAGACTGATAGGTAAACAGCAGTGCGGTGTTTCTGACAGGGCCACATCCAAGATGCCATTACAGCTCCCAGAGAGAGAAGCTTGGGTGAACGATGTTAGGAAGCCGTCGTTGTGGAAGTGACATTTGTTCAGATTCTTAAAGGATAGTTAGGAGTTGGTTATCCAGACAAGCCGTAGAGATGGCAAAGGGGAAAAGGCCCATCAAGCCGGGGGCCAGGGGGTGGCTGGGGAGAGGAATGTGTGAGGATGTGGAAACAAAAGAGAATGTGATGAGTCTGGGAAATGGCAGCTCATTGGTGTGACTGGCTCAGAGATCTGTTGTGGGGAGAGATCGAAGATGAGTCTGATCAGCAGGGACCAGATCCTGAAGGAAGGGCCTTGAGCTAAGGACTAGTGAGCTCATAAGGTACTAAGAGGGGAAGGGACCTCTAAGATCCCTTGGCCCCACCCAGTCTTACTGCAGATAAGAAAACCAATATCTGGATTGCTTAATGATTTGACTGAGGTCACTCACCTCCAGAGGTATAACCAAGAGATATCCATTGGCCACAACTTCCTGTCTCTTTCCTGTATTGACCCCATTACCACTTTTACGCTTTTTGTTCCAAACCTTGTCGCAAGAGGAAAACTTCTGTGTTAACTAGATATGGCATGCTGCCATTCTAGGAAATGCGTACTTGGGCAGGCACTGGGCTGTGTACCCACACCAACTGGGGGAAAAGTGAGAGATCTCATTAGATTTTATTTTTCTTCTGGTTGATTTATCAGCACTTAAGAGGCCACAGCACCCAAGTTGGTGGTGATGACAGACCCCGTGTTGGACACACAGCCAGCTAACGGCACGGGGGAGATGGATGGACTGTGCCCTGAGCTATTGCTGATCCCCCCACCTCTCTCGAACCGTGGAATCCTGGAGCCTGTCCAGAGCCCCTGTCCTTCTGAGAACCCTCCACCTTTGCCTGGCGATCCTGGCTGCCTGCTGGTAGAGGCCACAGCAACTGGAGAGGACACAGGGAACATGGAGATCATTGTGGAAGCAGTAGCTGGAAACCTGTCCCCAGGTGCTCCGGGAGAGACCCCAGGTACAAACCTTTTTGCTAGCGGGCCAGTGGGACCAGCAGCCCTGAGTTTTTGTCTGTGCTATTTTTGATCCTTATGTATAAATGTGCTGAAGACACAAAGTAGCCTCCTATTTTTATCCTTAGAAATGTTGTAATTTGGCTTGCAGTGGGTGAATGTTGATTGAAGGCTGGCAAGGTGGTGCACAACTTGTACCAAGCTCTTGGCAGTCTCTCTCTCTGTGAGGCCTTCACATCCGCTAGGCAGGAATCCAGGAGGGAAGACCTTTCTGGCCTCTCTGCCCAATCCTTTCTCCTCTAGTGCTCAGGGATCGTTCCCTCCATGTTGACCCTCCCACCAGGAAGCACAGCCAGGGACTGGGCAAAAGGCCCAGCCTCTTTCTACCACCCAGGGTTTGGCAGGGCTTCCTAGAGGTAATCTGGTATTCCCCCGCTCTGGTTTGTTGTGAATAACATAGTTAACTCACCAAAGGCATGCCGTTAAGGGTGGGAGTTGAACATTTATATACATGCTGAAAGAAAGACTCGCCTCTTTGTTCTTCCCACATGTTCAACTTCTTATTTTTAGATATCTTTCCTGTTTTTAACAGTCATCCTCCAGCTACACTTGTACCAGTTTTCCTTGGCAGTGTGTAAAGAATACTGGGAAACGTTAGCCAATTCGATCATATAATATTTCTAAATTTGATGTGGTGAAAGAAATAATAAATTAAGAAGGAACCTGGAAAAACATTTGCAGTCTATAAGGAAGCCTTAATACTTTTAAAACTCAAAGTTTTACAATAAGGAAAAGAAACAGTATACTTTTTTTTTTGAAGGGGGGAGGAATCTACGTTGCAATTCACTGAAGAAGAAATACACATAGTCCATAACCGTAAGGATGCTTAATCTCACGAACACACAAATTCCAAATAAAAGCAACTACAAGATGCCATTTTTGTTTCTCAAATTTGGCAAATAGGTAGCACTATTTATAAAACTCGTGTTGGTGAGACTGTGGAGAAACAGGTACTATCTTATAGTTGATGGAAAGTATAAGTTAGTGTAATCTTTTGAAGTCAATTTATCTATGGAACATACTTTTTTTCTTTCTTTTTTTTTTTTTTAATGTAACATACTTTAACGTATGTGTACTTTGACTCAGGGGTGTATTTCTAGGGATTCATCCTGTAGAACTACTCAAACACATGCACAGGGATGCAGGGATAAGGATGTGTAGGGCAGCTTTATTTGCAATGCTTGGAAACAACACAGATGTCCATCAGTAAGAGCAGAATTTCCTTTTGATTTATCCATGTTCTGAAGTACCATGAACTAGACAGAAAAAAATATGAGGTAGATCTAAAGGTACTACTCTGGGTAAAACTATCTCTGATATGTAGCAAGTGAAAAAAAAAAAAAAAAAAAAGAGAGAGAGAATGGCCCCAAAGGCCTTAAAGGATGTAGACCAAATTCTGTGTGTGAAAGTGAGGTGTTTCAAAAAAAACCAAAAAAAAGGAGTTCCCATCGTGGCCCAGTGGTTAACGAATCTGACTAGGAACCATGAGGTTGCAGGTTCGATCCCTGGCCTTGCTCAGTGGGTTAACGATCTGGCGTTGCCGCAAGCTGTGGTGTAGGTCGCAGATGCGGTTCGGATCCCATGTTGCTGTGGCTGTGGTGTAGGCCGGCGGCTATAGCTCTCATTGGACCCCTAGCCTGGGAACCTCCATATGCTGCGGAAACAGCCCTAGAAAAGGCAAAAAGACCAAAAAAAAAAAAAAAGTGAGGTGTCTATTCTTTATATACTTCCCATTTGAATTGTTGCACTGAATTTTTATGTAAACAAACAAAAAATAGTGAAGAGGAAGAGGACCACCAGAATAAACATAGGATAAACCTGGGCTTCACCATGAACAAGCACGGTAGCCTTAACCTTGTAGAATCCCAGGTCCCTTTTAATGCAGTTGGAGGACCAAGGGAGAGTGAGCCCTGAGCCTTTCTTTGTCAAGGTGCTGCCCGTCGCTTAAGAAACAGCAGCAATTACTAAAATGTGATTTGGCTCATTTCAGAAAAAAGGCTCTCCATTTGATGAATTGCTGTGCCTTTGAAAATCTTCTCACAGAATCTGAAAGTAACACTGTCATGTGTTTTGTAGCTTTTATCCCCAGGCTGTCATTTTCTACTTTTGGAATTTTCTCATTTTTTTATTTGGGCAAAATATATTGCCTTTTGTTAATGCTTTCTAGATTTCATCAATGCTTATTACACTCACTCACTTCACAAATACTTATAAGTACCTACTTCCTGGGGTTTTTTTTGTGGTTTTTTTTGTTGTTGTTGTTGCTTTTTTAGGGCCACACCCACAGCATATGGAGGTTCCCAGGCTAGGGGTCGAATTGGAGCTACAGCTGCAACTCGGGGTCCCAGCTGTGTCTGTGACCTACACCACAGCTCACGGCAACACTGGATCCCCAACCCACTGAGCGAGGCCAGGGATTGAACCCTCGTCCTCATGGATACTAATTGGATTTGTTTCCGTTGCGCCACACAAGAACTCCTACGAAGTACCTACTTTGTGCCCAGTGTTATACAGGATACTGGGAATGCAAACCCACGTGCAGGATAGGCCATCCCTGACTTTATGGGGCTACAGTCCATGTGGAGAACCAGACTTACATCCATCTCCATTCCACAAATGTTAAAAGATTCACCCGCATTTTCTACTGGTAACTAATTCCTGTGAGTCTCGTTCCATCTGATTCTGTGCCTTTCTCTGTCGATCCTCTGCCTGCAGGTGTCCTGGTAAAGGTGGTGGAGGTGTACTTCTGTGAGCGCTGCGAGCAGAGCTTCGCAGAGCCCACTCTGTTGGCCCTGCACCAGTGCCCCGAGACCCTAATGCAGCCTATACAGGGCCTCACCAGCCCCCCGTGCTCTGTAGAGCTGCCCCCCAGCAACCTCACTCTCCCTGGCCCTCTGCAGGGCCAGAGTCCCCCAGATAGCCCCCTGCCATGCCCTGTGTGTAGACAAGAGTTTGCCCAACCCCAGGCCCTGAAGAGCCACTTCAAGATTCACCGGGACACTCCTGACACCTTCTCCTGCCCAGAGTCTGGCTGTGTGTTCTCTGCTCAAGATCGCAAGGGGCTCCAGCACCACCTGAGGCAGACCCACAGAGCACTCCCCGTGCCCTGCTCTTTCCGGGGCTGCCCCCTGCTCTTCGGGAGCCAGCAGGGCATGGAGCTGCACCGGCAGCTGCACTACCCTTTCCACTGCAACCATTGCAGCTTCGTGGGCTCCAACGTCAAACTCTTCCGGCAGCACCAGCGGAGCCATGGGACCAGGACACAGGGAGAACTGTCTGCAGCTCAGGGTCTTCCACCCCAGGAGCTGCTGCCAGGTATGAGGCCAAGGTCTTGTGGGAGGGGCAGTTGTTTCCAGCGCCTTGAACATATGCTTGAATACAAGAGAACCCAGAATGGCACAGAAGGACAGGGTTACTGGCTCATGTGGGAAGACATCGAGTCACTCTGGACCAGTCAGAATATATGAGATGAAGAGCAAGTCTTTGTCGGTGACAATGAATGAAGTTTGGCTTAGGCTATACTGTGGTCTAGAAGGTACTTAACGAATGTTCTCTTCTGATCCAGTTCAGAACTTTCTGAGGGCAGTGGCTGTAGCCCCTGGCAGAATGCCTGTAGATTTCCTGATAGAGCAAATGAGATTAGACAGGAGAAGCTGAGATTATTTTAAAAAGAAACCTTTTAACCTTCAAGGAGTTCCTTTCTTGGCTCGCGATTAACGAGCCAAATGAGTATCCATGAGGATGCAGATTCAATCCCCGGCCTCGCTCAGTGGGTTAAGGATCTGGCATTGCTGTGGCTGTGGCGGAGGCCAGCAGCTGCAGCTCCACGTTGACCCCTAGCCTGGGAACCTCCACGTGCCAGAAGGCCCTAAGAAGCAAAAAAGAGAGAAAGAGGGAGGGAGGGAGGAAGTGGTGCTTCAAGTGTTCTTATTGCTCTTGGTCTCAAAAAAAGGGGGAGGGTGAGTAGACGAGCAGGAGGAAATAGAGAAACCAGGCCAGGAGAGGCCAGGATCCTAATGGGAGAATCTGGCTTGCTAAGCGTCATTGGTGTTCTGGTGCAAAGAGAAGATGCCTCTTTCCTGGGAAAAAGTCATACATCTTTGCCTTTCGGAGGCAGCTGCTTCTATGATGGATAGAATGGGTTAGAGAATGCAGGGTGTGGTCCTGAATTTGCTGAGCTGGATGTTGCAGTAGAAGTTTAGAGGTCAGGGTATGGTCACAGGCACTGAGCATCAGCTGTCAGCCCTGGAGAGCTGTGCTGGGAGGGTACAGTCTACCTGTTCTCTGCTTCTGCCCTCTACTTCAGTGACCTCTGAGCTCTTGCCTTCAAGGGCTCTGAGATTTGATTTATTTTTATTCAGTTATTTTATTTTATTTTATTTTTGCTTCTTAGGGCCACACCCGCGGCATATGGAGGTTCCCAGGCTAGGGGTTGAATCGGAGCTGTAGCCGCCGGCCTACACCACAGCCACAGCCACGCCAGATGTGAGCTGTGTCTGCGACCTACACCACAGCTCACGGCAACGCCAGATCCACTGAGCAAGGCCTCATGGATACTAGTCGGGTTCCTTACCACTGAGCCACACAGAGAACTCCTTGATTTACTTTAGATTTGGAGCATTCCTGACAACTCAGCTCCTGACCTTTCTAGCTCTGTCTTGAACGGGGATAAGGTGATTTACTTAGAACCCAAGATTCCCTTAGGCTGAATTCTTCCAGCCTGTACGAGAAGCACAAGCGCTCAGCACTGCATTGGCTCCTCTAGTCATCAAGTTCTGTGTATCTGTAGCTCCCAAACTGTCCCCAGGAGAGGGAGAGCCTTCAGAGGAAGCAGGAACGCCCTTGCCTGGGCAGGAGTCAGCTGAAGAAGAGGACGTAGAGGAAGAAGAGGGTGGCAGCCAGAAGGACTCCCAGAAAGCCCTGGAGAAAGGCCAGGGGGCTCAGCAGTTGAAGGGTAAGGACATGCGGGGGCTGGAGCCTCTCGGTGGTGGGGAGAAATGGACTGGGGGGCGGGGTTCAAATCGAGGCTCCAGGGCTTGGTTTTCTGCGCTTTGGTTCAGCTCCATCAGTTGCTCATATTCCACTCTGACATGTCTAGTGGAAAAGTGATAAATGGCTACAGAGCCTGGTGACACAGGGGTAGATGGAGTTTGCTCTGGGGCTGGCTTTCCTCCGGCAGAAAGTGCTTTTGTGGGGAGAGAGAAGGTGATCTTCATATAATGAAGATGCCAGAGATTGCTGATGAGCAACCTCTGTGGTCTGCCATTGAGCCCCTAGCATTGCTTTTCCGAATCCTTGCCTCCCAGTTTTCCATCTTGGTAGAACAGCATTTGAAACCCATCCCACAGGGAGCGTGTTTACTCTCTCGGTGACTGGGAAGGGTCTGCTTATGTTTACTACCAGCTCTCTGAGCCGGAGCTCTTGAGCCAGTTTCAGAAGTAAGAAGGCTCGCCTTCTCTTGCCCCTGCTCACTCCCCATCAGGTTCTTTTCCTTCTGACCAGCCCTGCTGATTCTTCTGCCTGTCCCCATGATCAAGGGCAGGAGGCACAAGAATGCTCCAACCCGATTGTTTTTTTGAGCTTTTTTTTTTTTTTTTTTTTTCCTGTCTCTTTGCCTTTCCTAGGGCCGTTCCTGCGGCATATGCAGGTTCCCAGGCTACAGGCTGAATCAGAGCTGTTGCCGTCGGCCTCTGCCACAGCCACAGCAACGCGGGATCCGAGCCTCGTCTGCAACCTACACTACAGCTCACAGCAGCACCAGATCCCTAACCCACTGAGTGAGGCCAGGGATGGAACCTGCAACCTCATGGTTCCTAGTCGGATTTGTTAACCACTGAGCCATGACGGGAACTCCTCTTGAGCTTTTCTAAATAACGCCTCCGGAATGGCGAGTGGCTTGGGTGAAGCTCTTCCTACAGGCCACAGCAAGATCTGAGGAGTCCTTGTGATTTTGTTTCTCTGAGTACTTAAACGCCTTGTTTCTCCTCTGAGACCGCAGCGTTTGAGATGCTATTGTTTGGTTTCCTGCAGAGCAGGGTGTAAGGCCATGTGATCCATGTTTTGTCCGGGCGCGTTGTGGTTCTCCCATTGTCTGGACAGTCCCCGACCTAACCAAGACTCACTCACCCCTCTGCCTTGCCTTCTCCCAGGGGATGTGGCTTCGGGCACCGAGTCCCTCTTCAAGACCCACATGTGTCCAGAATGCAAGCGCTGCTTCAAGAAGCGGACCCACCTGGTGGAGCACCTACATCTCCACTTCCCAGACCCCAGCCTCCAGTGCCCCAACTGCCAGAAGTTCTTCACCAGCAAGAGCAAGCTCAAGACCCACCTGCTGCGGGAGCTGGGCCAGAAGGCCCACCGCTGCCCCCTGTGCCACTACAGCGCGGTGGAGAGGAATGCCCTCAACCGCCACATGGCCAGCATGCACGAGGACATTTCCAACTTCTACTCGGACACCTACGCCTGCCCCGTCTGCCGGGAGGAGTTCCGCCTCAGCCAGGCCCTTAAGGAGCACCTCAAGAGCCACACCGCAGCAGCCTCGGCGGAGCCACTGCCCCTCCGCTGCTTCCAGGAGGCCTGCAGCTACGTGGCCCCTGACCGCAAGGCCTTCGTGAAGCACCTGAAGGAGACCCATGGGCTGCGGGCCGTGGAGTGCCGCCATCACTCGTGTCCCATGCTCTTCGCCACGGCGGAAGCCATGGAGGCCCACCACAAGAGCCACTACGCCTTCCACTGCCCCCACTGTGACTTCGCCTGCTCCAACAAGCACTTGTTCCGCAAACACAAGAAGCAGGGCCATCCCGGCAGCGAAGAGCTGCGCTGCACCTTCTGCCCCTTTGCCACCTTCAACCCGGTGGCCTACCAGGACCACGTGGGCAAGATGCATGCTCACGAGAAGATCCACCAGTGCCCCGAGTGCAGCTTTGCCACGGCCCACAAGAGGGTGCTCATCCGCCACATGCTGCTGCACACCGGTGAGATGGCTTCCCCCTTCCCTCGGGTCACGGTGCTGAGGATGGCGATGGTGGAGCTCTTAGCACCGGCCAGACACGTGAAGGGCTTTGCGAATATCACCTAGGTCTCCGGACCTAGGATTCCTAGAGATAAATCAAGTCTTTGCCATTTACACACAAGCCTTCAGTCGAGTGTCACTCAGCTAGTCAACTGGTCAGGCTAGGCTTTGAGTCCAGGGACTCTGACCCGGAGCCTGTGCTCTGACTGCTGTGCTGTTGTGCACTTTTAGGGCCCTGTCCAGTTCTCCCCACCCCTAGTCAGGTCTGGATGGGCCCCCGCCCAGCCTGTTAGCAAAGAAACCCAGACCAGGACAGATGCTTTGCTTTGCAATTCAGGTTTTGTGATGTGCTGTGAGACAGGGTAAGGGAACTGAGCCATCCTTAGACGTTATAGCCTTGGCAGCCGTGATGCTGAAACACGATCCAGTCTGGTGCCCTGGAAGTTGCAGGTGTTTCAACTCAGACTCTTCATTGGTAACCTGCATTACTGATGCTTTGAGTAAAAACCAAACAGGCTTCCTGTTGTAGCATCCTCCCATCTGTGATCTCTATGGCAGCATCAGTCGATTGATAAGACATTAAAACATCTCATCTGGAGTTCCCATCATGGCTCAGGGGAAACGAATCTGACTGGCATCCATGAGGACTCAGGTTCGATCCTTGGCCTTGCTCAGTGGGTTAAGGATCTGGTGTTGCTGTGAGCTGGGGTGTAAGTCACAGATGCAGCTCACATCTGGTGTTGCTGTGGCTGTGGTGTAGGCCAGCGGCTATTGCTCCGATTTGACCCCTAGCCTGGGAACCTCCATATGCCGCAGGTGTGGCCCTAAAGAGCAGAAAAAAAATATCAAAGATTCTTCAGTCGGGAGGGCAGTTTTTAGGCTGCTTGTGGCAAAACCATTGTTCCCATGAAACAGTTCATTTCTGTTCAGGCTTTAGTCACAAAATCTCATTTTTCTGAAGCCTTTCCTAAAACCTCACATCTCTACAAACATAGTTACTTTTATTGCCCTTCACTCTGTTGTGCTACCAGAGCCTGTGTTTTTTAGAAATTGAAGGTGTGTGGCAACCCTGTGCTGTCAGATGATGGTTAGCATTTTTTTTTAGCAATAAAGTACTTTTTAATTAAGGTATGTATATTGTTGTAGTCCCCTTGTGGCTCAGCAGTAATGAACCCGACTAGTATCCATGAGGATGCAGGTTCGATCCCTGGCCTCGTTCAATGGGTTGAAGGATCCAGTGTTGCCATGGAGCTGTGCTGTAGGTCGCAGACACAGCTTGGATCCTGTGTTGCTATGGCTGTGGTGTAGGGCAGCAGCTGTAGCTCTGATTGGACCCCTAGCCTGGGAACCTCCATATGCCGCAGATGCGGCCCTAAAAAGACCAAAAAAAAAAAAAAAAAAAGGTATGTACATTGTTGTGTTAGACATGATGCTGTCGCACTTAATAGACTACAGTATAGTGTAAACATAACTTTTACATATACATGGGAAACCAAAAAGTGTGCCTTGCTTTGTTGTGCCGGTCTGGAACTGAACCCACAATTCTCTCCGAGGTAGGCCTGTGTGGTGCTTTATCGTTTACAGAGTTCTTTCACATCGATGATCTCATTTAATCCATAATAACCATCTTGTAAGAAAGGCAAGGACAGGTGAGAAACCCTGAGCATTTAAACGACCTGTGTCAGGAGCATATAGGACCAGAGCCAGGACCCCCACGCTGCTTGCCTTTCACCTTAAGGAGAGGGGCTGGGAGGGGGTCACAGGGAAGGGTTCTGGAGGAGCTTGGCCCTTCAGGTCTGAGTGCCAGGTCTTGACCAACTACAGGGACAGCTCATCCTTGAGCACTTGCTGGGCACCACTGAGGACTTTGGGACATCTCATAATGTTCATATCGACCACGTGAGGTCAATATTTTTGTCACCCCCTTCCTAGAGACCAGGAAACTGAGATGTAGAGGGGTTAAATAATCTGCCCAAGGCCACACAGTAGTAAACTGGGGCTTGAATTGTTGCTTAGGAGCTGTGTGGTTTCTCCGTGTCTCAGCTTCATCCTGTCAAAAATGGGGTAATCCTTGGAGTTCCTCTCATGCCTCAGTGGTTAACAAATCCGACTAGGAACCATGAGGTTGCAGGTTCGATCTCTGGCCTTGCTCAGTGGGTTAAGGATCCAGCGTTGCCATGAGCTGTGGTGTAGGTCGCAGATGTGGCTTGGATCCCGCGTCGCTGTGGCTCTGGCGTAGGCCAGCAGCTACAGCTCTGATGAGACCCTTGGCCTGGGAACCTCCATATGCCACAGGAGCAGCCCTAGAAAAGGCAAAAGAAAAAAAAAAGAAAAGAAAAAGAAAAATGGGGTAATCCTAACATCTGCCTCCTAAGGACTGTCATGAGGGGTCAGTAAGGAGGCATTTGCATAAAGTGCTCAGAAAGCTGCCTGGCACCTGGCGAGCTCTGTATGAATGTCAGCTATTAATATCTTTATTACTGTGTTGGACTCCAGCATCACAGTTGTTTACCACTATGTCTTCTTGCCTACATTTTTCTATTCCTCTTCTGCAAAACTGGCAGAAATTGGGCTACATGGAGCAGTGGGCCATTAGTGCTCGTAAGTTGTATGTAGAACACGTCCCGAGTGGACCTTAACGCTGATTTTCGAAGAGCTGGCTCTGCGCTTTCCCCTCATCTTCCTCCGCGGCGGGGTGGCACAGTGGTCACCTGAGACCTCAGCATCGGCACCCTGGCTTCCACTCGCGCTGGGCGGCAGGGTGAGCTGGCTGGGGAAGATGTCCATCTGCTCCCCTGGTCTGACCTGTCTTCTCTCCCCTCTCACTCCCTCCCCACCCCCAAAGGCGAGAAGCCACATAAGTGCGAGCTGTGCGACTTCACGTGCCGAGACGTGAGCTACCTGTCCAAGCACATGCTGACCCACTCCAACGCCAAGGATTACATGTGCACCGAGTGCGGCTACGTCACCAAGTGGAAGCACTACCTCAGCGTGCACATGCGGAAGCACGCGGGGGACCTCAGGTGTGAGCGCACTCGGGCCGCCCTCCCTAACCCAGCAACCTGGGGCTAAGCTCCCTGCCCTGGAGGTCAGCTCCCGGCCCCAGAGAGACTCCTAACTGCTCTCTGCTCCTGTCATCTCGCTGATCCATGTCTGTAGCTGCCCTCTGGGCCTGGGGCCCCGTCTGCACACTGAGAGCTCTCTGGGCACTGAGAAGGGTGTATAGACCCAGAGCAGAGGCCCAGAGACGAAAGTGTCACTTGAGTTCTCAGAGTCCCGTCCTGGCGAAGTAGATGGGCTGCACTTGTGGCCCTCATCCCGGCCACTTCCAAGTCCAGGCACGTTCCCCTCGGATCTGTGAATACAGCTGGCTCCAGGGTTTCTCCTTGGCTTTTGTGCCTCCGTGGGAGAGAGGGAACTAGGCATAGACACCTGCCCCCTGGGGCTGTGGCCGAGGCAGCTCCTCGGGAGTCTGCAGAAGTTTGCTGCTTCCCGCTGTCTTCCCTTTAGGAAGCAGTGTAGTGTCGTTAGAACATAAGCCTTGGAGCTCCACTCTCTCTGCCCGTCACTTCCTTTGTCACTCCAGGCAAGTTGTTCCCTTCAGTGCCTATTTCATAGGGCAGCAGAAAAGATGATTCAATTAGATAACACACGTCCAGCACTGAGTGTGGAGCCTGGCCCGTAGTAGGTATTTATGTAGCGACTGGTAGTTGCTATGATTGGTTTCCTAATGGTGATTTTCCCCCCTCACCAGATACCAGTGCAACCAGTGCTCCTATCGCTGCCACCGGGCTGATCAGCTGAGCAGCCACAAGCTGCGGCACCAGGGCAAGTCCCTGATGTGTGAGGTGTGCGCCTTCGCTTGCAAGCGGAAATATGAGCTGCAGAAGCACATGGCTTCCCAGCACCACCCCAGCGCGCCAGCGCCACTCTACCCCTGCCGCTACTGCAGCTACCAGAGCCGCCACAAGCAAGCCCTGCTGAGCCACGAGAACTGCAAGCACACCCGCCTCCGCGAGTTCCGCTGTGCCCTCTGTGACTACCGCACCTTCAGCAACACCACCCTCTTCTTCCACAAGCGCAAGGCCCATGGCTACGTGCCTGGGGACCAGGTCTGGCAGCTCCGCTACGGCAGCCAGGAACCAGAGGGGGCCGGGCAGTGCCCAACACCCCCGCCAGGCTCCGAGCCCTCGAGCCAGTTGTCTGCCCAGCCTGAAGGGCAAGAGCACACCTCGGAGACTGTGGTGGACCCCAGGTTGGACCAGGCCCTGCCAGAGACCAGCGAGGAGGACAGTGCTGGGAGACAGGACGGCGGCGAGGCTCCCCGGGCGGATGACCTGGTTGGCAGCCCCAGCCCAGCGGAGGTAGATGAGGGCGGCTGCACGCTGCACCTGGAGGCCCTGGGGGTGGAGCTGGAGCCCGTGGCCGACCCACCCCTTGAGGAGATCACCGAAACAGCTCCTGAGGCATTCAGGACCCTGGAGCCCTCCGGGCCTCTGAGGCTGGAAGGGCCAGATGGAACCCTGACAGAGCTGTCTACCTTTGAAGGTGCCGGCACCTCCGGCCTGGGTACCGAAGAGGAGCCCATTCTGGAAAAGCCAGTTTCTGAGCCCCCTACAAATGCGCCTTCCTCAGAGGAGCCCCCTAACAGCTGGGCGGAAACCTTCAAGGCAACGCCCCCCACGGAGACAGCACCCCTGCCCCAGTTCCCTGAATCAGAGTCCTTGCTCAAGGCCCTAAGAAGGCAGGACAAAGAGCAGGCAGAGGCGCTGGTGCTGGAGGGGCGGGTTCAGATGGTAGTGATACAGGGCGAGGGGCGGGCTTTCCGCTGCCCGCACTGCCCTTTCATCACCCGCCGGGAGAAGGCGCTGAGTCTGCACTCCAGGACCGGGTGCCAGGGCCGCCGAGAGCCCCTGGTGTGCCCTGAGTGTGGGGCCAGCTTCAAGCAGCAGCGCGGCCTCAGCACCCACCTGCTGAAGAAGTGTCCTGTTCTGCTTAGAAAGAACAAGGGCTTGCCCAGACCAGATTCGCCCATCCCTGTGCATCCTCTGCCCGTGGACACCCTGGCCTCAGGGGATGCAGCAGGTGGGAAGCCCCCACCTGCACCCTTAGAAATAGAGATCGCGCTCCCGAAAGATGCTCCTCCTGAGCCTCCTGGGGAGCCAGGAAAGCTAGAGGAGCCTCTTGCCGCCCTCTCGGGCTCCGCAGTCTCTCCTGCAGGAGACTCCTTGCCCACCGAGGCCCCTGAGAAGTTCCACTTCGAGCAGGGCAAGTTTCACTGCAACTCGTGTGCGTTCCTTTGCTCGCGCCTCTCCTCCATTACCTCTCACGTGGCTGAAGGCTGCCGGGGCGGACGGGGCGGTGGTGGAAAGCGAGGGGCCTCCCAGACCCAGCCTGTTGTGTCCCCGCTGAGCAGTGGAGACTCTGCTTCCCTGAGCAGTGGGGGTACAGAGCGCAGCCCTGGTGGCGGGGACACCACTCGGCTTCCAAAGCAGAAGGGGGCCCGCTTCTCCTGCCCCACATGTCCCTTTAGCTGCCATCAAGAGCGGGCCCTGAGGACTCACCAGACCCGCGGCTGCCCCCTCGAGCCGTCGGGAGAGCTGCGCTGTGGCCTCTGCCCCTTCACAGCTCCTGCACCTGCTGCCCTGCGGCTCCACCAGAAGCGGAGGCACCCCGCCGCAGCCGGGGCCCGCGGCCCCCGGCCCCCGCTTCAGTGTGCGGACTGTGGCTTCACCTGTAAACAGAGCCGGTGCCTCCAGCAGCACCGGCGGCTCAAGCATGAGGGAGTGAAGCCTCATCAGTGCCTTTTCTGTGACTTTTCCACCACCAGACGGTACCGGTTGGAGGCTCACCAGTCCCGACACACTGGGGTTGGCCGCATCCCCTGCAGCTCCTGTCCCCAGACATTTGGTACCAACTCAAAACTGCGCCTGCACCGACTGAGGGTCCACGACAAGACACCGACCCACTTCTGTCCACTCTGCGACTACAGCGGCTACCTTCGCCACGACATCACACGCCACGTCAACAGCTGCCACCAGGGCACCCCAGCCTTTGCCTGCCCCCAGTGCGAGGCCCAGTTCAGCTCCGAGACGGCGCTCAAGCAGCACACTCTGCGCCGGCACCCCGAGCCGACGCCTCCAGCCCCCGGCTCTCCCGCGGAGGCCACCGAGGGCCCCCTGCACTGCTCCCACTGTGGGCTGCTGTGCCCCAGCCCCGCCAGCCTGCGGGGGCACACCCGGAAACAGCACCCCCGGCTCGAGTGTGGGGCCTGTCAGGAGGCCTTCCCCAGCCGGCCGGCACTGGACGAGCACCGGAGGCGGCAGCATTTCAGCCACCGCTGCCAGCTCTGTGACTTTGCTGCCCGGGAGCGGGTGGGCCTGGTGAAGCACTACTTGGAACAGCATGAGGAGACCTCGGCCACAGCAGTGGCCTCAGCTGGGGATGGGGACGCCGGCCAGCCCCCTCTACGCTGCCCCTTTTGTGACTTTGCGTGCCGCCATCAGCTCGTGCTAGATCACCACGTGAAAGGGCACGGGGGCACCCGGCTGTACAAATGCACTGACTGCGCTTACAGCACCAAGAACCGGCAGAAGATCACCTGGCACAGCCGCATCCACACTGGAGAAAAGCCCTACCGCTGTCACCTCTGTCCCTATGCCTGTGCTGACCCCTCCCGCCTCAAGGTAAGGACAGGGACTGTGGGGTTTGCGAACAGAAGGACTGCAGGCTGTGCGTTCCTTCTGTGGCACAAGAGAACCACCTGGGTTCTCTAATCCCAGCTCTTCTGAATATTAGCTCTGGGACTTTGGTCCAGTCCCTTAACTTCTCCGGGCCTCAGATTCCTCCTCTGTGAAAAGGGGATAATACTCCATAGGGTTGTTGCAAAGGTAAAATTCCATGATACATGCTTGGCATGTGATGAAGTCATGCAGTAATAGGTTGGGAGTAATCTAGATAATAACAGCAAACGCTTATTGAACACTTCCACTGTATCTCAGACACTAATAATCCTTTCAAAAATAGGAGATATGATTACTTATACTCGTTCCCATTTTACAGAATAATCTGAGAATTAGAGGTCAGGGCGCCCAAAGACACGTGTTCAGTGGCAGAGCTGAGATAGGGCAGACCTGGGGGCAGGCCCAGTGGGTTAGGATGGTGTCGTAGGAACTGGCCAAGGGGTGCCAGTGGGGGAGAATGGGTGGGAGTGGAGCAGGGAACAGGATTATCTGCCAACAGCGTCTCTGCCTGCTTGCCCCATTTCCACATCCACCGAGTACCAAAGGGTGCCCATTTTCTGGGTGGACTCTTTGCTCTTCCCTCCTCCAGTATCACATGCGGATCCACAAGGAGGAACGGAAGTACCTGTGCCCCGACTGTGGCTACAAGTGCAAGTGGGTCAACCAGCTCAAGTACCACATGACCAAGCACACAGGTGAGTCGGGGTGGTTTGGACAGGCCCAAGGGGTTCCCCTGTTACCTGAGGTGGTGTCTGTCCTTGCTCACAGTCATGGAACATCAGTGTTCACATCGAGGGGAATGAGTAGGCTGAAAAGCCAGAATAGCTTCCCAACCCACTGAAAACCTATCAGAATCAGGGGAGAGATGAAGCTGAGAGTCTGGGATGCATCCTTTGCAAAAGCTTCCCTGGGGATTGTGGCACAAGGCCGCCCACCTGCTGCTGAGAACCCCCCAACTCAAACATGAGGGACGGAGTGGGTCTGCCTGGTCCATACAGAGACAGGATGAAACTGTCATGAGTGGGGAGAAGAAAGTAGAAGGGTCACCCGTTTTAACTTGTCCTTCTCCTGGCTGCAGAGTCCATGAGGAGTGTGACCGATGGCGTGCCTGGGATTGTTGCATGTGGGCCCCTTGTGTGGAGGAATTAACCAGATGCATTTCAGAGCCCTCTGCATCTATGAATGCCACTTCTGTTGCCTTTACCCCTTCCCTCATAAGCATTTTCTTTTACTTCTTGCGTCAAACAAGGAGTTGTATTTTAATGGATTCCTAGTTCCATGTGTACTCCCTGACCAAAGGGAGGTTGGAACTCCCCATGTAGAAACCCTAGTATATTTGAGTATTTATCGCTGTCAGATGGCTACTTGGGGGTCCGGGTAGTTATCAGCATCCATTGAGTACCCGCTGTATACAAGGAGCTGTGTTGGGAGAAGGGCACACCTGTGGCATGTGTTCCTTATGTCCCAAGATCACTTTGACTCTTCTGGTTCCACCCATCCTTGTTCCACCTCCTTCTGTGGTGATTTTGTTCCCTGTCCTACAGGACTGAAACCATACCAGTGTCCTGAGTGTGAGTACTGCACCAACCGGGCCGACGCGCTGCGCGTGCACCAGGAGACGCGGCACCGGGAAGCGCGGGCCTTCATGTGTGAGCAGTGCGGCAAGGCCTTCAAGACGCGCTTCCTACTGCGCACCCACCTGCGCAAGCACAGTGAGGCCAAGCCCTACGTGTGCAACGTGTGCCACCGTGCGTTCCGCTGGGCCGCAGGCCTGCGCCATCATGCCCTCACCCACACTGACCGCCACCCGTTCTTCTGCCGCCTGTGCAGCTACAAGGCCAAGCAGAAATTCCAGGTGGTCAAGCACGTGCGCAGACACCACCCTGACCAGGCTGACCCAAGCCAGGGCGTTGGCAAAGACCCCACCACCCCCACGGTGCACCTGCATGACGTGCAGTTGGAGGGTCCCAGCCCTCCTGCTCCCGCTGCTCCCCCCACCGGACCTGAGGGCTGAGAGCCTCCCCAGATAAGAAGAGGGTGTGGGCACGTGCGGTGCAGACTGGAGCCGGAGCCAGCCTGGGAGCTCAGGGCCCAAGGAAGGGCTGGCTTCAAGGTGCCAGGGAGGCTGGAACCCTCCTGGGACTCTGGCTGTAGTACTTGGAAGTTGACATAAAAGGGAGACATGGACCACAAATTGGCTTCTCTTGAGGCACACTGTGTTTTTAACCTATGAATTCCTAATTTTTTTTCACCATCACTTCGCCAAAGTCCCTGCCTATAAGATCGTGATTTTACCCATTTCATCTTTTCTTTCCTTCTTACCGTGTCAAGTCCTGTTTTCCTTCAGCATCCTCAAAACAGTTGTATCTAACTGCATGTGCTGTTGTGCCCACTGCTGTGTAACGCATGGTAAATGATCTGTAGCTCGTATAGACTCGTCCAAGTCCCTGACCTCACACTGCCCTGCTGTCATCTCAGTCTGCCCCGTCCCCTCTCAGACCTCTGTCTCTCCTTTGTCTCCTTCCGTCTTCACCGAGTGATTGATTCTAAAACAGGCCTACGTCTGCCTTCTTCTCTCTGTTCTTGAGCCCGAATCGGCCCTTGCCCTGCTCCAGCTAGAGAGGGAGGATTGCCCCCCAGGAAGCATCCTCCCAGAAGCAGCTTAATTCAGCATCCACCCCAGACTGGCTCAGCAGCTACATGAGAGTTAAAGCACAAGGACAGGGTGAAAGGCAGACGGCTGGGGAGGTAGATCTCTAACCCAGAATTCCATCACTGCCTCACAATGACTGTGGAAGTAACCATCGAAACTGAAACATACTGGGAAAGTTGAAAGCGGTGCTATTAATAATTATGCTGAGACATCAGACATAAACCAGGACTATACCAGGCAAAGTCTTCAGGAGGGCTGGGATCACATAGCTCCTTTTTTTTCTTTGTTTTTTTTGTTTTGTTTTGTTTTGTTTTTTAGTGCCACACTAGCAGCATATTGGAGATTCCCAGGCTAGGGATCTAATTAGAGCTACAGCTGCTGGCCTGTGCCACAGCCGCATCTGCGATTACACCACAGCTCACAGCAACATGGGATGGGATCGCAAAATGCTTTGTCTCCTCCTTTTGCTCCTTTTTCCCCTTAGAAGCCATACTGATTACCCTTTCTGTGTAGTATGTTGGGGGGGGGGGCAGTGGCTGGAAACCTTGTTTTTCCACCTTTTCCCTACCCTACTCATGTACCCAAATGTCCCCAACCCTTGTTCTTGCCCAGCAATGAGAGGCCATGCTCAAGCCAGTTTTGGAGAGAAGTTCTATTTATACCGGTGGGGCTGGGGAGAAGCAGTCCACTGGGGACTCTGAGGACCATTCACTGTTCTCTTGAGTGTCATTGTACAGTCTTGAGGTCAGATCTTCCCCAGCCTTTGCCTGGGGAGCCTCGAGGCTCGCTTTCTCCTTCCTCTGGCTCTGGACTTGAGGAATTGGGAGTGGAGGAGATAGTGCCTCTCTGAATCTTTCTGCCCCAAGCCCCTCTCTGGATTTCTAGCTGCACTCCGCCTTTGAGCCAGAGTGGGTGGGAAAGAGGAGTCCTGGATCTGGGTATGGCAGTGAGCCTACAGCAAGAGGAAGCCAGGAACTCCAGTATAGAGGATGCAGAGGGAAGAGACAGGAGTGATGACAGAGGCTTGGGGAAAGGGAAGAGAAGGTGAAACATAGGTCCTTGTCAGGAAAGCTGAAGTAATTGCCTAGGAAATACTCAGCCCAGCTCTGAGTATTTTCACCAGCTCTGTTTGCTTTCTGGAGCACACGTCCAGGTTTCCCTTATTATCTAAAGCCAGCGCACCCACCCTTCCTGTGAAATGCCCACCTTAAGATTCAACCCCCTCTATCCCTTCCCGGATGCAGATGTGCACGAAGATGGAGGCTGGGTGGAGGCTGATGCCATCCTTGGAGAGCAGGTGTATGTGGCGGTAACCTGGAAGGGGACAGGAGGACAGCATTAGGAAGGCAGCCAGAGCTGCGGCGCGGGCCAGGGCGGGAGGGACTGGCTCACCTTGCTGCATGCAGTTCCAGGGCAGGGTGTACTGACCGACGAAGTCGTTTCGGGATTTCCAGTCATAATCTTTTACCACAAAACGCAGCAGGGCCAGTTCAGGTACCAGGACCCGGAAGCAGAGGGTCTGCCCCCAGTAGGGATTAAAACCTGAGCGGGGAGAGAGGCAGCGAGGGAAGGAGTGAAGAAACAGACGTTGTTGACCCTGCCGGCTCGCTTTCCCTGTGTCCTCTCGCTGATTTTCTTGGCAGTCACCATTTCACAGGTGAGGAAATGGAGGCGCAGAGCCCTTAAGCAGTTTGCCTAGGTCATCGGAGCTTGTAAATGAGGGGCCTGGATTCAGACCCAAGATGTCCAAGTCCTCTTTCTTCGTCCTGTTCCACGCTGCCTCCCATGGAGGTGGCGGGAGAGGGGACTGTACTTAAAGGAGGGCCAGGTGGTAGGAAAACAACAGCCGTGCTCCCCCCACCCCATCCCCGGCGCTGCCCAGTCTCACCATTGTTCTCCACGTAGCTGGTCTCTTGCCGGGCTGTGTCTGGGCGGACGCCAAAGATCTCCACTCTCACCAGTGGATCCACAATGGACCCCTCTTTGCTGTCGTCCACTTTGGGGAGTTGCTGACCACTGATTACCTGCAACCAGGGCTCTGGAACCTCACTAGTTCCTGCTCAGCCCAGCCCCCCTCCAGTTCTCAACCCTGGGTGGGGGAGGAGGAAGGCTGAGGGGAGGGGGGTCACAGGACCCTGGGCTCTAGCTTTTGGGTTTGCAGAGCTAATTCTCATGGGTAATGTACTTTCTTCTGGTACCTTATCTGCTATTTAAAATGAGAATTCCTGTTGTGGCTCAGCAGAAACGAAGCTGACTAGCATCCATGAGGACGCAGGTTCGATGCCTTGTTCAGTGGGTTAAGGATCTGGCATTGCCATGAGCTGTGGTGTAGCTTGCAGATGCAGCTCGCATCTGGTGTTGCTGTGGCTATGATGTAGGTTAGCGGCTACAGCTCCAATCCAACCCCTAGCCTGGGAACCTCCATATGCCGAGGATGTGGCCCTAGAAAGACTAAAATAAAATGCATCCAAGTAGAAATTTGGTTTGAAAGTGGGTGCTTCCACAGCAAACCTTCTGTAGGACTCATGAAGCCCTAGACCCTGGGGTTAGCGCTTCACATTAATCACAACAGCCCTGTGGGATGGGTGGTATCACGACCCTGGTTTTGAAGGTGAGGAGATGACGGTTAAGCAGTTTTCCCCACATTACACAACTAGTAAATGGGTTTGAATCCAGGCAACTGGCTCCAAGGTCCATGCAGCCTCTCCAGAGGAGCTTTTCACCCATTATACTCCCGTCAGACCAAGCCACTCTGCCCCCACCAACCTCCCCCATCCCCAGCCTCTACCTCAGCTATCCCAGTTTCCTCCCAACAGTTTCTCTTTCCATTATACCTGGATTAGGAGGGTCTGGGCTTTGGAAGGGCTGATGGGCCTCTCGGGGTGGAAGGAACTCTGAGCGTCACGCAGGAAGTCTGGCTTCAGCACGTAGCCACAGCCAGCGTTCTGGCGAAAGAGCCCATCACAGAGGTCCATCTCAAGCCCCGCAGTCTGCATATTCATGGCCACTGAGGGCCCGGGAGAAAAGGGAAGGATTCACCATGGGGGCCAGCCAGCCCCCGCTTCCGGGAGTTAGACAGACACGTGGAGTGTGAAAGGGCTGCTGGGAACTCCATGGGAGCACCTTCCTCAGCTAGCACGCTTCTCAGAGCATCCCCGGCCCCAGCCCTCACCTGCCAGGGATTTACTTCCCACCTGCTCCCCTTCCATTCGCTTCCCCCTGTTCCCACCGCCCCCTCACCCATCTGGCAGCCTGCATTCCAGAATTCTTGCGGGTTGTAGTTGGATGAATCTGTCCTCAGGCCACCAGGATACACACGGCTTAACTGCCAGGTGTTGTGCTGCACAAACTCATTGCCTGTAAAGTGGGTGTGGGGATGGGGTGCTAGTGGGTGGGATGGATGCTCCTCTTCCCTGGTGCCAAGGACCCTGCCCACCCACTTCACTCTTCTCTCCAGCATCTCTGAAGGCTGGCTCTAGAGAGCTTGGCTGTGCCTCTTGCTGTTCCATGCAGACCATCTCCCACAGCCTGCTTCCTCCTGGAGCCTTCAGCCCACAAGCCACACTCCTGTCCCTTGCCTGGTCTGAGGAGTTGCTTGGCTCCCCATCCCTCCTCACCTCCCCCGTCCTCTTTCTTGGCACTCATCTGCCTGCCCAGCAGTCCTGACTCTACTCATCCCAATTCCTCCCCTACCTCCCCCTTTTAGTCCTGACCGGACTCCTTGATGAGGCTCTTGGCCTTGGCTTCAGAGAAAGATGATATTTCATAGAAGCGATAGTGCTCCCTCGAATGAGCGAAGCTGTAGAATGAGACCGCCTTCAAGTAGACAACCAGGGCAGAGAGGGCTGGACACAAGATGGCCTTGACTTTCTAGAAGAGGAGACAGTAGAGAGGAAGATGGAATTGAAGCATCAGCAGTCGGAGAGGGCAGAAGCCAGTGGCCAAGATCTGTGCTTCCCCACCCAGCCTAAGCCTCTGCCCACTGCCTCCCCACTGTAGTCTCCCTCCTGCCTCACCTGATTGGGAAAGAGAAGGACCCCAGGCTTGGAAATAGGAGCCTGGGTCATAATCTCACAACACAAAGGCGAACACAACAGCGGGCACCTCACAACCTGAGGATGGGAATGGGAATAAAGGCTGTCTCTAGATACTGATGGGATCAGTTTCAGCCTCTGGGCTTGAAGGGTCTGCTCTATGTTACTTTGCAGGTAATGGGTTTTAAATTCATTATTATTATTAAACAGGAGTTCTCGTCTTGGTGCAGCGGAAACGAATCCAACTAGGAACCATGAGGTTGGGGGTTCAATCCCTGGCCTCGCTCAGTGGGTTAAGGATCTGGCGTTGCCATGAGCTGTGGTGTAGGTTGCAGATGCAGCTCAGATCTGACGCTGCTGTGGCTGTGGCGATTCTGATTAGACCCCTAGCCTGGGAACTTCCATGTGCCACAGGTGCAGCCCTAAAAAAGGGGAAAAAAAAAAAAAAAAAAAAAAAAAAAAAAAAGCAGTGCTTGAGCCCAGACAGATACATCAAGGTATACAAATGGTCACGGAAGTCACACCCGGAAGGATGCGAGAGTCCCAAATTTTTCTCCTGAATTCCCATTTCCATCCCTGGGCCTGGCAGCAGGTTAGACAACACAGCTTCAGCGAGAACAGGATAAGCTAGAAGTTAGCTGAGCCAAGTAAGTGCACAAGAGAGAGAAATGCAGACTTCAAAGCAGGATATTTGCAGATCCCGCCAGTAGTGCCCCTTCCCCAGCTCTTCCTGCTCCTTCTCTTTGGCTCTTTCTGGCCCTTCCTCAGATTCACCTTTTCCAAGAATCTTTCTCGAACTAATCCCACTTTAGTTGAGGCCACAGCAGTCACTCTAGCAAGCCCTACTTACACAATATAAACACACACACACCCATCAGTGGTTTTTAAACTGGCCTTTAAGGAGACTGGGAAGTAATACAAAGATGTCTCAGAAGTTACTTGGGGGATCCAGGAGAGAGCCAAGGGGGTGCTTCAACCAGGATGGCTTTGCATTTATCTGTTTTGTATCCTGAGCTTCCCTATACGAGTTCACTTTTAAAAGATTTGAGGGGAGTTCCCGTTGTGGCTCAGTGGTTAACGAGTCCGACTAGGAACCATGAGGTTTTGGGTTCGATCCCTGACCTTGCTCAGTGGGTTAATGATTCAGCATTGCGGTGAGCTGTGGGGTAGGTTATAGACACGGCTCGGATCCTGAGTTGCTGTGGCTCTGGTGTAGGCCGGCAGCTATAGCTCCGATTGGACCCCTAGCCTGGGAACCTCCATATGCCGCGGGTGAAGCCTTAGAAAAGGCAAATAGACAAAAAAAATTTTTTTAAATAAATAAATAAAAAGATTTGAGGGCGAAGAGGTTGGAAATTCACTGCGATCTATCTATACGGCAATACAGTGATGCGATATATATATATAGTGATGCTCTTGTATGCATTCTTAGGCCTCTTTCATCGGAGGCAAGGAGCATTCTGCCCCTTGGCCAGCCACCCTGCCTGGCTCCAGTCTCTTCACACGTGGGCTCTCAGCTTGTGGTCCAGACTGATCAAATGCCAGAACAGAAAGACCATTCTCCCGGCTTACCTTCTTTTTGTCTTTACTGCGAGGGCTCAGCTCCTGGGGCTCAGATTCAAACTGGGCCTCCAGCTCCAGCTCAGCCTCCTGCTCCCCCTCCAGTTCAGACTCTTCTGGCTCTTCCTCCTCTTCCTCAAGATCCTCCTCAAGTGTTCTTAACTTCTTCCCCTTCACCAAGATCTTCCTCCGAAGCTCCTAGGGGACAAAAATGAAGAGGCCTGTCTAATTATCTGCTCTGGAACCCTCTGGAGATCATGCAGGTCCCACTGCTCTCACAGGACCACCTCAAAGGCAAAGGAAGTGACTGATCACAAGTTCTCACTGGGGAGTTCCCATTGTGGCTTGGCAGATTAAGAACCCAACATAGTGTCCATGAGAGTGTGTGTTCGATCCCCAGCCTCACTCAGTGGGTTAAGGATCCAGCATTGCTGCAAGCTACAGTGTAGGTCACAGACGTGGCCTGGATCCCACATTGCTGTGGCTGTGGTGTAGGCCTGCACATGCAGCTCTGATATGACCCCTAGACTGGGAACCTCTGTATGCTGCAGTGTGGCCATAAAGAAGCAAAAAAAAAAAAAAAAAAAAAGAAAAAAAAAGAAAGAAAGAAAGAAATATTATAAGTTCACTTGACACCAGGAATTCCCGGAGTTCCTGTTATGGCACAGTGGAAATGATTTCTGACTAGGAACAATGAGGTTGTGGGTTCAATCACCGGCCTTGCTCAGTGGGTTAAGGATCCGGCATTGCTGTGGTGTACGCCCGCAGCTGTAGCTCCAATTCGACCCCTAGCCTGGGAATCTCCATATGCCGTGGGTGTGGCCCTAAAAAGCAACAACAACAACAACGAAAAACCCACTAGGAATTCCCTTCTGTGTGCAAGCAATCTTTCTGTGGGAACTTCTTTTTATTTTCTCTTTTATTTTTAGGGCTGCATCTGTAGCATCGGAAGATTCCCAGGCTAGGGGTTGAATCAGAGCTGCATGTGCAAGGCCTAAGCCACAGCCACAGCAACAGTAACTCAGGATCCAAGCCACATCTGTGACCTACACTGAAGCTTGCAGCAATGCTGGATCCTTAACCCAATGAGCAAGGCCTGGGGTCGAACCCAAATCCTCATGGATACTAGTTGGGTTCGTAACCCACTGAGCCACAACATGAACTCCAAACCTGTAATATTTCTATCCATAAGGGGGAAAAAAATGCAGACCCCTACCTCACATTTGACACATAAAGATTCCTCATAGCACATTCCTGTGGCTATGTCATAGACTGGCAGCTATAGCTCCAATTGGACCCTAGCCTGGGAACTTCCATATGCCTCAGGTGCAGCCCTAAAAAGAAAAAAAAAATCCTCATAGATTAAAGATTTACGTAAATATAAAGAACATAAGCATATTAAAAGAAAATAGACATTTTTTTTTAATGACCTTAAGGTAGCAAATCCTTTGAAAACACGAGATGATGGAGTTCCCGTGGTGGCTCAGTGGTTAACGAACCCGACTAGTAACCAGGAAGTGTGAGTTCGATCCCTGGCCTCACTCAATGGTTTAAGGATCCAGCATTGCTGTGAGCTGTAGTGTATGTCACAGACGCGGCTTGGATCCCACGTTGCTGTGGCTGTGGTGTAGGCCCACAGCTGTAGCTCCAATTCGACCCCTAGCCTGGGAACCTCCATATGCCACGGGTATGTCCCTAAAAAGACAAAAACAAAAAAACAAACAAACAAAAAAACCCCATGAGATGAGGAGTTACTTCTTGGCTCAACGGATTGGGATCTGGCATTATCATTGCTGTGGCTCTGGTTACAGCTATGGTGCAGGTTTGATAACTGGCCCAGAACTGCCACATGCCGTGGGCGTGGCCAAAAAAAGAAAAACAACAACCATGAAATGAAAACTCAGAAGACATAAAAGGGATTGGGGAGTTCCCGTCGTGGTGCAGTGGTTAACGAATCTGACTAGGAACCATGAAGTTTTGGGTTTGGTCCCTGCCCTTGCTCAGTGGGTTAATGATCCAGCATTGCCGTGAGCTGTGGTGTAGGTTGCAGATGCGGCTCGGATCCTGCATTGCTGTGGCTCTGGCGTAGGCTGGTGGCTACAGCTCCGATTCAACCTCTAGCCTGGGAACCTCCGTATGCCGCGGAAGCGGCCCAAGAAATAGCAAAAAGACAAAAAAAAAAAAAAAAAAAAAAGGAGGGATTGGTAGATTTGACTACATAAAGCTTAAAAACCTGTGTAAGGCAGAAGATGCTATAAATACAAAAAGAAAAAGTAGGCCACAAAAAACATTTTGCATTAATATGTGTTAATATGCATAACACACAGCATTAATATCTTTTAACATTCTAAAAAACTGTTGTGCATCAATTAAAACTTATAGACCCTAACAAAACTGGGTAAATAGTAATATCAACTAATTCAAAAGAAGGAAATATAGACATTTCTTTTTTAAAAACTTGACTTTTTTTATGGCCACACCATAGCATATGGAAGTTCTCAGGTCATGCATTGACTCTGAGCCACAGCTGCAACCTATGGCACAGGCTGCAGCAAACTGAGCCTGGCTGGAGATCAAACCTGCGCCTCTGCAGCTACCCGAGTTGCTGCAGTCAGATTCTTAACCCACTGTGCCACAGTGGGAACTCCAAAATGTGACTTTTTTCCCAGGTTTGCCACTATGAATCATCCTACTACTGTAGTTATTTGTCGTCACACTTATACTGTGGCTTGGAGTGCAGGTTGGGATTTTTTTCCAGAGGGCGAGTTGACAATAATAACCAGAAATGTCAACCTGCAAACTTTTCAACCCAGCGAGTTTGCTTCTAGGAATCTATCTCAGAGAAAGAGTAAATGGACAAAGACGTGTGTACACATGAAACATTTCAAGCAACCTAAATGTTTACCATTTACTGGTTATGGTTACCATCTATTAGTTGAATAAATTATGGCCAATAGGGAGTTTCTGTCATGGATCAGTGGTTAATGAACCCAACTAGTATCCATGAGGACATGCATTTGATCCCTGGCCTTGCTCAGTGGGTTAAGGATCCGGCATTGCTGTGAGCTGTGGTGTAGGTCTCAGCGTGGCTCAGATCCTGCATTCCTGTGGCCATGGAGTAGGCCGGCAACTGCAGCTCCAATTTGACCCCTGGCCTGGGAACCTCCATATGCCATGAGGGCGGCCCTAAAGAGACAAAAAATAAAATGAAAAGAAAAAAGAAAAGAGAAAAAGAAAAAATTATACAGGGGAAGACATTCATGATATGTATGATATGCGAGATATAAAAGGGATAGAAAAGATCATCCCATTTATGTTTTAAAAAATGTAACCATATGCTCACATATATGTTTACATAAGCATTTAAAAAATATACTGACAGCTGTTATGGGACAGGTTGAGATTATGGTGGGGGGATTTCTCGTTCTCCTTATTTGTGTAGCCAGCAACAATTATGAACTATCAGGAAAAAATTAAGATTTTCCACTGAATAAAGAAATATAGGAGTTCCCGTCGTGGCTCTGTAGTTAATGAACCCGACTAGTAACCACGAGTTTGTGGGTTAGATCCCTGGCCTTGATCAGTGGGTTAAGGATCCAGCATTGCTGTGAGCTGTGGTATAGGTCGAAGACACAGCTCGGATCCTGAGTTGCTGTGGCTGTGGCGTAGGCCAACAGTTACAGCTCCAATTCGACCCCTAGCCAGGGAACCTCCATATGCCGCGTGGGTGCAGCCCTAAAAAGGCAAAAGACAAAAAAAAAAAACAAACAAAAAAAAACAAACAAATTTTTAAAAGGAAATTTAAAGTAAATAAATTATTTTTTAAATTAATTTATTTATTTAATTTCGGCCATACCTGTGGCATGTGGAAGTTCCCAGGCCAGGGATCAAACCTGTGCCACAGCAGCAATCCAAGCTGCTGCAGTGACAATGCTAGATTCTTAACTCACTGAGCCACTAGGGAACTCCTAAATGCTTTTAAATTTAGAGAACTATATCTAGAATTCTATGTTGAATTAGATTATTATTATTTGTATTGTTTTTAATGTTTTTATTTTTCTTTTTAGGGCCGCACCCATGGCATATGGAGGCTCCCAGGCTAGGGGTCAAATTGGAGTAGAGCTGCAGCTGCCAGCCTTCACCACACCACAGCAATGCAGGATCTGAGCCGCATCTGTGACCTACACCACAGCTCATGGCAACACCAGATCCACAACCCACTGAGCAAGGCCAGGGATGGAACCTTCGCCCTCATGGATATGAGTCCGGTTTGTTAGCACCGAGCCACAATGGGGACTCCAGATTCTTTGTTAAATTAAAGGTGTCTCGGAGTTCCCGTTGTGGTGCAGTGGTTAACGAATCCGACTAGGAACCATGAGGTTGTGGATTTGATCCCTGGCCTTGCTCAGTGGGTTAAGGATCCGGTGCTGCCGTGAGCTGTGGTGTAGGTCACAGATGCGGCTCCGATCCAGCGTTGCTGTGGCTGTGGTGTAGGCCGGCGGCTACAGCTCCGATTCGACCCTGGGAATGTCTATATGCCAAGGGAACCTCCATATGCCACGGGAGCGGCCCAAGAAATAGCAAAAAAAGACCAAAAAGAAAAAATTAAAGGTGTCTCCAAAGATATTAAAGAGCAACATGGTCCGTCTGAGGGTGAGAAGGGAGCAAGATGGGCATGGAAGAAGGAGCCCAGGTGACAGGGAAGCCTGGCCTGAGGGAGAAGAAGGTCCCTACCTCGGGGGAGGGCAGCTGAGTGGGAAGCTGCCCATCCAAGGTGGTGCTCAGGAGCTGCTCCCCCAGGATCTCAGTCAGGTGGTGTGCTATCATCTCCTGCTGCTCCCAGCTGCAGTGGTTCTCCAGGGACAAGATGACTGGATAGTCTGATGTCTGATGAAGTGGGGAGGGCACACGGGAGCCAGAGTTCTAAGGCCTCTAACTTCCTTGCTTCTCCAGGCCCCCCTACTCAGTCATCTGCGTACCCTGACGGCCAAAGTCCCTGACCCTCTGCCAGACCTCAAGGAGCTCTCCCTGGATCTGGGTACCCCACATCTTAAAGTCACTTTGGGACTCCAAATCTCAGCTCTGAGCCAGGTCTGACCCAGGACCCTCTGGAATCTGAGTTTTCTGGCTCACAGTGGGAAAGCCACGCCATTCCCCCAGTTACGTGTTCATGGGCTTTCATCTCCAGATTGCCACCGCCTCCCAGCTCTACCCACCACTTTCTCTGTTTCCTCAGCCACCCTCGCTAGATGGGTGACAGAAATTGCTAGAAGTCATAATTACCAATCTCTAGTGCTTATCTCTGTGACTGCTAATTACTAGTAATACATCCAACACTTATTCATCATAATCCCTTAACATTTGCCTAAAGCGTCTCAGTCAAAATCTCATTTACACATGGGCCATTTGATGTAGCTGCTGTTTCCCTGCAACCACGCCCCGCCGCCCCCCAAACCCAGAGCCTCTTCCTTGTTATCCTCTCGCCTCGTGAGGATTTCTATGCTGGGGCTCCTACCTGGAAGGCATACTGTGCTATAGCGGCCACAACATCTTTGAACGGGATGCGAGAGGTCAGGGTGTGTCCGTGATAAACAACAGGTTCCCCGTTAGGTCCATCCCATATATCCACCTCCACGCAGCGGCACCCCCGTTTCAGGGCCCTGCAAGAACCCCATCCCCAGGGACAGGAGGGGTCAAGGTCTGATCTTCCACCTAGGGACCCTCTCCCCATTCTGGGGCATGCAGCGCTCACCAGCACTGGCCCATCAAGACTCCTTTGAGCTACATCTCCGTGGACGCTTCTCTATCTACTGGGCACTGCTGCAGGTCTCACCGACCTCCATCCGCCCCCACCCTGCCCAACTCAAATCAACTGTTCCTTAGCGAGCCACCACATTCTGGTGTTCTGGTTATATATCATTATGTAATACCGAGTTACTCAAACTCTCAGGTAATTTACACTTGATTTTCTCAACTAGACTTCCTAGGTAAGAAACTACATGTCCCATCCAGGTGCCCCCTCCAAAAAAAAAAAAAAAAAAAAGAAAGAAACTACATGTCCCATTCATTATGGATCCACTGAAGCTACTAGTTGATTTCCTGGCATTACAAAGATATCCCATGATTTTATCTAATCCATGATTAATCACGCTAAAGGCAAGTACCATTTATTAGCTATGGACACAGGGATTACCTCATTTAAGCCTCACAACAACCTAGAAAGAACAGGCATTGTAATCATCGCCATTTCTCAGATGGGGAAACTGAGGCATGGACAGGTTAAATACTTAGCCCTGGATTACCAAGTGAGGGAGCTAGTATTTGATTTCAAACGATCTGACTCCAGAACCTATTTTAACTGGTTTTTGTTTGGTTGGTTGGTTGGTTTTTGTCTTTTTGTCTTTTTAGGGCCGCAACCCATGGCATAGGGAGGTTCCCAGGCTAGGGGTTGAATCAGAGCTGTAGCTGCCAGCCTACACCACAGCCAAAGCAATGTGGGATCCAAGCTGTGTCTGAGAGCTACACCACAGCTCACGGCAACACCAGATCCCTAACCCACTGAGCGAGGCCAGGGATCGAACCCATGTCCTTATGGATACTAGTCAGGTACATTAACCACAGAGCCATGCACGACGGGAACTCCCTGTTCTGCTGTTTTTAGCTGCTCTGCTCTCCTGCCTCCCATTTAACATTTCGTTTATTTATTTGTTCAGAATAAATCTGTCAGGACCTCTGAGTTCCCAGAGAGTTTCACTGCCTAGGAAAGAGAGAGAAGCTCTATTTAACCACAGAGTTTCAATACCACTCTCCTACCAGCCTTCAATATCTCCTCCAAGTCTCTCAAGGATCCAGGGATTCTCAGCCCCAAATTCCCCCCATCCCCACTTTGTAACAGCTTTTCAAGCCCTTTTATCCACTGACAGCGCCGGGCAACTTCCCACAAATATTCCCTTCTCAGGAGCTGGACCCCTTCACCCTTTCCCCCCACTGCACCGTATGTAACCCTCCACGCTGCTCTGGCCACAAAGCTGGTCCCCCACTAGGTAGGTGTTGTGGGAGGAGTTGATGAAGTAGTGGTTCAGGGGTTGAGTCATATCCTGGTAGATGGGGAGGCAGGTCGGATTGAAGATGTCTCCATCCTTCGAGCAGAGGTAGCTGAGGAAGCCGTCCAGGCTCAGCACGTGCCGCAGTTTGCCTAGGGTGTGGGTAGCTAGAGTAAGACGCTTTGGTGGGAGCACCCAGGCTACCGACCACCCCCCACTCCACCTTCTCCAGGGCCCAGCCTTTCAGGTGGTGTCCACTCCCAGCCTCCAGATCCCAAACTTGCCCAATCCTGGGTCCATCATTTGAATCATGCCCACCCATCTGAACGTTAAAGCTATAGGGGAATCATTAAGATTGTTCTAGTCCAGTGTATCCAGTAGAACTTTCTACAATATGGAAATAGTCTGCTCTGCGTGGTCCAGTATAGTAGCTTCTAGATACATATAGCTACTGAGCATTTGAAATGTAGCCGTGCGACTGAGGAATCTAATTGAATTTTTTTTTTTTTTTTAGGGCCGCACCTGTGGCATACAGAAGCTACCAGGCTAGGGGACGAATTAGAGCTGCAACTGCTGGCCTATGACACAACCACAGCAACACAGAATCCTTAACCTACTGAGCAAGGCCAGGGATTGAACCCATGTCCTCATGGATACTAGTCAGGTTTGTTAACTGCTGAGCCACCACAGGAACTCCCTGAATTTAAAATTTTGACTTTAGGGAGTTCCCGTCGTGGCCCAGGGGAAACAAATCCAACTAGGAACCATGAGGTTCCGGGTTCGATTCCGAACAGGCTTAGTGGGTTAAGGATCCTGTGTGGGTCACAGACACAGCTCGGATCTGGTGTTGCTGTGGCTGTGGGGTAGGCTGGCAGCTGTAGCTCTGATTAGACCCCTAGCCTGGGAACCTCCATATGCTGCTGGTGAGGCCCTAAAAAAAAAGCAAAAAAAAAAAAAAAACCACCAATATATAAAATAAAATTTTGATTTTAGTGACAGTTGTCCCCTCCGTGTTCACAGGGGATTGGCTCCAGGACCTCCCCCTTCCCCACAGCAGATACCAAATCATGGATGCTCAAGTGCCTTACATAAAATGGCATGGAACAGTCAGCCCTCTGTATCCGTGAACGCGGAACCTGTGGATACAGAAGGCCGACTGTAATTTAAACTCCAGTAGTCACACACAGTTACCATAATGGGGAATACAGTACTCAGTCCAAAGGGCTAATTTCATAGTTGAGGAAACCGAGGCTCAGGAAGGATCAAAGTCAAAGGCTTGTTAGTGACAAGACCAAGGTCCTTGTGTTTTACTCCCTGGGCTGGGTAGCTGCTGCCACCTATGGCCTAAGAGTTCCTTCCCATCGTCATTTCCCACATGGTGCTTAAGGAGTGTTTGTCCAATGTCCCCTCAGACGACACTCCTTCTGAGGGCAGGACAGGCTTCATACAATAACAACAAAGATGACTAACAGTTCCTGAGTACTTGCTCTGTGCCAAGGATGTTGAAAGCAGCATCTCTTTTAATGCTCTGACCAATGCAATCAGGAAGATGGAATATAACCTGCCCTGAGAGGTTATATAACCTGTCTCAGGGTCTCATAACTAATAAGTGAAGGAGCTGGGATTTGAACCCAGGCAGCCGGGTATCAGCGCCACGCCCTACACCACTGTCCTGTGCAGTCTCGCTGAGGGGTGCAGGGGAGGCAGAACACCTTGACTCTTGTGCCCAGTTTTCCTTGCTTCAGGTTTTCCAAGGCCTGAGGATGGTGGAAAATGGCAAGAGGTTGGGCAAGAGGTTTTAGGCTTGGCTGTAGTAACTCAAATTGCAAATCACTTAGGGTAAGTCCATAGTTACCAGGTACTTTTCACCTGCTTTATTTTGTTTGATCACCAGTTATTTTACAAATGAGAAAACTGTGTCTCTGATAGGTTAAGCAACATGTCCAGGGTTACTCAGTAAGAAGCAGAGTGGGGCCTTGAGCCCCCCTCTCCTGACTGATTGCACCCTCTGCAGCCGGAGTGCTGTAGCTGATAGTCAAGTACAAAGGGAAGGAACAGCACAAGGGCTGGGAGGTAGAACAAGGTAATGATGTATCCTGTCCTGGAAATAGAGGATTCTCTCTCTTTCTTTCTTTCTTTCTTTCTTTCTTTCTTTCTTTCTTTCTTTCTTTCTTTCTTTCTTTCTTTCTTTCTTTCTTTTCTTTCTTTCTTTCTTTCTTTCTTTCTTTCTTTCTTTCTTTCTTTCTTTCTTTCTTTCTCTCTCTCTCTTTCTTTCTCTTTCTTTCTTTCTTTCTTTCTTTCTTTTCTTTCTTTCTTTCTTTCTTTCTTTCTTTTTCTTTCTCTCTCTCTCTCTCTCTCTTTCCTTCCTTCCTTCCTTCCTTCCTTCCTTCCTTCCCTCCTTCCTTCCTTCCTTCCTTCCTTCTTTCTTTCTTTCTTTTTTTTTGTCTTTTTAGGGCCGCACCAGCAGCATATGGAGGTTCCCAGGCTAGGGGTCCAATCGGAGCTGTAGTGGCTGGCCTACACCACAGTCACAGCAACCCAGGATCCGAGCCACATCTGCAACCTACACTGCAGCTCACAGCAATGCTGGATCCTTAACCCACTGAGCAAGGCCAGGGATCGAAACTTCGAGCTCATGGATGCTAGTCAGATTCATTTCCTCTGAGCCATGGTGGGAACTCTAAGGATCCTATTTCTTAACCTTCCAGCTTCTTCTTCTACTTATTCTTGGCAATGATTGTTTTATAGCCCCTTTCTTCTCTGAACACCCACGTGAATTTGGAATCAGTGATTTCATTGCTTTCTGTTTGACTCTCAGTTCCATGAGGGCAGTGTCCTTGCCTGACCCACTACTGTATCTCTGATCCCTACATAGGTCCTGGCACCTTGCAGGTACCCAGTGAGCCCCTGCTGAAGTAGTGAATGAATGAAGGAATGAAAGGCAATGGGAGTTGAGACCCAGGAAACCTGGGTCACTGGTCCAGGTCATACTCATCTTGCCTCTAATCCTCATTCTCTACGAGAGGCACCAGGTAAGAGTCAGATGGCCTGGGTTTTTTTGTTTTTGTTTTTGTTTTTTTTTTTTTTGCTTTTTAGGGCCGCATTCACTGCATATGGAGGTTCCCAGGCTAGGGGTTGAATTGGAGCTCCAGCCTATGCCACAGCCACAACCCTAACCCTAACCCTAACCCTAACCCTTGGGATCCAAGCCACATCTGCAAATTATACAATAGTTCATGGCAATACTGGATCCCCAACCCACTGAGCAAAGCCATGGATCAAGCCCACATTCTCGTGGATATTAGTTGGATTCATTTCCGTTGCACTACAACGGGAATTCCAATGACCTGGGTTTTATTTCCAGTACCTCCTTTCATTAGTGTTGGCTTTGAGCAAGTGATTTGATTTTCCTAACTTTTTTTTTTTTTTTTTTTTTTTTTTGGTTGCACCCACAGTATGCAGAAGTTTCCAGGTCAGGGATTGAACCCATACCACAATAGTGATAATGCCAGATCTTCAACTACTAGGCCACCAGGGAACTCCTTGAGCTTTCTAAACCTCAGTTTTCCTGATTTGCACAGTATTCTTCTTTTGACTTAATAATAGAAACCACTTCATAGAGTTGTTGGAAGGATTAGAAGAGGAAAGGCATATAGAGATGGTGGCACATTCTGGGATACTTAGCAAAAGCCCAATAAAGATGATTGCCTTTGATTTACAAGGTTGGAGTGGGGACTAAATAAAGTAAGAGATATGAAAGTGCCTTGTAAGTCACTTATTATTAATAATGTAAATGCATCACATCCCCACATTCTGAAGGGAATGGAGGGCAGGAAAGTGTCTACTAAAGAAGGCAAAGAGAAAGTTTTGAGTGCAGAGAAAGTCTATTTTAGCTGTGCTTGCTAAAAGCTGAACAACTGGCCACCTCATCATCCTCCTCAGCCAGGGGCTGACAAGTTTCTTGGCTCAGAGGCTTAGGACTCAAGAACCACTTGGAGAATTTGGAGAAAGCCCAGGAAAGGGCAGAGGGCCAGCATTTAAAGGGACAGCCAATAGGAGCCATGAAGTGAACTAGGAAAAGGAAACATAGGCACTAGAGAAAAGGCCAAAAGCAAGGACCAAGGATTTTCCATTTCCAACAAGGACAAAGTTGATATCAGGAAGAACTTCCTGAAGGTGAAGGATGTGAAACATGAGCATAGTGGAGGAAAGGGGACTTGTGGAATGTTCTTCCTCCTGAGAGATCTAGCATTGACAGAGGAGAATCCTGTCTTATGTAGGTAGGAAATGGCTCTCACCTTCCAGACAAGTGGTTGAATGAGATGAAGATGATTGGACAGGGGGCCTGGGGCGGGGGAGTGGACTTAGCCTCCTCTTAGTTAGGCGGAAGGCTGATTGTCTCTGGACCTTTTTTTTTTTTTTTTTTTTTTTTAAACAGCTGCATATAGAAGTTCCTAGGCCAGGAATTGAATCCAAGCCTGCACCGCAGCTGCGGCAACACCTGATCCTTTAAATGCACCAGGTCAGGGATCAAATCTATGCCTCTGCAGTGACCTGAGCTGCTGTAATTGGATTCTTAACTCACTGTACCACAGCAGGAACTGCTTCTGGATCTTTCTAATCACGGTCCCCCATGAGCCCCCATGTCTGGTGCCTTTCCACCCTAGTCTTCTTACCACTATCTGAAGGCTCATGGCGGTCAATGAGTTCCAGAGCAAGATCAGAAGCACGTTCTCCTTCTTTCTGCTCCTCTTGGAGGAAATCCACAAATTCCAGCAGTGTTAGCTTCTGCCCATCAGACGAAAAGTTTTCAAACAATTCCTGCACCTCAGCACGCTTAGTCAATGACTTATAGAATTCTACAAATTCTTCTCCCTCCAGAGTCCCAGACTGGGATGTGTCTGCTGTCTGTAAGAGATGGTTCAGAGGAAAGTGGACAAACCCTTTAACAGTACTTTTTTTTTTTGGCTTTGACTTTCCCTGTAAGGGTAATATTATTGATGGATCCAGACATGCTTCCATAAAACTCCCACAGAACTCCTGACACTTAGTGTTCACAGAAGAAGCCACTTCAGTTAAGTAAAAAGCTTATCAACCATATCATTTGCTATTAGAGAACATTTTCGACTAGAAAAAGTTAAATGCCCCGATATGTCCCTAGAATATTGGAAGATTCCTGTTTGTTTGTTTGTTTTTTGGTCTTTTTAGGGCCGCACCCATAGCATATGGACTTTCCCAGGCTAGGGCTCCAATCGGAGCTGTAGACCACAGCCACAGCAATGCCAGATCTGAGCTGCACCTGTGACCTACACCACAGCTCACGGCAACACCAGATCCTTAACCTACTGAGCAAGGCCAGGGATTGAACCTGCATCCTCATGGACGCTAGTCAGATTTGTTTCCATTGAGCCACGATGGGAACTCCTCCCTCCTCCTATTTACTCACATGCTAGCTGAAGTTTTCCACTGTACTAGGCACTTGTGACCTTCTGGCCATGGACAGAGAGGTCCCTGAGGTCTGATGTAATAGCATATTGTTATTTACCTTTCATAAGATCATGAGTCATCTTCCCAACAGGACTGAAGGTTAAGAGCTGTGTCCTAGCCCCACTTCCCATTGAGTGTGGAATGGTGTGAGGGCACATAGGAGAGATTCAGCAGATTAATGTTGCTGGGCAGGGCAGAGGACTTCGGCCAAGGGAGGATGTGGCCTTGGCTGGCTTCTGCTGACCCTTCCCCAAAAGGCTCACCTGGAAAAGCTGGAAGGCATGTTCTTGGTCCATTTCCACATTCATCAGGTGCAGTAACCGCTGGACTTCTCCGAAACTCATCCGCCCATCCTGGTTTTTGTCTCCACGCTGGAACCAATCACTCAGCCATCTAAGTCTGAGTCAAGGCAAAAGCACTGAGTGTGTGTTTGTGTGTATGTGCAGATGTGTGTGCATGTTCATCCACTGACTTCTGCTCCCGTGTCTTTGTCGCCAGTCTCTCCCCAGTGCCAGTTCATTTTCTATATTAGTTTCCAAAATAATCTCCCCAGGACCTATCTTGTCCTCACATGGCTCAGGTGCCTGCAGGGACCTCCCTGTTGCCTGCAGAGAGAAGCCCAAATTCCTTACTACAGAAGGTAAGATCTTCTTCACCCCCAAGATCTGGCCCCAACTCAGCCTCCTCAACACACCTCTCACCTCCCAGTACCTTAACCAGACTCAGCAACTCCCTGCCCGCGGATGTCCCACCCTCTCTCCTGCTCTTCAGGTCCTGCCTCCAGGACTTTACTTATGCTGGTCCCTCAGGCTGAATGTCCTTCCCTCCTCCTCTCTTCATGTTCAGATTCTATTCATTTTCTTTCTCTTTTTTTTTTCTTTTTTTCTTTTTAGGGCTGCATCCATGGCATATGGAGGTTCCCAGGCTAGGGGTCGAATCAGAGCTGGTAGCTACCAGCCTACGCCATAGCCACAGCAATGGGGGATCTGAGCTGCGCCTGCAACCTACTCCACAGGTCACAGCAATACCGGATCCTTAACCCACTGAGCGAGGCCAGGGATCAAACCCACATCCTCATGGATACTAGTTGGGTTCGTTAACCACTGAGCCACAGTGGGAACTCCTACTCATTTTCAAGTTTCAGCTCAAATGCTACTTCATCTCAGAAGCTTTCTCAGAATTGTCTCAGCTAAAATTGAATATTTCTCCTTCCTCTGAACATTTACAAGTTATTTAAATATTGCAACACTGCTTACGCCGCTTAGATTATTTACACAATTCTATTCTCTCTACCAACTAAAACAATATCTATCTGAGTCTCATTAATTTTTATATCCTTAAAGCCTGGCATAGTGTCTCATACATTCTGCTTAATAGATGGTGAATGAATGAATGAATAAGTATGATCTAGGAAACTTGGAATGAGTTGATCCCAGTAATTCCTCTAAGAAGTTGCTTCTCACACTATGGTAGTTAAATGCCAATGGGATCTTCCATTCAGCTCTCAGGATCAGCAGCCCCATCCTGTAGGCCCTAATTCCTGCCCAGACTCTGCTTGGCTATGCCTTTGCCAACCTAGGCCTCCATTCCTCCCTCAGTAACTTCAGCCTCACGTGGGCCTAAGCTGTCTCTGCCTAGTCCATCTGCGCTCTTGGCCCTCTGGAGCCCTGCACCCCCTCCCACTTGTCCATAGCCCTGAAACATCTGACTCCTCCAGTGACCCCTGGCTCCCACTCTGACTTCATTCTGCCGATACTGGTCCAGCCGCTCCTGTTGGTCCATGTTAGTGACAAAGTCCACCAATAGCTGGAGCCCTTGCATCCAGACCTGGGCCTCCTCAACACTGTTGGCCACCAGGTCCAGGTTGGAGCGGCGGCCATGGAAGACGATGGTGAAGCCCTGCTCCAGGGGGAACTCCTCTGCCAGGTTGCGCAGCAACTCAGACTCATGGCCCCCACGCACCGTTTCCACGTCGGAGATTGAGACTGCCAGAGAAGAAACAAGTGACGCACTGAGGGAGAGAGTTGGCCAAATTGTAGCAGCTAAGGGCCAAGGACAAGTATGCCCTTCTCTGTGAAGCCAGTACTGCAGACTGAAGTACTGGGAGATGGAGACCCTTAGAATTTAGGAGGCCACACTGAGTCATTGCTGTTTTCATAGGCAGCAGGGCAAGGGGCTTGTGCTGAGAGTGGCAAGAGCTGGCTTCCAGCCACCTGCTCGCAGTGTGACACAGACCAAAACGACTTAACCCCTCAGTGTTCTCATCTTAAATAGGGATGACCCCTTCCACGGCCAGTCCACATGGTTATCACAAGAGGACTGGCAGGGCTGACAAATGTAAACACATTCACAGGGAAGAAGCTGTTACGCCAAAGCACAATATGCCCAAATTCAATTCTCCCATTCCAAGCTTGAGGGTTTCCCCTTTCCAGATGTCTGGGAGGGAGTCAGAGAAATTCTACCCCCATCCCCTTGACTTCTTAAGCTGGGGGTGGTACGGATTGTAAGCACTGGTTATGTGTCTAAAGTAGATTCTCAGGAGTTCCCATCATGGCTCAGGGGAAAAGAATCTGACTAGTATCCACGAGGACACAAGTTCGATCTCTGGCCTTGCTCAGTGGGTTAAGGATCTGGCGTTGCCGTGAGCTGTGGTGCAGGTTGCAGAGTTGCTGTGGCTGTGATGTAGACAGGCAGCTACAACTCTGATTTGAACCCTAGCCTGGGAACCTCCGCATGGCGCAGGTGCGGCTCTAAAAAGACAAAAATAAATAAATAATAAATAAGGAAGTAAATAAATAAAGTAGATTCTCTCAGATGTGTCCTGTGATCAAGTTTTTAGCGGGATCATTAAGTGGCCAATAGGATGCACACTGTTATGATGCATTTATAATATTTAAAAATATTCATCATCATGGCTAACATTAAATGCATCCTGGTTTTAGGACTCATGCTAGGTGCTTTATACATTAACATCTTCTCTTTGTTTTAATTTCCTTTTTTTTTTTTTTTTTTTGCTTTTTAAGGCCACACTAGTGGCATATGGAAGTTCCTAGCCTAGGGGTCGAATTGGAGCTACAGCTGCCGGCCTATGCCACAGCCACAGCCACAGCAACACAGGATCCAAGCTGCATCTGTGACCACAGCTCACAGCAACGCTGGATCCTTAACCCACTGATCGAGGCCAGGAATTGAACCTGCATCCTCATGGATACTAGTCGGATTTGTTTCCGCTGCGCCACAACGGAAACTCTCTATGCATTAACTTCTTGAGCCCTTGTAACCTACTAGGCCTATTTTGCCATTTTATAGATGAGGAAACTGAAACTTAGCTTAAGTAAGTTGTCCAAAGCCACTTGGCCAGGAGTTGGCAGAGCTGTAGCTTTAATCCAAGTGGTCTGATGCCTGAGATCATGCTCTTATAACAATAATAATGATAATAATAATAATATAACCTATGATTTGTTGAGCCTTATTATGTGCCAAGACTCTTCTAAGTCCTTTGTATGCAACAACCAGTTTGATCCTCACAACACCCTGAAGTATGGTTATAACTTCCATTTTTCAGGCTCAGACATAGACATAAGAAGGACAGCACCAGGGCACACCATGGACACTGGTCCCTCCCCTTCTCTCAGGCTGCTGGATCCTTAGGATCCTATCCACCCACCCATGTGTCCGCCCCTAGCCATCCACATCACTCACAGCTGGGCTTGGCCCTGCCTCCGGCCTGCCGGGCATGCCAGACTGTCATGCCATCGTCCTGAAGTCTGTAGTATCTTAGCTTCTTCCAGCTTTTGGACCTCACCTTGCGCATCAGCATACCTTTCTGCATCAGCAGCAGGTCTTGATTGATGGGCAGCCCTGAGCCAGGAGAAGCAGAGACTGGGTAGCCGGTGGGGAGGATGGAGGGCCCAGGAATTGCTCCTGAACAGGGGTCCAGCCTCCTCCCTGTCCCTGGGCTGTCTCCCCAAGCCCTCTTCTCCAGCAGGCGTACTCACGGCCTTGCAGCAGGGACGCCATGACCCACTGCTCCACCAGCTGGTGCCAGAGTCACCTAAAGGAGCAAGGAGCAATAAGAGGCTTTAGGTTAATCTTGGGAGTTGAAGAACAATAGATCAAGCAAGGAAGAGAAGGTCTTGACTGCCCACTATATGTCAGCTACTTCACTTACATAGTTTATAGGTCCTTTTTTTTGCTTTTTTTTTTCGCTGTGCCTGTATTATGTGGAAGTTCCTGGGCTGCCACAGTAGCAATCTGAGCCAAAACAGTGACAATGCTGGATCTTTAACCTGCCACACCACCAAGGAACTCCAGTTTGTAGCTCTTTTTACTTCTTCTCCTTTTTTTTTTTTTTTTTTCCTTTTCAGGGCTGCACCTGAGGCATGTGGAAGTTCCCAGAGTAGGGGTCCAATTGGAGCTGCAGCTGCCAGTCTACACCACAGCCACAGCAGCATGAGATCCAAGCTTCGTCTTCGACCTACACCACAGCTCACAGCAATGCTGGATCCTGAGGGAGGCCAGGGATCAAACCTGCATCATCATGGATACTTGTTGGGTTCTTAACCCACTGAGCCACGACAGGAACTCCTCTTTACTTCTAATTAGAGTTTGGTGATTCTGAGGCTTAGAGAGGCTAAGAAACCTGCCTCAATCACATAGGGATTCGGAATTAAAACCCAAATATATCTGATTCCAGGACTTCTGTTCTTTCCCACAGCCATCTCCAGATAGGGCCAAACCAGGACTTTCTTTTTTTTGGGGGGAGGGGCAATTTGATCCACTTATAATACTGAGTCAGAAGAAAAATCTGGTTTTGTGCACCAGTTCCACTCCCCACCCCCCATTATTTGATTTAACATGTTTCAGAATTTTAAGTAGAGTTACTACAGCTAGGTTTTTGGCAGCCCAGGGACCATCCAGCAGGAAGTGCTATTGTTATCTGCAGTGCCATCCAACTCTTCGGGGTGGGGGCTGCCAGCCTGGGGTCTGCTCTGTAGTTACTGCAGAGCTCCAATTTGCTTCAGGCAAGTCAACAGCTCCTCTCCCTAGTGCACGCATATTAGATCGATGCGTCACTCTTTACTGATAAAGACCCCAGGTACCATTTGGCTCCTGTAAGCTATTGCAAATAATCTTTTTTTTTGGGGGGGGGGTCTTTTTTAGGGCCGCACTCATGGCATATGGAGATTCCCAGGCTAGGGGTCGAATCAGAGCTGCAGCAGACCGCCACAGCAACGCCAGATCCGAGCAGTGTCTGTGACCTATACCACAGTTCACAGCAACACCAGATCCTTAACCCACTGAGCAAGGCCAGGGATTGAACCCACATCTTCATGGATCCTAGCTGAGTTTGTAACCACCAAGCCACAATGGAAACTCCCTGTTGCAAATAATCTTAATCTCATTGGTGTCACCGGTGGCTGTGATACCAACAAATTCCAAAAGGCCTTCTTTGAAGGGCCATAGGCTGAGGAGCTCCGGGGTCCTTCTGCAGTAGGGCAGGGGGCTTGGTGAACAGCAGTACCTTCCCAGGCTGGATTTTGCTGTTCACAAATGCTTGAGCCGTGACAGGTGGCTGCCTCCCAGGGAGGAAACCTCAATTGCAGGTATTGACCCAAACTAGGGCTTTCTGCCTCATATCCCCTGCCTTCCCAGTACCCTGCAATCAATAAGATAACCTTTTTTTTTTTTCTTTTTTCTTTTTTGGCCACCCCAGGCATATGGAGTTCCCAGGCCAGGGATCAGATCCGAGCCACAGTCTTGACCCAAACCATTACCAATTCCTAACCCACTGTGCCAAGCTGGGGATGGAACTTGTGTCCCAGCCCTCCCAAGATGCTGCCGATCTTGTTGCGCCACAGCAGGAACTCCTAATGGGGTGAACTTGAGCACACTTCACAGCTCCCTATTATTAGGAATCATGGTCTTTCTAGCTGTCCCATTTCAGAACTGGGAATCTCTCTACATCCCAGCCTTCCCTGCTCCAGGTGGGACCATCCCAGCTTCTTTCCTCTGGGAGCCCTCTCAGTGGTGCTGGAGGGCCAGGCCAGAGCATTGCTTTTGTCTCTTCTACAACACTTAGTGCTGCACTTAGCTAAGTAAGTCACTTCTTCCACCTTCACATGATAAGGTACATTTTATACTCCTTTCATAACAGTTATTCTCATCTTTTTTTTTTTTTTTTTTTTTTAGAGCCGCACCCACAGCTTATCCCAGGCTAGGGGTCAAATCAGAGCCACAGCTGCCAGCCTACACCACAGACCCAGCAACTTGGGATACAAGCCACAACTGCAATCTACACCAGGTCCTTAACCAAGGGATCAACCCCACATTCTCCTGGCTGACTGGTACTAGTCAGCCACACAATAGTAACTCCTATTCTCAGTTTTAATGGACCAGACAAGTTACATTGTCTCAGAACTGCAGTTTCAAGTGTTTTTTACCTACTAAAAAGGATGCTGCTTTAAATGTATTCTGTCTAATTTAGGGCTGGTTAAGTTATCCAAGTAGCTAACGACAAACTTGCTTTGAAAAGAAGTAGAAGATTTGAGTTATGGTCATTTTGATTCTAGTTCTGCTGCTAGAAGAACATGCTCAACTCTTGACCAAATCATGCTGAAACTGGCCAAGCTCACGAAACATAAAGCTCTAAGCTTTTGTGTTAAGCAAAAGAATCTGCACTTGAGGAGTTCCCGTCATGGCTCAGTGGTTAACGAATCCGTCTAGGAACCATGAGGTTTCGGATTCGATCCCTGGCCTTGCTCAGTGGGTTAAAGAACAGGCATTGTAATCATCCCCATTTCTCAGATTGGGAAACTGAGGCATGGACAGGTTAAATACTTAGCCCCGGTTTACCAAGTGAGGGAGCTAGTATTTGATTTCAAACGATCTGACTCTAGAACATATTTTAACCGGATCTGGCATTGCCGTGAGCTGTGGCGTAGGTCATAGACGCAGCTCGGATCCCGCATTGCTGTGGCTGTGGTGTAGGCTGGTGGCTACAGCTCCGATGACACCTCTAGCCTGAGAACCTCCATATGCCATGGGTGCAGCCCTAGAAAAGGCAAAAAAAAAGAAAAGGAATCTGCACTTGAATAGAAATGTTGTGGGTTTTAATTAATAAGCTTAAAATCTGACAGTGGTGAACATCTTAGAAACTAAAAAAAATCCTTAAAGCAATCATTCAGTTAGTACCCATTAAAACAGCATGCAATTCAACTCCCTACATTTTACAAATGAAAAAGCCGAAGTCCAGAAGTGTGATGTGACTTGTCTGGGGTCACACAGCATGTTAGTGCTCTATCCCTCTTAAGTGGGAAGAGCCTATAATGTCACCCAGGGTGACTAAGTCTTTAGGAATAATGTGGAAGTCACTGAAAATACAGCTTTCCTGACTGCAGGACCCTGAAGAGGTTTTCTAAAGGAGTAGAAATATGCAGGTGCCCAGAGGGAGAGGAGAAGGTTAGGAATCAGTCTGAGCTTAAGTGGAAGAGATAATGCAGGGCAGTCTTGGGAGAACAAGAACCGCGTGACAGTTCTAAGAAGAAAAGATTTTGCTGGCGGGAGGCTGAATCTGTAAGCCCGGGTGAGACTGGGAGAAATCTCTGGATAGAAGAAGGAAGAGCGAGTGTTTCCTGAGTGACAGAAAAGCGTCTCTGCTTTGCTGGGTGAGGATGCCCAGTTTGGAATCTGAGGTTTGCAAAAGCTGTATGAAGCCTGAAAAAGAACAGTTCCCTCTTAAATAAATGACTTAGGTCCTCAGACTCTAAGGGTGGGTGGAGTCGGCCTAGGGCAGAAGTCTAATCTCCCCCACCAACCTCCTGCCTTATCTTGTCACCTGAATTTCTGGGATGGGTGGGTCTTGGCCCTGGGAGTAGACAGAATTACCTTCCCTTATGCCTGTGTCTGGGAGCCTCACCACGATGTCCTGGAACATGGGGAGCCTGAGGACAGAGCCCAGGTACCAGGATACCCCCTATTTTGGAGGTTACTTCTTCTCAAATCAGCCTTAGAAAATTAAATTATTTTATGCTCTTTTCTCAAACTCTTCCAATCCCAGAGTTTGGCGTGCTCTTCCAATCCTGCTCCGGAATCACTCTTTTAAACCTGCATCCAGGTGACATGTGGCCAATTTCAGCTCAGGGAGCCACAGAATATCAGAGCTGGACTTTGTTTTATAGAGAAGGGGACAAAGGACTAGTTAAACTGCCAGTCACCTAATGAAATAAGTAGTAGAACTGGAACTAGAACTGAGGTCTCCATCTGACCAGCTCAGAGGTCTCACCAGGACTCTGCAGATTAAAGCCGACTAAGACTCAGTGAGGGACAATGATGTTTTGTCTCTCTTCTCCATCATTTTCCGTGCCCACCGTATCCCACCTAATAGCCTTCCTTTTCTTTCTTCCTATCTCCTTTCCTTTCCGCATCCTCTGCCGGACCCTTTCCTTTTCCTTTCTCCCCAGCTCACTCTTCTCTCTCCTGATCCTCTCTCTCTGCCTCCCTATTTGCTCCCTTAAGTCAGCCTCTCTTTGCTCTCCTCTTCTCGTCCTTCTCCTCATTACTCTTTCCTGTTTAGTTTCTCCTCTAATTCCCAGCAGCTCTGGTTCTCATCCCCTGTGAAGAGTTTGAGACCGTGGTCCAGAAAGGGGGACACTTGGGTTCGGATACTGAGTAGCACACATTCTTCTACTCAGCCTCACTTTCCCCTGTATCCTAGGAGACTGACTAAACAAACTGCCCAGAGAATGTGACTTAGAACCTAGGTGTTCTAGGTCTTGGTGTTTCCTCGGGTGCTTGAAGGTAGGATGGAAGGATGGTCCTAACTGATGCAGGTGCAGTTGGGAGAGCATGGAGAAAGGATTTGGGAGTGGGGGCAAGAGCAAGGGGCAAGGAGCAAGAGGATTAAGACCGTGAGGAAGAGAGACTGGGTCTTAACTGTCTGCGTCTAGACACGTATGTGGAGATCCTCAAGGATATGGATAATTACCTCTATAACATAGATGAGAAAATAGAGACACAAAATAAGGTGGGAGGTGGCCTGGGCTGCCGAGCAAGATTTGGTCCTCAAGTGCCAGATGGCTTCATGTCACCTAGAGATGGATTTTGGCAGAGCTGACAATGGTGCCAATGGCTTATAAGTGGAATTCAAGGTGTCTAAGGTCTCTCTGAGGACAGGAAGGAAGAGAATCATTCTGTCTACTCTCTCGCTTTGGAGCAGGATTATGACAGACTCGGTTCACATAAAGAGGACAGAATGGCTCTGGCCATAGGTCATAGCCCTCAGAATGTTGGAGCTTGAAGACTCTTTTATAGCACATCTTATCCAGTGGTTCCTGGCTCTATCAGTATCCCCTGGACAGTGTCTTAAAATAGAGATTCCTTCTCAGACTTCCAAGGGTGAGAAATATTTATTTAAAGCAGCACCCCTGATACACAAGCGAATCTGGGACACCCTACACTCTGTTTTATCATAGATCAGGAAGGTGCAGTTCAAAGTCACATAGCTAATGTCGGAGTCAGGACTAGAATCGAATGCTCTTCCCAGCACAACACTCTGCCATGCCAACAAACTGCCCATGACCATTGATCTCAAACCCCGACTCTTTCCAAGGAAGTCTCATAACGTTCTCCGGATCACCAGGGGTTTCAATACTTCCCAGGGGTCTTGGCCAACCTTCACTCAGTAATCCTCAACAATCTGTTAAGGAATCTGTGCTTAAGCTCCAATTCTGTCTCTTCCCTTCAGGGGTGGGGCTCCCCTCTGAGTGGCAGCACTGGGTGGCCAAGAGGTCCCCATATAAAGAGGTGACTGATACAGTCAGCAGGAAAACTGTCAAGTTGAAGAGGATAAGCAAGAGAAAACCAGAAGTTTGGAACCCTGTAGACCTGTTCAGGCAAAGGAGTGCAGGGTACAGTTTAGGCAGGATGGATAAACACGTGCAGGGAGGAGTTAGAGACTCAGGCAGACCGAGCTTGGAGCAGAGGCTGGTCAGAGTCTCCAGGCTCTTACCGTGGGTGCGACAGCAATCCTGTGTCTGCGATGACTTCCACTGTGGCACGAGGAAACCCAGCCAGGCTTCTTTTCTCCTTTGCTCCTCTTGCACTCTCTGGCTTCCTCCCCTCTTCTGCTGCAGCTTGCTGCTGTCACTGCCAGAGTTGCAGCACGATAGAAGGAGTAGGGTAGGGAGAGGTGTGAGCTCTCTCCCTCAGTTCAGCCCATCCACCTCTTAAAGGCCCAGGACACTGGTCAGTGTGACGGGGTGGTGGGGGCGGGGTAAATAGGAAAGGATTAAGAGGAGGGATTGACAGGCACCACATCTCCAGGGAGGAGGAGGAGCCTGCCTGCCCTTCATCTTGATGTCAGCTCTCACTGACCCAAATCCTGCCTGCAGTTGCTCTCAGAGTGAAACCCAAGGAGTGTCTAAGTTGCAGTGCTCCATGAATCACTGCTTTTCATTCTGGTCGGCATCTCTCGGCACGTTGTGCAGCTGTCTTTGCCCTTATTTCATCTGGCTCCTTTCCAGTGTCCATTCCCACTGGCCTGCTTCTGTGTCTCTGTGTCCTGCCTTGCAGGCCACTCAGTCTAGCTCTGTGGCTTGGGGAAAGAGAAATAGGATGGGAAAGGGGGCAGAGGAGGAGAGAGGGAGGAGAGGAATGATTTTAGAGTGTAGAGGGACAGGCTGGTATCTATGTATATATTAGGAACGTGTTAAATATCGACGAAATGCGGAGTTTCCGCTGTGACACGATGGGATGGGTCGAGTCTCTGCAATGCCAGGACGCAGGTTTGATCCCTGGCCCGGCACAGTAGGTTAAAGGATCTGGTATTGCTGCAGCGGTAGCAGAGGTGGCAATTGCAGCTCGGATCTGATCCCTGGCCGGAGAACTCCATATGCTGTGGGGCTGGGGAGGGGGGCAGGGGGGCAAAAATAAAAATATTGAAGGAATGCATACATGAATGTATGAAAACAACTTACTTGTTCTTCCTCTATATTCAATCATTCTATAAGCATTTGTTCAGTACCTCCAATGTGCAAGGACTAGATGCATGTTTATAAAGGTATGTGTAGAAATGAAGCAGACCCATGTTGTATAAGGGTCAGGCACAAGGCTGGGAAAGACACCCCACTGGGAAAGGACAGTAATGAGCTTTTTACAAGCATGTATAAATAGACAGTGGAAACAGAAACCAAGACTGAGGAAACAGGACCAAGTTAGGAGAGGAATAGGGGTTTATAAAGGGCTTTATTAAGGCCCCATACTTCACAGTGGGAAACTGAGGCTCAGGGAAGTTTAGGCAATGTCCTGAACTCACATGTTGGCAGCAGAGATGGCCAGTGCCTGACACTCTCCCAGGCGGTGAGCTGGGACCTACTTTTGCTCTGCCTTGGGAAGACTGTCAGGTATGGCTTTTGCTGCATCAGTGAACAACAGCACGAAGCTGAGGGCGCAGGGCACAGCCCTGTACTTGGATTTCTGTGGGATGCTCTTCCAGTGAAGTGTATCTTGATCATAGGCACAGAGGGAACTAACTGTATGAAGTGGTGCAATTTTTGAGAACACTGAGATCTGGCTGCCTCTTGTGGCTTCTCCAAACATCGCTCAAGTGCGTAATATTCTACCATTAGTGATTATTTATAGCTAAACCTTTAGTCCCATTAAAATAAAATCCTCCTAAGTGATTACCATAAACGTCAGGATAGTGGTTACTTTGGGGAGGAGGCAGTTGTAATGGAGTGGGGCACAACATAGCCGGCTTCTGAAATAGCCTGGCCAAGTTCTATTTCTGGCCCTGGGTGCTAAGGAGGGTCTTCACTTCATAACAACAGAAAGCTCTACATTTTCTTCATGTAGTTTTCTGTATCTGTATTATATTTTACAATACAAGGGTTTCACCTTTTAGTAACTAGTAATTTCTGAAACCTTGTGGGTCTTTCATAATTTATACTTGAGTTTACTGTACTAAGACAGGTTTTGACAGAGGAAAAGGTGTATGCAAGGAGTAGAGGCAGAAGAGGGAGGCCGTTCAAGGAAAAAAGGGTTAGGAGGCAACAAGATTTAAACCTGTGCTGACTTCATATTTTATGTCCCACATGCTTGTCTAACTCTTCCATTTCCACTCCCCTTTCACCTTTCCCACTCCCCTCTAGGTTCCAGGATTATAGTTTTCCCAGTCACTGCTTGCCTCACCTAACTGTGGCCCAAACTCCTTCCCTTCTGGGGTTCTGTGAGGGGCATTATTACCCCTCCTGGATTTTATGGTAGTTTGAACCTCAAACATTCTGTTCCAGTGTTCTCACCTCAGTGCTCCCCAGATCACCAGTTCTGATATTTGAGACAAGCACTTGGGAAACTTTCTTAAGATTAACATGGGCTCCACAGAGCGGCTTAGAAGACATGGCCACTGCAGGATGCTCCTTAGATCCAGGAAGGGAGTAGACAGGGCCCAGTGCACAGAACTGTCCATCTGGTTTAGCTGTTCCTATTGCCATAATGATCCTGGCCCTTCCCCCACTGCTGTCTATTATTAACAGATCCAGAAACCTGATCAGGGCAGCAACAGCACAGGGACTTTCTGGGAATCATGCCCAGGAAAGGCCTAGAAGCCCTAAATTGAAATGAAGGTGCAGCTGGCCAAGAAGGAGACCTAACAATGTACTGTCACATGGCCACACAGGCAAGCCTAGATCTTCTCTGTGACACCCAAAGGAAATGCCCTAAACTTCTCTGCTTCTCAGGAATTAGGCTGGGGTTTCAGAGACTTGTTCCCCCAGATCATCAACCAAATGACTTAAACTTCTGAAATAAAGTCCCTCTTCTTGGTGGTCAAAAAGGCAACTGAAAATCTTAAATTCTATCTCAGAAATCATCAATATGAGACCACCTGTTGAATTAAAAGCCAGGATATGCAACCTTTTTTTTTCTTTTTTTGCTTTGCTTTGCTTTTCAGGGCCACACCTGTAACATATGGAAGCTCCCAGGCTAGGGGTTGAATGGGAGTTGCAGCTGCTGGCCACAGCCACAGCCACAGCCACACAGGACCCAAGCTGCCACATCTGTGACAACTCAAAGCAACACCAGATCCTTAACCCGAGTGAGGCCAGGGATGGAACCCGCATCCTCATGGATACTAGTTGGTTTGTTATCAGTAAGCCACGATGGGAACTCACAGGATATATAACTTTAAAAAACCAGAGAATATGTAGCTACTTTTATTCCCGAAAAAAACAAAAACAACCCCCTTGTCAAGAAATAAAAAACCCCAACAAACCCAAAAACAAAATCCAAGAGAACGGGGGAAAAGGAGCTAGAAGATAAACAAGGTGATAGAATTCAGAATAAAAAATACAAAGGATGTAATATTCCATAGCAAGAGACAAAACTTTCAGGAAAGGTCACAAAACACAAGTATATGCTATTTATCAAAAGGTGGCATTAAAACATTGAAAGTTAAAGAAAAAGATACCTGGGTGTGGAAGGACTCCAATTTCCTTCTTAGTCAAGACAGCCTTGGTTGTTTTGGCACTCTATTTCCATGCAAATTTCAGAATCAGATTGTTAATTTCCACAAAAATAAACCCACTGGGATTTTATTTAGAATTGAATTTCACCAGATCAATTTGAGAGAACTGACATCATTACAATACTATTTTCCAATCCATGGAGATGATAAAATATGTCTCTTCACCTATGTTGGTCTTTTTAAAAAAAATATATTTAAATTTTTTATTTTCAAAATATTCTTATATGTTTTGTCAGATTGTAGTCATCCCTGAAAAAATTTTTTTTGGCCATGCCTGCAGCATGTTCCTGGGTCAGGGATTGAACCTGTGCCACAGCAGAGACCATGTCAAGACCCTTAACCTGCTGCATCACAAGAGAACTCCAGAAATGTTTCTAAACTCTGTTATCTTGAACTAAGTATTGTGAAACTTTCATAGTGATATTTCCAAATAGCTGAGAATATAGGCAAGTTTCTATTTTGCTTCCAATAGATAGAAGCTAACCTATACCAAGGAAGAAAAATATTAGGTGAATTGACTATACATGATCTGACCACACACCTAATTTGGTTTTTAATTTCTTCCAAGAACATTTTATTGTTTTCAATGTAAAGATTCTATATATCTTTAGATATATCTGTTTTGAGCTATTTGACTTATGCTATTGTAAGTGAATTTTTTTTCTTTGCTCTTTTTAGGGCCATACCTGCAGCATGAGGAAGTTCCCAGGCTAGGAGTTGAATCGGAGCTGCAGCTGCAGGCCTGCACCACAGCCACAGCAATGTGGGATCTGAGCTGTGCCTGCGACCTACACCACAGCTCATGGCAACACTGGATCCTTAACCCACTGAGCGAGACCAGGGATCGAGCCCCCATGCAACTAGTCAGGTTCCTAACCCGCTGAGCCACAACGGGACCCCCCCCCTCAAACAGCTTTTATACATCAGTAACTCTCTCAAAGAACCTATCCACAAAGGCACTGTTGCTGTCTTTTTGGTAGGGTACTGTGTCTATGTAGGCAGACAGAGGGAGAGCCAGGGTTGATGAGAACCACCTGACCAAAGTGCTGAGCTACTTCTATACCGACAAAATAAAACCTCCAGTTTAAAGGAACAATTATTATTATTAAAAACAGAAGCATGTTTTATTTCAATCCTGTTGAGGGAGTGAGAGGGATGGAAAACACAAAATGAGGGGAGGGGGTCTCTTTATACACGCATCAGGATCAACCACAGGTAACAATACCCATTTCCACCCCTCCCCCAAACTCCTACATGGGGTCCAGAGCCAGCTGAGAATAGATGGAACAAGAATTAAGACACTATTGGCACAGTAACATGGCCAATGCACCGAAAGATGGAGAAGAGAATTTCTCAGGGAGCAAGGCCCTGGGCCTCAGCTGCTTCCCTAGAGGAAGGAGAATGAGAAAACTTTGGCTCAGCAGGAAGGCGGTTGGCAAAAATCAGGGTTACCCCAGTTGGACCCTCCAGGTCATAAACTATTGGCTGAAGGGAGTCAAGATGCTTTTCCAGTCCACGCTGTTTTTGGCTTCCTCCACGAGCTCTTCAGGCTTGACATTGAGAGCTGGCCTGGTTCTCCTCTTCACTTTGGAAAGCAGGGGAGTAAGTGCTTATTCCACCCTTCCTAATTCTAGGCTACTTAATTCGTACTTTCCTGGCTCTGAAGAGACAGAAGCCAACTAACAAGGCCGGCTCCCTTTGTGAAAGTCGGCTTGAAAGAGCCCTTGTGTTGGCAAAACTGCCTCTGCAAAGGTTTCTCTGAGCCTGCCCCTTTAAGACCCTCCCCAAACGTGTTCAGAGACATCTTCAATTATGTGTGATATGGACAGAAAATACTTGGTCTCTCTCTAGTTGGGTTAATAATCCCATTTGTGATTGGAGATGGGGATTAGAGAATGAGCAAGCAAGCGGAGCAGGTGATCAGGGTGAAGGACTGCCGGAAAGGAAAGCAGTTTACATCGGGTTACAGATTCAAGCCTCTGGATTGTGAATACAATCATCTAAAGCTCCAAAGAAGGAAGGGGATTCTCTAACACAATATGAAAAAGTGGAAAATGTCTTAGTGGCGACCCTGTTAATTCCCATAGACCAAAAGGGAATGTGTCCAAAAAGACCCCCGCAAAAAAAATCCAAAAACAGATTGAGAAGCAGTGTCCAGCCCTCCGTTTTAAATCCAAATAAAATTAACTCATTCAGCTAATAATGCTTCAAGTACAATCATGAAGACAGACAGAACTGCAGAAATTCACACTAAAGCAAAGAATGGGATCAAGTAGCCTATCGTCTTAATCCCAGGCACCTTCCTTTTAAAAAATCACCTGGAAAATAACTTTTTTTTGCTTTTTTTTAAGGGCCGCACCTGCAGCATATGGAAGTTCCCAGGCTAGGGGTTGAACTGGAGCTGCAACTGCCGGCCTACACCACAGCCACAGCAATGCAGGATCTGAGCCATGTCTTCGACCTACACCACAGATCATGGCAACGCCAAATCCTTAACCCACTGAGCAGGGCCAGGGATCAAACCCATGTCCTCACGAATACTAGTCGGATTATCTCCGCTGCACCACAAGGGGAACGCCCACCTGGAAAATATCTTTGAGGACTTGAAGGTGAGGTCTACCATTGCCTCTCCTCCCCCAATGAAATACCCTTCCAGGACAGCCTGATGAATTAAGACATCTATTTTAATAGGAGGGAAGTGAAGAAGGAAAACACTAGCAGCTAAAGCCAGAATTAAGGTCCTTATGGCGTCCAGAACAGGGGGTAGAAGATGGGAAAGGGAAGGGAACTAGGCGATGGGTTCCTGCTGTCCTTTGGCTTTATGTCCTTCCCCTGCCTCCCATTCCTCCCAACAGCTCATGCAGCTATTGGCCTGCTAGAGGGGATGTAATGCCCAGACCAACTTTTTATTGAGCTTATGCAGCTAACAGACTTGTAAACAGTGCCAACTGACAAAGTTTTGCTGAATATTACAGCTTGTGTCCACTAAACACACCTCTCTCTGAGATTAAAAAAAAAAAAAAACAAACACCAAAGTAAACAAATACTGAGAGAGAGAATGAAGAGACACATCTTGAGTCTTCCAGGAAGGCAAAATAAGAAAACGCCTCATGGCTTGGTCCCAGGCGTTCACCATGCCTAGAGTGCTGCTGCTGTCACCCCTGTCTCCCCTCCCTGCCAGTGGCTGGGTAGAGGTGAGGGAGAAGGGTCATCTTGGGCATGCTGCAGATACAGCATTTGCTGGTGTTGACACCCTCCTGGGCTGTGGTAGCAGACCGCTGTGTCAGGAGCCCATTTCCTGGGAGTAGCAGAGGGAGCCCAGGTCCTCAAGGCAGCCTGAGATGGCAGCTCGTACCCCTCAGTGGGAGTACCTTGCCCCTTTCTCCAGTGCAGTTCAGCATTGAGGTCGTCTATTCCCGGTCGGCGATAAAACCTGAGCTGTTTTCCTCATGGGTTTCCCCCTCCCTTCCCCAACTTGGGGGAGTAATGGGAGGGGACAAGGGAGGATCACTGAGGGGGCAGGGGTATACCGCGGGGATCGGTGACCTGGCCCTCTTGCAGGTTCTTTACCAGTTGTGCAAGCCAGCGTTTTGTGGTGGTGTCATCTTTTAGCACCTGGGCGAAGGTTGTGTCCTTCAGCTGGTCAGGGAGGCACTGCCTGAGCGCTTCACGTGCCCTACATCAGAAACAAACAAACCAACCAGGGAGACCACCAAATAAATCCACATTTGGGGGGACAGGGAAGAGCCCCTTTCCTACACATAAATATAGAGAATCCTGGGAACCTATGGCTCTGTCAAGGTACTTGAAGCCATTAAAATTCTTTTTTTTTTTTTTTTTTTTTAGGGCCACAACAGCAGCATGTAGAAGTTCCCAGGCTAGGGGTCAAATTGGAGCTGTAGCTGCCAGCCTACACCACAGCCACAGCAATGCCAGATCTGGGCTGCGTCTGCGATCTACACCACAGTTCATGGCAATGCTGGATCCTTTATTCACTGAGTAAGACCAGGGATCGAACCCGCGTCCTCATGAATACTAGTCAGGTTTGTTACCACTGAGCCACTTGTACTGCTGAATTCCCTATTCAAGTAGTTTTAAATAAACCTATTTTCAAACTTTGGTGAAAACAAGAACTACTAAAGAAGAGATGCCTACTGTCAAAGAAATAGGGCTTAAGTAACCTCAGTGGCAGGAGGCTGAGTTCACACTAAATCAAGTTATCCCCATTCCTAGGAACACAGAAATCAACCCATTATGTGGTTTAGCAAAATCTGAGCAAATGGCTTTCAGGATGAATTATGGAATTACAAAGCAAAAGGTCAAATATTTCTAAAATGCACTGTATCTACAATGTATGATTTCTGGCAGAAAGATTACAAACATAGGGAGATAAAATAATGAGCTCAAGGACTTTACAGGAATCAAGAAGAGAATTGGAAATACAATTCAAGAGCCCTCTGGGCCTACTCCTTTCTTAAGAGGTTTTTTTTTTTTTTGATGATATACTTTTCTTTCTGACCACCTGGAACAGCAACAGAAGGCTCAAACCACAGGAGTAATGTGAACTCTCTTGGAAATGTAGAGGAACTCTCTTGGAAATCCAGTGGGGAGAAAACTTGGATGGGTTTTTATTTTTATTTGTTTTTTATCTTTTGGCTGGGCTCACGGCATGCAGAAGTTCCTGGGCCAGGGATCAAACCAGAACCATAGCAGTGACAATGCCAAAATTTTACCTTCTAGATCACCAGGAAACTCCTTGGGTGAATTTTTAAATACAGCACTGCAGATTTTACTTTTTTCTTTTTAGGGCCACACCTGCAGCATTTGGAAGTTTCCAGGCTAGGGGTCGAATTGGAACTATAGTTGCCAGCCTACGCCACATGCCACAGCAATGGGCTAGATCCAAGCCGCGTCTGTGACCTACACCACAGCTTACAGCAATGCTGGATCCTTAACCCACTGAGGAAGGCCAGGGAGCGAACCTGCGTCCCCATGGACGCTAGTCAGATTCGTTTCCACTGAGCCACGACAGGAACTCCCAGCACTTCAGATTTTAAAAGGAATTAATCAAAGTCTGTCTCAGACAAGCTAAATATAGTTTTACCCCTTCCCTGTCCTGAAGATACAGGAGCTATGCCATGAGATGGAGTACCACTCACCAGAGTATTTCCCAAAAGTCCTATTAATCCTATAAATGTTTACCTGGGATTATCTGAGAGTCGAAGGTAGCATCTTACTACATGCTTCAGCAGACGGGCAGAAGGCTCTTTGGATAACTGCAGGACCATCTTACCCTGTTTCCCCCAAATGAGGTGGGGTAGGAGAAAACATACAAAACACAAAATAATCCTAGTTGACATCAGAAATCAGATAATAAGAACTGTTATACAAAGTCCATGGTTTTTTTTTTTTTTTTTTTTTTTGGTCTTTTCTGCCTTTTCTGGGGCTGTTCTTGCGGCACATGGAGGTTCCCAGGCTAGGAGTCTAATCGGAGCTGTAGCTGCCGGCCTACACCAGAGCCACAGCAACTCGGGATCTGAGCAGCGTCTGCAACCTACACCACAGCTCACGGCAATGCTGGATCCTTAACCCACAGAGCAAGGTCAGGGATTGAATCCGCAACCTCATGGTTCCTAGTTGGATTCGTTAACCACTGAGCCACGACGGGAACTCCAAAAGTTCCATGGTTTTTATTTCTGATTAGAAGATTGAAGCTGCTCAGTGTTGACTGCAAAGGGATTAAGCTACGTGATCACAAGCAGTTACAAAGAGGGTAGGTGAAAACTCACCAAGATCATGGCAACATGGGAGAAACGCTCATATGTCTGGCATATATAAGCCAAACCAGTGTCATCTAAGAGGATCTTCTGGAGGATGAATGTGGCAACCTGGAGTAAAACAAAAGTAAGAAGCTAAAAACATTGCTCAGATTTGTCTTCCGACCATCTACGCACTTCCCAGAAATAACCATGAAGCAGAAAATTAAGCAAAGGCCCTTACATTCTATATAACTTACTTGATAAGAAATGTGTAATACGGAGTTCCTGTCGTGGCACAGAGGAAATGAATCTGACTAGGAACCATGAGCTTGCAGGTCTGACCCCTGGTCTCGCTCAGCGGGTTAAGGATCTGGCATTGCTGTGAGCTGTGGTGTAGGTCGCAGACATGGCTCGGATCTGGTGTGGCTGGGGCCATGACTGGCAGCTATAGCTCCGATTGGACCCCTAGCCTGGGAACCTCCATATGCCGCAGGTGCGGCCCTAAAAAACAAAAGACAAAAAAAAAAAAGAAAAAAAAGAAAGAAAGAAACGTGTAATACAGCAAAATTAATAAATATTACCATACTGGAGTTCCCACTGTGGCACAGCAGAAAAGAATCAGACTAGTAACCATGAGGTTGCGGGTTTAATCCCTAGCCTCACTCAGTGGGTTAAGGATCCAGCGTTGCCATGAGCTATGGTACAGGTTGCAGACACGGCTCATATCCTGCGTTGCTGTGGCTCTGGCGTAGGCTGGCAGCTGTAGCAGAGTTCTCCTAGCCTGGGAACCTCCATAGACCATGGGTGTGGCCCTAAAAAGCAAATAAATAAATAAATATTACCATATTGAATGCTTATTACATAGCCAGAATTTTTCCTAAAGCTATAACCTGCGTTATTGTATTTTCACAACAAACCCATGAGATACTCTCATTTTACATAAAAGGGTAGGTAATTATCAAATTCTTAAAAACAAAGAGACTTTCTCAGTTTCTGAACACCAACTATGTGTCAAGTATAAATGTTAATCAATAACAGGTTATTATTAAGGTTAAGGTTCCAAGTGACAAAGCTACTAAGTTGCATGGTGAGATCTAAACCTAGTTTGAATACAGTTTCTTCTCTTTTTCATGGGCCAAGATAATTTTAGAGATTTAGCTATGCCTCATCTTATGAGCTGAGTAAGGCTTTTCCTAATTTTTTTTTTTTTTTTTTGCCTTTTTGCTTTTTTTTAGAGATTTAGCTATGCCTCACCAAATGAGTTAAGTAAGGCTTTTCCTATTTTTTTTGTGTGTGTGTGTCTTTTTGCTTTTTCTAGGGCTGTTCCCGTGGCACATGGAGGTTCCCAGGCTACCATTCTGGAGTTGCCACTGTGGCACAGCACGGCTAATTGGAGCTGTAGCTGCAAGCCTACGCCAGAGCCACAGCAATGTGGGATCCTTAACCCACTGAGCAAGGCCAGGGATTGAACTCGCAACCTCATGGTTCCTAGTCGGATTCGTTAACCACTGAGCCACGACAGGAACTCCGTCTTTTCCTATTCTTAAGAAATAAAAAAAAAATTTTTTTTGGCTACACCTGCCAGATCCTTCACTTACTGTGCCTGGCTGGGCATCAAATCCATGCCTCAGCAGGGACCTGAGCCACTGCAGAGATAACGTCAGATCCTTAGCCTGCTATGCCACAGAGAGGGAATTCCAAGAAAATAAGATTTTCCCTTTGAAAATGGTTCCAACAGTCATAAAGAATATCCTTAATTTAAGCTAACTCTTACACAGAAGGGATTTAAAAACAATACTAAGTTAATTCAAGTCAAATAATTATTATAATAATTCTCATCAAAGCCAAATGTGGGAATTATTTGTTTTATTCTATTTTACTGGACTGTAACACTGTGGTTGGCTAAATAATGGCCCCCAAAGATATCCAGGTCTTAATCACCAGACCCTGGGGTTGCTACCTTACATGGCAAAAGGGACTGTGCAGATATGATTATGCTGAGAATCTGGGTGGGAGTGGGGGGAAAGTAGGTGGGGAACTAACCAGCCTGGGTTATCCAGGTGGCCCTTAAATGTAATCATCACTTGCCCTTTTATGAGGGAGGTGGAGAGAGATTTGACCAAAGACCATAGAGAAGGTCATGTGACAAGCAGAGATCTGAACAAGCTACACTGCTGACTTTCAAGATGGAGGAGGGGGGAATGAGCCAAGAAATACAATTCTAGAAGCTGGAAAAGGCAAAGAAGGGGACTCTTCCCTCAATCCTCCAGGGGAAACATGGTCTTTACCAGCACCCTGACTAGCTTAGTGAAACTAATTTACGATTTCTGGCTTCCAGAGAATGAATATGGTTTTAAGCCACGAAGCTTGTGGCAATCTGTTATAACAGCAAAGGGAAACTAACACAAACACACACAGTATATAACGTGTTAAAGTGTATTAATCTTAAGTGCATCTTGATTAATTTTTACCTAGGTACACATTTTTTTTTTTTTTTTTTTTTTGGTCTTTTTGTTTTTTAGGGCCGAATCTGTGGCATATGGAGGTTCCCAGGCTAGGGGTCCATTCGGAGCTGTAGCCACCAGCCTACGCCACAGCCACAGCAGTGCGGGATCTGAGCTGTGTCTGTGACCTACACCACAGCTCATGTCAGTACCAGATCCTTAACCCACTGAACGAGGCCAGGGATTGAACCCGCGTCCTCACGGATGCTGGTTGGGTTTGTTAACCACTAAGCCACGACAAGAACACCCTTGGTAAACATTTGTGAACTACAACCAGAATTAAAACATAGGACATTTCTAGCAACCCAAAAGATTCTCTTGTACCTTTTCCAGGTCAATATCCTTCCCTGAGAAGTAACCACTATTCTGATTTGTCCTCACTGGCTGGATTTTTGTTGGTTTTTTCCTGGCCACCCCAAGACATATGGAGTTCCTGGGCCAGGGATCAGATCCAAGCCACAGTTACAACATATGTGGCAGTTGTGGTAGTTGTGGCAGTGCCTTGCCAGATCCTTATTAACTCACTGTGCCGGGCTGGGGTTCTAACCCGCATCCCAGCATTCCAGAGACACCACTGATCCTGCTGTGCCCCAGCAGGCACTTCCTCACTGATTGGTTTTGCCTGTTCTTGAATTTCACATACATGGTCATATAGTAACTCATATGGGTACAGCTTCTTTCGCTTGACATAATGTTATCTATTTTTCTTGTATCAGCAATTCATTTGGGAGTTCCCATCATGGCGCAGTGAAAACAAATCCAACTAGGAGCCATGAGGTTGCTCAGTGGGTTAAGGATCTGGTATTGCCATAAGCTGTAGTGTAGGTTTCAGATACGGTTCAGATCTGGCATTGCTGTGGCTGTCGCATAGGCCAGCAGCTGTAGCTCTGATTAGACCCCTAGGTGTGGGCCTAAAAGAAAAGAAAAGAAAAAAAAAAAAAAAGAGGCAATTCATTCTTCTTAATTACTGAGTAGTTCCTTTTGTAACTATATTACAATTTGTCCTTCATGAATAAAAATGCTCTACACATCTTTTGCTATACATGAGAGCTCATTTTTCTTGGGTGTATTTGCAGGAGTGGGACTGCTAGGTCATAGGGTAGGCTTATGTTTATAGTGGATACTGTCAAAGAGCTTTCCAAAATAACTTTTACTATCTACTCACCCAGGGAATTAAAAAACAAGAAAACAAAAAAAAAAAGCAAATGTCAAGACTTTATCAGCTTAGAGAATGGTTCAGTAGGTCAGAGATGGGACCTGGATGTTGATATTTTTAGAACATTTTGCTGGTGATTATATCACACAGCTCTATTTGAGAACCTCTGCTTTACTGGGTGTCTACTATGGGAAAGCATTAGACTAAGTATGGTACATAAAAAGTGAACACGGTAAGGTCTTGCTTACCAAAGACCTGCTAGGAACTGACATCAACCATAAAAGGCAGGATAGGAGATGCATTAAGGTCAATGGGAACCTCTACATATCAAGAATGAATTAATACAATGGGCAAGGAATACAAACAGGGGAAGGGTCATTAGGATGAAGGCTCCTGGAAGAAGAAATGAGTCTTCTTCTGTCCCAGCCATAAGAAGCCAACTTGAAAAAGCCTATTTCTTTTTTTGTCTTTTTTTGCCTTTTCTAGGGCTGCTCCGCGGCATATGGAGGTTCCCAGGCCAGGGGTCCAATTGAAGCTGTAGCTGCTGGCCTACGCCAGAGCCATAGCAATGCCAGATCCGAGCCACGTCTGCAACCTACACCACAGTTCACAGCAATGCTGGATCCTTAACCCACTAAGCAAGACCAGGGATTGAACCCGCAACCTTGCGGTTCCTAGTCAGATTCGTTAACCACTGAGCCACGACGAGAACTCCATGAAAAACCTATTTCTTTCTTTCTTTTTTTTGGCTGTGCCTGCAGCATGTGAAAATTCCTGGGCCAGGGATCAAACCCACGCCAAAGCAGTGACTTAGCCTGCTGCAGTGAAAACACCAGATCCTTAATCTACTGCTCCAGAAGAGAACTCCACCATCCTATATTTCTTTTCTTTTCCTTTTTACAGCCACATCTGCAGCAAATGGAAGTTCCCTGGCTAGGCGTCAAATCAGAGCTGCAGCTGAGGCCTATGATACAGCCATAGCCAAGCCGTACCTGCAATCAACACTGCAGGCTGTGGCAACACCACATCTGTAACTAAGCGAGGCCAGGGATCATGAATCTGATTCTCTGACAATGGGAACTCCCAGGTCTGGGTTTTTAAGTCATCATTATACTACAGTTTTTATTTCAAAAAAGAAAAAAAATTCATGAAAATTTCAAAACACCCGAAAGAATGAAGAAAATGATGCCACAACCATGAAGAAGTAGCCCAAGAGTTAACACAATACAGAATCTAATTAAGATAAAAGCACACACCGTTTTAGAAAGTTCACTTCCAGATTCCATAATGCGCAAACACAAAGGGATAATTTCTGTTGTCAATAAGAAGTTGATTACTTCCTGCTCATCTGTTTTTACCAGGGCCCCTAAAAGAAAATAAGGACAAACAAAATTATTTCAGAGTCAAGGTTTCCAACTAAAATTGTTCATTCAGCTGATGCAGAACTTAAATAACATTACAACACAAACTGTGATTTATATGTCAGAGAATCAGATTCATACCCTTGTTTAAAAAAAAAAAACAAAAAACAAAAAAACCAACAACAGGTTGACTATTACCAGTCAACACTAAAAGATAAGGTACCAAGTTTGGTCTATCACAGAGTCGGCATCAGTTTAGTCATCTAAATCATTTTTCTATCATTCTTGGTAGACAATCATATAATAATATTACCATCTATTCTCCACCTATCTTAGGTAAGAGAGAATTCTACATCAGTATTAAAGCATATTCCCAGGTAGCAAAGAAATGCTGTCAGCATGAATCCTACTTCACAACAGACATATAAAAATTACTTCCCCTCTTACCCAAAAAGCACAAATATTGTAAGGCATACCCAAACAAGAAACATCTGGATTCTAATTCTGGTTCCACAACTAGTTTATCTAAGTTTGATAAAGTTACCTTCCTGTTGCAGGTCTCTGTTTCTTTCTTTTTTTAAAATGAATTTTATTACATTTATAGATGTACAATGATCACCACAACCAATTTTTTTTTTTTTTTCACCTTTTTGTCATTTTAGGGCCGCACCAGCGGCATATGGAGGTTCCCAGGCAAGGGGTCTAATCGGAGCTGTTGCTGCCGGCCTACGCTAGAGCCACAGCAACACTAGATCCAAGCCAAGTCTTGCAACCTATACCACAGCTCACAGCAACGCCGGATCCTTAACCCGCTGAGCGAGGCCAGGGATCGAACCCGCAACCCCATGGTTCCTAGTTGGATTCACTTCCACTGCACCACGACAGGAACTCCACAACCAAATTTTATAGCATTTCCATCCCAAACCCCCAGCCCATCCTCCCACCGCCCCCCAACCTGTCTCATTTGGAAACCATAAGTTTTTCAAAGTCTGTGAGTCAGTATCTGTTCTGCAAAGTTCATTGTGTCCTTTTTTTCAGATTCCACATGTAAGTGATAACATTTGATGTTGATGTCTCACTGTCTGACTGACATCACTTAGCATGGTAATTTCTAGGTCTATCCATGTTGCTAAAAATGCTGGTATTTCTTTCCTTTTAATGGCTGAGTAATTTTTCATTGTGTATATGTACCATATCTTCTTTATCCATCCTCTGTCGATGGACATCTAGGTTGTTTCCACGTCTTGGCTATTGTATATGGTGCTGCAATGAACATTGGAGTACATGTATCTTTTCGAGTCATGGTTTTCTCTGGGTAGATGCCCAGGAGTGGGATTGCTGGATCAAATGGTAGTTCTATTTTTAGTTTTCCTGAGGAATCTCCATCCTGTTTTCCACAGTGGTTGCATCAATTTACATTTCCACCAACAGTGTAATAGGGTTCCCTTTTCTCCACACCTTCTCCAGCATTTATTGTTCGTAGACTTTTTGCATTTCTCTAATAATTAGTGATGCTGAACATCTTTTCATGTGTTTTTTGACGATCTGTATGTCTTCTTTGGAGAAATGTCTGTTTAGATATCCTGCCCATCTTTTGATGGGATTGTTGATTTTTTGGTTTTGAGCTGTGGGAGGTGTTTATAAATTTTGGAGATTAATCCCTTGTCAGTCAGCTCATTTGCAAATATTTTCTCCCAATCTGTCAGTTGTCTTTTTGTTTTGTTTAGGGTTTCCTTTACTGTGCAGAAATTTTTAAGTTTAATTAAGTCCCATTTGTTTATTTTTGTTTTTATTGTCATTACTCCAGGAGGTGGTTCTAAGAAGATATTGCTGTGGTTTAGGGCCTGTTTTCATATAAAAGAGCTGGAAGAAATTATTTCTAAAATTTATTCCAATTTTATTACTGTGTTGGTTTCTAAACTAACACCACTGACCAGGTGACAGACAGAGTTAAATGATAGCCTCTCCATTTTGTACACAGGGAGACAGAGACCCATTAAACTGTGACTATTCTCTGAGCTGTCTTATGCATCACCAGAAAAGACCTTAGTTAACTAAATTTGCAAAAACTAGAGCCAATCACTTTAGGAGTTCTCACTGTGGCTCAGCAGTAATGAAGCCAAACAGTATCCATGAGGACACAGGTTCAATCCCTGTCCCTGCTTAGTGGATTAAAGACCTGGCATTGCCATGAGCTGTGGTGTAGGCCCGCAGCTACAGCTTTGATTCGACTCCTAGCCTGGGAATTTTCGTATGCCTTGGGTGCAGCCCCCCTCCCAAAAAAGAAAAGCAAAGAAAAAGAAAAAGAAGCTATAACTTCAGGGAGTTCCTGTCATGGTTTAGCGGCAACGAATGTGACTAGTATCCATCAGGAAGCAGGTTCCATCCCTGGCCTTGCTCAGTGGGTTAAGGATCCACTGTTGCCGTGAGCTGTGGTGTAGGTCACAGACAGGCTTGGATCTGGCATTGCTGTGGCTGTGGTGTAGGCCGGCAGGTACAGCTCTGATGTGACCCCTAACCTGGGAACCCCATATGCCATGGGTGTGGCCCTAGAAAGGAGACAAAAAACATATATAAATAAAGCCAACCACTTTAGGAGAGAATAAGGAATATCATGTACTTTAACCAGAAATGGCAACCTATAAATGTTACATCTCTAAACAGCACACATCACAATTTCCTAATATGGCCTACAGCAGATGTCAAATTACTATCTCATTTAGATTTTTTATATGTAGGTTTAAAAGCCATTTTGAGCGAATTTTCGTATGGAGTACAAGGTATGAATTGTGGTTCACTGCTTTACATATGGACATCCAATTGGCCCAGTACCACTTATTGAAGACTATGCTTTTTCGTGTGTGTGTATGTGTGTGTCCCAGCATGTGGAAATTCTTGGGCCAGGATCAAACCTGCACTGCAGTTGCAGCCATCACCACAGCTGCGGCAACGCTGGATCCTTAACCTGCTGTGCCAAAAGGGAATTTCCTAAAGACTATGCTTTCTTCAGTATAAATTCTCTTTGCCACTTTTGTCAAAAATCCAACTGACCATGTTTTGTGTGTGTCTATTTTTGTACTGTTCATTCTGCTCCACCCATCTATAAATCCACCCCCCTTTTTCTCCAATACCAGTCTTGACTACTGTAGTTTTCCAACAGGTCTGGAAATCAGGTAGTATGTCTTCCAGTTTTATCCTTCTTTAAAAAAAATGGATACTATGGTTCATTTGCCTTTCTAGATAAAATTTTAGGATCAATTTGTCATTTCTATTAAAAATCCTACTGAGATTTTGTTAGAATTGCTCTAAATCCATGTATCAGATATCAATATCTTAATATTGAATCACTGATATACAAATGGATGAAGGTGGTATCTCTGTATTTATTTAGCTCTTTGATTTCTTTTATCATTGTTTTGTAGTTTAAATGTAGATTTTGCACATAGTTTATAAGATTTACACCTAAGGTTTTCAAGTTTTGGTGAAATTTCAATTTGCTCATTGCAAGCATACAAAAATATAATTGATTTTTGTATACTAAACCTTAAGTCCACTAGTTTTAGCAGTTTTATTCTATAGTCTTCAAGATTTTTCAATGCAGTTAACTATGCCTGTGAATAGTCTTACATTTTAAAATTAAAAAAAATTGTAGTTGCTGTACAATACTATATGTTACAGGTATACAATAGAGTGACTCGGTTTTTAATTTAATTTTTTTTTTTTTTTTTTTTTGGTCTTTTTAGGGCCGCAACTGCAGCATATGGAGGTTCCCAGGCTAGGGGTCTAATTGGAGCTGTAGCTGCCAGCCTACACCACAGCCCCAGCAATGCCAGATCCGAGCCGAGTTTGTGACCTACACCACTGAGTGAGGCCAGGGATCGAACCCTCAACCTAGTCGGATTTGTTTCCGGTGCGCCATGACGGGAACTCCTAATTCAGAGTTTTTAAAGATTATACTCCATTTATAATTATTTCAAGATGCAGTCAATATTTTATTTTTTCCTTTTTAATTTGTATGCCTTTTTAAATTTTTTTCTCTTGCCTCACTGTACCAGGTAGGATATCAAGGATGAGATTGAGTAAGAGTGGTAAGAATGAACGTCCTTGCTTTGGTCTTAATCTTAGGGGGACAACATTCAGTTTTTCTTTTTCTTTTTTTGCTTTTTAGGGCTGCAAGTACAGCATATGAAGTTCCCAGGCTAGGGATCAAATTGGAGCTAAAGCTGCTGGCCTACACCATAGCCACAGCAACACCAGATCCGAGCTGCATCTGCGACCTACACCACAGCTCATGGCAATGCCGGATCCTTAACCCACTGAATGGAAGCCAGGGATCAAACCCACATCCTCATGGATACTAGTCAGATTTGTTTTCCGCTGAGCCACAACGGGAACTCCCCATTCAGTTTTTCACATTAACTATGATCTTAACTGCAAGGTTTGGTGTTATTTATTTATTTAGTACTTTATTAGGTTGAGAAAGTTCCCCTTTATTCCTACTCTGCCGGAGTTTTTATCATGAATGGGTACTAAATTTTGTCAAAGGCTTTGTAAAAAATTTTATCTATTTTTATTTTTGGCTGCCCCACAGCATATGGAGCTCCTGGGCCAGGGATCAGATCCGATCAGTTGTAACCTATGCCGCAGTTGTGGCCACAATGGATCCTTTAACCTACTGCGCTGGGCTGGGGATCAAACCTGCATCCCAGTGCTCCAGAGACGCGACTGATGCCATTGCACCTACAGTAGGAACTCTTCAAAGGCTCTTTTAAAAAAAAATACAGAAATGATCATATGATTTTTCTTTAGTCTGCTGATATGGTCAATCATAACGGCTGATTTTTTTTTTTGTCATGCTGTTGGCATGCCATGGCATGTGTTCCAGATCAGGTACCGAACCTGTACCACAGTAGTGACCTGGGCAGCTGCAGTGACAATGCCAGATCTTTAACCTGCTGCACCACAAGGGAACTCCCATGATTGTTTTTTTTGAAAGCTGAACCAGCATGATTTCCTGGGAAAAAACCTACTTGATCATAGTGATCCTTTTTATATATTGTTGAATTTGATTTACTAATTTTTTGGAGAATTTTTACATCTATATTCATGAGGGATACTGGCCTATATTCTTCTCTCATGTCTTTTTCTGTTTTATTATCAGAGCAATGTTGGCCTCACCAAGAGTTGAAAAGCCTCCCCTCTCTGTTCTGGAAAAGTTTCACAGAATTGGTGTTATTTCTTCTTTAAATTTTTGATAGATTAACCAACTGAAAACATCTGGGACTCCAGTTTTCTATGTTGGAAGATTTTTATAACTACAGAAACTATTATCTAACAGCTTATCTTTTTTTTTTTTTTTTTTTTTTTTTTTGAGTGCACTTTAGCAGACTGTATTTGTCAAGGAATTTGTCCATTTCACCTAGTTGTCAAATTTATGGGCAAAGAGTTCTTACCAATATTACCTTATCATCTTCTTAGTTGTATGAGTCTTACAATGTACCCCCTTCCATTCATAATATTTATAATTTGTCTTACTTTTTTCTCAGTTTGTGTAGTTAGAGGTTTATTAATTTTGGTGAATTTTTTTCTATAAATTGGGAGGGGATTAAAAGGTATAAACTTCCAGTTATAAGATAAATAATTCCCAGGGATATAATGTACAGAACAGTGACTATTAGTAATACTATACTGTATGTTTGTATATTTCTGCTATTAGAAATCTTAAAAAATTAGAGATCTTTTTTCCTTTGGCCACATCCTTGGCATGCGGCAGTTCCTGGCCCAGGGATCAAACCCACATCACAGCAGTGACAATATCAGATCCTTAACCACTAGGCCACCAAGGAACTCCAAAAAGTTAAAGATCTCACAAAAATTCTCATCAAAAGGAAAAAAAATGTACAGTGATGGATATTAACCAAACTCATGAAAGTGATCATTTTGCAATACATACATGTATCAAACATGATGTTGTATACCAAAAATAATACAATAGTGTAAGTCATTATATCTAAAAAAATAAAAAATCCCCTTTTGGTTTCAATGATTTTCTGTTTCCTTTTCATTGATTATCTATTCTTTATTATTTTCTTCCTTTTGTCTGCTCTAGTTTAATGTTGCTCTCTTTTCTCATTTTTTTCCCCCCATGCAGAAGTTCCAGGGCCAGGTATCCAACCCACACCACAGCAACGACAAGGCTGGATCACTAACCCATTGAGCCACCAGAGAACTTGCCCTTTTTCTAGTTTCTTAAAGTGAAAGCTTAGATCACTGACTGAAGACCTTTCTAGTATAAGCGTTCAATGCTAAAAATTTTCCTCTAAGCCCTTCCTTTTTTTGGCTGCACTCATGGCATATGGAAGTTCCAAAGCTAGGGGTCATATTGGAGCTGCAGCTGCCAGCCTACACCACAGCAACACAGGATCCAAGTTGTGTCTGTGACCTATGAAACACGGGAACCTTAACCCACTGAACAAGGCCAGGGATCCTTAACCTGCTGAGCCACCAGGGAACTCCAATATATTATTTTCTTGAGTAAAAAGTATTTTAGACACATCTCCCATAATAAATGTATAGGGAAACATTAACTTGAACATTCAAAAATTTAACAAGGTAAGACAGAAGGTTAACCCCTTGAGTTATGGAAGAACAACTCGGAAGTGAGAAAGACAAAAAACCAAATCAAAACAAGAAACTCAAATTCTTATTCCTGTAATAAATATTCGTTATTTGCTGACTAAAGCTCTTTTTTTTTTTTCTTTTTAGGGCTACACCTGCAGCATATGGAGGTTCCCAGGCTAGGGGTCTAATCGGAGCTACAGCTGCTGGCCGACACCATAGCCACAGCTACCCAAGCCACCTCTGCGACCTACACCACAGCTCGTGGCAACTCCAGATCCTTAACCCACCGAGCGAGGTCAGGAATCAAACCTGCAACCTATGGTTCCTAGTCAGATTCGTTTCTGCTGCACCACAACAGGAAATCCTAATGCTCTTGTTTTTACTTTCCTTATAATTAATCAACATTTCTCTATATACAATGAATTTAATCTCATTGTTAGGCCTCATAGCCTTATTAACAACATTCAGAAATGGTACTTGATAAGAGTAATCATGTTCCTGATATTCATTTATTAGTGAAAACAAATTTATTAGAGAAAACTAATTTATTAGATTCACTCCCAAAGACAAAAATGAACAATTGGTGAATAAAGGCTATAAAAGGTCAGATAAAACACCTAAGTTACGGCCACTACTATGAATGATTCCAGGCTTGCAAAACAATCCTAATAACTTACCAATAACTCCAAGACTGGTTAGCCGAAGATATTCAAAGGGACGTGTTTTGCTGACAGTGTGCAAAAAGGGGTACAAAAAAAGTGGGATGTGTGCTGCAAGAAATGCTGACCTGGAAGAAAAAGATTATCACATTTAGAGCTCAGAGTTAATTTCTAAGGATTCTGAACATTCAAATTTCCAGGTGATTAATTCTGTTAAGGCCTATAATAACATTGCCTGACCAAGAAATCTCTAGGAAAGACTGTTAAGGGGCTTTTAGTCTAGACCAGTGGTTCTCAGTTGGGGTGATTTTGCCCCCCAGGGGCATGTGGCAATATCTGGAGATATTTTTGGTTGACATAACTGAAGGGACTGACATCTGGGGGGCAGAGGTCAGGGATGCTGCTAAACATCCTACAATGCATAGAATATTATCTTATTTCCCTCCTCCCACCACAAAGATTTAACTGGCTCAAAACGTCAACGGTGTCAAGGCGGAAAAACCTTAGCGTAGGCCAATGGTTAAGAGAATACACAATTTTCCCTGTAATCAGTACTAACTACTTTAAAAACTGATAAAATAGGTCATAAAAATGCATTTAATTAAGTACCCAAGAGAAAATAAATAAATAAACAATGCTGTACAGCAGAAAAAAAATTAAGTACCCAAGAGATTCTCTATAGATGACTTTCCTCATCTAATTATGAGTAAATAATAATATTCACAGGTACAAGGTGACAAAATCTTATGAACCAGGACACCAAAACAAAGCAACCACTATCAAGGTTTATCTGCTATGCTTAAATACACTTTTCTTAGAGTTTTCGGATACACTAAATATTCTAAAAATATTTTAATCTGCAGCTAATGTGTCTGGCAACTAATATGGGGTCAGTCTACCACTTTATATGATTTACAGTTACACCCTGTAGGAGAGCCATAACCCTCAGCCCCCCCCCCACTTTGGCTGCACCCATGGCACTAGGAAGTTCCTGGGTCAGAGGCTGAACCCTCGCTATAGCAGTGACAATGCCAGATCCTTAACTGCTAGGCCATGAGGGAATTCCCCAAATTTTTAACACTCAAAGCACTCTTGCATTTTTCTTAAGTGCTTAAAAGCCATTTTTTTAGCAACTTTTCTAATGACCCAAAAGGTCAGTGGCAATGTAACACTCAGATGATATAAAGAAAACTGGCAAAGAGAGGAAAAGCTTTAATAAGATGGCTATTAACTACCTTAGGGCCATAAAAGTCACAAAGCAGATTCCTGAACAGTATCTCCCCTTTGTTAATTTGTCAGATATATCGGGAAGGCAAAATGTCAACTTGCGTGCAATTCTCATTACAGAGGTCTAGAATCCTGTGTTAATAAGAAAGTTTTGAGAAAAAGTGCTAAGTTCAAATACTTACTGAACTCCTACCAAACTTCAGGCACTGTGCCTAACACATGGTGTAGTGATTTCTACCATGGATTCGGGAGGGAGAAGTACTGTATGCCTGACCTTTTCTGAGAGGTGACACTACCACTCCTTTAATGTTCCTTGCTATCAATGAGTAAAAAGTAAATGAGACAATGGAATATTACTCAGCCTTAAAAAGGAAGGAATTTTTTTTGGTATTTTTTTTTTTGGCCATGCCTGCAGCATATGGAAATCCCCAGCCCAGGGATCAAACACGAGCCAGAGCAATGACAATGCCAAATCCTTAACTGCTAGACCAACAAGGAACTCCCTAAAAAGGAAGGAAATTCTGATATATGCTGTAATATGGAAAAACCTTGAGGTATTAAGCAAAATAAGCCAACCACAAAAAGACAAATACTATAAGATTCCATTTATACAAGGTACTAAGAATAGTCAAAATTAGAGACAGAAAGTAGAATGGTGGTTGCCAGGGGGAGGGAAATGGGGAGTTATTGTTTAACTGGTATAGTGTTTTAATTATAAAGACGGGTGGCGGTGATGGTTGCACATTACAAATGCATTTAATACTACTGAACTAGATACTTTATTTTTAAAAATTTTTTGGCCGTCCCATGGCATATGGAGTTCCTGGGCCAGGGATCAGAATTGAGCCGCAGCTGCGACTTAGGCTGCAGCTGTGGCAATGCCTTCCTCAGGGCTGTAGAAACACTGCCAATCCCACTGTGCCACAGCAGGAACTCCTGAACTAGATACTTTAAAATGGTTCAAATGATAAATTTTATGTTATTTATATTTTACTACAATTTGAGAAGGCAGGAGTTTTCCTGCGGTTCAGAGGATTAAGGATCCAGTGTTGCCACTGCAGCAGCTTGGGTCACTGCTGTGGTGCGGGTTTGATCCCTGGCCTGGGAAGGACTTCCATGTGCTGCATACACGGCCCAAAAAACAAACAAACAAAGAAAAAACAGTAAGAAAAGGCAAGAAACAAATTATGAAAGAACAGGTTAAACAATACCATATTGCTACTACACTAAGATTTGGTGAATGAGAAACCTAAATGAGAGTGCTAAAGATCCACACCCACTCCCATGCCCCCTAATGTATGCCCTCCTCGCATCATTTGGAAGTTTAGGGCCACATTCAACACAGACCTATACCCACACACTCACCCAAAGCATTTACCTGGTTTCTGGGTGTGATGCCACACATTGCAGTAATGCCAGAGCGTTGCAAACTCTGTTAGATTGGTGTGCTGTCAAGGTGGGTGGGTTGATAGATGGGTAAATATTTACAATTTCCTAAAAAATGCAAATCAGCACCAGATAAACAAGGAATAACTTTTAAAAAATATTTTCTATTATAGTTGATAAGAGCGTAAATTTATCACTGTCAATTTCTGCTGTAAAAGGTATAACTTTAATAATTATGGCATGAAAACAAACAACTTTAATTCCCTCCTTTAAGAACCAAACCATCAAAGAGAAGGCAAAAATAAAGAATGCGCCTATCCTTTCATCACAAACATACCTGATCGAGGCTATCCAAAACAATTCTACTATATCTCTAGGAAACTTCTTATGGAGGCAACTGTGGTCACTCACACTTCCTCCTATATCCTGCATCATCTGTTGAGGCTTTCACTTGAGGGATGCTTACATTTATAACCCCCTCTTTTATCAACACCCTACTTTAAGTTATAGCGATGAGACAGCTAGCCAGAAAGTGTTAGTAAGTCAACCACAGTGACTCATAAAGAAGTTTCTGCTTGGTCAGACAGCAAATGCAAAAAGGGGGGAAATAAAAACATGGGTATATGTGTAAGGATGTGAACAAACAGCAAGTGAACATAAGTATTCTCTGTCAAAAGGTGATGATTTGCTGACAACAATTTATCCTTTTTTTTTTTTTTTTTTTTTTTTAAGGGCCACACCTGCAGCACATGGAGGTTCCCAGGCTAGGGGTGTGATCGGAGCTACAGCCTCCGGCCTACGCCATAGCCACAGCAACGCCAGATCCGAGCTGCGTCTGTGATCTACACCACAGTTCATGGCAACACCATATCCTTAACCACTGAGCAAGGCCAGGGATCTCTGTCCCTGTGTCCTCATGGATATTACTAGTCAGATTCGCTTCTGCTCAGCCATGATGGGAACTCCTACAACTTATCTTAATTGTAAACCTTTTACATAGAAAATGTTCCTCTAAGAAAGATTAGTTTTTTGGGTTCATGTGGTAGGGAAGAAAGTGAATTTACTTAGCAGATTTGAAATTTCATTTATTTATTTACTTATTTTACCTTTTTTAGGGCCATACCCATGGCATATGGAGGTTCCCAGGCTAGGGGTCTAATAGGAGCTACAGCTGCTGGCCTATGCCACAGCCACGCCAGATATGAGCTGTGTCTGCGACCTATACCACAGCTCACAGCAGCACCGGATCCTTAACCCACTGACTGGATCTTTAACCCACTGATCGAGGCCAGGGATCGAACCTGCAAACTCATGGTTCCTAGTCAGATTTGTTTCCATTGCGCCACGACAGGAACTCCTATCTATTTATTTATTTTTGGCCACTCTATGGCCAAATTCCACATACGGCATATGGAATTCTTGGGCCAGGGATCAGATCCAAGCTGTAGTTGTGACCTACACTGTAGCTGTGGCAATGCTGGATTCTTTAACCCACTGTGCCAGGCCAGGGAGCAAGCCTGCATCCTGGCATTGCAGAGACACCACTGATCCCATTGTGTCACTGTGGGAACTTCAGTCATTTATTCTTTAATGTACAAGTATTTCTACCTTTAATCCTATAGCTGCTACATCTTTTTTTTTTTTTTTTTGGTTTTTCCTCTTTGGCTTCGCCCTTGGCACACAGAAAGTCTTGGGCCATGTATCAAACCTGTGCCACAGCAGCAACCCAAGCCACAGCAGAGACAAACCGGATCCTATGCACCATGAGGGAACTCCTTATTATATCTTTATCTTAGCATTTTCTTCCCCCAGAATGTACCTTTCAATTCTTAAACCTTCCTTTCCACCTTCTCCCTGTGTCATGCAACATTATTTTGTACTCCTCCTCCTAAAGCTGTGCTTCTCAAAGTGCAGTTCTTACACCACCTGCATCAGAATCACTTGGGTGTGGGGCGCTGGCTGTTAAAATTACAGATTTTTTATCTCACACTAAATAAGCCAAATCTCTTAAGTAGGATCCAAGAATCCGCATTTTAACAAGTACCTTAGAATTTTCTAAAACAGATTCTACCAGCTGTTAATGCTTTAAAAAAAAAATCAAAGTTTTTCAAAATCATTTGAGCAAAGGCAGAGAGATAAAAGCGTGATAAACAGGTATGAAGCGAAACTCATGGATATATACCCACCTGTAAAAGTGCTGCAATAGTACCAAATGAATGCCACAGCATGGGTGCAAGGTCAGGAACAGATTCTCGCTTCTTACTTAGCTCCAGCAAAGCATTTTCCCTTGTTTCAGGACTGGACAGCTCATTGATCCACTGATAGATCTTTTCTCTATCCACTTGAGCCAGTGCAGTAGGCACAGGCTTCAAAAGAAAACAAGAAAGTAAATATGTCTCGTTTGCATCAAATCTTATGCTGCAGTAGTACTTTATGTTTTTTATTTTTTTGTCTTTTTACCTTTCCTAGGGCTGATCCCGCAGCATATGGAGTTCCCAGGCGAGGGGTCTAATCGGAGCTGTAGCCACCGGTCTACACCAGAGCCACAGCAATGAGGGATCCAAGCCTAGTCTGCGACCTATACCACAGCTCACGGCAATGCCGGATCGTTGACCCACTGAGCAAGTCCAGGGATAGAACCTGCAACCTCATGGTTCCTAGTTGGATTCGTTAACCACTGTGCCACGACGGGAACTCCTGCACTAGTGCTTTAGAGGGAATGTATTTTCAAATACCAGGGGAGCTTTTTAAAATACATACACTTGATGTAAACTAATTCAATCTATCAACATCAAAAATGCAGACTCCTTAATAATTCCATCTTTAGAAATGTACCCTACAGGTATACTTAGGCTGTACTGAAGACATACCAGAACACTTACTGCTGCACTATTTTAAAAGGAGAAAACTTGAAATCTATCCACAACTATCAACAAAGAACTAGTTAAATATGTATGGGTACATCCTTTACATGGAATACTATACAGCCTTTTAAAAAAAAGCGTGAGCTCTATTCTTTGCTGATACTAAATAAGAAACGAAATAAAAGGGGTGCAGAACAGCATATATGCTTCCGTTAACACACACACACACTCACACACTCTTATGTATTTACATATAACATTTCTGGAAGGGCACACAAGAAACCATTAATAGTAGTTACTTCTAAGGTTGGACTCTACATATGATACTTACTTTTCATTGTATACAATTAAATCTTCCACATAGTTTAAACTTTTTTCTTTAAACCATGTGCCTATGATGGTTTTTGAAAGAAAAGAAGGCACTACCCCACCCCATTGCTTTCCTTCTCTAGTAATTCCAGCATTCCTCTCCAAGAAGCAAAAAAACCTATGTGATTTGGAAGAGCTCCTCCTTCTAATGATTCATACTCTACGTCCACCCCTTTGAGATTCATTCATTACTTACACATGTAAGAACTATATAAATGGACTTGTAGAACATGCTTTCATTATTGTGCTAAAGAATCTCAATATTCCAAAAAATTTTGTGTATTTCTATAATTTTTTTTTTCCTTTTTTGGTTGCCCTGAGGCATATGGAGTTCCCAGGCCGGGGATCAGATTCAAACCACAGCTAGAGCGGCAATGCCAGATCCTTAACCCACTGTGCCAGGCCAGGGATTGAACCTGAGTCTCAGTGCTCCAGAAACATTGCCGAGCCTTTTGTGTCAGAGCAGGAACTCCAAGCATTTCTATAATCTTTACACCTGTCAAATAGCCTTGTGACCTTGGTTAAGTCCCTTCATTATTCTCTTTCTTATTTTTGGCTGTGCCTGAGGCATATTGAAATTCCTGGGCCAGGGATTAAACCCCAGCCAGCGGTGACCCAAGCCAACGTGGTGACAATGCTGAATCCTTAACCCATTAGACCACCAGGTAACTCCCAAGTCCCTTAATTATTCTTATCTGGAAAATGGTAGAAAAACGGTCACCATTGCTATTTCTGGCTCTAAAGACCTAACAAATTCAGAGTAGTTTCTATTCCTATGCCCAATATTTTCTCACTAAATTCCCCCACACCGTGAGGAATAGCAGGATATGTATTTAGAAAAAAAGGGATCTACACGTGCAGATGAGACCACCAATGTTCAGAGAAATTAACTTGCTCAATTCACCCAAGTACGAAGTGGCATATTCCAATCTTAATTTCTTCTTTTTTTGGCTACACCCATGGTGTATGGAAGTTACCAGGCCAGGAACTGAAAGTGTGCCACAGCAGCAACCTGAGCCACTGCAGTGACAATGCCGGATCCATAATCCACTGCACCACAAGGGAACTCCTATTCCAATCTTTCTTGAACCATATCACACAGCTTCTCACAGTATATACATGTTGTCACTATACTTTGGTGTGATACAATGATGACCTACCCATTGCTCAGATATAAAAATAAGGAACAAAAAGGACACCTGTCCTTGTTGAAGGACAGAATGAAGTCTAAGATGGACTTTGAGGTGTACTCATATTTATTCTACCCAAGCTGAACAATGGCCTCCAACAAATGGAAGCTTGATCAGAAGCTTTTAGCTTAATGGTCATCATTTCACTTGCTTGCTAGAATGAACAAGGTGTTCTGCTAAATGGACCCAAATACCATGCAACTCAAGTCTTCTTCAATTGCCTTCATCTGCTAAAATCTGTTTTGTAAATCTCATCAGTGATGCTCCTCAAGAAAACATAGGGTCACACATGATGTAGAAGGAATAGGGTAGATTTCTCCCTCTCCCAAGAGCGAAAGCAGTATGGTCCAAGCACCTGCCCTTTTTATGCTGCTACAGGTAGGCTCTCAACTTTAAATATTATTTTTGGAAATGTAATTACCACCAGAAGATAGCATACATTTATCTAGAGTATTACATCACCTTAAAAGCTTAAAAGTGGAAAAAAAGGCTAACATTTTAGCTTCGGGTTTCCTGCCCACAATTGTAAAGAGGGCCTCACAGACAATGCTGCAGCAATATAGTTATCTATCTTGATTAATTATTACTCACTCCGAGAGGCCTGGCATCTAGACACCAAAGGTAAGCTCCATCACCCTCTCTAGAGTCAATCTGTTACTTGTATCCAGTACTCCTATACCCCATCCTGGGGAACCCTAGGTGAACAACACCAGGCTGCACTGGTAGACACCAATCAGCATAGCACAGCTTCTGACAACAAAGTCCACTTCCAGAGCTGGCTTGATTCCTGCAGAGAAGATGGTGGCCCTGGAGAGGTGCTGGCACTCTGGAGGAAAACTTATTATATTATATTATATATAGAGGAAACTTTTATATTATGTTATCTTATTTTTTTATTGCTTTTTAGGGCCGCAACTGCGGCATATGGAATTTCCCAGACTAGGGGTCTAATTGGAGCTATAGCTGCCGGCCCACACCACAGCCACAGCAAAATGGGATCCGAGATGCGTCTGTGACCTACACCACAGCTCAGAGCAACACCAGATCCTTAACCCACTGAGCAAGGCCAGGGATTGAACCCATGTCCTCATGGAAACTAGTTGGGTTTGTTTCCACTGTGCCACAACAGGAACTCCCTGCATTATACTTTTTAAAACATAGTTTCATTGAATGATCACAGCAGTGTGGTTATCATCCTCATTTTACAACAGATAAATCTATGAGAAAACAGTGGACAGGTTTCCTCCTCCTCCCACTCTCTATTTAAAGATCACTTCTAAAGATCCTTGGTTCAACTGTGACAATTCTTTTACTTGATAGTTTACCAATACATTTCTGAGGTTGTGGCTGATCTGAACTGGACTGAATAGCACCCACCGTCCAGAGACAGTAGCAAATCCACCTGACTTCCCTTTTCCTGACCAACTTAAACACATTAACAAAAACAGAATACTACCTACCACAAGGGCAGAGGTTAACATTTTATGAGTAAAATGAAATCTCTTGGATCTTTTCCTCAGAAAAATATACAACTTCAAATTGTTTTGCACGTAATTTATTTTTTCCTAAAATTTAAACATAATTTCAGGGAATTTATAGAGCTCCTGTAACCAATTTATGGAACCAGGATTAAGAAACTGTTTATCAAGTTAAAGAATAGAAAAGACCCCTATTTGCAAGTAACTACACGAGCACACAACTGGAATGCACACTGGATTGGGAGCCAGAGTGGCTTCAAAATAGTTTTGTCATTTCTAGAACCGTGTGACCTACGATAAATCATTTGCTTTCCTAAGCCTCAATTTTATCACTGGTGAAATGAAGGAATTATATTGAATAATTATCAAAGCCTCAGTCAGCTCTAAAATTTCTTTGTTTGGTTTTAACTGAGAGACTAATCTAAGGGGCCCTTTTAAAAACTCAATTTTATTGAGGTACAATTCACATGTAATAAAACTTTCTTTCTTTTTTTTTTTTTTTTTGCTATTTCTTGGGCCGCTCCCGCAGCATATGGAGGTTCCCAGGCTAGGGGTCCAATCGGAGCTGTAGCCACCGGCCTACACCAGAGCCACAGCAACGCGGGATCCGAGCCGCATCTGCAACCTACACCACAGCTCACGGCAATGCCGGATCATCAACCCACTGAGCAAGGGCAGGGACCGAACCCGCAACCTCATGGTTCCTAGTCAGATTCGTTAACCTCTGCGCCATGACAGGAACTCCCCAATAAAACTTTTAAGTGTACCCTTTTAAAATGTAATTTTCAATGAATTTTGAGAAATATATACCCACGTAACCACTACCACAATCAAGCACAGACCGTTTCCATTATCCTTCCCAATTTTCTAGTCTGCCTTTCTGTAAACCCCACACCCAGACCTCCACTAAAGACTAGGTTTGACGTTTTTAGAAACTTTTAATAGAAGGCAATATTTATTGAACATACTATCATCAGCCAGTCACTGTGGATCACCTCAAATTACTCTAAAAATTCTGAGAGGAAATATGTTCAGAAAGGTTTTAACATACACAAGTTCATAAGGAAGTGTATGGCAGAATTAGATTTAAATTCTAGTGTACTCTCTATAATCAGTGAGCCCTACTTGGTGTATAGGATTGAAATCACACACACACTCCTCCACAATAAAGGAATTATTTAAGAACCCAATACGATATTTTTAAATTTTTTTGCTTTTTAGGGCTGTACCTACGGCATGTGGAAATTCCCAGACTAGGGATTGAATTAGAGCTGTAGCTGCCAGCCTACACCAACCACACCAATGCAGGACCCAAGCAGCGTCTGTGGCCTACATAACAGCTCACAGCAATGCTGGATCCTGACCCACTGAGCAAGGTCAGGGATTGAACAGTCGTCCTCATGGATACTAGTCAGGTTCCTTACCACTGAGCCACGAGGGTAACTCCCCAATATAGTATTTTAAGTTTGATATTCTGTTACGATTGGATATGGATAAACAGTGGGTTCAATTAACATACCTAGTAGCAAAGTCTTTTATGAGAAGTCTGATTTGGACTATAAATTATCCTCCTCAACACATTTAAGATCAGAAACAAGCTCGACTGTTAACTGTGTATTTTTAGTTATAACCTGCTTTTAAAATCAGTGGTCCTTTCTTTTTAAGATGGTTAAAAAACTTTCATACTATTAAACTTTAGGAGGGACTCATTCTCCTCTTTCCTGCTTAATGGCTTGTAGGTGGCAAATATTTTTAAAGTAGCTTTTTTTCTTTTTTTTGGCTGCACCAGCAGCATGCAGAAGTTCCCTGGCCCCAGGTCTGCACCACAGCTGTAACCAGTCACAGCAATGATAACATCAGATCCATAATCACTAAGCCATGAGGGAACTCCTCAAGTAACTTTTTTCCTTCAACAAAGCTTAACACAGGCAAGACATTTATCAAAGTGAGTCACCAATGGTTAACTCCAAGTGTCACAAACACAGGGTTCTGTTGGTTGGTTTTCTATTTCTACCAAATCTTAACACGATGTGAAAAGGAGAAAGCTATTTAGAACTTAAAAAAAGACCCACATTTACCCACAAATGGGAAATGATTTCCCCCACTCTGAGTAAATTAAAAAAACTATTTTTGATGGCTCTTCTTAAACATAAAATAGCCAAGTCTATCAATACAATTTTATGTTCAAGGACCAAAACAATTGTTGGTTTTCCTCTTAATGAATATGTGACAGTGAATACAGAAAAAAATGGAATTAGATTAAAATAGAGATTATTTCCCCAAGTCTGGAGATTACTCAACACGTGGCTTTGGGTGTCCCCATAATGATGATATCCTAAGAAAACACATTTTCTTAATAGTCCCAAAGGGGAGTTCCCGTTGTGGCTCAGTGGAAATGAACCTGACTAGTATCTGTGAGGACGCAGGTTCAATCCCTGGCCCCTCTCAGTAGGTTAAGGATCTGGTGTTGCCATGAGCTGTGGTGTAGGCTGCAGATGCAGCTTGGATCTGGTGTTGCTGTGGTTGTGGCATAGAACAGCGCCTACAGCTCTAATTCTACCCCTAGCCTGGGAACCTCCATATGCCACTGGTGTGGCCCTAAAAAGACAGATAGACAGACACACACATACATACAAACAGTGCCTAAGGGAAACACTAAATTGCCTTAATTATCCTCATATATATATTCTATTTTCTTTTTATGGATGCACCTATGGCATATGGAAGTTCCTGGGCTAGGGGTCGAACTGGACCTGCAGCTGAGGCCTATGCCACAGCCATGCAACACCAGATCCTTAACCCACTGAGAGAGGCCAGGGATTAAACCTTTGTCCTTATGGTTACTAGTCAGATTCATTTCCACTGAGCCAGGACAGGAATTCTACCTTTGGCTATTTAGATCACCAGCATAACATTCATTACAGAAGACCCATGGTATGTGAGGATTTGTGGTTTCATAAAGCTGAAGCAACCTCCAAGGTTCATAACAAGTGATTTGTTAATTTGCTGAGGCAAGAATTAGAGTCCCAAGGCTGAGGTCTGGGAGCAAGTAGTCTGATCTTATTCTTATTTAACACAATCTTTGTGGTATTTCTGTCCTTGTTTAATAGACATAAGAAAGAAATTATACTATGTGATTGCAATAATGAAGATGTTAGGGTATATTCTAGAAAGAATGATCGGAGTCCATTATACTATGAATTGCTGGCATAATAAAATACTAAAAGGAAGAGTCAAAATGTAAGATATTTTCCAAATTATCTCAGTTCCTCCATCTAGTGAGTAACATCCTGCATTCACTGATGATCATATTCTCCTTTGATAGTACTATCTTCCTAGCTGAAATGATGATTTACTTGTTACTTAAAGAAACAAAGGTGCATATAAACACAAATTTTCATCATTAAGCAAAAAGTAAGCATCTCCCCAAGCCATTTAGATTATTACAGGCATTGTTGCATATATTATCAACGCTTTTCAGTTTTTAGTGCGTGTTATGCACCATTAGTGTCCCTTTATCCAGATCAGAATCATACAGGCAGTTTCGCCTAATGGAAAGCATTAAGAATTGGTTCAACTTTTCTTTCTTTCTTTTTTTTTTTTTCCTGTCTTTTTGCCATTTCTTGGGCCACTCCCTTGGCATATGGAGGTTCCCAGGCTAGAGGTCGAATCGGAGCTGTAGCTGCTAGCCTATGCCAGAGCCACAGCAGCGCGGGATCTGAGCCGTGTCTGTGACCTACACCACAGCTCACGGCAACGCCGGATCCTTAACCCACTGAGCAAGGGCAGGGATCAAACCCACAACTTCATGGTTCCTAGTTGGGATTCGCTAACCACTGCGCCACAACGGGAACTCCTGGCTCAACTTTTCTATGCTTTAGTCTCCTCACCAACCAAAGAGTCTAGCGAATGAGTGGTACAAAGAAACTTGTTAGAGCTTCTGCGTGATCCAAACAGCGTAACCGGTGAAAGTGTACCTAAAAACTCAATTTTTAACTAAAGGCAAGGCATTGTAAATTTAACCGAAGAAACGTGTTGAGTACTCATTATAAGTAGTGAAGTACAACTTTAATGGCCATTCAAAAGATGTACTAGAGAGCAACTGAAAAGAAAAGAAATTGAATAGGTAGACTTGGGGGAGGCACAGGGGAAAGACCAGCTATCAAAGCCTAGAAAAGATACAATCAAATTTTGGAGAAGGACAAGCATCCCTTGTTTAACTTGCCCCTCTCCTACAAGCAGCAACCTCATCTGACTGGCTTCTTCCAGAATTATACAAATTATACATATAATTTGGGAGAAGAAGAAGACACCAAAAAGCTGAGGAAATTGCAATCACCTAATTGAGAGCTCAGGAGGCAGAGATGTCATAGGCCCTGGAGATGACAATGTTGTCCATAGCCATAGTCCAAAGCTGCACTCAGTTCACCTTTCCATTTTTTATATTTAAAGTTTAGGCAATTTTTTGGTTCTCTAGTTAGGATTTATATCATTTTTCCTGGTAATGCAACTTCAGTACATTACCCTTGCCTTAAGCCACTTCACCCTCGTGAAACTAAAGTGGAACGGGCATTCAGAAGAGCGCGCTCAAATCATACGATCCCATTTTCCCACAACGGCTCTCTGCTCTCAGTAGTCGTCTCCCTCATCGACACCATCATTCACCAAAGTATTTGAGCCCTAACTTTGTGCCAGGAACTGTCCTGGCATCAGGGTAACCAAACAAACAGGACCCACATGACCCCATGTATCCTCTCAAACGGGGGACAAATATCAAATAAGCAAATGAACACACAAATTACAAATTGGGATCAATTCTGTGAAGGGTGAGTACTCTAACAGAGAAAAGTTGGGGGTTACAGAACTACTTTATTTATTCATTCATTCATTTTAGGGCTGCACCTGCAGCATCTGGAAGTTCCCGGGCAAGGGGTCCGATTGGAACTTCAGCTGCTGGCCTACACCACAGCCACGGCAAGCGCAGAAGCTGAGCCGCTCTGACACCTCCACTGCAGCTTGCTGTTACGCCGGATTCTCAACTCACTGAGGGAGGCCGAGGATCGAACCTGCATCCTCATGGACACTCTGTTGGGTTCTTAACCCGCTGAGCCACAAACGAAACTACCAGAACTACTTCAAATAGGGTGGTCAGGCAAGGAGACTGAGATAGAGACCTGAGGAAGAGAAGCCGACATCTATAGCAAAGGAAGGAGGTGGGGGAGTGTCTGTGTGTGAGTATGTGTGTGTGTGAGAGAGAGAGCATTCTAGGAATAGAGATCAGAAGGTGCAAGCTGGAGTGTAAAAGCATAGGGAGAAAAGATGGAACTGAGGCCAGTGTAGCTGGAGCCTGCGGAGCAGTGACAAGAGACTGAAAACGAGGGTCAGGAACATAACGTTCAGGGAGGACCTTGTAGGCCGAGGCAAGGAGTCTGGATATTATCTCAATGCAATGGGAAGCCATAGGATTACTTCAGGCAGGTTGATTTACACTGTTTTTCTTGGTGAAAGATCACGCTGGTAAAACGAGATGTGAAAAAAGGTTGTAATCTCAGAGAATCGAAAGTCAAACGTAGTAACTGTTCACTTCTCCGGGTCTCGGATTTTGCATCTGTAAAGCAAGTGGCATGAGCTAAAAGCCATTTCCTCCCCGCCGCGATGTGCCTAGGCTGGGAGTTTCGACAGCATGGGTCATGTCAGACAAACTGCGGAACTCCCCTCGCTTCCGCCGACGCCAAGCACGCAACTGACGCCCTGAAACTGTTGGTCAAGCAAATGAATCAATGAATGGCGGGTCGGGGCTGCGAAGGAGGCGCTCTGGCCGCGGGACCAGGCCCCGGGGCCTGAAAAGAACGCACTACGCGGCACGCCAGAGGCCGCGAGAGCCGGCCGGCGAGGAAAGCGGGGGCCTGCTCCGCCACAGCCAAGCGCGGCGAGGAGGGAGGCCCGGGCCTCGCGGGTTGAGGGCAGGAGGAGCAGGACTCCCGGACCGAGACAGGGAGCTGGAAAAGAAGGCCGAAACGCGGGGTTAAGGAAGGCTTCTGGGCCCCAGGCCTGGCGGCCCGGGCACTTACCGCAGCCGTCGCCAGACTGTGCATGTTGGGAGCGGCCGCCGCTCTCCTCCAACTGCCGGACGCGCCGGACTCGCGTCCCAGCTTCAGCGCCTCTGCCGCCAAAGATGATGAGCCGCCGCAGCCGCCATCCGCCTCCGGCTCGCTCCGCCCCCTTCGCAGCCCTCTGACCTTTCACCTCTGACCCCTCCCACACTACCTCTTCCCGCCTCTCAGCTCTCCAAAGAGTTAACAGTCCTAGAGTTTATCCTTTGTCCCTTAAGATTCAGGACCAGAAGGACGTCTGCCACCTACTAGTCCTCGCATCCCCCGGCTCGGAGCAGGTATCCCCATAGAGGGGCGTGAACTCTGAGCCTCCTCCAGAGGCCAGTAAAGGGCGGGAAAAACCCGGCAGTCTGGAGGGGACAAGTAGTGCGCATGCCCAACAGGGCTGACGCGGAGGGAAATGGTGGGCGGTGCAAAGTGCGTGAGATGGATAGTGCGCGTGCGTACTACGATCAGTACAGGGGCGGGGCTACCTCTGCGAGATTTCCCTCGGTGCTGGGGCGGGGCGAGGGCGTAGGAGGGGCGGAGTTTCCAGGCTTTCGCGCACGCACCTCGTCTGGTCGCGTCGAGTGTGCGTGCGTGCGTGCGTGTTTGCGTGTGGTCACAGTTCCCGCCATCAGCCGCTCTCCCTGACTGGGGGAGTGAGCGGCCCCTCTCTTTCGTGTTTGGTGTCCCTTCCTTCCTTACCCCCAGCTCCTCCCCCTCCGCTTGGACTCCGTGCTTCCGGCAGGCCTGTCCGGCGCTCCGGACTCGCGGGCACAGGTAAGGCGGGCCCGGCGAGCGTCTCCACAGAGCCGTTTTACCCTGGCCCCCCCACCCCCCGCCCCTTGCGGTCCGCCCACTCGGCGTTCACTCCTCTGGAGTTCGTCCGGCTGCTGCTCAGCCCGCCCCCATCCCCGCGACGCCCCCTCTGGCCTCACAGGTACTCTACTTGGGTCTTCCCCCAGGCTTTCCCCCTCCTTTGACCTGGTCTTTTACTGTCACTCGCTCCCCCCCGCAACTCAAACCTGGCTCCTTTTTGCTGGGGGCTGTCCTCCGCTGCGCCCCCCTTAGCGAGGCCTGCTATCACTTAAGGTGACTTCCGTTGCCGCACGTCCATCAGGCCTTGGGACATGATACTGTTTCATTCTATTGACCATTCTTCATCTTCTCTCCCTTAACCATCTCTTAACTAAAAAGCATGAATTGTATTTTTGTCGTGGTTTTGGTTGGTTGTTCCCCATCTTTAGCCATCGGATCAGATTGTCAGGTTTACCCGTTGTAGGTCATGACACGAAAAGATAATTGATGACAAAATCCTCTTTCTGGAGAGTTGGCCTGGAGTAATTTTATAATCCTTTCAAAATGTAGTTTCTGTGTAAATGCCTATTTTGTGGAGGCACTATCCGACATGTCTAACTGGAAAAGCTATCAGAGGATGTCAAGTAGGCAGTTGATTATACTGGGTTTGCGCTCAGAATAGAGTTCTGAGTGGATATATAGGCAGATGTGTGTGTATATAACTATATACAGGTCTGTGCGTGCATGTATATATATCTATATCTATATGTATATATCTGTTATGTTGAAAGTAATTGAAGCTCTGGTTGTGGATGAAATTGCCTAAAAAGAGTACAGTGCTAGAAAGGAAGGGGACCTCGGATGGGGCACTGAGGAATTCTTGGCATTTAGTAGCTGGATAGAGGAGTACAAGTTTTGTAGAAAAGGTGAAAGAAGTTATCAGTAGTGTTGAATTCCGGGAGTTCCTATAGTGGCTCAGCGGTAACGAACCCCAGACTAGTAACCATGAGGACTCAGGTTCCATCCCTGGCCTCACTCAGTGGGTTAAGAATCCAGCATTGCTATGAGCTGTGGTGTAGGTTGCAGAGAAGGTTTGGATCCCACGTTGCTGTGGCTGTGGTGTAGGCCTGCAGCTGCAGCTCCGATTGGACCCCTAGCCTACTAATTCCATATGCCATGGATGTGGCCCTAAAAAGCCAAAAAAAAAAACAAAAAACAAAAAACCAAAAAAAAAAAGTGTTGAATTCTGCTGAAAGGTAAAATTGAATGAAGACTGAAAAGTCCGGTGAATTAAAGTAGTTGATAATTGTAGCAAGAGATGTTTAATTTTGGGTATCTGGGTTCAGTCCTAGATCTTGTTCTCCTTTTAGGTTTTCCTTCCAGCCTAAGCTTTAAATTGCACCTGTATATTGATGACTTAAGAATATTTATTTCCAGTGTCTTCCTTTTGTTTTCAGCTCAAGATCTAAGTAGCCAACTGTCTGCTGGACATCTCAACTTGATTTTTTTTCTTAGACATTTAAAATAGAACATGTCTAAAACTAAAGGTTTATTTCTCTCCATACTCAAATGCTTTCTCATTCAGTGTTCCATTACATAAAATGCTATCTCCATTTATCTATGCACATAGCCTAGAAACTTGAAAACCATTCTTTTTTTTTTTTTTTTTTTTGGTCTTTTTAGGGCTGTACCCAAAGCATATGGAAGTTCCCAGGCTAGGGGTCGAATTGGAGCTGTAGCTGCCAGCCTATGCCACAGCAATGCCAGATCCAAGTTGCATCTGTGACCTATACCACAGCTCATAGCAGCGTCAGATCCTTAACCTAGTGGGTAAGGCCAGGGGTCAAAACCCGTGTCCTCATGGACACTAGTCAGGTCTGTTACCTCTGAGCCATAGCAGGAACTCCTTGAAAGCCATTCTTAATTTTGTCCTCATCCCGTGTATCTATATCCTCTTCAGATTCTATTTATTCTATTTCCATTATATGTCTTGAATCCATTTCTGTACATTTTCAGTATCATTTTTCTAGTTCAAGCCACAATCCTCTTTCACCTGGACTTAGTGTTACTGGTTCCCTATATTCACATCTGTAAAATGGGAGTAGTAATCACCTTATTGGATTGCTGTGAGGATTAAATGAAATAACCATGGTAAGCACATGGCACAGAGTAAATGGCTAGTAGGCATTATTGTTATTGTAATGTGTTTTAAGCTGAATCATTTCAGTACTCTCATATCTGGTTGTCCTAATTTCTTCTATTCCTGCTCCTTTCACTCCCTTCCCCAAACCCAAACAATCCATATCACTTTTCCGTTCAGCAGTAACATGTCATTTCTCTGCTTAAAAACCTTCAGTGGATTTCCCATTACCTAGTGCTTATTACATTAAATTTCAAAATCCTTATTAGAGCCTACAAGATTCTACATAACTTGATTCTTTCCTGCTTTACTTGGTGTATCTTGCACCATCCTCTTCTTCAGTAAACTCCAGCCACACTACTTTTCATTCCCTTAGTCACACCAAGTTATTTTCCATCACAGGGCCTTTATATGTGCTGTTTTGGATTGTCCTAGCGTGACCACCCCCCAATTAACTCATTCTTCAATTTTCAGCTTAAGTGGTACTTCCTCAGAGAAGCCCTCTCTTGGTACTCCCTAACTTCCACCACTCCCTAGTATTAAATTGGTTACTCCTGTTATAATCTCTCATCATGCCCTTAACTTTATATCATTTTTTAGAACTTGTAATTATATATTTATTTGTGTGATTATTCACAGTCTGTCTCCTACTAGAATATAGGCTAGGAACTATTTCATTTCTGTTTTTTTAGAATTTGGTAAATGAATAAGTAAATTGAAGCTTGCTCTAAGACCCATCATGCCTTTGGGAAACACCAGCTTACTAAAATTCTTGTCAACAATGACAAGTACCATTTCACTCTGCAGACAAATTAAAGAACACACAAAAAACCAAAGGGTTATCCAGCTTTGGATGATATTACCCATTCTTATGTCATCAAATCATTCAGATTTTAGACTCTAAATTGGAGATAAAATTTCTCTAGTTCAGCTTCTCTCTTCACTTCCAGCCACCACACTAATTTTATTTCTTTGTGCATTTATTTTGTGGATCTTTTTAGGAGAGAAAGCCCTTAGAAATCAGAGCAGTAGTTTATATATTTTAAAAGGTTAAACTGCAAGACCAGTGAAGATGCAGTTTCCAAAGCAGATAAAGGGAAACTCCATATTTAAGTAACTGGTTGGTCGTGGTTATGGAAGAAAATACTAAAATTTAATATTTTGTGTAGAATAGGATTTGTGTTGAGAAAGAGAGAATTAAAAATAGGGCCAAACATAGACATTTGGATTTATTTTATAGGTAGTGATGAGCTGTTAAAAATGTTTAGGAGGAAGTTTCGGTTAAGCAGGATCAATAAGTTCTAGAGATAATTGCCCAACATTATACCTATAGTTAACAATACTGTATTGTGGATTTAAATATTTGTTAAGAGGGTAGGTACCATGTTAAGTATTCATACCTTGATAAGAATTTTTTTTTTTTAATGTTTGGGAAGGGAATTAGCATCAGCAGCAAGTATTTTAGCATTTACTAAATGCCTATTATTTTGTTGGAGTACAAAAGAAAATAAGACAGGTCCCCTCCCTCTCCCCTCCCCTTTAGCAAGAAAGTTAAGGAGACAACAAGTGCACACTTTAGTTGGTAAGAGATAAAAAAGAGTAGTTCTTTAGGAGGGGTATTATGGGATAAATAATTTTTTGGATAGAAAAATGCTGAGAGAATGGAGACTTGAAGTAGTTACTGCACATCATTGAGGATTCATTATGGTAATGGTTAAAAATTTAAAACATGGATTCTGGTGCTAGACTTAGTTTTGTCTCTTACTGACTCTGTAACCATGGATAAATTACCTAATCTCTCTGAAACTCAGTTTCCTCATTTGTAAAATGGAGATGATAATCCCTGTTCTTCGAGTTTATTATGAAAGTAATGAGATATTGCATATATGGTGCTTAGCACTGTGACTAGTAAATGTTGTTTAATAAACAGTAGATGGGAAGGATGGCAGAGTGATGTGTTTCCGAATTAGGGTAGTAACTATGAAAAGACTGCTTTAGATAAGTGAGAATGAGGTTAAAGCTGATGCTGAGATTCTTGTGCTTGAGTGATGGTGGAAGGACAGATGTAAGGAAGTCTGGGGAGTCTCCTAAAGAGGGCATGGACTGTGTCATGTTCACATTTGTATGCCTATCATAGTGTCATCAAATTGGAGTAGCTTAATAAATTATTTTTTACTAAGTGAACAAAGGAGTTTAAAGTTGATGTTATAGCATTCAAGAAGGTGGTGGGAAATGTTTGGATAGAACTTCAGGGAAAGTTGGGGCTTATTTAGAGAGGCCTAAATTTGATCAAGCTGGAGGTTTTTTTTTTTTTTTTTGGCTGCTCTGTGATCTCAGTTCTCAGGCAAGGGATTGAACCTGGGCTGTAGTGGCAAAAGCACCGAGTCCTAACTGCTAGACCACCAGGGAACTCCTAAGAGAGGCTTAAATTTGAGAAACAAGCATATGAGGTTAGTTTTGAAAGAAAGGTGAAAAAAAAAAGTTTACCCACCTTTTGAAATTTGTGTGGACATGTCATGGAAATGGTAGTTTAAGATTTAAGACATCATTATGTGCCAATGTTTATAAAGTCAACAAAGGATATACAGTTTTTTCACTGCCTTCTTAGTTTCAAAATGTAGCAGGAGTAAATAAACAAAGACACAAATTGATTGGTACAGGCTTCAGAGTTTTTCATTTTGTAAAGCAGATATATCCCTGGAGTTCTGTTGATTGTGTGTGTGCGTGTCTTGAGCATTATATTTGAAATCTTCAGTAAAGTAGTTTGTGGCTTTTAAATAGTCAGAGGGTTAATCTTTGTCTTTTTTAAATTTTAATTTTTTAAATTGGATTTTTTTTTTAAAGGCACACTTATATTTTCTTTAGCTGAATTGATGGCTTTCTAGAGAATTGGCATAGCTGCAGAATATGAGTAGTTCCCCCAAGAAGAGTGCATTGCTTTATGCACAAGGATCAGAATAAAGGTGAATTGTTATTACATAGGGTTTTTTCAGTAAAAGTCACTGAAAAGTAAGTGATGTATTTATTTTGGATATATGTTCTCAAGAGTATGCAAATTGGCAAGAATCGACAGTTTTCCTCTATTCTGTAGTAATAGTTTTATGCTTTTAGCATGCTTTCTTAAAGCACAGAATGCCCTTTGGATAAGAATGTTTTCTTTCTTTCTTTCTTTTTAGGGCTGAACCTGCGGCATATGGAGGTTCCCAGGCTGGGGGTCTAATCAGAGCTGTTGCTGTCCACTTACACCAGAGCCACAGCAATGCCAGATCCCAGCCACATCTGCCACCTACACCACAGCTCACAGCAATGCCAGATCCTTAACCCACTGATCGAGGCCAGGGATTGAACCCAAAACCTCGTGTTTCCTAGTTAGATTCGTTTCTGCTGCGCCAGGATGGGAATTCCCTGGATAAGAATGTTTTCAAATATGAGCATTTAAATGACTGTGGAGGGTATAGAAACATTTTTGCCAATGTTACTCATTGAGCTTTCATAGAATGCTCAAAATTAAACATTAATTTTAATAATGTTAAGGAAATTTAGGGAACCGGGAATCTCTTTGGATGTTCTTAAAGAATAATTGGTTTTTATTGTACTTTGTCTTCCTAATATCGCTTTGATAGTGAATTAGCGTCACAGAGTTCAAAGAAACCTTGTCTTTGTCCTGGGTTCATAGAAAGTGTAACTGTTTCTGGATCATGCTAGATACTGAAAAGGAAACAGTGTTTTTTTTCTCTTAGCCTAGTAGGGCAAGCCCTGATAATATGATGAATGCACAAAAGTAAATAGTTAATCCATTTCATGTAAGAGCAGATAATAGACTAGATTGAGGCAATAAAAACTTTTTTATGATTTTTCCCATTTTAATGTCCTATACCTTTTAGGATTTTTTCCTTAAAGAGAGATTGCTAGTAGAAATGGTTAAGAAAAGTTAACTATCTGAAGTAAAATTCTGTACACTTAACCAAAACTCTGCATCAAAATGTTTGAGAATTTTATGTAGATAAATCATGTATTGCATATAGAGAGAATTATATGGAGGGAAACAGAAGTAACCAATGGAGTTTTTTATTTCTTATGTATTTTATTGAATTTTGAAATCATTGCTTCTAAATTTTGTTGAATAATCTAATTTTTTTAAATGTCTTTTTAGGGACACACCCATGGCATATGGAGGTTCCCAGGCTAGGGGTCGAATTGGAGTTACAGCTGCTAGCCTACACCACAGCCACAGCAATGCTGGATCCTTAACCCACTGAGCGAGGCCAGGGATCGAACCTGCATCCTCATGAATACTCGTCAGATTTGTTTTCGCTGAGCCACGATGGGAACTCCAAATAATCTAATTTTTTAAAATGCGTTTTTATTGGAGGAATTCAATGTCACTGTCCTTTACTTACTCTTGGTCTGTAAGGAAGACACTAAAATAATGGGAGTTTTATGTTAATCCCTTTTAATTTGGCACCTGGACCCATAATGACATATAAGGAGAGATGACGTAATTTGATAAAATTCTTTTTCTTTTTTTTTTTCTTTTTGTTTTTTCAGGGCCGCACCAGCAGCATATGGAGGTTTCCAGTCTAGGGGTCAAATCGGAGCTGTGGCTGCTAGCCTGCGTCACAGCCACAGCAGCACAGGATACGAGCTACATCTGTGACGAAAGCCACAGCTCATGGCAACGCCGGATCCTTAACCCCCTGAGCAAGGCCAGGGATCGAATCCACATCCTCATGGATACTTGCTGGGTTCGTTAACCACTGAGCCATGACGGGAACTCCTGATAAAATTCTTAAGGTAGAATTTCTTCCTTGAGCTGTAAGTTATATGAATCGCAGTTTAGGCAGGTTTGCAAATATTTTTATTTTAATAATGCATTCTGTAACTGCGTATTCTTATTTTTCATAAATGACTTTCCTTTCATTGAATTTTAACAAGATAGGAGGATAGCTTTGCATTTAGGAGAAATTCAGATGTACATAGAAAAAGCCTAGATGTAGCATTCAAAAGATGAGTTATGTGTATGCAGTGCAGAATGGTACTCTCGTAAAGAGCTTAGTAAATATAATCTATATTGCCTATAAAAAAGGGATTTATGGGAAGTTAACGCTGTGGAGCAGCGGGTCAAAGATTTGGCGTTGTCTCTGAGACAGCATGGATTCGATCCCTGGCCTAGTGCAGTGGGTTAAAGATCTGGTGCTGCCGCAGCTGTGGGATAGGTTGCAGCTGTGGCTCAGATTCCATCCCTGGCCTGGGAACTTCCATATGCTGCAGGTGTGGTTGAAAAAGAAAAAAGAGGGGGGCATTATTTATGGTTCCAGTATCTCCTGCTATATATTTTAACAGTAAATCAAATAAAGTTAGTAGTGCTGATTTGTTCATTACCTTTTTTTTTTTTTTTGTCTGTTTAGGGCCGCACCCGTGGCATGTAGAAGTTCCCAGGCTAGGAGCTGAATCGGAGCCATAGCTGCTGGCCTACACCACAGCCATAGCAACATGAGATCTGAGCCTTGTCTGTGACTTACACCACAGCTCACATGCAGCACTGGATCCTCAACCCACTGAGCAAGGCCAGGGATCAAGTCTATGTCTGCAAGGATGCTAGTCAGATTCATTTCCTCTGATCCATGAAGGGAACTCCTTGTTTATTACTTTTTTAATAATGAGTTTATTTCTTGTGTGCCAGGCATGGTCCTAGTGGGCATGCAGAGATTAAAGAACATACTCCTTGTCTTCACATAGCCGAGTCTATATAGAGAGAGACAAAAACAGTTTATAGTGCAATGTGATAAATGCACTACTAGAGGTAAGGACAGGATACTACTGAAGAGAAAAGCATTAAACATGCAGCGCGGATATAGGGTAGGAGAAAAAGTGAAAGGTAGCTAAGAAAGGCTTCATTAGGATGATAATATCAAAACTGAGTTTTGATTTTATAGCTGGGAGAAAAAAGAAAGGGGGGTCATGGGGAATGGGGAGAGTAAGTAAAAATCCTCCAGAGACCATAGGGTGTGCCAAGGTATAAGGGCATGAGAACATATATCTTTTTTAGGGAAATTATAAGTAATTTGGATGGCTGGGTTTGGGGTGTTTGCTGCGGAGAGCTAAGCGGGGCCTGGATCATGAAGGGTATTTATGATCATGTTAATGAGTCTAGATTTTATCATGAGGGGCATTGGGGAGCTGTTGAATGATATTGAGGAGAGTGATGTTATTTGATCTGCAGTTCGTTGTAAAGATATCTGGAAGATATATGGAGGTAGGATTGACCACTTTATCTTGACTTTCCATTTCCAATCCAGTGCCAGTCATCAAGAGAAAAGTCAAAGATAATTCATATTTCTGGCATGGGCAGCTGGACTAGAAGAGGGACCACAGTATTCCTGGCAGTGCTGAGAGACAGTGGAAAAAAATCTCAAGGCTATATCTAGACAATGAAGCATCAAATTACTAATTGGAAAAAAAAAGTATTATAAACACTCATTTCTGGCCAGAATTTTGTAGTTACTTTAGCAAAATGTTATCTTAACAGACAGGTCTGTAAACAGTGTGGACTCTATTACTTTGATGGATTCATATACCTAGCCAATTACACTGTCTAAATCTGGCGACAGTTAGGCACTCAAAAATTTTTGTGAGATGAGTGAATAATAATACAGACTTAAAATGCCTAATACCTTTAACTATTCAAAGTGTTTTCATGTCTCTCTCTAAATTTATTTCTAGCTATTTGTTGTACAGCACCTAGAGGCCTAGGACCAGGGGTTCCCAAGCTATATCCTACCTTCAGGTGGGTTTTGTTTGATTCGTGGCTTTTAAAAATAACTGGAGAGTTCCCTTGTGGCGCAGTGGATTAAGGACTGGTATTGTCACTGTAGCATCTTGGCTTGTTGATGTGGTGTGGGTTTGATTCCTGCCCCAGAACTCTGCATGGCACAGGCTTGGCCAAAAACAAAAAACAAACAAAAAACACACTAAACCCTTTGAATTCCGTGCCCACAATTTCAAACTGACAGTTTGCCCTAAAAATTTGATTGTCACTTTTTTGAAAAATTAGGTGATCTGGCAATGCTAGGTTCAATGTTTTTACGTGGTAAAACTGGCTATATTTGACTAGTGGTTTTCATATTTTGTTTGCCTAAATCGTGTGTCACCTACCTTGCCTCTGTGGTCAGTGAGTTGGTGACCCTTGCTAACAACTTACTTGTCTAGGATCTTTGGAGAAAGGTGTTGCAGACAAGGAATAAATTCAAAAAGTGGACGCTAACTCTATTCATATTAAAGCTGCTGTCTGTGTCACTTCATTTAATTTTGCAACACTATAGTATTTATTATTCTCATTTTATAATTGAGAAAACTAATGGTTAGGAAAGGTAAGTTACAGATTAGTAAGTGACAGAGCTGGCTCCTCATATCTAGACCTAGTATGTTTTTCCTTTGTACATACACTATGAATAGCTTTTCTGGTTGAGTTGTTTATGCAGATGCAAAATTAGTGATTTTTAATCTGTTAAATTATAAATAAGAATCTATTAGAGGCAGTGTTTTTAGAGATTTGAAGGCTGTAGTATAAGTTTTGTTTTACTTTTATTAAAAATTTTTTTTAAATTTTCTTTTTCTTTCTACGGCTACTCCTATGGCATATGAAAGTTCCGGGGTTAGGGGCTGAATAAGAAGTGCAGCTGCAGGCCTGTGCCACAGCCACAGCAATACCTGATCTAAACTGCATCTGTGACCTATGCTACAGCTCATATCTTAACCTGCTGATACACAATGGGAAATCCTATTTGGTTTTTTTTGTTTTTGTTTTTATCTTTTTACGACCACATCCACCGCGTGTGGAGGTTCCCAGGCTAGGGGTCGAATTAGAGCTGTAGCCACTGGCCTACACCATGGCCACAGCAACGTGGGATCTGAGCCACTTCTGCGACCTACACCACAGCTCATGTGCAACGCCGGATCCTTAGCCTGCTGAGCAAGGCCAGGGATCAAACCTGCATCCTCATGGATGCTAGTCAGATTAGTTTCCACTGTGCCTCAATGGGAGCTCTGGGAAATCCTGTTTTAATGTTAGATGATTGCATATATGTGTGTTTGTGTATAACACACATACACTTTTGGATAGCTTATCTGTTACTATAATTGTATTTACTTGCTGACATCTGGTAAGCTAGTTTGAAGAGTCTTAGATATTCTATCATTTCTGTAAGTCCATCTTGTTTTTTCCTTTTTAGGGCTACACTTGGTAGCATATGGAAGTTCCCAGGCTAGGGACCAAATTGAAGCTGCAGCTGCTGGCCTACACCAAAGCCATAGCAACGCCAGGTCCTAGCTGTGTCTGTGACCTACACCATAGCTCACAGCCAGGAATTGAACCCGCACTGAATGAGGCCAGGAATTGAACCTGCATCCTCATGGATACAAGTTGGGTTCATTACCACTGCGCCACAATAGGAACTCCTCTGCAAGTCGTTTTTAAGTATTAGAAGTTCACTTAGGAAATTTGAACATTTGTCAAGGATAAAATTAGTAAAGATTCTTTCCAGGAATGGTGATATTAAACATAAATTGTAGGCGGATCTCAGGAAGAGGGTTTGTTTTTGTTAATTTGTTTTCCCTAGAGAATTAATGATCTTCTCAAATAATATAATTCTTTAGATTAAACTAATTTCATTATTCTCACAATTTTTCATTTAATGTCTTCTATGCATATGGATATGCTTAGCCTACCAACTGGTAGAAGGAATCATTTGGTGATATGATTGATATTTTGGTAGGTTCTCCATTCTACGAAATGCAGTCAACTCACTGAAAATATTATTTTACTTACATTTGAAATTCAAGATCCTTTAGCATCATGAAGGAGGGTAAACATTGGTCATATTGCCATGGGTACTTGTGTTGAGAGTGGAATCTTTAGTAGTCCTAATTGGCATGCCTTTAGTAGTAGCAATATGGTTGTTAATGGTGCATCATGCAAAATCTAGGTGCTGATAGACACAGGTACATGGCAAAGGAGAAAACATGTTCAGAAAAAATAACAGGTGGGGAAATTCTGTCACTGAATGTCACTGACTGCTTTAGTTGTCTTCCTTATCTTTGCCATCCAGCTAATCAAAGCCTTTGAGGATGCCTAATGAAAGGTAATTTATTGAAATGAAGAAAAGGAAGTAAGATGGTTCATTCAGTGTCCTCTTTCAAACTCTTGTTTTAATCACTAGTAAATGCTAACTTATTTTATTTTTCTTCCTTAGAATCTATCAGGTGAAGGTGTATTTTTGCTTTTTAATTTGGCCAGAAGCAACTTATTTTTAAAGAAAGTATGTCTCCTCTGAAGATACAAGGTCCTATCAGAATTCGAAGTATGCAGACTGGGATTACAAAGTGGAAAGAAGGATCCTTTGAAATTGTGGAAAAAGAGAATAAAGTCAGCCTAGTAGTTCATTACAATACTGGAGGAATTCCAAGGATATTTCAGGTATTTCAAATTTTGATCTGGAATAGATCTTCAAGCACATCCTTTAGTGAGTTGCTGTTCTGTACCATATTAAGTATCATGGTAGTCCCCCTCCTAGATCAATATTTCTTGCTTCTTATTTACAGGACAGTAATACTATTAGGTATATATTATAAATTATTCAGCAGAATTGTTGATGGTGTATAATAAAGAGTAGTAAGCAATCACTGTTATTGAGAAGAAAACTTGTGGGAGGAAGCTGAGTTTGGATACTATCTATCTAAGCTGTTTTTAAAGCTATGTTAGGATAACTTTAGTTATTCTTTTTTCTTTTTTAACTCCCCTTGACACATATGATAGATAAATAACTATTTAGTGTTAACCTTTAATAGAACTTACCAGTGTCTTCTTAATTTCTACTTCCTAAATAATCCTGCAAAAGGTTGTGGTGTACCGTTCAAGGATGATGATTCAAAGTAATCCTTACAGCTGTTTTCTTCTAACCACAAACCTTTGAAGGATATTATTATTATTATTGTTACTTTATTTATTTATTTTTTTTGGCTGCACCTATGGCATATGGAAATTCCCAGGCTGGGGATCGAATTCAAGTTGCAGCTATGGCAGTGCTGCTCCCTTAACCCACTGCACCGGGCTGGGGATCAAACCTGTGCTGCTGCAGAGACAACGCTGGAAGGGATCTCATTGTTTTAGCAGAAAGTAGTTAATTTTGTTTTCACTTCTGTGCTATTATCTTGTGCAACCAAGACCTACTTGTGTTGAATTTAAGGACATAATATCTTATGTTCTTCTGCACTTAAAAATTCCATATTTGTTAATCAGCTTATATAAAAGTATAATATTCTAAAATACTCTTTTGAGGAGCAGTTTTATAAAACTATATGCTTGAGAACCTGAGCTGAAGTAAAATTTCCATATATCTTTGCTTTTACACTGTGAAAATAAATTATGACTTTATGTATCAAAGATATTCTTAAATAGATTGAAGGTGATGATAGGGTAATGGAAAGGACAGTTTCTATCACATACATATATCTACCAGTTGCCCATCTCAGTGAAAGAAATACTTTTTTCAAATAGATATTTCAGTTTTTCAGTTCTCATCCCAAAGTAGCATTGGGAAAATATTTAAATGTTTAAGCAGACAGATCTTTAGCAGCAAAGTGAATCTACCTGTAATTACACCTTCATCTCAGTTCTTCATCTTCTCTGTGATAGGGAGCAGAGGAGAAGAATTGGAGTGTGAGGATTGGGAGAGATGAGTTGTCTTGGGTGTCATGCATTCAGATATTGTTGTCTACTAGGCATTTGGTAAACATGACAGATGCTCCAGCAGAGAAATCTAGACTTAGGAAAGGTTGCGAGGCCTCGCCATATGAGTAGTTAACTAAAATTGTAGGGCTGGCTAGAATTTTTCAGTTGTTGAAATGATCAAGATTACTCTCATCTTGTTTGTTAACAAACTTTTTCTCTTACATTTAACTTTCATTTGCAAAAAAATTGTATATTGACTGAAATAATGGTTTTATGCAATCTGTTTTCCTTTTGCATGCTAAATTGCTTATTTAAATATTTTGGAGTTAAAGCATCAGAGGCTAGTTACTGTGTTTCATGATAGAATTTCTAGTCAAGTTCATGTATTTAAGATCTACCTCAAAGCTAAAAAAAATTTAATTTGAAATATAAATTAACTCTGGTAAAATTTTCATCTTTATCTGAAACTTGTCAAAGGTCAGTTCTAATTTTAAAAAATTTTGAAATGCTATTACTGCTTTCTTTATGCTGTTCAGAGGGTCTTTAGGAAAAGGCAGCTTTAGAAACCTTTGTATATGCCTGCTGAAGGAGAATGTTAGAGAATAAGGATGCCTGGTTGGCAGGAATTATTTAAGGATAAAAAAGAAACTGCAAGATATACTAATGTTGTCTTGGAAAAATATCAGCCAAGAGAAAGTAAAAGTTATCACTTAATAGCACATATCCAGAGTCTGGAAAAGTATAAAGAAAGTGATTGAACCAGTTCTGGGTAGTGGGAGGAGTAAACTAAGAAAATTCTAGGATGCTAATAATCTTTTCAATTCAATCAAAGTTAAATGAGCCTGCTTAGTTAAAAAAGAAAAAAGATGTTCTAACATTGGTAAAGATTTATGTTGATGTATTTTTGAGAAATGGAATTCTTTTGAGGATTATGTTTTGGATTAGGATATGTTTTTACATGGTAGCTGCTTAAACTACTTGCTAGGTATCTTAGAAGCTTTTGTTTTCAAAAAAGAGGAAAGTAAAAGAAAGCCTCTAATCCAGTATGGCTTTCTGAACTGGTGAACTGGTGATCTGGGCTCCGAAAATTCATAACTTACTAGTTGTTAGTTTTTATAACTTTATAACTATACCTGAAAATACACAGTTCCCTACCAAAAGATCAAGAGTGCTAGGATTAATCTGTAAATTTATAGTATGTGTCTGCTTCCCCCAAAAGGCAAATCTTTGATTTAAATGTATCAAGAAATGGAAACTCTCTTTGGTTGAAAAAAAAATTAATATGGGAAAGAGTAAGAATTATAACGTTGGAGCTCCCTGGTGGTTCAGTGGGTTAAGGATCCTGCATTGTCACTGTTGTGTCACAGGCTCCATCCCTGGCCCAGGAACTTCTGTATGCTATGGGTATAGCTGAAAAAAAAAAGAAAGAAAGAAAAGAAAAGAAAAAAATATAACTTAGAAAATATAAACTTTAGTATTCATTATACAACTTATTATACTTGATTATAATTCATTTTTAATGATAAAATACTTTTCCTTTTGTGTTGATCAGCTAAGTCATAACATTAAAAATGTGGTGCTTCGACCCAGTGGAGCAAAACAAAGCCGCCTAATGTTAACTCTACAAGATAACAGCTTCTTGTCTATTGATAAAGTACCGAGTAAGGATGCAGAGGAAATGAGGTTGTTTCTAGATGCGGTCCATCAAAACAGACTTAATGCAGGTGAGCACTAATCATCCTAGGGTCTGATATTAGCAGTTTTAAAAAATATTGCTAGATAGTAGATTAGCATCCCTTGTGAATATTGATGCAAAAATTTTCAACAAAATACTAGCAGACCGAATTCAACAGCTCATTAAAAGGACTCTTCCCCAAGACCAAGTAGGGTTTTTTTCTGGAATGCAAAGATGGTTCAAGATATGAAAAATCTATCAATGCGATACATCAGATTAACAGAATGAACGACAAAAACTACATGATCTTCTTGACACAGAAAAGCATTTGATAAAATTTTACTTTCTTTCTTGATAGAAACAGTCAACGAGATAGGAATAAAAGGAAACTACCTTACCTCAACATAGTACAGGCCCTCTGAAAAGTCCATATAGCTCAGTGATGGATGGAAAAGTGAAAGGTTTTTCTTTAAGATCAGGAACAAGGCAAAGATGCCCTCTCTTACCCCTTCTTTTCAACATATTACTGGAAGTCCTACCCGCAGCAGTTAAGAGAAAGAAATAAAAAACATCCAAATTGAAAAGGAAGAAGTAGGAGTTCCTGTTGTGGCTCACTTGTTAAGGAACCTGACTAGCATCCATGAGGACACTGGTTTGATACCTGGCCTTGCTCAGTGGGTTGGGGATCTGGCATTGCTGTGAGCTGTGGTGTAGGTCACAGATGCAGCTCAAATCCTGTGTTTATGTGGCTGTGGTGTAGGCCGCCAGCTACAGCTCGGATTGGACCCCTAGCCTGGGAACCTCCGTATGCCGTGGGTGGTGCCCTAAAAGAAAAAAGACAAAAAAAGAAAAGGAAGAAGTAAAGTTATCTTTGTTCTCAGATGACGTGATCTTATATGTGGAATACCCTAAAGATTCCACAAGAGTATGCCTAGAAAAGGAATAGGATTTAAACTACAGTTGGGAAAAGTTACCCTATTACATAAATCTTTCATTCTTACTTTTTTATATAAAACTTACTCCAAGGTTTTATTCTTGCTATGAAAACAGTAGTATAGAAAATTACATAGTATGATCAAAATTCCTCTACCCACCCCAATCCCTTTCACTTAAAATGTTTTGATTTAAAAAAAAAAAAAAATTGGAGTTCCCGTCTTGGTTCAGTGGAAACAAATCTGACTAGCGTTCATGAGGATGCAGGTTTGATCTCTGGCCTCGCTCAGTGGGTTAAGGTTCTGGCATTGCTGTGAGCTGTGGTATAGGTTGCAGACACAACCTGTATCTAGCGTGGCTGTGGTGTAGGCCAGCAGCTACAGCTCTGATTTGACCCCCAGCCTGGGAACCTTCATATGCCTCGGGAGTGGCCCTAGAAAAGACAACAAAGACAAAAAATGAGAAAGAATCTGATATACAGCGGCTTGGGTAGCTGTGAAATCATGGGTTCGATCCCTGGTCAGGTACAGTGGGTTAAAGGATGTGGCTCAGATTCAGTCCCTGGCCCGGGAACTTGCATATACTGTGGGTGTGGCCATTAAAAAAAAAAAAATGTATGTTGGAGTTCCCTTCATGGTGCAGCGGAAACGAATCTGACCATGAGGTTGCAGGTTCAATCCCTGGCTTCGCTCAGTGGGTTAAGGATCTGGCATTGCTGTGAGCTGTGGTATGGGTTGCAGATGCAACTCAGGTCCCGTGTTGCTGTGGCTGTGGTGTAGGCTGGCAGCTACAGCTCTGGTTCGATCCCTAGCCTGGGAACCTCCATATGGCGTGGGTACGGCCCTAAAAAGCCCAAAAAACCCCAAAACTATATGCATCTTTTTAGGCATAATCTATTGTTTAAATTGAGTTTTTCACGATTAACTAGTCTCTAGCTCTTTCATCATCAGTACTTTGTTATTATATTTTGTGGTTCACATTTTGAGTTTTTTAACTTAAATACAACATTAATAAAATGGAGACGTAGCAGTGCTACCTTGCTTGTATTTAATTAATATCTATTTGACCCACTATTTTCTTGTTAAAAAATTTTTTAATGGTTGTTTCCCATTTAGTTCCTGTTCATTATGTGTTCATGTTACTAAATCTGATCTATGTCAGTTTTCTAAATGTTGAATTTTAGAATTGAGAATTGAGTACTATTTAAAAGTTTTAGAATATGTCAGGGACTATGTATTTTTGTATTAGTTTTATTCCATTTGAATCAGTTTTAAGAATTGATAATGTGTAAGAAAAGCATGTTTCTAAATATATCAGAGGGGAAAGAAAGCACAGTAAACTGGAGACCCAAGTTTGAGTCTGAACAACATGGCAAAACATGAGCTTTGAACCTAAACAGATTTACATTTGAATCCTAGGTGTATTTGTTTTGTTTTTTCCTGTGTACTTTTTGGGCAGCTCCCATGGTAACTGAGTTTCAGTTTCCTTATATCTAAAATGAATGTTACATCACATTAATTTTGGTGCTTAATAAAGAATTAGAGCTCATAAATGCAAAGCATGACTGGAATGTGTTAGGTACTCAGTTAAGTCATTGATGCTTTTAGAGTAGCTAGTGATGGATTTAACTTGTTCTTACACTCTTGGGCAAGTTTTGTTATGATCTTTCAGATTTAAGTTGCTGTAGCTGCCCAAAAGTAATAAATACTTTGCAGAGACTAAGATAATGAATATAAAATATTTTGAAAAGTATAAAGCATTTAAAGTATAATGTCCAGTGTTTGAAATCAATGAGAAAAAAGGCTAATATTTGATAAACAGTGTTGTCTATAAATGGGATATCTAGCTAACTATTTAAGGAGACAGAAAACTGGATCCTTATCTTATTCCTTCATCTAAATGAATTTTACATTGATCGAAGATTTGAGTGTAAAAAAAGTAAACTGATAAAAGTATTATTAAAAGGGTAGAATGAATTTTAATATAATATGTGGATGGCAAAGACCTTTCTGAGTATGACATAAAAACCAGAATCAGTAAAGGAAAAGATTAATAACTTGGACTGTGTAAAAAATATAAATGATCTCTGTGACAAGGGAAAAAAAAGACAAAGGAAATTAGCCACCAAGACAGAGTTAATACTGCTAATACATAAATACCAACCTTCCAAATAAGTAAGAAAAAGACAGTTCAGTAGAGAAATGGACATATAGGAAATTCAGGAAGAAAAACAGCCCATAAACATGAAAAAATTCTCCACTTCACTGATTAAACATTCAAATTCATACTGTCATGTTGGCAGTAGTGTGAGACGAGGCAAGATACTCTCATGTATTTGGTAGGAGCGTGGAGTTTTGTTTGTTTCTTTGTTTTCGAGGAATAGTGTTAATATCAATTTAGTTTAAAATTGTACATTCTTGGGAGTTCCTTTTGTGGCTCAGTGGTAACGAACCCAAGTAATATCTATGAAGATGTGGATTCAATCCCTGGCTTTGCTCAGTGGGTTAAGAGATCTGGTGTTGCCATGAGCTATCGTGTAGGTCAAGACTGTGGCTCTGATCTGGTGTTGCTGTGGTGTAAGCCAGAAACTGCAGCTCTGACTTGACCCCTAGCCTGGGAACTTCCATATGCTGCAGGTATGGTCCTAAAAAGCAAAATAGATAGGTAGGTAGGTAGGTAGGTCCTAAAAAGCAAAATAGATAGGTAGGTAGATAGATAGATAGATAATAGGTGGACAGATAGGTAGATAGATAGATGCTGCAGGTATGGCCCTAAAAAGCAAAATAGGTAGGTAGGTAGATAGACAGAGAGACAGGCAAACATTGTAATCCTTTACCCCACCAGTTCTTATTCTAAGGAGTTTTAGCCTACAGAAATTGTTCCAGTAGTGCAACAAGATATGTAAAAGGATATTCTGCATTGTTTCCGATTTTTAAAATTAAAACATTCCAGAAAATCATCAAATGAGGGGAAATTAAAGTATAAAATACATTTTCAAGTATATAAAAATTCATGTATATGTATTGCCTTGCATGTTCTTTAAACGAGCATTGATTTCTTTAGAATAGAAGCTATTCTCTTTGCTGAACTTAAAGGGAATGTTTTGAGTCTGCATTATTGAAAATATATCTGTCATTGGTTCTGACACATGTCCTTGGCATCCACAGTGTCAATGTTCAGGCTGTAGATACACAGTGACTAAGTTTTCTGTAGTGTTAATTACCAATTATTTATATAGGAGAATTTCTAGCATTTTCTTTTTGCATTTAAAAATGTATCCTTGGAGTTCCCGTCGTGGCGCAGTGGTTAACGAATCCAACTAGGAACCATGAGGTTGCGGGTTCGGTCCCTGCCCTTGCTCAGTGGGTTAACGATCCGGCGTTGCCGTGAGCTGTGGTGTAGGTTGCAGACGCGGCTCGGATCCCGAGTTGCTGTGGCTCTGGCGTAGGCCAGTGGCTACAGCTCCGATTAGACCCCTAGCCTGGGAACCTCCATATGCCGCGGGAGCGGCCCAAGAAATAGCAACAACAACAACAACAAAAAAAGACAAAAGACAAAAAAAAAAAAAAAAAAATGTATCCTTTTATTACATGTTCCCAAGTTTTTACAGTTATATTTTTTACTTAATTCCAGCTCAAACTTTAATAACTGTACATATCAGACGTACTTTCTATCAGAAAGAATTGGTTAATAAGCACTTTGATTTGTTTTATTTTTCCTGTTTCTATTAAAGTAAGTGATCTGGAAATTTTTTTTTTTTTCACTAGCCATGAAACCTTCTCAGGGTTCTGGTAGTTTTGGAGCTATTCTGGGTAGCAGGACCTCACAGAAGGAAACCCACAGGCAACTTTCTTACTCAGACAATCAGGTATGTTCATTTGAATCTTTTTAGCCTTTTTTTGGCCATGCTCGCAGGGCCAGGGATGGAATCTGCACCACAGTAGCAACCCAAGCCATAGGTGTGACAACACCAGATCCTTAACCCGTGGAGCCACCATGAAACCCCTTTTTTATCTTTTTATTTTAAAAAAAGATAAGCTTAGACATTCTGTGAAGTGGTTGCAGGAAGTAGAATTTAAACTGTAATGTCTAGGCTGTGCACTAGGTGGTCCCTCGGATCTGTCTCTTGCTTCAACAGTACTTAGATGAAGAGACCCAGGGATGCCGCTTGCTCCAACCTCCAACTTCCCTCCAGCCTTTTTTCCAGTCACAGCCTTCAGAATTAGCCACTCAGATATCTTCGGTCTCTGGGACCAGCCAACACCATATTTTGAGCTTAACTCCTTATTGCCAATCAACCATGAGCTCCTAGGTTGGTCAGAATTATTCCACCGAGGTGGATGCCTTCATCAACCACCTGATCAACATGCTTCTGCAGGCCTCCTACACCTACCTCTCAATTTCAACCTCGACAATGTGGCTCTGGAGGGTGTGAGCCACTTTTTCTATGAATTGGTCGAGGAGAAGCGCAAGGGCTTGGAGCATCTCTTGAAAATGCAAAACTAGTGTGGTGGCCACACCCTCTTCTAGGACGTGCAGAAGCCATCTCAAGATGAGCAGGGTAAAACCCAGGACGCTATGGAAGCTGCCGTTCTCTTGGAGAAGAACCTGAACGAGGCCCTTCCAAATCCGCGTGCCCTCGGTTCTGCCAGCACAGACCCCCACCTCTGTGACTTCCTGGAGAGCCACTTCCTGGATGAGGAGGTGAAGCTCATCAAGAAGATGGGCGACCGCCTGACCAACCTCTGCAAGCTGTCTGGTCCCCATGCTGGGCTGGGCGAGTACCTCTTTGAAAGGCTCACCCTCAAGAATGACTAGGAGCCTCTGGAGCCCAATGGCCTTTGAGGAGCCCCTCTAGTGCCTGGGCTTCTACCAGAAGCCCCTCTGCCACCACAAGGCACTGTTTTAACCACCCTGGAGCCCTCTCCCAAGTCTTAGACCAAATGGAAACAATAAAGCTTTCTGCAGTAAAAAACTTTAAAAATTTAAAAAAATAAACTAATGTCTAATTCTTGCATTATCACAAGGTTATTTTCCACATATCTGAACTTTACCTCAGTAGAGTAGTTTTTAAAAGCATAACTTTGGGTTTAGATGTGGGTTTGAGAATTGGTGCTGCCACTTACTAGCTGTAGGTCATTGTAGAAGTTCATTAAGTATCTTGAGCCTATAAAATTGAGATAGCAATCATATTTTAAGGGTTGCTATGAGATAATGCACATGAAAGTGCTTAGCCCATGATAACCATATGCTAACAAAATTTATTGCTGATACTTCTTTGATGCCCTTTGGGTCTGTTTTACATTACGAACTTTGTCTCTGCATTATGTGATATATTGTTTTGTTGGGTCTTCTGGTTGCTTTTTTACAAGTTTTTCTTTCAGGAGTTCCTATCATGGCACAGCAGAAGTGAATCCGACTAGGAACCGTGAGGTTGCGGGTTCGATCCCTGGCTTCACTTAGTGGGTTAAGGATCTAGCATTGCCGTGAGCTGTGGTGTAGATCTGGTGTTGCTGTGGCTGTGGTGTAGGTCGGCAGCTGTAGCTCCACTTCACCCCCTAGCCTGGGAACCTGCATATGCAGCAGGTGCAGCCCTAAAAAAAATATTTTTAAAAATGTTTTTCTTTCTTAAATTTTCAACCAGTCATGGGACTTACTTACTGTACACTATTGAGACTTATCAGTCCTGTGCCTCTTTTAATGTATACAAAGGTAAACCAAGTGTAAAGAGAGACTTCGATGCTCTCCTATAAGTAAATGAATGAGTTCTTTTTGGCTACGCAGAAATAACTTGATTCCTTAATCCATTACTGGATTAAGCAATGGATGAGTTTTCATTTTGTTCTTTTTTTTTTTTTTTTTTTTTAACTTCACAGTTTTATTTTTTTATTTTTATTTTTTGGTTTTTTAAAGCCGCAGCCTCAGCATATGGAGGTTCCCAGGCTAGGGGTCCAATCAGAGCTATAGCTGCCAGCCTACACCAGAGCCACAGCAACACGGGATCTGAGTGACATCTGCAACCTGCACCACAGCTCACAGCAACACCAGATCCTTAACCCACTGAGCAAAGCCAGGAATTGAACCTTCATCCTCATGGATGCTAGTTAGATTGTTTCTTCTGAGTCACAATGGGAACTCCAGTTTGTTTGTTTTTTAACATTTTAATTGAGGTATGATTGATATGCAGTATATTGCATATACTTAAAGTGTGCACTTTGATATGTTTTGACTTAGCGTATGTACCTGCAGAATCATCACCATAATCAACCTGGTGAACATAATCATAACCCTTAAAAGCTTCCTCATCCTCCTTTGTAATCCTTCCCTCTAACTCCGTCTCTGGCCACTATCCCTAAGCCACAACTGAATTGCTCTCTGTCAGTTTGTGTTAGTTTGCATTTTCTATAGTTTTATACAAATGGAATCAGTGTATAATTTTTGATCTGGGTTTTTCATGCATTCATTATTTTGAGATTCATCCATTTATAGGTAGAAATTTAAACTATTAGAGTATTTAAATGTGTAAATGTTAACATATCTAGGAGAAGCAGCTGTTTATATTTTCATAGATAATGATTCCCATTGGTGAAATTGCAAAATCAGTTTTATGTGTCGTGACTAGCATTACATAAAAGAGGAATAGAATAGAAAACAATAGAGAAGATATTATACATAGTAAAAATAAGTGTTGGTTTCTGAAACTTTTGGTATTTATATAAATATGTGTAATAAGTTGTGATGTTAAAATATTTCTCACTATGTGAGTTACCGTCATGGCGCAGTGGTTAACAAACCCAACTAGGAACCATTAGGTTGCTGGTTAGATCCCTGGCCTCGCTCAGTGGGTTAAGGATCTGGCGTTGCTGTGAGCTGTGGTGTAGGTTGCAGACATGGCTCAGATCCCATGTTGCTGTGGCTCTAGTGTAGGCCGGCAGCTACAGCTCTGATTAGGCCCCAAGCCTGGGAACTTCCATATGCCATGGCTTTGGCCCTAGAAAAGACAAGAAGACAAGAATAAATAAATAAATGCTTTATTGCTAAAGAAAGTTTTTTTTTTTTTATCACATCTGTAGTTAGGTATAATGTATAAAGTGCTGTGTTCTCTCTGAATGTTTTTGCTGTGTCTTTAGGGTAGACTCTTCGATTCATCTTCTGCCAGTACCCTCTACATATATCACTTTTTTGTTTTTCTATCTTTAGGGCCACACCTGTGGCATATGGAGGTTCCCAGGCTAGGGGTCTAATCAGAGCTACAGCTGCCAGCCTACGCCACAACCACAGCAATGTCAGATGTGAGCCATGTCTGCGACCTACACTGTAGCTCATGGCAATGCTGGATCCTTGACCCACTGAGCAAGGCCAGGGATCGAACTCGAAAACTCATGGTTCCTAGTCGGATTCGTTTCCGCTGCACCACGACGGCAACTCCCTTATCTATCACTTTGAATCTCCCTGTCATTTATCTGTTTGTTTCATTCCTCCAAACTAGAAGCCCCTCAAAAATCATATGTTGTACATGTGACTTGGCAGGCATTTAAATTATGGCAACCAAATGTTATTGTTGCTCCTTTTTTCTCAAATCTCTGTCATTTTAAATTATCATAATCAAATAGGATTTTTTTTTCTCTAAAGATCTACTTTCATGCTGGTCACTAGAACCATATCTTGTGTTTGTGAGTCTTTTTTTTTTTTTTTTAATTCAAAGCAAATTCCCTTCTGCTTCTATATATGCTATTAAATTTGTGAGTTTATTGGAGTTCTCATCGTGGCACAGCAGAAACTAATCCGATTAGGAACCATGAGGTTGTGGGTTTGATCCCTGGCCTTGCTCAGTGGGTTAAGGATCCAGCATTGCCATGAGCCATGGTGTAGGTCGCAGACACGGCTTGGATCCCACGTTGCCGTGGCTGCAGTATAGGCTGGCAGCTGTAGCTCCGATTCAACCCCTAGCCTGGGGACCTCCATATGCTGAGGGTGAGGCTCTAAAAAAAAGCAAAACCAAAAACAGAACAAAACAAAACAAAAAAAATATTGTGAGTTTATAAGAGTACTATAAGAAAATGTATATCAAACTTAGTTTCTGACACTGACCATACATTAAATCACCCATTAAAAAAAACCCCAAAACAAGAAATATTGATGAATGGACTTCTCTCCAGGCCAGTTAAGCTAGAATCTTAAAAAGTTCCCCAGATGAGGATCACTGTTGTAGAAGTATGCCAATTAATTTGAAGAATTAGCTGTGTTAAACTTTATTTTTATAGGTCTCTTCAAAAAGAGGAAGTTTGGAAACTAAAGATGATATTCCATTTCGAAAAGTTCTTGGTAATCCAGGTAGAGCATCAATTAAAACTGCAGCAGGAAGTGGAATAACTGCTACCCGGACAATTCCCTCTTTGACATCTACGTCAACACCTCTTAGATCAGGGTTATTAGAAAATAGGTATGAAAGACTTTTTTTCTTTCTTTCTTAGTCATTAGCTTTACCTGTTTATAAATGTCTTTTAGACCTTTTAGAAAGACCAATAATTTGAGGAAAAGAAGGAAATTTTCCACTTAGGAAAAGAAAGTATAAAGTGTATTTTTGGGAAATAGTATCTGTTTTATATAGTTTGTTAGTGACATGTATAGAGCTTGCAAATAACACAGTATATTAATTTAAATGTAGTATAGAGAATTAGTGGTAGTCACAGGTCTTGTTCTCGAGTATGTTGGTTTATACTTTTTAGTGGTATGAATTAATGACTTTTTAAAATAACCACCTTTATTCTCTGTAGGACTGAAAAGAGGAAAAGAATGCTATCATCTGGCTCAGAGTTGAATGAAGATTATCCTAAGGAAAATGATTCATCATCGTAAGTTGCTTTAAGAACTTTTATGACACTGGATCAGTGTTTCTTTCTATTCTTTTCTTTTTTCTTTTTCTTTCTTTTTTCTTTGCTGTTTAGGGCCGCAAGTGCACCATATGGAAGTTCCCAGGCTAGGGGTTGAATCAGAACCACAGCCACAGCCACAGCCACAGCAATGCTAGATCCAAGCCGCATCTGTAGCCTACACCACAGCTCACGGCAATGCTGGATCCTTAACCTACTGAGCGAGGCCAGGGATTGAACTCTCATCTTCATGGATACTAGTCAAGTTCATTTTTGCTGAGCCACAACGGGAACTCCCAGTGTTTCTTATATTGGTGATTTAAACCACTCGCAAAGATTGGGATGGTGTTCAATTTGTAGGAATCCCAAAGATAGAAGAACAGAATTTTGGGTACTTTGATGACAGTAGGTTGTAGGCTCAATAGAGAGAGGATTGCCACTACTATTGCTTTGGTCATTTCATCGCACTTCTCCCATCCTAGCTTTTTTTTATCTGCAGTTCTTAGAAGAAGAATAAAGCTGAAGAACTCTAAATAGATGTTTCTTTTTGACTGCTCTTTTAATATGAGCCCCTTCCTTCCCTTTTCCCTTTGGCTGTAAAAAAAAATTTTTTTTACCTTATTCATGTGAAAATTTAACTTAGGGGTGAAGGGGTATGAAAACCCTGCATAGGTTAGGCAAGGAGCATCAGTCCTTTAGAGCCAATTTTTAGCTCACAGTCCTCTTCCTCATCAAGAGAAGAATGGTTTTGAGAAGAATGATTTTGAGAGCCATGTCCCAGATCGGGTCAGTCACCTAAGTTGCTCCTGGCTCTCACGAAGCTAACAGCAGAATTATAAGCTGTCTTGAAAGCTATTACCTCTAGAACCATGCTGCCACTGCTAAATGTGGAAGTCCTTTTACAGAAAAACCAGAACCCACCCAAGTTGATGTCTGCCGTCAGAAGCAGAACATGACTTATGCCTTATTGCCACTTTCCAGATACTGTACATGTACATGTAATTGTTTTATATTAAATCTTGAATATTAAGTTGTAGATGCTGTTTTTTAGCTTTATGGAACATGGAGATACACTAAAAGGTAGTTGTAATAGGGAGTTTCTGTTGTGGCTCAGTGGTAATGAACCCAGTTAGTATCCATGGGGGTGCAGGTTAGCCTCTCTCAGTGGATTCAGGATCCAACATTGCCTTGAGCTATGGTGTAGGTCGCAGACATGGCTTGGATCTGGCATTGCTGTGGCATAGGCTGGCAACCGTACCTCCAATTCGACCCTTAGCCTGGGAACCTCCATATGCCACAGTTATGGCCCTAAAAAGAAAAAAAAAAAAAAAGTGGTTGTAGTGAACTACAACTTTGCGTGCCACCATATTCACCACACTTTGGAGAAGTCTCAGTTCCACTTCTAATTGTCTGATGAGCCCTAAATTTCTAATCCTTTTTCTGGGCTAATACTGTTGACACCCTCACAGTTAAATTTTTCAAAGTTTGGGCTGCTTAGAAGTAGTATTTTTGAAAGTGACTTATTAAGAGACAAGTAACAGAGTAAGTAATGCAGGGCTGGGAAGGGGAGGGAGCCAACTCAGGATGTGACCTTATTACATAAGGTAAAAGTAAAGCCCCACTGAGAGTAGGCCTCATTTTGATCCCTCAGTTTGGGCTTGTCTCAACTTGAGGTAAGGAAGATGGGCTTTCTTGTTCCCATACTGCAGTTTTTGGTTAACAGCTGCCTTGGTGCTCTTGGCTCTGCCCAGATGTGCAAAATATTTTAAGTAGCCCAAAGGCAGTCTAATGAATAACTGCAGGTGCTAGCTATTGAAAACATAATCTAGATGCATGAGAAGTATAAAAAGGGATCTCAGGGGTTCTGATGGAGCATCCCTATTAAATTTGTTCTGTCTTATTACAAATTCTTCTCATTGGTGGTTTTCAGTTTCTAGGTGAGAATATTAAAAAAGGAGGGTTAGGGAGTTGAGCTGCAGTCCTTTTTGTCCTTATTGCCATAAATAGCCTTGAGATTATAACTGATATTATTATCTACTTCTACCATCCATTCTAGATCGGCTGTATTTTCCACTAACACTTCTGGTCTTGATGGTTTGCCTGGTGGTATGACTGAGATTTTCTCTGAGGGGTCTGAGCTCCTGGTCACTGTGTACTTGTCAGGCTCTGGTTGCTGTAATTGCCCATTCACAGTGAAAACTAAGCATGAGAGTGCCAAGAGATTCCCTAGTTATTCTGAAGATATTCCCTTTATTCTGAAGATATTCTTCCTGCTCTCATTATATAGCAACAACCCTACCCCTTAAAATAATCCAAGTGAGTTGCTCCTTACAGTATGTTAACTCCTTTCTTTGTTTGTTGATCTTCCAGCATGCCCCAAATGAGTAGATGGCAGCCATAGCTTTAGATTAAATGGGATTCTTCCTATTCCCTCTGATGAAAAAATTACCCCTCTGGAAACCAGGACCTCTAGACCAATAAAAGCTAAATTCAGGGGACAAGAAGCACAGATTCTCCAAATGGTTTATTGAGAATGCTAGTAGGGGCATTCCTATTTGACTTCATGGTTTCCAGACCCATGTATTCTCTATAAATGTCATGACTTGTTGGTTTATGATTAACATTGTATCCTGAAGAGCAACTGTTTCCTAATAAGATCATCTCTAAGCTGAATGAACCATTAAAGGCTGTTGGCTATCCGCATTGAGATAATATCCTCTGTGGTAGAACCAATGGCTCCTTTGGTCATTTGCCCTTTTTGTACCTCCATTTCCTTCATGTAAAATGTCTTTCTTGTTCCAGGATGATGTTAAGTGAGATTTCATGTTAATAAATCATATACTCTTAGGAGCCCTCAGATAGCAATGTAGCCAAGGCACCGTGGGCAGGAAAGGCAAAAGCAAACCTGTACACCAATCCCTGTCAGAATTAATTGCTCCCTTTCTGGGATGCAAAAGACCTAATATAATCAGTTTATCACCAAATGACTGGTTGGTTTCCTTAAGGGATAGCACTCACTCGGGGGCTGGGCATCGGTCTCTGCCGCTGACCAGTTGAACATCCAGCAGCATCTGTAGCTAAATAAAGCAGTCTTGTTGAAAGGGAGCACCTATTGTAGGGTGTATTCATAGCTTTTATCTCTGCCAGTATAGTTGTTATTCATGGGCTCTTTGTGGAAATATTTGAATGGCTGAATACAGAGATTGGCTGGCATCCTTTGGACAAGTTACCCTGTGTGATTATTTTTAATGTCTCTGGTGGAGTTCTCTGGCATGCATTAACATGTGGAACAGATCTTCACCCTTTGTATGTACTTCTATGTGACTATCCTTAGGCCTCTTCCATAAATCATTTCTCCCTGATCTTCTAGGCTTACTTTTTCCAGGCCCCTGACCATCCATCCAAACGATTTGCTACCATCCAGGAGCCCATTGGCCTACTTTTCTTTCCACAATAAGTGGATGATGAGATGCATTTCCCAAACTCTGCACAGTTGAGGATTTCATCTCACTCCTGTCTTTCAAGGCAGTCCCTTAGTGGGGCTATAGTGCAGCAGCAGTTCATTTTCAGCCTTGTGCCAGTGTACCAAGATGATCTATGCATGAATCAGGCCCAAGGGTTTTTTTTCTTCCATCTGGTCATAGGGAATGCTCATAGATCTGTTCTCATGATCTATTCCTGTTTACTTGGATGTACCACTTATATTTTATGATGGATTATTGCTCTAACTACCTGATCTTACAGCTTCATGGGTATGATAGCTTTTAGCTCATAATGGCTTGCTCTCATAGCACGACCCATGGTCTTTATGATTATTATTTAACCCATAACACTATATCAGCTATCTATTTCCATGTAACAGTATCCTTAAAATAACAACCGTTTATTAGTGCTTTTCAATCAGTGGTCACTTGAGTGGTTTGGTTTATCTGGGCCAGGCTTGGCCAGTTGTGGCTGGATTCTCTCATTTTCTATTGTCTTTTGCTCTTTAGGGCCGCACCCGCGGCATATGGAGGTTCCCAGGCTAGGGGTCTAATTGGAGCTACAGCTGCCTGCCTATGCCACAGCCACAGCAACACCAGATCGGAGCGTCATCTGCTACCTACACCACAGCTCACGGCAACACCTGATCCTTAACCCACTGAGTGAGGCCAGGGATCAAACCCGCAGCCTCATGGTTCCCAGTTGGATTCATTTCCACTGCTCCACAATGGGAACTCCCTGGATTCTTTCTCATGCTTCCATGGTCAGTTGATAGATTGGCTAGGGGTTGGCTAGTTCAAGGTGGTGTTATTTGGATGGCTGGCCATTGGCTGACTAGTGGTCAGAGTGATGAGGGTGATTTGCCATGTTGTTTAAATTTTATTTATTAATTAGTTTATTTATTTATCTATTTTTTGCTTTTGAAGGCTGCACCTCTGGCATATGGAAGTTCCCAGGCTAGAGGTCAAATTGGAGCTGCAGCCTGGCCTACCCCACAGCCACAGCAACAGCAACACAAGATCTGAGCTGCATCTGTGACCTACACCACAGCTCATGGCAACTCTGGATACTTACCCCACTAGTGGGGCCAAGGATTGAACTCACATCCTCAAAGATACTAGTCAGATTTGTTTCCACTGAGTCACAACGGGGTCTCTCTGGCCATGTTTTTTTAAATCATCTGGCATCTTAGCCTGGAATTATTCACATAGCAGTGGCAGGGTTCCAAGAGAGTAAGTAGAAATTTGCATAGTGCCTTTAGCCTTAGATGAGGACTTACATACAGTTATGCCTGTCACATTCTTTGGGGAAAAGGAAATCACAGGCCAGCTTCATTAAAGGATGGGGAAAGTAGATTATGTTTCTTAATAGGGGGCTTGGGTACAAAAAAGGGAATAATTTGGGCCATTTTTAAAACAGCTTTATTGAAGTACAGTTTATATACCATAAAATTCACCTGTTTTAAATGTATAGTTCTGTATCTTTTGTACATTTATTAAGTTGTGCAACCATCACCATAATCCAGTTTTAAAACATTTCTGCTGCCCCAGCAAGTTCCATTGTGCAGTTTACCACATTTCTCAAATGCTAGAGAGATTGCATGAGCCATATCCTCTTCTACTTTAAGCCATCCCATTTCACTACAGATGAAAAAATCTTAAGCGTTCTAAGACTATAAGACACTGGAAGTATTACTACCAGCAGTGACATTTCTGTTGTCATTTCCAAACTGTTGATCCAGTTCCAGAATCCTGTCCTTAGACTGTGCTTCCTGGACTCATTTCTTAATACCAACCGGTGTAGATCGAATTCCCTAGAAACAAATGCTGAAATAGAGATTAGTTTGTGAGTGATTTATTTAGGAGTTATTCCCAGAGGATACCAGAAAGGGATTGGGGAAAAAAGCAATCTATTGAAGTGCAGGAAATGAAAAATAAGTGTGATCTCAGACAAAAATCTAATTTTTTTTTCTTTTACTTTTTAGTGCTGTATTTGTGGCATATAGAGTTTCCCAGGCTAGGGGTCTAATCGGAGCTGCAGCTGCCGGCCTACACCACAGCCACAGCCACACCAGATCTGAGCTACATCTGTGACTTAGACCACAGCTCGCTGCAATGCCACATCCGCGAGGCCAGGGATCGAAGCCGCATCCTCATGGATATTAGTTGGGTTCGTTACTGCTGAGCCACAATGGGAACTCCCCCAAAATCTGATCTTGATTTAAAAAAAAAGACAAATGCAAAAGTTGGGCTTCCTCCTTATCCCAGAGAGAAAGTCTGTTATATAAATGTCACCTTAAAACTCTTCTAATTCCGGACAAGGGAGCTGGGCTTCTTGAGTCTAGCGCCTGTCCTTACTTGTGACTCTCTTAGAATACAGGCGAAGTCTTTGTAGTAGCTTGAGGATAATCCTGTGAAGAAGAACCTTTGGTACTAGCTATCAGAATGATCTAAATTGGTTTGGAGGAGAGGACTCAAAAATGGGGTCAGAGGGAATGTGGGTGGAACATCTACCTTGTCTGCTTACAGGCTTTATTCATGATGGTTCTCCTAAGATTAGCACTTGTAGTCACAGCCTGAGCATTTTTCTGACTGGACCCATTCTACTTTATGACACAGGTTCAGGTATTTGGGAATAATAGAGAAGGGGAAATGGAGCTTAAGAAATTTTAACTTTGTGTTCATGAGCTTAAAATAGTTTACTCACTGTGAATTGAAATGATGTTGACATTTAATAAATAGTATTTCAAATTATATAGGTTATAGGAACATTTTGGATTTTGTTTTATTTTTTAAACGTATTCAGTATCAAGCTCAAATAATTTATGTCTTAATTGATTCTTTTGGTTTTAGTAGCTGAATCATTTCATCTGGTCTTGCTTTTGGCTAAGAAAATCTATATAATTTTGCTGTTTCTGGTTTGACTTTTGTGTAAAGAAAATACTCCTTATTTTTGCTCAGTTACCAGGGTTATAGATTGGATTGGCTTTTGACTAGGTAATGAAAAGCTTACTTTTATGATCTTCATTTGCTTAAGTCGCTGAGCTGTTGAGACTTTAACACCTTGTAGCCTAACTTTCAAGAAAATCAGTGAATTCAGCAATTTAAATGTAAACATTTTTAAATGGCAATTCAAAATTAAGAATTATATCTTTATATACCTATATATATTGAATTAAATTATTAGGAACAACAAGGCTATGACAGATCCCTCAAGAAAATATTTAACCAGCAGTAGAGAGAAGCAGCTGAGTTTGAAACAGTCAGAAGAGAATAGGACATCGGGTAAGTATTTGGTCTTTGTATAAGGTATCTATTTATTTTATGATGCATTGTATTAGACTAGAAATAAAAACCCAAATGGGGCATATTTCTCTGTTATTCAGGAATACTATGTAATTCAGTAATAGTTATCAGGTACCAATTTGTGTCTACTATTTGGCTTAAATATTTTAAAAATATTAGAAATATAAGGGAATTTTTATTTTGCTTATAAGAAATTTAAGTTTTACTTTTCCCACTATTTACCTGTAATTAAACTCTTTCATTGTCAAAGTACCTGGACCATGGAATGAACCCAGGGAGTTTAAGTGGTTAAATTAAAGTTCATCAATGCAGAGTTCCCATCGTGGCACAGCAGAAACAAATCCAGCTAGGAACCATGAGGTTGCGGGTTCAATCCCAGGCTTCACTCAGTGGGTTAAGGATCCGGCATTGCCATGAGCTATGGTGTAGGTCACAGCTGAGGCCCAGACCTTGCATGGCTGTGGCTATGGCATAGGCCAGCAGCTGTAGCTCAGATTAGACCCCCTAACCTGGAAACCTCCATATGCTCGGGTACAGCCCTAAAAACCAAAAAAACAAAAAACAAACAACAAAAAAAAAACCCAAAATGAAACAAATTACAACAACAAAAAAAGTTCATCAATGTTGCTACTTATTTAGAAGTTCCAGAAGATCTTGAAATTATTGCCTAAAGAGTTGTTTAAACTCACTTTGCACCTTGTTTTCACAAAAACAAAGTTAGACTGTCCCTGAATTTTTCTTAGTATTTACTACACTTAACATATCTCTCTGATCCTCTAAACTCCTTAGAGACTCAGATATTTGATACTGATTTGACTCCTGTGTTCAACTTGAAGTCAAACTGAAGCAAGCTAAAATACAGCATGATTTTGATAAATTGAAAGTTTAAGAGAATTCATTTGATCAAAACTATAGGAATGATCTCCTTTTAGTGGTTCAGAGTTGTAATTGGAATCCTACAGAAAGAAGTATCCTTACGAAAAAGAAAAAAGAAAGTATCTCTAATATTATAATTGTTACCTCTGAAATAATAGTACATTACATAAACTGTTATTGGTTTTCAGTTTTTATAATCAACCTGTAGTTACAAAAAAGAATATTTAAAGATGTAATAAGCTTTAATAATGTTAAAGTTAAGGTACATCTTACAGAAGTTGATGTGGAAGAGGAAGGGAGAAGGGAGTAAGTGGTCAAGTGAAAAGAAGATTCATGGCAAGTTCCCTGGTGGCATAGTGGATTAAGAATCTGGCATTGTCACTGTTGTGCTTGGTTCACTGCTGTGGCACAGATTCAGTCCCTGGCCTGGGGACTTCCACATGTCATGGGCACAGCCAAAAAAAAAAAGACGATGATAATTTATGGAACAAAATCTAGAAAGTTTAAGTGTTTTAAAGTTGGAGAACTAATCAGTAGAACTAAAATAACAGCTGATAATTGGTTAGAAGAGAACAAGAGTAGGGGTGATATAAGTGAGAAATTATTTCTAACTTTTCAAAGAGGAAGTCAGCTGAAACTTTAAAGTGAATAAATCAAAAAAATGACTAAATCAAGAAATTATGGAAACATTATCTAGTGTCATAGAGGAAATTAGAAAAACTAAATTTCAAAAAAATGTTTAGAATTAGAAGCAAAACTTGTGGAGCTTAGGGCAAGGGAGTATTCTTTGCTATTATAACCTTTTCCACTGTGTTTGATCTTTTAACATGCATATATATGTATTATTTTGATGGAAAGGGGGGGAGGGAAGAGTTAAATCATGAACAGGCTCAGTGCATAATTTTATTATTAAATGGACTTGAATGGTTGATTTAGGAATCATACTTTTCCCCTGTTTGTTCACTTTTTAGGGCTTTTACCTTTGCAGTCATCATCTTTTTATGGTAGCAGAGCTGCATCCAAGGACTACTCTCCCAGCAGCACTAACCTAGACAGGTACGCTTTGTGGTTATATACCTTGTGGAGAACTTGAAGAGCTTTCTTCTTCAGAATATTAAATGATGGGTGGGCTGTAAAAATGAATACCCTAATTTAAAGTAACAAAATTGATGAGAATCATAGATGCCTGACATCCGAGTTCCTGTCGTGGCGCAGTGGTTAACGAATCCGACTAGGAACCATGAGGTTGCGGGTTCGGTCCCTGCCCTTGCTCAGTGGGTTAATGATCCGGCGTTGCCATGAGCTGTGGTGTAGGTCACAGACGCGGCTCGGATCCTGCGTTGCTGTGGCTCTGGTGTAGGAGGGTGGCTACAGCTCCGATTCAACCCCTAGCCTGGGAACCTCCATATGCCGCGGGAGCGGCCCAAGAAATAGCAACAACAACAACAACAAAAGACAAAAAGACAAAAGACAAAAAAAAAAAAAAAAGAAAGGACTCTAGAGATGTTTTAGTTCAAACTCTTATTTTTACATTTTTCAACACTTCAATAAATTGATGTCTATAAAGATCTTTACCGAGACCACCGATTGTGACTGGCATTGTGATTCTAGGCCAGTGTATTTTCCATCATCCCAAGTGATGATAAACATAATAAGATCTCTCCTTTGAGGCATTTTAAAATCGGCTTTGTTGCTTGTGTATTTGTTAACCTGTCTACCAAAAGTTAAGGAATTTTTATTTTTAAAGGCAAAAGTTTCACGTTAGTGGGTATATCTTTTACTGGAAAAGCCTAATCGGAAATTTAATTGCTGAATCTAGAGATATAGATTAAATCTTTTGAGGTTTATTGGATATAAATATACAAGGAAACTGCTAAGCCCTTGTCAAATAAATGTGATCATGGAATGCTGCACAAAAGGGCACTGGGGAATGTAAAAAGTGAGGGGAATGGTGTATAATAGATATACTTTATAATGACATATTAAGTCATATGTTGTTTTTTACTAGAATTTAATTCAAAGTAAAAAATCTTATTGATGTTAAATGATTAAGGTGAAATAAAGAATTTGATATTGTATATTTAAGTATATCTAGCCTTGAGTGGTAACCCAGGCTACACTGTGACAGCAGTGGTAATAACTAAACTCTTTGAATTTAAGAGAGAGAAAGCTTGACATATATGTTTATTTGAAGAATCTTAAAGGAATATTAAGTTTAAAAAATAGTAAATTTTCTTTGCAGGTGATCCATTATGTACAATACAGATTTCTTCTCAAGATAATGAAATGAGCATATTCATTACACATGGGAATAATTGAGGAAATAAAAAAATTTTTTAGGAGTTCCTGTTGTGACTCAGCTAAAGAACCCAGCTAGTATCCATGAGGATGCGGGTTTCATCCCTGGCCTTGCTAAGTGGGTTAAGGATCTGTCTGACAGTGCTGCAAGCTGCAGTGTAGGTCACAGATGTGGCTTAGATCCTGTGTTGCTGTGGCTGTGGTGTAGGCCAGCAGCTACGGCTCTGATTTGACCCTTCGCCTGGGAACTTCCATTCAGTGCTGCCCTAAAAAGAAAAAAAACTATACAGATTTATCACACTTAAAAAAAATTATTTTTTAATGCAAAGCTGCGTTCAAAGATATGGTGGAAATTTCCAGGTTGGTGAAAAAACTAATATTGAGTAAATGCTGAAGTCCTAAAGCATGAAAGAAACCCACAAACTAAGGGAGTTCCCTGGTGGTCTAGTGACGAGGATTCAGTGCTTTCACTGCGGCAGCCTGGGTTCAGTCCCTGGTCTGGAAACTGAGAACCCACATCAAGCTGCTGCATGCCATGGCCAAAAAAAACGAAGAAGAAGGAGAAATCCAAAACAAAACATAAACCCAAACTAGAGTCAAGTATTTAGGGCTGGGTCTTCAAAACCAGCATGAGATTGGGAACTGAGCATGACCCTAGAGCAGAACTTGGTTTCTTATTTGAAGCTGGTTAACTAGAACTGCTCTGTGTGCTAGTAAATCAAGGCAAAACACTTCTGTCTTATCACCTGAACATGGCTGATGCTTCCTGAGCAGAGAGCAAATACTCCAAAATGAGGCTTGCATAGTTATTGGCATCTGCTTTAGTGTTACCTGTATAGGGGCAAGAATTCTGAACCTCTGGCAAAGTCCTATGCAGATTAGAAATTCAGATTGAGGCAGCTACTAAGCACATCTAAAATGCATGATCATGGGATGTAACACAGAGATGAGGTAGTAAATATAATGAAATTAAGAGACTTATGTTGGGCTCCTTGGTCCCTCCACATCTTAATGGCATTTTGGAAAAAAAGATTAAGGAGAATAAAGGCAAGGAATTTGTCAAAGAAATAATGGATGAAAATGATGGAAATCCATACATCAAACAGCCTCAACAAATGCCAAACAGCAAATTTTTTAAAAAAAAAATCCACATTGGAGTTCCCGTTGTGGCGCAGTGGTTAACGAATCCGACTAGGAACCATGAGGTTGCAGGTTCGATCCCTGGCCTTGCTCAGTGGGTTAAGGATCTGGCGTTGCCGTGAGCTGTGGTGTAGGTTGCAGACGCGGCTCGGATCCTGCGTTGCTGTGGCTCTGGCATAGGCTGGCTGCTACAGCTCCAATTCGACCCCTAGCCTGGGAATCTCCATATGCCATGGGAGCCGCCCAAGAAATAGCAAAAAGACCAAAAAAAAAAAAAAAAAAAAATCCGCATTGTAAGAGATAATAGGTAAAGAAATTTTAAAAGCCAGAAAGAAAAATATCATCTATAAAAGGAAAACTGACCAACAGTTAGCAACAAAGGAAGACACTGAAGTAATAATATCAAAGAATTCTATATCCAGCTAAATTTTAATTTAAAAAATGCAAAGAATTACTGCTATTTTTAGAGTCATGAAAACAATTTATTTAGCAAGAAGAAAACTGAACAAAGGAAAGAGTAGAAGAAAAAGCATATTTAGGAGTTCTCTTACTGTACAGTGGGTTACAGACCCAGTGTCGTCACTGCAGTGCTTGGGGTCCCTGCTGAGGCTCGGGTTTGATCCCTGGCCCAGGAACTTCCACATACCATGGGCATGACCAAGAAAAGAAAGAAAAAGCATATTTAAAAATTAAATGCTTTTAGGAGTTCCCATTGTGGTTCATCAGGTTAAGGACCTGATGTTGTCTCCCTGAGGATGCAGGTTGGATCCCTGGCCTCACTCAGTGGGTTAAGGATCTGGCATTGCTACAATCTGTGGTGTGGGTCACAGATGTGGTTCAGATCTGGTTTTGCTGTGATGTAGACCTCATTTGCAGCTCCGATTCGACCCCTATCCTTGGAACTTATATATACTGCAGGCATGGCCATAAAAAGGAAAAAAATTTTAATAATTTTTAATCATGTTGTATAAGTAATAGGGCTTATGGTAGACACTTCAAAAGTTACAAAGAGCGTACAGTGAAAGGCAAGTCTTGTAACTCCCGCTTACTCGTTTTCTTTCAAGAGACACCTACTGTTACCTTCCATGGTTATTCTATACATCTACATACATTTTGATAGTTTTTAATAAAATGATAGAATTAAAAACAAAAGTTCATAAAATATTATACAATAAGATATATAGGAGTGGAAAAGAGTACAGGGAAATTAAAACATTTTAAGTTCCTTTTTTGTTTGAGAGGAAGCCACAGTTAACTTAGACATATTAAAAAGTTAAAGATGACTTCCACTTCTGGCCATAGTGGAGTAACGGACCAGATTACCCACCTTCATGAAACAGCTAAGGACCTAGACAAAATATATGAAACAGTGGATCTTAGGACATTGGACATGAGGCAGTGAAGGACACTGATCCTTGAGAGATGGGAAACAAATGAAATTAGCCTTATGATTGCCCCAGCTTGCTTCCTAGTGAAAGTTTCCAGGTTGCCACAATGAAGGGGAACCCGGCAGAGCCAGCCTTGTGCTCTTCCTGGGTTGAGGAAGTGGAGCTAGGAATCCAGAGAGGCCAAGGCAGCTAGAATTCACAAAGCAGAGTACCATGTGGAAAAGCTACACAGAGAAAGAATTGTAGATATATGCAAAGGGTACCCCTTGAGTATTTGAGTGCTGATCAGCTGATGCAGACAAGAAAACTAGTCAAGGCCAAAGAAAGAACACCCAAAAGGATCTAAAGGAATAATACTTGGACCATACATAAAGCCAGGCATAGTTCCTATTGCTAACAGCAGCAGTTTGAACGCTAGGAAGGTCTTGCCTCATTAGTGCGGAAAAGTTATCCCTAGATGACCTGCTGCTCTGGTCCCACATAACAAACCTTAAAAATAAGACTGAGAAAGATCAAACTGTTTTCCAGGTAACCTAACCACATCCTAGAACAAGATTTGAGAATGTTTATAGAATCAAGAATATTCAGCACCCAGGAGTTCCTGTCATGGCTTGGTGGTTAACAAACCCCACTAGTATCCATGAGGACATGGGTTCATCCCTGGCCTTGCTCAGTGGGTTAAGGATCAGGTGTTGCCATGAGCTATGGTGTAAGTCGAACGAAGATGCAGCTCGGATCCCGCATTGCTGTGGCTGTGGTGTAGGCTGGCAGCTACAGCTCCGATTTGACCCCTACCTGGGAACCTCCATATGGCCCTAAAAAGACCAAAAAAAAAGAATGCTTAGCACCCCACAAAATAAAATTCACAGCATCTGGCATCTAAGAAAATGTTACGAGGTAATAACAAATAGAAAAAGACAACTCATAAGGAATAGAAAAATTAATAAATACTGACTCAGAAATGGCACAGATGATAGAACAGATAAACATATTAAAACAGTTGTTAACTGAAATCATAAATTACATTAAATATACACTAAATATTCCAATTAAAGAGAAAGACTGGATTTTATTTATTTTTAAAAATTTTTATTAAAGTATGTTTGAGGAGTTCCCATCGTGGTGCAGTGGTTAACAAATACAACTAGGAACCATGAGGTTACAGGTTTGATCCCTGGCCTTGTTCAGTGGGTTAAAGGATCTGGTGTTGCCGTGAGCTGTGGTGTAGGTTGTAGATGCGGCTCGGATCCTGTGTTGTTGTGGCTGTGGCGTAGGCCGGCGGCTACAGCTCTGATTAGACCCCTAGCCTGGGGACCTCCACATGCCGCGGTGCAGCCCTAGAAAAGGCAGAAAGAAAAAAAAAAAAAAAAAAGATTTGATTTATGGTATTCTGTTGATTTCTGCTGTACATCAGAGTGACACAGTCATACATATATATTATATATATACACACATACACATTCTTTTTCTCATATTCTGTCATGTTCTATTAGACGTGATTGGATATGGTTCCCTGTGCCATAGAGCAGACTTCATTGCTTATGCATTCTAAATGTAATAGTTGGCAGGTATTAACCCCAAACTCCCAGTCTATCCCACTCCCTCTCCCTCCCCCTTGGGAATCACAAGTTTGTTCTCCATGTCTGTGAATCTGTTTCTGTTAAGTAGTTAGGATCATTTGTGCCATATTTTATTTTATTTTAGTATTTTTTTGGCTGCACCACAGCATATGGAGTTCCTGCACCAAGGATCAGATCAGAGCTGAAGCTGCCACCTAACTGCAGCTGTGGCAACTCTGGATCTTTAACCCACTGCTCCTGGCTGGGGTTTGGACCCACATCCCAGTGCTCCCAAGATGCCATTGATCCTATTGCACCACAGTGGGAACTCCTGTGCCATATTTTAGATCCCACATATAAGTATTTGAGAAAGACTGAATTTTAAAGAATAATAATCTGTATACTATTTAAAAATAAATTTCGCAAATATACTTTGCATTGGCCAAACTCGGTGTTTAGGAGTACATAGTATGGAATAACACTGTTAGAAAGCTAATGATAACTTTTAGGGTAGAGAAATGGGCTTGTGCTTGAAGGGGTACTTGGAAGCTTTTGACATTAATGGTTGTTACGTATGTGTTTGCTTTGTAAGAATTTTAACTCCATGCTTGATTTTTAATTAATAAACTTTTTATTTTTATTTATTTATTTATTTTTTATCTTTTTGCCATTTCTTGGGCCGCTCCCGCTGCATATGGAGGTTCCCAGGCTAGGGGTCTAATTGGAGCCATAGCCACTGGCCTACGCCAGAGCCACAGCAACTCGGGATCCGAGCTGCAGCTGCAGCCTACACCACAGCTCACAGCAACGCTGGATCCTTAACCCACTGAGCAAGGCCAGGGATCGAACCCGCAACCTCCTGGTTCCTAGTCGGATTTGTTAACCACTGCGCCACAACGGGAACTCCAGTAAACCTTATTTTTTAGGGAAGTTTTAGGTTCACAGCAAAATTGAGCAGAAAATTTTCAGTGTGCTTAATACTCATGTCCTCCTTTCCACACACAGCTTCCCTCAATATCATCATCCCATACCACAGTGTTACACGTTTGATCTTTATACCTTTATCTGTATTTCACAATTCTTTTTTTTTTTTTTTTTTTTTAAGTAAAACAAACAGTGGGTAACAGATGGCCTCACCACACAATAAATTGCTTGAGGACATTTGGTTTTTCCTTATAGATAGTGTTCTTGCTTTCCAAGAAATACAAAAAAGTAAATGTCCAAGCAGATCAAAGACCTGAATAGAAGGGAAGATAAGATTTTAAACTTTTAAGAGGAAATCTAGGAGAACATTTCTCTGACCTTTTGTTATGGAATGGTTCTTAAACAAGATATAAAAATTGAAACCATAAAGAGAAGATTGATATGTTCAACTTCAGTAGTAATCAGGAAAACTTAAAATAACAGTGAGATTATGTTTCACTCATTAGAGTAATGTAATGGAGACCATGTGAAGAAAAGGACTATTGATGGAAATATAAATTGGTACAGTCTTTTTGGAAAACAATCACACTAAGAAAATTAAAAATGAAAATCAAGGAGGAGTTCCCAGTGTGGCACAGCAGAAATGAATCCCAGTAGTATCCATGAGGATGTGGATTCAATCCCTGGCCTTGCTCAGTAGCTTGGGGATCTGGCATTGCTGTGGTATGAGTCACAAACATGGCTTGAATTCTGAGTTGCTGTGGCTGTGGTGTAGGCCGGCAGCTATAGCTCTGATTTGACCCCTAGCCTGGGAACTTCCATATGCCTCAGGTGCGGCCCTAAAAAGGGAAAAAAAGAAAAAGAAAGAAAGAAAATCATTGAGTTACCACTGTGATGCAGAGGGTTAAGAATCCAACTCCAAAGGCTCACATTACTTCAGAGGTGCGGGTTTGATCCCCAGCTCAGCACATTGGGTTAAAGGATCCACAGCTGTGGCTTGGATCATTCCCTGGTCCAGGAACTTCCATATGCCGTGGGCGCAGCCATTAAAAAAAAAGGAGGAAAAGAAAATTGAAAATAATTCTAACATTTTCACTGCTAAGCATACAAATTAGGGTAAGTCCTCAAGGAGATTGGGTTAAGAATATTTGTCTTTGTTTGTAGTAGTGGGAAATGTTCACTGGCGAAATGTTTTCAAGACTAGGTAAACTAAAGTATTATATTCATTTAGTTGATAAAAGTGAATAAAATGATATGTAGTTCCCAAGTAATCAGTATTATTACTGATATTGCCTCAAATTTAGGATTTTTTTCCTGGACATAGATTTCTCTGACAAGGGAGAAAAAGTAGCATTCAAAATTGTTTTGCTTCTTCATTATTTATTCTTTTTTATAGGACTAATATTTCAAGCCAAACTCCCTCTGCAAAAAGAAGTTTGGGATTTCTTCCTCAGCCAGCTCCTCTTTCTGTTAAAAAACTGAGGTGTAACCAGGATTACACCGGCTGGAACAAACCAAGACTGCCCCTTTCCTCTCACCAACAGCAACTGCAAGGGTAGGTAAATTCTTTTATCTTGCTTTCTTTTTATAAAGTGATTCAACTGAAGTATGTTTTACTTGGTATAAAAAAGTGATGAAAGGAATCATTAATTATTGTTCTCAAATATGTACTCACTTATTAGAGATTTATCACATCCATAAAGTTAAGTCTCTGATTTTTGAACTTTGGAAAAACTACACACACACACACACACACACACACACACACACACACACACACACACACAAATGTAAAACATTCCTCATAAAGCAGAAGGTGCATATTCTTCAATCCCGTATACTTCGTCCATCTCCTGAGATACTTCAACATTATGTTTTATTTAAATCCTTCCCAGCCCCTTTTGGCTTATATTTTTATCAAACACACAAAAATGAGATCATAGTAAAATAGCTATAACAATAGTAGCAGTCTTACCTAAAGTGTTTTTTGTTAAGTGGGAGAAACTGTGCTAGGTGTTTAAATGAATTCTTTTTCTTCAGGTCCTTGCAACAGCTCTATAAGCTAGAGATATATGAAAAATCTGTTTTTATAGATGAGGTAACTAAGGTTTAGAGAAGTTAGTTAACTTACTCAAGGTATTATAGTCAGTAGTAAGGCAATAGGAAGTCTAAGCAGTTGGACTCCACCTGCATTTTTTTTCTTCCAATTTTCTTGAGATATAATTGACATACAGCACTGTATTAGTTAAAATTGTACAGCATGATGATTTGTCTTCATACATCATGAGATGACTAAGTAAGTTTAGTGAATATCCATCACCTTATATAGATATGAAATAAAAGAAAAAAGTATTCCTGGAGTTCCCATCCAGATGCAGTGGAAACAAATCCAACTAGGAGCCGTGAGGTTGTGGGTTCGATCCCTGGCCTCACTCAGTAAGGTTAAGGATCCAGCATTGCCGTGACCTGTGGTGCAAGTTGCAAATGTAGCTCTGATCTGGCATTGCTGTGGCTGTAGTATAGGCCGGCAGCTACAGCTCCAATTAGACCCCTAGCCTGGGAACCTCCCTATGAGTGGGTGTGGCCCTAAAAAAGCAAAAAAAAAAAAAAAGGAAAAAGTATTCCTTGTGGTAAGAACTCTTAGGATTTATTCTCTTTCTTGTGTAACATATAGCAGTGTTAATTATATTAACCATGTTGTACATTATATTCCTAGCAATTATTTGTCTTATAACTGTAAGTTTATACCTTTTGACCACATTCATCCAGTTCCCTCTTCCCCTGCTCCCCACTTCTGATAACCATATATCTGATCTCTTCTATGAGTTTGTTTTTGGAGTATAATTGACCTACAACACTATGTTAGCATTGGTGCACAGCATCGTGATTTGATATTTCTATAAATTTCAAAATGATGACCACATCTACTTTCATTCTTAATCACTATGCTTCAGTACTTCTCTGTCCCCTGGCTTTTTCTACCCCACATTAATTATGTGCATCCCCATGTACATTCCCCTTAACTGCGTTAGTGTGCATTTAGGTTTCCCTTTTTCCAGTTACGATCCAGGCTAGAATGAATATGTGTGCGTGTTTGTTTAATACTTATTAGAACTTTTTTTTTTTTTTTTTTTAAGAGCTGCACCCACGGCATATGGAGGTTCCATATCCAACCAGAGCTACAGCTAGGGATCAAATTGGAGCTACAGCTGCTGGCCTGTGCCACAGCCACAGCAACGTGGGTCCGAGTCATTTCTGTGACCTACGCCACAGCTCTCCGCAACACCGGATCCTTAACCCACTCAGCAAGGCTGGGGATCAAACCCGTGTCCTCATGGATACTAGTCAGTTTCGTTAACCACTGACCCATGAAAAGAACTCCTAGAACTTTGCTATAGGATAAATTTGGGGAAGTAGAATTATAAAGGCTAAGGAAGGCACTCTGAAATTTCTGACTACTTTTACCACATTGCTCTCCCCAAACTTACTGCTGGCCTACGCCACAGACATAGCAACGCCAGATCTGAGCCATGACTGTGACCTACACCACAGCTCACAGCAGTGCTGGATCCTTAACCTGCTGAGTGAGGCCAGGGATCAAACCTGCATCCTCAAGGATTATAGTCAGGTTTGTAACCTGCTGAGTCACAACAGGAACTCATGTTCCAGGCCAAATCTATGTCATTTTTTCTAAGGCTAATTTAATTCCTTTTCTGAAACATAGCCTCTCTGTGGTCTCTACTAATGCCCCTTAAATTCATCTGGGTCTCTCTGCTCTGGCTGTTGGGAACTCAAACAATTTTAGGTCCTGCTTGAGCTCTGGGAATTGTTCAGCTAATAGTTCCCCAGTAATCATTCTTTTCCTTGAAGTTCTTGCCTGGTGTCATGAGGTTTCACCACCATTTGTATGCACAGGTTGGTACTCAGTCAAATACTCAAGCGGACCCCTGTGCAGCGGACCCCTGTGCAGACTTTTGTAGTTCTTCTTTTGCACAGCTCCTTCCTCTCAGTTATTCTGTCTCAGAAACCTTAGCAATCTCAGCCTCTCAAACTCCAATTTCTTTCAACTCAGCAAGATTTCTGGGCTCCTTTTGGATACCCCTCTCTGAAATCCAGTTCACAAATTGCCTCCAGGTTGAAACTCTGCATAAATGGTATGTGTGATAGCATTTGTTTCCCTTCTCTTAGGGATTTCAGTCCTGCACTGCCTGTTGTCCAATGTTTTGAGCAGTTTTGTGAGATATTCCAGACCTCAGTCTGAGGTGGAAGTTCTTAAGGGTGTTCAAAATTGACATCACTAATAAGTATCATAGGAATATCCTGTGCCTCTGGATGTGATGCCCTTGTGAGGACACAGTGTCACTACATATTACTATCTGGTCTTCAGCCTGAGCGGAATCTTATCATGAGGAAATAACAAACCCAATATGAGGAACATTCCTTTCAAAACTGGGTGGGAGGCACGGGGATGGGCAATGGGAGTGTGCTGTATTCTTCACAGATGTCAGGGTCTTGAAAGAGAAAGCTGAAGAATTATTCCAAATTTCCAAATTAAGAAGACTTAAGAGACATGAAAACTAAGTGCATTCTCTTATCCTGGACTGAATCTTGTGCTGAGGGAGAAAAATGCTATAAAGAAACAATGGGTCATTTGACAAAATTGAATTGAGAAAGTGTATTAGATAAAAGTATTAGTATTAAATTTTATAATGCTTATAACTGTACTCTGGTTATAAAGAGAATGTTGTTGTTCTTTTGAAGTACACCCTGAAATATTTAGAGCTAAATAGATGATCTATGCATTAACTCTCAGATGGTTTAGGAAAAATGTGTAGAGGGTGTTAAATGATAAAGCACATAGTACAGAAGGGTTTACAGTTGGTGAATTGGGATAAAGAATATTACTGTACAATTTTTCTGAAAGTGTGAGAATATTCCCAAATGAAAGTTTTTTAAAAAGGTGTACTTTGGTATAATGTTTGGCAGTATCCATTAAAGCTAAAACTATTCTGGGTAAGTCCCCAATCCTTTTTAGCATTCATTTGAAAATGTGTAGTTTTCCTTTAGGTGAAGCTAAACTGTAATAATGCTACAATGTATTGGTTCTCTTAAGTGTGGTCTCTAGACCCACAGCAGCAGCAACTGGGTGGGATCCTTTTAGACGAGAAAACTTTTGCATCACCCCTACCAGACAGAATCAAAAACTTAAGTTGGGGTCCAGCAACATATATTTTAACGAACCTTCCAGGTGATTCTGATGCATGCTAAAGTTGAGAGAACCCCTGCTCAAGTGATTATACTTGAGGAACTACTGTTGTCTTCAAAAGTACTATTTTTTTTTTTTTTCAGCTTCTCCAATTTGGGAAATACATGTTATATGAATGCTATTTTACAATCTCTGTTTTCACTCCAATCATTTGCAAATGACTTGCTCAAGCAAGGTATCCCATGGAAGAAAATCCCACTCAATGCGCTTATCAGGTAATTGTTATATACTTACTCGGTAACCTTTTTTACCTTATCGATTATAGAATAATGAAGTTTTAGACACTTAAAGTTTTGTGTCATTGTTAGAGGTCCTTAAAATATTATGCCATACATTGTTTTGTAAAACCTGCTAAATTTGTCTCTTTTGTTTCACCAGACGCTTTGCACACTTGCTTGTTAAAAAAGATATCTGTAATTCAGAGACCAAAAAAGATTTACTCAAGAAGGTTAAAAATGCCATTTCAGCTACAGCAGAGAGATTCTCTGGTTATATGCAGAATGTGAGTACTAATTATTTTTAAACACCTTAGAGATAGGTGAAATTGAAATGATTCTAGTATATCATTAGATTTTATCTTAAAATGAGATTTTTGTATGTGTGTTCATCACAGGTTGAAAAACCTGAGGGTGTCTGGTAAGGTTCAATATCATTGTTCTGTGTACTTGTCATATTTTAGTAATGTAGATGTGATTTGCCGTTGTGGGAACTTGGACTGTTTTAGCTACAACGGCTATTTTAGAAAAATCACTTTAAAAAAAAATTAAGGAGTGATTCATTTATTTTTCATGCTAATTTAACTTATAGTTAGAAACATAGAACATATCATTGTTTTTCAAAAAATAGGTACCCCCAAATCATTAGAGTAAATCTGACCTTTTTCCATGTGTTACTGACTTCCAAGTGTTTTGGTTGCATAAGTCACAGTGTTAATAAGCTATAATTGTGACAAGAAATGTTTTGATCTGATTAAGAATATTACACTTTCTTAGGATGCTCATGAATTTTTAAGTCAGTGCTTGGATCAGCTGAAAGAGGATATGGAAAAATTAAATAAAACTTGGAAGACTGAACCTGTTCCTGGAGAAGAAAATTCACCAGATGTTACAGCTACTAGAGTATACACTTGCCCTGTTATTACTAATTTGGAGTTTGAAGTTCAGCACTCCATCATCTGTAAAGCGTAAGTTGTCTCTAAGAAAGCTCTTTTCCACTTTAATTCTTTATGGCAAGTAATTAAAATTCTTCTAGATGGTTTTAGTTTTTATCTTCACTTCTGTGTCATGGGGAAACATGAGTATGAATATCTTAATTCAGTGTCTTTTATCATCTATATGGGGTGAGAACTAAGGTGAACTTAAATATTTTGTCATATGCTTTAGTGCTGACTGAACAGTAAATTTTGGTCTACCTTTTGTGTGTATGTGTGTGTTTCCTTTTAATCACTGTGTGGCATATCAAACTTTTTGAGAATACTTGTACTTCTTTTTCCCTGAAAAGACTCCCTCCTATTAGTTGCTTATTTTGTTGAACCAAATTGTTTTTCTTTAAAAAGGGGGTTTTTGTTTTGGTTTTTTTACAAAATTATTTTAACTTTTGCAGTGACTTTTTTTTTTTTTTTTTTTTTTTTTTTTTTTGCTTTTAGGGCCACACCTGCAACATATGGAAGTTCCCAGGCTAGGGGTCCAAACAGAGCAACAGCTGCCGGCCTGCACCACAGCCACAGCAGTGCAGGATCTGAGCCACGTCTGTGACCTACACCACAGCTCATGGCAATGCTGGACCCTTAACCTAGTGAGCGAGGCCAGGGATCCAACCCGCAAACTTATGGTTCCTAGTCGGATCTGTTTCCACTTCGCCACTACAGGAACTCCTGCAGTGCTTTTTAACCATGTTTACATTAATTGTTGTGACTTTATTTTCTATATTTAATTAATTTCCAGGCTCATTTTCAGGACTTCTATACCTGGCACTTCACATTAAAAGGTTCTAATTTGAATAATCTTACAGTTTCTGATAATACATCTCTGAATACATTTTTTCAGAGAATGAATTTCTTCAGATTCCCCATATGAGTGAGAATTATTTCAATAACTTTCATGTGACTTAATACAGAATTATTGAGTCACATACATCTCTTCCCCCTCAGTATACTACATATACTCTCCATCATATCCTGTTAACTCTGACACTTAGGAGAAACCTGATTTTGTTGGTAATTTTTTTTCTTCCTGAAAATGTGTGATATTCTTGATTTTTTGAAATTTGTGATTTTACTAATTTATTTCTAGTTATTGATCATTTTTAAAATGAATTTTGCCTTTAACATAATGGGGCTTTTTCATTTGAAGATTTGGAATTTTCTTTAGCTCGAGAAAACTACTCTCTAAACTGCTTCTGTTCTGTTTGTTTTGGAGTTTTTTTGTTTGTTTGTTTTTTGTCTTTTTTTTGCCTTTTCTAGGGCTGTTCCTGCGACATATGGAGGTTCCCAGGTTAGGGGTCGAATCTGAGCTGTAGCCGCTGGCCTACACCAGAGCCAGAGCAACGCAGGATCCGAGCTACGTCTGCAGCCTACACCACAGCTCACGGCAACACCGGATCCTTAACCCACCGAGCAAGGCCAGGGATGGAACCCACAACCTCATGGTTCCTAGTCAGATTCATTAACCACTGCGCCACGACGGGAACTCCTGGAGTTTTCTTTAGAAATACTCAACATCCGTATATTGGCTCTTCATTCTCTGTATTTTTTTTCCTTAGGCTGCTCAAAATGATAGTATTTACTGAGATCTTTTCCAACTATAATATTTTAGTATTTTTGACTAGAATTTGACTAGGACATTCACATGGACACTACACAGACAGTTGTTTTGCATTATTCATCTGTGACATTTTTTATCCTTGTGATTTCATCAGTCTTTTTTTTCCCCCAGTAGATAAATTATTTTGGGGGTCTGGATCCTAGAAATATAGTTCATCTCCTTGTAAAAGCTAGAGAGTCTATCAGCAGTTAATGTTATAGACAGCCATATTTCCCTTTCTTCTAATATACTTTTCAGACAAAATTTGTTCAAGTTGGAAAGAGGAGCAGTTTTTGTCACTGTTAATATTTCATTTAATTGTGAGAGTGCCAACCAAATTTCTTTTGATAGGAAAATTTCTCTTGCCTCTGATAGAAATGACCACAGGCAGCATAGGAAGAAAGAAGGCCATATCAAAGCAGTGGCTACCACACTGGGCCAGTAGCATCAGTCAGGCACTCTAGTTATACAGCACCTAAATGTTGGGGGTGCAGTTCAGGTGTGTGTACCAGTGCATGAAGTGACATGGCTATCACAGTATGTAGGCATGAGGCTGAACACCAGGCGACCAGACTGAACAGTGACCCAAGAATTGGCAAGTGTTGGAGGCAGCAAGGTTCTGTGGGACCACAGCAGCTGTACAACTACCTCAGAGGCCTTGCCTTAGTTGCTTTATTGGTAATTTTCTTCAAGACAACTCTAAATATAAAATACTTTCTAACTGAAGGAAGGTTGCATATACCTTATCCCCAAATTGTAATTTTCCATGTTGAATCTCTGGCTGTAGGTTAGTTTGACCAGTTTGCCAAAAGTACTTAATTTTTAAAAAACTATTATAGTGGGTTTTTTTTGTTTGTTTGGCCTACTGTGCAGCAGCTTGATGTATTATCTCAGTTCCCAGACCAGTGTTTGAACCTGGGCCACAGAACTCAAGTGTTGAATCCTATCCACCAGAGCACCAGGAAACTCCCTAAACTATTATAGCTTAGATTGACTGGTTTTCAACTATAAGGCCTTTCAGTGTATTAATAATATATTCTTGAATATGAAGAATAAGCATGAATTCTCCATTTAAAGAATTTAAAATATCTAAAACTAAGTAATAATCCCCAGTAAAACCTCCTTCTGCAGTCTTCCCTATCTCAGTAATGACAGTTCCACACTTGGAGTTTATCTGTACAAAAATGTAGTTTTTTTGTTTTTTTGTTTCCCTTTTAGGGCTGCACCCGCAGTTCCCAGGCTAGCAGTTGAATGAGAGCTGCAGCTGCCTGCCTACACAGCACAGCCACAACAATGCCAGACCCGAGCCACAGCTTATGGCAACGCCAGATCCTTAACCCACTAAGCAAGGCCAGGGATCGAACCCACGTCCTCATGGGTGCTAGTCACATTTGTAACCCACTGAGCCACAACGGGAGCTCTCTGGTGTATTTCTTTTCTCTTTCTCTTACACCCCTGCCTCCCATATGCCAGCAAATTTCCTTCAAGATACAACAGAATCTGACCTCTTTTTACCACCTCCACTGTCACCACTCTGGTCCAAACCACTGTCATCTCTTGCCTGAATTATTGCAAAATCTTCTAAACTGATCTCTATTTCTGCCCTTGTCTCTCTGTAGTTTATTTTTTTATTTTTTCATTTTTTGGCTGCACTCACAGTATGTGGGAAGTCTGGGCCAGGGATTGAACCTGAGCCACAGCAGTGACAATGCCAGATCCTTAACCTACTGCACCAAGAAAGAACTCTTCTGTGTAGTCTCTTTTAAACATTAGCTAGGAGTTCCCATTATGGCTTAGTGGTTAATGAATCCAACTAGTATCTGTGTGGACGTGGGTTTGATCCCTGGCCTCGCTCAGGGTTAAGGATCCAGTGTTGCCATGAGCTGTGGTGTAGGTCACAGGCATAGCTCGGATCCTGTGTTTCAGTGGCTGTGGTGTAGGCCGGCAGCTACAGCTCTGATTCAACCCCTAGCCTGGGAACCTCCATATGCCTCAGGTGTGGCCCTAAAAAGACAAAAAATTAAATTAAATTAAAAATAAACATTAGCCAAAGCGATTCATTTAAAACGGATCTTAGGAGTTCCCATCATGGCTCAATGGTTAACAAACACAGCTGGTATCCATGAGGAGACGGGTTTGATCCCTGGCCTTGCTCAGTGTGTTAAGGATCCAGCATTGCCATGAGCCATGGTGTAGGTCTCAGACGAGGCTCGGATCCCTTGTTGGCCAGGAGCTCCAGCTCTGATTCTACCCCTAGCCTGTGAACCTTCCTATGCCGCAAGTGCTATCCTAAAAAGACAAAATAAAGTAAAATAAAATGAATCTTAATTCATGTCAGCCCTCTCTGTTCACAAGCCTTAGAATAAAAGCTGGCATTCTTGCTATGATCTACAAAACTCCATATTATGTGCCATTCTGCAACCCCTCCCAGTTAACTCTCTGACTTCACCTCCTATCACTCTTTCCCTTGTTCATTCTGTTCCAACCAAACCAGCTTTCTTGCTTTTTTTCAAAAATGCCAGCATCCTGGTACCTCAGGGCCTTTCCCTTACTGTTTCTTCATTCTTCAATTTTCTTTCCCTATATTCTCACATAGCTAATGCCCTCCCTTCTCCATATCTTTATGTAAAAGCCATGCTCATTTTCTTGCCATCATATCTAAAATTCCAGCTCTCTAGTTTCATCTTTTGCTTCTTTCTTCTCTACTTTGTTTTTCTTCTTTAACTTTTAGTTAACATACTATATATTTACTTTAAAAAAAATTTTTATTATACTTGATTTAAATTGTTCTTTCAATTTCTGCAGTACAGCAAAGTGACCCAGTCATACATCTATACATACTCTTTCTTGTAATTACTTTTCATCATGTTCCATCACAAGTGATTGGACGTAACTCCCTGTGCTATATACATATACAGCAAGACCTCATTGTCTATTCATTCTAAACAGTTTGCATCTACTAACCCTGAACTCCCAGTCCATCCCATTCCCTCCCCTCCCTCTTGGCAGCCACAAATCTGCTATCCATGTTTGTGAGTCTGTTTCTGTCCTGTGGATAGATTCATCTGTGCCATATTTTAGATTCCACATGTAAGTGATATCATATGCTGTCTGTCTTTCTCTTTCTGACTTAACTTCACTAAGTATGAGAATCTCTAGTTCCATCCATGTTGCTCCATATGGCATTATCTTGTTCTTTTTTATGGCTGAACAGTATTCCGTTGTGTATATGTACCACATCTTCTTAATCCATTCATCCATTGATGGATGTTTAGGTTGTTTCCATGTCTTGACTATTGTGAATAGTGTTGCGGTGAAGGCAAGGGTACATGTGTCTTTTTGAGTGAAAGTTTTATCCAGATAGATGGCCAGGAGTGGGATTGCTGGATCATATGGTAGTTCTATGTTTAGTTTTCTGAGGAACCTCCATACTGTTTTCCATGATAGTTGTACCAATTTTCATTCCCCCCAGTAGTGTATTTTTTTTTATGGTTTCCTTTGCTATGCAAAAGCATGTAAGTTTGATTAGGTCCCATTGGTTTATTTTTTTCTCCACACCCTCTCTAGTATTTGTTATTTGTAGACTTATTAATGATGACCATTCTGACCAGTGTGAGGTAGTACCTCATTGTAGTTTTGATTTGCATTTCTTTAATAATTAGTCATGTCAAGCATCTTTTCATGTGCCTACTGACAACCTGTATGTCTTATTTGGAGAAATGTCTATTTAGGTCTTCTGCCCATTTTTCAATTGGGTTCTTTGTTTTTTTGCTATTGAGTTGCATGAGTTGTTTATATATTTCAGAAATTAAGCCCTTGTCTGTTGCATCATTTGCAACTATTTTCTCCCATTCCATAGGTTGTCTTTTTTTTTTTTTTTAATGGTTTCCTTTGCTGTGCAAAAGCATGTAAGTTTGATTAGGTCCCATTGGTTTATTTTTGTTTTTATTTCTATTACCTTGGGCGACTGACCTAAGAAAACATTTGTAAGGTTTATGTTAGAGAATGTTTTGCCTACATCCTCTTCTAGGAATTCTGTGGTGTCTTATGATTAAATCTTTAAGCCATTTTGAGTTTATTTTTGTGCATGGTATGAGCATGTTTTCTAGTTTCATTGATTTACGTGGAACTGTCCAGTTTCCCCAGTACTACTTGCTGAAGAGATTGTCTCTTTCCCATTTGATATTCTTGCCTCCTTTGTTGAAGAGTAATTGACCGTAGGTGTCTGGGGTTATTTCTGGGCTCCCTATTCTGTTCCATTGGTCTGTGTGTCTGTTTTTGTACTAGTACCAGCTGTCTTGGTTATTGCAGCTTTGTGATAATGTCTGACGTCTGGGAGAGTTGTGCCTCCCGCTTTTTTTTTTTTCCCCTAGGATTGCTTTGGCAATTCTGGGTCTTCTGTGGTTCCATATAAATTTTTGGATTGTTTGTTATAGTTCTGTGAAAAATGTCGTGGGTAATTTGATAGGGATCACATTGAATCTGTAGATTCTTTGGATAGTATGACCATTTTAGTGATATTAATTCTTCCAATCCAGGAACAGGGGATATCTTTCCATTTCTTTGAATCCTTTTTAATTTCCTTGATTAATGTTTTATAGTTCTCAACATATAAGTCTTTCACTTCCTTGGTCAGCTTTATTCCTAGGTATTTAAGTATTTTTTTTTATATTCCTTTTCCAATATTTCATTGTTTATATGCAGAAATACAACTGATTTCTGAATGTTCATCTTGTATCCTGCTATTTGCTGAATTCGTTGATGAGTTTGAGTAGTTTCTCTGGGGAGTCCTAAGTGTTTTCTATATATAGTGTCATGTCATCTGCATGGCGTGACAGTTTTACCTCTTCTCTTCCAATTTGGATACCTTTTATTTTCTTTTGTTTGTCGGATTGCTTCGGCTAGGACCTCCAATACTGTGTTGAATAAAAGTGGTGAGAGTGGGCATCCTTGTGTTGTTCTAGGTTTTAGTGGGAACACTTTGAGCTTTTCTTGGTTGAGTATTATATTGGCTGTGAGTTTGTCATAAATGGCTTTTATTATGTTGAGATGTGTTCCCTCTATACCCCCTTTGGTAAGAGTTTTTATTATAAATGGATGTCAAATTTCGTCAGGTGCTTTTCTGTGTCTATTGAGATGATCATGTGGTGTTTGACTTTTATTTGTTGTTGGATTTGGTTGGCTAAAATTTTGATGAGAATTTTTGCATCTATATTCATCAAAGATATTGGCCTATAGTTTTCTTTTTTGGTAATATCTTTGTCTGGTTTTGGTATTAGGATGATGGTGGCTTCATAGAATGTCTTTGGGGGGTGGTTCCTTCAGTCTTTTGGAAAAGTTTCCCAAGAAGGTAGGTATAAGTTGATCTTTGTACTTTTAGTAGATTCACCTGTGAAGCCAGCTGGTCCTGGACTTTTTTTTTTTTAACTTGTTTTTAGGGCTGCACCTCTGGCATATGGAAGTTCCCAGGCTAGGGGTCAAATCAGAGCTGCAGCTGCCGGCCTGCACCACAGCCATAGCAACGTAGGATCCCAGCCACATCTGTGACCTATACCACAGCTCACCACAACACCGGATCCCTAACCCACTGAGGCCAGGGATCAAACCCGCATCCTCACAGATACTAGTCAGATTCGTTTCCGCTGCACCACAATGGGAACTCCCTGGTCCTGGACTTTTGTTTGTAGGGAGTGTTTTTATTACATGTTCAATTTCATTTCTAGTGATAGTTCTGTTTAAATCATCTATTTCTTCTTGATTCGTTTTTGGTGGGCTGTTTATCTCTAGAAAGTTGTCCATTTCTTCTAGGCTTTCAAATTTGTTGGCATATAATTGTTCATACTATTCTCTTATGGTTTTTTACATTTCTCAGTATCCATTGAGATTTCTCCTTTTTCATTTCATATTTTGTTTATTTGGGTTTTTTCTGTCCTCTTTTTGGAGAGTCCAGCTAGAAATTTGTCAGTTTTGTTTGTCCTTTCAAAGAACTGGATCTTGGTTTTGATTTTTTTCTATTGTGTTTTTTTGTTTTGTTTGCGTTTTAGGGCTGCATATGGAAGTTCCCAGGCTAGGGGTCAAATCACAGCTACAGCTGCTGGCCTACACACAGCTCACAGCAACTCCAGATCCTTAATCCACGGAACAAGGCCAGGGATCAAACCCATGTCCTTACTGCTGAGCCACAATGGGAACTCCTTTTCTAATGTTTTTCAAATCTCTGTTTTATTGATTTTGTCTCTGATCTTTATGGTTTCCTTTCTTCTGCTGACTTTAGGTTTTGTTTGTTTTTTTTCTAATTCTTTTAGGTGGTAGGTTAAGTTGTTGATTTGAGATTTTTCTTCCTTTTTGAGGAAGGCTTGTGTTGCTCTGAACTTCCCTCTAAGAACTGCTTTTGCAGCTTCCCATAGATTTTGAATGGTTGTGTTTTCCTTGTCATTTGTCTCACAGTATTTTTTAATTTCCCTTTTGATTTCCTCATTGACCCATTGGTTTTTTAGTCGCATGTTGTTTAGTTTCCTTGTAGTTAGTTTTTTCTCATTTCTTTTCCTGTGGTTGATTTCTAATTTCATGCCAATGTAGTAAGAGAAAATGCTTGAAATAATTTCTGTACTCTCAAATTTGTTGAGTTTAGTTTTGTGTCCCAGTATGTGATCAGTCCTTGAGAATGTTCCATGTGCACTTGAAAAGAATGTATATTCTGATTTTTTTGGATGTGATGTCCTGAAAATATTAGGTCTGCTTTATTGTGTTACTTAGGCTCTCTGTTGCCTTATTGATTTTCTATCTAGAGGATCTGTCCAATGATGTGAGTAGGGTGTTAAAAATCTCCTGCTGTTATTGTATTCCCATCACTTTCTCCTTTTATGTCTGTTAATATTTGTTGTATGTATTTGGGTGCTCCTATATTAGGGGCATATATATTGACAAGTGTATATATCCTCTTCTTGAATCAATCCTTTTATCATTAAATAGTGTCCTTCTTTGTCTTTCTTTATGGGCTTTGCTTTAAAGTCATTTTGTCTGAGATGAGTATTGCAGCTCCCGCTTTCCTGTCATTTCTAGTCACATGAAATATCTTTTTCCATCCCCTCACTTTCATTGTATATGTGTCCTTTGCCTTAAGGTGAGTCTTATAGGCAGCATATTGTAGGCTGTTGTTTTTTTATCCAGTCTGGCATTCTGTGTTTTGATTAGAGCAGTCCATTGACATTTAAGTTAATTATTGATAAAAATGCATTTATTGCCATTTTACACCTTGTTTTCTAGTTGATTCTATGTTCCTCCCTTGTTCCTTTTGTTTTATGGTCAATGATTTCCTTTTTTTTTCTTTTTTTTTTTAATTTATTTATTTATTTATTTGTCTTTTGTCTTTTTGTCTTTTGTTGTTGTTGTTGTTGCTATTTCTTGGGCCGCTCCCGCAGCATATGGAGGTTCCCAGGCTAGGAGTTGAATCGGAGCTGTAGCCACCGGCCTACGCCAGAGGCACAGCAACGCAGGATCCGAGCCGTGTCTGCAACCTACACCACAGCTCACGGCAATGCCGGATCGTTAACCCACTGAGCAAGGGCAGGGACCGAACCCGCAACCTCATGGTTCCTAGTCGGATTCGTTAACCACTGTGCCACAACGGGAACTCCCAATGATTTCCTTTTATCTTATGCTTATATCCTCTTTTAACTCTTGTGAATGTATTTTTTGGTTTCGATTTGTGTTTGCCCTGTTTTTGAAGTATGTTAGTCCCTTGCTATATTAGCTTGCTTTAGCCTGATAGTCATCTAAGATCAAACACATTCTAAAAAAAAAAAAGTTAAATTTTCTTACTTTCCTTTCCCACATTTTATGATTTTGATGTCCTTTTTTACGTCTTCATGTTTATCCTTTTGCTGTTCCTTGTGTTTATTGTCATTTTTTTTCCCCTTTTAGATCTGTATATTGGCTTATTTAAGTGATTACTTTCCAGTTGTGATTTCCTCCATCCTGTGTCTTCTTACTTCCTTCCTATTTAGAGGAGACCTTTCAGTATTTCTTTTAGAATGGGTTTAGCATTGCTGTATTCTTTTAGTTTTTGTTTGTTGGAAAAAATTCTTTTTATTTTCCTTCTATTTTAAATGAAAATCTTGCTGATTAAAGTATTGTAGGCTGCACATTTTTGCTTTTTAAAACTTTGAATATATCTTGCCTATAATGTTTCTGTAGAGAAATCAGCTGATAGCCTTAGGGGGTTTTTATCTTGCTGTCTTTAGAATCCTTTCCTTTAACTTTTGCCATTTTTATTATAATATGTCTCAGTGTGGGTCTGTTTGGTTTCAACTTGTTTGGGGCCCTCTGTGCTTCCTGTACTGTGATAGCTGTTTCCTTTAGATTTGGAAGGTTTTCAGCCATAATTTCTTCAAATATATTTTCAATTATCTTTTCTTTTTCTTCACCTTCTGGAATACCTATTATGCATAGATTGGCCCGCTTTATATTATCTCTTATATTGCTTTCATGTTTTTTACTTGGTAATCTGCCTGCTGTCCTGATGGGTGCTTTCTATTATTCTGTCTTCCATGTCACTTATTCGTTCCTCTGCATTATTCATTCTGCTCCAGTGCCTTTAACTCAACTTGCAACTCTGCAAATGAATTTTCTAATTTTTCTTGGCTGCTCCTTATGTTTTCTAGTTCCTTTTTAAAGTAATCTGCATTACTCTTCATATCTGTTCTTAATTCCTTCATATTTGCTCTTAATTCCTTCATTATTTTGACTCTCTCCTTTTTGAACTCAGTGTCTGTTAGGCTGCAGAAGTCTGTTTTATTGTTGTCTCCTTCAGGGGAATTCTGTTCTTTTAACAGGGAATGGTTCCTGAGCATCTTCATTTTGCTTATATTTTTCTTATACTGTGAGTTTAGAGAAAACAACTACTGTAGTCTTAGAGGGCTATGCCCTTGGGTAGTTTGTGAGAGCTTACTTTGTGTGTGGCAGGGGCTGCTTGCAGTCTCTTTCCTCAGTGTGGGTGCAGGCTGTTATCTCCTTGATAGGAGGTGTGCCAGTGTAAGGACTACACTTGCTTCCAGGAAGGTGGAGGCAATGGGCAGGGGTAATAGCCAGTTCCTGGTTGCTAGACTTTTGACAGTGGTAAGGATTGGTGGGAAGGCGGCCAGGCTGCTCCTAGTTGCGGGGCCCTGGGAAGTGGCAGTGACCCTCAGGGAGGTGTAGGTGGCACCCAGAGCCTTTGGCAGCAGCAACATTAGGGCCTGTGTGTTCCCAGGAGAGTGAGAGCAAGGAGTGACACTCACTTGCAATGCCCTCCTCTGTGGTGACCCCAGAGGTGACTGGGGTCATAGGTGGTGCCTGTTCACAGAACCCTAGTGATGGTGGGCCACACCCAGCTCTGGAGTCTGAGATGCCTGTGTCACTTTGCCCCTGCCACCCACAGCCCACACAAGAGATGCCCCTCTATCCGAAAGCCCATGTGTGCACAGAGAAAGATATTCCTATAGGGGTCCTGCCCCTCCTCCTCTCACCCTGCCAACAATGGTGCCTTGCTTGTCCTATTGGCCTAAGCCTCCTCCCGTGCTTCCTCAGCTGTAGCACTCCACTCCCCATCCCATGGTGCACCACTCCCTAGCCCCTCAGGCTATTTCCACACAACCAAACCTAGTGCTGTCCCCGGAACTGATCTCCAAAGCCTGAGCCTCAGCGCCCAGCCTTCACCCAAGCATCTCAGTGTGTGGCGTCTGAGGGCAGTGATACCAGTGGTCTGTGTGGCTCTCTTTCTGTTGTGCCCTCCTTGGTCCAGCTGCTGTGCTTTTTTTCTCTGAGGACTTGTGGTTCCCCCTCCAGGACTGTGGCCTCCCAGGGTGTAGGTTCCTTTCCTCTTTCACAGCTCCCTCAGGAATGCTGGTCTCATCCTGATTCCTTCCTCTCTCTCTCATTCTCTTTCTCTTTTTCTTTTTTTTCTATCTAGTTATGTGAAGGGTTTCTTGCACTTTTTGGAGGGTTAAGGTCTTCTGCCAGAGTTCAGTGGATGTTCTGTGCCAGTCATTCTACATGTGGAAGGTTTTTTGTTTGTTTTTTGATGTGTTTGTGGGAGAAGGTGAATAGGTCTTATTCTTCCTCCATCTTGATCCCGCCCCCTTTTTTTTAATTAATTTTTTTTTATTGTGTCTCTTCTCCAATAAAATAAAAGCTTCATAAAGGGAGATATTTTTCTCTTGGTTTGTTCTCTGCTATAACATCAGGCCTAAAACAGTTTCAGCATATAGGAGGCTATTCACTGATTTATAATAAATTGCCCCAAACTTATGAGCTTAAAACATCTACTTACCTCATTTCTGTAGGTCAGAGGTCTAGGCAGGATATGGCTGAGTTCTTTGCTCAAGGTATCAAAGAGCTGAAATCAAGGTGTTGGCTGGCTGTGGTCTCATCTGCAGTCCAGGGTCCCCTACTAAGCCGCTTAAAGTTGTGAGCAGAATTTAGTTTCTTTCATTTATGGTACTGAGGTCCCCATTTGGTTAGCCCTTGGCTGGAGTAACTTGTTTCCTAAGGCTCCCCATAGTTTCTTACTATGTGGCCTCCATAGGAAGTTCACAGCAGTGTCTTTTGCTTTCTTCCATGCCAGCAGTCCATCTTTGTGTCTTTTAATTCTTGACTTCCTCCGTGTTTTGAGGCCTCCAGATTTAAAGAGTTCATGTGATTAGGCCTGATCCACCCAGATAATCTCCTTTTTGATTAGCTTTTCTCTTAAGTAGCATCAGGAATTCCCATCATGGCACAGCGGAAATGAATCCGGCTAGGAACCATGAGGTTGCAGGTTCAATCCTTGGCCTTGTTCAGTGGGTTAAGGATCTGGCGTTGCCATGAGCTGTGGTGTAGGTCGCAGACATGGCTCAGGTCTGGCATTGCTGTGGCTGTGGTGTAGGCTGGCAAATGTAGCTCCTATTAGACCCCTAGCCTGGGAATCTCCATCTGCTGAGGGTGCAGCCATAAAAAAGCAAAAAAAAAAAAAAAAAGAACAAACAAAAGAGATGAGTAGCATCAATAAGTGTTTATTGAATGAAGAACAACTATATTCTTATGGTCCGTGGTCTTCAACTGACAGAGAATTGGGATAGGAAAAAGAATATTACTAAAAATGCTAATATGCAGCAAAATTAAATACAGTCATTTAAAACTATGTAAAAGAAGTCATTTTGCTTCTAGGTAAATTGAATATGATGTTTCGTCTCTGAACCTATTTTTTGAAATTCTATAAAAATGTATCCATTGACCAAACAAGTCTGCTACCTAATAGAAATGCCTACACATGTTCACTGAGAATGCAAAATATTTTCAATTTGATGCATTGTTCATGTAGTCAAAAGCAGGAAATAGCCCAGATGTCCATCACTAGTAATAGGAGTAAGTTGTGGAATGCTCATGCAGCTTAGTCTAAATAACATTGAAAATGGGCTATAGTCATTTGCAGCAAACATGGTTGTATCTTACAGCCATATTGAACAAAAAGCTAGTTAAGGAGTTCTGTGGTGGCGTAGTGGTTAAGGATCCATCATTATCACTGCTGTGGGGCAGGTTTATTCCCTGGCCGAGGAATTTCTGCATGCCACAGGCTTGGCCAAAAAAAAAAAAAGGCAGCAGCAGCGGCTAGTTAAAAGAAAACATTCTAGGAGTTCCTATCCTGGCTCAGTGGAAACATATCCGACTAGGAACCTTGAGGTTGTGGGTTTGATCCCTGGCCTCGCTCAGTGTGTTAAGGATCCTGTGTTGCCGTGAGCTGTGGTGTAGGTCTCAGACACAGCTCAGATACTCTGTTGCTGTGGCTCCAATTAGACCTCTAGCCTGGGAACCTCCATGTGCTGTGGGTGCAGCCCTAAAAAGCAAAAACAAACAAAAAACATTCTATATGGCTCCATTTATGTAAGATTCAGAAACAGGTAATGTTCAACTATTATGTTGGAAGTCAGGAGAATAGTTATCTTTTGGGGGAACAAAAAGGGAAAGAGCCATGTGAGGAGGCATCTAGGAAGTTCATAATGTTCTTTCTTAAGTGGTGATTGTATGTGTGTGTTAACTGATAATTCATCAAGCTATACAATTTTGATGATTGTAAAGAACCATGTGAGGGGGCATCTAGGGAGTTTATAATGTTCTGTTGATAATTCATCGAGCTATGCAATTTTGACTAGTTCAATTTTCTATATGTATGTTACACTTTAGTGTTCTAAAGTCAAGAGGGTTTTGGGAAATAGAAAAATTTTTAATTTAGCATTTTAAGAAAGTACCTAATCACTTTTTTTTCTTTTTTTTTAAGGGCCAAACCTGCCGTATATGGAAGTTCCTGGCTAGGGGTCGAATCGGAACCATAGCTGCCAGCCTACGCCACAGCCACAGCAATGCTGTATCCAAGCCTTGTCTGCGACCTACACCCCGGCTCACAGCAACGCCAAATCCTTAAGCATTGAGCAAGGCCAGGGCTCAAACTCACATCCTCATGGATAAGCAGTCAGGCTTGTACTGCTGAGCCACAATGGGAACTTCCCTTAATCACTTTGAATTGAGCTTTCACCTGTATTGATTTAATAAAGATTAAAATAATCATGCGAATTGTTTTAAAAAGTTGTATATTTCTCATACCTAGTCGTGGTCTTTTAGTGCTTGATAAGTTCTGTAGGGAAATAGTGTTTCTGAAGTATATTTGTATTGATTCTGTCCTGCACAGTTAGACTTCTAATTCTTATTACATCTGTCTTCCTTTATTCTTACAGATGTGGAGAGATTATTCCCAAAAGAGAACAGTTTAATGACCTTTCCATTGACCTTCCTCGAAGGAAAAAGCCACTCCCTCCTCGTTCAATTCAAGATTCCCTTGATCTTTTCTTTAGGGTAAATAATATCTTCTGGTAATTTCATATAAGTAAATTTTATATATCATAGATAATTGTATTTGAAGTTGGTTTCTTTAAGTTAGAGTTTGGACATAATACTTGCAGGGGAAGCAAATGAGAAATTTATAAATAGTGTTTAAAAGCTCAATCCAATTTTAACCAATTATAGAAGAAAATGAATTATTCAAGTAGATTATTCGTGTAATTCAACAGCAAGTGTTTTAGACAGCCTTAGAAGCAGTTATTTGTAAACAAATATTAATTTGAAGTATATGAAGTGACATATGCTAAAATTTGATAATATGACTCAAAATTGGAGACACTGTATGTTAGTATACTAAGATCTGAGGAGTGAAAAAATATTCTTTGCTTCACCTTAGGTGTACCCTGTTAGAAACAAAAAGGGGGAGTCATGTTTATTCAAAGCTGTAGAGGTATAGATAAGTATTTGCTTGTGTGACATATATACTGTTACAGATTTTCAGAAAGTTTCTGAGACATAATTGGACCGGTTGTATAGCAGTCCTTGACAACCAATGGAAATTTACCAGGATCACTTTTTATCTCTACAATAGTAGTTCATGTTTTGTTGTTGGAAATGGGGCAGGGTTGTTGTCCTGATATTTAAAAAAAAACGAAAAATCTGTTTTTTAAATGATGAATATTCAGCTCCACCCAAAGATAAATACTCTGCTTTTCTTTTTGTTTTAATCATTCCTTACTATTCCTATTTTTATCATAGAATTTGAAGCTTTTCCTGTGTATCTTTACTCCCATTTTTTAAGGATTTCTTGTTTCAGTTTTCTCTAGGTAATGATATCCACCCCAAACTTTGGTCCTTTTAGAGCAGTTGTTCTTAGTGGGCTGTCACCAGAAGATTGAGTTCCATTATAAGAAAGGGGTAGAGTTACACCTAACTGACCAGGAACTCCGCCTAACCTGAAGGTGATCTTATCTCTGCTATGGCCAAATGTTAAAATCTGGATATACTCTTGGCAGTGGTTCTTGTGTATCCATGGGGAAAAGATTGAGAATCTGCTACTAGAGTTTAGTAACTGTCATAAATTGAGCTGTTTCCTTGGTAAAAATGGAAATCAGCAATTCTGAAATAGGGCATGATATTATAAGATAACTATTTTGAAGATTAGGTCTTAATTCAGTAAGGCTTGTGATCCTAGACACAAAATTTAAGGTGGTCAGAGTTGTCATTCCATGGAACTAGTATGACTAAAGAAATTAGCATTTAATGGGGCAGTGCTCATTCAACTTCATGCTTCTTTATTTTCCCCTCTTATCTTTTTACAGGCAGAAGAACTTGAGTATTCCTGTGAGAAGTGTGGTGGGAAATGTGCTCTTGTCAGACATAAATTTAACAGGCTACCCAGGTAAAATTATTCGGCTTTTCAGTTTTTTTTCTTTAAAGTATTTACAGATAATTACTCAATAAATGAGGCTAATCAGATGCAGTGGTAAAGAAAGTCAGCAAAGCTGAGACGTGAAGAGGGTAGTGAATAGGAAGGTCGAATCTCTTATATACAAGAGGAAGAGGATTTAGAATGTTGAAGAGAAGGAACTTGAGAGTTCCAAGAAGATGGCAGTGAGAGGATGGGGCTGGTGAGACTTCTTTTTTTTTTTTTTTTTTTGGTCTTTTGTCTTATTTAGGGCCACACCTGCGGCATATGGAGGTTCCTAGGCTAGGGGTCTAATCGGAGCTGTAGCCTCTGGCCTGTGCCACAACCACAGCCACAGCAACGCGGGATCCAAGCCACATCTGTGACCTACACCACAGCTTACAGCAACGCCAAATCCTTAACCCACGGAGCAAGGCGAGGGATTGAACCTGTGTCCTCATGGATGCTAGTCAGATTCGTTTCCGTTGAGCCACTAGGGGAACTTCTCATAAATTTTCAATTCAATAATGTGTAAAAGTTACAATTTGTTGTGCTGTAGTCTCCCTCTCTTATCCCAGACCTTCAGTAAAAATCTACTACACACACACACACACACACACACACGTAAAGTAATTTTTTCAATTTTTGCATTTCTTTATTCAGAGGATTTTATAAATTGGTAAGTTTCCTGTAGTCATAAGAATTCTAAAGAATGAAATTAAGTTATATTGTATTAGCTCTGTATAAACAAACATAAAACCAAGCCAGTTAGAAAAATTATGATGTGATTATAGAACAACTTTTAGTTTGTTTCCAAGAATAGATCTCAACCGCAAACAAGGTTATTATTAACATTAAATATTTATATGGCACTTTGCCTGCAGAGTGTTTTGCTTTCTTTTAGTAGGGTGTAGAGTTTCTGGAACTTAGCCCCTAGAGACTAGTTCTTTTTATTTTATTTTACTTTATTTGTTTTGGCTCCATCTGTGGCATGTGGAAGTTACAAGCCAGGAATCGAACCTACACCATAGCAGTGACCCAAACCACAGCAGTGACAATGCCAGATCCTTAACACACCAGGCCACCAGGGATCTCCAAAAGTGAATGTCTTTTAAAGAACGGGGCTTTTGAAATCATAGCAATATTATCATGTTGACCATGGTCTGTATTTTTTATTTAATAAGAGACTTGTTCTTTCCTATTTGTAAATGTTTTAAAGCAGGAGGGTGGGGGGAATAATGCTTAAGGAAAGGCTTAATTGTTGTAAGCTGTCACTGAGGAAACTAGTATACAGTTAAAAGTACTTGTTTGACCTAGCAAGTTGAATGTCTGTTCCCTTTCCCATGGTCTAGCTATTTGGTCTTTCAAATGGGGGAAAAAAAAATACTGAGAGGAATTTTCTCTTTGGTTTTCCTTTTTTTTCTGGTAGGACACATGTTAAAGGTTAGTTTATTCCAAACGCACATGAAATAGAAGCTTTCGTATCATAAATCCTGATTACTGGACTTGCTCTGTTTTTGTTCATTTCAATATTAAGCCAGTCTACTTTTATTCTTGAAGGGTCTGGTATCTTTATCAGATATGTTCATTTTTAGGCTACCTCATCTTAACAGACAAGTGATTTTGACTGTTTCATATTACCTTTTGTTTTGGGAGGGATCATTTGAAAATTTAGTCACTATATTTGACATCTGACATTCATTTTAGTCTCCTTACATCAGGTGGATCCTTGTGTTCTCTCAAGTTGTTATGAATTTGAAGGGTAGGAATTTTAGCATACATTCTGAAGAGAAATATAATAGATAACTTTAGTTTACAGATTTTTGAGTTCGTGGTTTCTGTGATGAAGGTATATACGGTAAGAAAGGAAACAGTTTTCCATAAATCAGACATTATTTTTGCTTAGAATTGAGGTTTATTCCCATAAGAGTTCTGAAATTCAGTTTTTAAAATGTTCTTGTGGGTTGTGAAATGTGTTTACACCATGAGGCAGAGATTGTGTTATGTATTAGAGGTGAAAAGGATACTATAATAGTACCTTGTGTTTCTACGGAGCTAAAAGCCTTCTCAGACCCACAAACCAGATTGGGCATGTGCATTTTATAGAACTTTTTCCTAAGTGGAGAAAAAAGGGTTTTTTTATTTCTCTCTTTCTCCAGAGAAAGTGCTACTGAAATAAGAACAGTTCATGTCATAAGTCATCTTGAAAAAATTAATATTCATCATCAAACATAAGGGCTGTTTAACACTTTAAATTACCATTTGTGGTTATATAACACTCATTTTTTTGGTAAATCATGTAACATTAAAGTAAATAATTTAAGGATTGGACCCAGTATCAATACTATATATTTTTTTAATTTTTAAAAAGTATTTATTTATTTATTTATTTTTAGGATCACACCCACGGCATATGGAGGTTCCCAGGCTAAGGATCAAATCGGAGCTACCGCTGCTGGCCTACACCGCAGCCACAGCAACACCAGATCCGAGCCACATCTGCAGCCCACACCACAGCTCACGGCAACACCAGATCCTTAACCCACTAACCAAGGCCAGGGATTGAACCTGCAACCTCATGGTTCCTAGTCAGATTCGTTTCTGCTGTGCCACATCAGGAACTCCCTACCAGTATTTTTTAAACTTTAGTTTTCTTATCTGATATGTTTTATTTGATTTTTTTTTTCTTGGAACAGTATTTTACCCCAACTTCATTAATCCACCCAATGTCTATGTTTTATATCCTTAAAGCCTAGCACAGTGCCTACAACATGGCAGGTATTCAGTAAATGTTCTTTGACAGATCTTTACTTTGGCCTAATGTATTCTTTAAATCAAAAGCTCCCTGACTTGTTCAGGTACAGTGATCTCTTTTTACCTGTAAGAGAGCTCCCCCTGTTGTATATGAACTAGTAATGTCACCATCTCGTTTTTCAGGATCCTCATTCTTCATTTGAAACGATACAGCTTCAATGTTGCTCTCTCACTTAACAACAAGATTGGGCAACAAGTCATCATTCCAAGATACCTGACCCTGTCATCTCATTGCACTGAAAATACAAAACCACCCTTCAACCTTGGTTGGAGTGCACAGATGGCAATGTAAGTCCTTGAGAATTTTACTTTCCTTTTTGAAGTAGGAAGGCTTTTAGTATCTGATCAAAAAAATGACTAAACTAGATGACATGACTTCAGCTAAAATTAGACCAAGAAGGAGATTTTTTTTTTTTTTTGTCTTTTCTTTTGTCCTTTTCCAGGGCCACACCTGCAGCATATGGAGGTTCCCAGGCTAGCCACCAGCCCACACCAGAGCCACAGCAACGTGGGATCCGAGCCTCATCTTCGACCTACACCACGGCTCACAGCAGTGCCAGATCCTTAAGCCACTGAACAAGGCCAGGGATCGAACCCACAACCTTACAGTTCCCAGTTGGATTTGTAAACCACTGAGCCACGACAGGAACTCCCAAGAAGGAGATTTTAATTTTGCTTTATTTTGGGATTTTATGCTAGATTACTACCTGATTTAAGTAATTGAATAAAACACTTAAACAGAAATTTTCAACATACCTTAATTGCCTTTCATGAGAAGTTACCTTTTTAGGGAATGCTCTTTACTCTTTTAGACCTCTAGAAGACAGTTTGATACATTTTGGGAATACAAACAAAATTTGCATGATGGTAAGAGTCCACCTGACACTGAAAATACTGACTCCTGTGTTTACTCCCTAGAAGTTCCATTTAGCAAATCTGATATAGGGCTGAGGAATCAATATTTAACATATACCTTTGCTGACTCTTTGGGATATGCAGACTTGAGACAGAGAATATTATACTGGGGCCTCCAAAATAGATGGTGTTTTCATAAATGTATTAAGACTTCTGTAAATGTTGTTCTTTCTTCTTCATACTTGTCTTACTTTGGAGCCTTATATTGTAGTTCATTTTTATACTTAAACCCTAGTTTGGTAGAATTACGAAGTTCTAGAACTTTAGAGGTTAAAGAGATTTTAGAGATTTTTGTCTAAATTCTTAATTTTACAGAGGTAGTCCAAAAGATTAAATGATTTTCTTAAACTTACCGTTAGTAACTGGAAGACAGGTCCTTTTGCTGAAATGGAATAATGAACATTTCAGAAAGTGATTGGGAGTTCCTGCCATGTGTGGCACAGCAGAAAACGAATCGGACTGGTATCCATGAGGATGTGGGTTCGATCCCTGGCCTCGCTCAGTGGGTCGGGGATCTGGCGTTGCTGTGAACTGTGGTGTAGGTCGCAGACGTGGCTCAGATCCTGGGTTGCTGTTGCTGTGGCATAGGCCCACAGCTGTGCCTCCGATTTGACCCCTAGCCTGGGAACTTCCATATGCCACGAGTGCAGCCCTCAAAACCAAAAAAAGAGAAAGAAAGTGAATGAACGTCTGCTAATATGAATTGATGCAGTTTTATAAAATTAGGTCCCCTTGGATTAATAATCAAAATATTTTACTACATCATGTAAGTTTACACTAAAGGCCTCAACAGGTCAATAACAGCATGTTCACAGATTCAGTATTTCTGGCTTTCTCTCATGGCCTTTCTTGAGAATGGATGTTTTTCGTTGATGCAGACTGCCCTCTGCTGGTGGAGCTAGTACTCTTTCTGGCAGTGGTGTTACATCAAACCATCATCCAAGGCTCTTTTATTTAATAGCTCTACAATTTAATAGCTTTAAGACTTTGGACAAATTCCTTGACCTGTCCTTTGGGAAAATAACAGGGTGGTTGTGAACATTAAATGAGGTGTAATACACATGAGTTATTATTTCAGTGCCTGACATCTAGTAAGTCCTCAATAAATGAGAGCTATTATTTTATTGCTTAAAAGTAAAGAACTGAGGCAAGAGAATTTTTCCCAAGTTGTTCTTTTCATATGCATTTCATTTCCAGTGTTTACTTAGATCATTAGATAAGAGAGAGAACCTAGAGAATGTATTTTGTTTTTTCTTTTGGCCTCTATTGCTAGTAAAAATATTATCATTGTTAACTTTTCAAGAGGACATACAAGGGACTGTACTACAGAAGAAATCATTTATGAGTCAAATATTTTTCTTTAGTAATGTAATTGTATACATTATATATTTTCTAATTTTCTAATAGTTCTAGACCATTGAAAGCCTCTCAAATGGTGAATTCCTGCATCACCAGCCCTTCTACACCTTCAAAGTGAGTTATATTTCTTGTGTACCCAAAATTTGTATTTTTAAGGATTTGGCTTACCCTGATTTTCAAGATTATCCCCTTCCCTTTTCCTGTTGTTCCTCTTTTTGCATGATAACTGCTCTACATTACTATACTTGGATCTGCTTTAACTGTAATCTAGGGTATGTCAAGTTTTTTAACAGTGAAGCAAGTTCAGATGTTCCTCTCAAAATTTTGTTTTAAAACTTCCTAAATCATCTGTTAATATGTAATATTTTCATCCTACAACTCTAGAAATTGATGACGAAGGATTTTAAGGATTGATTCTTGAAATAGACACATGGAGATCCCAAACTATCTTTTCAACCAGTTGCCAGCCTGTGTGGAACTTCTTTTCTTAGACACTGAACTGGAACTATTCCGAAAGGGGACGGGAAAACAAATCCACACTAGAAATGTAGCTATTCTACAAATGTTTTACGGTTTTTGCTTAAGACCAAAAGTTTGTCCAAGAAGGAAACAAATACTTTTTTTAAATATGCCTCCTCTATGATTTGATTAGAACCACAGTTCCTGATTAGACATTTCTAAATGACTTGGTTGTCATTTGTCTTTAAAATTAGTTTTTCTAAAAATTTAATGTCCCAAAGTACTTTTAGAAAAGAGAGACTTTTGTTGTTTAAGGGCTCTTGGGGGGCTTTTATAACCATAAAGTGACATTTGGGAACTGCTATTTTCTTTTCCTCCTGTTAATTATTTTTCAGTGCAATTAAAACCAGATGACTAACTGACTAGAAATCTGAAATGGTACCGATATGAATACTCTTGCCCGTTCTCAAGATACAAATGAGCAATACCACTTGGCTGCTTAGAAAGTGAGCAAGTGATGCATTTACAGGATGAATATTTTTCCTTACTACAGGCAAGCTGCCTTCTGTGAATATAGTAACTATTAATGGAATGCACTCTTTTATGTACCAAATCACTATAGTTTCAAGAAAGAGATGGTTTCATTGGGCATCATTATACTTGGCATGGTCATCTGTTCTCCAGGGTCTTCTGGTATGAGAATTTAAGAATCGGTCAATAAGGGATTATTAGGCCCTAGAAGACCTGTCATGCCGATCAAACTTAAAAGAGGCTGAGTTATAAACCAGACCATTGGTTCTTCTTTAACGTCCTTCGTCACATTCGACCCTGGTATATTAGTAGCCAGGTGTCACCTTCCTTCAGTGAAGTATTTACATGGCTAAATAAATATGTTCAGTTTTGCTTGGTGACCATGAAATCAGAAATGAAGAATCAAGATGGCTAATTGGCTATTTCTAAGTTTATACTAAAAACCCTTTTGAACACACAGTGGGAGGCTATTCACGTGTTCAGGCTGAAGTGCAGTGGTATCCTGGCTGCTCTCAGCCAAAGACTATAGTTGGAGTTATCGCTGACCACTTGCCTCTTTTCTTTGATCTACATTGCTGTGCAGTCCTTCTTGGTTTCCATCGTGACCTCTTTTTTCTTGGTACCATCATTCTATATGTTTATTTATAGTTTTGACATTTAGATTAATTGTATTTATCCACTTTCCATTTACTTTTTTTTTTTTAGTATTAGCATATGAATTTATGTTAACCTCCACCAAGAAAGTTTGTGCTTTTTGACCTTTACCATTTTTTTCCTTTAGTTTATTTTCAGCTCACGTAGAAGACATCACAGTAACACCTTACTTATCTGGTATCATTGAAGAATAATATTTGATATTCCAAGTAATGAATATTTCTATAACTAAAGCTCACCTTTTTAAACATTGCTTTTTTAATTTTAATCTTAAAGTCTTTTAAACATCTTAGATGGTTATTATCTCTGTGACCTTACAGAATTCCTTATATTGTTAAATAAAATACACTGAAGATAATTTAAATATATTTTAATGACTTAGAATCAGCTTAATGAATATCACTTATTACTCTGTATTTTAATATGATAATGCCTGCAGAGGTTCTTAATTCTTACAAGACATTTTACATTAAATTACCTTATAGTTCTTTATTGCCCTTTTTTGGTTATTCTCTCTCATTTCTTAGCTCTCATTTCTTGATGAACTTCCTACATTATTTTATACACCATTTCCTGGGAAAGAAGGGTCCCTGTCTAAAGAGTAAAGTGTGTGGAGCTTTGAAACTGCTGCCTTCCTCAGAAGCTTTTTTTCTTACTTTTGAATCTCTGTATTCTAGAAGGTAGAAGTTGCCGGAAGTCTGACCTACATATAATTGGATAAGTGGAATGTTACTGTTAATTTCAAAATACATAGATCAGAATTTTAAAGAGCAAAAATTAGTCCTCATACACTCTGTTGTCAAAAACATGTATTCATTGTTATGTCTGCATGCATTCAGTAGAGTACTTGCTTTATAAAGACAATAACAAAACTTCTTTGGAGTTGTTCATTAAAAGAAAAAAGGCACAAAGTGATTGGTTTACTGATACTATATAATAGCCTAAGAGTTGTCTAATTTTCAAAGCATGACTCTTTTGGAGTAGAGCAAAGGTAATGCTTAAATAAATCTCTTTTGATACATCTTTTTTTTTCTCTGTTAAATCATTCTCCATAAAGGAAAAGCTTTTTGTCTTCTTATTTTGGTATTTATACTTTAAAATAATAAAAAGGACAAGTGTTTATTTATCAGGCTTATATAGGGTTCTTTTGTTTGTTTGTTTTTCTTAAATTACAGGAATTTCACCTTCAAATCCAAGAGCTCCTTGGCTTTATCCCTTGATTCAGACAGTGAGGATGAGTTGAAACGCTCTGTGGCCCTTAGCCAGAGACTTTGTGAAATATCAAGCAGTGAACAGCAGCAGGAAGACCTGGAAAAGGTAAGTAATTTCTCATCAAAATATCTGACTGCCCAAATAAATGCCTTTCGTTACCATGATCAGCAAACTTAATACATACATGAGATAAATTATAAACGTAATGAATCTGTTCATACGCTAGTTTTAAAGAGTGTGCTTTTTGTAGCTGCAAACCAGCCTGTTTAAAGATGGATTCAGACTTTTTTAAAATTGAGGTATAATTAATTGACACATAATACCATATTAGTTTCAGGAGTTCCCGTCGTGGCTCAGTGGCTAACGAATCCGACTAGGAATCATGAGGTTGAGGGTTCGATCCCTGGCCTTGCTCAGTGGGTTAAGGATCCGGTGTTGCCGTGAGCTGTGGTGTAGGTTGCAGACACGGCTCGGATCCTGCGTTGCTGAGCCTCTGGCATAAACCGGTGGCTACAGCTCCGATTCAGCCCCCAGCCTGGGAACCTCCATATGCCATGGGAGCAGCCCAAGAAATGGCAAAAAGACAAAAAAAAAAAAATCATATTAGTTTCAAGTGTACAACACGATACAGTATTTGTATATATCACAAGATGATCACCACAATAAGTCTGCTTAACATTATCACCATACATAGTTATCAAAAAAATTGTTTTTTCTTAGGAATGAGGACTTTTCCAATCTACTCTCAGCAGCTTTCAGATATGCAGTATAGTATTATTGTCACCATGATGTACATTACATACCTATGACTTATTTATAACTGGAAGTTTGTACCTTTTTGCCCCCTCACCCTTTTCATTCACTCCTCAGCCCCTGCCTCTGGCAACTACTAATCTGTTCTTTGTGCCTATGAACTGAGTTTTTTTATTTGTTTGTTTTTTAGATTCCACATGTAAGTGAAATCATAGAGTATTTGTCTTTCTCTGTATATATATAATTTATTATCCTCAAGATTCTTTCATACTGTCACAAATGGCAAGATTTTGTTCTTTTTTACGGCTAAATAATGTTCCATTGTGTCTGTGTGTATATGTACACACACGCACGCCCCTCTTCTTTATACATTTATCCATCAGTAGATACTTAGGTTGTTTCCAGGATTGAGACTTGGAAAAAATGAAAGTTGTTGTGCATAACCTACTTTTTTTCCTGTTAACCTTCAGAGCTACTTTTACGTATTCGACCTCAAATAATTTGCTTTATTTTGATACTAATTATTAATATGAGGGAATCATAGTAAATGTTTTATATCAGCAGGCCAACCAGATAATCTAAAAGTTTAAGTAATGAGAATGAAGGTACAACTGTATCATATTCTATCTTGATATGTAATGATAGTTAATATTTTGAAGATTTAAGCATTTCTAGGAATTTGTGTCATCTCCTGTAACTGATTTTAAACCTCCATTTTGATCAGATAACATAATTATGTTAGTAGTTATTTTTTGTTCGGGCTGTTTCCTATCTTTCAAACTAGAGGTAGTTTGTGGTTATTTACCTTGAATAAGAAATAACAGAAAGTCAGAAATTCTCCCAGAAATGAGGGAAAGTTATTCAGAAAATAACTTCTGAATGTTTACATAATCTTAATATAGTCTTTATTTTTCTTATTTATTAAAAAAAGTTCTCAGGAGTTCCCATCATGGCACAGTGGAAACAAATCTGACTAGGAACCATGAGGTTGCAGGCTTGATCCCTGGCCTTGCTCAGTGTTAACCCCGGCGTCGCCCAGGACCTGTGGTGTAGGTTGCAGACACGGCTCGGAGCTGGCGTTTCTGTGGCTCTGGCATAGGCTGGCAGCTGTAGCTCCGGTTAGACCCCTACCCTGTGAACCTCCATATGCTGAGGGTGTGGCCCTAAAAAAAAAGACACACACACACTCACACCCCAAAAAAAAGTTCTCAAGGAGTTCCCATTGTGGCTTAGTGGTAATGAAGCCGACTAGTATCCATGAGGACACAGGTTTAATCCGCAGTCTCACTCAGTGGGTTAAGGATCCAATGTTGCCGTGAGCTGCAGTGTAGCTTGCAGGTACAGCTCAGATCTGGCATTGGTGTGGCTGTGATGTCAGCTGGCAGCTGCAATGCCAATTCAGCCCCTAGCCTGGGAGCTTCTCTATGCCACAGGTGCGGCCCTAAAAAAGAAAAGGGAAAAAAAAAAGGAGAAACTTTTTAAAAATAAAATAGGGAGAAGGATCAAGATGGCAGAGGAGTAAGACGTTGTGCTCACCTTTCTCTCACAAATACATCAAAAAAGCACACCTATATGTAGAACAATTCGCACAGAACATCTACTAAACGCTGGCAAAAGAACTTAAACTTAAAAAAAGGGCGAGAGGAGTTCCCGTCGTGGCGCAGTGGTTAACGAATCCGACTAGGAACCATGAGGTTGCGGGTTCAGTCCCTGCCCTTGCTCAGTGGGTTAACGACCCGGCGTTGCCGTGAGCTGTGGTGTAGGTCGCAGACGCGGCTCGGATCCCGCGTTGCTATGGCTCTGGCGTAGGCGGGTGGCTACAGCTCCGATTCAACCCCTAGCCTGGGAACCTCCATATGCCGCGGGAGCGGCCCAAGAAATAGCAACAACAACAACAACAACAAAAAAAAAAGACAAAAAAAAGGGGGGGGGGCGAGAAACCCTCCGCATAACTGGGTAGAACCAAAAAAAAAAATAGAAATGAAATAAACATGTCGCTTAAACTTTAAGATTGCTGTATTTGTAGGCATTCTGATTTCCTCTAAAAGCTATTCTCTTCCTTAGGATTCAAAATCATGCAAACTAGAACCTGATAAGTCTGAACTAGAAAACTCAGGATTTGACGCAATGAGTGAAGAAGAGCTTCTAGCAGCTGTTTTAGAGATAAGTAAAAGAGAAGCTTCACCATCTCCGAGTCATGAAGATGATGATAAACCAACCAGCAGCCCTGATACTGGGTTTGCTGAAGATGATATTCAAGAAATGCCTGAAAATCCAGACCCTATGGAAACCGAGAAGCCGAAAACAATCACAGAGCCTGGTAAGTTTAATGAAAATAAATATCTATAAAACAAGGCACAACTGCATTCCAAAGCTTTATACTAACAAATGACATCTACATAATGGGAGATGAGAGGTATGTGAAACAGAGCTAATGGTATTTTTGTGCTTTTTTTTTTTTTAAACAGTTTAAAAAATGAGAGGCAGATATTGTGAGTAGTATCCAGAGGTTAGTGTTAAAGTATGCCATGTCCCTTTAGGTGTACATCAAAAGAAAAGCTAGTATTCATGTCCGTTTAAAAAATGGGTCACTTTTCTCTTACCACTGCTGTCTCAGAAATTCATGTAATTCTTCATTTTTTTTAATATCTGAACTTACACCAAGTTTTAGTGTATAAATAATTCAAGTTCTCCACTGAACTTAGACCACTGAACAAACTGAGCAGGTCTTGAGCCTCTAGTCTTAGCTATACCACTTTTTATTTATGAATTTCTAAATGGTAATTGAACCTCTTTGATACTCAATTTTCTTATCTCTGTATGGGGATCTGCCAGACATACTTCAGGTGGTTGTGAGTAGAATGTTAGGAGTTCCTGCTGTGGCAAAGTGGATTAATCATCTGGCTTGTCTCTGCGGAGGCAAGTTTAATTCCCAGCTCGATGCAGTGGGTTAAGGATCTGTTGTTGCTGCAGCTGTGGTATAAGTCACAGCTCCAGTTTGGATACTGTCCTGGTCCGGGAACTTCCATATGGTATAGGGGCTGAAAGAGAAAAAAAAAATGCTAGATAGTGTACACATATTATGTAAAGTGCGCTGCAGAAGCTGTCACTGCAGACAACAGCGCTGAGTCTCCTTGTCTTGCATGATGAATGTTTTAAGATTTTTAAGTAAAAAATGTTCACTCCCTCTTCCTGTGAACAACTCTCATTTTTTTCACCTGATATCATTATCTGTGTTTAGGAAGCTAGGTAATGTGTTTCAGTATATCAAGCCTAGGATTTTGAGGATGAAGAGAATAGTATGTAAATCACAAAATTATTTTGTATATTCTTGGGGTTGTTAGGACCTCATCACTTGTGGTTTTTTTTTTTTTTTGTCTTTTGTTGTTGTTGTTGTTGTTGCTATTTCTTGGGCCGCTCCTGCGGCATATGGAGGTTCCCAGGCTAGGGGTTGAATCGGAACTGTAGCCACCGGCCTACGCCAGAGGCACAGCAACGCAGGATCCGAGCCATGTCTGCAACCTACACCACAGCTCATGGCAACGCCGGGTCGTTAACCCACTGAGCAAGGGCAGGGACCGAACCTGCAACCTCATGGTTCCTAGTCAGATTCGTTAACCACTGCGCCACGACGGGAACTCCCTCATCAGTTTTGAATTATTTTATGTGCAAATAAAATAAGAATTAGTATATCTTTTTTTTGGTCTTTTTAGGGCTGCTCCCGAGGCACATGGAGGTTCCTAGGCCAGGGTGCAGTTGGAGCCACAGATGTCAGCCAATGCCACAGCCGAAGCAACGCCAGATCCAAGCCATGTCTGCAACCTACAACACAGCTCATGGCAATGCCGGATCCTCAACCCACTGAGCGAGGCCAGGGTTTGAACCTACAACCTCATGGTTCCTAGTCAGACTCGTTTCTGCTGTGCCACAATGGAAACTCCGATATCCTCAATTTAATTGGAAACAAAAAGCTGATGATTTGGTGAGGGGTGGTTCTCTGGAGCATTTTATTGGACACTTGGGTGCTGGGATTGCAAAGTCAATGTAGTCTTTCAAAGGAGACTTTACAAAACTGTTTTGCTTGGCTTTTGCCAGGATTCCAGTGATAAAAAGCTGATGATTTTTGTATATAGTTGTTTCTTTTTTTAAACTTTTTTTAACCTCTTGATGGAAGTATCCTTATGAAGTCCTTTTTCCTTATTAAACTTATAATCACTGCCCATGGATATCATTGGTTAATATTAGTGCCTTTTGTCCCTTGCCTATTTATTTCCTGCTTTCAGCTCTTCGTTCCAGTTCTTTGCTTAGTCCTTCATCTCCCTAAAATTAACAAAGGAGGTTATTTTCTGTATTTCTAGATTATCTATGCCAGTGGTGGAAAACACTAAGGTTATTCAAATCATTAAGAATCATGGGTTGTTAACTCTCCCAGACTTCAGGCAATACTGCAAAGCTACAGTAATCAAAACAGTATGATATGGTACAAAAACAGACATACAAATCAATGGAACAGAATAGAGAGCCCAGAAATAAACCCACGTACCTGTGGTCAGTTAATCTTCAATAGGGAGGCAAGAATATAAAGTGGGAAATAGTCTTTTTAGCAAGTGGTAGCTGGGAGAGTTGGATAGCTATATGTAAATCAGTGAAGTTAGAATACAACCTCACACCATGCACCAAAATAAACTCAAAATAGCTTAAAAATTTAAACATAAGCTGTGACACCAGGAGTTCTGTCATGGTGCAGGGAAAATGAATCTGACTAGGAACCATGAGATTTCGGGTTTGATCCCTGGCCTCGGTCAGTGGGTTAAGGATCTGGCGTTGCCATGAGCTGTCGTGTTGGTTGCAGATGATACCCTGAGGCTGTGATCAGAGGCCAACAGCTACAGCTCCAATTCGACCCCCAGCTGGGGACTTCTTTATGCCTCAGGTACAGTCCTAAAAATGCAAAAGAAAAAAATAGTAAGTGTGTGTGTATAGCCTAGTCACTTGTTGTGCAGCAGAGATTAGCACAACATTGTAAATCAGATATACTTTAATTTAAAAGAGAATCACAGGTTATCAAAATATTAATGACTAGCCACTTTGGGAAGAGCAAACTTGTTATAGATACTTTATATCCTTACAGAAGATCTATTCTTTAGCCGCCGTCTTCCTCGCTTCGATGCATGCCATTGTTATATTTCTTGTTTCTTTTAATCTTACCATTCAGTTCACTTTCTTACTGTAACTAAAACTAAAAACATTACAATTCTTTTTTTTAACTTATGCAAAATATTGATCTAAAAGTGGAGATGAGTATAATGAACCTTCTGTCTTGTACTCATTATCAACAATAAGCCATTCTTGTTTCATCTGTATCTTTTCCACTGCATCCCCTGGATTATTTAGAAGTGAATCCCAGATATTAGATCACTCCATCAGTAAAGATTTCAGTATCACTAAAAAATAAGAACTCTGTTTAAAAACATTCTCAATATCATTATTGTACTTTAAAAATTAATAATTCTGAAAAATGATCAAACCCTTCATAAGATTTTTATTACAAAAATTTCAAATCCGAGAAAAGTTGGAAAATAAAACAATGATGAACCCTTTACCTAATTCATTAGGATTTTGTCACGTTTGCTTTCCCTTTCCTTCCATGCCCCCCCACCACATGTATATGTGTAGTTGTGCAGCAGTTTCCCCAAAATTATAGCCTTAAAATATCAATAATTGTAATATCTTATAATTCTGTGTATTGCCTTGTTTTAGCTGGTAGTTTGTCTGCTCCATGTCATGTCGGCTGGGGTTTCACTGGGCTACAACTTCCACCTTGGCACTTTGGTTGTGTTGGTTAGAAGGATCAGCTGGGATGGCTAGATATCCTTTCAATTCTTCTAGTCCCCTCTCCCTGACCATCTCCCCCAACCTTCTTTTCATCTTGTAATCTCTCTCTCTCTCTTTTTTGGTCTTTTTAGGGCCGTACCCGCAGCATATGGAAGTTCCCAGGCTAAGAATCAAATCAGAGCTGTAGCCTCTGGCCTACACCACCACCACAGCAATGAGGGATCCGATCTGCATCTGCAATATACACACACCAGAGCTCACAACAACGCTGGATCCTTAATCCACCAGCGAGACCAGGGATCTAACCTGCGTCCTCATGGATGCTAGTCAGATTCGTTTCCACTGAGCCACAACCAGAATTCTCTCATCTTTTAATCTCTTTATGTAATCTCAGGGCCTCTCCATTTCCATGTTGTCTCTCTAGCATGGTAGCCAAGCTTCTTACGTAATAGCTCAGGGCTCTCAAAAGTGCAAAAGAGGCAGCTGCTAGGCCTTCTTAATGTATGGGCTCAAAATTAGGACAGTCAGTTCCACCACATTTTACTGATTAAGGTACTCACAGGATCTGCCCATATTCACTGTGAGATGGACTGCACAGAGTTAGAATACCTGAAGGCCTGGTTCATTGGAGGCCATCTTTAGAGATTGCACACATACACATGCATACATTCTTTGTTTTTGTTTTTTTATTTTTATTTTTTTGTCTTTTTAGGGCTGCACTCATGGCATATGGAGATTCCCAGGCTAGGGGTCCAATTGGAGCTGTAGCCGCTGGCCTACGCCACAGCCACAACGCCAGATCCGAGCCGTGTCTGCAGCCTACGCCACAGCTCATGGCAATGCCAAATCCTTAACCCATTGAGCGAGGCCAGGGATCAAACCTGCATCCTCATGGATGCTTGTCAGGTTCGTTAACAGCTGAGCCACAACAGGAACTCCCACTCTTTCTTTTTTTAGTGGGACTCAAATTGCGGGTGACACTTCACCCTAAAACACTTAAGTCTGACTTTCCTAAGTATGTGGAAATTTTCTTAATATAACAATTATCAGGAGCTTGGATCTGGTATTGCTGTAGCTGTGGCATAGGCCAGCAGCTGTAGCTCCTATATGACCCCTAGCCTGGGAACCTCCATATGCCGTGGCCCTAAAAAGAAAAAAAAAAAAAAAAAAAAAATTATCATACTTAAGAATACTAACAGTAATTCCATATATACTTCTAATATAGAGCCCACATACACATTTCCCCAATGTCGCCAACATACTTTTTTTTTTTTTACTTTTTTTAAACTCTAGAACCCAAAGCTTAATTGCCCTACTGTTCTTTAAGTATAAGTTGTGTTTTTCCCACTCCCTAAAACTTCAGAGCGTAGAAATGGAATCGGTTTTCTCCTTGTTGCCTGTTGCCATTTCCAACTGCTTTGTTTCTTTTCATCCTGTGAAAATCCAAGCTCTTTTGAAATACAGACTTTACCACCTATTATCTCTGTAGCTTGTCTTACCTTCCAGTCGCTCCATTCCCATTAGCATTCTTAGGGCCTTCAACATCCTCATAAATGATCCTTTCAACAGCCTGGTCTCTCAATTCCCAATCCTAATTTCAAAGAACTTTTCTTCTGCCCCATCTTGATAACTGACAGAAGTCATACCCTAAACCAGTAGTTCTCAAAATGTGTCCCCAGTCCATCAGTATCATGTAGGAACTTGCTGGAAATGCCATTCTTGACCCCATCCCAGACCTGCTGAATAAGAAAACTCTGGCTGCGGGGCTCAGCATTCTGTGCTATGGTTCCCCTTAATTGTGATGCTGAAGTTTGAGAACTGCTTCCCTAGACTTTGTCATCATCAGGAACCGTACCACCTTTGAAATCCTTATTTCAGGTGGCCTTATCTAACCCTTCTCTCCTAGCTCACCTAATATCGTGTTCTTTTTTTAAATTTTATTTTACTGAAATACAGTTGATTTATAATGTGTTAATTTCTGCTGTACAACAAAGTAATGTAGTTATATATATTTTTTTCATATTCTTTTCCATTATGATTTATCACATGATATTGAAAATAGTTCCCTGTGCTGTACAGTAGGACCTTATTGTTTATCCATTCTATATATAATAGCTTGCATCTGCTAATCCCAAACTCCCAATCCATCCCTCCCCCACCTCACACCTAATATCACGTTTCTTATTTCGACAGTTATTTGACCTCATTAAGACTTCCAGGGAGTTCCCGTCGTGGCTCAGTGATTAACGAATCTGACTAGGAACCATGAGGTTGCGGGTTTGATCCCTGGCCTTGCTCAGTGGGTTAAGGATCTGGCGTTGCCGTGAGCTGTGGTGTAGGTTGCAGAGGCGGCTCGGATCCCTAGTTTCTGTGGCTCTGGCGTAGGCCAGCAGCTACAGCTCCAATTCAACCCCTACCCTGGGAACTTTCATATGCCACGGAAGCGGCCCAAGAAATGGCAAAAAAAAAAAAAAAAAAAAAAAAAGAGAGAGAGACTTCCAATCCATTGACTTCTACTTTATTTTATTTTATTTTTGCTGTTCATCACCTCCCTCTTATCATTACTTCCTTCCCCAGCCTGTATGCCATATTTTGATACTCTTATCTCTTTCCTCTTTTCCTCTCTCAGTCACCTAACAAAATCCCAACTCCCAAATCAACCAACTTCTTATTCTTTGTCTGCATCCAAGCAGCTGAAGGTTGCTGAAGAAAATCACAAAACTGCTGACTTGACTTTGCTGAAATTCATGACTATGGTCTTACATGGACCCTAAATGCTGCTAGTCACTTTTGTTACAGTTCCTTAGTAAATTTCTGTTCTCAGGCTCCATGATGTCTTTCTCAAATCTCTAGTTCTTCCATACACACTCTAGGCTTGTAACTTAGCTATATACCTTTCAAGGTAAACAGATACAATTAAGATAACACTGCCTTCACAGAAAATGTACCTGTTGTTATTTAAAGCCGGTCCTTCCATTTGTATCTAGGATCTCATCCACTTGTGCCTTCTAAAGACTTTCCCTCTTAAAATTATACTTTCTCTTCTGCATCACGTCTTCTCTCTTCTAAATTATTCCCATTGTACCTTAATATCATTCATTTTTTAAAAAACCTCTTATGAGGAGTTCCCGTCGTGGCGCAGTGGTTAACGAATCTGACTAGGAACCATGAGGTTGCAGGTTCGGTCCCTGCCCTTGCTCAGTGGGTTAACGATCCGGCGTTGCCGTGAGCTGTGGTGTAGGTTGCAGACACGGCTCGGATCCTGCGTTGCTGTGCCTCTGGCGTAGGCCGGTGGCTACAGCTCCGATTGGACCCCTAGCCTGGGAACCTCCGTGTGCCGCGGGAGCGGCCCAAGAAATAGCAACAACAACAACAACAAAAGACAAAAAAAGACAAAAGACAAAAAAAAAAAACAAACCTCTTATGACCATATGTTTCCCTCTAGCTACTGCCCACTTTCTTACCATCTCCCATTTGCTTATTAGCCCTCTCCAAGTGGGCTTTCATTCCGACCACGCCGCTGAACTGGTCTTTATCAGGTTTACCTTAGCAACATTTCATGCAGTCCACCACTCCCTCCTTAACAGGGTTTTTTTTTTTTTTTTTTTTTTGGGCTGTGCCTGTGGCACGTGGAAGTTCCCAAGCTAGGGATCAAACCCACACCACAGCAGTGACCAGAGCCACTGCAATAACAAACCAAATCCTTAACCCTCTGCACCACAAGGAAACTCCTTAACATTTAAAACTTTATAATTTTTTTTTCTATAAACTACACTTGTCATGCTTCTTTCTTCCTACTAAACCACATTTGTTAGGATTTTTTTTCCTCCTACTAAACCAACTATTCATTCCAAGTTTTTTTGGTTTTGTTTTTTGCTTCCCTCATTAGAACTCAGCTGTTTTGAGTATTCCCAGGACACTATCCTTAGCTATCATTTCTATTTAAGCTCTCTCCCTAAGTGATCTCATACATTACCATAGCCTCACATACTGATGAAGTATCAAATTCATATCTCTATCCTGAATCTATGCCCTGAGCTTTAAACTTACGTATTGGAATGCCTACTTGTCCATTTGGCTAAGTTTTTAACCCCCCCCTCCCAACCCCAGTGTGCCTGCCCCATATCAGCAAATGGTATCATCATCTGTCTAGTTGCTCAGGCCAAAAAATATGTTTCCCTTCATTTTGTCTTACTTCTTACCTCACATTCAGTCCATCAATAAATCTGGTCTGTTGTACCTCCAAAATAAATCCTGAATCCAGTCCTTTATCAACATATTCATAGCTACAACTCTCATCTTCCATCTCTCACCTGGGCCACTGCAGTTAATTCGTAATGTCTCTTTCTTCACTCTTACCCCACTACAGACCTTCTTTTCATGAACATAGTGGCCAGCGTAATCTTTCTGAAGCATAGATTGCAATCACTCATCTGCTTAAAACTTATTGTGACTTCCCATTACGCTTAATCCAAGCTTCTCATCGTGGCCTATTTTCACCGCCCCTCCCGCCCCCCCCGGTCAGTCTACTGCTTTAGCCACACTAGCATTCTGTCTCTCTGTCACTCATATTTCCTAAGCTCTCTTTCATCTCAGAGCCTTTGCACTTGAACTCCTTGAGGGCAAGGGCCATCTTGCCTTAATTATCACTCTATTCCCAGTTTCTTCAGCAGTGCTGGGCACATAGTAGATTCTCAGTAAATATCAGGGTTCATCAGATCGTCTGTCTCATGAATCAACTGAGGAGGGGAAAGAAGACTGGCTAACTAAGCTTTCACTGTTAGCCAGCAGTGGGAAAGAATGTTTGCAGAGGCCTAGACATCAGAAAGGCCATGGCAAGTTAGTGGACCTAAAAAAGTTCAGAATGATCTGCATGGCTGGAACATAGTGTTTAGGGGGAAAAGCAAATGATGAGACTAGAGAATTATGCAGTCACAAAAACATGGTTTTTGTGGTCTAAAACCATGCTTAAGAGTTTGGACTTTAATTTCAGAAGCATTAGGAAATTATTGAATAATTTTAGGCAAAAGGGAATTTGATAATATTTGAAGATCATTCAGGCTGCAGTGTAACATGTAAATTAGAGAAGAATTGAAGTATTCTGTGAGACCTCTTAGAAAGTTATTGCGGTAGTCTAGACCAGAAGTTAATGGGGCTCTAAGCCAAGGTTTTGGCATTGAAGAGGAGAACTGTGATGAATTTGAGAGGTAGTTAAGAAATAATGATTTACCTAATAGGGAGTAAATGAGAATAAGGCACAAGGACTCCCAGATTTCTGTTTTAAAAAAACAAAAAACTGTGTGAACAGCAATCCCACTGACTAAATATAGAATATAGGAACATTCTGGGAAAGAGGCAGATGATACATTTAGTAAAAGAATGTGGGGTTTTAATACATAATTCCCATCTGATCTATTGTGTAAGTTCCTTAAAAATGTGTTTTCAGGAGTTCCCGTCGTGGTGCAGTGGTTAACGAATCCGACTAGGAACCATGAGGTTGCGGGTTCGGTCCCTGCCCTTGCTCAGTGGGTTAACGATCCAGCGTTGCTGTGAGCTGTGGTGTAGGTTGCAGACGCGGCTCGGATCCCACGTTGCTGTGGCTCTGGCGTAGGCCGGTGGCTACAGCTCCGATTGGACCCCTAACCTGGGAACCTCCATATGCCGCAGGAGCGGCCCAAGAAATAGCAACAACAACAACAAAGACAAAAAGACAAAAAAAAAAAAAAAAAAAAAATGTGTTTTCATTTCATGGTCATATTCGTTCTCATAGATCTTAAGTGTTTTTTGTATCCGTCTGGTAATCTTGTCCTGAGGACAGGTATATATTCATTTTCACCATCTCAGAGTAAACTTTCCTGCATCTGTTTCCTGTCATGTGAACTAATTGCTAGTGTAATTATGTGAAGTACATTGATACATTGAGTGCTGAAAGTTACTGGCTAAGAACTGTCACTTTTTTTTTATGAAATATGTTTTGAGAATGCAAGTAAGTAATGCTCATCTTATGCCCTAAAATAGCAGCCTCTACTCCCAAATCTTTCTTCCACTTGAAATGCTCAACTTCAGCTAACTTCGATGTCTCAGTTCCAAATTTTCAGAAGTGATTGATTGGTTGACTCAGATGAACATTCCTGGTCCAGTAAGCCAAGGCTAAAGGTACAGGCAGGATCTTGTAGGCTTCAGAGCTGCCCCTTCCAGGCTATGGAAATGACTGTTTCTCCAAGAATGGAGGGGTGTGTGTGTGTGTGTGTGTTTAAATCAGGATCAGGATCATACTGCTTTTTGCACTTAATATATCCAGAGTTTCTTTTCCTCCTTTAATGAATATTCAGAATTTTAATGGTAAGTATTCAGTAGCAGTTCAATTAAAAATAATGACTAGGAGTTCCCCGTTGAGGCTCGGTGGTAATGAATCCAACTAATATCTATGAAGACTCAGGTTCGATCCTTGGCCTCTCTCCTTGGGTCACAGCATTGCCATGAGCTGTGGTGCAGGTCACCAACTTGGCTTGGATCTTGTGTTGCTGTAGCTGTGGCGAAGGCCAGCCGCTACAGCTCAGATTCAACCCTGAGCCTAGGAACTTCCATATGCCATGGGTTTGGCCCCAAAATATACGTACATATATACAGACTAATTGCTGATTTAGAGTCTAAAACTAAGATGCTGTAGGCTTCATAATATTCAGAGTAAGCTTCAGAGTTCATTTGTGCTATAAAAAAGGATCTACCATTTAAATGGTTAGAATGCAGTACTGGGACAGATTTTTTTTTTTTTTTTTTTGTCTTTTTGCCATTTCTTGGGCTGCTTCCGCAGCATATGGAGGTTCCCAGGCTAGGGGTCCATTCGGAGCTGTAGCCACCAGCCTACGCCAGAGCCACAGCAACGTGGGATCCGAGCCGAGTCTGCAACCTACACCACAGCTCACGGCAACGCCAGATCCTTTAACCTACTGAGCAAGGGCAGGGACCGAACCCGCAACCTCATGGTTCCTAGTCGGGTTCGTTAACCACTGCGCCACGACGAGAACTCCTGGGACATATTTAAAAACATTTCAGTGAGTGATTTCCCGTTGTGGCTCAGCAGTTAACGAATTTGGTTAGCATCTGTGAGGACTCAAGTTTGATCCTTGGCCTCGCTCAGAGGGTTAAGGATCCAGCGTTGCTGTGAACTGTGGTATAGGTCACGACGTGGCTTGGATCTGGCGTTGCTGTGGTGTAGGCCAGCAGCTGCAGCTCCAGTTTGTCCTGTAACCTGGGAACCTTCACATGCTGTGGGGGGCAGCCCTAAAAAAGCAAAAAACATTTCATATGAAATGAATCTGTAAAGATAATTCTTATTGACAGCCAGTTAAATTCTTTTTATGAGAACTTCCTTAACTTGTTGAGATGAAAATTTTTGCTTTGGTAAAGTGTTTGGGAGGGAGGGAAGGAAGGAAGGAAGTTCCTTCTCCCCACTCTTACCTAATTAAAAACTATAGTGAGATTTTAATAATCAGAAGAAAATTATGTCCATACTGCTTATTCCAGCCAGCTGTAATCTAGAAATTGAGATTAAAAAAAAAAAAAGATTAAATTTTTTCTTACCTCCCTGGATGAATGTTTTAAATGTATTTATGGCCATATATTTATATGGTACATGAGATGTTTATTACATATTTTGTAGCTTTTTTTGTTTTTTGCTTTTTAGGGCCACGCCAGCAGCATATGGAAGTTCCCAGGCCAGGGGTCAAATTGGAGCTACAGCTGCCCACCTACACCACAGCTCATGGCAACACCGGATCCTTAACCCACTGAGCAAGGCCAGGGATCAAACCTCATGGATTCTCATCAGGTTCATTAAACACTGAACCACGAAGGGAACTCAGCTCTTTTGATTTGGAAGATGTGCAAGGCTCATTTGATTACCCATGTGAAAACACACTAATTTGACATACAGTGTAATAAATGGGAGAATCTCAGTAATTAATCATTCTAGCCTAATTCTTACATCATTTACTCTAAGTATTATTTTTTTCCCAGTACTTGGTCATGTGTCATGACCTATGAATGTGGCTGTTTTTTCTTCTTCATCCTTAACCGTAGTTCTGACGATTGGTTAAGTCAGATCCATTACTAGATCAGAGGTTTTCTCAACGGAGGGCAGTTTTGTTCCCCAGGGGACATTTGGCACTGTCACTTTTGTTTGTTTTAGGGAGGGTGGGTTGCTACTGGCCTCTGGTAGGTAGAGGCCAGGATGTTACTAAACATTATATGTGTACAGAGCAGCCCCTCTCCCCCCAGCACAAAAAATTGTCCCACTCACAATGTCAGTAGTGTTGAGATTGAGAAATTCTGTGATCAAGACTATGTAGTAACATGAGATTGCAAGTCCTAAGCAAGTGTGTCTGAGGTTAAGATACTTACTCTCTGAACAGTAGATGTCACTCTAGTTCAGAGATTTCAGTTTGTAAGAGAAGATTTCCCAGTTATGTTATGTTTTACTTCTGCAGATCCTGCCAGTTTTACAGAGATAACTAAAGACTGTGATGAAAATAAAGAAAACAAAACTCCAGAAGGATCTCAAGGAGAGGTTGATTGGCTGCAGCAGTATGATATGGAGCGTGAGAGGGAAGAACAAGAGCTGCAGCAGGCATTGGCTCAGAGCCTTCAGGAGCAAGTAAGAGATATTTATATTGCTACTTTCTCTATACCTTTCCCAGGAAATAGCATAATAATAATAATGATAAACATTTGTTAAGCACTTACTACTTGTGTCGGGCATTGTTCCAGGTGATTTACATACAGTAAATCATTGCTCCACCAAAACACACAAACTTCTTTAGGACTTTTGCTTTGGACTTGAAACAGCACATTTTCCTTTTTTTAAGAAATCTAAGTGCAACAGTGTATTGTTGGTTACTTCCTATTACTGTAATTTATTGCATGCTAAAGCAGGAAGCGTTATCAGATCCAACTTTATTTTTTTTTTTGCAAACAGTTGAATAGTATACCATTGTGATTTTATTATTACTATGTTAAGGCACAGTATTTGTTTTGGTCATTTTCTCACAATATGAATCCCTTCCTCTGTGTGTGTGTGTGTGTGTGTGTGTGTGTGTGTGTGTTTAATGGCTGCACCTGCAGCGCATGGAAGTTCCTGGGTTAGGTAGGGGTTGTATCAGAGCTGCAGCTGTGACCTACACCACAGCCACAGCAACACCAGTCTAAGCCACATCTGCAACCTGTGCTGCAACTTGCGGCAATGCTGGATCCTTAACCCACTGAGTGAGGCCGGGGACCGAACCCACATCCTCACAGAGACAACATTGGGTCTTTAACCCACCGAGCCACAACAGGAACTCCCCTTTCCTGTGAATTATTTTAACATAAAATTCTTAGCAGTATTATCTGAAATTTTAGATTTTAGTTGTAGACTAACATTTATCTGCTCTTCTCTTTATGTAGTAATCTATTCTTCAATTTTTAGTTCCTTTTGTTTATATTTGTCAAAGCTAGTTGGTTTGTGCTATTGCAGTCACCTGAGGTATCTGACTGAAAGGTTTTGTTTTCATGGTTGTCTAATCCTATACAATCCAAGTCATGTTAGTAATAAAATAGAAATAATAAAAATTTATCAAGCCTCCCTAGAATGAGTGCATAGTTTTAGTTTTACTAATAATCAGATTAAGAAGTCTAATGTTACTGGGACATTGGGTCTTAACTTTTAACTGCACATTATTATCATATGTGGAGCTTTTAAAAAAAGACTGATGCCTGGGTGATTCTGCCCCTCAGACATTCTGATGTAATTGATTTCAGGTGTGATCTAAGCATCCAGATTTCTTTTTCTTTTTTTTTCTTTTTTAAGTAAGGACTTTTTAAAACTTCTCCCAATGATTCTAATGTACAGCCAAGGTTGAGAACTGCCGTTTTAAAGCTATTTCAGAGCCGGCCATAAGATGAAGTTTCTTTAGTTTGGTATGTATCAGGTTATTAATTACCAAAAGAAAATCCTGGAGTTCCCTGGTGGCATAGCAGGTTAAGGATCTGGCATTGTCACTGCTGTGGCCCAGGTTAGATCCCTGGCCTGGGAGCTTCTATATGCCACAGGTGGAGCCAAAAAAGAAAAAAAAGTAAACTTTTCCACATCCCTCAAGAGGTTGTATCCCAGACATTTATAAGATTATAGAAAACATTATTAGCAAATACTTTCAGAGCAGCTAATTTTATCCTCATTAAATAAGTTTAACTAATACCTCTTTAAATACTTTAGTTTTGTTCTTATCCCTTTAGGAGGCTTGGGAACAAAAAGAAGATGATGACCTCAAAAGAGCTACAGAGTTAAGTCTTCAAGGTATGGTGTTACTTTAATTACATCTTTATATGGTGAAATGTATCGCACACAGAAGAGCGTATAAAATGTGTTGACTTTTAATAACAATAACAAATTTGAACACCTCCCAGGTAAAGAAGAACCTTAAAAGTTACCTAAATACCCCTCCCCTTCACTCCCTCGCAAAAAAAGCCACTATTCTAATGTTTGTATTCATCATTACCTTACTCTTTTTGAATAATTTCACTACCTATATCCATATCCTTAGACAATATATTTTTTAATTTGGAATAATTAAATAGCAGGGACAGTCTACCTGTAATCCATCTGTATGACAGAGTGATACTGCTACTGATAAGACTCCTGGGAGAAGATAATGTGACTTCCATTTCCCCATGAATTTACAAGCACTCACTGTAAAGTCGTAAGTGAGTACTCAGAAGCATAATGTTCACCAGTATCATGGCATTTGGCAGAACTAAAATATGGACCAGATGCTGGAAGTCCACTGGACAGATAGTCACAGGAAGTAGGCTAACTGTATTTTCTAAGATCACTCTGGTCTTTCTCCAGCCCTCAGAAATAAAGCAGAACACTTTGCTAGTATAAAATGAGTATTCTAGGCTGATCTAGACTCTGGGGCTTGGTGAAGAAAGTTAAGAACTTCACTAGCAAATGGTTGAAACAGTTACAAATAAGAATTCAAGCTAGGCTCTCACCTAGGCATTCTGTCCTCAGATTTAAAAGATTGTACAGTGGTGGTAATGAATAGCTCATAATGCTCCAATCTGGACTGGTTGCCCTCTGCATCCATGCACAGATATCCTGAGATCTCCCTAACCATTTTCAAAGGGATTCCCTCTGATTGGCTCTTTTGTTTGAATCTCCCATTTTCTGTATCTCAGTCTTTTCTCATCCTTGGTCTACTGATGCTTTGATGGAGAACATTCCCAGTAGTTTTCTTGAAGAAGAAGGACTGTGACTTAGATTTCTTTGGAGACCTTGCAAGTTTCATTCTGCCCTAGTATTTGACTCATACTTTGGCTGAATATAGAATTCTGGGTTTACAGTCATTAGGAAAGCATTGTTTCTCCCCAACTTCATGCTTCTGGGCAGTGACAAAAATCTTGTCGTCTGATGGGTTGCTAAATTTATGAGAAGTCTAAAGCTGTTCTTTTTTTTTTTTTTTTTGTCTTTTTCTAGAGCCGCACCTATGGCATATGGAAGTTCCCAGGCTAGGGGTCTAATCGGAGCTGTAGCCTCCAGCCTATGCCAGAGCCACAGCAACGTGGTATCTGAGCAGAGTCTGGAACCTACACCACAGCTCACAGCAATGCCGGATCCTTAACCCACTGAGTGAGGCCAGGGATCAAACCTGCAACCTCATGGTTCCTAGTCAGATTCGTTAACCACTGAGCCACGAAGAGAACTCCTAAAGCTGTTCTTTATCTTGATTTGACCTTTTTTTTTTTTTTTTTTCCTGAAAGTTTGTAGGATCTTCTCTGTTTCTGTTGTAATGAAGTTTCACGGTGATGTGCCTTTTTTTTTTTGGCTGCGCCTGCAGCATGTGAAAGTTCAGGCCAGGAATCAAACCCACACTACAGCAGCAACCTAAGCCACTGCAGTGACAACGCCAGGTCCTTATCCTGTTGCACAGCAAGACAACCCCATGCAAAGATCTGCCTTGATGTGGGTCTTTTCCACCCATTTTTGCTGGGCAGTTAATGGATTATTTTAATCTAGAAACTTGTATCCTTTAATAAGATTGTGGGGTAGGGGGTGGTTCATGGAGGCAATACCACCTCATCTCTCTGAGGATGGATATTAAATATAGTTCACTTGTTTATTTATTTGAAGTTTTCTTCTCCCTGAATAGATTGTTTCCTCCAGGTTTCTCTGTTCTGTGTGTTTATTAGGGTCTTTACATTCCTCCTTAGAGCCTTTCCTCAGTTATCTAGTAATACTTGGCTGTCAGCTCATGATTAAGAGTAGGGGACTAAAAAGATAATTGGAAACTCTAAGTACATAAATAGCTAGGACTTGTCAACTTTGAGTTTTACAAGGTTTTACTGTTTAGGGGATGATGTTAATATTTTAGGCCTTTTCCTTGGGCTGGTAAGATGCCTAAAGAAAGTTTTCTCGTCTCTTACCTTTGCCTGAAAGGTAAAAGATGTGGCTGCCAAGAATTCTGGGAGCCAAGCACAGGAATAGGGCTGGGGTAAGAGTGGGAATTATCTTTAAATATCAAACTGACACCCACTCCTCTGTTTTCGTTATGGTGTTCCCCTGTGTGTGGCTGATCACCAGTCCAGAGACTGTTTTACTGGCTCTCCAGAGAACAGAGTGCTAGACTTCTATCTTTGCCCTACTGCGTAAAGTAGGGGGAAGTGGATCTAGGGATCTGTAAACTCAAACAGCTTTCACCTAATCCTTATTATTATCCCCTTCTTAGCCTCTGCTTTCACACAACTGGTACTTCCAAGTTGTGTGTCTTTTGAAGACTCTGTGATATAAATTGGATTGGTTCTCAACTTTTCCATTACTGGCTTAGGTTTTAGCTTTGACTTTCTTACGTGTGCTAAGTCAGTCATCTGTCTACATTCCAGCCTCCAGAATTTTGATGCTTTGTCTCTTCCTGTTCTTCCCATCCTTAAGTGTTCACGTCTTTTAAACAACCCTATGAAGCAAAAAGCCGTTTATATACAAATGCTCCTGGGATTCTTTATTTGAAGCCATTAGTAAAGCTGGATTCTTCCAGGAGTTCCCACTGTAGTGCAGTGGGTTCAGAATCTGATTGCAGCAGATTGGGTCACTGCAGAGGTGTTGGTTTAATCCCTGCCCAGGACAGTGGGTTAAAGGACCTGGCATTGTGGCTCAGGCTGGATTCAATCCCTGGCCCAGGAACTTCCATATGCTACTGGCGTGGCCATTAAAAAAAAAAAATAATAATAATAATAATAATGATGGAATCTGACTGCAGCAGCTCAGGTCACTGCAGAGACACAAGTTCAATTTTCAGCCTGGTGCAGTGAGTTAAAAGGGATCCAGCATTGTGGCAGCTGCAGTTTAAGTCACAGCTGTGGCCTGGATTCAGTCCCTGGCCCAGAAACTTCCATATGCTGTGGGTGCAGCCATTTAAAAGGTGGGGGGGAGAGTTCCCATTGTGGCCCAGCAGAAACGAATATGACTAGGAACCATGAGGTTGCAGGTTCAATCCCTGGCCTCGCTCAGTGGGTTAAGGATCCAGCATTGCTGTGAGCTGTGGTATAGGTCACAGATGCAGTTTGAATCTTGGGTTGCTGCTGGCTGTAGTGCAGCTGGCATTGGACCCCTAGTCTGGGAATCTGCATATGCCATGGGTGTGGCCCTAAAAAGCAAAAAAAATAAAAATAAAATAAAATTTAAAAAAGATGTATTCTTCCAGTGGAAACACATTATTAAAGAAAAAAAAATGGACCTTGGATTTATGTGTTTGTTTAGTATATTTTAGGTAAAACTTAAAGATTGAATTTCCATTATTTTTGTTAAATTTCACAAAAATGATTTAATAAGGAAAATGAAAGGATGTTGACCTTTCTTTTGAAAGGATGAAAGGATGGTCTCTTTTCCATGAGATAATTTATGTTTGCTGGTAACACCTGTAATATGCACCTTCAAATCTAACATACAGTTTATATAATATGAAATTTAGCGAAATTGGATTATCTCTAAAATTATAGTCTCTTTTTCAGTTTTCTTATTTTCTTATCAGGTTATTATCCCCTTTCATATAAATATATGTAAAACAAAAAGGAGTATTTCTTTTACAGACCTGGTACCTGAATCATTATTCCCTAGAGAAGCCGAGTGAATTGGAACCCTAATAATAACATGTTTCATGTTTTCTTAGGATGATAAGACATGTATCTCAAGCTGTATCTCTTTGTGTCTGTTCCAAGAACTTTTGCAAGTCTTTGTCTTTATGTTCTTCAGAGTTTAACAACTCTTTTCTGGATTCATTGGGCTCTGATGAGGACTCTGGAAATGAGGATGTTTTAGATATGGAGTACACAGAAGCCGAAGCTGAGGAACTGAAAAGAAATGCTGAGGTGGGTGGCGTTATGTTGCCTTTGTAGACCTGGTTGAGTTGCTGATCCTACTCTTGCTCTTTACTTTCAGCGGCCCTGCTGTCAGTGTCCATTGCAGGTTTATTTCTGCCCCTTTGGCAGCCACCAAATTGCCTTCACTTTCTCTTGGCCTTTGCTCCTCATTTCGTACACAAAAGATTCAAAACAAAATGAAACAAAAATAGAAATACATCCTGATCACCTTTTGTGCAGGTTAGGTAATAGCTGAGTAATAGCTCTCAAAGCTGTATGTATATTGAATCACTTTTAATTCTACAAAAACTGCCCCAAAGCTAGCATTAGATATATATTCTTTTATCATCCCTACCCCAAAGTACCTCAAGTATTTTCATCTTTTGAATTATTTTCTTAGGATAAATTCTTAGTTGAGAGTAAAATTCTTGGGTCAAAGGATATGAACAGTACCAACCACTGGGCTTTTTATTGAATCTAACCCCACATGCGGAGTTCCCATCACAGCTTGGTGCTAATGAACCTGACTAGTATCTGTGAGGATGTGGGTTCAATCCCTGGCCTCACTCAGTGGGTGAAAGGATCCAGCGTTGCCGTGAGTTGTGGTGTAGGTCTCAAATGCACCTCGGATCTGGCATTGCTGTGGCTTGTGGCATAGGCCGGCGGCTGTAGCTCCTGTTAGACCCATAGCCTGGGAACTTCCGTATTCCATGGGCGAAGCCCTAAAAAAAAAAATAAGTAAATTCATTGCATTGAAACTTAGCCATTTCAGCTTTGATAATAATTTTAAATATAGTGTTTTGCTTCTATGCAAATGAAGAGTTAAAAGTCATGCCCACTTCTGTTTTCCAGACAGGAAATCTTCCTCATTCTTATCGACTCATCAGTGTTGTCAGTCACATTGGTAGCACTTCTTCTTCAGGTAAATGAATATCAGGATTTCAGCATTTTATAAATTAAATAACCAGTGTTTACTCCAGGTTGGGTTGCTCTGAGCATAGCTTTATGAGGTATAAATTGAATGCATCAAGAAAATCTTTTCTTCAATCACACTAAGTGTGAATTATGTTAATAGGTGCAACTGTTTTGATTTTTCTATTCATAAATGACCCAAATTTCCCTACCAAAATATATTTATCATTGAAGCTATCCTGGGAGTTCCCTGGTGGCACAGCTGGTTGAGGATACAATGTTGTCACTGCTCAGGTCACTCTTGTGGCATGGGTTCGATGCCTGGCCTGGGAAACTTTCACCTGCCATGGGCACACCCAAAAAGAAAAAAAAAAGTTATCCGGGTGTAGTATTTTCTTCCCTTAAAATCTATAAGTTTTTTTTTTTGATGAGTTTTAGAAACATTGTTGGGACTAAGGTGAAATGGGGTTGGCTTTTTCTGAAACTTCCTATACCTGAAAAAAATTCAATGTCCTTTTTAAAAGCTTTTAATTTTAGAATTTTGTTTGTTTCAGGTCATTACATTAGTGATGTGTATGACATTAAGAAGCAGGCGTGGTTTACTTATAATGACCTAGAGGTATCTAAGATCCAAGAGGCTTCCGTGCAGAGTGATCGGGATCGGAGTGGTTACATCTTCTTTTATATGCACAAGTAAGAAACTTTGCCAGATCTGAAACCATGCGCTAAAAATCACCTGAACTCTTTCTTTTTCCTTTAAGGATAATGTTCCCATCAGTTAATTGGTTGACAGTTTTTGATTTTTGTTGTCTTTGCTTAGGGCTCATGTCATGTTATTACCTTAGAAGTCCAAAATATTTCTTCTCTTAACTCAGCATTAATTACTCATCACACAGCAGAATCTAGGTATGGAATTTAAGACAGTTTTATGATAGAAGCTGTCCTCATGAACCCTTTTGGTCTTCTAGTATATCAGCTAGAAGATCTGAGTTATACGGATGGAAACTACATAACATTTCTATCAAAGGTATGTGTTGCCATCTACTCCCAAGTGTTCTTAAGAATCAGCACATGGGGTTAAGATGGTAATAAAATGAATGACCTGCTTTACTTAATACAATTTAGGCATCAAATGGGATTATGCAGGCTTTATCAGTATCTGTTTTCTGTCTGTCCTTTGTCTTTGCTCACTGAATATCCTGTTTAATTTTTTGTTTGTTTTATTTTAAGGGAGATCTTTGATGAGCTTCTGGAAACAGAAAAGAACTCTCAGGCACTTAGCATGGAAGTAGGGAAGACCACTCGTCAGGCTTCATGAGGAACAAAGTGCTGGGTTGGCAGTGCGCACTGCATAATCTCTCTTGCTGCCACCCACCTCTCATTCCTCAGCCTGAGGAGAATGTGGAACTCTACTTGATGCGGGAGCAACAAACAGCTCAGGGCCAAACCAAAAGACGAAAATTGCAATTATGCGGAACGCTCCATATTAATTGTTTTATGGAAACTTTGGTCTCACATCTGTAGCTGATTATCCTTTTTTTCTCCTACAAGAGTGGCACTTCCTTTTGTCTTAGGAATACATGTTGTAAATATATACATATATGTACATACACACACACACACACACACACACACACACACACACACACACACGAGTATGCAGAATGAATGGAGCCTTAAGGAGTTAGGACACCAGAGTATGCCTGCTCAAAATTCATAGCACAGTGGTTTGAAAAGAAATGAAGTTGTCAAAGAGTCCATTCACCTGAGAAATGTGTGTAGATATACATATCATTTGGCATTTAGCTTTTATGCTCCTTGAGTAGTTTCACTCAAGTCTGTAATCTTTCATGTACGTTTCTTATTAGTAAAGTTCACTGGAAAGCCAGCTCTCCATGTTACACTAATGACAGTTTGTCCTCCTTGCAAAGGCGGGGCATTTCTGCCACTTGACTTGAGGAGCTTTTTAAAAAAATATTTTTTGAATTTGTAATGCTTTTGCTGTTTACATGCAGTCCCAAGAAATGGGTTGTTGGTGCTTTGGAATGTGTTATGGTCCCACATTTGGTATTCATTGTACATTTTGTATTTTCTTTAAAGAGATTTCTTTGCATAGTATGTTCATTGAATATCATCTATGTTATTACAGTAGTGAAGACAGAATCTTTTATTTTTCTTCGGTTCATTCTTCCATGGAGCAAGCATTACCCTAGCAGATTGCAGCCAAAACTTTGATAGGAAAGTGATATTGTTCCAATTGAGACTTCCCAACAAAGATACTTAGGGAATATGAAAAATGTGAGCATCTCTGTCTCCTAAACATAGAGAGGTCAGGAGGGGTATTAAAGCTGAAACTCTGGACCACTAAAGCTGAAAGCCCTGCAGCAAGGGTGAAATAAGTACGTGAGCTATAGGATGTAGCTTGAACATTTAACCATTTGCTGTCCGGCTTTGCCCTTAAAACAGGTTGAAAATTAAAATGTGATTGGTTTAGGTAATCCCAAGGACTAACAAATAACAAAGGTGTGTAATACCTTTTATCTTTTTAGGTGCTCTAAGTTGAGGTTAAATGGGGGTGCAACATGAAGTGCTACTTTTTAGTCACTCAGCTGACAAAATCAGCTTAATTAAGCAGCTTGTAAAACCATATAAAGAGTGAGTTTGAGAGTAGAATTCTGTTCATAAAATAATTTTGTGAGCCCAGGAATCATTAGGATCACACAGAGTTAAGAATAGCAAAGTGAAACATTCAGCATTTTCTTTCTTTTTTAAGTTCAACATCACAGAAGATGCAACTTTCTAGAAGATTGCCTTAAGAGAGCTCCAGCCCTATTCTCAAAACTCAGATGCGCTTTGACATAGTAACCTGTTCTAAAATTGTGAATCTTTGAATCTTTAAGGGCCCCAGCACTTTTGTTTAACTACTGATAAAAGCTTTGTCTCCTACCATTTACCTTTGTGTTACTGTAGTGAGCGCTCCAAAATGGTGCAGTGGTAGGATAGGCAGGAGTAGTTCAGAGGAAAATGCTTGTTTAAAAAACTAGCTTTGGACTTCCCAGTACCTCACAACATAAAAAACTAGCTTTGAAATTTGTGTTTCCACTGGGGAGCCTTTTTTCTTTCTTTCTTTTTCTTGAAAATACTGGTTTTCTCATGTGAGTGAATTGGTAGTCAAATTCTTTAGCTATTTATTGCTTCTCTTTTCTGTGTCTCTATTTGAGAGCTTTGAGAGGCATTGTTTAAATGATTGGGAATGATTTGAATTGAGTGGGTGCATTTAAGGCATTTAAAAAATTGTAAATAAATGCCGTAAGCCTAGGTTGCTCATGAAGTACCCTCATTTGACTTGCTTTTCGTAGCTTGCATGTGTGTATGGTTTAGAAGTACACTTGGTTCAAACATGATTTGATTTGATCCTCATGTTTTGGGCAGGACTAATTAGTTGAAAATAGTAAATGAGTTATATCATTGCTCATATACTTGCAAGTTTGGGACTTGAAATTTCTTTGTTATCTGTACATTGTTGTGGCCTGGTCAGCCTTCCTCTCTCCCTTCACTCCTTCAAATGTTACTTTATCCCTTTCAAAGTTACTTTCTCATCTTGTTCAGTGAAGGGCTAATGACTACAGATGAGGAGTTCAGCTGGACCTTACTGATGGGGTTTGTTGTTGTGTGTTGTTTTTGTTTTGTTTTGTTTTGTTTTTGAGCTGACTGTATATATTTAAAAATTACAAGTAGATAATATATTATTTTTTGTGCAGTTTGCTCAGAATCGGGGAATAGGGCATTTGGCATCTTGGGATCAGGAAGGGACAAGTTAGATGAGGACATGGTGCTTCAGTTTTAGGCAGCCTGCACAATAATTAATCTTCCTATTGAAAATACCAAATATGGTTACATCACTTTAAATGACTTTGAGTTGGAAATCGACAGTACTTAGTTCTGTACACAACTCATCTCAATTGAAATTTTGGGGAAGGGAAAACTAAACTAAAATTTAAACTTGTTGATTCTTATCACCTAATATTATTATGGAGGATTGGAAAGTTGCATGTGGCCAGATGCTGTTATCACTTTAGAAGCCCTGACTATAATTTAGGCCTATAAGAAGATAGCTTCTGTTTTGTAGGGAATATATTTATGTGTGTGTGCACACTCAGAAGTTTTGTCTCAGTAGGATAGAATAAGAAGCAAATCCATGAATTGTTCTTCTATTTATCTTTTGATTCCAAAAGCAACTTGTTTACTTGCCATGGTCTGTTAATTTCAGGCCTAACTTAGTGGCTCAATAACAAATATAAATGTGTTTACATTTTAAGAGGTATGCAGTGATACTTAAAGATCGGTTCATTAACTCTGGGAGGCAAATACTAGACTAGGCATTTCTTTATTTCTCTCCTTGAACAAATGTAAAATTCTTCTAAAAGAGAAACTTGAAGAATTAAAACCTCAGCAAGTGAATTCATGAATTTACTTATTCTTCCTTACTGTGATTACCATTATGGAACTATATTAATATAGCTCTACATATGTACAGCTACATATATAGTTGATAATGAAAATTATTTGGTAACACCTAAATTAAAGACATTTTGGCAGTGTCTCGTGTAGTTGAGCATTGTGAGGGGAGAGATAATGGGGGTTTGGATACATACAGGGAAAAACGATAGTTTGTGAACTCATTTGTGATCTGTTGAAAAGAGATTGTATTAAAACAAGTAAAAATGTTACTCCTCTCTGTCCTCTGAATTGACTTCAGTGGATGCTCTTAGTCATCCAACCTTTTTGCCCTGTTTAATTGATCCCCTGAGGTGGTCTTTTGCTTTAAATCGGGGAAACAGGGGTGGATCTCCAGGTACGTGTGGATCTTGTGTATACATGGAGATTTTTAGAAAAATGACCAACAACCCAGTACTAGATGCAAGTCACTAAAGAGTGTCCTCCTAAAACAGATCCATCTTTTTCCTCATCTTGCTTTACACCAAGTAATGCTCTTTAAGTATGTACAGAAACTAAACAGATTTCTGCCCCTAGCTATTTTCTAATGCATTACTTTAAAATTCTTATTTTGTCTCTATCAGTATCTTATTAACAATGGAAAAAATACATATATATATTTTATTGGAAAACTATAGTTTGTTAGGACTTGAGAGTTTTGTGACAGGTTTCTTTTGGTGTGTCTCATCACGATCACTGACTCCTTTATGGCATGCTTTGATTACTAGACCTCAGGCTGTCTCTTTTGTTGTATCATACTTATACACAGTAAACTTTCCTTTCCATGTGTCTGAGTCTGAGGTTTTGAAGTTTATAATAGAAAATGTGCCAGTATGAATACAAGCAGTTGATTTCAGTAATTTGGACTTTTCTTAAAATGCAGAAATTTGAAGTAGAGGCGTGTCCATTGGTGTCAGAATAGAGTGGGTGAGGGGTCTGCATCAGGACCAAAGTTCATTAGGTCCATTGCCAAAACGGAAGAGCAATCAACTGAAGTGGTCTGTTTCAAGAGCAGAAGGGGAGGAAGAGTGAGACACCGTGGTTGTACACACCTCTTGTCCTTAGATTTCCCTCCCTCTCTTGTCCTTCCATCCCCAACTTCTCTGGCCTGTTGTCAGTGTTGTTTATTTATGCTATGGAAAGGAGAACAGAAGTAAGCTTCCCACACTTTGCCTAATTGAGCCACTACCAGGTTTGCTGGCAGCTTTGGCCACATTATTTGTGAGGTGATTTTCTTTGTGTTCAGAGTGACTTTTGATTCTGATTCTTTATGTTGTTTTGTATGGAGCGGCACTTTATCTGTGTTTTAGCAGAACTGTTCCTCTGTACCCTTTACGGTTTTTCCTTGTTTTTGTTTCCTTTTTAAATTATGCATTGAGTTTTTTGTGTGTGTGAAATTAAAGCCTTTATTAACCTTGTGTTGGCGCAACTGTTATTTCTGAAAAGGACATATTCCTGCAGACAGTTAACCAGTTGAAGTTGTGGGAGTCACCCTCTGTCGGCCTTCTGACTTGGACGTCCAAGCAAGCAGCACTGTTACAGCGTCAGGGAAGTGGGATGGGAAATCAGGTATGGCCAAGTCAGCACTCCCCTCCAGTGGTTTTCATCCGAGAAGACTGAAGCTTTGCAGAGGTTCTGATAACAGTTTGTAAACCCAGCGTTGGCCTTAGCTGTGCTCTTCCTTTGCCTTATTACTAAGAGGACCAGAGAGCCGGTGAAATAGCGTTTGCATTTCATACTTTTGTTAGGCCTCAAGCTGAGGCCCACGGGGCACATTATCCTCACTGGGTACTGGTTCATGAGCGTTCCAAAACCTCCTAATAGGGCTACCGCCTGGGCCATTCAGCTCTTTCAAAGAAGGGGTCCCCTTTTACTTGTCACCTGAGAAAAGCATATGTGAAAAGGAAAAGCCATTACTCTGGGAAAGATAAAAACTGCAAAATGCTTCAGCCCACCTGCCATAATTAAAAGTGAGTCATGATAAAAGCTAAGGAGGGTTCTTCCTAACTAATGTTCTGTAGAGTGGGCTGCTCTTCTAAGGAGAGAAAACTCTTGAACAGGATGGTTAAGAAGTAATAAACAATGCAACCACCTTCTTGAGAGCTGAACTTGGGACCACAGGCTTCTGACAGAGGCATCATCTTTCTGGAGGAATAGGATACTAAACAAAAGTGGCATCTCCACAGGCTGCTGCTCACAGGTACTATGTAAATTTTCAACTGGTATGTAGCACGAACACCAATAATAACAATGAAGTTCTGCAGGCAGGGTAGGGTACTATCTTAAGCCACAACTACTCTTGCTTCTCAAAATAGTCCTTTTTCTTTCTTGAGATTCTGTTGTTTCCATCGAGGCAGAGCAGAAAAGGCAGCAGGAGTCATCCCCAAGGCCTTGGTGAAATCTTCAATGGACAGGTGCTCCTAGAAGAGGAAATGGATCAGAGGGCAGAGGTCACATTCTTGCCAGAGTTTGCTTTGATGAGTCATAGCTGTGGTACCAAGTCAAATGAAGGGCAAAAACAGGGGCAATGTTGTGAGAGCCAAGAAAGAGATTGGGGTGGGTGGGTGGGGAGCATGACATTTTGAGGTCCAAAAGATTTGATCCCTGAGTTAGTTGGAGCACTTTTTTTTTTTGGATCAGGGTCAAGTTCACACTAGCCCTGAAATAAAAATTAAGACATTTGGGGTTGCTTCTCTTTTCAGGTCTTAATTTTCCTCTTCAGAAAAATGGAAGTTTTTGGGGGTTTTTTTGTTTTGTTTTGTTTTGTTTTTTCTGGATTTTTTTTTTTTGTCCATGCCTGTGGCATGTGGAAGTTCCTGGGCCAGGAGTTGAACCCATGCCACAGCACTGACCTGTACCACAGCAGTGACAATGCCGAATCCTTAACTCACTGTGCTATAAGAGAACTCCCAGGAAGAATTTCTTAGAGGCTAATTCTTGCTTCTTTGTAATCCTTTTACGGGGATGAAAATAATATTACATGTGAAACAGCCTTGGAAACAAGGTATCTGTTCATCTGTCTTATCAAATAGTGACTTTACAGCTCTTTCTGTAAGCTTGGCCCAAAGAGTAAGCACATGAACCCTAGAAGGGAGTCTGCACAAGTCAGTGTATAAGACCAAGTTGTTACAGGAAACACAGCTCTTGGAGCAAGAGCCATCACCCTTGGGAGGGGCTCACCGCCCTGTGCCCTCCTTTGCTTTGGGTGAAGTTAGAAGGCCGACTGCAAGGGGAGTAGGACAGAGCCAGTGTTGTCTAACTTCACAGGCTGGTGTAGCACTAACAAAGACCCTGACAGATTTGAATAGTCCCACTTTCAGGTAATGAAGCTCAAGTTCAAGAAAGTCTGGATCATCTGATCCCAATTCATGCTCCACTAACCCACATCCCTGAGTGAGTCCAAGGATCCTGTAAAAGCCTCTTGTCACCTTTCCCTCCCAGACCTGCCAAGTATATACTACTGTGCACACAGGGGACTGCGTATTACCATTAGAGTTACCTTCATCCCTCTTGGCTTCTAGGTTAAAAGGCAACATGTTAAAACCTCATCAGCCTTTTTTATTTCACTGTGAATGTGTCAGCAGTTAATCTGGGGGTTCTCATTGTGGCTCAGCAGGTTAACCCAACTAGTATCCATGAGGACTCGGGTTCAATTCCTGGCCTCTCTCAGTGGGTTAAGGATCTGGCATTGCCGTAAGCTGTGGTGTAGGTTGAAGATGGAGCTCACATCCCGTGTGGCTGTGGCCTAGGCCCGAAGCTGCAGCTCCAATTCAATGCCTAGCCTGGGAACGTCCATATGCCACAGGTGCAGCCCTAAAAAATAAAAGAAACAGCAGTTATCTGTGGGAGCAGGTTTTGCTTAGAGACAGTGGCAGGTAGCAGCAAAAGTACAGCTGAGGTGCAGGGGAAGATTGCAAAAGAAGAAGCTAAGAAAGCAACAGAACAAATTCAGAGTCAAATTTTGCCTAGCTATCTTGAGTAGAAAAATTTTTGGATAAATGGCTTGTCGGAGTTCCCGTCATGGCGCAGTGGTTAACGAATACGACTAGGAACCATGAGGTTGCGGGTTCGGTCCCTGCCCTTGCTCAGTGGGTTAAAGGATCTGGCGTTGCCGTGAGCTGTGGTATAGGTTGCAGACGCAGCTCTGATCCCGCATTGCTGTGGCTCTGGCGTAGGCTGGCGGCTACAGCTCCGAATGGACCCCTAGCCTGGGGACCTCCATATGCCACGGGAGCGGCCCAATAAAGAGCAAAAAGACCAAAAAAAATAAATAAAAATTAAAAAAAATAAATGGCTTGTACTGGCTTCACTCATCCTCTGAATGATCCCGAAGATTAGACAGCGAAATTCTACCTTTTCATTCTTGGCTTAGAAATCGTAACTGAGAGTCACCTTTCTAGGCCTTGAGTCTCTTCAGCCACAAGACTGAAATGACCTCTGCTTCCAGCTTGAACATGATTTACACTAGGTAAACTGTTCAGAATAGGCCAAATATTCTCCAGGCATGCTCAGGTAAGAGCCTCAAATTAAAGTTGTTAGAACTTTCCCAGCCTCCATCTCTGCTCCTCCAGGCACCAGAGGGGACAGGTTCAGGGTGAAAGCAGCAGGTTTCTTTTCAATCTTGGGCTGCTCTGCTGCAAAGCATTGCCCTGGAGATTTTTTTTTTTTTTTTTTGACTCCTGCACCGCACTGCAGAGAGCCCTGAACAGAACAGCTTCTTGTTAAACACCTGTAGGTGGATTTCAAGCTCAGATGAATCTGAAGCCCCAGCTCGCTAAACTGTCATTTAGAGGTTATGCCCTCCTGCCTCTGGGCATTCTTTGCTCAACACTCCTAGGAGCCCTCCCCGCTCCATCAGGCAGGGCCATCGAGCACCTTGCTTTGGACACAGCTGTGGCTGCTGCGTCCTTGGTCTGCAGGTGCCTTCTCTGTCCCACCCAGGCTGGCTCTGCAGCTTGGTTGAGACTTCTGGACTCTGACCCCTGGGCTAGATAACAGAGACTGCCCATCCCAGTGGACTTGTATCTTTCCACTGGTCCTGTTCTCAAACCCTGCAGTCCTGCCAGCTGATTACTGGCCTCACCCATGCCCACATCCGCCTCTCTGTGGTTTACTCATGGGTACTCAAACACTCAGATTACCTCTTGCTACTGCCTGCAGCCAGACCCCCCACCCCCACCCCACTGTTGATTGTCACTAGCTACCCTTCTAAGCTTGGAGCAGCCAGAAAACTCAATCCTTCCATTCTCCCCACTTGGCATGGAACCCACAGCTCTTCTGCAGGAATGCATACTACTCCCATAATTAAAAAAAAAAAAAAAAATCTGGAGCTCCCATTGTGGCTCAGCAGGTTAAGAACCCAACATAATGTCTGTGAAGGTGCAGGTTTGATCCCTGGCCTCGCTCAGTGGGTTAAGGCATTGCCACAAGCTGTGGTGTAGGGCACAGATGCACCTCAGATTCCGAATTGCTGTGGCTGTAGTATAGGCCAGCAGCTTCAGCTTCGATTCAACCTCTAGCCCTGGAACTTCCATATGCCACAGATTCAGCCCTAAAAAGAAGAAGCGGGGGAGGGTATTTTGTTCGTTTGTTTTGGCCATGCCTGTGGCATGTGGAAATTCCCAGGCCAGTGATCGAACCCATACCACAGCAGTAACAACGTCAGATCCTTCCTACTAGGCTGCCAGAGAACTCTAAAAATGTGTTTTTAACAAGCCCTTTTTGCCAAACTCTTCCCCAAGTGGTCCGCACAGATAGCAGCTGCAGCCACCTGATGGACCCTCTGCCAGTGAGGCTCCTCCCCAGCACTCCTCTGAGTCGCCTGCCCACCAAACATGTTTCAACCTGGATGTCTCTTGGGTGCCTCAAACGATATGGCTGCCACTAAACTCATGATTGTTCCCCTCTAAGCTTGGTCTGAGCCAGAGTTTTTTATATCAGAAAATGACAGTTTCCTCCTCTCATGCCCTTTATCCAGGCATTACCAAGTGTCATTGATTTTACCCTCTAAATATTTCTCTAAACCATCTCCTTCCCCCCACCACCACCCACTTGCCCAACTTGTGGCCACTGCATTGGCAACCTTCCAGTCCATTCTTCACTGAGCAACAAGAGTGGTCTTTTAAAAGCATACACCTGACGCTCCCCTGCTTCACCCATAATGGATCCCCTCAACTTTTAGGATGGACACCACCACCCCCAGCCTGGTATAGAAAGCATTGCCCAGTCCGGCCCTTCCCCACTTCCTGACCCCAACAGCTGCCCCTCCCCAGATCCACACACACACCCCTTGCTGTTTTGTCCCACCCTTTGCTTATTCCCTCCTGCTCCCTTCTCCAAGAATAACCCTCTTTGCCTGAATAATTCCTGCACCTTTCAGGAGTCTGACTCACCTCCCTCCTGCTGGGGTCCACACCCTGAGGAAGCTCCTCTGCAGGCTTGTTCACCAGCTGCTCCAGGGGAAAGATGGGTAGAGGACCAGAACTGAGGTTGGTGTTAGCATTGAACACGTCTGGTTTAGGGTTTTTGATCTCCTAGGGAAGAAGAGGAAAACACTCTTGACTTTATGGTTTGTGGCTGCCTCCTGGGCTGCCTTTTTCACTGAAGTCAACAATGATCCTAGGGGAACCTCCTCCAAGAAGCCTTCCATGACGCCCACCTCCCACCGTCCACAAACAGAGGCACACACTCCTCAGAAGAACAGAGCACACCGAACTGGACCCATGAGCTAACACTTGGTGGTCTGTATCCAACCAAAGCCAGTTGGCATAAGAGGACTATTTTGTTCTATGACTTATGAACTTCTCTATGGCTACCCCCGGTATTTGATGTCTACTTTGGACGTTTATAACTCTTTGTCTTATCTGCTGTGAAACTGTCATCAGTAAATTCGCTTAGCCTTGACCTATCTATGCTCACCTGCCCGTACCATCAGTCAACCAGTAAGGGTTTATTGAGTGCCACAGGATTCCCAGCCTGTGGGTAGGGCCGAGGAGCCATATGTTATCTGCTGATAAATCCTGCTGTTCTTGGGAAATTGCTTTCACATACTGGTTACATGTAGCAGAGGCCATTTGGTCTCATTTCCCCTGTAAGGCTGTGAACGTCTTTGATTTCATATTTCCACATGCTAAGCCTGCAGGCTGAGTACATTTCTATGAACTAACTGAAAGATTGAAGGAAGTTCTTCTATCCTGAGAAAGGATCCCCAGGGTGGTGATAGTAGAGAAATCGTTATTTCTCCAAGTAAGATCTGTGGGCTACCTGCAGCAAATTACCTGGGCCCTTTGTTAAAAACACATTTATTACCAGGTCTCAACTCAGTTCTGCAGACCAGAAATCTGGGGAGTGAGACCTTGGAATCTGCACTTTAATAAGATCTTCCCATACCACAGTTCCCCACCACCCAGACTTATGCGTGATAACATTTGGGAACCTAAATAAATAAATAAAATTTGGGAACCATTTCACTAGGGAATGGAGGAGACAGAGTAGCTAGAGGCCTTGACGTTAAACAGCAAAAATGACTTCTAGGAGTTCCCATTGTGGCTCAGAGGTAATGAACCCAACTAGTATCAATGGGGACACCAGTTCGATCCTTGGCCTCGCTCAGTGGGTTAAGGATCTGGCTTTGCTGTGAACTGTGGTATAGGTCACAGATGTGGCTCGGATCTGGCACTGCTGCAGCTGTGATGTAGGCTGGCAGCTGCAGCTCTAGCCTGGGAACTTGATCCCTAGCCTGGGAACGTCCATGTGCTGCAGGTGAGGCCCTAAAAAGACAAAAAAAAAAAAAAAAAAAAAAAAAAGAGGACTTCTATAAGAAGTGGGAGAAAACGGTGGAAAGGAGAGGACCCTGGCTGGCATCTTCTCAAGCTTTCTCAGTTCCCATGGGTCTGACCATCAGCAGTGGCCACTGTGAGACCCAGCCACCTGTACTCACAGCAGTGATCTGGCTCCAGTCCCCAGAGTTTCCAAGCTCCGCCTTCAGGTCCTCATAGGATTTGGAGTCCTGCATGTAAAGTAAGTAGCAAATTAGAACCTGGGTCATGGCAAAGGAGACCATTTTTCTTCAGGCATTGAAATAAGGCTGGCCTAGGGCCTGGGGGGTAAGAAGGGGTAGAGGGAGCTCAGGGGGAGGCTGGAGGACGTTCCTGAAAAAGGAGGTTGGATGGGCACAAAGGGCTGACAGGCAACAGGCTGGGGCAGGGGACTATTGCCCCACACAACCCTGCACAGGGATGGAGGGTATGATCTTTCCCTGCCCTCGGAGTGGAAGCAGCTGCACGCAGCCTGGGGAACCCTGTCCACATTGTGAGGGCTCTGGGGGCCTCGGAGGTCCTGGAGAGCTTGGGGGCTCCTCTCAGAGCTTGGAGGGGACCCTGCTGTAGAGAAGTGAAGGGAGCAGAGGGGACCTTGGCTCCACGGCAATCCCCTGTCTCTTCACACCCAGGGCCTGGCAGCAAACATGGCACATTATGAGCTCCAATTATGCTGACTGACCGAATGAATGATTGAGTGAATGAGTCAAAGAAAAACCAGTACAGACGTGGGGGAGGCCTGCTAGAGCTGTTGTCCTGGGACACGGCCCTAGATCTGAGAAGTTCTGCCATCTAGATTTGCAGCCTTGAGATCTGTTTGAATCCATCAGTAAGACTAAGCTCATCAACCACTGAATTTTTTTAATGGGTTGGAGGAAATTAATGCAAGCTATTTCCCTAAACTCATCTGCTTTGCCAACTTCATGTACCTAAAGCCACCTGGCCAACACTCAATCTGCCTTAGCCTTCCTCAGCCCTGCAGAAAACTCTTACTGGGTTTCCATGTTGAGGACTTACCCTCTGCTCCTATCTGGGACCAGTTTAGGAAAATCCTGACCAAGTCTGATTCACTCTCCTTCAAGTAAGGACTACATGTAGAACTCATTTTGCTTTGAATTAATGCCAGGAGATATTTGTCTTTGGACATGGCCCTTTAGAATTGCTGTGTTCCCTGAGTTCCCGTCATGGCTCAGAGGTTAAGGAATCTGACTAGCATCCATGAGGACTCAGGTTCGATCCCTGGCCTTGCTCAGTGGGTTAAGGATCTGGGGTTGCTGTGGCTGTGGTGTAGGATGGTAGCTGCAGCTCAGATTTGACCTCTAGCCTGGGAACCTCCATATGCCGCGAGTGCGGCCCTAAAAAGCAAAAAAAAAAAAGACAAAAAAACTGATGTGTTCCCTTTCATCTGGCCTGAGGACACACCAGCGCCGTCCTACAGACGTTTCTGCAATGATGATGCAAATGTTCTTTTTCTATGCTGTCCAGTATGGTAGCCACTAGCCCATGTGGTTAGTGAGAAATTGACTCTTTCGTTTTAATTTTTATTAATTTGAATTTATATAGTACAGCTCTTACCAATAATATCCAAGAGTTTTGAGCTAAATCTAGTGCACAAGCAAGACACTGTAATTGGCCAAGTTTTGTTTTTTGTTTTTTGAGGGTTTTTTTGCTTTGTAGGACTACACTTGCGGTATATGGAAGTTCCCAGGCTAGGGGTCAAATTGGAGCTGCAGCTGCCCGCCTACACCACAGCCACAACAACAGCAGGATCCTTAACCCACTGAGCATGGCCAGGGATTGAATCCACATCCTTACAGATACTAGGTAGGTTCATTACCGCTGAACCACAACAGGAACTCCTGGCTGAGTTTTGATGGACTTCCTTTCCTCCCCCTCACCAGGGGACTAAATGGTCCTACTGCTGCCTTACATTTTATTCTAAGTCCCCTCAAGCCCCTTTACAAATATATCACAGGTTATCTGCCACAACAGACACAAAAGCCTGGGAGTCTGCCCTGTCCTCCCATGTGCCACGAAGAATGCACTGGGCTGGCAGAACCAGGTGGGCTGGGGCCACTCACACTCCACTTGAAGGGATCCCAAGCCAGGAACCAGCCTGTGAAGGTGGGGGGCTCATATCCTTGCTTCACCACAATGATGGGGGTCTCGGGGTCCCGGCCGCTGGGATGGGTCTTGAGATACTCCTGCGCCGTGACGGCTGCAGCTTTCTTCTCGTCCTCATTGGCATTCTTCCCAATCCAGAAAAAGACCTGTGGAGCATCCCAGAGCCTGGTCAGTCCTTCCTGTCCTCTCTGGGCTCACGCAGGCTCAGATGTCCAGCAGTGACCCTGAGCCTGGACAGACCCCCATCGGGCTTTGACTTTGCATCTGGAAATTGAGGAGGTTGGACGGATGCCCTCTACTTCGATATTCTGCAAATGAGTGACTCCCAGCCTCTGCAGAACCAAAAAGACTCTCAAAAACACTCCTCGGCCACAAGAAATAGACTGGACTTTGGGAGAAGAATATATCCTGCCCTGCAGCATGTCCCTCCCTCCCTGCCTCCTCTGTCTTAGTCTCCTGCTGTTTATAACATCACTGCTGGGGAGAACACGCACAGGAGCCAGGAAAACATCAAAAATTCCCTATCCCTAAAACCCTGAGGATTGAGATGGTGGGGAAGGAGGTCCCCAGGCCTCAGTCCTACCTGGTCCCAGACGTCTAGCAGGAACACATCATCCTCTTCCAAGTCATCCTGATTGAAATCAGGGATTTCCGTGGCCAGGAAGCGCCCGGTCTGGTTGGAACATTCAAAGAGCCGGGGAGTGATGACCAGGGTTTCCTCCTGCAGTCTGCAAGGGCAGGAGGAAGGCATGGGAGAAGAAGAATTGATGACACAGAACTCAGGGACTCCGACATGGAAAGCCCATCTCCTGGGAAAAGGCACATGAAAGGTCCCCCCTTCTCCCTAGAGTCCAGAAATTCCCACCGCTCTTCCAGGACATCCATTCCAGTGGCTATTCTATAATCCTGTAAGGAAGTTCTTCCTGATATCTTCCCTCTATCCCTCCTGCTGCTGCTGTAGTGCATGCCCTTTTGCATTTGAACTGGGGAACAGTGGATCATGGACCTTCTTTATTTATTTATTTATTTTGTCTTTTTGCTATTTCTTTGGGCCGCTCCTGCGGCATATGGAGGTTCCCAGGCTAGGGGTCAAATCGGAGCTACAGCTGCCGACCTACGCCAGAGCCACAGCAACGCGGGATCCGAGCCGCGTCTGCAACCTACACCACAGCTCATGGCAACGCTGGATCGTTAACCCACTGAGCAAGGTCAGGGATCGAACCCACAACCTTATGGTTCCTAGTCGGATTCGCTAACCACTGCGCCACGATGGGAACTCCTGGACCTTCTTTAGAAAAAGAGGATTTGAGGAATTCCAGTCGTGGCTCAGCAGAAACGAATCTGACTAACATCCATGAGGACGCAGGTTCAATCCCTGGCCTTACTCAGCGATTAAGGATCCAGTGTTGCCGTGAGCTGTGGTGTAGGTTGAAAAGGCGGCTCGGATCCCGTGTTGCTATGGCTGTGGCATACGCCAGCAGTTACAGTTCCAATTTGACCCCTAGTCTGGGAACCTCCATATGCCTCAGGTAAGACGGGGAAAAAGGGGGGGGGCGGATTTGCAGCTTGTGCTCCTCAGCATTTGGGGTCTGTGGCATCATAGAAGGACAGGGGCTGATAGAACTCTGGAATCTTCTTTCCAAAGAGCAAACTCACAGCCCCCCGCCGCTCTCTTTGAGCTGGCTGCCTCCTGTGGCTATGAACTCCCTTTATTGGAAATAGCTCCACCAGGCCCCGGGCATACATAGCAAGCATGCCCAGGAGGCCCCAAGGGCGTGGGCTGCCCCTCACTCATCCTGCACTCAAGCCATGCCTGCTGCAGGCTCTGGGCTTGGTGGGTGTGGGTGCTGGGAGGCTCTACAGCCCTGGAAGGGGAGCTGGAGGTAGAGGGATGTGGGAGTTACCTCTTGGAGCTGGCATAGGGGGCCTTCCCACCCAGCGCCACCCAGAAGTTGGCTGGCTCCTGCCCTTCCACCACCACTTGCTTCTCGGTGCGGGAGATGGTGTCAGCAACCATCTTGGCCATCTCCCGCTCATCTCCGCTACAACCCTGGAAAAGGGGGCGTCAGTCAGGCTGAGGGAGCCCATCTCTAGTGCCAACCGTCCCCCACCCCTCCACCACATTCACTGGCCCAGGGCTCCATTCACTGGATCAGGGCCCCCTGCACACGGCATATGCAGGGGCAGTTCTCCCAACCTCGCCTCTGTCCCGGACACCCCAAAGGATGGCCCAGGAGATAAGAGTCTCCTTGCCAGGCTGGACAAGGCCTGCAACGGACTGAGAGTCCCCATGACAGAGAGAGATGGGGAGGTAGCGACAGGTACAGGGAGAGAGAGGGAGAGCCCGAGACATAAGGACAGATCAGCACAGGTCAGCAGGGGTGGCCCGAGACAAAGGCAATGAGAGAGTTTTTGTTTTGTTTTTTTCTTTTTTCATTTTTCACTGTCCCCCAGCAAATGGAGCTCCCGGGCCAGGAATCAGATCTGAGCAGCCGTCACAACCCAAGCCGCAGCTGCAGCAATGCCAATCCTTAACCCACTGTGCTAGACTGGGGAATGAACCCGCGTCCCAGCAGGCCCCCCAAGAGATCCGCTGACCCAGTTGTGCCACAGTGGGAACTCCGAGAGAGTTTTACTCAGACACAGAGGCAGAGCATCTGGATGCCCAGACCCAGAGCCGCGGAGGAGGGATGCAGGGCTCAAGGTAGCTGGGGAGACCAGCCAGCGGGACCTGCCCAGCCAGAGGCTCCCGCCCTGACCCAGGTCTGCTCTGAGGCTGGGGGGTCCCGAGAGCCACGCGGGGAAGGAGAGGCTGCTGGACCCCGCACACACCTTCCCACACCACAGGTAGCAGCAGGACTGGGTCTTGAGGACGAAGACGTCATTGGAGTTGAGGGAGGTGGCTCGGGCTGGGACCTCAAAGGCCTTGGTGTTGTTGACGCTGGTTCCCCGGACCTGGAACAGCCGTGTGGAGGGCACAGGCTCCGTGCTGTTAGCCCGGGAAGTGCCTCCCTGTGGGGAGAGAGAGGCGGGAGCAACTTAGTAAAGATGATGTGGGATGAGAGGGCAAGAGAGGTGGGGCGGGTCTGTGCCCCCCAGGTCCTCTGATCTGCCGTCACCAGACTGGTCTTTCCAAAACGCTGCTCTGTCCTATAAAATTGGACTGTGATGATCATTGTACAACTATAAATGTAATAAATTCATTGAGTAATAAAAAAAGGAAAACAAAACAACAACAACAACAAAACGCTGCTCTGGTCATGGCACTCCCCTGCCCGAAACCTTCAGGGATTCCCTGCAGCTTACAGACTAGAACCCAGCTTTCAGCCAAGGCCTCCGAGGAGGGTACAGACTGCTTTTCCACACTCACTCTCAGCTCTCTCCAAACCCTCCATTCAGCTTGGCCAGGCTTCCCACTCTTCCCCACGGGGCCTTTGTCCTGGCTGTGCCCCCTGCATCGCACGCCTTCCAATTACCACAGCCGAGCTCTCGGACTCTGACCCCCGTGTGAAGCCCTCCTCCAAGCCCCCTCTCCCCTCATGTGCTCCATGCCTATTTGCAGGTTACTGTTTTTGGCTCCTCTTTGATGGCACCTTGTGTTTCTGGCATTTAACCACATGGTGCCTTGGGCTGTTGGTTCACTGCTTGCCCAGCAAGATAGTGAACAGCATTAGCATGGCATTCTTGTCCCTGCTTGGCACTTTGCCAAGGGCTGTGTACTTGCTAAGTGCTCAATAAACATTTTATTACTTAAAGGAATGCAGGAGATGGCTATTTCATTATGTCTGAAGGCACCAATGAACTTTGGAGAGACAGGTGCATCATTGGGCAAATCTAGTCAGATTAACTGTTTTCATGTAGAGGAGCCAAGGAGTTGGGGTGTAGAGAGAAATAGTACTTGTATATGCTCACTGTTTATTAAATATATATTCAAACTACTGAATAGTATCTTTTATTTTTTTTAAGAGCCGCACCGTGGCATACAGAAATTCCCTGGCTAGGGGTTGAATAGGAGCTGCAGCCGCCGGTCTACACCACAGCCACAGCAATGCAGAATCTGAGCTTCATCTGTAACCTACACCACAGCTCACGGCAACACTGGATCCCCAACCCACTGAGCAAGGCCAGGGATTGAACCCGAGTCCTCATGATTACCAGTTGGGTTTGTTACCGCTGAGCCATGACAGGAACTCCCTTGAATGGTATCTTATTTCCAGTTATTAATAGTATTTCTATTACCAGTTCCATTTTGGCGATGGAGCCACAAACAGTCCTCTCCCATGAAGAAAGCGCTTCACCGCAGCTCCGCCCCCACTGCATGGCCCTTCCCCACCTCCTGGACACCCACCTCGCCTCAGCTATGGGTACTACCAGGCACCTCCATCCAGCAGCCGTACCTGGTAGACCACCATGCGTCCCTTGAAGATGGACATGAGGTGAGGTGGCTCCTTGCCCATCGGGACCCGGATCTGGACTGGTTCATTGTTGTATTTCTGGTCCAGGATGACCGCCTGATAGGCCGAGGCTGTGATTTCATCCTGGCTGGCTTGACTGCCCTGGGGATGAGCAGGATGGAAGGAGTAGGATGGGGCCAGACCCGATTCGGACTCCATTCCCAGCCTCAGCCGCAACTCCATCCCCAGTTCTGACTAGTCCCAAACCCAAATATCTTCCCCATCGAGCCCAACCCTGGACACAGCCAAAATCCCCACCTGCTCAGACCTCAGTTCTTTTTTTTTTTTTTTTTTTTTTTCTGTCTTTTTGCTATTTCTTTGGGCCGCTCCCGCGGCATATGGAGGTTCCCAGGCCAGGGGTCGAATCGGAGCTGTAGCCCCCAGCCTAAGCCAGAGCCACAGCAATGCAGGATCCGAGCCGCGTCTGCGACCTACACCACAGCTCACGGCAACGCCGGATCCTTAACCCACTGAGCAAGAGCAGGGACCGAACCCGCAACCTCATGGTTCCTAGTCGGATTCGTTAACCACTGCGCCACAACGGGAACTCCCAGACCTCAGTTCTGATCCCGGCACCCAAGCATCTTCCTGCTCCCTCATATCTGGACACGGAAACCCACAGTCAGAGCAGGTGAAGGAAATGTGTAAGAAGCCATGGACGTTGAAAGGGACACTTGGAGAACCAAAAGGGAAAAGGGTGGTGAGTGGGGGGGACTCAGCGTCAGTGGGCTCTTACAGCCAAAGCAGTCCCAAGATGGAAAAGGGGTGAGCTCCCCATCAGCAGAGGTATTCAATTCAAGGGCGATGGCCACTTGGCAGGAGTAGGAGCTGAGGTGGATGTGCTCTGGACCAGGTGCGGGGGTGGTGCTCACCTGCCAGATGTAGAGCAGATAGTGCTGCTTCTCGCCGATGAGGTAGGTGTAGAGCAGCAGGTAGCAGTCGCCCCCATAGAAGTGGCCCACCCACTTGGACTCCACAGGCACCAGATCTAGGTTCTCAATGCGCCAGATCTAGGCAGAGGTGGAGGGTAGCAGGCTAGTGTGAGGTCCAGGACAGGCTCCACCAACCTCTCCACCCAACACGTCCTCCCTCCTCTGACCATACCTCCACCTCCCCACTCCCGTCGTCAACCATCTTCTGCTGGGCAGCCACCTGAGGCTGGACATGCATGGACGTGGCATCGAACTTCACCTGCTCCACCTTGGCTGGAGTGAGGAGAGAACCATGACACCCAATATCGCCAGCTGTGCTCCCCCAGCTTCCCACAACAGCCCTGAGTGGGAACTATAATTCTTGGACCCATTTTACAGATGAGGAAACAGAAGCTACAGAGATGCAGTAGCCTATCCAAGGTCACACATCTAGAGAGTGGCAGAGTTATAATGTAGAACCTTATCCTCCTCTGGGGGCTTCCCAAGGGAGCCAAGGGAGGGACAAGACTTTTTTCCTCCCCCAGGGGCCTGGCACGGAGCTTGCCCTCAGCAAATACTGTCTCACGAGAGACTGAAGCTGCCTAGGTTCCGGGGAGACCCAACCCCATTCCGCATGAAAGGCAGGTTGTTCCCAGCTCCTTCTTTGTGACACCTCTTGAGTTTATCCAAGTCCCTCTGTGTCCCCACCCCACCCAGAGCCAGGGTAACAGTGTGCATGGAAGAGGAATTTGGGGGAAGGAAGGCGGGAAGCAGGCCCGGTGCTCTCCTGGCCCCACCCCACCTCAGGCCAGCCCTCACCCACGGAGCCCACAGTGTGGGTTTTGCCCAGGCCTGAGGTCTGGTTGGGCACCGTCCACTTCTGGAAGAGCTGCTGAAAGACGGCTGACTCGGCCCCGTCATTCTGCACTTCCACCTGCGTGCTCGGTGGGTACTGCTTCGCTTTGATAAAGTTCTGGGAAGAGAAGAGGGTGGCTGGGGCTGGCGCCCTCCCCCACATCCCACCCCTGCAATGCCAGCCAATGTCTGGCTCTAACCCCAACGAGACCCAACCCCTAACCTACCCCAGTTGCAAGCCCAAAAGAGAATCTAACCCCAGTCTCAGTGCTGACCCCAAAGTTCACCCTGCTCTGACCCCCACCCCAAGGCCAAAACAGATTTCAAACTTGGCGCCACCTCCAACTTACTGAATCTGACCTCAACCCAGAATCTAATACCAACCCCTAAACCCACCTCTGACCTCCACCTCCAGGCCAGATCTGACCTGAACCTGACCCCAGCCCCCATCTCCAACCTTGAACCCAAGCCCCAGTCCAACGCTGATTGCCAGCCAGTTAGGGTTACTGACTCCAGCTCCTGCCATGACTCCAAACTCTGACTTGCCCTTGGCCGCAGTCCTATGCCCTGACCCAGTCCCCTCTTAATAGGAAGGCCAGCCCCCATCCCCCTGCCAAGCTCAAGTTGGGAGCCTATATCCTGGGCAGGCCCCCAAGTTGCAGAGAACCCCCAACATGGCTGCTAAGCCTCTGCCCTGTGCTATGCCCAGGTCCAACCCCGCTGCCCTCTCCCTGCTGGAGTTGGCTTCTCTGCCATCTCCTGCACGTGCGCCCTGGCACCCAGGCCCACCAGTGCCTGGTTCATGGCCTCCTTCTTCTCCTGGGGATTAGCATTCTTCCCCTTCCACACGTAGATCTTCAGGCCCCCCTGGTCCAGGATGTAACAGTCCTAGAGGCGGGAGGGAGAGCCACAGGGTGACAGCATGAGGGCGCTGGTGATGCTGGGCTAGGGACTGCAGGCACAAAAAGTCACTTGCCCTCCCGCTAGCCCCAGGCCCCTGGTGCTGCTCCTGGTGTGTGTGTGTGTGTGTGTGTGTGTGTTTGGAGTGTGCAGGGGTTGGGTGGGGCGGGCGTGATGCAAGTTGCGGCTGGGGGACTTTCAGACCCTCTCACCTCGTGACTGAGTAGGTCCTGTGTGAGTGGCCGTGTGGCCACTTCTCTGACCACCACCTTTCCCTCGGAGTCAGACACGCTGCAGGACAAAGGTGCAGAGTAGATGAGGGGGAGTTCCCTGGCCCCCCGCCCATCTGGGGCCTCCTCCCCCAGGAAGTCCCCCAGGGCCAGGAGGAGCCGTGCCCAGCCAGGCACTCACTGGTACAACTTGAGGGCAGCCTTGAGCGCCGGCTCCACCACCGTGTCAGGCACAGCGGCCTTCAGCTCCTTCCGCTGGCCCAGCACGTAGTTCATGATCTCCATCAGCTGCGGGGAGGCCTTCTCGTCCTCCCCGTCCACCACGCCCACGTATGTGCGCCCGCCCCGCTCCTGGTCTCGGATCTCCTTGGCCAAGGTCATGCCCTGCAGGGAGGGCCCCGACCCATGAAGGCTGGTGGGCGAGAGGACAGAGCCTCGTCCACCACCCCAGCCACACCAGGATTGCCCAGCCCCCCACAGCAGCCCTAAGGGGAGGCACCTGAGGGGGGACCAGGCTTTTAAGATACAGGGGAGGATTCTCAAAAAATAAAAAAGGGAGCAGTTTTCTCAGTTACTTGAGATGCTGCCTCCCTGAGCTTGAAGTCCTAAGAATGTCCACTGAATAAAATATACTTCTTGGAGTTCCCATCGTGGCTCAGTGGTAACGAACCCAACTGTATCCATGAGGACGTGGGTTCGATCCCTGGCCTTGCTCAGTGGGTTAAGGATCTGGTGTTGCCTTGAGCTGTTGTGTAGGTCACAGATGTGGCTCCAATCTCTCGCTGCTGTGGCTGTGGTGTAGGCTGGCAGCTACAGCTCCTATTAAACCCCTAGCCTGGAAAATTTCCACGTGCCTCAGGTGTGGCCCTAAAAAAGCAAAAAAAAAAAAAAAAAAAAGAAAAGAAAGAAAGAAAAAACAAACAAAACCAACCCCCCCCCCCAAAAAAAAGAAAGAAAGAAAAAAAAGGATGACTTCGAGGAAACCAGGCCCAAACCCACAGGAAGAGCAGGTTTCTTAGAGAGGATTGTTGGACCTTCAGTTTTGACATTGTTGGAAATCTGTAATTTTTTTTAATTAAAAATTTTTTTTTTTTTTTTTTTTTTTGCTGAGCGAGGCCAGGGATCGAACCCGCAACCTCACGGTTCCTAGTCAGATTCGTTTCCACTGTGCCACGACAGGAACTCCCCTGTAATTTTACTTTACAGTTTTGGATAAAAGGTGAGTTTGCGAAGATCACAGCCTTCAGTCTCTTTGCCCCAAAGCCATGCGCACACACATGTGTATACACACAGAGCCTCAGATTTGCTCACACATGCAGCATACTTCCTCAGACACACACACACACACACACACACACACATTCCTCACACACAGCCTGGCTCACCCTCCTCCGCCCAGCACCTACTGTTCGAGTTACTGGCTTTTTCACCCCTGCCCCCTTCTCCCTTCACTCCCTCTGGTCCAATCATCCAGCCCCAAGGCTTCTATGCAGGCCCATGTTTTCTGTCTCCAGGTCGGCTCTCTGCTCTCACCTTATTTATCCAGTTCCCATGATCACCCCATTTGAAGATGTCCCAGGAGTTCCCGTAGTGGCTCAGTGGTTAACGAATCCGACTAGGAACCATGAGGTTTCGGGTTCGATCCCTGGCCGCGCTCAGTGGGTTAAGGATCCAGCATTGCCATGAGCTGTGGTGTAGGTCGCAGATGTGGCTCAGATCCCCCGTTGCTGTGGCTGTGGCATAGGCCGGTGGCTACAGCTCCAATCAGAGCCCTAGCCTGGGAACCTCCATATGCCGCCGGTGCAGCCCTAGAAAAAAGACAAAAAAAAAAAAAAAGATGTCCCAAACTGAACTCTTTCTCCCCAGCTCTGTTGCTTCCTGATCTTTCCATCTCAGGAAGTGGGACTCCATCCATCCATTCTCACATCTGCTCCAGCACAGCCTCTGACATCTGCCTCACCGGCCATCTGTCACGCAGGTCCCGTGATTTCACTGCCCAGCCCTGCTCCTGCTGGAGCACAGGGGCTCCCTGCCTGCCCTCAGCCCTGCCACCTCGTTCTTCTCCCAGAAGTAAGAGTGACTTTAGGGAGTTCCCGTTGTGGCTCAGTGGTTAGCGAATCCTACTGGGAATCATGAGGTTGCGGGTTCGATCCTTGGCCTTGATCTGTGGGTTAAGCATCCGGCATTGCCATGAGCTGTGGTGTAGGTTGCAGATATGGCTCTGATCCTGTGTTGCTGTGGCGTAGGCCGGCGGCTACAGCTCTGATTCGACCCCTAGCCTGGGAATCTCCATATGCCATGGGAGTGGCCCAAGACATGGCAAAAAAAAAAAAGAGTGACTTTCAATGGCCTGCCAGACACTGACAACAAACCCCAATCCTCTTGCACAATCTTCTGGCCACATGACTTTCCCTATGAGGCCTGCCCGCCCTCCTCCGCAAGTTCCCCCAAGTCTCTATCTTGTGCTCTGGCTGACCTGGAAGGTTCCCCACCAGCTGCTTCACTCCTGCCTTAGGGCCCCCTCCTCCCCACCCCACCCACCTCCTCCCAGAAGCCTTCTTAGAATCCCCAGAGCACCCAGCACCCCACTCCCTACCCCTCCCTTCTCCCTTATTCCCTTCACATCTATTTCCCCCAACAGATGGCCAACCAGAGGCCAGATCCAGGGCGGAGCTCTGCCCCTTTCATTCACCACTGGATCCCCAGTGCTTGGCACAGGGTCTGCCACACAGCGGGGACTCGTTAAACCTTAATGGATGTCCTGCTGTGTAGCACAGTGCACTATACCCAGTCACTGTGACACAGCACGGTGGAGGATAATAGAAGAAAAAGAATGTATATATGGGAGTTCCTGTCGTGGCTCAGTGGTTAACAAATCCGGCTAGGAATCAGGAGGTTGTGGGTTCAATACCTGGGCTTGCTCAGTGGGTTAAGGATCTGGCGTTGTCATGAGCTATGACCCATGGTGTAGGTCGTAAGCTGTGCTGTAGGTTGTAGATGCGGCTTGGATCCCGCATGGCTGTGGCTGTGGCTGTGGTGTAGGTCAGTGGCTACAGCTCCGATTAAACCCCTAGCCTGGGAACCTCCATATGCCACGAGTGCAGCCCTACAGAAGACAAAAAGGCAAAAAAAAAAAAAAAAAAAGAATATATATATATATATATTATGTATGTATGGCTGGGTCACTTTGCTGTATAGCAGAAATTGACAGAACATTGTAAATCAACTAAAATTTTTTAGAATATCACCAAAAAGAGAAAGTATAAAAAAAAATTAATGGATCAGCCATCGTCCACACACGCAAACTCCAACACACATTCCTCTCCCCATACACACGGAGCCTCAGATCCACCTTCAAACACAGCACCCTAACAGTCAGGGGAGAGAGGCCTGGGGAAATGAGGGCCAGTTCCGGGCATGGCACAAGTCTGGCAGGTTTGATGGAGCGGGGGAGGCCAGGTGCTGGGTGCGGGAGCAGGTGGGCAGGGTGGCATCTGGGGAATGGTTACCCTGAGTCTCTCCATGCGGTTACTCTCCGGCCCATTCCACTGGATGATAAGCTTGCCGAGGTCCAGGAGGAAAACATCCCCGCGGTTGAAACTTTTCCAGGACATCTCCACCTGGGGAGCCACGGGGCAGGCGCAGAGCCCACTCAGACCCCACCCGTCAGCCATCAGCTCATCTCACCCCTTCCCTGTCCCTCCCCTCTCCTCAGCCTCCGCCCTCCGCCCCGACTGGGAGGGGGGACAGAAGGCCATGCCCAGGGCTCTAGTTGATGCCCACCTCTCCGGCCACCACGTTCCTCTTGCCCTTGACGTGCAGCAGCCGCTGGATGTCGTAGGAGTTGGTCTCCACCTTCTTCATGCCAGAAGCTACACCCCCTTTCCGGATGCTGTGAAGAGAGATGAGCTGACCCAAGGGAATGGGCTGGGACGTGTGACAGGCCCCCATCCTCCCCAGACCCTGGGTACCTGGCTGCCACAGGGGCCAGCTGGGCGCCAGGGCTGGGACGAGGGTGGTGCCCGAGGTGCCTAGGGCACAAACTCCAAGGGGTACTCACTCTCAGGACCAGATAAATGCAAGATCCGGTCTATCGCCTTCATTGATATGACCCTGGCCTTACATGAGCACCTCCTTGGAATCTGCACCCTAGATGCCTCCCTCACCTCACCTTAGTCCTCGCCCCGCTGAGAGGCCTGCAAAGGTGGGTGTTTGCTAACATGGTCTCGTGATAGGATGGGGCAGGACTCTGAGGACAGGGGGTGGAAGTGAAGGAAAGAAGGGAGATGCTAAGGACTGAATTGGGTCCCCTCCCAAACTCAAATGTCGCAGCCCTATCACTCAATGTGACGGAATTTGGAGATGGGGCCTTTGGGAGGTAATAGGTTTACAGAAAGTCATAAGGGTGAGAACTTCAGGATTAGCTGAGTGCCCTTATACGAAGTGACACCAGAGAGCTTGCTCACTTTCCACCATGTGAGGACACAGTGAGAGAGCGGTTGGATGCAAGCCAGGAAGAAGGCCCTCACCAGCCACCAAAATTGCCAACACCTTGATCTTGGCTCTCCCAACCTCCAGAAGATGAGAAAATTCATTTCTGTTGTTTAAATCACCCAGTTTTTTTTTTTGTTTGTTTTTGTTTTTGTGTCTTTTTTATTTGGTTGTGGCAGTCCAAGCAGACTGAGATGGGAGAAGTACCAGCTCAAATGCCCAAAGGTGTGGACTTCTGCTGTGAGTGTAGAAAGAAAGAGAGCAGGACAAAAGGGAGGGGTGGGGACTGTGGCTCACTGGACAGATCCTGGCCTATCCTACAAGTCAGTGGCAACTTGGCTCCTGATCGCGTGTTTCCATGGGAAATGCCTGCAGGCCAGAGCCTGAGACTCTTCAAGAGGAGCTAGAATTCAGAATTTTGAGTGTGAAGGCCTCTTTAGAGAAAGGAGCAGTCATAGGCCCAGTGGCCAGAGGGGAGCCTTGATATGATGCCCTGGACAGCCTCCTTTGGGGCTGAGCCCTCCAGGACATTCAATTAAGTATTGATTTACAAAAATTCATGGTACACAGAGTTACTGAATTCCAGGATGGCCTCTGGGGCAGCCACTCACGGGGCTGAAGACCAAGCACAGGGCAGCAGCAGAAATGGGGGCGGGGAAGTGAAAAGGTGAACAAAAATTACGCTCACGGGCTCTGCCCACAGCCTCAGACTCCCTTCCCCGTCCCAGGTCTGCCCCGCAGGCTCAGGTATCCCTCCTTTGCCCTGGTTCCACGCCCCAGCCTATATCAGCGCCCCTCCATACACGATGCCCTGTTTGAAGTAGCCTCGGAAGGCCTCGCTCTCGTTGCCCTGGACCTCGCGGTGCTGGACAGCCCGGCCCTTCAGAAAGTCATCCATCAGAGTCGTGTAGATGGCAGCTGCTCCTTGCTCATCCTGGGACGAGTCCTGGCCGATCCAGTAATGAATGTCATAGGACAGGTTGCTGCCCGTCTTGTGGATCTAGGAAGAGGGCATGTCCAGTGTACCCGAGGTCCCGGGCTCCCATAGCCCTCTGCCCACCTCCCTTCTTTGCATGCTCTCCCCTACTCATGGGGCCTGGGCCACAGGGGAGCCTGGCACGGGGACAGGTCATGGGACTGGTGGTTAGGAGCCCTTGGTTGTGGCCCCGGTTCTGTCAGACTCTGCAACGTGAGGCAAGTGGCTTCCCTCCAGGCTTTGCTCATTTCATCTTGAGATAACTTCAACTATGGCAGCATTTCCCAAAGTGATGTGCACAGACCATTAGAGGTCTGGGAGGGGATTGGGGGGTATACAAGCAGGTGTATGTATGAAATGATTGTGGAAATATTTTATAGCTGCTTTTCGTTTGTGACACAGGGCATTGCTTTCCATTCCCGATAACAATATTGAGTTAAGTTTTTAAATACATGGATTTAAGTTTTAAAAGTGAATCAATAGGAATTCCCATCGTGGTGCAGCGGAAACGAATCCGACTAGGAATTCTGAGGTTTCGGGTTCGATCCCTGGCCTTGCTGGGTTCGATTCCTGGCCTTGGTTGCAGATGTGGTTCAGATCCCAAGTTGCTGTGGCTGTGGCCTAGGCTGGTTCTAGCCCTGGGAACCTGCATATACCATGGGTGTGGCCCTAAAAAGCAAAAAAAAAAAAAAAAAGTTAATCACTATAAGGGAAAATACAAATGCATTTATAATACAGGATGTGGAAGAAACCAAGGTGAAATGAAGTTGATTGTGGATTTGGGGACTATGGACTCAAGATAGGGTGACATCCAACTACCTCAGAGGATCTCTCAAGACTGTAAATCCACGATGCCACCTCAGCTAGGAGTTCCATGGCCCAAGGGCAGGGAGAGCCTCTTGCATCCTGATCCTAGCTACCTCTAGGCTGGGCACCTGGGCACACCTATGGAATGCTCTCCTGGGGTGAAGCTAGGCTGCAGTTCCTATTGCCCCCAGCATCAAATTTCCTCCCTGTTGCTACCATGCACTTTGCCCTCTGCCCAGCCCCCTTCCCAGCCCACCCCCGACTCACAGCCAGGACTATGTAGCAGTCACCGTCGAAGAAGCTGCCATAGGTGCTGGAAGAAACAGGTACCATCTGCATGGCCTAGAGAGAAAAGGGGGGGTCAGAGGGGTCGATCCCCCAGGACCCCAGGCTTCCCTGCCTCTCTTAACCAAAGGGAGTATTGGGAGAGGCAGAGCCAGGAGGAGGAGGGCAACCGACAAGGAGAACGGATGTGAGAAGGAGAACGGATGTGAGAAGGGGAGGAGGAAGAGGAGCGGGAGGACGTGGCTGATGCCTGAGGAGGGGTTGGGGATGGCACCTGGGGACAGGTACCAGGGGTTCGCGTGCAAGCAGGGCGGGATGGAGGACCGTCGAGTAATCCCAGGGCTCTTACTTCCCTTGGTCCATCCCAGGCCCACAGTGCCCGCCTCCTGCCCAGGCAGGCGCTCACCTCTATCCTCCATATCTGCACCCCGGGCGTGGTGACATTGAGGGAGCCTTTGACCTGGGCGTTCAGTTTGGTCATGGTGGATGAGCCTGCGGGAGAAGCGGGGTCAGAGCAAGAAGAAGAGCTGGGTGCACCTTGGGTTTCAGCTTGCTCTTCCAGTGCAGCGCTCACGACGGTGCCAGGAGACCACGGCCTGACTGGCAGAGGGCCCAGCCTCCAGGCTTCCCATCCAGCTGTGATCTTGTCCCTCTCCGGTACAAACACCCACCCTGACTCTCTATCACCTGCTGAAAAAAAGCCCTGACTCCTTAGCCTGACACTCCAGGCCCTTCTTGACCTAGCCCCAAACAATTTTTCTTACTGAAAAAAAAATGTTCTTTCTTTTTAGGGCTCCACCTGCAGCATATGTAAGTTCCGGGCTAGGGGATCGAATTGGAGCTGCAGCTGCCAGCCTACGCCACAGCCACAGCAATGCCAGATCCAGGCTGCATCTTTGACCTACACTGCAGCTTGCAGCATCACCAGATCCCTAACCCACTGAGTGAGGCCACGGATCAAACTGGCACCCTCATGGATACTAGTCAGGCTCTTAACCCGCTGAGCCACAATGAGAACTCCCTGAAAATTTTTGATCAAAACCATGTCTGGTTAAAAAAAATACATGTATATGGAGTTCCCATTGTGGCACAGTGGTTAACGAATCCAACTAGAAGCCATGAGGTGGTGGGTTCGATTCCTGGCCTTGCTCAGTGGGTTAAGGATCCGGCGTTGCCGTGAGCTGTGGTGTAGTTTGCAGACACGGTTCGGATTCTGCGTTGCTGTGGCTGTGGCGTAAGCTGGCGGCTGCAGCTCCGATTGGACCCCTAGCCTGGGAACCTCCATGGGCCGTGAGAGGGGCCCTAGAAAAGGCAAAAAGACAAGAAAAGAAATAAATAAATAAATAATAAAAATACGTGTATCATACAAAAAGAAAGAGGGAGTTCCCTTTTGGCACAGTGGGTTAAGGATCTGGCATTGTCACTGCAGTGGCTTGGGATTCTATTAGCATGGGTTAGATCCCTGGCCAGGGAACTTTCACATGCTGTGGCTGCAGCCAAAAAAAATAAATTAAAAAAGAAAGGAAGGAAGGGAGGGAGGGAGGAAGGAAGAAGGAAAGAAAGAAAGAAAAACAGAGAAAGAAAACAAAGAATAAATAAGAGTTGCAAAATGTATGCACCCACTCAAAAGAATTGAAAAAAAAAAACAAAAACAAAACCAAAAACAGGTGTTCAAACAAAAACTTGTACATGAAGTTCATAGCAGCTCTATTCACAATAACCAAAAGGTGGAACAACCAACCCAAATGTCCACCAACAGATGAATGGATAACAAAAGTGGTCCATTCACACAATGGAATAGATTCAGCCATTAAAAGAAAAGAAGCATGATACACGCTACAACGTGGATGAACCCTGAGTACATGATGCCAAGTAAAAGAAGCCAGACACAAAGGCTACATATTGTATAAATGCGTTTATGTGAAATATCCAAAATAGGCAAAATAGAGATAGCCAGCAATTAGTGGTTGTCAACGTCTAGGTGGGAGGGGGGAATGGGGAGTGACCCTAGTGGTTATGGAGTTTCCATCTGGGATGAGGAAAAATTTCTGGAACCAGAGAGTGGAGATGGTTGCCCAACATTGTGAATGTTTTGAATGCCGCTGAATTGTATGCTTTAAAGTGGTTAAAATGATAAATCTTATGTGTATTCTACCACAATAAAAAAGGGCATGAGGCGTTTCCGTCGTGGCTCAGTGGTTCATGAATCCGACTAGGAACCATGAGGTTTGGGGTTCGATCCCTCGCCTCGCTCAGTAGGTTGAGGATCTGGCGTTGCTGTGGCTCTGGCGTGGGCTGGTGGCTACAGCTCTGATTCCTAGCCTGGGAACCTCCATATGCAGAGGGAGCGGCCCAAGAAATGGCAAAAAGACCAAAAAAAAAAAAAAGTGCATGAAACATTTTCCTGTTTCTTGCTACCCCTAAACACCCTTCAGTTACAGTTCTGGTGGCCCACAAGAGGTGGACCTACCGAGGTGGGGCCATGTTTGTTTGTTTAGGACCGAATCCCCAGCATCTAGCACTGCGGGCCCTTTGCTGAGTGGGAGGATGGGCTGATGGATGGATGGGTAGATGGATGGGTGGGTGGGTGATTGGGTGGCATGTGGGTGAAAGTGATTGAGTGGAGGAATGGATGGATGGATGGATGAATGAATGAATAAATCCTTCTACCGTGAACCACCCTCTAAACACTAATCTCTCAAGCTTCTTTTATGGTATCTTTTATGGTTCTTCTCCTTTGACCTGTAGCTGTGTTCTTCATTCCAGCTACTCATCAGAGTCACCTTGGGAGCTTTTAAACAACACTGATGCTCTGATGCTCAGCTGTATCCATATCTCTGGGGATTCTGATTTAATTAGGCCAGGGTGGGGCCCAGGTTTGGGCCTTTATTTTCTGCCTTTTGGGAGGTGGGGCATAGGTACTTTTAAAACTCCCCAGTGATTCCACTGAGCCAGGGCAAAGAGCCACTTGTCCGCAGTTCTTCGTGTCCCTGGTTTCCTGGCCCTCCCCACCAGGCTGGAGGCCACCCTACTCCCCACGGAGTCTACCACTTTGGCCAGCACAGAGTCACGCTCCGTAAACTCCTTGAACTGATGAATAATGAATGAAAGGTCATGCGGCCCCCACCTCAGTGCACTGACAGCTGGAATCTATCTAATCTCTCCTTGCACCTTGACTCTGAGTCACCTCTTGGAACAATGATCTGGCCTTTTACTGCTGGTAAACTCCCTCTTCTGAGTCCAGAGGGGTGACCCCTCTCCCTGGCTTTCTGGAACTTGGGGGCAAGGTCTCCCTGCCCAGCCTCTGATTAGCAACCCCACCAGCAGGTCAGGGCCACCTGTCAATCGCCAGAGCTGCGCTTGTAGGAGCCCCATGTGCCTGGGCCCTGTCTGTTGCCCCTGCCGGTCAAGGCCTCCTCTATGGGGTATTTCTTTCCTTTCTTTCTTTCTTTCTTTCTTTCTTTCTTTCTTTCTTTCTTTCTTTCTTTCTTTCTTTCTTTCTTTCTTTCTTTCTTTCTTTCTTTCTTTCTTTCTTTCTTTCTTCTTTTTTTAGGGCTGCACCTGCGGCATATGGAAGCTCATAGCAATGCCAGATCTGAGCCACGTCTTTGACCTACACCACAGCTTATGGCAACACTGGATCCTTAACCCACGGAGCGAGGCCAGGGATCGAACCTGTGTTCTCATGGATACTAGTCAGGTTCATTAGCTCTGAGCCACAAGGGGAACTCTCATGAGGTATTTCTTAACCAGCAGAGACCCTGAGGCTCCCAGGACTCTGGGTTCTGTAGAACCAATTTGGATACAAAGGAGGAAAATATTTTCTATTTTATCTCAATCACCACCTTCGCCCACATCCCCCTTTCCACCAAAACAGATTGATGCTCACTAGCTGTAGGATCAGGGGCCATGATTCCTCATCTATGAGGTGGGAGGTTGACTAGGTGGTTGCCACAGCCCACCCCTCCTCAAGAATGTGCTCTGAATCCAGGAGGGAGCAGCAGGAGGGATAGAGGGTAGACCAGATGAAGCCCTTCTTGCCCATCAGAGCATCAGAAACTCAGGCAAGCAGGGGCTTGAAAAAGCTGGTGCTCTCCCTCCCTAGCGAGAAATGGGGATTGGGGACCTCCCGGCAGCCTGGACAGGGACGGGCCTGGGCGAGGGGATTCTGGGAGGGCAGCCTTGAGAGGTGGACTCATACTGCAGCAGTGCCCCCTTGGGTACCTGCCAGCTGCTCCCACCCCATCCATGCTGGTCGGAGCACAGGCCTCTGTGCGCCTCTTCCCCCCCTGCCCCCCCGCCCCGTGGGGCCTTCCCAGCTTCTCATCTCTACTGGGAGGAATAGGGGTCCCACCACCGACCACACAGCCCTGGGTTTGGCTGTGTGATATCTTCTCTCCACCTGAGGTCACTGGCTCCCCCCTGACTCCTGGTCCCCTCTCTTCCCTGTCCCCACCTTGAGGAAGGACACCATCACTCCCTGACCCCAAAGTCAGCCATCAGCGTGGCATCCTGGACCCCTCCCTCTCCTGCCCTTCTGTCCACCTTCGCGCCTCTCCAGTCTGCCTCTAGCACCGCCGGCAGCTCCTCTGCCTCTAGTGACAGCCAGCTGCCTGCTGTTCCACTCCGCCTCTCACCGTCCCCTTGTGTCCCGTCTTTCCCCTCTCATTTTCCTTTCCAGTGCCCTCTCCAACTTTCTTCACTTGGTCTTCTGGACTCAGTTTGGATCTCATTTCTTCCAAAATGCCTTCCCAGGGAGTTCCCGCCATGGCGCAGCGGGACAGGTGGTCTCTCTGGAGCGCTGGAACACAGGTTTGATCCCTGGCCCAGACCAGTGGGTTAAAGATCCAAAATCGCCGCAGCCACAGCTTAGGTTGCAACTGTGCCTGGGATCTGATCCCAGGCCTAGGAACTCCATATGCCACAGGGCGGCCAAAAAAAAAAAAGCACAACGAGATACTTTCCCAGAATCCTACAGCTAGAGGTAGACCAGGGACCCCTCCCTCCTCAGGGACCCCAAGGCGTTCTGGATGGATACTTCCCTTGGTCCCCGGACCATGTGGCCATGAATGGATTCGTTTATCAGTCTGTGCATCTGTTTATCAGTTGGGGAGGTCCCTGAGGTCAAACCTAGATGTGTTTGTAGCTCCCAGCCCCTGGCACATAGTAGGTGCTCAATAAAAATACATTTTGGGGACGGGGTCTTCGGGCCTCACCCACAGCATATGGAGGCTCCCAGGCTATGGGTCAAATCAGAGCTGCAGCTGCCAGCCTACACCACAGCCACAGCAACACCAGCTCCGAGCTGCATCTGTGACCTATACCACGGCTTGTGGCAATGCCGGATCCTTAACCCACTGAGCGAGACCAGGGATCGAACCTGCATCCTCATGGATACTAGTCAGGTTTGTTTCTGCTGAGCCTCTACGGGAACTCCCTCAATAAATATTTTTAAAGCTTAAAAATTCAACTGCAGAATAAAAGGGATGGAACTTCTTGGGGGCCCTGAAGGGAGTTAGGGTCCTTGCTGCCCCAGATCGCATCTTTCCTTTCATTGCTCTATTGTCCTCGGAGTTCGGGCTCCAGAGAGCCCTGGAAAACCGTCGCTGCTCGAAGTCCCTAGCCACGCGGTCTGAATGGGACAGCGCTATGGCGGTCCCCGGACAAGGACACCCCCCGTTTTGTCAGGCCCATGAGAGCAGAGGGAGCAGACACATCCTAGCCCTCAGCCTGCAGCCTCCGTCTCTTCCTGACCTGACACGGCCTGCACTGCCCTTCTGGGAAAAGGGTGGTCAGTACGTCCCAAGATCCTGATGGAAACTTGGCTTCTACCTCTCCAGCCACTCCCCCATTTCAGCTGAATGGGGCCACAGTGCCTGGTGAGGCAAGGGGACGGGTCCTGGTGGAGGAGAGATGGGGCGGAGGTGCCTGCTAAGGTGGCCCAGTGTGGACCGGGGCTGTGCGCCCTGCTGCCACCAGCCCCCCTCTGCACTTGTCCATTCAATCCCAGTTGGCTGTTGCTCGCAGCCTCGTCTCCAGGAGACGAGAGACTTGAGGTCCCAGGAGTGTCGAGGGAGTGGGGACCCAGAGAAAGACACCGTTTCAGATGATGAAGAAAGGGGCAAAGAGAAGGTGGGGGCGGGGGAGGAAGGGGAGAGTGAGGCCAGGGTAAGTAGGTAGCCTGGATGGCCCAGGACTGGAGGGTTTTGAATCTAGAAGTCCTGCGTCTCCAGATTCTCCCAAGGCCAAGGCAATCAGGGATGGTTGACACCCAAGGTGGGGTGGGGGCTGGCGGCAGGTGCGGGTCTGAAAGGACAGTTGTCTGAGGTGGAACCTGCACAGTCCTTCCCTGGAGGCCCAGGAAGACGCACTGGGCTCCCTGCCCTTACCAGACACTCCAGGGCACCGAGCCTCTCCCTCGCACCAGGGCCAAGGAGCAGTAGGAGGTCCCTGGCTGCCCACCGGAAGCAGGGGACCCTGTCCTGTCCTCTCCCACCACCTATGGTTCCCATGTGTCCCCACGGGTGTCTTACCTGTCTAGGGGAGGCAGCTGCCACCTGGGAGATCTCAGGAGTTGTGGCAAGCTGGCTGGAGGACAGCGACCTTTGTCCCCACCCCCCCTCCTCTAGGAACTGCCTTCACCATATAAGGGAAGATAGGGCCCCAGAGAGAGAGAGAGAGAGAGAGAGAGAGAGAATGGGTGAGGGGGTGGGGAGGCAGGTGCCAGCCTGGTCCCTGGGAGCCAGGAGCCCAGCGACTGCCTGACGCCCAGAGCCCATGCGCCCCACCCATGGCACCCGAGAGAGCCCCGGAGGGTGCGATGTGTTTCTGCCCAGGACCCAGGCCCCCCGCTGCAGGTGAACGGCACCTGCCAGGAAAGGCGGGGCGCCTGGACCCTTTCTCCTCCCAACCCAGAGGAGCGGGCTCCAGAGTCCTCCCTCTTTCCTTGGGGGAGTGGCCCTGGGGTGGGGAAGCCCTGGACCCAGGGGTGCAGGGCCAGGGGTTCAGACTTAGGGCCCCTCCAAACAGATGGGACCCTAGCGCCCCTGGCGGTCACTCGCTCAGAGGGGGCGCAATGCTTTTCTTGTCCCTCCTTCAGGGGCATTGGCTCCACCTGGAGTTTTTATGAGCTGCCATAAACCGGTGCGTTTGGACTCTGCTCCGCTGCTCGCTCTCAGAAGCCACGGCTTCATTTCTGAACCCTGATCCCAGGGGGCTTCTCACTCAGGACGGGAAAGGGGCACATCTTCTCCTGACTGCTGCTTCTCCTGACCACTTCTTCCTGAGAGCTCTAGAGACCCCGGGTACTTAGGTGTGCACATGTGTGTGCAGCCACGTATGTGGGAGCTCACGCACTGTCTGGTAAGAAGAGTAAACACACTGCAGGTGCTACTTTAAAAAAATTTTTAAACATTTATTTATTTAGGCCTCACCTGTGACATGTGGAAGTTCCCAGGGCCAGGGATCAAACCTGAGCCAGAATCTGGCATTGTCACGGAAGCGGCTCAGGTCACTGCTGAGGTGTGGGTTCGACTCCTAGCCCAGGAACTTCCACGTGCTGCAGACATGGCCAAAGAAATAAAGTATAAATAGTAGTATAATAGTTTAATGATAAATATACATGGACTCAAGAATTGACACTTGCCATATACATATAGGCAAGTATTATGTATGTATAACACTTGCTTACATATTACATATAAGAAGTAGGACGTTACTTCAGCTCAAAATATTTGTTGCATATCTCCTAAGAACGAGGACAATCTCCTTCACAACTGTAACACGAGTGTCACAACTGAGAAAATTAACAATTATTTTTGGGGAGTTCCTGTCATGGCTCAGTGGTTAATGAATCTGACTAGGAACTACGAGGTTGCGGGTTTGATCCCTGGCCTCGCTCAGGGGGTTAAGGGTCTGCTGTTACTGTGAGCTGTTGGGTAGGTTGCAGATGTGGCTCAGATCCCACGTTGCTGTGGCTGTGGTGTAGGCCGGCAACAACAGCTCTGATTCAACCCCTAGCCTGGGAACCTCCATGTGCCACGGGTGTAGCCCTAGAAAAGACAAACAAACCAACAATTATTTTTAATATCATCTTCTATCCAATCCACAGTCAAATTTCTCCAGTTCTTCCCAGGAGGACTGTAACAGCTGGTTTCATTGATTCTTGATCAAATTAAGATCATGCATTTCATTTGCCTGCTATGTCTCTTCAGTGTTTTTGTTTGTTTGTTTGCCCCACCCTCAGGCTAGGGATCAAATCTGAGCCACCACTGGGGTAAGGCCACTGGATCCTTAACCTGGAGAACCCCGCAGTGGAAGTCCCTCTGCAGTATCTTTTACATTTAATATACTTGCCCCAATTTTTTCTAAAACACTTACTTACCTGAGTCAAGAATTTGTCTCTTTGTTTGTGTATGACAACTGTTCCTCTTCCTCTTCTATTTCCCACAAACTGAAAATACCTTTAAACCCTTGGTTAAGTTCTGGTTAAACAATTTTTTTTCAAAAATATTTGACAAAGGCCAGTGTTTCTCCAACTGTAATAGCTTAAGAATCACTGGGGAGGAGCTCCCATTGTGGCTCAGTGGTAATGAACCAGACTAGTATCCATGAGGATGTGGATTTGATCTCTAGCTTCACTCAGTGGGTTAAGGACCTGGTGTTGCTGTGAGCTGTGGTGTAAGTCCAAGATGTGGCTCAGATCCTGAGATGCTGTGGCTGCAGATCCGATTTGACCCCTAGCCTGGGAACTTCCATATGCTGGGGGAGTACAGCCCTAAAAAGAGAAGAAGAAGAAGAAAAAAAAAAAAAGAAAAAGAATCACTGGGGGAATCTATCTGAAATGCAGACTCTGATTCCATGGATCTGGGGTGGGGCCTGAGACTCTACATCATTAGAGTTCCCATGTGGTACTAATATGCCAGCCCAGGAACCACATTTTTTTTTTTTTTTGCTTTTTTTTAGGCAGTACCTGTGGCATATGGAAGTTCTCAGGCTATGGGTCGAATATGAGCTGCAGCTGCCAGGCTACACCACAGCCACAGCCACATCCACACCAGATCTGAGCCACATCTGCAACCTACACCACAGCTCGCGGCAACACCAGATTCTTAACCCACTGAGAGAGGCCAGGGATTGAACCTGCATCCTCATGGATACTAGTCGGGTTTTTAAGCTGCTGAGCCACAACAGGAACTCCCCCGGAGACCACACTTTGAGCAGCATGGTCAAAGGTGTTGCTGTGTACTTCACACTGCCTGGCATCAGGTATATAATGTCAAGTTATCTCATCATGAATGATGTGAAGTTTGATCCCTTAATTAAGAGGGTGGTTGCTAGCTATTGCCCCTATAAAGGCACTTTTCCCCCTTTGCAATTAGAAGTGATCTTAGGGCACTGGCAGAAAAGAATTTTTTAAATTATTTATCACTTTCTACTTCTCCTTTTGTAATATTGATTGTGTAATTCCTTTGCGAATGTCTGCTTTTTCCAGTGTTTGTTTTGCTCACTACATACCCTAGTGCCTGGGACAGAGTAGGCATGCAACGATTCTTTGAAGGAAAGAAATGGAATTTGTGATTTCTATCTTTGGTAATATATTTAGAAAACTGACTGTTTCAGCTTTCTGTGGGGTTTTATTTGGCCACGCCTGCGGCATGGGGAAGTTCCCAGGGCAGAGAGCAAACCTGTACCACAGCTGTGACCCAAGCCACAGCAGTGATAACGCTGGATGCTTAACCCACTGAGTCACTAGAGGATGCCTCATTTTTTTTTTTTTTTAAATCACTATATAGTATTCTCTGGTATAGACAGAGCAACATTTATTTAACCAGTCCCTTACTGATGGATACTGAGGCTATATCAGGTGTTTTGCTATTACCAACAAGGATGCAATTAATACTTATACATACAAGGTTTTGGAGTTCCCATCGTGGCTCAGTGGTGACAGACCTGACTAGTATCCATGAAGACTCAGGTTCGATCCTTGACCTTGCTTCTGGGTTAAGGATCCGGCACTGCTGTGGGCTGTGGTGTAAGCTGGTGGCTGCAGTTCCGATTCAATTCAACCCTTAGCCTGGGAACCTCCATGTGCCGCAAGTGTGGCCCTAAAAAGACAAAAACCAAAAATACCTATACATACAAGGTTTTATATATATATATATGTATATGTACATTTAATCTACCACATAAATTCCTAAAAGTGTAATTGCTAGATCAAAACGTATCTGCGTTCAAAAAAACATATGTATATGCATATATACATATACACATGTGTGTGTGGATACACACACACACACACACACATATTTTCACCTCCCCACAGAGCTCCAGGGCCAGACATCGGATCCGAGCCACAGCTACAAACTAAGCCACAGTTATGGCAACACTGGATCCTTAACCCACTGGGCAGGGCTGGGGATTGAACCCGTGTCCCAGTGCTCCCAAGACGTTGCCGATCCCATTGCACCACAGAGGGAACTCTTAAAAAATATTTTTCATTTTTATTTTCTTTTTAAGGCCACACCCACAGCATATGGAAGTTCCTGGGCTAGGGGTCAAATCAGAGTTGCAGCTGCCAGCCTACACCATAGCCACAGCAATGTCAGATCCAGGTCACAGCTCGTGGCAATGCCAGCCAGATCCTTACCCCACTGAGCAAGGCCAGAGATCAAACCCACATCCTCATGGACATTATGTCTGGTTCTTAACCCACTGAGCCACAACAGGAACCTCCCAAAATATTGTCGATAGATATAGTCAAATCATTCTCCAAAGAGGTCTCACCAGCTTACACTCCTGCCAGCAGTGCTGGACCAGGTGCCTGCTCCTTCTGTTCTGTGTATAACAAGCAAATAATGCACAACTAAGAACCACACCAGGGAAAAAAAAAAAAAAAAGAACCACACCAGGGTCCCTTAGAGACACTTTCACAGAGTATATCTCCAAAGCCAGAATTCAGGTCCCCCCTCCCCTCCCCCTCCCCTCCTCTCCCCTTCCCTCTCCCTCCCCTCCCCTCCCCTCTCCTCTCTCCTCCCCTCCCCGCCCACCTGTGCCCCCAGAGTCAACCAGCCACAGCTTCCTGCCAAGTTCACCTCCTATTCACATCCTTCCCTTCATTCTTCACTCTGCCTCTGCCCCAGTTCAAGTCTTCATCCTCTCTCTTTGGAACCACAGCTGTGGGTTCCCCAGAGGGAGAGTCTTATGTCTCCATATCTCAGATTTAGCCTCCAATATGGGGCTACCAGTTTTGGGGCTGCCCCTCTCCAGTTCAGTGTTCCCTGAGGTCCCTTAATGGCACCCGGTGCTTCCAAGAAAAAGGCCACGCCCTTGGTCTGGTTACAGAGCTTTCTTATCTCACCCTCACTTTTGGGCAGCGTCATTTCCCATCATTTCCCATCCTTCCCCTCTCCGTAAGGCGCCTGCCCCACCCCCCAGCTTCCTTTACCGGTGCACAGACCACCTTCACCAGAACGATGCCTCCCTCCCCAACTCCTCCCTCGGAAAGCACTTCCAGTCCCTCCCACGGCGACCCTGGGGTATTAGGTGTCCGCCTGTTGCTCCCCATCCTCCTGCTGTTTCGTTGCACTGCATTTGCAGCGGTTCAGGTTTAAACAGTCTCTTCAGATGTCTTTCTCGGCACTAAGGTGTGAGTTCCTTGCGAGCAGAGGCACAGCCTAGTCATGGTGTGTCCCCGGTCCTGGCACCGCGCCTGGCACACAGTAAACACAGATACATGTGGCTGCCTTAAACTCTGCGGGTGAAGGGTGTGGGCGGGATAGGTGGAGCTGGCTGCGATCTCATTCAAAGTTGGGAGCTGTAGTGACTCTTTGTGTCCGGCCCTCTGGGATGCAAATCTGGGGGGACTCGTGTTTGCATGGAGAGCAGGAAATACAGCAGCACCCCGCGGAGGGCCTGGGCAGAGGCAGGGAGGGCTGGATAGGTACCCTGCCACAGGCTCTCGGGCTTCAGCTCTTACTGGGACTGGAGCTGATGGCGCGGAGGGTGGGTGCTGCGGGTTCCCTTCCCTGGTGGATGCTTTCCGGCACTTTTCTACCAGTGAGAAGTAGAGGGGAGGGGGCGGGAGCGGGCGGCAGTCACCCGTTCTGCAGATCCCCTTAGAGACTTGGGGGGCAGATCAGCATCTGGGACACCAGGAGGCAGCCTTGAGGCTGGGTTCACAAGGTAAGGGGATGAGGGTGTTGGAGGGGTGGAGCTGGGGCGGTGGGAGGGGAGTAAGGTGAATAGGGGTCCATCTCCGGACCGGGGGAGGGCAGATCTCTCTCCCCGCTACGTTTGTTGAAGGGGAGCCAGAAGCTACCCACCCCAAAGAGGAGGGTGAATAACCCGCCCTCCTCTTTCCAGACCCCGGGAGCGGGGGAGAGGGCCGGGTATGTGAGCCGTGGGCTGTTGGAGGCGGGCCGGAGAGGGAGGCCGGGCGTGGGAGAGCTTGGGCGTCCGCGAGGACAGAGCGCCCTCTAGTGGTCACCGTGGGAAGCGGGAGAGGGCGGGCCGCGAGGGCACTTCCTGCCAGGGCCTGGGGCTGCCCAGTTTTGTAAAGGAAGTGCTGCCAGGGCCGGAGGGGCGGGAGCAGGAAGTGGGCCGGAGGCTCGAGCAAGGGTGCGGCCCGCGGGTAGTGAGAGGCCGCGGCCGGGGCGCGTGGGGGGAGGGGTGCGGAGGTGAACGAGACCGAGATCGAGACCGCGTCCCCACCCATCCTCGCCGGAGCCCCGACGCCGCAGCCCGCGACGCCTCCGCGGGCTCGGGGTCGGCCGCTTTCAAAGTTCTTCCGCTTGGAGCTGAACTTCCCTCTAACTCGCCCCCCCCCGCCCCGCTCCACCCTCTGGGGCCTCTGGAGCCGCTCCCCTCGGCTCGGGGCGGAGACCACACCCCTCCTGTCTCCAAATACCTTCCAGGGGCCTCTCCTAGGGACGCCTTTCTGCTTGGCTTAGGGCTAATATTATCGAGTCCTCCTTGTGCAGGCATTTAATCAATTCTGCAAAAAGGGCCTGTGTCCATTTTGCAAATCAGATAAATTAGGTAACTGAGGCTAAGCGAGGTAGAAGAATTAACAGTACAGCCCAATGCGCTCAGATCCATTCCAAGCTTGCATCTTCACACTTGAAGCCCCAGGTGGGGTTAGGGCCTCCCCTCAGCCACTCCCATCCCGGTCCCCCCAAAAGGTTTGCTGAAGCAGGGCGTGGCCTCATGGGACTCCCTGCCCTTAAACGGCCGCACCCCACCCCGCAATAACCACAGAGTCAGGATGGGGGGGGGGTCTGGCAGTCTCTTTAGTTCTCATCGCACTGTGGGGTTGTCCAATACAGAGAAGGCACTTAAATCGTAGGGTTACCTGATTCACACCAACCATGTCCTCCCTCCCAGAGGGGGAGTGGGGGACTCCACTTGACATCCCCCTTGGCACTCGTAGTGGGTCCCCTTAACCGTTATGCCCTGGGGAGAGCCCAAGGCCTTGACCCTCAGACTCAGCATTCGGGGTAAGCATTCCAGATAAAGGAGTCAGGGCTGGAAGGCAGGACGTCCTGGGAACTGCCCCCAGCCAGCCGGGGGGGGGGGGGGGGGGGGAGGGGGCGGGGGGGGGGAGGAGGCAGAGGGCTGCAGGGGTGGGTTGGCACAGGGGAGGGGGACAGCTTGGCCAGGCTTCCTGGAGACCCCCAAACCCCATAAGAAGGGTCCCACCTCCTACAGATCCCCGAAAGGCACCAGTGAAGTACAGGGTGGGTGGGGTAGGCATCGTTTAGGTGGTGCTCAGTCTTCCCCCCACACTTGGCTGGTGGGCCTGGCACAGCACTGGGCACAGAGAAGGTGCTCAATAAATGCTTTTTGAATGAATGAACACAGCGAAGAGAGTGTGAGGGACAAAGGTCAGGGCCTGGGGCCCCTTGGCCCAGCCTGTTGCATTCAGAGAATAGCAGTTTAAAAAAGGTAAAAATCCTTTCCCTCCTCCCCCCAATTTATGGGCCCAGGAAAGGGGTGAGGGAGGGGGGTCTCTACCCCAACCCTTCCCTCTCCCCTTCCCCTAAAAATCTATATACACATATACATATTTATATGGCACCACAAAGGGGTCCTTTCCTTCGTATGCCCCCACACTTGGAGCCAGGGGTGTCAAGCCCCAGGGCTTCAGCGGGGTCAGGGCAGACAGGAGAGGCTGGAGCTCGGCCATGTAGGAAGTAGCCCCTCAGGTGCTGATGAGCCCAGAGAAGCTGATTCCCGGGGTCCTAACAGACTAGAACCCTGCTCCCTTCACAAGGGGTGAGGGATCTCTCTTGGGCAGACTGGTGGGGGCGTGGCCATCTCAAGGGAGGGAGGAGGTGGGGAGACACGGTCCGACCCCCACCAGCCTCGATTGCAGCAACCTGAAGGCTTTACCAGGCATGAACTGACCCGGATTGTGGCCCTGGGAAAACCAGGCAGGGAAGAGGGCTCTCGGAAAGGCACTTGGTATCCACAGTTCCCAGGCTGGGGGCCCAAGGCGTGGGGCAGCAAAACCTTGCTCCTCCCCCAGGCAGGATCAGAAGGGGCCGAGGGGCCCAGTTTGGCAGCAAAGAAACACGGTGGTCAGAGAGAGGGAGAGAAGAGAGGGAGCGTGGCACACAGGGCCCCAGAGGTCCCCCAAGAAGGAGGAGGAGGTTCTAAGGCACTGACACAGGGACCCAGGGACTTGTCACCCTTGGTGCAGCCTGGGGCCCCCTCCACAGCCTGGCCAGGCTGGCGGGGGCGATGCCCACTTCCCCATGGCGCTGAGTGTTCTTAAGGAAGAGTCCACGTATGAGGGGTGCGGGTATAGTCAGGGGCAGGTCCTGGCCCCGTGGCGCCTCACTAGCTGCCGGGCCGAGGCTGCCTGAGCACTGAGTACACGTCATCCACGCGGCTGAGCTGCTCGAAGAAGGGCAGGAGGTCGTGGAGCTCCGTGTCACTCATGTTGTCAAACCACGAGGCTACTGGTACCTGGGCAGATGGGTGCAGGGTGGTGAGGGGGGCATCCATTCCCTGGACACGGAATGCCCAGATGAGCCCTGAGCAACCAGTGCTCAGTGGGCCACCTCCTGGAAGCCCCTTACCCACAGTTTTCAAACATTCTGACAGCAGCCCCCAGGAAGTCGCATTTACCCATAGGTCAAAGCAAAAGTTTTCGAGAGCCCTTCTTTGTCTTCCTAGGTGCAAAGCACTCAGATATCTCCTGTTCTGTTTCATTCATTAAAAAAAAAAAAAAATCCAGAGTTCCTGCTGTGCCGCAACTGGATCGGCAGTGTCTCGGGAGCGCTGGGACTCCGCTTCGAGCCCCAGCCCGGCACAGTGGGTTAAGGATCTGGCATTGCCATAGCTTCGGCTTAGGTTGAGACTGCGGCCCGGATCTGATCTCTGGCCCAGGACCTCCGTGTGCCGCAGGACGGCCAATAAAGAGAAAAAAGAAAAAAAAAAAAAATCCCATCCAGGACCCACTAAGTTATTTCTGTCACCCACCAACAGTTCACAACTGGCAGGAAGAAAAATGGACCCGAGCCCATGGCAGGTGCCCTGGATACGCAGGCAAAGTGAGCTGAGTGATTGATAAAGGATGAGGGGCAGCAGCAGGCGGACAAGGCGAGCAGGCAGCAGGTAGGGGTCGCTGAGAAGAGGAAAGAGGGAGAACTGGGACGGCAGCAGACCCAGCAGGGGCCCCTCTCCCCGTTCTGCCCGGCGCACTCACGGCGTTATCTGGATGGAAGACATAGGAGGCGGGCGAGTTGTCCAGGATGAGCACCCGCCGAAGGTCTCGGCCCAGCCGGCTCAGGTCCTTCACGTAGTTCCCCCGGTGGAAGACGCATGACTCTCGAAACAGCCGCGCCCGGAAGGCCCCCCACTTGTCCAGCAGGTCAGCTACTGGGTCTGCGTACTGGGGGGTGGGAGGTGGGTTATCCAGGGACCACTGCCCAGAGGTCACATGCACGCTGGAGGCAGATAAGAAGCAGAGGTGCCCCAGGAACCCCTGGCGGGGGCGGGGGCGGGGCGGGGGCGGGGGCGGGTGGCTCACCTTGGCAAGGCTGGCGGTGAACAGCACACATTCGAAGAGCTCACCCATCCGCTGCAGGAACTCGTCAACGTGGGGCCGCTTCAGCACATAGACCTGGGGGGTGGGCCGGTGAGGGGACTGCTGGCCCATGGGCCAGGGTGGGGCAGGGCGGCTGGGGGCTGGCAGGGAGTGGGTGGAGGAGGCAGAGGCGCACAGGAGGGAGGCTGGTCCCAGGGCCTGTAGGCTCCACTTGGCCAGCCACCCCAACCACCACTGAGGAGACCGCCCACCACCCCAGAAGAGGGTCAAGCTGAACCTCTGACTCCTGGCTTCAGGCCCGACCTCAAAGGGAACAACTCCTTTCTTTCTTTTTTTTTTTTTTTTTGTCATTTTAGGGACACACCCAAGCGGCACATGGAGGTTCCCAGGCTAGGGGTCTGTCTGCAACCTGCACCACAGCTCACAGCAACACCAGATCCTTAACCCACTGAGCGATGCCAGGGAGGATCGAACCCGTGTCCTTAGGAATGCTAGTCAGATTCGCTAACCGCTGAGCCAGGATGGCAACTCCTCAAAGGGAATACCTAATTTCCAGTCCCTTCCTCCACCGTGACCTCAGCCAGATGTGGGGGCCGGGGGCCACTCCCTCACCCCAAGGCAGCAGGGCACCGGCCCCCGAGCCAAGTAATGGAGAACAGGCTGGACAGCACACAACCTATCCTGAATTACTTGAACTGGGTCCCGGGCAGGGCAGGGTGGGGCGAGGGGGCGCCGAGGAGGATTCCCCACTCCCTGCAGGCCTTGAGTCGGGCCGCCAAGTCTCCTTGAGCAAGTCTCACACCCTCTCTGGGCCTCTGACATTCCACATCTATCCAAGTCCCATGTGGGGCTCTCGGGACTGGTGGGAGGAGCCTGGGGTCTGAAGACAGATGCCAAGTCTATCACCCCCCCCCATGCCCAGCCCCTCACCTGGTGGACCACCCCATCGATCTCCACAGGGATGATGAAGTCGGCATTGTTCACTGGCTGTGGGAGGGGGGGTGGGGAGGAAGAGCTGCTGGAGCTGAGGCATGGCCCGCGGAGACCGCCCTCCCAGGCCAGAGCTGGCACCCTCAGAGACCCGGGGCTGAGGGCTGCTGGGCAGGGCCCACCTTGAAGGAGCTGTGCACCAGCGTCTCATCCAGGTCGATGACCACGCAGATCTTGTCCGAGTCCTGGGCCTTGGCCTCGGGGAGCAGGTACTGGACGGGGCTCTGCTGTGGGGATGGGCGGGGCTGGCTGCGGGCACCTCTCTCAAGCCCTGGTCATTTTTCCTACACAGCTCTTCCCTCCCCCAGCCCTGTACCTGGTGAACCTTCCAGGACAGAGAGGAAGAGACCACCCCCTCCCCAGCTTGGCCCCTGCCAACTATTCCCTTCTCTGGGCATTCAGGGCTGGGAAGGCCTGGGAAGCTGGAGCGCTTGAGGCGGGGAGGGGCTCCCCCCTGCTTCCCGGCCTAAGAGTGGGTCCCAAAGCATCCCCTTCCCCTAAACCCCCTGATGGCTGAGCCCAGGTGCCCCTGTAACCCCCACCCGGCCACCACGCACCTTGGGGACGGCACCATTCTCCTCCACCAGCAGAGGCGCCCCGCTGTGGGCAGGCAGGGCCTCCCCATCGTCCCGGCAGACGCAGCAGAAAAGTGAGTGGAGGATGCCCCGACTCCGGGGCTTCTGGGAAGCTGTAGACTTCTGGTCACCTGAAGCAGGGAGGCCCAAGAGGGGGTGTGCACACTGACTGGCCTGCAGAGGTGTGCGTCTGTGCCCAGATGTGGGGCTCTGGGCTGAGGGGTTCTGGCCGTGCCCCCTTCATTCAGGGAGACACGCTAAGGTGGCATCCTGACAGTCTTGGCTCGGGGCCACCCCTCGGCTCCCCACAAGTTCTTCTAGTGTGGGTACGAAGTCACCCACATTAGACAGGGGGCTGGCTGGAGGCGGGCGCTGAGGGCACTTTCTCTTCCTAAGGCTCCATCACTGATGAGGGATCAGCCCACTGGGGACACCTCTTGACACCCACTGCTCTGTTGGGCCCCTGCCAAAGAGGGCTGGGGTCTGGGGCCCTGCGGCCCACAACAGCCCTCCGTCCCCTTCTCCGCCTCCGGAGGTCCAAAGTCCTCTCTGAGGCTGGGCCCAGAGGCAGGGAGCAGGGGCCTGGGCCAGTGTCCTGCGGTCATCTGCTGGCCCCGCCTCCTCCACCCCCGCACGGACCTCCAACCATGATCCGCCCACCCTCCAAGCGCCCCTCCACCCGGGCCCCCTGCCCCTGAGGGGTGCGAGGCCCCCCAGAGGTGGCAGGATCTTCCTAGCCTCTGAAGTCATCACCCGGACAGGGAGGAGCAGACCCCTCAGCTCAGACCCGTCAGCCCTGGGAAGCCCGGCCGAGATGGGCGGCTTCCCGGGTCGGTAGTGTGGGCATAGGCCTGGCGCCCACCGGCCTGAAGCCGGGGCACCGCGTGCACTGTCACGACGCTCGGGTCTCCCGGCGGGCGCGCTGGGGACCCTTAGAAGTGGTTACCCCTCTCTGGAGCCTCTGAGAGGCTCGGCGCCTCCACGCGGGGCGCGCAAGTTTGTGGGGAACGTGGCTGTGTGTTGGCGGGAGATGCAACCCACCCCAGTCCGCTGTCACCTCCGCGCCCCCTCCCGCCACCCGACTAGACCGCGGCCCAGAGGGGGCGGAGTCTCAGCTGGTGGCCTGAAGGCGCCCTCTTTTACCCCCCCCCCATCTCCCAGTCCCATTGGCGCCAACGCGGGGGTGGGGGGGGGGGGGCGACTCTCCGGCACGGTGCACAGCCAGTCTAGGAGACCCGGAGGGCTCCCCTTCTCTACCCCTTCCTCAGTTTCCCCGACTAGAACAGACAGGAGTGCCCCAAAGGCGCCAGGCCCCGCCCCGCGCCTCAGAGCCTCCGCAAGTTCAAACACTCATCCCGCTCCCCCTCGGGTTGGAAGCTTCGGCCCCCGCCGAGGCGGGCGGCCGGGGTGGCGGTGGCGGCTGCCCGGGAAGGTCCCGGGCCCCTCCTTCCTGCGGTGCCCGGGCTGCAGCCCCCTCCGCGCGCCCCAGTACCTTTGCCCCGTAGCGGACTCCGCGCTTCCTCCTTGGTGATCTGAGTAATGACGGCCGAGCTGTCCATGGGGCCGGGCGCGCTCCGCTCCGGCCGGACTCTGGCCCGGGCGCCCGGCCTCCCCCCCGGCTCGGGCCGGAATCGGGGCGCGGGGGGGAGGGGAGGGGTGGGAGGGAGGGATCCCCGCGAGCTTCGGAGGGGAGGGGAGCCAGGTTCTAAGGGGGAGGGGGAGGGAGGGGGCGCGGAGGAAACTTTGTTACAACATGGAGTTTCCTCCCCGCGAGGCGGATGCAAACATGGAACCCGGGCGCCGTTTCAAGGCTCCCCCTTAAAAGGGCAACGGCTTCGGCGTGACCTGGACTCTGCTCGGGCTTTCAACACTTCAGGGGCCGGCGCGGCTCCGCGGGCTGGGAGGCGGGCCCGGCCGGGTTCCTGCCGCGCTCCAGGGGGCGTCGCCTCCCTTCCTGCCTCCCGCCCGCCCGCGGGGCCAAGCCTCTGCGGCTGCGTGGCAGGACCGGCAGCCGGCCCACAGTTCCCCGACTCTTGGCTGCCGGGGGCCAGGCCCCGCCCCCGCCCTGCCCTACCCTACCCTAGCCTACCCAATCGCCCACGCCCAGGAGTGCCCTAGGGCGGTGCGGCTCCTCCCCTGCACTCTCCGAGGGTCGCGGGCTGACAGCTTCTCGGTTTCCTCTTCTGGGAAATGGGAATTACACCATCTGGTCTATAAAGTGGGTCTTCTCTCCGACGGTCGTAAGGCTTATTTCGCAGGGATGTCGTGAGCGTGTAAAGGCTCTTTGCTACCTTCAGACGGCTGTGCAGATCCACACAGTTAAGCTCTTAACTGGGCTGTGACCGCGACTCACCGCAGTCTCTGGCTCCTTCCCCTAAACCCAGAGCTGTAGGGCGTGAAAATGCCAACTGCCTGCCCCGGGATTCCCTCAGCCGCCCCGCCACGTCCACTCCCCGTGCGCACTCCAGCTACCTGACTTTCCCGCCCGGAGCCAAGCGCCTCCACGCGCTTCAGGGCCTTTGTGCGTGCTGTTCCCTCTACGTGAAATGCACTTCCTCCCTCTCCGCATAGCCAAATCCCACGGACCTCGAAGAGGAAATGACACTCTCTCCAAGAGGCCTTCCTAGGTCCTCTACTCCCCAGCCGGCCACTCTGTGACTATTGAGGAAGGGGAAAATCGGACGGCGGCCCCCACGCATTGGTCAACCGTGGACTCAAGCCCTGCAGGCTCAATGCCTGACTATGGGCATCACAGTCATCAATTGTTTGGAGGACCTTGAACACACGTTCCGCCTGGGTCTGTGCAGACAGACCGGCAGGCGCGGGGCCAGCGTTTCCACGCAGATTCTTTACAAAGGAAACTCCCGTGTGGTGCGTGGTTAGGTCTGAGGGTGGTCTATCTGTCTTTCTTTCTTTCTTTCTTTCTTTCTTTCTTTTTCTTTCTTTCTTTCTTTTCTTGTTTATTAAGATCCTTGCATTTGTCGTTATTACTTTTTGTTCACATTTTAAAAATACTAATATCGCCAAGCCTTGACAAACACGCCTCAGCACTTCCTTCCCCCGCGGGCCGCGGGGCGGGGCGGGGCAGGGCGGGCGCGTCCTGTCCCGTCCGGCCGCGGGGTGCGAGCGCGGCGCACGTCCTCCAGGCCCGGAGAAGGGGGGTGCGGAGGGGGCAGAGGCCCCGCGCGAGGGGCAGGACACGAGGGGAGCGGCGCTCGCCCGGAGACGTGCCAGCTTCGGGCTTGGGGACCAGGGCGAAGAAGACGTGGTCACGGGCTGTGAGCCCCGCCGCAGCTGGACTCCACGACTCCCCGTTCTGCTCTTACGCCGCCTGCACCGCTGTCATCATTGCATTTATTTAATGGCAACAACGGCCAATGTGCGGCGAGCGCTCAGTCTGGGTCCTGTTCTGGCCGGGCCCCCTAGTCTCCTTTACTCCTCAGAACAACCTCCTTCTTAACCCATTTTACAGATAAAGAAACTGAGCTCCGACAGGTGAGCGGTTTGACCCGCTCTCCAGCGAAGGCAGAGGAGGGATTCCGGGCGCCGAGCGGAGCCCCCTCCACTTCGGTCCAGCCCCGGGGCGGGGCCTCGGCTGTATCTGCGGATGCTCGGCCGGCGCTGACCCCAAAAGGAAATGTGCGGCCCAGGACTGAGTGAACCCCTGGCCCGAGGAGGGCGGCTCTTCTTCTTCCCCCTCTGTTTCTTTCTCTGTGACGGCTGGAACCTGGCCAACCGTCCCCTCGAGGTTCAGAAGAGCCGAGGCGGAGATAGGGCACTGGGCAGGACCGCTGCCCTTCTCTCGCTGTTCCCTTCACCACTCCCGCCCCTAACACGCCCCCTAGTCGTCCCCTGGTGCAGGCTTCTTTCCCAAGAGACCGTCCCTCCTCCAGACTCGGAGGCTCGTCGGGTGCATCTTCCGCTAGGGTGGGGTGGAGGCGGAGCGAGTCTGGACACCCGTGCGCGTGAAGTCGCGGGAGGGGGCGGGGACAGTGGCAGGTTGGAAGCGTTCTGTAGGGTGGGGCGGGTCCTTTGGGTTTCCTTGAGAGGAGGAGGAGTCTACCTACACCCAGCTGCCATCCCACTACCCTCCCTAACTGATGCAGCTGGGGGTGCCATACTCAAACAGTTTATCTTTATCCGATTCATCTGCTTGCACCCCAGGAGGAATGGTTATGAGGGGTGTCAGCTGAGAAACACCAGGACCCAGCCGGGTTCTGTCTGGCAGCTATGCACCAGTATCTTCTCAATCTGACACCTCAGTTTCCCCGTCTGCCTGCCGAAGAGGGTTGGTGAAGGTCCACCCCAGGCAAGTGGGTAGGGGGGATGCAGAGCAGAAAGGTAGATCGCCCTCCACCCAGGTCCCAAGGCAAGCCGAGGTGCACCTTCCACCAGGGCGGAGTGGATGCAGACTGAGACCAGTGCAGGGTGTGTGGGGACAGAGATGTTGAGGAAAATTTTGGGGAGACACAAGGTATCAAGCCACTGCCAGCCTGAAGGGCTGATGGAGCATCTAGTTAGCTCTGAGCCTGAGGACTGTGGGGACCAGAAATAGGGGATGGGGTGTGGTGGGGGCTGCGGCCTGTGCGGAAATGACTGACCATGGCCTGACTTCATCACTAACCTCTTGCCCAGGCCCAGGCAGCCCCTTAGCTGGCTCTTTGGTCTCCTCCCCTCCTCATCTTCCTCTCCAAGTTTTAAGTTCCAGGTTTGACTGTTCATATGACCTGCCTGCCCACTCCTCTGGGGTTCCCCTCTCTGGAGCTCTAAGAACCCCCAAGAAGATTGCATGTCTCTCTTTTGCACATACGGACACCCCCAGCTCCTGGCATGCTCATCTCCCCCTGGATTGCTTGCCCTCTTCTTAGTCAGTTTTGAAAATCTTGTCCAGGCGTTACCTTCTCCTGGCCTTGCCTCAGTCTTTTGCAGGTTTGTGCCCCCCCCCCCGTCCATCCCAAGGTTAGCAATTTGTTGGCTTTTACCTATGCCCCCCCCCCCCCGCGCCCCTCTATAGAGTGAGCTCCTAAAGAAAAGACATCTTTAATTCGGGACTTTGCCTCCCTCCCCCAGCGTCTAAAACTGGGCTGTCACCCAACTAATACCTAGAGACTTGACCAGAGGGATGGGCAGGGGGTACAGTTGGGGGCACCTCTGGGAAGCCAGGCGATCCCTTTCTTCGGTCCCTGGCCCCCATTCATTCCTCTCTTTCAGTTCGCGCGGGCCCTATCTTCTCCAGGGCCAAGCCAGGAGAAGGGGAGTGGGCGGCCTGCTAGCCCAGGTGCCTCTCCACCGTTGCTCGGTGAGCCAGACCTGTCCCATCCCGTCCTTCCTTGAGGGCCCCACTAGCTTCGTTGCCCTTTTAAGAAAGAGGACATTCTTCTCATAAACAAGCGCTTCAGCCTGAGCGCGCAGCCGGGCTGCCTGCCCCGCTGCATCCCCGGGAAATCGGGGGTGCTTCCAGGTTCAGCGCCCACTCCAGGTTCAACCAGGGCAAAGGGCTGGTGGCCCCTACTCGCCGCCGCTCGCCACAGCTCTCTGGCTGGGGTCTGAGGGACTGGAAGAAGCTGGAGGAGGGACTTGGGGGAGCCTAGAAACAGCCCAGGGAGCGTCTGTAAATAGCAGTCCCTTTGCAGGGCGAAGGGGCGCCGGACGGCTCCCAGCGCGGAGGGGGTTCCCCGCCCACAGAGCTCTCCCCCACCTTCCTGCTTGGGCGGATTCCGAGGCCCTGGGGCGCTGGGCCCGAGCGACAGCCTCCTCCTCTTTAAAGGCGGGGAGTACCGGCGCTCGGGACCGTCCCCGCCCCTAGGGGGAGCTGGGAGTCAGCGTCCGGGGAGTAAGGTGTGGGAGTTCTGGTCCCCTGGAGAGATGGCCAAAGAATTGGGCCTTGGAGGCACGGACTCCTGGGTTCCTTATGACCTGGCGCCGGAAGTTGGGGACAACTGCGCCTCCATTTTACTGCCTGGAAAATGGGATTCGGGTGGACCAAAAAGCCTAAGGTCACTCCAGCTAGAGTAGAAGCGAGTCGGACTTTCCATGAGGGGGACTCTTCTTGATGGTTCAAAGATTTTGTGCTTTGGCGATTTCTGTTCTGTGCTCTTTTTGGATAAAAAATTAATAAGCATTTATTTAGCAGTCTTCAGACTCTATTTTAAATACCTGTTTGGAGCCTGTGTTCCACTCCTAACTGGTCCTGTCAGCTCAGTCCTATAGGTGCTCAATAAATACTTTTCGATTTTTTTTTTTTTTGTCTCAGGTGCCAGTCTCTGTGTTAAATTGCTTTACATCCATTGCAAGATTGGTGTTGTCCCATTTTATAGATGAAGACACTGAGATCCAGAGGTTGAGTAACTTGTCCAAGCTAGGAAACTGCAGGTCCCTAAGGAACTCAGGTTGGCCTGCTTCCAAAAACCTGCGCTCCATCTTGCTGCTTCCACACAGCGGGTCCCCCGCCATGCCCACCTGTCCAGCAGGCCAATCTGCCCCACGCATTCCACCCTCAGCCAAGCCCTGCCGGGGAGCTCATCCCGAGGTCTTTTCCTTCTCCTGCTCCTATTCCAGAAGCCCATACAGAAAGTGTTGATGGGAACTGTGGACCAGAAGGGTAGCTCCATGGGCGATAAGACAGGTCCAGACCTGGGGGAGAGGCGGCCATGAGAAGGGGAGAGGACAAGACCTTTGGGGAAGCCCCAGTGTATCCCCCCTCCCCAGCCCTCCATCTATGGTCTCCCCTCCTTGCTGCCCCCATCCCCAAGGCACCCGCTGACACTACGGTACCAGGTAGGTGGTGAGGCCCAGGTAGATGACAGCCAGTAGTGCTACAAGGCCGAAGTAGGCGGGGTGGGGGAGGCTGGGCAGGTAGCTGACCAGAAAGTAAAAGTTGATGGCACAGACCAGCAGCATGATGGAGGAAGTGATGACCTTGTTCACCCTTGGGGACAAGAGGGAGGCTCAGGGAGTGGCTGCATCTCGTCCAGGACCCACAGCCGGCTTGGAGCTAAGGGGAGGGGCGGACACACAAGGCCGGCTTCTCCAGGCTGGGGGACCTGGAGCAGACCCCTGGCTGATGTCCAGGCACCATGTTGGCAGGATTTGGCAAGAGCCGAGCCTGAAGTGAGAGTGAGGCGTTCTAGCTCTAGACACAGCCCCCACCCCGGGATTCCAGTCCTGGCTCCTCCACTTGCTGACGGTGTGACCCTGGGCAAGTTTCTTAACCTCTCTGACCTGATCTGGTTAGTGGGAATAATGGCAATTCCTCCCTCTGGGTGGCTGAGGATGAAGGGTGGTAATATAAGTCCAGTGCTGAGGTTGGGAGGACTCACCGGCCACTGGCAAACTCCTGCATGAGGGCGGGCATGCTGGTGAAGGTGAGGATGGGCAGCACCGCAAAGGGAAGCTGGGGAGAAGACGGGGGCGGGGGGTGCTGAGGGACCCCACCCTCAGAATACAGCCAGGAGGGGAGGAGCAGGCTGGGGCCCCAGTCACCCTCTGCCTTGCTGTGCACCCTTGGGAAAGTCCCCTAACCACTCTGAGCTTCTGTTTCTCCACCTCTATGCCTTCCAAGGTTGTGGAGGCTCCAAAGCAGGAGGAAGTGTCTGGGGGCTCCGGCCTTAGGCTGCCTGAGCGTGTATCCCAGCTCCACCACTGGTCACTTACCTGCATCAGTTTTCCCATCTGCAAAATGGGGATAATGGTGGTTGCTATCCCCTGGGGTGGCTGTGGGGAGTACCTGAGCCTTGCAGGTAGGGGATGTTTAGAACAGTGCCTGGGAGGGAGTTCCCTTCGTGGCTCAGTGGTTAATGAACCCAACTAGGAGCCATGAGGATGCAGGTTCCATCCATGGCCTCGCTCAGTGGGTTGAGGATCCAGTGGTGCTGTGAGCTGTGGTGTAGGTTGCAGACACTGCTCAGATCCAGCATTGCCATGGCTGTGGCATAGGCTGGCAGCTGTAGCTTTCCACCCCTAGCCTGAGAACTTCCGTATGCCACGGGTGCAGCCCTAAAAACAAAACCAAACCAACCAAAAAGAATAGTGCCTGGGACATGGGGAGGCTCAGTAGGGGGATTGTTCTGGTTCCTGGTCAGCTCCACTGGGGGAAAGGGTGGTAGGCCCGTGGGCTCACCAGCAGGCTCTGCAGCACGTTGAGCAGATCATTGAGGCTTGACAGGTCCTGCAGCTCCTTGAAGACAGCCACCAGCAGGGCGGGCAGGATGGCGCAGGAGCGAGTGAGCAGGAGGCGGGCAAAGCGTGACCACCGCAGCTTCAGGAAGCCCTGGGGTGTGGGGTGGGCACCTTGGTGGTGGGGTGTAGGCTTGGGGGCTCCAGGGGAGGGACCCTCTGTCCTCCCTCAGCCCCTCTCACGCCTGGGGGAACCTTCTGTCTTTGAAATGGGGGGAGCGCTGTCCACAGTTGGCGGTGAGGGGTTGATGGGAAGAAATGAGGGGAGAAGTGCATCTCCCACCGCCAATTGCTGACGACTAATCAGCTTTGAACAAAAGACCTATTAGTCCTGCGTCTACAGCCTCGGGCCAGTCGCCGCAGCTCCGAGAATCTGTTTTCTCATCTGTAAAGCCAGGCCGCCTTAAGGGTCCACGTGGCCGGCCGGTGTCCACGCCAAGGAGGGTGCCTGTGGTCCTCGGACCCCTGCCCGCCCCAGCCCGCCCCAGCCCCACCTCCATCACAAATTGTCCCGCGTAGGTGCCGGTCATGGTGGAACTTTGTCCCGCAGCCAGAAGACCCACCGCCCAAATGTAGAGGGCGGCGGGGCCAAAGAGGCAGCCCAGGATCACGCCCTGACAGGGGAGGGAGGGGGTGTGGTCAGAGGCGCAGACACGCCCCTTCTCGTGCAGGCTCCGCCCCCGAGGCGGCCTCGGGTCCCTTCCAGGCCCACCCCTGCCCCGCGCTTACGCCTTGGTAAAAGTCCACAGCCACCGTGAGGTTGTTCCTGGGGAAGATCTTGGCGTAGTCGTGGAGGCTGCTGTTGGCACAGATGTTGAACTGCGGGCACCGGGCAGTGGGAGAGAGAAGTGAGCCCCAACATTCAGTATTGGAAAAGCGGCCTCGACCAGGCATGGAAAACTGATGGCCTGCGGCGTGTACCCGGTTGGACATATTTTGTTCGACTAACAATTTTTTTTTTTCTTTAGTAGTTCTGTCATGGCACAGAGGGTTAAAAATCCAGCATTGTCACTGGAGCAGCTTGGGTGGCTGCTGTGCCTCAAATTTTAACGTGCAATGGGGGCGGAGGGTGGGGCAGACAAAAAAACTTTTTAAAAATCTTTTTTTTAGGGCCACAGCTGTGGCATAGGGAAGTTCTCAGGCTAGGGGCTGCCAGCCGGCACCACGGCCACACCAGATCCTTTAACCCACTGAGCGGGGCCAGGGATTGAACCCATGTCCTCATGGAAACTAGTTGGGTTCATTGCCACTGAGCCACGATGGGAACTCCAGAAAAAAGGTTTTTTGTTTTTTTTTTCAGACTTCCTGCTGTGGCACAGTGGGTTAAAAATCCGACTGGAGTCTGCAGAGGTGTGGGCTTGATCCCCTGCCCAGTGGAGTGGGATAAAGATCCAGCATTGCCACAACGGCAGCATAGCTCACAGCTGAGGCTCAGATTCCATCCCCGGCCCAGGAACTTCCATAGGCCACAGTGTGGCCATAAAAATAAAAGATAACTGTTTTCCCTTGATGTGCATTTGTTGACAACATTTATAACTGAGAAGAATTAAGAGGAGAAGCCGGTTTCCAGTTTCTGTTGGATTTATAAGAGCTGGCATGTCCACAGAGAGAGAATTGGCTGACAGTGATTCAAGCTGTCCCATAGGCCCTTATCCCTTGCATGGGACCCAATTCCCACAGCTCTGTGACTAGGCTGGTCTTGAGGACAATGTGTGACTATGCTTTGCCACCCTATTTAGGCCTCTCTCCTTGTGCCATGGAGCAGAGACCCAAGGAGGGGTATGACCTCACAAGGTCGCATAGCAAGGTAATGGCAGTGCCCATGTCTCCAGAGGCCTGACCCGTCTGATCCATCACCTTCCTCACCCCCACCTTCCTGGCATTTGGTAAGCACCCAACACTGCCTAGCAGTTGTTACAGCCTTGGGACAGAGAATCACTCAAAAATTGAGACAGGCATGGGTCCCAAGTCCCAGAGAGCCAGGGCGAAGCTGGCCAGCTCCTTCTCTCTCAGAGTCAGCTCAAATGTCACCTCCTCCAAGAGGCCTCTTCTGACCACCTGGCCTAATATAGGAGCCCTTCCTTCATCATACCCTCAGTTATGTTTCATCACTCTCTCTCTCTCTTTTTTTTTTTTTTTTTTTTTTTTTTTTTGTCTTTTTAGAGCTGCACCCATGGCATATGGAGGTTCCCAGGCTAGGGGTCGAATTGGAGCTGTAGCTGCCGGCCTACGCCAGAGCCACAGCAACTAGGGATCCGAGCCACATCTTCGACCTACACCACAGTGGCTCACAGCAACACCAGATCCTCAACCCACTTAGCGAGGCTGGAATCGAACCTGTGTCCTCATGGACACTAGTCAGGTTCATAAACCACTGAGCCATGGCGGGAAATCCCTCACCACCCTCCTAATTTCCTTTACAACATTGTCCATATTTTCCTTTGTGTACTGATTAGTTGATCTGTTTTCTCTTTGCTGACTGCATCTATTTTATTTTTATTTTTTTATTTTTTGCCACATCCACAGCATGCCAAAGTTCCCTGTCTAAGCCACCAAGGAAATCCAACTGCCTCCAAATTTAATCTGCAAGAGGGCAAAGTCTTTGTATCTCTTTTTTTCTTCTTCTTTTTTTTAGGGCGGCACCCGAAGCGTATGGAAGTTCCCAGGCTAGGGGTCAAATAGGAGCTACAGCTGCTGGCCTACGCCTCAGCCACAGCAACTCGGGTTGGGATCAGAGCCAAGTCTGAGACCTACACACAGCTCACAGCAATGCTGGACCTCCTGAGCAAGACCAGGGATCAAACCCTCGTCCTCGTGGATACTATATAGATTTGTTTCCGCTGAGCCACAGCAGGAACCCCCAGGTCTTTGTATCACTGACTGCTGTATTTTCAGGGTCTAAGACACTGGCTGATAAAGAAACATGCTCAGTAAATATTTGCTGAATGAGTGGTGGTTTATCTGCTAATAATGAAGATTATCAGTGGAGACTCCAGAGCAGAAAATGACCACCCGCATATTCACAACCCCATGCTCATTGGGAAGGCATCTCCTCCCAGGATTCCCTCCCTGCAGCTTCTTGGGCAAATCCTGCCCATCCTTCAAGGTGCAGCTGGAATGCCAGGCCCTTCAAGACTTGACTCCTCCCTCCATCCCCTCCCCTGGATGTCTGTACCTTGCAGCCCCTGGTGTGGGGGCTGACCCTCTGCAAGCCTGCATGGGGGGAGCTGTGTCTCCCAGCGGGGTGGGGAAGGGGCTCCCAGTCAGAGGCCAGAGTCACGGACTCCCTCCCCTACCAGTGCCTGGAGTGCAGGACAGAGACTCCAAGGGCTTAGCTGCATTGCCTGGGGTCCCCAGCAAAGCCTGCAGGGCATGTGTGTATGGGGTGTGTCTCACCGCAGCCTGGTTGGTTTGCTGGTAGAAGGCTTGCCCAAAGACAGCCATGACAAAGAGGTTGATGAAGAAGGAGACAAACAGGGCGATGGTGGATTCAATCAGGAAGTACATGTTGGCTTCTCGGATGTCCTCCCGGCGGGTCCGGTCTACCTCTCGAGACTATGGAGGTCAAAAGGGAGGGAAGTACCAAAATCCCCAGTCACCTCGGCATCCCGCACCCTCACACCTCTACCTGTGTTCCCCCAACCCCAGTTCTCTAAAGCTCCCTACATGGCAGTCTGGAACAGGCCTTTTCTCTGCCTCAGGGCCTTTGCACGTGCCAGTCGCTTTGCCTAAGATATCGTCTCCCCTGAGCTTCCTTCCCATCCTTCACGTTTCAAAGGTCACTACCTTCTCCTTCCCTTTCTACCTTCCTTGCCTCCCTGCTTCCTTTTTTCCCCCTTTTTACCATCTCACCTGTGGCATACCGAAGTTCCCAGGCTAGGGCTGAATCAGAGCCGCACCTACCAGCCTGGACCACAGCCACAGCGACAGCAGATCCAAGATGCCTCTGCAACCTACACTGCAGCTTGCAGCCAGATCCTTAACCCACTGAGGCCAGGGATCTGAGCCCTCATCATCACAGAGACGATGCTGGGTTCTTAATCCACTAAGCGGCAATGGGAACTTCCTGACTACATTTTCTAAAGGTTTTTTGTTTGTTTGTTTATCTTTTTTTTTTAGGGCCACACCCGCGGCATATGGAGGTTCCCAGGATAGGGGTCCAATCGGAGCTGTAGCTACCCGCCTATGCCAGAGCCACAGCAATGCCAGATCCCAGCCGCATCTGAGACCTACACCACAGCTCATGGCAATGCCAGATCCTTAACCCACTGAGCGAGGCCAGGGATCGAACCCGCAACCTCATGGTTCCTAGTGAGATTCGTTAACCATTGAGTCACGACAGGAACTCCCTACGTTTTCTAAAGGAACCTCCTTCCCAGCCATTCTCCATTATACTTCGGTTTTGTTTCCTTCAGAGCACACTTCACAGTCCTGGATTCTCTCCTTTATTTGTTTACTTGCTCATAGTCCGTCTCCCCTACTAGAATGCAAGCTCTAAGAGAGAAGAGGACCTGTCTATCTTCTCACCACTGACCCCCCAGCTCCCAAAACACAGTAGATGCTCTCTTATTACATACGGAATAAAGAGTGACTTCCTTTCCTTGCCTAAAATTCCCAAGGCAGGAGCCAAAGGGGCGGGGCTCCGGCCTTGGAGGCGGGGCCAGTGGGGCCCTAATGGAGAGGGCATCTCTGACCCCCTCTCCTCTGCTCACCTTGACCAGGGCCGAGTGCAGGTAGATGTTGTGGGGCATGATGATGGCGCCAACGATGCCCACGGCCTGGAGCAGCTCGGGCTGGCCGCAGCCAGAACAGGAGGGCAGGAACAGGCCCCTAAGAAGTGCTCCCTGAGCAGGCCTCGCCACCACGTACTGCGGGGAGGAGCCTCATCAGGCCACGCCCACCCCGCCCCGCCCCCGCGCCGCCATTCTGGTCATCCGCTGGGACCCAGGCCGCTAAGGGGCGTGGCTAAGGTCTGCCACCCGCCTCCCTTCCGGCTCTGCGGTGACAGAGGGGCAGGGTAGGGTGGCATTGGTGACAAGGTGGGCTTCAGGCTGCCCACCTCATATCCGAAGGTGAAGGCCATAATGGCAATAAGGAATGCAAAAAAGGCTTCCAGCTTCCGCAGCCCTGGGGGGCGGGGGTACAAAGGGGAAGAAGAAAACAACAAAAAAAAATTGTAACGTAAGCAATTATTAGTGGACTTGTGAGCACTTTTTTTCCAGGCACTGTGCCAAGTACTTAACATATGTCCGCGAAGCCTTACACAGCCCTGCGACATCTGTGCTGTTATTATCCCCGTATTACAGATGAAGAAACAGATGTCTTAATAACTTGCTCAAGGCCATCCAGAGGAGGGTGCTCCGAGCCCTTCTCTCAGTACAGCAGAGCTTTGGTGGGCTCCTACTTTCATTGCCAGGTCCCCTCCTTGCCAAGTCCCCTCTTGGAGGAGGAACGCACCTACCGTAGTTATCTAGGTAGAGGAAGAAGAAAGTGTCCACGACGGTGATGAGGACACCACCCCAGAGTGGGATTCTGAAACCAGAGTGGCTTGGGTCAGCCCAGCCCAGTCCGTGAGCCTGGAACTCCCACTCCCAGGGCTGGAGACTGTGGAAGCTGGCCTTCCGGGAGCAGGCACTCAAGTGGCCTCGGACAGCTAAGGGAGATGGGAAAATGGCACATAGACGCCAGGAAAGGCCAAGCTGGTGGGGGATCAGCACGGCAGGGAGCTTGGGGTGGCAGTCTGAGGCCTGCATGGTGACTGACATCTGTGTGATTTGAGACAGGCCAATTTACACATCTGGGTCTCCATTGCCCCATCTGGCCAGTTGGGCAATAGCTCTGAGTCAGAGGAAACTGCAGGATGCAGTAGATGTGGGGAAATAGAAGGTGTCCAGAGTACCCTCCAGCTGAGAGCAGATTGAAGGCAATAGCCGTGCCGATGACTTCCTGCATGTCCGAGCCCACGATGGCTAGCTCCATGGTCAGCCAGAGGAGGGTGCGGGGAACCTGGGAGAGGAGGTAACCCTTCAGTGAGGCTGGGCCAGTTATTTGCCTGCTCAGTCCTGCACTCACCTTTCTGGACCCACCCCTACACTGCTGGGCTGGAAGCCTGCAAACTACATTTGCAAGACAGCCTTGCCAGCTGGCTTCCAGTTAGGTTCCATGGTATAAAATTAAGCAACAGAAATCTCAATTAAATAGAGTCGGGAGACAGGAAGGGGAGACGATCCCACGCCCTGTGAAGATAGCAGAGCCCAACAGGAAGAAGAAAGACCTCTCTCTCTCTCCCTCTTTTTTTTTTTTCCTGGCAAGGAGTCAGCCACTGAAAGGCCGTGAACTCAGTTTTCTATCACCCTACCAGCTTCCCTTTCCCCTACATAAAAGTGTCCTTCCCTTTGCTGTGCAGTCTTGCAAGCGGCTCGCCGTAGTTAGACCCCAAATTGTGATTCCCTGCTGACCCTGAATAAATTCATCTTTGCTGGAGAAATAGCTGTTGGTCTGTTTGTTTTGGATCAACAGTAGAAAATAATTAAGGGAAATTGAAAGGCAGGAGGAGATCATTTTCTCCCCCTTCTTCTGGAGGTGTTTCTGGCAGTGGCACCAGCAGGGGCACTAGGAGATCTGGGCTCCAGCAGCACTGGTAGCTATTTCAGCCATGACAGCAATGATTCTAGAAGCCTGACTGCAAATGATGGTCCCTGGACTCCTGTCCAGCAGCTTTCTCTCTCTTTTTTTTGTCTTTGTAGGGCTCCACCTGTGCACATGGAGGGTCCCAGGGTAGGGGTCGAATCAGAGCTATAGCTGCTGGCCTCGCCACAGCCACAGCAACACGGGATCTGAGCAGCATCTGTGACCTACACCACAGCTCATTACAATGCCAGATCCTCAACGCACTCAGCGAGGCCAGGGGTCAAACCCACGTCCTCTTGGATGCTAGTCAAGTTCGTTGACTACTGAGCCACAACGGGAACTCCTCCAGCAGCTTCCTGATCTCTGGGTAATACCTCCTTCCCTTGGCGCTTCAGCTCTCTCAACATATTTGCGGCTCTATCCTTCCATTAGATGCCTCTGAAATATCTAATAATTTCTGTCTGCCTGCTTGGATGCTGATAACAGCCATATCTACAGTGTCCATTCCATTGGTTATCCTGAGCCAATGCCCAGCAAGTTTTGACCTTGGCCAAGTCAATTCCCCACCTTTCAATTTCCCTTCTGTAAAACGAGCAGGGTTATCTCCACTGTCTTTCTCAATCTGTGTGCTACCAGTTTTTTGTTTGTTTGTTTGTTTTTTTGTTTTTTAGCGCTGCACCTGCAGCATATGCACGTTCCCAGTTTAGGGGTTGAATCAGAACTGCAGCTGCCAGCCTACACCACAGCCACAGCAGCACCAGATCCGAGCTGCATCTGCGACTGACCCTGCAGCTTGTGGCAATGCCGGATCCTTAACCCACTGAGTGAGGCCAGGGATTGAACCCGCATCCCCATGGAAGCTAGTTGGATTCTTAACCCACTGAGTCACAACAGGAACTCCTGTGTTCTATCAGTTTGAGCCCAGTCTTACTTTTTTTTTTTTTTGCATTTTAGGGCCACACCAGAGGTACATGGAGGTTTCCAGGCTAGAGGTCGAATCAGAGCTACAGCTGCCAGCCTGCACCACAGCCACAGCAATGCAGGATCTGAGCCATATCTACGATCTACACCACAGCTCGTGGCAACGCTGGATTCCCCACCCACTGAGCGAGGCCAGGGATCAAACACGCATCCTTGTGGATACTAGTCAGATTTGTTTTCACTGCACCACAACGGGAACCCCATCGTCTTATCTTTCATGGACTTGAGATGCTCTACCCGAGATGATGTATTTATTTTGATCCTAGAAGCTTTAAATGGCTCTTGGGTTTTTTTGGTTTTTTGTTTTTGTCTTTTTGCCATTTCTTGGGCTGCTCCCGCGGCATATGGAGGTTCCCAGGCTAGGGGTCAAATTGGAGCTGTAGCCGCCAGCCTACACCAGAGCCACAGCGATGCGGGATCTGAGCTCCGTCTGCAAACTACACCACAGCTCATGGCAATGCCGGATCCTTAACCCACTGAGCAAGGCCAGGGATCGAACCCGCAACCTCATGGTTCCTAGTCGGATTCGTTCACCACTGCACCATGACAGGAACTCCTGGCTCTTGGGGTTTTGAGCCTACGGATGCTTCCTGTCCATGTGCAGCAAGCTCACCTTAGGGTAGTAGAGATGGCAGATCTCACCCAAGTCCTTGCCTGTCACCACGCCCAGCCGGGCAGCAAGTCGCTGGCAGAGCAAACCCAACACCGTGGCCCACAGCAGCACCCAGAGCAGCTGTGAGAAGTCGGGGAGAGGCCGTCAGCCAGAGGGACCAGTCCCCGAGAAGCCCCGAGCTATTGGTACCCACTAAGTAAGGACACTCCCTGAGGAGAGAGTGGGGGAGATGGAGCGAGAAGACCCCCCCACACACACACTCTGGTAGGGCTTCCCTGGGGACCCCTTTCTGGCCCATTTGAACAACACCTGCTCCCAGGAACACGAGCCATGTACGCCACCTTGGGGAAATGTGGCAAACTGGCGGTCTCCACCCATCTGGTCCCCCCCCCCCCCCCCCCCCCGCCCACGGTGCCCCGACTTGATCACTTTGAATCCAGCCACAGCGCCAGCCTGAAGATCCGACTGGATGTTTCCCGGGTCCAGGTAAGCAATGCTCATGAGGAAGCCGGGCCCGGTGAAGGCCCACAGCTTTCGGAGACTGAATGTGCCCTGTGGTCGGGGTGGGGAGGACAGAGTGTGAGAGGTCCTGGGCAAAAGGGTGGGGGCAGTTGGCCTGGACCAGCTCCCCCAGCTGAGTCCCCCCACCACGCCCCACCCCCACCCCACCCTGGGCTCATGGAAAAGCCCAGGGTGGGGTGGGGCCAGTCCTGCCCTCCATTCCCCATTCCTGGAGCTGCCAGGCCTGGGGGTGAGTGGAGCATGCAGGTGGGAGAACCTCAGGGTTTGCTGAGTCACGGCAGATCAGCTTTCTGGATGCTTCAGTGTCTGTGGCCTACATCTGACCCCACGCCAGCCCTGACTCAGGAGATCCTCAGAGCCCGAAGGGGAGCTTCCCTGGGTCAGGCTTTTGTGGCCCAGCTCCTCCTTCCCCAGCCCCTTCTCAGACCACAGGTTCTTCTCTCTGAAGTCCCCTGAGCTTAGGGTCTTCCCACCCCCATTCCAGGGCTAGGTCTGGCAGCCTGGGCATCTGCTAAAGATTCTGGCAATGCAGGGGAACACTGCCCTAGAAGCCAGCCCGCAAGTTCCACATCTCCTGATGCCTTAGTCTGCCTGCTTTCCTTCAAAGTTACAACAAATCCTCAAGGCTCCAATCTCAATGCACCCCAGGTCCCTTTCCCTTCCCAGGAAAGTTCAGATTTGTTCAAAAAGCTGCCTGGTGATTTTTAGACAAATTGTCAGCACCCCAGCCAAACACTGGGGACAGAAACAGGAAGACGGCAGTTACCACTCTCCATCTGGAAGGGACTTGCCCTGGTCTTCGGGGGACCTCCCTCCCTTGGCCAGAGAGATCCCATGGGATCCTATCCATCCTAAAAGACTAGAGGAAGTTTCCAGCATTCTCACCGGTTCTGCATTCGGGATGGGGATCTTCTCACTCAGGTAGGTCCCTCCGGGAGGTACTTGTGGTGGCCCTGGGCTCGGTGAGCTGGAGATGGAGCCATATTGGGTTCTGCTCTGCTTTGGGGGGCCTGTGTCACCTGCCAGGGGCCCCAAGAGCCTTGGTGAGTGACCTGCCTGTTTCTGGTGGCAGGGCAAAAGCAAATGAAGCCCCAGCTGAATAGGAGCCCTTGATTCCTTTCTTCAGTCCATCACATCCATCCCTCGACCAGACCTTCCAGAAGATGTGTGAGAAGCAGAGCCTTCTGGATTCCCCTCCTTCCATGTGAATGCAGAGGTCCCCAGATCCTGATGGCTTCTTGCCACAGAGGATGTGGAGAGGGCATGGGCTCTGAGCAGGGAAGACTGACGCCAACGTGTGTGTCCTTTGGTCTCATCCCTGCCTCCAGCTTCCAGGGAAACCCCAGAGGTTCCAAACCCACAGAGATGAGGCAGGGGGAGGCTCTGCCCTTGGCAACGTGAAGCGCCTGACCACAGGCTCCTGTCCAGAATTGTGGTCAAGACCAGGACTCCCACAGGGGACCCGGGGCTTCCCTTGCCCCTCCTGATGCTCTCCTCCTGCTCCAATCCAGGCTCTGTCCCTGGACAGAGGGGGCTACTCACCTGTCATGAGGACCACAGACTCAGATGCTCTCTGTGTGAGTGGTGTGCTGGGTGGCTCTCTGGTCCACCCGTCCTCTCTGGGAACCGGTGAGTGTGTGGGTCTATAGCCTTTTACGCATCTTCAGCTCAACTTGGCTGTCCTCACACATGCCCGGGGCATTGTGAAACACTTTCCAAAGGCAGAAGTGGCCAGCTCTGACGGAAGGGTCTGGGTGGCCACAGAACAGGCTTTCATTCCCCTCCTGGCGTGAGCCTCACACCACCCTCTGGCTCCCTTCCGGGAACCCCGAGTTTTCTGCCTCCCAAGTTAGCTCTGATTTCCGACGCTTCCTGCCACTTGAGCATTCACGTCTAGATCACACGACTAACCCTCCAGCGCCACACAAACAGGCCCTTTTCCTTTTTGACCTTGGGTCCTATGGCAGCAGGTTGGCCTAATGGGTGGGAGGGAGTCCCCATGACCACCTAGGAGTGCCACAAAGGAAAAGACCTTCCAAGCCCGGCCACGGGGACATGCATTGAAGTTCCAGGCTAAGGAGGTCCTCTGAAGAAGAGGGTCCTGGAATTCTGGTCTTGCTTCTACCATGGATCCATTTGACGTTGTCACCAGATCCTGTCCTGCCTCTGAGCTTATTTCTTCTGTTAAATGAAGGGCTCAGACTAGTTAAGAGGTCACAAGTTTAGGCGTCCAAGGAGGCCAGGCAGGGAAGATAAACCATGAGACAGGTTGGGAACAGGAAAAACAGTGCTAGCTCAGTGCGGAATGATAATGATGCTGAGCCTTGGTGGTGGAGGGCAATAGGGAGTGGTGGAGACTCTAGCGAAATAAAGGTCATACCTTCTAGAGAGGGCAGTGCTCACAGAATTGCAGCCAGCTGTCATGTGGGGAATGGGGGTCCACTGTCACCACATCTTCTGATTTGCCAAGGATGCTGGAAATCTTGGAATTCGATACAACACATGCTTTTTGAACACCAGGCTCAAGTGTTTCAACAATATTGTATAATCTATGGAGTTCCCATGGTGGCTCAGTGGTTAACAAACCTGACTAGTATCCATGAGGATGCGGGTTTGATCCCTGGCCTTGCTCAGTGGGTTAAGGATCCAGTGTTGCCGTGAGCTGTGGTGTAGGTCACAGACGTGGCTTGGATCTGGTGTTGCTGTGGTTATGGTGCAGGCCAGCAGCTATAGCTTCAATTCGACCCCTAGCCTGGGAACCTCCCTATGCCATGGGTGTGGCCCTAAAAAGACTAAATAAATAAATAAAAATATTGTATAATCTAAACAAACGTTCCTATGGGCTGGATTCCACTTGAGGAATCCATCTGTCTGTAACCTCTAGACCTTTCAGCTCCCAATTTCTTCTGCTCACCAGCTGCCAGCTCCTGTGCTCCCCACACCCCCCTCTTTCACAGCCATCTCTCTGCCATGCCCACTCTTGTCCTCTATCCTGTAGCCTTTCTTTTCTGCCACGAAGATTTACAGCTCACATTGTCACGGAGTTTCCAACTCCAAAGTCTGGGACCTTAGAACCCAGAGAAAACAGGGGCAGGTTCTCATGCCCAGACTAGATCTGAGCCAGGCTGTGCCCCCTGTTGAGTCAAAAACCTGAACCAAAGTTTTGAGGACCCAGGATGTTGGGTCGGGGGTGGGGTGCAGCTCATCTCCCATCTCCTCATTGATGGGGGCGGTTGGAGGGACTGGAGAGGCAGAAATGTGGGAAGAGGGGTGAACGTGGGTGAGTGAGCAGAGAGCAGCAGCAGCATTTGTCACTGTGCGAGTCTGTGGCTCAAGGTACTGTCACCATCCCTGACCTCTAGGGTTTCTGCACCTTTGCAATCACTACCTTGGGCTCATGTGGGGATGGCTGAAGGTGGGGGGGGCACGGGGTGGGGGGAGTTGTGATGGTTTGATTTTTTTTTTTTTTTGGTCTTTTTAGGGTCACATCCCCAGCATTTGGAAGTTCCCAGGCTAGGGCTGCAGTTGCCAGCCTACACCACAGCCACAGGATCCGAGCTGCATCTGTGACTACACCAGAGTTCACAGCAATGCTGGATCCTTAACTCACTGAGTGAGGCCAGGGATCGAACCCGCATCCTCATGGATACTAGTCAGATTGATTGTATCTACTTGACTGGGCCATGGGGTTCCTGGTTATTCTGAGTGTGTCTGTGAGGGTGCTTTTAGGAGGAGGTTAATATTTGAATGGAACAACAGTAAAGCAGATTTTTCTCCTTAATGTGAGTGAACTTCATCCAACCCACTGAAGACCTCAAGACAGGAAAATGCTGAGGAAGGGAGAATCTCTCCCTGCTGATTGTCTTTGAACTGGACATAGGTCTTCTGTCTTCACACTTGGCTTGGACTGGAATTTATATCATTAGCTCTCCTGGGGCTCCAGCTTGCAAATCTTGGGACTTCTCAAAGTCTTGGGATTTCTATACTTGCATGAGTCAATTCCTATCTAGCTATCCTTTTATCATCTATCTATTTATTATCTATCTTTTTCTTTCTCTCTCTCTTTTTTTTTTTTTTTGTCTTTTTAGGGCCACGCCCACAGCATGTGGAAGTTCCCAGGTTAGGGGTTGAATCGGAGCTGCAGCTGCCAGCCTGTACCACAGCCACAGCAACGCAAGATCCAAGCCATGTCCGGGACCTACCCCACAGCTCGCCACAACGCCAGATCCTTAATCCACTGAATGAGGCCAGGGATCAAACCTGCATTCTCACGGATACTAGTCAAGTTTGTTTCTGCTGAGCCACAACGGGAGCTCCTATCTATCTTTTCTATTGGTTCTGTTTCGCTGGAGGGCTCTGAGACAGATGTCTTCCTCTTTACACCTTTGGGGGGCCTTTGCTGTAGTTAGGAACATGGTGAGTGTAATGGATTAATAATTACTCAGTACCCTACACAACCTCTAACTTACAGAAGAGACAGTAGGTATAATGACTAAGAGCAGAGTGTCCATGAGCTGGAGCTCCAGAAATCTGCATAGTTGCATTTGTAAATGGGGTTCCAAAATGCTGGTCACAGGAGTTCCTGTTGTGACTCAGTGGTTAAACGAATCCGACTAGGAACCGTGAGGTTGCAGGCTCAATCCCTGGCCTTGCTCAGTGGGTTAAGGATCCAACATTGCCGTGAGCTGTGGTGCAGGTTCCAGACGCGGCTCAGATCCTGCGTTGCTGTGGCTCTGGTGTAGCCCGGCGGCTAGAGCTTCGATTTGACCCCTAGCCTGGGAACCTCCATATGCTGCGGGAGTGGCCCAAGAAATGGCAAAAAAAAAAAAAAAAAAAAAAAAAATGCTGGTCACTGTCAGTTCTTCCAAGTGCATTTTCTGTTACAAACATCGATGCTGGTGGTGGTTTCATTCTCAGTCTTACCCACCAAAGGCTTTGGATACAGCGTAGCTCAAACAGGGGCCATTCATGATGATTAAGTAACAGAGGACAATTCTGATGCAATATACCATCAAATAAAATGGGGAAACCATCAACCTAAACAAGAACGGGTTTTATCAGGGATGCTCATGTTGGGGGAACAGCATATTTAACCAAAGGATGGGAGAAGCACGATGGAGATTTAGAAGGTCATATCTGCACCTTCCCAGGGCATTATCAGCCCTGGTTTTTGATTTTCTTGTCAGGTATGTATCACTCTTCTTGTAGGGCTCCATCAATCTACGTATATAGCATTGCTCTGTTTATCTGTTCTCCTTATGGCATCTGTGGGAGGAAAAAAACCTCGCAGAAACAGGCAGGCATTCAGGCTTTTGCCTAACCCACCTTCAGGGTCACTCAGCCTCCCAGAGGGCAACACTTCAGTTGGGTTCCCAGACTCTTCACCATCTCGTTCTGAACCCCTTAAAGTTGCTCAGATATTCCGTGCTCCTTCCCTCTCTCCTCCAGGCCTTTCATATGCTGTTTCCTCCTCAATCATCCTCCACACCTTCTGTCTGGCAAACAGCATACAGGATTCAGGATTCAACTCTGGTGTGACCTCTTCCAGGAAGCCTTCCTTGATTTCTCCAGGGCTCCCCTGAATGCTCCCTCTGCACAACACCCTCCCTGTCTACCCATGCAACTCAAAGCCCTGAAGTTAGTGACACTGTAGTGGGGAAGGGGAAAGTTTCTGGGAACCTGGGGAAGGGGAAAATCAGTATACAGTTGAGACTGCTAAGGATGTATCTGAAGCAGGAAGGTTCTGGGATCTGTCTCCAGAAAGCCATATCTGATCTATTCTAGTTTTTTTTTTGGGGGGGGGGAAGCATGTGTAAGTTCCTAGCTCAGGGATCGAACCCATGCCACAGCAGTGACAGCACTGGATCCTTAATCTACTATGCCACCAGGGAACTCCCCACATATGATCTATTTATCAGAGTGGATTCACATATACATATAGACTCAAGCCAGACGTCTTGGGTCTAGCTCCTGGTTCTGCTACTAACCAGTGGTGTGGCCTTGACTTTAACCTTTCCTTCATCTGTAAAATGGGTATAATAACACACTTCATCTCATAGGGGTGTTGTGAGAATCACATGATGATCATGTATGGAGGAATTAGAATAGTAAGTGCTGCATAGGGCTCCTCTTATTACTCTTCCCTTCCTTCTGCCTCCCTGGGGTCTCAACACTAGGTCAGATCTGCATTAAACACTCTAATACTGCAGACAGTACTTTCCAGAGTCTATACGTACACATTCATCCATAGGAGCTTTGACCGATGTCTCTTTCTTTCTAAACTGATTGTGGGCCATGCAGGTGAGACCTGGTCCTGATACTCGCACCCATTCCCACATCCTAGCCCAATGCCTGGCATATCAGGAGTGTTTGTTTTTCTTTGTTGAGAGACACATATAGCTTAGTATTATGGAGCACGAAGAAGAGGTCAGGACTTCCCATCATGGCTCAGTGGAAACAAACCCAACTAGTATCAATGAGGACACGGGTTCCATCCCTGGCCTTGCTCAGTAGGTTAAGGATCCGGCGTTGCTGTGAGCTGTGGTGTAGGTTGCAGATGCAGCGTGGATCCTGTGTTGCTATGGCTGTGGCCTAGGCTGCCAGCTGCAGCTCCAGTTTGACCCCTGTCCTGGGAAATTCCATATGCCATGGGTGCAGCCCTAAAAAAGGAGAGAGGGAAAAAAAAAGGAAGAGGTCACAGAAGTTCTGGGGACAAATGATACAATCTAAAGACAAACTGGTTCTGAGGTTCCCTGGTGACCTCACAGGCTAAGGATCTGGCGTTGTTACTGCTGTGGCTCTGGTCACTGCTGTGGCTCGGGTTTGATTCCTGGCCCGGAAACTTCTGCCTGCCATGGGCTTGGCAAAATAAAATGATAAGATAAAATAAAATACAAACTGGTTTAGAAATGGGTGTCACAGAGCAGGCAGGGAAGTGACAGACTCCTTCCCAAGTCACCTGATGCAAGAGCGCTCAGCAGAAAAAGGATGTGGGTGGGTTACCCTCTGTCCCCTCTTCCCCATTGCCTACCCATCTTCTGCACTGCCACCGAGTATCAGGGACAGGAGGAAGCTCTCAAGATCTCTATGATGTTCTGGGTTCACGGGGCTGGGCCACCCTTGGTTTCAGTTCTCCATGGATGAGGCACTCCAAGATCTAGCCCCCCCCACATCACTGTGACCAAGCGCCCTCATCTCCAGCTTCTCCCTCACCGCCCACCCCCCACCTCCTCACAGTGCATCAGCCTCACGGGCCTTTGGTCCCCAATACTCCATGCTTAGAACCTTTGCACTTACTGTTCCTTCTGCCTAAAATGCTTTTCCTGTCTCCACCCTCAATCTTCCAAAGCTGAGTCACTTTCTAACCCATGACTTGGCCCCCCCCTTTTTTTTTTCCATAAATGGCTGACATTTCACATAAATTATTTTTGTGTGTTTATTGTCTACCTCCTTATGCTATCTGCAAGTGCCATGAGGACAGGCACTTGGTCGTGTTCCTGATGATCTCCCAGGACTCAGAATAATCCTGGCACATGGAAAGGGCCCAATATTTGTTGAGCTGACTGCCCGATTGAATGAAAAGACCTTACTCTCTAGTGCTGTTGCTGTCCAATCTGGCAGCCACTAGCCACATGTGGCTATTTAAATGGAAAGAAATTAAAATCAAAGTAATTCCACAAATGACAAGGCTCACCAGTAAAGATGTATATACAGTAAAGATACGAAATCATCCATGCACAATTATACCATCAAAATCAGAAATCATGAGAAGAGGTGGGTACAAATGCGGGACACTGGAGATGAACTTGCAATTAAGAGAACAACAACTTAAAATAATCTCATACACATATAGACTCTTACATCAAAACTTCAGAATTGGAGTTCCCGTCGTGGCGCAGTGGTTAACGAATCCGACTAGGAACCATGAGGTCGCGGGTTCGGTCCCTGCCCTTGCTCAGTGGGTTAAGGATCCAGCATTGCCGTGAGCTGTGGTGTAGGTTGCAGACGCGGCTGGGATCCCGCGTTGCTGTGGCTCTGGCGTAGGCCGGTGGCTACAGCTCCGATTGGACCCCTAGCCTGGGAACCTCCATATGCCGCGGGAGCGGCCCAAGAAATAGCAACAACAACAACAACAAAAAGACAAAAGACAAAAAAAAAAAAAAAAAACAACAAACTTCAGAATAACCGCAAACCAAAAATCTACAATTGATACACAAACAAGGAATCTCTGGAGAAGAAATATATCTCATAGTAAATAAGTGCATAACCCACCATGAAGGGGGTCATTTGACATCATTCTTGGAATGCTGAAGTCTCCTTAGATCTGATTCTGATTTCCTCTCCATCAAAGAATTTATGTTAATTATAATTAAATAATGCAACTGTACAATTAAACAATACAGCTCTACAATTGTATTATTATCCATTTCTCTCCATGGTAAAATGTAAGGTCTATGATGTCTTGTTTATCACATCATCTAGAATGGTGTAATGCCTTTATTGAAGAATCAATGAGATGGAACAAATTGTGAGGACATATTTATATAGTTACACTGTTTTTTAACCAACTTATGCATTTTATATTTTACTTATTTTCAGAGGGTGTATTATTTTTGTTATGATTACCAGTTGTTATTCTTTTTACTATGCTATATAAAATATTTAATGGTATATAAGGCTTTCTTCTTTATAAATTTTAGTTGCATAATATAACAATTTAATATTATGCTAATTTTTAAAGAAAAATTGAAATGTAATAGATAAAGCTAAGTAGTAAAGATGAAAGCCATAAAATTGGGATAAAGTATAGAATAAATTTCCTATTTGTCTCAGCATATTTTCCATTTCACTTCTCCAGTGGGAGTCACTTAATCTGTTTCTTAAGATCCATGTTATAATAATCTGTGTGAATGTAATTGTGTGTAAATGTATGTATTTTATTCTGTAAAAAAAAAAAAACAAAGTAGAACTTCATTTCTTCAGTCATATTAGCCACATGTCTAGTGCTCAGTGGCCACATATGACTAGTGGCTACCATACTGAACACTGCAGAGTCATTTCCATCATTACAGCCTTGTAGGAGTTCCTGCTGTGGCACAGTGGGTTAAAGGATCTGGCGTTGTTGCAACATAGGTTGCAGCTGCCTCTCGGATTCAGTCCCTGGCTCAGGAACTTCTATATGCCAATGGTGTGGTCATTAAAAAAAAAAAAAAAGTCATTAGCTTTGTAGATATTGGTCCATATTGCTCTCTAGAGTACAAAGCATCTCTAATTGGTCAGAATAATAGATGAAAGGATGGAGGGATGAAGACGGCATGCCTGTTAGCAAGAGCTGAAGGAGAGCTAGCTTCCTCTTTGTCACCAAGCTGTGGCCAGTATTGGACAGAAATAGGTCACTGGCCAGAACTGACATTAAGCAAGGAGCCTAGAGGAGGTGGACACTTGCGCATCCTTTTGTAAGTGGGGATTCCCACACGGTTTGGGGGTTCCTGTGTGTAGAGGGAATGGGGAAGAAGGAGGTGGAGTGTGAGGGCTGGTGGCTGGGGACTGGAAAGCTTCAGAGGTGATGAGCAAGGTGAATCAACCCCCCACCTCACGGGGCCCTCCTCATAGTCCCAGCTCTTTTTCTTTGGCTGGAGCAGCCAGTTATGCTGGGTGGAATCCAGAATGATGATCCCCCAAAGCCCGGCCCCTCCCGGATACCCTAGTGACTAAAAGTGTGGGTTTTTGGAATCCAACGTCCTGGCTTGAATCCTGTTTCCCGCATGTTGTTCCTTAACTTTTGGGGCCCTTTTTTTTTTTTTTTGTCTTTATAGGACCACACGCGTGGCATATGGAGGTTCCCAGACTAGCGGTCTAATCGGAGCTGCAGCCTAACGCCAGAGCCACAGCAACGCCAGATCTGAGCTGTGTCTGTGACCTACACCACAGCTCACAGCAATGCCAGATCCTTAAGCCACTGAGCGAGGCCAGGGATCGAACCTGCAACCTCATGGCTCCTAGTCGGATTTGTTAACCACTGAGCCACGACGGGAACTCCGGGGGGCGGGGGGAGGGCTCTATTTTCTTATCTGTAAAATAGGGATACCGAGCATAATAGCATCTAGGAAGAAATCGCTCGATTCCTCTTCACGTTTCCTACGTTTAGCCCGAGACACGAGGCGCTGAGCAGAGAAGGTTCTGGCTGTAGGCGAGCCTGGGGAGGGCCCCGTTTATTGTCATCAAAACCGCAGGCCGGAAAGAGCGCCTCTCGGGTGTGTCCCGCGGGCGTCCCAGCTCAGCCCGGTCGCCCCGGCTTCCCGCCCCGTCCAGTCCTAGCCCGCGGGGCCCTCGCCCGCCTTGCTCCCCGCCTCGCGCTCCTCGGCCTCGCCGCCCTCGGGCTCCAGCGCGCGGAAGGGGCTGGGCCGGTTGGAGGAGCGCAAGGCCGGGGTGGAGGCGCGTCTCATCGCAAAGGGGCCAAAGTACTCGGCGGCGAAGGTGACCACGTCGGCCGGCTGGCGCAGCAGCAGGAAGAGCAGGAAGTCGGAGATGAGCGCGTGGGCCTCCGGGTGCTGCCGCAGATAGCTGTTGTGGCTGAGACGGAGCTCCTCCTGGGGCGGGGCGGGGGGGAGCCGAGCCTGAGCCGCACCCCGGACCCCGCGCCCCGCGCCCCAGGAGAGCCCCCTCCTTCACTCCGTGGAGGGCGTAGGCACGCTGGGGCCTCCCAGCCCCCGGGGGTGATGCATTTCAACCAGGCAGAAACAGAGATCAGTAAAGGTGGAATTTATGCCCTGGACAGAGGGACGGGGAGGGTGGGGGCTACGGGCTGACTGCAGCCTCGCCTCACCTTCCGGTCCATGAACTTTGAGAAGAGCTCCATGTCCTCCTCCCACATCAGGGGCTTCTTCTCAAACACTGGGCGAGGCTCAATAGCGTCTGGGTGGGGGTGGGGGAGGGAGGAAGGCTGCATACTCCGATCCCAGAACCTTCCTCGGATACAGAGAGATGCCCAAGAACACCCAAGCCGCAGGCTCAGCTAAAGCCTCAGGGTTCTGCCCGTGTGGACAGAGTTGCTGGAAGGGGTTCCTGGCAAAATGATCCTCCCCTAATTGCCTTGGGGACAGGGGCTGGAAAGCCAAGCTTCTCCATCTGATCCCAGGCTTGGATTCCTGCCATAGCACACTCAATCCAGCCCCTGCACTCTGGGCGGATCCAGATTTCCCCACCTGCCTGTCACTCTTCCATCTGCCCGAGGCTTCACTCACCTTCTTCCCTCAAGATGGGCACCTTGGTGATGGTGCAGCACCCTGGGGAGCCCACCTGGATCCTCTTGGCCAGGTGCCTGGAGTGCAACAGGAAAGAAAGTGTGAGTCTTCCTAGACCAGCCCACACCCTTGAAGGATGTTCTGGGGACCGTCCATTACTGCTGTCTTTCCCCAGCTCCCTGGTTTGTCTTTGGGTTCCAAGGTCCTGTTCATTTCTAGATCCCCTGATAATGGGCCCTGCTTTTCAGACTGGGTATTGTCCCTACCCACTTGGAGATGTGTGCCCATGGGCCAGGGCTGGACTGAGACCTTTAGAGGTGTGAACGCTAAAAAAATCACGAGCCTGCTGCTATGTGGCACTCAAAATAGAGTGAGCTAAGTTATGAAATAAGGAAAATCAGTAATGTTCTGATTACTTTTTTTTTTTTTTCCTCCCTGTGTAGTGAATACCTCTTTGGAAATTTCAAGAAACAAATACTTCTCCCCCTCCTGAATTTTCTCAGGATTTGGTGCCTGAGTTTTGCTGGTGACAGCTCAGCAGCGTGCGGGGATGCTTCTCCCAGCCCTTTGATTTTATTGAGTTGCTGAGTTGTTAAAACGTGGGTAATTTTCAGGATTATACCCACACCTGCGGCAGCTACTTTAGCTCTGCCTTAGCCCCTGCGGAGTTGGCATTGGCTTCCTCAGCCATTCAGGGCTCTTTGGTGAGGTTTGGGAGGCATTGCAAGGATCAGGCGAATGAGCGAATATATGAAGAAAGGGTGAATGATGTGGATAAAACAGGGGTGCTAAGATCTCAACTCTTCTGGGTGGTGTCCCCAGAAACGGGACTCTCCCTTTGCCCCATCCCCACCTCCCGTGGTTGAACTCCCAGGCTTGGGCTCAGTATGGTCCCCTTGGCTCCACTGTCAGTAGCTCACCCATCAGAGAGCAGGTAAAACTGGTAGGACATGGGGATGCCCTCCTCTGAGTGTACAGTCTGCTCCACAATGAATACTTCCACCTGCTGCCGGCCCACCTGGATGGTCTGCGAGCCCAGGGCTTGCTGGTGGCAACCAAAGTGGAGGGAGGGAGGTGAGGTGGGCACCCACCAGGGTCCCCCCAACATCTCACCCTGGCCCCTTCCTCCGTCTTGTAGCTTCATTGCTTGTCTCCAGTGATAAGCAACCCTTGGCTCTCTAGACCCTTAGGCACCACAAGATTTGAATGGCACCCCTAAGTTAAGATGGGGTCCTCTCATAGAGAGTCAGCTCCACCCTGCTCCTGCCCCAGTGCCTCCCACGCAGCTCAATAACCAAGAGCTTCTAGTTGACAGATTCTGTAACAGAGATGACCATCTGGAAGGGGGCTATTTGCGGGGAGAGGCAGTGACGCACTGAGGATGGACTAGACTGAGATTTGTGGCTGCCTCAGGCCTGTGCTGGCTGCCCATTTGTTTTTTGGGGTTTTTTTGTTTTGTTTTGTTTTGTTTTTCCATTTCTTGGGCCGCTCCCACGGCATATGGAGGGTCCCAGGCTAGGGGTCTAATTGGAGCTATAGCTGCCAGCCTATGCCAGAGCCACAGCAATGTGGGATCTGAGCCGCGTCTGCAAACTACACCACAGCTCACGGCAACGCTGGATCCTTAACCCATTGAGCAAGGGCAGGGATCGAACCCTCAACCTCATGATTCCTAGTCGGATTCGTTAACCACTGCACCACGACGGGAACTCCCAGGCTGCCCATTTGTAAATAAAACTTGAAGCACTGTTGGAGTTCCAGGTGTGGCTCAGTAGGCTAACAATCCACGAGTATCCGACTAGGATCCACGGGGCTGCAGGTTTGACCCTGGTCTGCCTCAGTGGGTTAAGCTTGTCATAAGCTGTGGCATAGGTCACAGATGCTGCTAGGATCTGGTGTGGCTGTGGCTGTGGTGTAGACCTCAGATGCAGCTCCGATTTGACCCCCAGCCCGGGGAACTTCCATGTGCTGTGGGTTCGGCCCTAAAAAGACAAAATAAAAAAGCAGTCCCCCACTGTGTTTCTTTTTCCTGGACTGACTTTTGTGAAAAAGTGTTACTTTCCTCTGCTGCTTCCACTTTTTGTCCCTCTCATTCACTCCACCTGCCTCACACTGATCTTCTCTAGCAACAGTGGTCTTGCTTTCTCCTGCCTTTGGAGGTCTCACCCCCGTGCCCTTGGTTTACCCCTGCCCCCACCCCGTCTTCCACGCCACAGCGGTCTTTTCTCCCGCCTCAGTGTCCTCTGTGCCCCTTCTCATTGCCCCAGGCCAAGTCCCCCGCCCAGGGAGACCCCTCACATAAGTGGAATAGCAGAGTTTGCCCTCGGTGTCCAAGGCCAGGAAATGGGCGTTGCTGGGCACTGTCCGCCGCCAGCCCATCACCCTCAGCAGCACTAGGTTGGCAGCCTCGGAGATGAAGCCCGCAATGGAGTGCCAGGGGAACACGATCACTTTAGTCTTCACTTCCTGTTCAGGACAAATCTGGGTCAGGACCTTGAGCCGGAAAGTGGGGAGAGGGTTGGGCCAGCCAGGTGATGAGCATATGGTCCAGTCCATATGGTCCCCCGTCCAGGCTCCTGGCCTGACACCATCTGTCCCCTGCTCCTGGTTCCAAAGAAGATGCAGAGCATGGCTCCCACCTGGCCCCGTCCTTACCTCACCCTCCTTGACAGTTCTGGTCACGGCCAGCTGATCATCCTGCTTCAGCAACCTCATCTTCCGTTCCATGGGGAGGGTGTGGAACTGAGGGCCAGAGCATGGAGGGACTCACCAGCCTGTACACGGATGAGATTGCCCTGTTCTCCTTCATAAGTGAGAAAACTGAGGGGCGGTTTGGATAGAAAACCTTCCATGTGTGGTCACGTTCAAGAATGGGAGTCATATTATGGGGCAACCTCGAGTTGAAAGGCAAAGGAACTTCAGAATACAGATTTTTTTTTTTTTTTGGCTTGTCTTTTTAGGGGCATACCCGCGGCATATGGAGGTTCCCAGGCTAGGGGTCTAATTGGAGCTGTCGCTGCCGGCCTACGCCAGAGTCACAGAAATGCCAGATCCGAGCCACGTCTGCGATCTACACCACAGCTCATGGCAACGCCGGATCCTTAACCCACTCAGTGAGGTCAGGGATTGAACCCGCAACCTCATGGTTCCTAGTAGGATTTGTTTCCACTGTGCCACGACGGGAACTCCATGCCCATCTTCTAAAAATCTGTATTCTGGAGTTCACGCCAGCCACTTAGCTAACTTCTGGAACATGACCACTTCTGGAACTTCTGGAAGGAAACCACACCTACTGAAGAATTGTCCCACAGAAATCATGCCCATCTTCTTTTTTATTTACTTTTTTTTTTTTTTTTTTTTAGGGCCACAGCATATAGAGAGCACAGAGGGCACAGAGCAGAATTTAGAGGAGAGGTAGTGACAAGCCTTTGGGAAAGGTCACGCTCTGGCAAAGGCCATCCCACTTGGCCCCAAGGGAGATGCTAGACGCTTGGGCCGGAGGAGGATGAGGGTGGGCTGGACCCAGGATTTGTGTATTAGGAGAAGGTCTTCAGAAGCAACCCTCTGTGGACCTCCAGGACCCTAGATGGACTGGTTTCCAAGTTGTGTGTGGTGGGGGGTGCAGGGTAACTGGGAAGAGAATTGAGGTGACAGTCCTCTGAACCCCCTTCCTCCCTCCTCGGGTCTCTATTTTCTCATCCTGGTTTGGAGTCAAGGCTGGGGAGCCCCAGGAGATACCTTGATGAACTCCTGATTATGTTGTTCCACGATCTCCAGTTTCCAGGAAAGGTAGCCTGGGGGGAGGCAGGTGAACGCTGCCATCACGGGAGGTGGGGCCGGAGATTGCAGGAAGGGAGGGTGGGGGCCCAGGCTGGAGGACTCAGGCGAGGGTGGCCACAGGAAAGACCTCCCTGCCACCCCTCTGTGTCAGGCACTCTCTTTGCCTCATTCTGGTCCCAAGGCGAAGTCAATGGTGTGGTCCTGGGTGGAGGTTGGGGGGAGGGGGGAGCAGTGGAGGAAGGGAGGGGGAGGAGGATATGGGGCAGCAGGAGCTCTACCCAGAAGCGAGGTTCCGCAGAGGACTCCGTCCACGTAGCCGCGGCTGGAGGCGTGCACGAAGGGGCAGTAGGACATGATACCAAATTCGTCCTTGTATTTCCCTCTCTGCACATCAATGGTCAGCTCTCCCTGAGGTTCCCCTGTGTCTGACACCATGACCAGGGTCTCCGAGAAGAGCAGCATCAGCAGCTCCTCCTGCCCTGGGAGGTGAGGGTCCCGTGGAGACCGTTGAAGCCCCCATTCCTAGGCCTCAACTCTCTGACCCCCTGATCATCAGTGCCCCACAGTCTCCGCTCACCTTCTCCTCATTCCAGGTCCCCCAGGGAGCCCCTGCCTCCCCTCTACAGCAGCCAGCCGGGAAGACACACCCCCACCCCCACCCCCATGGCCTCCCCGGGGGGTCTTCCCTTGAAGAATATCTACTACTAGGCCTCTCGCCCTTTCTGAGTCCCAGGAGAATCAAGAGAGATGGGGGCCAGGCAGTTCTGGGCCTTTTCTCTCTCTTCTCTCCTGTCCACCCTGGTGCCCATCCCCTCCATCCCCACTGCCCAGGCTCACGGAGGGAATCAAGGAAGTGGATGGCTTCCGCATTGGCCTCAGGGGGTGGCAGACCCGCTTGGGCGGAAGGCTGGTGGTCCTTGGCTTTGGAGCCTATGGAGGGAAGAGAGGCTGAGATTGCAGATGAAGGACCCTGGGGAGAGGGACAGATGTGGGACAGGGGTCTCAAGGGCAGAATTCTCCAAGGCCACCCCAGGGCGGATGGAGAGGGAGGAGATGCCCCTCCCCCTTCCAGCACCCCCCCCCAACCCTCACCCCAACCCCTCAGCCCTCCTCTCACCTTTGGATTGAACTTTAGAGGACATGCTGCCCGTTGCTTCTGGGTTTGTAGCCAGCTGTCTCCATGGCAACTGGGAGCTAGCTACTGCCTCTTAAAGGGCCCTCAACCCATTCACCAAACATCCAAACCTTGAAGGAATTGGTAGGCACGGTGGCTTCTGGGGCTCAGCCCAAGCCTCAAGTATTGTCCAGCAGAGGGAGCATTTGCCGTTCTTAGGAGGCAGGGGAATGACATGGGTCAGTAGAATGACCTTAGAAGTTGTAGCTCTGAATCAGACATGGCCTCCCATGCATACTACCAATTAGAAGCCTTGTGATTCGCCCACACGCTGTGGTTCTAATAACGACAGTCACAGCAAACACTTAAACTCTGCCTTACCTTTGGCCAGGCCTTACCTTCGGCCAGGCGCTCTTCTAAAGGACTTCATGTACATTATCTCATTTAATCTTCAGGCTAAACCTGTGAACAGGTGCTTTTTTCCCCCCTCCACTTTATGGCTAAGAAAATTGAGGAACCAAGAGGTTAAATGTCTTCCCAAGGTCACACCTAATAACTGGCAGAGCCAGGACCCAAGCTACAACATAGTGGCTATAAAAAGCAGCTCAGGGAGTTCCCATTGTGGCTCAGTGGATTAAGTATCTGGCATTGTCACTGCAGTAGCCTAGGTCACTGCGGTGGCTCGGGTTCAGTCCCTGGCCTGGGAACTTCCACATGCCATGAGAATGGCAAAAACAAACAAACAAACCAAAAAAACTACCGCCACCACAAACAACAACAACAAAAACAAAGGCGTTCAGGAGTTCCCAGAGTGGCTCAGTGGTTAACAAATCAGACTAGCATCCGTAAGGACGCAGGTTTGATCCCTGGCCTTGCTCAGTGGGTTAAGGATTCAGTGTTGTCGTGAGCTGTGGTGTAGGTCATAGACATGGCTCAGGTCCTGAGTTGCTGTGACTGTGGGTGTAGGCTGGCAGCTATAGCTCTGATTGGACCACTAGACTGAGAGCCTCCAAATGCCATGGATGTGGCCCTAAAGAGCAAAAAAAAAATAAAAGGCAGTTCAGCCTGATAGGGTCACAAAAAAAGAAAAAACCTTACCCTGAATCCTCAGTCACCTAAGGAATTATTCTTTCCCTCACCCCCATCTCCCTTATCACTTGGGAAGGTAATCTTTAAACATCTTCTTATACGGTAAATATCCACCAACTTTGGGGAGATTTAGAATTATATGTAGAAGGGCTTAAGAGAATCAAACTAACAGGATTAATATTGTTTTGTATTACATTGTGTGTATTTGGCATTTCAAGTTCTTGAAATGTTTAAAATAATTTGGCATAACAGGATGCTTAAAAGATAAGCTGAGGAATTCCTGTCATGGCTCAGAGGAAGTGAATCTGACTGGCATCCATGAGGACGCAGGTTTGATCCCTGGCCTCACTCAGTGGGTTAAGGATCCGGTGTTGCCATGAGTTTTGGCGTAGGGTGCAGTCCGGCTTGGATCTGACGCTGCTGTGGTGTAGGCCAGCTCCAATTCAACCCTGAACCTGGGAACCTCCATATTCAGCGAGTGCAGCCCTAAAAAGACCAAAAAAAAGAGAGAGAGAGAGAGAGAGAGATAAGCTGAGATTCTAATTTTTTAATTTTGGCCACACCCACAGAATGTGGAAGTTCCTGGGCCAGGGTTCGAACTAGAGCCACAGCAGTGACAACACTGGATCCTTTAAGCACTAGGCTATCAAGGAACCCTGAGAATTATTTTTATTTTACTATGTTTTTTCTAACGTTACTGAGATATAATTGAAGTATAACAAAATTGCTTTTAAAAAGGAAGTAAAGGGGATTTCCCATTGTGGTGCAGCGGAAACAAATCTGACTAGTACCCATGAGGATGTGGGTTTGATCCCTGGCCTCACTCAGGGGGTTAAGGATCCAGCGTTGCTGTGGCTCTGGCTAGGTTGTCAGCTGTAACTCTGATTGGACTCCTAGCCTGGGAACCTCCATATGCTGCAACTGCGGCCCTAAAAAGCAAAAATAAATAAATAAATAAATAACAAAAAGGAAGTAGAATATATGGAATGAATAAATATGGCATAAACTGCTTAAAGCAGTTTTAATTTTGAAGGGGATGAATTATTAATCAAAGCCACCTTAATATTTATTAACATTCATTAGATTTATAATTAGAATAAGTTGAGCTGAAAAGTTTTAAAAATGTTTATGCTTTAAAATTTGAGTTTTAAGAAACTGAGCAAAAAGACAAAAAAATAAATAAATAAATAAAATTTAAAAAAAAAAAAAAAAAAAAAAGGAGTTCCTGTCGTGGCGCAGTGGTTAACGAATCCGACTAGGAACCATGAGATTGTGGGTTCGGTCCCTGCCCTTGCTCAGTGGGTTAACGATCCGGTGTTGCCGTGAGCTGTGGTGTAGGTTGCAGACGCTGCTCGGATCCCGTGTTGCTGTGGCTCTGGCATAGGCCGGTGGCTACAGCTCCGATTCAACCCCTAGCCTGGGAACCTCCATATGCCGAGGGAGCGGCCCAAGAAATAGCAAAAAGACAACAAAATAAATAAATAAAATTAAAAAAAAAAGAAAGAAACTGAGTATTGTCTTTTAAAAGCCAACAAGTGTTCCTTTTTTTTTTTTTTCCTTTTTAGGACTGCACCCAGGGCATATGAAATTCCCAGACTAGGGGTCAAATTGGAGCCTCAGATGCCAGCCTATGCCACAGCCAGATCCTTAACCCACTGAGTGAGGCCGGGGATCAAACCCGCATCTTCATGGATACTAGTTGGATTAATTGCCACTGCACCACAGTAGGAACTCCCCAGTTTGTTATCTTATATATTTTTTATTTTGTGGCTGTGTCCACTGCAAGCAGAACTTCCTGGGATCGAACCTGTGCCACAGCAGCGACCCACTGCAGTGACTCGGATCACTGCTGTGGTGCCCTTCGATCCCAGGGAACTTCCACAAGCTGTGGGCATGGTCAAAAAAAAAAAAAAAAAATGGAGACACAGAAATGTTCAGTAACTTGCCTGAGGTCACCCAGTTAACAAATGAAAAGTATGGACATCAACCCAGAAGGACTGGATGGAGTCTATATTCTTTTTTTTTTTTTTTTTTGTCTTTTTATCTTTTTAGGGTCGTATCCACGGCATATGGAGGTTCTCAGTCTAGGGGTTCCACCAACGCTGTAGCTGCCGGCCTACACCACAGCCACAGCAACACGGGATCCAAGCCACATCTGTGACCTACACCAGGGCTCAGAGCAATGCCGGATCCTTAACCCACTGAGCGAGGCTGGGAATCAAACCCGCAACCTCATGGTTCCTAGTCAGATTCGTTTCCACTGTGCCACAACAGGAACTCCGAGTCCATATTCTTTTTTTTTTTTTTTTTTTTTTTTTGTCTTTTTGCTATATCTTTGGGCCGCTCCCTCGGCATATGGAGGTTCCCAGGCTAGGGGTCGAATCGGAGCTGTAGCCCCTGGCCTGCGCCAGAGCCACAGCAACGCAGGATCCGAGCCGCGTCTGCAACCTACACCACAGCTCACGGCAACGCCGGATCGTTAACCCACTGAGCAAGGTCAGGGACCGAACCCGCAACCTCATGGTTTCTAGTCGGATTCGTTAACCACTGCGCCACGACGGGAACTCCCGAGTCCATATTCTTAATCATTTTGTCCTGTTGTCCCTGACAGACTAGCCCTAAGTTTATTAATAGCAGTAAGAGGAAAGAGAGGCTGCCCTTCACTGAACACCATGGTGCATCTCCTTTGAGCCTCCCAGCCACTCCAGAAGGAGTCCCCTGTCTGGCATTACCCATGGTCAGTCAGAGTCTGCATTCAAATCCAGATCAGTCCAACTCCAAGTCCTCTCACTTTTTACCACCCTGTCCTGCCCTTGGCCCAAGCCTAGGGTTTACTGACTATCAGGGTTAGCTTCCCAGATGTTTTCTTTTTTTTTTCTTTTTTTGGTTTTTGGGGCTGCACCTACAGCATATGGAGTTTCCCAGGCTAGGGGTCTAATTGGAGCTGTAGCCGCGGACCTACACCACAGCAATAGCAACACTGGATCCGAGCTGTGTCTGCAACCTACACCATAGGTCACAGCGATGCCAGATCCTTGACCCACTGAGCGATGCTAGGGATCAAACCCACAGCCTCATGGTTACTAGTTGGATGTGTTTCTGCTGCAACACAAAGGGAATTCCCGGAGGTAACATTTTTTTTTTAATTTTAATTTTTTATATATTTATTTTTTTTGTCTTTTTACTCTTTCTAGGGCTGCTCCTGTGGCACATGGAGGTTCCCAGGCTAGGGGTCCAATCAGAGCTGTAGCCGCCGGCCTTCACCAGAGCCACAGCAAGAGGGATCGGACCCACGTCTGCAACCTACACCACAGCTCACAGCAATGTCGGATCCTTAACCCACTGAGCGAGGCCAGGGATCGAACCCGCCACCTCATGGTTCCTAGTCGGATTTGTCAACCACTGCGCCACCACGGGAACTCCCCGGATGTAACATTTTAAAGTGACTTCATATGCCTTTCTCAACTACCTCTCCTAATAACCTCCAAATAAATGGATTTGGTGGAGGTTTATGATTTTGCTACCTTGAATCATTTCTGGTGTCAGACCCCTTATTCCTCTGGTGACCCTTTCTCCACTCTCAATACACTGGATTTAAGTTGGGTCTGACACTGCTTGTCCACGTATGGTCATGTGACCTAACCTGGCCAGTCAGAGAAGCCATTCCCCTAACGTCTATGATTGGTTCAGGGTTAGGCACATGATCAAAGCTGGACCAATGAAACTCAATCCCTGGGACTATTGGAGGTTTGACTAGGTTTGATGAACTAATAGTCTGTAAACCTGGAACTTCTAGAGACAATCTTTCCCTTGCAAGGAGAAAGACTGACAGAAAAATAACAATATAAAAGAAGAAAGCAGAGCTAATGATGAAGATGCCTTTGAATCCCTGGATCCAGCCATGCCTGAAGTCACCATGACATAATCCCATACTTCTCAATTTCATGAGCTGATAAATGTCTCTTTTGATTTCAGCCCCTTTCAGTTGATTGTCACTTGCACTTGAAAGGCTTCTGTGTCCTTCAAGGTTGTCATTGCCCCTGAAGGTGAAGAAATTGAAGTCAGGGAAATGACTTGCCCAAGGTCCTTGGATGTTGAGTGACAGAGTTGGGACTGGAACCCAGGTCTCTAAGACCACTTGTCACTTCTGCTGTCCTGCAAACAAAGAGCAGGTGGCCTGGTTGGAGCTGGCTCCAGGAGAAGCATGTGCCATCATTTAGGACAGATGCCCCAGTGGGAGGATCAGCCTAGTCCCTGGGAAATGGTTTACCAACCCTAGAGAACTGTTGGTAATTGCCCCTCAAAGCTGGGCACACCCAGAGTGACCAGGCCTTGGGGCTTGCCGAGTCCAGGGACAATCACAGAGCACAGAGAACCACCCTTTATCAGGAAGGTGAGGCCCATGGCTCCTTCCCCCACCTCCACCCCAGGTGCAGCCTTGACCCAGGACAGTGGAGGCCAGTGCCAAGGTTCTTGGCTCAGGGTGCGGGGTGCCAAAAGGGGAGACTGAGCTGTAGCCAGGGGTGGGAAAATTCTGCCTTTTGCTGGCTCCGGGGATTGTGGAGCTAAGTCATTGCTTCCCAGTCTTCAGCCACTCCAAGGCCACCTTCAAGAATTCTGCCATAGCCTAGTGTCACCTTCACTTCGTATTTTCCTATTTCAGTAAATATAGGCATACATCAGAGATATTGCAGGTTCAAGTTTCAAACCACTGAAATAAAGTCAATGCTTCGATAAAGCAAGTCATCATTCTATTTTATTTTTTGGTTTCACAGTGCGTATAAAAGTTAGGTTACACTACACTGTAGTCTATTTAGTGTGCAACAGCATTATGGCTAAAGATAAAATGTATATACCTTAATTAAAAATACTTTATTGCTGGGGTTCCTGCTGTGGTGCAAAGGGATCGATGGTGTCTCTGCAGCACCAGGACATGGGTGCTGATCCCTGGCCAGCATAGTGGGTTAAAACATCCAGCGTTGCTGCAGCTGCAGTATAGGTTGCAATAGTGGCTTGGATCTGATCCCTGGTGGGGAAACTCCAAATGCTGCAGGGCAGCCAAAGAAGAAAAAAACAAACAAAAACTCCCCCCAAAAACCCGTTATTGCTAAAAATGGCTAACCATCATCTGACAATGTAGGGCTGCCACAGACCTTCAATTCCTAAAAAATACCACATCTTCAGAGTTCCCATCATGCCTCAGTGGAAACAAATATGACTAGTGTCCATGAGGATGCAGGTTTGATCCCTGGTCTCACTCAGTGTGTTAAGGACCCAGCATTGCTGTGAGCTGTGATGTAGGTCACAGATGCAGACTGGATCTCCTGTTGCTGTGGCTGTGGTGTAGGCCAGCAGATACAGCTCCGATTCGACCCTTAGCCTGGGAACCTCCATATGCCTTGGGTGTGGCCCTACAAAGATAAACAAACAAACCAACCAACCACATCTTTGAAGCACATTAGAGTGAAGTACAGTAAAATGAGATATGCCTGTACCTCTAATCACTTTTTTTGTTTTGTTTTGGTGGCTATGGCATTCAGCAGCTTGATGTGGAGTCTCAGTTCCCAGACCAGAGATTGAACACGGGTCAGGCCAACAGGGATTGAATCCCAGGCAGTAGCAGTGAAAGTGCTGAGTCCTAACCACCAGACCACCAGGGAACTCCCTTCAATTACTTTCATGAATTAAAAACTGGTGTCATGAATGAAATATCGGCATTTTTAGCAACACGGATGGACCCAGAAATTATCATGCTAAGTGAAGTCAGTCAGACAATTGAGACACCAACATCAAATGCGTTCACTGACATGTGGAATCTGAAAAAAAGGACAGAATGAACTTCTTTGCAGAACAGATACTGACTCACAGACTTTGAAAAACTTATGGTTTCCAAAGGAGACAGTTCTGGGGGGGGGGTGCGCTGGGGTTGTGGGATGGAAATCCTATAAAAGTGGATTGTGATGATCATTGTACAGCTATAAATGTACTAAATTCATTGAGTAATAAAAAAAATTAAAACAAAACACACAAACTGGTGTCACTTGTCAAAAACATTGACCCCGCAAAGGTAACACAAGGCAACTGAAATGATGCTATCAATGTTTAACTCAAGATAATTGCCCAACTAATCTGCCTACCTTGAGTCTGGCTCTTTGTTGCCTAGAGAGGTGCCAAAGAGAGACCAGTGCCAAGGCCTTGCCCTTGAAGTGTATTCACCATGGTCCTGTGCCCACGTAAACCATCTCCCTGCGGCCAGCAGCACACCTGTGCATCTCAAGCTTTGGCAAACACCAAGGTAAGCAAATCGTAAACCCTGGATGGTAGAGGATATATTTATAGTGCTGTTTCTGCCCAAAGCTCTGCCCAAAGTGCAGTCCCTCCAAGTCAGCAAGGGCTGTCACCCAGACAAGAAAATGGAGCCAGCAATAAAGACAAGCCCCCTGAGGGATCAGGCCTCCGTCAAATCATTCATTCATTCAACATTTATTGAGCGCCTACTGCGTGCCAGGCACCGTGCTAGGCGCAGAAATACAGAGATGCATAAGATACAGTCCATGCCCTGAAGGGTTCACAGTCTCGAAGGGGCGACAAACGTGTAAACAAGTAAAATACAGTGTGATAAGTGCCGCAAGAGAAGCATTTACAAGGAGCAGAGGTAGCCTGGAGGGGGAGGGGCATGGAGGCGGTCTTCCTGGAGGAGGCGGTCTTTGAGGGGGATTGTGAGAGATGAATAGGTGTTTGCCAGGCAGACAAGGCAGGAGGAGCAGTGAGAAAGGCATTCCAGTCCGAAGAAAGAGCATGAGCAAAGGCACAGAGGCATGAACCTGCAGGTGTCAAAGGGCAGGGAACTCTATTCTGGCGGTATTGCTAGAGTTGGTACCAGAGGCTGTGGCTGGATAGGGAGGCAGAGGCAGGATGATGAGGGGAAACTGAGGGAGGGGGGCATCTCGGAGACTCTCTAGAGGTGAGCAGGGTCCAAGGGAAGGCTCTGACCCAGAAAGAAAAGGCTCCTGGTTGACCCGCGGTACACCTGCCCAAGGAACATCTGAGGCCAGAGGAGCTGAGCTGAGGGAGGGCTGAGCTGAGGGGGGGGCCCAGGCCTGGGGTCCTAGAAGCTGCCACTCACTTGAGAGCTGTCTGCTCCTGGACCTCTTTTCCTTTCTCTGCGGTGCACACACCCCCCCCCCCAACTCCCGCCAGAATGGGGCCAAGGGCCCAATGAGAAAGGACATGGGAGTGTCCTTGGCTAACTGCAAAGGACCAGATGAAAGTCTTCCAACTAAAAGAGGAAAGGGTTGAGATTAGAGCAGGAGTTGCTAAGAATACGGGTCATAATGAGAAAAGCACAGTGACCCTGGCGGACAATGGCTCTCTGTCCCCTGGGGAAGGAGGGGCCCCACTGGCCCAGGGCAGAGCCGGGGCCAGTGGGCAGGCCTAGGCCAGCTGTGCAGGGAGCGTGTGTGTGCCCTATAAGACAGGGGCTGCAATCCCAGCCTCCTGGTGTCTCTACAGCCTGAACTCAGATTTCCTTGGCAACCAGGACCCTCCCCCTTCCAGGCTGTAGAGGAGTCACTGAGGCAGAGATGGTCCACAGCCAGGCTTCCAGCCCTTTCCTCTCTCTCAGAGATGGCTCTGTTGGAAAAATGCCTTCGTGGGCGCTGGATGGGGGCAGGGCAGGGAGGCTGGGGGAGGGGCAGTGTCTCAGTAGACCAGAGCCCAGGTGCCCCTCTGAGTGGCGGCTTTCTCAGGGCACCTCATCTCAGGGCCACTCTAGGCGAGTGAGTTTTTTTCCCAGCTCTGGGGCAGGGGAGGGGAAGGGAGGGACGATGGACTCAACCTCTTCATGGCTCCGGCTGCCCTGAGTGAAGGGGCTACAGGGAGAGTGAGGCTTCCACGTCCTCCCTGCCATGGCAGGAACAGGGGAAGGGAGGAGGGGACCCTCCCAGTTAGCTCTGCCCTCCAGGACTCAGCCTCATCCGGTGGAGGCTCCGAGTCTTCGCTCAGCCCCCTTCCTCTCCGTCTCAAGGTCTCACCGCCTTGTGCCTCCTCTTCCCCCCACCCCGACCAGCGTCGGGGAGTGGTGCCCACTGACAGGCCGATGGAGGTGGTGGTGGTGGTGGTGATGAGAGGGAGGCTGTGGTGTGGGGGATGGGCAGCCTCCCGCTGTGGGGGGTGGGCTGCGCTGGGCTGGGCTGGGGTCACTTGCTCTTGTGTAGGTCCTTCAGCTGGCGGAGCTTCTCCAGGAGCTGGGCCCGGGAGTAGCCATCGTCGCCCGTGGGGCCTGGCCCTGGCCCCAGAGCCTCCTGCAGCACCAGGCAGTGGGTCCTCAGGAACGGGTTATAGGATCGCTCCTCCCCCAGGGTGGACGGGCACTGTGGGAACAGAGGCACCCCGGGTTGGCGTGGAGGATCTGGAAAACAGACCCAGCAAGAGAAGCCTCCCCACCCCCAGCCCCATCCCGGGGTCCCGGAGTTCCCATTGGAAGGCCCGGGTGCCAATCATGCCAGAGCTCTGGGGAGGGGCCTGAGGAGCCTGAGGGGCCCGCAGGTGCCAGCTCCGCAGAGAAGGGAACCCCTCCCAGACCCCCTGCCCCGCCCCGCACCGTGCTCCTGCGCTCCATCCGCTGCCTCTGCACCCACTGCATCTTCCTCTCCCGGGCCAGGTTCTCAGGTTCCACCACGCCTGCAAAGCCCAGGTTCTCCTCCGCGTACTCGTGACCTAGGGATGGCCATGGGGGCCAAGACGCAGGACAAAGAGAGCTTGGTGGTGGGGCCAGAAAAAGTCCTCCCCATCCCCAGGCCTGCGGGGACACCCAACCACCGGGCGGAGGAGGGGCAGTGCTTCCAGGAAAGCCCCAACCACGCAGAGCTGCTTCTCCAAATGTGGGCACAAGTCAGCCACAAGTGAAGAGGCGCTTGGGGGGGAAAACCACCAAACCTGAAGCCAGAAGAGCTGCATTCGAGCCCTGAGTCTGCCTCCGCCCAGCTGTGTGGCCTCAGTCAAGTCATGGCACCTCTCTGAGCCATCATTTTCTCCTTTGGCAAGTGGAGAAAATACTAATGCCTTTAGAATGTTATGTGTTCTCAGTGCCTGGACCAGGCCTGGTGCAGGTTGGGTGCTCAGTGAAGCATGTGTCCAATGAATATATGTTCTGAGGATTCAATGAGATGTTAGTCCAAGTGTTTTAGAAACTATGGAGATGCCATGTCCATATATGTATGGATGGCTAGTTGGTGTATGGGCACATGGGTGATGGACGTGCCCTGTGTGGCTATGGATGCAGGCAATGATCCATGCAGAGTGGAGTTAAAAGCTTCTCTTCTTTGCTCATTAAGCAAAGGTTACGTTCTTTCTTTTTCCTTTTCTTTTTTTTCCTTTTCTTTTTTTTGTCTTTCTAAGGCCGCACCCACAGCATATGGAGGTTCCCGGGCTAGGGTTCCAATTGGAGCTGTAGCTGCTGGCTGACACCACAGCCACAGCAACACCAGATCCGAGCCACGCCTGCAACCTACACCACAGCTCACGGCAACGCCAGATCCTTAACCCACTGAGCAAGGCCAGAGATTGAACCTGCGTCCTCATGGATGCTAGTCAGATTGGTTTCTGCTGAGCCACGACGGGAACTCCAAGCAAAGGCTATTTTCTGTTCTAGGCTCTAGCTATGAAAAATCAGCCATTCCCTGGGGATGCTCTCTGAGGCCTACATGCCTCCCAAGAGGCCTTGGGCTGGCTGTCAGGGGCAGTTGTTGTGAGAAGAGCCAGAAGTCCAAAGAGAAGGGAGTTCTGTCCCCACTGCTAAAGTTGGCTCCCCGAAGCCACTAGAGGTGGAGCTGTGTCACCTTTGGGCCAGGAGCTGGGTTGGCCAAGACTCTAGGGAAATATGGGGCTGGGAGAAGAGGGAGGGACACCTTACCAGGCCACAGCAGAGTGTCATCCCCTAGGCCTAGCACGGTGTCCAGCGAACTCAGCATGGTCTCTGCGGTGCCCTCAAAGGTCCGTCCTGGCAGGGTCATAGGATATGTATAAGGTACAAGATAACACACAAAGTACATGGAGAGGGGTAGGGACCAGCTTGTATGGCTGGAGCTACCCACAAGAACTCAAACCGTGCCCGTCATGCCCACTCTCCAGGCATCTCCCCCACACTGGGAACTGGGCCCAAATATTCACCCCCAGTTGAGCCCATTCGAAGGCCTCCATTGCACATATTATTATTATTTGCTTTTTAGGGCTGTACCTGCGGCATATGGAGGTTCCCAGGCTAGGGGTCAAATTGGAGCTGTAGCTGCAGGCCTATGCCACAGCCACAGCCACAGCCACAGCAACACAGGATCCAAGCTGCGTCTGGGACCTACACTGCAGCTCATGGCAACACTGGATCCTTAACCCACTGAGCAAGGCCAGGGATCGAACCTGCATCCTCATGGATGCTAGTCAGATTCGTTAACCGCTGAGCCATGATGGGAACTCCCCATTGCACATATTAATGTGCGGATGCAGAGTGGGTGCAGAAACTTCAGGCTGAGTTCTAATGGCCCCAAGCCTGGTCGGTGTAGGGGTGCTCTTTTCCATGGACCACTTCTTTCTCTGCCTGTGCTGCTGCCTTGGGGACTCCGTGTAGCCTGAGACCTGGGATCCCCCCACCCACAGGTTCACCCTCTCATGTAGGGGTTCTCAGGTTTTTGTAACTAGCCTTGCCAGTCACTGTATCAGAGAACCAGGCTCCACCCAGTGGAAACAAACACCCTTGCAGGTCTGTCCTCAGTTACAGGCATCATCTCACTCTGTCCATCCCCTGCGGGAAGTTGTGAGGATATTAAAAAAAAATACTGAGGTAGCAAAGGTGGGAGTAACTGCCAAGGCAACACGTGTGCTGAAACCAATGTTTTCACGCATTGCAGGGGACCGTGGGGGTCCTTGGGCCCCTGCCCTGGTCTCTCTCCCTCCTTCCGGTCCCCCCTCCTCCCTCTTCCCTTTTGGGGGGACTCACCACAGCCAGAAAGGAAGAGCAGGTCCCCTGAGAAGAGGCAGGAGGGACCCTTGTAGGGCTCCCCATCCAGCAGGTAGACCAGATGGCCTTGAGTGTGGCCGGGGGTGGCCAGAGCCCGGATCTGAAGCCGTCCCACACTAACCACATCTTGATGACACAGGGGACTGAGGAGCAAGGCAATAGTGGAGAAGGCACTAGACCTTGTGCTATGTCCATCCTCCCTCCCCTGGCCCACTCAGGCCCAAGGGGATGGGTGTTGTGAAGAGGGGGGCTCCTCTACCAGAGAGAGAAGGTGCCCCCTGTGCCCAGGGCTTCAGATCCAAGCCCTCCCCTTCCTCTGTTTTTTGTTTTCCCCTTTTTAGGGCCACACCTGCGTCATGTGGAAGTTCCCAGGCTAGGAGCTAAATCAGAGCTGCAGCTGCCAGCCTACGGCACAGCCACAGCAACACAGGATCCAATCCCCATCTGTGATCTACACCACAGCTCTCGGCAGTGCTGAATCCTTAACCCACTGAGCAAGGCCAGGGATCAAACCCGCATCCTTATGGATACTAGTCAGGTTCTCTGAGCCACAATGGGAACTTCTCCCCTTCCCCTTTTGGGGACTATGGCTGGATCATTTGGGAGAGGGGCAGTAGCAGTCTTCAGATCTGCTCTTTAAGGCCAGGAAAGGCATCAGCGAAGATCCAACTGCTGATACCCCTGCAACACACAACTGAAGGATGGGGGTGAGGGAAAGGACCCACGGGGTTGGGGGTGGGGGGTGGGCAACCCATCCCTGGGTCAGGGACTTACTGGGTGAGGTAGGGGATGCCATCCTGAGGGCTCCCGTATACCCGACAGTCCTGGTGCCGCCGGCTGAGGTCACGGTTCCCTCCACTGTGGTCCCTGTAGGATGGCAGAGAGGGACGGAGGGTTTGAGGGGCAACCATACTGGGTTTCCCGGCCTCCTTCTTCCCCAAGCAATTCCAGGCCTTTGAGCCCTGGGACTCCTGGCTTCGGGACTGAACGAAGCTGCCCAGACCTCTTTAGGCCTTTGTTCAACGCATCCCCCTGCCCAGAGTGTTTCAACAACTTGCCACCCCTCCCCTCATCATCGACTGATGCCCACTGATCGTCTGGACTCTCAGCTCCAGGATCATCAGCCTCTAATTCCTCCAAGTGGATCTGATCTTACCCCACCTGGTGCCCCTGTCTGCACACCCCGTGCCAATGGCCACAGTTGTTATTGTTTATTATCACTGTATGCTTTCACGCAGGGCTATCTCTCCTTTTGGACTAGAACCTCCTTGATGGAAGAGATCAGAGGTTTGCGCATGCCTGGTGCACATGCCCAGTAATGGAAGATAAATGCCTGCCCTGCCCTCCCAGGGAGCTTCAGGAGCCTGTTACGTGGTGGGGTGGGAGACCTGCCCCTCCCCCTCTTCCAGTGATGTCATGAGGATGGTGCCCACCCACCCTGACTTCCTGAGCCCCAGCCCAGTTCTGGCAAGCCCCGCCAGGCAAGGGCTGGCCAGGGAAGAGGATCTGCATCCAGATCTCCCACTTCAGCCCCTTACCAGTGCTTGTGGGTGCAAAGAATGGCCACCAAGGTAACGCCCTCCTTCTCAATGGAAGCCTGGGAGAGAGAGGAGGTGGTGAGACTGAGGAGCGGGAGGCAGAGGGAGATGGGGCGTGGGTGCTGATCGGAGAGGAGAGCAGCGCGGGCAGAGATGAGGAAGAGTGGGGCGCTGGAGCCAGAGGAGGAGAAGTGGGTGGGGAGGCGAGGGCTGGGGAAAGAGGGGCAGCCGAGCCCGGGTTGGGCACTTGGGAGAGGGAGACTCAGGGAGGGGGTAGACTCACAACACACAGACAGACACACATGGAGATAAGAAATGGGAGGGAGGAGTTCCCGTCGTGGTGCAGCGGAAACGAATCCGACTAGGAACCACGAGGATGCAGGTTCGATCCCTGGCCTCGATCAGTGGGTTAAGGATCCGGCACTGCCGGGAGCAGTGGTGTAGATCATAGATGTGGCTTGGATCTGGTGTGGATGTGGCTGTGGCATGGGCTGGTAGCTGTAGCTCCGAATTGAACTCTAGCCTGGGAACCTCTGTATGCCTCAGGTGCGGCCTTTAAAAAGCAAGCAAAAAGAAAAAGAAAGAAAGAAAGAAAGAAAATAAATGGGAGGGAGTGATGGGGAGACCCAGACATGATAGACAGAGACAAGGAGGGAAGAGTGAGGCTCCGGAAGGGGGCCAGAGAGTGAGAGGCAGAAGGAAACTCTTTGGATCCCCAGCCCTGGGTCAGCACTGCTTTCCCTCTGGCTCTGATTCCCTCATTGCTGCCCAACCCGACACCCCGCCCGAGCCCTCCCGAATGCCAACTGCCCTCTCTGTGGGTCTCTGTAGGGGATGCACATGGAGGGGGCTCCTCCCACTGGCTGAGGGCAGGGCAGCCTCTCTCTCCAGCAAGGAGCAGCTGCCAGGCCCTGAGGTGACTCCACGTCCCCCTGCCCCCATCCTCCCCTCACCTGGACGGCCTGAGGGTCTGAAGGGTCCACAGCCACAGCCAGTCGGGCCTGGGTGTCGATGATGAGGTAGCTGTAGTTGTCCGAGAGGACGGGGATGGGAAGCACCTTCACTCCTGGGGAGCAGAGATGGGCTGTGGGCAGGTTGATGGGGTATGGAGCCCGGCACTCAGGAGCATGAGAAGCAGAATAGACAGGGAGGGTGGGTGGGCACAGCCAGGGGCGATGCTGGCACAGGGCAGCCAGAGCTCACCATTGAAGAGGCGGGGCTGGGTTCTGGAGTGGCCTTTGGGGTAGCGATTCCGAGCCCTTCGCAGCTGCTGGCGGTAGAAGAGGTACCCGAGCCAGGTGCGGGTGTACAGGCTGTACCTGCGGGGCGGGATGTGTGCGCTCAGCCCTGCCCCCAAGCCTGGGCCCTCTGTGATGCCCAGGCCCCACGTCTCCACTCCCTGGGTGACCCGCTGAGTCACCGCAATTCCACCATCACTTATCCTGTGCCCACTATTTGCCCTGCTCAGCACTCAGGACAAGGTGGAAGATGAGACAGACAACTCCCCCCCAAGTTCACGGCTCACCAGGGAAGATGGGAACTGAGGCATTCACAGAAGAGACCCAAGGGGGAGGGGTTTCTTCGGTTTAGGGAGTCGTGGGAGTTAGGAAGCTGAAGTGAGGTGGGATCAGTATTTCAGAAGGAGCAGTGGTGCATCATAGTCATAGGCAGAAGTTGTGGGGGCCCAGATTCTACAGCCCTATCCCAGCGTTTGAGACTCAGCTGGTCTGAGGCAAAGCCCGGGAATTTGCAATTCTAACGAGCTCCAGGCGATGCCCGATGCCCGATGCCCGTGCTGCTGGCCCTGGAACCTTAACTCTGAGAACCACTGGGGCAGAAAAAAACAACAGGCCAAGGCTCAGAGGCAGCAGACAGCAGGGTTTGTTTGGAAACAGTAGAAAGTTCTGTTTGGCTGTTTAGAGGAGGAAGCAGCAGAGGTGAAGCTGGGTGGGCAGAACGCACTCCTTCTCTCCTTCCACCTGTCACTATTCCAGGCCATCCGAGGCTACACAGTGAAGTGGACACAAGGAACAGCGGGGACTTGGAAGTGACAGAGTCCTCCAAATACAGGATGCCAGCAAGCAGGGCTGGCTTCACAGGGGAGCGACCTGGCAGTCACAGAGGGCCCCATACTTGGCCTGATGCTCTGCTGTCACCATTTTGAACTTCTTAATGACTTTTCTTTTTGAATTTGTGTCTTGTGAGTGAAGTCTGATGGGATGTGCACTAAGCGGAAGTGGTCCACACAACACGTGACTGCTCCATCCTCTGCTGCCCTTGCCCCGACACACTGCATTTGCAATGGCCATGAGAATGGAATTCTGGTGGAACTGTTATATGTGGGAATTCAAGGCTCACAGTGAGCATACATCTATGACTGAGGATGGGGGTGGGGAGGACAGACACAGACTGGCCCGAGAGGCCACTCTGTGGGTTCAAATCGGACTTTGCTTCAGAAGGCAATGGTGTTCTAAGAAACAAATGACCAAGGAATGCCACCTCGTCCTTTCTTATCATGTTACGTCCCTGTATGATCCCACCTTTGAGCCTGCAAATGAAGCTCCTACAGAAAGAAAAAGAAGCAACTGATCTGTCCTTTTCCTTCCAACTTTCCTCGCTCATCAGTAAACTGAAGGCAGAGAGAGTTGGCAGAACGTGCATGTATCAAGAAGAGAAATAAAAACAGCTGAGTTAGTTCTGTGCCGTATTTCCACTGTTCTGGTAAGAACATAGCACATATCTGTGTACAAACTAGGAAATGTGAATTCTGGAGTTTAAGTATTCTGCATATGAGATAAATGTTCTTTTTTTTTTTTTTTTTGCTTTTTAGGGCCGTTCTTGTGGCATATGGAAGTTCCCTAGCTAGGGGTTGAATTGGAGCTACAACTGCCGGCTACGCCACAGCCACAGCCACGCCAGATCTGAGCCAAGTCTGCAACCCATGCCACAGCTCACGGCAACACCGAATCTTTAACCCACTGAGCAAGGACAGGGATCAAACCTGCGTCCTCAAGGATACTAGTCGGATTCATTTTTGCTGAGCCAAAATGGGAACTCCAAGTTAAATGTTCCTGTGTTTGCATTAAAAACTGGCATTGCAGAGTTCCTGCTGGGGCATAGTAGGTTAATGATTCAGCTTATCTCTTTGGACGTGCCGGTTAGATCTCCAGCCCCAGCCCAGCGCAGTGGCTTAAGGACTGGCATCACTGCAGCTGTGGCAAAGGTCGCGGCTCCAGCTCAGATACAGTCCCTGGCCCAGGAACTTCCATATGCTTTGGGGGCAGCGGAAAAAAGAAAGCCAAAAAACTGACATTGCATGGTATATAATGAGTGGCATCATTCTCACTAATAATTTATTTATTTTTTATTTTTAATTTTTTTTTTTTGTCTTTTTGCCTTTTCCAGGGCCGCTTCCTGCGGCATATGGAGGTTCCCAGGCTAATGGTCTAATCGGAGCTGTAGCCACCAGCCTACGCCAGAGCCACAGCAACTTGGGATCCGAGCCACATCTGCGACCACACAGCTCACGGCAATGCCGGATCCTTAACCCACTGCATGTTAATAATTTAGATTTTCATTTTTCTCTGCTCAGAGTGACATTAAGTAGAAATTAAAAACATCACGGCAAGTCGAGAGAGAGGCTGGAGAAGAGAGGAAGGGTTTTATATTTTAGCACCTTACATGGCATCTCTTTCTTGCTTTCTGAGCAAAAGATTCCAAATTCCACTTTATGCTGCGCCCTGAGAAGTACGGCAGGAGCTGTCTCAGGCCTTGGCCTCTCAGGAGGGCGACTGAGGCTGGGAGGAGCTGGGTCAGTCGGTGCCTAGGGTTATACCGCAAGGCAGCTGGAAAAGGGGGTGGGATTCTGGCTGATTAAGTCTGAGACAGAAAAGTCCAGGTGAGGACGGGCCCCAAATCCCTATGAGGGTTTGCTGTGTCCGTGTTGGGGGGAGGGGAGGGGCGGATGCTCTTCAGGCCCCTTGAGATTGATTTGTCTGCAAACAACTTCATCAAAACTAGGCATGTTTCGGAGTTCCCACCATGGCGCAGCGGAAACGAATCTAACTAGGAACCATGAGGTTGTGGGTTTGATCCCTGGCCTCGCTCAGTGGGTTAACGATCTGGCATTGCCATGAGCTGTGGTGTAGGTTGTACACGCAGCTCAGATGCTACATTGTTGTGCCTGGGGTGTAGGCCGGCAGCTGTAGCTCCGATTTGACCCCTAGCCTGGGAATCTCCATATGCCACCGTGGGTGTGGCCCTAAAAAGCAAAACAAACAAACAAAAAAACCAAACTAGGCACGTTTCCATGACAGTTTGGCAGAAACACTTTAGCCAAAGGTGAACCATTTTGGTCCCTGATCTGCATGCCCACGTCCTCGTGGCAGTTGGGAATCTGGGCCCATTCTGCCATCCTTTATGTCTTTTTGCTTGTTTTTCACAGGCCTTCTTTTTCTTTTATTTTTATTATTATTATTACTATTATTATTATTTTGTCTTTTTAGGGCCTCACCCAAAGCATACGGAAGTTCCCATGCCAGGGGTCAAATCTGAGCTGCAGCTGCCCGCCTAAACCACAGCCACAGCAAGCCAGATCCGAGCCACACCCATCTGTGACCTACACTGCAGCTCCTGGCAAAACCGGATCCTTTAATCCACGGAGCTAGGCAAGGCCAGGGATCAAATCCATATCCTAATGGATACTAGTCTGATTCTTAATCAGCTGAGCCACAACAGGAACTCCTGTTTTTATTTATCATCGTCATCGTCATTATTATTTAGAGCTGTTCCTGTGGCATATGAAAGCTCCCAGGCTAGAGGTTGAATTGGAGCTGCTGCCGCCGGCCTAGTCACAGCAATGTAGGATCCCAGCTGCCTACACCACAGCTCAGAGCAACACCGGATCCTTAACCCACTGAACAAGGCCAGAGATGGAACCTGCATCCTCATGGATTCTAGTCGGGTTTGTAAACCACTGAACCACAATGGGAACTTCTATTTTATTTTTAAATCCATTTCGGCCACTTCGTACTTTCACTCCTCCCACAATGTTCACTGGGGCCTTGAGGTTAGTCCACTCTGGGCACACAATGCGTAGGCAGAGTGCCTGCCCTCTTATATTCTAGGGGGACAGAAAGGACAGTAAACTTACTGGCAAGTGAAGATGGCAAAATAAACAGGGCAAAAGGACAGGAAAGGAGAACAGGAGCTGCTATTCTAGATCTGGTAGTCACCGAAGGCCTCTTTGAGGAAGTGACATTTCCAAGAAGTAAGGGGACAGGGCGAGTGAAAATCCGGGAAGGATCGAGATTGGGCGAAACCAAGAGTGAGAGATATAACCCCCGCCCCCAGAGGGAGGGTGAGAACTGGTGGGAACTGCTGATCCTCTCCTTTCTCCCCATCTGGCTGTTGGAATAACAAAGATTTGGCACAACAGGGAGTTCCCATCAGTTGCGGCTCTGTGGTAAGCGGTAATGAATCCAAATCCAAATCTGACTCGTATCCATGAGGATGCAGGTTCAATCCCTGGCCTCACTCAGCGGGTTAAGGATCCGGCATTGCTGTGAGCTGTGGTGTAGGTTGTAGATGCAGCTTGCAGCTCGCCAGCATTGCTCTGGCTGCGGGGTAGGCGGGCAGCTACAGGTCTAATTCGACCCCTGGCCTGGGAACCTCCATATGCTGCGGGTTTGGCCCTCAAAAAAAAAAAAAAAAAAAAAAAAAAAAGATTTGGCACAACAGAGATGCCGTTGGAACAAACTAAATATCCTGGATTGGGTTCTAGACCAGAAATCTAGGATGATCGGCAAAATTTCCGTAAAGCCTGGAGCATAGTTCATCATTCGCATGGACCTTAATTTCTTTGTGTTGATAAGTGTACTATGGTTATGAAAGATGTTATTAACATTTGGAGGAGCTGGGTGAGGGGCGCATGGAAATTTTTGTACAAACTGTGCAAGTCTGAAATGCTTTCAAAAAGAAAAACTTTTACGTGATAAATAGGAGTTCCTGTCATGGCTCAGCGGAAGTGAATCTGATTAGTATCCATGAGGGCACAGGTTTGATCCCGGGCCTCACTCAGTGGGTTAAGGATCCGATGTTGCCATGAGCTGTGGCGTAGGCTGGCAGCTGCAACTCTGATTCCACCCCTGGCCTGGGAACCTCCATGTGACATGGGTGTGGCCCCCAAAAGACAAAAGATAAATAAATAAATAAAATAAAAACAGTAAATAAGTAAATAAAATCACCCTTTCCTCTGTGCCCTGACACACCTTGCTTCCACGCCCAGAGTCCTATTCCTGATTTTTTTCTCTTCCTAGGGAGGCTTATGGAAAGTGCAAGCGCTCTGGTATCAGCAAGTTCTGGATTCCAGTTTTGTTTTCTTTTTTTCTTTTTTGCCTGCCCCGAGGTACATGGCGTTCCCCGGCCAGGGATTAGATCTGAGCTGTAGTTGCCACCTAATCCTCAGCTGCAGTGACACTGGATCCTTAACCCACTGTGCCGACCCAGGGATCGAACCAATGTCCCAGAGCTTCCAAGACACCGCCAATCCCATTGCGCCACAGTAGAAATTCCTGGGTTCCAATCTTGGCTCATTCTTGCTCGGAGACATCGGGCATGTCAATGGTCTCAGGTCAGGCTCCTTATCTATAAAATGGTGATGCCACGACTTACCCCTGCAGGGCTGTGTGAAGATTAAGCGACTTAAATGACAAATTCTCTGGAGCCTGATGGGTGGAAGGTGTTTAGCAACTGCTGTTTCCTTCCCAAATCCAGCCGAGCACCCCTCACAGCTGCAAGAACATAGCTGTCCACATGTGGGAGGCTCTGGCAAATGTTCCCTGACTTCCCAACAGGTCAACATGCATGAGGGCAGGGACTCTGCCCTAAGAAGCTGCAGGAAACAAGGCTCTGCTCTTTCATTGCCTCTACCCAGCCAATATATAAATTTTTCTTTTCTGCTTTTTAGGGCTGCACCTGCAGCATATGGAGGTTCCCAGGCTAGGAGTTGAATCAGAGCTGCAGCTGCCAGCCTACACCACAGCCACAGCAACGAGGGATCTGAGCCACGTCTGCAAACTACGCTGCAGCCCATGGCAACTCTGGATCCTTAACCCACTGAGCGAGGCCAGGGATCAAACCTGCCTCTTCCTGGCTACTAGCCGGGTTCGTTACTGCTGAGTCACAACAGGAACTCCTACCCAGACAGTATTTACTGCATGTGCTGGACAGGGCACAAGGCAGATGGCTCCCTGCCAGCCTCGTGAGAGGAGCGGCCAACAGACACCAAACCGGAAAACAAAACAATCAACAAGTGAGCAGTTAATTTAACGATCGTGGGAAGAGAAGATGGTCTCACTGCAGAAGGGCTCAGGGAGGCCCACTCTCTGAGGCCGGTGCTCAGGCTGGGAGCAGACAGGTGGGGGAGCCAGCAGCGCAGATTACCTACACAGGCAGGGGCAGAGCACCGACGCCCCGGGGCAGGCATGAGTTCTAGAAGTTACCAGCAGGCCTCAAAGTCTCCAGGCTGGGACAGAGGGGGTGGAAAGTGCCAGAGAAGAAAGGGGTCGGCAAGGCAATCAGGGGGGCCAGGGGGGTGGAAAAAAAAAAAAAAAACGCTGGCGTGTTTTAAAGTGGGGAAGCGTATGCTCAGACTTCCCTTTTTCAGAGCTCGCTCAGCTGCTGTGCAGAAGGTACCGAGAAAGGGAGCGGAGTGGAGGGTGGCAGAGGGAACCCAGTCACTCACTGGGGGAAGTTAGAGGCCTGGGTTAGAGGGGTGTTGGAGATGGAGAAAGGCGGGTGGCTGCCAGACCCGAGACCTGTGCTGGCGGGGGTGACCCTTGTGGGCCTGAGGTCTGGATCACTGTGCAGAGCAAGGGGGTGGGGCCTGAGGACCTAGTGACACCGGGCCACTCTCCCCAGGCCTGGTCCTTTCCTGATAATGACTTCATGACTCTCTCAAGTCCCTGGGCTCCAGCTCCTCCTCCATCTGCTGGTTGGCCATGTCACAATCACGGGTCCCTAATCGTGCTTGTCAGCTCTTCCTCCTACTGCCTCTCTTTCTGGGAAAAGCCCTGTAAGCCTCCTAGTTACACAACTCACATGCCTTTAATCCATTGCCTGGCACACGCAGCCCAAAGAGAATACCTCTCAATTTCTCTTTCTATACACCCTCCCCCCAACACGGGCTCACCCGTGGGGACAGGCCCCTGAAGCTCTTAACTAGGCCTTTAGGAAAACTTCTATTATCCAGCTCTCTGCCTCTGACCCAAACTGGCAAACCATGGGCAAACATTTCATTTCCTAAAGCACCGCCTTTGTGTCCTGCTTTTGCTCAAATGTCTTCAAGTGGCTCCTCCCTGCTGATGGGACTTGTCCAACCCCCAGTCGGGCAAGTCTCTGCCCCTCCCCCAGTGAAAACCCCGTGTCGCAAGGGTGAATAAACAGACCCCTCTAAATGTCTGTCAATAGCACTATGGGTAAATAAGCAGTGACATATTCAGACCACGGAAAACCACACAGCCAGGAAAGCAAATGATCTAGAACGCCAGCTCTCAGCCTGCACCAAGTTCAAACACATAATGTACCACAGAGAAAGCAGCCTGACAGTAGTATTTATTTAAAATGCCAAAGCAGGAGTTCCTGGCGGTGTCTGTGCAGTGTCAGGACGCAGGTTTGGTGCCTGGCCCAGCACAGTGGGTTAAGGATTCGGCGTTGCCACAGCTTTGATGTAGGTTGAAACTGTGGCTCGGATCTCATTCCTGCTCCAGAGAACTCCATATACCATGGGGTGGCCAAAAAAAGAAAAAAAGAAAGAAAAAAAAAGCCGAAGCACACAAAGCCATCATTTGCATTGTTTAGGGAGACAGATGTATGTAGTGAAAGAATCCAGGCAGCTAAAGGCAGGGTCAACATGCATATCAGCCGGCTTTCCTCAGGGGCAGGGAGGAGGTGGGCTGGGGAGACGGTCGCTGGGCTTTACAGGGTCTGTAATATTTTCTTTCTTTCCTTTATTTTTTAGGGCCGCACCCTCTTCATATGGAGGTTTCCAGGCTAGGGGTCAAATTGGAGCTGCAGCTGCCAGCCTACACCACAGCCATGGCAACTCAGGATCCGAGCCGCGTCTGTGACCTACACCACAGCTCACAGCATCGCCGGATCCTTCACCCACTGAGTGAGGCCAGGATCGAACCCATATCCTCATGGAAGCTAGTCCGGTTTGTTACGCTGAGTCACGATGGGAACTCCATTCTTTTCTCTCTAAACTGGGAGGTGAGGGGAATGTCATAGCAGCTATCTTCTTTTGAATGCCTGAAATAACTCATTAAAATTTCAGAACTACAGTCCTGCCTGGCTCCTACAGGTCTCAGACTAAAATACCCCCCAGGCCTTTCTTCTTATTGGAATCCTAAGCATCCTCCAGGGCTTAGGATTCAAATCTGGCTCCTGATTATCTCAGCAGAAGGCTGCCTTCCCCTGCTCCATCAGGAGCACTCAGCCGGTCCCCACGCCTCCAGGAGGGGCTGAGCCCTTCAGTGGCTGGGCCTTATCAACCCTACCTGGCCCCCTAATCAGCGCCACGAAGCCGGCAGACGGTCACCAGCCTGCTCCTTGGGGCTCTTCTGCCCCCAGCACCAGCCCAGCACAGAAGTGGCACGAGGAAAGGCCAAGCATGCAGGTATGAAAGTGACAGGGCACAGACTGTCCACTCTGCTGCCCCACCCATGTGACCCCACGCCAGGCTGGCAGACCCAGTGGGAGCATCTGGGGCCCAAATTACAGCCACCCTGCCCCTGCTCTCCCCTCCCCACCTCACCTGCCTGCTTTCAAGTCCTGCTCCTCTCCTGGCTGCACCCACACACATGGCAGAGCAGGGTGCTCTGCTAAGCAGATCACCTAGACCCAAGGGCACGGCTGGGGCTATGTCACTGGGGCACAAAATCCCAACTTCCCCCGCCCCGGGATCTGGACTCAGGGCTCCCCAGATGGAGGAAATTGGGGGAGCACCAGACAGGGGGCTGAAGACAGATCCATAGTCCTGGCTCTGCCCACACAGGTTAGAGCATCACTCGGGAGCTCACGGGCCTTGTCTTTAATAATAATAACCTTTCCCACGGCTTTCCTAGGGCCCACCTGCGAACTAAGTGCCTCCCTCAGTAGTCTCCTATGATCCTCTAAGCAATAGGCAGGGACAATGACAATGACAATGAAGGCGAGAGAGGTGGGAAGGGATTTGCTCAGGATCTCGGAGCAGTGAGTGGTCAGGCAGAGAATCACCCCCAGCAGCCTGACCCTGGAATCCACACTCTTAATGGATAAAATCCTCCCTAAGCCCCAAATAAGGGGGTGGGATGAGCTGAGGAGGACTGAACTACTTGGGGACAGTCCCAACTCCTTTGAGGGCCTTTGCTGGGAGAACTGATGTGTCAGGGTGGTTACAGTGTCCCAGATACACAGCCCAGTGTCTGGCCTCTGGGACCTCCTGGAGCACTAGTTTTAGTCCCTTTGAGACACAGACCCCTTTGAGAATCTGGTGAATGCTGTGAATTCTCTCTTTGACATTCATGGCGTTTTGCCGAGGACCCCAGAGGGCCAGAGACCCCCGGGGCTGTCAGGAGAAGATGCCCTCAACAGGAGAATCCTGAAGACCCCTTTCAATCTAGGGTCTGAGATTCTCCATCCTGGACTCATGACCGAGTGGATGGTTCCATGGGGAGCATCGCGAGTCAGATGAAGAAGAGAATTTAAGATAAAAGATGGGAAAATGCAAAAGTGCATGTGTACCGGGGAAGAACCTTGGCCCTTCTGTCTTCTAGCCTCCCATGTCACTGGGATGTCACCAGCCCCGGTAATGGGGCCTTCACAGCTTCCTTTCTTTTGTTGCCCCAGACCAAAAGCAGGAACTCACTCGCCAAGCCTCAGTTTCCCTCTGTAAGAACAAGTTCCTTCTCTCTGAAAGAACCACTTAGCCCCGAAAGTTCATGTGACTTACAAAATGACATTGACCCTTCAGGGCTAATGTGGGATTCAAACTTCCTGCCACGGGGTTCCCAGGCAGGGTGAGAATGTACCAGAATGCCTCCGAAGGACCTGGGGGTGTGGGGAAACGCAATGATTTTGACCTTGTCCTCTTCGGCTTACCCCCTCTCCCGGATTCTGATTCAGCAGTTCTGGGGCCCGGAACTACCCACTGTCACCTCACCAAAAGGAAAAGAAAGTTTCCTGATTGGCCCTCTGAGACCCAGGTGGGAGACAGAAAAACCGCTCTGCAGGGCGGGGCTGGGGTGGGGGCAGCTGGCCTGGGGCAGCCTTGAAGGTGCCTGCTAGTCCCTCCCTATGGGGTCTGTGACACAGAGCACCCGCCACCCCACAGGCATGCCTTTCACCCCTCGCCTCACTGAACCCGTGTGTGGCTTCTCTGGCGTCTGAGTCTAAACCTCCAGCCCCATGGGAGGCCCCATGGGACAGCTGGGGACAGTGAGACACATGCCTCCCCCACCCCCTCCTCTTGGCACGAGGTAGTTAACACACAATGAAGCTCTTCTTCTCCCCCTCCTCCCCCGGGCAGTCTCACCCACATCGGTGGCCCTGAGAGAGGCCTGAGGGCTGGCTGTCCCAGCTAGGCCCTGACCCCAGACTCTACCCACTGGACAGCAAGCCCAGGCTGGGAGGCCTCTGGTCAGGGGGGGGGGGGGTGTTTTTGGCTTCTCCTCTCATGCCCCCCGGGACCCAGCTTGGCCAGGCTTTGCATCTGACCAGCAACAGGCAATCTGTATAAAACCAAACCGGACATGGCTGTCTGAGGGCCCAGGGCCCTGGATGGCCAGCGGGACACAGAGTCCTTCTGGAACGGGGCCTGCTCTGAGGCCTTTCAGGAACAAACTGAGCTGCTTCATGTTTTGCGCTGTCTCAAAACTGAGGAAACTAAAGAGGATAATGAGACAGCGAACAAGGCCGTAGAGGGTGAGAGTTTCCTGAAGCTGCCAGCAGGCCTGGGGGTAGGGGACAACTTCCCCATGCCCAGGAGAGGGGCAGTGCCTGCACCAGGGCGCAGCGTAGGCCTGACTGGGAGACCAGGGGCCTGTCTCCATACCTAGCCGCATGGGTGTGGTCCTCTGTGCCCTTCACCCATCTTCCCAGAGGGAGGAGTTGCTGCTGGGGTCTCTCTGGGACAACCAGAGGCACAGTCATGGCTGGCGGCATCTTTGCCCCGTCTCAATCCTGGGCAGGAGGCCTGGACTATTTCAATCGCCTTGCCTGAAATCCCACACCACCTGCCCAGTCGAGGCCCCTGGGTTTCGTTTGGTTTTAGTTTGGGTCTGTTTCTTCTGGCTCCCCCACTCTGCTCTCACTCACCCCAATCTCAAGGGGTCCTGGGGATCCTCATGGATCCTAGTTGGGCCCTCTGGATTTAGTCCTATTCCCTGGGTGAGGTCTGTGTGACTCCAGTGGGTGGGACCACACCTGTGAACACCTAATGCAGGAACCAACCAAGAATACGCAATGAGGAGTTCCCTTTGTGGCACAGCGGAAACGAATCCCGCTAGGAACCATGAGGTTGTGGGTTCCATCCCTGGCCTCGCTCAGTGGGTTAAGGATCTGGCATTGCTGTGAGCTGTGGTGCAGGTCACAGATGAGGCTCAGATCCCGAATTGCAGTGGCTGGGGTATAGGCCGGCAGCTGTAGCGCTGATTCGACCCCTATGTTGGGAACCTCCATATGCAGTGAATGCAGCCCTAAAAGGCAAAAAAAAAAAAAAAAAAAGAATATGCAATGAAAGCTCTAGGTCACTATAGCCCCAGGTCACCCTGGAGGCAGAGATGAACTTTGACTGGGGAGGCTGGGCAAGCTTCGAGGAGGATGGCACTTGAGCCAAGCTTTTTATTCATTCATTTAACGAGGGCCAGTTCTGTGCCAGGCATCGTTTTGGAAGCTGGGATACAGGAGTGAAAGAAGTTTCTTCCTTCATGTGGCTCATATTTTGGCTGGGGGAAAAGACCCAAAACTAACAGACAAGGTGACATACAGGATGTCATCTGGTGACAGGTACTGTGGAGAGTAATAGAGCAGGGTGGGATAACGGAGTGCAAGGTAGGGGCCCTGCTGTTTTTACATAAAGTGTAGGGAAGGCCTCCCATAAGGCGAAATAGTCCCCTCCCCCTTTTTTTTGCTGTTCAGGGTGGCACTTGCGGCACATGGAGGTTCCCAGGCTAGGGGTCAAAGTGGAGCTACAGCTACTGGCCTACACCACAGCCACAGTAACGGGGGATCTGAGCATCATCTGAGACCTACACCACAGCTCAAGGCAACGCCAGATCCTTAATCCACTGAGCAAGGCCAGGGATCAAACCCACAACCTCATGGTTGCTAGTCAGACTCGTTTCTACTGCGCCAGGACAGGAACTCTGAGAAGTGACACATTTCTGACTTAAATCTTAACAGTGGCATTCTGGTTGCTGTGCTGAGAGTAGCTGGGGGCACCAAGGCCAAAGGGAGCTATCACTTTGTGGGGAGTGGTCAGGTGAAAGGTGACCATGGGTTGGCCCAGGATTGTAGCCGTTGAGGTGGAGGAAGCGCTCAGATTTTGGATGTATCTTGAAGGGGAGCTCTGATGCAACTACATTGAAGATACATTTAAGGTAGGGAGGTAGGAAGGTCTAGCAGACGCCAGACAAGGGTAGAGCAAGAGCAGAGGGCCTGGGGAAGATGGGACCACCAGGTCTGGAGGGGGTGTGGGAGGGGCCAAGGCCTGCCAGGGGATAGGGGCACCTACTGGGAGCCAGGCAGCCGCGGGCTGCTGTGGATGCTGGCGCTGCAGCTTTCCAAGGTCCTAAGGCCTGCAAAAAGGAAAAGGACCCTCCCTGCCCCCCTCCTGCTGTGCTGCGCACAGCCCAGCCCACTGCCTCTCTGTGGCCTTTATTCTGCCATGAGCAGGTGGGTCATTCACTCGAGGGCCCTCAGCTCAGGACTCTTGCCACCCTTTGAAATCAAGCCAGCGGTCCTCACTGGCCCTGGAGAAGGGGTTTCCTCCTGCAGTAGAGCAACCAAGGTGTTTGTTTTTGCTTTTTAGGGCCACACCCACGGCATATGGAGGTTCCCAGGCTATAAGTTGAATAGGAGCTACAGCTGCTGGCCTACACCACATCCGCAGCAACACAGGATCCAAGCTGCATCTGCGACCTACACCACAGCTCACTGCAACACCAGATCCCTAACCCACTGAGCTAGACCAGGGATGGAACCCACAACCTCATGGTTCCTAGTCCGATTGGTTTCCACTGCACCACGACAGGAACTCCCAAGCAAGGTTTGCCCTGGGATAGTTGGTTTTACTTGGGTCGGGAGGTTCCAGAAAGATCCTCTGTGCCTAGGAATGAAGAGGGGGCTTGTCCAGAAGGGTGGGAGGGTTTGTCAGCGAGGACTGTCCATCCACAGAGGCTGGCTGCCATCCACCTTCTCAGCTCTGCAAGACAATCCCACACTGCAGGCATGCACACACACGTGTGCACACACATGCAGGAGCCAGCCTAGTTCCCCATACACCCATCCTCCCACTCTGCAAACAGAGGCTCTGCTCAGGGCCCTGTTTCTGCTCAACCTCCCCAACTACTGCTGCGAAGGCAAAGGGGCAAAAGGGAAACCGAGGCATGAGGCTGGAGGCACAGGATCTAGATCTCAGTCTCCTCGGGCACCCCCTGTCACTCCTGGGGAACCTGTTACACCCTGTCTCCAGCCAGTTAGGGTCCCTGTTCATCTGCTCGTCTCCTCCATTCCTTGAGAACAGCCACCAGACTCTGCTCATATTACTGTTGCCACAATCCCGACCCAGGGCAGATAGGGGTTCACCGAATGAATGAAGGGATGTGGGATTTTCTGCTGGGTGAGTGGGCAGGATAGGCTTGGAAGACAGGAGTAGAAATATGTAAGAAAGCTCCAGAAGGAGCCATGGCCCAGAGCCAGGTACCCTCTCTCCTCCCCATGCCCCACACTACAGAATGAGCAATGACTGACATTTCTTGAGCACTTACTGCAAGCCAGGCCCCGTGTACCTATATACACAATTTCACTGGACCCACACAGAAGCCCTGTGATGTAGGCACTATCACCATGCCCATTCTACAGGTGCAAACAGCTGAGGCCCAGAGAGGCTGAGTTATTTGTTCAAGGTCACATGGCTACCAAGCAACAAAGCTAGATTTGTCTGGAGTTCCTGTTGTGGCTCAGCAGTAACGAACCCAACTAGTATCCCTGAGGATGCAGGTTTGATCCGGGGCCTCGCTCAGTGGGTTAAGGATCGGGCATTGCCGTGAGCTGTGGTGTAGGTCACAAATGCAGCTCAGATCTGGCATTGTTGTGGCTGTGGCATAGGTTGGCACCTGCAAATCTGATTCAACCCCTGGCCTGGGAATTTCCATATGCCACAATTGTGGCCTTAAAAAAAAAAAACAAACCCAAAAAACCCAGATTTGTCTGATCCCACATTTTATGTGCTTAACTATTTTTTTTTTTTTTTGTCTTTTTGTCTTTTGTTGTTGTTGTTGTTGCTATTTCTTGGGCCGCTCCCGCGGCATATGGACGTTCCCAGGCTAGGGGTCCAATCGGAGCTGTAGCCACCGGCCTACGCCAGAGGCACAGCAACGCAGGATCCGAGCCGCGTCTGCAACCTACACCACAGCTCACGGGCAAGGCCAGATCGTTAACCCACTGAGCAAGGGCAGGGACCGAACCCGCGACCTCATGGTTCCTAGTCGGATTCGTTAACCACTGCGCCACGACGGGAACTCCTATGTGCTTAACTATTACACACACGGCCTCCCAAGCCCTGCAGAGTCCCAAATGTGTGTGTGTGTCTACCTCCGATGAGCCCAGCTCAAGACTCCATCGTGCCCAGTTAGCGTCATCCGAGACAGTGGTGCTTATGTTTGAAAAAAGAAAGCCCTCTCGAACATTGTCAAACACCAGCGATTACTGTTATTAGCGGTAACATCAACAAACACTGCTCTCCCAGCCACTGCATCCTCTCTCCATTGTCCGCTTTCCAGTCCTCATAGAATCCGATACTGTGGTCCTCTCAGCCGTGTCTAGGGTGGAGGGTGCCCAGGCAGGCGGCCCCTCCCTGTCATGCCCTGCCCTATCCCGTCCCCCTCCCTCTCCATCCTTCCTGTAGGCACCCTCACAGCAGCAACACCTGCCCATTTCCCGCAGACTGTTTCCTTTAACACCCCCATTTCCCCCTCTTTCTCTCCCCTCCACCCCGCCAAGTCCCTCCCTGCAGCCAGCCGCCTCTCCCCAAGGGACTGGACCGATTGTTTCCCACACCCTGGAGGGGCAGGATCTGGGATTCTGCCAGGCACGCCCTTCTGCTCTGCAGATTTAGGGGGTTGATTCCAAAGCAACCTTGAAATCCAGCCACAGGAAAGCCTACAGGAATACTGAATTCCAAAGACTATTCTCTGAGAATTCCAAGTTTGAGCATTAGGGAACACTCAGATCCCAAGTTCTAGGAATACCCTGTGGATTCTGAGGTGGCGTTCTTGGGAATTTTGATCTCAGGACTTCTGATTCCAGTCCCTTTTGGAAACTTCTATTTTTCTTTTTTCTTTTCTTCTTCTTTTTTTTTTTTTTTTTTTTTTTTTTTTTTTTGGTCTTTTTTTGCCTTTTCTAGGGCCACTCCCGCAGCATATGGAGGTTCCCAGGCTAAGGGTCTAATCGGAGCTATAGCCACCAGCCTACACCACAGCCACAGCAACTCGGGATCCGAGCCACATCTGCGATTTACACCACAGCTCACAGCAATGCTGGATCCTTAACCCACTGAGCAAGGCCAGGGATCGACCCCGCAATCTCATGGCTCCTAGGTGGAGTCGCTAACCACTGAGCCACGATGGGAACTCCAGAAACTTCTATTTTCCACTTCCCCAGGTCATTTGTATGACTTCATTATTACCAAAGTGGAAAGTTAGAAGGAGATTTTTGAAATTCCTCCCCAAATAGAGCTATAAAATTCCCAGAAATTTTGAGAAGAGAAACTTTAAAAAAAAAAATTCAAATGTGAAGATATTCAAACGTGCTAATCTCATTATTTTAATGCTATTGGCAGAGCACTGGTGACTTAGAGCATTATCGAGCATGCGACTGATGTTTGGGCTATTAGAGATGTGAATGCTCCCAAAGGCATGTAAGGACCCCCCCCCCCCCAGTGTCTTTCCAGTTTTATCCCCCACTGGGCCCATATATCTCTATTTCTTAGACCGAGGGTGAGTAGTATCCTAGGGGTGAAGCTTCTGGGAAATCTGGGGTGGTGGGGAGGGAGGAGGGGCGAGCTGTATAATGTCTTCTCTGAAACTCAGGAAATTCCCGGCTTAGGTCGTCCCACAAACCTGGCCTGCAGCCAGGGCTCCCAGTTTCAAGCCCAGAATCACTGTCCTTAAACTGGGGCTTGAAGTCCTGGCCCCTGGCCCTGCTGGTTAGCAAGAAGAGGCTAGAGGCCATAGGGAGACTTCTTGTGGCTCCCTCCCTGCCTCTTCGTGTCTCCGTGGCAGAAGGGACCTAGTTACCTCCTTGGCCTGGCTCAAGGAGCAGGAGAAGTAGGGGGAGAGGAGGAGTGAGGATTGGGGTGGGGGTGGGGTGGGGTTGGTCATAAAGGAGAAAGTCATTGGAGGTCAGTGAACCATCAACCAGTCAGGCTGAGGAACTAGGCTCGGATTTCACAGCCTGGGGCTTCTGACACTGGCCGGGTTCGCGGGGGGCGAGGGCGGGGGGGGGGGGGGGCTCTGAAGAAAGGGGCAGACTGATGGACAAAATTGGGAAAGAAGAGCTTACATGGAGCGGTGGGGAGCTGAGAGATGGGGAGAGGGACAGGACACACGGAAGGAGTTGGCGGTTTCAAGTGACACAGACGATCTGAAACATTCCTTCGCTCTCTCCCGCACCTGTCCACCGGAGGAAATTAGAGGGTGGGGGAGCCCGGGCTCCTGCACCTGCTCTCTTTTTCCAGAGCCCTTGTCTCCAGCCCCTCATCGGGCTCTTTTCTCCCGTGGTCGTCTCAACGCCCCCTTTCCCCTGGCTGCCCTGGCGTGCCCCTCCAAACCTCCTTCCTCAGCCCAATTTTCCACCCGCCAACTTCTTCTCTGTCTCAGCACCCCCATATCAGTGGCTTCTCCAGCCCGTCTCTCCGATCGCTCTTCCCTGACCCTCGATCTCCCAGCCCCCTTAGCCCTACCCCCGCACGCCGCCTCAGTCCCCCTTCCCAGCGCGCCCGCCTTTCCGAGACCCGCATTCCGCCGGAGCCCCGCACGAACCCGATTCGGAAGAGCAGCCGCCTGCTACGCGCCATGAACAGGCCGCGGAGGGTCCGCCGCGCTCGGCAGCTGCGGGGGCTCAAGAGCAGGACAACGACGAACAGCAGTAGCCCGCAGCTGGTGACCCACAGCCAGGCCATGCCGGGGGTAGGCGCCCGCGGCGGGCCGGGGGGCGGGGCGGAGCGTTGCTAGGCGACGGCTCAGCCCAGGCCCCCAAGCGGGGAACCTGCGGGGTTGGAGCCCCGCCCGTTGCGCTGGCGGGCTTGGGGACTTGGGGGCGTTCTGGCCCCGCCCGGCCATTGACTCTCGTTCGAATCCACCCACTCGCCACCCTTGGTCTGGCAAGCCCCGAATGCCACCGGGCAGGAGGCGGCATAGCCACGCCCCCGGCTGGCTGGCAGGGAGGCGGGGCCGGAGCGGGCTTCTGACCTGCGCTAATCCCCGTGTACAAAGGCCGGGAGTCCTAAGCTAGGCCCCACACCCTCCCACCTTCGCCCAACGGGGAGCTCTGGGACGCCCTGGAATAGTCCTCTTGGCGGGAAACCAGAGCCTCATAAACTTTTTCAGCTGGAAGGAACCTGGGCGATCACGTGGGTCAGCTGCCGTTCATTCATTTATTCATTCACCCAATTACTTTTCTGTGTCCTCCTTTGTGCCAGGCACTGTGCCAGGCTCGGAGGATGCAAGGGTCACAGTCTCTGCATTCCTGGAGCCTACACTCTAGAATCTAGCAGAGAAACAAACTGGATACACAAAGACTATAATTATGTATGTATTTATCTGTATATACACACGTGTTTATATACCCACACATACCTACCTGTCTGTGATTATAAATTGTGGTGCTTTAAAGGAAGCAAACAGAGGGGGCAATGATATGGACAACATAGGGCCAGTTTAGGCAGGGGAGGGCCTCTCTGAGTAGGTGCCATGGAAGCTGTGCCATGGAAGCTATGCCTGGAAGGATAAGAAGAGGTTGCAAAATCTGAGAAGGAGTGACTCCACCAAGATTAAGCAGCAGTGGGTGGCAGAGGCAGGACTAGGACCCCAAGGGATCCCAACTCCAAAAAATGGGATTTCCACAGCACCCACCCCCACCCCCACCATGCCGCTTTCTGAATGTGTTCCAGACGTTGTTAATGTCAGCAGGTTGGAAGTAAATGTAAAGACAGGCGTGGTGACATCTACAAATTCGGGCAAACCAGAGCTAGGGCTGGGCTCCTTCTGGCTCCATCCCCAGGCCTGGCCCAGCACAGGGAGGGAAGGAAACCTGCAAACAGTGAAGGGAGCTGTGTCTCCCACTGGAGATGGTTGGGAGGGAAGCAAGTGAGGCAGTGCTCTTATTTTCTTTGCTTCGGGCTGTGCTGTGGCCTGAGAGAGGCTGTAGAATCTGACCCCAAGCCACCCATTTTCTCTCTCCCACTGATGTACTTTGATTAGATTGTTGGATCTAAAGACCGAGTCCCCAGTGTGGAAACCATACAGATACAGGATCATCATGCACAATGATTTGGAACCCTCTGCCCCCCACCCCCAAAAAGCCAAGAGATGGGTTAAATTATCCCCAAACCGAATTGTAATCCCAACACCTAATCCTGGGTTGCATTCAGCATATCAGGAACTCCAGATATGGAGTTTCTCTTATGTGGACACATCTTAAGGGCCAGAACCATGGCCTGCTCCCTCCGTCTCCTTATCCATAATTCAATTTCTTCTCAGTGCCTGGTACATATAGGGCTGTCCATAAACAAGAATTAGGCAGAATTGAATTAAACCTCTGTGTGTGCTGTAGAGGAGGCACAGGGATGAGAAGATGGGCAAGCTGGTTTGCAGAAGGCCCTTCCAGGACAGGGGAGCTTATATGTCTCTGAGTCCGTGTCTATATATGCAAAGTGAAGAAGTATGGAGCCTCATCGAAAGTTACTGTGAATATACCTTTCTGCAGGTAAGGCTGTGCCAGGCATCATATTGAGAAATTAAGGCATGGTCCCTGCCATCTCAAACAGGAAATGCAGGATCAAGCATGAACTTGCTGAGATACAGAGATGGCTGAATCCTAAATCTAATCTCATGCTACACACACACATTTACAAGATTTCAGTCATCCAAGGTCCATTTTATGAATTATTATAGAGCTGGACAGGGCTGGGGATAAGGAGTGAGAGCGGGTGTTTGGGGAGACCCATGTAGGCCTAGGAAGCCATCCTCTGCTCCCCTGGACTCTTCTGGAAAACTTCCAACATCTGCCCCAAATCTGCTTTGCTTTCACCTCCTCTCCCATGAGAATCTCTGTCCCAGCCAGACTGATGCTTCATTATTCACCCAACTCCCACAGTTCATACCTCACTGCTTGCAGACACTTGGCTTGGGGGGGTGGGCACTGCTGAGGCTAAAGTCAATCTCTGCAGCTCTCCTAGGAAAGACTCATTAATAACCTGGGTCATGTGAGGGGCAATCATGCAGTTCTGGCCTGTGATGTGGTGGTTTTAGAGCTTACCTCACAAAGAGCAAGCCTCCACCCTGGTTCCTGGGCTGGGGAGTTCTCAAGTCGGCCCTTTATCCACCAGCCAACTCAGTCTGTCTGTCCTAGGTGTCTGTCCTGCCTTGCCATCTGGTCTGAGATCTTCCCTGAGGGTGGGGAGCCTGCCTTTATCTTTACATAAAGAGAAAGCTTGATACCTTAGCTCAAGCTTGATACCCGGTGCTTGGCTGGCATTTAGGAAACCATCGTATTGATGGTGATGATGACGATGACAATGACGATGATGGATGACACAGTCATGGAGCTGAGACGGGGGGAGCTCTTTGGATGTTAGAGAAAAGAGGCAGGTCATCGGACCAGAGACTTTAGTTCAGTTTAGAAAAGTGAGCCAAAGGCAGAAGTGGTGACTAAGATAATCTGGCCCCGACTCAGCCCATCGCCCTTCGCAGGAGTCGTCATTGGGTGCCTGACTGCCCTCCGAGCCACTGTGCTGTACACTTTGGACCCCTGGATTAATTGGAAACCCACATCCTCTGCCTTCTCACATCCTGCCCTTTCCTGACTGAGTATGATCTCCATCTTCCATCTCCTTCCTCCCTCCTGCTGTCCTGCCTTCTCAGGGGGAAACTTCAGCCTCCTACCTTTGCTAGTCCAGGTCAAGATCATTGTTCCTCCCGCCTCATTTAAAAATCTCTCTCCACTCCTCAGTAACCCAGCCACTGACCCAGCCCAGACTCAGAGGAGTTAGACACCTGCCTGGTTCCTGCCGTCAGGTAATTCCAACAAGCGTGGCTTATTCAACATTTAGCTCAGCAGGTCTCACATTTAGGAAATCTAGGAACCACTCAGAGAGCTTTAAAATACAGAATCCTGAGCTCCTCCCCCAAGAGATTCAGACTCAGTAGGTCTGGCCTCGGCCCAGGGAATCTGCATTTTGCATAGAGGATTCTGACCTCTGCTTTGGCCTCAGTCCCTGACCTCAATTCCAAGGCCTTCAGTGTAATCCAGCAAACTGCTCACATGTCACACCCTGGATTTCCTTGAACTTTTTTTTTTTTTTTTTTGCTTTTAGGGCATACGGAAGTTCTCAGGCTGGGGGCTGAATTGGAGCTATAGCTGCCAGGCTACGCCACAGCCATAGCCACAGCAGCACCAGATCTGAGCCACATCTGTGACCTACACCACGGCTCATTGCAAAGCTGGATCCTTAACCCACTGAGCGAAGCCAGGGATCGAACCCGCATCCTCATAGATACTAGTTGGGTTTGAGAACCACTGAGCCACAAAGGGAACTCCTGGAACTTCTCTACCTTTGAAAATCTCAACTCCAATGCACTTCTCTCTGACCTTATTATTTCCACTACATCTCCTCCATCTCTAGGCCCTCAAAGGTTTGTTTTCTTTCAGCCCTTCAGCCCCTCCTGCCCACATTTCTTCCCTCCAAGGGAGAATTTGGGTTCAGTCCCTTGAACCACTTACTCACTGGTCGTCGGCTTCTTCACCCCCCTTGTCCCTCCAGCCTTAGCCTATCAACCTCCAGACCAGCCTGTTCCAACCTGACAGTCCACATTTTCTGCTCCAGCCTTGGGCACAGGGCCAGAGAAAATGGCCATCCCTTGTGAATCAGGGTCTCTACAAGTCAGACCTTGGAGTTCCCATTGTGGCTCATTGGAAACAACCACTGGTGCAGCCCTAAAAAGGAGGGAAAAAAAGTTATACTTTACTGGGCTCCCCAACACCAATGCTTGACAGAGCATTTTTATTTTATTTAAAAAAAACTTTTATTTAATTTTTTATCTTATGGTCACTGGTACAGAAGTTCCCAGGCCAGGTACTGAATCCAAGCCACAGCTGTGGCAACACTTTAACCCTCTGTGCCAGGCCAGGGGTGGAACCTGCACCTCCACAGTGACCTGAGCTGCTATAGTTGGATTCTTAATCCACTGTGCCATGGTGGCAACTCCTTGGCAGAGCGTTTACTTTGCTGAGATCTCTTATTAGCAACCTCAGGCTTAGCTCCAATTCCTTTCCTTTCAGCCAATAGCCTTCTTAGAGGGAATAATTTCTATGTCCATTCAGTCCCTGGCAAAACTTGCTGCTCACATACGAATTTTCATTTATTTATTTATTTATTTATAAATTATTTTTATGTTTTTTTAATTTTTATTTTGGTCTTTTTGCCTTTTCTAGGGCTGCACCCACGGCATATGGAGATTCCCAGGCTAGGGGTCCAATCAGAGCTGTAGCCGCCGGCCTATACCACAGCCACAGCAAGGCAGGATCCAAGCCAAGTCTGAGACCTACACCACAGCTCACAGCAACGCAGGATCCTTAACCCACTGAGTGAGGCCAGGGATCAAACCTGCAACCTCATGGTTCCTAGTCAGATTCATTAACCACTAAGCTACAATGGGAACTACAATGCTGGCTCTTTAACCCACTGAGGGAGACCAGGGATCAACCCCACAACCTCATGGTTCCTAGTCGGATTGGTTAACCACTGAGCCACGACAGGAACTCCCCATATGAATTTTTAGAGGAAATGCTCTTGGCCCGTCTTGCTCATGTCTTCAAGCGGTGTTTCTCCTGGCCACCATTTTTCCTTACCCTATGAGCAAACTTGAGTATCTCCCTGCCTTAAAAGCTTCCCTTGACCTTGACTCCCTATTGAGATTCTGCCTTTATCTCAACATAACTTGGTTTCCTGAATGTCTGTCTCTGTGGGTGTGGTGGATTGCATTTCGGTTGCCCGTTCCTCATCTCTCTCTGGAATCTCACCCTTTACCATGTGGCTGTGTACCATTTCCGTGGAGGTGCAATGTATTTCCCCTGCACCACTGACGTTGGGCTTGGTCTGGTGACTTGGTTTGGTCAGTGAAATGTTAGCAGACATGGTAAAGCAGAGGCCTTAAATGTGCTACTGTGGTCGGACTTGGTCTCTGTATCCATGCCTTTTGCCGTGAAAACAATCCCTCTGGTAGTTAGTTGCTGGCTTAAGGAGAATGAAGACAAGTGGAGGTGACCTGACCCCACTCACAGCTCAGAAGCCAGCCCAGTCCAGCAGAGCCCAGCCTAGATGAGCTGAAACTCAGCCTGTCCACCGGTGCACAAGTGAGAGAAATACACACTGCTTGTTGTATGCCTCTCAGTTTTGGATTTGCTTGTTATGCAGCATTATTGACACAATAGCTAATGGAGACAGTGGGAAGCAGAAAGATTAATTATTAATGGTGCTGGAAAGCAAGGGGCTTGGATAACTCATTAGCTAACTGAAAAGAGCAATTTAGACTTGTGTCGGCACAGCATACGCCAAAATAAATTCCAGGTGAATTAAAGTGTTAAGGACAGACAGTTAAATCATACAAAACTAGAAGAAAATTAAATGCATGTTCAATCTGTGAATAGTGGAAGGCTTTCTAGGGCTTAAAGCAATAGCAGTGTTTTTCTAATTTTCCTTAATAGGCGTAAGTTACTCTTAAACTCAGACTAAAAGCAAATGAAGGTGTAACAGGGGAAATAATTACTCTTCTGGCTCCTTAAAAAAATTTAAGCCTCTGTGTTAAGAAACAACATGGGGGCTCCCATTGTGGCTCAGCAGTAATGAATCTGACTAGTATCCATGAAGATACAGATTCCATCCCTGGCCTCACTCAGTGGGTTAAGGATCTGGTGTTGCCATGCGCTGCGGCAGAGGTCACAGACGCAGCTTGGATCTGGCGTTGCTCTGGCTGTGGTGTAGGCCAGCAGCTGCAGCTCTGATTTAACGCTTTGCCTGGGAACTTCCATATGCCGAGAGTATGGCCCTAAAAAGACAAATAAATAAATGAAAGAAACAACATGAACAAAAGAAAGAGCCAGAAAAAATTGTGGAAAATATTTGTCTCCTTTGTCAAAGACTTAAACTACTGAATACTTTTAGTAAATGAGAAAACACAAAGACACATCAATTACTAAAGGGATTAATGGCTAATATATACATGAAAAATGTTCAACCTCAAAAGAATCAAGGATCGTTAACCTGCTGAGCCACCAGGGAGCTCCAGCACAATTTTCTAAAAAGCAATTCTCAATATGCATCAATGATTTAAAAATATCATATTCTCTGACTCAGGAATTCGGTTTTAGAGATCTGCCCAAAAGATCTGCCCAAAAATATCATTTGACATGTATGCAATGGTGAGACTATAAACAGTTGACGGGTCTGGTAAAAAGGGAAGAGTTAGGTTCTGTGAACCTCTGTATGGCTTTAAGATGGTGTTTATTTATTTATTTATTTCATTTTTGGCCGCCCCTTGGTATATGGGGTTCCCAGGCCAGGGATCAGATCTGAGCCACAGCTGCAACAATGCCAGATCCTTAACCCACTGTGCTGGGCCAAGGATTGAACCTGAGACCCAGAGCTTCCAAGGGGCTGCCCATCCTGGTGTGCCACAACAGGAACTCCTACAATGGTGTTTATGATTAGAACCCAATGCAATGCATGATCCTGGATTGACCAGGAAAAAGGACATTCGGGAGACAATGGGCAAAATTTGAATAAAGACTGTTGAAATCTTTTTAGAATTGTAGCAATGTTAATTTCCTGGTTTTGATACTAACACTATAGTTAAGTAAGACGTGAACTTTTGGAGAAGCTAGATGGCAGGTGATGGGACCTCCTAGTCATATCTTCAAAATAAAAAGTAAAACAAAACAAAACAAAACAAAGCAAAAAAACCCCAGAATACCTACAAATAGAATAGTGTTCATGTGGCAATAAACATTGTTTTCAAAAAATAATACAGGTATGGCAGATCTTGCTGTTTGATTAATATCCATTCTCTACTCTCCCTTTTTTCCTTGTTAACTCCTGTTTTGCCTGTGATCAGCTAAAGCTCCCAAGTGAGCCCCGCCCCCAGCCTGGTGGGGTGATCCTGATTGGTCCAAGCCAATTGGTGCTCTGATTGCCCAGCCAAAAGTGATTGGTGAGATCCAGGAATATGATGCAATTCTTGCCATTAGATAATAACAGCAAGCAAATATTTACATAACACAACTCATGTGTCAGGCACAGTTCTAAGTGCTTTACACAGATTAACTCTCAGTTCTCATAACAATCCTATCAATCAATATGGTTATAAAATCCATTGCACAAATAAGAACACCAAGGCACTGAGAGATCAAGTCAGTTGCTCCAGGTCACACAGTGATTTGCTCAGTACTTTTTTATTTTATTTTATTTTATTTTTTATTTAATTTTAATTTAATTTAATTTTATTTTTTATTTTTTTTTGCTTTTTAGGGCCGCACTTGTGGCATATGGAGGTTCCCAGGCTAGGGTTCAAATTGGAGCTGCCGGCCTACACCACACCCACAGTGATGCAGGATCCGCGGCCTTACACCACAGTTGGAAGCAACACCAGATCCTTAACCCACTGAGTGACGCCAGAGATCGAACTGGCATCCTCATGGATACCAGTTGGGCTCGTAACCCACTGAGCCATACATAACACGAACTCCTGGAGTCCTAGAAAGGTTTTCCTAGTTGTCAAAACTGGATATAATAGGGCTGTGCTCTTTTCTCGCTCTAGGATGCTGTCATCTGTCTGTGATGCCATTTTAGGACTATGAGGGAGCATCCTAAAGGCAGAGCAAAAGTGAGGATGGAACTAGTGACCTTGAAAACATAACCGAGCCCTTGAATTACCCAGGCTGGATTAGCCTCTGGACTTCTTGTTATAGGAGATTAAAATTGTCCTTATTGTTTGAGCCAAGACGGGAACTCCAGTTTAAGCCACTTTATTGGGTTACCTGATACTTGCAGTCAAGAGTAAATTTTATGTTTTCATCTAGTGGGAGGAAAAAAAGGATACAAAATTGTATGAACTTTGTTTAATTGATATGATTGCCAAGACCAAAAATGCATAGAAAAATATTTAAAATGCTATCTGTAATGATTTTTTTTTTTCGGTGATGATTTTTGATAGGCTCATGTAGGTATCACTTGTTTTCTTTTTTTATACTTTAAAAATATTTTCTGACCTTCTCTGATGAGATTGTATTACTATTTTAATTTTTAAAGAGTTATTTTATTAAAACAAAAAATATCCTTCTCGTTGCCTCCCATCCATTCTCAGGCCACTCTGCTGAGCCTCTGACCTCATCATTCCATGTTAATTTTACTCTGACCTCCCAAACCTCAAATCCATTTGTCACCATTCAGTCCTTGTCACTTAACCTCTGGGCAGAGACTTCTTTCTCATTCGCCTTCCCTGCCACAGTTTCATCTGGCTCTCTTTTCACATCTCTTACAGCTTTCACTTCTGCTGCCGTCCCTCAAGTTCATGGCTTCTCCTGACTTGAGCTATCACTTGACAGAACTCATTCCTCCCAAAGAGAAATGTCCCCAGCTTCCCTCTCAAGTTCCAAACCTAAATACCCATCCTCTCTGCAGTGGCTTGGGTGGCTGCTGTGGCTTGGGTTTGACCACTGGCCTGGGAATTTCCACATGCCTTGGGTGCAGCCAAAACAATAACACAACCTAAATGCCCATCCTCTCTGGTCACCTTCAGGGGTGGTGGGGCAGGTGTATGTCTTGGGGGGAGGGTCTCCATCTCTTTCTCTCCAAAAGGACTGAAGTCTTCATATAGCATTTTTTTTTTTTTTTTGGTCTTTTCTAGGGCCGAACCTGCAGCATATGGAGGTTCCCAGGCTAGGGGGTCTAATCGGAGCTGTAGCCACTGGCCTATACTAGAGCCACAGCAACACAGGATCCGAACTGCGTCTGCGACCTACACTACAGCTCGCGGAAATGCTGGATCCTTAACCCACTGAGCGAGGCCAGGGATCAAACCCGAAACCTCATGGTTCCTAGTCGGATTCATTAACCACTGAGCCACGATGGGAACTCCCTTCATGTAGCAACTTTGAGGATTAACTATAATTACACAAGTAAGGGATATAGTGCCAAGTTCATCACAGGTACTCACTAAATGTTAATTGATGTTATTATACCTTGTATCATTCTTGCAACATCAAGGTCTGGTCCTTGCAGGTGCTCAGCCATCACTCAAATTTGAGCCCTTGAGTCCTAACATGTGGTCCATTGTGGACACCTCCAGCCCTGATCTACCTGACACGTTATCATCCAAAGTCTTTGGAAGCCCAGCTCTGAATCAGGTCAGAGCTCAAAGCCCGTGTTGGCACCATTGAATTCACATGGCTTGCTTTAGCAATATGGTCTCAACCCTGTTTTCTAGTGTTTTGTGCTCCCACTGTTCCCTTCCTCATCCCCTACTTTCAGTCACTGTCCTACACTGGTCACTGTCCTGGGCTTTTGCCCCCTTACATCTGCCCTATTACACCTGGAGAAATTCTCTAAGACTCACTGCTTAAGGTATCTTTGGCCCTAGCAAGCTGAGACGATCTAAGACACTCCAGGAGTGACTGTAACTAATTAAGGCTGAGAGTCTCTGTCTGGGGAGTTTTGTAGGCTCTCCCAGGGGGAGGAAGGGAGGAGGGTGAATTCAGGTCCAGGGAGACTTATATGCCCCTACCTTTGAGAAACAGCTCCTTAAAGCTAAGAATACGTCTATCCATCGTCCTCCGTGAAGCTCTGCTAATCACCACAACTCTATGCAATGCCTACCTCCAGACTCTGGAGAAATGCCAGCCACCTAGTAGTCAAAAAGAAATGAAAAGTTTGAAATGTAACCCTCACTACTCTCCACTTTAAATTTTGGGGGAGTCCAGCTGTGGGAACTACTGTGTCTCCTTTACAGGACTCTGGCTTCCCCGCAGGCACAAATGATGCCCTGTGCTTCCTGGTCTGCCCCTCATGCAGCACCTAGCCCTGTGCCAACCCATTGCAGGAGCAGAAGTGTTTGCTTGAGTGTGAGGCAAGGAAGAAGAACAGAACTAACGTGCACGATTGTCTATTATGCACCAGACATGTGCCAAGCCCTCAAATGTGTTTTTTCTTTTTTAAAAAATTATTTTTAGGGCTGCACCTGCTGCATATGGAAGTTCCCAGGCTAGGGGTGAAATTGGAGCTGCAGCTGCCCTCCTACATCACAGAGGCAGCAGTGCCAGATCCAAGCCATGCCTTCGACCTACACTGCAGCTTGTAGCGATGCCAGATTCTTTAACCCAACGAGCAAGGCCAGGATCGAACCCACATCCTCGTGGATACTAGTCGGGTTCTTCATCTGCTGGGCCACGACGGGAACTCCTCGAATGTTTTTTTCAACATCCTAACACCTCTGTATGGAAGGTAATGGTGTCCTCTGTAGAGATGAACACACTGGCTCAGAGAGGCTAAGCGACATACCCCATCACAGAGCTAACAAGTTGACAGAGCCAGATTGGATCTTGGTTTTATCTGACCCCATCGATACTGTGATGCCAATCGGAGCAGGAAGTGGCATAGGGAGTGGTTCAGTGAGAGTCTGCCAGGAAACAGATGACACACTCAAACTAGTGTGGAGAGCTTTATGGAAGGACTACCTACCGTACCAGCGATGGGCAGAGCACAGGACACTCAAAGGACAGTGCAGTTCTCTGGGGCTAGTGACAGTGGGGCTCTGTCACTACCTCTAGGCCTGACAGGGGAGGGGAGGGAGCAGTCATGGAACTTGGAGGGACAGAGCTGTGTGGACAGGGCCACCTAACTGCAGTTGTGGCCTTTGGTTGTGAGATGGACCCCTCTGTGATGACTCTTGGGGAGGGAGAAGGAATCCCCCAACCCCACTGGCTCCTTGCCACCCCTCTCCGGCTGGATTCTCCATTGGCCAAACCCACCGGAAGCTTCAGGACAAGGAGCCCGCGGCTGTGTCGACCCAGGCCAGCTCTGAGCACACGGTGGAGATGGGCATGGGGTGCAAAGGGCAGGTAGCCAGCCAAATGAGGCCGGAGAAGATATGTGAGTCTGGGGTGACTGTGGGTGGGACACACTGAGCCTTCAGAAGTGAAGGCCAGATACACCTTTCATCCAACGACTGAGACGGCTCCTAACTGGCCTCCCTGCTCTTATGTTCCACCCCTCAACCCATTCTCCACTCAGAACCAGAAGATTTTCTCAAAATAGCAGACAGGCGTTTCCGTTGTGGCTCAGCAGGTTAGGAACCTGACTAGTATCCATGAGGATGTGGGTTCAATCCATGGCCTCTCTCAGTGGGTTAAGGATCCTGTGTTGCTGCAAGCTGTGGCATAGATCGCAGATGTGGCTCCGATCTGGCGTTGTGGTGGCTGTGGCATAGGTCCCAGCTGCAGCTCCCATTTGACCCCTAGCCTGGGAACTTCTATATGGCACAGATTCGGCCTTAAAAAAAAAATAGAGAGGCCAAATCAGTCCCTCCCCTACTCAAAACCATTCAGTGTCTTCTATATAGGGTAAAACCCTCAATCTTTTTTTTTTTTTTTTTTTTTTTTTTTGTCTTTTCTAGGGCTGCACCCACGGCATATGGAAGTTCCCAGGCTAGGGGTCTAATCAGAGCTATAGCCACCAGCCTATGCCAGGGCCACAGCAATGCAGGATCCGAGCCGCATCTGCGACCCATACCACAGCTCACAGCAATGCTGGATCCTTAATCCACTGAGCGAGGCCAGGGATCAAACCTGCAACCTCATGGTTCCTAGTCGGATTTGTTAACCACTGAGCCACAACGGGAACTCCCAAAACCCTCAATCTTTAAAGAGACCCAAGAGGTCCTGCAGATCTGGCTCTGCGCACCTTCTCAGTCTCCTCTCAGGCCATGCCCAGTGGTCAACTCTCTCCAGGCACACAGCTCTCCTTGAAGTTTCTGCAACAACCCAAGCTCTTTCAGCTTCCCTGCAGCCTCCATGGCTTTCAGAGCTTGTTCACTCAGAGAATAACAGCACTGTGCCTGCCACTGCGCAAGCGTGCATGCACACACACACGAAACATGCCTACACCCACACATCATACACACAAACACATATACACACACATACCAATACATACCACTGATGCACATACCCAAACACACACACACCATACACACATCCATACACACATATACACACATACCACATCCATACCACCAATGCACACACCCAAACACACACACACACACTATTCGCACATCCATACACATTATAGATACATACACACACTATACACACACTATATAAACACCCATAACACACACACACACACAGCCTGTGTGACTCAAGCTGCTCTTCAGTGCCACCTTAGAGCAGCTGCCTTGGTTTCCAGTCTAAACAAGGTCCTCTTGGACATTAAGGCCACTGTCCTCCAGCGCAGGAATTGCTCTTTGTAACATATATTTACTTGTGAGGTTACTGGCTAATGTCTATCTTCTCGACAGGACTGCAAGCTCCCAGAGGGCAGGGCGGTGTTTATTTTATTCACTTCTGTCTCCCCACTGCTGACTCAATGCAGCGCTCAGCACAGAGTCCCTCAGAAATACTTGCTGGATTAGTATTAAAGGGTTAGGTTGAGTCCTGGCTCTGCCGTTCCTAACCGGGAGCCCATGAGCATACCGTTTTTCTGCAGGGAGCTCAGCTTCTTCTTAAATTAACTTTATGTCACAGAGAATTAAAAACATCTAAACAAAGAGCAGAGAACAGCAAAGGAGCCCTCATGGCCCCACTTCCTAGCTTCAACACTGGTCAACTTCCGGGTTTGGTTTCTTTATCTGGAGGCAAGGGAGAATCAAGGGATTTTAAGAATTTTTGGAGGGGCGTTCCTATTAATGGTGCGGCAGAAATGAATCAGACTAGTATCCATAAGGATGCTGGTTCAATCCCTGGCCTCGATCAGTGGGTTAGGATCTAGCATTGCCGTGAGCGCTGGTGTAGGTCATAGACACAGCTCAGATCTCATGTTGCTGTGGCTGTGGCTGTGGCTGTGGCTGTGGTGTAGGCCAGCATCTATAGCTCTGATTTGACTCCTAGCCTGGGAACTTCCATATGCCAAAAGTTCGGCCCTAAAAAGACAAGGAAAAAAAAAAGGCTTTTTTTTTTTGCCTCACCCAGGGTATATGGAAGTTCCTGGGCCAGGGATCAGACCTGCTCCACAGCAGTAGCAATGCCAGATCCTTAACTGCTAGGCCAACAGGGAACTCCATTTTAGACTTTTGACTGAAAGAAATACATTTTACATTAAGACTGGTACACAAGAAGTTCTGGTCGTGGCTCAGTGGTTAATGAATCTGATTAGCATCCATGGGGACTCAGGTTCGATCCCTGGCCTTGCTCAGTGGGTTAAGGATCCAGCATTGCCATGAGCTGTGGGGTAGGTCGCAGAAGCGGCTTGGATTCTGTTTCTGGGGCTGTGGTGAGGGCTGGCAGCTACAGCTCTGATTCCACCCCTAGCCTGGGAACCTCCATATGCCCCGGGTGTGGCCCTAAAAAGCAAAAAAAAAAAAGACTGGTACACAAGGCATATATGAATAAAACTGAAAACAAAATTACACAAAACAATAGCAACGCTTATATTTTCATTTTCCCTAGTCTTTTTTTCCCGAGTGTTTGTATGACTCAATTAATTGATTTTACTAGTGGGTCATGACCAGGAATATGAGAATCGCTGCACTGAGTTCTCCTCCACATGGAAAATTGAGGTTCCCGCTTTCCTTGCCAAGGGATGATAGCCACAACCTGCCTCCTAGTGGTCATGTCTGGAAACGGACAGTGTCTTTCTAAAGGTCAATTTTTGAACGGGGAATAAATTCTTTTCAGTAAAAAGTACTCAGTGCAGGCCCTAGGCCTTACATCTGAGGAGGTGGGGTCTGAGATGAATTATAGCATAGATCCTGACCCCAAGGGTCTTCCCCCAATTGATGACGAAGTGCAATTGCTCTAGGTCTGAGCTGTCCAATGTGGTAACCACCAGCCACATGTGGCTATTGAACACTTAAAATATGACTAGCACAACTGAAAAATTTATTATTAATTTTATTTAATTTTAGTTCATTCAAATTTAAATATAAAAATCAACACTTGTTTCAGTTACTGGAAAATGATCAAATATGTTTGGAACAACCTATGTTGACTTTACTTTTTCAGCTGTACATTCTGTAAAATCTAAATAAAGATCCAATATTTCTTTCTTTCTTTTTTTTTGCTTTTTAGGGCCATACCCTCAGCATATGTAGGTTCCCAGGCCAGGGGTCAAATTGCGGCTGTAGCCGCCAGCCTACGCCACAGTCACAGTAATGCGGGATCCGAGCCACATCTGCGACCTACACCACACCTCACAGCAATACTAGATCCTTAACCCACTGAGTGAGGCCAGGGATAGAACATTTATCCTCATGGATACTAGTTGGATTTGTTTCCACAGTGCCACAACGGGAACTCCAAGATTCAACCTTTCTTTTTTGTCTTTTTTTTTTGCCTTTTTAGGGCTGCACCTGCGGCATATGGAGGTTCACAGGCTAGGGGTCTAATTGGAGCTGTAGCCACCAGCCTACACCACAGCCACAGCAATACCAGATCTGAGCCGCGTCTGTGACCTACCCCACTGCTCACGGCAACGCCAGATCCTTAACCCAATGAGCAAGGCCAGGGATCGAACCCGCAACCTCATGGTTCCTAGTCAGATTCATTTCTGCTGCACCACAACAGGAACTCCAAAGATTCAGTATTTCTGATGAAAGTTTATCATCCAAATCAAGATAGGCTATAATGAAAACTTAGCATTAAAAAAACTCAATAATTTTTTTTTTTTTTTTTTTTTTGTCTTTTTGCTATTTCTTGGGCCGCTCCCGCGGCATATGGACGTTCCCAGGCTAGGGGTCAAATCGGAGCTGTAGCCACTGGCCTACGCCAGAGCCACAGCAACGCGGGATCCGAGCCGCGTCTGCAACCTACACCACAGCTCACGGCAACGCTGGATCATCAACCCACTGAGCAAGGGCAGGGACCGAACCCGCAACCTTAAGGTTCCCAGTCGGATTCGTTAACCACTGCGCCATGACGGGAACTCCTCAATAATTTTTATACTGATTAAATGTTGAAAAAAATATATATGTGCATTGGCTGCATCCACATCATGTGGAAGTTCCTGGGCCAGGGACCAAACCTGAGCCATAGCAGTGACAATGATGGATCCTTAATCCCCTGAGCCACCAGAGAACTCCTGAAATAATATTTTAGATATGTTAAGTTAAATAAATATATTACTAAAATTAAATTCACCTGTTTCTTCTTACTTTTTTTTCCCTTTTTTTTTGGCTGCCCCAACAGCACATGGAGTTCCCAGGCCAGGGATCGGATCTAAGCCACAGTTGTGACAAAGCCAGATCCTTAACCCACTGCACCACAGCAGGACCTCCCAGAATCCCCACGTGCTCTGTTTGCACATAAAAGGTTGAGAAGCAGTCACCTATTAAACAGCCAAGTAGAGATACAGGTGGCAGTTTTCTGCTTTTCTTTGCTCGGGGACATAGGCAGCAAGGTCAAGGCTGAGAGTGAGGCTGTGGAGAAGGCGCTGGAGTATTGACTGGAAAAAGCGTGGAGTAATGACCTAGGATGGAAATGTTAATATGAATGGATAAGAACAACCTAAGTCTTCTGAACTCAGAGGAAGATCAGTCAGCGCCTTGCATGTTCTCCTCCCTTTCAGTGTGTGGGCGCAGTGCTGTGGTTTGGCCTGCTGAGTACCCAAGGCAGAGATGACTCTGAGCGGAGTGATTTTCATGATGGATTAAGGATGGAAGTGAGGCTGGGAGACAAAGGGAAGGCAAGGCATAGACAGTCAGTCCCAGTGTGGTCACGGATTGGTTGGCAGGAGGGTCCTTGAGCTGGAGAGAGATGGTGGTGAGAAGGTAGGGTGCTTGAAATTGAGATAAAGGGGGGCCATGCAGTGAATGGTAATGAGAGATTCTAGGGCAGCTATTATCTTGGGCTGGAAATAAGAGGAAATGGCTGCTGGATTATTTTGGAGAGAGGGGTTGTTTAGGCAAATGGGAATGAAATAGGAGGACAGGCTTCCTGACCTGACCAGGAGGGGGCTGCAGAAGCTGGGAATCCCCCAACAGTTGGGGATGAGTCAGAAGGCCAAGGTCCATGAGGCCCTGAGCAAGGTGTAGAGCACACAGCTGCGAAGAACCTGGGCTGCCTGACTGCCACTTATTCTTCTATCCGGGTCCTGTTTAGGCTTCCAAATGAAATCACATAGCTGGCCAAACTGACGTTGCACTAATCACTGCATCACTGGGCTTCTATCTCAGAAACAAAAGTAACAATGGAAACTTTTGCTATTTCCAAGCACTTGAAAACTGAGACATAGATATAGATACACCCATTTTTTGACTGCACCCATTTGCATGCAGGTGTTCCCGGGGTGGGGATTGAAATAAATGAATAAATATAAATATGAATATACAATTATATATAATATAAATATATAGTTATATGTACTTTATGGATAAATAAATAAATACAATTATATATATACAAATATATATATACACACACATATATACGTACACACATTTTTGGCTGCACCCATTTGCATGCAGGAGTTCCTGGGCTGAGGACTGATATTTGCACCACAGCTGTAACCACAGTCACAGTGGTGACAGCCCTGGACCCTTAACCCACTGAGCCATGAGGGAACTCCTGAAAGCTGCTCTTTTTAATCGCTACCATCCTATGTTATTACCTCTATTTTTAGGGAGAAGGAAACCAAGTCTCAGAGAAGCTAAGTAATATGCCCTATGTCACCAGGTCTGTCTAGCGCCAACACTGGCTGATAATTGAATCCACCTTTAGGCATTTGTTTCTACATTCCCTGAAGATTCTGGTTTGGAGGTCTAGAAAGAGGTATCCTCAAGGAATCTAAGGATATTTTCACCAGCCCCTTGGGAGCATCTGATGGTCAGGGGAGACCGGAAAGCGTTGTGCCCTGCACCCTGGCTGCAGGCGTGGTGGTTGCCGAGCTGGATCTGCAGCCCAGCCTTCTCCATGGGGCAACGTTTCCTCCTGGAAAGGAGAAGCTCTTATCTGACCTGATTCCAGTTCTATCTGGTCTAGTAGAAGCATTAACGATGTCACCATGTGCCGTTATCTTTCTTCCTTTTTTCCTCCTTCCCTTTTTCTTTCTTTCTTTTCTTTTTCTTTCTTTCTTTCTTTTTTATTTCTTTTGCCTTTTCTAGGGCTGCTCCCGTGACATATGGAGGTTCATTTCCTCACTGCTCCATGAGGAAACTCCAACTCATTCCCTTTCTTGTTCCCTCTGACCTCAATCCTGTGCTAACTGAACACTGATCAAGCAGTCAGATGACTGAAGTTGTTGTCAGTAGCATAATTAATGTACTAAAATGCTATTACCCATCTCATCACTAACGTACAGATTCAGGTTATTTCTCCAGGGCAAGATGAGCTAACGGACCCTGGAGCCATTGACCACCTGGCCAGAAAATCATAAACCAGAGGCATCCTGACTTTGAAACTGTGAAACTACAAAGTCTAAGACATGTCGCAGAAATATCATAAAATGATGATTAATCTCAGCCTCTTTGTTCTTCCCCTTTTAAAAAAGATGCTAGCTCAAAGATCAAGTTAGAGTGAATCTGAGGCTTGTCTCCCACTCCCTTACTAGGCGCCCTGCCAACAATCCTTACTTTGCTGCAAACTCCGGCTCTCTGAGTTTGGCTTTCTGAAACTTTGCTCGGTTTCACCCGCACCCCGGTCAAGTTTCCCCATCTGGGCACCAGGGAGCCACTCCAGGGGCCCACCCTTCCACCCCCTGTCACCCATCACTAAACTTAGGCTACTCCATCCCTAAAATAAGCATCAGCCTCATCCCTTTCATTTCTCCAGCCCCCACCCCTTTCTGCTGCTGCTGAGCGCACTTGACTTTTTTCCCAGGGCAGGGTTGCCAGAAAAATATATGGCACCCAGTTAAATTTGAACTTCAGATGAGCAACAGATACTTTTTAGTGTAAGTATTCCCCAACATTGTATGGGGCAATGGGACATACTTATGCAAACAAAACAAAACAAAACAAAAAAACATTGTCGCTTGTCTGAAGTTCAATTGAATTGGTCATCCAGCATCTTCCTTTGCTGAAGCTGGTGACTCTACCCCAGGGGTACCACCAAGCCTCCCCCATCCTCCCCACCTCCCTCTAGATGGCTGTTGCCCTCGGGTAAAATCTCAGTTCCTGGGCCCCTGCCTGCTCCCCTAGCCCTATTTCTTACCACTCTCACCCCAAGCCGCCTGCTCCATCCTGGACTGCAGGTACAAGGGGCCCTAAGCCCCTTGCTTCAGCTACTATTCCCAGTGCCTGGAGAACATGCTTCCCACCCCTGCACTGGCTGGCTGATTCCTAAGCATCCACTAACACTGGGATCAAGTGTTATTGTCTCTTAAGATCCTTTCCTGAAACATCCCTCACTCCCATCCCATGCTCCTTTTTCTGGGATCCCAACAGAACCAAGTGACCATTCCTCTATCCCAGTGCTGGCAAACTGATGAAGTTGTAATTACCTGCTCTATTATTATCTCCCTTACACTGTGAGTTTCTTGCGGACAGGGGCTGTGTCCTTCAGTTTTGTTTTCTCCAGAACCAGAAATTCCTGTCTATAGACAGTAGGGGCTTAATTAATAATCTGCTAAGGGCCCTAAAGATAAGGACCTATTCCTTTTTTTTTTTTTTTGGCCATGCCTATGGCATGTAGAAGTTCTTGGAACAGAGATCAAATCCTCGACAGCAGTGACCTGAGCCACTGCAGTAACAAGGCCAGATCCTTAACCTGCTGTGCCACAAGGGAATTCCAAGCCCCTTTCCTTTTATTCAGACATAAAAAGGCAGGGTCCAGAGAAGGAGACATCATTCATGGGTTGCCTGTTGTGAATGGTTACTCTGGGCTTGGTGCTCCGGGTGTTCTTTCAGGATTGAAATTGTAAAGAAAAAAAATGCTAAAAAAAAAAAAAAAAAAAAAAAAAAAAAAAAAAAAAGAAGAAGAAGAAGAAGAAAAAAAATGCTACCTGCCGTTCTAGTTCTACAGGATCCAGCCACTGGCCAGGGCAGTTGGCCTTCAACTGTGCACCCTGAGGGGAATTCAAGGTGGAGGGGGGGAAAAAAAACCCCAAACAGGAAGCATTCTGTGTTTTGGTTATAACGGTCTCTAGACAGTTAAGGTGCACATCTAGGAATTCTTGTCGTGTTGCAGCAGAAACAAATCTGACTAGGAACCATGAGGTCATGGGTTCAATCCCTGGCTTTGCTCAGGGGGTTAAAGACCTGGCATTGCGGTGAGCTGGGGTGTAGGCCAGTGGCTGTAGCTCTGATTTGACCCCTAGCCTAGGAACCTCCGTATACCGTGGGTGTGGTCCTAAAGAGCCAAAAAAAAAGCACATCTAAGGAAAAATTTCAGTGACCCCAGATTCTCGCATCTTCCTATTCATAGAATACTGAAATCATCAGCTTGAGAAGTCGGTTCTTTATGATTAGGCGTATATGTTTTTATGCTTGACCACGTATTTTTTTCCAGCAAAAAAAGATGGTGTATATTCTAGTTCCTCCTGTACCTCTTCGGAGCAGTTCCTCAGTGTTATCTGAGAGGCTACAGTCCTCGGGAAAGTCCCCCCAAAAAACTTAACTCACTTTTATGTTGTGCACTTTTCTTTCAGTCGACATAGTCTTGATCCCAGGATCAGAAAAATGGGCTCAGGAGAAAGAATGAGCAGTAAGGCTTGTGTGGGGCTTGTCTGTCTACCGCCTCACATTCACTTTCTCAGGGGGCGGGTGTGATTGCTAGCTGGTTCCCCTTGGAACCATTCTGACAGTTCTAGAAAGTGGAGGGTGCTTTCGGGAGAAGGGGCCCAAGTGCAGAGAGCATCAGGGGCTGTTAGGAGACCCGGCCAGATGCTGCAGGGCTTCACAGTTCACCAGGGCTCCCTTCATGAACACACAGTTCATGTTCTGAGCTCCAGGGGGAAACTGACATTGAGCAGAATTGTACTTGCCCTGTGCCCTTGCTTGAGAGATCACGCTTTGGGAGGGGACTTCCTAAATCGAGGTCTTTGATCCCTAGGAATGGGGTGGCTGGGAGAGTGAGCCTGCTATAAGGTCCACTAATGTCAGAGCTTCCAGATAAGTGCACAGGCTCCTCCTTCCTGTCTTGGTCTGGAAAAGAACTGGACTGGCCCCTGGATATAATAATGTAAAGAAAAGTGCTTACTGGAGTTCCCATCGTGGTGCAGCGGAAAGGAATCTGACTAGGAACCATGAGGTTGTGGGTTTGATCCCTGGCTTCACTCAGTGGGTTAAGGATCCCGTGTTGCCATTAGCTGTGGTGTAGGTCACAGACAACAGCTCAGATCTGGCTTCAATTAGACCCCTAGACTGGGAACCTCCATATGCTGCAGGAGCAGCCCTAAAAAGGCAAAAGACAAAAAAAAAAAAAAAAAAAAAAGAAGAAAAAAGAAAAAGAGAAAGAAAGAAAGGAAAAGTGCTTACTGATGGGTTTGGAATCAGGAAATGCTCAGGTGGTCCTGGTTGTCTAGCTATGTTTTGTCAGGTCACCACCGACTGCCATTCAAAAAGAAAAAGTGTCAACAGGCTGTGAATGACATTTAGTGACAGTGTGATCTGTAGCTACCAGCCTGAGAAAAGCACCTTAAATAAAGCTGTTCATCTACTGGAAGCCTTGGCGTAATGGAAAAAAAACATGGACTTTGGAACTATGTAAACTCGGCAATGTTTCAAAACTTCCCAGAACTTACTTCCTTATCGGCAACATGGAACGACCAAGTACATCCTGCCATTAGTGGCTGGGAGGGTGGAGAAAGCCCCCAACCCAACGTTGTGCACTGAGAGAAGTTATCCACATCCCAGGATTTCTGACCCTAAATCACCTGCTTTCCTGGTTGAAGAAACTTCAGGCAGGCAATGCCATGGTTCCCAGGGCCAGAGAATCTAAGTTCCGTCCATCTCTACATTTGGACATTTGAAGTTTTTATACTTGAAAAGCACATTTGGCTTAAAAACATGAAATTGTCAACAATGTTCATCATGATTTATGTCTAATAATGAGAAAATGGGAAACAACTTAAATGTCCTTAAAAGTAGGAAACCGATTTTATAAATGGGCATAACTATGTGATAGAATACTTTGAGGCGTTAAAACTATGCTTCTGAAGAATACTTAGTGACAAGAAAAATGTTCATGATAAAATGTGAAATAAAAGATAAGCAACAAAGATTGTGCAATAGGACCCCACTCCAGAAAAACAAGTGATACACAGAGCTATATAAGCAAAGAAACACTAAATGCAAGCGCTTGCCGCTGGCATTCAGGAGGAGTGGAACAAAATCAACTATACTTTAAGAAAATGCATTTTTGTGTTTTGAATTTCCAACAAGGATCATATGCTGCCTTAAAATGCGAAACCTCTAAAGTTCTTGCGGGGAGGAGCACGACCCGGGAGGACGCAGACGGGACCCGGGGCGGACCCCAGCGCCCCCTGGCGGCACCCCGAGGCCACGCCCCAGGGGCCGGCGCGTCGGGGCGGGGCGCGGAGACCCAGCCCAGCCCAGGCCTGCGCGGGTGGTGCCGGACTCGCGACGCCGGGAGGTCGGGGACGCACAGTCGAGAGCGGTAGGCAAGCCAGGGGGCTCGGGACCGGCGGGAATGGGGCACCGCGGGCCGGCGGGGAGCGGGCCGGGGCTGAGGCGGCCCTGGGACGGGGCCCCAAACTTTCTCGGAGTGCGTGGAGGGCGGGAGTGGGGCTCTGTCGCCCTCACCTTTGGCGTTTCGATTTCCCTGTGCGTCCCGGGCGGGCGAGTGACGCCTGCTTAGCTTGGGGAGCCGAGCTGCGGGTTGTGCGCACAGGTGATCGTGGCCGGGGTCTGAGGGTGTCCTGTCCCCCGCTTCTTGGCGCGTGTCTATCGCAGGGCGTGGCCACCGCGCCAGCCCCAGGGTGGCCAGCTGTGCGCGGGATAAAGGCTCTCTGGGCCCTGGGCTGGTGAGAGGGGGAGGGGAGGCCGCCCAGGGCCCCTGCCCCGGCCTCTGCTTGGCTCTGCCCGCCCCCGGTGCCAGCTGTGGTGTCCACTGGTGACCGAGTATTTGAGTGCGTGGGGAACCGGGTGGAAGTGAAAGCCGTGAGCAGCCCACATCCTTGGCGTGAGGAAGACGCCACCTCTGTCAGGACGACTTTGCCTCAGCCGGCCCACTTCTAACCTCCGCCCCCAAGCTGGGTTCACAAAGTACTATCTTCCTCGTGGCCTCTTTGGGTTGGAGCAAAACAAACAGGAAAAGAGAGGGGAAAACGGTGGAGCCAGGGGACAGTGGCAGGAAAAGTAGAGGAGGGCTGCTGGGAAGCTGGGCCCCAATCTTGTGGGTTCTGCACCAGCTTCTGTTCTCTGGGGCACCATCCCCTCTCCGGCCAGGGTGGCCTCTGTGTGGTATCCAAGGATTGGAGTTCCTCCTGAGAAACCTGGACATGGGATGGGGAGGGATGGGTAGCCTGGGAACCAGGGTCAGAGCCAGATGTCATGGAAGGTCCCTGGGGTGTCCAGTTCTCGGGGCTCTGAAATATTCATCTCACTGGTGAGCTTTGGTTTCAGTGCTGGCGCCTTTGGCTTGGCCAGTGGTGGCAGGAGAGCCAGGCCCTTCCTTGAGGCTAATATGTCTGAGGCAAGGGGGCAGCCATACTTCCTCCTCACCTGCCTGCTCTCTTGGTCTCTCCAACCATGAGGACCCAGAGACCCGGTTTATAACTTAGAAAGAAGTAGTGGGACCACACAGGGTCAAGGGCCCTGACTTCCTGCCTTCTTGTGCTATGACCTCAGGGCCTCACCTGTAAAAACAGCACGTCAGAGAGGTAATGACAGGGGTGCACCTTAAGTCTGGAGAGAACCTCATATCCTGAGCTGGGTAATAGCCACCTTAGCTCAGCCTCTGCCCATGGAAGAGCGCTTCCATCCCCCAAACTTGTCATCTCTTCAGACCGAGCAGAAGCCCCAGGGAAGGGACACACGCTGTGTGTTTTCAGAGGGGGCTGCCCAGGAAGGGCCAGAGTGTGGAAGCTCATACAGCTCCCTGAGAGGAAGGCCTCTGCTAACCCTGATGCGGCCTTTCTGGAGTATTCTGTTGGGAACCCTATAGAGAGGATGGCCTTGACCACATCTTCCAACACGAAGATTCTGGGGTTCTAGGCCAAAACCTGGGTCTTATTTTGAAGTAGGAATGATACCCAGAAGTCCACAGTGCTGGGTACCTCAAGGGTACTCAGTGCATTGGTCAGGGAGGAAGAGAATGAGTCCTTATTCTTGTAGATAATGATTGGTATTCTTCCCTCTTACATAAAGGTGATGTCAGGGGATGGCAGCCTCCTGGTTCTATGCTGCTTGGAGATGTCCCCCAGCCCTTGGCAGTGAGTCCCACGTTGGAGGTTATCACAGCAGCTGTCTGGGGGTGGGATGGGGAGAACCCCTGAAGAGAGAGTGGCTGGGTGTGAGGGGCTGGGTATTAGGGCAGGGGTTTTACCCTATGAAGAGTTGGGTCGTGAATCATTGCAGGTCTACCTGTAAAACAAAGGTGGCCTGGTCAGCCACCCACAGGATGGTAGTTAGGTGTGTCCTGATGCAGATGTTTCAGGCTTAAGGAAGTTTGAGGGAATAAAGCTGAACAGGTTTGCTCCCTGCAGAACTTCTCAGAGCCTTCCCCTGCCATTGTGCCTTGTACATTTCCAAAAGGCGCTATGGATTGTATTTCAGACTTATCTGTTTCTGAGCTCATCCATTGCCATCTCCCGGGGCAGTGTTCTTTACCGCAGTCCGGGAAATGCCTGGCTGAATGATTCGAGCTTCCCACTCTGTTTCTAGTATCGAGTCTCCCTTCCTCTCCCTGAATGAGGGCTGATTTGAGGGAAAAGGAGGCCATGGGAGGTCATTTGCCTGGATTCCCACAACTAGTTAGTGGCAGCATTAGAACCTGAACCTCAATCTCTTGACTTCCTCCCGCTTAGTCTTTCTTGTCTGCCGTGTGCCGCTGTTTCTCTGGAGGCTCGGGGGGATGAGCGAGACCCAGGGCAATAGGGGGGCAGTGTGGGACAATAGGGGGGCAGTGTAGAAGGAGAGGAAGTCATGACCAGTCCCACACCCAGATCCTGCCCTGTGCCTGTGCCTCTGTAGCCATCCATCCTCCAGACCAGTGTCACATCAGTGGTGACTTTGGCAGAGATTCTTTTTTTTGTTTTTTTGTTTTTGTCTTTTTGTCTTTTAGGGCCGCACCCGCGGCACATGGAGGTTCCCAGACTAGGGGTGGAATCGGAGCTATGGAGGTTCCCAGGCTAGGGGTCGAATCAGAGCTGTAGCCACCGGCCTACACTACAGCCACAGCAATGCCAGATCCGAGCCATGCCTGCGACCTGCGCCACAGCTCACAAGCAACACCGGATCCTTAACCTACTGAGCAAGGCCAGGGATTGAACCTGCAACCTCATGGTTCCTAGTCAGATTCGTTTCCGCTGCACCACCATGGGAACTCCCCCTTGCAGAGATTCTTTAGGAAGCAAGTCATTCTGCCCTGAAGCCTTCTGCCCTGGTCTGTTAGGCTGTTCATTCAGAAGCAGAGACAGAGCTGGCATGAGCTTTGATCTTTTGATCTTTCTTCTAACCTAGGGCTCTGGCAAGGACTGAGGAATTGGTATCAACGAGAAAAGGTCTTTACTACCTTAGCCTGCCCCAGGTGTTGGCCTAGTCACACTGGCGACTGGTGGGTTCTGGGGCTCCTGTTCCAGGCAGGTGTGAAAGCAGAGGGCACTTTAAAGTCAGATGTCAGATTGGGGTTCAAGCCTGTCTCTGCCGTTCACCTGCTGTGGGACCTCGGATCGAGCTGTCTCTGAATTTTACTTTTCTCATCTGTAGAGTGGGCATAAGGGTATGCGTCTCATAGGGCCCTCGTGGGGAGCAGATGTCCTTGGTACCTGGTAGTAAGGACACAGTCCTGGCGAGTCTAAGCAGTTCTCTTCCTTCCCTGCCCAGCTCAGGGAAAGGTTTGTCTCGCTTCCCCACTGTGGACTGTTAATTATCTGTCTGCCTCTCCTTCTGCTCATCTTCAAGTTCAACTGAAAAGGCAGAAGATGACATGCAAAGGAGGTGGATGGGGCCGTGTTCCTGAAGCTGTGCCCAGCCCTGCTTAATGCCTTCTGCTTTCCTTATCTGCACTCCCCGCTGCTCTGACCACTGGCTTGGTGGGGGTGTCCTAGATCACCTTTGCAATGACACAGTAATGTCCCCCAAGGGTGAAGGACGGGCTCTGGGTGCCTGGGTCTTCCCATACCCTCAAGGGCAGCTTCGTCTTTCCAGGATACTGGAGCCATTGTCTGAGTTTCCGACTGGAGAGAGGCCGCCCTGGTTAGAGAGCAGGGCCGGGAGGGAGGTCCTGGGTGGGCAGCCTTATCTGTTTCAGACAGATGGGCGCAGGGAACCAGGGGGAAGGGGGCTTGATCTGGCTCCACGTCAGTGGTGTGTGTGCTGGCGTCTGTTACCCCGAGTTCTCAGATAGTGGGCAGAGCTGAGAATGAAAGTTCCAAACCCATGACCAAGAGGGCCTGTCGTAGGCTGGGCAGGAACTTTCATGGTTCTGGGGTTTCCTGGTGTGTCAACTGACCAGATGATTTCTAAAGTCCATTCCAGCTCTGATGTTTCAGTTTTTAGATCCTCTCAGCGTCATCTGGTTAAACCCAGAGGCCAGGCGGACAGGATGAGTTGATTCTGGGCCCCTGGGTCTGTGTGCGTCAGGCCTGGTGGCATGCCCAGACACTCCTGGGTGGATCCTTTTACTCCTCTGCCCTCCTGGCTCCGTGCTGGGTTAGGAGGGCGAAGTGTTTTCTTGGAGGGGAGGGGAGAGCTGGGGGAGTTGGGGGAGGTAAAGGAAGAGGACAGGAAGGAGCCTGTCACAGGAAACATGGTCGTGGTGGGCCAGGGCCCGCACTGCTGTGCCTGCTGGGTGGGGTCTCCTGAGATGCGCACTCTGAGCTATTCTTTCCATTCTGGCTCTCAGCACCCCAGTTCCTGGCAGGGAGGAGGGCAGGCTGCCTGGACCAGTCAGCTGCTCCCTTCTGCCCCTCCCTCCAACACACACACACACACAAACACACACACACACACACCCTCTTGCTGTAACCCCAGTAGCACCAGCCTCCCCCTGCAGATTCCAAAGCCTTAACCCTTTAGATGCCCCGCAGGGAGCCTGAACTTGAGCCCCTGCTGGCCAGGAGCATGCTGGCCACACTGAGGTGGTGCCAGGGGAAGGAGCTGGCTTCCCCTAGGCCGCCTCTGAAAACCTTGACAGCCAACAAGTATTATGTTTGAGCCCACCCACTTCTGCTGCCTGGGCCTGGGGTGGGGGTGTAGGAGAAAGGAGAGGTTCTGGCTCTTTCCTGATGGGCTGTGAGAATGGGGTCAGGAAAATGGGGAGCAGGCTTAGATCTATAACCTGGCAAGGAGGGGGCTTGATAACAGGCATCGCGAAGAAGAGTGTGGCCTGCAGTGGAGCAGCCTTGCTTCCTGTGGCTGGAGCGGTAGAAGCTGGATGCCTCCTGTGTTTTAGGAAGATTCAGGCTTCCAGAGGGGAACCCTAAAGTTCCTGAACCTGTTTAGTCCCTAGGGACTGCGAGCCCCTCCAGCAGCTCCCAGAGGAACCCAGCTGACCTGATTCCTGCTTTCTAGTCCGTGTCACTCGTCCCCACTCTGTCTCTGTACCTTCTCCCTTTGGACTCCACATCCCCTGCACCTCCCACCTGGAGTCATGGTCATGAAAGTAAACGCTGCCCACTACTCCATTTCCTCCTACCTTGTCAGATGCCAGCCCCAAACCTCACAGCTAGCTGAAGCCTCCATAACGCGGAAGTGGCCGGGGCTCCTGTAGGTTGGGCCGCAGCCAGGGAACAGGCTCAGAAGCTGCCCGTGCTGGCAGGCCTGGGCCCGAGGCTCCTGTCCATCTGGCCCTCCTTGGAGGCGAGTGTGACTGAGCTCAGCCCCTCCCCCTGATCGCCCTAAACACTCTCTCCTGCTCCTGCACACAGCTCTACACGAGAGAGCTAGGATGTAGTCCCAGCCCCGCTTTGTGGCCAAGGACAGGTCACTTACCCTGCTAGTACTGTGGCTGGCCGGCTGGTGAAGCGGGGGTGGGCTTGCCTTAGATGAGCAAGGTTTCTTTTAGCTCTGACCACCCTCTTCTGGTAGTTGCACAGGGTTTGGGACTCAGGGGGGTGATGGGAGGGGCTGAATGACTCAGTGTCCACTTGCTGTATGAGGCTTCCTTTGTCATTAGAGGGTCTGGGGTGGGAAGCTCTGGGGAGGGATGAGAAGTGGGCTTAGAGAGGGTGCCCAAGTGAGGGTGACAGAAGAGGGCTTAGTGCTCTGGAATCAGTCAGGGAGCACTCTTGATGTCATCACACCCTTGTGATGGTGACTTTATTTAAGCCTCTAATTCTTTATTTGTAAATAGGATACCAAATAGCCACCCTATGGGCAATAGACGGGATTTAATGAAACAATAACCAGAGATAGGGGTCAGCTGCCCCTTTAAGTGCTCTATGTGTGTTTTCTCATTTGATTTTGACAACAGCTACGTGGAGGGTACTGGTGTAGTGTTAAACCCATTTTCCAGGTGGAGAAACTGAGGCAGAGTGAGGTGAAGTGGTCACTGCCAGTCTCTGATGAGCATGGCCTGGTGGCTGACTCCCCAGGGAACTGGACCGTGAGCTGCCATGTGCCCTGCTGTCTCCTGGTGAATTCCTCTGAAAGCAGAAGTGTCACAGGGAGGGGAGAGGGAGAGCAGAGGGCATCTTTGTGAGTCAGCTGCCACCGCATCAGGCGGAAGCCCAGAGTCCTGGTGGCCTCTCCAAGGCTGGCCTTGTGCTCCCTGATTCACCCTTCAGTTTGGGGAGGGACCTGTTTGCCCGGCTTGGCTTCAGTGAAGGGGTGGGGAGCTGGCTGGCCGGACAAAGGGCAGGCCCTGCATCACTGGGCTCCTCAGATATGCCCCAGGACCGCAGTCTGTTAGAGCCGGAAGTGAGCTCAGAGGTCATCTGGTCCACTCAGCTCAGTTCACAGAGGTGCCCCCTGAGGGGCCAGCAGGACTCTAGTTGGGGTCTCTGACCACAAAGCAGTTTCTGCCAGTGTCTTGTGGGCCGTGTTTAGCCTGAGATGACAGTAATGATGACAGATCACCGTACTCCAGAGGTGGCCTGTGTGAAGGGTCCCACAGACAGGATGCTGTTGTCCTGGTGGAGCTGGAGGGGCCAGGGAGGGGGGTGAAGGGAGAAGGACCCTCTTGCTTCAGGGGAGGAGAGCCCTGTGCGGGTTTCTCTGCTTTTTTTTTTTTTTTTTTTTTGGTCTTTTTATGGCCACACCCACAGCATATGGAGGTTCCCAGGCTAGGGGTCAAATTGGAGCTGTAGCCGCCGGCCTAGACCACAGCCACAGCACTTAGGATCCTTTACCCACTGAGCAAGGCCAGGACTGAACCCGCATCCTCATGGATCCTAGCTGGGTTTGCTACCTCTGAGCCACGGCACAACTCCTTCTCTTTTTAAAAAAAAGTCTATTAAGGTTCACGTATTATAACTGTTTATGAATATTGTCTTACCCTGACATAAACCCCAAATATTTTCAAAAACAGTTACTCTCTCTGTCTGTTAAACTGACACTTTTCAGTGTTGGGCTCCCCGTTTCCTCCAAGTGCTCCAGCCCAGCACGCAGGGCCTTCACCAGGCCGCTTCCCGTGCCTGGTTACCTGTGTCCCACCCTCACTGTCTGGAAGGTCTTATTTCTGACCTGACGCGTTCTTGCCGTGCTGGCCCATTCCCTCTGGGAAGATGGAGAAAAACTTTCCTCAAAGTAACTCATGGAGAGCCTGGGCCTGCCATTTGCTTCCTCCTCCCGCCCCCTGCCCCCCTTCCCTCTCCGTGGCATCCCCGGTGAGAGGGAAGAGTTGAGACAACCCTCTCTGTGCTCCCTGAACCGTGCAGAGGGCCCTACAACGAGGAGCTGGTGCCCCCTCCCTTCTGGCAGAGCCTCTGGGGATGTTTGCTGACCTTGGCCCGGGGCTGCCTCCTCCCTGTGGAGTCCTGAAGGTCAGGAGATGCTCACAGGGGTGGTGGGGGCTCTGTGAAGGGGTTCACACTCTGTCAAGGACACAGGGGCCCTTCCAGGGACTCCCTCCTTAGCTCTTCCCAAGCCCCCATCTCTGTCTGCTCAGAGGGGAACACCAGGCCCCGAGGAGGTTGATTTGGCATAAGAGGCAGAAAGAACAGGGCATAACATAGAGGACACAAGCCCAGGTCCCTGAAGGCCTCTGTTTGGCTTTGCCATTAACTTGCTAGTTCTGTGATTGTGGCGAGTCACTTCCCTGTTCTGGCCGGAATTCCCTCAGCAGGACCATCACTGGGGGTCGTACAATCTACAAGTCCCTTTGGGCTCTATTTCTGGGCTTCCCACCTCCTCATTCCTCCATCCTCCCCTCGCTGGGGGGTCCCTCTCCTGCCTCAGAGAAGGTACGGAGTGGATCCAGTGGCCTGACCTCTCAGCGCTGTCTCCCCAAGCCACCAGCCCTGGGGCAGAGAGGCAGGAATCACCAGGGATGCTGGCACTCGAAACGTGTGTCTCCCCCTCCTGGGAAGCTTCAGGGCCCTGCGTGTGCTATCCCCGGCCTGGCAAGGCCATGAAGAGAGTGGTGGCAGCCACAGGCTGCCACGTGCCTACTGTGCCTTGGCTGTTAGTTGAAAGAACCAGAAAGTCCTGTCCCGGACCTGCTGTTGGCTGCAGCCTCCCAGCCTCCAGGGACCAGCTACATGCATCCACTCGCCCAGGCCTCTTAGGCGGCCCCTGACTCAGCTTGCTACCGTCTCCAGCCCCATGGCCCCCTCCTCCAGGCCTGGCTGCTCCGGGCCTGGGGCTAGCTTGTTGTCTTCCATTCTGGGCCTTGGCTCCTTCCCAGCTCTGCCTTGCAGGCCTAGAGCTCCTGCCAGCTGCTGTGGGGGCTGGGCTGACCCCTTGAATGGGTCCCAGCTGGCCCTGTGGCTCACTGCTGGCTTGGCCTGGTCACCAGAAGGCTTCCTGAAATGGGCACAGGGGGTTCCCAGGCACCTGCTCTCACACCACTGATGCCCAGTGACTGCTCTGGGCTCCTGCTCTGCCAGGAAGCTACACAGTAGGGAGGGCTGTGGACAGAAAGCTGGAAGCAGGTGGAGGGGCGGGGTGGCGCCTTGGGGATGGGGACAATGGCCCGTGAAGGGTGAGCCTCTCCTCTTCACAGAGGCAGGCTGGACTGGGGCTGAGGGAGCCGGGCCTAGGCACTCACAACTGCTCTTGTCTTTATTCCAGGTCCAGCAACTGGGTCTCCTCTCAGCCCTCGAGTGGCCATGTCCCAACCCAGTGCCCCGCCTCCATATGAGGACCGCAACCCTCTGTACCCTGGCCCTCCGCCCCCAGGGGGCTATGGGCAGCCTACTGTCCTGCCTGGCGGGTACCCTGCCTACCCACAGCCTGGCTATGGTCACCCTGCTGGCTACCCACAGCCTATGCCCCCCATCCACCCGCCCATGAGCTATGGTAAGTCCCTGAAGGGCAGTTGGGGCTGGGGGAGGAGGGGACACGTGTATCATGTGAGGCCACTTCCTTTGCTCCTTTTTCAACTTCCTCGATCGCTTTTTCGTCTTCTCTTTAGCTCCTTCCTTCTGTTTCCCCATCTTTGTTACCTCCCTGCTTTTTGCTGTTCTTAGCCCCCTTGACCACCTGCCAGCCCTTTTATTCAGCAAGGAGACAGCGTCTGTACAATATACACCAGAACTTACATCGGATGAGAAAGTGGCTGGGAGATAACTTTAGAGCCATGACTCAAGAAGCCATTTCCGTTTCCCAGCTAGGCACTTGCCACCTCACCCACACTTTGCTCTTCCTCAGCAACCGCCTTTGGAACCCGAAGCCCTCTTGCCCTTTCCTTTTTTAGGGCCACACCCGCAGCATATGGAGGTTCTCAGGCTAGGGGTCCAGCTAGAGCTACAGCTGCCTGCCTACACCACAGCCATAGCAACGCGGGATCTGAGCGGCATCTGCAACCTACACCACAGCTCAGGGCAATGCTCAATCCTTAACCCACTGAGCGAGGCCAGGGATCGAACCCGCAACCTCAAGGTTCCTAGTCAGATTTGTTTCCGCTGTGCAACGACGGGGACTCCCCCCGCCCCCCGCTTCTTCATTTTTAATATTCTTGGTGCCGACCAAGCCTCATCCTTTAAGGAAACGTCTGATTTTTGGAAATATCCAAAAGTCATTTGGATGTTTGAACATAGTGGCAGGTCAGTTTGGTCAGAAATGAGGTGAGATTAGAATGCGCTGAGACTTGTGCTGTGGTTCACATGTGGATTTTGAGAGCAGTTCCCAAGGAGGCATTCAAGGAATGCTTTGAGCCCCTGCAGCATCTCTGGAATCCGGGAGCATGGCCAGCTCTCGTCTGGCCATACGTGTTCTGGTGCGAGTACTGGCACATCAGCCACGTTTACGGTCATGCCTCGTCCTGAGCACTTAGCCCCTGCGTCCTCACCCTCACGTGTGCCTGGTGTCAGTCACGGCCTGCACACTTTGTTCCCCACGCTGCACACAGGAGTGCAGTGTTTCTGCCTTCCTTTTCCTCCTTCCATCCCTGAGTCCCTGCTCTGACCCTGCCAGCTCCTGTCCTGTGCCTGCCTGGCTTCCTCACGAGATGGTGACCTCTTGGCAGCAGGGACCGTGGGTATCCCCTCCCTCGGTCAATGCTTGCTGCTGGAGTACTTACACCTAAGCCCCCGGGCCAGTTCTGGTCCCTCGGGGGGCATCGTGGGGACTTGGCTGGGCCAAGGAGCTCTTGGGTTATCACACGTCTTTTGGCTGGGGTACCTGAGACTTGGGGAGAGTGTCGTGGAGGCGTGGGGATCGAGGCCACATGTCCCGGGGCCCCACTTGGTCATACGTGATCTGTCCCTAGGCCCAGGCCATGGCTATGGTGGGGAGGAGAGAGCGGTGAGTGACAACTTCGGGTCTGGAGAGTGGAGTGACAGGAAAGTCCGACACGCCTTCATCCGAAAGGTGAGATATGGGCTGGGAGGCGGGTGGACCTGGGCCCCTGGAGCTGTGGGCTTGGGAGGCACCCACTCCCACACACATGTGCTGCTAGGTCCTCTCTAGCCCTGCACCTCCTCGAAGGGGGTCCTGGCCTTCTCTCGCCTTGACCTTGTTTTGAGGGGCACATACAGTCTGGGCAGGCTCTGCTGAAGTGTTTTGCCCTCGGCAAACTTCTTTCTCCTGCTAGACCATAGTGGCTTGAAGCCAGAACTCATGGCACTTGCTCGCAGCCCCTTGCCCCCCATCTCTGAGCTCAGCCCCTGCTCAGAGTAGACAGATACCTGACCAGTGTCACGCTGAACTGCTGCAGGTACCTGGCAGTGTGGCGAGGCGAAGGCAGCGAGTGGTCAGTGGAGGGCAGGTGTAGGGCAGGGCAGGGGAGGTGCCAGGGAGCAGCAGGGGCTGGGAGTCAGCCCTCAGGCTGGGGGCAGTGTCTGAGCCAGACTCCTCCCTGCAGGTGGCCTCTGCCGGGCTGCAGCCGGGGGGCTCTTGAGTGCGAGCCAAGTAAGAGGAGATCCTTCACAGTTGAGGAACCTCCTTGCTGCCTCTGAGAGGTGGGGGAGGGGGAGATGGTGAGGCCCTCAGGCTCCCTGGTCTGGGGGCCGGCTGCCTCCTGGGAGAGGCGGGAGTGGAGGGTGGTACCCTGAGCTGGCCCCGCCACTTGTGTTCCAGGTTTACGCCATCATCTCGGTCCAGCTGCTCATCACGGTGGCCATCATCGCTATCTTCACCTTCGTGTGAGTCTCTAGGCCTCTCGGCCCGCCCTTCCCAGCTCTGAGTCACCTGCTTGGAGCCTGGCTTGGGGTGGGCCCTCGACCCCGAGGGACTGGAAGAAGAGTTTGGAGGGGGGCGATTGGAGAAAATGGGGCAGGGCCTCTGCAGGGAGGTAGACGAGCCGTGCTGTGACCCCTCTCTTGTCCTCCCCTGCTCCACAGGAAGCCGGTCAGCAATTTCGTGAGGGCAAACCTGGCTGTCTACTACGCATCCTAGTGAGTCTGTGCTCCCCTCTGCTCGGGGACAAGGGGAGGAGGGGCGACACTTGGCCAGGGGTCAAAATCCTTTTGGAGAGGGACCCTCCCGGTTGCCAGCCGTGCCGGGCAGTATGGGCATGTGCCACCAAGTATAGGGTCACAGGGCTCCTGAGAGCGGAGCGGTGCCCCGGGGGGGGGGGGGTGGTGGAACTGGTGGTGACATGCATACTGCAGAATGGTCCCATGTTTTGGCAGCCTCTCTGCTTGGGGCCTCCTGTGACCTCCTGCTTGGCCAGACCCCCTCTTACAGAGCACCTTGGTGCCCATGGCTGGGGTGGGCTTGTCCTACTGGGCAGGCAGCCTCCCCTCAGACTTCTAGATAGTTCCCTGCGCCTCCCAGCTGCCAGTCTGGCGAGTGCTGCCAGGCCGGAGTGGGTCTAGAGACTATGGCCCTGTCTCTTTCTCCCCAGTGCTGTCTTCCTGGCCACCTACCTGACCCTCATCTGCTGCCAGGGACCCAGGTGAGTCCCAGAGACTGAGACTATGACAAGGGATGCCGGAGGTGGGAGTGGGGCTGGTGATGGCAGTGGCTACTGCTGAGCTGCGTACAAACCACCTGGTGTGGGAGGATCTGTTTAGCTACCTCGTTCTTATTCTGACAGCACCCCGGCAAGCACGTAGCATCTTAACCACTTAACACATAGGGAGAGAGCCCTAGGCTCAGGGAGGCCGGGGAACCTTCTCTCATGCAGGTGGTCAGTCTCAGAGCTGCAGACGAATCCAGGTCTTTGGGGCTCCACAGCTCAGGCCTGTCCTACTGTCCCTGTTGCACAGAACCCCTGAGTAGGTACCCGGGGCTGTGCCAGCCTCCCCACCTGCAGGTCAAGGCCTAGTTCTCAAGGCGCACAAGCCACGGACTTCCTTCTGCTAAAGGAGCCTCTGAGACGTGGCCAGCCCCATGCCACTTAATCATGGTTTCTTTCCCTTCAGACGCCGCTTCCCATGGAACATCATCCTGCTGACCCTCTTTGTGAGTCTGAAAGGGCCGGGGGAGGGGGCGGAGATGGTCAGGGAGGGCAGGACCCGGGGAAGGGACGGGACACCACGGTGGCAGATGGCCCTGGCTCTCTCCTTGGCCTTACCCTGGCCCCGCCCTCGGTCTCCTTGTGGTGGCCGCTTTCCACCTCGGTCACGCGTACCCCAGCCCTGGCCGGCCACCCTGGCCGTGCCTCCAGGGCCCCACCTCTCTTCTGCAGTGTCTCACTCTTGTCTCTGTCCTTCCCTCAGACTCTGGCCATGGGCTTCATGACCGGCACCATCTCCAGGTACGTTCCAGGACAGAGCACTACACACGGGGGTGTTTTATAGGGGAGTGGGGCATCCCTGGGCTGGCGGCCACCTGCATGGGTGGCGCTGGGCCGGATCCTTGGAGAAGGGGTTTTGAAGTCATGCGTCCGTGGCTTATACCCCCGACCTCCCCTCACCGCTCGCTCCCTCCCGCAGCGTGTATGACACCAAGGCCGTCATCCTCGCGATGATCATCACTGCCGTGGTGTCCATTTCAGTCACCATCTTCTGCTTCCAGACCAAGGTGGGGGCATGGAGGGCCCTCCCCTGGCTGCCCCGTCCCCCTTCTGGACCGGGCACTTGAGCGGGCCCGGGAGGGCCCAGGCCCCTATGCCAGGGACTTCCTGAGACCCCAATCCCCTTCCCCTCGCATCTGCACCCACAAAGCTGCTTCCTGTGTCCGTCCCTAGAATGTCACGGTCACTCCCAGGAGGCAGCCCTGGGACGCCCTGGAGGAGGAGGCAGGGGCCCTCTGACTCGGCTGCTGGTCGTGGCCTGTCTGACACTCTTTTCCGGGCAGGTGGACTTCACCTCCTGCACAGGTCTCTTCTGTGTCCTGGGAATTGTGATGATGGTGACTGGGATTGTCACTGCCATTGTGCTGTCCTTCAAATATGTGAGTGTCCCGGGAGAGCTGGGGTCAGGGAACCCAGTGCTCAGGGCAGATTTTCCATATCTTGTGTGGTGTGGCGGGCCCCACAGGCCTTGGGCAGGCTCTGGCTTCCAGAACCTCTGGGCTGGCTAGCAAAGGCACCCCCTTTGGGTTAGGGTAGAGACAGCCGGCCCCGGGAGCCATAGCAGCTGAGGCCCTGGACACCATGGTGGGCTTCCTATGGGAAGTGGTGGGTTAGGGCTGCCGGACAGCTGAGACCAGGTTCTGGGAGGCAGGGTGGCAGAAGAATCCAGAAGACCGGGAAGATGTGCCTGGCTGGAAGGGACCTTAGGCATCGCTGTATCTGACCCCTCTTTTATTGCAGTCAGTGGGGGTGGGGGTGGGGGTGGGGAGAGTGTCAGGCCTCCAGGCTGAGGAGAGATTCATGGTGGGGAGGGGAGGATGGGCTGAAAGGGGAAGGATGTGAACGGGAGGGCTGCCTGCCCACTTGACCTTGGGCTGCCCTGGGGGTGCTCCCTGCCTCTGCTGTTTCATCAGGGTGGTTGGGGGGCTTCCCTCCCAGCCCTCTTTAGTTTATCCCTCCCGGGCTGGGCTGCAGGAAGGTGGTCAGAACTAGGGGAGATGATGGGCTCCTCAAGCAGCGCATGCCTGGGTCTGCCCCTCCCAGCCACCTTTCTTCCAGAAGCACAGTGGACTCCTTCATACCTTGACTAACTTTTGGAGATGGGATTGGCCAAAAGATGCTCCGATTGGTTTTATGTGGCCACTGGACGATAGCCTGTTTTTTCTGCCGAATATGTTACCCTTCTTAATTTCTTCCCCTATCAGAAGGCAGAAGCACTCCTTTCATGTAGCTAGCTCTCTGGATCTTCCCACTTGGCCAGAATCCCGGAGGGGTGGTGGTGGGGGCAGATGGTCCTGAGGTTCTGCCTTGGTCCAAGCGCTGCCCAGATTTCCAATGTCAGCCCTGTTCCTTCTCCCCAGATTTACTGGCTGCACATGGTCTATGCTGCCCTGGGTGCCATTTGCTTCACTTTGGTGAGTAACCCCTCCTCCCGGAGGAAGGGGCGGACCTGGGGATGGTGAATGGGGGCTACTTGGGAGGCCGGGGTGGGGCCCAGCTGCCCTGCCCTTCTCCTGCTGTCTGGAGCGTCCACTGATTTTTCCGGGCACTCCCGCCATCTCTGGTCCACGCCACCAGCTTTGAGAACACTCAGCAGGCCATATTACGGTGTGTCTGTCCCCTTTTCTAGAAGGTGACCTGCTTGAGGGCAGAGACCGTGCCTTATCCTGTTCATTAATGTGTTCCCTAAGCACACCTCATGGCCCGGAGGCTCCCAGGACAGGTCTGCTGACCCCCGAGCCCCTGGGTCCTCACATGTGGCTCCCCTGTCCCTGCAGTTCCTGGCTTACGACACGCAGCTGGTCCTGGGGAACCGGAAGCACACCATCAGCCCCGAGGACTACATCACCGGCGCCCTGCAGATCTACACCGACATCGTCTACATCTTCACCTTTGTGCTGCAGCTCCTGGGGAGCCGGAATTAAGGAGCGCCTCCTGTTGTGCCCTCTGCCCCGGGCCTTCCCTGCCACAGAGAGCTGGACCTGGGGCTGGGGCTGGCCCTCAGACTTCTTTCCTTCCTCTCAAGTAATAGCCCATTTCCCTTTCTCTCCAGGGATGGGTCGCCTCTCTGGCTATGGATGCATAGGTACCTGGTGGGGTTGTAGGAACTGGGGACTCACCCCTGCTCTTGGTGGACTCACAGGGACTGGGCCAAAGGTGTGCCTTCTTCCTCTGCCCACCAAATCCTTAACAGCTGGGGTTCGAGTGGGGAGGGATGAAAAGAGCTAAAATGGAATATGAGAGGCAGAAGTGACTTTGTGGTGACGAGGTTTCCCCTCCCACTTCTGCCACCGGCTGGAGCTGTTTCCTCCCTCAAACCCTAACAAAGCCAGACAGTGCTGTCCCCAGCCCCCTGGACTCACAGCCAGCCACTACCCTGTACTCCTTTGGTAGCCCTTGGCACCTTCCCGCTCAGGAAGGTAGACGGGGTTTGTGCCTATGGGTCTCCCCTGCTTCACCCCTTCTCTCAATAGCATATATATATATGTGTATATATATACTGATTTTCTGGGCTAGGGTCGGGGAGGGAGAGGAGAGTGAGCCAAGTCAGGTGCGGAGGTCAATACGAGATTAGCATCTGCCCGGGGCGTCCCTCTGGCTTGTGGTGGTGGAGAGCAGGCCCGCCTGCAGCCATCTGGTCCCCATTCTCCAAAGGTGCCTGGGGCCCCCCTGGTGCTTCTGGCTGCTCAGAGCAGAAAGTGAGGGACAAAGGTCAGGTGGTGTGTAGGGTCACTGCTTCCTGACAGCGTGGCCAGGAAGTAACCAGGGTGAAGAGAGACTGGGGTCCCCTACCCTGTCTGAGAGCCATGGAAACCTATGGTGGCACCCATGGTTCTTGCGTTCTGCGAACTCGGGGAGGGCCCTGAGAGGAACGAGATGCCCCTCGCTTGCGGAATGTAAGACTTCGGCCCCATCTCTCCAGCCAACTACCGTTTTCTTCTTGACACCAAGTGCCTCAAGCTGGAATGGGGGAGGGGGGACAAGGGCCACTCTGTGGGGGTGGGGGTGGAAACCAGATCAGCCCAAGGGTATAGTTAGGACTTCTTTATTAAGTAGTTGGTCCTACCTATATCCCACAAAAGGACATAACTAGAAATGTAATAAAGTTTTATGTTTAGAAGGTAAAACCCTGTTGGGCTCTGGTTTTCTTCCCTTTAAGGTGTCAGCTCTGGCAGAATCAGTCTGGCCCTGCCCAAAGCAACCACATCCTACCTTTGCTTTCTGGCTGGTATCTTCTACCTTTTCTACAATCACCAAATACACTTGGCCCCAGTGCTTCCTGGGGATGGGTGGCTCAATACCAGGTCGAGCAGGGACTGCTCAGAGCCATAGTGCATGACCTTTCCGCATCATGGACCCTTTGCAGATGCGCGGGGGAGCTATGACCTCTCTTCCTCACAGAGCTGTATGTGTATACACACAACTTTGCATGTGGGGGCGGGGATGGACCACAAGGTTCAGGTTTAAAACTCCTGCCTTAGCAATCCCTGTCCCATCCCTCTTATAAACAAGGAAACTGAGGCCCAGAGTGGTTGAGTCATTTGGACTCAGCCAAAAGGAGTCAGTGCTTTTTTTACCTCCACACCCTGAACACCCTCTTTGATTCTCTTTAAACAGTAAAGAGAAGGTTGAGCGGGACCCCGCCCTCCTGGCCAGCAGCTGGAGGGCTTGGTCCCCAGGGCCTGAGCCTAGGCTTGTTGTGCTTAAGTCTCTGCGGTTTCCCCAGCCAGTCAGCTGGGAACACTGAGGCTTCTGTGAGAGGGAGCACACGTGAGTAACCAACCCCACCCTCTGCCCCTCCCATCCCAAGGGACTCACAAACCCAAACCTGGTTCCTTTCCACTCAAACACTCAGTAACTTTATTTGCCTTCGGCTGGTTTCTGGGGAGGGGAAGGGTAGGGCCGGCAGCAGCCTGGGCTTCATGCGCCCTCTGGTGGGCCTCAGAGGCAAGGACCAGAATCATGGCCAAAGCCAAAGGACTTGACAGTTGGGAGGCCACAGTCTAGGGGAGGGTTGCAGTGTTCCTCACGACTGCACCCCGGACACAGCTTCAGGAGACGGGGCATGATGGGAGGAGGCCCTGAACCTCTGACTCTCATACTCGCCCGTGTTGGATGCCCGCATGTTCTGCCGAGCCTTCATCTGCTTCAAACGGTCCTTGTCCACTTCCCGCTTGGTGAGGATGAAGAGGAGGATACCACAGGGGAAGCCGATGGCCCTAGGGGTGGGGAGATGTGCATGGGATTGGGGGAGGGGCCAAGCCTGAGCCAGAGGAGCTGGGGAGAATCCTCAGCTTGCACAAACACTGCAATATATCACATGTGTCTACTCAGCCTCTGTGCTGGCTGCTGGAGGGCCCCGCTTGATTCGGATCCTACCACTGCCCTGCTCAAAACCCTATTAACAGCTCTCCATCACTTCCTGGCCAAATTCGCATTCCTAGGCATAGCACAAAAGGCCTAATGTGGCTGGGTCTCTGTCTACCTTGTCATTTCTCTCCTCTTGAGCCTGACACTCCCCAGCATAAGCCCTGCCACCCTGCCCTCGGGACTGTGTAGGGTTCCTCAGGTAGCCCATCCTCTTCCCCTCTCCAGGTCTTGGCAAAGATTCCCTCTGCCTGAACCGCCCCACACCCGCTCCCAGACTCCCATTTTTAACCTGAGTAACCGCTACGTGGGAGGTACTTCTGTGCAGGTTAAAGGCAAGGAGTCACAAGATCTGGTGAGAATCCAGCTCTGAGCCTCAGTTCCCTCATCTGTGAAATGGGGATGTCACACTTATTTTGGAAAGACTAAAACATTACACTGTAAAGTATTGGCACACCTCAGGTGCTGGAAAAAATGTTAATTTCCCCCTCCTTTTCTTTTAACATTAGTCAATAATACGTACTAAAATCAGCGTCAGATCCAAATAACAATGCACTGAACACCTTGTAGGTGCTGCTACTATACAACTAACATAATCTCGTGGGAGTTCGATTTTCTCAAAGAGCTCAACTGGCTCTCACCCCAAGCTCCCCAAAGAGAGGATGAGGCCAGGGACCCAAATCTCAATCAAATTAGCTCAATTTACGCCACACAAAACCTACTTGTCTCTCCAATTCCACATACTTTCCCACCTCCCCTGCCCCAGTCCTCTGAGAGGCCCATGCTCACATCCAGCAATTCTGTCTCCACAACCTTGGATTCAGCTCACCACCTGAAACTTGGAGAAGTTTCTGGGTCCCACCCTCCCCTGGTGCCACTCCCCATTGGTGGGCAAAGGGTTAAAACTCACCAGGCTAGTCCCACAGCTTTCATGGGGTTCTTGCCCCTCTTTCTGGGAATGTATTCCAGCTCAGGGGGTAGGGGTTCAGGCTCCTCCTTGCACTCTGGGGAGCTCTGGCTTTGCAGTGCCCGGGTCCTGTTCTGGGAAGCCTTGTTAGCTGTGGCTCCTGAGAGAATCCCTGTGGATGGAGGCAAGGAAAGTCAGTGAGAGAGGATGAGAAGGAATCCCGGGGAGGAGTGGTTGTGATCTGAGGAAGGGGAGTGACTGCGGTCTGGAGTAACAAGTGCCAGGGAGAGTCCAGAGGGAAATGGGAAAATTGCCATCGAGGTGGCACCTTTGAAAGCCACTTCCACGTCACTGCGGGCTCATCACCCCGGTGCCAGGAGAGCGAGCTTCGCTGTTCTTCATTTCAGACGGCAGGATGTGAAGGACTGCAGTGGGGCTCACAAGAGGCGTATGAAGGAAATCCGAGAAAAGGTTTCCAAACTGCAGAATGTTAGTACTGGAAGGGAGCGTAAAGGTAGTCTACTCCATCCCCTCATTTTATAGAAGAGGAAACTGACGCCCCGAGAGACGAACTGCTTCGCCCAAGGTCAAACTGCTAATTATCCGGGGCTAGAACCCAAGCCTTCAGAAGCCCAGGGCTCTTTCCTCTGCACTGCGGTGAGTGTGAAACATCTAGAACGCGGGAGTCTAGAAGGCTTCCTCGGGGCTCCCTTTCGCTCCAAGACTCCAGAGTTACGGTGTAACCGGAAGGCTGAGGGGATGGAGTGGGTGACCTCTAGACAGCATCTTTTAGCCCCCTGACTCTTTAAGATCCTGCAGAGGGGTGCAGGCAGCAAACAACACCCTGACCTTCCGCTATCACTGAGCGAGATGTGAAAAAAAAGGGATCCCCTGCAGTCCTACCCTCCCCAGGGTCCCTCTCCTTACCCCGGAGGACGCGGGCATTTCTCGCCCCCCGGCCCTTCAGCGCCGTAGCAGCTACCACCGCCGCCATGTTCAGATCCCACCCCCCTTCACCGCGCTCCCCGCCGGGAATTGTAGTTTGCGTAAGGGGCCTCCCCCGCTCCTTCCGTCTGTCCTACAGATCAGAAACTACATTTCCCAGAAGCCTGCGGAGCGGACCCAGGAGAACTACTCTTCCCAGGAGACCCCGGAGGCGCGCACGCTCGCTTGTTTCTCTCCTGTTGGGGGCGGAGTCAGGCCGGGCGGAGTTTGGGTTCCCCCGACCACGCCCCGGGCTCTTCTCCCAACTCTGTCCTGTGATTGGTGGTTCAGCGAGTCCACCCCCTTCGCTATTGGTCGAGAGGCCGTCGCTCTCTCTGCCGGGTGGTCGCCTACTCCTACTTCCTCCCGGGAGGAGGGGCTCGAGTTCCGCGTCGTCGCGCAGAGCTGACTCTGGGAGGCGTTTGGGCCCAGAGAAGTGGATCCGCCGCTTGCGCCGCATGGAGTCTGAATCGGAAAGCGGGGCTGCCGCTGACACCCCCCCACTGGAGACCCTAAGCTTCCATGGTGATGAAGAGATTATCGAGGTGGTAGAACTGGATCCCGGTCCGCCGGACCCGGGTGAGAGCTGCTGATCCTCAGGCCATGGGACAGGAGGCGCTCACCCCTGGCCTTTGACCCTTGCTTCCCCTCCCTCCCCTTCTCCCCCCACCCCACCGGTCAGTCCCACTGACCTCCTTCGCCCTTTCTCTCTCCCCCAACCCCACACTTAGTTCTCAGGCCTGGCCGGGGTGGGGGTTCCCCTGACGCCTCCTCTGGCCCTTCCCCTCACACACCCCCTTCCCATCATCCCCTCGGTCCTCCCTTCCCACACGGTCGCTGGCCAACCCCAGGTCCTCAGACCTCTCCTGTCCTCCGTCCCACACGCCCCCCCTCCTCCCTGCCGCCTCTTCACCCCTTCTGTCTGACCTCACCTTGCTCTCTTGCCACATGACCCACCCCAGCCTCGGGCCTCCCCACGCTTCGCATCCCACTTACCGCCTGTCGAGCCTCGTCTTTTAACCCTCTCCCCAAAGCAGACGACCTGGCTCAGGAGATGGAAGATGTGGACTTTGAGGAAGAGGAAGAAGAAGAGGGCAATGAGGAGGGCTGGGTTCTGGAACCCCAGGAAGGGGTGGTCGGCAGCATGGAGGGCCCAGACGATAGCGAGGTCACCTTTGCATTGCACTCAGGTAGGTGCCTGAGGAGGTCCGTCATAAACTCGGTCCAGGTGGGCACTTGAGCATCAGGCGTCCCCTGTGTAGGGCACGTTATGAGGGACACAGAGGTGGGAAAATGCTGGCCCTGCCCTGGAGGAGCTCACGGGTAGGGGGGCAGTGCGATGGCATGGAGGAGAGCTTGGCTCTTGGAGTCAGTTGAGACACTTGGGTTCAAATCCTATCCCTGTTGCTTGCCTGTGTATGATCTTTATCAACACCGCTGCGTTTTAGTTTCTTTTTTCAACAGTTGTCATTGGTGAAAGTTACTTTAGTGTGAATTAGAGGTAATAGTACCTTTTGGAGCATGTTTTTGGTAGTCCTCTTAAAACATTAGCTCTCTCTTTTTTTTTTTTTTTTTTTTTTTTTGCTTCTTAGGGCCTTGTCCACGGCATAGGGAAGTTCCAAGGCCAGGGGTCGAATCGGAGCTGTAGCCTCCGTCCTACCCCGCAGCCACAGCAACGTGGGATCTGAGCTGTGTTGCGATCTACATCACAGCTCATGGCAACTCTGGATCCTTAACCCACTGAGCAAGGCCAAGGATCGAACCTTCAACCTCATGGATACTAATTGGGTTTGTTAACCATGGAGCCACGATGGGAACCTCAACACTAGGGGGTTCTCAGTGAGGAATCGGTGACACAGTGCCCTCCTCACGCAGTCCCTAGCTTGGTGGCATCCCATGCTGAGAAATGTAAGCCCAGGACACGTACCCTCCTCTTGTCCATGGCCTCAGTGTGGGGTGGTCAAGGGAGCAGAGGAGGGTTCTGCCCTGGAGGACTGGCAAGTTTGGCAAGCTTGGGGAGGGATTTCTCCAACAACCTGAGGCCTGAAGCTGAGAAGAACTTGGAGGCACCCTTCTTTTCCAGGAGGAAAGACGTGTTGCTCTGGGCGGAAGGGGGTGGCTTCCCAAAGGTCCCAGAGGACAGAACCCTAGGTGGGAGTCCAGTCCCCTTACTCATGGAGTATCTCTTGGGACAGCATCTGTGTTTTGCGTGAGCCTGGACCCCAAGACCAACACCTTGGCAGTGACAGGGGGCGAGGATGACAAAGCCTTCGTGTGGCGGCTCAGCGATGGGGAACTGCTCTTTGAGTGTGCAGGTGAGGGGGTCCGGGGGAGGGGCTTAGGGGGCTGGCCCGCTGCCGTTGTGCATCCAGCAGCCATTTGTTGATCTCCATTTGGCCCAAGGGCCCCAAAGAACAGAGCCCTGTGGGTCTAGGAGAGGGAGGCACAGATGGGCCAAGGGAGTCTAGGAGGAGGCGACACTGGTGAAGGCGTATTGGGCCAGAAAGGAGTGGGTGCGTGTTTCGGGTGGAGATGTGGAATGGACAGAATGGGGAACACGCAGGCCTGTTTGAGTGGGAGACCGGGGAGTGCTGGCTCCTAAAGCAGCTGTGTGTTTGGTTACCGGTTCAGCTGGGACCCATCCTTTTTTTTTTTTTAAATCCCAGTTGGTCCCTTCTGGGGGCCAGATGCCTGGGTCCCGTGTCTCTGGCACCAGACCCTGACGTTCTCTTCTCTCTGCTCACTCTTCCCTGCAGGCCATAAAGACTCTGTGACTTGTGCCGGTTTCAGCCACGACTCTACCCTTGTGGCCACAGGGGACATGAGTGGCCTCTTGAAAGTATGGCAGGTGGACACCAAGGAGGAGGTCTGGTCTTTTGAAGCGGGAGATCTGGAGGTGAGATCTTCAGAGTGGGATTCCGCTCCGTGGGGCCGGGGGCGGGGGTGAGAGCTTGGGGAGTCCCGGCTGCCTTGAGCCGGCTCGGCCAGCTCTGAGCCAGGGCGCTCCCAATGTACAGCAGGAGTGCCAGGCCTGCTCCCTGGGGCATCCTTGCTGACTCTGAGCAGGGAAAGCTCAGTGCGGCTCCGGGGGCCCACTTGTAGGTGAGATAGCATGCGGGGCCTCCTTGCTGAACCCTTCTTTCTGCCCAGTGGATGGAGTGGCACCCGCGGGCACCTGTCCTGCTGGCGGGCACGGCTGACGGCAACACCTGGATGTGGAAGGTCCCGAATGGTGACTGCAAGACCTTCCAGGGCCCCAACTGCCCAGCCACCTGTGGCCGAGTCCTCCCTGATGGTGAGAGCAGCTCTCCTGAGCGAAGAGGGGAAGGTCCCTGCCGCACGCTTCCCTGGCTCCCTCCTGGGCCACCTCTGGCACCCTGCAGGCTGCCCTTAGGAGCCCTGGCCTCCAGGGCCCAGAGCAGACAGCTCCCCTCTTCCCATCCTGGGGCCATGTCTGTCCCCTGCCCCCTTTGTTGTTACCCCACCCCTATTGCCTTGCCTGATGGGTCTGAGTGTATTGTCTGCCCTTCTCTCCATCTGCATCTCTGGCCCTTTAGGGAAGCGAGCTGTGGTCGGCTATGAAGACGGCACCATCAGGATTTGGGACCTGAAGCAAGGAAACGCGATATATGTACTAAAAGGTATTGGGTTTGGAGTTGCTGTCGTGGCTCAGCAGTAACAAACCTGGCTAGAATCCACGAGGACGCGAATTCGATCCCTGGCCTTGTTCAGTGGGTTAAGGATCCAGTATTGCTGTGAGCTGTGATGTAGGTCGCGGACACAGCTCTGATCCTTTGTTGCCATGGCTGTGGTGTAGGCCTGAAGCTACAGCTGCAATTGGACCCCTAGCCTGGGAACTTCCATATGCCACGGGTGTGGCCCTGAAAAGACAAAAAATAAATAAATAAGGGTCTCTGGTGGGGGAAGTGTTAACCTAGGCTTTTGTGGGGAAGAGGCTGAGACCTGGGACAGGGTGAAGTCTGACTTGTCCCCCTGCTTCATCTTAGGGACTGAGGGTCACCAGGGCCCTCTGACCTGTGTGGCCACCAACCAGGATGGCAGCCTGATCCTGACGGGCTCTGTGGACTGCCAGGCCAAGTTGGTCAGTGCCACCACCGGCAAGGTAAGCGGGACCTGGAGCCTGGCTTTAGGGCCTCGTGTTCCTCACGTTTCCTCCCCTTCCTCTCTTCCTTCACTCGCCTCCCTGCCCCACCGCCTTTCTGCTCTGTAGAGGACTGTTTCCAGGCCCTTCTCTGATCCCCTCTTCTGGCTTGTAGGTGGTGGGTGTTTTCAGACCCGAGACCGTGGCCTCCCAGCCCAACCTGGGAGAAGGGGAGGAGAGCGAGTCCAACTCCGTGGAGTCCTTGGGCTTCTGCAGTGTGTGAGTGTGAGCAGGGTCTCGGCCTGGAGGCAAGAGCAGGCGGCTTGGGGGAGGCGGCCTGGGCCAGGGGACCGGGGAGGACCCAAGGACGCTCCGTGAGCCGTCGTGATGCTCTCCTCTGCCCAGGATGCCTCTGGCAGCTGTCGGCTACCTGGATGGGACCTTGGCCATCTATGACCTGTCTACGCAGACCCTCAGGCACCAGTGTCAGCACCAGGTACTGGCAGCCTGGAGCCATGGTCATGGCCATGGGGATGGCCAGGCCTGGCTCCCGTCTGGTCCTTCCCTCAGGCCCATCATCCCTCCCTCCCTCCCTCCTTCCATGAGAGCTGGGAGCAGGTGCCCATCAGCTCTCCCGCCCCTGACCCCGCCTCCCTCTCGTACCCTGTTGCAGTCGGGCATCGTGCAGCTGCTGTGGGAGGCAGGCACCGCCGTGGTTTACACTTGCAGCCTGGACGGCATCGTGCGCCTCTGGGATGCTCGGACCGGCCACCTGCTTACTGACTACCGGGGCCACACGGCTGAGATCCTGGACTTTGCCCTCAGCAAGTAAGTGAGTTGGGCAAGGGCCGGGGTCCCCTGTGCGTATTCGGATGGTGAGGCTGGCACATGGGGCATGGGCCACAGGGCACTTGGGGTGAGTGAGGAGATTCCTCAGGGAAGGTGGGACCCAAGGCCTGGGCTTGCCGGGGAGGCCGGAGCACGGGGAAGCCTGAGGGAGCGGACGTTCACTTCTGTGGCCTAACGTCTCATTCCTGGGCTCGGGCTGGGATTGCTTCCCCATCCAGCCCCTCGTGGGTTGCTGGCTTCCCATGTTCCCTGCCTGCGGGTAGGTCAGCCCGGCCCCAGGCCCCAGGGCTCTCGGCTTGAGGATATGCTGGAGGAGGCCACCCGAGGGCCCCGGGGTGGTGGGCTTGGGGTGGACCTTCTGTCCTCCAGTCGCTTCCACCCGTGCTTTCTGTCCACAGAGATGCCTCCTTGGTGGTGACCACGTCAGGAGACCACAAAGCGAAAGTATTTTGTGTCCAGAGACCTGACCGCTAGTGGCCGCAGCCTCTGCTCTGTGTCTGGTGTGGAGGGGGCGCCGGGAGACCCCCAGCGACCGAGGCGGTAGGGGAGGAGGGAGGAGGAGGGGAGGGGCCTCGGACAACTTTCCAACCCCTTCGAAGTGACTTGCCCGCTCTCTGGCCCTTTCTTCTCTTAAGAGACCCGCCCCGGGGGCCCTTCCTTCCCCCGCCCTCGCCCAGACCTGGCGGATCCCTCGGAAGGGAGGTTTAGCCCTCTTTCTCTTTCACTTCCTTTGCTGGTGTGAGCCACGGGGGTGCGTATTTGTATGTGGGGAGTAGGTCCTTGAAGTTCCCGTTCTTTCCCTTCCCAAGTCTATGGGGGTGGAAAGGAGGAAGAGATACTAGTTCACAGATTTTAAAAATGTAAATAAAATATACTTCCCAGAGACAAGTCTGTGTGGATTTTGTGGTGCTGGACACGAGGGACGAGGAACCCGTGCGGGGCCTGTCAGGCTGAGGCTCCCGCCCCCTCCAGTCTGCTGGATTTCAAGGAGCCTGAGCTCGCCTCCCTGAGGCAGGGCCATCCTCACCTACAGCTGCCTGCCTGTCTGGAGTCGGAATCTCCCTGGGTCCTGCTGGCTCTAGGTTCTTACCGCAGCTGGTCACCTGCCCTGCTCTTGCTGAGATCCGGAATGAGATACCCATACACTGGCGGGGGGAGCTTTATTCAGTCAGTGTGGGGTCAGAGAGGTCTGGCAGGGTCTCTGATCCAGAGGCATGGGGACCAGTGGAGGTGGGCTTGGCGGTTGAGATGGATGGATGCTTCTAGTAAGTGGAGCAGCAGCCCCTCCTCTAGTTCAAGTCAAGGTCCACGCTGCTTTGGCAGCTGGTGTGGTAGGAGGTGCCAGGGCCAGGACTGCCCTGGGGTCTCGCCCGCAGCACCCTGAGCCACCTCCGGGCGGCCGCCCTCCAGGGGGCTGTGTAGCGATGATCACCCAGCCCCATGGCCACGGGCACGGCCGCCGCACTGGCGCTGCCCAGTGAGATGAGGGACAGCAGAGTTCCCGGCCCCAGCGGTGGGCGCTGCTCATAGGCCAGGACGGAGAGGAGCAGGGTGACCACGTAGGGCCCCCAGCACAGCCCGAAGAGCAGTGTGGCTCCGGCCTGTGCCCTGGCCTGCCTCCAGGTGAGGGCCCGGGCCAGGGCCGAGGGTGCACCGCGGCACACGGCCCGCTCCAGCCGGCGGATGTCCTGCAGCTGGCGGTGGGCGGTGACCAGCACACGGGCCGAGAGGAGGGCGGCAGCGCCCACGGCGGGCAGCAGGAGGCCATAGACTTCGAGGTAGAGGTAGGGGGCTGGGAAGACAGTCCGGGAGCTGCAGTTGGCACCCGGGACCCAGTGGTTCCAGCCCAGAGCGGGCAGGCTGGCGAAGAGCAGGGGCCCGGCCCAGGTGAGGATGAGGGCCAGCCGAGTGCTCCCGCGGGGTCGCAGAGGCCGCAGCACTGCCATGTAGCGCTCCCCGTGCACCAGCAGGAGGTTGGCGAGCAGGGAGAGGAAGGAGAAGTTGGGACCCAGGTAGAGGAAGAGGCAGGACCAGTAGCCCCGGCGGCTCTGGTTCCATAGGCCCGGCAGCGTGGGCAGTGCCAGCCCAGTGAGCAGTCCAGCCAGGAGCAGACTCAGGAAGAAGCAGCCGGCAGGCGGGCTGCGCAGGCGGCGGTCCCCAGCGATGCCCAGGGCCAGGAGCAGGTTGGCAGCAACGATGAGGCTCGCCAGGGCCAGGGAGAGGCCCAGGGTCCCTGAAGGAACAGGGCTGGCCACCTCCCTGGTGCTGTTGGGTGTCATCTTGGGCCTGGGATCAGGGGAGGTTTGGAGCAGCAACAGGGGTGCCTGGATGGAAGATGGGGCGGCCAGAGTTAGGGTGGGGCCACAGGTCACTGTCTTCCTGGCATGTCTGCGTGTTAATCCAGAGGTTGCCGACCAGCGGACTAGGGGCTGTATCTTGTTTGCTGATACACATCGTCCCCCCGGTGAATTGCCAATTTAAAGCGACATAAACATTCCTATTTTTGGCTTTTGAGAGATCAGGTCCTGTACGGTAGCAACCACCTGGAGCTGAGTGGTGGCTGCCTTCAGATGGCTCCCCACAGTCCCCCCTCAGCCACTTGGTCCATTTCTCTTATCTGCCTGGCCCGTTCTGGGCAGCTGGGTTTATGTCTTTGTTTAGACTGAAAAGTGGATCCTCTCAGCCCCAAAACATTTTGGCCATGCCTTCCTGCCTGCACCGGGCAAGGCCTCCAAATTTAAGCTCAAAGGATAGGATAGGGTCTGGCTGGTGTGTAGGTTTCTGGCCAGCCAATAGTTGACGGCCCCCTTCAGGCTGGCGGGGCTGGACCAGGGGCTGGGATGGGCAATAAATGAAGAAGTTGGCACCAGTGTGGGAAGAGATGGTGGTTTCCTAAGACTGGGGGGGGGGGGGGAGCTGGCGTCCATCTGAGGCAGGGCTCGTGGAGCACTTGCATTAGTGGTTAGTGCTGATGCCAGGGAAACGGGTGGCAGCGAGGGGGTGCCCTGTGCCCTGCACCTTCCCTCCATCTGCCTTGTCCCTGGTTACAGCTCAGTGAGCAGCCTCCGGGTAGGACTTCCAGCCCATAAACTTGACACATCCGCACCACACTAGCAACAGGGCCTTTCCTGGGAACCGGCGGGTGGTGGGGGGGGAGAGTTGCGAGGGGAGGGAGAGGGGGAGGGTTGGTAGTGACCAGAGATGCCAGTGGCAAGGAGGGCTGAAGTGAGCCCAGGGAGGGAGGAGGGGCCGCTGGGCAGGGCCTGGCTCTGCTCTCCCCGAGTCCTTCCAGCATTATGGGGACAGGGATGGGGGATGGGGACGGGGGAGGGGTCCTGGGCCCTGTGGGAACTCCTGCTTCTGTCAACAGGAAAGCAGCTGCTGTTGCTAGGATTAAAGTCAACAAGGAAAGGATTCCTACCTGCACCCCCATCCAGGTCAGAGGATCAGATGGCCCCATGGCCACCTTGTCCACCGGAGGTGCTGCCCCTTCTAGAGATCCCCAGCCTTCCCCAGGCCCCCCAAGCCAGTTGCCAAGCCGCTGCACCCCTTTCCCCTCCCTCGGCCTGTTTCCTCTTCCTGTCTCCCCAGGGCCCTCCACTCGTTCATCTCGCTCTCTCCAGCAGCCCTTCAGTTTCTGTTCCCCTTCATCCTCGCACTGTCAACTTTATTAAACCCCAGGAGACCTCAGGGTCTGTTACTTCAGACTTGGACTCTGGGGCCATGGGCTGGAGCTCGCAGCCCTCCGCTGGAGTGAGTCTCCCAGCCCACTTCCATCAGAGCCGCACAAAAGGCAGGGATGGCCCCCGGGGGCCACTTCCTCGTGGTGTTATGGGTGCACTGGCTGTGGGACCCGCACACCCCAGAGGCTCTGGTGGCTCGGGTTGGGTGGCACGACCTCTTCAGGAGCTGGGGTGGAGGTGTCCAGGTGTGGCCGGGGCTGGGTGGGGCAAGGGAAGGGGAAGGGCTACTCACATGGCTGTGGGGGCAGGTCTGGCTCGCCCAGCCTGGGCTTTTCCTCTGGGGGTCAGGGGGTGGCCACAGCCATTGCTGCAGGTCGTCTGGCGATGATGTCTGGTGTCCTGATGGGTGAGGGCATGGTGCCTCCACTCTGCGGGGACAGCAGGGCCGGGATTCTTCGCTGCCCAGGCTCTGCCCTCGCCTGGGTTCCTGGAGGGATGGAGCTGAGGCTGGCGGGGCTCAGCCTGGCCCCGCCTCTGGGGGTGGGACCTGGCACACCCTGAGCGGCAGTCCTGGGAGGGCTTCCTCCCCCTTTCTCCAGGGCCCCCTCCTTGTCCTCCCGGACCAGGGTCTCCATCTCCAGCCACTGTCCATGGCTTGCCATCAAGGTGGCAGGTCACCCAGCTTGGAGCCCTCTGGCCTGCTACCGCTCAGCTAATCTGAGAAATGCTTTGCAGTTAATGAACACTATAATGATTTATTCTACCCTCCGTACTTCCTGCCCCAGCTAATATATTTATGTTTTATGAGCCTTAAACCCATGGGGTGGCCAGCCAGCTAATTCTGCTGGGCTGCTGAGGAGGAATGTGTGTCTGATGATGGCAGTGGGGGGGTTGGTGTTTGGAAGCTAAACATACTTTTATTTTATTTATTTTATTTTATTTTTGTATTTCTGTCTTTTTAGGGCTGCATATGGAGGTTCCCAGGCTGGGGGTCTAATTGGAGCTATAGCTGCCGGCCTACGCCAGAGCCACAGCAACTCGGGATCCAAGCCGCATCTTCGACCTACACCACAGCTCACAGAAACGCCAGATCTTTAACCCACTGAGTGAGGCCAGGGATCTAACCCGCATCCTCATGAATGCTAATCAGGTTCACTAACCGCTGAGCCACGAGCGGAACTCCTGAAAGCTGAGCATCTTTACACCCGCCCTTCCTATTACCTGGTAGGGACTTGCGGCTTATAAAGCCAGTCTTACCTTCCACAATCTGGGGTCATCCCACACTTTTCTCAACTATTTTCTTTTTTTTCTTTCTTTTTTTTTTTTTGTCTTTTGTCTTTTGTTGTTGTTGCTGCTATTTCTTGGGCCGCTCCCGCGGCATATGGAGATTCCCAGGCTAGGGGTTGAATCGGAGCTGTAGCCACTGGCCTACGCCAGAGCCACAGCAACGTGGGATCCGAGCCGCGTCTGCAACCTACACCACAGCTCACGGCAACGCCGGATCGTTAACCCACTGAGCAAGGGTAGGGACCGAACCTGCAACCTCATGGTTCCTAGTCGGATTCGTTAACCACTGCGCCACAACGGGAACTCCTCTTTCTTTTTTTTTTTTTTTGGTCTTTTTAGGGCCGAACCTGCAGCATATGGAGGTTCCCAGGCCAGGGGTCCAATCAGAGCTGTAGCCACCGGCCTATGCCACAGCCACAGCAACGCGGGATCTGAGCCTTGTCTGTGACCTACATCACAGCTCACGGCAATGCTGGATCCTTAACCCACTGAGGGAGGCCAGGGATGGAACCCGCAACCTCATGGTTCCTAGTCGGATTGGTTAACCACTGAGCTGCGATGGGGACTCCTCCTCAACTATTTTGTGAGTCAACTTCTGGGCCATGAGACACAAATGGCTCTGGGGGGTGTGACTTTGAGCAAGCTACCTCTGGACCTCAATTTTCTCACCTGTAAAATGGGAATGAAGAAAACCACCCTGTCAGGGTGGTTGTGGGGATATCATGGGGTAACATATGTAACTGCATTTATCCCAGTGCTTGACACCTAGTGGGGGGAGGGGTCTCAACAAGTGACTCCTTTCCTTCCTCCTCCATGGTGATAAAGAGGCATGAGCCAGTACTGGAGTCAGAAGGACCGGGTTTGAATCACAGAATCCTGGTTGGATCCTATTTATTTGGCTGGGTAAACTTAGGTCAATTATTTATTTTATTTTATTTTTTGTCTTTTTGCCATTTCTTGGGCTGCTCCCATGGCATATGGAGGTTCCCAGGCTAGGGGTCTAATCGGAGCTGTAGCTGCCAGCCTACACCACAGCCACAGCAACGTGGGATCCGAGCCGCTTCTGCGACCTACATCACAGCTCACGGCAACGCCGGATCATTAACCCATTGAGCAAGGGCAGGGATTGAACCCGCAACCTCATGGTTCCTAGTCAGATTCGTTAACCACTGCGCCACGATGGGAACTCCAAAACTTAGGTCAATTATTAAAGTTCTCTCTCTCTTATTTTTTTTTTTCTGTCTTTGTCTTTCTAGGACCGCATCAGCAGCACATGGAGGTTCCCAGGCTAGGGGTTGAATCGGAGCTGCAGCTGCCAGCCTATGCCACAGCCACAGCAACGTGGGATCCGAGCCTCGTCTGGGACCTACACCACAGCTCACAGCAACGCCGGATCCTTAACCCGCTGAGCAAGGCCAAGGATGGAACCTGCGTTCTCATGGATGCTAGTTGGATTCGTTAACCACTAAGCCACGATGGGAAGTCCTATTAAAATTCTCTTGCCTTAGTTTCCTCATCTGTGAAATGGGGCTTGTACTGTACTCACCTATTGTGAGACTAAATGAGAAAATGTATGATGAGGACTTGGGTCAGGGCTTGGCAGGTAAGAAACAGGGGTTTCCAGCCTTCTCTGCATGTCCCTTCCTTCCAGTCACCTGCCCCCTCTAAGAATTCCATTGAGAAAGGCAGATGGAGAGGCTGTGAAAAGCAAGAGGGGAATGACATTTTGCACAGGGAAAGGAAGGAAACCAGATAGAGTGAGAGGAAGGGCAAGTTCAAGGCTATGAAGCCCTGATTCCATCTTTTTTTTTTTTTTTTTTTTTTTTTTAATGGATGAGTTTTATTTCTTATATATTTTTTTTCTTTTTTATTGTTGTTGTTATTGTTGTTGTTGTTGCTATTTCTTGGGCCGCTCCCTCGGCATTATTGTTGTTGTTGTTGTTGTTGTTGCTATTTCTTGGGCCGCTCCCGCGGCATATGGAGGTTCCCAGGCTAGGGGTTGAATCGGAGCTGTAGCCACCGGCCTACGCCAGAGCCACAGCAACGCGGGATCCGAGCCGCGTCTGCAACCTACACCACAGCTCACGGCAACGCCGGATCGTTAACCCACTGAGCGAGGGCAGGGACCGAACCCGCAACCTCATGGTTCCTAGTCGGATTCGTTAACCACTGCGCCACGACGGGAACTCCCCTGATTCCATCTTGTATCAAGTTTGGCTCTGGGGTGAGGGAGAGAAGCAGTTACACGCCCTTGAGGCCTGAAAAGAGAGGGAACAGTTTCAAACTGCAGCAAGAAAACTGGAGGTGAGACATTAAGAAAAACCTCCTGGTCCAAGAGGCAAAGCAACGGGACTTCTGTGCTCGCTGGGGGAGACCCAGGCCTGAGGGCTGGAGGCCTGAGAGGCCCAGCTCTGCCAACCCTGCACAGCAGTCAGGGCTCCTGGAGACAAGGACCTCTGTTGGGCCAAACAGTGGAAAGAGGAAAGCATCCAGCCTCCAGCCCATCCTCCAGGGAGCTGGTGGGCGGGAGGGTGCTGTGTTCCAGCAGACGGCCCTCGGCCCATGCTATCTGGTCGGGCAGAAGTCAGAGGCTCTGGGAGAGTTCAGCCTGGGGTCTGGCAGAAGTGGGAGTGGGCCTCCTTGGATATCAGATCGCCAGGAATAAACAGACCTCCTCTTGTTCCCAGCCCTGGCCTCTCCATGGCAGGATCCAGGATGTCTGTGTTTCTTCTTCACAGCTCTGTCTAAACACTGCGTGTGGGATGACATGTAAAGAGGACAACTAAGGGAGCAGGAGCCGGGGAGCCTGGTTCCGTCCGCTGCTTGGCCCTGTTTCCTCCTTACTAGATCATCCAGTTCCTCTGTGTCTCATCGATCCCTGGTACCGACTCAGCCTTCTCCCCTTTGCCCATTTCAGATGCTCCATCCCGCTGATCCTGCAGACCTGGGTGGCCTCCTTGAGCTGTTCAATGTTCCCCCTAGGCAACAGCAGATGAGCCTTTGGGAGCCTCTGAAGGGCTCTGGACAAAATCCTGTGACCATCCTGGCCAGGGTCCTGGCTTCAGGAAGTCCTAAGTCAGTTATATGGGCAGAAGAAACCCTGGTCCTTCCTGTTAAACCACAGATTGTCGGAGTTCCTGTCGTGGCGCAGTGGTTAATGAATCCGACTAGGAACCATGAGGTTGCGGGTTTGATCCCTGGCCTTGCTCAGTGGGTTGGGGATCTGGCATTGCCATGAGCTGTGGTGTGGGTTGCAGATGCAGCTTGGATCCTGCGTTGCTGTGGCTCTGGGGTAGGCCGGTGGCTACATGTCCGATTAGACCCCTAGCCTGGGAACCTCCATATGCTGCAGGAGCGGCTTGAGAAAAGGCAAAAAGATAATAAATAAATAAATAAAGAAAGAAACACAGATTGTCCAGGTCTCCCCAGGAGTCCCAGAAATTGTGGTGCTTTTAGCCATCCCCAGAAGGGGGCAGCATTGCTTGAACTCAAAATAGCCCCAGGCGCCAATCCAGGCGCCTCTGTAAATGCTGGGAAGAGGGTCCATCAGGACTACTTTGTTTGTTTTTTAAAGTAGATTTTATTTTTATCTTTTTTATGGCCACAGCCAGATTCTCAACCCGCTGCGCCATTCCCAATGAGGCGGAAGGGAGTTGCTGAGCATCAACTCTGGGCAGGAGGGCTGAGGAGCAGCTAATGTGACTTCCATTTCCCAGCTTCAACTTCCCGCCCCCTGGGCCCACTCCCACTTCCTGCTATGGTCTGCATTCCCACTAAGCTCCTCGTTCTTAACTCGCCCAGGTCCCGCTTTATCCAAACTTGGAGAATCCCTTCAACACCAGCCTTCCCTCTCCAATCCCCTGCAGTTTGCGGGCCATTAAGCAGTGAAAAACACCAGCTCTTTTGGGGGAGGACCCAGAAGACTCCAAGACACAATGACCTTGGTTTATGCTGGACTTGGCTTCCTCAGCAGTCCTGCCACTTCCGATCCCCTCAAGAGTGTAGGAATGTAACTAAGATTTATTAGATGGCATTATCAATTATAATTATAGGCATTATAAATGTCTACAATATGACAGGCGCGTACTTATCTGCTCTGTATCCTAAGAGCCCTGTGAGATAGGTGGTGGCATCTCCAAATGAAGACAAGGCCATTGGAGCTCTGATTAAACCTCTCCAGAGTGTATCCAAGGACACCTCTACCTCTCAGACATGAACCTTAGGGCAGGGGAGCCAATTAGCAGCGATTAAGACCAGATCCCCCTTTCCACAGCCCTCAGCCCCTCAGGGTGCTGACCCTCATGTTGAGACTTCCTCCTGCAATTCTATGTACTCTGGCTGAAGTTAGTGTGGGTCTTTGTCCAGAAAGGGGATGGAGAGTCCTTGAGATGAGAGCTAAGTGGGCCCGGGAAAAGGCACGGACAAAGGAGCATGTCTGGAGGGGGCATTTCACCAGCATGGGTTTTTACGTCATCTTGGAATTAAGACAATTCCTTACGAGTTACTGCTGCAAAAAATACATAGTGCCTCTTTGTTTTCTAACTTCATATTTTCTTTTCTGTTTTTTGCCTTTTTAGGGCCGCACAGCACATGGAGGTTCCCAGGCTTAGAGGACCTACGCCACAGCCACACCAGATCTGGGTCTCCTCTGCGACCTACACCACAGCTCACAGCAATGCCAGATCCTTAACCCACTGAGCGAGGCCAGGGATCCAACCTGCATCCTCACGGATCCGAGTTAGATTTGTTTCCGCTGAGCCACGGTGGGAACTCCATAACTTCATGTTTTTTAAGCAACTTTGGTTTCGTCATTTATGGCACTTTTCAGAAATCTGATCCCCACTATTGGCAAAATACAGTGAGTTCCAACTGACCAAGGAGTTATGTCCTACAGTCCGGAGGAGAGCAAAACCAGCTTCCAGCCCAAATTAGCTTTAAATAGCTCCTGGGCCACAGAACGCATACGTCACCATCTCTAGTACATCTAATTTAGTCTGGTTTTCCATCCACCAAAAGTAGGTGATGAAGGGCTACGTCCCAGGAAAACTGGGCAGACTTGGTGTGGTGAATTCTCTCCCCTGGAGGCCAAGGTCAGCCCCCTCAGCCCGCAGGCAGCTCTTTCCAGGGCATGTCTGTTGAGGGGATGGGAAGTAGCTGTGTCCTGAACTCTCCAAGAGCTTGTTTTAACAGAGTACGATGAAGCCTGGATGAGTACGTGACCTGTTGCTTTTATCCTGATGCGACTAATATCCATGAGGATGCGGGTTTGATCCCTGGCCTCACTCGGTGGGTTGATCTGGCGTTGCCATGAGCTGTGGTGTAGGCTGCAGACATGGCTCCGATCCCATGTTGCTGTGGCTGTGGTGTAGGCTGGCAGCTGCATCTCTGATTTGACCCCTAGCCTGGGAACTTCCATATGCCACTGTAAAGCAACAACAAAAAACGTTTTAACAGTCTAATCAATATGTGTCTTTAACTAAAGATGTATTTCTTTTTTTTTCAACAAAGCAACATTTCTGTTGTGATTTTTTCTTTATCACAACAAAAGACGTATTTCAAAATCAGTACTTACCCTTAATAGGTATGAGGCACTCTGATTAGTCTTTACTCTATTTAGTTACACATGTGACTTCAATGCACAGAAAACAGCACACACACACACACAAACACACATACAGGAGTGCATTTGAAGGTGGAGAAACCTGAGCAAGGTTGGGACTGTTTCAAGGTCAACTTCCTGGCTGTGACACTGTACTACAGTTTTGCAAGATATTACCACTGGGGGAAGGGTACACAGGATTTCTGCATCATTTCTTAAGAGCTGCAGTAAACCTACAATTATCTCAACATCTGAGGAAATAAAAATGTCAGGAGACTTCATTAACAGGTCACAAATCAGTCTGAAACACACTGAGGTTGATGGAGACAAATTACAAGGGAAAGAAAGCAGGTAGAACCCACTAGGGTCACCCTCAACCATTTCAGGTGCCCCTGAAGTTCTCCTAACTCTTTACCAGGCAAGCCTCCTGAACCAACTGTATTGCAAGGATCAGTGGGGGCAGCATATCTTGCTAGGCTCTGTCCTGTTTATGAGGTGAGCTTCTCTTGCAAAGTGCATTTTGCGTAGTGCCAGTGTTTCGGGCTATTGTGTGAGGAAGGAACTGCAGCCAGTTGTGTGCGTTAGACCTAAATTTTCTGCAGAAACATAAACACCGTGGAACACATTTGGGGAAATGCTAAACATTACTCATGATAAAAGAATAAGCCAGAAAACACTTTATTATTTTTTTCCCTTTTTAGGGCCACAGTGGCAGCACATGGAGGTTCCCAGGCTAGGGGTCCAATTGGAGCTACAGCTGCAGGCCAACGCCAGAGCCATAGCTATGCAGGATCCGAGCCACATCTGCAACCTACACCACAGCTCACGGCAACGCCAGATCCTTAACCCACTGAGCGAGGCCAGGGATCGAACCCAAAACCTCATGGTTCCTAGTCAGATTTGTTCTGCTGCGCCACAATGGGAACTCCCATAGAACACTTTAAAAGCGCGTATCACTGTCCTGGGAGCTTCTCAGTCACAGCTGGACAGACTTAGCAAACCAAGCTCTAATGTGAGCATGTTCAAGTTTACTCAGAAATGCCAACTAAGAGCTCACAGCAAGCCATTCTTTCTATGGGGAGGCTGGTGGGGGTGGGGCGGGGTAGGGGGTGTCCTGAACCTCAGCTTTTCTGGTGCAGGTTTGCAGACTCACAGTCTAGAAACCCAGTGAATTCTCATGTAAGATAGAAAGATTTTCTTTATTAATGACCCCAACCGTATTTCTTTAGATACAGGAGTTTTGAACTCAAATACTTAGGAGAAAACAAGTTAAGATTGCATTAACCTGCAACTCATTACCAGTAACATATTGCAAAGCAAAACAGCTTGGAAAAGAGGGGGGAGGGTAGGGGGAGTGAGGGAGGGAAGATAAAGAAAAGGAATTAAGTTGATCAAGTGGAATTCCTTTTTTTCCTCTTAATTCTTGGGAACCATGAAGTCCTTGCAAGCACAGCTCGTTTTTGCAGATTATTTTCCAAACGTGTACAAAATGGAACCAAAACGGAGAATCCCTTAAGAACCTGAAGAGGTGCAACATTAAAAGCTACGATTATCCAGTAGCAAGTCTTCCAGCCTTCAGCCGCCGGTCGCTTCCTCTTCCCGTTCCCAAGAGTTAGCGGGATGAAAACGTCTTCCCCCTGCGAAAGCAGACAGGAAGTGTGAACACCAGTCTCTGCTCACCCTTCCTTCCACCCCACACTTGGGCTGGGGATGGGATCCTGAAGAGACAGCAAACACGAGGGCGCAGAAGTTCCTCAGGCAGAGGCATGTAGGAACTGCAGGCACAGGCTAAGATCCAGCTTTCACTGCAACGGACCATCAGCTCTTCCTCCCTACTGAATACCTAAGGGTACCAGGTGCTGGCTGTGCTAAGCCCAAGGAGGACAGTAAATGCACTCAGCTAGACAGGAGAGTCACTTGCTCAGAGCGTCTGGGTGCCTAGATCTACTCGGTTTCAGACTGGGCTCAACCTTCTTCCCAGTCAAGAATTCCAGGTCCTTCTATACAGCTGATACCTTTCTGGGCTAGTGGACAGCAGTTCCTTAGATCTTTCACCACAAAGTAGGATGTTCAAAGAAGCAACCCTCCAAGCCTCTAAGGTTCTCAGTGCTCCATGTTGTACGTGGTAACTGTGCTCAATAACAGGATGCTTGCCTGACTTTGGGCTCCTGAGTTGTGGTGTCTTGTCCCACCCAGCATTTCCCCAAAAGGGCCAACTCTGAGAACAGGCTTGTTCCAAAGACGGAGGGTGTGCCTTTGGTAAAGAAGCCTCTGGGAACGTGAGCTGGTTTTCAGGGTGTCTGCTCCCCCGTCTCCTTTCTGGGGCCCACCTCTGCCAAAGAGAGGTCAGAGGACAGAAAAGGGCACAGTGTTCTCCCTAGGTGTCAGGGAGGAGGGCTATGGTGATCTGCTCACTCCAAGGACTCATATTCTCCTATCTCCCATCCATGGCACTCGCCTTGCACTGACCCCCGAGACCACCTGCTGGCTGCGGAACAGGGCAGAGGAGAAGCCCACTGGCAGGCAATGGCAGTGGCTGCCGGGTGGGCTCTTCTCCTGAATGGACGGGCGGTTACAGGGCTGAAGGGGACATGGACAGCCCGTGATTACGGATGATGGCCAGCCTTCCTGTGCAGAGGGAGACAGGCTGGCCAGGTCAGGCTGCCTTCTGCTGTAGCTGGCTGCTGGCTGACTTCCAAGCCTCTACTGAATGGCCTGCCTCTCCACTGGGCCCTGAAAATGGCATTAAATTAGCTGCCTCACACTCAATGTCACCAGAGTGGTATGGGTGAGAGACGCAAGCGTGGAAAGGGGAATCTGAAAACCCCAAGGAGGCAAGGTCCTGCAGGGGCAGCCAAGAGCATGTGTCACCCAGGGCACACACCGTCCCCTGCCTCCCTATCTTGGGAGGTCCACACATTATAGGCTATGCCACGAAGCTGCACAGTAGAAGGAATGATGCTGCCACTGCGTTGCCATGGCTCGTGGACACCTCTCTCTAAGCAGAGGCTCAAGTTATGGGCTGAACATGCCATTGGCTCTGGGCAGGGGTCAGTGTTGCTACAGAGAAAGGTCTCTGGTACCAACTTCCTAAGGAGAAAGAGGCAGTCTCTAAAGCCCAAAGAAGGTGACTTAAATGTCTAATGTTTCTGAGATTGAAAACCCTCTGCTCAAGCAACCAAGAGTCAGATAACTCGCCCATCTTGTTCGATGGCAGAGAAACTAGCTTGGCAGGAGAGGCCTCACAGGCCAGGGGAGGGGCCATAAGCCCTAGGCACACCACATCCACCAAAGGTTCCCTGAGTGCTGGCAAGTGCACTGCTGTGAGGGGTCAAGGGAGGCTTAGTTCACTTCAAGGCTTTTAATTCAATGGGCACCAAAGATAGCAGTTCAGCACCTATTACTCTATCTGGAGAACAGGACTGTCTAACTTCACCAGAGGGAGACCCAAGATCTGGCACCTGGCACAGACCTAAATCCCAGGCCCTAGGAGTTCCCGTCATGGCTCAGTGGTAACGAATCTGACTAGGAACCATGAGGTTGAGGGTTCAATCCCTGGCCTTGCTCAGTGGGTTAAGGATCCAGTATTGCCGTGAGCTGTGGTGCAGGTTGCAGATGCAGCTCGGATCTGGCAATGCTATGGCTGTGGTGTAGGCCGACAGCTACAGCTCTGAATGGATCCCTAGCCTGGGAACATCCATATGCCACGGGAGTGGCCCTAGAAAAAAAAGGCAAAAAAAAAAAAAAAAAAAAAAAAAAAATCCAGGCCCTAGATCACATGGGCCTCCCCCATGCAAAACCTCACAGCCTTTAGAGCTCCCCTCATCACCTCCATCCGTGATAAAGGCAACTTTCTGTCCATGAAAAATTCCTGCCAAGGACTTCTGTCGTGGCTCAGTGCTTAGCGAACCTGATTAGCATCCATGAGGACGAAGAATCGATCCCTGGCCTTGCTCAGTGAGTGGGTTAAGGATCCAGTGCTGCCATGAGCTGTGATGTAGATCGCAGACACGGCTTGGATCCTGAGCTGCTGTGCTACAGTTCCGATTTGACCCCTAGCCTGGGAACCTCCATATGTTGTAGGTGCAGCCCTAAAAGACAAAAAAACAAAAATGAAAACAAAAACCCTTCCAAGAAATACCAAGAAAAAGAACACCTCTCAACTCAGGCCCAACGAAAACGCAGGTTATCTTGGTAAAAAGGTCCCCCTGTGTTTTTCTTAGCTGCCATTCTCCTTGCTCACAAAGATATGGAAACAAGGAAACCCATTCAGAAGTGAAAACCTGTTCGTCCCCTCTTCAGTCGGCCAGGAGCTACAGGCCCAACCCTGCCTACCTCCCACACAGCTCCTGCCCAGACACCTGGGCCACTGACACCCGCTACCTCCTGCTGGGAGAGCTGAGGAAGGAAGGTGGTCCCGCTGGAGGATGGCATTACTCACGTGATTGTTTTCATTTCTTTTTTCTCGGCATCTGGGCGTGCACGGTTCAGCACCTTGAGGAAGTCAGATGTTTTTGCCCGCATACGTGTGTGAATATAGGCCTGGGGGCAAACACAACAGTTTACTGAAGCAGAATCATGTTCTAGAAAGAGCTTTTCTCTCATTGGCAGAAATTATCAGGAAGGTCTGGGAACATCCACCCTGGGGGCTGACACAGGACCATGCAAGGAAGCATATATTCATCTCTCTGCTACGGGAGGGGAGGAAGGAGAGATGAAGAAAGGTATCTTTTTTTTTTTTTCTTTTTAGGGCCACACCTATGGCACCTGAAGTTCCCAGGTCAGGGGTCAAACTGGAGCTACAGCTGCCAGACTACACCACGGCGACAGCAGTGCCAGATATGAACCTCATCTGTGGCGTATACCACAGCTCATGGCAATGCAGGATCCTTAACCCACTGAGAGAGGCCAGGGATTGAACCTGAAACCTCATGGAAATAGTCGGCTTCATTACTGCTGGGCGACAACGGAAACTCCAACAGATTTCCCAAAGCCTCTTGAAACACCTATGTAGAACTCACAGCAGCAGCCCAGACTACAGAGATGACTTTTTACATTATCAGCTCTGGTGGAGACAATGACCAGAACAAAGGCGCCGAGGTGCTGTGGGAGCTCTCACTCACCTTCGAGCACTTGATGTGGTAGTGCAGGTAGTCCCGGAACGTGTGGATCAGGTTGATGGTATTGTCCCGAGCACTGGCATTGGTGTGGCGAGGGAACAGCACTGGGTGGGGCACAGACAAGGCAACAGCGTCTAACACCAACGCCAAAGGGCAGGAAGACCAGGAACCTATAGTCTCTCCCCGCTTAAGGACCATCTACTCGTTTCCCGGTGCCCAAGCTGTCAGGGTTTGCTCCTTGAGATGAGGGAGGGATAACCTCACAACCAGGCAGCTGGCAGGGAGTACCAATGAGGCCGTGGCCGGAAACCAGGGCTCCCAGGGACAGGGCTTGGTTGGTGCTGGTGTTTGCGGCAGGCCTGGAGCCTGGGGCTGTGTGTGTTCTAAAGTCTACTCTGTCTGCCACACACCTACTAGCTCCCGCCTCTGCAGCTCAGAGTCTCTTGGAAGACGACACTACCGGCTAGCTGCATGGACCATGGAGTAGTCAGGATTGGAGAACCAAGCCTGCCTGTCTTCCTGGGTCCTTGGTGCTGAAGCAGAGTAAAAACCTTCACAGAAACTAGGTCTCAGGGATGATCACGTAGCCTCTGGTGAAAGCAATACATGAAGGGAGAAGGATCTGAGCTCTCCGTGATGAGGGTGGGCAGGAGACGCTGCTTGGGCTGGGGGCTGAGAAAAGCCCCTCCCGCCACCCCAACCCCCCAAAGTTCTATGTAGTCACTCAGCCCCGCACCTAAGCAGACCTTCACCCCTGCCCTCTGGCTTCTTGGAATCCCTTCTATTTTCTGCACCTACTCTACTCAGTGGTCTCACCATCAGCAAAATCCTTGAGCACAGTTTTGCTGAAATGGAAAGGAATGCCTCCTAAGAAAGGATGGGACCCCTATGTGAACCACCCTGAAGAGAAAAGAGCACCAGACTAGGATATAACTACACTGTGGAGGTTCTGAGATGCTAATGACTGTAAATTCACCATCAGTGTATGTACCATAAAGAGATGCTGCCAATTAAACTGCGACAGGCTGTGAACTATAAGCTGTGTCCCACCGTCCAAGGGAGTAATGGGAAAAAAATATGTAGCTTAGATTTAATGAAATTTGGTAAATCAATCTGCTCATCTCTGATAAACTTGATGCACCTTCAGCACAGAGGTGAACTAAAGAAAACGTCACAGAAGGAGACATTTTAGTGGCCTCAGGTGCAGCGTGTGAAGGTGCTGAGATTCTAGCCTGTCAGTTATCCTGATGAGCCAGCTCGCTAAGCTGGGGCAACCGTAAGAGAAGATGTGACTCTTACAGGGAAAGTGGAGCAAGTGAATCAGGGCTGGAGATCTGGCCTAATGAGCAAAAACCACAAGAAATGCCAAAAGACAGAGTTCCCATCCAGCTGCTGAGCAATGCTCAGCCCTAACTCCTCACACTGGACATCGCTACCTCCTTTTCCAACTTAGGATCTAAGAAAAACAGGGAGAAAAGGACAATACTTACTGTGTAAAAATAGCACACAAACTGTGTTTGTGTTCCGTGACTCACCTGCTACAGTCACGGCAATAGGTACACTTTGGTATGCCTGGCCCCCCCTCACCCCTTCAGCTGCAGTATAAAGGCACCAAGGTGCAAGCCCGCCACTCACCGAAGGTAATGTAGCCGATGTTGTCGCCCACGGCGGCATCAGTGTCTTTTAGCTCCAGAGGCGGTTCCCTGTGGCTAAAAAGGACCTGTGGGGCTGTGTGGCTGGCTCTGCGGCCTTCTTTGAACTCCTGCCAGGATGAAGCAAAAAGGAACCAGAAGAGAATGGGGTGTGAGATGAATAGCAACTTAGGCTTTGGGGTTCGCCCTATGGGTATGACTGCTGAGCCCTCTGAGCAGTAGAAGCTAAAAAGAAACCACACTTAATGGGAAATATTACAACTGCGGGCTGCCACCCATGCACTTCAGACTCCAAGAGGAGAGATAACATAGTACTCAATCTTCACTAAGTGAGGAAAAGGACCGTTAATCCCCATCCTTTTCTCTTGTTTTGTCTTTGTTTCGGAAGAACAGAGGTGATAAACACTTTGGAGACCACAGACAGCAAACTGCAAAGCACTGGGAGAACCAGATTACCTTCAGGATAAGGACTATTGCTTATTGGTTTCTTTCTTTTTTTTTTTTTTTGTCTTTTGTCTTTTTGTCTTTTGTTGTTGTTGTTGCTATTTCTTGGGCCGCTCCCGCGGCATATGGAGGTTCCCAGGCTAGGGGTTGAATTGGAGCTGTAGCCACCGGCCTACGCCAGAGCCACAGCAACGCGGGATCCGAGCCGCGTCTGCAACCTACACCACAGCTCACGGCAACGCCGGATCGTTAACCCACTGAGCAAGGGCAGGGACCGAACCCGCAACCTCATGGTTCCTAGTCGGATTCGTTAACCACTGCGCCACGACGGGAACTCCCGGTTTCTTTTGATTTAATGTGAAAAGGGTTCTATTTTTCAGGAAATCTTTAAAATTTCAGAGTGAGTGAAACCCAGGCTTTAGCATGGTTAAGACTTCAAGTTGAAACTTTTAACTCATTTAATCTTTGCACACAAAGCCCCTTATGAGCTGACCAATTTTTGTCACTCCTCTCATCCCACCTCCACTTTGTTCAGTTTCATGAATACCATGCTTGCTCTGGGCTCTAAGCATTTGCTCGCATCTTGCTTCACTGAGGTAGCTTAGACCCTGTTACTGCTTAGAATTCATCAATCAGAACTGGAGACCAAATTGAAGCCCTTCCTGAGGGCAGAAGACAGACAACAGTGTATACCCTCACCAAATTACAGAAAAATGCCCCAGGATGTAAAAACCAGGCCACTCCCAGTGTTCCAATCTCCAAATCTCAAGCTTTCCCAATCCATACATTCCTATGTATGCAGACAAGTGACACAAGGCAACCCTGTCTCAACCCAGCTCTGCAAGTACAGAACTAGATTTGCCAGCAATGCCAGTAGAACCGGATGATTCGGAGTGATGGCAGAAGGACGGAACCAAGGGCTTTCCAAGGTCTCCAAGTTTTAAGAGTACTGAGAGCATGCCACACAGCTGTTTGGTCTGCAGTGCTCTTCTACTGCTGCTCAGACAAGACCTCTTCTATAACACCTTCTCCAGGAGCCTGAGGGCAGCTGGCAGTTTTCCCATTGGGGTTCTCATGTCTTTTCTACAAACCTCTACCGCAATACTTTACTATTTGTTAATGCATCTGGTGTCCCTACCAGGTTGAGTTTCTCAAGCCAAGGATCCTGCTTTTATTCATCTCGGTATCTAGTCCTCTGCCCTTCAGAGAGGCTGCTAGCACATGGCTTGCCGAATGAAAGAAAGCACCTCTACCCTAGCTGACTTAGGAAGGGTAGGGACTATTTTTCCATTTGCTGGTCAAAGAATACACACTCATCAGCAAGCTCTCAAGGGGCAAAGGAAGGATGAGACATGAGAAGGTCGAATGCTCAGGAGTCTGGAATCTTACCTGTTTCACCACCCTGCCGCCTTCTGAGCCCACTGTGTGGCTTCTAAAGGTTGGTGGGAAACAGATTAACATCACTGGGTTAAGGTTAGCTCCCTTTTGAATTTTGCTCCCCAAAGGAAAAAATATTTGGAGAGGTAGCAATGGAGCCAAGATCATTCAAAACGGAAATTCTTTTTTTTTTTTTGTTGTTGTTGTTGCTATTTCTTGGGCCGCTCCCGCGGCATATGGAGGTTCCCAGGCTAGGGGTTGAATCGGAGCTGTAGCCACCGGCCTACGCCAGAGCCACAGCAACGCGGGATCCGAGCCGCGTCTGCGACCTACACCACAGCTCACGGCAACGCCGGATCGTTAACCCACTGAGCAAGGGGCAGGGACCGAACCCGCAACCTCATGGTTCCTAGTCGGATTCGTTAACCACTGCGCCACGACGGGAACTCCCAAAACGGAAATTCTTAAAGCAGAAAAGCTTCTGAGATTGCCCTTCTCTGGAAAATACCTTTCATTCTAAAGTGGGGTGGGAGGTTTTCTAACTTCTATCAGTTTTCCTCTTTAGCCCTGGGGAAGAAAACAGAACAGATAGTAACTGTCTGCCAGCATTTTCTTGTGTTTAGTAAGCTCCTTGAAGGCTCCAGTTCCTTGGTACATGTGATGTTCACAACCAGATGGGGTATTTGTAAACCTGTGGTGTCTTGGCAGCATTTCATCAGTTCTGTATATGGAAAGTGATACAGTTCAGATTTGGTGAACAATATGCTTCTGATTCTGGGCTATCCTTTAGGCAATCTCATGTCTTTGCTTCTCCTTGGTTTCCTCTTACATGGCACTGAAAAGCCAACCAACCCACCAGCCCAGCAGCCCTCTGTTTTCCTTAGTGTCTCTGTCATATACATATTAGCAACACTGCCTCTTTCTTCTCCCTCCAGCTAGCCATCTTTACAATGCTCTGTCAATTTCTGCTACAAAGGGACCCAGTAATACACACATATACATTCTTTTTCTCATATTATCCTCCATCATGTTCCATCACAAGCAGGATGTCTTTTCAGCATCACAATACTATTTCTCTCTTCCAGCAAAGCAAAATTTACCACAGAAGTTCAGGATAAACCCAAATGTATACAGACATTTAGTATATGATAAAGGTAGTAGCATCTCAAATCAGTAGTGTAAACATGGGCTTTTAAATAACTGATTGCTACTGGGACCATAGGGTAGCCACTTAGAAAAAAACATGAATCCATCTTTCATATCATATACCAAGAGAAACCCCAAACAGATAATAAGATTTATGTGTAAAATATGAAACTATAAAAGCACCAGGAAAATCATACAGGTAAATTTCTTTATAACCTTGCAGGAGGGAAGGAGTTTCTAACTAAGACTCAAAATCTAAAAGCCATACAAGGGAGTTCCCATTGTGGCTCAGCGGAAATGAAGCGGACTAGCATCTGTGAGGATGCAGGTTCCATCCCTGGCCTCGCACGGTGGGTTAAGGATCTGGTATTGCTGTGGCTGTGGCTGGCAGCTAAAGCTCCGATTTGATCCCTAGCCTGGGAACCTCCATATGCTGCAAGTGTGGCCCTAAAAAGCTGAAAAAAAAAAAAAAAAAAGAAAAAAAAAAAGAAAAAAAATCTAATAATACAAGAAAAAAAAAATTCCTGTTCACCATACACTAATCTCCGAAAGGGTAAATACTGTCCCTACTCCTTTTTAAGAAATAAAGCACTGAAACGATGACATCTACTAGATTTTCTCTAGAGCTCAGCTTAAAAGCGACAAAGATAATGCCCCAAGGCTGAGCACTAGGACACTCATGTGTGTGGGGAATGGAAATTGTCTTTTTCCTGAAGGCAGTAAGGATTCCTCAGAGTCTGCCTACCAAATGGTCAAAGCAAGGATCATGGGTTCTGACCAGGCTGGAGGTGTACACTGACATGGGAAAACCAAGACCCACGGCAATCAGACTGGTGACCATAAGGAACGTCAGATGGTGTCCCCGAGCCCAACATTCTGTGCTAGGCATCCACTGTTCTCCTTTCTCCTAGAAGGAGGCCCAGGACAATGCTCAGATGATTTATTTTGGAGAGAAAATCCAGCAAAATAAGTCCAGGTTTCTACAATCATTTGAAATAAATTACTCCAGCCTTTGAGTTTGGAGAAGGAGGCAAGGCAGATGGCTTCCCGAGCACAGCATTTTCACGTGGTGCCAGGCCTGTCACTCACTGGAGACACTGTCAGTGCAAAAATGAAGACTTTCTTTTCCCTTTTGTTTATTTATTTTTAATTGACTACTATTATTATTTATGGCCACACCCTCAGTATATGCAAGTTCTTGGGCCAAGAATTAAATCCAAGCCTTAGCTGCAACATGTGCTGCAGGTGTGGCAATGCTGGATCCTTTAACCCACTGTGCCAGGCCGGAGATCAAATCCACGTCTCCAGCTGTAGCTGCATTCTTAACCCACTGTCCACAGTGGGAACTCCCTCTTTTCCCTTTTTAGACAAGGCCTTACCACATGCACCTTGAGGGAGAACTTAAATGCATGTGCAAAAAGAATATGCAAAATTCTCCTAAGGAGCAAATCTCCAGTACACGCTCCAAGATAAGATCTGTTTAAAGTACAAACATAAGTTAAGACGTTGCCTGGAATAAAATGGAACAAGACTGGTAAAAAACCAGCCAAATCTAAATATATACTTCATAGCTTTTAAAATTAGCTCGTCAGTCTGGATTTATCCCAATTTCTGAGCTACTGCATTTAATTCCCCTGTCGATTCTGCCTAAAAACATACGAAATGCCTGTCTGAGGCTTACATTTAGTACCCAAGATGTACATATCTATATTCTATATACATGTATATACACACACACACACACAAGCTCTCTCTCTCTCTCTGGTAAGTTTAATACTCTCAAATGCTGTATCAATATTCTAACTTTTCTGCACAAAGACGTACAAAATTAGAGTTTCTGGTTAATTTGCCGAGACGCAAAAAGCAACTATAGTTGGATCAAAATGAAGAAGTTACTTTTAAAGATTCCCTCAGCCACTCAGAATGGCTACATATAAAGTAACCTCACTGTATTTAAGCAAAACTATCTTTCAACTCTATTTGGCAAAAAAGATTCTGTCCTGGAATTAAAAAAAAAAAAAAATTGATTTTTAATTTTTTGTCTTTCTGTCTTTTCTAGGGCAGCACCTGCGGCATGTGGAGGTTCCCAGGCCAGGGGTCTAATCAGAGCTATAGCTGCCGGCCTACACCATAGCCACAGCAATGCAGGATCTGAGCTGTGCCTGCGACCTACACCACAGCTCACAGCAACATCAGATCCTTAACCCACTGAGTGAGGCCAGGGATTGAACCCACAACCTCATGGTTCCTAGTCAGATTTGTTAACCACTGAGCCATGATGGGAACTCCTGTCCTGGAGTTCTTAAATCTCTTCACTCTGCCAAGGAACAAAATGAATGTACAAGGTTTTTGGAAAATTTAACCACTGTACTAGATTTGAATGCTGAGCCATCTCAAAAGAAACCAGCCAGGATACCACTTCACCAATGAGGTCTCATGTCCAAAAGCCAACAACTGGTTAGCAGACAGCACAACAAAGTAACAGTGGTGCATTATCTCTGACTTGAGCCCAAGGGCACCAGAAATCTAATTACAAAATGTCCTGCTAAACGCCATTACTCTCCTTCGTGGATGAGCTCCTTCAGAGGGAGATACTCCACGGTGACCTCGGTCAAACTCAGGCCCATTCTCTTCACTTTTAGGTCAACAACTCTACCCTACTAATGTGTTACCTAGTACTTAAGAATGTTCTCTAGACTCCATTTCGAAAAGACTTTAGGACTAAACCAAGACAAGAACAGACCTTGCTAGAAACTTGAAGAGGGTAGAAAGTGTGGCCAAACTTTAAATCAAAGACCTCATGGCAAAAAGGATGCTTAATATTTTGTCACTTTGTTAGTATGTTTAATATTCAATTCGTCCTCTAGTCCAGTCTTGCAAAAGGCTAAAGCCACTAAGAAGAAAAAAAATCAGTGAATTTGATGGGAACTGTTTAATGAAGTCTTGAATAAGTTTCAGCATCATTAGAGCTGCCAGTTCTTTTCTATGCTTATGGTATGCTTTGGTGCCAAGGTACAGGTCATCAGCCATGGTTCCCCCCCAAGATGTCTGCTCCATACCTGCATGAACACCTTTCCAATGACCACATCGTCGTCATCCTTAAACACTGTGCTGAAGACTACTGTGACTCTGTCCTTTTTAGACTCAACATACCTGAGGGGAACAAAACCCATGAGTTAAGTACAGAATCAGAACAAGGTTTTGTCAAGCTTGACCTACAACCGAAGCCAGAGAGTAAAGTTATAAATGTCTAAATTCATAAAATAAGATGTACCAGTGACACTAAGTATTTAAGGCTGGTAAGTCAGTATAATAAATGCATGCCCAAGGAGAAGCAGATGAAAATCACCCAAAGTCAATGTTATGATTAACGAGTCTATACAGTATGACATGAAATCTTGAATTAATAATTCTCAGAATTCTACTTTATTTATTTACTTTTTGCTTTTTAGGGCCATACCCGAGGCATATGGAAGTTCCCAGGCTAGGGTCGAATCGGATCTACAGCTGCTGGTCCAAGCCACAGCCACAACAACTAAGAATCTGAACTGTGCCTGTGACCTACCCACAGTTCAAGGCGACGCCGGATCCTTAACCCACTGAGCAAGGCCAGGGATCGAACCCATATCCTCATGGATACTAGTTGGGCTCTAGACCCGCTGAGTCACAATGGGAACTCCAAAAGCTCAGTTTTACTTATTTGGCTGCGCCTGTGGCATACACAAGTTCCTAAACTAGGGGTCGAACCCACACCACAGAAGTGACAATGCTAGATCCCCAACCTGCAGAGCCACGAGGGAATTCCAAAATGTATTCCTTTATATACTATGAGATTTACAGTATGTAGATAACCTAAGAGCTGCAACAACACAGTCACCCTCTGCTTGCTGACTATCTGCTGTATTACTGGAGGGACTCAAAATGGTGTACCTTTAAGGACAGCAGTGGATTCCCTTTTCATCTTTTGCCAACTTTTCAGTATCTGGAACTTTAGGAGAAGTGGCCTTTTCATGCCCCGCTACCTCTTACATCTTGGCTTAAAGAATTTTATGGAAAGATACATGGGAGGATTCACACAATAGAGTTTAAGGTCTGACTTAGCTGAATCTTTCGGCATGTGACAGCCACACCCAGGCTTCAGGACCAAATTCTATACTCACATGGTCTCATCATCCCTATAATGGATAACTGCTCTGTTCTCTCCTTCCTTGCCCTCTTCTTGGAATTGGAAGTATTTCTCGAAGACAGAGGCAAAACAGTTTCGTTTCAACATGCCAGCCTGATGCACGATGGAATCCTTGGACGCAGGAAGATTTTCAAGGTCGTAGAGCAAAGAGACATTATAGCCTGGGAGGGAAAAAAACCTTTTAGGCTCTATAAACATTTTACTTTGTCTCAGTGTCTGTACTTTTTTTTTCCTGCACCTATGGTATGTGGAAGTTACTGGGCCAGGGACTGAACTCACGCCATAGCAGCGACCGAAGCTGCTGAAGTGACAACACTGGATTCTTAACCTGCTGTGCCATAAAGGAACTTTTCAGTGTCTGTACTTTAACCCAGGTAGAATGCCTTCCATTCCTATCTACCTCACAGTGCAAAGGGGGTGAAATAAAACCTTAATTCTTGTAAAATTACTACACACACGCACACAGAAATAAACTAACGAATGCTATGCAAAAATGTGAATCAATATTAAAGATGACCAATTACAAATATGGAATGGGAGGAACTTATAATCAGGGAACTCTGATTAGAAATTTAGTATTTCAGGCACAGTTGATAGCTTGAATACTCTATCAAGCTAGATGTGAGTTACATATTTTTCTCTGATAGTTGAACATGCCAAGTGCCAACAAGGTCAGCAGCTGGGCTGCTTTTTTGATAATAAAACATACCCATTTACATGCCATTACAAACCCTGAGGATGGAGGCAAGTCCTGGGAAAAAAACATGTACATATTCCTCCCCAATGGCTTTTGTGTACACTGTAAAAGTCTCAAAGTGTTTTAAAATATTGTATTTCCTTTGATCTCCATTAAGAATTCTTTGAAGTTGGCATGCCAGATATAGTTATTCTCATTTTAGAGGGAAAATGAGGTTCAAAGAAGCAAAATGCAGCATGATATGGAGGTAGAGGCAACACTCTTTGGAGCTGAATGAAACTTGGTTCAAACCCTGGCCTTGCCACTTGTGACCATGGACAAACTGCCTAACCTCTAGTTGGAGAAGGCTATTGGGAGAAGTATAAGAATGTACAGTATTTAAAGTGCCTGGAGGACCTCCTGTTGTGGTACAGCGGAATCGAATCTATTACCCATGATGATGTGGGTTTGATTCCTGGCCTCGCTCAGTGGACTGGGGATCTGGCCTTGCTGTGAGCTGTGGCAGGTCACAGGTTTGATTCAAATCCTGCATTGCTGTGGCTGTGGTGTAGGCTGGCAGCTGTAGCTCTAATTCAACCCCTAGCCTGGGAACTTCCATATGCCCTGAGCGCGGCCCTAAAAAGCAAAAAGCCAAAAAAAAAAAAAAAAAAAAAAAAAAAAGCTTGAACATGGGGGGTCATAATAAACAGGGCAGAACAGGGACTGAAATCCAAGTCAGCTGATGACTACACTATGCTGCCTCTTACTAAGCGCTGAGTACAAATTCCAACAGGGCTGGAGACAATTTATTATAGAACTGAAAAATTATTATCTGTCTAAAAGCCTGCAGATGATTTTGCAAGAATATCTGTGCATCACTGAGGACCATTTCACATTGCACACAACTGATGAGAATAATTTTAGCAGAACCTGCATGGATTTCTCATTTCCTAGTATTTCAGACCTTTACACTTTGTTACTATTTAACTTTTTCCCCAGAGTATTCCTGAGGTCTGAGTTTTTGTTGGGTCTATCCTGAGAACATTGGCTGGCTATCTAAATCTCTGTTGTAGCTCATGCTTAGTACATTTTTGGCACTCAAACATTAAATAATGTATCACCATTCCATTCTGGGTACCTGAAAACCAGATAAGCAAAGAGACCACAAGATTAGGTTAAATAAGAAAATATTTAGGCGTTTCCAATGGGGTGCAGTGGAAACGAATCCGACTAGGAACCATGAGGTTGCAGGCTTGATCCCTGGCCTCACTCGTGGGTTAAGGATCTGCATTAGCATGAGCTGTGGTGTAGGCTGGCAGGTGTAGCTTTGATTAGACCCCCTAGCCTAGGAACCTCCATATGCCTTGGGTGTGGCCCTACAAAGCAAAAAAAAAAAAAAAAAAAAAAAAAAAAAAAAAAATTATAGTTGAGGTTTGCTAGTTTAAGTAGCCAAATACTAACTAAGTAAAACTGTAAGTGCAGTCAAACTTAAGTACGACTTCCTACATGATGAGAATGAAGGAAAGGAGAAATCTAGCATGGCCTGCTGAGTTTTCCAAATCTGCCTGGATAAACCCACAGAAAAAGAGGAAGACAGACGTTACTTTCACGTTTTTATAATTTGCACTTGTGTGAACCCAAGGTCTGCCATCTGGCAGTGTGTGCTTAAGCATAGGAAGTGGAAGAGAAGGCCCAGCGACAGAAACATAAGCTCTCTAGGTCATACTCTGCTTGTTCTGACGGTTTTAGGATCTGAGCTGGGACAACCATGTCCAAGAATTCTTTTTTCTGCTCTAGTTCTTTTTTTTCTTTCTTTCTGAAATTCCTTGATTCCTCTTAAAGCCAACAGTGTTATCTTTTGGCTTTATTTCTAAGGTATGTTTGTACCATCAATTTGAGGATGAAATGTGGTAACAGTTCAGTGTTCTCTATGGCAGGCAGGCAAAACTCTCATCCACAAATACTCCTGATGACAAGCTACATCCAAAGGTGCTTTTCTTTATTCGATATTGTGTTTCCAGAGCAGCATATGAAAGTCATGCGAAGGTTTTCTAATAGGAGTGGTGAGGTGGTGTCATGTTTAAAAAAAAATGTAACCACGGTTAAAGAGACAGACACACCTTCCTTTTTGGAAGGATTTGTTAATCAAGCTATCTCAGCGACAGGATTTGGGTAATAAATATATTCAAACAGTCTTACTACTTGGTCGTCACTATGGGACCTGGCTAAGTGCCTCAGAAACTGAAACTACCACTTAATTACAGGAATGAAAATACTGTTCAGTTTTCCCCCACTTTAGACTTCCTTCAAAGCTGTGCTACCACAGTGTTCTAACCAAGGATGATCTTGGTGCTTTCCAATTTCTTTGGCCACAAAGAAGGAAGAGATTACTGATTAGAAGAACAGATTAAAGAAGGTGCTGAAATTTTTGTTAGGTGAAAATGTGAGAAGAATTGTGAATATTCCTTTTCCTTGTCCAACTGTGCAGTGTATAGACAAAGGTGTTAACTAGGGATTGGGAAGGAGAAACAATGGTTTGCTTAGTCTTCTCAAAAGGCATTCTAATCACCGTCGGCAAACAAACGTGGCCCTCTGGCTCAAACACTAAGAAAGAGTCACTAGGCCCTATCCAGTAAATGTTAAAAATGGCATACATATGGAGTTCCCGTCGTGGCTCAGGGATTAACAAACCCAACTATATCCACAAGGATGCAGGTTTGATCCCTGGCTTTGCTTAGTGGTTTAAGGATCTGGTGTTGCCATAAGATGTGGTGTAGATTGGCTCGGATCCCACGTTGCTGTAGCTGTGGTGTACGTAGGCCAGTGGCTACAGCTCCAACTCGACCCCTAGTCTGGGAACTTCCATATGCCATGTGTGCAGCCCTAAAAAGACAAAAGAAAAGAAAACAAAACCAAAACACTCAACAAACAAACAAACCAAAATGGTATACATTGATTCCATATGTGAATACAACAATAATGTATACCATTACTGGATGAGGCAAGCCCCTTAAAAGCTATTTTTAAGGAGAGAGTTGAAGCGGGAACTGAACTCATGCAGAAATATCTGTAAAATGAGTATTTAAGCAATATACTTTGGCTTAAGAAAAAAAAAAGCATAGTACAGGACAGGTCTCTTTCCATGTCATTCCACAGCTGCTCACATTACTACATACCTGATTCTGGAGTAACCAAGAAGCTCCCGTACACTCTCTTTAATAACTAGAAAAAAACAAAACAAAACCCCAAATATGTTAATTCGAATGCCATGATAATTTCATTATTCTTCAAGCACTGTGCTTGACAAGCTTTTCCTAAGCCAGCATGCTTCTTGATTTTCAAATGGTGAATGGAAAGTAGATACACCAAGGGAAGCAGATTTATCTGAGTTACCAAGCAAGGCATCCACAGAACTGAGATTCAATCCAAACGGTCAGTCTAGGATCTATTTTTCAATCAAGGTTCATCCTTTACTCTTTGAGAATTTGGTCACGCCTTTCATTTTTAATTTTTTGGGTCACACCCTTTATATGGTCTTTGTTCACCCCCAGATCACACATTGCACATAATCACCGTTTTCTCTCAAGAGAGCAGAAGGATGCCCAACTCAAGTGAGAGTAAATTATGTTAGTTACCTACTCAGCACAGGCCAAACTTCTAACCCAGGTGAATGAAGAGAGAAAACCAGAACTATTAGGAACCCATCCCAGTTAGCCTGCTTAGCCTGTCGGCTTTAAAATTATTTAGCTCATCACCAGCTTTTTTAAAGGCAAAAGAATGGATGTTTTGGCCAGTTATTTGAATGAATCTTAGCCAGTTATTTATACTGTTGGGTCCACAAAAAGTTGTATTTCTAAATGTCTTTTTTTCAAAACCAATCCTTACAGCTAGCTACTTTCCAGCTTTCTGAAGTAAATGATAAAACAAGAGGCCCTTTACACCTTTCTACTTCTTTTCTGCCAGAGTGATTTTCTACCTGGTAGAAACTGCTCCTAGGCCGACATGGTTTAAGAAACGGAAGATTTTATTTTGGAAAGAATAGATATGACTTAAATGTCATATGGGACACATTAAGCAGTAGAAAGGCAGTTATTTGGAGAGAGAAAAATAAAATATTAAAGCCATTAGAACTTAATAACCTCTCAGTATTTAATAGTCTTTATTATGTTTAAGAGGCCAAACACAGGAGCTGCCTGGTGGCTCAGTGGGTTAAGGATTTAGCCTTGTCACTGCTGTGGCATGGGTTTGATTCCTGACCCTGGAACTTCTGCATGTCTCAGGCATGGCCAAAAAAAAAAAGAGGCAAAACCACAGGCAGGGCTTATTACTAACTCTTAGTAAAAACTCATCCTTAGGAAGGGAAGGTGTCATCACTATTCCATAGGAAGGTAGGACTCAGGCCAAGATAGTAACCCTCAGGCCACAGGATTTGGTCTCTAGGCATCCACAAATGTCACCACAAATGCACTAATGATTCTCTTGCATTTTCTGGGATTCCAAAAAAAAGGGGTGCTTAATCTAAGACAAGTTACCAAATTAAAAGTGAACAAAAGCACAAAGTTTTCTTTTAATTTTAAAAGTGGTATGTGTGTTTTATAGCATCCCGTTTGTCAGAGAAACAGGGCCCTGTCTTGTTCACTGCCGTCACCTCAGGGCCCACTTCCTTCTGCATTCCTGCATGTCGGGACTCAGACAATACCAACAGATCTGAGTGAATGTCAATGCTTTTCCTCTAATCTTTTTTTTTTTTGCTTTTTAGGGCTGCACCTTTGGCATACGGAGGTTCTCAGGCTAGGGGTCGAATCAGAGCTACAGCTGCCAGCCTACAGCACAGCCACTGGAACTTGGGATCCGAGTCATGCCTACAACCTACACACAGCTCACAACAACACCAGATCCTTAACACTGAGCAACGACAGGGATCGAACCCACAACCTCATGGTTCCTAGTTGGATTTGTTTCTGCTGTGCCACAACTTCAAATCTTATTTTCAAAATGTATTCTCTAAGTATTTAAAACATAAACAAACCATACAACCTGGATTACACTATTTATCTCATGTCCCACATTGAAAAAACTACCACATGGTGAGGTTCTTTCCCTTCATTCTGAAATATTCTTTAGTATTCCACATATTTATTTAACCATTATCCTACAGCTGGAAGAAACTCTCCATCTATCTCTAAGACTTGGATAACAGGGTGGACCTCATAGTATGAATCAATGATCACGCTTGTTTGTATAAAGCAGCAGATAAGTAATGCCACTTCCTATGTGGTGACCATACGGCCATGTAAGATATCTCTTTCACAGAAGAGGAACTGAAGGGAGAGGCTCAAGGTCACAGAGTTGGTGGCACAGAGATTTGGCCTTCAGGTGCCCCATATACCACTTCTCCTAGAGTTTGGCAGGGAAAAAAAGTAACATGTATACCCCATTGAGAATTTTAACTAGCATGCTACCTCTGAGCTACAATTCCGTACTGTGTGCACTTAGAGGAAAGAAAAAGAGGTGGGAGAAACCATAGCCCCTAAGATTTAGTTTAATACCAAATCACTAGATTAATATTCTGAGATCCAAGAGGTTCTTAGAGGCAAAACCATACCACGTACAACTCCTCTGCTTCTGCCTCTTGGCAAAACCAGCCAACGCTTCCCCGTTTACTTCATCTGCACTTTTAACCATCCGGTTTTCAATTTGTGCCCCCTTCTTCTAACCTGACACCAGGAGATCAGACCTTCCCACTTCAGAAAGACCTTCCCTTTTCTGCTTTGAAAAAGGGCTTGTGACAAAGTAACAAGCTTCCTGTGATTACCAAAGGCTAGTCACTGTTTAACCAACCCAGGGAGCCAGGTACTGTGCACTCTGAGAATGAATGTTACACACTCCACCCACTTGAGTGGGTGGGGCTGGTTCTTTGACCCATGCAGTAGCTACAAGAATAGCAATGTGCTCTGGAGTTACATTGTAGGGAAAGCACAGACTGCACTACCTTACACTTTCTCTCCCTCCCAAGGAGTTTTTTTTGTTTTTTTTTTTTTTTTTTAGGGCCCCACCTGGGGCATACAGAAGTTACCCTATGGCAACTCTGGATCCTCAACTCAATGAGTGAGGGTGGGGATTGAACCCGTGTCCTCATGGATACTAGTTGGGTTTATAACCCGCTGAGCCACAAAAGGAACTCCCCAAGCCACAACAGGAACTGCACCTAGATCTTGAAAGGGAGAGGACTGTCTAGGGAGAATGATCACACAATTTTTTAGTTGTGTCTTCAAATGTTCAACGGTGCTTTCCGGGTAGCTGTCTTACAGTTAATCTAAAGCAGGACCACCTTAACTGCCACTTATTTCTTCTTGATCTTCATCTGGTAAAGAGAAGAGTGACCCAGTATCATTTATATAATAATCCTTCAACTACTTAAAAAAGTAGGTCTTCCTTCCCAAGCTTTTCAGGTAATATAAGCCTGAATACAAATTCTCTAAACCATTCTTCTTCCCTTGAATTTATGGCACAAAACAATTACATACGAAGAAGTTAAAGGAAATAATTGCCTATGGCTCTTGGTATTCTGTTTGGTTAAAGTCAATTTTAGTTTTTAGACCAAAAATTTATTGAGATTTTAATCACATTCTTTTGTGAACAGCCTTTTCATTACCTCAATTTTAAATAAGTCAAAAGCTACTTCTCTTAGTCAGAAAGAAAAAAAGAAATGGCTATATCTTCCTTCACCAGATTAAGGAGAACATACTTTGTTAAAACTAAAAGATATTTGAAAACTGATTCAGGAACTGAGTCATACTTCCTGCTTTGAGTCCCAACCACAACGTGCACACACTGGTGTAATAGCATTTTCTTTCTTCCATAAATGGCGCTCCCCAGAGCAAATACAGTTCAACAGGAACCAAACCTGCTACTTTAGCTATTGAAGGAAACCAGTGAATAAAGCATGGCCATCGAAAGTTTCATAATGCATGGACACCCTTTCTTATTTCCCCTAAAGTAGTCGTAGGGAAGAAGGGATACTTAAAGAGGCCAGCTCTAAAGAACATTGAAAAATTTAAACGGCAGATTTGTGTCTCTATTTTCAGAATGAGAAATTAAGATTATAAACTTTAAACAGGCCAGAATTTATATATCTGCTTCATAACATTACAGAAACAGAACAGAACCCATCTCAGTCTTGCGATAGCTATCTTTGTATTGGTCAAAGTCCTCTTTGCTACATTTTTTGAGAACTAAAATTGTTTTTGTTTTCATTGGTTAGAGAACATCTTTATTTCTCCAGAACAAAAAGCAGGCAAACAAAGAGCCAAGATCTTTTGGGGGACACACCCTTTTTTTAAATAGGACTATGGGAAAACAGAATCAAGAGCTCCTGGTCAGGTGAGCAAGCTATCCAGAGTGGCCAGTGCTGCCAGTGGAAATGACTCAGGGCCATGGAGCTTCTAGGACTGGCAAGCTGCCAAGAAAAGGTGAGGCAGAAACAAGAGTCCCAAGGAAAAGCAATGTGGAACTTACCTCATCAGCACCATGTGCCTGAAGTTCCTTGTAGAATTTCAAAGAAATACTGACCATTACTTTCGTTTTGTCTCCATTAGGATTTGAAATATGATAGAGGACTCCATCAAAATCTGCGAGGAAAGCAAGTAAGATTGCTTAACTTGGGAATAATCTCTTAAAGTGCCCACCTACCTGTTGCAGAGCACGAGGAAGTCTACTTTGCAAGTAGGCATTTAAGTAAAATGGCATTTACCTAATTTATTTATTTTTTGTCATTTTAGGGCCACACCCGTGGCATATGGAAGTTCCCAGGCTAGGGGTTGAACTGGAGCTACAGCCGCCGGCCTACGCCACAGCCACAGCAATGCAGGATTCGAGCTCTGTTTGTGACCTACACCACAGCTCACAGCCAACACCAGATCCTTAACCATCTGAGCAGGGACAGGGATTGAACCTGCATCCTCATGGATACTAGTCAGGTTCATTACTGCCAAGCTACAGTGGAAACTCCCAATGGCATTTATTAAATCCATGTGGAAAGTCAGCAGAAATACTGAGATAAAATAGTACAGTACTTATCTCTTTGCCCTTTTCTAAAATTACAAAGCTATTTTTATTTTAATCACAGCTTGGTGTTGAAATAACTTTTAAAAAATAACTTTTATTGTGATACACTTTTTTTTTTTTTTTGTCTATTTGCTATTTCTTGGGCCGCTCCTGCGGCATATGGAGGTTCCCAGGCTAGGGGTCGAATCAGAGCTGTAGCCTCTGGCCTACGCCAGAGCCACAGCAACACGGGATCCGAGCCGCGTCTGCAACCTACACCACAGCTTACGGCAACACCAGATCCTTTAACCCACTGAGCAAGGGCAGGGACCGAACCCGCAACCTCATGGTACCTAGTCGGATTCGTTAACCACTGCGCCACAACGGGAACTCCAATTGTGATACACTTTATTTTTTTTTGCTTCTTATGGCTGCAGGTGCAGCATATGGAAGTTCCCAGGCTAAGGGTGCCAGCCTACGCCATAGTAAAGCAAGATTTGAGCCACGTCTGTTACCAATACCACAGCTCACTGCAACACTGGATCTTTGACCTACTGAGCAAGGTTGGGGATTGAACCCGCATCCTCATGGATATGAGTCAGATTCGTTTCCACTGCACCACAACGGGAACTCGCTGTGATATACTTTAAACACACAGAAAATATAATGTATAACGAACCCCTATTCTCATCATGGTCTCAACAATTATCAACATATGGCCAGTCTTGCCTCACTTAAGACACACCCAATCCCGATGATTTATTCTGAAAAAACCCTACACATCACAACACTTCATCCATAAATACCTCAGAATATATCTCTAAAAGGTGAAGAAGACAGTTGAAAAACAAAAACATAGCTCCAATACTACTATCATGACTAAATTAAAAAAAATAAAATCTTAATATCAAATATCCAGTCAAGCACTGAAATACTGTCGTAAAAATTAAAAAAACCCAAAAAACAAAAAACTGTTGTCTTATTTGAATTAAGATCCAAACAAGGCCCACCACAGTGCCTCTGGTTATCTCTTAGTCTACAGGCCTCCGCTCTCTTTGGCTTCTATCTTCCTGCAGGACATAGAGGACTTATCCTGTGCAGTCCTTCGGACCAGGCGCTGGGTGCCATTTCTTTAGGGAGATCTGGCTTTGCTAGTTAGTAAGAGGCAGGTGGGGATGGTTCCTGGCCTCCAAGTCACAGAGCCTCCAAGTTTCAGAGCTGCAAAAAGTCTTCCAGGATCATTTAGTCAAGCACCTTCATTTTATAGAGGGTAACTAACTGTCTAACTCTTCAAAGTTCACTCGGCAAGTGAACAGTATCAAAATTCTTTCTACAGAAAAGAAGACAGTAACATCTCTCCCTGACTTGCTGAACCTCTAGCATTTTGGTGATTCACCACTACCCTAGTGCTAGTCAAACTAAGATGATGGTTAAAGACAATAACAGTATTTTCAAATTAAAAAAAAAAACCCTTTGTGCCACAATATTAAACCCAAACTTCTAAGACATCAGCAGGCAACTTTATATAGCTCACTAAATCCACAGAATAATCATTTAAAATAAGACCACACACACAAAAAAAAATTCAACAATCAAGAGATAGTACCCCAAATTTCAAAGCTTATTTTAGGAACAATTTTGTTTTCTTTTATACTGTGCCTTCTCTTAATAGGTGAGATGAAGGCACTTACCTGCAAATGTTACTTCTACAGCTTCTGGTTTATTTCTGCAAAACAAAACAAAAGCCCTTTAGTTAAAATAACTATATTGCTGCTTGCCTTCAAAAGGACTTGCAAAGGTTCCTGAGCTTTATTTAAGATTAGACCATTCTGCATAATAATCTTATGCTTACTGTTGATCCAGGTACACAACTCACTTTCTCATGCCTCTGAACCTCTAGACTTAAGGTGGAAGATTATAAAAAAAGGCAGCAAGACAGATAAAGCTTTTGTTTTCCGGCTTGAATCTCTGCCCTTGTTGGTGCTCCATGTCAATTCTCAATTCCTCAAGACCATGAAAGGCACGTATGTAAATGTGACCCACAAAATGTCCCCTTTTGGTCAATACCTCCGCCACAGGACAGTAGTGATGGAGGTGGCACATGGAGCAGGAAAACTTTTAAACTGAGTGTAGAACAATTTAAATTTACTTTTTAAAAAAAAATTTTTTTCTTTTAAATTATTTCCCCAATACAATTTTTTTTTTCCCCTACTGTACAGCATGGTGAAGTTTAAATTTACTTAAAGTGAAAAGATGGTTTCAGGCCATAAAAATAATACAGACAGTTCTACTGCACTGCAAAGACAATTTGTAAGTCTTCCAACATATCTTTCCTTTTCCCTTTTTTCTCTCACCAAAGTACTCACCATTCTCCTTGGTGAAGCCCTCTTTGGTTCTAACCTAGTTTTTTTTGTTTTTTTTTTTTTTGGTTTTGGTTTTGGTTTTAAATTCCAATGTTGTACTTCCATGGAAAGCGGAGTACAAAATAGCAATGCGAAGTCACTGAGAACAGTCAAGATACCTTTTTTCCCAACTAAAGCCTTCTCTTTTCCTTCTTTGTCTTTTTAGGGCCACACCAGTGGCGTATGCAAGTTCCCAGGCTAGGGGTCAAATCGGAGCTGTAGCAACACAGGATCCTTAACCCACTGAGTGGGACTAGGGATCGAACCCACCTCCTCATGGATACTAGTCTCCTCATGGATACTAGCTGGGTTTGTTACTCTTGATCCACAAAGAGAGCTCCTTTTCAGACAAACTAGCACTGAATGCCTTCATTTTCTCACCTACTCAGGTATAAAATGAGAGAACGCAAGTGCTACCTACGTCATGCAACTGCTAAAGATAAAACAAGAGAACAGACACAAAGACCTTATACTGAAAGGCAACGACAGTCTAACGTTTTCTGTGCAATTCCCAGCTAGGCGCAGTACATGGATTTCTATTCGCTAAATGCTGCTGAGTTATTACCTACAAAGCATGACATACTAGCTAACAATAACCGGTAATGGTCAATTAAGCCCCAGTGAAAAGCTACTTCACATACTTTCCTCACTTCTCCTCAAAGCCCAATGGTAGGAAGCGAAGAAAGACTCTACGGTTTTATCAGCTAATGATCTATAACTCCAATGATTCCACTTTGTTTTATGGGCCAGCAGACAAGATATACACATTTTGACATTTATTCTTGCCTAACTTGCTCAAGACCTCACAATCAAGCATATATCAGTTTTTTTTTTTTTTTTTTTTTTTTTCACTATCTCCATTCCCTCAACTGTAAAAGGAACCAAGACTGAGTTACCCTCCAGAGTTGCTGGGAAATAGCAGAATAAATAACATGGTTTATGACTGTTAAAAACCTGCTGCAGGGCTAAACAATAGCTTTCAAGGAAACTGGCTTCTGTTAAGCATATGTTAGCCCTGCTATAAAATCAACCTATACAAATCACACACAAAGTTCCACCTTGCTTCTTCAAAGCCATCCATGTATGACTTAGGAAAAGCATTTCAGGTGTCTGAGAATGGAAGCATCCAGTGGGTTTATGGAGAAGCAGTGAGTTTAGATGAAAAGAATAGGATGAAAATTTAAATCATTTCTGATCTTTCATTTGAAATTGTAGCCTGGAGATTAAGGCAATGGATGGCCAACTATCATTCCTCATCTCTAGAAAACAAGAGCAAAGAAGTACATACATTAATCTACGGCCCATTTGAATGAAATATTAAGAAGCTGCATGACAGGAGGGAGCACTGAACACACTTTCCTAAGTGTGCCAAAGAGGCAGGGTGGAGGCTTATAAAAGTCCACGTTGCATCACTTAGTAGGCAGCTGGGGTTTGTTTTTGTTTTTAACCTTTAGGCTTTACTCAGCTAGGAAGGACCACGATCCTCACTTTCTTACTTCACCAACAGACTGAGAAAAATCAACTACAGATAAATAACCTTAGGGCTCCAACATTTTGACTCTGACAATTTGAATTTCTCTAGGCAGGAAAGTTCCCTGAGCACAGATCCCCACTGGGAGAAGTCGCTAAAATCTATACTAAGTGGTTTGCTGACCGAACTGGGACTATTTGTCAAATCACTGCCATTAATATTTTAGTTTACTATTTATGGCTGCATAAAGGTTGCAGAGGAGAGAGGCAGGCTGCTGAGGAGAGCACCAGGCCAAAGAAGTCTTCCCAGAAAGTCTTCTGGAAGTCAGAGGCCTGTGCCCCAACCAGGAGACTGCATGGAGTGGGAAATATATCACAATTCCGAGACCTGGAACGGTGATAATTCTGGGTATCTGTTATTTACTTTTGTGGTTTAAAATTGTGAGCTAGCGGGGGTTAAGACTGACTTGTCTGGAGAGAAGGATACCATTTAATAGGCCAAAAAGGTAAATGGTTTTCTGTTCTACTGTCTGCTGGAGTTTTGGATGCTGAGAGTGCGTTTCATCACAGAAAAAGCACGTCTTTCAGAGCTGACTCTTCACCTCAAATTCTGTCACTTTCTGGCTAAGTAACCACAGGCAACGGTACTCAAATGTCCGCAAGCCAAAGGTTCCTTTTCTAGAAAACGGAGATTAAAAATATCTACCACACAAGGTTGTTGTGAAGACTAAGTGAGATGCTATGTGGACAGCAAAGTTTCCCAAGAGTCTTGTGACTAAGTTACAGATATGCTGAGATAACAATTCCTACAGCCCTTAGGGCAGCCCATTGGCAGGATCTCTAGACCACTTGCCCAGATGTACCAGACTGAGATGATTATAGCCTGGGTGTGACATATCTTAAACAACGTCAGGAATCAGCAGGGAAGGGTGCCTGCACTCATACAGAGTCTACTCCCTCAGCAACTTCCAAGAGTCCCAGTTTTGCCAACTGTAAATCAGAACTGCTATCTGCTACATAGGCACATTATGAAAGGAAGTGAAACTAAAAGCTTACTGCAAAGTGCACGGTTCTGGAAGGTGATCAATGAATTAGTTTTTCTTTTGGGTGGAGTGAGAGGAGATCAGACTTTGAAGCAGTGGTTGAGAGAGCTTTTGGGATTGTGCTAACCCTCAGAATTAGGTACTGGTCAGCAGAGCAAGGAGAAACAGAACTCTATTAGTGTCAGAATATTGTAATGTCTGGAATCCCAGAATAGGCCAGCTGGTTACTGACTGGACAGCATATGACACTAAAATATATTCAGTTCATTCAGATGGGTTTCAAGAGCCATTCTTAAAATCCTTTAGGAAAAATTCCTTCTATCCTTTTTCTAAGGAAGCTTCTAGAATGTCACTAATCAGTCAATAAAGAACTCCAACTGTTATCCAATCCTCTTTTCTCATTAAGGATTTTGGAGTTTTTACTCCCAAATGCATCCAGGTCCCCATTTGTGCATTTATGTCCCTCTTCTAGTTATTCCTTCCATGTGCAGAATCGGAATTAGAGAAATTATTGAATTCTGCTCATTATCTCACCATAAAGTTTTTGATCACTCTCCTTTAGGTCCTCTCTAGGGCTCCTACCATTCTTTTTGAGTAAAGCCTACAAAAATGGGTCATATTAGGTAAGAAGTGGTCCCACTCCCCAAAAGCTGACTCACCCAATGTCAGAAAAGTGATAATCTCCTAAAGAAACTATGAGCCATTCTACCTGGCTTCATCCATTGCTTCAAGAGAACACTTACTGAGCTGACTAGACACACACCAAGAACGCTGGGGAAACAAAGATGACTAAAATGACAGACCCTGCCCCTAAGGAGTCAAAGGTTTGGTGGAGTGTAGCTCTGAGGGGGCTTCGTGCCCAAAGTGGCCCCAGGGAGGTCAGAGGATGGGCAGCAGTGGGTAACTACAGAGACCTGTAAAAAGACCAACCAGGTCATCTCAGCAAGTCAGCCACTATGTTCAATTTCTTCTAAATGCTTGAACAATGTCCTAATTCCAAACCCCTTCAAACCAGTCTGTCTCTCTGAGGACATACGCAGCATATTCGGGAATGAGAACAAGGTATCAGCAAGATTTAATTTATTCCTTTCTCAAATTTCTCCTCCTCCAGTCCTCGCCCACCCCAACTGGCACGGCTTGCTTACCGAGCTTCACTCCCCCTCACAGAACCACAGCGCCCCACAATATGCACAGCTGTGGCAAGGAGCCAGTGTGCACTTAAAATCAACAGCTATTCGAATCTGACAGCATTTCCTCAATTGTAGACTCATAACTCTAGCTACGCTGACAAGCCTAGCTTTGAAGCTGTAAGAGTTCTTGGTGTATACACTAACAAAAGAATTAAATTAATTTCCCAGATTACTTCTGCTTTAATTGGAGGTTGGGGTAAGAATTCCTAAATGAAAAAGCCAAAATACCAAACACTACTAACTAGACCTACACGTGAGGTTATCTGCAGTGTTGAGCATTGCTCAATTAGCCACATTCTCCTAGCTTGGAGGCTGTTGGGAAGACAATTTACCAATAATGATCATTTTGTGAGGATATATAAATCATTCCAATAAGTGTATGTGGTAGGAAAAAATAAAAGTAATTTGTTTGGAATCTTACTTAAGGCTTTGTTGGAACTGCCTCCAAATTAAAACACTGTCATGACCAAATGCATTCTTAAATAGTTCAGATAACAGAACTACTTTACCCAAAGGAGATTTAGGCTTTTAGTAGGATGTCACAGGCAAGATTCAGCAGGATGATGAGAGGCATCGTCTTATTTTCACACTGTACAAACTCCCTTCAGTGCTCGCAGCCCACAGGTAAGGAGGCTGAGCAGCGGTTTGAGGCTGCAGTCTACTCTAGCATGGGTACACTATGATAGGCCCACGGAGACGGACCTACCATAAATCCATTACCATGCTCTGAGAGGTACCATTCAAAAAAAGACCAACTTCAAAAGCAAAATTACTATAACTGTACTCTCAAGTATATACCACAGAACTATTTTTAAGACGATCTCATGCTTACATTTTCAGTAGCTGGAGCAGTGTTATCCAATAGGACTTTCAGCAATAGTGGAAATGCTCTCTATCTGTGCTGCCCAAATACGGCTGCTACTAGCCACACACGGCAACTGAGCCTCGACCTGTGGCTAGTGTAACTGAGGAGCTTAATTTTAATTCACTTCAATTTTTATTTAAACTTAACTACCACACACAGCTGCTGGCTATCATTACTGGACATCACAGAGTTGGAAGGTCCACTGTGGGGAAGGCCACTGTGAATCTAATTTCCCCAACTGATTTGCTGAGAAGTGTAAAGCAGGGAGGGGCTGACCTCTCCCAGCAGGTTCCCAAGCCTTTCCAATCTCCAGGGTTTCTCCTCCAAGCTACTGCCTTTCTTTAATGTCCACCCCAACACTCCTCTGTAATTATCTTACAGACTCTCTCAGAAAGGCCCCTCTTTTCTGTTCCTGCCTGGTGCTGAGCACTGGCAGAACCCCATAAATGTTTATGATTATCACACCAGATAGCCTTCTCTGGAAGTTCTGGCTAGGCCTGCGCTTTGATAAATACTTAACTACTTCACTGCCACCTCACCTTACTGGTGGTATGCCTGGAAATTCACATTCCTTCTAGAGGCAGGCTTCTGCTAAAAGGTACATGTGCAATCCCAGGAAAGCCCTGCCTTCGAGGCTGAATATCATGGTCTCTTTCGAAAGATTTTCAAAGTGCTTTCCAGCAGAACATGCTTTGAGCCCACTTATTTAAAATCACATCTCAAAGGGAAGATGGGCCAGAGTAAAAGCCAAAAACTTGCTGCCCTGTTCCACTATTTGACATTGCCACAACATATACTTTGTTAAAAAAAAAAAGGCCCAGAAATTCTAACTTATCCCTTCCGGACTTGAGTGACTACTTTATTCCTGCTGAAATGATTAGTAAATCTTTTTAAGCGAACTATTCTAAAAGGGAAAAGAGTTGAAGCTCTATAAGGGGCTACATTTCAGAATCGCGAGATATTAAAACACAAGTAGATGTGAATATAGTCTTACACTACAAGGCACGCTTCTACTTGAAAATGCACAGGGATATATCTTGTAGATCAGCTTATAACCATCCAGGTCTCATTTTTTGCTAGTCTAAACTTGCGAATTAATTCACTTAAGATCATCTGTGAAAATGCAGAAGTTAATTTAACTTCCTCCTATGTGCTACACTGCTCAAAAAAGTACCCAGCAATCACCCAAAATAAGCCACTAAGCTGATTCGCTCAAACATTTAAAATGCAAAGGAACTGGTAAGCAAAGCTGAAGACAAGAAGCAAGCTAACCTAAAATATAAGTAACTGCAGCCCCTGACAGGAAACAGTAGCTACTGCTCACTGCCTATGTTACTTCAAGGAAAGTTGTTCTTTGTTTTACAGATAAAATCTATGGCTTTATAAAAGAGATTAGAAGACACAATATATTCAATTTAAGCAGTTGGTTAAAAGCATTTTTTTTTTCAAAATGCCTCCAAGCCACAAGTTCGTTTTGTCCACTTAGAATTTCCCCTTCACCAATACTCTCCCATCTGTGACTCTTCAAGCACTTACTCTCCTATTCCTAGTTCCCAGTTCGCCAGAAACAGTTTGCACTTACTTCCTCCACTGTGTAACCAAGATGTGAAGCCCCATCCTCAAGGGATGGGGAAATGAGGCAAAGAGACTGGCCGCAGGCCATCCAAAATTAGGAGCTAAAACCAATTCCTTGGTTCATGTTTTAGATATTGTATCAGACAAGCGAACAACTTGGGGGGAGGTCGTCTTTCTACTGGTTCTGCGTTTGACAGAGACGGCTGCCTTAGAAACATCTCCTAAAGCCCATTTTTAAAAGGGTCAATGGTTAAAAACAGGTTTATCTAAGAACGTTACAGGCTCTGAAGGCATTTCAGTGTGTTATCTGGGCCAGAATTACTACAGAAGAAATCACAGGCCAGGGGTATGATACAAGAACTTAAAAAGATAAACAACCAGATAGAGGATACTGGGTGGAGAAAGGAGAATAGAACCTCAGAGGAGTGATAAGGAAGGGGTGTGGATGGGGGGGGTATTAACTTTGCTTGCGAAATATGACAAAATAGGCAGTGTCTGTTACAGAAGGGTTCGGTGAAGGAAAACTAGAGAGATCGGGTTTTCCGGCTGCAAGACTGGGCCTGCCTTCAGCTTTCCCTCTGGCTCCTTTAGACGAGGAGGTGGGGGTGGGGAGCGAGAAGGTGGTGATCTGCGCCTCTTCTGGGTACATCTTCTTCACTCTTCCAGTCCTGGGAATCCCTGAAAACTCCTTCCAACCCAATCCCCAATGGGCTCTCTCCGGGTTCTGAACAATGACGGGAGAATACGGTGGGAAGCGGTCCCCTGCTCGCTCCAGAGAGCAATGGGATCCTCCAGCGAGAGTTCCGGTCCAAGCTACCCTCACGTCCCACAGGTCTCTTTGGCACGCGCACTCCTGTCCACTCACTGCTTCCGCATCCTTCCTCTGAGCCTCTCCCCACGCATCTCTGCCCCTCACCCCGCCGCGCCCAACCACCTCCCATGTCTACCCCGCCGGGGCAGTCCCCGCACCCGGCCAGATCTCCCACCTCCCTACTCCACGTATGACGGTCTGAACGATTGGCAGGGGTCAACTTTGCCTCCCCCGCCACCCACCGGCCCTAGGCGCGCGCTCACCCGGCGGCCGCGTTCTCGAACTTGAGCGCGAGCGTCTCCTCGATGATGCGGTTGTTCACCTCCAGCAGGATCATGGCGGCGGCTGCCCCGGACAGGGGAAGGAGAAACAAGGGCGGGTGAGGGTGGGTAAGGGAGGAAAGGACGGAGGGAGCGGCCCTGCTGCCCCCTGAGGAGGGGGGCTGGGTGGGGAAGGTTAGGGGAGAAGGGGAAAGGGACCAGGGTGGGGGAAAGGGGAAGACGCGCGTGCTAGCCCGCGCACGCACTGACTGTGGAGACACCCACCCACCCGACCGACCTGGCCCCCGAAGCCTGAACCCGCCTGCCGAGCCGCCGCCGCCGCCGCCGCCGCCGCTGCCGCCTCACCGACGAGCTCGGTCCCCGCCCAGCCCCCGGCTCCAGCCGGCCACTTCCGCTCTCACACCCACTTCCGCTCGCCGCCCGGACGCGCGGCCCCGAGGCCCCGCGGCGCCATTTCCGCTCCGACCCCTCGTGCGCGCGCACGCAGGCGCACCAGGTGAAGGGGCGGAGGCCGCGCGTGCGCACGCGCGATGCCGCGACTCTCCACTTTCCCACAGCCCCGCCCTCGGCCCGCTGTTGAAAGTGTGTCTCCCGGCTAGCTGTCATTCCCCGAGGCCTGCCTCGCGGTCCAGCGCTTGCATCCTGCACTCCCGAAGAGTTTACTTCTACGCACGAGGTCCTGTTATTTCTGACAAGAAGCTCACTGTTTTCATTTCCTAGTCGGCGTCTTTACTCTCACTTTGTGGTCGGTGTGATCCTTCCTCATGCCACACTAATGGCTGTCCAGTGGCACCATCGTGCCTTAATTTGCTCAGCAAATGTTAAGTGGGCTCCTGTTCTGTGCTGGGGATACAGTGACGCCTGAAACAGATGAGGTCCCGCCCTCGTGGAGCTTATAGTCTGGCAAAGGAAACAGACAACAAACTTTCAGATATGTAACTACAAATCGGTTAAAAGAGCAAAGAAGGAAAGGAATGAGACGTCACCAAAGTGAATAAGCCTCCCTGGGTTCCTCTCTTGTCTCCCTTTCTGTGCCTGGAGATGCCTCTAGGTGCCCCAAACGTGATTTTTTTCTGCCTTACCTCCCAGCACCTCTGCCAGAGACATAATTTTTTACTCATCTGTGTGAGGAAAATGAACTCATTTTTGTGTTGCGTCTGTGTGCCTGGTTTTGTACTTTTCCTTCTCCAGGGAGAATCTAACAAATTTAGCTGAGCTCTTTTTAGGAGTATTGATTTATTTTCTGCTAAGTGTTCTTAAGAAAGTATCAGGGAGGCAAAAAATTGACAAAAACTAGCTCTTGTCATCAGGCCCAGACAGCTCTTCAAAATGAATTTATTTACTGGACATGGATAAACTTCAAGACATTGCAAATACCCCCAAATTATTTGCTAACTCTCTTTTTTTCTGTTTAGGGGTGCTCCTGCTTTCTTTTCCAATTCAGAAGACTCAAGTCATATTTTCCATCCACTTAGTAGAGACCTTCTATAGAGCTTCCTTTCTGCTTTCCTTCATTCCTCTTTTTCTCTTTCTTCTTCTTTTTTCTTTCTTTCTTTTTTTTTTTTTTTCTTGATTTTTAGGGCCACACCTGCTGCTTATGGAGGTTCCCAGGCTAGGGGTCCAATCGGAGCTACAGCCGCCCTCCTATGCCGTGGGCATAGCAACTCAGGATTCAAGAGCAGTGTCTGTGACCTAGACCACAGCTCATGGCAACATCAGATCTTAACCCACTGAGTGGGACCAGGGATTGAACCCGCATTCTCATGGATCCTAATCAGGTTCGTTAACCGCTGAGCCACGAAGGGAACTCCCTCTATTTTTTTAATGGCCACACCTGTGGCAAATTGGAGTTGCAGCTGCCGGCCTGTACTACAGCCACAACAATGCCAGATCTGAGCCGCATAGGCGACCTATGCTGCACTTGTGGCAACACTGGATCCTTAACCCACTGAGTAAGGCCAGGGATTGAACTCATAGCCTCATGGATGCTAGTTGGGTTCTTAACCTGCTGATCTGCAATGGAAACGCCTATGCTAACGTTTTAACATTGTTTATTGAACGAAAATAATGCAGGTACATTACTAAAAGTATATGCAGACTACATATACTATAAAGACTTGTAATGGAAAAAGGAGTTCCCTGGCCTACTCTTTAGCGGCAATAGCCTCAACTCTTTTATATGTTCATCCAGATTAGATCCACATATCTAAATAAATGCTTACGCTACTAATTCTTGATTTGTTAATTTTAAAGATTATTTGTTGACTTCCTATCATGATGGATAAGAACATGACTATCACTTCTGTTCTCCACCTCCACTGTTATGTAACAGTTTTTAATTAAACCAATAATCAGGGAGTTCCGTCGTGGCGCAGTGGTTAACGAACCTGACTAGGAACCATGAGGTTGCAGGTTCCATCCCTGCTCTTGCTCAGTGGGTTAAGGATCCGGCGTTGCCGTGAGCTGTGGTGTAGGCTGCAGATGCGGCTCAGATCCCACGTTGCTGTGGCTCTGGTGTAGGCTGGTGGCTACAGCTACGATTGGACCCTTAGCCTGGGAACCTCCATATGCCGCAGGAGCGGCCCTAGAAAAGGCAAAAAGACAAACAAAAACAAAAACAAAACAAAAAACCCCCCAATAATCAGTATTTAGGGAGTTCCCATTGTAGTGCAGTGGGAATGAATCCGACTAGGAACCATGAGGTTGCAGGTTCGATCCCTGGCTTTGCTCAGTGGGTTAAGGATCCGGTGTTGCTGTGAACTGTGGTGTAGGTTGAAGATGCGGCTCAGATCTAGTGTTGCTGTGGCTGTGGCTTAGGCCGGTGTCTGTAGCTCTGATTTGACCCCTTGCCTGGGAACCTCCATATGCCACGGGTACAGCCCTAAAAAGCAAAACAAAAACAAAAACGAACAAACCAGCATTTAAATTATGTATAATTTAAATCTGCATGTACACATACATATTAAATTATGTATATTTAAATTATGTATAATCAGCATTTAAATTATGTATGCAAACATTGTTTGCCAGTGAGCCAATAGGTGCCCTACAACCATGCCTTCTAGCTTATACAGACTTCCATTAAAAAAAAAATTAGTTGATATACAATGTTGTGCTAATTTCTGCTGTACAACAGTGACTCAGTTATATATGTGCACATATATATATTCTTTTTTAATATTTCCTTCCATTATATTTTATCCCAGGAAATTAGATATAGTTCCACTTCATTATTTTTCTTTTCTTTTTATGGCTGCATCTGAGGCATGTGGATGTTTCCAGGCTAGGGGTCGAATTGGAGCTGCTGGCCTATACTACAGACACATCAACTCTGGATCTGAGCCACATCTGCAACGTATAAGGCAGGTTGCGTCAATGCTGGATCCTTAACCCACTGAGCGAGGCCAGGAATTGAACCCACCTCACGGACACCATGTCAGGTTCTTAGCCTGTTGACCAAAAGGGAAACTCCTCCCTTCATTTTTCTTAAAGGTTCATTATTGCCTTTTCCCCTCACTTGTCAATTTTCTATATTATCTACAGTTAGCTGCCTCCACCCCTGCAAGTGCTCTAAGACTGTCCAAGAGTTGGGCAATATTTTCCATATACTCAAATGCATACATTCCATTTTTTCTCTAGAATCGTTGTCTCAGAGCCTCCTTCCTCCTGTTTCAATCCGGACTGACTACTCCCTACACTTGCTGTATAGTTGCCACTCTGGAATTTTCCTTCATTGCTGTTCTGGGCTGGTTTTGCCCATTTCCTGGATCCCATGCCTTCCTCTTTCTTGATTTACTTCTTTGTTTTGCTAAAGCACCTCCTCTAGTAACTTTGTAAGGAAGAGAGATAGAGGATATGCTGTTGGATCACTGTACATTTTAAAACGTCTTAGTTTTATTCTAACACGATTTGTAGTTGGATTTATAGTTGGGCTGGTTTTTGAATTCAAGTTTGAAAATAATTTTCCATCATAATTTTAAAGGTGTTATTAGTTTTCTTCTACCTTCCAGGGTTACTATTGTAAAAATTCTGATTCCTATTCATATTCCTGATCCTTTGTACGTTATATCTTCTCCATTTCTGAAAGCATTAGGATTTTCTCTTTAGGCTATTGATTGGAAATTTTATAATGATGTGCTTTGTTGTGACTCTTCGGAGGAAATTTTCTTTGATTATTTCCTTTGTAATTTCCATTTTCTTTGTTCTTTCTGGAATGTCTGTTATTTAGAAGTTAGAATTCTGGATTGACCTTTTCATTTTTTTCTTCTATTTTCTGTTTCTTTGGGTTTGTTTGTTTGATTTTTATTTTTAATTGTGGTAAATATACATAACATGAAATTTATCATCTCACCCTTTTTTTTTTTCCTGTCTTTTGTCTTTTTAGGGCCGCACCCGCGGCATATGGAGGTTCCCAGGCTAGGGGCCTAATCGGAGCTGTAGCTGCTGGCCTACACCAGAGCCACAGCAACTCGGGATCTGAGCTGTGTTTGCAACCTACACCACAGCTCACAGCAGCGCCGGATCCTTATCTCACTGAGTGAGGCCAGGGATCGAACCAGAAACCTCGTGGTTCCTAGTCGGATTCACTTCCGCTGTGCCATGACGGGAACTCCCATCTCATATTTTTAAATGTACAGTTTAGTAGTGTTAAGTTTATTCATATTGTAATGCAACCAAAAACTCTTTTCATTTTGCAAAACTGAACCTATACTCATTGTTTGTTTGCTTTTGTGTGTGTGTATGTGTTCTATTTTTCTGAGATATTGCCTTGTCATTATCATCACCATTTTAAGTTTCAACTTTCTTATTTTTAATTTCCAAGACTTTTTTTTGGGGGGGGGTGGGGTTAAGGCTGCACTTGCGGCATATGGAAGTTCCCAGGCAAAGGGTCATATTGGAGCTGTAGCTGCTGGTCTACTCCATAGCCACAGCAACTTGGGATCTGAGCTTCATCTACAATCTACACTACAGCTTGCAGCAACGCTGGATCCTTAATCCAATGAGTGAGGCCAGGGATTGAACCCGCATCCTCATGGACACTGTGTCAGGTTCTTAACCCACTGAGCCACAGTGGAAACTCCCTTCCCAAGACCTTTCCCACACACACCCCAACTCCCTTTCCAGTGTTATTCTGTCTGTATTTTAGGGACAGGAATATGTTCTCTCTGAGGAGAAGATATAATGTGCTCGTTTTAGTTTTTCTTCAGCTCTTTGCTTTGATCAATTTCTTTGGGGTTTTGTTTTAATGCTACTTTATTTTGGTCTCTCTTGTTTATGTTAATGGCTATCTTCAAAAGTCTGGCCACTTTATAAAGTCAGACAGAGATAGACAAATATCTATGAAATCGCTAATATGTGGAATTGAACAGAATGTTACAGGGGAACTTGTTAACGAAACAGAATCAGAGTCAAAGATTTTGAAACCAAATTTATGTTTCCAAAGGGAAAACAGTGGAGGGAGGGATAAAATGGGAAGTCAGGATTGACATATGCACACTACTATATATGGAATGGATGAGTAACAAGGATCTACTGTGTAGTACAGGGAAATCAACGCACTGTAGTGACCTGTACAAGAAAAGAATCTGGAAAAGAATGGCTCTATGTGTGTGTGTGTATATATATATATATATATATATATATATATATATATATATAACTGATTCACATTGCTGTATGCCTAAAATATGTACACAATATTGTAAATCAGGTATACTCTAATAAAATTTAATTTAAAAAAGCTCTGGCTATTTTAGCAGCCTGTTCATAGTTGGGGATGATATTCCAAAGAGCTGAGTGGATACTGAGTGTATGGGCAAGATGAGTTGTTGAGTATCTCGCTACTCAAAAGGGACTAGCCGCATTGGCTCCATCTGCAAGCAAGACAGAGTCTCAGGTCCCCACCATAAGCTACAGATTTATAACCTACACTGTAACAAGATCACTAGTGCTTTAAATGCACATGATGATGTGAGAATCCCTGGATTAATGGGCTTCACTATAAGGTGCACCAATGATGTGCCAGATTTCACAGACAGCCCACAAATGTCAATACTGGAAGGTCTTATCCCCAGAGAAGAATCCTCCAGTTGCTTGGGGATTATAAACTTGGTTATGAGTGTTCCCAGAGTCTTAAGAATGCTTCTTTAAGTTCCAGCCAATTTCTACTGTCCTGTTATAAGCCCTGTGTCTCTCCCACTGCCTTCTACTAGGCTAAAGTCTATGGAAAAGGAATCCCTGGTGTGGAGATGGAGGAAGGGGTGGACATGGGATAGGTCAGGAGAGAAAGGAGGTAATCACTTAACTGCTTAGGGAGTTGGGATGCTAAAGGCTTTTAAACCAGATTTCCAATCAATCTTCCTATATTCTTCATCTTGCTTTTGGTTCATTTAAACTTATGTCTGATTGAACAAATATCTTTGTCTCACTACTCAGCTTCCTTGAATCTTAACGTTTTATAATTACAGTTGCTTTGAACTTTAAAAAGGAGAAATGCAGGGAGTTCCCGTCATGGCTCAGTGGTAATGAATATGACTAATATCCATGAGGATGTAGGTTTGATCCCTGGCCTCACTCAGTGGGTTAAGGATCTGGTGTTGCTGTGAGCTGTGGTGTAGGTGGCAGACATGGCTCTGATCCCATGTTGCTGTGGCTGTGGTGTAGGCTGGAAGCTGTAGCTTTGATTCAGCCCCTAGCCTGGGAACTTCCATATGCTGCAGGTGCACCCCTAAAAAAAAAAAAAAAAAAAAAGAAATGCATTGAAAACTTCTAAGTTTCCCACCCAATTCTATTCTTTTTCTTCTTCCTCCCACTTCCCCTAAAGGCAACCATCACTTTGGTGTTTATCCACCCCATGCATATTTGGACACTTTCACTACATATGCACGTATTCATAAATGAGATGTCGCATATTTTGCGTGATTTTAAGATTTTGTGGGAATTCCTGTCATGGCTCAGCAGTTACAAACCCAAATAGTATCTATGAGGATTCGGGTTCGATCCCTGGCCTTGCTCAGTGGATTAAGGATCCGGCATTGCCATCAGCTGTGGTGTAGGTTGAAGATGCGCCTCAGATCTGGTCTTGCTGTGCTGTGGCATAGGCCATCAGCCACAGCTCAGATTTGATCCCTAGCCCAGAAACTTCCATATGCTGTGGGTGTGGTCCTAAAACACACAAAAGGAATTTTTTTGTTGATAGTATATGTCTTCTTTTGAAAATTGTTTCTTTTTTAGTCAGCAATGTGTTTTTGAGATTTACCCATGCTGCTACATGTAGCTAATTAAATCATAATGTAGCATTCTAATGTATAATTATAGGTTATGGTTACCAAGGTATTTATCCATTCTCCTTTTGAAGAACCCTAGAGTTCTTTCCAGTATTTTTTCTACGACAAACAGTGCTGTTTGGAACATTCTTTTACATATTTCCTGTATACAGGTGTGAAGATTTCTTTCGAGTGTATTCCTAGGAGTTTAACTGTTGAGATGTCTATTATGGACAGCCTCAACTTTGCCAGATGTTGTCCAATTTCTCTCCAAGTAGTTGTACCAGTTTATGCTTTCACTTGCCATGTGTGTGAAAGAAAATCAATGTGATACATTGCATTAAGAGAATGAAGGAAAAGAATATAGAATATCTCAATAGATGCAGGAAAGGCATTTGACAAAATACAGCACCTTTTAATGATAAAAATACACAGAAAACTAGGAACAGAAGGGAATTTCTTTAGCATGATAGTGGGCATTTATAAAAAAAAACCCACAACGAACATCATGAACTAACCCACAACTAACCCAACAATTATGAAAGACTGAAAGGTTTTCCCCTAAGATCAGGGACAAGACAAAGATGTCTGCTTTCACGATTGCTATTTGACGTTGTACTGGAAGTCCTAGCAGAGTGATTAGGCAACAAAAATAAAGATCTCCAAACTGGAACACAAAAATTAAACTATCTCTATTTGTGAACAGCATGATTCTTTGTTTGTTTTTTTGTTTTTGTTTTTTAGGACCACACATGTGACCTATGGAGGTTCTCAGGCTGGGGGTCATATTGGAGCTGTAGCTGCTGGCCTACACCACAGCCACAACAACACAGGATCCAAGACTTGTCTGCAACCTACACCACAGCTCACGGCAACACCAGATCCTTAACCCACTAAGTGAAGCCAGGGATCGAACCTGCATCCTCATGGATGCTAGTCAGATTCGTTAACCACTGATCCATGATGGGAACTCTGGCAAGATTCTATATAAAGAAAATCTCTGGGGCGTTCCCGTCATGGTGCAGTGGAAACAAATACAACTAGGAACCATGAGGTTGTGTGTTCCATCCCTGGCTTTACTCAGTGGGTTAAGGATCTGGAGTTGCCATCAACTGTGGTGTAGGTCATAGACATGGCTCGGATCCCTTATTGCTATGGCTGTGGCATAGGCCAGCAGCTGTAGCTCCAATTAGACTGCCTAGCCCAGGAAACTTCATATGCCCTAAAAAAAGAAAAAAAAAGAAAAAAAATGAAAATCTCTGGGAGTTCCTGACACAGCTCAGTGGTAATGAACCCGACTAGTATCAGTGAGGTTGCAGGTTCGATCCCTGGCCTTGATCAGTGGGTTAAGGATCCAGCATTGCCATGAGCTGTGCTGTGGGTTGCAGATGTGGCTTGGATCCTGCATTGCTATGGCTGTGGGGTAGGCCGGCAGTTGTAGCTCTGATTTGATCCGTAGCCTGGGAACTTCCATGTGACTTGGTGTCTCCCTAAAAAAAAAGATAGAAGAAAAAAATGGACAAAGAAAATCTCATAGATCACACACACACACACACACACACACCTGCAAAAGCTAATAAATGAATTGATCAAAATTTTAGGATACAGTGTCAACACACAAAAATCAGTTGCATTTCTGTATACCAGCAATAAGCAATCTGAAAAGGAAATTAAGGAAACAACTTTATTTCCAATAACGTCTGAAAGAATAAACTACCTAGGAATAAGAATAACTAAGGGTGTGAAATATTTGTGCACTAAAAACTATGAAACATTGCTAAAAAAGAAATTAAAGAAGACCCAAATCAATTGAAAGACTGCCTATATTCATAAATTAAAAGAATATTGTTAAGCCAGGAACTCCCAAAACAACATTTAAAAACAAAACAAAATTGGAGGACTTGCACTTTCTGGTTTCAAAACTAGCTCAAGCAAACAGTGTGGTACTGGAGTTTTCTTGTGGTGAAGTGGGTTAAGGATCTGGCACCACTGCAGCGACTCTGGTCGCTGCTACGGCACAGGTGTGATGGCTGGCCTGGGAATTTCTCCATCCTGTAGGCATGGCCACAAAAACCCCTAAAACAGTATGGTACTGACATAAAGACAGACATATATAGACCAATGGAATAGAATTGAGAGTTTAGCAATAAACATATCTATGGCCAATCGACTTTTGACAAGTGTGCCAAAACGGTTCAGAAGGGAAAAGAAGAGTCTCTCTCTCTCTCTCTCTCTCTCTCTCTTTTTTTTTTGCTTTTTACGGCCGCACCCATGGCATATGGAGGATCCCAGGCTAGGGGTCGAATTGGAGCTGTAGCCACCAGCCTATGCCACAGCCACAGCAACACGGGATCCAAGTTGCATCTGCTACCCACACCACAACTCACCGTAACACTGGATCCTTAATCCACTGAGTGAGACCAGGGATTGAACCTGCAACCTTATGGTTCTTAGTTGGATTCGTTTCTGCTGCCCCACAACTGGAACTCCCCAAGAAGAGTCTCTAACAAATTGTGCTGAGACAACAGGATAACCATGCAAAAGAATGAAGTTGTAACCCTTCCTCACTCCACATACAGAAATAAATTCAAACTGGATCAACAATCTAAGTACAAATACCAAAGCTGTAAAACTATTAGAAGAAAACATAGGGGTGGAATATTTATGACCTCAGATTTGGCAATGGATTCTTAGACTTGACACTAAAACACAAGGAACACAAAGAAAAATAAATTCTTCATCAGGATGAAAAACTTATGATAGACACATGAAAACTTTACTCCCAAACCTGAGATGAGTCAGCCAAGAACTGTCATTAGGTATAGTCAGCTGAAAGTCTAAATATGAATAATGCCATTGATCGTGCTATTTATGGGAAATTAGTGGTGTATTTAACTTTTAAGTGGTTTCATGTGCCTCCCAAGAAGTTATCTGCTTTAGAAAATCACATGTATTAAGCCTCTTATTTTTGCATAAAACGAGAGACATATTACTTTTATTAATAGACGATGTCTCCTCTCTGCTGAATAAATGTTGCATTGAAGGAATGCCAAATTATTCACTTGTCGGGGATGTTCTCATGTCTTGGCTCAGTTCTGATAGGAGGGGTGAATATGACAGGGGAGATCAGGAGAATATTCTGTTTGTCTGGGTAGGAGATGATGACAGCTTGCTCTGGGTGGAGTAGAAGAGATGGAAAGAATTGCATGTTTGGGGCAGTGATTTCAGGGAAGGAATCAAAAAGTTCCGGTGATGGATAGAATGGGTGCTACGTAAGTTTTCCATGCTGAGTAACGAGTTACCAACCTAAAATGACAACCTAACTTAGCAACGTCAAATAACATCCATTTATTAGCTCACAGTTTCTTTTTTTAATGCTTAATTATTTTTCTTTATTTAATTTTAATTATTTTTAATCCTTTTGCTATATAATTAGATCTATCAGTTAGAATTTCTTCTATTTCATTAATTTGTACAAGGTTTTTTTCATGGGTAGATATTTTCTTCATGGATGGTTCCCATAAAAATTATTTTGATGTGTTATACGTCATAAAGCGCACATTTATTTTATTTATTAGTTTCCAAATGGTTAATCCGTTACCTGGTTTCATCTATTAAGCCGTCCTTCCCTTAGCCACTGGATTTTTTGAATGAGAAGAGAGAGGTATTTAAAAATTCTTATATTCAGTAAGGATGCTGCAAAATAATTTGTGATCTGTCATGATAGATAGCTCAGAACATTGGTTGGTTTTCTAGTGTTTTGGGTAAGAAACCAAAAAAGTGTGGAGCACCTAATGTTCACTCTGTGATTGCTCTCTCTCTCTCTCATTATCTGCTTTGTAGGGCTGCACCCATGGCAAATGGAAATTTCCAGGCTAGGGATAAAATTGGAGTTACAGCTGCTGACGTAAGCCACAGGTCACGGCAATGCCAGACCCTTGATCCACTGAGCAAGACCAGAGGTCAAACCCGAATTCTCATGGATACTAGTTGGGTTTGTTTCCACTGCACCACAACAGGAACTCCTGCTATATATTATTTAATATTTACAGCAATTCTGGTGGGCTAGCTATCATTCTCATGTTATGGGTGATAACACAATTTCTATGGGTCAGAGATCCAGGCATAACTTGGCTGAGTCCTCTGCTCAGGGTCTCACCAGACTTCAATCCAGGTGTTGACTGGGGGTGTGGGCTCAGCAGAGATTCAACTGAGGAAAGACCCACATCCAAGCTACCGGAGATTGTTGGCAGAATTCCCCTCTTTGCAAATGTAGCACTGAGTTCCCCATCTTCTTTCTGGTTGTCAGAGCCCTCCTCCCACCCAGTTCCTTGACAAATGTGACAGCTTAAGTCTTTAAAGCCAATGAGGCTGTCTCTCTCCCTTCAGCCTGCAGGATGGAGTCTTATAATGTAATCATAGGAGTGACATCCTGTCATCCTTGCAACATAACACAACTGAAACAAGAGGCTGACATCCCTCACCTTGGCTGTATTCTACTGATTGGAAGCAAGGTTCTGCCTCAAGGAGAAGGGATGGTACAAGGGCATAATTCAGTGGAGGGGGGGTTATCACTTTAGAGTGCGTCACCCAGGTAGGATAAGGGAAAGCAAAGTGCCAGCCCTAACATTCAGATTTCTGCCTTTAAGCAGGTGAGCAGAAATTGTGCCATTTCTTGAGAAGAGAGCATGGAGGAGCATGTTGGTTGAGGGCAGGTCTTGAGCTCAGTTGTTGTCCTGTGAAGTTAAATGGCTCAAGGGCATGAAGGATACCTATTTTGTTCTTCTCTCTTTATCCAGTACCTGGTATAGTTCCTGACACATAGTAGGTGTTCAACAGAATGAATGAATGGCTGGACGAATGGGTTTGTGAGACATCCAAGTGGAGATAGTGATGAACCAATATCTCCTGGAGGTCACTGTTGTTTGTACTGTGAGTAACACACTGCCATGGATGAGATTACTAGGAAAGAGGGTAAAGGGAGGAGGGCAAGGATCTCGGGTTGCTGGGAGCCCCGACATCGAGAGGTCAGGCTGGAGAGGAAACATTGCCAAAGAAAACCAAGAAAGGATGGGCACAAGAGTGTGGTGCCAAAGGCTCCTGAGAAGCTGAGACAGAAGTGAGAGGTGTCCCTGGGAAGAGCTGGTTTTGGTGGAGTGGTGGGGCTGAGGAGTTGACAGGAGGTAAGGAAGGGGAGGGCAGGCCTACAGTTCTTTCTAGAAGTCTGGCTATAGGGTAGGAGAGATTGAGTGATAACTGGAGAGGGATAAGTCATCCAGCATAGAGATCAGTTTCGGATGTTGAGAGAGGGCAGCACTCAAGGCAGGTGCTGGGGCTGGTCCAGCTCTCTAGGGCAGAGGGGAAGACCACACCTTCTCTCCCAGTCTCATGGTCTTGCTTTTGTAAGGCTTTCTCCTTTATTATAGACACACTCACAGATTTCTTTAAGAATGTTAAGGGTGGAGAATGCACTCAAGAGGTCTCGTTCTTCCCCCTTCCTCTCCTCCTCTCTCCTCCCAAATCTCCGCCATCCCTTCTTTCCTGCTTCCTTTCTTCCTTCCTTCCTTCCTTCCTTCCTTCCTTCCTTCCCTCTCTCCCTCCTTCCTTCCTTCCATTAGTATGGAAAGGACTTGAGCACTTTTCTTTGCAAGTAAGTAGGCTGCAAGCGAGAAGGAGAACTTGAAGATAAAGCAAAAATGGTCATCAACAGTGTGAAGCTTCTGGAGTTCTTGTCGTGGTGCAGCAGAAATGAATCCGACTAAGAACGATGAGGTTGTGGGTTTGATCCCTGGCTTCGCTCCGGCGTTGCCATGAGCCGTGGTGTAGGCTGGTGGCTACAGCTCCGATTGGACCCCTAGCTTGGGGAACTCCATATGCCTCGGGTGCAGCCTTAAAAAGCCAAAAAAAAAAAAAAAATGGTGTGAGGCTACTGAGAAAATGGTAGGGAGATGGCCAAGGGGCCCAGCTCCTCTGTGGCAGGAGCAAGAAGGCAGGTGTGGGGTGGGCACAGTGATGATACTGGTTTGGTGCCAGGAAGTAGAGGGAAGTTTCCAGGGTTTAGGTGGTCCAAGTCTCTTTTGCTTCCACCCTCTTCCCTGAGACATCACTTTCTACGTAACAAATAATATTTGTGAATAAAATCCTTTAAAGGACAGCATAAATAGACTTTATTTTTCAAAATGAAATACTTATTGGAATTCCCATTGTGGGCTCAGCAGAAACGAACCCGACTAGTATCCATGAAGATGTGAGTTCAATCCCTGGCCTGGCTCAGTGGGTTAAGGATCCGGCATTGCCATGAGCTGTGGTGTAGGGTCGCAGGCACGGCTTGGATCTGGTGTTGCCTTGACTGTGGTGTAGGGTGGCAGCTTTAGCTTTGATTCAACCCCTAGCCTGGGAACTTCCAAATACTGTGGGTGTGGCCCTAAAAAGCAAATAAATAAATAAATAAATAAAATTAAATAAAAAGAAAAGAAAAGAAAAAAAAATACTGACTTTAGTTATCATAACATGTGCTCCTTTTTTTTCTTTGCTTTTTTACGGCTAAGCCTGTGGTGTGCGGAAGTTCCCAGGCTAGGGGTCTAATCGGAGCTATAGCTCAGGACTCCGCCACAGCCGTGGCAACACCAGATCAGAGCCACATCTACAACCTACACTGTAGCTTGCAGCTATTCGGGATCCTTAACCCACTGAGCACGGCCAGGGATTGAACCCGCATCCTCACAGAAACAATATCTAATCCTTAACCCTCTGAGCCAAAAGGGGAACTCTGACCTGTTCCTTATAAAAGATGTAAATAATGTGGAAAATTTCCCTTGAAATTCTGCCTCACGGAGATAACTGCTATAAATGGTGAGCAGCTACCTCTCAGCCAGTGGGTTACACATTAAACAAAAGAGGATCATTGCATACAGGGAATTGTGTGAGCTGTTTTTCTCACTTTAACATTGTATCCTTTGTGTCAATATGTAAAGACTGTCCTTATCTTTCATAACACCTGCTTGGTATCCATAACACCCCTGAGTCTCACACATTTATTTAACAAAAACCCTTTGATGAGCATTTAGGTCTTTGCTAATTTTTCCATACAGCTTCGTGCACCTGCACCATTATTTTCTTAAAATAAATTTAGATGAGGGCAGCACATTATGCACATTTCAAATTTGATACCCATCTGCAAATTGCCCTCCAAAGGGCTTTGCCAATTTAAACTTCCATCAACAGGATGTCAGGGTGCCTGATTCCACACGCTCTTGCCGACAACCGGCCATTAGAAATCTTTTTAATCCTGTTTTTCTATGTGAAAAAAGGAATCTCATTTTAATTTGCTTGTCCATAATTATTAGTGAGGTTGGACATCTTGAATATGAATTTGGGGCATTTGCAAAGTCCTCTTTTATGGGGTGCTGCTTCGTGCCTTTTCTCCTTTTCCATTTGGCTTGTAGTTTTTATTTATTTCTAAATAATCCATGGTTTAAATAATATTGCTCTTTCTCCAGCATGTTGCAAATATTTCTTCTCCATTTTGTTACTTGTCTTTTAGCTGTGCTGTTGATCAGCTTTGCTATATAGAGAGCTTACACTTTCATGTCAATTTTCTCAATATTTTTTTTTCCAAAATGATTTCTGTCATTGGTATAGTACTAAGAAAATGGTCATCTCAAAATTATTGAAAAATTCTTATTTTATCTATTACTCCATAGTTTACAGCTTTTTAGTTAAAATTTTATCCATTTCTGCTTATTTCTAATTAGAAGGGCCGTGTGTGATTACATCCTAGTCACTTTCTTAGAAGTTATCACTGTTATTTGATTAAGGCCTGTCCTCTCAGACTCTCACATGTTCATATGAAGGTGCACACACATATTCAACATAAAATGTATCATTGTGTATATGTTTTTTATAACTTGTTTTTTTCAGTTAACAGTGGTTAAATATTTCCTTGTCAGTACCTATTGATTGACCTCTTTCTTTTCTAACAGAATGAAATTTTTTTGTATGAATGTACCACAAGCTGTGGTTTGTTTTTTTTGTTTTTTTGTTTTTCCTTTTTATGGCTGTACCTGTGGCATATGGAAGTTCCCAGGCTACGGGTCAAATCGGAGCTGCAGCTCTGTTCTACAATCCCGGCACAGCAATACCAGATCCGAGTCGCATCTGCAGCAGTGCTAGATTCTTGACCCACTGGGTGAGGCCAGGGATTGAACCCACATCCTCACAGAGACAATATCGGGTCTTTAACCTGCAACCACAATGGGAACGCTGATATTTTTAAAATATGTAAATCTTTAGGAGTTCCTGCTGTGGTGCAATGGATTAATAATCTGATTGCAGCAGCTTGAGTCGCTGCAGAGGTGAGGTGGGTTAAAGGATTCAGTCTTGCTGCAGCTGTGGCATAGGTTGCAGCTGCTGCTTGAGTTCAATCCCTGGCCTAGGAATCTTTCATATGCTGTGGGTGTGGCCATTTAAAACAAACAAACAAAAAGGATTCTTTAGTTCATCTGAATTTGTGTGTAGAGTGAGTTAGGGATATAACTAAATTTTTCCCAATTATTTTCCAATTATCTCTACACCACATGTTCAATAACCCATCTCTCCTCTACTGACTTGAAATGTTACTTTATAATTGAATGGACACTAGATTGATAATGTTGGGAGATGGGCTTAGTAAAGTGCTTAGGAGCATGTGAAGGTCTTCCTGCGTCTGCTGTACCAGCTGTACCAGCTGGCCTGGTATTCCTATTTCTTCTCTGGGCCTGTAGCTTGCTTTGCACAGACATACAGGGCCGACCAATGTTCCCTAATTGTTTTATCCCCATGTATACAGAAATCTCAGCTTTGAAATGAGATCCATTCTCCTCGTCCTTTTCCTGCTCTTCCTCTTCCTCCATCATCATCACCATCATCCTTCTCCTCCTCTGTAAGGGTGTGGTAGACCTGCACAGTATTTCCATCTCCCCTGAGTTACTTGAGGTACATATGGCTGTAGGTACCATGTGGCTCTGGGGAAGACCCCGATCTATATAACATTCCCTTCTGGAAAACTAGAACAGGACTATCATAGACAGAGAGCACTTTTGCTTTTGCAAAGTGCTCCACTGGCAAAAATGAGATGATTTGGGGTGATATATGGTGAGTCTGTTTGAGTTAAATTAATTTAAAAATTAAAAATTAGTATAAAATTTTTTCTTTTTTTTCTCCCTTTTATAGCCCCACCTGTGGCATATGGAAGTTCCTGGGCTAGGGGTTGAATCTGAGTTGGCAGCTGCCGGCCTACCCCACGGCCACAGCAACTTGGGATCCAAGCCACATCTTCAGGCTATGCCACAGCTTGTGGCAACACTGATCCTTAACCCACTGAGTGAAGCCAGGGATTGAATCTGCATCCTCATGGGTACTATAAGTTGGGTCCTTAACCCACTGAGCCACAACAGGAACTCCTAAAAATTATTTTAGTTTTTAACTTACATTGTAAAGGGTACAAATGAACAGAGAGATGAACAGGTAAGGTCTAGAAGGGTCCTGAGAGCAGGATCATCCCTGTGGAGTTGGGGTGCCCCACCCTCACAGCAGGTGAATGTATTCAGCAATCTGGAAACCTGTTTTATTTATTTATTTAGTCTTTTCTAGGGCCGCACCCGTGGCATATGGAGGTTCCCAGGCTAGGGGTCTAATCGGAGCTGTGGCCACCAGCCTATACCACAGCCACAGCAACTTGGCATCCGAGCCACGTCTGCAACCTACACCACAGCTCACGGCAACGCGGATCCTTAACCCACTGAGCAAGGCCAGGGATGGAACCAGGAACCTCATGGTTCTTAGTCATGGTTCCTACTCACTGAGCCACGACGGGAACTCCCTGGAAACCTGCTTTAATTTTCATCACTTATTTATTTATTTTAATGGATATTAGAAAAAAAAATAAGACTCACATATGAGAACCACAAGGCTAAAGTAGGTATTTAAGGAAACAAAAGTGAATCAAGGATTTCTCTAGTGGCTTAGTGGGTTAAGCATTGTCACGGCTATGGCTTGGGTCACTGTTGTGGCACAGGTTTATCCCTGGCCCAGGCACTTCCCTATGCCTCAGGTGTTGACAAAAATAAAAGAAAATCAATTAATGAGCATTGTATTTGAGTAGACATGGCAAGAATACTACTGATAGTTTGAGGACGATTGAAATTTGGAAAATCCTGGAGTTCCCGTTGTGGCGCAGTGGTTAACGAATCCGACTAGGAACCATGAGGTTGCGGGTTCGGTCCCTGCCCTTGCTCAGTGGGTTAACGGTCCGGCGTTGCCGTGAGCTGTGGTGTAGGTTGCAGACGCGGCTCGGATCTCGCGTTGCTGTGGCTCTGTCGTAGGCCGGTGGCTACAGCTCCGATTCAACCCCTAGCCTGGGAACCTCCATATGCCGCGGGAGCGGCCCAAGAAATAGCAACAACAACAACAACAACAAAAGACAAAAAGACAAAAGACAAAAAAAAAAAAAAAGAAATTTGGAAAATCCTAAATTAGATGATGGTATTATAAGAGAGCCCTCAGATGTAAGTAACAAAAACCTAAATCATAGTGGTGGCTTAAAACATGGGGGTAGGGGCTGTGTGTGTGTATTGTTTTTTGGGTTTTATTATTTTCCACTAAGAGTCCAGGAGCTCAGTGATGTCCACATATGAAAGACCTCTTGTCATTTTTTTAGCCTTTTCCTCATGGTCTCATGATGGCTGCTGATGCTCTGGCTATCACAACTAAACAAAGGCAAAGGAAGAGGAGCCACCAAGTGGTGTCTTTGCCGTTTGTCAGGAAAAGGAGGAGCTTTTCCAGAGTTCCCAGCAGTCTTCTCCTTAAGCCTCATTTGCCAGATCCACATATATGGTCACTGTAGGTATAAAGCAGGCTGGGAAAGTGGACCATAGATTGTTGTCATTGGCTTAGACCGTCCTCATCAAACTGTGGTCCTCTTAGTGAGGAAGGAAAAGTGGAATGGGTAGTGGGTAGACAACAGCAGTGTCTGCCATGTGGGAACGCGTGGATGTGCAGAGAAAGCAGAGATGGGACACCATCTGGCCTCAGGGAGATGCTGCAGTGACAGTCATGTTAAGCTCTCAGCTCCGATCCTGAAGTAACAAATTGTACTTAATTTCCTGTTCTTGCGAGTTGGTGAGATTGCCTGTTATTTTATTTCCATAAATCCTCCTTCGACTTGAGCTAGTGAGAATGGGTTTCTATTCATTACAGCCCCAAGAAGAGGTTTTTTTCTTTGTTTGTTTGTTTTGCTTTGTTTTTTGGCTGCACCTACAGCCTGTGGAAGTTCCTGGGCCAGGGACTGAACTTGCCTCACAGTTGCAACCTGCACCACAGCTGCAGCAACACTGGATCCTTAACCTGCTGCACTACTCGGGAACTTGCCTGAGTTTTTGTATTTTCACAGAAGGAATTTACAATTTTGTGTTAGTTTCAAGTGTACAGAAAAGTAATTCAGTCTCTCTTTTACACACACACACACACACACACACACACACGCATTCTTTCTCAGATTCTTTTCCATTATAGGTTATTACAGGATATAAAGTAACCTGTGCCCCAAGCAGAGATTTCGATGTATGTTAAAGTGTGTTTTCTTGTTCTTTTTTCTTTTCTTTTCTTTTCTTTCTTTTTTTTTTTTTTTTGTCTTTTTAGGGCCACACATGCAAAACATGGAAGTTAACAGGCTAGGGGTCGAATTGGAGCAGGAACTGCCAGCCTACGCCAGAGCAACGTGGAATCCTTAATCCACTGAGCGAGGCCAGGGATTGAACCTGTGGCCTCGTGGATACTAGTCGGGGTGGTTACCACTGAGCCACGATGGGAACTCCTCTCATTTGTTCTTGGCAGCAATTATAGTCCTTATTTTACAGAAGAGGAAAAAGAAGCTCTGAGGTTAAGTTATTCAACTTCATGTGACTTTAACGTAGCTTTTCTGAAAACTAACGTATTTTGTATTCTAATGTATTCATCTCTTTATTTTTAGGAGGACCACTTTAAAGGGGAAGTGTTTATTCCCAAATAGCATCAAGAGGACAAAGGAGTAAATACATGAGAGATGGAGTTTCCTTTTTGGCTGGTCAGTGTCACCCATCAGTTCTGTCCCTGGCTTAAGTCAAAAGGCAGGAGGCAGCCTGACTGTCACGCATCTGGGATTCGGAGACCTAGGGAATGTTTAGCTTTCGGCTTGTCTATTTACAAACTTCACGCACGGAATTTGTTGTCCCGACTACAGTTTAACGTGGTTGGAGGATGCGAGACACTCAAATTACGGATCTGTGTGAGAAGCACAAGAGAAGGCAAGTGTGCTTGGGAGCTACGCCCTCTTCCCTTCTCACGCCGGACGGAGTCGCTCCCTGGGTGACCTCAACCAGCCGTGGCTTTAACCACCACCAAGACAGGGCTGGTTCCCAAGATCCTGATTCATCCTGGTCAAGCAGAGCTCGTTATCTCCTCTCCCTAACCTTGACTTGTTTCCTGCCTTCCCTGTCTTGGTAAATGGCAGAGCCATCTACACAGCCGTGCCAGGAAGTCATCACCCCCACATGCAAACCCTTGCCACGTTATGTGGATTCTTTCCTTGAAATCATCTGTGATATGCCCCCCTTTTCCTTCCTTGAATGCATCAGTTCAGAGCTTCGTTCCCTTTCAGAGGATGGTGGCTGCCAGCTCCTGGATGTGGTGTTTTCCAAGCTCATTGGAAAACCTGGGTGCTTGTTAATCATCCAGATTCCCAGGCCCTCCCCTTATATTCTGAGTCAATAAGCCTGGGGTGGGGCCCTGGAATCTGTATGCTTGGCAAGTGTCCCAGGCAATTCTCCCAAGCAATATGCCGCACTGGTACCTGGTGGGTCTCCCCGCCTCAGGTCTCTCTCTTGTCAACCTAGCCCTGCTCTGCTGTACAAGTATCTTCTTAACATGTACCAGAGGCTTTTTATCTGCAGCACAAAACTCAAACTCTGTAACATGACAAACTGGATGTGAGTTGGTCACTACCCTCCGCCCCCCTGTCTCATTTTGTGCCTTCCATGGGCTCTAGTAATACAAAGTATTTGTCACATTGGAGGATCCCATTGCTTTGAAATGGTCCAGTGCCCTGGCATATGTTGTTCACTCTGTCCAGACTCCCACCTTCCACAGTTTTACCTGGAAAACTCCTATCCATCCTGCAAGACCCAACTCAAATGTTCCTCTTCTCTGAAGCTTTTCTTGTCCCCTTTGCAGTTCCCTCACTGAAATCTCTATGGCAGAGTCTATGATTAGCCCACAGGTACAGGTCATATTTGTAGTAGTTGTAGTTGCTTGTTAAACATTTGTTGAATAAAGACAGATTTTCCTCTGCGAGAAGAAATTTAGTGAAAGCAAAGTAGGCCAATTTCTAAGAAACTAGTGTTCCCACTCTTTACCCTGTGAGTCTAAACTCTGCAGAGTTTCTTGCTGTAAGAAACCATCATTATTCTATCTGTTTACATTTACAAAGTCAATACATTAAACGGTGTAATAATAGTCAACATTTACCTGGTGCCTGCAGTGTCCTAGAAACTTGACATTCACCGCTTCACTTATCCCATGGAAGGAAAAAACTGAGGCTCAGAGGTGAATTAATGTGCCCAAGGTCACAAAACTGGTAAGTGGCGGGATTGGTACAATACTACTTTGCTTTTTCTGAGACTTACGTAGTAACCACTAGGATATGCCATACCTGTCTAGAATAAGACATCCCTGTACCGAGGGGCGCAGGTAATGTATGTAGGTGAAGCAGTGTGGGCATGAGGCAATAAGGAGGGGTGAGGAGTATGGCAAAATAGAGGGTGTACACCCTGCTTAAGGGAGTTAGCTAAGACTGAGCGTCGGCTGATCTGCCTCCCCAGCATTTAACTGTGAAAAATTTCAAGCACAGAGCAAAGTTGAAAGAATTTTACAGCGTATGCCTGTCTACCTAATACCTAGATTCTGCAATGAATATTTTACTTGCTTTATCTCATATCCATCCTTTTGGCCATCCTTATACTCATCAATCCTTTTTATTTTTTATTTTTATTTTTTGTTTTTTTAGGGCTGCACCTGTGGCATATAGAAGTTCCCAAGCTAGGGATCGAATTGGAGCTGTAGTTGCCGGCCTACACTACAGCCACAGCAATGCAGGATCTGAGCTGCATCTGTGATCTACACCACAGCTTATGGCAATGCCAGATACTTAGCCCACTGAGTGAGGCCAGGGATCAAAACTGCATCTTCATGGATACTGGTCAGGTTCATTACCACTGAGCCACAACGGTACTTCTATTTTATTTTTAAATGTATTTCAAAGTATATTGTAGACAGCAGGACACATCTCCCTAAATACATCAGTATGTACAGCATTAACTAGAGATATTTGTTTATAGTTTTTCTTCTGATGTAAAATTTATATACAATGAAATGCACAGATCTTCAGTGTATATTCCCTAAGTTTTGACAAATACGTGCTCCTGTTATCTCAATTCCATAGAGAAATAGCCCCAATCTAGAAAACGTCACCAGGATTCCTAAAAACCCCCTCAAGTTCCTCCTAAGTTTGTCTCTGCTTCCACTCCCCCTGAGGTAACAACTGTTCTGATTATTTTCCACTGTAGATTAGTTTTGCCTGTTCTAGAACTTTATAAAAACAGAATCATATGGAATGTACTCTTTGTATAAGACGACTTCTTTCACTCAGCATTAAGTTTTTTTTTTTTTTTTTTTTTTTTTTTTTTAGGGCAGCACCTGTGGTTCTGGAGGTTCCCAGGCTAGGGGTCGAACCTGAGCTGCAGCTGCCGGCCTATGCCACACCCACAGCAATGCAGGATCCAAGCCACATCTGCGACTAACACCACAGCTCACGGCATTGCCAGATACTTCACCTGCTGGGTGAGGCCAGGGATCCTATAATGGTGTCTTTTTTTTTTTTTTCTTTTTGGCTGCCCTGCAGGATACAGAGTTCCTAGGAATCAGATCCCGGTCACACTTGCAACCTATGCTGCAGCAACACCAGATCCTTGAACCCACTGCGCTGGGCCAGAGATCGAACCTTGGTCCTGGATCTTCAGAGACACAGCCAATCTTGTTGAACCACATTGGGAACTCCTGGTGTCCTTTCGAGGAACATATATTTTAATTTTTGGCAAAGTCTAATTTACCAAAAAACCATTCTAAAAGTTATTGCATTCTTTGATTTGTAAAAAAATATTTTGCTTGCCTTCACGTTGTACTATTCATCCATGTTTTCCTCTAAAAGCTTTGCTGTTTTAGTTTTTACATTTAGGCCTATGATTCATCTCAAAATAATGTTTGTGTATGAGGTAGGGGTCAAAGTTCGTACTTTTCATATCTAGTTATTCCACCACCATTGCGTGGATGAAATTTTCCTTTCCCTATATGATTGCTTTGGCACTTTTGTTGAAGATTAAATGAGGGTGTGAGAGTGGTTCTATTTTTAGGATCTCTTTTTTTTTTGGCTGTGCCTGTGGCATGTGGAAGTTCCGGGACCAGGGATCAAACCCATGCCACTGCAGTGACTCAAGACCCAGCAGTGACAATACCAGATCCTCTAACTGCTAGGCCACCAGGGAACTCCTAGGATCTCTTTTATGTACTAACTTCAGCCGATTTTTGCCATGGGCTCAGTAATGCCCTATCTTCCAAATTTTAGAAAAGAATATAGAAACCCAGATTTTTTTTTAATGTGGAAAAGTTTAAATTTTAGTAAGCTGAAAATCCATTCTTTTTTTTTTTAGGACCGCATCTGCAGCATATGGAGGTTCCCAGGCTAGGGGTCGAATCAGAGCTGTAGCCGCTGGCCTATACCATAGGCACAGCAACGCCACCAGATCCTTAACCCACTGAGCGAGGCCAGGTATAGAACCTGTGTCCTCATGGATGCTAGTTGGATTCGTTTCCACCGAGCCACGATGGGAACTCCTGACTAATTTAAATGGACAAAGGAAACTCATCTGCATGCTGATCAGGTCTGTGGCATGGGGACTAGGAGAGGTAATTTCAGAGAAGCTGGCTATACTATGTTGATTCATATATAAGTCAAGAGCTTCATTTTATTTTTATTTTATTATTTTTTTTTCTTTATAGGGCCACACCTGTGGCATATGGAAGTTCCCAGGCTAGGGGTCAAATTGGAGCTACAGCTACTGGCCTACACCACAGCCACAGCTACGCCAGCAGATCTGAGCCTCGTCTGTGACCTACACTACAACTCATGGCAATGCGGGATCCTTAACCCACTAAGCGAGGCCAGGGATGGAATTCTCATCCTCATGGTTGCTAGTTGGATTCTCAAGCGGCTGAGCCACAATGGGAACTCCCAAGGGAGTTTTCATTTTAAGTGAAATAAAATGGGAATGTTGCCAGGGCAAGGGGGTGGGTTTCAATAGTCCAGGTGAGTGCGTGGGAAGTCGCTACCAGGGTGAGATTAACACCCACACCTGTGGTTTCTTTGGTGCCTGTGACAGTGGGGGAGGACCCTGGTGTTGCTCTAGGGAATTGTGTCTAGAAGCAATACAGATCGAGAGGGCCCAGTGGGAGACGAAGACAGGCCAGGACACCCCGGATTGCAGTGGAGGGGAGTGGAAGCAGCTAGACAGACCATTGCAGGAAAGAGACAAGGACCAAGAGTCCAGGGTGAGGGGTCTGGAGTGACGGGGACTAAGAAAAGCAACAGACCTGGGCCCGGGAAGTTGCTTCCTGGAGTTGGCTGAGGCCTCTCAGAGTCTCAGAGTGAGTGGAAGGTGAGAAGCAGCCAGAAAACCTGCAACTGCAGATGCCAGAGCTTCCAGGATGCCTTTCCCCAGCATGGCAAACTTCCCACTCCCGTGGTCAAGTTATTCGTTTTTGGAGTTCCCTTTGTGGCTCAGTGGTACCGAACCTGACTAGTATGCATGGGGTCTCAGGTTCCATTCCTGACCCTGATTAGTGGGTTAAGGGTCCTGCCCTGCTGTGAGCTGTGGTATAGGCTGGCAGCTGCTGCTCCGATTTGACCCCTAGCCTGGGAACCTCCATGGGAGGAAAATGATCTTCTTCCCTGAGAGCATGTTCATGAGGCAAGGTTCTAGCAAGTGTTAACAAGTGCTAGGCAGGTGCGGCCCTGAAAAAAAAAAAAAAAGTTATTCATTTTTAACATATGAAGATTATGTTTCACATTTAAAAGTTATAACAGGCAAAGATAAAATTTATAACAGGAAACATGTCACATGTTACAAAAATAAAAGAATATTAAAAGCTATTAATGAAAAGTCTTCTTCCCACCTGTCTCCCATCTGCCCAGTTCCCATCTCCACCCCCCCCAACCCCCAGGTAAACATTTGTGCCCTTTATTTGTACCGCAACCAAGGATACTGCTTTGGCAGCCGTGGTTGTCAGGCTGAATATTGATTATGCCGATGGAGCCACAGAGGGTAGAGCTGGGTGCAGCTGGCTGCATGTGAGAGCGAACGAGCAAGGCTGCAGGAAAGACAGAAATTCGTTAGCACTTGCTAGAACCTTGCCTCATGAATATTCAAGAGAGTGCTCCCAGGGAAGAAGATCCTTTTCCTCAACCTGGGACATGGTGCTTGTCATGGACGGAATGTTTGCACCCCCTCAAAATTCATTTTTTTTGGTCTCTTTTTGCCTTTTCTAGGGCCACTCCTGTGGCATATGGAAGTTCCCAGGCTAGGGGTTGAATCGGAGCTGTAGCCACCAGCCTAGGCCACAGCCACAGCAATTCGGGATCCGAGCAGAGTCTGTGACCTACACCACAGCTCACGGCAAGGCCAGATCCTTAACCCACTGAGCAAGGCCAGGGATCGAACCTGCAACCTCATGGTTCCTAGTCGGATTCGTTAACCACTGCGCCACAATGGGAACTCCAAAACTCATTTTTTTGAGAGGAAGAATGAAACACTGCAATGGCGATCACTTCCTGTCATCATGTTTTAGTAGAATTAGAAAAAGGTAACACAAGTTGGAGTATAAATCAGGAGGTCCTCCCCAGACACTGGATCTGCCAGGACCATCACAGTTCATGTGCTGAAGTCCTAAACTCAGAGGTGATGGTGTTTGGAGGTGGGGTCTTTGGGAGGCAGTTAGGTTTAGATGAAGTCATGAGGGTGAGGGCCCCTGTGATGGGGTTAGTGCCCTTATAAGAAGAGGAAGAGGCCAGAGCTCTTTCTCTCTGTCTTGTGAAGAAACAGCTGCACAGAGGGAAGGTCTGCAAGGACAAGAAGAGAACTCTCATCAAAATCCCAATCAGAGAGTTCCCACTGTGGTGCAATGGGGTCGGAGGTGTCTTGGGACGAATGCAAGTTCGATCCCTGACCTGGCGCAGAGGGTTAAGGATCTGGAGTTGCTGCAGCTACAGCTTAGGTTGCAGCTGTGGTTCGGATCTGATTCCCGTCCTGGGAACCCCATATGGGGTGGGCATACACACACACAACACCACCAACCAAAAACTAAAAACCAAAATCAAAGCCCAATCAGGATTTCCCGTTGTTGCTCAGTGGGTTAAGAACCTGACTAGTATCCATGAAGATGCAAGTTTGATCCCTGGCCTCTCTCCATGGATTAAGGATCTGGCATTGCCTTGAGTGGCGGTATAGGCTGCAGATGTGGCTCGGATCTGGCATTGCTGTGGCTGTGGTGTAGGGCAGTGGATGCAGCTCCGATTTGACTCCCAACCTGGGAACGTCCATATGCTGCCCCTTTCAGGAAAGCAAAGCAAAACAAAACCAAAAAACCCTAAAGCAACCAGGCCAGCACGCTGACCTCAGACTTCCAGCCTCCCAAACTGTGAGAAACAAATACCTGTTTAAGCCACCTAGTCCACAGTATTTTGTGATGGCAGCCCGAGCTAAGACAGTTTTGGAGGACTAAAAAATGAACTATGGCAAAACTATGGGATTATTTTCAGTTCTTTGAAAAATACCTTTGAATTGCTTTGCCACGTGCATCCAAATGTGTTGTGTTTGAAAGTGTGGGGTCATACAAAGGGACAGAAAACCATGGGTCGGAAGGAAGGAGGATGGCCACAAGGACAGGGCGATTAAGTGCTTGAAGCCTGTGACAAATTGACTGAGATAGTGGCCACATGGATGATAAATATCAACTGCTCCTCTGAAACCACCATCACACTCTGGCAATTTCTAAACTTTCCCCTGGGAGGATGTTAAAGGGAGAATGAATGAGTGCTAAGGGGTTTACCGACCTTAAAGGGTGGTATTAGTTATAGCTGTTGGCTGCTTAATTCAACTTCTAGTGGGTGGAGGGTATTTTTTGGGGGAGTTTTTAACTCCCCCTGCCCCCAGCCGCCTCGCCTGGCAGCCCCTCCGGCACCCCCTCCTGGCAATGTTTGGTTTGATGTGAAGGTAATGCTGCCCTCTCCTGGCTAGATCTTGCAGCTACAGCTCCTGGACCAGGAGTAGATGATGACAATGATGATGATTTTTTTCCTGCTCTTGCTTGATCTCAGCTGTTGTCAGCATCATTAGGGGTCTGATGTTTTCTGAAGCCAAGGTGGGGGTCATCCCTCCAGTGTAATTTCCCAGAGGCCAGAGGCGAGATAAGCAGAAGGCCAGGCACTTGCGGGTCTCCCAGTCTCTAGAAATATGACCCATCTTTCGCTCCTTTTCTTTCGTCAACAGTATTTTATGGCACCCTAATGGCCAAGCTGTCTCCTAGGCACTTGGGATACAGTAATCAAAGTATATAAGGAAAAAAAAAAAAAGGAGTTCCCGTCGTGGTGCAGTGGTTAACGAATCCGACTAGGAACCATGAGGTTGTGGGTTCGATCCCTGGCCTTGCTCAGTAGATCAAGGATCTGGCGTTGCCGTGAGCTGTGGTGTAGGTTGCAGATGTGGCTTGGATCCCGCGTTGCTGTGGCTCTGGTGTAGGCCGGTGGCTACAGCTCCAATTCGACCCCTAGCCTGGGAACCTCCATATACCGCAGGAGCAGCTCAAGAAAACGCAAAAAGACCAAAAAAAAAAAAAAAAAAAAAAAAAGTATATAAGGATCACTGCCTCTGTGAAATTTGTATTCTAGAAAGGAAAGAGACAGTAAACAATTAGGCCGTTATGAGAGCTGTGGGGAGAGGAAAATATTTAAAATAAAGGAGGGTAAGGAACGCTAGCAATGCCAGGAGAGGGGCAACTATACCTCGGTTACAGGGCGGGCCTCAGTGAGAAGGAGAGGGAGTTATCTGTGGGAGCATCTACAGGAGAGCATTTCCACAGGGGTAAAGAGCACAGGCAATGCCCTAAGGCAGGAGCAGCACCAGGAGGCCAGTGTGGCCAGAGCAGAGCTCTAAGGGACAAGGGAAGAGATGCTTAGAGGATGCTACGGACCGGATTGTGTCCCTCCCTGCCTCCCTCATTCCCATGTTAAAGCCCCAACCTCCAGTCCATCAAAACGGGACCTTATTTGGAAATAGGGTTGTTGCAGATATAATTAATTAAGATGAGGTCATCACAGGGAGCCCCAATCTAACATAGCTTATACAAAGAGGAAATTCGGACACAAACACAAGCGCACAAGGAGAACACCATGTGAAGACGAAGGCAGAGGCTGAGGTGAACAACCAAGGAGATTGCCAGCAAACCACCAGAAACTAGGGGAGAGCCCTGGAACCGTTTCTCCCTTACAGCCCTTGGAAGGAACCAACCCTGCTGCCACCGTGATCTTGGACTTCCAGTCTCCGGAACTGTGAGAAAATACTCCTCTGTTGTTTTAGCCCCGGGGGGGCAGGATTTTCGCTTTTATTGTATTCGCTTTTTCCTATGATTAAGTGGGCTATATTGCAAGCATTATTTGTTAGAAAAGCATTAACATAATTCCCAAGCTAATTTATCTGAGGAGAAAAAATATGCCTCTCTTCATGGGCTTTTTTCAATACCTATTCCCAATTTCGAACTAAAAATAGGAATTCCTGTTGTGGCTCAGGGGCTATGAACCTGACTAATATCCATGAGGATGTGAGTTTGACCTCTGGCCTCACTCAGTGGGTTAAGGATCCAGTGTTACCATGAGCTGTGGTGTAGATCGTAGAATGGCTTGGATCTGGTGTTGCTGTGGCTGTGGTGTAGGTTGGCAGCTGCTCTGATTTGACCTCTAGCCTGGGAACTTCCATACACCACAGGTGCGGCCCTAAAAAGAAAAAAAAATAGCAACTTTAAAAACAAGTATTAATGAAACTCCAGATTTTATTTGGATGTTGTCAGCTTTCCGCGATCTCCTTCTGTAGCAGGATCCCAGGTTAGGGCTCCCCATGGCATTTGGTTGGCATAGCTCCCCAATCCCCTTGGTCTGTGATGCTTTTGCTTAGTCTTTGCTTGCTTTTCATGACCTTGAGCACGTTGAAGAGGACTGGCCAGGTACCCTGTAGAACACATCCCAGCCTGGGCTTGTCTGATGTTTTTCTCAGGGTTAGATGGGGTGATGGGTTTTTGGAGAGAATTCCACAGAGGGGAGGTGCCCTTCTCCTCACATCATCTCGGGATAAGTGAGACCCATATCGCATCCTTGGTGACATCAGCCTTGCCCACTTGGGGAAGGTAGGGTTTGCCTGGTGTCTCCACCGTGAAGTTACTTAAAATGCACTCGAAACATGAAAGCAGTAAAATTCATTCTTGGTGACACTGGAGGATAGTAAAAGACATGCCATGATCTGATTTAAAACATAAGCAGATCACTCTGGCGGACATGGAGAAGAGAAAGGGCAGACCCAGGGGAGACAGAGAGGTGGCCTCAGCAATCGAGCTGAGAAGGGATGGTGGCAGAGGCCAGGGCGACAGCAAGAGAGGAGAGAAAAAAATAGGAGCTGGATTTTTTTTTTTTTGTCTTTTTAGGGCTGCACCTGCAGCATAGGGAAATTCCCAGTCTAGGGGTTGAATTGGAGCTATAGATGCTGGCCTACGCCACAGCCACAGCAATGTGGGATCCAAACTGCGTCTGCGACTTACACCACAGCACACAGCAACGCTGGATCCTTAACCCACTGAGTGAGGCCAGGGATTGAACCTGAGTCCTCATGGGTACTAGTCAGGTTCATTACCGCTGAGCCATGAAGGGAACCCCTGAATTGGAATTTATTTGGGTAGAGTCAGCAGAAGTTTCTGGTGGATTGAAAGTAAGAGATAAAGAGGTGCTAAAGATGAGTCACGAATTCTGGCCTGAGCTATTGGAAGGATGGAGTTGCCATCACCTGGGCTCGGGTAAGGTGTCCAGCCTGCCATTTATCTCCTCTCCACTCTTTCAATATTTCATCCATCTAACAGATATTTCCTTGGTGTCCAGGCTAGCTGCAAATTTTGCAGGACCCGACCCAGTACAATATGCCCTTGCAGGACCTTTGCTCAAAAAGCAACAAACAAAACACTTGTTTTCTTCTTCCATGGTCTTTCTCTTAAGGGTGTTTTTTATTTGCTTTTTCATGATACACTCCCTGGGGTGCAGGGTACTTGTGGAGGGGAGTGGAGGACTGAGCCCCCCATCCCAGGGAGGCAACAAGAGGTGGGACTGCACTAGAGCTGAACTCCAAGCCCTTGTGCATATTCAATTGCCCCATCAGACTTGACTCATGAAGCACAAATTCTTTTTTTTTTTTTTTCAGAGCTGCACCCACATCATATGGAGGTTCCCAGGCTAGGGGTCCAATTGGAGCTGCAGCCCACAGCCACAGCAACATCAGATCCGAGCCGCATCTGCAACCTGCACCACAGCTCATGACACCGCTGGATCCTTAATCCACTGAGTGAGGCCAGGGATCAAACCTGCAACCTCATGGTTCCTAGTCAGTTTCGTTTCGGCTGTGCCATGACGGGAAATTCTCCATGAAACACAAATTCTGAGATAAAACTATTAAGCTTCTCAAGGCAGTGGCCCCCAAGCATTACACCCCAAGCACAGGGCTCTTCCCAGCACCGGGCCCTGTAGACTGCAGGGTCCCATGCCTGCTCCCTGTTTGGCCTCTATGAGTGTGTGTCACACACTTTGTTGGGCACTGAGGATGCAAAATAGAATCCTTTGCAGAGGGGCAAGGGGGAAAGGAAGAGGTTCTTTATTAATTATGCCCTGTGTCTGAGTCCTGCCTGGTCCCTGTCCAGTGAGAGAGAAGGAGTCCTCAAAATGAGTGTAATCCCGTCTGCAAAGTACAACAGTGGAGAACCAGGTTGGGTGACACGGGGGCTCCAGAGGGAAGGTGGCTGTAGAGGGTTGAAGGGTTGAGGAGTTTGGGGTTCAAAGGGGAGGAGGCTCAGAGGCCTGGACATCTGCTCACAGTCTGAGCTGGACGGGCAAACCTGAGCCAGGAGAGGGAAACGCATCATCAGAGTGTTATTTACTTTTTTGTCTTTTTTGGCTGCCCTGCAGCATATGGAGCTCCTGGGCCCGGGATCAGATCTGAGCCACTGCTGTGACCGAAGCCGCAGCTGCAGCAATGCTGGATCCTTAACCCACTGGGCTAGGCTGGGGATCGAACCTGCATCCCAGTGCTCCCAAGATGCCCCTGATCCTGCTGCACCACAGCGGGAACCCCATATTTATTTACTCTTTAATGAAAATGGCTAAATACATAATTCTTTTCTATTTTTTCTTTTCTTTTTTTGTCTTTTTGCCATTTCTAGGGCCGCTCCTGTGGCATATGGAGGTTCCCAGGCTAGGGGTCTAATTGGAGCTGTAGCCGCCGGCCTCCACCACAGCCACAGCAACGTGGGATCTGAGCCGCGTCTGCGACCTACACCACAGTTCACGGCAACGCCAGATCCTTAACCCACTGAGCAAGGCCAGGGATTGAACCCGAAACCTCGAAGTTCCGAGTTGGATTTGTTAACCACTGAGCCACCACAGGGACTCCCATAATTCTTTCTAACTGCAAAAGCAATGCTCATTTATGGGCCACATCGAAAGGAGTTCCTTGGTGGCTTCCTGGGTGAGGATCTGGTGTTGTCACTGCTGTGGCTTGGATTACTGCTGTGGATGGAGTTCAATCCCTAGCCCAGGAACTTCTGCAAGTTGCAGGCGCAGCCAAGAAAGAAAAGAGAAAAGGAAGCAAGAAAGAAAATGTCCATAGTCCTTCCACCCAAGGATCACCACTGTGGACATTTTGACCCTCTCCTATTTTCTCCTTGTGCACTTATGTATATTCATTACAAAGTGTTATTACCACTTTATTGTGTCTTATAGACACATAGTGTTTAATTTTACAGATCTAGTGTAATTTGTAAAAAAGTGTTTTTTTTTTTTTTTTTTTTTTCCTTTTTATAGCCGAACCTGTGGCATATGGAGTTCCTAGGCTAGGGGTCGTCTTGGAGCTGCAGCTGAGACCTCCACAACAGCTGGCAGCAGCTTGCAGCAACGCTAGATCCTTAACCCACTGAGTGAGGTCAGGGATCCAGCCCACATCCTCACGGAGACTATGAGAGGTTCTTAACCTGCTGAGCCATAATGGGAACTCCTTTTTTTTTTGAAGGGCCTTGAAATGCTACCCAATTTTATCACGATAAACAACTCTATGGGAGTTCCCGTCGTGGCGCAGTGGTTAACGAATCCGACTAGGAACCATGAGGTTGCGGGTTCGGTCCCTGCCCTTGCTCAGTGGGTTAACGATCCGGCGTTGCCATGAGCTGTGGTGTAGGTTGCAGATGCGGCTCGGATCCTGCGTTGCTGTGGCTCTGGCGTAGGCCGGTGGCTACAGCTCCGATTCGACCCCTAGCCTGGGAACCTCCATATGCCGCGGGAGCAGCCCAAAGAAATAGCAAAAAGACAAAAAAAAAAAAAACAAAAAACAAAAAACAAAAACAAAAACAAAAAACAACTCTATGGTAAACCTTGTCCTCCCTCCATCGTTCCCACCCTCTCTCCCCTCCTATGTCTTTCCTTCCTTCTCTCCATCACATACATGGGATTGCAGGGTCAGAGGGTTTGCGATGACATTGAGTGAGTCTGGTAGTTACTCTCCCACCAGGACTGTATGTGGACAGCTAAAATCATGGAACGCTATTATCTGCCAGATCCTGCGCTAAGCACTCTTGCATGTATAAACACCAATCGTCATGCCAATCCCATGAGCTACCTCCTACTTTATTACTACAGAAGAGAAAACTGAGGCACAGCGTGAGTATCTAAGCGTCCCAAGGGCACACAACTGGCCACGGGCAGAGCTAGGAGTTGCCCTGTGGTAGTTTGGTTCTAGAACCTGTAGTCTTACCCCTTTCCTCATCACACAGCTCCACGAGGTAAGTGTCCCAGTTTTGTGGAGAAAGATTTTTTTTTTCATGATTCCTGTGGACTATCTCTATTTCTTTCTATTTATTTATTTATTTATTTATTTATTTATTTATGTCTTTTTGCCTTTTCTAGGGCCGCTCCCATGGCATATGGAGGTTCCCAGGCTAAGAGTCTAATCGGAGCTGTAGCCGCCTGCCTACGCCAGAGTCACAGCAATGCGGGATCCGAGCCGCGTCTGCAACCTACACCACAGCTCACAGCAATGCTGGATCCTTAACCCACTGAGCAAGGCCAGGGATCGAACCTGCAACCTCATGGTTCCTAGTCAGATTCGTTAACCACTGCGCCACGAAGGGAACTCCTCTATTTGTTTATTTAAAAAATTTATTTTAGTCAAGTATAGTTGATTTACAACGTCATGTTATTTTTTGCTGTATAGCAATGTGGTTCAGTTATACATATACATACATACATATATTCTTTTTTATATTCTTTTCCATTATGGTTTATCACAGGATAGTGAAATAGTCCCCAGTGCTATACAGTAGGACCTTGTTTATCCATTCTATACATAATAGTTTGTATCTGCTAATCCCAAACTCCCAGTCCATCCTTCACCTACCCCTTCCACCCTGGCAACCACAAGTCTGCTCTCTATGTCTGTGACTCTGTTTCTGTTTGTTGATAGGTTCATTTGTGTCATATTTTAGATTATACATGTACGTGATATATATGGTATTTGTCTTTGTCTTTCTGACTTATTTCTGAGTTAGTACAATAATCTCTATGTCCATCTATGTTGCTGCACGTGGCATTATCTCATTCTTTTTTTCATGGCAGAGTACTATTCCACTGCATATATGTACCATATCTTCTTTATCCATTCGGATTATTTATTTCTTTATTTTTACTTTTTTGGCTGTGGTGCACAGCGGCCTGATGTGGGATCTTAGTTCCCAGACCAGGGGTTGAACCCAGATCACAGTGGTGAAAGAACCAAGCCCTAATCACTAGCCCACCAGGGAACTCCCTGGAAAAGGATATTTTGATACATGTTGAGAAATGTGCCCAAGGTCGTAAAATGTTAAAGGAAAGTCAATAGTCGAATCATAGTCTGTCTGTCTCCAAAGCAGGGGTTTCCGGGGATTTCCTGAGTATATGCAGGAGATTGTTCTCAGCTGGGTCTCTTCTCACTCTCCAAGGTGCCTCTGGCTTCCACCAGAGCCTAGGAATCAGGGCTGGGAGGGCTGCACCCGCCCAGGTCACACCCCTGTCGAGTCCTGACGTCATCCTGTCTGCCAGGACCCTGAGACACACTGACATCCCCTCCCCTCTCCTCTCATCCTAGATCACTGTTGGGTTCCAGAACTTTCTCACTCGGGCAGTTTTGGTTGCGTGTCACAGCAAACTCCACTTGAACTGGTCTTAACAATAAAGACAATTTATTGGCTCATGCAACTGAGAAGTACACAGAGACAATGACCTCTGGGCATGGTATGTGCAGGACCCTGGCTCCGTTTCGCTATGATTCTCTGATTCTGCCCTCCTCCTAGTGTTAGTTTTTGTCATTAGACTGGTTTGCCATTTATGGAAGCAAAATGGCTTGCAGCAGCAATGAGACTACATACTTGCGTCTCCACCGTCATTAAACAACCATCCCGGACTTGGCTCTGAGTAGGATCATCTTAGGTCACATACTGGCCCTTGAACCTATCACTAAGGCAATGCTGACCATCACCCGAGAGAGGGAGAACTCTCTCCTTCATCTCCCTTGCCTCTTCTTTGGTCCCCAGGTCCAAGTGCGTTCTTCTGCAGGGATGTGAAGAGATGCTGATGCTGGCATCAAAGCTGACAGAGGGACAAAACAGATATGCATACAGCCATGCTGTGCTGTTCACATGGTCTTGCATAGAAGCTACATTTCTAAATGAGAATGGCAAGAACAGACCTCCGTGTTTTGCCAGCGGATTGCACATGTCACAATAATCTTTGTAGCACTGGATGTTCTGCACAGAATGGAAACTGCTTTCCCACTGGGAACATTATCAATCCATTTCAGAGGGAGCTGTTACACGTGGGAAGTGAGGTACGGAAGATATGTTGGGTGGGCGAACTTGCTGGAACATTTTCAGGTGGGTAAATGTTATTCCAGGCTCATCTCTATGTGCCTGTCCCTCTCATTCAAGGAAATGCTCTTTTCTACCATGAAAAGAAAGACTGTTTTCAACTCTTGTCTTCCGGATTGTCTTCCCACTGGAGACCTAAACTACCACCATCATTCAGAAGGGCTGCTTCCCTATAACTCCTCGGGTTTGAGGGAGAACCAGACTCTTCCCTAATACTCCGGTGATTCGTTGAAATGGACCGGAATGCTGAGCAACTTGACCGAGGGCTTAGGAAAAGCAGAGAGGAATTATACTTAAAAAGGAACTTAAAACTAGGTATTAGATTGGGCGGCTCTCGCCCTGGTCTTTCTCAGTGAGTCCCTTCCTTGCCAAGACTTCCCTGTCCAGGAACTGCTGCCCCCTTGTGGCAAACACTCCCTCAGCTGTTCAGACCCCAGTCTGTTTTCTCTGACGTTCCGCATTTTCTGCCCCAGGTGCTACCTTTTCCCTAGATGATGATGTTGATGATGATGATTTTTTGTCATTTTAGGGCTGCATCCCAGGCTAGGGGTTGAATCAGAGCTGTAGCCACTGGCCTACGCCACAGCCACAGTAACGCCAGATCCGAGCCACGTCTGCGACCTATACCACAGCTCATAGCAATGCAGATCCTTAACCCACTGAGCAAGGCCAAGGATTGAACCCGCATCCTCATGGGTCCTAGTCTGGTTTGTTAACCGCTGTACCACGATGGGAACTCTTCCCTAAGATTGTTAACAGGAGGAATATTTGCTCCCTTAAGGGACTGCCCCATATTCAAGTCCTTTCTAGTTGAGGCATCAGATCACAATTGTCCAACACCTGTAAAAGCAAAGCATGGGTAGCCCCAGGGCGATTGTCTCCTTACACTTCCTGCTATTACTTATAAAGGATAAGAGAACCCAGGAGGAGAGCATGACTTAGTTTAAAAAATATGCTTGCCAGTGGGCAGAACTGTAGGCACCGTGACACACTGGCACTTATGGTAGGGGCAGAATTTACACTTGCACAGATTCGCACCAACTCTAAACAGGAGACGATGGTTTGGAAAGGACAGACAGACCAGCCCAGCTGGAAGGAAGTACAGCTTTCAGGCTCACCTTATGTAGACCGTGTGGCTTACAGTGACAGACAGTCTGCATCACCATGAGGATCCGGGACTCGTGAGTCAAAGGAGAGATGACTGATGTCATTTATTTTCCAACTACTGAGGGATCACTGTTCTGCTCTGAAGATGAATCGGAGAGGGTCTCTAGCAGCCCATGGTCTAGAGGAGCAGGCTGGCTTGTAAACACATCATCATAGAACCATGGGGTTCATGTTATAATGGAGAAGTGATTAAAGCACCGGAGGTAGGATTTCTCTTGTGGTGCAGCGGGTTAGGGATCGGCATTGTCACTGCTGCGGCTCAGTTCGATCCCGGGCCTGGGAACGTCCACATGCCACGGAAGTACCAGAGGTAAAGTATGGGCACAAAACGTACCAGCAGTGGAGCCAGGGGACAGACGTTAGTGGCTGGTGGCAACTGAGGCAGGTTCCATCATCCCTGAGAGAGGAGAGAATGACTTACCCCCACTCCTTGCTTCACCCGCTGCCCCAGTTCCAGTGGTCCCTCTCTTGTCCAGCCAGACTCCAAGAGTGGCCCCCAGCCTTGGGGCCATTCTAATTGATTAATTCTCCTTTTAAAATTCCACCAATATCTTTACCCCAAAGAAGCGTAGGGTTTCAGCAAAAATTCTGTGCTCACTGTCCAAATGCAGCTCAAGGGCAATCTTCTGCCTCCTCTCCACAAAGCTGCCCTCTAGTCCCTCCTAGTGGGGGCTTCCTACAAGGTGCCCCCCTACTGTGGACTCCTTCTGAAGTCTCTGCTGTACAAAGTCAAGTCCTTTCCCCTTTATTCATGGCAGGCAAGTTAGAAGGCTTCAAATGGAAACACATGCAAGAAAAGAAAGAGAAGAAAAATAGTCACCCACAGAGCGGAGAATTCAGATAATGGACTCTCAACTCCACTTTCATTTCTGGTTCCCCTGCTTGGATATGTGGGCCCTGGGGGTGTCTGATGCTCTGTGATCTCTTGACTTAACCTGTTCTCCAAAGGTAGACATGGGCAGGGCTGGGGGAGGAGGTGTGCTGTGACGTAGCTTCCCAATTGCACTTTACTCATCAAGTTCCCTCTCAGCGTTAAGTCACTCAGGTTTCTGAGCTCCAGGCTCTGGCTGGATGAACATGGCTGGTGATTCAGGTAGGAAGCCACCTCTGTTTGTCAGGACTTTCTTTGGGGCAGGGCAACTTAGTTTAATTGTCTTTTAGAAAATTCATCCATTTGTCTGGGACCTGTGATTTCTGCTCATTTGCCTCCCTTCCTTCTCCCTCATGACAGTGTATTCAATCCTGACCTTCAACGGGGCTGTAGAGGGTGCTGAGGAAGGCACAGCCTCTCCCCTCCTCCTTTCCTACCTCTCCTTTTCACAGGCAAGAGTATGACTTTCCCAAATCTGATGTTTCTTGCTTTGCCCTGTGGCTTTGTCTTCTGTAAAAATGCAGTACTGGCGGGGGTATTAAAAGGTGTGGATTTGAATGAACTTGTAGAACCTTAGGTTTGGAAAGAACTCAGGGGTTACTTACTCTGCCTACCTCAATTTGGATGAGAAAGTGGAAATCTGTAGAGGTCCAAAGATCCACTCAAGGTCACACAGCTTATTAATGATAGAATCAGGATAGAATGAGCCCTGGATACCAAAGATGCTTTTTTCCAGTCTTGGTAATTTTCTCAAGGTTTTCAGACTGTTCTCTAAAGAGCCCTGGGGGTTTTGTAGCAGGTCTGTGGGTGGAGTGAGCTTCATGCCCTCCCTCCCCAGCAGAGGGTCTTTTATCTGTTTTACATGTTGAAAAGATTTTGCTTCAACAGAGGTTTCACAATTTAAAAAGATGTTTGAAAACTGCTGAATGACTCTGTGGATGTTTAGGGTATGATTTCATGGACCAAGTGGGGACTTTCTCAAATTCTTATACTGGCTTTAGATGGAAGATCGAAACATTTAATGCTTCTGTAGAGAGAAGGCTGAAAATACACTTTAGCAATCCATTGCTGTCATTTTCTTCCCACAGTAGATTTTAAGAAGGTTAAACAAGAATCAAGAAAAGCCTAGGATGGAAAATAACACAGACAGGGACATCTGAGAGCAGACTTGCTTCCTTCCATTTTACCTAATGCTGGCCCCCCTCCGATGTATAGGACCAAACTGGTCCTCCCATCCGAATGCACACACATGGCTAAGGATGGAGAAAGCCAAGGAGCACAGAAGCAGCGTTACAGGTAGAGTTGATGCCGTTGTCGGGCCGACCAATGGCAGAAGTTTTCCCTATAGTTCATCTTATCCCACACTCAAGTCTTGGAGTTATGGAAAGTTGACAACATGGTGAAGCTAATCTCTAAAGCAGTCCAAGATAGAGGTGCTGGAAGGGATCTCCAGTTGCCAAACCAACAGAGAAGTAGAAGATATCCTAGCAACCATTCTCACATCCTTGCTGAGAGTGACTTGAATCTGAGTTACTAATTCACCTTTCTTTCTTTCTTGTCTTTCAACTAGATCACATCATGACTGCTGTCTTGGATGACAAGGATTTGTTGGAATTGTTCGGGGATGACTTTGAAAATTTCACTGGCACGCCACCCACAGACGAACATTACTATAGTCCCTGTAGGATAGACACTGAGTCACTCAACAAGTATGCCGTAGTTGTCATCTATGCCCTGGTCTTCCTGCTAAGCCTACTGGGAAACTCCCTGGTGATGCTGGTCATTTTATACAGCCGTGTCGGCCGCTCTGTCACTGATGTCTACCTGCTGAACCTGGCCATGGCTGACCTGCTCTTTGCCCTGACCTTGCCTATCTGGGCCACCTCCAAGGCAAAGGGCTGGATCTTTGGCACCCCTCTGTGCAAGGTGGTCTCGCTCCTGAAGGAAGTCAACTTCTACAGTGGTATTCTACTGCTGGCCTGCATCAGCGTGGACCGCTACCTAGCCATCGTCCACGCCACACGCACGCTGACCCAGAAGCGCCACTGGGTCAAGTTCATATGCACAGGCATCTGGGCCCTGTCCTTGGTCCTGGCCCTGCCCATCTTCATCTTCCGTGAAGCCTACCATCCACCCTACTCCAGCCCCGTCTGCTACGAGGATCTGGGCGCCAATACAACAAAGTGGCGGATGGTGATGCGGGTCCTGCCCCAGACCTTTGGCTTCCTCCTGCCCCTGCTGGTCATGCTGTTCTGCTACGGACTCACCCTGCGCACCCTGTTTGCCGCCCACATGGGGCAGAAGCACCGGGCCATGCGCGTCATCTTTGCCGTCGTGCTCGTCTTCCTGCTCTGCTGGCTGCCCTACAACCTGGTCCTGGTGGCAGACACCCTCATGAGGGCCCGGGTGATCGCTGAGACCTGTGAGCGCCGCAACGACATCGGCCGGGCCCTGGATGCCACCGAGATCCTGGGCTTCCTGCACAGCTGCCTCAATCCTCTCATCTACGTCTTCATTGGCCAGAAGTTTCGCCACGGGCTCCTCAAGATCATGGCCATCCACGGCCTGATCAGCAAGGAGTACTTGGTCAAGGACGGCAGGCCTTCCTTCGTTGGCTCTTCTTCAGGGAACACTTCTACCACCCTCTAAGGCCCCCACGCGGGACTCCTCCCTTCCCCTCGGTGTCCATTCTGAGCCAGCCTCGTGTCCTCTGGCTGTTCACAGCCCTGGGTCAAGGCAGCCCCCCACTGTGGTTACAGGAAGTTGCTGAGGCCACTTCCTTGGCAGGCCCCCACCTTCTGGTGGAGAGAGCCTGCCCTGGCCCCCAGCCCTTACCGTAATTACCTTGTCAACTGCTAGAGCTCAGTCCACCCGACTCTACCATTGAGCCCACAGCCCTCTGACTTCTGGCAGACGTTCTTTGAAGGTGTTCTTGAAGCGATTACAGAGAGTTCCCACCATTGGGAGCCATCAGTCTCAAACACTGCGAGTTCCTTCCCCAACTCTCCCTTTCCTTGCCTCCTGGCAAAGTCTACCTCCCTTGAGAGAGGCTGAGAAGGACAGACACTCACTTTCTAAGCCTCTCTTAAGCTATGAGTGGCCCTATCCCCTGGTTCTGATTAATAAGAATGAGGGGCACTAGTGTGCTGGTAAGCCATTCTCCTAGGGAAAAAGTCTTGATTTGTAGGATTTGCCATGCTCTGTGGTATAAATAAATGCTCCCTCTATGGTTGATTTCAAGGGTGGTGATGTTTAGCAACCAGCTCAAAAAACCTAGAAAATGTGATAATCTCTTTCACAAGCACTAGAGGAAATATAATGGGGCCAGGGGACTCCTGGGAAATATTCTTGACTTGGAAGAGAGAGAGACACACAAATATAGGTACATATCCTTGGTTCTTGCCTTTGAATATGGTTATAGGACATGATGTGTGCTGCTGAGGCAGCCACTTTCCGATAATGAGGCAAAAATTATGCTTAACACACTTCGGCTGATGGAGCCAAAGGATAAAAAGAACCTGAGAATAAATAGCTCAGAAATAAACTTAAGAGTAAATGATTAAATGATTTTCAGCAAGGATAACAAGTCTATGCAGTTGAAAAAGGATAGTCTTTCCCCAAATTGTGCTGGGAAAATTAGATAGCCATATGCACAAGAATGAAATTGGACCCTTATCTTATACCGTATACAAAAGTTAACTCAGAATGCATTGGAGACCTAAACAGAAGAGTTAAAATGGCAAAACTCTTTTAAAAAAATCCCAACGAAATAACAACAAAAGGAAAAAGCTTCATTTGGTTTGAGGTTGGGAATGGAGTAAGGCTCAGAGATGGGATTTAGATCAACAGTAAGATTGGGATCAAGGGTTAGGTTGGAGTCAGAGAGGAAGTATAGGAGAGCTGAGGATGGGATGACAGCTTGTGATAAGGCAGATGGTCAGAGACAGATGAATTTCAGGAAAAGGGAGAGATCCAGAAATAGATCGAGGCTAGGGATGGGATGAGTGAGATTCAGGGAGGCTGGAAATGGGCTTAGGAGCAGGTATGGTTGGGAAGGGGATGAATGTGGGGGTGTGGGAAGGGTGTTAGAAATGGCATGAGTGTCAGGGATGGGTTGGCGGCTGCAATAGTGACCACTATTGTTTAGTCTAGTTAGTGGCTGGAAGAAAAGGCATCACTAGTAGTGTCACCATCCTCTCTGGAGCATTGCCTAAGATGCTCTTCCAGGGGCCAGGATGGTGACATCATGGCCTGTCCAGCTTGAGACTCTATGAGTAGGTTGGTGAAGAAGGAGTTAGGGGCTCAAGCCCTAAGAGGTCCATCTGATTCAGGAGGAGAAGACAGAAGAATGTAGGAAGAATCTGGGGAGAGATTCTGGGAACCTAGTCTGAGAACCTTCCTTTCCTCTCCCTCCCTCCCTTACTCCCTTCTCCACCTCTCCTACTGTATAACTCAGTGCACATCTTCCTTCATCCTCTGTTGCCCCTAAGAACAACTCCATCAAGTAAATAAGGATCCATACTGGGTCTGGCGAAATACAAATGATGAATACACATCTGAAAAGATGCTTGGTCTCACTAGTAACCTGTGAAGTGGGAATCACACAGCAATTAATAACTTGGGAGACTTTTAAACAGAGAAGAACTCTTTTCAAACAAGTGCAACACAGTTTAGTTAGATTCTTTTTTTAATGCAGTGTATAATTCTCTGGGTATAGCTCAATGATTTGGACTTCAGATCTGTGAAAATGCCAGGGTTTGGTACTGAAATAATAGGTGTATGAAAATATCAAAAACTGGTGTTCCAATCACCAGATATAGTAAAGATTCGACATCTGGTCAAGGTCAGGGAGATTGTTTACCTCACGGAAGAGCTCCACGTGCAGGATGAGGCTGGGATCAGGTATGGGGCGCATCTTAGGAGAGGAATAGCGGAGGATCAGAGAGGGGAGAGAATTAGGGAAGGAATTGGGTTAGGGATGGGGTAAACTTCAAGAGTTGGATGGGGGACAGAAAGAGGGGTGCTACTCTAAGTTCTGCACAATGGCCTGCTGATTTTAAATTTTGAAAATTTGTCTTCTGGGCTGTTAAAATGTTCCAGTCTCCAAGTTATTGTATTGAATTATACTATATCCCTCTATACTGTTCCCCTTCTGACCAACCCCAGACCCCTCACCCCCTCTTACCTCCCTATCCAGTGGCCCATTCTTACTGGTTCCAGCAAAAATATTAATGGTAATCTGTGTTTTATTCCATAGGGGTTTAAGATTGCCCCTTTCCCAGCAACTTGTATTTTAATTAGGGTCTTTCAGAGACTAAAAATTCTCATAGATGCAGATGAAATAAAATGACCATCACCTCTTTGGTCTAAGGGTCTTCCCAGAGATGTCGTTCTAGACATGACCTCTAACCAAGAGATGGTGAAGAAGTACAGGCATGACTTGGAGATGTTGTGTGTTTGCTTCCAGATGACTGCAATAAAGCAAATATGGAGATAAAGCCAGTTGCCTGAATTCTTCTGGCTTCCCAGTGTGCATAAAAAGTTATATTTACTCTACACTGCAGTCTGCACTAGGGTTGTGTCTAAAAATTGTACATTCCTTGGAGTTCCTGCTGTGACAGTGGGTTAAGAACCTGACCACAGCAGCTCAGGTTGGCAGCTCAGCCTGGCACAGTGACTTAAAGGATGGGGCACATGTTGCAGCTGGGGTTTGTACTCAATCCCTGGCCCCGGAACTTCCAAATGCTTCAGGTGCAGCCGTAAAATTTTTTAAAAGCCCATTAATTAAAAAATACTCAAAAATACTTTAATTTTTAATTAAAAAATACTTCATTGCTAAAAATACTAGCCATCCTCTGAGCTTTCAGTGATTCATAATCTCTTTGTACCAGTAGCATCAAAGATCACCAGTGAGCAAACAGTGTTGGAAAAATTGCACCAGTAGACTTGCTTGAAGTTTGAAGCAAGGGTTGTCACAAACCTCCAGTTTGTAAAAAAAAAAAAAGAAGTAAAGCAACATGCAATGAAACAAGGAGGTATGTCTGTATAGCCTTTTGCTATCTCTAAGCAAAGATTGGAGGGCCCAAAGATCTCTGGGTGTGCCCCAGAAAGCCACAAGTGGCCAACAGCTGAGCTCTCACCATGAATGCTTTTATCCATCCTTGTATTTTGTTTTTATTTTAATTTTTAAATTTTAAAATATTTAATTTATTTTAAAAGGACTGTTTTGGAGTTCCCATTGTGGCTCAGCAGTTTACGAATCCGACTAGTATCCATGAGTGCATGGGTTCGATCCCTGGCCTTGCTCAGTGGGTTAAGGATCCGGCGTTGCTGTGAACTGTGGCGTAGGTTGCAGATGTGGCTCAGATGTGGTGTTGCCATGGCTGTGGCATAGGCTAGCAGCTGCAGCTCCAATTCAACCCCTCGCCTGGGAACCTCAACATGCTGTGGGTGTGGCCCTAAAAAGACAAAAAAATAAAATTAAAAAGACTATTTTATTTCACTGTTTTATTATTTTTATTTTTTTGGCCACACCTGTGGCATATGGAGTTCTGGGGCCAGGAATCTGACTTGCACCACAGCAGCAACCTGAACCACTGGAGTGGCATGACCAGATCCTTAACCCACTGTGCTACAAAGGAGCTCCTGGTATTCTGTTTTTAAACTCAAAATCCTTCTTTCAACTTTGAGGGTAGAAATGAACTAAAGAATTTTAAAAAATGAAAACAAGCAGAATATGTTAATGCAAACTTTCTAAAATTAGTTTTTCTTTTTTATTGAAGTGTTTCACTTACATTGTTTAAAAAAGTGGAATGAGTTCCCGTCGTGGCACAGTGGTTAACGAATCCAACTAGGAACCATGAGGTTGCAGGTTTGATCCCTGCCCTTGCTCAGTGGGTTGATGATCCGGCGTTGCCGTGAGCTGTGGTGTAGGTCACAGACACGGCTCGGATCCTGCGTTGCTGTGGCTCTGGTGTAGGCCGGTGGCTACAGCTCCGATTCGACCCCTAGCCTGGGAACCTCCATATGCCGTGGGAGCAGCCCAAGAAATGGCAAAAAGACAAAAAAAAAAAAAAAAGAACTACCATAAAAAAGTGGAATAGGAGTTCCACTCGTGGCTCAGTGGTTAACGAACCCGACTAGGATCCATGAGGATTCGGGTTTGATCCCTGACTTCATTCAGTGGGTTAAGGATCCGGTGTTGCCGTGAGCTGTGGTGTAGGTTGCAGAAGAGGCTCAGATCCAGCTTTACTGTGGCTGTGGCATAGGCCGGCAGCTGTAGCTGGATTCAACCCCTAGCTTGGGAACTTCCATATGCTGTGGGTGCGGCCCTAAAAACCTAAATAAATAAATAAATAAATAAATAAATAAATAAATAAATGGAATAGCTTTATCAAGCTTATAATGAGAACCATCAGCAGCTCTCCTGCCTCACTTCCCCCAGGCAGAGGCAACAACTTTCAACTCTCATAGCTATTTCATTCAATAGGTGTATATTATTTCTAAATATCGTGCTTATTCTGCCAGCTCTTGAGATTTTTTTTCCCTGAGCTTTAGATAGCATCTATTGACTTTCTATTTGGCTTACGAAGAATTAACACTCTCTTGTTTTACTCCTGTCCAAATACAAATATGGTCTCTCTTGTCCTCCCAAGGGCATGAATACCACAAATTTTGGTTAAATCAACATTCAATGTTTTAGTTAAAATGACTACATAAAAAATAATTACAAGGAGTTCCCTGATGGTCTAGTTGTTAGGACTTGGGGCTTTCACTGCTGCAGTCAGGTTCAGCCTTTGGTGTGAAACTGAGTTCCCACATCAAGGTGCTACATGCCATGGGAAAAAAAATTCACAGTTGGGTACAATGTTTACATTCCTCTTTTGGCACAAATTTTGTTTTTCCTGGAATTAATGAAAGGATTTTTCCACGTACTTTTCATTATATCACTGCCAAATGCCTCCCTCAATACATTCATGTTTATCAGATAATCAAGGTAACAAATATTAGATAATTTATATATATATATATATAAAAATAATTTTTTTTTTGCTTTTTAGGGCCACACCTGCAGCAAATGGAGATTCTCAGGCTAGGGATCTAATCAGAGCTGTAGCTGCATGCCTACACCACAGCCACAGCTACAAGGGATCTGAGCTGTGTCTGCAAATGACAACACAGCTCATGGCAATGTCACATCCTTAACTCACTAAACAAGGCCAGGGATTGAACCCTGAGTCCTCATGGATACTCGCCAGATTTGTTTCTGCTGCACCATGATGGGAACTCCAGATAATTTATAATTTTTTTTTTCTTTCTTGGAGACCCCCTTCTAGAGCCCTTCAGACCCCAGTTCCAATATGGACAGGTTATTCTTCAGGCCTGCTTCTTCCCCACCCCCCAAATTGCTTTAACTACATTTCAAGATAAATTCTAGAATCTGATTTTTAATTTCTACAAGATATCCTGCTGGGAGTTCCCGTCATGGCATAGTGGAAATGAATCCAACTAGGAATCATCAGGTTTCGGGTTTGATCTCTGGCCTTGCTCAATGGGTTAAGGATTAGGTGTTGCTGTGATCTGTGGTGTCGAGTGCTGGGATTCTGATCTGGATTATATTGAATCTATAGATCGACTTGGAGAAAATCAATAGCTTAATAATACTGAGTCTTCCCCTCTGTGAACATATCATCTTTCTCCAATTATTTAGGTCTTTTCTAATTTGTCTCGGCAATGTTAATAGTTTTCTGTACATAGATCTTACACATATTTTGTTAAACTTATCCCTAAATATATTGTGGTTATTTGGATGCTATTATAAATGGTATTTAATTTTTTCAATTTCAAAAATTTTCTAATTTTTTTCTAACTAGTATATAGAAATATTATTGAGTTACATATATTGACCTTGTATTCTGGGACCTTGGTAAATTCACTTATTAGTTCTAATAGTTTTATTTTTAAATATTCTTTTGGATTGTATATGCACACAATTATGTCACCAGAGAATAAAGTCGGTTTTGTTTCTTCCTTTACTTCATGCCTTTTATTTATTTTTCTTGTCTTATTTCACTGGCTAGGATCTGCAGTAAATGTTGAATAGAAGTTGCAAGAGTAGACATCTTTGCCCTGGTTCCAGTTTTAGGGATAAAGCATTCAGTCTCTCTCTATTAAATATAATGTTAGCTAAAGATTTTTCATGGAGGCCTTTTATCAGGTTGAGGAAGTTCCTTTCATGAACGGTGCTAGATCTTCCTCTTTTTTAAAGGGCATGGCCTCTGGAGCCAGATTCCTTCTTGTGGGCTTCGTGACTAAAGGCAGATGACTTAACCTCCCTCTACCACCTCGTAAAATGTGGATGATAATGATCAGCTAATTCCTATGAGGATTAAATTAAATGACTACACACACACATGAAAACATTTAGAAGAATACTTTTCATATCATAAGTGCTATATAAGTGTTAGCTGTCATACTTTTGGTTTACTCCCTTGTTTTGCTGTATTACTGCATTTTGCTGAGAAAAGATGTACAGCAGATAACTTTTTAGAGACCCTGAATTTCCAAAAATAACTTTTATTCCACTGTTACATGTGAGTGGTATTTTGGCTGGGTATTGAATTCTACTTTAGAATTCATTTTCCTTCAGAATGTTGCAGGCTTTTCATAATTTCTTCTAGCTCCTTGGTTTGCTGTTGTCACTTGGGATGCTGTTCTGATTCTTTTTTTTTTTTTTTAATGATTTTTATTTTTTTTCCATTGTAGCTGGTTTACAGCGTTCTGTCAATTTTCCCCTGTACAGCAAGGCGACCCAGTCACACATATATACATATATATATACACATTCTTTTTTCTCACATTATCATCCTCCATCATAAGTGGCTAAATATAGTTCCCAGTGCTATACAGCAGGATCTTATTTTCTTGATCTATTGCATGTGACTGTATTTTCTCTTAGAAACTTCTAGGATATTCTCTTTTCTTTTAGTATTAGAATGCATGATGATGTGCCTTGTTGGGCTTTCTTTTGCCATTCATTTTGCTGGGCACCTAGTGAATTGTTTTAATCTGGAAACTTACGTTCTGTGAAATTTTCTTATTTCTTTGATACTTTTTTTTTTTTTTTTTTTTTTTTTTTTTTTGCTATTTCTTGGGTCGCTCCCGCGGCATATGGAGGTTCCCAGGCTAGGGGTTGAATCGGAGCTGTAGCCACCAGCCTAGGCCAGAGCCACAGCAACGCTGGATCTGAGCCACGTCTGCAACCTACACCACAGCTCATGGCAACGCCAGATTGTTAACCCACTGAGCAAGGGCAGGGACTGAACCCGCAACCTCATGGTTCCTAGTCGGATTCGTTAACCACTGCACCATGACGGGAACTCCTCTTTGATACTTTTTATCCTTCATTTATCCTATTCTCTCTTTTTCCCCCCTAGGATTCCTTTTATTTGACTGTTGAACTCCCAATATTGATTCTCTAATATTTAAATATCAATTTTCCTATTTTTAAAATATCTTACTAATCTGTTCACTTGCCATAAAATTACCCTCAACTTGATCTCTCAGCCTCTTATTTTACTTATTTTATTTTATTTTTTTGGTCTTTTGTCTTTTTAGGGCCTCACCTGCTGCATATGGAGGTTCCCAGGCTAGGGATCGAATCAGAGCTGCCAGCCTATGTCACAGTCACAGCAACATCAGATCCAAGCCGTGTCTGCGACCTACACCACAGCTCACGGCAAAGCCAGATTCCCCAACCCAGTGAGTGAATACAGGGATCGAACCCGAAGCTTCCTGGTTCCTAGTTGGATTCGTTTCCACTGCACCGCAACGGAAACTGATCTCTCAGCCTTTTAATTGGAACTTAAAATTTTTGCTGTCACATTTTAAATTTCCAGTAGGCTTCTTTTGGTTCTCCAATATTTGCCTTTATGGCACTTCTTTCTTGTGTCCTGGAAGTAATATTTCCTCTTATCTTTCTGAGGATATTGTGGTTCTTGCGAAGATTTCTTTAGCTCCTTTTATGTCTCTGTGTCTTTTCTTTTGGTCTGATAACTCAATTACCACTTGACATCTGCTTTCTGACTTCCATTAAGTCTCTTATCTTTTATTTTCTCTCCTATTCTCTTTGTTGTACCATGTGGGACTATGCCTTAAAAAAAATCCCTTCAGTGTTATGTGTAGTGGGTTTTTGAGAGGGAACATACCTAAAAACACTCCTCCAATCTTCCATTTTGATATAAAATTCCTCTGGATTTAAAAAACATACTTATTTTGGTGTTCCCATTGTGGTTCAGTGGGTTAAGAACCTGACTAAAATCCATGATGATGTCGGTTCGATCCCTGGCCTCACTCAATGGGTTAAGGATCCATCATTGCTGCAGATGTGGCTTGGATCTGGCGTGGCTGTGGCGTAGGCTGGCAGCCGTAGCTCCGATTAGACCCCTACCCAGGAACCTCCATATGCAGCGGATGCAGCCCTAAAAAAGCAAAATAAAATAAAATAAAAATAAAGTAACATTCATGTTGTTTCATAGCTTTGGTTCCTCAGGTATGAATTCTCTTATTTGTTATTTGGCTGACTGTTGATTGTAGTGTTGTTAGTTCTTTGTAATGTATTAGATTGAGAGCTCATTCTATTGAAGGGCATTTCTCTCTCCATGGGAGTCTTGTCTGTGTCCTGGATTATGAAGCCTACACAGTGTCATGGTAGTCCTTGCTGAAGCCTTACTGGGTCATATGATTCTTAGTATTTGTATTACCATTGTTGTTATTGCTTGGTCTCAGGTTTCCACACCACTTTAAAGCACAGATTTGGGTCCTTACCATTTACTACTTAGGGCTTGTAAGTCTGGACTATCTGGCACCTGGTGAACCTCCCAGGTCTAGGGCAGGCAGCTCATTTAGGGTCATATCTCAGAGCTAGCAAGTGTTTTTCTATCGCTAGACCAGGGTGGGTCAGCTCTTCCCTGGTTCTTGGCTTTTTTCAGAGAATCCAGTTTCCTACTGGATAGACCCCTGGTGCTATCATTCCCATCCTTAAGATACATGACCAGTTCTGATGTCTTTCTGCGTTCCTGTGGCTTCAATTCCTACTTCCTGATAAGTCTGTACATCTCTTAAGTTCCCTTTTCATGTTTAGCCCTTAGAAATACCCCCTCCCCTTTGCTTTTGATAGCAGATATTTATTTAAAAAATTGTAAAAAAAAATGTGTTATCTAACATTTCAGTATAGGGTGTGTGTGTGTGTGTGTGTTGTTGCTTCCCAAGCCTCCTCAGACCACCGTCATAACAGGATGTTAATAAAAATTCAAATAGCACATAGAAACAAAACACTTTCTCTTCCCATTCTTTATTTCCTTTTCTTAAAGATAGGCAATGTTCAAGCCTTCTCCCAGTAAATTTTCACGTCAACCTCGAATGCACATTGACCACATTTCTAGTTAACTCACAGCGTGTTATGTGTATGCTGCATAAGCATAGGTGCACATCTGCAGGTGTATCTGTGTGTTGAAGGTGAATGACCCTGCATTATCCCAGGATTACCACCTTCTACATCAAGTTCACATCAGCAGGGTGGGAGAAGTAAGATACAGAAGGTAGGTGGGGAGGTGCCTCTGAAGAAATCCAGTCACTTCCGACGTGGGAAGAAATCGTATTGCCCAACAGAAACCTATGAGGCCACATCCGTACTTTTCTTGGTTCCCATGTTGTAAACAAGACCGTCTTCCTGAAAGAGCTGGCTTTGCTCCAACTTTAAGAATGTTGAAGGTGGAGGGAGGGTGAACAAGTAAGGCTTAAAGACTGCATATCCCAGGGCTCCCCACTTTGCCAGCGTCCTTGTGCTCTTCTTAGCTGGCATTCTGATGATACTCCGCACGCACAGTCCCCTGTGCTTATTCACCAAGGTGTTACAGCAACAGCGAGATAGCTGATTCTGTATTGAATGCCTAGTATGCACCCAACTTTGTGTTAGACCCTTAAAACAAGGGCAGGTACTGCAGGAACGAAACTTAGGAGACAAGGAAACCTGTGAATGGAGGGCATATGAGGAGTTCATGAAATTTCCTGTAGTGTCAAGGTGACCAGGACAAAGAGGTTTATCTGGGGGTCCTAGTGCACCACAAGCTGAATCTGAAGATTTAGGAAAAAAGGTTTCTAATTACATAAAAGAAAGAAAAGAAAGACTTAGTAGCTGTGTGACCTTGAATATTCATTTAAACATTCTGCTGGCACGTAGGAGCCCAATAAATGTTTGCTCTTTTAAGAGTAAAAACAAATAGGAGTTCCCATTGTGGCTCAGCGGAAATGAATCTGACTAGTATCCATGCGGGTTCAGGTTCGATCCGTGGCTTCTCTCAGTGGGTTAAGGATCTGGCGTTGTCATGAGCTGTGGTGTAGTTTGCAGACGTGGCTCCAATCTGATGTTGCTGTGGCTGTGGCATAGGCCAGTGGCTACAGCTCCAATTTGACCCCTAGCCTGGGAACCTCCATATGCTATGGGTGTGGCTCTAAAAAAAAAAAAACCAGAAAAACCAACCCCCTAAAACAAAAACAAACTAAGACAAAACAAACAAGCAAAACCTTTCTGAAGGTTTCCTTTTCCATGAAACGAGGTTGGATTACGTAAACTCCTTTCCAGTTCTAAGAGGAGATGGTCTAAATTGAAGAATGCAATCATTCATTCTGAACATACATCTCAGATGTGAACCTGATATGTAACTTCTAACTTTGCTCAGATCATGATCCTTAGTAATTAGGTGTTTCAAAGAAGAGTACTTTTTAGTATGTGCTTTCTGGGCAGCTACTGACCAGGTCTGACATGAAAAGTTCTAGAGGGACCTCTCTGCCCAATGCCCCCACCTTTCTCCTTCCTCCATTCCCCCACCCCTCCTCCAACATTTCCCCCCTCATTTGTCAGCATGTCGTTCCTTTGGGGTAGGCAGGTCCCTGGGAAAAAAGGCAAATACTCCTGGTGATGGGAATACTTTTCTTTCAGTCATGAAGCCTAGGAAAAGAATGGATTTTTGAAATCATTCTCACAGAAGAGCCATTCTTTCCGAGCCGTCAAGGTCATGGGCAAACTCACCTGCCACAATCCAACACATTAGCTCAGCCTCTTACTAACAGATGCGGCTGCTGGTCACTGCAGACCTAAGATGTGCCAGGCTCAGTGACAAACCCTTTTTCCATGAATTATTCTACTGAACGCTCACCAAGACCTTATGGTAGGAATTATTATCCCCATTTTACAGATGAGGAAAATAAGGCCCAAGGAGATTAAGTCCCTTGCCCAAGGTAACACAGCAGCAGATAGGTGGCAAATTGGAGTTTACATCAAGGACTAACTGCTTTCAATTAACTGAGCTCTCAATTGCTTGTGATACACAGAGAAGCACTGGGGTGGAGTGAGAGCCCCAGAGGCCTTTGAGTTGGGCTGGGTCTTGATCTCTCTGGAGCTGTATGATCTGAGCAAGTCACTTAACTTCTCTGACCCCTGTCTCTTTGAAGGGATAGTGGCATTAGGAGCTTGCCAGGGTTCAAGGTAATGGATGCCAGGCTCTTGGAATAGACTAGGGACTTGATAAAGGACAGACATTCCTATTATAGCAAAGAGTCTTGGAAAGGTGCATCAGTTGAGGAGCAGACAAGTAATCCCAAATCTAATTTTAAGGGCAGTGTTTCCTGCCTGATATCACAGGGTAAGAATGCTAATAGGAGAGATGGGATAGATGGACTTCGAGGGCATTGGGCTGCTCTGACATGAGAAGACAGAGCTTGGAAAGGGGACAAATGATCTTCCTTCATCTTCCTGCAACGCCCATGTTTTCTCTTCTCCTAGATCATTGCTGATAGCATAGACACTCTCATCTTTTTTTTCTTTTTTTTTGGCTGCACCCATGGCATACAGAAGTTCCCAGGCCAGGGATCAAACCTGCCACAGCAGTGCCAATACTGGATCCTTTACCACTAAGCTACCAGGGAACTCCAGCTCTCATCTTACGTAACTCTCCCTGACCCCACATCCCTATCAGTGACAGGCCTATTCTCTGCCCCACATTGCAGCTAAGCTCTGAGTCTCACTGCTCAAGAGAGGCTTTAAGCCTAGGAAGGGAGCCAAGGGACATTAAGCAGAATTTTTTTTTTTTTGTCTTTTTGCCTTTTCTAGGGCCGCACCATGTCCTATGGAAGTTCCCAGGCTAGGGGTCTAATTGGAGCTGTAGCCGCCAGCCTATGCCATAGCCACAGCAACGCAGGATCTGAGCCCTGTCTGTGACCTACACCACAGCTCACAGCAACGCCGGATCCTTAACCCATGGAGCGAGGCCAAGGATAGAACCCGCAACCTCATGGTTCCTAGTCGGATTGGTTAACCACTGCGCCATGAGGGGAACTCCTAAGCAGAGTCTTAATTGGGTCCTGACCTGGGCTCATTCTGGGGTTTGTGTAAGTCTGGGTACAACTGACAGGAATAAGGGGTCAAGGGCCCTTTAAGGACTGAGCTCATCCCAGGGGACAAGAGTAAAGCTCACAGGCCTGCAGAAGGCCATCGCTCAGGGCTGGGGACTATGGGAGTGGGTGCTGGGGCTGAGACTAGCCCTGGACTGTGGACTCTCGCCTGAATGAAAGGGAGTTGGGGCTGGGAGTGAGCATGAGAGAAGCTGGGAGATTTTGGCAGTGCAAGCAACATCATCAGGGACCCTGGCCCCGTTCCCTTCCGGGTGGCCAGGCTGGACTAGGCTGAAGGGTGAAGGCCACCTTGGCAAGAAGGCCCAGGAGCCTCAGGGGGGGATGGTGGGAAGTGGATCCTGGAGAGGTTCCCTGAGGTGCTGAATCACTGCTGGCTCACTGGGTGAACACAGACAGGTGTAAATAAAGAAAGGGCTCAAAAAGGAAAAGGGAGAGTTTCCACTGTGGCTCAGTGGTTAACGAACCCGATCAGGATCCATGAGGACGTGGGTTTGATCCCTGGCCTTGCTCAGTGGGTTAAGGATCCGGCGTTGCTGTGAGCTGTGGTGTAGACCTGCAGCTGTAGCTCTGATTCAACTCCTAGCCTGGGAATGTCCATGTGCTGCAAGGGCAGCCCTAAAGAGACACACACAAAAAAGAAAAAGGAAAAGGGAGTCCAATTTTTAGTTCCACCAGGCGTGTAGAAGAGTGTTATGGCTTTTCTCCACTCACCACGCTTCCTCATTCTTAAAATTCTGTTTTCCCTGAGCTCCTGCTTTCCTCCTGCCTCTTTGCCTTCCTTTTAGTCTCTTTGCGAGGCCCCTTGCCTCTTTCAGTTCCTTGAATGCTGACATTTTTCCAGAGCCTCTTCTTTCCCCCTTTTCTGCCCTTCCCCTCCTGTCTGCCTTTCCTGGGTGATGTCATTACTCCTGTGGCTTGAATGGTCTGCCATCTCCGTGAGAGTGACAACCAAAAATACATTTTTAGGCCAGCCATCTACCCTGGGCTTCCAGAGCTGGACTCCCACGCACCCTGTCGTGCCTACTTGTATCCTCCCCATCACTTCAAAGTAAAAGCCAGCATCTTCCCTCCATAACCTGCTTCCTTCTAGCTGTTTGTCCAAGCTATGTGTTGAAGACTCCTTTTCTGCTCCCTCCCTCTTTCTTGCGGCCCCATCCCCATTCAGTTGATAGCCAAGTTCTGTTGATTTGGCCTTAAAGATCTCTTAAGCTCTTTATCTCCATCCCATGGTCATTACTTTGCCCAAACACTCACCATTTCTTCTATAGCCTCCTAACCGGACTCCTGTCCTGAGCCCTTTCGGGCCATTCCTACTCTACTTAGAGAGCAATCTCATTGAGAAGTTCATCTGCTTCAAGCTCCTGTTGCCATGGGATGAAGTCTAATACTTTAGCCCAGCACTCAAGGCCCTCTGCTGTTTGGCCCTGAGTCCTGGCCCAAGCTTATCTATGGCATCCCCACAAGATTCCTTGAATTTCCCTAAACACATCATACTGTCTGCCTCAGTCTAGATCTCTTTGTCTGTAAGCAATAGAAACGTGCTTTAGAGAAGCTGAAGCCTAAAGGGAATTTAGTGAAAGGATCCAAGGGTGACGAGATTCCAAGAGGGACCTGATGCAGGAACTGGAAGGTGGCTCCTTATTTGGGCTCTCTCTCTCTCTCTTTTTTTTTTTTTGTCTTTTGTCTTGTTGTTGTTGTTGCTATTTGTTGGGCCGCTCCAGCAGCATATGGAGGTTCCCAGGCTAGGGGTCGAATCGGAGCTGTAGCCACCGGCCTACACCAGAGCCACAGCAACGCGGGATCCGAGCCGCGTCTGAAACCTACACCACAGCTCACGGCAACGCCGGATCATCAACCCACTGAGCAAGGGCAGGGATCGAACCTGCAACCTCATGGTTCCTAGTCGGATTCGTTAACCACTGCACCACGACGGGAACTCCCTCTCTCTCTTCTTTTTAATGTTGCACCTGCGGCATATGGAGGTTCCCAGGTGAGAGGCTGTATTGGAACTGCAGCTGCTGGCCTACGCTACAGCAATGCCAGATCCTAGGGGTGTCTGCAACCTACGCAGGGGCCGGGGCTCATGGCAATGCTGGATCCTTTAACCCACTGAGTGAGGCCAGGGATCAAACTCACATCCTCATGGGTACTAGTTGGATGCTTAACCTGCTGAGCCACAACGGGAACACCTGAGCTCTCTCTTTTTGAGGGCCACTGCTTCTTCATCTCTACTTCATTGAGCAGGTCTATTTCACTCCTCTTTCTAGGTACACCAGCTTTCTCTGTTTCTTTCTGCCCATGGCTATCCATGAGTTTGTATCATCCTGAATCAATTAAAGAGCCCAGGTGACAACTCATTCTCCCATTACCGGAAAACAAATCTGGCTAGCTCTGCTTTGGCCAGGGAGATAGAATACACACATAGGTGTTTTTTTTGGTTTGTTTTTTTTTTTTTTTTTTTTTTGCTTTTTAGGTCCTCACTTGCGGCATATGGAAGTTCCTAGGCTAGGGGTCTAAATGGAGCTACAGCTACCAGCCTACACCATAGCCACAGCAACTCAGTATCTGAGCGGCATCTGCGACCTACACCACAGCTCACGGCAATGCTGGATCCTTAACCCACTGAGCGAGGCCAGGGATCGAACCCTCAACCTCATGGTTCCTTGATAGATTCGTTTCTGCTGTGCCGTGACGGGAACTCCAGAACACACATAGCTTGGAGAAGGAAGGCTTGAATGCTACCCTTACAGTTGTCTCTAAAATCTCATTGCTGAGACTTTGCATATACTCTTCTATTTTACTTCATGTCCTTCCCTGCATCTCTATCTGGCTAAATTCTATTCTTCTCTCAAAGTTTAGCTCACAAATTAGACCTTCCTGAAAGCATCCCCCAGGCTAACCTATGAGTCCCTCGATGTGTTCCCATAAAGCCATTGCATATCTTGTCTCTAACACAGATCATATTTGGGCTGCGTTAATTGATTTGTGGCCTATCTCTCTGCTAAACCATGAGGTCACTGAACCTGTTCAATTCTTTTTCTCTAAATTTGGAGGAAGAACCACATTTAAAATGGGGATGTATTTGGGAGTTCCTATTGTGGCACAGTGGAAGCAAATCTGACTAGCATCTGTGAGGATGGGGGTCCCTGGCCTCGTTCAGTGGTTGGGGGATCTGGTGTTGCTGTGTCTGTGGTGTAGGCCAGCAACTATAACTCCGATTCCACCCTCGGCTTTCCATATGCTGCAGAACTTCCACATGCTGTGGGTATATCTTTAAAGAGGAAAAAAATGGGGGGAATATGTTTAATTTTTAAATGAATGACCAGAATGGTCCATTAGTCTTCATCCACCACATGCAGGCATTTTGGGGGGCTGGATTCAAGCATAAGATGTGAAAAGAGAAAATACCGTGGTGGCTTATTCTGATGGCATCATATTCCTCACTGTTCATCAGCAGCCCATGAGTTTTAGTCCTCAGGAAGCTGCGTAATTTAGGATTAGTTTTCTGCAAGTTTACAGGGTTGTGACTTCCTAGATGAAAACTCACCAGTTTGACTTTTTAGCCGGCATAAGTAAATGAATGGCTAAAAGTAGAAAAGGTCAGTTTAAAATTTTTTTTTTTTTTTTGCTTTTAAGGGTCGAATTGGAGCTACAGCTGCCAGCCTATACCACAGCCACAGCAACTTGGGATCTGAGCCACATCTGCAACCTACCCCACAGCTCATGGCAACACCAGATCCTTAACCCACCGAACGAAGGGATCGAACCCGAAGTCTCATGGATCCTAATCGGGATCATTAATCACTGAACCACCAAGGGATCTCCTGAGGCTTGTTCTTCTTCATTAATTTTAGACCATTTTACAGAGGAGGAAACTGAGGCATAAGAATTTAAATAGTGTTGGGGTGTGCATGTAGGGATCTGACCCCAGGGCCTACACTCTCAACCCTTTGGCTAAATCACCTCAAGGTACTATTTGGTAACTTTCTTTCAATACTCACCTGATAATGGTGTTACTTATTCATGCTTGCTTTCACCATAATTCAGTAGAGTTTCTCTTTTATTTATTTATTTTAATTTTTAAATTTTTGGCTGTGGCCACAGCGTGCAGAAGCCAGGAACTGAACCTGCAGTGAGGCAGTAACCTGAACCACAGTAGCGACAATGCCAGATCCTTAACTGCTAGGCCACCAGGGAACTCCCTAGAGTTTTTCTTTTAAAACATCATTTATGGGGTTTCTGTTGCGGCTCAGCAGTAACAAACCTGACTAGTATTCATGAGGCCATGGATTCGATCTCTGGCCTTGCTCAGTGGGTTAAGGGTCTGGCATTGCCGTGAGCTGTGGTGTAGGTCACAGACGCGGCTCAGATCCTGCATTGCCGTGGCTGTGGTGTAGGCTGACCGCTACAGTTCCGATTCGACCCCTAGCCTGGGTACCTCCATATGCTGTGGATGCGGTCCTAAAAAGCAAACAAACAAACAAACACACTCTTGCAAGAGACTCTCATCGTGTTAGTATTTACCACTGAGCTCCAAATATTTACCTGCATCATGTGATGGATGGGAATAAAAGAATACGTGTAACTTTGGGGCCACCCTGTGGGTGTCTCTTGAAAATAGGTTTTCTTTCCTCCTGAATCTTTCTATACAAGTACTGGAAGAAAAAGTTAACGGGCACAATCTTTTGAGTCCTGCCATCAAGTCCTGTGGGAATTAGATTCCCCAGGGACTAGCAAGGAGATTTCCTGGTTCAGAGGGGAATGAATGGGGAACCTGGGGACCAGGGTCCAGGGCCGCTTCTGTCCCTGGTAGTTCAAGATTTTTTAAAAAAATTAATTAATTAATTTTATTTTATTTTGGTCTTCTGTCTTTTTTAGGGTTGCACCTGAGGCATATGGAAGTTCCCAGGCCACGGGTCGAATCGGAGCTACAGCTGCCGGCCTGTACCACAGCCATAGCACCTCAGGATCCAAGCCGTGTCTGAGACCTAGACCACAGCTCACGGCAGCACTGGATCCTTAACCCACTGAGTGAGGCCAGAGATCGAACCTGCGTCCTCAGGGACTAGTCGGATTCGTTAACCACTGAGCCACGGTGGGAACTCCTAGTTCAAGATCTTTGGCAAGTGCCTACCTGCTCTGGGCCTCAAGTAGCTTAGCTGTCAAAAGGGGAGGGCTGTCTAGAAGTGAATTTTTAAAGCTCCTTTTCACCCCAATGGTCTAGATTTAGGTAAAGCAGTACAAGGCCACCACTCACAGATGGGTAGGTTTGACACTGCACAGGCCTCGAGGGGTGCCTTTTGCAGAGGGGACAAGGTGACTAACACACATATTACATGTGCACCTCTTGTATGTGTGTATCCTAAGCAGAATTAGTAGAATCTTCAATAAACAGGGTTTTTGGTGTAACAGTGACCTTGTCCCTGGGAGCTACTATAACACTGAGACCCTGGAAGCTTTCGGAAGCTCCTTGGGAGTCATGCTTACTCATTTTTGGCAGTTGAGTTGGGCCCTTGGACAAGAGAGTTGGTTGGGGGCAGCAGAGGGCCAAGGGCCATAGCCAAGTGTACAGTCCGAAGAAGCAAATCCCTTAGCACATTGCTGGACCTCCGAGAAAGCCTTATAAAAGTGCCAGGTGGTACAGAGAAAAAAACATGGGACCGGATACCTCATGGGAATCAAGAGTTGACCCAACCGCTGTGTCGGCTTGGTACAGAGCCAGCTTTGCTAGGAAACTGGCCCGGCTGTTTATGGCCAAGGGAACAAGTCTGACATCAGACTTTGCAAGGCCTTGTTGGGAAATCAGTGATGCATTTGTCTTCTCCGGGAAGGTGCCTTATGCATGTCTCCGAAGCTGCTGGGGGAGGGGCCTTAGGTTGGGGCAGTGATGCTTGTTTCTTCTTGCATCCCTGCACCACAGCCCCCAGTCCCCCTTCTGCCCCACCCTGGGCAGATGCAATGATTGGGAGGAGGAGGTTCTAGGCAAGGCCACTTTGCTCTCCCCACCCTGTTTTTGTTTTTGTTTTTGCTTTTTAGGGCCACACCTGCGGCATATGGAAGTTCCCAGGCTAAGGGTCAAATTGGAGCTGCAGCTTCAGGTCTATACTACAGCTACAGCAACGCCAGATCTGAGCCACATTTGTGACTGATGCTGCAGCTTGCAGCAATGCCAGATCCTTAGCCCACTGAGTGAGGCCAGGAATCGAACCCGCATCCTTATGGATACTAGTTGGGTTCTTAACATGCTGAGCTACAGTGGGAACTCCAAGGTCACCTTGCTTTTGGCCAGGGGTCATCTGAGGTGAGTTGGAAGCTCTCAGAGACTGGAAAAGCACATGGAAAGAGAGAGGAAGGAGGGTACCTACATGTAAGAGAATTGAGACCTTTACAGACAATTCTAACTCCAACAGGACATTTCTCAACTCTGGTTTGAGCAACTCTACCACCACTGCTTCTGGGTCAGTGGAGTTTAAAGTTGAATCTTGATCAGACTCATCTTGGGGTCCAGATTCCTAGGCCCCGCCTCAGCCATTCAGATTCCTTAGGCCTAGGACTATCCCCTTACTTTAACGTTAAGTTGTCTGGGAGCTAGATACCTTCTGTTTGCTCTTTCAGATCTATTCTCTGTCTTTCTCTACCCCGCTCTGTGCCTTGGGAGGCTGACCAGCCCCTACTGCCTTAGTGGATTTCTCATCCTTTGGTTTCTGAGCTCAGCCAATGGGAATCTTGGTTGGAGATCTGAGGGTGGAAGGAAGCTTCAAGCCAGGGCACTTTCCACCCCCCCACCCCACCCCACTACCAGCACTGTCCCTGCTGGCTGTTGGGATGGGCTCCCCTAGGGCAGCCCTCATCATACAGCTTTCTCTCTTGGGTCCTGCAAGGGCTCCCCTGCCTCACCCCTGAGACCTAAGGATAGTAACAGCTCCCAGTTGTTACTGGCCCTGGAGTGCTGTACCATTGTTCATTATTTCGCCCAAATCCTTCCCACACTTGCATTCAAGTTCTCTTTATTCAAGTCTCATGGGTTTGATAACACCCTCTGTCTTTGCCCAGCTGCATTCACTCAAGGAGCCCATTTAATTTTTTAATTTTTTTTTTTTTTTTTTTTTTTTTTTGGCTTTTCTAGGGCTGCAGCCGTGGCACATGGAGGTTCCCAGGCTAGGGGTCTAATCAGAGCTATAGCCGCCAGCCTATGCCACAGCCACAGCAACGTGGGATCCAAGCCGCATCTGGGACCTACACCGCAGCTCATGGCCGCACTGGATCCTTAACCTACTGAGTGAGGTCAGGGATCAGCCTGCAACCTCATGGTTCCTAGTTGGATTCACTGAGTCATGACGGGAACTCCTATTTTTTAATTTTTTAAATGATTTTTATTTTTTCCATTATAGTTGATTTACTGTGTTCTGTCAATTTTTGACTGTACAGAAAAGTGACCCAGTCTCTGTCTCTCTCAAACACACACATACATTCTTTTTCTTACATTACCACAGGTGACTAGATATAGTTCCCACTGCTGTACGGCAGGATCTCATTGCTTATCCACTCCAAATGCAATAGTTTGCATCTATTAACCCCAAGCTCCCAGTCCATCCTACTCCCTCCCCCTCCCCTTTGGCAACCACAAGTCTGTTCTCCAAGTCTGTGAGTTTCTTTTCTGTGGAAAGATTCATTTGTGCTGTATATTAGATTCCTGATATAAGTGATATCCTATGGTATTTGTCTTTCTCTTTCTGGCTTACTTCACTTAGTATGAGAGTCTTTAGTTCCATCCATGTTACTAAAAATGGCACTATTTTGTTCTTTTTTAATGGCTGAGTAGTATTCCATAGTGTATATATACCACATCTTTTAATCCATTCATCTGTTGATGGACATTTAGGTTGTTTCCATGTCTTGGCTATTGTGAATAGTGCTGCAATGAACATACAGGTGCATGTGTCTTTTTCAAGGAAAGTTTTGTCTGGATATATGCCCAAGAGTGGGATTGCTGGATCATATGGTAGTTCTATATTTAGTTTTCTGAGGAACCTCCACACTGTTTTCTATGTGGTTGTACCAATTTACATTCCCACCAATAGTGTAGGAGGGTTCCCCTTTCTCCACACCCTCTCCAGCATTTGCTGTTTGTGGACTTATTAGTGATGGCCATTCTGACTGGTGTGAGGTGGTACCTCATAGTACTTTTGATTTGCATTTCTCTAATAATCAGTGATGTTGAGCCATATTTAATTTTCTCCGGTACCTCCATACTGCTTTCCAAAGTGGTTGTACCAATTTACATTCCCACCAGCAAGGAGCCCATTTTAAACATGGAGATAGAAATTAGTAATACTGCTCCAATGGCCTCTTAATGGCCTTTTTTTTTTTTTTTTTTTTTGGTCCCTTCATGCTTAACTTATTTGATACTAAGATGATGTTTTTCAAAAAGCAACTTTACAAGGAAACGGAATTAAAAAAAAAAAAAGACTAATGGAGTTCCCCTTGTGGCTCAGCAGGTTAAGAACCTGACTAGTATCCATGAGGATGTGGGTTTGATTCCTGGCCTCGTTCAGTGGGTTAAGGACCTGACATTGCTTCAAGCTGTGGCGTAGGTCACAGATGTGACTCAGATGTTATTTTGCTATGGCTGTGGTGAAGGCCCCAAGCTGCAGCTCTGATTTTGATCCTAGCCTGGGTGGGGCCCTAAAAGGACAAAAAAAAAAAAAAAGAAAAGAAAAGAAAAAAAAAGACTAATACTTAGCAGTGAGAAAATATAAATGCATAGAAATGGGCCTATCCACAAAGCTAAGCCTCTTTGTCTGTAAGGAGGTCTATGCAGACCTGCAGGCCCCACCCACAGACACCAGCTCTAAGTTCCTCATTTTTGGAAAAACCCTACTCCAACCAAATAAATTGGAACAATGCAAAGCTATGAATTAATCATGAGTATTACTTCGCTTTCTAATTCTCTTTAACAGTAAGTCCTTTAACAGCTTGGCATATATCCTTCAAGATATTTTTTCTGAACACTTATAAAACTGTATGTACTATAATTTTTTGACCCAAATGGATAAGCCAGTTACTATGCATGCTGCTTTACTTCCCTTTTTCATCCAACATTATTTCTTGAAGATTTTTCCAGTCTACATATATATACTCATGCCTTAGGATCACAGGGCCTTGGTTCTAGAAGCCCCCGCCCCTGCTACCCATAGGTACCAAAGTCCACAGATGCTCAAATTTCTTATATACAATAGCATAGTATTTGCATATACTCTCTGCACATCCTCCTGTATATTTTAAATCATCTCCAGATTACTTATAATACTTAAACAAGGTAAATTCTACATAAATTGTTGTAAAGATAAGATAAATGCTATGAAAATTACTGATGCACAGAAAGTTCAAGTTTGGATTTTTGAAAATTTCTGAAATTATTTCTTTTTTTGTTTGTTTTTTTTTTTTGTTGTTGTTCTTTTTTTGTTTTTTTTTGTGAAATTATTTCTCAGAATATTTTCAATTTGTGGTTGGTTGAATCACAGATGTGGAACCTGCAGATATGGAGGGCCAACTTTAACCACCTCATTATTATTATTCTATTTCTTTTTACAGCCGCACATGTGGTATACGGAAATTCCTGGGCCACGGGTCGAATCTGAGCCTCAGCTGCCAGTCTGTGCCACAGCCACGCCAATACCAATCCGTAACACACTGAGTAAGGCCAGGGATCGAACCCATATCCTCGCAGAAATGGCATTGGGTCCTTAACCTGCTGAGCCACAATGAGAACTCCACCTTATTTTTTTTTTAAAGATTTTTCTTAACAGTTTCATTGAAGTGTAATTTATTTAATATAAAAGTGACTGGTTTTAAACATACGATCCAATGATTTTTAGTAAATTTATTTTTTATTTATTTATTTATTTATTTTTATAATTTTTTTAATTTTCCCACTGTACAGCAAGGGGGTCAGGTTATCCTTACATGTATACATTACAATTACATTTTTCCCCCACCCTTTCTTCTGTTGCAACATGAGTATCTAGACAAAGTTCTCAATGCTATTCAGCAGGATCTCCTTGTAAATCTGTTCTAAGTTGTGTCTGATAAGCCCAAGCTCCCGATCCCTCCCACTCCCGATTTTTAGTAAATTTACAGAGTTGTATAACTATTACTCCAGGCCAGATTTAGAATATTTTCATGGTCCTCAATAGAAGCCTGTTTGCAATCACGTCCTGCTCTCATTTCCAGTCCCAGGCCACCCCATTCATCTGCTCTCTGCCTCTACAGAGTTGCCTTTTCTGGACATTTTATGTCAAGGGACTCATACAATATGTGGTCTTTGGTTCTAATTTATTCTGCTTAGTATCATGTATTTTTAAAATATATTAGGTTTGGAGTTCCTGTCATGGTGCAGTGGTTAACGAATCTGACTAGGAACCATGAGGTTGCGGGTTCGATCCCTGGCCTTGCCTAAAAGATAAGAAAAAAAAAAAAGAAAAAAAAGGGCATTTTTATTGTGACTAGCACATATACCACAGCTTTTAGAAAATGTGTGCTTATAGCTTACAGAACAACAGTACAATGAACGCCAGGTATTAGTGATCTAGGTCAAGAAAGAGAACATAATCAGGACCCTCAAAAAGCCCCAGTGTGCCCCTTCCTGATGGATTGAAACTTTATTTATTTATTTATTTGTCTTTTTGGCCATTTCTTGGGCCGCTCCTGTGGCACATGGAGGTTCCCAGACTAGGGGTCGAATCGGAGCTATAGCCACCGGCTTACGCCAGAGCCACAGCAACGCGGGATCCAAGCCACGTCTGCAACCTACACCACAGCTCACGGCAACGCCAGATCGTTAACCCACTGAGCAAGGGCAGGGATCCAACCCGAAACCTCATGGTTCCTAGTCGGTTTCATTAACCACTGCGCCATGATGGGAACTCCAGATTGAAACTTTAGAAAGGCGTGATCCAAACCTTTGCAGTAACCATTCCTTTTCCTTTTCATGGGTAACCTATGTTCGTGAGAAATCTTTATACGGAGTCAATTCCATTAAGCTGGAACTGTGTTTCCCCAAATTCCCTTCCTTGCATAGGTCCAGGTTAGTGTCAGCCAGAAGAGACTTTAGTGTGAGAGTTGGAGGGCTGAGGTGGGGCAGAAGATGCATTTTTTTTTTCTTTTTTGTCTTTTTTGGGCCTCACCTGTAGCATATGGAAGTTCCCAGGCTAGGGGTCGAATTGGAGCTACAGATGCAGGCCTAAGCCAGAAACACAGGATCCGAGCTGCTTCTTTGACCTACACTGCAGCTCTCAGCAATGCCGGATCCTTAACCCACTGAGTGAGGTCAGGGATGGAATCTGCATCTTCCCCAACACTATGTGAGGTTCTTAACCTGCTGAGCCACAAGAGGAACTCCCCAATATGTTTTTTCCCGTTTATTTGTAAGGCACTAAACAACATACTGCTGGAAAAGCAAAATAGCTGGAAAAATTAACTGAACTAGGAAATTTTACCCCAATTCCACTACTATTTGGCCATGAGATTGTGGTCAAGTTGCTTTGCTTGGGCCTCGGTTTCCTCATTTGTGTATTGAAAGAGTTGGCCTGGGCTGCGGGTCGTTCTCTGCAGGCTTTATTATTGCGTGATGGTGTGGTTTTCCACGTGACCCTACATGTGCTGCGTTTCCTTGTGATGGGCAAACAGCAGGTATTTCTTCATATCACCCCAGAGAGGCTGGTGGCTGTCCTGACGTCATGAACAAAGGGAGCCCATCTTGCAGAGCCTGGAGAGGAGCTGTGGGGGAGGAAGATGTCATAAATTTTGGGGGAAGAGAAAAAAAAACATGGTGTTCCAGTAAGTACAGGAACCTGTCTCTGGCAGCAAGAGGAGCCGACACAGACTCAACGGGAAGATCTAGACAGAAAGGGCCCAGACACCGTGGGACTCAGGCCTGGAAGCATCAGAAGGAAGAAGAAATCAACAACTCGGAAGTTCCCTTTGTGGTGCAGTGGTAATGAAACTGACTAGTATCCATGAGGATGTGGGTTTGATCCCTGGCCTTGCTCGGTGGGGTTGAAGATCTGGTAGACATGGCTTGGATCCTGCATTGTTGTGATTGTGGTGTAGGCCTGAAGCTGCAGCTCCAGTTCAACCCCCAGGCTGGGAATGTCCACATGTTGCAGGTGTGGCCCTAAAAAAAAAAAAAAAAAAAAGCAAAAAGCAGAAAGAAAAAGGAAATCAACAGCTCAAAGGCAAGCCCTGGATTTGCCCTGTCCTAGTGATAACTTGGTCAATTATTTGTGCCAAGACCATCTTTATGTGTGTGTGTCAGAGAGAGTGTGAATAAGAGATAGGAATAAATACGAACAGTTGACAGCAGTATAACTCAGCCTCCGCCTCATTGCCTCTGGCCTTATTTTATCCTCTTATTTTCCTTGGAAAACTGTGTTTCCTCTAGCCCCTGTTCAAGGAGGAGAGGGCAGGGTTCCTGGAACCAGATGGGGCCTCCTCCCACTGACAGTCATTTGAGGGAGCTGGCAGGTCCTCCCGCCTTGCCACGTCAGAACACCATGGGTCCCTCTGGCAACTCACGTGTTTGGTAAATACAAGCTCTCCTGCCTTCGAATCAGAAGCTGTTCTGAAGGTGCATCCAGAGCAGTTAAGTCCTGCTTGATCCTGAGTGAGCACCTGGCAGAGTGAGCTTGGATCAAGGGATTATTGTTGCTGAATAGATCCTGTTTGCTGAATGCGAAGGGAAAAGCACTTTCCTGTGTCAGGAGTGGTGATTACCCACCCCTTCATCTCTCCAGCTCTGAGGTTTGCTCCTGCCTCTCTGGAGAGGCCCCTTTCCCAGCCACAGCTGTTAGCTCCTCGATACAATGGTCAGACTGCTGTTAGCATGAAAGGGATTGCAGCCTGGTAAAAGCTTGGTGGCAGTGAAGTTCAGCTCCCCTGGCTCCCTTACTTCCTTAGTAGGCTGCTCCAAGATCCTTCAGAGACAAGCTCTATGAATGGGGCTCTGTTTTGATTGCTGCACTACCCAAAGTCTGGAATGGTAGGCTCTTGATACTATTGAAGGAATGAGTCGAACCTTTTTTTTTAGTGACACCCATCATGCCTTGGTGACACCCATCATTTCCCTATTTTGCACTAGCGCCCTTTCCCAAACATGAATGGGGTGTGTGTGTGTGTGTGTGTGTGTGTGTGTGTGTGTGTGTGTGTGTGTGTGTGTGTGGTGGGACAGGGGAGAGAGTGAAGGGGTACTCAAAGTGGGAGTTGCAGGTTGGGCTCAGGAGAATTCTCTGACTTCTGCTAGCCCCTCTGGCTGATTTGGTGGATTTTCTCTACCTTCTAAGTCCCACCCTTGACACTCTTGACTACTGTTTCACCCAAGGGCACAAGAAGCGCAGAGGATCCCAGGACAACTTTCCTTCCATAATACAAGTTTGGCAGCAGGAGGCTTGGGCTGGGGAAGAAGGAGGAAGAAACACCAGCCTCCATCTCAATTTTAGACCTTCTCTCTCTGTACCCGATAAACAGCAAAGGGGTTTATTTATTGTAAAGACTTTCATTCAGGACCTCTGCTCGCCCTTGCCTGACCAGTTTGGATGTTACAGTTTGTAGCAGTTTTTATTGCAAGTAATACAATATCCAACTGAGAGTAGTTTATACAAAAAAAAAAAGACATTTAATTATCTTATTTAAGAAGTTATAGGTAAGTGGTTCCAGTGGTTCAAGTTTGCCTCTTGGGAACTAGGTTTTTTTTTTTTTTTTTTAATTGTGGTAATATATATGTTAACACAAAATTTACCATTTTAACCATTTTAAAGTGTACAGTTCAGCGGCATTAAGTACATTCACATCGCTGGACAATTTTCACCACTGTCCATCTCTGGAATATTTCCATCATCCCAAACTGAATTCCGTACCCATTAAACAACTTCCCATTTTCTGCCTCCCCCCAGCCCCTGGTAAACACTATTTTATTTTCTGTCTCTATGAATATGACTATTCTATGTACCTCACATAAGTGGAATCATGTAACATTTGTATCTGGCTTATTTCACTTAGCATAATGTTTTCAGGGTTCATCCATGTTGTTGCATATATCAGCATTTTACTCCTTTTTTAGACTGAATAATATTCCATTGTAGACACGTACCACACTTCATCTATCCTTTCATCTGCTGATGGACACTTGGGTTGTCTTTACCTATTGGCTATTGTAAATAATGCTGCTGTGAACATTAGTGTACAAAGATCTGTTTGAGTATCTGCTTTCAGTTCTCATGGGTATACACCTAGAAGTAGGATTGCTGGATCATATTATAGTTCTGAGTTTAATTTTGTTTACGAACTGCCATACTGATTTCCAAAGTGGCCAGACTATCTTGCATAACCACCCAGGGTGCACAAAGGTTGAAACTTCTCCAATCTTGTCCAAGGCTTGTTCTTTTCTTCTTCCTTCCTTCCATCCTTCTTCGTCCCTCCCCACCTCCCTTTCTTTCTTTCTTTTGTTCTTTTCTTCTTCCTTCCTTCCGTCCTTCTTCGTCCCTCCCCACCTTCCTTTCTTTCTTTCTTTTGCTCTTCTTCCTTCCTTCCGTCCTTCTTCGTCCCTCCCCACCTCCCTTTCTTTTTCTTTCTCTTTCTTTCTTTCTTTCTTTCTTTCTTTCTTTCCTTCTTTCTTTCCTTCTTTCTCTCTTTCTTTCTTTCTCTCTTTCTTTCTTCTATAACTGTCATCTTAGTATGTGTAAAGTTGCACCTCACTATAGTTTTGATCTACATTTTCCTAATTATTAGTGATGGGATATTTTTTTATGTTCTTTGGAGAAAGGTCTATTCCTTTGCCAATTTTAAAATTAGGTTGTTTTCTTGTTTGTTTGTTTTTTTGCTGTTGAGTTATAAGAATTCTCTGTACATTCTGGATATTAACCCTTTTGAAGATACATGATTTCAAATATTTTCTCCCATTCTGTGGTTTGTCTTTTCACTCTGTTGACAGTGTCCTTTGAGCACAAAAATTTTAAATTTTGATGCAGTTCAACTAACCTACCTTTGTATTTTTTGCCTATGCTTTTGTTGTAATAGCTGAGAAATCATTGCCAAATCCAATGACATGAATCTTTCCCTTTATGTTTTCTTCTAAGCGTTTTATAGTTTTAGCTCTAATTTTAGGTTTGATCCATTTTGAGTTAACTTTTGTATCTGGTGTAAGGTAAGAGTCAATTTCATTCTTGTGCCTGTGGATATCTAATTTTCTGAGCACAATATGTTGCAAGTCTATCCTTTCCCAATTGAACAGTCTTGGCACCCTGTTGAGAATCATTTGACTGTTTTTGCTTAGGTTTTTCTGGGCTCTTTATTCTCAGGTTCTTTTTATCCTTTGGCTCTGTCAGCCTGAGTGTGTTGGGCATATATTTTGCCTCATTGTCATGGTGTGGCTGCCTCTGTGTATATGCCTATGTCATATTCTATAATGTATTCAAAGGCAAGGACCAAGGATATGTTTTTCTCTCTCTCATATTTATTTATTTATTTTTGGCTGCACCCATGGAATGTGGAAATTCCTGGGCCAGAGATTGAACCTGGGTACAGCAGCATCTTGAGCCATTGCCATGACAATGCTGGATCTTTAACCCACTGTGCCACTAGGAAACTCCTCTCTCTCTTTTAATCAGGAATATCCTGGCCCCAGCAGACTTCCTCTTAAGCAATGGTGTGCTGAAGCCAGTTTGTATCTGCTTGTAAAACAGATTATTGCATTTTCTAGGTTTTGTGAGCTGGTTGCTAAACATCACCACCCTTGAAATCAACCATAGAGGGAGCATTTATTTATACCACAGAGCATGGCAAATGCTACAAATCAAGACTTTTTCCCTAGGAGAATGGCCTACCAGCACACTAGTGCCCCTCAGTCTTATTAATCAGAACCAGGGGATAGGGCCACTCATAGCTTAAGAGAGCCTTAGAAAGTGAGTGTCTGTCCTTCTCAGCCTCTCTCAAGGGAGGTAGACTTTGCCAGGAGGCAAGGAAAGGGAGAGTTGGGGAAGGAACTCGCGGTGTTTGAGACTAATGGCTCCCAATGGTGGGAACTCTCTGTAATCGCTTCAAGAACACCTTCAAAGAACGTCTGCCAGAAGTCAGAGGGCTGTGGGCTCAATGGTAGAGTCGGGTGGACTGAGCTCTAGCAGTTGACAAGGTAATTACGGTAAGGGCTGGGGGCCAGGGCAGGCTCTCTCCACCAGAAGGTGGGGGCCTGCCAAGGAAGTGGCCTCAGCAACTTCCTGTAACCACAGTGGGGGGCTGCCTTGACCCAGGGCTGTGAACAGCCAGAGGACACGAGGCTGGCTCGGAATGGACACCGAGGGGAAGGGAGGAGTCCCGCGTGGGGGCCTTAGAGGGTGGTAGAAGTGTTCCCTGAAGAAGAGCCAACAAAGGAAGGCCTGCCGTCCTTGACCAAGTACTCCTTGCTGATCAGGCCGTGGATGGCCATGATCTTGAGGAGCCCGTGGCGAAACTTCTGGCCAATGAAGACGTAGATGAGAGGATTGAGGCAGCTGTGCAGGAAGCCCAGGATCTCGGTGGCATCCAGGGCCCGGCCGATGTCGTTGCGGCGCTCACAGGTCTCAGCGATCACCCGGGCCCTCATGAGGGTGTCTGCCACCAGGACCAGGTTGTAGGGCAGCCAGCAGAGCAGGAAGACGAGCACGACGGCAAAGATGACGCGCATGGCCCGGTGCTTCTGCCCCATGTGGGCGGCAAACAGGGTGCGCAGGGTGAGTCCGTAGCAGAACAGCATGACCAGCAGGGGCAGGAGGAAGCCAAAGGTCTGGGGCAGGACCCGCATCACCATCCGCCACTTTGTTGTATTGGCGCCCATGTCCTCGTAGCAGACGGGGCTGGAGTAGGGTGGATGGATGGCCCTGCGGAAGATGAAGATGGGCAGGGCCAGGACCAAGGACAGGGCCCAGATGCCTATGCATATGAACTTGACCCAGTGGCGCTTCTGGGTCAGCGTGCGTGTGGCGTGGACGATGGCTAGGTAGCGGTCCATGCTGATGCAGGCCAGCAGTAGAATACCACTGTAGAAGTTGACTTCCTTCAGGAGCGAGACCACCTTGCACAGAGGGGTGCCAAAGATCCAGCCCTTTGCCTTGGAGGTGGCCCAGATAGGCAAGGTCAGGGCAAAGAGCAGGTCAGCCATGGCCAGGTTCAGCAGGTAGACATCAGTGACAGAGCGGCCGACACGGCTGTATAAGATGACCAGCATCACCAGGGAGTTTCCCAGTAGGCTTAGCAGGAAGACAAGGGCATAGATGACAACTACGGCATACTTGTTGATATCCAGAGATTCTGGCCGGCATGGGGCAGAGTCTGGTAGAATCAAGGGCAGGTCAGTGCTGTAACTGTAATTATAATCGTCTCCTTCGTAGTTTTCAAAGTTAAATCCAGTCATATTTGAGGTAAACTTAATTTCAATCCTAGAGAAGAGAGATGAGGGTTACGGCACAATAAAATTTCTCCAGACTCTACCCATTAGCCTGCAAACTTCAGATATGATTCTTTGTGTTTGCTTGTATATTACACGGAATTAACTTTCCCTTCAAGGAATGGCCAGTGCTTTGAAGTTTTGGAGACACATTTAATAATAAATGATACATTTCACACAAAGAGTTCCCTTCAGTCTGTCAGAGGGAGGTTCTCATCACTTTCCATGACAGCGCCACTGTAGCCACTTCTCTTTGGATAATCCCTACAGAACATGTCTTGGATACCTGGGTGGCGGGTATCTTTGACTCTTGAGGCTGATTTTAACGTTGGAAACCCGAGATATCATTCAGTTCTCAATCTGGGGGCCATCCAATTGGGTTAGAGCCCTAGAAAAAGATAAAGGCTTGACTATAAAGCTGAGAAGTGAATCCTTTTGTCCAGTTTTCTAAGACTTATTTTAAAAGAGGTGTTCTGATTAAGCAGTCTGATGGTGGCGTGGTGCTTTGGTCCACCTGAGCTAGAAGGGAGTTGACTCCATCAGTATGGCCCAGCATTTTTCTTTTGAGAGGCAGGAGGCCTGCTCTGGGAATATTTGTGTAGTTTGGAAAAATATATTAAAAATCACAAGCAGGTAGCTGACTGATTCTCCATGTGGGTGAAAGCTTTGGGCAGGCATATTCTGCCACGTAGAGATGAGCCCAGAAAGGCACTATGTCCTTGGCAGAAGGAGGCGGGTCAGTAGGAAGCAGAGAAGTCAGATGCGGACACATGATCCTTGTTTTGGTGTCTTTCCAGGCCTAATGGGAACCCTTCTTGTCCTGCAAATTAGTGCCTTTTTCCAACCCTGACTCTTCAGCACCCCTAGTCTAATCCTAGCTAAACTGACCTTTGTGGGCTCTGTCCCTGTTGCAGGGGTAGCAGAGGGGTTGCTTCTGGGGGGAAGACGTTCTGAACTATTATCCTAGTTTTCAAAGAGGAAGTAAACGAAAGTAACCAGCTGCTGAATTAGCTTCCTATTTTTTGTTTTGTTTTGTTTGCTTTTTTATGGCCTTACCAGCGGCACATGGAGGTTACCAGGCTAGGGGTCGAATAGGAACTACAGCTACTGGCCTATGCCACAGCCACAGCAACACGGGATCTGAGTCATATCTGCGAACTATATGACAGCTCATGGCAATGCGGGATCCATAACCCACTGAGCAAAGCCAGGGATCAAATCTGCATCCTCACAGAGACTACATCCAGTCCTAACTGGCTGATCCACCATGGGAACTCCAAGTTAGCTTCCTTTTGAAGCACAAACTGTATCAGCACCATGCCATTTCTTTATAACAAGGTATGGCTGTCCTGTGACCTCTTGCAGGTCGGTAGCCCCCTTCAACATGGAACCCAGGGTTAATGAGAAGAACACAAAGTAAAAAGCCTCAGGAATTCCTTTACACTCACTAGCAATCATAATTCTTAAGAAAGGACAATAATGATGGTGATGACCATCTGGAGAAGTTGGACCCCTCACACCTGGCTGGTGGAATGTGTAAAATGGTCCAGTGGCTTTGGAATACAGTTTGGCAGGAGTTAAGAGAATTAAACATAGAGTTACCATGCAACCCAGCAATTCCACTCCTAGTATACCCTTGAGAACTGAAAGCATATATGGAAACTTGTGTGTGAATGTTCTTAGTAGCATGATAGCCCCAAAGTGGAAATAATCTAAATGTCCATCGACTGGTAAGTGGATAAGCAGATTGGGGTATACACATACAAGGGAATATTATTTAACCACAAAAAAGGAATGGAGTACTGATACAGGTACAACACGGATGAACCTTGGAAACATTATTCTAAGTGGAAAAAGTCAGACATGAAAGACTCTCTTTTTTTTTTTTTTTCTTTTTAGGGCCATACCTACAGCATATGGAGGTTCCCAGGCTAGGGGTCGAATTGAAGCTGTAGCCATGGACTTACGCCACAGCCACACAATGTGGGAACCAAGCCACATCTGTGACCTACACCACAGCTCACGGCAATGCCGGATCCTTAACCCACTGATCGAGGCCAGGGATCGAACCCGCATCCTCATGGATCCTAGTCAGGTTCGTTAATCACTGAGCCACGAAGAGAGCTTCACAAAAGTCTTCATACTGTATGATTCCATGTATGGGAAATATCCAGAACAGACAAATTGGTAGAGACAAAAAGTAAATTAGCGGTTGCCAGGGGCTGGGAACGGGAGAAATGTGAATGAGCACAGAGTTGCTTTTTGGGGTGATGAAATTGTTCTGGAATTAGATAGTGGCAATGATTATGCGACTTTGTGGATACAGGTTTTCCTCAACATACGATGGTGTGATGGTCTGAAAAACCTATCATAAGATGGAGTTCCCATCGTGGCGCAGTGGTTAACGAATCCGACTAGGAACCATGAGGTTGCGGGTTCGGTCCCTGCCCTTGCTCAGTGGGTTAAGGATCCGGCGTTGCCGTGAGCTGTGGTGTAGGTTGCAGACATGGCTCGGATCCCGTGTTGCTGTGGCTCTGGCGTAGGCCGGTGGCTACAGGTCCGATTGGACCTCTAGCCTGGGAACCTCCATATGCCGCGGGAGCGGCCCAAGAAATAGCAAAAAGACAAAAAAAAAAAAAAAAAAAAAAAAAAAAAAAAAAAAATTAAAACCTATCGTAAGTTGAAAAAAATTGTAAGTAAAAAATGCGTTTAATATACCTAACCTACTAAACGTCATAGCCTAGCCTAGCCTACACTATACGTGCTCTGAACACTTACATTGGCAGACAGTTGGGCAAAATCATGTAACACAAAGCCTATTTTATAAGGGAATAGCTCAAGTAATTTATTGAATACTGAAACTGAAAGTATACTGAAAGTGAACAACAGAATGGTGGCTTGTCTGGGTCCAAAATTGTTGTAAGTATATTGCCTACTGTCATGATCGCAAGACCAGTGCCCAGGATCAGACTATCAGACTACTTCCTTGCTAGCCCAGGAAAAGATCAAAATTCAAAATTCAAGTATGGTTTCTAGGTGATGCATATCACTTTTGCACCATGGTAGAGCTGAAAAATTGTAAGCCCCCACTCTAAGCTGAAACCGTCTGTATACAAAATTCCACTGAAATGTATATTGAACATCGTTGACTTTTATAGTATGTGAATTATATCTCAAATAAAAAAGGTTAATCAAAAGTGTATAGCCTTGCAAAGGAGATACAGATATTAAGACAACAGTATCATCACCACCACCACCATCAAAAACTACAGAAATCCTAGGAAGTTTTTCCCTTTAGAAGGAAGTCTGTTTCTGTCATTGTCCCCTAGAGCGATAGAATTCTTAGCCTTCACCTTCCTGAGAGGTTATGTCTCCCCTAAGCGACCGGGGCCAGATAAATTGCCTTCTCAGCACACAGAGACCGCAGGTAGAGTAAATTAGGTCAGTCCATGAACCTTAAAGATGTGATGGTGAGGCTGGGCTGGTCTGGCCGGGAGGCTGGGATGGCAGTGAGAGAGGTGGTCAGTGTGGCTGGCTCAGCCAGTGTTGCCAGCAAAACCTGCGAGAGATCACATGCTCTGCAGCCTCAAAGTCAAAAGCAAGTTTGCTCAGAGGTCCAGGGTATTGTCGAATGAGGTTACAAGGTGGATCACTTCTGGGAGCAGGTGATCCGCCTTTGAATGGAGAGAGAGCATGATGAGAGCGCTTGTGCCCTGAGAAAACCCCACACTGAGAAGCTCTGTGAGAAGGCAGAGCTGGGGCAGTGGCAGAAACTGCCTATCAGAAGCAGCAGCAGCAACAGCCAGGTCTTTTTCACAAAGAAGCCCTCATTCTAGATAGTCCAGGGCTCTGCTGTGCCGGAGGAGGGCTGGGGGTGTATGGGTGAGCTCCCGCTCCCAGGCACGGAGGCTCAGTTTGAGGGTCAAGAGGAAGACCATGCTAGTTAGGACAGAAGGCAGGGAACTCAGAAACGGGAACCAAGCCAGGGCAATGACCTCCAGCCACTGGGGTAGGAGTCAGGGAGGAGAATACTGGTTTGTTGTTTGCTTTTCATTTTACCAATCTCTGGAGAGGATGTTTTGACAGTTAAAGGGAGAAACTAAAGGAAGGGAGATAGACAATTGAGGTTTGCTTGGTGCCTGGCAGGTACATGATCTGGCTTGGCTATTACAGACAGATACGATTAGCCCCATTTATTGGAAAGGAGACAGGCTCAGCAGGGCTCAGCAAGGCTCAGGAAACAGCCTGTGGTCACAAAGCCTCTGAGTGCTGCAACCAGGATTTCACCTAGGTGTGAATGGCTTCACATGCTAATTTCAGTCCACAGATCTCCTTCTCTTAAAAAAAAAAAAAAAAATCACAGCTCATGTATTAAGCATAATTGTAAACTTAAGTTTTTGAGATACCATGACATCAACCTAGATATAGTTCACTCCCCCTGTTTGCTGTTTTGTGCATTGCTTCCTTTGCTCAGAAGGAGAGAAACAGCCCTTATGGGAATAATACACCTAATGCCCCTGAACTGACCGGCCCCTGCTGACCACTCTGTCCTATTCTTAGTAACCAAGAGAGAGGTTCCCTCATGGAGTGAAACTGCCAGCCCCTTAATGACTCAGAATAATTCAGAAATTCCATGTAAGGGATGATTCTAACTTATTTCATGAAAAGGCAATTTACTAGAGCCCCAACTTTTTTTTTTTTTTTTGTCTTTTTGCCATTTCTTGGGCCACTCCTGCGGCATATGGAAGTTCCTAGGCTAGGGGTCTAATCGGAGATGTAGCTGCCGGCCTGCGCCAGAGCCACAGCAATGTGGGATCCGAGCCGTGTCTGTGACCTACATGACAGCTCATGGCAACACCGGTTCCTCAACCCACTGAGCAAGGCAGGGGATTGAACCCGAAACTCCATGGTTCCTAGTCGGATTTGTTAACCACTGCGCCACGATGGGAACTCCTAGAGCCCCAACATTTAAGGCCATCTTTTTTTAACAACGACGACAACGACAACAACAAATTCAAGGTTATTTCAATCCAGCCCCAGTATTCCTTCTCTCTATTGCATAACCCACACATATTTGGATTTAATATAGAGGAGGAGGGACTCAGCAGTGTCTGGCTCTTCCTCAGACCCAATCCTAGCCGTGGCAGGGAAAGCTGGCTGAGTCAGGAAGAGAAGTGGGTGGGCAGCGAGTTGCCCTGGGCACTTGTTGAAGGCAGGTGTAGGGAAGAGGGGTGGGGAGGGCTAAAGAGAGAGACTGGAGAGACTGAGGGGTGCAGGGATAGATGCTCAGGATAATGGAGGCTGGGTGCCAAGGGGGACAGAGAACAGAGACATTCTGGAAGGAGGGAGGGTGGATGGTCCAAGACTTACCAGGATTCTGGGCCTGTCACCTGTGGGACACCTCCAGGAGGGCAGATGTGCCTGACTGAAAGGGCGGCGGTGGTGAGAACCCAGCGGAGGAAGTGAGTTGTGGATTAGATTGCTCAATCCTGGGGTGGAGCCCCCTGAGGGTGCGGGATGCTTTTGATAGCTTGAGTAATTAATTCCCAGGTCAGCTCTTTGATAACGAGCAGTCATTTTACGAATTGGCGTACTTCATATTGGGACCTGTGGGGTTTTCTCATCAATCTTTCCATTTCACAGATGAGGAAACGGAGGCCCATCCAAAGGAAGTGGTTTGCCTGGGACTGCGCAGATTGCTTTGCCCCAAATTCAGCAGTCACCAGCTCGTTCAGCTGCTCTGTCTGACTCTGCCCCACACACCAACTGTTTTGGGTTTCCTGTGCTTACAACCCAACAGCACTATTGTTATTTTTGTTGTTGTTGTTTCTGTTCGGTGGTGCTGCGGCACACGGAAGTTCCTGGGCCAAGGACTTATTCCTTGACACAGCAGTGACAATGCCGGATCCTTAGCCCACTGCACCACCAGGGAAGTCCCAGCAATACTGTTTTTAAACATCTTTCCCGTCTCAAAGGGGAACAGCTTTTTTAGGCTACAAAGATGGAACTTAAGCTTCTGACCAGTCAGGTGGCTTTCTTAACTGGACTTAATCCGTCTTATCTGCACCCCACCCACCCTGGGTGTCCTTAGAGCCTCACAGATTCCTTCTCCATATCACACCCCTTTGAGAACTCCCATCTGCCAGTGGGGCCCCGTCCCACCTCACTTTGTCTTTCACCTTACTCCTCAGCTGTCTGCTCTGACTCTGCACCTCTCTTAGGGCGTTGCTATTTTCCCTTAGCTTGTCAGTTGGAATTAGGTCTGCCTGTAGTAGCTACTACCTTTGGAACCAAGACCATCTAATCTGGAAAGAAAGTCACTGGGTAAAAGTTAAAATCCCACCCAAGTTCAAATGCATTTTAGAAACCAATGTTGAGTGACAGCAAGGTTATATTTTGTCACCTTTGCTATTGATTACAATGGAAAGCACAAATACAGGCAGAACAGTGAACACTAATTCTCGGCTCCTTCCCAACTCCCACCCCAGCAATGGATGCCTCAATTCCCTCCACTTCTCCTTAACCTGGGCTCTTGTTCCTTGCATTCCAGGGCCCATAGGGTAATTAAAGCCTGTGGCGAACTCATCTCAGCCGCCTACCCTTGGAAATGAACCTTGAGCCCAACTGTTCAGCAAACGTTCTTTGCCATCTCTCTTCTCCCCACGCTGGAGGAGAAGGCAGTGACTCCAGGCCGGTTGATGCTAAACCCAGACAGAGGCCCAGGACTTATGGAGAGAGGCTAAGAGAACAGCTGTTAAGAACACCACAAGCCTAGCAACTCTGAGCAAGTGACCGTTCCTGAGTCTCCGTTTACTCATCTGTAAATGTGGCCGGTGATAGACTCTAACTCATCAGGTTGTGCTGAGGAGGAAGTGAGGGATTACCTGTAAAACACTTAAGACCCATGAAAAGTATGATGTTAGCATTTATTGTTGTGATGATGATTATTGAATAGTTTGTCAAATACTAGCATGGTGTCCCTCCCACTACATCCCCCAGCAAGCGAAAGAACGGAGTCTGCTTTCTGGGCTAACTTCCAGGTACATCTTAATTTGCTTTAACCTGAGTAATAACAGTAACACTAGCTGTAACGTCCAGGGCCTGCTAGGGTCTAGCATCCGGGAAAAACGCTTTTCAGAATCTATCATTTAATCCTCACAGCAACCGCACGAAATGTGTACTTTCTGAATGAGGAAACTACAACTCTGGAGTTAGGCAACTTACCTAGAGTGACGCAGATGAACAGAATTTTAAGTAGTTTTTAAGACTTTTTTTTTACCTGACCTCAAATCTGGCCTTCTGTCCACTGTAACAAGGGGCTGATTCCCAGCCTCAGGTGTCTGAGCTCCAGAAAGTACCTCTCTGTCTCAGACAATTGACTACAAAAGGTGTAGAAAGGACCAGTCCAGATTTGATGTTTCCCAACCAGCCCACTTCTTTGTTTTTCCTTTAGATTGATTTCACTTCCACTGAGCCCACCATGGCACGTGGATGGGGCTGAGGGTGAGGACAGACCCAACATCCAGTCCTGGTCTGCTCTTAAATGGCCAGGGTGAGCTTGGACAAGTCCTTTCTCTCTGGGCCTGATGTGGCCCAATGGGACATGAGGCGATAAGCCACATGTTGCTTTTTACATTTAACTTAATTAAAATTAAAAAAATTAATGCCTCATTTTAAGTACTCAAGAGCCACATGGGACTGCTGGCTATCACACTGGACAGCGCAGCTATGGACCATTCCTATTACTTTAGAAAATTTATTCATACCGTGCCGTCTTGGTGAAGACAATTATTTTAGCTTTAAGTTCCTGCCATTCACCACCTCAGTTCTCATGGAACTCAGAGGAGGAGACTGACATGTCCAAGTTCCTTCCACCAGAAGCATGATCCCAGCCGCCCAAAGAACCGACAGCTCACCTACCTGCTCTTGCTGTCACAGCTGCTGTGCTACTGGAGACGCCACTGTGACTCAGGGCTTGGTAGTTGTCAGGGCTGTTGAACAGGAAAAAAGCGAAGCAAGCTTTATGTGGAAACTTCTGACCCAGGGCAGCCAAAGGGGAAATCCAGGAGGCCCACCAGGGGAGGTGCTCCCACAGAGGAGCAATGAGGGCTGTCCTGGACTCTGACTGTGGGCCAAGGCTCCGCCTGGTGATTCTGTAATTAGCACTGGGAATTTTCACATCTTCTTGTCTACTGGCTTCTAGACAAGCCTGCTAGTCTCAAGGTGGAGGTTTACCTCATCCACCTCTGTCTGGTTTTGAACCTGAGCCTCCTTCTTTACAAGGGAGATGCAGGCAACCCCAGTCCCCCAAACTGACAGATGTGCACGCTTTCTTCCTTTCTCCTAGGGGCAGCGTGAGAAGTAGCCCTCCTTCTCTTTCTGGTGAATTCCTGCACCTGGCGCCTCCTACATCTTTGAGCATCTTGTGTCCTGAGCCCTCTACCCCTCAACCACCTCTTTTCCTGAGCTTGTGTGTGTCTTTCTCTCCCTCCCTCTGGACCTTTTCGCTGCCACTCCCCCCGGGGCCTCCGTTGCACAGGCAAACTTCTTGAGAAAGCTGTGAGCAGTTGCTGTTTCCACTTCATCAACTTCTTGTTCACTACAAAACCCACTGCAACCAGCTTCCTTCCCGCCGCTTTGTGGAAAGGACTTTTGCCGAGGTTACCAATGATCTGGGGTTGCTAAATCCAATAAACCCTTTTCTTAAATAAAACTTTTTTTTTTTTGTCTTTTTTGTCTTTTTTTTTTTTTAGGGCCACACCCGGGGCCTATGGAGGCTCCCAGGCTAGGGGTCTAATTGGAGCTGTAGCCGCTGGCCTACACCACAGTCATAGCAACGCCAGATCCAAGCCGCATCTGTGACCTACACCACAGCTCATGGCAACGCCGGATCCTTAACCCACTGAGTGAGGCCAGGGATCGAACCCGCCACCTCATGGTTCCTAGTCGGATCCGTTTCCGCTGTACCATGACGGGAACTCATAAAACTGTTTCAATATTCTAAAAATAAAGCGTACATATTGTAAAGAGTACAGGTGATACAAAAGCATAGAAAGTAAAATTTGCTTCCCTTCTCCCTCTCTGTTCACCCATATCTTGTGAACGTCTTTCTAGATTTCCCCTCGTGCATATGCAAACATGTTTTCCTTTCTTCTTTCCTTAAAAGATCCATCTCGCTCTTTTTAGTGACGACGTCATGGGCCATGGCATGGCTGTAACATGGTTTATTTGATAATTACCATATAGATGAATCCTTAGGTTCTCCCTATGAGCATCTTTGAATGTAGGTCTTCGGGAAATTGTATGAAGGTTTCAGTAGCTTAAGTATAATTTGGCTGGGTCATAAGTGTACATGTTTAAATTGTGATAAATACTGCTCCATTACCCTTCAAAAAGACTTCCAGTTAACTCTCCTGTTGTCAGTTTATAAAAGGGCCTGTTACCCGACCTACCCCCACTGTCTCATATTTGTCAAATGTAAAATATTTTCTCCCAGCTGGCTGTGTGCTTTTCAAACCTATTTACAGTGGTGCAGTGGAAACGAATCTAACTAGGAACCATGAGGTTTCGGGTTTGATCCCTGGCCTCACTCAGTGGGTTAAGGATCCGGCATTGCCATGAGTTATGGTGTCGGTCACAGATGTGGCTCAGATCTGGTGTTGCTGTGGCTCTGGCGTAGGCTGGTGGCTACTGCTCTGATTAGACCCCTAGCCTGGGAACCTCCACGTGCCACGGGTGTGGCCCTAAAAGACAAAAAGACAAAACAAAATTTATTTACAGTGACATGGATACCATTCAAGTCATCTTATTTGACCTCTGCACCATCTAACCCAACTGACCCCATTCTCTTATTTCTCCCGAACCTCTCTTGGTCTCGTGCGTTGCTTTATTTCTCAATTCAGTCCTCAAATGTGGATGTTCCTGGGAGTCTGCCTCGGTCCTCTTCTCTACCTGCTCTCTCTCTACACCAGCCCACCCACCTTCTTGGCTTCAGCTCCACCCACAGCAAAAGGGTCCCAGCTTCTCTTCTTCTTTTTGCTTTTTGGGGCCGCACCTGCGTCATGTATAAGTTCCGAGCTGCAGCGGCTGCCCTATGCCCAATGCCAGATCTGAGCTGCATCTGCAACCTATACCACAGCTCACGGCAACACTGGATCCTTAACCCACTGATGGAGGTCAGGGATCCAACCCACATCCTCATGGATGCTAGTCAGCTTCATTTCTGCTGAGCCACAATGGGAACTCCCCAGCTTCTCTTCTAAGCTTCTCTCCTAAGTGCAAATTCTCCCATGCCGTCACCTCCTGAAATCTCCTCTGTGGTCCCGCAGATGCTGCAAAGTCAACGTGTAGAAACTTGGTCTCATGGAAGTCCCTGACACGTGCGCTCCTCCTTAACCCGGAAGTGGGCATGCCCACTCTCACACTTGCCTTGCTCTTTCTCTGCACAGAGGCCATCTCCCTAATATCTTTTTCGACTATCTCCTTCTCACGTCCTCACTGATGACGTTAGGCCCCCATTTTATTCTCTCTCACCTAAACTATTGCCTTCGTTATGGGATGGCTATGGATTCTGGAGCTGGATTGTCTGAGTTGGGATTCCACTAATGTCAGTGGTTGTAGACCTGGGGCAAGTTATCTCACGGGTCTCAGTTTCATCATCTGTAAAATGGGATAACAAGAGCACCTACAGCCTAGGGTTGTCATGTGGATTAAATGAGTTGCTATGTACAAAGCAGTTAGAATGGTGCTTGGCATTCATGGTTGCTGCTGCCGCCCCGCTGTTTTCCTCAATGCGCTCTCTGCCTTGAGTCTTTACTCCCTCAATCCATCCTCCTCTCTCTACCAGAACCATCTTCCTAAATTGTGAATCTGATCACCTTCTGTCCCTCTTGCAACCCCTAAAGGACCTCCACTGCCCTCAAGCAGAGTCAAATTCCCGATCCAGGCACCTGGTGCACACGTGCTTCTCCAGTCTCGTTTCTGGCCATGCCCCCTTGAATCCTTAACTCTGGCCCCAGGGGAAGACCTGCAGTTCCCCCACAGAGTTGTTCTGGTTGCCCTTGGGCCTTGGCACGCATTTCCCTTTTCCTCGTCCCCACCCGCTTGGGCTGGCCAACTCTCTCTGTTTTCCAGGCCAGCCCAGTCATATCTCCATGTGATGCCACCCTGCTCTGTACTCTTATGCATCCCTGGGGCCAACTCTATGAGGGCATCAATTTCAGAAATTTGTAATCTTCAGTTTGGCTGCTTCCTCTTCCTCACTGTGCGGCTTTTGAGAGCAGGGGTATATACGTATGAAATCTCTGTCTCCCCAAACCAATCACAGTGTTTGGCACCTTCCAGGTGCTTAACAATATTTTGTGGAGCACTGAAGGGATGGACAAAGTGGGGAAACTGAAGCATCTTGGTGCATCCGAGTGACATCTTATTTAAAGAAATGATTGCGTTGCTCAAATTTCCCGGGGCACCCCCAGCAAGCGAGCACAAACGAAGTCACATCAACAGCATTTACCCAGATGGCACAGGCTCAGACCCTGTGTGTTCATACAGGGCTTACTTCCCTGCAGAGTGCACCCCAAGAACTTGGGGGAGTCTGTTGGAGGTGTTCCCCAGGTGCTCCTTTGGTACTGCTGGGCTAGCTCTGTGCCCTGAAGTGGCTGCTGGGGGACCGATGCCCTCACTGTGCCATGCTCAGGGGTGTCTATGGGAACCCTTGTGGAACCTTCTGCCTACAAGGGTCTCCAGGATCTAAAGAGCTTCTTGATATCTTTGTGGAGCTTCCGTGCTCGCCATTGGACTTGGTGGGGACTCTTCGGGAGGCAGTGTTGATCTAGAGGCTGTCTTTGGCTTTGCCCTTCCATCCCTCCCAAAGAGGGTTAGATGGTCAAGCTCCCCCATTCCTGGTCCCTAATTTCCTCCTGAGCTCCTGTCCAGGGGTGTCTCGCTTCCTCTTCTTCCTAGGCTTCTGCTAGCTCCCCTGTCCCCCATCAGTTCATCAAGTAGGTCTGAATGACACACTGGAGTCCCTACTAGATTGTGATGTCTTCTGCTGTCATCAGAACTCAGCCTAATAAAAGTGTCTGGGCAAGTGTGGCCTCCAGGAAAGTACTGCTGTCTTTGAGGATAGATGTTGATTCTACTGCCCCGATTCCTCACTCCCCCCACTCCCTGGCCCCCACCTCACTGCCGCCTCTGATAAAGAGAAGTCCCCACTAGCTCTCCAGGGTAGGAACTGCTGTTGCAAAACTCTTCCTCCATGCGCTGGTAATGGGAAGCAACTTGGGGAGGCCTTGACCCCAAGAGGCGGTCCATGGGCTCTGGTCAGAGCCACAGGGTTGCCCAACCACTCTGGGGGCCTTGGCAGTCCACACGAGGCAGCAGGGACAGAAATAGCACGCAGGCCTCTTTGAGACCACAAAGTCTGCCCTGGAGCCCAGGTAGGGCAGATAAGCACCTTGTTATAGAGCAAGCCCCACACTCCTGAATCAGCCTTCTCAGAAGTACCACAACTGGGTGCCCAACGAATGACACACAGTTCATGGAAGACTTCTTGGGCAACCCGGAGGTATGACTTTGTACTATGGAGTCACACGCATCCTCTTCAAATACCTTTAAAAAAAGTTTTTGTTTTGGTTTTTGTTTGTTTGTTTGTTTGTTTGTTTTTTGGTCTTTTTAGGGCTATATCTGAGGCATATGGAGATTCCCAGGCTAGGGGTTTAATCAGAGCTGTAGCTGCTGGCCTACATCACAGCCAGAGCAATGCCAGATCTAAGCCAGGTCTGCGGCCTACACCATAGCTCATGACAACGCCAGATCCTTAACCCACTGAGCGAGGCCAAGGATTGAACTTGTAGCCTCATTGATGCTAGTCTGATTTGTTTCTGCTGAGCCACGATGGGAACTCCTCAAATGCCTTTAAAAATTTTTTTTTGGCCACACCTGTGAAATATGGAATTTCCCGGGCCAGGAATTGGATTGGAGCCACAGCTGTGACCCAAGCCGCTGCAGTTGGATTCTTTTCTTTTTTTCTTTTTGGTTTCTAGGGCCACACCCATGGCATATGGAGGTTCCTGGGCTAGGGGTCAAATCAGAGCTACAGCTGCTGGCTTATGCCACAGCCACAGCAACATCAGATCCGAGCTGTCTGTGACCTACAGCACAGCTCACAGCAATGCTGGATCCTTAACCCACTGAACGAGGCCAGGGTTCATGGTTCCTAGTTGGATTCATTTCTGCTATGCCGCGATGGAAACTCCTTTTTCTTCTTTTTCCTTAGTGCCACACCTGCAGCATATGGAAGTTTCTGGGCTATGGGTGGAATTGGAGCTGCAGCTGCTGGCCTAAGCCAGAGCCACAGCAAGGTGGGATCTGAGCTATATCTGTGACCTACACTGCAGTGTGCAGCAACACTGGATCCTTAACTCACTGAGGGAGGCCAGGGACTGCACCCACATCCTCATGGATACTAGACTGGTTCTTAACCCTCTAAGCCACAATAGGAACTCCCAGCAGCTGGTTTCTTAACCCACTGTGCCATGGCGGGAACTTCCTTTATCAACTGTCTTTAATATTAAAGTCTAGCTGAGTAAGCAGTGCACAGACAGTCACTTAGATTCAGCCCCTTCTTCCAGGCGCTCACAACTTGGGACCCATCAAGTCACCACAGTGGTTGGCATGTCTGCGTCTCCTCTCCTGCCCCCAAACTAGATGCCCTGGGAAGTAACTGGGACTTCCCACTCTGTTGGTGGGAAGGTACAACACACAATCTCTTTGGAAAATATCTCAGCAGTTTCTTGTTGTTGTTGTTGTTGTGGTTGTTGTTGTTGTTGCTATTTCTTGGGCCGCTTCCGCGGCATATGGAGGTTCCCAGGCTAGGGGTCCAGTCGGAGCTGTAGCCACCGGCCTACGCCAGAGCCACAGCAACGCGGGATCCGAACCATCTGCAACCTACACCACAGCTCACGGCAACGCCGGATCGTTAACCCACTGAGCAAGGGCAGGGACCGAAACCACAACCTCATGGTTCCTAGTCGGATTCGTTAACCACCGCGCCACGACGGGAACTCCTCAGCAGTTTCTTAAAAGTTAAACATACACCTGCCATACGACCTTGCCATTTCGTTCCTCCGTTTTTACCCAAGAGAGAAATAAAGGCACATGTCTACACAAAGATTTGCATACAGGTGAGGATGGGAAACTTATCTGTAATAGCCTCAAATGGGAAACAACCCAAATGTCAGCAACAGGTGAGTGTGTAAACACACTGTACAAAGGGACCATGACTATATGCCACAGCACGGGGGATAAAAGAATTCTGATGAGTAAAAGAAGGCAGATAAAAAGGAGAGTATACTGCATGATTACACCAGTATAAAATTCTAGAAGATGCAGGAGTTCCCGTCGTGGCTCAGTGGAAACGAACCCGACTAGGATCCATGACCACACAGGTTCGATCCCTGGCCTTGCTCAGCGGGTTAAGGATCTGGCGTTGCCGTGAGCTGTGGGGTAGGTTGCAGACACAGCTTAGATCCCGGGTTGCTGTGGCCGTGGCTCTTATTCGATCCCTAGTCTGGGAACTTCCATATGCTGTGGGTGTGGCCCTAAAAAAGACAAAGAAAAAATTAAAAAAAAAGAAAACTTCTCTTAAAAAAATAAAAAGCCTAAAAATAATTCTAGAAAATGCAAACTAGGTGGGGGGGAGGGAGAGACTACAAAGGGCTGGTGGAAACTGGGGCTTGTGTTTGTTGTTTTGAATATGGTGATGGCTTCATGGGTATGTATTAAAGTTAAAACTCATCAGATGATACTCATCACATTTATATGAAGTGTATTATTTGTTAATAACATCAGAAGAAAGTTGTTAAAAATGAAACAACACAGACCCCCGAAGTGGACTCCACACAGGAAGCCCCTGTGTGTTTCGAAGGGTGGGCTAGCCAAGGTGGGCGGGTGAACGAGAAACGTAGGCGCCGCCAGGTCTCGTTCTTGGACAAGGATTTTCTGAGTCTGAAAGGATGGCGCCCACTCCCTCATGTGACAGAAAAGGCCTGAGAGCTTTGCCAAAGTTGCCCAGTGCATGGGTGGGAGATGCGGGACTAGAACCCGTCTTGTGCCTGCCAGCCTGGCTCCTTCCACCCTCCACACCACGGTCCATCCACTCAAGGGCTGTCCGCCTTAGCTCCTCAACTTCTGGAAGGCAGCACTGGGAAGACCAGAGGGCAGGGAAGGGCGGAGGGAAGGGGCTGCTGGGGTCGGGTGCGGTGGCCAATCCTGGGCGGGTCCTGGTCAGAGGCCTTGGGCTTCTCTTCTCTGGGAGCAGGGTGGGCAATGGCGCTCTCTCTTCTTGTAATCCACAGAGCAGGCGTGGCAGACCAGGCCCCCGCAGAGTCTGGGGAGCAGAGGTGGAAGAGTGGGTGCTCATGCATGCTAAGGGGACAGGGTTATGGGGTTCCAGCATCTACTGGTCCACCTGTGTGTTTCTCATCTCTCAGCAAAACAGCCCTGGGTCTGTCTCAGGAGGCCTTCCCTTTCCTAAAGGGTATCCCGATGCCCCCACTTCCAGGGTCCTCTAACCCCAGATGGCAGTCAGTCCCCTCTCCTGCCACCCTATTCCCTGGGCAAGGTGAAGGGGGCAACTTTGTCTATACAGGAAATCTCTTCCCAGATGAGATTAGCCAGTCCATTAATCCATTGAGTCTCAGGAGGGTTATCCAGTCCTATCTTCCAGTTTCCATCCTTGTCTGCCCCCTTTCAATGCTCTTGCTCATGTCTCTGCTAAATGTTGGGTGAAATGAGTCCCTGGCTTTAAGTGGCCTTTCATAAATGCCTTGTTCCTGGGTCCTCCCCTTCCCTGGAGTGGACAGGGGGCTGTGGGCTGGTGGAAACTGGGTTGTCCCAGAGGCAGGATTCTGAGCCCCACACATTACCTGCATGGGTACCTCCGAGACAGCCGGCCAAAGAGCTTGCTACAGATGACACAGCATCCAGGGGCCAAGGAAGAGAGATGCTGGATCTTCTGCCACAGGTTATCTTTCTCTCTGATGGCAGGGGTGGGGTGTGTGTGTGGAAGGACACACACACACACAGACACACACACACACGAAGAAGACAGAGGAAGAGAAAGATGGAAATATGCAGATGGAGAGACACAGAGGGACAGAAAGAGACACACAGAGAGAAAGGAGAGAGAGACAGAGGGAGTCACACACCAATATACTCATAGATACAAAAAGAGATGAAAGACAGTGGAGCAGAAAGACAAGAGACACAGAAATGAAGAGGGAGACAGAGAGACAGAGAGAGAGACAGGCCCTCAGAGAGAGAAAGGAGGTCAGGGAGTTGGAGGGGGAGACAGAGAGAGATATGCAGGGAAGCAGCCAGGGAGATCAATGCCAAGGGAGAGAGAAAGACACAGGGGAAGAGATGCAGAGACAGACAGGGACAGAGACACAGAGAGGGAGACAAATATAGGAAAAGATGGAGAGAAGGAGAAAGAGACATAGCGACAGAGAAAGATGGAGACAAATGAAGAGACAGTGACACACACACACACACACACACACACACACACACACACACACACACACCATAAATAGATGAGTCTCCAGTCTTTCTGGGAAGACGAATGGTTACCCCCAGGTTCCCTTCACCCAACATAACCATGACCCATTATTTAAGAACTTGCTCTCATCCCACCTCCTCCAGGAAGCACTCCCTGAGGGTGAAAGCACCCAGGGGGGTTCTTGCTGCAGACTCCTTTAGCATATAATGCCTATTATCTTTTATTTGGCCCTCGGTACAAACCACTTCATAGTTATGTATGTTTATGCTCCTGCAAAACTATCTTCACTGTGTTTTTGGAGGGTGGGGTTTAACTCAATAAATATTATTCTGTTTATAGTTGTACACCAATTTAACTCAATAAATATTATTCTGTTTATAGTTGTACACCAATCGACACAACTCAGTTTTCTAGCACTTCCATCCCAAACCCCCAGCCCATGCCTCCCCCCGCAACCTATCTCCTTAGGAAAACATAAGTTTCTCAAAATCTGTCTTCACTGTTTTTTTAAGGGTGTGTAGGAATGCGTGTTGTTTTAACTTTTTTTAAATCAAAATGACATACGATTTAAAAACTAAAGAGTACAGAAGGACTTTTATCGAAAAGCAATAGATAAGGCGTTCCCTTTGTGTCTCAGTGGCTAACGAACCTGACTAATATCCACGAGGAAGTGGGTTCGATCCCTGGCCTTGCTCAGTGGGTCAAGGATCCGGCATTGCTGTGAGCTTGGTGTAGGCTGGCAGTGACAGCTCTGATTCGACCTCTAGCCTGGAAACCTCCATATGCTGCGGGTGTGGTCCCAAAAAGACAAAAAAAAAAAAAAAAAAAAAAAAGGCAATAGGTAAACCTCTGTCACATTTTCAGTGGTAAACCACCAACATCCTTCAGCTTTTTCCCCTTAATATTACTTATGTCACTCATATTCCTCCCCATCACTTATATGCTCATATCCTTCCTTCTTGATTTATCCAGAAAGAACATTTTCCGCAGAGCTCCGTGGTATCAGAGGATAAGGCTTATTTATTACCATTCTCACTAACTCCTCTTCCTCCCAATGCAATTACGTCCCTAGTTTTGGTTCCTCTATCTGGTTACTATTGGAATTTTACAGAACATACTCATACATTTACTTTTCACTCGTTCTATTAACTATAAATAGCATCACGTGTGGAGTTCCCGTCATGGCGCAGTGGTTAACGAATCCGACTAGGAACCATGAGGTTGTGGGTTTGATCCCTGCCCTTGCTCAGTGGGTTAACGATCCGGCATTGCCGTGAGCTGTGGTGTAGGTCGCAGACTTGGCTGGGATCCCGCGTTGCTGTGGCTCAGGTGTAGGCCGGCAGCTATAGCTCCGATTAGACCCCTAGCCTGGGAACCTCCACATGCTGCGGGAGCAGCTCAAGAAAAAGACAAAATAAATAAATAAATAAATAAATAAATAAATAAATAAATAGCATCATGTGACAGCCATCCTGTAATTAGATGGTGCCAGCATCCCTTTTTTCAGCTCTCCTCCTTCTTTGCCTCCTAACTTGTCATCTATTCTTCTTTTTTTTTTTTTTTTTTTTTTTTTAGGGCCGCAACCTTGGCCTATGAAAGTTCCTGGGCTAGGGGTCAAATTGGAGCTGCAGCTGCTCGCCTCCACCACAGTCACAGCAATGCAGGAACTGAGGGACATCTGCAACCTACACTGCAGCTCACGGCATCGTCAGATCCTTCATCCACTGAGTGGTGACAGAGGGCAAACCTGAGTCCTCTTGGATACAAGTTGGGTTTGTTACTGCTGAGCCACAGTGGGAACTCCTTGTCATCTGTTCTTGCAACATCCATTATAGTAGCCACCAGCCACATGTGGCTATTTCGGTATATATTTAACTTTTTATTTATTGTTTTTTTTTATGAATGAAAGATTCTTTAAATTCTACAATGCTTTACAATGTTCAAAAGCTTCACACACTTGATTTTATATAATCCCATAGAAACCCTCCTTAAAAAAAAAATCCCCTACCCCTATATTGCCCCTCCTTCCTTCCCTCCCCCCACTAGTTACCGCTAGTTTGTTCTCTATATCTGTTAGTCTGCTTCTTTTTGGTTTTGTACACTAGTTTGTTGAATTTTTTAGATTCCACATCTAAGTGATTTCAGGAGTATATTTAACTTAATTAAAGTTAAATAAAGTTAAAATTTTAGTTCCTCAGTTGCACCAGCTGCATTTGAAATAGTCAATCGCTACATATGACCAGTAGCTACCATATTGGACAGGACAAATGTAGAACATTTCCACCTTCAGAGAAAGTCCTATTGGATTTTATTCTGTACTTAATATTGTTTAGGTGGTAACATTTAGATTTGCTCTATAGTAATAATTGTTTTCTATGTTTTGCCTTAAGTTGATTCTAACAATGAAGAAAATCAATGAGTAGTGTTTACTTTATTAGACTATATGTAAGCATATTGCCTCTGCTGGAGTTAAGACGCGTTACATAACATTTCCGTTCTTAGAATTTTTTGCTTTTCTAGGACTTTTTAATTGCCTTTCTTTGCTCCTTGCACGACTTGCCTTTAATATAGCCTAATCCCCCTCACCCCCAATTCTTCAACATATCAAATATTTTACTGATGCTTTTTCTCCCCAGAGACCTCCTATTTCCTGGGCTTGCTCTCCACTTGTCATCTTGGGAATTCCCTCTTCTTCTCTCCTGGGCTAGAGCTACCATTTCTTAAATTCCCCATCTTCTCCTTTCTTGGCTTACTTCCTTGTTTTTCTGAAGCACATCCTTAATTAACTTCCAAAGAAAGGCTGTGTGGGAGGTCAATTTTCTGTGACCTGCCAATCTGAAAAATGTCTTCCCTCCATCACCTCCCTACTTGCTTCACAGTTTGTCTGGACATAGACTTCTAGCACAAAAGCCAGTTTTTCTCAGAACTTGAAAGCATTATACCATTGATTCTTAACACTTATTGGGTCCTACTTCTTTTATAAGTGGGCCTTTTAGGATATTCTCCCTATCTTTGTTTCAACGAAGTTTCACAATGACATATCTAGGTGTGGTTTCCTTTCCCCCTTTTTATTGTACTGATTACTCAGTGAAATCTTTAAATCTGAAGATCCATGTCCATTAGAGCTGGGAAAGTGTCTCATATTTTTATCTGATAATTACCTCGTTTTTATTCTCTCTTTTTTTGGAACTTCTGTCAGATATTGGGAATTTTGGACGGATTCTCTATGTCTCTGTTTCTCTCATACTCCTTTATCTCTGCTTTCTACTTTCCGAGAGACTGCCTCATCTTTCTCTTAAGACCCTAGTAAATTAAAAAAAATTTTTTTTTTGTCTTTTGTATTTTTAGGGCCACGCCCATGGCATATGGAGTTACCCAGGCTAGAGGTTGAACTGGGGCTGTTGCTACCGGCCTACCCCAGAGCCACAGCAGGGTGGGATCCAAGCCGCATCTGCATGGAGACTACACTGGGTTCTTAACCTACCGAGCCAAAACTGCAATTCCTATGTCTTTTATTATTATATGAATGTGTGTGTGTGTGTATATATATAAACTTATAGTGTGTATATATGTGTGTGTGTGTATACACACATATATTTCATTGTTGGCTGCCTTGAATTCTTTTGTGAGGTGTATAGCTAGTTTTTTTTTTTTTTTTTTTTAATTTTTGACTTTTTGTCTTTTTAGGGCTGCACCTGCGGCATATGGAGCTACCCAAGCTAGGGGTCTAATCGGAGCTACCGCTGCCAGCCTACGCCAGAGCCACAGCAACACCAGATCTGAGCTGCGTCTGTGACCTACACTACAGCTCAAGGCAACGCCGGATCCTTAACCCACTGAGCAAGGCCAGGGATCAAACCTGAAACCTCATGGTTCCTAGTCGGATTCATTTCCGCTGTGCCACAATGGTAATTCCTAGCTAGTTTTTATTAGCTTTCTCCCAGATGACAACTCCTTGGAGAAGATGATTCTTTAAGTCCTTTGTTCTTTCCAGGCTGATTTCTCCCTTTTCTCATCTTTAATCTCTTGGATTTTGTGCAAGAGGATTTAGGTCTAGATGACCCCTCAGCTACCTTCCAATTCTAATGGAACCTGAGTCCAATGGTGTCCTATTTCCTGAATTGGGTGAAAGGATAACGCATATTTGTGAATTATCTCCTCACTAGGCTGAAGGGTAGCGAGCAGGTTTTACACATTTCCTCCATCCCTCTGTGAGCTTTGTGGGTGGTTTGGGTTTGGAATTAACCCTGATGAGTTTAGCCTCTGGAACCCAAGACAGCTGACCCGGGACAGGGTACAGACCCACGGTCTGAGGAAGCCAAGTAGGCAGGCATAAGACATGAGTTTGCCTCTCAGTTAATCTCCCCCTTCTTCTCCCAATTCCTTCTCAACCTATGGGCGCCTTTCCTTTCTTCTAACGGTTGTGTGTCTGTATGTGGAGGCTGGTGGTAGGGGTGAAGGGGGCTGGCCTTAGAGGCAGATGACTCTATGCAGTTTATATGCTGTGTGTCCTCTCTGACCCTCAGTTTCCTGATCTGTAAAATGGGGATAGCAGCAGGGCATGGCTTCAAGAAGGAAATGGGTTAGTATAGACAAGAGGTCCAGAGCCCTGCGTGATACCTCCGCCCTTTCTGCAGCCCCACCCAGAGTCCCGCCCTTACTGAATCAGTTCCAGCACCCGCCTCTTCATGGCACAGACCAGGTCCCGCTGCCCGCCCAGCTCCTCCTCGTACATGGCATCCCTCCTTTCGGCCTCCTGTTGCTTCTGCTCCAGCTCTGCCTGCAGCCGGGCCCGCTCTTCCTGACACCTGGGCACAGAAGGAAGACTAAATTCTGAGGGGCACAGCACCTCGGTGGTCCTGGGCCTCTGCAGGACAGCGAGCCCCCCGGGGGAAGTTGGGGATGCCCCCTGCAGTGTACACACACATATGCACACTGCACACCACACCACATACCATATATCCACAACACAGCACACGCCACACTATGCACTCACGACACAGTACATACACCACAAACACTATACACCTCCCATACAGTTATACCACACTACACACATGTATTCTACACACACTCATAATACAACACATATCACACATGAATCCCCGACACACAACACACCATACCACACACCAGGCACACATACTATAACTACACACATAACTATGCCTGTTATGCTTCATAACACACATCACTCACACGCACATAACACATACACCTCATATATCGCACAACACACATGCACCCCACACTACACACCATACACCACAAACACAAAACACCATATACACTCACAACCCAGCACCACACACACACACACACACACCATATCACACCAAGCACTGTGTGGCTTGATACATGTAGGTTAATTCCTCATCAGTTCAGAGAAATGAAGACAGAGCCTAGGGAGTTCCCAATGAGGCTTAGCAGTAAAAAACCTGACTCGTATCCATGAGGATGGGGGTTCGAGCCCTGGCCTCACTCAGTGGCTTAAGGATCCAGTGTTGCCATGAGCTGCGGTGTAGGTTGCAGATGCGGCTCGTATCTGGTGTTGTAGCTGTGGCGCAGGCTGGCAGCTGCAGATCCAGTTCAGCCCCTAACCTGGGAACTTCCATGAGCCGGGGGTATGGCCTTAAAAAGACACAAAGTAAATAAATAAAAAATAAAAATCCTTCAATGACTTAAAAAAAAAAAAGAAAGAAAGAAAACAGGGCCTAGCCTTGCATGTTTATTTAGAGGGACTAAGCCAACATTTTCATTTGTTTTCTTTCTTTTCTTTTTAAAAAACATTTCCATTTTAAAATGTAATTTTCTGGAAAGGCGCGCTCACAATCCTGGCAGTTCTCTGGGGGACGTGGGTGTCTGGGAACCCGGGCAGGATGGGCTGTGCCAGCTGAAAACAATTGCAGTGTTTGGGGAGCGGGGTAAATGGGGTAGGATTTGGAGTGACTTTCTGGCTTTAAAATATGTTGAAAAATTGCATTGCCTGGTCTTTTCAATTACAACAAGTAATCTTAAACATATGGCTTTCTTAAATTTTGTTTCCGTTTGGGCTTGGAAACTCCTCAGCTCTATTCTTTTCTCTACTTTTTGTTTTTAGAATGGCTTCCGAGAAGCTTCCAAGAAATCAAATGGACTGGAAACTAAAAGGTCCCAGCCCCAGGCTCCAGCTTTTTACTCCATCACTTGGATGAGAGGCTGTTGGAAAGGTAGGGCCTATCCTGTGACCTCTGGATACGTGTGCATGTGCACGTTTGTGCGTGTGTTCAAGCCCCTGGGCTGAGTGTGTCTGAGGTAAAGAGGCTTGTCAGAGGCTTGACAATGAATAGAATTATTAATTTTTAAAATGCCACCAAGAAGCATGCTGCAGGAAGGAAAACTGGGTGGGCCATGAAATCAATCCCACAGCAGATAGCCACCAACTTTCCAAAAAGGCAGGTCCTTGCAGCCTCAAGAAAGAGTGACTTTTTTTTTCTTTTTCTTTCTTTTTTCTCACTTTTTAGGGCTGCACCTGGAGCATATGGAGGTTCCCAGGCTAGGGGTCCAATCGGAGTTGAAGCCGCCGGCCTACACCGCAGCCACAGCAACACAGGATCCGAGCTGAGTCTGTGACCTATACCAAAGCTCATGGCAATACCAGATCCTTAACCCACTGAACAGGGCCAGGGATCAAACCTGCATCTTCATGGATACTAGTCGAGTTCATAACCCACTGAGCTACAATGGGAACTCCAAGAAAGAATAACTTTCAACAAACATTCTAGTCTTCAGCCTTCTCTTTGAGCGTTGGGATTTCATTTTCCTGAGCTCATTTACTTGTTCAGTGACCCCAGGGCCTCTGGTGGGGCCTGTGCAGGCCCTCATGTGACCAGTGTGGTTTAGTGTCTGTCTTTGGGGTAGGAGGGAACATTTATTAAGCACCTATTGTGTGCCAGTGGCTGTTCTAGGTGCCAGGAAGAGCCTGGCCTATGGCTTCTGGTGGAGCTTAGAGTGTGTTTGGGGCAGTGCCAAAGAGAGGGATAGACCAACGAAATAATTAAGTGTGTGACAGCGACAAAAGTGGGGCTGAGACCAGAGCGGAAGAGATGCTCAGAAAGTCTTAAATGGCTGCAACATTTAAGCAGATCTAAATGACAAGAAGCCAGCCAAGGGTACGTGCGAAGTTCTGCAAGTTGAAAAGAACTTGTCCTATTCAAAGAAATGAAGGAAGAGGTAGAGAAACTGTAATTCCCTGAAGGGCAGGGCTGGGGAGGCAGGAGACAAGTGGGAGGTAGGCAGTGGCCCCAGGAGGAGTGGATTTTAATCTCAGGGCAGTGGAAGACGTGGAAACATTTTAAGTATTGCAAGTATTTGAGGGGGTAACAGACCCTCTTAGTGTAGGAGATGACAGGGAAGGAATTAAATTCTATCGAGTACCTACTTTGTGCCCGGCACTGAGCTTCGTGCTTTACAGATTTGTTTCACTGAATTTTCGCAAATGTGTGTGATAAGTGATATGATCATCATTTTACAGGAAAGAAAAATCAAGTTTCAGAGAGGCAGTAACACTTGCCCAGGGTCACACAGCTCGACATGTGGGGGGGAGCAGAAATGCAGGCCTGTTCACTTTAATCTCTTCTTGCCTCCCCACACTTGCAACCCAGCAGGGCCCTGATCACCAGCAGTATGTGGTGCCAGGGCTGAGTGGGCGGCAGGTGGGGGAGTAGGATGGGTCCTTGCAGCCATGCAGCGTGCCCCCAAGAGCTCAATGCTGCCACCCGAGGTAGGGGGAGATGTGATGTTCACCTAATTCCCCATCTGAGGACCTTCTGCTCATACCTGTCCTAATCCAGCGGGCAGAGGAAACCCACCTGCTAGTCTCTAGAGCATCTGAGCTGCAAGAGATCCAGCCATCTCCTTTCACAAACCAGGGACCTGAGGCCAGAGGGGGAGGGCCAGGGTCCCAGGGCCCCACAGACAGAAAGCCAAGGAGTGGGTATTGGAAACCCAGGAGTATTTTTATAGCCCCAAGCTGCTCTGCTCTGGGGCCTGCTGCCACTCCCCTAAGCATCTAGCCTGGGGCTCTGCCCCCCTGTCCACCTTGAGTCTATTCTCCATGTCACAGCCCAAAGGATACTTCAAAAACCCCAGTCAGACCATGTGACCTCTCTGCTCCCGACTCTGTCCTACAGCACATGGGAGTCTCCACCCAGCCATGTGCCTGCTTGTCCCTAGGCCCATGTCTGTCTCCTGGGCCTTTGCATGTGCCAGTCCCCTCCACTGAAGTACTTCTGTCCAAATGTCTGCATGGCCCAGCTTTTCCTGTGGTTGGGATTTCCACTCAAATGTTGACCTCAGAGTGGGCTTCTGTGATTCTAATTCTAGAGGATTCTCCTGTTCTCTCTCTGCCGCTACAGCACCCACGACTACTTGCCATTGTATTTCTGTGTGTTGATCTAGTGTGTCTGTCTCCCCAGGTCTTTGAGAGCAGACACTGCCTGTTCTGTCCCCTCCCGCTGCTTCTCATGGCCGTAGTGGAGGCAGAGTAAATATTGCTGACTGGCTGCCTGGGTCCCCGAGGCACATCTGTTCACTGGTGGTGAGAGGCTGTCACCAGCTCGAAGGCCCTGTGGTGCCTTTCCCAGTATTGAGGGGTGTGTCTAAGTTCCCTGGATCCCAGGAGGCAGGGGACACATTCTTGTCCTGGGCTCGGGAGCTTCTGTCGCTCATCACCTGCATCCCCATGACTCCTCAATAGGCCCCCAGCCCTCTCCTCTCCCTAACTCCACAGTCAGCTGCCTGCCCAAGGCTCCACTTGGTGTCTAACAGGGGTCTTGAACTTCGCAGGCTCCAAGCCCAGTGCCTGAGGCTTGCACACCCACAGCTCTGCTGTACCATGACTCTAGCTTTCCAGCTGGTCAGGCTGAAGACTCGGAGTCATTCTTGACTTCTGACTCTCACACCCCAGACCCAGTCCCTTGGGAAGCCTGACCTTACAATGGATCCTGGATCCAGCCACTCCTCCATGGAGCAGCAGGCCTGAGTGCTTGAAAAACACAGGTCAGCCCGGAACAGGCACCTCTACAGAGACAGGAGGATTAGTGGCTCCCTAGGGCTGGGCAGGTTGGGGGGACATGGGCAGAGATTGCTAATGAGTACAGGGTTTCTCTTTGGGGTGGTAAAAAGATTCTAAAATTGAATGTGGTGATGGATGCACAGCTTTGTGAATATACTGTCACTGAATTTTTTTGTTTTTTGTTTGTTTTTAGGGCTGCACCTGCAGCATATGGAAGTTCCCAGACTAGGGGTGAAGCTGGAGCTGCAGCTGCCAGCCTATGCCACAGCTATAGCAATGCAGGATCCTTAACCCATTGAGTGGGGCCAGGGATCAAACTCACATCCTCATGGATATTAGTCGGGTTCTTAACCCACTGAGTCACAAGAGGAACTCCTGAGTTGTTTTTTAAAAGAGGAGAAACTTTTTTTTTTTTGGTCTTTTTAGGACCATGCCTGTGGCATATGGAGATTCCCAGGGGACTAATCAGAGCTGTAGCCACTGGCCTATGCTAGAGCCACAGCAACATGGGATCCGAGCCGCATCTGTGACCTACACAACAGCTCAGGGCAACACTGGATCCTTAACCCACTGAGCAAGACCAGGGATTGAACCCACAACCTCGTGGTTCCTAGTCGGATTCGTTAACTCCTGAGCCACGACGGGAACTCCAAGAGAAACATATTTTTAACATACAAACTGTCATCTCATGTCTGTTAACTGCTCAGTCCTCTCAATGGTTCCTATTTTCCTCTGAGTCAAAGTCGAGGTCTTTTATACATGCCTGACTTTTTCCTACATCCTCTCCCTCCTTCGTACCACTGGGGCTATAACTGTGTCCCGGATGCCATGCCCAAGCCCACGGCAGGGCCTTTGCCCTTGCGGTTCCCTCTGCCTGGAACATTCTTCCACCACATTTCCAAATGGCTTATGCCTTACTTCCTTCAGGGTTTGGCTCAAATGTCATCTTTTCAGGGTGGCCTCCCCTGGCCATGCCACCTCATGGAAAATATCACCCCTGACTCTTCCTATTCCCCTCTCCTGCTTTATTTTTCTTCTTCTTAGAACTTATCACACTCTGATATGTATTTGACTTGCTTATATTTATCTGTTTTCTCCCCTACGGCATGTAAGCTCCATGAGAGCAGGAATATTGTCTGTTGTCTGATTTTCAACACAGAACAGGCCTGGCACAGAGTGGGCACTCTGAGTGTTTGTGGAATGACTGAATGATGGCTGGGATGATGGGGGCAGGGCAGGGGTCTGGGAGACAGGGGCTCCCCCAGCCTCAGGGAGCAGCCTGGGGCTGGGTAGTCTCCCTGGATCCTCCCAGCTTCTTCCTCCAGCCTGTCTTGGTCCCTAGAGAGGGCCTTGGATGGGCAAAGTCTCTGCGTTCACTTAGGGCCTGAATCATGGGAATCATGACTGACCAAACCACAGCGCCCTGCAGAGTGTCTGGTGGGAGGAGTCCTCGGGAGCCTTTTGGGGGGGGTGGTTCCCAGGGCCCCTGGGCTTCTTGCAGCCTCTTAAGCAGTCAGCAGACGGCTCTGTGATTCAGTGTGAATCACAGCCATGCAGGGGGTGACTGGGGGGTCGGGGCAAGTGTCAGCCACGTGGGACAGACCTAGGCACACGGAGAGACTGAGTCAGGCTGAGGGAGATCTTTGCACAGTGGAGATATTTTTAAAAATAAATTATGACAAAGAAACTGAGATAGCGAGAGACTGAGGAGGGGAAGGTAGAGGCCAAACGGTGCACTCTGGACCCTTGGGGTTAATGTGATGATGGCAGGATGAAGATGCTGGAGGGTGAGGGGGCAGAGGGGTAGTGCCTGGGGTCCCCTGGGTCTGGAGTCAATTTCAGGGTCTGGCTCTCAGCAACATTACTAACTAGCTGGTATGGGGTGAGGTGTGTAGCATCTCTGAGCCTTAGCTTTCTTGTCTGTAAGATGGGGGTTCTTGGAGGACCAATCTCCTGAGGGCATTAGGAGGAAGCACCTGGAACAGGGCCAGGGATGGAGCAGATGCTCAGTAATGATTATGATGATCAAGACAGTGCAAGAGAGATTGTACAACGGGAACAGGAAAATGAAAGGCAAACAGAGGAAAAGAGGGGGAGGGAAAGAGAGAGAGACAGAGACAGAGATGAGAGAGAGGGAGAGCCCTGCAGGAGCCTGGTGAAGGCAAGGAGCTGCGTGGAAAGGGGAGCCCAGAAGAGGCAGCAGAAAGGGGCAAAGATGAATGTGGGCGCAAAGGGATGGACACCTCCCAGGGCTACTCAAGGAAGCCAGTGGTGGAGGGGCTGGCAAGGAGAAGGGTGGGGAGAAGGTGGGAGCCCCCTAAGAGGGGGAACAATGTCCTGCATGCCTCGGCACCCCAAAGTTGTGCTCTGCATAGGGCCTGGTGCACGGGGAGCTCAGAAGATGCTTGCTGGAATGACCTTGAATACGAGCAGGAGTGAGGGAGCCTCCTGCCCCTGGCCTCCCGGTTCCCATGCCCGGTTGCCTAGGTTACCTGCTCAGCTGCTCCTGCAGGGTCTTCAGCTCCTCTTCCTGCTCCTTCAGCAGCTGCTCCTGGTGCCGGACCTGCTCCTTGGTTTTCTGGAGCCCATGTCTGAGGCTCTGGGTGTGGGAGAGGGTGAAAGGAGGGAAAAGGAAGCTTAAGGAGGAGGGCGGAGACCCCGGCCCCAGGCCTAACCTGACGAACACCCCCATGAGGCTCCAGGCCATGTGATACAGCCCGTGGGTGGAAGGCAGGACTGGGGACAGTGCTGGGAGCTGGGGTGCCTGGCTCTGGCCCGGGTAAGCCTGGAGCTACCATTTCTTCCTTCACTAAAGGATCAGAGTAACAGAACTCAAGGATCTGGAGGACTCTGACCTAGGGAGGAAGCTAATGGAAACCTTAAAAAAATTTGGGTGACCTCCAGGAGAAGCTTCTATAAGAGCAACTTGTGGGATCTGCAAGAGCAGAACTTAGATATTGGGAAGAACCTGCCAATAACAAGGACCATGGGACTCAAGAACAAGCAACTGTCATGAAGAACTGTTGGGAAGGGATCGCAAACTCAGACGCCTACAGGGGCTGGGCAGGTAGCACTGATGAATAAAGTAGGCCTGGTGTGAGGCAATAGGGAGAGGTGGAGACTGTGGTAAATTGGCAAATGTATGTTCTTTAGGTGATGAACTGAAGAACTTCCAAAAGGCCTCCTCAGATCATCATGATCCTGTGTGGACCAACACAAATTGGGCTGGAATGGCCCTGGGCCACCCTGGAAAACTCCCACCTGTGGGCCAGGTTAGAGAGGGGAGAATAGACAGGTACAGAACTCAGTTGCTCCCACCTTGACCACATCCTGCAAGGCCATCTCTGCTTGTTCCTCCATCCTGGGCACATCAGTCACTCCTGTTTGCTCTTGAGGCTTCTCCATGGTGGAGCCTTCCTTTGTTCCCGGGCCCTGAAGGAGCCAGGGCTCCCCCAGGATGCTGAGCACCTCCCCCTCCTGCCTACTCCCTGACTCTGTATCCCCTACTGTCCCTTTGGGGCTGGAGGCCAGCAGCCTATGGGTATGACTCCACTCTGTTTCCTGGTCATGAGTCCCCTCTGCTGTTCTCTGACCCTCTGCCCCCAGCAGAAACCCCCTGCCCTTGGCCTCTGCCCCCATCACCTCCTTCAGAGCCCCTTTGGTCCCTTCCTCCTGCCCCTTGCTGCTGGGTGTTGAGTTCTCAAGGCAGATCCCTGTCCCCGGAGCTCCTTTCTCCTGGTCTTGCTGAAGCTCCTCCCCTTCTGGTCCCCATATGCTCTGGGGTGGCCCAAGGCCCCTGGGAGCATCTTTCTTCTTTTCCCCAAAGGGGGGAAGATGATTGTGTTGTTGGGACCTGGAGAATCCATCCAGCTGCTCTTCCCTGGGTGTATCTTGCAGATGGCTGGCTTGGCTGGCATGTGGCTTCTTCGGGTGGGCTCCAGTGGGGCCTCCATGTGTGGCTGAGATCTGCAGAGATCATCATCCCTTTCAGCACCAAGCCCCCGTCCTGGCATATGGGAGGTGCCACCGCCCTAATGCAGCAAGCTTGCTAAATATATGGATTCCTGGGTCCTCCCATTGGAAATACTGATTCAGTAGAATGGGGGTAGGGCCTGGGAATCCGAATGTGAACACCCCAGGTAGCCTGGGCTTTGGTCATGGAGCAGCAGGGCTTCTCAACGCCCTTTCCTTCTTCACCTCTAGCCTGTACCCCTCGCCTCCTCTTTACCTCCATCTTTGGCATTGATCCGAATTCCCACAAGTTCTTTCTGCCCCTCGCCTCTGATCTTTCCCCCTAAACTTGACTTTGCTGTGTTTCTGTTTTCTCGACTGTAAAGTGGGAATAATAATACTGCCTTGTTGGGATAATAAGCTGCCTGTGATGGCAGCTTAAATAGACTGACAGCCCCTAAGAGTCACTGCTGCCAAGAAGCCTTGTCTGTGCTCCCATGTTCCTGGGTGCTTCTGATCACTACACTTAATTTGTGTTGCAAAATGCTCCTTTAAGGTCTGTCTGCCTTGAGCAGACCTGGAACTCCTTTAGGTGAAGATTGAGTCATAGCATCTGTATCTGGTGCCTGGCAGCTGTTGGGGGTGCAAAGCAAGCATTTGGAAGGAGGATAAGGACAAGGAGCCTCTAATTGAGCACATAGCAGAAGCTTTTCTCTGAGCTGCACCCCACGCATCCTCTCAATCCCCCTGTGCAGCGGACAAGCTAGGTGCCCAAGGACCATGCTTAGGGATGGAGCTGGGAGGTGAACCTGGCTCCCTGAACTGAACCAAGATGTTTGCAAATGGTCCAGCAGAGTTTGTTTCCCTGGGCTGTTTCCCATAAGCTTCGGGTCATTCTCCCCAGCACTTCCTCCTCCCCAGGGCCCCAGTGGCACCTGCAGGTGGTGCCAGTGGTTCCTCTCTCTCCCCTGATGTCCTCACCAGCTGAGGAATATGAGCCTTCGCTTATGTGGCTCCCCAGCCCCCAGGTCCATACGCTGGCCTTTCCCTGTCTGTCTGTCCAGCTGGGTGAGGGCTCAGTTACTTCTCAACCTGGGGGTCCTAACAGAGATGGAGAAGAGGTGACTCAGAGTGAAGGACGCGATGAAGCACCTCCTTTGGGGAATCTTTGATCTTTCTGGGTCTTCTTCCCTGGGTCTGTCTGGAATTGGAGCACCAGGACCTGAAAGTGAAAGAAGCAGGGGGACCTGGGCTTCTCTCCAGCAGTGGTCTTGGTCCATCTTTCCAATCGCCCATTCATCCTCCCGCCCTTCCCCCCTTCCTGCCCTTCCACCCTCATGCATGCATCCTCCTCTCCACCCACCCCTGCATCCCACCCTCCATCCATCTTCCGTGCCATCCCAACACCCCAATATCCATTCATCCTTCTAACCATCCACCCCAACCATTCCACAACCCTTTAGGGACTGTCTTCTTTGCAGCATCATGGACATAAGATTTCACTGGGAAAACAGACGGCTAGGGAGGTGGAGAACCAGGAGTCAAGGAGCAAGAGGGGAGGGAGGAAAAGATGGGGTTGGGGGCTGAGGGCTTGGGGTTGATTTGGGTGGGTGGTGGTAATGGGAGCAGGCATTGAAAAGAGGCTTCCGTCCATGCTGCACCCACTTACTCTGAGAACATGGGCCAGGCCCCATCCAAGTCTGGCCGCTGCAGGTCCAAGTCGAAGGCCACCCCGTTGAGAGCATAGAGGGCATCGAGGATGTCCTCCCGGAGTTCAGGGCACACCAGAGGGCTCCGGGGGCCGTACCACTCCCTGTGTTAAGAGCGATCAGCACCTTTGGCTCTGGTGCTATTGCCACCCCCGACCTCAGAGAATCCATCTCTACCGCACACCATATTGGGACGTTCTCCAGGTAGGGGTGTAGCCCCTGGGGAGCAGGAGGCGGAGGCATCCTGATGGCACCAGGACGGGGGTTTTAACCACGCCCTCTGCCCTTTCTTTCTTGACTTTCCCTTTATGACCCTGTTTAATTTAATTTATTTCTTTCGCTTTTTTAGGGCTGCACCTGTGGCAGATGGACGTTCCCAGGCTGGGGATTGAATTGGAGCTACAGCTGCCAGCCTACACCACAGCCACAGCAATGCCAGATCTGAGCCACGTCTGTGACCTACACCACAGCTCACGGCAATGCTGGATCCTTAACCCACCGAGTAAGGCCAGGGATCAAACCTGCATCCTCACGGATACTAGCCAGATTCTTGACCCACTGAGCCACAACGGGAACTCCCTACGACCCTATTTTAATCATCCTTGATATCAAACCATCCTTCTGGGGGTAAAGAGCGCTCTTCATGCAGGAGGGACGCGAGCTCAGATGATCAGGAGCCCCACCTGGTGAGCTCCGGGTTGAGGAGGCAGAGCTGCAGGGATTCAGCCAGCTGTCCATGGACCAGACAGAAGCGGATAAAGGCCCGGCCTTTCCCCAGAGGAGTCTTCAACTGCAGAGCACAGAGGGAACAATTGAGCTGGTAGTGTTGGGACAGAGGGAACTCAGTGCCATAGAGGGAGAGAAGATGGGGTGAGTGGTTGATGAGAAAGGGTGTCCTGGGACTTGAGGCTCTGGGAGGAAAGGGGGTGGCTGGAGGGGTGCTAAGGGCAGGGCTAAAGACAGATGACGACCAGGTGAAGGGGCCCATGGGCAGTGGAGTTGGGATGGGTGGGAAAGGGGCCTCGGGCAGGCCTATGTCTGCCCCCACCCTGGCTCCCAGCCATCCTGGCCAAGGGCCTGGTGCAGGACCCCATCATGCTGATGTCAGCCTCCCTGCCATTTGGCTCTGGATACCTTGTCCTGTGAGTGGACGAAGCGGACTGGCTCCGTGTCCCCCCGCTGCCGCCACAAGGCCGTGCAGAGGAAGTCCCAGTAATCCTTCCGTGCCCTCAGGAAGCTCTTCTGCTCTTTCTGGTCAAACTGGGAGCAAGATGAGGGAAAGGTAAGTGTGGAAATGTCTCTACCCACTTTGCATTCCAGAATGCCGACTAGGCACGGGCTCGAGGGGGAGGGCTCGTGCAGACAGACCCAGCTTCAGGTCCAGGCTCTGCCCTTACTGGCTGTGTGACCAGGAGGAGGTTGCTTGATTTCTCTGAGCCTTCAGTGCACTCATTCATTCTTTTTTTTTTTTCCTTCCTTTTTAGGGCCCCACCTGCAGCATATGGAGGTTCCCAAGCTCGGGGTCAAATCGGAGCTGCAGCTGCCGGCTGCCATCACAGCCACAACAACTTGGGATCTAAGCCAAATGTGCAACCTATACCACAGCTCATGGCAACACCAGACCCTTAACCCACTGAGCAAAGCCAGGGAAGGAACCTACATCTTCTTGGATACTAGTTGGGTTCTTAACCCGCTGAGGCACAATGGGAACTCCCTCATTCATTCTTTCATTCAACCATTTCGGAAATACCTATAAAGCACTTATTATGTGCTGAGCCCTGTTTTACGCCCCAGGGACCCAGCAATGAACAAACTGACCTCCTGGGCTCACATCTTGGTAGGAGAGAAGACATAAACAAACGGAATAAGTAAAACATTTAGTATGTTAGCGTGTGCTGACTGCTAAAGAGAAAAACAGCAGGGAAAAGGAATGGAGAGTGTGCTGTATGTGCACACATGTGTGAGATGATGTGGGGTGTGTGTGAGTGTGTGCTCTCTGTGTGTGGCGTGTGTGTTAAAAACTTAGATTCTAGTGGCTAAAGAAAGCCTCCCTGAAGAGGTATTCTTCAAGTGCAGATCTGAAGGAAATGGCAAAGTGTGCCATCCAGATTCCTGCGGGACAAGCGTTCCAGGCAGAGGGAATAGCATGTGCAAAGGCCCTGAGGTAAGCCCCTTCTTGCTGTGCTTTAGGAAGATCAAGGAGGCCAGTGGGCCTGGAGGGCATCCCAAGAGGGGCAGACTGGCAGGAGACTCACACATGCACCCAACATACACCACACACCCACACACCTCACACACACATACACACACACACACACACACACACACACAACCTCCCCACCTGTACACTCACATGGACACACACATAGAGAAGTAGGAAGGATATGTGTGTGTGGGGGGAATGGGCTGGTCATCAAGCATCTTTGGAGGTCAGAAGGGAAATTAAGCAAGGTGGGCATGTAAAGGGCTCAGTGGGGCACATAGTAAATGCTCAGCAAAAGTTACAGCTGGGGATGATTAGGGCTCTAACCAGCAGTGAGGAGGGCCAGCTCTCAGACATTTGTGCCTCTGAAATTTTGTCTACTATTTATTTATTTATTTATTTATTTTAGAGCTGCACCTGCGGTGTATGAAATTTCCCAGGCTAGCAGTTGAATTGGAGCTCTAGCTGCCAGCCCACACCACAGCCACAGCAACCCAGGATCCGAGCCACGTCTGCGACGTGCACCACAGCTCATGGCAACGCCAGATCCTGAACCCACTCAGTGAGGCCAGGGATTGACCCTGTGTCCTCATGGATACGAGTTGGGCTCGTTACCACTGAGCTACCACAGGAATTCCTGTAACTGTTGTCTTTAGGGCAGGAGGGCTGCCCCCAGCCCCACCCAACTCTGCCTCAGCCTTCTTCCCAGGCGACAAGGATGGCCTCCACGAGTGAGGGCAAGATGGCTCTCAGCATCTGGAAAAGCCCATGTGGTTATCACTTACTAGGACCTGGAGAGATGGAGAGAGGGCCGAGGGGAGGGCCCTACCTGCAGCAGAAGCTCCAGGCAGCCACAGAGTCTGTGCAGCTCAGCACTGGCATCCGTCACCGGCTGCTTCCCACCCCCATAGCCCTGGAGGATGGTGGAGACAGCAGCTGTAGGGACATCAGACATCAGATCGTGAGGCTCCTCAGACCCCTCACCACGGCCCCAGTTTGATCCCAGAGACTCAGGACACACTCACCTTTCAGGTCCCTGGTGATCTTGATGACAGCCACCTCTTCTGCCATGAGTATTTGAAAATGATGTGCTTCCTTGTGGCTCTGGAGTACCAGCCCAGGAAGGAGCTTCTGAATTCCACTGCTCAGCTCTCTCCTTCCAGGCAGGAGAATCTAAGGATCTAGGGAGAATAGGAATCTAGGGAAACAATGTGACATCTCTAGGCGAGCTAACTGCTGGAGAAAAGCCCAGCTCTTTCTTGGAAGACAGGGTGGAAGGGTGATGGTGTGGCCCCCACCCATGGAGCAGTTTCTGGTGCCAGGGGCTGTGGCCCCTGCCTCACCCCCTGGTTTCCATTCAGGAACCCTAGGAGAGTCTTAATTCTATTTTTATTTTGCTTTTTAAAAAATTTATTTATTATTATTATTTGGGGGGCCACACCCCACCCACAGCATATGGAAGTTCCCAGGCTAGGGGTCCAATTGGAGCTGTAGCTGCTGGCCTACACCACAGCCACAGCAATGTGAGATCCAAGCCACCACAGCTCACAGCGAGGCCGGATCCCTAACCCAATGAGCGAGGCCAGGGATCAAACCAGCAACCTCATGGTTATTAGTTGGATTCATTCCTACTGCGCCACAATAGGAACTCCTATTAACTCCATTTTAGACAAGGGAAGGGGTGGGGCTCAGAGAGGGTAAGGGTTTTATCCCACATCACAAAGCTCTAAGTGGTGAAGCTAGAATTTTAACTCAGGTCTGGTTACCCACGGGACCGGGGCTCTCAGCCCTGACTGGATGTGAGCAGCCCTAATAACGCTCAGGTGCTCAAGTCATGTGGCTGCTGAGGGGAGGCGTCCCCTTCCCCCACGGGGGGCCTTGCCAGAGCGTTCATCATTCTCGCAACACACATTCATATTTCCCTGGGCCCCAGCTGAGTGGAAAATGTATGTTCTTTGAGGCAAAGGAGGCAGAAGTGAGGCGAGGTCCCAGCGCAGGTGTTAATCCCACCTCTCTCTCCCCAGGGAATCGCAGCCTGTTCCCCCACACAGTGGAGCCTGGGGCTCCCAGAGGAATATTGTGACCCCCGAGGGCTTATTCTCAGAGCCTGAAGTAGGGACGGGTATGAGGGGGGACCCCAGGTGTGCTGCCCCCCAGGCTGTGGTGGCTGAGTTTGGGAGTGAGTGGGAGTGGAGGAGCTCAGACACAGAGGAGGGGAAGGGAGAAGGAAATGAAGGGGTGTGTGTGTGTGTGTGTGTGTGTGTGTGTGTGTGTGTGTGGCTTTTAGGTGGCACTGCTGTGCTGGGGTCAGGAGACCTGGGTCTCCATCCTGGTCCTGCTGTTTGCTCACTTTGTAATGGGGGCACATCCCTTGCTTTCTTGGGCCTCAGTTTCCCCATCTGTAGACCAAGGTCTAGACCCTCCAGCCCAGACCATCTCTGAAATCCACAGGCACCTTAGCTGCACCTCCTCCCCGCTCCTCACTGTTACCCAGGATTCCTCTGCCCTTGCTCCTGGCATCACTCCCTTTCTCCAGCCACCCCCAGACCCAGGGGTCTCCCTGCTACTCACCTGGGAAGGCCTGGCTGGTTGGAGCATGAACACGGGCACTGTCGCAGGTGCCCTGGGCCGAGCGGTGGCCAGGGCAGGGGGCGGCCGGGTGCCTGGCTGGATGGGCTGCGCCGTGAGCCTGGTATGCTGCGATGCGTTGGAGCCCGGGCCCCACCTGCAGCACAACCTTTCCCAGCCTTTGCTAGTCTGCTGTCTGGAAAGTGACTCAGACCCAGCCCAGCACACTGGAGGAAGAGGATGTCTTGCTCAGAGGTGGAGGCTCGGAAGACTTGCGGGGGGTGGGGGGGAGGTGTATTGGGGAAGCAGGGAGTTGTGGCTGAGGGGGTGGGTGGGGGTGGCTGAGGGAGAAGTGGGAGACGCAGGGGTCAAGGGCACCAGGCAGAATGGGTGAGGTGGGAGATGGTTCTTCTCAGGCAGACTTGGGGTAGACTCGCCCAAACTCAGACAGGGACTCAGACTAACCCATGGGGAGTGGCAGTTGCTGCCCTGCAAATTTCTTTCCCTTTTCCGAGTCACCTCACGCTCTTGTCTTACTGCGTTTCACCACCGGGTGGCACGAAGAGGCTATGATGCTGCCCCACCTGATCACTGCCAGTCTCCACCATCACTAGGTTGGAGAGTGGTGCCGGTGGGGAGGGGAGGACAAGGGTCCTGGCACGTGTCTCCCTCCCCTCCCCACCTGAGTCTTCGGAGCGATCCCCGTGAGCGCTGATCCTCAGTGCCATCCCCCCGGTTCTGGGACTCACCCCGGAAAGGATGAAAGTGAAAGCGCAGTATTTATGAATGGGTGGGTTGCCCAGGTGGACTGTGGCCCTCCCACCTGGCTGTGCTCTGCCTCCTTGAGTCTGGGGTCTTTCCACAGTCCAGTCCCCAAGGGCTGGTACTGGGGGCAGAGAACAGAGGGGCAGGATCGGCTAGGGCTCTTTGATCATCCCCAGCAACTGCATGTAAACACTGGGGCACGCGGGACCCAAGCCGGGCTCTGTCCTGCGGGGGCTTCCTGCTCATCACTCCTTCCTTGGGACCTGGTCTCCCGCTACAGAGGCTTCATCCCCCTCGTCTGTCCTCCGTGTCCCCGTCTCTCCCACATTACTTCTCCTTATCTGCTCCCTGCCGCTCTGGTCGCGCCCGCCTCGGGCGATCTGTTTCTCAGCGGGTCCACCGCCCGCGTCCCGAGACCCCGCGCCGCCCCTCCCCGCGCCACCGCGCCCTCGGGTCTCCCTCGTCACTGGCTGCGTCCGGGCGCCCGTGTCACCGCCCCTCGCCGGGCCTGGCGCTCCCCGGCTTCCTGGTGGTGCGGACTGAGGAGGCTCCGGGCGGAGACGGGCTGGGGGCGTCGCCGTCCCCCTCCCGACGTCGCAGGCGCCCTGGGCCGAGCGGTGGCCAGGGCGGGGGGCGGCCGGGCGCCCGGCCGGATGGGCTGCACGGTGAGCCTGGTGTGCTGCGAGGCGTTGGAGCCCGGGCCCCCCTGCAGCCCCCAGCCTCCCGGGAGCCCCTCGGCCCCCGCGCCGCCCAGGTGCCCGGAGCCCTGGACCTCTGCCCGCGCCGAGAGCCGGCGGCTACTACTTCAGGTAGGGCGCCGCGCTCGCGGTTGGAGGGAGGGCAGAGCGCAGCTCACCTGAGACAGGTACAGAGTCCCGCCAGGGGCGGCGGTTGGGGCGCGCTGGAGCCAGGACCAGGTGAAGAGGCAGCCAGTGAGGCTGAGGTCTCTCACCTGGGTCTCTTGTACCCTTGGGAGGAGGGCGATGTAAGACCTGACCCTTAGGAGGGCAAAAAGTCCAGGTGAGGTTTTAGGAGCCATCCGAGAGGGGCAGGGCTGGGCGTGCGGGGAAAGGTACTGGAAGAGTGAATTTCACCCCGAGCTGGTCCAGGAGTAGGCTGTGTGTACCACGGGGACTTGGGACAGGGCTGGTCGGGGTGGGAGGCGTCTGAGTCTGACCTGAGGATGGTGAGGGAGCTGGACCCTCACTCTCACCCTCTCTGTTCTGGCTAAGTCTTGGAGCCTTACAAGCTCCAAGGAGCTGAGCCCGGGATGAGGATAGGCTGCTGCTGGGAGAGGTGGGCATTTGTCTGGATGAGGCATCTGTCCTGGGGTAGAAGTGGGCATTGGATTTCCCTGAAGAGGGGGAGGGCAAACATTTGGGGTCACCACCCTGTTCTAGGTTGCCTGCGTAATCCCAGCCTCTTCCCTGTTTGGGGGCTGTGAAGGCTGCGACCTCCTAAGGTTTGTTTGCTGGGGGGAGGGGAGAGTTGGATTATGCTGCTATCTTACATCCCTCCCCCTGGGGTTCACAGAATTTGAGCAACTCACAATTTATTGTGTGGTCACATCCTTGCCCCCTTATCCCTTCACTGAGGCAGCTAGTGAAGCCAGGTGTGTGTGTGTGTCTGTGGTGTGTGCATCCAAGTGACCCCTTTGTTTCCCTTGACTGGATGTCCCTCCAGGACACGGATGTGGCATATTCATGGAGGTACCTCACAGTGCCAGGCATAGGGCTGCATGTATAAATCGAACTCTCTGTCCTTCCCAACCTCTAGCCCCCCGTTAGGAACCTGATGACCCACCATGGTGACAGACAGGCTGGGTGGGGTGTAGTTGCTACCTGAGGCCTTACAGTGGCTGGTGGTCCTGGTAAGGTCCTGTTGGAGTCCTGAGCCTAGCTTTGGGCCCTGTGGGTGGCAGCTGGGCATCCTAGACTACTGCTTCTCGGCCCTGGCAAAGGGGCAGAGAACGAAGGTGACTTGGTGGAATGCTCAGACTCTAGGGCCTCCCCAGAGGTCATCAGGGCTCCTCCCCTGCCCCAAAGCCTCATGCATCTTCCTCTGTCCTTGAAGGTTTCAGGGGGAAGTGATTTCACTCTGTCCCTCCGTGATCTGTTCCTGTCTTCCTGACTTTACTCTCTGTTGGCGGGTCTCCTGATTCCCACTGTTGCCCTCGCTTCTCTACGCTGCATGCAGCCAGCAGTGCGGTGGGTACCCCGGGGGGCCATCTGAGGGTAGGCAGGGACAGGGACAGGCAGCCGGGGCTAAGATGGTGGAAGGAGCCAAGGGGGCACTGCAGGTGGGTGATGGAGGAGAGGGGAGAAGGTGGGGGCGGGGAGTGTGTGCGCGTGGTTGTGTGACGGCCACAGGGACAGGAATGGGGACGAGTGTCTGTCTGCATTCGGATGAGCTGGTTTCTGAGCGGCCTCTTGAGAGAGCCTGGCGCTCGCCCATGACTCACCCCTCCTTTATCCGCAGGAGGAAAGTCTGTGCCAGTCCCAGCTCGTGCCCACTGCCTCCCTGGCTCTGGCTCTAGTGGGGGGAACTGTTGCTGGCGGTTGTCCCCCCTTGCTGCCATCCCCATTCATTGCCACTCTCAGGAGACTTCAGCCAGCCAGGAGAGGGCAGCCAGGCTGCCTGTCACCAGAGGAGGCCTTTGACCACTTTCTCGCGGTGGATAAACATCTCTCGGGCTCTCAGCCCCCCTCAGGTGTCAGCGCTTAGAAGCTGCTCAAGCACTGGGCTCCCAGCCAAGGCACTGCCTCTGATGGTCCTGCCCCTGAAATGCCGCCCTTCCTGCTACCCCCCACCCCCCAATTCTATAGGCCAAGCTTCTGTCTTTGGGCCACAGGCTGTGCTCACATCACCTGTCTCCACCTGCAGCCTCGCTTCTCCGCTCTCCCCTCTGGCAAGGCTCCCCCCACCTCCGCCCCTTCCCACCAGGCCATCTTGTCCTCTTGCCTCTGCAGGCTGTCCTCTGCTCAGACAACACTGTCCTCCTCTCTCTGGTGGCCCCTTTTTGTCCCCCCCCCCCCCAGGCCCCATTGCCCATACCTCTCTCCTCCCCTGGCTGGAATTTGTTGCCCCCTCTTCCTCTTGGTTTTGAGGAGGCTTGCCTATCTTGGCACCCAAGTCCCAGCTCTGGTTGGGTGTGTACACCTGGTGGGGAAGGCCCCACACCCTTCAGGTGACCTTCTCAGGGTCCTGCGACTGCCCTACACTCTGAGCCCTCCCTTGGTCTCACACGGCGGCCTCTGGCCTCAGGAGAAGGGGGGGGCTTGGCATCCCTCTGAGTGTTCCCGCAAAAACTTCTCTGACCTGGGTGCCAAGGGACCTGGAGGGCATCTCCAGGTGCCAGCCTCTCCTCCTCGTTCTCTGCCATATCCCAGGGCAAGTGGCTGCTTGTCGGAGGGTGATGGGAACAGAGGGGAGGAGACTCCAGGCCGCTCCTGCCTCCTTTCTCTGAAAGCCAGTCCCTGGGGTCAGTTCATCTGGTCTCTGTTCAATATCCCGGGAACCCACTGAGTTTAGGCGACCCCCACACATGAAGGTCCTGCAGCCTCCCTGGTATCCCTGTCGTGGGGTCTTATCTGATGAAAGTTCTGGGGTCTAAGCTGGCTCCCTTGACTATGGGCTGAATTGCTTCCTCTTTCTCTCTCTCAAGTTATATGGAATCACAGACCCCAGAGCTGAAAAGGATCTGGGTTAGTGGCTCTGAACCTTATGAGGTCACAGATTCCTTTGAAAATCCTTGTAGTCGGAAAATTGAAAGTTATGGATGCTCCGGTTAGGGAAATGTACCCAGGCATGTATGGTGGACACACACAGGCACACACACCCAGCCACTATAGAAGCACGCACACACACACACAATATCATAAACCTCCTCAAGCCCACCCAGGGTCCTGATCCTTACACACCCTGGTTTTACAAATGAGAGCACTGAGGCCCAGAGGGGAAATGACGTGCCCAGGGCCACATGAATAGGTGGCAGAGACAGGACCACAACTGGGTGTCCTGACCCTGCTTAGGTTGGAGTTTTGTCCCCCGAGGAACTTCTGTTTTCCCCAGAATGCCTGCAAGAGAGGTGGGCCTGGCCATTCATTTATTCAACAAACTGTTTTTCCTTTTTTTTTTTTAGTTTTAGGGTATTCATTACCTCAGTTTGTAATTGAATTTATTTCATTGTAAGTTTATATATTTCTTAATTTTTAAAATTGAGATATAATTGACTTATTGTATAAGTTGAAGGTATACAAGGTGTCAATTTCAAAGCATTTATATATATACATATATATACATATGCACACACACATATATATTTTGTCTTTTTAGGGCCGCACTTGCGGCATATGGAGTTTCCCAGGCTAGGGTTCCAACTGGAGCTGTAGCTGCTGACTTGCACCACAGCCACAGCAATGCCAGATCTGAGCTGTGTCTGCGACCTACACCACAGCTCATGGCAACGCCGGATCCTTAAGCCACTGACCAAGGCCAGGATCAAACCTCCATCCTCATGGATGCCATCTGGGTTCGATAACTGCTGAGCCACAATGCAAACTCTGCATTTATACATTGTGTCATGATTGCCACTAGAGTGTTAGCTGATACCTCTATCATTATCATGTCACATAATTTCCTTTTTTCTTTTTTTTTTTAGTGCTGCACCTGCAACATATAGAAGTTCCCAGAACAGAGGCTGAATCAGAGCTGCAGCTGCTAGCCTACACCACAGGCACAGCAATGCCTGATCCTTAACCCACTGATCAGGGCCAGGGATGGAACCCACATCCTCATGGGTACTAATCAGGTTCTTAACCTGCTGAGCCACAATAGGAACTCCCATAATTATCATTTCTTTTTTATGATGGGAATGATGACTATCTAGTCTCTCAGTCCACAAGCATTTTTGAGCACCTGCGTGAGCCAGGCATCAAGCTGGGAGCTGAGGCTCGAGCAGGAACACAGGCGGCCCCTGTTCCTGGCTTCGGAGTGGGTGTCAGTCCCGGGGGAGAGATGGAACTTGTGCAAACAAGTAATTGCACAAATGCATTATTGGAAACTGTGCAATGGAGAAGTAAAGAATGTGATGGGAGCTGCCTGAGGGTTGTGATTTAGATGGTGAAGGTGGAGGGAGCAGCATTTAAACAAGGGGCCAAAGTGCAGGTAGAAATTAGGAGAAGCATTCTAGGTGGTGGGAACAGCGCATGTGAAGGTCCTGAGATGGAGAAGAGTTGGGAGTGTCTATGGAATTTTACAAAGGCTTTCTCTGGATGTTCCTGTCTCCCCAAGAGCCCTGCCACCCATGCGGGGGGTGTGTATGTGGATTGGAAGGGTGAGAGGTAGAGCGAGGAGACCTGGAGAGGTCACAGTCACCTTGGGGAGAGATGATGGTGGTTTGGGTTAGAGGGGGGACAGGCCATGGGCATGGCCCCCTTGGGGGGTGAAGCCAAGACTGGTTGAGGAGGAGAAGGGACGAGACAAGGAGGTGGCTTGGAAGTGGGGTGAGAGGGCGTGGGGGGCTAGGTGGAGATGACTCCACAAAGATGGTAGCTGGTAAGGCTGCCTTGGACCTTCCTCCATTTGAGTTGAGGGAAGTATTTCATAAATACACACACGTGTGTAAACTTTCCACAAACTGAACACATGCATGCGTCCACGTAACCATCATCCGTCAAGAAATAGGGCATTGCCCGTGCCCAGAAGTCCCCCTTCCTCTTCCAGCCACCAGTTCCCCTCTGAGGGTTATTCGCTATCCTGATCTCCACCAGCATCAATTTGCCTGTTACAGGACTTCTCCACGGAGCACATCGTGTGTGTTATTCTGTGCCTGACTTCTGATCTACATCATGGCTGTGCATTTCACCCACATTCTTGTGTTTGGTTGTAGATTGTTCCTTCTCCCTGCTGGATCATGTTCCACTGTGGGAAAATATCCATTCTGCTATTGACAGGCATTTGGAATGTTTCCATTTTGGGACTCCTGTGCAGAGCGCTGCTATGAACGTTGTCATGCATGTGGTTTGGTGGTCCTGTGTTCTGACTTCTGTTGGGTAGACTTACCCGTCTATTTTGATGGATGTCTTTAGAAGATGCAAGCATCTCAGGAATCAAAGGCATTGTTCTATAAAGAAAGGGAGCACTTCAGCATCTTGATAATGGGGATGAGAGACATCTGAGGAAGGGGAGAAGATTCTCTAGCTCCCTCATATGTTCCTTTGTGGTGACTCATCTCATCTTGTCACCCCCCACCCCCTGTGTGGGGCTCAGGTGTCAGAAGGGAAGGAGGAAGAAGTCCAAGAGACCTGCGTTGGAATAGGGATGCTTGGGGGATAGCTGCCCACCTCCCTCAGCCTAACCCACTCTCTGTAGGCAGGTCCGGGTGCCTGGTGGGTCAGGAGTGTCTGAGGCTGAGGATAGGGCCACACCCTCTAATCCCTCTCTCTTTCCCGGAGGCAGGAAGCCAGCCATTGCCTCCTTGTTTGATGTATGAACTTGCCAAGGGCCCCTGGCACCAGGATGGAGTGTGAAGCCAAGGGCAGGCAAGCCACAGCAGCCCTTGGAGGGGCAGCAGCCTGGGAGTGGGGAGCAGAGGCTGCCATCTGCAGAGATGCCAAGTGGCGGAGAGCGAAGGAGACCCAGGCAATGCTGAGGGTCCAGGTTCCCTTGCGGACAGTCCTAGCTCTGAGCCCTAAATTCACCTCCTCCCCATCAAGAGACCCCAGCCCTCAGGTGGCCAGAATAGCTCAGTTGGGAGAGTGTTAGACTGAGAGACCCCAGTCCTGGTGCTTCTGGCCATCCCCTCCATTTCTCAGCCCAAGTAGCCCTAGGGCCCAGAGCAGGAAGTTGGGTCTCTAAATCCATCCCAGGAATAGAGGATGGAGGGGCCTCAGCTTTACTGCTCCTTTCTGGCCAAGAGGAGGAGAGTGGAGGGGGTGCTTCTGGTGATGTCTTTTTATAAGCCCATCTCCCCCATAAGTCTGTGAGCCTGTATTTCCAAGCCATGGTCAAGGTTTAGTGAATCTGGTATCCCAGGACGTGTAGCAGATAGATGCTCAGTAAGGATTACTCAATGGATGGGTGGTTGGATGGTGGATGGATGGATGGATGGTGAGAGAAGCAGGTAAAGACCCCAGAGGAGAAAGAACACAGGTGGAGGCAAGGTCCAAGGGATAGTGATGGGCAGTGTGGCCTGTTGCTTTTCTTCCTGGGAAGCCATGGTCTGCCCTGTATCTTAGGGCTCCGCTGGTGGGTGTAGGCTTGAGGACAGGAGCTGGGATGAGACCATTCATCTCAGGCATGATTAGAGGCCAAATAGGGATGTCTTCAGGGTTGGAAGAGGTCAACCCACAGCAGGTGTTTTGGAGATTTGAAAAGAGTGGAAAGGGAGCTAAGACCCTGTTGGTGGTCTGGGGCTGCCAGTGGGCGACAGTCACAAGGAGGTTGACTGGGGGCCGGGCTTGTCTTCTGACCTCAGCTCAAGCTTTCCCCTCTGCCCAGCTCCTTTGGGTATTCCTGCCAGCATCCCCTTCTCAGACACTTTTGGGGTCCCTGTCAAATCCATTTCTCTCCCTCTTCATGCCACAGCTGAAACTGCAAGTTGTCAAGAATGGCCAGATGTGTCCTTAGACCCAATCCCCAGAGCCTTCTGGCAAAGTCTTTATCCGATGTTCCATGGGATCTGGTGTCCCATGGGTGACGCATTGGTTCTGCACCCAGTGGAAGCCTCCCAGTTCTCCTCTGTCTGCCCACCTCTCAGCCCATCTGCCTTTCCACCCTCTGCTCCTCCCTCCCTCCACCATCTTTCTTTTCCATCCACCCTCCCAAGCTTGTCTCCATCACCTTTCCCTCTCCCACTCACCCACCCTCTGCCAAGTATGGGGCCCATGTTCTTGGTCTTCCCCAGTGAGTCTTCACCCTCGTCGGGAGGCCCCGTGGGGCGGGGGCAGACATCCAAACACAGCATCCTGAGACAGGAAGGCCCGTGCAGGCTGTCATCTGGTTCTAGGGCAGGGAGTGGCTCTTCTGCCTGGGACAGCCTGGGAAGCCCTCTCAGAGGAGGTGGGTCCTACAAGGAGAGCAGGAGTTCACTGACACAGAGGGGAGCCAAGGCCATTTTTGTTAGACCCAGGGGTGTACAAGTGTGTGGTGCCCTCAGCGATCTGAAGCCTAGGGTGGTCGAGGAGAGGCTAGACAGGAGGGTCAGCATGGGAAGGGCCTTGAATGCCAAGCTAAAGACTTTAAACATAGGTGGGCCATAGAGAGCCTCTAGAAGTGTCAACCAAGGTGAAGGAGGAGTCTGTATCTTAAACTGTCTCTGGCACAGGGTGGAGGATGCATGGCAGGTGGGGATGGGATGATTGACACCAGCTGATGGGTCCTTGATGGGTCATTCTTACATGGCTGTGGCTGGACCAAATGAGGATGTGTGTGTGTGTGTGTGTGAAGCGGTGCCCCCTGGAAGATGCTTCCCCTTCTTCACCCCTGACTTCACCTCCTCCACCCACCCTTTCATCCACTAACCAACAGCCCCAAGAACTCGGGGCTGGCAGGCCAGGGGTTAAGCGCAGAGCTTACCTGGGGGAAGTACGGCTGGCTCTCTGCCTCATTCCTTTGGCTCAGTTTCACCTGCTGCCCAGCCCAGACGTCACTCCCAGTGAGGATGGGCAGGGGACAGGCCTGGCTTTGTTGGGACCCTGAGACTCGGGCTGGGCCTGTTGGCTCTGCCCTGGAAGGGCTGGAGGAAGAAGAATGGAGGGGGTGGGAAGGGATGGAGGTTCCTGGGGCCTGGGGCTGTGAGGAGCCTGGCTGTGGAGCTCCTTGGCTGCCGCCTCTGGCACACCCTGGTCACAGGCCCGAGGAGGTGACTCGAGGGTGCTTGGCCAAGGGTGGCAAGAGGTGGGTGGAGTTGGAAAGTGCTCCAGGCTTCATTCTCCTTCCTCTTCTGCTTCCTTTGGTCCAACAGCTCAGGTCGTCCCTGCCCCGTGTGGAGGTGTGGGGTGTGGTGTGGGGGCGCTCTTTTCTTGTAGGATCAGGTTATTTGGGGGCCAGAGCTGGCTCTTCTTCTGGTTCCCTCTGTGTCTCATTTCCGCCTTCTTTCTCTCTTTAAATCTCTCTCCTGCTCTAACGCTGTTTCTTTCTGTATCTGGCTTGCCCAGATAGAGTTCCTTTTCAAGTTTCAAGTTCCTTTTCCAGCATCTTTCTTTTTTTTTTTGTATTTTTGTCTTTTTTTTTTTTTTTTGTCTTTTCTAGGGCCACACCCACGGCATATAGAGGTTCCTAGGCTAGGGGTCTAATCAGAGCTATAGCTGCTGGCCTACGCCACAGCAGCAGCAACGTGGGATCTGAGCCAAGTCTTCGACCTACACCACAGCTCACGGCAATGCTGGATCCTTAACCCACTGAGCAAGGCCAGGGATCGAGCCCGCAACTTCATGGTTCCTAGTTGGATTTGTTAATCACTGAGCCATGATGGAACTTCTTATGTATGTATTTTTTTTTCTTTCTTTTTCTTTTTTTTCCTGTCAGCAGCATTTCATTTTTTAATGTTTGTTTTATTTATTTTTATTATAATTGATTTATAATGTTATGTCAATTTCTGCTGTACAGCGAAGTGACCCAGTCGCGCACGCGTGCGTATGTGTGTGTGTGTATACACATACATTCTTTTTCTCACATTATCCTCCATCATTCCAGCCTCTTTTTAAAAAATATTTTAATTTTTAAATTTTTTTTGTCTTTTCTAGGGCCGCCCCGTGGCATATGGATGTTTCCAGGATAGGGGTCTAATTGGAGCTGTAGCCGCAGGCCTACACTAGAGCCACAGCAATGCCAGATCCCAGCTGCATCTGCGACCTACACCACAGCTCAGGGCAATGCCAGAACCTTAACCCACTGAGCAAGGCCAGGGATCGAACCCGCAACCTCATGGTTCCTAGTTGGATTCGTTAACCACTGAGCCGTGACAGGAACTCCCAGCCTCTTTCTTTCCCCTAAAGCAGGCAGGGATGGATGGCCTCTCTCTTACAGGGAAGGCGGTGTGGAGGAGTGGTTACACAGGTGGCCTTCTGGGTTAAACTAAATTCAGCTTTGGGCTTTGCCGCTTCAGGGCTGTGCATCACCGAGCCTACCATGTAACTTCTCTGTGCCTTGGTTCCCTCCGCCGCCCTTGAAAGCACTTTGAACCGTGTGGGGTCCATCGCTAGCGTTTAATAAAGAGTAGCTCCTGTTGCTCTCTTCATGGTTACGGAGTGATTGTATTCATTTGAGTCCTCTGAGAAATGAAATGGGATTAAATGTGTAAAGATTTTATTAGGGGAAATGCTGAGGGAGAGGAAGGAGCCGGTGAGGCTAGGAGAACCTTCAGGGGGCAATGCCAGTCTGACCCTGAGTGGAGGGGAGACAGAGGGAGTGAGAGTGGGACCTCCTAGAATGCTGTGCCCTCTAAGGAGAGTTCAGCATAGCCGAAAGGAAATCAAGAAGCGAGAGGTGACAAGTCTCACCCCCAGGAATGGCCTGAGAATCGCCTTGACGCTGGCGGGGGCAGCCTGAGGGAGGCAGGGCCTTGGCAAGCCTAGTGAGGGATTTCAAAGCGCAGCTAGGCCCCTCTCCTGCTGCAGGAGGCACATTCTGGTGGCCGCCGCAGGGCCTTGAGCCTTGGAGGAGGACAGGGCCTTTGGCCCTGGGGTGTGAGGTGGGTTGGGAAGGGTGGAGCCAGAGGTGACTGAAGGATCTGGAAGGATCCAGCAGCCTGGGTCCCAGGCTGTCCTGCTCCCTTCCAGGCCTGAGCCTGCTTGGCCTGGCTGCCTCGGGGCCTGGCTTCAGGCTGGGTCCTGGCTGTTGAGTTAATATCCTTTAGCTTAGTCATGTTCCTGGAGCAGAGGGCTGACTCCACCTGGGCTCTGACTGCTCTCCCTGCCCCCCTCCCCGCCTTCCCTTCCTACCTGAGGTACCTTGGCGCTGAGGGGGAAACTGAGGCACAGTGAGGGTTCTGGGCACGGGGGCCTTCAGGAATACTCATTGGACTGGCCTCCTTTTCCCCCTGGGCAGAGCCATCCACCTCAAAGTTCATCCTAGGCGAGGCTGGGCAGCTTGACACTACCCCCGTGCTAACCTTGGGTGTCCTCTGGGACTGGCCGGGCTGGCCAGAGTGCGGGGCCGGGGTGCGGAGAGCCGAGCCAGGCTGCGACACCATTAGGGGAATGAAGTTGGAGCCGGAGCAAGTGCTTTTGGGCACTGAGCTGAGGCCATCTGTGGGCGGTCGGACCAGGCCCAGGCTGGCCAGACTGTCCCCACCCCCCACACTGCCCCCATCAGCTCCCCACCACTGCAGACTGCATTGAGATGCGTGAGCCACCCAGACGGCCTCTTGAACCCCAGCCACTCAATATGCTAAGCAGGGCTAATTTATTCCCTTGCTTCTTAATGGCGTTTCAGCAAAGCCAGCAGGGGCTGAGTATGTTGGAGGTAACTGGGCGGGGGGGGGGGGGGGGGGGTGCAGGATGGGGAGGGAAGAACGGTTCTCTGTTTCTCCTGCAAGACCCCTGGGCTCCCTGTGTGACTCAACGCTGCCCCTCCTCAGACATTTGGCGACTCTGGGACGGGTAACTGGGTGATCTCTAGCTTACTGCTTCTCAGCTGGGTGCCCTGGGCAAACTAAGAGTGTCTCTGAACCTCAGCTTCCTCATCTGTGAAATGGGCACAATAGATCCCACCTTGCCGGGCTGTGGTGAAGAGTCCGTATCACAGAACACACCAAGCTCTGTAGGACACAGTGGACAGGTGGCACTGGCTTCTTGTTGGCACCTCTTCCCCTCTTGTGTTGCTTTCCAGCCTGGACTCCGGAATCCCGAGAACTGAGGCTGGTCTGGGAGCTCTGCTCTGGGGCTCAGGAATTAGGGGTGAGGAGGGGTGGGGGTAGATGAGCTTATAGCCCCATGCCAAGAAAAGGAGGGAGCATTTGTGGTGGAAAAGTGTGGAACCAGAGGTCAGGCTGATCTGGTTGCAAGTCTGAGCTCTGCCACTGACCAGCCTCAGTTTCCTCATCTGGAAAATGGGGATGATAGCACCCACTTGAAGGGTTAGGGAGGGGAGTTGGCTGATATGTAAGGTTCCCAGCACATAGAGGGCCCTCAGTAAGCATCCGTTTCCTTCGCCCCTGCAGAGTCGCCTTTGAAGTCATCTGTTGACCTCTTCACTCACTGGCTTGGCCAAGGGCCTCACTTCTGATCCCCTCTCAGAATGAGGGACAGGGATGGGGAGAGCCCTGGGCTTGGGGTCTCTGACTTGGCAGACAGGTCAGAGGTCATTTAGCAGTAATGATCATAGATGCTCTTTTTTTTTTTTTTTTTTTTTTTTGTCTTTTTGCCATTTCTTGGGCTGCTCCCTCAGCATATGGAGGTTCCCAGTCTAGGGGTTGAATCGGAGCTGTAGCCGCCGGCCTACACCAGAGCCACAGCAACGCAGGATCTGAGCCGTGTCTGCAACCTACACCACAGCCCATGGCAATGCCAGATCCTTAACCCACTGGGCAAGGCCAGGGATGGAACCCGCAACTTCATGGTTCCTTGTCGGATTCGTTAACCACTGAGCCACGACGGGAACTCCAATAATGATCATAGATGCTCTTAAAGACCCTCAGAGGATGCTCACCACAACCTCGAAAAGTGATGCGAGCAGGTGTTATCACCCTACTTCACACATGGGGAGGCTGAGACCCAGGGCATGACTCGTCTATAGTCTCATCGCTGTCATTGTAGTCGGATGTGAGCCAGGTCTTAGGTTCCTGGCTCTCTGCACTTGGCCTCTCTCCTGCCTCTCACCCATTCGCTTTCTGCGGAACAAGATAGCCCCCCCCGCAGCCTCCCCCCATGTGGGGGAGGGGTGGGCTGGATGGTGAAGGGAGGGGCTCCTCGTGTTCTCCATGGTCCCTTGGAAGTGAGAAGTCATTGCCTTCTTTGACCAGTCAGTTCTTCTAGGACACCCCTGTTTCCAGCCTGGCCTTCAGCCTTGAAGGCACCCACCTTTCTCCCTGCCTGACCCGAGGCGGAGTCAGGAGTGGGTGGGGGACCCTTTGTGGCAGCTACCCTCTTTAGGATCAGGATGGGAGGAGGCATGCTGCCCCCTCGCTCAGGCTGGGCAGGGAAATCCAGCCACCTCTCCTTCAATTGCCATTAGCAGGTTGGCACTTCTGCCCTCTTCCTCCAGGAAGCCGAGTGGAGCCCCTTACCCTCAAGCATGTGAGCCCCACCCATCCCTCCCCTGCTTCCCCTCCCCCCAAGCTCTCCAGAGGCCTCTGTGGCTGTGAGAACTGCCCCCATCTTGCTTCCCAGGCCCACCGACCAGGCATTTCCAGCTCTGGGGTCTCCCCTCTTCCCTCCTCTCCTCTCCCCATTTATCTTCCCTCCTGGGAGCCAGCCTTCCCCTTTGTGAGGCTCTTTGTGTGAATTTGAGCTCCCAAGGCCAGGGAAGGGGGACAAAGGGACACCCCTCTCCCCTCTCCATTGTTCTGTCTCTTCCCAGGAGGCTGTGCATGTGGGGCGTGTGTATGTGCGTTCGTGCGTGTGTGTGCGTGTGTGTGTGTGCGCACACACGCGCGTGTGTTTGTACGTGCACGTCTACCTCTCAGGTTGGCCTCTTTCACATGTGCGGGGAAGGAGGAGTCTTGCAAAGATTCATGGGTGCAGAGCAGTCTCAGGGTCCCTACACCAAGGTTGAGAGCCCCTCGTGGGAGAAAGTAGACCATGTGCCTTTGAGGAGGGGGTGATGGGCCTGGCAGAGGCTAGCTAGCCCCAAGAGTGGGTGCTCTCACCCTCGCCCCAGGCTCTCTCTCTGAGACATTCTGTCTCTGTCTCTTTCTCTCTCCTTTCCCTCCTCTGCTCCTTCTCTCTCCTCGCAGCTCACTCTCTCCATCTTCTTTCTCACTTTCACCCTGGCATCGTCTTCCATGGCACCATCCCCACTTACCAAGGAGAGACCAGACAGGCCCCCTCCCTGCCCCCTGATGCCAGCTCCAGGGAGGCCCCATCCCCTGCTGCTGTCCCCATACTGTAGGGACTCTGACTTCTGTCCCAGCTCAGGCCTCCTGGCTGTGACTCTCTGCCCTGGGCCCTGTTCTTCTCACCCCTCCAATCTGCAGGGCACCTCCTGGCAGGGGTGCTATTTCTGCAGCCTCTGCTGTGGCTCCCTTTTACCGATGACCCCATGTTCTAGAATAACACCGGGTAGCTGGCTGGCAGCCCTGCCTGGGCCTGGCTAAAAATAGACCCATGCTAGGGGAGTTCTCAGGGCAGTCTGGGGCAGAGGCAGGGTCCACCCCACAGGTTCCTCATGGTCTTCTTGGGAGTTCTATACCAATGGGGCCCTGGGGACTCTCCACTACCCTGCCATAGCCAGGAGCTTGGTCGGAGGGCTGTGTGTCCCAGCCCTCCTAGACTCCTGGGAGGGACTTTCTGATGGGTAACATGTGGGCAGAAAGAGGCAAGCCAAGGGCAAGGATCAAGCCGGGATTCCTAGCTGGTAAGTGTGGATGCCTAGGACTTGAACCCATGTCCAGGCTCTCAGACCGGAGGCAGAGTCACTCCTGCCATAGCTGGTTCTGTTGCACGCAGGTTGAGCTAAGATGAGCTTTCAATTCCTGCTTTGCGCTTCTCTTGTTTTAGACTCTGAGAGTGACTCGGGTGCTCCGAGTGTCAGCCTTCCTATCTGTGCAGCGGGATGGGTGTTCTGCCTCTTGGGGCTACCGCTATAACACATCGCTGCTGGGTCAGTGGTTGACGGGGCTCCTGGGGTGCCCACGAGCTCTCCAAGCTGGCTGCTTCCATCCCTTTGCAGCCCCAGCCCCGGACCCTCTGTCTCCTCCTGGGCCTTTGGTTCCCTCACTGTGTCTGGGTGTCCAGTCCCTTGCGGGTCTCCAGATGGTTCCCATCAAGGGTGCCTAGCAATGGCCCTCCGCCTGGCTCCATGCTTTAAAATTCAAAATTATTGTTGATCTCTGAATATTCCTTTATTTTCCTTTTCTTTTTGTCTTTTTTAGGGCCACACCTACAGCATATAGAAGTTCCCAGGCTAGGGTTCGAATCAGGGCTGCAGCTACTGGCCTACACCAAAGCCAAAGCAAAGATCTGAGCCGCACCTATGACCTACGCCACAGCTCATAGCAACACCAGGTCCTTAACACAAAAAATGAGGCCAGGGATCAAACACGCATCCTCATAGATACTAGTTGGGTTCGTAATCCACTGAGCCACAGCGGCAGCTCCGGAATTTTTTTTTTTTTTTTTTTGCTTTTTAGGGCCACACCAGTGGCATATGGAAGCTCCCAGGCTAGGGGTGGAATCAGAGCTGTGGCTGCTGGCCTATGCCACAGCCACAGCAAAGCCGAATCCCTGACTCACCGAGTGAGGCCAGGGATCCAACCCACATCCTCATGGATACGAGTTGGGTCCATAACTCGCTGAGCCACAGCGGGAACTCTTGACTATTCTTTTCATTCTTTATATTTTATTACCTGTTGTTTTTTTTTTCATGGATGCATTTTCTTCTCTGATCTCTCTGAGATGACTTTTTCTTAAAGTTTTCTTGTCCCTGAATTCCACCTACTTTCTCTGAGTTGCTTTTGGTCTCTGTGGCTTCTCTGCTAAGCTTTCCTCAGATGCCTGGGAGCCTGGGTTTCCCTGCTTATATTTCAAGTGGGAGTTTAAAGGGGGTGGGAATGAAGCCCCCAAGGGCTTCCCTGGGCTGCTGCATCGGGGAAAGTGCTGTGGATATCTTTGGGTCTCTTCTCTTGGGCTTGCAAGCACTCCAGAAAAGTTTCCACTTCTCTACCTGGGGGCAGGTACAGGCCTGGCTGCCCCCCCTTTCCTATTAGTACCCATGCCCTCAATCACGCTTGGTGGCCCCGGGGCCAGCGCCTGCTGCCTGACCCTTTCCAGTGAATATACCTCTTGTCTTTGGCTGGGGGGCAGGGAGAGAATTTAGCCACTTCTTCAGTGTCTTACCAAGTCTGGTTTGACGTTAGCCCCCCCACCAGATATTCTGATGCCACCCATCCTGAGCCTATGGGAGGTTCTGCACTGAAGAATCTGGTGGCTCCTTGGCTTTTCCTGCAGCTAGCTCAGGGTTCAGCTTTCTCAGACTCATGGTTCCCACACATCCATCTGCTTTCCAGCTCCCAGAATTGTGACACTGTTGTCAGGGGTGATAATCAAAATATTTAACAAGGGATCCTAGGGACTGCCCTGGGAGGCTGGAGCGGGTCCTGAGGCCCCTCTCGGGCCAAGAATTAGCCTTTTCAGGTCCAGGGGAGGGGCTAGAGCATTGGGAGGGTGGGGGTGCAGTAATGACTTACCCACTGGACCAGAGGGATCGTAGTTCTCAACAACCGCAGTGGGTGCACTGTGCTGGGCCTTGTTCCTGTTGGCTCCTCTTCCTTCTTTTGGCTCTTTTTTCGGTCCTCCAGGTTTTATGCTTTGATTTAAGAAATACCTTTTCTGTTGCTTTAGAGGAGTTTCAAGAGGGAGCAAAATATGGAGTTCCCTGGTGGTTCAGTGGGTGAAGGATCTGGCATTGTTGCTGCTGTGGCATGGGTTCGATCCCTAACCCGGGAACTTCTGCATGCCGTGGAGCAGCCAAAAAGAAAAGAAGGAGCAGAAGTAAATGTGTGTGTTCAGTGGGCCAACTTCCCCGGAAGCGTCAGCCTCCCTTCTCTGGGCCAGGGCTTCCCTCCCCTGCAGTGGAGCGAGGCTGGTAGGAAGCAGGGCTGTGACCGGCGAGGGGAACTGGAAGATGTAGCCTTTCCTGGGATCCAGATGCAGGGCCTCCTAGTCTCTCTTCCTCGAAGGTCAGCTGTCTTGGTTACGGCCTTGACGCCACTGAAGGATGTGAGATGGGAAGCCAGCAGCAAGGAGATGTGGGCGGTCAGACCTTGGGAAGCACTTCCCAGCAGCCGGGGCTGTGATGCCAGAGAGCGGGAGGATCTGAGGAGGTTGTGGGGGTCTCTCTTCTGGAAGAACTTGAAGCCAGGAGGGCCCCTGGTTGGCCTGGGCTGGAGGGCATCTGCCGCCTGAACTGCCCCCATCATAGATCTATTGATTTCCCCTTGCTGCCTCTCTTCCTCTTTTCATCAACAGAAAGCTTCTCTCCATGGGAGGCAGGGTCCCCCTTCTGTGGGGCTGAGGGCAAGCTTCTTGCAGAAGAGGAAGTTTGGAGTGTGAGGGACAGAGCTATGAGGAAGCCCAGGGGTCTACGGGCGAGGAGAGGGAGTTCCCTTTGTGGGTTAGTGGGTTATGAACCTGACTAGTATCCTTGAGGATGTGGGTTCAATCCCTGGCCTCGCTCAGTGGGTTAAGGATCCAGCGTTGCTGTGAGCTGTAGTGTATGTGGCAGACGCGGCTTGGATCCCATGTAGCTGTGACTGGGGTGTAGGCTGGCAGCGGTGCTCCAATTCGACCCCTAGCCTGGGAACTTCCATATGCGGCGGGTGTGGCCCTATAAGGCAACAAACAAACAAATGGGGAGGAGAGGCCCCAGGAAGCCCTCCTCCCTGCAGCCCAAGAATGGAGGGGGGGGGGCCCTCCTCCAAGGAGATGGGGATCTGGGGGAGAAAGACGGTGTGGTTCTTCCAGGGCAGCCACAGCCCCACCCTGACATCTCCTTATAGTCAAGCAGGATGTAGATGAATTCCCTGCCAAGCAACCTCATTTGCATACTCTTCTGCATCTTATCTGCATGTCATTTGGGGTGAAAAATGGCCAGAAAGTTCCTTTGGCACCTATGTTTCTCCTTCTGTGGGTACTCGGCGCTAACCCCTTCCATTTCTTCCTGTTCTGGCTGCCCACTCTTTGTCTACAGGGTTCCAGCCCTGGCTCTTCTGCTCCAGGACCCTTACCTTGTCCTCTGGGGGTGTGTTTTATGTGTGTCCGTGTGTGTTGTATATAATTCCTCTCTTTCCAGGCTCATGTCTGTGTCTTTCCTTTGGCTTCTTAAGCTCAATGTACACTCTTTTCAACCCAGTCACAGCTCTTTCTTAGAAATCTTCAGAGCGTTCCCATTGCGGCTCAGTGGGTTAAGAATCCGACTAGTATCCATGAGAATGCAGGTTCAATCCCTGGCCTCGCACAGTGGGTTAAGGATCTTGCGCTGCTTCAAGCTACGGTGTAGGTTGCAGATGCAGCTTGGATCCAGTGCTTCTGCGGCTGTGGTGTAGGCTGGCAGCTGCAGCTTTGATTCGACCCCTAGCCTGGGAACTTCCATATGCCTCAGGTGTGGCCCTGAAAAAAAAAAAAAGAAAGAAGATTTCAGGCATCCTCAGCCTGTGCACACTTTCCTCTGCCTCCCAGCCATGGAAATGTAAGTAAGGGGACAGTTTGGTGCTAGACAGAACTAGGTGTGAGTGGTCTTGGCAAAGCCTGGCTGATGGATAAGGAGTGGCTGTTTGGATGGGAAGTGGTCCCCTACTCCAGAGACCTAAGACTGCCATGGATGGTAGGCATGGGTTTTGGTTTCAGTAAGAGAATCCATACAGAGGGTGCTGGGCTGAGTAAGGCTGGAGAGTTGGGGACCAGGAGAGTAGGGCCAGCCTATTTTCCTGCTAAGGTGAGAGGAGAGATTGCTATTACTGAGGCTTTATGCTACATCATAGGAAGTTGGAGACTCAAATCTCATTTGGGGTTTAGAAGAGGAGAGTGGGGGGAGTAGTAGGGGGAAAAGAGAGGCCTCTCGGGCAGTGTTGTGTCTCTTCAGAAGTTCTGCCTGTTGTCTAACTTGAGTATTTCCTGCTTAGTCCTGAACATATCCTTCTGATTAACTTCAGTGAGAGTGGGAAGCTCAGGTCCTCACTGCCACACTTTCTTTTCTTGCTTCTCTGCTTGAGAGGCATCCTGTCATTTCTCCCTCCTGAGTTCCAGCCTCTTCTGGGCTCAAGTGCCCCCGTTCTACTGCTCCTCTGGCCTGCTTCCAGCATCTTCCTAACGATGCTGTTCTGGCTTCATCCTGCTAGGACTCCTGGCTCCTCTTCCTCGGACGTCCATTCCCCAGAAGGCAGTGTGAACTACGTGTTCCAGACACGGTGCTTTTGCCCAGGGCCCTGGCAGGGACGGTCTGTCTGGTGGGGGTAGGACGTGCAGTTTGAAGGAAGCCAGCAGACCCAGGAAGGGTTGCGGGGCAGGTGAACTTGCTTTTACAGTCACCCCAGGGAGCCCTTCCTGGTCCCAGGTTCTGAGATATTTATCCAGTAGCTCCCCAGGGGGCCTTGATGAGTCAAGTCCAGTGCCAGGTCTTTTCACATTTAATTGAATCCTCACAACCATCCCTGAGGTTAGGATCCTTGTCTCCATTTTATAGGAGAGGAAATAGGTTCAGAATAGACACATCATCTCTTCAAGGTCACATAGCTGGTAAATATCAGGGTTGGGATTTAGACCCTGGTCTCTGCCGCCTTTGTTCCTCATTTCTTCTATTTGGGAGGTGAGAGTGGGGACAAGGAGGTGACACTTCCCATCCTTGTCTCCTGGAGCGCTTTCAATTGCACCGGGAGGTAAGACAGGCAAATAAATGCAGCCATACCTGCTCCCCAGATGAAGACTCGGACTCCCGGGGAGCTCGGCCCTGAGCCTAGTCGAGGGTTTTGCTCTTGCCCTTGGGTCGGAGTCCTCACCCCTCACGGCCTCAGGTCCTTGCTCATCCATCCACAGGGCTGGAATGGAGCTGGGGTGCCCCAGGGAGGTTGCATCAGCAACCTCCTTCTTTCTAGTCTGTCTGGGGCCAGGTCTGTCCTGCTCTACAAGGAAGCTCCCAGACAGAGTGAGACTAGAACGTGCCAGAAGCCAGGCTCACCTGGGTCACAGAGGGCATCTGGAACCCTTTTAGGAGGGAGAAGAGGAAGTTTGTGTTGTACCCTTCAGGTCAGGGGAGAAAATGGAAATGGATGGGCAGGTCCCGGGAGAGCTCCAGCCTTGACTGGAGGGATGCAGGGATTTTATGCATGTCTGATGCAGGGTCTGGGCAGGGTGTACCAGATCCCCTGGCTTTGGGCAAGGATTCACATCTGGGGGTGCATGAGGTCCTTCCAGGAGCTGGCTTTGGCCCTGGCCCCCAGACCAGCGGTGGCCTTCTAGTCTGTTCTAGTCTGGAAGCAAGGGCCCTGAGAGCCTTGAGGTTTTTTGGGTCCTTTTTTTTTTTGGCCACACCTGTGGCATATGGAGGTGCCCACCCTAGGGGTCAAATTGGAGCTGCAGCAGCCAGCTTACGTCACAGCCACAGCAATGCCAGATCTGAGTCTGCGACTTACACCGCAGCTTGCAGCAACGCTGGATGCTTTAACCCACCGAGGGAGGCCAGGGATCAAACCCTCATCCTCACAGATACTAGTTAGGCTCTTAACCTGCCGAGCCACAACAGGAACTCCAAACTAGATTTCGTCTTGACCACAGGGGCTGTGGCTGGGCCCTTGAGGGTCTCAGCTCACACTCCACCCTGGGCCCTGCTTGCTCCTGGAGCCAGAACATGGGACCGTGTCACTTTGTTTCATGCCTTGGTTTCCCTGGTGGGCTGGCTGGCAGCACGCAGTACTTTCTCTCCTCTTTCTTCATTCCTGTCCTCTGCCCCTTCCCTGATGCTGGCCCTTCCCTGAGGCTCTTTGGGGAATGGTGGGAGCCCTCCACCTCCCTCCTGTCTCCTTGACCTGCTCTTCCTCCTGCCTTCTGTTTGCTGGCCTCCTCACCACCCTCACCGGCTCTTTCACGTCTCTGGTCTTGGGTGGTCTCAGCCTCACTGCCCTTCCCGTCTTGAACCTCTCTCGGAGGCTCTGTTTCCCCTCTCCTGTCCTCATCTCCATCGTGGGGTCCACCTGGGATCTGTCTCAGTGGCCTGGCTCCTCCCTTCCTGCTTCCTTCTCACAGATCTCTGGATGTCTGCAGGGCACAGGTCCTCGGATGAGTGGGGACCAGGGAATTCCTGGGGCCCCATTTCCTCCCTCTGCCGAAACAATAGTTGGGGAGGGGGGCAGGAGAGGAGCCCAGTGATGCCCTGGTGGGAGAGGGGTGAGTGGGAGGGAGGGAGGCCATCAGGGGAGAATAGGAGGGATGTGCTTATCTGTTTGCTGCCACTCCACCTGCTCTGTCTCTGATGGCTCTCGCTGTCTGCCAGTCACTGTCACTATCTCTGCCTGTCTGTGTCATCTTGGGTCCTCGGACTGGGGGCTTTAACTCAGCTCTTCTCCTTCATTCAGTCCTCCCACACCCAGCTGCCCTCTCTGTCCAGTTCAGGGGCAGACTGTCAGTGGGCTGGTTTCCCAGGAAGGGGAGGGGGCTGAGTGGGAGAGGGTGGGGGCGGGGTGGGCGGTAATTGTATTAGGCAGTTCTGATGCAACTGGGCTTCCCAGACCGGACCCTCCCCGGCCCCCCTCCTCCCTCCCTCTTCTCTTGCCCCCTCCATTCATCTCACTCCTTCTCCTGGTTCCAGCAGAATCAATTAGACAGTCCCTGCTTTAATCTCATTGCAGGAGCCTGGGCTCAGACCCAGCAGCCTAGCTCCTAGGTCTGCAGTCTCCATGCTGGGCCCTGCAACAAACACCCCAGGGGCAGAGGGACAACCAGGATGACCTCAGGGCCCCTGTTCTCACTTCTCCACCCTCAGATGCTCTGGCCTAACCCCAGGAGGCAGTGCAGGCCTCCCGCTCACCGATGGATCAATACCCACCATCACTCCAGGTCTTTCCCATCCCTCCCCCACACACCGTTTATCACGTCAGCTGCTGGGTGGTGATGGAAGTCATTTGGAAAGGGGCCCAGAGGACCCGGGGTTCTCAGCCTGCGCACTAGAGAGGGGTGGGGGTGGGGAGGGGATGGGGGCTTGAATAATGAGTCGCCAGGGTCTGAAGGCATTTATTGTGCAGAGAGGGACCCAGCTGTTCTTCCCCAGGCAGGGCAGTCCAAGAGGAAAACGGTCTGGAATTTGCCAGTGGGGATGGAGGTTAGGTATCAGGAGGAACTTCCTGCCTCTCACGGGTCAGAGACCTGTGTTCGGAGCTGCGAAAAGGAGAAAGAGAACTTATGGGCTCATCTCCTTGGGATATCCCTAGAGACGAAGCGTTTCCTCTTCTCACCCTCTTCTCCTCCGTCTGCCCTGTTGTGCTTGGAAAAGCAGCAAGCCAGGAATCGGGGGGCGGGGGGGGACCCTCGAACTTTTCTGGCACAACTACATTTTAGTGGTGTGACTCCTGGCAAGTCACCCTACCTCTCTGGGCCTCAGTGTCCTTACGTGTGTGTTGGGGTTTGGGGGACAGAGAAAGAGGCTGAGTCTCTTTCAAGTTTAACTGGCATCAGTACTGGATACTGGGGCGCTGCTGCACAACAGGGAGGTGGGCCCCTTGTCAGGGGAGAGTGGAGTGGACTTGAATAAAGAGCTCACTGTTCTGGTGCCGTAGCAGTAAGAACCTTGAAAATAACATTCCCCACTGGCCGGAATCTAGGGTTGGGGCAGGGACACAGTGGATCTGGAAGAAGGAATGGCCTTCCTTCCTTCTTCCTTCTACTCATGCAATCAAATCAACAAATCAATCGACCAAGTGACTCATGTTTATTGACCATAGGCCCTGCACCATGCTGAGTGCTGGGTGCTGAGTGCTGGGTGCTGGGTGGGAGGGCAACCATGAAGGACGAGGTCCTCTGGGAGCTGGCAATCTGGTAGAAAGGGCGTGAGACAGTCAGGAAGTGAGAGATAGTGCTATGAAGTCATGAACCTGCTGGTGTTACACAGGGACTGGGAGCTGGAGGGACGGAAGGACTTTAGCAGGGTGATCAAAGGGTGACACTGGAGCCCCTATGAGATGGGACCCCAGCTCTGCAAGGACCCCGTTCAGTTGCTGTGTGGGAGTCCTAGACCTTGAATAGGTTGAGCGGTTTAACCATGAGTGGGGCTAGGGAAAGCCATCCCTAGCTGAGGCCCTCTGGTCTTGGAAGTGAGACCCAAGTGGGAGCCCCCTGGAGGCCACAGGAGGAATCGCTCTGGCTGGGAGGGTGGTGAAACTAACTGGTGAGCAAGAGCCTGGAGTGGCTGGAGCTCTCCCCATCTGATGGAGGAACAAGGCTGGGGTGGGGTGGGTTGGGGGGCTCCGGGAACAGCCTCTGCGCATCTCTGGGTGTGAAAGCAGGACCCAGAACCTCCAATCAGATGCCGGAGCTGTTCTCCCCTCACAGGAGCCGCCTTTGTCTCCCCACAGACAAAACCAGCCGGGGGCACTGTGGCCCTGGGGACATGGGACAGAGGAGAATCTGTGCTTACCCTGTCCCCAGGGAGCTGGTGGCTGTGACCTGCTCTCTTGTTTCCTTGACACCTTTGCTGGATGCCTCTGGGAAGTTTTCCGTTCTTTTCTTGCTTCTACGTGGGGGGGGGGGTGGGGAGGAGAGCAGCCCCCCTCCACCCCCCGCTCTGTGAATGTGGCCTCCATTCCACCTGGATCCGGACTCTGGAATCTCCTCCCTGGCCTGCATTCTGAATCCAGGTCTCTGGGCTGTGTGAACAAGAGCGGGATGTGGAGAAGAAATTCCTCCTCCTTCAAGCCTTGGCCAGACCCACAGCACAGCCTGCTTGCCAGCTGGACTCCAGCTGACGAGGCGACGCAGAGGGAGGAAGATAGGGGTCCCAGGAGGGTGGCAGGGCTGGGACACAGGCCTGAGGGTCTGTGGAAGCCTGGACAGGGCGGGGACAAAGTGTCCCCAGAGAAGTGGTTGACCCTCCGAGGATGGTGGCCAGCTTTTTAAAAGCTCCATTGAGGAGGCCGAGGCGAGGAGCTGTGGGACTGCTGTCAGGCACCCACTTAGGGACTACAGAGAGGTTGGGTCTGATCGGACGCTCCTGTGATGGACCAGACCCTGCGCAGGCTCATCCCTATCTTCAGTTCCTTATGTCTGAGCATCTGCATCTGATCCATTCTGTGGAATCCTGCATCTCTGTCCTTGACGCTTGGGGGCCTTTAAGGAGAGATGGGGCTGGGGTGTGTTTGAGAACCTACTAGATGCAGTTTCTGGTGCTTTGAGTGCTTTGAGGAGAAAGAGATTGAAATCGAAAGCCCAACTTCTGGGTTAGGACCCTCTCCCTACCTCCATAAGTGTTGAACGTGGAAGTCTTGGGATCCTTGCTAAAGCTTTCTAGAAGTTTCTGGGGATGCTGTAGCCACTCTCTTTGGGGTTCTGGTCTCCTCTGGTGATGACAATGGAATGAGAACATGTAACTTCCCCTGAGGCACCAAACTCTCAAAGACACATTTCTGTGCCCTGTTGGGCCTGGCACAGGGGGCAGGATGTCATTGACTTTCAGGAGCTGAGACACAGGGTGTGAAGCTGTGTGGGGCATGGTGGGGTGTGGCGAGACCAGAGCTGGGGAGAAGTTCCAGGCAGGGACAGGCCTGGCCCCCTGGCCTCCTGGCCCCATCAGCCCCAGTCCCTTCCCTTCCTCTCTGGAGGGTCATTGGTTCAAGGACACCTCCTGCTGGCAGGTGGATGAAATGAAGGACTCTATCCCAAGCCTTTTTCATCAGGTTCTCCTTGTAGGGAAGGGCTGAATCTAGAAAGCACTTCCTTTTCTTTCTTCCCACCCTCTCTTCCTTCCTTCAGTTTAAAAGGACCAGTTGTTTCCTGAGGGCTGAAAAGTCTTAAGAATCCTCCTAACGGAGTTCCCATTGTGGCTCAGGGAGTTATTGAATCCATGTGGCTGCGGGTTTGATCCGTGGCCTCGCTCAGTGGGATACAGATCCGGCATTGCTGCAAGCTGTGGCATAGGTTGTGGATGTGGCTCAGATTTGGCGTGGATGTAGCTCAGATCTGGTGTGGCTGTGGCTGTGGTGTAGGCTTGCAGCTGCAGTTCTGATTTGACCCTTATTCTGGGAACTTTCATATGCAGCAGGTGTGGCCCTAAAAATAAATAAATAAACAAATAAATAATAATAAAGTGAATGACTCGCAGTTAAAAAAAAAAAGAATCCCCCAAGGAAGATTCCTCTCTTAGTCTAGGCAGGTCACCCCTCAGCCTGTCTGTCTTCTCTCAGTTTAGGACATTCAATCAGTGATTCTTTCTGATTAAACTTCCCTCCACTTGCTGTGGATTAAGCCCTCACATCTCACACTGCATCTACTTCCTCTGGCGCCAGGGTGGGGAGGCTGTGGAGGCTGCAGGCCCCCCAAAGAGGAGGAAACCCCCCCCCATTCCTTAGGCCTGGCACAGACTTCAGCAGTGCCAGGCACTTCGCTGGAGGTCATGGCCAAGAGCAAAGGCAGGGCCTGCTAGGGGCGGGCTCACCTGCTACCTTTCCACCTACTTCCCCGATGCCCCCCAGCTTTCCTCCAGAGCTTTTGTGGTAGTGTGTGTGTGTGTGTGTGTGTGTGTGTGTGTGTGTGTGTGTGTGTGGTGGGGCGGGGGGTGGGGAGGAGCGATGGGGTCCCCCTTGCTTGGGGACTGTTGGGAACTGAGAGTCCTAACATCTGCTCTCCTCCTGCCAACCTCCTCCAAAGCGCTGTACCCCTCTGCCTTGTCCCATGGTGAGGGGGTGACATGTGGGTGGGTCAGGGCCTGAGAAATCTGGGAGAGCTTGGAGGCAGGAGTGACCTGGCTGTTGGAAAGGAGACCCTCTCTGGAGCCCCCGCAGTGCTGTCTCTGTGTGCTTATCCTCCTCCGAGGATGGGGCCAGAGAGACAGTGTTGCCAGGACAAAACGGCCCTGAGATGACGTCCAGGGAACCCTGGGAGTGCAGGCGGTGGGGGGTGGGGGCGGGGTCCTGGCTGGCGCTCCCGCGCTCCCCGCTCCCCGTTGCTGTGGAAGAGGCCCTGGCAGGGTCCTGCTTGCATGCAGCCGCAGCTCTCCCACCCCCTTTCTTTCTAGGCTTGGCTGGCTGGCTCCCCTCCCAGTTTCTCTGCAGCGACAGAAGAGGGGCAAAGCTCACGGCTCCCTCTCCACCTCCCTGGAGTCGGTCTGTGGGTCTCCCTCTGCCTTTGTCTCTCTGGTTCCGTCTTTCCCCTTTTCTCCAGAGGCCAGCACCTCCTTCTGGCCTCCCTCTTCCTCCTGCTCCCTAGTTCCAGGGTCACAGTAGACTGATCCCAAACAATATTCCTGAGAGCTCCCCATCCACTGTGCCTATCCTCTGAGCACACAGCCAAGACATAAAAGGGTCCCCAGCCTCCAGTGGTGGCCCTGGGGCAGGATGCGATGAGACCTGGTGCACCCTGAACCCTGAGCGGGAGGTTCAGCTGTAGCTGTGGGTGGCCTGTCCCCAGCTCATCAATCTAAGCTGGTTCACCTCTGAGGCAGGGGCCCTTCTAACTTGTGGGGGCGTTTGGATGCTCAGAGAATTGGCTAGAGAGAGATTCTGGCAGAGTCGTTGGGGTGTGGCCAGGGTCAGAGGTTAGTGAGTTGGGACAGCCGGTCCAGGTTGTGTTCAGTGTCCTCACGTGGGTGCCAGACCTACGGATGTTTCTGCTTCAGTCAGGGAAGCAGGAGGCCTCCGTTTAAGTTAATCACATTAGGGCTCTGGGGAGCAATATGGGAATTGGAGTGAGGTCTGGAGGGACTCGGCACACACAGGCACACACACATGCACACTCACACACTCACTGCAGCTCGGAGCACAATGCTGCCGCCACCGCCGCCCAGGCTCCCACGGCCGCTGCGCCTTCCTCGCAGGTGGACGCCTGGCGCCTGGCACCGCCTCCGCTCCGTCCGCTCAGCCTCTTCTACGAACCTCTCCCCGAGCCTCCAAAGTGGCCGGGGTGCCTGTGCCCGCCCCCCAGCCCACCCGGGAGACCGGCAGGCCGAGGCTGTCACGCCGCCGAGGGGAGGAGAGAGGCAGCTGCTGGAGGAAGTCCCCGGGGGTGGAAGCGCCCTACAGCGCCAGCGCCTCCCGCAGGGGTTTCCGGGGGAGATGGAGCCACGTCGGGGCTGCTGCGCCGCGAGGCCCCCTTCAAGCTCCTCCCGCTAGAGGGGCCGGGACACTCGGGCTGCTCTTGCGGGGCTGAGCATCCGGGAGATCCCGTCTTCCTCCTCACCACCTCCCCGGAGCTGCTGGCCCGTCTCCCTCGACCCTCGCGCCCGAGGGGCTCACCCTTGGGGCCACCATGACTCGGCTGAGCTGGTGCTTCTCCTGCGTGATTCGATGGAGCAAGTACCTCTTCTCCTGCTTCCTGCCCCTGCGCTTCTGCCTCCGCAGACAGGTAAACCCACCTGGCACCTGCTCACCGGCTCCCCGACAGGCATGCTCCTCCCTCCCTTACCTAGGCGGTCGATTTATCACCCTCTCACCCTCAGGGACACCCATCTAGACCGCCGTCAGCCTGGCTGTCATCAGAGTTTGGGGAGTCCTGGGGAGCCCCCTCCTATGCACGGATTGACGAAGGGGAGTGGCGGCACAGCATCTCGGCTTTCGCTCAGAAGTCCAAAGGGTAGCGGGGGAGGTGGCGATCTGGGCACGCAGGAACATTTCTGGGGGCTTTAAGCAACCCTTCCAAGTTTCTGTGGGAAGGGAGGGCAAGTTCCTAGAAATGTCTCTCTCTCTGTCAGTGGGTTCAGAGGATTCAGAGTTAAGGCTGGGCTGGAAGGGAGTGAGATGGAAATGGGGCTAGTGGACGTCAGGAGGGCTTGCCTATCTATCTATTCAGGAGGATGGAGGGACCAGGAAAGAGGACACGGAAAGGGTGGGGGCTGGGATAGTAGCTGGGTTAGTGAGGGAGGAGGGGTTTGGTGGGACCTGCAGTGCTGTGGGTGGGCGTGTCATAGCTGAGCATCTTTCTCCCTGGGATCCTCCCAGAAAAGATCCTTGATGGTGCCTTCAGGGTGTGTGGGCTTGTGTGTGTTGGGGCGGAGGGGTAGGGTGGGGACATAGCTGGCCAGCAGAGTAGGGAACTGGAAAAACTGCCCTTAACCTTAAATCCTCCTTTGGAGGCACAGAGAATTCCAAGAGCATGACCTCAAGCCCCCCATTCCAGGGATCGGGGGTCTGGCTTCCTGGTCCACTCTCCACTCCTTAGGGGAACCAGAAAGCACCATTAAGATTAAGAGTGCCAGCTGCAGAGCCAGTCTGCTTGGTGTTGAATTCTGGCTCTACCATTTACTAGCTGTGGACCTTGGGCGAGTTACTTACTCAGCCTATGCCTTAGTTTTCAAACATGTAAAATGAGCATAATCAAAATACCTATATCATTGTGCTGTTGGGAGTAGTAAATGCTGGAGGACATTTGAAGTGGTTTCCAAGTGTTTGCTGCATAGTAGGTGCTCAATAAAATTTAGGAATCTTCTCTTTATTAGTGTGGTGCCTTTCATGGAGTTCCCACCGTGGCTCAGTGGTTAATGAATCTGACTAAGAGCCATGAGTTTGTGGGTTCGATCCCTGGCCTTGCTCAGTGGGTTAAGGATCTGGCGTTGCTGTGAGCTGTGGTGTAGGCTGCAGACGCAGCTCGGATCCCGCATTGCTGTGGCTCTGGCGTAGGCTTGGCAGCTACAGCTCCAATTAGACCCCTAGCCTGGGAACCTCCATGTGCTGTGGGTGCGGTCCTAGAAAAGGCAAAAAAAAAAAAAAAAAAATTTGAGTGGTGCCTTTCTTATAGTTGTGCCAGGGATCTTCCTCCTTTTGGACCTTAGGCAGGTCAGAGATGGGGTGTGGGGGGTGAAGGATTTCTCCCGGTATCCATTCTTTCCATCACATGGATAGGAAGCGTCCTCCCACTCCACGAGGAGCTTGAATGTTCAGCTCCTCCTCCCAGGTGCTGCCTCTGGGCCTCAGTTTCCCTCACTGCCACTCCGCAGTGGGGAAAGGTGCCAGCAGGCTCCTGCTCCGGTCACCCAAGGTGTGTGTTGAAATCTTCTAGCAAAACGCATTGTCTCCAGGGATTGGCTGGGAGGCAGGCGCTGCAGCTGTGGACCACGGGGCCAGAGCCCCATCCATTGCAGGCTCTGAGTTCAGATGCTCTGGAGTCCGGGTGTTCAGATTTGGGAAAAGGCAGCCTGCAGCAGGAATGGCCAGCCGAGACCAGGTCAGTTGGATCCCAGGCCATTCCTCCTCCTCATGTGCAGAGGTTGAGGATGACCTAACCCCTCCTGGGCTAGGGTTTGAGCTGGGGGTTGGGGGAGGGGCTGGATGATCAGCTGCAGTCAGCTTCCCTCCAGCCTTGGAGGGCCTAAGTCAGGCAGGAAATTAGGGCTGCGGAAGAGATCACGGGAAGTCGAACTCTGGGAAGGATTTTATTAAAAATTGTCGAGATTGGGTCCAGACACTGTCCCCACCCAGGGTGCTGGTGGAGGAGGATGGGTAGGGGTAGGGGGTGTGAGTGAGGCTTCGTCCTGGGTCAGCTGGGGAAACTGAGGCCCAGACAGGGCCTGGCTGGTCACTTTCCGTCTTAGGGAGGATTCTGATTTCTGGCCTCCACCTCATGTTGGAGGGGTGGTGGGCACGGGGGCAAGGGGCTAGTCCAGAGGGTACTTGCTGGGCATTGGGATGAATGCCCCACACTCCAGGCTGATGTGTCAAGTGCCAGGCTGGGTGAGTAGAGCATGCATGGGATTTCGTCCCCCACTCACCCCTTGGCTGCACCTCTTTTTCAGTGAACATCTTCCTCAGTAGTACATGAAGGCTCTGTTAGGGGGCTCCGGGCCCCTCCAGAACTCAAAGGCCAAGTGTATATGGGTCTGGCTAGCAGGGTAAGGTAGCACGGTTTATCTGAATGGAGTTCCTATGGCCAGAAGCGTCCAGGCCCTGTTCTCACCCAGATCTCAGGTCCTAGGGCTTGCTAGGACTCAGATTTTTCTCTTTTGGTTGGCTCTTCTATAGCCACTAGGGAGCCAGTCGGTCTCATCCTGATCCAGGGGGTTGCACTGTCCTTGGCTTCCCTCTATGTGTCCCCCTGCCCCCTGGCCCCTGCCCCAAGCCACACCTGAGCCTGGGAAGCTGACCTCCTTAGAGCTTCAGCCCTTGGATGAGGAGTGGGGAGGACAGCTTCCATGTCACCTCAACATGGGACCATGAGCCATTAGTCCCCAGATGACTGTATTGCTAGAGAGGCAGCAGGAAAATTCTACACTCCCACGAGATGTGGAATCAGACACCCTGGACTCCACTTGCACACATACTAGCTGCGTGATTCTGAGCAAGTTGCTGAGCCTCTTAGTGCCTCAGTTTCCGCATCTGTAAAATGAGAGCTGGAAGGAGGCTCAAGTGTGGTACCATGTTTAAGTGTCATTGATCTTTCTGGGGTGGGGGAGGGGGTGGAAGGCCGAGCCCGAGGGGGTAGAAGGGTACAGATGCCATAGCCAAGGGCTTTGGTGTCAGACTTCTGGGTCCTGTGCTGTTGGGATGTGCAGTTGGCCATGGTCGAGGAATCCCAGCACCAGCTCTGCACCTGCCTATTTGGTTGGAGGCCCCTGGGACCCGCAGGGAGGAAGGCTGTGGTGTGTGTACCCCTCCCCCCCCGCCCCTGTGAGGGCAGTGGGCTGCAGGCGTGAAAGCTGAGAGCAGGACTCTGGTCCTACAGTGACTGGACAGCAGGGTGCCTGGGGAAAAAATATGGGATCCAGGAGCCCAAGCTCTGTGACCTCAGGGTGGTCCCACCCCCTCCCTCCACTGCAGTGTTGTCACCCCTTAGACGAGGGGGCTGGTTTAGGTGAGTGGTGCCCCATAAGCCAGACCTTCCTGGCAGCCTTGTCTAATGTAAGCCAGCAGAATCATTTAAAGAAAGAAAAAGGAGTTCCGTCGTGGCGCAGGAGAAATGAATCTGACTAGGAACATGAGGTTGTGGGTTTGATCCCTGGCCTCACTCAGTGGGTTAAGGATCTGGCATTGCAGTGAACCGTGGTGTAGGCTGCAGATTCAGCTTGGACCTGGCATTGCTGTGGCTGTGGTGCAGGCTGGCAGCTGTAGATCCGATTGGACCCTTAGTCTGGGAACCTCCATATGCTGCAGGTGTGGCCCTAAAAAGCAAAAAAGAAAAAGAAAAAAAGAAAATATCAGTATTTAAAAATTTGCATTTTTTATAGTCTTATAAAATATTTTATAAGATAATATAGATTTGATAGTGTGGGCTCATGTCACTGACGCCACAGTGGCTGCTGCCAAGAGGTGGGGTCCCCTGTAGCTGGACCTGCCCTCTGCAGGTCCCAGTGGACTCCCAGGCTGCTCCCCTCATGTAACTTCTCTCGGGCCCTTGAAGGCTCTGTGGCCCCTGGGAAGGCTCCAGGTCTTTCCAGCTCTGATGTTCTGTGAGCTTCAGATTCTGTGACCAGTGGTGACAAAGGAAAGACTCGATACCACTTTAGGAGAAAGAATTTGATGGACAAGTGCGGAAGCATAGGAAGAATGGATTGGAGGGAGCTGGGCCTTGGCCTGGGACATCTGTGGCCTCACTGGAGGCGGAGCTGGCAGGGACCTTCGAGACATCAGCTTTGTCATTCCACATGTGAGGAAGCTGGGTGGGAGAGGGGTGGGCCAGGCTCAGGCTTATGAGGCCCCGTATGCTCTGTTCCTGTCCTCACTCACCCTTCCCTCTGCCTCAGCAAGGGCCACCTCCAGGCCCAGTGCCAGCCCCAGAGTCTGCAGTCCTGACTGTTTCTTCAACTGGTTGCTGAGCCAGGGGCAGTGGGCAGAGCAGGAAGGCTCTGCCTGCAGATGGGAGATCGGAGATCGAGATTGAGCGCCAGCCCCTGCAGTAACCGCCGGGGCAGTAGGTGGCGTGGTCCTGGGCGGGTGCGGCTGCTGAGGCTTCTGGGATCTCAGCTTAAAAAGCCCAGCCTGCCCACCAGCACGTACCTGATGTGAGACCCTGGTCCTGGCATGGGCTGGGGCTCTGAGGATGAGGAATACCGGTCTAGCCTCTGGACAGTCTGCATCCTGAGAGAGCTCAGAAGCGCAAAGGTGGCAGGAAGAGATGGTGCCGAAGATAGGTGGGTATGACAGGCATGTGCAAAGGTGCGAGCTATACCCTACACCCTTTCGAGGGGGCCAGAGTGGGCAAGGTGGAAGATTGAGCAAGGGGATAGCAGATGGTAAACATAGGAAAATATGTTAAGACCCATGGATTGGTAGGTTGGTTCACTGCTTCTTCAACCATGTCTGGCACCTGCTTGTGCCACGCTCTGGGGATACAACACACAGCACATGTCCTTGTCCAAGGACCTCTCCCCATGTGTGGGTTGGGCAGGGGGCCCCAGGCTGTGAAGGATGAATAATGGGTGACAAGTCTGAAACAGGGCCATTACATGCAGTTAGAGACAGCTTGGGTGGCAGGGTTGAACATTCCACAAAGAAGATGCTGGTTGGGTAGCAGGAAAGACTTCCTGACAGTGAGAGGTTAAGATCTGGGAGAGAGCCCCACAGTCTTGGAAAAGAGGGATGAGAGAATTCTGGGGGCAGGTTTCCTCTGAGGGGACCCCCAGCACTAGGGTTCTCCACTCCTGTTTCTAGTTCCAGCTGAGGGCACTGCCGAGGGAACCGGCCTGGGGGTTGCAGGGCCCCCTTGGACTGCGTGGGAGGCCAGACAAGTTGATGTCGCTGTGACTTGGTCTTTGGGCTTGTTGTTCAGCATTTCTGGGAAGCAGCAAGGTGATTTCTCAGAACTCCCAAGATAGCTGCCGGCAGGCTCATTTTCTAGTGACGCCAGGCGCAAAGGGCTGTGGGAGCAGGCAAGGGAGATGGGTGGTAGTGGCCACTGGGGTGTCAAGGCTGAGCTGGCTGAGTCCTTGAAGTTGTTGCGAGGCTGGCTGGGTGGGTGATGGTGGCTGGAGGCTGGGCTCAGGGGATCCCAAAGAGACCCCTTGAAAACCATTCTTCCTTAGGAGTTCCTGTTGTGGCTCAGAGCAATAATGAACCCAACTAGTATCCGTGAGGATGCAGGTTTGATCCCTGGCCTTGCTCAGTGGGTTAAGGATCCAGTGTTGCCTTGAGCTGCGGTGTAGGTCCCAGATGTAGCTTGGATCCTGCATTGCTGTGGCTGTGGTGTAGGCCAGCAATTGAAGCTCTGATTCAACCCCTAGCCTGGGAACTTCCATAGGCTGCGGGTGTGGCCCTAAAAAGCAAAAGAAAAGAAGAAAGAGAAAAAAAAAAAAAGAAAGAAAACCACTCTTCCTTGATTGCCCTACACTCCAGCCAGTGGAGAGAGGGAGGCTTTGCAGGAGTATCTGTCACTGGACATCCCCAGCCCTGGCTTCAGGGCCAACTTCATGTGGGACAATGGTCCATTTCAGTGCTGGCTAAACTGCCAATTAGCCATTTCAGTGCTGGCTGAACTGGCAGGCTTGGGAGGGGATATCCAGGGGGCATTGTGGTTCTAGAAAGGGATGTAGGGAAGGAACAGAACCTTTCATTGCCCCACAGCTCTGCAGAAGGACTTGGAGAGATGTGAGAAGGGACCCTGACTCCTCACTTTATTTCCTTCATCAGAACAAAGATTCTTCACTCAGTCACCTTGCTTCAGTGTCCTCCCCTGACTCCTCAGAACCATTCAGTAGTAGAGTCGCTTGTGCAGTGCACAACCTGCACAGCTGCACAGGGTAGCCTTTGCCCAGATGAAGTATGAATGTTTCCCTCTCATTCTAGGATTTCCCAAGTAGGTGTCCTGGCTGGACTGTGGGCTAGGAGCCAGCACACCTGGCTGGGCAGGTCCACTCGAGGGGAGAGGCTGGTTGTAGAGGCTGAACCCTGGGGTTGCACTGTGTGTGGTGCTGACAGGGGGTGGGGGTGGGGGGGGATAAGGTCATGCTCTTGGGTGAGCGAGGGAGAGGGGCGGGGGATATATTAACCTCGTTACATGTGGCCTGGGCCACGTACTACATGCGGGTTTGTGTGCATAGGAGCTCAAGCAAGAGGACTTTCTTGCCAAGTTGCTCAATCTAAGAAAACGGTCTCAGAGTGCCTACTCTGGGTGGGGCCCTGTCCTCGGCATTCTGTGTGTTTATGTGAGTTGGACTGTGTGTCCTGGTGTGTGTTTCTACAGAAGGGGGTGGGGCCGATCCCTCTTTCTCTCTCCCTCGGAAAGCTCCAAAAAATAGAGCGGGTGATTCATCAGCCCCACCCACCCTCACTTGGTCCAGCTGTGGCCAGAACTCAAAAGAGGAAAGTTTTGGGGGGAAGGTGGAGGGGGGAATGGAGACAATGAGGGCCCCGGGGCAGATTTTGCCAGATTCTCTTGCAGTGCACCCTGGGAAGACATTTGGAATCTGTACCCCTCTTCCTCCCGCCTCCCCCCAGATCGCAAACTCTTAGCCCTGGGCTAAGGTGTGGGGGGGAGGGGAGAGCTGGTTGGGGGGGCCCACTGTGCAGGGAGAAGTAGGCTTGTGGAATGGTGGGAGGTGAAGGCTGGGCTTTGGGAGGGGAGCAGGGGAGGCGGGGGGAGGAAGTGGGGAAATGCAAACCAAATGTTGGCCCAGGGCACAGGCAAGAAAAACAGACTCTCGCGGGAGCCTGGAGCGGGGCTCCTTTTAAGAAGGGCAGGAAGGGCTGGGACAGATGTTTGGAGAAAAGAAAGAAAGAAGGGGGAAAAAAAAGTAGGAAAGAAACTGGAACGCAGTCCACAGCCAAGAAGGCAGGGCTGTTCTCCGGCCTGGTTTCTCTTGAGGGAAGCGTGGCACGGGCGGGCTCTGAGCTTTGCGGAATGGGCACCAGGGCCAGACCTAGCTAAGGGTCTGCAAGTGAGTGTGTGTGTCGAGGGCAGGAGGGCAGTGTGTGTCCTCACAGATGGGACAGCACCCAGGAACCCCAGCACAGGCGGGCTGCGCCGTCCCAAGTCTGTCTGTCCATCCATCAATAGTCTGGGGTGGGGGTCTGCTGTAAGTAGAGTGGACTCCGGCCCTGGCAGGGTCAGAGCAAACCAGAAGGCAGGTGGAGGCTTGGTGGCTCCCAGGGGTTGTGTGTCTGGGGTTGGGGTGCAGGGTGGTGTCGGGGGGTGGCTTCTGGGGGGAGGGGCTGTCCCTTTGCTCTGCCTCCTTCCCACCCCTTGCAGAGCAGGGCTTCTGACCCCCCCCCCCAAAGCCACCAGTGGCGTTGGGAGGAGGGAGGAGACTGGAGGCTGGGACCAGGGGGTGGAGTGGGGGGAGGAGGAGGAGAAGGAGGGTGAGTTGGAGGCAGGCAGGCAGGGCGAGCGGCCGACAGATGCTAGCTGAGCCAGAGCAGCCGCCACAGACTCCGAGCTCCCTTCTGCCTGCTCTTTGGGAGCTGCGAGACCAGGGGGACCTTTTGCAGGGCCTGGGCGTGGCCCCGGGGACAAGACCCACCGAAGATGACGTGGATCTGTCTGTCCTGCATGCTCTGGGTAGGTCTGGTTGCGTTAGCTAGAAGTTCGGAACCCTGCCTCCCCAAGTTTGACCTTAGCCTTAGGCTGAGAGCCTGGGGCAGGGGGTGGGATGAGGGAAATATTGGTGCCGAAGGAGGGGCCCTCTTTGCCTCTGAGGCACAGAAGGAAAGACGGACCCGAGTAGCCCCTTAGCCTGCGTCCTTCCGCATTAACGAGGCCCAGGCCCTGGTTCTACTGGTCGGGGGGTCCCCCCTCCCCATTGCTCCCGTCCCCAGTTGAGTCCTGGAGCTCTAAGTAGAAGGAAGCCATCAAAAAGTCTGTTTCTTGGGGGAGTCTCTCCTATCTCCACTTCCACCCCCACCCTCACCCCCTATAGGGGTGCAAATTCCTCACCCCTCAGTTGCTCAGTGTGAGGAGGGGGCAGCGGTTGGCGCCTGGGGAACGTGGGGGATTGACCTAGAAGCTGTAATCTGGAAGAGCCGGGCTGGGCCTGGGGGGCTCTGCTGGGTTCCATCACTTTTCTCCCAATCTCAGCTTTTCCACGCTGCTGTCCCTCCCTCCACCACCCTCCTATCCTTACGAGGAGGAAGCCATGGGCTCCTCTTTCCCCTTTTGTGGCCACAGATTCGGGAAGGCGTGTGTTGGGGTGGGGTGCCTGAGGGCTGGGCAGGCAGGGCCCGGGGGCCGCATGGTGAGGGTTGAAAATCCTGAGGTGGGTCAGGGGCAGAGGCTCCTGGGAGAGAGGGGGCTGGGAGGGGGCTGGCTGCTGCAGGAGGGGAGGGGGCGGGGAGACCCCTTCCTCTGAGGGGCTCTGCCGCTGTCTGGGCTGGGCGAAGGCATGCCGGGGGGTCAGGAGGGCGAGGGAGTCATCCCTGGCTGAGGCGAATGCTGGTCTCAAAGAGAGTGAGGGCTGCTTTGGGGGAGGGGGCTTCAGGCCCAGGATCCAGATGTGGCCTTTCCTGCCCCTTTCTCTGTTCTGGCTGGTCCTGGGGACAGCCCTCCTCCTCCGCCTAGGCAAGCCCAGGCCAAGGACGGTGATGGGAGACCAGCCTTGGGCAGCCAGGTGTACTTGGGGCCAAGAAGGGCAGGGGGCTGGTATGAGGGGTGTTTGGGTGTCATGTGGGGCCTGGGTGCAGGCGTGGGTCTGAGTAATTGAGTGAAGGTGTCTGGAGCGTCCTGCACAGAGGATGCTTCAGGGGGTTGCCGGGCTGGTGCGGACATCTGTAAAATGGGAGCCTTGGCCAAGTTCATCTCTTTAGGCTCTGGAAGGCCTGTGGAGCGGGCTGAGGGTAGAGATGGGCAGGAAGGGAGCCCCCCAGTGGAAAGGATGGCAGGTAGGCTTCTAGGGGTGATGTGCTGCTGTGGATGGCGAGCCTCAGTTTCTGTGTGTGTGTGTGTGTGTGTGTGTGTGTGTGTGTGTCTGTGTGTGTGTAGGGGGTGCAGGGGAGGCCCCGGAAGGAAGCATGAATGCCCTGTCCCCGAGAGCTGGGAAAGGGGTCTGGGGACCAAGGGAGGTGTGGATGCTGCTGCATCTCTAAGGCCCTCCCACTGGTCCTTTTCCTGCCCTCTCTCCTAGTGCCTTCCCGCCCATCCATCCCCAGTTCTTGGGGGAAGTGGGGGCAGCCAAACAGCCACATTCCTGTGGGAATGGAAAGAGGCTGGTGGGAGTGGGCTGGGCAGAGGAGTGTTTTCTGTCCCTCCAGCTCTGGCTTGGATGCCCATCCCCAGGGGTGGGGGGTGGGGGCAAGCCTGGAGGAGTGCGAACTGGCCTGGGGGCACAGTCCTGGCCCTGACAAGCTTCTTGTCCCTCCAGCTGTCCGAGGCTGTTGTATCAGTAGCCTTCCCCCTTTTCAGGTGGGCTTCTATGGGCCTGGGGGATATGTTTGCAGCAGGGAGTGGAGGGCTAGCCGGCGCCAGTTACTGGGAGGGGGGCACAGAGATCCTGGAGACCTTGCTCAGGGGGCTGCTGCTCTGTGGGTGGGAGGTGTGTGGACTTTGGCACCACCCAGGGCTAGGCTCGGATCCTGATTCTGTCACTGATCAGGTGGGTAGACTTGGGTTTGGCAGTTCCGTTCTTGAACCTCGGTTTCCTGCTCTGCAAAGTGGGGAGAAAAGCACAGCCCTTGTCTGGCTGGGGTGAGGACAGAGACACCATTTGTCAAGAGACCAGGTACCCAGGTAATGCAGTAGGTACTCAGGAAATGCCGGTCCCTCCCCCACTCCGCGACCCCCTGCTTGGCTCACGGGATCCCCTCCATCCCCGCTGTGGGGAAGGATCTCCCGATGACGAATAGCTACAGTCCTGTCACCCCAGAGGTCATCTCTCTGTGGTGCATGGTTTTGACAAGCTCTAGGAAGAAAAAAATCACTTCATTAGCTAAGGAGCTTAGCTATATATGGTGCCTAATTTGATTTTCTCATCCAGGGCTCCCCGAGTATGGTTTATTGAGAAAATAATTACATGCCTATTAATTGAGGCTTTTTGGTGTTGCGCCGGCCCGTGGAGTTAGAGCTGCAGAGCCTTCCTTCGAGGGCGGCTCACTCCGTTCTCAGGAACTGGGAAGGGGCTTGTTAGGTGGGGCTGAAAGAGGCTGACTGGGGGCCAAGTACAGCGTTGGCCTGGCCTTGAGCAAGCCGTGTGGCCTCAGGCTCGTCATGACTTTTCTGGACCTCAGAGAAGGCTGGATGCTGTTCTCTGAGGCCACTTCCAGCTGCAGACAATGAAGCGTTCTCTTTTCTGGAGCTCATGTGCTTCCCAGCGCTAAGCACACATTTTTGTCAGAGGGTCTTTGTGAGCTCCCGGTTTCCTGGTGTGCAGTTCTTGACCTGTAGACCCCACTCTGACCCCTCTGGCCTGAACTCACTCTCTTTGGACTTTCGCTGGCCTCGGGGCGGGGGGCCATGCCCAAGGTGGGGGTGGGGGGACCCGACCGAGGGCTTGGGAGCTAAGCGGCAGCATGACCCTGACCAGGGTTTGAAAGAAAACACTCCTTTTGCCAAATTTTTCAAGATGACGTCTGAGGCAGAAAGTTGGGGAGAAATGCTGTTTTTTTGCAGTGCTCAGAGGAAGTGTGGCATGCTGGCCGAGAGCTTGGTGCCTGGGTTTCGTCCTGGCCCTGTCACAGGGGAGCTCTGTGACCTCAGGCAAGTAGCTGCATATCTCTGGTTCTCAGATGCCCCAGCTACCTCTTGGGGTGTTAAGTTTTAAATGAGCCAATAGGAGTTCCCATCTTGGAGCAGCGGAAATGAATCCGACTAGGAACCATGAGGTTGCGGGTTTGATCCCTGGCCTCGCTCAGTGGGTTAAGGATCTGGCGTGGCCGTGAGCTGTGGTGTAGGTCGGATCTGGTGTCACTGTGGCTCTGGTGTAGGCCGGCAGCAACAGCTCCGATTCAACCCCTAGCCCGGGAACCTCCACATGCCACGGGTGTGGCCCTAAAAAAACAAAAAGACAAAAAATAAAAAATAAAAATAAATGAGCCAATGCATTTAGAATAATATCTCTGTCTCAATAAGAGCTCTTTTTATATGATGGTGCGTTTTCAAGACCACGCAGCAAGTTGTCCGGACTAGGACCTCCTTCTCCTGCTCCCCCATCCAGGGTTTCCACTCTGGAAATATTTCAGGGCAGGGTAGATGGGGGTGTGGAGATGATGGAAGGCCCAGAACACACAGAGCCGTGCAGGCTCTCTGTGCCTTACCTGTGTCCAGCTCCTCGACTTATACCCTTTCATTTGAGCCTCACTGTGATTGTGTGAGGGGGCAAGGGCAGGGAGGGCTGATGCCAGGTTCCGGCCAAGGTGAAGGCAACCCACAGAGGGGGTGTGGCCTGCCCAAGGGGCCACGTGGCCACCGGGTTCTGGGCTCCTGAAAAGAGGAAGGGTACGGGCCGGGGGCTTTGTAGCTCTGGGTCGAGAGGTTGGGGGTGAGCAGCCCAGGGATAGGAATGGTGTCGGGGAAGCACTGTCACGGAGAAACTGTCCGGTCATTTGGCCGTCTAAGTGCCCACCCACCCGTGTTCCCCTGCATCCACCTCACAAGTGATTATGGGCTCAGACTTGCTTCAAGAAGCTTATAGATACTGTGCAAATGATTATAATAAGATGAGGGTTACCAAGAGCAAAACTGTGGGGACATGTGAGGAGGGACCTAGCCCAGCTTGGAGGAGAAGGGACATGCGGGGAAAGACTTCTCAGAAGGAAAACTTTTTTTTTTTTTTTTTTAATGCTGTCCCCGCGGCATATGGAGGTTCCCAGGCTAGGGGTCAAATGGAGCTGTAGCCACTGGTCTGCACCACAGCCACAGCAATGCGGTATCCAAGCTGCATCTGAGACCTACACCACAGCTCATGGCAATGCCGGATCCTTAACCCACTGAGCAAGGCCAGGGATCGAACCCGTGTCCTCATGGCTGCTAGTCAGATTTGTTTCCGCTGAGCCATGACAGGAACTCCAGGAGGTCAACTTTAAAGTAGATCCGCAGATGAAGCTGAGACCTCAGAACTCCAAGTGCAGGAAGCAAGAATAGTTGAGAAAGGAGTTCCCTGAGGGCTCAGCGGGTTAAGGATCCAGCATGTCACTGCTGTGGCATGGGTTCGATCTGTGGCCAGGGAACTTCATATGCCATGGGTGCACCCTCCCAAAAAAGGAAGAGTTGAGGGTGAGAGGATGGGGTGCACTGGCCAGTAGACGGCCTTTGAACAGAGCAATCATGATGATGTAACCGCCAGGGCTCCCCCAGGACACAGACGGCAGCTGCTGACACACCCTGGGGATGATGCTTGTGCTGTGGTCGGGGACTTGGGGACCTTGTCTCAGAAAGATCTGGATTTGAATCTTCGTTCCATCCTGCCCTCCCTGTGTCTCCCAGAGCACGTTCCTCAGCCTCATCATGGGATGTTGCGATGATTCAGTGACGAATCTGTGCCAGCCTTTCCCAGAGGCACAAGGCCCATTGCTGGGGGCTCAGACTACGTGTACCTCTGTGCCCTTCCACTCTGAGAGGTGACTTCAAGACGGTGACTTTCCGCTTCATAAGGGGACCTGGGACTGGATGTGCAGAGATGTTGGGATGTGGTTTATGAAGGAGCCGAGGGGAGAGAGGGAGAGAGAGGAGGGCTGATGGAGAGAGAAGATCCAGCTCAGGAAGCTGAGGGCTACTGGGGAGAATCCTGGGCTTTCCAGGGCCCAAGGGGTTCTCTGTGACATGAGGGGCTCAGTTAAAGCCACTCTCTGCATCCTCCCTCCCGCGGAGTCCAGGGCTACTCCTCAGCCAGGTGATGCCAGCGCCTGGTGTCTGTGGCGAGTGAATGGGGCGAGCCTGAGGTTCTGTCCACTGAAGGCAGGACAGTGGGTGGACGCAATTACACTGGAGGGAACCAAGGTCAGGAGGCCACTCCTTCTGACTTGTTTTAGGCTCACGCGCTTCTGGACACAGGGGACACGGAGCAAAAGCAGAAATACGTGCAGATGTGGGTGCACGGGACTGGCCTGCACGCACAAGCATCACACAGTCAGAGGCACGTCTAGGGAGTGCTTACTATGTGCCAGGTTCTGTTCCAGCAGCTTTTCAGGCATTGTCTCCTTTGATCCTCACAAACTAGGAGCAGTTGCCATGATTAGCCCTCTTAACAGATTAGTAAAGTGAAGTAACTTGCCTGGAGTCACCTTGCTAACAAGAGGGGGAGCAGGGACCAGTCAGATTGCAGTGCCTTGTGACAGAGCATCAAACACGAGAAACTGAGGAAAGAAAGGGCTGCCGGGTGGTGCTTAGCTGAATTGAATCATGTGGAAATGACCAGACAAATCCAGACACTAAGGCCCATTCTGCGAAATACCCCAGACTCTTCAAAAAAGTCAGTGTCATAAAAGAAACCAGGGAGTTCCCATTGTGGTGCAGTGGGTTAAGAATATGACCGCTGCTGAGGTGTGGGTTCAATTCCTGGCCCAGCGCAGTGGGTTAAAGGACCTGGTGTTGCCACAGCTGCGGCTTGGATTCAATCCCTGGCCCAGGAGCTTGCATATGCTGTGCATGTGGCCATAAAAAAATAAAAATTATAAATAAAATGAAATGAAAAGGTGGAGTCATGTGTCCACATGAACGGCGAGGAAAGAAAGCCAGCAGCTAAATGTAGTGCAGGATCTTGATCGGCTCATGAATCCAAAAAACCAGAAAGAATAAAAAACAAATACAAAGCCAGTTCCAATGTGTTATTGTGGCAAAAGGGGAAATTAGAACATGTGCTGAATATTAGATAATGGTATTCTATCCATGTCGAATTTCCCGAGGGTATAATTATATTGGGCTGAGGTAGGGGACAGAGACAGAGGAAGAGCTCAGGCGAAAGCGGCAAAATGTTAACAACTGGTGAATTGAGGGCAAGGGTATATGCCTCTTCTTCTTTCCTGGAGCTTTGAAACTTTTTACAATGAAAAAAGAAGACAGGGATGGGGAGATGGACTTTTTTTTTTTGACCATGCCTGCAGCATGCAGAAGTTCCTGGGCCAGGGATCAAACCCACACCACAGCAGCAACCCAAGCCACTGTAGTGATAACGCCAGGTCCTTAATCCATTGAGCCACAAGAGAACTCCCAGGAGACTGATTGTGACAGAGGCTGGAGAAGAGTATCTGGGAAAATCTCCCTGAGGCCTTCAAGGATGCCTCGAAGCTTGACCAGCTACAGGGAGCAAGGGCATTCTGGGAAGAGGGAACAGCAGATAGAGGCTCAGAGGTGGATGCAGGCAGGGAGTTGGGGAGTTGGGGGTGGGGACTGAGACAGCCGGGTGTGTGGGATATGGACCAAGGCTGCTTCCTTGCTGACTCAAGGGAGTGTAGGTTTTATCTTGGATGCGTGGGAAGGCATGGAAGCAGTTTGGAGTGAGTGGGCTTGTCAGTGACCCCATAGAGCTGTGTTCCTTAGAAGCTGCATGGGGAGGAGGGGCAGGTGGGGCAGGAGGCTGTGGCAACAGCCCAGGCAGAAGTGACAGGGCACAGGAGGGCCGAGAGAGTATTTAGGAAGCAAAATTTACAGAGGCTGGCAACTGGTTGGATTGGAGGGCGGAGGGCCAGGAGGAGCCGAAGGTGACTCAGAGTTTTCCACCCGGGGTGACCAAGAATTCGGTCAGGACATTTGCTGGCTAGGAGATGGGGGGTGGTAAGGAACTCGGGTGAATATGTGAGGGTGAGGTGGGGGTGGCGGGAGTTCACATCTGAGGCGCTGGGTTGGCGGGCGGGGGGGGGGGCACTCCCAGAGCCAGTCTGCAGCTCAACCGGCCATCCCAGTCTTCTGCTTAGAAATGACCGTTGATGCCCTCCAGGTCCTGGCATCCCAATCCGAGGTGATGAGACCTGGAGGGGTGGATGGCTGGGAGGCAGGGAAGGGACCGAATGACTTCCAGGTCTATCCTAGGCCTGCTTATTTTATTTATTTATTTATTTTAGGGCTACATCTTAGGCATATGGAAGTTCCCAGGCTAGGGGTCCAACTGGAGCTAGAGTTACTGGTCTATATCACAGGCCACAACAATGTGGGATCTGAGCTGTGTCTGTAACCTAAACCATAGCTCACGGCAATGCCGGATCCTTAACCCACTGAGCGGGGCCAGGGTTCGAACCCATGTCCTCATGGATGCTGGTTGGGTTTGTTACCGGCTGAGCCACAACAGGCCTGCTTTTTGGTGACTCTCATCATCCAGGGCTCCTAGTGTTGGTCCCAGGGAGCTGAGTGGGCTGGGGAAGTGTCTCGGGGAGGGGGCAGGAGCTCGTGAACTGGAGGACCCCCAGGGTTAGTGGTTCCCTTCCATCACCACTCCCACCCCACTGCGCTCTGCCCCACGGGGCAGGGAGGAACCAGCAAACAGCCATTCCCACCCCAAGGCCAAAGACTCTCGCCAAGTCTGCCCAAGCCAAAAGTGCCACACCCCTCTGACAGACAGCTTGGCTGAAGGGAGGCTGGGAGGACAGATCCCCAGGAAGGCCAGGAAAGCCCTCGGATGCTGAGTGTGCTTGTCACAGGGGTAGGGTTCTGGGCTCCGAGGGTGGGGAAGAATGACTTCCGGCTGGGACCCCTTTCCTTTTCTGGGCTCTGACTCTCAAGGAAGGTGGCTGTTGGAAAGACCAGGCGGCTCCTCCTGGGGCCAAGCCTCGCTGCCCCGAGGTTCCCCCAGGTCCGTTAGGAGCTCATCCAGCAAGGGAGGGCCGGGTGTGCTTTGGGAGGCTGTCTGCCACTTGTCAGGGAAAATGATGATCATTGTCATAACAGGCCGTTACCCTTGAGCTTGGTGCTTATGGGCTGTTCACGTCCTCTGCCTGTGCCTGCAGGGCAGGGTGGGTACTAGACTCTCGTGTATCTTCTTCCTCTGGATTTTGATGTGCGATGGTTGGGATGTTCTTGTTTCCCTTTGAATCGAATCACGTGTCCTGGCAGCTTCTACCCAGGGTTTTGTTTCGCCATCAGTAACTTCACAGATTGTGTCTGACTGCTTCTTACAGTGACGGCTCCTTCAGCTATTTGCTTTTTTTTAGGGCTGCACCTGTGGCATGTGGAGATTCCCAGGCCAGGGGTCAAATCAGAGCTGTAGCCGCTGGTCTACACCACAGCCACAGCAACACCAGATCCGAGCCTCGTCTGCAACGTACACCACAGCTCATGGCAATGCCGGATCCTTAACCCACTGAGCAAGGCCAAGGATGGAACCCGCAACCTCATGTTTCCTAGTTGGATTCGTTTCTGATGTGCCATCATGGGAACTCCTCCTTCAGCTCTTTGAAGGTCAGAGGCTACCCACCCTAGACTTCCTCCTCCATCATTCTGGGAAAACTTCAGACCTCTGTGGGTGATGCTTTTCTTTTTTTAAATTTATTTTTTCCTTTTGAGGGCGGCATCCATGGCATATGGAGGTTCCCAGACTAGGGGTCAAATCAGAGCTACAGCTGCCAGCCTACACCACAGCCACAGCAACACCAGATCCCAGCCAAGCTGTGTGTGACGTACACCATAGCTCACAGCAACACTGGGTCCTTAACCCACTGAGCGAGGCTAGGGATCGAACCCACATCCTCATGGATGCTATTCGGGTTCATTACCTGCTGAGCCACAACGGGAACTCCAGTGATGCTTTCACCAAGATTACCAGCCATCCCAGAGTGGAGCCGGGAAGCCAAGGTTGGCAGAGTCAAGGTCACAATCTGGAGTCACTTGTCTGGGCGTGGCCCAGCTGGTCTCCTGGCTCCCACTGGGGTTCTCTCGCCTCTTATGCAGGAGTGATGTCTCATGAGACATCCGTCTCTCTGTAACCATCAGCATGTCCCACCCCAGATCCTACAGTCCCTTCATCTCAAAGTGGCCCATTATTTCCCCTGCACTGGGTACACACAGACGGTCTTGTCCAAACCCCTATTTCCATCTGGGGACTGAGGCCCAAAGAAGCCCACTAATGTTCTCAAGGCTACCATCCTAGAAAGCTGGTCTCTAGACTCCTATCCCAGTGCTCCCTGAGCCAGAGGGCCAGGACAGAGTGGGGGAGGGGCAGGAGTGCGCTGGGCCATCACCCAGGGGCTGTGATCGAGGCCAGAGGAGGTGTCTGAACCCTGTTCTGTTGTCCAAGCCCATGCGGGGGGCGGGGGGGGGGAGGTTTTGTAAAGTTGACTTGATGGGGGTGGCCAGGCAGGGCAGGCAAGCCCAGGGCCCAGCGGTGAGGCCTAGGTGTTTGCTTGGCATCCGGGAAGTCTCCGCCCACTGCCTGTCTGTTTGTTGGACAGCCTGGACCCTCTCTGGGGAGATTCCATGGCCAGCAATGCTGTAAGGAGGCCTCTTTCCCTAGGCTTTGGGAGAAGGGCTGGATGTGGGGTGTAGGCAGAGAAGAGCATAAGCTGGAATGGCGAGCTCTGCCGACGTAGTGGGGTAGGAGAGGCAGGCTTTGCAGGACAGGGTTGGCCCGAGATAATTGGGCTTTAAGGCTTCCTGCCTTAAAAATTCAACCCCAAGTCCCCTCCCGGCTCGTCCTCCCATCCTAGGCTGGGATACTGAAGCTGACGTGGTGCTGCGTCCCCACTCTGGCAATGTCTGTGACAGAGATCATTCAGAAGGCTCCAGCCAGGGACTGAGACGGGGAAACGGGGGAGGTGAGTCCCCAGAGTGGAGGGGACCTCCTTGTGGGATGGGGGACACAGAATCAAGTCTAGAACTGGGTAGTTCCGGGTCCCCACCCTCATCCCAACCCCAGCTGAAGCTGGAAGCATTGCTCTAAGAAGGAAATCTCTGGAATCCGGGAACCTGGGCCCTGCTGCCTGGACAAGCCACCAGAGGGCGCTGCTGAGCTCCTGCACCCCTCTCCTCGCTCCACCCCTCTCTGCTCTGGGCTTTATCTCTCTGAATTTGGAGACAAACCAAAACTTCAGAAAAGTTGCAAATGCAGTGCAAAGGACTTTTTTTTCCCCCCCCCGAGCTCTGAGAGTAAGTTGCTGACACATTGCCCTACCACCCCGAAATACTTTCCTATTTTCCTGCAAGAACATTTCCTACCTAACCCAGCAGGTCAGGCAATTGACACTGATGCGTGACTACCTTCTCATCCTCAGACCCCACAAAAGTTTGGCCAGTTGTCCCAGTGACGTCCTTTAGGGGCATGGAAAGAATCCAGTTCAGAATCAGCTGAGGCATGTGGTTGTCATGTCTCTTTGGTGTCCTTCATTCTGGAAATTTCCTCAGCCTTTCCCTGACTTCTGTGACCTTGTCACTTTGGAAGATTATATAAAGCCATTTAGTTGGTAGACTGTCCCTCCACTGGGGTTGGTCTGATGTTTCCTCATGATTAGATTCAGCTTGTGTCTCTTTGGCAGGAGAATCGCAAAAGCGATGCCCTATTCTCAGTCCGCCCCCCTCTTCCACCCATGCGCGGGATCTCCATTCCTCCCATTACTGGTGACGTTACTTTGATCATTTGATTAAGCTGAATCTGCCAGGAAAAGTGACTTTTTCTCCCTTTGTGATTTATAAGCATGATGTAGGGAGGCGATTCGAGACTCGTAAATACCCCCATCGTCATCAGATTTTCAATGTATTCACTTATTTCGAATCATCAGTATGGGCTCATTCAAGCCATTACTGTCATTAGGTATTTTGATGCTCAGATCTTCCCAGACCTGAGGGGCCCCTTCCAGCTGGCTCCTGTGTCCTTTTGTCTGTCTGTCCCCCTTTGATTTTCTGGTTCCCTTTATAGTCTCTGTGCGTTTCTATCTAATCTCTCTCATCCTCTCTTTGTGCTTGGTCGTCTCTGTCTTTGTCTCTGCCTTTATCTTCTTTTGTCCTCTTTGTCTGGCCAGTGCTTTTCTCTGTTACATTTTGTCTTTCTCACTCTTGTCTCTCTGTCTCTGACACCGTCTTTCTGCCTCTCTCTTTGCCTCTCTGTCTTGCTGGCTTTCTGTCTCTTTCCTTTCGCCTGTTTTTCTCCTTGTGTCTCTCTTGGCTCAGTCTCTCTTGCCCAGGACTCACCACTACGGGGTCTTTAGCTGGGAAACCTGGACATGCTGGGTTTGTGGGACACTGCCTCCCATCTTCTGAAGCAGAGCTGGGAGACTGGGAGCAGGGTGCAAGGTGGGAGGACTTGCAGGAGACCCCTCTGCCTAGAACGGCGGGGTCTGCAATTGTGTCGGGACAGGTCCGTCTATGCACAGAGGGCATCAGAAACCTCTGTGCCTTGGGGGGTGGGGGGCTGGAGGGAAGCGCCAATGTCTGTGTTCTGCTGGCCCCTGTTGTTGAATCAGGTTAGACTCCAGGGGGAGGTTGGTGCCTTGGGGAGAAATGGTACCTGTGCGCCCCCCCGCCCCCCACCACGTAAGTGACTCCCTGGAGAGGCAACAGGAAGAGCTTTTGCGCCTGGGCTGGGGGCTGTCGGGGGGCGGGGGGAGAGTGATCCTAAGCAGCATGGCTGCAGGACTTTGTGGCTTTAGGGTGTGTTCCCATGTGTGGTTGCAACGGATGTGGGGCCCAACCTTGCACTGTCTGTGGGGGCGAAGCTGAAGCCTGTGGTAGCAGTGGGTGGCAGCTGATGGAGAACTTGAGGCAAGCCAGATGCAGGGAAGGCCTGCACTGCAGCTGGCCTCTCATCCCATGTGTGTGGGGGTGGTTTTAAAAAGCATATCTAGGGAGTTCCCATTGTGGCTCAGTGGTTAAGAACCTAACTAGTATATGTGAGGATGCAGGTTCAATCCCTGGCCTCACTCAGTGGGTTAAGGATCTGGTGTTGCCATGAGCTGTGGCTCAGATCTAATGATGCTGTGGCTGCAGTGTAGGCTGGCAGCTGTAGCTCTGATTGGAGCCCTAGCCTGGGAACTTCCATGTGCCAAGGGTGCAGCCCTAAAAAGAAAATAAATAAATATAAAAAAGACACCCCAGAAGGGCCCGCGGTCCGAGATGTTGGGGTTCCCGTTGTTGTCTGACCTGCCGTGGTCATTTCCCTGGTCACCTCTCCCAGAAGTGGGCTCAGGGCCTTTCACAGCGGAAGGGGCTCTGGCTTCTCCTTTCCTGCAGTGCTTTCCCGTATCTTCCTTGGCCCCCTGGTCCTTTCCCCGGGAGCCCGGCCCTCTGCCCTGGCCTGACTACTGTGCCTCTCCTCCCACAGCCAGAGGATCTGGAGGCCCCCAAGACTCACCACTTCAAAGTGAAGACCTTCAAGAAGGTGAAACCCTGTGGGATCTGTCGACAGGTCATCACCCGGGAGGGCTGCACCTGCAAAGGTGAGTAGGTGCTTGGGCCCCGGGGGATGGGGGAGGGGGTGCATCTTCACGGTCTTGAGATGGTCTGGGGCCCCAGGTTGGACTGTCCCCGGGGTCCTGACTTGGTGCCTGGTGCTCATCTGGGAGGGGATGCTGAAAGTGTGGGTATGAATGGATAGCACATGGCAGGTGATGGGTGGCTTGGAAATGGCTTGTAGCTTATGTGTAGATGACATGAAGAGAGCACGGAGATAGTACACAGATGGCATGTGAATGGCATGAGGCAGGCGTGTGGATGGTATGTGGCAGCAGGTGGAAGGTGTGTGGTTAGTGTGGCTTGTGTGTGAGGGGCTGTGGTTGGCCTGTGGATGGTGTGTGGTTGGTACGTGGAGGGCATGTGGGAGGTGTGTGGGTGGCATGTGCCTGGCACTGGGAGTACTTCAAAGATGCCAAGCCACAGTCCTCCCCTTGTGGCAGCTTAGGGGGTGTTTAAGGGGCCCCCATTCAGCCCCAGGGGAGGGCCTGCTGGCTGTCAGGCTTTTGCAATCACGCTTCTCACGTGCTCCTGGAATGGCCTGGGCTTGGCTGTCCCTGTGGCCGGAGGAGTTGGTATCTTGGCCCAGGTCATACAGTGAAATCAGCAGGAGGCCTCTGTGCCCAGTCTCAGGGACCGACCCCACCACCCAATCAGTTGCCCCACCAGCCAGATGCCTCCCCCTCTCTCTCACCCCTCCTCCTGTTATTGCCAGCTCCCTCCCCACCCCTACAGCTTCTCTGCAGCCAATGCATCTCTCACCTGTACATGCCTCACCTGTACCTGTCTTACCTGTACATCTCTCACCTGTACTGCCTCTCGCATCCTGACCCGCCCTCTCGGTCTATCTCCATATCAGCTTCTGGGGGGCCTTGGTGTCAGTTCCCTGGGTAGAGCCTTGGATCCCTCCCAACACACACTCAAGACAAAGCACAGACTCCTTCCTGTGGCTGCACAGGCGCGTGGATCCACCTCTTGCCGGCTCTTGGACCCATCCCCCTGGCCCCAAGCCCATGGTGAAACCTTTCGTACTTCCCAATATGCCAAGTATACCAAACATGCCAAAGGGCCCACTCTTTCTTGCCTGGAGCTTTGCTCACGTGCTTCTCCCACCTGGATTCTCTTCTCTTCCTTCCCTCTGAGCACAGGTCCTGGCGGGGCAGGGAAAATGGGCATCAGAGCCCAGGGATCGATGATTAAAGCACTTCGTATTAAAGCCCTCACACTCACTCTCATGCAGTGCTCTCAGCATCTGGGGGGCGCTGATGTCATCCTTGTTTTACGGATGAGGAAACTGAGGCTCAGACTAGTTAAGTCTCTTGCCAAGGCACACAGCCGGCTGGGTGGGGGGTGGGGTTTCCAATGCGTGTTCTCTGGGGGAGGGAGGGCTTCTTAGATGGGGAGTTTCAGCTGGTATTGGAGGTTGAAATGGGTGGATGGAAGTGTGTGAGTGTGTGGGTGTGTATTTGTGGGGGACATTCCAGGCAAGGCCTGCTGTGGGCTGAGGGCAGAAGTTTGTGGTCCTTAACTGCAGGGCTCTGACACGGAGTTTAGAGGAAAAAAAAAACAGGAACTTTTTGCAATACCAAAAGTAGCCACATGGTGACACCCTCCTCCCAAGAGGTCTGGCTGGGATGGGTGGTGGTTTACAGAGAAGCCAGGGAGGCACTGCTTGGGGCGGGGTTTTGCATTTTGCTTGCCTCACTGCCTCCATCCCACCCTATCCCTTGAACCTGCTCAAGTTAGCCCCTGACCCATCCCGCAGTTCCTTCCCTCAGCCCAGTGACCCCCCAGTGCTTCTCCGTCAGGAGGCAGCACAGGGCTGAGGGTAGAAAAAATCATAGCACACTCACTGGGTAACCTTGGACATCTCTGGCCACACATTTTGTGACAGCCTATGGTCCTGGGTTCCCCAGATGATCTGGCTTGAGGACCCAGGTTGAGGAAGAGATTTGACTCTATATGAATAGAAGGCTCCCAAAGTGAGCAGAGATGGCTCTGGTCTCACCTGGTTCAGAGCCTGGCCCTGCTGGTGTGAACCAGAGTGGAGGCCGGATGGCCAGTGGGCAGCCAGGCTGGTTTGGCAGCTCCAGGTGAGTTAGTGGGAAGAGGGAAGAAGGCCAGGACCACTCTCCAAAACACCATCAGCTGTCAGGTCTGGGCCATGGAAGGACAGGGGCCCCCAGCCCTGCAAGGGAAGATGGAAGGTTCCCATTTTGACAGGCCGCAAGGATACCCCCAGCAAGAGGTGTGGGGCCACCAGGCCTGGGGGCAGGGTTGAGGTCACTGGGCTTATTGGCAGGAGATGCAGGAGAGGGACAGCTCTCTGTGCTCTGGAACCAGGAGGTTGTGATGGCTTGAGATGAACAGACTCTCTGCCTCCCTCCCTCCATCCACCCATCTATCCACCCATCCTCCATCCATCCAGGGCCACCAGATATGGTTGTGCAGATTGTTCGCTGGCTGAGGAGGCACATTGGCCAAGCCCAACCCAAAGGGTTTGCCGTGTTCTCTGGGTCCTCTTCCAGTCTTCCAATCTTGGGCTGCAGCATGGTGACCCTCTGGATTTGTGGCTGGGGGTTCTGGGTCGAAGGTCAAGGCCTTGCATTCACAGCCTCCATGAGGCTTGCAAAGTTGAGGGAACTTTTGCTGCAGGCAAGGGCAGTGAGGACACCTCCCCAGATCTAGAGAGACTGGGGCATTTGTCTGGTTCCCATTGGCTGCCCTGCTCCCCAGCCCCCACCCCCCTGCATTTCACTGTTTAATGGACGATGGCTGAAGGGGGTGGGGTGGGAGATGGGGTGGGGAGGGAGTCAAGGTCCCTGGGATCTAGTCCCGGTTCTGGGAGACTCAAGGGAGAATGAAGCACACAAAAAGCTAAGGTGGGTGGACACGCGGGCTTAAACATGACAGATGCACAGGCAAAGAGGTGGCCGTGGAATCACGGCCAGTCTTCTACTGTGCTAACTCCTGTGTACCGCGGGGTTAACGATAAAGCTGTCCTCTCTCTCAGGGGCTGATTCTGAGGAGCGCCGAGCTTCTGTGGGTGGCTGTGAAATGAGCATGAGTGTCAGGACTAAGGCTCCCTGTGGGGAGACAGATGGATGAGACAGTGGGCAGAGAAGAGGCCTGGGGGCCAGGCCTGTGTTTCCAGCCCTGCTACTCACAGGCCAGGTGACCTCCGATAAATTACTTCACTGCTTGGGCCTCAGTTTCCTCATCTATAGATCAAGGTTGGACCGAGTATGTCCACTGAGGCCCAGACCATGGGAGGGCCTGAAGAATTCCCTGTTGGTGTCTGTAGAGTCTGGATAACTCTGCCAGTGCAGGCTGCCAGCCCACCCTGCATGCACACATGCACACATCTATGGCCATGAACCAAGCCCCTCTGGGCTAGAGGCTGTGCCCAGAACTGTTGCTGAGACCCAGCCCCCGACCTAGAAGACAGACATGCCATCAGACAATCCCAGAGCCTGGTGGCAAAGCTGACCCAGAGGTGTGTGTGAAAGGCTGTCTCTGACGCAGCTGAGATTTTTCCTGTCAGGCTTTAATAGGGAATTCATATATAGACTGGGTTTTGAGGGATGTGTAGGAGTTTCTCAGATCAAACTGTAGGTATCCCACAGGTCCCTAGGGGCAGTGCACTAGGAAGTCTAGGGCCTTGTCCAAGGGCCCTAGCCTCCTGCCATCCTGAAACCCAAGGAAAGAGACCAGAATGCCAGCTCAAGAGCCCCAGGGCTGCCATCTGGGCTTGGATTGGGGCCCAGACTTAGAGTCCTCCCCTTCCCATTGTCTCTGGTCAGCCTGAAAGGTGGGTCCCCTTCAGTCTCCCCAGTGTGGGATGCACCTGGGAAAGATGATTTTGTCCTTAATGGTACGAGCCTACCCAGAAGCCCTCACCAGCTGGATTTGGGGAAACCTTGTTTCAGGGAGCTCTTTCCTCTTTACTGGGGGTCCCAGCTTCTACCCTGTGTCTGAGGACCTCCTTAGAGTCATTGGAAGCAGCCTAGCAGGGTGGGAAGACCCTGGGTTCTCGTCCTGGCTTGTCCCTGCCTGGCTGTGTGACCTTGGGTGAGACACTTAACCTCTCTGGGCCTAGCTTGCTGGTTCTCTAAATGAGGGCTTGGACTAGATCAGAGGTTCTAAACTGTGTTCCAAAGGATCTGTAAGCTTCCTTAGGGGCCTGAGAGGGTAGGCAAAAGGGAGAAATCCAAAGGCAGGCTTAAGGTCTTGGGGCCCTGGAATCCCCCACATATTAATCAGAACAGCTCTCGTTTTAGGAGTTAAATATACCAGGAGACAGGATGGTGTGGTGGACTTGCACTTGGCTCAGATGTCCTAGATTCAAATCTCAGCTCTTCTTAGAGAGAACTTCGGCAGATTGCTTCACCTCTCTGGGCCTCAGCTACCTCACCTTTAAAATGGAACATGCAGGAGTTCCCGTTGTGGCTCAGTGGGCTAAGAACCTGACAAAGTGTCCATGAGGGTGTGGGTTTGACACTTTACTCAGTGGGTTAAGGATCCAGCATTACTGTAGGCTGCTGTGTAGGTCACAGGTGTGGCTCAGATCTGGCATTGCTGTGGTTGTGGTGTAGGCCGGCAGCTGCAGCTCCAATTTGACCCCCAGCCTGGGAACTTCCATATGCTGCAGGTGGAGCTGTAAAAATAAATGAAATAAAATAAAATACAATAACACACTCAGCAAACCTTCCTCCTCAGGTTACTGTGGGGATTACCTGAGACAATACACATGAAGTGCTCAGAACAGATGCTGGCACACAGTAAGCATTCAGTAAATGCCAATCATTGAGATTCCACCGAAGAGTCTATCTGCTTCAAGAATTTGGCTGCAAAAACAAAAGCTCAAGAACCACTGAATGGGATGCTCTAGAAGGTTTCTTCTTCTTCTTCTTCTATTTTTTGTCTTTTTAGGGCTGCATCTACCGCATATGGAGGTTCCCAGGCTAGAGGCTGAATGGGAGCTGTAGCTGCCAGCCTACACCACAGCCACAGCCACATGGGATTTGAGCCGCATCTGTGACCTACACCACAGCTCATGGCCACGCTGGATCCTTAACCCACTGAGCAAGGCCAGGGATCGAACCCGTGTCCTCATGGATACTAATCAGATTCGTTTCCTCTGAGCCATGATGGGAACTCCTAGAAGGTTTCTTCTTGCTTCAACTTCAGAGCTACTCTATACCCACACCCTCCAACCAACCCTCGTGTCACCTTGTATTCGGTTTCTCCAGAGAAACAGAACCAACAGGATGGATAAGTGAGTAGGTAGGTAGATAGACAGGTATTTATTTTAAGGAATTGACTCACATGATTGCAGAGACTAGGCAAGTCCAAAATCTGCAGGGCAGACCATTAGGTTGGAAACCCGGGGAGGAGCTGCAGTTCAAGTCCCAATGCTGGCAGCATTTCTTCTTGCTGGGGGAGATCAATCTTTGTGGTTCGGGCCTTCAACTGATTGGACAAGACCCACCTGCCCACACAATGGCAGGTAATGTGCGTTACTCAAAATCTACGGACTTAAATGTTAATCTTACAAATGTATATAAAAAAACATTCACAGAAATATCTAAAATGATGTTAAACAAATATTCGGGAGCCATAGGCTAGCCAAGGGGACACTTAATGTAAGCATCACATACCTCCAGGCCAGGCCGTGGAAAGAAGCAAGGCAGGGGAGGGCTGTGAGTCCTGGTGGGCAGGTGGGTGCTGTGAAGGTCTCTTCGCCGCTGGGGAAGAAGCGGAGGCCGGCTGCGCAGGCAGGCAGTTATACTGGGGTCAGGTGCACACCAAGGCTATGTGCTCATTTTCCGACCCGAGGCCAGGAGGAAAAGGCCATTTAGATCCCAACAATGTTGGCTTCCTGTGTTCCTGAGAGGCCGGAAGCCACCCCAGGACAGAGTCCGAGCCGCCTGGGGAGGCAGGAGGTGGCCAAGGGCTGGGGCTGGGGTAACGACGCTCCACCCCTGCAGGTAACCTGCAGACCCCTCCCCGCTGCGGGGCTGCTGTGGGGGGTAGGTGGGCAGTGTTGACACCCAGGGGCTGAGGTGGGGCTCCTGGGTTCCACGGAGCTTTGGTTGGACACGGTCCCTCCCCGGCTGGGGGACTTTGTCTTGCAGGGTCATTGGACTTCAGTGGGGTCTGTTCCAGTGGGGTTGGTCCTCAGACGTGTGTCCAGGGAGGACTCAGGCCTCTGAGGGATGCTAGGAGCCGGGGCTGGCGTTCTCCTGTCCTTGTTCCCCTGTGATGTGACATGTTACCCTGTGGAGTGGGCATCCCGGTCAACTCGGTGTTTGCTCAAACGTGTTTGGGATGTTTTCAGGGTTGGAACCTGGGTTTCCCCCTTTGGTGGCTGTGGGGAGGAAGTGGCAGGTGATGACTCTGGTGGAGAGAGTGGCTGGGGTTACACACAGGCTGTCACAGCTGGAAGGGGGTTGGGAGGCCGTTCTGTTCCAGGGCTTGGACAGGCAAGGGCCTTCGGGGGTAAAGCAGTGTGGAATGAAATGAGTATGGCCAGCAGGCTATGGTGGGGGCCCCAGGGGAGACAGAGAAGAGGTCTTTGTGGGCTTTTTTTTTTTTTTTTAGGGCTATACCTGCAGCATATGGAGGTTCTCAGGCTATGGGTTGAATCAGAGCTCTAATTGCCAGACTACACCACAGCCACAGCAACACCAGATCTGAGCCATGTCTACCAATTACACCACAGCTCACATCAATGCCGGATCTTTAACCCACTGAGCGAGGCCAGGGATCTAACCCGCATCCTAGGGATACGAGTCGGGTTCGTTAACTGGGGCGCCATGATGGGAACTCCAAGAAGTCTTCATGTTGTAAACACTGAGCCAGCTCATGAAGACAAGGGTGTGGGCCCAGTAGATCCAGGAGGCTGCCAGATGACTGCCTCATTTTCTGAACAAGAGTCTGAGGCTCAGAGAGGGAGGTGATTTGCTTCAGGTCACACAGCAGGTCACTGGACTAGCAGTCAGGACTAGAATCTAGATTTCCTGACTTGGGGCTCTTCTGTAGAATAAGGATGCTGAAGGTGGTGGAGAGGCTGCTGGTACAGCTAACCCTTATAGGGAACATACTCTGGGCCAGCCATGTATATTACCTCTTTTAATTCTTCCAACAACTCTGTGAGGGAGATGCTATTACCACCCCCAGGTTACAGAGGCGATGAAGGCTCAGCGTGGTTGAGTAACTTGCGCCAGAACACAGAGCTGGTATGTGACCTGCATCTGAGCTGAGAGCCAGCCTCCCTGCAGCCAGGGAGCAAGTGGGTCGATGGAGAGTAGGACCATTGGATGAGTGGATGAAGGATCACTTAGCTCCTTTAGTGCTCTCACCCCCTTACCAGGCTTGATCATAGGCGGTGCTTGTCCTGAAGCACCTGAGAAGACTAACTCTGGTCCCTACCTGCCCTCTCTCTGCAGGGGGTGGAGCTGAAGAGTCAGGCTCATCCAATCTCACTTGTGTCTCTCCATTGCCCTGGATATCGAGACACAGGAGTCCCGAGGGTTTCGGATGGGGGGGAGTCCCTCCAGTTGGAAGTTTACTCTACATTTATTGAGCCCCATTTGTGCCAGACCCAGTGCTAGGGCAGGATACAAAGCTGCAAAGTTGAACAGGACCTCCCTTTCTGTTTTAAAGAAGCAGCTATATGTGGGGGAGAACAAGTCAGAATGGAATACTTAGTTCTCCCAGGTGATAAGAGCCTTCCAAGGGTTGTGGGCTAAGGATTCCAGTTGCACAGAGGAGGGAAGGATCATCTTTGAGTGTTTTATTGTCCAAGGAGGGATATTTTGACCTGGGCTCTGAAGGATGTATATGAGTTCACCATTCCAGACCTGCATCTTGTAGACTCAAAGACTGCTTGGGGAGTTTGGTGGGGCAAGAACAGATCTCTTCAGGGCCAGTGGTTCTAGGTGAAGGCAAGACCAGGCCATGTAGGACCTTGTAAGTGTATTGAGGAGCTAGACAGAGGGTTCTAAGCTGTGATGTGATCAGTTTGAGAATGACCTGGGACTCTCTGGATTGAAGGGAGACAAGATTGATGGGGAGATGGGGCCCAGGGAAGGATAAGTGGTCTGAACTGATGCTCTGGTTGGAGAGGAAGGTTGGGAGTCCACAGCCTCTTTGGATGACTAATTGCTTGGTGAGGTAAGGAAAGGGAAGAAGGAATTAGAGAGGGGAACATTAAGTTACCCAGGGAGCAAGGAACGACCCACGTCTCAGTTCTCATCATCGGCCTTTGGCCTATTGCTTTCTGAGGGATCCTGTGCTCTGGTTTCTGGTATTAGTTAGCTGCCGTTGTGTAAACAGATTACCACCCCCCAGACTTAGCAGTTTAAAACAAATACAGAATTATCCTCTCACACAGTCTCTGTGGGTCAGGGATTCATGAGTAGTGAAGCGGTCTGGACTCTGAGCGTCCCATGAAGCTGCAGTCAAGGTATCAGCTGAGGCTGTGGCTTCTTCCAGAGGGAGTGATCCACGAGATGAAGGCTGAAACCCCCTTGGCGGGGGGACTTTGATGACTTAGCCTCAGAAATCACATACCACCCTTTTTCTTTTTCTTTTCTTTTCTTTTTCTTTTTGCTTTTTAGGGCCACACCCACAGCATATGGCGGTTCCCAGGCTAGGGGTCCAATGGGAGCCACAGCTGCTGGCCTACCTCCACAGCCACAGCAACATGGGAACTCAGCCATGTCTGCAACCTACACCACAGCTCATGGCAATGCTGGATCCTTAACCTAGTGAACGAGGCCAGGGATCGAACCTGCATCCTCACGGATACTGGTCGGGTTCATAACCTGCTGAGCCACCACAGGATCTCCCTACACACCATCATTTCTACAGTATCTGATTGGTATATAAACCATGTCATCATGGGAAGGGTGGGTGTACCAGGAGGCAAGACACACTGGCGGCCACCCTGGAGGCTGGCTGCCTCAGTTTCCCTTTCTGTCACACATCTGAGTGTGCCTTTGATCTGGACGTGAGAAGCCAGCCGACAGGCATGTTTTAAATTACAGTGGGAGGGATGCAAGTTAGAGAGTAGGAAGAACTGCCCTTTGGGAGAATACCTGAGACAGGTGACTGAGAGTGTACAGGAGCCTTCCCCAAAGGGGACTCGGGGCAAGAGCGTTTCCTTGGGGTGGGGAGCAGGTGCTTCTGAAGGTGTAAAAATTTATCCTTGGGGGCTTGGCCACACCTGTGCTGCTTGGAAACTTGAATTCAGTTTGCCAAGCTTTTGTCTTCTGGGTGGGGGTGGAGTGGGGGGGAGTTTTGTGTGTGTGTGTGTGTGTGTGTGTGTGTGTGTGTGTGTGTGTGTGTGTGTGTGTGTGTGTGCTGGGGGAGGTCTTCCTTTGCTCCCTGCTGTAGAGCTCTCAAGGACAAGCTCTGCATTCCAGCACGTAGGGAGCACTCAGCACATTGTACTGCAATTGCCCAATGATTTCCCCATCTGCCCTCCACTCAAGGGCATCTACTGAGTGTCTGCCCACTGTGTGACAGGCAGGGCTGCCCTGTATAGTCATGCAGGCTATGCACTGCCAAGGGCGCCTGCCTGCAAGAGCACTGGAAGCAGTCCACACCTCACTCACCAAACTGTGGATCCAGGAGTTCCAGTCATGGCTCACTGGGTTATGAACCCAACTAGTATCCATGAGGATATGGGTTTGATCCTGGCCTCGCTCAGTGGGTTAAGGATCCAGCGTTGCCATGAGCTGTGGTGTAGGTCGCAGATATGGCTCAGATCTTACATTGCTGTGGCTATGGCATAGGTCAGCAGCTGCAGTTCTGATTCACCCTCTGGCCCGTGAACTTCCATGTGTAGCAGGTGTGGCCCTAAAAAGAAACAAAAACAAAAACAAAACAAAACTATGCATCCAGGTACAGAGCTGGGTCCATCTGGAGAAAGGGCATCTTCGCGCCATTCCCACAAAGATGTTGTAGTCAGCTGTGTGTCAGGGGGCTGGTCTGCCCAGAGGGTGGGATTTTTTCCTAATTTGCACAAAGATGGTGCTGTGGGCCTGTTGTAGCTGCTGGGGATCCAGTGTGAATGAGACAGGCATCCTCCTCCGCACTCATGAGTCTAGTGCGGGGAGATACCCTATACATAAGTGAGAGGAATTACCCAAGATGACTTCAGATTCTGAGCTGTGCTAAGAGAATTTTATCAGGGAGCTGCTGAAAAAGAATAATAGGGGAGCCTACTGTAATTTGGGTGGTCAAATCCAAAGATTTGAAGAGGTGGTTTTCAGTGGATTCTAGAAATAGAAGAAGAATACGGCTCAGTGAATAGATGAAGAGATGGCTTTCATTGGGTTCTAGAAGTAGAAGAAGGATTTGGCTTGGTGAATAATGGAGAGCAGGGGTGAGAGAGAATGTTTCCGGCAGCCATACCAGCACATGCAAAGGCCCTGAGGTAGGAAAGAGCTTGGTGTGTTCTGTGAACGCCAGGAGTATGGAGGATGATACTGGAGGAAGATTGGGTCCTGGCTCTCATTGTGCTCCCAGTTTCCAGATGGGGGTTGGGAGGCCTGAAGTAAACACACAGGGATGGCTTCTTTGGTTGACTATGAGACATTTGGGGGCAGGGTTATGGCTCTGGGAAAGACTAAGAATGGGGTGGGGATGATTAAATGGGGGTGCACATAAAGGGGCGATCTGAGCATACATTTATTAAGCCTCTACAGTGTACCAGGCACTGTGTGTTTTGTGTGTGTGTGTGTGTGTGTGTGTGTGTGAGAGAGAGAGAGAGAGAGAGGGAACCAGGAGTCCCTCTCTTGAAGGAGCCCACAACTGTAGGAACCAAGATGGTGGCAAGAAATGTCCACTCTGATGCCTTCAGGAAGGGAGGGATAGAGGCCACCAGAGGAGGGGCCCAGGACTTATTCTTAAGACCTGGCATTTGGTTAGCAAAGGTCCCTTGGTCCGGAGGCAGTGGCCCAGTGGGGCGCCTGCCTGGCCTTCAAAGCCCAGTCCACATGGCCGGAGGCTTTCTCAATTCCACATTCCAAGGCCAGAAAGGAAGGCATGGGGGCGGGGCTGGGCAGGCCTGCTGGTGTCAGAGTGGAAACACCCTCTGGAGAGGAGTTGGCCCCTGGGGACCCGGTATGGTGGGGGTGGGACTGAGAGAGAAAAGCAAGAAAGGCTAGATGGATGGGCATGACCTGACTTGGGTGGCCAGGGCGGTGGAGAAGGCCCTGAGCTGGGCGGCATGGCTGGTGGTGTCAGGAAAGCCTTGCTCAGCACTGGCTGAGTCACAGGCCTGAGCGGGGGCCAGAACTAGGTTCTGGGAGAACAAGGTCTGGCCAAGGTCATATCCCAGACCCCACCCAGTGTGCCTCTCAGCTTCCCCCCAACTCCTACTCCCATGGACAAACCAGAAGCCTTAGTGTGGGGAGGCCTGGAGCCTCTTGGCAGCCCTGGGCCTCCTGCTTTCCGCTGGAAATCTGAAGGTTGGAAAGGGGTTGGGAAACTGCAGATCTAAGAGGCAGGGCAGCTGACTGTGGCCCGGGGCTGTGAGGATTTGGGGTCAGGGCGGCTCCAGGTTCTCTAACCAGTGCCCTGACCCACCTGCCTCCACAGGCCCTGGGCAACCGATAAAGCCCAAGTCAGTGCAGAAGCTCCGCTGGCTCAAGAGACCCTTCACCCATCAGAGGGACCCCGTGAGAGAGGACCACTAACCCCCTGGGTGGAGGGCCCTGGGGGTAGGGCGGGCAATGCTGGGACATTCCAGGCTGAGGGAACCCCAAAGGAAATTTGATTCCAGCTTCTGGTAGTGAGAGGGTGGAGCATGTCATTTGTGTGTGTGTGTGTGTTTCAGCACAAAGTTCGTGTGTCCTTGTCAGGCTGTACTCTGACGGTCTCATGAAATTGTGTGTGTGTGTTGGTGCTCCAGAGTCAGAAGTTTCTCCTTGGGCTTGTGCGTGGGAGGCTGGCCATGGGTGTGCTATGTGTGCACATATCGCTGAGTGTACTGGTGTAAGGGATTATTGGTGAGTGTTTGTGTGTGTGTGTAGGTATAAATGCATACGTGTGTATGCACCGGGCCTCTGCTGGACCATGAATTGGTCTGTGTGTCTCTCTCTGGTGGGGGGAGTGAGTGTGATCTGGTTCTCTGGTGCCTGCAGCCTGCCCGGTGTGTGAGGGGACAAGGTCCCCTCGTTCCTTGGCTCTGCTGGCTGGCACGGGGCCTGGGTGCGGGCCACCTCTGCCCTCGGAGGGATCCAGCCACAGAGGCGGTCCCCTCCTCTCCCCCTGCTCCTCCCACCTTCCCGCGCCCGCCAGAGGGGCTCTGGCAATGGGGGCTCGGCGCCTCCCGCCCCGCAGGCCCCGGGGAGCTGCGGCAGCCCCCCGCCCCCTCCTCTCGGCGTCCCTCCTTCCCTCCCGAGCGCCGAGCGCGGATCGCGGGGCGGGGGTGGGAGGAGATTTCGCCGGAGTTTCCATTTCATACCTCGCGGCTAAACTTTCTTTCTGTGTCTCGCCCTCTTGCAGTCTGCAGCTTCTCCTGTCATCGGAAATGCCAGGCCAAGGTAAGGGGGCTGCGGGCGGGCTGGCCCCGCGGGGGGCTTGCGCACGGGATGGACTTGGGGTCCCGGGACGGGTGCGGGGGCGCCGGCGGGCCGAGGGCGGTGCCCTGATCGTCTCCTCCTTCTCTCTTTGTTTATGCAAAGCTTCTGGGCCCCGGAGCGGGCTCAGGTCAAGGTGAAGGCGAGGGCCGGGGGCGGGGGACCGGGAGCAGGATGGGGGTGGGGGGCGCGGCGCGCGGTCGGGGCAGCTACTGGAGGTGGCTGGCGGGGCCGGAGCTCCGGGAAAAGGGCCTTTGAAGGTATTTCCCCTAGTTCTCTCGGCGGGAGGGGCTGTGGAGGGGGAGACGGATGCATTTCAATTACCCTGTGGGCCGCGCAGAGCCCGCGTCGGCCCAGGGCAGCCAACCTAGAAAAACGCGGGATGGGGCCACAGCCACAGGACCCTGAGGGCAGGAGAAGGGGATCGATGGAGGTGGAAAAAGGTCAGAGGTCAGGTTCGCGCTGAGCCTGGAACCTCCTGAGTGACCATCCCACTCTCTTTATGGGCCGGGTCCCACTTTGGTCCTTGGTTTCACGTCGGTGTTTCTTGGCTGGTCTTAGTGGGAGAGGGAAACTGAGGCAAGACCAGAGGGATTGCTGGGTCCTGGCTGGCCGGGTTGGCTGGTCATCTGCTGTATCCTCTCAGGCCTTGGGTCACCTGATGGCAGCCTGTTGCAGAGGGGTGGGGTGGGGGTGGGGAGGTGGATCGGGAAGATGGATTATTTGGGGAGGAAACTGTTGTGTCAGATGAGCACCGCTTTCTAGAGGTGGAAAGGTCCTGCCTTAACCTTTCAGGCGCAGCCAGTCTCCACCCTGCCCCCGTTATTGTTAACATGCTCCCTGCCCTCTCACCCCTGCCTTTTCTGTTCACACTTGATCTTTCAGGGAGGCATTCAGGGAATGGAAGGAGGGGCCTAGATGCTTCAAAAAGGAGCTTTGAGCAGGGGAGGCCCAGTGTCTGGTGCATCTCGTGCTCTGCTTTTTATTCGCTGAGTGACCTTGGGCAGGTCATGTAACCTCTCTGAGCCTCTGTTTCATTGCAAAGATACTGGAATAAGAAAGTATTATTATGAGGATGAGATGGGATAATGTGTGTGACGTGCCTGACACATGATAGGTGCTCAGAAACATAGCAGGTAATTGATTATTACCAATGGGTTGCTCCAATGGCCAAGTGTTACCTTGGAGAAGGATGCTGATGGAGCAGGCTGGTCTGAGAGGCAATCCACTTCCTCCTGAGTGACCTTGCTCGAGCCAAGTACCCAGCCTTGCTGGGGCCGTCTCATCTGGAAACTCCAGTCTGGAGGGCTCTCCTAGCAGAAGGGCAAAAGACCTGGCTTGAGACCTGGGGCCACATCTGGATAGTTTCTGCCTCTTCTACCTTCTGCCTTCCCGACGCTCTCAGCCTTTCCTTCTTCAGGTGCTTCTCTTTCCATCTCCCTGCATCTCCCACCTTGTTGTTTTCATCCAGAGCAGAGTTTTTCCATCCTTAACCCCAGAGCCTTCTGGGGTTCTTGCTCCTCCCCAGTCTATCCCTGCAGCCCTTCCTGCAGCTCTTTCTCTTAATGGTGGATGTTTGTACAGTGCTGTAGGCCTTAGAAAGCACTTCAGTGCATTATCTAATTTTATTCTTTTAATTCTTTTTTTAAGAGTATTATTATTTTACTTTTTTAGTGTATATATTTTTAAATTGTTATTTCCCCAATACAGTTTTTTTTTCTACTGTACAGCAAGGTGACCCAGGTACACATACATGTATACATTCTATTTTCTCCCATTATCATGCTTCATCATAAGTGGCTAGACATAGTTCCCCGTGCTACACAGCAGGATCTCATTGCTAATCCATTCAAAAGGCAATAGTTTGCTTCCATTAACCCCAAGCTCCCCATCCACCCCACTCCCTTCCCCTCCCCCCTGGCAACCACAAGTCTATTCTCCAAGTCCATGATTTTCTTTATTCTTTTAATTCTTTTGGAGCATAACATAGGCTGAAAGATCCTCTTGTTTTGCACAAGGAAACAGAGGCACCCAAAGGTTGAGTGCCTTTTCGAAGGTCTCACAGTATAATTTCTCACCCATCCCTGCCCCTGGGCCTTTGTGCTTCCTTCTTGCCCCTTCTTGTCTATGGGCAGGTAGATATTCCTTACCTGCCTCTTCCCCTTTGCCTTCCGTCTCTGAGCGGCACTGGATGAATGGACAACGAAGGGTCTCCATGGAGCAAATGGGGGATCCAGAGAGGCTGAGAGGGTGGCAGAAGAGGGCTCTTTGTTGTGTAGCAGCCTCCTGTGTGAAGACAGATAGATGCCAAAGGTGACTTTCTGGGGGCAGGAGGGGGTGCATGCACATGGGCGGTGTAGCCTGCCTGGCAATTCTCACCTATGCTGGGGATCGGAATACACCAGGCTGCAGGGGCCCTGCTCTGCCCAGCCAAGGAGGCCAACCCAGAGGGGAGAGGTAGACTGGCAGGGCGATGGCTAGACAGACAGACAGGGCTTTTTATAGGATTTTCCCCTATAGGAAATGGGACCCACTGGCGGTGTGAGCTCCACCCAGCTGGCAAGTCTTTCCCCTAAAACCACAGCTCTTGAGACTGCCCTGCCTTTTCCTCCTGCTGGGAAAGGGGCATGTGAGCCCCAGAACACACAGCAGAGCTCTGTACTCTGGATTTTATAACCAGATCAACTCGGAGGTCATCTCGTCCATTCCCCCTGCCTCTAGACGGGATTCCTGAAATCAGTGTTTTTTTGAGCTCTTTCCATGTGCCAGGCATTGTTGTGGGTGAACAAGACAGAGAAGGCCTTTGCCTGCATGGGACTGACATTCTAGCTGGGGAGACAGACAATAAACAGGCAAACAAGTTATGAAGGAAATGAGCTATAGGGGGGTTAGAGAATGATTAGGCTGAGTGGCCTTGGAAAACTCCTCCAAGGAGGTATTGTGTGAGGTGAGACCCCAGTGATATTACATGATGATCTGAGAGATGGAAAGAGCTAGTGCAAAGGCCCTGGGGTGTGATGAGCTTGGCATGCTTGAAAGAACGCCATGTGGCTGGAGAGTTGTAGGCATTGGAGGGTTTTGAGTGTGAGAGACATGACCGGATCTCCACTTCCAGAAGGCCGCTGTGACTTTGAGCAGACAAAAGGGTAGGAGCAGGGACAGGGGCCGAGAGGCAGCTGATGTTGCCCAGGTAAGAGAGGCTGGCGGCTTAGTCCATGGCACTTGTGGGAAAGACCGTGAGAGGGGACGATGCCTTCCGGGGTAGAGCTTAGAGCCTGGTTAGTGGGTTGGACATTGGGTGTGAGAGAGAGAATGGGCTCAGAGAGGACTCTGAGGTTTTTGGCCAGAGTCCCTGGATACACGTGGTTCCATTTACTGAGATAGATGAAGTGTGTGAGAAGTTTCTAGGGAAGAAGGTGCCAGGATTTCTGCTTTGCTTGGTCTCTTATTTCACACTTCTTTTTCCACACACTGGGGATTCCTTGCTAATGTTGATCCTCCCCTGTCCTCTCAAATTCAGCTCACTCGAGCCACCCCACTAGGAAGTGGCTGGTTCTGAATGTCTAAACATGCCTCCTTCCAGACTATTCTTGCAGCATGAACCCATGACTCTGAGAGGGCTCTGTTATTTATACATCACGATTCAGTATAACCGTTACTCCCAAATTTAGTAGCTTAAAGCACCAACATACAGTTTCTGTGGGTCAGAAATTTAGAAGTGGCTTGGCTGGCTGGTTCTGACCTGGGGTCTCTCATGAGGTGGCCGTTGAGATGTCCGCTGAGGCTGTAGTCACCTGAAGGCCTGCCAGGCTGGAGGGTCTGCTTCCACGATGGTTCCTTCATGTGGCTAGCAAGCTGGGGCTGGCTTTGGGCCGGAGGTCTCAGTTTCTGGCCACACAGACCTCTCCATAGGACTGCTTGAGTGGCCTCACTGCATGGCGTCTGGCTTCCTCAGAGTGGGTGATTCAAGAAAGAGCAAGGTGAGATAGTTCCCTTGTGGCACAGCGGGTTAAGGATCCGGCGTGGTTGTAGCTGTGGCACCAGTCGCAATTGTGGCTTGGGTTCAATCCCTGGCCTGGGAACTTTCACAAGCTGTGGGTGTGGCCAAAAAAAAAAAAAAAAGAAAAAGAAAAAAAAAGCCAGGTGGAAGCCCCAAGTCTTTTGTATACCAGCCTTAGAAGACAAACACGATTTCTACAATATCCTGTTTGTGGCACACGTCAGCCCCATGAAGTGTGGGAGGGGCCTGTATAGGGACATGAGGACTTGGAGGCAAGAGTCCCTGGAACCATGTGGAGGCCGACGACCACAGGCTGACTTCCAGCGAGAGAGCAGAACTGGTCCGGCTCTTGAGAGGTCTCGAGAGTGGTGGGAAGGGCAAGGGCAGAGGAATCAGACCTAGCTGGGTTTGAACGCCATCCCTGCTGCCTTCCAGCTGCGCGAGCTGGGTCTCTGAGGGTTAAATGCCCATTGGTACATAGGAGGCACCTTCTCCTGTCTTGGAACCATAAGCAGAACTGGAAAGAAGCCCAGATATTCTGGGTCCCGTTCTTTGCCACTTGGACCTGCTTGACGGAAAATGCTCAGCTGGCAGAGGAGGGGTCTTGGTGCTCAGGTCAGAGGAGATGTTAAATCCATGTTTATTGCACTTGGGCCTGTTGAGAGATATGTTGCACCCTCAGCTTCTAGAATCCTGCCTGGCCCTTAGTAGAGGTTCCAAAGAAGAAGAAAAGGAGGGGAATAAAGGAATGTTGAGAAACAAGAAGTTCCTATGTAGGGAGAGGCTGAGGGGGTGGATGAGAGCAGGAAAGAAGAAGCAGCAAAGCCATTTAAAAAAAAATCCCCCTTCTGGAGTACCTGTTGTGGCTCAGCAGGTTACGATTCTGACTAGTATCATGAGGATGGGGGTTCTATCCCTGGTCTCCCTCAGCGGGTTAAAGGATCCAGCATTGCTGCAAGTCTCGGTGTAGGTCGCAGACATGGCTCGGATCTGACGTTGCTGAGGCTGTGTCGAAAGCTGGCAGCTGCAGCTCTGATTTGACCCCTAGCCTGGGAACCTCCATATGCCATAGGTGTGGCCCTAAAAAGAATAGAAAAGAAAAGAAAATTCCCCTTCAAAAAGCTCTTCTACCTCTTGACACAAAGATGCCCCAAATAATAAATCTAAATGATAAATAAATTTACATTTTCTGAAGTTCCCATTGTGGAGCAGTGGAAACGAACCTGACGAGGAACGCTCAGGTTTCGGGTTTGATCCCTGGCCTCACTCAGTGGGTTAAGGATCTGGCGTTGCCGTGGACTGTGGTGTAGGTCGGCAGCTACAGCTCTCATTCCACCCCTGGCCTGGGAACCTCCATATGCCACAGGTGCGGCCCTCAAAGGACAAATGACAAAAAAATAAAAATAAAAAATAAAAATTTACATTTTCTAAGTTGGGTTTTAACTTACGTACTGTCAAGTACATACACGCTACATGTCTACACATTTATGAGCCAGATCAAGATCTAGAACAGTTGCTGTACCTAGAAGCAGCCCTTATGCCCCCTTCCAATCAATATCCCCCAAAGGTATCAGCGATTAGTTTGGCCTGGTTATGAGCTTCATATAAATTGAATCATGCAGTATGTTTACTTTTGTGTGTGGCTTATTTCACCCCACATTATGTCTGGGAAGCTTATCTGTGTCCTAGAGGGTTGCAGTGGTTCATTCTTTTTTTATTGCTATGTTGTATTCCAGTCTGTGAATAAGCCACAATTTATTTGTCCATTCCACTGCTGATTGCCATTTGGGTTATTTCCAGTTTAGGACTATTATAAACAGACCTGCATTGAACAGTTAATCACCTGTATCTACACAGGCCTTTGTAATACACAGAATATTTCCCTTCCCCTTCTTGGTCCTGTGAGGTGGGCAGGACTCATGGGAACCCCATTTTCTAGGTCCAGTGTTGAGCCCCAGGGAGGGTAACCAGCTTGGTTCGGGACACCTTGGCCCAGTGGCTTTCTGGCACTGCCCTGGGATAAATGGACGGGGAGCAGGTGAGAAAGAGAAGTGAGACTGAGAGCCAGCCAGAGAAGTAGACAGAGAGAATTGCTGGGTTCAGGCGCTGGCAACTTACTGTAGCTCAGGGAAACCCCACTCTCCAGCTGTCCCCCTAAATCTCTCGAAGAAGCAAATTCTAAGCCTCCCTTAGTTCCCACCCTTATATCTCATAGAGGTCCTTGTCTGTCCCCCATTTTTTCTCTCCTGTTGCGGATTTAAAAAGAATGGTCCAGGATTTGTCTTCCTCTTTTATTCGAGCACGTGCTCAGTGTGTATATACACAGCAGATTTTCTTCTGTTTTGCTTTTCTCTTCACTCCCCTGCTCTGAGATTCCACAGCCTCCAGAAACGTTTTTTCCCCCTACACTGGTGGCCTTCCAAGTTCCTGGGCCAGGGATCGAAATGCACCACAGTGGTGACCTGAGCTACAGTGGTAACAATGCCAGGTCCTTAACCACCAGGCCACCAGGGAACTCCGAGACACATCTTATTCACTTATGTATGTACTTAATATTTTAAAGGAGGCTCTAAATTTTAAGCTGGTTTTGGTATTTACAAAAAAGTTGCAAAGATAATAGAGTTTCCTCTAATCCCACTACGTGTTTGAGAAGCCCCCTTTTTTTTTTTTGTCTTTTTGCCATTTCTTGGGCCGCTCCCGCGGCATATGGGGGTTCCCGGGTCCAATTGGAGCTGTAGCTGCCAGCCTATGCCAGAGCCAGAGCAACGCAGGATTCGAGCTGCGTCTGTGACCTACACCACAGCTCATGGCAACGCTGGATCGTTAACCCACTGAGCAAGGGCAGTGATTGAACCCGAAACCTCATGGTTCCTAGTCGGATTCGTTAACCACTGCGCCACGACGGGAACTCCGAGAAGCCCTTTTTTTTCACTCCTGGTTTGCCCCCTTGCTTTGAAATAGCAGCCCCAGCTGACAAGGAAGGCTCTTTCCAGCAAAGTGCTGGTTGTCCATTCCCGGTCCGATAAGAGATGAAAGGCCCAGGGAACTGCAGGACAGGCCAGTCGCCCAGGGCCACACCTCTGCCTCCTGGCAGCCCCTTCTCACCTCGCTTCCTTTAGCTCTCTTACCCTTTTCCTAGACCTGCTTCCCTGCCCTAAGCGCCAGGCCAGGGGCGAGGAGGAGGCCGCAGCAATGACTTGATCTCCTCCCCTGTACCAGAGGGTTTAAATCCCATCATCTAAGCTTGAAAAGAAAGGAAATCCCATAATTAACCTCCATCTTTCAGTCACATTACCCATTGCTTTTCCCCGCTCCCTCATAAACACACCTGCAGCCCCCCCCTTCACAGTTGTGGTGGAGGCTTATATTCTGCTACTGGGTAGCCAGGTAAGTGGGAGGAGGTTCACGGCTCTAAGATCCATCCGTTACTCTGAGCCTGGTGGAAAATTTAAGTTCTTGGTCTTGGAGACAGACGATTGAGTTTAAATGCTGACTATGTCAACAACTGGCTGTGTGACCCTGGGCAAGGTACTTAGCCTCTCTGAGCCCCAGGTTCCTCATCTGGAACACAGGGATTATGGTAAGACCTATCCTGAGAGGGCTCTTGTCAGCACTGAGAATGACAGCCTAACTAAAATGCCAGGCTCAAAATAGAGTGGTCAGAAAATGGCTAATATTTATTATTTTGCATTCCTCCTGCTGTCTTCTCACTCATCAAAGGTGGAGAGAATGTGAGACACCAGCCAGGCATGCTGAGGGCACTGGTGTCAAGCAAGACTAGATGCTTGCATGTGTTTTGCTTCTCTTCTCTCTCACGATCAAAGAAGAATGAGGAAACAGATGCAGGCAAATAGAATGTCTTTTGCTTGTTTGTTTGCCTCCAGGCACCTGAGATCTGTAGCAGTGGTTCCAGACCTTGTTGGTACATTAGAATCGCTAGGGTGCTTTAAAAATACTGATGCGTAGTTCTCCTCCCCGGGATTCTAATTGAACTGGTAGAGGGACATGACCTGGGCATTGGGATTTTTGGAAAGTGGCAACCAGAGGCGGGAGGGTAAAGCGGTACAACCATTCTGGAAAACGGTTTGGCACTTCCTTATACAGTTAAACGTACCTTTGCCCTATGATCCAGCAATTCCATGCCAGGGTATTTACCCATGAGAAATGGAAACATGTCCACCACTCATGGCAGCTTTATTCACAACAGCCCCAAACTGGAAAAACGCAAATAGTCAACAAGAGTTGAATGGAGAAATTGTGGTATAAAGGTCCAGTGGAGTACTACTCAGTGATAGAAGTGAGTAAATTACTGTTATACACAGCATTGCAGATGAATCTCAAAAACACTGTGTTTAATGAAAGAAGCCAGACACAAAAGAATACATACTGGGGGATTCCATTTTTTTTTTTTTTTTTTTGGCTGTGCCTGTGGTATGTGGAAGTTCATGGGCCAGGGATCAAACCCACACCACAACACTGACCCCAGGCCACTGCAGCAACAATGCTGGATCCTTAACCTGCTGCACCACAAGGGAACTCCCTGAATGATTCCATTTTTATGAAATTCTTTTTTTTTTTCGTTTTTGTTTTTGTCTTTTGTCTTTTTAGGGCCGTACCTGGGGCATATGGAGGTTCCCAGGCTAGGGGTTGAAACGGAGCTACAGCTGCTGGATTACACTACAGCCACAGCAACACGGGATCTGAGCCACATCTTCGACCTACACCACAGATCGAGGCAGTGCCGGATCCTTAACCCACTGAGCAAAGCCAGGGGTTGATCCTGCGTCCTCATGGATACCAGTCAGATTCATTTCCGCTGAGCCATGACGGGAACTCCATTTTTATGAAATTCTCGACAAGGCAAAACTCTCGTGACAAAAAGCAGATTAGTCCTTTCCTGGAACTGGGGGCTAGGCGGTGGGAAGATTGACTGCAAAGGGTGTGAGGGAACTTTTCTGGGTGATACAGATGTTCTTTGTCATGATTGTGGTTGTGGTTATCCAGAGTCTACATTTGTCAAACTCACTGAGCTATATCCTTAAAAGGGATACTCTTCCTCTATATAAGTTATATCTCAGTAAAGTTGATTGAAGTAAAACCTCCCAGGTGAGTACTCTGTGCAGCCAGAGTTGAGAACCGCTGGTCTGCAGCTCCCAAAGACCCGTCTCTGTCCTTTCTGTCGTGGTCAGCACCTAGCACAGTGCCAAGGGTGTGATGGTGCTTTATTCAGATTGTTCATTGCCATTGCGTAGAAATACAAGTAATGTTTTTATACTGAAGATTTACCCTGCAGCCTTTGTGAACTCGTTTATTAACTCTAATGGTTTTAAAAATGGATTCCTTAGAGTTTTCTGTATACAAGACCATGTCATCTGTGAATAGAGATAGTTTTACTTCCTTTCCAACCTGAATGGTTTTTATTTCCTTTTTTAATTGCCCTGGTTAGAACCTCCAGTACAGTGTTGACCAGAAGTGGCCAGAGCAGAAACCCTTATCTTGTTCTTGATCTTAGAGGAAAGCATGCAGTCTTTAACCATTAAGTATGATGTTAGCTGTGGGGTTTTTCATAGATGCCCTTTATCACATGGAGGATATTTCCTTCTATTTCTAGTTTGTCGAGTGTTTTTAAAATCAGAAAATAGCATTGGATTTTGTCAAATCTATTCCTGCATCTCTTGAGATAATCTTGTGGTTTTTGTTTTTTACTTCTATTGATATGGTATATTATTACTGTAATTGATTTTTATTTTTTAATTATTTTTTGCTTTTTTTTTTTTTTAAGGGCCGCACCCGCAGCCTATGGAGGGTGCCAGACTAGGGGTCGAATCGGAGGTGCAGCTGCCGGCCTATGCCACAGCCACAGCAACATCTGATCCGAGCCACATCTGTGACCTACATCACAGCTCATGGCCAGATCCTCAGCCCACTGAGCAAGGCCAGGGATTGAACCCACAATCTCATGGTTCCTAGTCAGATTTGTTTCCCCTGCGCCATGACGGGAACTCCTGTAATTGATTTTTTAATTAATTTTTTAACAATCTTACATTCCTGGGACATTTTGCATTTCATCATGATGTGTTCTTACTACTATATGTTGCTGGATTTGGTTTCTACTATTTTGTTGAGAGTTTTTGCCTCTCTGTTCATAAGACATCTTGTGATGTCTTTGTCCCATTTGATATCAAGGTAATAGAATGAGTTGGGACATGTTTGCTCCTCTTCCACTTTTTGAAAGAGTTTGTGAAAAGTTGATATTGATTATTCTTTAAATGTTTGCTGGAATTCGCATGTGAAGTGAATCTGGGCTGGGACTTTACTCTGTGTGTGATGTTTTGATTGCCGATTCAACTTCTTTATTTATTATAGGTCTATGCATATTTTCTATTTCTTCTTGAGTCAGTTTTGGTAGTTTATGTCTTTCTAGGAATTTGTCCATTTCATTTTGGCTATCTGATTTACTACCATACAGTTGTTCATAATATTCCTTCATTTTTTAAAAAATTCCTGTAAGTTTGGTAGTAATGTCCCCTCTTTCATTTCTGGTTCTAGTAATTCAATTTAAGTCTTCTCTCCCCCCCCCCCCACCCTGTTCAGTCTACTAAATGCTTATCAACTTTGTTGACTTTTTCAAAGAGCTTACTTTCTCTCTAACTGTTACAGGCTTTTTCACTGTAATCAGTTTGTTTATAGCCACTGTTTGTGTGTCCTCTGCAAGGTGGCTACTTGACATGCATTTCATTGAATCCTTGAAAAACCACCCAAGAAACTGGCCACACTGTTGAATGAGAAAACTGAGATGAAGTGTTTGGCACCAGTCATTCAAATATCAGGCAGTGGACCTGGGGTTCCACTCGCACAGGTCTGAGTGTCTGGCTCCAAAGTCTGATAACTTTTCATTACTTCCTTTTCCACTTTCAGCCTCTGTTCTCTGATGCTGAGGCTCATTTTCTGATTTCCAGGAAGAGTCATGGGTCACTATTCCCAGCATCATCTATCGGTGGGCCTCAGCCTCACTTGGTGAGCCTGTTAGGCATATTCCTGCCACCATCCACTTTGGTTCAGTGGGTCTTGGCTTGGGCCCAGGGATTTGCATTATTATCCAACATCCCCAGTGACTTTGATGCTAAGGTCCCTCGATAGCACCTAAGTATGTTTGCCCTTGGAAACTCCTCTTCAGCACCAATGGGCACTGCTTCCTCTGGCCTCCGTTTTTCTGGCTTCTGCTTCCCCTGAAGGGGATCGTTGAGGATGAGGTAGGTCTTGAGTAGGAAGCCATTTTATCTCTACTTTATAAAAATTTTCATGTTGTAACACTGCTCACTCACCATCTTCTTGTATTTCTCTCCAAGAGTGTAGGGCTTTCAGGGGTTAATAACTCAGCTTGTGGTGTGTCATAAGCAGTCAGTGCGTGCACACACACACACACACACACACACACACACACACACACACACACACAGCTCAGGGAGAAAGTGACACTGAGCTGTGACTGGCTTCTCATTTTCCTGGAATGTGGCTCCCAAAAGGTCTCATATTTTTCAGCGTTTCTGATTCTGGGGCTGTGTAAACATCACATGGGGGGTTTGCTGCATCTCAGAGTCTGCAGGAGTTAGGAAGGGGGAGGGTGGGAAACAGAGCAGGGAAAGAAGGGCAGATGGGAGCTGGAGAACTGGAGCCAGAGAGGGAGATAGGAGAGGGAATTCCTGGGGTCCCGATGAAACAGGACACATGATGAAATATGCAGGAGGAAACAAAGGCCAGTGGTTTCCCACTAAGAAAGAGCATGAGGGATCTGGTGAGCGCTGGGGTCTGTGGTGCAAGAAGAGGGCAGATGGGAGGGTGCAGGTTAGTTCTGTCAGTGGCATTGGGGGGGCATTTTCTGAACCCCTGGTCCATGCCAGCCTCTCCAGATGCTTCTGGCTTTTAGCTTTGGGGGCCTGCAGTGCCTGCTGGAGCTGGCTGAGCAGGGAGAATGAAGAGAGGGGGGCTTCCCCCTCCTAGCATTGGCCTTTACCTAAGAGAAGCTCCTGGTCCTGTGTTGTCTCCAGAGGACCTGACGTTCTTTTCTGCTTGGCTCCCCCTAGGGTCCAAGCCTCAGTCTTAACCTTCCAAGCCTTCCAAGCCACTGACCTCACACCAATACCAGAGCCCGGATGTCCTAGTGGAGCTGGAACCCCTTTGGTCTTGGGCTTGGATGTATCTTGACTTGGGCTTATAAATGGATCTGCCATTTACATGAGCTGGGTTATATCAGACAAATCACTCAGCTTCTGAAACGGGTTTCCTCATCGGTATAAGGAAATGCAGTGACATTTATATGTATCAGCCACCTTGCAGGGTTGGTGTGAGGTTTAGCGAAAAGATAGGTAAAATCCTGGCATGTGGTAGGCTCTTTCTCAATAGATGATAAAACTCATTCTTTATTCTGAGACCCAAGGATAACAAACAGCTAAACGGCCCAGAAATCCACCAGGCAACAGGTCTGGCCAGCTCTACGAGAATGGCCATGACCTACACACTCCCTTACCCCCCCCCCCATTGATTCCTTTGCCTATGGTCACCTACTGGCCCTTTGTGGTCACCTGCTGGCCCCTCGTCCTCCTTTCTGCTCTGCTTCGCCTAGGACCTATGAAGCTCCTGCTCTCTCTCTCTGAGGGTTTTGGACCCAGGCTGACGAATGACTTGGCCAGTTGTTCCCCCACAGCCAGCAGGCAGGTGGGTGAGATGTTAGCAGGGGGCCATTAGGAGGAGGGGTGTGTGTGTCCTGGGGCACCGTGAAGCACAGTGCGAGTCACAGATTAACCCCCTGGCCTGTTTCCACCTGCTGGGCCTGGGCACCCAAGCGAGGGTGTCCAGAGGTGTCTGGGTTCAAAGCAGGTGCTGTTCAAGGAAGCAGGGAAGGGAGGTCACCTGTGGGTCATGTGTGATTGGAGGAGCAGCAGCAAAGCACCAGTGCCCTCTCTTGCACTCTGCAAATCACACTGGCTTGAATTCCACCATTAGTCTCTGGCTTACAAAGATCGTCTATCCCAGCACAGACAGGGTCATTTAATCTAATCCTCACAGCAGCACTAAGAGATAGGCTTATAATCCCTTAGGGCACCGAGGAGGAAACAGGCTGAGATGGTTGAGCCCTGTGCTGGGAAGATGGTGGAACCAGGACCCAGGGGTTGAATGCAGGCTATGGGAGAGTCTCCAGGAGTCTGACATGGAGGTGGTGTGGTGAGAACCCCGACCCCGCGTCTGACTTTCCTTCTTCAGCGCTCGCTTACTCTGTAATTGGGCTTTAGTCTGTTTGTGACTCAGGTTCCTGATCTATAAAAATCATAAAAATAGCCCCCGCCTCCTAAGATTATTGTGAGAATTAAATGAGTGAATACATCTGAAGTGCCTAGAGCAATAGACCAATACAGGCAGTTATTATTGCAGCTCCCCTGTGAATGGGGTCCCAGGATAGAGACTGCAGTCAGATTGGGTGGAAGAAGTGCTGCTTTACTAAGCCCACCTGGACCTCCAGAGAAAAGACTTGAAATGGTCCTTACTGGACTGGGATGTTTTGTGAGATGGTGAGCTCTCAGCAGCCATCTTGTGTCATGGGGAGGGAGTTTGGACTGGAGGCTGTGAATGTCTCTTTTGTGCTAAGACTTGGGAGTTTGGGAGTCAGAGCTGGATTTGTCTCCTGCTTTCTTAGCTGAATGACCTTGGGACATTTTCTAAAGTGCTCTGATTCTCAGTTTCTCCTCTATACACTGGGTCATAAAGCCTTCCTTCGGGATTGTGGTAAGGGTTAAATTTGCTAGGTAACAGATAGTGATTTTCAGCTCCTGGTACACAGTAGCCAGTGATTTGTGATAGCTGTGGCTGTGGCGGTGGCATTGTGGTTATTATCTTTAGTTGCTGAGTCTGGCTCTCTCCAGGTGATGATTCCAGAGCTAGAATATACCTGTGTCACCATGTTCCCTGGCCAACTGTCTGACCTCCATTTTTATCCTCTGCTGCCGCAGCCTTTTTTTTTCCCTTTAGGGCCAAACCCACAGCATATGGAGGTTCTCAGGCTAAGGGTCAAGTCGAAGCTGTAGCTGCCAGCCTACACCAGAGCCATAGCAACTCGGGATCCGAGCAGAGTCTGTGACCTACACCACAGCTCATGGCAATGCTGGATCCTTAACCCACTGAGTGAGGCCAGGGATTAAACCTGCATCCTCATGGATACTTGTCGGGCTCATTACTGCTGAGCCACCATGGAAACTCCTCCTCTGCCTTCTCAGTCTGAGCTTCCCTCCTGTGATTCTGAGGCATCTGGGGACCTTCCCAGGTTGAATCCCTCTTCCCTTCCAAGAACTTAATTCTTTAATAGTCCTCTGGCTCTCATGCTGACCCCAAATCTGGGTCTGCGTGAGGACCCCCTTAAAATTTGTTAAAATTTTGAAGTGATTTTAAACTTACTGAAGATTCGCAGAAATGGTACAGCAAGTACCAATATACCCTTTCCTCAATTTTCCTGAATGTTGACATTTTGTGGAATTTGGCCCAATTATTGAAATTAACATTGATCTGATGCTATTAACTAATCTACAGAGCTTAGTAGAATTTGGCCAGTGTTTCCATTACTGCCCTCTTTTCAGATCCAGTTTCACATCCTATTTTGCATTTATTCGTCCTGTCTCCTCAGCCCCCTCCAACCTGGGACAGTTACTTAGTCTTGCTTCATCTCTCATGACTCTGGTGCTTCGGAAGAGTGCTTACTGCTTGGTTATTTTGCAGAATGTTCCTCAGTTTTCATTTATTGGATTTTCTATTCTCGTGATTCCTTCTACATTTATTCCTTGGAAATTTAAAGAACCGTCTCTTATCCCCCAGTTGTTTATTTATTCAATTATTTATTTAAGTCAGTAAGGAACCTGGATATCTATCCTATTTTATAGGTGATAATCCAATGCTGTCATTATTTTCTTGGATCAAATTGACCCAGCTCTGGCTGCTGGGAGTTCCTTTAAGTTGGTAGGTTTTTGACTTCTCTTCTTTATTGCGTGTAGCAGTCAGGGTTTTCCAGAGAAACAGAACCAATGGCATATTTATATGAATAGAATTGGTTTAAGGAATTGGCTTGCATGATTGTGAAGGCTGACAAATCTGAAATGTGTAGGGCAGGCAGGCAACTCAGGTAGGAGCCGATGTTGCAGTCTTGAGGCAGAATTTCTTTTCCAGGAAACCTCAGTTTTCGCTCTTCAACGGATTAGATGAGGCCCACAAACTGGTGTGTGATTAAATGACTGGGTACTCTGATCTAGCCAAGCTGACACAAACAGCTAACCATCACACCCACCCATTCTAGAAGAAGCGTGACAGTCGTTTAGCTTTCCATAGGTCGACCTGGGCGGGTGGATGGAGAAGACAAGGCTGCCTCAGGCTGGTTTGGGGTGGGAGTTTGCAATTCTGGTCCAGGCCTCTTTAGTTTCCAGATCTGACCTTTGATTCCCAGTCTCTGTCAGAGCATGGGCAAATCCCTCCTTTCATCTGTAAAAAGGCAAAATGGGAGAATCATTGTTCTGGGGCAGGTGGATTCAGAAGGAGGACTTTGGATGCCTCAGAAACCTGAGTGGGAATGTCAGCCCCGCCTTCTGTAGCCCAGGGCTTGGCTTCAGGTACCTTCCACCACTTAAGCCAACCTTTTGAGGATTGCCTGGGGTACCCCTCCCTCCTGGGAGAGGGTGAGGTGCTATTAGCAGTAACTGTTCCTCTCTCTGATCTGATCACTTTGGAGGAGGGTCAGGAGAGAGTGCAAAGTGAATTAACCACAGAGCCCAGGCAGGAATTGTGGCTATGGCTGTGCACATGCTTGTGTGTGTGTGTGTGTGTGTGTGTGTGTGTGTCTATATGTGTCTTTTTATTTATTTATTTATTTATTTATTTTTGTCCTTTTAGGGCCACACCTGCAGCATCTGGAAGTTCCCAGGCTAGGGGTCAAGTCAGCTGCAGCTTCACCCACACCACAGTCACAGCAACCCGAGATCCAAGCAGTGTCTGCCACGCATGTGGCAGCAACGCTGGGTCCTTAACCCACTGAATGGGGCCAGGGATCGAGCCCGCATTCTCATGGATACTAGTTGGGTTCGTTACCACTGAGCTTCGACAGGAGGATGGCCTGTGTGTGTGTGTGCGTGTGTCTTTAATATTCTGAAGCTGGAGGGGGAACCCTTGGGCTGTAGGGAGGCCTTCTTGGACTCGAACCTGCAAGGGGCCTACAGGTGCTGAGCATGGCTCTCTAACCGGACAGGGTTCCCCAAAATTCTTAGGCTGCTGTGGAGGCAGGGATGGGAGGCCTGGCTTCCCCAGAATTGGGGAAGGAGATGTGAAACTAAGGGGAAATGGGCCCTCACGCAAGAGGAAAACCCTAACTTTACCCCTAAAGACTTTCCCTGTTGAGAGGGCCTCTCTGGGGTCAGTTGCTCTCTTCTTTCCCTAAGGGGAAGCTGAGGCCCAGGGCAGTGCCAGCTTCAGTAGAGCAGTGGGTACCAGACAGTCACCGAGAGGGACCAGATTATTTTCTTAGTCCTTGAGGAGGGCAACCTAGGAAGAAACAAGGTGAAACTGCAGCTGGAGGGGGTTGGGTTAGTTTTAGGAGGTGCTGGTGGGAGCCCCAGAAGGGGCCCCGGGGGACTAAGGGGACAGTTGGAACCCCTTAACTGCAATCTCAAGAATAAAACTGCATGGAGTTCCCACTGTGGTGCATTGGGTTAAGGACCTGGGGGTATCACTGCAGTGGCACAGATCGCCACTGTGGCTCGGGTCACTGCTATGAGCAGGTTCGATCCCTGGCCTGGGAACTTGCACGTGCAGAGGGTGTGGCCAAAGGAAGAATAAGGTTGTGTTTGGCTGGGGAGAGCGGGGCCTGCCAGCACTGGTGGTGGGTGTGACTGTAGGGGGCAGGCTGATGAAGCAGAATCCCAGCCTGCCTTGTGCTGTCCTGGGGAGAACAGCCCAGGCCAACTGTGCCCCTTAAGACCACCTTGTTCTCAGTCTCTTCTCAATCTTGCACCACCTCTGTGAGCCCAGCCTCTGGGGTGGGGACAAGAGCCAGGAGATGGAATTGGTGTATGTGAGCATCTTTGGGCCATGAGCTGGACCAGCCCCCGCCTCAGTTCCCTCCTCTGTAAGGTGGGGAGCACGAAAATGATGCCCAGTTTGCCAGGTTGCTGCGAAGCGCTTTGGAGATGGTGCATCTTGTGGGGTGAGCGTCCTGTTCCTGGTTGGGGCCATGAGTGGGGGCTCCCTTGTGTGAAGCTGCCATTCCTCCGTTCCCCCACTCCCTGGGGTCGGGGGGGGTGATTCCCAGGTCTGAGGTGCAGGAGTGGGCCCCTCCCTGTACAGGGAGTCCTCCCACTGCCCTCTGCAGCCGCCTCTCCTCCTCCTCCCCCTGCTCCCCCGCCTCCCCCACCTCTCCTCACCGGGAGGATGATGATAAACACGCTGCCAGCTCGGAATAGGGCCTGACCTCAGCGGCGAGGCATCTCCCCTCGCCCCCCACCCGCCCAGCCGCCGGCCCTGCATTCCTGGAGAGGATGAGGTTGAGCTGTGGTGCTCACCCCTCCTTCATCCCGCCGGCTGCTGACCACCCGGCCACTTCCTCCCACCCAGTCTCATCAGAGCCCAGGGTGCCAAAGGGCCCAACTGTGGGCCTTGGAGAGGATAGTTAACGATGATGGTAATAGCAGTTCCATGTATTAAGCAATTAGACACCAGGTTCCATGCTAAGCACGTTACGTGGCTCATGTCACTGAATTCTCAAGACAGCCCCATGAGGCGGCTGCTATTATTATTCTTCCAGTTTTAACACAGATGGGGAGGAGAAGGTGGGGAGGAGGGGGAAATTGAGGCTCAGAGAGGTCAAGCTGCTTGCCCCACCTCACACAGCTAACGAGTGGGAGGAGCCAGAGCCCCTGCGCTGCAGATGGCCCAGGTCCACCCCCCGCCAGCCTCCGTGTCCCTTCTGGCAGCATTAGGCTCCAGTCAGCCTGTCCTGACCCACGACACAGAACCCGGTGCTGAGGGGAAATGTGAGCACGAGAGGCAAGACTTGCTCAGGGGCCCGGAACTCCTTGGGGCACGCACCTCAGCTGCCAGAAGAGACGCATGGGGAGGGGATCTCCTGGGTGCTGAGAGCTTTGCAGAGGCAAGTTAGGGTCCCTCCCTGTCCCCGCCCCGGTTCCTAGAGGCAGAAAGTTAGAGACCTGGGCAAGCCGGCAGCCCTCTCCAGGGCAGCCCTCTCCAGGAATGCTTTTGTTTTCAGGTCTATTCTAGGCTCTGATAGACAAAGGAAAGGATTTTTTAAATTAATATTTCCCCTGTGAACCTCACATTTTGAGAAGTTATATTCACTTCCCCATTTTTGTTAATCAAACACATTTCAGCTACCAACTAGACGTTCCAGGAGGCATGGGGTGACCTCCCTGTCCTTACCGAGGTGGTATAATTCCAAGCTCTGAAGTGTGATGTTTTGGAATGTTGACCAAGGCGCGCAGCCTTCATTTCCACCTTCCGGTCCCTCCAGTGGTCTAACACCCATTCACCTTGCTGCTGTCTTTCTCTTCCTGCCACTTCTGTGTAATAACCATCCAGACATCCCCAATCTATCATCGCACAGCCCAGACCCTCCCCACCTTCCCCTCCCACGATCGTATCATTCTCATCTTCCTTGCCAACTCTTTCATTGCTTTAACTCTTGGCTGGGCCTCAGGGTCCTGCTGGGCTGGTGACCTGCCTGCCTTCGAGGTTCCACTAGCAGGCTTGGGTGTCAGAGAGATGTGGGTTGGAATCCAGGCTTTGCTACCCACTGGCCTTGGGGCGTTGAGAAAGTCACCTGTTCTCTCTGAGGCATAAATGGGCATGATACTGTCTGCCTCCAAGGGCAGTCTGGGGATTGGAGATGCTCGGGGGACAGCGCCAGGCCTGAGCGGCCCTTGGTAAACAGCAGCAATCCATGATCAGCCAGCTAATCATCACTGTCCACCAGCAGCAGCATCCTCTGTGGCTGACATCTCTAGGGTGGCTGCATCCCTGCAGACGAGGGTGCAGATGAGGGCTTGGCCTGAGGGTGAACGGCTCCCGCTGGGGGGAAGTGTATCTGCTTCCCAGGCAGGGGGCAGTATGGGTGAGCTTGCTGGTTTCCCAACTACTGTCAGGCTTGTTCTCCTTTCCCATTTTATCATATCAGTCATCACCATCCTGCCCTATTACTTCATTTTTTAAAAAATGACTTGCTTTTTAAAAATATTTCGTTTGTTTTTTTTTGTTTTTTAGGGCCGCACTTGAGGCATGTGGAGGGTCCCAGACTAGGGGTCCAATTGGAGCTACAGCTGCCAGCCTACACCACAGCCACAGCAACGCAGGATCTGAGCCATGTCTGCCACCTACACTACAGCTCACGGCAATGCTGAATCCTTAACCCACTGAGCAAGGCCAGGGATCCACCTCATGGTTCTTAGTTGGATTCGTTTCTGCTGTGCCACAATAGAAACTATCCCCCAAAATTCAAAAAAAATTTTTATTGTAGTTGATTTACAATGTTCTGTCATTTTTTGCTGTACAGCAACGTGACCCAGTCATACCTATATTTACATTCTTTTTCTCACATTATCCTCTATCATGTTCCATCGTAAGTGACTAGATATAGTTCCCTGTGCTATACAGTAAGATCTCATTGCATGACTTGCTTTTTAATTTTTTTGTCTTTTTTGCCTTTTTGCCTTTTCTAGGGCCGTTCCTGTGACATACGGAGGTTCCCAGGCTAGGGTTCGAATCAGAGCTGTAGCTGCCAAGCCTACACCAGGGCCACAGCAATGCGGGATCTGAGCCATGTCTGCAACCTACACCACAGCTCATGGCAACGCTGGATCCTTAACCCACTGAGTGAGGCCAGGGGATCGAACCTGCAACCTCATGGATCCTAGTTGGATTTGCTAACCACCGAGCCACGACGGGAACTCCTTGACTTGCTTTTTTAAACCTTTTACTCATTCTAAGTGATAAAAGTTATGTGCTTAATCTATAATTATACGTTTTACATTTCTTGCCAAATAGAAAAAAATTAAAATTAAATTGATGAGCCATGTTTCCGATGAAAATCATCGTGAATACTCCACTTCAGGAAACACGGATCAGATGAACCTCTCTCACTCCTATGTGTATATATGTATTTTCCCCCTTTAGTCAGTTCTTTATTACGGGAGACAGCGACAGAAGTAGGAAGAAAGTATAGTGAACTTCTTTGTACCCCTACTCCTGCTTCAAAATTATCAATTTTTTGCTATTTTTGATTCACTCATTCTCCCTTCACTTTTTTTTTTTTTTTTTTTTTTTGCTGGAGTGTTTTTAAAGCAAATCCCAGACATTATATCATTTCACTGTAAATACTTTGGTACGTATCATTAACAGATAAGGACTTTTAATTTTAACATTACCACAATACCATTATCAGAGTCCACATAATTAATAACATTTTCTTAGGAGCAGCTAATACCTAGTCTGTGTTCAGTTTTCCCTGATTATCTCAAAAATGTCGTGTTTCGGTTGGTTGGTTTGAATTAGGCAGACGGGCTGGGAAAGTAGGCTCTAGTCGCCCTTTCTATTTCAGGAATAATTGTATGTCCACGTGTTATCATTGCCTCTGGCTCTTTTCTAATCAGCTGATGATAGGTGATCACTTTTTCTGAAAGGTCCTCATTTTGTAGTTTCTCTGCATCTGCTCTCCCATCATCCATCCTTTCCTCCAGTGCAAGTTTCCCCTCAGGCTCCCAAGCGGGGGTTTCTGGCCACTGGATGTGAAATCAGCGGCCCATTATCCCTCTGCCGTTCCCAGTTCCCTCTTGGCCTTGGTCTGGCCAACGCCCTGCCCTGCGCCCAGGAAGGAGGGGGCTCTGGAAGGAGAGGCAGTGGGCGCCTCTGGGTGAAGCTGGATGGACCAGGGGAAGCCCACGCACCTGGCTCCCTTGATGCCCCATCTGATGAATACCGTTTCTCTGAGATGTCCTCGTTAGGCTGCCAGGCTCGCTCGGATCAGGAGCCAGTGGGCACCAATGGAAGGGCTGGCCGTGGGGGGTCACGTGGCTCTGGGAAGCCTTACCAGGCAGCCGGCCTGGGACTGGCCCAGGCCTCGTGGGAATGCACCCCTGCTTTCAGCTGAGCTCCCCACCACAGCCCCACCCGGGGCCCCTGCACTCTTGCTTTCATTGCCAGCCAAGGTCCTGCCCTCTCTGAGCCTGGTCTCCCACTTGGGACGCTGCTCCCCTCCTCTGATCCCATCTCCCTGGGGCTGGGAAAGTCATGCCCCCGAGTCCCTGGGGCCTGTGTTCTTCCCGTCCTGCCTTTCCTCCCGAGGTCTCACGCCTCAGCCCTTGGCCTCCTGGGAAGTGGAGGGGACGGGGGCTGGGGGTGCTCGGGTCCTCTCCGGGGATGTCTCCTCAAGGTCTTGGGCCCCTTTGGGGAAGGCACAGCCCTTCCCTGAGTCTCCATGTTCTCATTTGAGAAATGTCCAGAACAGTGCTTGACATTATTGACGGAGTCACCAAGAGGGACATTTGAGATTTAGGTGCGTGCGTGTGTGCATGCGTGTGCATTGCGAGTGTGTATGTGCGCCTGTGCGCACCCAGACTCGAGAACTGCAGCCCTCAAACAGGGACTGGGCTTCAGGACTGAGGTGAGGGTTGCCTGGCATCACCCCTGCCCACCAGAACGTTCCAGCTCCTCACCCCCGTGTATGACCACGTCTCGTATTCGTTCTCTCTTGCCTCTTTCCTTCAGGTGTCCCGCATTCCACCTCCATGTCTTTGTGTCTCGGTTCTGTCTCTTTCTTGGCTAACTGCGTCACTCCTGTCTGCTGTGCCCCTAAGAACTCTGATGTACCTGTCATCTTAGGGTCCTGCCTTGGCCCCCAGGCCCACCCCTTCATCCTGACCCTTAGCCTTAAAAACCAAAGTCTCCTGCTTGGCTCCATGGATGCGGGGCCCATTTCTCTCCAGAGTGCTCTGGGACTTGGGGGTTTGGAGGGCTCGTGTCCCTCTTGTCCTCTCTCCCAGAGACACCCCTCCTCCCCCAAGGCAGCTACAGATCCCCCAGAACATCCTCTAAATCCTGACACCTTTGTGGGGGTATTGCCCTTGTGTGTGTGTGTGTGTGTTACTGGAGAGTCCCCTGTCCCTGAGCTTGTAATGAGCATGAGTCTTTCCCTGAGAAAAATGATCCCTGAGATGCCCCTGATCTACCCCAGTGGCACTGAAAACATGTGACTTAAGAGTCAGCCAGGAAGGAGGGTTGTTTGAGGTCCTGGAAAGAGCCCTGGCTTAGGAGTAGGAAGACCGGGGTTCAAATTCTGGGTCTCTTCCTTCCTGGCTGTAGGGTCTCAGGGAACCTCGGTCCCCTCACCGGCAAAATGGCCGTAACAATGATACCACTGAGCTGTGGAGAGGATGAGGTGAAGCACCGCTTGGGGGTGGGGGATCCTGTACCTTCCCCCTCACCCCTGGGCCCCCTGGGCAGGTGGGCTCCTTACGGAGGTGGCATGGGGTATATTTGCCCAGCTTGGAGGGATTGGAATGGAGGGAGGACAACCCTTGGTCTAGTCCACTTCTCAGGACTCTTGCCTGTGTGGGTGGGTGTCTCTGAGGGGTCCCTGGAGAGGGGAGAGTGCCAGGCCCCTGGCCAAGGCGTCTGTGCTGGTGGCGCCAGCTTCTGGGGCTCCTCCAGGATGGCGCTGCGGGTGGGTGGAATCCACAGGGGTGAGACACCGGGGCCGGAACGTGCCGAGGATGCTTGGGGCTGCTTATCTCTGGCCAGGAATGCACTGCGGTATTATTAGCCGGCAGCCTTCTCGCCTTTGGAATAACCACCCGGGTGGCATGGCTGACACCTGTCTGGCTCTGCCTGCCCAGACCGCCCTCGGGTGCCTGCACGGAACCTCCCATGGCTGGAGCTCCTGCATGTGCCTGTGTGTGCGCATGTGTGTGTGTGCATGGATCCGTGTGTAGGTGTGTGGGTGCCAGTGTACGTGTCAGTGTGGATCTTTGGGGGCTTTTAAGCCTGAGAGTGTGTGTGTGCAAAGAGTGCGTGTGTGTATCTGTACCCGTGTCTTCATGCCTGTGTGTGCAGATGTGTGTGAGTGCACATGGGTTTAAGTGCATATGCCTGTGTGTGGTATGTAGATATATGTTGAGGCGTGTGTGCATGGGGATGTGTGTATAAGTGCGAGTGTGCATGATTGTGTGTCTGTGTCTGTGTGTGCTCCTATGTGAGGGAAACAGGAAGCCCCGAGGAGGCCTAGGGAGCAGGAGGGAAATAAAGGAGGGGTGGCCGATGACCCCACCAGGGTGTGGTGAGGGGCTGGGGTTGCTGGGTGGGGGGAGGAGGGGACAGCAGGCAGATGTGCAGGGCAGGCGGGAGGGGCACTTGGGGTCTGGGCCACACCCCCTGATGGGACTCTTCAAGGCCACATCATAAAGAGCCCTGAGGTCAGCCAGCCTGAGTCCATCACTCACTAGCTTTGTGACCTTGGGCAAGGGACTTACCCTCGCCAAGCCTCATCTGTATCATGGTGATAATGAGAGTAACCTGCCTAGTAGAGTTGTTGGGAGAAAAAAAAAATTCAGTGCCTGGGACCTCCTCCAAGCTTGAGAAATGCTGACATGATCCGCCACCATTAACCTGACTGCAGATGCCTCTGTCTGCTCTGCATCTGGCTGTGGCAGCCTCTCTCTGGCTGAGACCTCCAGGCAGGGTGGGGGATCCCCAGCTCATTGTGCTCATGTCACGGTAACGAGATGGAGACCTAGTGAGGGCACAGGAGTGGTCCAGGGTCCTTGGGAAGCTGAGCGGAGCCATAAGGATGCAACCTCTTGGCTCCCGGCAGCCGTTTCTACCAAGAAAGGCTACCGAGGCTCTCTCTGCCTTGCTCGGATTTCTGGGTCTGCAGTGCCCATCCGGGAGAGAGAGGTAGGAAGAGTCTGGCAGGCTTTCTCAGCCTGACCAATGCTGCAGCTGCCCAGGGTGCATCTGTTCAGTTGCCTCCTGCTTCTTGCGGGACAGAGGTTCCCACTTCCTGTCCTAACTGCCCTCCTGTGCTTGGCCTCTGAGCTCCCCAGATGCTGCCACAAATCCTGATTCTCAGATGGGGATGAGCGAGCCCCAGCGGGGGCAGGCCCAGGGTCTTTGCTCCCTGGCCCGCTCCTGCCCAGGAGAGCTGACCATCTGGCCGTGGCCTGAGGTCCTCGCACCTGGCTGGGCTACCCTGGCCCCACCTTCTGCTCCCAATTCTGGCCAGACGGGAGTAGAATTCCTAGGAAGTGCTGGGCCCCTTTGGAGCTGGGCCCCCACCTGCCTTCTCGCTGGCCCTGCCAGCACATCTTACAGCCTCTCCCTCGGCCCCTTATTCCTCCCTGGAATGCCCAGGTTTCAGGACAGCTGCCCCCTCTGGGGGGTAGCAAGCCCAGGGTGTCACCAGCAGTATGGAGGTGGGAGTGGGCACCGTGGCGGCGCCGTGGCATGGTAGGGGGCATGCTGGGCAGAGGCATGTGGGGTCTACCAGGATCCCTGAGCCTGGGCAGGCTGTGATTGCCCTGGACGGCAGCCAGAGAAGACTTGTTTTTCACAACCACCACCAACTACCCGGAAGAAGAAAAGAAAAAACCACCACCAACAAAAACAACCACCAAACTTTTTTTTTTTTTTTTTTTTGGAATCTGCTGCTAATGGCCGATTGGCTGTACATTATTAAACAGGCAGCTGGAGCTTTGCCAGGGCAGGGTGCTTGAGCCAAGACTCACAGCCTGAACACAATGTTCCTAGGAAAACAGTCACCCATGGGGTGCCTGGGGAGGAGCACCCACAGGGAGGGGCTCCAGCTGTTGCCCTTTGCCCTGTTCATCCTTCCTGCCCTATCCTCTGTTCTGGTCATCTTGTGGGGAGCAGGGCTGTGCTGCACCTGGAGCCCAAGCATCCTTTATCTGGCTCCTGTGGGTCCCTCACCACCCTGGGGGCCCAAGCCACTCTTTCCCTCCTCATGTTTAAGTGGACAGGCTCCTGCTTTCATCCCACTGGCTCTCCTGGGGGCTGGGCTGAGCCCTGGGTTTGGAGCTGGACACCTGCTTCTACGCTTGACTCTATTGAGCTCCTCCCTGTGGTGACACTGGGACTCCCTCGTTGCCCTCCCGGGGCCTCAGTTCCCATATCATTACAAGAGGAGGATTGGGCTCACTCTAAATTCTCATCAACATTGTGTGAGCCATGACTGGGTGGCCTTGGGGAGAGGCTGGGGTGATTGTGACCCAGACTTTGGAGTCCTCCTTCCTCCAACCCTGGTTCCATTGGTGACACCAGGAGCCATGTCTCCTGCAAGAGGGGCTGGCCACTGGACCCATTCACATCTTTTTGATGGTGCCTTCAGCCACCTTGTAGCCAACCAAGGTTAAGGTCCAAGGAGTCAAGGTGACATCAAGTGGGAGAAAAGCAGAGGGACTGGGGTTAGGACAAATGCCATCTTGGGGAAGCCATCTTGGTGCCTCACTAAGGCACAAGGACAGAAGCACCGTGTGGGGTTGGGATCACGCCAGGGCGGACCCACTGCCTTCTTCGTCAGGCTGCTGCTGGCATGGGTGTATGTGGGCATCATTAGTTTGGGAACTGACCTTTAGGAATATTCTCTGAGCCTCTGGAGATAAGATGGCATAGTGGCTGGGAGTACAAATGGGTTCACTCCCATCACCACTGCTTCTTTGCCATCTTATTATTATTGACTTTTGGCACATGACTTCACCTCTTGTGCCCGAGCTTCCTCAGCTGTGTAAAGTGGGTTAGAATAACATCTACTCCCAGGGCCGCGGTGCAGAGTGAATGAGCTTGTGCGTGGACCGGGCCAGGCAGGTGTGAAGGGCAGTCTAGCTGTTGGAAGTAAGGTGGTCCCTCCTGCTGGCATCCTGCACTTTCCCTTCGTGTCACTCAGCGCTTGCGTGTATGTGTCCTCGCTTGTGTTTGTTGGGTGTCTCCCCTCCTCCAGGCCTTGTGGTCAGACTCTCCACCCGGCTTTGCTACCCGCCCCCAGCCCCTGCGGTATGGCACAGGGCCTGACCCACTGCGGCATTCACAAAGCATCCGCCGACGGAATGAGGGAATGAATGAATGAACAAATGTGGGCCGACTGGAAAATGATCAGAACCAGAGAAACTAGTGAGCATGTGGACAATGGAAAGAGCCAGAAACTGTGAAAGCGCTGGGGATGACCAGCCTGTGAAGCCACTACTCTGAGAGATTGTGAGCAATTGTGTGTCTGAGTGTGTGTAAGATTTTTGAATCAAGCTTTGAAGAGATTTGTTTTCCAAGGCAGAACCAGGAGCCTCGGAGAACTCAGGGCCGGGGGTGCTCAGGCAGAGCAGGTGTCACGTCAGGCACAAGGGAGCCCCGACTTGTACAGGAGGTCAGCTCACAAGTCCCCAATGTCCCTGCTGACTTGATGCTGCTGCTTGAGCTAGAAGAGTAGTGCAGTCATGGCCCATGTCAGTGAACTTCAGTTTCCTCATCTGTATTTTTTTAATTTTTATTTAAAAAAAATTTTTTTTTGGTCGTTTTGCCATTTCTTGGGTCGCTCCCACGGCACATGGAGGTTCCCAGGCCAGGGGTCAAATAGGAGCTGTAGCCGCTGGCCCACACCACAGCCACAGCAACTCGGGATCTGAGCTGCATCTGCAACCCACACCACAGCTCACGGCAACACCGGATCCCCAACCCACTGAGCAAGGCCAGGGATCGAACCCGTAACCTCACGGTTCCTAGTGGGACTCGTCAACCACTGAGCCATGACGGGAACTCCCAGTTTCCTCATCTATAAAATGGGATTAATAATGGTCAATACCTCAAAAATCGTTAGGAGGATTACAGTGAGTTAATTCCCACAAAGCTCTAAGAATATGGAAAGCACTCAACAAATTTGAGCGTTTATTTATTTTTATTTTATTGCCTTTTGTTTTTTTTAGGGCCACACCCTCGGTGAATGGAAGTTCCCAGGCTAGGGGTCGAATTGGAGCTACAGCTGCTGGCCTACCCCACGGTCTCGGCAATGCCAGATCTGAGCTGCATCTGCAGCCTACACCACAGCTCACTGCAATGCCGGATGCTTAACCCACTGAGCGAGGCCAGGGATCGAACCCGCATCCTCATGGATCCTAATCAGGTTCATTGCTGCTGAGCCACAACAGGAACTCTTAGCATTTATTAAGCAGGACCAAAGAGCTATAGGGGAAGAAGAGATGCACTGTGACTCTGGGCGGGGGTGGTGATGGCTTCTTTGAAGAAGGAGGACGTGGGGGGAGCATAAACTTATTGCACTGAGCCAGACTTTGCACTGAGCGCTCAAAGTGCTTAAGCGACTTAAGGGACTTGCCTGAGATCACACAGCCAGTGAGTGCGTGGCCAGGCTTCAGATGTGATCTGTGCCTGGACTCTTCCCTCCACTCCTGAGCTTCGGTGGGAGGGGCCAGGTGTCTCTGATCCTCACACCCTGGGAGAGACAGCAGCTCATTTCAAGTTGGAGCAGAGTGATTGGTATTATTATCTGTGGGGGGGAACTTAAGTCCGCAGAAGGGAAGTCTCCAGCCCTGACCAATCCTGAAAGTGCTATGTAGTTAAAAAAAATAGGAGTTCCCGTCGTGGTGCAGTGGTTAACGAATCCGACCAGGAACCATGAGGTTGCAGGTTCGGTCTCTGCCCTTACTCAGTGGGTTAACGATCTGGCATTGCCGTGAGCTGTGGTGTAGGTTGCAGATGCGGCTGGGATCCCGTGTTGCTGTGGCTCTGGTGTAGGCTAGTGGCTACAGCTCCAATTCGACCCCTGGCCTGGGAACTTCCATATGCCGCGGGAGCGGCCCAAGAAATAGCAAAAAGACAAAAAAAAAAAAAAATATGGGGAGAGCATGAGAGTAAGATGAGGGGGTGGACTTTTTGGCAGCTCATTGCCTTGGAGCCCAGGACAAGGAGAGCTAGTCATATGGGGAACACTGGAGGAGTTCCCTGGTGGCTCAGTGGGTTAAGGATCCAGTGTTGTCACCGCCGTGGCTCTGGTTACTGCTGTGACGTAGGTTCCATCCCAGACTTGGGAACTTCCATGTGGCATGAGTGTGGCCAAAAATAAAAAAGATGAGGGGTGAGGTTAGATCTTAAGGAGAAGGAATGGTGAAGTGACAACTTGAAATGGCAACTTGAGGGGGTGTGGGGAGGGGAAGGAGGTGACACAGAAGGGTGAGGAGATGGACGAAGGCCATGCTGGTGATGAGGGGGAGAAGGGAGAGGAATCCATGGTTTGGCAGGACCTGGACTGGTGGGCACCTCCAGCCTTTGGCAAGGGTGGTGGCTCAGGCCAGTCCTCCCAGGGCTACTGGGCAGTGGCAAGGGGGCAGTTTTGGGGGTAGGAGGCCAGGTGGCCAGCATGAGAGCCAGCCTGAGACAGCACATGCAAACCGAGCATTTAGCCACCAGCCCAGCTCCTTGTGTCTTCTAGCCTGGCTGCTGGCTTGACTAAAGATCAGCTCTCATGCTGAGGCCAGCACACTTTCTGCTGCTCAGCACCCACAGGCTAGCCTTGTCAGGATGCTGTCCTGTCCTTAGCAGCTGCTCAGCCTCTGGCTGTTTCTGCCTCTTGGTCATTCAGAGAGGCACAGGAAATGGTTCCAGGCTCAAAGAATTCAGAGATGCAGGGGCAGAGAGACAAGGGAGGTGCACATGGGCAGTGGAGTTTATCCTGGCTCACCTTCCCAAGGCAGTTTTTCAAGTATTTGATGATGACTGTTGTTATTCTTTATCATCTGAAATGAAAATTAGGCCCACCTTTCACATGAATTTATTCAACAAGTATTTATTGAGTGTGTGCTGTGGTCCTCATCTGGATGCTCTTTGGTTTCTAGCATATGGAAGAGAACTTGATCTTTCTGATGGTGTCTGGGCAACACAGAGTGGAACTTTCACCTCCTTTGATCTGGGTTCTATAGCTCTATTCATGCAACCGAAAGTGCAGGTACCTTTTGGGGACAGCCATATCCTATTACTGGCTGAACTGCACTTCAGTTTTACTGACTCTTAGATCTTTCCCTACATGATTAATTAACTCATTTCTTTTTGACATGACTTTTGAAGTTCAGTTGAGGACTTTACTCCAAGAGAAACGTTCCCTTGCTTATTCTGATCTTTTTATAAAGTCAGTTTTGTATTTCAAATCAGTTCGACATCTTAGCTGTTCCTTCTGCTCGTTGTTTTCTTCATGGGCTTGGTAAACCTCCATTCTGAGTCTTCACCTAAGTTACTGATAAGTATGTGGACAAGCCAGGGCAGAGGACAGAGCCCTTTGACAAGTCAGGAAGTTGACATTGATCTATTAATCAACGCCCCTTGGCTGGCTGGCTAGGAATCCACTCAGCTTTCCATCTTGTCTCTAAGCATTTCGTCATGGGTCCTGCAAACACCTTCCCAAAATCCAGATGGTCTGGGCTTGGGGCTTCCCTGACCCTCCTCCAGTCTAGGAACCTTATAATAATGGGTTAGGGTGGTGGATGTGGCTCTGTGAGGGAGAGCTGTGGACTCTCTGAAAGGACCCAGGCTGAGCCAGTAATGGGGGTGGGGGGGGCTAAGAGGAATCCTGCCCTGGAGGCAACTAGACGTCAGGATCCTTCCAGCTTTTCTTAGGGGGCAGGGATTTGTGTAGAGCCAGCTGGCACCAGTAGTGACGTTCAGCCAAGGACCAACATCTGCCTAGAAATGTGTCCTGGGATTCTTCCAAGGGACCTAAGAGGTTATCAGATGAGGAGTTGAAAGCCAAGAGGGACTGTGTGTGACCCTTGGTCACCAAGGCATCAGTGGGTGGTGAGTGAGCGGGGCAGGAATCCGAGGCCTTCACTCCCAATCTGAGGATCTTGCTGCTGGACCTCAGGGCCAATCCTGGCTGGAAACTGAGGCAGGCTCCAGGGAGGGAGGGACTCCCAGCGGGCTTTGTGGGGACAAGCTGTGGGCCAGCCTGTTTTCCCCAAGCTTCCCCTGCCCTTCTGATCTTCCGCCCGCCCTCGACTATGACTTCAGTACAAATCTGAGAGTAGGAAGCGGGAATGTGGAAGGCCTAGTGCTTCTCCCTCCCTGGGGGAGTGTGTGGCCTGAGGCCTTGCAGCACTTTGAGAGGTGCTGGGAATGTATGCAAATGAGATGCAAATAGGGGACTGCGGTGAGGAGGGGGGGGTGCCCCTGTTCCTGCCCCTCTGGCTGGAGACAAGGATGACAAATAGAGAAGGAAACGGCCAATGATCTGGGCTGTGAAGCCCAGCCTCAGGAAGGAAGGGAGGGAGAGGGGCTTTGTGGGGCAGCAGGGTGGGGTGTGGCTTCTGGAGCCAGCTCTGGAGGGTGCCCTAGCCAGGGGGACCCAGGGGTGACCCAGAGATGAAAGCATCTTGGAGGCCAGGCCCAAGTCCTCTCCAGTTGTTGGGGAGGGGTGCTCAGGAGGGGGAGGGTGCAGCCCCAAAGCACAGACATTGACCAAATGCCTGAGGCGAGCCCTGGGGCCTGGCTCCCAGCCAGCTGTGTGTTGGGCCCAGCAGGGTTCTGAGATTCAGGGCCTCCCCGTTGGGACCTGGGCATATGGCCCTGTCTTCTCTGTGCTGGAGAGAGAGGAGGAGAGTGGGGGCCAAGGATGCCTGAGCGGGTAGCTCCAGCGTCTCCCCCTGGAGACCACTCTGTCTCCCACCGTAGGTAGATTCAAGAAGCAGCCCCTCCCTTGTGGGTGTCCGGTCAGCTCTTAGCCCAGCTCAGAGGAACTTGCCCTTAGTGCTGTATGAGCCTGGGAATCCAGCCCCAGGAGACAGGAGGTCAAGTGCCATAGTGCCCTCCGGGGGGCGTGCTGGGACTTGGAATGCCCGCTTGTGCCATATGGGGACAGAGCCTTGAGTTGGAAGACTTGGATCCGAATTCTGCCTTCTTCACCGGTTGCTCTGTGACTTTGGGTGAATTGCTTAACTTCTCTGAGCCCATCTCTATGGCTGGGATAAGAATCATAGTCACTTCCCATGTGTAGAAAAACAGGTGTGAAAGTTGGGTTCAGGGTAGGTGTTTCAATGGTGATGAGAATGAAAGGAAGGAGTGAGTGGAAGCAGCTCTGGGATGTGCCTTCGTCCTTGCCCCCGCCCCCAGGGATGGGGACTCAGGCCTCTTGGGCCTTGACCTTTCTTTCTCCTGACTTTCCCTTGGCCCTTTCTTGTCTGTCTCTCTGTGCCCCTCTGTTCCCCTTTCTGTCGCATCCCCTCCTCTCCCTATGGCAGTGTCTAACTCAGCACCTGGCCCCAACACGCAGTTCATTTTCCCTGCTTCTCAATGGCCTCTCTGTGGCTCTATGGGCGGCCTGGCCACCCCCAGCTCCCTCTCCTTCCTCCTTCTGGGTCCCTGCTTCTGACCCGCTCTTTGTCCCACTCTCTCCTCCTGGCTTTTCTGCCCTCCGTGTCTCGAGCGTCTATCTGCCATTAACAAGCATCCATTGACCACTTATTAGATGCCAGGCACTGCCCTGCTCCTTTCTGGGCTCTGCGGGGCTCTCCTTGCCTCCTTGCTGCCGCCTTCTCTCCCTCCCACCCCCTTCGGCCTCCTGCCCTCCCTTCCCCCAGCTGCACTGGGCTCCAACACTGGTATTATTCAGTTTTATGAGAAACCCTTCCCCCACCCCCCAAGCCAGGCCTGCCCCTGAATGGACCAACCACAACTGGAACCAGATGTGCAGTGCTGCACATGGGGATGGGAGGGAGGGAGGGAGGGAGGAGGGAAAGGGGCATGGGCTGGCTCAGCGAGGGGGGAGGGCGTTGGGGGATGGGAGATGGGAAGCCCTGGGAATCTAGAGTCTTCCTAGGCCTAGAGGGGGAGGATCAGGGAGGAGAGAGAAAGGGGCTGAGCAGGCTTCTTGGGAAAGCAGTTCTGGGTGTGTGTGTCTGTGTGTGAGAGTGAGATGGTGCGGAAAGCCTGGCACTTGAGATCTGCTGCGGGACAGCTCTTGGAAATACAGGGAAAGGCAGCTCTTCTTCGGAATTCTCTGGTTCCTTGACTTCCTCTGTGGTTTCTAGAGACTTACTGAATTGATGGTTCTGTCCCCAGGTGCTGGAGCAGAAAGGCTGGGATAGAGGGAATGATGGTGGAGTGGGGGATGAGAGCAGCTGGAGGAGGACATTTCTCAGAGCCCCACCCCCTGCATCTGCCGCAGACCTGGGGTGGGTGGGATGCTCCTGGGACATCTGTGTCTCACTCAGTCCAGTGACCCCCATGTCTTAGCATAGTCAGTTTTTTTTTTTTTTTTTTCTGTCTTCGATCATATCGCTTTGAAGATAAAGGTCTGCATACAATTTTCTTGGTATAGCCTTGTGTAGAATTAAGTGGTTAAAAGAGCCCTTTCAGAGAGTTCCCATTGTGGCTCAGCAGTAATGAACCCAACTAGTATCTACGAAGATGTGGGGTCCATTCCTGGCCTCACTCAGTGGGGCAAGCTGCGGTGTAGGTCGCAGATGTGGTTCGGACCTGGCGTTGCTGTGGTTGTGATGTAGGCTGGCAGCTGCAGCTCTGATTTCACCCCTAGCCTGGGAACTTCCATATGTTGCAGGTATGGGCCTAAAAAGAAAAAAAGAAAAAAAAAAAAAAGAGCCCTTGCATTCAATTTCTAACCAATCATCCACCCATCTCTCCATTATCCACTTACTCTTTCCACATTTATTAAGAATCTTCTAGGAGTCAACATTGTGCTAGGCCCTGGACAAAGTTGGAAAGGAGAAAGAAAAGGATGAAGAAACCTTTGCTCAACTAATGGGAGACACAGGAGTGCCCCCAAGTGTGTGTCACAGCATTAGTATAGGAGCCTTGGATATTCAGAGGAGGGGTTGGTACCTGCCAAGTGGAGAAGGATCCATGGAGAGTGTGGCTTTTGAGTTGAGCCCTGAACGTTGTAAGATGCTGATGGCTGCATCCCAGAGGGTCTCAAACGTCCTGCTGCAGAACTGGGGCTGGATGTGGTATATGGCGGGACTCTTAGATGTGATAGGGGGTGATAGTGTGTCGGGGGTGGAAGGAAGCCGTGGAGAGGATGACACTTCTGCTAATCCATGACCTGGGGGAAGGTTCCACTTTTACAGCGGCTCCCCAACCCACCTCTGGATGAGCCTAGATGGCTGTTGTAGAATCCTCAGTTCCCTCCCCTCACCAGGGCTTGCTCAAACCCCCGGCTGCCCCTGGGCTGCAGTGGGTATGAGGGTGAGGCAGGATAGGGCCATTTGGAGACCACTTTGCCCCAGAGTTGGGGCCAAGGAGGCCTGGGCAGGGTTTCCTTATGCAGTTTCAGAGAGGCCAGGTTTTTCCCATCTCTGGTCACAGGCTGAGGCCACTGTCAAGGCTGGTAGGTTGTGAGATGCTGGAATTTGGGATCTGGGAGGCCAGACTCTTCCCATCTGGGAGGAGATGAGGTCATCTTGCTGCAGAGGCAGGAGCAGGGGGTGGATGCAGTGGGGCCTCTATCCCCACCCTCCCCACATAAGATCCTGAGAGGGTGCCCCTCCCCCGCATCCTCCTGGGCTCCATTGTCACTCATGATGGTGGGGGGAGCAGCCCTCTAACCTGTTGACATCTCTGTGACGCTGGCCCCAGATGCCACCAAATCTTTGCCGAGGCCATTTATTCCTCCTGGGTCTCCCCTGTCACTTTTCCTCTCTGGAAAATTGAAGCCTGGGGAAGGGTTTGGCTGGATTCATAAAATTAGTGAACATAACCAGAAAAGATCTGGAAGATCTTTGGATCCAAACTCATTGGACAGCAGGGGAAACTGAGGAGGCTCAGACATGCGGGTCACTGGCCCGGGACCTCACAGGAAGGTGGCCCAGATGGCAAAGAGAATGGCCTTTTCATCTCTGGAGGGCTGAGTGGTGGGGAGCTTGGCTCCAGAGCCGGCCCGTAGGATCAGAGTTCCTGCTCCACGCCATCCTGTGTGGTCTTGGACAAGTCAGCTAACCGCTCCAAGGTCACTTTCTTCGGTGAAAACAAGAGAGAGAGATTGAAAGATTAAGTGAGAGAGAGAATATTCTTTTAAGTGCCAGGCATACAAATAGGTGTGCTGCAAATGACTTTTCTCTTCCCCTCAAAATAACCCTTTCTGCTTCTATACTTTTATCATGTTATGGCACTCTAAACTTTTCAAATTGCATTTCCCCCAGTTTTTTTTTTTTTTTTTTGGCTGCTCTGCAGCATATGGAGTTCCTGGGCCAGGGATCAGATCTGAGCTGCAATTTCTGATCCAACCCGCAGCAGGATCCTTAACCCACTGTGCTGGGCTGGGATCAAACCTGAGACCCACTGCTCCCAAGACACTGCTCATCTCGTTGTGCCACAGAGGGAACTCCTCCCCCAGTAGTTTCAATTGTAATTTTTTTTTTTAACATATGAAATAGTTGAAAGTATAATATGACAAGTGCCCTGATTCTGTACTGAACACTGTATTTGCTTTAACACGTTTCTATCTCTCCATCAATCTTTTTTTTTTTTGATGTGTTTCAAAGAGACTTGGAACATGCATTTTATTAACTAGAGTTCAATTCAAATCACGTTTGAATATATAGTCACAAATAGCTTAACTCAGCCCAGAGGAAAAAAGCAAGGATTTTTACCCCACATTTGACAGATAAGGGGAGAAACGGGTTCAGAGTAAGATCTCCAGTCACAAAATGAGTTGGAAACAGCAGGAAGCAGAGCAGTTTCCCAAAGTTGGGAGTTGCAGTTATTATTATTGTCTCACCAACCATCCTTCTCCACCCACTCATCCTCGGGCCATTTCTCTCCAGCAGTGTTTCTTCCGTGGGGTCCTGGACCTCTTGGCATCCTGCCCTCTTCCCCCGCCTCTGCTCCGAAAGCCCTCCGCCCCTCCCTGAGGGTCCCCAGGGAGGCAGCTGAGCCAGTGGCCGAAGGGGGAGGGCACTCTTCTTGGCATGCCATGCCCAGGCATATGTGCCCTGCCACCAAGCCAGCGAGCGGGGAGCTGGAGCCGGGGAGCTGGGCGTAAGGGCCCTGGCTGAGTGCTTCAGGGGTTAAAGGAGGCGGCGGGGCGGACCGCTGGCCGGAGCCGGGGATGGGGGAAGGAGGCGGTGCGCCCAATAGCCCGGCCCGCCGGCTGCCAGGGGAGGGAGCCGGGCGAGCAGCGCCCTCGTTCAGTTGCTCCCAGCAGTGGCCCTGGGACCAGCTCCGCTGCCTGTGCCTGCTCCCCGCCCGCCCGGACACAAGGCTCACTCGCACCCTCCTCTCGGCAACCAGCTTCTTGCCAGCCACAGCCGCTGCCCCCTTACTGCCCACTGCCCCCGTCCTGTGAGCCCAGACACCCACCCCACCCAGTGGCTCCTCTGCCGGAAAGGTGAGTGTGGCGTCGGGTGTGCGTGCTGGCGTGAGAGAGACGCTCTCGCTCTTGGCCCTGATGCTGTCAGGACCTCCGATCAGGGCGTAAGTTAGGGGAGGAGGGAGGTCAGCCCGTCTGGTCACAAGCCTCTGGGCTAGGTAGCCCCTCCGGACCAACCTGTCCATCCCCTGAGGTCAGCGTCTGGTTCTGGCAGCGATGTCTGGGGCGCGGTTGTCCCTGCTCAGGGGAGAGACCAGTCAGAAGGAGTTTTGTTTGCTGGAGAAGTTGTGTGTCTCTGGCTGCTTGAGACTGAGGCCAGCAGGGGTGAGTGGGGAGGGACGAACTGACCAAGGTTGGGGGAGGCTGCGGTCTCGAGTCGCTAGGGTCCCTCCCTCTACCTGCCTGCCATCATTGGACTGCCTGGGGGAGAAGACCAGGGCACAGGTGTGGGCATTCTTGCCCCCTTCCCTCCTTTCCCCGCCACGGGATGGAGCTGTTACTGGGCACCATCCTCCCCTTAGGGCTCGTCTTACTCCCATCCCTCATCAACCAAGAGGCAGCTGCGGTGGAGAGTTTGGCAGGCCTGGAAAGGTCCGGGCCCCCTGCCTTATGCCCCTCAGCGTGTGTCCATGCGCCTTTGCCCATGGGCACAGGCTGGCATGTGTTCCCACTGCTGCCCTCCCCCAGCCAGCGCTCTTACTCCTTCCTGACCCCTCTGGGCAGAAATAGCTAATCCAGGTGGTTAATGAACAGACACATGCAGCTGCCTTTCCCCCTCCCCTTCCTCACTCCTCACTGCTCGCCTCCTGCCCAGACCCTCTGATACCCTGCCTGCCAGTTGTTCCTGCTGGAGCATCCATGCAGGGCCAACCTCGGCGTCTGTCCCCCCACCCCTACCCCCCGCCCCAGTCCCCAAGTTCAGGACCAGGGCCAGGACTGCCCGCCCAGATGTTTTTAGGTTAACTACTGTCTTCGAAGAGGAAACGGGGAGGGTGGTGACCAAGGGGTGACCAAGAGAAGCCTGCTGAGCTCCCAGTCGGGCTGGGCTCCCTGCAGGGGGTGGGATGGAGTTAGGGGACAGGATGGGTGCTGGGTAGGGAAGGAGTTGGTCTGGGAGGGCAGGACAGGAGGTTGTGGGGTGAGGCTAAGGGGGGCACTGGAAATGAGGATGCTGGAGTCTTTGGGGACAGGGGCTTCTATTCTGGAAGCCTCAGCGTCCCTTTCATGTGGCAGAGCCAAGCCCAGAGGTTCATGAGGGTGTGGGGAGAGCACCCTTTCTCCTTTGGTCTCTGCTGGGCCCCTTCCTGAAGCTGCCTGGGTCGGGTGGGGACCCCTTGGGCTCAGATGTGGCCTTAAGTTGCTCCTACCCCTGCCAGCTGGTGGCTCCTCCAGTTTCCCCCACCCTCGAGCTGCCCTAGCACCTCAAACCTTGCTAGAGCTAAGGCACCCTCTGCTCTGACCCCTCTGGCCTAGGGGTGCAGGAGGGAGGACTTGGACCTGGCTCTGGATGAGGAGCTGAATGGAGAGCTCTGAACTGGATCAGTGCTGGGATCCAGCTTGCGGTTGGCCTTGACTCTGCTTTCCGTAGAGGGTAGGGGGTGGAGACCACGGGCCAGGGCCTAGGAGGGTCTCAGCTAGTTCAATAGGCAGGACTAGGAGCCAGAACTTTGATGCAGAGCTGAGAAGTCTTGGGAGGCAACCTGGGAACCCTCTGCTTCCAAATCCCCGGCCTTGAACCTGTCTGGCTTTCCTTCCTGATCCCTTATCCCAAGCTTCATACTTCACTTCCCTCAAAACTCCAGGTCAGACTCTCCCCATAGGGGCTGCGGGGTCCAGAACTGTAAACACAGGGAGCTGGTGGCTGGGGTGGGGAGGTGCTGGGGTGGGGTGGGGTGCAGAGAAGTTTAGAGACGAAGTTACTGTTCGGTGACCATCTTCTCATTGCCGGTGGACTGTGGCTGAAGCTTCGGCATTTGGGAACACTCAGTGTGCAAAGTAGGACGTCAGAGGAGGACTCAAAGGGGCAGAATGGATTTTTGTTTGATGAAGGAAGCTCAGCTCGGTTTAATGAAGGGCTTTCCAGCAAGCCTGGTGGGTCCGCAGAAGAACTGGCTGCCTTGTAAGGTAGTGAGAATCCCGTCGAGGGGGGGAGTTTAGACAGAGGCTGGACAACAGCTTGTAAGGATTCCTGAGCTGGGATGTGGTTGGAAGGGTTGACCTTGAAGGTCTCCTGGGATGTTGAGGTCCTGGGATTCTTGGAGTCGGAGAATTCTCTGACACCCAGTTCAGGGAGCAGGAAGGCAGTGGCCTCTGGCCTGGGGTGTGGGCACAAACAGGACGTCAAGGTCCTCCTCCTCCCGGCCAGTGTTTGGGGAACAGAGAGCCGGCTGCTCTGCATCGAGCCCATTGCTCAATGGCTCCCCAGGTCTGCTTCAGCTGCTTCCTGCAAGGAGTTTCTTCCGATTCCTCTTGTCCTGCTCCTTGCCCTGTTGGTTAACCCCACAAGGGCTGGAGTAGACCTGTGTGCTGAGGGCTTGGTGTGGAATGGAGAGGGCAGAAGCCCTGCCAACCCTGACACCTGCTGCTCCCACCCTGCAGTGAGAGTCCAGGCCCGGCTCCTCCTCCAGGTGGTAGCTGGGGGTAGTGGGGGAGAAGGGGGTGTGCTGTGGGAGTGGGCAGGGGGGCTTTCCTTGGCCAGCCTGGAGGTGGTAGCCAAGATCTGGGATGCAAAATACACGGGGGCTGCTCTTCTCTCAGCCTCAGCGTGCGGATATAAAATAATACAGGATTGTCAGGGCCACTAGAAGTGGTTTGTGTAACTCACCGCTGGGGGTACAGGCCAAGGGCGTTGTTCTCAAGGGCCTCTCTGAAGCATGAGAGGAGCCAGCCACCTGCTCCTGCTCCCCCTCACCCCCCCCCCCGCCACCTCTCCAGACCTGTTTTCCAAGGTTGGGGGGTGGGGGCGGTTGCTCAGGGAGCAGAGAGGAGAGGCAAGGTGGGGATGGGGTTCAAGATTTCTGAACACCAAGCCCTGGGAAGCTTGGGCTTCCCTTGATGGGATGTCAAGGTGGGCTCCTGGGGTGAGCTCCAGATCCACACTAGGTGTCCCAGCCTGCCTCTCCTTACAGCTCCCCTTTCTGGGGGCCCTGTGGGCCCTGAGGATGAAGTCCTTTCTGCTAACTTCAGTACCCTGGGACCAGATGAGGCTGCTTAATTAGGACACTCCTTCCTCTGATCCGACAGGGACCCGATGGGAGGGGCAGGAAGGTGAGGTGCTTCATGTGCCCTTGACCCTGGAGCAGGCATGGTCGGAGCTGGGGTAGCCAGCAAAGGCTTTCAGCTGCAGCTGCTCTGTCTTCTTGGCTTATTTCCAGGGCCATGAGTCTCTTTCACCTCAGAAAGGGAAACTGAGGCCCAGTGCGGGATGTGTGTTGAAGGGGGCGGAGGAAAGCCCTCCCAGTTACCAGACTCTAAAAAAAGCAAACCAGAATTGGGAGTTGCCAAAGTTCTCGTTGTGGCTTATCTTAAGTGACTTATTGAGTTGAGAACCCAACGTGATTTCCAACATAGAGTCCATGAGGATGTGGGTTCGATCCCTGGCCTCAGTGGGTTAAGGATCTGGTGTTGCCACAAGCTTCGGTGTAGGTGGTAGATGTGGCTCACATCTGCGGTGTAGGCCAGCAGCTGCAGCTCCAATTTGACCCCTAGCCTGGGAACTTCTATATGCTAGGGCTGTAAAAAGAAGAAAAAAATAAATTAAATGGGGAGTTCCCTTCATGGCTCAGCGGTTAATGAACCTGACTAGGATCCATACGGATGTGGGTTTGATCCCTGGCCTCGCTCAGTGGGTTATGGATCTGGCGTTGCCCTGAGATGGAAAGAAATGGGAGGTTAAAAGAACGAGGTACGGTATAATGAAAGTATTCATGTACATAAAAGAAAGAAAGAAAAGAAATGCGAGTGATGCTATAGGAAGGAGAGTATGTTTTGGGGAGACTGGAGGGGACATTTGTCCCCAGGGTCGACCCCTCACAGCCCTGGTCTTAGCTTTCAAAGCTATTAGGTGTGCAGAGGAGTGGGCACCAGTGAGCTGGAACAAGGGTAGTGGGGGTGGCAAGGCTGCCAGTCTCGTGGGCCCTGCCTTCTCCCTGGGTGCCCCCTCCATTATGCGCGGGCACGCGCGGCTCTCCCCTCCTTCCTTCTCTCCAATGGCCTGAAACACTTTCCCATCTCGGGTGGGGGTGGGGTGCGCTGAACACACAGCTGGGTCCCTGACCTGTTTCTACCCAGGTCGGTGGCCTGGACCATCTTCCTACTTGTCCATACTTTGCTCTCCCTCGGGGAGGGGGGTTGGTTTCCACGGAGCTGGAGCTTTGGTGGGGTGGGGCAGGTAGGTGGGCCCAAGCCAGTCCCTGGCACTGCCTCCTCCACGGTTAGTCTGGGCTCTGTCATCCCTGCCTTTTTAGGGCTGGAAGCCTGTAGCTCAGGCCTGGGTGTTCCGGGAAGCAGAGAGGCACCAGCCCAGAAGGGTGGAGTCTCAGGAGCTGATGGGGCTTGAGGGCCTGTGGGAGGACCCGAGTGGAATCCTGTCCTTCTGCCATGGCAGAGCGGGGCTGGTCCCTGTCCTGGTTCACATCCCCCAGGAAACTTCCCAGGCCTTCTCCAGCAGAGAATACAGGACCCCTCAGTTTTCCCGGCTCCTGTAAGCTTCCTGTGTGCTCACCTCTCTTCTAGCTGGATCGCAAGTTCCTTGAGGGCAGGCCTGTGCCATTTGCCTCCCTGGTGATCCCTGCTGTGCTTGGCAGAGTGCTGCTTTGCATGAGTCGACTGACTAATGAGGGGCCGAGGGGCGAGGGTTTTAGACAATTTAAAATTTAAAAGAACAATTTTATTCTTTAATATAATCTTTAAAGGTTACTTTCCGTTGACAGTTACTATAAACTATTGGCTATATTCCTTGTGTTGTACACTGCATCTTTGTAGCTTTCCTTACACCCAAAGGTTTGTCCCTCCCACACCCCCGCCCCTCTAACACCCTTCCCCCTACCAGTGGTTTGGTCTCTGTGAGTCTGCTTCTTTTTTTTATTATCGTCACTGGTTTGTTTGAAGTTTTAGATTCCACATATAAGTGATATCGTACGGTATTTGTCTTTCTCTGTCTCACTTATTTCGCTAAGCATAATGCCCTAGAAATTTTTTTTTCTTTTTCTTTTTAGGGCCACACCTGTGGGATATGGCACGTCCCAGGCTAGGTGTTGAATCAGAGCTGCCGCTTGTGGCAATGCCAGATCCTTAACCCACTAAGTGAGGCCAGGGATCGAACCTGCATCCTCATGGACCCTATGTTGGGTTCTGAACCCGCTAAGCTGCCATGGGAACCCTATACCCCAGATGTTAAGAGGATCAAATGAGTTAGTTTGAAGAGTACCTGGCACATAGTAAGTGCTCAGTAAATGTTCATAATTATTGGTGGTGGTGGTGGGGTCCTTCCAGGAGCCCAACTCTGAGTTGACCCTCTTGTCTTCTGTTGCTGTGATTCTACCCCTGAGACGGGAGGGTTATGGGACCAGAGAGTGGAGGAGGCGGTGGACCCTCAAAGGGTGGTAGCATCAGAGCGTAGAGGAGAGACTTCCTTTCCCTGACTATCCTTGTCTCTCTCTGTGACTGGGGGGAGGTGAGGAGATAAGGGGACCTCTCAGAACCTTCTCTGCCCGGGAGCCATGCAGACTGTGTTTATGGAGGACTCTGAGAATGCTGCCATCACTGTAAACAAGATGCATTACTATAAACCAGCCCAGGCTCCCCTTCTTGGCTCCCATCCCATTCCTAGATGAGAGTCACCAAATCAGAGTCTCCCAGGCCCAGCAAGAACATGGCCTGGCCTCCAGGAATCCCACTCTGGACCTCCAGGCAAGCGACTCTGGACCATGGGCTACACCCACAGGGGTAGCATCTACACTTGAAAGTGAGATTCCCCAAATAATGCTGCAAATTGCTGTGTCTTATACCTTTCGGTCTCTCTGAAGTCTAACCTGCATCCCTCTTGCTGCAGCTGTAGTTCTGTCCCTTGTTGGTAGGTGTGGGGGAGAGCCGCGCCCAGCCCTTCCTGCATGTCAAGTAGCTGGGAGCTTTGACCCCTTCCTAGGAGCAGGCTCCTGGCCGCGCTCCCTCTCCATCCCAGGCCTCTCTGGGGTCCTCTGCTTTCCGGTGCCCCTGATGTTCCTCATTAGCAGGGGTCAGCCCTCGAGGACTGCCAAGCTAGGTGCTCCACCTAGCCCTGTTCCCTCCCAGGGAGACAGAGGTTGCTCCGGGTCGGGGGGTGTGAGCTCCATTTCCGGACCCCTGGCCCGCCCTGTTGCAGCTGTAAAAGGCATTAAGCTTTTTTTTTTTTTTGGAGAAAGAATGGGCTTGGGCTGATGATGATGGCAGCTGGGGAGAGTTCCTGAGCTCAGCCCGGCCCTATCTCGCTTCCCCTTCTCAGCCCCTGTTCACCTTTGCCCCCTTTGTAGACCATTGCTCATCTAGAGGAGGTGCTCACCTTTGACCTTTGACTTCAACCAGACCTGAGCCAACAAGACCGTTCTCCAACAGCCCCTTAAGGGGAGCAGTCTGTGGGTTCAACACTGGGCTTAGTGCTGGGGTGGGGGTGCCCAGGAGGCAGGCAGAGGGCTTCAAGGGACCCTTTGGGGAGGGTTTCTGCTCTGGAGACCCTGCGGTCAAGGGCAGTGGGAGAGCAGGCTTCCTGCTCTGTCCCTGGACTCTGGACCAGTCCTCTCCTTTGCTGGGTCTGGAGTCCTTACCTGTAGAATGGAGGGCTGGAGAGGTGCTGGGCTGGAAGAGTCTGCACGTCCATCTTGCCGCTGGAGCCTCCTCTGGTCCCAGGCTGCGAACTTCACCTTGGATTGACCTTGCTTCCCTCCCCACCCTGCCCCCACCTCTGGCAATCGCTGGCAGGAAGTCCTGCTGATTAGGGCCCTAATCACTGGCTGAGACTCCCAGAAACAGCCGAGCTGTTTGAGCAGAGAGGGACAGGCCAGACTGGGAAGGGGGAAAGCACGGGAGAAACCCCCACCCAGGGATGTGGGTTGGGGTGTTGGTTATGACTGGGGGGCACCAGATGCCTGCTTGGGGCTGAGGGTTGGCTCCTTGGCCCAGTGCAGTGCCCAGGCACCTGCCATGGGGGCCATGTGGCAGCGGCTGAGTGCAGCCGGGCACACTTAAAAGCCTTTTTGGGCCTCAACCCTCTGCCAAGCAAGGCAGACATGGTCTAGTAGGAAACAAAGGGGAATAGGCAGAGGGTTTCTACACATGCGGAGGGGATGTCAAATAGGAAGCAATGCATACGAACTTGCGGAGTGGAGAAAGCTTTGGAGAAGAGGGGCCATTTGAGATGGGTTTTGAAGGTTGAGAAGGAGTTTGGCAGGAAGGAAAAGGGACACAGACTTCTTTGGGTACAGGGGAAGGGGACATGAAGGCCCAGTGGCACGCATGTAACAGTGGATAAAATAACGGCTCTAGCCCTGGGTCAGAGTCCGACAGGCTCGGGTGTCCCTCCCAGCTCTGCTGCTTACTCGCTGTGTGACCTTGGGCCAAGCCTCAGTGTCCACATCTGTAAAATGGGGTTGATACTCAATCTCATAGAGTCATGGTGGGATGAGATGAGCTTGTACTTGTGAAGTTCCTGCTTGTGAAGCTCAGGGCCTGGCACAGGCTAAGCCCGCAGAAACTGGTTTGTGTGGGAAAGGCTGGCTTTGGGGGAGCCGGGATGTATTGCATGGGGTCTGGCTATGGGCGATTTTCCGGGAGAGGTGAAAGAGGCAGGCAGCAGAGGACTTGAACAGAGAAGAAGCACAAGAGAGCATCATCCGGGAAGGTGATTTGGGCAGCTATGAAGGCTGTACTGGGCCAGGGAGGCCTGGGGACAGGCCACAAGCCCAGGCCCCTGGAGTCTTGTGTTCTAATTGCGCACTCCCGGCTGGGAAAGCCTCTCCTGAGTCACTTCGCACCTCTGGGCTTCCTTCCTATGTGCTGGCCTCCTTTCCCGGATCAGGAGCCTAGGGAGGCACTGACATCTCTTTCCTGGGAGATCTTTCAGGCCAGAAGAGAGCCCTCCTTGGCAAGGCTTCCCGTGCCAAGGGATGGACAGGCCACACGAAGGAGAGCGTGAGGGTAGACCGCGGGTAGCTCCCATTTCTAAGGAATCAAGAGGCTCCTTTGTGGGGAGGTGGGGGTGGGCATGGGGGGGGGTGTCCTTCACCACCTGCTTGGCACCCAGTAGATGTTGTTTTTTTTTTTTGTTTATTTTATTTTCATTTTTATTTTTATTTTTTGTCTTTTGACTTTTTAGGGCCGCACCCGAGGCATAGAGAGGTTCCCAGGCTAGGGGTTTAATCGGCGCTGCAACTGCCGGCCTATACCACAGCCCCAGCAATATGGGATCTGAGCCCACCTGAGTATCTGGGACTTACACCACAACTCACGGCAATGCCGGATCCTTCACCCACTGAGCAAGGCCAGGGATGGAACCTGTGTCCTCATGGATACTAGTTGGGTTCATTAACCACTGAGCCACGACAGGACCTCCCAGTGCTGTTTGTTGAATGAATGAATGAACAAGAGCGTCCACCTGGTCAGATGGAGAGACCGGTCTGCTTGGAGGGAGCAGGTGCCCAGCCTGACTGTAAGTGGCCTGGTGAGTGCCTGGGACGGACGCTACCCATCAGAGCCAAGATAAAAGTTGAGTGTCGCAGAGGCCAGGTGCCTGGCCTGCTGCAGGTGTTCAGCGACAGTGTGGATGAGGGAGCAGGGATTTCAGGAGCTTTGATTTCTTGGAGTGAGGTCCTCTCATGGCCTAGGGGTCAAGATCACAGACTCCGCAGGCACACGGTCTAGGTTTGGATCCTGTCCCCACTTCTCACAGGCTGTGTAACTGCCAGCAAACTACCTAACCTGCCAGTGCTGAGTCTATCCATCTGTAAAACCCTCTGGATGTGCTGCATGAGCTTGGGTTATTATTACTGTTATTATTTTCTCTGTTGTTGGTGCAGAGGGAAGGAGTGGGGCAGGATGTGTGCAGTTGCATTGAGGGAGGTGGGGCGTGCAAGAGACAGACAAGGCTCCTCTGGCGGCTCTGAAGAATGCTCAGTGGTGCTGCTGCCTTAGGAGCTGCAGACGCCACACGAGGCACTGCCTCTGCTGTGGCCAGCTGAGCTGAGCTGAGCTGAGCGTGGGAGGGGAGGCAGCAGCCAGGCCTGGATTCCAGGCTGGAGCCCTGGGAGAGCAGGGGCGAGCTGGGCCGAAGGGTGGGGGGGGGGAGGAGAGGTGAGCAGGGAGGAGGCCCGGACTCTCCCTAGTCCCCAGCTGGGACCCCAGGAATTCCTTCCATTATCTGCTGCCAGAGGGCCTGGCCTTTTAGCTGCAGGGCCTCTGAAAGGCCTGTGGTCTGTCTCCCTGCTTCCTGGGCAGACTGTTGCTGATGCCCCTTTACTGTGAGAAAGTGATTGCTTTATACTAACTACTGTCTGGCTGTGATTCCTTTCTTCCCTCTCCATCTGGCCTTCAGATCTGCGGTTGCCAGTGTGGTGGGGTGAGCAGCTGCTTTGCAACGGAGGGAGGGCAGACTTCAGGGCAGGGGGAAGGGGCTCAGCAGGGCGGTGGAGGGACTGGTGGCAGGGGGCTCAGGTGGCCTGTTTCTAGTTCTGCTTTGGCACTGTGTGACCTTGGGTAAATCACCTCCCCTTTCTGGGCTTCAGTTTCCTCATTTGTGCTATGAGAGGTTGGAGTTAGAGGAGTTCTCCATTTCTAATCAGTGCTGAAATTCTGCAAGTCCGTGGATCTTTCTCAGCAGAGAGCCTCCCGCTTTTGGGGCTGTTGGAATTGCTGTGCGTCACGGAGGTGGGGGCCCTGAAGGATCTTTAGGCATCTACTGGGAAGCCAGCTGAGATCCTAAGGAGGTCCCTTTCAGCCCTGGGACTGGAAGATTCTTTGTCTAGTGACACTCCTCCGGCTCCATGTCTTGGAACAGAGTGAAGGGCAGCAGCTGACCGGGTAGAGCGGGCCAGAGCCTCTGTGTCTCCGTCCCAGTGACTCAGGTGGGGATGCGCTGGCAGGATTTGAGCCAGTGAAGTGAGGGAGGGAACTGGGCAGATCTGGGCTCCCCCTTGGCCACCCTCGGAGGACAGGGTGGGAGTAAGTGATGTGCCGAGCGGTGGGGGTGTAGAGAGGAGTGAGTAACAGTTGTGAGTAATGGCTCCGTGTCTCTGCTGGGCAGGTGGCTCTCAGACTGTACGGAGCTGTCTGAGGCTCCGGAAATGCTGCCCAGAGGCCCAGCCACTGAGTCACGGCAGCCGGAGCTCTGCTGTCCCTGCCCTCCTTAGGGGCGGGGGGTGGGGCCACACGCCCACGTCCCTGCCCCCTTTGGCTCTCTGGGCCTCTCCGCATTTGCCCCTCCCATCCTCTATACCTCCACAGGCCCTTGGCCCCATAGCTGCCCTATTTTTTCTCCTAAGCACCCTAGTGACTTGGATTGCCTAAAGGAGTATAGATTTCATATTCTGGTTGCCCTGAGTTTGAGGCTCAGTTCAACTGCTCATAGCCGAGTGGTCTTAGGGAATTATTTTTTTTTGTTGAATTTAAGTGGCCTGGCATAGAAAAAGGGAGTATTGCCTGTTGTGCGTATTGTGTGTTGAAAGGGTTAAATATGATACTGCGTCTGACGTACACAATCCGTTGTAGTTACTCAAATAAAATCCGCTGTCCCACAGGCCTTAAACTGATTTGCTCCTCCTCTCCACCTCCACCTCTGAAATTCCTGCTCCCATGCCTTCATCCATAATTTTCGGATGCTTATCTTTCTGTTTGATCTGCCCCGTCGTTCTTACACCTGTTCTGGTCCTGCCACCTTCTACCAGGCTTCCACCAGTGTGCCTTACCCCTCACCTGCTCCTGCGGAAGGATGGGCCAGGCTCATCCTTGGCGGGATGGGTGAGTCCAAGGGGAATTTGGCACTTGCCTAGCTGCAGTGGGCGGGCAGGCTCCTGCAGGCACTTCACACCCCCCACCTCCACTGGTTCATGCTCTCCCCTCCCTGTGTCTGCCCACATGGGTTATTTCCCCCTCTGGCTTCCTGAAGTCAGCTGAGCTCAGGGCCACACAGACTGCCCCTGCCAGTGGGTGTGTTGGCGGTGGTGCTGTGTTCCTGTCTGTGAGGCTTGGCTTAGGGTGGGGCGGGGAGCAAGCACCAGGGAGTGACTTTGCATCTGGACCTGGCACTGGTGCTGTGGCGTGTGTGCCTTGGGGCGTCTGAGCTGTGTGTGTGCATCTCTGTGGGTCACCAGGCCCCTATCTGATGTGAGCTCTCTCTCCTGTCCGTTTAAAAATCTGCCTGTATTTTCCCGGCCAGATAAAGCCAGGTCTTCCGCTGCCCCCCCTCACCTTCCCTCCAGACCTGGTTTCAGATGCGTGCATCTTGGAGGGCCTCCCAGGGAACAAGGAAACATCGAGGGGGGGGCGGTGTGTGTGGTGGATATGCGTCAGATGGAGGCAAACAATGCCCGTGACAGCCAGGCCTCTGCTGGCCTTCAGTGCTGGCCTAGCTTCAAGACTCTGCTGCTGGCTAATTGGGAGCGAGAGGGGGCTTCCTGCAACTCAGCCACAGATGGTTTTAAAGGAGCTACATAGAGCTGGACTGCCCTGTTCTGCTTCTGGGGTTCCTGGTGCAGCCCATCAGAGCAAGATGGGGTTCCAGAACACCAGCCCTTGACATGAGCCAGTTGTGCGGAACAGACACACCAACTCCTCTGTGGCTGCCATCTGTGGCCCGGGACTTTTCTGCATGAATGAATTTTCAGATAATTGTAGCTTAGGCCATGGAAGAGTTGAAAGCCCCAGAGGAAAACAAAGGTGAACAGTTTTTTTCTTTTTCTTTTCTTTTTCCTGATTTTTAGGGCTGCACCCATGGCACATGGAAGTTCCCAGGCAAGGTGTTGAATCAGAGCTACAGTTGTTGGCCTATATACCACAGCCACAGCAACACCGGATCCTTAACCCACTGATCGAGGCCAGGGTCGAACCCGCATCCTCATGGATCCTAGCTGGGTTCGTTAACTACTGAGCCACGAAGGGAACTCCAGGTGAACCGTTCTGATGGGCATCTCTTGCATTGTATTATACGGCTCCAAGCTCTGACTTACTGTCTACAGGATCTTAGAAATCACCCATCTCCTCTCATTCTGTTATTGTTCCTCAGTCACTTCTTCTGTAAAGTGGAAGAGAACCTAGTTCATGGAGTTCAAGTGAGGATTACATGGGTTGAGACACCTCGAATCCACATGGGACACCTCGTACCATTTGCAGCCCTGCAAATGAAGGCGCAGAGGCATGGAGGGTGCAGGAGTTGCATCTGGCTCCGGTAGAAGGGAGCTAGTTTTCCAATTTTCAGATAATTGAAGCTTAGGCCATGGAAGAGTTGAATGTGTTATGTTCCAGGCATTTTTACTCATGTCATCTCAGTCGATTTTCTTTCGTCCTTCCAACCACTCCGCAAATGAAGTCTCCTTACCCCCACTTTACAGATGAGGAAACCGAGACTCAGGGAAGATCATTAAGGACTCAATAGCAGGTCTGTGGCAAACTGGCATTTGAGCCCAGGCCTAACCCAGTCCAGTGCCTCTTGACTTTTGGTTGGAAACTTGTGGCCTGTTGATGTGCCCAGGAATTTGGAAGTGAGGGTCCACGAGCAGTAGGTGTTAGGATCTTTCAAAACGGAAACCACTCCCAGTTCGGGTTTGGGTGAGTTCAGAGTGATCTGGAGTCAGGTGATGACACGAAATGATCCATAGGGGTCCACAAAGGCCACAGGTGGAATTTTCTCCTTTTTGCTTTTCTTTTGGCACGACTTAAATCTTTAAAAAACGAGGTAGGTAGACATCAGGAAGGCCTTCCCCATCAGAAGCAGCTTAGGGAGCTGAAAGAACCAAAAAAACTTTAAGGCATTGCTTCAAATCTGAGATGTCTTGTTTTTGTTTTTGTTTTTGCTTTTGTTTTTTGGGGCTGCACTCACGGAACATGGAGGTTCCCAGGCTAGGGGTTGAATCGGAGCTATAGATGCCAGCCTATGCCACAGCTACAGCAACGCAAGATCCAAGCCGCGTCTGCGACCTACACCACAGCTCACGGCATTGCTGGATCCTTCACCCACTGAGCGAGGCCTGGGATCGAACCCGCAACCTCATGGTTCCTAGTCGGATTCATTTCCGCTGCACCATGATGGGAACTCCTGTGATGTCATTTTTTTTTTTCCCTCCCATTTTCATGTGTCTGAGCTTGGAATGCATCTTATAATTGCAGTGTACATTTCAGGTAGCATTTCCTCCTCCAAAGCTGCTGTCCAGCGGATGTGGCCCCAGACAATCAGTGGCATCTCCGAGATCAGGAAACAGGGCTGCTTTACACCAGTGGTTTGCAAGGCCTCTTGCAGACCTGGAAGGGAAGGGAGAGTGGCCTGCAGGCTGTTGTCCTGGCCCGAGGGCTGACCGTGCCGAGTTTAGGAGGCAAGGGGAACCGCTGATGTTTGTGTGGGTCGAGGGGGGGTCCTCCAGTCCTGGAATTCCCACTTTGGGGGCTGGTGCAGCCCATCGTCGTTGCCTCCACCCTCCTGCCCCAGCCCCCTCTGAAGGGGCTCCTCACGTGCTCCTTGGCAGTTCCTGAGCCTTCTGGCTCTTGGGTTTCCCCCTTGCTCTTACATTTTTTTTCCCATGCATCCTTCCTGCCCTACTGTTTTAGTGCAGCTTAGGGTCAATGACTTTTGTCCCTTCAAGTTCTCGTCTAGGGACAGAAACCCTCATGCGAAGGGAGGGGGTAGAGTGGGCAGTCTCCCAATGGGTGTAATTTCTGGAAAAACAGATGGACTTGAATCCCAGTGAAATAATAGCCCTCTTCATACCTCCATCATAGCAGTTACTGGGCTCTTTTCTAAGTCTCTGTTTACATGCCTGTCTCCTCCACTGGGCCGCAAGTTCCCCTCCTGGGCCGGGCCTTTCTTATTCCTCTCTGCACCCCGCCCCCCAAGCTGGGAACATGGCACAGAGGGGCCCTCAGTCACTGTTGTTGAATGAATGCACGGTCTTGCTTCCGTGTCCATCACCTCCCTGCTGTCCCCAGTTCCACTGGAACCTTAACCACAGACCACAGTCCTTTTCTTCACCAGATTCTTCGAGGAACTTCCTAGAAGCTGTGTTTTCTGTGCTGGAGGCCATATCACCCAACCTCTTGCTTTAGATCGAACGGCCCTTCTCCAGGCAGGGAGGGAGGGCTGGGCTTTTCCCTGCTCCTTAGATCGGAGGAGAAGGCAACCTTGAAGTCTGCTTGTCAAACTCCCTGCTCAGCGCCTCCTCTTATATAACAGAGGCCCTGCTCCCTCTGAATCCTCCAGGCTGGGCCTCTCGTGGCATCAGACTTCTCTCTCTCTCTCTTTTTTTGTTTTTGTCTTTTGTCTTTTTAGGGCCACACCTGCAGCATATGGAGGTTCCCAGGATAGGGGTCTAATCGGAGCTGTCGCTACCGGCCTACACCCCAGCCACGGCGACACCCGATCCAAGCCACATCTGCGACCTACACCACAGCTCATGGCAACGCTGGATCCTTAACTCATTGAGTGAGGCCAGGGATCGAACCTGCCACCTCATGGTTCCTAGTCGGATTCGATTCTGCTGCGCCAAGACGGAAAGTCCAGTGTCACACTTCTCAATCTCCTTTCATCCCCTCGTGATGCTCTTGGTGGCCAGCCTCTCTCCTCTTTTCACTTTGGTCTCCTCTCTCCCCGACCCCCACCCTCCATCTCCCAGGCTGGCCTATCTCAGAGGCCAGGCCCTCCAGGAAACTCTACCTGTGACCCCCAGCGGGGCAAGGTGGTGTGGTCCTGGGCAGAGCCCAGGCTTGGGGTGCCAACCAGATAAGAATTCTGGCTGTATGACTTTGGGCTTAAGCACGTGATCTCTCAGAGCCTCATCTCCCCATCTTTAAAATGGGCTCATAACCCCTAACTCACAGTGTACTATATGGAAAAAAACCCCACAACAACTTGAAAGTGGTTTTCTCTGGCTGGAGCAAGCGCTTTGAGGCGGAGAGGTGAGAAATGGAACTAGAAAGAGAGACAGCCAGGTCTCGAGGGCCATGAGGACCATATTAGGGCATCTGGACTGTATCCCCTGCAGCTGAGGGCCAGGGAAGGATTTAGGAGGGACCCGAGTGAATGTGCAGTGCAGAAACAGTTCTCCGGCTGCCGAGTGGAGAATGGCTCAGAGGGGCCGGACCGAGGGCGAGGAGGCCTGTGTTAGGAGGCTGTTGTGAGACTCTCCGTGATTAAGTGACCAGAGATGGTGAGGGGGTGGCTCGGAGAGATAATCGGGTGGAGGAAATGGCCAGGCTTGGTGTGGGGGTGGGGTGGGGGTGGGGAGGAGTCCAGCAGACCTTTAGGTTTCTGGCTCGACAACCCTGGGGGCCCCTGGGGGTCCCTGGGGGCTGGGGAGTGGGGTGGTTGTTAGCAGCAGGTGGCGGGGGTAGGGGTGGGGACACCCAGGAGAGGAAAGAGGGGGCATGGGGCCGTGAGCCCAGGATGCTGACCTGTGTCAAGCTCTGGGCCCAGCTGTCCCTTCTCTCTGCTGCCTCTTTGCTGTGGCCTAACATGCCCCACCCTTGTCATTGCTGGCCCCTGCTGGGCCCCTGGCTCATCCTCTTGTGCTCCCAGGGCCTGGCACATAGGAAGTGCTCCGTATCTGTTTGCTGAACTCAATTTCCCCGATGCTCCCGTTCACCAGGGTTTGCCCTTGGAAGCGAGAAGTCTGGCCTGGTGTATAACCGCACCCCTCCCAGGGTCACTCTTTGGGTGTGAGCCATTGTGGCCCCTGACCTAGGCCCTGGGGTTGGGGGGGGGGTGTCCCAGCTTGGTGCCAGGGAATGCAGATCTTTAGCAAAGATGTTCTGCCACCAGCTAGGCATCCAGCATCTGGGTTTGCTCTTATGCCAACCCTGCAGACAGGCTGCGAAGGGGATCGGCCTCAGAGGGCAGGGCCTGCTGGCTCTCAGGGTGCTCTGCTGCCTACTCCACCCCCGGCCCGAACCTTCTGGGGACGGCTGCTCTGAAGTCGCACATTCCAGTGGTCTTGAGAGGGTAGTGAGGGTCGGCACACCCGGCCCTTCCCTTGTGCGGGGTGGGGCTGTGCAGGTCAGGGCTGCTGCGTGCGGGTGTGGCTAGAAACTTCCCGTCTGGAGAGCCTGTCTTGAGTGAGTTATAGGACCTGGAGGCTGGCAGGGGGCTGGGGCAGCCAGTGAGTGGGGCCTGAGAAGAGGCTTCTGAGACCAGAGGAAGTATGAGAGTGCGGGGCTGCTGCTGGAGCTTCGGGACAGATGCATTGGGTCAGTGGTCCAAGAGGAACCTGGCCCCGGAGGATACGGGGGAGGGGGTGGGGCTGGGGCTCTGGGACTCCCCTGCATCTTGTCGGCTTGGGCTCTGAGTCACACCCTGTGCTGAGTTTGGGGAAAGAACCAGGCCCCCTCCCTGTACCCAGCTGGCTCCCTGGCCCTGGAGGGGACTCTGGGCAGGGGCATGGCCCCCCGCCCCTCAGTTTGAGGTGTCCTTGGGAACAGGCCCCTTCTTGCCTCCAGGAACTTGACGCAGTTCCTTTCCTGGTCCGAGCAGAACTCTATATAAGGGAAGGAAGCAGCTGAGCAGGCCAGGAGCAAGCTCTGGTGAGAGTGGGCACAGGCCTGGAGGGGAGGGCACAGGCCTGGGGAGGAAGTGGAGCCAAGGCAGTGGCCCCCCTCCTCCCTAGAGGCCCCCTGCCTCGGGCTTGAGGCTTGGTCTGGGAGGCCAGTGTCTTCGAGCCAGAGTGGGGCTCTGCCCCTTTCACCCGGGAGTGTACTCACCCTGCCCCGCCCCTCCCCCCATGGCCAGGGCACTCTGTAGCTGCCTGACTGTGAGCACCCTTGGGTCCTAGGGGTGCTCACCCACCCCACACCTGCTTCCAGGTCAAGCCCTTGTCCCCTTGGCTGGGCCTCCCAGCCTGCTCCAGCCTGGCTGGTAGGGACCAAGTGGGGCCTCCTTGATGGAGCCCAGTGGACTTGCAGTGTGAACTCTGAGATGCTGGACTGTCCACAGGCGAGGGGTCATCCAGCTGTGTCCTCAGTCATGGGGCATGGGGGCTGGATCCCTCTGGAATCCTTGTCTGCCTTATTCTCCACTCCTCTGGTGTCACCTCAGTGACTGGGGCTCAGAGGATGGCTGTGTTGTGGACATAGGTTCCTGAAGAAGAACCCAGAGAGTGAGCAGCAGGCAGATCTCTGGGCACCATCCCTGCCTCTCGCTCCCTGCAGGGCAGGAAGGGAAATCAGAGCACCAGCCATCCCTGGAGTCGGGCAACTATGTCCTCTCATGCTCTGGGTGGCAGAAGAGAAGTAGAGGCTGGAGCGGACAGCTGTCTAAGTGAGGTGTGGATGAGAACCTAGGGTTCCTGGTGTCTCATAGTCTCTAGGCTTTGGGGCTCCCCCAACCGCTTTCTCCTCCTCCCATTATTTTTAGTGTTACTGGCTGTCTCCTGCTTGCCTTAGGCTCCCCACTCTTCATCTCCTCCTGGTCTCTCTCCCACCAGGCACCCTCAGTGGCTCCCCAGTGCTGGCAGCTGAAAGTCTTAACTCCTCTGCTGGGCATTCGATGCTGCCCATTGTCCAGCTTGGAAGGAGAGTGAGTGGCCAGTCAGCGTCCCTCATCTCCCTGATACGCCCTTCAATGCTCTCTTCCTTCCGTTCCTCCCTCCTGTGTCCCCACCAAAGGGGCTTTGTTTTTTCTTTTTCTTTTTTGGCTTTTCTAGGGCCACACCCATGGCATATGGAGGTTCCCAGGCTGGGGGTCTCATCAGAGCTGTTGCTTCCAGCCTATGCCACAGCCACAGTAACGTGGGACCTGAGCCGTGGCTGTGACCTACACCGCAGCTCATGGCAATGCTGGATCCTTAACCCACTGAGCGAGGCCAGGGATCGAACTCGAAACCCCATCGTTCCTAGTCAGATTCGTTAACCACTGAGCCACAACGGGAACTCCATCAAAGGGGCTTCTCTGGACCTGAGAAGCTTTCCCACCTCCATGCCTTGTTCGTGTGGTTATTTCCACCTGAAGTGCCCGTTCCCCGTGTCCACCTTCGAGACTTCTCCACGGACCCAGTGAGCTCTAGGCTCTGAACAAAGCCCTAGAGCTTCTCAATGAAAATGAGCCACCTGCTCCCTGCCATTGTGGGCTTACGAGGGAGCAGATGAGATACACGGTAGACAAACAAATGCAATGCGTTCTTGATGTCTGGTGTGGGTGCCCCCTCCTCCGTGGAGCCTGCCCAGGACCCCCGAGCTCTGTCTGGGCTCTCACGGCCCCAGTGCCTCTGCTACAATGAGGGCCTCGTCCGCCTGCAGGGACAGTGTGGCCAGCTGGGAAAGGCGGGTATTGGAGGCAGGCTGACCCCGGCGGCAGTCCCAGCACTGTCACTTGGTAGATGTGCCGTCTCGGATCTCACAGGATTGTTGAGGGGGCTGCCTGAGATTCTGTAAGATAAGGATGCTAATAACCTACCTTGAGGGGGGTTTGAGGCGAGAAGGGATGTTCTACACAAGGGCTAAGAACCGTGCCTGGCACACAGTGAGCATGCAGAAAATTTTAGCAGCTACCACTTCTGCTTCTGCCAGTACTATTACTTTTAGCAAGAAGTTTGACTTTGGGCAAGTCGGTTAAACTCTCTGAGCCTATTTACCTCAAAAACTTGTCAAGAAGGTTAAAGAAGGAGTTCCCATTGTGGCTCAGGGGGTTGAGAACCTGACTAGTATCCATGAGGTTGCAGTCCAATCCCTGGCCTTGCTCAGTGGGTTAGGGATCTGGCGTTACCGTGAGCTGTGGTGTAGGTCGCAGATGCACCTCAGATCTGGTGTTGCTGTGGCTGTGGTGCAGGCCGGTGGCTGTAGCTCTGATTTAACTCCTAGCCTGAGAACTTGCATATGCCACAGGTGCAGCCCTAGAAAGAAAAACAAAAACAAAAACAAAAACAGAAGAGTAAATAAAATAATGCATATAAAGCACCCAGCGCAGTGGTGCACAGTGGGTGTTCTGCAAACCCCTGTGTCCTTCCCTCCTGTGTACTTTCTGGTGTCATTAAAGGGGGGTTCCTGGAGTTGTTTGGGCAGGGATGTCAGCAAGAACTTCTCTGGAAACAACTCAGGTGTCTCTTGATGGATGGATGGATAACACAACGTGGTATATTCACATGGTGGAATAGCACTCAGCCTTAAAAAGGAGTGCACCTCTGATACATGCTACAACAGGGGTGAGTCCTGAAAACATTATATTAAGGATGTTAATGTTAATTTGCTGGGTCTGCCATAATAAATAGCACACACTCGGCGATTTAAACAACAGAATCATACACTTCTGGTGGCTGGAAGTCCGAGATCAAGGTGCTGGCAGGTTGGGTTTCCTCTGAGGTCTCTCTCCTTGGCTTGTAGACGGCCACCTTCTTGCTGTGTGCTCACATGGCCCTCCCTTTAGACACCTAGTGACTCTCTGCGGGTCCTGATTGCTTCTTGTAAGGACCAGTCATACTGGCTTAGGGCCCACCTTAATGGCCTCGACTTAATCACCTTTTTAAAGGCCGTGTCTCTAAACACAGTCATTTGTTGAGGTCTTGGGGGTTAGGGCTTCAACATGGGGATTTTGGGGGATGTAGTTCAGCCCATAACACTAAGAGAAATAAGCTAGGCACGAAAAGGCAAAAATGTTGTGATTCTTCTTGTGCAAGGTAACAAAATAGGCAAATTCATAGAGACAGAAAGTAGATTAGAGGTTACCAGGGCCCAGGGGAGAGAGCATGGGGTTTCTGTTTGGCGTCATAAAAATATTCTGGAAATGGATGGTGGAGATGATTATACAGCCTTGGTAATGTATTTAATGCCACTGAGTTACACTTCAGAATGGTTAAATGGTCAGTTTTATGTTACATGCATTTTACCATAATAATAACAAGAGGGTCTAGCAAGATATAGGGAAAAAACCCTTTTCTGCTGAAGATCATATGATATGCTGGATTCAGGGACTCAAGTGATTCTGCTTTTGGCTGAGTATAGGGCCGTCCTCCAGCGTCAGGGTCCAGGGGGCGTGGGTGTGAGAGCCGCTCTGGAGGGCTGGCAAGTTTAGGCGTCTGTGACTGCATGTAACCAATCCTGAGACATGAGGATGGGGACCAGGTCTGGCCACTTGTCAGGTGGTGAAGTGATGAGAGCAGTGGGAGGCGGGTGCTCTGCCTTTCCCAGCTGATTGACCCTCAGTAAGTGTTATAACCTCTTTGAGCCTCTATTTCTTCATCTGTAAAATGGGAACACTATTACTGACTCGGCAGAATTGGAGGGTCTCAAGAGACAGGCATGTGTTAGGATGACTCCTGCTTGTAATAGGTGCTTGACAAGTGGCAGTGGTTTTTACCACTGGGGTGACAAGTGCTTCCTTTCCTCAGGCCTGGAGTCTTATCTTCCCACAAACATTTCATGTGCACCTGCTGTGTGCTGGGGCCAGTGCGCTGAACACACCATGCTCCTGCCCTTGTGGTGCTTGATTTCTAGAGGGGGAAATGGATTATATACAAGGAAATGCATCTTATAATTACCAACTGTAATTAGGTCTGTGAAGGAAGAGATAGGAGTTCAGGAGAGAGAATTATCATGTGTGTGTGTGTGTGTGTGTGTTTTGCATGTGTGTGTGTGTGTGTGTGTAACTCAAGGGAGTCAGGGAGGCCTTCTCTCTAGTGTGGTGGCATTTAAGCCAAAACCAGGGGGATGGGAAGATCCCATCTAGACAGACAGCTGGGCTAAGAATATCCTGCGCAGAGGGAACAGCATTTGCCGAGGCCTTGAGCAAGAACAGAGAGGAAGCCCACCCCTTGTGTGTGGCTTTGGGTCCTAGACAAGGGGGCTGGGCACAGAATGACGGTGGGGAGGAGGGCAGGGGTCAGGTCGTGCAGGGTGCTCCCAGCCTGGGCTGGTTGCTGTCTTGTGCTTTAGACCCTGCTCTCCTGGGGAGAGTCCAAGGTTGTGCCCTGTTGTTGGCATTGTGCTCAGAGACCTTTGAAGTTCAGAACATACTGGTGGGTGGGGGCTGATGCATGCCAGGCAGTGGCCCCAGTCTGATCTGGGGACACTCACATCCCAGCTGCATCCCGGCTCTCTATCTCATGGGCTCCAGAGCCACACCTTTCTGCTGCAGTGGCCTTGGGCAAGTCGTTACCCCTTCTGTGCCTTAGTTTCTTCATCTGTGAAATGGGGATAATAACAGCGTAATGCATAGTTTTTTTTTTAATTAAGATCAAATGAGTCCAAAGAGAGGGCTTAGGGCCGTAACAGACATATAGGCACATCCCATGAGCTTTCTGCTACTGCTGTCGTCTTATCTGGCCCCGTGGAAATTCGTGTCTAGAAATTAGAGTCAGCACAGCAGAGAGGGCAGGAGCGCGTCCCTGTCTGGAGCTAGACTGCTGGGTTTGCATCCTGCCTTCTCTGCTGGGCAGTTGATTACTCTGTGCCTCGGTCTCCTCATCCACAAAATGAGATGCTCGGGGTTGTTGTGGGAATGAAGGGAATTAATTTACGCCAAGGACCAAGCCCAGTGGCTGGCATGTAGCAAGTACGATGGAAGTATTTGCTGCTGCTGTTACTGTGAGAGCTGTTATATCTTTCAGAGTGGAAAGGCTGAGCTCCAGGCCCACCAGCCCCTCCGTGTGCCGATAAGTCGTGGAGGGAGACCCGGGGAGGAGGCATACCTGAGGCTGACTTCCTGGGCCTGAGCCCTGGAATCCTGCACTGCCAGCCCTTGGGGAGGGGGGGAAATGGTTGGCAGGGTTGGCACTGAGACACGGAGATCCCCTGCAGACCCCCTAGAGTGCTCCTTATGTGGAGGTAGGGTTCCTAGCTGGGGTCCCCAGGGGGGCAGTAGGAGTGGTCACTACTGACAGGAGCATGGGGCCACATAGGGCATGGGCCAGAGTGGCAGAGGGCCCTGGCTCTCCCTGGCACATTCCAGCTCCTGAGAGGGTGGCCAGGGGCCAGGGTGCCGGAGGGAAGGAGAGAGCCTTTTAAGGAAACATTTCTCTGCTTAAAAGAGAGAGAGAGAGCGAGAGAGAGACAAGAAACACTGAAGCCCACGACAAAGTGGGCTGGCGGCTGGCTGGCCTGGAATGCACAGCTGTGGGCAGTGGGTGGAGGAGGCCACTGGGGGGCAGCAGGCCGCGAGGGGTACCTGGGCATCAAGCCCTCGGACTGGGGGTCCACAGCTGCCCCCCAGATCTAAGTCCTTAGGGGTGTTTCTGCCTCAGGGGGGACAGGAGAGGGACTTGGGGTCAAAACAGCTGGGGCCCCATTTTTCCCACTGCCTTAGGGAGGTGCTGGGGGCGACGCTCTCCCTCTTGTTTCAGAGGACACCTGTCTATTCTGCCCTTGTCCCCACATGTGTCCATAACCCCCCTCTCACTTCCCCAAACCCCAGAACCAAACGGAGACTAGAAAGCCACCCTGGTGTATTGTAGGGGGAGATGGTGGCGGTGGGTGGCATTACCCGTGGCTGGGAGGCCAGGCAGTAGCGGTCAGCATCCCCTGCTCTGGTCCCACATTTAGGTTCCCAGCCCCATCCCAGTTCTAGTTCCTAGGAAAGGAGCAGAGCAGGGCGCTGTTTGGTCTGTGGGTTGACTCACTCCCACCCCAGGGCTGAGGGCCCCTGGGTGGTAAGGGGGGTGGGGACAGGAGACACTGCAGGCCTGGCCCCATGAGGTTGAAATCTACAAGCCCAGAGTAGGATTTGGGGGTAGAGGTGGGAGGAAGCCACTGCTAGATGCAGAACTCCTGCCCTGAGGGTGCCTGGGGGACAGCAGGGTCCCGTGGCTGAGACCTTGTCTGGTCAGCAGGGTGCCTGCAGGCTGTAGCCACCTCTGGGCCTTCCTGCCCTTCTGGCCTGTTCCAGCCTCCTCTGTCCCACCCCTGGCCAGGGATCAGCTGTGTGACCTTGGGCAAGTGGTTCAACTTCTCTGTGCCGTGGGCACTTCAGAGGTAAAGCAGTACCTACCTGGTTGGGTTGTTGAAAGGATTACATGAGTTGACATGAGTAAGGCATCGATAATTATGCCGGCCAGACAGTCCACATTCAGTGTGTTACATGCATTCGATATTGTTCCTTTTGTTTGGTTTCAAGTAATGGTGAGGATGGGGTGATGGATGCTGACACTCAGGCCACTTTGCTGGAGAATGAGTTGGGCAGCGAGTCTGCTGTGTGACTGGGTCAAGAACCCAGGGATGGGGAGCTCCCGTTGTGGCACAGTGGAAGCAAATCCAACTAGTAACCATAAGGTTATGGGTTCGATTCCTGGCCTCGCTCAGTGGGCTAAGGATTCTGCGTGGCCGTGAGCTGTGGTGTAGGCTGGCGACTACAGCTCAGGTTTGACCCCTAGCCTGGGAACCTCCCTATGCCATGAGTGCGGCCCCCCAAAAAAACCAGGGACTCTAACTCCCAGCCTCTGCACCCCTCCCAGAGCCCGGGGCACACTATCCCGCAGCTGTGGTCCCCTTCTAGGCCGGTATGTCACTCCAGGCCATCCTTGGGCTGGTCAGATGACAGAACAGGGTCAGGTGAAAGGAGGGCCCAGCTGAGGGTGAGGCGTCTGTGAACAGCCAATTCCAGCCAGGGCTGGAGGCTCACTGTCACTGCTCCACTAGGGTGGTGCTAGGGTAGGGCGCTGGGTCGCCCACTGTTTGAGGAGGCAGCCTCCCCCTCTTTGGTGATCCACGGCTTATGTCCAGACACCCCGATGCCTGAGGTGGGGGAGAGCTCCTGCCCCGCCCTGTTGGGCCCCTTGCCTGGTGTCCGGGTCAGGAATTTGAGCCAAGGTTGAGTTATGAGCTCCAAGAAAAACGTGTCACAGCTAGAAAGAAGGAACACATTGAGTCTCTGATAAAGGCCCCTGCTAATTGTCAGGGTAGTGGTTTGGCTGCCCGGCCCCTGGGGAGGGAGTGTTATCTCAGGGTAGCGAGCAATCCGGCCCCCTCCCTGCCCTTTCCCTCTGTCTTGAGGCCCCAGGGCCGTAGCCACCCTCCTCCCTGCATTGGAGAAGGAGATGAAGCTGATGACTAAAATAAGAGCTCACCCATGGAGGGGGCTTGTGCCCTTTAGGGCCTTGTACTTCTGTTAGCCAAGTGGCCGGCTTCCTGTTAAAGAGCTGGCGTGGGCCCTTCACCAGCCCTTTTCCCGCATGCCCTGGGAAACTTTGCCAGCTGTCTGCAGCTCTGACCTTTGGGTGAGACACCTTGGCATTCTGGGGAATGGAGGCGGTGACTTTTCATTTCCTAGAGGTCTTAAACCTGGTTTAAAAAAAAAATTAAAACAGGAGTTCCCATTGTGGTGCAGCGGTAATGAGCCTGACTAGTATCCATAAGGATGTGGCCTCCATCAGTGGGTTAAGGATCCGGTGTTTCTGTGAGCTTGTGGTGCAGGTCGCAGACGTGGCTTGGATCCCCGAGCTGCTATGACTGTGGCGTAGGACAGTGGCTACAGCTCTCATTCGACTCCTAGCCTGGGAACTTCTATGTGCCGCAGGTGCTGCCCTAAAAAAAAAAAAAAAAGCCCTCCTCCCCCAAAAAAGACAAATTTTACCATATTAGAGAAAATTTAGAACCTAGAGCGGAGAGGGGGAAAAGTCTTTCTTCCCTGGTGCTTTGACTTCCAGTCTTTCTGCGTGTTTTACAGAATTTAAAAACTGTGACATCATTTCATTTTTGCTTTCTGCTGCTCCCCCCACTCCCTGGGCATTATGGTCTAAGTAGTTTTCTGTGTCGCTGCAGTCTTCCAACGAAATCTCCCACCGGAGAGTGTCAGTGTGAGCTGAAGGAAGGGGTGTCTAGCATGGCGTGGGGGCGAGTGGAGCCATGTCAGAAGGCTCCGGTTTTCTCTGGGGATGAAAGGTACTAATCTTGGCCTTTCTCTGTTCCCCCCACAGGTGGCTGCCCCCTGCATTCCTCCATCCAACCGTGAACTGGTGGTGAGTGACAGTCCAGCCCCGCCTCCCCCTTCCCTCAGTTCCCAGTTGCAGCTTACTTTAGACCCAGGCCTGGTGCTGGTAGCCCCCATGGGTCCTGGGCCATTAGGTAAGGAGAAGGATGGGGCCGTGTCCCGAGGTTGAAGCCAGACGAGGAGGAAATGAGTCATGGCGTCCCTTCTGATGAGATGCGGGGCCTCCTATTTCAATCTCAAGAACTAAGTCCTTGAAAAACCCCATAAAAGGGCATTTTGCCTGTCTCTAGGCCTGGCCAGGTGCCTGTGGTCCCGGGCTCACCAGACCTGGAGATGGCATCTCCTTCCACCCGCCTGGTCCGTGGTCAGGCTGGAGGCAGGGTGGGGGATGGGTGGCATGACCCACAGAGTCCATGAACCTGGGCTCATGTTCAGGTGACCCGTTCCGCCCTCAGGCTCTTGGCTGACTCTGCTTTTCTGCTCTCTCCGCACGCCCCCACTCGTCCCTCTTGCTTCCATTCAGGCTTCCAGAAAAGCTGGATGGGGCAGGACTCTGAGTTATGGGCTGTGGAGAGGGACCTGCTCCAGACTGATCCCAGCTGGGCTGATCTGGAATGTTCCCCTCCCTGCCCTCACGCTGCTGCCTTCTTACCCTTCAGAAGTCCCTCCTGCTCCCCAGCTTAGCACTGGAGGCAGGCGGGGCCCTGGAGGCTGGAGGAGGAGGGACCTCTCTGCGTGCAGGTGCGCAGCCTGTGTGCGCATGCGCCTGGTGGGTGCATCACGGAGGGCCCCAGTGGGCACGATCTGATTAGCTGGTGTGGCGGTGCCTGTGGGGTCACTGATGTGGGTTGGAGTCTGGGGTGAGGCGACAACGGTGTCAAGGGCCCCAGGCAGTTGCAGGTGTCTGCCTACCTGAGCGTGACTTGCTCAGCCTGGATCCCGGAATCTCACTCATGGCTCCTGGTCTTTTCTCCTCTGTCACCCATTTACCCTGTGACATTGGGCCTGTCCCACCCTCTTTCTGGACCGCAGCTTCCCTTTCTGTCATAGAGAGGTGTTGCACCAGATGCTCCAAATGCCTTCTCAGTGCTGATAAGCATCCCCTCCATTCAGGGTCATTGAGGGAATGAAAATAAAACACACACGCACGAAAGAAAGAAAAGACAAAGTATATAAGAGTGCTTGTGACTCTTAGATGCCTTGTGGACCCTCCCAGCCCAGACCCTGTCTAGCTGTTTCCCTTTCTTGCTGTGGCTCGAACCCTTCTGGGCCTCAGCTCTGTCCCGCTGTGCTGCTCCAGATGTGGGGTATTATTTGCACGCAGAGCCCATCTGACAACAGCAGGGGTGGGGGTGGGGGGCTGCAGGGGTGAGGCCAGAGTGCGGGCCTGGTTTGCAACCCCTAGGGAGAAATCTCTGGGTTTGCAGAGGGACATGGTGGAGGGTGGGTGGGGGAGGGGAGGGGAGCTCTACGTCTCATAATTTCAACCCAGCTGCCACTTTGCTACTGAGAACAGAATGTTCTTGGCTGGTCTAGGATGGCTGGGGGCTCCGGGATTTAAGACTCTCCAGGCAGAAGCCAGATGCCCGGCCTCTGGGAGTCTCATGAGCTTTGTTTATGTGAGGAGGGGTCAGGGGTTGGGAGGAAAGGGAATAGGTTGGCATTCCAGCTGGAGGGATTGCATAGAAACCAGAAGGGAGCCTTGCCTGAGCCAGCTTGTAGTCTTCCCATCTCTGCGACGTGCTCTATCCGGGCAGGGGGGCTCTGACCTTCGTGGAGGTGGTGGACTAGTTGTGATGCCAGAGGTTTGCCCACCTGAGTCAGAACTTGCTGTCTGTCCCAGCAGCGGTCAAGGGCGAAGGAGTTACGCTACCTCCCTCTGGATCCCGGCTCCAACCCCTGCGTCTGTGACCATGGACATAACTGCTTAACCTCTCTGGACCTCAGTTTCCCTTCTGCAGATTGGGAGTTGGTAATAGTTACCACTTTATAAGACTGTGACGAGAATAAAAGGAGCAAATGATCCCATTTAATTAATCTGGATTCAAAACCCGCCAATGACTGCCCACCTCACTTGGAGTAAAGGCCCGGCTTCTTCCACTGGTTTATACAATCCTGCACGACAGACACATTTCTTCTCTGACTTCATCTCCTAAATGGTCCCTCTTGCCCTGATTCTGCTGCAGCTGTTGGCCTTCTTGCCAGCCCTTGCACATACTGGGCAGATGCTGCCTCAGGGCCTTTGCACTTGCACTTTCCCCACAGATACCTGCAAAGCTCTCCCCCACCCTTTTCTCAAGTGTCTGATTTCCCTTTCCCTGCCAACTCTCTCTCCCTTCCCTGCTTTCTTTGTCCCTCAGCACGTGTCACCATCTTAATTATCTTGCTTAAATGCCCCCTCCCCACACACCAGCATGTAAACTCTGATGACAAAGGATTTTCATCCTTTGTGTTCATGGCTGTATCCCTACTGTGTGGCACACAGTAGGTGCTCAATGCATGTTGATCAAGTGGCTGGAAGAAAGGCATCGGGCCAAATGCCTGGTGCCGATCAGGTGCTCAATCAACAGGACTACTCTCCATTTATTCCCTCCCTGCTGGTGGGTGGTGGGGGTCTGTTAGGGGGGCCAGCCTCCAGCTGGAAACTGCTGCTGTCTCCAGGGAAGGAAAGTGGCCCAGGGGAAGCCAGGAGAAAGTTTGGCTTCCCCCAGAGAGCCCTCAGCACTGTTTCCTCAGGGCAGGCAGGCAGGCAGGCAGGCTTTGAGCAGGTTCACAAGAGGGAGGAAAGGGCGGGTTGTATTTTTCCTTCCTTTTCCCTTTGCTGCCTGCTGCCTGCCCCTCAGCCTCTGCGGGGGCCTGGTCTCCGGCCTCCCCACCCCCTCCCTCTTGCCTCACACGGTGTGTCTGTAAGTTTGTCGTGTGTCTGTACGTTTGTCGCGTTTCCTTCATGCCCCCAGCTCCCCGTCTGGCCTCCTCACCCATCTTGCTTCGATCCTACCCCCCTGGGATTGGGACTGCTCATCCCTGAGCGCAGGAGTCCTGCCAGCCTCTGGGCCCTGCCGGCCAAACACATTTTCTAGCCAATGCCAGGCCAGCCAGGGCAGAGTGGCTTAATCTTCAACCCATGTTTTTGTCTTACTCAACAGATGTTGCCCAAGGCCTTGGGTAGAAGGGTCCTAGGGTCACCTCCCTCCCGTGTGGTCCGCTGGCGGGGGCAGGATGGAGAGGGGAGAGTGTTTGGACACTCCTGATCCTTGGAAAGCGCTGAAGCAGCTTTTCTCAGCTTCTGAAAAATAGAGAGTTGAAAGGAATTTCCCGAGGGTGCCGGCCAAGTGGAGCGGCCAGTGGGATGGCCGGACGTGAGCTTTCTGCAGGTGGCACCCAGGAGACCTGGGCCGGGGATTGGGGGGCTGGCATCCCGGAGACCGGCTGCTTCTCCTGCGGTCAGCCCCATGGTGGGCGCTTGAAGGGTCCTGGGAAACAAACCCCTTGGAATTGCAGGGCAGGTCGGGGTGGAGAGTCTGAGGCAGGGAGGCGGGTGGGGGGATGGGGATGCCAGGTTGGTTTCACCTATAACAGCAATGAGAGCAATGGTGAAAGCAGACCCTTGAATGGAACTTCCTCTTTGCAGACCTTTGTTATGGAAGCTTTACAATAATAAACTCACTTTTTCTTCACAGCAACACATGGAGTGGGGGTGGGGGGGCGCCGCGGTTATCCCCATGTCTCAGATGAGGAGCACAGATGAAGCCTAAGGGCTCGGAGCTGTTTGAAGGGGGCTCTGGGATTTTGATTCGTAGCCTGGCACCAGGAGCCACACTCATAACCGTGATGATGACAAACGCGACTGCCTTGCACTGCAGCTGCTGTTTTCAGAGCCTTTCCCCTGACCCTGGGCTACCCTGAGCCCGCAGTGACTTGTGAGTATGTCTGGACAGGCTCATCCTGGGGGAAGGAGCAAACCCGGGCTCAGAAAGGCCAGGTGACTGGTTCACGCTCCCGCAGCGGTGGCGGGAGGGCTGGGTCAGGAGTCGGGTTGTGGATTCCTGGGTCTGCTTTCCCCCCAATACCCTTGGTGCTTGCTGCTGATATAAATACCCGAAGGTGGACTTTTTCTGGATTTCTTCTTCTAAACAGTGCTGGCCACGAGCTAGCTTCTCATTTGCAGCGGGCCTGGGATTTAGGGGCAGGCCTAGCGATCCCTCTGTCTCCTACCACAAACAGTTCCTGAGCCAGGCACTGCTCTCAAGCTGGGGCTGCAGGCTTCTTGTTGCCAAGCGCCAGGGCTTCTGCAAGGCAGGTGAGGATGCAGAAGACACAGAGCCACGGGAGTGAGAGGATTAGGAAAGCCACCCAATCAAATCCTGCTCTTTCTCAAGTGAGGAAATTGAGACCCTAAGATTTTTTTTTTTACTCTTTTTTTTTTAATTGTTATAAAATCCCCATAACATAAAAATCCCCATTTTTGAGTGTAGAATCAGTATATTAAATACATCCCTTTCATTACACAAACGTCCATCTCCAGAACCCTTTCCATCCTGTAAAACAAAAAACTCCGGGAGTTCCCTTCTTGGTGTAGTGGAAACGAATCCGACTAGGAACTGTGAGGTTTCGGGTTCCATCCCTGGCCTCACTCAGTGGGTTAAGGATCCGGTGTTGCTGTGAGCTGTGGTGTAGGTCACAGACGTGGCTCGGATCTGCTATGGCTGTGGCGTAGGCTGGCAGCTATAGCTCTGATTGGATCCCTAGCCTGGGAACCTCCATATGCTGCCTGGGTGTGGCCCTAAAAAACAAACAAACAAACAAAACCCCAAAAAACCCCCAAAACTCTGTACCCCAAAATAATAACTCCTCAGTCCCCACCCACCATCCTTCTACTTTCTGTTTCTGAATCTGACTACTTAAGTACCTCACAGAAGGGGACTTACCCAATATTTGCCCTTTTGTGACTGGCTGATTTCAGTTATCATAATACCCTCAAGGTTCATCCGTGCTGTGGACTGGGTCAGAATGTTCTTCCTTTTTAAAGGCTGAATAATATTCCAATGTGTATATAAACCACATTTTACTTATGCCTCTATCAGTCGATGGACACTTGGATTAGTCCCACATTTTAATTATTGTAAATGATGCTGTTATGAACATGGGTGTGTAAATATCTCTTCGAGTCCCTGCTTTCAGTTCTTTTGGGTATATACCCCAAAGTGGAATTGCTGGATTTTACGGTAATTCTGATTCTGATTTTCTTTTGAGGAACTACCACACTGTTTCCCACAGTGGCTGTATCATTTTATATCCCCACCACCAGTATTGCACAACGGTTCAGTTTTTTTTTTTTTCTTTTCTAGCAACCCAGGCATATGGAAGTTTCCAGGCTAGGGGTCCAATCGGAGCTGTAGCCACTGGGCTATACCACAGCCACAGCAATGCGGGATCCAAGCCGAGTCTGTGACCTACACCACCAGCTCACGGCAACGCCGGATCCTTAACCCACTGAGCAAAGCCAGGGATTGAACCTGCCACCTTCTGGTTCCTTGTTGGGTTCGTTAACCACTGAGCCATGGTGGGAACTCTCAGATTTTTTTTTTTTTTTTTTTTTTAGTAGTAGCCAACCCAGTGGTTGTGAGGTGGTGGTCCTGAGATTTTCAAACCATTTTCTCAAGGTGTCTCTGTGTCAGATCTGGGGAGAGAAGTCACCACGCTGCCTCGTTGGGAGAAGGGAAGGCAGCAGAGAAGGGTATGGAGACCCTCGGCTGGCAGTGCCATCTTGCTCTCCACCAGGGAGTGTGGCAGCAGTTACTTCAGTTCATTTGAACTGGCCCCGATGCATTTGTGGGGCATCTGAGGGCCCTGAGCTGGCCATCTTTGGGAGAACCTGGAAAATGGAGTGATGGCAGGAGAGATGAGCCCCAGAGAGCCTTGATTTTCAAAGGAGGGGGCAAACCTCTGAGCACTGCATTCATTCCAAAGAGGGTTCCCAGAGTGATGAGGGAGGTTGGGGCTCCAATCTGGGCACCACCTGGGCTCTTAGTCCGGAGAGGGAGAACAGCAGCGGGCGCAGAACGGGAGAGAGAAGTCCTGAAGGACAAGCTGCCTTTCTTTCCATTGTTCTTCAAAGTGGGTGGAGGGTCTCATAAAGAGGAGGAGCCTGGGGTGTCAAGAAGAGCTTTCGAGCACCTAAAATGGCCCACCGGGCTCTCTGTCACTGAATCCCGTCCTATTCACAGACACCTATTAGGGTGCAGATGGGAGAATCCCTCCCTGGGGCGGGGGTCCTTGGGAGGAGGTCCGGGGCCCTGTGAGGTCCCGCCTTAAGCTGGGCAGTGAAGAGCCATGGTCCCCAGAGGTCAAGGCATCCATGAATGTGCTGCTGCCTGCCTCCCCCTTTGACCCCCCGCCAGGAGAGGCCTCAGTTAGGTGAAGGGCCCTGCCCTTGGGGGACTCTGTTCAGTGCGGAAGAGAGAGACCTCTACTGTGGAAATGAATTAGTGCCTGACTCAGGGGTGGAGGTGGGGGTTCTGAGCAGAGGCAGCCTTGGGGTGCAGGGAGGGCGGCGGTGTCTGTGCTGCCTTGGTTGAGGGAGTCTGCCTTCTGTTCCGAGTGCAGTTTAAGAATTGAGCAAATGGGAGTTCCCGTCGTGGCGCAGTGGTTAACGAATCCGACTAGGAACCATGAGGTTGCAGGTTCGGTCCCTGCCCTTGCTCAGTGGGTTAACGATCCGGCGTTGCTGTGAGCTGTGGTGTAGGTTGCAGACGCAGCTCGGATCCCGCGTTGCTGTGGCTCTGGCGTAGGCTGGTGGCTACAGCTCCGATTAGACCCCTAGCCTGGGAACCTCCATATGCCGCGGGAGCGGCCCAAGAAATAGCAACAATAACAATAACAACAACAACAAAAAAGACAAAAGACAAAAAAAAAAAAAAAAAAAAAAGAATTGAGCAAATGGAAGAGAGGAGGGAAGGGGAGAGGGCCTTCCAGAAGGTGGCAGGAATGAAATAGAGCATGGGTAGGGCCTTGGTACCAATTACCAAGCCCCATGGGGGCCGGAGCAAATCCAGGGCCCTTGCTGAGGGGATGAGGGGGCCAGACAATCTCGTCTTACCTTGGTGGCCCTGGCTGGGGTGCCGGGGGTGGGGTGGGGAACAGAGGGCAGGAACGGAGGCAGGAATCAGTGTGGCAGGGTGGGCAGTGAGGTGATGGGAACAGAGGCTTCAGATGGAGGAGGGGGAAGGCAGTGGCATCCACCTGAGGATAAAGGGGCCAGATAAGGGAGGAATCCAGAGCCTGCTTGGGGAACTTGAACTTGATGAGCTAAGCACTAAGGGCCATTGTGGCTCCTTGAGTGGGGAAGTGACCCAAGGCAGGGTTTAGGAGTGGGAGTGAGCTGCCAGCTGTGGGGTGTGGCTCGGTGGAGAGGGGGCTGTGGGGAGGAGGGCTTGGGTAGACCAGGCGAGGCTGGCGCGGGTGCTCAGCGTGGGGTGGAGGGTTTCGGCAAGGCAGCGCGAGGGGGGTGAGGAGCGTAGAGGAAGGGCCTGGGGGAGCCCAGACTCCCAGTGTCCTGGCTGAGGGGAAGAATAGCCTCTGCAGGAGGTGTGGCAGGAGGCGGCAAGAAAGATCTCAGCCTGGCTCAGGGCCAGCTTGGTGAGTGCCAGTGAGCAGGACTGGGGGGGTGTGGGGGTCCACAGTTGCCCAGCCTCAGCAGCCCAGAGTTGGGTGCTGGGTCCCTCGGGGTGATGTGCGCGCAGCGAGCAGGGGGGAAGCACTATGGACTGGAGTGGGCTTGCCCAGGCCCCTCCCTGGGGTGCAGGAAAAATCAGGCATCACATTCCATTTAATCACATCCAGCCTGTTCCTTTACTTTGGTGGCCTCGCCTGCCTGGGAGAGGATGTGGCCCCTGGAGCAACGTCACCCCCAACACTCACTGGGCCCAGGCTGCTGGCGCCCTCCCTCCAACCCCTATGCCCTCCTGGCGGATCCTCCCGCTCCTCAGGAGCGTGGGAAACAACCAGGGCGAGGGGCGAACACAGGCTTTGAGGTGCAGACCCCAGCTGCTCTGTATGGAACGGGCCAGCCTCCCTGGAAACTCAAGTTTCCAGATTTGCTGAAAGGGATTCCGAGTCCTCCTCCGAGGCCCTGCAGCCGCTGCGCCTGTTTTTGTTATTACCGCCTTGCTGGTCCCCGACTGGCTGTGGGGTCGTAAAGGCCCTCCTGGCCACGCCCCCTCTAAGTGCCCGGTAAATGGCGCTTTCCCGCGCTTCCCTTTAGCTTTCAATCGCCGCTCTTCTTCTGCTTCGGGTTCTATTTTCGAAACGAGTGAGCCCGGAATAACGTGCTCTGGGTCCTGGGGGTGGGGTGGGGTGGGGGTGGTTTGAGGACACCCCAGCCCCCACCAGCCCTTCTCCCGCTCCCTTCCCCTCCAGATGGGCAGCGCTGCCCCTGACCGACCTCACAGTTGGTAGATGTGATGTCATGGGGTCTTTTTGGCTTGAAAAACGGCCCGGATTCCAGGCCTCCCCAGGGGGCAAGAGTGGGGAGAGCTGGAGGGGTGGAACGAGGGGGGGAGGGTGTGAGGAATTTCTGGACGGAATGTTCCTCCGGAGGCTGAGTCCGCATTCTGCGCCTGTCCGTCCCCTCCCCCCACCCGCTATGGCCCTCGGTCTTTTCCTTCCTCTAAAACAGCATCCCACAGATACATTTTTTTCCCAGCCCACCCTCCCTGCAGGCCACCAACCTGGGCTACCGCGTGAACCTCCAGGCAGTCGTCCCAGCCACCCCAGCCTCTGCACAACTGCCCCTCCTCGCGCCCGCACCCTTGGGGGTGGGTAAGCAAGCCATGGAGAGGGCACGCAGGTCTTTTTTTGGAAAAAAAAAAAAAAAAAAAAAGAGGAAAGGATGTGCAGCTTCCCTTATCCACCCTGTGGTTCATGGCCACTCGCATTCAGGAAGTTCTCTCTGATGTCTGATCCCAGTCTCTCCTACTGCAGCCCATTTCCCCCGCTTCCTCTGGAAGTGTATTGAAGAAGCCTCTTCCTCCTGAGGACCTGAGACAATTAGTTTTTAAGCCACAAAAAGCTTGTTCCCAACGGGAGGGCAGTTGATTAACAGCAGGAGGAACTGAGTGGAAGATCTGGGCCAGGGAGGGGAGACAGAGCGCCAGGGAGAAAGGAGCAGCATTCAAGTACCAGCTCTTCTACCAGCTGGCTGTGTGAACTTGGCTAGGTCACAGTGTCCTCACCTGTAAAATGCGGTAATGCTTACCTGGTAAGCAGCGGTTATGAGGGCTGATGAAAATGAACGCAAAGAGCCCAATATGAAGCCCAGGGCATCATTAATTAGTACCTGCTGAATAATTATTGTTATTGCAGTAATATTATGAAAAGGCACCTCTAGGCGAGGGCCAGGAAGAGGGAAGGCAAGTGAAGCCCCTGGGGTGCAGAACTGGAGGAGGTGTATTGCTCTTAGGGCTGTGTGGATGCCCTTTTCAGCACCCTGAGATGAGTGCCTCCTTAAATCTTCTGCCCTAAGAGCCTCACTAGTCCCTCTCTTGCTCCAGCTTCCCGGGTTTGGGACACTAGAGCAGAGCCATCCTTGGGGAGTAAGACATGGCTGTCAAGGGACACCATGTCTAAACCCTGCCATCTGCTCCCAAGCTGGATTCCAGTTGTCCTTCCTGGGGGCAGGGGGCGTTCTGTAAGACCCTGGGGTGGGGGAGGGGGTGGTGAGTGGGCTGCCCTCAGCTTTGGCAAGCCCAGGGTCCAGAGGATCTAGGGTTTGTCTTGGGATTGGGCGGTGGGAGGGGCTAGGCGGCAGGTGCCCTCCTTGTCTGGGCTCCATCTGCTGCATCCTCCTACAGCTGAGCCTAAGGGGGAAGGAAGAGCAGAACCCACTGGCAGTTAACCCTGCCTGCAGGCTGGCTGGGGAATGGGGTGAGGGGAGTGCAGGTGAGCTGAACTGTGGGCTTTGTAAGACCACCCGAGTCCTGCCAGAAACCTCCCTGTGAAGCTGGGCGAGCCAAACTTGTACCTCTCTGCATCTCAGTTTTCCCATCTGTGAAATGGGGAAGGGGGAGATGGTGTTGAAGAATGATGTGTAAAGATGGGGCGTGTGTGTGTGTGTGTGTGCAAGTGTGTGTATGTATGTGCACGTGTGTGTATGTGCTGAAGATAGGGTAACGGTGAAGCCTAGTGGGTCTCTGCCAGCCATTGGCGCTCTGGGGTTGCCATCTGGGGAGACCATAGTCTTGAAGGATTGGGAGCTCCCCCTAGCACACCCAAGCCTCCCTGTAGGGCCTGGGACAGGGGTGGCCTGGGGGAGACCCTACCCTCCTTTTTTCCACTTCCCTTGCCTTTTCCATTCCCAGTAGCCCCAGAACAGGCAGTGCCTGGGAAGCAGAAAGGCAGGATTCTATTCCAGGAGAACTGGGGTAGAGGGGTGGAGAGCACGCATGCTGGGCTGTGTTTGCAAACACCGCAAGAAAACACTGGTTGTTGAGGTCAGAAGGGGTTTTTGGAAATTTTTAGCTCTCAGAAAGCCGTTCCATCAGTACGCTGAAGGCAGGCGTCTGAAGGCTGGCCCTGTGGCCGGCCTCCAGCTGGCACGGGGAAGGGGCGGAGGCAGAGGGGCTGGTGCTCAGATGACTGCTGGCAGGGAGGGAAATTTCTCCTGCGCTGCTGAGGCCTGTGGTTTCTAATATTGACTCCCTGGTCTGCATGGTGCCAGACCTGGGAGGGGCGGGGCAGGAGGGTCAAGGTGGAGCAGGGTGGGGCCAGGGCGACTAAGAGAGGCCCTGGCCTTGGGCGTGTGCGGGTGATGATAAATAACAGCTCACGTTTATTCAGAGCTTCCTAAATGTCAGGCCCCGTTCTGGGTGCTTTCTATGCCTCATCACTCATTGGCTTCTCACTAAATAGGACCATGAAGTCCTGCTGAGGAGCAGCAAGGAGAGAGTGACCTGCTTGAGGTCACAGAGTTAGTGGCAGAGAGTCAGGACATGGCCTGGCCGTCTGCTGCCAGTGCTGTCAGCCTAGACCAGTGGTTTTCAGAGTGTCCTTCCCAGACCTGGAAACCCATCAGAAAAGCACATTCTCGGGTCCCATCGTAGTCTACTGGATTTGACCCCCAAGGGATGGCCCTGCCACCTGTGTGTCTTTCTATAGCCCCCCGGGTGACTGGGAGATACATACAAGCTTGAGACCCCTGACTCTCACTTGGCCCTGCCCAGAGACAGGGTCTCTTGGGAGACTTTCCCCAGAGCAGGGTGAGGGATGGGCTTGGGATGGACCTGGGGAAGGTACTCTGTCTCCAGTTTCTCTATCCCACCCCCTTTCTGTCCTTTCTGACCCCTGTGCCCCCCACCACCCCAATCAGGGAGGCTGGTTATTCAGACTATGAAGAATGAAGACTTTGGAGCTGGGAGATCTGGCTTCAGACTCAGTTCTGCTGTGTAGACTCTACACACAGCAGGTCCCTGTGATCTGCCCTCCAGGCTTTCTCCTCCTTACAGTAGGCCAGAGCTGCTCTGGGAGGAGGCAGCTGGGCCTCCCTGCCCAGCCTGTGGTCTCCACGTGAGCACAACAGAGCCCTGGTCCAGAAGGGACAGATGACGGGTTAGAGGGTCAGGGAGGGCTGGCACTCCTGCAGAGGATTCCTTGGGTGGGGTGGGGTGGTGGTTGGGGACTGAGGGGAGACCCTGGTCCCTGCTGTCGGGCAGCTCCTGGAGCTTGGGCTGGGGCAGGATGCCTGGGAAGTTCTGGTGGGCTTCTTTGCCTCCTGCCTGGTGGCCCATGGCCCAGGATTGGGGGCTCTGGGAGGTGGCTGGGTGAAGATTAGGGCTGGGCTGAGTGGGGACAGAATGTGGCATCTTTACTTCTGCTCCAGAGCCATCCTTAGACTCCTGGTGGGCCAACCTAGGGGGCTGGGAGGGGCTGGCTGATGTGCCTTCCCACTTCCTGCTCTGTTCCCAGACCCTGTCCTCCGTCAGCCATCCCAAGCTGCCTTGACCCTGAACTACACAGGTTTCATCCACCTGGAAAGAAGTTTTGGCCTCAACCTCCCATCTTCCAGGCAGTAGGGGCTAAAGTCGGGGCATTTTTCTTTTTATTATGGCTGCAACCACAGCCTATGGAAGTTACCCAGCCCAAGGATTGAATCTGAACTGCAGCTGTGACCTCTGCCGCAGCTGCAGCAATGCGGGACCCTTTAACCCACTGTGCCAGGCCGAGGGTTGAACCTGTGCCACCGCAGCACCCTGAGTTGCTACAGTCAGGTTCTTAACCCATTGTGCCACGGTGGGAACTCCAAGTCTGGGCATTTTTAGAAATAGCACTATTGCCTTCAGTTCAACCCCTTTGCTTCCTTCATGCCTGTCTTGGTCCAGTTCTCCCAGAGGCCAGAACCTCTTAGGGGTCATTGCCCCTCCCTGTCCTCATATGGACGACTTACTCGCAGGTCCTAGGGATGGCGCTGGAGAGGTGTGTCCTAGTCTGAGACCCACTGTCTCAACCTGGTCCATGGTCAACTTAGCAAAGGCTTGTTTGCATGCCCTTGGCAGTCATGCTCACGTCCATCTGCGTGATTCAAGGGCCCCTCTAACCACATCACCGAGTTGGAAACGGAGCCCCGGAGACTGTGGGCAGGAAGCGGCCCTGGAACGGGGTGTCTGCAGAGTCCACACTGCAGGATGCCTTTCGTAGGAAGCACTTCTGTTGGTCTGGGCGAGGAAAGGGTGGCACCAGGGTGAGGGACAGGATCAGTCCACAGGTGTTTATTGATGGCCGGCGACACATAAAGCATAGTCCCTGACACGAGGCATGTGGCAACTGCGTTGGTAAAAAGGTTGCTTGGAATCTGTTTCAGAGGCAGGTGGGATAAGAATCACAACCAAAACAATAGTTGGGGAAGTAGACATATTCCCATGATGAGATTCTGGTCTTGCACGGAGGACCAGATAAGTGCCGCAGATGCTGGAGTTCCTGGGTGGGAGAGAGAGCCCTTCTCACTGGGGTGTTCAGGGAGGCCCTCATGGAAGAAGACAGCTTCTAGGCAAAGAGAAGCCATTCCACAAGCAAAGACTGGATTTGGGACTTGCAAAGAAGGGTCTGGATGGAGCAGAGCCCTTGGGCGTGGGAATTGAGGTCTGTGAGGGGACAGGGCCAATGGTGGGGGTGGCCCTGGAAAGCCCACGGGAGAGTGAGGACTCTGGCAAGTTCCCTGTGGGGGCCGCTGTGGTTTCACGTGAAGTGTGAAGCATAAAGACCCGAGGCGGTGTTCCAGCACTTCTGTTCCCTTTAGTAGTTGGTGACTTTGGGCCACTCTAATTTCTCCTAATAGTTGTAAAGTGGGAATCAAAGGTAGTCACAGCTGTTCCCTCCCTGGGTTCTCGTGAATCAGTGAAACGCCAGCTGGGGCATGCATGCCCAGCAAGTCCGAGCAAGAGTGACTTAACTTGCTGTTTGTTTCCTTTTGAGGGGTCAGTGGCTGTCAGAATTAGGGGCCTTTGTGAGGCTGGTCAGGCTGGAAGATTCTAGTACCAGTAGGAATGTCTTTCATTGTCCACACTCTGCTTGGGGTGAGCATATTGTGTCTGAGACTTAGGTTGGCGCCTTCGGTGCTGTCTCGGGAACCTTCTGCCCAGCTCGGCCACCAGCTCTGGGGAGAGAGCCAGCTTGCGGGTGTTTGCCCGGAGGCCTCACGCTGTTTTCTCCCTCTGCCCACAGCCCATCAACACTGAAACTGCCCCCAAGAATGTAGTGGACAAGGTGAGTGACAGCGGGCGAGGTGGGGTGGCTGGGAACGGCGTGGCGAGGCCGGAAAAGCAGAAGGAAGATGCGGGGGAAGTGAACAGATATATGTGTATGTGGGGGGACATCTTTCTGGAGCAGATTTGGGGAACTGGAGGGAAGGGTGGGGACATGGGTGACGTTGAGAGCCGGACATCTGACCATCCCCCTGTGTGTTTGGCAATGGATTGCTGGGCAACTAGGTGGGTGGGGAGGGAGAGGCCGGTGGTTAAATAAAGTGGCTTCTTTATTAAATATGTAGAATGCGAGAAAGCCAGGCAGAAGAGAGTTCCCTCAAGGCTGCTTGGAGGAGGAGAGAAGGAAGTGGGTGGGTCTCGTGGTGGGGAAACCGAGGCTGGCAGTGGTGAGCCGTCATGGGCTTGGAGATGGAGGCCTTGGAGATGGAGGCCTTGGTTCCCATCCTAACTCCTCCACAGTCCTGTTTGTGAGACTGTAGGCAAGTCCCAAGTTTGTCTGTGCCTCAGTTTTCCTGTCTGCAAAATGGGAATAATAACATCTCCCCCCAGGAGAGACACAAATGAGAGGGTATGGTTAGTGCTGCGGAACTTTTTCTGGACAAAGACACAAACAACTAAGCCCCCCTCCCAGGCACTTCTGCCAAGCCCTCACTCCCACCACTGCCACACCCAGCAGGTGAAAGACCTGGCGTCTTTTTTTTTTTTTTTTTCTCTTAGGCCTGCACTCGAGGCATATGGAGGTTCCCAGGCTAAGGGTCTAATCAGAGCTCTATAGCTGCCAGCCTACACCAGAGCCACAGCAATGCAAGATCTGAGCTGTGTCTGCAACCTACACCACAGTTCATGGCAATGCCGGATCCTTAACCCACTGAGCGAGGCCGGGGATTGAACCCACTACCTCATGGTTCCTAGCCGGATTCATTTCCACTGTGCCACGATGGGAACTCCTCCAAGACCTGGCATCTTTTGATGACTCCCCTTGACTCCCCTCTCTGCCTTTTCTTTGTTTCCAGGGAGAAGGAGCCTTCCGGGGTGGGAACACACGGAAAAACCTTGAGGAAGACGTAAGTATGAGGAGAGAGAGGAGAAAGATGTGGGGGATCCCTGGTGCCCCCAGGGGGTTGGGGGAGGTGGATGGTGTCTTACAGGCAGGCCATACCTGTGCCAGGAGAGGGGCTGGGAGGGTGAGCAGGCTCCACGACTTAGGTCTTGAGCCTCAGTCTTGACTTTGGCCTCCTGATCAGCTGGATCCAGAGTTTGTCACTGAGGCAGAGCTGAGTGCTGCAGGGTGGGGGTTGTGCGAGGCCTGGCTGGGTGGTAAGCAGTCACCAGGAAGGACAAGGGGAACGGGCAATACCACAGCAAGAGGGACTAAGGGCAGAGATGAAGAGGGTCTCCTGGGGGCTCATCAGCCCTTGGGGAATTGCAGGCCCTGCTTCTCTGGAGAGAGGAGGCTTTGAAAATGGCCTAAGAGTTTCCACTGTGGCTCAGCGGTAATGAACCTGACTAGTACCTATGAGGATGTGGGCTCGATCCCTGGCCTCACTCAGTGGGTTCAGGATCTGGCATTGCCATAAGCTGTGGTGTAGGTTGAAGATGAGGCTCAGATCCAGCGTTGCTGTGGCTGTGGTGTAGGCCAGCAGCTGCAGCTCCATTTGGACCCCTAGACTGGGAATTTCCATATGTTGTGGGTACAGCCCTAAAAAAAAAAAAAAAAAAAAAGGAAAGAAAAGAAAGAAAGAAAGAAAATGGCCTAAATGCATTGATTCAGGAGGACCCTTATGCAGAAGGACCCCAGGGAAGGAAAGAGGGGCTTCCCTGGACCTTACTTTGAGCCATGCTCGTGTCTGGGCTTGTCTTCACACTCCAGGGGCCAAAGGGGGGGACCCTTCTCTTTCTTCCCCACCCGGCAAAGGGGGGGGCCCTTCTCTTTCTTCCCCACCCTTCTCTGACAGTTCGCCCCTCTGCTGGCCTCTCCATCCTCACCCGCCCTGATCAGCAGAGGAACAGGGAGTGGTTTTGGCGGTTGGCACAGGGGGAGCTGTTGATGGCATGAGGCCCTATCATCTGACAGCTGCCTGACCCACCGCGGGGAGGGCCTAGGAGGGAGGCTCTGGGCTCCTGCAGGCAGCCGCACTTCTGTCTGTGGTGAGCCCACCACCTGGCCACATTGCCCTGGGCCAGCCCCGCGAGGCCAGCCCTGCAAGTCGGAGGCGTCCCGGAGGTGTCCAGGAGGAGAGAGGACAATGCCTCTCAAATTAGTGGGGAAGGCTCTGTTCAAGGTATGTGCGGGGGGGCCCCCCGGGCACAGATGCACATGCTGGGGAGGGACCCTTGTCTGAGTTTGTGACATTTCTGGGGCTGGGGTGTAGGGGAGAAATTAATCTTTTGTGTACCTACTGCTAAGAATTAACTAGCTTGATACACACAGAGCATATAATAGGTGCTCAGTAAATCTTGGCCATTCTTCTTGCTGTTATTTTGGCTAAGGGCCAGGAGCTGGGCTGGATATTTTTTGATCCACGTGACGTCTTGCTGTGGCAGATGGTGTGGCCGCGTTTTATAGATGAGGAACCAGAGGCTTGGAGGGGCCCACTGACTCCATGAAATGTCTTCTCCATCCCATCCTGGAACCACTGCCTGGATCTGGAGTTTCCAGGACTCCTGACCATTGACCAGGAGACAGGGTGGCTGATGATATCTGAACTAAGCCTCTGAGCCAATGGTCTAGCCCAGCCCTAGAACAGCGGCACCTTACAACCCCAGCCAGGGCCGGGCAGATCCTACAGGTAAAGCTGCAGCAAGAGAGAGTGAAGGTAGACATCAAGAAGAACTTTTTGACGTGAGGGTGTGTATGACCTTGGTCTTGGGGAAGAAAGAGGTTGCCGCTTAGTTGCGATTAGAGGCTTTTTTTTTTCTTTTTTTTCTTTTGAGAAGATTCTGTTGATCTGGGCTGAAAGTGTGTGTGTCTGTGTGTGTCAGGGGTGTGGGGGGGTGTCATATCTGGATATGGGAGGAGGGACAAAATGAATTTGGGTCTAGTTAGTTTAGTTGAAGTTCCTCAAAGGCTAAGCAAGTGAGCAAATTCCAGAATGGCCCTGGCGCTGCAAAGAGGGAGAGCAAACGTACCTTTTGAGATTCTCAGACACCTGTTCCAGGTTGGGCGACCCCAAGGTCCCTGAGTTGGTCCCCTGCCCAGCCACTAGGCTCTCCTGCAGTCATCCCCGGGTGAGGACACCCGTTTTCAAGGCAGCGTGGTTGCTGCCCTGAGCCTGCTGCTGTGATAATGTGCCTGTTTGTTGAGCTGTTTTCCTGTCTCTGGCCCGCGGCCCGGGACTCACAGGGCAGGAATGGCTGTTTTCCTCCAATGAGGTTGATGTGTTGCAGTTTGTGGCTGGTGTGCTGTGTCGCACTTTGTTTTGGAAAAATCCGGGCCGGTGGGCAGGAAGGACAGAGGAAGAGGTGTGGCTGGAGGGGCTGGAGGGGCTGCTGCAGAGGGGTGGGGGTGGCCACAGCCCCCAGAAGAGACACAGGGATGGGAAGGGTGTCTGTCATAGACTGGTCACCAGTCTCTGGCTGCCTGACGTGGCTCCGGGTGTCGCTTCCAGACCCTCCTCCCAACTGTGCCCCCTGGGGACTGGGGCTCAGGAAACAGCTTTTCTTTTGGTCCAGGGCTGTTGTGTTTGGTCTGTGGACCTCAAAGGAAGGCAGGACTCTTCCCACGCAGTCGTTGCTCCAAACCAACCCCACCCAGATCCTGGGGTTCCCGCTGTTGCTGCAGGGTGGGGAAGAAGAGGGTGAAAAATGGAGCCGGGGGGTGGGGACATGGATCTTGAGCTGCTCTGGAGTGTCTGAGCAGTGGTCAGCAGCTCTCGCCTGCAGCGAGGACCAAGGCCAACAGAGTTCGCTGAATCTGCAGCAGGAAGGGTGAGGGTTAGATACCAGGAGGAACTGCCCGATAATAAGAGAAGTAAGACACTGTTTGGGGAAGGCTGTGGAATTTCCTTTCCCAGTGTCGTTTAAGCAGAGGAAAGACTGTGTGTTGGTGATGACGATAGGGCAGATTCTTGGTGCCTAGGGAGGTGGATCAAAAGTCCTATTATCCATCCCTGTCTGGGGAAGGATAGGGAAGTTCAAAGCTGAGTGTGTAAAGGGCTTTGAGAGCCCCAGTGAGGAAAGGAATGGGATTACAGGCAGCCAGAGAGCTTGCTTGCCTTGATGAAATAAACTCTTTCCAGTACTCTTTACAAAGCCCTCTGGTGGTTTTTCCCAGAGGCTCTAAATGGAGCAGAGAAATCACCCGAGACTCTGCTGTACCCATTGACAGATGGGTCAGTGAGACCAAGTGGCTGCTTCTCACCCTGGCTCCGTGGAGGAGCACCTGCCTTCACAGACCGTAGGGACCTTGCGCACGGCTGGTGCCACTCCATGTGCATGACGATGGGGAGCAGAGAGGCCCGTGTCCCTCTTGAAAAAGGCCCTCGGGATTAGGCAGCCGCAGGAGGCGCTGTCTCTCGCCTGGCGTGTGTGAGGTCACTGTATTTCTTGGAGCATCAGGTTGTGTTACTCATGCGCCCCCGCCCCCAGCCCCTTGGTGGTTCCCCGGTTCTCCCTGTGACTCTGCCACCAACCCTCGGACGTGTTACCTGTGCACGTCTGCTTTCTGCTAGCGAGTGTCACATGCCCCCAAACTTTGCAGAAAACAGGAAGCCCTGTCAGTTAGGGGGCGGCCCAATGATTCATCGGGAGATGACCGTCCAGCTGTTCATCTCCATCCTCCCCGCTGGGGTCACCGTCCAGGGCAGCTTCCTCCCCGGCCTCCCCTTCCCTGGCTGGCTCGGCAGAGCAGAGCCGGCTTGGACTTTGTCTTATCACCTCTGGAGGCAGTGTGGCCATGGCCAGACTCGGTTGGGGCCAAGTTTTTATTTATCTTCCTTGGCTTTTTTGGGGTGGGGAGGCGGAGGAATGTGGAGTGTTGTAACATTGAGGAGAGGGGTGGGGAAGCAGGAGCCGGCGCTCCCGCCCCGCGCATCCTTCTCGCCCCTGTGCCCGTGGAGGCTCCCCTAGGATCCCATCGGCTCCCAGGTCCCCTTGCCAAGCCGGTCTCAATATCCCATTGTCTCCCTGCGGCTCCCTAAGCCTGGCCCCGTGGTCCTGGCCGCACCTCCAGCCTTGGCTCTGGTGGTGGCTTCCAGTTGTTCGAAGCAGCTGTGGTGGCCTCCTCCAAACATGGCTGTGGATCAAGCAGTCGCCGGAACCCGAGGGGCTATTTATAGCAGGGTGGCCCCGGGGCCTGGAGCAGGGCCTGGGGCCTGGGGAGTTTCAGTGGCTCCTCATCAGGGATCAGCAGAATGGAGACGGATGGAGTGTTGGGTTTCTGCGTCCCTCTGGGTGGGTCGTTTTGAAACAGCCTGGTTTGGGTCTTGAAAACCAAATACAGCTCAACCCCTCCTTACCGCCCCCTCCCTCGCACCTCCTCCACCCCCAAAGCCTGACTCATGCCAACCCAAGTCCTCAGGGCCAGGAGAGCTGTGGCGACAGAGAAACTTTCCGCCCCGACAGCCCCACTTGGCTGTTTCCTCCTGCTGCTTCGTCCAAGGCTGAGCTGTTCAGAGCTGGGCGGCCGCCCAGGCAGAGGGGACTCTGGCCACAGCCTTCTGACCAGAGGCTGGATGGAGAACCCTTTTCTGAGCAGGGCTGCCCTGACTTGGGGCTCAGTTGGGAGCTGGGCTGTACAGCCAACTCGCCCCCACCTCGTAGGTGCTTCCGGGCCTGGAGATGGCTGAAGGGGGCTTCTCTTCTTGGGGCTCCAGGGGCCCAGCCCGGAGCCTGAGGGTGAACTCTGCCAGGCATCAGGACTTGGGGGTGAGTCACTGTGGCTTCGGTTTCTCCTCTTCTTGGTGGACTGTGGTCCAGCCTCTTCCAAGATGTGGATGCAACTTGATGGTCAGGGAAGGCCGGTTTCGGGGAGTTTGTCTGAAGAGTGCCATTGAATTCAGAGGACTCTGGCTGGGCCTGGGAATGGACAGGTTGGGTGTCAGATTCTGCATTGAGTGAGGTGGCTGAAAAGGATCGGGGGTGGGGGGGCAGCTGTTGATGCAGGGCTTTGCTTTTCCATAGGAGTGAATGTTGTGTTTGTATCTTTCCCCTTTTAATTGTACTTGATGTAGTAACAGTAACAACATGTAAGCGCCTCATGTGCGTAATTCTTTTTTTTTTTTTGCTTTTCTTTAGGGCCACAGGTGCGGCATATGGTAGTTCCCAGGCTAGGGGTCACATCGGAGCTGCGGCTGCTGGCCTACCCAACAGCCACAGCAATGTGGGATCTGAGCTGCATCTGCACCTTTACCACAGCTCATGGCAACGCTGTATCCTTAGCCCACTGAGCGAGACCAGGGATCGAACCTGTATCGTCATGGATACTGGTCAGATTTGTTTCTGCTGCGCCACGATGGGAACTCACGTATAATTCCTTGTACTCTTCACACAAGCTCATAAGGATCATCCCATCTTACTTACGATATTACAAAGGCTCAGAGCATTCAGTTAATCTCAAGGCTGCCCAGCAGGATGCTGTGGGACTCTGAACTGGATCTCGCGCTTTCATCATGTGCCATCAGGTTGCCCTGGGGTGTTTTGAGTACTAGCTTGGGTCCATTTGCCTACTTTTCTACAAGTCAGCAACCCTAGAGGTGGGAGCGGGTTAGGATAACAGACAAGGAGCAGTGAGTCCTCAGAAACATGATTTGCTGTCTAGCCCTGATCTCAGATGGTACACGCCACGCCCAGCTGCTTCTTGTCTCAAAACTTTGGATTGAATGACCGGTGTTGCTGCTTTAAAGGAGAGGCATAGGGGCTGCTGGTGGTTGGAGGAGAAATGTTCAGAGCTGGGCAGAGGGGTGCCAGCACTCCCATCTTTCCTTCTTTCATGCTTACCATCTCTAGGAGTCCCACTGTGGCTCAGTGGTAATGAACTCAACTAGTATCCATGAGGATGTGGGTTCGATCCCTGGTCTTGCTCAGTGGGTTAAGGATCTGACGTTGTTGTGAGCTGTGGTGTAGTCGCAGACGTGGCTCAGATCTGGTGTTGCTGTGGCTGTGGCTGTGGCGGCAGCTCAGCTCCAATTCAACTCCTAGCCCGGGAATTTCCATACGCCCTAAAAAGACAAAAAGAAAAAGAAAAGAAAAAAACCCACACTTACCATCTCTATCCTCCACTTGGGGTTACTATTCCAAAGTCCAGGGAACCAAGATGGAATCAGTTGAGTAACTGTTTTATTGAATGTGCACTCAGGGCAGATGGCACCAGCCCAGGCCGTAGTTTCTCAGTGTTCGAGATTTCTTCTTGCCCGGGGAAGGAAAGCCCTTCCCTTGGGGGCTCACAGGCACACAGGCTCGCTCACATGGGCTTGGCATTGATTGCTTTTGGCTTTGGGTTGCTGTGTTGCTGAGGCTTTAGGGTGCCTGAGCTGGAATGTTGGCAGAGGCAGGAGAGGAAATCTGTGTTTGCCCGTGGCCCTGACTGCTCTCGTGGACAGCTCTCTGCTGCTCTCCTGTCGTCCGGCCAACCTCCACCCTAATGCTGCTTCTCTTCTCTTTCCCAGGGCTCCACCAGAGTCACGCCAAGTGTCCAGGCCCATTCCCAGCCCATCAGGTATGCCCGTCTATGGGGGGCCGGGGGTGGGGTGCAGGCAGTGAAGTCAGTGAGCATGTTCTCAGCAAGTCATGCCTTTGGGACTCCGAGATGGAAGTCACAAAGCCACTGGGTAGGGAATGCGGCAGACGCGAAAACCATAGCAAGGGGATGCAGGGAGATGCCACTGGGAAATGGTCATGTTTTGAGTTCTAGTTCGAAGCCAGGCCTTGAGCTGGATTCTCTATTTAACCTGCATGATCTCATCTAGTCCTTGCAACAACCCTGCAAGGTAAGTGTTTTATCCCACTAGGCAGATGAAGAAACTGAGTCTCAGGGGGTGAAGTGGCTTGTTAGAGGTCCTGCAGTCACCAAGAGGAAGCCCTAGGGTTTGCATTCAGGCGTGGCTGACATGGGCCTGTGCTAGATCCCAGTCCTCTCAACAGGCAGAGGTTTCTGATGTCAGAGGGCCACTTATAAAAGGAAGGTTCTCAGTCTGGCTGGGCTGCTGGGGGCTGGGGAAAGGCAGGCACAGGGGACTTGATGCCTTGCTCGTTCAGAGTCTTCTTCTCCTGTGTCCAGGTTCTCTGGTTTTCTGACTTGTGCCCTTCCCTCTCTGCCTCCCCTTTACCCCTGAGGCTCCCGAGATGAGTGAGACACTGGCTCCGGGAATAAAGCCCCAGCCAGAGAGGGCCTGGTGTGTAGCTGAAGCTGCCAGGGGGTTGTAGTCCAGCTGCCACCTACCCACAGAGGCTGGAGGGCCCCTTTAGAGGACCCTGTCTTCCCCTGGACAAGAATCATGTTGGGGTGGGTGGGTGCAGCGTGCGATGCTGAGGTTGTCCAGGTGGTGGCGCTGTTCTGCCTTGAGTAGGAGCCCCGCCCCCAAAGGCTGCGGTGAAAAGTTTGTCTTCCCCAACAAGAATGGCCAGGACCCAGAGATCAAATCCAAAGTGGGGAGTTCCCGTCGTGGCGCAGTGGTTAACGAATCCGACTAGGAACCATGAGGTTGAGGGTTCGGTCCCTGCCCTTGCTCAGTGGGTTAACGATCCAGCGTTGCCGTGAGCTGTGGTGTAGGTTGCAGACCGTATGCCTTGGGAGCAGCCCAAAGAAATAGCAAAAAGACAAAAAAAAAAAAAAAAAAAAAAAAAAAAAATTCAAAGTGGGCTCCCAGCCCCCTGGCTCCTCTACCCCTGGGTCCTTGTCATTGAAATCATGGAGAGGCTGTATGTCACCGTTGGCTCCCCCTGTCTCCAAGCTCCCCTACACAGTTGGGCTCAGAGTTAATCCTGGTGGCGATCTAGATTCTGTCTCGCTTCTTGGTGTTCCCAGTGCACCCGGTCAGTTTGAAACACCCGGGTCGTGCTCCTCCCACTGCTCCTTCAGCTGCCGCTTGAGCCTGCAGTAGTGAAAGGCTACCGACTTGAACTGTGCATGTTGTCCACCTTGGGTGGAGGGAGGAGGCCAGACACCAGGAGGCTGGTGATGGGGTGATAAGGGGAGGGTGCCAGGGGCCCTTGGAAGCTGCGGGGGCTTCAGAATGGAATGCAGTGTCCCGGGACCCATTCCCTTCCCTTGGGCTCCCCAATGGGCACCCTGGACCCTCCCCTGGAGGAGCAGCTTGGCGAGGCGTACAGGAGTGAGCCCCCACCTCCCTCCCGAGTGCCCAGCCCGAGGGTTCCCCACCTCTCTGAGGAGCCTAGATGGCACTGGGATGTCTGGGGACTCCTTGCTAGGGCAGCAGCCCCGTCTGCTTCTTGGGCCTTTAGAAATCAGGAGGTCACCAAGCAGCCCTGGGAGGCAGTAGGAACTGCCAAAGGTGGGGAGAGAGCCAGAGAACCAAAGGCAGGAGTCAGCCTGCCTCTGGGAAGGCTGGAATGTGTGCTGTGGTCTGGCCTACCTGAGCCCAGGTGAGCGTGTCACCTGAGCTGCCCCTTCCCTTGAGGGGCCTCCTTGCCCACGCCACAGCTCAGAGCGAGGGGAGAGCAGCAAAGAGTCAGCTCCCGGATGGGAGAGCACTCCGTTCGGGCTCTCCTTCCTCTTACGGAGCTGTCCGGGGATCCTTCAAGAGACTTCTGCCAGACCAGGCAGCCACAGTATGTTGGGAGGTTGAGCTGGACCCCTGCGTTCCTGGCTGGTTCTGGCCCTGGCTCTGACCTCTGGGATCACAGGTTGAAGCAGTGCCAACAGGACTGATGAGCACCTAGAATTGGTGTCATCACTCTTTGGTTCTGAAATGGCCAGAGATCCTTGCCAGTTCCTGCCCCGCTCTGTTCTCTCCGACGCGCCCAGACTGGCCTTGCTGGATGCACAGGCCTTGCCAGGGGACGCCTGTGGCCTCGGCTCTGGGTCAGAGAGCAGCCTATTCCCCTGGGTTGGGTTTGGGGGAGATGCGTGGTGTGTAGGGGGTGCAGATACCTGGACCTGGTCCTGGGGGGCCTGGATTCTGATTAGACCCCCGTCTGCCTGCTATCTGCCCAGAAACATGAGTGTGAGCCGGACCACGGAGGACAGCTGTGAGCTGGACCTGGTGTACGTCACGGAGCGGATCATCGCCGTCTCCTTCCCCAGCACAGCCAATGAGGACAACTTCCGCAGCAACCTCCGCGAGGTGGCCCAGATGCTCAAGTCCAAACATGGAGGCAACTACCTGGTGAGGATGGGGCCCCTTGCCCGCTGGCCCAGTATCCCTGTCCTTTCTGCTTGCCACCTCCTCATGGTCCACCTGCCCTGTGCCAGCTTTTCCTTCACCTGCCTTTGGCCCCGGGCATCTCTTGTGGCTTAGAATTCACTCACTCTCCAGCCTAGTTCTACTCTAAGGAGTGTTTCTGCAGCTGGGATGCAGCATCTGGAGCCAAGTTGTGTGTGTGTGCACGCTCAAGTGCGTGCACATTTGTGGGATATGTGTATGTGCATGTGGGATGTGTGTGTGTGTGTCTATGTACATGTGGGATGTGTGTGTGTGTGCATGTGAGATGTGTGTGTGCATGAACATGTGGGATATGTGTGTGTGTGTGCATGTGGGGTGTTTGTGTGCATGTGGGATGTGTGTGTGTATGCACGTGTGGGATGTGTGTGCGTATGTGTACATATGGGTTGCATGTGTGTGTGTACTTGTGGGATGTGTGTGTGTTTGCATGTGAGATGTGTGTGTGCATGTGCGCACACGCACATGTAGGATGTGTGTGTGCATGAACATGTGGGATATGTATGTGTGTATTCATGTGGGATGTGTGTGTGCATGTGGAGTGTGGGTGTGTGTGTGTACTTGTGGGATGCGTGTTTTTGTGTACTTGTGGGATGTGTGTGTGTGTGTGTACATGTGGGATGTGTGTTTGTGTGTACTTGTGGGATGTGTGTGTGTGTGTTCATGTGGGGTGTGTGTGTGTGTGTGTACATGTGTATGCTGACCAGGAGGAGAGAATAACAGTAAAATCTCACGTTGTTGAGTGCTTGTGACAAGCCAGCCCCTGTTCTAACCCCTTTCCACATCTTTCACATCACAACAGCTCTAGTAGCTGTTCTGTGAGAGCCCAGAGAGGCAGGGTATTGGCCCAGGGTCACAGCGTCAGGAAGTGGCAGACGTGTCACCCTGTCAGCATCTCTGAGAAGTCTCAGGCAGAGTGTGGCAGAGTGCATCTTGAGGGACCTTGTGCTGCTGACACCTGGGTTGTACCTGGCTCAGGAGACTCACCTGATCCAGGTGGAGGAGGTGGTCCCTGTGGCCTCTAATGTCAGAGAACCTGGCCTGGGGGATTGGACCTATCTTGGTCCCAGAGGAGGGCTCAGGGCCACTTTACAGGGAGGTGTGTGTGGGCTGGACCACGGACTAGGTGTGCCACCATGAAGGGCTGCCCTGGGATGGCTGAGCAGAGGCCGGGTGTGGCGGCTGCATTAGGTCCCTAGGGCTGCTGTAACTAAGGACCACAAGTTAGATGGCTTAAAACAACAAAATTTATCTTCTCACAGTTCTGGAAGCTCAAGGTCCAAATCGAGGTGTCAGCAGGGCCCTGCTCTCTCTGAGTCCCACAGGGGAGCCTCTGGCCTTGCCTCTTCCCACCTTCTGGTGGCCCCTCGGCTTGTGTGGCCTTGCTCCAGGCTCTGCCTCTGTCATCACGTGACCTTCCTCCTTTCCTGTGTCTGTGTGTCCGCTTCTCTTCTTATAAGGATACCAGCCATTGGATTTGGGGCCCACCCTCAATCCAGGATGATCTCATCACCAGATCCTTGACTACTTACATCAGCAAAGGACCTATTTCCAAATAAGGTCACATTCTGAAGTTCCGGGTGGACGTGGATTTTTGTGGGACACTATTCAGCCCTCCTCCAAGGCCCATCTGTCAGCTACATTGGGCATTGTTAAGAGTCTGGCTTTATTCATTTTTTTAATTATTTTATTTATTTATTTATTTATTTTTTTGTCTTTTTGCCATTTCTTGGGCCACTTCTGCACCATATGGAGGTTCCCAGGCTAGGGGTCGAATTGGAGCTATAGCCACCGGCCTACGCCAGAGCCACAGCAACGCAGGATCCAAGCCGTGTCTGCAACCTACACCACAACTCACGGCAACGCCGGATCCTTAACCCACTGAGCAAGGCCAGGGATCGAACCTGCAATCTCATGGTTCCTAGTTGGATTCGTTAACCACTGCGCCACGACGGGAACTCCAAGTGTCTGGCTTTAAACATCAGCAGTTTCTGGGTTGGAATGCTGGCTCCGCTCTTATCAGCTATCTGCTCTTGGCACTTAGCCTCACTGAGCCTTAGGATCTCCATCTGTAAAATGGGTCTAGTCACACTCCCCACCTCTGCGGCTGGGGAGAGAGTGAAGGCAGCTGGTAGATGTAAAGTCCTTTGTGCAGCCTGGCAGGCTGTGGACTCTCAAGTAGTAGCCGTTGTTAATAGCATTGTTGCTAACGGCAACGTTGTTAAGTGCGTTCCTTTACCGGGCTTGACGGTGGACCGGAAGCTGTCTGGCAGGATCTTGATGGCTTCCGATTTCAGGAGGACAGGATTCCCTGGGTCTCTGCCGTGCCTCCCTCCCTCCGTCCTGCCCATTCCAGACCCTGTGGTCCTCTTCTCTCCCCAGGAGACAAAATAAGCGTCTTTGAGTTTCCCAGGCCACGAGGTAGATGTGGGGAGTTATGCAGAGATTGGGGGTTTCCTGCGGCATGTGATCAGGTGTCGGGGGCGGGGGGGGGGGCATCTGCTGAGAGAGGAGGGTCAAGGGTCTGAGAGGTCCTACCCAGCATGCTTTGCACCCTCTGAGGGAGAGCGTCTGACCACAGAGCAGTTGCATCTTCAGGGAGCGGGGGTGAGCTTCTAAAATCGAAATGGGGCTGAGCTTCTAGAGGCAATAAGCAGGACCACATGCTTATGGTTTGACTCCACTGGATTCCCATTCCGTGTGGAGAGACGCCCACCTGGGGGTGGCACGTGGGACCTGAGATGGGTTCTGTCCTCTTCTCATCTTCAGTTCAGGATGTCCGCTCTGCCAGAGCGGACTGTCTACATACTTCTCTCTCCATCCTTATTCTGAGAACCCGTGTTCCTGTCGGTCAGTGCGTATCTGATGGGACCCCATGGTTGCTCGAGTATGGGTAGAATTTCCAGCGGAGGGTGGAGGGGACAGAGAAAGGGAGAGGGCTTGTCTTCTCACAATGTCTTCCTTTTCCTCCTTCAGCTTTTCAACCTCTCTGAGCGGAGACCTGACATCACGAGGCTCCATGCCAAGGTGAGCCCATGGCTGTGTGGGGGAGGGGACAGGTGCGCTCGCTGACGCCGAGGTTCCCGCATTAGAATCGGGGGTGAGCGCTGTGATGGTTTGCAAGGCCCCTTCGAAGTTACAGTGCCATCTTCTACTTGGGAAAGTGGAAAGAATACATTTGTTGTTTCTGTAGTTCAAATGACAGAAAGCAAAGCTCAGTGCAGAGATTTCCCCCCAGGTCTGCCTCCGGTGGGTGCGCAGGGTCTCTGGGGTGCAGCTGGAGCTGTGAGATGTTTAGTCTTATTGAAAAGTAGTCTGGATTGAAACTGGCCACGACTTGCCAGCGCAGACCTACCTATAGCCAGCTTTCTTCCACGTGCTGTTCCATGCGCTGTGTGCAGGCTTTGCATGGACGTCTGCTCTGGCCCCTGGATTCGCTGTGTGACCTTGGGCAGGAGACAGACTCTCTGGGCCTCTGTTCGCACCTCTGAGAGTGGATGGACTGGATTAGATGTGCTCTCTGGGCTCTTCCGATCATTAATTTTCTTTTGCTTTAAAGTTCTGTGAGTTAACTTTGAAACCGCCCAAGGATTGCTATTCAGACTTGCAGTCTTTTGCCTTCAGGCCCCTGCCCAGTTGGCCTGGAAACTTTTGTGTGTCCAGGGCTTGGAAAAAAGCTGTGGCCAGCCTTTCCTCCCCTTTTCCTCCTTCCTCCCTGAGCCAGGCCAGTTTATCTGTGGGAGGACAGCTTGGGCGCAATGCTGAGGGCTCCCAGCAAATTTTAAGGTCAAAGTCACATGGAAGGGACGGGGAGATGGTGGGGAGCCTTTGCTTTACGTACATAGGAGAAACTAGGGCTGACCTGAGGCCCCACGGAGAACCTGTATCAGAGCCGAGGGTCTCTAGTCCTGGACCAGTGGCTTTTGCCGCAACACCCTTGCCGCCCAGCTGGGTTGATGGGCAGGGCAGGAAGTGAGGCCCTGCTGGTGCTGGTGGCCACGGCCCCTGTACTGGCACATGACCTGTGTGCTGCTCCCCCCGCCCCGGCTCCCCCACCTCGCCCTTGACTCTCGGGGCTCCTACCACTTCTCACTCAAGGCTTGGGGCGCAGGTACTGGAATTCGGCTGGCCTGACCTCCACACCCCAGCCCTGGAGAAGATCTGCAGTGTCTGCAAGGCCATGGACACTTGGCTCAACGCAGACCCCCACAATGTTGTCGTCCTACACAACAAGGTCAGAGTGGGGGGGCTGCAGGGTGCATGGGGGTGTGTGTCTGTGTGTGTGTGTGTATGCCCATGCATGAATATGTCCTTGAATGCGTGTGTGTCCCTGCCCGTATCATTGGATGGGGCAAGTGTGCAAGTTTGTGTGTGTGTGTGTGTGTGTGTGTGTGTGTGTGTGTATTCTCCTTCTGGGAAATAGCAGATTCTGTCAAGAATCTTCCCCAGGGAGTGTGGGGGTGGGTGGGTGGGTGGGTACCAGCTTGTGGGTCCCCGAAGGGTGGTGGATGGTCAGCTGTGTTTCTTCTCTGAGAATCACCCTGCTCTGCAGCCCCTGCTCCCCTTTTCTTCAGAGTTCTGATGGGGCTCTGGGGCAGGAGCGCCAGCCTTAGAAGTAAAGGCCTTTATGTTTGGGGGCTTTTTCAGGGAAACCGAGGCAGGATAGGTGTTGTGATCGCGGCTTACATGCACTACAGCAACATTTCTGCCAGGTAAGAGGGGTGCGAGCCTCCCATTCTCCGAGTATGGCAGCAGGACCCCTTCCACCCCATCCAGGGCCTCTCCCTTCCTTGGGGCTGGGGGATAAAGACAGAGGGGTGAGAGGTGCGAGGATGGGGTGGGGGCCCCTGGAAAGGGGAAGGTGCTTGCCCAGAGCTCTGGGGCAGGGGCCCTTGGACAGAGGGCAGGGTCAGGAGAGACCATCCTGCTGTCTGGGGCCTCGCGGGGGTCGGGGTGGGGAGCAGCTGGGGAGGCAGGCCCATCCACAGACAGCCTAGCCAGCCAGCTTCTTGGGGCCACTTTCCTTTGCCATAATGGCTTCTGGTTTCCTGAGAGAGCAGTGGGGGAGTCACAGAGAAGTGTTGGATCATATCTAGGTCCAGCAGAACCGTCTAGAAGTTTTCCCATCCATGCCCTGCCTCCGATCAGCAGAGCTCTCTTCCCACTTAGGTGCTTTTCGTTTGTTTGTTCGTTTTAATTTAGGGCCGCATCTGCAATATTTGGAAGTTCCCAGGCTAGGGGTTGAATCGGAGCCCTAGCTGCCAGCCTGCACCACAGCCACAGCAACGCCAGATCCAAGCCTCGTCTGAATCGCAGCTCATGCCAACGCTGGATCCTTAACCCACTGAGTGAGGCCAGGGATAAAACCCAAACCCTCATGGATACTAGTTGGATTCTTAACCTGCTGAACCACAGCAGAAACTCCCCCACTTAGGTGTTTTGCAGCAAGAATAGGAAACAGCCAGTGGAGGAGTCCCATTCTGATTCGGTTTTGCAGAGAGGTAGAGGAATCTGTCCATCCCTTTAGTCACTGGACAGTGGTTATGGAGCAGCCACTGTATAGGCCTATGTGCTGGGAATGGAGCAGCGGCCCGGGCCAGGCCACTGCCCTCGGGAATATTAAATAAGCAAACAAACCCATCAGTGAGAGCAGGTGACAAGGACTTGGAATAACAGAAAGGTGAGCAGGATGGTGGCAGGGGAGGCCTTTGGAAGAGGTGATGTTTGAGCAGAGACTGGAATGAGGCAGCAGGAGGGTGGGAAGGACTAAGTCACACAGTCTGGGGGTGGCGATGGCAGGGGACCTTCCAGGCAGAGACGAAGGGAGGACAAAGGCCAACAGTGGAATGTTTGGAGCTGAGTGAGGGGACGAGGAAGTAGGAAGTGAAGCGGAGAGGGGCCTGAGCCCAGGGGCCTCAAAGCCCTTGGTGAGGACTTTGGGGTTTATTTTAAGAGGGATGGGACGTTACTGAGGAGTCAGGGATGGAGGAGCTACGTGATCTGTCTCTTCATTTGAAAGTGAGCTCTTTGAGGATGGGTAGACTGTTCTATGATGAGCTTGCCAATAGGACAGTAGTTTTATGGCTTTAAGAAACTCGGCCCATGAATTCTTTTTGTGGCTCAGCAGAAACAAATCCGACTAGTATCCATGAGGATGCAGGTTCAATCCCTAACCTCCCTCAGTGGGTCGGGGATCCAGTGTTGCTGTGAGCTGCGGTGTAGGTCGCAGATGTGGCTGGGATCCTGCATGGGCAGCTGCAGCTCCTATTTGACCCCTACCATGGGAACTTTCATATGCCGTGGGTGCGGCCTTAAAAAGCCAAAAAAAGAAACTTGACCCAGCTTCATCTTTGCTCAATGGTGAGCATTTCCTGTGCACCTACTGTGTGCCCACGTTTGGCAAGCTCTTCATAGATGTTATCTCATTCCGTTGCCACGACAACCTTCGAGGAAGGCCCCGTTATGGCATCATTGGACAGGAAAGGAAAGTCAGATTCAGGAAGGATAAATAAATAACCTGCTCCAGGATGCAGTCTAAGTAACTGGTAGACTTGAGATGAGCTCCCAGGCCGCCGGGCTCCACGGCCCCCCCTGTGGAGAACTGCAGCGCACTGGAGGGAGAGATGCAGTCCTTTCCTGAAGGCTTCTCCGGGCAGGATGGCTGGAGGGCCCCGCAGGTCTAGGGAGCAGGGCTTGGGGAGCAAGGAGCCTTTGGATGTGAAAGTTGGCCTCTCTGACCACCTGTCTTTCCCTGCAGTGCCGACCAGGCCCTAGACCGGTTTGCCATGAAGCGGTTCTATGAGGATAAGATTGTACCCATTGGCCAGCCGTCCCAGAGAAGGTGGGGTTCCAGGGCTCTGGGCCCAGCACATATGTGTACAGTGTGGGCTCGCTGTACATGGGTACTAGCCTCGTGTACCCATGGGGGATGGAACAGCATGCCAGGTGGGGGTGTACCAAGCATGCACATTCAGATGCCAGCCTGGAGGGGTGTGAGCTCAGGGACACGGTGGAGCTCATGGACAGCTGTGTGTGCCCACAGCAGGCACTGCTGCGGAGGCTGGTGCCAGAGGACAGCGGGGCCATTGGTGGGGATGGCGTTGGTCTGGGTGCAGGAAGGCAGCTTGTATGGGAAGGTGGTGCCATCCTGGCAGCAGGGTTGCTTCTGTGATTGGATGGGTCCCCTGGTGGCTGATGTCACTGCTCCTGCCCCAAGGAGGCCACAGACACTCATGATAAGGATCACCTTCTGCTGCGAGAACTTGAAAATTGTAGAAAGGGCTTTTTTGAGGCAGAAAGCAGGGCAGGGGTGGACTCCCTCATTCATTTGACAAATTTTAGGTCCTCTAGTTCGTTCCAAGTGCTGGAGGTATCTAGCTGGATAGGACGAAGTCTTTCGCCCTTGGAGAGCTGATGTTCTATTGAGAAAGATGGACATCAGACAGTAAATAAGCCCAGAAGGTCATTTCACACAGTGAGAAGTACTTTGATGGAGAAAAAGCCAGAACAGAACATGCTGAGCTAGAGAATGACAGGGGTGGCTGTGAGGGGCTGATTCCCATGGATTGACCTCTCTGAGAAGGTGACCCATGAGGCGAGGTCTGAGAAGGGGGAAGGAAGCAACTGGGTGAGGGTCTCGGGTAGAGGGTCCAGGAAGAGGGAACAGCAGGTATAAAGGCCCCAATGTCTCATTGACTTTTTTAGCCCCTCAGCACACTGACTGGGCAGGCAGGACCCCTGAGCTGCAGATCCTATAGCCTTCCAGCCTCTCCATGCTGGGGGTCCCCAGGTCATGCCCCATCACCCCCATCTTGCTTGTCTGGCTAAAACTGTGCCAGTCCCATTGGAGGCTGTTTCTGCCATTGCAGCAGGAAGCCCGAGCAGAAGCGAGTGAGTCCTCAGGCATCCAGCACCTTACAAGTGGCACAGGGCAGGGACCCCCCAGCATGGAGAGGCTGGAAAGCTCTGGGACCTGCAGCCCCTGGTTCAGAGATCAGAAATGGGATGTCTTTATGTGCAAAATTCTAGCTAAGCCCTCAGACACAGCGGCTGGGGATCAGTGAGAGTCTTCCCTGGGAAAAGACCTCAGGGAGGAAAGAACTATTGCCCAAGACCCTGGCTTGCTGCATAGGGCTGGTGGCCTTGGTCATGAGTCTGGCCCTTGACCTTGAAGGGTAAGAGATTCAAAAAGAGGAGCATGATGCTCTGAGGCACGATGTGGGTTGCAGAGAGTGGGCAGAGCAGTCACATCCCTGAAGCTAAAAAGCCCGGAGAATGAGGACTAGTGTTACCTCTCAAGAATGGGATTGTTCAGGGATCCCACTGCCCTCAGTGTGTGCCTACATGGCATGCGATCCTTGTGTGTGTGTGTGTGTGTTTACATTATCTGTATCTGCTTTGAGGCTCATATCTGCAAGCGCATCTGCGCATGAGTGGGTGATTCTGTCTGTGCCCAAATGTGGAAGCGTTAACTGTTGGGGAAGTGGCATTCCTTACCACTTTCCTGCCTTCTTGTCAGTGTCGTTTGCAGGGAATAGAACAGCTGGAGGAGAGGAGGGCGGGGTGGGGGGGCTTTGCCTGCAGCTCCCCCGTTCATTGTCACCCCACCCCCTGGCTCATTGTCCCCAGCACACAGACACATCCTGTTGGCACGATCAGAAGATCTGATAGGAACCGCCATTCCAGGTTTCCGGTTTGAGCAATGGGGCTGGGGGCTGGGCAGAGTTCTGAATAGGAGCTGGTGCTGCCCATCAGATTATCTTGCTGGGGTAGTCCGAGGTGGCCCCACCCCAGCCCAGGGACAGAAGCCCATAGGCTTGGAGGTGGGCCCAGGAGCCAAGAGACAGGATGGGACCATTGTCATGGTCCTGTGGGTTCTGGTCTCACTTGCCTCAAAGAGCCCTCGTTGGCTGCCGGAGAGCCTTAGAATTCATTCTAACTGGTCCAGCTGACCCATCTTGGCATCGTCTGGTCAGTCGGAAAAGGAAGAAGTACTGACCAAAATGATTGACCCTTTCATCTGGTGGATACTTTGGAGTCAAACTGCTTCCCTTCCCCCCACCTGTTCCCCTCCCATCTGTGTGTGTTCTTGCTGTGTCTCTTTGGGAGGCTAATGACCCTTTCTGGAACCTAATTTTCCCTCTCTTCTAGAAGGAGTGGGGATGGCTTACTCTGTCCATTCTTTCAGCAAGATCTTTGTTAAGAGACGTGGGGGATATTGAAGCTAGAGATAAGAATATTTAGCGGAAGTTAGATATCCTCCAGTATCGAAGGAAATGATATAGAGGAACTTTGTACACTCCGGGGTGATATAAAAAAAGTGAGGGACTAAAATTATTATGCTCTTACTATTTGCTGGATTGTCATGTGGCTGGTGGATCTGTTGGGACAGAACTGGGGCCTTGGGGTGCAAATGTAAGCTTGGTTTGGGCTCCGTGTAAGTGTCAGATCCATTTGATGGTTAATCATCCTGCCTTGAGCAGTAGGGAACAGCTAAATGATGCCTGTCAGGGATGTGTGGGAGGAAATTTGGTCCAGCAGGAGATTTCGACACTGGGAGTGAAGCAGGAGAGAGATGCTCACATTGACCACCAGAGGGCGCTGGAGAAACCCAAGTGGGAGGTTTAGCCTGACTCCACTTCCAGCTAGGAGCAGGCCTGCAAGGGAGGACTGCACTGGGCCAGAGACCCCAGCTGCTAGGAGGCCTGGGGGTTGTGTTGGAGGTGGGGGAAGGCAGCTAGGCAGGGTGACCTAGGGCAATGTTCTCAGGGAAAAGAGAACAGGACAGCTGTGCTCCAGCACAGGCCTTCCTGGCTGAAGCTGCCCCCTTTCTTGCTCCAGGTACGTGCATTATTTCAGCGGCCTGCTCTCTGGCTCCATCAAAATGAACAACAAGCCCTTGTTTCTGCACCACGTGATCATGCACGGCATCCCCAACTTCGAGTCTAAAGGAGGTACCTGCCCGAGCCCTCTGGCTTCCATCCCCCTCCTGTCTTCCATCTCTTTCTCTTAGGAGGTGGGCCTGGGTGGTAAAAATGCGGGCTAACTGCAGAGTCTTAGGCTTAGAGTCCCAACTGTACCACTTCCTATATCTTTGAGTCGCTAGTTGATTCATTGGCAAAATGGGTTTGATACTGGCAATGCCTGCGGGCAGGGCAGGTGTTTTTGTAAGCTCAAGATGCCTTTTAAATGAAAAGTTAGTATCTCGTCTTTCTTCGTCCATTTCCCCTTCCCGTTTCCTCCTTCTCACCTTTCCTCCTCCTGTTTGGTCCTTGCTTCCTTCATTTCTCCCTCCCCCTGCCTGGTCCCACTGTTTCTGCTGACTTAGCTAACACCACCCCTCCCTTACAGGGTGTCGGCCATTTCTCCGGATCTACCAGGCTATGCAACCTGTCTACACGTCTGGCATCTAGTAGGTATTCCACAGGGATGCCAGAGGCCTGAGGCTGAGGACCTGTGGCAGGGGTTAGGGGGCCATCTAGATCCTTTTCTGGGAAAAGTTCTAGGAGAGGGCTGAGGGCTGGGTCAGTGAGCTTCCCAGTAGCCCCCTGGCTGAGGGGTAGCTGGGATAAAGCACACTGCCCAACCCCCTCAGCAGTCCCCTCTCCCTCTGCCCCCTTCTGTCCCACAGCAACGTCCAGGGAGACAGCCAGACCAGCATCTGCATCACCATTGAGCCTGGGCTGCTCTTGAAAGGAGACATCTTGGTGAGTTGTTCCGCTGTCTCAAGCCCCCCACTGCCATTTGATATTTCTTCCTGCTCCCCTCCTGCCTCTGGATAAGATTGTCATTCCTGGTGGGCTACCAGTCTTGGGGTTGTCAGCCCTCAGGGGCCCTGCAAGCCCTTACAGCCTCCACGGTCCTTGTCCATCCCCTGCCTTGGAGTTGGACGTGCCTTCCTCTGGGCTTGCCTCTTGCTCTGAAGCATCTCCAGGGAAGTGTGTCCCTGTGGGACCTGTTACCTCCGGGCTTCCTGCTGGTGACAAGAACTCCCTCAATTCCAACTTCACTCCTTCCTCTTGCAATTTAAATCCACTCCTACTTTTTCCATTCTGACTCATGTGCAGGAACTTCTTGGGAGGATAGTTTTGTCCCCACGGGGCAAGATTGACTTCCAGCTCTCTGCTGTTCTAGAAATTTCCTCAGAGAGCTCTGAGATCACTGGGTTTGGGGCCCAGCCATGGAGCTGAGAAAGAGGCTTCCTGGGCCTAACTTCTTGCCCTTGGCCCCTGATGGGCTCTGCTCTCTTTCCCACCCAGCTGAAGTGCTACCACAAGAAGTTCCGGAGCCCAGCCCGAGATGTCATCTTCCGTGTGCAGTTCCACACCTGTGCCATTCATGACCTGGGGGTTGTCTTTGGGAAGGAGGACCTTGATGATGCCTTCAAAGGTGGGCTTGCTGAGTAGAGAGGCAGACCTAGGGATCATTATACAACAGAGTAGAAGAACATAATGGAGGGCTTGTGGCAGCAGTAAAGGGTGAACCATTTTCCCAGGGAAGGGGAGGTGTCAGGGAGCTGTCTTTCTTTGCTTCTTTCCTCTATCCATTTAAGATTTTGTCTATATCACATTCAGTCCTGGGGCATATCTACATCTATACAACCATCTATCCACCCACCCATCCACTCACCCCCCATCCATCCACCCACACACCCATCCACCACCCATCCATACACACACCCACCCATCCATCTATCCATCCACCCACACACCCATCCACCACCCATCCATACACACACCCACCCATCCATCTATCCATCCACCCACACACCCATCCACCCACCCACCCATCCATCCACCCATCCATCCAACCTTCCACCCACCCATCCACCCACCCACCCATCCAACCTTCCACCCACCCATCCACCCACCCACCCACCCATCCACCCATCCATCCATCCACCCACCCACCCACCCACCCATCCACCCACCCTTCTACCCACCCATCCACCCACCCACCCATCCATCTATCCATCCACCCACCCACCCATCCATCCACCCACCAGCATCACTTGTATGTCTGTATGTGCCATGCATGTGCTAGACCCTGGCAATACAAAGAGAAAGAAGTCAGGCCCTCCCCTCATGGACCTCACAGTCTTGTGGGATAAAGAGACACCAGCATGTTACTATGAAGTGATGCTCACAGTGATGGAGACATGCCCAGGCATGATGAGTGCTCCAGGGAGCGGACACTGCCCCTGCTGTAACTTCCCTTCCTACAAGCAGTGCATGGTGATCTGTGTCCAGATTAGGCTCAAGCAGAGATCAGAGAGTGGGGCTGGGGCACAGAGGAGGAGGGCCTGATCTCTCAGAGCAGTCTGGCTCATGCAGGAGAAGGATGTTTCTATGATGAGTCTTCCCTGTACTGGAACCAGGAGGGCAAAAACAGAAGGTGCTGTGAGAATTGCAGAACAGAATGTAAATCTTACCAGTCTCAACAAGGGAAATAAAAGAATAGCTGACAAAATAAATGTGGGGTTGGGAGAGGTGGGGGAAGGGAAGGGCACAATTTCCTCCTCTTACACGGAGGGAGTCAGAACACCATTGAAAATGGACAGATCAAGAAACAGAGGCTTAACCACAGTATTTAAAGTCTCAGAGATAATCAGAACGGAGGAATAATAATAAGAAGAAACCAGATTTAAGAAGGCAGGTGGGGCTATTATAAGTCATCCAAATTATTCCTCTTCAGAGTGGGCAATCAGTGAAGATTATTGAAAATTGATATATCTAGAAATAGTGGCATAAAAACTGCAGCTGTTACTTAGAGTCTTAGAGGTAACTGCTAGTAGAACAAGAAATAGACGTGGTAAGAAGTGGTTACCTAGACAAGTAGGACTGGGCTAGGATGGGCAGGAGATTTAAAGTTACATATTATTTATTATATTATCAACCATGTATACATATATTACTTTAACCTTTTCTAGAAGAAAGCTTTCTGTGAAGTCCTTTTCTGGGAATTGATGGCCTGTTTTTGTTTTTCCTTCTCCCCTTACAGATGATCGATTTCCAGAATATGGCAAAGTTGAATTCGTATTTTCTTATGGACCAGAGAAAATTCAAGGTAAAAGCCAGGACAGAATCCATTGATTCACTCCCTTCCCTCCATCCTGCTTTGTCCACCTCACCCCCACCTCCAGCATTTTCCCACTGATCTGCTCTACAATTACCAAGTTACCTGTGACTGGGAGGCTGGCCAGCAGTCAAGGATCCGGGTATCATAGTGGACCCCCAGCTAAACTTGAACCAGTGACATAATCTCTGGACTAAGATTATTTTTAAAAATAAAAAAGTAGACAAAGAGGCGCTGGGTTGGATGAACTATTCTGGTCCCATTAGGTCATCATCCTATTATATTCAGAGACTGAGAGCCATGGTGGATGGAGGGTGTGGCCAGGGGGACACTCAGAGGTGCTGGATGATGATAAGTGTTTATGAGAACGGTGATTCAACCTGAAGATGAGAAGGCCAATTTAATAATAGCCTTTAAGCGGCTGGTTATATATATGTGGAGACCAGTTGTTCTGCATTTTATTTGGGAGGCGATGAAGTTGGGTTACAGACAGAGGGACTCTGGGTAGATTAAAGAAAGGACTGCTGGGTTAGGCAGGTAACTCACCCCAGAAGGCTTGCTTTGGTGCTGTCTTCATCCTAGGGTTTCTCTGGAGGTGTAGGAGAGATTCTGCCTCTTTCCTCAGATTTCTGCCTGGAATGGAGAGCATCTTAAATGGGGCGGATGGGAGTTCCCTTCGTGGCTCAGCAGTTAACGAACCCCACTAGGATCCATGAGGTCATAGGTTCGATCCCTGGCCTCGCTCAGTGGCTCAGTGGGTTAAGGATCCAGCATTGCTGTGAGCTGTGGTGTAGGTCACAGATGCGGCTCGGATCCTGCGATGCTGTGGCTGTGGCGTAGGTTGGCCACTACAGCTCTGATTAGACCTAGCCTGGGAACCTCCATATGCTGCAGGTGTGGCTATAAAATAACAAAATAAATAAATAAATAGATAAATGGGGAGATGGCTGGGATGACCTGTGTCTTTTCAATGTCAAGGCTGTGGTTTGCCTGCTGTCCCTGACCCCCTGCAGCCCATCACCAGCCTCTCCCCCTCTCCCCCTGACTCCAAGGACAAACTCTCTGGATTCTTGGAACTACCCCAGGGGCCCCTGGGACAAAGAGAAAGCGACAGACGCCCAACCAGAGGGCCCCCCAGCTTTCTCCTAGAGGGTCTTCATTCCTCAGTGCCGCTGTCCTGACTTACCCTCATGACCTGGTGTGAGCCTTTTCAAAAATGCAAGAAACCAGACTCCTGGATTCTCCATCCAACTTAAGCCACTGGTCCTGCCCCGCCATGGTTAAGAAAATGAGAGTCCCTTAGGGAGCATCCTTGGGGAGCTTGTTGGCTTCCTCTGTTTTTCCAGCTGCTGATCTGTTTTTTCTTTCTCCTCACTGCCCTCTCTGCCTTTCTCATTTTTTTAAAGGCATGGAACACCTGGAGAACGGGCCAAGCGTGTCCGTGGACTATAACACCTCTGACCCCCTCATCCGCTGGGATTCCTATGACAACTTCAATGGGCATCGAGATGATGGCATGGAGGGTAGGTGGGACCAGTGGCTTCCAGCCCTTCTGCTCACGTGGTATCAGCTCTCTTGGTGTGTGATGACACCATACTGGGCTCAAAGGGAGGGGAGGGCAGATGTGCAAGGTACCTGTGAGAGCTCACAGTTTAGTGGGGGAAGATAAAACATGCATGTGTTAGGTAATGAAGGCTGAGCCAAAGCACCCAACTAAACTAGCAGTGGTGCTGAATGAGTCCCATAGTGAGTGCTCTGAAATTGGCAGGGGAGGGATTCTTGAGAGCTGGAGTGACCTGGGAGGGCTCCTTGGTAGAGGTGGCCTTGCATGGAGCGTGAGATAACCCCCCCGCCCCCCGTGATGCAAACACAGCACTTGTTAGATTTCTTTTAACCCTGTTGTTGGGTTTCTGTAGGCACGCTGCCTGAGTTCTCTGGGGTCAGAGCACTAGGAATGTAGACATAGCATTTAGGGCCCACAGGCTTTCATCAACGGCCAACGAAAATATTTGAGAGCTGGAAACAAACCAGTAGGATCCAAAATTTGAAAAGAAAGCAGAAGAATTGAAATTAATACATGTTTAATTTAGCAACAAAACCTAACATTATGTCAGATGGTCATCCACAACTCAGTTCAACTCTTGAGAGTTAGAGATGAGTTCTTTAATTTATATGGCTCATTTGAATATGTGTGATGGCACTAAGGGTGGGACCTCTGCAAGTGAGCTTGTCTGGGGCTCAGGAACTCTTGAGATGCCTTTTCTGGGGTTTGGCTACTGGCTTGTTCCCCTGTTGTGGTCCCAGGACCATGGGATGTGGGAGCTGGGAGGACCTTGGGATCTTTGGTCCACCGCCCGTCAGCTTTCAGATGGGCTAACTGAGGACTCCACCGCCCCCCAGAAGGAAGCATCTCTTGATTTACCTCCTTGACCAAGCTCTGTCCTTTCAAGGACATCAGCATCCAGCTTCTGGGTCATGTGGCAGAGCTGGGTGAGGTAGACCAGATGTCCTCACCCTGCCTCCTGCCTCCAAGGCTCCAGGGTTTGGGAGTCATTGACTCCACCCTGAAAGTCTTTTAGGCCTTTAATCATGTAAAGTTTCTCCCTCTGACCTTGGAGACACCAGAATGCGTGATGGGGTTCAGAGTCAGTGGGACGAGGGGGTGGTTGGGCTAGCATTTAGGGTTTGATGAGAGCATGTTGCTGTGTAGCTCTGCAATGTTGGATGTTTGTCCTTGTACCTACCCAGTTCCCACGCTTCCTCGCCTCCAGGGGCCCCGACACTCCACCAGGGCCCTCCCTACTGCGCCGAGGCTGCCCCCGCCAAGAACCCCCCCACCCCCGGCCCAACCACATCCCTTGTGTCCGGTAGCTGATGAGGAGGCAGAGGATGAAATGAATCAATCCCGAGGTAGCAGCAGCTGCCAGCCTAATTGTTCATCGGTCTGGGGGATGTTTGCATTTTTAACAAGAACAGTTGGCAATGGGAAGGCATTTTCAATGTCTCTCCATCTCTCCCTGGTGTAGATTCAATGCGATGATAAATGTAAAAACATTTAGTAAACTCTAGAGCGCCAGGCAAACAAAAGGTGAAATAATTAAGGGGAAAGGAGGGGCTGCGGGAAGGATGGGGCTTGGGGCATCGTCAGCTGGGAGGGAGGAAGAGGGCAGACACATGGGGCAGGAGACTGGTACCAGAGGCAGGGAGGGGGAGGAAGGAGAGGGCGGGGGAGGCCCTGGACTCCCCTCCCGCCCCCCTGCCCCCCATTCCCCACCCCCCAGGCTGGGTCGGGGGCGGAACCAGTGGGACCTTTTGGCCAGTTAAAGGTCAGCCCGTTCTGTAGGGACAGAGGAGCTCCTGTCTGGAGGCCAGGATGCTGGCCCTGGGCCGAGGGTGGGAAGCGAAGACTGGGGTAGCAGCTCTCAGCCCACTGTCCTCTCCTGGTGGCTGGCCTGGGACTGGAGCCCTGTGGCTGGGGTGGCCACCAGGGCAGATCCCGCCTGTCCTACTGTGTGCCTCCTGTTGTGGCTAAGCTGTAAATCACTGCCCCCCCCCCCAAGAGGGACAGGAGAGCAAGCCAGGGTGGCCCAGGGATCACTGTCCCCATCCTGCTTCTCCTGGCTGGGGCACTTCTGGAAGACTCTAGGTGCTGGGGCCCAGAGGTCAATGTGTTTTCCTCTGGCTAATTCGGTGGTCAAGAGAGGCAGGCAGGAAGCCTGTGTCTTATCTCCTTAGTTGCCAGCAATTCACTGTGCCTCAGTTTCCCCATTGCTAGCTAGAATAATGGCGCCTAAGCCCCGAGACTCTGGAGCATCAGGAGATGGCTCACCCTGGAGGCTGGGAAAGGGCTCGGCCATTGGCTGGAGCTGTCCTAGGGCTGAGGGATGACCTGGGGGGGGGCATGTGGTGCCCAAGGTGGCTCTGCCTGCTCTCTGGGAAGGCCCCAGACCAGCAGAGGTCGGCTGGCCCTGAGGCATTGCAGTGCAGGGGGTGGGCATGTGTGCTTTAGAACCCAGCTGCCCGGTCCACACCCCTGTGTCCCCTCGGCAGCTGTGTGCCCTTTTGGTCAAGTGACTTCTCCTTCCTGCGGTCTTCATTTCCCCATCTTCAAACATGGGATGGTGACAGTACTCAGGTCACTGGATTACTGTGGCAGTTTTCATAAGAGACAGTCTGTACAGTGGTTAAGGCTGTGGCCTCTGGAGCCAAACTACCCAGGTTCAAATCCTCTGCCAAGATGCTATTCTCTTGGGGCCTCAGTTTACTCTGCTATAACATGGGGGTTCTGTCAACAAATCTCTTTGAACTCCCTTTGGGGAGCAGAAGCTACAGAGGGGCCACCTGTCACGTTTCCTCATGAGTCTCTGCCGCTTCAGTAGTGACCGTGTCTGGGGTCTTAAGGGTCTGTTGGCAGGGCTAAGGGAGGAGGTTTTGCCACCCACCGGTCACGGTGCCAAGCGCTTGAGAGCTGCTATCTTGTCTAATGTTCACAGCCAGTGGGCAGCATTATTATGTCTGGATGGGGGAACCGGGGCAGGGAGGGGCTCAGTGACCCGCCAAGATTACTTCTCTAGTAAAGAGCCCATCTGGGTGTGAAACCCTAGTGCCAACTGCTACAGGGTCCTTGGCTGGCCAGCGTCCCCTGGGGCCTGTCATACCTGGGTCCCCCTGAGCTTGGATGAGTGTCTGCTCCCTAGTTCTCACCACTAGCCAGTCCGTATGGGCCTGCCTCTCAGGTCGAGGGGGTTGCACGCGGTGTTGCACAGAGCTTAGGACTCTGTGTCAGGTGCTCAGCGGGGCTTCGGTGCTGAGAACAGCTGAGGCACATCCCAGGATGTCGCCCCTGCCACACACACAGGGGGTGCTGCTCGCTTAGGACGGCCCCTGGTGAGGGGCTGGCCTCTCAAAATACAGAGAGGGTGGTGTGTCCAAGGTGCCGTGAGGCCATTTCTGAAAGGGTCCTGCCTCTCCTATCTCAGGCCCATCAGGGGAGAGCATAGGAGGGGTCAGGCCAGTCCCTCTGGAGTCCACAGGGTGACTCAGAGTGGTGGACGGGGCACCAAGCCCAACCCCTGGGGACAGAGGTCCTCTGTGGCCTGGGCCCCACCTCGGCCCTCCGTGTGGCGAGAGGCAGTCAGTGCTGGGGTCAGAGTTTCTGCTCCTCCGGGAAGCCCTCCAGGTGACCTCAACTTAACTCTCAGGGTCCGAAACTGCTCTGTGTTTAACTCCTTCCTTGCTGCCTGCGTCTCCACCCTCTGAACCCCCCGCCCCCACCCCCGTGCAGGTTTCCAGTTCCAGGCGTGCGCCCCGGGGCCCTCAGCATGCTCGTCCTCTCTCTCAGGATGTCCCCTATCAATCTCAGCAGCAAACTGAAGGAAGAAAACGTGTGGGGGTGTCTGGTCTCTGCAGGTTGGCCCCCCCAGATCCCAGAGCCCATCTCACTCGGATGCAGAGAGGATGCCTGGGGCTCGAGAAGGGGAGGGACCTGCCAAGGGGGAGGCAATATCCACATGCATGTAGAACCCTCCGTTCACGACCTCAGTTTGCCCTGTCGCACCCTCATTGCGCCAATGGCCACACCGCATGTGGGAGGTCAGCAATCCCACCCGGGGTCATCTCGAGGTGGGGTTGGCGTGGGAATCCAGGTATGGACTCTACATCTGTCCCCACTCCCTGGAGCTCAGCTTACGCTCCTCCCCTAACTCAGGATGCTCTCCGCTCCTGTCCTTACAAAGCACGCTGCTCCCTGTGCCACGGGGCAGCCCCTTTCCCTAGAGGACGGGCCCAGGAACAGAGCCAGAAACAGGGAGAGCGTGCCTCTGTGTGGTGGCCTGAGGCTGTTATGGCTCTGGGAGCCTGAGACCATTCTGGCTCCCCTGTGCTTCAGCCAGAAGGAGGGGGAGGTGCTGAAGGTGAGAATCCAGTGGGCACTCAGATGAAGAACTTTCTGAGCAGAGAAGATTCCAGGCCTTGGGACAGGTGGACTGGGAGGAGAGGCACCGTCATCTCGGGGACTCCTTCCTTTATTTTTTTTTTCTTTTTTTTCTTTTTAGGGCCGCACCCAAGGCATATGAAAGTTCCCAGGCTAGGGAGAGAATCAGAACTGCATCTGCCAGCCTACACCACAGCCACAGTAACATAGAACCCGAGTTGCGCTTGCAACCTACACCACAGCTCATGGCAAGGCCGGATCCCTGACCCGCTGAGCGAGACCAAGGATCAAACTGGCATCCTCATGGATACTAGTTGGGTTTGTTACTGCTAAGCCAGGGCAGGAACTCCCGGGGGACTCCTTGCTTTGGAGAAGTACCTGCTGGTGGGCCTGATGGCCTGGCTTCCTGGTCTGCTTGGGCAGCCACAACAAAGTACCATAGGCTGTTTGCCTGACGTAGTAGGCATTGACTTTCTCACAGTGCTGGAGGCTGGGAGTCTGAGATCAAGGAGTTGAAAGGGTTGGTTTCTCCTGGAGTCCCTTTCCTTGGCTTGTAGTCAGCCAGCTCCTCTCTCAGACTTCACGTGGCCCTCCCGCTGTAGGTGTCTGTGTCTTAACCTCCTCTTCTCTTAAGGACAGCAGTCAGGTTGGATTAGCGTGCCCCCCCCCCCAATAGGACCTCATTTTAACTTAATCGCCTCTTTTTTTTTTTTTTTCCTGTTTTTGTCTTTTTAGGGCTGCACCTGTGGCATATGGAGGTTCCCAGTTTAGGAGTCAATTCAGAGCTGTAGCCGCTGGCCTATACCACAGCCACAGCAATGCTTGATCCGAGCCGGGTCTGCTACCTACACCATAGCTGATGGCGAGGCCGGATCCTTAACCCACTGAGGCCAGGGATCGAACCTGCATCCTCAAGGATGCGAGTCAGATTCGTTTCCGCTGAGCCGCAATGGGAACTCCCTTAATCACCTCTTTAAAGCCAAGTACAGTCATCTCCAAGTATAGTCACATTGTGAGTTCCTGGGGTTTAGGGCTTCCGCTTACAAATTTTCGGGGAGGAGATGGTTCAGCCCATCACACCTAGGGGGGAGTTTTCTGGGTTGCCCACACGTGGATGCCCAGAACTCTGGTCCTGAGTTGGGAGTAAGGGAAGTCTCGGGCCAGTGGAGGGGAGAGCAGTCTGGTCCCCATCAGCCTCCTCCTCTCTGTCTTTCTCCAGTTCGGTCTGGAGCCTGCCAGCTCAGCGCTCTGGCTGACACCACGTTTCACAGCCTCCAGAAGCCCCATTAGCTCCTTGGCCTGAGGACTAAAGCCCCATGCCCAGATCCCAGCTCCCTGTGGGTGGGAGCAGGCCTGTGTTTTTGCCTATGCTGCACAGAGCCGTCTCCAGAGTCCTCCAGAGTGTTCCAGGACAAGCCTGCCTGGAAGCCAGGGCCAGGCCCAGGGGTGTGGGTTGCCTTCCACTTCCAAGAAGCCCACAGGTTGACCAGCCCCAAGTGGTGTCACTGCCCACCCTTCCCTGACCTCCTTGGACTTGGAGTTGATTAGAGTTTCTCAAGACTGAGAAGAGAGCGCTGGGGGGGGGGCAGGGGCTGGGCAAAGCAGCAAATCGCTCAGAGTCAGAAGGAGTCATGAAGGGAGAAATGACCAGTCCGCTGGCCTGGCTGAAGATGGCAGTGGGGCTGGTAATCACCCCACTTCTGGCATTCCACCTCTGCGTGATGCCCGACCGCTCTCCTTTTGTTTCTATGGGTGATTCCACCAGAGTCAGGGGCTGGTGATGGGGCTTGGTTTCGTGCCCAAGTTTCTCAGGCTCAGGATCTATGAGGAGAGGACACCCTCCCTGCCTCTGTGTTCCTTTGTCTAAGCTGGGGAAGAACCTCCTGCCAGGAGTCCCTGGTCTGTGGGGCCTTTGCATGAGCTGGGCTTGTCTAAGGATCCCTGATTCTTTAGAGAGAAGGGAAAGAGGGAGTGAGAGAGACACACAAACAGGCAGAGTGAGATGAAGAGAGAGAAACAGATGAGAGACATGGAGAGATAGACAGACCTGGACAGACACTGACCTGGGAGGCAGGAGATTAGGGTTTGTGTATCCTTGATAACTCCTTTTCTTTAGATCTTTCTTATTACCTGTAAAATGAGGGAGATGGAGCAGTGGTTCTTTCCATTTGTTTGAGCTCATTGTTTTTTGTGACTGCTGAGGTCACAAAAATCAGCAGTTGAGCTTCCCTCTCTTGAGCTTGGAGTGGGAAGCAGCCTTGTTCAGTGACTGTATCAGTCAGGAGAGGCTCGGTTATGCTGTGTAACAAACAGCCCCAAATTCTCAGTGGTCTAGCCAACAAAAGCATATTTATTACCCATGCTGCATGTCCAGAGTGCACTAGAGGAGTCTCTGCTCGTCTTACTTCCTCCAGGCTGGTGGTGGCTTCATGTCATAGATGTGTCCACCACTGCGGCTGCCTTGCACTGCTTCTGTGACTTGCACTGCTTCTGTGACTTGCACACTGTTCTGTCTGGATGTGACACAATTTCCTTTTGCCCACATTTTCTTGGACAAAACCTGTCACACATCCATGTCTAACCTTAAAGGGGGCAGGGAATTTGTGCATAGAAGAAAGCAGAAATGTCACTGAACTGTCTGATTTCTGCTCTAGGAATTATGACTATGGAATCAAGAACCAGAAGATCTGGTTCCAAGCTCTGTTGTTTATGGTTGTGTTCCTTGGTTAAGTCCCTTTACCTTTCTGATCTGTAAAATGGGTACTTTCCTTTTAGGAAGTAATAGTACTAATAGTACTTTCCTTCTTAGATTGTTGTTGAGACTCAATGAGGTATGTGACATGTGAAAGGTAGAGTGCCTGGTGTGTACTATGCTGGCAGTAATTTTTGTTTATTATAATTGTTATTATTTTTAGTACTGGAGGAAAGAAGATAGAGATGTGATTTTTTAATGTATACAAGCCTTCTCTTCTTAATAAAAAAAACCCCCACACCCCCCTGGTCCCTCTACTCTTTGAGAACCATCTGTAGCGGGTTCTGAATCCCACCCGTTGGAGATCAGGAGAGTTGACTCTGATGCCAACTTGCTGTGTGACCTTGGGAAAGTTACTTCCCTTCTCTGGCTCTCGTTTTCCTTATCAGTAAATTGAGGAGGTTGGATTCCAAAGGGGACTTCCAGTTCTACAACCCCAGTGATGACAGGGCTAATGACCAAGAGGATGAGTAGACGATAGCCAGCCTTGTGTCCCTACTCCGCGCCAGGCAACCTTGCCTGTGTATTCTCTTGGTTACACCTCCCCAAATACCTAGGGGTGGCTACCATTTTGTAACCATTAAACTGAATAAGCAGACCTTGTAGGATGTGGTTTTAAAACTCCCCCTGTCCCTGAATGACATTAGGGCGAGTGCAGTGCCTTTTCTAGTCAGCTTAGGTAGTTCTAGAGCCTCTGGTCAGTGCCAATGAACTTGGTACTTCACCCAGAGTCCCCCCTGCCTTAGTTCTTCCTCCTTGTCTGCTCCTACCTGGCACCAGCAGGGGTCGGGGGGAGAGGGGGGTCTGTTTCAGTAGGTGTTCTCTGTTTTCCTGGCTGATGGGCTGAGAGGAAGGAGAGAAAGGATTGGAACATTCTTGCCCGCCTGCACCCCTGTGAGGTTGTACAGGCACACTCTGCATGGAGACAGAGGCACGGGTGATACACCACCTGAGCTCTTTGCCAGTGGAAGATTCTGGAGGCATCGAATGCTGTTTCTTTCCTGCAGCATTTTTGTGGGTGTTTTGGAGACCCCCACCCCTGAACTTCCTAAGAGTCTCTCCTTGCCATTTCCATCCAGTGGGTGGCTGCAGCTCTGCAGAGGCCCACGGCCCTTCTTCAGCCCAGGCATCCAGGCTCCCTCCTCCTGCGAGGCCGTTTCAGCCCTCCAGGTGGCCCTCTCCGATAGGATATGAGCAGCCCTTGCTCCACGGGAGCCTTTAGGTGCCCTCGGGCTCAGCAAGGCCTGCGACTGAGATGGCCAGGGCACCCTCTCTCTGTTCCCTGGCCTGCCTCTCACCGCATGGACTTCCAGGCCTGAGCCGGGCCCCCCTCTCATGTTCTCCGAGACCCACTGAGATGAGGGAAAGGCCCCTGGCCAGTGGCACTTGCAGCAAAACAACACACGTCTCTCCAGGATTCCTCTTAAAATCTCCCGCTTCCTGGTCCTTTCGCTCCCTTGACATGGATGTGAGGGGGGACAGCTTAGAGTCACAAAACAGTTCTCAGCCCTCTCTGTCTTTAAAAAAAAATTTTAACGTCTAGTACTCTGTATTCCCGATATAACAAAATAGAATGAAATGAGATTGTATTGATATAATTTAACCATAACGTCGCCTATTTAAAGAGTACAGTTCAGTGGGTTTTAGTATATTTAGGGTTGTGCAACCATCACCATAATCTAATTTTAGAACAGATTATGAAAGAAATCTCATACCATTAGCCTTTTCTCCGCACATCTGTCCCTACCCCAGCCCTAAATCTACTTTCTGTCTCTATAAAGTTGTCTGTTCTGCACATTTCGTGTAAATGAAATTATACAGCAAGTGGCCTTTTGTGGCCCTCTTTCACTCAGCATGACATTTTCAGGGTTCATCCATATTGTGGCATGTCTCTCTCTCTCTCCCTTTTTTTTTTTTTTTTTTGTCTTTTTGCCCTTTTCGTGAGCCGCTCCCGCAGCATGTGGAGGTTCCCAGGCTAGGGGTCTCCTCGGAGCTGTAGCCACTGGCCTACACCAGAGCCCTAGCAACGTGGAATCCGAGCCGCATCTGCGACCCACACCACAGCTCACGGCAACGCCGGATCCTTAACCCACTGAGCAAGGCCAGGGATCGAACTCGCCACCTCATGGTTCCTAGTCGGATTCGTTAACCACTGCGCCACGATGGGAACTCCATGTTGTGGCATGTCTTAGTCCATTTTGATTTGCTTTGTAATATTCCATCGTATTGGCCACACCACATTTTATCTATAGATATACCTCACTGGTTGATTATTTGCATTGTTTCCACTTTTTCTCTATCGTGAAGGATGCTGTAACGGGCATGCATGTCTAAGTTTTTGCATGGACTTAGGTTTCATTTCTCTTGGGTATATACCTATGAGCAGCATTGCTGGGTCCTGTAGTCACTCTGTGTTTAATCATTTGAGGAAATGTTGTCAGACTGTTTTCCAAAGTGGCTGCACCATCTCACCCTCCTGCCAGCCAGTGTATGAGCATTAGATTTCTCCGTATCCTCACCAACACTCGTGCTTTCCTGTCTTTAGGAGTCTGACCTTCCTGGTGGGTAGAAAGTGGCATTTGATTGTGGCTTTGTTTGCCATATCCCTAGTAATTAATAATGTTGAACATCTTTGTTGATTGGCCATATTTTCTTTAAAGAAACATCTGTTCACATCTTTTGCACATTTTTCTTCATTTTTTTCATTTTATTGAAATATAGCTGAATTTACAAAGCTGTGATCATTTCTGCTGTACAACAAAGTGATTCCGTTATACATGTACATATATTTCAGATTCTTTTCCCACATAGATTATCACAGAATATCGGTAGAGTTCTCTGCACTATATAGCATGTACCCCACGTTAACCAATCATTCCACATACCTTTGCGATTTTTTTTTTTTTTTTGCTTTTTTTAAGTCTGCACCTGTGGCATATGAAAGTTTCCAGTTTGGGGTCGAATCAGAGCCCTAGCTGCCAGCCTACACGACAGCCACAGCAATGCACAGAATCCAGCTGACACCACAGCTCATGGCAACGCCGGATCCTTAACCCACTGAGTGAGACCAGAGATCAAACCTGCATCCTCATGGATACAGGTCAGGTTTTTAACCCACTGAGCCACAATGGGAACTCTCCTTTTGCACATTTTTAAAGTTGGATTTTTTTGTCTTTTGTTCTTATGTGAATTTTTATATATTCTACAAATATGTCCCTTATTAGGTATATGATTTGCCAATATTTTCTCCCATTCTGTGGCTTTTTTACTTTCTTGATGTCAGCCATCCCTTCTGCAAGCCCTCTGTGGTGATCTCAAGGCATTCATTTTCCTGGGGCCTCTGTCACTGAGACCCCAATACTTCCACATTAACACCTGGTTGCGAGTGCTCCCATTTTATAGGTGAGGAAACTAAGGCAATCACAGATAGGTTAGGCACCTTGTTCTAGAAAATACCCTGGGCAGATGGTGAAGGCAGGATCCTGATGGGGATGGGTGGGAGTCTGGAGCTGGTCAGGGACAGTGCGTCCTATCATTCTGTGATCTTGAGCTGAAGGAATATTTATCTATAGCTTGAAATGCTTTAGGCTGTTTTATCTGATCTCTTTCCAGCCCTGCAACTGGTGCCTGGACTGGTCTGGAAAACCTGCCCCATTACACAGAGAGGGAGGCTGGATTTCAGACCAAGGCCCATGAGTTCTGCCTCCTGGCTGCCTTAGCCACCTACACGGTCCTGTGTCCTATCACCTCCCAGGGGATGGGGGAGGTAGCAGGAGGTGGCCCCTTTGGGTAGGGAGTGAGGCAATTAGTGGGGACAACAGCCCCCGTGGCCACCCTGGAAGAACACCTGAGCACCACGGTGAATGTCTGCCCTTGACATACTTTCCCAGGGTGTGACATTTTTGCTTTCTGACCTTTGGGGTATGATGCAGAGGAACCAGTAAAGGGGAGGGGGTAAGATTGCAAGTGGTCCCAGATAATTCAGGAAAAGTGTCCAAGGGTCCCAGAGTGATACATCTGCTTCTTGTTTCTGAGCAGAAGGTTTTAGGGGGTGATTTTCTAAGAACAGGTGCTGAGAACCTGGTTTTTGTTGGGAAATCCTAACCTGGCTGCCGGAGGGGGCAGCCCCTCTGGTCTGGGTCAGGGGTAGGGGAGGGAGCACGGTGGAAGAAAGTCAAAACTGCTACTGAAAGCCTCAGCTTCTGGCACTGTTCTATGCCATCACATTATCCAAAAGGCTTAGACTGCAGCAGGAGGAATCTGAGTCAGCCACCTGGTAGAACTTCCCAACTGTGAAAAGGTGGATCAGCTGTGGCAGGGAGCTTGGGCCCTGGTCCTCTTGCCCCCTTGGGCAGAGATGTCGAGAAACAAGAGACAAAGGTCTCAGTGTGGGGTGGTCTACATAGAGGTGGTGACAGAGGCAGGGATGGGATGACTTCTTCAGAAGGATCTGGGTACCTTCTGCCCACCCCTCCCCGAGGGAGGCCTCTCTGAACCTGCTGGAATAATCAGAGTGCTGAGAATTTAAATATAGGGTTGGCCTGACCTCGTGGGTGAAGAAGATGACACCACTGACCCAGCATCTGCCGGCCACCTGCTTAGTGCTGCTCCTGGTCGGGTGGGGCGGGGCTGTGCTGATGCCCTCGGACCCTTAGCTGGCCCGGCTCTGTGAGGCAGCTGGCAGGCTCGGAGGGTAGTGTCTGCCCATGGAACATTCGGTAAATCAATACCCTCCTGACTGAATGTGCCTTTGGTCCTCTGTAATCTCTGCCATCGGGTGGAGGCTGGAAAACCGGAGCCACACTCGGAGCGGACGCAGAGCTCTTGGCCAGCGGCCTGAGCCGCACGTCTGCCCTCTTGCTGTGCTCAAATGTCAGGCTCTGGGCTGGGGAAGAGGAGAACGTGCAATCTCTCCCCCTCAACCACCCTCTATGCTTCCTCTCCTGCCAGATCAAGTTAGTGGGACCCGGCAAGACCCCAACATAGGGATTCTAACCGTGTCCAAGAAAAGAAATTCGAGCTTCCATTGACCACATTTTTAAAAAGATTGCTCTGTATATTTCTTTTTTTTTTTTTCTTTTTAAGTCTGCACCTGCGGCACCTGGACATTCCCAGGCTAAGGGTCAAATAAGAGCCACGGTTGCAGGCCTACGCCACAGCCACAGCAGCTCTGGATCCAAGCTGCATCTGTGACCTATACCACAGCTTATGGCAACCCCGGACCCCTTAACCCACTGAGCCGGGCCAGGGAAGATCCCACATCTTCATGGACACTATTTCAGGTTCTTAACCTGCTGAGCAACAGTGGAAACACCAATCACGTTTTTTGGTACCCAACTAAAGCTGCTTTTCACCCATCATTCCCTTTCTCTTTCCCCTTCTTCTTCCTTCTCTCCCTCCCTTTTCTCTCCTCCGCCCCCCCCCCCCAAATACTTACATAAAATCTACTGGATGGCAGGCCCTAGGCTGGCCCTGGTGCTATAGAAAGTCGCACCTTGGAGTTGCCTGCAGACCAGGGCAGGGAGGTGGAGAGGCAAGATCAGACAGGTGCACCATCCACTGTGCCCCCCAGCCAGATGGAGAAGGATCTTGGCCAAGAGCCATGCTTCTTAGGAGAGAAGAAGCTTCGGGGATGGTGGTGACCAGAGGTGGATGGCTTTGCAGAGGGGCTGCATTTGTCCTGGGCCTGGGAGGGTAGATGGCAATGAACACAGAAGTGTTTTTCGGATCTAAAAGTGGCATAGCGACACAGAAAGTAGAGGGAAAGAAAGCGGTCAAGTGGATCTGGCCTCCTCTCACCACTCTCCCCGTGCCGTGTGGGGTGGGTGGGATGTCAGTGGAATGGGGATGCTGGTGAGGGAGGGGGTGTGAGGGGAGCATCAGGGGAGCCATATTCACCGGGTCCGGGAGGGGAGAACAAACCAAGAGATGAAGAGGAAAGAGCACCCAAAATTCTGCAGTGGGTGCGTCTTGCCCAGTGGATGTGGCTGAGTGATGGGGGCCAAGAGAGAACAGAGTTGACGAGAGTTGTGTTTCTGGATCATTCTGGATTATTCCTTGCTGGGTCTGTTCAGGTCCTGGGTGCTCCTCCCTGCTTTTAGAGGCTGTGCCTGGCCCTCTTTCTCCTCATCCAGGCCAGTTGGCCTGGGGCCGGCTGGTAGGTGCTAGCTGAGCCTGGTTTGCTTTTTGGCACATTTCACCTCCTTCACTAATGGTGCTGGCTTTCCGGCTTATCTCTCCATCAGCCTTCGAGAAGCAGCCCCCTTCCTGGAGCTGGTCTGCATCTCACCCACTCCTCCTGCCTGCTAGCTGATGGGCTTCTCTTCAGGGGATAGAGCTCAGCCATTCTGGTCCATTTTCTCAGGCCCTGCTTTCTGTCCAGCAGACAGTTCTGTGATCGTGCTTGGGAGAAGGTTTCAGTGGGTCTGGAATCTGGAGGATGATCTGTCCTCTCTCTTTCCCTTTCCTTTCTTTCCTTCCTTCCTTCTTTTCTTTCTCTCTCTCTCTCTTTTTTTTTTTTTGTTTGCTTGTTTGTTTTTTATGTCTGCAGGTGTGGCATATGAAAGTTCCCAGGCTGGGGGTTGCATCGGAGCTACAGCTGCCGGCCTACACCACAGCCACAGCAATGCCAGATCCAAGCTGCCTCTACGACCTACACCACAGCTCATGGCAACGCCAGATCATTAACCCACTGAGCGAGGCCAGGTATTGAACCTGCATCCTCGTGGATGCTAGTTGGGTTCATTTCCGGTGAGCCACAATGGGAATTGCGTGTCTTTTCTTTTTTCATGGTTCTCCTCCCTCTACCTCCCCAGCTGCTCATGGGTGGCTCATTGCCTGTACATCGCTTTCTTTCTTCCCTTTGCCCCTCTCCCTGCCAGGAGATCTTCCAAAATCCCGGCAAAGTTGCTGAGCTCCCATACCCTCAGTAAGAGAAAGCCTCCATTGCAGTTAAGAAGGACAGTGTCTTAGAGTGGCCTGAGAAGGGACAAGACCCACGTCCTCAGGAGGCAGGAGCGGTGCCAAGTAGTGGTTGAGAGCCCAGGACTCAGGGTGCCTGGGGTCCAAGCCTAGCTCTGCCTCTTGCCCTCTGTTGACTTGGGGTAAATCGTTTGGCCTTTCTGAGCCTCAGTGTTCTCCCCTGTAAAATGGGGACAAGACAGATGTCTCCTTTAGGCCTGAGAATGAAACGAGATAAGGCCTGGATGCTCAGTCCTGTGCCTGTTCCTGAGTAAGTCATCAGTTAGTGTTAATTGTTACTGATGCCACCCCCTGACCGGGGGGTGGTACTTCATGTGGTGCTTCCCTGAGTCCGTTCACATTTTGACTGTCCCGCTTGTTGACCTGAACTTGGAACCCTGGTCTCTGGCTGCAAGTCTGTATTCTTCTTACTGAACACTTTTCCTGACATATCCAAATGCCGGACTCTATGCCTCCGTGAGCCTCTCCCTCTGCTCAGGGTTGGGAGATTTGCAGGGGTCCCATGGATAGTCGGGGGCAGAGTAGGCCTAGCTCCCAGGGCCTTTCCAGAGTCCTAACCTCCATGGGTTCTGGCTCCGTGGCACTGGTCATCAGTGATGGCTGGAGCGGCCGTAAAGCTGCTTCTTTCTCCTCCTTTGAGGACCATATCAGAATGCAGGAGTATGAGAACAACACGATTATAGGTGTACTTTGAACCCACTGTATTGAAGAAAAAGAAAGAAAGGAAAAAGCAAATCATTTGTGTGCTTTGTACCTGCACTGTCCGCAGTAACATTCATTTATTCAATCAACAGTTATTTATTGAGCACCTACTATGCATCACTATTCTAGATGCTGAGGATACAGTAGTGAACAAGGCAAAGATCTTTGCCCTTGTCATTCTAGTGCATTCGAGTGGGAGAAGACAGACAATAACAGTTTTTTTTTAAAAGACATTGTAAGTACATTTGGCCCTTGAACAACACAGATCCGAACTTATATATGGATTTTTTCCCCGTAAATATAGTACCGGTATTTTCATTTTATGGATCTTTAACTTTAGGCGAGGGTTTGTGTTCAATTAGATATCACAGTATATGAAATTAAAAGAATTAGGTTTTGAGTCCTGATTCTATCCAAACGATTTCAGCTTCATGCCCTTGGGTGAGTCATTTATCAATTCCTTTGTTTCGTTTGTTTGTTTTTTTCTTTTTAGTGCTGACCTGTGACATATGGAAGTTCCTAGGCTAGGGTTCAAATTGAAGCTGCAGATACTGGCCTATGCTACAGCTGCAGCAATGCCAGATCTGAGCCTCATCTGCAACCTACACCACAGCTTGTGGCAATGCCAAATCCTTAAGCCACTGAGCGAGGCCAGGAATTGAACCCGCACCCTCATGGACACTGTGTTGGGTTCTTAAATCACTGAGCCATGATGGGAACTCCCAGTTCCTTTGTTTTTGTTTTTTTTTTTTTTTTTGTCTTTTCAGGGCCATACCTGCAGCATATGGAGGTTCCCAAGCTAGGGGTCCAATTGGAGCTGTAGCTGCTGGCCTATGCCACAGCCATAGCAACACTTGATCTGAGCCACATCTGTGACCTACACCATAGCTCACCGCAATGCCAGATCCTTAACCCACTGAGTGAAGCCAGGGATCGAACCCACCACCTCATGGTTCCTAGTCAGATTTGTTTCCCCTCTTCCACAATGGGAATGCCAGTTCCTTTGTTTTTGAGGCAGAGACAGCAGTATGTGGATTTTTGAATGCAGGGGTGTGGGGTGGATGGGGGATTGCTGCCCCTAACTCCTGTGTTGTTCAAGAGTCAACTGTAAATGCGAGCGTATATTAGAAGGAGATAAATACTCTGGGAAAAAACAGAGCAGAGTAAGGGTGATTGGGAACTGGTGGTGGGGGCTGTCTAGTGGTTGGAATTTTAAAGAAAGCTGGTCAGCCCAGGCCTCGCTTAGGAGAAGACACATGAACAAAGAATCAAAAGCAGTAAGGGAGTTGGCCAAGCGAATATCTGAGGACGAGCATTCCAGGCAGGGGGAATAGTGAGTGCAGAGGTCCTGAGGCAGGAGCCTGAGATGCTTGGGAAACAGTGGAGAGGCTAGTGTGACTGCTGTGAAGGTTATAATAGGAGGTGAGGTCGGAGGTACTGGGAACCAGATCATTTAGGGTCTGGTAGCCCCTGTAAGCATTTGGCTTGTACACGAGCTCTTTCATGTAACAACACATCATGGTGATCTCTTCACACTTGCATGTGAAGAGCTTTCTCATTTTTTATAGCTGCGTAATATTCCACTGGACATAGGTACTGTGTTTTATTGAACTGATATTTTATTTAACCATATTTAAGTAACACAGATATTTAAGTTGTTTTCAGTCTTTTACTGTTTTCAAATATGCTGCAATGTATAACCTTTTCATCTGTGCCTAACGCCATTTCTTTTATGCAAGACTGTAGGACAAATTTCTAGAAGTGGAATTGCTAGAAGGAAGAATATATGCACATATAATTTTGATCATGCCATGACCTCCGTAAGGGTTGTATTGCTTGACACTCTTAGCCAGCAACTTGGTCAGGGACTAGGAGGAAAATCAGTTTCTTCCTTTGTATATACCCTCCATATATGAGATTCTATTCACTGCCTGTTATTTCCTTTGCTCCTCATGACCCTCCTGTAAGCCGAGTATCCCTGTTCCTCTTTCAAAGATGAGGAAACAGGCACAGAGAGGTTGAGTAACCCTGTGTCTACACAGCCAGGGAGCTGTAGAGCTGGGATTCTGATGCCCGCCATTCCTCGCCATGGCTTCACAAGGGCAAGGCCGAGGTGCCCAGGCTCCTGCCCCCTGTCCCCTTCCCCCCAAGTGGGCCTGTGGACCTAGCACTGCTGTACCTGCATCCCGGAGACCCTTGAAGGCAGGGTGGGAAGAGGCCAACCCAAGGGACCTGGAGTCACACTGGCTGAGCTGGCCCACCCTGGCCTCCTCTTCTGTCCCCTCCCATTGGCAGCCCCTGTGGTGATTTAGCTAATTCTGCTCTGGGTGGGGAGCTCCCTGCTGCCGTCTGCTGGGTCAGCTCGCTCCGGGGATTGGGTTTCGGCGTTTCACTGATGAAAATAAATCAGCCTCTTTATTGCCCTCTCTGGCCCTCGGAACCTCTGCAGCCGGGCATGTATTTCTAGCCTTCCTGTAAGTCACTGTTTCTGTCCTAGCCCCCAGGGGCTCTGTGTCTGCTGCAGAAATAACCTCGGATGAGTTTGGAGTCTGGAGCCACCCAGGCCAGGTGGGGCAGGCAAGGAGGATCAGGTCCGCAGAGTCCAAGGACTCAGGGATCCAGACGGTGGCTGGTTGAGCAACTACCCTGAGTTGCCTCCTTGAGCATCTTGAGCTGACCAGGAGCTCAAGACCCATCCTGTTGTACTTTCCCATTGCACGGAGGAGTAAACTGAGACCCGTCCAAGCTCATCTCTTAGTACTCTGGCCCCTGGACTCCCAGTCTACTGCTGCCAGACAATACTTTCTCTAGGTCTATTTATTGTACAGTGGCCCATTAGGGATTGGTGCTCAGAGCTGGAGAGAGTGGGTTTAGCTGCAGCAGGTGGGCGGACCTCTGGGAGTGCCATCTTGTTTAAGAGGGACATGAGAAAGGGGAGTTGGTTACAGGACTGGATTTTCTGGAGGCTGAGAAGAATCCTGTCTGGATAGGATGAGTGACCACAGTGCACAGACATGAGAGAACAGGCAGCTTCTGGAGAGCTCTCCGACAAAGCCCCGGCAGGTTCTGTGTGCAAAGGGAACTTGGGGGTCTCACCCTTTCTCCTGCTCCTCCTTTTTTCTGCCCAAGCATCCTTTGTCCCCGCAAGACTGTCCTGCAGGGGCCGGGGGGCGTCATGCCCCAGATGGGAAGCCTGCTGGACCGCGCTCCCACCCTCTGGTCCATGGGCGGGGCTGCCAGGTTCTGGGAAGCAGCACAGAGTTGTCTGTGGGAGGGGCCGGAGGCTGCTGATGGCCTTTCCCACCATGGGCCGTGTCTTTACATCCATACAGCTTGTCAGTGACCTGGTGCTCGCCTGAGACGTTCGCCTGGTGTTGCTTTGATTGCTTAAAAAACTCTTAGTGGCAAAGTGTTCTTTGATGTTTGTTCCCCTCCTTCTCCAGGGGCAGTGAGATCAGATTTTAATATGAAAGCTCAAAGCTTGTCAGGTTTTTCCTTCCTTCTTTCTGCCTCTCTCCTCTCCTCCATCTCTGTCCTGCTTGAGAACCTTTGAGAACCAGGCAAGCACGCTTCCAGTGACACAAGGATAGAGGGATACCTGTCCAGGCCTGTGCCCCATGATGCTGCAGTTTCTGGGGGGCAGGAGGGTCACCCCCAGCTTGTTCCTCTGCAGCAGGGCCTTCCCGCTTCTAGCCCACACCTGCTTACATGTGTGACCTTGCACACGAGTGCCCGGGAGACTCCCATGGAGGCTGGCACGCGTGCACACAGAGGAAAACTCATTTGGAAAAGGAAGTAGAGACCCACCCAGATTATCCACCATCCCTGTCCCCACATCCACTCGAAAACAGAACCACGGAGGACCTTCTGCCAGCACTCACTACTCATGCACAGAACAGACTTTCACCCCATTACACACCCCCACAGTGAGGGGAGCTTTTGTCCTTAAAAACACAGCCAGTCCAGGAGTTCCCGTTGTGGTGCAGTGGTTAACGAATCCGACTAGGAACCATGAGGTTGCGGGTTCGGTCCCTGGCCTTGCTCAGTAGGTTAAGGACCCAGCATTGCCGTGAGCTGTGGTGTAGGCTGAAGATGCAGTTCGGATCCTGCGTTGCTGTGGCTCTGGTGTAGGCTGGCGGCTATGGCTCTGATTAGACCCCTAGCTTGGGAACCTTCATATGCCACGGGAGTGGCCCTAGAAAAGGCAACAAAACAAAACAAACAAACAAACCAAAAAACCCAGCAACAACAAACAAAAAACCCCACAGCCAGTCTGGTAACCAGTACTTAAGTGTGGTCCTTAATGGGCCTGTTAAGTATCACTAATGTGGGATCGACCCTAAGTGCAGAGATGGGTTCACTGCCTGAGGTGTGAACCAGCTCTGAGGCCATTCCCTACGAGTTTCCAGAAAGCTTTGAACCCTGGCAGCGTCATTAAGATACCTGCACAAAATTCCCAGGGACCACTTTGATGGGGGCCAGCACTTGCTTGGATGGCGGGGTTTGGGCTGGTTCTTCTAAACCAGCATTGTGATTTTATCATCACTCTCCACTCCCTTCATCCTGTTGGATCCTCCAAGCTCTTATCCTTTGCCCTATCCCTCTCCTTCTTCCTTCCTCCTACCTCTCCAGGAGGCAGAAAGAGCTCGAGCGTCCGAGTCAGACTGGCAATATGATCTTGAGCAAGCCACAGCGTCTAAGCGTCGTTCTCTTTATCAGGAAGATGGGTACCATCAGGGAGATGCTCTACCTTGAAGGGAAGTTGTAGAAGCGAATGAGAGAATATCCATTAATCCGCAGGCACACAGTTAAAATGTGCCTGCTCCGTTCTGTTGTGTCCTCTCATTCATCCTGGCTCCCCAAGCTCTGTGGCCCCTCTCCCCCTCTCTCTCCATCCTTCCCAAGTGTGGACTGCTGCTGAGATGGTGGCCAGGCCATCTGACTGGGGAGAGGCAGGAGAGAGGTGAGTGGATACAGTTTGACCCCGGTCCAGCTTGGCTGTCTGTGTGGGAATTGCCGAGTCCCTTCCTGAAGAATCCTGTGTTTCTAGACCCTCGGGAATATGCTCTCAAGCCTGGCCCTGTCTTCTGCCTTCCTCGGGGGGCAGGTGGGGGGTGCATGGGGAGACCCTGGGAGGCTGGGGCCATGGGAGGCATGCCCAGGACCTGCCCTGCCTTCCTTCTGCACTGGGCTGGAAGGCGGGGAGCAGGTCCTGCCGAGATCTGTGACTTGTTCCTATGCCACACCCATGCTGCACCCAGGCCAGGCCGTGGCCCCTCTGGGGGTTCCCCCCTCTCCTCGCAGACCTTCATACCTCCATCTTCGGGACACCCAAGCCTTTCTCCTCCCTGTGTCCGTCTTAGAACCAGAAGTTTGAGAGTTCAAACCCACCCTGCTCTTCTCTCTCATTTGACTCCTTCAGAAACTGAGGCCCAGGAAATGACTTGGCTAAGGTCAAGGACTGAGTTAGTGGCCCCCCTGGATGGGGCCCCAGGACTTCTGGGTTCGTCCCAAGTTCTGTCTCCCGACTCCCTCTCCCCTTGGTCTGGCTGAGGGTTTCTTGGCTGCAGCACCTTTGACTTTGGACATGTGGGCCGTGTGTCATCCTGTGCATTGGAGTGTTTAGCAGCATCTCTACCCACTGGATGCCAGCTGCATTTCTTCTAGAAGTGCCAACCCCAGATACTTCCAGACATTGTCGCATGTTCCCTGGGGATCACATCACCTCTGGAGCAGGGGTGGAGACCACTGATCTAGCTGTTCCTTCAGTCCCTTGTCTCTGGGACCTTACTTCTCCCCCTCGGAGAGTGTGGGGTAGCCTTTCCGTGAGGACGCTCTTTTCTGCTTCCCGCTTCTGCTCTGGGGTTAGACTGCTTGGAAGCCAAAACACTCAGCCATTTTGTTCCTTAAGAGAAAGAGCAAAGAGCCAGGTCTGGAAAGATGCCATCCCTCCCTCTTTGAGGTCCTTGGGGTGTTGCCCCATCTCTCGAGGTGGGACAGGCAGTGGCACATGGTGGGCAGTAACCAATGCCGAGACAGTGCCAGTGTTGGTTGATTAAACAACATCGCATCCTCAGAGTCTGGCCTGTTTCACAAGACTCTTATCTTTGCTGGACACTCGATGCCAGGGTTTTTGAGCTGAGAAAGGACAGACCAAATGATATGTCCTGAAGTTTAGGCATTGTGCACACTTCCTCTGGGTTAGTGAGGTAGGGTCACTGAGGTGCTGCTCAGGGCTGGGCCTGGTAGGGAAGGAGGAGGGGGAAATGGATGTCACAGTGGTGGTGGCTGTATATACGTGGCTGCCTCATTTAGAGCACCTCTGTGTGCTGTGCTGAGTGCTTTACATGCATTGTATCAGTCTTTGCAATGCCCTCTGAATTACCCATTTTATAGATAAAGAAACTGAAGTTCCGAAAAATTAAATAATTGGTCCAGTGTTGTACTAAGCTAGTAAGTAGTAATGTCTAGATTTAAGCCAGTGTCTACTTGATCTCTAAGCCTGTGTTCTTAGCCACTGTGTTCCTAGCAGATGGTGAAGTGAAATGAGCTGGGTATAACTTTAGGTTGCATCATTAAAGGTATGGTTTCCAGAAACTGGGAGGTGATAAGCCAGGGGTGCTCCTCTGAGCTCAGAGAGCCCATGTGGGTTATCTGTTGCTTCAGAGTGCTAAAAACCACTGGTAGCAAGTGCTCAAGTGGTAAAAGGAAGCTAAGGGAAGGTATGGTACAGCTGGTTAAGGGACTCTGGGGGCAGGTGTGGGGGAGACTGTCTGTTAAAGGAGAGAATCAGGAGGACACGCACATCACACTTAGTGTCATGCAGAGATTTGCCTTATCTGAGCCACTGCATCAGACACCACAAAGTCAGCTATAGGAAAAGGCAAGGAGCTAATATCTACCTGTTAGAGCCGTGCACGACAGAATGGGCCTTTAGGGTAGTTAGTAAGATCCCTGTAATTAAAAACAATTAAGTAGGTGTTCCCGTTGTGGCTCAGCAGTAACCAACCGGCTAATATTCATGACGACGCAGATTCGATCCCTGTCCTTGCTCGGTGGGTTAAAGATATGGCATTGCCATGAGCTGCAGTGTAGGTCGCAGATGTGGCTCGGATCCTGCCTTGCTGTGGCTGTGGTGCAGGCCAGCAGCTGTAGCTCCGATTCGACTCCTAGCCTGGGAACTTCCATAGGCTGTGGGTGGGGCCCTAAAAAAAAAAAAAAGGTAAAAACAGTTAAGTACAGCTAGGACCATTTTTTGCCTGGCTGCCTAGCGTTCTCAGCTGGAAAGTGTTTTATAATTCAGATTCCTGGGCGATGCTCTGACAGTTCAGCCCCTGGAGGTCTGGGGTAGGGCGAGGGGTATCAGGGTTTTTATAAAACTCTCCAGAAGCTTCTGGTGCAGCCAGTCCCTGGGTAGCAGAGAACCACGGGATCGGGTTGCTGTTACTGAGACGGTTGCCTGATGGTGTTTCCTAAGTCCAGTACATGGACCAGACGGATAATTATATACGAAATTATGTTGGCTGTATTTATTTTAATGCATATTAGAAGAAAAAGTATATAGCTTTCACATCAATCTGTGATATCATGGGTAGTGATGCTTCAAACTACTTTATCTTAAAATTTTACAAAATCTTATAAAAATAACATTGATGCGAGTTTACTGAGCAGCTAAACACTAAGTTTGTGTGCACATAAAATCTAGGTTAACAGTCCTGCTGGGATAGGGACAAGTGAGTGGACTGGTTGACTTTAACCCTTTCAAAGGCCTGGGGTTCTTTGGTTAGTTCTAGAAGGCTCTATGGAGGTAGGAGGATAATGAGTAGTTTGTCCCAGAAGTGGTCTTAAAACAATCCTGGTGGGGGAAAAAACTGTAACTGCAATGTATACATCTAAGGATGACCTGACCCCCTTGCTGTACAGTGGGAAAATAATAATAAAAAAAAAAAAAAGAATTAAACGTAGATTACCAGGCTTTGCAGGTCACTGCACACAAAGTACCCCGTTTCTCTCATTCTTCTCATTTTCCCACTTAATACAGCTCATATTATACTGAGAAAAAAAAAAAACAAAAAACAAACAAACAAAAAAAACAACAATCCTGCACTGGGAAAATTGGAAGTCCTTCTGCCCCCGTGTGGAGCCTGAGGGATGGAACCCCTCTTCTCTCTTCACCATTCTTCTTTTTTTCTTTTTAGGCCTGCATCCAAGGCATATGGAAGTTTCCAGGTTAGGGTTGTATCAGAGGAGCTGCAGCTGCCAGCCTATGGCCACAGACACGGCAATGCCAAATCCTTAACCCACTGGGCAAGGCCAGGGATCGAACCTACATCCTCAGGGACACTATGTCAGGTTCTTAACCCACTGAACCACATCGGGAACTCCCTCCTGTTCCCCATTCTTAATGGTTTCTGTGATGTCTCTGACACTGGGCTGGGGACTTCCTTCCTCCCATCAGTGAAAATACAGTTAGAAGAGAGCAGGTGCAGGGCACCAGTTTCATTCTTCCTCTTATTTGCCTTTTTTTTGGGCCACACTCGTGGCCTACGGAAGTTCCCTGGCCAGGGATAGAATCCGAGCAGCAGCTGTGACCTACAATGCTGGATCCCTCACCTGCCGCACCACAGTGGGAACTCCTTATTTTTCCTTCTTTACGCTCAGAAGGAAGCAGCCAGTGATGCTGGCCAGGAGGAGGAGGCCAGGGGTGAAATGGCCTGCTCTGAAGAGAGGGAATAGGTGGCCTACACCTGGCATGCCCTTCCCTCCTGGGCCTGCAGTGCTGGACCTGGCTGTGACAGGTCTGGGCATCAAGGCGGGGTAGCTGCAGAAGCACCTTCGGGTTGCATACTAACTGGGGCTCTGGCAAGAAGACACCAGGCCTGAGGCCCCCACGGGCTTGGCTGCAAATCCCAGGCCATCTCCTAACATCTGAGGGAGTCAGATTGGGACATTTCAATTGATGTGCCAATAACAGATGAGATTTGGTGTCCTGCTGTCAGTTAGGGACTGCTGGTACTTTTGAGGGCACACAAGGATGATGGCGAGGACTTGGGGGCAGCTTGCGTGGCTTCTGGCCAAGGGGGCTCTTCCAGACCTGGGTGTTTGGGGGTGAGGGTGATGTCACCCACATTCTAAAAAGTTATCCTGTCATTCATGATGGTCACAGGTGGGAACAAACTGAATACCAATAGCCAGTCACTTGGAGACATCTCAGGGGGCCTGGAGTCTCAGCATCCTGGGCCAGATACCCACTGGCCTTCCCAAAAAGTCAGGCCTCAAAAATGGCCAAGTTTCCTGAGCCAGAATCCAAACCTTTGCCCTGAGATTCTCACTCTGGGGCTCCATCCCCCTCCCAGCAGCCCGCCCGCATGACACCCCAGTTGCTCTATTCAGGCCCCACTGGAGGTTTTTTATTTTTTTCACTTTAATAAGCCAAGGAAGTGTCCTGGTTCCTAGACTCTGCCCTGTCGGGGGGAAGGAAGGGGAGAGAGAGGAAAAAAAAAAAAAAGATTTCCACCTTATTGTTCAGCAGCTGGAAAATTGTTGTCATCTGTTCTGCCTTTCATTTGCCGAGAATGGGAAAAAATGTGGAAAAATTTGGGGAAATAAATCTCAATACCCTCATAGGAACTCTCACCCTTCCCTGTCTCTCCCTCACATCCCAGCCTCTCTGCTCCCACTGCTCCTCTGGGTCCTGGGGCCACTGTGGGTTGGGGGGTGGGGCTGTCCTGAGGCTGTGCTGGGGCTGTGCTGGGGGCTGTCGTCGCTGGACTGGGATGGAGCTGGGGCTGGAACTGGGTTGAACGGGGGCTGGAGACGGGCTGGGCTGGGCTGGCCACTTCTCACTCGGTGTGGAGGGCTCGAGAAGCCACTGTGATGTCATTTGAGAACTGCATAGCTACAGGATGATAAGTGAAGCCCTGGGGACCCAGCTGGCTGAAATTACAGACAGAGTTTTATCCCACTGGCTTCCTACAAGCCAGAGTGAGGCAGAGCCGAGAGGGGGAGAGAGCGAGCGCAAGCGGGAGGGAGGGAGTGGTGTGTGTGTGTGTGTGTGTGTGTGTGTGTGCAGGCCAGGCGGGCGGCACTTGCTCCTCCCACCCCTGACAGTCCGAGGGAGCCTGAGCGGGACACAGACAGTGCCGAGAGCCGCAGCCATGGAAGAATTATTTGAAACTTGAGGCACGAAGAGCAGAGATCAAATCAGGGCTCTTCTTTCCCCTTCCCTCGCCCCGTCTCCGTCCAGAGGGTAAGTGTCTGCTGGGCAGCTGTTTCTCCTGTGTGTGTCCTCCTGTGGCTCTCGCTGGACCCTGGGAGAGAGGGTGGTGGGCGACTTCTGTGCCAGGGGCCTGGGCTCTGTGTGGACCGGGACCAGGGAAGGGCGTGGGGCTGCGTGGCGCTGTGACCCGAGGCTCTGCCTTTGGAGGTGGATGGAGCCGACCTGGCCACCTCCCTCCTGGACTCACTGCCCTTTGGGACACAGAGGAGCTCAGGCTGAGGGTGGCTGCATGGGAGTGTGTTTGAACCGGCTTCACTCTTTTAGGATAATGGTTCCCGGTGGAAGAGAGTCGGGTGGGTAGCGCACGTGGTGGAGGCATGGAACAGCCCCGGTTATTCAGGACAGGTTCCTCCTGCCCCCACCCCAAGCTACCAGTTGTGTGTTCTGAGCTCTGTGGCCACCCCAGTGCTGACCCTTCCCCTGCCACCTCCTGTGGGCTCCCATTCATGGCTTTCTCCCAACTTTGGCAGGGCTCCTGGCAGCTCGACCGGCCCCCTGGCCAGGCATCTCCGAGCGTCCAGGCGGGCGCCCTGGCCTGGCAGAGAAAGACTTAGGTTGTTATGGGCTTGGGAGCTATTTTTACCATCCCAAGTGTGCCCGTGCTATCTACTGCCCGGATAGGCTGAGGGCGGGGAGTGGGAGTGCCAGGCTCTGGTTATAGTGCCTGGCGTGGGAGCTGAAGGCCAGGCTGGACTCAGGAGGCTGGTCCTGCAAGTTCACATTCACCCCGCAGGCATGGGCTGGCCTGTGACCGGGCAGGTCACTCACTCTCCAGACCCTGGTCCCTCGGGTCTGAAGTAAAGGTCACCATCAGGTTTCCTGTCCCTACTCCCTCTCTCTGGAGGAATTCAAGTAAGATGGGATCTGTGTAAAGTGCACGGGTCCTTCCTGAGGAGGGCCTGGGGACACATCTGTCATTGTCACTTGACCAAGCCCTGTATCTTAGATTGTGAGGTTCTTGGTCTGCGGCCACCGTTGGAGACCCCCCAGCCCAGGCTCCTTCAGCCATCTTCACCTTGAAGCACCTTTAGGGGAAAGAGCCTTGAACTTGGGGCTGGGAAGGCAGGTCTGTATGCCCTCCATGCTGGGTGACCTCGGGGGTTTGCCAGGTCCTGTGGAGCCTCAGTGTCCTGTAAGGTGAGGGCTGGGCGGTGGGCTAACTGACCTCTCAAGGCCCTTTAGCTCCCAAACCCCTTGGCTTTTAAAAAGCTCTCTTGGCTCAGCCGACTTCCTGGTCTCTCTCAGACCTTTGTTCTGCTGCCTGAGGTTGGGGAGCGTTGGGGGGCAGGAGCCGCTGGTGGGAGGGGGCTCTGTTTTCCATTTCTGTTTGAAGCCTGACTTTCTCCATCTTCTGAAATTCAGATGGGGCTCCTTGCAGACACTGGGCTTAGTGCCTCCCTCTTTCTTTCTGGCCTTGGCAGAGTGGCAGAGGCCACCAGGTGTGGACCCTCCGTGGGTCCAGAGAGACAAGTTTTGGGGTGCCCCTGGAAGGATCCCTTGTACAGAGGATAGAGCCACCTGTGAAAAGATTGACAGCAGCCCTGGGAGGAATCTTGCTGTCTTCTCTCCACTCTCTGAAAATGCAGTGGGTTTCCTCCAAGCGCTCTTCGACAGGAAGAAAGACAGGTGTCTGTTTGCCAGGCCCAGACTCATCCGTCCCTGCCCGCAGGGCCTTGTGCTGGTGGCACCCATGGACAGTCCCCAGTGTGAGCCTAAGTCCCTCAGGCTGCATCTGTTGCCTGCCCCCTTTGCCTCCCAGAGGCTGTGTCTCCTCCATGTGGTTCCCCTTCAGAGACTCGGGATGTCTCTTCAAGCCCAAATTCTGCTGCCCTGCAGAGCCCGTGGGGAAGCCCCGCTCCCAGTGCGAGACTCCCAGAGCTCTCTGGGAGCCACGTTGAACCAAGGGCTGCCTCAGGCCCCGGCTGGCAGTGGTGGTGGTGGGGGTGAGGTCAGCATGGTTGGAGGCCAAGACTGTCACAGACGGGGCCACACGGGGTCCCTGCTGCCGTGGCCAGGGTGCCTCAGGAGGACACCAGGCCATGCTTGAGCTGTTGGGCTGAGGTTCCCCATGGCCCTCTCAGTCCGCCTCCCCTCCTCCACACCTCTCCCTGGCTGGTTAGAACTTGGTGGGTTGCCCTGGGCTGAGCCCCTTCTCGAGCCCCTCCATCTGCAGGGTTTACCTTTCTGTGTGTCCTTCCGTGTCTCTTGGATGGAGCCCAGCATCCTCCACAGACATCTGGGTGACATCAAGGGACGCACCCTCCCCCCCAAGAAGCAGCATGCTATTAGATGCATATGTTTTCAGAATCAGATGTGGACTCTGGGGTGTCTGTCACCCCCCTGAAACCATGCACAAAGTCTGTATTTGTGCATTTTGGGGGGATTTCCTCAGATACCCCAAGGCATCTTTGACTAGGAAAGCTAACGTCCACTGGGCTGGGCTGGAGTGTGGCTGAGGAGTCCTGTGGGAGAGGCGGTGGGGTAAACTCTCGGCCAATTTGCAGGGGCCTCCACCCGGCCCAGCCTGTGCTACCGACGCTGTAGAATACCCTTCTCTTGTGTTCTCTTGGTTGCAGTGTGTCTCCTCCCTTTGGGAGAAGCTTGGGGTCCACCTTGACTCCCTGATTTTCCACTTCTCTGGGTGGCTGTGGAAAAAAAGAGTGTCTCTGTGGCTAACGGGAGATGTATAAAGCTTTCTGGGCTCTTTAATGTCAGGCAAGAGACATTTATGGTGCATCTAACGTGTTCCAGGCCCTGCACTCTGCAGGGCTTCCTGCGTAGCAATGCAAGTTATGCATTGAACTCTTAAGTTCACACAGACCGCACTGTGAGTGGGCCTGTCTGGGAACAGGCACGGGGCGAGAAAGAGGTAAAGGCCTTTCCTCAAGGAACTTAGTGGGGAAGATAAACATGGACATCAACAATGACCTTCCAGCGGAGTTCCCGTCGTGGCTCAGTGGTTATGAATCCAACTAGGAACCATGAGGTTGAGGGTTCGATCCCTGACCTTGCCCAGTGGGTTAAGGATCTGGCATTGCCGTGAGCTGTGGTGTAGGTCACAGACTGCTCGGATCCCGCGTTGCTGTGGCTCTGGCGTAGGCTGGTGGCTCCAGCTCTGATTAGACCCCTAGCCTGGGAACCTCCATATGCTGCAGAAGCAGCCCAAGAAATGGCAGAAAAAGACAAAAAAAAAAAATAGTAATATCCTTCCGGTGCGTGACCAGTGCGTCAGTCATGAGAACAGGGCAACGGGAACAGGATAAAGGTTCACCTGAGTCTGGAGGACTCTGTAGGAAAGGGGTTAGGCCCAGGGAGGGAGGCTTCTCAGAGAGGTTCACACTGAGCCTGAAGGAGGAGGAAGAGGTTTGCCAGGGCGGGGGTGGAGATTGGGAGTTGTGGGAGGAGGGTGCAGAAGGGCTTTTTTAGGAGAGGAAACAGCACATGCAAGGAGCAGGGTAGGCAAGCACATTTAATAATAAGAGTAGAGTCAGGGGAGGGGTAGTTTGGAGCATTGGGGACAGTGAAGGTGAGGTGTCAAAGGACAGGCAGGGCCCAGATGATAAAAGGTCTGGCATGTCGGGCAAGGGGCGGGAGGGGGGTTGGGCTTCACTCTCTGGGTGATGAGAGCTGTTGAAGTGGAGAAAGGAGAGTGTGGCCAGCCTCGATACGCCAGGCCAGCTCCAGATATTCAGCTCTTGAATCCCATCACTCAGCAAACCTGCACGTAAGCATCTGAGTCTTCACCGGATGGACCCAGAGGCCGGGCTGTGTGTGGTGAATTGGTTGATGCAAAGCTGAGTTAGCCATTAAGATGGGGACCATCCTTCTGAGTGATGGGCGTGTTTGGCGCAGGGAGGGAGGGGGCGCGTCCCCTCTGCCTCCTCTCCATGCCCGCATCCCTCTGGCCTCCCCGGAACCCAGTCCCTTCCTCTGGCCTTCGTGTGTTGACTCTCAACAGCCCCAGCCCTAGACCCAGCCCACGTCCCCCGTGGCTGCGACTAAAGGGTTAACGCGCCCAGAACTTGCTCTCCTGGCTGCCTCCTGGGCACGCCTCCGACCTTATCAAGGCTTACCTACCTCCCCGACACACATGGCATTTGCTGCCTCTTTCCCACGTGTAAGGAGCTGAGACTCCCTCTCAGCTTGCTGGTACCCCCATCTGCCTCCAAACTGCCCCCGTGCCCAGTGGGCACAGTGCCTCTTCCTATTGGCACTGCATTGATTTTCCTCTATGTTGGTTGGTCATCACTGCCCCGGGTAATGTATTTTAATGAATTGTTATTCTGCTGGCTGTGGACCCAAAGGCCTTTTTATCATGAAGGGCCCCATCCTGAAGACCTTAATAAGTCATTCACTGTGCACATCAGGCCTGCTGGTGGACTGGGAGGGGTCTCTTCTTGCTGAGTCACTTTCTTGCAGTCCACCAGGCTGGCACCCTGGCTGGCCTGTCAGTTCCAACATCTAAATAAATGACCTCCCCATTTGACATTAGTGAGAGGAGTGGAGGTCCCTAACCTCAGGGCTCAAAACGCTGACCACCTGGATCAAAGCATCTCAAGATCTTATCCAGAAGCCCCACGGAGCTAGTAAAAATGCTGATTCTTGGCTTCATCCTAGACTTAGAGGCGAAAATCTTTGGAGGTAGGACTCTGAAATCTACATTTTTAACACTCCCCGAAGGAGATTCTTATGAACATCAAAATTAGACAACAACAGGAGTTCCTGTTGTGGCTTAATGGAAATGAACCTGACTGGTATCCATGAGGACGTGGGTTCGATCCCTGGCCTCATTCAGTGGGGTTAAGGATCCGGCATTGCTGTGACCTGTGGTGCAGGTCGCAGACATGGCTTAGATCTGATGTTGCTGTGGCTGTGATGTAGGCTGGTGGCTGCAGCTCCGATTCAACTCCCAGCCTGGGAACTGCCATATGCCATGGGTGTGGGCCTAAAAAGCAAAAAAAACAAAAAAAGGACAGCAACTGCCCTAAATCCTTTATCACCTCATCGTCCCTTGGTTATTTCTTTCATTCCTTTTGAAGTGTGCAGGATGGCCTCATCATTCCTTTCCTGTGTACTGGCCTGGGCTGTGCTTCCAGCCCCATGTGTGCCTCCACCGCTCACTGGAGGGAGTTAGGAGTAGGTCCCATCCAAGTCAGCTGGGGATTTTCCTCAGAGCTTTCCAGAAGCATGACTCTCACATCTGGATTACGGCCGCCATGGAATAAGGGCCCCTTGGTGCAGACGAGTTCAGCATTGAGGGTGGAGTCCGGGGCTTGGAGCAGCTGCTGGGAAGAGCGAAGCGCCGTCAGACAAAGCGAGCAGGGTCTTGCAGAGACCGGAGACTTCTCCACTTCCCTGCGGAAGTGGGCGGGATGCCCAGGCTGGGCTGCTGGTACCTTGGGTTTCCCCTGCAGCCTATCCTTCTGCTCCATTGTCACCCATCCCAGTACCCATGGCCCCACCCAAGTGGGTCCCTCCCTCTGTCCCCTCCCACTGGGTGTCCAACTCCCTCTCCTCTGAGATGGTTTTCTCCGAACTGGCCATCCCCATGAAGGCTGCTGGGACTTAGAGATGGAGCTGGTGGCCCCTTAGCTGGAGAGCCTTGACGCCATCTCCCCTCACCCCTGACGTCCGCTCTCCTCCTTGACCGCTCTGCTTCATTCCTCTCGGCTCTGCCCGCCTCTCTCTTTCTTTGCCCTTCCTGCCTTAATAGATTGAAACCAGCATGGTGTTCCGGCTTCTTGTGGTCCTGGTAAAAGGCTCTTAATGTGGCCGTGGTTGATGGTGAGGGATGATGCGAGTGTTGTGGGGGTGGGGGACGGGGGCGCTCACCCTCCTCTCTGACCCTCGGGTCAGGCCAGGGCTCTGGGGCTTCAGCAGAGCCCTCGCAGGGGCTGGACAGACCTGGGACAGGCCTGGGTGGCCTCCGTTTCTCCTCTCGATGTGAAACGGACGGCGACCCAAGGAAGTGCTGCCGGCCCCGGGCGTCAGGAGCAGCCGCCCCCTCTGAGGACAGAAATAGACATTTGCATTTGTACTCAGCAAATAGGATTTAATTTAACCATTTACACGTGTTCGATTTTCTTACTAAGCCTTAGCGGCCTGGCAGTTGTTATCCTGATGTTGCTGCAAACAGTAGCCCATGGAGGGGGTAAATGACATGGGACAAAAAGTTGAATATTGACAGTGTCAAAACCAGCGCAGAGTGGGGTCTGACCAGGCGGGCCAAGGTGTCAGGTAGTGGTTTTCAATGTGATTTCTCCCTCCCTGCCTCGGGGGATGCTCTCTTGTCTCTCGTGCCAAAAGCTCTTCTTTTGTGTCCCCTAGTGAGATGCTGGGCTGGGTCTGCTTTCTCCTGGAAGGAAGGAAGGAATACTTTCGGGTTTTCTCTGGTTTGCCCCCAGTGGTTCCCATTGTCTTCTCAGCATAACTGGGGAGGCCTTCGGACGCTCCACCCTTTGCTCTGCTGTTCCCCCCACATCTCAGACCGTGTGTGCATGGACTTGGGAGATTCGGGGGCTCAGATTGGAGGGAGGAGATCCCCGGCTGGGGGGCGGGGGAAGACTCTGAAATCTCATGGCGAGAGTGGCAGAGTGGGGCCCGGGCCCAGGAAGGGGCCTGCTTTCTCCTGAGCACAGGGAGGAGGAGAGGCAGCGCCGCGACTCCCACTAACCCGTGTGAGGGGCCCATCCTCGTGGGAACCGACCCCCCAGCCCTGAGATCTGAGTGGATGAGAGCTTTCTGTTCGCAGTACTTTCCTTCTCTGCAAACAGCCAGCTGGGCTCTCCAGTGTGTGGAGCACAGAGCCCGGTCCTTTGGAAGGACACGGCCCGAGGGGCGGCCTGTCCTCTGCATTTGGGCCCTTTAAGGATGACGCCAGGCGAGTCGGGAGTGTCTCTCAGTAGCCTCTAGGGGTCCCGGCACAAAAGGCAGGCTGCTGGAGAATCAGACCTTTCTCAGCCTCAACCCCTTTCTGGTTCAGACCCGCACCATCCCTGTGAGCCCTGGGCTGCAGCAACACACTGGCCCAGTGTCACTCGGGACCCACGGCTGGCTGAGGTCCCAAAGCCCCAGGGAGGAGTGGGGAGCAGAGAAGTGGTTCCGGGGAGCTAAGTGAATGGGCAAAGCCTCCAGCGCCCCCAGGGGGCTGTGTGGACCGTGTGCCTGGTTGGGCATCTTGCTTCTGGCTCCCGGGTGACGTCATTTGGTTGGCCTGTGGTTTGTATGTGTGTGTGTTGATCAGGATGTTCCTGTTTTGCGGTTGTCTGATCACTTGTTTTTGGCCGTGGGCTTCTGTATGAGTGTTTATTTTTAGAGGCTGCCACTTTGGGCCTGAGGGCTGCTCCTTGGGTATGGTAGGAACTTGTATTTTCTGAAATGTTTGTGGCTTTAAAATTAAGTATTTATTTTGGGGTATTGCTGCTTTTTAAGTGTTTATTCTATGAGAATATGTGTGCGTGCACGCGAGTGTGTGATAAGACAGTGTAGAATAATGAAAATGTGTGGTCTTTGAAGTTCTGATTTAGTTTTGATTTTAATCTAGTTGCAAGTTTTTAATGAGTTCTGATTTTAAAATCCCAGCTTTAACCACGTACTCTGTGTCTGCAAAGAAATGCTTTCACCTCTCACAGTCTCAGTTTCTCCATCTTTAAAACAGGCATCATGCCCCTGACTTCCAGGATTAAAAATAATGTGTGTGTTAATGTAGCAAAGTGTTTGGCCTGTAATAGGTGTTCCCTGAACATTTGCTCTTACGGTTAGTATTTATATATTTGTATCCATACTTGCTCTTTCTGACTAGGGGTGCCTGCCTGCTGTACCCCGTGGGTGCATGTGCCTAGGTGTTTGGTTTGGGTGATTTCTGCTTGGAGTGTGTGTCTCTGGAGGATGTCTTTGTGTCTGGTTTTCTGTGTGTGAGCCTGTGTGTGACTGTCGGTGCCTGGGCTGGCGTTTGTGCAGTGTTTGGGAGGGGGCTTTCTTTTCTTGCCAATGGGGGCCTGCCTTGGAATGGGGGGTGGGGAGGTGTGTGTGTGTGTGTGTGCAGGCTGGAAGCTGGCCTGCTGACTGTACAGGGTGTGAAATCACTGAGTTCCTCTGGGCGGGGAAGTTCTTCGTTCCTGAGTCAGCCCTTTGGCCTCCAGCCACCCAGCGCTCACTTTTTTCTTTCAGAGAAAGTATTGCTCACGGGGTCCCCAGAGCTGTCCGCAGACAAAGTGACACAGGGGACACTCCTCCCTGATGAGAACCTCTACTTTTGTGTTCTTGATCCCTCAGATACTCCTTCCACCCTTGGTCCCCGAACCTCCTTTCCAGAACGCCCAGGGACCCCAGCATTCAGAGGGAAGGTGTAGCCCCTTCACACGGGGCCTGCTGGCTCTGCTGAATCCTGTCTTGGTCCAGCACCTCTAGGTCCTTGGGAAGTTAGTGAAATGCTGGAGTCAGGCTTTGGAGCTTGGGCTCCACTACCTGGCCCTGACGCCGGGTGCTGGGGGGAGGGCTCTTCCCAAAAACCCAGGAAAGGGGACCTTTCTGCCGCCTCAGCTCTATCTTGAGATGCTGAGAGGAGGTTTGGGCATCCAGGGAAGGGACGCCTTCAGCTGCTTTCTTTGGGAGAATGGGTGTTTCACCTCCCCTTGACATCTGCTGTCTGTGTCTCCCCTCCGATCCCTCTCTTATAGAGGTGGTGGGCCACACCCAGGGGCCCCTGGACGGGAGCCTGTATGCCAAGGTGAAGAAGAAGGACTCCCTGAACGGCAGCACCAGCGCTGTCAACGCCACGCGTCCTGTTCTGTCTGCCACCCCCAACCACGTGGAGCACACCCTCTCTGTGAGCAGCGACTCCGGCAACTCCACAGCCTCCACCAAGACCGACAAGACTGATGAGCCTGCCCCTGGCCCCTCCAGTGCCCAGGCTGCCCTGAGTCCTGAGGAGAAGCGTGAGCTGGACCGCCTGCTCAGCGGCTTCGGCTTGGAGCGAGAAAAGCAAGGCAGCATGTACCACACGCAGCATCTCCGGTCTCGCCCAGGAGAGGGCCCTGCTGCGCCCTCCTCTGGCCGCCACATCATCCCGGCCCAGGTTCACGTCAATGGTGGGGCCTTGGCATCTGAGCGGGAGACGGACATCCTGGATGATGAGCTGCCCAACCAGGATGGGCACAGCGTGGGCAGCATGGGCACCCTGTCCTCCCTGGATGGGGTCACCAACACCAGTGAGGGGGGCTACCCGGAGGCCCTGTCCCCTCTGACCAATGGTCTAGACAAGCCCTACTCCGTGGAACCAATGGTCAATGGTGGAGGCTACCCCTATGAGTCTGCCAGCCGGGTGGTGCCCGCACAGGCTGGCCACATGGCCCCCATGCGGCCTTCCTACTCCGCACAGGAGGGTTTAGCAGGCCACCAGCGGGAGGGGCCCCACCCAGGCTGGTCACAGTCAATGACCACCTCCCACTATGGCCATGACCCCAGCGGTATGTTCCGCTCTCAGTCCTTTCCGGAAAGTGAGCCCCAGCTGCCCCCAGCTCCAGCCCGTGGGGGGAGCAGCCGGGAGGCTGTGCAGAGGGGCCTGAATTGCTGGCAACAGCAGCAGCAGCAGCAGCAGCAGCAGCAGCAGCCTCGCCCACCTCCTCGCCAGCAGGAAAGAGCCCACTTGGAGAGTCTCGGGCTCAGCAGGCCCAGCCCCCAGCCACTGGCAGAGCCCCCCATGCCAGGCCTCCCTGAGTTCCCGCGGGCGGCCTCACAGCAGGAGATCGAGCAGTCCATCGAAACCCTCAACATGCTGATGCTAGATCTGGAGCCAGCGGCGGCAGCGGCCGCCCCACTGCACAAGTCCCAGAGTGTCCCTGGGGCCTGGCCGGGGGCTTCCCCACTCTCCTCCCAGCCTCTCTCTGGCTCCTCCTACCAGTCTCACCCACTGACCCAGTCCAGATCTGGCTACATCCCCAGCGGGAATTCCTTGGCGACCCCTGAGCCCATACCCCGGGCCTCCCTGGAGTCCGTCCCTTCTGGCAGGTCTTACTCACCTTACGATTATCAGCCATGTCCGTCTGGGCCCAACCAGAGTTACCGTCCAAAGAGCCCAGCTTCTTCCTCCTCCTCTGCCTTCCTTCCAACTACCCAGAGCTCTTCAGGGCCTCAGCAGCCCCCGGCCTCTCTCCCTGGCCTCACCGCTCAGCCTCGGCTTCCACCAAAGGAGATGACTCCAGACCCATCTCGAACTCCGGAGGAGGAGCCATTGAATCTGGAGGGGCTGGTGGCCCACCGGGTGGCAGGTAAGAGCCTTGGGGACAATCAGTGCTGGGGATTCCCTCCTTACTCCCTCCACACCTTCCCTCTTTGGTTCTGGTTGATTTGGATGGGGGGAGGGGTAGGCTTAGCCATCATATCAGCGGGCCCTGCTTTGGCCTGAGAAGGGGCCCTTCCTGCATTCATTGCCTATTGGGCTCCAAGACAGGCATTGAGATTCAAAGATCAGTGTCTTCCAGGAGCCCTTCCTGCATTCATTGCCTGTTGGGCGCCAAGACAGGCATTGAGATTCAAAGATCAGTGTCTTCCAGGAGTTTTCAGTCTAGTAAGGAAACAGGTACCCAGACAGATAATTCTGGCCAAGCTCAGTGTGTGCTACAACAGAGGTAGGCCGAAGGCCCAGAGCTGGCGAAAGCAAGGCTTACCTCCTAGGGCAATCAGGGGAAGCTTCCTGGAGGTGCTGACCCCTGGCCTGGATATAGATTTTGTAGACAGAGAGCAGATGCTCTCTGTAACTTCCTGCAGTGGGGAAGGCATGGAGATGGCTAGAGGGAGCCCTTTAGACTCAAATTCCCTTTTGGGCCCTCCCAGAGGCATGATGGTGCCTGCGAGGGTGTCCTGAAGCCTTTGGACTCTAGCCAAGCGTTCACCCCTAAAGGGTCCTTTCAGGACATTTCTCTGTTTTCAGGGTTAGGGTTAGGGTTTAGGGTTAGGGTTCCCCTTCTTATTCACCTGTCCTGCTAGTTCTTATTTCAGGATCAGCTCTATATGGAAAGCAGACAATCTATCAGAGAATGGGCTAGTCTTTCTGAAGAGAGGAGAGAGAGTGGGGCAACCAGATGAACTTATTGGGGAGATAAAGGGAAGAAGTGCAGGGTGTCCAGGGTGATGTTGGGAGGGGTAGGAAGGGTTCCCTTCCCTCCCACTGGCCTAAGCCTATGGCCATTCCATGGGGGCAGCCAAACTGGGCAGGAAATTCTATGGGTTGGTTTTGTTGCAGAGATGAAGCCCAGGCAGGGGTGGACCAGAGCCTGGGTCGAGGCAGGCCTTGTGCCAAGCCCCTCAGCTGACAGGGCGGTGGGAGGTCAGGAAGAAGAAGAGGGGCCTGAGCAGCTGACTTTGCCTTTTGTCCCTTTTCCTAAATATAGGGGAAGCTGAGTCACCATGCCAGCTGTAGGGAGGAAGGGAGACGCCCTCCCCGGGGATGGATGGTGGGTCTGGGGAAGTAACTGGGGCCAGGTCAGTTGGTTACTGAGCTGAGTCTAGGACCTGGGTATAGGGGCATGGTCGCCCTGCTCCTGTACTTCAGAGCAGAGCTCCAGTTCAACTATTGGTTAACTCGAAACTGATGATTTGGGAAGTATTCCCACTATGGAAATTGACAATCAGGGCTTCACCTGCCATAGAGCAGCACATCATTGCTTTTACCCAAGAGTCAAAACACAGGATGAGTAGCTCTGTAACCCTAGGGATGAAGTGCTCCATGGAGTGGTCCACAAGGGGAAGCTGTCTTCTACTTTTGTCCACATCTTGTCCCTGAGATAAGGAACCCCTGGCTTGTCAGCAGAGACCATTTTCCTCTTGGTTTTGTTGAAAGGAACGGAATGGGCCATCTTCATATTTTACAGAGTTAGGCTGCTGGCCTGAGGAATAGTGACGCTCTAGTTTAATGATTGATCTAAGGGACTTTGCTCTGGGGGAGCGGGGTGAATTTCCTTCCCCTCCAAGAACCCTTCTGTATAGCTCTCCTGGAGCTTGCTCAAGAGGAAGCTGTGTTCTCATGGCCCTGGATGGATGTTCATCTCTAGTGGCTCTCTCCTCAGCCTTTTCTCTCCTGTCAGCTTCTGGGGTCTTGACTATCATGTAGCAGCTCAGGTTTTGGTTGCCAAGAAGTCATAGGGAGGGAAGCAGGGAGCGAGAGATATTGCTGAAACAGTATCTCTGTCTCCCAACCCAGCTATCATCCACACCACCAACTGAGTGACTCAGTCAGGAGAAGGAATAAGATGAATGGAGAGAGCAGTTAAATTTGGTCCCCAGGCTAAAAAGGGGCCTCTCTTGTCCATGACCTATGTCAGGAGGTCTTGCTTGCACAGCTTCCTCAGTAGCCATTCAGGGTATTTGCAGTGCTTGTGTAGATAAAGATGCACTGGCAGGATCAATCCGTAAAACAGTCTGGGAGCCAAGGGATAGATTTCCAGCACCACCTCTTTCTTCTCATTCTACATGCTTCTGCAAGAAGCTAGAACATAAGCTTCAACATGAGTAACCCAGGAAGCTCAGATCTGAGGGAGAATCTCTATATGGTCATGAATGTGATCTGGTTTCTTCTGGTATTTTTCCATCAGGCCTGCTTTTCCTCCTTGGCTGTCCTCCATACCTCAGTTCTATGTCTTTGCTTCATTCCACTTTGATACAACTACTCCTTATGTCTTATTTCAGCTTAGGTCTTGGGGAATATAGGGGTAGTTTTCTGAAGTTGGTAAAGGCTAGGTACCAGAAACCTGTAGCACACATCACACTTTCTTGTGAAACATTAGAGGCAGTTGCATTACTCTGGGGATAAAATAAGGATGTCTGTTATCATTGCTGTTATTTAACACCGTACTGGATATCCTAGCCAGTGCAATAAGACAAGAAAAAGAAATAAGAGTCAAAGCTGTTGAGTCCAATCAAGTTATCTTATGATCCTGATTCTGTGACTGGACTGATCTCAGGTGTCTCTACAGGTAGAGATTTCAATGCATGTTGGAAATCAGATGTGGATCTTATCCTTAAGGAGTCTAGAGTTTAGTAAGGGGAAAAAGAACTGGAACTTTTAAGTGAAGTTATTTGTAATAAGCATTATTTGTAATAAGGGGTGTAATATGAAGAATGTTCTGTGGGAATGAAAAAAAGAAAGATCACTGTCTGCTGGAGAGATTGAGGAGGCTCTGTGTTAAATATGGGTTTTAAACAGAGCCTTGGAAGATGGGTAGGATTTTGAAGGTGGGTGAGGTCATTGGAGAGAGAGGGTTCATAATGAAGTTAGGAAAGCATAGGATGTGTTTGAAGAAAAGGGTAAATTGATATCCTATAGGCTATGTGTGAGAGAGTCAGGAAAGGTAGCCTGGGACATGTATCTGGTTGGTTTTAAATACCACCCTAAGGAGCTTTAATCTTACCTAGTAAGGATGTCAGAAGCCATTACTTTGTTTTAGTCAAGAGAGGATGGCATGATTAGGGCTGTAGTTTAGAAAGATGTACCTGGGGGGGTCTGGGCAGGAAGGATACAACAGGGCAGAGACTTTGAGCTGAGAGATACTAGGAGTTTATTCTATGGAAATAAAAAAGAAGAGATGGGTGCCAAGGATGCTGTGGGAGTAGTACCAATGCATCTACAAGTCGATTGGACGTAGTATGTGAAGAAGAGGGAGACATCAGAGATGATTCTGAGGCTCCATGAATAGAAGCAGAATGATGATTCTGTTAATAAGCCAGAAGTTAGGGGAAGGAGCAGGTTTGGTGTGAGACGAAGGCCTCAGTATTAGATATGTTGAGTTTGAGGTGATGGTGGCTCCATGTAGAGATGTATGGAAGGCAACATCCTGAACTGGAGCATGAAAGAGTAGGAAGAGCTGTAGATTTGGGAGTCATCCTCACAAAGTGAAGTTTAAAGCTTTGGGTAAGGACGAGATCTCTATATCGGAGGGCATGGAGAGAAAACAACTTATAATGAAATGCCCATGAGGGGAAGGGAGGTCATACAGGGGACTGAGAAGGAATGTTCAGGGCAGAGAGAGGAGACAGGGACAGTGGGTCATCACAGAAGTCAGCATAGTAGAGGGTTTCCAGGAGGAGGTGGGGGGAGTTTAGCAATGTCACTGCAGAACAATCACGAGGAGGAGGACTTGGGAAAATTCACTGGGCTTGCCAAGTAGGAGGCCCCAGTGATTTTCAAGGTCATATCTTCAGTAGAGTGCTGGCGACAGAAACCAGACTAGGGGATTAAAGGTGGGAGGAGAGAGTGTAGACGGCATATCAGATACTCTTTTGAGTGGTTTTGTGATAAAAGGGAAGAGGATGGTAGCTAAAGAGGGTAGTGAGATATTGAGGGCATCTTTTTGTGAATATAGGATCTGCGAGGATATTTTCAGAGAGGAGAGAAAAGTTGAATATTGAGGGAAGAGGGAGAAGGAAAATATCTAAGAGAGAGAGGGCTTGATAGAGCAGGTATCTGAGGAGGTAAAGGGGGCTAGGCTCAGGAGCCCAGGTAGATAATTAAGGCTCAACCAGGAGGCGACTTACCTCTTCATGAAGTGAGAATAAAGGGTGGATACAGATATAGAGAGAGGGTGGTGTCAAGCTTTGGGAGCTGGAATTGAGACCCCAATTTTTACATTTCATCATGAAAATAGGAGATGAGATCAAGGCCCATTCCATCTTTCATTCAGCATATGCTCTTAATCTGTGCTACATGCTAGTCTAAGCTCTGGACAAATGCTAGTAAACAAAAGAGATAAACATCCTTTTTTTTTTTTTTTTTTAAGAGGTGGCAATGACAATAAACAATCAAATACACATGTAATATGTCAGTTGGGTGATAAGTGCCATAGAGATAAAATTAATCAGTGAAATGCCAGTGAGGGGTAAGGGGTGGGTTGGTGGTTGCACTTTACATAGGATGGTTGGCTTCCCTGGGCAGGGAGGGAATGTGCCAGATGCAACAGTAAGTGCAAAGGTCCTGAGGTGGAAACATGCCTCATATGGGAATGTAGAGGGGCTCAAAGTCAGAGAAGGGACAAGAATAGGGACCAGCTTTCTGTGTGTTTTGTAGGTGAGCCTACTGGTTTTCACTCTGCTTGTTGTGAGGAGCCTTAGGAAAGATTTGGGCAGAGAAGTGACATCATCTGGCTTGTTCTAAAAGAATCAATGTGGCCAGGATGGTGTTGCTCTTTATTGAGATGGAGAAGAATGTGGGAAGAGCAGGTGTAGAGGTGATATCAGAAGTGTGATTTTGGCCACATTAGATGTGAGATGCCCATGACATGTCCCGGAAGGTTGGATATACAAGTTAGGAGCTTCTGGGGGAGAGGTGGGAGCTTAGAAACTTGGGAGTCATCAGTATGGATGTCCTGTGAAGCAAGGCACCACATAATGTCACCCAGGGGGTGAGGACAGGTAGAGAAAAAATCTGAGAATTGAGTTCTGGAGCCTTGAACATTTAGCAGTTGGAGACCCGAGGAGGAGCCAGCAAAGAAACTGGTAGGGAGCTGCTTTCAAAGTGAGGGAAGCTAAAAGGGTGTGGTTCCCTGGAAGCAGGAAGGAGTAACATTGGCCGCTGTGTGGTCCCTCTGGTGTGGGATGGGTTGGAGTCAGCTGGGGTGAATAAAAGGACGTCACCATGGATGTCCTTACAGTGCATCCAGACTGGCTTATCTGAAGGACTGTTCAGTGGTACCCAGTACTTTGGGGCAGGAATAGAAAGTTCTAAGTGGTTCCCATGAAAGAGGATTATTAAGGGGGTGTGACAGAAGAATGAAGGGCCAAGGGATACCCTGAATCTCAAGGAGATGCCCCTTGGGCTCAGAGCACCGGGGTCACTGTTGCATTTAGGAAGAGGCAGGTGACCACGAGAGGAGAGAGGTCCTGGGGTGGGGCTCTGCTGACCATGAGGGTGGGTGAGGGGAGGGCCCACAGTATTGAAATCTGGTCCTGAGTGGGCACCTTCTTGCTCCATGCTGGGGTTAGAAAAGAGGGGCGTGGGTGACTGGACAGTACCAAGTCCACCTGCCCGTTGGAGAAGCCAGACCTTCGATCCACCCTCTCTCCTTGTCTGATACCCTGCCCACCTCCTTCCAGCGTGTGGCCAGATCCCAGACTCAGAACGCCGACTAATCCTGATTTTTCTCTTTGTTTTTGTTTTGTTGCGTCTTGTTTAATGCCTTGTCCCTGGCGTTCTCCGTGTGTCCCGTGTCCATCTGTCCCTGTGCCGTGGGCATGGTGCCTGCCTTGCCTGGTGTCCTCCCCTCCCCCCGCCTCCCCTCCCCGCTTGCCTCCTCCTGCCGGCTCCCCGCGGTGGTGGTGGGCAGCGTACAACGCCAGGCTGCAGGGTCTCGGGCACCCTCCCCTCCACCGGCTCCGGTCTTCCTCGCTCTCCGGTTGGTTCCTCTCCCCACCTTCCCCTTTGAGGACTCATCTGAGCTCTCTCTCTCTTCCCTTTTGCCTTCATGTGCTGTTGCTTCCAACTTTTGCCCACTTTCTTCCACCCTCCTCAATTTTTGTCCCTCTCTCTCTTCTGTTCTCTTCTTTCCATCTCCTTCTTCTTTGCCCCCCACTTTTTCTCTCACTGCCTCCCTTTTCTCCCCCTCCTCCCTCCCGCCTCTCTGCATGAGTGAGCACTCCCACTTCTGCATGGACATGGCCTGATGCTTCCAGCCTTGGCCTTCCCTGCTGGGAACAGGATCTGGGGTGATTAGATGAACTTTCAGGCTCCCCCATGGGCATGCAGGCCTTTGCAGTAAATGTACTCAGGGAGAGTTTGGGACAGGCTGGCTCTCCAGCCATCCTGGCCAGACCCCGCAGGCCAGTCAGCCTGAGCCTCAGTGGGTGCAAGACACAGTTGTGCCCTGGCATCTGCTGCTGTGTCCAAGCTTGAGTACAGCACTCCCTGGGGACAGGGCACCCCCGCTGACCTCATCCTGAATCTATGATCCTAGGACCCCCGGGCAAGAATCAGAAGCCCTGAGTATGGTCCTGGCTCTCCCTGTGACTGCTTCTGTGACAGTCCCTGGCAAGTCTCTTAATTTCTCGGAGCTCAGTCTCCCAATGGGACAGATGGGGGATCTTAGCTTTGTCGTGTGTCTTTTGCATGGTGGCTTGATGTGCCCCCATGTGCTGGACCCTCCATCAGTGGAGGAGCTATACTGTAGTCCACTAGTGTCCCGCCACCCCCCAGCTCTTATACATACAGGCCCATAGGCTTTTAGCCCCAGGGAGGGCATCCTCATCCTTTCCCTGCTGCTCGGACCCCGGAGGCCCAGGTCAGGGAGAAGGCCGTGTGCCCAGGCTTACCCCATGCCGTGGCCTTGAGTAGTTCCGGGAAAAGGCTTGGGGGTGCTGGGAACCTTCGACTCCCAGTGGCAATATCTGGCCCTCCCAGTCCATGGAGAAAGGGGCGATGGCTCTAGCAGAAACGCCTCCTGCCTGCCTCCTCTCCTGTCCCTCCACCCTTTCTCAGCCCAGTGGTGGGGAGTTCAGTGTTCAGGGGGTTTGGGGCAGTTCCAGGGTGGTGGGCCTGTCCTGAGGGGAGCTGGCATGGCTTGCCCTGGGGCTGCGAGTGTGATTGCCGTGTGGCTTTCTGGTGCCCTGGCCCAGCAGGTGGCCTCCTGGATCCCCTCAATTCTGGAGCCCCAGGCAAGCAGTTGGACACCCAGCCCGGCCACTTGGAGCTGAGGAATCCAGTGCTTTGGAAATTGGAAGGCTGGGAAGAAGACCTGGGTCTGTGGGGGTGGCAGCGGCCAGTTCGGAGGCGTAGGGGAGGCGTGTGGGGAAGCCTGGCACGAGGGCATTTGTCCTCAGAACCCAGGAGCCATGCTCTGTCAAAGTGGTGTATTGATGTGACAGGGCTGCAGCCACTAGAATTGCCTCTGAGTGTGCGTGTGTGCACGTGCACATGAGTGCGTGCATGCGTGTGTGTGTGTGTGTGTGTGTGTGTGTGTGCGCTCGCGTGCGCATGCGTGTGATGAAAGGAATTCACGGCCTCAGGTCCAGCCCACTTTAGGGGAGCCTTGGAGCCAGCTGTGCCCCTAAGCTTAGCACCATCTCTGGGGGCAAAGCGAGGCCCCCCCCGCTGGAAATGGGGCTGTTCTGGCCCCTGCTCTTCAGGTCTGGTGGCCGGTGTGGAGGCCCTGAGCTGAAGTGACTGCTGCTATCAGGGTTTGGGGTCAGGCCCGCTGCCCAGAGTGTGTGAGCAGGGCTTGGAGGATGACAGAGGGCTTCTGCATGAAGCTTGTTCTTATCCCAAAGGCCGCTTCTGGCCATAAGGGCCTCCTGCTCCTCGCGCTGCTGGGGCTGCAAGGCTGGCCTCACCAGCTTTGCTGGAAAGACCTTCCAGAGTCTCTTACCTGCCTCTCTTTCCCCATTCGTGAGCTTCCTCTGGCCCCTGGTCTCCTGCTGGCTATGAAGGTCCTGAGGGTGACTGACCCATAGCTGTTCCTGTCGGGCTAAGGCTGTGTGCGCCCATGCATGTGTCTGTGTGCCTGTGCCTGTGTCTGCATGCCTGTGTGTGTGTGTCTGCGTGCATGTGCCTGTGTGCGCACGTGCCTGTGTGCGTGTGCCTGTCCGCGTGTGCCTGTGTGTGTGGGCCTGCATGAGTGTGCTGTGTGCGTGCAGGGAGCAGAGCACGTGGAGACAGAGGCCATGAAAGCGGGAAGGGGCCAGGAGATGGAGAGAGTCCTGGGGTCGGTGGTGGCCGATGGGCAGAGGGCAGTGGGGGGCGGAGCGGGCCTGTTTTTATTATCCTCCAGTCTCTGGGACACGAGGGAGGGGTGTTCTCCCTCTGACACTGGCTGTCAGCTTGTGTCCAGACGTCCGAGCTTGGCTGAGGAACAATGGGGCTCTCTTCTCTCCCCTCGGCCGTAGCCCGGCTCCCCTCCCGTGGAGAGAGACAGAGAGAGAGGGACCACGGCTCTCCAGGCACTCGGGGCCAGATCTGGTCCTGCCAAGGCGGACAACAGTGAGCCACTGTGTTCAAAGAATGTGAGAGGCCCAGGCTGGCCATGGGGGCCGCGGGGCGCTCTGCGGGAGAGGGCCTGTCCCCGTGGGAGTGGGATGCCGTGTCTTCCCGCTTCTGCAGAGGGAGGCTCTGCCCTCTGGCACCCTAGCTCTTTGGACATCAACCTGTCCATCCCCCTGCCTCTGGACAGAGCGGAGTCCTTCCTGTCAGGCTGGTGGTAGTGGAGAGGGGGCTGGAAGAGGGGACATTCCTTTCAAGCATCTGATCGTCTCGGGCCAGGGTCTTGCATCCTTCCAATGGTCCAGCCTCCTCACCGGGCGGCTGCAGCCATCTTTGGCCTCTGAACATGGAGGATGGTCTGGGTGCATCGGAGAAGGTTCTCTGTCCCTCAAGAAGAGTTGGGGCCTCCCGTAGAAACAGACCCCCCTTTTCAAGGGCGGACATCAGGTCCCCAAACAGGGAAACTGGCCACCCTTTGCAAAAGCAGCTATCTGCCAGAAAGAGGCTGCAGGGTTGGACCAGCCGGAACTGAGACCAGCCCTAATGCATTTCTTTTAACCTTGGGGCTGAACTTAGTTCCAAACCCCAAGAGCCTTTCCCGAATGAGCCTCCTTTGTCACAATTATTATTAGAAAATCAATGGCTACGTCTGTTTCTCTCTAATGTTTTTGCCAGGAATGGAACCGGTGGCAGCTCTGGACCAAGCTGCCCAGGAAGCCTGAGGGGGAAGGGGGCTCAGTGGAGGTGGGGGAAGTGTGGCTGAGGGCAGGACCCCCCCTGCCCACCCCCTACCCTGGCACCTGATGGGAGGTTCAGGCCACTTCTCTGAGGACTGGCAGCCTGGAATTGCTGCAGTTTCTCTGGGTGCTGCTCGATGCTTTAGAGCTGTGCGCCCTCTTTCCTCGGGGTTGATGCTCATAGCAGCCCCTGGTTAGGACTCTGTGACCCCCATTTTTCTATTCTGAAAATAAGGGCCCTTTGAAGCGAGGGTCTTATTTGCTTTAAGTAAAGTGGTTTGTGGGTCTCTTTTACTATCTTCAGCTGGGGCTCCTTTTTCTCTCAGTTGGGATGGTAGGCAGGTTGCCTCTGAATAATAAGCCCAAAGTGGAGCCTCAGAACATTGCCCCACTGGGTACCTTCTACAGATGCCATGCTCATCCTGCTGCTCTCTAGGTGGGGCTCCTAATTATGGGATGGTATGAATGTGTGTCTTGGAGACACTGTGTGTGTGTGTGTGTACACATGTATGAGAGTGTGTCCCTCCCTAGACTTGGCAGCCAGCAGCCTGCTGTTCCTGAGAAGTAGGAAGGCTTCCCAGCCTGTGCTTCTCATGGCAGCCTTAGTGGCTTTGCCAGGAGGGAGCTGGGGCGGCGGGGGGCTCCCCAGAGCCATGCAGACCCCACGGTGGAGGGAAGATGATTCAGTCTGAACGAGAGTGGTTTCTGCTCGGCTGCGCTGGCTGGTTCCTGGGGCCGGCTGTGTGTGTGTGTGCTGGTGTGCCGTGGGGTGGCCTGCCCACCAGTGCTGGCCTGAGGCTGGTGTGGCCGGGGTCTCGCGAGACCTTTGGTGAGTCCCAACACCTCCCCTCACCTCGCCTGCCCTCGCGGATGGTATTGAAGGCGTGGCCAGGAAGGTCCTCCTGCAGGAGAATGAAGACAAGGGGCCCCCGCCTTCAGGCTGGGTCTTGGCCTCTGGGGCCCTGGGGAGTACGTTTTCTAGGATTCTAGAGCCAGCTCAATGAGGCAATGGGTTTCGTGCCGCAGCCCAGCTGTGGGAAGAGGGAGTGGGAAGGGAGGAGAGTGAGATTCACAACATCCCCAGGCCCGTGGCAGGGAAGAGAAGTACACAAAAGCAGATGGAGCCCATGACTTCAGGCTCCTGGCCCGCTGCTCCGCTGGGAGGGGCAGGCTGGGAACCTGGGCTCTTCTGGGGGCATGAAAAGGGTGGGTAGAAAAAGGGGCCGGCGTAAGGGAAATCGGTAGGAGATTTCAGAGGGGCCCGGGATGCAGGTTGAGGAGCCAGAGAAGGCCAGCAGCATGGCAGGGGCCAGCGGGGGCTGGGGACAAGACTTAGTCATCTCTTGGTCACTTCTCGGGAGTGCCGTTTGCACGCTGATGCGTCATTCATTCTTTCCAAAGTTCTTCCCCACGGGCCTGGTGTTGCTTGTTGGTTGATGCGGTCGCCTTGGAGATTGTCTCTCCCTCCACCTTCCCTCCTTTGCTTGGAAGCCCTGGCCCTCTGCCTCCGGGCCTGGAGGACGTGGACATCTGTTTCTTGTATCAGTCCTTTGTGCCCTGGGCCCCATCCCTGTGCAGAGTAGAAATTCTGGGGGAAGGCCCGCCCAGCCTCAGCAGATCTCCCACCCTGCAGAGAAGCTGGGGTGTGGACAGAGGGGGGCTGTGGGGGGGAGGTGCCGAGGGGAGATGAGCCCAGCTCCAGCTCGGCCCCTGGGCTCAGATGCACTGCCTTCTCTGAGGGCATCAGGCCCGATGGATCCTTGCATATTATGCTCATTGCCCTCTTGGCCTTGCCATTCCTCCCAGGAGTGCAGGCTCGGGAGAAGCAGCCTGCCGAGCCCCCAGCACCTCTCCGGAGGCGGGCAGCCAGCGATGGGCAGTATGAGAACCAGTCGCCGGAACCCACATCCCCCCGTAGCCCTGGGGTTCGCTCCCCTGTCCAGTGCGTCTCCCCAGAGCTGGCTCTCACCATCGCTCTCAATCCTGGAGGGCGCCCCAAAGAGGTGAGTCCTGGGCTTGCATCCTGGGCCCACAGGGGGTAGCAGAGCCCACCTGTCCTATTTAGGAACTTGATGGTCAACTGGGTGGCACCGACCTCTCAGTAAACTCACGAATTTTTCCTCCCTGCATCCTCAGCCTAGGTCTCCTCTCTGGCTTGTGGCATTTGGAGCCCGTTTTCTCTAAATGGCTTTTATGCCCCTACTTCTTCCAGGAACCCTGAGACTGAGGTTCCCTTCTTGACTCCTTAAGGAGTAAGGTCCTGGGTATGACGTAGGTGACCAGTCCCCAAACTCAAGCCAGATCCTATAGTCTGTTTCTGAGCCCCTTCTAGATGGAGGGTTTTCTTGGAAGATCGAATTTCAACGACAGAGTGTTTGCGTGTCTGAGACGCTTCAGCCATTTGAGGAAGTAGATCTTAAAACTTGAGTTCAGTGAGCATAACAGTCACTGGGGAAGTCTGTTCAAAATGTAGATTCTCAAGTCCCCTGCCAGAGATTCTAGCCTATTAGACCTGGGACGAGACCCAGGAACCTGCATTTTAAACGTGTGCCCTGGAAGATTCTGATGTAAGTGGTCCATGTTTGATGAAATCCAGGCTAATGAGTCATTCTGGCTATAAGTGGTTTTGGGACATCTTTTCTCTCCTGCCTTCTGGCAGGACCCCTGTCCCCTGCCCCCGACCCCTTTCATGTGACCCTGTTGTGAAATATGTCCAAGGCAGGTGCTGCTGGACCATGGCCTTGCAAATAGCCACTTTCTGTTCTCCGGGCTGCGCGTTGTTGGGGTCAGGGATGGAGAGGGTCTTCCTTTGACTTCTGTGTTTGCCTGGGAGGGGGTGTGGTCAGGCGGTTAACTGGGAACTCCTCCTCCTCAAGGTCACAGCCGTGTTTTCCTCCCTTGTTCTTCTTCTGCAGCCCCATCTGCACAGCTACAAGGAGGCCTTTGAGGAGATGGAGGGAACCTCCCCGACCAGCCCTCCGCCCAGTGGGGGTAAGACCTCTGCACGAAGCCTGGCTTCCCCGGTCGCCTCTGGCCTGCATACGCACCCCGGGTGTGGGGGGGAGAACAAGCTTGGGCGGGGCCATGATCTGACGCTCCTCGTCCCTGTGGCTCATTTCACTTCACCTTCCCTCCCCCACTTCTCTTCTTTTCTGCTGTCCACGCTCACACACTAAGGACGCAGATGCCGCAGTCCTGGGATCCAGACTGACCCACATGGGACCCATGGACTCCCATATTATGGAGTTTGCTGGTGGTTGAGGGTCTTTGCTTCGTATGTGCAGAACACCCCCCATCCTAAAGGGACTCTTTGTGACTTGCTGGTGTGTCCCTGAGACACCCCTAAACCAGAATCCTTGCTTCTGACTCCTTTATCTGTCTGCACCCAGGCACCTCTTCCACTTTAGGCAGCTTTTTCAGTTTCTACCAAGGAAAGAAAGGCTCAGGACCCTCAGGATGCCCGCGTCCCCATCTCTTCCATCCCTTGGCCTCCAGACGGGAGGTTTTTTCAGTCTGTAGCCCCCTGATGCTCTCCCTGGAGAGGCACGTTCCTAAAGGGCAGAGCTGTTTCCACCCAAAGAGAAGCCCCAGGATGAGCCCAGGAGAGGGGCAGTGTTCCTTCCTATGGTAGAGGAGATGTGACGAGGAGCTGGAGGAGGCCCTGGCAAGTGGTGATGGAGCAGTACCAGGCTGTGAGGGACTTGGGCCCCTGGGAGAGGCCCTTGGTGGGCAGAGGGGGAGAGACTGGTGATGCTTCAAGGTCAAGCTGAGTGAGCCCAGCCCAAACTATTCATTCGCCCTGGGGAGAGAGGAAGAGAATGAGGAAGGGAGAGTCGGAGCTGGCCATGTGCTCTCCTGGTGAGTGGCTGTCCTGTGCAGGGGAGGAAGGTAGCACCATAGCCTGGCCCCTGTGCCAGCAGAACTGCCATCTTGGACACACAGGAGTGAACGCCAGCACTGTCCAGCTGAAAGATAACGCGAGCCACATTAGCAATAGAATCTTGTAATAGCTCCATTAGAGAACCTACAGGAAACTGGAGAAATGAATTGTAATGATTTTTTAATTTAACCCAAATTATCCAACATATTATTTCAATAGGTAAATTGAAATAAAAATATTAAGACATTATCTTACAGTCTTCTGAAAAGAAAGCCAGTGAAATTAATTTTAATAATAGGTTTTATTGGGAGTTCCCATTGTGGCTCAGTGGGTTAAGGACTGGACTAGTATCCATGATGATGCGGGTTTGATCCCTGGCCTTGCATAGTAGGTTAGCAATCTGGCATTGCTGTGGCTCCGATCTGGTGTTGCTGTGGCTGTGGTGTAGGCTGGCAGTTGCAGCTCTGATTTGACCCCTAGCCCAGGAACTTCCATATGCCGCAGGTGCAGCCCTAAAAAGAAAAAAAAATATATGTTCTTTTTAACCCCAAAGATCTAAAATATCATTTCAATATGTAATAAATATTAGAGTTCCCGTGTGGCTCAGCGAGTGAAGAACCCGACATAGTATCCTTGAGAATGCAGGTTTGATTCCTAGCCTTGCTCAGTGGGTTAAAGACCCAGCATTGCCACAAGCAGCACTGTAGGTCACAGATATGGCTCAGATCCTACGTGGCTATGGCTGTGGCCAGCAGCTGTGTCTCCAGTTCCACCCCTGGTCCTGGAAACTTCCATATGCCTCAGGTGCCATTAAAAAAAGAATCTCCCCCCCCAAAAAAAAAACCCATGTAATCAATATAAAGAGGTATTTTGCATTCTTGTTTCATACTAAGTCTTGGAAATCTGGTGTGCGTTTTAGGCTTGGTTCATTCTAGCCATGCTGGAGATGCTCTGTAGCCGCATGTAGCTCATGGCTACACAGGGGACAGTGCCAGCCTGGGGCAGTCTGCTCGAGGCAGCTCCATGGCCTTTTATGACTCAGGGAATCTCTCTCTGGTCTTAACCCCCTGTCTTCACACCTGCTCTGCTTCCCTGTGGGTCCATACAGCCAGGATCCTGGCCATCACCCTGTTTGGGATGAAGCCGTCTGGGCTGGGCTAGAGATGGGTTGTGTCAGGTGTTTCTGTTCCCATTTCTCCCTCCCCTTGGCCAGCCAGCCCTGGGTGTCCCAGCGGGCGGAATAAGTTAGAAGTTTCTTCCATGCACAGGGTTGGGAAAGAGACAGAGGCGGAGAAATGCAAGGAATTCTTCTCTTGAGAGCCAAGCCTTGCCCAGCTTCAGGGCCACCCACTCGTCTGCCTCAGCAGAAGGGGCCAGATGCCTGGGGACAGAGGACAGGAGTGATTAGGAAGCTAGAGATGCTGAGTGGAGCCTAGAGGACCTTCCCACTGCCTCTGTCCCCTTGTCCCTTCACCTCCTTTTACTGGTCCACTTGTGCCTGTGCTGCACCTGCTGGGCAAACACATGCAAACTTATGGGCTGGGAGTTCCCATTGTGGCTCAGCAGTAACGAACCCAACTAGTATCCATGAACATGCAGGTTCAATCCTTGGCCTTGCTCAGTGGGTTAAGATTCCGGTGTTGCCATGAGCTGTGGTGTAGGTTGCAGATGAGGCTCGGATCTGGTGTTGCTGTGGCTGTGGTGTAGGCTAGCAGCCGTAGCTCTGATTCGACCCCTAGCCTTCCATATGCCACAGGTGCAGCCCTAAAAAGCAAAACAAACAAACAAGCAAAACCCTTAGAGGCTGGAAAGGCTTCGTGATCATTCCAGGTCTCTCAGGCTGGGCTCATTCTCCCATAATTAATTACATTCAATTTCATTTGTCTGACAAACATTAATACGTGCTTGATAAGTTCTACTGTAAGACACCTGTGTGTGTGTGTGTGTGTGTGTGTGTGTAATGAAAAGTAGGGGCAGACAGAAGCAGGCAGGCCTAGACCTACCCCATGCTTGGATGTGTGTGTTCGTACGCATTTGTCCCCTAGGCTGTATTTGCCTTTTGGGCATCTCAGGCCCAAAAGTGAGGGGGGGCGTGCAGGGCCCACCCATCTGGACTCCTGTGATCCTCTCGGTTTCTGTGGACACTTTTGTACACACCAGCATGTACTCAAATAAGTTATTGAAATTGCTTGCATTGAAATATTATATTTGGGGGAGTTAGTTTCCTATTGGACTCACTGTCTTTTGGGAAAGGGAAAAGGCCCCAGGGAGGGTCCAGAGCTGCTGTGTGGCTCTTGGGCACCCAAGGGCCACAGCTAGTCCATTGAGGCCATTGGTGTGGCCAGGCAGCCCTGGGCTCCAACAGATCTGTGCAGCTGCGTGTCCTCAGCAGCCGTGGCCTCTGCAGGGTCCCGAGAACTGTGACAGGAGACAGCTCATTTCTTCTCCTCGGAGGTGTGTTAGGAGACGTGGCAGCTGCCACTGAGGGATCTCGTGACCGGGCATAGCAACTGCCCTGCAGATCAGCTTGGAGCCCGGCCACGTCCTTCGCTGATGGGAAAAAGCCTGACTGCCCTTTCTGACCTTGTGTGTTATGTGACACTTCCAACCCAGGTTGAGCAGCTTGGGAGGGAGCTGGGGTCTGCGCAGGGAGCTGGCGCTTTTGGCTAAGGATTGTGATGGGGCATCTCCCCTTTCCAGAACATTGAGGTTCCGGTGGGGGTGAGAGCGCTCTGATGAGAAATTCCTTCTCTCTCCCCTTTTTTAAACAATCCTTTATTTATTTATTTATTGCTTTTTTTTTTCAGGGCCACACCTGAAACATATGGAGGTTCCCAGGCTAGGGGTCCTATCCGAGCTGTTGCCACTGGCCTACACCACAGCCACAGCAAGGCAGGATCGGAGCCATGCCTGCGACCTACACCACAGCTTAGGGCAACGCCGGATCCTTAACCCAGTGAGCGAGGCCAGGAATCGAACCCGCAACCTCATGGTTCCTAGTCGGATTCATTTCTCCTGCACCATGATGGGAACTCCCGAGAAATTCTCTCTTCCTGGGCTTTGCAAGGAATCTGCTTGTCTGGGGACCAGAGGCGTGTGGCTGAGGGGGGGCCTGGGGTCTCAGGGTTGGTTCTGCTGGTGGTCCCTTTTCCTTCTTCTGTCCTTCACAGGAGATACCATCTTGATACTCCATTTTTTTCAGTCCATCTATGTGCATGGTTTAGAAAGACTGTGTGTATGGTGTGTGTGTGTGTGTGTGTATGGGGTGTGTGTGTGTGTTTGGGGGCAGGGTGGCAAAATGGGAGGAGGAGGAGGGTTGAGAGAGAAGAGCACGGAGGAAGTCAGAGCTCCTGAGTGACCTGTGTGTGTGGCGTGAACCACAGCGTGGTGCAGGGCCCATGGCGGAGGAACTCGGGGCCTAGGGAGAGAAATGCTTTTCTCCAGGTTGAGGGGCAGGACCGTTTCCTGACCCCTTTACCCTTTACACTGGGAGAAACACAGGGACTGGAGAGGGCAGTGGGGTGGAAGCAGCAGCTGAGGGACGGGGCTGGTCTCTGTTCCATGTCCAGCCACCCCACTCCCCCACATGCCCTACTTAGGAGGGTCCTCTCCCCACATCCCCAGCCTCGCTCACTCCAGGGTCTCCCCTTTTCTTTCTGGCACAGTGCGCTCCCCCCCAGGTCTGGCCAAGACACCCCTGTCTGCTCTGGGCCTGAAACCCCACAACCCAGCCGACATCCTGTTGCATCCCACCGGTGGTGAGTGATTCTAGCGGGAAGGGAGGGAGGCAAAGGGAGAAGTGGGGAGTTGGAGGACCCTGTGGCCCCGGGGCGGGGCCCAGAGGGGGTGGGTTCTAGGGACCCTTCTGGAAACAAGGTGACAGCCTGACTTTATGTCCGTGCTGAGCTTAGATCTGGGTGGGGCTCTGTGCAGGGGTTGAGGGGGACAGACCCCTCTGTTGCCTTCCTGCCCGTTGCCTTGTGGCGTCAAGGCCACTCACAGCGTCCTCTGACTTGGGGGTTTGGAAGCGTGCCCTGTTTCCTTGGAGTTGGTTGGCTCCCTGCCGGAAGGCTGGCTGCCCATCCCCCAGGGTTCAGGCACTTGTGTACATGCATGCACGCACACACACGCAGACATGCACGCACCCACCCTGAGTTTACGCCTTGTCACACTTCTCTTCTTCTTGTTCGGAATGGAAAAGTGGGGCCCCTGGGCCCCTTTGTGGCCATTTCCAACAGACTGAGCCCCGAAACTTGCTCCCTAGTCTCTGGTTTTCGGGCTGAGGTTCTGGGGGCCAACTTTGCTTCTTTTCCTTAGTCACCAGAAGGCTTGTCCAGCCAGGTAGGTGCGCAGTGGCGGCATGCAGGTGTGACACGCGGCTGGGCACAGCCTCCCACTCAGGACGTGTCAGCATGGCCAGGGCCACCAGACCACCGGGTGGGGGGCTGTGTCTCACCAGGCCAGCACACTCCTGCTTGAGTCCGTGGGGGTGGGGGCTGGGGCTATGACCAGGTCGCCAGGCCTGCTGCTCCCAAGAGCAAGGCCCTCCCTCTGTCACCTGTGCACCTGGGAGCCCGGGGGCCTGTCGGGGTGAACCACACCCCTCTCCCTGCTGCTATTCTGGAGAGTCTGCCTCTGCCCGGGCCTCTCCCACCTGCTCTCCCACCTCCCTTTTCTCAGCAAAGTCTCTCTCTCTCTCTTAGGAAATAATCCCCGTTAATCTGTCTCTCTCTCCTTTTTGCTCTTTCTCTCCTCTTCGTCACCTGCCTCTCTTCCCTGCCTCTCCTTCCTCCTCACCTCTCTTCCCACCTTCCCTCAGAGGAGGATGAGGGGAAGGTGGTGACCAAGCTTTCCAAAGGTAAGTGTGGCATCGCTGTGTGCCTGGGGCTGGGAATGGCTTTTCACTCCAAGTTTGCTCTGCCTGGCTTAGGGGGGCAGCTCTCGTCTCTGATCAGGTCTCATGTGCCTGGGCACATAGCACACCCCCTCCCCAGGACCCATCCCCTGGGGATCAGCTGTCACTCCAGATGCTCACAGCCTCCGGGCACGGGTCCAGGTGAGGTCTGTGTCCAGGCGCTAGCATGGTGCCATCTTGCTGACAAAATACCCATCCCCTGGCAGCCTTTCGGCCAGCCTCCCTGGGATGCAGCAAGCCCCACCAGAGAGGGGGGATTATCATCCCATTTCCTGGGTGTGCCCCACATTTATAGCTCAGAGCATGGTTTCTCAGCCTTGGCACTGCCGCCATCTGGGGCCAGACAGTTCTTAATTGTAAGGCATTGTAGGAGGTTTCTCAGCATCCCTGGCCTTTCCTGTTACTATGAGCCAGTAGACACCCCCCCCCACACACACACACTCATGACAATCAAAATGTCTCCAACGTAGCAAATGCCTGAGGGGATAATTGCTCCTGGTCCAGAGCCACTGTCTTAGGGCCACCAGTTGCCCTCTTGAAGCCTTTGCCTGGTTCACGTCAATGTAGACGATAGGACCCTGTCTTTGTGGGATCTGGGGTGCCTTTGGGGACGTTGGAAAGTCTACGGCCCCCTCCCATTGGTGGGACCCCCACCACACACAGGGAGACATGTCAGAATACCCATGCATAGAATTGTGTCATTTCAAAGAATTAGCACAAAAAAAACTAATGGAAGAAAAAGTGTTAAGCATGCCTGTCTCCTGGCTTAACCTCTGATTAGATGAACTCCGCATCACACACGGGGAGGCAGAGAGGGAGCATAATCTGGTTGAAGGCCTTTGGTTTATCAGGAGAAGAATTCAAATGATTACCCAGAGCAGTAGGTGAGATGAGGGGTGCTGGCCTGGGGAGCCTCGGCATCCGTGTCCCCATCTTCACCCAAGGGGCTTGGACGAAGTGAGCACGGAGTGCCTTTCAGCTCTGTGTTGGATGTTCTGACTTCCCACCTGGGCCCTGGTTCTCTGTGGCCTGGTTTCTTTAAAGACTCTGGTTTCTTAGGCGCACTTTCCACTTTCCTTTGTGTTCACTGCCTTGATTTTCTGTCCCCTAAGTGGGCATGGGCTGTGCCCCCCTGAATCTGCTATCACCCATATGAGATAGCTAGAGTTTCCCATAAGGCTTTGCCCACTCCTAGCCAGCCAGAGTTGGGGCAGCCACGCCAGCCTGCCTGTGGGGTGCAGATCAAGGCAGCCCCCCAGCAGCAAATCCCAGAGTGGGGTGAGCATGCCCCTGGCTGCTGCCCCCCATCCAAGCCAGCCTTTTACCTGGGGAGAGGACTCCCCCGGGTTGCAGGCTGACTGCTGGTTCCTGACAGGAGTCTAGAATCAGCCAGAGCCCAGGGCCCAGGGCCAGTGTGCTGTGTTTCAGGTGCCCCCACCACGCAGGAGGCTCTCAGCTCTCCTCGTGGTTGCTGATCTCCACAGACTGGTGGGACCTCAAACACTCTCCAGTGGGAAGGTCTGAGGGTGACAGGCCCCGGCTGTGTGTTTCCCACTTTGGGTGACATTTCAGAGGAGTGACCATCAATAGAACAGAACTGACACTGGTCCCTTGGGCCTTAGGTGTGAATCTCAATTACATATTGAGCTAAGTACTCCTAAGGGAAGGGATACAGGCCCCCGGGCCCTCTGACCCTCCTCCATCTGACCTGGAGTTCTCAGAGGAAGGGTCTCAGGCGTCACCTCTGCCACACCCATCATTTTCATCACGGTGGAGCTGAGGTCCATGGTATGGGGTGACTGTGGCCCATCTGCCCAAAGTCCCAGTTAAGAGGCAGCAGGGCTGAGAATGGACTCACTGGTCTCCTCTCTCCTAGTCAAGTGGCTGTTTCAAAGCTCTCCTTCTGCCTCCAGGCGCTGTGCCCTGAGATTCCAGCGTGGGGGTCAGAATTGCTGTTGTGGCCTGGGGGGCAGGTGGGCGTGGGGGCCAGGGGCAAGGCTGTGGGAAGCCAGTCCCATTTATCCTGACTCATGCATCACCTCCCAGGGTCAGACTAAAGCACATTCTTTGTGGAGCCTCTGAAGTGCTGCTTCATTTCCTTACTGATACTTTGATGGGAAATTCAGAAAAAGATGTCTGTGAGGAAAAATAATCAGAGGCAGACTCATTCAGCCAGGGGAAAGAAAGACTTAGGGGAGTCTGCTCATTTCATGGTACAATGCTAAATGCTTTCCATTCATTCGTTCTATCATTCGTCGATTCATGTATGCATTCAGTAAATATTTTATGTGCCTACTGTGTGCCAGTCACTCTGGGGATATAGTGACAAGCAGTACTGTGGTTCCTAATCTCATGGAGTAAATGCAGGAACAGGCGCCAGAATGAAATTATCCCTGAAAATGACATACTGAGACAAGTGCTCCAAAAGGGAAGGGATGCAGTTTTATGATACCCTGGCTGAAGAAGTAAAATGCAAGGGTGAGTGTCATTAACTCTTTGATGCTGGGATGGGAGAAGAACATTCCATATAGAGGTAAAGAGCATGTGCAAAGGTCCTGGGGTGGGAAGATCAGAGTTTTTTTTTTTTTTTTCCTCCAGGAACTGCCAAGTCCAAGAAGTGAGAGCAAGGGGGAGCTGGAGTCTGGGGCAAGGGGGAGTATGGCGCAGATTGAGGGTCAGTAGGCAGGGGTGGGACCACGTGGGGTCCCTGTCACATCATCTTGTTTAATAATCACAGAGCACTGAGAAGGGGGTAGGAACCCCAGTTTGCTGATCAGGAGGATGGCTGAGAGCCGATGCCTGATCAGCAGGTGGAGGCTGCCCCTTTCCGTGTGATTACATGGGGCTGCACCTCTAAACATAAGCAGTGTCTCTACTGGGCACGGGGACTGGGGACTCCTCTCCATGAAGGAAGGAGAGGAAGAGAGCCTGAAGCAGTAGACACTTGAGGTCAACATCAAGGATGTTGTCACAGTGGTCAAACAGGGAAAGAAACTGCTGAAACTTCTTCCCGGAGGCACGACAACGGGGAGCATTCAGCTTAGGTTCTCCCCAGATGATTAGATGGGGGCAAATCTGGCGCAAGGGAAAACAGTGGACTAGAACTGGCCCCTCTGGGGATCCTTCCTTTTCTCAGATCTTGGTGGCAGGTGTACTGTGGCTTCTGGGTATTTCAGGGCAGTGCTGTACAATGCAGATTATTTATTTTTGCTTTTTTTAAAGGGCTGCACACGAGGCACGTGGAAGTTCCCAGGCTAGGGGTTGAACTGGAGCTGCTGACTTATGCCACAGCCACAGCAGTGCCAGATCCGAGCCGCATCTTCGACCTACACCACAGCTCATGGCAATGCCGGATCCCTAACCTACTGAGCGAGGCCAGGTATCGAACTCACATCCTCATGGATACTAGTCGGATCTGTTTCCACTGTGCCACAATGGGAACTCCCAACACAGATTTATTGAGCACCCACTCTGTGCCAGGTCCTGTGCTGGGCATGAGGGCATACAGATGAGTGAGACAGCCTGGTAAGGACATATCTCAGCATAAGTGTTGAGCAGGGTGGGAAGAATAGAATGTGACAGGATCTCGGAGAAGGGCTGCATGACCCAGTCTCCAAGTTTGAAATTCTAACTTTTGAGCTCCTGGATTGAGACACAGGGATTTTACTTCTTTCCTCTTCCCTACCCATGTCTTCCTTTGACTTGGAGTGGGCAGGCAGGCCCTTTCTCTCCAGGCAAAAACCTGTGCTGGGAGGAAAATGCACTTCTGGATATGGATGAAACGCTGATGGGGGGCCCCAGTCACTGATGGGGCCAAGACCCCCTCTCAGTCTCAAGTCCAGCTGCTCTCAGCCTCCAGCGGCCACTTGGAATGGGTTTGGGCTCCTGGAATGTTTGACATGAAGCACCCTCCCTGGCCCCACCTCTCCTGCCCTTCCCAGTTCCTGCTGCCTCGGGTGCAGCTGCTCCAGGATTGGCGGAGAGGAGGAAAACAGCAGGAGAGAGGGCAGAGGGAGGCAGGCACAGGCACGGCTCGGGCACAGGCGGGTGACAGTGGGGCTGCTTAAAAATTGGCTTTGGAATTACCAAGAAAGGATTAGAAGGGGCTTTCCCGTTTTTCATCACTTGGTTCTGGCTGGGCAGGTGGGTATTTTCATTCCCGTTTTACAGATGAAGAAACTGAGTCCCAGAAAGGTTCAGCAGTCAGTCCCCTGGAGTAAGTGAAAGAGAGAGGAGTGCATAGGTTGTATGTTGTACTGATGTGGGGAGGAGAGAGGGATGGCAGGAGTAGATAGGAAAAGGGCGCATTTTTTTTTTTTTTCTTTTTACAGCCACACCTGTGGCATATGGAAGTTCCCACACTGGGGGTCGAATCGGAGCTGCAACTGCCAGCCAACACGGCAGCCACAGCCACAGCAACACCAGATCCGCTCTGCATCTGCAATCTACGCTGCAGCTCGTGGCAAAGCCAGATCCTTAATCTACTGAGCGGGGCCAGGGATTGAACCTGCATCCTCAGGGATACTAGTAGGTTCTTAACCTACTGAGTCACAGTGGAAGCTCTAAGGGGACATTTTCAATATGGAAACCTGAGTCTGAAAACTTGGGGAAACATTTTTTTGACCCCCTAAAGTTGGTTTTGAACAGTTCTGGAGGTGGACTCATATCTTCCCATATCTTGTTCTGGGTTCAGGAGGGGCAGAGACAAGGCCTCTCCCCTCTGATTTGCGCAGGAAGGGGTGGCAGGCCAGCCCACAAAGGGAGGGGGTAGAGGTGGACAAAGGTGAGGGCAGGGCCAGGCGGGCGGGTTCTGAAATCCACAGGCTGCCAGCCCCAGAGCAAAGCCCTTAGGCTGGGTGGCTCCCTGTACTCCCAGGGCTGTTGACTGCCATCTTGGTGGGAACCTGGTACTTCTGCCTGGGTAAGTTGGTCCTGTCCCCAAGTGCAGCCGCTGAAGCCTCCTCTGAGGCTTAGGATCTGATGGGGGTGGGAACGGGGCTGATGAGGCCGATGCCTTAATGTGTTGATGCTAGAGCCACCGCAGGATTTCTAACTTCTCCAGCTTCCTGATGTCCTGTCCCATCCATGTTCTGGGCAGACTATACTCAGGTTCCTGGCCTTGTGCTCAGGCCACTGCACTTGGGCCAGAAGGCGTGAGAGGGGCTTCAGCCTTGAATAATGGCAAACAGAGCTGATGGGAGTTAGTATCTGTGGTCCCAGGCTTGGCTCTGCCCTGACTACGGCCAGGGTGGCGTGGCCCGTCTGACCTCGGGTTTCTGCTCATAAAAGCGGCACGTGTACTTTTGTTCACGTGGGCTGGGTGCTTACCCAGGAATGGAGTTGGTATCTAAGTTGTGAGTTGCTCACCCACTGTGTGGGTCTGGTACTGGCAGGAAACAGATGGTTCATTTCAGTGGGGCAACTGAGGAGAGTTTAATGGACTCCTTGGAAAGTCTGGGCAAACTGGCACAGGCTGGTAAAGCGCCCCTGGCAGGAAGAAGATGCTACCTGCATGCCAGGCCTGCAGGAACCAGGAGGGGCTGGAGGAGGGGGCCCCCAACAGAAGCCAGGGTCTTGGATGGAGGGCTGCAGCCCTGGCATGTTGACCTTCTCTTGCCCTCCCTCCCTCCTTCCCTCTCACCCCCTGCTGGTTCCCCCTGCCAGCCAGCGGCTGGTCAAAGTCAAAGCCATCTGGAGCCGTGAGCCCGGGGGTCCAGGGGACGCAGTCAGTAAATGCTGGGCTGCTGGGCCACGGAGCAGAGGGACATCAGCCGGTGGGAGAAGGGCACAGACTTCAGGTGTCCACCTGTGTTTTAGTTTGAACTTTAGGGGTCAGCAGAAATTCAAGGGGAGGAGAAAAATAAATGTGTGCCTTAGGACTTAGTCATTGGGCAGCTCTGTCTGGGTGGCCTGAAGAGTAAACTAGCATCTGCTAGTTTGTGGGACAGACACTTACAGAGGACTTGCTGTGTGCCAGCTGCTGTGAACACAGATCGACAAGGAACCCCAGTGGGGCCAGGGAGCAGGTGGACCCCCTTGCCATCTCTGGGTGGCAGAGAAGGGTGCCGAGTGCCGTGGGCACCCAGGTAAAGCCGAGAGAACCTGGAGGGGTCCAGGAAGAGTTTTCAGAGAGTGACCCCAGGCAGTGAGGGGTGGGCAGGGGTGTGGGGGTGGGCTCTGGCCTTGGGTCTCAATTGCTATTTTTGTGGGAGTGAGGCCCTGTCTGATGGTCCCTTCTGTTAAACTGGGTTACCCCAGGGCATAGAGTGCACTCCCCACCCCCTGCCACCACCAAGGCTAAAGACCCTGAAACTCTCAGCTCCCCATTTTTCAGCTGGCCACATGTGCAGGGCCAAAGAGCAGGCTCTGGGCCACACCACCTAGGTTCCCAGGCCTACTCTGCCATGTGCTTCTATGTGATCTCAGCAAGAGACATTCTCCAAATCCTACTTTCCTCCTAGAGTTTTTTTTTGCTATTTTTACCATTACTAATAGCCCCATGGAGCTGGGTCTTCTCTGGCTGATGGGCTGGAGTTCTGGGGAGCAGCCAGCTCTGGGTGTGCCCTGAGGCTGTGGCCCCTCTCTAGGTCCCCCAGAGCCAGCACTGAGAGTCCGGAGATGGTAGCCATGGCTACCGATGGGCTGTGTGTTTTGAGACAAATTGCTCCACCTCTCTGGGCTGAGGAGACAGGTTATATCAGGAGCCAGCAAACAGGGCCGCATCCAGCCCGCTGCCTATTTTTGTAAGGAAAATTTTATTGCAGCAGCCTTGCTCAATGCTTTATGTACTGTCTGTGGCTGCTTTTGTGATACAACAGCCGAACTGAGTAGTCGTGAGAGATTGGCCCTCTAAGTCAGTCTTAGAGCCAGTCTCTCTCTCTCTTTTTTTTTTTTTTTTTTTTCAAAAAAGCGTGCTGCCCTGGGTCAGGGGGCCTCTGCAACATCTCCTGCTCCAGTGGGGCCTCAGGCTTGGGGGGCATGAAATCATTGCCTTTAAGTGGATGTGCCTTGGGGCTTCTATGAGGTGGGTGGGTGGCCTAGCCTGGTTGGCGGAGGTTTTTGAGGAGGCCTTATTGGCCTCCGCCTACATGGACTCCATCATTGGGTGCTGTGGTGGCGGGTTCCATGCCACCCCGTGCTCAGGCCCACATCTGTCCCTTTGCAGACATCTTGCCCCAGGCTTAGCCACAGTGGCTGCTGTTGGTTAAGGGGAACTCTGCATGGAAACTGAAAGACACATTGGAAGCTTCTGGCTGGAGTTGTACGCAGACCCCTGGCTGCAGGCCTCCTCTGTGAAGGGTCCTGCTCTGAAGGACAGTCCTCTCTCAGTGTCCAGAGGCGTCTGGGCCTGGATGCAGAATGTCAGGCCTGGAAGTCACCTCAGACACCAGGGCCCGTGACAGGCCTCTAACACCCTGGTGATTAGGCTCCATCCAAAGCCAGGTTTTCTTTGGGCTGAGGGGTGGGGGCTGCTCTCTGACCCAGTGGTTGGCACAGTCCTGGCAGCAAAAGCCCTGGGGCTGCACCCCCACCCCCCAGGGCTGCACAGACTCGGTGGTTCTTCCGTTTCTCAGGCTGCTTTCAGCGGATGCCCTCATTGTGGGCAGAGGATGGGTGTGTGTGCTCAGATCACATCCCTCCCGGGACGTCCTCAGGGATGGTGCCAGGTTGGGAGGTGACAGGAACGTCATCGATCCCTGATCCTGTCCCTGGGGAAGCCAAGAGTTCCCTGCTGCTTCTTCCTGGTTGATAGCGAGTTAGTTGGGGGGCTGGCATCAGAGACCAGGGGAGCGGGGATGGCCCAGAGAAAAGCTGGGTCCTGGCTCTGCCTGCAGCCACTTCAGTCTCGGGCATCAGTGTCCCCATCTGCAGAATGACCTTTCTGGCACGCCCTCCTCCCCCTGCCCTCTGCCCCAGGCCATTCTGAGCACCAAGCAGGATAATGATGTCAGTCCCGGGAGGAATGCTAAGTGTGTCGAGCAAGGTGGGTGGGTGTGTCCTGGCACGTGGGGGCTGGGCGTGACTCACCCACACAGGCCTGTTGCTGGGCCAGTGAGTCTGTTAATGGATTCAGAGTGTGTGTGTGGGCGGGGGAGCCAGTGTGAACCCCGGCGCTGTCTGGAGGTACAGGGTCAGGCTGGAGCTCAGGGGTCTACGAAGAGCCCAGACTCCAGCAGTGCCTGGGAAGCCTAGAAGGGCCTGGGGGCTTGGGTAGGAGGGTCAAGGAAGAAAAGGAGCAGCTAGAGGGGATGCCGGTGCTGGACGGGCATCCTGGCTCTGGGAGGGAGGATTCTGTGATGGTTGTGTTCTGGGCTCTGTTTCTGAAGCTTCTCAGAACAGGGTCCTGGTGAAAGCTTCCATGAGGGCTCTTGCAGCTTCTCCAAGATGCAGGGAAGAGGGTGGGCAGGGCTGGAAGGAGCCCCAGAGAAGGCTCTTCGCGTGCTTGGCTGTCCTTTGGGGGCTGTCCCCATAGGCCCTGGAGAGGCGGGTTCCTTGGAGGCCAGGTGGGGTCCACACTGCAGCAGCACGCATCCAGGCTCAGTCCCTGTTCTCTCGCCCCTTCCAGAGCCCCGGAGCTATGTCGAGTCGGTGGTGCGGACGGCAGTGGCTGGGCCCCGGACTCAGGACGCCGAGCCCAAGAGCTTTAGTGCCCCAGCTGCCCAGGCCTATGGCCACGAGACACCCCTGAGGAACGGGACCCTGGGAGGCTCCTTTGTCTCCCCCAGCCCCCTGTCCACCAGCAGCCCCATCCTCAGTGCTGACGGGTAAGTGGGGAGGAAGATCCAGGCTTGGGGCAGCACCAGTGAGGCTCTCCTGGGGCAGTCCCAGGAAGTGGACGGGCAGAAGTCACATCCAGGTTTCTGCCCCCTGGGAAGCCAGCTCATCAGGGTGCATGGAGAGAGTGTCCCCTGAATGCCAAGTCCCCGGGGGAGAGGACGAAAGTGGACAAAGTGTAGTCTTTCCCCTCCCCTGAGTTTAAAACCAAGCAAGAGTAATTATTGTATGGTGAGGGCTTCCTGTGTGCCAGCCCTTTTGCTCAATGCTTTCTCTTCACTCCTGGCAGCAATCCTGTGAGGTAAGTGCTGTAATATTCCCACTTCTCAGAAGAGGAAACTGAGGCACAGAGAGAGGAAGTAGTTTGTTCGAGGTCTTGCAGCTAAACAGTAGCGGAAATAAGATTCAGACCAAAGTTGTCTGGCTCTGGAGCCCACGCCTCTATCTTTCCAGACCTGCGTCACAGTGCCTGCCTGTCACAGAGTGACAGTCAGATGTGATCAAAGCGGATGTATAAGCGAAGAGCTGGGAGCTGAGAGCAAGAGGCCGTTATTTCTGGCTCGGGATGCAGAGAGGATCTCTGGGGGCTGGAAGTATTTGCGCTGAGCCCAGAAGGATGGTAGGGGTTGAAAGGTGAAGAGGGAGAGAGAGGACCTTCCAGAAGGACAGCACAGCTAGGACAGCTCGGGGTGGAGGTGTTGGGATGGGGATTGAGGGGTCGCAGCAGCTGCAGATGAGGGAGTCACTGTAGGGTTGGAGGAGGGATGTCTTGGTGGATGGGGTTCCGAGGGGTTCAGACGGAGGAAAGCCCACAATTTCCCAGAAAGGGAGGCCACCGTGTTTGGGGGTGCAGTGAGAAGCTGCCTGCCTGGCAGGTGGAGTGGAGGCTTGAGGATGGGGAGACAGGAAGACAGCATAGCAGAGTGGCCTTGAGATCAGGCCAGTTAGGGCCAAGCGTGCCAGGCAGGGGAGGAGGCCCCAGCCAGCCCGCCCTGGCCGAAACTGGCCCCCAGAATGGGGGACCACCTCATCATTCCTTCATGTCTGCTCCCCTTCCCAGCCTGGGCCCCCCTGGGACCCAGAAGCTATGCAGCCACCTCTTTACACTGTCACAGGCAGGGGTGGGCGGAGCTTGCTGTGTACCTGTGCTGGCCCAGGGCAGCGGGCCTCCTCCCAGGTCAGGGCGGGCGAGGTTGGGAGCAGAAGCAGTTTTCTTCTGGAGTCAAAGAATTCTGAAACTTCAGGCCATGCATGCACCCCCAGTCTCCCTGGCTGACGCCCTGGCCCCCTAGACGGCTCCATTTTTTGGAAGGTCTGCCTCTGGGCAGAAGCTCCATTCTTCTTGGAAAGGAAAGGAAAAGAGATTTTCCACACCTGTCCAGCCGCCATTGCTGATGTGCGGGGAGTCCTGATTTTTTAAGTTTTCACTGTTTCTCACTCAAATTCCTCCTGCTATAGGACTCAGGAAGCTACCTTCTCCTTCAGGATTAATCATCTGCAACTCTGTTTCTGTGTCCCCAGGGCCCCCTGCTCGGCCTGACACCCCCTCCCATTCCTCAGAACCCAGGCAGTTCTGTACAGAAGTGGTGCTCCACTCTGGCTCCGTTTAAGATGCAATAGATTTTGTCCTGGCCTGGCCTCTGACCTCTCTGCCCCTGACTCTTGCCTGGCCCACCCGCCTCACATCACCCAGGGGACCTGAGCTATCCGACCCGGCCCAGCCTCCAGACTCCTTCCAGACTGCAGCTCCAGGCTTTGGTCCATTGTTTTATGTAAGGCCTTCCCCACGCCAGAGGCCCCTGGTGTAGAGCCTGCCTGCTACCGCCCTGCAGCTGCTGCTTATGTGAGGTCCCTGCCAACCTTCATCTCTCCCGCCATGTCATCGAGGGATAGAAGTTTGGGTCTGGAAGGAATCAGAGTGATCTAACTCATCTCCCTTGCTTTCCACATGGGAAAATGTTAACAAGCAGAATTTTGGTTTCCTGAGTCCCAGGCCATTGCCTGTACCGCTGCACAGACTTGGTCTTAACTTCAGAGGAGAAGCTTTGACTGCAGCTATTCCCCAGGCGCAGTGCCCTCTGAACTGAATTTTATCAGTCTTAGAATTGAAAGCGACCTCTGAGCTCATCTAATCCAATCTCCCAGTGGAGGAAATTTCCTCCACAGCATTCAGGTCAAGAGATTGGTCAGCCTCTGCTTAAATGCTCCTAATGATGGGAGTCTCATTACCACTTAAGGCAGTCTGCTCCATCAGAGTGGCCAGATCCAATGGCTAGGAAGCAGACCTTATAACGACCTGAAATCTCCTGTGAGACATCTGCATCTTGGCTTTTTTTTTGGAGCTACCCAGGAATGGCACCCAATTACAGCACTCTTAGTGTTTAAAGATGCTGATAGCAGACCTTGGGAAATTGCCCCAAGGCGGGGATACTTACATTAGGATCAGGATTCAGGCAGTTTGACCCTCTCTATAGTGTTCAGTTTCTGTGATGCTGGAGGGCACAACAGGAGAGCCACCTTCAGTTTTGATAGAGACCTTGCTCTGACTTGTGGTTGAGGAGTCAGGGTGGTGCATGGGGATACCTGGGCTTTGGAACCAGACACGGCAGAGTTGAAATCCTGATCTTATTTTTTTTTTAAGTTATTTATTTACTTTTGCTTTTTAGGGCCACACCTGCGACATATGGAGGTTCCCGGGCTAGGGTTCGAATTGGAGCTGAAGCTGCTGGCCTACACCACAGCCACAGCAACGCAGTATCTGAGCTGCATCTGCAACCTACACCACAGCTCACGGCAACGCTGGATCCTTAACCCACTGAGCAAGGCCAGGGGTCCAACGTGCGTCCTCATGGATGCTAGTCAGATTCATGACCTCTCCTAAATTTTATTGTTTATTAAAGTATAGTTGATTTATAATGTGGTACCAATTTCTGCTGTACAGCGAAGTGACTCCGTCATAAAGATATATATCTCTGTGTGTATATATGTGTATATATATATACATTCTTACATGTTATGTATACATGTTCTTTTAAAAAATATTATCTTCTATCATAGTCTATCCCAGGAGATTGATAGAGTTCCCTGTGCTGTATAGTGGGACCTCATTGCTTATCCATTCTAAATGTAATAGTTTGCATCCACTAACCCCAAACTCCCAGTCCATGCCACTCCCTCCCCCTCCCCCTTAGCAGTCACAGGTCTGTTCTCTTGGTCTGTGACTCTGTTTCTGTTTTGTAGATAGGTTCATTGAAATCCTGGTCTTTTGTGAGCTGCATGGTTGTGAGCCTATTGCTTAACCTCTCTGAGCCTCGGTTTTGTCTTCTGATGGTTCCCTAGGGTGACCTATGAAAGCCCTGACCTTCCTGTGCATGTGAGGGGAGCTTTAATTATCATTAAGAGTGGTTGGAGGGAGGGCCGAGGGTTTGCTAACTGCCATCTGCTGACATCTCGACCCACCCCGTCTCTTTCTAGCACTTCAGTGGGGAGTTTCCCGTCAGGGGAGAACGGCGACCCAGGCCCTCGGACACCCACCCAGCCTTTGCTGGATTCTGGCTTCCGCGCCACCGGCAGCTTGGGCCAGCCCAGCCCTTCAGCTCAGAGAAGCTACCAGAGCTCTTCTCCGATCCCAGCTGCAGGCAGCAGCTACCACAGCCCTGACTACGCACTTCAGCAGTTTGGCTCCCCAGAAAGCCAGGCCCGGTCCCAGTTCAGTGTGGCGGGTGTCCACGCGGTGCCTGGGAGTCCTCAGGCCCGGCACAGGACAGTGGGCACCAACACTCCCCCGAGTCCTGGCTTTGGCCGCCGGGCCGTGAACCCTAGCATGGCTGCCCCTAGCAGCCCCAGTTTGAGCCACCGCCAGGTGATGGGTCCACCGGGACCAGGTTTCCATGGTAACGCAGTCTCTAGCCCCCAGAGCAGTGCAGCGACCACTCCGGGAAGCCCCAGCCTGGGCCGACACCCTGGGGCCCACCAGGTGTCAAGCCTCCATGGCAATGTGGCCACCACTCCAGGGAGCCCCAGCCTGGGCCGGCACCCTGGGGCCCACCAAGGCAACCTGGCCTCCAGTCTCCATGGCAACGCCATCCCCAGCCCCGGAAGCCCCAGCCTGGGCCGTCACTTGGGGGGGTCTGGATCTGTGGTTCCCGGCAGCCCCAGCTTGGACCGGCATGTGGCCTATGGTGGCTACTCCACCCCTGAGGACCGGAGACCCACGCTGTCCCGGCAGAGCAGCGCCTCGGGCTACCAGGCTCCTTCCACACCTTCCTTCCCTGTGTCCCCTGCCTACTACCCGGGCCTGAGCAGCCCCGCCACCTCCCCCTCACCGGATTCAGCAGCCTTCCGACAAGGGAGCCCCACGCCAGCCTTGCCGGAGAAGCGGAGGATGTCCATGGGAGACCGAGCGGGCAGCCTCCCCAACTACGCCACCGTCAATGGGAAGGTGTCCTCCTCGCCTGTCCCCAGTGGCATGTCCAGTCCCAGCGGGGGCAGCACCGTCTCCTTCTCCCACACTCTGCCCGACTTCTCCAAGTGCTCCATGCCAGGTGTGCCATCTCTCCTGCTGGCAGATAAGCCCACCCATTGGGTACCAGTCTGGATCTCTGTTCTGACATTTCCTTGGCAGACTGATTTCTGGGCCTCAGTTTCCTTATCTGTATAGCCGGCAGTTGGAGCATCCTCAGAGTAGATGTGCCATGGTCATGGCAGCTCTGGGGGCGGTGACGAGGATGTGGATGCAATAGTGCTGATGAGGGCATGACTGGTACAATTGCCATCACCATCACCGTAGCCACCACCACTTGTGGCGTGCCAGACTCTGAGCCAAGGACTGTCTCGTCAGCCCTCACGGCCACCTGGCAAACTGGGTATCATTACCCCCATTTTACACATGAGCAAACTGAGGCTTGGAGAGGCTCAGTCATTTGTCCAGGGTCCCACAGTTAATGAATGGTTTCTCATCCAGACCCTTATCGCCCTAAAACTTGAACTCTTAAGGCATGATTGGAATGGTCTTCTCCTATTTCTATAAATTGAGGGTTACCGTGGTTTAGCGTAACCTTGAATGTATGCCCTTCAAGCCTGGACCCCCATACCTTTTGCCCACTTACAGCACTGTTCCCACCTTTGGATCCCACCTCACTAATAATAGATCTGGCAGCCAGATGTGATGTGGGACAAAGCTGAGGGGTAGGCATTTTTCCTGGACTCGAGTTTCTCCCAACCCAGCTTCTCGGAAGCCCACTTGGGTTTGCACACTGAATTCTGCACTCATCACCAGAACTGGGTCTTTTTTTGCTTCCATTCAGAGGGCTTGTGATCTAAACAAAAAGGTCAACGCTTCATCTGATCTGCAGCTTCTCAGCCAGACCTTGAACCTTACTCTGTGCAGAGTGGCCTTGGAGCCTGGGGGCCCTTGAGGGAGATGCTGAATGTTGCAGGCAGCCCCGCCTCCCAGACCCTCCGTGTGTCCTGCCCTCCCAGGTCCTGCCCTGAGCCTGCCATGCAGGGGCACCTAGGGTGACTCTGCCCGCCCCTGCTTCCTGCTGCCCACCCGAGACATCTGGTTCCCAGCCGCAGCTTTTGGAGGCTGCAAAACTTCTAGGAGTTGGGACATTTCCTGTTTCCCACCATCTTCCCTGCTTAAAATAGCCATGGGAGTCAACACAGGAAGGCACATGGGGCGGCAGCCGCCTCTGACAGCTCATGAGACAGGGCCCGGCAGCCGAGGGGCCTGGGGCTTGGGAGCAGAGAGCGGCGGCTTGCACGGTTGGAAGGCCCCGCTGCCTTGTCCAGAGGCCCTTCTCGGTGCACAGCTGCTGGGAAAAGGAGCTGACCTAGCCTCTCACTGTCCTCCAGAGACAGATCCCAGATGCCTAGCAGAGTGTAAATAAGTTGAAATTGACTAAGCACTGGACTCACAGCCTAACCAGCTCCCTGGTCTGTGCCCTGAAATTTATAGCATCATGAGCCCAGGCTCCTCTGCTCCAGCCTCTCTGCAGAAGGGAGCGAAAATGTGCAGATTTGGAATATATCTTGTTACCTCTTCTCCATCCTTCCTTTTCTTTTCTGTTGTGCCAAAAGATGAAGGAAGAAGTTAGAGAATGAGGACCATAAGTCCTAGTACTCAGCCAGGAAGATACGGTGTCACTGGTACTGCACTGGCTGCTGTGCCTTCTTACCTGGAAGGTCTTCCAACAAGCTTTTCTGAGGACCATCTGTGTGGCTTGGGCAAGTCGCTCGCCCTCTCTGAACCCCACATTCCTCACCTGTAAACTGAAGTGGTGGGATAAGATGCCGTCCGAACTCCAGAACCTAACGTTCTGTGAAAGCACCCCTCGTCTGCAAAGGGCCTGGGCACAGGGGTCTCCGCCAGAGAAGTGGGGTATGTGGCCTCTTAATTCCAGGCCAACCCTTTCCCTCACTGTCCCAGGCAGGGCAGAGCGATCTTTTTGCTCTCCATGAGGCAGAAGCCAGGCTTTCTGTATGGGGAGTGAGGAGGGAGTGGGAAGAATGGGACAGAAATGCATCTTTCTGCCCCCATCTTCAAGGTCATCCTGATAAAGCCGGGAAATCAAGCCCATGGAGAGAGGGAGAAAGTGGGAGAGAAGCTTCTGGCTCCCTTGTCTCAATTCTTCAACTCAGTTCTGTAAATTTTCCGTTCTAGAAGCTTCTATTGTAACCACATCACGGTTGAACCTTTCCTCTGCCTCATTTCTTTCCTCATTCCTCACAGGTGTGCTTCCCAAGTACACTCCTCAGTAAACACCCTGCAGGCAAATCTTAAGGCTTCATAATCTTTTCCCTGTTGAACTTGATCTATGACGGTTGACAACAGAAGTGGTCCTAGAAAGACTGCGAAATGAGATTTTGGGGTTTGATTACCTATCAGCATTTGTGAGGTTTAAGGAAAATAGTGATTACAGGGACGATGATAGTGGATGACTGTTGCTGGGGCCACTGATGCAGTAGAGAAGGATGCTCAAAGGTTTCCTCTTCCTCTGCTAGAGGAAGGGGGAGGCAGGGTGGAGTAGGGCTCTCACTGGTTTGGTGAGAACACTGTTCAGACTCTTCTCACGAAGGCTTGACACTATCTCACCACAGTTGTCAGAAGACAAGGAGAGGATGAGAAAGCTGCTTGAGACCGATCCCAGCAGTGCTCTGATGGTGTGTGAGCAGACTTGTGTGTTTATTTCCTAGGTCAGCCGTAACACAGTACCACACACTTGGTGGCCTGAGACAGCAGGAATTTATTCTCTCGTAGTAGCTGAGGCTGGAAGTTCAAAATCAGTCCTGTTAGCAGGACTGGTTCCTTCTGGAGCCTCCAGGGGAGAATCTTTTGCAGCCTTTTCCTTAGCTTCGTGTGGTCGCTGGCAGTCTTGGGATCCCTTTGCTTGTAGCTGCATCTCCCAGTCTCTGCTTCCACCTTCACATGCGTCTGTCCCCGGGCGTCTCCCTGTCCCTTTCCCTCTTCCTGTAAGGACACCAGTCGGATTGGGATCTGCTCTAATCTAGCATGACCGCATCTTAACTTGGTTACATCTGCAAAGACTCTACATCCAAATAAGTTTCTGTTCACAGGAACCAGGGCTTGAACCTCAACGGACTCTTTTGGAGGACAATTCAACTATAACCCTTTCCTTTCCTCTCCTCCTCCTGCAGACAACAGCCCTGAGACCCGGGCGAAGGTGAAGTTTGTCCAGGACACTTCCAAGTATTGGTACAAGCCTGAGATCTCCAGGGAGCAGGGTGAGTGCTGGGTGGTGCTGAAGGGCCTGGGTCCATCTGAGCTCACAGCTGGCTACTGTCCACCAGGGCTTCCCAGGGCAAGGGACGCAAGCAGACTCATTCTTCTTGGCAGGAGGTGATGGTCACAGAGGGGCTGGGACCAAGGTTAGGCAATAAGAGGCACCTTAATTTTACCGGAGGAGTAGAGGCAGTGGTTGGTTGTAGCCCTTTCCTTAAAAGCATCAAAGTCTTGGTTTTCTAGGACAAAGTAAAAGGCTGGCCAAGACAGTGTGAAACCTTAGCTTTCTATCTGCATGATGTGGGAGACTTTTGCACCTTTTTCAGAAAAAAAGCAAAGTTGGGATGTGTCGGGGTGGAGACGAGAGGCCCCAGCCCCTAAGGAAAGTCCCATGTGGATGTAGGGCGGGGGAACTCCTGGCCGAGGCAGGTCTGCGCTGCTGCCTGTTTTGGTGAATACGGTTTTATCAGAACAACCATATCTATTACTTTATGCACTGTCTGGGCTGCTTTGGTGCTGTGATGGCAGCGATGAGTAGTTGCAGCTGACGCTGCATGGCCTGCAAAGCCTGCAACACTCACTTTCTGGCTCTTGGCAGAAAAACTTTGCTGACTGTAGTGCGGGAGAGTGTTTACATTTTGACTTGAAGGAATCTCGTTTCACCTGGGAAAGAATGAGGTTTGTGGTCTGATGAGCCTTAGTGAAGCCAGTGCCTCAATGTCTCATGTCCTCTTCTCTCCACGCCACCCCTCCCCCCACCCCGATTCAGCCATCGCCCTTCTTAAGGACCAGGAGCCAGGGGCTTTCATCATCCGTGACAGTCACTCCTTCCGAGGAGCCTATGGGCTAGCCATGAAGGTGTCTTCACCCCCTCCGACTATCATGCAGCAGAATAAAAAAGGTAACACTGGCTTCTCCAGCAGGGCCTCAGGACTAGGCGGTCCCTAGAGTCTCTTTAGGCCCTGAGCTGCTGGACGCACCCGGGGCAGGGGCTGGGGTGCTGGACAGGTCTCTAATTCTCACGGGAGTTGGTCCCTACTGAGCAGACTCTTCAGAAGGGCGGGTCTTAAGCTTGGTGGTGACTGGGGTCAGAGACAGGGAAACAGGATGATTGGGAACTTGTGAGTGAGTTTCCTTGAGGGGTGGGCTAGCAGGGGTGGTCTCTCTGGCCATGGCTCTGGCCATGTTGTTGCTGTGACTGTGGCTCTGGCCATATTATTGCTGTGACTGTGGCTCTGGCCATGCTATCGTTGTGACTCTCTCTCCATCGAAGCCCTGCACAATGGAGGAGTTAGGAAGTGGTATTGGGTGAGGGAGGGGGGTGGACTCCATGAGGAGTGACTTGCCCGCATTTCTTCCTCTTCATCCCAGGGGACATGACCCATGAGCTCGTGAGGCATTTCCTGATAGAGACGGGCCCCAGAGGAGTCAAGCTCAAGGGCTGTCCCAACGAGCCAAACTTCGGTGAGCCATCCCCGCCTCTGTCCCCATGGTCTCGGTCTCAGGTCTGTCCTGGGTTCCCCACCTCGGCTTCTGCCCATCCCCCTTGTCACAGACGCAGCAGAGAACTGCACAGTGACTCCCTTCTTCCGGATGGTGGCTCCTTCACTCAGCCACGTTTCTTTTGGCATTTGTCCTCCCCTGGGGGAGACTTGTTATCATCATCACTGGAATAACAGCTATAACAGCTACTGCCTGTATGCACCACCTGCTGGGGGAAAGTCCTGGTCGGTGCCTTCTATCACTTCCAGGCTCCTGACAGTCCTGCATGGTGGGTGGCATCGTCCCATTTTACGCATGAGGAGACTGAGGTTCATAGGGGTCAGACTTACACAAGGACACACAGCTGATAAGTGACCGAGTGGGGATTTGAACCCCCGCCCCCCCGCGCCCTGTCCTTTGACACGTCGTCTGCTGCAGTTCGCTGAGAAGGGTCCCGGCCGCTGGGGGACTTAGGAGAGAGGCTGGGAGGCACTGTCCCTAAAGGAAAGGTGTGAAGAAACCCGAGGCTAGAGGGAGCCTTCAGGATCTTCTCCCTTGGATCTTGCTAACAAGACCTGCCTCTCTCCCTGCAGGATCCCTGTCCGCCCTGGTTTACCAGCACTCCATCATCCCCTTGGCTCTGCCCTGTAAGCTGGTCATTCCAAACCGAGGTAGGAACCTGAGACTCCTTGCCCTCCAAGCGCGCCCTTGTGTGGGCCTCCATCACGCCTCAGCCCAGCCAGCTGCACCAGAACACCGGCCAGGGTTGCAGGAAAAGGGTCATTTTGCTAATCTGGGAAAACTCAAAACCACTTTCCTCTTAATTTTTTCCAATAAAAAAGAAGGGGAAAGTTCATTTAAAAGCTTCATTTCAGAAACACACATAATTGACTTTCCAGATTGTTCTGGAAAATTCTCTGGAGGCTTTACGAATGCATCCTCGAATCCTCAGAATTAAGCCTCTCCCCGAGGGAGGCATTGGAAGCCACGGGGAGGACCCTGTCCTGAGGATGAGATGGGCATCAGTGAGCAGGGGGAGGGGAAGACAGGTGTAGGTCACCGGGCGTCCAGGTGTGGGAGGGTGGTCTGAGAGGAGAGAGCACATGCCAGGAACTTCTAGAGGAAGAGCAGGGAAGGAAAACAGGAAGCCTAAGACATCCCTGGAGTTTCTAGTGTGCCTGGCTGAGAGAGTGTTCCCTGACCAAGGGGCCAAGGAGCTGATGGGAAGAGTAAGCCCTCTCTCACTCGCAGGAAGTACGGATGGAGCCCAAGAGCCTTGGGACACATAGGGCGAGGCTTTGAGTGAGACACTGGGGCTGGCAAAGGAGAATTTAGTTTCTCTCAGAGAGGTGGTGCAGCCTCGGAGGGCGGCCAATAGACACCCCAGACTCTTCAATAGCACAGGCTTCCATGATGTAGCCCCGGGTACACAGGGCTCGCATGGGGGAGGGGAGTGTGCCTGGCCCTGAACTTGAGGTCTAGGAACTGGGAACTGGGATATCCCTTTTCCCCATGCTTTCTGTTCAATGAGAGTGTATTCAGGGGAGTTCCCACCGTGGCACAATGGGATTGGCAGCGTCTGTGCAGCACCAGGATGAGGGTTTCATCCCTGGCCGGGGCACAGTGGGTCAAAGGATCCAGTGCTGTTGCAGCTGCATGTAGGTTACAACTGTGGCTCAGATCTAACCCCTAGCCCAGGAACTCCATATGCCCCGGGGTGGCCAAAAAAAAAAAAAAAAAAAAAGACAGAAGAAAAGTGCAATAAAAAAATAGAACTTAAAAAAATAATAGGATATTCAGAAGTGTGTCTGGGATTTACTTTCAATCTGTTTTGGTGCTCCTGGGATTCTGTTCACACATAAAACCTCCAATATTATTTGACAGTTTCTATGTATCCAGTTCAATTCATTGAATTATTAATGCTATTGACCACCATTATTAGCTTAAAAGCTCAAATACTATTTAAATAGCGCTATTAACCACATGATTTAGACACAAATTAAATTATATTTCTAAGGAATTTATCAATTATGAAACTGCTTGATATTTACGTCGTATAATCAGTGGTTTTCAAAGTGTGGTCCTCAGACCAGCAGCATCAACACCCCTGGGAACTTGTTAAAAAGCTAATATTCTCAAGCCTCATCTAATCAGAAACTCTGGGGTGGGGCCCAGCAGTCTGTGTTTTAACAAGCCCTGCACCTCAGAAATGCGGGTGCGAGCAATACTCAATTCTTATTAATGTGGAAATTGCAGTTGTGCTGCATGAAGGTCTCATGGGTTGAGGCATTTATTGACCTACATGAAGACATGTCAGTGAAAACATCTACATCAGTTGCCCCTCGAGGGCTTGCTTGATGCCAACCACTGAGCTAACACTGTACATGGAACATCTCAGGAACCCAGCGAAGAGGGTACTGTTACCATCACCTCTATTTTATAGATACTTGGCAAGTTTCAGGGCGAGTGAGCGTACCCCGCTCTGTTGGACTCCAGAGCTCCCAGCTAATGTGCCCAATGCTCAATCACTGGACATGCAAACTAGACCCACGTGCCGACTGCCAAGGCTTGTTATGAGAAGCAGTATCCATTGCAAGAAATATTTGCAGAGCTAGCTGGAGGCCCAGCCAATGTTGTGCTTCTTTCCAGCTCTAGAGTTTTTAGTTACCAGCTGAGTTAAATTTTTGTCTCAGACCCTACAGATGAATCAAAAGATAGCTCGGGCCCTGCCAACTCGACCAGCGACCTGCTGAAGCAAGGGGCAGGTGAGTGGCTATCCCTGCCCAGGCCTTTCGTCCCCTGCCCCCGTCCCCTCCTGCAGGTGCAGGTTGGATGTCCGTCCCTCCTGCACCCAGGTATATCTGGGCAGACCACATTTCTGTGTGTAGATGCCTTGGCCCAAAGCCGGCCTGAAACTCACCTGCTACCTTCTCCCTGGAGAGAGGACCTGGGCGTGGTCCCCACCCACTTCAGCCCCCAGAACTCTTCTTTGTGTGGGTTTCTTCCAGCCTGCAATGTGCTCTTCCTCAACTCTGTGGACATGGAGTCACTCACTGGGCCACAGGCCATCTCCAAAGCCACTTCTGAGACACTGGCTGCTGACCCCACGCCAGCTGCCACCATCGTTCACTTCAAAGTGTCTGCCCAGGGAATTACACTGACTGACAACCAGAGAAAGTAAGACTCTTCTGCTTACTTCCCTGGGTTGGGCTTCCCTTTGCCCCCCCCACCCGTGACCCATCTATCCAGCCATGTACCCACCCACTCACCAGTTGACTTGTTCCTTGTGCCCCTCTCTCCATCCATCCACCCATCTACATGCTCACCCACCCATCAGCTGATCCATTCATTTCTGCATCCATTCATCCCCCATTTATCCTCCCCACCCATTTCTCCTTTCACTCGTTTATGCCTCCTCCTATCTATCCACCCATCAAGCCACTTATCCACCCACCCATCCACTCATACACCCACCCATCTATCCATCCACCCACCCATCTATCCATCCACCTGCTTTCACCAATTGATCCATCCATTCCTATATCCTCCTCTACCCATGTAGCCCGTCACTCATTTATGTCTCACCCACCCATCCATCCATCCACCCACTCATCCAGCCAGCCAGCCAGCCACTCATCCATCCATCCATCTATCCTTCCTTCCTTCTACAAATATGCCCCCGTTGGCTATGCAGCTGTAAATGAAGCTGATAAAAGCACGTGCTTTCCAGAGCACAGCCATTCCTCTCACTCTCTCTCCTCGACCCCTTTCCTCCTCCAGAGTCCACCCATTCTCATTCTTCAATGCCGGTTTCTTCCTCATTTGGGACCTATTTCTATGACCCATCTCTCTGTCCCTATGCATTGCTTTATGTCCCCAGTGGGAGCAACCCAGGCCATCGTGCTCGTAAGGGAGAGGCTGTGTTGACTTATGACAGCCACAGACGGTGGCCTGACCTGCAGGTGGAGGGTGGGGAAGAGCCGTCACTTCAGCGCTCACTCTGCTTGTCTGATGTGTGTGTGTCACAGGCTCTTCTTCCGACGACACTATCCCCTCAACACTGTCACCTTCTGCGACCTGGATCCACAGGACAGAAAGTAAGTCTCTTGCAGATACCTGCCCTCCCCATCACCTCTCCAACATGGAACTCTGTGTATGTGTGTGCGCACATGTGTGTGTGTGTGTGCGTGTGTGTGTGCGCGTGTGCGCACATATGCACCTGTGTGTATGTCCATTCTTAGTTCATTTTGAAGATCTGTCTGTGTCTGTGGGGCTGTGAGTAGCTGTGTTGGCATTTTTTTTTTAGTTTTTCCACCACCAATTTGAAGCCCCTTCCAGGGACTCAGATACCAGCTTCTGCCCTCACTGCTGCATGACTCTGACCCTGAATCTGCTTCTCTGCCCTGGCACAGGGGCCCTGCCTCCCCTGGGGGCCTGGCTGTGCCCAGGGCTGGGCTCTGAGGGAGAAGTGATGGCTTAGGCTGTGCCCTATTCTCTCCACAGGTGGGTGAAGACGGAGGGAGGAGCCCCTGCTAAGTGAGTGTGCCCCTCCCCCGCCCCGCTGGCTGCTCTAGGTGCTCCTTGGCTGGGGTGGGGAGGGGGTGGCTGTGGGGGGAGGTGGGTGCAGGAGCAGGTTGGAGTCTGGGACCAGGAGGCAGGCAAAGGACAGCTTTGGAGAAAAGCCTGAGCAGGCAGCCAGGTCTTTGGCCTTCTCCCACGTGGAGGCTGAAGGCCCAGCCTCCAGTCTTGTCCCCATCCCTGGCCCAGGACCAGACTGGCAGGGGTCTGAGGAAGGGAACAGAAAGCCAGGAGACTTATTGGAGGTGACAGCAGTGGGGCAGGGGTGGTTTAAATGATCTGTTTGTCCCCGGCCTGGCTTCCTTGCCTCCTGTTCTTGCTCACTCTGTGGGCTTCTGTGCATGACGTGGTTGGGCCAGGCCTCCTCTTCAGAACTGGGGAGCTGGAGGGTTCTCAATCCCATTCAGCACTTTACAAGTGCCTCTCAGAGGACTCAGCCCTGGGAGGCTTGAGACCAACCAGGAGGCTGACTCTGGCCCCCGAAGGCCTGATGTTGACACAGTGGGTGAAACAGGACTAACGTGCTGCAGTGGTTTTCAAATCATGTTCCGAGGAACCCTTGGGTCCTCAGGTTGCAACTGAGCCATTATAAAAGGAGGAAACACCCTGCAAGATTTGCAGTCATTTATCAGGATGAACCAGGGTTTTCTCAGGAAAACCCAAACAAAGTATAGGAATAATCTGGGTACTGAAGCTGACATAAGACTGTCCCTAGGGCCTATAATTCCACGTTTTATGTTAATGGGCCCATGCAGACAGCCTCATTTTTTCTCACTGATTGACTTTATCATAGGTAAATGTCCTGCCACTGAATTGACACGTTTGTAGCCATTGGTAGTGCTGTCACCTTTATATATCTCTGCTTCATGTAAAATTGGCTTTAGAAAAAGAAAACATGCACTGTTTAAAACATGCTAAAATCACCGCTGAATGAGACATGTCAGGAGGGTACAGCTCCTGTCTGTGGTGTCCCCAAGCACTGCGCCTCCAGGCAGGGAGAGATTTGGGAAGGTTTGGGAAAGAACCTATATTTAAAAATAGGCTTAGGAGTTCCCATGGCTCAGTGGTAACAAACCTGACTAGTATCCACGAGGGTGCGGGTTTGATCCCTGGCCTCGCTTGGTGGCTTAAGGATCCGGCGTTGCCATGAGCTGTGGTGTAGGTTGAAGATGCAACTTGGATCCCACGTTGCTGTGGCTGTGGTGTAGACTAGCAGCTGTAGCTCTGATTCGACCCCTAGCCTGGGAACCTCGATATGCCATAGGTGTGGCCCTAAAAAAGCAAAAATAAATCAATTTTAAAAAGGTCTTAAGTGATAGGTAAAATGGGAGTGGGGGTAGGGGCAGCTGATTTTGTTTTCATGGGGACAGGGCCGTGGGGCCAACCCGACTGCAAGCTCCCTGAGGGCAGGACGGTGTCTGCTGTGTGGGAGGGGCTGATAAATATTTAATGAAGAGGCGTTCCTGTGGTGGCTCAGTGGGTTAAGACTCCGACTAGTATCCATGAGGATGCAGGTTTGATCCCTGGCCTCGCTCCGTGGGTTGAGGATCTGGCGTTGCCACAGCTGTGGTGTAGGCCGGCAGCTGCAGCTCCCCTAGCCTGGGAACTTCCCCATAAGCTGTGGGTGCGGCCCTAAAAAGAAAAATAAGATGTAATGAAGAAAGGAAAGGATGGAGGCAGGGAGGAGGAGAGCCAGGAGGAGGCCCAGTGAGGCCACCGTGGTCCAGACCAGTGGAACTGCCCAGGATCAGCACGGTGGACGCTGCCTCTGTGGGAGGAATGCAGCAGACCCGGCCTGGCCCGAGGTCACACAAAGAGTTAGTGGCCCAGCTGAAAGGAAGCCCCCGTGTCCAGTCATTTCAAAGCTTCCCTCTCTCCTGCCTCAGCCTCCTCCTGGGCTCGCAGGGTCATCAGGGTCTCGGAGTCCCTGTCACCAGCCGTGTTTGAAGGACTTCATCCTTCCTCACTTCTGGGCCCTGCAAGGGGGAGGTGCTTGGGGACAAAAGCAGGCTGGTCCCAGGCATGGAAACCCCTGGAGCAGCTTCAGGACTCGCCCTGGCGGAGGCCCAGGAGAGCTCAGGGCTGGACCAGGGTGGGGCCAGTGAGATGCCCCAAGGCCCCAGTTTAAGGAGGTGCCTGCTCTCGGGTGCTTGTGGGTGCTCCTCTCTGCCCTTGGATGCTGAGGGTCCACGCCCACATCCACACCCCAAGCAGTGCAGGGACTTGGGCTGCAGTTGAGTTGGTCCTGGGACCCACAGAACTGAAATACAAACATCAGGGGAGGGCAGGCGGCAGTGGGACGGTGTTTGGGCCTGAGAGGTTGGCTGGCCCTCCGTCCTGGCAGAACCGGAGTTGGCTCGCTGTCATGCTGGCAGCTCGGAGCCACGGTCTCCCTCCACTGCACCGAGGAGCCTGGACAGGGGGTTCTGGGGGTGGTCCCTGCCACTTGGGCAGACTGTAACCCCAGGCCTCTGAGATGCAGGTGGGGAGAGCAAAGCTGTAGGAAGCCCAGTGTGTGTGTGTGTGTGTGTGTGTGTGTGTATACACGTGTGCACGCACGTGGTGGTGAGCCAGACCCAACTTTGCTAATTTTAGCTGTTGTGGTCCAGTCCTGGGAGAGGGGTTTCCATCGGAATCTCCAGCTGTCCCGCTTTCCCCATCCCGCTCTAATTAGCAACGTGCCAGCTGGGAGGGGACCTGAGCTCACATTCTGTTCTCTGTGCTCATATTTTTAACTCTGTTTTGCACACAGAGCCTGCTCGGTCACCGCCGTCCTGGGGTGGGGAGTGGGGGTGGGGGGAACAGGTGTGGGGTCCCCATCCCCCTCCCTCTCTTGAGCCTAGAAGAAATGTGTGTGTGTGTGTGTGTGTGTGTGTGTGTGTGTGTGTGTCAGGGGAGGGTGGCCCCCTGTCCTTTGGTCTCCCTGACCCTCTCTGGTGTCCGAGGAGGCCAAGCTGTTTGACAGGCAGGTGGCATTTTATTCATGTGTTTATGTGCTGTGGGTAAGAACAGTAGGGTGGGGTGGGGCCTGGTCCAACCAGGAGACGCTGGTCTGGGAATGTTCCATTTTATTTTTGGTCTTATCCCCACCTCTCACTGTCCAGTCTTGTCATTGGCCTCCAGCACCTCCTCCCCCTGTCCCCCCAAAGGGCAATTTCTGCTGACTCTGAACAAGCAACGTGGCATCGCCAGGCACTGGTTTTCTTGTCCATGGAGGAGCGAGGATTGTCCCTTGATGCCCCGAGCTCAGGATGGTGGCGAAGATGGGGGAGAGACATGGGCTCAAAGATGAGCTTGCTCACCTGGGGTCCCTCCCACCCCCTCCTCACACCTGCCACCCCTCTTCTGCCCTTGCAGGCTCTTCGGCTTCGTGGCCCGGAAGCAGGGCAGCACCACGGACAACGCCTGCCACCTCTTTGCTGAGCTTGACCCCAACCAGCCGGCCTCTGCCATCGTCAACTTTGTCTCCAAGGTTATGCTGAGTGCCGGCCAGAAGAGATGAACCCCCACCCCTTGCCCGGGGCCAGGGCAGTGGGGTGGGGGCCTGTGGGGGAGGGGACCCATGAATCCCGACCATCCTCGAATCCAGAAGGAGGACTTTGGGCCAATTTTGGAGAAGGAGAGAAGAAAGTGTAACATGGGAGAGGGAAGTGAATTGAACGGGGAGGGGGGAAGAGAGAGAGGAAGGAAGGAAAAAATGGAGGAGAATAATTCAGATTCCCCAGGGAGATGGACACTGCAAAACCCCCAGAGCCTCCAGATCTAACCAGGTCCACCTACCTCCCCCTCCCCTCCTCCAAGAGGATGGAGCTCCTCGAGGGACACAGAAGCAACCCCCCTGGGAGAGCCACATTTGCGGGGGGGACAGAGAAGCTCCTTCTCCCTAACCCAACTTCCTGGCAAGGAGAAATCCCATCAAGAGAACCTCTTTCTGGCCACCTCTGGGGTAGATCACCAAACCCAAAAGAGCCGGCATGGGACATCCAGTGGCGGAACCTTTTGCTTTTGAAAGTATCTCACACTCGAGGCACCTAAGGCCCCTTTGCTCTGCCCCTTTGCTCTGCCGCTGATGCACACTTTGTGGGTGTGGGTGTGGCGTGTATATATGGCCACACCTACCTCCTCACCCACTGATTTCTCTTGGCCTCTCAGCTGGAATTAGAAACAGGTAAACTTGTCTGTGTCCCCTGTGTTTGCACTTGTGCACACTTGTCCAAAGAAGTTAGGGTTGGGGGTGACAGGGCAGCAGGGAGGGGGGATAAGCCCTGTGCCCCAGCAGCACCCAGGATTATGGGTAACGGACTGTCTCTTGGTCCCGGCACCTGCTTTAACAGCTTCGGGTGCCGCCACCCCCTTTTCCTCAATGGAGACCCTAGCGGGCGTGGGGCTGTCACGCTGCAGCGTGACCCCTGACCTGCCTCCACCAGGAGGCAGGAGCATTGGTTGGAGGGGATGAGGACGCGTGTCTATAGCGTTGGGGGAGAGATCCCTCAGGAAGGGTTGTTTTTGAGCACTGGGCACCTTCCCCAAGGCAAGTGGCCCAGCCTCGGGCAAGCAGGTGGCGCCTACCAGCTCCCAGCCCCCAGCCCCCTCTTGGGTTTCGTGCCCAGATCAGCCTTCCTCAGACCTGCTTATGTGCATGACGCCTTTTTGGGTGCTGGGGATCGAGCCTTCCTGCTCTGCCCTGTCCTGTCCTGTCCCGCGGGGTTCTCGTGTTGGGGCTCATCCTGGGAACCTGCTTCCAGAAGCCCTGCTTGGCGAGTCCCAGGGAGACACCCACAGTTCTTGTGCTCCTTCTGCAAGGGTTTGGAGGTCTGACTTTTGCAGGGCTTCTGCCCAGGGGAGCTGGGCCGAGCTCGGGGTGGGGTGGGGGCTGCCACCTGTACCCCACGTGGCCTGCCTACCATACCAAAGCCTTGCTTCCTCCCCCTTCTGTCTCAGTTTCCTTCCCAGGCCCAGCTGGTGTTGAGCAGAAGGCATATATTTAGGCCAAAGGGCCAAGAGTCCAGCTGGGCAATTGGGAAGCCCCAGAGCCTCACCCGAGGTCTCTAAGCTGGATGGAAAAAGCCACCAGGACTCCATCCTTCAGTAGCTTCTTAAGCCTCTGGGTTCCCTAGAGAGAGGCATTGTACTGATATATAAATATATATAATATATATATGTGAGACATACTGACAGAATCTGTAAGCTAATAAAATATAAGAAAAGGTTAAAAAAAAAGACTAGGTAAATTGACAGGAAGTATTTATTATTTCCCCATATTGTTTTATTGCCTCCCTGGTGGAAACCAACCCCCATCCTTCTCTCTATGCATAAGCGAAGCCTTTATCCTTGGAGCAATCAGGGGTCTCCTTACCCTGGCCTTGGCCTTCCCTAGACTCTGTCTGAGGCTCAGCGGGGAGGGGAGGGGGGTGCATGTGTTTGAGCCCCTCCACATCCCTTATTTTTGGCAGGCTCGGGCCTGGCTGTCAGTGCCCAGAGATGCAGAGATGAGAGGGGAGCTGCCCGCCGCCCCATGGGGCCCAAGCGGGTGTGGGAGCCGGGCGGGGGTGGGGGGGCTGGTGTGACATGGGTGTGCATGGTGGGTGTGGGTGACCTGTGCGTCTTGCATTTTTTTCTCTTCCGAGAAGCTGTTATCTGTGCGGTTGTTGTGTTTTAGGGAGTTGGAAAGGAGAGCATCTGAGGGACCAGCTGCATTCCCCCCCACCGCCAGCCACTTCCCAAAGGCTGAAACCGCGTTCTCAGTGAACCAGGTCCTCCCAAGTGCTCTTCCTTCTGAGGCCTTCAAGCCACGTACCCTGATCTCCCCTCTCTCATGCCCCGTCTAACCCCAGCTCTCCCCAGACAGAAAAAGGATGTTCCCTCCCACTTTCTTTGTAAATATCTTCATCTCCCACTGGACAGCCCCGGGGACTCTCTCCTCCTGGTCTGGACGGCCAGGCGGAGCCTCGGACCTTTCGGGCGTCTGGGGTCAGTCTTCGCATTACTTTCCCACCGCCCACCAGCAGCCGCCCTCCCGGCACGGCCATCCCGCCGCACTCAGGCCTGAGCTGTGTGTGACCCCAGGAAGGATCAATTTCCTAGAGCTTGGCCTGTCCAGAGGAATGTTGGGGATGGGTACCCCAGGCCCCAGCATGGCCTCACCTGGGGCTCAGACACTGCTTGGGAAGACACTGTAACCCTCCCGTGTCTCACGGATTAAGCCCGTGCGCACGCGCGCGTGCGCACACACACACACGTTCACACACATACACACACCACCACAACACTGTAGCATATTCTTGCCAAAGATTTCCTTTAAAAGAAAGCACTTTTAGTCATTTTTGTTATTATTTTGTAAATGTGTACCCTTTTTTCTCCCCTCCCCTTCCCCCATGTTTTGGGCTGTTGTTTATTGTTGAATCTGTTTGTCAGCCAGGAGAGTGCCTTCTAGTCTTGAAAACGGGCTGGGGATGGGAGATTGGAAGAGGGCCTGGGAGTTGCTGGCAGGAAAGAGCCAGAGAGGAGAGAGGCCCCGGCTGGCTTGTGCCGCAGCGAGGCAGACCTCAGGCAGGCTCAGGCCCCAACGCCAGGCCCAGCCTGCCTCTTGCCGTGCAGCCAGGCCTCTGAGTATGGTGTCTGCAGGGAAGGCAGTGACATCAGCAGGGAGAGAGGACTAGCAGGGTCCATGTGGCCCTTCCCGGCTGGAGCCAGAGGGGAGGGGAAGGCATGGGAATGACGGAGACGTGACCTGGAGGGGAGATGAGGAGGAGGGGAGCTGGATGAGCAAGCTCCGGGGGGAGTGGACTGCCCTGGCCCCACAGTATCCTGGCTCCCTCATTCAGCCGTCCAGCCAGGTGATCTGGGGACAGGTGATTGTCCCAGGTTGGGGAAAGGCCCTTTGATCCTGATGCTCATTGGAGCTTCTCCTGTAGCAGCTCCAAATACTTGAGGACTACAAGGGTCCCTCTCCCCTGGCAGGGTTTTGGGGGATCCCTGGGTGTATCAGAGACAGGCAGGATGGGGATGGTGTCTGGTGGCTGAGTGACTATAAGAGGGAGCCTTTGTAAAGGCTCTCAGGAGGGAGGGAGAGGAACTGGGCATTCTTCTGTCCCACTTGGATGGGCCGGGCAGAGGCTGGGGCTGTGGATGCATCTGTCACCAAAACAGTATCTGTGCCCCACTTTCTCCTCCTCACTGAGGTTCATCCACCACCCCTGTCTCCTGGGTCTTCTCCCCTTCTTTGGTTTTTCCCAGCTTCAGGATCGGGATGATCAAGGGGCAGGGGTGGGGGGTGGGTCACTGCCCTTTCTAAGGGCTGCTCCAGTCCCAACATCTCCCATCTTCGGGATCCTTGGAGGGGCTGGGGGCAGTCCTGGGGCCACACTTCACCCAGGCCCAGGCCCTGAAATCCTGAGACTGGAGTCCCCCTGCCAGTGGTAACACAGGACGTGTGCGTGCGCGTGTGCAAGTGTGGGTGTGTGTGCGTATTTGGCTCGTCTCTTTAGGGAATTTGGGAGTTGGGTCAGAGGTGGTGGGTGATGGATGTCAAGTTCACTAGCACCCAGTAGAGAAAGGAATCCGGAGGCGAGGCCTCTAGGGCCCCGGTTGGGGGAGAATCTCAGCGCTGGCGATGGATGGCGGGGATGGGCCACACCAGGTGGCACTCCTCTGTCCTCAGATGTCCCAAAGGTTGGAGGACCTCTCTGTTCACTTCCCACACCGGGGCTCTTCGCAGCGGCGAGCTGACCGGAGCAGGCTAGGCCACTTTTGTTTCTAATCAGTGTGCAAGGGTTTGAGGCTCTCCTGTGTGTCCACACGTGCGAGAGAGCCCATCTGTGCACGCGTGCTGTGTTTCCCCACTTCTCTCCTCTCCCACATGTCCTTCAAAACAGATGTAAGAAATTCCTTACCCCTCCCTCCCCCGGCATCCCAGGCCCTCGGCAGGAGAAACAGAATAACCTAGCATCCTCCCCAACCTCTGGCTGTGTATTTATACAGATGGAAATATACTTTCTATTTTGTTATCATCGTGCCTAGAACTCTGCCACCTTGTATAAACCCTAATGTATGCTACTTACTGGATATGAATGTATTGTACACTGAGGCTGTCCCGCTCCTGTACAGCTGCTTCGTTTCTTTGCGATCCATCGTATGGCTTTATACATGATAAAGTGAAAGAAAAATCAGTGCCATTATGTAGCTGTGTTGTTTGGAAAGGGGGACTGTCAGCTCTCCAGTGGGCGGAAGGGGCCTCGGCCAGGCTCTGGGTGCGTGGTGGGCTTCCCCAAATCCTCCCAGCCGCTTGCCTACCTACCATCCAGGTCGTGGGTCTGCTTACGATGAGTTTTTCATCTGGATTCTTTTAGCTAGAAAAGAAACTCAACTCAACATGGTTTAATGGGGTGGGGGGAGGAGAAAAAGGAATCGAGTGGGACATGTGACCAAGAAGTCCAAGCACAGCTGGATCCAAGAGCTCAAATGGCAGAATCAGGAATTTGGCTCTATTACCTGGTTCTGAGTTGGCTGAGTTCTCAGGCAGACTCTCTCCCAGTGGCGGTACCACCGGATGCTCCAGAATATGGCCCCTCGAGGCCTCAGGCTCTCTTCCTACCACTAAAAAGCTCCTTTTTTTTTTTTTTTCTCCCCAGTGTTGTCAACAAAGACCTGGGACAAATGCTCATGGGCTCTGATAGACCCTGTTTGGGTCCTGTGACTAATTCGGAACCAAGGGTTCCATCTAGATCTGGGTCACGTGATGGCTTCTGGAGCCTTCTGAACCACGGAGATGGAGAATGGGCGGTAGCTGGTCCCTGATGAGCTGGGGTTTCTCAGAGGCAGGGGGAAGAGAGGCTGCCAGGCAGAACCCATGACTGCCCATCGGATGGCCTGTGGGCATCTCACTTGGACCCCGGGCCCAGTGGTCCTGGGTGGATTCCTTGCAATTCAGGAAGTTTGAGATGAGGCACACCTAGCACAGTGCAGGGTTCCTGGGGAGATGGCAAATAAACACATGCCACAGCTGCGGTTCCCCATCGAGTTGTTTTGAGCTCCGATGAGCTGATATGGTGAGCGTGTGCTGAGACCCCCATGGGGCCAGCATAGTGAGTACCGAGGGCAGCTCCTCCAACTGTTTGGTCCCAGGACTCCTTTACATTCGGTTTTCCTTCCTTCCTTTTTTTTTTTTTTTTTTTTTGTTGGCCTTTCAGGGCCACATCCACAGCATAGAGAAGTTCCCAGGCTAGGGGTTGAATCAGAACTGCAGCTGACAGCCTACACCACAGCCACAGCAGTGCCAGATCCAAGCCATGTCTATGACTTAGACCACAGCTCACGGCAACGCCAGATCCTTAAGCCACTGAGCCAGGCCAGGGATTGAACTCGCATCCTTATGGATACTAGCTGGATTTGTTATCGCTGAGCCACAGCGGGAACTCCAACGTTCTTAAAAGTTATTGAGGACCCCAAAGAGCTTTTATTCATATGGTTTCTACTTTCCATACTCACCATATTATAAATTAAACCAGAACATTTCAAAAGTGTGTATCAATTCACTTCCCCAGCACTATTAAACTCACCACATGTTAATGCTTTTATGAAAAATGATATTTTCTAAAATAAAAAAGATCAGGTGAGAAGGGTAACACCGTTTTGCATTTTTGAAAAGCTTCCTTCATGCCTGGCTTAACAGAAGCCAGCTGGGTTCTCCTATGTGCTCCTGCACTCACTGTGTTGTGATATCACACGTGTGCCTCTGGAAGACCCCACCACACACTCGTGGGAAAATGAGGGTGAAAAAGGTAAATAACAGGTTAGTATTATGAAGAAATTAGGTTTGATAAGTTTTGACTTCACACAACCTCTGAAAGGGTCTCAGGGATCGCTGGGGTCCCGGTCTGTGCTTTGAAAACTGCCGCTCTAAGGGACCAGGACACAGGGAGCAGAAACACCCCGCCTGTGATAGAGGATTAACACCCATCGCACCCCCTCTGTGTGCCAGGCTTCATCCTGTCTAATGTTCCTAATGAACCCACGAGGCAGATGTTGTTACCATGCCAAGTGACAAACAAGGAAACTGAGGCCGCAAGAGGTCATTTAGCTTCTAAGTGGCAGAGCTGGTGCTTGTCACTACTGGTGACAGCTGGCATTCCTCACACCCTCTAAGTGCCAGGGATGGCGCTGAGCACATACGTGTATTTTCTCAAGCCACTTACCCGGAGAGATAAGGGCGCTGTCCTTGTCTTCATTTTACGGAGAAGGCAACTGAGGTTCAAAGGAGTTCAGAGATTGCTGGAAATCACAAAGCTGCTAAGTGGCAGAGCCAGGCTACGAGCATAGGCTGAGCTGACTTCTCAGTCCACGCCCTTCCCAGCTCATGCCTCTCGCTCTGCTCCCTGGCTGTGCCACAGAAGGGAAAGACAGACTCTGATGAGGGATGGGCAGACAGGAGAGCAAACCGACAGCTTTAGTCAGGAGGTCAAGGGCTGGGCAGTGGTGCTGGTTTCCCCTGGGTGGCCCAGGGCTCTGGCTGTGTGATGGGGTAGGGCACCTTCGATGCCCCCTAGCTGTGCAGTCAGGTGAACACCTCAGGCTGGTCATGGTGCAGGGGAGGAGAGCCAGGCTAGGACCTGTGTGTGGGGCTGATCTAGCCTGTCTTCCAGGGGACTGCACAGTGAGGCAGGGTGGGGGCCAGCTGTGCTCCCAGTGCCCTTAGGACGGGAGAATGGGCTAGGGCTGCAGCGGAAGCCGGTGAGGAAGTGAGTGCTCACCACTTACCTTATTAAACTGAATAAGGTGTGGTTTTTTTTTTTTTTTTTTTTAACACTGCATCTGAGGCATATCAAAGTTCCCAGGCTAGGGGTTGAATCAGAGCTGTAGCTGCTGGCCTATATCACAGCCACAGCACCTCGGGATCGGAGCCCAGTCCGCGACCTGCACCACAGCTCACGGCAATGCCAGATCCTTAACCCACTGACTGGAGCCAGGGACTGAACCCATGTCCTCATGGATACTAGTCAGGTTCATTACCACTGAGCCACAACGAGAACTCCAAGGACATTTTCATTTCCTGTAAAAAAGTGTGGTCCAGGCACTGCCAGCATCAGCATCCCCTGGGGATTATTAGGAAGGCAGACCCTCTGGTCCCATCTCAGAGCAGATCAGAACCTGTGCTTTAACAAGAACCTCAGGAAGCCTGCATGGGTGCTGAAGTCCGAGCAGACTGGGTGGGTATCACACAGCTGCACTTGACCCTGGGCCCGAGATGCTGAGCCTGGACTTGCCTCAGCACCCCTGGGAAGGTCAAGACTGCAGCGCTCTTGTCTGGGTCCCTACTGGAGATGAGCGGCCACAGGCCTCACCTCGGGGCCCGTCCTGCTGACAGGGTTCTGGAGCCTTCACAGAGACTGGGGCCAGGCGGGGTGAGGCCTGACCCTGCTGAACTGGAACTCCAGTTGCAGCAGATGTGCAGGGTGTGAGCAGAGTCTGACCTGGGAAGAGGCAGGAACATGAGGTGAAGGTGGAGGGGCAGAGAGATGAGGCTGGGGCCGGAGGTGAGGAGTCAGTCTCAGACTTGGCTGAGAGTACCAAAGCCTGAGTCCCACCCAGAGGTTCCCTGTGACTCTGTCGGAGGTCCCGCTGGGGGGCTGGGATTTTTTTCTTCTCTCCCCAGGGATTCTACAGGCAGTCAGGGCACAGAACCTTTCCCTAAATGCACTATTCCGTGGCAGGTGTATCTGCACTGGAGATGGGTAGGGAGGAGAGCAGAGTGGGGACAAGTCCCCAAGGACAGTCCTTCTCCATGTTCCTTCCTCTGCAGGTGGGAGGAGGCTGGCCGAATGTCTCTTCTTGAACCCAGGGCTGACTCTACCCCAGTCACCCTAAGGGAACATGGCCTCTAGGGCCTATAGGCAGACAATGGTGGGAAGGGAAGGGCTTGGAAAATCTAAATCCAGGGGCTCTGGAATTCCTTCTCATGGATCTTAGAGCAAAGCCTGCCTTCCCCTTTTAAAGAAATGGCTTTTCCTCATTAGTTGGTGAAAATGACTATTAGTCTCAGCAGTTTCTAAGCAGTTCAAAATATGGAAAGGATATAGATGCTTCTAAAAATACAGTAGGTATAGGAACACACACACACAAACACACACACACACACACACACACACACACAGAGGAGATCTGGCTCCTTGGGCTCTGTTGAGTACCCACATTGGCATCTCCATTCCGTCTTCCGTCCTGCAGACATTCTGGTGGATGTTCCTGGGGTACCAGGCCAGCAACCGGTCAGGGCTGCTCCCACAGTGAGCCGACAACCCCCACCTCTACTCCGGGCTGGGATTAGCAGAGCGGCACAATCAGAGGAGGGAGGGAGCACCCCGTGAGTTCTGCCAGTCAGAACCACTGGGAGGCCCGGTGCACGCTGCCTGGTGCACTCTGCCTGCGCACGTGAGAAAGCTGCAGTCGGTGGAGGCTGGCCAGTGTCTGAAACCTGCAGGAGCCTGAAGGGCCCGGGAGCAGGGGCGCTCAGCTCCGAGAAGAGCAGGCGTCTCGGGGGGATGGGATGCTTGTGCCGAAAGTGTCATGGCTTCTTTTGGAGAAGACAACACTCTCGGGGCGTCGCAGTGTCATAAGGAGGGCCCTGGGGAGTTCAGAGGAGAAAAGGGCTGCTGGTAAACGAAAGGGATGCTTTGGGAGGAGTCCCTGTGTCTGTTGGGGCGAGAACTACAGAAGGCCCCGCCCAGCCTCCATCCTGGGCGGGGCGGCCGGCTCAGCCTAGGAGGGCGCCCTCTGCCGGCCTGATCTGGGAGTGCACACTTGGCGGGGCTTGCACCCAGCAGTTAAGACTCCTCCGAGGGGTCCTGCCTCAGAGCCTGCTGGCCTCAGAGCCGGCTCTGCTGCGTTTGGTTCTGGCTTTGCCGAGACCTCGGGAAAGTTTTTTTTTTCTCTCCCTCTGGGCCCAAGTTTCCTCATCTGGAAAATGGGCTAACACCTATCCGGAGGGCTGGTGTGAGGATTGAGACCACGTGGCCTTCTCCATGACGGCGTTGTTGGCTCTTAAGGAATATGCATTTCCTTTCCTTTTCTTGTGCCTCTGCCTCCTCCCCACCGTTTCCTCAGGCCTCTGGGGAGACTTGGCAGCAGAGAGGAATTGTAGCTGAAAGCCTCCTGTACGATATTGATCTCGCCGGCTCCTGACTCCAGACCACAGCGTGTGGGGATGGTGGTACAGCCGCCTCCACGGCTCCCACTTTTATGGGGTTTAAAGATCATCTCTGGCCATCGAGACAGGATGTCCGGGTTTGGGGCCCCCTTTCTCAGCCTCTGCTCCATTCTTAGACTCCTGGCTTGGTCCTGGGGAAACCTCACATTCCAGGATGGGGTCCTGGGCAACCAGGGGCTGCCTGTTCAGGTCACCAGCCCCCGCCCCCCTCCCCCACATGAGCAGCATCTGACCTGGCAGCTATGGACCCCTCCCTCAGGGGACTCCAGCTGGTTGGGGAGATGGGGAGGGAGTGTGTGGGGCAGAGGTCCTTGAAGAGGGCAGGAGACCACTGGGAGTGATGAAGAAAACCATGGAGACCTCAGGGCTACTTTGGGTAAGTCAACCAATGCATCCCTTCATTAAGTCACCAGATCTTTACTGAGCATCTATTCTGTGAGGTGCTGAGCAGCCCTGGGGTGTTTCTCTTGCAGCATCCTGGGCCAACCGGACTAGGGAAGGGAGAGCTGGGGGCGGGGGGGACCTATAAAGAATCAGCAAATTTCTCACCACAATGCGATCAGTGCCCTGGAGGAAAGGTACATTGTGCAGCAAGAGTTTGTGAACAGATCTGGATGGTCTGGGGAGAGCAGAATAGGTGTTCCTCAGGCAGTGACACTTTCTGGATGTAAAGGTCCAGAGGGTGAACAGGAGTGGGTTTGGGTCAAGACGGGGAAGGGTGTTTCAGATCAAGAACATAACATGTGCCAAGGTCCAGAGTCAGGAGGGCCTTGTGGGTCTGAACCCACATACCCCCCTGGGTAGCACTTTTGACACTGTCACTTGATACTCCTTTGAAAGCCAAGTAGAAAAGTGGTTACGTGCACGGGTTGTGGTGCCAGACTGCCTGGGTTCAAATTCTAGCTCCATCCCTATGAGCTGCATGACCTTGAACTTGTTGCTTGACTTTGTTACTCTTCCGTTTGCACATCTGTACATGGGGGATGGAATACTGGCCACTAACTCAGGGGGTTGTGCTGAGAACGGGGAGTCTCTACCTGTAAAAACAGGTGTTGGAAACAGCATCTGGCCAGCAGCACATGCTCAAATTAGCAAGGTTTATTATTTATGTATTTAATATTCCCCCCCACCTCCACCACTAGACTCTAAAGTCCCTAAGAGCAAAGACCCAGGTCTGTATCTGAAGCCCCAGCACAGTGTCTGGCAGGTGGGAAGCCCTCCATCAGTGTCTGTGAAAGAAATGAGCTAAGGGCAAGATCAGTGTAGCCCTTGAACTGGGGAAGGGGGAAGTTGGGCTAGAGAGGTGATTTAGGCAAGACTTATTCTGTCATGTGAAGCATTTGGTGTTTGTTGTCAAAGCAGCGGAGGCTTTTGAAGATTCTTAATCAAGGGGGTGGTGGGATCAGGTTGACATTTTGCAAATGGGCTGTCTGGTTCCACGTCTGTTGAACTCCAACTATATGTTAGATACTGTATTAGGTGTTGTATTCAATGTTATCTCATTTATTTGTTTTAAAATGACCCTGGGAAATACAGCTGAGGAAAGCTTAAAGTAGTTTGCTCAAGATCTCATAGCTGGAAAAGTCTACATAAATGGATTTAAGATTTCTTGAGTTTTGTATCATGTAGAATTTTGGTTCAGCTTCTGTAATAGAGATTTCAAATGACACTTAATTGTGTTAGAAGTTTATTTCTCTTTCAAGTAAAGACTCTGGGTGTATTATAGCTTTTCCCATGAAGTTGTTCAGAATCCCAGGTTCTTCAGTTTCGTTGCTCTGCCATCCTCAATACACGGTCCATGGTGGTTGCTCCAGCTCCTGCCATTGCAACTGCATTCCAGCTAGTGGAAAGCCAGAAAAGAGGAAATGAAGGGCACGCCCTTCTCCTGAAGGACACAGTGCATTGTTTCATTGTATACATTGTTTCTGCTCAGATTGCTATGGCCAACACTGTCACGTGGCTTCAACTAGCTGCTGGGAAATGCCACTTTTATGCTGTGCAGCCATGAGCCCAACCATACTTCCAGAGACTTATCACTAAAAGAAGAAGAGGAGATTGAGTATGGGTATGGGGAGCAGCTCTTAGTGTCTGGCTCACATTCTGATGCCAGGGATAAGGAGAGCCAACACCATGCTTCTTTCTGGGGTCACACTCAGGGGAGGCTGAGCAGGTAGAAATCCAAAAGCTCAATCAGGAATCAAGTGTAGGGATGATGGAGGAGTTGAGGACAACTGCTTGCATGGGGATAACACTCATCACTCAGTTTGAGCAGAGTGTTTGTGGTTGGACCTTTTGGGAGCGGCAGCTGTGGGAATGTTCACTGGGCAATAGACGTGAAGGGTCAAGGCAGGAGGTAAAGACTTGGGAGGTACGGCAGATACCATGTGGGGTGGCCACAGAGCCAAAGGTCCCTCTCTTTCGTGGGAAGGACCTGATGTAGGGGGTGGCCCCCAGTGGCCATATCTGTGAGCTGGGGCACAATGACCACTTCCCCTGGGGACAGCAGGCTGCTCCGGGGCCAGTGTCTGCCTCAAGTTGGGACAGTCCCAAGTTCTTCCCTGGGCTGGAGAGAGGAGGAAAGAGAGGGCCTGGGGGAGGATGTGGGTGGCTGTATGGGCTTCTCAACATTGTCTCCATGGAGGTGATAAGACACAGAGGACAAGGACTGGGGTAGCAGGCAGAGGTCCCTGTGCTCCGTGTGTGGCCCAAGAACTGCAGAGGGAGTGGCTTGACTCCCAGGCCACCTGACCAGCTGATGGGCATCCTGGGCTGAGCCCTGAGGACAGGAGACTTGAGCTTCAGGGGGGGTGGTCTCAATGCCTGGGCACTCTCAGAGCTTGAAGTGGTGGAGGTGACGTACAGTTTCTTGCCCCTTTAGCAGAGAGGCTCATAGGATGGTGTGAAGAAGACAGAGTTGTCGTAAGGGATGAAGGGAGCCTGGATGGACTGGTGTCTTCGTAGGTGAGGGGAGTGAGAGCTTCTAGAAGGAAGGAATGGCTGGTCAACAGTCCAGCTCCCCCTTGGGATCAAGTCAAGTGAGCCCCATAGAAAGTCATTAATTTGACCACAAGCAGGTCCCTTTTTCCCTGGGGGAAAGAGTGACAGTTGGGTGATGGGGCCAAGGGCTGTGGAAGAGGCTCAGCAAGGTGCCTGGCTCAAAAAGGCTCACTGCATTTACAGAACTGGTGGCTGGATGGGTGATCAGGAGGGGGAGTGAGACAGCGAGTGTAGACAGCTTGATAGATACCTTGACTTCTATCCATGGCAGTTACTTAACTTCTTTTCCTGAGCCTTGCTGCTGGCTTTCAGCTGATGGAGTTGGCCTAGGTTTCACCTGCATCACAAGTCAGGATGGGGAAAGAGGACTGGGGAAGGAGGCGATTTGTCCTGGAAATCTGAAGCCCCCAGGGGGTAGCCTTTTGGGAGGAGCTGCCTGATACTTAAGAGGTGGTATCAGCAGGTGTCGGCCCGCCGGGGACAGAGAGGCTGGCTCTGAATGCCAGGCTTCAGGTGACTAAAGCCGCGAACCTTATCCCATGTGGAGGTAAGGGAGGTGTGACGGGGTGAGGTGCAGTGGGCTGGGGTGGCATTACAGTCATCTCGCCCGCTTCCTCTTCTTCACTTCTTGCTCCAGGAGCTCGCCCATCCAGCCTCTAATAACCCCAAATCCTGGACTAGTGTTGAGGAGACTGGCTGGGCCAGGTAAACAGGCAGGGAGGGGGCAGCCCCAGGTTGTCGTCTTTGTTGTTGTCAGATCCTCCTGGTCCGGCACCTTCATCTTTCCCTTCTTATCTGAGTTTTCCCTCTTCTTTGCCCATTTCTGTCCCCTCGTTTCCTGTCTTCCTGCAGCCCTACCAGTTCCCCACCCAACAGAGCCACCAGCCCTTAAGAGGTGGTCCCTCTTAGGGGATGGAGACCAAGAGAACCTGCCTTTCCAAGGGACCTCAGGGGACGGGGTTTGGGGGGGGGGGTCTAGGCTTGGGGTGGGGAGAGCTGAAGGAGGACTTAGGCAAGTCTAGCCAGGGCCGGGATTCTGTGAGCTGTGTTTTTCTCCTCCACCCTTAGGCCTCTACTGGGGATGGCTTCTTAGCCCAGTAGCGGTCTAAGGCTCCCTCCAGTGGCCATTAGAGGAACTGCAGGCACTCGCTGGCCTCCTGGAAGAGGTCACAGTGGGCCAATTTCCAAGGGCCTAAGGGACCCAGTGGATTGAGAGCTGGAGGCTGAGAGTAATTGGGCACTTAGAGGCAGGCTGTTTATTGAAAGCTCCAGGAGAGTGGCAGGGATGGGTTGCTAGCGGCCTCTGATCCCATCATTTGTCACTACCCTGGCCAGATGGGAGCTGGCCCCAAGCTCCTCTTAACTGGAGGCAGGGCCAGAGACCACACAGGTGGCAGGAGCCGTGAGGCCCTGGCCCTAGGGTGTGGCTCAGTGGGAAGGGCCCTGGACTAGCAGCCAGGAGATTGGGGTACACTAGGGGCTGGCCAAGAGAATTCCCTTCTCAAAGCTTCCATGTCCTTTTCTGTAACTGGGCCTCTGGACAGATGATGTCCCTGGGTGCCTTCCCCCAGCCCAGCATGACCTGTCCCCATGTTCTTACTTCCTGGGTCTGCAAGGTCAATCTGTCCATCTCCCTGCAGCCGGCCTGCTGTCCATCCCCTCTGTCAAGCCGGCAGGTACACAGTGTCTCTGCCAGGCCAGCGATGCAGCATTCCATTCCTTTTGCCCTTTAATGATCTAACCTTCTGGAAATTCCATTCTTCTCACCCTTGTGCCTCCTGCTTCTGTGCAAGCACATTTCCAGAGGGTCCAGCCCTTACGGAGACAAACAGCTGCTGCCTTCAGGGACCTGGGTCTGAGAACTAGGAACAAAGCATCTGCACCCCCAGTCCTGGTTAGTTTACTTCCTTCTTCTTCTTCACAGCTGGTGACCCTCATAAGGAGAGTGAGAATGAATATCCCCAGTTCTCTCCAGCACTCAGGCCTCTGCTTTTTTTCTTTTTTCTTTTCTTTTTTTTTTTCTTTTTTTTTTTAGGGCTGCACCCACGGCATATGAAAGTTCCCAGACTAGGAGTTGAATCAGAGGTGTAGCTGCCAGCCTACACCACAGCCACAGCAACGTGGGCTCCAAGCCCTGTCTGTGACCTACACCACAGCTCATGGCAATGCCGGATCCTTAACCTACTGAGTGAGGCTAGGGATTGAACCTGCATCCTCGTGGATCCTAGTTGGGTTTGCTACCGCTGAGCCACGATGGGAACCCCAGGCCTCTGATCTCACCAAAGCGCCCCAGGTCTTTACAAAAGAGAAGCTGAATCTGATGGGAAAGAAATGTAAGTAAGTGAATAAGCTTCTTTTCCCTGAAAAGGAGGGTCCATGCCTCTGCACAGGCAGGACCAGTGTGCTGATAAACCAGCTGGGAAACTAAGATGAGAAAACGTTCTCTTTCCCCGGTGCCCAGTGGTGTGTGAACCATGGAGGCAGAACAAGAGGGTGGGAAAGAGAGGCTTTCGAGTCCTTCCAATCTGAGCCCGAGTTTCAGCTCATCATCCCCAGGCCAAGTTGACTTCCCTGTGCCTAAGTTTCTTTGTCTCTAAAATGGGAGAGTGATGACTGCGGGGCAGTTATATGACTAATTGTGTCCAGCCCCGTGCTCATGTGAATAGTGGGAGTGCGGTGACGTTTATGGACTGCCTAGGACATGCCAGGCCCTATGGGAGATGCACAGGATCTCATTTACACAAAACCCAACTAGGTGCTCCCTGTCACCCCCGTTTCACAGATAAGCAAGCAAGGCTCAGAGAAGGAGACAGTTGAATTAAGAAGAACCCATGTCTGTCTGCTTCTAAAGACTGTGGGTATATCTAGAAAGGTGTCGATGGGGTGGGGGTGGGAGCCCCCTGAGAGTAGGGTCTTGAGAAGGCAGAAGCCCTCGCGAGATCAGAAAAAATCCAGATGGGGGGGTGGGCCGGCGGGAGACAGCAAAGGGAGGCCTTAGAGAAGAGACTCAGGGCTTCTGTGATCCAGCTTCTCTCACTGCAGCCTTTGCAAGCAAGACAGCAGAGCTCAGAGAAGAGAAGGGCCCTTGATCTTAGAGCCTGGCTGGTCCAAAGATCCAGTAACAGAGATCTTAGAACAGTCACCAAGAGGATGGCAAGGCCAGACAGTCTCTGAGATGCACTTGAGAAGAATCCAGGCCTAGGCCATGGGTGGCACAGGAAAGCAGCCAGAAGAGGGCTTTGGGGACACCCTCCAAGAGGGGCTGTGGTGGTGGGAAATCAGAGGGTCACTATGGGATCTTTGTGCCCAGTCCAAGCCAGGGGAGCCCTGAGACAGCACTGAGGGGAGGGGTCACCTTCCCTGACTCTTCCAGGGGCTTGGGATGCTTCTGGACTCAATAGGAGAGAACCAGCTCATGGAAATGCAGGGAAGGTAAAGCCACAGAAAGGTAGCTCATGCCCAGAACGTCATGGGTTAGTGTCTGAGTCAGCCCAACGTCCAGCTGTGGCCAGTGAGCCAGTCACCTGGTCTGGAACCCCGTCCTCCCTCTCTTAGAAGAGGGCAGAAGGCATTTGGTCTTCCTGCTGCCTCTGCCCTGGTCCTGGGAAAGAGGTTGATTTTAGGCTCTAGAGGCATTTGAGAGGGGATGTCGCCCCCTGGTGGCCAAGAGCATGAAACTGCAAGCTGAGGCTGGAAGGCCAGAGAAAGTGCCCGGTGCAGCCAGAGTGTTCCCAGTTGGATGAAATACTTGTGAGCTCCTCCTAGTATCAGACTCCCCTTGTGAGTGATGCCCAGGAACAGGGCACATAGGAGACAGAGTGGTGGCTTTCAAGGTTCCGTGTAGTGAGTGGGGTTTTCTCTGGAGATACTTTGAGGCTGGGAGGGGCCCAGGCACACGACCACAGTGGCAATGGCGGGACAGAGGAACAGAAAGACGTGAACTAAGCTCCTGGTAGGAGCCGGGCCTTGTGCTGGGCACGGCGGATGCGGAGATGAACAAGATGTGTTCCCTGCCCTCAGGTCTATGCAGGACTCAGAGGAGAGACCAGGTGAGAGGATGCGGGCATCTCCAGGATGGCGGGATGCAGCCATTTCTCCTGTGGAGGAGTTTCTGAGTAATGCTCTGGTCTCTCTCCTCACCTCCCCATCCTTTTCATGTCAGGACAAGGGACTCATCGGGTTGGGAGTTTGGGAGGAGAAACTGAGCAAATGGTCCAGCTCTTTCTGCTCGCCCTCTCCCCGCTCTGAGCCAGCCTGTTCTTAGGATGTTTATTCTCCAGTCTCCTCCCCCACGTGGTCAGGTGCTGGGCAGAGGCTGTTCAGCACTGCTCATCTCTGGGACAGGAGGGTCTAGTTTGGAGTGATCTGTGAATAGTTCTTGTGACCACAGATCTTACATCACATCCTGCAGTCAGCTCCATCACTCACGTTTTGATTTTCATCTTCAGCACTTTTAGCCCGTCTCTCAATAGCTTCTGGATTCAGATTTGGGAGAGGGTGTTATTTGTTGATTCTCTCAAGCCCTAGAGCAGTGGTTCTCAACTGGGGTGGTTTTGCCTGCCCAGGTGACCTTTGTCACAATTGGGGAGGGGGTTCCTCCTGGCATCTAGTAGAGGCTAGGAATGCTAAAAAGAAAGTCTTCAAAGACACAAGACAGACAGCCCCTCACCACAGGAATTATCCAACCCAAGCTGTCAATAGCGCCGAGGTTGACAAACCCTCACCTGAAGCAGAGGGTGTTATAAGAAATTAAGAGAAGTGCCCATACTGTAAATCAACTGTACTCTAATAAATAAATAAATGAAAAAAATCATAAAAAAGAAAATAAAAAGAAATGCCTAAATCACCCTTGTGGTGATGTGGATTTTAAAGCAGGCTTCTGGAAGGAGGTAATATCTGATTTGGGCTTGGAAGGAGAAGTTGGAGATTTCCATGCAGATGAAGAGTATAGAATGGACAGGTGGAAGAATATCCAGGCAGGGGGAAGAGTGCACAAAGGTGAGAAGGTAGAGGCCATGGTGCCCATAGCTGAACATGTCTAGGACAGGGGCTGTGAGCAGGGAGTGTGGGCTGTGGAGCTGAGCAGGGCCAAGCATGAAGGGCCTTGCAAATTTTGCTACAGAGTATGTTTTCAATAAAGTAGAGAAAAGCATAAAATGCATTCAGAAAAGAGCACGGAACACTAGTGTATGTAAATGTAGAGCTCAGTGAATTGCTAACTATATGGTCTTTTTTCCAGTTTGGGGCTACTATGAATAAAGCTCTATATACACCTTTGTACATGTCTCTTGTTGTTTATTCTTTTTTTTTTTTTTTTTGGTCTTTTTGTCTTTTTAGGGCCACACCCATGGCATATGGTGGTGGGGGGTCCAATTGGAGCTGTAGCTGCCGGCCTATGCCAGAGCCACAGCAATGCAGGATCCAAGCCACAGCTGTGACCTCCAACACAGCTCATGGCAACACCAGATCCTTAACCCACCAAGCAAGGCCAGGGATCAAACCTGCATCCTCATGAATGCTAGTTGGGTTTGCTAACTGCTAAGCTACTATGGGAACTCCTTGGTGTTTATTCTTATGAATTTCTTTCTGGGTGTAAACCTAGGAACATAATGGCAGAGTCATGGGGTGTTCATTCATTGTTCAGCTTCAGGTGATATTGTCAAATGATTTTCCAAAGTTCCTATAGGAATCAGCGCTCCTACCCATCATGTTAGAGAATCCCTGTTGCTCTCCATCTCCATCAACATCTAACATTGGCAGTTTTTCAAATTCTAGGTCTTCTGGGGTACGTGTAATGGCAGCCATTTCAGTGTGTTTTTTAAAAAATAAAATACATTGATATGTAATTTGTTTACAATAAAACTCACTATTTTAGGTCTATAGATCTATGAATTTTCACTAACATATATGTTTTTGTAATGAAAATATGTAGTATTTCCTCACCCCCAACATGCCCTTTCTCTTCTTTGTGTCAGTCTTCTCCTGTCATCTCCAGTTCCTAGCAACCACTGATCTGTTTTCTGTCTTTATAGTTGTGCCTTTTCTGGAATGCTGTGTCAATGGAATCATAAATTATGTGACCTTTTGAGTTTGGCTACTTTGCATCAGCAATATATTTTTGAGATTCGTCCGATGAGTTACATGGATGAACAGATGGTTAATTTCAAAAGTGAGCAGGAACTATGGGGAGAATCCAATGGAAATATTAGGAATAGAAAATACAGTAACAGAAATGAGGAATGCCTTGGACGAGTTCATCTCTCATCTCTGTCTTTCTAAATTATCTTTTTTTTTTAGCATAAATAATTGGTTATACAGGAGACACAAACAGGAAAAAATATGATAGGTTCCTTTGTTGTCCGTGTTTCTTAGAACATCATTACCTTTTTCTGAGTTCAAAGCAAGTTCTGTTTCAAATGCAAAGTGTGGCCTCTCATGGCTGTCCATGTCTTGCTTACCCAGCTATAGCAATAACATGCTTACCTTGTACTCACTTTTAGTCTTGCTGGATTCCCAGGCATAGTACAGAATCCACTGGGTTCTATGCTCATGGGGCATTGCCAACAGCTGCATGTGCGTGGACCGCAAGGCATAAAGGACAAGCTTATTGCTGAGTCTTCTCTGCTCACAGACACAATCCATAGACCCACTGAACCTACAAAACACAAGTTCAAACATATGCTCACCAAGAAAGGGATGATGTTGATAGCAGAACATTAAAACAGGCGTGGGGCCTTTTTGAGGAATTGTGTGGGTCACATGCACACTTGAAGCTGACTCTGGAGCCCTGCTCCACCTTTCCTTATCCCAGCCCTTCATCCAGATGGACTTTAACTTCTTTTTTTTTTTAATCTATAGCGTTGTGATTAAGTTATTTTTTCAGATACTATTCCATCATAGATTACTACAAGATATTGGATATAATTCCCTGTGCTCTTCCATAAATCCTTGCTGCTTACCTATTATCTGTATAGTATTTTGTATCTCTTAATCCTGTCCTCCTAATTTGTCCCTCTCTCACTTTCCTCTTGGGTAACCATAAGTCTGTTTTCAGTCGTTTAACTTTCTGTTCGTAAGTTTTGTTCGTTTATTTATTTTTTTTCTTTTTTATATTTTCATTCTGAAATTGTTAGGAGACAATTTTCCGTGGCCTCTCATGTTTCTGCACATGTTGTGAATTGGGAGGCCTGGGCCGTCTTCTGTCTGGGATTCTCTCTCTCTCTCTTTTTTTTTTTTTTCTTTTTTGTCATTTCTTGGGCCGCCCCCGTGGCATATGGAGGTTCCCAGGCTAGGGGTCTAATTGGAGCTGTAGCTGCCGGCCTACACCAGAGCCACGGCAACGCAGGATCTGAGCCGGGTCTGCAACCTACACCACAGCTCATGGCAACGCCGGATCGTTAACCTACTGAGCAAGGGCAGGGATCGAACCCGCAACCTCATGGTTCCTAGTCGGATTCGTTAACCACTGTGCCACGACGGGAACTCCCGTTTCTGATTCCTTCTCATAGGCTATCTTCCTATTTCTCCATGATCACATCTGGAGATTATCCAGGCCTTTTCTGCTGTGGGAGATGACCACTAACTCATGTAACTCATTCCCACTTCCTATCAAATCATGACTTTTAGCTCCTCTTTGGCTTATTTTGCAACTTTATATAAAAGGCGTCTTTATTTCTTGGTACATAAGTTATAAAAATATACCTCAATTCCCCTATTTTGTAAATTGAGGATATTCGGGCCCATTTCCTTCACCTGTTTTCTCTCCATTTCACATCCAACTTTCTGTCTGTGCCTTTACTTACTCTATTTGTTGGGCTGATACTAGATGCAAATACAAATGAAATAAATGTCTCAGGGAAACGATGAAAGTCTATGTACTGCTCTCGTAACGGCACTGGGAGATGAATAGGTTGGCAGTTTATTTGTTGATAGTCTGATGGATGCCTTATAATTTTAGTGACAAATCAATGTACTTTCCATGGTAATAATCTGCTTTTCATTCAGCTAGAAAGAATAAAGATCATGGATGAGAGTGCATGGAGGGTGTTAAAGAGCCAGGCATGGAAAAGGCACATTCACATTTCATTGGCTGGAACTCAGTCACATGGACACACTTTACTGCAAGGGAGTTTGGGAAATGTAGTCTACTTAAGTGCCAGGAAGAAGAGGAAAACGGAATGATTAATTTTGATGAATACCTAGTGGTCTTTGTCATTTACATTTTGTCAAGCTTGCAGTCTTCATTTGCTCTTCAGTGATGTATTTCTGGGTTGAATCTGAAAACTGGAAACCAACATCCTGTGTTTACATGAACCCAACTAAGTGGTCAGGATTCTAGTGCAGGACAAAATCCACTTTAGATAGTTTAACTAGGAATATTTATTTAATAATAAACCGTAAATGGATTCCAACATTTTCAGCAATGATGAAAAAAACAAAACAAAACAAAATGGATGCCAGCCTGAGATTTCAGGAATTGCTTCAGAAATAGTGCCCAAAGAGATCTGTGACTCGTCTGCAGTCAGGGAACTGCTACCCACAGAACCACACTGGTTGGTTCTGAGAACAGGATGCTGCCTCGATGAGGGAGCCACACTGCTGCTCTGGCACCATGCAGAGCTGCTCCTATTGACCAGCAGAATGGCTGCCTTGAGTCCTGCCCCAACATGTTTGAAGCTTGTGGCTAGACACTTAGATTTCTGTTAATGCTGCTGCAGAAATGCCAGTAGCTCTGTGGCTGTGGGTACCGGCAGGAAAGTGCACAAAGGGAAAAACCCCACCTCAGCTTTCAAACTCCTTGAGGGCCTCTGATTGACAGAGTGCAAATCACATCTAGAACTCTAGCTGCAAGGGAGTTTGGGAGATGTAACACTCAGCTGTCCGGCCTCTGATGCACAGAAATGCACACCAGGAAGAGGGGGGAATGGAGGCTGAGTAGTCCATCGATCAGACTCCATCCATCCTTTTACTAGTCATCATCTTTTACCCATACTTAAATTTATCTACAACCTCGATGGCAACCACATTCTCCCTCTGAATATAATACAGTCATCTCTTAGAAACCAAAACGCATTCACAGTCTTCCCAAAGCTAATGAGATGCCCCAGATTTCATCTGTCCTTGTTACTGAAAGTGGGGTCCAACTGCTTGGTGCTCTAAAGCTAATGAAGAGGCAAGGTTGGTGGAAAGGAAAGTTTGCTTTATTTCAGATGCCAGCAACTCAGAGAGAGGGTGGACTCCTGTCCAAAAGCTGACTCCCCCTGCAACTGACAGTCAGTCAAAGCAAGAGATTTTACAGGTGGCGGGAGTGGCTACATGCAGAAACAGCACAGTCAGCTCTGACAGTCATCTTGAAATTGGTGATGTGGTGGACTGGTCAGTGTCATCTTGATTGTTTTATTTTATTTATTTATTTATTTATTTATTTATTTATTTATTTTGCTTTATAGGGCCGCACTTGTGGCATATGGAGGTTCCCAGGCTAGGGGTCGAATCGGAGCTGTAGCCGCCGGCCTACGCCAGAGCCACAGCAACGCGGGATCCGAGCCATGTCTGCGACCTACACCATAGCTCACGGCAACGCCGGATCGTTAACCCACTGAGCAAGGGCAGGGACCGAACCCGCAACCTCATGGTTCCTAGTCGGATTCGTTAACCACTGAGCCACGACGGGAACTCCCTTGATTGTTTTAAAGACAGTTAATCTTCAGTTCCAGGGTTGGTTTGTTCCCATTTCTTTGAGGCCAGTTCTTGGAATTGTGGCAGTTTACATTGTGGGTACAGTCCAGTCATCACATAGTTAACTTCTACCCCTGGGTGGGGATTTCAGCATCTACAAAACAGCTTACAGGATACGGCTCAGAATATTATCTATAGCCCTGGAGGAGGAATTAAAGTCCTTGACTTTGCTTAATGACCAAACGATTATTACTTGGTCTCCTTTGACTGTTTTCCTTTGCTCCTGTATTTTCTCAGGTCTCTGATTAAACTTTGACTAAAGGTTTTCTACAGACAAATGGAGGACATGGAGGAGAAGGACCATAGGGTCCTGGTCCTTTTCATTCTTTCAGTCATTACTTGGCGATGAACCTTTTCCCTCTTGTTTACTTACAAGGCCATCTTGATATTTTGTATCCCATTGACTGAATGATAAAATTTACCACCAAAACACATTCTATAAAAAAATGGTAGGGAGTTCCCACTGTGGCTTAGCGGGTTAAGGACCCGATGTAGTCTCTGTGAGGATGTGGGTTCAATCACTGGCCTGGCTCAGTGGGTTAAGGATCCAGCATTGCCAAGCTGTGGTGTAGGTGGCAGATGCAGCTGGGATCCAGTGTTGCCATGACTGTGGTGTAAGCCTCAGCTGCAGCTGTGATTCAATATCTGGTCCGGGAACTTCCATATGCTGCAGGTGCAGCTGTTAAAAAAAAAAAAAAAAAAAAAAGGGAAATACAGGAAGTTATTATTATTATTTTAAATAACGAAGAAAGTAAGAGAATATAGATGGCGGTTATGGTCCTCCTTTCTGCAGCTGGTCATGAGGTTGTGGTGTCATTTAGGTGTTTGCCTGGTGGAGTGATCCAAAACTATCCCCAAGGGTTCTGGCTCTTTGATGGTCTCATTCCTAGTGGGTTGTTAGAATGTTCCATTTATTTGCAACTGAGCACAGCCATATTTGTAGATGCTCCAGAATATCCCTTGGATTTTTGACATCTTTTCTCTCCTGCCGCGCAGGGTATAGCAACCTTATTTCACTTTGCTTTATTCTTATGCCTTAACCTGCTGACGTAATGGCATAAAAAAAAAAAAATCCTGGGGTTCCTGTCATGGCACAGCAGAAATGTATCCGATTAGGAACCATGAGGTTGCAGGTTCGATCCCTGGCCTTACAAACATTTTTTTCGCCATTCCTAAGCTACCATAGAGATCTAAGTACCTGTGGGAGAAAATCTTCCCATAGGAGGTCAAAAAAGGATCCAAAGGTACCACATGCCTTCTCTGCAGAGGAAGCTTCTGACGATGGGGTGGGCAAGATGAATGGGACTCTGTTCAGGAGTTCCCATTGTGGCTCAGCAGTCAAGAACCCAACGCAGTGTCCATGAGGATGCAGGTTCCATCCCTGGGCTCAATTAGTTGGTCAAGAATCCAGCATTGCTGCAAGCTGCAGTGTAGGTCACAGACGCAGCTTGGATCTGGCATTACTGTGGCTGTGGCGTAGGCTGGCAGCTGCAGTTCTGATTTGACCCCTAGCCTGGGAACCTCCATATGCTGCAGGTGCGGCCCTAAAAAAAAAAAAAAAAAATCTATTCAATGAATATCAGCTGGCGTCTTCACCCAGCCAGCCCAGGGCTTACTCAGTGGGTTCATGAACAAAGTGGCGTGATGGCAGGGGTGAACTTCATGCAAGAGTTCAGATTTCCCTTCCCTGAGATGAATCCAAGTGTGTCACAGCAGAGACCAACACTGAGCCAGCGCGACAGCTCAGCATCCTATCAGACAGCCTCCATCGTGAAAAAGGAAGGAGTTTGTCCTTACGGGAAGAGAGTCTTCCTGGAAGACGAATTTGTCTTCTCTGCCTGCTGTTCCTCTGCCAGGAACGGCATGGTTTCTCCCCCTCAACGTTGTTTCTGTCCAGGAAAATTATTTTAGAGCAAAAGCTAATAAACTTATTTCCACAGGATACACCTGACAGAGCATCTCATTCCCCCATGAAGGTGGAGTAACAGAGCAACAGATGAACGTACTGAATGTTTCATTACAAGTTTAACTAGGAGTCAACCCCTTATAGGAGCAGGATGTCACATGCAGAATGTAGTATATGCTCAGAACGGGGGGCAAGGATAGGGGACTCTGTGCCCAGGCTAGGGGTCCATTCAGAGCTACAGTGACTGGTCTGTGCCACAGCCACAGCAACACACTGAGGCATATGGAAGCTCCTAGGCTAGGGGTTGAATCAGAGCTGGATCTGCAACCTAGGCCACGGCTTGTGGCAACTCTGGATCATTAGCCCACTGAGCGAGGCCATGGATCAAACCAGCATCCTCACAGAGACAATGTCAGGTCCTTAACCCACTGAGCTGTAATGGGAACTCCCGTTTGATCATGTTTTAAATTTTTTATACTGAAATTTAAAAAAACCCAATTTTCAGGTATAAATAATCCGTTGATAGATTGAATCCGTTCTTTTAACCTCTGCCTTTACATTTGAATGGTTAAGCCAGGTCTTAGTCCACTTGGGCTGCTGTAACAAAACACCACAGACTGAGGACTTGATAAACAACAGAAACTTATTTCTCACAGTTCCGGAGGCTGGAAAGTTCAAGATCAAGGTGCCAGCGAGGTTGTGTGCCAGTGAAGGGCCTCTTCCTGGCTCAAAAGCAGCATCTTCTCGCTGTATCTCACATGGCCCAAGGGATGAGGGAGCTCTCGTAGGGTCTCTCACAGGAACATTAATCTTATTCAGGAGGGCTCGTCCCCTCATGACCTAATCTCCTGTTGTCCCATGGTCGTGGGGGTGAACTGGGATTGCTTCTAGGATCCCAGCAGATACCAATATCTGTGGATACTCAAGCCTCTATAAGAGCATAGTTTTGCATATAATGTCCTGTATAGTTTGTCACCTCCAGATTATTTATAATACCTAATAGAAATAGAAATGCAATGTAAAATCTTGCTTTCATGCAGCACATTCAATTTTTGCTTATTGGAACTTTCTGGAATTTCTCCCCCCCCCCAAATATTTCCAGTCCCTGGTTGACTGGTTGGTTGAATTCGTGAATTTGGAACTGCGGATGCAGAGGGCCAAATGTACACTCCTCATTCGTTCCATCTCCGTGACGGTCTCTTTGGCTCCTGCTCCCCCAACCCAGCTCCTTTTGGCCCAGACACCCTCCTCACCTTGCATAGGACATCCTTATGCTAAAAAATGATTCACTGTTTATCTGAAATTCCAGTTTAACTGGAGAGCCTGTGTTTTATTATTCGTATTTTTTCTTTTCTTTCCTTTTCTTTTTTTCTTTTCTTTCTTTTCCTTTCCTTTTTTCTTCAGGGCTGCACCTGTGGCATATGGAAGTTCCTAGGCCAGGAGTCAAATCGAAGCTGTAGCTGCCGGCTTAGCCATAGCCACAGCAACATGGGATCCAAGCTGCATCTGCCACCTACATCTCAGCTCATGGAAACCCACTGAGCTAAGGCCAGGGATCAAACCCACATCCTCATGGATACTAGTCGGAAACCCCCTGAGCCACCATGGGAATGCCCAGATTCTATATTTTAATTTGCTAAGTCTGTAGGCCTCCTGAAGGGCCATCCCAACTTTAGTGCTGCTTCAGGTCACTGCTTCTGGTGACTGTGCCAAAGCCCCACCCTGCTTGTATTCCTCTCTCTAGCACAGGTGTTGATCTCCAGAAAGCTCCCCAGTAAACTTCCTGTTTGTTCTTCTCCTCAGAGCAGTCCTCACGGGGAACTTGACATAGACTTCCAAGTCTCTCTTGTCTTCTTCCCTGGTTCTATGGCCCCTGACCCACTGCAGTAGACGTCCAGTCCCTAGAGCAGCCTGTACCCTGGCCCCCAGGCCTGGGGTCTAAGGGGGACCTATCACAGCCCAGGTCTTGTAATGGCTCCCATGTCCACCAGGGGGCAGTCATTACCCACATGTGAGCCCAAGAAGGGCGGGGTGGGGGGGTGGCCGGAGGAGAGGTTGTGGCCGTGTCGTGTGTCCTGTGTGTACGTGCCAGAGGGCATGTGTTGGCTGTGCAGACCCCAGCCGCCAGAGCATGTGTAACCTGCGTGGGTGCACATGCGTGTGCGCCTGACCCCGCATCTCCTGTCATCTGGACCTGCTTTCTCATCTGTTCCAGGAAGAGGGCCTTCATTCGGACAGCCTGTGTTCCTTTGTCGCTTGCACCCTGGGGTCACGTCTTTAGCAATCTCTGTGCTCCTTTGGAGGAGTTAAGGACTCCAGGCTACTGTTTTGAGGTTGGAGCCACTGTGGGGAGGAGAGGCTGAAGAATGGAGAGGTTTTGCCTTCTGTTCCCCGAAGCCAAGCTTTAATTAATTAAACAAAATCCGGATTTTCATGTTCATAAAAGTCTTATTTCAACATAACGTGAGTGGTTCCGTCCTATGCAGAGGCACCGGTGCCCTTGGATAGAACTCTCTTCCCTGTCAGGAATCTGGTGACCATTAATTCTCAGAACTGTTGGGACTTTCCAACCAAGTGCCCCTCACCCAGAGGAGAAAAATGGTGAAGGGTCAGCATCAGGGTCACCCTGCCTGATCCTCACTGGTCACGGAATGGCCACGCCTCAGAGTCTCATCTGAGTAGTCATAGCAACGTAAGTCGTGGAGTCGCTATACTATTACTGAATATTGGTGGAGTATTCATCTCAGCTCCCTCACACTTTGCTCTGTGACCTTGAACCTTCGCCCTGGGGGACCCTTATTTCCTCCTCATCAACAGGGCATAAGAGAGCTCGTTTTGTGCATTGACCATGAACAGGGAGGATGTTTGTGGAACCTCTCGGTACATAGTAGGTCCTGAATAAATTCCAAGTTCTTTCCTGGACCAGTGCTGCTTTCTGATCAAAACTTACTCTGCCCACTCCCCCGACCTCCGCCAGGTCATGGTGATAACTCCACTGGTCCCACTTGGCAGAGACCTTTCCTGGGCATCTGTACATAGGGGATGGGGAGAGGGCAGTCGTTCAGGAAGGTCCAAGGGAGGGCAGACTGGCTTGCTGGAGGGTTTTTTGTTACTGAAAAATCACCAGTGGCTTTACTTCTCCTGTGCCTGTGGGTAAAGGGAGGGGGTGGAGGTGTCCTGTCATGTCCCCCTGAAGTCACCTCTTGGGAAGCGAGGACATGTTATCCACCTGTTCCTCCCTTTATTTCCCCTGTACTGCCCCTAACTTCTATGGTGACAACCTGCTCCTTTGGAACTCCTGCTTTTGGAGGCTGGCGCTGCAGGGTGGAGAGTGTGAATTGCTTACAGGTACTAGACTTTGCTGGCTCCCCCCCTCCCCCTGGAAGCCTGAGTTCTTGGACAGGTGAGTGCCTTTGAGGGAAGAGTCCCGAGGTCCTGTGTCCCCTCCCCTGGCAGCACCTGTGGTGGGCAGGACCCCCCATGATCTGTGTGATGTGTCTGGGATCGGGTTTCTCTGGCTCTAATTGGCTCAGCGGTAGCAGAGCCTCTGGGCCCCTGAAGACTGTGTGGCTTTGGCCCGGGTATCTCAGTGGTAACCAGTGGGGACAAGTGGCCAGTGACTGCGCATCCTCCTTTGCCCGTGAACACTGGTGAGGGAGAGGTTGAGTGGGTGTCTCCTTAATAATGGAGCCTACATTGCCTTCCTCCAGGTGGAACGCAGGCTCAGAGGCACATGATTCAAAGAGATTTTAAAAAATGACATTTGTTGCACACCTGAAATCATGGAGACCACGTATAGTTGCTATTTCTGAGTTTCTGGCAGCTCTCGCACAGAGCCTTGCCCACAGCACATGCTCAGGGCACCCTTCTCCTCAGGGGGCCAGTCTAGCTAGCAACGTCTCCCCAGTATTCAAGGTCTGAAGCAATGGGCTTGCCTGGGAGGGCCCGGGGCTGGGTCTATAGATGGCAGGTGCCTTGAGGCCAGCACCCCCGATAGCTGGCATCAGACATGCAGGTCCTCTTGGGGAAGGTTGGCTGGGATGCATGACAACAGTAACAGCTACTGGGTATTGGGTGCTTTCAATCTGGTGAGCTTGCTTCTAAGCCCTGTGCGTGTATCATCTCACAATTCCTTACAACAGCCTTTGAGGTCAGTACTACAGACTCTCCATTTTACAGATGGGAAAACTGAGGCTTGGAGAGGTGCAAGCCATTCCCAAAGGGAAAATGCTAGCAGGTGGCAGAGCCAGGATACTAACCCGAGGGGTTGACTCCAGAGCCCCTCACGTTAAGCATCTAGAGCAAGGAAGTAGTTGACTGGTTGGCTGAACAAATAACACAGCAGACGGCATAAATTGGTCAAACCAGGGAATGGCGGTGGGGGGGGGTTGATCACCACCCTTGAAACTTCGAAACTTCTCTTCATGACCCTTTCCCTCCCTGCTGTCCTCAGAGCCTGGGTGACAGCCTGTGGGGAAATGAGGTCCCTTGTTCCTCTATGCTGGACCCACTGGGGGGCTTCTGGTTCTAACTCGGGGCTGGGAGGCGGGTGCCCTGGTGCCTTTCCCACTAGGGATGGATAGAATCCTTCTTTTCCTTTTTCTTTCCCCAATGCCATCTTGTTAAAGCAGAAAATCCTTGTGGAGTGAAGTCACATTTTCCTTGCCCCCGAAAGCTCCGGAGAGCTGATGAGTATTATTGTAACCAGAGGAGGCTGGGGACAAAAGAAGCTTATAATTTTGTAAACAGAGGCTTGGGAGAGGCCTGCCTGCGATGGCTTTCCAGGGGGAGGGAGAAGGGCAGAGGCAGAATTTGGAAAAACTTGGAACCGGAGGAATTGTGGGGCTGGTTAGAGTTGAGGCCTGGCACCCAGGTGGAGAATCCCTCAGAGGGACGGATCATGAAGCGGGTGCTTCAGAACCCTCCTGCCTCCTTCTCATTCCCTGCTCCCGAGCACCCCCTTGTCGTTTCTGCTAAACTCCAAGTTGACTTGCTGAAGGGGCAGGACCCATGGGCTGGGGGTTAAAAGCTTCGTTAGTGAAGAGCCTTGGCTCTCTGGCCTCAGTTTCCTCATCTGTGGGATGGGGTGGTGAAAGGTTTGCCCCAGAGAGTCTCTCCTCCTCCTGGTAATGGGCCACAATTCTCTCTCACCCTCCTGAAGATTCCACCATGGCTCCCTGTCTTTGGGTCTGACCACAAAGGCTGGGGTGTCATTTTCTGGGGACCCAAGAGGCCTCCCCTGGCCTTGAACCAGAGGGGATAAGAGAGCTAACATTGAGTACTGTCTGCTAAGTGACTCCCCTGCATCTTATTTCATGTGCACAACCCATGCACAGGGGCGGTACTGCGACTGTCCTGCTCATTTATAGGACTGAGGACATAAAGGTGCAGAGGAGGGAAGGGGGCGCCATGGAGCCATCTGTCTATGGGGCCCACATGTGGACCCACGGTGTGGTTCTGCCCTCTTGTCTCTGCCCAGAGCCACCCAAATGTCGAGTCTGAGCCTGGCATGGTTGGCATGGAGAATTTCTTCAGGTCCTGGAACACAGCTTGAGAAACTGTGGACAGGAGGGCCTCCGAGACTAGGTAGATGCTTGCTTCATCCTGAGACAGGCCCATTAAATTAGAGAGAGGTAGAGGGGTTCCACTGTGGCTCAGAGGTAATGAACCCAACTAGTATCTGTGAGGACATGGGTTCGATCCCTGGCCTCTTTCAGTGGGTTAAGGATCCAGCATTGCCATGAGCTGTGGTGTAGGTTGCAGATGCAGTTTGGATCTGGCATTGCTGTGGCTGTAGGGTAGGCTGGCAGCTGCAGCTCTGATTCAACCCCTAGCCTGGGAACTTCCATATGTTGTGGGGGTGGCCCTAAAAAGACCAAAAAAAAAAATTAGAGAGAGATAGAGACTGAGAGAGAGACTAGGAGATGAGAGGTTGAGAGAGATACACATGCATGAACACTGAGAGAGAAAGACACACAGAGACACTGAGAGACAGAAAGAGACACTGGGGCTGATAGCCAGCATCCCTGTTGCCAAGGAGACCCAGCTGGGATAAGTTTCATCACTAAAGTCCCACTTTGAAGCGGGTGAGGAACAGGCCCTGAGGGAGGGGGGGAGACCAGAACCCCTTGAATGTGTGTTTTGATCCACTAGCCGAGGTTGGCAGTGCCCTTGCCTAGGGAGAAAGGAGCTCACAGAGGTCACAGAGATAACTCACCATCTCCCTCTGCACTGTGGGAACAGCTGGCTGGGTGAGGAGAGAGCCGGAGGGGTAGCCTGGGAGGCTGGCCCTTTGCCTGGGGGACAGGCTCATAGAACCAGGCCAGGACGGGAAGAGGGGAGGCAGCCGATGTTCACCGAGGAGACCCAGGCTGACCATGAACACGCTCATTCCCTGTGTCCCCACCTCCCTGCCCCACTCAGAGGACCCCTGGCCCTGGCTCCAGCCTGATGCTTGCTGTAGAGACCTCCAGCCAGGAGCAGTCAGACAGTAGCCCATGAAGTGTGGGCGTTTTTCTCTCCATCTTTGAACTCACAGCCCACCCCTGTTCAGAGAGTTTGTCTTCAGAATGGCTTTTTTTGGGGGGGGGGGTCTCTCTGTGTCTGTGCAGCCTGAGTGACAGGCAAATAAGAGAGGAAGCAGTGGTCACCCGCCTGGACCTAATTTGAGAGATGCTGAAATGGGCCACCTGTGCCCAAACTTCCCTCCCAGGCAGTCTGTCATAGAGCCTGACCCCCCACTAGGATAAGGTCAGAGTGTTTGAGTTTGGAGATCGTGGGAGCCCAGCCTTCTGCCTGGAGCCCCATCCCGGGGCCGGGCACTGGCCACATCCATCCCACTTTGCCATTGGGGCACCTGTGAGCCTAAGCGCGGTGAGGGCTTGAAGGGTCTCGCTCTGGAACCAGACTGCCGGGATCTGTATCCTAGCCCTGCCACTTAATCTATGAACAAACCTGTGCCTCAGTTTCCTCCTCTGTGAAATGGGGTTAATGATAGTGCCTTCCCCAAAGAGGTTGAGATAAAGCATTTATAAGAGAACCCAGGCATGGAAGCTGATATAAAACGTCATCCAAAGGTAAACCACTTACTTCCCCACTCCTCCCCTCCTCACTGCAGCTTCCTTTAATATGCTAAGGGGAACCCAGATGCTCTAAGAGGGTTGGAAAGTGACAGCATTTTTCCAGGATTATTTGTCCAGAGAAACCTCTTTCTGGGGAGCATCTAATGGGATTGGAGCTCCCTGAGATCATATTCTGGAAACACTGCTAGTCCAAATCCCTTATTTTGACAGTCAAAAGAGAAGTGGAGGCCCCCTCCCCCAGTCACCAGGGACGGGTTGGGGCTCCTGATTAGGGAGCATGTACTCAGCTCAGGGAGCAGGCCAAACAGGCTCCCAGGATCTTGCCAGGAGCATCGTGCTCTGTCCCCAGGGGTCTAAGCGGCCACTGTCTCTCAGGGGACTCTTGAAAGGCCTTCGAGGCATCGTCTCGCCTGTCCTATGCTCTGACCTTGGGGGATCTTAGCCAGTCAGCTCTTACTCCCAGGACCTGGGGATGCTAGGGAGGGGGCTGCCGAGGTGAGGTGGCACAGTCAGAGATGGACAGGTCCAGGGCATCATGGGTCCGGGGAGTGACATTAGCAGTATATCTTATTCTTTGAGGGAAAGCTAAGGTAGAAAGCCACAAGGTGAAAAGAGAAGATGAAAGTAAAGTGTGCTGGTTGAAATGCACATGGGGAGGCCCAAGAATGCTGACCTGCATCCTTTCCTGTTCGGGACAAGGGAGGTCATCCGGGTCATGTCCCCAGACCATTTCCACTTGCCTGTGCTCTTGGTGTCATGGCACCTGTTCCTGGAAGAACCACTGGGACCAGTCTGCTGGGGTCGCAGGCTGCTCAGGCTGCAAAGCTGGCCAGCCCCTCTCTCCTCCTGAGCTGGTCTTCACTCCTTCCCAGCATTCCTCTCCCTTCCTCCCTTCCTTCCCTCCTCTCTCTCTCGTTCTTTTTCTGTTTTTGCCCACCCAGTGGCATATGGAGTTCCTGGGCCAGGGATCAGACCCACACTGCAGCTGCAGTAATGCTGGATCCTTTAACCCACTATGCTGGACCAGGGATAGAACCTGCATCCAGGTGCTGCAGAGACATTGCCGATCTTGTTGCGCCACAGCGGGGACCCCTTCCCAGCATTTCCTTGGCAGAACCTTCTTGGCTGAGGGGAGACCTGGTCCACCCCTAGTTCCTGTTCTGAAATGTGGAAGCTGGATCTCAGTCTGGATGATGATCTCCAGGAAGGTTGATGCCCATTCGCTGGCTCCTCTTAAATCTCCCTGCCTCCTTGGGAAGCACCCCCAGGGCTCTTGCCACCATCATTTCACTTAAAACTTCTGAATACCATTACCTGCTGCCCTGGAAGCTTTGACACAGACTCTTGCTGGGTTCCCAAGGTCAATGGGATCACCACTGTTTCCTTGGCCACTTTCTCCTCAGTATAGCTGGTCTCCTAAAGGCCACTCTTCTCTCCTTTAGTTTCCATTTCCGGGTCATCCTGGTTATAGCTCAGGACTGGTTTGCACCAGAACTAATCCACGTTCTTTCATTCAAATCTTTTCTAACTGGGGAAGGAGACCCTTGGTGAGGGAAGATGCAGTCCCCTAGGTTTTCTTCCTCAGGGGTCAAGTTCGCCACCCCAGTATCTGGCCCATTGAGATTTCCATAGCCCTCTCTGTCTTGACCTAACTCTTTGTGGGTCGTTCTTGTGACTGACTGGGAGACACACCCTTCTCTGCTCAGCCTCTTCTTTCCACCCACGTGGGATCTCAGCCCCTCTGCAGAGGGTGGCTGGATGCTAGGGATGGTCCAAAACGAGGTCTGGGGGCCCTGAATGTAGTGCGGAGGCCTAAGGAGGTCCAGGCTCCGGGGAGGCTGACCTTAGCCATCTGGCTGGTGGCCTGGCCTCTGAGGGTGGATGGCTCTCTTTTTGCATGTGTGTGAGGCGGCAGTGGGGACAGATGCAATTTCTCATTGTCCATGCTTCGGCCATATGACTCTGAGGCTCAGGTCATGCAGGACAGTTCCCCCTATGGGAGGGAAGAGCTAATGGAATATGGCATCATGGCATGTGGCATTGCAGGTTCCAGGCCTTGTCACAACCCTCAGGAGTCCTTCAGCTGCCCCGGAGGTCGGGGTTAGAGGCCTTGGCCCAGGTCAGGCGGGCACCAAGTTTGCATGGGAATCAGAGGGAAAGCGCTTGGGCAGGTCCCCGTTAGAAAGGGCCAGGCCTCCATCCCGTGGAGCCTGCAGGCTGCGGGACACACAGTGCCCTGTTTACTGCCCCATGTGTCCTTTCCAGAGGGAGTGCCAGCAGCTTGCGGAGGCTGTGGGCTCTCGCTGGAAAGCCAGGGTCTGAGTCCAGGAAAACTGATTTTTGTCTCTTGAGATGCTTGTATGGGCCCCAGGCCAAGTTCTGCTGAGGGCTGGCAGCAGATGGGGAACTGCTCTGCTCCCCTGTCATTGTGGACTCCAGCAGCAGCCTCTGGGGAAGAGAAAATCCTCATGGAAGGCAGGGCAGGCTCACCATGCTGATGGGACAAAACAAAAGGGAGGCGGGTTACAGGGGAGGGGGCAGACAGGCATCCCTCTGGGGTAAAAGCGCTGACTAGAGAGTCTGACCCAGGAAGAGGAGGAGGCGGCAGGAAGGTAAAGGGAAAACAATGAAGATATCGGAAAAGCCCCAGGGGGCACAGTCATTGCTCCCTGGCAAGGAAACCATGGAAGGCAGCAGCTAGAACAGGAGTTGAGCTTGAAAAGGGACAGTAATGGGCTCCATGCTTTGGGATTCAAGATGGCGGCACTAGAAAGGCTGACTCCACTTGGGAAGTAGAGTGGCCATAGGACCAGGCAGAGGGAATTCTCTGTTTGGACTTGGGCTCCATCTCGCTGGGATTTCACTGGGATGCAAACCCAGAGGGCAGAGGTTCCTGTCTATTTTGCTCATTGCTTCAGTGCTAGTGCATAAAATAGAGGCAAGCAGAGATAAGTTTCTCAGAACAAAAGTTTGTTGAATGAATAAGTAATTTGAGCACAGAGAAATAAGGACAAGAATATATCTTAGGAAAAGAGCTAAACATCTCTTCCAAATCTACTTTTGGATCCTTGACATGCTTGAAAGGGGTATTTTAGAAATATTTTGGGTCATACCACTGTAGGGAACAAATTGAAGGAGGCCTATAACTTGGAGACAAAGCAGAGAGAAAACTTCAGGTTGACTTCCAGCTGGAAGACAAGTGACAGACAGTCATAGTCTGGGCCATTGGGTAGAGGACCAGGGTCAGGAGTCAGGTATCATACCAGATGGTCAGCCCACCACCTGTGGCTCCGGAGCAGGTGACCTTCGGAAGTTCAGGTGGCCCCGTGGTGTCTGCTGGCTGACCACAAGGCCTTGGAGCAAGAGCAGGAGTGAGAGCAAGACAAGGGTTCTGGGCCACTGGGGCTGGTTTCAAAGCAGGATGCCAAGAGCTCAGGATGGATCGGGGGTGGGGGTGGGGTGGGGCGGGCATGAGGGAGGCCAGAAAGCAGACTTGGGCCCGTGACTCAGGGCTGATGGCTGCAAGGAAGCTGTGTCCCCAGGGGAATGACCAAAACTCCTTCTCCTTCCTGGCTTCCTGTTAGGATTCATTCTAGAACTTGGGACACAGTGAGCTGTAGGTGGGGGTCATGTGACTATAGTTGTGGGAACAGGAGAGCCTCAGACCTTAGGAAGAAGACAGGATCCTAATACGGGGTACACTAGCCAAGAGGGGCATAAAGAGACCCCAAATAAGATAGCTGTGTGGACAACAAAGGCTGGCGAGGGCAATTGCAGAGGCCATGTGCAACAAGGAGGGTCTACATGTGATGCGGGCAGGGGGCTCTCTTCTCTCTGTGGGCCAGACTTGGAGTTTTATGTTCAGCTTGGTATGAGGGCACAGTCTTTCAGGAAGGAGCAGTCCTTTCTGTGTGGCAGAGAGTGTCCCCAGGATCAGGGAGTGGCTGGGGAAAGACCTACATGAAGATGCTTGGGGATAACTGCAGACAGTGAGTATTGAATCTGTGCAGGAGGAGTAGGTAACGGGGAGAGGGAGCGGGCAGGGGAAATAATATATTTTCAGGCTTAAAAACTGACTTTCCCAAGCCCATCAGCAAGTTGGTGGCAGAAAGCTGGATGACAGTCTTCTTCTGCCACCCTATGCTGCTTCTCCAAGTGCCTGGGTGGAAGAGTTGGGATGGAGAGTCCCCAGCATGGGGCTAAAGTCGAGCAAAGAGGGATGCTAATGCAGAGTGAATGTGTTTCCTGATTCCGATTTCAGGGAGGGCAGTTGAGGAGAAGCTCGGGAGTTTGGACGGCCAGGAGCTCTAGCCTGGAGTCAGCAAGCCACAGAGGAGGCCATGGATGAAAAACATCCATCACTTTCTCAGCAGTGTGGAGATCCCCAGCCTGGCCCAGAAGCAGGCAAGAAGCCCCGCTTCTGGCACTCCCAGCATAGGACCCGTATCTGTTTACACTTAGTGTGAGGGATGGTCCAGCTAAGGGGGCAACTTAGTGAGTCGTGGGCTTCAGGGTGGGTGAGGAGGGATGAGGCGAACTGTGGAGGGTGGGCCCTTTGCCGTCAGCCGCCCCTGGGTCTTGGAACCCTCGCTGCAAATACCTGAGAGAATGTTGCAGTTTTTGCTTCACAGACATTTACTGAAAACCAACTCTGTGCCAGGTACTGGCTCAGGAGTTGTGTAAACAGCGGTGAGTAAATGCAGGTGTGGTCTCTGCTCCCATGACCCACGTGGTGTCAAGAGGGGGAGACAGGGATCGATCAAGTAATTGCAGACTAGGCTGTGTGTTCGAAGGAAATTTGGAGGTCAGGGAGGGTTTTCCTTGGGAAACAGCACTTGAGTGGAGACTGGAGAAAATGCTCGACTCTGTCTAGGTGAGGGATGGTGGTGAAGGAAGAGGTGTTTTCCTGCTGGAGAGGCAGCTTGGGCAAAGGCCTTGTGGTGGGCAGGGGAATGGTGCATTCAAGGAATATCTGAGAAGCAGGGAGGGGAGATCTTGCTTGAGATGCCACACTGCTGGGGCCACCAGCAAGGGCCAAGGCCATGCAGGACCATGCAGATCAGAGTCAGACTTTGTCTTCCTCTTGAGTGCAGTAGGAAACTTTTGAAGGTTTTTATGCAGTGGCGGTGGAGGGTGGGTGTTGGATGCAATCAGACGTGCATTTTGCAAAGCTCCTTTTGGCTGTTCTGTGGAAGCCAGATTTGAGGACAGAGTATATTTAAAGAGACCAAATAGGAAGCTATGGAAATCATCCCGGGGAGAGGTGATGATAGCTTAGACCAGTGCAGATGGAGGGAGATAAGAATTTTTGAAATATAATGGCAAGCATTTACTTAGCATTTACTATGTACCAGGTTCTCCTCTGGGGGCTTTACATGGAGTGTGTGATCCTCGCAATATGGTAGGTACTATTAACACCACTTAAAGATGGGAAACAGGCACATGGAGGTTTAGTGATTGGTGGAGCCAGGGTTTGAGCCAGGAGCCCACAGTATTAACCATCGTGCTTTGCCACTTAGTGGTTAGGATGTTGGGAGGTGAGCATGAGAGGACTTGGTGTTCCATTAGGCATGAGGGGGCTTTAGCACAGGAGATGCTCCTGGCTTGTTTCGTGGGTGGCACCAGTTGAATGGCGCCATGATTTGGAGAGGAGTCTGATCTTGGACGATGTAGTAGTTTTAAAATAGGTTTATGACTATGTCTAGATACTCATGTTGCAACAGAACAAAGGGTGGGGGAAAATGTAATTGTAATGTATACATGTAAGGATAACCTGACCCCCTTGCTGTACAGTGGGAAAAAAAAATAAAATAGGTTTATGAGTTCTCTAGTAGTCCTCTCTTCAAGAGGTGGAGCTTGAATCTCCTTCCCTTAGTTGTGGGCTGGATTTAGTAACTTGCTTCTAATAAATAGAGCATGGTGCCAGTGCCAGTGTACGACCTCCAAGACTAGGTCATAAAAAGCATTGTGGCTTCTACCTTGTTACTCTCGCCGGGGTTGTTCTCTATGGGGGAAAGTCACTGTCATGTCACGAGAGGCCTAAGTGGCAAGGAACTGAGGCCTCCAGCCAACAGCCCAATGAGTGCGCCCTTTTGGAAGTGGATCCTCCAGCCCCAGTCTATCCTTCAGATGACCACAGCCCCAGCAACATCTTAATGGCCACCTCCTTTGGAGCCGGAACTACCCAGCTATGCTGCCCCTGGATTCCTGACTCTTCAAAACGGCATGAGATAATCTTTGCTGTTTTTTTAGGCCACTAAGTTTTGAGGTAATTTCTTGGGCAGCAATAAAGAGATAATTATTTATGAGTATAAACCTAACAGCCAAGGGTAGGTGTTAGGTAAGCATTTATTGTGATTAGCTATTATACTGTGGGTGTTGACATCAGTTTGATGGTGCTGGAGTACCTAGGAAGACATGAGAAGAGACAGGGGCCCAGACTGGACTTGAGTTCTGTCCCCCAGTGGCCTGATGGAGAAGAATAAAGTGGTTTTCCATTTGTGTTCTGCATTGTCCTTGGTCTACGGAGGGGCCTTGGGGGATGAGGAAAGTTTGATGGGCAACTAGCCCTGCCAGGCCTCTGGTGTGATTCATTTGAAATGGCCCTGCCTTTTCTGCATTTTAGGTTGGGGTTTAGAGTAATACTTGTTTGGGAAAAGCAAGGATTTGACTCTAAAATATCACAAACTGCTAACCTGTGCCATCTCTCTTTTTATAGAGCAGAGAACTGAAGTTCAGGCAGGTGAAATGACTTGATCAGGGCAGGTAGCCTTGAACCTAAGTCTTGGGCCCTTGTCTCATGTTCTTGCCACTGATCTACTTTGGACGTGCATGGAAGGGAAATCATACAATATGTTAGAAGTCAGAGCATTCCTTTGTTTTATTGAGGAGACTGAAGTGATTTGGCCATGATTACAGTGTCCTTATCACTCATTTCCTTTTTCAGGGTTTCTTTGGAATGATGCTGGAGATCTGCAGCCCCCCATGTAACTGTCCTGCCTTGCCTGCCTCCCCCCACCCAACCCCTGGGTCCTCCCTCTCCTTTTCTTCCCTAACCATCCAGACTATGGCAGCACGGTCCCTGCTTTTACCTTCATCCTGCCTGCACCTCTGTTCGTTGGCTAATTTGAACGATGCCCTTGGCCCTCAAACCCAGTCCGAAGCTCATGGCATGTGGTCCCAAGATCCCTTTTTCTAGGCGTGTCCCTTCTATGTGTGAGATGCGACTCACCAGTCCTTGGAGGGTGGCAAGGAGTTTGGAGAGGACCCAGCAGGCCCCTGGGCCTGGGAGCCTCACCCCACGCCTGGCTCTCCTGCATCCCTACCCCTCCAGCCCCCTCCAGCCTCCAGGCTGTTTCTGAGGTTTGGAACCAGCTGAGAGTTTCCCCCGACCCTATATTTTCTTCTCCCACTTCTCTTTGCTTGAAACCATTTGTAAGCAAAAAACCATTTGGAGTGTTGTGTTTATTTTTTCCTAGTTCCACGGGAAATTACTCAGAATGTATAAGTATGTGTTTTCCTTAGAAAATAGATTCCTTTACATTTTGGCTTTGTGGTTCCCAAGGCAAGTGGGGCCCACAGGAACCTAGGCTGCCAAGAGGGCTCCCCGATCCAGGAGTCCTCTCAGCCTCAGAATTACACCCTTTCTCCTCTGGGGACCACTCACCCCCGACTCCCTCCTGGGCCCCTCAACTTCTCAAGCCCTATCAGACTTCAGCCCGTGTGGGCAGACCTGTCTCCACCAGATTCTCCCCGATGCCTTAATCCCAATTCCTTTTCTCTCTGTTTGGGGAAGATGTGGAGGCAGATCAGGGCATGAGAAGGTTTCCCCTGCCTTTCCCTGGGCCAGGGGAGGGCTCTGTGAGGGTCCCCAGCATAGACTTGAAGCAGGATTTCTAAGTGCTCATCCTGGCTCTGCCTCTTGCCAGCTGGGGATGTGAGTAGGTCCCTGGCCCTCTGTGCCTTGTTTGCTTTTCCTGTAAATGAGCATGTTGGGAGTTCCCTGGTGGTCTAGAGGTTAAAGGACCTGGTGTTGTCACTGCCGTGGTGTGGATTTGATCCCTAGCTGGGAATTTCTACAAGTTGTGGGTGTGGCAAAAAGGGGGGGCATATTAATAGTATTTGTTCAGAGGGCTACCATGAGGATTAAGGAGTTAATATGCATAGCATGGTTAGACGGTTATCTGGCGTGGACTAAGCATCACATAATGTTTCCTTCTGTTTCCATGCCTTGCGTCTGTCAAGTGCTTTTAGTCCTGATTTTCATCAGAGCCCATTCCTCTAGCCAATGGGAGTTTGAGACGGGAGGGGGCAGTGTGGCTTCTTCTCACCACCCTCCCCCAAGTTCAGGCTCCTTTCCTTGGCTTGTCCCTCTGACGTGGAGCTCTTTCTTGTCCCCCTCAGCACTATTCACAACAGCCAGGGGTAGAAGCAACCTGAGTGTCATCAGCAAATGAATGGACACATAAAATGTGGTGCTTTATTTATAATACTTGTAAATATTATGGGATCGGCTATTTAATACGCCATACAAATGGAGTATTATTCAGCCTTAAAAAAGAGCAAAATTCTGACACATGCTACACTGTGGATGAATCTTGAAGAGTCTATGTTAAGTGAAGTAAGTTAGACACAAAAGGACAAATTAGTGTGTGATTCCACGTTATAGGAGGCAGCTAGAGCAGTCCAATTCAGAGATGGGAAGCAGAATGGTGGTTACCGGGATGGGGGGAGGGATGAATGAGGGTTAATGGTTAATGGTTAACGTGCAGAGTTTCACATGGGGATGATGAGAAAGTTCTGGAGAGAAGTAGTGGTGATAGTTGCATGACTGTGCGATGTCCTTAAGGCCCATGAACAGTCCACGTACAAGTGGTTAAAAGGGGAAATTTTATGTCACGTATATTGAAGCACAGTTAAAAGACAGAAATAAAAAATATGTATTGATAATAGCTTAAAAATTTCCCTTTCAAAACCCTCTGAAAGGGACACTCATCATAAGAGGCTCATCCCCATGGGGTGGGGGTAGCATGAAGGTGACATAGTTTTCCTGGAGGGACTTGGGGCCAGACATGGATGCAGAGGAAATAGCCTCAGTGCAGGGCACTAAGTTCCCATTATAGTCCTGAGAACGAACTTTTGGGGGGCCCAAGGGAAGTTAGAAAGTCTGCTTTCTAGGACTCGAGCTGGGCTTTGAAGGATGAGTAGGAGTTTTCCTCCTGATGGGACGGAGGAGTAAAGGCTTGGAAAGTGTGAAGTTAAAGGACTGAGGGACATCAGTTCCTCTGTGTGGTTGGACTGTGGGAAGCTGGGGGAGGCAGAGGATGCGATACTGGGAAGGGAGTTTGGGGTCTGATTGTGAGACCTGTGGGGGCCATGCCAGAGCATGTGACGCCTCTGAAGATCTGTGGACCAGCTCAATGGCTGCAGTGCAAACTCCTTTTCTCTCTTCAGATTCCAGGGCACTGCTGTCCTTGGCCTAAAAGAATGTGAGGGTTTTTTGTTTGTTTCGTTTTATTACTATTACTTAAATATGACAATTCCAGGTACCAGGACAGGTTTGTGGGTGCTATTTGGGGGATGTTCAGGTCACCCCAAAGGTGGTCATGGGTGGTCTGAGCCCCATGTTGCCATTGTCTCTGACAGTCCTGCTCCAGGAAGCCTATTCTCTGCTTTCTCAGAGTGAAGTGGGGCCTGCCTCCTCCAGGATGTCCTCCTGGCCTAAGCCAATGGCACTAAAACTGTCCAACCCCCGTGAAGTTAAGCTCATCCTCTTGGGAAGAACAATATAGTAATGAGGGGCTTGAACCCTGGGCCAGAGGGGTTGGGTGGGCCCCATTTCAAACTCTGCTACTCAGCAGCTGTGAGAACTTGAGTCAGTGACAGAGCATCTGTGCCCATGTCCTCGTATGTAAACTGGGGATCATACTTCCTCTGCCAGTTGTCTTCATGACAACAACCCTGGCCCATTGTGTTATGATGCTTTGTGCTTACACAGCTGTTTCCTGGCCATGGAACGAGTTGTGTCCAGAACGGCCCTGGTAAAGGGAAACTTTCCCAATCTGGCATTTTTTTTTTTTTAAGGAATCTGCTTTTATTTTATTTTATTTTTTTTGTCTTTTTGCCATTTCTTGGGCCGCTCCTGCGGCATATGGCAGTTCCCAGGCTAGGGGTCGAATCAGAGCTGTAGCCCCCAGCCTATGCCAGAGCCACAGCAACGCGGGATCCGAGCTGTGTCTGCAACCTACACTACAGCTCATGGCAATGCCAGATCCCCAACCCACTGAGCAAGGCCAGGGATTGAACCCGAAACCTCATGGTTCTTAGTTGGATTCATTAACCACTGCGCCACGACGGGAACTCCCAATCTGGCATTTTTAAGCCTTCCCAGGTGTAGGCTGGGATGGGGGAGCTTGATGCAAATCCATGTGGCTGGAAGAGCAGCTCTTGATCTCAGCTTGGCTTCTGGAACTGGGCTTAACAGTGGACTTGTTACTGACCCACCTTATTGCTTTTAATCTTCTTCCCTGTCCAGCCTCCCTGGGGGAGTTCTCCGGGGTCCACAGAGATTCTAAGAAACAGCCTCATGTCACAGAGATGCACTTTCTCCTCTACCTCCCTGGACCAGAGCCCCGGCTGCTGGTGATGGCTGTGGCCCTCCCGGTGCCTGCAACATTCTATTTGCTCCCAGTTTTTGACTGTGCATCTATCTCCTATTAACTCTGTGTGCTGGGCAGAGGCTGCAAGTGCCCTGCCTTCAAGCGGCTCTTGTTCTAGTGGTCGGTGTTCAGTTTTGAGTGCCAGTCCCCGAGCCCAAATCTTCCTATGTATTATTTCCTGTAATGCCGCCAGCAGCCTTACTACATGGTGCTGGGCTCTTGACATTTTTTTTTTGCCATTTCTTGGGCCATTCCCCCGGCATATGGAAGTTCCCAGGCTAGGGGTTTAATTGGAGCTGCAGGCGCCAGCCTACACCAGAGCCACAGCAACGCGGGATCCAAGCCACGTCTGTGACCTACACCACAGCTCATGGCAATGCTGGATCCTTAACCCACTGAGCAAGGCCAGGGATCGAACCTGCAGCCTCATGGTTCCTAGTCGGATTCGTTAACCATGGAGTTACAACGGGAACTCCTCCTGACCTTCTTAATAGAAACTGCACCTGTGGCATATGGCAGTTCCCAGGCTAGGGGTTGAATCAGAGCTACAGCTGCAGGCCTACACCACAGCCACAGCAACACTAGATCCAAGGCGAGTCTGCAACCTACACCATAGCTCATGGCAATGCCAGATCCTTAACCCACTGAGGGAGGCCAGGAATCGAACCCACAACCTCGTGGATACTAGTTGGATTGGTAACCCGCTGAGTCACAGGAGAACTCCCAAGAGAAGCATTTTTGTGATGGGGAAGTGCCCAAGTCCATCAAAGGAGGCAAGAGGGAGGTTTGGAGGCCCCAGTGGTGAGTGATTCCACTCCAGTCTCCATCTTCCCATCTTTGGTCATTTGAGTGCTCATTCTTGTGCGAGTGAGAGGCCCTGTAGACCCCCTGGCACCCTCTCTTTTGGACCCAGGTGGCCTGGTTAATCTCCCCAGAGGAAGACAGCTCAGAGCCCTCAGTGATATCTTTGAAGATACAAGGAAGAGTGAGCCGGCCAGGTTCTGAGGACAAAGGCCAGAGCCCCCAGATCCTGTTAGAAGGACAGTGGCCACCTGCCGGGGCACAGTGTGCACACCTGGAAACTCAGCAGCTGGATGCCACACTGGGGGGAAGATCAGAGGTCAGACCAGCCTGGTGCTGGGCCTCGAGGACCGGATGTGTGGAAGCTCTGATGCCCTCTCGTTCCCTCTGAATTCCGCCTTCTGTTTTCACTTGCTCTGCTTCCTGCTGAATTCCCTTCCCAGGCTAAAAGTTTCCATCCCTGGCCTTGGCCCCAAAGTGAAATTCTTTGGAAACTTTCAGCTGAGTTCATTTCGTAATTATTGAGTGGGAGAAGGTGGGTGGGGGAGACACTCTAGGTTCCGCTTCTTTGTGATGCTTCCCATGAAAGCACTGTGAGACCCAGAACTTTCCCCTTGGCTGCTCGGAGTCTCAGCTGGGGGGATGGGAGAAAATGGTGTAATGGAAACAGCCTGGGGCCCCTTGGATTCCAGCCCTGGCTAGGATGAGTCCTGCCCTGCTGGTTAAGGTGCTTTATCTCTCTGAGCCTGTTAGTTAATTTCTAAAGCTGGATCTTTTGCATAAATCATGCCTAAGATTTCTGAGGCCCGGCCCTGATGCTCGCTGATGCTTTAATCTCATGATATGATTTTTCTTTGAAATAAGCATCACTTCCTTCCATGTGTCGACAGTTAGCATCAGAAGGTTATAGCTTCTGCAGATGCCTGTGCAGCTCTGTGGCCTCCAAGTCATCATCAACCATGTGGCTGCACCGCAAAGGTCCCGGGCTTGGCCGGATGGAAACCAGGCAGCTGGCCTGGAAGGAATGAGTCTTGTTCCGCTCACCCCTCCTCTCCTGTTTGTTTGGTTTTACTTGTGTTCTGCGTCAGGGGTGAGCTGGTTGAGAGAAGGCTATGAAACTTAGAGCCCGGATCCACACATGTTGTTTGGTTTGAAAAATTAAAAACAAAATATTTGGTTGCTTTTAGTTCCATAAAGTAACTTTTTAGAAAGGCAGGTTGTTGTTCTGGATTTAGCTGATATCTCTTTTTCACCCTAACAGAAAAAGGTTAAAAAAAAATCCACTGTTCTATTAAAAAGAGGTTTGTAAAATGGTCTCTATGAATTAAGTTCCTGCTAAGAGGATGCTTTGTGCAGGTGGGACCTCGAAGGGGTAAGTCAGATGAGTGGAGGGTGGCAGGAAGGGGGAGGGGGCAGGGGCAGTGTGGGATTTTTCAGGTCATCAGGAAGCTCTGTGGCTTTGAGACCCCCCCCCCTTTTTTTTTGTCTTTTTAGGGCTGCACCTGAGGCATATGGAGGTTCCCAGGCTAGGAGTCCAATCGAAGCTGTAGATGCCGGCCTATGCCATAGCCACAGCAACGCTGGATCCGAGCCTCATCTGCGACCTACACCACAGATCATGGCGATGCTGAATCCTTAACCCACTGAGTGAGACCAGGGATCGAACCTGCGTCCTCATGGCTAGTCGGGTACGTTAACCACTGAGCCACGACGGGAACTCCCGAGACCATTTCTGAGACATATTTGTAAATGGTGTCAAATGTGCAGGGAGAGAGGAAGGAGCTGCCAAGTCCCCCTGTCCCTAGAGACCAAGAAATCAAGACAGTTTCCTGGTGTCCCTGGGGTTTCTCAGCAGATCTGGAGGCAGAGGGATGGAAGGCATGGCCTCTGGAGAACAGGTTGATGCCCACAGGGAGAAGCACCAATCTCTCTGGTGCCTGCAAAAGACCACAGCCCCCAGCTTGTGGGAGTGGAGGCCTTCCTGTGTTGTCTCTCTTGGGTCGGGGCTCAGCTCTTTCCTTCTCTTCTCTCTCTAGTCTTGGATTGGGAATCTATCCAGATTATCCCAGAGACCCTCCCTCAGTGCTCTTTATGCCTCTTGGATGCTGAGCCGCATCTCTGGCTCTGTTATTACTGTTCTTACACCTCCTCCCGTCCTACCTGGTCCAGAGATGGTCAGTGTTCATCCTCAGTGAGAACAAAGCAGCTATTTTCTGGGGGCTGCGTACAGCCTTCTTGAGGGTGTTACCCACCTCTGACAGCTTGGGACACTGAGGTCCTTGCCCAAAGCCACGGCTTTGTTGGCATGCAAAGCAGCCATTGGAATCGAAATTTGCCCAACCCCCAAGCCTGAGCTTTTAACCCACATGCTCAGCCATCTCTTGGGGGCCCATGGTCAGAATGGCCCCCACTAATTCCCCCGTGATGCTTGCTGTGTGCCTGGCTTCTGTCAGGGCTCTACCTGGATCCCTGCAGGCAGTCACCACTGCTCCGCACCCAGCTTTCTTGATGACTGGTATTGATGGGGGGGGGGATCCTCAAGTCCCAGTCATGTCTCCCCCAGAGGGATGCAGCTCCCTCTGGGCCTCTTGCTGTCAGGGTTTCTGTAGACCTGAGGCACTTTGCCCTAGGGCCCCCTTCCCCCAGAGAAAAATGTTAGCAGTTGTATTGTATGGCTACTTTGGTATAAAGACAAATATAATTCAGGCTGGATTAATGATTATCGATTCATTTTCACAATATTCATTTTTTCTTATAATTTTTATTTTTATTTTATTTTATTTATTTATTTTTGTTAGGGCCGCACCTGCAGCATATAGAGGTTCCCAGCCTAGTGATCTAATCAGAGCTACAGCTGCCTGTCTACAGCACAACCACTGCAGCTCAGGATCTGACCTGTGCCTGCAACCTACACTGCAGCTCATGGCAACGCCGGATCCTTAGCCCACTGTACAAAGCCAGGGATTGAACCTGCGTCCTCATGGATCCGAGTCAGGTTTGTTACCACTGAGCCACAACGGGAACTCCTTTTCTTATAATTTTTAAAGAAACTACAATAAAAACACATTTGAGGGGCCCCCGGAGTAGCACGGATGGGGGGCACAGAGCCTGGTGGAGATGGGCCCTGCGGGCTGTGCCGTAAGTGACTCTGACAGCCTTGCCTGTGGCTCTAAGGCTGGAGAATCCCCCTGGCCCTGCTGCCCCTGCTGCCACCTGATGGAAAGCCAAACCCCATTCCTTCAACCATTTGGCTCCAAGGGTCCAGAAAACCAGAAATGCCTTTATCCTCCTCCCCCTGTCCCCCTCTCTCAGCAGATTTCTGGGCCTGGTAGAGAACCACACTCCAAAGAAAACAACCTCTTGCAAAGTCCCCCAAGTCCTCTGCCCCTCTTTCCAGCACAGGTGCTTTAACTTTGTTTCATTCCCCTTTGGGACTGGCTGACCTCAGTGACCTTGGCACCTCACTGCATGCCCTGGGGAAGTCTCCTTTTCCTCCCGTCGGAGAAAGATGGAAGCTTGAATTCAGGGTTGAGTCTTGCAGAGGTGCCTGGGAGGAAGGGGTTGCTGCTCTTGGATCTGGGTCCTCTCATCTCTCCCACTTGCAGGTTTTGTATCTCAAAACAGTGGGTCCCAGGGTCTTGAAGGGGAGAAATTCCTTCCCAGCCAGGCCCAGCCCTATTATCAGTGGGCCTCAAGATGGGCGGTCTATCTCCGTGTATGACTTATATTCCAAAGTTATAACCAGAGCTGCAGACCTGTGCTCTTTCCTTCTTCCTTGACAAAACCCCTTTATAACACCTAAAAGATTAGTTTCTAATTTGGAACTTCAGACTCTTCAGGGTTCTGTGCCAGACTATTCTGGAACAGAGAGAATTGGTCTTCCCAGGACACTCAGTCCTTGCCTTTCCTGACACCAGCTCCAGCCTGCCCCTGGAGACTCTGTATGCATGCATGGGATTGCAGCAGCTCCTCCAGCCAAGCCTGGCCACCCCTCAAGCCCAGGTGTGTAGGTGCTAGTGGCGTGGCTAGGTCCCGTCTTGGGAGGAGGAATCCTGGGCAGAGGTTTTTCAGGTACTCCAAGTATGGTTCAGAAGGATGCTCTGAGCTTTGGGCTGGCATAATCCCTTTGCCCCCAAATCCTTTCCCTGTGAGTAGTATCAAGGCCCTATTAGGGCCTTTAAAGAATGATCTAGGCGGGGTTCCTCTCCTGCCTGGCTCCGAGGGTGGCACTGTCCTCGGCTTCCATTGTCTGGCTATCTATTTAGGTTTGCTGACTCAGCTTGTAAGAGTTTGTTCATATTTTGTAAGAAGTGAGCTGCTATTTGGGCACGTGGCTGTGGTGGCTCCATGATTGACTCCCATGTGCCGAACACGAATAGACCTGTTTATTAAAGCCATTTATGAACAAATTGAAGTCTTAACAATGCAAGTCGTAAAAGAGGCAGAGCCCAAGGACCAGAGGGTACCTTTCTCCCTCATATTGATGGCAGGGGGAAAATGTGGGTGTTTTCATAATGAAAGCTTTGGTAGGACATTGGTGACATACTCGCTGAAGTCAGAGGCTGCAAGGATATGAGTGACACCCAAGTTTCACACCAACTCCTATTCCTCCCTAAATCGAAAAAAACCATCGTGAGTGCTGAGTGGTGAAAGTTGTTGCTTTTTAATCTGTAACTGAATTGTTCGAATCCGGAAAGTCTCTTGCTTGGTCATTCTAACCCTCCCATCCCCAGGCTTTGAAAGTTCAGCCTCCTTGCCTTTTCCCCGCATGTGGACACGAAATGAGAGAACACCAAACTTTAAGCCTGGCTCTTTTTCTCCAAAGGAATGACTTTCAGTCTCTGTGGCCAATTAAGCCAGTGAGAATCACTGAGCAGACCTTGTGAGGGGCACTTGCTTGGCACTTAGGGGCCAAGGGGGAAGCAGCCAAGTGTGGTCCTGACCTGCATGATGTTTACAAAACCTATTATTTATTTATTTTTTATTTTTATTTTTTGTTTTAGGGCCGCACCCACAGCATATGGGGGTTCCCAGGATAGGGGTTGAATTGGAGCTGTAGCTGCCTGCTTATATCACAGCCATAGCAATGCCAGATCTGAGCTGTGTCTGTGGCAATGCTCCTTCCTTAACCCACTGAGCGAGGCCAGGGATCAAACCTATGTCCTCACGGATGCTAGTCTGATTCATAACCCACTAGGCCACAATTGGAACTCCAAACCTAATTTTCTTAAAAAGAGTAAGAAAATGCTCAAGTCACTCCTTGCTTTAAATTTAAATTCAAGGAAGCTTCTTTTCGTAGCTAAGCATCTCCTTAATGGGGTTCCTGTTGTGGTGCAGCAGAAATGAATCCGACTGGTATCCATGAGGACTCAGGTTTGATCCATGGCCTTGATAAGTGGGTTAAAGATCCAGTGTTGCCATGAGCCGTGGTGTAGATCAAAGAGTCAGCTCGGATCCTGAGTTGCTGTGGCTGTGGTGTAGGCCGGCAGCTGCAGCCCCGATTCAACTCTAGACTGGGAATTTCCATATGCCATGGGTGGGGCCCTAAAAGGGAAAAAAAAAAAGGTATCCACTTAGTGATAACTGGTGTGAAAGTTTCTCAGAGTTTCCCGTTGGACGGGCAGAGGTGTGTTGCCGGGACCAACTCCTGTAAGCAATTGAGAGCCCAAGAGGGTCTAAAAATCCATGATAATGGGCTTGGCCACCGACTCACTGTGTCATGTGGAAAAAAGCCATTTGGTTTCTCTGAGACTCAGTTTCCTAACTTACACTGCAAGAGAGCTGGCCTTGATGGGCCCAGTCTCCCTCCACGCTGACATCTCATGACAGACATTTTCCAAATAGATGATAAGCCCTGCTTTAAGTCCGGGCCCTGTGCGACTTCACTGTGCTTACCTTGAACTAGTCTGCACCAAAGGGTAGTCCGACCTCTCCTGGTCAGCTGACTTTGTCTGATCAGTGTCTTCTCTTACCCTTGAGCTTCTCTGAAATCCATAGATGGGATGGGTCCCAGCTACCGATGGCCTCTGGGACTTCTCAGACCCCTCTGGCTGGAGAACCAAACCCAGATGTTCTCCCAGATGTTCTGTTTTAGCCCTTGTCATCTGGCCCCACCAGATTGATCCATTCATTGCACAAATATTTATTGAGAGCCTGGTAGTGCCGGGCATTCTTTCACTATGAAGGGGAGAAGTACACACACACACACACACCCACACACACACACACACACACACCATGATGTCAGTAATAAGTGTGTGAGAATTAGTAAAACAAGTTAAGGGGACAGAGTGTGAAGCAGAAGTGCCATTTAACTTGGATGATCAGGAAACAAAGACCTGAAAGATGCCAAAGGCCCTGAGGTGGGAGCGTGCTGGCTGGCCTCCAGACATAGCAAAGTGGCCAGTGCAGCGGAACCTGGGGTGCATGAAGGGGAGATGGTGGACAGAAGGCCAGAGGCCTAGAGGTCAGGAACAGTAGGGGCCTGATGGGTACGCTTTTGTTGGAAATGAGATGGAAAACCTTTGGAGGGTTTGAAGAAGCACACAAAACAAATATGACCTTATTTGGGTTTTTAAAAGGACCACTGGGGATTTCCTGTTGTGGCTCTGTAAGTTGAGAACCCGACTAGTATCCATGAGGTTGCAGGTTTGATCCCTGGCTTCACTCAGTGGGTTAAGGATCCAGCATTGCCACAAGCTGCTGTGTAGGTTGAAGATGTGGCTTGGCTCAGATCCGGTGTGGCAGTGGCTGTGGCTTAGGCTGGCAGCTGCAGCTCCGATTTGACCCATACCCCCCGGAATTTCCATATGCCGCCATTGAGGCCCTAAAAAAAAAAAAAAAAAAAAAGGACCGATGAGCTGCTGTGTATAGAAGAGGTGGAGCAAAGGTAGGGAATTGGCGGGGGTGGGAGGCAGTTAGGAGGTGATAGCAGGAACTCTGGGGAGAGGATGTAAGGGTGGAGGAGGGAGAAGTGCCTGCATTCCGGATGTCTGCATGTGGCTCGGAACATGCATTAGACACCGAAACAGTATCTGGTTGGCCCAGAGCAGGAGCTCTGATAGGGAAGGAAGGAGAGGGGAGCATCATTGTGGGGGGTGGAGAGCCTGGTGCAAGGCTCTCCCAGCTCTGGGAGGCTTGCCTGTGAGCCTCTCTCTGGATTGCTCACACCTCTTTCATTTGCCCTGTGAGTATGGCATAGAAATACCTGTGTGGGTCTGTTGACAGCTCCTATACCGAAACCTACTGTTTTGTCCATCTAGGACCCCTTCCTTCTTGGGACAGTGACTCCTTCTGTTGGAATCTGTGTCCCTGATCCCTGCCACCTTCATGTCCTGAGAGTTGCTTGCTCACGGAGGTTCTCCACTGTTGCAGCCACAGCTGCAGTACTGCCAGCCGCTCCCTTCTTGGGATGAGTCTGGGCCTCAGCATGGCATCCATCAAGCTCGCCATGGTTGACCAGATGCACAGAGGCCTCACCTCCCCAACTCTGGTCTCTGGCGAAGCACCGCATAGCAGAGCACGGCATCTGACTTCACCAGGGGCGCCCCCGAGATGCAACAACCCGGAACTGTCAGAGAGGTAATGCCTTGTGCAGACAACATTGACCCATGAGAGACCCAGCAAACACAATTTCTCTCCCTCCTGCCATCTGATCACTGCTGTCAGGCTTAGTGATTTTGCCGCGCGTGTTGAGCCATCCTGTGTGAATGAGAAGTTGGCGTGGCCTTTCGTGGAGCTGTGGACAACTTGGCAATGCATCCCTGGCACCTGCTTCCTTTACCTTCCTTTTCCTGACCTCTCATTGCTTCCAGATTGCATCTCCCAATCCGCCTGATCCTGTGAGCTGTGTCTCAGGCCTCATTTTCTCAGGTGCCCCCAGGCAATGGTTCTAAGTGAGCTCCATCAACCATTTCCTGGTCCCTTGGCCACAGAGGGGGGCACATGCCCCATCCAGGCCAGGTGAAGTCTTTACCTGCTGTCTTTCCCATTCAGACTGAAGGAGGAACAGTTCTGGCAATGAACCTGAAGATGCGAGCCTGAGAGCGGCTGGGCTGAGGAACGCGGAGCAACTCCATCTGGGAGGAGGAAGCTGGCAGTGAGGACCCTGGATCCCATCCCTCCTGAGATCCAGCTGCTTCCCTGCCCTGCCCACAGTTTCCTTCTGTGAGGCAGTGCATTCCTTCTCTTTCCTGGCTGGTTTGAATTGGATTTCTGTCATCGGCTGTATTAGTCAGGGGCCAGACAAAACAGAAACCACTCAGAGTATTTTACAGAGTCCAACACCAGGCATGGGTTACACAGAGAGGGGAGAGCTGAGAAACCAAACAGGAATTAAGGACACCAGGAAGCTTTTAACACTCCTGGGGTTGGAAGAGTCAGGGAGGCGGAGGCATTACCGGTAACCAGGATGGGGGCCTCCTGGCAGAGGCTGATACCGTGGGCAGCCCGTGCGGTGGGAGCTGGAGCTGCTGGTGGAGGCTGCTTGAGAACTACCCAGAGCAGAAAGGGAGGGGCAGAATCAGTGTGGTATTCCCTTCCTTCTGCCCTGCAGCCTCTGTTGCCTTTTCTGGCAGAGCTGTCCTCAAGTCGGAGGAGGATGGGGAGTCTGGGAAGGTGGTTTCCTGAAACATAGAGCAGAGCAGAGAGGAGGCAGGGCGTGGGGAGCAAACAGGCAGATGACAGACACGCTGGGGGGTTGAAGAGTCAGCTTATTCCACTGTGTGTGCGCCTTTTTTTTCTTGGTCTTTTTGCTATTTCTTTGGGCCGCTCCCGCGGCATATGGAGGTTCCCAGGCTAGGGGTCAAATCGGAGCTGTAGCCACTGGCCTACGCCAGAGCCACAGCAACGCGGAATCCGAGCCACGTCTGCAACCTACACCACAGCTCACGGCAACGCCAGATCCTTAACCCACTGAGCAAGGGCAGGGACCGAACCCGCAACCTCATGGTTCCTAGTCGAATTCGTTAACCACTGCGCCATGACGGGAACGCCCTTTTTTTTTTTTTTTTTTTTTTTTTAAATTGAGATATAGCTGATTTACAAAGTGTGTTAGTTTCTGGTGTACAGAAAAGTAATTCAGTTATCCATATAGCCATGTTTCTCTTTCTATATATTCTTTTTCAGATTCTTTTCCATATAGGTTATTATAAGATATTGAATATAGCTCTTTGTGCTATACACTCAATCTTTGTTGTTTATTATATATATAGTAGTGTGTATCAGTTAATCCCACACTTCATTCCTTCTCCCCTTTTCCCCTTTGGCCCATAAGTTTGTTCTGCATGTTTATGAGTCTGTTTCGGTTTTGTAAATAAGTTCATTTGTGTCATTTTTTAGATTCCACATATTAGTGATTATATGATACTTGTCTTTCTCTGACTGACTTAGTATGATAATCTCTAGGTCCATGCATGCTGCTGCACAGGGCATTATTTCATTCTTTTTTGAAGGCTGAGTAGTATTCCATTCTGTATATGTACCATATCTTCTTTATCCATTCCTCTGTCAATGGACATTAAGGTTGCTTCCATGTCTTGGCTATTGTGAATAATGCTGCTGTGAACACTGGGGTGCAGGTATCTTTTCGAATTAGAGTCTTCTACTCTGTGTGCTTTTGACTGTGCACCCCAGGGAGCATAAATCCCCATCTGCAGAGAATGCTGTGCCCTACCACAGAGTGCTAATGATGGTAGTGATTACGGTGGCTGTCCTTGAGAAGTCCTGTTCCCTTGGAGGAATGAATTGAACCTCCATGTACATTTTTTATGGCCCCACCCATGGTGCATGGCGGTTCCCAGGCCAGGGATTGAATCTGAGCCTCAGCTGCAATCTACACCACAGCTATGGCAATGCTGGATCCTTAAACCCACTGTGCTGAGCCAGGGATCGAACTTGCGTCTCTGCAGTGACCTGTAGTTGGAATTTTAACCCACTGTGCCACAGCAGGAACTCCTCCCTATACATGTTTTAATGGCTTTACGCCCACATGGGGAATCCACAGGAAGCTGAGGTCATTATTTAGGGACTCAGTTGATCCAGGGAGAAGCGGGTATACCTTCAGAATTTCTACAGCCCATAATCTCCTTCCAGCACGGCTGTGGTAAGAGTCTAGTGAATTCCAGCTCAGAGGCTGATCAGAGTGTCTGAGCTATGCCCGGCGCATCTGGGAGCTCTCTGTAGCATCCAGTCTAAATCCCTTTCCCTGTGTTTTCAGATGACCCCTGGGAGACCTGGGAGGTGATTGCTTCCTGTGATCTAGAAGATAATCCAGGATATTGAAAAAAAGGAAAAAAAAGATTTTTGAATTTGAACTGAGTGTGGGCTTGGTGAATTCTGATGATGTGGCAAAGGAGGGGCTGGGATGGGGGGTCATGTGAGGGATTTTCAGACTCCAGAGTGACCGGAATGACTAACTGGAGGTTGTCCAGGCCATGGGGTTTGAGGTCCAGTTGTGCTCAGCAAAGAGGTTCCTGGGAACCTAATGGGGACAATTTGGGGTTTTGCAGATCATCTGAACCGGGGTTGTTGCACATATGTTGGAGGGCGTGCAGCTCCCTATACGTCTATATTTTAAAGTAAATAAAAGGCTCGCTGAGCAAACCACACAGTATTGGATGGACTCAGATTCCAGTTCGGAAGCCTCTGCTTTCTGGCTTTACAGGAGCCTGTGGTGACCACTCGGGCTGGGAGTCCGGGTTGCTGGGTCAGCTTCTGGCTCCTGCCCATGATTCACTGTAGCTCCAGTGGACGTGCAGCCTGCGGTGCCCAGACCTCAGTTGTGCGCTTCTGTGAAACAGGCATAGGGGCCATTGGGTGCCCTGAGAACAGATGAAATTTTAGCTCAGTGTTATGGGTTGAGTGGTGCCCCCCATAAATTCATATGTTGAAGTCCTAACCCCCAGTTCCTCAGAATCTGGCCTCATTTGGAGATAGTCTTTACAGAGGTGATGGAGTTAAAGAGAGACCATTAGGGTGGGTACTAGTCCAGTATGACCGGGGTCCTTATAAAAAGGGGAAATTCAAACACAGAGACCCACGTAGAGGGAAGATGCTGTGAAGACAGCCATCTGCAAGCCCAGGGGAGAGGCATGGAGCAGATCCTTCCCTCAAGGCCCTCAGAAGCAACTGACCCTGCCAGCACCTTGGCTTTAGGCTTCTAGCCTCCAGCCCATGCGGGGTGACGCACTCTGTCTCCTTGCTCTTCTCACCGTGGCAGCACCTCTTCCCTTCTCCCTCCCCCACACCTGAAAAGCTCAGTTCACAATTCTGTATGATTTTCATCTAAAAAAAATGTATTGTCACTTGTGTGCCTTCAACTCTGCAAGCTTCCATCCCTCTTGTGCATGAAAGGAAAATGGCTCTTCGTTGGCATCAAGGGTCACTTACCCCAGGGATGCAAGTGCCGTCAACGGGATGGAGGCGAGCTGTTGGAAGGGCCGTCGGTCCGGGAGGAGGATGAGGCGATGAGGACAGCTGGGAAGGGAGGATGTCAGAAATGTGGATAAGAAGTGGGCCATGGTCTCCGAGGCTTGACCAGAGAGCAGGTCTCCTTGAGGACAGGCCTGATGAAATGACTCCTGGGGACCTTGAAGACTAGCTCCCAAACCTGGGTATATCAGATTACCTGGAGAGCTTAAAAAAATTTCCTCCTCCTTTTATGGTAATGAAAATGCAAAATGCCACAGTGAGCATCTTTGTACCTCTAGGTATAGCTTAGATTAAACAGTCCAGGTAGAGTTAAAAGCAACTGTGTGTGCCTCTCATTTTCATATGATTCAACAATCCCACTCCTGGGCATATATGCAGACAAAACATTCATTCAAAAAGATACATGCACCCCTATGTTCATTTCATCACTATTCACAATAGCCAAACATGGAAACACCCTAAATGTCCATCCACAGATGAATGGTACACATACACAATGGAATACGACTCAGCCACAAAAAAGGACAAAACAATGCCATTTGCAACAACATGGATGCAGCTAGAGATTCTGATACTAAGTGAAGTAAGTCAGAGAAAGACAAATACCATATGCTGTCATTCTATGTGGACTCTAAAATATGGCACAAATGATCCTATCTACAAAATAGAAGTAGATCACGACATGGAGAGCAGACTCGTTGCCAGGGAGAAGAGGGGAGGGAGTGGGATGGACAGGGAATTTGGGGTTGGCAGAAGCAAACTTTTACATTTGGAATGGATGAGCAGTGAGGTACTACTATAAAAAAAAAAAGTGTCAGATAGAAGATAGATTCCCCAGCCCTAACTCAGGCTACTAAACCAGAATCATCAGAGCTGGGGCCCAGGACTCTGTATTTCACAAGTGGTTCAGTGCAGTCAGAGGGACAGGATGCACCTATGGATGGAGACGGTGCTGGGATTACATCTGCAAGCCCCCAGGCTCTCCATTCAGGACCCAGTTTCACACACTGGCACACTGGCACTGGCCTCTGGGGATGAAGTGGGCCAGTGGGGCCCTTAGGACTGAGGGGGATCAGGAGTCAGGGGCTTCTGCAGAAGCTGGGTGATATTTGTTGGGAAGAGAGAGGCTCGAGGTGGGGAGAGGTTGGGGGCAGTTCCCAGTGGGAAGAAAATGGAGGTCGCCCTTTTATCAGGATCTGAGGAAACAAGAGCCAGCTCTCTCCCATCTGGATTTCAAGACCAGCTTCTCTTCCTGTTAGATGGAAACTAATATCTAACCTCCGTTCCCTGCCCTTCTGTTTTTAGCCCTTTTATTTCTCCCCTAGTCCTATGATCATGGGCAAGTCACATGGAACCGAAAGTTGAGCTAATATTACCTCTCATTCTATTTGATAGCATGGTTATTAAAATAAAAATAACTGAAGTTCATGCAAATACTTTCAAACTATAAAGGGTTCAGGCTTATCCATCCATCAATGTTGAGATCAAATATCATCTCCTCCGTCCTGCCACCCCGAATCCCACCCTTTCCCGAGGGGCCAGAAGGAATCATGTTATGTTTCCCCCTTCTCTCAAGGACCACATCACAATCTCCTTTAATGTGTAATTATTTGCTTTTGCATCTGTTTTGCTCACCCGATGATAAGGACAGGAAAAACATCTCATTCAGAATAGCATCTCCAACGCTTGCCCCATGATAGGCGATTGGCAAATGTGTTATGCATTACGGAGTGAAGACTTTAGGCAGAGTGTGGCAGTGATCTTTCCCCAGCAGTCTAAGCTGCAGAGTGGGGCTTCAGGGGGGCCCTGGTCTGGGTGGCGACAGTGAACACAGGCTTCTGCATGGCAGCTGAACCTGCAGGAGGCCCTGCTTCTAGTTTGGCTTTAGCCGGTGCCGTGGCTGCTGATGCTCCAGCAGCTTGCTTCCAGTTCCTCCTGCATCCCAGTCTGCTGGGACTCCAGGGCAGCAGGCTTGACTCGTGTGTCCATTTCAGAAGGCAAACATGTAATTTCAGGTCATGCCCAGTGCCATTTGGAAGGAAGCTCAGGTTTCCCTAAGTGGAAACAGCATACTCTGAAAGTAATTATGGGCCGAGAGGCATGTTCTGGAGGGGGATCCAGCATTTATAAGCAAAGGTTACCCTTCCTGCCTGGTGACAGGACAACCCAGGGACAATGTCATCAGTCCCAGTTAACCCCTGTAGTGTCCCAGGAGAGCATGCACCAGCCCTGGCACAGGGCTATCTGCTAGGATTCTGGCCTCTACTTTCCAATGGACACTCTTTTCCATGTTAAGACCTCAGATACAGACTCTGATCGGCCCCTCATTAGGAACGGTGGGCTCTTGCACAATCACATCCCCTTTGATTTTGACATCACGAGGAGGTTGAGCTAGTTGGCTTCTGACCAGTTATCTGCTGGTGAAAGTTTAACACTATAGTTCTCTGGGGGAAAAAAATAAAAGCCTTGATCTGTAGTGTTTGCTCATTTCTGTTGTGTAAATATTCCCACCCTGGCGGATTTCAGCATTACCTCATTGAATGCAGATTTGGGAAGAGATGCCACATTGACTGTTGACAGCTGGTACCAGCCATGCTAGTCAGCCCTGTGCATCGCTGCTTCTGACTCTGGCACCTGCAAAGTTCTGCCACTTTATCCAGCTGCGTGTTACCCAATGATCATCTGCCACGCACCTGCACAGGGGTACCCAGCCAGGGCTGCCTACATAAATTATGGGCCCCAGCGCAGAATGAAAATGTGGGCCTTTGTTCAAGGAGCAGGAAAAAGAGTACCATGAGAGCTACTCAAACAAAGCTCTCAAGGTGTTTTCTTTTTCTTTTTCAGTTTTATCCCTCATTTAACTTTTTAAAAAATTTATCTATAGTTGATTTACAATACTGTGTTAGCTTCAGGTGTACAGTTTCAGATTCTTTTCTATCATAGGCTATTATAAGATATCAAGTATGGTTCCCTGTGCAATACAGTAAATCTTTTTTGTTAATCTATTTTATATGTAGTAGTGTATATCTATTAATCTCATATTCCTTTCTCCTTTGGTAACCAAACATTTATTTTCTATGTCTGTGAGTCTATTTCTGCTTTGTAAATAAGTTCATTTGTGTTTTTTTTTTTAGATTCCACAAATACGTCATATCATTTGTCTTTCTCTGCCTGACTTACTTCACTTAGTATAATAATCTCCAGGTCCATCCATGTTACTGCAAATGGTAATGTTTTATTCTTTTTTATGGTCAAGTAATATTTCAGTGTATATATGTACCACATCTTCTTTATCCATTCCTCTGTTGATGGACACTTAGGTTGCTTCCATGTCTTGGCTATTGTGAATTATGCTGCTATGAACATTGGGGTGCATGTATTTTTTCAAATCAGAATTATCATCTTTTCCAGATATATGCCCAGGAGTGAGATTGCTGGATCATATGGTAACTCTATTTTTAGCTTTTTAAGGAGCCTCCACACTGTTTTCCATAGTGACTGCACTAATTTACATTCCCATGTCAAGGTGTTTTTAATTTACTATTTAATGTCCTTTATTTTCCTGGTCTTTTTGCCTTTTCTAGGGCCATACCCTCGGCATATGGAGGTTCCCAGGCTAGGGGTCTAATCGGAGTTGTAGCCACTGTCCTACGCCAGAGCCACAGCAACGCGGGATCCGAGCTGCGTCTGCCACCTACACCACAGCTCACAGCAACACTGGATCCTTAACCCACTGAGCAAGGCAGGGACCAAACCCGAAACCTCATGCTTCCTAGTCAGATTCGTTAACCACTGCGCCACGACGGGAACTCCTATTTAATGTCTTTCTAAGTTAAATGAAAATTAAAAAATTAATTATTAGCATGAGTTTTCTAGCTATATCATACAATGTCAGTTTGGGATGAAAGTATAAGAGTGTTAAACTAGAGGAACCACCACAATTACACAATCGTTTTTCATCACTCACATGCGAAGAGTGGAAAAATCTCACAAAATGAACTCTACTGTTTTATTGCATCTCTTGATGTGCACACATTCTACCAGCTCTCCCCTCCATCAGCTTACTAATGAGGAAGAAAAGTTGGAAAGGAAAGAGGTCGATGAATTGCTCTATCTTCCTGTTCCTGGGTTGTTCATGTTTCCTAGAAGCTATTTCCTTCTTTCTGTGTTCAAAGCAAGTTCTGGTTTGAATGGAAAACAGCTTGTTGAGGCTGTCAGCTCCCATGTTACTTAGCTATCAGCTTAATGTGCTTACTTGTACTCCCTCTGAATCTTGCTGAGCTGCCCTGTAGCATGAGTCCAATGGAATTTTTGCTCATAGGAATTGCAAATGCCATATGCAAATGTGGAGGCAAGGAACAGTGGCCAAGCGTTATGCCCATGTCTGCTCTGCTACATGAACATCCCAGTGTCCCGTTGGGCTTCACCTGCAAAACACAAACATAAAATTATTAAGAATTTCAAATTAAAGAATTTTTCCAAAGAGGAAATGCAGATAGCCAATAGGCATATGAAAAGCTGATAAAAAAAAAAAAAAATCAGGAGTTCCCGTCGCGGCGCAGTGGTTGACGAATCCGACTGGGAACCATGAGGTTGCGGTTCGGTCCCTGCCCTTGCTCGGTGGGTTAACGATCCGGCGTTGCCGTGAGCTGTGGTGTAGGTTGCAGACGCGGCTCGGATCCCGCGATGCTGTAGCTCCGATTCGACCCCTAGCCTGGGAACCTCCATATGCCGAGGGAGCGGCCCAAGAAATAGCAACAACAACAACAACAACAACAACAACAAAAATCAAAAACAAAAAATGGAGTCCAGTTGTGTTGCAGCAGAAACAAACTCAACTAGCATGTATGAGGAGTCGGGTTTGATCCCCAGCCTCACTCAGTGGGTTAAGGATCCAGTGTTGCTATGGCTGTGGTGTGGGCCAGCAGCTGTAGCTGTGATTTGACCCCTAGCCTCCTGGTAACATCCATATGCTGCAGGTGTGGCCCTAAAAAAAAAAATGCTCAGAGAAATGCAAATCAAAACCACAGTCAGATATTATCACTTCATACCTGTCAGAATGGCCATCATCAAAAAGAACATAAAGAACAAATGTTGGACAAAAGGGAACCCTCATACAGTGTTGGTGGGAATGTAAATTGGAGCAGCCACTGTGAGAAACATTATGGCAGTTTCTCAAAAAACTGAAAATAGAATTACCATAGGACCCAGACATTCTACTGCTGGGTATATATCTGAAAGAAAGAAAAACACTGATTTGAAAAGACACATGTACCCCAGTGTTCATAACAGCATTATTTATAATTGCCAAGATATGGAAGCAACCCAAGTGTCCATCAACAGATAAAGAAGAGGTCGTACATATGTATATGTATGCAGACATACATACATACACACACACAGGAATACTACCCAGCCATGAAAAAGAATGAAAATTTGCCATTTGTAGCAACATGGATGGACTTGGAGGGCATGATGCTAAGTGAAATAATTCAGACAGAGAAAGACAAACACTGTATGCTCTCCCTTATATGTGCAATCTAAAAAATACAACAAACTAGGGATTGTAGCAAAAAAGAAGCAGACTCAGATATAGAGAACGAACTGTAGTAGCTTACCAGTGGGGAGAAGGAAAGGGGGAGAGGCAACATGAGGTGGAGGGGACTGAAGGATACAAACCATTAGATATAAAATAAGCTATGAGGATATATTGTACAAAATGGGAATATAGCTAATATTTTATAATAACTATAAATGGAGTATAACCTTTAAAAATTGTGGGTCACTATATTGAATGCCTGCAATGTACAACATCTATATTTGTACAACATCTATACTTAAAAAAATTGCAAGATGGTGATAACATAGTACCAGACCCTCCATAGAGCTTGTCTGAGAAATCCCAAATGCTTGCACAGGTCATATGCCCAGGAGTGGGTTGTGGATGGACCACTGCTTGTGTCTGGGGTCCCGGATTTACAGGTGAGTTTCCTATGTGGTACGGGATGGGATGAGAGGAACCAGCACAAGTACTTATCTTATAACTGCCTTAATTTTCTGCGGTGGAGGATCAACCCACCTGGGTTTGATAAGCACTGCTGCAAAGAAAGTAGACTTTGGAGATCAGGGGTAGATGGTAAGCCTAGCAGAGAACTAGGGCTCGAGATATTTGTTAAATGAATGAATACATGAATCAATTAGGGGATTTGAGAAGCCTGGAGTCCTTTTGGAAAAGGTTCTAGGGAGGGGTGAGTTTCTGAGTTTCCTATTCAGTCCTTTTCACCCCATCTGCCCCCACCTATAAATGATTCCCAGCATGTATCCCAGTGCTGAGGAGTAGGGCAGTGCCATTCATGCTTGTTGGATGACTAAGGGACAAGAGGGTCCCCAGAGCGCAGGGGCTCGTGGTGAGTGAAGGCAGAGAGGGGATGAGATCTCAGAGCTCCCTCCTAGTCACGCTGGCTCCACAGTCACCAAGGTCCTGAGTGAAACCCTTTCTGCCTGCAAATCCAGCCAGGCTCTACTGGGAGTTCTTAGAGGTATGGGAGGGTGACATGGGAAGTCTCGAAGCCTGAGGATGGAACAGGGTTTGAGGGGCGGGCCTGCATTTTGGCTCTGGCCCCCCCACAAAGGTCTGCAGTGAAATGCTTCATCACCTGTCCCCATGGCTTGTCCGGGAAAGTCAGGAGCTAAATCCCAGTGAATTTGGCCGTCTGGGGCACAGAAATGCCACCTGGGTCAAATGCCTGCTCCCTGCTCTCCAGCTGGAAGGCTCCATTCCCTTTTCTTAGAACTCCCGGAGCCTTTTATCTGTGCCACTGCCTCTAAGACATTTCTTGTGACTTGGGTGGCATTTGTTCTCTTGGTCAGTGGGGCTGGAGTGATTTATCTTCGTGCACCTTTCTACGCTGCCAACCCCGAATGCTTGTTTAGCACCAAGCTGCCTGGGTCTGGCTTGCAACAAATGTAGGTGGGACAAAGCTGGAAGGTCTGGGTCCTGTGCTTCTAGTGCAGGGTGAGTGGGCTGCTGGGCTTGTGGGACATTCACCAGGGTCTCACCTTGTAGCACCAGCACAGGTCCACAGGTGCCATGGCCTGAAGGCCAGGAGCGATCCCGAGCGGGTCAGCTGTTCTCTGTGCTGTGCTGGAAGAGGCTTGTTGAAAGGCACATCCTGTCCCCGGTGGCTCTCCAGATGGGAAGGGACCCAGTCTGGACAAAGAATGGAGGAGAGACCACAGGAACAGGGCCCGGATGAAACTGGATCTGCTGGGGGCCCTGCCATGCAGTCAGCTGAGTCTGATTTCATCATCTGTCAAATGAGAATAATAACTAGACAACAGAAGAAGGATGCAGAGGATCTGGTGGCCTCCTACATCCACTTTTAGCATCCATGTGCTTCCTTTTCCTCATGTCTCCTGGGTCCTCATTCTGCCCCCTCTTCCGTGGGGACCCGTCTAACAAAGCTCGAAAAGGCCAGACTCTACCCTTCCTGTATTTCTGGTTCCAGGCAAAGCTGGAATAATTACAAGTAATATTTAGCATGCACTTACTATGTACATGGCATTTTACTATTAACCCATTCAATCCCCATAGCAACCTAGTGGGGTAGGCATTTCCATTCTCCCCATTCTCTATTTTTTTTTTTCTTTTTAGGGCTACACTCGCAGCATACAGAAGTTCCCAGGCCAGGGGCCTACCCCATAGCCACAGCAACACCAGATCTGAGCCGCATCCGTGATCCACATCACAGCTCATGGCAACGCCAGATCCTTCACCCACTGAGTGAAGCCAGGGATTGAACCCACCTCCTCATGGAGACTAGTAGGGCTCTTAAGCAGCTGAGCCACAATGGGAACTCCATTCTCCCCTTTCCCTAAATGAGGAATGGAGACTCAGAAAGGTAAAGTTACTTGCCTGAGGTTGCACAGCTAGGAAGCTGAAGGTGTGGGTCTGAAAGCAGGTCTGCCTGACACCACGGTTGGTGATTATCACACTCCACCAGCTTCCTGAATTAATTTGCCATCCCAAATTCTGGAGCTGCAGATCCCTGTTGTCTCACTGTTTGATTTTAAAATATTTGGAATCTGGACAAAACTCTACTTAAAAGAGACACGTGCACCCGCATGTTCATTGCAGCACTATTCACAATAGCCAGGACATGGAAACAACCCAAATGTCCATCGGCAGATGATTGGATTCAGAAGATGTGGTATATATACACAATGGAATACTACTCAGCCATAAAAAAGAATGACATAATGCCATTTGCAGCAACATGGATGGAACTAGAGAATCTCATACTGAGTGAAATGAGCCAGAAAGACAAAGACAAATACCATATGATATCACTTATCACTGGAATCTAATATCCAGCACAAATGAACATCTCCTCAGAAAAGAAAATCATGGACTTGGAGAAGAGACTTGTGGCTGCCTGATGGGAGGGGGAGGGAGTGGGAGGGATCGGGAGCTTGGGCTTATCAGACACAACTTAGAATAGATTTACAAGGAGATCCTGCTGAGTAGCATTGAGAACTTTGTCTAGGTACTCATATTGCAACAGAAGAAAGGGTGGGGGAAAAATATAATTGTAATGTATACATGTAAGGATAACCTGACCCCCTTGCTGTACAGTGGGAAAAAAAAAATTTGGAGACAGGAGGCCTGGCACTTAATGTGGTGGCCTTTGGCATTTTAACTTTCCTCTTGGGTTTGGGGCCTGACTGTAGCGGGGAGAGCCTATCAGGCTGGAATGCCAGGACGGGAACCAGGTGTCCAGGGCTCATGCTGCAAGATCAGCCTTCCTCCTCCCTCTTTTCCCCTTTACTCCCCTTGGTCTCCTGTCTCTGAGACCCCGGCCCCAAGCAGTGGTTCCTGTGGCTATGTTTTCCCTGACCTTCAGTTCCCAGAGCTGTTGCTGTCTAAGATCTATTTAAACTGCCTGTTGGCTCTGGGGACAGAGCCCTGTTGGACAAAAGGCATCTACTTTGGCTCTCAGACTCACAGAATCTTCTGGCCCCTTCTGTAATCAAATTCATATCCTTTTTCAGGTGATGAGTGAGCAAAGGCAGGGGCTTAGTCTCTGTGCTCAGAGGGCTTGGGACACTGGGGATGACCTCACAGAGCAGCCCCTTGGACCTGAGAGCTGTGAGGGCCATGGCCTCTCCGAGGTGCTGGCTGGGGATGGCGCTTCCTCCCTCATTTTGTGGGCAGGCTGAGTGTGCAGATGTGTGGACCGTCTGCCTGCAGCTCTGTCTGGGGACTGGCTGGCTCCTGCTGAGCAGGCCTCTTCACCTCTGTGCCTGCGTTTTCTCGTTTGTGCAAGAGGGGCTGATATGTCCACTCTACTTATTCCTGCAGGGGCTCTGCGAAAATCCTTGTGAGAGAAGAAACGCATGTTGACCAGTGGGAAATGATTTAAATAGACATGAACATACATGAGGTCACCATTGGCTATAGGGTTGAAATTAGACCCTGAAGCGGTCATTTGAGGCTCTCTACCTAAAGGAAAAGACAGTTTTTCAAAAATATATTGAACACTCACTGTTAGGTTATTAGTAAAACTGGTGAGATCATCGTGCAGAGCAGTTGTGAACAAATAGCCCACTCACGGGTTGTATTTGGCCTGAGGTACAGTTGTGCCTCTATTGCAAAGGGTAAGTGCTTATTTTATAGCCTAAGGTATTATGCTTTGATAAAAAGCATGCTTTTATACTGGTTATACAAAGTAAAGAGTTGCTGTGACTCTGGTCCTGGGTGGAAATTCATATGCATTCTCATTTCCTCGTGGATATTATTTAAATGACCTTGGATTAAATGTGCTGTCAACTGGGTCCCTGTGAAGGTATTAATGATCCCTGGGAGCATCATGGGGCTGGCTTATGGGCAGTGGTACCTCTCCCTCTCAAGGATGTCCAAGTGAGGAATCCTTCACTCTTTGTAACCATGCTTTTCTTTTCTTTTTCTCTTTTTTTGCTTTTTAGGGCCACCCCTGTGGCACATGGAGGTTCCTAGGCTAGGGGTGGAATCAGAGCTGCAGATGCCTGCCTATGCCACAGCCACAGCAACACTAGATCCAAGCTGAGTCTACGACCTACATCACAGCTCACAGCAGCACAGGATCCTTAACCCACTGAGCGAGGCCAGGGGTCGAACCTGCCTCCTCATGGATGTTAGTCAGATTCATTTCCATTGAGACATGATGGGAACTCCCTCTTTTTGTTTCTAACTCAACAAATATTTTTGAGTGTCCATTGCCTGTCAGACACTGTTTTTTTTTAAATAGCTTTATTGAGATATAATTGCACACAGTAAACTGCATGCACATTTTGGAAAGTCTTGAAACCACTACTATAGTCAAGTTCTAAATGTGTCCGTAATCCCCAAAAGTTTCTTTGTGGTCCTTTGCAGCCCTTCTCTCTTGCTCTCCTTCCCCCTTGCAATCACTGATCTGCCTTATGTCTCTATAGGTACCTTGAATTTCCTAGAATTTTATATACATGGAATAATACATTATATACTCTTGTCTGGCTTCTTTCACTCAGTATGCTTATTGGGGATTCATCCATGCTGTAGTGCAGATTAATAGCTCCTTGTAACTGCTAGTAGAATGCCATTGTATAGATATACCCCAGTTTGCTTATCTGTTCACCTGTTGAAGAGTTGTGTCAAGTTTTGGCTGTTATAAATAAAGCTGCTATGTAAATCCAGGTACAAATTGATATGTTTGCATCCACATATGCTTTTATTTCTCTTGGGTAATATTCAAGAATGTAATGGTTGGATCATTGGGTATATATATACTTAATTTTTTTTCTTTTTGCCTTTTATAGGGCCATTCCCATGGCATATGGAGTTCCCAGGCTAGGGGTCTAATCGGAGCTGTAGCCACTGGCCTACGCCAGAGCCACAGCAACACAGGATCTGAGCCTCGTCTGCGACCTACCCCACAGCTCATGACAACACTGGATTGTTAACCCACTGAGTGAGGCCAGGGATTGAACCCGCAACATCATGGTTCCTAGTTGGATTCGTTAACCACTGCGCCACAATGGGAACTCCAATATGTACCTAATTTTTAACGAAACTGCTAAACTTCTTTTCAAAGTTCTTGTCCTGTCTTTCGATCCCTCTAGCAGTTTAGGGGAGTTCCAGTTCCTCCATATCTTCATCAACACTTGATATAGTCAATCTTTTCTATTTCAGCCATTCTCATAGTTGTTCAGTGTGTTAAAAGATATACTGAAGCATATCACAAATTTTAACAGCTGATTTGAAAAAATATTGATTTGAATTTGGGCACCACCAGACCAGAAGTGGTTAGGAGTGCTCCATCAACAAGAGCTCAGGGAGAGCCTTTTACAGAAAAATGTTTGAAGCAAAGTAAGGAAATTATTGATTGGCTAAATGTTAATTATTGATTGGTTTAAAGGTCAGCTTGCTGTGATCGGTGGTCTTTTAGCATTTGGATTTTGTAACATCTTTTGATGCAAATACAGGCTTAGATTTTGATTTGCTTACATAGAATGCTAGGGTGTTAGAGCCACCTCAGTCTAATGGATTCATTCTCTTCCATACCAGACCGTTCTTTCCATACAGTAATAACGGATGCTATGCCATTGTGGTTTAAATTTGTACTTCTCTAATGACTAATGATTTTGGATGTCTTTGAACCTGCTTGTTTGTCATCCATGCATCCATGTATCTTTGGGGGAAGATACATCCATGCATCCATGTATCTTTTTGGACTTGTGGGTGTAGTTGTCATTAAATTTTGAAAAACTTTATCCAGTATTTTTAAAAATATTTTTTCTGTCCTCTCCCCCTCCATTTCTATAACTCCCATTGTACATATATTAGACTGCTTGAAAGTGTCCCATAACTCACTGAGGCTCTTCATTTTTCTTTTCTCTTTTCTTTTCCACCCATGGCAGACGGAAGTCCCTGGGCCATGGATTCAACCTGAACTGCAGCTGAGGCAAAGCCAGATCCTTTAACCCACTGTGCAAGGCTGGGGATAGAACTCACCTTGGCAGTGACCCAAGCTGCTACAATCGGATTCTTAACCCACTGCGCCACAGCAGAACTCCTCCGTTTTTCTAAAACTATCTTTTCTCTCCCTGTGCCATTTTGGATATTTCTTATTGCTATGTCTTAAAAGTTTACTAATCTTCTGCAGTGCCTGATGTCTCACATGTACTAGCTAGTGTATATTTCCTTTTCAGACATATTAGTTTTCATTTTTGTAAGTTCGATTTGACTTTTTAAAGACATCTTGCATGTTTCCACTGAACTTCCTAACCATATGGAATATAGCTGTAATAACTGCTTTGGTTTCCTTGTCTCCTAATTCTAACATCTGTGCCTGTTCCAGACTGGTTTCATAAGTTGATTGGCCTCATTATTGGTAATATTTTCTTGCCCTTTTGAATGTGTGGGTGTAGATGTCACCTCAGTCATTTCTTCCCTGGAGTCTTTGAAACAATAGATTAGATGTTGGAATCAAGTAGTCAGAATGTTGAATCTAGTCTGTGGATGTGTTTTGTTTGTGATCAGTGTTTTATTTTTTATTTCATTTTTTTCATTTTTTGAAGTTTTGTTGAAGTATAGTTGATTTATTAGGTTGTGATAAGTTCTTTTCTACAACACAGTGATTCGGTTATACATGTACACACACATCCAGTCTCTCTCAGATTTTTTTCCTATATAGGTTATCACGGAATACTGGGTAGAGTTCTCTGTGTTGTACACTGGTCTCACATGTTTCTTACATTCAAAAAAAAAAAAAATCAAGAGATCTTGGGAGTTCCCACGAAGCACTGTGTTAAGGATCTGACATTGTCACTGCTGTGGCCCAGGTCACACTTGTGGAGTGGGTTTGATCTCTGGCCCTGGAAACAAACAAACAAACAAAAATATCAAGAGGGCATAAACAAACAAAAATATCAAGAGATCTCATGCAAAACCATGGATTCCTTAAAAAAAAATATCAGAGTATCTTGCAGCATGGATGCCATTCCTGCTGGGAAAAAAAAGCTGGAGAGTGGCCACCATCTTTAGATGGATGGGAAGTTTCCATAGCCCTTCCTAGTTGATGCCCTCGTTATAGGCATTTTAGTTGGAGTAGCTGTTGTCTCAGATAAGTTTTTCAGAAGCAATCCCTGAGCTGAGTATTAGTGCACAGGTGCTTTATTAAAGAACTTGAGAGGGAGTGGGGACACACGGGACAGAGCAGAGGAAGGAATCAAGCAAGCATGAACTTTCAGGCAAAGATGTGTGGGGGAGAATTTAGCTTGATCCCTCTGAGGAATGAGGGGGTGAGATGGATACCCCAGAGTTTTTCCCAACAAGAGGTAAGGGACCCAAACTTTCATACATCCTTCCCAGTTAATTAGATAGTGCCTCTCACACCTGACAAGGTGGGCAAAATCGGAAGGGCCATATGATTTGGTGTCTGCATTGCCAGTTCTGTGCTCCTCCAGCTGCACCAAGGAGGCTGTGCAGGGCACTTTTGGGAGCCTCCAGTGGTCATGGCTGGGATGAGTACCAGAGAAGATGCTGTGTTCATGGGATCAAGTCATGAAAGAGTGTGAAATGCCTTTATCCTGACAATGCCACAGCTTCCTCCTCTCCAAGACTATTGGTGGGCAGATGAATTAAGGTCACTAGTAAAGGCTCATTTTATAAACAAGGAAACTTGAGTGCAGTGAAGGGAGGGGACTTAGCTAGGAACTGCTAGCTCCTCCTGTTGGAAAGACAAGTTGATGTCATCTCACCAGTTTCCTTACTTTGAGGAGACATCTCCCAGGTTTAGTACCACTATAGTCCCAGGCATCTCTAGGGAGAGGAACTTCCCATTCATTCACTCACTCACTCATTATATTCATTCATTCACTCACTCATAAACATTTACTGAAACAAGCAACATATTCTGAAGCACAGTTTGAATGAGTGTGTTTTGAGCCATTTATAAAACAGCGCCTCGCTGCTCTTCCTGACTCAATTCTCTCCGTCCTCAGGAGGAAATCAGGCAGTCTGCTATTGTTGCACCAAATTCCTTCAAATGCCACAAATGGAGGAGTCAAACTTGTGTCCTTCCCATCTATGCCTAGGGAGGAAGGTTTGTGCCTTAAGCTACAAACCTTGGAGCCCTGATTTCAGGCACCACAGCCTTCCCTCTGGGTTTCTATGCATTTCCTCTCTGTCTCCAGATCTTCACTTTTGAGCATGTGCGCTGAAGCCACGAAGACAGGAAATTGGGGTGGACATTGGTTTCAGGGGCAACTTCAATAAGAAGAGCAGAGGGAAACAAAGGAATACGAGAGCCCTTTGTCGCACCCCAACCTCCCAACAGCCTTAGAGATAAATGTAAATAACACATCTCCCCTTTGGGACCCCAAGCTCTGAAAGAATGGGCTGAATGGGGACCATAGGGAGAGACTAGAGGTGGAGTGGGAGAGGCAGGAAAGAGAAGATGCTGCTGGTATGGGTGCTGGTGCTCTGGTCATCGTCCAGCTGAGTCTGCTTCTGTGAGTTGAGAAGTGGAGGAGAGGCAGAGAGGAGAGGATGAGAGAAGAGAGAAGGGAGGCAAAAGAAAGAGTGGGAAAGAGGGAGTGAGAGGCAGTGGAGGGGGAGAAGGAGACACAGGGAGAAAGAGAAAGAGAAAGAGTGTGGAAGTGCTGGCGGAGGAGGCCGCTGAGGGGGTGCCCTGGTTTGGAAATTCTAGGGGTGTTGCAATTCTGGAGTGTGGTGAAATTGCCTCGGGGTCTCAAGAAGCCAATGGTAGGCTTTGCCAGGCCATAATAACAGCCTCTCGGTGGCTCTAACCCGCTCTGGCCTCTCAACTCCCAGGAACACTAAATTCACACAGGCGTAAAATGCAGCCCCGCTACAGCTCGCACAGCCTAATAGCTACCGTTGTGTTTGTGCTGCACCACAAGCATCACGGGCAATTAAGAAAGTCGTCTGTTGCGATCATGGGCTGCCATTTAAGGGCTGGAGCCTGGAGCCCTCTGATGGGACGCAAATGAGCAGGGGAGGAGTGTTGTTTCCCGGGAGAGGGACCCCTGCCATCAGCTGGCAGATCCTAAAGGGAGGTGGACCAAGGCAACTGCAGGCTCCTGGGCAGGGAGGAGGAGATGGGCCTACCGGAGTTCCTGCTTGTGCAAAGGACATGCGCACACACATAGACATGCCTTCTCACAGGCCAGCGTGCACCTGCATGTACACACATGCACCCTCACCTGGAACATAGACCTGCAGACGTGTTGGGTGTGAAATGTCTGTGGGGCGTGCACACACTTGTGCCAATGCACACCAGCTTCATGCACAAGCTGCCAACAATTGCACACACTCATGGGCTCCCACAGGCATTTGTACCAAGTTTGCCTGTTCAGGGTACACTGATTGAAGTAAACCTACACTCCCACATTGGCAGGCACTCTCCGAGACACCACTGTATGTCTCTATGCATGTGGATCAAAACATGGACACACTCAGCCTCCTACACACAGGCACACACATGACACACACACAGACATATCTTCATCCTTTAATCCAAAATCCAAAAGCAAGGCAGCTCTGAAGACCTTTAAAATATGCATACTCTAGGAGTGCCTGTTGTGGCTCAGTGGATTAAGAACCTGACATAATGTCCATGAGGATGTGGGTTTGATCCCTGATCTTGCTCAGTGGGTTAAGGATCTGGCGTTGCCACGAGCTGAGGAGTATATCCCAGATGCAGCTCAGATCCCGAGTTGCTGTGGCTGTGGTATAGGCTGGCAGCTGCAGCACCTATTCGACCTTTAGCCTGGGAACTTCCATAGGCTGCGGGTGTGGCCTTAAAAAGAAAAAAAAAAAATACACATATTCTAGAATCCAAGTCCTTCCATGGCCTTGAGTAAGAATGGACTTGGGGACTGGCCGATGCATCTGTCTGGTGGGACAGAGAAAAGAGTTGGAAGAGAAAGTCATCCTTTTTTGTTGTGCTTTGAGCCGTGTCCAGTGTCATTTAAGTAGTTGAAAAATAGTTGTTGGTGGGCAGCATCCTTCTGGGAGCCTGTCACCAGCCACTTGACCTTGTTGCTGCTGATGCCATGCTGATGATTTTTTAGGTTCTTTGGGAAGGGAATGTCAAAATATCCTTGATGCCAAGAAAGCAGAGCTCACACTCCTCCCTTCCTCAAAGTGTCTCTTCCTCCGCAGAGTAGGGACCAGGCTGGATGAGTAGAGAGCTGTGTACTGTGACTTGGCAAATTTGATTTTCTCATTTTTGAAATAGGGTTAGAAATGTTTTCATCCTTGGAGTTCCCATTGTGGCTCAGCGGTAACGAACCTGACTAGTAACCACGAGGACGTGGGTTTGATCATTGGCCTCTCTCAGTGGGTTAAGGATCTGGTATTGCCTTGAGCTGCGGTGTAGGTCACAGATACGGCTCAGATCTGGTGTTGCTGTGGCTGTGGTGTAGGCAGGCAGCTGCAGCTCTAATTCGACCCCTAGCCTGGGAACCTCCATATGCCGTGGGTGTGGTCCTAAAAAGTCAAAAAAAAAAAAAAAAGAGAGAGAGAGAGAGAACTGTTTCCATCCTTTTCTGAGGTTTGGGGTTTCTCCTTCTCTCTGCCTCCCTCACCCCCTATTTCCCACACTGTTATTAGGGAAAGAAAATTGGAGACCGTGGCCATCTTGAGAACATCTCCCAGAATAATTACGCCGTGACATATGGGGGAGCACCAACAGGAAATAGGAAACCCAGCTGCAAGGGGTCGTTTGAAACTGGCAAACTCTGCAGCAAAGTTTTCAGCCAGAAGACCCACAGATGGCAGCCATCACCCACAACACCACTTCCCTCTGTGTCTGGTTGAGAGTGGGGCCTGCCATTGGCCTGATCCATTGCCTTCCCCATCACACTCCAAGGCCAAGTTCAGTACATTTGCTGTTCCTTCACGTGGCACATTCTGGAAGCCAGCAGCCTCTGACCGCACTCCCACTCCTGTGGTCCATGGAGCTGGGGCTCTGTTGAAAACCTGCCAAGGACATTTGTTTTGGAGGCTTCTTGGCAGTTTAGATTTGGATCTCAAGTGGCTTCAGGAAGCCTAACTGACTTAAGAATTTTCATTGTACTTAGAGCACTCTCACCTCACCTCGATCTCTCAATTTCTCTTAATTGACAATAAAATGAGCTAGAAAGAGCAGAGTATTTGAGTGCTGGAGTTCTCAGAGCTCCTGATGAGTAGACATGATGCTACTGAAGGATAATAACACCAAATGCATTTTGCTTTTTATTTATTTATTTTTTTATAGGGCCACACCCGTGGCATATGGAGGTTCTCAGGCTAGGGGTTGAATCAGAGCTAGAGATGCCTGCCTACACCATAGACACAGCAATGCCAGATCTGAGCCACATCTTCCACCTACACCACAGCTCATGGCAACGTCGGATCCTTAACCTACTGAGCAAGGCCAGGGATAGAACCCACAACCTCATGGTTCCTAGTTGGATTCATTTTCTGCTGCACCATGATGGGAACTGCAAAAGAGCCTCTTCTGCAGCTCCTGGGAGACTGGTGCTGGGTGGAGAAGAGGTGGCAAAGGATGGCTTAGGGTATGGGTTTCCTCTAAGAATGGAGCTAGGGTGCATGACCTCCCCAAGAGCCATTCTGAGGCTTAAAGGCAATGGTAATTAGCTCTTTCAGGGAGGTAAAGGGCTTTCCTCCTTGGCTGAAGAATCAAGATTATTCTGTGTAGCTCTAGAGGGCTATTATGGGGTGCATCAAGTTTATGTTTTCCACAAAGACACTCCAAAACTTAGTGACTTTAAGAAAACCACCATTTATTTGGCTCATGATTTTGAGAGTGTGCCACTTGGGCTGGGGTCAGCAGGGCGGTTCTGCAGATCTGGGCCAGCTGGGATGATCTCTTGGGTGCATCTGGCATCAGTCAGAAGGTTGTCATTGGCCTGGCTGGTCTAGGGTGGTTCAGTTCTCTTCCATGTGTCAGTTCATCCTTCAGCAGGCTACCCTGATCTCATCCTCACTGTGTTGATAGGGTTCCCAGACAGAGTAGACCTAGGCAGGACCCCTTGAAGCCTAGGCTCCTTAATGGCATGATATTACTGTTGCTGTATTCTATTGGTCAAAGCAAGTTCTGCAAACTCACATGTGAAGGGCGTGAATAAAAAGAAGTGGAGAATGATGGCCATTTCTACAGTCTGCCACAGGGGGTTCAGATTCTGACTTGACATTTGGAAACACTTTCTAGATGAGCTAGAGCTGCTCAGTTGTGGGACAGACACTGCCCCTGCCCCCCATCATGGACCTGCTCTGGAGGAAGGACTACCTCTCAAGTGATCAGAATCGGACCATGTTGCCTCTAAAAGCACTTCTAGTCCAAGTGTTTCTTTACTAGGAGCTTATTCTCAACAACCCAGAGTAGAATATTTTCATACCCTGAGAATCAGAAGAACTAGAATCATTTCCCAAATCCCTGATAGCCCCAATCTTAACCACATCCTCCCTCCTCCTCCCCTTCTTAATGCTGACCAGATTCTTCTCTTTCCCTTTCACCCACAATAACATTCTCTAGTCCTGTGCACCTGCCTGGGCTCTGCTTGATTAGGGTTAGGTAGGGAGCCGAAGAGAAAGGATAAAGTGTGCCTCCCAAGACCAAGGTTGCTGGGCTCCGAATTTATGCTGTGGCCTCCAAAGAATCATGTGTATTGGAGAAGAGAAAGGAAATAGCATGTACATATTTTTCAAAGAAAAGTCCACGTGCAGAGAGTGGAAATTAGAAGAAACCAACAACCTGACCCAGAGTTGGTTCTAAAGGAGGGAGATGTGAACTTGAGCCCCGGAGCTGCAGCCAGGACAGGAAGTGGGCTTGGCCTGCATGAGGGGCATATGCCACATGGAAAACCACGCTGGGCCTCAGGCTCCCTGTCTTCCTAATTCCCTTCAGCGTCCAGCCCCTCCTGACCCTGGGAACAATGCACCTCTGTGCTGAAGGGTTTCCAGCCTGAGCAGCCGAGACTGTGCCCTTTGTGACGGCTGGGAGAGGAAGAATGGAGAAGCTGGTTTGGACGTCTGTGCTTGTGAATCACTCAGGTCACATGGCTGGGCCGGCTGCAGAGGCTCCCTGGGGCCACACAAGGGCACATGGGGAGCATGGCCTGAGGCCACGCCTAGAGGCTGGTGAGCCAGCTGCAGGGTGCCCTGCTCTGAACCAAACAGCCAGAGAAAGGATGGAGAATGGGGTGGGGGTGGGGGAAGGTCTGGCACAGCCAGGGCCGTGGAGGACATAGGTGCCCCAGTGCAGGCTCTGGACCCGGGACATCTCTCTCTGAATCCCAGAGCAGTTGCAGAGTCTGTGTCTCATGTTCTTGTGTCACAGAATGTCTGGTTCATCTCCACAGCCTGCAGGACTCTGGCTGGTCCCTTGATGCAGGCAAGTCAGGACTCCCTACTATGGGACGGCTTTCCCCAGGGACTGGAGTATGGCCAGAGCATGGAGAAACCAGCCCATGATGGAGCAGAGAGGTTACAGTGTTGGGCAGGAGCCCCGGGCTGTCCTGTTTCCCAGAACTGTCTGGATTCTGAGTTCAGAATGAGAAATGCCCAGAGGGCAGACTGGAGAGTGGTGAGCGTCAGGGTGGGTGGAAGATTGAGGCCAGGCAGAACGGATTCCTAAAGGTGATCACAGTCCCCTGCCCCTGTTTCAACGTGGAGGGGGCCTGCACAACGTGGAGACAGGGAAATGGATCCCAGGACCCTGAGCTATCTGCTGAATTAAATCCACCTGCCCCAGCCCAGCCTGCGTGCCTTCTCCCTGGTGCCCTGCAGAGGGCAGTGTGGTACCATGGGCTGCACTCTGCTGCCTCATCAACTTTTCTTTCCACTCCACTGCCCTCCTAATCTTTTCAAACCAAAGCTGCTTAGACACACACAACCTGAGCCCTGCTTGAATGACATGGATTTAGCCTGGTGTTCTGGGCTCCTTTTGCTAAGAGAAGCCCCCCGGCCTTGGATTTGCTTAGAGAGAATGCCTAACTCTCCCCAAATCCTAAAGGCAGCTGTAAAGATGGGCAGAATGTGGCTGTATGTTGGTAGACCTTTATGGTTTTCAAGATACATTCTTGTCTGTTCCTCACAATAGTTCAGAGAGGAGGGTGGGAGCTCTATTTTATAAAAGAGATCTGAGTCCCAAGGAGGTGAAGTGACAGCACGGAGTGTTTCAACTGGTACGAGACAGAGCCACGTGGGGACCACTGTCTTCCAACCCTCCATCTAGTGCTCCTGAAATTCAACCAGCACCACCCCAACCCCCCAACAACCTTCCCCTTCTTTGTGGTTGTATTTTCTCCCAAGAGAGAGTCCTGAAGATATCTCCACCCTTCTAGATTCTCATGCTATGCTCCGGTCAACTGTATAATCCTGGACAAGTCACTTCCCCTTTCTGGGACTTGCTGTCTCCATCAGGAAAACGAGGGTTTTGGATCAGATGGTCTCTATGGTGGCTTGGTGTCTTGATCTTTCATGTTTCCATGTTTCAGCTGTGTTGCCCATTCTAAGTTACCTGATTGAATTGAAGAATAAAACTCTGAAGGGTGTGGTGGGGTGGAGCTGCTGTGTAAATTCGAATCAGGCGTCTGACCCAACTCTTGCCTTTGAACTGGTTGTTCCCATTCAGTGGATACAGACTTTGCCTCCCAGGGCTTAGGAGAGTCAGTTCAAACCACATGGGGTGTCCCTCATGCTGACAAGTGACACAGACAAGAATGTCAGTGAGGAGTGCCCATCGTGGCTCAGGGGAAATGAATGTGACTAGCATCCATGAGGACACAGGTTGGATCCCTGGCCTCGCTCCGTGGGTTAATGATCTGGCATTGCTATGAGATGTGGTATATGTTGCAGATGCAGCTTGGATCCCAAGTTGTTGTGGTTGTGGTGTAGGCTGGCAGCTCTGATTCGACCCCTAGCCTGGGAACCTCCGTATGCTGTGAGTGTGACCCTGCAAAAAGAAAAAAAAAAAAAAAAGGAATGTCAGTGAGCACAGATGACTGTCCATGACTCAGCCCAGTTGAGCTCCACACTCAGAAGCTCACTAGGAGATGATGGGGGAGGCACCATGTTCCCCTGGGGGTCTTGCCCTTCCTGGGCCATTTCTACAGTCATCATTTACAGCCCCAGCTGTTGGGAGGCAGCACAAGCTTATTTTCAAGGAGATCTGCTTCTTTCCAAGGGTGGGCATTGGACAAAGAGGCAAACCCTTTAAGGTACACCCAGGGTGAAGCCTACAAGACATCTCTGGGGTGTACAGCATAAGGAGATGTGGAAGGAGAGAGCCTGTAATTCAGAGTGCCCTTATCATGTCATCAGCCGCCATTCCTTGAGGACTAAATCAACCAGGTGATACTGTTAATATTCCCATTTAACAGATGAAGGAATTGAGGCCTAGAGACGTTGACTAGTCCAAGGTCTTATAGCTCAGCAGATGTGTTTTAGGATTGAAAAACACACATCCTTCATCACTGCTCTGGGCTGTGACTATCTCTCTGGGATTGGGTTATCTTCCTTGTTCTCTGGGCAGAGAAATTAGGAGATACCATCTTAAGAGGATAAATGTGCATCTGAGGAAGAACACTGGCTGTCCACACTCTTCCCAGAAATCTGGGTTATGATTAGTCTTTGTAGGTACCTATCCATCTATCATATCATATCTGTCTGTCTATCTGTCTGTCTATCTATCTATCTATCTATCTCTCTATCATCTACCTTCTCCCCACCCCCCCCCCCACCCCAACATCCCATCAAGGAGGAAGTATAAAAAGACCCAAAGTTGGTTTTACTTTCCCCCATCACTGTTCTGATAGCCCAGCAACACGGGGAGTGTTGGTACTGAAACTGAGCAGGGCCCTGTGGGCTCCTGGGCACACAAACCTTTCTATGTCCCTCATTTCTTGTTTTTAGGGAATAAATTTCAGCTTCCATGACCTTCCCTGAGTTCCAAAGGGCAGGTTCAAGCAGTTGCTCATAAGGGAAAGGAGAGGGTGCAGAGACTAGGAAGGCACAGTCAAGAGACAAGAGCACAGCCATGGGGCAGGGACCTGGTTCCTCCTCAAGGGATATAGAGGACAAAATCTTTGAGCTCCTCCGCAGAACTAAAACCCCCAGCAAATGGAAGATGTTAATGAAGCATTTTTATTCTGGAAAGAAGACCACCAGACCACTGAACACCAGCTTTGAAAAAATGCAAGCTTGCCTCTACCCTGATCCTTATCTGTGGCTCTATTTTTCATTTCTCAAACGATAAAACCACCTCCCAGTCTCTCCTAAGAGGGGCACAGTCTTTAAGGTATTGGCCTGCTGTGGCCCCCGTTGCCTGGCAGAACAGTAAAGATATTTTGCCCAAAACTCTGTCTCCGTGTTTCCATTCAGCCCTGGTGGACAGAGGCTGAGTTCAGGCAACAGTACCCTTGAGATGAGGCAGCTGAGACCTGACAAAGGTCAGTGACCTGCTCAAGGCCCCATGGAGGGTTGGTGACTGGTTGGGGCTAAGAACCAAGGTCTCCCGACTTCTGGGTATGTGTGCTGTGGACCACAAGCCCCCGGGGAAGAGAGTGCTGACTTAGCCAGTGGGACTAGGGGTGCTGGCTTCCCAGTTACAGGAGACTGAGGACTTTGAGATCCTAGGAGTTCTATCCCAATCTGTACCTGTTGCTGAAATTCGGCCTCTGTCTGCCGTTGCTGAATAGAAACGCGGAGACAGAGTTTTGGGTGAAGGAGGAAAAAAATAGCTTTTATTGCTTTGCCAGGCAAATGGGGCCACAGCAGGCTAATGCCTTACACACCATGACCCCTTTGGGAGAGAATAGGAAGTGGTTTTATAGTTTGGGAGTAGAAAATAGGGCCAGAGATAAGGATCAGGGTAGAGGCAAGCTTGCATTGTCTTTCAAAGTGGCCCCAGGACTGGTTCTGGTGGTCCTCCTTCTTCCCAGAATGAAGAATGCTTCATCAAGTAGGTCTTCCATTTGTTAGGGGTTTTAGTTCTGCAGAAGGGCTCAAAGATATGTTTTGCACATTCCTTGAGGAGGAACCAGGACTCTGCCCAAGGCTGTGCTCTTGTCTCTTGACTGCTCCTCCTGGTCTCTGCATCCCCTCCCTTCTTTGATTAGTAATTGCTCTTTGGAACTCAGGGAAGGTCATAGAGGCTGAAGCTTATTCCTTAAAAGCAAGAAATGAGGGGCACAGAAAGGCTTGTGTGCCCTGGAGCACTACAGGGCCCTGCTCCATTACATATTCAGAGGCTCAGCTCTGTCCTCTGCCAGAAACAGTACAGGATTTCAGTCTGAATACAGGTTTGGGTGGGAGGTTTGATGGGGTTTGTCCTGCACTTAAAGTCCAGTGTGGGGAGGCACAATTTACCTTGCCAGTAAAGCTGCTTTCTTAGCTCATCCCTGCTACTCTTTTCCTCAGGCCTTGATATTCCTTGTTTCTATTTTTCTAACCCCTTTGAACACCTGTGTGACCTTAGGTAAGTCCACTGTATTTCAGGCTGTAATTACCAGGGCTGAATTCCAATCTCGGCAGGCAGGCTCCAGCCAGCTGTGCGAACATGGGCAATGGACTCAACCTTTCTGAACCTTGATTTCTTTCCTTGTGAAGTGGGGACCTAGCTGTTGTGAAGATTTAAAGAGGACCTGTAAATTCATAGATCCTAGAGAGTCTCAGAATCTATTGGAATGAGGTAGTTTGGTGAGTGAGGGAGAATCTTTGAAATGTGGAAAAGACCAGATTTTTGAACTTGATTTTAGTCCCAAACTCACTGAGTTCTTCTAGCATAATGTGTGAATATGTGGATTAGTGGATGTGGTTTGGGGGCTTGTGGTCAGTGCCTGTCCGGGAATGTGAGCTTGAGTGCATGCTGATGATGGTGTTTGGTGTGGGTGTGTGGGCTAAAGGAGGTATCTGAGAAGGTTCTCTGGAATTGGGGCTTCAATGTGATTTGAACATCTTAGGTAGCAGGAAGCTGGAGGGCTAGTCCACTCTTTAGGGTGGTCTGAAGGAAGGCTAGAGGATGGAGTGTTGGCATTTGTCTTTGTGGGAGTAGAGGTGGTGTTTTATGGCCCTTGAAAAGAAATTCAAGAAGGTGGGGGTGGGGGAGGCAGGAGATGGAGTGCTTTGAGGCTCCATTGGTAGAAAAGTTTTAAGTTAGGCTGAAGGAGGCTTTGGCTAATGGCAGAGAATTCAGCCAAGTATGGGGAGGGTGGGATGAAAGGGGAGGCGGATGGGGTGATGGAATTCTACCAGCTTTTGCTTATGAGAGCACACCCACCTCAGAGAACATCTTAAAATGGCTTATTTGTTTAATTTTTTTCATTGCTTTGATGTTTCAGACAGCAGTCCTCAGACCAGCATACCAGACTCAACTTAGCTTCAGCTGTTTGCTGAAGATCATCTGTGTCTCTGTGTCACGCCCCCTCTGAGCTCTGCTGCCCAGGCAGAGGGGCCACTGAAGTCCTGAAGATGCTGCTCTTGATGTGAGCACCATGGGGATCATAGAGAGCCTTATGGGTGTGGCAAGGTCGGGGACAGGCTTCTGGCAATGGTCAGGCACCAGCTTTCTTACCCTCGGCAACATCTGGTGGCCATGACCTTCTCACAGCCTTTGGGAGGAAAGCTGTTACGGAAACAAGGAGACCAAATGATTGGTGTCTTGCATTAGCATCCCGTGTCCCTGCATGATCTTCTCGACTTCTAAGCAACTCATCCCAAGCCATGTGAGCAGGGGATGAGCAGGGAGAAGCAGACTGAACATTATTCATTTAGATTTAACTTGTCTAAAAGAGATTGACACATCTTAACACGTCTCAGAAGTCCTATAAGCATTGCAGACTATTCCCCTGTGAAAAGAGAAACCTTTCTCTTGTGCCCAGAACATGAAAGGGACTTTGGGTATTGTCACCTCCCTGCTATTTTCTTTCTTATCTTGTGCAACAAGAAGTTTGGCTCTCTTTGGGCTCTTATTTGAGACTTCACTCCAATTGTGCTGGGGTAAGCCGTCTTACTGCAAACCCTGCCGGGGGCTGATCATGTAAGGGGTGTTAGATTGGAGTTTGAGGACCCGGACTTAGGTCCTGGGTTTGTCTCAATGGTCTGAGCTTCAGTTTATTTATCTGTGAATGGAAAAAATAATGAAATCTACCTCCAAAGTTCATGGTGAGAATTAAATGAAATTATGCATAGGAAACATAAAAGAAAGGACACCCCAAGCATAGGAGAAGCACTTCAAAGATGCCATCATTTCTTTCACCTGGGTTCCAACAAGTCTTTAGTAGTGGGAGGTTGAGAGTTCTAGTTGTGTCCTTAAGAGAGTTTTAATCCACAGAAGGGATGGGGTCCTATGTTAGGTGAAGACCAGCCTGGCTTCACCACTCTCTTGGAATCACCATCATATTTCTTGGGTAGTCTTTTTCTACAGACAAAGCAAATACAGCCCTGCTCAAGTGTCCACTGTCTGTAGGTTGTATATACACATCACTTGGATTGGACGCATCAACTGGAAAATGGAGTCATAACACTTATCACTGGCACAGGTCTCCTGCCACTTTGGATGGCATCGAAAGAGTTCTCTGTCCCAGGTACTAACTGGCAAAGGCACAGGAAACTGAACCAAAGTCACCTTCCAACACTTTTCTCCCTTTGGGGGGAGGTTTGGTCTTTCCATGTTACTTCTAATTCTTGCTCATTTTCTTGAGTGAATTCTTCCTTATCTCCCTCATACTCTCTTGTTTTGTACTATTGGACATTGAGGTTTATCTTATCTCACAAATGCAACCAAAAGAAAAGGAATTCCCATAATACTGCTTTCAAAGAAAATGAAAGCTTTGAAGAAGAAATAAGGAAAAGAGTGTTAATATTCAAGATACTGAGAGTGCAGGGGGGGGGGAAAGGCACTCATGTCTTGGTGGAAGTATAGTTGGGTTCAACCCAACTAGCAGGCAATGTAGTGTATGTGTCAAAAATTAATAAAATATTATATGATGATTTCACCTGTAGGGATATATTCTGAAGAAATGAAAAGCACGTAGTTGTATATGTAAGAAAGGGAACTTGGGAGTTCCTGTCGTGGCTCAGTGGAAATGAATCGACTAGTATCCATGAGGACACAGGTTTGATTCCTGCCCTCACTCAGTGGGTTAAGGATCCTGTGTTGCTGTGAACTGTGGCATAGGCTGGCGGCTATAGCTCCAATTTGACCCCTAGCCTGGGAACCTTCTTGTGCTGAGTGTTCAGTCCTAAAAAGACCAAAAAAAAAAAAGGGGGGGGGAACTTATTACAGTGTTGTTTATAATACAAAAAATTTGAAACACAGCAAATGCTTAGAAACACAAATTTGTTACCTGGATTTTGGAATATCCATATGGTAGTATACTACATAGTTGATTAAAGTGCTGGTCTGGATTGAACATCGTTGATAAAATTGAGAAGAAAAAGGAATACAAAATCTGTATGACTTTTATAAAAGCCAAGTACCAATAAGTCCATAGAAAAAAAAGTCTGGAACTTTTGAATACCTTATGGGAGAGGAAATTAAGAGAGATTTAAAGAAAACTTTCTGTTTAATTGAATTTTGATTTTTTTCTCCTATGATGAACAGATTTTACTTCTTTAATAAATAAATCCCAGTAATTTACAGGATCAAGACTATTAACCCAGACCTCAAAAGTGCCCCACTGACACTAAGAAAATCTGTCTTTCTCTTTAGGCTAGATTTGCTTCTGAGGATTCTAGAAAGGTAAGACAAAATTAGTTCTTCAGCAATATTATTGACTAATCTTGTGCTGCAGTACTCATTTTTCTTTGATATTATTCTCTACCATTTTTTTGTTTATGCCCTTTCTACTTCATTTGGGCTGAAGGAAAGCTGAAGAAGGATTCTTAGTCCTGTTTTGATTTGTGCACGACTGTCCTTTCCAGCTGCAGCTTTGGAAAGGAAACAAACATTGAAACCCCACCAGGAAGGCAGCTGTATGCATCTCAGTCGTCTGGCTGGAAGGAACCACGCTTGGAAACTGACCCAAGGGCAGAAGCTCATTTCCCGTCCTCCCAGCTTCACCACCCTCTCTCCACTTTCCACAGCTCCCTCTGAGCCCTGTTCCTGGATGGCTTTTGGTCCTGGGTTTAGGGCACCTGTAGCTTAGTTCTCTTTCCCAAGGGAGGTTAATTTGTCCATGAGAAACGAATCGGTATGCAGAGCCTGGAGTTGTGAGATACTTTTGTTCTGACATCTGGAATCTTTTGGACAGTCAAGAAGGTCTTGAAGGGTACAGGCTAAAGGCATAAAGATGGGCATTCAGTTTCCAGCTTGGGAGGCATGTTTGCTAGAATAGGCAGATCTTGTTAAAAACAAGAAGATACGGAGTTCCTGTTGTGGCTCAGTGGCCACAACTAGTATCCATGAGGTCGCAGCTTCAATCCCTGGCCTCGCTCCGTGGGTTAAGGATCCGGCATTGCTGTGAGCTGTGGTGTAGGTGGCAGACGCAACTCAGATCTGACACTTCTGTGGTTGTGGCGTAGGCCGACAGCTGCCTCTCCAGTTGGACACCTAGCCTGGGAACTTCCATATGCTGCAGGTGCGGCCCTAAAAAGAAAAAACAGAACAGAACAGGAAGCTATATTGGCGTGGGGTTTCTGGGCTGTTGTGAGGGTGGAGCCAGTAATCCTGGCCTCGCACCAGTGTGTGGATTCATTATCAGAGCATTTGTGCAATTCTGGGATTCACTGAAGTCTTGGCTATGTGCAGGAGAAGAAGTAAGGATGGGGGAGTAAGCTGAGAGGTTGGCATGAGAAATTTGAAGGATTAGGGCAAGTGAACAGAATAACATAAGATAAAGCCAGGGGTTGGGTGGCACAGACCCAACTGAGTGGTGGTCCTCTAAACTGCCAGAGAAGACTGGATGTGAAAAGCTGCTACTGCTGGTGGTAGGTTCCTGACGTGCAGTTTCCATCTGCAGATGAGAATAATGGAACAAGACACCAAGAAGAAATCCCTGTCTCTAAATACCATGAGATGTTGCAATCAGTGTCCAGTGGAACTTTCTCTCCTGGGGAATTTATTTTATTTTTCAGAAGGAAAGATTGGGTCCTGGAAGGCCTGGTCTGATTGTAGCCTTGCAGAGAGCTGGAGGGATTAAAGAGAAGACACATGGGGAGGGGACACAAGTTGCCATCTCAGCTGCTTGTCATCCCAACCCTCTCCTCTGCTAGAAGAATTGATCACCGTGTGAGTCTTGGGTATGAAGCAGGGCTCTGGTGCCCCCATAGGAAGCTCAGAGAGGTAGAACCTTGTTCTGCCACCCTGGAGGCTAGGCAGTACCAAATGCTCCTACTGGAGAACTTGGGGTCTTGAGAGGTTTGACAGAAAGCAGCAGGGATAGTGTAGAAGTCATTCCAGAGGTGGTGACCCCAGAATCCAGGGTTGCAGTGACAATGAATCAGTGGTGGTATCCCAGGACCAGTGGCAGTGGGAGCTCAAGCAGACAGTTTCTGGGGCATGAACTTGGCTGTTCCTCCTTAGGAGTGGAATTATCCATCCTTCCTGTTGATTCTTGAGCTACTCAGTGTTGTGCCATTAACTCTTCTGAGGATGAAATGAGCAGAATGGCCTTTAGCTCATTTCTGTTATTTGTAACCAAGAACCCCGACTGGGATATTCTCGAAGATCTTAATTTTTTCAAGAACAGGGACTTGCATTCCCAAATGAGAATATATCATAACACTTTCCTTCCTTCTTCCCCGCTCCCCACCTCCATTCCTTCCTGATGTCCTCCTAGGAAGACTAGTCATAGGGGGCCTGATTCTATCACATGTTCCAATGGTAAGGTGTGCTTTGGAGAGTCCATGTGTTATTAGCAGTGAGTTTTAGGATCCCTGGAGTTTTCCTTGTGGTTGAGAGTGTCTATGTAGTGGAAATAAGTTAATCTTGTCACTACTACTAGCCAAATAAGGATTTTTAGAAATTAGACATGTGTCATTCAGAGTCCAGATTTTACCCAGAGTATAGCAAAAAAAAAAAAAAAGAAGATTCAGCCAAAGAGGTATATTAGCTCCACCTCCTTGAATTTATGTGAGACCTTTAGCTTTTCAGACCTCTGTTTAATCTGTTCTTTCATCTGCTCTGGGAGGGTGGTAGCCATGAAACAGTAGTTACTGTTAGTCTCCCTGAACCTCTGTTGTCTTGTCTCTATACTGGGTCTAAGTGTGAGAGGTCAGGTCAGATATTTATGTCTGTCCTTTATCTTGTAGAACTTGAACATGGTCAATACAAGGGCAAACATGTACAGTATCTGCAAAGCAAGAAATCTGAGGACAATTACACTGGGAAGAATTAAATAGATGCAATTTTTGAAAGGTGGCTCTAGGGAGGAGAGAACATCCATAACTGACTCCATAGCGTGGCTGAAGCTTGTGCTTTCTTCTTCCTTCTTCCTCTCCTCCCTCTGTCTGGTCTATTCGCCTACCTGTTCTGTACTTGCCTGTGTCCTTTGATGTGGTCTTCTCATTGTAGTCCTAACACCTAGAGCAGTTCTTGGCAGTTGGCTATTAAACCAAACACTTGAGCTTAATTTTTCTTCCCCCTGCCCCTGACAGAGCTAATGACCTTGGCTTTGGGAAAGAGGGACAGGGAAGGCAACATGGAGGACAGAAAAAAAAAAATCACGCCTTTGGATCAGAAAGGCCTCAAATTGCTTGGTTAACAACCTAGATATGCATCTAATTCACAGTGTGACTTTGGACAAGTTACCTAGCGTAGAGCTAGAGCTTTTGAGGTTGCAAGTGGCAGAATCCCAACTCAAACTGCTTTAATCACTGAATGTATTGGATCAAGTTCCTGGGAATGATGAGGTGGACTGTGCATCAGGCGTGTCTGATCTGAGAGGGTCAATGCTCTCATTAGCTTGCTCTTTTTAGTTTTGTTTTTTGGTCATTTGGTCTAAAAGGCATTAGGAATGGTCTGAAAACATGTCCACTTATGTGACTCCCATATCTGAATCTTCTTTTTCTTTAGTTTTTTTAAGGGCTGCACCCACAGCATATGGAGATACCCAGGCTAGGGGTTGAGTTGGGGCTTTAGCTGCCAGCCTATACCACAGCCACAGCAACATCAGATCTGAGCCAGGTCTGTGACCTGCACCACAGCTCATGGCAATACCAGATCCTTAACCCACTGAACGAGGCCAGGGATTGAACCTGCGTCCTCATGGATACCAGTCAGATTCCTTCTGGCTGAGCCACGACAGAAACTCCTGAGTTTTATTTCCAATGTCCCCCTGGATTCTGCTATGGTCTGTCTCTTCTCTCTTTTAATTGAAGTATAGTTGATTTACAATGTTGTATTACTTTCTAGTGTACATCAAAGTGATTCACTTATACATATGCGTATATATTCTTTTTAATGTTCTTTTCCATTACGGTTTTTATAGGATATTGAATAATATTCCCTGTGCTATACAACAGGAATTTATTTATTCATTCTGTATATAATACTAATCCCAAACTCCCAACTGAACCCTCCTGTGTGGGTGCCCCTCCCCTTGGCAACCACAAGTAGGTTCTCTATGTCTGTATGTTTCTGTTTTGTAGATAAGTTCATTTGCATCATCTTTTAGATTCCACATATGAGTGATATCATATGACATTTGTCTTTCTCCTTTTGTTTTATTTCATTTAGTGTGATAATCTCTAGGCCCATCCATATGGCTGCAAATGGCATTATTCCATTCTTTTTTATGGCTGAGTAGTATTCCACTGTGTGTATTACATCTTCTTTATCCATACAACTGTCAATGGACATTCAGACTGTTGCTATGTCTTGGCTATTGTAAATAGTACTGCTATGAACATAAAGGTGCTTGTATCTTCTTGAATTATAGCTTTCCCCAGATATATGCCCAGGAGTGGGATTGCTGGATCATATGGAAACTCTATTTTTAGTTTTTTGAGGATCCTCCGAATTGCTCTCCTTAGTGGCTGCAGGTCTGTCCCTTCTCTTCCACCTGGAAACTATCAGGTGATCTGGCCCCTTGTGATTCTCACCCTAGAACATGGGCCCAAGGGAGATGGCATTCTCTGAGATCCATCTAAACTCTTGGTACCATCTTGCTTTTTTTCTTCTATATTTTGCACTCAAAGCATGCTGTTCCTACTGGGCCAACTCCTGATGGCCCGACAGGAGAGCTGAACTGGATTTCTAATGTGGTGATTGGAAACAGAGATGCAGGGGAGAGTTGGGGAAGAAGGAGGTGGCTGATTCAACAAAAGCAGCCCATTCTACTGGGGCAGCCTGCTGGCTGGGGTGGTGCTTGAGGCTGGGATCTGGACACAAGTCTGTCTTGCATCCAGATTCCTGCAGAAGGAACAAAGTGACCTGGACCTTGTCTCTCCAAGCCCCCCACGCAAGCGTTTTCCATCAAGTTTTGTAATGTGAGAGCCTCTCTGGAGGCCGAGGCCTTCGTGTTTAGCTGTGAGTTGTTGAGACGCCGTTTCCAATCATTTTAGCAAGTGGATTGGCTTCCAGATTGACAGCCTTGGAAACCGGATTCCTCTGTTTGTCCCACAAACAGGTATTGCCTGTGAACTGCAAGCAGAGGCAGAACATAGTGTCCAAGGCCAACTCCTGATTTTCTATGGTTTGGGTGGGTGTGGGAGGGTGCGGGAACATTTGGAGCGCCTAGAAAAATGATGTCTATCGGCCAGAATTAATAATGAGTATGAAAACCGGCCACCTGACTTAACTTCCCCCTTAATAAGATGTTTCTAAGGTTAAGTAGTTGAAAAGTGACAGTCAAAGGATTTCAGTTCTAACTTGTGCATCACTCTGAGGCTGCCCTCCAAGGAAAGAGTTGATGAGAAGCAAAGAACCTGTTTATGCCCCTATTCGGGCCGTAAGTAATAGAGACAAGGGAGCCCAGCCTGTATTCCAGCATCCAGGTGTACATCTGAGACTCTGGTGACCTAGGTGCTAGAATTTCAAATGAATTATCTTTAATCCTTACAGCATGAAGAAAAACAATCACAGCAGAAGTAGCTATGGTTTATTAACTACCTGCTGTGCACTTGACGCTTTATGCTTACAGTCTCTAATACTGAAACAGTCTTGCAAGGGAGTTGTATTACCCTCATTTTATAGAGGAAGGGTCTCAATAAGGAGTCTAGGAGAAGTCGTCACTTGCCCAAATTTACATGACTCAGAAATGTTGAGGCTGGGATCCAGGTGACACATTTTCACTGCAGATCAGGGGTGCTTTTCCCCATGGTGCTCTGGGCAGACTTGAGCTCTCCATCCTCCCCCAGATCCAGGCAGGTCAGACCAGGGAGGAGAGATGGCCACTGCTCACCCAGCTCTTGGCTCCTTCACTGGACAGCTCTTGGCTGGAACACACCATCCTGGTCTATAGCATGGCTGGGAGTGGGAATGGATTCATCTGTCTCCAAAACCTAGGGAAGGTGAAGGTGGTTGAGAAGGGGGATGCCAAGGGAGGAACCAGGGGTGGAGATGGGAGATGATAAATTGAGTCTATTGCTTTAGAGAGCTGTTTACAGATGTTTCTCAATGTGAGGGGCATGTTCTCGGAGATGATGGAGGCTTGGTCCAGCTAATTCTCTTTAAAAGAAAATTTATAGGTATTAAAAGTCTTCCTTCCTTCCTTCCATCCTTCCTTCCTCCCTTCCTTCTTCCCTTCCTTCCTTCCTCCTTTCCTTCTTTCTTCAGCTTCACCTACAGCATATGGAAGTTCTTAGACTAGAAGGGGTCGAATTGGAGCTGCAACTGCAGACAACACCACAGCCATGTCAACACCAGATCCGAGCTGCCTCTGTTACCTACACAGCAGCTTATGGAGCCTTAACCACTGAGCAAGGGCAGGGATCAAACTTGCATCCTCATAGACATATCTGGTCTTTAACCCTCTGAGCCACAGCAGGAACTCCTCTTTTGTTTTCTTAATATTTTTTATTAAAATATATTTGGTTTACAATGTTGTGCCAATTTTTGGTGTACAGCAAAGTGAATCAGTGATACATATATCCCAGGAGATTGAATATAGTTCCTGTGCTATACAGTAGGACCTTGATTTGCATCTACTAATCCCACAGTCCTCATCCATCCCAATCCATCCCCTACCTTCTTGGAAACCACTAGTCTGTTCCCTATGTCTGTGTTTCTATTTTGTAGATAGGTTCATTTGTGCCATATTTAATTTTTTATTTTTGTGTCTTTGTCTTTTTAGGGGCACACTCATGGCATATGGAGGTTCCCAGGCTAGGGGTCCAATTGGAACTGTAGCTGCGGGCCTAGACCACAACTATAGCAACTCAGGACCCAAACCGCATCTGCAACCTACACCACAGCTCACAGCAACGCCCGATCCTTAACCCACTGAGCATGGCCAGGGATTGAACCCGCATCCTCATGGACACTGGTTAGGTTCGTTAACCACTGAGCCACGACTGGAACTCATTTTGTGCCATGTTTTAGATTCCACATAGAAGTGATATCATATGGTACTTGTCTTCTTTTTTCTGACTTACTTCACTTAGCATGAGAATCTTGAGTTGCATTTAAAGTTTCTGACCTCTCTGGTGAAGACTGCTCAACAGGGCCTGATCAGATCCACCTTTATCTCTGAGTTGTAAGAGCATTTTAGAACTGCTCAGTTGCCCTTCTAACCAACATTAGTGGTCCTATTGTCCCCAGAGAATCTGGGGGAATCTCCCAAATGCAGCATTTGGCTGGAAGGAGTCAAGGAGCCCTGAGAAGAAATCTAAGGCCATTAACCAGAACGATGTTCTGGGCCAGGGCCTCAGAGACAGTGATAGGAAACAGTTGCAGATCAAGAGGCTGGGCCAGCTTCACCACGGGACCAGCTCTTTAATGCTTGCTTATAGGCCACCATGCAGAACCCCCATCCAGCCCTGCTTGCCACTTTCCAATTCCCACCCCATGTCCTACTGTATGTCTAATGCTAATTCCTAGCCCTATTCTTCCCATTGCCCCAGCCTGAGATGACCACAGTCCCCTTAAGTAGTGGGGACAGAGAGAGTAGATTCAGGGACAGTCAAAACAAAAATCCTGGGAATTCCTATTGTGGTTCAGAGGTAATGGACCCAGCTAGTATCCATGAGGATGCAGGTTCAATTTCTTGCCCTGCTCAGTGGGTTAAGGATCCAGGCTTGCCATGAGCTGTGGCAGAGTTATCAGATGCAGCTTGGATCCTACATTGTTGTGGCTGTGGTGTAGACCAGCAGCTGCAGCTCCAATTCGACCTCTAGCCTGGCAACTTCCGTATGCTACAGGTGCAGCCCTAAAAAAAAGCAACGAAAAAAAGAAAAAAACCCCAAACCCCCCAAATCCTGCTCTCCAGAGGGTGGACTCCATACCGGGCACTCTATAAAGTGCTTTGCCCACATTAACTCTGATCTACTGTAGAGAATATCTGTTTTACCCAGATTCAGAGAGGCTAAGTGACTTATTCAGGGTCACACAGCCAGGAAGAGTCAGAATCTACATTCATGCTTGACAGACTCCAGAACCCACAGCAAAGGGGACAGAATAGAAACCATCTTACTAGTCAGAAATACCAGTGTCACTGCTCAGTTGTCCCTGTGCTCAGTGTGATCTGCAGGGTTCTGGGTGCTGGGTGCTGTTAGCCCCACGTGGGGGAGCTAAAGTGTAGGGGGGCTGAGTGAAATATCTGCAGTCCCAAACAGGTCAACAGAATGAAACGAGATGTGTGTGGTCCATTAATTTATTCCTTCTTTGCTAAAACTGTCAAGAGACCCACTTGACTGCATGAAAAATATCAGCTCAGGGAAACACATCAGTCAAGCTGATAAAGATGCCAAACATCAAGACACATGTTTGCCTAGTGAGCCAAGTGTAAGAAATGTGGATGGGTGATGTCTTCAAGTGCTGGCCTGGGTGACGCTCATCTTCGTAGTGTTAGAGATTCCAGAGCTGGGAGAGATCTGGAAGGTCAGAGGGTCTAGCCCCCTATTGCACCCTGATAGGCAGTTGGTCGCTCAGTCCCTGCCTAATACACACAGTAACTAGAAACTCATATTTCCAGGGCCTGTGAATTCTGCTTCTGGGCATTCCAACTTCCAGGGGGTTGGGTCAATAGAAGCAGCACCTCAATAGTCTCAGCCTGAGATCCTATGTGTGAAAATGAGGTCTCCATAAAAGTCAGAAGCTTTGGGAATGTCAGGCACTTTGGGACCCTTTGGGAATGCCAGATGGTCCAGCCACTTTGGAAAATAGTTTGGCCGTTTCTTATAAAGTTAAATACATGCTTACCAAAGGGCCCAGTCATCCCACTCTTAGGGATTTCCCCAGTGACAACATTTGTCGCAATAAGAGCTGTATGCAAAGGCTTCGTTCTTTATCATCAAAAACTGGAAAAGAGCAAATATCAATAATAACAGTCCACTGATTGGCAGATGGATAGATGGTGGTGTACCCCTAGCTGGAATACTACTGATGCAGCAAGAAGAAAGAACACAGAACTAAAATGTACAATGTCATGGATGAATCTCAAGAGGCTTATCTAAGGGAGAGAAGCCAGACTCAAAGGCTGCATATGCCTATTTCATTTATATGACATTTTGGAAGAGGCAACAAACAACATATGCATGTATAGGGACCAAAGGGATTGGTGATTGTCAGGGGATGTGGATGGAAGCAACGTACTGACTTCAAAGAGGCATGAGGGGATGTTTTGGGGTGATGGAAATGCTCTGTATCTTGATTGTGGGGGTGATTTTACAACTCTAGGTGCTCTTGAAAATTTATTAAACCGCATGCCTTGAAAAGGTAAATTTTAAATCTGAATTTAGAAAAATATTTAAAAGGATGCAGATACAAAATGCAATCATTGGGAGTTCCTGCTGTGGCTCAGTGGATTAAGGACCCAACTTGTCACTGTGAGGAAGTGGGTTTGATCCCTGGCCTGGCTCATTGGGTTAAGGATCCTGTGTTGCTGTGGCTGTGGTGCAGGCCTGCTGCTGTAGCTCCAATTTGGCCCCTGGCCTGGGAACTTCCATATGCTGCGGGTGTAGCCATAAAAAAATTAGTCATTGGATGGCTTCCATTGGTGTGGCTGTAAAACTTGGGTCCTCAAGGTTAGAATGGTACTGAGATGACCCTTGCTCTGGAAATCTACAAAGGCTCTCACACACGGGTGCCTGACTCTATCCAGCCACTGCCAGAACCTGGCCACTGCTCTCTAACGGGCCAATAATTCTGATGTTCTAGTAGCTCTGTCCCAGGCTCTGTCTCTGGAGCTGTGTTTGTCTGAAGTACGTGTCAAAGATTTTCTACCCCAGGACATTGACCTGCTCCCAGTACTTCAAGCTACTTGATAGCATTTTTTTTTTTTCCTGCCAAGATAGAAATTGTTTCTATCCTTTGTGGTCCTCTCTGGAGAACTGGCTTGGATTCTTGGATAGCATGGCTTTTTTTTTTTTTTTTTTTGTCTTTTTGCTATTTCTTTGGGCCGCTTCTGCAGCATATGGAGGTTCCCAGGCTAGGGGTCTAATCGGAGCTGTAGCTGCTGGCCTACACCAGAGCCACAGCAATGCGGGATCCGAGCCGCGTCTGCAACCTACACCACAGCTCACGGCAATGCCGGATCGTTAACCCACTGAGCAAGGCCAGGGATCGAACCCGCAACCTCATGGTTCCTAGTCGGATTCGTTAACCACTGCGCCACGACGGGAACTCCTTTTTTTTTTTTTTTGGTCAAGCCCCATGGCATATGGAAGTTCCTGGGCCAGAGATCAAACCTGTGCCATAGCACCAACCCAAGCCACTGCAATGACTATGCTGGATCCCTAACCTGCTGCGCCACAAGAGAACACCATGGTTTTTTTGATGTTTACACATGTCTCTACACACATGTCACCAGGGTGCCTGGGGCTGGGGTGGATTGAAACAGGGCCACCACTTTGCTATTCCCAGAACTCCCACTCTCACACTAGATGCCCAGACCCAGGGTGAAGTCCAGCACCGCAGTGAATTTCTGCCCTCATTGCAGGCTCTCCTTTGCTTCTCCTTTTCTAATTTAGTTTCTTTTGCCACGTGCTACCTGCAGACCCTCCAATCAACATGCCCGTTTCTATGTCTAAACCCTAGGTTTTGCCATGGTTCAAGTTCTTCCCCGGGGCATTCTAACACTCCATGCAAATCAGTGCTGTAAATAAATGTGGGGGTTGGAGGAGTACTTAACTTCAGATGTTTGAAATAGTTCAATTCTAATTTTGGCTAAAACCCTCTTTTATAGAGTGAGGATGTTTTCACCTCCAGCACCTTCTGCCTGCTGTCCCAATTCATCTCCTCTGTCACTGAGCTGAGCAAATCTAATGCCTCTTCTGTGTAATAGGCCTTCAGCTACTTGAGGTTGATGATCATATTTTTTTCTGGAATCTTTTGTCCTGCTGGCTTAGCAAGAATGCCATGTCTGGGAGTTTCCATTGTGGCTCAGCAGTAACGAAATGGATTAGTATCCACGAGGACACGGGTTTGATCCCTGGTCTCGCTCAGTGGGTTAAGGATCTGGTGTTGCCGTGAGCATGGTGTTTAGATCGCAGACTCAGCTCGGATCTGGCATTTCTGTGGCTGTGGTGTAGGCAGCTGCAGCTCCGATTTGACCCCTAGCCTGGGAACTTCCATAGGCCCTGGATGTGGTCTGAAAAAGACAAAACAAAATAAAATAAAAACTAAAAAAGAATGCCATGTCTGTTGGGGAGACTTCATCTGGAGTCCTGAATTGAGATGTGGAACCCGGAGGAGAGAATAACATAGGGAAAAAAGAGGGGGAGAGATGACTCAGAAAGGACCCGGCAGAGACTCCCACACCATGTGGCAGCCCTGGAATAAGGACAGCCCTGTACCCACCTTTCCTCCCTTTGCTGGAACAACCTGTCTTTGCCATGTCACTGCTGAGCAAAGGAACTCCTTCCCACCAGGGAATCTGGGGTGAAATGATGCTTCCCATGAAAGTTTTCCATGGAGTTATGGGCGTATTCTTGAATAACATGTTTCTACTTTTTGGCCCTGAAGTGAATTTAGTAGCACCTAGGAGTATCAGCTTAGGCTAGATTTGGTGTAGAGGCTTAACGGGAGAAAAAAGTCCTGGTTTTAATGGAAGAAACACTCAGACATGTGGGGAAAAGACCTAAAAAAAGAACAGAGGGGCATAATATACCCAGCCCTCCTCAAGGCACCATGTGCACTTCTGGTGCTCATTCAAGGTTGAAACATAACCCAAACATTGGGGCGTCTCCAAGGGCCAACTCCCTGCATTTCTGGAATGGTCTCACTGAGAATTAGAAATATATTTTATGGACCAGAATTCTTTTTAGTCTTTACCACCTCTTTTGTCTTTGTTGGACAAGACCTACCCCATCCTGAGCACAGCAGTGTTGTCTGAGCACAGGTGGGGACCCCCTTTCTTCCCACTTCAATACTCTTTGCATGGGGACAGCCCCATGTTTACCTGCAGGAAATATTTTGAGTCACCATGGGTGGAGGGTGATGCCTGAGGGTACGTTCAAGTACCAAAAGATGCCATTAGGGCTCTTGTATGTAGGACAAGGTGGGGGATTTGTGTTGTTCCTGAGAGGGGAGAGAGGAGAGGAAAGAGTAGAAAGAGATGATAGGGAAGCCAGCACATGGAAGAGACCTGGAGGGCCATCCTGACTCCTAGAAGACTTAATGTAAGTTATTAAAATTTCCAAATGGGTCCTGGGAATGGACTTAGGGGTGAGTAGACTACAGAAGGGCAGAATCTTGTGCCTAAACTTGAGGAGTAGTGGCCAAAGCCTGTGGCAGGGATGCAGGAACTGATGGTATGAGCCTGAGTTATATTTGTTTCTTTGTTTATTTCACCCATTGGACTTGAACTCCTTCCTCTGGGGGCTGCACCTTTGTGTTTCCAATGCCTAGCACACTGTCTGAAATATAGAAAACCCCCCATCAGTGTGGTTTAAAGGAAAGAAGGATGGAAAGGTAGGAAGTAAAATCTTCTAATTTTGCAGGTAATAAAGGGTAAAAGATAATTGAGAATGTCTCAGAAAGTTTAAAGTCCCAATATTGCTTTCTTGTAAAGTATTCTGATCATTCCAAGGAAAATTGGATCTGTTATACTTTTCTTAAAACATAGTCTCCCTTATCTTTACGCTGTGTCTTCTTTAAGAGGCATCTGCCTGGCTAGGTGCTTCTGCTCCGTGAAGCTTCTTATGTGCCTCTAACTGGACACCATGGTACATGACCTAGAATCATGGAAAATTAGAACTGAGAAAGGTCATGAAAAGTCATTCACAGATAACCTGATTCCTGGACCTTTCTTATGTCACTCCATGCTTTCTATCTTAGTTTGTTCTATATGATGTCTTTTATTTTAAAATGAGGTCTCCCTGGGCTTGTCAACATAGATGTGTGTCCCACACATGAATAAACTTAAGTTGAACACATGAAACATGATTGGCATAATGTTGGTGCTAGACTGCCCTGTGAATGTTTTACAAGAAATAGATATGACTATTTCAAACCACAACTGCTTCCTGATGGATGAAAGACCCTTTTGTTCAGTTTAGCCCCTTGAGTTAGGATATGTGATGTAGACTTGGAATTTGGTTTTGGAGCGGGAGTTGGAAGACGCCCAATTGGCATTCTAGTAGTAGGGGTGAAGGGTAGTCTGAGAGGGAGGAGAAAATGTGAGATGAGGGAGGTGATGCAAAAATGGACTAGTGAGATGCCGAGAGTTGGGGGTGAGGGGTGACATGGCGGAGAAAGCATGCCAGGGCAATGTGAGAGTCAAAGTAGGGGATGCCCATGTTCTCATGATGTAATCCTGCCCACCTCCACTTCCTGCAAATCTTAAGCTGGATTTTTAACCAAAGTGGCCAATTTCCCCAGGAACTCACAGAAATCTTTAGAAAAGCGTTGATCTTAAATAGGATATAGAATAGAGACTTGAGAAATCCTATCTAGAGCTTAAAAGCAGGGAGGTTTCAGCAGACATCTGGATTATACAAAACTGTTTAATATCATGGAAATCTAGGGAAACACAAACAAGTGTTTCTTCCCTACATCTTATCCTTGAAATTCAGTTATTCTGAAACTAGAGATAGAGATCAAAGCCTTATGTCAATAGTCAATTCTCAGCTGTAAAGTACAAAATGTTAATTGAGTGTCTTTCATGCAGTTTTTGTCTTTGTTATAAATTTGGATGATGTCATTATCGCACAAGAGAACTCAAGATAATTGCCAATGTGAAGTTGGGACTCTTGGGGAAAAATGATGGTGTTAATGATACATTATCCCGACAGGTTCTACAGTAAAGTCTAATGAAGCGTTTTCAAGTGTCATTATATGCTCAAAGAAGAACGGCATGTGGCATACCCACAAGCCATTCTTGAGCCAGGAGCATAGTGAAATCTAAGGCCAAGACACTTCCAAGGCCAAATGGGAGGATCACTGCTATGGTGAGCTGTGAGGCAATACTTACCCAGATGGCTTTATTTCTGGAAGACGAAATGGCTTCAAGTCTTCTTCGTGATCAGATATGCTATTTGCTAGCTCATAATGCTAGTGAGAGCAGCTGTGAAGCCTGTACATTCTCTATATGTCCTCTGATACTCTGCCCATTCTTGTCCATAACAAGCTTCCCCATCATTCATGCTGATATTCCCCACTGGTCCAAAGTTTCATGAGAGTTCTGGGCCTAAATCCCCCCATGCACACATGGTGACATAAACAACGAGAGTTCCTGGGCTTGCATGAGGCCAATATGTTGCCAGGACTACATGGCAATTGGCTTGTTCTCCAGTCTGTCCATCTTCTTATGGTATGGCTTCTGATTTATAATGTCACTTTCAACTTTCCCATAATATAGAGCAAGGAGGGAATTCTCTCTGTGCCCAAGTTGATGAACAAGATGGTAATGATGCCAATGAGCAGGGTGAGCCTGACAATAATGTAAATGAAAAAAAAGGACAAAACTTGGCAATGTTCTGGGTCAGTGTGCAAGCAATAATCTTCTTTAGGTTGTCAAGGATTAGGCAGCCTTCCTCCACCCTGTGATTATGACGCAGAGATGTTACTGTCATCCAGTAAGACTGTGTGATATGCATTTTTGGATGCATCAGCACCTGCTACCCTCATGTCAATCTGGACATATGCATTCTTTCGAGCTAGATAAGCATTAACTCCATCCTCTGTCCTAGCAACAATTGTATGCCATCTCTGACAGCCTATCTCAATGGTGAACTGCTATTGGAGGGACGTCTGAGCAAAGGTGGTTTCCAAGTGATTGGTTAAGATCTCATCCAGGTACTCCTGATTTATGTGCTTCAAGTCCATAGTGGTCATCACAGCAGCTTTAGCCTATTCACGAACTTGCTCTGTAGCAGTGTTGAGGCATTTTTCAATGTCTTCCACCATCTACCTCACTGTTGAATGAAATAACACCTACATTTTCTGGCAACAGTGTTAGCTCTGGAGGGGTGGTCATCTGTGACCACAGCACTCTGGCATTTGGTAAGTGCATCAGGCACAATGGACTGCAGGAGATCAATCCTTAACAACAGCCCACAAAGCAAAAGTTGGAGGTGGGGAAGATCAGGACATCAATCCAATGAGTAGGCTTCTGGGAACTCAATTGTTGGCAGGAAGAGATGCCAGAAACCAAGAATATGGCTCCTCCAGGCTCCCCAGCTGCATGTGCACTGCATGGAAGGCCTTAGCTGTGCCCTTGACTAGAGGCTACTTTAGGGCATTGATAACAATGGTGATGCACTTTTCTAAGATCTTCTCAGGAGCCCCTTTGTCATCATTAGGAAGAATCTGTCTTTGGGGTCATCCCTCTTATGTATGAGAGGCTGAAATTTATTGGTAAAAGCTAAAGGGATTCAAGGCACTTTGCAGCCTCATTTCCTAATTTCTATCACATCACTCAAAATGGCCTCTGAGAATTGTCAAGGACAGCTTCTGAGGCATCTCCAACCACAACTTTATCCATGATGGTTTCTCCTGTCCTGGTTTGAATTCAACTTGGTTATACAGTATTATTATCTTGAGTAAGGAGGTGCAGATTCCAGAGCTTCAAGCAAGGAGTTGTTTTTTCTGTTCTTATCCATCAGCCACATACATCTGATTGGGTTCTGTTATGAGTCTGAGGGTCAGTCTTGTCAGAGAAAATTATAGAGGCAGAACTGAGGTCTCCACTGCTTTCTTCTTCACCAGGCAGTTCTTCTTGGCCACCCATATTCCTGTCATTAATGGCATGACAATGACAATGACCAGGAGGCCCTCAGGTGCATGGACCACAGTGACACCAGTGAGGAAGGTGGTGGAGTCCAGGACATGCTTCATGGACACTGTAATAATAAAGGATGCTTCTGCCACAACAAAAATAAGTGCTCACTCTCAGTGGCAATGACTGTCTTCCCATTGCTAATTCTCAAAGCCTTTGAGGCAGTCTGTCCAATGATGGTCATTGAGGCAGTCTGTCCAATGATGGTGCCATTGCTTGTGTTGGTAACTATTCCAGTTGTGGTGCCTTTTAAATAGGTTGTGGAAGAGAAGCCAGTGTTCTCTGTTTTAAGGGAATTGCCATGAGTTGCCAGAGCAGGACTGGGGCTCAGGCCTACTAGTGAGACACAAATTATCTAACCTACTCCTCTGAGAAGTCAGTCACCTGATAGCTGTAGGAATTTTGTTTCTACCCTTATCTCTACTGTGTCCCCAACTATCAGCTCCTCTTCAGAGATTAGGTGATAAAAACTTAGGAATAATTTACTGAATCTGGCCCAGGTGATAAAAACTTAGGAATAATTTACTGAATCTGGCCATGATGCTGGTGCTTTCGCCCACTGGAAATAAGTAGAGATCACCCCAATCAGAGCAAAAATAGAACCCAATACATAGTGTATAGGGATGCAGATTTCTCATTGGAGCAACAGATTCCATCCACAGAAGTATAGAGAACCCCCTGGATCATCTATTGAGAAATGTGATAATCTTTGATTTTTCTTTGAGAGGACTGAGGGTGTTGGGGCTGTCCCAAGCCAAGAGCTCTGAGTTCTCATGCTGAAGAGAGTCATATAACATTTGGACCATTGTTCTCCCCTAATTCCTTATTGCTCAATTTCTGATTGTCCAGGTGAATTCTTTCTTGGGTTCCTCTTTCTAGTGATCCTTTATGAGTTCTCAGCTGTTGTACTTCAGGTCCTGTACTTGTCCTGGTCACCCCCTTTAGATGCTTCTTTATGTCTTTAGTTACATTGAGTTCCACAGAGTAATTTTTTGGCATTGTCTTGATGCTGATGACATGGATGCTTGTGGAATGAAGTTGGTCACTGAAGGGCACAGTTCCAAGGTGTGAGCCATGCTGAGGTCCTGGAACTCAGGGGTCCAGCTGTAGGAGTTTTAGATGGGAGAGCTGAAGGGCCAGCTTCAGCCCAGACATTATGGAAGAACAGTGGGTTCAATGCCTGCTTTTTTTAAAAATCTTATTTCTATTCATTTTAAAATCTACTTCTGCCAGATTTAAAAAGCCTCCTGAGGGCAGAGCTTGTGTTTGTTTCATCACTGTATTCTCATTACATGGGAATTCAAAATAGATATTTGTTGAATAACTAAATGATCTCAGAATTTGGGACCTGTAGGTTTGTGGCCACCAACTGACAAAATAATATAGCCACTGTCTGGAAGAGATAAAGCCTAGATGAATGTGCTTCATAAGGTGAAAATATTGAACCAGGTCAGCCTTTCTCAACTGGAGCCTCTGGAAATCCTTGAAGGAAATAAGGTACACAAGTAAATCTAAGCCTCAGTTTCTGCATCTATAAAGTTAGGATGAAAATAGGTAAAAGGTAATATTTACCTCTTGGGGTTGTTAGAATTCAATGAGGTAATGCATACAGAGCACTTAGAACTATTCCTGGTACTTAGGAAGTACTCAAATTTAGTTACTAATATTAATATTACAGTAAGTAATCATAAAAAGGTAATGTCTCATAGAGACTGTAGTGGCTGTAGCTCTATTTCATCCCATTTGTCAACTATTAACTGCCTTTATATATGAGGTCTTGTGGAGGAGGAAAACCATTTGCCTGAATTAACATAACTTCCTAGTTTGAAGGTGGTTGGCCACCAGCGTTATCATCATCGTCCCTGTAGATGGGGTGCTCATTATAGCGCATGATGATATTTTTGGTAGCTATTGACTTTGGAAGATTCATATAGTGGTCTTTTAGCTGTCTTCTTAAGCATCACCTTTTATGGAGCTCTTTGAAGGAATTGAAGGAAGGGAATGTGTCTCTTTCACCTCATTATCCTGCATCTCTAGCATAGTACCTGACACACAGGAGGTGCTAAGTACACTTTTGAATGAGTGAATGGATGAATGATATTCATGGAAGGCACTGATATTGAACATTGGTTCACAGTAGTCCAGAATCTACGGCATCTCAGTAGCGATGGAATTGAATCCAAAATCTTCCTTAGAGAACTTTCTATATATGCAAGGTCTCATGTTATGGTATATCTGGTAACTAACCAGCAAACGTGGGCCCACAGAAACTCATGCCCGATTTGGATCTAGCAGCTGCCTCTGTAGGAAAGAGAGAGTTAAACGCCAGACTTGTCCTAATTAAAAGTCATTCAGTCTGGGCCTTGGAGGGATATAGCCTGATGTAAGCTTCATCAGCTTCATCAACAACGCCATGATCAATTTTAAGAGTTGAGCTGATGCAGCTTATCAAGGGACCTTAGCTGTTATGACACCATGGCCTGGCTTGACACTCCTTGCCAAAGCTAAGAGTTGGGTGGATAGCTTGTCTCTCTCAACAGCCTGCCTGGCTCACTCTGGTGGTATGTGTCAGGGCATCAAGAATGCATTGCCTAAGCTAGGAATGTGGACTGTCTCTGAGGCCTGGAGGCAGAGGGGAATTGAGGGAGGGAGTTTTGATTCCAGTGGTGGAACAAGAGAACAGGTTGTCCAGAAAGACATGTAAGCAGTTCTTGAATCCAGAAACTTTGCTGTTATTCAGTTACTCACAGTTAATGTGTCATGGGCATTAGTCTAGGGCATGAAAAGAGTGGAGCCACACCAGGAGTAAATGACAGGATACATTCCAGATCTAGCGCATGGGTATAAACTTGACCTTGGAATAAAGTGGATGTGGCTGGAGATGCCATGACTCTGCAGGAGGCCCCTAATTTTTGGAAAGAGGTCTACTCATCCCAAGGATAATTTCAGAGCCTATCTTCTCAAAGAGACATATCCTGATTTGATGGTTGGAAGGGTACTTGAAGTCCTATCTTCTCCCCTTCCTAAGATTTTCCCATCCAGGCAAAAACAAAACAAAACAAAACAAACAAAACACAAATGAAAAAAACAAAACCAACCATCAATAATCACATTCTTGTTCCTTTGCTATTTGCTAATTAATTTTAGCATTTGGAACATTTTCAATAAGAACAAGCTCACCTCACCGCATTGGAACTTGGGCATAAAAGGCAGGGCCTTAGGGCTTTGAAATGTTTTGTAGAAAATGCATCACTCTATGGAGTTCTTCTCTGACCAAGTGCCTCTCCCACTGGGGGAAATTGAAACACCTCTCTAAAGTGACTCATCCCATGGGTGACAGAGTGGTTGTGGTCTAAGTCTCTGGTGCAGTAAGCTTGAGAATGTGAAGAATATATTATTTCCCATCTTTGCTTAGCCATGATAACTTTCTGACATTCCTAGAAAATACCAGGCTTTTTCCTGTCTAGACACTTCACTGCATGATCTTTGCATGACTGGCACTTTTTTATTCTTCAGATTCCTGCTCAAGGTCAGTTCTCAGAGAGCCTTCCCTGACCACTCAGTGTCTAAAGTAGGTGTTCCAGCTCTGTCTCCCTTAGTATGCCCTAGGACCACATCTATTTCTTTCTTTCCTGGTCCTCTTCATACCTCTAATTGCATGTCTGTGTTGTTCACTTGATTACTGTTTTCAGGTTGTGAGCTCTGAGAGGGCGTACCTGTCTTTTTTACTGCTGTATTTTCCATGCACAGGACAAACCTTATACACTGAGAACATTTAAGCCTGATTACATATACTTCAGTTCTTTATTCTTTAACCTTGGTAATTTGGGGGGGATGTGAGTTGAATACAGTCTCTGAAAGCTTAAGGCCTAGATAGGAAGATAGAAAACTTGTCAGTAGCACTCGTGATAAGTGTTTTGAAAGAGGGAGGACAAAGAACTGCTAGAGTAGCACCCAGACAAGTCTGCAGAAGTTAGAGGAGGGTTTCTCCAGGAAAATAGAATCACTGAGAGCCAAAGAAAGATGGAAAGCGTTTTGGGCAGAGGGGATAGCATGTGCAAAGCCCTCGAGATGGGAAAGATGATGACATTTCTGAGGACCTGGAAGCTCAGTAGGTACAAGAGGGTGAACAGCAAGAGATGAAGGTGGAGACACAGCAGTGGCTAGAGCACAGCATGGTGAAGCCACACCAGATTTGGGTTTTATCTGTAGGAAATAGAGAGCTATGAAAGAGCCATAAGGAGAGAGAGGCATGATTAGACATTCAATTTTTAAGAATCAGTCTGCTTAGTGGGGAGCAAGAAGCCGGAGGGGCAAGAATAAAAGAGGGTAAACATATTAGGGGTATATTGGTGGTCTGGGAGAGCAAAGATGGCAGCCTGGGCAGAGAAGGTGGCTGTGGGGATGGTGAGCAGGAGAATGGTTCCTTAGTATTTAGGAGCAAGGTCTAAAGAGATGATTGACTACGGGGGACAGGAGTGGAGCTCGGAGTACCTAGTGTGGCTTGGGTGGAGATGAGGATGAGGCCCATTTGACTTGGGCACCTGTGTGGGTTGTGATGGCATTCATGGAGTTGGGAGAACCAGGGGGAGGGGAGGTGCCAAGCATATCGCCACCTTTGGGCCATCCTCCCTTGGGAAATTACAATTGCCCTAAATACTGAGAAGTAGGTGCCATCTCCTCCTTGAGGTTCCCTCTGAACCCTCCTTTGAACCATGGTACCAGGAACTGGTCCTCACCCTTTGCCTCTTGTATACATTGCTCTGCATTATTTCATCCAAGTTGGTCTTGTCTTTCCTGTTAGGTTGTATGCTCTTTGGTGGCAGAACCATTTGTCCCAGGGACTGCCATGGGGCTGAGGACATGAGACAGATACTCGGTCCTTGGGGATTATGTTAGTCTTCGCCAGGGAAACAGAAACAATAGGGTATGTCTATATATAGGAAGAGATTTATATAGGGAATTGGCTCAGGCAATTATGGTGACTGGCAAGTCTAATATCTGCAGTATGGGGCTGGCAGGCTGGAGACCCAGGAAAAGCTAATGGTGAAGATGAATCTGAAGGCCATCTACTGAAGAATTCTCTCTTACTCAGGGAGGCTGCTTTTTTTCCCTCTTTCCCCTACTCAGGCCTTCAACTGATTAGATGTGACCCACCTACACATAATAATTGGAGGGCAATCTGTTACTCAAACTCTGATTTAAATCTTAATCTCACCCCAAAGCACACTTTATTATACGGAGTTAATGACTGAAGTATTTCTAAGGCATTTAGAGTGATGTCTGACATATAAGAAGTACTGTGTAAAGCTGAGTTCAATAAATGTAACTTGTCTAAACAAACAAACAAAAGTGCCCTTCAACTTGCAGAATAGACTCATGGTTACCAAGGGGGAGGGGGAGGGAGTGGGTTGGTTGCGGAGCTTGGTGTTAATAGCTACAAACTATTGCCTTTGGAATGGATTAGCAATGAGATCCTGCTGTGTACCCTGGGAACTATGTCTAGTCACTTATGATGAAGCATGATAATGTGTGAAAATAGAATGTGTAGATGTATGTGTAACTGGGTCACCATGCTGTACAGTAGAAAAAAATTGTATTGGGGAAATAACTATTAAAAAAAGTAATAATAGGAGTTCCCGTCATGGCACAGTGGTTTACGAATCCGACTAGGAACCATGAGGTTGCGGGTTCGATCCCTGGCCTTGCTCAGTGGGTTAAGGATCCGGCGTTACTGTGAGCTGTGGTGTGGGTCAAAGATGCAGCTCGGATCCCACGTTGCTGTGGCTCTGGAGTAGGCTGTCAGCCACAGCTCCGATTGGACCCCTAGCCTGGGAACCTCCATATGCCGCAGGAGCGGCTCAAGAAATAGCAAAAAGACAAAATGAATAAATAAATAAATGCCTTCAATTTGATACACAAATTCACTATTACAGAGACTATATGAGTGATTTTACATAAATCCTAATCATGCTTTTAGGCTAAATGGGTGGGTTGGCAAGGCTGTAACTTCTTGGGTTTAACAGGCTCATGCATTAAAGTTGAAAGAGAATGCCTGGGCCCAGAGGGGTGAAATGACTTTCCCAAGGTCACCCAGCATGGAGTGGAACCCAGGTTTCCAGACATCCACATTTGTGTTTTTTATACTGCATTTCACAATGAACAACTTGTGTGTGTGTGTGTGTGTGTGTGTGTGTGTGTGTGTGTGTGTGTCTGTGTGTGTGGCCCTGTCAGGAGGCCAGGATACTTCATTGGAATTGTGACTTCTGATTTTTAATTTGGAGATTATAAAACATGAACAAAGGAAATATTTCTCTCCAGCTATTCTCTCCAGCTGTGTATTCTTTTTCACTGAGCTTCTAAAAACAACAGTTTGGGTTGGAACACAAGAAAAGGATGACACAATTTAGGCCTTTATCGAAAATAGCCAGTTCTATTTTCACGGAACTGAGGCAGCGTCAGGCCTGGGAGCCCTGGACGGTCTGGATTTTCGTGGTCACCTTGAGTCCTGAGGACAAGGTGGAAACCTGTCAATTTGGAAGAGACAGGTAAGATTAAGGATCCAAACTAGAAAGGTGGGGGTTCACTCCAGACCAGGGGTGCATGCCAGTCACCAGGCCTCATGCAGGCCTAGATTCTAGAGTTCCAGTGTGGGAAGAGTTTGGGATTTCTAGCTAAGCAGAAGAAAATTGGGTAGCCCATGGAATTTAGCCCAGAATACTTAGAGCACATTCTGGATCAGGGAATAGCCTGTTAAACTCTATTCCAGGTAAATGGGTGAGGCGATTGAGCCCAGGGTCTGAGTGCCTTGGGTTTAGTCTCTCTATTTCTCCATCTTTCTGTCTGTCTGTCTCTGTCATGGGATGGAAAATGTGGCTGGCACGTGCTACTCCTCTGAAGACCACAGAGGACTGTGCATGAGGGCAAACAGCACCGGGAGTCTGGCTTCTCAGGGGACACTCGCTGCTCTCATAGAAACCCTCTGGGCCACAGCAAGAATTCAAAGCAGTTGACCTCTTTCATGAAGCCTTTGATGCAGCAAAATTCAACCTGATATATATGGACAGCCCTTGGAGGATGCTATAATAGGATTTGATCTGCATAGTTTCAGTGTTTGTTAAGGCAGTAGGATCAGATACCAGTTATGTCACCAGAATGCCAGCTACCCAGACGGAAGAGAACAATCCATTTGTCAGCTTGGCCCACTGACATTCCAGAGAGCAAAAATTCCCCAACTTTCAGAATCTGTAACATGGTAGTGACTGGATTCATTGTGCTTTCTTTCCTCTAAAACTGCTGTATAGCTGGATTTTATTTTCTTAGCTAAAAGGATTCATGTTTAGCTTAGTACAGAAGAACTTGTAACCCCACAGATGTCACAAGAGAGAGCTGGGGAGTCAGTGCAATTGCAGCCAGCTTTTTAGAGATTCCCCTCCCCCCTGAGCCCCACAGGCCATGCGTTGAGCGTCAGAGAATACCTGATGGATAAATACATTAGGCACCAAGACCCTGGCTGGCAGGAGCATGGAAACCGGGAGGTGTTGTAAATTTTCAAGAGTGTGGTGAATGTTTGGTGCCCTAATCAAATGTGACATGTGCTCTACATGAGCCAGAGCACCCACAGAAAACAGAACTGGAATCACAAAGGGGGAAGCGCAAAGGCCTCTGCAGGGAAAGAGGCAGGCCTGGACAGCCGACAAACTAAAGCGAAAACTTCAAAATCTTAATGGGCTGGTGGAGGATAGGTTGGTGTACTTTTCCGCTGTTCTTTTCCCATCCACAGATTTACCTAATAATTGGCTGAAAAGAGTTCTGTAGATGTTATAGATCTGGAATTTTAGGAAAAAACGGGCTAGAACTCCTTGTACATTTCAATTTGAGATGTGTGAAGGTTATTCTGGGAGGCACTGCGGCCAGTTCCATGCTGGAGGACTGGCTCGAGGCCAGGAGGAGCTGTTGTAGCAACTGCCCGAGCTGTGGGTTGCCAGTATGGATATGTGTTGGGAGGAAACCGGCTGGATCTTTGCAGCCTGAACCACTGAAGAGCAGAGCTTCTCCCCTCCTCCTCCTTAGCCCAACCTCCTCTCCAAGCCATGTGTGGACTCCGGAACAGGAGGTGTTGGTGGACAGCAGCAAAGATTCCAGGACAGAACTTTCCAGAGTTAAAGATGCTTTCTTGGTGGGAAGAGATAGGAACTTAACAAAGTCCACCCTGGAACCAGACAAACAAATACATCTATGAGACAGGAATCCTGAATATAAATATCTGAGTATTAGGGAGAAAGCTGGAAAAAATTAACACTAAGAGAGACCTGGGGAAGGAGGGAGAACTGTCAATTTGTTTCGTACTTGCCTTTGACTTACCACTGGCTGACCCGGGGCTGAGGGATGAGGAATGATGGGTGGGAAAAGGAGTAGGAGACGCCAGGACTATTTAGGGCTGCAGACAAATGCAGCTGCAGGTCACAGGGAAGGGCAGTAAGTGACCTTGTAGATGCTGATGAGACCATAGCTATAAAGAACTTAGAGACAAGGGTTTGTGTCCCTGGAGTGATAGATTCTGGAAGAGTTTCAAAGAGGAAAGGGTCTGAAAGCTCAGCATGAGGTCAGTTTAGCATCACGCCGAGCCCTTTCTGTTTTTCTAAAAGCTAGAATTTTAGGATTTGTTGGTGGTCTGCAGAAAAAAAGGGAAAACTGCAGAAGAAAAGCAAGGTAGCCAAAGAGAGATTAATGTTGACAGAGTAGAGGATGCAGAAGTGAGAATTAGAAGGAATTGGAGCCCATCGTGTCTATGCTCTTTCAATGTCCAGAAGGAGGGTGATATGGAGGGTGGAGGAGGAGTGGTTTTGGCCTCCAGGTTTCCCTTGGGTTTGATAACATGGAATGAAGTAAGGGAAGAGACTTGAATTCAGTTCGAGATTGTTCTCACTGCTTATACCACTAGTTTGAGCAATGTCTTTTTTGATCACGGAGAAAAAATGAAAAGCTAGAGCCTGGGTAGATGTTGAATAGCAGCAAACATCAGAAGGGGTAATTCTGGAACCTGCTTGGGTGGGACATTGGGGAAGTTGTGAGTGACCTTTTGAGATTTCATTTTTACCCTAGTGTCCACAGGAAGCCCATGGGTGGAAGAACAGTTGGAGAAGGGGTGGAGAGAGAGAAGGTGTTGACATTGTTGGAAGGAGCAGAGTAAGCTGATCTGTACTGTGATTTTTTTTTTAAATGGTTGCTCTGGCAGCACACAGCATCTGGAAGTTCCCAGGATAGGGGTCGAATTGGAGCTGCAGCTGCTGGCTTGCACTACAGCCACAGTAACGCCAGATCCAAGCCATGTCTGAAACCTACACCACAGCTCATGGCAATGCCAGTTCCTTAACCCATTGAGCAGGGTCAGGGATCAAACCCACATCCTCATGGATACTCGTCAGGTCGGGTTCTCACCTAGTTCTCATAAATACTCAGGGAGCACCGCCTTCAGAGAGATCTGGAAGCTGGCAGATGTTATTTCATCTAGAAGACCCTCATAATGACCTCAGCTTTGTTAGCTAGATTGTGAGTCCTGACTACTCTCGCCCCAGGGCTGAGCTGGCTGCTGAAGATCACCGGGGGATGTGATTAAAAGCAAAAATCCTAAGACACCCATGCTGCCCCACTGCCCAAGCATCCCAATTTAGAAATTTGGGGGTGGGCCTGCAATCAATTAAAAAAAAAAAAAAAGCTTTTCCCATGAATCTGATGTGTGGTTGGGGTTAGGAAACTCTGTGTCTAAAGACATTGCTCAGAGTTGGGTCCTTATCTTCCAGAAGTTTTGATGTAGAACAGATAGCATGGTCTTAACATCTGCGATACTCTCAGACCATTATAAATAATGGCAGTAAATGTTGAACAAATATGTAAGATTTATATATACACTGCACAGAACTCAAAGGTAAATGTTACTGGAATGTCACAATCTATCTAGACAATGACAAAATATGTCAGCATTTCATTGGAATTCACTTTCTCTTTTAGCCTTTATGAGGTGACCTCCTCCTTACCATTGCTTCTTGGTTTGCTCAATTTTCAAAGCAGTTTCTTTCAAAGCAGTTTCTAGAGGCAGAAACCCAATAATGGTTTCTTGGGGAGAATCCTGTGAAGAATGTGATTTTTCAGGTTTTTGTGTGTGTGACTGCATTTGTGACATTTGATGGGTTTCTAGATATTTACCTGAAATGCCCTCACACACACCCAATATTTGCATAATCGATGCAAGTCATACAGGTGGGATTGCTGTTAGCATGTCAGGAAACTTTCAGGATCCAGGAATGGAATTAAGTTTGACAGCATGGCCATGACAGTGAGGAGGGCGGGGGGGGGGGCGCCGGCAGCGGGGGAGGGGAAACGATAGTGAGGGGGGGTGGGGGGGCCGACTTACTAGTCATGTCCTTGGCCTGGAAGGGATGGACTGATCCACAGCAAGAGGAGGAGAATGAGGAGACCTGAGGGGCCTTGATCGCCTCTGTGGATTCCTACAGAGGATTGATTTTGTCCTCAAACAGGTTCGAAAATCAACAGGGCAGCTTCCCCAGAGCCAGGGACTGTCTTTACTGCACATCAGTTATTTGCTTGATCAAACAGAGCAAACCCTTGGGGAGTGTTGAAAGAGAGGGGTGCGGCCCATGCCTTTGGGTGACAGCACATACAGAAGAGTTAAGAAAACAAAGGTAAAAGCCCTAAAATTCTTGGGTTTTGTTTACTCAGACAAAAAAAGGAGTCCAGCCTATAGCAATTAACTGAGTTTGATGAATAGATATAGCTGAACTGGCAAAATCAGACCAGCAATCCTTTGACAGTAGACTATGTGGTCTTTGCCTTCCTTCCCCAACCTATCCCTCCCGTAACACAAAGCACTCACAAGCACACACACAACACACACACACACACACCATCCTATGAAAACTCAATTTTACTGTCTCATCTGATTTATTTGTCTTCTAGCTCGGGGAACTGCATACATTGAATTTTATTGTTCCCCAATTATTTCAAGTAAGAAAATCTTATCTTTCTGGAAAACCAGTGCTGTGTATTTTGCTATCTTTTCCTTTACTCCCCCGCACCTTTCTCTCTTTCTCTCCCTTCCCCTCTCCCCCTCTCTCTTTTTACTTCCTTCCACAAGGTCTGCCTAGCTAGTGCTGAATTTATGTTGAGCTTTCATCCATTGTTTTATTCTTTTTTAAAATAACTTAATGAATTTTATTACATTTATAGGTGTACACCAAACATCACAGCCATATTTTATTCTTTCACTATACTGTTTTTATTAAGCACCTCCTATGTACCAGTCACTGGGCTAAACTTTTGTGATATGGAGATCAAAACCATGCTCTCATCTCTCAGATTTTTCCTAGTCCAGCCGAGAAGATCTCAGATGCTAGTCAATCAAATTATATGTACATGATTTGTTGTAAATAATTGAATCTCTAATGCTGAAATTTACAACTTCAGAAACTAGTAGGTTGGAAAGATGAATGTAGATTCCAAAACCACCAAAAGGAATAAATGATGGAACTAATCAAACATGGCCAAGGAGGTTTACCTGTCACAGAGCAGCAATGTAAAGCAGTCCTGTAAGTCACCCAGATCTCTGAAGAACTGGTTTTCAAAGAGGCTGGGAGAGGTCTCTTATATTCTACTGGTGGATCAAATGTGGGAAACCCAGAGAGAAGGCAGGTGAAGCCAACCAGAGCACTCAGCCCAGGCCACAGGTGAATCTGACTTTGGCGAACATTCTCTATAACTCTTCTAGGCTTGGCATATCTTCCAAAGTCAGAAGAACTTTCCTGATTGCCTAGTTTCTCTGATCTTTGAGAATATATTTCTCCTTAGTGATTTAGAAAAGAGGTGGAGTTCCCGTCGTGGCGCAGTGGTTAACGAATCCGACTAGGAACCATGAGGTTGCGGGTTCGGTCCCTGCCCTTGCTCAGTGGGTTAACGATCCGGCGTTGCCGTGAGCTGTGGTGTAGGTTGCAGACGTGGCTCGGATCCTGCATTGCTGTGGCTCTGGCGTAGGCCGGTGGCTACAGCTCCGACTCAACCCCTAGCCTGGGAACCTCCATATGCCGCGGGAGCGGCCCAAGAAATAGGAACAACAACAACAACAAAAAAGACAAAAGATAAAAAACAACAACAACAACAACAAAAAAAAAAACAGGGGAAATGAAAAAATATCATTTTAATAACCCCTGCATTGTAAGAAAGAGCAAAATCTTCAGGGCAAATGAACAAGTTTTGGAGGAGCACTTGGGCATCTGAAAAGTATGGCTTTTCCTGCCCAGCAAAGTCCTGGTTTACTTCAGGTTCGCTCAGATGAGACTCCGTGTGCATGACAGTGGATCTCGTTGGAGCAAATTGTTTAATTTGATCTGGGGGTGGAATGTACCTTGTACACCTCCTTTTTCAAGGAACTGACATATTTCCAGCTTGCAATTCAGTTTAATTAAGATGAGGAAAAAAAAAAAAAACAGATCATGGCAGAAATTCTAGGATGGTAAAAATCCCCCACTCTTCACAGTTACACATACATACACACACTGTCTCTGTTAGTTGGGGCATCTTGTACCAAGCTCCAACAATGTAGCTTCCCATATACCATTTGGTTGTTATTGCATAAAGAAGACTGGGTTGTGGGGTGAAAGTAGCTTGTTGAGTTCTTGTCTGAAAAAGTGACAGCCATGTCAAAAACACAATGCTCACACATGGAGTACAGTGAGTCCTTGACAAGAATGCTTATTTTGTGGAATTGTTTTGTGTAGACTTATTGTGGAAGAAGAACCTCTGTGTTCATTTACCAACAATAGTGGATTTGAGAATTTGAGAGCTCAGGAACATGTTGGACATGGCTTTGACTATAAAAAAGGGATTTGGGGGGTTTATCTCTCAAATTATGAGAAAAGAAGTAATTTTAGAAAATTGAACTTACATTTTGAAAATTATAGGCAATATAGCCTGAGGAATTCTGTATGGCTTTCCAAGCTATGAATTATTTTATGTCAAGGATTTTGGTGGGATAGTCTCTGTTGATTAGGAAACCAATCCCCCTTCCCTCAAAAGGAGGCAGTGGGCTTATATGCTAGCCAGAAGATTCACATTGGAAACAAGGAAAAATGCTCTAACTCCCTTCTTAAGAGAGGGACAAAAGCACTGGATGACTCTGCTAGAAATCTCTTCTTGGTTTGGTTGCCTTTGTGTCTGTTCCATGCAGGTTAAATCTGGCCATGTCTTAGTGTCTTCTGAAATTATGTTGCACTGATGTGTCCAAAGAATTGGCTGTCACTTTGAACTGGAAAATCTATTTTCACAAACTATTGCATGCCTACATTGTGCCAGGCACTGAAAGTAGAGATAGATAAGACCTAAGGTCCCCTTGAGTCCAGTTGGTGGTCTGCCAATAGATGGTCCTGAGGCTCAAAGTATGGAACGGCTCCTGCCCTGTATTCCACATGGTAGTGGACTTGATCCAGTGAAATACAGGAACGTTTTCAAGGATGAATGGGGGTCCAGAGAGCATTTCTTCTGAAATGCTTGTTTAAATGGATCATCTGCAACGTTGGGATCATGGTTGCTATTGTTACGTTTTCTTGGCTCAACTGGTGGCATGCTTTCTATGGGAAGGGAGATGGAGAAGGCCTCTCAATTTCCAGGGATTTTGACTCTGCAAGTCGAGATCTTGCCACTTTTCAGAAAGCTGATAGGGGTTAGGACAGCTGATAGGGGTTAGGACAGCCTAGTCAGTAAGAAGACTCATTAGTTATATGTCACCCCACCACGAAGCCATTAAAGTACCCAAAAGAACAAAATCAACTTTTCCCCCAGCTTCTAGTGGGAGGATTTCCTGGTTTCCTTGGACTTTGTTGTTGTGGTAGGACATGGTGTCAACAATGAGTGTGTGTGTGTGTGTGTGTGTGTGTGTGTGTGTGTGTGTCTGTGTCTGTGTCTGTGAGTGTCTGTGTGTAAGAGAAAGAGAGAGAACTTAGTGCCGAGCTTTGTCTTTTAAAGGTAATGCTAGTTCTATTTTTTCTTTCTTCTTTTTCTTTTTTTTGCTTTTTTTTAGGGCCGAACCTGAGGCATATGGAGGTTCACAGGCTAGGGGTTGAATCGGATCTGCAGCTGCTGACCTACGCCACAGCCACAGCAATATCAGATGCTGGGTCCGAGCTGCATCTGCAACCTACACCACAGCTCTTAGCAACACTGGATATTTAACCCACTGAGTCAGGCCAGGGACCCAACTTTCCTCCTCATGGATACTAGTCAGGCTTGTTACTGCTGAGCCACATGGGAACTTCCATAATTCTAGTTCTTACTGTGAGTCCCAAAAGAATAGGATTGGGAGTTTTCTCCCAAATACTCTAGTTTCCCTTAACTGTGGACTTGCCATGCCAGCATCTGCCTAAGCATTTTCAGACTGTAAGGTGAAATACGCTTTGTGTTACCAGCTTTCTGAACGCACAGAGCAGTGCTTTCTTTGACCTTTCCCAATGGTCTTTCTCTCCAGAGCATAAGTGCCTCTGGTGGACAAGTCTTCATTTCCCTGGCCTCGTGGAGGAGGTGATGCTGGGAGCTGGGGGTGGGGCTGGAGGTGGGGGAAATGTGAGCAGAGACTCCCCTGGTGCTCCCAAGGCCCTCTGTGATTCAGGCACAGAGAGGGGCTGCTTCTGGGCGGGAAAGTTGTGGAGACACTCTTCCCTCCCCCTCCCCAGCTCCCACTGTGGGCCCAGCCACCTATTCTGAGAGGCACAGCTGGATACGAGGATAAGTAGGTGAAGCTTTGTGGACAAAGTATTTTTTGTGGACAAAGTATTTTTTTACCCAGATCTCTCCGTAAGACTTGGGGAGCCAGAAAATGACATCTAGCACTCAATAGAACTTACGGGTCAGGACCACAGGGTCTAATGGCATGTGACCAGTGTCGAGGCACAAACTGAGGCCAAGGGAGTGGAACTGGCTGGCCCAAGTCACTCTGCTTGTTAGGGATTGGAGCTAGGCCTCCTGCCTCCCAGCCCAGGGCTTCTCTTCCTACACCTGAGGCTGTGTGCTTGTGGAATATCCTCTCTGGGGGTTTAGGGGTGGAGTCCTTCTGGCTTAGGTCGGTATTGACCTAGAGGCTTTCATGCCACTTTGCTTTACTCAGACAGACTCTTTACTCTCTTTCTTCCAGTGCTCTAGCCTTCTGCTCACCCACCCTAGAACTCAGAAAAGAAAAAAGAAATTTGTGTGACCCATGGAAAATTTCACTGCAGACAAAACCAGCCAACCCCTCCCTGCTTCAACCCACTAGCAGTCTTGAAGTCAGTTTTCTTTGGCCTGTCGTCTGGAGGATTTTCTCCACATTGGAAGTGCCCTGACTCTCAGAAATCCTGTTGGGTTGCCATGCCTCAGCCAGACTTTGAAATTTGCTACTGCTCCTTAACGTCATTTTTCTAGGGGTTTGCCCCATCAGCTTGCCTTATCTTATCTTGCAGTTCATTTGTTTTTGGATCTAACTTTTTTTTTCTTTTTCTATATTATAATTTGAACTAGCTAACAGACCTGTTGGTTTACTCCATCATCAACTTGATATACCTTGGTTTTAGGTCTTAAGCAGGGCTTGGCCCCAGGTAAATTGTGAAATTGTTGAAATGTGTCTCTGGCACCCAACCACCTCCCTTTCCAGCCCCCTGCTATCTCATGGCCTCTCCTTGCCTAGCTTTGCCAGCTGTTTCTCCAGGAAGAATTCACAATGTAACTATTTTATCTGATTAAACAAATACATACTAACAGCACATCTAAGACAATGGAGGCATCTTCCCATCTTGCCAGAAGTTGTGGTCTGTCAACTTGGTTATTCATGGAATATCTGGAGATTTTTTTCCAAATACAGGTTCTCAGGCCTCACCAGGGGACAAAAGAAGAGAATCCTGGGTTGGGGCCTAGGGATTGGTGATTTTTTTTTAACCAATATGTATAGGCAATTCTGATGATTAACTGCTGACCTCCTATTGGAAGATTCCTTTCAACCCTGAAATTCTGTGATGCTATGAGTTTATCCTCACCGCAGCCCCGGAAAGATGTACAGTGATAATTACAGTTAACCTTTAAGTACTTACTAGATATTGAGTTCAGAGCTAAGCATTTTAGATGAATTACCTCAGGAGTGAGGAAATTCTTTTTTTTCTTTTTTTTTTTTTTTGTCTTTTTTCTATTTCTTTGGGCTGCTCCCGCGGCATATGGAGGTTCCCAGGCTAGGGGTCGAATTGGAGCTGTAGTCACTGGCCTACACCAGAGCCACAGCAACGCAGGATCTGAGCCGCGTCTGCAACCTACACCACAGCTCATGGCAACACCAGATCATTAACCCACTGAGCAAGGGCAGGGACCGAACCCGCAACCTCATGGTTCCTAGTCTGATTCGTTAACCACTGCGCCACGACGGGAACTCCAGGAGTGTGCAAATTCTTGATCCCTCTTCAAAAACAGAAAAATTTAAGGTACATATTGATCAAGGTCATCTGGTAGAGAACCGACTAGTGTCTTAAAATTTCTGTAACTTCTAGAGGAGTAAAAAATTCTTGAAATTCTCCGTGCTGGGTTCCAGGGTTCTTTGTGGAACATGAGGTCAGTAAAAGTGATCTCAGGTCATTTGATCTGTAGTCCAGCTGTGAAGTCCTTAAGGATGGTGACCATGTCTTCTTTTTTGAGCCCTCCTCTCCCCCAACAGATGCACGCACCCTGCCTGGCCAAGAGAAGACCCTCAGCTGATGTTTGTGACTTGAAATTATCTGTAACCCAGGTCTTTTGACTTCTAGCTCAGGACATTTCTGCTATCTGGGACTTAATGAACTCTAGGACCTAAGGTATGAGTTGAGAACAGGGCTTAATTTGTTATATCATGGAAAGCTATTTGGGATTTTAAAGGCTTAAATCCTGCAAATTATAGAGAAAATTATCTCTAATGATGGGATTTCAGGCACCTGGACATGTAGACAATCTTTGGAAAAGTGTAGACCCACATATACTGTCATTTGTTTTTTCAACAAAGGCACTGATGCTGTTCAATGGGGAAAGGAAAGCATTTTCAGTGAGTGGTACTAGAACAAGTGGATATTAATATGAAGGATAAAAAAAAAAGAAACTTTAGCCAGTACCTCATTCCATACATACAAGTTTATTTGAAATGAGTCATAGACTTAAATGCAGAAGTTAAAACAATAAAACTTCTGCTAAACAACATAGAAGAATACCTTAGTAATTACGGGGTGGGCAAAGATTTCTTGGGCACAAAGTTATAAACTACAAAAAAATTTGATTAATTGAATCTTATTAAAATTCAAAGATAAATTTCTGTGCATCTCATGATATCATTAAGAAAATGAGCCTTTCTTTAACTTATGATGGAGCATGATGGAGGATAGTGTGAGAAAAAGAATGTATATGTGTGTGTGTGTGTGTGTGGGTGTGTGTGTGACTGGGTCACTTTGCTGTACAGTAGAAAATTGACAGAACACTGTAAACCAGCTATAATGGAAAAAATAAAAACCATTTGAAAAAGAAAGGAAAAAAAGAAAATAAAAAGACAAGTTATGGTATGGGAGAAAATATTTGCCAAAAGACTACCATCCAGATTATACAAAGAACTCTTGCAATAACAAGACAGACAATCCAATTAAAAATGTGCACAAGGAGTTCCCTGTTGGCGTAGTGGTTAAAGGATCTGGCATTGCCACTGCTGTGGCTCAGGTCACAACTGTGGCACAGTTTTGATCCCTGGTGCAGGAACTTCTGCATGCCATGGCAGCAGCCAAAAAAGGGGCACAAGATTGAATAGGATTTCCACAAATGAAGATATTCAAGTGGTCAATAAGTTGCTCAATATTATTAGAAAAAAGGAAAATGCAAAATAAATTAATAGAGCTTTTATTGCATATACGTTAGAATGGCTAAAATGAAAAGGACCAACAATACGAAGTGTTGGTGAGAGTGTGGAATGTTTGGAACTCTCATGAGCTGCTGGTGGTAGTACAAAATGCTGTAACCCATTTGAAAAACTGGCATTTTCTAATAAATATCAACATATACCTACCCTATGATCCAACAACAATTCCACTCCCAAGCATCTATCCAAGAGAAATGGAAATATATTTTTAAGAAACACTAGCCTAGAAATATTAAATAGCATAAAAGCTCTATACTGAAAAAAACCCAAATGTCTTCCAACAGGAGATCAGGTAAATAAGTTATAGTATATTAATAATAGGGCATAAATGGCAATGTCATTGATAGAAACAACAGCATAAATAATTCTCAGAAGCAATATTTTGAGAGGAAGAACCTAGTCACGAAGACATTCTAGGAGTTCCCGTTGTGGTGCAGTGGTTAACGAATCCGACTAGGAACCATGAGGTTGTGGGTTCGGTTCCTGGCCTTGCTCAGTGGGTTAAGGACCTGGTGTTGCTGTGAGCTGTGGTGTAGGTTGCAGATACGGCTTGGATCCCGCGTTGCTGTGGCTCTGGCGTAGGCCAGTGGCTACAGATCCGATTTGACCCCTAGCCTGGGAACCTTCATATGCTGCAGGAGCGGCCCAAGAAAAGGCAAAAAGACAAAACAACAACAACAACAACAACAACAACAACAAAAAAACCCAACAACAGAAGACATTCTATTGGATGATTCTGTTTACATGAAGTTTTCAAGAAGCCAAAATGAGTCTATGATGAAAAATGTTAGAAATGTGATTATGTCAGAGAAGGAGGGAAGATGCTATTGACTGGGCAGGGTCACAGATAAACTGTCCAGTTATCAGTTGTCATGTAACAAATGACTTCCAAACTAGTGGCTAAGAACAACTGGCTCATTCTATCCCATAGTTCTGTGGGTCAGGAACTCAGGCCGGGTTTAACTAGGCAGTTCTTTTCCATGTGGCACTGATGCCTAGACTGGCCATGAGGGTCCAAGATGGCTTCTTAGCATATCTGACGCCTCTGTGGGGTTGGTTAGAAGGCTGGGTTCAGCTGAAATGTTGATTGTAGTCCCTGCCTGTGACCTCTTACCCCACAGGGGTAGTCAGACTTGTACTTGGGCTCAGAGCCCTGAGAATGAGTGTTCAGAGAATAAGGCGGGAGCTGCATGGCCTTTGATTGTGTAGCCTTGGCTGTCACGCAGTGTCAGTCCTGTCGGATGCCATGTCAAGGCAGTCATAAACCTGCCCAGATCTGGAGAGTGCAGCATGGACCCCTTCCACCTCTCGATGGCAAGAGTGTCAAAGAATTTGCAACCATGTTTTAAAATTGCCCTAGGAAATTTCTGGGGCTAGTGGGAATATTCTACATTTTGAGGAGGGTGGTGTGGTGTTTATATGAGCATGTACAAAATTGTTGAGCCATGTACTTAAGATTGACATACTTTATATAAAATTACACTGCAATTAAGATATCTGCAGGAGTTCCCTGTTGGCTCAGTGAGTTAAGGATCTAGTGTTGTCATTGCTGTGGCTCTGGTTACTGCTCTGGTGCAGGTTTTATCCCTGGCCTGGAAACTTCTGCATGCTGCAGACATGGCCGAAAAAAAAAAAAAAAAAAAAAAAGAAAAAGGTCTGCAGAGTGCATACATCATGCTCATTATTTTCACAATAATCCCATGAGTCAAAAATTCTCATCTCATTTTACAGATATACTATTATATTTAGTAACCTGGCCAATGCCATACAGAATCCGGATTCAAATCTAAGTCTAATCCCAGTGTCTTTTCTTTCCACTAACATCATGTGATATGGGGAAAACGTTCATTCATTCATGCACTTATTTATTCTCCAGTTAATGTTTCTTGAGGACCCACTGTATGTTGGGTACCAGGCTAAGAACTGGGGATGAAAAGGAGAATAACATATATCTTTGCCTTCAAGGGGCTCATGGGATAAAGGAAGAGACAGATCTGTATATTAATGTCAGTCTACAGAGTGATTAGTGTTATATTACACTGAATACACTTTCTGTCCTCCCAAATCAGGATCCCATGAAATGTTTGGTACCCATGGATGCAAAAGGATAGAATATTTGAAATCAGAATTCTGGAAAATATACGACCATGGTAGAGAGCATATTTACAAAGTGCTAATGGGTCCCAGAAGAAGGGAGTAGAAGCATTGCTCAGGGCCCCCCAAATGCCCAGCACTGTGGGATACCTTTAAATCCATTATTTCTCTAAATCCTGACCAAATCCCCACGTTAGCGTTTGTCCCTTGATAGTCCTTGATAGTCCTGTTGATCACTTGGAATCAGCTATCATGGGCATGGAAACCACCAGAAACCGCAAGTCAGAATTTTATTTTGGGGGAGAGGGGATGATAAGAGAGACCAACTTTTCCAGAACACTACTGCTTCACTTGCCCAGAACTAGACTCTGTCTACACTTAGTTATAGCTATAAACTTTTGACTTTGCATTTCAGAAATGCTCCTGAGCCTGTTAAATTCTTGTATGGAAATTTAATTTGCTTAGATGTTCTTCTGTTAAAAAAACATTTTTTGGGTTTGAATTTGATTTGATTTTGTTCTTTCTTTGCTTTTTTTGGAAATTTTATTTTTTTTGTCTTTTTAAATTTTATAATGATTTTTATTTTTTCCATTATAGCTGGTTTACAGTGTTCTGTAAATTTTCTACTGTACAGCAAGGTGACCTAGTCACACATACATGTTTACCTTCTTTTTTTTCACATTATCATGTTCCATCATAAATAACTAGATATACTTCCCAGTACTATATGGCAGGATTTCATTTCTCTGATAAGCAAATGAATAATTTGCATCTATTAGCCCCAAGTTACCAATCCATCCCACTCCCTCCCCTCCCACTTGGCAACCACAAGTCTGTTCTCCATGTCCATGATTTTCTTTTCTGTGGAAAGATTCATTTGTGCCATGTATTAGATTCCAGATATAAATGATATTACATGGTATTTGTCTTTCTCTTTCTGACTTCCTTCACTTTGTATGAGAGTCTCTAGTTCCATCTGTGTTGCTGCAGATGGCATTATGTCATTCTTTTTTATGGCTGAGTAGTATTCCATTGTGAATATACACCACATCTTCTTAATGCAATCATCTGTTGATGGACATTTAGGTTGTTTCTATGTCTTGGCTATTGTGAATAGTGCTGCAATGAACATGTGGGTGCATGTGTCTTTTTAAAGGAAAGTTTCATCTGGATATATGCCCAAGAGTGGGATTGCTGGGTCATATGGTATTTCTATATATAGTTTTCTAAGGTACCTCCATACTGTTTTCCATAGTGATTGTACCAACTTACATTCTCACCAACAATGCAGGAGTGTTCCCTTTTCTCCACATCCTTTCCAGAATTTGTTATTTGTGGACTTATTGATGATGGCCATTCTGACTGGTGTGAGGTGGTATCTCATAGTAGTTTTGATTTGCATTTCTCTAATAATCAGTGATGTTGAGCATTTTTTTCACGTGCTTGTTGGCTGTCTGTATATCTTCTGTGGAGAATGTCTACTCAGGTCTTTTGCCCATTTTTCAATTGGGTTGTTAGCTTTTTGCTGTTGAGTTGTATAAGTTGTTTGTATATTTTAGAGATTAAGCCATTGTCAGGGGCATCATTTGAAACTATTTTCTTCCATTCTGTAAGTTTTTTTTTATGGTTTCATTTGCTGTGCAAAATCTTTTCAGTTTGATATTTCCCATTGGTTTATTTTTGTTTTTATTTCTGTTGCTTTGGGACCTGAGAAAACATTTGTAAGGTTGATATCAGAGAATGTTTTTCCTATGTTCTCTTCTAGGAGTTTGATGGTGTCTTGTCTTACATTTAAGTCTTTAAGCCATTTTGAGTTTATTTTTGTGCATGGTGTGAGGGTGTGTTCCAGTTTCATTGATTTACATGCAGCTGTCCAGAAAGTAGTTTACCCTTTACTGTCTTATTCCTTCTGCTTTTTTGTCATTTTAATCATGGTTGGGGTGGATTTGGTCCAGCCTTTATCTGTCACACCTTCCTCTTTTGAGACCACACAGGGCTATTTGCTCTGAGACCTTAGTCTCTGTGATTGTCATCCTGGGATCCATCTTTCATGCCTTTCTCTTGTTTGGCATTCCAGGCTGCTGGAGTCAGCTAGCTCGGACTAACAGGTGTTGATGTGTTGATTTCTTGGAAATGGTCTTCTTCCTTGTCAGCTCCCTGATGTGTCTTGCCATTGTCACCAGCATCCCTGAGATATGGGCGCCTCAGCCAGAGATTACAGAGTGTTAGCTCTCTGGAAAGTGTTTGGGGCCCCATCCATCAGTAGCTGGCTTGGAGGGCCTGTGGCACTGCGCTGGCCTGAGTTTACTGAGAGAACCCTGCGAGCGGCTGCTGGGGCCAGGACCTATGCTGGGTTATTTCTCCCAGGAACTGGTGGGGGACTGCTTTTCTAGTTGTTTTGGTCACTTGAATGGATTTGCCTCATCTGTTTTCTGCTGAAGCTCTCCCTGTCCCTAAATAAAGGTACCTGTGATACAGCCATCGAGGTATGAGGAGACTGGCTCATCCATGGATCAGCCCATGACACTGGCAATCTGAACTTGCCATTTCACCACATTTATTGAGTGTTTACTGAATGCCAGGTTCTCTGCCAAGTGCTTCAACATCACTGTCTCATTCAATTCCAACAATGATGCCAAGCTTCAGAGAGATGGTATACCTGCTTCACAGTCACATGGCAGTGAAGTGTGTGAGTCAGAATTTGAACTCATGGTGTTCCTGCTGTGGTGTAACAGGATCAGTGTGTCTCTGGAACACTAGGAGACAGGTTCAATCCCTGGTCCAGCACAGTAGATTAAGAATCCAGTGTTATTGCAGCTGTGATGTAGGTGGCAACTATGGCTCAGATAAGTTTCCTGGCCCAGGAACTCCATATGCTGCCGGGTGGCCAAAAAACTAGACAAAAAATGTTTTTTGAGCTCAGGATTGACTGATTTGCCTTAACATAATCTCCTGACCTCTCTCTATGTTTGTCTTGCTCTCTGGAGGACATAACAACTTAAGCATCAGCTAATAACACATAGCCATGTTCTAGACTTGGGGCTGGGAGCATGGGGACAAATGAGATACAATCTAGTGAATGAGACACAGATTTGAACACAGATAATTCTAATCAGGGTTGGAGGAGTTGATGTAGAATTGAGACAGTCATGGACCTCTGTGTTTGGGGGTAGAGTGAAACTGGGGATGCTTCCTGAAAGAGGGTGGATGGAGGGGGATGTCTGGGTAGAGTATGAAGAATACAGAACCTACCTCCTCACACTGTGTGCAGAGAATCTGTCTTCATGGAGACAGAGAAAGCCAATAAGCCATCCTTGACCTCCCAGTTCTCTTCCTGAGCCCTTCCTCAGTGGATAAAATGCTAAGAATGTGACTCCCTAGAGGCTCTGTGAGTCACACGTGTTCCTGGTACCCAAGACTCTGAAATTTCTGGTACCCAAGACTCTTGATTTCCAGCCCAAATGGTCCTGAGCCTTTCTATTCTCCCAGGGTGGACTGCAGCACCATCGTGCACATCCTTAGTTCCCAGGGGTGGCCTGGGAGAGGCTATTTGTAGGGTCAAGGGGCTTTGGCCTGAGCTTAAAAGAGCAGCCCAGAGTGTCCACATGGGTCTGTGTAGGTCTCCTTGTTGTATGGGAATGATCTGGGGGAGTGAAGAGGAGAGAGGTAAGCCACTGGCCAGAGTCCAGAGGCTGGGCTCCAGCTACAGATGGATACTTTTAAATTCCAACCTGGGCTCTGAGATCATTAGAAAGGTTTTTTTTTTTTTTTTTTTTTTTTTTTTTTTTTTTGAATTTTACAAGAGTTAAAAAGATGGTACAGAGAGCTTTTCTATATCTCTGACTCTGTTATCCCTAATATTAATATCTTACACAACCACAGTACTATGAGCAAAATAAATCAACATTGGGTGATACTATTAACTAAACAAAAACTGAAAACTAGTAATTAATTAATGTCTAAGCTAAAAAGGCCCTCATCTCTGAGGGAGTGACTAAGAATTTCAAAGCGGAACTGGGGTCCTGGAATTTGGGATTTCTAGGTGCCCAAGGGGTACATCTGGTCACATCCTCACCATCCTGGGAGGCCAGAGGCCTGCAGGGGACAGGGCTTGGAGGTTCACCCAGAGGCCAGGCCTTTGCCCAGTGACAACCTGATGTTCCCATCAGCCCTCTGAATCCACCATTTATGATCTGTTGAAGGAGCAAGTTGTGTCCTCTAGGTCTGAGATACATTTCACTAGACGCTCAGAGGGTCTAAGAGTCAGGGCTCTATGAATAGCAGATCCCTTTAGATTTTAGACTATTAGCTTCTATTAGACAATGGGTGTTTGAAGAAGCCAGATGCCGTGTAGAGATGGGAGTACATGCCAGCTCTCATCTTAGTCTCCTTCATTCCCCTCCCTTCACTCTGCTGTCTACCTGCTGAAGAGTAGAGGACATTCTGCTGGAGCCCGGAGGGCCTTGCTCTTCACCAGCACAAATAACATCACCCCTGCGCATTGTACCTGACACCTGAGGGGAAGCTGACCTCCAGGAGCTTCAAGATTTATTCTCCCTTCTCTGTATATGGTTTTTTCTCTGTTCACCTCCCCTCAGCCCACATCCTTCTCATTTCCCTCCTTCCTTCCTCTTATCTTTCTGCTTTTCTCATACTTGCCCTGCCCCGTCCTCTTTCTCCTCCTCCACGTTTCCTCCTTGCCCCTTCCACCTTGTTCCCTTCTTCTCTTCCCTCCCGACTCCCCCCTTCCTCTTTTCCATCTCTCCCCTGACACCCATCCCTCCAACTAGGTATGATCCGTGTCATACGAGGGCCTTGAGGACCCATCAAATGTATGGCAATTTTTTTCAAGGGAGAGAGGAAAAAAAGAAGGAATTAAATCATAGTATTGGCAGCTGGCAATCTGCTTCAATCGCAGAAAAATGTCCCCGGCTTCCTTGATTATTGAAACATTGATGAAGAACAGATTTTCTTTGGCAATGTGAATTCCCTCGGTCTGAGTTTGGCAGAGGGATTGCCTTGTTTGATATTATTATAGGCGTTTTGCTGTGTTCCCTGTTTAGCAAAATTGGAATGCATTTCAACCAACCCCTGTATTGAGGTAACATGATTTTTATTTGTAATGAGGGTGTATTAAAATATATATACATTTCCACTGATTTCTGGCTCTGGGAAGGCTGGGATTTGAGGATGTCCAGGCAGGAAGGCCTGGGTTTTTCCACCCTCTCTCCATGGGGAGCATACTGGAATTTCGGCATATTCTCCCTTGTCCCCACCCCCTTGTTAGATTTCACTGATTTTAATAAACATTTTCCCTTCTTCGGTTTCCTCAGTGACATAGAATCAGATGCGTCAGTGGGATGGGGTCTTCCAGAGGTCACCTCTCCATGCCCTGCAAACGTTGACAATGGGCCCCAGCTGGGCAGGGTCTGAGTGAGGAGTTAGGGAAGATACAGAGAAAAGGGAAGTCAAGCACATGGAGAAAATATCTGGATTCAGACATGCAGACATTTCGTTGTGACCTGGCACAGGAGTGAGTGGGTGATGAGGGGACGGGGAGCAGAAGCCTGCCTGAGAGGCTGGAGGAAGGAGCTGTGAAGAGGATAGGGACAGTGTGGTAGCAAGGGATACAGGGACACAGGGACACAGGGAAGGCCAGGAGCAGTGGCTACTGACAGGGAGCTTAACTTTGGGGGGAGAAACTTTAGTGCCCTCTATCGGGCAGCTCCAGTCTTTTATCAGCAGGTAACCGCCTTCTCAATGCACACATGGATGCAAGCTCTTTGGGTCAGAGCCACAAAAATTATGGTCAGAGAATTCCAGAGTTGGGTGGGATGTTAGCACAGATGATATAGCCCTGAGGTCTAAATCTGGAGCTTCTGAGAGTTCTAAGAAGGACTTGCAATGAAAGAAATGGCCTCAGTGTCCATTTTTTTCTGGGTCGTGGAGGCAAGGTAGAGTTTTCATCCCGCTTGAAAGAGATGTTGATCCGAAGGTTCTCAAACCACTGGTCTAGTTCAGTCCCCACGTTGACCATCTGGGGGAATGGGGGACCAGCAAGGCGATGTGGCTTAACAAAGGCCCTGTAGAGACTTACTGTAAGTTGTTCCATGTCCAGATGATGAGCGAGGCCTGGGGAATTTTAGTGACTCAGACAGCTAGCAGCCGAGTCAGGCTTAGAGCTGGTGTCCTGGCTCTCAGCCCAGCCCTCTTTTGTACATACCCGTCTTTCCTGCTATGTCACCACTGCTTTCTCACGTCTTTTCATCCATATCTGGCAGCAGCAATGGCTGTCTGTCCCAGACTTCACTCCCGACTTGACAGAACAACCTAGAAATGTACTTGAGTGGGGCTAATTTCCATGAGACAGTGTAGTGGCCCCAACATCTGTGGTTTAGAGGAGCCTAATGGAAATGTTAAGGTTTGAGCCTAATGGTGTATGAGGCGGCCCCACTGATTTCTGTTCTTCCAACAGCTGGCACAAAGGAATGAAGGGTTAATGCCATCTGAGAAAAGCATTAACAGTTTCTAGTCCGAGTGGACAGACAAGGGGTGTCTTGTCTTTGACAACACTTTAAAGAAAGTTTCAAACACTGGTTTTGTGTTCTAAGAACTTTTTGGGACTTTGTCAGTGAAGACGGATTTGAAGTTTCTCTCCAAATCCTGTACTTTAGAATTCAGTGCCCATCAGACATGTCTTGAAAGGCAGGATTTTAAGCTACTAGCTCTTTGGATGAGAGACCTCTCTTTCTTTTTTTTAGGGATGCACCTGCGGCATGTGGAATTTCCCAGGCTAGGGTTTGAATTGGAGCTACAGCTGCCAGCCATGACCACAGCAACGCCAGATCCGAGGTGTGTCTACAACCTACACCACAGCTGACACCAACGCCGGATCCTTAACCCACTGAGCAGGGCCAGGGATTGAACCCACATACTTATGGATACTAGTTAGGTTCACTACCAAACAGGAACTCTGGGAGACCTCATTTTGGAAGATTACATCATTATGAAACTCTTCTGGTACTCCCCAAGGCACTGAAGTTCTTTATTTTTATTTTATTTTATTTCAATTAGAATATAGTTGATTTACAGTGTTGTGTCAAGTTCTGCTGCACAGCATTGTGACCCAGTCATACATGTATACACAGTCTTTTGCTCACACTGTCTTCTATCAAGTCCTATCACAGGGCTGTAGAGTAGGACCTCATTGCTTATGTATTCTATGTAATTACATTCTATGTAATAGTTTGCATCTACTAACCCCAAACTCTCCTTCCATCCCACTTCCTCCCCCTCCTCCTTGGCAACCACAAGTCTGTTCTCTATGTCCCTGGGTCTGTTTCTGTTTTATAGAAAATGAGGACTTTTTAAAATCCCATTTGAGAACTTATTGCAAGATAAGAGACAGATCACGAGTAGAATTTTATATTCATCCATAGTCTTGAGTGTTTATCTCAGATCAAACACATGAATGAACCGTCCTTAAATACTCAGCATACAGAGTAAGATGTTTTCTGTAGTGCCTCCCGAGCATATGCCAGTTAGGAAGGCTAAGGCAGAGATATGAGGGTCCGCTCAGGAGGAGCTGGAGCTAGGGTGTGGGGGAGGGGAGGGGTCTGCAAGTTCATGGCAAGGAAGGGAAAAAGAAGGTTGTTTCGTGGACCAAGAAAGGCTAGGGGCAGGAAGATGGTGTGTGGGTACCCTAGGGAATCTGGCTTAACAACATGGTCTTGAATGAGTGGAGTCCTTTTGGGAGCAGAGGCCACAGTGACAGGAAAATATTTCTATGTCCTTAAAAGCAGTGGGTTACAAACCCAGCTACTCATCACCACCACCTGGGCTCCTTTAAAAATATTCAGAGTCTAAGGCCCCATCCTGGAGGTTCTGATTCTATAGGTTTGGGGTGAGGCCCAGTAATCTTCAGTTCACAGATTTTCTCAGTGATTCTGATCAAACCATCATCCAGGTTTGGGTCTCAGTGCCTCAGGTTAGAATAAAATGGAGCGGGTGCTGATGGCTAAGGAGTTGCAAGGATTCCTGGAGAAAGTATTTCATTAATATTTCCAGTGATGGGGAAGTAATCCGTTGCTTTTAAGAGCACTAATGGAAGTTTCTTGTGTTGAAACCTGCTCTCCCTCATTCTGGAGTAACAGAATAAATGCTCTCTTTTTTTACACGAACACTTCAAATATTTGAAAACAGGGATCATATCCCCATGAGGCATTTCTTCTTCAGGCTAAATGCTTCTAGTTCCTTCTAACATTCTTTTGAAATTCAGTTTATAGACCCTTTTTTGGCCTTGTCTTCCCCTGTCTGTGGTCTATGCCCTTCTTAAAATAAATCCCAGGTGCTCTAGTTCTGATCTGACTGATGCATTTAGTAGAGTCGAAATATCACTGCCAATGGTTTGAGCTTTAGGTATTTATTGATGGATCTAGGTTGCATTAACTTTCCTTTGTTTTTTTTTTTTTTTTGGTCTTTTAGGGCTGCACCTGCTGCATATGGAAGTTCCCAGGCTAGGGGTCGAATCAGAGCTGCAGCTGCCTACCTACACCACGGCCACAGCAATGCCAAATATGAGCCACATCTGTGACCTACACCACAGCTCATGGCAATGCCAGATCCTTAACCCACTGAACAAGGCTAGGGATTGAATCTGATCCTCACTGATACTAGTCTGGTTCATTAGTGCTAAGCCATGATGGGAACTCCCTGCATTAACTTTCTTAATAACATTTATTATTTTATGGTGAGCCTGAAGTCAACTTAAATTTGGTCTCACCATGTTACTTTTCTGTACTTGATTTTTGGATTTGAAATTTATAATTTTATATTAATTCTTGTTAACATATATTTTTGTTATTTAGTCTGTATCTCAACCTGGCTCTGCCCTCTAACATCTCGCTGATTTGTGGCTAGGGGAGAAAATGGAAGGGCTTTGAAGACAAAGTCCTCTTAGTTGGCACCTCTGTCTACTGCTAACCTGCTGGTGGAGGAAGAACTTCAGAGCACTGGAACTATCTGGGGAGTGGGGGACCATGGGCTTTTTAAGAATGGGATTAGGAGTGAGGCAAATACGCTGACAGTGAGTCCCTAAAATGGGAAGAGAATACTAAGCTACATTTTCCTTTTCCATTTTCACTTGTCCCAGGGATCAAAGAACAAGCAAGCACCCAGGGACTGAGATCTTGATGGAAAGGTCTTATGCAAATTATCCTATTGCTATTCCAAGCTTTCATATGAACCCATTATGCTTCCTCAGGGGCTTGGTCTAACCTCTTTTGGAGCTTTCGGTCCAGAAGCAATAGAAGATGTGGTCCTTGCCCTCAGGAAGAAGGCTGGATGGTATTGGGGAGAAGACTTGCATGCATGAAACCACAGCAGACTGGCTGGGGAAGACAGATTTGTTTGTGCTATGTGGCCTAGAGCTGACCACAGCCCATATAGGGGTCTCCAGACCAGGAGGCGATAGGAGGAGAATGAACCCACTGGGGAGTGTCCCAGAGGAAGTGGGAATGGAGCTGGGTCCTGCAGGGTTTGAAGGGAAAGAAATCAGGAATGGCTTTGCAGGGTAGGGAAGGGCGTAAACAGAGTGGGTGGTGGTGACAACTCTGCAGGGACCCAGGGAAGGAAAACAGACTGGTTCTTCCTCAGGCAGTGGAAAAACTCACCAATGGGGAGTGCTTTGTGACAAAGACGTTTTTAAGGCCCTGCCCTTGGATCTGGCCCAGTTTTTGCCATTTCTCTTACCACCGATCCCGGCTCTCTTCCTCTTATTTCCAGTTTCCTCACCCTTTTTTTTGCTGATCTTCTTCCCTTTAATTTCCTAAACTCTTACCCAAGATACATATTAATTTTCTTTTCCCAAACATTGGGGATGGAAAGATGCAAAGAGGCACAATAATGGGGCCCCAGTTTCAAATATTCTGTCCCTTGCCCTGTTTGTTGATCTTCTCCGATAGCCTTTGCAGCTCAGAGTTTCACTTAGAATGTATAATATTAATAATGAATAATAGCTGCTGACATCAAGAGTGAAGTAGATCTGCTAGGTTTTATTTTTGCTATGATTTGAACGTGGCAACCTTCCAATAAGGTAGGTACTACTATCATCCCTGTTTATAGAGAATATTGTGGTGTATAAAGGTTAAGTAGAGTCCCTGTTGTGTCTCAGTGGGTTCAGAACCCCACATTGTGTCCATGAGGATGCTGATTTGATCCCTGGCCTTGTTTAGTGGGTTAAGGATCTGGTGTAGCCACAAGCTGTAGAATAGGTCACAGATGCAGTTGGGATCTGGTGTTGCTGTGGCTGTGGCATAGACCGCCAGCTGCAGCTCTGATTTGACCCCTAGCCCAGGAACTTCCATATGCTGCAGGTACTGCCCTAAAAAGAAAAAAATAAATAAATAGCGGTAATTAAATTGGCCAAAGAAATGTAGAACTAGGACAAGCACAGGCCACCTGACTAAAGTTCTGCCCTATTGACTATGTATCTCTTCTTTATCATAGAAAATACAAGGGTATTGTCTTCCAGGAGAAAAAAAAATGGCAAGAAAAGGAGTTTTTATTGACGCCCAGTATGTGCCACCCCTTGTGCTAAGGCACTGTCATCTCAATTAATCCATACCCCGCTCTGGAAGACAGAGATTATTACTCCCACCTCACAAATGATGAAGAGGGATGATAAGCGGGCACACAGCTGGCACAATGGGTAGTCAGGTTTAAACTGAAGTCTGTCCTTCACCCAGAGTCCAAGTGTTTCCACTGCAAATGTGAACTAGATCCCAAGCGGTTGGTATAACGAGGGTGAGAATGACCCATGTGTGAGCAGAACTTAAGGAAACCTTCCTAAGAGTGAGAAAGCCCAGCACTTCTGTACACATGACACAGCCAGGCACAGCTAGAAGATAGCATGTAGTCAGCCTCTGTGGCCAACGTGCTGCCAATTCATTGTGTTTGAGAATGAAGGGTCTGGACTGATCTTATGTGTTTATGTGCAAAGTATCTGAGAGAGTAGCAGGCATGGCAAGCACCAGTTACTGGCTGCATCAGAAAGCATCTGTCCCGTTTGTATAGAACAGCAAAGGACCTGTAATGACTTCCTCAGCCTAAGCCACCACCCAGGTGGTAAATGCCACCTGCAGGGTCATCTTTGGATGACTGTGGGCGGGGGGGGGGCAGGAATCCAATTTCCATGATTTTGGAAAATGTGGATATTCTGTTCCCTTATCAGCTTCCTTTCAGGATGGGATAAGAATAGGCAGGGAAAGCAGAGAGAGAGAAAGAGAGAGATATACACAGAAAGAGACATAGAGAGACAGGGAGACAGACGGTGGGCTGGGCAGAGAGAGAGAGAGGGAGAAAGAGACAGAGACAGAGACCCATACATGGGGGTGGGGGAAGAGAAAGAGGGAGAGAGAGAGCGAGACAGAGAGAGAGAGACATACACACACACATAGAGAGGGAGGGGGGAGGGGGGAGAGAGAGAGATTTCTCATTAGGACCTATAGCTCTGAGACTCTAGGCCAGTATTTCTCCAACTCTCCCATGAGTCAGAATCACCCAGGAGTGCCTGCTTAAATTGAGATGTTAAATGAGACTGTTAAATGAAAGCTTGTTAAAACTGAGGCTGTAGGATCCACTCCCAGAGTTTCTGAATCACTAGGCTCAGGCAGAATCATGAGGTCTCTGGAGGGCCCCACACATGTGCATTTCTACCACATCCTCAGGTGGTGCTGATGCTGCTGGTTTAGGACCCTCGCGTGACCTCTGCAGGGTGGACAACACTCTTCTCTTTTTTAACCCCCACCCTTGCGTTGAACAATCCCAGGTACCTCGGTCAGGGTCCTGACCAGAAAGAACATTCATCTTGGATGGTTCAAAACAAGACTCTGATGAAGGGGCTGCTTACAGAAGTGTGAGCAGGATGTTAAAAGGGCAGACAGGGGAAGCCGAGGTGCCTGGACCCACAGTAGCAGGAGCGGTTACCACCTTACGGCTGCAGAAACAAGGGAGGAGCAGTGTTTCCAGGGCTTGGTGAGGGCTATCTGGGTGTGGTGGGGGTGCTGATGGCCCTGCTCCTCCACCCTCTAGCTGCCTCTTGGATTAGCTGAATCCTGCTGGTGCCAGAGAGCAATGGGCAAGTCATTTCCAGGGGTCCTGGGGCACAGGACAGCACAGAGAATGGATCTGGGCTGGGTGGAGGGCAAATGGAGAATGACCAGCACACTGGGCCAGATCCTGATCTTCTTCCTCATAATGCCTCATCTCTTATCTACCTTTGCTCCTTCCACAAGCTTATTAGGTGGTAGCCAGCCCAAGAGAGCAATGGGCCAGCATCATGCCTGTGGTCACCTTCAGCCCCGACTCAGTAAACTGGGACCCTGGACTCTGCCTCAATTGTGTGTGGAGATGCCAGGACTCCCAAAGAGGCTGTAGTCAGAGCTGGGTCTCCCTTCCAGGGCTCATGCTCCTAACCGCCCCCGGCCCCACCCCAGTCTCAGACAGGATGGCAGCATTTCCACCGGCCTGCTCTGGCTTGCACATGGTCAGGGTGGATTGGAAAAGGGCCCCCAGCTTCTGTAGCAGCCTTCACGGGGGTCTGACAGGAGAGATCATAGGGGTTGCGGGGACAGTGTGAGATGTTTGGCAGGGAGGGGACAGAGAGTTTCAAGTTATTTCAAAAGCACGCTGCAAGGAACACAGAGTGCTTGGCACTGGCTCAGAAAGATCTCCCTTTCCATCAACGGAACAGTGAAGATGACATCTTGTAAACCTTAGGAAAGAAAACAGAGAGAAGGGAAAACAAGAGGAAGAGGATGGGTGTTTACATGTGGCAACTGCCAGGCCAAGGGCTGTGTTGCCACTGGCGCCCCCGCTGGCTGGCTTGTGTTCGTGTCTCCATTTACCTTTCTGAAGCTGGTAGGATACCTTCCTGCTGCACAGCAAGGTCTCTGGGTCAGATAAGCCCTCCGTGGTAAGATAATCCGGGAGCAGGTTTAGGGAAACTGTGGGCTGGCCAGCAGTTTTATAACCTGACATGGAAGCCGGTGGGTGGCAGACAAGCTTGTAGGCTCTGATGCCCTCTGGACCAGGAGGACCAGCCTTCCTTGGGGGCAGGAAGGGGACAATTGGGTGTCAGACTCCAGGAGGGCCTCTTGGGCAAAGAGTGGTCTGGCGAAGTGGTCTGGTCCCTTCCAGGTGGGTTAAAAGGTTCTCTTTTCAGCTATGCATCTACTTCCTTTTCTTCTTGAGATGAAAAAAATTAAACTGAAACTAGAGTCTGTGAAAGGCTCCTGAGCCTTGAAGAGTGGGCTGCTTATGAATTAGGGTCAGAAAGCTTTGGCTGGAGGCAGAGAAGTGGGGTCCCTATAGTTTGATAGATACTCTATGTGGTTCTTTGTTTTCTTAAAGCCCTGCATAGAGACCTCAGCTTCCCCCATCATAGCCCCATGAACCCTAAACTATCCTTGAATTCACCCTTTGGCCATTTTGAACCCTATCCTGCCAACACACAGAGTTTTTGCTGTGTCTCCTTTGACTCAGATGAGATGCAGTTGGGAAGCAGATAAGCTTCTACTGTGCACTTACAAGGCTGGTGTGGGGAAGGGAACAGAAGTCATCTGTGGCGGGGTCCTGGGGCAGAGGAGATGCTCGTGTGGGAGTGTGGGAGGAAGCTGGGCAGCATGGGGTCGGGGGCGGGGGTTGGGGGTGGGCAGGGACAGATGTCTTTCCTAGGTAGGGGAAGGTCAGGCCTTTCTCGGGGTTTCTTGTAACAGCCACCTCTACTGCCCCATGACACCCAGAGCTGGAGGGAAACTTGATGTGTCATCTGATCATCTGACCTGGGACACCTGGGGGGGTGCTGTCTGGCAGTGTAGGAAACTGGAGTATCCACCTTCTTCCACAAGCCTACTTGGGGGAGATTTTCGCTCCCTGGGTTGCAAACTTCCCACAGGGGGTCGGGCTTGATGAACTTGGAGATCCTGTCCAGCTTCCATAGTCAGTGATTCTATAGCCTCCACCATTTTTCTTGTATTCAGAGATCTCTCCAAGATCCATAGCTGTGCTTTAAAGAGGAAACAGAGATTTGAGAATCCACTACATTTGAGAAATACATCTTTTTGACATCACTTTATATGGAGGTTGGGCCCAGAATGCCGCATGCTATGATTTTTAGAGAAGCCCGACCATTAATAAGTTGGGGCCTTTTTCTGGCCCTTGAGCCTCATGTGCTTGGATAACATTTCTATCTGGACACTCCACCTGCTCCTGGCAGCTTCCAGATACTCATTGTCTCACGTGGGGTCTGCTCCAGAGCTAGGGGTTGTTATCTCTTGTCTTCCAAAGTGATGACAGGATGCTGTTTTTTCTCTCTGCTCAGATCAAGGTCAGGTACTTAGATCAGTCTCAGGGCTAATGGAATAGGGGAGACATTGGGGTGGGTCAGGGCTGGTAGCAGAGACTCAATGCTGATGCAGGGACCATGAGGGCCCCATCCTTGGAGGCTTGCAGATCCAAGCTCAACCTCTGTGTGCCTCAGTTTTTCTCACCTGAAAAATGTGTATACACCTTAGTTGATAAATTTGCACCTATCCTTGGGGGTAGCTAGCGGGACGAAATGAAAACATTTATGTAAATCATTCCTCTCTTGTTGTAGCTCAAGTTAGATATTCAGTTCATGAGTTTCTTTTCCTTTTAAACTTTTAAATATCCAAGAGGAAAGTGAAAGGAGAGAGAACCATTTTGGAGAAAAGAAGGCCAAAGTGTGACATGGAAGTGGCTGTGACATATACGGGAAGGTGACTTGCAGCTATATGCACATTGTCTAAGCCCTTCAGAAAAGAGAGCAGATCTGTCCATCACAGAAATAAAATCATTTTTGGGGGCCCACAAACACCCAGGCCCAGGGAAGGGGGAGGGGGGCTGGTGGCAAAGATGACTTTTTTTTTTTTTTTTTTTAAGGGCTGCACCCAAGGCATATGGAGGTTCCCAGGTTAGGGGTCGAATCAGAGCCGTAGTTGCTGACCTACACCAGAGCCACAGATCTGAGCCACATCTGTAACCTACATCACAGCTCACGGCAATGCTGGACCCTTAACCCACTAAGCGAGGCCAAGGATCAAACCCATATCTTCATGGATACTAGTCAGATTCGTTTCCGCTGTGCCACAGTGGGAACTCCCAAAGATGACCTCTTCTAAGGAGTGGTGTTCCAGCTGGTAGAATGTCAGTCTTACAGGCTCATCTAGACCTTCCTTTTCATACTTGCCTCTTTTTCTTTCTTTCTTTTTTTTTTAATTTCTTATTATAGTTGATATATGTTTGTCAACTTTTACTCTACAGCAAGGTGACCAAGTCATGTATATATATACACACATATATGTATATATATGTATATATATCTATATATGTATATGTATATATATACATATACATATATATACACATATATATACATATATATGTATATGTATATATATATACATTCTTTTTCTCATATTATCTTCCATCATGTTGTAGCCCAAGAGACTGAGTAATTTTCCCTAGGCTGCACAGCAGGACCTCATTGCTTGTCCATTCTAAATGTCATAGGTTGCATGTACAAACCCCAAACTCCCTGACACTTGCCTCTTTCTCGCTTCTCTTCCCCACTTCTTGGTCTTCTCTCTGGCTCTCTCCACACTGCTTTTGGCTGCTTTGAGTCAGAGGAGCCCTTTGGTCCTCTTTCGAAGTGGCCTCTGCTAGTTCAGATTTCTCAGAAGAGCACCCATCCACCCATCCCTTTCCTTGGCTAATATAGTACAGTGATTACACCAAAGAGGTCTCTTCCCAGATGGGTCAGGAGAGAGTGTCAAGGGAGTGGGGGGCCTGGCGATTGTATTCTGTACCTTGAAGGAAGACCCAGTAGCCCTTGTATGAGTCTCCAGGGACTCACATCATCAAGTAGCGGGAAGGATGGAAGCTGGACATTGAGAAGATTATTCTAAGGATGAGAATAGAAGCCTTAGGTCATGTGAGCAACCAAATCTCACACTCCTTTCACCCCAGTGCTTTTTCCAAAAACAGAAAAAGAGACTCCTTTTAAGGAGGATGGGTTCCCATTGTAGCTCATGGGTTAAGAATGAGACTAGTATCCATAAGTGTGCCAGTTTTGATCCCTGGCCTGATTAGTGGGTTAAGGATCCGGTGTTGCTATGAGCTGTGGTGTCAGTCACAGATGCAGCTGGGATGCCACGTTTCTGTGGCTGTGTGTAGGCCTGCAGCTGCAGCTCCAATTTGACCCCTTAGCCAGGGAAGTTCCATATGCCATAGGTATGGCCTTGAAAATTAGAAAAAAAAAAAAAAAAGAGAGAGAGAGAGAGAGAGAGGGAGAGAGAATGGCTTTCCAGGGTAATAGGGATGGGGGAGAGAAGCCCTCTTCCTTTAGGATTCCACAGATCAGTTCAGATGGGGTAGGGGCTGTGGGAGCCCAGAGAGAGACCTGCTGGGGCCCTCACGTGGAGATTTAGTCCCCTCTGAGCCTGGGGATTGTATTCTGCACCTTGAAGGAAGATCCAGTAGCCTTTTATGAGTCTCCAGAGACTCACATCACCAAGCAGCTGGAAGGACGCTTCCCAAGCCCCTGAGGCCCCCGCACACATGGGCTCAGACCCAGATTCGCAGCGTGGGCTCTCCCTCACCCGCGTTCTTCAAAGACCCGCCTTTGTTCTGGTGCCCACTCCAAGCCTTCTCTGAGAACAAAGAGGAAGTCCAGTTACAAATGTCCTCTTGCAAAGTAATTAAGCTCACGGCATGGGGACTGTGCTCCTCTGGGCTGGTCAGCGGGGAAGGGTCGGAGTCCACAATACATCTGTCAGGAGGGACCTACTGGTTCTCAGGTCTTTCTATCCCCTAGTGGAGGTGGTGCTTCCACAGGTGACTGTCCATATGGTGACATTGTGTGCACAGGAGCCTGGTGATTTGTCCTGGGCCATGCTGGCATGGTGCATGGAGCTATGACCTATGGACTGCATTGGCTCTTGGGATGCTGCAGGCTCAGACACTTGTGGCCACAGAGGGTGCTTAAGGAAGGGCTTTGTCCCCTCAGAACCTATGACTCAGCTCATAAAAGACAAGGCTGGGTTGCCAAGGGCCTGTGTTGGGGGAGGAGGAAAAGAGAAGAACTGGTTCATCTTTGCGGAGTGAACAGGGGCCAAAAGTTCTCTCTCTCCATTGAAGGCACGGACTGCAAGAAAAAGGAATTTGAGGTAGAAGTGAGCACTAGGGTGTTTCAGCACCAGGAGTAAACAGAGAAATGGCTGGATTTCTCACCTGTGGGTTTCTTTCAGAGAGGAATAGGAGAGCGATTTGAGAATCCCAGCTGGAGGCAGGGAAATGAACTCTCTGGCTATGCAAGAAGCATATGGGAGGTGAACAGAGGTGAGACAGCCCAGGGTGCACCTTCTAGAATCTCTGTTAGGAGAATTTCAGAGATTTTCTCCTGCGAGCACAGCTAGATCCCACAGAGAGTCATGGGGAGGAAGGCTTTCACTGACTGGAGGGAAGAACATTTGAACAACCAAAGCTGTTTAATGGTAGAAGGGATTCTTTTATTAAGGCAGTAAACTTCGGATTGTGGGGAGTATTTAAATGAAAGACTCAAATCTGGAATCCTTTGGAAGGATTTTCTGCCCTGGAAGATGGAATAGATGCCCTTGCAGACTCCCTTAAGTGTTCAGAGGCTACCTTTCTTATTCTTTTATTTGTTGCAAAAAGTTGACAGACCAAGAGCCAGAATTCCTTTTGGTGGAAAGATGGCTCCATCAGGCCAGGGCTTGTTCATCAATTTATTTGCTTTTCCTTTGGATACCTATGTACCAGGCCTGGAGATACAAAAATGAAAAAAGGCATAGTGACTCTGTATTTGCAGGGTTTGTTGTATAGGGAGAAGGCAGACCTGGAAACAGATGGAATGCATGGTGGGGGCTAAACAGAAGCACCAGGTAAGACCTGTGGACACACAGATGAGGGCATGAAAAGCAGCTCTCCCTTGGGGAATGGGGACGAGGCAACTTTTCAGCTGTCAGCTTATTCCCAATCCGATTTCATTCCATTCCAGTCCAGGTAGATTCACTGAATGTCTGCCATATCTATCAAGGCAAAGAGATTGGACACGAAGGAGCAATTTCTAAAGAGCTATTCAGATGCAAGTTCATCTTTGTGCTCTCAGAGTTGTGTGTCTCCGGATGGAGGATACAGGCAGATGAACAAAGCCAGGTCTTCAAGGAGTTTTCAGTCTTAGAGCAGCCACTCCCCCCTCCCCCAGGATGTGTGTCCTTGATTCTGGTGTAGAAGCTGGATCAGAGAGAGTGGGTGAAGAGGGTGGCCACTTGGAAAGGGTGTCAAAGGTGGTGTCAAAAAGTGGAGGTAGGGAATTCATTCCTGTGGTTCACCTTTCCTTTCTTGGGGTAGAGGTGATTTCTGATATGTGGCTGTCTAAGCAAAGACATCATGGACACAAGGGACAAAAGAGTCTCTGCGGGGTCCTCATATCTCCAGTTTGCAGCCTGGGGTGAGGTCATTTGAATACCAGCAGGTGACAGGGACATATTTTACGGGTATGCTTCTGTCTGGGTGTGGCAAGAGGCAGGGAGGGAAAGAGTGCTGGTGGGAGGAAGGCAAAGGTCATCTCTTTTGCTCACTCTGTGTTATTGGTACCACTGAGATGACTGAGGAGCTTCAGGCAGCTCTAGGACCCAGCCATGAGACAAAACACCAGTGTGTTCTCTGACAGAGCTAATGTAATCTCAAGAATCTTTTGGCTCAGTTGGGCCATTGAGATGATGTCAGACAAAGAAAGTTCCCCAATGAAGTAAAGTTGGTTTCTGAATAAATCTAATACCAGCGATGGAAACAAACACAAACTAAAAAAAAAAAAAAAAAAAAAAAAAAAAGTAGTATTGTTTAAATGTAATTCCTTCCAGTTCTCATAAAGCGCAATATGGGTGTTCCTGACCACTGGGTTACTTTCTTCTAGGCAATGAGTCAGGGACCCAAGTTCCTTCCATCTATGGCTCTGTAACTTTGGCATTTGGCTTCCAAGTTTGCATACTCGTGGGTATTAAGCCAGCAAAAGAAGAAAGGCCATGTGCCCACATTCCATTGGCGAGGATTTAAGTGGACACATCTCACTGCAAGCAAGCCTGGGGAATGTAGTCCAGTTGTGCGCCCAGGAAGAAGAGGAAAAGAGGAAATAAATAGGCAGTTTCAGCCACATGTTCAGCAGGTCTTAAATAGGTTAGCCTTTTAGCAGTCCTTTCCTTATGACCACTGGCTGATCTTAGCTCATTCTACAGGTATGTGCAAAGAATACGAGCCAGAGCAGGTGGGAAAGAGAGGGGGAGAAATACCCTAAGAAATATAATTTTTTTTTTTACTTCAATCAAACAAAGCATGATGCTCCCATGGTGCTTTTATTTTCAAAGACGTTCCTCCATCCCAACCCCATTCCTGGGAAGAAAAGAGGATGGTAGAGAAGATTATTTCCACTTCTTTTTCCTTCTTTGCTTTCAATCAGTGAGGTTGTCCATGCTCAGTGTCAAGAAAGAAAAACAACATTCAAAGAGTATGTATGTTGCAAATATGTTTCTCCCTTTTTTTTGCTTGTCTTTTGACTTTGTGGATGGTGTCTTTTGCAACAAGTGTTTTCTATTTTAATATTGTAAACTTTATTAATTTTTTGTTATGTATTTCTCCCCTATTTTCTTCCAGTACTTTCATGTGTTGTTAAGCTTTTTCATCCTTCTGAACTTTATTCTCGTGAATGACATAGCATAGAAATCTGACTTTATTTATTTATAACCAGATGACTAGCTAATTGTCTAACCTTTTCCAGTTATTTGAAATGATACTTTTATCATATCTTAATTCCTTCATATACATGCTCTATTAGTTTCCTATTGCTGTTGTAACTAATTACACAGATTTAGTGGCTTAAAACAACACAAATTATCCTACAGTTCTGGAGATCAGAGCCTGCAGTGGTTACATGGGGGCTTAAATCAAGGCGCAGTGTGCATTTTTTTTTTTTTTTTTGAGACTCTGAGGGAGAATCTGTTTCCTTTCTCTTTCCAGCTACCCACATTTCTTGGTTCCTGGCCCCCTTCATTTTTTCTTTTTAGAGCCACACCTGTGACATATGGAAAATCCAGGACTAGGGGTTGAATTGGACCTGCAGCGCAGGCCTGTGCCACAGCCACAGCCACAAGGGATCCCAGCCACATCTGTGACCTATGTGGTGGCTTGCAGTAATGCTGGATCCTTAACCTACTAGTGAGGCCAGGGATTGAACCCATACTCTCACAGACACTATGTGGGGTTCTTAACCCACTGAGCCAGAGTGGGAACTCCATGTCCCCCTTCATTTTAAAGGTCAGCAATGGTCAATGCAGTCTTTCTCACTCTGCATCACTCTGAAGTTGACTCTTATGACCCCCTCTTCCACTTAGAAGGACATTTGTGATTTCACTAGACCTTCCTAGATAATCCAAGATAATCTCCTCACCTCATTCAAGGTTGGCTCATTAATTTCATCTGTAGCTTTAATTCCTCGCTGCAGTGTATTATGGGCTGATTTGTGTCTTCCTATACTTTCTATGCTGGAGCTTGAACTCCTAGTACCTGTGTCTGGAGGAAGTGCCTGTAGAGAGGTAATCAAGGTTAAGTGAAGTCATGTGGATGGATCCAAATATCATCTGACCTCTGTCCTCATAAGAAGAAGATATTTGGACCTACAGAGATACCAGAGATGCATGAGTACAGAGAAAAGATGTTGTGAAGAGGCAGTAATAGGTTGGCCATCTACAAACCAAGGAGAGGCCTCAGAGAAAACCAACTCTGCTGCACCTTGATCTTGTACTTTCAGCCTCTGGAACTGTGAGGGGATAATTTTCTGCTGTTCAAGCCACCCAGTCTGTGGTGCTTGTTATGGCAGCCCTAGTAAATCAGTATACCCTCTAAGGGAACATATTAACAGATTCCAGGGGTTAAGGCATGGTGGGGGCTTCTTTTGGGAGACCGTTATTCTGCCTACTGCATGTTAGTTCCTTTGTAGTTGTTCTATTCTGTTGCATTGGTCTTTTCATTTATTCCTGAGCCAATACCACATTTTTGACATTTCTAGGGTAATTGTTTTACCCCTTTGCGTTCTTCTTTGTTTTCTCCTTTTGCATTCTTCTTTGTTTTCATTTACCTGATAGTGTCTTGATTATTTTTATGCAGTTCTTCCACATCAATTTTTTTTTGTCTTTTTTTGTCTTTTGTTGTTGTTGTTGTTGTTGTTATTGTTGCTATTTCTTGGGCCGCTCCCGCGGCATGTGGAGGTTCCCAGGCTAGGGGTCTAATCGGAACTGTAGCCACCGGCCTACGCCAGAGCCACAGCAACGCGGGATCCGAGCCGCGTCTGCAACCTACACCACAGCTCACGGCAACGCCGGATCCTTAACCCACTGAGCAAGGGCAGGGACCGAACCCGCAACCTCATGGTTCCTAGTCGGATTCGTTAACCACTGCGCCACGACGGGAACTCCCTCCACATCAATTTTTGAATCATCTTGTTAAGTTTCCTGGAGATTGTGATTGCATTAAATTTACAGATTAGTCTGGGACACTTGATGTCTTTACAGGATCAATGTTTTTCCATTTGATCAGATCTTCTGCCTGCCTTTCTTTATAATGTCTTTTTACATTTCCTGGTAGTAGTGTTTTCAAAGGTGCTTTATAACTGTCACTGACGTCAGAAGTTAGTCAATTCTTCCTCCTTTGCAGGAGGAAAAGAGGCCCAGATGGGAAAAGGACTTATCTGCGAACTGGCTCTGATGGAACACAGGCCCATGATTCCTAACTTTCAGGCTCTGTCCTTGGCTACGTGGAGCATCCTGGACTGCTTCCATTAGATCCAGGATGCAGTCTTCTGTTTTAGGTCAATGCTCACACATCCACCAGAACAGTGCTGGGCCAGGCCTGGGAATAGGCTTCCTTTGAGCTTGGGATGATTGAGGGGTCATGTAAAGGTCTCTCCTGTTTCACAGATGGAAGCATCATAAGGTAGCAGGTAGGTAAGAAGTTTGAGAAGGAAGCAAGGGAGCATCTGTAGAATCACTTACTTCTTAACCCTGGCCTATTTCCCCATCATCGGGGAAAGAGTGTGTGCTCATAAAAAGCAATAACAAATAGAGCTCTTGTTCACAATCCGCAAGAAATAAAAATCCAACTCCTGCTCATTGGGGAGCAGTAAATAGGTCCCAAAGCTCTTTATTAGGATGACTAAAAAGATTAAGAATGATATAAGAGGGACGTTAGGTTAATTTGACCATGGAAGAGAATGTGTACTATGCCCCAGACATACCAAGGGTCACGGCATGCGGAAGAGAGCCATGAAAGATTGTGCCTCTCTCAGGCTGCTCAGATCACCTCCCTGTACAGACTGGTTGCAGGAGCAGCAGCAGGTAGCAGCAGTGAACTTGGTCTTGGCTGCCTACCCAGACATCCTCGAACCCCTTTCAGGAGCTGCACAGGTTGGGCTCCCCCAGGCAGGCAGAAGTCATGATCCATTGTCTACACTCAAGTTTACTGCATTTGTGAATACTTTGGGGGGGTTTCCAGATGTCTTTTGGCAGCTTCCTTTTCTAGATGGCCGATGTCTAAGAAATTGGGGAATATTGCTTACTCCTGAATAAAGAGGGCCTTTTGAAGTCCCAGCTCCACATCATATAAAGACCTCAGTTTTACAAACTGGGAAGTGAGGGCTTGAGAAGAAAGTCACTTGAGTCAACACTGTTCATTACTCTTAGAAGTTGTAAAGCCCATGGCTCTAGGATAGTTCACATTTTAGGGGGTGGTTCTTTCCTTGGCTGATAGGATAGATTATGAGCTATAAAAACCATGGAGACTAAGATGTCAGTAGTGGTGGAGGGGTGTGTGTGTGAGAAGGGAATATGTAGGAAAGGGGGATAAAGTTCTTCATTTTTCCCAGAGGCAGAAGGCTATTGGTCCCTTCTGGGTGCAGAGGAAATGTTCTAACAGGAAATTGAGTATTAGATCCATTTGTCCCTCTGTTCATTCATTCATTTGTCCATCTCTCCATCCATGCAGCCATTCATGCATCCATGTGATATATTCATGCATGCATTGCATAAATAGTGTTTGAATGGTATGGGGTTGTGAAATACCTTGCTGAGAGATTTGGAGTTAATCCTAGAGTCAATGAAGAGCCACTGAAGATTCCCAGATGAGGGATTGGCTAGATGCAGGAAAGGGATTCAGGGAGAGTAAGGCAGCTTAGAGAGATCTAAGGGGCAAAGCCTAGACATGGTCCTTTCACAGCTCTCACAGGTGAGTTTGAATCCCTCTCCTTTCTGGTTGGGGTCCTGAACCAGGGTCTGTTCCCAGCTGAAATGGGGTCAAACAAAAATAAGAAGGGTATAAGGACTGGCTAGAATCCTGAGAAAACAAGATATCTGATGTGATGTGTTCAGTGGACTTGTCTGGAAAATAATCAGTTCAACAAATATTTGCTGGGTACAGTCTCAATTTTCCCTGTCATTTTCTTTCACCCTCCAGCCCAAGGGGCTCTGTGCTTTCTGGCAGGACTGTTAGGGAAGAAAGGGCTAGGGCTAGGGCTGGGTCTGGGGGCTGTCATGTTTGCACATTTCTAGACACTCCAGCACATTCAGCAATGGGTTAGGGAGTTGAACAGGGCCCACTGTATATGAAGAGAATAAGGGGCTAAGCAAATAGGGGTCTGTTGGTGAACAGGAAATAAAGGTAACATTAGGGGCAATGGGAAAAGAGACCTTCCTCCTCCATCTTTAACTACACAGTTGCCTGCACAGGTCTCTGTGTTGGGGGACCTGTGGAGTGCCTTGCCAGGATGCCTGCCTTCCAAAGGATTATGGCAAGGGGTGGGGGAGGGAGCAAGTGATTTAGAGTCACACAGATCTGCTTACCAGCTGTATGACCTGGGCCCTGCTTGCCTCAAGCTCTCTGAGCCTCAGTTTCTTCAGCTGGAAAATGAGGATCAAAATAGCACCTGACTCATGGGATTATTCTGAGGACTAAATACAATAATGTATGTGAAAATGACTTTGTAGAATGTCAGTCACTATTTAAAGATTAAATATGAATAGTGATGAGAAGTTTTCCAGTATAATTGCCCTTGTCTTTTTAAAAAACATTTTTCATTATAGTTGATTTACAATGTTCTGTCAATTTCTGCTGTACGGCAAAGTCACCCAGTCATATACATATAGACATTCTTTTTCTCACATTATCCTCCATCATGTTCCATCACAAGTGACTAGATATAGTTCCCTGTGCTATACAGCAAGATCTCATTGCTTATCCACTCCAGATGCAACAGTCTGCATCTACTAACCCCAAACTCCCAGTCTATCCCACTTCCTCCCCTCAACATTGTCTTTAAATGCAAACACATTAAGCCCCTTCCAAACCTCTGGAGGGGCTAACATCCAGGAGGGAAAAACCACCCTGGCCTCTCCGTATTTATAAGGCTGTGCCCTCAGCCACAAGGTGACCAGTGAGTGTATGGATGAAGCACTCTGCTTTTTGAGAATGTGCACAAGTCTTTTTTCTCACATTTCATGACCCTTTATTGATTTTTAAAATATGATTCATTGTGCCATTACATCTAGTTGACCCTCTCATGTTTTTTTGTTTGTGTGTGTGTGCGTGTTTTGCTTTGTTTTGTCTTGTGAATCAAATGTAGAAAATAAAACATTACTTCCAAATGGTTGGAGTTAGAGGAAGTGGGGGAGGAAACATGGCCCCAAGCTGAACCCTAAGGAGATTAGAGGCAGAGCTCCATAGCTTTCTGGAAACATGCCCACCTTCCACTCTCTCCTTGCCTCACTGTGGGTTGGTTTATGGTACTGACTTTCTTCTTCTCTGCCCTGGGTGGTGGTGGGGAACATGCCACTTGCTGATCATCCATCCAGAGCTACAGGATGGGACCACTTCCAAGGCCAGGGCTGGGAGTGTGTCACTTTGCCCAGAGACAGAAAACACAGGGTGGGTGGAGGGTCAGCAGGGAGAAGCAATTTTCCTGGCACCAGGTCCTGCTCCTGGGGGAATGAGGATGTGAAAATGTTCTCTTTAGTTTTAGTGGTTCCTGTTTAGCAACTGATAATCTCCCCTTCTGCTGAGGGCATGGATTCAGTTAATGCTGGGGTTTTTGGCCTGTTAAATTGTTACAATGCAAAGTGACAACCCCTTTGCTGGCCAAGGATATTTATTTCAAGTCCTAAATCAATTTCAGTCCCTCTCTCTCTCTCACCACTTTTCTCCTCCTGGTGTACCCCTCCCCTCTGGAACTTGGGAAAATCCAATTTCCTTCCTGCCTTAATCTCTCTCCAGCTTTTGCACTGGCTCTGCTCTGCCCGCACCTGCTCCTTCCAGCTGTGAGATTCCTTTTGGTAAAATACTTTGTGTCCTGCCAAGTTGTCGATGGACAAGACCCCCATGGCCGCTTCCTGGCTCCCTTAATGAACACAGTTGTTCTGTCCCACTGGGTCCCCAGGAGCTCCCCGTTTCAATCTATTAGCCAGGGGTGGTTTCCACATTTAGAATTAGACCCCTGCCCTGGGCCCCCAGGCGCCTGCTCTTGACTGAAGAAAGAATTTGAAATCTAGCACTCCCCATGCTGGTACTAAGTGCTTTGAGCTTTACAGTCCCTACTCCTGTATCACAGGAGTGTCAGGCTAAGCAGAGAGACTCCAGATCTGCTGTCTCCCCAGCCTAGGGCTAAACTATCATTATTAATGACAGCAATCACCGCCCAGAACTCAGGTCGTAAATAATAAGTGTCTTTGAGCAGTCAGAAGAATGGCTGCACACATTCATCATCTACTGACCTCTCGAAATTGCCATGGGAATGAACAGCAGAGCTATTATGACCAATTTCTATCTCTATGTCAGTGCTAACAACTTAGTTTTATTTAAAAAGTCCAGCAGTTCCTGTTGCAGCTCAGCAGCGATGAGCCTGACTAGTGTCCATGAGGATGAGGGTTTGATCCCTGGCCTCACTCAGCTCAGTGGGTGAAGGATCTGGCGTTGTTGTGGCTGTGGTGTAGGCTGGCAGCTATAGCTCCCATTTGACCCCTAGCCTGGGAACCTACTTTTTTAAGTGCAGCCCTAAAAAAGTAATAAATAAATAAATAAATAAATGAATATAAAAAGGAAAGTCCAAAGCAGCAGGAACTTCATGCAACAGTGATAGTCATTCTATAAAAAAAAAGATTCTGCTACCAAATGAGTTTGGAAAACTCTTTGTTCTAAAAAAAAAAAGTTAAATAGATTTCTCTTTCTTTCTTTCTCTCTTTCTCTTTTTCTCTCTATCTCTTCCTTCCTTCCTTCCTTCCTTCCTTCCTTCCTTCCTTCCTTTCTTTCTTTCTTTCTTTCTTTCTTTCTTTCTTTCTTTCTTTCTTTCTTTCTTTCTTTCTTTCTTTCTTTCTTTCTTTCCTTCTTTTTTGCCTTTTAGGACTGCACCCATAGCCTATGGAGGTTCCCAGGCTACGGGTTGAACCGGAGCTATAGCAGCCGGCCTACGCCACAGCCACAGCAACACCAGATCTGATCCACATCTGCAACCTACATCACAGCTCATGGCAACACCAGATCCTTAACCCACTGAGTGAGGCCGGGGATTGAACTCACAATCTCATGGTTCCTAGTCGGATTTGTTAACCACTGTGTCATGACGGGAACTCCCTAAATAGGTTTCCTCGTAGAAAGATTTTTCTGTCTTTAATATATTAATGTGCTTTGGGAATTTCCAAGAGAGGTAATTTGTGTTTCCCCAAAGTTTATTTGACTTTAACTTTTCCCCACTTTCAGCATACTCATATCTTGAATAGTGTGAATAGGGCACACTATTCAGTGGTGTGCTGGAAATATTTAACAATTGGCTCTCTAGGAGGGGGTCAAATTAGTAGGGTTTGCTCGTTTCCCCATTAGTAGGGTTTGCTTGTTTCCATGGTGTAAAAACTCCCACCATGACTGCTTTCAAGTTGCCAGAATGAAGGCACCGAATGTGATGTTGGCTTCTTCACTTGCTTTCTAAATCCTTGGGTTCTTCCTCTCCTTCCCTCCTTTCTCTTGTCCCTAGGTGATCTATTCCATTCTCTTGGGTTTAAATACACCATTATTCTGATAACTCCCAAATACATGATTTGAAAGCAGACATTTTCTCTGAGCCCCACACTTCTACTACCAAGAGTTGAATTATTATTTCTGTCTGGGTATCTTTCTTCCAAGTTTCTTAATTTTAACGTGCAGAAAGGAACTTCACGTACCTTTTGCCCTCTTTCTCCTGCAGCCTTCTTTATCTCATAGCATTTCCTTTGATTTAGTTGCCTAAACCCCAATCTAGTAATCATTCTTGATCAATCAATCAATCTGGTAGTCCTGTGCATGACATGCGGAAGTTCCCAGGACAGAGAGATCAGAATTGAGCCACGGTAGCGACAATGCTGGATCCTTAACCCACTGAGCCACCAGGGAATCATTCTTTGTTTGTTTGTTTTGGAACTTTACCAAGAATTGTTCACCACTTTGAAATATTTCATCATTAACAACAGCGCTTCTGGTATCTGAGTTGACCACACAACCACACCTATATCAGTTTGCATTTGTAGTTGTCACATTCACATTGATTCTGCTTATATAGACACGTGAACATGCACATTTAGCCTTTATCTCAAAATGTTCAATATAAAGAAAAAGCGTCAAAAGTAAATATCATTTGAGTCCTACTTATCGTACATACACATTTACTCATTATAACTAGGAGCAAGCATCTGCCAATTTCTTCATGTCTCTAGTGTAGTTGTGCCTGAAACATCATTATAAATTACTTTTCATTATTGATTTTCTGTTCAAGAGGATATTGCATTATTTTCTAAAAATTTAGACTACCTGTGAATTTCTTTTCAAGATAGCAAAGAGGGATTTATAAATATATATTTTAAATGATGGTATTGTGTTTGATAGGCTTGAAAACCATTGGCTAATTCCTCAAAGTTACAAGTCGGGGAATCATTCTTGATTGAACTTTTGTTCTTATCTCTCACATCCAATCTATCAGTCTTGAATAAATGAGTTTTACTCTACTTTCCCCTTTTACCTTGAGACTTATTCTCTTGTATAACACGCAAGGTCTGAAACACTCTACTTGGTCCATATTCTTCTGCCTTGCCTTACCAAGGAGAGGGGATTCAGCTTAATTACTCTTAGATTTTTTTCGGCCTTCCGGCAGCATAGGGAGTTCCCAGGCCTGGAATCAGATCCAAGCCACAGTTCTCACCTACACCATAGCTGCAGCAAACATTGGACTCTTTAGCTCATTGTGCCAGGCTGGGATTGAACCCGAGTCCTGGAGCTGCAGAGATGCTGCTGACCCCATCGTGCCACAGTGGAACTCCTCTTAGGTATTCTTTTGACTGTTCTCTAGACCAGTAGACCACCAAGTTCTCCAAAATGTTCTCCCTGCCAAATAGACCCCAAATGGGCTTCTCCTTTTTCCATGGATCCAAGTTAGCCTGGGCTCTCTTCCCATTTCCCTTACATTCAGTCATTGTCCCATGGCCTTTGCCATTCCACCCCAACTCCACTCCCAGACATAGATGGAAGCTCCAGTGGGGTAAGGCACTTTGGAAAAATTCAAATAAGAGAGGTACAGGCTTTAAGAAATACTGGTTGATTCTTGTTTTTCTTTTATAACTGTATTTCTAGGGTGCTTTTGGTTTCATGCTGATTTCCTGTGAATTTCCATCTTCATCTATGGAAAGTAGGAAATTCCAAGAAACTTTTCTCCATTTTAAGATAGGAAACTGAGGCTCAGGTCATGATGGGAAAAACTCAAGGCAGACTGACAACCATGTGGCTCCTCTGGCCCCATTTCTAGTAGGTAGAGATGTAGACCAAAATTCAAGTTTTCCCCAGAGGACTGCTGTGTTGAGGTGTGGGCATATCCAGGTGCTATGGGGCCTCATGCTTGTATAATTTAAGAAAAGGAATACAAAATCGTATACAAAAGTGAACATTCGGTTAGAGTGAGAAAAGATTCACAACGAAATGCAATTAAAAAAATGCATGCAAAATACTATGGGGAGTTCCTATTGTGGTTCAGCAGTTGACCAACCAGACTCGTATCCTTGAGGATTCTGGTTCGATCCCTGGTCTCAATCAGTGGTTAAGGATCCAGCCGTGAGCTGTGGTGTAGGTTGCAGATGTGGCTTGGATCCTGCGTTGCTGTGACTGTGGTGTAGGCTGGCAGCTGCAGCTCCAGTTTGACCCCTAGCCTGGGAACTTCCATATGCTGCAAGCGTGGTCCTAAAATGCAAAAAAAAAAAAAAAAAAAAAAAAAAAGAAAAAGAAAAATTATAGAATCCAGAAAATAACATTTATAACTTTATTAATAATTAAAGACTATCTGTATAAGACTTTTTTCCTACATTGTGGCTGCATATTCTTTTATTGCTTTTTAATATATCAACAATTTAGTAATATTTCCTACAGCAAGAATAATTACAGAAAGATAGTATAGTTTTTTTCACCTTGAATACAACACTTTTTTTTTTTTTTTTTTGCTGAGCCCATGGCATGTGAAAGTTCCTGGGCCAGGAATTGAACCTGAGTCACAGCTGTGACAATGCTGAATGCTTAACCGCTAGGCCACCTGGGAACACTATGTTCCATTAAATCAAAACTAAATGTACTTTTAAAATTATTGATCACTTAATGCATTTTTTTGTCAGTTTTATAACTTGTTATTGACAATGTCATGTAATTTTTTGGGTTTTAAATACTAAATTTGGGAACATCTTAATCATTTTTGTGTCATATATGAACTGGAAGATTTAAGGGATTTCAGGTTTTCTTTTTTTAAGATTAAAAATTTCTAATTATGATAAAATGCACATAACATAAAATTTTCCACCTTAACTATTTTTTTAAGTGTACAGTTTACTGAACCAAACTCTATATACATTAAACTATCATTCCCTTTCCCCCTCATCCTGGCCCCTGGTTACCACCATTCTATTTTTAGTTTCCAAGAATCTGACTGAGGAACCTCATATAAGTGAAATCATATACAGTATTTGTCTTTTAGCAACTGGCTTATTTCAGTTAACATTGCGTCTTTAAGTTTCATTTATGTAGTAGCTTGTGTCAGAAGTTCCTTCCTTCTTAAGGCTGAATAATATTCCATTACACATATCAACCACATTTTGATTACCCATTCATCCTCCACTGATGGACAGTTTGGTTGCCTTTAGCTATTATGAATGGTGCCACTATGGACATAGGTGTATAAATATTTCTTTGAGACCATATTTTCAATTCTTTTAAGTATATACTCAGAAGTGGAATTGCTAGATAATATGCTATTCTATTTTACATTTTTTTAGGAACCATCATACTGTTTTTCATAGTGACTATATGATTTTGCATTTTTACCAACAGCACACAAATTTTCCACATCCTTGTCAGTACTTTCTATTTATTTTGTTTTGTTTTGTTTGTTTTTTGATAATAGCCTTCTTATAGAGTGTGAGTAGGTAGCTCATTGTGATTTTTGATTTATATTTCCCTAAAGTTTATTGATGTTGAACATCTTTTCATGTGCTTATTGGCCATCTGTATTTTTTTTTTTTGAGAAATGTCTATTTAAGTCCTTTTCCACTTTTTCACTTAATTTTTTTGTTTTTTGTTGATTGAGATTTCTTGGGCAGTGACTAATTTTATTTATTTGTTTGTTTGTTTGTTTTTGACCACAGCGTGCAGTGGCTTGATCTGAGATCTCACTTCCCAGACTAGGGATTTATCCCTGGCCACAGTGGTGAAAGAGCTGAATCCGAACCACTAGACTACCAGGGAGCTCCAGATCAGTGACTAATTTTAAATGCTCCTTGAATTGATTGCCCTCATTATCCTACTTGCCTTTCATAGCATTGCTGTAGTAGCATATTGTGACTTTTGCTATTTTTTATTGATACCACAATCAGCAAGGAATTCAACTCTTCTTTTACAATGTGTTTACATACTTTTCTTCTCTTTTAAAGCTGAACTCACCATCCAAGAACCTATTTATTACTCTTATATAAAATGTATCTCTGTTAATGAATTACTGCTCTTGGAGTGATTGACAAATGTTATTATTCATGTGTTGATGTCAAAGTTATCTCCTCTGATTTCATGTAGACACCTATGAACACCCATTTCAATATGTTTCAACATGTTTGTAATTGTATACATAAGGTTATCAAGTGCACTCCTGGAAAGAGAACAGTTCCATTTTGCCTGTGGTCCAATGAGAATTGAACATTCCAGTACAGTTCTAAGCTTCTGATGATGGTATAATTTTCTGCAGCCTAGCCTCTGGCTCCTTATATTTCAAACCTTAATTCTTGTACATCATGCAGATACTTCTAGTTCTAGTGCCATAGGATACATTAGTCACAATGGCGCCTCTGTACTGACACCTTTAAGCCATGACACTGGGTGACTCAATAGAGTGGGTGGGAGGGGTATTTCTGGAAGCTGTGCCTGCAATGGAGCAGCTGGAACTATAAATAGGAGGAACTGTGAACCTCATAAAATCATCCCACTAAACCAAAACTAAATATACCTTAAATTCAGTTGGTCCCAAATACCAACACCACCTGACCTTAGAGGATGTGTGACTGAGGGAGAGTCAGAATGGGAGGAGATAGTGGTCTTAACTGATTATGGTTAAAATACCTTCTTTTGCAAATTTTGCCAAAAAAAGTCCACGATGTGAAACACCTCTAGGACCCTTTCCAGGGCCTTGAACCTGGTTTGTGCAAGAGAGGGGCCCTGAGAATTAACCTTCCTTAGCCTCAGGGTAAACCTGGTCTGGGCATCGGGTGGACAGGTAGGGCTCCTCCATTTTTCGGGGTGGGTGAGACGAGGAATGTGAGGAAGGGCAATGACCCAGGCCATCTGTATCTCAGGAAGCCAGGCTCCCAGTTCAGAGTCCAGCACATTTCCCAGTCTTCCCGCCCTGCCTCTGCAGTCACACACCACATGCGCCGTGTGCTGGGAATGGCCCATCTTGGCTGGGGATTGTGGATTTCCTGGTAGGATGTCAGCAAGCTGTGATATTTTTATTTTACTATCCCACCATTCTTCACCTACAACAAATGTCCCCTTAATTGCTTCAGCATGAACCCCAGCTGACATTCCCTGTCCCTAAGGGTCTCTCAGTCCCAACCTCACAGTAAACTCAAGACATCCAAATGGGGCTGCCAGACGTGGCAGCTGGAATCCAGACATCAGGGCCGATTTGAGCAATTAGCTGAGCTCCCATCCTGGGCTGGCCTCATTAGGGGTGTCCAGATGTCCACTGCTGGAGCTGCCTGCCATCCCTGGGGGTGGGCCGTCTTCCCAGGTGAGGCCAAACTCATGTTTGTGGGAGGCATGTCAGAACTCAGAGAGCCCTTCCTCACTTTCAGGCTGCTAATTGAAGTTGAGTGGGAATCACAGAGGCACAGGCTATGGCAGGCTGTCCTGTTCCCGGACTCTCCAGTTTCCCATGCATAATTGCCGTCTGCACTGAGTTCTCCCCATCTGGGGGCAAGCCCAGCTGCCACAGCTCAATCGATGGGAAGGGTGTCCAGGCCCAATCATGGGGTTCGTCTGCTGGGCTCCCAGCATGATTAAATGGGAACATCTGGAAAAGGGCAGGGCAGGGCTGGGGAGAAGGGTGGGGGAGGGTTAAACCTGTTCCCTCTTTATGGGAAGATTTTCTCTGGAAATGTGTGCCTCTTCTTTCCCATGTGGTGGTAGGTGGGGAAAAGAAAATTTCACCCCAGAACAACCTGACAGAGGGCCCAGCCAGAGATACCAGCTGGTATAAGGGCCTCTAGCACACCCTCCTTTATGGGTTCACCTCCTAGCCTGTGTGAATGGCGCCCCCTGGAGTTTTGGGGTGTAAACGTGTTGCCATAAAACACTAGCCCTGCCAAACAGACACAAAGTGGACCACGGGTTGTCTTAGTTTGGCTCGTTCTAGAAGCAGACTCTGAGATAAGGATTTGAGCATGAATTGTTCATTTGGAAGGTGATTCCAGGAAGTACCAGTGGGGAGAGGGGTAATGAGATGGAGGCGGGGGGTGGGGGGGAAAGCTGTGGTAGTGAGTAGGTTGGTTTAGGATGAGCAACCATCAGATTTGCGGCAGACTGAGTCCCACTGGGATGTGGGAATTCCAGTACCAAAGTGGGAAAGTCCCAGGGAAACTGGAACATGTTGGTTACCCTAGTTCTATTAGTAATTAAGTCTCTGCTGCAGGCAGCTGGGCTCAATCAATTCCATGGGGATCATCCTGATGACTGTTTAGACCTTACCTTCAAATTGTCCCACTGAGGGGCAAAGAAGCTGGAGAGTTATCCATCAATTCCTGTCTGTTGCTGGTTGAAGGCTGCTCGCAAAGGTATTAGGGCTGTGATGTCTTTGGGCTGCCTGCTGGGAGATAATATATACCCTGCCTTCAAAACAGCCTGGTCTAATAAGAAGGAAATCGCAGAGGTGAAGAGGTCCTCCCTGGAATGAGTCTTCTTCCAGGGACCTTTATACCCTGTACTTCTCCAACTGTAACAAATGGCCATGTCAGTCCTGTCTAGGTGCTTCTGCCCACATCTCGCTCCAACCTTAGGAAGTTTGCCTTCAAAGGGGAGGATGCAGCAGATGCTGTGGTGGCAGGAGGCAGCTGGTGGCTGAGTCTTGCTGGATTTGGTGGGCAGAGGAGCTGGGTTCGATCCCTGTAAAGGCTGCACACAGTGGGATTAGCCTTTATCATGGGAATCCCAGTTAGTTGCTAATCTGTGCTCTGCAGAGCCCTGGGGCTGGGGTGGACTGCATTCTGCGGTGGGGAGAAAAATGTTTCCCCAGTTTTGTGTTATATGGCAAAGGGGAATTAAGGTTGCAGATGTAATTACGGTTGTTAATCAGATGCCTTTGAAATAGGGAGATTAATCTGGATTATCCAAGTAGGCCTAATGTAATCACAAGGGTCTTTAAAAGTGGAAGAGAGAGAAGATGTGCCTGTGGAAGAAAAGTTAAAGAGATGAAATGTTGTTGGCTTTGAAGATGGAGAAAAAGTGCCACAGGAACAATTTCTAGAAGCTGGAAAATGCAAGGAAAAGGATTCTCCCAAGAGCCTCTAGAAAGCAAAGCAGCCCTGTTGACACCTTGATTTCAGCCCGGGGAAGCCTGTGTTGGACTTCTAACCTCTGGAGTTGTAAGGGAATAAATTTATGTCCTTTTAAGCTCCTAAGTTTGTGGTGATTTGGTACAGTAGCAATAGGACACTAGCACGGACTCTGGCCTCACAAAACAAGTGTCCTCTTGCTGTTTTGCTCATTTGTGCTTCCAAGTAAGGAGTTCTAGGGCTGAGAATCTGAAATCCACTGAACCAAGCCAGGTCATCCATGGCCTTTTGGAGCTGACTCTCTAGTGGGGGGGAGGGGGTCAAAAATACAGAAAGGCTCTTGTCAGTCCAACGAGGAAGTTCTTTAGGAACAGAATTCCTAGCCCACATGGAAATAACTATGGATTTCTGGAATTGGAGGCCCATCTTCAAGATTTGAGCTTGGGTTCATGTGGGAGAATGACTTCATAGGGCCACTCAACAGGACCCTGATATACTTGTTGAATTGTGTTCAGTCGAAGAAGTAGGCTCTTAATTTATATTAGAATTTTTCTCCTCCACCTTGAGTAAGCTGCTATCTGATTTCACCCAGGAGGATTTTGTTCAAAGATGCTGAGGGCACCCCCAAGACTTCTCCGGGGGAGCAAATTCACCATTGCTGTTGCATTTATCTCTAACTAGCCTAATCCCTTCTACACACATCAGTCACATAATTCGCAAGACCTTTTCTTATAGTTGCTGATGTGCCTTCAGTGGCACTTGTGATCTGAATTAATTTATTTGTTGAGCATTTGCCTCATTGGTCCCAGTGCCCTCTCACCACAGCACAATATTTGCAATGTCCATGAGAGAAATTTTCATGTTAGACTGTGATTTGTGTTATTATATCTGACTGCCCTTTCGGACTCTGAGAAGTCCAAAGTCTAACTGTATCTTATTCAATTTGTATACTGACAGTTCTTAGCAAAGTGCCGGGGGCCTGGCTTATTCTAGTAGCTTAGTTGATATTTATGAATGAATGAATGAATGAGCCTTTGTCCTGACTTGATCTCTAAGTTGGTGTTTCCTTCTGTGGAAATCCAAAGGTAAGAGTTATTAACTCTGACTTGGAGTGGAATACGTGATGGAATACACAACAACTGAACTGGTTTCTTAGAAAGCAGTAGAGAAGATGGCTGGTGGTGGTGGTGGTGGCTGTGGCAGCAGCAGTGGTGGTGGTGGTGGTGGTGGAATAACAGGCAAGGGGAGGGATAGCATGTGCCCAAGTTCAGAGTGTGCCTGGAGACTAATGACCAGGCTTGTGTGCCTGAGCCACAGAGTGCATGGAGAGGCTCACTGGGAATTCAGGTTAGGGCCTTAGATTGGGTGCAGATCATGGAGGGCTTTCAATGAGATGCCTTGCTTGAAATTAATTCTTTGGACAATAGGTAGCCAAGGAAGTCTTTGGAGAATAGGAGAAAGTGGGTTGTGGTGGCAGTAGAAATTGTAGGGTTTTAGTGTAGACATTTTGAAGAGTTTTCCCAGACTCCAATGGGCCTGAGTTAGCAATTTCTTAGGCATTTCAAAGTAACAATAAGTCACCTTCCTGGGGATCTTTAAGGCATGGCCTTGATCTATGCAGTTTCTGAGTTGTCTCCACCCCTAAGAAACTCTGCTTTGTGACTTGTCCCCTTAGGAGTCAGCCTGTGTGGCTGCTCTCACCTGGGAGAGGATCTGGGGCCAGGTGTCTCCACTGGAATGAGCCAGGCCTTTAGAGGATATTACTGATCAGTCCCGTGCAGCCTCTTGGGTGCAAGGAGTGACAGATTGCACCTGAAGCATGTGCAGTACATGATGATTTGGCTCAGGCGTGTGAGCTCTGTTCCTCTGTGACATGACCGAAGAGGCATCCGCAATATATTCTAGAAGGCTTCCGGGAAGTATGCTGAGAATTTATTGTGCAGTTTTGAGTTTTCTCTCCCTGGATCACCCCTGTGTGCCTGATGCAGGGAATCTCCCCGAAGAAGAGGCATCTTGATCCTAGGAGTTTGGAGCATAGCCCTACATGCAAATCCTCCTTTTCTCAGTTTCCTGGCCTAGGGCAGGTTGGGGACCTGGATGTTATGTCACACAGATGAGCAAAGGGCCTCATCCTTCCTCTAGCTCTGGCCAGCTTCCTTCTCCATAGAACACCTAGGGCCCAGGGCTTGCTGGAGAGGGCTTGGTCGAGAGAGGATGGTCCGCTGGTTTGTGGGCAGAGTTGGCACCTGAGAGAGCTTAGATGGGCCAAGGGGAATTGGGGGGGGCAGTAGAGAGGAGGGGTGAAGGTTGGGGTCACTCGTTCTTGTTCACCAGAAAAAGATGAGGCAGCAGAATCTGTGCCCCATCCGGATGACCTTGTATCATCCCCCTGATTTGTCCCACCTGCCTAATTCTCCTCTTTCTTGGATGATCTTGGCAACAAAGCATTTGCCAGAGAGCTGGAGTGGTGAAGGGGAGACGTCTTCTTTTGGATTTTACCTGAATCCAGGACATGGTGGGGGTAGGGGCAAGAGTGGTCAACCACGATTGGTGGCCCTTCATAGGAATGTGTCCACTAGCTTTGCAGAATAGTTGCAGCTGCTGGGCTAAAAAGAAAAGATATGCTTGCAGAGGTACTGTTTGATAGCATACCTAGGTTTGGTGATGAAATACTTTGGGGGATGTTGGTTTGTCATCAAATCTTAGATCATGGAGTCCCTGAGTCTAGAAGGCATGTTCTGTAGAGATGACCTCGACCTCCCTTGGTCAAAGACAAGGCGAGTGTGGGGCCCTGAGCAGCCGGGCTTCCTCAGCTTGGCTTTGTTTGAGGCTCAGTGTTCCCCCCGAGGCTGGAGACTGTGCTGACAGCCTGCTGCATTGGCAGGAAGCATTTTTATTTTTGTTTTTGTTTTCCCTCTGGCTGTATTTTTCCAAAAGCCGGAGATGAGAGGATCATCTGAATGCCAGTCCCGCAGGAGGACAGGAAATAAGGATGGACTCTGGGAATGACTGTCTGGGAACAACTCCTTCACTGTGAGCTATCGCTTACCCTGGCTCCGGGGCTCCCTCCATGCTTGGCTTGCTCCCGGAACAGAACACGGTGTGCAGAGTCTGTGTATCAGGGCTTGGACAGCTGTCAGAAGGCAGGGCAGGGCTTCCAGATGGCTGGAGTCTGAGGGATTCCTTGGGACCCTGCAGAACTTTCCCACTAGCTGGGGTTCGGGTTATGTCCGTGATGCTGCCTGTCACCCCCATGCCCCGTATGACTAAGCAAGAAGTTATATTAAAATATAAAGACCACAGAGTCTTTGGGATAAAGACCCTAAAGACTCTGTCTTTGGGATAGACTCCTAGGTGCCCGGGAGTGGCATCTGGCCTGGCTTCCAAGGGAATCTTCAGGTCCCCCAGGACTGAAAGGAGGAGTATTCTGCTTAGTTAAATGAGAGAAGAATTTAGCTCAAATCTCCTCTTATTCCTTCTCTTCTCTTTGTTCTGTATCCCCACAGTTATTCCTGGTAATTAAACTGTGAAGTCAGGTTTAGTTATCTGGCTGCGATGGGAGAATCTAGAATGCAGATTAGCTTTCAGATTTCCTCCTAGGAATGTTGGCATCATTTTTCCATCTTGGTATGCACACCCCTCACCTTTAGAGATGAGGGGCCCAGAGATTAAAAAACATCTCCACTCCAATTTTTACTCCACTGTTGATATCACTGGCTCCCCAAACTTGGGTGGCACGCATTTATGCCTGAGAGCCCCAAAGAGAGGCTTCTGTTCCAAATAGCTTGGTTGAGCTGTCCTGGGTTTTGCTCTATGAAGATTGGCCAGGGTTCTGCTCCAGGAGTTCAACTGCTCATGTATGCTATGGCCTTGGGGGACCAGGGTACTTTCCTGGATTTTCTGTGACAAATGAAGGAGCTGGTTTAGGTGGTCCCCATAGACCATCCTCTTTTCAGATTCCCAACTCCATGCTCTGTCCTAGCCCCACTTTTTTTTTTTTTTTTAGGCCCACACCCGCAGCATATGGAGATTCCCAAGCTAGGGGTCGAACTGGTTGGCCCCACTTTTCAGCCTTCTCCCTGCATGCAGGCCTGCTAACACGTGGATTTATGTGGGGCACTGGCTTTTCCCCAGCAGCTCATTTCCGCTGCTTATTACCAGAGGGCTGGGAGTCATTAGCCTTTCTTTGCTTACTGAGCCTTCACTCCCGAGATTTTATGTGGTGATGGCAGCTTTAACCCCTAGGACTAACAGCAGCAAAATTTCTGACTGCACTTTATTAATCCTAGAACTGAAAAGTGACTTTAGGGAGTGCTGGGGGGTGGGGAGGAGAGCAGAATGCCTTGAACCTTTAGTAACTGCTGATTTCAGTTGGGTTGGGTAGGGTGGGGGCATGTGTGGGAATATGCAGGCTTGGAAGGTAAGTTGGGCCTCAGTTTCTTCTTCCTACTGGGATTTGCATAGTCCGATGACAGTGGTTACTAGGGGGGCTATTAGTGTGGAGTAGCTGTAACATTATATGGAAAGGAAGTGGGTGAATTCTGAATAAAAATCATTCTGTGGATGGGACAAAATAGGAAGAAGGAAGTAGGCTTTGCCTAGAATTAGTTGTTGATGGTTAACCTCAGGCTTATTAGTTCTATAGGTCTCTAGACAGTAGACTTCTAATATTGTCCCAAAGAGGCAGTTGAGTAAGACTGATTCTATACAGCCATGGTATTTTCAGCAGAGACCCAAAGGTTCTCTAATTTGAAGTCTAAAGAGTAGAGACAATTCTTTCCCAAAGCTGGTATGTCTAGAATTTCTACCACCTCAGTAAGCATAGGAACTGAGTATTTTGTGTAGTCTCAAAAAAAAAAAAAAAAAAAAAGGTGTGTCCCAGAAAATTCTGAAAAATGTGTGCAAAACTCCTCTCTTGGAGAGTAATATTATACAATACTATAGTAAAATCTTGGAAGTCCTGTGTGGTGAGGGGAACGATTTAATTTTGTTTAACCTTTAAGCACCTAAGTGTATTTGAGAAAGAACCATTTAATTTTTAATATCCCCCACAACTAGTGTTCTATGGATCAGACTTTGTGAAATGTTACCCCAGGGTGAACACTGCTATTGGAAACTGTTGGTCTGGGTTGTCTTTGCTGCACAGATGCAGACCTTGCTCAGGGTCTATATGAATGGGGTTTTACTTCTTTCCAGATCCTGGGAAAGGCAAGTACATGGGTTTATATCTTATTTTTGAGAAATCCACCAAGGGCATCCTAAAGCTACAAGTTCAAGGTGTAACACCAAAAATAAATGAAATGGGAAAAAAAAGGGACTGTCATAAATTGGCATAATGGCTGGAAAGATGTACCACACCACTTCCATTTGGGAGGCATACGATTTGAAGGAGGAAATAGAACAGCTAAGTGGGTGGGGGCAGTCTGCTTACATTAATTCCTCCAGCTGGAGAGAGAAATTCTAATGAGGACTGTTTCAGGCTAGACTCTTTAGGACATAGAGCCCAAGTCAAACATGCTAACCTGTTTTTGGAGAATGCAATCCAGGGCAATGAGTATAAGGGTTAAAGAAGATGAGGCAGGGAAGGAGGGTTAGAAAATGCAAAGTGGTGCATGAGGAGTTGGCCCCAGCCTTGCAAGAAGACTTGCAGAGGGTCCTCTGGGCACAGGGGAAATCTTTAGATAGAATATAATGAGCAGCTCTGGACAATCTTCGAACAGCCCCTTGCAGACTCTACTCTGGAGAGAGAAAGGCAGAATTTATGGGCTAGATCCCTTATATCATTTGCCTCTCACAATGCCGAATTTTCAACTTTCCCCTAAAGGCAGCTCCCGGGGAAGGAAGCGCTTCCATGAATCCAGCTGGGTCAGACCTGAGTGCTAGAGTTGCTGAGGCTCCATAACCACCAAACACTCACCCCAGAACAGGCAAGTTGAAGGCCACGCTAAAACCCAACTCCTGCCCTGCGGGGAGGCTCAGTCGGCTGGCAGTTTTAGAAGACAAGGTGATGTAGGTAGTAGCCAAGACTCTCCACTTAAGCAGGCAACCCAGCTCCAGTGGCAGGTGGGGCCAAGCAAATCTGGAGAGAAAATAAAATGAGTCCTGTACAGAGACTGTCTTGAGAAATAGAAATGGACCTAACCCCTCCAGAAGGGGAGTGCAGTAAATTACTTTTTTTTCCCCCACTGTCAGACCTTGGGACCCAAGCGTGATGCAACAGAAGGGACAAGACAGTCTAATGGTCAGAAAGCCAACCTGTCAGCCATCCACATCTAGCATTTTGGCAGAAGCCACATCTGCACAGTGGAGGGTAGACCTGAGCTGTTTCACACTCTCTCCCCAAGCACTGATTTCTAGTTCTGGCTCAGGGGATGGGAGGTCTTATGTCTTGGGAGTCAGTTTTGCCTGTCCCAGCATTCACACTATGACAAGTTTATTTTGGTTCAACCTTGGATCATCTACTCCCAGAGACCCATGCCTCCTTTGTGCGGAAACCCTCCTTCTTTTTGTGGTCTCCAGCCTGACACTTGGCAGGCCTGGCCCAGCTGGGAGGCCATCTAGAGTTACATCTTCACAGGGGCTCCCAAGGATTGTTTTCCCCAAGCTTCTCGAGTGTTTTGCAAAAGAAAAACAAAAAGACAAAAAGAAAGAAAGGAAAACAACCTCTCCCCGCCTACCACAGAACTTGGGCAAGAAATCAGTGGCTTTTGAGTCTCAGGCCAGCATGGACAGAGCAGCCTCTCCATCTGAAAGGTTCAAGACTTAATGGGGAGCTTTAGAGACATGGACAAAGAGAGGCTGAGTGGGGATTGGGGGCCTGCCGCTGAGCATGAAGCCTCAGGGTTGGACTGAATTGGATCCTGAGCTCCTCTCCAGTTGCCATTTTCATGTTGGAAGCTGCTGGCTGGCTCAGGGTTGTTATGAAACTTGCCCAAAGTCACATAGCACCATGCAAAGCATTGGATTCAAAATTAGGGATGCCCAAGTCCGAAGTCTGTTTGAATGTCTTTATCCTCTAGGCTGATTCCTCTCTTCGAGGCTCCTAAGCATGGCAGGTTGTGCTGATAGGAGGCTTTTTGAGGTCTTAAATGCACTGCAGACTGATAGCAAGTAATGTCCATAGAGGTAAACATTACTGATTTAAGATAAATTTAGAATCTGGCAAATGTTAATGTTTTCCGCATTGCTATTTTCTTCTTGTCCATCACAGAGACTGGCTTTCCTTTGAGCCTGGAAAATTTCTTGGGATAGTGTTGCCTGTAAGTTAGGGCTGAGAGCTTCTGCTCTGTGAATGAGCCTGGCGTCCGCTAACTTCGGTGACTGTACAGAGGTCACTGTGGCCATGACCCAGCTTCTGAGCGTGATGTTTCCTGGAGGGAGACCATGGTAGAAGAAAACAGTCTTTCTTATTTTTGTTCTGTTAGTAAAAGAGAGATAATCAAAGCACCATTCATTAATGCACTTGGACTTAAGTAGAACACATGAAAAATATTGCTTTAATTTTGACTTTGAGGACCTTTCAAACAATGTGAAATGTTGCTTGACAGAGAGTTCAGGCAATTTTTAGCATGATTGTTGTTACATCTAAAAGAAATAAGATCCTAGAACCAAAGTTCTCTAAAGAAGACCTTTACCACCCTAAATATGCAACAATTAAGCTAGAGATATCATATGTGTCTCCTAATGTTTCTTAGATGCTGTTTTATTTCAGAAGAAGAAGGGGTTCATTTACTCTTTTATAAAAAGCAATATGACTTCCTTTAGGAAAATTAGAAAAATACGCAACAATAAAATGTTGGTTTTTTTGATATCAGATTTTGGGACCTAGGCATGATGATACAGGAAGGACAAGACAGTCTAGTAATCAGAAAGCCAACCTGTCAACCATCCTGTATCTGGCATTTTGGCAGAGGTCACAATGGAGGACATACAATGAGTCAGTTTATGCTCTCTTCCCATGTACTGATCTCTAGTCTGGGGATTTGGTTAGTGATTTTCAGATATGCTTCACAAAGACATGGGGCCTCATGAAGGAGTTTCAGGGATACCACAAACATTTATTTTATTCACATCTCATTCTGGGGGAAAAAAACTATTTTAAGTGCTCTAAGAAAAACAGGAGATATTATATACTCCATTTTAATGCAGTTGGGAACTCCAAAAAGCTAACTTGTGTTGCCAGGTTGTAAGAGTAATGCTAGTTGCTGTTAAAAAAATACACAATAAGTCAATTGCATTGGAATAATAAAGCCTAAAATTGGTATTTCTGAATTCTGGGCAGCTGTCTTTTGAGCAGAGATGTCAGGACCCAGGCTCCTTCCATTTTGTGGCTCCATCATCTTTCACCCAGGACTTATGAGTTTTCCGTGTTCCTTTGCATTGAGGCAGCAGAAGGGCAAAGAACATAACAGATTGTGTGTCAGAGATTTTTAGGGGTCTGTACTCATCCTCCACACACATGATATTGGCTGGAAATCTTTCATGTGGCCACACCAAATGTGAGGAACTGTGGGAAATGTAGTCTATCAGCTTACCAGTCTCTGCCTTACTAGGTTACTCTTTTAAGCATGTACTAGAAATCATAACTGTTTGTCTGATGCTAAACATTTTTAACCCATTTATCTGTGTGAATCTGAATTTTGAGACTATGTAATTAAATTTAGCACAGGTGTCAGCTTTTATTCATTGCTCTGGATATGATGCTTTTGTATTCATCAATACAGTCTGATCAGTCTCATGGTTTGTATAAATATCAGGTAAATATTATGCATGTGAATTTAGGAAATATTGTATGATGATGAAATGCTACTTTGATCTACTCTATAAAAATGATGTTCTACTGCTAAAAAACCTCAAAAAAATACAGCTTGGGTACAATTTCCTCACTTTATAGGAAATAAAAACCTTGTGAGAATAGGATACTTGCTCAAGGTTATATATTGATCAAGAAATAGCTGGTATTTGAACTCATATTTCCTGGCTTTTAAGTCAGTTCCTTTTCATCTATTTCAACTTGCTCCAGAGTCTCATGACCCTCATAACTTGGATGTTTTTTAGCCCATTTTCATTTTTTTCATCTTCAAGTGAAAGAACAGCTGAAACTTGAGGGTTGTTAATTCTGTCATTAAGATTTAAAGTCTTGCATTTTTGGTCCAGCTGTTTCATGATTTGACATTCAAGAAGCATTTATTGAACATCTATTATATGCCACACATTGTGCTGGACGTCAAGGATGCAGTGGTTCGAAATATACGTTTCCATAAGAGTCTTGCAGTCTAGCAGAGAAGCCAGGTAATAGATAATGCAACAAAAGTGTAAAAGCATATCTTTGCTGTGAAAGAAGAAAACAATGGACTGAGATAGAAACTGGAAAAGTGATCTTTTTCAGATGAGGTGATCAGGGACCAATGAGCTCTTTGGTCTGGCCCTGGACATGTTCCGAGGTTGACCATGTCATTGAGCCATGATGCTGGAAGGAATGGCTTCCTTCCCTTCTGAACATTACCAGCGAGCTTCTTGGCCTGGGAACGTAGGTTTTCGGTCAAAGGCTGCAGAATGTGCACAGATGTTAAAATAAGTACAAATAATTAAAAGATGAACGTGAGTCAAGATTCCTCCAAGAATGAAATAAGAAAAGGGATTTCCCTGAAGGCTGATGAAGTAGCTAAATAAAACATAAAAGACAAATGGCTTTTCCATGTTTAAAGGGGTAGGTTGGGGGAAATCTTAATTAGATATTCATTAGCATACTTGTTACTTCTCCCTTCTCCCTGAGTTTTTGCATCTGCAGCCTGTTCTAGAAACTTCCTATGCAGGTGAAAATGAAGAGAGGAGGCAAGACCATGTAGAGGGTGGGGAATGAGTTGGATCCAGACCTAGGAATAGCAAGCATAGAAGTTTGTGTGGAGTGTGTGAGGTGTGTGTGTGTGTGTGTGTGTGTGTGTGTGTGTGTGTGTGTGTGTGTGTAGGGTGCGTGTGTTGGGTTGAGTACATGGTGATCAGCTGATCAAAGGACCTGAAAGCCAGTGGTGAGGAGGAGAGCATAATAGAAGTTACCCCAAGCTTCCCCAGAAGGGAGTGATACACTGGGAGTAATACAATGTGGTATCTTAGAAGGCCAGGATGCTAGATGTAAAAGGGACTGAAGGAGCATCTGGTTCACCCCCTATTTCCTGTGTGAGAAGACTGAGGCCAGAGGAGGGAAGCAACGTGCCCAGAGTTGCCAGAGGATGAGCCAGTGATGGGAGCTAGAACCCCAGTCAGTGTAGCCATTCCCACACAAGTCCTTGCCAGGACACCACCAGGCCATTGTGAGAGATACTGCTTTTGAGGAGCCTTGGAGTAGGGGTTAGATTAAAATAAAAAAGAATTCTCTACCAGAAGACAAAGACATGCCTTCCACTGCTTTGGAGGCCAGAAAGATATGACTAATATAAAAAAGAGATAGAGACTAAGATAAATCCCCGTGTGACCACTGTAATCTCGTGGCTGCAGATCACATGATTTCAGGTAGAAGACTGGCTGAAAGTTTGCAAATGTTTTTAAACACTTCAGGTCGAAACTGTGACCCTGGTGAGATCCATGTATGTATTCATATTTTATGGATGTAATGGTACTTTTATGTATTTTAATGAGATTTCCTCTTTTTTAAAAAATCCTTCTCTCAAAATATTGGAGTAAGTTTGTACAGAGCAGCTGAGTTTATTCATGTTGGGTGAAGACAGACATTTAACATGGTATTTCGAGTCATTAAAGGGTCTATGTCATCTCTCTTTTCCCTCTGTCCATCTTTATGGCTTCAAGTACCACTTTTCATGTGGGTGATTCCTAAATTCACATTCCTCCTGTCGGCACTCAGCTGGATATCCCTGTTCACCTCCTTCTCCCTCAGTAATCTCAAGGTCAGCATCATCCCCCTCTCTTAAACTGGGTTCTGCAGAAAGAAGCTGCTGAGACAGAAACTTAGGTATTGGGTTAGGGTTCTTCAGAAAAACAGAACAAACAGGATGTGTATTTAGAAATACATGTCTTTTAAGAAATTAGTTCATGCCACCATGCAGCCTGGAAAGTCCAAAACCTGCAGGGTGGCCATCAGGCTGGAGACCCAGGAAGAGCTGATGTTGCTCTTCAAATCTAAAGGCCGTCTGCTGGCAGAATTCCCTCTTGCTTGGGAGAGGGCAGTCTTGTCTTTTATTCTATATCACCCCTCAACTGATTGCATGAGGCCCACCTACATGATGAAGGGTGATATGTTTTACTCAGAATCCACAGAGTTAATATTAATCTCATCCAAAAACATCCTTTCAGAAATGGCCAGAAAAAGTTTGGCCACGTGTCTGAGCACTGTAGCCCAACCAAGTTGATCGGTAAAATTAACCATCCCACATGTGAATAGTATGTGGGAAAATGACCCTGAAGACAAGTGAGGGAAAAGGAGAATGAAACAGGGAGGGAGAACCGATACAAAGATGGATAACCTAGCTGGCCACGGGCAACTGCGTGATCCATCTTCTGGGACCTTCTGAGAAAAGGAAGCATTTTTTGATTGGCTCTCATCCTCTGCCGAGTGCTCACCAGGTGTTAATCGGCTCCCGTCCACCACTAAGTGCTCAGCAGGTGTTAATTCTCCTGTACTTCTTGTGAGTGCCTGGTGGATCCCTCAGGCATTTGAGCCACTGCAGGCCAGAGAAGCCCCTTGCAAAGAGCCCCTAGGAAGGGGCACAGGTTGGACGTGAGATTGCATCTGCTCAAAAGTGGTAGAAGCCATCTAGGACGGGCAGCTGAAGTCTTGGCTGCTGTCAGAGGTGAGGCTGAGATGGTGCTCAAGGCGTGACAGTTGTTTTCTCCCAACAGCCGTCTTCCCTGGACACCTCTGTTTTGGGAACTGACATTACATCATCTAGCTGCCAAGCCTTGGAGTCATTCCCGATTCCTCCATTTCCCCACCACTTATCTGATTAAAGCCAGTTCTTCCATTTTTTCCCCCTCTCTTTACCGTGTCTCGTATATATATATATATTACTCCTCTCCAACCTGTTTTGTCACTACCACCCATTCAATCAATCCTCACCAACTCTTCTCTGGGCTCTTTCTTTCTTGTTTTTCTTACTTTGCTTTGATTTTGAGGGCTGCACCTGCAGCATGTGGAAGTCATAGCCACAACAACCCTGAATTCAAACTGCATCTGTGACCTTTATCACAGCTCATGGCAATGCCGGATCCTTAACCCACTGAGTGAGGTCAGAGATCGAACCTGCATTCTCATGGATGCTAAACAGGTTCATAATCCACTGAGCCACAGTGGGAACTCCCTCTTCTTTGGGTTCTTTTTTATTTTTTATTTTTATTTTTTTGGGGTTCTTGAAATAACTTTTTTTTTGCTGGTCTCCCTGCCTCCAGCCTTGGACACCTCCCAGAGTGATCGCTCTAAAATGTATGCCTCTGCTTAAAATTTCTCAACAGCTCTGCAGCTGGAAGACTACATTTTTTGAAGCTCCTCAGATTGGCACACAAAGCCCTTTATTTTATTTTTAAAAATTTATTTAATTCTTTTGTCTTTTTAGGGCCACACCCATGGCATATGGATGTTCCTAGGCTAGGGGTTGAATTGGAGCTGTAGCCACTGGCCTACCCCACAGCCACAGCAACACAGGATCTGAGCCAGGGCTGCAACCTACACCACAGCTCACAGCAATGCCAAATCCTTAACCCACTGAGCGAGGCCAGGGATTGAACCTGTGTCCTCAAGGATGCTAGTCAGATTTATTTCCACTGAGCCACAAGGGGAACTCCTGAAGCACTTTATAATCTGATCCCCATCCATCTCTCATTTCATCTCTTGCAACTTGGCTCTTTAGATGTTCTGCTCTTCTAGGGAAGAAGCCTTGGAGGCTACTCAGCAACATGCTCTCTCATGATCTGATGACTTTAGCTATGCTGCACACTGTCTGCCTGGAATGTTCTCCCTCCTTCCTTGTCTCTGTCCCCAGCCCAAGTTTATCTAGTGAACATATTCTCCTTGTTCAAGACTTGGCTCATGTATCACCTTTACTAGGAAATTTTCCTGTACCTTCTAGACGTAGAAATGACTACCTTTGATATCCTTCCTGCATCTTTACAGACATCCTTCGCTAGGTCCATACAATATTTAATCGCACTCACTATTAACATATCTGTCTTTTGCAAACAAATAGCAAGTGCCTTGACAATAGTCTAGCCATCTCTTTGCATCCACACCATGCAACACTCAGCCTGACACAAAACAGACAGTCAGTTAGCTGCAGGTGAGATTCTGGAGCTCAGAAGGGACTCTGAACATGATGGAAGATGGTATGAGGAAAAGAATGTATATATATGTATGACTGGATCTCTATGACGAAATTGACACAACAATGCAAATCAACTATACTCTCTCTAATAATAATAATAATAATGAGAAGAAGAAGAAGAAGAAGAAGAAGAAGAAAAGACTGTGCTTAAACTGCTGGTGGAAGTACTTACCACCTGAGACCCTGAGGCATGAGGTTGCAGAATTATCACATCACATCCTCTGGCAAAATATAAAAAAGGGTGAATTATTCATCTGAATTGTGTTAGGGGCAGATCTGGCTCAATGAAAAGGGGATATATTTGCACCCGTGGAGCACCCCCCCACACACCCCATAATCTTAAGCCAAATGTAGCTTAAGCAGAAGCTGGATTCTTAAGGTCCCGCCAGAGTAGGTTGCATTGGCCCATCTCCCAAGGAGCCAGTGCTTCCAGGTTCTGAGAATTTGTTCCCTAATCTCTGCTTACAGGACTCCCAGCGGCTGGAGTCTGCATGAAAGGGGCCTTTGTCTGATATGGGAATGGCTTTGGGGGCTAATCTCTCCTTGGATGCATTTTAATTCACTTTAATGACTCTGCCTCCCGTTAGGCTTTGCTTCGATGTCGGGGGTGGGGGGGGGGAGGGGATTGTTAAAGAGATTAGAAGGACTGAACATGAGCCCCCTAAATCTAGCCTTCTTCAGAGGGTGCCGTTCTGGGGAAAACAGTATTCTGAAAATGTATTAGGATGCTCTGGGAGTGAGTGGAGTGGAGAGTAGGAAAATTATATCTCTAATAAACACATGCATGTAAAAACACTCGGCACGCATCACACCAAGCACATCCACTAGCCCCGTGCAACTTTCATCGCCCCCACCACTCCTGTCGACAATGGTGGGAGTCGAAGCCGACAAGACAGAATGATGTCATCCTTAGGACATTGTCCTTTCGCTCCCTCTCCTCCAGTTTTGTATAAACACAGCTGTTTATGAGGAATGCTGGCTTGGGAAAACATAAACCATCAGCATTAATGACCTTGCCTCCCCACCACACAGCCCTTCCTACTGAACGTGGGAGACTGGAATGCTTTCAGCCCAGCAGCCCCATTGTCCTCCTGTCTGCAACACCAGGCCTTTCAGCTGTCTGGTCGGGGTCTGGGGTGCCCTGGGTTCAGGGACCGTGCAAAGCCCTGCAGGCCAGACAGGAGCTCTGGTTGCAGGTGACACCTGAGACCACCCGTGGAAGATTCCTGGAGAAGCATGGAGAGAGGAGGAGAGCTTCTCTCTTGGGCTGGGGGACGCAGGGTAGAGGGCTGGTGGGAGGAAGCAGTCCCCAGTGGATGCACCCTCTCACTGATCTGCATGCTTTGTCCACATAGCTACAAGCCTCTGGGGAACCACAGGAGCAAAGTAGCTCTGGTGGGCTTTGGCCCCCAGCTGCAGGGCAAAGCCATTGAGGAGGGAGGTTGGGACAACTCCACGCTGGTGACAGCAATCCCTTCCCCTTTCCTGTGCATTCAGTCAGGATTTGGGACCAAAAGCCTTTGATCTTTTTAAGGATTAGAGAAGGGGCAGTGAAAGGAAGAAATCAAGCCTTAACTGGTGTAGTCTGGCTTCTTTTGAGAGCCAGTGGTGCTTTGGCCCACAGCAGCTTCTTGGTAGTGGTTTTCCATTTCCAGATGGTGAGCCCTGGGCCTTCGGCTTTAGGACGGTTTTTTATTCCGGTAACTGAACTTGGCATTTTGGCTAAGACTGGGTTGTCTTCCTGGTTCTGTGCCCCATTCAAGTCTACTAAACCTCCCACAGTGCCCCCTCTCCTTTGTGGTTTTGTGTCCATGGCTGCAAAGGAGAAGTAAAGAGGGCTCCATGAATCTCCCTTCCCAAGGGTCAGGGTCCCAAATGTGGCCTAGAACAGCTATCATTGTGGCATGAATGGGATTCAGTGCCAGAGAAATGGGGCTGGGTGGTGAGCCAGTGGTCTTACTGAATCTTCTCTTGTGTTTACATAGGGAGAGAAGACAAACCTTTACCCACTTTTCCGTGTTGAACAGAGATCTCAGAGGCCATGCTCTTGGACACACTGCAGTAGCATTTGGCTCCTGGTTGACTCTTTTGCCTGCAATTTGCCAAGGCAAATGTTGATCCAGGTCCTTGTATTTCTGAGTGCCTGCTATGTGTCAGGTGGGGTGCTAGATGCTTTGCATCAGTTCCAGTTTTATCCTTGCAAAACCACAGTGTTATTAAACAGTGTTATTTTATAATGAATGATAAAGAAACTGAGATAAAGGTAGTTTAAGAAAAAGTATCCAATGATACTGATGGAGCCAGGATTCATACCAGTTCAAGTTTAAATGTCCATGCATTCCAGGAATTCAGAAGGAGATAGAAAGGGTAGGAATGATCAGAACAAACCTGATTGATGGCAGTTGCCTCTGTGAGGAGATTTGAGGGATAAAATTAACATCCCTCATCTCCCCAGATATTCCGCTGACAGCCTGCAACCCTAAGTTCCAGAGCCGTTCCTTTGAGTTAAGCAAAAACTCTGTTTTTGAATGGAAATATTTCTGGGAGGGGAAGTCATTTAGCCATTAAAATGCTCTATTAATAAAAAAACAAAGCTCTCATTTTCTTTTAAAAATGTTTTACTTGAAATTAATTGTGTTCCTTGTAAAGTAATCCTTAGCAGAAAGCAGTTTGTATCAGAATAGATGTCAGGGAGGAGACCTCTTAAGAGAGTTGCAAAGTGTTAATCTTTGACATTTACTATTGTAAGCACATTTTAAGTAATTCCTAGAAACCGATAAAATCTGTTAGGAGAAAAGGATTTCTCTCTCTCTTTTTTTAAGTAGCATAATATTTCACCCTTCTGATCTGAAAAAAAGATAGACGGGGTGTTAGCTTTCTGAGAGAGACCAACAAAACTCAAATCTCTTGGGATTCTGTTCAAAGGAGGTGAAAGAAGGAATGTGAAAGATAGTTTGAAAGCTTCAAATATTATAAGGTGAGAGTGTATTTGTTAAAACACTTGGAAAAACCCTAGGGTTAAATGAATAAAAGCTATTATTGTTCCTCCTAGAAATAATGTCCCAAGGGAGCATTTCCCAAGGCTTTTCTGCAGATGACAATGCATTATGTAGTCAATGAGTGCTGCATACATGCAGAGTTTTCTGGTTAAACACATTTGGAAGATGTTGGGTTTAACTGACAAAGTTATAACACTGGGTTTAACTGACAAAGTTACATATGTTTTTCTTTCTTTTTTTCTTCTTTTGCTTTTTAGGGCCACAGTTGAGGCATATGGAGGTTCTCAGGCTAGGGGTTGAATCGGAGCTGCAGCTGCCAGCCTGCACCACAGCCATGGCAGCACCAGATCCGAGCTGAATCTGTGACCTACACCGCAGCTTGTGGTAACGAGGGATCCTTAACCTACAGAGTGAGGCCAGGGATCAAACCCCCATCCTCATGGATACTAGTCCGATTCTGAACCTGCTGAGCTACAACGGGAACTCCCACAAACTTTTTATAATTTGGCGAGGGCTAGTGCAAATGGGCCTTTGGCTAGGCTGGGCCTAGGAGTAGGAGGGGAAGCTAGGAAGAGAGAATCGAGTATGTACTATGATTGTAGGTCTTAGTATTTTTGTTCCTCAGGATCATTCCAATGGAAAGTATTCTTTCTCATTCTCCATATCTATGTCCATCGTGTGTCTGAAGTTTTGTATGAAGTTTGTATGATTAGATGAAAATCAGACACAACTCCTGCCTACTATGACAATTTTACTAGCATGATTGCAAGTCCAAGTAGCCTCTGAAATATTTTGTAGCTGCTACTACCTCTCAGGAGCTCTCATGGAACATGCCGTGTACCACTGTTAGCAGTTTTGTCACAATGACTAGGTCTGTCCCCTTGCTCTAGGCTTTGTGGGATCCATCCTGGTGTCCCCTGGCCCTTGACCCAGAGCCTGGCACATAGAAGTACATGGCATGTGATTTCTGGGAGTAAGAAAATGTCCTATATGATGCCTTTAAACAGAGGCCCAGAAATAGCCTCCCAATTCTTGTGTCTGAAATCTGAGCCCCATTAGCAGCCCCCTTTCCCTGACCCTTACTTGAACTTTATTTTGCTAAAGCTGAAAAGAGAGAAAAGGGGAGAATGGGAAGAGGAGCAGACGTTTTCTCAGCTTCATGGGCCATTGCCCCCTCTGGCCCATGCATGTATTCCAAGGCAGATCAGGAGCCAGGTGGAGCTGGCTGACAAGAGCACCCTGATCCCTGATAGGGGGCAGAAAGGCTCCCCCAGAGCCTACACAGCCCATAGGGTGGTGTGGGGCCCTCTGTGACCTGCAGCTGAACTGCAGGTCCTGTCTTAATACTGGCACAACTCTTCCAGGGACAGGACACCTGGGGGGGACAGCATCGTGGGAGAGTTACAACCCTAGGGTGCCAGCAGAGGCTGTTCTTTGCAGGCAGGGATAATTTCTGAAGGGCTGGGTTCTGTTTTCCAACTGGAAAGAGGCCATGAAAGAGTTCCTGAAAATAATGAGATTGGAGAGAAAAACATGGAGGGGTGACCAGAGCAGAAAGTCAACCCCTTTTCATGCTCACTGAAGGCAGAGAGAGGAAGATAGGAAACAGACGGATGGATAGATAGATAGGCAGATAGATAGGGACAGACAGACCGACACCAGGAAATATTTCCAAACTACTCAAATAGAAAATGAGTCAGAAATGATTATCCTTCATTTCCCACATCTACTCGTCTCCTTCAACTCTGAGTAGACCTTGGGAGATAGGTAGGGCTCCACGGAAGAGCTGAGGATGCTGAAGCTAGAGAGAATGGGCTTGGCTCTCATCTTCAATTCTAAGAGCCTCATGAATGCCTTTCTAAATGATGTTATAACCAAGCATATGCGGTCTGAAGGGACTTCAATGATTCTCTAGTCAAACCTCCTTGTTTTTCAGATAAAGCATCTCAATGCTGTCATATCTTGTCCCAAGGGAATGAAAAAGATATTTGGGGTATGGCATCCTTGTCTCATGGAAAAGGGGTTGGTCAATGAAAAGTAATTGCCTCACACATCCTTGGTGAAGAGGAGGTGGCCTGTCTGACCTCTCACGCTGCATCATGCAATTTTGTTGGTTCACTTATTCCTTACAAAGTTGCCTTCTGTGTTTGCTGTTACCCGGCGGCTCCCAGCTGAGGTGTTCATTGATGGGGGAGGGAAGCAGGAGTTGCAGACAGTGCAATTTGATGTGTCCCTCCCACTTAGGGGGGATCCCATTCTTAGAATCTGGCCTAGTCTGTACCTGGCAGGAGTTCTCAGGGAAGGAGTAGAAGTGACTTGCTGCATTCCAGCACCATCTTAGCCCCTGGAAGATGCCCAAGGTAGGATGCATGGAGTTTCAAAGGCCAAAATGACTGGCAGCAGATGCATGGCAAAGACTGGTGCCCTAGGTCCATCCTGCAAAGGGTCATCAGGCTGAGGCTGAGGCAGAATGTTGATGATGCCCTTCTATCTATCTATCTATCATCTATCTATCTATCTATCTATCTATCTATCTATCTATCTATCTATCTATCTATCTATCCATCCATCACCACTACATTTCATCCCAAGCCTTCCCTCCACATATGACCTGCTCTTAGTTGATACAGGGGATTAGACAGAGGATGAGTAGAAGAAAAATGGATGAAGTTTTTCAAATGGCCAAAGACTTATCAGGTAGACTATGAAGGTAGTTGAATGAGTGTCATCAACTCTGTTTCACAGATAGAAACTGAGGACTAGAGACTATGTTGGCCAGGCTCCTCAAAGGCAGTAAAATCAGTGCCACACTAGGTCAAATGGCATGCTCCTGGGTTTGTTTCAACAGACTGTACAACAGTCTGTAGAGTAGCATGGAATATGGTCTCTCCAGCATCACAGTCCACGGAGCCCTGTGCTTCTAGGACTATAAGAAATGACGCTGGAGCAATCTTTCAACCACATTTAGGGTAGCCTATGCTTTCCAGGGACTTGCCTTCTTTTGTGTGCATTTTAATTTCCCTCATCCATTGGTTAGGATGTTTCCAGCTTCAAGAAACAGAAAGAGTCTCATTCTTGTAAGACATTTAAAATTTCTCATACAGAAAGTCTAGAGGTGGGATGGACTCTAGACAAGATGTGCTTGTCTGGCTCCATTTATCTGTGATTTGCTCAGCTCTTTTCCCCTCCAAGGGTTGGTCTTGGCTCAGGCAGTTTCCCTTATAGCTTCGAGGTGGCTGCCAGCAGTGGCCCAAGGAGCTATACTATTTTTTATTTCACATACAGGCAGATAAGGAAAGTATGGAATAAATACCCTTCCCCAGCATGGATGGAAAGTTATTCCCTTCTACTTGGTTGGCCAACTGAAGTCCATTTCTGAACAAATAATAGCTGTTAGGGGAATGCCATGTGCTGACTGGCTTAAACCTGAGTTCTTGAACCAAACACAGACTGTGATGGTTGGGTTAGTGTATCCGGAATCCACATCTGAAGACATGTAGGACAAGTGAGGGAGGATGGATGCTTGAACAAAACTTGAGTCTCCTAGGAAAGAGAAGAGTGAGAGATGCCAGAGAGATACCCAAACAAATTCACTAGGCCTACAATTTAAACGTCCCAAAGGGACTTCCAATACCTGTGTGCTTACTGGGTAGATTTTATGCTGTTCCAACTCTAAGGTCATGGGTCCTTCCCATGCTCAGATGACATGTGGTTGCCTTTGATTGCTCTCCTTTCCCTGGCCAGAAAGTTTGTGACAAGGTGTCAGGGTTGATTTTGCTCAATGCTTGAACAATTTTTGCAGGTGATGATGGCATGAAGCCATTTTTCTCCAAAGGGAGCCATATAACTGGCAGGCTACGAAAAGCCTTATGGTGGACCCAGTTCAGAAATGTTACATCTCTTGGCCAAGCACACACTGCTGAGTCTCAGAGCCTACATTAGAAACAGGTCTTGTGACTCATATTCCAGTGTTCTTTCCATAACACCAGGGAGATGTCAGAGATGTCCTTTGGTAGCAAGAGTATGTGTGAAGAACGCAAATTTTGACCTTGGGCAAGTTCCTTAACTTCTCTAGGCCTCAGTTTATTCACTACTATAATAGAGGGATCTTATTAGGTCATATTGAAAGTACCCTCCAATTCTAAGAATCTATGAATAGCTTTAGGTCATGGTTCTCGTCCAAGAACCTGACAACACTTGCTCTATTAGATCATTTAACTTCGGAATATTTGTTTAAATAGTTTCCCAGGAGTGACCCAGAACATCCTACATAATAAACCAGTTGTTAAATCATAAACAATATGGACAGGATTCATCATCATTATGCTTCCCAACTGAACATCCCTGGGGCCTTTTGGTTACTTGGACACTCTGGCTAATGGAGTGTTGTCAGGGATTCCCTATGCGGGTGACCACTTTTCCAAGAATTAGAAAACAACAGACTGTAACAAACACTAGAGCTCCACTGGAAAAAAATGTGCTTTTTTTTTTAAGAAATAGAACTGTGAAGAATCAAAGAACTTTTTGCTCTTTCAGCTCTCCTCTTATCTTGAGGTTCTTGTTACCTACCCCACACCCTGTTATCACTTTCTCAGCATGGACCACTGATCCCCACTTAACTAAATGAGGTTTCGAGTGTTAAATTTCCTGAAGTATTTGTAGGTCCAGGTTCAAAGGAATATGTAGTTAGTGGTAGCATTTTTGGTCCTATGATGTTCGAGCAAAGAAGATATTATGGGGACATGGAAATCATAGAGCATCTCAAAGTATAGACTATTTTGCTTCCCAAGTGGGATTACAAACCCCCAATGTTTCAAGCTTCTTTCAGAATATTAACTGGTGCAGAAGGAAGGCATGCAGAAGAGGAAGAGGAAAGGATTATTTGAGTTCTGGAGAAATTACATTCTCTTTGTTAATCCCCCCACAATGGCTCTAGGTTATCCTGATGAAGAGATAAACGATGTGAGTATCCATACTGTTAAAAAGAAAACAAGCAGCACCATAGCTAGAGTGTGATTTTAATTTGTATTAAGATAGGCTAGGCTATTCTTCAGTAACATAAACACCAAAATCTCAGAGTCTCAAGACTACCAAGTTTATTTCTTGCTTGTGTTGCCATCTGTCCAGTGTAGGCCAGTTGACTCTCTGGTGTGGCTTTCTTCCAAGCAAGACCTGAAACCCGTGCCATCTCCATTTTGTAATCCCATAGTCTCTGAATCTTTTACTGGTAGCGTGGGGATGAAAAACAGATAGCCTTAAGAAAGCATTACCAATCAGGACTGCCTGAGACTAGAAGTAACATGTGACATCTGCTCACACTCCCATTGCTGTAACTCAGTTACACGTTCCCAAATTAATTGCAAGGGAAGCTGGGAAATATTTTCTCACTGTGCCCAGGACTAAGTAATGATGTGGTGAATGCATAGTATGATATGATTTCTGTACTTAAGAAAGAAAATAAAACTACCCATGTATGTGGGTGTACCTGCTTTTATAGAAATCCAAATAAAAAAGTTTGGGAGTTTACACTGTGGTGCAGTGGAAATGAATCTGACTAGTATCCATGAGGATGCAGGTTTGATCCCTGGCCTCTTTCAGTGGGTTGGGGATCTGGCATTGCTGTGGCTGTGGTGTAGTGTCGTAGTGGTAGCTCCGATTTGACCCGTAGCCTGGGAACTTCCATATGCCGTGGGTGTAGCCCTAAAAAAGAAGCGGAAAAAAAAAAAAAGGAAGGATATGCAGTATAAATTACCTCCAGGGAAGGAAGTGGGATTGAGATAGTAAGATAAGGTAGGGTCAAAGGGTTTTTTCAGGATTTATTCTCTCTGTGTGTGTGTGTGAAGTTAAAATTTTTTACAATGGTGTATTTATGAATTACTTGTATTATTAAACACAAAGTTTCCTCCCCCAATACACATAAAAACTTGTCAGTGGTTTCATAGCTAGAGAAATTTGCCAGACTCCAAAATTCATCCTGCTTCATTCTTTAAATTCATTCCCTATGCCCTCCCACAGTCTCTGCTCTTCAGGAGGTCCTTTCTGCCATCTGCTCTGGGCTGGGGTTGATGACTCCGATTATTTAGTGATTGCCTGTTGGGAAGGAAGAGTGGGGCTCATTTTCTAACACAGGGGTGCTGGGAAGGATAATGGGAACAGCCTCAGCCCTTTCTCCTCTCAGCCCAGAGATCTAATGTTCAGAGGGAAAAACACTTCAGCTCTGGCTGGATCCAGACACTCAACCATGGCATTGAGAATCTGTCTCTCTATCACTTCACTCCATTCTGCTCTGACTTCATCCTCAGGAAGCCTCCTCTTTATGGTGATGGCAAGGACAAAGTTCTCAGCTTAGGTAACAGCAGCTGAGCATCCCCAGTGGCCAGTGTCTTTTTGGCACAGTTTCATCCGGAAGCTCTTGTCCTGAGTCTCTTTGGCCTGTTTTGGGTCATGTGCCATCACCAAGACTTTGACTGGCCAGGCTTGACTCATGGAAGTAGGGAGGACCGTGGACCCAAACATAGGACTGAGCGTGGGGGGAGGGGTGGTTGTAAATTGCATTTACAAATTGGGAGAGGACTGTTTATCTCATTGTGACAAGCCAGCAAGGAGGACAGTTCTACCAGGAAGGTCTTTCAGAGCTTGTGGCATCATCAGAGGAAGTAGCCATGTGCTCATGTGAGACCATTCTTCTGCTCCCCCTTCTATGATGGGGCCCTGAACAGGGAAGGGACCTTCAGTGTCCCTGGTGAGGCAGGTTAGGAATGGCTGCAAGGGCTGGGGAATTCAATGGGGATGGTGATGTCTGTGTTGAATTTAGACTGTTTAGATGAAAAACACTGTCTCGGTTTGAGTCATTTTTGTACTTACAGCTCAGGAAGGTGGAGGAGGGCCCAGCAGGAGCCAGGATCTGCAAATAAAGCCGCCATCCGGTGAAACATGCCCTCGTGGCATCTTGATGCGAGAGCATGGTGCTGCGGTCATGCTGGCCTCCCGGTCACTACGGGGCTTCGGATTTGCCAGTCCCTGCTGTCCACTTTACCATAGCATATGTTAACCCATGCGGGCTGATAATGCGCCCCAGCGGGTCTCCAAGATACCTATAGAGGCTGTCCTCCTTCTGAGCCCTCCTAGTAGCTTGGCGCCTGTCCCTGCACTCATTTCACAGTGTGGGGACCCTGGGCTCTCACTTAAGACCAAGCTTTGCTCTCTGATTATGTGGAGACCTTCTCAGAGAGATCCGAGACCACCCCAGCCCCCAGGCCTCATCTAGATGGGGTGGCGGAGATGGGACCACTCTTCACTTCCAGGGAGGAGCTCAGCAACGCTTACCTCCTCCCAATTAGAAGGTAGGTCTATCAGACACCGTGATCCTGAGTCAAACCCCATAGATGGACGTGAGTCACAGTGCCAAAGAGGGGCGTTAGCTTTATGAAGGTCACACAGTTACTGAGTTCATTTGCTATTTTTGGCAGATGGAGACGACCAGAATCCAGAATTTGGTTCCATCTTGATCATTGTTTCCCTCTATTACTCCACCTCCTTGATGACTTTCCCTGAGTGAAAGGACAGGGCAAAAACTAGACAAGGACAGGAGGGCAGAGCATGGGGCTGGGGGCAGAGCTCACCTTTTAGGTTAAATACATCTAGTCTGGCTAGTTGTGCTTCCTCACTGGTCAGAGAATTAGAATGCCAGAGGCCAAGGGCACCTTAGGCTTCCCTGTGTTGTTATTGCTCTTTGCACTTGCTGCTGCAGAGCCGCTGCTGAGTAGAGTTACAGAGGAGGGGTATCCTGGCTCACGTGTAATGCCCTAGCCGTGGAGGTGAAGGAGGAGGAAGGGAGGGAGTGGTCTTTCAGACATTTTATTCTATAAAACTCCACAGGACACTTCTCAGGCTCCTTGGAGGCAATTTTGGTTCAGTCCATGGAGGGATGTTTATCATCCAGAGCTATCTTCCTGTCTTGTGGGGTCATGAGCTCCCTGCCTGTGGAGGGGGTCAAGCAGAGTCAAAGGACCTGCAGATGGGGAAACTGGAGGTTTCTGTGTGGAGTGAGCTCTAAAGACTCATGGAATTCCACAAGTCTCTGACTCAGCAGAACAAAATTCCCCCAGGCCCACCATGGGCTCCATTGCTGTGCTTTCTCTGGTTCTGCTCTGGCTCAGATGCCCGGGCTGATGTCCAGGCAGTGCAGGGACTTCCTCCCAGGTCCTCATCAACAACTGCCTGGATTAATCTCCAGGATGACGGGCACACCCGTGCCCTTCTCCACCGAGCAATTTGTGCCACTTCCCCCACCTCCCACCTCCCCAAATCCAGAGAACTATTGATTCTATTTTCACCCTCAGAGAAGATGCAGAGAAAGAGAAAGAAGATTTGATGCTCCCTTGAGGGTCCTGAGGGGAGCAAACTTGCAAGTGGTAATGTCCTTTGGGGCTCCTGGGCACACAAGCCTTTCTGTGTCCCCAATTTCCTATTTCTAGGGAATAAACCTCAGCCTCCATGACCTTCCCTGAGTTTCAAAGGGCAGGTTCAAGCAGTTGCTAATGAGGGACAGGAGGGGATGCAGAGACCAGGGAGGAGCAGTCATGAGACAATAGAGCAGCTTTGGGGCAGTTTCCTGGTTCCCTCACAGGAATATACATAGCAATATCTTTGAGCTCTTCTGCAGAACTAAAACCCCCAGCAAATGGAAGATGTTAACTACCTGATGGAGCATTCTTCATTCTGCAAAGAAGGACTACCAGAATCAGTCCTGGAGCCACTAAACACCAGCTCTGAAAACAATGCAAGCTTGTCTTTACTCTGATCCTTGTCTGTGGCCCTATATTCTACTCCCAAACTATAAAACCACTTCCTATTCTCTTCCAAAGGAGAGCATAATCTTTAAGGCATTAGCCTGTTGTGGCCTCCTTTGCCTGGCAAAGCAATAAAAGCCATTTTTTTTTCTCCTTCACCCAAAACTCTGTCTCCGAGTTTCTATTCGGCAATGGTGGAAGAGGATGAGGTTTGGTAACACTAAAGCTGGAGAAAGTAATTTTTCATCTGTTTTCTGGCATCTGCCCCATTGGAGTGAACACTGGGCAGGGAGAGCATGGAGTGAGTTGGCGTGGGCGGGGGGGGGGGTGGGTGGTGGAGAGGCAGGCTCTTGGCTTTGCTTTGTGCCTGGGTATCTTGTCCCCAATCTAGAGTGGAGCTGAGAATGGACAGTCATGAGGCTACTGGATAAAAGACACTGCAGTTGAGCTTCTAGGACTGTACCTGGGCTGTGCTGGCCCCACACTCTAGGAGGGGCTGGTGCCGTTGGGTGCTGGGCTGTTGAGGCTGGCAGTGAACTTGGAGAGCCATGAGCCCCCTGACCTTGTTGGTTAGAGAAAAGCACTGGGGCTAGGAGAACCCACTGGCACTGGTGGTAGAGCCTGGACAAGCCTCCAAGTTTCCTGCAATCTTGCATTCCTTCTGCCATGATGATCTGGCAAGGTGTCCCCACTCTTACCTGGGAGGTGTGAATAGGATCCAACGTGTCTGAGCTTCGAGAGACACCCCAAATTGTCTGTCCCTCCCCTATTGTCCAGCTGAGAAGATTGAGACTTGGAGAAATCACATGCTCAGAAAGGGGAAGTGACTCACTCCATATAACATAGTATCAAAGGCAAGCTGGGTCACCTGGCCCACCCCTGGGTTGTTTCCCTTAGATGGGCTTGGAAGAGCAGATTCAGATAATGCTAAAGACTAGTTTCGCCTTGCACAGTTCCTTTCCATTTTGCAAAACGTTTTCTCAAACTTGGATTTCTTTCCATCAGCCTCACAGCCCTCTGAGGGAGCGAAGGCTCACAGCAGCAGTGAGGAAGGGGTGCTGCTCTTGGAAGATGCCCCCCAGCACAGGTGGGGGGCCCACTGGGTGGTGGGCAGTTGGTGTGCGAGCAAGCACAGCCACGGTAGCCTGGGTGTCAACGCCATCCTGGAGCCCCTTCTTCTTGCCTCCTTTTAGGGAGAATGTGGTCCATTTTTTCATCATCTCTGTCACTCAGCGAGTCACAGGCAGAGTTTTCTCTCCATCTCCCTGATTACAGGATTCCCAGCCTTGGAGTGGATCCAGGGAGTAACGTAGATCAGTGGAAAATTCCTGGGGCTCTTGATGAGGAACAGCATTTTCTGCCGAATCAGGAGTCAGGTAGCAGCAGGCCCCTTAGAATGCATGCTGTGACCTTTGACATGGGTCAGGCTGGACAGGATGGAGTGGACAAGGCTTTGCATTTTGTCACCCCATGTGATTGTAAAGGGACAATCGTGACACCAGTTCTCTCCATCCTCCTGCTTTCCTCCTTAGGGTCTGGGAAGGGTCCCGGGCGGGTGCCAAGTCCTCTTTGTCCCTCGTGGTCCTGGCAGAGGTCTGGCACAGTTTGGGCCCTCACAGTGCTGTGGGCTGGTGTTTGGCCTCTTCCTGCAGGTGTTGTGGGGGACCCGTTTCCCTCTCCTGGGTGCCACTCATTGCCTGCTGTCCTCAGGAGCCTGATGCAATCCCCTCCCAGGTGTGCACTCAGGACCTCACATAAATCACCCTGGACACATGGAAATCAATCCCACACTCCAGGAAGGCGACCCTGGATCTGCCCAGGCACCTGTTCCTTCACTTCTCCCACACTCACTGTCCGGAAATCCTTTGCTGCTCAAATCCCACAGGCTGAAGTATTTCCTCTCCCTAACCACTCAAATGGGCAGAAGCATCTGGGGGCCAGAGGAGAGCCAGGGGTAGACCCCAGACCTGGCGGTGCTTCTTATGTCCCTCAGGCCTGTTCGTCCTTCCTTCAGGATGCTCTTATTTGTTTCCACTTAACGAAGCACTTCCCCACCCACAGTTTCATTTGTTCCTTCTTTACTGCTGTGAAGAGCATTCCTAAAGTGGAGGTGATAATTCAGTGAAGGAACTGATGCTCACAGAGGTTAAGGGACTGAGAGCCAAGGTCACAAAGCCAGTGAGTAGCAGGGCCGGGTCCCGCCCATTCCACTGCCCCTCAGTGACATTTGATCTAGAGTCTCTCTTTTCTCCTTCCCTCCTGCTGTCTTTCCCCTTCTCCTGGAATCTTTGCCAGTCCCGCACCTTCCTGGCTGCCTTTAGTTTCTATTCATGTTCCAACTCCCTCCCCTTCCTGAGTTTCTCATCCCTGACACACCAGTTCACCTCAGCCATTGTGGACACACATCCAGCACACACCCACCACACACTCACACTTCCCCTCCTCCTCACCACACACCACCATGCCACACGCACTCACCACACACCCACATATACACACACACCAAACACACAATTCACCTCACCACACCCACACCACACTGCATACACCCACCACACCACACACCATACCGCACCCACCACATACCAGTCACCCCCACAATCATACTACCCCTCCCCCTCACCACACACACCACCGCACCACATACACACACTCACCACACACCTACATACATACACACACACAAAACACACAATACACCTCACCACACCCATACCACACTGCATACACCCACCACATACACACACCACACCACACCTGCCACATACCACATACACTCACCTACCCCCCCACAGACTCCCACTACCCCTCCCCCTCACCACACACACACCACACCATAAACACACACACACACACACACACCAAACTACATACAACCATCAAACACACATACCACCCCACATCCACCCTGTACCATGTACATACCTACCACACACACACACACAGTCACCCTACGACACACCCACCCAGACCATACACACAACACACATATTCACACACCACATACCACACACACACACCCAGCACACCCACCCCCATAGTTACAGTACCCTTCCTCCTCACCATAAACATACACCACACACTTACATACACACACACCGAAGACACAACCCCCCTGACCACTCCCACACCACACTACGTACACTCACCACACACATAAACACCACACCACACCCACCAAATACTACATAGGCACACACTTACCTCACACCACATATACTCACTACATCCACACCACAGACCTACATACACATACCACATGCTCACATACACACACACTCCACAAACACACACTATTCCCCCCCAACACACACTCAACACAGTGCACATACCCACCATACACCACAGACTGAGCATTGGAGAGGTAACCTATATCATGAGGAGGAGATGGACAAGGAGAATGACACCATCAATAGAGAAATAAAGAGAAATAGAGAACAAATGAGAGATGCGTGAGAGGAGAGGAAAAGAAGACTGGAGATATTGAGGGAAGAGTGAAGAAATCCAGAAGGCTGGAATTCTAAATCCAGCTTCATCACTTCCCAGCTGAAAAACTTGGGACAGTCACATAACTTCTCTGAGTCTCATTTTCCTATATGTAAAATTGACATCATTTATTTAATTAATATTCATTAAATGTCACCTTCTAGGTGCCTGAGATACATCAACGAACAGAGTAGTTGAAAAAAATCTGCCTTCTTATGCATGGAGATGATAAAATAAGTATCACAAGCAAAGGATTTAGTGTATTAGTAGATAAATGCTATAGCGTGTTAGTCTGGTCTTCTGAGAAGCAAATGCCAAAATCAGGACTGGACATGTGAGGAGTTCCTTAGAGGAAATGCCTGTGTGAGGGAAAATAGGGGGGCTGCCAGAGAAGGCTTGGTGGAGCCCTGGGGCCTCTTGCAAGTCTGCCCCTGGGTAGGGAGAGAGGTTGTTGGAAGCATCTTGGTTTGCCAAAGGTCATCGGAGAGTCCTCAAGCCAAAGCTGGACTTCAGGAGTCCCATTGTCTCCTTGTGGTCCTGGGTCACTGGCCGGGAACCACCAGTGGAAGGTCTCAGCGCTAATGCAGTGATGAACTTGGAGGCAGGCCCTTGGCTGTGCTGCCTGGAGTGGCTGGTCTGCAGGGGGTATGCTCAAGGCTGCTGCATGGGGGAGCAAAAGAAACCGTGAAGGAATGGAGCTAAGAAAGATGAGGCTAAGAAAGATGAGGAGCGCTCAGAGGTGGACAGATTACAGTTTTCACAGGGCGGTGGGACAGGCCTCCCTGAGAAGGTGATGTTTGAGCAAAAATTTGGTGGGGGGGGGCTGAGGGAGAGGGACATTCAGAGGGCACCACCATCTCTAAGTGGATATCATCATGCTGTTGGTCACACATTGGAAAGCACTTTGTAAACAGAATAGACTCAGCTGACAGCAAACAAACAACAAGGCTGTTTGCCCTGGCATCTTGGACTGATATGTCCCTTGAGAAGGGATGCTGGCCTCTCTCCCAGGTCATGCTGGACCCCTCTGTGGGGGAGGAGCAGCCTGGAGGACCACAGTCCCGCTGGGAAAACAGGGTATTCTGTCTTCAGGACATGCCACTCCCAGGAATCCAGAACTCTTGGAAGGACCAAAACAAATAGCCCCCAAGATCCGTAGAGGATGGAGTCTTATTTTTGGTCTAACAATGGGAAATAAAACAAAATCTGCTTTTTTTCAGACAACTAGATGAATATGTTATTATCCTTGACAACTGCAAGTTCACATAACCACTGATAAGATACCATTTTTGTCTCGGTGGCATCCTGGCAGACAGAGTATCATTATTAGTAAGTCCCAGGGCAAGAAGGAAGGGGCTGGAGGTCACTACGTACCTGTTCTATGCCAGGATCTGTTCTGGATACAATAATTTGTTTGATTTTCATGAGTCCCTGAGGGTTCAGTCCACTGTATAAAAATAGGAAACTGAGGCCCCCAGGAATCCAGTTAGTAAGTGGTGGAGTGGCGACTAAAATTCAAGTCTGTGTGTTTCCTAAGATCATGTTCTTTTCCAGCTCCTTATTACACAGCATTCCATAATGGTCCATCATATTTAGTCATTTCTCCTTACATCTCTAGTATCGAGTTGTATTTTGGAGATCTGGAGGGGACTTGTCTGAAGGCCTGTCTCCCCTACCGCCTCATCTCTTGTCCATATACTGCATGGCCCTAAGAGAACAGGTGGGCCATAGTGGTTTCTGCTTGGCCCACAGCATGTATAAGGGGCTCTGCTATAAGAGGCTCTTAAGTTGGCAATAGATGGCCGAGTCCCACTCAGCCATCTGTCTGTACCTTCCTGTGGAGAGAAGGACATTCTTTGGTATTCTTTGGAGCTAAGATTCTGAAATAGGACTCTATCAGAATTATCTAGGGGGAGTGGTTAAAATCCAGATTCCTAGGTCCTGCCTTTGGAAATTCTAATTTGGTTCAAAGTACTTAAGAATCTGCATTTTAATAAGCACTATTACTCAGCAAGAACACACAGCAAGAATAGGCAAGCATTAGGTTGGGTCCATTTGGTGGCCTTCCTAGGGGGAAATGGGTACTGTTTGTCCTCTTGTCCTCCAGAAATTGGCCAAGGAGCAGGTGGCTCTTTTGGTCCCTGGAAAATGCCCAGTGACCCCTCCCTAGCTCTAGCCATAGACAAGCACCTGGATCAGAGCAGAAGGGCATTTGGAGATCTGGAGGGGACTCGCATACTTCCTTTATGTGGTCAATCTTCCTCAGCCTGCTCAGAAAGGTCCCTGAAATCCCTCAGAGAAAGGTAGGCCAACTTGCCCAGAATTTCCTGTTCTGGAGATGTACTCTGTTAGGTGGTAGAAACTGAAGAGATTTTTTTTTTCATCCCATTATCCCTGTTGGCATCTGGACAATTGGAGCTTGAGAATGGAAGTGATGTGTGTATGGCCCTCATGCCCAGGGTCCAGCAGGCTAAGTCTCTCTGAAGATGTGCAGCGGGTCATGGTGGGCCTGTTCAGTGAAGAACTGTGTGAATTTCCACCCCCAGTTCCTAAATCCTCAACGCACAGCTTGGGTAGTACCCACTGATCCATCATAAGAAAAAGCTAGTCCCACCCCTTCACTCTATACCCTCTACTTACTGCTGTTTCCGTCCTGCCCTCCTTCAGTTAATGGATCAGAACTCACACAAGTTTATTGTTTTTGAAAGTTTGGTGGCATAGGGGGTGATTTTAGATGGCAGCCAATATTTCATTGTAATACTTAACATATAACTATTAAACTTACTCAAGGACAGTCTCTGTGGGCTCTGAATGCGTTAACTTTTTCAATTTTCAAAACTATCTCATGAGGTAGGTACTCACATTGTCTCCAATTGTAATGAGGAAACCAGGGCTCAGGGAGGTTAGACTTTCCCCAGACTGTGGAGCTGGTGCATGATGGAACCGGGTTCCCACTCCAGGCTCTCTGAGTCCAGAGTCTGTACACTTATCTCCTATGCAATGCTCCTGTTCTATTTGCACTTGAAAACAATAAAAACCATGTCAATGCCAGTTGGGAGATATGGACTCCAATCCCAACATGCTGTTGGATTTTAGATAAGAGAAATTAATTAGATAAGGAAATTTTCTAAAAGAAGAGAAGCTCGGAAAAAAAAAATGTAAAAAGCAGGTCCTGTATTTTCCAGAGGAGGAAACAGAGGCTGAGAGAGCCAAAATCCCTCCCCCATGTGCTGTTGCTGTTAGTGGCTGAACTGAAGCTGGAATTCATTTCTCCGATGCCAGTTCCATGTCCAGTGCTTTTCCTCTGAATGCTTATTTACATGGATTTAGAGGAAGTCAAACCTTTCATAATTTAAATTGTTTAAACTTTAAACAAATAGTTTAAGTTTGGAGCCAGGCGTACACCACTGTTTTTTTTTTTTTTTTTTTTTTTTTTAATAAGAAAATTTAAAATCAATTTCTTAAAGATGTTTGGCTAATGGCACAGTTTGGCATCTGATGGGAATCCATTTAAACCACCATGAAAATATCTAGTCCCATCACAGCTGATTTTTAAAGCAAGGCATTAAGTGTCATCTCTAAGTGTTACCAGGCTTTTCTTCTCCCACCCATCACCTCTCCTTCCTAAGGCTCTTCTTGCCAAAGAGGCCACTCCCATTTATCCCTGACTCTCTTCCCTCTCCAGCCCAGAGACACTAACACTCTGAAGGACAGGCTGCCCAGGACTGCCACTTACAGCTTCTTTTATTCTTTTTTTTATTTTTTATTTTTTTATTTTGTCTTTTTAGGACTGCCCTGGAGGCATGTGGAAATTCCCAGGCTAGGGGTCGAATCAGAGATACAGCTGCCAGCCGTTGCCACAGCCACAGGAATACAGGATCCAAGATGTGTCTGTGACCTACACCACAGATCACAGCCAGGCTAGATCCTTATGCCACTGAGCAAGGCCAGGGATCAAACCCATATCCTCGTGGATCCTAGTCAGATTCATTTCTGCTGTGCCACGATGGGAAATCCCACTTCTTTTATTCTTAAGTCATCTTCTTTCCCTCAAGACCTTCCATCTCAAATTCATATCCAATATTCCTATAGACTCATCCTTTGCCCTTAAAGGGCAGAGCTGAGATTAGTAATTCCTTAGTTACTTTATTTATTTTTTTGGTACTTTATCCTCTGGAATTGCTTTCTGAGCCATGATCTCCCTTCTCTTTGTTGAGCCTCAGTTTCTTCATCTGTAAAATGATGATTGTATTTGATGTTGACTAATAATCTATTATTAACCCAAAAGTGTTAGCGCTGAAAAACTGTTTCCCCTCTTGCCCCTCATTTGGTTTCCTCCTCCCCTGTCTCAGCTGTCACAAGCATGCAGTGCAATTTCCCTTTCTCCAGGAAGTCCTCCAGTAAAGCTTCTTTTTCAATGAGGATGAGAGGAGCTGTACATTATTATTTTTTCAAAATAATGACAGGAGAAGAAAAAGACCCCCCCAAACAAAAACAAAAACAAAAAACAAAGACAGAAGCAAATCAAAACAGGAAAATCCACCCTTGCAGGAGCTGGGGGGTGGGGTGGGTAAAGGTCAGCACCCCCCACATTCCGAGGAATCTTTAGCCCCCTGCTCTGTGGTTTTATATATTATGAGAAATTTTACAACAAATAAGTGAAGAAGAAAAGCTGGACGGTGCTGACAAGCTGGGCTCTGGCGGGAAGTTACTACTGCTCCACAAAGTCTCTGTCTAAAAATACCCGGCCAGGACCTTGCCCATTCCATAAACAGATGGACACCACGGTCCTGGCGGAGGGGCAGAGGCAGTGGGAGGAAATTGTATCTGACAATGATAACAATCTGGCATCTCCCAGAGCTTCACATCCTGGACTAGTCCAGCTGGCCGTCCAGATCCCCCGCTTGTGCAAATGAGGTGGCTGTAAATAGAATTCTCCTGGCTCCCACCATAGCCACTCCTCGTAGGGAGCCCACAAAACATCTCTCCTGCCTGATCCCCCAATGCCATTTGCAAAGAGGAGGCAGATGAGGTGCAGAAGCTGCTGATGGGGCTAAGGAGAGAAGCTGGGGCCCCTGCAGGACCCCATGGCTGCCCTCAGTCCAAGGTGTGGGTCTAAGCAGATGACATGGGTTGTGTGCTCACACATGTGACTTTCAGGAAGTCTTGCTTAACTTCTTTGGACTGAAACTTCCAGGTCTATAAAAAGGGAAGGACCCAATTCCAGAAACAGTGTGTTCAGTTCTGAGAGATACCCTTTAAGAGGGGATTTAACCAAGTAGTAGGGTCAACTGGGGAGGGGTCCAGAGATGTGAGTGCTCTATGGGGACCCATCTGAAGGACCCATCTGAAGAGGAGATGTGATTTGCTTTACATAGTTCCAGAGGGAAGACAGAGAATCAGGGGATGAAAGTAAAAATGTATGCCATAAAATCCTAAGCAAGAGTGTTTTCATTGTCAGAGTTGCCCAGATTGAGTGGGAACTTCCTCTCCCCTTGGGTACAGCAATAGAGATTCAGACCATCTTCAGGTGTGTAAGCACTGGATGGGAGCATGAGCCAGGTGACCTTGGCCTCTAAAGTTCCCTTCTGAACTCTTATTATGGGAACTTGTTTTCCTCCTTCATGTACTTTAACTCTAGGATGGTTGAGAAAATATGAAGGAACTCAGCATGATTAGGAGAGAAACATATTACTGAGAAGTCATTGAATACTGGTTTTAGGTAGATGAGAACTGAACCAACATGACTTACCAAGTGGTTATTTGGACACAGATAAGGTGATGAGGGTAGCGGTCCACTGTTGGGGTTTCAAAGATGTCACTTGCCTCTTTTGAGGGTTCTTCAAGCAAAGGATAATAGAGATGGGGTAGTGGTTGGAGACATGGGCTTCAGCGTAAGACTTTTTGGGCTCAAACCCTGCCCCATTCATGCAGCAGCTGTGCATTCTTAGGCAAGTTACCTAATTTCATGGTCCCTAGTCAGATTTGTTTCTCTGAGTTCTCATTTCTTCATCTAAAATAGAAGCCCTCATTTCTTCATAAAATTATTGTGATGATTAAAGGAGATAATTCATAACAGATTGTGCTGGATAATGTCTCTTTTCTCCTCCAGATTCTCTACCGACCCTTCTCCACTCTCTGTCTGGAGGCTAAGGACCATATTAATGAGTTCTCCTTTCTTCTGCTTTCCTATTGGCTTGGCTTATGGGGAGTCCCAGCAGAAGATGAGAGAGTGAGATAAAAGTGAGCTGGGGTATCTATTCCTCCAATTTTCTCTGAGGGCCCTGAGGGGTTAACTCTGACTCCAGACTGAAGGTTGCAACTTCTGTCAGATGGCCTTCTCCACACATTGTCTGTGGGGTCTGATAATCGCTAACTTGCTTTGACCCTTCAGTTCCGGAGGTAATAATTGTGCTCCCTGTCATTAGCTTTGGGGTATTGCTCCATGACTTGTTACTTCCTTACTCTCTACCCAGATCTTTGTCAATAGTCTTTTTGCATTTTTAAAAATTTTATTGACATATAGTTGATTTACAATGTTGTATTAATTCCTACTGTACAACAAAGAGATTCAGTTATACATATACACATATCCATGGGAACTCTACTCAATATTCTGTGATAATAGCTTATATGGGGAAAGAATCTGAAAAAGAATGAATATATCGATAGTCTTTTTATTAAACCCATCTCAAATGATCCCAATTTGTGCCTTTTGTTTCCCAATGGGATCTGGACTGATACACTGTGACTCCCACATAATAAAATAAACATTCCATCTATTCATTCAACAAATATTAACCAAGTGCCCAGTGTGTTCCAGGGACTGTTCTACTTACTGGAGGTTTGATGGAAAACAGAGATTCCTGTTCTCTTAGACTATTAATTCCAGTGGTGACTTTATGGATATCTATTGGGTGGCATGTACTGCTAAAAGTGCTTTATGTGCATTAACTCACATGGTCTTCACAACAATCTGTGGGGCAGGGATTATTATCATCTCTGTGTAAGAGATGAGAAAAATAAAGTTCAAAGAGATGAGAGGTAGTTAATCCCTGTGCTAGCAAATGATAGCCAAGATTCAAAGAATAAATGTCAAATAATTCGAATAGTAAATATCAGTTAGTAATATGATAATAGCAATGAGAGCTAACAGTTATTTAAACTTTGTAGTATTCACTCTATTCCCATTTATATGACTTAACTTGCCTAATTCTTATGGCTATCCTATAACGTTGATGTCATTATTATTCCTACTTGCAGAGAGAGACACTAGCACTTCCAATACCCTATTTAAAATTTGCAACCCCTCTATCCTGCCACTCAATCCCCTTGTCTTTTCTTTCCTTTCCCCCATATCATGTATCACCATCAAATATATATGCATTTTTTCTGATTATTTTTATTTATTGTCTGGCTCCTCCTTTTGGAATGAAGTCTATAAGGATGAGGATTTTATTTTCCTCGTTCACCTATGCCTTCTCAGGTTCTGGAGCAGCATCTGGAACATAGTGGACGCTTGATAACTATATGTTGAATGAATGAATGAAGCTCAGAGAGGTCATGTAACTCCTGTCCCCAAGTCTGGAGTGGAGCAGGATCCAGTGGATTTGAATCCCAAGCTGTTACTGCCCTTTGCCTAAGTTCTCTTTAAAAGGGACATGGCTAATTTGGAGGGAAGAGTGGAATTCAGAGACCTGAGTTCTGGCTCTTAGTCTGCCACTCTAATCCCTTATGTCAACCTGGGTATATCATTCCCTTCTCAAGGATTTCATTCCCCTCAACTTATGATAACAGAAGGAGACTTGGTGGTTTGTCATGTCCTTTTCAGCCCATCAAGTCTGATAAATGGTAACTTTCTAAGCCTGGAAAGGGGCCAGTATGTCCAGAGACAGAGAATGGGAACTAAGAAGAGACCTGCAATTTTCTTCTTTGTTTCTGACCCTAAAGTCTGAGAAACTTGATGAGGGAGGGATCTGCAAATGGTTTTGGCAGTGCCTGAGCATCCCCTGAGGGCACAGTTCCTTCCTCTGACTCACCTGCACAAAACACACTGGAACAACATGTAACTCTAGCAGAGAGAGTGGTGACCATTAGAGGTTGTTGTGTGTTTATGTTTGGGCTATTTAGCTTGGCAGGGTATTTTTTTGAGATATTGATTTGTGATATAATTTATTACCACTGAAGAAGTATCAAGAGAGATCAGAATTCTTTGCGACTCTGTTTTATCTTTTTAAAATTTTTCATTTTTTTTTTGAGCCACTCTTGCAGCATGTGGAAGTTCTTGGCCCAGGGATCGAACCCTCACCACAGTAGTGACCCAGGCCACTGCAGTGAAAATGCTGGATCCTTAACGTTCTGTGTCACAAGGGAATTCCTGACTCTGTTCCATCTTGCCTATAAGCACAAGCAGGGTTCTGAGTCAGGTGGAGAAATGAGATTTTGTTTCCTGAAGGAGCTGGTTGGTAAGGAGGGAGGAGGCTTAGAGAATGAGAAGACAAAGGAGTATGGAGCTGAGGGACAGCATTCCTGAAAGGGAAGAAGGGAACTGTATTAGCCAGAGTCCAACCTGGAAAATAGAAGACACTTTAAACACTTACACCAAAGAGAATCTAATAGGGGGGATTGGTTGGCAGGTGATGAAATTGCTGAGAAGCTAAAAGGAGATGGGATTAGCAAGAGCATGGAATAAGTAGTCATCCTAGGCTGGAAAGGGAAGGGAAGGAGAGCCTGACCATCAGATGATGGCCAAAGCCAGAGCTAGCCTGCATGGTGGGAGCTGGTCAGAGAGGGGATGCAGAGAGAGGAGAACTGGATTCTCCCTTCTGTCTTCTAAAAGCACAGTGCTTCCTACTGAGATAAGCTGTCTGGAAGCCAGTGAGCATAGGACCCTGGAAATAGCCTGCAAAGTTCAGCCTGTGTAGCCCAGTCAAACAAGGAATGGTGGGGAATGGAACTGAGGGCCAGTGGGCACAGGACTGGTCCAGAGATCCCATATGGGGTGAGCTTGCCTGCAGGATTGGAGAACTGTTCCCTATTTCAATGCAGGTGTTGAGAATTGAGGCTCTCCACTGAGCAGCATGAGGCACCAGGGTCTGAGCACTGAACTGAGGCTTGGGAACCTCAGGGAAAGACTCTTATGTCCCTGCTAGGCACACATGGATATGGCTTCCTGCCTTTGAATGAAGTGATTGGGCTTGGATTATGACCATTTTAGGAGGGACTTTAGATTTGTTGCTACACCTGGAAAGTTTATAGATTCTGTCCTGCTATTTGACAAAGTGCAAAGAAGACAATGGGGAGGAAAAGTGAGCGTCTTCAGACTTCATCCCAATGACCAGGGAGGGCTTCACTTCTGCCTTCTCACAATGAGGGGCATTGGTCACAAGTTTCCCTGAAGATTATCCTCAAGGGATGTCTCTGCGTTGTAAATTTATTCCTAATCCTCCCTACAGAGATGGACAACTCATATGGTCAGAGAATTTAAATTAAACTTAATTAGGAGTTCCCGTCGTGGCGCGGTGGTTAACGAATCCGACTAGGAACCCTGAGGTTGCGGGTTCGGACCCTGCCCTTGCTCAGTGGGTTAAGGATCTGGCGTTGCCATGAGCTGTGGTGTAGGTTGCAGACGCGGCTCGGATGCCGCGTTGCTGTGGCTCTGGTGTAGGCTGGTGGTTACGGCTCCGATTGGACCCCTAGCCTGGGAATCTCCACATGCCGCGGGAGCGGCCCAAGAAATAGCAAAAAGACAAAAAAAATAAAAATAAAAAATAAAAAAAAATAAATTAAACTTAATTAAAATCATTATTTTGTTGAATATTTATTATGTGCCAGGTAGTCTGGTAGACTCCCTAGTGGGCACAGGGTGAACAGTGGAAGTTTCACCGGAATTAGAAATCAGAGAACACCTAAGGACAGGCTTAGCTCTTCCTTGGCAAAGGAGTGGTTTTCTCCCTGACTGCACTGTACTGACCCAGAGTTGTTGCTTCATTGCCTCTTTGTAGTGGACCTAGAGACCTCTCCCCTACCCACAAAGTTTCACAGCGTTTCTCATCTTCCTGAGTTCTGTGGGAAAAACTAGGTTAGGTACATGGAGTGACTCACCAACAGAGAACCAGAAGGACATTTTCTTGAGGTTGTACTGTCTCCTTCAGGAAAAGGGAAACTATCTATTAGCAATGATTTAGATGCAGGGTAGAAGGAGAGGGATGCAGAAGAGGACCACCAGGGCCTCTTAGCCTCAGAAACTCTGGTCCATTGAGATCATGTGTTCACCATTCTCTTCCCGATCTGGCTCATCAGTTTCTAGACTGCTGCTTCTCATGTTGATTTATTTGGTGGCTGAATGGAGGAAAGAAGAAGAAGGCACTCCTTTCCTGTTCTCACACAGCTGTGCTCCATGGAGACCCATTTGTACTCAGTGGAGGGCAAAGTCTGCCAGAGTCCCTGTCCCCATCAGTATTTCCAGAAGCTTTTACATGGGAAGCTAGCCATGGTCCTAGAAGCCTGATGAAGCAGCAATGGCAGCAAGAGAAGAAAAAGACACAAGGAGGCAAGAAGATCTGAGTGGAGTGGGACATTGTCTTTTTTCTTCTGCCTGTTCTTTACCCATCACTTTCGTTCTATCCCCTGTGAAGATATTTCCAGAGACCTGAAAGGTTAGCACCTACCTGTGGAAAAGAAGGTGATATACATAGTGGTCAAATGAATCTCTGGGTGCAGGGCTGTGCCAAGGACTTGGTGGGAAGGACTGTCATTGTCTGAGCTAGGTAGCATGATGGCAGTAAGTTAGGATAAGAAAGGGTTTGCCAAAGACTGTTGGATTTTACATCTCTTTCTATAAGCTTCTCAAACATATCGGCTCCCAGACCTCATTTGGCTTTACATTCAACCCTTCTTTTGACTGTTCACTTAAGCTGTGGTAGAACAAGGATGTAAAGCATCTCACAATACACTTAATTGCTAATGCTGGTTTCTTATCCCACCTCTACCACCTACTTACTACTTGAGTGACTTTGGGTAACTTAAACTCAGTTTTATTACTTGTAAGATATAGTTACCAAAAGTACCTACCAAACATGATTTTCATGAGGAATAGTAAGAAAAAAATATGCAGAGTGCCCAACATCCCAATGCAGTAGTTACCTAGTAAAATTATATCTGGTAGCAGTCATGTTCCCAGAAATAAAAATGTGGTTTCTTAGGTTGGGCCCTACTGGAAGCTGACCCATAGACCAGGTTTTGAATGCAAGTAGTTTTTTGGGAGGTGATACTTGGGAGCACTGATAGGGTGTGGAGAAGTGAGATAGGGAAGGGAAGGAAGCCGATAAAGAGTGTGTTCATGAAAAAGTCATCACTATGGGGACCTCTGGGCATGGTGTAGGACATATTTTAAAGTTCACTTTGAAGGTCTAAGAAGCTGGGCTATTCACTTATTAACAAAGTGCCATTTATCATTTGTAGAAGACTGCTCTTAGGGGTGTGAACTGTCGTGCAGGCCAAGCATAACCTTATGGCAGAAAGAGCATGTAGAGCTTGCAGCAAGAAGATAACAGTGGGAATGGTGTGTGCCTAGTGTATGTGAGCAGAACACTGGCAGCATCTGCTACAGATGGGATGCTCAAAAAGGCCAGCCCGAAGGAGTTTAATGAACCTATGCTATGGATAGGTTAAGGGACCCAAAGAGGAATGCTTAAGCTACAGTATAAGAAGTGGCTAGTCCATAAACTACAGGCATACCTCAGAGATATAGATTCCATTCCAGACCACCATAATAAAGCAAATATCACAATAAATAGAGTTACATGAATCTTTGGCTTCTCAACACATATGCAGTTATGTTTACTCTACACTGTAGTCTATTAAGTGTGCAGTAGTACTATGCAAACAAATAATGTTCATACTTTAATTAAAAATACTTTATGTTAAATATCAATTGAGTCCTCAGTGAGTTGTAATCTTTTTGCTGGTGTGGTGGGGTCTTGCCTTGATGTTGATGGCTGCTGACTGATCAGATTGGTGGTGCTGAAATTTGGGGTGGCTGTGGCAATTTCTTAAAATAAGGCAGTAATGAAGTTTGCTACATCCACTGATTCTTACTTTCATGAACAATTTCTTTGTGGCATGGAATACTGTTAGATAGCCTTTTATCCACAGTAGAAATTTCAAAATTAGAGTTAATCCTTGTAAATCCTACTGCTGCTTTTTAAACTAAGTTTATGTAATATTCTACCTACTTTGCTGTCTTGTCAACAATCTCCATAGCATCTTTTTCAGGAGTAGATTCCATCCTAAGAAACTGCTTTCTTTGCTCATCCATAGGAAGCAAATCCTCATCTGTGAAAATTTTATCATGAGATTGTAGAAATTTAGTCATAGATTCAGTCTTTATTTCTTTAAAAAAATTTTTTTAAAAGTTTTATTGAATTATAGTTGGTTTATAATGTTGGGATCAGGCCCCATTTCTAATTCTAGTTTTCTTACTATTTCCACCACATCTGCAGTTACTTCCTCCACTGAAATCTTGAACTTCTAAAGGTCTTCCCTGAGGGTTGGAATCAACTTCTTCCAAACTTCTGTTAATATTGACATTTTGGCCCCTTCTCATGAATCATGAATCCAATGGCATTTAGAATGGTGAATCCTTCCCAGAAGGTTTCAATTTACTTTGCCCAGATCCATCAGAGGAATCACTATCTATGACAGCAATACCCTTATAAAATGTCTTAAAAAATAAGACTTGAGAATTCAGATCACTCTTTGATCCATGCAAAAAGGATATTATGTTAGCAGGCATGAACAACACATTAATCTCCTTGCATATATCCCTGTCAAAGCTCTTGGGTGACCAGGTGGATTGTCAATGAGCGGTAATATTTTGAAAGGAGTCTTTTTTTTTTTTTCCTGAGCAATCGATCTCAACAGAGGGCTTAAAATATCAAGTAAACCATGATGTAAACAGATGTGCTGTCACCCAGGTTTTGTTTGTCCATTTATAGAGCACAGGCAGAGTAGATTTAGTGTAAGTCTTAAGGGCCCTAGAATTTTTGGAATGGTAAATGACCATTGACTTCAATGTCCAGTCCTCAGCTGCAATAGCCCTTAACAAGAGAGTAGCCTGTCCTTTGAAAGTTTGAAGCCAGGCAATGATTTCTTCTGTCTAGCTATGAAAGTAAATGGCATCTTCTTCCAATAATGTAAGACTGTTTCATCTACAGTGAAATCTGTTTTTCAGTGTAGCCACCATGATTAAGTACCTGAGCTAGATCTTCTGGTTAATTTGCTGCAGCTTCTATATCAGCATTTGCTGCTTCACCTTATACTTTGATCTTAGGCAATGGCTTCTTTCCTTAAACCTCATGAACCAACCTCTGCTAATTTCATATTTTTCTTCTGCAGCTTCTTCTCTCAGCCTTTACAGTATTGAAGAGAGTTAGAAACTTGCTCTGGATTAAGCTTTGGCTTAAGTGGATGTTGTGACTGGTTTGATCTTCTATCCAAACCACTAAAGTTTTCTCTATATCAGCAATAAAGCTGTTTCAGTTTCTTATTATTTGTGTGTTCACTGGAGTAGCACTTTTAATTTCCTTCAGGAGCTTTTCCTTTGCATTTATAACTTGGCTAACTCTTTGGTGTGAGAGGCCTAGCTTTTGGTCTTTCTTAGTTTTTGATTTGCCTTCATCACTAAGCTTAATGATTTTTTTTTTGGTCTTTTTAGGGCCACACCCATGGCATATGGAGGTTACCAGGCTAGGGGTCGAACTGGGGCTGTAGCCACCATCCTACACCACAGCCACAGCAACACAGGATCCAAGCCACGTCTGTGAACTACACTAAAGCTCATGGCAATGCTGGATCCTTAACCCACTGAGCGAGGTCAGGGATTGAACCCATATCCTCATGGATGCTAGTCAGGTTTGTTAACCACTGACTCATGATGAGAACTCCCTAAGCTTAATCATTTTTTATTTAAAGTGAGAGATGTGCAACTCTTCCTTTTACTTTAACACTTAGAGGCTATGGTAGGGTTATTAATAGGCCAAATTTCAATATTGTCTGTCCTAGGCAATTGGGAGGGAGAGAAATGGGAGAATGCTGGTAGGTGGAGCAATCAGGACATACATAGCATTTATCAGTTAAGTCTGCCATATTATATTGGTGCAGTCATGTAATTATAATTGCAAACAATTACAATAGTTATATTAAAGATCACTGATCACTATAACAAATATAATAATAAAGAAAAAGTTTGAAATATTAGAAGAATTACAAAAATGTTACACAAAGACACTGTTGTGAGCAAATGCTATTGAAAAAATGGCACTCCAAGACCTGCTTGAGGCAGGATTGCCACAAACCCTCAATTTGTAAAAACTGCAATTACCTGCTAAGAGCAAGAAAGTGAAGCACAATATAGTGAGGTGTGCCTGTACTGGGGAGAATATAATTTCTGGGACTCAATGAGATGGTGGCTATAGGAGAAGGCCTCCAAAGCATAGCTCTGTCCTCAGGTAGTGAAATGCAGCCACTGCCTACACCAGCCAGAATGGCCATCATCAAAAAATCTATAAACAATAAGTGCTGGAGAGGGTGTGGAGAAAAAGGAACCCTATTACACTGTTGGTGGGATTGTAAATTGGTGCAACCACTGTGGAAAACAGTATGGAGATGCCTCAGAAAACTGAAAATAGAACAACCATTTGATCCAGAAATCCCACTCCTGGGCATCTATCCAGAGAAAACCATGACTCGAAAAGACACATATACTCCAATGTTCATTGCAGCACTATTTGCAATAGCCAAGACATGGAAACAACCTAAATGTCCATCGACAGAGGAGTGGATCAAGAAGATGTGGTATATATACACAATGGAATATTACTCAGCCATTAAAAGGAACAATACACTGACATTTTTAGCAACATGGATGGACCTAGAAATTATCATGCTAAGTGAAATCAGCCATACAGTGAGACACCGACATCAAATGCTTTCACTGACATGTGGAATATGAAAAAAGGACAGAATGAACTTCTTTGAAGAACAGATACTGACTCACAGACTTTGAAAAATTTATGGTCTCCAAAGGAGACAGTTTGGGAGTGTGGGGGGATGCGCCGGGGTTGTGGGATGGAAATCCTATAAAATTGGATTGTGATGATCATTGTACAACTACAAATGTAATAAATTCATTGAGTAATTAAAAAAAAAAGAAAATAGGGGAGGAACTCCCAACTTTTGGATAGATATCTAAATTTGAACTTCCTGCCCTACAGTCTCCTAATGCCAACTCCCAATAATTGAACTCAAGGAAGCCAAAAGGGATGGGGTTCACCCATTCCTGACACATCATCCTCTAGAGCACAAAGAAGGTTGCAGGGGGAGACTGGACCCATGGGAGCAAGAAGAGAAGACCCAGGATAGGTCCTCTTTCTTCCCTCTTGCCTGGTTTTAGTAATCACGTCTTTACATCCATCTCCACAAAGAGACTAAGTCTGAGGAAGACATGGCTATGTCTCATTCTGTGATCTTCCTGTTTTTAGCCTAGTACTTTGCACATATTGGAAACCCCTAAATATTAGCCAATTGAGTGGAAGTATAGGGAGCTGAGGGCTGTTGGAGAGAAGTGAGTGACTTCTTCGTGGGTGGTGGTGGTCAATGCCTGAGTGAGGGAGTGTGGTTTGAAGTTGACCCAGGAGCACCAGTTCTGTCTGCCTCCAGTGAGGTCACCCAAGGAGTCATGAATATCATCACATGGGGGGTAGTTCTATTTGGGACTTGTTGCATCTGCATTACCATCAAAAGGACAACTTGCTCTTTGTCCTGTGGTCGGTGGGGCAATGGGGCCTCTGCGGGGCTCTCCTAAAAGAGAGCCAGGACTTCCCTCCCCCACATCATTATACCACTGCACATTCCAGCTGCGGCTCCTCTGCTTTTCCTGTGTTTAATTTCAGTCCACTTATTCCAGCTATTATTATCGTGGTGATGATTATTTATGGAGTGCTGACAGAGGGCTTGGCAACACGGCAGATAAAGAGATGCTGTGATACGTGCCTTCTAGCTATTGCAACTGCCACCACCTTCTCCTTTTGTTCTGGAAGATTCTGAAAGATTTCTCTTTCCCTTGTTCCGTCTTGGAGAGGCACTAACAGGGCAGTATTTCTCAAGGGGAAGAGCGTATGCCACTTCTAATTGAATCAGTTTGGAAGCTGTAAAATAGACGTTGGGGCCCTGCCACATATCTACTGAGTCAGAGTCTGAGTGTGCCTTGGGGCCCTGTAGTTTAACACGTTCCCCAGGAGGCTCTTGGGTCCAAGAAGAAACTCTGTTCTGGGAAACCCTCTAAGTAGAAAGGAAAAACAGTCAGTGTATAAACATGATATCTGCTCTCCTGGACTCGATAGATAAGTCACAGAAAGGAGCTAGGAAGAAAGGTTTTGTGAAGAAATACTGTCCACCTTTGTTTTAAAACACTGATAAATGGAATATAATATAAACTAGAAAGCTGTACTTGGTATTCCTTGGTTTTGGATTCCAAACCACTTAAAACAAAAGGGTGTATGTGAGAGAGGTCTTAGTACTAAAATCAGCACAGGGAACTGTATCTAGTCACTTGTGATAGAACATGATGGAGGATAATGTGAGAAAAAGAATATATACATTTATATTATATATATATATATGACTGGGTCACTTTGCTGTACAGTAGAAATTGACAGAACACTGTAAACCAACTATAATGGAAAAAATAAAAATCATACAAAATAAAATAAAATCTTTTAAGTAATCTTTATATAGCTGATAAGAGTAACCATAGTTTATTGAGTGCTATTTGCTGGACATTATTCTAAGTGCCTTCCATGTATAAAACTCATTTAATACTCTCTACGACCCCTAGTAGTCTGTACTAACTGTATCTCATATTAAAGACGAGAAAACTGAGGCATAGAGAGGTTAAGTAAATTGTTCAAGATAAGAAAGCAGGCAAATAGAGACAGATCAATGCTAGGCATTCTGCTCTCCTGAACATACTCTATGCTCACTTCTTTTTTTTTTTTTTTTTTTTTTTTTGGTCTTTTTGCCATTTCTTGGGCCGCTCCTGTGGCATATGGAGGTTCCCAGGCTAGGGGTCTAATCGGAGCTATAGCCCCCAGCCTACGCCAGAGCCACGGCAACACGGGATCCGAGCCGCGTCTGCAACCTACACCACAGCTCACGGCAACGCTGGATCGTTAACCCACTGAGCAAGGGCAGGGACCGAACCTGCAACCTCATGGTTCCTAGTCGGATTCGTTAAGCACTGCGCCACGACGGGAACTCCTATGCTCACTTCTAATGTGACAAAATAATACTGTGTTTTATAAAAAGTTTTGTACTGTTACATCCACTATTCATTGGAACTGCCCCTATGTGCTAGGCACTTTTATAGTTACTAGAGATATATGGAAACTTGTAGTCTGGAGTCAGAAGACATCCAACTGGATTATATCTATTTCTTTACATTGAAATGCAGATTTTGGGATTCTACACATTATGCTAAAGTTGCTTAGACAACTGGGGGAAGTGTCATCACAGAGGTGACATTGCAGCTGATTTTCTTTCTTTCTTTCTTTTTTTGCCAGGGTATATGGAGTCTCCCAGGCTAGGGGTCTAATTGGAGCTACAACTGCCGGCCTATGCCACAGCCACAGCAACGCCAGATCTGAGCCGCCACAGCAACACCAGATCCGAGCCACGTCTGCGACCTACACCACAGCTCACAGCAATGCCAGATCCCTAACCCACTGAGCAAGGGCAGGGACCAAACTTGCAACCTCATGTTTCCTAGTTGGATTTGTTTCCACTGGGCCATGACGGGAACTCCCATGCAGCTGATTCTTTTTTTTTTTTTGTCTTTTGTCTTTTTGTTGTTGTTGTTGTTGTTATTGTTGCTATTTCTTGGGCCGCTCCCTCGGCATATGGAGGTTCCCAGGATAGGGGTCCAATCGGAGCTGTAGCCACCGGCCTACGCCAGAGCCACAGCAACACAGGATCCGAGCCGCGTCTGCAACCTACACCACAGCTCACGGCAACGCCGGATCATTAACCCACTGAGCAAGGGCAGGGACCGAACCCGCAACCTCATGGTTCCTAGTCGGATTCGTTAACCACTGCGCCACGATGGGAACTCCTAATTCTTAAAAGCCATATAGGAGGGCTTTAGGCAGAGAAAAAGGAAGAAGTGAATTCCAGGGTGTGGAAACTACACATGCAGAGAAACAGAATAGGGAAAAGAATGGTATTTTCATGTAAAAGTATTTTACATGGAATGTAGCTGTCTGGTGTGTTGTAACAGAGGAACTGTGGTGTTTATGGGGAAGGAAGTAAAATTGGTAATGTGGGCTTGGGACACAATTGTGCCAATCTTGACAGCCAACAAAGGCATCTGAGCTTCTTCTGTAGGTTTTTGGGAACCACAGGCGGGATGATGGATAATAGTTGGAAAGAGTTGGGATTGGAGGATGAAGAGAAAGGAGTCCAAGAGACCAGCTTTAAATGGTGGGAAAACGCCTAGGTAAGAGTAATGAGGACCTGAACTTGTTATAGTAGAAGCAGGGATGGAGAAGAAATGAAATTGAAAGATATTTGGGAAGAAAGGTCAATAGACTGATTTGATACTAGGGATTGATGAAGAGGGAAAAATACAGGTTGAGTCCTGAGTTTCAGGCTTAGAAGACGGAAAAGATGGTAATGCTGACATAAACTGAGAATACAGGAGTGGGGGTAGTTTTAGGAGAAAAATAAAGGGTTTGGATTGTGTGATGTCACCTTCAAAGGGCCAAGAACATTGAGTAGGGAACATAGGAGGGAGATCAAGGATGGTGATACAGAAACAAGATTTACTTTTTATTATGGAAAATATGTTGCTATATGATGGTTCTATTTGAAATTCTTGTGGAGCCTCTCCTTACCCTCAACTGCAAAATTTCTTCTTAAAAAACAAAACCAAACACATTTGTACTTTACTAGCTGATAGAGAACATATTCACCAGGTAAAAACATCATTCAACTCAGATTTTTAGAAATGCAACATTATTTTATTTTTTTGAAATTGAACTCAACCATCATTTCGCTGTTCTCGAAACTTTCAACTCTGCTCCTCAAAGTAAATCAGCTACTACTTGTTTAATATTTAGTCTATTCCAGGTTAATCTTTTTGAGGCAGAACTTGTTTTTTCCTTTTACTTTTTTTTTTGTCTTTTCTTTGCTAGTGGCAGTTGAGCAGAAGCAAGCATTACTTAAATGTACTATTATGGTAGTACTGGGAAAGTATCTAGTGATGCCTAGGAAACTTGTTCGCTTATCTCCTAGTGCGGGGAAATAATTTTGAAATGCTAATGTATGTATGTTTTAACCTTTCTCCCTTTTCTAGTTTCAAAAAGGTAACTTTTGAGAAGTACATTATATCATAGATCACAGATTATAGAGACAGACAAGGGTTTAAACCCCAGTTTTCCCACTGCCCAGCATGTGACCTTGGGTCAACTTACTTAGCCTCTTTGTGCCTCACTTTCTTTGTTTATAAAATGGGATAACAATGGGACCTATTGAATTATTGAATAATGTTTTTGTGAGAATTAAATGAGCTAACATATATAACTTGCTTAGAACAGTGCTTAGCCCATAAAAGTACTATGTAAGTTTTACACTTTACTAATTTCTTTCCTTGGAGAATGGAATGTAGAAGCCAAAGACTCTCTCTGTCTTTTGAACATGCCTAAAGCCACTAGGAGATTTTCTTGGTGGGTGTGGGAAGGAAAAAGGATGAAAGCAGATGTTTTAGATAGTTGCAGGCAGAGTGTAGACATCCCTGGGGTGAGTTGGAAGGCTCCTGGTGGTGTCCTGGAGAGGAGGCTGGTCTTTGATGGGAATGGTGGCCTGTAGATGTAGGGAGCTAAACTCAAGGCACAGTGGATATTAAACATGAAGGGATTTTTCAGGGAGGCAAAAGGAACAACCTAGCAGGTACCAGGTGAATCCGTCAGAGGCCCTCTTCAATGTTGGCACAGTTCTGGGGAGAAAACTCTTATGAGAATGGAAGTTGATTTTTTTGCCCTTCCTGGTAGGGTATGGACTTGGAATGTTATATAAATGGATTAAAAAAAAATGGAAACTGAGACCACTTTTTTGGAGGATAGGTCTTTTCAGGGCTATAACCACAGCATATGAGAGTTCCCAGGTTAGGGGTAGAATCACAGCTGCAGCCTCCAGCCTGCACCACAGCCATGAAGGATATGAGCTGTGTCTGTGACCTACACTGCAGGTCAGAGCAACACCAGATCCTTAACCCACTGAGCAGAGCCAGGGATCGAACCAGCATCCTCATGGATACTAGTTGCGTTCTTAGCCTGCTGAGCCACAACAGGAACTCCTTTGGCCACTTCTTCCACCCATATGAGAATTGGTGGGCTTTTCAAACTCCATAACTGGTTGTAGGTAAGGATATAGAATGGAGAAGCAAACATTGCCTGGACAACTCTTACAGTTTTTAATGAAACTATAAGGGACAGAAAAATGCTTTCCCTTTTCTTCTTTGACCTCCCCTAGGAGAACTAGAAGCGGAGTGTCCTTGGTCTCTGAGTTTAACCAGGCCCTCCCCAGAGCAGCATCAAGCAGGAAGATTTAGCCCCATTCCCCCCCAATTCCCTCAGACCCCTCCCCGAGACTGACCGCCCTTCTGTGTTTCACTTCCTGTCCCGGTCTTAAATGCTCCCTCGTGCAGCTGTTCCACAGCTGGTGGCCCTCCGGTCACCTCCTGCCCCCCATCACTTCCCCGTTGAAGGGGGCTTGGGGAGAGTCGAAGGTGCTACATCAATGTAAGACATTTCCTCCCATATCCCCTCAGCTGTGCAGCTCAGCTGTGTGTCCTCTGGCACCTACAAAATCAAACACCTGCCTTCCAGATGCTCGCACCTACAGGCCGGCAAAGCTGACTGCTGCAAGTCCCTTAGCATGGAGACAGATATTTAGTGGAGGGTGATATTTAATGGAATTCTTGGCCTGAAAAAGACATGGAAGGGTCATCTTTTCTGTTTCTCTGCCTTTAAGAAGGATAAAGCGTAATCGAGTTCTCGATTAAGACATTTAATGGAAGAGTCCACAATGTCCCCTGGGCTCATTATCAGGGTTTTTCTTTATGACCAACCATATTTCTTTCTAATTTTAAGGGTGATAGACAGCATTTATATGTAGTAACGAGTCTTCCCTTTTTCCAAAGTAATGAGAGGAGAGGAAATGTGGCATGGAGTGAGTTACTGTCTTTGGAGTCACACAAACCTGTGTTCAAATCTAGGCTTAACCAAGTACTGACCATGACTTGAATTAACCCCTAAGTGTCAATTTTGTCCTCTGTAAAATTTGGAGGGTAATACCTGTCCAGATGCATTTTGAGGATTAAATGGATAATGTGTGCTCATACCTAGCATTCTTACTGGCTCAGAACAATCCTCAAGCAAGTCATGGTTTATTATAGTTGTTTTTATTACAGATAGTCTGTTTCTTTCTCTTTTTTCTTTTTTTTTTTTTTTTTTTTTGTCTTTTTGTCTTTTTGTCCTTTTAGGGCTGCACCCGGGACATATGGAGGTTCCCAGGCTAGGGGTCTAATCAGAGCTGTAGCCGCTGGCCTACGCCATAGCCACAGCAACACGGGATCCGAGCCTCGTCTGTGACCTATGCCACAACTCATGGCAATGCTGGATCCTTAACCCACTGAGCGAGGCAAGGGATGAACCCGCAACCTCGTGGTTCCTAGTTGTATTCGTTAACCACTGAGCCATGACGAGAACTTCAGACAGTCTGTTTCTTAATTTGCGCCCCCAAAATATGTCCATAATGAATTACCATCAGCCCATTTATGCTGAGTGCTTGCTGATCTAAGTGTTGTGCAAAACAAGGTAACACTCTAACACCTTTCCTTTAGTCTAAGATTTCTTAAGGTATGCTATGGCCCACCTATATAAGAATTACCTGTGGGAAGAATCCTATGCCCTAGCACACCTATTGATTCAGAATCTGTTAGCTAGGTCGGAGGATCAGCATCTTTTCAAGTACCCACATGATTCTTATCATCTTAAAGTTTGAGGGATACTTCTTAGTATGTCAGTAAGGTCTGATGGCTTGTTGGTCAAAGAAGGCACACTGCCTGGTGTTCCCTGATTCACAGAGCAGGAGCTTTGCCACGTGTCTCTGCTTCTCCCAAAAGCTGGCTGTCAGTGGTGCTACTTTTCTAGAATCACAAGGGCACAGAACGTTAATGTTTAAAATAGCCTCAAAGGTTCCATCATCCAGTATTTTATCAGATACAAGAATCCCTTTTATAGAAACCTAGAGTGTAGACTGCAGGTTCTCCAGAGGCATGGGGAAGGTGCGATAAAAGAGCAGGTACTCGGGAACAGGGAGGCAGGAAGCAAGGATTGGCCAAGCACTGGAAGAGCTGGCAGTATTTATGAGATGCTGGTTGTATGCAGATCCCAGCACTGGCTGTGGTGGGAAGGCACAGAGGAAGGAATAGATAGGGCTTTCAGTGTCTCCACTCTGCTCAGCATCTGGGCGGAAACTGAGAAATCTAGTCAATCATTCCAATGTTTCTAAATGACCAGATGGTGGATGTCAGGGTTTTGAGTTCAGGTCCCCTTGGAGGGCACAGTGGGGAGCAAGGAAAACAAATGGAAATAGACAGGAAGAAAAGGAGAAAAAAAAACCTCAACAAGATATAGGCTAGTGTTGGTTATTAAAGTAATGAAACCATTATGGAGTCCTACTGGGTGAAAAACTTTGGCTCTACAAAGAGTAATCAAACATGAATACTTCCCTCAAGGGGCAGCATAATGTGTGAGAAGAATGAAGACACTGACTGGAATAAGATTCAGATTGTGTCTCACCACTTAATAACTCTGGGAACCTGGGACATGCCTCAGTCTTACTGAACCTCAGATTTCTCAACTGTGAATAGTACAAATAATACCAACTTTCTGGTTGTGGTGAGGACTAAAATAATATATGAACAGGGTCTGGCACAGTGTCAGCACATAGAAAAACTCAACAATCGTTACAGTTCCCTCTGGAACGGAGAACATAACTCCTGTCCAGCCATTGAAGGGCAATGGCACCATTTGTATCCAGTTAAGGCTGGTTTTGCTCTTCCAAGGATAGGGTGGCCTTGACTCTTGAAGGCTGCAACCCAGGGGCATGATTGCCATGGTTTATTCAACTAATAAAAACTCACACAACCCACAAGTGACTGCATTGTTTGTTAGTTTCTTGAAGTTCTCCTTAGAGCTTATTTAGAGTCCTTATCAAATACTCTTGAGTCATGCCACGTGGAGGAAGACAAAGAAAAACTACCCATTCTTCTGAAGGACAAATTTGGATTAGGCAACTGTTTTGACTACTTGTCTTATTATTATTTATTATTATTTTTAATTAGACAAATACAGGAAGGATTAAAAAATAAATTTTTTCTCCATTTAAAAACTTTACAGAAAAAATATCCTGGTTTGGGGTAAGATGAAATAAGCACATGCCAGTTGGTGTCTCCCACTGAGTGCTAAGCCTGGACAAAGTGCATGGGGTAGCTACCTGATAACTTTGAAATGTAGATGGTCTTAGGTGAATCAGGAAAAGGTTAGAATTTGTATTACCACTGAACTGGTGGTAAGATAATCATTTTCACTCCTTATGGTATTTCCTTGGATTAAATCAGCCCCAAATCTGGAAGTGGGTAGTGGGATGTGGGCAGAGAGAGGTCCAGGAGAATTCCTCTAGTTCTGGCTTGTGTGGGAAAAAAAATGCCTAATATTCAGAAAGAGTGCAGAAATCTCTCATTTTTTGCCCTCCAGTTTTAGTTTTTTCTTTATTTTCTTTCATCTCAGCCCAAGTAATCACATGGTAGCAGCAGCAATGGGAGTCTGCAGGAACTGCAAACTCCAAGGAAACCCCTTAAACTAGTTTATGAACGTCTGACCTCCCTGAGCTTTGTGTGATGTGGACTCAAACCAAAGTGGCAAATACAGATTTTGAGAACTGCACTATGGGATATATCACTACCCAAGTTCCAGACTGGCAATTAGTGGTACACATGTGAGATAGATCCAAACGGCACTACACAGTCTTTGAAAAATGAACTGATATTGGAACCACAATGCTTATAAGGCTAATTAAAACTTGTGGCCTAAAACCAACTGAATCACTTGTTTGTTCAACATGAAAAAACCACATTCTTTGCAGGATTTAAATACAACCTGGAATCTCAGGGAATAATATTCAATATGTCCAGAATATAATTCAAAATTACTTGGCATACAAAGAACCAGAAAAAGCTCAACTTCTATGGGAAAAGAAAATCAACAGAAGTCAATGTCTTATTAATCCTGACAAAATTTAAAGCAGTTATTATAAAAGTGCTCCAATAAGTAAAGGAGAACACTCATGAATGAAAAGATTGAAATTTCAGCAAAGAAATAGAAGATGTAAAAAAAGAAAGAAAGAAGGAAAGTAGGAAAGAAAGAAAGAAGGAAAGAAAGAGAGAAAGAAAGAAAGAAAGATGGAAAATTGGGACAACTTGTTAACCCTAAAACAAAGATAAAACTTTCCCAGATGGGCTCAGTAACAGAATGGAGATGACAGAGGAGAGTCAGACCATGAAGACAGATTAATAGAAATTTTCTAATCAGAACAACAGAGAGAAAAAAATTTAAAAAAGATAATAGACCACAGGTACTTTTGGGACAATAGTAAAGGATCAGTTCATGTCATCAGGGCACTAGAAAGAAAGCAAAAAGAGTTTGAAGCTAAGAAACAACTGTCTTAAAACTTTCCAAATTTGGTGAGTAAAAAATCTGCAGATTCAACCAATTCAGTGAACATCAAATCAGATAAAGTCAAAGCAAGCTGCACACAGATATATCATAACTAAACTGTTGAAAACTAAAGACAGAAAATTCTTGAGAGCAGCCAGAGAGAATGATGCATTACCTGTAGGAGAATAATGATTCTAATAACTGGATTTCTCAGATTTCTCATCAGAAACTGTGGATCCAGGAGAAACTGGAATGACATTTTTCAAGTGCTGAAAGAAGAAAAAACTCCATCTGGAATTCTGTATCCAGTGAGAATGTTCTTCAGGAATGAAGGCAAAACAAAAAATTCTCTGATGAAGTAAATAGAAAAAATTTGTTACCAGAATTGTTGTAAAAGAATTTCTAGGAGTTCCCTCATGGTCAGTGGGTTAAGGATCTGGCATTGTCACTGCTGTGGCTCTGGTTATAACTGTGGTACAGTTTCGATCCCTGGTCCAGGAACTTCCACATGCTATGGGTGTGCAAAAGAAAAAAAAAAAGAATTGCTAAAAGAAGCCTGCAGACAAAAAGGAAATTATACCAGAAGGAAAACTGGAATATTAGGAGTGAAGGAAGGGTAACAGAAATTAAAAATATCTTGGCAAATTTAATAGACTACTCTTCTCTTATTGAGTTATTTAAAATATGTTTGGTGGTTAAAGACAAAAATACGTAACATTGATAGTGTTTTTAACAAATATAGATATAACATAAGACAACTACAATATTAAGCGGGTAGGGTAAGAGGCCCTATATAGAGGGTCAGGTTTCAGCATCCCACTTGAAGGTATAAAATATTTAATCAAATTAGACTAAAGAGGTTCATTACGTATATTGCAATTCCAAGAGCAACCACTAAAAATGTATAAAAAGAATTATAGTAAATGTACAATAGATGAAAATGGAATACTAAAAAGTGCTCATATTACCCTAAAGAGAATAGGAAAAGAGAAACAGAGGAACAAAAAACAGAGGGAACAAAGAGAAAATGAGGAATAAGGTAAATTTAAACCCAAACTTATTAATAACTACATTATAAAAAACTCCTTTCATGGAGTTCCCATTGTGGAGCAGCAGAAATGAATCCGACTGGTATCCTAGTATCCTTGAGTTTGATCCCTGGACTCACTCAGTGGGTTAGGAATCCTGAGTTGCTGTGGCTGTGGTGTAGGCCTGTGGCTGCATCTCTGATTTGACCCCTAGCCTGGCAACTTCCATATGCTGCAGATTTGGCCCTAAAAAGCAAAAAACCAAACCAAACCAGGAAACCCTCTTTTCAAATGTGTAGGTTAAAAGTGAAAGGATAGAAGATGATTTCTCAGACAAACACCACGTAGGGAGAGCTGCAAGGGCTACAGTAACATGAGACAAAGTAGATCCCACAGAAAAATAAATTGCCAGGGATAAAGAGGCACATTACACATCACATAATGAAAAAAGAATCAGTTCACAAAGAAGACATACCAATCCTAAGTGCTTTGTCTCTAACAACAGAGCTCCAAAATGCATGAAGTAACAAAATGACAGGGCAGAAAAGAGAAAAAAGACAATCCCACAGTAACAGCTGGAGACTTCATAAGCCCTCTTTCAGTAATTTTTTTTTTAACACACCCTTGGCATGTGGAAATTCCGTGGCCAGGGATTGAAATCTGAGCTGCAGCAGTGACCTACGCCATACCTGCAGCAATGCCTAACCCACTGGGCTAGGCTGGGATCAAACCTGAACCTCTTCAGTGACTTGGGACACTGCAGTTGGATTCTTAACCCACAGTACCACTGCAGGAATTCCCCTTTCAGTAATTGACAGAACAGGTAGACAGACAAGGATATAGAAGAACTGAACAACACCATCAACCAACTGGACATAATTGCCCTTTAAACCCACTCCATGTGTAACAGCAGAGTACACATTCTTTTCAAGAACACATGGAACATTCATTAAGATAGACCATATCCTGGGTCATAAAACAAATCTTAACAGATTTAAAAGAACTGAAATACAAATTATGTCCTCTGACCATAACGGAATTAATTAGATAACATAATGGAATTAATTAGACAGCAGAAAAATTTCCAAAACATCGGAGGAAAAGGGAAATCTTTGTGACTTTGGGTTAGTTGAAGATTTCTCAGATGCAACAGCAAAACATGGTCCATAGAAGGACAAAAGGATAAGTTAGATTTTTTTTTTTGTCTTTTCTAGGGCCACACCCGCGACATATGGAGGTTCCCAGGCTAGGGTCTAATCAGAGCTGTAGCCGCCGGCCTACACCCCAACCACAGCAACATGGGATCTGAGCCGCGTTTGCGACCTACACTACAGATCACAGCAACTCCAGATCCTTAACCCACTGAGCAAGGCCAGGGACCGATCCCACAATCTCATGGTTCCTAGTCAGATTTGTTAACCAATGCGCCATGACGGGAACTCAGAGATTTTCTCAAAATATAAAACTCCAACTCTTTTAAAGACACTATTAAAAGAATAAAAAGTCAAGCCACAGACCTGGAGAAAATATTTGTATATCACTTCTCTGATAAAGGACTTGTATACAATAACATATAAAGAATTCTCAAAACTGTAATAATAATAAAAATAAAAGTGGGCAACTTGGGCACTTCACCAAAAAAGATGAACAGATGGAAAATAAGCACGTGAAAATATGCTCAAGACTGTTACGTTAGGGAAATGCAAAACCATAATAAGATATCACTACTCCTATTAGAATGGCTAAAATTAGTAAAGATCAAGAACAATTATGGGTTCACCATGGTTATGGGTGGGGAGAATCAGGGAGGATGTAGGGGAATGTGGTCAGATCAGTATGAGCCCAAGATTCCAGGTCTTACAACCTCTAAGTAATTCCTTAATGTTTGCTAGAGGTAGGCCAGATTCCGGCCCATGAAATCTTACATTTCCCTCAGGACCTACAGAGCTTCATTTTGAAATGCTCCCTTTTTTCTCTTAGATACTCCCTAAACTCTTGTGAAAGAGGTTCAAGGTCCCAAGGCTCCTTATTCAGAAGATAAAGGGCTTGCTATAAGATGTTGCCTGAGTAACCCAAGAGAGGTTGGAGGTTTTCATAAAGAGGAAGCTGGATTATAAAAAGAAATAGTGTTTTGAGTTTTCTTCTCCCTTCTCTAAGGACAAAAACTTCGGCCACACCACATGGCCTCTTCCCCAGAGCTCTTACCCTTTCCTCCTTCTTTCCTTGCCTGGTCCCACCTAACCCTGATCTGCCTCATAAAGGCATCCATTCCTAGTTGGGCTGTATAGACCACTTGTGCACCTTGCTCCCAGTTCTGGAGGCTTATTTCTAGATTATAAAAGCAGGTGGCCATTGGAATTTTGGGATTATTTTCCTTTTACACCTCGATTTCTCTTAATGCTGTCTGTTATCTCTGAGTACACTCCCAAACAACTTTGAATGCTCAGTAATTATTTCCTAAGATGGTGTCTAGGGAGTCCAGGGAAAAAGCTGCCTGCAGAGTTCGCAGCCTGAAGTTATGGAGGAAAGAGTCAAGTAGTGTCTACGCAATGCATTTTTTCATTCAAGAAATGTTTATGGAGTACCTATCATGTTCCTGGTACTGTTTAAGCTTAGCAATGAACTGTAAAGGAGGTTCCATTCTGGCTGGAGAAAAGAGACAAAAAAACCAAGTCTATAACTACAGAGTATGTCAAGTGGTGAAGAGTGTTATGAAGACAATAAGAGCAGGGTAAGAGAGGCAGAGAGTGACAGGAGCAAGGGGATGCAGAGAGACCGTCATTTTCTAGGGGGTGGTCAGGAAGTGTTATTTCTGGTTAGTTGACTTTTTTTTTTAACTTTAGATTTTATTTTATTTTATTTTATTTATTTTTTTTATTTTCCCACTGTACAGCAAGGGGGTCAGGTTATCCTTACATGTATACATTGCAATTACAGTTTTTCCCCCACCCTTTCTTCTGTTGCAACATGAGTATCTAGACATAGTTCTCAATGCTATTCAGCAGGATCTCCTTGTAAATCTATTCTAGGTTGTGTCTGATAAGCCCAAGCTCCTGATCCCTCCCACTCCCTCCCCCTCCCATCAGGCAACCACAAGTCTCTTCTCCAAGTCCATGATTTTCTTTTCTGAGGAGATGTTCATTTGTGCTGGATATTAGATTCCAGTTATAAGTGATATCATATGGTATTTGTCTTTGTCTTTCTGGCTCATTTCACTCAGTATGAGATTCTCTAGCTCCATCCATGTTGCTGCAAATGGCATGATGTCATCCTTTTTTATGGCTGAGTAGTATTCCATTGTGTATATATACCACATCTTCCGAATCCAGTCATCTGTCGATGGACATTTGGGTTGTTTCCACGTCCTGGCTATTGTGAATAGTGCTGCAATGAACATGCGGGTGCATGTGTCTCTTTTAAGTAGAGCTTTGTCCGGATAGATGCCCAAAGTGGGATTGCAGGGTCATATGGAAGTTCTATGTATAGATTTCTAAGGTATCTCCAAACTGTTCTCCATAGTGGCTGTACCAGTTGACATTCCCACCAGCAGTGCAGGAGGGTTCCCTTTTCTCCACAGCCCCTCCAGCACTTGTTATTTGTGGATTTATTAATGATGGCCATTCTGACTGGTGTGAGGTGGTATCTCATGGTAGTTTTGATTTGCATTTCTCTTATAATCAGCGATGTTGAGCATTTTTTCATGTGTTTGTTGGCCATCTGTATATCTTCTTTGGAGAAATGTCTATTCAGGTCTTTTGCCCATTTTTCCATTGATTGATTGGTTTTTTTGCTGTTGAGTTGTATAAGTTGCTTATATATTCTAGAGATTAAGCCCTTGTCAGTTGCATCATTTGAAACTATTTTCTCCCATTCTGTAAGTTGTCTTTTTGTTTTCTTTTGGCATTTGAACAGAGACGTGAAGGAGGCAAGGAAGTGAGCTGAGCAGACATCCGTGAGATGAGTATTCCAGAGAAATGGAAAAAGAGGTGGAAGAACTCTGAGGCCAGGTCCTGCCTGAAGTATTTGAGTCACAGCAAGGAGCTGTGTGTGCCTGGAGCAGGCAGGAAACAAAATTTGTCTTAGACAGCTCAAATGCAGAGATTCTATTAACAGTGCCTCAGTAAGTGAGCACAGGATGTTAGAGGAAGGAACAAGGAAGGGTGAACCCCCAGAGAGGAGCATCTGTGGGAAACTTCTACCATCCCTAGGGTGAGGACAAGGCTTGGGGCCTGGTGTCCCTGGAGTCCTGTGGGAGATGGGTCAGGAAGGAGGGCTTCTCAGTGCGAGCTGTGTGGGGGTGGGGGGTGCAGTCAGACCCCAAGAACCAGGCTGAAGCAGGGAGGTGATAGGAATGAGCGTTCCTGATCTTTCTTCCTCCTGCTCTCTGATCACCTGATGCCTTCCACTGGCTGAACCCAACCACATGCCAACTGTAAATGTCATCTTCAAGGCCCAATCTCTGACAGCACAGAGCAGGGCAGGAGGGCAGAGAATGGCTCTGGCCTGTGGGGAAAGATGGTCTAGCATTGAGAACAATAGAAAGAATGGATACTTGGTCAAAGAGAAGCACCAAGTACCTTTCCACTCAGAGGCATTGAGTTAAACTGCTGCACCAGATCATGCAGCTAAATCAAATTTTCTTTGGTGCGTCTGTGAACAATACGGGCAGGTGGTCTCTGCAGGGAAGGCTAACTGGCCTGTTTTGTGGAGGTGAGGTTGACCATTTATATGGTCAATAGAGCTAGGTTCCTGTCCCAGTTGGCTATGTACACTGAGTTGTACATGAAGTTCTGGTATGCCATTTTTAAAATATGCCTCCAATTCTTATTTTCTCACTTAAGAATTAGACATCATTTTTCTTCTGCCCAGGTTGCCTTCCAGGACAAAGCTCTTTGAGAAGAATATCATTCAGTTCAGTTCACTTCAAGAGCTAGCTTGGAAAATTCCCATCTTGGCTCCGTGGTAACAAACCTGACTAGTATCCATGAGGATGTGGGTTTGATCCCTGGCCTTGCTCAGTGGGTTAAGGATCCAGCGTTGCTGTGAGTTGTGGTGTAGGTCATGGACGAGGTTCGGATCCCACATCTCTGCAGCTGTGGTGTAGGCTGGCAGCTACAGCTCCGAATAGACTCCTAGTCTGGGAATATTCATATGCAGCAAATACAGCCCTAAAAATCAAAGAAAAAAAAGAGATAGCTTGGGATTTATTCTGAAATTTAGACAAGCTTGATCATGAGAACAGGAGCTTTTAAAAAGAATCATGGGCAGTTCTGCTTCAAGCCAGAAGCACAAGAGGGATGCCTTGCAGAAGTCCCCACCCACCCAGAGAGCTAGTGGTCTCAATTCCCAACCCAGACCTTGCCTGACACTCCCTCCAAATACAACCTCTCCTCAAAAGGTAGTGCTGCGGATTAAGGAGAGACTTCCTTGGCAGCTGGCTCTGAGGCTGTCTGGAGAGTCACCATGCAGGTCTTAGAGATCCTCTGACTCAAGGACTTATCCTGGGAGTGCCAGTGTATCTTGAAGACATCAAGTGTTCCCCTCTTCCTCTTGGTTAGGTGCCCAGCAGGCTGGAGTAGTAGAAAGGGAATCCAAGTGGTCCATCAGATTTGCACTGCTTGGTTAACTGAAGCAATAGGAAAGGAGAGAAGATAGAAAAGGCCAAGATGGAATGGAGCACTCTCCAAGACATCTCCTACCCAAGAGAGCAAGCAAAGAGTTGCCTCCTGGTAAGGGAAAGTGGATTATGGAGGTCATGGATAGCTCATAGGGAGCTTTCTAGTCCTGTGTAAGAAGTTTGGCACTCAGCACAATAACAGATGGAGACAACTATCCCTCTTTTAATTTTTTAATTTTTTTGGCCACACCCACAGCATAAGGAAGTTCCCAGGTCAGGGATTGAATCCATGCCAGAGGCCCTAGCCATAGCAGTGACAATGCTGGATCCTTAACCTGCTGGGCCACTAGGGAACTCTTCCCTCTTTTAATTTTTAAACACTTAGAAAATTGAAAAAAATTGTTCTTGTTTAACCCCTTCAATGTTGATTCCACTTGTAAAACCTCTCTTTGCAACAACCCTATGGGAATGGTTTAGGATATACTAGAACAGAGCGTATATACTTAGATTTGTTGAGTTGGGCTAGTGTGTGTGTGATGAGTAATTTAATCTTGCAACTTACTACAAGAGGGGGCAGATGTACATGCAAATGAGAAGCTGTTGGTCCATCTATAAGAAATCCCTCATTTAGCCTTGAGTTTCTTAAATGATGGCTTAGAGCCCTTAAAATGAATTTTAGAGTGATCCAATGAAGAAAAATGAATGCTGAGTTTGTTTATTCTTGAACAAGAAATTTATCTTTAACTTTATCCAATAAAGTCTTTGAGTCGTCAGTGGAAATCTGTACATTTAATATTGCTTACCTGTAAAGTGGGCTCACTACTATACCACGTTGGGTGACTGTTAGGAATAAATGAGAAAATGGCAACAGAGTGTCCTCAATCAAAGTTTATAAAATAAGAGTATGTAAGAACCAGGTTCTGTGTCAGGACCTCTCTAGAAAGGAGGACATTGGAAAATATAAGGAAGGAAATTAGCAGGCTTCTTGGAATAAACATGCACTCAATTCTATTTTTTTTTTTCTTTTTCAAAACAGTGAATTAGAGGTCAAGGCCGAAGTGAAAGGGAATAAAAATGACCGGAAAGTCTGATGAAAGAAGATCTACTAGAAAAAATGAGGCTCCAAATTCATCACTGTTAGGGAGGAAGAGTGGCAAGGAAGTTAGTTGCGGCTTTTACAGCTTTCAAAAACAGTGTGACCAATAAAGAATTTTTATCTCAAATTTATATTTGCTTTATGCCTTTGTTTTTATGACTCTTCTCATGACCAGTTGCTGCTTGGATTTGCCAAATGTGATATAGTTATAAGGGATCTATACCTGTATTCATATTTCATTCCATGTTGGGAAGCTGCCAGTAACAAATGGGGCAGCTGATAAGAGTTCCCAAGGGGGGGGGGGTGTCTCTGTGTTTGTTTTATTTGCTAAAATTTTTATTGGAGTATAGCTGACTTACAATGTTGTGTTGATTTCAGGCATACAGAAAAATGATTCAGTTATACATATGTCCATCCCTTTTCAGATTCTTTTCCCATATAGGTCACTACAGAGTATTGAGTAGACTTCCCTGTGCTATACTATAGGTCCTTACCGCTCACCCATTCCATATCGAGTCGTGTCGATGTCAGTCCCCACCTCCTAATTTATCCCTTCCCTCAATGTTTCCCCTTTGGTAACTATAAGCTTGGTTTTGAAATCTGAGTCTGTTTTTGTTTTGTGAATAAGTTCTTTTGTGTCATTTTAAAAATTAGATTCCACCTACTAAGTAATCAGACGTCACTTAGTATGATAATTTTATTTATTTATTCATTCTGCCTCACCCGCCTATAACATATCGAAGTTCCCAAGCCAAGGATGGAACCCACACTACAAGTACAAGAGCCACAACAATGACAATGCCAGATCCTTAACCCACTGTGCCACAAGCAAACTCTAGTATGATAATTTTTAATTACAGTTTTAGTATTTTTAAATTCTTTAGAATTTTTAAAAAACATACACAGAAGTAGAAAGGGTGGTGCAAAGAGCCTAGCTCACATACCTAACTCCAACAATTATTGCTTCATGGCTATTCTGATTTCTTCTGTGTCACTTTGCCTTCTTCCTTGTATCATTTGAAGCAATTTCAGATAGGTCATTTCTGCTCTAAATATTTTATATGTATCTAAAAAAGATAAGGACTCTCAAAAGACTCTGAATACCATTATTACATAAAAAATGAAAATTAAGACCTTAATATCATCAACTATACAGCCAATGTTCAAATTTTCAACTGTTTTACAAAATCATTTTCCTTTTTTAATTAGGATCCCATTTAGGTTTACACACTGAAATTGGTTGCAGACAGATTTTTCTTCTAACATTTAAATTTGAAATCATTATACACTCACAAACATTTGCAAAAATAGTCAAGAGAAATATACCCATCACTCAGCTTCCCCAAAGGTGACATCATAAGTTAATTAGAGTACATGATCAAACTCAAGAAATTGATGTCAACACAATATCATGAACTAGGCAGCAGATTTTACCAGTTTTTGCATGCACACATTTTTCTTCTGTGTCTTTGTGTGTAATTCTATGACGTTTTATCCTATGTTTAGTGCATATTGTCAGAGAGAACTACCATTACCACAAAGGAATTCTCTCATGCTGATCACATCCCTTGAAAGTCACCCCCACCCTTGCCTTCCCTAACGTCTGGAAAACCACTGATTTTTTCCACATCTCTACACTTTTGGTTTTTTTGAAAATGTTCTATGAAAAATCATACACTGTGTAGCTTTTTGACTTCTTTGTATTTTTTTATTACCTTTTTATTTTTTTTCATGTGAGCAGATAATGTAGAGATAAGCATCTAAGAAAATAAAATGCCTACCTGCCAATTTTAAGCAAATAGGCATTTATTCATTCAACACATATTTGGTAAGGGTCTATAGGACATGTTTGTAACTCAGTGGTAGATAAACACGAACTGTTTTCTTGCAATTGTAATGTGCATTGTTTGGTATCGTCAAAAGAGTGCTTTCAGGTCATACAAACATTCATTCTTTCAGGAAGAAAGGTTTTGGCTTGGGTTCAGTCTGTGTTCCCTTCTCTTACCTCATCTGGGATTCCCCTAACTCCACCTAAGGATCAGTCCTATCCCACGCTTTAGAACTAGTTTTCACCTGAAGCAGAAATGATGTCAAAGATCTGGCTTAGTTCCCTGGGGTTTGGAAGACTATTCCTTGTTCTGCTCACTTGTTCACTTGGACTCTATGCCCTGATATTGATAATTGAGTCTCTGTATTGAGTCCAAGCCAGTACTCACTTTTTTTTTTTTTTCTCTTTAGGGCCGCACCTGTGCCATATGGAAGTTCCCAGGCTAGGGGTTGAATTGGAGCTGCAGCCGCCGGCCCAAGTCACAGCCACAGCAATGCCATACTGGAGCCGCATCTGCAACCTACACAATAGCTCATGGCAATGCCAGATCCTTAATCCACTGAGCAAGGCCAGTGATGGAACCCACATCCTCATGAACACTAGTCTGATTCATAACCCACTGAGCCACAGTGGGAACTCCCAAGCCAGCGCTCACTTTGTATGCCTTTTTTTTTTTTTGTCTTTTTGTCTTTTTTTTAGGGCCACACCAGCAGCATATGGAGGTTCCCAGGCTAGGTCTCTAATCAGAGCTGTAGCTGCCAGCCTATGCCACAGCCACAGCAACGAATGATCCGAGCCATGTCTGCGACCTACACCATAGCTCACGGCAATGCTGGATCCTTAAACCACTGAGCGAGGCCAGGGATAAAATCCTCAACCTCATGGTTCCTAGTCAGATTCATTTCCACTGTGCCATGATGGGAACTCCATATATATTCTTTTCAGATTCTTTTCCTTTATGGTTTATTACAAGATATTATATATAGTTCCCTGAGCTATACCGTAAGTCTTTGCTGTTTATCTGTTTTATATGTAGTGGTTTGTATCTGCTAATCTCAAACTCCTAATTTATGCCTCCTCTTTCCCCTTTGGTAACCATAAGTTTGTTTTGTATGTCTGTGAGTCTATTACTTTTTATACATAAATTCATTTGTATCATATATCAGTATCTATATTAAGCTAATATAGATATAGTATAGTATGATAATCTCTAGGTCCATCCATGTTGCTACAAATGGTATGATTTCATTTTTTATGGCTGAGTAATATTCCATTGCATATATACCACATTTTTTTAATCCATTCATCTGCCGATGGACATTTGGGTTGCTTTTATGTCTTGGCTATTTTAAATAGTGCTGCTATGAACACTGGAGTGCATGTATCTTTTCAGATTAGAGGTTTTTTTTTTCCTACATATATGCCCAGGAGTGGGAATGCTGGATCATATGATGACCCCATTTTTAGTTTTTTAAGGAACTTCCATACATTTCTCCACAGTCATACAGTCATTTCACCAATTTACATTCCCACGAACAGTGTAATTGGTTTCCTTTTTCTCTACACGCTCTCCAGTGTTTATTATTTGTAGACTTTTTGATGATGGCCATTCTGCCCAGGGTGAGGTGACACTTCATTGTAGTTTTGACTTGCATATCTCTAATAATTAACGATGTTGTATTCCATCACATTTATTTACTTATTCATTATTTATTTACTTATTCAGTTATTTATTTTGTATCAGAGTTCATAGATATTTATTTTATACTTAGAATTGTATAATCCAATACTGTGTAATTTATTTTATTGTTCCAATTGTTCCAGTTTCGGCCAATAGGTATTCTTTCAGTTGGCTCCAATGTCTTTTTTGACATACTCATATTGTTTTGCTTTTTTAGTACTCCCTTACTTTCTGGCGCTACAAGATGCTCCAAGCTCATCTTGTATTTTCCTTACCCCAGTCCCTGAAGCAGCCACTTCTCTAAGAGCCCTGGTTCTTTTTGTCATATAAAGGTATTAGAAATCAAGATCTGGGTGAGAGATGTGTCTGCCGCTACTAGAGTGTCATTGCTTCTAGGCCCTCTTAGTGGTTGTAGCAAGGAAATAAATACGTATATACTTGCCCATGTAGATATACATATCTATAATTACATATATGTATACGTGTGTGTGTGTATATATATATATCCATCAATATCTATACTAAGATAAACATGAGTTCACTGCTGATATCTCTGATTATTCCAGTACCAGTCGGTTCATTTTAGCTTTACCCCCCTCCTTATCTTTAACCTCTCATTTCAACAGTGAGAAACTTGGCTCCCACTAAATGATCCCCATCTATGGCAATTTCAAAATTGTTAATTCACACCACCATGAGAAACAACTTTACCAACCACAATATATAATAAAGTGCTGATGTAGTGATCTCATATATTTTAATGTCAGATGATTTTCTCCAAGAATTACTCCATCCAATGGCTCCTTCTTAAAGACAGTGTAAATGTACTTAATGCTACTGAATCATACAATTAAAAATGTTTAAAATGTTCAATTTTATATTATGTATATTTTATCACACTAAAAACATTGCTTCACTTTCCTCTACATAGCCTAATGAATTTATTTCCAAATCTGGGTGGTTATCAAAACCAAGGTCTTTGTAGTATGAATCAAGAATCTTCATTTTTAACAAGTTCCCCAAGTGATTGGCAGCTACTGTATTAATGGATTTTTTCTTTTAAGAAAAGATGCAAGTGGGAGATCCTGGGATCCAGGATTTCCAGCTGCATTACCAGCATCATGGCAGAGGCAAGGGCCCTCTGGGACCTACCAGCCATGCATTTGTCCCCTCTATATGATAAGGAGAGGTGTGGCCTTCTCCACAGGCTGGCCTGGGGACCTCAACAAAGTCTTGCTCTTTATCACCACCCCAGGTCTCCTGACTGGCCTGGATGCTCCAGCTTTGAACTGTCTGGTCATCTCCCACAAAGGTTGTGCTGAGCTATACAAAATTAAGAGCTCTGCCTCCCCAACCTTCATCATGATCTAAGCATGACAGAGTTGACGCATGAAAGAAAGCTTCTGGTTTCTCAGAGTAGGTTGACAATTTGATAACCAAGTGTCATTTCCCAGCCCATAATAACGCCTCCATTAAAACCTTTATTACACGTCCTAGTCTGTAGAGCAGACTTGCCTTGGACCAAGGACTGCTGAAAGATGTTCCACCGTGGGTCCCCAGCCCCTTCCCTGTGGTTGTCTTCTCTGACACCTTGGAGGGCAGTAGCCTGGCAGCAAGTGAGGCTTTTATTCCTGAGCTTGACCTGGCCCATATAATTAGATGCTCTGGCTAGAACCTAGCTCATGTCAGAGTCATCCAGGAGAGGGTGCAGTCACTAGGTACTGGAAAGCCTTGTGGTGAGAACTTATGTCCAAAAGGGGAAAAGCATATAGAGAACCAGTGAAACACCTGGGTTATTTTATTTTATTTTTTGCTTTTTAGGGCCACACCCATGGCATGTGGAAGTTCCCAAGCTAAGGGTCAAATCACAGCTACAACTTCTGGCCTGTGCCACAGCCACAGCAACACCAGATATGAGTTACTTCTGTGAGTTACACCAAGTTCACAGCAATGCTGGATCCTTAAGCCACTGAATGGGGCCAGGGATTGAAACTGCATCCTCATGGATACTAGTTGGGTTTGTTTCTGCTGAGCCACAATGGGAACTCTCTCATCTGGGTGATTTTAGATCCTTTCCAAATTGCTATCACTGGCACAATCCAAACCTGAAGTAAGGGAACTTCATTTTTGCCTGTATGAATTGATGAAATATCCTTCCTTTATATGCTACTTGGTGAATCTGAGTGTAGGACAGGTAAATAAAGGACTGTAATCTAAACAGCTGACACTTCATGGATGTGAGACTGTGTGAAGGCAACTGGTGACAAACCTGGGTGTTCTCACTGATCAGAGGTCAGAACAGCTACTGCAGGACACTTGGGAGAGGATGTGGGGTCAGAAGACAAGTTGGACATTCATTTGGCTCAAGGATCTTGGGAAAGTCACACATCCTCTTCAATTTTCTCTTTCTTTGAAGAAATGGAGTTCCTGGAGCTCCTGACATAGTGCAGCAGAAATGAATCCAACTAGGAACCATGAAGTTGCAGGTTCAATCCCTGGTCTCATTCAGTGGGTTAAGGATCTGGCGTGGCTGTGAGCTGTGGTGTAGGTCACAGACACAGCTCAGATCCCATGTTGCTGTGGCTGTGGTGTAGCCTGGCAGCTGCAGCTCTGTTTCGACCCCTAGCCTGAGAACTTCCATATGCCACGGGTGTGGCCCTGAAAAGCAAAGAAAAAAAAAAAAAAAGAAAGAAAAGAAAAGAAAAAAGAAAAAAGAAAAAAGAAATGGAGTTCCAAAGATTGATGCAAAAATTAAATAAGAAAATGGCTATGAAAATATTTTGTAAACTGTGACCCTTGAGGTCAATACGGTTAGGTGGACTGAATTAGACAGTATTTAACGTCAGTTCACTTTCTGTAATGTGTTCTGTTCTTGACTCTTTCTCCTGTGCAATTGCTCTGAGTAGTCTTCCTTATTCACTGCTGGTGGCACAAAACACTCCCATGCTCCTTCCCTTCCGCAATTTTTTTTTTTTTTTTGCCATTTCTTGGGTCTCTCCCCCGGCATTTGGAGGTTCCCAGGCTAGGGGTTGAATCAGAGCTGTAGCTGCCAACCTACACCACAGCTCACAGCAACGCCAGATCCTTAACCCACTGAGCAAGGCGAGGGATCGAACCCGTAACCTCATGGTTCTTAGTCATATTCGTTAACCACTGCGCCACAATGGCAACTCCCCTTCCGCAATCTTTAGAATGTTTTCTCTCTCTAGAGCTCTGCCCCCAACTTCATCTCCTTCTTAATTTCACCCTACAAGCAACTTCTCCCCACAATTGATTCACATGCCCCTCTGAAGAAGTCTTTTTACAAACTTCATTCAGATTTTCCTGCACCACTGCTCTACCCTCCCCAGAATGTCCTGCCCTCTTGGCTTACCCCAGAACAACTTGTTTCAAAGCCCATGTCCCTTTTGACCATTTCAGCCCTTCCTTTGTCTCTCCCCCCACCGGAAGTGTAGCCCTCACAGTATGCTCTTGTTTTCTATTGTTCACATGTCTTAGCACGTTTCTCCAGCAAAACTGTATAAGCCTAGCTGCCCAGCATAGTGTGAGATCTATAGCACTTGCTCGATTAAAAAAAAAAAAAAGCCCAAACCCTTTGATTGGGTTGCAATAGCTTTGCTAAAAGGATCTTCCAGATTTTTTTGGCACAAATTCCTTGTTCAATGTCACCTCTGTTTCTCAGTTCTGATTGGTAATTTCACACCATGACCTAGACAAGGGAAGTTCTTCAGGTAGGCACCCTAACTCCTTGCCTCTTCCAGCCCCTTAGCTCATCTCAGACATACTTGAGGGGAGTTGTCTCCCTCATCCTCTTTCTGCTTATTGGCCTTCTCTCTGCTGTGGGTTCAGATGTCTGTGAGTTGACTCTCCACATAGTCTCTAGTATTCAGGGTGGTAGAGAGAAGTCAGGACATGGTAGCTTGGGCATTGTAGAAAATTGTCCATGGTGTCTGAGCTGAAGGGCTTGGGAGACGTGGATTTGTGAGTCATTCATGTGGATTATCAGTATAATTATACATAGATGCAGTGTGTGACATCCTAGGAATCAGTGAAAAGAATATTTGAAATCCTGGAAATGAATGGGACATTCTACTGAAAAGTTTTGAACCAAGACCCATGCTTTCCCTCTTCTTTGAGATGTGACATCTGGAAATTTCCTCTACTTTATGCAGGAGAGTGAGTGAGTCCCAGAATCAGAATGATTATTTTCCAATCCTATCTCTGCCACAGCTGTGGGATTTGGGGATATTTTCTTAACTTTTGTTGTTGTTGTCTTTTTAGGACTGCACCCACAGCATATGGAAGTTCACAGGCTAGGGGCCGAATCAAAGCTGCAGCTGCCAGCCTATATCACAGCCACAGCAAATTTTCTTGACTTAGTTAAACCTCAGTTTCTTCTGATGGATGTTGTTTGTATTTATCTTAAGGGGTTAACTAAGCTTAACTATGTTAGTACACACAGGAAATGCTCAATAATTGTGAGCTATTATTACTCCTACTGAGTAACTGGGTCCATTTCTTACTTTACAAACAAGCTCATGATCTAACATGTATGTCCTTATCCCTTCCTCTGACTCAGACCATCCCTCAATTTTTCTTCTTCCCTCCATGGCCAAATTTTTGGAAGCATGTACCTCAATGTGTCTACTTTCTTATCCCCCAAATCCTTACTTTTGTAATAACTTGGCTTCCATTTTCATTATTCATGGAGGCTTCACATTTTAATGTATTTCATAATATTCCAGTCTCAGATTCAAAAGAAGACTTTGAATTCTCTTTTCTTTTATAGAATTTGGATTATTGAAGGCCCTCTCTTGACATTCTCCCCTTCCGTGTTATTCTTTGGCTGACATAATATCTTAATACCTTCTAGTTCTCCTCCTTTGAGTCTTCTTTGGTTCCTCTTACTTTGACCAAATTCCTTTAGTCAGCTCCGGGCATTTTCCAAGATGCTGTCTCCAGCCCTCGGCACTTCTTGACCCCTTGTCTGTCCATGAGCATTTCACAACAAGTGCTTGAAGTCAGAACACTGCACAGATAGGTCCTTGGTATCCATATCTGTGTAGCATCAACTGCATGTTGAACAGGAAACACAATATAGTTCATACAGGTGGTTCTGGACACAATTCCATTCAGTGAGGAGGAAATGGAAAATGGGTTTCTAGGGTTTCTCTTATACTAGACCCCAAATCACACAGCTACTACTTCTTTTGGTGCCCAGATGACCCCTCCACCTCTGTAAGAATCACTGGCCATGCAGGATTTATGGCACAACTGGATCTCAGTTTCAAATGTTCCAACCTCCTAAGGGACTTGCAGGGGATGTTTTGCCTCTGCTCAACATTGACCTTAAGTGCTTCCTTCCAAACCTAACCTCCATATAACTGCCATGGTTATAGATTCTTGACTTGCCTCTTGATGAATCATTTCTCCTGGGCTCCAGACCTTTATATGTAACGGTGCAGATTACACTTGTATCAGAATAATTTTATCTCTATCTTCCAGTTTTATGCCTTCTGCTCTCTTTATTGGCACATTCTGGAAAACCTTGAAACAATCTTTGATCTTTTCAATCACAAAGTTTCTTTGCTATTTAGGATGCTGGTGCTTTCTCTTTTGGACTCTGATAACAGCTTTCTAAGAAATCTCTTCCACTGTTCCATCTTGGCTTCTTATCTTGGCCAGAAATCTGTGTCTAAAAAGCGGGACAAATTCTATTGCTCCCTTGCTCAAAAACAGTTTTTAACTCTGCATTGATACCTACTGAAGTCCCAAACCACCAACATATTCCTTGAACAAAATGCCACATTGATGTTGCCAAAGCTTTTCCCATGATGTTCACTCATGAACGTTGAGTGCTCCTCTGAATATTAAAATCCTTCTCCGTGTCAGGACCCAATTCAAATGCTCTTCATCTGTAAAGCCTCCTTGGATCCTTTTGGTGCAGAATTAATGACTACCATATGGGATCCTATTGCATTTTGTTTGTGTTTTTGTGATGACACTTAGCTCAGTTTGGCCAGTGGACACTTTGTAAGAGTCTTTCTTCCCCACTAGGGGGAGGCTGGTGTCGATGTCTCAGTGCCTTCATCATCTTTGAGTCTGTCTTCTTTCTATCTCTCCTAAGCCAACTTAATGGTTTGGACATGGAGATTTTCCACAAATATTTGCTGTTGAAGGGAATTTATTTTGGGTGTTGTTGGACTAAAAGATTTTCAAATGGCAGGTGAGGTTCCTTTGAAAAAGAGCTTTGAGAGACTTGTCCTGTTTTAAAGTAGACCAGGCTTTGGCGAGAGGACACCCTGACTCCATGTGATTGTGGTGTGTGTGTCACTCCCACTGTACGTTCACATTTCCCTTTGGATTCAGTTACCCAGGTGTAACCAGATCCATAGCCCACACCCTCTGAACCCAAGCCACTAAGGGATTTGGATAAATACTGGTTGAGAGTCCACACAGAGAAGTTGTGTAAGATGTCCTGTGCCCCACAACAAACCATCCAGAGAGCTGAGGCAGTGCCAGGACCAGCTCCCTGCTCCCTGACGGCTAGGGAGGTATGGACTAGCTCTGCAATTCTTTCCAAGCTTATAACAAATGTTTTAGATCACAAATATTCCCTCCTATGATGGTAATTTTCTCTGCTCTGCCTTACCCCCTACTGTGCTTTTGGGGATACATAGCAGGTAAGAAGAACAAAACCTAAATTTTTAAGAAATCTGCTTGACACAAATGATTATTTTCTCAGATCTCCTCTTTTCTGCTTTTTATGGCTCTATTACTTCTCAGCACTTCCTTCTTCACCTTTCCTTCTGGCTCCTCTTCCTCTGCCCACCACTGAAACTTTGGTATTCCCAGAACTCCCTCATACTGCTCCTGGTCCACTTCCATAGCTTGGGTTTGCACCTCCCTGCTAAGGACTCCCATACCCATGATCCTAGTCCAGACCTAAGTCCTAGCTTCCCAGATCCACAAAACCCCTTCAGTCCTATCATTTCCTGAACCCCGTCTCCATGAAGGTGATCTGGGCCAAAGCATTCTTATTTCCATTTTATAGGTAAAAAAATGCTGAGACCCACACTCAAAGAGCAGGCTGGAAGTCCCATAGTGAGGTGGCCACCTGGCCAGACAGGCACCAGACTCCTTGCTCTGTGTACAGGGGTATGGGCTCGCAGACATAACACGGGACTTTCTCTCTCCAAGGGCCAGGCACGGAGCTCCTCTTCAGGTCCAGCTCAATGCACCTTGGAGTGGTTGTCCCCGTTAATGGGATATAAGGCTCCCCACACCAATTCCCTTCTCTTTTGTCCTCATAAAAGTTGGTTTCTCCTTGACCTTTCTCTTGCCATGTGGAATCTATTTGCTCATGAGAAATTAAGCTAGGGTGCCTCATTGGTTTTCCTGCTTTCTACTCCAAGATTTCCCAGTTGAGTTTGCAAGAAGGGAGTTGAAGGATCTGTACAGTTGTTTATGTTGTTGTTAGTTTTGTGGGTGTGTGTGTGTGTGTTTGAGAGAGGGAGAGAGAAAGAGAGAGAGAGAAAGAGAGAGAAAGAGAGAGAGAGTCTGTGAAAGGGCTGAGAGTTGCTTACTACGGCTACTTGGACCTTGGTCACTCTTAGGCTTTTCTAGACTTGGAAGCCAGAGGGGTAGAGGGTGGTCCCAGCTTCTGTGCATCTTAGGACTCACTCTAAAAGTCACCTGGTTCCCCAGTCCTGTCCTATATTCATTGCTTCTTCTGCTAATAGGTCTGGAAAGCTTGCTTTCTGAGTCAGCCTTCCCGAGGGGTAGAATTTCATCCTCCCATTTGTTTCCAGCTCCTACTGGGCCAAGTTTTGAAGTTCTGAATGGGGGGGCCCTCTCTGTCTTCTCCAGGCCTCTTCCCTGTTGCTCAGAGCCGTCAGGGAGCAGGGAGCTGGTCCTGGCACTGCCTCAGCTCTCTGGATGCTTTCATCCTTGGCCCGGGCTAACGGATGGCATCTTCCTGCATGAAGCTCAGCTGAACATCCCACTTGTCTCCTTCAGCTTCTTCTTTGCCCACCCTCCCGGGCCTGTGAGTACTGACACTGTGTGAGCCCTGCTTGCCTGACTGAGGAACCCAGAAGAGTGCAGAAGAAGTGGATGGTATGCAGGTGGCTCAAGTCCAGTTTCCTCAGTTTACAGGTGAAGAAATGGAGCCTCTGGCTGGTGAGAGCCTGCTCAGGGCCTCACAGGCAGTTAACTGGCAAAGAGGAACTTAGTCATTCTGACCCTGGCCTGGTGCTTTATTTATTTATTTTTTAATTTCAGGGGCACAAAGAGACAAGGATGAAATGATAGGAAGTAAATGTAAGAGAACCATGTGTGGGATGGAGCTTCTGGCACTTTGAGTCCTTTCACAGAAAATTGAAACCAGTGCTTCCCATCTAGAAGTTCCAAGACCTTTCATGGCTTGGGTCAGCAAGCATGACCTAACTAAGCTCCTGCAGTGGGCAGATCAAGCAGAAGTTACGTCCTCTACTCCAGGAGAGCTCGGGGTTTTGTAGAGAATAGAACCATAGAAATAAAGTGGCTGAAGCCTCTGAGCCAGCATTACCAATTAGCTGAGGAGCCAGTTGTCATTAAAATGTCCTCCTAAGGAGGTGAGGTAGCCTTTAGGGAACAAGCTCCCTTTGAAAATAATCTGGGTGTTCCTACTGTGGCTCAGCGATAGCAAACCCAATTAGTGTCCATGAGGATGAAGGTTTGATCCTTGGACTCACTCAGTGGGTTAAATATCCAGCATTGCCATGCACTGTGGTGTAAGTTGCAGATGCTGCTGGGATCTCATGTTGCTGCGGCTGTGGCATAGGCTGGCAGCTGCAGCTCCAATTTGATTCTTAGCCTGGGAACCTCTATATGCTATGGGTGTATCCCTTAAAAACGAACGAACGAAAGAAAGAAAGAAAGAAAGAAAGAAAGAAAGAAAGAAAGAAAGAAAAAGAAAATAATCTATCTGCCTATTGCTCATCAGCAGTGATGCTTAGCACCGCCTCTGATAAACCACCTCTCTGTCCAGTGGTGTGCTTTTTCAGGAAGCAGAACATTTGAGGGATAAAGCAAGACCTTAAAGAGAAGGGACAGATGCTTTGTGGGAAGAGGGCTCAGCCCCAAGGAAAAAGGAATGAACATGGGGTGAAGGGGGTGCCAGAGACAGGTGGTGCTGGTGCAACAGCTGTGAAGTGCTCTACACCACCTGAGGTATGGAGTCATGTCAGCCTGTTCAGGCTGCTAAAACAAGATACCTCAGGCTGGGTAGCTTCTCAACAACAGAAATTAATTGTTCCCAATTCTTTTTTTCTTTCTTTTTTTCTTTTTAGGGCTGCACACACGTCATATGGAAGTTCCTAGGCTAAGGGTCTAATTGAAGTGCAGCTGCCAGCCTACACCGCAGCCACAGCAACATGGGATCCGAGCCGTGTCTGTGATGTACACCACAGCTCACCGCAACACCAGATCCTTAGCCCACTGAGTGAGGCCAGGGTTGAACCTGCAACCTCAAAGTTCCTAGTCAAATTCATTTCTGCTGCGCCATGATAAAAACTCCAATTGTTCCCAATTCTAAAGCCTGGAAAGTCTGAAATCAGGGTATCAGCCTGGCTGGCTGAGGACCCTTTTCCAGATCACAAACTTCTCACTTATCTTCACCTGGCGGAAGAGGGGAGGGGGCTCTCTGGAGTCTTTTTTGTAAGGGCGCTTAACTCACTCATGCACTAAATCACCTCCTAAAGGCCCTACTTCCTAATACCCTCACTTTGGGCATTAGGTTGTCAACATATGAATTTTGGAGGTGACGCAAACATTCACACCATAGCCAATGGGAATTGCCTTTACTCTTGTAATCAATTTACTTTCATAATAAAATTCTTGTATGTCAAAGTCTGTGTCTAAGCCTCAGCTCTCAAGGTGGGTAAAAAAGTCCATTTTTGTGCCTCCCTTCACTTTTTTTAGGTTGTGTTTTCTTTTATGCCAGGAAATACTAAACAGGCCTCTGATCAGTGGTCTTTCAGGACTTAATCTTTTTTTTTTTTTGCTTTTTAGGGCCGCACCTGTGGCATATGGAAGTTCCCAAGCTAGGGGTCAAATCAGAGCTATAGCTGCTAGTCTACACCACAGCCATAGTAACGGAGGATTGGAGCCCCATCTGCAACCTATTCCACAGCTCATGGAAATGCCAGATTCTTAACCCACTGAGCGAGGCCAGGGATCAAACCTGCCTCCTCATGGATACTAGTCCGGCTTGTTAACGCTGAGCCACAATGGGAAATACCAGGACTTATTCTGAAGATGCCCACTGGATAGGCCTGCAGAGCTTACTTAAATTCAATTTTCCAGGTGCCAATTGGGTCATCAGACTTTGTCCCAGCTCCTAGAGTATCAATATCAGATGCTTGGTCTCTGGCCAACCATGTGGGAACCCTGGCAGAAATTTGTTTGGGGCGCAGCCTTTGAGGAAAGGCACAGCTTTCATGCTTTCCTGGAACTCGTTACTCCCTTATCCTCCCATTATGAGAACCCAATGGATTCTTCTGTCACTTGGCCACTGTCTTCTTCCCCTGGACAGCAGCCTCCATCTCCTTCTCTTGGGCCAACAGTCTGGAAATGTTTCAGTTGACTTAGAACATAACACTAACTACCCAAGTTCTTATACCAGTGAATTCCATTTTCCCCACTCAAGGTTCTAGAAAGCATTGGCTCAAAGGGACCTTGGCAGTTCTTTTAAAAATGTGGAGTGTCCTCTATAATATGACTCATCTTTGTGGCCACTGAGCTCCAGATGACTGTTTGGAATTTTTGCATTCATCAAATGAACTCCATTATTCTCACTGATGGACTTGGTACTGAGTAAATGTTAAAAATCTGAGCTTAAGTTAGTAGATGGGATCTTCTGTTTTAACTTTTTGGATTTTTCATAGAATTCTACTCAAATAAAATCCAACATGGGTTAGGGACTTGGTGTGTGCCTGTGGCTGTGGTATGGGCTGGCAGCTGCAGCTCTGATTTGACCCCTAGCCTGCGAACTTCCATATGCCTTGGGTACAGCCCTAAAAAGACAAAAAGGAAAAAAAAAAAAGAAATCCAAACATGTTTGGAGGCCACTAGAGAAGGTAGCTAGATAGCTTCCAGTTGGGCAGCTCATGGTTGTAAACAGCTGTCCATATGCTGACTCCACAGGCAACTGAGAGAACCCTGTCCCGTCTGAACACTGACCAGTCTTCCTTAAGCCTCTTCGTATCACAGGGAGGCAGAAAGAAAGGGATGATGAAGCCTGCAGTGGGGCTGCTCCTCTCCCAGGAATTCAAGGTCAGTGAGATAATGTCTGTGGACGAGCCTCTGCAGGGAAGCTCACTCTGCAGAGACAAGGGGCGTGCTTGTTATTCCTGAGCAGCCCGGGTAACTCAGCCTTTTCATCTTAATGGGCAGTTGATGCTGTGTCTAACTCCTTTCTCTCAGAGTTAAGAGTTTTCTTTAAAGAAATAATTAGCAGGTACTTTTAGACCTCTCCAGTGACTCATTCTTCTTTGAAATACTAACCTGAGGTTGTCTCCTTCAGAGAATAAAATAACGATGATAGCAATTTATTTCTTAGCTAGAGCCATGCCAATTAGCTCATGCCCTATGCCAGAACTTAAAAGAAGATCTTTAGTTTCTTTTAGCTCCAGAATGCCCTGAAAGGCCACTACCAGGGCTTTTCCTTCGAATGCACTTTGCTTAGGGTTTCTGTAATAGAGAAGGTGTCAGGTGACAGGGATCAGAGGTGGAGCCCCTGCAGGCAGAAGCTTGGAGGTCTAGTACATTTTGAACTTCAGCCCTTATTGCAGACAGGAGAAAATGGGTGTAGGTCTCAAGAGTTCAGAGGGTAGAAGTTTCTTTATCATGAAGTTTTACAGAATGTTTCATCTGTCTCTATGATGTCTCAAGGATGGTGTCTCAAGGCTCACAGCTGACTGAAGACTTGATGTTCTTTGTACTTGTAAATACAAAACCTTATTGATTTTTTAAAAGAGCTCATTCTTTTTTTTTTTTTCTCTTTACCAATTTTGATTCCCACTGCAGCTTCTGTGAGGTATGTGAGGCAAGGATCACCATCCAAGACTCAGAATGAGGGTAAGATGGGACATCAGCTGTGCCCAATTCTCCCATTTTACAACTAGGAAAATCAAGGTCCAGATGGAAGGCACGGTACCTTTGAAAGGTGATTAGGTGAGCTTTGGTGGCACTCAGACTAAACCCAAAGTCTTCTGACTTCTTTGCCTTTCCTACTTCATAGCTTCAGATAGCAAACTTTCAGTGCATTTATAGGAATGTAGGTCATGTTAGGGAGTTACAGAGCCTATGATCTTAGGAAATTATTTACATTTCAGATTAACTTAAATCCTACTGGGATTTGGGTCCTCAGTCTCTATTTCTGTCTTTGATGGGAATGAAGAGTGGTGGTCAGCAACTTTTCAGCTAGATGACAACCCAGGTGAGGTTGGGGGCATATTTATCACTGCAGTTCCTTTTCTCCAACCTTCCTCTTTCTCTTCAAATGTAGGGCAATACAGGAGTCTTGGGAGAGGTGAATCTTCAGTCTTTGGCAAATTTTCCCATGTCCAAAATTCTGGACTGTTTGGTGAGTTGGATGTTAGACCAAGTTGGTCAGTGTTTCAGCCAAGAGAACTGGGTGCTGATAAAGTGGGAGTGGAGTGTCAACCTTGAGGCTTGTAACCAAAGGTAACCTCATGTTACCTTAACATTTATCTAACAGTGTTACCTATCTAGGTTCTGGCCTGGGATGTACCAAGCTTGAGCAAGTTGCTTAAACTTGCTCATACAAAAAGATGCCTCAATTTTCTCAAATACGGGATGGAAATAAAAATAATACTTACCTCTGGGTCATTAGGAGGAACAGAAGAGATATTGCATGCACAGTGTAGTAAATAATCCATAACAGTACTTTTTATTGCTATTGTTTCTTGGCATTGCTACTGGTTTCTTAATCCCCTCTAAGGATTAGCCCATGATCCATCTAGTGGGGTAGATGGGTTGTGAATTGGGGTGGGGTCATGAAGGGGCTGTGATTCTATGCTCTGTGCCTTTCTTTCTCATGTCTGTTAACCAGCTTTCTAGGGCTTTTCCATGGTCCATTCATCTGTGCTGTCTTTTGTGAAGGACTGCCAGATTTATCTGCTCTCACTAGACAAGGACACCAGCCCAGACTCTCTCTCTTTAAGGCCAGGCCAGAAGCAATGCAATTGGAGGGGACAGCTCACCATCTTCCTCTTTTATAAATGAGAGCTCTCTTCTCTCACCCTAGGCTAAGTTATTCTGAGGCTATAAAAAGAGTCCTGTCCACTTCAAAGGACTTTTTATCAGCTCGTCCATACAGACCCTGTTCAACTCTTCTCATTTTCAAAGGCAGAACAAAACCCCTTGGCTGAACCCCAGTTAGGCTCTTGCCTTCCTTAAAATATCTTGAACTTCAATTAAACTGATCCTTCTTGGCTCCTTTAAGCAAATAGGTTGTCTCCACAAAGAGTTCCCTGACCCTCCCTCCCCTGTCCCTCCGCTTCACCTCCATCCCCCATCCCTGATAGACCATTCAATTCTGCAGGTGAGTTTGTGCAGAGTTGAGCAATGTGGCTTGGCTGAGACCTGATAACACTGGACCTTTTATTTTTTTTTAATTTAAAATTTTTTTGGTCTTTTTTAGGGCTACACTCTTGGGATATGGACGCTCCCAGGCTAGGAGTCGAATTCGACCTGCAGCTGCCAGCCTATACCATACCCACAGCAACGCTGGATCTGAGCCGAGTCTGTGACCTACAACACAGCTCATGGCAATGCCAGATCCTTAACTCACTGAGCAAGGCCAGGGATTGAACCTGTGTCCTCACAGATACTAGTCAGGTTCATTACCACTGAGCCATGCTGGGAACTCCCACCCGGACCTTTAAAATCTACTCTTATTTCAGAACATAGCCAACTCCAAACTACTTCTGCACATTTTGTAGGGGGGCAGTAAATTAAGCATTGACTTGGAAATTAGCAGCCTAGGTTTTTAGGTTTCATTCTGTCACAGATACCCAAGTCTAGGTTTTGTTTTCCAGTAAGTAAATTGGGGCCAGGGCGGGGGGGCAGAATATGTGTAACCATCCATGATGGTCTATTATTTTGTTTCAATTCCTTGTTTCTAACTCTGTCTCCCTAGTAGGGGGTGTCCCTTGAGGGCAGGGAAAAATTATCACTATACTTTTTTGGTTTTATTTTTTTGGCTATGTCCACAGAGTGCAGAAATCCCCAGGCTAGGGATCACACCTGCACCACAGCTGTAACCAGAGCCAAAGCAGTGACGATGCTGGATCCTTACCCACTGAACCATCAGGGAACTCCTTGGAAGATGTTCATTGAATGAAATACCTGAACTCTCTCCTGGTACACCTTCCATCCATCCATTTCTACCTGTCTGTGCCAGACATGGCCTCTGTGCCTCCACAGCTTCTCCCAGCCTCATGACTCCCAAACACTTAGCTGCCTGCCTCTTCCAGGGCAATAGTCCCAGGTGATCCTTCACAATTCCCCAGTGGGCAGCTGGTCAACTGAATGCTGAACTCCCTGGCTCTTCCCATCTACTCCAGGTTGGGTGTAGCACTGCACTTCAGGTTGAAGGATCTGGCTTCCCCAGTTATTTTTCAAGGGTTCGGATGATGCAACCCAGACGAGCAGGTGAGGTAATGCCCCGGTGGGTGAAACTTCTCTAATGGGACAGAGGAAATAGGAGGGTTTTTGCAGATAAATCTACTTTTTTCTTCTCTCTAAGGCTTTGTTTTGTTATTTCTGTACAATGCACACAGAGATGTCCAGTGTGATTGAATGACTCTTTGGGCTTCTCTGAAGCGTGTAAAACTGAGGTTGATAATTGCTATGTTCTAAATGCGTCCTCTCCCCCAATTTATACGTTGCCATCCTAATCCCTAAAAGTTGGACTTTGGGAGGTGCTTAAACCATGAGAGTGGAGCCCTCATGAATGGGATTAGTGCCCTATAAAGAGGCACCATAGAAAATCCTAACTCCTTCTTCCATGTGAGAATTCAGCTATGAACCAGCAAGAGGGCCCTCTTCAGAGGGTGGCCATACTGTCACCTTGAGCTTATACTTCCAGCTGCCAGTGTGAGAAATAAATTTCTGTTATTTATAAGCAACCCAACCTGTAGCGTTTTGTTATAGTAGCCCAGAAGGACTAAGACAATAATACATCACTTTTCCTTCTCATTCTTCCCTGTTTCATGTCTTTCTTTCCCTCACTTTTGCTGCTTTGGGATTATGCCTCCCAGTAAGCTATCAGCATCTAAGTATCTCAGATTTTATTTTCTGGAAGAACCCAAGTTAAGATGCCATCTGTCCAAATCAATCTACTCAGATGCTATTCATCCTTATGGGTTTATGTACCATTGGAACTAGAAAGGGCAATAGTATCCATTTACTCATCTTAATGGATATTGAAATGAGGTCTAGAGAAAGGAGGTAACTTGCTGAAAGTTAGTGGTTGGATTAGTATGAGAATCCGAAGTCCTTAATTTCTACCCCCAATAGAGGAATAGGTTCATGGAAAGGGAGGAACAAGCATTTTCTTCCTGCCTTGTGGCCAACGCTTCAGTAAATGAAAGCTCCCCACAGTGGTGAGAACAGCCGGGAGGAACTTTGTGTTCTTCGCTCATCCCTGGGCGGGATAGTTTGTCAATAATGTAGGGCGATGGAGGGAAAACTGGACACAAGATATTTTGTACAGGAAGGGCCCATCTGCTTTTGATCAGGAAAACAGAGACACCACCCTGAGATGGGAGCGAGAGTCTAAGAATCCGCCACACATAGGATCTTTGGGAGCAAAATGCAAAAGGAAACGGTATCTTCACTTTTCCATTTAGGCTTAACTGCTTTCCTGGTTAAAAGCAAGGGTTTAGCAAGACCTTTCAAAAGGCTGTTTAGAGCTAACAAATGAGCCTTTGTGCTTGGCACCCTCTGACCTTCCTCTGTTTCCCAGGGATGAGACTGACAATTGTCAGGATGAGAGTTTACCCATGTGGCCAATGTCTGTTTCTAGGAGAGGAGAAGCTAAGAGAACAAGGAGCTCACAGAAACACAGAATGGAAGGGTGCTTGGGATTCACCATCTTACTTTATGCAAATGAAGAAACCACAGACCTGACCAGGGTCAAGCAGCTGATTGGGGCAGATCTGGTTTCTGAAATAGCTTAATTTTCTAATGAGAAAAGTAATTTAGAAAAGAAACTTATGTTTTCCAGAAAACTGGATAGAGTATGTTCTCTCTCTTCCTTCTCCTCCAATCCCAGGACTGAAATGAAAGACATATTCTGGAGTTTCTGTTGTTGCTCAGCGATAATGAACCCCACTAGTATCCATGAGGATGCGGGTTTGATCCCTGGCTTTGCTCAGTGGGTTAAAGGATCAAGCTTCGGCATAGGTTGAAGATGCAGCTCAGATCAGGTGTTGCTGGAGCTGTGGCTTAGGCCAGCAGCTGCAGCTCCTATTCCACTCCTAGCCTGGGAAACTCCATATGCTGCAGGTGCAGCCCTATAAAGCAAAAAAGAAAGAAAGACACAAAGGCACATTCTGCTGTGTCTCCCTCACATATCCTTTTCATTCTCATGCTAATTGCTAAATTTTAGTGTGTTCTGTGGTCTTGACTGCCATGGCTGTACCTTCTTCTCCTTGTTCTTTCCTAAGCTGTGTTGGGCAAAGAGAATACTTTGTGGGGGAGCAATGGGATGTTATAGTGTTGTAGACAGTGGATCTGAATCAACAGACAAGGGCCACCTCAGTATCCTAGAGCTTGGGTGAGTCATGGAACTCTTCTGTGTCTCCGGCTTCTTATCTCTGAAGTGGGGATAAGAATATCTGATTCAGAAGTTCCCATTGTGGTTCAGCGGAAACGAATCTGACTAGCATCCATGAGAACACAGGATCGATCCCTGGCCTCGCTCGGTGGGTTAAGGATCGGGCGTTGTTGTGGCTGTGGAGAAGGCCAGTGGCTTCAGCTCTGATTCAACCCCTTGCCTGGGAACCTCTATTTGCCACAGGTGAGGCCCTAAAAAGACAAAAAAAAAAAAAAAAAAGAATATCTGATTCATAGGATGGTAGAGAAAAAGAGGTGAAGAGGTGAGATGATTGTATGTATGTCTAAAAGTATCAGTTAGGGACCTAAGAGAAACCAAACTAGAATAATTTGAGGAAATACATTCATTTTAGGATAATTTGAGGAGGGTTTACCAAAGAGAGGATTCTTTACAAAAGTATGGGCAGGGTTTAGAAAAATCACACAGAAAGCCATCCCAGTGTCACTACTGTGGAGGGGTGGGGGTGGGGAGGGCCTGCTACAGCACCAAGGTGAAGGGGTGAGGGAAGAGAGGAGTTGGCAGAACCTGGAAGGAGAAAATCAATGGTCTGTGAGAGGGCCTTGTATGGGACTGACCTTTCAGTGGAGGAGGCGTCCAACCCAAGGTGCCTTCTCAGAGCAGGAGCCAGGAAAACAAGCCTGCCTGACCCCACTCTTTTCCCTCCCTTTCATCTTCTGCCAAGTCTCCATTGGCTGAACCCAAGGGGGAGTTGGCGGGCATGGGAGCCTGCTAATGCGATCTACTCAGGTCCACCTCCTGGGGCAGAGAGCAGGGTGAAGAAAGGCAGAGATTGGTCTGAAAGGGCAATGGAAGACATCTGGCACAGAACATGCTTATTAAACTATGTAGTACTTAATGTTGGATAGTGAATTCTGTCCTGTGTCATCCAGAACGACCATAACTGAAGCTCGTGGTGCCCCAGATCCTGCCAGTGTTGTTGGCTGACCGCTTTCACCTGAGTCCCTCTCCAAGACTTGCCCTTGCATTTTTGCCCCTTTTTTCCAAGGTAGTACCCCCTCTTCGAGGCCAGCCTGCATCTCTGACTGGCCTATACAGGGTGTACAAAAGTCCAGCTAACATGCCCCAATTCTAGACAATTCAGGAGGACCATCCCTACTGCAGAGTTCTCTACAAGATGGGCTGAAGCCTTTACTGCAACTGCCTCATGGTTCAACTTCTCCCTCCACCCAGTGCTTTTCCTTCTCTCCCCAACAGTTGTTGACCCTGAGGGTATGTCCCTCAATGCAGATCTTCAGCTCCAATTCTGATTCCTGGGGAGCCTGGGATACATGGCAGTGGACCATTATTATTGACATGTAGAATTTGAGCAACTGCTGTAAACCCAGGCTTGCACTTCAGTTATAGTTGTGCATGTTATACAAGGCTGTGTGGGAGCGCCCAGTCAGCTAAGTCAGGTGGGGCCGAAACCACTCTGCAGAGCACTCCGTCCGCCGTTTGGCATAGGTTGCCTCTTTCTAATTTACACAGTTTCTCTAAGGGCTTCTGCAGCCTTGGCTTTGGGCGCTTAACTGACAATAAAGTGTTCCCAAGGATGAAAGAGAAAGGAAGAACAAAATGTCTGGGATGAAGTTGCAACATTCTCTAGAACATTGAGAACGGGTTGTCTCTTCTTATAGACTCTAAGAATATGGCATTGAGGGTGAGGCAAAAGTCAATTGCCATAAAGAATCTGGTTTCTATTTCCTATTGCATTCCAGCTGGCCTCATTTATCTGTGTGGCCAGTTTGAGGTGACTTATAGCAGGGGTGGAGTTCACTGCTCATTCTAAATGGAGCTCTTTTGCACAAGAGATTTCATTTTTCACCCCCAGAATTCAAAAGCTAATTCTGCCTTTCCATAGTCACTGGAGGGAGATCACAAAGAGTGCTCTTGATTCATTCTTATCCCATTCATTTTATAAGAAAATTAACTTAGGGAACGAAGTGACTTTCAGGCCCTGTAGCTCTTTAGTTGCAGACTGGTGGTTCTGTTTCCTGATTCCCAGTCCAGTGCTCTTACTACAAACTCCATCAGACTTCAGCCCCGTTGAAGCACTTGCATCTTATCTGGATGGTGAAGAAGTGGCGAGGGAAGGGGGTAGGGAGGGGGTGAGGGAGGTCTCTGCAGCAGTGGGTGTGCTTTCTTCCCTCCTCTGCTCCCAGGGCAAGACCCACAGAGGCTGGGGGAGCAGACAGAGCTGGGCCTTTGATGTAGCTCCAGAGAGGCCACTTTCCTTAACCAGTGGCTGGGATTCTGCTTTATGTAGACATTTCCTGTCTTTCTTTTTCTTAAAACCTTCCTGCTGGAGATAAAGTATTGTACATTTATAGCTTGGGTTTGCCAAGAACATCCCACTAGCTCATCTCATAAATCCCACCAAACCTCCCTCCAGTAGCAAGTCATGGCCAGTCCTGCCAGGCCTGGGGCAGAGCAGGAGATTCTGATGTGCCCAGTCTAGGGCCACTGGTAGAGCCACTCTGCACCCTTGGGAGTGTGTGTCTCGTCCTTCCTGTCCTCTGAACTTTGACTCACAACCTTCCCAAGGCAGTCAACTATTTACCACCAGAGATAATTTATGTTCATTCTCTCTCTCCCTCTCCTTCTCCCCACTCCACCCACCATTCCATCCCGCTTTGTCATTCTAAATTTGCATTAGATGCAAGCTCTTTCTAGTCACTGATTCAGACATCTCAGGCCAGGCTCATGCCTCCTCACTCGAATCATAGTACGTAACATTTATAGATCAAAGCTTGTCTTCTTAGTGAGCCACGAGACTTGAACAGATAATTCATCCATACTAGCTGGGTGTCTGCCTGTCTTGAAGAGAGATGGAATTTTGGGGGAGCTCAGAGCAGATGGGAAGACAGGAAAGCAGCTCTGTCTTCTCTTTTTCACTCTTTCTTCTTTTGCCAGCATTGGATCTTTAGAGGTTGCAAGTTCAACTTCTTATTTGGTTGCAAGTTCAGTCAACACAATCTATTTCTCGGATTCCAAAATACTTTCTTCTTTGGATGCTCTTCCTGGCCTCTCTTTTCCTGGTGACCTTCTCTATGCAATCCATCAAACATTTTTGCTTTGTTACTCTACTTACTCTGAAGCTCCACCTGCCTCCCTATGCTCTCTCTCCTTCTGCCGCATTCTCTTTCAGTTCCTCCATCTCACAGGACAATAGGTATAGCAGAATGTTATTACCCCTCCCTTCCAATTTCTCCAGCTCACAGGATGACAGGTTTTATTAGTAGAGTTACTTTAGAGGTCAAGGCAGACTCTCTCATGGGTGTGTGTGTGTGTGTGTGTGTGTAGTGAAGTGTCGTGCATGCTGTCCTTCAGGGAATAGATGCTAAAGCTGCAAAAATATCCCACAATGCCTACTCAACAATCAGTTTGCTTTCTATGATACCACCATTCTTCCCTTTTTCTTTTGTTTTCAGTTTATCCCTAATCATTGTTTTTGCTCAAACTTCTATCTTAGTGCTTTTCAGCCTCTACCTGTATCCCAATCCTTATGGGCCCAGAAGTGGGAGAAAATGGGAAGCATCCAAGGCTTCAGGTAGGAAGGCTTTGCCTTGAATAGTACAGTGTCAGGTTTGGAGCTTAGTTTCAAAGTCAAGTTGCATTTCTCATGTGAGATGCCACAGGGGTAGGTCCTAGGCTGCTTTAAACGTCTGGGAGGATGACCAGTGATGAGATAACCTTGTCTGCCTGATGCATGAATGGAACAAATACTGAGAAACACTTTCTGGATAAAGAGGAAAACAGATATTTTGTTCCTCTCTGAGGCATCCAAAGAACACAACTGGAACCCTTTTCTTGGAAAGGGTGGGAGCCAGGGTAGGGGCAGCAAATGGGAGACTTCCAAGTAACAGAGGGGTCATGATTCATCTCCTCTCTGGGAAGGACAGTGGTAATGAAGCCAACATGAGGATGCAGGTTCAATCCCTGGCCTCGCTCAGTGGGTTAAGGATCTAGTACACTGTGGTGTAGGTCACAGATGCGGCTGAGATCCTGCATTGCTGTGGCTGTAGTTGTGGCATAGACCAGCCACATGCCTTGTCCCTCCCTCCCTCTTTCTCAAGAAACAACATCTCTGTTCTAGGTATTGCTGTGTGGTGCCATCTGCGTTTCTTCTAGGGAAGCTAAAAATAGCAGATCTGGGAGAGACCCCTATGGCCTGAGGACACAGGAGGCCAGCTGTGTGTTGATTTGCCCAGATAGCTCTTCATTCCTCAGGTCTCAGCTTTGATGTCTCTTTCTCCAGAGGGTTCCCCTGGTCCTTCAGAGCCCTCAGGTTCCTCTGTTTCAGCTTCCATTGCCAACTGCCCCTTTGGTTTGTGCCACAGTTGTGATTAGATCGGTCACCATATGATATTATTCAATGCCCATCTCCCCTTCTTGGACTTCACCTCCAGGAGGGGTAGCGCTTGTCTTCATCATCCTGGTAAACCCAGTAGACAACAAAGGGATTTGCCAAGGAAGGAACTTAATGGATATTTATCATATGAACAAATGAATATGAAAGGTGGAATTGCACTGCAAGAGCCAAGTATTCACATTAGACAACAGTGCTGGGCACCAGGCAGTGAACTGATATATTATCTGACCAGTGGAATAGTGGAATAGGTGAAGAATGCTTGGAGTTCAGAGATGTAGAGGTCACTGTAAACTGGGAAGTCTTTCTGGCTGCAGATCATAAACGGGTGTGGGCCCCTTCATTCCTCTCACATTCCACTTCATCAGGGTTTAAATCTACTGACAACTCTGCCCAGATTCTTAGGATGTTTCCATGGTCCAGAATACCAACATGAGTAAGCACTGCCACCATCGTGCTAAGTTTATCCAACAGCAGATGCTGTGGTGTATGGGCTGGAATTTGTTGATCTCTTATCACGGCAAGATCCGAGTACATGTTCCAGCAGCTGTCTTCTAGTACATTCTTAGGGTCATACTTCTGGGATAGTGTTAATCCTCTTACTAACTTACAGTTAGTGGACAGCTAGCGGTTGGTGTGCCACCTTAGAAGCATCATCTCTCTGGAATAATCCATAATGCTTGAGGGAGCATACCTTTTAGTACTTTCCTTCTCAGTATAGGTACTTAACATTAGGGCAGACACTGGGTGGAGCCCTGAGTAATGCTGCCTACCTTGAGCAGTGCAGGAACCAACAGGGGACAGGGATATATAAATGGAAGAGCACATACCACCCTTGTCTGCACAAAGGAAAATCTAAAATAGAAGGCTGATATCTGAGAAATTCTAGATCTTTGTGCTATCATTGTATGTTTAAAGTGTACTAGAGTGCCATTTGACTTGGAACTATAAATAGTATTTTTTTTTTCTTTTAGGGCCACACCCGAGGCATATGGAAGTTCCCAGGCTACGGGTCGAATTGGAGCTACAGCTGCTGGTCTATGCCACAACTACAGCCACAGCAATGCAGGATCTCAGCCGCATCTGTGACCTACACCACAGTGTACCAGATCTTTAACCCACTGAGCGAGGCCAGGGATTGAACCTGCATCCTCATGTTGGCTTCATTACCACTGAGCCGTGACGGGAACTCCAATATTCTTTATTGCTAATTATTCCTTAGCTCTATGAAAATTGCCAGGGTTATTAGTTCGTATATCTTCTATTTCTTAAATTGAGGTACAATTGACATACAACAAGTTATACATGTTTAGAATTACAAATTGATATATATACATATCTCCATGAAACCATCACCATAATCAAGATAACCACGATGTTTTTCACCCTCAACAGATTTTTCTGTACCTTTAACCCCTTTGGACCTTTGTGACTTTACCCCCTGCCTGACGCTATTACTTCATCTTCAAGCAGCCACTGGGCTGCTTTCTGTCACTATACATACATTTGCACTTTATAGACTTTTATATAGGTGGAATCTAACATTATGCACTCTTTGTTGTTTTGCTTCTTTTAATTTGCATTTTTTGAGGCTCATTCATGATGGTATGTATATCAAGAGCTCATTCCTTTGTATTGTTCTGTGATAGCTCATTGTATGGATATAACATCATTTGTTTATCTTTTCCTTTGTCGTTTGATTATTACAAATAAAGATGCTATGAACATTTGTGTTCATGTGGTGTTTATAGGTGTCTTTAGAGACATACGCTTTAATTTATCTTTGGTAAATATCTAAAAGTAGAATGACTGAATCATGTTTCTTAATAAACTGACAAACCGCTTTCCAAAGCGATTGTACCATTTTACGTTTTCATTAGCAGTGTATAAGGGTTTCCGTTGCTCCACATCCTTGATATGATCCTTGATATGATCAGTCTTTAATTTTATCTATTGTAATGAGTGTGTAATAGTATCTCATTATAATTTTAATTTACATTCCCTATGACTGACGATGTTGGGCATCTTTTCGTACTCCTGTTTGCCCTTTGTATATCTTTTTTTGGTGAAGTGTCTGTCAAATCCTTTCCCCATTTAAAATTTATTCCTTACTAATGAGTTTGAAAGTTCTATAAAGAGCCTGGATACAATTCTTTCACCAGAAATGTGATTTGAAAATATTTTCTCCCAGTCTATGACTTGTATTTGCATTCTCTTAGTGCCTTTCAAAGCATAGAAATTTTAAATTTTGACAGTCTATCATTTTTTTTTTTTCGTTTATAGATCTTACTTTTGGTGTTGTATCAAAGAAGTTTTTGCCACAAAGTTTTTTACCTATATTTTCTTCTAAAAGCTTTATATTTCTACACTTTTACATTTAGGTCTATGATCCATTTTAAGTTAATTTTTGTATATGACATATGGTATGAAGTAAAGCTCTTTTAGGGGCATACGGATTTCCAATTTTTTTCAGCATTCTTTATTGAAAAGATTCTGTTTTCTTCGCCAAATATGTTTTACATCTTGTCAAAAATCAGTTGTTCCTGTATGTTTGAGTCTACTTCTGTTTCATTGATCCATGTGTCTATCTTTATGCAATACACCACATTGATTACTCTAGCCAAATTTAAGTCTTGAAGTCAGGTATTGTTATATCTCCAAGGCTTTTTTTCATTTCCATATTAATTTTAGAATAAATCTGCCAATTCATACAAAACAGTCTTATAGGATTTTGATTTGGAATGTGTCGACTCTATCAACTAGATAGAGTCGACGCATTCTATTAGGGAGAGAATTTATATCTTAACAATATTCAATCTTCTGACTCATGAACAGTGTATATAGCCCCATTTATTTAGGTTTCCTTTAATTTCTCTCAGCAATGTTTTGTAGTATAGGTATTGCACATATTTTTTCAGATTATCCCTAAATATTTAATTAAAAATATATATTTTTTGTCTTTTTAGGCCCACACCTGGCAACACCAGATCCTTAACTCATGGAGCTAGGCCAGGGATTATACCCACATTCTCATGGATGTTAGGTTCTTAACCCACTGAGTTACAGTGGTAAATCCAGTGTTTTACATTTTTGATACTATTGCAAATGGTGTTGTTTCTTAATTTCACTTTTGATTGTACACTGTTGATATACAAGAATACATTTTTGTGTATTGATCTTGTTTTTTCAATCTTGCTAAACTTACTTATAAGTTATACTATCCTTTTTTGTAGATTCCAAGGAATTTTCTATACAAACAATCATGTCATCTGTAAATAAATTCTTATTTCTTTTATAATAAAGATAAAATATATGTGCTTTAAATTTTCTTTTATTGCCTATTGTACTGGCTAGACTTTCTAGTAAATGTTGAATAGAAGAGTTGACAGCAGATATATTGTTTTGTTCTTGATCTTAGGGACAAAACTTTAATCTTTTACCATTAAGTAATGTCATAGTCTGGTTTTGGTATCTGGGTAATTCTAGCCTAACTAAATGAATTGAAAAAAATATTTTCTCTTCTTAAAGTTTCTGCAAGTAGAACTGGTATTATTTTTTCCTTGAATGTTTGGTAGTCTTCACCTGGATAAATGATTATGCTTAGAGTTTTGTTTATTGGAATTTTTTCCCAGATCTATATCTATATCTATCATCTATCTATATATATTTAAAGTTTTATTAAAGGGTATTTGATTTACAATTTTGTGATAATTTCTGCTGTAAAACAAAGTGATTCGGTTTAACATATATACACACCCCCTATTTTATTTTGTAAGTATAGAGCTATTCAAGTTGTATATCTCTTGAGTGAGCTTTGATAATTTTTACCTTTTAAGGAATTTTGTCCATTTCATCAGATTTGTTGAAATCATTGGAATAAAGTTGCTTTATTATTCCTTTTTTATCCTCTTACTATCCACAGATTCTGAAATAATGTCATCTTCCTCATTCATGATATGGGTAATTGTGTTTTACATCCTTATTTTCCAGATCAATCTGTCCAGGAGTTTATATGCTTTATTGGCTTTCTCAAAGAACCAGCATTTGGTCTCATTGTTTTTCTCTATTATTTTGCAGTTTTCTTTTCTTTTAATAATGTTTTTTACTTTTTCCATTATAGCTGATTTACAGCATTCTGTCAATTTTCTACTGCACAGCAAGGAGACTCAGTCACACATACATGTATACATTCTTTTTTCTTACACTATCATGCTCCATCCCAAGTGACCAGACATAGTTCCCAGGGCTATACAGAAGAATCTCAATAGTTTGTATCTAATAATCCCAAACTCCCAGTCCCACCCACACCCTCCCTCTCCCTCTTGGCAACCACAAGTATATTCTCAATGTCCATGAGTTTGTTTCTTTTCTGTAGATAGGTTCATTTGCGCTACATATTAGATTCCAGATGTAAGTTATAACAAATAGCATCTGTCTTTCTCCTTCCGATTCACTTCACTTAGTATGAGAGTCTTTGATTCCATCCATGTTACTGCTAATGGCATTATTTTGTTCTTTTTATGGCTAAGTAGTATTCCATTGTGTATATACACCACATCTTAATCCAGTCATCTATTGATGGACATTTAGGTTGTTTCCATATCTTAGCTATTGTGAATAGTGCTTATTTTGCAATTTTCTATTTCATTAAGTTGTGTTATGTTATGTTCTTTGTTATCCCCTTTCCTCTGAGTTTTTTCTAGTTTCTTAAGGTGAAAACTGAAGAGTTCTGGTCAGGTGTCTTGCTAGAATGTCCTTCAATTTGAGTTTTGCTAATGTTTTATCATGATTAGGAGTTATGGATTTTAGGGAAGAATACCACAGAAGTGAAATGCCCCTTCATCTCATCATATTAATGTCTACATGATATCAACATGACTTATGGGTCAATTAAACCTTGATCACTTGGGTAAGGTAATTTCTTTCAGGCTACAGTTTTTCTTTTCTTATACTCTATTTGTTAGAAATGAGGCACTAAGCTCAATGGAAAACACTCAAGGAGAAGGGAATTTAACTCCACTTCTTAAAGAGAGTCATATCAAAGAATTTATAGTCTTATGTTAAAATCATGATAATAGTTAATAAATTTGGGGGGGGAGATACACTGAGGCTATGTAAATATACTGTTTATCCTTAAAGCTGTTTATTTTACCATTCATCCATGAATCTTGCCTGCAGCAACTAACACTATGGCATTATAATTTCTATTTCTGCTATTCCTTCTACATTTATTTGGAATTTTTTTGTTAGAAAGAGTTTTCCCCTCTCCCTCACTTGTTTATTTACTCAATAATGTATTTATATCAGTATAAACCCGTGGATATTTATTTTATTCTTTAGGTTTTAACCCAGTGCTATAATTACCTATTTTATTTCAGCTTTGGCCATTAGAAAGTTTTCCGTATTGACTCCTGTGTTCTTTTTATATGCCCTCCACTAGTTGACTTTTGAGTGATTGTATAACATTCTGTACAGAGCCCACACTTTCTTTGGAACAAGTCAGGTATTTTATATACTAGATAATATGACTTACCCGCTCAACATTTCATGTATTTCTGAAAAAGATTGCTGTGAGATAAAGAGCTTGAAAATAAATAATTCCAAGGAAATTATTTGGCTGCCCAAACCTTATCTATATGCATAAGTGAATATAAACCCCATTTTTTTTTACTGCTACATTTACTCTAAATCTCTAAGGCCTGTTCTCATGCTTCTATCTCAATAACTTTCACAAAATTGATATGATTCTGTTTTTGTTTCATGTTGACACACCAGCTCTGAAGTTGACTGATTGTCATTGTGCTTCTGGGGAAGTTTGGGTGGGTAGAGTTTGAAGGCAGAAGATAGAGGAGAGTTTATTCTGGCCAGCACACACATAAAATTGAGAATAGTGGACATATATATTTTGATTGTATTATAATCTCAGTGTTTTTCCAGAGAAAAAGTAATATCAGCAGAGAGAAGGGGTGATTCAGTCTGACATATAAACCCTCCTACTATTTCATAACTTTCTACCTTGATACTTTATATCAACAATTTTTTGCGTGTGTGTGGCTAAGCTTTCTGTTAACTTGACTATAGGCAAATGCTCTGAGCTAACTAACTCCTAAATATTTCTCTCTGGTTAAGGCTTCCAGATCCTGGAAATCCACAAGAAAGTGAAAACTGAGGTCCATCATTTGGTAGCATTACTTACCTGGATTCAGATAATAGTTTTGGTTGAGATTCTTCATTAAGTTGATTGACTTTTTTGGTAGCCTGTCTGAATTGAACGGTGCTTTTGGAATCAACTAGACCTCGTTGGACACTCTTAGCAGTTGTACATTTATGAAGCAGGAGGGGACTGAGGAGGGTACTCTGGGCTTTTGAATGATCCCATTCATTCCATGGAAGCATTACCTCCTGCCTCGCAGCCTTCCCAAAGCCCTTTCCATTTCCTCACTGCTTCTCCATGGCTCTGCAACCTCAGCCTTCCATCCCCCTGCTGCATGGGTTATTTCCAGTTTAAGTTTATTTAGGCACAACCTCTTTCTCCATATACATGTATATGTTGGGTTTTTCAGTATGTCCTGCAGCCTCTCTTCACCAGCTGCCTTTTCTACAAATGACAGCATTTGGACTCAAACAGGAAAGAAATAAGTCCTCTTCCTTTCCTGGGGCAGCCACCTGCTTGCAGCCTCCAGAGGTCTCCTGTTCCATTCTGTTGATCTTGGGTGAACTGTGGAACTGGATATGGGGAAACAGAATTTAAGAATTATTTACCTGAACGGTTTATGTCCTTTGGATCTCTCCCAGCCAGCTTGTTGTATCTCAAGTAAAGTTCAAATTCTTTATTCTGACCTCTTGTGGCTCATAAATTTTAACTTATATGTGAGCATTGTGTTCACATTTCCCAGTTTGCTTCAACTCAAACCAGAGAGGTAGTTAGAGCTGATGAGTGACCCATTAAAGGAATTGTTATGAGTGATTAAAAAATGTATATATATATACACACACGTGTGCATTTCTACATAGGCAGACATTTATTTAAACTTTTTTGACATTGACAAGGCAAAGAAGAAGCACATGTCATGTACAGATAATTCTAACTCATGTACAGATAATTCTAACTCATTCACCTATTCATTCAAAAGCCTTTTCCAAAGCAAGTAGCATCTTCAGGTAGCCTTATTGTGGCCATAAGATGACTATCATGAATTCAACCATGCAACAAACTGTGAATGAGCACCAATTATGTGCCAGTCCCTACCCAAGTTCTAGGAAGGCAAAGATGTACAAGATAGGGAAAAGTCCCTGTCCTTAAGAACTCACGTTTTAGTGTATTCATGCAAATTGTAAAGGAATGAAGGAGGAAGAGAGCTAATATGTGTGTTGGGTACTTGGGTAATATACTAAACTCATTAAATTCTCAGAAACAAACTATGTATTATTACTGATGCTTTTATATCAGCCTTCTCAAGACTCTATAACCTTCCTAACTGTTCCCTTTCTTACTGTGTTTATCCATGATGAAGTTCATATGGATGACACAGATATGCAGTCATTTATTATGCAGTGAAACATCCTAAATAGAGATACAGTCAAGATGCTAGGGATCAAGACAGAGTGTTCACTGTCCAGGCAGGTAAGGGTCTTTAAAGTTTATTGTGCATAGGGATTACTTGGGAAGCTTGTTTAAAATTTTGATTCCTGGGCTTCAGTCATAGAGATTCTCATTGAGTACATTTAGGGTGGGAACTAGGGATCTGCATTTTAACAAATGCCTTGAGTTATTCTAAAGGAGAGGATCTTCAGATTGACAAACAGGGGTCTAGGAAGAGGTAAGACTCCCAGATTGTTTACATGATTCCTTCTGGAGTACACTGTGGCCAAATTTATCTCTTAACTGATATTGTAATGAATGAAATCCAGATGAATTTGTATATTCATTTCTTGATTTTTTTCCAATATCACTATTGTTTAACACCTTAATGTGAATTATATTATCAGCTGTGCTGATCCTTGACAGCAAACATGAAGGCAACATGAAACATGAGGTGAAGGCCATGAATTGTGGGGAAAGGCAAAGATCCCATTTCCAGAGCTCAGCTGAGAAATAAGTGTCAGGCTCTGCTTGAGATTTTCTTACAAGTCACTGCTTCATGGCTTCACCCAAAGAGGTCAAGTATATGGAGAATGGTTTAGGGCCCCTTTCTAGCTTCCTCTGCCTGAAACCTGTTTTATGCACCATTCCCTCTCCGTTTTTTTTTTTTTTTTTTTTTTTTTTTATGCTTTCCTCTCTGATCAGACAAATCTCAGAATTTGGTCTCCATGGAGCCGTCTCAGACCTATACACATAAATACCTCCTTACATCACTTCAGGAATTTCCCAGGCCTTTTGTGTGTAGAACTAACATGCTCCTGGGTATGTTATTGATGATGGGCGTGGCACTTAGCCCTCAAACATAGGTGTGCAAGAAAGACTGCACTATTTTCTTTAAATCATCATAAATTCAACTTTTCAGATTGTTGAGAAATTTAATCTGATATTCTAGGGGTCCCCAGGCTTTAGGGTCCCAGGGTCTTATGAGCATCAGAACTTCGGGGAGGAACTTCAGGTCATGGACAATGATCCACATGGCTAGGGCTGCTCGTTGTCCATTCGTGGTGTTACTTTGAGTCCAGTGGCTCTGCTTGTTTGTCTCACACTGAGAACATGGGTACTTCTGTGGAGGCTGGACACCCATGGCACATGGACTAAGTTCCTTTGGTGCACACAAACCTTCCTTTCTGAGTTTTTGCACAGTATCTGCCAATAATGATACCAAGAAGCAGGGCATGGACCTCACTCATGGTGGGAGCTAGAACAGTCTGTTCGAGTAGGTTTTGTTTGGAGGTAAAACTAATGGTTAACTTCTTTTGTCTTTGTATAAGTTACTAACAGAAGAAATATTAAGGAACTGGATAGTTGTACACAGGAAGGAAGAAAAGATGATTTTTTTGACTCCTTCCTTTGGAAATTAATATTGATATTGAAAACTTACTATGTATGAAGACATTGGCTATGGTATCCTATCTAATCCCTATAGCGCATATAGGGGGAGATAGCAACCACCAGAGTTTACAGTTATAAGGGGAGAAACAGAAACTGGTGGAGGGTAAATGATTTGCCTAATACAAAAAATTTAGACACAGGAAAGTGCAGTGACTTGCCAATGCTGAGAGTCAGCACGGGTCTCTTGAATCAAAGACCAATATTTGTTTTCCCACATTATGTGATCTTACAAATTTGACTAATAGGATTATTCCTCCAAAGTTCCATTTCTTCCTTTGTGCATTTAGGTTGCTAAACTATTTGCCTACTTATAATGAGAGCTGAAACTATATTTAATATTTGGAAAATAAAACCTTAGTAGAGGTCTAAGACTTTTCATCCAAGCCATTTATTTTTTTAAACAACTTTGAACCAAAATTTATTTTTAATTTTATTTTTAAAATTAGCATTCAGTGAATTTGTCTTTTTTTTTAATGCATTTTCATGTGTTTTACCACATATAGATTCATGAAACTGCCACCACAATAAGAATACAGAATAGTTCCATCTCCCCTGAAAATTTCCTTGTGCTATTTCTTTAGAGTTAACCCTCTGCCACTTATAACCTCTGTAAACCACTGATCAGTTTTCCATCACTATAGTTTTATTTTTTCCAGAATGTAATATACATGGAATCATACACTATGTAACCCTTTAAGACTGGCTTCTTTCACTCAGCAGTTCTCTGGGGATTCATCCACGTTGTGACTCGTTCATTCTTTTTTATTGCCAAGTAATATTCTGTTTGCTTATAGGTATAACTGGTATAAGGAAAGTTGGCTTTTAAATGTTACATCCTAAATTGCTATAACTATTGAGTGTCAAACTCTACCTATCCTTGACTCTTTAATGAAAGTAAAATGTATAATATATTATAAAAGAGACAAAATTTATCTTCATGTGTAAAGCAATCCTTATGTTTTGACAGAAATCCTCCAGTGTCCAAAGTCACTTTGGACGAGTTAGGTCACTTTCTAGTATAAGTTCTGTCCTCCAAGTGACCTACAGCTAAAACAACCCTGACCGATGCATGGCCTCATTCAACTTCAAACTCTCCAGCAGAAGAAATCCTTCCACTTTTCTTTTGCCATTACTTCAGAATCCTTTATTATTTTTTTTTTCCTTTTTATGGCTGCACCTGCAGCATATGGAAGTCCTCAGGCCAGGGGCTGAATCAGAGTTGCAGCTGCAAGCCCACACCACAGTCACAGGAACACTGGATCTGAGAGGCATCTGTGATCTATGCCGCAGCTTGTGGCAATGCTGGATCCTTAACCCACTGAGTGAGGCCAGGGATTGAACTTGCATCCTTACAGTGACAGTGGTGGATTCTTAACATGCTGAGCTACCATGGGAACTCCCATAATTCTCTATCTTAAACATGCTTTTCTACCTGTACAACTTACATCTTGCCTCCTGTGATTTCAGTGTTTTTTCCTCTTGAAACATCTTCAGAAAAGATGGAGAACAGATGGCCTTTACTCTGCATGTAATAACCCCTCTGAGACTTGAATACTGTTATTCATTTCCTTACCTTTAGCGGAAGAAATTTTCACTGGACATTTTGGAAGGCCTACCGGATACAGCTTTTAATAAAATATTCATAAGCTGGAATAAAGTCACCAGATAGGAGGTGACCTCTTTTGGAACCAGAGCATCGTCAGGACAGTAAAATTCAAAGGCAGAACCCATCTGGAAGAGTGTATGCTTCTGGCACAGCTACTGTTTGTTTCGTTTGTTTGTTTTTTAATGAGGCAATGTTTTATTCCAATTAGTGTGTTTAGAACCATTAGCCAATAGCAAGAAATTGGCACCATTGATGTTTACTTTCAAAAAATTAATTTAATATTAAAAGGAAATATATCTAGATATGAAGAAATCACAGTAAAAGAGAAAAATAAAATGTAAAAAATGTAGAAATCATCATCTTTTGTATTTTTGTTTTTGTAACTTCCAATATTCTATCATCTCTTAAGGATATATTGAGTTCCATGATGTCCCAGGCACTGTCACCAAGGCTATAGTGATAACAAGAAATAAATCATCATAATTATTATCCCCTTAAAATAAATATCAAATTCACTCAAACAATTCTTGTTAATCACACTCCCTGCCATTTAGGAATTTTTAAACCAATATAGAAACACTGATATAAATCCATTCAAATAAGGTTGAAAAATTAAAAAAATATAATGGAATCATGGGTAGCATAATGTTTAAGAATCTTGGAATGGAATAGCGATTTCTTACAATCAGAGGATATCAGAGGCAACTGCATGTGCAAAGGCTCTAAGGTTTTGATGTATTCAAGGAAAAGCAGGGAGGATTCCAGGCATACTTGTGGAGGGAGAGAGAAAGAGAGAGAGAGAGAGAGAGAGGGAGGGTGGGGGAGAGAGAGAGAGAGAGAGAGAGAGAAATGGTAGGAGACAAGTCAAAGGTCAGAGGCCAGGCTGCTAGGGACTTGCAGACCAAGGTAGAAATTTGGGAAGCTGTTGGAAGCCAGAATGAGAAAGGATGTTTAGAGTCTCCAAGAGAGCAGGGATTTGTCTGAATCCTTAGCTTATAGAATGGGGTCTGGCATGGAAAGAGACCAATAAATATATGTTTTAAGTAGATGAGTGGATTTATTCTCATCATCCTGACCACACCCTCTCAGATGCCCTTTTCTTTGTGATAGTCTTAAGGTAGGAAGGAAATCACCTCTCTTGAGCTGTCAGGCCATTGGACAAGACTAGCACCTCATTCAAAGTATATTTTGCATCTATTCCTGCAGCCCTAAGACATTTCTCCTTAAGGAGCTTCATGTCACTGCTCATGCAGAATTGCATGGAGTTACATAGTAAAGTCAAATGCCAGATCTGATGCTGAGCTAAAGATGAAGATTTAGGAGCCGCTGTTCCCTCCTTTACAGCCCCTTCCCTTGACCAGCCTGGGCCAAGTGGCTCTAAAACCTTTCCATATAATTTTTGGTATGAACTAAGATGTGGAACTTTATATTTATTGCCACTAAATTTCATCCTCTTGGCTTCTGTCCCTTGCTGTCTGGAGAAGGCAGCACTCAATTGCATTTTAGAACACGAGTGAGAGACTGTGCCATCTTCAAAGCAAAGAGTTCAATGTATTTTCTTAGGACATGATTACAGTAAGAGAAGCATTTGATGGGTGGAGCTAGAGCTGTGGGACACACTAAGAAAGGCATGAGCTGAAGAAGGAACAGGCTTTGAAGTCAGGTTGGTTTGTGTTAAACCCAAGACCTGCCGTGTAACTGAGAACTGAGCAAGTTAAATAATCTCTCCAAACCTTGATATCAGTGAACTGGAAACAGTAAACTCCAAAGTATTATTTTGACCATAAAAGGCAAAGATGAGAATTGGTTAATAGTGTAACACACAGCAGGTCCTGAATAAATGCAGTCATCCCTTCTCTCTGCTGTCAGGCAGTGTTTAGTCATTTGACACTCACAGCATCCTAGTGTAGAAGACATTATTATTTCTATTTCCTAGTTGTAGAAACTGTGTAGTTATGGGTACACAGCAAGTAAGCATTAATAAATGGTTGAATCAGGATTCAAATCCAGGCTTGTCACACTCTCAAACCTCCTCTTTTCTCCCTGCCACACTTGATCATTCTGACTGAAGTTTTCAGGGGCTGATAGGTTTTAACCCTAAATGCAATTTGGTATGGAAACAAAAATTGCAAACTCGAATCTCTCACTGATATTGGGCTTATGCAGTGACCACATTTCCCCACGGGCCAGTGTCAGGGTGGAGCTGGGAGGAGGGCTGGAGTCTTGCAGGATACCTAGTGGGAAGACCTAAAACAATGTATCTTGGTTGCTTTAAATATTCAAATGTCCAAGGCAAGAGACTGGATAGGCTGGCATCTTGCTTCTCAGCACGCTCTTCTGCGGTTTCTAGAAAATGAATAGCTTGTTAGAGAGAGCTGATGTGAGTGCTAACATTTTACTGGCAAGGGCTTGCCCCAAATCCAGGAACTTTTAAGTTAGCTGTTCTCAGCCTCACAAAAATCCCCAGCTGCTTGAGTGTCTATGTCTCACCCTTCTACTGATGAGATATGGGGAGAGGAGGATTACGAGGTTAACATCAGGCTAGCCACCAGTGAGTTACCAGATATAGGAAGTGGAAGCAACAGTATAGTTTTTGTGAAAACAGTTATGTGTTCAAGCCAGGCTCCCTCTAGGATCCCTTTTACCTAGGAAACTAGTCCTGGGGCTAGTCCAACAGAGTTCAAAGGGGTGGGGGTGGGGGGCTCAGGGTAGATTACATACTGGTAACTTTCTCTCTCCCAGAAATCTGTGGGCTTAGCTTTTGCATTTCTATAAAAAGGCAAGCATGATGTCTGCCCAACCAGGCTCTGTGATCCATTTTTGCACTGGAGATGCTAGGAGAGCTTTTTGCAGCAGGATGGTGGCCAAGTCTAAGAGAGGAGGCTGTAAAGAGTGTGGCAGCCAGGGTTAAAGGGCCCCTATAAACAGCAGAGTCTTGGGATGCTCAGCTGAGACCATGGAAGCAGAGAGTTATCCCAGGGCTGTCCATATATAACTGCTCAATAAATGTAAAGAGGAGGAGGATGGTAAATTCTTAGGAAGTCAGGGCACCAATTTAAGCTTACAGTGACCTCAGGCTGCTGTAATTCTTTCTATCCTATTCCTCTCTCTTAGGAAAGTTTAATTAGGCCAGTTTAGGTTACCTGGAAATGGCTAGGATCTCTTTAGGATAGACTGGACCTGCTCAACAGGAGTGAAGAAAGAGTGAGGAGAGGTATTAACAGTAACAACAACAACGCAATTTTATGATGCTATTCTTTCATATGCTATTTGCTAAATACTATAGATGAGGTACATTGCATATGATCACAATTAACTTAGTTTCCTTGCATGGAAGACAGGTTATATGACCTGTCCATGATAAAGGCAGACTTGGAAATCTGATTCTAGCCTATTTGTCTGATTCAGAAGCCCAGGTGAGTTTGGTACAGCAAGGGAGAAGGCTGTGTGGAGGGGAGGATGTGACCTGGTGCTATGGTCATTGGTGTAACCTTTGGCATGCATCAAGCTTTTGCAAAGCAGAGCTAGAAATCACCCTTACAAAGGGCTAGCTATTTCTGTGGTCTGGGGGGGACCAGAGCTTTGGATGAATCACCGGATTTCCTTTTCCAATCAACATTCTTAAGTCCATGTTGGTGGAGTGTTCATACTCTGCATTCAGATTAGGCTGTTTAAACAGGACTGGAGAGCATAAAAAGGCTGAATAGAAAATTAATGATTTAGGCTCTTTTCCAGAAAGAAAGTGGGAGATCAACTGTTTGAGATAACCTAACACATTCTTTTTTTATATGCTCGGGGGCTTAAGTTTTATTTTAACCACAGCATGTTTCACAGGGCTCTCACAGCTGATGTAGTAGCAGGGAATAATTTAGCAGCCCCTGAACAAAGTTATGCAGTGTGGTGGTGGTTGGGGTGGGGTGGGGTGGGGGTAGTTTCTCTATTTCCTTGTTTTCAGTTCCAGAAGAATCAAACCTTCTGTGTCGGTGGCCTGATGCAGGCCGTGGCCTTGTCAGTGTCTCCTTAATGAACAAAGAGGTTTTTATTTATCCAGTGCAAAGCTTGTCTTACTGCCTGTCCCCATCCGCTAAGCCAGCCATGCAAATCAGCACGTACAGAGACCTCAAAGAAATCCAGCAGTGGACTTGGAAGAATCCACACAGCCAGCAAAGGGGAATTTAATAAACCAGATCTCTCCTTTTCTTCTTTGTGGATTTCATTTTTCATTGCCCCTCAATATGTTTGCTGCAGGAAAATTCTGGGGTTCCCATAGGCAGTCAGGGAATTGGAGTGGTAAATATGCCTTGGGGAGGTAAAGAGAAAAAGGTGACTTGGACCATAGCCAGTGATGGGACAGCTCTGAATTTTCACAGCCTCAAGCTCAAGGAGAAAAACTTGGCAAGCCACAGCCTAAAATATAGGCCCAAAGGCCTCCAAGTGCATAGGTTTCCTTCCCTGGCAAGCCTCAAGATAGCTTTAATTTCTCTTCCAAGTCACAGGCTGGCAGAGGAACCGGACTTTCACCTGTAGGCTATGGCCCCTCTGAACAACTATGATGGCCTCTTAAGCTGTCAGCCTCTTGGGAGCAGCCCCCACTCCTGGCATACAGCACTGAAGCTGGCAGCAGAACTCATATCAGAACTGGCAGGCATCACACATTCCAGAGAGGGAGGGCCTATATTCTCCAGGAGATAGCAAGATGAGAGAGGTGCCAGGTTTTCTGCGATTTTTGCCTCTCAGCTGAGTGGCCGGGGAGGGAACCAGCCACAAAGGCACCATGAAGATTGCTCTGGTCATCCTATCTGAAAGTCATTCATCAGAAAGAACAGAGAAAAGATGAGTGGTCAGCAAAGTAGAAAATCATTCCCAGAGTCAGCCCTTCTGGGCCCCTGTGTTTCAGTATCTTGCCTAAATGACTCCCTTAGCACCTCCAGTGAAAGTATTAAAGAATGAAGGAAGGGGATCCAGAGATTTCTGGAAGTCAGAGGGGTGAGATACAAGAATGCTCATCCACTGGGTCCCAGGAGGTGGTGTAGACATTTAGTTCTCACTTATTACGCATGTGCTACCTTTGCAGTTGGCTTGGAGCCATATGAGTGGTTCTGGCCAATGGCTGTGATAAAAAATGATCTGTGCTACTTCTGCGCTAAGGCAGTAAAGTGCCATAGTGCCATCTCCATCTCCCTTTCCTCTGCCAGGGCAACCTTGCAAATGAAAAGACAACTAGATCCCTGTGTCCTTGGTTGGAGAAAAACCCCTGCTAAGCCGTCTTGGATTTTCAGTGAGTGAGAATTACACTTTTGTTGCGCCAGGACCTTGAGATTAGGAATGTGCTTCTACTAACCACTAGCAATAATTATCCTGAATAATAGGCTGGTGTTGATCTGGTTGTTTTCAGGGAAAGTCTTCTGGTCTGCAAGTGCTTCTCCAGAATAGACAGATGGAAGCTTGTCTCTGCCTAGCCCTAAAAAGACTCCACAATTTTTTTTGCCAGATTCTTTTAGGGGACTTGAGTATTAACCAACCTCCAAAGAATATCTCTAGATTGATGAGATTCCTGTGACTTGATGATTGGAAAACACTTCCTAGATGACCAGAGAGCTTTTACTTAAGCCAGTCCACAGGTATTCTGGCTGCACCATTCACAATGAACGGATCCGGTTGCATTGATTTATTAAACACATATTTATTGGTGCCTATAAAAGCACAGAGAGTCTTCTGGGAGCTGGGATACAATGCATTTGGCATGCTTTATGGCCCTGCCTCATTTTCCCAAGACGGTGGTTATGTAACATGATGGAAGGCACCAAGCCCAGGAGCTGATCATATCCATGATCTCCCAACTCCTCAAGAACCTCATTTGGTAAGAATTTTTCTTCTGTGTTCTCTTACAGATAAGGAGCCTGACTCCCAGAGAGCCTCTAGGTCCCAAGGCCAGGAAAAGCAGAGCCTTCTCAGCTCTGATTTTGCAGCCTCTGTACTCGTTTCACTGCACATGGACATTTCAAAATACCTTCCCAGATTAGTCACATAAGATTCTGAGGATGTTCTCTCCACAGTCAACTTTGCTCAGTAAGTGGAGACCTTTCCAACTGGTCACAGATCTGCTGATTTGGATCTACAGGAGAGGAGATGTTTCCAGAAGCATGAAGTATGTACTTGTTTCTAAGAGACATGGATATGCACTTTGCAGAGTCTCTGACTTAGGAGTCAATCTGTCCCAGACCCTTGACTTTTTCTGAGACCACATCACACTGACTGTTCTGCCCACGCTCCCTGTTGGTGTATTTGTTGAGGAAGAAATAGATATATCTCTTTGGATGCCTACTTTCCCAGGTCTTTCTCCTTGGGCTGGCGGGGAGGTTTTTGCTTTCCATTCTAAGTGTGTTTCCTTTGATTTAGACTTCAGTAAAGAAGGAGAGTAACCACGAATTAATCCATCAAAAGGTTGTTGTAAAATATGTCTGTGGCCCTGGTGTGAAGTTTTAATAATAATGATTACTGGATTGGGGATGGGGATAAAGGTGGGAATTAGAAAAAGTTGTCCAAAGTCAAAAATGCACATTCCTCAAGTCAGAATGAGAGAGAAAGGAAGAGATTCAAGATGCAGACTGAAGAGTCATCTTGTTCCAGAGCCAAAGAAACTGCCAACTCAGTAAAATATTGTCTTTGATGCTTTCGCTCTAGGGACTTTCTCTTTAATAGAGGGTAATTAATTATCATCATCCACTTTTACTTAGTAATAATCCCTTTACAGGCACTTGCACATTCCACATGCATGCTGTTGTCTAATATCTAGGTTGGAGAGACGTGGTTCCTTGGGGGATGAAATTGCATCCCTGGAGAGCATTCCTTGGGGCACATTCTCCCTAAGACTCCATGACTCACCAGCTATATGGAGCTTTGAAAGCTAGGCATTCTCTGCAAAGCCTCTGGAATCCTGGATTCACACATGCAGGATGGACTAAGGTAGTGAGAAAGAGTGGACTAAACCCAGTTCTTTCTCAGGAAGCAGAATAGTGTGAAAACACCCTGGATATTATTGGACAATCACCCTTGCTATACCAACCTTGGTTTTGTCTCTGTTCTACCTGAGCAAATCATCTAACTTCCTAGGTTGAACTATCCAACCTGAGTTGGATATCCAACAAGCCTATGACATGTACTTTTTCTCTTGACCTCATTCAGCTATTCATGAAGATGTTTGAGCTCATCTGGTGGCTGAAAGTTATAGAGCTCTTGAAGGACAGGTGCAAAATAAATATAAACTATTAAGGTTGAATTCACAGTGATCACATGCCCTGAACCAGTGTTGCAGCAACCTGCCTCTCTGCTTATGGCCTTTTCTCTGGTTACTTTTTGGCTGAGAGGTCATTCTTTCTCATGAAGGTGGGTGGTGGGAAGGCAGAAGGAGGAGAAGGGACTAACATTTAGAGATCATCTGAACTGGGCTAGTACTTTCCTAAGGTGTTTCATTTTTGTTTTCTTATGTAATCCTCACCATAACTCTTTGAAATGGCAGAACTAATTTTACAGAAGGAGAAGATGGGGTTCAGAGAAGTTAAGTGACATGCTCAAGGTCACATGGCAGAAACCTGATATCAGTGGGGCACTGAGGCTGGGCTTTTCCCACCCTGTAAGACCTCCTCCTCCTTAGGTAGGAAAACAAGGGCAATAATGTTAAAGTATGGAACAGAGCAAAGCTAGATTCATCACCCGTGCACTTTCTTCCTGTCTTACAGCACTCCTCTTTCATTCTAACTCTTAAATTAAATTATGTCTATGCTGAGGGATCAGAAAAGACAAAATTGATAGGATTGACCTCCAATCCCACCCTCCATTCCTGATGGCAACATCCCCTTTTCCTCACTTCACCCCTTCAGCTAGCTGCTGCTGGGAGACATGTCCTCTCACTTCCGAACTCCAGGGCCAAGCATGCACCTCCCCTCGCTCTGCTGCAGCCCACCCAGAGGCTAACTCTGGCTCTTAGAGTTGCCAAACTCCTGGCAACAGAGAAATCAGAGGAGGAACGTGGGCTGCCAGGCAGTGTCGGGTGCCAGAGACACATCTGGGAAGATAGATGGAGTGCCCTGCACTTTCTGAGTTTTTTGAACCACTGAGAAGATGAAATTCCAGAGATAAAGCCCCCTCCCTCTCCCCATGATTGCCTCTTCCTTGCTGATGGAGTCTGCTGATTTGAGTCTTTAGAAGGGGTGGAGAGAGACCTTCAGAGGGCAGTGCTGTAGATGATGCAAGCTCATTCTCTCATGGAGTCCTGGGAGCCACACCCATGGTGCTCAGTCCTGGAACTCCTCTTACTCCATTTCATCCTCTTTATCTACCACTCATACCATTTTCCCACCTGAAATGGGATAAAAGAAACTGTAGCTAAGGATCCAGTACTGAATTCAAATTGCTTTAATTCTAAGAAATTGATAATCTCTGTTCCAGGTTTTATGAGGACTGAATTAAGATGAGAGATGTGGGGTGTGTGTGTGTGTGTGTAAGAGGCAGAGCATTCACTGAAGTCAGACATCAAGAAGAATTTCCAACTTGAGAGGTGTGACAGATGCTAGGGCTAGTGATGGAAGAAATAAAGGGTCTTTTTTTAAACAAAAAAAATTGAAGTGTATTTAATTTACAATGTTGTGTTAGCTTCATGTGTATAATGAAGTGATTCAGTCATCACATTTTCAGATTCTTTTCCACTATAGGTTATTATGAGACACTGAATACAGTTCCCTGTGCTATATATTAGTATCTCGTTGTTTATCTAATTTATATATAACAGTGTCTATCTGCTTATCCTAAGTTCCTAATTTGTCTCTGCCGCCTTCTTTTCCCTTTGGTAACATAAATTTGTTTTCTATGTCTGTGAATCTGTTTATATTTTGTAAATAAGTTCATGTGTATCCTCTTTTAGATTCCACATATAGGTGATATCATATGATATATGTCTTTTCCATCTTACTTCACTTAGTATGATAATCTCTAGGTCCATTTGTGTTGCTGCAAATGGCGTTATTTCATTCTTTGTTATGGCTGAGTAGTATATATATTATATATTATATATATATATTATACCTTCTTTATCCATTTATCTATTGATGAACAGTTAGGTGCTTCCCTGTCCCTGTCTTGGCTTTTGTATTCATAGTGCTGCTATGAATATTGGGATGTGTGTATCTTTTCAAATTAGTTTTCCCCCGATATACATCCAGGAGTGGGATTATAGTATCATATGATAACTCTGTTATAGTTTTCAGTCACCTCCATACCTTTTTCATAGTGGCTGCACCAATTTACACTCACACTAATAGTGTAGGAGGGTTCCTTTTTCTCCACACTCTCTCCAGCTTTTATTATTTATAGACATTTTAATGATGACCATTCTGACCAGGATGAGGTGATACCTCATAATAGTTTTGATTTGCATTTCTCTAATAATAAGCAATATAGAACATCTTTCCATGTGCCTGTTGGGCATCTGTATGTCTTTTTTTGGAGAAATGTCTATTTAGGTCTTCTGCTCACTTTGTGTTTGGGCCATTTGCTTTTTTGATATTAAACTGTATGAATTATTTTTGTATATTTTGGAGATTAATCCCTTATTGGCAGCATCCTTGGCAAATATTTTCCCCCAGTCTGTAGGCTGTCTTTTCCTTTTGTTTGTGGTTTCCTTTGATTTGCAAAAGATTTTACATTTAATTAGGTTTGGGGTTTCCCTTTGTGGCCCAGTGGTAATGAATCTGACTACTATCCATGAGGATGTGGGTTCGATTCCTGGCCTCACTCAGTAGGTTAAGGATCTTGTATTGAGGTGAGCTGTGGTATAGGTCACAGATGTGGTGCGGATCTGGCATTATTGTGGCTGCGACATAGGCTGGCTGCTGTAGCTCCAATTTGATCCCTAGCCTGAGAACATCCATATGCCACATGTGTGGCCCTAAAAAGAAAAAAGAAGAAGAAAAAAGTTTAAGTTTCATTTGTTTATTTTTGTTTTTATTTCTATTTCTCTGGGAGATTGATCCAAAGGAATATTGCTGTGATTTGTGGCAAAGAGTGTTTCCCCTATGTTTTCCTCTAGGAGTTTTGTAGTATCCAGTCTTACATTGAGGTCTTTAATCCATTTCGAATTTATTTATTTATATATTTCTTTGTTTGTTTATTTATTTTTTAGGGCTGCACCCATGGCATATGTAAGTTCCCAGGCTAGGGGTCGAATAGGAGCTGAGGCTGCCGGCTTATGCTTTAGCTACAACAATGTGGGATCCGAGCTGCTTCTGTGACCTATATCACAGCTCATGGCAATGCTGGATCCTTAGCTCACTGAGTGAGGACCTGGATTGAACTCACATCTTCAAGAATACCAGTCAGGTTTGTTACTGCTAAGCAATGATGGAAACTCCTGAATTTATTTTTTATATGAAAGTAGAACATTCTAATTGCTAGAGAATGTTCTAATTTCATTATTTTACATGTAGCCATCTAGTTTTCCCAGCACCACTTATTGAAGAGATTGTCTTTTCTCCACTGTATAATCTTGTCTCTTTTGTTGTAGATTAATTGACCAAAAGTGCAAGGATTTATTTCTGGGATTTCTATCCTGTTCTATTGATCTATATGTCTGTTTTTGTGATAGTACCACACTGTTTTTATGACTATAGCCTTGTAGTATAGTCCAAAGTCAGGTAACATGACTCCTCCATCTCCATTCTTCTTTTTAAAGACTGTTTTGTCTATTCAGGGTCTTTTGCGTTTGCCTATAAATCAATTTTTTTTTCGTTCTAGTTCTGTGAAAAATACCATTGGTAATTTGATAGGGATTGCATGAATACGAAGATTGCCTTGGGTAGTATGTAATTTTCACAATATGGATTGTCAAATATAATTTCCCATCGGCTTGTGTCATCTTCAACTTCTTTTATCAGCATCTATAGTTCTCAGAGTACAAGTCTTTTGTCCTTTGGTTTATTCCTAGGTATTCTTTTTGATGTGATGGTAAATGGAATTGTTTCCTTAATTTTTCTTTCTGATATTTCACTTTGGTGTATAGAAATGCAGCATATTTCTGTATATTAATTTTGTATCCAGCAATTTTACCAAATTATTTGATGAGCTCTAGTAGTTTTCTGATAGTGTCTTTAGAATTTTCTATGTATAGCATCATGTCATCTGCAAACACTGACAGTTTTACTTCTTTTTTTCCAATTTGGATTCCTTTTATTTCTTTTTCTCTCAGATTGATGTGGCTAGGACTTCCAAAACTATGTTGAATAAAAGTGGCAAGCGTGAGCATCCTTCTCTTGTTCCTGATCTTAGAGGAAATGCAATCAACTTTTCACCATTGAGTATGATGTTAGCCTGGGTTTGTCCTATGTGGCCTTTATTATGTTGAAGTAGGTTCCCTCTAGGCCTACTTTCTGGAGAGTTTTTAAAAATCATAAATGGATATTGATTTTTTTTCAAAAGCTTTTCCTTCATCTATTGAGATGATCATGCAGTTTTTATTCTTCAATTTTTAATGTGGTGTATCACATTGATTGATTTGTGGATACTGAGAAATCCTTGTATCTCTGGAGTAAATCCCACTTGATCATGGCGTATGATGCTTTCAATACATTGTTGGAGTCAGTTTACTAGTATTTTGTTGAGAATTTTTCATCTATGTTCATCAGTGACATTGACCTATATTTTCTTTTTTTCTGATATTTTTTCTGGCATCAGGGTGATGGTGACCTTAGATTGAGTTTGGAAGTGTTTCTTCCCCTGAAATTTTTTTGGAATAGTTTCAGAGGGATAGGTGTTAAATTTTCTCTAAATGTTTGTAGAATTCACCGGTGACATCATTTTGTCCTGGACTTTGGTTTGTTGGGAGTTTAAAAATTACTGATTCAGTTTAAGTACTGGTAGTTGGTTTGTTCATATTTTCTATTTCTTCCTGGTTCCTTCTTGGGTGTTTGTACCTAAGAATTTGTCCATTTCTTCCTGGTTTTCCACTTTAGTTGCTTGTTGTAGTCTTTTATGATCCTTTGTATTTCCGTGGTGTCAGTTGTAACTTTTTTTTTAAATTTCTGATTTTATTGATTTGGGCCCTCTTTTTTTTTCTCTTAATGAGTTTGGCTAAAGGTTTATCATTTTGGTTTATCTTGTTGAAGAATAAGGTTTTAGTTTCATTGATCTTTTCTATTGTTTTTTTAGTCTCTCATTTATCTTTACCCTAGTCTTTATGATTTCTTTCCTTCTACCCTTTGGGTTTTCTTTGTTCTTTTTTCCCTTGTTTTTTTAGGTGTAAAGTTAGGTTGTTTGATATTTTTATTTTTCCTGAGGTACACTTGTATTGCTATAAACTTCCCTCTTAGAACCACTTTTGCTGTGTCACAAAGGTTTTGGATTATCATGTTTTTGTTTTCATTTGTCTCTAGGTATTTTTTGATTGCCTCTGATTTCTTCAGTGATCCACTGGTTGTTTAGTAGCATATTGTTCATTCTCCACTTTTTTTTTTTTTTTTTGCCTTTTTCCCCCCTTGTAGTTGATTTCTAATCTCGTAGTGTTTTGGTCAGAAAAGATGCTTGACAAGCTTTCAGTTTCTTTAAATTTACCAAGACTTGTTTATGGCCTAGCATGTGCTCTATCTTGGAGAGAAGTCCATGTGTACTTGAAAAGAATGTGTTTTCTGCTGCTTTTGGATGGAATACTCTATGAATATCAGATAAGTCCTTCTGGTCTAGGATGCCATTTAAAACCCGTGTTTCCTTATTGATTTTTCTGCTGGATGATTTGTCCATTAGTGTAAGTGGTGTCTTAAAGTCCCCTTCTATTGGGTTACTGTCAAGTTCTTCTTTTATGTCTATCAAAATTGCCTTATATGTTGAGGTGCTCCTATATTGAGTGCACATCTATTTACAATTGTTATATCTTCTTGGACTGATCCTTTGATCATTTTATATAGTGTCCCTCTTTGTCTCTTGCGATAGTCTTTATTTTACAGTCTATTTTGTCTGATATAAGCATTGCTACTTTGGCTTTCTTTTGATTTCCATCTGTGTGGAATATAGAGGGTCATTTCAAATAGAGATATTCAGTTCAGGAGAGAGCTCAGAGGATAAGCTCAGAAGACAGTTTCTGGATAAGGTAGCCTAATGTGAAATCAAATAAGATGCAAGCCCATAGCTAGGACTCCAGACCGCAAAGGCAGAGTACACTGGATTTATTGTGATTTTTAAATTACAATATTGTCACTGTCATCTAAACAGATAAAGTGTTTCAACTCCAAGGCCTTGGAAAAAATTTTGTACACTTAGAACTACATCCTGTTCTCTTATGTATTATTGCAGAGCAGTCCGCACCTAAACTTGGTGGTATAGTACAGTAATTGTTTTACCATACTTTCCTGAAGGTGGGGTAATTTAGGTCAGTGCTTCTGAAACTTTACACAAATCTCCTGGGGAATCTTGCTAAAATGAAGATTCTGAATTGATAGGTCTGGGGTGAAGCCTGGGATTCTGCATTTCTATTAAGTTCCCAGGTGATGCTTCAGCTGCTTCTCTGAAGTGATAAGGATTCAGGTCTGTTCCATATAAATTTCTGCAGTGATGGAGATGTCCTGCATCTGGGCTTTCCAGTATGGTAGCCACTAGTCATAGTGGCTGTTTTGCACTTGAAATACAATTAGCGAGTCCAAGGAAGTGACATAAATTTTATTATTTGTCATTAATTTAAAATTCAATGTGTGACAAGTGGATAGTCTCTTGAAGAACATGGATAAATAATCTCTACAATCTGCTGCTGATCAGCTGTGTAAATTTAGACAAGTTATTTAATCTCTCAGAACCAGAGCTTCCCCACTAGTTAAAAAAAGGGAGAGAAAGATAACTCTTCCTTTCTAAAAGAGTTATTTGTGGGAGTGGTAGTAAGTTATAGAATAACTTATAGACTATAGGATATAATGGGATATATAGTGATGATATTATTATCATTATCATTATTATTATTTAACATAGAGTGATGGAAAGAAAAAGGTCATTGGAGTCAGATAAACCTGGGTTCAAAGCTCAATTTCCAGAAGTTTCCAGCTCTATCTTTGGCCCTCTTGAGCCTCAGTTTTCTCATCTCTAAAATGACAAAATCAATAACTACTCCAGAGGACTGTAGATAGAACTAAATTGGTTAAGAGTCAAGAAGTTACACAGTAGGTGGCTCAGTTCATGTTTAAATGTCACAATAAAGTCACTCTTGATCAGTGGACCTAGGGTTCAAATGATGAATCTAGCACTCACAAGCTATGTAAACTTGATCAGTTATTTAATCTCTCTTTGTCTCCATTTTATCATCTTTCAAATGAAGACTGCAATACTTGTCCTAAGAGTTTCAATTATTCATTAATTTTACCAGCCAACAAATATTAACTGAATTCTCTCCTTACATACCAGACTCTGTGTAAGGTCTTTGAGATATAAGGGAAGCAAAAACAGAAACTGTCCATACAATCTACTGTGAGGTAAATTAACCATAACAAAAAATATAGAGACCTGTGAAGCAGAGGCCCCTATGCCACAGGTGTCTGTGGATTCCATCCTGGGGAAGAGGCATTGCCTGGGCATGAAAACACACTTGCCAGGCAGAGCTCTGGAGCTGAAGAGGAGCTGGACTGGGAATATGAATTCGTGAGTTATCTACTCATAGATTGTTGGAGAAGAGAGGAAATAAGATTTGTAAAGGGTCAAGCACTATATATATCTGAGGTGTCCAGTGTATGGCTGTCTCCTGTCCCTTTGCTTCCATAGAGCTTTGGGACACACAACATGCTGTTGGAGCAGAGGCAAGCCCAGTCTCTGTACTGGAACCTTCCATTATTGTTGCAGCTTAGATCTTCTTCCATCTGGAAAAACTCCCTTTCTCAGTTGAAATAATTCATCAACAAATATGGATGCACCAAGTAAAATGCCATCAGAAATTTACCAATTGGTATACATTTTACTAATTCCAAGGTGAACAAATCCATTAATGCAACTTAGAGGGAGATGAAATTTGAATTTATTCTCTTCTCAGGAGATCCAGTGGCCTGGACTAATTGTATATTTACTGATCTGTATGCAGCCCCTAGCATCTGCTGTGTTTGTAGTCTGTAAAAATGAAAGGATAGCTTACATTTCTGAAGGTTAGTAATTTTAATTAATTAAGGCATCTGGCTTCCTTCAAAAGGAAGAGGCTTATCTTGAGAGAGGGGAATATGTCTTCAACCTCTGTATCCCTGCACAGCCATTAACACTGCAATCCATGTGGGGTGCAGGCTATCTGAGTGACTCAGTACCCCCACACTGCCCCAGGGCAGATTGCAGTCTCTAAGGGGATGTTGCAAGGAAAACAACAGCTTGCCCAGCTGTTCTAAAGCCCTCATACTTAACATTACTCTCTTTCCCACTTTCAAATATTCTTAGGGCTGAGTCAATTCCATGAAAAAAAATTATATGAAAGCCAGTTGGACAAATCATCAATTCACCTATTGATTAATGTGTCAAATTTACCAAATTGAATATTTTGTAATATTTGACTAGAGTGTTTAGTCACTTTAACAGGAATTCAATATATTACACAATATAATGTCTCATCTTTGCTACTAATGATACTACATAATGAAATATATGTTATCATAAGTAATGCTATTTCAAAATTTCACATGGGAATTTTTTTCAATTTGTGCTAATATTTATATGGAAATGTTTTAACTGATAGCTGCTTTTGATTTTCTGTGTATGCTGTAGAATATTAATTTTACTTATTTATTTATTTCTTAATTTACCCAATACATTCTTTTTTTTTCCTACTGTACAACATGGTGGCCCAGTTATACATACATGTATACCTTCTTTTTTTCTCATATTATCATGCTCCATCATAAGTGACTAGACATAGTTCCCAGTGCTACACAGCAGGATCTCATTGCTTATCCATTCCAAAGGCAATCATCTGTATCTATTAATCCCAAGCTCCCAATCCATCCCACTCCCTCCCCCTTGTCAACCACAAGTCTATTCTCCAAGTCCATGATTTTCTTTTCTGTGGAAAGTTTCATTTGTGCTGTATATTAGATTCCAGATGTAAGTAATATCATATGGTATTTCTCTTTCTCTTTCTGACTTACTTCACTTAGTATGAGAGTCTCTAGTTCCATCCATGTTGTTGCACATGGCATTCTTTTTTTTTGTTTGTCTTTTTGCCTTTTTCTAGGGCCATACCCATGGCATATGGAGGTTCCCAGGCGATGGGTCTAATCAGAGCTGTAGCTGCCAAGCCTACACCACAGCCACAGCAACACGGGATCTGAGCCATGTCTACAACCTATACCACAGCTCATGGCAACACCAGATCCTTAACCCACTGAACAAGGCCAGGGATTGAACCCACAACCTCATGGTTCCTAGCCGGATTCGTTAACCACTGAGCCACGACAGGAACTCCTCTTTTGTTTGTTTGTTTTTTTATGGCTGAGTAATATTCCATTGTGTATATATACCACTTCTTGTTAATCCAATTATCTGTCTATGGACATTTGTGTTGTTTCCATGTCTTGGCTATTGTGGATAGTGCTGCAATGAACATGCAGGTGCATGTGTCTTTTTCAAGGCAAGTTTTGTCCAGATATATGTCCAAGAGTGGGATTCCTGGGTCATATGGTAGTTCTATGTATAGTTTGCATACTGTTCTCCAAAGTGGTTATACCAGCTTAAGAGTCCCACCAACAGTGCAGGAGGGTTCCCTTTTCTCCACACCCCCTCCAGCATTTGTTATTTGTGGACTTATTAATGATGGCCATTCTGACCGGTGTGTGGTGGTACCCCACATTAGTTTTGATTTGCATTTCTCTAATAATCAGTGATGTTGAAAATTTTTTCATGTGCCTGTTAGCCATCTGTATATATTCCTTGGAGAAATGTCTATTCAGGTATTTGCCCATTTTTCAACTGGGTTGTTGGCTTTTTTGCTGTTGAGTTGTATAAGTTGTTTGCATATTTTAGAGATTAAGCCCTTTTCATTTGCAACATTTGAAACTATTTTCTCGCATTCTGTAAGTTGTCTTTTTGTTTTTGTTTATGGTTTCCTTTGCTGTGCAAAAGCTTGTCAGTTTGATTAGGTCACATTGGTTTACTTTTGCTTTTGTTTTTGTTGCTTTGGGAGACTGACCTGAGAAAACATTTGCAAGGTTGATGTCAGAGAATGTTTTGCCTATGTTCTCTTCCAGGAGTTTGATGGTGCTTGTCTGATATTTAAGTCTTTAAGCCAGTATGAGTTTATTTTCGTGCAGGGTGTGAGGGTGTGTTCTAGTTTCATTGATTTGCATGCAGCTATCCAGGTTTCCCAGCAATACTTGCTGAAAAGACTGTCTTTTTCCCGTTTTATATTCTTGATTCCTTTGTCAAAGATTAATTGACTATAAGTGTCTGGGTGTATTTCTGGGTTCCCTATTCTGTTCCATTGGTCTGTATGTCTGTTTTGGCACCAGTACCACACTGTCTTGATGACTGTGGCTTTGTAATATTGTATGAAGTCTGGGAGAGTTATGCCTCCTGCTTAGTTTTTGTTCCTCAGGATTGATTTGGCAATTCTGGGTCTTTTGTAGTTCCATATAAAATTTCAGACTGTCTAGCTCTGTAAAAAATGTCATGGGTAATTTGATAGGGGTTGCATTGAATCTGTAGATTGCTTTGGGCAGTATAGTCATTTTTACAACATTAATTTTTCCAACCCAGGAGCATGGAATATCTTTTCATTTCTTCACATATTCTTTAATTTCCTTGACTAATGTTTTATAGTTCTCAACATAGTAAGTCTCTCACCTCCTTGGTCAGGTGTATATCCAGATATTTGATTTTTGGGGTGCAATTTTAAAGGGTATTGTATTTTTGTATTCCTTTTCTAATATGTCATTGTTCGTATACAGAAATGCGACTAATTTCTGAATGTTAATCTTATATCCTGCTACTTTGCTGAATTTATTGATCAGTTCAAGCAGTTTTTGGGTTGAGTCCTTAGGTTTTTCTATATATAGTATCATGTCATCTGCATATAGTGACATATTAATTTTAATTTAATCTAGTTGAAACTGATTCATTATGTATGTTTTCAAATTTAAAATTACCCTTTTGATTTACTCTATATTGAAGTTTAGTTTAAATTTAATTTAAAATTCTGATATATTTCTAATGCTTTTAAACATAAACATAATATTAAATGTTGAATTGCCATAAATACAAAATTAGGTCAGATATGCAGTTTGAAGAACTGGTGAACACTACTCAAAAGTGCCTGATGCTTAGAAGAATGCAAAATGATACTGTAGGCACAATAGAAATCAGAAGTGTCTAAAAAAACCCCATTAGCTATACATGTCAATTTGTAACATACAATAAAGGGAAATTGAGATCTATAGATTCTATTATGAGAAATAGTCCATATCTTGTGACAAAAGTGACATTGTTCCTTTTTGGTAAATTGACTAAGCAACTAGAAAAATATCTTTAAATGTCACCTTTGGATTTTCCAATGTTCTTGTGTTTTTAGTATTTTTTCAGATAGTCAATGTAACTTGGTTTATTATTTCTGGTCATTAGTAGTCACATTTTAAAATGCAAAATGTTTATTTCTGCTGCTTTCAAATGAGTTTTTCCCTTACTATATATGCCTGGTCCTTGGCACATGGCTAGTGTGGGAAATCTCTTCTTGCCACCTTCTCAAGTCCCATCCACTGCTTTGGCTGTACACTTTCCCCTGGAATGTTTCAGCCAACTGCTGCTAAGTGGTTGCAAATTTTTGATTAACTTTAAATTGAAACAAAAATAAATTCACTTTAAACAGCATTCAAAATAAAGCAGAAATTTATGACATTAATTTTTAATTTAAAATTTAATTGCAGATTCAAAACCATCCAAAAATAGTCAAAATTAGCTGGAGGAAAATTCTCATTTCCTCTAATAACAGGAAAAAGACAAGGATTCTCATTCTTGCCACTTACAATATAATTTTGGAAGCCTTAGCCACAACAATCAGAAAAAAATAAGAAATAAAAGAAATACAGATTGGAAAGGAAGAAATAAAACTGTCACTGTTTGCAGATGCCATGATACTATACATAGAAAACCCTAAATACACCACTAAAAACTACTAGAACTCATCAATGAATTCAGTAAAGTTGCAAGATACAAAATTAATATACAGAAATATGTTGCACTTCCATACATTAACAATGAACTACCAGAAAGACAAATTAAGGAAACAATCCCATTTATAATTGCATCAATAAGAGAAATACCTAGGAATAAATCTACATAAGGAGGTACAATGCCTATACTTGGAAAACTATAAGGCATGGATGAAAGAAATTAAAGACAACACAAACAGATGGAAAGATATACCATATTTTGGAGTGGAAGAATTAATATCGTTTAAACAACCAAACCACCAAAAGCAATCCATAGGTTCAATGTAATCCCTATCAAGATACTGGTGGTATTTTTCACAGAACTAGAACAAATAATTCTAAAATTTGTGTGGCAACACAGAAGACCCTGAATAGCTAAAATAACCTTGAGAAAAAAGAATAAAATGGTAGGTGTCACGTGCCCAGATTTTAAACTATACTACCAAGGTACAATAATCAAAACAGTATTTTACTGGCACAAAAATAAAAACATAGATAAATGGAATGGAATAGAAGTGAACACACACTTATATTGGAAATTAATCAATGACAAAGGAGGTAAGAATACCTAATGGGGAAAAGACAACTTCTTCAATAAATGGTATTTGGAAAGGTGGACAACTACATGCAAAAGAATCAAACAGGACTACTTTCACATCATGCACAGAAATAAAAAACTTAAATGTAAGACCTGAAATCATAAAACTTCTGTATGAAGACATAGTCAGTACATTCTTTTACATTAGTCTTAGTAATATTTTTTTTGATATGTCTCCTTAGTCAAGTGAAATAAGCAAAAATAAACAAATTGGACTACATTAAACTAAAAAGCTTTTGCACAGAGAAGGAAACTATCAAAAAACCCCAAAAGTCCACCTACCAAGTCAGAGACAATATTTGTAAATGATATACCTGATAAGGGCCTAATATCCAAATTATAAAAAGAACTCATATTATAAAAAGAGCTCAACATCAAAAAACCAAATAGCCTGATTAAAAAATGGGAAGAGGATTTGAATAGACATTTTTCCAAAGAAGACATACCGATGGCCAACGGACACATGAAAAGATGCACAACTTCACTAATGATCAGGGAAATGGAAATCAAAACCACAATGAGTTATCATCTTGTACCTGTCAGAATGGCTATTATCAAGAAGAAAACAAATAAGTGATAGTGAGGATGTGGAGAAAAGGAAACACTCATGCACTGTTGGTGGGAATGCTAATTGGAAAACAGTGGAAACCCCTCGAAAAACTAAAAATAAAACCATCGTATGATACAGCAATTCCATTCTTGGGTATTTATCTGAAGAAAAGAAAACACTAATTAAAAAAGATAATATGAACCCCTGTGTTCACTGCAGCATTATTTACAATAGCCTAGATATGGAAGCAACCCAAGTGTCCATCAGTAGATGAATGGATAAAGAAGATACGATATATACACAAAATGGAATATTATTTCATAAAGAAGGAAAATTTCCATTTGCAACAACATGGATGGACCTGGAGGGTATTATTAAGTGAAGTAAGTCAGAAAGAAAAAGACAAATACTTATGATTTCATTTATATGTGGAGTTTAAAAAGCAAAACAAGTGAACAAACATAACAAAACAAAAGCAGAGTCAAAAATATAGAGAATAAACAGGTGGTTGCCAGAGGGGAGAGGAGTGGTGGTAGGAGAGAAATAGGTGATGGAGATTAAGAAATAACTTTCCAGTTGCGAAATAAATGGTACCAGATATGAAATGTACAGTGTGGGGAATATAGTCAATAATTATGTAATATTTTTATACATAAAGATATATATGTATAGATATGACAGATCATAACTAAAGTTATCACAGTGGTCATTTTAAAACATATAAAAATATTGAATCACTATGTTGTGTAACAGGAACTAACATAGCGTTGTAGGTCAATTATACTTCAAAAAAAAAAACAAAACCCTCAGAAAAAGAGATATACTTGTGGGGACCAGATGCAGAGGGTTAGGAGGAAGGGGAATTGGATGAAGGCTGTCAAAAAGTACAAACTTTCAGTTATAAGGTAAAGAAATACTAGGGATCTAATGTGCCACAGGATAAGTATAATTAATACTGCTGTAAGTTAAATATGAAAGTTGTAAATCTTAAAGAGTTTTCATCACAAGAAAAAAAGAAAATTCCCAGTTAAAAATTATAATATGCTGAAGAGGTTTCACTATCATATATAGAGGTTTCAGTGGGTAGACATTTTCATTAAAAATCAGAACATGTCAATTTGATAAATTTAGTGAATTGGCCGCCGGACAAATTTATCCTTCTAACTGGCTTCCTGAGAATTAGCTTTCAGTAAACTGGCCTTTCAGGGAGTTAGCTTTTACCAAATGGACATTCATTGAAATGATTTTCACTGGACTGGTGGATATCTTCCCCTTGCTACCCTCTCCTCTTGAATTTTCTAGAATCCCCTATCTCCTACCTCCCCCCAAAAGCGGTCTGTTAATCTCTAACTCTCTGGGTTTCTCAGGGGTGCAGGTTCATCTTGAGAAAACTTAATAGCAAAGTCTTTAGGAAGTGTTGGCACTATGTATGTAATTTCTTTGGGGCCTGTGGTGCATCAGGAAAGCAAGATTTTAAAAGGGTCTAGTGATACAGGTCTGATGTTCTTACCCCGGTCTTACCTTGAGAAGTATGGGGTTACAGACCTGAATCCTGTTCGTGCAGCTAGAGGGAAAAATTAAAGCCCCTACTTTAGTCTTGGAGTTGGAAGAGAACATAGGATCATCTAGTCTAGAGTTTCTTAAGCTCAGCACAATTAGCACTTGGGGCCAGATGATTTTTTTTTTTTTTTTTTTTTTTTATTGTGGGAGAACTCCTGGACATTGCAGGATGTTCAGCAGACTCTCTGGCCTCTATGCACTAGCTGCTAGTAGCATTTTCTAAGTTGTGACAATCAAGAAATGTCCCCAGACAGAGCTGAATATCCTGGAGTGGAGGGTAGAGGGAGTAATGTCACCCCTGGTTGAGAGTCTTTGATCTACTCTCCCATCTAATCTAGAAGTTTCCTATACATTTTATACTGTCTATCTGCTGAACACTGTAGGGGGCCTGAGGACTGACTTTCTCACTTTTGGTTCCTTCATTGAAGAGCATGGACTTTGGGACACACTGCCGTGAGGTCAGATTCCATCTCTATTACTCATTAGGTGTGACCTTGAGCAAACCTCTTAACCCATTTCAGCCTTTCCCTTGATGTGTCCTAATCCCTGCTCCAAAGATTTATTGCATGGACTAAATATCTCTGTATATAAAATGTCTGGCTCTTTGGTATGCCTGAAGACTATATTCTGTATATTGGGCCCAAAGTTTTCTTCTTTAACTTCCCCCTCTGCTATGGTGAATGCTTGTGTCCACCCAACATTAATGTGCTGAAATCCTAGTGCTCAAGGTGATGGTATTGGGTTGTGCCTTTGGGAGGTGACAGAGGCCTCATGAATGAGCATATTGCTCCTATAAAAGAGGCCCTGGAGACAGCTCCTTTGCTCCTCATACCATACGAGGCTGCAATGAGAAATTAGCTGTCTGCAGCCTGGAATAGGATGCTTACCAGAACCTGACCATGCTGGCACCTTGACCTTGGACTTCCACTCTCCAGAACTGTGAAAAATAAATTTCTGTTGTTTGTAAGCTGTCCAATCTGTGGTATTTTGTTATAGTAGCCAGGACAGACTAAGGGAGCCTGCCTTGCCTGTGATCCTTCTGACTATCAGATTCTTGGACTTTGTGACTGTTCCAGATTTAGCCATTGAGAGCTGCCATCCCATGTTTATTCCTTTTTAGCAGACCAAGCTCCCCACACCTTGATTCCTTTTCAGATGGTTCAGAAACGACAGCACTCTTCAGTCGATGTGAGGCTGGGCAGAGAGGAGAATTAGGGCTGGCACTGCGATGGAGAGAGGGAACGCCTAAAACTCCTTGCCTGGAAAATTTGATCCTCCGGAGGCTGCAGCAGTCAGAGCAGAAAGACCCAGACACTCCCTCAGCCTGTGTGCAGGATAACTGGCAGCTGAACCACCTAAAGAGAAACCAAACCCCATAAGCATGCATTTCTGCAATAATGCCATAGTGCTGGGTACCCCATGAGGGCACAGGCTAGGAGACTGAAGTCACACTGCCCTTGGCATCTCTCTTTTTCCACAAGTTTCCCATTTGGAATGAGCTTCTGACACTTTCCAGGAAGTAAAAATAAGACACAAATCCTAGTGTCTGACTATCTGAGAAGATACATGACGCCCCTGGAACAGCTAGCATTTGCTGAGCAGTTTTAAAAAGAGCGCTAGTGTCAGGGAGCCACCAGAGAGCCCCCCCCAGGAGACTTCTAAACTCCTCTTTGGGAAGGCCATGAATTGGGACACCTCATATGCCCCTATACGTAATAGGCATAATACAGCCCATTACTGGACTTTATACAACTCAATTTCTCTTGTCAATTTCATGCCTGAAAAATGCAGGCCTCATGTTTCTGCCTTGTGTTAGGGGAGGCATTCTGAGTCAAAGTACTGGGGATCCATCTAGCTGTGCCAAAAAATGCCCCTGCCAGTGATGGCAAGCCCTGGAAGGGGCGAGGAACTTAGGTGTTTGCTTCAGTTGATTTTGATATATTTGAGAACATTTTCTTAAAGGCCAGAGATGGCTTTTGTTTCTTCTTGGACAGTGGAAGATAAAATAGTTTGAAATGACTCTGGATTGAAAGCATGTCTTCCAAAGCCCCACCAGAAATAGACTGAAACCATGGATAATGTTGGGACTTGCACAAGAGGCAGTCCGCCTGCCATTCCCTGGAGTGGGAGAGCCTGTTAGCCAAGGAGATTAGACCAGATTGTTTAAACACCGGGCTGCTGCATCTGGCCTAAGGCTCTGGGCAATTTACTCCCAGACAATCTCTCGATTTATGAGCCTAAATCACATGGAGTGTTATTATGAATCACAAGCTCCTATCCCTTGCGAGTTTTGAAGATAAGAGCCCCAAATGAGAGGTTTCCCTGGACCCAGAGGAGAAAAGAAGGACTATATTTTCTAAGTCCATGAATAAACATTAAACTGTTTTTTGGGGGGGCATCTCTGGGAGGCTTCAGAAACGCAAGAAGGAGGAGAGACATTTTTGAGGTGTCATTCTCTGTGATCTGACCTGGTTGAGATGAAGAGAGAGAGAGGTGAGAAATGGCCACACGTGATGGAGGTCCCAAGTTATGGGTAGTCGTTCTTCATTATGGGAGGCCTTTGCTGTATTGGACCCTCTTGAAACAAATGTGATCTCAATCCTTCACAGGTACATTGAGTCTTTGCTGGAAAGCATGTCCATCTGGATTTGTTAGGTCAATCCCCTGCCTCAACTGTAAGACTGTAACCAAACTTTTCCTCAAGAGCCACTTACACTGGCTTTCAAGCATCTTTAGATGCTTTCATCTCATAAATTCAGAGGAAGGTAGAGAGCTAAAGGAATTCGGAGACTAGTAAGTTCAGTGTAGCAGTTCTAAAGTTAAAAAAAAATCTAAGGATTGGAGAAATGTTGTGACTTGTCTAATTCTACACACCAATTAGTGTCATAGTCTAGACTGTGGTACCAAGTCTTTCCTTCTAGTCCTGATGCCCTTCAGCAGATCCTGCCCACTCTCCAGCTTCCCCAAATCTGTGTTTTCTGAGGGATATTTAATTGCTTTTGTGGGTTTCACTTTTTTCTCTTCTAAACAATTATCTTAGTCTTGATGGGGATAATGGGCCATGTGGAATAGTATCATCTACATGTTTTTCTTTTACTTTCTTTTTTTTTGGTAGTAGTTACTTTTAATTTTTTAAAGAAATTATGACAATTTTTAAGAGAAATTTTAGGTTTACAACAAAATTATATGGCGATTTCTCTTATGCTTTCTTTCCCACACAAGCATAGCTCCACACAAACATAGCTTTCTCCATTACCAACATCATGCACTGAAATGGCACATTTTTTTTTAAATGAAATTGACATTGACACATCATAATCACCCAAAGTCTGTAGTTTACCTTAGTAATATGGGTTTGGATGAAAGCATAAGTGACTTATATCCTTCATTATACAGAGCGTTTTCACTGACCTTAAAATCCTTTGGGTACTGCCCAATCACCTTTCCTCTGTCACCCCTGGCAACCACTGACATTTTGTTTCCATAGTTTGCTTTTTCTAGAAGGTCATATATGTTGGACATACAGGAAGGCAGGCAGTATGTAGCCTTTTCAAATTGGCTTCATTTCTATAGTAATTTGCATTTAGGCTTCTATCATGTCTTTTCATTGTCAGCTCATTTTTTTTTTTTATAGAGCTGAGGAATATTTCATTGTCTGGATGTACCGTAGTTCCTTTATCCATTCACCTACCGAAGGACATCTTGGTTGCTTCCAGGTTTTGGCAATTATGAATAAATCTGCTATCGACATTTGTGTGCAGATTTTTGTGTGGACATAAAATTTTAACTCCTTGGGTGAATACCAAGGTATGTGATAAGAGTATGTTTAGTTTTGTTAAGACATTGCAGAACTGTCTTCCAGAGAGGCTGTACCATTTGCATTCCTAACAAAAATGTATGAGAATTCTTGATGCTCCCACATCCTCACCAGGATTTGTTGTGAGTGTTCTGAATTGTGTGCTAATAGATGTTGTTCTAATAGATGTGTAGTTGTATATCATGTCATTACAGTTTTGATTTGCATTTCCCTGATGACATATGATGTGGAATTTCTTTTCATATGCTTATTTGCCATCTGTATGTCTTCTCTGATGAGGTGTCTGTTAAAATCTTTAACCCATTTAAGAAAATCAGATTGTTTTCTTATTGTCGAGTTTCAAAAGCTCTTTGTATATTTTGGATAACAATCCTTTATCAGATGTGTATTTTGCAAATATTTTCTCCCAGTCTGGGGCCTATCTTCTAATCCTCTTGATATTGCCTTTTGCATTGCAGAGGTTTTTGATTTTAGCAAAGTCTAGCTTTTCAATTGTTTTGTTCTGGATGGTGTCTTTGGTGTTGTATCTAAAAAGGTATCACCAATTCAAGGTCATGTAGGTTCTCTCCTATCTTATGTTCTAGGAATTTTATGGTTTTGTATTTCATATTAGATTTATGATCCATTTCTAGTTAATTTTTGAGAGGAATGTATGGTCTGTGTTAGGTGTTTTTTTTTTTTTTTTTTTTTTGGCATAGATGCCCATATGTTCCAGCATCATTTATTGAGTAGACTACCTTTGCTTCATTGTATTGTCTTTGCTCCATTGTCCAAGAGCAGTTTACCATATTTAAGGGTTTCTCTTTATTTTCTAACATTTATTGAATAGTTATTTGTTCAACAATAGTAAGTGAATATTTATTGAATCCCATCTATAAGCCAGGGATAATGCTGAGAGTTCTGCAGATACTACCACATTTAGTTCTCAAAGTACCTCTAAGGAATAGTTACTCTTTGTATCTTTATTTTATAGACAAGGACACAGAGAACTTAGAGAAGTGTCATAACTTCCCATGTGTGCACAGCAAGACTAGGATTTAAGGTTTTTTTTTTTTTTTTTTTGTCTTTTTTTTTTCTTGGGCCGCTCTCGTGGCATATTGAGGTTCCCAGGCTAGGGGTCTAATCGGAGCTGTAGCTGCCGGCCTACGCCAGAGCCACAGCAATGCTGGATCCGAGCAGCGTCTGCAACCTACATCACAGCTCTCGGCAACGCCGGATCTTTAACCCACTGAGCAAGGCCAGGGATTGAACCCGCAACCTCATGGTTCCTAGTCGGATTCGTTAACCACTGCGCCATGACGGGAACTCCAGGATTTAAGTTTTAATTCTGCCATTTTCTCCCTGGAACTCGAACTGATGATATTGACCATTATGTTAATAGATGTCTTACTCATTTCAAAGTAGTGCAGCTCTGGTTCAAAATAGCTCTAAGGTCGTGAATGGACTTAAGCGCTTCTATGAGGAGGCCATTTGTAGGCTGTCTTATGATGGTTTGCATTACTTGTATTATTCCTCTTTTCACAGGGACCTTTCTGCTATTCCAATACCACATGGAAATTAGCATGCCCATCTTCCACTGAGCCAGTAATTCAAACACGAATCTGACACTTATTCTCCTGCTTAGAACACATCATTGGTTTTTCATTGCTAAGCTCAGCTAAGCTAAGGCATGTTGGTAAATAGCTACTTTACCAAGTAGAATTTGCCAAGTGTGATAAGAAGTTAGAAGGGCAAATTTCTTTCAACTAGAGATCTAGAGAAAGTTCCATGGAGAAGGTGATATTTTACCAAGCCCTGAAGGAGACAAAGATATAAAGACCTTTGGGGATAATATTCTAAGGAACACATCTGGAAAACAGTGAGTGATTAAATTGGTCTTTAACAGAGTAGCATACAAGGAAACTGCAGGAGGCATTTGTCATCTGAGAGATGGGTGGGGGCCATGTCTGAGAGAATCTGACATATCAAACCTCTTTCAACCTTGAATCTTTTTGGGGGGCTTAGCTCTTCCCTGATGTCTCCAGTTTGGGTATCCAGAGTAAACATCATATACCACAAGCCTGGTAATGTTTGATGTATTGAGATGCATAGATTTTAGAACAGAATATGATTTTTTTGAGTTAGAAGAAGATAAAAATAACAAAAAAAATCCACTTTGGGCAGTAATATGGTTAATGGATCTCATTTAACCTCAGTCAACTATTCTGATAGGTTCATCTTGCTTCAAGTGTTTTCGTGCCAATGAAGGATTCTATGTAGTAAAATAAGGGTCAGATTCATGGTTGAATGTCTTTCTGCTTTCCTTTTCAAAAAGAATGGCCTGAGAGTGGGCCCTCTTGACTTCTGGGATGAAGCTGGATTGACAGGGATAATAAAAGTAGTTGAGGAAGCTCTGAGATAATTTAGGTGCTCAGGGGGTGGTGTGTCAATTTGTTCTTTCTGGCCTATGGTTTCCTAATTCTTTCTCCAAGGGTACACTCCATCTTAGCATATTTTGTTTTTTCTCTTTGTACATAACTTCATGGGCACACGTATGTGGACATGTGTCTGTATGTGTGCATGTATATATATATGAGTGTGCACGCATGTACATTTGTGTGCATGTGTGTGCTGGTGTGTGTTGGTGCTGACCTGCTATTGTCACCATTGCAACCAGCGTTCTGGGCACAGATGCAGAGAGATAGAAAGCCTACGAGTGACAGTTGGATAGTTTTGGAATGAATAGGGCTGGATATTGGATGCTGATAAAGGAAGTCTATTTCTGCTTGGCTTCCTGAATGTCAAAGTGGTTGGAACCGTGAGCAGGTGACTGAGGGGGCAGACTCATCTCCTGAACTTGACAGCCTTAAGGATAGAAGGATCTCTCTACCCACTTAATACTCACATCTGTTTATAATGGATGAGGGCCATTTCAATGTGAGGCAAGGGCGTTGGCAAGATGACTTCTGGAGGGCCCTTCTGGGATGAATCATCTGTGATACTGTCTCTTCAGCCACTGTGAGTAGGGAGTACGTATCATTATTTTAGCCACATGAAAACTGAGAACACTACATAGATTCTCATTATTGAGCAAGAGTGGTTATGGTGACCTTGTATGTTTTCACATTTATCCTTGCAATTCCCCTGCTTCTTCCCGCTTTGGGTTTATTTGAAATTATGGTTTCCACTAGGACCAGAGATATTTCATAAAGTGGGAGTTGGTTTAAGGGCAGGACCCTGAGCCCAGAAGAGCGTGGAGAAGAGGAAGGCACTTGTGTGGCAGTGGCTTCTCCCTGGATTTACTGGGGACTGTGTGTGTTTGAGACGGAACATCCTGACCTTGTAAAAGAAAACCAACACAGACACGTGGCAGCTCCCAACTGAGCCATCATCCCCGAGAGGGCTGCAAATTAAATGAACAGATACCTCAATTTTTTTTCAATCAGCAGGGGAAGCAAGTTTATATTAACATTTTTCTAAGATTCAGTTAACACTGGACTAGTTTTCTTTGTGATGCTGACACCTGAGTTGTAGGATGCAAATTAATTACATTGGGTACATAATACAGAGAAGTGAGTTAAGGATGATGAGAGGGTTGGAAGAGTCTAACGCTTATTGAATATCAACGGAAAGACACTTACAAGTAATCTTTTACTCAGAGAAGACAGGCATCCAGAGAAGTTAAATGACTTGTCCAAGGCCACATGGGGCATAAGGGCTAAAACTGGCCTGGAAGCCAGGAGACCTGACTTTAATAAGGCTTCATTAGTAATCCTAAAAGTTAGTTTTCTTGTGGTTAAATAAGTTTTAAGGATACCCTGAGTCAATACATACATTCAGAGTCTTTCTCTCTCTTTGTCTCTCTAATATGTATGTTTACATATGTACAATTGTATGTATATGTGTAAATTATATATGTGTATGTGTATTTTTATGTGTATATATATACACACACACAAACATACACATAATATAACTAGGAGATAAATGGCTCCAAGCTTCAAATTACACTACAGAGAAGAGGGATCTGAGAGCCTTGGCCACAAATAAAATAACCCTCAGAAAGAGGAGTTCACACTTGAGTTAAAAATAAAGAGAATAGGAGTTCCCGTCGTGGCGCGGTGGTTAATGAATCTGACTAGGAACCATGAGGTTGCGGGTTCTGTCCCTGCCCTTGCTCAGTGGGTTAAGGATCCGGCGTTGCCGTGAGCTGTGGTGTAGGTTGCAGACGCTGCTCGGATCCAGTGTTGCTGTGGCTCTGGCGTAGGCCAGTGGCTACAGCTCCGATTCGACCCCTAGCCTGGGAACCTCCATATGCTGCGGGAGCGGCCCAAAGAAATAGTAAAAAGACAAAAAAAAAAAAAAAAATGAAGAGAATAACTCTGAGATCAGGTAGCTGAACATACTGGTTCCCTGAGAACTGAATGTAAGGGCTTTGCTGCTGCACAGCACAGGGGACAGGAGCTGGCGGTGTGAAAAGGCATCATGTCTGGAGGAGAGGAGGCTACTTGGTGCGGATACTTTTGGAAACTTGCTAGAGAAGGGAAATAAAGAAGTGAGATTGTTCTGCCAAACAAAAGTGAATCTCAAAAATCAGAACATATACCAATCCCTCCTCCCTAAAAGTGCCATCAATTAAAGAAACTACACTTTTCTATACCAACAGAAGAGGGTGCTCTTGAACTAAGAAATACTGTCAGTCACCCAAACACCATAATTGTGCCTACATACAACCATTTATATAAACACTTCAAAATAAACAGAAAATGGCAGACAACATATGTACAGAGCCACTAAGAAAACAAAATATGAGAATCCAAACATTTCAGCAGATGCAAATGTTCCCATCGAAATCAAACATGAAGCCGAAGAACACTTTAACATAACACCCAAATTGAATTCAATATCCTAAAACAGGCATCTGAAAATATGAAACAGAACTCTTAAATCAGAAATTCTACAGCTTAGAACAGAAATGGAAAAAAAAAAAAACAAACAGGGAAAATGTGAAATAAGGGTTGAATAAACTCAGGAAAGAAATGGAAGGAAATGACAAAACCATCTAAAAAATAAAGGCTAAATTGTAAGGTATGCATGGGACACTGGATGATGAGACACTGAGGAACGTCATAGGAAGAGGATAAAAATTAATAAGAAATGGGGAGTTCCCCTGTGGCTCAGCGGAAATTAATTCGACCAGTATCCATGAGGATGTGGGTTCGATCATGGCCTTGCTCAGTGGGTTAAGGATCCAGCATTGCCATGAGCTGCGGTGTAGGTCGCAGAGGCAGCTCGGATCCCTCATTGCTGTGGCTGTGGTACAGCTCCCGTTTGACCCCTAGTCTGGGAACTTCCTTCCATGTGCTTTGAATGTGGCCTCAACAAGGAAAAAAAAAAATTAATAAGAAATGAAGCAAAAAGATCAGAGAGAAAATAAATGATAAAAGATAGGCTCAAAAGAGTCTGAAAAGAAAAACATTACAAGGGAAAATAATTAGTATTTCAAACTATAAACCAAGACATATTTTTAAAATTAAAAGAAAACTTGAATCTGCATCTTTAAAGGATAAGTTGTGTTCCTGGAAAAATAGACCTGGGATGTTGAAGTCCAAGACATATACCAGGGAAACATGACACCTTAAAGATAAAGAAAATATTCACCTGGTCTCCAGGCAAAAACCAAGACACTTACATAGAAAAGAAAATATAGGAAGCATCTGACTTTTCATATAAAATAAGACAACAATGGAGTTATACTTTCAGGAAACTAAAGGAAGTATGACAGGAATATTTTCTTTCTGATGAGCTAATCGCCAAGGATCAAGACTGCAAGAAGCAGTTTTCTATGTGCAAAAACTCGGAACACTCACTGTTCCACTATAAGGACTCTCTTGGGGAGTGAACACAATTCAATCAAGATAGGACCAGGATCAAGAAACTCTGGTAAATGGACTGAGAGTGAGCATCATGTATATCTGTACCTAAAACAAGGATGGGAACAAAAGTGGAGGAACAGTATGACTGTTGTGTATTCCAGCAAAACTGAAATAATACTTTGTTGCATAATGAAGGGTATCATTTAAAGCAGACAGACAGATAAGTAGAAGGGCAGATACAAAAAAATTGACTGTGGGCATTATGATGGGTGTTAGTGAAAAGGCAACCTCCACAATGAAGGAGGTTGCTTCCTAAATAGCAAGCAAAATATGAAACGGGCCCCCTAAAACCATGCAGATAGAGAGAAAAAATCAATATACACAGTCAATTTTACACAAAATATGAGACCAGGAAGTCATGTTAATAACATATGTATTACATTATTATAATTAATTCAAACTCATTAATAAATTACATTATTCTCTCATTAAAAATGTGCTGAAATTGACTTACAGCAAGGCTCAATTCCATGAAAAACATGAGATACACTTATAACAAAGTGGTTCAATAGGCTAAGAATAAAGAGATTAACAAAAATAATCCACAAAAACGAAAACAATAAAATAAATAAGGGGGAGTTCCCGTCGTGGCGCAGTGGTTAACGAATCCGACTAGGAACCATGAGGTTGCGGGTTCGATCCCTGGCCTTGCTCAGTGGGTTAAGGATCCAGCGTGGCCGTGAGCTGTGGTGTAGATTGCAGATGGCGGCTCGGATCCTGCGTTGCTGTGGCTCTGGCGTAGGCTGGCAGCTACAGCTCTGATTAGACCCTTAGCCTGGGAACCTCCGTATGCCACAGGAGCAGCCCAAGAAATGGCAAAAAGACCAAAAAATAAATAAATAAATAAATAAATAAATAAAATAAAAATAAATAAAATAAATAAGGGTAGAATGACCTAATTAACATAACCAATAAGGTAGTTATTATGGATTTATATCAGATTTCAAACCTTCAAAATACAGAGAATATAATTTCTTTTCAAAGCACAAATAGAATGTTCACAAAAATTTGTCACATATTGGGTCACAAATAAATCCTAGTAAGTGCCATAGTATAGAAATTAATAAGAAAATGTTGAGTTCCTTCCACCTGGAAATTAAGCAACAGCAACAACTCTCCATTAAACCACTACCGGGTGAAAGGAGATACATAAACTGAAACTGCAGAATTTGTAAAAAACAATTAGAATGAAAAATATGTCCGTCAGAATTTATAGATACATTTAAAGCAATGAATGGACAAAAATCCATGATCATAAATACTTAAATCAATAAAAATTAATTAAAATAAACAAATCTTATTCCTAACTCAAAAATATAGAAAAATCACAAAGTTAACCAAAATAAACCATAGGGAAGAGTATAATAAAAATGAAAGAAGAAATTAACATGATAGAAAACAGTTAAAAGGATAGAACTGAGAAATGAATCAAAATGCTGGTTTTCTGGAAGAAAAAAGTAAAATATACATATCAAGAGATAACCTAATCAAGAAAAAAAAGGCAAAACACACAAAATAAGGAAAACTAGGGTAAAATAACTATTATAAAGATAAAATCAATCTTAAGTAGATCCATTTGCAAGACTCTATGTAAATACATTTGAAAACTGTGAGACTGATTATTTTTTATGAAAATGTAATTTACCAAAACAGACCCCATTTTACATTGAAATCTCAAAAAGATTGCTCTCCAGGGTGGAAAAAAGATGGAGAAAGTAAGCAACAAATCATTTCATGTAAGAACACCAGACACAGATGGTTGCACAGGGGAATTCTACAAACCTTCAAAGATCAGATAATCTCAATGCTTCATAAATTGTTCCAGAGTATAGAAAGTGAAGGAAAACTTTCGAAATTCTTTTTATGAAGTAACTGTAATGTTGACACCTACATAAAAATTTTAATAGTAATGATAATAATAATATAGTTTAAGGGAACAACAGACCAATTTCCTCTATAATTATAGCTGCAAAATTTGCATAAAACTCTAGCAAAAAGGATACAAAACCATCTTAATAAAATAAAGCATCAAGACCAAATTTAAGGAATGCAAGGAATTTAAATACGAAGAAATCCACTAATATATTTCACCTTGTTAATAGATTTAAGGAGAAAAATCATCTGATTATCTCCATGAGTGCTGAAAGACTTTCACTAATATTTAACACTCATTCCTGAAAAATGCACTTAATAAAATAGGAATTGGTGGATAATTTCTTCACCCAATTTATATATATATGTATGCATCTATATATATATGATTTATATATATAAATCACAATTTATACATATGTGTATGCATATCTATTATATATATATATAAATCACTGTATATATATGTATTCTAAATGTAGCACATAATTTAATTAAGAAGCGTGAGAGACACTACTGCCAAGAAATAAGGTGATGATAGCCTGTGTCTTCATTGTATTTAATACTGTTGGGAGTCCCTGGGTGGCTTAGTGGGTTAAGGATCCAACACTGTCACTGCTGTGGCTCAGGTCACCGTCAAGACATAAGTTTGGTTGCTGACCCCAGAGGATCTTCTGCATGCTATGGGTGTGCCCTCCCCGCAAACCCCCAAACCCAAATAATGCTGCATTGGAGCAGTCAGTGAATACCATTACACAAAGGCAGAAGAAGTTGAAAAGAAAAACCATCTCTATATGTAGATGCAATTATAATGAAGCTTGAAAGACCAAGAATTAGTGATTAAACTAGTGGAAGTTAGTAAGGAACTCAGTAAGATAGTAGGATATAAAAATGATGTATAAAAATCAATAACCTTCATATGTACAGAAAATAACCAATTAGAAGATACAATATGGTATAATTGCAACAAAAAGATGAAACTTAAAAAGAAACATGCAAAATCTAAATGAGGAAAATTTGGAAATCCTCGCAAAAGATGTGAAAGTAGGCTTGAGAAAGTAAAAAGGCATCTGTTCTTGGAGAGAACTACTCAACATCATTCAGATGTCAATTCTTCTCAAGCTAGCATATAAACTTAACACAATTGAAAGGAAAATGACAAAAAGCTCCCCTACTCTCCCCCAATGCAATAAATAAGCTGATCCTAAAGTCATATCTAAACATAAACACATAAAAATAGCTAGGAAACCTTGAGTAGGGGCAAGGGGGGAGCAAGGAGAGAGAATGATCTTACCTGATATTAAACCACTGTAACTGCTCAACAGGAAATACAGTGTGGTACTGGCATGTATGTAGAGAGACCAGAGAAATTAGATAGAAAGCCCAGAAATGGATCCAAGTTATGCACAAAAATGCATCATTAGATAAATGTGGCATTTCAAATCACCGGAGAAAAGGTGGGCTTTATAAATAAATGGTGCTGGGACAACTGAACAGCCCTTTGGAAAAAGATGAAACTAATTCCTACCTTACACTATGCAGCATAAACCATAACAAGATGAGAGATTTAAATATAAAAGTAAAAAATAAAGGGGGGGGGGCGTTCCTCTCTTGGCGCAGTGGTTAACGAATCCGACTAGGAACGATGAGGTTGCAGGTTCCATCAGGATCCAGCATTGCCATGAGCTGTGGTGTAGGTCACAGACACAGCTCGGATCCCGCGTTGCTGTGGCTCTGGTGTAAGCCGGTGGCTACAGCTCCAATTAGACCCCTAGCCTGGGAATCTCCATATGCCTCTGGAGAGGTCCTAGAAAAGGCAAAAAGACAAAATAAATAAAAATAAAAGCACACAGTAAACAAATCAAACAAGTCCTAAAAGAAAATGTGGATGAATGTTTTTGTAACTTGAGTGTGGGAAAACGTTTACTAAATGTGTCTCAAAATCCATATGCAACAATAAAAGATTGATAAATTCTACTACATCAAATTAAGAAAGAATTGCATGGCCAAAAAAAAAAAGTAAAATCAAAAGAAAAATGACTCACCATGGGAAGGTATTTGCAACATGATGTGTCAGAGATAAATGTCTATCTCCCTGCCATAGAAAGTATTTTTAAAAATTGAGAAAGACCTCAAATCACCAATTTCCATTAAAATGATCCTTAAACATGAAAAATACTCAACAATGTTAGTGAAGCTGTGGAGAAACAAGCTATATTAGTTTGCTCAGGCTGCAATAACAAAATTCCACAGATCGGGAGGCTTAAACAACAGAAATGTATTTTCTCACAGTTGTGGAGTCTGTAAGTCCAAGATAAAATTGTTGGTGGGTTTTATTTCTTCTGAGGCCTCTCTCATTTGCTTGCAAATGGCTGCCTTCTCACTGTACTCTCATAAGTTCTTTCCTCTGTGCAGGCATATCCTTGGTGTCTTTGTGTAAACCAGTCAGATTGGATTAGAGTTTACCTTAAAATACTTATTTTAACTTAACCACCTTTTCAGAGGTCCAATTTCCAAGTATATTAACATTCTGAGGTATTAAGGGTTAAGGCTTCAATATACAAATTATGGTGGACACTATTCAGCCTATAACATAGGCGTACATATGTTGCTGGTAGATATTTAAATGGTATGTATAATCTATTTGGAGGGAAATATATCTAAATATCTAAAAAAATTATCTTTGACCCAGCAATATGACCCCCAAAACTTGACCCAGAAGCTAACCCTCGAAAACAAAAGGGATTTCCTTTAGTGGCTCAACTGTAATGAATCTGACTAGTATCCATGAGGACTCGTGTTTGATCCCTAGCCTTGATCAGTGGGTTAAGTATCTGGCATTGCTGTGAGCTGCGATGTAGGTTGCAGATGCAGCTCGAATTTGGCCTTGATGCGGCTGTGGTGTAGGCTGGCAGCTGTAGCTCCAATTCAACCCCTAGCCTGGGAAATTCCATATGCCACAGGTGTGGCCCTAAGAGAAAAACAAAACAAAACAAAACAAAACATGGACAATAACAAGGTTATTCATCACACTATTATTTGTAGGCATGAAGTAACAGAAACAATCTAAATACAATATATATAAAATATTGGTTAAGAAGCTACGATATATCAACACATCAGAGCAGCTATTTACAAAAAGAATGAGGAAGATCTCTATTAGTTATTCAGAGTCACTTACAGGAACTGTTTCTAATAAAGAATACAAAGTGAAAAAGAGTACAAATAGTAGGCTGTTCTTTATGTAAAAAAGGAGAATAAATAAGAAAGAATACACACACACGCTCGCACACACATGCACTCACACATATATACATATTATTGCAAAAAGAATGGAAGAATAAACTAGAAGCTACTGAAATGGTTTCTTGCATAACAGGTGTAGGACAGGATTGAGAAAATGATGGGGGTGGAAAGGAAACAGTGACACCTTTTACTAGTTTTGACTTTTAAATCAAAATAAAGTTATGTATATTTTAAAATAAAATGAAATAAACAACAGTACCCCTTAATGTGAACAAAAGAGAAGCAAATGAACCCTATGGTAAACCAGTTGATAACATAGTCCTACAAAAAGAAAGAATTAACCCAAGTAACTGAACACAGAACTCTGCTGCACATGCTCAGTGGAATATAGTCAAAGGGCAAAAAAGAATTGTAAAGAAATGTATACTTGGTAGATTTGTTGTTGGTTGTGGTCATGATATAGCAATTAATACACCACTTTGTCCAAATTTTACAACAGAGCAATGAGTCAATGTCAGATGTAATTAATCATGGGAGAAAGAAGCTAGACATATGGAATGTAGGAGATGAGCTCTCCGCACTGGATTTGAAGATATCAGAATGAACTCATGATTTAAACACTTTTGTTACTAGCTCTGTTCAATGGGGTATGAGGAAAGACAAGTTCAAGTTGAATCTGGAATATGTTATTGGCCCAGAAAGCAAGAAAATGGAAATATATCACATAAACAGAAGAGACAGCTTGAAGATGTTCCTACTGGCCAGATCAGGGGAAAATTAAGCATTAAAAGAATAATGATAAAGGAGTTCCTGCTGTGGTGCAGATGGTAAGGATCTGGCATTGCAGCAGCTGTGGCTCAGATTCGATCCCTGCCCTAGGAACTTCCATATGCCATGGGTGCGGCCAAAAAAAAAAAAAAGATAATGACATCTTTTGTTAAATCTAAAATAATGATATTCAAAAACAAACAAGCAAACAAAATAGAATGAGGGGAATTCTGTTGCAGCTCAGGGATAATGAACCTGACTAGTATCCACAAGGATGTGGGTTCGATTCCTGGCCTTGATCAGTTGGTTAAGGATCCCATGTTGCTGTGAGCTGTGGTGTAGGCTGGCAGCTATAGCTCTGATTCAACCCCTAGCCTGGGAACTAAGAGTTCGACCCTAAAAAGACTAAAAAAAAAAAAAAAAAAAAAAAGAAAGAAATGAGGCAGGAGGGTAAAGAAAAGTTATTTATAGAAGAATCCTAGTAGAATGTAGAAACAATAATAGAATTAGAAAATAAACATGTTGCTGCCATTGATGTAATGATTGATTTGGACAAGCATCAACAAAAGATACTAAAATCATTTGGAGAAAAGTTCTAGAGTAACAAGATATTTGTACAATCTTAAAGTTTAGCCTCACAAGTAACTGACTAATTGCAAAAGAAAAAAAGTAGTTTTTCCTACTTTGGAAAAAATCTGTTGGACATTATCTTAACCAGTAATGGAACATCATTACCCATAATGGGATAATCTGACATTATATACTTCCTGATGTGAGGCAATGAGAAAGACCCAATATCATTTATGCTATATTCTTGCCAAATATGTTAAATCAGAATTTAAACATAAGTCAACAACCAGAAAAATCCTAAATTTATGGAACTGGCTGTGGAAGAACTTGTCTGGTGCTGCAAAATTCTCACTGCCATGAAAGACAATAAAAAAGTGAGGGAATTGTTGATGAACAATAAAGGCACATTATGAATAGCTGTAATCTAACACACAAGATTTGATCTTTGATTGAAAAAATTAACCATTAAAGATAATTTTGGGTATAACTGGGGAAATTGACAGCTTATTTTATTTAAATAATATTATGTCATCAATGTTAAGTTTCTTGAGATTGATCATGGTATTTTGGATACGTAGGAAAAAGTCCTACAAGGAAGAAACTTGGAGTGGAAATAGGAAGATAAGATGATGAAACCAGGGGAATTGAAGACCTCCTTCTAAATATTTCTAAAGTATGAGTGGAATTTGAGGACCATTTGAACAATGAGAGAGAGAACAGACTTGAAGATAACATTGAAGTGTCTAGCTTGAATGAGAGGATAGGAAGTGGTCCCACTCACTAAAATTGCCAGGTGTGCATACTGAGTTGAGATATCAGTAAGATATATGTGGGGAAACTTTCATCATACCATTAGAAATTTATGTTTAAAAGCCAGGAATTTTAGAGGCAGAAATCCCAAACAGAAGTGATAGTTGAAGCCATTGTGGGAGATGAAATTTCTCAAGGGCATAGAGAATGGGATGACAGTGGGAAAACAGATGTTGGAAAACATCCACATTCCTTGAGGATCCTATTGTCCTATCCATTCTCTATGGATCCCATTCCAGAGAATCCAAGCTTTAAAGAACAAGGCTTCACTTCAGCTGGGAACATCTATGTAGCATCAGTGTGGTTCCACCAGGAAACAAAAGTCACTGAGATGGTCTGTGCCTTTAATAAAGGGATTAGTTCCAGTGGTGTCAGAAGCTTGGGGAAACAAAGAATTTGAGGCACCCATAGAATAGCAGGAGTGGGACACCATTACCACTTTGAGACCAAGGGGCAAGGGGAAGAAATAGTGTTCCTGGAGCCTAGTGTGGGACTACATAGTGGGAAATATAGACATAGAAGAACACTAAATGTGTTCTATTTGCTTCTGGAAAGACCAAACTGAAAAGTAAGAGAGAGGAAAGGAAATACCCCAGTCTCATTCACTTCCACATTTAAAAAATTCATATAATTCACATGAAATTTCACATAACATAAAAAATTGACATTTTAAGGTGGTTTTAGTATAGCCACAAGGTTGTGCAACATCACCAGTATCTAATTCCAGAACATTTCCATCATTCCAAAAAGAAATCCCATGCCCATATGCAGTCACTCTCCATTGTCTTCTTCCTCCAAGGCCTGGCAAGCAGTAATCTATTTTCTTTTTTTATGGCTTTGTCTATTCTAGACAATTCTTCATAGGAATAGAATCATATAAAATGTGGCCTTTTGAGTCTTTCTTCTTAGTGGAATGTTTTCAGGTTCATACATATCACTACTTCATTCCTTTTTAAGGATAAATAATATTCCATTGTATGGATATATCATATTTGTTTATCCATTCATCCATTGGTGGGTATTTGGGTTTTTCTCACTGACTTCCTGTTTGGACAGAGCCTCAAGGTCAACCAGGGCCTTCTCAGGTCTTCCATGAACATGGGCATGGCCCTGGGCTTAGGCCTAGCCTTCCCGCTTTCCAGGAGTAAATTGGAGCTTTTCCAAGCCCCTGTAGACAACTCATTGTTTTGTTTTCCCTTTTAAGCTTTTTGGTTTGTTTATTGCTTTCTCCGCATTGCCTCAAACAGTATCTATATTAAAACACTATCATGTACATGATTTCAATACATGCTCCATCCCCAGAGGCTTTCAGCACTGTAAGAGTTCTGAGATCAATGAAATAAAGACTTTGGAGTAAAATTAAACTTTTTAGTTGGATCTACTACAGAACCACGAGACAGGTCAAATGACTATTGTTCTTTGGGAATGAGTATTTGAAGGGGTTCCAGCTTCATTCTGCTCTGTCAGGTACCAGGAATGCAGGATGTTATTTTTCAAGGCTACCTCTACATGGGGGGAGTAGGCATGGGACCAGGGTAAGAGTTAATGCTCTTACTGAGATTCATTTGTTTTTCCTGAATAAAAGCTACTGGATTGTTACAAGTATTTGATTAATTTCCAAAATTCTGAAAAACTTGATTTGACAGTCTTTGCAAATTTTGGGGGTTGCTTTTATGGAGGGGAATTTTTTTGGAGGTCCTTACTCTGCTATTTTGCTGACATCACCTCTCACCCCTACTTTTTAATATCCTGTCAGTATCTTCCATTGGTCAAACTTCAAACATGCAAAGCCAGTTGCCAAGGGAACCTGTATAAAGCAATCTGTGGGAGATCAGATGGGAGCAGGGCAAAGAATAGATGGCAGAACATGGAATGGATCAGGGTTGAGTGGGCAATAATTAGTCCATCCTAGAAGAGCAATCAGGCTTCAATAAAATACAAGGTCAAGGACAATGGGAAACTATCTAGGCCTCAATAGAATAAATCAAAGTTTGTTCTTTGATACCTCTAGGTCAAACAGAAATAAACAATTTTGGCCAAGAAAACTTTTGGGTCTTTGGGCGAACAATAAAGCCCTACTTTCACCATCTTATAACCTTTGGACTCACTGTTTAACCCCATATCCTTAATATACCCTAAGGAAAACCTTTTTCAAACTAGCATCTGTTTTAGGAAGACTGGATGAAGACTTTTTTCCCTTAGTCTTCTGTCTCTCATATCATCAGATCTTATGAGAAACAGGGAAGAAAAACACGCAACAAATATATGCATGATGAGCATATTCTCCCTATTTTCCAGAGCTATATGATGGACATTTAAAACATGCTCACTTTTGGAGCTCCCGTCATGGCTCAGTGGTTAACGAATCCAACCATGAGGTTGCAGGTTTGATCCCTGGCCTTGCTCAGTGGGTTAAGGATCCATTGCCATGAGCTGTGGTGTAGGTCGCATATGTGGTTTGGATCCCACATTGCTGTGGCTCTGGCATAGGCCAATGGCTACAGCTCCGATTAGACCCCTAGCCTGGGAACCTCCATATGCCACGGGTGCGCCCCTAGAAAAGGCAAAAAAGACAAAATAAAATAAAATAAAATAAAATGTTCACTTTTTCAGTCATTTCAGAACATTCCTTTTGTTTTCAGCAGGCCTGAAGAATAGCTTGGCACCATCCGATGTAAAGTAATTCTCAACAGAAACGAAGAGCATTTTGAAAAGTGTGAGTCTCTACATAATACCTTTCTCAGAAAACAATTGTGCCTGTGGATAGAAAACTCCTGGTCTAGCAGGAGGGGAAACTTTGATGTGGTTTGCAAATTTGTCAGGTTCCAGAAAATAATCACTAAGGTACCACTTATCCAAACCATTTAAACTTCCTGTTCTGCTAGAATTCCATTGCTTCTTCTCTGCTTCCTGAGGGGTGTGTGTGTGTGAGAGAGAGATAGTTTTCATAGTTTAGGTAGTAAGGTTCAGCTAATTATTTTATATTTTGTGACTTGCATAGGGTTCCTGAGTGGGGACTCTGTTCCTCTGTGTTTGTCACAAAAGATCAATGCAAAGACCCTGCTTGATGAGGGCTGGGAATATTGTCTGTTAATCCGTGGATGTCTAGAGTTTCCACTGGGTCTCTGAATCATCCAACCACAGTTATTCTACTTCTACTATATACCTTGCTGTGAGAGATTTCATGAAGAAACTAGGCTCAAGGAAGAATTGCACAAGAAGGTGATTGATGACTTGGAGGAGGTGGTACATTAGTGATGCAAGCACAGGTCAGGATTAATCCTGGGCTTTCAGGCAAAACTGTGAAATTTCTCCTTATGCAGTGTTTCTCATCCCTTCTGCCATTTTCCTTTGCTCTGGCTCCCCACTCTCTTTTGGCATCCAAACTTCTTGGAATTTCAACAATTAGTGCCCTCTTGAATACACTTTCATAGTGTAAATTAAACAAGGAGGCCATTAGAATGAGGTCATTTTATTGCCTTAGTAGCCTATGTAAGTAAACCAAAGCTTAAGTCTGTAATGCCTCAAGGTTATGAAATCAAAACCTAAGGACAACCAATCACAAACAGCTAGCTAAGCTTTCCCAAATGATACAAACACTTAAGCTACAGCCAATCAAATAATTTCCTTGTTTGGCCTCTTTGTCTTCTCTATAAAAGACTTTACTCTAGCTCCTGCTGTTGGTGGCACTTCTAACCAAATACCACTTCTGATTGCCAAAATTGAATCAATTTTTGCTCAAACTCTTAAAAATCCAATATGCCTCAGATTATCTTTTAACACCAACATACTATATTTCAAAAATTCCCCTTTCCTTCTGGCCATTAATATCTGCTTATCTCATGTCCCTACTATATGAGAAAGCTAGGCTTACATACTAATATATGTCAAGATGACAAACACTGAAATAGAGTGCTATTATTTCTTCTAGGTAACACGTCCTATTTTTTTTTTTAATGGCAGCAATGTAGGGTCCTTTAACCCACTTCTCTGGGCGAGGGATCCAAATTGCACCTCCTCCACAGCGACCCGAGCCACTGCAATCAGATTCCTAACCCACTGCATGATAGCAGGAACTCCAGCATGTTTGATTTTTCAATGGCAGCTTTCAATTTTTAACTTGAAGAGGCAAACAATGAAAATTTCCAGGAAAACAGCCAGATATGTGAGATAGATATTTTATAGCTACCATACTACTATCTTACACTCTGTGCCAACTCTACACTAGACACTTTAAATACAGAGACCATTCAATCTTCAGGATAACCCTGAAGAAGGGTATTATTATTCCTAATTTGTAGGTGATAGATAGACCTTGTTGCTCATGAAGATGAGTGACATAGATAATAAAAGGCAGAGGTGTGTTTTGGCCCCAGGTCAGTTTGATTTCAAACCTTTGGTACCCTTCCTATGAGAGCTCCATTGGCTGGAGGTAATTCAGACTGAACAACTCGTGTGGGAACAATATGGTGGGAATTCATGTACTTGCTGTCATAACATCTCATTTTCATTCTAGTCAAATAGGCAGTCTCTTCCCACACCAGAACCTTCTTCTTCAGTCTAATTTTTATTTTTATGTATTTCAAATTATTACTTTTTTTCTGTTTTGAGAATAAATTAACAAGCGAAACCTCAGCCCTTTCTCTTTTGATGGTTTAAGTTACTCGGGGACCAAGGAGGAACAATAAAAACTACTGTTCTGCTGGAAATTGTACTTTCATGAGTTTTGAAATTAGTGAATGTTTAATGGCTAGGTAGCTCAGTGTAGAGATCTGGATGAAATGAAGGGGCATAAATAACACAGTGGTCTCAATGGAAAGGCAGAAAAACACCCAATGCCCTTCTTTTTTCCTCCATATGTTGTGAGTTGTGAGACTCAAGGGAAAGACACAGTGTGCCTTGAGGGATGTGAGGGAAATGTGAGCTCCAGGAATGATGTTTATGAGCTCTCTGATCTTAATGAAACACCAGGTTGGAAATGGGGTGGGCACGAGTTAGGAAATTCTAAGGTCTGGCTTGTGGTACAGGGAGGATAGTTAACTCCTGATTACTTGTGAACAGGGTATCTGTGAACAGGTCAAGAACCCCTGGATGCTTCTCCTACTATGTATCCAGTTGGGCAAGAAAACAGGGACAGGTGAGCTAGAAATTTTTCTCTGTCTCTCACATATTGGTGAGATTCAGGCCCAGGCAAAGAAGGGATTATATGTTTGAATTTCCCTTTAATTGTTACAGAGAAATCAAAAGCCAAAGTTGGATAACAGTTGCTTGCCTATTAGTTAGGATTCTTCTTTCATCTACTGCTGACTGCTATAGATAAATTAGTTGGTCAAAAGTAGTCTTAATTTCCACATTAGGTTTGAAGTAGTCCAAAGATACAACTGTGGAGGAGCATAGGGTTTGCATGAAATTTGGTCATATTTTGCAAATGTCCCCATAATCCATGCCATTAGTGTATATAGCTTATTATGCTCTGTTTGCCTTTACAGGACTCTGCTTCCTGATATTTTTCTCTTTTCCATCATCCTCCACTACTGCTTACAAATAAACAGTATCTCCTATACATTTAGACTGTGGTGGAGAGGAAGAGAGCCACAGAGGGATGCAGGGTAAGGAGAGGCTAGCCGCTGGTGAGAACATGGAGGCTCAGTGCCAGAAACCCACACAGTGCTCAGTATGAAGTTGCAATTGGCTCTCAGTCTGTATTTGTTGACTTTTCAAAAATGGTGGTCCCTGGATCTCAGATTATTGGCAAAAACTAAATACAAGGTGGGGCGATGTGTCTGACCAAAGTTAGAATTTGTTGGCTGTGGCAAAACCTGAGGGCAAACTTGAAATCCCATCTTACCCCCCCAACTAAAGCCACTGAAAATAGTTTCTCATTATGGTTTCTGAGATTCAAAGAAAAGACGGCTCCAAGCGGTTTAGTACACAAGTTTCAGAAGGCTCATGGGCATCCTGTGATTCCCACCAAGCTGGATTTTGATGGGTTAAGTGTAAGTGAATCAAGAGCATAAGGATTAAATTTCCTCTCCAGTACACATGGGTTTTAAATGAAGGGGAAAATGTGCTTGGGGCACAATGCATTTATTTGCCAAACCCCAAACACTCAAAAAATAGTTCAAGATGTCTCAGTAAATCCGGCCAGTTGCCCAATCCCCCTCTCCTTTGAGGGACTGTACATATATAGGCTGATATAGAGTAATGCCTGATTTTCTGGAATTCAAGTTTTAGATCTGGTCTCTGGTGCAGATAACTCTTCATTTCCAGATGGCCTAGTAGTAGAGTTTTAGTACTCTTTTCTCCAAAATATGACTTAAAATTTCCCCAGTCCTTCTCCCCTCATTCAATGTCCACTCAAGTATATACCCTCACGAGGTGAAGAGAGTTTGTATTAACCAAAAATCAATGTCTCAGGAATTCCCTTTGTGGATCAGTGGAAATGAATCTGACTAGCATCGACGAGGATGTAGGTTTGTTCCCTGGCCTTGATCAGTGAGTTAAGGATCTGGCATTGCTGTGAGCTGTAGTGTAGGTCCCAGACATGGCCTGGATCCTGCATTGCTATGTCTGTGGTGTAGGCCAGCAGCTGTAGCTCTGATTCAACCCCTAGCCTGGGAACCTCCGTATGCCATGGGTGTGACCCTAAAAAGACCAAAAAAAAAAAAAAATCAGTGTCTCAAATATTTAGATCAAAGGCATTTATGTTGTCTCCCATTTACACTTGGTAGCTGACCAATCACAATTTGCTGGTCTGAGGTGAGAGACCAGTAAAAGGTGAAAAAGTGGCTCATTTTATCTGGATCTAAATCTAAATCTAAATCTGTTTAATAATAGAGGTTAAAGCAAGAAGGGGCTAGATGCATATGAGTTGGTGGTTCCTTCAGGCATCTGGTGATGAAGAAATGGGAGAGAGGATAAAAGCTAGAGGGAAGATGAAGTCCAAGAAAACTGCTGACTTGACATGTAGCAACCAGATGGGAACAGATGGTTCCACCAGTCTATTCCTTTCAGCCAATTTACATGATTAAAAGTAAGGATGAGAATTTATTGTTCCTTTTCACAGGTGGATTGGATTGTCTTAGGTTAAACTTGGTGTATTGCAACAACACACTGATCACATCTGAATCTACTGTGGTCCTGCCTGGCTACCCACTGCAGTGTTGGCACAGTTTAGATATAAAGCGGGTATGGGAGGTGAAGGAGAGAGAAGATGTTTCCAATTTATAAGCCGGCTATTAGGCAGATTGAAGCATCATTTCTGGAAATGGAGAAAGGGGGTAAGGTGATGATAGACAAAGATGGTACCTTGAAGACAATATTGGCAGGGCATATTCATTTTGAAGATGCCTACATTCTGGTCATAGTTTAAAAAGCTGTTGTAATTTAAATCACATAAATGGAAGAAGCTGTCCTAAACCCCCATTCTACTTTCTAAGAAAAGTATCTCCTTGCTACAGTTAGTATAGTACAGAAAAATACAAGCAAGTTAAAATTTTACGGTCACTTAACACTCCTAACTTCTTGCTTCTCCTGACTTCTTATTTCTCTCTGTTCCTTGAAATTTCCTATGTCTTTATCCATTCCCTAAAACATAGAACTAGGCTTCTTTCTTTAATTTTAGTAACAATGACAAAATATTTATATTAGGCCTTCATTGTCCCCCCCCAATCCATAGATTTCCATAAAATCTTCTATATATACAAAGCATTTGATGATACTTCCATGCTGTTAATATTCCTGTCTAAGCTTTACTTTATAGTTCATAGATACAGCCATCATTTTATTTTATTTTTTATTTTTTTAAAAGTTTTATTAAATTATAGTTGATTTACAATGCCGTGATATTACTGCTATACAACAAGATGGTTTGTTATACATATACACCATCCATTCTTTTTCAGAATCTTTTCCCATGTATTATCACAGTATATTGGGTAGAGTTCTTTGTGCCATACAGCAGGTGCCCAATGGCCAATCATTCCATATAACATCATTTTTAAATGACTGCCGAAATATAAGACCTGATTGACTTCCTTGATGAGATGCCATTTATTCCCAAGTATGTACAAATAGGGAAAAAGAAGAGTGAAGTTACCATTGTTATGAATATGTACTGAATCTAGGTAATTCTGTAGTTAATGGGCAAAGTTAAGAAGAGAAACCAGAGAAACTGGAGGATATCAGAGACAGGAGAGGAGAACTGGGAAAGAGTAATATGGGAGGCTAAGATGGAATAACTTTCAAGTGAGTACCAGGACAGCAAGCATTTTGATCAACAAATAGCATAAGAAAAAGAGGTCTCAGGTCTTAGGTAGGTGTATAAATGACTGCACAGCTGACTGTACACCTTGCTTTCCAATAAATAGGGGTCCACTGGGAAGATGCCAAAGCTGGGATATGATAAGTGAGCTTCCAGGAAACTTGGAAGTGGTAAGTGTTCATTAAACCATCCTTGCATTTTGGATGGTCAACTGAATAATGAATTTGTTAGGCTAGAGAATGATACTAAACTAAGAGGCTAGAAAAAAAGCAAAGGTAACAGGAATAGAAGACACAATTATAAAGTATTACGAATTAAGAAAAAAGACAAGAACTTGGTGATCTAGAAGGGGTGGAAAATCAAACTAAGTTCCTTGAGGGTCCTAAATCCTCTTCCTCCAATGAAAGGGAAATGACAAAGCATTCATGAGGCTGCAAAGCTTGGTGAATATGTGCTAGAGCCAGAAGCTATGCCAGGTGATTTCAAAGGTGATATTTTATCTCATGCTCAAAACAAGTCAATGAAAAAGGTTTGATGATTTTTTTCAATTGATAGTTGAGGAAGCTGAGGTTTGTAAGGATGAGACTTGCCCAAGATAAAATAAGTCATGAGTATCTGATCTGGACCTGGAATGTAGAGTTTATACTGCATGTTTCTCTACCATGCAACACTTGTTATTTCATGTGAAGGATATTTCCATGGTGCTACTGAAAAAGAACGAGGCTTTAAAGAAAAGAGAAGGTTAGGGAACTGGTTGCTTATCCCTTCCTTTAGATGTTCAGGACTGTTGGTTCTCACAGGACCTTATTTCTGAGTTCTATTACTCGTTCTGATATAGTCCAGCTGTGCAACCACAGACAACCATGTGGCCATTGAGGTGTCAGTTTCCTCGTCTCTAAAATAGACAGAACTGAATGTTTTCTTGAGCCCTTGACTCTTTGACATTCACATTCGCAAAGATCTTGGGAGTTGCTGCTCATCTGCCAGCTTTGAGCCTATGGTGTTTCAGAGGCAACAAAACAGAAAGAGAAGGACAAGAGCACATACTTGTTCCTGGAATAACTGGGCAGTAAATTGGGGAAACCTGACTCTTATCTCACCACACATTCCTCTTTGATTCTCTGTATGTCCACTGTGAGTCCATACCCAGAGGTCCTCATTGTCAGTGGCCATTCAGCCAATCCTTTCGAAAGTTTGTCAACCTGGGTTTAAAATGTTACCTTCTCCCTAGAGAGGTTTACTCTTTAATAATTGACTAATAGTAAATAGAAGTTAAAGATTTAAAAAAGTAAGCCAATGGATTTTTTAAAATGCTAGTTTCATGCCTATGTTAAAGAATGGCATCAAGGAGATGGTTGCAGGGGAAGATGCAGTAATTAGAAAGAGACTGCCGTGATCAAACTTAAGTCTGAATTGAAGGAGGAGGAAGGGACCCAGGAGCCTGCCTGGAGCACCTCCAAAAGAGCAGTTGGAATGGCGTACAGCTTTTCGATTCTTGAACTCTCACTTATGCCCACCCTGCCTTGTGCATTTCTCTTCTGCTTGTGCTCCAACACTGGGCAGGTCATTTGAACCAAAAGTTCCACATCCCAGTTGTATGACTTATTATTTGTGTAATTTCTGAAAGCAAATTTTCCTCTCTCAGCCTTAATTTTCTCAAATCTGGGAATTGTTTTGAGGAGTAAGATGACTCTGCAAAATTGCCAGCATAGTGCCTGCCATGTGCAAGGCGTGCAGGGGACGGGTTAAAGAGCACCGAGTCTGGCACTAGACAGTCTGAGTTAGAGCCTGGGTGCCTTCATTTACTAGCTAAGTCAATGTGAACAGGTTAATTAACTTTCCCATGCCTCAGTTTCCTTCTTTGCAAAGTGTTGCTGATAAAGGCACCCACCCCATGGAGTCATCAAGAGTAAATGAGTTAAAATGTGGTTAGGAGAGTGCCTTGGTCTTAGTGAGTGGTGTACAAGTGTTTGTTCTCATTGCTGTTCTTTTTTTTTTTTTTTTCATTGCGGGTTTTAAACAAATTTATTAGTTCTTTAATTAAACAGATTGTGGGACATGATATTCTTTCACATGTTCTCTTGAAGATTTTGCAACTTTCTTGCATAAAACATGAACATCTTCTTAAAATAAGCATTTATAGGAAGGTCATTGCTGTTCTTCTGCAATCTATTCTCTGGTAGAAAAACTACTGGCCAGTTGGTTCTCACTCATCATTCTAGCCTACACTCAACTTGCTATAGGCAAAGGCCATTTCATTTGTTCCCCTGGTATGACACAAAGATGCATAATGACAGGATGACTTAGGTCTCTTGTCTCTACAGTTGGGGGAGTCAGGAGAAAGGCTCTCAGATCTTTGCTTGTGTCTGTTAGTGACTTACAACTCACAGTGTGTAAGAGCCAGAGCTGTCCCATTCCCCCACTCCCCCCACATAAGTGAGCCACAGAGAGGAAGGCTCCCTGAGATTCTGTCACACTCTGGGTTTACTGTTTGCCTCCTCAGAGCACCCATGTGGATTTAAATTACAGCTCTGCAACCATTGCACAGCTTCCAGGGCATCCTTCAGATACCTGCTAAGCAGTGGGGGGTCTGAGATGGAAGAACATGGATAAAATCTGCAAGTCAGCAGCTTTAAGGAACCAGACAACACTGAGAAGGGGGCCAGTCTGCGGTCCAGAGACCCCTCCCCTGCCAACCAAGGCACCAAAGAGCCAAATAGTGAATTGCTCACAAATATGAATAACGGTGGGAGGGAGAAGAAACCACAGTCAAACCTGTAAAACACTGCCTGCCAACCTCCCACCATCACAGAGGATGCAGCAGCAGGGCCAGTTTTGTGCAGAGGCAGCACCACGAGTGTGTGCAGTTGTGGACACGCATGCTCACGCACACGCACGCACAGTCATTTGCAGTGACCTCCACGGAAAACTCCTCCACCATCCTTCCTATCCACAGTGTTGGAGCAATTAGGTAGAACTTGGGTAGAATGATTCATGCTTCAATAAATTCAATTTCAACAAAACATAATTATGGTGAGTCACCTAATCGCAGCTGTAATCACGGCCCGCCCCTCCAGAAGTCAAAACAGTTGAGGGCATTCAGCAAGGGCGTCTGTTCCCTCATTACAACTGAAGCCTCCATCTTTTGCCAAGCAGCCATATTTGGGACTCCAGTTCCTTTCTAATTTTTAAAATTACATTATATTTCAGACATACGTAAAAGTGCAATGTATGCTCTAGTAAGTACTCTTATATGCACCAACTAGCCTAAAAAGAAAATGTTACAAATATGCTTGAATCTCTGATCCCATCCCCCTATTTCTCAGTAGAGACAGCAGAATTTGATTTTGGTATTTATCATTCCCATGTCTGTCTTTATACATCCACTCTATGTATTCTTAAAATTGTATAGCTTTGCTTTCATTTATTAGGTGTTAAATAGTGTCATTTGTGTATCCTTCTGCAACTTGATTTCATTAATTTTTTGATATTTATGTATTGAACATACATCTCCAGTTCTCTCCTATCAACTGCTGTTTAGAATTCCATATACAAATAAATATATCAAAACATTTTTAAAAAAAAATATATTCTATTCTTGATGGACATTTAGCTTGTTTTCAACATTTTCTGTTACAAATGATACTTGCATGATCATCCTTATACACACTTCCTGTGAGCACATGTGAGCTTCCTCAGACATGTATGGAGGGGTGGAGTTGCCAAATTATTGGGTATCTCCTTCGTCAACTTCACTCGATGGCTGAAAAATTGCCTCAAAGTGTTTGTACCAATTTGCATATCCACTAGAAGTTTATAAGGGTTTCTGCTTTTGTTGTATTCTCACCAATATTTGTTATTGTCAGGCTTTTAATTTTTGCCTTTTTGATAAATATGAAATATTTTCTTATACAGTTTTAATTTACATTTTCATGAAGATGCTTATCTTTCCATAGGATTACAACCTGTTCAAATATTTCCTTCTGTGAATTGTCCATTCATATATTTTGCCACTTGTTGATTATTTTTCTTTTGGGAAGATTTAGATAATTCATAAAAATCTATTTCAAATACAGCAATTCATGATTTATGTTTCTTTCTATAGGAATTTTAATGTTATATTTTTTGAGAAATTATTCCTTTCATCTAAATTATAAACTATAATGATATAAATTTTTTTCAAAATTCACTTATCTTTTTAATATCTATACGAATAGTAGTGGTAACTCATTTTTTTATTCCCAACATTGGCGATATGTATTCTTTCTTTCTCTCATTTTCTCTCTTTTTTTTTGTTGAGTTTAATGAGGAGTTTGTCGCTTTTTTCCTCAAAGAACCAGCTTTTAATTTTATTTTTTCTATAAACTGTTTTCAATTTCAGTGATTTCCTATTCTCATTTTTATTTAATTCCTTCTATGTACTGTGGGATTACCTCACTCTTCTTCCTTTTTTTTTTTTGGTCTTTTCTAAGGCGACACCAGCAGCATATGGAGATTCCCAGGCTAGGGGTCTAATCAGAGCTGTAGCTGCCAGCCTATGCCACAGCCACAGCAACACCAGATCGGAGCTGCAGCTATGACCTACACCACAGATCACACAACACCGGATCCTTAACCTACTGAATGAGGCCAGGGATTGAACCCAAAACCTCATGGCTCCTAGTTGGATTCATTAACCACTGAGCATTGATGGGAACTCCCTCACTCTTCTTTTTAGAGTTTGTTAAGGTACATTAGGCTATTGTTTGGGGGCTTTTTTTTTTTTTCTCTCTAGGGCCACACTCGGAGCATATGGAGGTTCCCAGGTAGGGGGCTGAATCAGAGGTGGAGCTGCTGGCCTATGCCACAGCCATAGCAAAGCCAGAACTGAGCTGTGTCTGTGACCTACACCACAGCTCATGGCAATACTGGATCCCTGGCCCACTGAGCGTGGCCAGGGATTGAACTCTCATACTCATGGATGCTAGTCAGATTCATTTCCACTGAACCATGAGGGGAACTCTCGCCTTCCTTCTTTTGCACTTAAAGCTGTGTTACTTTAAGTGCTACTATAGTTCCATCTTACAAATTTTCATTTTGCATTTTCTATCATTCAGTTCAAAATATTTTCTAATTCCTTTGTGATTTTTTCTTTCACCCATAAATTATTGAGATGTCATTTTATTTTCCAAATCATTGGATTTTCCTAGATACGTTATTGATAAATTCCCATGTGATCATAGGACACACCCCACATGATTTTACTTCTTTTTAACTTATTAACACTTGTTTTACAGTGTGTAGTCTATCTTGGTGAAGTACAATGTATGCTTAAAAAGAATGTGTATTGGATAGAAATCTATCAATTTCTATTAGATAAAGGAAACCCAGTGATGTTTAGAACTTCTAATTGTTCTATCATTACTGAGAGAGAAGTGTTAAAACATCCTATGATAATGAAATTGTTCATTTTTAAATTTCTGTCTAGTATTGATTCATGTGGTTCTTGTATTAGGTGTGAACATATATATAATTTGTCTCTTCTTGGTAATTATCCCTTTTAAAAACTATCCCTGGTTATATGCTTTGTCATGAAGTCTTTTTTTTTTTTAAATTGACGCTAATAGAGTCACACCAGATTTCTTAGGCTTACTATTTTCAAGGAACATCTTTTCCATCCACTTTCCTTTTCTTTTTTTTCTTTATTATTATTATTTAATAGTTATTTCCCCAATACATTTTTTTCTACTGTACAGCATGGTGATCCAGTTACACATACATGTACACATTCTATTTTTGCACATTATCATATTCCATCATAAGTGACTAGACATAGGTCCCAGTGCTACACAGCAGGATTTCATTGCTAATCCATTTCAAAGGCAATACTTTGTATCTATTAACCCCAAGCTCCCCAACCAGCCCACTCCCTCCCCCTTGGCAACTACAAGTCTATTCTACAAGTCCATGATTTTCTTTTCTGTGGAAATGTTCATTTGCGCCTTATGTTAGATTCCATATATAAGTGATATCATATGGTATTTGTCTTTCTCTTTCTGAGTTATTTCACTCAGTATGAAAATCTCTAGTTCCACCCACGTTGCTGCAAATGGCATTATTTCATTCTTTTTATGGCTTAGTAATAATCCATTGTGTAGATATACCACATCTTCCTAATCCAATCATCTGTCGATGGACATTTTTGTTGTTTCCATGTCTTGGCTATTGTGGATAGAGCCGCAATGAACATGTGGGTGCATGTGTCTTTTTTAAGGAAAGTTTTGTCATACCTATGTATGACAAACCCACAGCAAATGTAATACTCAACGGAGAAAAGCTGAAAGCCTTTCCACTAAAATCTGGGACAAGACAAGGATGTCCACTCTCACCATTGTTATTCAACATAGTACTGGAAGTCCTAGCCATAGCAATCAGACAAACAAAAGAAATAAAAGACTTCCAAATAGGAAGAGAAGAGGTAAAAATGTCACTGTATGCAGATGACATGATACTATATATAGAAAACCCTAAGGACTCAACCCAAAAACTACTTGAACTAATCAACAAATTCAGCAAACTAGCAGGATATAAGATTAACATTCAGAGAAGTCAGTCACATTTCTGTATACTAACAATGACATATTAGAAAAGGAAAACAAAAATACAATACCATTTAAAATTATACCCCAAAAAATCAAATACCTGGGAATACAACTGACCAAAGAGGTAAAGGACTTATATGCTGAGAACTATAAAACATTAGTCAAGGAAATTAAAGAATGTGTGAAGAAGTGAAAAGGTATTCCATGCTCCTGGGTTGGAAAAGTTAATATTGTAAAAATGGCCATACTACCCAAAGCAATCTACAGATTCAATGCAATCCCTATCTAATTACCCATGACATTTTTCACAGAGCTAGAACAAACCAAAAATTTATATGGAACCACAGAAGACCCAGAATTGCCAAAGCAATTCTGAAAAACAAAAACCAAGCAGGAGGCATAACTCACCCAGACTTTGGGGAATATTACAAAGCCACAGTCATCAAGACAGTGTGGTACTGGTACAAAAACAGACATATAGAGCAATGGAACGGAATAGGGAACTCAGAAATAAATCCAGACACCTATAGTCAATTAATCTTTGACAAAGGAGGCAAAAACATAAAATGGGAAAAAGACAGTCTTTTCAGCAAGCATTGCTGGGATTCCTTTTCTTTTTTACAGCTGCACCTATGGCATATGAAAGTTACCAGGCTAGGGGTTGAATCATCTTGCAGCTTCTGGCCTATGCCACAGCCACAGTAATGCAGGATCCAAGCCACATCTACTACCTACACTGTAGCTTGCAGCAATGCCAGATACTTAACCCACTGAGCAAAGCCAGTGATGGAACCCACAGCCTTACAGGAGACTATGTCAGGTTATTAATTCATTGAGTCATAATGGGGATTCCCATCCATTTACTTTTTTTAAAATTTTTTAAAATCTTTTTTTTTGTCTTTTTGAGGGCTGCACCTGTGGCATATGGAGGTTCCCAGGCTAGGGGTCTAATCAGAGCTGTTGCTGCTGGCCCACACACCTGCGACCTACACCACAGCTCAAGGCAATGCCAGATCCTTAACCCACTGAGCAAGGCTCAGGTTGCAGGTTCGGTCCCTGCCCTTGCTCAGTGAGTTAACGATCTGGCATTGCCGTGAGCTGTGATGTAGGTTGCAGACACGGCTCAGATCCCGCATTGCTGTGGCTCTGGCGTAGGCTGGTGGCTACAGCTCCGATGAGACCCCTAGGCTGGGAACCTCCATATGCCATGGGAGTGGCCCAAGAAATAGCAAAAAGACAAAAAAAAAAAAAAAAAAAAAAAAAAAGAAATGGGGCTTCCGGGGCACTAGACATTCCTTGCACGGGGTGGAAGGAAAAAAAAAAAAAGATACTGCTGCAATTTATGTCACAGGATGTTCTATTTTCCTCTAGGAGTTTTATATTATCTGATATTATATTTAGGTCTTTAATACATTTTGAGTTTATTTTTGTGTATGGTGTTAGAGAGTGTTCTAATTTCATTCTTTTACATGTAACTGCCCAGTTTTCCCAGTACCACTTATTGAAGAGACTGCCTTTTCTCCATTGTATATTCTTGCCTTCTTTGTCATAGTTTAATTGACCATATGTGTGTGGGTTTATTTCTGGGCTTTCTGTCCTCTTCCACTTGTCTATGTATCTGTTTTTGTGCCAGTATCATACAGTTTTGATGACTATACCTTTGTAGTATAATCTGAAGCCAGTAAGCTTGATTCCTCCCCTCCAGCTCCATTTTTCTTAAGATTACTTTGGCTATTCAGGATCTTTTGTGTTCCCACACACATTAAAAAAAGTTTATCTAGTTCTATGAAAAATGTCATTGGTAATTTAATATGGATTGCACTGAATCTGTAGATTGCCTTGGGTAGTATAGGTGAATTTATTCATCCTCTTTAAAGTAGTTGTTTAAATTTCTTTGTGTGTGTATTATGGATTGAAAAACTTACTTCCTATTACGAGGTTTAAAATATTCTATACTTCTAAAAGGTTTAACATTTTTTCATATCTATGAATTTAGTTAACATTAAATACTATTTTGTTTAAGGAGAGATATAGGGATTCTAGTAAATATTTTTTGTATATCAATGGCCAGTTATCTCAGCACCTTTCCCCACTAATCTTATATTATGTTTCTTCATATGGCATTACTCTTGTTTCATTAGAAAAATCTCCGCCATCATCAGAAGAAAGAAATTTTCCATTGAGGAAGCATTTCTGGCATCCAATCAATACCAAAAGGGAGGGCAATCAACTCTGTATGATTTTGTTAAGGCCATCAGGCACCAAATTGGCATTACAGAATGCTCTTTTAATTTGTTTCTAATTTTCTTAAGGAATAAGTTAAGGGAGGTAGAGGACATAGTCAAATGGTGAGCTCTGTGAGGGAATGGATATTAATCTGTTTTGTCACCTACAAACATCACTAAGTTTATTAAAAATCAGTTGACCTTGAGAAAGACCTCTTGCCCAAGTCTTTCCCACTACTTTTTCAACTAGCAAAATCTATTCTCCACGTGAATGCCAAGTGTGAGGTCTCGGTGAGATAGAGGGATTTAAACACCCTCAAACTTCAACTAAACTAAAATGTCTCAAATTCGTCATATCTTTGCTCTTAGAAATAAGGGCTCCTTCTTTAGACCTTCTTGGTTCTGACTGAAGGGCTACAGAAAGGAAATCTGAAAGCCTCTTGTGGTCTTATTTCTCTGTGTTGAGTTACATTTATAGCCAGAAACCATTTCAAAGAATAGGTTGATACTTGACTGAAACAATTGGTGGTTGCGATGATGCACTTAATCCTTTTGACCACACAATAGCTAGTCTATTCAGAGCCTGATCTGACTTTGGGGCTGTGTGTGTTGTCTTAATGTTTAATCAAGCTTTTCATTGGACCTTTCCTTTGCTATTGACTGGATGTCAGTCAATTATCTTCCTTAGTGGCCATGGGACATTTCTTTATCAGCATACTGCTGAGCTGACCCAAGGACTATAAAAAGTGACAGGAAATATGAAAATTATAGTTTTTGTCTTTTATTATGTCACCTCCTCATTTTCTATAATTTTTTTTTCTTCAGCTTCCCAGGTCAAAATGGCTATATCCTAAAAGCAGTGCTCTACAGGAGTGGAACATTGGACCAGGAGGCATGAGTCCTGGGTTCTAGTTTCTGTCACACCTATAGCTGATGACCTCAGTTGACCCATGTTTCCGACTTTCACTTTTCTTGTCAGAAAAAAGTGGGGCTCACAAACTTAGATGACTATAGGGGCTTGTCATTTAGGATAAATGAGATAAGCAGTTCTGGCTCGCTTTTTGATGTGCTAGTTTATTTTCCCTGTACTACCCCAGTGTAAAGAGGAATGCCTAATTCTGGTTGTTGCCATCGGAATGACAGCCACAGTGTTTCTAGATTTTCTGATTTTTCTAGAGATGCAGCTATATGGATTTTTAAAAAGGAAATATCTTGGTATCTAAACATTGACAACTAATTCAAGGATTAAACTTCCCATGACCCTAGTAAAATATGTCTCAATTCCTGGGTCACCAGTCGTAACCTCTAGACTAGATGGTATTTAAAGTATCTTCCAGTTCTGAAATTGTATACTTTAATTATCCAAATGGTCTGAATTGAAGAAAGAATGGCTGTTTGAATATGAGGAAGATTTTCCTGGCATCCAGTTCTTATATTTTGAAACAGGTGACCAAGGGGAATTGTGAAATGTCCTTCAAGTGATTTTGAAGAACAAGAGGCACCTCCTTCTGTCTGGGATTAGTTAGGAACAGTTGCTGGGAGGGGGATGGATGAGATGTTCTCTCACAATTCTTTTCAGTTGAGATGTTGTGAAAATGGTATTTTATGAGTTTTGTTTCAAATTTCCTCAGGTTCTTTTATGAGAGGAAGGAGGTGGTAGTTTGGTTTCTAATTCCCAGGACCTCTCCCAACTCAATTCCTGGAATCATCCTGGGGATCTCTGTAAACTGAAATTTAAAGTTATAGTTTGTAGCTTCGCTTCTAAGGTTCAGATTAGGTTTCATAACTTGGAACTGAAATCAGGGCAGTAGTTGGAGTGTGGATAAGAATGTCTGCAGCTCCAGTTGTCAGCATGCTAATGAAAACCAGAGAGGGGAATATATAAAGGTGGAGATGAGTGATGGCAAAGATAAGAGCCTTTTAACCTCACTTCATTTTCACTATAATTCTTTCTTAAGAAAATTGATTGTGATGGCCTCCATCCATTTTCTTATGGATTAAAAACACCTAGCAATCCCACAAACATCTTTTATACACTGTTGTGCTCAAGCCCAGAGTCAGCAGTTCAACAAGCAGATAGAATGCAACATAGTTACTGATTTGTATCAGCATAATACTAAGTCTCTTATTCCAAAATAACAGCAGCAAAATAAATACTCTACCAACTTTAGAAAGAGACAGAAGATAAAGGCAAGAAATCAAGATAGAACATTCATACATTTGGCTTTTAATCAAAACTATTTCAATGGCACAGCACATATTGATGGAAGAGAGGGTGTTGATTGAAGCCCAGGGAAGCAAGCCAGGCAAAGGATCCACTTTCGTGAATAACATGAGTCATTGACAGTGAGCCCAAGTGCTTTTGATGCCTAGGTAGGAAAACAGGGCAGTTTTAGATGGTAATCTTCTCCATCACCAGTGTCATGAAAATTTAAGTGCTAATCTGTATACCTGATAAGATGGGTGAGGGACAGAAAGATCCAATTAGATACCATACATGGTAGCCATGCATTGTCTCCAGCATGAATCCTCCCTTCTTATAACAGCATGGTGAATTTCCTCTGGGCAACCACTCCTCCAGAATTGCTTGCAGTTTTGACTGGCCTGTCGTCTTACTGGCAACCAATGATTGGATCTCAATAAGAACAACAAGATTTGTTCTCTTAGGAATTTGAATCTTAAAAGGAGGGATACCAAGGAAGTCTGGAGTTCATCCTGATCCTGAAGAAAGAGTTGATTTGTTCCCCAGTGCTGTTCTGGGCCTCATCCTTTTCTGAGGTCTGAAAGTTCATTTTTTCCTGTGCCTCACAGAAATATCTCATAGCCTTAAGATAAATCCTACTTTACATTTGAGTTTTCCAGAGTCACTTCTGCTGCTTGCAACCCAGAGAAACTTAACAAATAGATCAAATATATTCTCTGTGATCTCACCAGTTGAGAGCTGATAGTAAAGAGAAAACGACTGAGAATCTATAGGTAAATTAATAAATGATTTGGTGAAGTTACTGTGTTCAAATTCAATGTATAGACATCAATTGTGTTTTTATATACTAGCAACCAGTAATTAAAAATAAAATTAAAAAGCATATACCATTTATAATAGGATCAAAATATCAAGTAGTTAGAGTAAATGGAATAAATTTTTATGTAAATTTATTTGTATGATGAAGTTTATATGAGTACATTTTTCATATACATTTATTTATATATTAGCATATATATTATCATAATTATTAATAAATCATTATCATATAATAATTTGTTTATATATATGAAATAAATAAATCCTACATAAGGAGATTGTTATGTAGTCAATTGCTATGACCCCATTAACTTGGGGGAGCAATAGATTTCTGAAACAGAATCTCAGAGCAATATGGTTGAAGTTCATCTTTTTGCAGATAAAGAAAAAAGCCTAGAAGGGTAAAATTTGAAAGGCCTATTCAAATTAGCCCAGAAAGACCTCTAGTAGACCTCTTCTACCATCAGCTTGCTGGCCTTTGCTGTCAATCTGGGCATCTCAACATTTGGCTACAACATTTGGCTACAACTGTACTCCTTATCTCTCGGGGCCAATTCTGGCCTTTGCCTGGCTCTGTCACTTTCTCAGAACATTCTAGCAGTGGGGACTCTGCATTCTTTCTCTCTCTCTTTCTTTAATATTCTAATACCCATGAAAAATCAGCAAGCTGGACTCACTGTCTGTGAGATTCTCTGCCTGAATTGGGCAGGCAATTCCACATTAATTTCCAGGGTTGGTAATCTGCAGTTCTTCTGACTCTGAAAGTAGCAGGTCCTTGCTGGGAGACTCACTTGCTACCAAGTGAGTAACTCAAGGGGCCACATTCAAGCAAGAAGCATCTTTTCCAGTGCCTGGTCACAGACATTGTATAAACTCCATTTCTTCTGATCCTCTGGAATAACCAGACTTTAGTAACCAAACTCAGACTAAGAACTGCATTTTCCCTCCCAACCCCCACATTCCTCTGCTATTTTTTCCTCTCTTCCATGGGTTATTTTTTCCAACTTGGGAGACAAGGAGAATGTGTATCCCAGGTAAAGTGAGGAGGGAAGGGGAGGAGCTATGGCACAGACACATCAAAAGAGCCCTTTGTGCTCAGGGCACATTATTCCTGGAATCCAATCAAGTGCCCCAAAACCCAACCAAGCTTTTCAGACAGCACAGAAACCAGTCATGCAGGCCTCTTGGGCTCTGCTTTTTTAAAGCTTTATAGGGTACACTGAATTATTTGGTTGGGTCTTTTCAACCGTGTGACATTTGGGTTTTCAATGGCCCAAATGGAGTTGATCATTAATTATTTGGACGCTTTAATTAAAAAAAAAAAACAACTTCCCTGTGGATTTATGAGGGTCTGCTGGGGGAAAAGGACAAGGGGTCCTTTAGTGCTTCTCTCATTTGAATGAGAGTGAGGGTTGGGAAGGTCTAGACATGGAGGTTATAGAATCATCTTCTAGGAAGGCCTTAAACCCAAGTTAGGGTTTATTTGAGGGAGGAGGGACTTATAATGAAGAAAATAGAAAGGAACACAAGAGAAGAGAATTCTGGAATGTGTCAAATGCATTAGGGGGCAGAGAGTTTAATAAAAATCAATGGTTTAGCAGGGAGCCATTGGAAATTTCGGAATCAATACCTTTGACATGAAAAGCAGTAAGTCTAGTGGGTTGGACTGGGGGAAGGGCTGGTCTCTGGAGCCTTTGATTAACTGAACCAGAGAGGGTATCCAGGGAAGGGAGTTTGTGAGTGGAATGTTGAATGCGCAGACGGACTGGATCCATGTCTTAAATTTCAAAACAGTGAAGTAGTGAAGGCATAATATCCACCCTCTTCCTTTCCAGGGCATATTTTGAAACCTCAGCCTCTTCTCTAACACCAAGGTGTGTATTTTTTAAGTAATACATACTCTTAATTTCCTGACATCCTGAAAAAGCTTACATGCTCCAAGAGAATTCTGCCCCTGGATGCCTCTCCACAAAGATTCATCTCAAAGACAAGTGATCTTGGGTAGGGTTGGGGAGCCTAGGAAAGGACTTTTCCAGTGACATCAACAGCTCCCATCTGTTCAGCTTCTTGCATCCAGGAGACTCAGGAAAATGAGACTCAGCACATTTAAAAAATACTGATGAAAAGTGCTTATCCTTGACATCACAATGCACAGTGGTGCAATAGGCCAAAAAGCATAGTGATTTGTGCATGCATCTTAGCTGTTTTACTCACTTGGATTTTTTTTAAAGCCCTTGCTTCTAGTTGAAGTAATTCAATATGAAAATTAAAATCACACACAAAATGGATGTCTCTGATGGCTTTCTTTCTTTAAAATTTTTGAAAGTTGATTTATAATGTTGTGTCACTTCCTGCTGTACAGCAAAGTGATATATATATATATATATATATATATATATATATATATATATATATATATGTTTTGTATTTCCTTCTAAAGTGCACAGAATTTTTTCAGGAATTGTTCCTATGGTTTCAGTTGACTGGACAATGCTATTTACCAATTAGAGAAACTGAGGCTAAGGGAACTCAAGCAACATCCCAAAAGTCATGAAATATTAGTGGGCTGGAATTTGGGCCTTCTGGAAAAAGATATTTCTCACAAAAGATGTCATAATCTTATCCACAGGATTATAAAACTAGGATTTCCAGATGCTGCTTCAGGAAGAAATCCAGAGCATGTACAAGTGGGTTATTTGTTTTTACTTACAGCCACTTCTATGCAAAGGTTGTTTTGCATGCATCCGTTTTGGAGAAGAGGAAAAGGAAACCGATCCAAATTTTTGTAGGAAGTCTATCTGGGGTGAAGTGGTGTTGATGCTTACTTTGTCTAAAGTTAAGGGCTGGCAAGGTCAAGAAATACTCTGAGGATAAACCTGGTTCAAGCTGATATTTAAAAATAATATGATGGAATTATGAACTAGGAAGCATGATATGATAGACTTGCTCTACACAAAAGCAAAGGTGAGTTTAACGTCTTCTCCCAGTTTCAGAAGATGAAGTTAAGAGGAAAGTAGCTAAAACTGGGATAAACTATTTAATCCTTTCTTCCATTGGATAGGAAGGTTCTTGAAAATAAGGACCATGTCTGCAATGCTTGCAACAGACTTCTATTGCCAAGTGATATTTGCTGAATGAATGAATGGTCTCCTCAGGTTGAGCTTGAGTCTGGGTTCATGCGCTATTCTCTTGGGTATCTGCAACCTTTCTGAGGCATGGTTTCCTCATCTCCTAAATCCTGCTGCTGGAATGCATGGTTCTAAATTTCCTTCTACAGCCCTACCTGTGGCTGGGTAATTCTTTGGCAGCTCTCTCAGTTCTTCAGTTCACCTTCCCACCCCAAATAATCCCTACTTTCCAGCACCTTAATGAATAGGAAAGCCTTTACTCTTGAGTCCATAGTTCCCTTGAAGGAAACTACAGCTCACAACTCTTAACACTTCACTCCCCAAATTCCCACTTGACATTCTTCCTGATACACTTTTTGACTTTCTGCCACTTCCTCCCAGCACCCCCACCCTGGGCCTCTCTACAATCTGCAGCCTCCAAAATTCTCTTTTCTTTAGAGCAATTTCATACTTGCCCAAATACACTTTTCTCTTAAGCAGCTGAGGACAACAAATGGTTGTTTGTCCTCAGACATCCTTGCTGCACCAGCTCCTTATTGTGAGTCTCTTTCCAACTCCATATTGAGTGACATTGTGTTGGTGGTTTAAATCCACCATAGTGGAAGTATTTAACTCAGGAAAATTGGCACGTGCTGCAGATAGGGGTTTGTTTCCTGTCAGAGAACCCACTATTACACATTTACCGTCACACTACTGTCTATGCTCCTCCAGCCAGTCTATCACCTGGTTTAGGAAGATGGTTGAACCCAAATATCCTTTGTCATTAAACTTATAACATATATATTTTTTAATTTCTTATGATTTAGGCTGGATAGAAGGAGCTGAGAAAGGCTCATATAAAATGGTAGCTTATATTAGTCAAGGTTCAGCCAGGAAAACAGAACCTATCTGTGCCAGGTAGGTCAAGAAAGGAAACTTAAGCAATTCCCATTGAGGCTCAGTGGAAATGAACCCAAATGTGTCCATGAGAATGAGGGTTTGATTCCTGGCTCCGCCCAGTGGGTTAAGAATCCAGCATTGCCATGAGCTGCTGTATAGTTCGCAGATTTGGCTTGGATCTGGCATTGCTGTGGTGTAGGCGTAGGCTGGCAGCTGCAGATTTGATTGGACCCCTAGCCTTGGAACTTCCATATGCTGCAGGTGTGGCCATAAAAAGAAAGGAAGAAAGAAAGAAGGAAAGAAAGAAATAAAGGGAAAAAAAGAGAAAGAAAAAAGTGTGAGGCAAACCTGACAGGAACCCTCTTCTGTCTCTGGTGCTGGTGCAACAAAATAAGGTGTCATCAAACTATAGGAATTCAGATTGTAGAGGAAGAGGCTTCCCAGTGGTTGTGGAACTACTGAAGAGACAAAGCTACTGCTGGAATGCCTCCTAACACAAGGAGCAGAGGGAGTGCCTAAGCTTTTGCCTTTCTCCAGTGTTGTGCTGAAGCTTCCCATTGGCTGAACTTAATCAGAAGCCAGTTGGACTGGGAGTTTGGGAAATGCATCTGACAGGGATCAGCTCCTCTGATGCAGAACAGGACAGAGCAGACCTGGTAGTGAATCTGATACCACACTATCCTAATAACTGGTCATATTCCTTATAATAATATTCCTGAAGGGACAAAAACTACCTTCAAGGCTGTAGTCAGTCACCTTGATTTCCTAGAGTTCCACAGTCAAGCCTCACTCTACAAACCCAGATAATTTCCTTGAGTCTGGGTCTCCAAGCCATTCTACAGTGAAGACTGATTAAGTTGCAAAAACTCATTGGAAAATACTGGCAACTTTGACATGGTTTCTTCTTCTTCTTTTTCTTCCTTTTTTCTGTCTTTTTAGGGCCATACCCTCGGCATATGGAGATTCCCATCTAGGAGTCAAATAGAAACTGTAGCTGCTGGCCTATACCATGGCCACAGATCAGATCCAAGCCATGTCTGTGACCTACACCACAGTTCATGGAAATGCCAGATCCTGAACCCACTGAGCAAAGCCAGGGATTGAACTTGCATCCTCATGGGTCCTAGTCAGATTTGTTTCCATTGAGCCATGAAGGGAACTCCTTGACATGGCTTCTTAAAGCTGATTGTAAGAACCAGGGACCAACACATTTTGTAGAAAGATGGAAGATTTCCCCTCCTTTAGTCATGGGGCATAAGTGGTAATGACTAGAGACATTATTTCTTTTTCTTCTATTCCCTTTATTTGTTTGTTTATTATTTTCTAAAAATCAGGCACTGTACCAGATGGTGAGGTTACAAAGATGGTCTCGAACTTGTCCTCAAGGAGCTGACAGTATGGATGGGAAGCAGAGGGCATGGGCAATGCAGGGTTCACATGCTAATCCTAAGGAAATAAAAACTGCGGCTTCTTGGCCTGTTTTCACCTGGGATGGACTCAGGGGCAGAGCAGCTTGGCTGGGATTCTCCCAACACTCCAATGTCCCCCAACACTTGGACACTTTGGGGGTTAATCCCTTTCTTACTCATATAAGGCTCACCTCACCCTGAGGATAGGACTGCAATGACATTTCAGGAAGTATACTCCTCACTTGCCTCTCTGGTCATTTTCCATGAGGGGGATAATTTCAGCCTCTTGTATCTTGAGTTGACAGAGACTCTAACTCTTGGGTCTTATCAGCTCCACAAATGTCAGGGGATTTCTGCCCTGTCTTGTGACATTCTAAGCCTAGACGGGGCTGGTCTTAGGGATGTGTTGGGAGAACTGTGTCCATGCCCTGGTGTGTTCCTGCTAATGACACACTCCGAGAATTGTGCCCCCAGGTTGTGTTTGTCATTACAGCTTGTCAAGGGATGCAGAACTGCCCAGTGTTTCCCACTCAACTCAGACCTCCTGTCTGTGCCTTCCTGGAGGGTCAGACACAGGGAGCAAGAAGTGAAGAGGGGAGATTGTGAGAGAGTGTGGGTAGAATGTGGTGAAGGGTCTGCAAGAAGCATGGGGAGGACTTGGGGGAGGGAGAGAGGAGGATGAGGGGAGGGAGAAGGGAAGAGAGAGAAAGGGAAAGGGGGAGAGGAAAGGAAAAGAATTAGGAGTGTGAGAGCGAGAGGGAGATGCTATTTTGAGCTGCCACAAGTGGCAGTGGCAATATGTAAAGAGGGTTCAGAGGAAGGTCTTTGTATCTCTGGGTTTTCTGGGGAAGACACTCATGCTATTTCTTTAAAGAAACTTAGAGGAAAAACCCATGTCATTCAATTTTGTACTTTGGAAATGCTTTGACATTGTGGAGGTGGATTCCAACAGGCCCAGCTATATTCAGGTTACAAAAGGCTTATATTTCAGCAGTTTCATTGAATTGCCTGATGTTTGAATTATGATTAACAATGAGCTCCTACAGAAGCAGAATGAATGCAACCATAGACTGAAACCTGGTGCAACTTGGGAACAGATGTGTTGGTGGCTTCCTTCCCTCACGTGCTCCATCAAGTCACCCATCAATTGCTCGTCAGTTTTCTCATTTTCATGAGATGATCATCACCTTCCTGGCCAACTTACCCAGAGGACTCTTGTGAGGCTCTCTTGAACTCAGCCAAGTAGAAGCACTTTATAAATTGGAATGTTATGGCAGCCATGCAAGGAAATATTATTTAAGTGACATTTCTTGGTAGGGTTCAGCTTACTAATGCCACCCTAGTAGATGAAATGGTCCCAACTCATTTCTTTTTATTTTTCCTTTTACTAAATTGGAAACAAAACCCTCAGGGCTTATAATTGAAGATTGCCAAGAGGTGCTTCTAACTTAGAGATGCTTACAAAAATTCCATTCAGTTTGGTTTACATTGTGTACAGTATGAAGGGGGAAATCATAAAGGTTTCTCCAGAAGGAAGTGTGTGACCCAGGCCTTGTGGGTTAGAACCTTGAAGGGCTGTAGGCTTTATTGGCCATGGCCCACTCCAAATGTCAATGGGAGAAGGGTATCACTTCTCAGGGTTGCAAGGGCGTTGCTGAGTGTTTGTGGGTATGTGTGCCTCCATGTGTGCTAGTGCATTTAGAGGATGTGGTGGTGGCTTAGGGCAGGTAGCTTTCCAGACTTTTGAGAAGGAGAAGAGTTTTCCTTGGCTTCATTGCCAGCTGCTTTATCTGTTTTCATTTTAAAGAAGTGTTTCCAAAACATCATTTCCTGAATTCTTTTGGCTGCAGCCAGGTATGAGATTCCCAGTTGCAAGTCCAGGGAGAAGGTGAGCTGCCAGGAAGAAGTTTATAATAGGGCGGGTTGCTGGAGGAATGCCAATTGTCCTCTCGCCAGAAGTAGAAAGCCAGCCAGCCATAAAGACCCTCCATGGGAAAAGTTCTCCCTCCTGCACTGCCTGGAAATTCATGTCTAAGAACTTTAGTTTGAATAATCATACTGAGTTCTTGTAATTGAGGGGATACTGTGCTTAAAGTCTAACAGAGTAAGACAAGTTGAGTGAATCCTTTTGTAGGAAGGAGTTTGATTAACCCCCTTTATAACATCTTCCCGCATTTAGTGTCCATTGTGTTTTATCTTAATCAGTTTTTAGTGCACTTACTGCCACTTGGGTAAACACTTTACCTACCCTGCCAAAATTTGAGCTCTGGGCTCATGTCAAATTTATCTATAAACTCTCCCATATGCAACATGGTACCTAGTACACTGAAGGTGCTGAATAAATGCTGGCTGTGTGAATGACCAAAGTATGCAAAACTACAGTGATTAACAAGGTTTTTATTGAAGATTCATTCATTCCACAAATATTTCTTGAGCACCTTGTATATGCCAATACCTCTTACAGGCAATGGGAAGAGACTGAGAACAAATCATATGTAAAGATAATAGCAGTGGTCCTAATGTTAACTTTTCCCACCTGCTTTTTTATATCCTCAGTTGCTGAGAACTCCTTGGCTATGCTCAGGTCCGGGTCTTGTAATTACCTTATTCCTGGCCAACCCTAGGTTTTGGGACTTATCTCCTTGGCCTTCAGTAAGGACTTTAAATGTCCCAAGGCTGAGTAAACTGAGTACATATTTCTCCCAGTGCTTCTATCTCTCAACACTATCTCCTAAATGCTCATAAATGGAATTTTTACCAAATTGCCTTGCTATTAAACTGGTAAGAACAGATACTATGTTTGCTCTTAGCTAAAAGGCTGAGAAGCAATCCCAGTTTCCTAGCTACCAAAGCTTAAATGCTTGCACTGCAGCCTAGTTCTGGAGATGAAATCTCCATGGTTCTCTCTGAACCAGATGAATCACGAATAATGGAAAGCTGCCTTAAAGGAAAAAGAAAGTTGCTAAAGAATCCTGGGGTGTGGGGGGGTATATGTGAAGATAGGAGGGGAAAAAGTAGAGTTATTCTGTACAGAAGAGCATCAGAGAGGCTTACGGTACCAGCAGCAGGATCCTCTACATCTCCTGGAATGGCTCAAGTATTCTTCAGATTTCATCAATGGCGAGCCCTGAGGAGTATGAGCATGGCAGATGATGTCAGTTCTAGCTTTCTTAGACTTGCAGAAGTGGGTGGGCCCATGATGTTCAAACTCTTCTAAGTTCAGATAGAGGATAAACACTACCTGAGATCACACGCACTAGTGACATAGCAAAAGTTTTATCTTTTAGAATCGAAGTGGGGGAAATTTACCCTTTGTTTCTAATTCTAAATGAAATAAGCAATTCTCCACAGTCATGAGGAGTACCATCCTAGGTTATATTGGAAACCATGCTGGATAAATAACACCTGAAGGACCCAGGCAGCCATGGTCTATGGAAGATGTGGTGAAGGAAAACATAGGAGATGACATCAAGCTTTAAAACCTGGCACAAGGAAGGGGGTTACGTATTTTTCTTGTGTGGCCCCAGGGGACTGAGATGGGCTCCACAGGTACAAGTTATGGAGAGGTAATTTTTTTCTCAGCTCAAGGAAACCTGTAATAGAGATGCCTAACAGTGAAGCAGTCTCAAAACCAATGAGCTCCCTACTATTAGACATTCTCCAGGATAGGCTAGATGGAAACCTGGTGGGTTGTAGAGGTGGTTTCTATTTGCAATGTCAGGAAGAGCGCTGCACTGCTCTGACCTTTTAGAATTTGAGGACTGTGGTTCCTGCATTTCTATCTCTGACATTTGTTCTGGTCAGTAGGCATCAGTGTAACTCTTTTTTTTTTATCCCCATCAAGATGTCAGAGGAGCACCAGGGCTCTTTTCTAACTTCTGTCCTCCAGGATCTAAAATTGCTGAGTGTAACCTAATGGATACAGATTACAAGGAGGCCCAGCTCCTGGACACTGCACTAGGAAGCAGTTTGAAACAGCAGGAAAAGCTCTAATCATTTAGCCATGTCTTCCAGCCTGCTAGATGCATACTTGCTATCTCTGATCATCTCAGTTCTTTTTCTCCATGCATATCCTAAACAGCAGCCTTTTTGGTCTAATTTTCCTTTTGCTGTAATTCCTACCAGTCTTCCTTTTCTCCTTCTTTCTCTCCTAATGGTTCTAGACTATGGCTCCCATGCTAGTCTATGAATAGGTCTTTCCAAGACCCTTTCCAAGACCATTAGTTTATAAAAAATGGAATGTTGGGCTTAAGAGGTAAGCTAGAGGCCTCCAAGCAGTCCATACTTTCCTTTTCCCTTCCTTTCTTCAACTGGCTGGATGGAAGCTGAAATTCCAAGAGTATGGGGGCCTGGGTGGGGCAGCCAAGAAGGAAGGAGAACTCAGGGTCTTACCCCTGGGTAGAGAAGGGAGCTGTGAGGGCTGGGAAGAGGCCTTGGGGATCTAGTCTGACTTTTATCCATCAAGTTGGGGAACTAAAGACCCAGGGTGGGGGGATAGATTTGATCAAAGTCACAGGTGAGAAAATCACACTCCCACATTTGCCTAGTTTGCCTTTAATAGTCCTTGAAGTTTTCTGTCCAGGGCTCTTCCAGGGTGGTAGCAAATTTCCTCAAGTTGGAAAATCTGCATAGATGATGGTAACTACAGTTTTGCAGAAACAAAGAGACCATCATAGAGCTGTACGTCAGCCACTGAAACCAAGTCAAGGCTTATCAAGGCCCCTCTATGGTTTGCATGTTGGAAATAAAAGAAATAGTTATTTATTATTTCGTAGGAAACATAGGAAACACAGAAGGATGCTCTTGGGTTTCTATTGCTGGATGGATCTTATATTACACGTCTTCTCTGGCCCTTATCTTCATTTTTTTGCCCATGGAATTCCTAGCAGAAGATAGGCACCCTCCAAATACTTGCAGAGTGTATGGTGGAGAGAGGCAATTATATATATATATATATATATATATATATATATATATATATATATATATATATATATACACACACACATATGTATATATGTATATATATATCCATATATAGAGAGAGAAAAAGAGAGAGAGAGTTCCAAAAGACGTTGCCTACTATTGTATGAATTCACTGTACATTTCATAATAGGATTTACCAGATAAGTAACAAATGTTGCAATGTTTTACTCCCCATTCCAAGGGCTCAGTGGGATAGCAGCAAGGTGTCCTTGCTTGTCTAGGGCTCAGGTTGTCCTGTATAATGTATCACTGCTGAGCATCACAGAGGCTTGAAATGGTCTTGTAATCCCTTTCTCCTTTGGGGCAGGTTGTCAATGTATTTTTTTTTCAACACTTTCAAAATCACAATTGTTTATAGTAACTGGAGATGGCAGAACCTGGCTGAAGTGGGAAGGCTGAGTTTTATCTAACCTCTAATTTAGTTCTTCTCTTAAGTTTGTCCAAGTTCCTGAGACGCCTTTCTTCTGTAAGTTAAACCATTGTTTGTCAAGGGAAATATAAATTAAGAGCTCTGTTTTCTGAGTTAAATGGAAACTTGGGCTAAGGAAGCAGATTCTTGCTGTGCTCCTCAGATCTCCAATATAATAGAGGAATTGGAGTCAGTGTGGGAAGTAGATTTGATGAATTCTAGAGGAATCCCAAACTCAAAGAATGTGGGAGTCATGAGGAGCCAGAAACCCAGCCTAAATTTGACTCATCAGAGCTCTTAATAATCAGGTCGGAAATTCCATGGCATTATTGAAAGTGGAAAACCTCTTTCCTTTTAGACAAAATGGATTCTTAAAACATCCACATTCTCTATGAACTCCTGGATGGATGAGCCAAATGCCATGCCCAGACCAAGCACAGTGCCGCCTTGGTCATCCCCAGGTTTATTGTAGAAAGAAAGCTAAACTTCTAGTACTACACAAGCTGTCCAATTATGGATCTCTGGATTGTATGATTTGGAAGACACACATTTAAGGGAAGAACTCTGGCCAACACTGAGTCTGTAAAATTGATATACAGCCAATGAGAAGTAACACAAACCTCCTTCAAATTCTCTTTGCAGGGTTAGAAATCAGAATCACAGGCATTGAGTCTTGATTGTGATAAATGAAGACAATTGGAAATCATGTGCTTTTCTGGACACTCCCAAGGCACTAAATTTCATCTTTTAGCACCTCCCCAAACTGATGACTCAGGCATCAGCATTTCCCATGGTTATCTTCATATACATCAGAAAACGTTAAGGATAGATGATGAGCAAGGCTAATACAAAGTTGAAAAACAATACTATTCAGTTAAATTATGAAGAGGTAATTGACCTGTAAACCTCTCTGGGAGAGTATTTCTCCAAAGAGGTCAGGAAGCAGCCACTAATTTAAAAAACACTCTGGGTATATGTATAACTGAATCCTTTTGTCATACAGCAGAAATTATCACAATATTGTAAATCAACTATGCTTCAATAAAACTTTAACAAATTAAAAAAATGTGTATCCCAATGTGTAGCACTATTTACAATAGGCAAGACATGGAAGAAACTTAATATTGATCCAGAGAGGATTGGATAAAGATGTGGTACATATATACAATGGAATATTACTCAGCTATAAAAAACGAATGAAATAATGCCATTTGCAGCAACATGGAGGGATGGCCAGAAAATATTGTACTAAATAAATAAGTCAGACAGAGAAAAACAAATTTTTTTTGATATCACCACTATTTATTTTTTTATTTTTATTTTTTACATATTTTTAAATTTTATTTTTTTATTATTTCTCCAGTACAGTTTTTTTCCTACTGTACAGCATGGTGACCCAGTTACACATACCTGTACACATTCTATTTCCTCACATTATCAGGCTCCATCATAAATGACTAGACATAGTTCCCAGTGCCACACAGCAGGATCTCATTGCTAATCCATCCCAAAGGCAATAGTTTGTATCCATTCACCCCAAGCTCCCAATCCACCCCACTCCCCCCACTCTCCCTTGGCAACCATGAGTCTATTCTCCAAGTCCATGATTTCCTTGAGAAAAACAAATTTTAACATATGATATTATTAATACATGGAATCTACTAAAGAATGATGATACAATAGGAATTGCAAAATAGAAACAGACTCAAAGATTTTGAAATGAAACTCATGTTTACCAAAAGGGAAATGTGTGGGGCAGGGATAAATTATGGGGCTGGGATTGGTATATACTCACTACTATACATAAAATAGATAACAAACAAGGACCTACTGTAGAACACAGGGTAACTTAATCAATACTTTGTAGTAACCTATATGGGTAAAACATCTGAAAAGGAATGGATATATGTATATGTATGTTTTTACTTTGCTGTACTCCTAAAACTAACATAACTTTGTAAGTTGACTACACTCCAATAAAATTTATTTTAAAAAGAAAAACATACTGGGGGTTAAACTCATATTCTAGGTCTCTACTTCCAAAACCACTGAAGTAGATTTTTGGGAATCTATATTTTTTTAAAAAAATTTACAGCTGCATGCAGGGCATATGGAAGTTTCCAGGCTAGGGACTGAATCTGAGCTACAGATTCTATAGCTGCTACCTATACTGCAGTTACAGCAATGCCAGATGCTTTAACTCACTGTGCCAGGCTGTGGATTATACCCATACTTCCTCAGTAACCTGAGCTGCTGCAATTGAATTCCTAATCCACTGCGCCATGGCAGGAATTCTAGGCATCTGCATTTTAAACAAAAAAAAATTGTCATAGTCTGAATGGATGTGCCCTAGAATTTTTAATCCATCAGATGCTGTTGTGATTAACAACTATAATTCATATTCAGAAGAGTGCTGAATTGATAGAGCTTTGGGTTTGAGGTATTCTCTCAGTAGATCATAAAATAATGATTTATGAAATTTCTTGGTTTTATAAAAAAACGTTGTGATCCATGCTCTAGAGCAAATAAGGGCTTTACGTGCAAATTACAGGTAACAGAGTTTTTTGGGATCCTAGCTGGATTCAGAAGAGTAGGAGTTTATTGCAGGTCTCCCATGCGCCAAACACAGAGCTTCCCAGAATCATCCAGCTATTGGGAGGGCCTGGGTTCTAGCGCAAGTCTTTAGACTTCAAGTTCAACTTCTTCTTTCCAACCGCTATCCAGGAATGTTGTGACCTTGCAGGGAAGAAGGGAGGCCAGGAAAGAGAGGAGGGAAAGGACTGTAGAAATAGGAGACTAGAGCTAGAGACATTTCGACTTAAGGGAACTCAGTACTTTCCAAAGGCTCACTTTGCTCATAGATACAAATGACATGGTACATGGCTGCAGCCTTCACCCCACAGCTCTGGCCTGTTGTCCAGCATGTTCTAGTGGGAGTCTTGGATTGTGCTGGAACTAAGGGGGTGGGAGGAGGTCTGGGGCTGGCAGGAGTGGTTGGCCTGAATGAGCGGAGGCCTGGAGGATGATGACTGAGGGATGAGGTGGAAATTGGCACCTCGAGGCTTTGTGAGGCTACTCTAACTCGTGCCTTTCCCTTTCCAGATGCCAAGTTGCGAGATTAGCTCTATTGCTTTGGGGCGAAACTTGGTATTTGGAAAACTGGTGACTCCTTAGTGTCACAGCACCACCACACCCTCCTCCCACTGCTCTTGATGTTGACCACCCAGCCCGTGCACTCCACCACCTACTCCTGGGACAATGATGTGGCCTGACCTCCAGGATGGAGAGCGTGGAAGTCCTGTGGGCAGTGCTCCTAAGGTTACTTCAGGTCATGTTTCTTCAGTGCCCTCTTGGGGGCTTGCATGAGAAAGTCAAGGGTCCTTCCAACTCTAGTTCTGCTGCAGTTTACTGAACACATGGATGTGTCATAACTCAGCAGCAGAAATTTCAGAGAAATAAAGCATCTATACCACTCAGTTTATCTAATTGTTTTTGAAGAGCAGAAAATGATAACTTACTCATCAATCTCTTCATGCTGAGTGTTGAGAGTTTATCACCTTTTGGGGTACATATATAAACATAGTAAGAGAGTTTCAAGATATTAGCCAACATTTTCCCTCCAATAGCTTATTCCATCCATCCCACAGCACTTATGTGTACGCATGTGCGCACACACACACACACTTTTCTACCTAGGGGAATGCTCTTGGGGCAAGGTCAAGCCAAGGTGGTGCTAGAGAATAGAAAAAAGCTATCTTTAGCTCTAGCTTTTGGTTTTTGCTTTTTTTTTTAAATAATTGAGGTATAATTGACATGTAGCATTATATTAGTTTCAGATATACACATCTGATTTTATATTTGCATACATGAGAAATGATCACCATGGTAAGTCTAGTTATCATCCATTATCATACACAGTTACAAAGCCCACAGCCTTAGGGAAAAGGAGAGGACTCAAAGTATAGTAAAAAATACCTGGGAGGAGGTCCCATTGTGGTGCAGCAGAAACAAACCCAACTGGTATCCATGAGCATGTGGGTTGGATCCCTGGCCTTGCTCAGTGGGTGAAGAATCTGGCATTGCTGTGAGCTGTGGTATAGGTTGTAGATTTGGATGAGATCCCATTTTGCTGTGGCTATGGTGTGGCTAGCAACTGCAGCTAGCTAAAGCTCTGATTCAAGTCCTAGTCCAGGAACTTTCATATCCCACAGATGCCAAAAAAAAAAAAAAAAAAAAAAAAGAAAGAAAAAACATGGGAGAACCATCACTAGAAAATAACTTCCCCAAGTAAAAGTAGAGAAGAAAATGGAAGGGAAAGTGATGAAATTTTACCTTTGATGGTACAGGAAAGAGAAGCCTTGCTTTAGATACAGAACCTCAGGTTAGGAAAGTCTACACTGTAAATCTTAGCAGAAGGTGTCTTACTGAATTTTCCAAGCCTTGGCATGGCACAGAGACAGCAGAATGGGACCTATGTCAGCAAGTCTTCTTGGATTGACCGCCACTATTGACCAAGTGCTCAAAGCATATATCTGTAGACACCCGTGTATAGAGATGGCCTGAGGTCTGGATGGGCCTTTGTCCTCTGTGAGCCCCTAAACTCTGCCTTTGCCTTAGGGAACGTGCAGGATTCTTGGAAGGGATTTAGTGAAACACATCAGATAGCACCTCAAACTATCAATTTAGTTATTATCCCCTCCAATGGGTCTTTTTCCTGTGTACCATAGTGGTGGTCTATAAGCTGACATACATTGCATAGGAAAGCCTACTGAGATTTGCAGAGTTGGTGGCCACTTGGTCAGTTCACTTGTCTTTATCACACAGCTATGACGATAAATGGAACCCTTTCTAGACTTAGAGAGGGTTCTGTGGTCACTTGGGGCCCAAAGTCCCTTTTAACTACAGCAGTCTTCAGAGTTAGGGCTAAGAAAAGAGTGTATTAATGCTCTCCTAGTCACGAAATTTTTTTCTTGAATCTACATTATTTGGGAAAATGTGAGTCAGGGCAGATGACAAAGACAGAATGAAATATAACATCTGAATATTTCTAGGTTCACTCATTCTGCAGCAAAATACTCAGACCCACAAACAAACATTTACTTTAATCCTTTTGTCTTTCATTCCATTCCTCAGAGATGTTCTTTCTCAAAAGCAATTTCAAAGGTGGGAAGGGATAATCAATTTCTGCTATTACAGGGTGGGCATCCTCCCCAGAAGTCTAGGAAATCTCTTGTGGATTTCAAAGCCTTCTTAACCTTTTCTGACATTTAAAAGCAAACAGAAACTTTGCCAGATGAAAAAAGAGTGAGCTGAAAACAGTGGTCAAGTTGATATTCAATTGGAAGGAGCCCGGTTCCTCTAAATTCCTTCCCTTTTACACACTCTCCATTATGAAATGGTACCAATGTTTCTCTCTGAAAACACACGTGCCTACACACACACACACACACACACACATACACACACACACTACAATTGCTTGTCATGACTAAAATGAGGCCAGGGCAAACTGTCAACAGAGCATGCTCCAGATAATATTTTATCCCTTTTTCTATCATTACTGTTTTAAGGGTGGGATTCAAAACTGGGAGGATTAGAGCTGAGCTGTTGGGAAATTTACAGCTGAGCAAGGACGCTCACACTCACTGACTCTCTCTCCCCTCCCTCCCCTTCTCTTTAACAACTTAGCAGCATGTGGTCTGCCCTTGTTCCAGCAGCGATTATTAAAATAAAAAACACCTTTGGCCATAAACACGAGTGAAAATTGAAACACGCTCATGAAAGTTTATTATTTTTCGCTTCAATAAATTCACCCTACGTGGAGGACTTTATTTGCCTCAGAGGTCTTTGAGTTGGGTAATGAAAAAGTTCGGGGGTTCAGGGATCCCAATTCATAGGGCTGGGAGGCAGCTTGGGGGTGGTGTGAATCTTGGCCTTGGGCCTGTAGGGCTGCTCAGGCTTGTGGGATAAAAGCGGGAGCCCATTTTCCCCCTCCCTCTTGTTCTCTCACTCTCCTGGGGGCTGCCCTGAATTTAAGGTCATGTCCAGGGAGTTGGGTATTGAGCTGGTTTTAAGCCAACCTGTCTCTCTGCTGGCTTGCTGGCCCCACATTCAAGTTATCTGGCTGGTTCTATAGATTTCCTGGAGATTTGCTTTGACTTGAGGCACTTTTAGCCTCTGCCTGGAATCTTCTACCCTCCTAAACTCAAAAAGGATATGGGAAGGAGTGGGAGGGAAAACATCGAGGAGACAATGCAGAGACACAAGGGTGAAAGGAAGCCCACAATTGAAGAGGATTGGTTGAATTAGGATAATTTACTTCTGAGAAAAGACGGTTTATTATCTTACATGGTAATGATCTTTACTTCTAGAGAAAGAAGTAAAGGATCTCAAATACAGAAGATGGACTTTGGTATACATGAGAAAGAAATAGACCATTCACATGACAGTTATTTTAGGTTTTTAACCACTTGTAAATAAAGCTGTCCTAAATATATAGTCACCTCTTCTAGGGGATAGGCTGTCTGGCTTGAAGAATAAACACAAGGCTTGAGGGTAAGCCTTCTAGGACCAGTGTGACAATTCTGCTCCATAACATTCTTGAGGACCAAGGCTCCATTGAGCTCATAACTCCACTCTCCTTGGGATGTGGCCCTTGTCATCATGGCCAGGATGGTGCCATCTGCACTTAAGGCAGCACATGAAGACAGGGATGGTAAAGAAGGGGCTACCAGGGCACCCCTGTCTCCTAAGGGAAATTCCCAGGGGCTGCTACGTGACATATGAGTTTATGTCCCACCAGAAAGACCAATGTCCCTTGGCCACAGGTTGCAAAAGAGTTTGGGAAGCTAATTTATGTTATGAGTAGCAATCTGCTCAGCTAAAAATCTTATTAAGAAGATTATTAAGAAAGTGAGAAAAGATATTGAAGAACAATGAGTGGTCTTTGCCACAACAGTTAATAAAAACCAAATCCTGACCTGTCTGACTGGCCAGTGTTGGTTGAGTCATTGTGCTCCTTCCATTGTTCCATGAATTTATGTCTTCATAGGGAATTTAAGCTCATCACGTCCTCATTCATTTCATCCCTGTGATTTTTTTTATCACTATTGCTCCTCCATGGTTTCACATGGATTCTTGTTCTTTGTTCCATCAAAATCTTTCTTGAGTCAACTTTGTGTGGAATCCTCCAGCCTCATACTGGAGATTAAGAAATCAGAACAAATAACATAGAAGAAAGATGTCAAGTCTATTGATCCCTTTTGCAGCTTTCCACAACTTTTCTTAGGGTCAGGGCACAGGACTATGTGCCATATTACATAGCTTACTTTGCATTCACCCATGTGGTATAAAGCTAACTAGCTCCTAAAGCCTTCCTGGGGATCAATTGGGACCAGAATCTCCTTTGGGTTCTGTTTGGCTCAAGAACTGTTGTTTGGTTTCCCTGGGGTGCTGCATGGTTTTAGCCCCTCATTCTGAGTAGCATGACTCACATCTCATTGAATCTCCCTTTTGCTTGCTTGCACTCTCCCGGCTGCCTCTCTCTTGTTCCTTGTGAGATATTTCTGGCTGCCTTGCTTTCCAGCATAATTAAATCCACTAGTTCTTCCAGTTGACCTCATGAGTATGAGTTAAGCCATTTATGAAATATGAAATGATACCAAATGCTTATGGTCCAGCTTCCCCAGGGGGCTGTGGAGGCGGATCATAAGTTAAGAGCTTCCTGCTGGAGATGCTGCAGGGAAGGCAGATGTGGCATCCTTAGAGCTAAGTGGCATCTTCCATGGACTGAGCTCAGGTCTCAAGAGGTGGTGATGAGATTTTCAATGTTCCCTAAGATACTTTGATCATCTCCCTATCTTACTTCCCTTTCCATGCAAGGGTATTTGTTCTTATTTTGAGAAAGTGAGGAAAGCAAGATAAGGTCTTGTTATATTACACTGGTGCTTTGTGCTAAACTCTCCATTTTGATCAGAAGGCATGGAACAGTATCAAATTAACTGATCTATATATGCTCAAAGGCATTGCTTGTATACCAAGGTCATACGCCTGGGTTTATTGTATCTATGATTCAAGGTTTCCTTGGTCACAAGAAGGGAATGAAGAGAGTGAATGACTCAAAGAAAATCAGCTCCACTAGGAAGATAGAGTTCAAAGACCCCCTGGACTTATAGGATAATTATTGCATAGACAGTCCTGGAGTATATCAGAATTGAGGCCTGGATTAGTAGGCAGCTCTCATTATTTGACCCCTTTTACTTCCGTAGGGGAGAAGAGATTTCTGCTCCATCTCCTGGAGGAAATAGAATTGGAGCAACACTTCTGGCTCCCCCTCCATGGCCCTCACCTACTGCCTGCCCCCTCTTCACTTCCAACAAGTAAGGAGGAAGAATGACTCATCTGATTGGTGAGATCATGTCCAAGGTCACTGCTTTTGGTGACTCTTCTCTCAGAGTAACTAGCTCAGAATTTTCTTTGCCTTCTCTACTTTCCCCAAGATATATCCTTGTATCTGATTGTGGGGGGTGGGGATGGTGGTGGAAAAGAAGTTTCCTATAGAACTTTTTGAACCAAAGAAGATTTGAGTCATGTCCTCCAACACAGTAAATCCCCCTTTATTTGGGGGCAGGGGAACAAGGTAAGGCTAACTTTGATCCTCATCTGAGCCCTGTTTTCAATTTTGTTGGAACTGGGGGGAGGGGGAAGCAAGGCATGACAATAATTGGCTGTATGCCTGGCCTGCAGGCCCACTCCTAATTGGTTCTCCTGGCAGAGGGTTCCTGTTGAGTACTTTTCCTTCATTCCAGAAAAGTGCTGTCATCCTCCGTGGTATCTATAAGCAGGTAGGAAGGATAATAAGGGGAGGCACTGAGGTAAAGAGAGGTAATTTACAGTGGGAAGGTATTGTGTGACCCAAAGGTGAAGTGCTAAAATGCACACGAGAATGTGTTGAGGAAGTCTGCCTTTCCTGCATTCTGCCAGTCCCAGGCTAGAGTTCCAGTCCTGCCTCCTTCTAGCTGTGTGACATTACAAAACTTCCTGGACCTTTCTCAATTGTCCAAGCTGTAAAATGGGACAATTATAGTGCCTGCCTCATGAGATTGTTTTGAGGATTAAATAAATTATTCTTCAGTGTTAAACACATAGCAAATGCTAGGTCCATATTAGCTGTCATGGCTGCTGCAATCATATCATCCCCGTCATTACTGTCATTACAAAAGTGGCATTCCTAGAGGTAGGCTTAGGCCTGACTGGGGTGGTGAACAGGATTTAGGTCTTACTTGTGCTTTTAAGGAGCTTGCAGGTACAGCGTCAAGTTTCTGGACTGAGAAGTAACATACTTGTGCTCTAGTCCCAGTTTCATTTGGCCTTTGGCTGTGACCTTTCTCTGTGAGTCTCAATTTACATTGTTATAATAAGGGTTTTGGTGTTCAGTGGCTCCCAAATGCTTGTCTGGGAACTGGAGGCTGGGCTGGCTACATGAAACTTATATGGAAGCTTGTTACAAATGCAGATTTCCTGGCACTACTGCCTCCAGAGACTCTGATTAAGTAGGTCTGGGATGGCTGGGAGCCTGGGTGTTTACCAGGTTTATACTGTGCTCTCCACAAACCTCCCTTGCATCTGGGGTACAGCTGTTACTTGGGTATCATAGTCCCAGCTAACCTTTGTGGTCTAAGCTCTAAAATGCTCTAATTATCTTGCAAGATGTGTGTGAAGGGATCGAAGTAGGGGATGAATTGAAAAAACAGTGACCAAGTGAAAGTTGCTTGGCAGAAATTTATTAAAGGATTATCCTTTACCATTTTGCTCATAGAAGACAAGAGTTTCAGTCCAAATGCATAACAGACCTCCACTCTGACATTCAGCAGCACCAGGATGACCCATCCTTTTCTGCTCTGAGACACAGAGCCAGGAACTGTTGTCGCTGCCAACGCCAGGTCCCCAGAGGAAGAGGAACTGCCCCAGATAAGCAGGAGGAATCCTCTTCCCAAAGCCAGTTCTCAATATCTCCATTTCCCTTGGGCCAAATGCTCATTTGATTAACCATGATCTTTGGCGACCAAGAGCAGAAAAGAGAATCCATCTTGTCACTCTAACGTGGGGTGAGGCTATTCTCAAACCATTGCATCTCTGAATATCTTTCCTTGGCAAACAAGATGACCGTGCTGTAATCCCACAGTGTTTCTCTCTTTAATCCAAAGAATGAAACAGAAAAACAAAAACAAAACAAAAAAAATGGTTCCTTCCACCATATAAACTGGAAGCTCTTTCATCCATTGAATGACATGGTTTCTCACTTCTTCCCTTCACCATGGGGATAGGGTGGAGCCCACATTCCCTCAAGAACCCCAGGTCACGACATTCATGGTGAACAAACTGCATCCTTTAGAATTCAGTTCCAATTAACACACACAAAGCAGTTCCTACTGTCTCTTAAATTATGGTTCTATATTTATCGCTGCCAGCACACCCCTCCCTCTCTCCCCCAGCTTTCCCCCCAATGATCCCCATTCTCCTTTTAATCACTTGCAGAAGTGTTTCCATTCTTCTTTTTTCCATTTTCGGAATCAGTTTTGTTATAAGAAGAAAGTAATTGTTGCTAACATTTTGATTCCCCTGTTCAGTGAGATTTACATGACACTGAGGTTTTGTGATATAATTTCTCATTTGCTTCCAAGTTTTCTGTTGGGCATTTAATCTGTGCAGAATTTCATTATCGTCTGATTTATTGTGGCCTCAACATAAGGAAAGATTTTTCAAGTGTCAACCTCTTTCTCTTTCCCTTCCTCCCCTTTCTCTTTTGTGTCACCCTTTTACACACACACAAGCACACTTGCACACAGACACCCATACATTCTCTTTCTTTCTCTTTCCTTTTCTCTCTTTCTCTTTTTCTCCCTCTGTTTGTCATACACGCCCCCCCCCCCCCCAGAGTGCTAGTGCAGTCACACATGCATTCTTCCCTCTCTCTCCTCTCTCCTCTTTGCCTGTCCATGTCCTCTCTTCTGTCTCTTATCCTCTGTCTCTCTGTTTCTCCCTCTCTCCTATGTCTTCTCTCCATTTCTCCCTTCCCACCCCCACTTTCAGGTTTCAGTGTTCACAGCTGAAGACTGACATGTTGGCTTTATCCTCATTCCAATTCAGTCCAGTAAGACCTCCCTTAGCACAGTGATCATAGGGGTCTACTTATTGGGAGGTAAGAGGGCCTTGCCTTTCCTGTTAGGGGTGTTACACAAGGGATGCACACAGTGGACTCAAAAGACCCTTTGAATCCCAGGACTGATTCATAGGGGCCTGATCCTGGGTTTCCTGAAAGATGAAGATGGGCTTCAGGTCCCTTAGGACCAGAATCGAGAAAATCTGAAGGGCACATACTTTGCACAATAATTACATAATGAGAAATATATTTATTTATTTTTGCTTTTTAGGGCCACACCTGTGGCATATGGAAGTTCTCAGGTTTTCGAATCAGAGCTGCAGCTGTCATCCTATACCACAGCCACAGCAACATGGGATCCAAGCTGTGCCTGCGACCTACAGCACTGCTCATGGCTACGCCATATCCTTAACCCACTGATCGAGGCTAGGGATCAAACCTGCATCCTCATGGATACTAGTTGGGTTCGTTACTGCTGAGTCACAATGGGAACTCTCCATAACAAGAAATTTATAACATCTGTGTGTCGGAGGGCGGGGGGGGGGGTGGTGAGTGGGTGGGTGTGCAGTGTATGTGAGAGAGAGAAAAATTCAGATCAGTCAGGGGGACATCTCCCCTGCTTCTTCTTCTCCACACCTGACCCTTGGAAAGCAAATGCTCACAAAGGATGTGTTTCGGTGGGTTTTCATAGAGGTAGAGGATTCAGCAACTCAACCCCCAAAGAATCTCCTATTCTCTAATACCCATTTCACCTTTTTAGTGAAATTTCCTTTTCATTCTAACCCATCTGATCTGTACTCTATATTTTTCTCTTTCTCTCCTCTTAACACAATTTCACAATTTCTATCCTGAGACCTTGCCTCTCTATCTTTTCACTTGCATTCTGTGTGGATTAACCATCATGTATTCTGAGCCCTCTTTTTTTTTTTTTTTGGCTGGTGTGACTGGAGGATTAAGAAGTTAACTTGTTGCATTTTCACATTATAATAAAGACAGAGAAAAATTACTCGACCTTAATCCTGCAGAGGCATGCTATATGAGGGGAATCTAGGCACTCTGATCACCAGGAAGTGTGAATAGTCAGAGAGCACTCAGGTCCCCTCAAGTCCTCCTTGTCTGAAAAGTTCAAGGGCAAACCACCTTGTTAAGCCAGGGAAACAAAAATCTGTCTTGTGTCCATAAATGTCCAATGAGGACCAGAGAAGGCCAGATCCACCCAGAATATCCCAGATGATCATTAAGAAACCTTCTTGCTCTCTCTCACTTTCTTAGCTCTTTAGAATTCCTAGGCTGTCCTTGTTTGTTGGAAGTTGGTGGGTGCCTATTTGGCTCCTCCCTTTGGGAAGCTCTTGCCAGCTGCTTGATATATCCTGATGGACTTAATTGAATCCTCAGCTCCAGAAACTTGGAACATGAGTTGATTCATTCGTCTTTTTTGACTCTCAAGACCCCTGTATCTTAAGCTGTGTCCAGCTGACCCTGGGGTCAATTGGATGATTCAGAAATGCCAGAAGCCAAGAGATTTCAAAATGATATTCCTCTATGGTTGGCTTTGTGTTTGCCCAAGAAAGCCCCTACATTTATAACTTGACCCAAGGCCTTCCTGGTAATTAGTTGGGAAGAAACCCCCAAATCAGCTCAATTAGTTTGGGAAGAATCCCCAAACTGGGTCAATTGAAAGTTGACTTCATATAGTGGTTTTATAATGTATCTGCAAATTAGTTGGCAATTTCTCCTATCAAAAGTTAGTGCCAATTTTCTTCCCCTTGAGGGTGGGCCAGGCTTTGTGACCACAGTGACAAATAGAATATGGCATATGCTATGCTGTGTGACTTCTAGGCCTGGGCTGTAGAACATGATTTGCTTTGTTCCTGGGTCTCTCTTAAGACACTTACCTGAGGAACCTGGACTTCATGCTCTGAGTAAGCCAGATAAAAAGGATACATGTAAGGTTCTGGCCATAGCCCATCGATATACCAATTGATGGTCAGTGTCAACAGAGAGGTAAGTGAGTGAGCAAGTCTTCAAATGATCCCAGCATTCCAGCTGCCCCACCTGATGCACAGTAGACAAGAGATGCACTGTTCTCACTGACACCTGTTCACATTTCAGATTCAGACCCAAATAAGTGTCATTGTTATTTAAAGTCACTAAGATTTGGAGTGGCGTGTTACACATCAGTAAACTGGAACACCTATTCCGTTCACCTCTTCCTTCCCAGCAGGTATAAGTACCTGAATATTTTCTAAAATCTCTGACTCTGTTCTAGAAGACTCCTTCCTGAGTGTCCCAATCCTAAACTGGCTCACTTCCCAGAATTGATCCTATGGAACACACTCTGATGTAGAAGTGAGTTTACCTGTTCTCATTATCAATTAGCTTGCTAGACCAGGGGAAACCTGGGAATCAGTTTCTTTAAATGTAAAATGAGGAGGTTGAGCTAAATAATGCCTAAAACTTCTTCCAGTTCAGTCGGTATCTCCTTTCCCATGCATCTTCTCCAGCTTCAAGGATGAGTCTGCTTTATAGGAGTTCATCTGAGAATGACTGATAATGGCTTGGAATCACATGGCCTCTCTTTGTAAGACCGATTGACCTTTTAAAAGGTGCCTATAGTGGCTTTCTCCAAAGGAATGAAAGATGGGGAAGCACAGATACAGCAGTGGGCACAGGGAAGGGCTACTCTGTACTGGATTTAGGGCGTTAGTCTTGATTTAACTGCTTCCAGATATCTGGGAGTTAGCTTAGTCACTGGTTCTCATCTTCCTTAGATGTAGCCTGAGATAAGTGAATCAGAGTGTTCCTTGTCTAGCCATGGAAGATCAATGCTTCTGACTTCCCTCTGGTCCGGGAGGGACCTCTGAGGACCTGGAGTTTGGATGGTGTACCTCTATTCAGGGACAGTGTAGATCTATAAAATGACCCAGAGGTCTGGATCTCTTCCTGGTCCCATTCAAAATGAGGGCCTGAGCAGGGTTTCTGCCTTTCCTGTAGAAGCAAGAGAGAACTTGTAATCCAGTGAAGAAACCCCGTGAGAAATATTTGTGTCCCAAGAGCAATTGCTTCTTAGTTTCTCCTGGGAAACAATGACCTGGCTCGAACAGATGAGGAGAAAGCCAAAGTATGTTGTGAAACCAAAAGCAAGAGGAGAATGAAAAAGAGGCTGGAAAAATAATAAAGAGGATTGGAACTATTATAGAAGTCCAAATCAACCATGGTAATTCTGCAAAGTGTAGGATTTGATTACACTGCCCCACAAAAGGTTTATTCCTGAGCATGAACTTCTAACCACACCCTCTCCCCTTTACCTCCATTTCCCAGGCAGAGGGTTGTGGGTGCTTGCCTGGCACTTCTAGTCCTGCCTTAAATCTGGGGTTCCCCCCACCCCCTCCACAGTAATGGCACTGAAGGCTATGACTTGTTTGAATTGACTAGTCCTCAAATGCTAGAATTTTAGCCTGAACTTAGAGACTTCCTGTATTTAGCAGCTGGATCTCCAGGTTTTTTCTTACTTTCGCCAAATCCAGGAACACCTTGCCTCCTCTGTGGGGCCTTTTCTAAAGTCTCAGCCTGCAGAAGTGTCTGAAGTCCTCAAGTTCTTCCAACATTCCTGCAGTCTCTGCTTGTCTGTTACTGAGGGGTCATTTTAAAACTATCCAGATGTTAATAAAAATAATAAATAAAGAATAAATAAATAAGAGGAAGAAGAAATTCATGTCTACAGTTTAAAAAAGGGTATAAAAGAATGTGTGTGTGTGTGTGTGTGTGCGCGCGTGTATACTTCCAGGGCTATTCTATGATGATTTAAGCCAAGGTTTGCCTCTCTGGGGTCACCTTGCCTGCATGGATTTCTTGCTCCTGCCCCCAACTCTCGACTCTCAGCCCATGGCCAGGTTCTTTCTCACCCTGGAGGTGGGGTGGGGCTTGGATCTGGAGAGCTTCCTCAAGTTTGAGTATTAACGTCTGTCTATTGTTCCTGCCCTTCTCAGACTGCTGTGCCTTGTGTCCAGGTGTCCTGGCATCTTGATAGGACCACACCTAACCTGCTGAACCTTTTCCAATTTAATCTCCTCAGAGTATATCTCCAGAATCTCCTCTGAGACAGGCAGCTCCTGAACCCCATCTGTCTCCTTTCAGCTTCTGAGCCACTGCAGTGCACACTCCTCAAGAACTATCATCTATGTCTGAGGCCAACCTACCTCAGCCAACTCAACACACACTTCCTGTCTTCTAGGAAACACTCTCTAGTCTTTGGGGCCCATGTCAGTTATTGCCTCTCCACGAGGGTGTTCTCAGTGGGGAAGATACCATGGAAGGAAATGTGAAAAATGAAAAATAAAATGAATTTTCCCCACACCAGCCCTCCTCCTCATAGATAAACATTTAGAATGTTTTTTAATTTTTAGAGCTTTTTTTGGTTATCTCCATTAATGTAAATAACACATTTACCTCCATTTTTTGATTTTTTTAAACCTTAAATAGCATCTTCTGATAGTGCTATAGATGAGAAATTTAGCTTATTTCTAGTACCCCCTTCATCAGGTATACTTATTACTAAAAAAATTTTATGAAAACCTCTATTTCTTCATTGAAAAAATTAGGAAGTATCTCCATTTCCCCCCAAATTTATGGGGAATTCCTCATGTCATCACTTCCCTTCACTTTCTCTGACCACCTCCTCCCCCCATCTTCCAGCATTTGTCAAGTATACCATCCTTTTAAAATGTGCAGGTTTACAGCATTTGCATGCCATTTTGTAACCATAAGACTTAATTTTTTTCAGTGGTTATATGAATATTGAAACCCTATAAATCAGATTTGAAAAATATTATTTCCTTTGGACCTGATTGTATATTTAAACCTGCAGAGAAAAAGAGCAGAGATTGTCTGTTTTTGCTTAAAAGAAGATAATTCAAGGTTCAAGATACAATAAATACTGGTTTTAGACTTGATTAATTATTCAAACTTATGCTATATATGATGATACAAAGGGAGGAACATAAGTTAAAAAAAATCTGATTGTCTCTAAGGTAGATAACTGGGGTCAAAGGAAAACATAGAATAGAAAATAACCACCTGTGTATGCTCTTCAAAGGACCATGGAAAAAGGAAATGAAGACAGAAGAGAAAGGGGATGCAAAGCAGGAGATGGGATGGTAGGTGGGAATGTGACTTAAGCATCCATAGTATCTTGATATAATAAAGTTTGAAGGCAGGGAAACATCTCTTCTGTGCCTTGCAGAATTCACCTGAAATGCACCAACCTGGGGGCGGCCGCAACAATGTAAAATTGGTGATGCTTCACAGTTTGGAAGAAAGATTACTTGGATTTTGTTCTTTCAAACTGCCCTGGGTTCATGAGCAGGATGTGGACTTTCTGACTTGCAAGTGGGAATGAGAAGTTGGATAAAAGTCCAACTGAACCTCTGAAGGAGCTTACTAAGGGTATGGGAGCAGATTTTGGAATAGGGCTAAAGAGCCTTGTAGCTATGGAAAGGTTAAACTGAGTCAAAACCAGAGGGAGTTCCAGATAGACCTCAGCATCATCCATAGAGACAACAGGAGCCAAGGTAGGGCCAGGCCAACCAAGGAAGGATTCTAGGCTGAAAGGATTAAACCCTGCATTCTGCCAGTCAATGCCCTGAATAGCCAATACACAGGATATTGATCAGGATAGAAAATTCTTCCTAAAAGGTCCATCTCTACAGCAATGGTCAACAGGGATTCAGAAGACACCATGTGGCTTCAAGAACTTCTTTTCTCCCCAACTACTTTGGGGACGTAATAAGCCATTTTCATATGCCTAAAAAGCTTATTGGGAAAAGAAAGGTCAGGAGAGTAACAAAGTCAAAATCTGAGATGGACCTAGAGATTTTCATATTAAGTGAAGTAAGTCAGACAGAGAAAGACAAATATCATATCACTTACATGTGGAATCTAAAAAATAGTGCAAAAGAACGTATTTACATCTACTAACCAATGGATAAGCAAAGCGATTCTACTGTATAGCACAGGGAATGATATTCAATCTCTTGGGATAGAACAGGATGGAAGATAATATGAGAAAAAGAATGGGGAGTTCCCACTGGGGTGCAATGGAAACAAACCTGACCAGTATTCATGAGGATGCAGGTTTGGTACCTGGCCTCACTCAGTGGGTCTGGGATCCAGCATTGTCATGAGCTGTGGCATAGGTTGCAGACACAGCTCAGAGCCTGTTTTGTTGTGGCCATTTCTGCGGCTGGCAGCTGTAACTCTGATTCGACCCCTAGCCTGGGAACTTCCCTATCCCATGGGTGCAGCCCTAGGAAAAAAAAAAGCCAAAAAAAAAAAAAGAATGTGTGCATGTGTATATATATATATATATATATATATATATATATATATATATATATATATGGTTAGGACACTGCTGTACAGCAGAAATTGGCACAACATTGTAAATCAACTATACTTTAATTTAAAAAAAGAACTTATTTACAAATCAGAAACATACCCACAGACACAGAAAACAAATTTATGGTTACTAAAGGGAAGTGGATGGGAGTTCCTGTCACGGCACAGTGGTTAACGAATCTGACTAAGAACCATGAGGTTGCAGGTTCGATCCCTGCCCTTGCTCAGTGGGTTAACGATCCGGCATTGCTGTGAGCTGTGGTGTAGGTTGCAGATGCAGCTCAGATCCCGTGTTGCTGTGGCTCTAGCATAGGCCGGTGGCTACAGCTCCGATTTGACCCCTAGCCTGGGAACCTCCATATGCCACAGGAGCAGCTCAAGAAATGGCAAAAAGACAAAAAAAAAAAAAAAAAAAAGGAAGTGGGGGAGGGGTAAATTGGGAATATGGGATTAACAGATACACACTATTGTATATAAAATAAATAACAAGTATTTACTTATAGCACAAGGAAATATATTTAATATCTTGTAATAAGCTATAATGGAAAAGAATAAAAAAAGAATATAAACGTATCCAGATATATATAACTGAATCACTATGCTGTATACCTTAAACTAATACAATATTATGTCAACTATATTTCAATTAAAAAAGTCAAAGTCTGAGAACCTGAGCATTTTACCTAAAAGCATTGTTTAAATTATTGCATTTGACTGATATGACCCAATTGGATTACATTTAGTTCTTTCTTTTCCCAGCACATGCAGGCACCTGGGGAGGATCATATCAGTTGCAGAGACATGAAGCCACACTTTCTCTGCACATCTGGGTATAGTATGAGTCTCTGACCCCAAGAGGTCTAAGTTGTTATTAGATATTGTTTTCTGTAACCACCCAGAGTAGAAATATCTGGCAAACATCCTCTGGCCTAAGAAGGCCTGTACTGTCCTCTAACAAATTTAGGATTATTCACAGTCATGGGGGACAGGGAGAGGCTGAATCACCGAAGCTTCTAACAATAATTTAAAAATCTCATTTTTGCTGAGTGTTGATCATTGATCAAATTTTCCAGTTTCTCAGAGGTTGCCAAATGGACTGATGTGAACTGTATCTCTCTATTGCCTCCATCAGAGGAGTAAAGAATCTGTGCAATAATTCAACATGAGTATATCTCCCTCTGGGCTCTGGAACTGGGCATGAGGGTGGGAGTTGGGGATGGAGAATGGGAGCTGGGGCTGGGCTGGACCTCTGAGTCACTCAGGACAGCCTGGAAGATTTCTCTCAAGGTATGCATGACCTTCCTCAGAACCCTTCAGTGATTTCCCAGGGTACCTAGAATAAAATGTAAGCTCCTCTCCATGCCTTTGATCTCACTGTATCACAATCTTCTGCCTTAGTCTCAAAATGCCAGATGCTCTGTTTTACGTAAACATAATTTTTAATTTTTATTTTTATACAATTCTTAGAAAACTCTAAGCTTCTTTCTGTCCCTTAAAGTTGTTTCTCCAGTTTCTTCTCAAAGTCCTCTTCACTATATCTTTCCGCTTTTTAAAAATTTTTATTTCCTTGTCATCCTCAATATCTCAGTTTAAATGTCTTCTCTACAGAAAAGGCTTATGTGACCTTCTTGGCCTTCCACAACCTCTCTTGACCTTCTGTGACTCTACCTCCATTTTTATCTTTCACAACACTCTAGTTATTGCCTAATTAAGCACTTATCACAGGTTGTGATGGCTTGTTTATTTACCTGACTCCTACAAGGGGATATAAGCTCCCATAAAACTGTGTCTGTCCTGCTTGTCACCATATCTCCAGCTAGCACCATGCTAGGCAGAGAGTATGTTCCCTGTAGATGGTTTTTGAATGAATGAAATGGGAAGACATTGTTTAATTCTCTGAGCTCAGTTCAGACACATGGTAACCAAGAGAGGAGAAGGGAAGGATTATCCCAGGTAGTCTGTAAACTAGGTAACACCCCCCTCAAGGATACTGCCTAGATTGTTTCTGGGGAGATGGATTAGGTGTGGAGGATAGGACAGGTGTCCCAATGGCAGAGGGAAGGTTAAAACTGAGGAGAGGGAGAAAAGACAAATGAAGTCTACTCAAAGCCAGGAAGATGTTTCACCTGGTGTTCACTTTGTTTCCTTGAAAAAACGGGAAAGCAGGAGCGCTAGGAGATTCTTTGCCTGGACTTCACTTTCCCCTGAGCTGCCCAGTCACTGGAGACCTGGGACCCTCGTCTCATCTCCCTCCTCTCCTGACCACTTCCTGCCTCACTAATGAGTCATGGCCAGAGTGTTTGTGCAAAGCACAAGAGAATGGTGGAGGGGCGGGGACTGGAGAAAAAGCCAGGAGCTGGCTTCTGGAAAGCTCTGAAGCCATTCTGACCTCCAGGGAGCAAGTATGGCTATCCATTGTTGCTCAGTAGAAACAAATTTGACTAGGATCCATTAAGATGCAGGTTCAATCCCTAGACTCGCTCAGTGGATTAAGGTTCTGGCGTTGCCATGAGTTATGGTGTTGGTTGTAAACATGGCTCAGATCCCTAGCTGCTGTGGCGTGGTGTAGGCCAGTGGCTATAGATCCATTTCGACGCCTAGCCTGGGAACCTCCATATGCTGCAGGTGTGGCCTTAAAGACCAAAAAATAAGAACCTGCTCAATTGTGGGAGAATCAGGACAAGTTCTATAAATGGTAAGGTTCTTGGGACATTGGGGTCTGGAAGATCAAATGAGTTCCCCCCCACCTTGAGTGGACGGAAACTTCACCTGAGGACGGAAAGGGTCAATATACCCAGCCTTTTGCAGGTTGATTGATTATTGACAGAGAGGTATATTACGGGCTGTAACACTGGAGTGACATACAAATGCACTCTGACATAGCTGCTCATATTCAATGTTCAAGAAATATTTGTTGAATACTTACTATGTGCCAGGTCTTGATCTTATCACTGAGAGTCAGCAGTGAGCAAACAGCAAAATCATGATGCTTTCATTCCAGTGGGCTAGTGATTTATGAAGGTTTGTGGAATTTATATTCTATGTCCTTATATTTTGGGCACACTCTAATGCTGAGGATAAGCTCTTCTGTTTGGAGCTTTCTAAAAAATTGTGATATTGGTGGTATTCAATAGTTGGAGTGACAGGGGTGGTGGCAATTAACCTCCAAAGGGAGAAAGGCAGGAGAAAGGGCCAGATAAGCCCATTATGACCTGGCAGTCGTGACAAATCATGACAGGTAGGTGCCAAGGGGATTCCTGGAGCCAGAATGAGACTGGTCCTTGGAGCCCAGAGAGGTCCTCGGCAGGAAGGGAGCAACTGGGTTTGCTTATTTGGTGTCCCTGCAGACAGTGGCCTAGATTCTCCCTCTCCTCTAGGGGATATTGAGGAAAGATCAAGGCCTGGATGAGTAATCATTAATGCCTTGCCCCTCTTCGCTTCAGCAACACTTCTCAAGACCACTCTCCAAGTGCTCTTGTCTCCCAGAACTCTTCCTCTGATACTGGAACTTCTTACTCCTCTCACTGACCACAAATTTTCTTCCTTTGCTCTGGCTCTGCTGCTCAAGTGGGATTTTGGATGACACCACATTTCTTTACTCTCCCAAGTATGCTGGTTGATAACCCATCCCCTCTGGCCCAGTTTCTTTCCTACTCAGCATAGATCCTATGTTAGAGAAACTCAGGTCATTGTTTTAAGAGAAAAACAAATCCCTTTTAACTTAAGTGATTGTTGTTACACGATAGGTTACTTGCAGCCAAATACTTTCCTAACCAATGTATCTGATCTCCCTACTCCTTTTGGGTTTTGATGTCACTAAGAGTTCTCATATACCTCCTATAATTATAGACCTTCAGTATCTTATGAGACTGTCAGAACTGGAAGAGCCCTTAGAAATCAACATCCAGTCTCCTAGATTTATATATGGTAAACAAAAATGCACAGAGGGAAAGAAATATGGAGAGAGGGGAAGCCAGGCCTGGAGCCCAGGAATCTTCAAAATGAGTTCAGCATTCAGTTTCAGCCATCATCCTGTCTCCTTTATTTGAAATAATTAACAAAGTTGAGGGTATAAAGAGAATCCCTGCTATCTTCCTTGTGGCCACAATGGCTACATTGTGGATGCACACTGAGCTAACCATGTGCCTCGAGGCTCTGACCATCTTGTGGAAAGACGACCCTGGAAGCATGCAAAGTGATCACTGCCCTGGAGAAAGGGGGGTGGGGCAGGCACTTGCTCAATGTGTTTTTTTCTCTGCTCCTTTAAACTGTTTTCCTGGACACAGATTTAGCTGGTTCTCAGGGTCTTGGAATTCAGTCCCAAGTGCTGCATTCAGGTATGAGCTCGGTGACCACACTCCTATAGGCTCCATGAACCCAAGCTAATTAACTAGGAGAGTGGTACACAGGAAACATGCTGCTCAGCTGCTGTCCATTTATCTTTGTCTCTCTCTTAATATTTTCTTAAATGTGCATCAGTATATTACGTTTCTCTCCTCCATTTCCACCTGTATGTGTGACATCTTAGCCACAGGCCTCATTTTCTGGACGCTGAACATTTAGCCATGACCTTCATCTTGTTAGTTTGCTTTTTATAAATCCCAGCCTCAGGTTAGGTCTTTGAGTATCCTGCTCCATCTTTTAGGAAGGCTCTCCTTAGGTCCTTTGGCTGTCCAATTTGTCATATTCTAGTCTCTGCACAAATACCAACTCCTTGGGCAGGGCTTTGCCTATTGGCCCCGCTCCCCTGGCCCGTACTGCCTGCTACTCTCTAGCAAGGCCACTTCTTCCCTGCTCAGTATAGACATTATATTTCCTTCATAGTAATTGGCATCACCTGAAATGATCTTATTTGTATGTTTACTTGTTTAGTTTCTATTTTTCTTATTAGAATGTCAGCATCTCTTCTAGGGCAGATACAGCCATCTTGGTGCTTCCCAGTACCAAAATTTGTGTCTGGCTTCACGTAGACATCCAAAAATTGTTTGTAGAATTTAAGCAGATTGGAAAAAATGGGCTTTTGATATGAGACTGTACTATAGCACGGACTGCCTGTGCTGTGGGTACAGAGCAGCTGTCAAACACCAAGGACCAGTCCTCATACCAACTCTCAGTCTTAGGTGCCCAGTACAATAAAGAACTTCACACAGTGACTTTCCTCTACCACCCTCCTTCCTAGTGTTCTTTCCTGCATCCTTCAAGTACCAAATGTAAATAATTCACAGATGTTAAACCAAGCCCTTTTTTCATCTGTTCTCACCCAAAGGGTGGGTTTTTTGGTTCATTTTCTAGGATTGAAGAGATCTCTTTTAAAAGCTTGATGAGAGATGCATGCCCTCACTTGCTAGCTGTTAATCCCACCTCCGCCTGATTGAGCTCTTTTGAGAAAGCTTCTCTCCTTCTCCCCTTGATCTGCTTGCTCTGGAAACCCTCAGGCACCAGCAGAGCCCTCACGATTCTCCTTGAGAAACCATAACTTCTCACATGCCTCCACAGATATTTGGGTGGATTTCCATCTTGGCTGCTTATGCCCCTTTGTATTAAATCCAGTCCCTTCAGTTTGAGTTCTAAAAACTGCTTCTCCTTGTTCCTGCATTTCTTCAGCCCAATTTCACCATGTACTCAATTCTTACCATTTGCAGCTCTCCTAAAAATGCTTCCTGGTCCTTGTCTAATTGCCTCTGTTCCCATGCGTTCCATTCCCTGCCCATCATGACCCGCAGAGGACTGCTCTGGCCTCTCCTTGTTATAACTTTGCCCCTCATCCACAAATCCATACTCAAAACTTCTGCCTGTGGGAGAGCTTTCCTGATTCACTCTCTCTGACTTGTCCTGCCTGCCTGATTCCAGCCACTTCCCTAAAATATTTGTCTGTCTGCACAGAGCTACCTCAACTGGGTACTAATGAGTCCAGTTGTGAGTGAGGATCAGATGTTGGGTCCATACTTAAACTCGTTTGATGAAATTTTCTTCTAAGTAAGAAATATTTTTTTTACGATTTTAATTTTTTTCCATTATAGCTGGTTTACAGTGTTCTGTCAATTTCTACTGTATAGCAAATTGACCTAGTCACACATACACATATACATTCATTTTTCTCACATTATCATGCTCCATCATAAGTGACTAGATATAGTTCCCAGTGGTATACAGCAGGATCTCATTGCTTATCCATTCCAAAGGCAATACTTTGCATCTATTAACCCCAAATTCCCAGTCCATCCCACTCCCTCCCTCTCCCTCTTGGCAACCACAGGTCTATTCTCCAAGTCCATGATTTACTTTTCTGTGGAAAGGCTCATTTGTGCCTTATATTAGATTTCAGATATGTAATATCATATGGTATTTGTCTTTCTCTTTCTCATTTACTTCACTTAGTATGAGTCTCTAGTTCCATCCATGCTGCTTAAAATGGCATTATTTTGTTCTTTTTTATGGCTGAGTAGTATTCCATTGTATATATATATACACCACATCTTCTTAATCCATTCATCTGTTGATGGACATTTGTGTTGTTTCCAAGTCTTGGCTATTGTGAATAATGCTGCAATGAACATGCGGGTGCTTGTGTCTTTTTCATGGAAAGTTTTGTGCAGATATATGCCCAAGAGTGGGATTGCTGGATCATATGGTAGTTCTATGTATAGTTTTCTAAGGTATCTCCATACTTTTTTCCATATTGGTTGTACCAATTTACATTCCCTCCAACAGTGCAGGAGGGTTCCCCTTTCTCCACACCCTCTCCAGCATTTGTTATTTGTGGACTTATTAATGATGGCCATTCTGACTGGTGTGTGGTGGTACCTCATAGTAGTTTTGATTTGTATTTCTCTACTAATGAGAATTTTTTCATGTGCTTGTTGGCCATCTGTATATCTTCTTTGGAGAAATGTCTATTCAGGTCTTTTGCCCATTTTTCCATTGGGTCGTTGGCTTTTTTGCTGTTGAGTTGTAGAAGTTGTTCGCATATTTTAGAGATTAAGCCCTTGTCAGTTGCATCATTTGAAACTATTTTCTTCCATTCTGTAAGTTGTCTTTTCGTTTTTGGTTTCCTTTGCCATGCAAAAGCTTGTCAGTTTGATTAGGTCCCATTGGTTTATTTTTGCTTTTATTTCTGTTACCTTAGGAGTAGGTAAGAAATTTAATTTTCTGAGTCTGGGATAGCAAACTATCTCCTTCCTTCCTTCCTTCCTTCCTTCCTTCCTTCCTTCCTTTCTTTCTTTCTTTCTTTCTTTCTTTCTTTCTTTCTTTCTTTCTTTCTTTCTTTCTTTCTTTCTTTCTTTCTTTCTTCTACAAACCCCTGTTCTCTTCAGTGGACATTAGAGTGGAGTATAAATAGGAAGACCATAAATGAGTAATCGTCATGATTCTAGACTTTACTCCTCCTTGTCATTCTTGCCACTGCTGATCTGCTCATCGTCTCCATGGTCCTGTGGCTGACAAATTGCAGCTCAGAGAAATGATCTTCAGTCAAACAGTGACTCTTCTTCTTAAGCAAGCCCATACAGCTTGGCAGGAGTGGGCTGAAAGGGGAGCAAGCCTCTGCTCTTGGGGTCTTACAGTTTATCATAGAAGGGGAAACAGCCAATGGCCATAAAGGGAAATACATAAGGGGGCTAAAGGGAATGGCTTAAAATCCAGAATCTTGGCTCTTGGCTCTTTGTTTCATCCACCATGGACTCTCCTGGCAACTGTCTAGGAATATTTCAGAGTCACTTGGGTAGAGCCCGAAAATGAATCAAACGTCTCTTTTCATAGATGCACTGGGCTGGCTGAGAGCTGTGAAGGTCATTCTGTCCGTTCTCTTGCCCCTAGGCCAGACCACATCAATTCAGCCTGCCTAGTCAGTGGTATCTCCTGTTTCCAAACCTCACCGGAGACAGATCCTACCCAGCTCTCTCTGTCTGCTCTTCCTGCCCAGTGGTTTGAGCCTTGGTAATGAATGGCTGAGACGGCTGCATTCCTTGGACAGCCTCGCCTTGCATATTTGTCAAGCACTCCCAGGGAGGGAACTCAAGGGAACCTAGAGGCAAAGGCCTGAGTGGGTCTGCTGAGCCATACTCAGCTTTTCCACTGGGCCTCTCAACTGTATTATGTCCATGCTCCAAGTTGGGGAGGTCCATCCCATTTGCAAGGAGATGAGTGCTGGTGTTTGACTTAGTGTTGTATCAAGGCCCAGAAGCCCTGGCAGAGAATATGTCTCTTTAATCTGGAAAAAGAATGACTTTGAATTCCACCTGTATGCTCAGTCTTCAGCACCTCTTCTTCTTCTACCCTACTTTTCTCTTCTCACTTCTCTCACATGTCAGAGGAACAAAGGGGTAACATAGGGTTGCAGCCTGTCAGGATGGGACTCACGGAGGGTCCTGTCTTTGCTCAGGATGCTGTGGTTCTGATGACCTATAGCACGAGGTGCTAGCAGCTGATGCTACTTCTGAGATTCTAAAGAGAAGAAGAAGAGATCTGGGTGAAAGTTCCCATCAAATGAACAGAGTGTTGATGCAAGGCTAAGATTTCCATATTTTTAAAAACAGATACTTCTGTCAAGTTTTCTATACGTCTTTGCTATGGAAAATTACATTCCTTCCACATCACTTCAGCTTTTCCCATTCTGAAGAGTGACCATGTACAATTGGGTGGTCAAGTGTACAGTTACTGATGGCAAAAAAGAAGCTATGGCCATCACACATGCTGTCTCTTCTGCTGGAATGTGTTGTCCACCCTTACTCTTCCATCACACCTCCAGCCATGGCTGGTTTCACTCCTTTGGAGCTTTCATATCTTTTATATTTATTTATTTATTTATTTATTTATTTATTTATTTTTAAGGCCTCAGGTGCTTCATATGGAAGTTTCCAGGCTAGGGGTGAAATTGGAGCTACAGTTGTTGGCCTATGCCACAGCCACAGCAACATCAGATCCGAGCTGCATCTGTGACCTACACCATAGCCCATGGCAACACCAGATCCTCAACCCACTGAGTGAGGCCAGGGATGGAAACTGCATCCTCATGGATGCTAATTGGGTTTGTTTCTGCTGAGCCATGACGGGAACTCCAGATCTTTTATTTATTTATTTATTTTAAATATGGAGTATAGTTGACTTATAATGTTGTATTAGTTTAAAGTATACAGCAAAGTGAATCAGATTTATTTATTTTAAATATGGAGTGTGGTTGACTTATAATGTTGTATTAGTTTAAGGTATACAGCAAAGTGAATCAGATGCACACACACACACACATATATATATCCGTTCTTCTTTCCCATTTATGTCTTCAGGTCTTACATAGGTGCTGCTTCTCCAACCCAGGTAGCTGTTTCTCCTACTGTCTGCCATTGCAGTTCCATAAGAAGGACTGAGATATAGTGGTCATACAGAAACCAAGAGGGAAGGAGTCTTTAGGGAAGAAGGGCCCCAATGAAGTCAGTGAGAATTGAGAAGTTTGGATTGAGTTTATAATTTAGTAGGAAATCAGTAATTTCTTTGAGAGAAATTTCGGGGTTTGTAAAGTTACAAACAGGACTACAGAAGGTTGAGAGTGAAGGAGCATACATTGCAGACAGTGTGTTTAGACAACTCCTTCAAGAAATGACTTGTGAAAGAAAAAGAGCAAAAAGCCCATAGCTAAAGAAGGATACATGAAAAAGGAAGACTGATTTATGTATTTTTAAGATAGAAGTGACTTGAAATATATGTAGTCTTGGAATAGGCAATATTTTGGATATTCTTAACTCTTTACCTTTCTCTACCCTGATATATGCTCGAGGCTGACATTTTATGATTATGTTAAGAGGCCCTTTGTTATCTGGCTTCCAGTTTGATTTGACCAATGGGAAGCACCAATAGGAGATCTCCCAGAGACTGGGAGAAGGATTTGTGGGTATTTGCTCCCTTGTCCCTGTACTTGCTTGGCTGTGGTTTGGCAGCAGGGCATGATTCTCTATCAAGGGGCACAACTCCTGCCAGGTAGGGAGCTCTCTCCTGTAACCATGTTCTAACTTTCTACCAGTTCTGTTAACAGCTTCCTTTTTCTTTCCATCTTCAAGCCTAGGGTGGTAGTGGCCTCCAGCTGCTGCTAGTCTTAGGAGCTTCACCAAACTGTTCTGATTTCCCTTAACTCTGACCATGCCCTTGTAAGTAGTCCCCTTATTAAACTCTCCTAACTTACCCCATTTGAATATGTCATCTGTTTCTCGTTGGGGACTCTACTGGAAAAGGAAGGGAGGTGATTAAAGTCTCTATTTTCATCATAAGAGTGCGGAGAATGCTGATAATATGGGGCAAACACACTGAAAAGCTGTAACAATAGAGCTTGCAAACCACAGAAATGGAGGAATTTTAGTTAAAATAGTATTGTTGCTTCATATCTTTAGGCCTTTACTCTCCTTGGACACATTACAGTGATCAATAAAACAACAGACATGTAGTTGTGGCTGAGTCTCTAGTCCTATGAGGTCACAGGTCAAAACAAACAAACAAACAAACAAACAAACAAACAAACAAAAAAACCAGGCAGAGGTAGCTGAATATTCAATCCTGCCAGTGTAATAATGATTTTAAAGAGCCTTATCGCTGCCTTGGTTATAAAGTCATAAAGAGGCTGGAGAAAATTCAGCAACATGAATCTATAGCTTATATAAAACTATGTGCCTAAGGAGGCAGGAAAAGACAGAACTGAGCTAAGACTTGGGTCAAGACACCTACTGACTTGAATATTAAATCTGTAACAACCCTAATTTCACCCAAAGATGGAAACTTCAAACTGCCCATATATACATGGTTCTGAAGTGGATTTATGCACGGTGAACCTGTAAACCAAAATTCTGAAATACACAGGAATATTAATAAGACAGGCATTTAAAAAATTAAAAAAAAACCCAGAAAATTAATTAACCTCAGATTAAATTAAAATAATAGGACAATCTGAATTGATTAAAATATGTCTGTTTAGAATTGTCAAAGAGATAAAGGAATAATGTTTAATAATAAAAACCTAAATCTAAATCAAAATATGATGAAACAAAAATAAACAAAAATAGATACACATAAGAGAATATTTAAATTAAAAATAGTAAACTGCGAGTCTAAACTGAGCATTTTATAATATCGGAAAAAATTACTCAAGTGAGATAAACTGAAAGCTAGGTATGACAAGAAGAGAGTATGTAAATGGGTGTGGTTGTTAATTTTATGGGTTCATTTTACTGGGCTATGGGGTGTCCAGATACTGGGTCAAAAGCATTCTGTGTGTTTCTGTGAGAGTGATTTTGAATGCATTAACATTTTAATCAATAAAGGAAAGCTGATCACCCCTCATGATATGGGTAGGCCTCATCAGTTGAAGGTCTGAATAAAACAAGAAGTTCAACCCTCTCTCAAGCAAGAAGAAATTCTCCAGCAGCTGCCCTTGGATTTTATCTGCACAATGGGCTCTTCTGAGTCTCAAGTCTACTGACTCACACTGCGGTTTGAATTTACCAGTCTCCGTAATTGTGTGAACAATTCCTTATAATCCCTTAATCTCTCTCTCTCTCTCTCTCTCCCTCTCTCTCTCTCTCTCTATCTATCTATCATCTATGTACAGGCTACTGATTCTTTTTTTCTGGAAAACCCTGACTAATAAAATAGAAAAATAGAACTCAGGGATATAAACAAAATATTTTTTACAATAAATTTTACATACCTATACAAGCAAATCATGGACAGTTAAGAGGCATTGAAAATGGGTCAAGAGGCTCCAACATATATCTAATTAGGAATTCCAGGAAAAAAAAAACCCTCTGTATTTTGATATAAGTTTGCAAAAGTGAAGTCATGAAGCCCCAGTTTGAAAGTTCACATAAAGTGCAAATGGGATATATAAAAATGAAATCACATCTATTTATCCTGTGGTGAAAATGTAGAACATTAACAATAAATATTAAAAGCTAGGAATTCCCATCATGGCACAGTGGAAACGAATCTGACTAAGAACAATGAGGTTGTGTGTTTGATCCCTGGCCTTGCTCAGTGGGTTAAGGATCCAGCATTGCAGTCAGCAGCTCTGATTAGCTCCCTAGCCTGGGAACCTCCATATGCCCTGGTGGTTGCGGTGCTAAAAAAGACAGAAAAAAAAAGCTTACCTACAAAAATAGTTTCCCAACAAAGGAATAACAATGAGATTGACAAAATAGTGATTGTCAGCCATATGAGTCTCCTCCCCAAATACCAGTGAGTTACTATCTTCAAAGTACTGAGAAGAAAAAAAATAAGTTAACTTGGAATTTCCTACCCAGCTAAATTATTACTAAATTTTGAGGGCAAAATAGGACATATTCAGCTACATGAAGAATAAGGAAATTTACTACTCATGGACCCATGTACATAGTTGAAAAAGGAGAAATGTAAAATTAAAGGGACGAATTGGAAACGAGATAGAAATAGTAAAGTATTTTGATAAGTCCTTTAATAATTGACAGCATGAAAATAAAACTTGGGATTAAAAAGTGGGAGGATGTAAGTCTAGACAATAAGCACCAAAGACTGCTGGTGGTGGGAGTGCTCAGTAGTAGTGTCTTGTTTGAAAGGTGATAGAGACAATAAACAAATTCAGATCTTAGAAAAATGTGTATATTAATTACGTGTATTAAAGATGTATGAGTAACTATTAGAATGTCAGAAATACTTCTAAATCAGAAGCCAAGCGGAGAAAAGCTAGTCGTGGAGGGAAAAATAGGTACAGCCCTATTAATACAACTGAAGGCAGGGAAGAAGAAAAAGTGAGGATTTTAAAAGAAGCATGAAGAAAGCAAATGCAAAATAAGTAAGTCTGGAAAACCAGTAGGGGCTGTTTAATTCTCTCAACCATACATTTGAGGCCACCGTGGAGCTTGTACCTAGTGTTCATTAAGTACTTGTTATGCTCACGACGTTATGTTCAATCCTTGACTTGTATCATCTTATTTAATCATGTTCACCCCGCGAAGAGGTAAACACTATGTTTATTGACTAATTCATTAAGAGGCAGTAAAATGCATGGTTAGCATCACAGATACTGAAGAGTTAGATTTCAGCTTTGCTCCTTATAAGCTGTGTGACTGTGGCAGCTCATTTAACTTTTCTGTGCTTGAGTTTCCTCATTTAAAATTACCTAAAGCATGTATACATGTATGTGTAACTTGGTTTCCATGCTTTACAGTGGAAAAAAATTAATTAAAAAAATTGTCTACCCCTCTGCATTGTTGTGTAGATTAAATGTATAGACATACGTGAAGGCTTACAAGACTGGTTGCCATATAATCACTATATAGATGGTTGATATTATTATGGCTACTTTCGATGAGAAAGAAAAGGTCCAGAGAGACAAAGTAACCTGCAAAAATGCACAGCTAGTCGGATGTTGTGGTCTCTGCATTAAGACTGTGGTAGCCACAGTAGCTCAGTTAGCCCAAGGATAAGCTCACGCAGTGAAGGTGGTAGGGCAAAAAGGTGCTAAGAACTTGAACGTTGTTGATGTCACTGAGCTTGGAATTAGCCAGCCTTGGGATTTCCTTGCCCAAGGAATTTTGTTATGGAAGATAACATGTTTCTTAATTGTTCATACCAGTTAAGAGGTATAGTTTTCCATTACTTGTAACTCAAAGCATCCAAATCAATTCAACTACCATATTAAACTTTTGCTATTAGGGGAAAGAAACTGTGCCATGGGGTCTCTGACTACTGAAGGGCAGCCACAGATGTATGGTTTTGTCCCTGAGAGTTGGGAGTGGGTGGTGGCAGCCCAGAATGACAGTGAAATTTGGTTTCTCACACCAAACTAGAAAATGCCATTCTGTGAACTGGGTCATGAGCTGCTGGAGAAGCAGAGTTCTCCTAGCCTTTTAAACTGAGGAGCTCCCATAACAACTAAACAAGCAGGAATCCAGAGGGGGAGACAAGAATACTCCCTACTCAGATTAAGATGCATGAAGGTAATAAAAACCACCCCAAAGGAACTGTGAAAAGAGGCCTTGGGAAGCACATCCAAGAGAGTGAAAAGGGGGAGAACAGAAGGAACCGTGGAAAGAAAATCTTCCAGACCAAATGATGGTCCAAAAATAATGAGACCAAAGTTCAAAGAAGTAATTTAAACCAAATACTGCAGGGAAGGCAAAGCCAGAGAGGGACGGGCTCACTCTGCAGGGAGCGAGGAGCAGCAGGGATGGAGCTGAGCAGAGTTCAGTTTAGGACAGCCCATGGGTCAGAACTGAGAAAGGTGCTCGGCTGATGGCCTGGAGCTCCCACTGCCCAGGTTGGTGACAGGGATGGGGCTGGATGGTCTGCTAGAACCCCCCTCCAGCAAGGGGACTGGTTCTTGGTCTCCACACCCACCATTGGCAAGTTTGCCAAGCTTGTCCTATCTGGGTGGGCTTGCTGCCCTTATAAGAGAGGGCCCCTGAGACCGGGCAAATGAAGGAACTTTACCTGCTTGGAGTCAAGCTTCTTTAAGGCAAATAATTGCATTTCATTTCAGCAAAGAATTACAAGGATGACAGGGATGATGGATAATAAGCTCATCAAATATCTGCTTAATTTTGGACTTGGGCTCTTGCTGATCCTATATTCCAAGTAATTTCCTAGAAGCTTAGTGTCAGAGCATATACCTGGCTCACTTGTGTATTCCGCATGTGATATGTGTGTGCATGTTCACAGGACAGAATGTGTTTCTGTTTATATCTACGAACTATGGTCCCTATTCCAAATTTAAACTCCATGTTTTCCACCACAGCCTTTTGGCCCATTGCATCTAATTGAAACAAACAAAATTGATGTTTTCACAAGAATTGAGGATTTAAAGAGGTAAGGGAATGACCATGGAGAATTTAAATTCCTAAACAGCCCTAGAGGATCTCCCTTCTGTGTGTCTCCCTTGATTATGATCTCTGATATTTACGATAGGGGACAAAACTGAACTGTGTATCATGGTTACCAATTGATTCACACTGCACTCAGATATACAAAAGAAACATGGCTCATGTAGCTTTTATAGTTTTTCTATGACTGATCTGATAACGAGTCTATGGCACTGGCTTGTGGGAAAACAACCTTGACACCTAAAGGAGCTGAGTCTCTTCCAGTTAACACTTATCTCAGGGAGAATTGGAGTAGTTTGGAATTCTCCTTCTTCCATTGCTCCTCTCCAGGATGGGACTTGGAGGTTAAGGGATACTACAGAGACTTCATGGTAGGAGGGGAGAGATTATTCTGAGCCAAAGTGATATCCACTGGATTCCCACTAATCTCCACTGGGGAGTGGAGAGTCTGGTCTGGGTCTTGGATTTGTGACCATTGATCTCAAGTGGCCTATGGGGCCAGTATGGCAGCTTCGTCACCCGCTTAGCCCTCTCAGCCCCTCCTTGGCCCCTACCTGGAGCATTTGTGTATTGCTGGGTAAACTGCTCACCACCAGGTTCTGGGAAGTGGGAGGGAAGTGTTGCTATGGGATTGCCCACCTAGGCACACCCCTGTTCCATTGCTAAGCTACTGCCTAGGCCACAGTAACTATGGTTTTGTGTGTGACTCTGCCAAGAAGCTCCTGTGAGGAGTTCCCACTGTGGCTCAGCATGTTAATAACCTGACATAGTATCCATGAGAATGCAAGTTCAATGCCTGGCTTCTCTCAGTGGGTTAAAGATCTGGTGTTGTTGCAAACTGTGGCATAGGCTGCAGATATGGTTTTGCTCTGGTTGTGGTGTAGGCTGGCAGCTGCAGTTCCAATTCGATTCTCTAGCCCGGGGACTTCCATATGCTGCAGGTATGGCCATAAAAAGAAAAAAAAGAAAAAAAAAAAGTAGTTCCTGTGATCCTGCCATGCCTGGGTTCTGGGTCCCTACCCTGAATGTTCTCTGGTTTCTTCCATATCCACCTAAAATTTTCCACCATGCCACCTCCGGCCTCGGGGTTCATCCCGGGAGTGGAAAATAAGGACATGGGACTCCAGCCTCTTTGCTCTACAACTGTCTTTCTTTTTTCCTGCTGGAGACATCCTGGTAATTTCCCTTCCACTCTCTTCTGCAGGGTACACTGTGTTTGGAATCTTCCTCTACTCTCTTCCCACCTGAGATATACTTTCTTATTTTCTGAGACATAAAGACAAACATCTTGCGTGGAATAAGAACTTGTTTTTGCAGATAACTGTAGGTTACTTTTGAAATATTTAGAACCAGGAATTCCCATTGTGGCTCAACAGGTTAAGAACACGACATAGTGTCTGTGAGGATGTGGGTTCAATTCCTAGCCTCACTCAGTGGGTTAAGGATCTGGCATTGCCGCAGCTGTGATATAGGTTGCAGGCGTGATTCGGATCTGGTGTTGCCATGGCCGCTGATGCTCAGATTCAACCCCTAGTCTGGGGAATTTCATGTGCCACAGGTGCATCCATAAAAAGAAAATATGTAGAAACATATAGCAAGTACATAAGCATATACAGACCCTTGAGGTTGGCGGTGTCCCTGTACAGAGGAGTTACTGCTTTCTGGCTGAGAAGGAGGAGGAGCTCCAACAGCATGGAGTAACATCTTTAACATTTCTGCAAACTCCTTTTCTCTCTAAAATATAGGACTCTTGACTGCTCCTACTTTATTTTAATTTCAAAATAGCACACACATCTTCATCTCTTACTCTCCTTCATGGTCCTACAGGATGTTCCCAGGATCAATAGCCCCGAGGATTAATTTCTGTTAAGCACACGTGCCACTACATGTGCAGGGTGGCGTGAATGAAGATGCCTTCAGGAAAGACTCTTATTTTGCTTTTTTTAAAAGATCCTGAGGAGTTCCCGTTGTGGCGCAGTGGTTAACGAATCCGACTAGGAACCATGAGGTTGCGGGTTCAATCCCTGGCCTTGCTCAGCGGGTTAAGGATCCGGCATTGCCAGGAGCTGTGGTGTAGGTTGCAGACGCGGCTTGGATTCCACATTGCTGTGGCTCTGGCGTAGGCCAGCAGCTGCAGCTCCGATTCGACCCTTAGTCTGGGAACCTCCATATGCCGCAAGAGCAGCCCAAGAAATGGCAAAAAGACCAATAAAAAAAAAAAAAAAAAAAGATCCTGAAAAGTCTAGAGAAAAATATAATAAACGCATACATTAACTCACTCATGTTTGGAATGTTTACTTGCTGTCACTTAACCTTAAGATAGTTTTTAAAGATGGGTATGTAAACAATCTTACAGTTGAAGTTGAAAACTACTGTGCTTTGTTCTTCTTTCCCATCCCAGTGCCCTCCCTTTCTCTCCAGAGACAACCACCATCAGGAATTTGATGTGTATCATTCCAGTCCCTGTTTATATTAGCTTATTACAGATTAATATATCAAACAATAGACAGCATTGCTTTTTCTGCTGAAAAATTTCTCCCAGAGATCATATTGCATGAATTGTTTTACAACTAGTTTTTCTTCTCTTAACAGTATCTTTTTATGCATGTAGACTCAGTTCATTCTTTTTAAACTGGGTGCAAATATTCAATGTGTGAATTGATCATGTTATTATTTATTAATTTCCCACTGAAAAAAATTTCACATTTTTTTCATCTTTTCTTCTGGCATTTTATTTTAAATAATAGAAAATACTTAAACAACGGAAACTACTGGAAAAACCTAATGTTTTCATTTGGGGCCAAAACTGGCTAGAAGACTTTGCTGTTTGTAAAGCAGTCAAATTGTCATTGGCACTGAGCTGCTGTCAGTTAGCAGGCATTTGAGCACATCCATATGTGCTCCACGTAGTTAGAGACTGCATATCCCTGGACCTCTCTGACGCAGTGTCCTTATCTGGAAAATGGGATCATCGTTTCCATCTACTTGAGTTGTTGTGAAGGCTTATGAATTAATATGGTGAAGCATGTGCCAGTGTCCATCAGACAGTAAGCCCTCTGTTAATGGCAGAGCCTATAGTAATTCATGCCTCGTGTAGAATTAGAAGCCAGGCTCCTGACCCTCTGGCCAATTTTCTTTCAGAGACATTCTCTCATTCTCTGCCTGTGTTATCAAGACAGGTAAGACCCTGTCTCAAGGAGTTTATAGTCTATGAAGACACAAATTCAACTCACAGGGACTGGGGCTGTGCAGGAGCAACAGGCAGAGGCAGTAGCCTATTGTGGTAAATGTCAGACTAACAACGCCAAATGCTACGAGGGCTCGCAATTGCTGTTAGCAAACAGCTGTACTCTGGATTGCTGCAAGCTCAGCCTTGCCGGGCCTGCTTGGACCTGCTCCAGTTCAGCTGCTTGCAAGAGCAGACTCAGAGCCCTCACTCTAGGCCTATTTGCACAGGTCTGGCCAATCAGAGCTCTGTTGCTACCGTGTCCCTTTTAGACAGAGCCTTCTCTCCAATTCTGCTCCCAGCCAGCATAGCTGTCCACACACATCCCTTTGCTGGTTTTGTTTGGAATGATTTTTTAAAAGCACCTGATGCATATTTTTCTTTTCATTGTTTTCCTCTTTTTCTTATTCCATTTAACCCCTACCCAAAGCCCTACCACACCCCATACAAACACACACACACACACACACACACACACACACAGAGGAATAAAACTCAGAATTGTTAACAACAAAACCTTGGTGCAAGACAGAAAACAGTGTTTAAAAAGATTTTTACAACATGCCTGTCAATGCTGGGAAAATCTGCCCTTCCTGATATTTGGGGACATTAATTATAGTTGGCCCCATTTTTTGGTGTCTTTAACTTCCCACTCTCTCTTCTCTACTCCTGCCAGTAGAGAAATCAACAGGAGAGAGATGATAAGGTTTCAGTCTGCTTCTCACTCTCCATTACCACCTCTCCCAAGAGTTCAGCCACAAAGCTAGTGGCACTAGACACGAATCATCAGCCTGGCAGGGCTGAGGACTCTGCAGGATGTCTTGTGAAAGGACATTTGGGTGTTGTCTGCTCATCTTCTCCCCTTCCTTCTCTCTCTGATAAAAGAAAGGTCAAGTACATTCTTGAGAGAGGAGGGGCTACATGCAGCAGGGACCCATGACAATATCTGAGCCCCTGGGGAGGGAGAAATGAGAGAGAGAGGATTGAGCGACCAAGATGGGGGGAAAAAGTGGTGTGGATGAAAGGAAACGCTCTCCCCAGGCATGAAATCATGAGGGGTCAGGGAGTTGGGGATGATTAAAGAACAGGAGAAGATGAGGCTTTTAAGAGCAACATTGACCTGTCTTGAACTTCCTTAAATATTAAGAGAGAGATGTGAGTAAAAGTGGGAAGACCTGTGTAGCTGTTAAGTTTTGAACAAAGTATAGCTCTGGCACTAGATGCTTTTTTAAAAAAAATAATTTCATTAAAGTGTAGTTGATTTACAAAGTTCCATCAATTTCTGCTGTAAAGCAAAGTGACCCTCATATACATGTATATACATTCTTCTTTTTTTCATACTATCTTCCATCATGTTCTAACCCTAGAGACTGGACACACTGTCTTACTGTGCCCTAAAGTAGGACCCCATTACTTTATCCCTTCTAAATGTAATAGTTTGCATCAACCAACCCCATTACATTTATTCTGACAACTGCCTACCATAATTTTTAAGTAATTTTATAAAACATACTTACTTAAATAAATGTCAATAAAATAAGGGTTAATATTTTAAAAGTCACATGGTACAGGGCAGGTTTTGGTGAGGAGAGTAATTTTCTAGAAACCTGGCTCAAGCTAGTTATTAGACTGTTATTGCTAAAAGAAAAGGGAATTAGGCAGAAAGCCAGACTACCTCCCTTCCAAGGGTTTTCTCCAGAGATCTAATCTTTTTAGTCTCTTCCTTACACTTGCTATCCCTTTTCTCTTAGTGGGTAGATGGGCCGGGGGAATTTTAGTGCTGTTTATGCAGCAAGCACAATGCAAAAGTTTCAAAGCAGAAATGTAAATAATAGTTCAAATACTAGGTGAGTTCATAATTTTATTTTTAAAGAGCATAGCTTAAAAACACGTGTAAAAGACAAGCTCTGGCTTGAAGAGCCAGGGTCTAAAATAAATGAGAGTTTTTAAAAGATAGTGACTCCCATATCTTAAAGTTTAACAACTCCTTCCTCCTGCCTCTCTAAACAAAGAGGGTTCTTTTAGGAATTAATGTCTTGTGTGGTAAAGAAACATTTTTCTGCTATTCAGCAATTCCTTAAGTTTCATAATAGCCGTTTTCTTCTTTTACATTCAAACAAACAATATTTTTGATTTAGAAAAAGTAAAAAGTAGTAAGATCTAATTTTTAACAATTGCACTTAGCTTCATACACTGAGAGGAATGATTCTTGCCTAATATTGATAAGGGTTATTTTAATGATAAAATAATGAGGAGACTTTTAAAAACTTTTTTTCTTTGTACTTTTCAGTTTTGTATGATTTTAAAAAGAGAGATTGTGTATTGTTTTCTATAGAAGTAACACAATTTTCTTAAAAAGGAAGAAGAAATTAGGCAGTACCTTAAGGAGTAACTGAAAGCCAATGACTTTTCCCTGTAGGTTTCATGAGTGTGTGTGTGTGTGTGTGTGTGTGTGTGTGTGTGTGTGTGTGTGAGAGAGAGAGAGAGAGAGAGAGACAGAGAGAGAGAGAGACAGAGAGAGAGAGAGACAGAGAGAGAGAGAGAGATGGGGTTAGCAGTATCTCAGTGCATTTATTCCCAAGAGACACTGTGGTATTAGAGTTTGAAGGAGTGAGGACCCAACAAAGGGGAGGCAGAAATAGTGAATGTGAGGAAAAATGGGGACTAGGAAAATTAGATATGACTCAGCAGAATCACACGATGACATTTTCAGAAAGGTCAAAATCTCAGAAATTACAAAGTTATCCATCCCTTTGTGTCTGAGTAGAATGGTCCAGGACCTCTAAAATTTAGGTGGATGCAGCAGCCTGGGCTGAATAAGCACAGAGAGAGGGTGGGAGAGGAAAGTGAGGAGAATTTGCCAGTGTGACTGGAGGAGCAGGTGAGTGGGGTCTCCACTGTCAAGGTGCAAGCAGGGAACAAGTATTGTTCCCATAGCTGGACTGAACTGGAGGAGGTCCAGAAGCCTGGAGGTACCTCTGGGTAGCCAGCGCTTCTCAGAAACACAGCGGAAGTCTCCCAGACAGGGCAGACAGGCTGGCATCCCTTTCTGAGAGTCAGAAGGAGGGGAAAGAGTGAGGCAGCTCTAGCCAACATACCAGGGACAGTGGTGAAATCTTGGGAATCTGGAGGGGTCTGCCAGCCATGCTTTCCACAGCCACTTGGACAGCAGCTTTGAATGCCCTCACCTGGAGAACCCACATGAACTTGGATGCCAGGCCGTAAAGGAACGTCCCTGGGCTGAAGGACCAACTGCCCCTTGTAAATTCACTTTCTGGTGCCAGCTCCTAACTGTAGGGATTTGTGCATGTCTGTGGCCCCCTGCATGGCTCCTAGGACCCTTAGGTGGGTCCATTCTTATGCCTGTCATTCTATGTTGTTACACTTTCTGCTTTGCTTATTCCTCCTTTCTTGCCAGACACAGTCTTTCTCACTCATCGATGCCCAAATCACACTTGTATTTGCTCTAACCAATTGCTCCGACTCATAACTGAAATCCAGTTCCCACAAGTCTCTAGATTTCTAAGCTTCCTCTTTTACTCTAACTCCTCATAATCTACAAAGAAGAAAACAAACAACATATGCAAACAAAAAATCAACACAGAACAGAAGGAAGATTTCCTGGCCTTGGGCTGGAGGTACAGCAAGAAGTTGTAGCCACACAAACTATGCTCTATGGCCAGAGTCATGTGTCACGACCCTTAGGTTGAGCAACCCAAATGTAACACCAGGGTGTTGAGGTGCTGAAAGCCACTCTCTTGCCCTCTAGTAGGTCAGTCCTTGGCTGTAATATAATTTTATAGATGGAAAATTCCAGAGAGAAATGACCTTCTCTGTGTTACGCAGCCAGGCATAAGTAAAACAAGAAGTGACATAGGCCTAGACCCAGTTACTTGACATCCCAAGACCTTTCCTTTATGATCCTGTAGTGGCTTAGCTGGGGTGGAGGTCCACCAAGTTCTCAGGATTGGAAGCCAGACTGACGGATCCTATTCTCTACAGCCTGCCTCGGTTTGTTTAGCCTTTCCTATCTCATTACCTGTGTTTGGGATGTAAAGGGGAAAAAATACATTTGCTTGGAATTATACCTAACACAGAAAGAAGAAGTCCATGTTATATTTGTGTTTCCCTCATTTCAAGGTATCTGACCTGTTACCTTCTGCACCTAGTCTCTAATTAAGGAACTCCTTTCCTTTGCATGAGATATCAACCCAGCCTATTCATATATCTCACTGGTTATTTAATGGATATTCTAGCTGACTAATTTTTCTCTGTCACAAAGTGATCTTCCCACCAAAATGAAGAGGAGATTATATAAACAGATACAGATTTATTGAAATAAAAATAATGAGTAAGGATGATATAATAACATTTTCAGAATGGCCATGGCAGCTTCTACCCACAGCCAGGACAGAAAGAGGCCATTCATAAGGTTTGAAATCAAAGGTCTTGCTTTTAGGTGGTGACCAGTCTCTTGGTCACCCCTAAATGATACATCAACGGGTATTTTATCCCCACTACCGGTGAATGTAGCTCAGGATAAGTTGCTCCAAAAGCTTACCCAAATTCCTTGTTGATACTACTATATTTCACTCTGTAGTGTTGTATAAAATTGTTTAGCCTGACTCTTGCCTCATAAATTCCAAATTCCTGGCCAAGGACTCAAAGTTTCATTAGATGCCACAATTAAATTTTATTTGATGTGTATCTATGTACTGAAATATCTTAGGTTCTATAGAAGTGAGGAAGATGAAGAAAGGAGACGCAGAAGAATTTCTTTGAATCAAATCAGTTCAGGAGTCATTTAGATAGACCAGAGTACCCAAAAGTAGATGAACAAATCAACTTATAAAATGCAGACAAGAGCCCGTTAAATAGAGAATTCTATTGGTCACAATTTCCATGTCAGTGCTACTCATACTTTCTCTCCTCCACTATGGTTTTGCCCCCACTAAACTGAGGTGACATATATGGGTCTTACTCTATATTTATCAATGTGGAAAGAGAGATCCAAGAGGTTGGACTGTAAAGAAGTCTCCAAGCTGGTGAGGAGTGGAAGTAGAGTAACATCCTACTCTTTCTCATCCTCTTTTTCCCTTGACCCATTGCCCTAAAACAAGGTATCCTCAGAAGCCTCAGTCTTCTCTCCTCGTGGGACAAACATGAATCTATCTTGGCCTAGTACTCCCAAGAAAAGCAGAATAGAAAAAAAAAAAATTCCTTTGTCTCGCCAGATGGCTTCAGGATAAAATTCTTCCCCAAACCAAATGTTAGAGTCCAGGTGAGTATTTAAGGGAGGGCAAGAAGTAACAAGAAGTATGTAATCCTCCTCTTCCCCTAATACACTACTGCATCCAAGTTTGATGTTAGCAGGTCCTGCCAAGGCCAGCAAGATTGTTGAGCTGAAATCAAGAGAATGGGTCCTTGGCAGTGTATACCTTTTAAGCATGAGAATTAGATGCAGGGGAAATCTAATATCCACATATCTGAGGTTCCAGGCTGGATGTTCTCATTTTCCATACCTCCTGAGGAGCTGACAGGGCAAGAGAAAGAATAAATTGAAGAACACTGAGCACCATCCAACTCATCTGGAAACTTGCAACAGAAAATAATGGGGGTAATAGGTTGGGACAGCCCTGACTTCTTAAGATCAATGCATACCTCTGTGCTTGTCTGCATACTTTGCACAACTTTTCATTTAAAAAAAAAAAAAAGAATGCTTAGCATCAATAATGGCTACTCATTCTTAAAATGTACTGGAGAAGCCAGAACTTGAAGAAGGTAGAGCAGGTGAGGGCAGGGATAATCAAGGAAAATAGCCTCCCAAGAGAAGCATGAAAGACCTGTATGTCTGGTCTAAAACTCTGTTATACAAACACTTGGATATTTATGCTCGGTTTTTGTAATCAAGTTAATATTAGGACCCTTGAATGCATCCATTCATAGGACATGCGTTATGCTCCGATTTGACACCACACACTGGGAAGGTCAAAAACGAATAAGACGTGATTTCTGCATCTAAGGAATACTAAAAATAGTAAGTTAGTCTCTGATCAAATGAAACTGCATTGTTGAATAGTATTGAAAAAAAATCCATTACTTAAAAAAATAACAGCACATATACAATCCGTAGAAAAATCTCCCGAGTCTTCTTTAGCACCTTTATCCAGTGTGACACGGACCTCTCCTGAGAATTTCCTATTTGTTCTCAATTTGCCTACATCTGTTAAACTTAGACGTAGGATGTTAGAACAGATTGGAAACCTAGGATACCTGTTTGCTGCAATCCTCCCTTAAACAGATGAAGGAACAGCGACTCATAGAAAGGTGGATGAAACAGCTTCCTTTCTGATTCAGTGTCTCCCACTTCATGGATTACCAGTGTCTAGGATAATTCGACTCTGTAAGACAAATTTTCAACTGTAAAAAATCTCATAAATAATGGAAGACCTACAAAGGATCCTCAGTCCTATCCTGATCAAGTGAAAATCCTCTAGTGAAAGTGAATGCTTAGGGTTACCTAATAAGTCTTTGCTCTGCTCTGTGTTTTCCCTCCTAAAATTGTTATTACGTAAAATATTTACATTAACTACACACTCTGAAGATCATATTGATCTTTAAAAACTCATTCTTCTTTTCCTTGGATTCAAACCCTTATTCCTTTTTTTATTTTTGATTCCCAATAGTATTATCTTCTTTTGTTCTCAAAGAGCTTTCATCTTGGTAGGGATGATAACTTACATGCCACTGTCATTTGTGGCACCTGACATAGACTCTATACCTGAAGTAGAGCCTTGACTAATTTGTTCAGAAAACAATTCTTGGCCAGAGATACCCATGGACCCACAAATCATCCCTACCAGGGCCAAATTTAGAATTGATTTATCTTTACTCTTACTCTAGTGCTTTCTCCTACATCCTTTGACTTCTAGTTCACCAACTTGTAAGGCTCATTGCAAGTTCTGAACTATCCATCCCATTACCCATATTATACATTATCTTGGCTTAAGAAACCTGTTTGTTTAGGATTCTTTGGAAGTCAGGTATTTCCCGTGTCAAACTGAGTCAAGAGCACATAATAGAAGTTTATTGCCTATTTGTTAATGACACTGCTGAATTCAGAGAGGAAACGGAGTCTTTGAAGGCAGATTTCTATTTAGAGGTTGGTTGGATTTAAGTGTTTTCTCCTTGATTGTCCTTAATCCTGTTTTCTTACTCTATTTCTTTCCCCCGTTTCCTCTCATTTTCTCTGAAAACCTCCATCTAAGTCTGCTGAATGGGAGACAGCCCAGGTGGTTGTGATTTCATAGGTATTGATGGAGCACCTACCTAGCTTGAAGGTACACATCTGTGCACCAGACCCTCAAGGTGGGACACCAAAAGTGGGGTCAGTGGAGCATTCTGGGAAATCTCTGAGTATAGGCTAATTCTAGAGGCATCTACCCTGAGATACATCTAGAAACTGTGGCTTTGCTTCAGGATTCTCACAACTTCATCATGCCTGGAAGTCTATGAGGGAAAAACAGGCAAATAGATAGAAGATTTTCCTGTCTCATCCTGACCAGGGAATGGTAGACAGACTAGGAAAGAACAAACGTTCTCAGAGCCTTGCCATATACCCATGGGCCCCACAATCCTGAGATGCTGAAGATGAGATGAAGATGAGGATGAGGGCCTTTGGCTCTCACATTCCCACTCCAGGTTTTCCTCTACCCCTCTGACATCTCCTCTGTTTTCCCAATTATTTTTTTTTCTCTCTTTGCCTTCCAAGTACCAGTGTTCTTCAAGTGCTATGTTCTCCACTCCTTTTTACAAATTTATTCTCAAAAAACTCATCCACTCCTAGGACTTCCAGAACATGGCTGTTGTCTCTCAAATCTGAATATGTTTTCTGAGCTCTAAGCCTAATTAATGATTGGAATTTGCAACCAAATTTCCCTCTCAAGTAGGAAACAGCGTTTCAAACTCTTGACCTGTTCCCTCTTCTGTGTCTTCCATCTTAATAAGTTGCATCACTGATGCACTCAGTCTCCAAGTCAATAATCTATGAACATCCTAGATTCCATCCTTATGTAATCCTCCTTAATAGTTACAAAACACTCTTGATCACCATTTACAGAAACCAGTTGAAGCCAGAACTTTTTTTTTTTTACCTTTTTTTTTTTTTTTTTTTTTTTTCAGGGCCACACCTGCAGCATATGGAAGTTCCCAGGCTAGGGGTGGAATCAGAGCTGCAGCTGCCAGCCTATGCCACAGCCACCACAAAGCTGGATCTGAGCTGCATCTGCAAACTACACTGCAGCTTGTGGCAATGCCAGATCCTTACCCGCTGAGCAAGGCCAGGGATAAAACCCGCATCCTCATGGATATTATGTCAGATTCTCAACCCACTGAGCCACAGTGGTAACTCCTAGAGACAGCTCTTCCATTTGATTCTCACTTGTTTCTTGTATTTTTCAGGCCCTTTCAGTTATGTCTGAAACTCTAACAATAGCTTCCCAACCTGATCTTCCCACCGATGTGACCATGAATGAATCCTTTAATCTCGTTGCTGTTTCTTCACCTAAAACACAAGGAAATTGGACTATATCTCTGAGAGTCTTTCCTTGGTCAGCTTGCAGATATCACAGGCCCCAAAATAATAATCCAAAGTTTCTGCTCTTTCACTCATTCCCCACCTCCCAATAACCTTTTGATTTTTCTTCCTTCTCCATGATGTTAAAGGATATTTTGATGGCAATGTGGCCGTCTTAGGGCCCAAACCTTTAGCAGGATATGATTTCCCAGACATTCTCTAGGGAGACAGTCTGTGTCCTTTCCTTCTGCTGTCACAGCAGGGAAGGGAGTTGTCTGGAGCCAAGACTTACACAGAATGGCCATTGTTTTCATCTTTCTCGTCATTGTTATTGCTTTGAGGTGTTGCTCCACCACTCAGCAGAGGCAGACAACATTGATGGAAAATTTTAAGATATTTTCCCACCTGTAATTAACTAGAGGGGGATATCAATTCCTTGTTCCCATAGCACTCTCATCACCTTCCTTTCAGCCAGAACACCAGATCCATTAGTTTGATCCTGGGGCTTTTGCTGTTGTTCTGAGCACCCAGGCGGTCTTAATTTAGAAGCTTCACTGAAGGGACAACAAGGGGATTGATGAGATGTTACCTGCTGAGAGCTGGTAAACTCACCATCATTTCTAAATAACATCTTCCTAATCACATTTGAGCTGCTGCATTTTTCTTGGCTCCTCACTAGCTGGGAGACAATATGGGAGAGCTAGGACTTATTCTCTAGTTTCTCAAATTTGGCATTTTCCTCATGTTGCCTCATGTTATATAATATGGATGGACAGAGTTTTTCCAACATCTCCCTCACCTTTCTTTGTTTTGCAAAAAGTATGATAAAGTGACTTTTTCCATTTAATATAATTTGTGTGAATGAGTGCATGTGTGCATGTGTATATGTGTGTTTGAACCTGTGTGTGGTCCCATCTTCCTAGAGCCTAGAGGCTGCCAGGGAAGGAAGAAAGAAATGAAAGTGCATCCCATACTTATCCTTACTGAAGTTTCTGGTAAAAAGCTGGCAACCACTCTTCAAGGGATATTAAGATATCTCTGAACTTTATATAAATATTAGAACCGAAATAGGAATTTGAAGTTATCTATGTTGTCCCCAACTACACCTGCCAATTTTCAGGTATGGAAAATAAGGCTTTCAGCAAATTAGCAGTGCACCTCCCAGTCCTGTGTACTTTCCATTACAGTCTTCTTCCTAATTGCATGTGGATTTCCTTATTCCTCAGAGCCATGGAGCATCAACACTTGGCTTTGGAAATGCTGCTTAATCCTGAATAAACAAAGGGAAAATATGCAAGGTAGTGTTCAAGATCTCTTACTTATAAACCCAGATGCAATGCTTGTGTTCAACCCTAGGATTTAGGGTTGGTTCAGTGCGTCCACAAATTTCTCTTTATTAGTAGGGGAAGAGTTGTGGAGCTAATAGACACATCCTCATTGTTCTCTGGCTCCTGCCAAGCCCCCACATTGAGTCTTAAAAGACAGAAGTGTTTTTGTTTGTGTGTATGGAGGAGAGGAAGACTTCCCTTAATTTTGGTCAGCAAGGTTTGTCTTGGATCTGGGAAAGGGTGGAGGAGGTCCCAACTGAAGTGACTTCATGGAGGATTGGGAGGACTTTTTCTTTCTCCCCACGAACCACTCTTTAAGTTATTTCCACCTGTGGAATTCCTCTAAGATAAAATATTGGGAAATGTACCACGTTAGGAGTCATGATTCCTAGTTTTCAAGCCTGGTGGTTCTCCTATAACTTAAAACCTCTTCCATATATTCGTTTGTCTAGGAAACAAAATAGTCATTGAGCTACTATATATGCCTAGTACCATTCTAGGTGCTAAGTATTCAGTGTAGGATAATGCAAATTTTCTGTTTCTATAGGGTCAGCATTGCAGTAGGGATGTTGATAATTGCCAAATAAACATATAATGTAATAATATCAAATACTATGAAGAAAACATGCATTAAATTTTTGCCAAGTAAACATATAATGTAATATTATGTAGTTGCCATAGGGGAGGGGGAAGGGGAAGGGGAAGAGAGTGAGATGGATGGGGAGTTTGGGGTTGGTAGATACAAACTATTACATTTGGAATGGATGAGCAATGAGGTCCTAATGTACAGCACTGGGAACTATACCCAATCTCTTGGGTTAGAATATGGTAGAAGACAGTATGAAAAAAAGAATATATATATGCGTGTGTGTGTGTGTGTGTGTGTGTGTGTGTTTGTTATGGTGCTTTCATATATGTCCACATATTCTGTTACACTCTTTCAACAGGTGAAGCCATATTCCCTTCTCCTTGAGTATGAGCTGGACTTAAAGACTTGCTTCTGAAAAATAGAAATGAAGCTGAAGTAGGAGGCTATTCCTTTACAGTAAAGTCATCGCGTCTTCCTTTTGTTTTTCTTCGATTATTTACTCTCAGGGAAGTTAGCTGTCATGTTGTGAGGACACTCAAGCAGCATAAAAAGCTCATGTTGCAAAGACCTGAAGCCTCCCGCCAACAGCCATGTAAAGGAGTTACCTTGGAAATCAGTGCTGCAGCCCCCATCAAACCTTCATGTGACAGCAGACCCACCAACATCCTGACTACAACAAATGAGAGCCCCTGAGCCAGAACCACTCCAGTAAGCTGATCCTAGATTCCCCATTGAGAGAAACTATGATATAATAAATATTTGCTGTTTAAACTCAGAGCTTTTGGGGATGGTTTGTTAAATAGCAATAGGTAATAATGCATGTATTTCAGGGAAGCTCTCTCAGAGAAGGTAATAGTTGAGCAGAGACCAAGATGAGATGAGGAAATGCGCTAGATTAAGATATGTATGAAGAGTGGAAGTTCCCATTGTGGTGCAGCGGAAAAGAATCCAACTAGTATCCATGAGGTTACGGGTTCAATCCCTGGGATCCTGCTGCTGTGGCTGTGGCACAGGCCAGCAGCTGTAGCTCTGATTCGACCCCTAGCCTGGGAACTTTCACATGCCACAGGTATGGCCTTAAAAAGCAAAAAAAAAAAAGAAAGAAAAAAAAGAATATGTGTGGACAGTGATCAGAGCAGAGGGCAAATCAAGGGCATATCAGGAAAAATTGTCCAAGGTTTGGGAATGGGCAAGATAACACTGAAAATCCTTTCAGCAGAGAGCTGGGAGTTGTCTAGGGTACTTTCTGAAGATTTGAAGATTGATTATATTGAGATATTTTGCTTTGAATGATTTTCTATTGCTTAAGTTATTTTACAGTTCTGTAGAGGCAGAATTCAATTTGCAGAAAACAGAGTGATGCCAGTGGTTCTTCCCCAAAGTGGTGTAATGGATTTTGTCCAGTAGAGATGCAATTGACTTCTACCCTGTAGAAAAGATGGCCCCAAACAACACATTGAAACAGCTTTATTGAGATAAAATTTTTATAGCATACAGTTTAAACAACTATTTTAAAATTTACTATTCAATGCTTTTTAAAAGTATATTCATAGGGTTTTATAAATGGCATATGTCCTAATTTTTGTTCACATTGTAATGGGTTTTGTCCAAACCCATTAATAGATATGGGTTTATTCCTTCCATCATTCCTTTCCCCCTACCAGCCCTAAGCAACCACCAATCTACTTTATGTTTTTATAGATGTGGTCGTTCTGGTAATTTCATATAAATGTAATTATACAAAAATGTAAGGTCTTTAGGGACTGGTTTCTTTCACTTAGCATAATGTTTTCAAGGTTCATTCATGTTGTAACATGTATTAATACTTCATTGTTTATTGATAAATAATATTCAATTGTTTAACTATATCACATTTTGTTGATCTCTTTATCAGTTAACAGATATTTGTGTTGTTTCTACTTTTTGGATAACATAAATAGTATTTCTGTAAAAGTCCACATATAAATTTTTGTGTAGATGCATGTTTTAATTTCTTTTGGGTGTATATTTAGAAGTGGAATTTCTGGGTCATATGATAAGTCTATGCTTAATATTTTAAGGCACTGTCAAGCTGTTTTGCAAAATGGTTGCACCATTTCACATTTCCTTCATCAATGGGGATTCAAATTTCTCCATATTCTTTTTTCTACTTATTATCATCCATCATTTTAACTATAGATATTTTACTTGGTGTGAGGTGATATGTCATTATGATTTTAATTTGTGTTTCACTAAGGACTAATGATGTTAAATAGCATTTCATGTACTTATTGGCCATTTTAATATTTTTTCCTGGAGCAATGTCTACTTAAATCCTTTGCCCATTGCAATTTTTGACTTTTACTATTGAGTTTTAAGAAAGTATATTCTGATGATCAATTAATCTATAGCAAACAAGACAAAATATACAGTGGAAAAAAGGCAGGCTTTTCAATAAGTGGTGCTGGGAGAACTGGACAGCTACATGTAAAAGAATAGAATTAGAATGTTCTATAACACCATATACTAAAATAAACTCAAAGTGGATCAAAGACTTAATTGTAAGATTGGATAACCAAATTCCTAGGAGAAAACGTAGGCAGAATACTCTCTGAAATAAATGATAAACAGTATTTTTTGATCTATATCCTAAAGCAGAGGAAACAAAAGCAAAAACAAACAATTGGAACCTAGTTAATCTTAAAAGCTTTTGCATAGCAAAGGAAAATGAAAAGGCAACCTACAGAATGAGAGATAATATTTGCAAATGATATGACCCATAAGGGGTTAGTATCCAAAACCTATAAACAACTCAAATGACTCAACATTAAAAAAGGAAACAATATATTAAAAAATAGGCAGAAGACCTGAATAGACCTTTTTTCAGAGAAGACGTACAGACAGCCAGCAAGCAGATGAGAAGATGCTCAACATTGTTAATCATTTGAAAAATGCAAATTAAAGCCACAATGAGATAATCAACTCACACCTGTCAGAATGCCTATCATCTTTTATCAAATAACAAATGTTGGCAAGGATGTGGAGAAAAGGGATCCCTCGCATGCCGTTGTTGGGAATGTAAATTGATGTGGCCATTGTGTAAACAGTATAGAAATTTCTTAGAGTAAAAATTGAAATACCATATGATCCAGCAATTCTACTCCTGGGTATATATCTGAAAAAAACAAAAAAACTTATTTGAAAAGATACATGTACCCCAGTATTCAGGGTGGCATTATTTACAATTTCCAAGACATGGAAACCAGCTAAACATCCAATGTAAAGGGGAGTTCCAGTTGTGGCTCAGTGGTTAACGAACCCTACTAGTATGCATGAGGATGCAGGTTCAATCCCAGGCCCCGCTCAGTGGGTTAAGGATCCAGTGTTGCCATGACCTGTGGCGTAGGTCACAGATGTAGCTTGGATCCCACATTGCTGTGGGTGTGGTGTACGCCAGCAGCTGCAGCTCCAATTCAACCCCTTGCATGGGAACTTCCATATGTCGTGAGTGCAGCCCTAAAAAGACAAAAGACAAAAAGAAAAGTCCAATATAAAGAAGATGTATATACACAGGGGAATACTATTCAGCCACAGAAAAGAAGGAAGTTTTGCCATTTGGAACAACATGGATGGATTTGGGGTGTATTATGCTAAGTGAAATAAGTCAGTCAGATAAAGGCAAATACTGTACAATATCGCTTATATATGGTATCTAAAAAATAAAACAACTAGTGAATATAACAAGAAAGAAAGAGACTAACAAGAACAAACTTGTGGTTACCAGTGAGAGGAAGGCCAAGATAGGGGCAGGGGATTAAGAAGTGCAAACTACTTTGATAAAATAAATAAGGTACAAGGATATGTTGTTGTACAACACAGGGAATACAGCCAACATTCTATAATTGGAATATAATCTTTAAAATTGTGTCACTATGTTGTACTTGAAACTTAAAATATTGTACATCCATTATACCTCAATAAAAAAATACATGTATATATATTGCGGATACAAGTGCCTATCCAGAACTTCATTATCAAATATATGACTTAAAACTATTTTCTCCCATTATGAGGTCTCTCTTTTCACTTTCTTGGTGGTATTATTTGCAGAAGAAAACGTCTTAATTTTAAGTTTATTATTTTTTCTTTTGTTGGTTTTGCTTTTGCTATTATTGAAAAGAAACCATTGTCTGACCCAAGACCATGAAGATTTACTCCTATGGCGTCCTCTAAGAGTTTTTACTATTTTAGCTCTTATATTTAAATATGATTCATTTTGAATTAATTTTGTATATTTCATATGTCAAAGGTCAAAATTCATTCATTTGCTGTGGATACCCAATTGGTCCTCCATTAATTGTTAAAAAGAACATTCTTTCCCCACTGTATTGTCTTTGCACACTTGTTGAACATCAATTAACCATAAATGCATGAGTTTATTATGTAGTTTCAAGTCTATGTCATTAGTCTATATGTCTTTTCTTCTGCCAGTGTTAGACTTTCTTGGTTATAATAGCTTTGTATTATGTTTTGAAGTTGAAAAGTGAGTTTTCCAATTTTATTCTTCTTTTTCAATATTGTTTTTGCTCTTTTTGATTACTTATATTTTCTATATGAATTTGAGGATGAGTTTGTCAATTTCTATAAAAAGGCAACTGGTATCATGATAGCAATAGTTTCCTCTCTGTAGATCAAACTAGGGGGTAAAGTTATCTTAACAATAGTAAGCTGTCTGATGTATGACCATGGGATATCTTTCCATTTAGTTATATGCTCCTTTATCTCTTTCAGTTATATTTTGTAATTTTTCTTATACACCATGTTTTTATTAAATCTGTTACCAAATACTTTATTATTTTTTACACTATTGTAAATAGAATTGAATTCTTAATTTCATTCTCAAAATTTTAACTGCTAGTGTGCGGAAATACAAGTGACTTTTGTATATTGAATTTATATCCTGCAATCTTGTTGAAATCATTTATGTGTTTTAATAGTCTTTAGTGGATTCTTTAAGGGCTTCTATACACAAAATCATGCCATATATGAATAGAGTTTAACTTTTTCTTTTCCAACTTGGATATCTTTTCTTCTCCTTTTTCTTGACTAGTTTCTCTGGCTAGAACTTTTATTATGATGTTGAAGAAGTTGCAAGAGCTGACTTTCTTGTCTTGTTCCTGATCTTATGGTGAAAGACTTCAGTCTTTCACTATTAAATATGACAACTATCAGTTTTCCTTAGATGGTCATTCTTATCTGATTGAGGAAGTGTCTTTCTTCTTGGTCTGCTGAGTATTTTTATCATGTAGAATGTTAACTTTTCATCAAATACTTTTTTTCTATGTCCATTGAGATGACCATATTGCCTTGTCCTCTATTCTATTAAGATGGTATGTGTATGAGTTCCTGTCATGGCACAGTGGAAACGATTCCAACTAGGAACCATGAGGTTCGATTCCTGGCCTCACTCAGTAGGTTAAGGATCTGGCATTGCCGTGTGCTGTGGTGTAGGCTGGCAGTGTAGCTCCGATTGGACCCCTAGCCTGGGCATATCCATGTACCATGGGTGCGGCCCTAAAAAGAAAAAAAAAGATGGTGTGTGTGTTTACATGAAGTCTTTTTTTTTTTTTTTTTTTTTTTTTTTTTTTTTTGTCTTTTTAGGGCCACAACTATGGCATATGGAAGTTCCCAGGCTAGGGGTTGAATTGGAGCTGTAGCTGTAGGGCCTATGCCGTAGCCACAGCAAAGCAGGATCTGAGCCATGTCTGTGACCTATACCACAGCTCATGGCAATGCTGGATCAAACTCATGTCCTCATAGATACCTAGTTGGGTTTGCTACTGCTGGGCCACGATGGAAACTCCCAACATAAAGTAGTTTTCAGATGTTAAACTAACCCTGCATTTCTGGGAGAAGTCCCACTTGGTCTTGGTTTGTAATGCATTTTGTATGTTACTTGATTTGGTTTTCCAGTGTTTTGTTGAGTTGTGCATGTGTGTATGTGAGTGTGTGTGTATTCAAAATAAAGTATTGGTCTGACATTTTATTTTCTTTCTGTATCTTTGTATGTGAAGACCCAGTAATAATGGTCTCAAATAATGAACTGAGAAATGTTTCCTACCTTTGTATTTTTTGGAAGGGATTTGAAGGATTTCTATTAATTCTTTAATGTTTGTTAAGTTTTAAAATTACTAATTCAGTTGATTTACTTATTATAGACTTATTCACATTTTTTGTATCTCCTAAGTTTCCATAATGTGTGTATTTCTAGGGATTCATCCATTCCATGTAAGTTATCTAATTTGTTGGTATACAGTTGTTCATAGTATTCCTTTATAAAACTTTTTGTTTATTTACAATTAGAAATGATAGCTCTTCTTTCCTTCCCAATTTCAGAAATTTCAGTACTTTTTTTTGGCCTAGGTAAATGCATGTCAATTCTACTGATTCAAACATTACATTTTATTGCATTATATAATATTATCCAGTTTTTTCATTTTTTTAAAGTTTTATTGAAGTATAGTTGATTTACAATGTTTTAAAAGTTTCTACTGTACAACAGAGTGATTAAGTTATACATACACACACATTCATTCTTTTTCAGATTCTTTTCCCATTTAGGTCATCTCAGAATATTGGGTAGAGCTCCTTGTGCTATCCAGCTGGTCCCCATTAGCCAGTTTTGTTTATTAATAAATTCACTTCAATATTTTTGACTGCCTAGGTATACATATATCTCTGTTTTTCAAATTCTCTTTTGAACCAATCTTAACAGCTTACTGGTTCTCTCATTAATAAGTGAGTTGAATAAATTATTTGACATGCTGATTTTACATATTTACTAAAATGATGTCTTTAAATTTTTGAAAGTTATACTTCAGCAGAAACTATAAGAATCCATGGAGTCAGAGAGTGATAGGAAATGAGGTTGGAGAAAAAGACATAGGGCAGATCACATAATCCTTGTAAGCTATACTAAGGAGATTTTTTTTTTTACTGTAAGTGGCATAAAAAGCTATTGACATCACTTTAGACAAGTCCCTTTTCTAACTGGGGCCTTAGCTGTCTCTCTATGCTACCTCACAGGATGGTTGCAAGAACTGAATGAGATTATGGAGTTGAGTTATAACATATTCTTATAACTCCATCAGCTCACCTACAAGGTCAGCTTTCAAGCACTCATGACTGGGTCTAAATTTTCCTTTTCAGATCATTGCTTTTAGGCAGATTCCTGAGGAAGAAAAACAGGGAATTCCAGCAAGCTGGACCTTGAATCCTGAGAAAGGGAATCTTGTCCTTGAATATGCTAGGGATTCATACATTGAGATAAGATATTGGTCATTAAATCCCCAAAAGAATAGATGGGGGCTGGGCAGTTTGAGGCCTCAGAAAGTAGGCTTGGCTTATCTCATCATCTCTGGTTGGAGCTGGTTCTGGGTGATATGAGGGCTACGAATGCCTCAGAATGTGAAAGTCATAAGTTTGATCTTAAGGAAAGCAAACACTAGAAAGTGAGTGATATACAAAACATTTGTAGGACATGAGAGTATTATGGTGCTTGGGACTGAAAGAGACAAAAGCCAAAAAGAAGAATGGCACAGGGGACTAGAGGAAAGTTTGCCTTGCCCAAATTCTCAAGCATTTATCCTTAGCCTACATCTCAGGGTATTCAAAGATGGAAAAATGAATTAGGTGAGTGTCTCTGTCATTCAATTTATTTTTACTTTATTCTATCCTTATCTTGACCTAAATCTTAAACTATTAATAAGATTTAAAACTCTATTCTAGGACTCAAAATCCTTCTTGGCAAACTTTTACCAATTGTATATAACTTAAATTACTATTGTTCATGCTAACTCTCCTTTCCTCTTGTCTTTTCCTTAATAGTTCTGAAGCTGGCCTTTACAGAGTTTAGATAAACTTGTGAGAACTAGATGAATTCAAGGCAGGTCTGGAAGGCAAAAACAGGTGGTCTGGAAATAGTCTGACCACAGAATCCTGGTTGCGTGAGGTGGTAGGAACCTAGCTCACTCTGCTTTCAAGCCTAGTAAGAGAGTTGAGTTTATCAGCATAAACTGAGTACAGCTGTAAAGTGTGTTTTTTAAAGATTTTCTTTTCTTCCTCTTTCTCTCTTTTCAATTAAGAGTATAAGTCCCCAGGAAAATAATCATATAAACATAAGGGTATAATTAAGATAAATGCATTCCTTTTGCTCAAGAAATTTTCCATGATGAATGAGCATCTCTCTACCCCTTAATGAGTAAGGTCAAGGGCTGGCTCTTTAAGAAAGACCCATATTTCTGGAGCTGAGACTGGGCTTTGGGGCTGGGAACCTTGAGAAAGAAAATCTGTTTCTAGAAAAGGGAAAACAGTGGTCAATGATGATTTCTCCCAACAAGTTTGTTGCTCCTTGTGCTCCTTGGAGGTTTCAGAGCAGCTGGTGGATGCTGTATAATTGCTTTGGGGCCTCTCCCAGTGGTCTTCTAGAGCTGACTTTACCATTCACAGCTGCAGCTTAATGGCTGGGACCATTTTCAATAAAGGGTACCATGCTCATCCCAGTTGGAAACAAATCTTGGATTTCTCCATTTGCACCAAAGTCTGAGCAAAAATCTAGGTAATGCAATTTGGAAATCTTCATGGAAGAAATGTATCAGAAAACCTGGGTCCCAGATCTGCCTCCATCACTGAATAAATCTTACAGAGTGAAAATTGTGTTCAGTATCCCCTGGCTAGCTCCACAACCAGTGAAACTGGCAGGAGTCAAGCCACAATTTCAAGTTCTTTCCAAATTCTAACACCCTATGCCTGAGTGTCACAGAGACCCCTGGATATTCCTGAATGTCCACTTGCTTTACCTAATTCATTTTCTATGTACCTTCTCCTATAGCATCTCTTTAGAGGCTTTGTCTAACAAAGTTAGGGAGCCACTAATTAGCAGATAAAATAACCATTACCTGAGGAATCTTAATCAGTTTTATTTATGGCAAGTTTTATTACTTGAAATCAAGTAGGCATAGAAAATGTTTGATATCTAGGAATGTAACATACAAAGAGCATACTAGAATGAAGTGTGTCTTGTGGTTAAATAAGGAAAGTGATAAAGTTCATCTTAATATTCATGTTCATTGCATGCTAATGTAGATATTATAATAATAAAGAGAAGATATACAAGTGGAAGCATAGATGAACAAGGAGAAAATGAGGTAAAAATACAGGTGGTGTGTTATTTTGTAACTTTGTATGGGTTTTCAGGACGTTTCGCCATCACTCTAAGAGGCGACACTTTATTTGTGTTACACTGTCACCAAGAGGCGACACTTTATTTGTGTTACACTGTCACCAAGATGCAGCTGGAATCCTGGACCCACGGTTGAGACTGCTTTACTACTGGAAGGTTAATAAGAGTCAATGATGATGCCATAAACATTATTACAATGAAAAATTTTAATTAAGATATGGGAAAATAAAGAAAATGAGAATAGATCCATCAAAATTGGCTAGCTCTCTATCAACACTTCAGAAACTTTGTTTCAATCTTTTAGATAAATGCCCTTATATCCCTGGTATATTTCTCACCAATTCTTAAATACTGACTATAGCTGAGGTCTTAGTACCAGAATTGTTTAAGTATTCCTTTCCATTCACACTGAACTTTTTTTGAAGTCCAACTTCTTAGAAACTTGTCTACTTTTTGAAACTTTTGGCCATTTTTCCACTAAAAATAATCTCTTAAAAATGTTCAAATATTTGGTAGTACTAACCCAGAAGGAGTCCAGTGATGGGCAAATCTGGAGAGGCATGACTAAATTTTCTCAGAACTTTTGGTTTTCAATTAAACAGTCCAGGAAGGCAGAAAAAGGGAAGTTAGCATTCTGCCTTCCCCACACATTTCTTTGTCTTTTTTCTTTTCTTTGCCTCTCTCCACTCACTTCCTTCTTTAATAAAAATGAGGCATTAAAACAAACCATAATGTTGGCATTATTGAGGTGTCATATGACTATATAGTATTTCTAGTTCCTCAGGGGGATTATTAACTCTTTCTGAGGTGCTAACAGACTGTATTACAAGTCCTTCTCCCTGTCACTTAAGCTATGGATTCTGGCCCAGAAATTCCTACTCTCACTTTCCCATTCAGATTTTAGGACAGGAAAGGATGCCAGTGAGTTGGACTGGAGGGAGGTGATAGAGATTGGAGACTGCTGGGAGAAGATCCTGGAGACAGATGATCCTGCCAGTTATGACCCTTTTAGGAACATGTAACTTACATGCAGCTTCTTGGGCTAGAAGAAGTATAAAGAATTCCTGTGAGTAAGCTTGTTTGAAGAATTCTCCAATCCCTATGGATGTGCATCTTCTACAATCCAGAAAAACCAGAAAGAGAGGCTGCATAGCAGCATGGAAGACTCAGGACCATTGCTGGGTGGCTGGATCCAATCCAATTAGGATATGGCTGGTGGAATAGAAAATGTTGACCATAATGGAAGAATCCAGAATAGATTCCCCTGGGGTGAATTTAGTTGGGGATTTTAATAAAACCAGTCATAAAATGTTGAGTTATGTAGAAGATTTAAAAATATAATTAGAAATCAAGACTGGTTTAAGAAGGTATGAAGAAAACAACCCATAGGCCAAACTGGAGGGGTAAGTCAGAAGCATAATGTAGAGACTCTATGTGAGGAAAGTGAACATGTTTCACCTGTCATATACCTAACCTCATTTGTACACCTTGGGCAAGAGCAGTTCTCCATGCTTCAGATTCTCAGGAAAGAGTAAGGGAGACAAAACAAGTCAGCATATAGAACAAGGCTATGTTTCTGGAGAATTTGACTTTAGAAGTTTCTGGGAGTATTCTAAGGTTGGGTTTTATCAATCTTGAAGATCATCTTTAGAGGATCAAAATTTTTTCCCACTTCTAGCTAGAATCAACAATTTTTCCCACTTCTAGCTAGGATCAAGAAAGTTGCAACTCAAGGGTTGTACCATGGAATGCCTAAGCTGCCCAGAGTATGGATCTAGAAGGTCCCAAGTTTTGAATTACAACTCTAGAGATTGCCTTGTGATGCTAGTGGGAGGGAAGTGTCCAAAGAAATGTCAGTTATCCAAGCAATGGCAAATAAAAATGTGATCCCCAAATGTACCCCAGAGAATAAACTAATGTCTGAAGCCATGATCAAGTGTTTTGAGTTCCGAGATCTTCTAAGTGTTTCATACCATAGGTTTAACTGACAAACAAAAATCATTTCTGAATCCCATTGGCTGGTGGGGGTAGAGCTTTGGATATTCTTCTACCTGATCATTTTATCTTTTTTTTTGAGGGATTTGATATCTTTCACTCAGCATAATTATTTTGATATTTATCTATATTGTGGATTATAGCAATAATTAATCCTTTTTTATTATTACATACAAGCTATATCACTTCTTGTTTAACTACTCATCTGTTGAAGGACATCTGAATCATTTCCAGTTTTGGACAATTATTGATAAAGCTGCTATACATATCCATGTATAGGTTTTTTTTGTGAAGATATTACATCTAGGAATGAGGCTACTAGGTGTTATGATAAGTATACATTTAACTTTTTAAGAAACTCTCAAACTGTTTTCCAAAGTGGTTTTACCACTTTGCATTCCCTCTAGTGATATATGAGAGCCTCATCACTTCAGACCCTTGTTAACACTTGTCACAGGGATATAATGTACGGCATGGGGAGTATAGTTAATAATATTGCAATAAATTTGTATGGTGACAGATGACAGCTAAAAAAAAAAAAAACCCTTGATATGGGTCAATGTTGTAAATGTTAGTGATTTCAGTAAATGTGTAGTGGTATCTCATTGTAGTTTTAACTTGTATTTCCCTAATAATTAATGATAAGCATCTTTTCATGTGTTATTTACCGATCATATATTTTCTTTAGTGAATGTTGCTTTAAATTTTTTGTCTGTTTTTTTTGTTTTTTTGTTTTTTTGTTTTTTGTTTTTTTGTTTTTTTGGTCTTTTCTAGAGCCACTCCCGTGGCATAAACGGAGGTTCCCAGGCTAGGGGTCTAATCAGAGCTGCAGCCATTGGCCTACGCAAGAGCCTAAGCAATGTGGGGTCCCAGCCGCATCCGTGACCTACACCACAGCTCATGGCAATGCCAGATCCTTAACCCACTGAACAAGCCCAGGGATTGAACCGCAACCTCATGGTTCCTAGTTGGATTCATTAACCACTGAGCCACGATGGGAAGTCCTGTTTTTTTTTTTTTTATTGTTATCCTTTTTCTTTCTTATTTTTGAACTTTAAGTGTTTATTATAAATTCTGAATGCAACTTCTTTATCAGATATATTTGCTAATATTTGCAAATATTTTCTCCCAGGCTATGTCTTATCTTTTCTCTCTCTTAATAGGGTAATTTGAAGAGCAGAAAATGTTATAAAGTTCAATGTATTAATATTTTCCTTTCATGGATTATGCTTTAAGTTTGATAACAGAGAATTTTTTGCCTAATCCAAGTTCAAACAAATTTGTATCCTATGTTGTCTTCTAGAAGTTTTATAGTATAAGGTCTACATTCTGTGATCCATTTTGAGTTAATTTTGGTATATGGTGTGAGATATGAATTGAAGACTATTTGGCATGTTGATATCAAAATATTTCAGTATTCTTTTTTTGGGAAACTTTCACTAAATCATCTTTGCACCTTGGTAAAAAAAGAATCAATTGTCAATGACTGTTTAGATCTATTTCTGAACTCTTTCTTCTGTTTCATTGATTTGTTTGTTGATCTTAAGGCCAATATCACGCTGTCTTGATTACTCAAGTTTTGAATTCAACGAGTTTTAGACACCCAACTTTGCTTTTCTTTTTTCAAACTTAACATATATTGTTCTATTTCTTTAAATTTTCATATGAATTTTAGAATCAGCTTGTCAAATTGTCGAAAGATCTGCTGAAATTTTTCAATATTTCATTGAATCTATAGATCAATGCAAGGAGAATTGATATCTTAACAATAAGTGTTCCAATCCATGGACAAAATACATATCTCTATTTACTTAGGTCTTTTCAAATTTCTCTCAGTAATTTTGTAGTTTTCACTGCATAGGCATTTCATATCTTTTGTTAGAATTATGCATAAATGTTTGATTTTTTAAAAAAAATTTGGAATAAAACTGTTTTATCATCAATTTCCAATTGTTTATTACTAAGAAATACAATTGATTTATTTCTGTAGATCCCATCTGATTTTCTACCTAGACAAATCTTGGAATCTGTAATTAAAGTGAGTTTTAATTCTTTCCATTCTGCATGTTTTTTATTTCTTATTTTTGCTCAATTTTCCTTACCAGAACATGCAGTGCTATGTTAAATAGAAATGGTGAGAACAGATGTTATTTTTTTGTACGTGATCTTGAGGGGAAAAAATCTTCTATTATTAAGTATGATTGAGACAGCTTACCTTCTATTCTTAGCTTACAGAAAGGGGTGTGTATGTGTGTGTGTGTGTGTGTGTGTGTGTTAGTTTTAATTTTTGGCCAGAAATAAATATTGGATTTTGTCAAAGGTTTTATTGCATCTATTAGGATGGTCATTTTTTCTTTTTATTTGCTAATATAATGATTGATACTATCTAATACATTGATTTATCAAATATTAATATACTCTTGTATTCCTGAAATAAATCCTACTTGGTAATATGCCATTTTCTTTATACACACTGTAGGGCTTGGTTTACTAATATGTTGTCTAGAAATTTTGCCTCTATGTTCATCATGGCTATTAGTCTGTAGTTTTTTTCTATAATGTATTTTTATGGTTTTGTATCAGTGTAATTCTGGCCTTCATGGAAAGTGTTTGAAAATATTCTCTCCTTTTTAACTTTCTGGGATTGTTTGTATACAATTGATATTATTTCTTCCTAAAATTAATTCATCAGTGATAGTATCTAAACCTGGAGTTTTGTTTTGTTTACAATTTTCAGTTTCAGTATCTTCCTTTTTCTTTTTTTTAATACTTTATTTTTATTTTTATTTCTTTTACAGAATAAAATACATACATTTAAACACAATTACACTCACACAAATTATTATATCATGGATCTTAAGAAACAGATTAAGTGACTCCCTCTGGAGAAGTGGAATGGAAAATATGCTGAGATAAATAGGAAATTTATTCTATACTTTATCCAATTTTGTATGGCTTTCATCCTTATTATTTAGTATTATCTATTACATTTCAATTTTTCTTTAACAATTAGCATTATATTAAAATTGTTATATTATGCAACTAAAATTTATAAAGAAAGCCTTATATACCATTAAATATTTTATATAGCATAATAAAAAGAATAACTTAACTGGTAAGAAAAACAAAAATAATACACCCTCTGAAAATAAGTAAAATATAAAATGCATAAATTGGTTAAAAAACAGTGTAACTGTTTTTTAATATGTCCTCACAATTTGTTACATCTTATTGATTCTTCAATATAGGCATTACACCATTCTAGGTGATGTGATAAATAAGACATTATAGACCTTACATTGTACCATGGAGAGAAATGGTTATTAATAACACAATTGTAGAACTGTATTATTTAATTGCACAGTGGCATTATTTAATTATAATTATCATAAGTTCTTTGATGGAGAGGAAATCAGAATCAGATCTAAGAAGACTTCAGCATTCCAAGAATGATGTGAAATGACCCCCTTCATGGTGGATTATGCACTTATTTACTATGAGATATATTTCTTCTCCAGAGATTCCTTGTTTGTGTATCACTTGTAGATTTTTGGTTTGCAGTTATTCTGAAGTTTTGATATACGACTATATGAGATTGTTTTAAGTTGTCATTTTCTTAATTGCAAGTTCATCTCCAGTGTCCTGCATTTGTACCCACCTCTTCTCATGATTCCTGATTTTGGAGTTATGATTGTGCATGGATGATTTTGTATCTTTATATATACCTTTACTGGTGAGCCTTGTTATTTGTGGAATTTTTTTTCCTGTTGCTGTCTTTTCTTTTCTGCCTAGAGAAGTTCCTTTAGTATTTGTTGTAAGGCTGGTTTAGTGTTGTTGAATTCTCTCAGCTTTTGCTTATCTGTGAAGGTTTTTCTTTCTCCTTCAAGTCTGAATTTGAGCCTTCCTGGGTAAAGTAATCTTGGTTGGAGGTTTTTTCCTTTCATCACGTGAAGTATATCATGCCACTCCTTTCTGGCCTGCAGAGTTTCTGCTGAAAAATCTGCCAATAACCTTATTGGAGTTCCCTTGTATGTTATTTGTTTCTTTTCCCTAGCTACTTTCAAGATTTTCTCTTTGTCTTTAATTTTGGTCAGTTTGATTAATATGTGTCTTGGTGTATTCCTCCTTGGGTTTATTTTATGTGGTACTCGCTGTGCTTCCTGGATTTGAGTGAGTGGTTCCTTTCCCATGTTAGGGAAGTTTTTGGCTATTATCTCTTGGAATATTTTTTCTGTTCCCTTCTCTCTCTCTTCTCCTTCTGGCACCCCTATAATATGGATGTTGGTACATTTAACTTTGTCCCAGAATTCTCTGAGACTCTCTTCATTTATTTTCAATCTTTTTTCTCTTTTCTGTTCTGCATCCATAATTTCCATTAATCTGTCCTCCACCTCGTTTATTCGTTCTTCTGCCTCCTGTATTCTGCTGTTAGCTGCTTCTAGTGAATTTTTGATTTCAGTTATTGTATTTTTCATCTCTTCTTGTTTAAGTTTTATATCTTGTATCTCTTTGGTCAGTGTCTCCTGTAAGTTATCCATCTTTGCCTCCAGTTTATTTCCAATGTCTTGCATCATCTTCAACATCAACAGTCTAAAGTATTTTTCCTGGATGCTGAGAATCTCCTCATCACTTAGCTGATTTTTGTTTTTTTTTTTCCTTTCTGTCTCAGCTGAGTTATAGTCCTCTGTCTTTTCATTTTTATAGGTTTTTGGTGTGGTGACCTTTTTATAGATAATAGAGTTGTAGCCTCTCTTACTTCTGGTGTCTGCCCCCCTTGTGGCTGAATCAGTATGGGGGCTTGCTGTGTGCTTCCTGATGGGAGGGGCTGATGCCTGCCCACTGGTAGGTGGAGCCGATTCTAATCCCTCTGGTGGGTGGGGCTTAGTCTCTGGATGGGATTAGAGGCATCTGTGTGCCTGAGGGGTCTTTAGGTAGCCTGTTTACTTAGGGGCAGGGCTGTGATCCCATCTCGATTGTTGTTTGCCCTGGGGCTTCTTAGGCTGACTGATGGGTGGGGACAGATTTTCCCAAAATGGCCACTTCCAGAGAAAGGCAGCTGATGAATATTCCCGAGAGCTTTGCCTTCAATGTCCTTCCCTCACAACAAGCCCCATTCACCCCTGTTTTCCCAGGATGTCCTCCAAGAACTGCAGTCAGGTTTGACCCAGATTCCTATGGAGACCTCGCTCTGCCCTTGGACCCAGTGCACGTGAACGTCTGTGTGCACCTTTTAAGAATGGGGTCTCTGTTTCCCCCAGTCCTGTGGAGCTCCTGCGCACAAACCCCACTGGCCGTCAATGCCAGATGCTCCAAGGACTCTTTCTCCCTGTGCCAGATCCCCACATGTGAGGGTTTGATGTGGGGCTCAGAACGCTCATTCATGTAGGTGAGTTTCTGTGAACCAGTTAGTTTTCAGTCTATGGAGCTTCCCACCCGGGAGGTATGGGGTTGTTTATATCACGAAATTACCCCTCCTACCTCTTGATGTTGCCTCCTCTTTTTCTTCTGGAGTAGGGTATCTTTTTTAAGGTTTCTGGTTCATTTGGGTGGAGATTGCTCAGTCTTCAGTTGTGAATTCTGTTGTTTTTTCTAAACCTGGAGTTTTTTTTTATGAGTTTTTAACTACAAATTCTATTTATTTATTAGATATAGGGCTACACATGCTAATGTGACCTGTTATTTTCTTGAGCGACCATTGATAGTTTGTGTCTTCCTAGAAATTTATCCATTATTGGGAATAAATATTACCAAATTATTGGCATAAATTATACATAATATTCTCCTATTATTCCTTGCATATTTGTAGAATCTGTGATGATATTATCTCTAATTCCTGGTATATATAATTCATGTTTTCTCTATCTCTCTTTCTCTCTCTCTGATTTTTCATGATTGGATTAGAAGCTGATCAGTTCTATTGATATTTATAAAGAACCATCTATTATTTCATTGGTTCATTTATTGTTCTATTATTTACTATTTTCTATTTCATTGATTTCTTCTTTGATCTTTATCATTTACTTTATTTATTTTGAATTTAATTTGCTCTTCTCTTTATGATTTCTTATGGTGGAAATGTAATCATTTATTTGAGGTTTTATTTTATTTTTTTCTATTATAGATATTTGGCACTATATATTCCTTCTAAGCACTACCTTAGTGACATACGAATTTTGATTTTCATCCAGTTCAACATGCTTTTGAATTTCCTTTTTGAGTTCCTCCTTAATAGTTGATAATTATTAAAATGTCATAATTTGACAATTAATATGATATAATAAGCAGATCAATGGGATAGAACACAATAGAGGGTCAAATATATTTTATTTTTTAAATTTTTTTGTCTTTTTAGGGCTGAACCCAAGGCATATGGAGGCTCCCAGGCTAGGGGTCCTATCAGAACTGTAGTTGCTAGCCTACGCCAGAGCCATAGCCACACCAGATCCAAGCTGAGTCTATGACCTATACCACAGCTTATGGAAAAGCCAGATCCTTAACCCACTGAGCAAGGCCAGGGATCAAACCCATGACTTCATGGCTCCTAGTTGGATTTATTTCTGCTGTGCCGCAAGGGGAACTCCAGGATCACCTTTATTTTAGATGAGGCCATAAGGGGAGACTTCTTGGATGAGGTAATATTCCATCTGAGACCTGAAGATTGAGAAGAAATCAGCCAGAAAGAGTAAAAGCAAGAGCACTGAAGGCATAGGGACAATAAGTACAAAAGCTCTTAAGTGGGACTAGAGACTCTCATACTGAGTGAAGTAAGTCAGAAAGAGAAAGACAAATACCATATGATATCACTTATGTATGGAATCTAATATACAGCACAAATGAACCTTTCCACAGAAAAGAAAATCATGGACTTAAATAACAGACTTGTGGTTGCCAAGGGGAAGGGGGGAGGGGAGGGGAAGAGGGAGGTAGTGGGATGGATTGGAGGGTTGGGGTAAATAGATGCAAACTATTGCTTTTGGAATGTATCAGCAATGAGATCCTGCTATGTATCACTGAGAACTATGCCTAGTCACTTATGGTGGAGCATGATGATGGGAGATATAAGAATGTATACATGTACATGTAACTGGGTCACCATGCTGTACAGTAGAAAAAAAATTGTATTGGGGAAATAATAAAAAATAAATTAAAAAAAGGAAATCTCTTAAGCAGGAGAGAAGAAGAATCTGAGAAGGGGCAAGAAGAAAAAGAAAATTTGTCCTAAATTTTATCATCAAAGCATGCTACATCCAAATACAGAGTACAGAATCAAGTAATAGCCATAATGACTGCGGACTTCCATATTTGGCCTGACTACAGCTCTTCTTAGAATCAGAACAATGGATAAAATAACTTCTGGAGAAGGCTTGCGATCCCAGGAATTCTATCCCTATTAAGTTGTTGAGATATTGTTCCATCCTTAGAATGTGCTTCTGTACATCCTTAGTAAATTAGATTCTTTATTCTTGAAAGTTTGCCATGAGCGATCACCAGATTATTATTCTTCCTTTCTTTAATTTTTTTTACTCTAAAGAAGCTTTCCAGATTGACCTCAAATAACTGATTCATATCCAATATATTTCTTTGCATTTTCCTTTGCTCTAGTCTCCCTGAATGAGGCTCTTTGATTCTTGGTGACAAGACTAAAATGATAAATCAGAGATGCAATCTGGTTCCATCCATTTTCAACTTTATTCTTTTTCACCACAAAGGATCTGTGATGGGAAATGTTCTTTAGTCAGCTACAGCTGGCTCCAGGACCACAGTGAGCTAGTCAACATCTGTTAAAGACAAACTGAAACGTGCTTCCCTTAAATTGTATTCTTCAAGCTGGCTCACTGAGGAATTGTTCTCTCTATCTCTGGAAATCTTTTCCTGTACTTTTTCTTCCCCTGGGCTCCTCTGAGCTTTCATCGGCTCTAACGCTGTCCTCAAGTGAATGCGTCACATTTTGTATATTTCTCTTATGTTGGTCTTGGAAAAGTCTAGATAATATTCTTTTCCCCTAAATGGTGAGGAACTTGTTCTCAGGCTCTGGTGCACAGGTACATTAGACCATCACTTCAGCTTCCAGTAGATCAGGGAGAGCTCTGCTTTCATAAATTTTGCCCATCCTTCAGGACAAAACAAGAATAATCCAAGATGGGATCAAAGAAACTGCACCATGAATGCAAATCTCAAGGTGGAACTGTTTCAAGAGGGGAAATTAAGAATTCTGTTCCTCTTGGGTTGACTCTCTTCTCAAGTACAGGATGATATGTTTTTCTCTTAGTCTTTAGGTATTCTGGGGAAAGGTCTTTCTAAAGTTCCTTTTCCTGGTTATGTTTCTGTTTTCTCCATTCTTTCCATTAGGAAATCCTTCCATCAGGAAATCCTTCCTCCTAGGTGAGAGAAGGAACAATTTTATTCTTCTCTTCAAGTTTGCTCTTTGGCTGGTAGAGAAGGAATAAAACACTTTCATCTTATCTCTCCAACTGCTTATTTAGTCCTCCCCAAAGCTGGGGCAGGGGAGTAGTGATGTTGACTGGTGAAGACTTGACCTTCACCAAACCACATTAACTCATGGGTGGAATGACAGTGTTAAACACTCCCCACAGTTTATACATGGCATTGTCCCTGTATTCTCTTGTGAGAATTGAGGGCTAATGGTCTTGTGTTCTCCCTTTGTTGGAAAATCTATGGGGTAAATTCCCCTGAACAATCTCCAAGAATGGAGGGGAGGGGAGGATATCCATCCTTTCTCAGTTTTCTAGATGTGCGAGGGTGTGGAGGCAGGCCTATGGTCCTTATAGCTAACTATGCAGTTAAATTCAAGTAAGACGCAAATCAGCTGTTCAAACAGGTGGCTCCTAAGACCAAGATTTGGGCAGGTGGAATGGGAAGCCCCATTAACTTTAAGGTCTAAGTTCTATTCTCCAAAATTTGTCCACAAATGCTACTTTCACAGAGTGATTGGGTACATTCTTCTTCATCAATAAATGGTCTTGTCCATTGATCCCCATTTGGGTCTCATGAACCTTGAATCTTTTCTCTCAATGAGGCAGAGACTAGAGGAATAAACTATAGCTCCTCTTCTAGCCTCCACCTGTTTTATGTTAAATGTAGCTTTTTAAAATGAAAATTATTTCAAAAGTTATACCAGATCATCATCTCCAAACTTCCAAAGATCATTTTTGTGTGTGTATGTGTGTCTTACTACCTTGGTATTCATGACTGAAAAATTAAGATGCATAAGGTTCATGCATCCAAAGAAATGGAGACCCAGAGAGGTCAGTTATGTTGTCTAGAGTCATAGGCACATTATTAAGCCCTTTCTCTTCACATCTTTCCTATGGTATTTGAGTTGGCACAGTGTATTGACATTTTGTCGCCTTAATGCTAGAATATAAAGATGCCATAATAAAGAGGTCAAAATTACCTTAATTCCTTCTGCATGCCTATAAACCATCCTCTTGACTCTACTTAGCATTCCATGCCTCCAAATCTTGGACAATAGTCCCAGGAACAAAATAAAATCTCCAAGTCCTAGAGAGAATAGATTTAACCACCAACTGTATCAGCTGCCAGTGTTGATGATCCAATTTCTCTTCCCTCTGTGGTTATCACCATTGATGTATACTCCACAGATGGAATGATGATTCAAGTTACAGGGAGAAAGCCTTGGATGTGCTTAATTTCCTGCCACTCTCTGTAACAAAGAGCTAATTCCATGTCTTGTGATCAAATAGCTGTAACTTTGCAAAAGCAAAATGTGTTGGAATAGTGATACTTGGGGTCCTTGTGTGGCTTGGAACATTGCCAGGGCAGCTATGGGTCTGAGTGAGTGTTTTTATTTTACTCCTGCTTTATTGCCCTGCCTAGTTATCCCATTTCAAAATGTCGTGGAGTAGGCTGGTGTCATTTGTTTTCGTAAATTAATGTCGATTGCAATTTACGGCCAGATGGGCTCTGAAAAATAAGAGGCTTGTGTGTCTTTTGGAAGGTTTAAAGAAAAGCAGTGGGCATGCTTGGGGTGAACTTTTGCACTTCAATGCTTCGTTCTGTGAAGAGAGTAAATACTTGTGAAAAATCCTGTTTTATAAGAGCTGGGCACAAAGGACTCCTTATTGGGATTATTTTTTGTCACTGCTTCTAATTCCTCTAGCAACTAGAAAAAAATGTAAATATTGTAATTCTTCTCACTGGGAAGCAATGTATGTTGGGGGACAACTTCACTCTGCCTGAAAATAAGAGGTCTAGAATCTGAATTTCCCACGTATTTTCATAGCCACCTAATGTGGGGTGGGTGGGAAGTGGGCTACATATTGGATCATAGCACGTGAAAACTCATCTAGCATGTATATCTCTTTTTGCTGTTTCTTCATGAGTCAGTGGAAAGAACTGAATCAATGAGAGGCATGGAGAAAATAAAAGAAAAAATACAGTAGAGAATTTGATGAGTCTATGATTCTAAGAAATAATGGCTTGTGGGAAGCTGGAATCCAAGGTTGGCTTGGCAGTAGCCAAGGAGGAGGCTGCTTGGCGGCTGTGAGCATTCAGAAACCACGTGCAACTGGATGTTGCTTCCTCCCACAAGGGCACATTCCTTGGCATATGTGAGAGACAGCACTAGAAGACCCTTGTTCTTAGCCTTATTGGTACATACTATGTGACGAATCACATCAATTCTTGATTAATTTACTTTCCACTGAAACAAAATATCTAGACAGGACAAGTTCCAAGGACCCCTCAATCTCTAATACCACTTTGATGATAACCTTCATTTCATGAAATTATTTAAGGATCAGAGTATTGCTTTATTTTCCTACTCAAGTAATTGGCACTTAAATTCCTGTTAATATACATAACATTGTCTAAAGATCTTTACCCATCCAATGCCCTTGACATATTTTTTGTCAAACTTTACAATTTGAAAAATAATTTTCATACATAAAACTTGTCAGGTAGATAATACAGGAACAATAACTTATCCCAGACTTGTTCCTGGACTGGGATTTAAACTCTGTCTCCTAGAGATGTTGCTTCTCTATCATTCAACAAAATCACCCAGATTTTTTTTATTTTAGTTTTTGAACAGATACTAGATGCAAAGTGCTATTTTGAACAAAATAAAATGCATCAGTGAACAGGGCAGGTGCAATCCATATCTTTAGGTTGCTCATATGTTGTAGGGTAAAACAAGACTTAATTAACATAAAATATGTTCTGTGTGATGGAAGGGGATGGGGACATCCAGCAGGAGAATTTTGTCCATAGTGAAGATCAGTAAAGATCTTATTGGAGAAGTGAAATTTAATTCTGCTTAAGAATGAAGTTGCATTGGCCAAGCCAAAATAGGAGTTAGGAAAAAAATGGTACGGATGATACATCCTTTGAATTAAGACAGGATTTCTCTACTAACATGTGCATGGGTTGTAGGAAGGAGTATAAAGAGAAGAATAAGAGGAAACTAAGGCAAACAAGGGACAACAGTTATTTCTTACAGTGTTCATGTATGAAATAACTTTGAAATTGATGATCTACCTGAATAATTGCAGTTACCTTACATCAAAATTAGTAAATTCTGGATAATTTAATAAAATTTCAAAAATTTCAAATCAATACGTATCCTGGGAAGTCCATGAAACTCTGAATGCTTGCCTTATGCACAGCCATCATCTGTGGAAAGAATCTGCCACAGATATTCCCTTTCCTAGAGGTCAATACAGTTTATCTCATGTGACTCTCAGAACCCTGGAGACATCTGATTGGACCAGGGATAGATGCCTGAGCCAACCAGTCACAAGATATGACACAGGGGGATAACTGTACTCCACAGAATTGCACCAGAGTGGATAATGACTGAGGGACCCAGTCAGTGTGTCTGAAGGTAAAACAGAAAGACAAAGAGGCCAAGAGACACTATTACTTCAGAAAGCTGTAGTAGCCATGAGTCAGAAGAAACCATGCTGAGTGTGTGGGATATTAGCGATAGAACAAGAGCAGATAACTGTGGTGCAAGGAAACAGGGACCAGGGAGTGGAGCGAAGATGAAAGCAGAAGCAGCAACAGAAAGAAGGAGCATTGTGGACATTGGAGAATAACTGCAAAGCCATTTATTCAGAGTTAGAAAGCAGCAGAATGCCAATGTTTTAGAGTGGATTTATGCACTGCTCTTGGGAGTGTTGCCAGGAAGAGCCTTTCTGGAGAGCAATCTGACACAATTTAGTCAAATTAAAATCAACACTGCTTATATTTCCCAAGAGCATCTCACACAGGCCCATAAGGGGATGTGCATGAAGACGTTCATTATAGTGTTATTTGTAGTGACTGGCAGTTGATGGCAATCTGGAAGTGCATCAGTGGGGATTAGATAGGCAACATGTGGTGGGTTATATCATAGAGAATTAAGCAACAGTGAGAATGAATAGCCCAGAGGAATTTTTAATAACATGGATGAACTTATAAAAACAGAGATGACTTAAATGTAAGAAAGAGGTAGAGATATATAACAGAGTAGCATTTTTCAAGATAAAAAAAATACATGGACTTAGAAAGTATATGTTTTACAAGAATACTCACCAAGCTCTCTTGGCCTCAGTTTTCTCATTTGAAAATCTGGGGCTAATAACAACTTTTATTATAGGCATCAAATAAACCAACCTGTAGAAAAGAACTTTGAACATTGCGTAGCCTGTGTTTGAAGCCTGGGCCATACCATTTGAGGTGGTCCTCCAGGCTCTTCTCCCACATGACGCCTTTTGTCACATCTCAATACCAGGTGGGATGCTTGGCTTTGACCTGGTTGTTAGTTTGCCGTTACCACCATATCCATGGTACTGCTCTGCCTGGTAATAAACACATGTGGTGATCAAGTTTGGCCTCAGTGTTGTCTGTTTTCTAACACTCCATGGGGGTAACTTGGCCTTTCTGGGTCTGATTTCAATTTTCTTGGCAGTCGGAGATGTATTTCCTACACTTACTCTCCCAATTCTGCCACTTCCAGCTTGGCGAAAACTGTGCCCATATCCCAGATAAAAAAATTTCTTGACAAGGCTTTCCCTGAGTCTCTTCACAGAAGAATCTGATTTGTCCTTCCTTGGAAGTCCTTTAACACTAGATTTGTCTCTTTCTTAGGAAGTGCCTAATCATAGCCTTTGTTCTAGTGGTGAATGTACTTATCTTTTTTTTTTTTTTTTTTTAATAGTTGCACCCCCGTCACTGTCACTGCATATGGAGGTTCCGGGGCCAAGGATTGAATCTGAGCCATAGCTGTGACCTTTGCAGCAGCTGTGGCAATGTTGGATCTTTTAACCCTCTGTTCTGGGCCGGGGATCCAACCCACACCTCCACAGGGACCCAAGCTGCTGCAGTCGGATTCTTAACCCACTGAGCCACAGCAGGAACTCCTGAGTGCTTATCTTTGCATGCCCTGTTTAGAATAGGAGCTCTTAAGTGAGTCTCTTCATATTTCACCCTTATGTCCTCCCCAGCACATAGCGTGGTGTCCCCCAGATGCGGGGTGCATAAAGATGCCCCGTGGACTAAAGAGCACGGGAGTGTGGTGCAGCCTGGGAAGGCAAGGGCATTCCTATCATGCAGGCTGCCCACCCATCCTTCATGCCACCCAGACATCATGAAGTGGGGAGCTTTTGATGAGTCATATATCCTACTGGTGTAAAGAGAGCCACAGAGGACGAGCAGCAGCACTTGACACCAACTTTAAAGCACTCTGTTTCTTTTTCTAGAATGATCATGATCTTAGCACTCTTTAACCGCTGTGGTTCTAAGACATGGAGCTTTCAGGTACTTCTATTCATTGTTATGAATCTCTTCAAGAAATATTTAGTGCCTATTTGTTTCAGACTGAGGGTCCAGGGCTAAGAAGACTAAAATATGACTCTTGCCTGTGAGAGGATATAGTTTGATGGGAAATATAAGTGGTGACAAAAAAAAACAAAACCACAATAGGAAAAAGATGTGTGATGATAGCGTTATGAGAAGCAAGTGGAGCAGAATGGAGACAGACTTCCTTCATTCAAACTCAGGTTCAAATGCTTAGTAGGTGGTGGAATCTTAGTCTCCAAGTCTCAGTTTCCTTTTTTTTTTTTTTTTTTTAAATTTTATTTTCCCACTGTACAGCAAGGGGGTCAGGTTATCCTTACATGTATACATTACCATTACAGTTTTTCCCCCACCATTTCTTCTGTTGCAACATGAGTATCTAGACATAGTTCTCAATGCTATTCAGCGGGATCTCCTTGTAAATCTATTCTAGGTTGTGACTGATAAGCCCAAGCTCCCAATCCCTCCCACTCCCTCCCCCTCCCATCAGGCAACCACAAGTCTCTTCTCCAAGTCCATGATTTTCTTTTCTGAGGAGATGTTCATTTGTGCTGGATATTAGATTCCACTTATAAGTGATATCATATGGTATTTTTCTTTGTCTTTCTGGCTCATTTCACTCAGTATGAGATTCTCTAGTTCCATCCATGTTGCTGCAAATGGCATGATGTCATCCTTTTTTATGGCTGAGTAGTATTCCATCGTGTATATATACCACATCTTCCGAATTTTGAATAATATTTACTTTACAGGGTTGTTGTAAGAATTAAATGAGATGATGCATGACAAGCACTTGGCATAACCCATGGTCCATAGGCAACACTAAATTCATGTTGGCTGCAGCTATTGTTCTCTATGATTTGGTTCTTCTCATCTGTAAAATGAAGGTGGAAATTGCACCTGCCTCCTAGGTTTACCAAAAGAACCAAGCTATGCACTTGCATAGAAGGTGCTTAGCACAGTGCCTGACAGAGTAAGTACTCAATAATTGTTAGCTATGATTCTTATTTTGTATAAAGTAAAAAAAAATGAAACACAGAAGTATTAGAGATGTGATGTGCCAATGTCTACAACTTACTTCGAAGTGTATCAAAAAAGTAGAAGATTAGGTAGATGAATAAAGGTATGAAGATATGGACAGATATGATGAAACAAGCATAGCAAACTCTTTATTGTAAAATCTTATGGTGAGTACATACATGGGTATATGTACATGGGTGTTTTGTGCCTGAAACTTTTCACAATATGAAGTTGGGAGAGGAGTTCCCGTTGTGGTTCAGTGGTTAACGAATCCGACTAGGAACCATGAGGTTGCAGGTTCGATCCCTGGCCTTGCTCAGTGAGTTAAGGATCTGGCGTTGCCATGAGCTGTGGTGTAGGTCGCAGAAGCGGCTCAGATCCCGCTGTTGCTGTGGCTCTGGCATAGGCTGTCAGCCACAGCTCCGATTCGACCCCTAGTCTGGGAACATTCACATGCCGCAGGAGCGGACCTAGAAAAGGCAAAAACACAAATAAAGAAGTTGGGAGAAAAAAGCGAGTGACTGGATGATCTTTGAAGTAGAATGTGAGCAAAGAAATGACATGGATGTAATATTATCGGGGTTCTTGGCCTCCTTTAGCAAAAAAAAAAAAAAAAAATTTATAAGAGGCCAGACAAAAAAATTCAGGCAAGGGTTTCTCGAGGCCCCTGCTACAGCAGGGGCCAGTGACAAGAAGCAACAGTTTCCTTTGCTTTCTTTATTGCTTGCTCTTTGAGGGGAGGAGAAATTGTTCCTTATATGGGATGAGGATAGAGGTGGGCCCAGGGGTTAGGCGGGAGGGGTGGCCTAGGTGTTTGTCCAACCCTTGGTGGTATGGTGATATGGTGGTAAGTGCCGGGGGCATGTGTAGTACCCGCTTTTTCTCCCAACACCCTACTTTTGATCTCATCTCTTTAGAAGTACAGTTGGTTTTTTAGTTTATTTGTTTCCCGTTGTCCAAAATTTATCCCAACTACACACGCACACAATTATTTTTAATCTCTTATACTTTCTTAGTGTTTTGTTGCTCAAGGAGATGTTTATCCAGGTGTAGGCACTGCAGCCACTACAACAAAGGGTCTCAGGTCCCAGCCTGTCTCAGAAGAAACTAAAGACCTGGGATTGCTGTGTTTCTCTGCCTTTTAAGAGAACAGTGAATGCCATGGTTCAGGAACATAAGAGAAAAGTTATTCTTTGGGAGATGGTGGGTACTTCCATTCTGACATGAAGGTACTTAAAGAGACACAGAAATTGTAGTGACTAAGAGCATAGCCATCCTGGTTCAAATCCTAGTTTTGTACTCAGTAGCTTTGTAACCTGGAAGAAGTTGCTTAAGTTCTTTATGCTTCGATTCTATTTTTTTTTTTTTTTTGGTCATACTTTTGGCATGCAGAAGTTCCTGGGCCTGGAATTGAACCCAAGCCATGGTGGTGACCATGTCCAATCCTTAACTGCTAGGCCACCAGGGAACTCCGTATGGTTTGATTTTTTTAATCTATAAAAATAGACATAATATTATCTACCTTATAAGACTGCTTTAAATTTTAGATGAGTTAATATTGTCATCATCATCATCTTCTTAGGAAAGCTTATCCTCTAAACTAGTCAAAGCTTAGAGTCTTCTCCATGTTGAATGAGAAGCTTCTAGAGAGACTCAGCTGGGGGAGGGAGGCAGGGTAAGAATAAGGGTCAAGGAGGGGTAAGAAATTAAAGGGGAGTCTGGGGTCCAAGAAAGAAAGATGAACAACTACGTACCAATCCAATAGAGGAACACAAGAGACTCCAGATGGTTGCTCACCTTGATGTCAAGCACATGGCTTCTAAGGATATATTTTAAATGTTGGTGCAATTATAATCCTGTTGTAGTTCCTTTGGAGGCTCCTTAGTCAACCTGGGCAGTATGTGTCGTTGGCAGGTAATCTGCTTCATCCCCTGGCTCCTTCCCCACATGACTCAGCATAAATCAGACACTTTAGTAACTTCTGATTCCAAGTTTGAACTTGCCTCCACATCAAAGCCTGCCTTCCCCAGTCCACATTCTCCCCACCCTCACAACCCACAACCCACTCCCAATTTATCAGCTAGTAAATTCTGAGTTGAACTTGGAGCCAGAGTTTCATTTAGTTTTGGCAAAGAATCAACTTCTTCCAAGAAAAAAGCAGGAGGGATGGAAGGGAAGGTTTCAAAAAAGCGCAGCTAAACAAAAAAGACTCATGGAAACAGCCCCAAAACTTTAAGTAACGCAGCGCAGAGAGAGCAGTGTTTTCTGATGCATTAAGTGTGAGTGAATTTGCAACAGTGTTGGAAATGCTCTGAATATGCAGCTGGGGTTACCAAACAAGCACAGATAGGCTACTGGTTTGGGGAAGTCTAGGGGTCACCAGCCATTAGTGGTTGACTCCAGAGCTAGACAGAGGATTTGGGGGTGACCATGGCACCCACACTCATTTTCATTCTGGATTGTGTGACCACTGGCCATATGACATCCTTGAGAATAACAGAGGACCTGTTTATCTAAAACTCAGTCCTAATGGATCTGTCAATCCCCCAAAGAGCAAGAGACATTTCTGGCAGTGTACAGTATCCCAAGTTACAGAAGAAGACAGAAGAATAATTCAACCCCACTCATAAAGGAAAAAATGCAAACCAAAATATCAGTCTGGAAAAAAATTGTTTGATAATAACAATCAGCTTGGAAAAATTATTGTAAATTTCAGTAACATCCACTACTGGAAATAGGATGGAAAAATGGCCACTCTTTTACATTGTAGGTCTTTGCATAAATGCTATAATTTTTTGGAAGGAAATTTGACAGTATTTTTCTCCACCTCTTACTACTTTCCCATATTCATTCATTCATTCCTCTCTATGCCCACGGACCAATTTTTAATAGGAAATCATTCCTCATAAATTCAATATAAATTAGTTTGCATATATTCAAAATGTGAAATATATTTTTTCTCCATTTTTATTTTATTAAAAATTTTCTTTGAAGTATAATTGATTTAAAATATTATATTAGTTTCAGTTGTACAGTTTAGTAATGCAGTATTTTCACAGATTACACTCCATTAAAATTTATTGTAAGTCAATGGTTATAATTCCCTCTTCTATACAATATACCCTTGTTCCTTATTTATTTTATGCATAACTAATTTGTGTCTCTTAATGCCATACCCCTAACTTTCCCCTTCCTCCTTCCCTCTCCACTCTGGTAACCACTAGTTTGTTTTCTATCTGTGAGTCTATTTCTGTTTTGCTATATACATTCGTGTATATTATTTTTTAGATTCTGCATATAAGTGATATACTGTATTTGTCTTTCTTTGACTTATTTCACAACACATAATATTCAAAAGTCCATCCATTTTGCTTCAAATGACAGAATTTCATTTTTTATGGCTGAGTAATTTTCCATTCTCTCTCTATATCTACCTACCACATCTTTTTTTTCGTTTAGGTCTTGAAGGACACTTGGGTTGCTTCCATAGCTTGATTATTGTAAGTACTTTTGTTGTGAACATTGTGGTGCATGCATCATTCCTAATTAGTGTTTTCATTTTCTTTGGAAATATACTCCAGAATGGAATTGCCTGGATCATATCGAAGTTCTGTTTTTAGGATTTTGAGGAATCTCCATACTATTTTCCATAGTGGTCACAGCAATTTATATTTCCACCAGCAATGTACAAGTATCCCTTTTTTTCTCCACTTCCTCTCTCGCATTTGTTATTTGCAGACTTGTCTTTTATTATAACATTTTTTTCAGGTCTATTTTATCTGAATGAGTATCACTACCCTTACTTTCTTGCTGTTTTAATTTGCATGAAATGTCTTTTCTATTCCTTCACTTTCAGTCTGTATCCCTTTAGCTCTGAAGTGAGTCTCTTCTACGCAGCAGATCGAAGGGTTGTTTTTTTATTCAATCAGCCACACTAAGTCTTTCAATTGAAGCATTTAGTCCACTGACATTTAAAGTGATTATTGATAGTTATGTACTTACTATCGTTCTATTGTTTTCTGGTTGATTTTGTAATTCTTTGTTCATTCCTTCTTCTTTTTGTTTCTTTCCTTGTGTTTTAATGACTTTCTTTGGCAGTACTCCTTTTTTTTTTAGTTTTTGTGTATCTACTATAGGTTTTTGATTTGTGATTACCATGGGGTTTATATATGTTGACTTATAACTATACCCACTTTTTTTTTAAACTGGTAGTCATTTACATTAAAGCACATTTAAAAAGATTTACATTTTTTATTCCCCTTCTTCATAGTTTGTGTTTTTGATGTACTATTTTACATTTTTATGCTTATCCCTTATTTGTTTATTATAATTACAGTTATAGTTACAATTTTTTCTTATAATATATGTACTGGGTTATGAAGTAGTTGACTCTCAGTCTTTACTATATTAGCCTTTCCTACTTGAATTTTTCCCTTTCCTACAGATTCTTACCTCTTTTCCACTTAGAGAAGATTCCTCAACATTTCTTTTAGGGTGGGTTTAGTATTCATTAACTCTTAGTTTTTGATCAAGAAATTCTTTATCTCTCCTATTCTAAATGATGCTCGTGCTGTGTAGCTTATCCTAGGTTGCAGGTTGTCCCCCTTCCACAATCTGAATATATCATGTCGCTCCCTTCTAGCCTCAAAGTTTCTGCAGAGAAATCAGCTGATAGCCTTATGGGAATTCTCTTGCAAATGACATTGTTTTTCTCTTGCTGCCTTTAGAATTCTTCCTGGATGTTTAATGTTGGTATGTTCAATATTATCTCACATGTCTCTTACATTGCTTTCATTATTTTAAAATTTGATTTTCTTTCTGCTGTTCTGACTGGTTGATTTCCACTATTCTGTCTTTCAGATCGCTTATGTGTTCTTCTGAATCATTTTTTCTAGTGTGTTTTTCATTCAGTTATTGCATTATTTGTTTCCGACTGGGCCTTTTATATTTTACAGTTCCTTATTAAAATGATAATTACATAAATTATTTTCTCTAATTCTGTTAACATTTTTATTACTAATGTTTTGAATTCTTTATCTGATATTTTTATTTCTATTTCATTATTTATTTTTTCAGGGATTTTCTTTTGCTCTTTCAGTTGAGAGTATTTTCTCTACCTTTGCATTTGCTTAACTTTTTCTGTTTCTATGAATTTAAGTGAATCAGTTATCTTTTCAAGTCTGGAAGACATGCTCTTTTGAGGGATTGTCCCTATGCAAACTGAGTGTGTCCAATATCTTTGGTAGGAGAGCTGGATTGGATGTGAAGGCAAGTTTTGTCTTTCCTCAGGGTATGCTGGAAGCTGTTGCTTTGGTAGGTGATGAGGCTAGAGATGGGGAAACTAAAGCCTGGACAGACTGTGAGGCAGGACTTCTCTGCTCAGTGGCTTCACTGTGGTATTGAGAGTAGTGTCTGATACCAAGTTGCTGGAGCAGAAGCCCTGATGTTTGACCATGAGCTGGCTCCGCTCCCTTTAAATGTGTGTTTTTCCTTCTCCCTGCACTGGGACTCTTGCCTCAGAGGAGTGAGGTGCTGAGGCAAGGGAGGCCCATTCATGGACAGAGGTCTGGTGCACTACCTTTGTCAGCACCCTCATCTTGCCTCAAATGTAGTCGCAGGGGCAAGTTCCCTTTGTCCTTCACAGATAATTACTGTCCCCAGCCCCTGCCACTCCATTCATGTTGTGGAATGGCTCTGCAGGGCTGGGAGCCCACGTGGACTCTTGGCATGTATCGGGAAGTGAGCTATGGTGGAGCAACCACCATCAGAGATCTGGGTGCCTTTTGGAGTGAGGCTGGAGTGAGTGCCAACCATGGTTACTGTTGCCCCACCCAGGCTCTTCCCTGGCACTGGGTTACCTCTGCATCCAATGATCAAATATTTTCCCATTTGCTGCTGCCTCAAATTCAGTGCTATTCCATGGCAGGGAGTAAGAAGGGCTAGGATGTTTGCTCAGGGCGGGCTGGGTCATATGGCCGTGTGGTTGTGGGAAATCCAGAGCCATTAGAGCAGACCTCTTTCAGTCTTGACTTGGGTTACCCACCCTGTGTGCACTCCTCATGAGCAGAGTCCAGGCTTCCCTCAACCCTTTGTCCCAGTGGTCCTCCAACTAGCCAAGAGGACTTGCCTCCTCTGTGTAGGCCCCCAGGACTGGGGACCCCAATCTTAAACCGCTCACTCCCCAAGGCTTGTGTAGTCTCTCTTTTTCTCTGAGTCCCCTCCTAGGTCCACAGGTCCCAACCTGATCACTTTTCTTCCCTTCCTACCCAATTTCTTACAGCCTTGGTGTATAGGAGTCCTTCTTCTGGCTGACAGTTAGATTTCAGTGAAAAATTTTCTGCATATAGATGAATTTTTGATTTGTTAATGGGGAAGGTGAGCTCTACATCCTCTTACTCTGCCACCTTAATTATTGCCACCTGAAATATTGTTTTGTGTGGATGTATTTTTAGTTTACAAAAATGACATTATGATACACATCTTACTTCTTTCTCTCAGCTCTGTATTTGCTATGTTATTATGGATTTAAACTGTTGCTTTTAATTGCTGCACAAATGCTATGGTGTATTCCACCAATGCCTCCAGCAGTGGATTCCCAACTTGGCTCCAACTCTACATTTTTGTCAAAAGAGACAAAAAAAAAAATCTGCAGTGAGCATTCTTGTATATGTCTCTTTATGGACCCGTATGATACATACATCTCTATCCCTGTTTCTGTGCATCTATATCTATATGTCACAGTAGAATTACTGGGTCATAGTATATGAGTATATTTAATTTGATTAAAGTGCAGCAATTTGACAATATCAACTCAAATTTAAAACTATACATACTTTTTGACTTGGCATCGCTAAGAATGTACCCTGGAGGAGTTCCTTTTGTGGCACAGTGGTTAACGAACCTGACTAGGAACTATGAGGTTGTGTGTTTGATCCCTGGACCCACTCAGTGGGTTAAGGATCCAGCGTTGCTGTGAGCTGTGGTGTAGATCACAGATGTGGCTTGGATCCCACATTGCTGTGTCTGTGGCGTAGGCCGGCGGCTACAGCTCCGATTAGACCCCTAGCCTGGAAACCTCCATATGCTGCAGGTGCAGCCCTTAAAAAAAAAAAAAAAAAGAATGTACCCTGGAGATAGAATTCCATGTGTTTACACTGTTCACTGTTCATATTAGCAAAACCCTATAAAGTGCTGGACTGACATGAGGATATACATTTAGGTGTGTCTCTAAGAAAGGGTACTCCCTAGAGAGGGAGAGCGCACAGTGTCTGGGAAACAAATTTATGAGTTGAATTCTGGTATCAATACATACTGGCTGTGTACTTTGAAAGATACTTACCTGATTTTAATTTCAGTCTTTTCAACGGTATGATAGGGACAATGGCACATACTTGTATCAGTCATGGTCTGGGCAGGAAGTAAGATTCACTCTTGAATTGAGTAGTTTAAAGATAATTTAATAAAAAGGACAATGTGCAAAGGTTTGGAGAGGTTAAGGGAAGCCATAAGGGACAATGCAGGGCTGGCAAAAGAGGAACAATTGGTATCCTTCAGGCCTGCGTTAGTGATAAAAAGGGGCAGCCTCTCAAATGCACAAAGAGAGCTGTGTGGAAAAGATCACCTGACCAGAGCTGCAGTCTGCCACTCCAGGGATTGAACAATACCAGGTAACCATCAGAGGAGAAAAAATACCAGGGGCCTAAACATCTAATAACCTCTATCTTCACCCTCTTCTTATCTTTTCCAGTGCCATCCACTGGTGAACCCAATTGGAAGTCAGAGGCAAATAAACTGGTGATACTCTTCCTGCAGATAACCTACTGGTGCATGGATGAGAGTGCAGAGTAGATCAGGGAGGGGGTGGGCAAATGGAACATATTCAGCAAAATACTTCATGTGTTTGTGTTTTGGGGGACAATTATTTATATGCTTAGAACAGTTAGAAACACACAATAAGTGTTTAATAAAAGTGAATTGTTATTATCACTATTTTTTCTCTTTCTTCCTTTCTTTCTCTCCCTCTTTTCTTTCTTTCTTTCTTTCTTTCTTTCTTTCTTTCTTTCTTTCTTTCTTTCTTTCTTTCTTTCTTTCTTTCTTTCTCTTTCTTTCCTTCTCCTTCCCTCATTCCTTCCCCCTTTCTTTTGCATTTCTTCCTTTCTTTCTCTCATTCTTTTTTTATTTTTTCTTCTTTTTTGCCCGCCTCATGACATATGGAATTCCTGGGCCAGGGATCAGATCTGAGCCATAGTTGTGGCAATGCCGGATCCTTTAACCCAAATGCCTGGCTGGGGATTGAATCTGCGTCTCAGCACTCCAGAAATGCCAACAATCACGTTGTGCCAAACTGGGGACTCCTATCACTGTTCTATTAATATTAGTATCAATTTCCCATTAAAGCCATTGGGTCAGATCCAGATGTGCTGCCGTGGGTCTAGATCTCCAAGATATACACCAATAAAGAAAGACGTTATGGGTTAGTGTAAGAACTCCTTTGTATAAAAGAGATTTTTAAAAATTGGTTAATGGTCATTGCGTTTGTAGAGAGAGTGTAAAGATTACATGGGAATGGGGAGAGGCCTTCACTTTTTACTTTCTCCCTTCTGTTATAATTGTACTTTCTATCCATTCACATGCATTATTTTTATTTTCAAAATGTCAACAGGTATTATCTGGGTGTTGAGTTCATGAGACATGACTTTCTTCATTATTCTCTAACATTTTGAAAGTGTAAGTTTAAGAATAAAAATGTTACAGAGATGTGCACTGTGCTAGACTATTTAAGTATCAAATTGGTCTAAAATAGCATTTTTGAGAATGTGAAGGCCTCTGATGAGGCCTTATTATTTATTTATTAATGAAGAGTAACCTTGGCCTCATATTCCCTTCCTTTTTTAATTCTAGAATCTATGTCTAGAACAAATGACTTCTGACAGATTTAAGCAGTAGAAGGGGTCTTCATTCCACAAAGCAAGTTATATGTGCAAATATATGTATATATGATTATGTGTGTGTGTATATTTATTTCCCTGAAATTTTATGGATATGTATACATGGATTTTATGGATATGTGAAAATACACATGCACATATATTATTCAAATGTGAGTGGCTGGGTCTGAAGGCACACTGCTTAGATTATAATTCTGGCACATTGGTTTTCTCACCTCTAGGGTGGCGATTGCTACCTATGTCACAGGAACTTTGGAGGATTAAATGAGGCGATCATGACTGGCACTTTGGTAATCACTCAGTATATGGTAGCAGTTATTTATCGTTAAAGGTAACAGTCCAAACCAGTTTTTTCCAAGTGAATACCTTTGCTTAATTTCAACCCAGTATCTCTTAAACTTATCTATCAGGAATTTCCCTGGAATGGAAGGGATCGAATGAGTGGAAGTGGGCATCTTTAGACATGCATCCCTATAGAATGCAAAGCTCTCTGAGCTAAACTATTTTTCTTTTTTCTTTTAATGATTTTTATTTATTGTTCTAACTTCAATTTCTGATTAGATCAATAAGAAATGCAACGTTCATGGAAATTCAGTGGCCTGTTCAGGTCACAAAGCTAGGACTATAAAACTAGGTTTCCTGACTTCGGCAGGGTACCCTTGAAGTATTTAGAACTCAGGTCATGCACGACCACCAGTGGCTATTTTTTAGAATCATTACAGGGGCAAAATGCTACTGACAGGAAATTCTCTGGGTGGAAGAGCTAGAAAATCACATCAGAACCATTGCCCTTTCCCATGGTTCCTTCCTTGCAGTGATACCCCTTCAGGGGCCAGTGGCCAGGGTCAGGGGCAGCTTCCTTCATGAAGGATGGAGCAGATCTGAGCAGGTCACAGCTATGACTTAGGGGTCCCCTTACTTTCTCCTCACAAATAAGCTAATGCTTCACCTTGTGGCAGAACCCCCTATTCAACTTAGTTATTTTGTAGATTCTTTGAAATTGGAGTTGCTATTCTTGGTCACTCTTTTCAAGTCTTGTTTCCCAAAAGGGTGGGCATTTTTAGTGTCTTCTGAGCTGGACACCAAGCCTTACCACTCCGAAGGAAGTTATTCTCAGGTGTGATCCCCAGTAGAAGGGAGGTGTCATCTAAACCAATGTCATCATTGTAATCATCACAGAGACTTTGGCAGACCAAAAGCTGGGAATTAGTTCAAGCTAAGTAACTTAAAAAAGAAAATCCTTGCATTCTAGCTTCTGGTGTGTTTTGGTTCTTTTAAGAAATTTCTCATCATTAGAGCTGTCTGAAATTAAATGGTACATGGTACGTATCTCATCTTTGAAAGTGTTTAATCAGAGACTGATAAACCATTTGATATCAATGTTGTAGAGGAGTTAGGTTATCTCAAAGTTCCTAGGGCAAGGCCTTATCTTTTTCCTTAACATCAAAAAAGGTGAGTAAGGAGTTCCCATTATGGCACAGGAGAAACAAATCCAACTAGGAACCATGAGGTTGTCTGTCGATCCTTAGCCTTGCTCAGTGGGTTAAGGATCTGGTGTTGCCATGAGCTGTGGTGTGGGTCACAAATGTGGCTTGGATTTGGCATTGCTGCAGCTATAGCATAGGCCATCAGCTGAAGCTCTGATTAGACCCCTAAGCTGGGAATCTCCATATGCTGCTAGTGCAGCCCTAAAAAGAAAAAAAAAAAAAGGAGAGAGAGAGAGAGAAAGAAAGAAAGAAAGAAAGAAAGAAAGAAAGAAAGAAAGGAAAAGAAAGAAAGAAAGAAAGGAAAAAGTGGAAAAGTAAAGGGAATCCTATAGAGTATGGAGAATTTAATCAGATTTCCCATTTTAAAAATTATTTTTGTGAAGGAAAACCAATGTGGTTTATAGGATAACACCTTGGACTTGGAGTTAGGATGTCTGCTAGGATCTATCAACCTGCTGAGTTGCTTTCCCTCTTTCTGCTTGCTGGGTCTTTGTTTCCCTACCTATCACACAAAAAAGTAGGAACAGAACATCTCTAAGTTTCCTTGTGTTGGGAACTTTGTTTAGGAGCTCATGGTTGGTCAGAAAGCAAAGTTCAAATATCTTTATGCAGGTAGACATGTGGCAGATCCATGGCGAAAGAGTGAAACCCACAGAACTTTCCATGGTACACATGTCATTATTTGTTTATGCTCCTAGATAAGGAAAGTGCATATTGGGGAAGGAAGTAGGATACAGGGGTCTTCAAACCTTCTGCATAAATAATACTCAACTTGGTCATGGAGGCCTGTTCACCATATATTGCTCTTATTTGGCGGCTTATGCATAAGGACAGGGTAAAGAGGGGGTCCATGTTTTAAATTCCCAGGAACTCTGGATTCTGTGAGCTACTGAGGTACTACTCCTTCCATTCACAATAGGGCTGCCCTAGCAGAATATCAGAAATTGAGTTCTTTAAACAGCTGAAATGTATTGTCTCATAAATTATGTAAGCTATAAGTCCAAGATCAAGGTGTCTGCAGGATCTGAGGGCTTGTAAGGGAAGAATCTGTGTTAAGCCTCTCTCCTTGGCTTATAGATGGCCCTCTTTTGTTTTTCCTTGTCTCTTCACATTGTCTTCCTTCTCTGTGTGTTTCTAAGTCCAAATTTCCCCTTTTTATAATGGACATCCATCATATTGGATTGGGCCCCATCCTAATAACCTCATTTTAATTTGATTGTCTTTATAAAGACCCTGTTTCCAAATAAGGTCACATACTGGGGTGTTGAAGGCTAAGACTTCAACATAGAAATAAGGCAGGGACAAAATTCAACCCTTAACGCCATTCATTCCACCCCACCCACTCCACTGGACCTTCTGGGTCATGTCACAGTTGGCAGGATGGGTCACTGGTAGTGAGTCATGAAAATGACCACATATTCCTTTAGGTTCCTTCATCCCTTTTGGCTCCATTTTCACCCCGGATGTTAAAGCAACATTTGTTTCTTATGTTAGTATTCTCTTGGATTTGTTGAGTAGTGTGTATGTATGTGCATGTGCTTGTGCATGCATGTGTGGAGAAAGTCAGAAAGAGAGAAAGACATTAGAACACAGTTCCTCTTCTCAGTACTTCTGCACAATAGAAAAGCACAGCATTTACCTGCAGGCTGTATATCTGTCTAGTTTCTATAAAGCTAACCAGATTTGGGCTCTTGTCTCAGGATTTCCCTGGGAACAATCTTGAAATATAAACAGTAAAAGACTTCCTGGGGTGAGGTAGTTGCCTCACATCCACACCAGCAGGAAAACGGGCTCAGTGTAAATCAAGTCTCATCTCAGTAATTACCCCGCTGGGCATTTCTGTTGGGCTGGGTCTCAATACCCTTCCATGATAGCTGTCATCTCCATTCTGGGCTCAAATGATCCACTCTGCAGTTAAGTTCATTCTGGAACCCTGTTGGGAGCACAGGAGGAGGGAGGGTCCTGAGGAAATGTTTGCTGCTCTGTGTTCCACGTCCTCCAAACCTGGGGTTTCTGGACTTAGTCATGCTCAGGATGAAGAGAGTATCTGATCAATGTTCAATAGTCCAGGGAACATCAGAAAAGAGCTTCTGAGCATAGGTTCCCAGGATATTCTTTATCTTTTTGGGGGTTTAACTGCCAATATGAATCTGTGATCTTGTTCACCATGTGACTGGCCAAGTATTTAAACTGCCTAGAAACAAGTATCTCAAGCCAACATCCCCTAAAACATTTCCAACTTCATGAAGTGAAATTTTATAATTACACATGAGTGAAGCAGAAGTAGGTCATTTTTTAAATATTTCAAATATTTATTTTTTAAACTTTGATAGAATTTATTATACAATTTGTTACTATTTATTATCATATAGTTATATACTCACTGTTTACTTAAATTTGTCCAAATTTATCCAAATTTTACCCTTTCATTGGTTTTTCATTTCTTTCTATATGTGCAAATTATCTAATCACCTGATCTTTTTTTTTTTTTGAGACGACAAGAGCTCATGCAAGGAGGGCTAATATCTTGGTCACAGTCTTCAGTGACTCAATAGATGAAGAAGAAGATGTTAACTCCTGACTCCTAGCTCCCAGCTGAGAGCTGATTCCAGCAGACAGCCCTACTATCCAACCTGATCCAACACTATAAAGCTGTTGGTTGAACATTCCAAAAGCCATCATGAGCCACAAGGCCCAGGGTCAACTTCTCAGATCCCTCAGCCATGAAAACACTGGCCTTTCACATTTTTCAGGGTTGGAGAGAGATTTCTCATCCTAATATAATGCAAATCTGACTAGGGAATGCTAGTGCATCACATGAGTTTGACATCACGTGGAAACAAGCAAACAAATAAACAAACTGAGGAACAAGGGGTGGTCAAGAAATCATAGGATTCTCCATCCTCTGAAGATCCTTGAGAGTGTGATAGGGAATGGACCACTTTGTCTACCAATTCCAAAAATTTAACAGCACTAGAAGGTGACATTTATGAAATATATATTATATGCCAGGTATTATTCTACATACTTCTGCATTTTCCTATTGAATCCTTATAAAACTAAAGTAGAGTGGTAAGGATCAAATGAACTAATGCACATAAAAGTGCTTAGAAATGGTGAAGTGCTATAAAGCCTCAAAGATTCAATGCATACTATTATTTTATTAAATGACCCCTGAAATTCCTTTTAGCCTAAGACTTACGTAGTGAAATAATAGACGCCTAAGAGATATGTGATATAGCCTTCTCTTATACCACAAAGCATCACCCAGGGAAGTGATGTCAGCTTGTTAGAAAGGGATAGAAATGCTGCACAACCTGCTCGGGGAGCCACAATCATGTAGAAGCATGAGGGCACTGAGGCCAAATTTCTTGGCCATTGACCAAAACACACATGTTGTCAACACCTAGACCAGGTGGAAAAGAAACTCGGGTGTTTATCATCTTCTGCATCTTGGTTAATGGCTCTGATAAGGGATATAGAACATCCAGGGATGGGCCTTTACTGGACTCAGTTTTCCTCAACAGAATGGGGGTAATATTTTTCATCTTTATACTAATGTATTAAATGAGCCGATGACTTTGAAAACATCTCTCAAAGTGCTGACATACAGGAAGCAATAAAAATAATAATTAAACACCCACTTTTTCAGCCTGATTGGGAAATGAAGACTAAGAAATGGTAGGGCTCACTCAGGGTGACACATTTTATAAAATGGGTGGTAGTTGAAAGGAAGTGAGTATACAGGCATTGGAGCTCATGGAATACAAATGCCCTGTGGGCAAGAGCCTTATTCCTTATTATTCTCAAAATGCCACCCACCTTGTCATTGAATCACTCCCTCCTTGTTGGTAATTTTTTTTTTCTGGAGTGTGGAGGCATATGAAGGTGTTTGTGTTGGGATACTGTGGAGTTGTTTTTAATCTTATTAAGGTGTAGTAAACTAGAGAGCCAGAACAAAAGCTGAGGGCATTAGATCAGTTATCAGAGGTGTACATCCCAGGTAAATAGCTTGGGGGATATATGGCTACACTGTTGAAACAGGGGCTTGGAATCTGGTAGACACATGTGCTTGTGGGCAAATTTTTGAACTGCTCTGAACTCTGAGCTTCAAGAATTAGATATGGGGAGTTCCCGTCGTGGCGCAGTGGTTAACGAATCCGACTAGGAACCATGAGGTCGCGGGTTCGGTCCCTGCCCTTGCTCAGTGGGTTAACGATCCGGCGTTGCCGTGAGCTGTGGTGTAGGTTGCAGACGCGGCTCGGATCCCACGTTGCTGTGGCTCTGGCGTAGGCCAGTGGCTACAGCTCCGATTAGACCCCTAGCCTGGGAACCTCCATATGCCGCGGAAGCGGCCCAAGAGATAGCAACAACAACAACAACAAAAAAGACAAAAAAAAAAAATAAAAATAAAAAAAAATAAAAAAGAATTAGATATGGCTATTCATGTAAAGCATGTGGCCACTGCATAATAGATATTCCATTGTTTGTATTTTTAAGGCTCTTTTATATACATCATCCTAAATTATTTCATTTTACAATGAGGTAAACAGGATAGGCACCAGAGACAGAGATTTCTAATACTTACAGCTCTGTGTTCCAGTTCTGATTCTGACAACAACCCAATCAAGCAGCTGTTAGTCTGTCCTTTGCTCTCTAATGGAATTAGACTAAATCATCTTCAAGTGATGCAGTTTAAAGACTGACTGAATAACCACATGTGTTCCAGAAGTGGGATATGAGCACTGTCCATATTTGGAAGTTGAGGATGTGAGGGTGGAAGGAGTGGAGGGGTAAAGGTGGAACCACGTGGCAGCCATTCAGTCATACTTTCATCTCCAGCACTTGGTTCTCAGAATTATGGAGGCGGATCCCCAGATGAAGGAATTTTTGTCTCTTTCCCGTAGCCTGACTGCCCTTCACAGGTCTGTGGGAGTGCTGGAAGCAGCGAGATGAAGGGAATGAATGGATTGAGTTTTTATTGGCTACTCAGTTCATCACATCTAAGACCCCAGGTTGGTAATTCACAGGCTGGTTCTGGTCTGAGACCCCTGGAAGTCTCCTTAACTGTCTTACATAATTCACAACGCCCATGTACTGGGTGTGGGTGTGGAGAATGGCTGGAAGGCAGCATCCTTCCAGACATTATTTAAGACAGTTTTCCCCATTTAAACTTAGTGGAAGAGGACTCTGATCTACAGTGCCACTATATTCTAATGGCCTCTGTCTCAGCAATTTAACTGGATCAGTGTGAGTGGACAGGTTACACAGGGATGAGGGGTCACATCAGGAGAAGTATATGGGACAAGCTTGCCTATTGATCTGATTAAGTCTTCTCATTACACATGCTATCAGAAAAAAATGTTGCTTGTCTTGTCTCCCATGAGGTCAGTGGGAGAACTTGGAAGATTTAGCTGCAGGTAGCCATTGGTGATGGTAGCCAGACATAGCCATTGGTGATGGCAGGGGAGGAAAGTCAACGTGATCTTCTGAAAGCCCAACATCTTCCTTTTTAGAAGGGTGGTGATGGAAAGCTGATGCTGCCTTCCAGCCATTCTCCACACCCACACCCAATACATGGCCTTTGTGAATTATGCAACCGAAGATTCTTTTTCACTTCGTGTACTCAACGTGTATATTCTGTGTGCCTGTTGTTTGCTTGTTTGTGTAAGATAGAGTGTTATACCTCAAATAAAATCCTTCCAGCAGCAAGGACCCTATCCTTCAGAATTATTCTCCAAACAGAAACAGCCCATCCTAAGGTTATCACTCAAAACATATTCTTTTTTGGTTGGAGGAAAGGGGAAGGGCTTGGACTGAGTGACAAATTCTTATTTCAGGGCCTTTGAAAATTCTTTATTCTCTGTCACAGAATGCTCTAAATTTTTTTCCTCTTAGAAATATCAACCTTTAGAGGTTATTTCTTAAACATCAGGCTTTGTTCCCTGGAAACATACTAGAAAATCTCTGTAGGAAAGACACATGTTAATGCTGATCTCTCAGTTACACTTGAATAGGGCTGAGTATGAGCTTTTATACAAGATTAATTTTGCCAAGGAAGGGATGAGGGCAGCTTGACGGGGTTGGCAGGGAAGGAAATAAGAGGAGGATGAGAGGGCTAGGAATAAAGCTCACTTTAAGAGGATAGGGGGGCAGAAAAGTCTTGGAGTTCCCGTGATTGTTCAGCAGTTAACAAACCCAACTAGCATCCATGAGGACTTGGGTTTGATCCCTGGACTTGCTTAGTGGGTTAAGGATCTGGCATTGTTGTGAGCTGTGGTATATATCACAGATGTGGCTCAGATCTGGCATTGCTGTGACTGTGGCATAGGCTGGCAGCTGCAGCTCCCATTCGACCCCTAGCCTGCGAAACTCCATATGCCATGGGTGCAGCCTTAAAAAGACCAAAGGAAAAAAAAAAAGACTTTCTTTTCCTGTAATTTTATGAAAAATCTGTCTTGATGTTGAGGATCTTGGAACACAGATGCATTGTTTCCTGTGCTTTCTCTTTAGCAAGTTATTGTTAAAATGTAAAACCATAATTCTTAGACATTATAAAATGAACACATATCAAGGATTTTATGTTGTAATAATTAATAAGGGAATCAGCAAGAAGTTACAACTGGTTTGAAGAAGGATTCAAAGAGCCACACAAATCCAGGCCATGCAGAATGTCAAAATCAAAAATAAATGAAGACCTTTCCTGAACTTGCCCAAACTTGAATGAAACACCCTATCAACAAAAGCCTTTAGTACCCACTTTACTAATTGTGGAGTTTGATATTATTTCCATCAGTACCACTTTCAGTTTTTGAAAATAATAATAATAAATCTGTTACAGTTAATTGAAGAGAATTTTTACAAACTGTGTCCCCTTGTGTTGACCTGTAAATTGCCATGTTGATTGCTGGAGAGGAGAAAGTCCTGCCTTGGAAATGATGATGTAGAGGCAGAGATATTTCTTCCTCTGCACCTATGTCCTGCATGATCTTAGGGAATCCACGTCGCAGTTTCCTGTTCCCCCCAAGTAGGGATGATACTAGCTTTGACTTATTGTTCCATAAGGCTTGGCAAGAAAACCAGAAGAGTGATTGTCAAGTGAATTTAAATGATCACCAGACCCAGCACCCCAACACAGAAGTTGTTTAATTAAGGCTTTGGCTAATACAGCAGAAATCCAAGTAAGGAAGCAGGAGATCTTCTATGGCCCTGCACAGCCTGATTGGTGGAAACCTCCTCAACTCACAAACACCCTTGTCATTTCTCCTGGCAGCCTTCCCCATGCTGTTTGTTTGCAGTGACTTGACACGCTGGCGCCTGGAGACAGGGCAGGGCGGGGACGGCTTTGGAATCTGCACAACTCATTGCTCGCCCCCACCCCCACAAACTCTGTCCTCAAGCTCTGTCTCTGGGGCCCTCGGATCAGATTGCTTGCTTCCAGGTGCCAGAGAGACACTTTTCTGTTTGCTCTCCCACCCAGACTGCCCTCAGCTTGTCCTTCCTCCAGGTGGGGGTGGCAAGTGACAGAGGCTGTTTTGAAAGGAATCTTTCTTCTTCCTCCCCTCCCTTTCTTCCCCCTACCCCCTCAAACGGCAAGAACATTTTGGCTTCTTTCCATCACTTGGGGCTTGTGTTAGAGATTTGAGTCTGCCTTTGTTCCCTATAAGTAGCCCAGAAGTTAAGGTAGGGGTATAGTCTTTGGAGGTGAGGTGTTCTTAGGGGACAAGCAGGAATGTTCAGAGCTGATTGCACGGGTGATAGTGACACACTTTTGATCCCAGTCCATGAAGCCTGCAGTCCTAGACCATGTGGTCTTGTCACTGCCTTGTTTGCTACTCACTGCTCTCCCACCACCAAGCATAAAATACTATCCAATTTGAGTATTTTTCATGTTCTAAACAGCTGGCAAAAATTCCTTGTCCTATTGTTAACCTCTCTGGTCTATGACTCTTTCCTGAGAATATTTACTTTTTGAAGAGGACACCTATGGGTCTTCAAGGTGGCAGAACTGCTACATTCTTGAGGATATTTTATGTTGCAACCTAGCTCAAGCTAATTTATGTAAAAACAGGAGGTAATGCTTCACACAGCTGAGAAGTCCAGAGGTATAGGATAATAGAGAGGGTCAAAAGTTGGTCACCAAGATGCAGGCTTCCTGCTGCTTTGGTTGTCATATTTAGAAAATAAAAATACAGGACACCTGGTTAAATTTGATTTCAGAGGCATAAAATACATTTTTTTCAATATATGTATGTCCCATATTGTTTCCTATATTTTATCCTATGTCAGCTTTCTCATCCTTCTCACGTTGGAATTACTCTCTGTCAGGCTCTAGCTATGGGGTGACAGAATGACTGTTGGAAGCCCTAGACTCACATATCAGAGTCTAAGAACCATGGAAGAAGAGTCCCTTGGTCTAGAAAGAGTCCTAGAGCTGCAACTCATTGACTTGGCTTGGGCCTTGTGGTCATCTGGGAAGTAAACACTCTGTCCAAGGGGATGAAAAGCTGGTTAGACCTGGCATATGTTGCTACCTCTACAACTGGATGTGGAGTTAACTCACTCTGAACCACTTACGTGAAGAGTGGGTAGGAGTGTTCCCAAAGGCAAACTGGATTGGATTCGGAAGATGTAGTATATATACACAATGGAATACTACTCAGTCATAAAAAAGAATGACATAATGCTATTTGCAGCAACATGGATGGAACTAGAGAATCTCATACTGAGTGAAATGAGCCAGAAAGACAAAGACAAATACCGTATGATATCACTTATAACTGGAACCTAATATCCAGCACAAATGAACATCTCAGAAAAGAAAATCATGGACTTGGAGAAAAGACTTGTGGCTGCCTGATGGGAGGGGGATGGAGGGGGAGGGATCGGGAGCTTGGGCTTATCATACACAACTTAGAATAGATTTACAAGGAGATCCTGCTGAATAGCATTGAGAACTTTGTCTAGATACTCGTGTTGCAACAGAACAAAGGGTGGGGAAAAAATATAATTGTAATGTATACATGTAAGGACAACTTGATCCCCTTGCTGTACAGTGGGAAAATAAAAAAAAAATGCCAAAGGCAAACTAGAGTGCTGTTTCTAGAAGAAAGATGAATATTAGCCAGACACCAACTCCAAGGTCTAGAAGTAGGCATTCTCTAAAGCAAGGCTCTCTGGAACTCCTCACATCACACAGTGGCTTTTTAGCATGAACCATGGTTTTTCTCCTAAAGGATGAGTTTGAAGAATGGATAGCAACCTAAGTAATCCTTGAATCAACAGCAATAACAGTACACAAACATTTATTATTTTATTTAGTAACTTCTCTGTGTGGTCTGTGGCACCTAGAATGAGTCCTACATAAAGATAGCAAGGAAGATATTGCTGACATCCATGAATTTACATTCTAGTAAGAGATAGCACATTATACCTTATTCTAAAGTCTCATAATACTTCATTTGTTTCTACATGCAAGTCATTATAAGCACAAAAAGAAAAGATGAGTTAATTCCAGATAAGGCAGATGGAGAAGATGCATTTAAGCTGGATTTTAAAGAATAGGTAGAGTTCAGGCTGGCAGATGGAGAACAGAAGGAGAAAAATTCCAAATGGAGGAACTAGAAGAAGCAAACCTTTCAACTTCAGGTTGCTTCTACCTGCATTGGATGGCATTGCCTTTCAGGGAGATGGATCTGATGTGAGCCCTCGACATCATTCAAGGCAAGATAGACATTAAGGGGTCTAAGAAAATGAATAATTGGATACTCTAAGTGGCCTAATAGTTGGGTACTACTTTGAATACTTGTTTACAGTTCATTTAAAGAGAAGATGAGTGATATGAGGATGGGGGGAGAGTTGAAGAAGAGGGACTCCAGGTGGGGACTTTCAATCCTTTTTATATTGTCTGTAGTAATTCCTCTCTGGCCCCAAACTTGCATACTCCACTCAAAAAAAGAAAAAAAAAAAAAGAAAAAAGAAAGACCTGCCATTAAGTGGACTTGCCTTCGTTACTTAGCAAGTGTCTCAGGTTTCTTAAGCCTAACACTTGGAGGAAGGAGGGTCTCACTTCCTTGGCCCTAGAGGAATATACCTTCTAAGCAATAAGTACTCTTCCTGAGTAAGTGCTGATAAATTCTTTTTTTCTCACGCTGCCAAGATATTTGACTTCACTGATTTTATTTAGCATAATGACCTGCCTCTTCCTCCAAATTTGACACTACCTCAAAGGTTGAGGATTCGAAGTGTTTTTCCCTTCAGTCCCTGGCTGCCTGAGCACATTGTTCAGAGGAGATCTGAGAGTGTGTCACCGGCCCACCTAGGCAAAGACCCTTGCAGTGTGAGGTTTTTCTCCTGGAATGGCCATCAAAGATTGCAGTAGGGGATGAGGGGATGAGCAGTGCTCAGGGTCTGAAATTCCAGACACTCTATTTAACTTATCCTGAATGACCCTGGCAATCAGAAGAGTAGTTGGTAGTTCATGGTTAACCTGATGGCCCTCTCCTGAGGATGGCCATCTTCAAGGATGGACAGTTGTTTGTTGTTAGGACAGGTATCCAGTATTTGAGCTCACAGCTCTTTCTACTCACAGGCTTCACTAATTTCCTGCCCAAAAGTCTCCTTCACTCAAGCCTTCTATTGACACTGGCTTGATCAGGACTCTGTGATATGAAAAATCCAAAATTAAATTTTGCTTGAGAAAATATTATTTAAGGTTTGTGTCTGGGATATATAGATATAGATACATAGATATACACACATACATACACATACATATACATATACATGCATATATGTATGTATAAGCCAGTCTGTATACACACACACACACATATACATACACATGCATATATGTATGTAAAAACAGATCTCTCTGGGTTACAGTGAAGATCCCCTAATGAAATGATCTGGAATATGTGGTTCTAGAAAATATGGTAGTAGACATAAAAACTATCTAGAAAAATAATCAGTTTGACTCATGGGAGAGCCAAGTTATCCTTCTGAATCAATGACTGAAAATTGAATTAAACTGGACAAGAAAAAAACAACATAATGGAATAATAGCTCTGAATGATGTCGTTTAACACTCCTGCTCTCAGGAGAAATGGTACTTACCCTCTGGCTGGACAGCTGGGTTATGTTCTTTGTGGACAGACTCAAGGTCCCTCTGCCCCCTAGTCCTATCTTCCTGTGGCATGTACAGTGTTTATTTGTCCCCCTACACTTCACCTCATGCCAACATTACTCCTTTTATCCTGGGATCTCCTTTCACAGTGAATTTGTCCTGTGTGTCTCTCAGACTTCAGGAGCCAAAAAAAATTGCAGAGTATAAATTTTTCTTTTATTCATTCTCATGCTCTTCATCTCTTTTGAAAGGTACTTTTTTCTTGATGTTTCTCCTGGAGGAAATTTAAATGCATATTGTTAAGTGAAAGAAACCAGTCTGTATAATTGCAACTATACGGCATTCCAGCAAAGGCAAAACTCTAGAGACAGTAAAAAGATCTGTGGGTTGGGAGTAGGGAAGAGGAGAGGGATGAATAAGTGGAGACCAGGGAATTCTTAGGTCAGCGAAAATATTCTGTATGCTATCATTGGTGGAAACATGACAATGCACATTTGTCAAAACCCGGAGAGCTGTACAACACAGAGCGAACCCCAGTGTAAACTAAGGAAATTAGTTAATAATAATGTATTAATACTGTCAAATGTATCACGTGCACATAAAAGTGTTAAAAACTGAAACCTGTGTGGAAAGGAGGAGTATAAGGGGACTCTGTACTTTCTGTTCCATTTTTAAAAAACAAACTTAAAACTTTTCTGAAAAATAAAGTTTATTAATCAGAAAGGGAAGATTCCTTTTACCCCAAGCATAGTGCCTTATGTCTGCTATCTGAGTCTCCCTTCGGAAATGTTTAAGTTGAAAATGACTTAGATGCCCTGAGGGTCAAATTTAAGCCACCAAAATTTCTGCATCCTCAGCATTTCAAATTATTCCATTTAAAAAGCACACATTTATTATTTCCGTTCTAATCATAAATAATTGGCACATGTTCACTCAAACCAAGCAGTATCAGGCAGACTTCAAGGTAACAGGATGTTCTCATTCCCTCCAATTTTATCCTTTCAGATCATAACCTCTCAGTCCTTCTCCGCCCTATGCCTTCTCTCTGACCTAAATACTGTCTGTAAAAAATTTATGCAAGGAGCCAGTATGCAGGGATCTTATATGTAAATCTACAAAGGTCCCTTTCTCTTGGCTTGGTTGGAAAGAACTTCATTGCATCCTTCACCGACCCGTCTTGACCATCCTTCAGTGCTTCATAAAGGCTGACCTGGGAATACACAGTTTGACTCAAGAGTGTGGTTCATTATCTTAAAAACTCTGGTCACACATATCTGAGATGATCCCTGAAGACTCTCCAGATATTTATTTAATGAGAGCGGCAAACCCAAACAGAGAGCTGTGTGGTTACAAAAAGAATTTTAAACAAAGTCCCTGAGTAGTGTTCGACCCTTCTCTTCTATAAACAGGCTCTCTCTGTCATCAGGCTGGCTAGTCCACAGGGGCCAAAGTTATCTGTCTGGAAACACTGAAATCATGGTGGTACTGCACTTCCTCAGGGCAGAGAAATTAGTGCCAGACCTTGGAGAAGGAGACTTACAGGCAGATCTTTTAGCAGGGCCGTCTTAGAAGCCAGAATAGAATACTGTCATGTTCCTACTTTCAGCCCCAAATAGGGAAGGAAGGCTCTGTGTCTTCCTAGAGTATGTCAGACACTGTATGAAACACTTCATACAAGCAAGTCCATCTGACACTTGGAAATGGGTATGAGGATGCCTCAGTTTAGCAATAAGGAGGAAGATGGGTGGAAGAGAAAGCAACACATCCATGGTGAAGTGGCAAGATCATTCCCTAGCTTGGTACTTTCCAAAGAGAATATAACACAAGTCACAAAAGTGAGCCAGATAAGTGATTTTAAAATTTGAAGTAGACATATATATTTTTTTAATTTTCCCACTGTACAGCAAGGGGGTCAGGTTATCCTTACATGTATACATTACAATTACAGTTTTTCCCCCACCCTTTCTTCTGTTGCAACATGAGTATCTAGACATAGTTCTCGATGCTATTCAGCAGGATCTCCTTGTAAATCTATTCTAGGTTGTGTCTGATAAGCCCAAGCTCCTGATCCCTCCCACTCCATTTTTTAAAGAGTGAAATAATCTGGTGAAATATTTTATTTAACCCACTACATCTGAAATATCTTTCCAACACATAATTAATATAAAAACACTGTGGTATATGGGATGATTGGCCAAAGGGGACCTGCTATATAGCACAGGGGACTCTATCCAATATTCTATTATGATCTATATGGGAAAAGAATCTCAAAAGGAGTGGATGTGTGTTTATGTACAACTAAATCACTTTGTTGTACAGCAAAAAGGATCACAACATTATAAATCAACTATACATCAATAAAACTTTAAAATAAATAAATAAATAACGTGACAACTTGGTGGGGGGGAACCCTATAGAGATATCTCCCCCTTTCTGTTGTATAAAGGTTTCAGAATCTGGTGTGTATTTTATGCTTATAGCACATCTCTATTCATAACAGTCACATTTCAAGTTATACGTGGATCATAGCTTCTGTAACAGATAGTTCATTCTAGATCTTTTGCTTTTATTCTTGGGTTCAGTGGCACCACCCAAAATCTGTTGGGTGGAGAACACAGCCATATGTGGTGGAGAACACAGCCATATGTGGTGTCACAGCCAGCAGAGGCAAGAATGGGAGAGTTGCTGAATGCTACTAGATAATTCACTGGTCCTCACAGCCTCACACTATTTATAGGAGATAATTTATTGTTCTTCCAAAGTGATATGCCTGCTTCTTTGTCATAATGAGTATTTTGTAGCCAGTTCTGTGTTTGTTTTGCATTGCTATCAGGAGACTCAGGGCCAAATTAGACTTAAACTATGGATAGATGAGTGATTTAATGGGGGAATATGATAACATATTTTGTTAAATGTTCTGGACTACATGGATATGTATAATCTGCTCAAGGTAAAGTTTTCTTTCTGGAAATGGACTGTATCTATTTCTCTTCCTAGAAAAATGTGTTGTATATAATTTAATATGGTGAACAGCTCTGGGAAATCTGCTAAATTATGAGACATAGCAGGATAATTTAAAAAATTTAATTTATTTTTGAGGTTTTCAATAGTAAAGCCTTGAAAACTCTTAAACTGTGCTTCAGAATTAAGTAAACCGTCGAATACTATTCTCTCTTTCCTTTGGTGAACTATAAGGAAATATAGAAAAGAGAGAGTAATATTTTTCCAAATGAAATCGAATCAAGAAAAAGATTTTCTCCCTCTATAGAAATGATACAAAAATATAGATCTTTTCCTGCTTCTTCTCAACTTCTATTATTTTTACAGAAATGTCTGATGCTATTCAGTCTGTTTCATTATGTCTTAGAAGATGGCTCCAGAGATGGTGCTGTCGTGTTGCTGCTTCTCTAAAAGACATTTGCAAATAATGGCAGAAGACAAGATGGATCTGGAAGGAAACTTTCAGGTGTTTGGGATTACCCAATGTAATCCTTTCATCTTACAGGTGAGGAACCCATCATCCAAGCCTCTATTAGGATAGTAGCATTTGCAATGTTGTCATCTATCAGACATTGCAAAGAGCAGATGGACACTTCAGGTGGAATGGAAAGCTGTCTCAGAGATATGGGAACTTGTGGGATATATCTTTTTATCCTGACTCCAAACTTGATCACTGAGCTCATTTCCTTTTAATTTCTTATTGGTATCACCCCGTCAACTCAAGCCCAAGTCATAATGACTTAAAAAAAATTTATTTGTCTAAAGTGTGTTATGATATTGATTCATCTTGTCTTTGATGATTTGGGCAACCATATAGAATATATATATTTAGAACTTATTTTTCATATATTGAAAAAATATATAGTATAGAGAGAGAGAGAAAGAGAGAGGACGGAGGAGGAGAAGAAGGAGGAAAAGGAGGAAAAGGAAGAGGAGGAGAAGGGGGGAGGGAGAAGAGGAGAGGGAGACAGTGAGGTTAAACACTGAGATAGTGACAAAAATAGCAGCATATCTTTTTTTTTTAATTCCTCAAGTATGCACTAAGCACCCACCAAGGTCATGCTGTGGACACAGATAAATAAGACCAGCTCATGTTCCTTGCTTTTAAGTATACATGGAACACTTATTTTCCCCCATTCTATTGCCAAGTCTTTTCCTCTTAGTCTCCTCCACCTTAGTAAAATATACCATTCTATAATCAGGTACTTTAGCTAAAATTAAGGAGTCATCCTTGACTCCAAACTCTCCCTCAGCACCATTCCAGACTCTCATCTAGTCATCATTCTTGTGTTTCTATCTCCAAAATACCACTCACTTCTCTCTTTTTCTCTCCACCTGCACTGCCTTCAAACTGAGTGGATGCCATTACCTCTATCTGAACCCCTGGAATACTCTGGTTCTATTCTTCCCTCCTCTATGATCCATTCTTCACAAAGCAGCCAACATGAAACCTTAAAAACCAAATCACGTTATGTTACCTCCTTGTTTAAAGCCCTTCAGTGCAGCTTGAAGTAAATGCAAACACTTTAAGGTGGCTTATACACTTTAGCCCCTTCCCACTCCAGCAGCTTCATCTCAATCTACTCCCTGCTTTGCTAGCAAAACTCAAGTCACACTGAGTGTCTTGCATCCTGTTTATTTCACTGTCTGTAATTAACCTTCTATATAAACGGTGTGATGCATATGTGAACTGACCTTGTGTTTTAGTTTCCGTCTACATTATAGGGGGTAGTTAGGCAATATTTAAATCACCCTAATAAAAATTCCACACTCTATAAATGGCCTTAGCATGTGATTTCAATATCAGTTTCCAAATCCGCATTAGAGGATATTTTAATTAGTATAAGCAATGCTACAAATAACTTTTCAGTGGTGGAATGAGTGGTGTTCAAGATCAGCTGGAAGGTTGTATAGCACCTCCACATTTGCATCAAGTATAAGAACGTGGCAGGCCCAGTAACCAGCACTTTCTAAATGACCTCCTTGTCCTAGAATTCCATTTGGCCTGTGTACTTCCACTTAGTGGAGGGCGCTGGCAGCAAATTCCTGCTGTCAGAATATTGTTGCTTCTACCTAAGGGTTCCTATTTCAGACAAGAGATTTGTGGGGTGCACGGAAGGACCAAGCAGATTGTATGACTATGTTTTAGTGTGCTCAATAATAAATGTTTGGGCATCTCATGAAATTTGGTTTGAGGCTTGCTTCTGTTGCAACATGCCATCTGGCACATGGTTGTAGAAGAGGTGCCATATGGCCAACCCCCTACTCTGACTGTCTAGAGAATATTATAGCTGTGAACAGATTGGCCAGGTGAGGCCCCACCACACACAAAGAGGAGTGCTCTTTAACCCTTCAGAAACTTCCACTGCTGTTCCCTTTGCTGGGAATGCTCTCCATCCTTGGTACTCATCTTCTGGGTTAACATGTTTCAACTTAAATTTTGGTTTATCCACGTGGCCTACTTGACTGCTCTTTCTAAGTTGGTGTCAGCCACTTGCCTGATTGCTTTCATCCGACCCATTCCCATTCTTTTTCCTGTTGCACCCTGAACCACAGGGAATTGGCTCTGTCCATATTTGGCCAAGAGGAGGAATTAGTAGAATACTGGGGTGTGGAAGAAAGTGAGGAGCCATGGTACTTTTATCTTTTGTGCTCGATCTTGTTTGGTATCTCCAGTAGATAAGCCCTCACTTCAAATTCTTTTTTTTTTTTTTGTCTTTTTTTTTTTGCCATTTCTTGGGCCGCTTGGAGGTTCCCAGGCTAGGGGTCGAATCAGAGCTGTAGCTGCTGGCCTATACCAGAGCCATAGCAACACAGGATCTGAGCTGCATCTTTGACCTACACCACAGCTCACGGCAACGCCAGATCTTTAACCCGCTGATCAAGGCCAGGGATCGAACTGGCAACCTCATGGTTCCTAGTCGGATTCGTTAACCACTGAGCCATGACAAGAACTCCCTCACTTCAAATTCTGACTCCCATGGGACAGCACCCATTCTATGATTCTAGTTTCCAGGTAGACCCAGCTCTGGGCTCTGGTAGTACCACCACTCTCCTTTGCCTCTCTAGCCCTGGGGGTGGCTGTGAAGTTTCTATGTTGCTGCTATCTGATGGCTTTCCTCATCCTCTCTTCTTTTCATCATGTGTGCAAGAACTCTTAATATTAAATGCCTATTGTTTATAGTACCTGGATGACTTCTGTTTCCTGATTAGACCCTGTTCTGATACACACTATATGGTAGATTATATCACCTTGCTTTGTCTTTCCCCATAGTTCCTTTCATAAGTTATCATTATTTACTTGTTTATTTGCTTAATAGCATCCTGTCTATTTCCCACATCAAACTATGATCTTCAAGAAAAGGCCTACGACCTATATTTGGCCACCATCAGAGCCTCAGTATCTTCAGAGTCCCAGGTGATCAATAATACTTTATTAAAAGAAATATGAGAAAAAGTATATGTGTGTGTATACACACACACACACACACACACACACACATATATAGCTGGGTCACTATGCTGTACGGCAGAAATTGACACAGCACTGTAAGTCAACTCTAATTAAAAAAATAAAAAAATAAACCAAGTGCTTAGGTTTTTAAACCTTGGATACATGAACCACTCAGAAACACTTGGATGAGCTTCAGGAGATAAATAAACCTTTTGAAATTCAATACAAATATTTGCATGAACTTGTGTATGTGTATTTTTCCCCCCATGGGCAAAAGTCCATAACTTTCTTTAGTGTTTCAGCATTCTAAGACCTGAAAGTTAAGGAACAGTGTACCTAGTGGGAGAGATATACACATGTAAATTATTAGGGTTTTATAATATTGATATTAATAAAAGTATATGGGAGCACAGAGAAAGAATAAGTCTTTCCAACTGTTTAAACCAAAAACCGAGAAGTTATCCTTGACAGCTCATTTTCTCATATTTTTTTCACATCCAAATCCATCAGAAATTATATCAGTTGGCTCTGCTTTCAAAACACATCCAGAATTCAATCTCTATCATCATGAACCTAGTCTGAGCCACCATTATCTTTTCTGGATGAATGGAAAAAGGCTATTGCCCTGCCGCTTCAGCTATTCCCCTTAAATAGTCCGTTTTCAACAGAGCGGCTCAAAGTCTGACAAGAGTCAGATTGTGTCACTTATGTGCTAAAAACTCTCCAGTGGTTCCCATCTCACCCAGACTAGTGCTGAAGGCCTCCCTAAGTGCTCTGTAAGCCAGCTTCTTACTGTCTTTCGCTGTCCTCATTTCCTCCCCCTCTCTCCATGGACAAGTCAACATACCTTGTGGCTATTTCTTTTCCCACCACAGGACCTTTTCTTTGGCTCTTTCCTCTGCTGGAATGCTCTTCTCCCATACAGCTGCTTCTTTTTTCCTTCATCCCTTTCAGGTCTCTGCCCACACCATAACAAATGCCCCTACTCCCCCCTTCTCTATGCTGCTCATCCTTCTTTATTTTATCCATAGCATAGATCATCATCTGATATACTATTTAATTAATTAATTAATTTATTTATTATTTATCCCTTACACTAGAATATGAGCTCCATCAGGGCAAGGGTTTTTTTTTTTTTTTTTTTTTTTTTTTTAATTCAAGCCTTGAACAGTGCCTGGTATGTGGTAGATTCTCAATGTATGTTTGCTGAGGGAGTGTGACACTGGTGATATTTAGAGAAACTTAAAGGATGAGGAGGATTTGGAGGGGCAAAATGGATGGGTGATAGCAAGGGACAAAAGTAAGTGACAAGCATCTGTCAAGGTCTGTTGAGGCAAAGTCTTTTCCTTGTGAGTATGCTATAGTTTCAGAAATTTATATTCACCCATCAACCATTTCCTCTCCCCAGAAATCTCACCTAGATAAATTCATAGCTGAACAGAGATTCTACCTCACATACAGAATTGACTCTATTATTATTAGTAGTAGTAGTAATAGTAATTATTTGCTTAGTCCGTGGGTATAAGTGAAAGAATTCAACTCCCAGGCTAAGGGATTTAGAGTTTAGTTAGCTATTGATGTTTCAGGGTAAATTTTTGACATTTGACATACCTCATGAATAATACAACAGGTGATTGCATTGGGGGGCAGGAATTGATGGTAGAAGTAGAGCAAAGTTAGTGAGAGGGAGAAAGAGAGAAGGAGAGCGATGGAGAGAGAGAGATTGAGACTGAAGCACAACAAAAACTTACTGAAGAGTTTGAGGAGTTCCAGGTCATCCAATAACTCTTTTCCAGCCTCTCTCATCTGTCATCCTGAAATGCTGGGGAGATTGACTTCAAGGAACACAGTCAACTTTTGTTTTTGGAGACTGCAGGGTAAATATTACAGATCTGGAACTGTTGGCCCAAAACTTCAAAGCCTTGAATAAAGCTGCTGGATGATTTGGAAGCCACCTGGCAGGAAATTTAACTTTTGCAGTTTTTTTTCCCTTCCCATTCCTTAATTCCTACCTGCCTCCCCCTTCCTCCCCAGCACCAAATGAGCTATTTGGATGCCATAGATGCAGTTTAGACTTGGGTACCAGCCAAGGTCACGAGGCTCTGTGTATAAGAAGTGAATGCCAGCTGTATTTTAGGCAGAGTTTCCAAGGCCAGAGAGGCAGAGAGGGGGGGGGTGTGGGCTTCCTGACCCTGGATTTTCTTCTCTCTTTCACACACACACACACACACACACACACACACACACACACACACACACAATCCCTTTCTACTTCTAATTTCCTGCTTCCAGAAAGAATGATGTGACAACTTTCTGTCCCTATGGACACACTAACTCTACATGAAAGGGCAATAATAGACAATAGTCAGTAAGGAATCAAAGAAACAAAAATAATAGCTAGACCAGAGGAGTCTCCAAAAGTTAACAAGCGCTTTTGAAATCTAAATCCACACTCTGGAGGAGGGCAGTAAGTATAATAAATTGTGAGAACCCAATTCAAACAAATATGTAATTATAATTTTTAGGAATTATATAAACATGGTTCTAATTCATAAGTTGGCTAATTACTGTCACTGGTTCCAATGTTAAAATTAAGTTCAAGGCTTTCTTCTGTATTACATGTAACAATAAATGGTATTTACCTATCTCTATTTATATAATGGCTGAGTGTTTGCATTCTGTGTCAGGTATATTCTACATGCATTATCCTTAGTGTGGCCTACAATTCAATCTTAATTTCTGCCTTCTAAATTCTTAAAATTAGTTCTATCCACTATAGTGCTTAATATTATAACATGGTACTCCAAAACATGATGCCCATAAAAATCTGCCTAATATGAAAAACTAAAATAAAAGTGAAGAATAGCTTAAGATATGCATCCTAATTAATTTAATGGAGCACCTCCTTGTGTATCATTGTGAAGATCTCATTTCACCTAGGGTGCCTGGTCTGTATATTTTAGCCTCTTTAAAAACCTAAAACATATTTAAGTAGTGATTTATAAATGTGAATTATTCAATCACCAAGTAGTTTTTTTAAGGATCTTTTCTCTTTTTTAAAAAAAATATTATAGTTGATTTACAATGTTCTGCCAAATTCTGCTGTACAGCAGAGTAACCCAGTCTTACATATATACACTTTCTTTTTCTCACATTACCCTCCATTACGTTCCATCACAAGTGAATCACCAAGTAATTTTTGACCATCTGCTATGAACGAGGAATGATGTCAGGGACATTTGACATCTGAAGATACAGAGTGAAATGAATGAAGTCTTTGCCTCCAGAAATTCAGATTGTTAAAAGGTTCCAGCCAGCAGTCTGAGGTGATGGATGCTGTGATACAGGTAGTTGACTCAGGATATGGTGGGAACCTCCAGGAAGCGTACCTGACCTCCAAGATGTTCTCTGGGGAAGGAATCCTGGAGGATGTGATGAGGTTTTTAAGGATTAGCAGGACCTAGCCGGGTAGAGGGGATGGAGTGGACTAGCCAAGAAAGAGAATACAGAGAGTGGTTTGCAGTCTCCCCAGGAAGACTTATATCACTAAGATTCTGTGCTTAGAGTGTCCAGAGCTTAGAGTTTCCAGTAGCAAGATAATCGGTAAAAACAAAACTAAACAAGATCTTAAAACATTGAAAAAACAAAGCCTAAACCTAATACATTGTAAGCTAAAGGGGTAGGGGTTACTGGGATCAAGACTGCATTTCAGAAGGAACTTCTCTTTTAACCCCAAATCATCATCATCCCAAGAACTGGGTCCAGTTTGATCAGTTAACATTCAGAGCTCCTGAAGAAATGACTTATTAAATTAAATTCTGTAGTGTAATAAACACTAATTTAAAAAAAAATACCCAGGGCAAATAGAATTTGTTGGGTGCAACACATCTTAATTTTCAGAGTTACAACCAACATTGTCACCACCAGATGTTGATTGACTCATTAGGGTTGGTGAACTTTTAAGGATTGGCAGGTTTTTAAAGTCTTTGGTAATGTAATGCTAAGAGATAGTGGTTTTCAGGGACTCTAAGACAAGCTCTAGAGTGGAGGATCATCTTTGGCTCTTCTCCTTAGAGAAGATAACAGATGGAAGAAGAAGAGGAAGAAACCTTTCCAGTGTGACCTCAGCAAGAAGCCATGTGTCCTGGTTGGGATTGGAAATCCTGCTTTGGATCCAGCTTGGAGGCTTGGCTTGGGGCTAAGGGGAGGTCTCTGGAGCTGAAGGTAGAAGCCCAGGTCCTCTATTTACTAGTCAAGAGTCCTACTCTGTGCCTCTATCTCCCTATCTATAAAATAAGGACATTTAGTCCTCACTATTCCTACCACTCCTACCACTTGGGACTCTGTGAGAATTTAATATAAGTTACTGTGTGTCCAACACTTAGACCAATGCTTGCACCCAGTGAGCTTTCCATAAATGTTAGCTACTGTCATGCTGTGTTGCTCCCATTGTAAATTAAGTGGAACATCTAGCACAGTAATTAAATGAGGTAAGCATTCATTTCTATCTCTTTCAATAAAGAAAATAGAAAAAGGACAGAATGAACTTCTTTGCAGAACAGATACTGACTCACAGACTTTGAAAAACTTATGGTCTCCAAAGGAGACATTTTGGGGGGTGAGGGGATGTTCTGGGGTTGTGGGATGGAAATCCTATAAAATTGGATTGTGGTGATCATTGTACAACTATAAATGTAATGAATTCATTGAGTAATAAAAAAAAGAAACAACAACAAAAAAGAAAACAGATATACAGTGAGAGGTATGATGGAAAGAATATAGTCTAGGTGGTAGGGGGCTTGGCTGTGTGACATATTGATGACCCACTCAATTCTGAATCTGTAGCTCTCTAAGAAGAGATAGAAGTTTGTCCATAGTGTGTGTCTTCAGTTATTACTCTGGGGAGGTCCCTGCCTTGCCTGTGAGAGACACACAAATCAAAACTCTGCCCCCTGGAAAACTGCATCCTTGCCAAGGTTGGGAAATTGCTCTGTACCACCCTACTTCCCTCTGGCCTTAGATTTTCTTCTTCAGTCCAAATGTATTTTCTTTGTTTTCTAATTCTGACTGAGGCTAGAGGGGATTCTGTGTAATCCCCACGCTGGTTTCCTCTGATTTGAAACACACACATGTGCACACATGCATGCCCACACTTCATTCTCACCAGGAGGTGAAAAGTCCACTTTAGTAGATGCCAGGTTTAGGCTCCAAGGAGCCCTGAGATTTCTCCATCAGGACAATGGCTTAATTGTGCAAGCTTGTCTCAGTCCAGTGGCAGGCCAGCTGAAAGCTCATCTTGAACAACCACCTCAAACCTTAAACCCAAACACTACAGCTGCTCTCTTGGAACCAGGTCTGTTTTTCTAGAATATCTGGTTACGGTATTTTAAAAATGAGCAATCTTATTATCAATAGTGTTTCTGAGAGCCTAGTATTCTTTTAGAAAATTCTAGCTTTCCAGGGCTGGCAAGAGTGCAAAGTAGACATTCTCTTGATTGCTACCCTCTTCAGGTGTCACCCAGACAAATCCAACAGTTCAGCTTAGCAGAAATGAACACCAAGACCTGATAGCTCTTAAGGAGCTGGGGTCCTGGATGACAGAGGGAGGGAATGGTATCTCCTTCCCCAGAGAGCTTGAAGAATAGAAGAGACTTTTCTACTTGTGTTGAGTTAGCATCATAGTATTAGTGAGAACACTGAATTAGGACCTTGATTTTATTTCCCAGTTTTAGCCGGCACTCACTGTGTAATCATCAACAAAGTACTGAAATTTTCCAAGTTTCAGTTTCTTCACTTGCGAAGTAGTGATAATTATTGTGAGGATCAAATAAAATAATGCATGGGAAAATGTCTTGCAAAACCCTCGACATTTAAAAAGAATTACATATTCCTCCTAATATAATTCTTCTTTATGTCTATGCATGGGAATACTTAAAACTTTCTTATCCCCTTTTAACTATATTACAAACACTTGAGAGTTTTGAAGGACAAAAATTAGTTTGAAGTAAATTTAAAACACTGCTTTTGAGTTCCCTGCTGGCTCAGCAGGTTAAGGATCCTGTTGTCACTGATGTGGCTTGGGTTGCTGCTATAGCACAGGTTCTATACCTGGTCCCCAAATTTCACATGCTGCAGGTGCCGTCAAAAATAAAAAGACTGCTCTTGACACAATTTTGAGCACAAAATGGGATTAAAATAAATATATGAAAGAAAGATCAAATTATGTTTATCTTCTATTTAAGAAAGTAGAGGATTATGTACTAAAGTTTTAAACTTCCAACTATCTCTCTATCCCTATCTATCTATCTATCTATCTATCTATCTATCTATCTATCTAATCTATCTACCGTGCTTGTTTCTTTATACGCAAAGCACAAGGATTAGATTCCAAGGGTTTCATGTGTTTGAGGCAATTCAGTGGCTTTTGTAGAGATATGGAATCTTCACTAAAAGATACTTCAAGAGTTCTGCTCCCTCATGTCTGTGACTTTAGTCATATTACCTAATCTCTCTGAGCTTCAGATATGACATTGGTAAATTGAGTCAACATCTATTTTACCAGGTTATGGGGAGAATAGAATGAGATAGCATATGCACAATGTATGTTATCATTCCTGACACTTATTATGCTTTCAATACAATTCAATACCTTCTCCCAACATGATAAATGAAGGAGGAGGGGAAAGGAAGTGACATACATACAGAGGCATGACACTGGCACGACGAGCCCAAAGGTGGAAGGAAATGCCCTTGATGGTCCCTCTAAGAATTCAGGCAGCTCTTTGCTGAGATAACCTTAAGGGGTCAAAGAGGATGAAATCAGAGTTTTGAGATTGAATATATATGCCCATTCCAATGAGAAACTTATGGTCACTCAAGATTGACCTCTTGAGTTGGAGAGCCTGATTCAAGAGATTCCAATGGGTTTTTCCAAGGAAAAAATTGAGATTCTGACATCAGGTAGGTTAGGAATTGAGATAAGAAATGGGGAACATGACAAACATCTCTTTCTCCATCATCTTCCTAGGTGAGAGAATGGAGAACCAAGAACCAAGTCTTAGAGATTTAAATTTCATCACACAAGATGATGACTGCTAAGTTTGTATCATCTCCACCCTGGACATCTCTCCCAAACTTTAGGCTTATAAATTCAATTGTTTACCACATATTTATCCTCATATATCTATTCTATGTTTATATCTACACCCATATATTTATCTGGATCTGGATTTATATCTACACCCATATCTTTATCTGGATCTGGATATAAATCTAGTTCTATACCTAGATATCAACTTAAAAAGTACAAGTCTCAGTTTCTGGTCTTCCTCCCTCTCTTCTTGCATAACTTTCTCCTAATGTCTTTTGGATCTCATAATTGGTTCCACATGGTATTACATATTTTTAAAAATAAACATTAATATAGCAATATATTAAGGTCAAGGATGATGCTAAGTACTGAGAAAATAGAATAAAATAAAGGGTAGTCCCTGCCCTCAAAGGGCTTGCTAAGTAGTAGGAAAGAGTATTTTATCTTGGTATTATTCTCACACATCTCAATGTTGTAATGTATGCTATAGAACAAAAAGCCCACGGAGATGTCTTCACAGAGTGATACTGAGGAGATGGCATATTGAGCTGCTTCTTGAAGGATGATGAAGATATCTCTCTTTGGTGGATTTTGTAGTGTTATTGTTCTCAACTAGTTACCCTCGACCTATTTAAAAAATTGTATGTACCCTCCCCACAGATTAACTTTGGCCCTGTGACTTACATTTGCCACATGGAATGTAAGCAGAAATGTAGACTACATCTGAACAGAAACCTTAAAAGACATCACAGTTTCTGTTGCTCTTTTCCTTCTTTGCAAGAATAATATGTTCCAGGGAGGGGTTGCTCCTTCAGCCTGGACCTCAGAATGAAGAAGATCCATGGAAAAGAGGTGTGTCCAGCACAAAGGTCAGTGAGAAATAAGACTTTGTTGTAAGCCACCGAGATTTGGGGTAGTTTATTGCTGCGATGAGAATGACTAAATCCAACTAATGAATATATTGGTACCAGAACTGGAGTGCAACAGCAAACTAAAATGTGTGCCACTGGCTTCCAAGTTAAGATTACACAGCAAGGAAACTTCTTGGTGATTCGCTTATTCAGTGGAGAAACATTTGATAAAACTGTTGTTTGCAGTATCTTAGAAGGTAGCAATCCTGGTGGCTATATTATCTATATTATTCTACCATTCATATACCTTGGCTGAACTCCTGTGTCTGTTTCTCTTCTATTGAATTTTAGTTACATATGTGTTTGTATATAGACACACATGTATTACACTCTTAAACACACACACTATCAACTCCTTTTATGATGATAATAATAGAATTCATTTTGCTCCTTGAAAAGAAGAGGAAGCAGAGAGAACACAAGAACTCTTCAACACCTGAGTCTTTGGTACAATTGATGGAAATTAAGATGCTTGGTATGAGAAGAGTTTTTCCTAAAAATCTGTCAAGTGGTGGCATTTCAAGTTTGGGTTGGTGTGAGGTGAAACAGAAGTAGTGCTCGCCTGGAGATTAGCCAGAGCAGGAGACCATGAATATACAAAACCCGAGAAAACAACAGATGTTATACAGGGAGCTTTGGGCTTTGGGGTGTTTAAGTCAGGTTTTCCTAAATCTGATTGGCAGTAGCCCAGATGCAGTTAGCCAGGGTCCTACTTCTGAACTCTGCACTTCAGAGGGCCCCTTTCTGGCTCTTCTCCAGCACTGCCCCTCCCTGGGGAGTAAGCAGTTTGCACAATCAGGGATATGTACATCTGGAACCCATACTCTTCTGCATCCAGGGGGCCTGGAATTCCCTATCCTACTGGTCCTAAGCTAACTTTCTAGGCCTGCACAGGCCTCTTTCCCAGGTCCTTCTACAGTGTAGATCACCCGACCTCTGTGTATACGTCTAGGCCAAAGGAGTGACCAAGAAGCATGGTTTGCAAATTTGTAGATAGAAGTTGGGTGTTGGACACTTGGATGTTCGTACTCATAATGTGAGCCCCTCCTGGTGATGGATGAGCCAGGGGTGAAAATACAAAGGACTTAGGCCTCTGGTAGTTTTACTTTAGTCTCTAAAATCTGAGAAAAAGGCTTATCTCTGAAGGACGGGTGGCCCCAGCTGACATTTCATATAGTATAATTTGAGAGGCATCGCAAAATCAGCCTATCATACATGGTATGCTCTGGGTAAAACTGCCCTGAGAATAAACCACAAACCTCCTCCCTAACTTGGCATAGTAATGAGGCAGCAAGAAAAATTCAGCTATGATTTTAATTTTCAAAAGCTCATTATGCATTATGATCTTGCAAGAAAAATATTCCATATGCAGCCACCTGTAAAGTGAAATAGGCAAAAGTCTTGATTCTCACACAAGGCAATAATTTATCCATTTGGAATGCTAGCAATGCTCTCTGCTCAGAAAGTTTATAGAGCTTATATCCTGCCTGTTCTCCTTTAATAAAGAAATGTTAAATATTTTAAAATAAACTTTCTTTAATGAGCCAGAAATACATGTCCTCCAGGTCTTTTGCTTCTTTAAACATCCTGAGGGCTATAAAATCCCTTGGGTTGGACTGAGTGCCATGTCAGGGGTGTGCCTGACTCGCTTGGTTTAGTGGGGGATGTGTGGAGGGGGTGGCTGTTCTCTCTAGTTTGCAGGGCCACAGCTGGGGTATGGAGAAGATTCCAGGCATCACTGTATCTTTATTTGTGTGCATTGTCTGTCTATGTTTCTTCCTGATGCTTGGCTGAATAAACTAAATGATTTCTGGCTTCTGTGCTTATTTTTCTTTGCCTTGAGAGACTTAAACTCCCCACCATGTGTCCACCATTCATGCAGGACTCTTCAAGTACAAAGCAGTGTTTAACCTCCTGTTTCCACCATCCCTCCTCCCTTTGGTGGAATGCTCTCCTAGACTGAAGAGAAGAAAGGGCACTGAACTTGGAACCAGATGGCTGGATTGCAAGTCCAGAGCCCTTCATCTACTAACTGGGTAATGTTGAGCAAGTCAATCAAAAACACTCCTGTTAAAAAGAAGGCAGGCATTTACTTATTCCTTCAAAAATTATTTACCCAGGACACTATATGTTAGGTAGCATAAGAGGCACCAGAAAACAAAAATGAAAGCCCCAGTAAATGAGCAAGAGCAATTATTTCATGACTTTAGTGCTTAAATAGATCAGTAACATCCGCCTTGTCTCCCTCCCAGGCAAGTTGTGAGAGTCAAATATGCAGATGTTCTAACTATGCCCTATAGTCAGAAGCAATTAATTATTGGAGAATAGGAGAGTGCTGGAAAAAAAATGTTTATATTAGAGTTTTACACATAGTGAGTGCGCAATAATGATCTGAGTTGAGTGCATTTGCCTTTTCAGTATTTATAATGGCTGTTGCTTTTTCTTTTCTTTCCTTACTTTTTTTTGTAATCTCCTCACAACTTCCTTTCAAAATATGTGTGGGATCAAACTAAGGTTGACATGAATTTCAATAAACTATCTTCTGATAATTTGAAAATGGGATCCCTCTGGGGTATTGCAAAACTGGGCTGGACCTCAGTCTTGGAATAAGTGGATGATCTTTCAACATTTAGAGGAGAGAAAAGCAACAGGAGGTCTCCAGTCTAACAACAGAGATCATTGTATGCTGGTGGGGCCATCCGGTCAAAAGTTAAAAAAGGAATAATCTGAATACAAATCATAACATAGAAGAAGGAAATTTCCCATCCCTACAAACTCCCTGAGCCATTGATTGGAGTTACAGATACTGCTGTTCTCCCAGCAGAATTGTATTAAGACCATATGTAAAGATAAATGTTCTGGTTGGAGCAAGATAGGAAAACAGAGAGAAAAGAGCAAATCAGTGGGATGCCTCATGCACTGCTGTGTTTCCACCTACACTAAAGAATACTCAGAACCATAGGAGGTTTAAATCCTGCTCACCCTTTCACTTGCTCATTTATTCAGTAAATATTTATTGAGTGCCTGCTGTGGGCTGGGACATCAGAAGGAATAAAAATCTGGCATAGTCCCTGCCTTCATGTATGCTCATAAAGGGTACAGATATTCATCTGGTAGTCACACAAACTCATGTACAGGTGTGATGGTGATTGTTATGAAAGTGAAGTGTATGGAAAAAGGGAGGCTGCACTGAAGAGATTTGACCTGATAAAGGAAGGCACTATAGGGTCCTGGCCCAAAGAAATGATGCTTGACCTCCACTTCCATTGTCACATCTCCTTCTATGTCTCTTCTGCCTTTCTCTTCCATCTTTTAGGGACCCTTGTGATTACATTGGGCCCAGTTGGACAACCCAAGATAATCTTACCATCTCAACATCCTTAATCGAATCATATTGGCTAAGTCCCTTTTGATCTGTAAGGTAACATATTCACAGGATTTTGGGGATTTGGGCATCTTTGGGAAGATGTTATTTTGCCTTCAAAACCAGAGCAAGAGGAATTGGAGAATAGCAGGTCTATGAGAAGATATTGGCTGCTTTAAGCAAATGGAGATTGTAGGTTAACTCTCAGGCTCAGCCAAAGAAAGTGGATGTAAGCAAGGCTCTCAGCAGGAGTAGTGCAAAGGAAATGAGAGGCAGGGTCCAGAGCTTAATGCCTGAATAAAATGTTTATGGTGTATAAGGCGGGTCCACTCTAAAGGCAAATAAAATTCTCGATAATCCAAGGGATTTGCAAATTGATTTGAAAGTACATAGGTTCTGGCACTTTGCCTTGCCATGTCTGTAGCAGGACTGCCTATGACCATTCTGGGGTGTTATTTCTCTAAATGCATCACCCTTGTCCTTGGAAAGAGTCTGGTTTCCTGCTCTTTTGGAGACGCCAAGTATGTGCTGTTTATTAGCATCACCATCCATGCCTCACACACACCTCTTTCCAGAAGAATCTAAATTGATTTAGTCATATTGTGCATTTCCCTAGTAGAATTTTTCCAGTTCTAGTTTTTCCAGTTTGCTTTTATGATCATAGTTTTTTCTTCTCTTTTCATTTTCCTCAGGCATTCAACATAACCACTGCATCTCTGGTATTGGATACCTACTAGGAAAATTCAAGGGGCTTTAGTAATAGAAATCAAGGGAGAGTAGAGAGAATAGATATCACCCCCACTTCCAGGGCCTGTTAAGCTAAGTGGACAGCTGCTGTTGGCGGTAGTCCTCAAATGTAGACCCAAGACCACATCCCTGTCACTCCACCACACATAAACAGCTCAAGTTCTCTCCAGTTCCATGCATAATACTTTCCTAAGGATCCAGGGCCATGAGAAGATGGAGTAAAGCTAGACTATTCCATGAATAGGTTGGGGACTTTCCTGGAAGTCTTCCCAAGCCAAACAGAGACATCACAATAAGGGAGCATGGAGAGGGGTTCAAACCATCATTGTTAGGATCTGCAGAACCAGATGTCTAATTTTTTTCCTAAAACTATGTCTCTCTTCTCTTTACCTTTGGAGCTGCCATACTTTAGCATGAACTGATTGATTATTTAGGAAGAAGGAAAAATCAGAAAGCCTGAATAGGAGCCGAAATCCTCCGAGCATTGGCTTTCTCACTTCTAGAGACTGAGGTTAGACCTTGTGTGAAGTTGAGGTTTCTTCTTGCCACCACTCTGCAAAACATGGGAGAGATACTGCTCCAATTCTCCTGATCCATGAGAGGCAGAAAATCATGCCCCATCTCAGGAGAGCTGATGTGTGATAATATATGCAAAGCGATTATTATATACCTGGCATCCAATAAGCTTTTAATAAGTGTTCAATAAGAGGCAGGGTGATGCTGCTGCTGATGATGATGATGACGATGACAATGACCATGACTCCTTCATTGTTTTAAACTTCCCTTTTCATTGGGAAGCTTTAAAATGGTGAGGACACTTAGGAAAAAGGACCTAGTCCTTTTCCCAAACTTTGCTCTATTGATAAATAAAATTCTAGCGACTAACACTGCCCCTTCCTTAACAGGCATAACATTTTTCTCAAGTTTGACTTTAGTTCATTGTTACATCATTGTTGGTTCTCTATCTGTTATCATCTGTTAAGTGACTGTATGTCTACTTGAAGATTATGATACTCTGGGCAGTAACTCTAGAGACTTAGAGAACTATCTACTTCTACTTCTTTAGATCCTACCACATTCCTCCCAAAGCACTGCTTTCAAAATGTGAACTGTTAAACATCTTGAGAAATTCTGGCTTAAATCATCAGGTCATGCATTTTTTTCCCTTCATAGCTTGGACAGTTCAGAATGGGCTATGAAGCTAATCTGCTAAATGTTCTCCTGTCCCCCCAATAACCAAGTTGATTAGAGACAGACCAGATTTTCCTGAAGCCTCTCCATGACCCTTCTGCTTTTTCATGACTGGTCCCCAAAGAGTCCTTTTCCATCTTTCTCAGAGGGTCTAAATCCTCATTTACAAGATTCGCAGAGGGAAGGAAGAAAAAGAACACCAAGAAGAAGGTTCATTGCTCAATGTATCCCCTGACAACAGATCCCTCAGCTTCCCCTCTTTGAAGCCCATAAATCGCCCTGTAAAAATTAAAAAGCGTGAATTTACAGGGCCCAAGAGCAGCCAGAATGTGAAGACCCATCTCCAACCAGTGGGTCAGGCATCCTGATGAAGGAGGAATATGAGAACTTGCCAATTTCTGGCCAATAAAATATCTTCCCTGCCTTCCCAGATTCTTGACCTTCTCTTTCCCACGCAAAACTAAATTGGGACACAAATGAGGGGGAAGGTCAACAAAAAAGCAACAAAACAAAGCGAAATACCCAGAGATCCCTGGTCTTTAAGGGAAAGAATTGGGTCATAGTGTCTTCTCTCCTGGGCCCTTTATTCCTCCATGGGTCCCTGGCCATTTTGCCTGCTTAAGTATCTCTTGGTTTTTCATTTCAGGGAGGCCTGAGTTGGCTACTAGGAAAGACTGTTGCCAAAATAGTTCCAGCTGTAAATAGAAGCCCAAGGTCCTGTGGAAATTGGGATGACTGGGCAAATTCTGTGGTAGAAGAGACGCTGAATGAGATTCGAAGGACATGGCTAGGTTATACTGGCTTTGTGAATCGACAGACCCCTTTAACCACTCTGAATCTCAGCTGCCTCATCCCTAAAAATAGGAGGGTGAAACTGCAATTTACCTTGAGATCTTTGTCTGATATTCTGTAGTTCTCAAGAAGGTCCGGGACCCAGAGAAGAAGAGGTAGGATGGATTGGCAGGAGGAGCATCATGGGCCAATATGGGACTGAAGCTATCTGGGTTCAAACTTCTGAGGGACAAAATGTTACTTGTATTTTGACCATTTACCTAACTGTGGCCGAGATGGCATTGACTTATGTTCATGCAACTGGGAATCCTTCATTTTTTGATTTACCATCCATCATAATGTGGTGTGGTGTATGTACGGGGCTGAGAGATGGAGGGAGTTCAGGTGAGTTACTCTTTGGGTAATGAGTTCCTGCATAATAATCTGCCAGTAACCTTGATCTGGCAAAAACAGGTAAGCCATCACCTAGATTAGAGCCTCTGGGACCTAGAGAAAGTTGGACTGCATAATCTGAATTCCAGAAAATGGAAGTAGTTTTTCTAAGGTCACACAACTAGTTAGTCTGAAATTCATACCCAGGCTAATTCACTCATTTGCCAATGGGTTTCTAATGTACCATAATTTGGGTGGGATGCTGTGTGCTTCAGTCTCTCAATGCCCTGCCTAATTGTCTTCCCAGCAGGTCATGACAACTTGATCCTTACTGAGTGCACACATTTGGCAAAGCTGTACATTTCCTTCATTGCCAAACCTTTCTCCCTTTTGTTAAGATAGTGAAATGGAGGAAACTTCATAGAGGTTAGATATTTTCTATTTGGAATGAGAGTAGAGATCATGGGTTTGAATAAGTCTCTGTAAATGTTCTATAGATGCCCTCCCAATAGCCTGGGCTGCTTCATCTAGGCCCACTTTACCAACAAAACAGCCTGAGATGCTTAGCAGACAGTTGAGGGGATGGTCTCAGAGGCAAGGGAACATACTCAGAAGGGCAGTGCAAGTCTGGACCTTGGAGAAGTGACTCAGGAAGAGCAAGACATTGCACCAATGCTCAGTAAGTCAAAGCCGTTCTATAAATATTTATTTCCTCTTTGGTGCAGTCTTGAATTTGGGGGTTGTGTATTTTATTTTCCTAACTCAGTTTCTTTCTTGGTTATATATGACTTTTCCCTCAAAAGGGTTTTTGAGGTTTCAGTGTATACATCTGGAGGGTGTGTGTGTGTATGTGTGTGTGTATGTGTGTGTGTATGTGTGTGTGTGAGTGTGTACACAAGCTTGTTGAAGGGAGGGTGTCCTGGCCTTGTTATTTAGGGTGGATGGGGCTGGATGAGGTCAGCTGGGTTTTTGAGAGTTCAGGTCAAAGCTCCAACTGGCAGGGAGCAGTCACATCCTCCCAGCTTACCAGCCAAATGCATGCTCTTCTGAAAGTCACTGAGCTGAAGATAAACATGGAGCCTGTAATAACTTTTTCACTTGCTGTCCTTTATTACATGTTCCACACTTTAAATTCCTTTGCTTCACTTCTGTATTCTTCTTGATCTTTCAGAACAAACATTGAAGTAGGAAAAAAAAAAAAAGCAAACTGCCCTCTTCTACCCTTCCTATCCTTTCTGAGTGACTCACTTCAACTGGAACAATTAATCTTAATCAGGATGGTATGACAGAAAAAAAAAGGCATCCACAGTGAAGCCTTTTGGTGCCAAAGACTTGGTGAGGCAACCGGCTCCTTCCTTTGGGCTGCAGCAGGGGCCATGTGGAAAGATTTGGTTGTTTTAAAAATAGCATTTTGCAAAATTAGAGCTGCCTCTATCTGCAGGATGGGCAACAGGTCAGGGGTTGTGAAATGCCTGTGCTAACCACCAAGTGTGAGCAGGCACTTTTAATAGTGTTGGCTGGACAGCAATACAGGCCACCGGGCCCAAACACTCAAATCTACCAGGGGAGACTGAGAACAAACAATCCCTCATGTTTTCACTGGTGTTTTTCTCCGCAGAAGTCAGAGCTTCCATGCATATATTCTTAACCATTATCCTTATTTTCTGACAGGTGCAATTACTCATCTCCTCTCCTCTGCCCATCTCCTGTTTTGTTTTTCTCTGCACGGATCACACTTTCCAACAAACCACAGCTACACCTGGTACTCTTGAAAGGCTGTGGTCAACAGAGTGTACTTCTTGGAGATGGCTTAGCAAGTCCTGGAATGATCAGAAGGAACCACTTCATCACCTTAAGAATGTGGTCACATCTTTTAATTTGCAATTAACTGGCTGAGTCCTCATTAGCAGGAAGACTACTCCCTTGAGATCCAAGAACTCCAGGGACATAGTCCAAAGTGCACACTCCTGTTTCCAGATACATGGCTCAGAGAGAACTTGAGTGTACCATCTGTTCATTTATGGATGCATGTTGTTTCAGCTCCCTCCATGGGTGCTTTTGTTAAACTGCCCCAATATGGACTAATAGGGCTATAGCCATGCCCTTATAGACCTGGGTATGAGTAGTGGTCAGTGATTTCAAGGCCACACATGAGTATCAAGGGTCTAGCCACAAAGATCCAGGATGTGAAAAATGGTATACTAGAGGAAGTGAGGTCATCATGGTGGTGCTATTGGAGGAGGGATTGGTAGAAAGACCTCCAGTTCATTCAGGGTGCATTCTGTCCTTGGAGGCTATGATCTCTTTTCATTCTAGAATATCTCAGTTGAGGCCATCCCAGTCTTCCTGATTTTCTGTGTTTGTCTGTTCAGGCTATTACAACAGAATATTATGACTTGGGTCCTTAAACAGCAGATGCAGTTTATTTTGTGCAGTTCTGGAGGCCTGAGAAGTCCAAGATCAAGGCACTGGGAGATCCAGTGTCAGATGAGGGCTCTCTTTCTGTTTTGCAGATGGTTGTCTTCTCATTGTATCCTCACAGGTTGAAAAAGTGAGAAAGAGGAATCTCTTTTGTCTCTCTCTCTCCCTTTTTTTTTTTTTTTTTTTTTTTTTGTCTTTTGAGGGCCACACCCACAGCATATGGAGGTTCCCAGGCTAGGGGTCTAATGGGAGCTGTAGCTGATGGCCTACACCAGATCCGAGCCATGTCTGTGACCTACACCACAGCTCATGGCAACGCCAGATCCCCAACCTACTGAACGAGGCCAGGGATCAAACCTGCAACCCCATGGTTCCTAGTCGGATTTGTTTCCCCTGCACCACTATGGGCACTCTTGTCTCTTATAAAGACACTAATACTGTTTATGGTGGTACCACCCTCATAATCTAATTATCTCCCCAATCCCTACCTCCTAATACCATCACATTGGAGGTTAGGATTTCAACAAGAACTTGGGAGCACTTAAATATTCAGTCCATAATACGTTGTAATAAGGTCTTTCTCCGAGGGGGCTCTTCTGCCTTTTGCGAATTTGCCTTTTTTTTTTTTTTTTTTTTTTTTTTGGCATATACTGCAAAAGGTATCAGGCTTTCTTTACAATCTTTCCCCAAAGAACTGAGTGCCTGCTGGCCTAATCTTCACAAAACTAAGGAAAGTCACTCCACTACTTTCCCTGTGGTCTGCTCCTCAGTGACTCGCTAACTTATCTTCCAGATAAAGGTCTGATCTAATTATTGTCTATATTCTGCCGTAATTGTGCATCCAATTCTATTGGGTTAAGAAAGTACACCTCCCTTGATCAAATTGTGTGCCAGTGCAGGTCTTGATTATATCAACAAGTCTTTGACATGAGAAGTCATAACTGAGGAACAAATTGCTCCTCCACTCCATACTGGATATGTCCATTCTGGTCCCTGTTGATGCTACATTTCCCAAAGTCTGTTGCAGTTTTAATGCAGACATTTTTAATTGAAAGAACAGTGTTACTTTAAACCATATTTTTTTAAAAATTGAAGTATAGTATTTTTAAAAATTGAAGTATATGTCTTTACAATGTTGTATTTGTTTCAGTTGTATAGCAAAGTGATTCATACGTATATACATGTATATATGTATTCTTTTTCAGATTCTTTTCCATTGTTAGTTGTTAGCAGATATTGAATGTAGTTCCCTGTGTAATACAGTAGGTTCTTGTTGTTTGTCTATTTTATATATAATCGTGTGTTTATATTAATCTTAAACTCCTAATTTATCCTCCCCATCCATTATCCTCTTTGGTAACCATAAATTTGTTTTCTATATCTGTGAGTCTAATTCTGTTTTGTAAATAAATTCATTCATATCAATTTTTTAGATTCCGTATATAAGTGATATCATATTTGTCTTTGATGTCACTTAATATGGAATTAGTTCATTCTTTTTACGGCTGAGTAATATTCCATTATATATCTGTGTGTGTGTGTGTGTGTGTGTGTTTGTGTGTGTGTGTGTGTGTGTAATGTGATGATAACATACCACATCCTCTTTACCCACTCATTTGTCGATGGTCATTTAGGTTCCTTCCATGTCTTGGTTATTGTAAACAGCACTGCTATGAACATTGAGGTACATGTGTCTTTTCAAATTATAGTTTGGATCCAGATATATGCCCAGGAATGGTATTTCTGGATCATATGACAACTCTATTTGAAGTTTTTTTGAAGAATCTACTTACTGGTTTCCACAGTGGTTGCACCAATTTACATTCCCTCCAATAGAGTAGGGTGGTTCCTGTTTCTCCACACTTTCTTCAGCATTTATTATTTGCAGATTTTTAAATTATGGCCATTCTGACTGGGGTGACATGATACCTCATTGCAGCTTTGGTTTGCATTTCTGTGATAATTAGCTATATTAAGCATCTTTTCATATATTTCTTGTCCATCTGTATGTCTTTGTAGGAATATCTATTTAGCATAACAGATATTTTTTAAGCAATGATACTATGCTATGCACTTATCTGGGATATTGTAGTACATGGATGGAAAATATAGAATCTACCTATAATAATTATGTCATTAAATAAGGTAAGGCCAAACATAAACAACAGTGTTATATGGTAAAAAGTAAAAAGAGAAAGATATACACGATCTGAAGAGAAACCAGAGTATGTATGTATGACTGGGCCCATTGCTGTAGAGTAGAAATTGACATAACACTGTAAACCAACTATGATGGAAAAAATAAAAATCATAAATGAAAAAGTAAAAAAAGTGAGAAGTTTGGGTACCTTTGAAAGCAGAACCAGAAATAACAAAAAAATATTGTGCTAATTCTTTACCAAGGATTGATTACAACCCCAAGAAAGGAGGTATGAAGATAGGGAAGGAAAGGAGAAGAAAAATTATAAGGGGATGTTCACCAAGCTGGACACCACTGGCTAAAAAGTGTCACTAATTTCTCAGCCTCATGGGACTTCCTAGAGGCCTGTGAAACCGGGTCTCAGAGAAGTGCCTGGTGAATGGAGAATTTATTCACTTGCTCTTCTCTCCCACTGGTCAAACTTCATGTATATCCCACTGGGTTTAATACCTCAGAAGCAAAAGGGATATACAAAAATGGAAGGCAAGAGGTTCAGAACAGACATGAAAAAGGTCACTGTCAGGTTGTGCTCCTGTGCATTCAGCCAGAGTCCACACAGGGCTGCTTGCTTCTGTGGCTGGTGGATAAACAAGGGCCCCTGAAGCACCTGAGCACTGGTTTGGGGGTGGTGCAGAACCTGAGGTGATGAGCAAGGGGAACTTGACATGGTAACATAAGTAAGGTCCAGGTAAAGTGCTTTGGGGACTCAGAGAAGGAATTATACCTTAGAAGGGGCATTGGGGATAGGATGATGAGGAATGGTTTTTGGAGAAGGTGAATCTTGAGTGAGACGTTGCTGATGGGTGGACTGGGAGGTATAGGTGTGTGGGATGAAGCTGAGTAGAGAGGGCTTTCCACAAAAAGGAGATCTTGATTTCCAGGACATAGAAGGGTGGTACTGAGGATGGGTGGAGAAAAGTTTAGGGCTCAGTCTGGCCAAGGCATGGGAAATATGAAAGGATGTTGAAGGGTAAGGCTCAAAATGTAGACGGGTAGCTGGTAGAGCCAGGGTGAGGAGATTTGATTGGAATCCTTTGACGATGGGGAGGGGAGACACTGCAATAAAAGTTTTAATTTAGGAATTTGAGTCCCTCTTCTTCACTAACTCTGTTCTATCTAATTATCCACTTGTGCACAAAATAGCATTTTGAACAAGAATATAATGGACAGTTATTTTGGAATTTCAGAGATCCATGGAATATATTTAAAAACTCATTAAAAAAAGCTCATTAATAGATCCAAACTATTGCATTTGGAGTGGATAAGCAATGAGATCCTGTTGCATAGCACAGCGAAATATATCTAGTCACTTATGATGGAACATGATGGAGGATAATGTGAGAAAAAGAATGCATATATTTGTGCGACTGGGTCACGTAGCTGTACAGTAGAAATTGACAGAACACTGTAAACCAACTATAATGGAAAAAATAAAAATCATTATAAAAAAGGCTCGGTATGCTTACCTGTCCTTCTTTTTGGATAAATATATTGAAACTTGAAGCACAAAATAGTCAAGATTCTTACTCTTACTGGTGTATTTACAGAGTCCAGGCATGGGCTCAAGTTAGAGTTCAGATGATGTGCTCAGGACTCTGTACTCTGCCTCATGACTGTCCATTATTCCATACAGGGTTCAGTTTCAGATAAGTGGCCTCAGGGTGGTGACAAGAGTCATCAGTCGCTCTAGGACAGCTAGTGGGGAAATAGGATGTTTCAAGAAAGAAAGAAAGAAGGAAAGAAAGAAAGAAAGAAAGAAAGAAAGAAAGAAAGAAAGAAAGAAAGAAAGAAAGAAAGAAAGACAGACAAAGAAAAGGAAAAAGGGAGAATGAAAAAGAAAAGAGGGATGGAGGGATACTGGCTAGAAGATGCAAAAATGGACAAACAAGAGATCCACTATGGTATCAGAAATATATTGTCTCTACTGAAACTGGAGCTTGGTTCCTGGAGTTGGTTATGGAGAGCACAGGGGTGGAAAATAGCCACTGACACTTTTTTTTTTTAAGGTCCCTGGGACAAGATGGCTTATATTCAATGTCTGAACTCAGTGAAAGCCAAGTCCAGTTTGATCCTTTTCAAAAAAGCTGTACCCTACATTCAGTGATGAGCTTTCAACATGTTTCAGTCTTTCTTCTCCTACAGAATTGAAGTGGGAAGCTCCCCCTCTGAGTGTTCCAGGAGGAATACCTGGGACTATAACTTCATTACCCAGGGTTTTGAAAGGGAGCTTAGACTCTATCAAAGCAGTATACTTAAAAAAAGGAATTCTCCTAGAGAATGAAAGATGGCATCTCAGCATTTTGGGGTTTTGTGTCTTTCATTCTCTCCCCTACTTGAATTAACATGAAGTCAAAACCAGATCTTAGAGCAGAATTGGCTGCCACGTAATTTAGACATGTTTGCATAACATTCCAAAAATAATTCAATAAGAATAGGTTTTTCTTGGAATTTATCACTGCCTGGTAAATTAGAGCCCAAACACAACAACTTTGTGCTAAAAAGGCATGAGACCCAGAAAATGGAAATGACAGTGGCAGAGGGAAAGGAAACCCAAGCAGCCAGTTGACCGTCATTATCCGTGATGGTGTGAAGCAGAAATAGGAAACATGAGGAAGGAACAGGGACAAACACAGCCTGAGGTTCAGACTCCCCATTTTCTCCAGGACTCAGCAAGAGCTGACAGGCCAAGGTGGCAAAAGAAGGGCATCTTAGGTCTCAGAAATGGTTCTGAGAAATGCTCCCATGCTGTATTTTTCCATTTTCTTCAGCTGCAGGTTTTCCTTTCTTATGAGTTCAAATGGAGAGGACCCACAGGTTCAGAAAATAATAAACCAACATAAACATATAGGAGCACTAAATAGGAGCTTATAAGGAGAGGGTCAGAGTATTAAGTTTAGATCAGAAGATCCAGAATGCTTTCAGTCTCTACCTTTCTCATGGGGACAAATCAAGTAACTTCTTTGAAGGTGACTTCTCCACTTGTGATGGAACATGATGGAAGATTATATGACAAAAAGAGCATATATATATATATACATATATATATATATATATACACACACACACACACACACACACACATATATATATACATATGTATATATATATGACTGGGTCACTTTGTTGTACAGTAGAAATTGACAGAACACTGTAAATCAACTATAATGGAAAAATAAAAATCATAAAAAATGAAACAATAAAACAAAATGGGGGAGAAGGGAATTCCTGCCATTGGTCAGTGGAGACAAACTAGACTAGTATCCATGAGGATGTGTGTTTGATCCCTGGCCTCACTCAGTGGGTTAAGGATCCAGAGCTGCCATGAGCTGTGGTGTTGGTCACAGACATGGCTCAGATCTGGCATTGTTGTGAATGTGGCCTAGGCTGGCAGCTGTATCTTTGATTCGACCCCTAGCCTGGGAACTTCCATATGCTGCAGGTGTGGCCTGAAAAAGATGAAAAATAAAATAATAAAATAAAATAATAAAATGGGGGAGAATAATTAGCTTGAATCACAATGAACATCTTTACCAATGTGGTACCTCATAGCTGCAGGCCTTTTTTAAATCCATGTGATAAATATAGGAGACCTCAGGTCTAACTCAGGCCATTCACAGATGACAATTCCCTAGGGTAACGTTGTTAGGCTTAAAGCTAAAGTTCTTGTGGAGCAGAATTTTGGACTTGGGTTACCTGCCTGTGTCTCGGTAACCTTTGGCTTCTTCCTCACTCTACACCTTAGTGACTGTGAACATGGTAGGCAAAGTTGTCTCTGTTCCCTTAAATATTGGTGTCCTTAAAGCTCTTCTCTTCTTATTATTGTTCCCCATCTTCTCAGTCATCCCATACATGCTATGACTATACATTCCTCCTGTGGGTGTATGGCCCGGAATCCATACTTTAGCCTAGAATTCTCATCTGACCGTGATGTCTACTCAACCACTCAGACATCTGGCAACACCCCATCTGTACTTGCTCCTCTCTGAAACTGGAGTTGTTCTACTTTTTCTTCCCTGTCACAGCATCTTAGTTCAGACTACTGTAATCAAATAGCCTCGACTGGGTATCTTAAACAACAGATATTTATTTCTCACGGTTTTGGAGGCCAAAAGTCCATAATCGAGGTGCTGGCAGATTTGGTGTCTGGTGAGAGCCTGAAGCTTGTGGACAGCCACCTTCTTCTTGTGTCCTCACATGGTGGCAAGAGGAATCTCTGAGATCTCATCCTTTTCCTATAAAGGATTAATCCCATTATGACTTCACCTAAACTTAATGACACCCAAGGATCCCATCTCCTAATGCCATCACATTAGGAGTCATGAAGTCAACATATGGATTTTGGGGAAATGCATTCAGTCCATAGCAAATAATGAATGATTCTACCATCACTCTAAGTGCTCAAGCTAATAGGCATCCTGTAGGCACCCTTGACTTCTCTCTCTCTTTGCTATCTAGTTTAAATCTATCAAGGTCATTCTGGAATCTGACATCAAAAGCTCTAAAATGTGTCTTCTTTTCTGTATTTTTGCTGCCACTACTCTAGTTTAGTTTCCTTTTCCTGAGCAATGGCTAAAGTTGTCAAATTAGTCTCCAATCTGTCTCCTTCAAATTCCTTCTCTGTGCTGTAGCCAGAATATGTTTCAAAAGTGAATCAAACATATCTCTCTTTTGCTTCACACTCTACACAGGCTTCCCTTTGACCCCAGGATAAACTCTAAATTCTTTAGCATTATTCACAAACCTCATATTTTTAGCCTGCCTCACCTCTGCTCTCATCTTAGTACTTTACATGTGCTATGGCCTCAACGCTAGGGAGATCTGAGTCCTCATACAAGATGTTCTTTCATAAAACCATCTCCTCTGCACCTTCACCAGACATGTCCACATCCTTTAGTTGGCCTCACTTCCTATAGAAAGCCTGATTGGATTCTCACTTTTTAACTCCAGAGAAAGGAATTTCCTAGTTCCAGAAGTAGAACTAATAGCAATTTCTTTTCCTCTACCTGAGTGACTTTCCTATAGAGGGGACAGACTCACCACTCCTAAACAAAATCAAGCTTTATTGTCACCTCTCACCTCTGGTGGACCCAGTGAAGAGGAAATGAGAAGGTTTTAGCCTCTGGGAAAGGAAATTTAGAGCTCCAGGCAGAATGCAAAGGCATCCCAGTATGTACATGTCCCCACACCAGTTCACCTTGTCTGGATGGGGGAAGCTCAGCAGGTTCACCAGTAGGTTCTATAACCTATAAGAGCACTGAGTGGACAATGAGTGCACATCCTCCTCCACAGGAGCAGAAGCCCCTCTTAGATGATGAACTCTTCCAGGGAAGCTGGGATTTATGAGCTAAGTCATCATTTACAAGTAACCACAAACATTCTCAAATATTATATTGCCTAAGCCAATCACACTCTAACAAATTCAAAGTTAGTACTTTGGCCACTGCACTTTAACAGAGATACTGCACATTTATAACTGAGGGCTTTGGTTGAGACAATGTTCTAGTGACCAGAAATAGAAAGTCTCATTAAAAGAAGACATTTTCCTGGGACAAAGTTCCTAAAAAGGAGGAATTTTTATGTAGTCACACTCCTGAGTAGAATTACACACAACTTTCTGTTCTGGGGTCCCATATGCTCCCATATTTCTCCTATTATATGTCTTAACTCTGTGTCAGGGTGGCTTATTGAATACCTCTCAACCCAGAAGACCCTAAACTCTGTGTGGGTAGTGACTTTAAGTGACTATTTCAATGCTATGTCTCTAGTTCCTGAGATGTATACTCAGGAAATATTGGTTGAGAGGTACATTCTTGGCTGCTGCTGCTCAGGACACTGGTATGAATGAGAGATAAGGTCTCTGTAAGTGTGTTGAATCATATTTATCTGCTGTCTTTATTACAACACTGGGTATTTTATCAGGGCAGCCACAATCTCCCTGGGTTAAGAACACCAAATAAAAAGAAGCTTGTTATTTTACCAGTCATAAAGAGGTAAAGGAGAAACAGAGAAAGGTGAGATTAGAAGTTCATAAAGAAAGGAGAACCTTGTGCTTGGGGTCAGAGGAGCTAGAAGCAGGTTGGCAGACACTTTATCGGTTTTTCCCATGTCACTTCAAGTTGCACCAGCAAATAGGCTGATGGAATATGTTCCATATCCAAACACTTCATTTCCCTGAGGCCCTGGTGGTCTAGATGAATAACCTCCATTGTAAGGCAGGATCAAGGTACTGTCCTGTCAGAATATAAATCTTGCCTTTCACTCACCTCCCCATCCATTTCACCCATCTCACCCCCAATCCCAACTATTTTACTCCCGTTTTCTCCACAAACTTTTAGGAAGACATCAAGTAAATTATCCCAGCAAGAATAGAACTGAAGGAGAAATCCCTCATCCATTGCCAACTTGCCAGTTCTTTAGCCAAAAGTAGGGTGAAATTATGACTCTAGTATCCCTTAGAAAAATTCATTATCTGGGACACATGTCCTAGGAAAGACTATGTTCCTTCATCTCTGATTCTTAAGCAGGTAGATGAGAACACCATGCATGGGCAGGGTGTGGAGCTGGAGAAGGCATACACTGGTGCTCTCACATGGCACCCTTGAATATCTCTAAGATGGACCATGGTGTTTGGGGGCTGTAAGTAGCAAAAGGAGCCACAAGTGAATTAAGACACATCTTAAGATCCTAGATGTGTACGTGGAAACAGACTGCCAAAATTTGTATCTCCCTTGTATCACTTCCTAGCTATATGGCCCTAGGCAGGTTCTTCTTAGCTAAATAATCCCTATAAGCCTTAGTTTTTTTTCCTATAAAATGGGGACAATAATTATACCCAAGCCATGGACAATTGGGTATATGAAACAAGCTAATGTAAGAAAAGGACTCAGCACAAGGAATAGCACTGGATATATCTTCAGTATGTATTATCAATATCGATTCTTGGTAAACCATTTAAAGTGGTTATACTGAAATGAAAATCGGGATAAAACATTTACATGAATAATAAAATAAAATGCAACTTAAAGGAAATTTTCTGATTGTAGCAGAATACCCATGGTTTCTGAGTACACAGTTCATTCATCTATGCTACTTGGGGATTAGTTGGAAATTTTCTTAAGGCTTGAGTCAAATTCCTTCCTCTTTCTCCCTTCCTTCCTTCCTTCCTTCCTTCCTTCCTTCCTTGCTTCCTTCCTTCCTTCCTTCCCTCCCTCCTTCCTTCCTTCCTTTCTTCCTACTTTTCTTTCTTTCTTCTTTTCTCTTTTTCTCTTTCTTTCTTTCTCTATCCATATATCTCTAGTAAAATTGAAGTATAAGAAAATACTGTGAATTTTGAAACTAGAATCAAAACCTAGAATGCAGAATTTTTATTCTTTTATTCATTACTATTTATGCTGTTGTACATAAATTAATTTTTGAGGCATAAAGGCATAAAAGGAGGTCTTTCGACCTACCATTTGCATTACTCATCCTGAAAAGTGGGCACAATTATTTTCATTCTGCTACAGAGGGACTGATATCTTGAGTAAATAAATTCAATTGACTTGAAGATTATGGTTCTTCCACCAGTTAATGAGACTGGGTATATAGATACCTTGAAAAGTCCAAGTAACTTTTCATTCTAACAAGAAGAAAGAGGGTAAAAGCAACAAAAGGGCAGGGATCTTTGATGGTCTGTCCACTGATATATCTCAAACATCTGGAATAGTGCCTAGCAATTAATAGGTGGCCCATAAATATTTATTGAAAAATTCTAAATGAATAATGAATATTAAACATAGTAATAAAACAAATGAACTGTTCCTTTTTAAGTTTAAAACTTATTAAAGGCATTGATATTACCAGTTTTCATTTTGAGTATGTTATACTAGTCACATTCTTTTTAAAATTAACATTTACTGCTTTTAAATTTATAGATGTAACAAAAATTGCTAAAATCAAAATGTGGAAGAAATATTCCACTCACTCCATATATCAGAGATAATAATATATTCATCTTTTCAATCTAGAAAATCTCTCCTCTTTTGGATTTCTGTGTAATCAGCATTCACATAATTCTGAAAATTATCCCCAAATTTCTGGTCCATGGTCCTGTCTTTCTCTGTACTCTTTTCTTTTGGAGGTTCATTCACTGTCTTGATTTCCACTACATCCTATGTAGGGAGAACACTTAAGTCTTCAATTTAATCTTACTTTTTCCCCTAAGCTCTTGTTCACTGTTTTCAATAGTGTGCTTGACACGTCTGCCTTGATGTATTTCATGCTTATCATGGGATGAAAGACATTATCTTCTCTTCTCTTAGCATAACTAGTTCAATTACATACTTCCCCATCTTCCGGGCAACCCATCCAGAAATCTCTGTCATTAGTGACTTTCTTTCTCTTTAGCTCAGCATATTCAATTAGTCACAAGATCCTGGGAATTATATCTCCTCCTTTCTGTCCCCCTCTCCCCCTTTCTGAGACTAGTGTAATTACATCTATTTTATACACTGTTGTTAGAGCAACCGAAGTTCATGTTGATCTACCACTCTCTATTGTCCACTGTTTCACATCGCCTGAAAAATAGTTGGAGCATAGTGGCACTCAAGATAAACATTTTTTTTTACCTAAACTAGCTTTTTATTAATTTTATCTGACTCACCTCATACTATGGTACAAATATTCTGAACACATCAAAGATTTCCAGAAATTTCCAGATCTTTGACTCATGTATTTTGCTCATGCTGTTCCCTCTGCCAGGATGCTTCCTTTTGCTCTTCTTCCTTCAGTTTCTGAGCAGGGATAGAAAAGGTGAGGACTATATGCAAATATTGCCTCCATGACACCTAACCAAATACCCAGAGCAGGAGGTAACTTCTGTTCTCTCAGCCCCATAAAATGTCATATTTTTCTTGTGTTTCTTGATACACTTATACTTGTGACCGAATATCAGTTTTTATCCCATCTTCTCATTTTCCCCTCTTCCTTCTTCCTGAATGAGGTCTTTGACAAGATTTAGTAGATATTAACATAGTCATTCATCCCAATTATCTTATTAGAAACAGGGCTGATCAAACTAAAGAATATTTTTAATAGTTCATTACTGTGGGAAGGTGAGGGTGGGCACAGGAGCATGGAGCTCAAAATATGGAAACTAAGAGGTTCTACTGGGAAACAAAGGCACACATGAGGTCTGGTGACTGTGATGCCATCAGTATAATTTCTAAGTGTGCACTGGTGGATGTTTCCCCAAAGGATGGTAGAAGTCACCTGCTGATGGGATATTTCTCCCAACTCTTATGAGCAGTAGACTCTCAGATTGACAGGATTGCAGACTGACTTGCATGTTGGTGAAGCTGGAACTGGGATTTTCTATTTTCTTGGACTTATTCAGAAGTGTGCTTACCTGCAAAGTCATAGACAGCTTGTATAATTTAATTACATAAAGATTTAATTTTCTCACATATGAAGACATCCAGAAGTAGACCTACCATGGAGTGGAAATCCACCAGGAACCTAAACTTTTTCTCTGTTTTAGGTCCTTCATTTTTAACACAGGGTTTTGTCTTCCTAGTCACAGGATAGCTGTTGCTGCTCCCAACTCCATGTCTGTATTTTAGACTTGAAGAAGGCTGAGAGCCAAAAGGTTTTACTTGAGGCTTTATTTATTCAGACATTCATTTGTAACATGTTGGCCAGATTTGTTCCAGATACACAATTCAGGCTGGAGGATGACTAAGAAAATCAAGTAGTTAGGTATCTAGACTTTTAAAAAGTAAGGCAAAGTGAGAAGTTAGAAATGATTTTTAAGTGATCCAAACTGTTCTGGCTACTATACCCTCTGACCCTCCTCTATTGCTATTATATGGTCTTTGAGTGCTTACCAATCATAGTAAAAGCTGGGTTCTGGAAGATGTATTTATGTATGTATGTATGCATGTATGTATGTGTTTGCATACCTACTTTAAGAATAGTTTTGCTTGTGAGTCCATTGATAATTCCATTTCTATTAATTCCTCTTAACATATTATAAAGTGAGATACATATGAATTGGCTAATTAATCCAAGATCCGAAAGAAACTACTCTCATTCCAGTGAGAGGCAAGAGATGCCAAAGGAATATGCTATTATGGAATCTGAGAACCCTGCCGTGTGAGATTAAGCAACACTTTTTTTCTGCCCACAAATGGAGAAGATATTATTTAGACTTCAATTTCTGTAGTCTTTAATTTCAGAATGTTGGCCTTTAATTTCTTTGGATTATAATGTAAAGGATGATTTGAATTTTGTACTTTGATTGCTCCCAGGAGTTTAATACTGGGAGGCAGTTCAAATTCAAGTTTGAGTCATTCTTATTCTGCTGACATTATATTTTGAATTGTATTGCTGTTATTTGCACTTGCTGTAACTTCTGATGAAGTGTATTGGGCATACCTTGGCTAGTGACAACTTGAGATGGGATAAGAATAGGCAATGGATTTTTAGCCTTGGGCATTTAAACCATTTCAGAGCCCACTGGAACAAATGTTAAGTTCTCTGTGATGATCCAGGGTGTCTATGCAAAGAAGGGGACATTGACGTGAGTAGAAAGACCTCACCAAGAAAGACCTCACCAAGGTCATGGTAATGACCACCATGAGAGAACCTGGGGGAACAGTATAACTCTGGGGGGCCATGAGTTTCTATACATCCTAATGGTTTAAGAGAATAAAATCTTGAGAATGTTAGAGGAGACCTTCTTCACTCCTCATGTTTTCACAAAGGGGAGAACATTTCCCCTACAATATGCAGAAAGGAAAATAGGGAAGAACCCTCTTCCTCTTCTCTACCTTTGTCTTAAGAGATTATGTAACTGGGTTTTAAGACTTAGAAACATATAGCTCAGTCTCTCTGAGTTTTCTTTTCATTGGTTTGCCTTTGTCCTTTCTTTCCTATTGAGCTCATGAGGATCAGGAACCAGGTGTTTTCCAGAGAATAGGCCTTCTTTCCTGACTTTGAGGGCATAGTCGATGTGAGAGAGTGATTCTGGATAAAGGACTCTTCTTTGCAAACCGACATAGTCCATTGAGAATAGGTCCTATGGTCTAGATAGAATTGGGAAGTGTTGAGAACCTCAGTGGTGACCATGGGTCCAGGACATATTTTCCATGATAGTTTCATTACCCATCAAGCTGATATTTTTTTTCTCTCCCATCACCTTGCTCCTGCATCCAAGTTTCAGTTGGTTCCAAAGTGAAGAGGGAGAGATGAGATTAATGATCACTTCAACATTCCAAGAAATATTAGCAAGAGTAGTGTTTGTTGGTTCAGTGGAAGGTTCCCCCTAAAGGGTCTGAGCAGCCACCCTTCCAGGATGAAGTCAGGGGATTCACAGGGTCACTGAAACGACTGAGGAAAGGAAGAGGAGGGATGCCTGAAAGAGACAGAATTTCAGGACATTCCCTGGGGAAGGATTCTGTATGGACTGATAGGTAACTCAATGAGAACAGAAGAGAAAAGCGGAGGCATATTTTGTATCACAGTCTGGAGCTAATTGTTGTCTGGGGATGTCTTATTTTTTTTTGGTAATGTCCTAAAACTTCAGTTTCCCAAATGTCATGAGAATTACTAAAGGGATGCATATATACATATATATGAGACATTTAGGAAACATTTACTGAATACATTAAATGAGTGTGAGGATTTCTATTTCATAGAGTGAACACTAAAGGGAAACATTAAGGAAAAAAAAAAAGAAAGAAAGCCAAAACCAAAATCCTATCTCCTCAATCTAAAGCCTATAGGTGGGACTCAAATAAACACTTAGCAGTAATAAGCAAGGATGGAAGGAGGTGAAAAGAAATATGCTATTAAGTAGGATACATTATGCTATCAAGCTGACCTGACACCTTTATCTTAAATGATACTTTTCTATTAAAGTCTTTGTTGTGAATTGTTTCATCAACGTTTTAAACTAAGCCTGGGGACAATACCCTAGAATAACCCTAGGTGAGACTGCAAATAAATGAAAATTCAAAGCATTTCTGTTGTGTTAAGTGGAAAATTGTTAGGGTCACAGATGCCAGGTTGAAAGACCAAAAAGAGAAAAAAATCTAATCAGGAAATGCGGAAATCTAAGACTTTAGCAAATTAACTCACCCTGATGACTCATCCCAGATGTATTAAGTTTTCACATTTAACAGCCTTTTCATTGAAAATACTAAATACCATCTGTCTCCAGCAGATGAGTTAATGCTAGCCTTAAAGCCTTAAAGTTCACATTTCCTAATTCTTTTGTTTGAAAATAAATAGCATTTAGGTTGCAGCAGCGTGGTCTTGGGAATGCAATTTCTTTGCCCAGTTGAGAGGAAGCAATACAAAAATTCCAGAACTGAGCTCTCAGGTTGTGAAATGTACTGTGGGTCAAAGAAGGTTGGTTCTGTGCGCAAGCTGCTTCAATTGGATCCGTCCCTGGGATTCTTTTTAAGATTATGTTACTTGACTTTTTAGCCAAATCTCAATTCTCCATTAAAGTTGAGGCCACATGTGATTCTGGAAGTGGGAAATACCTGTCTGGCCCAACCACAATCCTCTGAAAGTGGCTCCAAGGAGCAAGAAACAAACAAACAAAAAAAACCCTCCAATTTATTCCTACCTTCCTTCTTTAACAACATTTTTTTTTTTTTTTTTTTAAGGTAGGAAAATGCTGCTTGGTTTGTACAAGGACATTTGGCCTTGCACATATTGGGTGCTAAATAGGAATGAGGAAAGTAATAAAGAAGCTTCATCAACAAGCTGGTTTACATAAGAGAGATAATAAAGGATGATTGAAAGGAGAAAAGTCCACCTGTGCTTTTGAGATCCCAGGGACCCAAGTATACACACAAAGTTAGACTGAATTTAATGGGGATGAAGACTAGATATCACACTGATATCAGATTCTGGTTCCAGTCACTAACTTGCCAATGACCATGGGCAAGTGACTTCATCCCATGAGCCCTAGTTTTCCCTTATTCAAATATGGGGTAGGTCCAAGATGGTCTAAGGCAATATCCAAATCCCACCAATGCTGAATGCTTGAGGAAAAGGGGAATTGATTTCTATAAGGACACATGATTCTGGGTGAGCTAGGTTGGCAGCTCCAAGACAAATACTCTGAGATCATTTACTGTTTTGCTTTGTCCCAGGCCCTTTGCACTGAAATTCTTAGCATTCCAGGCTTCCCCAAATTGAGCTCTAACTTCCTTTCCAATTTCTATTGGCATTTCTGCCTTGTGTCTGAGCTTCTACTTTTCTGCAAATACCTGCTATATTCCTTCTCCTGCTAGGTTTATGCTGCCATACTCTGTCTTCTATCGCTGCTTACCCAAATCCTCCTTCATCCCTAATCACAATTGCATTTTTTTGATATGTCATTTCTGATATCCCCCTGCTTATCTCTCTCTAAAAATTTAATAAAATGTACCTTCCTCTAACCCAGGGTTTCTCAAACTCATCACTATAGATATTTTGGACCAGGTTGCTTTCTTTTTGCTGCAGGAGATTGTCTTGTTCATTGTAAGATGTCAGTAGCTTTCCTGTCCCTTTACCCACTAGATGCCAGTATTATCCTCCCACCTCTTCCCCACCCCTCCCAAGTTATGACAATTGAAAATGCCTCCAGACAAGGGTCCCTTAGAGATGCAAAATCACCCTTGCTTGAGGATCACTGCTCTAATCCTCCATTCCATTCATGGTAGCACATGATTAGTGTTGGCCAATGAGTGGTTAATATAAGCGACATGTCACTTCTATGCTAAAGCATTGCACTGCTGTTGTGAAACCATTCAGAGCTCTCTTTTCTTCTGCCACAGTGACCAGCAAGGCCCCAGATGGTGGCTGCTTCATTGGACAGGATCTTGCAGTAGTGAGGAAGATATGGGACACAGCCTATAGCCATGCCACAAAAGATGTGTAGCATGAATGAGAAATATTCTTTATTGTTTTAGACCACTGATATTTGTGTGTGTTTGTTGGGGGTGGGGGCAGGACTGCTATCACCGAACAATCTCGCTCATACTGAATGATGCATACCATGCAGCTGTAGATCTAATATTACCTGAACACCTTCTCTGTGCTATATACTACATTAAACTTTCAGGGATAGACATGAATTTATCAATTTACAACCTAGTAACCTCTTCCATTCCAATGAAAGCCCACAACAGCTCCAAATTCTATAAAGCATAATTCAAAATCTTTTATTTTTACCCTCCCACATACTTCTAATTTCCACTAAACCACACAGTAGTTGCCTAGATATTAGAGGGTCTGGAAGACCTTCTATTCTCTGTGTACATCTATCCCAGTATATCCACATGTAAGAGAGCATGCGTTAAAAGATGACAGAGGCCCTGGAGTGTATCCAGGCCACTGGTATCAGGAACCTCACATTATACCTCGATTTGCATAATGATACCTTACTAAGACACGGTGATTTTTATTTACTTCAAGGCACTGTCACACAAATTATCTCATTCAATGGACGGGTAGTTTTAATCTGATGGTATGGGTTTCTTTACAAAGAGAAAGGTCACACAGCTTGTTGGTGGCGAAGAGCTAGAATCTTTCCAGATCTTTTTGCACTCAACATGGTTCCAAGACTTTGCTCTAATGCAGGGTTCTGAGCAGAGATGTCAGCTATCACAGCCCAGGGCCCTAGCGAAAATCACTTCCTCTCTGTATTTGGCGGTCCCTGCAGATGTACACTCAGCATCAAGCTGACCCTGAATCCCCTTGTTCTAAACAGGGTTGTCCAATCTGTCTTCTTACCCAATTCATGGCCAAAAGGACAATACCCATACTTTTGTCACAAAACTGAACAGCTCACTAAAGATAGTCACAATGCTAGAATTCAGTTATTGTGGTTCAATATTTTCTGAATACCAGCCCACGTGTTGTGAGAGCAGTCTCTTCTTCCTTTTTGCCGTCTTCCTGGCTTCCTCACTTTGTTCCCACTGACTGCTATTTCTTCCCTTCCCCTCCTCTTCATTCCTGTCATCCACGTTATGGAATAAAAATAGTTTTCTGGTCCACAGCATGGCTTGGGTTTAGAAACACAAGTAGAGCCAATCTCCGACTTAGCAGAAGATCCCATTTAAAGAATTCTTCATGAAATTATCTGGCCTCTGTTTATACTGTTCAGTGTTCTTTGGTTCCCAAAGAAAACCATTCTGATGATTGATAGTTTTAGTAATAATGAGTCTTCCAGTTTTTAATATTAGCGAGATAGAAATACGTATACGATCTGTTCTGTATGAGACTCTGATCTGCCCAGGAACTTCATTATTTTTCCTTTTCAGGAGCTGATGGGTGGGGCGAGTAGCTCATGCATCTCTCCGAGTAATGATTCTCTGATTTTTAGAAACCTCAAGGGCTCCGTTTCTGGGACAACTGTTAAGAGCTTTATTATGCAATTTCAGTTTCAAGAAACTAATGTAAAGTAGGCCCCAAACAGTGTGGTGTGCAAGGCGGCAAGATTCAAAGCCCTAAGAGAGGGAGTGTTGGCAGATTTTCTCTGAAATTCTCTGTTTCACCTGAGGGTGTGCTTTCTGCTGACCTGTAACCTCCATCTACTCACCGCTCACTGCAAGTACCCCTAGCCTCTCTAGCATTTATGCTTTTGCTGACACTCCTCCCTTTGCCTACAACTTTCAAACCGTCTCCGGAGTTAGCTACCTGGCTTCTGCCTTATATTAGAATAATTGATAGTCTTGCCTCCATTTCCTACCAATCCCATAGTAATACTAAATTCTTAACAATGTGAGGGCAAGAATTATATATGATGTTTTTAAAAATCCTCAGTTACCTTCTAACACAGTGCCTTGGGCTCAGAATAGGTCTGCAGCACCAAAAAAAAAAAAAAAAAAAGTTCAGTGCAATTTATGACTTGGTTCATTCAAAGGTGAGGTCACTCAGACAGGAATGTCACGCAAAGGAAGTAGGTCCAGCCCATCACTCTCCATGATTGAAAACCACAGCTGACGAATCAGCTCTGGCAGGTTGTCCTTCCAAAGCAGAAATGTTTAGGCAAAGAGGACCAGCTGTTTGATTGAGGAAGAGTAGAGAGTGCTACGAGCAGGGGTGAGGAGGAAGCCATTGTATGAAATTTCCTGGGTCTCTTATTTTACTGAGCTGCTAATAAATTGGCTTAAAGAAAAAAAAAAAAAAAAGAAAAAAGAAAAAAAAAAAAAAAAAAAGCTAACCTGCCCAGGCCTAAATGTGATTCTTCCCCCAGACAGACAGATACACCAGGCTGAAATCTAGGCCCATACACTGCCCTCTGGTGTGACCGTAGAGGGCAGGACCAGGAACAAAATCCTGGTCAGGGGAAACAGCAGTATGCAAAGAGTTCACCTCCACTCCCTGGTGATGCTGTGTGACATAGTTCAAGGGTGACATTCATGGCAGCTAGGCTGCAGGGCAGGATGCTTTCAGGGTGCTTGGTAACATTGCATGGACAACGGAGGCCGTTCCAGCCCTAGTACATATTGGCAGTATCCCTGCTAATCCTGAAGGAAACTCCTCTGAACCACAGGTAATGTTGAAGTAGATGAATTTCTGTCAACATCCCTGCAGCATGCCGTTTTGCCATAGAGAGAGTTTTTCTTTCCTTTTTCACAATTGTCTAGTTAAATGTTTCCTTGGAAAAGAAGGATTAGCAGGGCTGCAGAGCCCAGGAGTTTTTACCTGGGGGTAAAAAGATAGAGTATGCATGTGTGTGCACATCTACCACTCCTCACACATGGGTCCTGAGTCTGGCTTCATCACCTCTCACTCTCCTTTGCAGAAAGTTCTCAGCCCACAAAGAGCACATTATGATCTGTTACCTTATTGTATAACTGTCTGTAATTATGCAATGCACATAATAACTTTATCTTTTAGTACTTCAGGGTAGGTCTCCCACCCCAGATAGTTGTCAATGTCTGGAAAGCTTTAGAGTGTTTTTTAGTTTTTTTGTGGTTTATCATGGCTGGCACAGATACAGTTCTGGACACAGGGGCACTTCCCAGTGGATATTTGTGAATGGACTCATTAAGCAGCTTTATTATCTGATGCCTAGAGAATTTTATAATTTTTGCTACACCGTAACATTAAAATGTCTCCTAAGGGCTTATAGCCAGATTGGGAGAGCATAGAGACATTGGCCATTATCTGTGTAATTCTATCTATGCATATAAATGGACAGACAAGGCTGTGCTGTTAAACAGATGCATATGAGTGGCTTAGTGGACTGGCTGGTGATTTTTCTCTAAAGCACTCAAACCATTTGTCTAACCCCTAAGTGGGTGGCATATGTTTAATGTAAGCACAATATTAATAGGAACTAACATTTATTGAGCACTTACTATGTGCCAGGTATGTCCTAAGCCCTTTACATATTTTAGCTCATTTAATCCTCACAAAAAACCCCTATAATTATCCCTGTGTTAGAGATAAGAAAGGCTGAGGGAAGTTGAGCAGCTGTCTTTTTTGAGTAGCGGGTCTGTCTTTGAACCCGGACCTCCTGGATTCCAAACCCATGCTTTTAATCACTTAGCTGTACAAGAAAAAATACGTTCACTCTCATTTATTCTCTAGCTCTTGATCTGTTTTAAAATAGATAGGAAAAATTTGTTTTTATTTTATCACCGAGGGGAGGTTTTCTTCTATTTTTGTATTCTAAACTTTAATGTTAGGCCAAGTGTAAGGCCATCAGCTTGGCATTTAAGGATATTGATAGGCAATTTGGATCCATGCCACAGAGAACATCCCTGGAAAGGGATATACTGATTAAAGATGAAATGAGGCTAATGTACTGCTCTTGGGAAAAGATTAAATGTGCTCACAATGAAAGAGCAGACATGACCATAATTAATGAAGTAATAATCACTTTGGGGCTTGAGTAAGACTTGATTCTTTGATTACAACTGTTTCCATTTGAAGTGAGCTGGAAGGACTCTTTGGGCTGTGGTAAATATCAGTAAAACTGTTTCATCTTAGGGTTGCAGTTATGCTTGATCAATTTATCTGTCATTTCCATAGAGCTTCTGAGGTTTTCTTCTTCCTGTCTTTGTGCTTTCAATTGGTTTTAATCAGAGGCAAGATGCTGACTCAGCTTCTAGTCTGAATTTATTCAGCTGGTGCAAAGATTCAGTGGCAGGATTGCATTTACATTTTTATCACTGTCTCTTAAACCTGAATAATTTATCATTTCATTCCAGCCCCTCACCCCCACCATTTTATAGAACAAGAACAAAGTTCTTGCTTTTGTAATCAAACTTAGTTTGGATATCCTGCCATTTTTCATGGACTTCTGACACCCTCTTTTCTGTCAGGATGAAGTTTGGGGGGGTACTTTTCTTTCTCCTGTGACCTGATTCATTTCAGTTGGGTTGGCCAGAGACTTCATTGTGTTCATTCCTTTTCAAAGTGTGTAGATTCTGCAACAAATTAATGGTTACTAAATTAAAGACTTTTGGCCAAGAATCTGATATATTCCTTAAAAATGCATTTTTTTTTTCTAAATGAATAGATAAAAAAGTGACGGCACACTCCAGGGAGGTAATCTTATAGATTTCTGCAGGAGGGGTGGGCTTCTTTCTTGAACAATTTCACTGTTCAAAAGTGGAAGTGATGGTCCTGATGTAATCAATATATATACAATATTGTATATATTACAATCTCTCTCACACTATCACAATGAAGATAGTGTGAAAAAAAGAATGTGTATATATATATATATATATATATATATATATATATATGTATGTATGTATGCCTGGATCACCATGTTGTACAGCAGAAATTGACTCAACACTGTAAATAAACTATAGTAAATATAAAATAAGAATTTAAAAATTCTGTTCATAGGCATTATTGCCTATGTATACTCTTGCTTACTCTATACTGGTGTCTTAGACCAGAAAGAAATCATTCCATCCTTTTGTCAGTTAATAAACAAGAATGAATAAACCCAAGTCTGTGCACACACATGCAGCTCAAGTCAAGACTTTTTATTTAGTGTATGGAATTAGAAACACACCAATGTTTCCTCAAACTAAAACATTACTACTTTTTAATTTTATGAAAAAATTCACCTTATGGTTCATTAAAAAGCAAGCACTTTTGTAAATTTAAAGTGGGTGTTTAATCATCAAAACCTTAAGAATTCCTCAGTCTCATTCAGGGACCTGCTTTAGAGCTGGGGGTCATCAGGATTAGTGACTCTATGAGTGCATTAAAATATGCAATTAAGGAATTCCTGTCATGCTCAGTGGTTAACGAATCTGACTAGGAACAATGAGGTTGTGGGTTTGATCCCTGGCCTTGCTCAGTGGGTTAAGGATCCGACGTTGCCCTGAGCTGTGGTGTAGGTTGCAGATGCAGTTCGGATCCCGTGTTGCTGTGGCTCTGGCATAGGCCGGTGGCTACAGCTCCAATTCGACCCCTATCCTAGGTACCCCACATGCCGTGGGAGTGGCCCAAGAAATGGCAAAAAGACAAAAAAAAAAAAGCAATTAAATTTAGTGGTAGGATAATTAATTTAATATACTAATTTGGCTAGGCTATGCTGCTTAGTTGTTTGATCAAACACTAGTTTAGATGTTGATTGATATAATTAACATTTATATCATTAGACTTTTGAGTAAAGCAGATGACATGCCATAATGTGGGTGGGCATATCCAATCAGTTGAAGGCCTTAAGAGTAAAGACTGGGAGTTCCTGTTGTGACTCAGTGGTTAATGAACCTGACTAGCATCCATGAGGATGCAGGTTCAATCCCTGGCCTTGCTCAGGGAGTTAAGGATCCGGCAATGCCGTGAGCTATAGTGTAGGTAGCAGATGTGGCTCGGATCTGGTGTTTTTGTGTCTGTGGTGTAGGCTAGTGGCTACAGCTCTGATTGGACCCCTAGCCTGGGAGCCTCCATATGCCACAAGTGTGGCCATAAAAAGACACACACACACACACAGAGTAAACACCGAGTTTCTCAAGGTGGAGCAAATTCTTCCTCAGGATTATAAAGCATAAACTGCCTGAGTTCCCCACTTCCTGAGTATTGTGAAATTCAGACTCAAGATGACAATAGCAACTTTTTCCTGAATTTCCAGCCTGTTAGAATTCCTCCCTCCCTATAGATTGTGTACTCACCAACTGCCATTATTATGTGAATAGTTCCTTAAAATCTTTCTTCCCTCTCTCTCTCTCTCTCTCTCTCTCCATCCCCTCCCCCTCTCCCTCTCTTTCTCTCTCTCTCTCCTAATGGTTTATTCCTTGGCAGAACCCTGACTAATACAAATGGCAGTTTTCCTACTTCCCCATGGAAATGACATCCCAACCCAACACACTCTGTCATTCCTTTTAACTTAAAATTTTAATGCGTATTTCCCATCGTTGTACCCAGGCTGAAATTTGTAGCAGTTGATTGATAGTGGTAAATGATGAGATTTCTGTCATGTTCTAGGACAAATCTCAACTCCTGACATCCTTGGGCTCAGCTTGCATTTTGCAAGTTCCTCACCTATAAGATGGAAATAAAAATAGTACCTGCTTCATAGGGATGTTGTAATAACTAATTGAGACCACATATGGTTTTGTAACTAGCGAACCCTCAAAAACTCTGCAATTGTCTCTACCCCTTGAATAGCTGCTGTACAAGATCAGAAAGAAAGAAAAATTATGGTCATTGCTCAATAGGTAAAAGGTATGGTTTGGTCAAGGGGGACTCATTACTTGTCCATGGATGTCACTGTCTAAACTTCCTCTCATTTCTTCTGTGTCCAACGCAGTGAGGGAGAGTCACCTGTAGAAAATGGGATGTAGTCAGGTGAGAGTAATCGCAGTATAGTGCTCTCTTAAAGGGCTGAGCAGAAATGTAGGGTGTGGAGAAAAGAATTCCTTCTTCCATTCCCATCACCAACAACACACTCACCTTCTCTTATTCTGATGATTCTCTACAAGTCCAGATTGGGAGTTTGGTTTAGTAACAGAATCAACATAGTGGTAATTTGGAAAGAGAGAAAAAAAATACTTCTTCAATTGGTGATAATCATTTCTAAGTTAAACTCCTGTCACTGAGTAGTTTGGGGTGAAGAACTGGGGGCCATCAATCTCTCTTTGGGCTTAGGCTTTCCCAAGGGCAATTATGGGGAAATTAAAGAATGATTCTGTAGATAAATGAAATCAGAAGAATATTCCACTTGTCTAGTAACTTCTGGCTAATAAGACCTATTCTGTATCAAGGATGAAGATGAATGAGATAAGCTCCATCCTCTTACTTTTATTAAAGGATTATTATTAATGCTAATCATTCTCAGAGTCATGCTTTATGTTTGGAGTATGTAAAAACTATGGAGTGGTGAAAGTTAATCAGGAAGCAGCTAAGGTACTTGAAAGAAAAGGAGATATTATAAATAGGTCCCATGTCATAGTCAAAAAACACTCTCCATACCTTATGCAAAAATCCAATTTTCTTTATTGGATGTCTCAAAGAGAATAAACAAAAAAAAAGAGATGATAAAGATGATTGGGCAGAGTTGGAAAACATAAAAATATATCATAAAAATAAAATAATTTCTAAACTATGAATAAAAATTCAATCCACTAAATTCAAATTAAAGTTTCTAAAAAAAATTTATGAACTTGCCATCATAAGAAGATGAAATCAATAAGTCTGCAGTCAAAATTCACATGGAAAATTATTATAAAACTAATGTTATTCTGTTAATGAATACAAATATCACTTTATTGCTTTATGTTTTTTGGTGATATTTGCCATTATGATCAGTGTTTAGTAAGTTGTACTTTGTTTTGATTTCTTCTCTCATTCTCAGTAAATAACCACATCACACATCCCAAAAAAATAAAATTGCCAAAATTAAGTGTTCAGTGTATGGGAATACAATACATGAGGCACAAACTGAAAGCTTATTATTGAACTTGAATAGATGTATGAATGAATTACCCATAAAGCAATACAAAGAGAGTGGGAGAGTAAGAAAGTGTGTTGAGAGATAAATGTAGATAAGGATGTGGTGAGAGAGTGAAGGAGAAGAACAAAAAGCATAAAAACATGAACGAATCAGTAGTAAAAAGAAAATGATAGAAACAAATACAAATATACTAATAACATCAATAATCTGACTGGGCTAAACCCAAAAGACTAAGGCTCTAATTACTGGAGTTAAAAAAAATATTTAATGATTTTCTTTAAAGAAATTCATTGGAATGAAACCAAAGGAGACAGAATGCCTGAAAGTGAAAGAATCAGAAGTGAAAGGATGGAAAAAGATGTGGCAGAAAAACTGCTAAACATTTTTGATAACCATCTGAAAAAAAGGTATTGTTACCTTTTGAGGAATAATCATTTAAAAATGTTATGTTATATATACACAGTGGAATACTACTCAGCCATAAAAAAGAATGAAATAATGCCATCTGCAGCAACATGGATAGAACTAGAGACTCTCATACTGAGTGAAGTAAGTCAGAAAGAGAAAGATAAATACCATATGATATCACTTATATCTGGAATCCAATAGACAGCACAAATGAGCCTTTCCACAGAAAAGGAAATCATGGGCTTGGAGAATAGACCTGTGGCTGCCAAGGGAGGGGGTAGGGAGGGGGGTGGATTGGGAGCTTGGGGTTAAAGGATGCAAACTATTGCCTTTGGAATGGATTAGCAATGAGATCCTGCTGTGTATCACTGGGAACTATGTCTAATCATCTATGGTGGAGTATGATAATGTGAGAAAATAGAATGTGTACATGTATGTGTAACTGGGTCACCATGCTGTACAGTAGAAAAAAATTGTATTGTGTAAATAATTTTAAAAAATAAAATAAGGAGTTCCCGTCGTGGCGCAGTGGTTAACGAATCCGACTAAGAACCATGAGGTTGCGGGTTCGGTCCCTGCCCTTGCTCAGTGGGTTAACGATCCGGCGTTGCCGTGAGCTGTGGTGTAGGTTGCAGACGCGGCTCGGATCCCGCGTTGCTGTGGCTCTGGCGTAGGCGGGTGGCTACAGCTCCGATTCAACCCCTAGCCTGGGAACCTCCATATGCTGCGGGAGCGGCCCAAGAAATAGCAACAATAACAACAACAACAACAACAAAAAAAGACAAAAGACCAAAAAAAAAAAAAAAAAAAAAAAAAAAAAAAAAAAAATAAGTTAAAATAAATAAATAAAAATGCTGTGTTGCTGAATTTATCAGTCTTTCCTTTTGTGCATGACTTTTTAAAAACAACTTTACTAAGATATCTTTAACATGTATAAAGTGTGTAAGTTTAAGATAAATATATGTATATAAAAGATCACCACAATCAAGCTAAATAACCTATTCATTACCTCTACATACTTACTATTTTGTGTGTGTGTATGTATTCAGAAGATTTAAGATCCATCCTCTTAGTAAACTTCAAGTATATAATACAGTCCCCATGCTGTACATCAGATCTCCATAAGGTACCATTAAAAAAGATTAATAGCCACGGATATGGAGAATGTGATTTGCCATACCAGCAACCTCTTTAGAATGGATGGATATTTTCAGCTTGAGGAACACAGTCACAATTGGGACAATAGGAAAAAAATCTCATTTTAATAACCTCTTCCACAATATCCATAATCGTGTCTGCATGTTTTCAAAATTTACATAAATATCATATTTATCAATCTGAAAATAAAAAAACACATTTAATAAAAGAGATACTACATAATAATAAAGGGTTTAATTCAATAAACATTGTTAAATGACAATTATAAACTTGTAAATCCTTAGCTATACTTAAAATAAATGAAAGAAGATATATCTACAGGGAGATAGATACAAATTTATTGTCTTTACAGGAGATTTCCACACACATTTCTCAGCTATTAATAGATCAACAAGTAAAATAACATTAATAATAGTGGTAGTTATTATATCTTAAAACTATAGAATATTGAAACAACAAGCTTGATTTAAAAACATAGAAGACATTTTCAAAAGGTAACAATATATAGTCATTCAACACACATTTAGGATATTTATAAAAACGGGCCATATTCTAGGCTATATAAAATGTCTCAACAGATGTCTAATGCGTAGATATCCAAGGGGCATGTTCTCTAATCAGAGTGAAGTTAAGCTAGGAGTCATTAACACAAATGTAAATGCAACTACATGCATAAGCATTCTCTTGTGGCTCAGTGGGTTAAGGATCAGGCCTTGTCATTGCAGGGGCTTGAGTCACATCTATAGCATAAGTTCAATCCCTGGCCCCAGAATTTCTAAACACCAAGGGTGCAGCCAAAAAAGAAAAAAAAAATGCATCTATGTATTTGTTAATGTTAAAAGCTCTAAATATCTTATGGGTCAAAAAAGATGTAAGGATGTCATATGTCAAACACAACTAAATGAGAATGAAAACACTACATTGACAGTCTTTAAAATATAGTGAAAATAGGACTAAGATGGAAAGTTATACCCTAGTATAATTATATCAGAAAAGAAGATGAAAAATTACTTTTTTACTGATTTTAGTAGTGAAAAGTAATGAGATAATCAAATTAAGACACTAAAAAAGAAAACAGAATAAATCACAGGAAATAATAAAGATAAGGATAAAAATTAGTTAAATGGAAAACAAATGAAATAAATAAATGAAACAGACCAATAAAGCACAATTTCTTTTATTAATGTGTTCAGAGAAACAACTGTGCCAAGATTAACTGAGAAAGAACTAGTACACATAAAAATATTGGAAATGAAAAAGGAACATAAGAATAGATATTGCAGAGGTATAAAAAAATAATATAGCATGAACTATTTTCTGTGGAAGTACATTTGTAAACTTAGATGAAATAAAAAGATTTCTCCCCCCAAATCTAAAGTGACTCAGTAAGAAATAGAAAGCCTCAAGGGTTCTATAAAAATTAATAAAATTCAATTTACAGTTAACGATAATCCTGTGAAGAAAACAACAAACCTAAATTATTTAACTGGCTAGTTTTCAAGGCATAATTTAAAATCATTAACAATGAGTGTAGTGTGTAAGCTAAATATCCATGTTCAATACCAGTCATAAACATTAGGTACAGGCATGGTGATGTATACTTACCGTCAGTCCTAGTATTATTATAAGACTTTCAAGGAATGGTTGTTCCAAAAATATGAAAACTCTTAGAGACAGGCAAAAGGAAAATTCTCCCCCATTCACTATGAGGTCAACATACTCTTGATATCAAAAATAGACAAGGACAGAAAGAAAAAGTAAAATTACAGGTTAGTTTTACAAATATAGATATGAAATTGTCTAAACAAGATATTAACAAAATAAATTGGATGGTATGTAAAACTAGGATGCATCATAATAAAATTAAGTTTATTCCAACAAACAACAGTGATTTGTTGCACACAAGATATCTATAAATGTAATTATGACATGAACTGAACATAGGAAATGTACATATAATTATCTCCATAGATGCCAGAAAAGCATTTGATGAAATCCAATGCATATTCCATAGATTTAAATATATGTTTGTACATGTACATGTCTTATATATACTTATGTATATATGGGTATATATAATTATATGTTATATAAATATCCTTATATAATTGCATAAGTATATTCTTAAAAGTATATATAATTTATGTATACATTACATATAGATGCATAAAGCTAGTTATAAATAGTCTATATATACATATAAGAATGTAAATATATATGTTAAGTATATCATATATATGTATTCGAGTACAGATACCTATAATTATATTGGTATGTAATTATACATATAGATGTAAGGTAGGGTAAGTTCAGTTATTGCATGCTTTTATTTTGGGAGTGTCTTGGCTAATCATAGCTTTTTGTTCTTCCATACAAATTTTAGAATAAATTTACAACCTTTCTAAAGAGTCATTTAGGATTTTTAGTGGGAACTATATGGAACACATAAATCACTAAAGATTAAAATGATATCTTTATGATATTTGGGCTCTTCTCATTTAGATCTTTTCTTCAGTCAAAAAACAAAATATAAAAGAAAATATCCTTATTTCCCTTATCCTTTGATATAGGGAAAGAGTTCTTAAATAGGACACAGAAAGCCTAAGCACAAAGAAATGATTGATATATTTGACTATAATAAAAATAATTTTTATTAAAAGATATTACAAAGGAAGTGAAAAACAAGCTATATATCATGAGAAGATATTTTATTGATACAAGAACTAACAAATATTTAGCCCTGCATATATCTGGACAGAACTTTCCTTGAAAAAGACACATGCACCTGCATGTTGATTGAAGCACTATTCACAATAGCCAAGACATGGAAATAATCCAATGTCCATTGACAGATGATTAGATTAGGAAGAGGTGGTATGTCTACACAATGGAATACCACTCAGCCATAAAAAAGAACAAAAGAATGCCATTTGCAGCAACATGGATGGAACTAGAGACTCTCATACTGAGTGAAGGAAGTCAGAAAGAGAAAAACAAATACCGTATGATATCACTTATATCTGGAATCTGACATAAGGCACAAATGAACCTTTCCATAGAAAAGAAAATCATGGACTTGGAGAATAGACTTGTGGTTGCCAAGGGGGAGGGGGAGGGAGTGGGATGGATGGGGTGCATGGGGTTAATAGATGCAGATTATTGCCTTTAGAATGGATTAGCAATGAGAGCCTACTGTGTAGCACTGGGAAGTATGTCTGGTCACTTATGATGAAGCATGATAATGTGAGAAAAAAGAATGTATACATGTATGTGTAACTGGGTCACCACACTGTACAGTGGAAAATTGACAAAACACTGTAAATGAAAAAAAAAATTAAAAATGAAATGAAATATAATGAAAAAAATAAAATAAAAAAGAAAAAAATGAAAAAATGAAAAAAATAATGAAAAAATAAATGAAAAAAATCATTGCATACAAAAAAGCCCAAATATTTAGCCCCGAATATATGAAAAACTTCCACAAATCAGTAAGAAAAATATAAACAATAGAAAAACAAACTATTTGAAACAACATTTCACATAATAATATGTAAATGGCAAATGAGCATATAAGATTCACTGTTTCATTAACATCTAAGAAAGTACAAACTAATATCAAAATGAAATACCCTGTGAGGCTTCTTAGAGCTCCCTGTTGGCCCAGCAGGTTAAGTATCCAACATTGTCATTGCTGTGGTGCGGTTTCAATCCCTGTCCTGGGAATTTCTGTATGCAGTGGTTACAGCCAAAAATAAATAAATAAATAAATAAATAAATAAATAAATAAATAATAAATAAATAAATAAATCTTCTCAATTGGGATGTCAAGAAGCCCCCCAAGTGTTGGTGGGGTTAAAGTAGTTTAAAGGGAACTTGTAAGTTGAGTCAACATTAATACAACTACATTGGAAAACAGTTTGCCATTCTTTGTAAAGTTGAATATTTACAGCCCCGAGGCCCAGTTATTTTAATTTTAAATACACAGTCCAGGAAAATTCTTACATAAGTGTGCTATAAGACATGTAAGTATGTTCCCAGAAGCATTATCCATGATTGCAAAAACTGGAGAGAACTTAATGTACATTGATGAATATTTCTCTGTTCCATCTTTGCACAGCACAGCAGAATAGTCTGAGTGGAAATGATTAATCTATAGCTACATGAAGCAGCAAAGATCAATCTCAAAATCGTAATGTTCTGTGGAAAAAGCCACTTGCAGAAAACTTTGTGGTCTATCTTACCATTTTTATAAACTTTAGAATTTAGCAAAGTTGCAGACTTTTTTTTGGTTAGATATGTGCATGATGAAATTATCAAAAAGTTAAGGAAATTATAACTAATGAATGTAAACGAATGGTTACCTCTGGGAGATAGAAGAATGAGATAGGAAGAAGGAAACAGGTAGATAAAATGGAATTGGTAATGGTCTAGCTCTTAAATTGGAATGTAGGTCTATGGGTTCATGTTATTATTGTGCATTAACACTTAAAGATATTCTTTTGAATGCATCAGACATATGCATATATATCTGTATATCTACATGTACGTGGTATAAGCTGTATCCCTGGCAGGTGGAATTGCATGGAGGCCTAATTCATGCTAAGTGGGAACATTGTTTTATTTTACTAAATTATTAACAGGTTAGATTTTATGATACTATAGCTAGACAGAAGAATTTTGCAAATACTTAGAAGGAGAGTAGGATCCTGTAATAAAACAAATTATTGAAATTAGATCTCCTTGGGATCCAAGTGAAGGGTGGAAGACACACTGTAAGGTGACCCCAGGGATCCACAACCTGTGGATCATCCCCTTGAGTGGGGACAGGGCCTGTGACTTGCTTCTAACCAGTAGAATATAACTGAGGTGATGGGATATCACACCCATGATTAGGTTATGTTATAGGGTAAAAGTGCTAGAAATGTCCCTCCTGTTTCATTTTATAAGAATCTGTCTTGGAGTTTCCGTCATGGCTTAGCGGTTAATGAACCTGACTAGCATCCATGAGGATGCAGGTTCAATTCCTGGCCTCAGTAGGTTAAGGATCTGGCTTTGCTGTGATCTTCAGTGTAGGTCATAAATGTGATTCAGATCCCACGTTGCTGTGGCTGTGGTGTAGGCCGGAAGCTACGGCTCTAACTGGACCCCTAGCCTGGGAACCTCCATATGCTACAGGTACCCCCTAAAAAGAAAAAAATAAAAAATAAAAGAAAACAAAAGAAAAGAAAATATCCTAGAAAACCATAGAGAGAGATTTCCCTCTGTCCTCAAGGAAGCAAACAACCATATTGTAAACTGTCTATGGAGAGTGCCACGTGATAGGGAACTGTGGGCAACCTCTAGGATCTGAGGACCAAGAGCCAGTAAAGAGCTGGGGCCCTCACTCATACAAAAGAAATTAATCCTTCCAACAACCTGATCCTTCCTTAATTTAGTTGTCAGAGGAGAAAGCAGCCCGGCCAATATCTTGCCTTCTGCCTGGACCCAGATAAGCTGTGCTGGAACTCCTGACCCACAAAAACTGTGAGACAATACATGTATGTTGTTTTATGTGGCTAGAGTCATGGGAATTTGTTAGGCAGCAATAGAAAATGAATATATCAGTGTATCCTCTTCTATTTGTATTCCTACAACACAACACAGTGCTTAATTCATAAAAAATCCAGTTCAATGTTGGGTGTGTGTAAGTGTGTGTATGTGTGTGTGTGTGTGTGTGTGTGTGTGTGTATAGATGGATGAATGGGAGAAGTAGACAAGCCCTCACCTCTTCAAATCCATCCTCCAGGATGCTAATCAGATGTTTCTGGCAACAGAAGAAAGCTGCCATTTGGAGAGGTGGGTAAGGATGATGCCAGAGTCATGCAATGCCATGACCTGGTAGGCAGGGAAGAAAAGAGGACCTGGACCCAGGCTGTTGTCTCAAGTCTGTAATACCTGGAGAAACATTCTAAACACCAGGGATAGTTTTACCAAGAAGCCAATGAACTTAAGTTTTGGGGACTCTTCACTAACATCTGCTTCTCCCAAGATGCTAGGAGAGTGCCTAGCAATTTTGCATTTGTAATTTTGGATTCATTTTATTTGAGAGGACCTCATAGACTCCAAAAGCTGATCTACCTACATCTACCCCAAGTTATAGAGAACATGGAGCCTATATATATGTTCATCTTTGTAGACGCAGAATATCAAGTAAGATGTTTGCAAATAAAGGCGTTAAACAAGTACTTAAACGAAAGTGCCAAGTTCCCAGTTGAAAGATTTCTTTCATTTATTTATCCATTTATTCAGACATTAAGTCATTCATTCAATAACTGCCTAAGTTTACTCCCTTAGTGCAGCTCTGATCCTCCAGCAGTGTGTGCTGATGCTCTTAGCATTTTGGAGTCCTCACCCGATGCCTTATCTGCCTTTAGTTTGCCTGTCTCAGAAATTGTGGTGATGTGTCACATTCCACATCCATAGGTTTGTGCTGGCCATGCTTTTTCCCATCTTTGAGCCTGATGAACAGAGACTTTCGTTCTCCTAATTTCATCAGCTTCTCAGCTGTTATAGGCTTTCTCCCAGCCTCTAGCCAATAGGGTCATTGATGTCTTTCTAGAAATCCAACTATGCCTGAATGTCTGGGGGATTGATCCCAGATTTGCTTTGCAAGGGGAGGCTGAAAAGCCCAGTGCAATTGTGCAGTTTGACACTGCCAATTCCCCTCCCAAATCTGTTAATGCACCCTGGAGCTGAAAGTCATAGGCCACAACTGCTCCACATTGAGTTGATAAACAAACCATAAATAACTCCATAGGCACATCATAAACATGGGGCCAACCTGTCTTTTCCAGCCCATCTGTCTCTGAAGGCTAAAGGAGTAATGTGAACTAGGGAACTTAATTCCCAGGGGCTTTCACCAACATGAAGGGATCAAAACTTAAACGAGAAGTTTCTCTTGTGGGTGGAATGGAGCATCTGGGCTTCACCTTTGCTAAAGTCAGAACAAGAGGAAAGGGGCTGGTATAACTGAAGGAAGGATAAAGAATAGACCAGAGAAAGAAGCAACTAACCAATACTTGATTCTAAGAGGGATGGGGGGGTTCCTTAGGAAAATACTTATAAATAAATCTTTTTGCCAATGCATGTATATGAACACATATGTGTGTATGCGCACACACATACACACACACAGACACACACACACACACACACACAGACTTCTAGATGACTAGAGGACCCTTTCATCTTTACTTGTGGAAAGAACATTATAACCAGGGCTGCAGTTAGGCCAAAGCAGGTTGAAATCAGCCTGTATGTTTTCTCTTCTGTCTACATAGGTTTAGAAATATTTTTATATGAAATGCCTTTAGAAAGTATACGTGTTTTGCAATTTGCCATAGTCTCCACCACTCCCTGACACCACACCTGACGCGCCTCATAATGTCTATTACCTCTCTGGCCTCTAGAACAGGGTTTCTCAACCTCAGTACTATAATTATTTGCCGAAGATTATCCTACACATTGTAGGAAATTTAGCAGCATCTCCAGCCTCTGAGGATGCCCACTAGATGCCAGTAGCACCCACCCCCCGCATCAACCAGTTGTGACAACCAAAAATTTCCAGTTCTCTCTTGTAACAAAATCGCCTCCAGTTGAGAATACCTGCTCCAGAAATATGTGTATTTACCCTCCATGCATAGGTTTTCTGAGAATAAGAAAGGTAAAGTGGTTTATTCAAAGTCTCATAGCTAGTTTATGGCAGGGTCAGGAGCAATGCTATGACTTTATACACTTAGCACAGTGCACTTTTTCCCCTAGCGTGCATAGAAAATCTCCAAATTACCCATTTTCCCTTTATATTAGAATCCTCTGAGACTTATAAGAAGCATTTATCAAAGGTATGTTATTTTCCAGTTTTAATATATTTTGGGGTAAAAAATGGCCACTTGTACAATTTTGAAGGGATTACTCCATCTCTGAGCTCAGTTTCCTCACCTATTAAAAGGAGTCATGGTGGTACCTGATGTCAAGCCAGTCTGTACTAAATGGCAAGAATGTTGGTTGAGGCTGGCATTATCTAATTGGTTCTTGATTATGTCATATTGGTTGTTAATTTATTTGAGCATCTTACTGCCTGTCTTATCAGGTTGTTGTAAGGTTTAAATAAGATGGTTCAAACAGTGATGGACACAACTCTATACTCATGACACTGTTAGCTATTATTTTGATGCCCAAAGTCACAATCAGATAAAAGAAGGAAGCCCATACCTGCCACTTTGACCTTACATCCTACTCTGTTCCCCTCCTTAGCATGCCTCAGTCACAGCTGGGAATTTTTTCATTTTTCTGCCTTGGGCTCATTCCTACCTTAGGGCCTTTGCACTTCCTGTGTTTTCTGTCTGAAATTCTCTTACCCCAGACCTTTATTTTGCTCCTTCATATTATGAATATTTTGGCACAAATGTCACATCTTTAGGGGTTCTTTCCTAACATTCTTTTATAAAAGAGTACCTACCTAACCAGTTCCATATAGCTTTGTGCTATCTGGACTGGTATTATTAATTTATGATGATGATGTGTCTTCCCTCCCTTTCACAAATAAGGAATTTGTCTTGCAGCACTCTAGTTTCAGCGTCCTGCTATGTCATGGTAATAGAAGCAGGAAGCCTAGGGTAAAACCCTAATGATCAATTAATACTTGTAGGAGGAATAGGAGTTCCTGTTGTAACTCAATGGATTAAGAACCCAACACAGTGTGGGGAGGATACAGATTTAATCCATGGCCTTACTCAGTGGGTTAAAGATCTGGTGTTGCTGTGGCTGTGCTCTAGGCTGGCAGCTGCAACTCCCATTCAATCTCTAGTCCCGGAAACTTCCATATATTGCAGATGCTGCTGTAAAAGCAAACAAAAAACTTGTAAGAGGAATAAATAAAGCAGAAACTTCGGTACTGATTCCAAATCTAGTGCTCTTTCCACTCCTTTAGCTATAAGACCATGTAGGAGAAGATGAATGAAATTCATTCCCCGATGTGTTCATTTCTTTAGCAAACACATGTCAAATACCTTATTGGGAATCGACCCTCCATGCAGAAAAACTCAATAAGCAAATTTCAGTTTCTACTATTCTTCATTGTCAGATACTAGTGAGTAGGAAAAATAGAGCTCACTACTTATAAAGAGTACAAAAATGCTTTTGTTTGTTTGCTTTGCGTTAGTATTACTCCAAAGTGTTGAGAGCCCATTGGTGTTGAAACTCTTACATAGAGTCTCTACTATGTGCCAGATGATGCACTAGGCACCATAGTTTCCAAAATGGATGAAGCTGGTCCATATGTTCGAGCTGGTTTTGCATCTCCTTGTCTTCTCTGTTCTCTTTCTATTGCTTTATTCCATTGCTCATTGACCCTCACCTGGAATATGGGAGAGCTTTCTACTGGAAGGCATGTTCCCTTGCCTCTTATTGGTCAAGACAGGCTTCAGGGATAGAACTTGCTTCACTCTTTTAATTTCTTAGGATTCCCACATTTTTAGGACCATCTGTAAGCTAGCACACAGTCTGCTCAACTCTACCTTTTTTTTTTTTTTTTTTGCTTCTAGTTAAAAAAACCAAACCGAAATAAACAAAAAATACCCAAAACCATATACATTCTGTTTTTTTATAAGAATTTAAAATCTAAACATTATATGTAAATAGACAGGAATAATGTAAGTAATAAACACAGGGAATCCTGTGGATGTCTTATGGATCCTGATTCACTTTGTTAGGTAATACATTTATGGTCCTTTGTCTTTGAAATCTGTCTGATTGGCTCTTCTAGGTGATAAACAGAGGATTTTTAATTTTAGGGTGTCATGTGGCTGTCTTTGTAGGATTCTCAGTGCTTCCCAGAACTCATATTCCAATCAATTCTTCATATGTGTGCTCCTGGAACTGTGCCCTGTCTCTGCTTATAGCGGAAGTGGTTATCCTCCTTTTAGCCTCTGAAATTCTTCCTCTAAAGTTTGGGATGTTGCTCAGTAACTTTACAGAAATTTCCATCACCGTCAGTTCTCACCCCTGAAAATATCCTTCATCTTTCCAGCTTATTACCATTGGCTCTGCCACTGGCACAGGTGACTCAAATTCTGGAGCATTATTTTGATCAAGGTCCAAATGAACATGTGTGGAAAAATAGAGCTCAGTAGAGCATATAGGCTGTGCACATAAAGGAGACATTACCCATCTAGGGATCTAAGCATTAGGATGGCTGGATACCTGAGCGGAAATTCAGTATCAGACCAAATCTCACTACAGGGACTCAGCTGGCCACCTGCAAGGATGGCCACTCTTCATTTGACAGGGAGCTTTAAAGCCAATTCTTATTGTTTCACCCCTGTGAGTCCAAATTATGCACAGTTCATCAAGTTTTTCCCAAGATTTATGGCTTTTAGAGTGTTGGGAATATAAGCGTGAATGGGGAGTTCCCATTACAGCGCAGTGGAAACAAATTTGACTAGGAACCATGAGGTTTCAGGTTCGATCCCTGGCCTTGCTCAGTGGGTTTGGGATCTGGTGTTGTCATGAGCTGTGGTGTAGGACACAGACACAGCTTGGATCTGGTGTTGCTGTAGCTGTGGTATAGGCTGGCAGCTCAGCTGTAGCTCTAATTCAATTTGACCCCTAGCCTGAGGAACCTCCATGTGCCGCAGGTACAGCCTTGAAAAGCAAAAACAAACAAACAAACAAACAAAAAACCATGAATGGGACATTTTGGCTCTCAATCGTCAATTTGGTACCATTACATTATTTTAACACCCATGGTCATTGCTTGGTATTGCTCCAATCTAGTCTTTTTAAAGATAAAATTAGTTGGGGCCCAAAGAAGATATTGAACATTCCAATTTTTTCCAAGACTGGAAAATGGAAACATGATCAGTAATAGCACTGATCTGCTTTTGCACCTGCCTGCTCACACACAACTTTGAACTCCCCAGGCATTTCTTAGGGTGCTCACTGGAATTCACTCTTGTGTTCACCAAACTGTCAACAACAAGTCATTACTTAGTGTCTATCATTTTACCTTTCCTGCTCTGGTCCCCTGATCATTGTTTTAAATTTCCAAAGCCGCTTAGAGGAATCTGAATGATGCCATCACTAAGGTGACCTCTGTGTTAATACCAGTGTTTACGCCAAGGGGATCATTACTCTAAGTTGTCAGTCAAGAGTACTGCTATGGTCTTGCCCAAGCTAGAACAATGACACAGTCCATAATTCTCTGTCCCACTTTCCATAAAAACTGCACTTACTGAGGCCCTTATGGTGGCAGCTTCCTTGGAGTTACCTCTAACATGGCTATCCATAGTCCATGAAGGCAGGTGGAATATTAGACATCTCTTCCTCTCCATCACCATCTGATGCTTACATACACCTCCCTATTTTCTTTCCAACTAGAAACAAAAGTTCCCATGCATATCAACTGCAACTGCACCCATACATGTCTGAATTTCATTTAAGCACAATACCATCTGGGCTATCCCAAGACAAAGAACAAATATCCATACTTTTATGAGAAGATGGAACAGAACTGAGTTATAAGGCTCATCCTCATCTGTCCAGGTAGATTTAATTTGTCTTAGAACTCTTTTTCCCCATGGCTATGCTCTTTTGCTCTTCAGTATTTGGCCTGAAATCTGAATTTCCTGGAGGTTTTTTTTTTTTTTTTGCATTAATTCATAGCCCAAGTACATGAAGAATGACCTCACTAGAAACTGGGCAAATGGGTGTCTACACAATTCTCTCAATTTGGGCTTGGTTCTGGTTCTCTTGACATGCTGCCTAAGTAGGGACTGTCAGAAAAGGGAGCACTATGCAGAGTTCTCAGGAGGCCTCTCTCTGTGGGAAAGTATATTGCAATCCCATACATACACAATCTTTCCTTTAAATTCTACCCACCCTTTCAGAAACCAGTTAGATGTCATCTAGCCAATGTGACCCCCTTCCCTTCTCCTAACACTTATCCGAACACTGTGGATTTTCATTTCTTTTTCGAATGCCTCATAGTTCTTCCTGATCAAATGCAGGCTGTTGAAGTGCCTTATACCATTTATATGCATCACTTCTAATAAGATGCACATTTTGTGAGAGTAAGTACAGACTCCTTAAACCATTGACATCATGCCTCATTCTGTGCCTTACTCCTGGTAGAAGCTCCATAATGCTACTGTTCAGTCCATTTCCCAATTTTGAAAGAAAAGGCAATTCTTCAAAGTGAGTGTGATAAATTAGTTTTATAGGAGCCTTTCCTATCATTTGTGTTAGACTTTACCACACTGAAATTCAAAAATAAGGAAAGCAAAAAGGAAACAGCTATCATTTTAAAACAAAATGTAGTTATTTTCAGTAAAATTCTTAATAAATTACCAACTTTCCCCTCTTTTTCACCAAAAAAAATATTTTGAATGAATGATCTCCATTCCTTTCCATAAAAACCTGGATTTTTTTCTAGTGAGTTTTATTATATCTACAGTTGTACAACCATCATCACAACGTAACTTTCAAACATAAAAACCAGGATTTTAATTATAGTCAGGAGCCTGATATGATTCTGATTTTCCATTTTCTTGGTACCCTACTGTGATTAAAATTAAGATTTTCAGAAATATGAAAGCGTTGGGGTTCTTTGTGATGAAGAGGCTGGCAATGACACTGTGGGGACTTGTGAAATATGACACCACAATATTAAAAATGTGATCCTATAAAGTGTTCTTAGTGAAGTGTGCAGCACAGAATATGTCTGCTTCAAACTGATACTGGGAATACTGGGCACATTGAAATATATTTTGGATTCATTTATATATTTATTTACTTATTGCTCATCTTATTCCAAAAATATTTTACGGCAAGAGATGTAACTTGGATTTGCTTCATGAAATAAAGATCTATGAATTTACTTAACCCACAAATTCATTATGAACCAAAAGGAATAACCTCATAGTGACCACACTGGGCAGATGTCATCTGGAGGGAAGAATTCTTCTCTTGGTATAGTACTTTAAGAGAACATACAGAGATAAAACAAAGAGAAGCTGAATAAGACAGTGTAGGGCTTACAGCCTTTATCATATAAAGAATGTTGAAGCACTCAAGATAAATTAGTCTTGAGAGGTGAAGTATGGGGATGTATCTGAGAAATGCCTTCAGCTATCAAGAACCTTCGCATGGAGTAGGCTGAACTGCTTTCAGGCTGAACCAGGATCAATTCACAAAACCTACAGGGATGCAGATTTTCATGCGATGAGAGAAACAGTTTCTGAAGAAAGATTTCTAACTGAGCCTATAGCTGTCTTGTGAAGTCACATGCTCTCCTGTATCAGAAGCTCAGATGGAGGCTCTGCAGCAATTTTTTAAGGTGGTTGTAGAGAGAGTTTGTCCCCTCTTGTCCTCCTGGGCCTGGGCCAGGGAGGAGTAAGGCCTGGGAATTGAGGTAACCCGAGTGGAACCTGTTGCTGGGATAGCAGCTTTATAAGATCCTCTGCCAAGAAAAGAGATACAGGTTGTAAAGCCAGGAGTGATGTAGAAGGACCAAGAGCCAGTTATGTCATGAGTGGGTTACCAAGCAGCAAAGGCAGAGTATATTGGAAGCAGGATAAATACAATCTGATATCACAAACTCAGTTGATGTGTAATGGCACTCTACTGGCATTCAAGCTGACTTGTTTCATTGAGCCAGGGGAGAATTTTTTGAATTATAAATTCACACCTGAAAGATTCTTGCTTTAGTAGAAGTTTAGATTTCTAACTCTAATATTCTATGAGCTGATAAATATATATCCTCTTTTGCTTGACTCTTTTATTTTTATCAACCTCATCGTCATCAGCGACACTATGAATGAGCCTATAGCTTCATCCATACCTGTAGCTTCAGGTATCTCCTCAAAAAATAAACACTAGGTTAGGGAGCTGAATACTTGAGCTCTTCACCTAACTGTTCTAGTCTTCAGATTGTTTATCTGCAAGAAGGACCAGTAAGGGGAGAGAAACTCTAGTTACAACTCTAAATTATCAGGGAGGGGCTGTAATTTGTTAATTCTCTTTTGTCACCTTCAAATAATTTTCCTTGCCCCAGGCATCATATTCCATGACACATATTAGCTAATATTTTTTCTTGGCTTACAAATGCATTCTCTTGGTTCCTGATTGATGATGCAATCTAGTGAACCATTTCACACATGATGAAAATACATCACTAACAGTACTGACTAGATGTCATGGGACTCCAGATGATGGGGGTCAGACAAAACCCAAAGGAAATGGCAGGAAAAGGGGAATAACACCCAAAGAGTCTGCCTATAGGAATATATCATCAAGGCCCAGTTTTAAGAGTTAGTATAATGAAAACAAATCTTAACTTCAAAAGTCAAGTTCTTATTGTGGTTTTTCCCAAAAGCAGAATCTGAGATAACATAGCAGGGTGTGTGGTTTATTCAGAAGTCTGATCCTAAGGTATAGGAATGAAGGACAGGGTAAATGACCTGGGAAGGTGAGGCAAGCCATCCAAAATGAGTTATTGGGTTGGTAACCACAAGGGGTGACTAGGTACTTGACCTATGGAACTGTCTGAAAAGTATTATACAATGCATTTTAGAACTCCTCCCCTGGGAGGACAAAAGGACATCTATTGATTAGTCTTCTATTACCATTTTTAAGAGTTCCTCCACACATGTTGACTTTCCAGATCTTTGGGCCTCTGCATGAAAAATGCTGAGAGATTGCCATAGGCAACCCAAGTTGTGACATCAATTAAGCTTTAGGGCATGAAGCAAGAAGGTGAGGCACTGTCAGGTGATGCCTGGCTGAGGCTTGATGAAGTCTTAAGGAAACAGGTCTCCATAGCCATGAGGAAACACAAGTTTTCTAATATATATGTGTAATCCATGTTTCTCTAGATTTTAAATTTCAGGGTGTACAACCACAGTGAACACAGGTTCACTGCATCTTTCTACCTCCCCAAAACTATAAACTCTAGATGCGGATGATAATTTCACTTATACTCCTTTTTTTTTTTTTTTTTTTTTTTTTTTTTTTTTTTTTTTTTTTTTTGGCCATGACTGCAGCATGTGGAAACTAAATTCCTGGGCCAGGTATTGAACTTGTACCACAGCAGTGACAATGTCAGATCCTTAACCACTAGGGCATCAGGGAACTAATTCCTCACTTGTACCATTGAACAAGGCTGATCAACTCCCACAGAAGATCAAATGGGACTTCTGGTCCCTCTGAGTGCTACTACCTCTGCTGGGCAGCATTTCTGCTCCTCTTGCTGAGAATTACTAGCTCTGCTGTTAAAAACCATGTCACCTTAAAATCCTTTCTCCCCTGCAATTTCAGGGCTTGGTTACTTGGCCAGACTTATTCCCAGTTCATTCATTTTGATGAAGTTACCCATGTTCAGGAGACGTTTCAGTCCCTCATGGAGGTAGACTTTTGGAAGTAGATTTTCTGCATAGCCAGTTGGTGAGCACAGCTAAAATTGATACTAAACCTACACATCAGTACTAGCTCAAACATCTATTGCAAAAAAATGTCTCTTGTAAGGCCCATTTAGAGGAATGGTCTGAAATAGTTGGAACTAGGAGGAGAAGGTAACAACATGAGAGAGACTCTTGATGCTCAGCTAGAAAGCAAAGGTTGTGAGCATTCTTCTGTCTCTTATATTTTCCTTGTACTAAGAGCTATGACTATTTCACATTCCTGTACCCATAAAAAGTGATTATTGGTTTGGAAAAAAAAATGGTGTTTTGTACTGGACTATATTCTGAAAGTCATCACTCCCATGCTTCTAAGTCATTGTATTTGAGTTTCTAACATTTTCCAAAGAAGGTATTTCAGTTACTATCATTACTTACTTAATGCTGTTTAAACTGCTTACTATCTGGAAGTCCTTACAAATGATTAGGCCAAAACCCATATCATATCTTGAACCATTTCCTAGTCAAAACCCAGTGGAGATAGAGAACAGCTGCTTTATTCTGTGTACCTTTTATAAATATGCGCTAAGTAACTAGGTGGCTACTCTCCTCTGCATCTTGGTTTCTCAAGTTTTTAAAGAACTAGGGATCAGTCGTTACGAAGTCATTCCTTTCTGGTGTAGCTAATCCCAATTTTAATACAAAAAATATAAGGAAGAAACATTTACCAATCTTTTAACCTCTGAATCCTCTCCCTTCCTTGCTCAGAGTGCCCTACAGGCAGTGGAGACTTAATACATTTCTTTTCAAAGAAATGTAAGCACTTTTGAGGTCTGAGTTAGCTCATCCCCTCCTCTCATACTCCTTGATGAAGGATGTAATAAGATAGAGAAAAAGGACAGAGGCAGAGAGGCATGAAGAGGCATCTTTCTTCAGCAAGAAACTGTCATGGAAAGGATGACAGGATGCAGAATATTGGAGGATGAGAAGTTTCCTACTCAAGTTCTTTTCCTGTTTCTTTGTAAAAGCACTAACTCTAGCTTAGTCTTTTTGTCTGTCAGTCATGGTTGCTGAGCTTGTAGACACTGACAGATAGAAAGGGATCTTCTAAGGTTGTTTTAAATGGTATAATGTCTTCAGACAGAACTTAACATACTCTTCATAAGCACAGAAGAGAGAAGGTAGAAGGGTTAGAAATAGAAGGGATAGAAATGGAAATCTATGCAAGTAATAGTAACAGTAATAATTGTAACAGTAATAATGGCTGATTGAGCACTACTCTATGACATGTCCTTGCTTATTTGATCCCCAGTTAACCCAACTGTATTAATCTGGGCCCTTTCAATTGCAAGTGATAAAACCTGAAGCTAGTTTCTTTATAATTTTTTGGTTTTGAATCCAGTCATGTCTAGGTTTCCAGATATATATGATTTAAATGATGTAAATAGGACTTAGTCTCACTTTCCTTCCCTAGGTCCAGTTTTCCATGGGTTAACTCTATTCTCAGGCAGGTTCTCTTTTGGTGGTTAGTTGACCATCAGGAGTTTGAGGTTTATGTCCTATATTCATGGAAAAGAAGGATCATTTCCTAGCATAATATCTAGAAAAAAAATCTCATTATCTATCCTTGTGTATTGAGTCTATCCCTAAGTCAATCAATGGCTATAGGTGTACAGCATTCAGTTGGTTGGGCTTGAGTCCCATGATGGTCCCTTTGGGCTGAAACAGGCGGGGTAAAGGGATAATGGTAGAGTGGGTCCCACGGAGCCTCAAGGAGTGAGAGTTAAAGAGCTAGTTCTCAAAGCAAATTTGAAGTTATAGAAGAAGGAGGAAAGACTATGAGGTATTATTCAATTTGTCCAAGATGACATCAAGTTTCCAAAAATTCCTTTCCTATATGGTACCAGTTAAGAGGTAGCCACAGGAGGAAGATTCAAGAGGAGAGAATTAAGCAGAAGCCACTCCACTGAAAGATCACCATTTGCCAGACACTGTCATGAATGGACACAGAAGAGCCTGCCTTGCTCTCTCTTTGTCCATCCTGTCTTCTCTGCTCTTGGCCCTGGTCATGACAGCAGTCCAAGTCACCACCAAGTACTTAGCCGTAGACTTCCAGACAATGGTTTTATAGCCCCCTCATTAAGCTTCTCCTAGTAGTCCCACTTCTACTGTGTGCACCTGGATTTTCAAATTCTCCTGCAAGCTCTGACATGTCCACCCTCACCACTAACCAGGCAAACCACTCAGTGACCAATTCTCTCATCCTTCAGCATCCCCCTTCACACTTCATCTCTTCCTCTATTTGTTCAAGCTTTAATTAAAAAAAAAAACTTAATCGCATAATGCTTACAGTCACTCTCTCTTTCTGACCAAACTTTGATTGATACACTGGAAGAGTAAAAGTGACATATGTCCAGGATATCCATTATCCTTATTTTATATGTGAGAAAATAAAACTAAGAATCAGGATGGTTAACGTTTTCTCCCAGAACTACACAGCTATTGAATGGGAGGGTTAGAATTGAAACCTAGGCTTTAAACCGGTTTGAAAACTGTTTTAAACTGGGGTTCCTAAGAACCCCTGGAGCCATGTGATTAGACAAAGTTTGGAAAACTAACATGCGTGTGTGTTAGTGGTGTGGGTCCTTAGGGAGGTGGGAAGGAGGGAGTAGCACCTTTGAAGGGCTCCCATCTCTCGTCTTTATCCCACCCCACCTCTCCCCCTTTTCTGCCACCAAGAGCATGGACTCTTTCCCTGGCCTCTGCTTTGCCAGTTTCTTTGAACCTACTCTGCCCAGTGCCTATGTTTCCTGGCATCATGATTGGCAGGCACTGTTGGAACAGCACAGAAGGGGCATCTCTGAGTAGAGCAGATGAGGACAGAGGGCACAGACCTTGACATGGTGCAGTGCTGTGCCAGGCCAGAGTCAGAGGGCAATGCGCATCCCAGCCAGAGGCAGGAAGTGGCAGAGGCAAGTTGAACGAACACCCTGGGTCCCTCTGGACTCCAACCAGCACTGGAAATTTTCACGAATGCTAAATCCACTTGCTCCTTTACAGGAAAAGCTGACCCTTGAGCCATCTTTCCTTCAGCAGTTCCAGTTTGTTTTTCCAGTGGCCTTCTGCCTTAGCCATCATTGCAATCAGCCCTTGGGCGTAAGGGGCTAAATTGATGATCTTTTTGAATACCCAGAGACTCATACTCACAACATACAGGAATAAAGTGACATGATCATAAACACCAACATACTCCTGTACGCCAAAACACATTTGCACGCTTCTTGGTCTTGCTCCCAAAATAAATTACTGGTCATTGAAATTTAAGAAGAACAAAGGAAATTCCAAAGCAGAACTCCTTACTGTACAAATGCCTAAATTCAAGCCCCATCCTTATTCTAGTTCATCATTATTATTTTGTAGGGAAAACTCATTACAGTGATGATAAACTCACGGTGGCATTTCAGATTTAATTTTTCAAGAATTTCCAAGGAATCCATTAATGGAATGAAATTAGCTGGCAGATACTGGAGAGATATGTAGAAGGACAACTTTCTAGATTATTGCCACTGTTAATTGTGGTCATCAATATTGAAAAGTACAAGAATCATGGAGAAACAAGAGGAGTGATAGAAAGAACACTGAGCTTGTAATCAGAAGCCCTTGTTCAAATTCTTATTACTTGTTGTGTGGTCTTAAACAGATAGTTTAACTCCTTGCAGAGTCAGTTACTTCCTTGGTAAAACTGCAATAACAAAAATCTACCCAAAAGTAATAAACACAAGAGACAAAAGTACCTGCAACACATGAATATTCATTATTGTTTGAATAAACTTGTGATTAACCCACTCTCATGCAGAGTTAATTAATCTGAAGATTTTGAAAGCCTAACTGTATTTCCCCCTTGATCCTGTAGATAACTATTGTTCAAGATGACATCTGTGAGGCATTGCAAGATTTTGGTATATTCCCTAAATAACCAAATCAAAATGAAACCATATGGTTTTTATGTTAGAGGGATTACTGACTTTCAAGAAATTAGCATACAATAAAATAATTTTCATGTGAGGCAATGCTCAGATTTCAGATAACGTATGCAGACAATTAACCAGAATAATGTAGTCTTACTGACACAATCATTTCCATATAAGGAGGCACACCTGCCAAACTCAGAAAAACATCTTTTTGTTATTTTTCCTGGAGTTTTAGCCTTGAGCTGCCACGGAGAAAGGAAATGCCCTTCTCAGTTCTCTTCAATTCCTTTGACTCACATTCATCAAGATACTGAACATTTTCAGAAGGGGTGGATTTGTTCCCCTCAATTTCTACCCATTTTTCATTTTGCTACTCAAAGCTATTGAATGGGACATGACAAATTTCACTTTTCTCTGAGACACCAACTGGGCTTTCCTTTGAATTTAATGCCCAACAATATTTGTAGCCTTATTTATCCCGTCTACTGATTAAAGTCATAATTAAAAGAATGACTCCCTAGCACAGGGAACTATACTTAATATATTTTAATTACATTTAATGGAAGAGAATGTTCAAAACGAATGCATATGTGTGTGTTTGTGTATGTGTGTGTGTATAACTGAATCGCGTTGAAATACACATGACACTAATACAACATTGTCAATCAACTATATTTCAATAAAATTATAAAATATAAATTTACCAACCCCCAAATAAATTCCTCCACTCTACCAATTTTTTTCTATTAAGAAAAATATAATACTAAAAAAATACCATCAAAAAATAAAAGAATGTCTCAAGAGGATTCTGTCCTGGCTACGGAGGCTTCCAACTGAACAGACAGAGAGGCCCGTCCTTACCGTCCCCTGCAGCATGGCTTCTATGTGTCATTGGGCTGTGGCCTGGACAGCTGCCAAGGTGGCTGGAAGAATATGTGTGTGACTTCTTGATCATTGTAGGGGCAGCTCATACCTGGAAAACCGGGGTTGTCATATCCTTCTGAATCAGTAAGAAGTTAAATAAGCCCCCTTCTCAACTTCCTTTCTGTCTCTTGGCTCCCTTTGGAAGACAATCCAGTTCTTATCCCTTGACAGAGCAGTTTCTGACCAGGAAATAGTTGAAAAAGTGCAGTTATCTCCTTCAAGAAAACTCTTGAGTCTTCCTAGATGCAAAGGGAGACAGGAAGTTCTTTTCTCAGAGGAGTTTTCAGTTTTTTTTTTTTTTTTTTTTTTTGAGTTGGCATAAGCATACCTTCCCTTAACGAACATGCATGTGATAGTTTAACTTCACAGAAATTTGTATGATTAACCTAAACACCTTGAAATCTTACTTGATTCCTCTGTGTGTAAAACATAATAATACCTTAGATTAAGTTTTAAAGAAATACAAACAACTAGATACTGTTAGGCATCTGAGAACTTTTAAATATTTAGTAAACCTGGCTCAGACTGATGTCATTTTCCTGGGCTGAGTAGATAGATTTCACCTCCCAACTTTGTAATCCTAGATCAATTACGTCAAATGTGGTGGAACCTAGACCCACCAAGATTGGGATCCAATAACATCCTTGCTTGTAGTTCTTGTGGTTAAAAAGAAAAAATAAAGAATTTAAAGAATCCATATTGTTATCCAGCCTGACAATTTCATTCCTTTACTTGAAGAATATAGCCTATTTTTAATGTAATTACTAACATAATTGAATTTACATCTGTCTTTCTCTTATTTGTTTGCTGTTTGGCTTATTTCTTGTTTCTTTTTTAATCCTTTTTTGTTTTATATTGGATTAATAAGATATTTTTATTGTTCCATTTTTTCTTTTACCATTTTTAGTGATTATCCTAGAGATTACAATGCAGTCTTGATTTATCATGGTGAAAACAGATTATACTATTACTTTTACCATTTCCTTTCCATTACTAGAATCTTAATTTTATTACTTCCTTTTACAAAGCATTATTTTTATCATTATTTTTAGTTTTATGCATGTTTTAAAGCTATGAAATATTGCAGTCAATGGTCTTGAAGAATCAATATTAATTTACATTTGCATACATATTTATCTTTTCCAGCATTCTTAATTTTTTTCCTGAATTTCCATGTTTTCATCTGGGATGCTTTTTTTTCTGCACATATAACTTTCCTGTAGTACATATTTGGTAACAAAAACTTCTGCTTTTTTTAATTTCTTAAAATTATTTTTTCTTTCAGTTTCAGAAAAGAGTATTTTCACTTGGTATAGAACTCTATTTGATACTTACATACTTTTAATACCTTAACTCTGTCTTCTGGAGTTCCTGTTGTGGCACAGTGGAAATGAATCTGACTAGGAACCATGAGGTTGCGGGTTCAATCCCTGGCCTCACTCATTGTGTTAAGGATCTGGTGTTGCCATGAGCTGTGGTGTAGGGTGCAGATGTGGCTCATATCTGGCGTTGCTGTGGCTGTGGTGTAGGCTGGCAGCTGTAGCTCTGATTCGACCCCTAGCCTGGAAACCTCCATATGCTGGGGGTGTGGCCTTAAAAAGACAAAACAAACAAACAAACACAACTCTGTCTTCTACCTCCTCAATACATTGTCTCCTGGCTTTCATAATTTCTATTGAGAAGTCAGCTATCACTCTTATTTTTGCTCTCCTGAAGATAAATGCCCTTTCCTCTATGGATGCCATTAAGTTTTTCTCTCTGCTTTTGGTTTTCAGCACTTTGGCTACCATGTTCTTGAATATGCTTTGCTTTGTATTTTTCTTGCTTGGGTTTCACAGAGCTTTTTATATCCACATGTCTTTCATCAGATTTTGAAAATTCTGTCATTATTTCTTTCGGTATTGTTTCTGGGCCATTTTCTCTTTTCACTCTTCCTTGGATGCCAATCATATATATATTAAAACTTTTCTCATGTTTCATGTACCTCCTACAGTTTTTACACTTTTTTTCCTCCCTGTAAATCAGCTTAGACACAGCAAAACACTAGACAAAAACAAACAAACAAATGAAAATCTTAACTGTAACTAAGCATATTGTTGAATTCTTAATTTCAGACACTTGTGCTTTTAAATTTATAGAACATATATTTAATGTTTTTTAAAAGTTACACATTCAAATTATCTGTGAATTTATGCATACCTTCATCTCTTCTATCCATCTTTTCTTCAATTTTCTTAGAAATATTCATTACATTTATTTTAAAACCCTTAACTCCTAACTCCAACATTTGAATTATCTATGGGTCTTTTTCTCTTATATGATGTGCATAATCTATAAAAGAACCACAGATGCTCTGGACAAAATTAAGTCCTATCCAAGAAAGTTCCCTCTTTTCTCTATTAGGTAGAAAAGGCAAATCACTGACCTCCTCACAACCACCAGAAATTGAGCTCATACTGGGCTGGATGGCTGTTATAAAACTCAGTGCACCTCTGATTTTCTCTTGTTTGTCAGTTGTGGAACCCAAGGATTTGAATGAACACCTTAGTCCTGAAAAACTGTGTGAGATTATGTTCTAACCATCACAGACTTTCAGTGTAGTGCTTTAGCCTCCCTCCGTACACAGCAAGTTTGAAAATTCAAAATCTGTCAAATATCTTGAAGCAGACCCCCTGCTTTTATGGGTCTTTGTTTCCTTCACCATATGTGAGAGTTCACTTTTTCTTTAAAAGATTTTTGCCCAGTTCACTAGACTTCCTCATAGACTTACAACTGAGTAAATGTTCAACAGGGCCATGGCTTCCAAGTTTCCTAACAGGTAACTTTGGGTCCATGTAACTGCCAAAATTTGCCTCTTTCTCTTTCCTTTGGAAGAGTCCCTCTGTTTGGATAGGCAATTCTCAACTCACAACTAAATGTTTCAAATGCTCCAAGTGGGGAAAAAAATTACTAATGTTGATTAGCTTTCCTTGAGATGGGTTTTCTTTCTCTGGATTTTACTTGATCTTGTCCTCATAGCTTTTGCAGATCTGTGATCCTTTAAAATTGTGACTTTTTTTTTGTAGTATATGTGGCTTTGTCTGTGGCAGTGAGAACAGTGATCAGCTATGACCTCTGCATCCTGTGCAAAAGATGAAACCATAATTTTCTGAGCCATGTTCTGATTCATTGGTTCTAGTCACTGTCAATCTATTTTATTGTAATTAAATATGGGTACAATAATGTATAAATTGGAGTTCCCGTCATGGCGCAGTGGTTAACAAATCTGACTAGGAACCATGAGGTTGCAGGTTTGATCCCCGGCCTTGCTCAGTGGGTTAAGGATCTGGCATTGCCATGAGCTGTGATGTAGGTTGCAGGCGAGGCTCGGATCTGGCATTGCTGTGGCTCTGGTGTAGGCCAGCAGCTGCAGCTCTGATTAGACCCCTAGCCTGGGAACCTCCATGTGCCATGGGTGTGGCCCTATAAAAGACAAAAACAAAAAACAAAACAAAAAAAATGTATATGTATATGAATAAACTCAAACCTGAATCTTCCCATTTGTTTTTACCAATCCCCCACTTTCTCAAAATTACAGATCCATTATTTTTGTAGGCATTTAATCAATATTTAATGCCAGTTTTCTTTCTAACAAACTAGACATTTATTCAATAGCTAAAGTAAATTGTGAGATAAATTTGGGTTTTTAATATTTTATTTTTATTTTACTTCTAATAACTTGCAGGGAAATCTCTTTAAAATTATATTCTACTTGCAGCTCTTTGGGAATTTTTTTATTTATTTGACCTATAACAGATACCATTATTGGGGACAACTACAAAATTTAGGCTTTTATATGGTGTTATAAATATTGAATCTACATCCCTGAATCTTAACACTACTGTAAAAGTAAGTGTTGGGTAAAACTATCGGACATATTATAAAATACTTTTGAGTGCTCTAAACTAGTTTGTGTTCAGTTTCCTCTTATTTTCAGCTTATAATTTACTAAATGAAATCATACAAACAAGATGCATGCACTGACACAATAGAGAATAGAAGGTAAATTATGATTCTATACACTGATAATAATATGGTTACATTGTCACAAATCAAAGATCATCCTAAAAGTTAGATAAAGTCCTTGGTACAGAAAATCAAATTAAAAACCAAAACTATCACTGCTGGTCAAACTTTTCCATAATTCAGTTAGTTTCTATCCATTTACTTAAAAAATGAAGAATAAATTATTTAATTGGGGAGGATATTTTGCAGTTATTTCAATTTGGTAGAGTCCCTAGGAGTCAGGACATCCCAAATTACTCAATCCATAGGAACATTATCAAAGTTTTGATTTTTATTATTTTTAACAAACACGTTGAAAACTGGTCAGGGTATTTTTCTGCGTAAAATAATCTTGACAAAAGTTCATAATGTAGCACTTTTAGAAGTCAATTAAGCCTCTTTATGTGCTGGAATCTGCCCCAAAGTGCTTATTGAGAAAAAGGCAGATGGCAGGCAAAAGATGTGGGTAACATACCCCACTTTTCCATCAAGAACATATGGATGTGCTCTCAAACACTTCTGCAAACACCCACTATTCAGTCTTCATCAAGATGTGCAACCTTGAACTGTCTGCTATTCAAGATTTAACAAAAGCTTGGCTGACAAGGGAGACTCTAAATTCTATGTTTGGTTCAAGTTTGCTTATCTGAAAGAATGGCCATTCTGAGGCTTTTTACTTTAGTTGTTTGTTCAGTTAGTAAGAATTATGTCACTTATGCTCTGTGATGCCAAGAAACTCAAGAGCAAATTTGAACTCTTTGTCATATTTATGCTAGCCTTAATGGTCTGTATATCTGTTTTCTTCATTGTCATGGTCTAGATTTTCTATTTCTCTCTCCTTTTTTTCTTTGTTCCTATTTAATCTTTATATCATTGAGTATATTTGTGCTGTAAGCTACTTCAAATCTTCTTGAGCATGTGGTGGCATATAAACACACTAGGAGTATGAATGTGAATTTCCTTGGATCTGTTTGTGGTGTTGCCACATCTCTGGGATTCCAATGAATTTTGACTGATATTCAAATGGTATCTGTCTGTTTAATCTTAACTCTAGAAGGAAATGCCTGGATAGATTTCCCCTTTGAATGATCACGAAGAGGTTCTGCAGTTTTTCTTTTTCTGTAGTTCTCCCAGTGCTTCTTTGTTTCTGTTAGAATTTGATGTTATAGGCACTATGGATTTTGGGTTGCCCAACCCTATTTAATATAGTCACCAAATCCACATCTGTTGAATCTGGAGCCAGGATAGATGTGGTGAACTGAAATAGAGATTTGGGACTAATCATGGAACTAGGGCTTTATTTGAATGAGCACCTTTTAAAATGACACTAGAAGAGGAATGTAAAATAAGACACTAGAATCTTTTAGACTCTAATTTCCTGACAATCTATGAGATGAGAGCTGACCCAGAAGAAGGTGTCAGCAGAAACTGAAGATGCTGTTTTTGTTAAGGCAGCTTCCATGTTGAAATATAGGTCATAAGAAGTGATTCTTGGAAACTAGATGTTAAAATTAAACATGAGGACAAACCTCCCATTTCTGCACAAGGCCCAAAAGCAAGGTGAAGGAGGGAGCACCACAGCATCCTAACAGAGGACCAGAGGAAAAGCATTCTCGTAAAGGCACCTGCCATGCTTCCTTGAAAGACCTGTGGACATCACTCTGCCATGGGGAGGCTGGAACAGGAAATAGCTTGTTTCTGAGAGCAACACCACTCCACCAATGCCTCTACTACAAGGGAAAGACTTTGAGAAAAGGCTTGGTCGAGATCAACAGGAGGAGCAGGATCAAGACGGCAAAAGAATAAGATATGGCTCTCACCTTCTCCCACAAACATATAAAACAAGCAAACAAACAAACAAAAATCTCCATGTAGAATGACTCACACAGAACATCTACTGAATGCTGGCAGAAGGCCTCAGACTTCCAAAAAGGGCAAGGAACCCTCCACATAACTTGGTAGAACAAAATAAAAAAAGAGAGAAAGAGATAAATAGTACGTGTGAAAAGTCTGCACAATGCTATTAATGTCATTGGAAAGAGTTAGGTGGAAGGTCCCTGAGTCCTTTTTCCCTCCAGGACTCTGGCCAAATATAAAAACAAACATCAGAGTCAAATGGGATCAAAGCATCAACCCTTTAATCTAGATGATAAGAGTTCCTAGAAAACTTCATTGGGAATGCAGATTAAGTGGGAGGCCAAAATTGGGATTCTTATTTTCATCTTTTGAAGTGAACTAATTGGCATCCTGTGTGACATATCTCTCCAACTTTCCTCCCCACATGCTAGTGGGGAAACAAGAAAGGAGAATAAAGATTGTCTATTTAAGGTTCAGATACTGCCAGTGCAAGGGGAATCCACCACAGGGCAGGAAAACAAACAAGTATGAGATAGGTTCTTGCTTTTGAAGCAAAGGCACCTTACCTAGTAGAATAGGCCATGTGGTCCCCTGGTAATCAGGCCCTTACTCATTAGATAAATCACTTCTGCACTCTAGTAAGGTGTGGTAACGATGCTTTAAGAGCTCCTTTCTCTGAAGTCCAAGGCAATCATTCAGTTAGAAAAGGAGAATTCCTCTTTATATGAATACTACCTCATTGAGCTCATTGGCTGGAAGACCTGGCAACATCTGGGCTCTACATAGACAAAAGCAAGGTTTTCTTACAAAGTATTTGTAGGCATATTTACAAGGGCAGTGATTACAAGTTGTTTATGAGGCTAAGAGGGCAGAGGCTGACCTAAGTGTGAGAAATTGCCCAGTTGTGACACAGATCTCTCTGCTGTATCACAGTGGCCAGTATCACAGTGGTCACTGTTGGAAAGTTTGACCTGCCCTTTTCACTTGTTCCTCCTCCTTGAGCTGTAACCTTTACAAGCTCTGAGTCAGTCTTTGCAGGGGAACTCTCTGTGTTGTCAACACAGCCATCTCATGGAGATGGTTCTTCAAAGTCGCCTTATGGGATTGCTCATGGAGAAAAAACTTCTGGGGCCACACCATAAGTGAAAGGCATAGAGGCACAACACAGTGAATGTGGGGTTGGAACAACGAGTACCATAGGCTCTGGATGTGTGTGAGGAATACTTGGGAGCCTTAAAAAATCCTCCAGTCTAAGTAATGAAATTGCATCCAACTGCCCCCATAGCTCTTATAACAAAGCCTTACTGAGAAGTATGCACTCCAGAGTCAATTGGACTCACACAGATGGACACTGTGATGCGGGGCTGGGAGAGAGCTAGATAATAATTTAAATTCCTGCCCCAAACACATTACAAATTACTCTGTGCCTTCCAGAGTCACTTACAAGTAGACACAATCCAGAGTTGTAGATCTACCAATGACAAGAATCGTCTATTAAATTTCATTCTTTTTGGAGAAAAGGAATACAGCAGAGGGCATGACGGTGTTAGCACAATGAAAGGCACAGAGGGCAAACAGCAACCTATTCTTCATTTCAGAGGAAGTCTTTATCCTTTATCGTGGAAGTCAGGAAGGACCTTGAATCAGGGCCTGGTCAGGGCTGGGTAGATCATCCCACAGGCTGTGTGGAGTAGGTGAGCCTGGCAAGGTGGAGGATATAATAAAACAAAGTAAAGGGCTTTAGGTATCTTAATTCCAAAAATATATATTCCATAATACTTCATTCTCTTAAAGTATCTACTATTACTGTGTAGACTATTTGTATAACACCAATCACTTACTAAAATTAAAGCAACAAGTGTCAGTTAAGCATGGTTTTACCTACTTACAACCCTAAAGATAAATCTGGCTAATATTGACTCAAAATGGCCCAGGTATTTATTTGGTTGTCCTCATCACCAGTTGGTTTTTTTTTTCCCCTGTTTATTTGGGGTTTTCGCTGTGTGTTTTTTTGGTTTAGTTTGATTTGGTTTGATGCTGATGATCAAGTTTACAGAGGTCACTTCTCTGTGGTCCACTGTCTCTCTCTGTGGAATGGGTGTTGCTGAGGCCCATCTGAGCTGGTACCGAAGGCCCCAGAGTCCTGTCCTCTGGATCTCACAGTATCTCTCTTCTCTTCAGGAGACTTAAGTGTTAACATTGTCCTGACTGCCTTTGCCTTTCAGGAAGATTAATGGAGTTCAGCCTGCCAAAGATAAGCATGTCTGGGAGGAGCAGGCAAGAGCTAAGCTGTGTCAACACGGCCTAAGGGCAGGAGAGAACCAAATTGATTACTCAGGTTATCTCCACCCTCCTCCTCCCCTGCCCATCCATTTTCAATTCTAATACAATTTGATGTCTATAAATGTGCAGACAGATAAAGAAGCAAGCTTATGGAACAGCTGCTTAACGTTCTAGCCCTTATGAGATGCTAAATCACACCTAGAAATGCAGCAAAAGGGATAAAATTGAGATTCCAAGGGAAAAACACTCCTTAGAGTTGTGAAGTTTGGGGGAAGGGATATAGGGGCAAACAGAAAATGCGAGATACCCCAGGGGTCCTTGCTTGAGTGCTGATGATTGCTAAAATTCCTTTCCAAGGAGGAAGAATCTGTTGATGATATGATGCATTTTCCTAAGAGAAAACACAACCTGCTTTGCAGGGAGAGAGGCAGAGGGTATCTGCCAAGGATTATTCTTTCCATCCTTTCCCCAGGTAGCAGTGACTCACCTTTAAAAGAAAGGACTGAGGAGTTCCGTCGTGGCTCAGTGGTTAACGAATCCGACTAGGAACCATGAGGATGTGGGTTCCATCCCTAGCCTTGCTCAGGGGGTTGAGGATCCGGCGTTGCCGTGAGCTGTGGTGTAGATTGCAGACACGGCTCAGATCCCAAGTTACTGTGGCTCTGGCATGGGCTAGAAGCTACAGCTCCAATTCCACCCATAGCCTGGGAACCTCCATATGCTGTGGGAGTGGCCCTAGAAATGGCCAAAAGACAAAAAAAAAAAAAAAAGAGAGAGGACTGTGAGGGACATCTGCATAGAATGGTATCTCCAAAGTCTCTTCTGCCTGGGGGATTTTTTTTTTTTTTTTTTTGCTTTTTTAGGGATGCACCTATAGCATAAGGAAGTTCCCAGGCTAGAGGTTGAATCAGAGCTGCAGCTTCCACCCTATTCCATAGCCACATCAATGCCAGATCCAAGCCTCATCTGTGACTTACATCACAGGTGCTCAGGGCAATGCAGGATTCTTAACCCATTGAGCAAGGCCAGGGATTGAACCTGCCTCCTCATGGATACTAGTTGGGTTCCTAACCCACTGAGCCACAGAGGGAACTCTTGTCTGGGATCCTTTTCTGGTTTTGAAATAGAAAAGGGGAAGCTTTTGGACTTTCCATATAATAATGGCCTCTGCAAAATTATCAAGTCTTCAAAATGCCTCTTTCCCTGAGATGCCCCTAGTTGCTGACAGCTAAACTCTTTCTCCACATTTCCCTTGGGGCGTTTGCCTTTCTTTCAAAGGTCTCTGTGTTTAAATGACCTGGTGGTAGTCAACTTCAGAGAGGTTTTGGTTCTTGGATTTAATAAAAAATGGGAAGAGCCATTTGTAAAGTCCAGCCTTAAGCCACCTCCTGGCTCTGTGTTCTCTATATAAACACATTACCACCTCAGGCTATCATTGTAATCTCCTCAATTGTCCACTTTTACAGGATTGTCCTATGAGATTGATAATATCATGCTATTAAAAAGATGTTAGTTACTCCTGGAATTCCTGTTGTGTCTCAGTGGTAACCTAACTAGTATCCTTGAGGATGAGGATATGATGCTTGGCCTTGCTAAGTGGGTTAGGTATCCAGTGCTACCGTGAGCTCGGATCCTGCATTGCTGTGGTTGTGGTATAGGCCAGCAGATGCAGCTTTGTTTCAAGCCCCAGGCTGGGAGCTCCCTTATGCCACAGATATGGCCCTAAAATGAGAAATAAATAAATAAATAAATAAAATAAAAAGATGTTAGTTACTCAATACTACTGCTGCTTCTAATACTGACTGTAATGAGAATAATAGTGGTCATTTTGCCAACATTATGGGAATTATCAAAATAACCACAGGACAATAACTTAATAGTCTAAGATACACAGTTTTTTTATGACCAGAAATTGGTTTCAATCAATTCAGATTGTGGTGTTTGGGCAGGAAATAAATAAACCAGATGAGAGAACTTGATGATATTATAGATGATACATTTTATATTAAATGAACTTGAAGCTGAACAAAGAGTGTGGCCCCCTTCATTTCTCTCTCTCCTTTATACATCCTTTCAATAGAGTCATTTATGAATTTTCTATGGACTGAATGTTTGTATTCCTCCCAACTGAAATCCTAATTCCCAATGTGATGATGGTATTTGGAGGAGGGACTTCGGGGAGGTGATTATGTCATGAAGGTGGAGCACCGAGATAGGATTAGAGCCCTTATCAGAAGAGACAGGAGAGAGTTTGCCTTCATCTCTGCTGTCCGTCTTGTAGGGATACAAGGAAAAGAAGCTACTGCACCACAGCAGAGGCTCCTGATCTTAAGGTCTGCAGCACAAATGGGATGGACAGAGTCCCTCTCCCCAACTCATTCCCCCTACCATTTGAGATGGATGTGTTTTCTTCTGGTATCCAGGTGGTCCTGGCAAGTGGATATGGGTTATCTGCCTGTGGCATAGCTTGCAATGTGGCTCAGATTCCATCCCTGGCCCTGGAACTTCCATATGCCATAGGTGAGACTGAAAATGGAAAGGGAAAAAAAAAGATGAGTCAAAACAGCTTGCTGCATGACATTTTATAGCACATAATCATCATCTTAGTCACTTTGGGCTGCTATGACAAATTGCCATAGACTGGGCAACTTAAACAACAGGCATTTACTTCTCATACTTCTGGATGCTTGGGTGGCAGCAGATCTGGTATCTGGTAAAGACACTCTTCCTGTTTTGCAGATAGTGATATATTGTAATCACTGCCATACTTTGGGGCTCAAACAGTGAAGGGAAGACAGAGGGGCATTGCCTTTCTTACAGTATGAGGGCTGTGAGAGGGACATCTAGCTTTGCTGTCTCAGGTCCACCATCATTTGACATGGCTGATCACCTGAGTACCTGTCATTCAGCCCTCTAGTTTCATGGTTTTGGCTTAAATGGAGCATCTGTGCTTTTCCTTGCTTGTAGAATATTGTCTGGGATTAATTCACAGTCATAGGTTATTCTCTGGAATAGTAGGTCAAAGGAGTCCTTGAATAAGCCTGGAATTCCAACTAATAAAGAAAAAAGATGTAGTTTCAGAGCATGTTAACATAAATATATGTAAGACTTAAGTAGTACTTGTCATTTGAATAATTCTACAACGCAGAGGGGTAAATTCTCTAGTGTAATTAAGATTGAGGATTTTCATTCATATATATATGTGTGTGTGTGTATAGAAGAGGAGTTATGGATTTATAATCCTAACAACACACACACACACGTGTGTTTATATATATAAAACACACATACATATACATCTGCCCATGTATGTAGATATAGATAGAACAATAAAAGCAACCAGATTATATCTGAAACTATACCACATTCATAACACTTGTGTCAGTTTGGGAAGATTCATTCTATTGTCTCACCGGTCATGTCTTGGATTTTACGTATATTGAAGAGGTATGCACCCAAATTCTTTTAGGCTAGTCCAGAGGGAAAACCTGCAAAAGGAAATGGACTCATGAGCCAACTTGGAGAAAGGTGGATTCCAAACAGCCAAGAATAGTACTCGTTGTACAAAATCTGTTGCACCTGGAATTGGCCTCCCTGCCTCCACTCCACTTTTCTTCTTCTAGCCAGGGTATGGCAGAGTGGATTCTGTCCAAAAAGGAGAAAACAGAGCTCCCAAGTGAAAGGTTTCCATTCAGGGAAATGAATGCTTTTAAAAATGTTCTACATAGCCCCATTCAGATACCCTGCAAGAGGTGAGCTGATTCTTACTCTTGTGCAAACCAGCACTATGAAGGTTTAATGCAGCGCCCCAAGAAAACTCCCATTTCCAAACTGAACAGTTTATCTTGTAGGAGGAATTTTGTTTTCTTTTCATGCTGGACCTAAATTTGGCATGCTATGGAAATTTTATTGCAAAGCATTACCTGAAAGCTCAGCCAAATATTCCAATTCAGGAATGGCAGCTGGGAAAAGTTGAATGAATGGGCTATTTTTTTTTCTTTCTTTCCTTCCCTTAACTACACATGGTTCTCAATTTCTGGCTCATAAATTTAATTAAATAAATATTTTTAAATATGGAAGATGAAGAATGTGAGAACTTGATAAATTTGAAACAAGCTTTTAAAATCTATGGATGAGGCATTTGTGGGCCTACGCTATGCATATAAGGAGAAGTATTGCAAAGCTTTCATAGTGCAGAAGAGTTAGGGGTTCTTTGTATGAGAAGAAAGGTTTAGGTGTCTAAATGTAGAGATATCATGGGAATACAGCTAGCCCTAGGAGAAAATGCTTTCAATATAAGTTTGCAAGTATGTGGGAATGAAAGTATTTCTACAATCTATTTTCTGAATTGACTTCAGGGAAAGTGGGAGTAAACAAACATGCATTGTATATGTACTTGGTATTTTCTAGTACCAGAGCACCAGCAATGAGACTTGAGCTTATTTTGAAGATGCCCAAGACAAAACTTCAGGTAAATGTCTAAAAGGGATATGCAGGAAAGGAAATAAGCCCAGTGCTCTAACCTGATGCTAAAGAACTCTCTCAACTATTCTTTGACTCTATGCCCTCAGGCTAAACAACGAAAGAAGTCCCAACAAGTATTGTGCTATAGAGTAAGACTTGCTTGTCACAGGCGTGGGTTAGCAACTCTGAAACTACTCTGTGTGAATGCTGGTGATGGACAAATAAATCAATATATTGTAGATAAAGGGAGCCAATGTTTTCATTTTCAAAAAATGGAGCCACAAACATGATGAGGAGAAAAGATAGAACTAATTCAATGGTGTTGCATTAGAATTGAAACTTTAAGTCAATTCATGGCATATATTACATAGATAGAGAGAGGGAGATCAACAAATGTGGATATAAATATAGAGATATGTGTGGGTATAGCTGTGTGTGTGTGCGTGCATGTGTGTGTACATATATCTATTTCCCAGTTCTGTCCTCTTAGAGGGTCTAAACCAATGAACCCCAGTAGCAATGAGCGCATTTGGCTTCCAGATCTTAATTTCTAAGTACAATTCTCTACTAAAAGAAATTACCACCCTTTGATGAAATGGCAACTCCATGGCAAGAAGGAAAGTAGAAGATGAGTCTAAAATGTCATTTTGCTTCATAAAGTAAGAAAGTACCCAAAAAATGATAAAGAAATGTCAAAAGGATAAAGAAGCGAGCTTCTAGGGGCTTCCACTTGAAAGCTCTGGGACAGTTTAGACATTAACATAAATTATGACAGTAAAGGATTACAGTCTATTGAATAAAACAGGAGTTCGCTGACTTAATGAACAGTTAGGAAAGCTCTTTCTTACATTAGAAAGTCAACTAACAAGTGTAGAAATGATAATGAAATTAGATCCTTACATTCAGACTAGATGGGCAATGGGGCCCTACTGTACAGCACAGGGAACTGTGTGTGATTGGGTCACTTTATTGTACAACAGAAATTGAAGAAACATTGTACATCAACTATACTTTAATTAAAAAAAGAAAAGAAAAAAATGAAAAATCACAATTTGGCAACTCTGGCAGGTAGAATGCAGTGCATGTATCTAGAAAATAAACCCTTTTATTTTTATTTATTTTTATTTTTTATTTTTTGTCTTTATAGAGCCACACTAACAGCATATGGAAGTTCCCAGGCTAAGGGTCAAATCTGAGCTATAGCTGCTGGCCTACACCACAGCCACAGCACCACCAGATCTGAGCCGTGTCTGTGACCTATACCATAGCTCATAGTAATGCCAGATCCTTAACCCACTGAAGGAGGCCAGGGATCAAACTGCATCCTCATGGATGCTAGTCAGGTTTGTTACCACTGAGCCACAATGGGAAATCCAAAAATAAACCCTTTTAAACTCATTTGTAGGTCCCCAGTGGACTGACCTTTGAGAAGCCAAGTATCTGAATTTTATATGACTATATAAACATAGACTATCTAATAGGACTGTGTTAAAATTCTACCACTTAGGATGATGTGTTGGTTAGGGAATAGGATTAATCCCCTTCCAGGGACATTAGTGATTTCACCTCATGTTGATACTAATATCTACAATTGAAGACAAGCAGAGAAGGCCCTCTATAATCTAGCCAAGGCTATTGGCTTGAAGGGACACTGCTCCACTCACAGGGAGTAAAATACCTTTTATAACACCTACAGGGCTTTGAGTGCTGCAGTGCACATGAAAAGACAGAATTTTTGTTTTTGTTTGTTTGTTTTGTTTTTTGCTTTTAGTGCCACACCTGCAGCGTATGGTAGTTCCCAGACTAGGGGTCAAATCAGAGCTACAGCTGCTGGCCTATGCCTCAGCTACAGCAACTTGGGATCTAAGTCATGTCTGCGACTCACACCACAACTCATGGCAACGCTAGATCCAGGCCAGGTATTGAACCCACATCCTCATGGATACTAGTCAGATTCATTTCTGTTGCACCACAACAGGAACTCTGACACTGAATGTTGAATGAAGGACTGAACAAATAGATGGATAAATTTGGGGATAAGTATTAAATTAATCATTGAGGAAACTTAAAAAGAAAACAAAAACTGTTTCAAGAAGATTACAATTTAATTTTACTCTATGAGTAAAATTTATTCTTTTGGTCTCTGAAGACATGTACAAGTCTTTGCATCCCTGTTCTTCAATTCTAACCTTCCTTGCATTTATGAATGACCAAGAGCATGCTCTATGAAATACAAATTTGTAGATGGTTCCTGAATTTTAACATTATGTTTCTTTGTGATTCCCTCCAGTTGGGATTCCAAATGACCCCAAAAGGGTTTGCTGGGGGCTTTGGACTGCTGAGGACCCAAAGAGACATGATGCGCACACACACACACACACACACACACACACACACACACACACACACACACACACACACCATACACAAACACATGTACGCCAACAGCATAAACAGACATCTAACAAGAAACAGCTGTGCAGAGCTATTTAGTAAAAGTTTGAGTAGCTGGAACCAGCAGGGATGAGTGGGAATGAGTTCAAACTCCCCCCATGAGGCCTTCCTAAGGCTTTGCAGGAGGGCAAGAACAAGGTCTGGGAAGCTGGGAAATGGAATGGCTCATCCTATCCTCAGCATCTCAGTCCCTGCTGACACCCCACTTCTGTTCACCCTTGCAAGATTCTATGCTTTTATTTATGTAACATTTAGGCAGATAGCAGCCTGGAGTACTCTGGGGTATAAACCAAGAAGAAATACAAATCAGATTTGACCAAAGGAAAAAGAAGCCTCAGACATCTGCATGGGAATAAAAAGGATATCATATCCTCCTCTACCTGGCCTCTTTCCGACACAGGAAAGTCAATGGATAAAGGATAAAAATTTATAGTGCATTCAGGGTTAAGAAGCAACACTTGCGCATTCAAGCTTGAATTCCTGGCACAAATGTGAAATTTATATTGCCCCTAGATCCCTTGTTTCCAAAGGAATCTGGCCCATCACTAAATAGCATCACCTCAATCTCCTCCAGGTTCTGAAGTGGGGTAGTGGCAAAGGCATGTCTTTATTTTGAAGGTGAAAGATCTACATGATTTGTATGTAGTTAAAATGGTCTCCTCTGAAGAAAAGCATACAGTGGAATTACAGATTTCAATAATGGAAGAATCTTAGAAACCATATAGTCCAAGTCTCTTGCACAGCAGAGAAAATAGAAATATGGAAGCGAGAAGGGAATTTTCCCAATGTCTTAGAAAGACTAAGCAGAATTGCCATTGAAGCTAAGAGCTTAAATCCCAAGTGCAGCTCTAAAACAATTAGGTTGTACACACCACCATCTACACAGCTGAATCTTTTTCCTTTCTTGTACTGTTCAGTTGTTGTCCAAAATATCCAGCTTGATCGCTCATCTGGTACATCCATGCCAAATCCAATTCCTGTTCAGCAGCCACAGAAAGAAAAGCCTATTCTGTTCAATTGCCTCAGTTGTCAAGACTCTGTGGATTTGATGAGAGGGATTCCACTGGAATTTAAACAATGGTGACATTGTTAGGACAGGCATGTAATCCCCAAAGTGCATGAGCTGTGATTGTGTGTTATGGTGGTTTAAATTTAGAGCTTGAATATGGGCTCTGCCTCTTTTATAGCATGGGGAATCTGGACAAGTTCTTGTTCTGCCTACCTCATAGGATTAAATGAGATAACCTATGGAGAACACTTAGTATAGTTCCTAATGCATTAAAATAACCATCATTTACTAAAAATGTAATAATACTGTTTTATCACTCATGTTTCTAGAGTAAATATTCGTCAATATTTTGGTAACTATTAAATGCTAGTACACTTGAGATCTTGTCCTCTGCCATTAAAGCTATGTGAAGCAAGGCTGGGCTAGTCTGCTGGAGGAAAAGAGACACACAGTCCCACGGACCCCATTGCCCTGACTGGCTGCTCAGTAATTGTCATACTATGTGGGTGGAGCCATCCTACATCATCCTGCCCCTAGATGACTCTCCAGCAGATTGCATATGCATAAGTAAACCCAGAAAAAAAATCAATAGTCTGGCATAAGCCAGAAGAACTGCTCAGCTGACTTAGAGAATTATGAGTTGAATAAACTGTTATTGATTTAAACCATTCTATCTCTCTCTCTTTTTTTTTTTAATGGCTACACTTGTGCCATATGGAAGTTCCCAGGCTAGGGGTCAAGTTAGCACTACAGCTGCTGGCCTACACCATAGCCACAGCAACACTAGATCTGAGTTGTATCTGTGACTTACACCCCAGCTCATGGCAATGCTGGATCCTTAACCCACTGAGTGAGGCCAGGAGTTGAACCTGCCTCCTCATGGACACTATGCCAGGTTCTTAACCTGCAGAGCCACAGCCAGAACTCTAAGCCATTAATTTTTGAGATGTTTTGTTATGCAGCCCAAACTAACTGATACAGTGCCACTGTGTGATCATGTTTCAAATGAAGGAGAGATAATGATTAAAAAGATGCCAAGAACCCTTCCTCAGCAGAATTCTTTTTTCAGCAGAGAAAATAGTTTTGCATGGAGTTAGCCCCACCTTCTTTGTTGGCTCCTCCTTTTCCAGGGGAAAGTGCAAACTCTGACCCCAGAATGGAGACTGCTGGTTGGGTGTGGTTGGGGACCAGGATATGACCTGGCCTCATTAACACCATGCTCTAACCAGCTAAGCCAACTGGCCTGTCTCTGTCCTCCTGGAAACTTTTACCACCCACTGTCTCCCAGACTAGAGCACCCCACCCATCAGTCTTCCCTGAGAAACAAAGATGCATGTGAGCACGTAGTGGAAATACCAGGCAATGAAACCTGGCAGATGCTTGCTTCCCAGTACTGCATGTTGGGGTTCCATGAGGGCAGAAATACACGTTGGAATCACAGGTGCCAGAAGTCCTCACTCCTGGCTGCAACTGTCCTCTGTGGGGGTTTCTCTAGAAAAAACTTCATTTACTTCAGAAAATCATTCTCACCTTCCGAATCTTCTTAAGGAAAAAAAAAAAGTTTTGACTTACATTGTAATTTTAATCTCATTTCTTTCCTTCATTCCCAGGTCCCATCAGGCACAAATTTCACTATCAAAATATTATATAGAAAAATATCCATTGATTTGAATATGTCAGTCAAATTCTCTAACCTCTTTCTTTTCACAAGCATATCAAGGTAAAGGGAGAACAATCATGTCCTCAGATAGGTCAGTTAGTTTCACATAGTTTTATTCACTGATGCATGTTCCTCATGGACCAGACATTAATGCTTTACTGCTGGGCCAGGGAGGGCTCCATATTCATCCTAGGGAGAAGGCTGGGAGGTGAAAGAAGGTGGGTATTGTGAAGCCTAAAATTCCATGAGTTGTCTTGACATCCCATAGAGCACCAAACACCCTACCATGCTGTGCTGCATACTCAGCAGGGCTTCCCACCAGCCTACTTCCTCAATCAGCTGGACCAACTGCACTCTACCCAGCCCTCAGTCTAATGGGCTTTAGTTTCCTGCCAGTCTACAAAAGGAGTCAAGACAATCTATTGCATCCTTCTGTGGGAACCATGGGGGCATCTCACACTTTCATTAAACAAAGTCTGCTTTCCACAACTCCTGATTTTTCAGTGTATTTCCAGTGAGACTCCCATATGGTCCTGTAAGTCAAGAGTCCTTCTCCCCTGGGAGGTGAATATGTGTGACTAATAAACTTCTGTCAATCTCATCTTCCTAGTGTTGGGGGTTATGTGTTCAACCGTATGTATGAAATCCCCCATTCTATCATTGGGGAGATGTCTCCTTCACAAATTGGGTGAATAGGAGGTGTTAGGAATTGGCTGTCATTCTGGATCCTTGGGACAGTGAATATTGACCAGTAAAGAAGGATTTCAATTTTAACATCCAGTTCGGCTGTATTTGAACAACTGGCAAAGTTGTGATGTAGTTTGGAGTCCTTGATATACCCCTCCTCCAGATTTTTCTTATTGAACAAAGCCATTCTACAATTAGGGAGGCTGAACTGATCCCAGTATTTCATAGGTAGCCTGGCCAGAATAGATTAAAGATGCTACCCCCTTTTGTTCAAAAGTGCACCGTTCTGGACATCTCTGCAAGAAGGAAAGCATCAGGCTCTCGACCCACAACTACAATTCTTGCTTTATTAAGAATGAGAGAAAATAATGCAGAAATGGTAAGGCTGCTTCTCATAGTGGTGCAGTGGGAAACGAATCAGACTAGGAACCATGATGTTGCAGGTTCAATCCCTTTCTTTGCTCAGTGGGTTAAGGATCCGGTATTGCCATAAGCTGTGATGTAGGTCACGGATGTGGCTTGGATCCAGCATTGCTGTACCTCTGGTGTAGGCCAGCAGCTACAGCTCCGATTTGTCCTCTAGCCTGGGAACCTCCATATGCTGTGGTTGTGACCCTAAAGAGACAAAAAGACAAAAAAAAAAAAAAAAAAGAAAGAAAGAAATGGTAAGACCATTATGGGATCTCAGTATCAGAAAGGAACTCACCAGTGCTGTCCCTTCATTATTGCTCCTCTTCAATCCCCACCAGCCAGACACCCGCAGTGGCCTCAAGATTTCTACTTACCCAACTCAGTCCAAGCTGGGCAAATTCTGCCTATAACCTAACCTAATCCACCAGCCCCACCAACACAGGCCTTTCAAATTCTCCAAAGAACACCGATACTTAAGGGTCAAGTTTGAGTAGAGTTTTCAGACCTCTCAGAGGACCTTGCAATGATATGGTGCCTTGTGGTGAGCCAACCCTCAGCCCCAGTCCCTGGTCCCTGGGTTACCCCCTCAACTCTGTTTCCTGCCCAGGTTCCTCCTCATACCTTGCAGGCACATGCAGAGATACCCCAACTCACAGTTCCAAGATCTGTTCCTGTTCCTAGAAATAGCTACCGTTGGCTACCCCTTGGGTGAAAGGCATTGTTTCCTTTGGGAAAGGAATTCTTGGGTCCTATGTACCCAAAACAATGTCTAGAAGGTGGGTCACCGGCTCTGGGTAGGCAGGATCCCATGACCTTACAGATTCTTCATGCTCTGGGGGAGAGGTAGAGAGGTGCCCTTAAAGTGTAGGGTCTAGTGCAACACTCCTCTTGTCTGTTGTTGTGAACTGAACTCTGTGCACCGTAGATTCATTTGAAATAGGTAGAACCTCTCACCCCCAATGTGACTGTTTGGAGAGAGGTCCCTTAAGGAGGTAATCACACTTAAATAGGTCATTAGGGTGGGGTCCTGCTATGACGGGACTGGTTTCCTTATAAGAAGAAGAAGTGGAGTTCCCCTTATGGCTCAGCAGTAACAAACCCAACTAGTATCCATGAGGATGTGGGTTCAATCCCTGACCTCGCTCATTGGGTTAAGGATCCGGCATTGCTGTGAGCTGTGGTATAGGTCGCAGATGCACTTCAGATCTATTGTTGCTGTGGCTGTGCTGTAGGCTTGCAGCTGCAGCTCCGATTTGATCCCTATCTGGGAATTTCCATGTGCAGGGGTTTGGCCCTAAAAAGACCAACAAAAAAAGAAGAAGAGGAGAAAGAGACTCCAGATCTCCCTCCTTCTCTCTGTCTCTCTGTCTGTCTGCTTCTCTCAGCATGCTCACAGGGGAAAGGCCATATGAGGACAACCACGAGCCAAGGAGAGAGCTTTTACCAGAACCCAAACTTGCCAGCACTTTTATCTTGGACTCCTGACCTCTAGAACTAGAAGAAAATTAATTTTTGTTAAGTCACCCAGTCTGTGGTATTTTATTTTGACAGCCTGAGTACACTCATATACCTGGGAATGAGTGCAGTCCTGTGCATAGTCATCCCTATCTTAGACATGCTCTTCCAAGTGGCATGAAGAGGTACGCTTAGACCATTAAGGGGGTGAGAGGTAGCAAGATGAAGGCTGATGGATCCAGGGCACCGAGCATTGCCGGGAAGATTGGGGCCCCATGAGCACTGTGCCTCCATTATCATATTCATTTAGCAAATATTATTGAATTAACACTTGTGCCAGACATTGTTCAGGGAACAAAATAGAAGAGGTCCCTGCTCTTTGTGGACCTACTTCTAGTGGGGTCCCTGGGGGTGGTGGTGTCAGAATTGCCGCTTAAATCCTAAAGAGATTGATGAGAAGCATCCTTTTAGAAAAGCTTGCTGGTCCAGGATTCCCTCAATCTCATTCTCCACATGTTCTTCATCTCAGAGGGTGACCCAGGTGGAGGGGGTCCCTCTTTCACCTTGGACAGCATGTCTCCCCTGACACCTCTGGCAATTGGGGGAGGATGGGTGTGATAAACCCTTCCAGCATCGCAGCTCAGCTGGGCCCCAGATGTGGGGAGCGGCTTTGATGGTGAGGTCGCTGAGAGGGGAGCTCAAGTAGGTACTCTAATTCCCAGCTCTCTGTACAAAATGGTCAGGTCAGTGCAGTGACTTCAGAGTTTCAATCCCCTTCTTCTCAAAAAGTCACTGGACTAGAAATTTCCTAGACTCCTTAGCTACTTAATCTACCTGCGATTAGCCTCAATATTCACCAGCCTAAGCAGGATGTCTCAACACTTGCTTTTTCTGCCCCCCCCCCGCAAAGGAAACAAAGGAAAATGAGACTTGCCGCCTTCTCTTCTCCATGCATCATGTACCCTCTCCCCAAGCAGACCTTGGTTCTAACTTCTCAGGCTCAGCTCAGCATTCTACAAGTGACATCATTCCCAGTCAAGTTTTCAGATAATATGTGATTCTCCAGGCCTTGATATAAAGTCAATCTGATTAGCATTGATCCCCTAAAGTTTATTTATTTTTAAATTTCATTGGAGTATAGTTAATGTGCAATGTTGTGTTATTTTCAGGTGTACAGCAAAGTGAATCAGTTATACATATCCATAAATCCATTCTTTTTCAGATTCTTTTCCTGTGTAAGTTATAAAGATTACTGAGTAGATGTCCCTGTGCTATGCAGCAGGTCCTTGTTAGTTATCTAAAGTTGAAAATAGAACCATCGTATATTCTGGCAATCCCACTCCTGTACATATATCTGAAAAACCTCTAATCGGAAAATATGCATGCACCCCAATGCTCATAACAGCACTATTTATAATAGCCAAGTTATGGACATAACCCTAAGTGTTCATCAAATGATGAACGGCTAAAGAAGAGGTGATATATATATATCACATATATATATACCATGGTATATTATTCAGCCACAAAAAAAGAACAAAATAATGTTATTTTCAGCAACATGGATGGACCTGGAGTTTATCATATTGAGTGATGTAAGTCATAGACAAATATAATATGAGACCACTAATATGTGGAATCTAATAAAAATTATACAAATGAACTTACAAAACAAACAGATTCACGTATTTCGAAATCAGACTCAGTTACTTAAGGGAAAAGGCAGGAGGGATAAATTAGGAGTTTGGGGTTAACATATACACCCTACTGATCACCTAAATTAAAAAAAATGCCTTATTGATTTTTTCAGGGGGAGATTTTCTTTATTTCTTTTATCTCATATCTTTATTGTCAGCTTTTTTCAAAGCTACTAAAGCACAAGTTGGCCCCATACCAGAGCATATAAATTAGGTGAAAAAAAAACCTAAAAACTCTAAACTGTAACTTCGCAGTGGAAGAATGAAAAATTCCTATAATCACCTCATACCTTGACCATGAGATTAGCTTTTAAAAGGTTCTTGGTATTGCTTTTAATTCCTCTAGTTGTCTCTCTGGAAATTTTAAGCAAGCAAATCTCCAAATAAAAATGATTTTAAAAAGTAACAACACCAAAATATTAAAAGAAAAGCCAAATTTCATATTTTTATAGCCACTTTAACTCAGGAGGGGTGAGCAGTGACCTATGGCTCTGAATAGTGTGCTCAGTCACTTGTGCTCATTTTTATTGTCTGTCTCCCTCAATTCTTGGGATCTATTAGGTTACAGGCACATTTTAGCACTAAAAGGATCAGTGTAAAAGGGCTGTGCAAAAAAAAAAAAAAAGCCGTTTCTGCTTTGGAAATGGAGGAGGAGATTAGATAGAATTTATATATCCATTTCTAGATGGAAAAGACCTCTTCCACTTGACATAGACTTTCACACATCTCTGCCCATCACTGACTCCCCTATTCATGTCTGCTCCAAGGGACTTACAAAGTCTGCCTCTCACATATTCTTGGAGAATCTTAGGCCCCCGCATTCAGCCTTGAATCCTCAGTGGTCCCCATCCAAGATCCCCCCCCTGAAACATGATCCTCATCTGTTGCTCAGATCTATAATCAGTACACTTCCCAGGGTTCATCAGCCTGGTCTCCCTGGCTCGTTGCTCTTACATTCATTGTGTTGGGTTCCTGGCTAGAAATGCAAGAACAGGGCAGAAGAAGAAGTCACAACAAGCAGCCTCCCATGATTCTCCAGATCCCCAAGGAAGCCATGGCATGGTAAAGGTATCCAGTGCCAGGAGCTACTGCTACATTTGTATCACTGCATTCAGACTTAGCTCAGGGGTCCTGGCCTCGTGCCCCCTTTCCAGCCCCCAACTGCTCCTGAGATTTCTCCTCCTCCACAGAGCCTCACAAAGTCAAAATGAATGTGGAACCCTTATTACTTAAATATGCTCATCCTTACCATACATGGCATATATCACTATAGGATATTTCCTCAACTGGTGGAACTGAACATGTGCTACAGGTACCAGCTTAGCAGGAAATAGAAAATAGAAAAGTTCATTTCTATGACCTTTTGCAGGATTTTTGCAATTAAACTATCTAAGGGTAAAAAGCTACTTTCACTTCACTAAAGCTCGTAAGTTGTCTTTTTAAAATTAACATTGTTTATTTGGAACATCATATTAGTTTATTTTTCATGCACATGGGTTTCTTAGTGTCTTATTCTGATCCTAAGTCTCACAGAAACTGTACAGGGCCACGGTTCACTGCAGAGAAGCTTCTAGAATCTAGGAATCCTTTAGATCTGAGCAATAGATCAAGTTTCAGGGTGGGATCTTGGATGGGGACCACTGGTGTCCTAACTGGTTGTATGACCTTGGTCAAAATGTGCAACTTCTCTGGATTTTAGTTTCTTTATGCATCAAACAAAAATTGATCTTGGTGTTTAAAATCCCTTTTACGTTTAAAAGGCCCTGGTGCTATAACTTGACAGTAAATTATATTCCTCTACATAAACCAGATGAGGTTGAAAAGTTATAATCAACAGATTACTGCCATCATGGAGGTAACCCTTGGAAGCTATAGCTGCTTATCAAGCAAAGATGATGCTTTGGCATGTACCTTTGAATGGCTGCTCCTTTGGGACATGGCACATGACTTTGTGGCTTGAAGTAGGAGGAAAATGCACTCTTCATGAGACAAAGGAATCTTTAGGGTCTGGATGCTCAGTGCAAGCTGAAAATCCGTAAGAGACCGCCACGTTTCAATGAAAGATGCTGATGGAAAACAGATGTTGGGTCCACAAATGCACAGTTCCTGGGGATGCCCAGCTCCTGCTCAGGTCACTGCTCTGCACCGTCAGTAATTGAGAAAATGGAAAGGACCTTGCCTGGCCTCATTTCCAGACCTAATCTATCCACTCCCCAGGCGAGGAATCCTGATCAGAGCCTGCCAGGGCAATGACCTCTTGGGGAATGTAGTAAATCCGACTCAGTAAGTAATCTTTAAGGAGCCTTCAGGCTTTGGTGCCTTGTGACTCAAAACCTGGGGTCCTGCGGATAGGAGGTTGATTTCCAAGGAATTAGCTACAGCCCTAACTACAACCCCAACATCTCTCAGCCATAAGCTCTGCCTGGGCTGGGAAAGGTGGCCAGTCCAAAGTTGATGCAAACCAAGGCAAAAGAACAGCAACTTCACAACACTAACATTTTCTATGAGGTTGGGAGTGAGGAATATGCAGTTTCCGCAGAGATAATCCTAGAAGGCTTCTTAGAGGAAGTAGAAGTCTTTGAATGTTTTAAAGAAGGGGGAGGTAGGCAGTTAGGCAAATTTGAGATTAAAGAGGAGGCTCTCCACAGGGGAAACCAAGCTGATTAGTTGCCTGAATGCTAGAGGTTATGAACTCTGTGTACTCACTCAGTGGGTGGTCTGTGCTATCCTGCAAATTACCTATGGACCCCCAGAAAGTTGTGAGCTGTGCTGCTTAGGTTGGCCTGCTGTTACTGCTCCTTTTAGCCTGGGGAGGAGGCAGCCAAAGGCCTCAGCCTGATGAAGAAAAAGTGGTGATGGATTTGGAGGAAAGTGGCAGGTAGGTCAGGCCAGGCAAGCAGGTTGTTCAGAAGCTTCAACTGTCCATCTGCCAGCCCTTCTTCATCTTGCTCTACCCTCCGAAGTCCCTTCAGGGCAAGCCCTTTCCTGCCAGATGTTTTAAATCTCCTTTCTGGCCCTAATTGAAGACAACTTTTCTTTCTCTATGAGAGGGAAGGGGAGAAATATGTCCCACAGCCCTTTCCCTCTTCTCCTCCCCTCTCCCTCCTCTGTAAGTGAAGCTCTTCATTTCCAAGCAAAAGGTGGGGTTTGATGGTTGACCCAGCCCTTTCCCAGCATAAAGCAGGTCTCCCAAGGAAGCCAGCTCCTCTTTCCTGTAGGAGGAGGAATATGGTCCTCACAGCAATTCCCCCCCATCTCTCTCCCCTACAGGAATTCACCTCAATAAGATTGCTGCAAAACCCATCCCTCCCAAGACACCTTGTGATTTCCATCTGTCAGTAGGGGAACAAATCCTCTGTGCCCTAGATCAGACATTTTTACCTAGAGAGAACTGTTGGCCAGTTAGAGAAATTATTTGCTTTTCTTGCCAAGTAGCATGAGGACCCACTAAATTAGGGATATCATAGTTTAACACCCCTTACTCCTGAGGGTAAAATCCTTTCAAGATTCACTAGTGGGCTTTTACCATGATCTGCCCGCACTGGTGCTTTTGTCAATATTATTTGATATTCTGTGATTCTGGGAATCATAAGGCAAAGTGGAAGGACCCATATAGAGCATGGTGGAGTAGCATCCTTTCATTTAATCAGTAACCTACATTTTTCAGACCACCCAAGGCTGAGGATAAAAATAGGATCCCAAGGGCAAACACAGAACTTCTCCAGGAAACTACACTTGTGTTCCACAAAAAAAAAAAAAAATTAAGCTCTGTCTCAAGTTTCTTCCAAGTAGTTCTAAGTTTCCGTCTCTCGGGTATCTCATCAGTAGCCTCAGAGCAGAGTGTTCATTACGTGCTCTGCAAGATGGTTCTCTGGGCTACCATGTGATTTATCTGGTGCTTTTATCTGCTCCCATTCTGGATCACTGGGGGTAATGAATCCCACTGCATCTAAAACTCTGTCACTGATGTCTGCCGAAGACATTCCATATGTCAAAGTCATTGATGACTATGGCTGAGCAACCTCACTAGTTACTGCTAAATGTACTAGCATCAGCTCTGCAAATGCCCTGCATGCTAGTATCCCAGACCTTTTGTTTCCACTTTCCTCTTTGGCTGGTTCCAAAAAATCACAGTGACTGGCACCAGGGAAAGGGAATATTCCTTTTCCTCTAGAACAAGTGAGCCGCATCCTGGAAGCAAATACATGTGCCTCGACACTAATCTCATTCCATGATTCCATGTATAAATAAATACCTAGAAGATTCGCCCAATCATGCGTCCATGTGTGTTATATCTTCTGAATCCTAGCACCCAGGTAGTTTCAGTTCAGGCTGAGACAGATTCGGAATTACTATGAACTCAGATAGTTAAGAGCTTGGGTTTGAATCCTGACTCTACCACTTGTTACCTCTGAGACTTAGTTTCCTCATCTGTAACATATGGATAATAATAATTCCTATTAGGCAATGCATGCAATTATGCAATCTAGTGCTTAAAATGCAGTCAATAAATGTTGATTGTTATGATCATTATTATTATTATTACTTAATTTTTTTACTTAAAGAAGAAGGAGCTGAGGTTGAGGTAAGTGAGATGACTTGTCCAAGTTTACACAGCCAGTGAGTGGCAAAGGCAAGACAATGTACTTGTAGGCACCTGACTCAGGGTTCAGTGTTCTTGAATAGCATCATTTTTCCATAGTCTACAGGTGAGTTTTCACCATAACTGTATCCGTTTGATAGTTTTTTTACTATTTAATATCACCAATGAGCCCATGAGGAGAGAACTCAGTACACAGAGCCAAGGGAAGGCAAGGAAGGAGATGAAGAGGGACTAGATTATAAACACTGGTGAAACAGAAGAAAGAGTCCATTAGTCATTCAATTATGCCCAGTGTCTCCAGATCATTGTTTTATGGAGGAAGTTAGGAAACAAAGCAACCTCAGAGGAAGAACATGAGGTTTGGAGGATAGTCAAGCTGTATATTCAAATCCAAGCACATTGACCAGTTGTTAATTGGGATCTCTTAATGGTGCATTGACGAGCATATATGAAAGAGCAAGGAAGAATCTTTTATAATTAAGCCCTTATTTAAAGGGGCCGAATTTGAGACCTACAAAGAGAAAAGGACTTTGCCAACAAGACACATTCAGATCTTGGCAGAACTGGAAGGAGAACCCAAATCTCAGGTCTGTTTTAATGTGATCCAAATCGAGACTGTTTCCCCAAAGGCTCCAGAGTCAAGCCTTGAGAGGGGACCCATTTCTCCACATGTTAGTTTCAGGCAGGGTGCTCTGGTTGAGTAACGCAGGCTTATCAGGTTGCAAACCTGACACATGCAGCCACTGGATGGCATGAAGCACTCATTCTTCTCAACTTCTTGCTGTTGAATCTCAAGTGTCAATGCTTTGATAGAATGAATGTTCTTCAAAAGGCTAGTTTTACCTTTTAATGAAATAGGTAGCTGCTTTCATTGTAGTGAGTTCAAGGAGGTAGGCTAATGCTCTCTACAAGCTATCTATTGTTACCTAACAAATCATGCCAAAACTTAATGGCTTAAAACAATAAATTTTATCTTAATTTCAGGAATTTGAGAGTGTCTTGGCTGAGTGGTTCTGGCTTGGTATCCTTTATAAAGTTTTAGCCAAGATGTCAGCTGGGGGCTGCAGTAATCTGAAGGCTTGACTGGGGCTGGAGGATCTGTTTCCAAGATGGTGCACTCACAAAGCGGTGGGCTAGAGTCCTCAGTTCCTCACCATGTAGAGGTGAAGGGTCAGCTGATGTCCCCAGAAAAATTGATCAAAGAGAGACCCAAGAGGCAGTTTTATGATCCATTTTCAGAAGCCATAGTCTGTCATTTTTCCTATGTTCTAATCTTTAGGAGTGAGTTACTAAGTCCAAATCGCACTTGATGGAAGGGCATTTAAACTCTAACTCTTGAATTCGGGAGAAAATATCAAGAATTTGTGGACAATTGTTAAACTCATCACATGTTCTATCAGCTTGAGCACTATTCATTTTTTTTTTAATTTTATGGCCACACCCATGGCATATGGAAGATCCAGGGCCAGGGATTGAATATGAGCCACAACTGAGCTGTGGCAATGCAGATTTTTTTACCCACTGCACTCCCCAGGGGCTCAAACCCTTACTTCTGCAGCAACCTGAGCCACCCCAGTCAGAATTTTCATCCACTGCAACATCACAGGAACAACGATCTTTGTGATTGTTGTTGTTTCTTATTGTTTTTTTGGGGGGTGGCAGTTGGGGGTTTTCAAGAGCATGTGTTCCAGAGGTCTGAGTGCAAGGAATGGCAAACAACTGCTATATTTTCTTAAAAAGTTCATCTGGTGCCAAGCCTGCTATTCATTTGTTTCAAATTCCACCATTAGTAAATCCAAGAAAGATAAGAACATAACTCATTTCATTTAAATCTGTGTCAATTGTGAGCATCTGGGATGGCACCACCCAGGGGGTTGGAGGCTCAGGTTCCATTTTACGCACTGACCCTGGGATGCCATAATCCTTAGACATGTCACTTCTTCTGGGCCTCAGTTTCCTTTGTGAAATGAGGTGCATGGATTAGAAGATTTTACTCTCTCTTTGGGCTCTGATATCTTTTCCTTTTATATTATCTATCAGATTTTAAAGTCCATTTATGAGAATATCTCTCATGCGTTATCATCTATCTATACGTATATGTATGTATATATGTGTATATTTAACATGTTTTTATATGTGTCTCTATATTTCAAAAACCTATTTAAATAAATCTTTTATAGCCCTTTAGTTTTAGAAGGAAGGTAAGGCTGTTTATGTTACAAGAACATATTTTATTTGCCCACAGCAGCCAAAGCACAGCATGCTATTTCTATAAATGGGGCATGATGGTGTTTTGTTATGAAATGCCTTTTGATGTAGGACAGCCACAGTCCAATGACTTCCAAATATATTTCAGCCTACTGTAAAGAATTAAATGATAGATCTTCTCATGGCCATGGGGTCTCTGCACACATTTCCAGGAACTTAAGGCCATTTACTAAATCCAAACAGAGAAACATTATTTTAATGATTATAGATGTGTCCACTCAGCTTTGAACAAGCCCTCCCTCTTCTTAGTCCTGGCCCCTCATGTCTGAAGCCCAGCATGAATCAGTCAGCCTGGGTCACAAAAAAAGCAACATACTGTAGCCTCTTTTCAAGACAAGACACCAACCCTCCATATTGTTCCAGAGACCACTCCTGACTATTCCTTGCCCCCCCATTTCACATCTAAAATACCTAATCAGAGGGTCTCTTTATTTTCCCCAAGGGCTATCCACTTTTAAAACTAAATATTTAGGGGTAAAAATTCTTTAAATGTAAGAATTGAAGAAGCTGAAAGTGTTGTTACAAGTGCCTCTCTAGTCTCTGGGTCTTCCCCAGCAGACCCATTGTGCACATCCACCCCAGGGAAAAGTTCACACACATTCAGAGGGGGGTTCTGCTCAAGGTATTCACTGTAGTGGTGTTTGCCACAGTGGGGGTTAGATTCAGTCAGGTGTCCATCTGCAGAGAACAAGCAAGCCTATGTGATAGAAGCATGCCATGGATGCCATGCAATTGTTAGAGGTTGATGAGTTATCTAGTGCTATGTAACAAATGACTCCAAATTTAGCATCTTAAACAACACATATCTATTATCTCGCAGTCTCTATGGGTCAGGAGCCAGCATGTTCTATCTGGTTCCTTTGGCTCAGGGTCTCTTTCCAGGGGGCAACTAAGTGTTATCCAGAGCTATTGTCAGTGGTCAGTCATCTCAAGGCATGAACAGATTGAGGGAAGATTAGTTTTGCTTCCTAACTCACTCACAAAGCTGTTGGCAGGATTCAGTTCCTCATGCTGTTGGACTGAGGGCCTCAATTCCTTGCTGGCAAAGAATATTGGTTGTTGTGGCTCTAGCCCATGCTCAAGGTGAGGTGATTGTACAGAGCCATGAAAGCCAAGAGGTTGGAGCCATCTTAGGAGCTGCCTATCACAAGAAGCAAGACCAAGGAGTAGGGGGAGGGAGTGGGATGGACTGGGAATTTGGGGTTAGTACATTTAGAATGGATGAGCAATGCGATACTAATGTATAGCGGAGGGAACCATATCCAATCACTTGTGATAGAACATGATGGAAGATAATATGAGAAAAATATATATACATATATTCTTACTATATATGTCATATAATTCATATATGTCACATATATATATGACTGGGTCACTTTGCTGTACAGTGGAAATCTGATACAACATTATAAATCAACTATACTTTAATAAAAAAACTATAAAACTAAAATCATGCAACATTAAATACAAAAACAGAAAAGGGTAAATAAGAGTTAGAATGAAATGAACAGAAGAATACTATTTGTATACATTAAAATACAGATGAAACAAGGCTACATGTTTGATAAGGACTCAAACACACTAGAGAGTATATAATAATCACATCATGATATCTGCCTACTGGACATGGAGAAAGGAGGAAAAAATGAGAATAAATAACCATATAAACCAATCCAGAGTAGGGTCTTGCAGACACAGAAGAAAATGGTGGACCAGAAACTCAGGACCAAGTTTAACTCTCTGCATTTGAGTTTCAAAAGAAAGGAAATGTAAAGTAGATTACAAAAATCCTAGGTTTTCCTTACTTAAGCCCTCACAGAAGGCTCTCAACAAGCTCTATGACTGTGGGAGCTCCCCTGCCCCAATGTCACATTGCATTAAAGTCCCCTCAAGGGCTCATAGATTTCCACCATGTAAAGGTGACACCTGTGTTAGTGTGGCATACCATGAAGTCTATAAGATGTGCTCACAGGGTGACCAGCTGTCCTAAGACCAAAGGAGGTCCCGAATGTGAGACTTTGAATACTAAAATCAGGACAGTCCAGGGAAATCTGGAATGAGTTGGTCACCCAGGGATTTTGTTAAAAGGGCAAATTACAGCAGCTTCGTGAGAGATTCTAACTGATGTGCCTGAGCCAGACCAAGAATCTGCATTTTATGCAGTGCCAGAAGCCCTTCTAATATAGACACTCCACAGATGACTCTCTGAGAAACACTATTATGGAAGGATAGTTTTGAAAGGTACTGCTGTAGCACCAAAGGTCATAGTTAATCTCAATTTGTAATCACAGATTTTATGCAGCCACCCAAGGGTAATCCACCATTACCTGTTGATAATCCTAGTGCTGCAGTTAACAGTTCACTGATTCTAGAACTTGTCTTGCATGTAAGGCAGACCTCAAGATCTAAGAGGCAAAGTTCAAGAAGGGGTCAGGACAGGAGTTTGGGGAGGAAGATTTTCCTGACTGGCTATTACAACAAACCACACCCAAAGGCTGGATTAGCCATCTACAGAAAAGTCTCTTAAAAGTCACCCACCCCACAGTGAGATCTGAGGAATGTGTTAATAAGATTAAATGAGAACTTTCAGGTCTTCAGGAAGCAGCCTGCCTAAAATGTAATCCCTGTAAAATATTTGCCATATTTGGAAAATATAAAAGTTTACACAACTACATTGACAGGATGAAATGTGAATAGGTAAAGTCAAATGCCTCATGGGATGTAGCTGAAGGAGGGTGGGGCGTCCTTATGTCACGAGGAGGGAAGCTTGAGGGGCTGCAGGTGTATTTAGGTAGATCCATCCTTATGAGAAAGTACGTGTCATACTACAAAAGTTTCCCAAATACTCCTAGTGACCAATAAATTGTAGTTGTTCTACTTTTGTATTCACCAAGTAACTTTTTGATCTCCATTTATTCTTTGTTCTTCAAATACAGAATTATTATTTCTATGTGAGGGGCACATGAAGTTTTAGAGTTGTTTATACCCTAGTCTTGGTTTTTCTATTGGATTTCAAGTCTAATGAGGGCAGACTCAGATTATCAGAGGACTAATGCAAATCAAGTATATAGATGATTTCAGAAGCCATCTCTAATGATAAAAGCTGTCACAGTTTTAGATTGCTCCTGAAACTAATCCTGAAACAAGAATTCAAGTACAAGTAGTTTATTTAGGTGGTGATCCCAGGAAACACATGTAGAAAAGTGGATAGTAAAACAGGGAAGGGAAGTAAGCTGATGAAAGGAATATATCAACCCAGTTACCATTAAGGACAACTGGTGTTAGAGCCTGCTTGGAAACTCTTGAGAGACAACAGAGATTTGAAACTGTCCATATATAGAATACAGTTTAGAGTTATTCCAAACAAAGGATATTTATCCACTAACTATCCAACTGTCATTGGTTGAGGGGTGCTTCTTGAGGGATTAAGTCTCAGACACTTCTGGTCTGTCCTATATGGGAGCTAAGCATGCTCGCATGACTATTGCAGTCACAAATGCTTTCCATAAACAGCCTTAAGACTGTAGAGTTGAATACCAAGGGGATGTGGGTGGGCTAACAACAGCATCTGCTAAAACAACTCAGATTTGTTGCATGTTTACAGGATTCCATGTGTCAGATTAAATGTGCATCCTCTAACTTAATATCTGATTAATATTTCTCATTTCTCAGATCAGGAAACAGATGTAGAGTGAAAGTGACTTGTTCATGGTCACACAATCAGCTAATGGTATAGCTGGAATTTGAACCATATGGTTGGTCTTTAGAATCCAAACTTTTGGCCACTGCACTTTACCAGATCCTAGAAGAGCTTATGTCTAGTTGAGGGAATAGAAATAGATGTGGTGTAAAACCCAGCTGCTTCACAAAGTATGGATAATATTTCATTTTGGGATATGACACTGGTATTGAAGTGTAGACATGTGGATAGAGTTCCAGAATCATCAAGGGTCCTATTTGGCTGAAACATAAGTCACAGGTGGTTGAGGGGTAAGCAACATTGGAGAGGTTTTTGAAGGTCAAGGTAAGGAGTTTACACACAGTGACTGGGAAATCAGGAAATACTGAGGCTTTTTGAGCAAGAGTGTAGCAGGAGGTAGGCTTGAATAACATTAAAAAGAGTTAATGATGTAAACGGTGTTAAGAGAGTAACACTGAATAGGAAGCAATAAATTGGCTGAGTTGACCAAAAGAGGGGGGAAAATGGAAAACCAAGTAGGAGCTATGGCAATAATTCAGGGATTTGAGGATTCTTCTTTCAGAGATCCGTAGTCAATGCAAATGGGCACAATAGAATAGGTAAGAAGAGTGACTCCTACTAAAGGCTTCTAGACCAGGTCATGAACACATACTGTTTAATGTATCCCAGGTATCAGGACTATTATTGGAGTACAATAGTGGAAAAGAAAAAAATCAATGAATGTTGGTTTTTTGAACCAGTTCACCATGCCATTCATAATTGCTGATGAGCCTGAAATACTATGTTCATTGGCTAGTTGGTGCCCTGTCTTTCTAGAAAAGGACTCTTCTCCATCTCGTTTGATACCTAGTCTTTCTATTTTGGAACACTAAATGTACATCTAGTCCAAAATTCTACATTCAACTTTTTCCTGGGTATCTTAATCCAAATTCTCAACTATGCTTTTTTCCTGATGACTTTCAACTTCATGTCTCCAAAACTCACATTTTCCCTTGAATGTAATTTCCAACTGTAAGTTAGGTATCCCCACCAGGATATTCCACTAGCACCTCAAACTCAACATGACCCCAAACCAAGTTTGTTCGATTCTTCCACAAACAAGTCTGTTTTTTTCTGACTTCCTAGTTGATATTAATGATACCATCATTTCTCACCTTGCCAGGCTCAACACTTAGAATTGTGTTTGACTCCATGTCCACTATCCACTCCATCTAATGTACGTCAAAACCTGTTGATTCTATGGCTACAAGGTTTCTTAAAAATGGTGGTTTCCTCTCTCTTGGTACTAGTCTGGTACAGTACAGTATGGTTCAGGATTTCACAGCCTATTGCTTAACATCTACTAGGAATACATTCCCACTCTTTATATTGTCCTCTGTCTAAATAAATATGGCCTCATTCTCACAGTATTTTGCTACATGCTGTACCTATTGTAACTGTCTCATGATAATAATGCTAAAAGCAACATTAGGTGTCAGGCATTGTCCTAAATGCTTTAAATACAGTACTTCTTTTAATCTTTACAAAAACACTTTGATATACAATTATTTTGTAGATGATAAAACTGTTGTGCAAAGAGGTTAAATGACATTAACAAGATAACCTAAGCAAGTGACAGGACCAGATTTGAATCTGGATCTCTGAATGGCCAATGAACAAAGGGCTACACTGAACTTTTTGGCTTCTTTTCTACACTTTGAACTCCTCAGAGTAGAGGTTTTTCTGTATAATTCTGTGGCTTCTGCACAGTGCCTAACTAATAGTAGCTGATGCATAATATACATATACGTGTGTATACACACACATACACACACACACACATTTTTTTTTGGCATCAATGTGGATCTTGCTTGATGACAGAATTCAGAACATGAAGCTTAAAGTCATTTGTTCATGCCATTCCTATGAAAAGGAGACTGTACCTAATTCAGTCTGATGACAGACTTTAACCAGATCAGATCCTTTAAGCAACCGCTGCCTATGGCAGAAATGACCCAAGAGAAATCAGGCTGCAGGCTATATGAAATAAGACACTGGGCTCAAAAGAATGTGCTAAGCTCTATCTCTCTCTTCAATCCTATTTTTGATGGACTTTCTTTGTTGCAAGCTCGGAAACTCTTATTCTTCTTAACCTAACAAAAGAAGAGTCAGAACTAGACATATTTTAAAATACAAAGTGCATAGTAAGAGAGTGTTTGCAAATGTATGTAGGGCTGAGGCTCTCTGAGAGGCCCGATAAAATTACTTTTTGGCTGAATGAGTTTGCAAACCTCTTTTTAAGGCTAGGCAATGCTATTTCATGCCTCCACTGCAGGCATTTTTTTTCCCTGAAAAATCAATGACCCAAGAAAGCAATTGATGGTGGGAGAAGGGGGAGCGTCTGAGCTAATCCTTGAGGTTGAGACAGAAGTACGGCTGCTGTGGATTCAGCCTGGGGAGATCAAGGTGAAACATGATTGCTCTGTTTGGAGAGGCCCATCTTTAGTTGGCACCATTCTGAGCACTCAAGTTTTCTGTCAATAAGCACTCTACAGGGGAGATAAATGGATTTGGAGCTGAGGATGGGAGGAGGGTATCTGGGAAAGAATAAACACATTATCTGAGCCCATCTACCAAACCCCTTCACTGAAATGCTCAAGGACTCAGACCATGTGTTTGGTACAGGCTTGTGAGAGGGAGAGAGACTCTCTACCTCTGTGGGTAAAGCAAGCTGCAGAGATCCAGTCTAATAATAATAGACAATATTTAAAGACCAGACCTCTGCAGGTTGCTTCACCCACAGGAGTGCCAGATACTGTGCTATGGGACTATCAAATGACTATTTGACCACCATGCTGGCAATAAAACTACAAACAATTGACTTCTTACAAAGACAGAACATGAACATTATTCCAGAGGGGTAGACAATAGTCTACAAACATGAAGAGTGAAACCAAATACCTGAACAATTTTACCATGTGTTCTTCTATGATGGCATCCCTTCCCTACACATTTTTAAATCCAAGAAGAGTCCTCCCTAAGAAATTGAGGAGAGGCTAAATCCAGGCCCGCTCAGGTTCCATGATATTAAATCATTCACTAGTTGTTTTATTGTATTAAACATGGCCTCCCCACACAGCATAGGCTGAGGAATCAGGTGCTAGTGTTCGGTTTTGAAGAATATGGTTCTGAAAAATGATATATTTAGTTAAGATTTCCCTAGAGTGCAACTCAGGTCTTCCCAAATCCCCTAGAACAGTCTTATGCTTTTAGTAAAATCACTGGCTGATAATAAAATCTTCAAATAAATAAATGTGTAGCTCTCACTATATTTCATCAGCTAGAAATGACTTCCTAATTCTAGTGCATTCCTTCTCCTGACACATTGCTGATAGGATGCATGCATGCACTGTTTTGTTGCTCTGCATTCTATGTAGCCTCTTTCTACATACTTTATGATCTGGCATCCACCTATATCTCTGGTTGTAATATCTGTTAGGCCCCTCCTTCTGCCTAACAACCCTCCTTTAACACCCTGAGGTCAAGACATTCTTTCCTTCCCATGCCATAAATTCCTACTATAGAATTAAGTGTCTGCTCTCACTGCATTTTCATTAAAGATGTGAAATTTTTTCTGTCACATTCAACTATTCTCCCTTCTTACATTTCTTATGTTCTCACAATTCCTTATTTTTAACCAAACTTTTTTCCTAGACTTTATCTCATGCACCACAATATACCTCAAACTGAACTCATGTCTCTTAATTGCCTTAACTCTTCCTTCACTGCTTCTATCTCTCCCAGCCTCAGACTTCTTCGTTCAGTCACTAACAACCTAATGAAATCCGTTGCTGAAATAAAAGCAGAACAATCTTAGAAACACCTCTTTTCCCATCACTCTAGATTCCTCAATCATGCCAATCACTCAGGTCTACTTCTTACATTTCTTTCCTCTTCTTCCAAGTTCTTGTTCCCATCATCTCTCAACTGGACTATGGCTATAGCCTCACAACATGCTCCCATCTAATGGCTACATTACCTACCAAGTGGATACCATAAAACAGGATTTTTTCCCTGTGGTCACACAACTGGCCCACTGACCATCAGTCCCCCAACATCATTCCCTTTCTTCTGCCTGACCCCAGATCCATTTAAGGACAATAGAGAAAAGATTCATCATTTTGATGACTTCTAGGCTGGGTGAGGACTACAGTGTATTCATATTACCTAAGCCAAATGAGGGAGAATCTTTCTTAGACACTCTGATGTCCCAAGAAATAAAGTCCCTTATTAGAGGTTTGCTTGGGTAACACATTGATTAACTTGTTGAACTCCCTGAGTGCATTCATATCCACCCCCATTCACATTCCAGCAGAGAATAAGAGAGCTAGAAAGAAAAGGGGAGAGTCTGCACCCTGTACTTTCATACTGACTTGGAGACATGAAATTTCTTTGGGACAAATAGATATCACAGAATGGACCTGGGTGTATGTTGTTGGCTGTCTTTCTTCTTTCCAGTCAAAGTGGGTGGCCAACGTATCCTAGCACCCAGCAGCAATAGGTAGTCACTCTGTAGGGCTGGGGAAAGAGCTGCTGGAAAAAAAATAAGCTGAAAACTAATGTCTCCAAGTTAGGCAATTGGTATGAATGCCCTGCCTACAAGAGGGTCAAGAAAGTATTTGTGTGTACAGTAAAAGGTAACCACTATCAGCTACCTTAACCAGAAAGGCAGAAAGAGCCATTGGATAAAATACAACAGAAGCTATTTAAGCAAGAAAACCTTATTTCCTTTCTCTTTCATTTCCAACATCTTTCATAGGCTAGAGTCTTGAAGAGGGAGAGGGACAGGTTGATGTGTGGCAGACAATCCCCCCACACCAAATCCAAAGGGTGGGGAGGAGAAAAGAAGTGGAAGAATAGACAGTTCCCCTTCTTGTAGCTTCTAACCACAAAAAGGGAAGATGAAAACTTTAAAGGAAATATGAGATTATAGCTTTTAATTGGATCATTCTTAATTGAAAATGACCAAAACCTGACCTCCAGGAAGTTGTGTCTAAGATGTTATTACGAGGTCAGAAAGCAAGCCCAAAAGCAGTGACTGAGGAAAACTGCCCCAAACTACGTAATGTTTGCAGCCACTGAGGAGAGGATGTTCAAAAAATGAGTCGTCGTACTGACATGCAAGTCCCATCATGTTACCGTCCTGATGAAGAGTTCCCAATGACTCCTTATTCCCTACCCTACAGGGTAAAAATGTACTCTTTGGATGACTCACAAGGCCATTTGCCATCAAGCACCTTTGCTTCCATGGTGTCATTTACCTCAATTTCAGGTTTGGCATTTGCAATTATCCCAGTGCATCAGGCTCTCTCAGTCCTCTGCATCTTTGCAAACAGTTTTCTCTACCAGGAAAGTGCAATTTTTCCACCTAATCTATGAGCAAAATCTCACTGAGTCTTGGTTTAAGCATGATCCCTTCTGTAAAGACTTTCCTAAAGCTTACAGGCAGAATTACTTATTTTTTCTACCATGTTCCCGTTTGCATACGACTCAATGATCTTATTGAGTTACTTCTTAGGACAGTTATTGTATGTCTGTCTTCTCACTACACTCTAGTTCCTTGAAGGCATCAACTGTGTTCGCCTTTATAACCCCATGTCTGGGTGGGAGGGGTATGGTTTAAAGGACAATTCCAAAACCCTGGGCCAATAACTAACCAAATACTCTGTGAAATTTCCTTCAGAGATGGGTTTTAAGTCTGTATTGATGTAGTCTTTGGGCTGAAGTGATAATGTCTGATTTTATCTATCAGAGTCCTTTTTATTAGATATCTCTTCCTCTCAAAGTCTAGCTGATCCTGAACCCCTAATTTCAGTTAATTCTAAAAGGCCAATACCCACCATGACACCATAAATCCTCCCTATTTCACCATGGCAAAGTCTCAATTATCTGTAGGAAGTCAATTTCCCCATGTCTCTGACCAGGGCTGGTATTTAGTATCATTACGATAAAACTTGTACAACTCCTTCATTACATGCTGTCTTTAGTTGTCTCTCCCTGGGTAGGAATCCAGTTTCATTTAGATAATGACCCTCCAGAAGGCAGGCCTTATCTTGCTCTGTATTCCAGATGGTGGAGACAGGTTTAATTCCGTAAAGAGCTTCTTAAAGTTCCACCTGGGCCAGGCATTGTGCAGAGAACACACGGCCTCTGCTCTTATGTCCTTCACAGAGGCTGGCCCTGCTCGTCTTGGAAGGTTGTCTATTTTGACCTGAAGGAAGCTACAGAGAGGGCCCATGGAGCATTGGGGACAGAGAGGAGAGGGCTGCCAAAGCAGCTGGCCAGGCCACCTGGGGAACCCACCCTGCAGTCACTGAGATGTCAAAAGTCCCATCTATGTTATCCTCACAAACCTTTTTGGATTCCAGCCCTAGAGACACTTTTTTGTCTGCCAAACTTAATTTTAACTACATGTCAACTGTCACAAGAATGTGAAATAGTAGAACGTGATGGGCCTTAGAATCAGAAATGATTGTATTCAATTCAATTTAGTCTAAACTGAGCTCCTTAGATTTAGTCACTTATTTTTTCCATTAAATTTTAACTAGGTTGACCAGGCTTTTACTGCCCTATTATAAATATAGAAGGATTGTTGGGATCAAGGCAAAACATTCCAGGCCATTTCCTTGCTTTTCCCCATTCCCTGATTAGCTGTTGCTCCACTACAGATTTTCCCAACACAAACACAAACACACACACACACACACACACACACACACACCTGATGGAGTTTACTTCTCAAGTAAACTCCCTTATTTTCCCTGATATTATTCCTTTACCACCACCATCTCTCAAGAGTCTTGCTAAAGTGCAATAATAATTTTTAATATTGTTCCTTTGAATGAGGTATCTGGGCCTCTGCAATTCTTCATCTCCATAATTACTCTATGTTTCTGGAATTCTAAATATAAGTAAATCTGTCTTTCTATTTCTTCAGTCTTGGGAATAGACAAGCATACATCAAGTCCCTATACATAGAAACTGCATACATGTGTCTTTGTGTTTTCCTGCATTTCTGTATCACTTGTGTATGGTTACATTGAAGTTACACATGTAGCAAACATGAAGTAGGAATTTATTTTGTACTTCCACTCCTTCACTGCCATTTTAACCTTAGACAAAAGCTTTGCTTCCCTGCTCTTGCTGACATCTCCCCCTCCCTCCTTTCACTCTGTCTTTTCACCTTTTCACTCTCCATCCCCCGCTGCCTGACCCATTCATTCTCTAAACCCAGTTTTATCTAGAGCCTCTTAAGGAATTGTGGTGTGATAGGCTAAGTGCAGAGACCCAGCCTCCAGGCTAAACGCTAGTGTGTCTTCCACTTACTAAGGACATAAATCTTCCCCTTAGTTCTCTCTCAGGGATTATTTAAAATGGTCAGATTGAGAATCCATCTATTTCTTTAAAGCCCAACCCATGAAGAGCTGTTAACACAAGGCAAGAGTTTAAGGCATTAAGCCTGTACCAGCAAGTACTGTGCTGTTCTTCATTTCCTCCCCACTGGGAGTGCTTTCCAGTAGACAGGGGGAGAGGGAAGAGAGCTGAGCCTGAAGAAGCTGACTTATCTGGAAAAGCACTCCTCTCCTTCTTTGCCATTTTAATAAAGCTCAGCTTGGGGGAGAGATGTGGAGTCCTTTAAGAGCAGGTCCCGTTAAAACAATCAGGGGAGTGTGTAAAACACAGCTCAGGCCCTGCATGCCGGGCTGCAGACTGACGTCACCTCATAAATCCCCAAGCTCTATTCCCGGCCCCAATCTGCGAGGCACAGCCTGGACCCATCAGTGAGCTGCTTTTTTTGGAGATTAATTATTTGCTCAAACAGAGGTCATGTGGAGGGTCTTTAAAAGATTGCTTCAGTGTTTTGCCCCACCCCCCTCTGTCACATACAAAAATGGACTTCTCTGTGCAGACAGACTATGGAAAGGAACACAGTGTATATAGAGGCCAAGTTAGCCGAATCAGAGGGGATTCAGGCATCACTTGACTCATGCTCCCCTTTAGCAGAGGACTGAGAGCCAGGAAAGTGAAGGGGCTGTCCATCTGGTCCTTCTTACCTTACTGCCTGAAGGTCAGAGGTTTCCAGCTGCCCACAGGAAAGTTTGTCCTCAGACAGGAAATGCAATGAATTGAGAAAGGCAGAGTTAGGGAAAGCCAGCTGACAGAGGGACATCAGGAAGTACCTGTATCCAAGGGGCCAAGGAATATATTGGAGGCCTCAGAGCTTACTTTCCAGTGCATGCTGGCATTTTCCCATCAACCACCTGGATCTCTCTCTCTGGGGAATCTCTTAAATATACTCAAGGGTAGAAAAGCAATCATTTAGCAGAAAGCATAAAAGAGGAGAAAAAGTTGAGGTGGAGCCATTGTCAAATGCATGAGAGTTTCCAGAAGGAAGATAGCAAAGGCTGGGTATTCTGAGGGCAGGATAATGGGAAATACATTTTTTTCCCTAAGAAAAAGAATAGGAGTTGATTAAACGGAAGTTCTCCAGGAAGTTACTTAAATCATGTTCACCAATTTTAGGACAGTGGCAAGTGGTGCTTTGTTGATAAATATTTAATAACAGTCTCTTCAGGGGAATAAAAACGCTAGTTTACTGATTTCTATGGTGTAAATGCTCCCATCTACACTGATTTCAAATACCAATGTGAGGCCACTGAGTGTGGCCATGGAAAGTGATTCACATGTTGCGCTCTTGTGAGCTGGTGGGAGCTGGCTTTTGTCCACTGCTGATTGTGATGAATACTTTAAAACATTACTAAGGTGTTCTCTATTCTTGTCCTATAAGAGGCTTCATGATACAGTTAAAAAGTTTGCGGGTGTGAATTCTGCCCTGCTATCCACTCCTAGCTATGCATTTATAATTTGTACACTTTCCTCTGTATGTATTGTATTTCAATATAAAGTTGAAATACTGAACAACCTAAAGTGGTCTTTCTATCCCCTGCAATCATAGACACATCATTTCTCATCATCATCTTTCTAATAGCTCTTGTCTTTGATAAGGCACAAGATTGGGTTGCATGATTAAGGGGTGAAAAGTGGAATTTCAGATGACAATGCTGTGGTCCCCTTTTAGAGGAATTGGAAAGAGAAAGTCTAGCTTTCTTCCAGGTAAGGGGCCTGGTTGACATAGCCTGACAGGAATCATGGACAATTCTGTTCATAGCTCTTGGTTCTTCTGCATGCCCCAAATAAACACAGGAGTGCTGATACTGGTTCCAGATGAATCCCCTGCAAGTGCTGGCAGAACAAGCTGAGCAGCCATGGGACCTTACCCTCCCAAACACCACTGCTGCACAGGGGATAGAGGGGGCAAATGGAGGGGGGATCCCTGAAAGCCTGTTCAGTGTCCTGTGGTTTGTCAATTAGTCTGGGGGCCCTGGGGCCTTCTGGGGAAAAGCCAGAAAGAGAGGGAGGGTAAAGGAGAGAGGGAGGGGGAGGAGGAGGACCTGATTTCACATCAGGGCAGGGCTGCATGTGCCTGTCAGGGCCAGAACTGCTGGCTGTTTCCTGGAGCGACTTTCTATGGAGGAGAGGAAAGTCAACTGACCTGCAGTATTTCCTTTTGATCTCCTTTAAGTCTCACAACAACCAGCCTCTTGGGCAGATTTCCTCCACCATTTCTCAGATGGGGAACCTGAGGGCTAGAGATTAAAAGGACTGGCCCAAGCCCCACAAACATTAAATGCTACAGTGAGGACTTCTCCCCCGCTTCACCTGGACCAAACCCTTAGGAGTTACTACCTAATCTAGTGCAACACCTGTCAGTCTGCTTGTCTTTTGATGTCATTTGCTCCCCAGTAAACAAGCCCTTTGTTTGCTGGAATAACTAACCAGAATGATCACGGTGACCTCCAGTGATGACAGGGCAGGGGTACTCAGCCCCTGTTCCCTGTGTAGGAACAGATTCAGTGTAGAATTAGCCACTGAGACTCTTAGCTGTGGAAACACAGCCAGGGCTCCAGTGCAACCCTTCTGCCAGTTTATAACACTGATAATTTATTTCTTCGACTTCTGGCTTAGGAGACCAGCAACCTGTGTTAAATCAACTGTGTGCCCTCACCAGAGCGTCAGTACTGGTCAGCTGCTCTGTCATGAATCCAAGCAGGTCTATCTCTCTGTTCATCAGCCCTTGCGGCTGTGTTCTGCCCTTCAGACCCTCCCTGCACAAACATGAAACTCAGCACGGAGGCCTCACTAGGGCAGTCACCCCTTGGCTTGCATTCAGAATAAATAGGCAAGGCTCTGGATGCTAAAACCCTTCCCCAAGTGAAACAAAGCCAGCATGGCCACCTGCTGCCTCTATTCCTGCACCCATTACATTTTCTGTGTGCTTCTGTCTCCTGCTGCTGTTTGATACTTCTCAATTAGAAAAGTGAAATGCTAAAATTCATAATTCTCTCTTTGAAGAACTTTTTTTTGAATTTTCGTGGTGTAGATATTTCACTTTCCCTATCAATATGGTGGTGGTTTGGGGATGGAGGAACAGCAGGAGCTTTTTCTCTAGTTTGAGAGGGTCTATTTTATTGTTTTGCAAGTAAGAAATCATGGAGTTCCATAGATGAGAATGATAACACCTCACAGCAATAAAGATAATAGCATCTCACATTGATTGGACACTTACTGTGTGCTGGGGAAATACATCAAGTGCTTTATAAAGATTACTTCTTTAAATTCTCAGGACAACTCCATGAAATAGAACCTATTATTATTTCCATTTGAGGAAAATGAGCCTCAGATGAGTTAAGCAAGTTTAAAGCTTACTTAGTTTTCAACACTAGTAAATAATAATAAGTCTGGTGCCAGACTCTGTTTCCTTAACAACCATTCTGTGTTGTCATGAACTCCAAAATCTGTATGTATAGGCAAGAGTAAAATTATGCTGAATCATACAGAAAGATCACTTTGTAAATCAGAAACTGTCTAATATTGGCAATTTTTAAGGTTCAACCTACAATACCAAATGAAGAATCTAAAACTGAGCAGGACCCTACAAATCCCCTGTGTCCCCTATTTCTAGTTTATAGAAAAAAGGCTTTAGTCTCCTAGGATTTCCCTGAGTTCCAAAGAGAAGACTCAAGCAATTACTAATTAAGGAAGTGAGGGAATGCAGAAACAGAGGAAACATAGTCAAGAAACAATAGTTCAGGGAGTTCCCATTGTGGCTCGGCAGTAACAAACCTGACTAGTATCCATGAGGACTTAGGTTCTATCCCTAGTCCCACTCAGTGGGTTGAGGATCTGGCATAGCCATGAGCTGTGGTGTAGGTTGCAGATGCAGCTTAGATCTGGTGTTGCTGTGGCTGGTAGTAGGCCAGCAGCTACAGCTCCAATTCAATGCCTAGCCTGAGAACTTCCATATGACACAGGTATGGCCCTAAAAAGCAAAAAAAAAAAAAAAAAAAAGAGTCCTAGTTCCTGCTCAGTGGATGTACACAACTATCTTTGATTTGTTCTCCAGGAACTAAGACCCCCATGCAACTGGAAGATGGTGATTGCATGCTGAACAGAGCACATAGACCCAAGACTGATTGGAACCAGGAAGTTGACGATTAAGATTCCTAAAACACCCCTGTTAGCTTACCACCAATAAATCACAAGAAAGCCACACACCCTGCAGCCCTTACCATGGTACCTTTGAAAACCCTTCCCTGAAACTTCTGAGGAGTTCAGATCTTTTGAGCAAGAGCTGCCTATATTCTTTACTTGGTGCCCTGCAAACAAACACTGTTCTTTCCTTCACCACAGCATGGTGTCCATAAATTGGCCTTGCTGCATGGCCAACAAGTGAACCCAAGTTCTGTTCAATATCAAATCCCCTGAATATGGTCACCAGGTTTTATTATCTTTGTACTTTGGTGCATATCATAGATTGGCCCCTCGACTGGTAAATGTTTTCTGAGCATAAGAATGAGGGATTGAGAAAGGTGTGTGAATGGGATAGACATGATATATGAGGTATCAGAAACAAAGGCGGGCTTCAATTTCAGAGCCTGGAGTCAGGGCAAGGTGTATGTGTGTGTTGTTCATGTGTGTATGTATGCATGCCAGGACTGAAGCCATTGATAGGTGGGCATCCAGACTTCTTCAAAAAGCTCCACCCTATCTTCACCTTCCCTGTGACTGTCTGACCACTTATGTTTCCATCTCAGATTTCTCTTTCACTGCTCTCATTAAGGTCTTTTAATCAAAGCATCAGAATTTACTGAACAAAAGATGTTCTTTTGAAGAAAGTTTTACAATCTTCCTGAATTCCTCTAACTCCTTTCTGATGCCAGTAACTGAGGATGAGACGCTGTTAGTTTTGATTGAATGGGAATTGACTTGAGAGAGAATCATTCTGTGGCCTGAGCCCCTGGAATCAATCTTTCTCCTCATCTCACTCCTGCTTTCCCTCTCTTCTCACCTGGTAGGATCGATGTACCGTGAACCCAGGTCTCCTCTGTCACCTCCACAGCCTAAGTAGGACCTCATAGCAAGAGCATGTGAGGAGATGCTGGAGAAGAGTCTGAGGGAGAACTATAAACCTTGGGGTGGGAGCTAGGCCTTCAGAGAAGACAGCATGTGGAAAGGCCAGGGCAGCCCAACATTGCCAGAGACCATGTCTGAGGTGTCTGTGGAGCAGGGACACCAAATCCTAAGATTCAAGAAACAAGTCAAAGATTTTAGCTTCCTTTATCCTCCCTTGGAAACCTTTGGAAAAATCAGGAGATAAAAATGAATAAAAGTCAGCAAATCAGCACAAAGCTGTGGAAGAGGGGTCACACACCCACGGCAGTACCACAGAAAGGAGAAACACATGAGAAACAGGAAGACAGACCCTTCTGGTTGCCCCGACAAAGCCTGGCCTGTGTATGCTTTAACTTTTTATTGCATGTCCCATCACTAAAAATGTTTTTAAGCCACTTTCAAATGAATATATGTTCATTTATTGCAAGTTATACATACTTGCTTCTGTATTGATATATTGTGTACATCTGAGACTCAAAACTATAAATTACAACATGGATCAGATAAAAATAAGTAAGACCTTACACTTTCTTTCCAAACCCTCAGAGAATCACCTCAGGCATCCCTTGGGTGGATGCATGCCCTTTCAGAGGTTTTAGGGTTAGAACAGTGCTGCCAGTAAAATACAAGGCAAACTACATATGTAACATGTAATTTTCTAGTAATCTCATGTTATGGTGTAAAAAGAAATTGATGAAATTAGTTCTAATAATACATTTTATTTAGCATAGCATATTTAAAGCACTATCATTTCAATAGGCAATCAATAGGAAAATCTTTAAGGAGTTATTTTGTAACTCCATCTCTGGAAGCTAGTGCATATTTGACATCTACATCAAATCTCCATTTCAAAAAGCTACACTTCAAGGGACCAAGAATTCCATGTGGCTAGTGGCTACTCTATTACACCACATTGGGCTAGAGGACAATGACAACAGGAGTAACAGAAGTCCCAGGAGACATTGGAAGCTGGAAAAGTGTCTGCAGTCAAGGCTGGGAAGAATGGAATATGTATGTTCATCTGCCATCATCACAGTGTAAGCAGTAATCCTCCAGTTCCTTTAACTAGACAAACTTAAAGCATAACAAGTTCAGAGCAATTTATGAAAGTACATAAACATATGAGCATCGTAAAGATGTGCATAAAACCACAGCAAACAGTGGATAGTGGTCCCTGTGGGTAGATGAGATTGGAGGATAGTGAGTAGTAGATTACTAAATTTTATTTATTTGTGTTTATAAAGTTTGAATTGTCAAAACGTATATTTAAAAAATTCAAATAATAACCTTTTCAGACACATGCACCATTTCTTTTTTCTAGAAAGTATACAGTCTGAATCCTTGTTAATAAGATAATGTTTCTTCAGTCATCCAGATCTGGACCTACTCATCTTATCATCTTACCCATACAATAAATAAATGTATTCCTCTTAATGAATGAAATAGGCTTAATTTCTTTCTTTCTTTTTTTTTGAAAGGAAGGTTGGGAGGGGAAATGTGGCTTTAGTATTGCCAGATAAAATACAGAGCTCCCAGTTAAATTTGAATTTCAGGTGCGCAATGATCAATTTTTTAGCATAAACAGGTCCTATGAAATATCTCCAGGGATCATACACCTTGATATTTTCCATGAAATATATAGGTTTATATTAAATTATTCATATTTTTATCTGAAATTCAAGTTTAACTAGGCGTCCTATGTTTATAGTTAGCAAATCTAACAATGCTATATGGGCTGCCATTATGACAAATGAGCTGTGTTGGTTGCTTTGAAGGGCTGCTTTGCTCTGCACTTAGGGTAAAGTGCTACTTCTGAGAGAATTATTCCCATCAGTGGTTCCCAACTGGGAGTCAGTGAGGAGGTGCTTCTAATTCCTTCTGCCATGATAAAATAATCGTGAAAGCAGATTCGTCTTCCAGTTCTTCAAATTTCTCCCTGTTTTCCCGACAAATAAGTTCTTAAGTCTATTTAATCTGAATTTCTTCCCTACAGGTATTTTCAGAAATTTGGCTGGAGAGAAATACTACAATTCTTAAATATTCCAAACAACCACATTACTAGCCATTGCAGGCAAAATTATCCATTTTAGTCTCAGCCTTTAAAGAATTTATAGTATTTTACAAAGATATGCTTTATTTTTATTATCTATCTCTCTCTCTCTCTCTCTATATATATATATATATATATACTGGGATCACAGCAAGTGGGGTGAGTGTGTATACAGGTCCCCTCCCTGTATCCAGGGCATTTCTGCTTTTCTACTGCTCATCACTGATTGTTGGCACTTAAGTGGACACTGACTTACAAGAGGCTTGTAAGAAAACAAGGAGCCTGAAAACCTTATGCAACTCTATTCATTGAACTCAGGTTTTAGATTTACCATCCAAGAGTTTGTTCTTTTCTTTGAATAATACAGAGATAACCTCAGCCTCCAATAGCTAACTTGTGAATCTATCCCAAAATGCAAATCCTTAAAAAATTAGCCTGGGCACCTGCTTTAGGAAACCGCAGTAGGCTTTCCCTGAGATTTTAATGATGCATGAATACTTTGATCCAGAGTTTTCTGAAATCTAATCCATTGGCAGAATTGCATTTGCCCCTATAATCTTTTTCATCAGTATCAATTAGCCCTGTCTATAGAATTTAAACCACAAATAGAAGGGCAGAGGCTTACCCTGGTCTCCAAATATCCCTGTGTATATCCTGAGTGTAAGCCCAGGGTTGGGTGATAGTCATGTTGGCTCTCCTGTATTCATGCTTTCCCCTTAACCTATCCCTGTCTTCTCAAGCACACAAGGACTTAACTGCAGGGCCAGAAGACTGGAATAAGTAAGATCTCTAAAGAGATATGTCATGCGGGGAGGAAATTTTAATTTTATTCTGGGATAGGTCTTGCAAAGTCATGTTGTTTATCCTCCTGTTCTTAGAAAACAGCAGAAATCACTATAAGGACAAGTTCCTGGATAAAAGTAAACATATTAAAAATGTCTGAGTTAAGAGGCTACAAAAACTGAAATTGTGGTAGGGTTAATACATCAAGAAGGGAAACAAAAACAGTGACCCTTCTTGAAATTCTTGGAAGAAAATGAGGACAGCTAGCTTCTTTTCAAATATAGTTGAATAAATTAAGATTAAAAGAGTTTTACTCCCACTATAAACATGAGACCATCTTGATTTCCAGGTCTCAACAAATGTTCCTTCCCATCTTCAACTTGGGGTCATCTTCCCTCCCCTTGAAATTTTTGTTTTATTCTGCCCAATATCTTATCCCAAATCTTTTTCTTTTTTGGGGGGGAGGTGTGGAACTGATTTATTTGCTGTTCTCCTGGAAACAAGGAACCTGGTCACCTGAGAAATGTGCTTGCTTTATGGGTCTGAATTCCAGAACATTATAAAAGTTAAAGTCATTCCATAAACTCAGCTGGCAGAAAGGTTTTTATTTGCACATAGAACATACTCAGTAAAGACAAATGTTATCTTCCTAAAAATATAAATGGTCATTAAAGCTTAATCCTTTAAATTATGGATCATGTTGATGATGTATCTGAACCCAGATAACATCCCTTCTCAGGACACTATATATCAAGGATTTATGCAAATTACTTCAAATTTATGAATCTCAGTCACCATACCAATTGAATGGGGATAGTAACAACTATTGGCCCACTTCACATGATGATTACAGGAATTAATAACATGATAAAGATCTATACAAATGTAAGGAACTAATGTTACTAAATACAGTGCAAAATGTTATGATCCCAAATACAAAAGGGAGAGGCATCACTATATAATTCAGAAAAAATAAGTATTATTATTATTTTTTTTTGTCTTTTTGCCTTTTCTAGGGCTGCTCCTGCTGCATATGGAGGTTGCCAGGCTAGGGGTCGAATCAGAGCTGTAGCCGCCAGCCCATGCCAGAGCCACAGCAATGCAGGATCTGAGCCACACCTGTAACCTACACCAGAGCTGACGGCAACGCTGGATCCTTAACCCACTGAGTAAGACCAGGGACCGAACTTGCAACCTCATGGTTCCTAGTTGGATTCATCAACCACTGCACCATGACGGGAACTCCAAAAAATAAGTATTATTAAACATGTAAAAATGTCCAATGTCTCTAGCATTCAATGAAGTAAGAGTTAAATTGAAATAATACATTTTAGGGATATAGAAATTTGGCTCCAGGTTTGGTATTCTCAACTACATTGGCTACTCAGCTTCAGTTCCTTCTTTTGTTAATATTAATTATGAAATGCCTACATTTTAGTATAATTAAAATTATATGATCTCATAGGATCCTGTCAGGAGTAGTCAGTAAAACAATATTAGTAATATGTACAATGCATATTCATGTGCAAAATCAGGCAGGTATTCTAAGTATAAGCTTCAATGATGATATCTTTGCATACTTTATATGTTGAAATTCTACTTTATTTGGAGTAGACATGTATATGATTTGTTGAAAGAGTAAAATGTTGCAATAATCATAATAATTATGAAAGCTGTTAATTTCACAAACACAAAACAACTGCTAAGAATTTCCAATTAGCTAAACAAATAAGAAAACATATTTCAAGTTAATACTAATATTAAAAGAATATGCTAGCTAAATTTAGAAAAAGCATTACATGCTTGTTGAGGCAACACACTTATACATACTTCAATAATAATAAAAGTCAGTATGTTAGGTTTTCCCCTAGATAGGTGTATGATAGATCATAATTTTAATCTTTGTAGATTTTTTTGTTTTACTTGCATTTGTAAAATAAAATTAGCATGAAGCAAAATGCAAAATAACCTTTAAGCACAATATGTAACTTTTAGGTATTAATTCCATTTAGGCCAATAATCACTAAAGAAAATATATGATTTATTAATCATTTGTATTATAAGTTTGGAAAAAACAGAATATTTACTTTGTTATCTCAAAATTTATTAAGAAGAAAATATCAACATCCTTGATGTATTTTATATTGACATCAGAAAGATTATCAAAAGTAAAGAAAGATAGAAAATGTCAGAAAAAAAATTAAGTCTCCAAATATCTTACTTCTCTACCAATCATGAATGAAAAAGATTCTATTTACTGTCAGATTCATTTTTAAAGGTAATGAGTGCAAGAGCTCTATAATAATTGAATATTCTAAAAAAAATTATTCTTTCACTAAAATTTTTGAAAAATTAACTGACGTATTTAAATAGTAAAATTGATAATTACAATTAAATTTTTAAACAAAATTTCAGAAAAAAAATTGTATCCCCACATCTTATTTGATGATGATGTTAATATTTGCCCTTACTTTCTATTTCAAATATGAATTTAACATTCTCCTGTTTATATTTGGTCAAAATATTTATCCAGTCCATGCGATTGAAATTGATTCTTTCCTAGTTGGAGGGTGTAATGAAACAATCACTCTCTTATAATGTTGGGGGAATATAGAACAGTTTTTCTGGAAAGTAATTTGCCAATATCTATTTTTTAAAAGACTTAAATGTTTAGTAGATGATAGTCTAGGTAATGGCTACCATGTAAATCTGATGTTCCCAATATACCCTAAAAAATACACAAGAAAAAATAAACTACACAAACTCATGCATTACCATAACTAAATTGCTATTAGGAACATCACATGGTACAACACTCATGAAAGGAATTTAGGAATATCAAATAAAACAATGTACATTTTTATTTTTCAGCTTGGCAATATCATTTCTATGAATTTCTTGAAGATTCAAAATATTATACCTTGCAGCATTATTTATAATTTAAAACCATTGGAAATAATCTACACGCCCATATATAGAAGAGTTGCTGAATAAACTATGTTACAACCACATACAGTAGTACTATACAGCTGTAAAAAAAAAAAAAAAAAAAAAACAATAGAGAATGAATTCTAAGAACTGATGTTGAGAATTTTCAAGTCAGGATATATTATTAAATTAAAAAAGTAAACTACAAAAGAATATAAAAAGTATGCTACTTTTTGCTTAAGAAAGAAAAAGAGGAAAATAAACATGAATCTGCTTATTTGTTCAAAAAAATGATAATAATGCAGTAAGGATAAACCAAAGATTAAAATGTTAGGTACTGTGTAGGTATTCTATTAGTTTTCTATTGCCACAACTTAGTGGCTTAAAACAAATCCCATCTATTAACTAACAGTTCTGTAGGTCAGAAGTCTAGGTGGGCTTGACTAGATTCTCTGCTGAGAGTCTCATAAGGCCAAAATCACAGTGTCAGCTGGTCTGGGTTCTTACCTGAAAGCTCTGGGGAAGAATCCAATTCCAAGTGCATTCAAATTGTTGGCAGAATTCACTTTCTTGTGATTGTAGGACTGAGGTCCATGTTTCCTTGCTGGCTGTCAGCCAGAGGCTGCTTATCTCCTAGGATCTGCCTCTATTCCTTGCCACATGAACTTTCCTATTTTCAAGCCATTAGAGGTGCATCGTCTTTTTTTTTTTTTTTTTAATTTCTTCTTCTGATACCAGGCATAGAAACTCTGCTTTTATAGAACTCATGTGATTGGGCTAATCTCCCTTTTGCCTTACAACATAACATAATCACAAGAGCAATATTGCAGAATATTCACAAGTTCTATTCACTTCAAAAGTCAGGGATTACATAAGGGCCAAGGTTACTGGCAGTCATCCTTGAATTTTGTTTTCGTATAGTAATAAAAAATGAGTGAGAAGGTGCCTCAAAGAATGGATGGAGTGGGGAAAGTGACACTTTTTTGCACATATTTACAGTACAGTTCTGACTTTTGGAATCATGTTAACACTTTACATGGTTAAAAGAAAGTAAGCAATGAGAGAAGAAAATAAAATACCAAAACTTAATTTAAACAAAAGCAAATGAATCAAGTCAGATAACAAATTAATAATATAACCATACTAAAGTGGGAAAGAAAACATAAGTAAAATAACTTCTGAACATAGTATTTAAACTATATGCCCTCTAAGGCTAAAGGTAAAAAAACAAACAAACAAAAAAACTTTAAACACAATTGAACTCTAGTTAGTACAGCTTTTTTTTTAATTCATAGAAGCATGACTTAGCAATTTTGAAAATGCTTTTTGTGTTTTGAGCAAATGAGTACATATACTATAGAAAAAAGGGTGCTATGTTTCTCACTGTTGGATAGAGATGCTCCAGCTCAGGAAAGGGAGAAGGATAGAATGAATCCAGTGTCATGGAATTAAAATGCACATATCAATGGAAACCCATCAGTTTAAACATGTAGATATACATGATACAGATATGGATACAATATGTAAAATATAAATATCTGTTGTAAAATAAATCCTGCTCTTAGTTCAAACTTACATAAATGGATGGATAAATAAATAAACAAATTAAATGAATAAGCAAAATTTTTCTTACATCAGAAAGCTAATTAAAATTCATTTTATTCAAAGTTGAAATAAAAACATTACTCTGGTAACCATAGAATAATAATTGATTTAGGCAAAATCTTCAATGGATGCTAAAGCTAATGTGTGAGAATCTGAGGAGTAACAGGATGCAATATAATTTCAATGTACCTCCCCATGAGATACTTATTAATCACGAGTATAAATAAATAAGATAGTAACTTTATAGTCACTATCAAAATGATCAAAATTACCACCTCCAGATAGGAGACAAATAGAGAATACATGCCTCCTGATAGGATGCACTGAGAAGAACATAGCATCACTTCTCTGATATTCTTGACAAAATTCCATAACAAATTTAATCAAGAGGAAATATCACACAAGTTGAATTTAAAGGACTTCCTACCAAAAAAACTGGGGCTTATATTCTTCACAATTTTCAGTGTAATGAATGGCAAAGAAAGACTGATGTACTGTTGCATGTAGCCTATGTATACATGGCAATCAAAAGCAAAGCATGATCTGAAATTTTCCTTGCTGTTAAAAACATTATCAGAATATTTGGCAAATATAAATAAGACCTGATATCAGATTATATCTACATGTCATCAATGTTAGTTTCCTGGAAGTGGAATTAAGGTGGTCTTAAATGGCACATTAGGCAAGAGGAACTTAATGGCCATATATAGAATATTCCACCCAAAAGCAGAAAAATACACACTCTTTTCAGGTGCTCATGAGACATTCTCCAGGATAGATCATAAGCTAGGCCACAAAACAAGCTCAGTAAATTGAAGAAAATTAAATCATATCAAATCAAGGTGTTTTTTTTGTTTTTTGTTTTTTTTTTGACCATAACACTATGAGACTGGAAATCAATTGCAAGAAAAGAATCTGCAAAAAACCCCACAAACACATGGAGGCTAAACAGTATGCTACAGAACGAACAATTGATCATTGAAGACATCAAAGAAGAAATTTAAAAATACATGGAGACAAAGGAAAGCAAAACACAACTTTCCATAATCTATGGAATGCAGCAAAACAGTTCTATGAGGGAAGTTTATAGCAATACAAGCTTATCTCAGTAAATAAGAAAAATCTCAAATAACCAAACTAATATTACAACTAAAGTAATTAGAAAAAGAAGAACAAAGCCAAAAGTAATAGAAGGAAAGAAATCATGAAGATCAGACCAGAAATAATTAGAAACTTACAGATAGAAAAGATCAATGAAACTAAGACTGAATTCTTTGAAAAGGTAAATGAAAAATTGACAAAAGTTATAGCCAGACTTATAAAAAAGAGGCTTTTCCTTTTAAATTGATTTCCCCAAGTCAATAAAATGATAAATAAAAAAGAGAAGCAGAGAAGTTATAACCAATACCACAGAAATACGAAGGCTCATAAGAAACTAATGAATATGCCATGTAGAAGAAATGGACAAATTTGAAAGGTATAATCTCCCAATACTGAACCAGGGAGAAATAGAAAATATGAGCAGTCCAATTAACAGTACTGAAATTGAATCAGTAATTTTAAAACTCCCAACAATCAAAAGTTGAGGACTAGATGGCTTCACAGGTGAATTCTACCAAACATATAGAGAAAAGTTAACACATATACTCAAATTATTCCAAAAAATTGCAGAGGAAGGAATGCTTCTGAAGTCATTCTATGAGGCCAGAATCATCCTATTACCAAAGTCAGACAGCTATCACACATAAAAAAGAAAATTATTGGTCAATGTCACTGATGAACATAGACAGAAAAACTCATAAAATATTAGCTAGCCAAATCCAACATTATATTAAAAGCACCATATACCATAACTGAGTAGAGTTTATTCCAGAGATGCAAGGATGATTCAATATCTACAAACCAATCAATATGATACACCACATTAACAAATTAAAATATATATTACATGATCATCTCAAAAGATACAGCAAAAGCTTTTGACAAAATTCATCATTTATGATAAAGGAAAAACACTCTAGAAAGTGGGTATAGAGGAAACTTTCCTCAACATAATAAAGGCCATATATGATAAGCCCACAGTTACATCATACTCTGAAAACATTTCCTGCCAGATAGGAATAAGACAAGAATGGTCACGCTTGCCACTTTTATTCAACATAGTATTGAAAGGTCTAGCCACATCAATCAGACAAGAAAAAGAAATGAAAGAAATTCACATTGAAAAAAAAAGAAGTAAAACTGTCACTGTTTGCAGATGATATGTTACAGTACATAGAAAATCCTAAAGATACTTTCAAAAAAACTTCTAGAACTCATCAATGAATTCAGTAAAATTGCAGGATATAAAATTAATATACAGAAATCTGTTGCATTTCTATACATTAATAACAAACTATAAGAATGAGAAATTGAAGAAGTAATGCTGTTTCCAATTGCATCAAAAAGAACAGAGTGCTAGGAATAAACCTACCTAATGGGGTAAAAAAATCTATATTCAGAAAACTATAAGATACTGATGAAAGAAATTAAAGATTACATAAACAGATGGAAAAATATACTATGCATATGATTTGGAAGAATTAATATTGTTAAAATGACCATACTATCCAAAGCAATCTAAAGATTCAATGCAATCCCTATCAAAATACCAATGGCATTTTCCACAAAACTAGAATAAACAAATTTAAAATTTGTATGAAAATGCAAAAAATCCTGAATATTCAAAACAAATTTGAGAAGAGAACAGAGCTGGAGGAATCATGCTCTTTAACTTCAGACTATACTACAAAGGTACAGTAATCAAAATAGTATGATACCAGCACATAAAATAGACAAACACATCAATTGCACAAAATATAAAGTCCAGAAATAAATCCACACACTTATGGAAAAAATGGTAAGGATATGCAATAAAGAAAAGACAATCTTTTCAATAAGTAGTGCTGCAAAAACTGAACAGCTACACATACAAGGGTGAAATTAGAACATTTTCTCACACCATTTTAAAAATAAACTCTAAATGAATTAAATACATAAATATAAGACTGGAAATCATAACACTCTTAGAAGAAAACAGGCAGAAAACTCTTTGACATAGATAGAAGCAATATTTTTTCGATCTGTCTTCAAAGGCAATGAAAACAAAAGCAAAAATAACCAAAAGTACCTAATTAAACTTAAAAGCTTTTTGGAGTTCCCATCATGGCACAGCAGAAATGAATATGACTAGGAACCATGAGGTTGCAGATTTGATCTCTGGTCTTGCTCCATGGGTTAAGGATCCAGTGTTGCCACAAGCTGTGGTATAGGTCACAGACATGGCTCGGATCTGGTGTTGCTGTGGCTCTTGCATAGGCCAGTAGCAACAGCTCCGATTAGACCCCTAGCCTGGGAACGTCCCTATGCCATGGGTGCAGCTCAAAAAAGACAAAAGACCAAAAAAAAAAAAAAAAAAAAAAAGCAAACAAACAAGCAAAAAATCTTAAAAGCTTTTTCACAGCAAAGGAAATCACGAACAAAATGAGGGATTGGGGTTCCTGTTATGATGCAGCTGAAAGGAATCCAACTAGCATGCAGATTCGATCCCTGGCATGGCTCAGTGGGTTAAGGGTCTGGCATTGCCATGAGCTGTGGTGTAGGTCACAGACGGCTTGGATCCTGCATTGCTGTGGTTGTGGTGTAGGACAGCGGCTGTCGTTGTGATTTGACCCCTACCCTGAGAACATCCATATGCCACTGGTGCAGCCATAAAAAGAAAAAAAATCTGATTAAAAATGGACAAAAGATATGACTAAACATTTTCCAAAGACTTACACATGGCCAACGGGCATATGAAAAGATGCTCAACATTGCTAATCATCAGAGAAATGCAAATCAAAATCAGAATGAGATAGAATCTCACATCTGTCAAAACGGCTATTATCAAAAAGATTATAAAGGACAACTGTTGGCAAGGATATGGAGAAAAGGAAAACTTTGTATACTGCTGGTGGGAATGTAAGTTGGTACAGCCAGTGTGGAAAACAGTATGGAAGTTTCTCCATAAACTAAAAGTAGTTTTAGTTTCAGCAATCCAGAAATTCCACTCCTGGGTATATATCTGAAGAAAATGAAAACAATAATTTAAAAAGATACATGCACCCCAATGTTCATAGCAGCATTGTTTACAATAGCCAAGACATGAAGGCAACCTGTGTCCATCAAGAGATAAATGGATAAGGAAGTTATACACAGTAGAATACTATTTATACATAAAAAATAGTAAGATTTTTGCCATTAATAAGAACATGGAAGGAAGTGGAGGTTTTATTCTTAGTGAAATAAGTCAGGCAAAGACAAATCTATGTTGTCACTTATACGCAGAAGTTAATAAAACAAACTAGTGAATATAACAAAAAAGAAACAGACTCAGAGACATAAAAAACAAACTAGTGATTACCATTGGGTAGAGGGGTGGGGAAGCAGCAAGATAAGTGTAAAGGAATTAAGAGATACAAACTATCATGTGTAAAGTAAATGAGCTACGATGACATATTGTACAGCATAGGGAATATAGCCAAAATTTTACAATAACTAATTGGAATATCATCTGTAAAAATTTTGAATCACTATGTGTACACTTAAAACAAATATAATATTGTAAATCAAGTGTACCACAATAAAATAAATAAATAAATAAATAATTAGAAGTGTCTTTTTATGATTTTAAGATGAGTGGTAAAATCCATGCTAATAACATAATTTTATTTTTTCCTTATTTAGAATATCATTAATTGGATTTAAAAACCCATGATAAGTCAAGATAGATTGTGAAAGAACTGAAAAAGTCTATATTTTCTTATCTTTGTGCCAATTTTTCCCTGTTTTTTTGAGTAAGAGGTCCCACATTTCTATTTTACACAGAGCTTGAAGATGCAGCAGCCACACTGTTCTGGCTTTCCCTGCCATTTGCTTACTCCATAATGATTCCCAAATGATTCATTTCACCATTTTTCATCTCTCTTCTATAAAATGGGAATCCCTTGGAATTCCCACTGTGGCAGAAAGGGATCAACAGCACCTCCACAGCACTAGGCTGCAGGTTGATCCCTGGCAGGGCAAAGTGAGCTGCAGATCCAGCATTGTCGCACCTGAAGCGTAGGTCACAGCCGTGATTTGGATCTGACCCCTGGCCAGGGAACTCCATATGCCATGTAGTGGCCAAAAATAAATAAAAAAAAATGGGGGTCCTAGTAGAATGTATCTTTGAGGTTGTTAGAAGGACCAAATAACAAGATATTTAAAAATATTTAGCATTGTGTTTTTCTGATATATGCTCAATAAATGAATAATAAATGCTAAATAAATGATAGTTCTGTACATGACTTAAAAGTCAGGGCCTTGACCATAGCACTCTCTCTTCAAAGGTTCTGCTTCCCTTACGTGTTGAGTAAACACTGAACCACTTACTGTGGCACATTAGCCCCTCATGAGTTTTATCTGCCTCCAGACTCTCTACCTTTCTCCCATTTCTCTCCGTTCAAATAGATATACTTGAAATTCCTCAGGAATACTTAGAGGTTTCACGCCACCCCAATTATGCAGTTTTGGTCTTTGCCTTTGTGAATGTTGTCACATGGGGAAGGAATTCCCTCCACGCTCTTCTATTTATCCATGCTTTAAAATTCAGATGTTCATCAAAACATTTTGCTCACTTCCCTCCCAGAGCCTTCCCAGTGGAATGTGTTCTCACCTCATATTTATCACTGACTAATAATGTAAGTGCTAAAATTCTTCTCACTGGACTGAGTGGAAGGTACTACTGGTAATGAAGGAGTATGAGGAAAGACTGGAGATTTGAGAGAAATGACACATAACTCCTGAGTAGGAGGGAAATCTGGGGGGAAATAAGCAGGAGAAAGTGTGTTGTGTGTGGACCGTATTTGTTTGTGGGACAGAGGGTGGCAAAAGAGCTTGGAAACAAAAATGAGGCCAAGACCCTAGGTCCTAAAGTGCCTGGATCCCTCTAGAGATGGAATTTTTCCTGTTTGTCTTGGAATGTTATTCTACTCTCTGGTTTACCACATCTCAGATGAACTTTCATTGAGATTTATCTTTGGAGGTATCTGAAGTTTTGATCACTATTACTTGTACAGTAATAACTCACCCACTTGACCTAAGCCATCAACTGAAAAGGAGATGCTATGTCATCCCTAAGTCCTTGGAATCTCACAGTCTACCTCCAGTTTCCAGGCTACTAATGTCAGTCCTTTCCTACATTTGACTGAGCTGAAGGGGGAGCTTGCTCCTATCCCTGAGATCCTTGTTTTACTCAGAGATGCCACTCCCAGTTCTTCTGGGGTTATGTTGCCTATCCCTTGTCCCCCGAGAGCTCTGCCTCTCAGGCATCCCAGATTATGGCAAGAGAAAAATGCGAAGTCAAGTATTAATGAAAGGTTTAGTTACAGTCTCTTCAGCTAAAGTGCACTAGCTGCCTTCTCAAGAAATCCAACATTATCAAAAATCACATTATCAAAACCACTGTTACTCTAGAAAAATGAAAGTTATTGTCAAGAGAGTTGTAGATCAACTTTTTCCCTGAGTAAATATAAAAAAAAAAAAAAACAAAGTTGATTTTAATAGTTTTAAGTCATTATGTTGTGGCTAAAGTAAGCAAAATATAACAACCTGAGACTAAAATAAATATAAATATCTCTGAGAAAAATTCTCAAGGAGGCAAAAAAATGTCCTAAATTAGCAAATACCTAGTTAATTTTAGATCAGTTCCCACCTATTGCTCCCAATGTTAAACAAAAATACAAGCTACCAAATGAATAGCCAGCTACTCAGACAAAGTAGGTGTGGATTCTTATAATGTCCTTGAAAATATGTTTTCCCCAATATACACCTATCTGATGTACTAGTCACCAATTGAAAGACCATTTTAACCAACAATATAGGGCATAACGCCAGGTACATGTAATGAAGTTATGTAACTTTGGGTAGTAATAGAAAATGACTGAAATGCAAAGGGTTGATATTTTGCAGGGAGGTGAGTTAAAAGATAAAAACTAGCACCCACAAGTCATTTTTACAGAAGTCCAATGATTGTGCTTATAAAATGGATTCCATAAAGCTTTAAAGGAAATATGTACACAGAATAAAAATATGGTTTAAGCTGAGGAAAGAAGGTGGAAGTTATCAGGCAGGTCAGGAGGACTGGTTAAATCCAGGAAGAGAGATTCTGATCTCAAGAAGAAAAGAGCATGTTTTTTTTTTTTGTTGTTGTTTGTTTGTTTTGTTTTTGTTTTCAGATATATACCCGAGTGAAATTGCTAGTTCATATGGTACTTCTATTTTTAGCTTTTGAGGAATCCTCATATTGTTTTCCATAGTGGCTGTTCCATCAACAGTGTATGAGAATTCCCTTTTCTCTATATCCTTATAAATAGTAGTCATTTGTAGTTTTTGGCCATTCTGACCATGAAATATTACTTAGCCATAACAAAGAATAGAATTTGGCCATTTGAAACAATGTAGATGGACCTAGAGAACATTGTGCTTAGTAAAATGAGAAAGAAAAAGACAAATACTCTACTCTATCACTTATATGTGGCACTTAAAAAATTAAACAAATACATTTATATAACAAAATAGAAACTGACACTCAGATATAGAGAAAAAAACTAGTAGTTACCAAAGAGGAGAAGGAAGGGGTATGGGCATAATAGGGGCACATGATTAAGAGATATGAACTACTATGTGTAAAATAGATAAGCAACAAGGATCTTTTGTATAGCACAGGGAAATATAGCCATTGTTTTAATAAATTTAATAAATTTAAATGGATAAATTATAATAAATTTATAATATACAAAAATATTGAATAACTATGTTGTAGACCTGACACTAATGTAATATTGTAAATCAACTATACTTAATTTTTAGAAAAGAAAAAGATGACTAGGAAGAAGGAACTGAGACTGTGAAAAGTAAATGTGCATATGGCAAGGTCAAGGTGGAGGACTTGGAGTTCAGGGATTAGGAATGATGTTGGAAGGAAAAAAGGCAGGAGAAGATGTAATCCAGGACACATGTTCTTGAGGACAGCGCCAGGGAACCAGTAGATGTGGCCGTGATCTTCAACTCAAAGAACATTAGTGTATGAGAGATGCTGGCACTCATCTAATCCACACCATTCATTACCAGGAGGATAAACTGAGGTACCTAGAGGAACATGACACACCCAAACTGAATGTTTCAAGTTTAATTCAATGATTTTTCTGCTGCACACAGGGTCAATTTTAGGTCAGATGGGAATACCTAGGACCTATATCAGAATATATCCTTCTCTGCTAGAAGCAGAAGGTAGAAAGATGATCAATTCCACTTGGAAAGAGCAGATATGGTAAAAGAGCTAGTCCCAAATCCGTTGCCTAAATTAACATTTGATGCTCTAGCACTTACCAAGTTTGAGGCATGTGGTGGCACAAGGCAGAAGCCACAGGTTCAAAGATTATTTTCCTGCTGGACTGTAAGCCCCTTGGGGTCAGGAGCTGATCTCATGGAATTTTCCATCTCAAACGCCTGGGTAGTTGTCATCTTTTAAAAATATTTATATCTTTTTAACAAGTCATTTGTTATCCCTTGCATCCCCATTCCCCTCAAAGTACATAGAAAAGTTCACTCAGATCAGAAAAGTAAAAAGTCTACAGTCACAAAGGGAGTTAAGAACAGACCTCAAGTTTATTCTGCTCATTCTCCTCACTATTGCTATTGCTACTTCTTCAAGTGGCCTAGGACAAAGGTAAGCACTGAAGAAAAAAAAAATGACACAGAATTGAATAATAATACTGTTATTATGGACAATTACCACAGATATAATAATAATCTGAAAGACAGAGTCTATATGAGAGATCTGTAAAGGAGGATATGAATACTCAGTAAAGACTTCTTCAGAGCCATGGCCTCTTGGTATTCACAGAGTCTAAAACAGGGCTTGGCATATAGCTCCACATTGATACCAGAGGGAACAGTGGTAATTTCAAAGTAACAAACAGTATATCCTGTAGTTAAACTGTTTACCAACATCTACTGAGTGCCAGCTTAGTGCTTTGAACTTGAGATAAGTTGCCAGAAGCCTTCAAAACAATACGGTGTGAGATAAACACAATAGTTGTAGTCTGTGGCCTGAAATTCTTTCACTGTGGGAAAGCCAGTTTCAATAATGATTTGAAGGTCAAATGAGGTCAACATCAAAACAACACAACATGTGCTGGACTGTGGGCTGTGGACAAGGAGGAGGAAACAGTTTTTTTGGAGAACTAGACATTGGGGAATAGTCATGCTCCTTGATAACATTGCCCAAAGATGGCAGCAGAAAGTGGAATTGGATAATCATACTGTGAAACAACACAATTTGAGCTATAGGTACAGGAGAGGGAAGGAGAATCCATGCTCCAGGGTTTCTCAAATCTTTAAATATCTTTAGAGAAAGGACACCCTATAGCCTCCCCAGAACCCATGATTCCAGTTTATTATATAACAATGCTAACTCTATGATTAATGACCTTTCACCAGAAGAGATGGTAATTCTCATATGGGTTGGATTTTGTTTTTTAACTACCAAGGGAAAAATAAATTCCAGTTGATTTCTTGGCCTCACAGAGCAGTTTTTGCAGAGAAGGGGATAAAGCGATCTTGACAAAGAGCAAACAAAATTGTCTTGGTGAAGAAACATCAGATCAGAATGTAATTCCCTTGTTCATGTTTTTCTTAGAAAGCACTTCCATTCTGCCTGGTTCTGGGAACAAAGCCAATGCCTGCTTCAGAAGAACAGAGATTTCCAGTAAATTGGGCGGGTGAGGGTGGCTGGGTGGGTGGGAGCCTGGGGAAGGTCTACAGGGAGGACGGTTCAGAAATCTATGCTCAAGACTGGGGAAGATGAGGTGCTGGGTCTGCCTCTTATTCTCTAAATGAATAGGCCTCTGAGAAATGTTTAAGGCCCAGGAAGGGTTAAGATTGAATCAGAAAGCAGAGCCTAGACATTCCCTGGCTTCAAATAATTAACAAACCACGCAATTAGGGTGGAAAGGGATAGAGGGAGCTGACATGGAGATAGGCCATTTCCCACCCTCTTGGTTGGTTACACAGACCAAGGTCTTGAAAGATGCTGAGTTATCATCAGTCTCACCCTCAGAAGCTCGTCTCAGGAGAGACACTAACACTTTCTGAGTATAAAATTTCACAAGATATTTTGTTAGGTGTTTCATCTACCTGACTTATTCATATGATCTTCATAATTAAGAAACCTTGAGCTTTAAGGTTTTGAATTGATGCTTTTTTACACTAGGAGTTGACTGACTGTGCGTGAGTCATGTAACTTCTATGCTCCTTACTAAGGAGTGCAGTGTGTGTATAAGATGGGGAAGATGGTATTTCTCCATCAACCCCAGAGGACTGATGTCAAAATCAAATAAGACAATATATGAAGAAGCCCTTGGTGAACCATGAAATACTGAACATGTGGAAGGGATTATTATTTAGTTAGTAAACTTCTCTCCAAGGCACTAGCCTCTCAGATCCCCCTGCTCGAGAGATGGATATTTTCTCCATTTATCCCAAACATGTATTCTGATTTCACTCCAAATTCACTTGGAAATTGGCCACAAAGATCTAATCATATCTTTGGCACCAGCCAGCTAATAAAAACTCGACACCTACCCCTGTGGAATTATTTGCAATACGGTTTCTGAAGTGAGAAACCAAATCTCAGGTTCACTAATAGTGAGACGAGAGGTATCATAGCCTCACATTCTAATCATGTGCTCGACAGAGAAAGAACAATTAGATGGTGATGATGAAAGATCCAAGTACACGGTGACAGTGGGGGTTGAGTGTCAGGAGGAAGGATATTGCCTTGATCACAATAGTTGGAACTTAAAAGATAATGTCTTCTGTGGGGAGTGGGGATCCTTTTTCAAGGCTGGGCAGGAATACCAAATCATTCTGAGACATAATAAGAGAGTTACTAGAGGAGGAAATTAGAGGGAGGCTGTGGGAAACCGGCAAGAAGAAATCTTAAAAGAAAGGGAGAACCCCAATCATTTGATCACTTGCAATGTGCCCTCTATGAGGCTGGGTTATACATTTTTCCATACATCTGTGATCTCTTGTCCTCCAGCTCACACCCTGCTTCAGCTGGTGCTGTGTTACATCATTGGGAAGGAGACATCTCTGGGTGGGAAGGTTCTAGTAGCACAAACTCTTTAGGAATCCAGACACGACCCACCCATTGACTGCTGGAATGAAAAATCTGGGCGAGGAAGAGAATTGATAAAAAGAAGGGTGGAGAGAAGGAGCTTGGGGTGATGGTGTATGGTGGTTGTGGAAGAGTATCTGGTCTTATTAGGAAAAATTACCAAACAGCAATTCAGATTCCTTTGTAACAAAGCACCGTTTTTGCACAGTGAACCCTCCTTTCTTCCCTCCCCAACTCTGATCTCCACGGAGTATCTGTGAACACTGGGCTCAACCACTGGACTCTATCATTGTGGTTAAAAGCTGAGATAAGCTTGGATTCAAATCCCAGTTCCTCTACTTACTGGCTGTGTGGCCCTGCTTTGTCAGTTAACTTCTCAGACTATTCCTCTTCTCGCAGCAGAGTTTATAATGCCTATTTGGTATCCAAAACATTGAGATATGTATGTACAGTGTTGGAATCTATGCCTAGTTCAATAATTGGAGTGTTTATTACTTTATTACTAAAGATCCAAGGTCGCCTCCTGGCTATCACCAGTTTTTCCAGGACAAGTGTTTATTAAACACTTACTTTGTGCCAGGCTATTATACTAATCATCAAGACCATGAAGATAAAACAGACAGAACCCTGACCTGCAAGGGCGAACTGTCTAATATTAACAAATAGTGAGAGTCTCAGACCATAGGAAGATATACAGGCAGTGGTCCCGTGTCTGAAGTGTGCCTCATGGACAAAGATGTAGGCTTGTTTGAGGGGCTCCAGAGGACTTCAGGGGTAGAAGTCAGGGGGCAGCTTCAGCTGCTCTGAAGTCCTATGAGCAGGTCTGAGTCTCGGCCTGTCAGGGGTCCTGCAGAGAAGACCCCTGTCCTGGCTTGTGCTGGGCTTTCAGAAGCATTCCTGCTGTTTGCGGTTGATTAAACCAGCATTACAAGGAGGCCTCTCAAAGGCCATTTGTAGGAGAAAAGTGGACAAAGACGGTAGATCCTCAGGCCACTATTTTTACCTCATCCAGAACAGCTTTGATTATATCTGATTTATAAACTGGGAATCTGAGTTAGATTCAAAGAAAAAGATCAAGCTGGTAAAATTGTTCAGGAACCCCTGGGCTAAGTGATTTCTAAGACACTTACCAAAGATGGGATGTGAGCATCCTTTCTGCCCTCTATCAGTCCAGGGGTGCCTGGAACTGACCCACCTTGGCTCAAGTGCATCCCTCTTCAGAGCCTGAAGTCTCCCTGAACAGCAGCGGTTTTCTGTCCAGGGTTCTTTCATTCCACCATGCTTTTTATGAGTGTTTCCTAATACTTCCTTATCATCCCAATCCTTCTCCACTTCCTGTGTCAACAGAGCTCATTCCCACCAAATCAGAAATCAGAGTAGACACCACTTGAGCCAAAGAGAGGCTTGGCTTGCTGAAAATTACTAGAGATGCAAGTTTTCTGTTTGCAGAAGAATGAAGTGAAAATATAACTATAGGTCAGATAATCTTTGACTTAATTTAACTTGAACTCTTCTACCAGCCAAAGTTGTGCCCTTCAGGTGAAAAGTCAGGTTGTTAGAAATGTGCAAAACAAGGCCTTCAGGGTAAAGGGAGGCTGAGTGTCCTACTAGTAAGCTTTTTTCTCCACCATGAAGTTCCAGAAGGGGACTCCAGAGTGAAAACAGGACCTAGTGTGAATTTTCCCATTACATGAAGACAGCTCTTAGATTGAGTTAAGTTCTAAATTCCAGTATAGTTTGCATGTGCACAGTATTCAAGGTCATTGTGGCCTTCTTTACTGCTTTATGATAAAGGACAAAGTCCCTTGTTTAAAAGAAGAAAGAGAATAGAAACGAGAGAAGAAGGAAGGAAGGGAAGAAGGAAGGGAAGAGGAGAGGAGGGAGGGAGAGGGGATGAAAAAAAGAAAATTTAAAAACAAGAATCACGTTCAGTAAGTGAATTCCAATTTGCTTCTTCAGAATAACAGTCTGTGGTACAACCCTGAGTCCAAAGTTTAAATTTTGTAAATATTTTTAAATGGGGTAATAAATTCGAAACAGAACATTAAGTTGTCAAGACCTATTTGCAACCTGGTGTTAGGAACAGCTAACCAGGCACTTCGGCCACAGTGTACACAGCACAGAGTATACACTTTAAATATTGTATAGAAACCTCTTCATGTTCCTACTGGTTCCACCCCAAATCGCCCTCTCGTGTCACATGTCATGGTCACATGTTAAGGGAAACACCCATCTTTCCATGAAAGTAGCCAGAAGTAGCAGTATGAAATAATTACACTGTAAACTTTCCTAATTTTAGTGATCTGTTTCTTATTAAGCAAATGTCAAAACCCAGTTTTATATATCGATTCATCCATCTCCTTGAGTAAAATGGGCTGAAATTTTGATTTTATGATTCTCTAAGTGTTTATAAGCAAAGATCCTAATACAAGTTTTAAAGTCATTCCTCTGTAAGGGAATGTGTCTCATATGCAACATGAATATTTTGCCCATAATTCCAGGAACTCTGCCTGGCTAGAAAGATGTTTTGCCCAGGGCAGCTTGTCTGCTCCAAAGGGAGGGGAAAGTTATGCGGCACTGTAAAAATACTCTGGCGTGGAGCACTGTTTTATGTAGGTAGAAATAAGTTGAGGAAAGATCTGTGAGAGCATTTTCCTTTCACTCTAGAGTTATTTACTGCTGTGGTCCTACTCAAACTTTCAGAGGGAAGCTTTATAAAATGTAGGTCTCCTGTGCATTGATAGAGCAGTGGTTTATTTAGTTGGCTTTGCCAACATTTATTACAATATGTGTTCTCAGCATTTTAAAGTGTCAGGTAAGAAAAAGCCACAAGATTCAGTTTCTTTCTTTTTTTCTTTTCTCCCCACCCCCCAAGCCACAGCAATGATAATGCCAGATCCTTAAACACTGTGCCACTAAGGAATTCCAAGATCTAGTTTCTTAGAGTCAAGACTATGGGCTGAAGATCACTGCGGTGTGTTGCATATAAAAATGTCCTGTGTTGGGAGTTTCAGGCTGATAATATACATGCCTCTCTCTCTCTTCAGAGTTCTGAACTTTGATTTGAGACCCAGATGCAAGAATTAACTAGACATCATTGACTTAACTGCTTATGAAACTGAACTGGAGAGCACTTTGGGGGTGAGGTGAAAAGAGACTACTTTATCCTTTTCCTCATGTTGAAATCTTTGGACCAAAGACCGAGTTTGGTTTGCAGAGCTGATGATTATTCAGTCAGTCACTAGGAAAACTACACCTTCCCTGCATGATGGGGATCTCTGAGGGGATGGGGTGTGTGTAGAAGGTAAGTACCCCTGTTGTTTTTGACCTTTAACTAGCTAACTGCAATCAGGCAGAACCAAGGATCGATGGATGGTAGTCCTCTATTTCTTCCATCAAATAATCTCCTGCTCCCATGGGGAAAAGCCAACATAGCCTAGAAGAAAAGTGGAAGAAGGTCTCAATAGAGATTTTGTTGGGGTAGGATTTTCTCTTCTTTCAGCCACCAGGAATGAGGAGGAGAGAAACGTGGTTACCTCTATACCTTTGACATTGTACATAGGAGAGTGCAGGGGCTCCGGATGCTGACTGCCTATCTTTAATTCCTCCTTCTGTCACCAATTGGGTGACTCCAGAAAGTTCTTTTAGCTTCTCTATGCTCAACTTCTTCAAAAGTAAAATGGGAATAATGCTTTTTTCATAGTGTTGTAGTGAAGGCTTAAAGAAGCAAACAATTGAAGTCTTCAGCACAATGCCCAGGCAGCAAGGAATGTTAATGTATAGCATTCACTGTCCTTAGTTATTCGGGTCCGCTGAACAGAGCTTTCCTGACTTAATTCTGCTTTCAGGCTTAAATTTCCTTCTTCACACCTGTGCTTCTATGCTTTGGTGATGATACAAGAATATAAGAAGCCCCATCCATTGGTTTGGGCTATTGTAGGCAAAGATGACCAACTTTCTGTTGCAGTCTCATTCATCCCTAAATTAAGTGCCCATTCTGTGTAGAGAGGGTTGGAGACATAACCTTGTATGTCTGCTGAATAGTCCCTCTCTTGCGATTGGCCCACACACACCCAGGTGACTGAGAAAGATTCTGGTTTCAAAGGAAAGAGTTGGTGTATATGTCTGAGACAATTCCCCCCAGGAAGATGGAGCTAAACCAAGGAGAAATTAGTGAAGCTCATTTCTTTGGCAAGTCACTTTCCTCAGGGACCCTCTGGTAGTCAAAATATGGGGCCAGTTTGAAGTGCTCCGCTGAACTGGACTAAAGTGGCAACACCAGAGTTCCTTGAAATGATCTGAAAGAGAAATAATGTAAGCTTTATGGAACTATGACTATGAGAATAATAACTAGGGTAAATGAGAATCAACGTTTTAATAGATTTTCCAAATTGTACATGCTACATTAGATTTGTTTAAATAGTCAGCTCTTCAGTTTAGTCATAAATTTTATTACGTTTATGTTTTGGTTTCTCAGTTCATGGATTTCAGTACTTGCTATATTATGTCATTCCTCTTGTTTTCACTTTATTTTTTTCAAATTAAGGTGAATGTTTGGTTTAGATGTTTTTATTCTCTCTTGCTAAAAAGAGAAATGTTTAATGTTACTAATTTATCCTCTTGGTAAGGCTTTGGCTATATCCCGTACATTTAGCAGCTTAATGTTTTGTTGTAGTTTAGTAGTTTAGTAACATAATATCTTGTAATGAATACTAATTGCAATTTTGATCTCCTCTTATATCCAATATTTACATAGGACAGAGGTTTCTTTTTTATTAATAGCAGTTGTTTGTTTTATACGTTTTCTATTTTTAAGACACTATTAATTAATGGATCAACTAAGTGTTAATAAGAAAATTTTACTTGGATGACATTAGCTTCTAAAATTGTATTAAGATCTCTTTTATTTCTGGTGTACTATACTATCAGCATTTGAGTAGCTAATGTGGACACATGAAAAGGAGGTATAGAATATTACTTTCAGATTAAGAAAATCTGATACACACACATAAACATATATATCACATATACACACACATATATACATCACATACACACACGTCACATACGCATATATCAAATACACACACAAATATATATGTACATATGTATATGAGACATACATATATACACACATGTTCATATACATATTTATTAATAGAATACTATTAATTTTGTTATTTACATTTTCACTGACTTTATTTTTAATATACTTCATTTATCAAAAATTAATATACACATTAGAGTCTCTTGCAATAACTGTCTCTTCATTTCCCTCACTTTTTTTCATATTGTATTTCTAGTCATTTTACATTTTTATTTGGTTTTCATGATTTGCTATGAAATTTTCAGTGTATAAAGACACCTTCCTCATGGATTATATGATGATCGACATGATATTTTCAAATCATGTTGTCTTTTGCCTTTTATTCTATATTTTGTTTGAATTTTATATTGACACTGCTGCTTTGGGGTTTTAGTTTTTATTCATCTTACATTGGCCTGATAAACACATTGTGTGTGTGTACTCTCTCAGACCATTTCTCTTAAAAGCAACGTGTTGTGTTGCAAATCTTTGTCCTTAAATCAGGGATTCATAATGGATACATCTGGTCTTCCTCATCTTATCTCATTTATGGAGGTGGGTCAGGGCAGTGACAGAGTAAGTCTGTGAGTCAGATAATCCAGAATTTAGACCTTGAATCTGCCACTTACATTTATGTGACCTCAGAAAAGTGATTTATTCTCTGTGAGTTTCTGCTGATTCATCTGTTAATATGGAAAAAGATAATATTACTAAAATTGCTATAAAGAATCAGTAAAAATAAAAATAACAGAGCAAAGCACCTAATGGTCCCTATTTCATGATAGTTATGCAATAAATGTTGGCTGGCATTTTATCTATAATATAAATATTATGTCATCCTATACATATATCCCATTATTTTAAGTTTTGTGTTTTCCATTCCTTTTGTTACTTCCTTATTTTCTTTTGATATATGGACTAGATTTGTTTGCATTTCTCTTCACTAAAGATTTGAAAGGCAAACATTTCTTTTTTAATCAACTAGTTGTCAACTTCACGTTTTTCAGATGTTATTTGAATTATTTTCCTATAATTTTCTGTAATCATCAAGGCCCCAAATCACTTTCCCTTATATAATATTTCTCATTTAGAATGTCTTTACCCATCACTCTCTCTTGCCTCCCCAATCTTTATTCATATAATCTGGAGTTTGTACTGACAATTCTTTTTATAATAAATTAATATTTATATCAAATGTTTTCTTCATAAAAAGAAACATTTTCTTTGTTTTGTAACCATACTTATATTATTTAGAGATAAATCCGTGTTTAACAGCTTTAATACCAACCTTTATTTCTTAACACACCTTTATTGGTCCTAATATACCTTTATTTCTTAATTTTTAATTTTTTCTTGTTCACTTATTTCTCAATTTCTTCAAGTGTGTAATCAAGAATAATGATCAGGATAAAAACTTAAATGATATATTTTTTAAGCTCTAATATATGGAGAAATGTTTTCACACCAAGGCACTCTGGTGCTACAATTCTATTGTCCAAAACACTGAGGACCTTGCTCTAGTCTGATCTGGATTTTTAGTACTGCAGATAATTCCACAGTGGACATAGACACTGGCCCAGTGTTTTGTTTTGTTTTGTTCTGTTTGTTAGGGTTGATCAGATGTCTCCCTGCCCCCATCTTATCACACCCACATTGTGAAGGGTGGAAGTGAAGGATGGAGACCCACAAGGGCTAAAATTGTGATTGCCGTTTTTATCATTCAGGCAGAGGGTGGCTCTGATACAGAAATCCGATTGAAACTTCACCTTTTACAATGCACTGTATTTCACTTGAATTTATGCAGTAATAGTCAGAGTTGCTACAGGGATCAAACAGATAGAGCTTTGGAAGAAAACGGGGAATCTCCTACAACTGGTGGAAGGGTCATAGGAGAACGGTAGGCTTGGCATGGTACAGAGAAAACTATGAGGCCCCAGGAGGAAGTTCAGGTTTTCATCCTTTTCCATGTCTGGCTCCTTGTCTTCACATAGACATTTCCAGAACATGATTTTAATTTTCTTGAATTTATTTAGTAACTCATCTGTCTCTTTGTCAATAAAAAGAAATAAAATACAATCCCTGCCCGCAGGATGCTTAAACTCTTCCAGAGAGAAAAAGAATTGCATCCAGATTTTGTAACACATAAAATGTCATGGTCCATGCACATGGGTCAGAAGAAGAATTTTCCAGATTCAGATCAAGGTGAAGAAAAGACAAGTTTATTAAGGCAAGAGACAACTGTTAACACAGTGGACCAACTTCCTGATAATCAGGGAGAGGTGACTCCAGGTGCATGGCTGTTTCTGCTTCTATAGCCCAGAGACAAAGGAGAGAGAGGAGAGGTCTTACTGTACACCTGTTGACCTGCTGATTAGATGGGGAAAGATGGGGACTTCCAATGAACTTGTTGGTTGGTTGTGGGGGTATATTGCCACTATAGGGGCAGGGTGAGGAGTGAGCTACATACCTTTCCCAGTAGGGGGCAAGAAGGAATAATACAGGTTGGTCAAGGAGGGGGAGGTGGGCATATTACAATGAGATGGGTGGGACAAATGATAAGGGTCTGATAATTCTTGTCTTGGACAAAGACTTTGTATTTTATCTCCTTGAAGAGACACTGAAGTTCAACAATAAACATAAATGTGAAAAGCCTTTTTTTATATTTTATTTTATTTTACTTTTTTGCTTTTTAGGGTTGCACCTGTGGCATATGGAAATTCTCAGGATAGGGGTCAAATTGGAGCTATAGCCACTGGCCAACAGCCACAGCCACAGCAACACCAGATCTGAGCCACATCTGTGACCTACAACAGCTCACAGCAATGCCATATCCTTAACCCACTTAGCAAGGCCAGTGATCAAACCCACATCCTCATGGATCCTAGTTGGGTTCATTAACTGCTGAACCATGAAGGGAACTCCTTAAAAGCCTTTTAAAGAGTCCACGTTCTCTGTTGATTGGGTTTGGAGTGACATGGGCTGTTCATAAGCATATTCTTAGCAAGTTCTCTGGACCTGAAAGGCACCAAGATAACCATTAATGTGGATACACCTGTAAAGGTATAGACCACTGGTCTTAAAGGACTTTCCCATTCTGAGGTTTTATTTGAATGAAGGTTTAAAGTTTAAATTATAAATAATGTTTCAGAATACTCCCAACCCAAGTTTCCCTTTCCTCAAAACTTCTATACCTTATCCAGTCTTTGTGAGTGCTCTGAAAATCTCTAGCACTTTCATAGTTCAATGATTGTCAGTATCATCTCAGCTACTTATAAAGCTCTTAAACATACTATTTCTGTACCTCCATGCTCTTTCCTCTAAAAGAGTGAGTGCCTAAAAACAGAGACAAGTCTTAAAGTTCAAGGTCATAGAAAGATGTGAAAGGTATCTACCACTCTGCTGACAGTGGCTTCCTCAGGAGGGTGGGATGGGAAAATCATCATTTTCTTCATCATATGTCTTCATATAATTAAACATTGTCTCAAGTACATAATGCTTTACTTTCCTTATTAAGAAAGTCAGAGAAGGAACAAAAGAAAGAAAATAATACAGGCAAGAAAAGAGAAGGAAAGAATAAGAAAGAAAGGAAAGTTCTATGTACCCTGTCATAGTATCTGGCCCAGAGAGAAACCATGATGATTTGTGATATTAGTTCTCCACTTACCAATCTTGACTTCCATTCCCGGTTCGCCATTGGCCTCTTCTCTCCTGGCCACTGGTTTCACTGAGACAAGACAGAACCATTAGCATCACTAGAGCTTAATTTCATTCTGCTTACTCTGGCCCCACCAGATGTAGAATACTCCCAAACCCACAGAAGATCATTATTATTATTATTTTCCCCTCTACTTCCGAAGGGGGAAAGAACTAAAAACCACAGACAACAGAGGAACATTTCCTTTCAGACTGAGGGCCCCTGAATGGAAGGGAATATCAGGCCTCTGCTCCTACATGCCAGCTCCCAGTTTAGTGTGGAGCAGACCCATGTGGTGGTTTGAGGCTGAGGGCTGAGCTCTTTCTTCAATTCAGGATCTTAAAGAGCTTCCCAGCTGCCCAAAGCCCCAATTTCCTCCACCACATGCAAATGCAGCTGAGTCAGTACTGGCCCAGGCATCATGATGAAAGGGTTGTGTTGGCCTTGAGTTCCAGCCCTGCCTCCCTTCCCAAGCCCTCTGGTCCTCTTCTGGACTATCTTGGCCACTTCATATGACTGGCCCTGTTTCCTTTTCTCTGCCCAGCAGTCCAGGGATCACCCTTCTCCCATTCCTATTGAAACTTGTGGAGAAAATTGGATGTGGGAAGCAGTGCCCTCAAGGCAGACAGCCCATGAGGTGTGCAAGTGATTTTCTGAGCCTGAAATTCCCCGGAAGCCAGAGAGGAGTGGGGAGCCTCAGGGACCAGCAGGGTGAGTGGACAGAACATACTGCCCATGCAATGGCCACTTGCCCATATGTAAAATGAGCATAAGAATGACTATTCCTAAAAGAGAGTGGAGAGTTAATGAATCAGCAAGCAGATAGCATGCAATTGATGCCCTGTATCAGCTCTTCTTAGTATTTCATTTCCACCAGGGCTTGCTCTCTGATAATTCCTTCACATCCCCTTGTTCTTGCCCCCAGCTAAACCAGAGGTACAACTTAATAGGAGAGTCAGGTAACATCTGGGTTTTCTTGCAGCAATAGCCTTCTGAGACATTATTCTTGCTTTTGTTATCTAACCTATTAGAGGCTGTAATGGAGAGAGAGAGGCAAATGCTTCTGGATTTGTGGAGACTGCCAGTCACAAGATATTTGATACATAGAAGTCTCCAACACTGCTTATATAGGAATCTCTCATCACCTCCTCACAATCTGATCTTTGTCTCCTCCACCAAAAATGAATGATATCTTACCTAGACCTTTCACCAAGTCCATTAACAAACAGATGGATCTTAAAATCTATCCCCCTGGGCATGGCCATTCTTGTCACACATCACTTAAGCCCATGTCTTGCAAGAAGAATGGAACTAGGATGAGAGAAAAAGAAGCCAGCGACAGAAGCAAAAGCCCTTGGGGAAGATTAAATATAGAAAAATATGAGATGAGGGATTATGCCAGGATGCTAAATAAATGCCGAATAAGCCAACTGACTCCTTACTTTTCCCTTCATGTCTGAAGTTCTTAGGCTAAAGGCTCAGGTCCACTCTTTCTCCTGGAAGGATCCTCCACTATCTCAACAGCCCATAAATGGGACATTTGGGAGGATGGGGTCAAAGGGAGGAAGAAAAGGACAAGAACAATAGCATGTGTCCCATGACTTTCTCCTGAGCCTGGGCTTCAGACAAGCTGTCTTTGTGGAGGGTGTGTTATTTGCCAGGCAATGAGCTTCTTGAGGGCATCGATTCATCTACTCTTCATAGTAAGCCCATGAGAAAGGCATGATGGTGACCACCATTGCAGAGGTGAGGAATAGGATTCTGGCCCTGCTCTATCCACTCCCCATGTGACCCTGGACCACTCATTTCCCAGCTCTGTTTGGATCTCACTTTCCTCCTCTACAGCTTGAAGGGGTGAATGAAATGTCCTCTGTATGTTCCCTTCTAACTTCATCTCATCATAGCTCTTGCAGCTCTTCTCTCCTCTGATGGAAAGGAAGATTAAACAAAGCCCGCTTTTCAATCTGCAGGAGAGCTAGTGAGACTCCATCCTCAACAATAAATCTCAACATTAATTGGAATGCCCAGACTGCAGCAAAATCAGAACTTTGCCTATAAATTGCCACTCCAGCCCACCCATCCATTGCCCCCTGCTCCTGCCCTTTAGTAGAGACTGAAGCAGTATAATGTTACAGATGAAAATGTATAGTTCTTTCTTTTGCAACTCCCGGCAGTCTATAGGCATATCCATGATCTCTAAAAAGCTTTCCCCAGACACTTGTTTTCCATATTTTTTTTTACCTCCAGCATCCCATTTTCCCTAAAGACCACAGACAAGCTTGGGCAAGACAACACTGAGTCATATTTATAAAAATAATATTCGTTTCCCTCTTATATCCAAAGTGAAAGAGGAAGGAACTAACTTCATTTGAGCATGGAAAATAAAATTGAACCCAACGTTTGCCAATTCCACAGCCCCACGCCAGTCCCTCACATTCTGTTGTGGTTGCACAGAGTTGAAGGAAAAGTGGGGGGGGCTGCTATTTTAAGTTTCTGTTAAGCTTTGAGGAAAAGTGCAGAAATACATCCAGACCCCCAAGTCTGTGCATAAGATATCCAATTCCTTCATTCAGTGGAATAGCAGGGTAATATTAGAATTTCTGCCTTAATAAGCAGTTTTTTTAAAAAAGAAAAAATGCTACCTTATTATAAGGAGGCACTCTCATGTTATTGGTGGGAAACTCCCAGGAAGAATATGGGAAGGAATCTTCAGCCAATATACACAGCCTTAACTGTTACTTTCAATTCAGTTTTAAAAGGGGGATTTAGCAGCAGTGATTAAAGTCTCTTGTCTCTGAATCTGAAAACATACAATATGCTGCTGAGGAATTTAGAAGTTTATCATGGGCCTTAGATAGCTGTGAACCTTTCAGCTGCCTTTGGATGTTTTAAAGATATATGTGTCTGTTTTTCTTTCCCAAAATATACAGCATTACATTTATTTAATGAAGGAAGAACATATTCTTATAGTAGAAATTTCCTCTTGTATTGAGAGAGATGGAAGGAACTGAGGCAAAAAAATAAATAAATAGAATGCTTAGAATGCTTAGGACTTCTTGCTTTTTTTTAAACCTTTTTGACTTGATTAGGTTTACAAGTAAAAAACCTAAGATGGCTTAAAAATCATAATAAATATGATAATTTATCAAGTTTTTTTCTTCAAGTTATAGTGGCTTTAAAATTGGTTCATTTAGTGGTTCAAAGATATGGATTCAGGTTTTTTTTTTCTCTCTCTGCTTTGCCAGCCTCAATTTACCAGCTCTTTTCTCAGGCTCATCCCTCTTATGATCACAAGATGGCTGCTGAAGTTCCAGACATCACGTACATATGTTACAATTTCAAGAAGAAGACATAGCTTTTTCTTCCTGCACTTCCTTTTTTTGAAAGCGAGAACATATTTTCCAGAAGTATCTGCATACTTCCTCTATGATTTGTAGGCCAGAGTTTTATCATATTTCTATTACATGACCAGGGTCATGAAACCACCATGATAGACTTAGACCTATCAGGACCCTTCTGAGACACATGACTTTGCAGTAGAATGTAAACACCAAAAAACTACCCAGCTCTCTAGGAAATTAGAAGTTAGAAAAGAATGAATTTTTCATGACAACCAATAGTTTTTTCTATACTCCGTACTGGAATGCTTTTATGATTTATTATTCTGATTTATATTCTCTGCATTGTACCACACATTCAGAGAGCTCTATAGGGGAAAGTTTAGGAGATATGGAGTAATTTCTTTACTTATATCCACCACAACTATTTTTCCAATATTTTGCATATCAGATTAATATAAATGTCTTTATGGGAAACAATAGATGGAAAATAATACAAAAGCTGAGACTACTGGGTCTAAAGAAACGTAGGATATGCAGACACTCTAAATTTCATAATTAGAATAAAATAGAGGTTAAGTATATGGAACTTAAAGTCATTCTAAAGTGCTAGGGTTCATGTGGTACCTCTACCACTTACTAGCTGCTAACTTTGGGCAAGTTATTTAACATCATCATAAGAATAATAACAACACTTTTTCTGTTAGGAAAACAAATGGAGTTAATTCTGGTATATGATTTAGAACAGTGCTTACTATGCGTATCTTACAATAAAGGTATAATGTGTAATCATTACCTAATAAATAATTTATCTCTTGGTACATGGACAAATCCTTTGGAATCTCTATCGTTAAGTCCAAAGTGTTTTCAAGAGTATTTGCTGAATGAAGGAATAAATAGACATTTACTTATTTTCAACATTTTCCTGCACTGTACTTGTCATGATCAAAAGATAAATTAAAATTTCTTCTCTGGTTAATTTTTTGAAACCGTACTCCAACCCACATTTAAGTAGATAGACTCTGAATTTCTGCCAGAAGGAAGGGGCCCTAATTTGTTTCCTGCACTATTGTATCTCACTCCTAGATGCAGGTCTGGCACATGTAAGTGTTCAGTGTATGCTATATGTTGTTTTAGAATGAATGAGTGAATAGACAGAACAACTTCTCTCTCCCTCTTATCAGTCATGATAGGTCTGGTCCATAATACAGGCCCAGGGAAAATTTGGGAAAATAAAAAGAGTTTCCTTCAGAGGATCTCAATCTTTTTTCTTCCTTTGGCCCAAACTTCACCAGATCCCTCCTCCATCCTCCATCCTTTTGCAATTCATATACCTCTTCCCCACTGAACTTGAAAGTATCTAAAGATGAACAAATTCAGTGTCAGAGCAAAGTGACACAGGCAAACAAGACTCAAGGGTGTCTTCTGCTTCTAGCCATGATGGAGTAAGTCACACTAGTTACTCTCTACTGTGAGTCAATAGTGTCTCCTAAAGAGATGTTGCCATCCTAACTCCCAGTACCTGTGAATGTGGCCTTATTTGGAAATAAGGGTCTTGAAGATGATCAAGTTAAGATGACGTCGTTGGGTAGACACTAATACAATATGACTTTTAAAAAGGGAGGGAGATTTTTGGACACAGAGGCACTTGTAGAAGAAAATACATGTGAAGATTTAGGAAGAATTCTACCTGCAAGCCAAGGAATGCTTGAGGCTACCAGAAGCTAGGAGAAAGGCAGGGAATGAAGACTCCTTCAGAGCTCCACTAGAAACCAACTTTGCTGACACTAGTTCTCACTGAAACAATAAACTTTGGACTTCTGGTCTCCAGAACTGAAATAATACATTTCTATTATTTAAACCACTTAGTTTGTGGTACTTTGTATGGCAGCCCTAGAAAACTAATATACCTCCCTACTGAAAACAGCTATAAAACTGGACAGCATATATGAGGGAATTGCTTTTAGATTTTTGGGCAACAGGCAGTGCAAGGCTGTGACCTTGAGAGAAGAGAAACACATGATATAAATAAAAGTCAGGAGAGTTCACTGCCAGAAGATCTGCAATACAAGGCATATTAAAGAATATTCTTCTGGAGTTCCTGTCGTGGTACAGCAGAAATGAATCTGTCTAGGAACCATGAGGTTGCGGGTTCAATCCCTGGCCTCACTCAGTGGGTTAAGGATCTGGCGTTGCCATAAGCTGTGGTGTAGGTCACAGATGCTGCTCGGATCTGGTGTTGCTGTGGCTGTGGCGTAGGCCAGCAGCAACAGCTCCGATTAGACCCCTAGCCTGGCAACCTCCATATGCCATGGGTACAGCCCTAAAAAGACAAAAAGACCAAAAAAAATAATATTCTTCCAACTTAAGCAAGGTGACATTAGATGGCAACTTGATCTATGGGAAGGATGAAAAAATATCAAATATGAGAAAAAATATACAGACTACCTATTTTCTTCTCTTAATTTCTCTGAAAGATAACAGGTTGTTTAAATTAAAACACTGACATTAAATTGTATAGTTTGTTACATAAATAGATGTAAAATATGTGTCAAACATAGCAGAAAGAATGGAGATAGGATACATGGAATTTTAGAATGGTAGGAAATATTTTATGTGAAGTGATTTAATATTAACTCTAAGCACTCTGTGCTAAGTTAACATTTTATATTGAATTCTTGGAGGAGCCACTTAAATATACAAAGAAGGATAGCTAAAAAGCCAATAGAGGACAAAAAAATTACTTAGAAATATTCACTTAACTTAAAAGAAGGAAGGAAAGGAGGAATGGAGGAATAGAAAAAAATGATTCATTAACTTAGGAAAAAATGGATAAATTCTTTTGAAAAACACAACTTACCAAAACTAATGAATGAATTATAAAATCTAAATATCTATTAAATAAATTAATTCATTTTCAAAAACCTTCCCAAAGACAACTCCAGGCACAAAATGTTTTGCTGGTAAATCCTATCAAATACTCTGCAAATTCTATCAGACAAAATATCAAAGAAGATAGAGGAATAGCTAATAAGCCCATGAAAACCTGTGTAATATCATTACTTTTTAGGGAAATACAAATCACAGTATATAGTGTGTGTGTGTGTGTGTGTGTGTGTGTGTGTGTGTGTGTGTGTGTGTCTGTCTGTCTGTCTGTCTGTCTGTCTGTCTGTCTTTTCTAGGGCCACTCCCACAGCATATAGAGGTTCCCAGGCTAGGGGTCTAATCAGAGGCATAGCCACCAGCCTACACCAGAGCCACAGCAATACCAAATCTGAGCAGCGTCTTCGACCTACACCACAGCTTAAGGCAACGCCAGATCCTTAATCCACTGAGTGAGGCCAGAGATCGAGCCCGCAACCTCATGGTTTCTAGTCAGATTCATTTAACCACTGAGCCATGATGGGAACTCCACTTCATATATATTGGAATGGTTAAGTTTAAAGAGATATCGTGACATCAAATACTGGCTAGGACGTGCAGCCACTGGAATTTTCTCTCTCTCTCTTTTTTTTTTTTTTTAAGGGGGGCACTTTAGCCATATGGAGGTTCCCAGGCTAGGAGTTTAATTGGAGCTATAGCCCCTGGCCTACACCAGATCCTTAACCCGCTGAGTGATGCCAGGGATAGAACCTGCATCCTCATGGATGCTCGTCAGATTCTTTGCCACTGAGCTATGGCAGGAACTCCTGGAATTTTCATACATTGCTTGTGCACTATGCCTTTGGAAAACTTTTTGACACTTTCTGATAAAGTTAAAAATACATTTATTCTATGACCCAGCAATTTTACTCCTAGGTGTTTCCCCAAGATAAATGAAACATCTGATCTTGAAAACAGTTTCACAGGAATATCTACAGGAGTTTTTTAACAACTGGGTATAAACTTTCAGTTATGAGATAAATAAGTTCTAAGGATATAATGCCCAGTATGGTAACTATTGTTAGTATGGAATTGAACACTAGAAATTTGCTGAGGTAGTATGAGTTCTCAGCACACACACACACACACACAAAAGAGTTAACTATGTAAGGAGATGGCTGTTAATTGACTTGATTCTAGTAACTATTTCACAATGCATGTGTACATCAAATCATCCTGTTGTACACTTTAAACATAAACAATTTGCTAATTATTCCTCCATAAAGGTGGAAAAATAAATAAAAATTGGAAACGAATGTTCTTTGACAAGAAATTAGATAAAATGATTTATTTGTACATCAGAATCATACTTAGCAACAGAAAGGGAACAAATTCCTAGAAAATCACAATGCTGATCACTGTCGCAGATATCATGTTGATAGAAAGACGCAAGATACAAAATGCAATTCCATTTGCATGAAGTTCAAGAACAAGCAAAAGTAAACCCCTGGTAATCTGCCCCTCTGGGCATGTGGGATTGACTGGGAAGTGGCATGAGCAACAGTGTGCTGCTGAACTGGATCTCTGGGGTGTGGGATCTCTGAATGCAGGGTTTGCTGATTTCCCCCCATGGCCCTCTTTCAGGTAACCACAGGATGTGGGGATGAGATGTGTGGCATTATCTGAATAGGAGCTGGCTCCAGGACCCCGCTGGCCCTATGGGACTTTTCTGGGGTCATAGCTGCTTTCTGTGAACACAGTTGCCAAAACTCGCAGCACTGTATAATTAAAATATGCACATTTTATTGTACGTAAATTCTGTCAGTGTAAAAGAATAGGGTACTAACATTCAGCTGTAAGATGAACGAAGTCTGAGGATCTATGTAAAACATGGTGACTATAGTTGGTAATACTTTTTTATATATAGATATATATAAAGACAAGATTCAAGAGGATATCCCCAAGATAAAGGCATCTGAAAGACTGAAAAGCCCTCAAAGGAACGGAACATTCTTCTCCATGTAAAGGTCAGGCAGGAGACAGATGACTCAGGAAGATGTTGAAGTTGGAATATGTGGGTTATGGATGCAGTGCCTTCACTTGCTGTCTGTCCTCTTTGTATCTCTGTCCCTCTCCCTTTAGTCGGCCTGATTGTATGCATAAAACAACCCATCCTAAGAACTAAATTGGTTCCAACTCCCATGCTGGATAAAAAGCCTGAGCTGAAGCTTACCCACCTCCAGTTGGGCCAATTATTGGGGTCATTATCCTGGAACCTATTATTCCCTGTGGCATTATTCTTACTGCTTGTTCTTTGTGTTCTGTCTCTTTTTCTACCTAGGCATGTCTGTCTTCGTCTCTGACTTCCAGGAGCAAATTTATTTTTTTCACTGAATTCATTCATTCATTCTTAAAGCTTTTACTAAATGTTATCTCTGTTTTTGGACTGTGCTATGAGGCCATGTGTAGCTGGTTAATACAGACTCTTTGAAGATGGTGTAAATGACTCCAAGCAACCAAGAGAGCTCAGAGCAAATAATGAAATACTCATCCTTCAGCAGATGACTAGAACTGAACCGAAATCTTGCTTCCCTACTGTGAGGGTCTGAGCCCTCCCAAACAAATCTTCCATTTAAACTCCAGCAGTCCTGGGATGGATAACAGCCCTCCCATATTAAGAGATTTTTTGCTGAGTATTATTTGGTATTTTATTTTATTTTGTGTCAGAGGCTTCAAAAAGACTCACCTTTTTTTTTTTTCTCTGTAAAACCCCATTATCTCTCCACACAGATCTGTCATTGATATGGGTCTATAAATATACACAGCTTTGTTTATAAAGACATATAATACATGCACCCAATTGTTATCTGTGTGTGAGCACCAGGCTTATATTTGGAGAAACCTTTTCAGAGCCAAATTTGATATAGTGCAGAGGCAGCTGGTGGGTTAGGGGGCCCCAGGGAAGAGTTCCTAGTTATCAGTATAGAAAGCAAGGGTGAGGCATGGATATTCCAAATGCCAAGTCTTTACCAGGGACAGGAAGACTGGGGGTGCAGGAAAGAAAAGACAGAAAGAGAGAGAGAGAGGGACGGGCATAGACCCATTCAGCCCCTCTTCTGTTTAGCTTTTCCTACCAGTAAAGCTAAAATTGGGTCTTAATAGGAGGACCTCATGACCAGCTCTGCCAGACAATTGTCTCCTGGTGCCTTCAAACTTAGGTGCTTGAACGAGAGAGCCACTTGCTCCTAAGCAAAGCCTGAGGACTAAGGGGGAGGGGGAGGGAAGAAAATAATTAACATAAATTAGAGGGTGAGTGGGGGATGGGAGATCATGCCTGGTCCTGCTGCACAGCCCTGAGGCTCCAAGGCTTGAAAGGGGCAGGTGGGGCAAGATTATTCCCAGGATACTGGTCCCCCACCAACAGTGATGTACACTAGTCCTCCAAGAGCCATGCTAGTATCCATGTGTCTTGTGACCCTAGGATCTGTTAGCTTTGCAGATAAATAGCAACAAGTGCCAGCTTGCATGTATTTAAAACTTTCCACATATTTTTCTCAGTCTTTCCCATTTTATGAGGGTTTTAATTAATTTATTTATTTTATTATGTAGATTAAGTGTTCACAACTCAGGGTGATTTTGCATCCCAAGGGACATTTGGCAATATTTGGAAATGTTTTTGTTTATTGCAACTGGGGGTGAAGGTGGGTTGTGTTACTGGTACCTAGTGTAGAGTCAACAGATAAAATGCAGATCACCTAGTTACATTAGATTTTAGATCAACAAAGGATAAATTGAAGTTCCCATTGTGGCTCAGTGGATTAAGGACCTGATGTAGTCTCCATGAAGATTCAGGTTCAATGCCTGGCCTCTCTCAGTGGGTTAAGGATCCCACATTGCCATAAGCTGAAGCATAGGTAGGTCACAGATGTTGCTCAGATAGGCTGTGATGTAGGCATCAGCTACTGCTAAGATTTGACCCCTAGCCTGGGAACTTCTATGTGCTGCGGGTGCAGCCATAAAAAAGAAAATAAACAAATTTAGTATTAGAATGTCCAAATATTGTACAGAGCATATTTATCCTTAAAAAAAATATTCGTTGTTTATTTGAAATTCAGTTTTAGCTGGATCGCCTACATTTTTACTGCCTGGTTGCTGCTGAACATCCAAAATGCACAGAGTAGTGCTCTCTCCCCAAATATCAACAGGGCTGAAGTTGGGAAACCCAACAGTAGATGATGGTGATACAAGTACAGTTCAATGCCAGAGAGTAGACGATTTTATATTCTGAACATGCTGAATGAAATACACATCTTTTACAGAGTCAGTAATATACATTTATATGTATTGACTTTTTCAGCTCTAACTTTCAACTTTTCAGGAAGGGTGTCATGGGATTGGGGTCCCTCATCTCTGAAGAATGGGCTAGTAGGTAGTTGTAGTAAGCTGAATAAACGTCCCTAAAGAGATCAAGTCCTAATCCCTGGAACCTATAAATATTACCTTATTTGGAAAAGGGGTCTTTGCCAGTGTGACAGAATGAAGGGTCTTGAGATGAGGAGATTATTTTGGATTACATAGTGGACACAAAGTGCATCACAAGAATCCTTATAAGAGAGAAGAAGAGAGAGAGAGTTGGCACCCATGGAGGAGAAGGCAATGTGATGGAAGTGGAGAAAGATATGGAGATATTGGTCTTGATGCTGAAGTGAAGCAGTCACAAGTCAGCCGCCACCAGAAGCTGGAAAAGCAAGGACCCAACTCTCCAATACAATCTCTGGAGGGAGTGCAGCCCTTTGACCCCTTGATTTCAGCTCAGTGAAACTTACTTCAAGTAAGTTTGAAACTTACTTCAAACTTCTAGCCTCTAGAATGCTGAGAGAATACATCTCTGTTGTTTTAAGCCACCAAGTTGGTGAAAACTTGTTACTGCAGCCACAGGAAATTCATACAGGGTTCCTCTGAGGATCAAAGCCAGAATCCACTCTTTCCAGGAGGGCATGGGTCAGTGACCAAACAAACATGTTCTCCTGGATCCCAGACGAGGACCAGAGGCAACATGGTCCTTGTTAATGTTCACCTTTGTTTCTTTAACACAGGGTATTCCCAGGGATGGCTTGCGAGCTCCATAATTCCCTGTGGCTGGCAAATGAGTAACTCCTCAGATCTTCCTAGGATTTTAGCAGGAAATACATGTATGTCTAGGTACTGTGAAGCCCATGTCTAGAATATTGGAAGAAAATTGCCTAAATGGAGGGTTAGCTACATCTGTTTCCCAGCAATTGTGAGTCAACATAGCTATGGCCATTGAGCTGGCTCTGGGAGGACAGAAGACTTTGTGCCATGTAAGTCCCATCTACATGGGACCATAGGATTGGGGAAAATGAACTTTTTGTTTAGAGGGGAAATTATTTTATGTTGTGTGGTGTGGTATATGCGTGTGTTTTCTGGAAGGTCACATTTAGGGTCTCTGGGAAATACCTTGTGAAGAGGTTGAGTTTCAGACAATAGCTGCTCATTTCTTTGAAAGCCTCCACAAATTTGGCTGTGCTATGGGGGTGGGTGGCCAACAGCAGGAAAATTACACACTTCCAAATGAAAAATAGAAAAACATGTGAAACTGCCAAGAGTGATAAGTTGTTCTTATCTGTGGAATAACTAGAAAACATCCCGTGGTTATTATAGAGGAACAAACAAGCAGAGACTCTGTGGTCTGTTATGGGTCTGTACCTCTGGCTGTCATCCCAACTCTCTTCCTGCCTGCTGGAGCCAAACCTGGGACTTGAGTATTTTCAAAACAACCCATGGAAGTTCTATGAGCTTTACCAATTTGGTATTGGGATATCAGCAGTTATCTCTTTGTCGCCCTAGTTTCTGGAGAAAGATGCCAAGTTACTCACTTTACTAGAATGCAGTAGAGAGAATGGTTGAGAGGTGGGGAGGAGGGTGTGTAGTCTTGAAACAGCTACAGCTCAAACAGCTGTATCCTGCTGGGCCTGAATATTCCTCGAACAACATGAAGATGGCTGGAGTTCAATGAGTGGTCAGCCTTACCTCCAAGGGGCAGGATGCTCAGAGGAAAGTCTTGCTCCAGATGGCCTCTTGAAATCACTCATTGCTTTTGACCTAAAAAAAAAACAAGCTTTGGGGATCAAGAGTCTTGGGAGAGATTTTAATTCCTGGATTGCAATCTAGACTCTACATTCTCCTAGCTTTGTAACTTTGGACAAATTACTAAGAACCTCCCTAAGTCTTAGGGTCTCTAAATGTAAAATTAGAAGAAAAATACCTACACTATAGCATTGTAACAATCATGTGATAAAACACATAATGTGCTTAGCACAAAGGCCTGGTATAGGGCAAGAACTCAATAAATATCAACTACTATGAGATGCTTCACTGGGGCATTGGGCAATCTTCCCAGAGGAGGTAGGTGAAACTACTGCGCTTTACTGTGTACAAAGAGCTTTCCATACATGTCACACTAGTCTCAATAGTAGACATGAGTTTTTCCAAATTGTTCTGACAATATGGAACACATTATCATACTAAGCAGCTGTCACTGTGCTGCATTTATAGGACCCCACCTGTCACAAAGAATGCAAATCATGCTCCACAAATACCTGAGATCATGCCCTCTGTGCATGGATGTGTTTGTGTGTGGGTTGAAAATATCTGGACCCTACAATTTTATGTAAAAGTTAGCTAATACTTTAATCCAAAAGCTTTTATCTCCTATGCTTTCAGCTTGAGAACACTAGAATAGTGAGGTATACAAATGTGTGGATAAAAATAGTTATTTTACTTTATTTTCTTTGCAGATATCCTTCAGTAGTCAAGGCAGAGTGTGCCTAAAATCTCCTATGGTAGCCCTTTTATTTTTTAACTTTTTAAAATTTCATTTTATTTTTATTGGAGTATAGTTGATTTACATTTACAGTACTGTGTCAATTTCTGCTGTACAGCATAATGACCCAGTCATACATACATATACATTCTTTTCCTTATATTATCTTCCATCATGTTCTATCCCAAGACACTGAATATAATTCCCTGTGCTGTACTGCAAAGCAAATTATTACGGTAGCCCTGTATTCTGACATTGCAAACCAAAATGTGTTTCTGTAGCAGATCCACTGGCTGAAGGAGATTTTTTCATATTTCATCTCTCACCAGCAAGACTGCAAAAAAATATTTCTCCTCTAACACATTCTGCCCACCTTGCTCTGTTCAGAGAAGAATTTACAAAATAAAAATCTGATTTTGCTGCTCTCTCCTTTGGTGACCCTCTGCTCTAGAGGAGGGCTTCTCAACCTTGGCATGGTTGACATTTGGGGAGGATAACTCTATTGTGGGAACTTATCTGTACATTGCCATGTTAGCTGTACCCTTGGCCTCGCCTCAAAAGATGCCAGTAGAATTTCTTGACTTGTGATTACCACAAATACAGAGAGACATTGTCAAATATCCCCTAGGGAGCCAGATAACCCCCGGTTAAGAGACAATGATGCAGGGTACTCTCATCTCCTTATCTGGCTCACAAGGTCCTTCATGCTTCCAACTCAATTTTCTCTGTTGGCTGTGCTCTCAACACAGCCTCTCTGCTCTCTGGGGCAGCCAACTGGAAACTATTTCAGGTCCCTGACCATGGCTCTTTCACTTTTGCTCCTTCTAATTCTGAGCGAGGGGGCCTCAGTATTTTTCCTGCCACAGTACTTACTTCATTATAACTGCTTATATATTTTTCTGTAACATTCTTCTTCTCCATTGCCCTCCTACAGCCTGTAAGCATGATGAGGGCAGGGACCCTATCTTCTATACTCACTTCTGTATCCCAGTAACTAGTACAATGCCTGTCATAACATAAATGCTCAATAAATATTCATTTAATGCACTCTTTAAAAATCACTCTCTAGAAGAAAGGAATTTTTCCTTGGAGCCCTTTAATTTGTGGAGGCCATAAATAGGTCTTGCTGACTGTTTGTCCATACATTAGTGAATCTTAATTATAGGATGGATGTTCTGGATTTTGAGGTTGATTTCATCAATCTCCCTGACTCTATGCAAGTTTATGCTTGAGCATTCTCGGCAGATGATTGTCATTAGCTCTTAACATATGATCATCAAAACATTTTTAAAAGGCATAAAGGGGGCCTGGAGCCAGAAAGTCCCAGATCTGGCCTCTGAGCTCCTAAAAGAATGAAAGCCAGCACAGCATGGAGCAGGATAAAAATCCAGTTCAGTGCAAACACAGTTAATAAGGGAGCCCTAGAGTATGAAAAGTTGCTGACAAAAATCAGGACTATTTAGTCTAGAGGAGAAGATTGAGAAGCAATCTGATAGTGGTGCTTTAAACCACCTGTAGCCTGGGGCCGATGCAAACAATTCAGATGGATGGTCTGTTTGAGGTGAGTGGACAGGCCCAAACTTGTGTCTACTGAGAGGGGATTGCTTGTTAAAAGAATTTAAGTGGGCACTTTCTAAGGTGTAATTTCAACTGAGCTTTTGGAGCAAGTCTGAGAGCAAAGAGTAAAACAAACTTTGCTTAGGGACTGTCCCCAAATTTCTGACTAATAGGCTATTTACTATGGATTTAAATTTGGGACTAAATGAGAGTTGCAGGCCATCTGGTTTTTCCCCTTGGCTCCAGACAAGACAGCATTCAAACTACGGCAGATGTTTGCTGATCTTATAAAACACACGCACACCCACACACCCACCCACACACACACACACCCACCCCTACCTTTGCACAGAAATACGTACTAGTTCATGCTATTCCCTATGATACATAGGGCTAGATGCCCCTTTTCTTCCCAGGTCCATTTTATAACTGGCTCTTTTATTGTTGCTTATATATCTAGTTGTCTGTATCTTTGTTGAGGTTTATTACAGAATGCTGGAAGAAAATTTAGAAGTCCTATTTCAATCTCTTCATTGTGTAGAAGATGAAGCTGAGGCATAGAGAAAATAAAGAACTTTTCCAAAGATCAGAGAGATTTAGAATATTAGGGCCACTGCCAGTTTATTGATCAACTCCCAATAGCATCCTCTACTTAAGAATAATGAAAGAGCTAGCATAGATATTAGGAGGGTTCTAAAAGATTAGATCAGAAAACAATTGGTGGAATGTTTAGGAAACTCTGGGTGAAATCGGTCTTTCTTGGTCAAGGTTTCATGAAAAACTAGGCCTTATAGAAAGTGATTTAACTATTTTCTCAGCTCTCCCAAGGGTGGTACATATCTAGTACCATTCGAGACACATAGAAGTTAATTATATACGACGAATGTCTTACGGTGCTGGGGATTCATACTTTATGGCAGGGGCTAGCGAACTTTTTTTGGTAAATATTTTTGTCTTTGTGGACCATATGGTTTCTCTAGCAACTACTCAACTTAAGTTTGTAGCATGAAAACAATTAAAGGCATTATGTAAATTAATAAATGTGGCTTGCATCAACCAAACTTTAGATGTTAAAATAGGCAGAGGCTAGGTTCAATCTGCAGGCTGTCGTTTGCCTAATCCTCCTACAGTGGACCTCTGATTGAAAAGGGTTGGATGCCAGAAACAGAATATACTTATACTGACTGTACAAAGAGAATTATTCCAGCACCCATAGACTGACTTAGAAGGGAAAGGCCCCTGAGAAGCTCTAGGGACCCATTTACAGTTTCTCCATGGGATTCCAATTAGGAAAAGTCAGTATGTCCCTAGAAACGATCTCATTGGTGTAATTGGGCAATAAGCCCATCACTCAATAGACAGTCCCATCATGAGTGCACAGAAGGGACAGATGAGTCCCTAAATGAAAACGGAGACAATTTAACAAGAAAGGAGAAAGGATATGGGGCTACCAAACAGCAATGTATGTGCACTTTCAGAAACTTTTGGAATCTAAAGGGACATGTTCTTTCTGAATCTTGGTGTCAGAGCCTTGTAGAGAATGTTAGAAAGAAAACACCCCTAGACTTAGCTGCAATTTCAACTCCTAACCCAGATTGAGCATAAAAAGTGTAAAGAGGTTAGGGAAGAGTCATGGAGAATCTTGCTCAATTTCAACTCCTAACCCAGATTGAGCATAAAAAGTGTAAAGAGGTTAGGGAAGAGTCATGGAGAATCTTGCTCAAATTTCAAACAGCCATACCCTGACTTTTCAATTTCCACGTTTAACCCAGCACTAGACTAGAAACACCACAAAGGCAGAAACTAGGTCTGTTGTGCTCACCTTTGTAATGTCCAGGATTTAAACAGTGTCAGGCATCTACCAGGTCATTTAGTCACTGATTGATGTACTTATTTACTTAACAAGTAATTGAGAGCCTGCTCTGTAGCAGGCATTTAGCAGGACTCTGGGGAATCCAATGGTATATAAAGACAGACAGATTCCTGCCCTTGGATAACTTAATACATTGGGGTTAGGGGAGAGGAGATGGATCCTAATTAAAAAGTCAGATAAATGTAAAATTATAATTGTGATAAATGCTGCAAAGTAGCAAGAGGGGGTTCATCATATATACAAGTAATGAGTCTGTATATATGGTAAGAGGAACTCAGGGAAGGCTTCCCTAGGAAATACTGGTTCTGCTGAATCCAGAAGGAAGAGTTTGAGTTAAGGACAAGAGGAAAGGAAGTAACAGGGAAGAGCATACTCAGCAGAGGGGACAGCATGTGCAAAGGACATGTGGCAGAGGGGAACATGATGACATGAAATAAAGGCCTAGTGAGGCCAGAAAAATAAAAGAGGCCAAAAGGTATGGAGCTTTGTATGGCCGGGTTAAAATTTTACAGTTTATCATTAAGGGTCTTGGGAATCAGAGTGGGAAGCTAGTTCAGATTTATCAAAGATGAAATTCCAATTGCAAGGTAGGAAGTTGGGGTTTAAAGGAATAGATACTTGATGAGGAGATCAGTTAGTCAACTCTTGGTGAAGCCCACATTGAGGTGGTGTTTGCAGAGATGAAGAGAAGGAAATGGATTAGAGAGATACTTAAAGGGAGAAGAGATTAGACTGGATAATGGGGTGGATTGAATGCAAGGTGGGAGAGAGATGGAGGTGTAAATAATAACTCTTAGGATATTGGTACCCAATAAATAATTGTTGAACTCTTCAATCAATCCCTGCCCCTAAGTCTGAACACACAGATATCCTTAATATGTCTTCCTTTTTTAAGGCATTAATCTAAGGCTCATTGATCACTTTGGCAATTTACTATCAAGACTGTGCACAAATAGATCTTCTTCTGAAAATTCTTATACAATTCTCCATGTAATTCATATTTATGTAATTATAACTCCCTGCAGAGGGCATGGAGTTGGGTTGGGGGAAGAGCTTCAGCAAATACAAGGGGAGTGGAATAAACACGTGCATGGGCAGGTTTTGGGGATTCTGGCTTCACAAGAGCTAAAAGGGGCAGTGTGGGGTAATGGAAAAAACATCAAGAGGCTGTCAGATCTTGTCTTTAATCTTGATTCTGTCTCTTCACTTAGCTGGGTGCCCTACGGCAAGTTGCTAAACTTCTCTTAGCCCCAGTTTCCTTATTTGTTAAGTGGGGATAATAATGAGAACAACACCTGTGTATTTGTATCAACTAAGAAAATGCACTTGCAAGTGTGTTCTTTTGAAACTAAAAAGCAGTGATATATGTTTCATTTTTCTGGGGCCCTCCCCAGAGAACTCCAGAATCAGGATCTCTGGGGTGGGGTAACAAAACTATATTTTTTGAAAGACCCAGGGGTCATTCTGTTAGATTGCCAGGTTTGAAACCTATACCTCCAAGTATCTAAAAAAACATGTCATTTGTGAGGTTGTTGGTGAGCAGTTGGAGAAAACTGGTAGAAGCTCAGTCGTAGAGGGCTTACAGATGAAAGGGATGAGATGAAAATTCCCAAATACTTCTTATCCCTTCCCTCTATTTAGATGCTCAATAGCACCTCCAGGGTAAAGCCTTTACCGTTTAATGTTTATTAATTGGGATCCTGGCTTACAATCTTCTTAAACACTGCTTATTTCTCTATTGTAAATCTGGTTCCCCAGGAAACAGAACTAGGTGGTGAAGAGGCAGGTTATTGTGGAGTGGGCTTAGTGTCAATATCTGGGGGAAGGAAGTTGGCAAGATAGGATGGGTCAGAAAAGGCTGGGCAGTGGTCCAGTCACAACAAAGGCCTCAGCTTAACCCCCATGGAGCTTAGAATCTGGGGAGGCCCTGAAGATGTGCCCACATCGAGACATGGGTACCAGGTCCTGGGAAGGGGTGTGACCTCGGGGGAAGCAATTCCCAGAAGTCACCTGTCTTCTCTCAGGGGCAGCACTTGGTAGATGGAAGAATTCATTCTTTGGTCCTGAAAAGGTCTGAGCAGCACAGCACTGGCTTCACTGAAGCCTCATTGCTACCCCCAGTTCTGCTTTCAGCCCACTTTTTCATTATCTAAAAACCATTTCCCCCCTTTGTCCACCAAATAGGCCAACATTCAGAATTCAGTATCATCCACACCTGAACTACACTTCTAGACTGATTTTGTTGCTATTTTATTATGTTCCTTTTGTTCCAGCCATATTGGACTGCTATTCTTTTCCTAAGACTAACCTATACTCTCCTCTGTATCTTGGATCAGTTGGCCTTCACCCCTTCTCATTAACTGCTCACTATCCTTCATGGTACATTTAAGGGACAATTAAAAAATGTTGACTGTCAACAAATTCCCCTTTTCTTGTAGTTACAATATATGCTCTCTCACCATCTCTCACTTCTCCCCACCCCACCCCACACACCTCTCTGTTTTGCACATGGAGTATCTTGGTCAGAGGTGTTAGCATACCATAAAGTTCCAACCAATCATGAAACAATGGAGTTCCCATTGTGGCTTAGTGGGTTACGAACCCAAAACTGACTAGTATCCATGAGGATGCAGGTTCAATCCTTGGCCCCACTCAATGGGTTAAAAATCTGGTGTTGCTGTGACTGTGGTGTAGGCTGGCAGCTGCAGCTGTGATTCAACCCCTAGCCTGGGAACTCCCATATGCCGCCGCAGGTATGGCCCTAAAAAGCAAAACAAACAAAACATAACAAAACAAAACAAAACAAATCATGAAACGAGCAAAGATTTTATTTACTTCAAATATAAACACTTCCAAATCACTCACAAGTCTAAATCCTGTGAAAACAATCAATGACTGTGGACATAAGAAGTTAGGTTTTTCAGCCTGACTTTTAATAATCTCAAGCCCCCCATTTTCAATAGGTCTCTAGTATAAGAATGCTAAGTCATATGTTTTTATGATTTCAACTATCCCCCAAAAAGGAAAACCACCAGACCGTGAAAAGAACATACCGGACTTAGAACAGGGAACTGAAGAAGTCACATTTGTGTATTCTTCCAATTTGAAAAAGTATTCCTTGAACAAGCCAGTTTCCTTCCCTGGACTTGTGTTTTCCTATTTCAAAAAGGAAAGATTGATGAGTACTAATGTTCCCTTCAGTCCTAATGGTCTATGATGATAAGAAAAGGAAAGAGGAAATGGAAGCTTACCAATTACTGTCTCTCCCATCTTCCTGCCTTCTTGTCCTATAGGATACAGTCCTATTGAACCTCTTAAAGTTTCTCAATGAGCCAAGATCTCTTACTCCCAGACCTTGAGAATTCTCATCCCCCAGTCACTTTCTCTTGCATTGATTGATCCTTTTTTTTTTTTTTTTTTTTTTTTTTTTTTTTTTGCTATTTCTTGGGCCGCTCCTGCGGCATATGGAGGTTCCCAGGCTAGGGGTCGAATCGGAGCTGTAGCCTCCGGCCCACGCCAGAGCCTCAGCAACGCAGGATCCGAGCCGCGTCTGCAACCTACACCACAGCTCACGGCAACGCCGGATCGTTAACCCACTGAGCAAGGGCAGGGACCGAACCCGCAACCTCATGGTTCCTAGTCGGATTCGTTAACCACTGCACCACGACGGGAACTCCTGATTGATCCTTAAGAATGCTATAAATGTCCGTGTATATGTCACTTCCCCTAAGAAACCTCCCTTGACCATTTGGATTAGGTTGGGAGTCCATGCTAGGTTCTCCCATAACATTCTGTAGTATCAAAACTTTCATCTCACTTTATGTATTTATTCTTTTAATTCCCCCCTCTTCTACCCTCATTCCTCAGACTGTAATTTCTGAAAGAATAAGAAGGCCTTGGAGGAACTAAAAATTGACACTTGGATAAGTTAATTAAAAATGAACAAATATGACATAAACCAGTGAGGAAACAGTGCCAGACCAATGAGAATGTGCTTCTGATTTCCATTTTTAATTCAGATCCTTGTTCATTTTTTTCCCACCGTGAGACAGATGTTCACATCCAATCCATGAATCGTCAGTGAGAAAGGTCATTAACTCCACCAGAGGGAAAAATAACGCCAACTGCAATTCTAACCTCCTTTGACTTTCCAAGAACTGCTTTGAGTACATTCTGTTTTCGAAGATCAGCCTCTCTCCTGCTTCCAAAATCCTGTCCCAGCCTGTCCAGCTCATCCCTGGCCCTGGTTGCAGAGGGTATTGAGTCCTGCAGTTTCTGAGCCAGTTCTATCTGAAAAGCAGAGATTGGAGGAAGCAGGAGTTGATATTCTTGGCCTCTGGATGCTCCCTGATTATTATTTTTTTAATCCTGAGAACAGATTAGGATGAAGCAGATTAGGGAAAAGTCACAAGATAGAAGTTATAACGAGCTTCTCCTTGCTGCAGGCCTTCCCTTGAGGAATGAAACTGGATGTATCAGAATTAGGACTTGGGAACCAAATTAAATGCAGTCCATGGATATGTTTTCCTTCTTCTCACTTCACCCCACTTATTAGTGGAAACATGTAAGAAAAACCCAGTCACCAAAGGTAATATTACCTTGTCATCTCCTCTCTAAAAAGACATCAGTTCTCTTTATACTTGGAATTCTGTACCAGGATCATAAAGGATGCTGTCTTTTCCATTAATCTGATTACTGTTCTTTCTTGAAATCCCAAATCCAAGATTTGATCTTTCAGTACTAAAAGCTGAAGTCCCAACTGGTCTCAATCCCTTATACCAGGATGTGAGGGAAATTCCTTTCTTGGCCTCACAAAGCTTTGGTGACTGTTAAACATGGTAGCAGAGATGAAAGAGGCTGACACAGCCTCTAACACAAAGTGGGTTCTCAGTGAAAGCTCATTCATCCAGTCACTTAGATGGGTGACCAGAGACAGTCCCAGTTTATGCCTGTTGTCTAGAATAATTATAGCTCGTGTCCACGTTCCACTAAAAAGTGTCCCATTTGGATGATAAATGTTATGGCTCTACTCTAGTTATGACTCAGAAATCAATGTGATTCATTTTTTAATTGTTCACTTGAGGGTTCCTCTGAAGCAGTGGCATCTATTATAGACAAAATTTTCTCCAAAGTACTCAGTGGTCCCACATCTTTCTATCCTTCTCTCCTCCCTTCTCAAGTTTACATACTTTCCACTCATTTGTACTAGGAGGAACATTTTTGAGATCAGAAAGAAGTAATATAGAAACCACTCAATCCTGGATCCAACTAACTTTTATTTTCCCCTACATTTCTTTCTAAAGAAGTCACTTAGATCCCTTAAGGCAAAGCCCAGAAAATTTCAATGTGCTCTGGGGTAACAAACGGGTGCCCCAAAGAAGGAAAGTCATGGCAAATGGCAGGTTCTTGGAGAACCCAACATGGAATTTGATGTGACAGAATTCAAGCATGAATGGTTAGTCAGCAAGTGCTAAAGGGAGAAATCCACAAGTTAGGGAAGTAGAGCAGTATCTATGGCAGTCCAAAATGATTAGCAAAATACAGAAAATGCCTTGAACCTCTGTCTGCCCAGTGATGCCTGCCTGGTCAAGAAAAGTTTTGGTAGCAGACTGTTTTTAACTATTTGGATGAAGGCAAGGAAACACTAGATTGAATAATAAGGTGAAATGATACAGTTTGATGAGAAAGATGGGGGTTATAGCACCATTATGGAATACACAGCTATATAAATAAAATGGCGATATTCTAAGTGGTGATTCAGTCTTCGGTACAGTGCTTTATGTAATACTCCCACACCCCATACCACAGGCATGCATGTTTCCATCAGAATTCTACAAATTCTTTTCTCATCATTTTTGATTTAAGCCTAGTTCTATGAGCTGCCTAATCTGGCTTATTGACTGCAGTCTTTAGCCTTCTCTTCAGTGAGATATCCTGCACAAAATCTGGTCAGCATACCTCCACACAGGTGGGCCTGGCTCACCTCTGGCCCAGAGCACTGCAGGTGGAATTTAAGGTGTCCTGCCCATTCTTAATCCCTCTTCCTCTGGCATCTCCATAATTAGGGGGTGGGGAGTAGCAATCTGCCTGCTTCTCCACATGCTTTTCCAAATGAGGGGAAAGCATCAGGGCCAACAGCTTCCAGATTTAAAAATATTAATAATAATAATTTTTTTAAAAACCCAAAGGAATAGTTGCAAAGAGTAGACCCTGTTCATGATGTGGTATATTTTCTAAGCAAGTGTGGAAGGAAAAGGGGGGAGGAATAGAGCCAAAACCAAGAATAACATCCGATCTGGTGCTGCCAGCTCATTCCAGGTCTTGAGAAACAGGAGGCAGTATCAAGGCTGGTTTCTGGAAAATAAAGTAGATCTGTGTATTTGCTTGTAGGTGCAGTAGGAAGCTGCCAGCCAGCACAGCAGAGAGCCACATTTTGCCTTTGGATCAATGGGACTTACACTGCAGCTGTGCTCTCACTGAGTGGAAAGCTAATTACTGAAGAAAGACACAAATTGCCAATTGGTGACTTAATGTGGAAATTATGACCTAAGGTGAACAAACAAGACTCCTGGAGATGAGATGTGCAAGCTGGTAAGATACACAAAGGAGAACCGAAGGTCTGCATGTTGAGCCTCTGCTACTTGAAAAAGGCTCCAGAATTGGAAGCAGAGTCAGGAAAAGGTTAGAGGGAGAGAAAAAACCCACCCTAACATGTCCAAGACAAAGATCCACTACATGTGGTCTCCCAGGAGGTGTCAGAAAATGCCCATCATATACTTTCCCCATTATATACATTCTTCTTATTTGAAGCCTCAAATAGGTCAACTGACCCTCGAAAGGGTTATCCTTTCCCTTTAAACATGAGCAACATCACCCTCTCTCTGAGAGATGACTATTTTCAATGCTCTTTCCTACCAACAAGCAGGGTACTACAACTTTGATAATGTGCTTTGAGGTTTCCTACTCTCCACTAGTTGAAAGGTCTTTCTGATATAGGATCTGCTCCTAATTTATTCCATCACATCTCACTCAACTAGTTGGGAAAAAAAATAAGTAGAAGGAGCACACATTTTCCTTTGGCCACTTATGATTCAGGGAGATATAGTTTAGAAACTGTAATATCTCATGGTAAGACTGTACTTTGTCACTAAGATGTTCTGTGACTCTTGGCAAGTCAATTAACATCTCCGAAACTCAGTTTCCCCATATACCTACATGGTCTCATCTACCATATATGGCAATTTTGAGAACCCAGTATAAAGAATCTAAAAATGATTTGAAAATATAAAATGTGTTTGCACGTTCAAATTAGGGTCATGACTTAAAGACAGCAAAGACTGGCTCATTACTGATTTAATCCTTAAATTAAAAGAAGGGGATCCTACTATACAGCATAGGGAAATGTGTGTGATTGGGTCACTTTTTTATACAACAGAACTTGAAAAAACATTGTAAATCAACTATACTTTAATAATAATAACAGTAATTATAATGAAAAAAATGAACTAAAAAAGATTCATGTAGAAATTTAAGAAATAGTAAAGGAAGCTCCTGCAATTCTTTCTTTGCCAGAAAAAAAAATGCTTCCAGAGCATTCCCCTCAACTCACATTCCATTTTACCAACTCCTTGAAAATTACAAAAAGAAGTTAAACTTCAGTTGTGGGATAAACATTTTGACTCTATCTGGAAGGGTAAGTGTCTGTTTCCATTAAGTGATCCCAATTTCAAAGGTTTCATCTGAGCCATAAGCCATCATTCTCTACTTGGAAGGCAGAAGAATAAATTCTGACACAGGATGGAAACTCAAGACATTGGCAACTCATGAAGATTCTTTATTTAAAAAAAAACTATGATGAGAATTGCACTGGCAAACAACAACTCAGTGTGTGTGTGTGCATATGTGTATATGCACAAATGTGTTTTTCCATTTTAAGATATAAGCAAATAATGAAGATGTGAAAAAACTAAGTACTTTTTGCTTTCCCAACATAATTCCAGAGAAGCATGGCTAACTTCAGAAAGGGACATTAAGGAAAAGAAAAAAAATATATATATAGTTTAGTTACTGGCTTTAGTGACTGTAGATTTTGTTGATTGAATTTCTACCATTAAACACTTTCCTCCTTTCCAATAGAACCCTGCTATGGATCAGAACTATACCCTTCTCCACAAAGCCATGTGTTTCACATCACAAGCATGGTGATCCCATTGCCTTGCCAAGAGTTGGTTTTGAATGGGCATAAGCCCCCACATTTGGTTGGACATTGATATATGAAAGGAAATCTTCTGGGAGGTTTGTGGCAAAATCTCTTTATTCCATGATATAACATTTTGTTCTGCAGGAAGAAGACATGACTAAAATGAGACAGCCTTTTTGTAATCCTAAGAGGAACTAGCCTAAGGGTGACAGATCAGAAAAGTAAAGAGGCCCATGATTAAAGTAAAGAGGCCCTTGTGATACCATTGAGTAGTTGAATAGCCAGCCCTGGAATTGCCCTCCTCCTGGGTTTTTTCTTATAGGAACTATAAGCATCCCTGTAATGTAGTTCAGTTTGAGTTGAGGGTTTCCACAGTGGCTATCAATGCTATCCAAACTAATTAATCTTCCATCTATGCTTAACAGTTGGAGCCAACACTATGATGGCATCAAAACAACACTGAATAAATATGAGGTAAGTGAGCTGAATTGGTGCCATGGAAAGAAACATCAGTCAATCACAGCTGAATGACTCATCCAATGGACTAAATGCATTTTCTATCCTAGGCATCATGCTAGACTCATGAGTTAAAGATCAACTTTCTTAGAGTTCCTGTCATGGCTCAGCAGGTTAAGAACACCATGTAGTCTCCATGAGGATGCAGGTTAGATCTCTGGCCTCATTCAATGGATTAAGGATCTGGAATTGCCTCAAGCTGCAGCATAGGCTGCAGATGCTGCTCAGATCTGGCATTGCTGTGGCTGTGGGCATAGGCCCTAGCTGCAGCTCCAACTCAACCCCTAGCTCAGGAACTTCCATATGCCACAGGTGCAGCTATAAAAAAAAAATAAAAGACCCACTTTCTGTTCTTGGAAAGCCCAAGATCTAGTGCTCTCATAATTTCAAATATGTGGCACTGTATTCTCATGAGCCATGAAGTAAACACATATTGCTCTGAGCCATGATATTTCCCACAAAAGAACTTCTGTTTCCTTGTGTATCAGAATGATGTACTTATTTTGTACATAATTTATATATATTTGTACATCAATAGAAGGTAAATATGAATGTTTTAGAGCAGTGCATCTTGGCTCAATTAGGACTTGCTAAATTGATCATTGTTTTCCACAAAGCACCTGTTATGTACTAGGCATATTGCCAGTGACTTTAGGGGATATACAATTTTAAAACACAATTTTTTTGTCTTCAAAAGGTCTGCAATTTAAGAGAAAAAATATACAAATAGATGGTTACTGTGTAAGTCAGTTTTTACCCTATCAACAGCATGAAGAAGGAACTCATATAGGAACAGAGGGGGACAAACCACTTCTGATTGTGTTATCAGGCAAGTCTCTTGGAAATACATGGAATTTGAGCTGAGTCTTGAAAAACATGTAGGAGTCAATAAACAGTGGGAGTCCAAAAATGAGCACTATGCTATACTGGAAACAACTATACTATACTGGAAACAACAGAATCAACTCTGGTGGTTGAAAAAACCTGCAAGCCATGTTCACCAATGGAGCCGATCAGAAGTTGAAATAGCCCAGAACTGGGAGGGCATAGCTGAAATCACACTCCAGAATATCTTAACCAGCTGGAATGATAGGCTGAATCTAACAGAATGGAAATGAACTGGGCTAAATGTACAATTCTGCATTTAATTTTTAAAGGGAAAATATTCATACTCACAGCTGCTTATGGGAAAAAGACCCCATGTTTTTGTTGAATGTAAGCTCCATCTAAATCAACACCATCATTGCCAAAAAAGCTGATGTTTGCCTAGGTCATATTTCTCTGAAAAGATACAAGATATATTTACCTTTCTGTTTAAAACTATCCATAGTAGACTCTATCAGTTTTCTGCTGCCATCATAAAAATTTGCCACAAAGACTACAAAAAAATCTAGCTTTAAGACTACAAAATTGGGAGTTCCCGTCGTGGCGCAGTGGTTAACGAATCCGAATAGGAACCATGAGGTTGCAGGTTCAGTCCCTGGCTTTGCTCGGTGGGTTAAGGATCTGGCATTGCCATGAGCTATGGCGTAGGTTGCAGACACAGCTCTGATCCCGCATTGCTGTGGCTCTGGTGTAGGCCGGCAGCTACAGCTCCAATTCGACCCCTAGCCTGGGAACCTCCATATGCCACAGGAGCAGCCCTAGAAAAAAAGGCAAAAAGACAAAAAAAAAAAAAAAAAAAAAAAAAAAGACTACAAAATTATTGAGATGGGATTAAGATGGCAGAATAGAAGGACTGGAGCTCACCTTCTTTCATAAACACAGCAAAATTACAACTAAATGCTGAATAACCTTCAACCAAATGGACTAGAAACTTTCAAAAAGATATCTTACTCCAGAAGACAAAGAGGAGGCCACATCAAGATGGTAGGAGGGGTGATTATGCAATATAAGCAACCCCATACCCACCAGGTGGGCATCCCACAGAATGGAAAGTAACTGTATCACAGAGACTCACCTACAGGAGTGATAGTTCTGAGCTCCACATCAGGCCCCCACACCTGGGAATCTGGCATTGGGAGAAAGAGCCCCTGGATCATCTGGCATTGAAGGCCTGTGGGGCTTGTGTGCAGAAGCTCCATGGTACTGAGGGAAATAGAGACCCATTCTTGAAAGGCACACACAAGCTTTCATGTGCACTGGGTCCCAAGGCAAAGCAGAGGCTCCATAAGAATCTGGGTTGGACCTGACTGCAGTTCTTGGGGGATCTTCTGGGAAAACAGGAGGTGACCAAGGCTTGTTATGGGGGAAGGACATTAGAGGCAAAGGTCTCAGGAATATTCATCAGATTGTGCTCCTCAGAGGTGGCTGTTCTGGGAAAATCTGGCCCCACCCATTAACACTGAGAAGCCCCAGGCCAAACAATAATCCAGGTAGGATCACAGCCCCACCCATCAGTAAACAAGCTACCTAAAGATCCTCCAGGCACACAGCCACCTCTAATCTCACCCAGAGACAAAGCCCCACCCACAAGAGGGATAGGAATCAGCCCCACATACCAGTGGGCAGGCATCAGCCCCTCCCATCAGGAAGCCCACAGCAAGCTCCTATACCAACTTTGGCCACAAGGGTGGCAGACATCAGAAGTAAGAGAGGCTACAACTCTATTGTCTGCAAAAAGAAGACCACACCAAAAACCTATACAAATGAAAAGGCAGAGAACTATAAAACTCTAATAATGTAGCAAAAAAAAAAAAAAAAAAAACAACAACAACAGAAAAACAGCTAAGGGATCTGGAGATTATCAGCCTCCAGGGAAAAGACTTTAGATTGATGATGCTGAAGATGATGCAAGACATTGGAAAGAAACTAGATGCAAAGATTGATAATTTATAGCAAACATTGAGCAAAGAAATATAAGATTTAAAACTTAAGCAAGCAGAGATGCAAAACACAATAACTGAAATAAAAACTCAGAATACAGGAGACAGAAGAATGAATAAGTGAGGTGGAGGACAGACTAGTGGAAATCACAGATGCAGAAGATAAAAGAGAAAAAAGATTGAAAATAAATGAAGACAGTCTAAGAGAACTCTGGGACAATGTTAAATATACCAACATCCATATTATGGGGTGCCAGAAAGAGAAGAGAAAGAGAAAGGGACAGAAAAAAATACTCAAAGAGATAATAGCTGAAAACTTCCCTAACATGGGAAAGGAACAAATTACTCAAATCCAGGAAGCACAATGAGTACCATATAAAATAGATCCAAGGAGAAACACCTTTAATCAAACTTACCAAAATTAAAAACAAAGAGAAAATATTGAAAGCAGCTAAGGAAAGGAAATAAATAACATACAACGGAACCCTGATAAGGTTATGGGCAGATTTTTCAGCAGAAACTCTGCAGGCCAGAAGGGAGTGGCATGATATACTTCACGTGATGAAAGGAAAAAAACCTCCAACCAAGATTACTTTACCCAGCAAGGCTCTCATTCAGATTTGAAGGAGAAACCAAAACCTTCACAGATAAGCAAAAGCTGAGAGAATTCAGCAACACTAAACCAGCTTTACAACAAATACTAAAGGAACTTCTCTAGGCAGAAAAGAAAAGGCCACAACCAAAAACAATAGTACCACAAATGACAAGGCTCACAAGTACGGGCATATATACAGCGAAGGTAGGAAAATATCCATGTACAAATATGCTACCAAAATCAGAAATCATGAGAAGAGGAGGGTACAAATGCAGGACACTGGAGATGCATTTGCAATTAAGAGACCAATGACAGTCTCCCAAAGCAATAGAAATTAGAGCAAAAATAAACCCATGGGACCTCATCAAACTGAAAAGCTTTTGCACAGCAAAGGAAACCAAAAAGAAAACAAAAAGACAACTTACAGAATGGGAGAAAATAGTTTCAAATGATGCAACTGACAAGGGCTTAATCTCTAGAATATATAAGCAACTTATACAACTCAACAGCAAAAAAACCAACAACCCAATGGAAAAATGGGCAAAAGACCTGAATAGACATTTCTCCAAGGAAGATATACAGATGGCCAACAAACACATGAAAAAATGCTCAACATCGCTGATTATAAGAGAAATGCAAATCAAAACTACCATGAGATACCACCTCACACCAGTCAGAATGGCCATCATTAATAAATCCACAAATAACAAGTGCTGGAGGGGCTGTGGAGAAAAGGGAACCCTCCTGCACTGCTGGTGGGAATGTAAACTGGTACAGCCACTATGGAGAACAGTTTGGAGATACCTTAGAAATCTATACATAGAACTTCCATATGACCCTGCAATCCCACTCTTGGGCATCTATCCGGACAAAGCTCTACTTAAAAGAGACACATGCACCTGCATGTTCATTGCAGCACTATTCACAATAGCCAGGACATGGAAACAATCCAAATGTCCATCGGCAGATGATTGGATTCGGAAGAGGTGGTATATATACACAATGGAATACTACTCAGCCATAAAAAAGAATGACATAATGCCATTTGCAGCAACATGGATGGAACTAGAGAATCTCATACTGAGTGAAATGAGCCAGAAAGACAAAGACAAGTACCATATGATATCACTTATAACTGGAATCTAATATCCAGCACAAATGAACATCTCCTCAGAAGAGAAAATCATGGACTTGGAGAAGAGACTTGTGGTTGCCTGATGGGAGGGGGAGGGAGTGGGAGGGATAGGGAGCTTGGGCTTATCAGACACAACTTAGAATAGATTTACAAGGAGATCCCGCTGAATAGCATTGAGAACTATGTCTAGATACTCATGTTGCAACAGAAGAAATGGTGGGGGAAAAACTGTAATTGTAATGTATACATGTAAGGATAACCTGACCCCCTTGCTGTACAGTGGGAAAATAAAATAAAAAATAAAAAAAATTAAAAAAAAAGAGACCGATGACTTAAAACACACACACACACACACACACACACACAAACACACACATATATATATTCCTATATCAAAACTTCAGGGTCACTGCAAGCCAAAAATCTACAATAGATACACACACAAATAAGAAAAATCAACTCAAATATAACACTAAAGATAGTCATCAAACCACAAGAAGAGAGAACAAGAGAAAAAGGGAAGAAAAAAGAGTAACAAATGCAAAACAGTTAATAAAATGGCAATTAAGAATATACATATCAATAATTACCTTAAATGTAAATGGACAAAATGCCCCAACCAAAAGACATAGACTGGGTCAATGGAGGCAAAACCAAGATCCATACATAAGCTGTCTTCAAGAGACCCACTTCACTTCTAGGGACACATACAAATTGAGAGGATGGAAGAAAATATTTCATGAAAACAGGAAGCAAAAGAAAGCTGGGCTAAAAACACTCATATCAGAAAAAATAGACCTTAAAATAAGGATATTATAAGAGACAAAGAAGAACATTACATAATGATCAAAAGATCAATCCAAGAAGAAGATATAACAATTGTAAATATATACGCACCCAACATAGAATCACCTCAATATATAAGGCAAATGCTAACAACCTTAAAAGGAGAAATTAATGATAACACAATAATAGCAGGGGACTTTAACCCCTCATTTACAGCAATGGACAGATCATCCAGACAGAAAATCAACAGCCCTAAATGAAGCATTAGACTAGATGGACTTAACATATTGATAGGACATTCTATCCAAAAGCATCAGAATACACATTCTTCTCAAGCACACACAGATCATTCTCTAGGATTAATCACATTCTGAGCCACAAATCAAGCCTCAGTAACTTTAAGAAAGTTGAAATCAGAGTTCCTGTTGTGGTACAGTGGAAACAAATCTGTCTAGGAACCACAAGGTTGCGGGTTCATTCCCTGGCCTCTCTTAGTGGGTTAAGGATCTGGCATTGCTGTGATCTGTGGTGTAGGTCACAGACGTGGCTCAGATGTGATGATGCTGTGGCTGTGGTTTAGGCCGGCAGCTGTAACTCCAATTGGACCGCTAGCCGGGGAACCTCCATATGCCACAGATGTGGTTCTACAAAAAAAAGAAAAAAGAAAGAAAAAAATTTGAAATCATATCACACATCTTTTCTGACCACAATGCTATATGACTGGAAAGCAACAAGAAAAAAACTGCAAAAAGCACAAACACATGGAGGCTAAACAACATGCTACTAAACAACCATTGGATCACTGAGGAAAGCAAAAAGGAAATTTAAAAATACCTAGAAGACAAATACCATATGATATCACTTATATCTGGAATCTAATATACAGCATGAATTAACCTTTCCACAGAAAATAAAATCATGGACTTGGAGAACAGACTTGTGGTTGCCAAGGGAGAGGGAGTGAGATGGATGGGGTGCTTGGGGTTAATAGATGCAGACTACTACCATTGGAATGGATTAGCAATGAGATTCTGCTGTGTAGCACTGGGTACTATTTCTGGTCACTTATGATGGAGCATAATAATGTAAGAAAAAATAATATATACATGTATGTGTAACTCGGTCACCATGCTGTGTAGTAGAAAATTGACAGAACACTGTAAACAAGCTATAATGGAAAAAATAAAAATCATTATATAAAAAATAAATAAAATAAAATAAAATAAAATAAAATAAAATAAAATAAAATAAAATAAAATAAAAATACCTAGAAGCAAATGACAACAAAAATACAACACTCCAAAACCTATGGATGCAGCAAAAGCAGTTCTAAGAGGGAAGTCTATAGAAATACAAGCCTACCTCAGGAAACAAGAAAAACTCAAATAAACAACCTAGCTTTACATCTAAAGCTACTAGAGAGAGAACAGACAAGACCTAAAGTTAGCAGAAGGAAAGAAATCATAAAGATCAGAGCAGAAATCAATGAAATAGAAACAAAGAAAACCATAGAAAAGATCAATGAAACAAAAAGCTTGTTCTTTGAAAAGATCAACAAAATTGATAAACCCTTAGTTAAACTTATCAAGAAAAAAACAAACTGTTCTCCATAGTGGCTGTACCAGTTTATATTCCCACCAACAGTGCAGGAGGGTTCCCTTTTTCTCCACAGCCCCTCCAGCACTTGTTATTTGTGGATTTATTAATGATGGCCATTCTGACTGGTGTGAGGTGGTATCTCATGGTAGTTTTGATTTGCATTTCTCTTATAATCAGCGATGTTGAGCATTTTTTCATGTGTTTGCTGGCCATCTGTATATCTTCTTTGGAGAAATGTCTATTCAGGTCTTTTGCCCATTTTTCCATTGATTAATTGGCTTTTTGCTGTTGGGTTGTATAAGTTGTTTATATATTCTAGAGATTAAGCCCTTGTTGGTTGCATAGAACTTCCATATGACCCCGCAATCCCACTCTTGGGCATCTATCCGGACAAAGCTCTACTTAAAAGAGACACATGCACCTGCATGTTCATTGCAGCACTATTCACAATAGCCAGGACATGGAAACAACCCAAATGTCCATCGGCAGATGATTGGATTCGGAAGAGGTGGTATATATACACAATGGAATACTACTCAGCCATAAAAAAGAATGACATAATGCCATTTGCAGCAACATGGATGGAACTAGAAAATCTCATACTGAGTGAAATGAGCCAGAAAGACAAAGACAAGTACCATATGATATCACTTATAACTGGAATCTAATATCCAGCACAAATGAACATCTCCTCAGAAGAGAAAATCATGGACTTGGAGAAGAGACTTGTGGTTGCCTGATGGGAGGGGGAGGGAGTGGGAGGGATAGGGAGCTTGGGCTTATCATACACAACTTAGAATAGATTTACAAGGAGATCCTGCTGAATAGCATTGAGAACTTTGTCTAGATACTCATGTTGCAACAGAAGAAAGGGTGGGGGAAAAATGTAATTGTAATGTATACATGTAAGGATAACTTGATCCCCTTGCTGTACAGTGGGAAAATAAAATATATATATATATATATATATATATATAAACAGAGAGGACTCAAATCAATAAAATTAAAAACAAAAAAGGAGAAGTTAAATGGACATCACAGAAATAAAAAGTACCATAAGAGACTACTGCATGCAAATATATGCCAATAAAACAGACAACCTAGAAGATATGGACAAATTCTTATAAAAGTACAATTTTCCAAGACTAAACCAAGAAGAAATAGAAAAGATGAATGGACCAATCATTAGTACTTGAATTGAAACTATGATTTAAAAATTTCCAACAAACAAAAGTCCAGGACCAGATGGCTTCACAGGTGAATTCTATCAAACATTTAGAGAAGAGCTAACATCTATCCTTCTGAAACTGGCCCAAAAAAATTGCAGAGGAAGGGATACTCCCAAACTCATTCTATGAGGCCACCATCACCCTGATACCAAAACCAGACGAAGATACCACAAAAAAAGAAAATTGAAGGCCAATTTCACTGATGAAAATAGATGCAAAAAATCCTTAATACTAGGAAACTGAATCCAACAATACATTAAAAGGATGGTACATAATAATCAATGGGATATATCCCAGGGATGCAAGGATTCTTCAATATCCACAAATCAGTCAGTGTGATACACCACATTAAAAAACTTCAGAGTGAAAACCATATGATTCTCTCAGTTGATTCAGAAAAAGCCTTTGACAAAATCCACACTCATTTCTGATAAAAACCCCTCAGAAAATGGGCATAGAGGAACTTACCTCAATGTAATAAAGGCCATACATGACAAAACCACAGCTAACTTCATTCTCAATGGTGAAAAGTTGAAATAATTCCTGCTGAGGTCAGGAACAAGACAATGATGTCCACTCTTGTCACTACTATTCAACATAGTTTTGGAAGTCCTAGCCATGGCAATCAGAGAATAAAAAGAAATAAAAGGAATCCAAATTGGAAAGAAAGAAGTAAAACTATCACTATTTGGAGATGACATGATATTATACATAGAGAATCCTAAAGACACTCCTGGAAAACTGTTAGAGCTCATCAATGACTTTGGCAAAATTGCAGGATACAAAATTAATACACAGAAATAGATTGTATTTCTATATACTAGCAATGAAAGATCAGAAAGAGGAAGTAGAGAAACGATCCCATCTACCATCACATCAAAAAGAATAAAATACTTAGGAATAAACCTACCTAAATAGACCAAAGACTTGTACTCTGAAATCTATAAGATGCTGATAAAAGAAATCAAAGATGACAAAAACAGATGGAAAGATGTACCATGCTCTTGGATTGGAAGAGTCAGTATTATCAAAATGACTATACTACCCAAGGCAGTCTACAGATTCAATGCAATCCCTATCAAATTACCAAGGACATTTTTCACAGAACTCGAACAAAATATTTTAAAGTTTGTTTGGAAGAACAAAAGACCCAGAATAGCCAAAGCCATCCTGAGAAAGAAAAATGGAGCTGGAGGAATCAGGCTCCCTGACCTCAGACTATACTACAAAGCTATAGTCATCAAAACCATATGCTACTGGCACAAAGACAGAAATATAGATCAGTGGAACAGGATAGAAAGCCCAAAATTAAACCCACACACCTACAGTCAACTAATCTAAGACAAATGAGTCAAGAATACACAATGGAGAAAAGAAAAAACAGCCCCTTCAATAAGTGGTGCTGGGAAAATTGGATAGCCACATGTAAAAGAATGAAATTAGAAAACTTCCTAACACCATATAAAAAATAAACAAAATGAATTAAAGACCTAAATATAAGACCAGATAGTATAAAACTCTTAGAAGAAAATATCGGCCAAACACTCTCTGACATAAACCACAGCAATATCTTCTCAGATCCACCTCCTAGAGTAATGACAATAAAAACGAAAATAAACAAAGGGAACCTAATTAAACTTAAAAGTTTCTGCACAGCAAAGGAAATCTTAAACAAAATGAAGAGATAACCCACAGAATGGGAGAAAATATTTGCAAATGAAGTAACTGACAAGGGATTAATCTCCAAAATTTATAAATGCTTTCTGCAGCTCAATTAAAATAAAAAACATCAAAAAATGGGCAAAAGATCTAAACAGACAATTCTCCAAAAAGACATACAGATTGCCAAAAAAACACAAGAAAAGATGTTTGACATCATTCATTGTTAGAGAAATGCAAATCAAAACCTCTATGAGGTACCACCTTACACCAGCCAGAATGGCCATCATTAAAATGTCTACAAACAATAAATGCTACAGAGAGTGTGGAGAAAAGAGAACCCTATTACACTGTTGGTGGGAATATAAATTGGTGCAACCACTGTGTAAATCAGTATAAAGATTCCTCAGAAAACTAAAAATACAATTACCATTTGATCCAGCAATCCCAGTCCTTTGCATCTATCCAGAGAAAACCATGACTCAAAAAGACACATGTACTCCAATATTCATTGCAGCACTATATACAATAGCCAAGACATGGAAACAACCTATAATGCTGTTATATAGAATGCCCATTGACAGAGGAATGGATAAAGGGTATGTGGTACATATACACAATGGAATATTACTCAGCCATTAAAAGGAAAGAAATAATGGCATTTGAAGCCATGTGGATGGACATACAAATTATCATGCTAGGTGAGGTTACTCAGACAGTAGACACCAACATCATATGCTATCACTCACATGTAGAATCAAAAAAAGGGACACAATGAACTTCTTTGCAGAACAGATACTGACTCACAGACTGAAAAATTTATGGTTTCCAAATGAGACTGGTTAGGGGGGGTGGGGGATGTGCTGGGGGTTTGGGATGTACATGGTGTATAATTGGGTTGTGATGATCATTGTACAACTATAAATGTAATAAATTCATTGAGTACTTTTTAAAAAGACTACAAAATCATTTTTTTATAGTTTGAATTCCAGTACAGGTCTCACCAGGCTAAATTCTAGATGTTGGCATTGTTTTCTGGGCCTCTGAAAATAATGGAAGCATTTATTTTCTGTTTGTTCAGGGTGTTAGTAGAATTCTCTTCCTTGGATTTGAAGGACCAAGCTCCTCATTTTACTGATGCATGTAAGATGAGGACCATCAACAGCTACTGTAGGCTACCACATTCCATGACTCATGGTCCCTTCTTCCATCTTTAAGCCAGAAATGACAGTTTGAGTCCTTTCCATGTCATATCTTCCTGACCCTTCTTCCATCATTGCATCTCTCTCTTTACTATGAGGAAAGATTCTCTCATTATTAAATTGTCATCAAATTGGTTCTATCTGGATAATCCAGGATAAATGCCCCATCTTAAGCTCTGGAAACTTCATAACATTTGCAATGTCCTTTTTCCACTTAAGGCAACTTATTTCCAGTATTGGGGATTAGGGCATGACCATCTTTATAGGGGTTATTATACTGCCCTCTCATCTTAGCTGTTCTGCTCAGTGATGGAATCCACCCTTGGCTCTATTTGATGAACTTGGATGAATCTCTGGGAGAGTGACCACAGTAGTTAGAAAATTCAAAGCTGAGAGAACTGGGAACATTTTCCCTGGAAGTTTAGAGTAAGAGGAAGCACAATAGTTGTTTCATGTCATCTTAATGCTTGTTATATAGCATGGACTTATTCTGTGTTATATAGAATGTAAAACAGAACTGAGGAAAAAAGAAATAAATTTTAGCTCAATATAGGAAAAGTGATTGCTGGTCTCCAAAAATGGCCCCGATGAAATAAGTCACACCTCTTGATATTCTTGCCCTTATTAGTGCTTCTTCCCTCTACATTGAAATTGGGCTGACCTATGACTTGCATTAACCAGTGGAATGCAGCAGAAATGACCATGCAGGACTTTGGAGTCCAGCCATTAAGAATCCCTGGAAGTTTCCATTTGCACAATTTGATGAACCCTAAACCATCATGTCCAAAGTCCTACTACCCATGTGGAATCGTGTGGACAGGCCAGATGAAGAGGAGACAACTAAGAATACATAGAAAAGGAGAGAATACTCAATGTCCCTGCTGAGCCTCCATTTGACTGCACCCTCATGAGAGACCCCAACCAAAATCAGTAGGGCTGTGAAGCTGAACCCAACTCAAATCACCAACCCACAAATCCATGAGCTAAATAATTGGTTGTTGCTTTAAGCCACTAAGTTTTGGGGTGACTTGTTATGCACCAAAAGCTAACTGATACACCTGCTCAGCTAATTATATGTTTGTACTGTGTACATGTCAAACACATGTTGAGTTTTCACCTTACAAACCAGAGTTTGTTCTTCTTTATTTTGATTGCAAAGTAACACCATTGGCTTTCACAAATTATTTCATTTTCCTACCAGTATTGTTCCTGATTTAATGTGTTGTTTATAGACATATGACTGTGAATATTTGCTTTTCCTGATCTGGTGGTTTCCTTGATTACCCAAATGTATGGAACACTCTTAGTTATTTTGCCATCACAATTCATATACCTTTTTAAAAAAATTAAATGTAGCAACTGGAACATAAGTCAGTAATTAAAAACAGATGCTTTAAAGAGTGTGCTTGAAACAACTGAAAATATATAAGATAATGAAAGAGAAGTGGAGAAATTAGAAACTCTCCAAAATTTTGATGGGACACAGTGTTGTCACAGAGACTCCTTGTGATGAACTTGACAGCAAAGATAATAGCACTTGCCCAAGTAAAATAGAAATAAATTACAGAATAATCATAATTCATCAGTCTAAAGAAAGACAGACATACTTGCATCCTGGGTTTTATTTTTGTGATAATTCAAGAGAGCCCAAGCCTTGGTATTTTTCCTCTAAAATAAGTGCATGAAAGTATAAGCTTTGTAGACACACACGCACACACAAACACACACCCACATGCCATGCATTCCCACCAACAGTGTAAAGGGCTCCAGTTTCTCCATATCCCCTTCAGCACTTGTTACCTGTTTGCTGCTATTTCTTTAATAATAACCATGCCAAGAGGTGTAAAGTGATAATCTCATTGATTTTAATTTTCCTGATGATTAGTGATGTTCAGAACTTTTTCAAAAACTTGTTGGCCATTTGTTTGTCTTCTTTAGAGAAATATCTATTATAGAATTTCCTCAAAAAATTAAAACTAGAGCCACCATATAGGATCTTGCAATCCCACTTCTGTGTATATACCCAAAATAATCAAAATCGGGATCTTGAAGAGGTATATTTTCATGTTTACTGCATCATTATCCATAATAATTAATATATAGAAACAGCCTAAATGCCCATCAACAACAGAGAGATGCATAGAAAATGTAAATATATATACATATGCATATTCAATATATATACATACAATGAAATTATTCTTAGGACTCTTCTTAAAATTACACTCTCAAAAATGTTTATAGAGATGATGGATATTGTGGTAATCATTTCACAATATATTTAAATCAAACCATCATCCCGTATACCTTAAACTTATAAAGTGATGTACATCACTTATTTCTCAATAAAAATAGGGGTAAAAGATAAGAAAAAAGAAGGAAATCATGCTATATGCAACAACATGGATGAACTTGGAGGACATTACAGCTTAGTGAAATAAGCCAGTCACAGAAGGACAAATCATGCATAATTCTATTTATGTAAGATATCTAAAATACTCAAAATCATAGAATTAGAGGGAAAAACAGTGTTTACCAGGGGCTGATGGAAGGAATGGTGGGAGAAATGGGGGATTGTTGTCCAGTGGGTATAAATTTCACTTAAACAAGATGAATAAGTTCTAGAGATGAGTCGAACAACAGTGCCTATAGTTAACAACACTCTTTGTATCCTAAAAAATTCCAGTGAGTAGATCTCAGGTTAAGTCTTCTTACCACGAAAAGGAGGGCACAGAGGAAACTTTTGAAGGTGCTGGATATGTTCATTACTTTGATTGTGGTGATGGTTTCACAAGCGGACACAGTACAGGCAAATCTATCAGAGTGTCTATATTAAATATGGGCTTTTTAAAATATCAGTAAAGCTATTAAAAACTCAATTTTGAATTACAATCCAAAGTTTTAGACATCTGAATAAAAAAAGAAGACATGGGGCAAAGAGTATTTACAATGACTATTTTTGATGCAGTATATTCGTTATTGCTGGGCCCCACGTGGAGGACTTAAGGTATAGCACATCTTTTAAAGCTGACAACAATCCTCTGAGTTAGGTATCATTATTATTATTATTTTTTATATTTTACAGACAAGGACATCATCACTAGAGCAAAATTTTTTATTTCTTGTCAAATTTTACATTATACTTCTTATAGACTTTTTTATAGATCAGTTCCAGAATCACCTTTGTTAGGAAGGCTCATGTAATAAGAAAATATGATGAAATTCTGTACCATCAGTACTCTGAAGTCTACTGGGGATGAGGGAAGAAGAATCAAGCAGAAAAAAAGTGTCCTCACCAAATAACGCTATTAAATATTCTAAAAAGACATGCTGAATAACCACTTGAAAGAACAAGTCCTTGTCCTGAAGTTCAATGAGTGTGTAGATTTTAGTGACTTTACTGTTTCACTGAGGGTTTTTTTTTATGTTTGTATATTTATAATGAAGATGTTGACAGAGCAATGAATAAAATCTATGGTGTGGGAAAAGAGTGGGAATGCTATTGCTGTAACAAAAGGATGATGCAGGAGTCCCCATTGTAGCTCAGTGGTAACGAACCCAACTAGTACCCATGAGGCCCTGGTCCCACTCAGTGGGTTAAGAATCTGGCATTACCATGAGCTGCAGTGTAGGTTGTAGATGCAGCTTGGATCTGGCATTGCTGTGGCTGTGGCATAGGCTGGCAGCTGCAGCTCTGATTTGACCCCTAGCCTGGGAACTTCCATATGTCCCAGATGTGCAAAGAAAGAGACAATGCTCGGTCATTTAATCTTCAAAAACATCCTCCACTAGAGGTGCCATGCCATCTTCATTTTACACAGTCAAGAATTCTGCAGAGTGTAGGCTGGTAGCTTCAGCATGACTTAGGAGCTTGTAGGAAATATAAAGGTTCAAGTCCAACCCCAGCTACACTGAATAAGAATTTATAAGTGATTCCTACTGCCTTGACATTTGAGAAGAACTGTTTTAGACCATGCTTCTCCAAGTCTTTCCCTGTGTTTCTTGGCAATAGACAAAGTCTCCAAATCAGATTCTAGAAAAACTAGCTCTGGCTCTATTTCCATGATGTTTGTCAACTCGCCTTCATTGTAACAACAGGGACAGGTAGCTCTGGATGCCCATTGATGGATGGCTCTCTTCTAGGTGTGTGGTCTTGAAGAAGTTACTCACTTAACTGCTCCAAGCTTCATTTTTAGAAATGAGAGAAACAGAGACAACCTAAAAAAATGAGGCATTGGAATTTTATGAGTCTTCTGCTCCTAAGACAAATCTCCAATAAGAAGCTGTCATTATTTCATTGATTAGAGCGCCACTTAGGTGAGGGCTCAATTACTAGCACAACTACAATCTGCTTGTAGGATATCATGAATGGACCCCACCTGGTTGGTGTATACTTTATCCATTTACCTTTATCTACCAACTGTATCAACAGGTGAATTCACACAGCATCAACCACATCCTCAGTACTTTGTGAGCCCCTGAAAGGGACACAAGTAAAGATAAGAAAACTAGAGGTGCCACCTCAAAGGATGGGCTACATTTCTATCTTTCTCTTTCACTCTCTACTTTGTCTTTCCCATCATGGGGATATGGAACAGGAAGTGCTGCCTCCTTCCAGGAAGACTGATTTAGAGAACTAGAGATTCTGTGCCTCAAAGCCTGACCCAGGAATCCACTGTACTCCTCCTGGCCACACAGGCACCTGGTAGAAGTAGTAGTGAGGAGGGACCTGAGTGTAGAGATTCTATGAGATCACAGGTCAAAGTATTTCTGAATAAAGTGGAGACGTGGTAGAATATGATCCTGCTCCCAAGGGTTGAGCTTTGCTTTCATATTGTTCTACGTTCTTTGACTTTTAAATTTAGATTCTTAATTGAGAGGGTGCCTACGCCTTCACATTTGTATTTAATTACTTAACACTTCCAACTCTCCTTAGAGGCTGAATATGGCCACTAACCCTGATTTTGTGGAAGCCAAATATGTTACAAGGAAAGAGAAAAAAGAAAAAACAACAGTTCTGAGAGCAAGTTTAAGAGAGGCAGTATAGGTACACAGCTACCTATACTCATGTGTTTGCAACACATACACACACCACCTGTCAGTAGGTAGCCCAGATTATTATGGGAGCTTTTATTAATTAATAAATATTACTGGTATAAACCCACTGCCATGCTTCTCTCCCTGTTTTCACAGCCTACATCTCCGTTCCACTAACCTTCATACAGGAGTTATGATAGGAACTCTTGATAAGTAGAAAGAATTCCAGAGATAATGAGCTTTCTGGGACAATTCATTGGAGGTCAAGTCTTCATCCCACCAGTCTTTTCGTATAAGATAACTTATTTTGGGTACCTTAGTAAATCAAACTACCCTGATGAAGCAGCCACTAAGTTTAAATTACTCTAGAATGAAGAAAAGGAAGCTAGATATCATATTTTGAATAGTCTGTGATGATTGTTCTATGCGTCTCCTTTGATCACAATCACCTTAAGACATAGATACCCTTATCTTTATTTTATGAATAAAGCAGGGGTCATTGTTTTACACAGTAGAATAGATTCAAATGAAGGGTTTTTATGGAAAATCCAGAGACTGTCTCCCCTGCAAAGACACAGCTTCAGCACTATGTCCAAATACAGAAGCCTCTGATTCCAAAGGATTTTGCTCAGACTAGTTTTTAAGGACCAATCCTGATAGGGACCTTTGGAAAATTCTTTGTTTCCTTGAGAAGACTATAGCCATGAAAGCTGTGTATTGCTCTCTGCTTGATTTAACTTGTGCTTCTAGCATGACATTTTGAGGGATATAATACTTCCCGTAATAGCTCCCATTGTGGCTCAGTGGGTTAAGAACCCCACATAGTGTTGGTGAGGATGTGGGTTTGATCCCTGGTCTCGCTCAGTGGGTTAAGGATCCAGTGTTGCCACAAGCTACTGTGTAGGTCACAGATGTAGCTCGGATCCAGTGTTACTATGCCTTGGTATAGGCCTCAGCTATAGCTCTGATTCATCCCCTAGCCTAGGAACTTCCATATGCCACAAGTGCAGCCATAAAAGAAAGAAAAAAAAAAAAAAAAACAACTTTCCATACATGTCAGAAACAAAGAAAAGAACCAACAGTGAAACACCTAACTTGGAAATTTGTTCTTTCAGTTATTGTTCAAAGGGTACGACATTCTTGTATCATCTAGGAAGAATCTATGGCCAGGGTTCAGGTCTCTAATACTAATGCTTCACTTTGTCCCATTGTCTCATATTTCACTTTGTAGTGACAAATAAAGATGGTGGAAGCTAAGAAAAGAATAGAGACATCGATAGAAATGTTATCATTGAGAGAAAGATAGGAAATTGTATTATTTTGTCCACTGAATTTGTGAGCAGTGGGTTAGAATTCCGTGAAGGAAAGAAAAGAACCCAGCAGCAAATGCACTGTAAGAAAATTATCAGAAGAAAGAAAGGATAAAAAACAAACAAACAAACAAACAAAAAAACCTGTGACCCATGAGAAGAGAATTAAGAGTGAAAAAACCTGGAGACAAATCCTAGATGCCACAAGACAATTGAGTCATCTTGCCTAAGTTGCTTCCCCTCTCTGAGCCTCAGTTTTCACGTGGAAAATGTAGTGGGAGGGGATTTGATGATCTCTAAGATCCTTTCCCAACCTACAGAGCTGTGTTCTGTAGCTGTGCAGCAAGAGGTACTTAAACACTGGCCTCTTTCCCCAGAAGAGCCTTGGGGCACTTTGCTCGTTAAAGGGATTAGCTGTCCATTTGTAGGGATATCTCTCCAATGAGTTAGGTACAGAAGGGCCCAATATAGTTTTCATTTGAATTCACTTTGTAAAGTACATATCCAGTTCCCTGGCAAGTTAAGCCAAGCACGTCTTCTCCTGTGTTTTAGGAATCAAGGCATTTGGCTGATACAGAGAGCAAATGCCTCTTATTAATGTGTGACAAATCCATATGGTGTAAAAACACTGTTTCTTTTCTCCCATATGGCACAGCTCAGTAAGGCTGGCTTTTCTGGACTCAAAATGGTTCCATGAACCAGGTGGGTTTATTTCACAGGCTGGTGATAATCCACTGTCTCTCTCCCATGGAGATGGGGAGATGGGAAGAGATGAGAATTCCTCCATTGTAGCCTAGGGCCATCAGCAAGGTCTTGACGTGGGCCATTGGCTCCTTTGTCAGGATTCAGCGTGGGTGAACGGCTGTGAGGAAGAGAGGGAAATCTCAAACTAACTTGAGCTCTACACCTAAACTTTGCTCAAACCTCAAGATCTGTGGAGTTTTGACCCAGCAAGAATGGATTAATATTTTACCCCCCAAACGTCTCAACTCCCTCTTCTAGTCCCAATGTAGTGTATGTGATGAGGCTTTTTGGGAGAGAGGGAGCAAGGGGGAGGGAGTTCTCTAACCTACCTTTGAATTATAGGTCCAAAACATTAAGACTCAATGGCTTCTAGTTTTAAACTGATGTTAGTCCTTTGCAAAACATGATGAATTCACTGTTTCACCTTTCTGATGTTTCGGGCACAGACAAAAACCAAAACACAAACAAATTAAAAAACCCACCAATGAAAACGGAGATTTCTTTGACTAAATAAATAACCCAAACAATGAGCACAACAAAAATTCAACTCAGTAAGCACCTCTAAAATAATTTAAAATTTAAGAAATTATGCCAGAAACAAATGTAAGCCATGTACTCTGTCTTCCGGTTAAGCCAATATGAACTAGGGAGTGATGACGATTTTCATTGTCCCTGAAATTTAGGGTAACAAAACCAAACTCTTACCTTTTACAAATAATCTTCTCGAGTTAAAGTTTTTACCTGTATCTTTGGCTGTGCTATGGATGAGTAATTGCGTTAATAAATATGTACTAAAATACTCATTATATGCCATATAATCAGTGTCAGGCAAACATGATTGTTTTTCTCTAATATTTAAATTACCACATACACAGTCGCAAATGTAAAATTTGCTAAAAACAAAAAGCAGTTAAGTGACAGGATGTCAGATTTGGAAGAAAACATCGAAGATCTTACTACAATCTAGAAAATCAGAATGAGGTAAGTTACGAGAATGGGTTTAGATAAACACACATGCATATACACACATACATACACACATATTTTGATTTCCTAGAAATGATGATGTCAGATATGAACTTGCTATGCACTGAGAAAGCTCCGCCTTGAACAGTGAAGGACTTCCTAACAATGAGAGTAATTTGAGTAGTCAAAGGAAGCTGTAGTCTTTCTTGGATGTATTTGTGCACTTTTCAAATTCTAAAAATCTTTTTTAAAATTTTTTATTGTTATTTCCCCAACAAAATTTTATCAAAGATCTAGTCCAATGGAGAAATCCCCCTGTAAATTGTTCATATCAAACTAACCCACCTTTGCTAAAGTGATTTAGGGGTTGGAAAACTACCCCCAGACATAATCCAGTGTCACACAGTTGAAACAATTAAAAATTCCTTCTTATGGTAAACCTGTATGTATAAGCTTCATTTATGTACCTAAGGGGCCATGTAGAATATCAGATCTGTTCACAGGACAAATCCTCACATTTTTCAGGTTACTTATTACATCCCTCATAATTACTTCGTAATTATTTCTTTCAAATTAGGTATACCAAGTTATTGTAAATGAATGAATAAGTGTGAAGGTGAATGGAAAAATTGGCAGGTATCGCCAGGTGGGTGTAGGGATTTCAGTCAGCCTTTACTGATCACATACTGTTTCCACAGTGTACGAGTTCTAATGTCCAACACACATTCCAAAGTGTTCTTCTTTGCTCAGAGTAGAGTGGGTCTACTCACATTTATGGTGCTTTGCAGAAGATGGTATTACTGAGGGACAGAAGGCAGAATGTATGACTTAGGGTTTACAATGGTCTTCTCAAAACTTTGATTCCATAAATAGCTCTAATTCTAGAAAGGAACTAAAGACTCTTAGTTTGAAAGCCACAAGAGGGCACTAGACTACTACATGGACCTAGTTCTACTTACCCAAAGTATAAAGCAAGGGTCAGTATTGACATTACACTGACTGACAAATGTGGACAGCTGTATCATGTGTATGTTCTAAGCCTGTGTCTTAGACACAATATGCAATCATGGATGATGTACAGAGAAATTGGTTATGAAACAAGTATTCCAATGCTAGGCTTGGGTTATGCTAAATGTGGTGGAATATGTGCGCAATTTGAAAAAAATGTTTAAAAGTAAGTGAGGTTTACCCCCAAAGTTCTGAGAATAAATAAGGAGATTATTTAGGCTGTGAGTTCTGAAAACAACATGGGTAATGTGAATGTCAGGAGCAAACAGCAGGAGTTAGACAAATAGGAGACTTCTGTGTGTACTTTTGAAAAGCCTGACATCTGACAAGGTTCATGTTTAGACCCGAGATTTATCCAGACTGAGATTTACTGAGCAGCACCCAGGGTATTGTCTCTGCTCCTGAAGGGCTCTGGACTTCACAAGTTTTCAGGAAAATTCATCGTAGGCTAAAGGTACACTGAAAAACCTCTCACCAATTCAGAATGGGTCTACATAATACCATCACATCATTTGCAAAAGACAAAAATACAGTCAATTAAGTTGTAAGTTTGTCTGAGTAACATCAACCAACAGATTGTGTCTGTGGAGAAGTGTCTACAAATGCCAAAGTAGTCAACCAAGTTAACTCAGCCAAATGTGGATCAACACAGGGAAAATAACCAATCAAGGAGGTTGCTCAGAATCATGGAAATCAAACCCTAGACTTAGAGGCCTGAGTTTCTGACTTTTCAACAATTACGTTGAATATTGTGTGGAAAATGATTCCTTTTGTATCATAATTATGTATGAGATGTACTTATCCATAAAAAATAACTAAAATAGGTAGATATAGATATATGATAGGTAGATGGTAGATAGATAGACAGACAGACAGACAAACAGGGAGAAAATAACTCAGATTATTTCACAGAAATGAATTACTTGATTGGGTAAAGCTGAACTTCTTGCTACAGGAGGAAAGAAGGAGAGGGTCATATTTCTGAGACAGGGTTTAGCTCTTTGGAAGCAGCAAACACCTGCAACAGCAATTAATCCCTATGAAAGAAGTCTCTAGCTGTAGAACTGATTTTGACAGAGCCAGTTGAAATAATTAAGAAGGATTCTCCCCTTCTGCTCATCTCTTGTTAATTTACCTACATTCAGAGTTCTGGATGCATAACTTCCACTTTTTACCACATCAGAACTTTTGTGATTTTGATCCTCTTCCTTCCATTGTCTTTCTAACATTTGGCCCAGGCTCCATGGCTCTTTACTCCATCGTGGGCCAATGGAAACTCTCACTTTTTGCTTCCTAGTTTCATCTCATCTTTCCTCCCAGGAATCTTGCTTTTCCTGGAATTGATCCATCTAAATCATTGCTCCATTTTTAGGTCCTTTTTAATGTCAGGTATATTGAGTCTGTTGAAGTTACCTTGGCTATTTGACTTGGCTTTGATCAACTTTCTTGCTTGGCTTCTATCTTTTAAGTCATATTTCTTCTTGTGATTTTTATATTTTACTAAGCTCTGGACATCAATTTCTATACATTCCCTGTTCCTTGATTCTTTTGTTAGATTAACATGGCAATTGGACTTCTATCTTGGATCTTTCAGTTGTATTTTCAGAGCCCTACCTTTAACAGGTAAACTCACCACGAACTGATGGTGGCCATACTCTTGGAAGGCTCTGCTCCCAATGCAGACCTCATATTCTGGCATACTCCCCAGCACTACAGGGGAGGTGAGTTCAGAATGAATTGCCGCAGGACCTTCTCTCTGCATTTTTTCCTTATGGTGGGACTTTGAAGCTGCCTTTCTGGCCTGTCTTCCTTGTTACCAAACACACATTTTTTAAAATTAGGAAATGAAAATGATAGTTCTAATCCAAGCCAGGAGTTCGTCTAGTGTGCTCCAGGAAAAGGATGATTAATGGAGCTAATTCTTTATGCCTGAGCCAGGGGGTGGCAGCTCATAGGGAATAACTAAGATGTGCCAACCAAGCCATAGCCTCAGATCAGGTGAACTGCCTGGCCTTAGGCCTACTGGAGGCCCTTAAAGTTAGCTGGTGGCCCTGGCAGAAGTGTGCCCCAATAAGGGCTGGGTGGCACACATGGCCCAAAGGAACATGGCAATTTTCTGATTTTTGTGGTTTATATGAGAACCAACCTGGTCAACCCTGGCTTACAGCAGCTGGAATATCCAGACTGGTCATCCAGACCACCTAAATTATATGGATAATGGCAAAAGTTTCCTTTTGCTGAATGTCACTCATTTCATTTCCTAATTTTAAAAATTGTGTGTTTGAATATGGACTCATTCCAAAGTCTTCTTTGGGTTTGTGCTCCTGTGTGTAATAGTCCTTCACTAGAAGGGGGAAAAAATAAAAGAAAGAAAAATGTTAGGAATTTGAGTCCCGCTTTGTCAAAAGCTCAGAACTGAGAGAGGGAAAATTCTGTATGATCTTGGCTAAGCAGTGGTTTTCCACTTCTCTCAATGTTGCAATTAACCCAATTGTATGAAATACTTTTTAAAGGGGACATTCATACAGATGAGGTTTGGTTTGCCAAAGACTAGAGCATTAGCCCTCAGTTCACTCTGGTTAATGGCAGGTGGTACCTAAGAGTTTATGGGCTCGGTCGGTGATGATAATCACCCTTTCTCCACCTCTGCTTGCCAAACTCTTACACGCTCTTTCCAACCCAAATGCTATTTCATCTATGAGACCTCACCTGGATCCTCTTTTATACCTCTTTCCCCCCTAGAATTTGGTGTGGCTTTCTTTGCTTAAACCATTGTCTTTTTTTTTCTTCACCATTTAAGTTTACTTATTTTCCTTTGCTAAAAAAATTGTCTTCACTGTGACCTCTGCAAAAATAAATAAAATAAAAAGAAAGTGGCAAAAATAAAACTGGCCCTTTACTCTCTCCCTTCAGAAGAGATAACATTAGTTCTAATTTATCACAAAGAAATTGAGTGAGGGCATCCAAGCAATGATATTAAGATTTGAATGATATGAGTATTGCAACTCCTGCTTTTCCGTCTTGTCCATTGGCATGAAATACCTTTTCCCATCCTCTCACTTTCAATCTATATGTGTCCTTTGCCCTAAGGTGATTTTCTTGTAGACAGATTGAGGGTGTAGCACTGGGAACAACGTCTAGTCACATATGACAGAGCATGATAATGTGAGAAAAAAGAATATATACATGTATGTGTAACTGTGTCACCATTATGTGCAGTAGAAAAAAAATATATTGGGGAGATAACAATTTAAAAAAAAAGATTACAATGACACCCTAAAAATAAAACCAACTGTGATTGTTTTACAAGGCATGATCTCATTTGATTCCTACATGAGGCTCTTCCCTCTTTGGTAAAATGGAGATTGTAATGATTAGCCCTGGAAACGTAAAATCACTCAGCATATAAATGGAGAGATTGGAATCAGACCTGGATTTCATCTGTTCCTTTCTCTCCACCATTTTGCGTCCTAGTTACCCCAGCATCCTTAGAGACAAAGGTCTGGAGGAAGCACAAAGGGACTTCTATTTTCATCTTTCAGTTCTAGCAAGATGAGGATCAGCAGGCAGACAGACACCCTTGGGAATAATGGCCCTGCACTCTCAATTGGGCCCCCTCCCCCCACCTTTATCCCCACTCAGGGTGACCTCGGCAGAACAAGCTTGCTCTGTAATGACCACTTCGTCAGCAGGAGCTGTGTATTTAGTAGCAGGAAATATAAGCTTTTGTGGTCAGTGTGACGTCACCCCACCCACTGAACAGGCCTTTATAATTTAACCACAAAAAGGCTTGAAAGGGATAGACACATACACACAAAAAAAGAGGCGATAGGACTGTCAACAGTTGTCTGTGCAGTGAAAGGAGCATTGTATCTTCCAAATGTTTCCCAAAAGCCTGATGTTTGGTCTGCTGTAGACAAAACATCTGGATGATATACTGCGTTTTCGCTTTGTAGTTGTGTCCCAACACATCCATCTTTCTCTTCCTCTCTCCTTTCCTTCTTTCCTTCTTTCATCTTTTTCCTCCCTTATTCCCTTTATACAACTGTTTTCCTCTTCTTTTTCCTCTTTTTCCTCTCCCTTAATCTAAAATGTACAAATATGTATTTTAAAATCTTTGCTTTCCAACATTTGGAGGCATGGCAAACACACACACACACACACACACACACACACACACACACACACACACACCCCAATTGTATTACCCTTCTCCTGGATATTTCACTGTTAGAATGAAAGGAAAAAAGAAAGAGAGAGTGTCCCAGAGACAGGGAGAGATAAAAGGGGGGCAAAAGAGACAGCAGAGTAAAGAGATAGTTTAAAAGTTGTAGATGACATATTAATATAAATATTACAGTTTGTCTTCCCATGAATGTCTTGATTTTCAAACTAATTTTTTAGAGGATTAAATAACCTATTCTGTAGAGCTAAATGACCCAGTATCTTATAGCATCATGCTGTCAAAGTTCAAGGTAATATTTCACTTGGATATTTCCCTTTACATTTTGTTTTCATTTTTATTTTAGAAGAAGGAATGACACAATAAAGATGGATATGAATAAATAAACCCTCAAAAGCAGATAATCTGAGAAAAGAAGATAGAACAAAAACTGTCTATATGATACATCTGCATTAACTTTTTCCTAGTTTGAAGCTAGGTAGACTCTGTCAGTGATTGAGGGAGACAGAGAGAGGAAGTCTGGGAAGTGATGGCGGACATGCCTGACTTCTGCATTAAGGCTGGTAGCAAAGTATGTGTTCCTCCGATTTGTGCTGCTGTGGGAAACTCCCTCTCAGGTTCTGAGCACTCCTCTGAGGCACAGATAGCAGGAAACATCTGCTTTACTTCTCCCCTGACTTTTTCCCTGTAGGGAGTCTGAGACCTGCCTTTTCTGCAGTGCTCAAAGGGACACGCAGATTTTCCGCATGTCCTGATCTTTCTTAAGAAAGGAAGTCTGGAAGCATCTATTAATGAGTGATGCACTTTGGTGGCTTCCCTACCCCGACCATTCTTTTTTTTTTTTTTTTCATTCTTCTAATTGACTTCTATTATTGCTTCCTCAACCCAGCTTTTTCCCTTTTCATACTAATAATATTTTTCTCCCATAATAAACGAGGCATAAGATGTCTATCTATAAAAGCTGATAGGCACGTGTGCATGCTGTTCATCGTGATTCTTAATTTTGGAGGGTGCCATTAACTTCCCTGTGACAAAGCGGGGAGCAAATGGAATTCCATTTTTGAAAGGCATGAAAAACAGATGCAAATATGCATCACATCAAAACAGCAGTCTTCAAATAGCCTCCAAGCCAAAGGCACTACACAGTTAGCAGCTGCTTAGAGTAGCCCTCACCCACTGTCATCCACTTCAGTTAACAGCAGCCATGAAACCATCTACATGACCATCCAAAGAATATTAAAAGTTTTATTAAGTAAAAAAATCATGAAATCTAAGAAGTTTCCAACAAGCTTGCAAATGCCTCTTTGGGCTGCCATGTCAATTTCCCTTTCTCCAAAGAGGAGAACATCTACATCAGCACTGGTTTATAATGCTGATCTCTCCTCCCAGTGTTTCATTCTTCTGGTCTCTAGTAAAAAATAATTCTTGGGTAGAAAGGGGAAAAAGACAGAGAAGACCAAAAAATTAATGTTTTTCTAATATTGTTTGTTCACAGGCAGATCTCTATGATAAAAAATCCTGGTCAGTTTAGAAGTATATTTTGCTTTATGAGAAAAGGGAGGATGGTATACTAGAAATACAAGTGATCTGAGTCAATAAATCTTACTGAGTTACTGGAAAAATCAGAGACCAAACTCTGAGAACTTGCTGAGTCATTTCCTTCCTCCAGAGAGTTTAATCTGTAAAATGGAAGGGTTAAACTAAAAGATTTCTGAGGTTACGTCTATCCATGTTTTTAACATATGTGACAGAGAAGAGATGACTCTTAATTAAATTGCTCCTAGATATCAAAAGAAGAAAATGGAAAACACCTAAATAAGAAAATAGACAAAGGGGGTAAAAAAAAGTAACTTGCAAAAGAAATACTACATTAGGTCAGTGAATACATGAACAGATGTCCAACCTCACTAATGACTGAAGAAATTTTTTTTTTATCTTTTTTTTATTCTTTTTTTTTTTTTTTTTTGTCTTTTAGGGCCACACTAGCAGCATATGGAGGTTCCCAGGCTAGGGGTCTAATCAGAGCTGTTGTTTCTGGCCTATGCCAGAGCCACAGCAACACCAGATCCAAGCCAAGTCGGCAACCTACACCACAGCTCACTGCAACACTGAATCCTTAACCCACTGAGTGAGGCCAGGGATCGAACCTGCGTTCTTGTGGATGCTGGTCAGGTTCGCTAACCACTGAGCCACAATGGGAACTCCCTGACTGAAGAAATTTTAAATGTTAAGATGTTCTCTCAGGGTTACTTCTGAGCCTGGTCAAAAAGGAATAGATGAATTTTCACAATTTTTAAGTTATAGTGGAGTTCCCAGCATGGTGCTGTGGAAACTAATCTGACTAGGAACCATGAGGTTGTGGGTTCGATCCCTGGCCTTGCTCAGTGGTTTAAGGATCCAGCATTGCCAAGAGCTGTGGTATAGGTCACAGACATGGCTCAGATCTGGCATTGCTGTGGCTCTGGCATAGGCTGGAAGCAACAGCTCCGATTAGACCCCTAGCCTGGGAACCTCCATGTGCTGCTGGTGCGGCCCTGAAAAGGGAAAAAAGACAAAAGACAAAAGAAAAAAAAAGTTATAGCATTGTTTATAATAGAAAAATCTTGGAAACAACATTTATTCCCCATTATGGTATACACATTTATTAGAATACTACGATCCATTAAAAATGATAATATGGATCTAAAAGCCTTAACAGTTGAAATACAGCTATCGCATATTGAGAAAAAAAGAGAAGGTTGCCAAATAGGCATGGCACTACTCAAGGAAAATGTATGTATGGATGAGTGCATGTGCACTGGAAAAGACCTGAATGGACGGCTTCACACTATTAAAGCGGTTATCACAAGGTGTTGAAATCATTGTATAGTCATGTATAGCCACCTTCTTTACACTTTTCCGTATTGTTAGGATGTTGCACAGTGAAGACATGCTACTTTTATAATCAATAAATGTTACATCCATTTGGGAATAATATATAACTAATAAAGTGCTATAAGCATGCTGCGTATAAATAACATTATAAAGCAAAATAGAAATGAGCCCTCTTTGGGCAACAGATGATGGTAAGAGTAGCTATTAACCTGTTCTGTTCATTTAGAGCACCAGAGTCTTGGATACAATGATTAGTTGCTTCTTTGTATTCATTTGCCTCTTTTAAAAATCGGTTTTATTTTCTGAGCCTCAGTTTCTTCATCTGTAAAATAAGGATTTATTATTTTCACCTTGCAAGGTAGTTGCAATAACTCAATGAAAAACACCTATATATTGTCTACAATAATAAATATCACTTACTCAAATTATACAAATTTATACATTTATATTATAACAAAGAGTGATTCCTAAATTGATTAATAGAAACCACACTGGAATGATATAAGTCATTTGTACTTGTTGTGTTAACCAGGTTAGTAGTTAATAGGATATTCTTAATAGGATAGTGGTGAAAACTTTGGCCATGAGTGAATTTACTTCCTTCAGTGGATTCTCCCAAATTCTCTAATGTGAAGCCTTCATACACTGCTTAGCCAATTGGTCACATAGCAACATATACGGAGTTCTGAATATTAGCCAACTTTGATGGGGGGATGGTGGGGATCTAAAAAAGAAAAAAGAAGATTCAAATTCTGCCTTCAATGTGCTTATAGTACAATGAGAAAAACAAGCCAACACTTCACAAAATGCAGTGTGATGAAATGCTATATGTGAAACATATACACTTAAAAGCTAGAGAAGTTTATATAATTCACTCTGTAGGTGGAAGCTTCAGGGAAGCTGTGATGCCAGAGAAAATTTTAAATGGGAATTTTTTACAAGGAAGATACCGGGAAAGGCATTCCAGGCAGAGAAGGAAACATGCAAAGGCATTGGAAGCCCATCCCCAGGAGACACAAAGCATTTCACAAAGAGGGTGGCATGATTGGTGCATAAGACACGTGCTGGGAATTGGAATGAAATGGAGCTGAAGATACACAGGGACAGGATGGTAGGGGAGCTTGTAAGTTAGGCTGAGGTACATAAACTTTATCCTGGAATCCTCAGCATGAGACTAAGAAGTTTGATATGAAATGATCCATATTTTCTCACATCTGGTCTGGTCACTTCCCAGTGGGATACACTGAAAGAGGGTAAACATGAGAGAAGGTAGAAATATATGTGGGGTCATGAATTTACTTTCCCACAATCTTTTTTCTTTGACTGTCATATTTCACTCACCCCTCATGTTCCCACGTGTTCTATAAAATGATCCTCTTCTTCCCCGTGGCCGCCTGATTCTCTCTTTCATCCTTCCTTTTCAGGAAGGTGACTTCATGGCAAAAGCTGTACAGTAATAAAGCAACACTATCTAGGAGCAGAGGATAGAGCCTTAGGAGGATTTCACTGAAGTCCCACTAAGAGAGAGTGAGAACATGAACAAAAGTAGGGAGAGAAGATGACGAGGCAGCGGTGGGTCAAGAGAACAGAACTAATGTGGGAAATGAGGGGTTCTCTACTAGCTTGACCATTGACTGGCTGTTAGAACTTTGGCAAGAATCCCTTAATATCTCTGAGACACTGATAAAATGGAAGAGAGTATGGGTATGGACTAAGTCAATCTACAGAGCTCATTTGGTTATAGAACTGGGATATGAAGTTATGGTGACTAGATAGTCTTGACTATGCTGGTGAGGTCCATGAGCTAAGAATGGGAGTATGAGGGGGCAGGAAAGGTGCTGAAGGAACTGGGTTGAGTCTTTTCCAGAGGAGGAAATGAGATGGGTGCGTCTCCAGAGAGATGTACCGGCAAGGCAATGTTGGCGTCCTTAGTGAACTCACTTTCAGTGACCTTAGAAAGGGTCAGCGAGGACTGGAAGGGTTAGGAAGATGACTTTAAGAACAAGCTGAGAAAATATGATAGCACAGGAGAGTGCTGAGAAAGAGCAGCCACCAGCAGAAAACTCTGGCACCTACTCCCTACCGATAAAACGGGCCAGCTCAGAAGCCAGCAGAGCTCTTCTGGGCTGGTACTCAAAGCAGGCAAGCAGACTGGGACAAAGGGGCTCTGGGATGTGGAGCAGAGGAGGGGTCCTGCTCAGCCAGTAGCACTCACACTGCAGGACCCCCACAATTTCTCCAGTGTAACTCACGCCTGGCTTGCCCTCCAAAACCCCACCACAACCACCACCTCCCACCAGCCTACTCCACCTGCCAGATGACCTGGACTGGAAATCAGGGGAGAGGTCTGCCATGGGTTGACAGCTGCATCACTGTCTGAGCCCTGGGGTGTTGATCAGTAAAATGGAGATAATCCTTGTCCTGCCTAGCTTACAGCATTTTGGAAAAGAGCAAATGAAATAATGCAAAAATATGTAATAATGTTAAAATGTGCTCTAGGGTTTGAAATATGAGCATTGTCATGTCAGACCCTAAATAACTTGAATCTTCAATTCCCTCTAAGGCCTAAATATGTTAGAATTTAAAACAAAAAAGATCAGGGTATCTGGTTTTATTTGGCCCCCTTACAAATTCCTTAGACATCTTAACTGGCACTAGTTTATAAAGTATTACAAAATTTTAGTAAAAAACATACAAATTTATAAAATGAAGGATCTACTAACTCAGAGTAAGATACCAGCTCATACCCGAAATTAGATTCCTCCTTTTACATCCTTGGCTTCTGCTGTTTGGAAAAGTCTACAGATAAATGTGGTTTTATAGAGAGTTCTTAGCTAAGAAACAGCAAGCAAAGACCTCTGATCCCAGCCTGGCTGATATGAGCTTTGATTTCCAAGGAGAGAGGTTAGTCTGAACAAATTCTAGCATCCTATCAGATTCTGAGCAGGCACAGCTTTAGTATTTATTGAGCTCCCCCTATGCCTCAAGCTATTAGGGACTGGTAGGCAGTGGAGGGAGGGCCATGGGTAGTGTATACACCAGAGTTTCTACCTCAAATATCTTCAGGTAGTGGAGGGAGAGAGATGTAGATGTGCAGATGCATAAACAGAAAGTTAACAGTAATTTCTTCCATTTCTTGTTCCCATCAGATGTCTGATGCATTTGCATATGATGACACCAGATTCAAAAATGAAGCTGGTTCCTCCTCAAGGAATATACATAACAATATCTTTGAGCTCTTCTGCAGAACTAAAACCCCCAGTGAATGGAAGATGTTAACTACTTGATGAAACATTCTTCATTTCAGAAAGAAGGAAGACTACCAGAACCAGTCATGGGACCACTAAACATCAGTTTTGAAAAACAATACAAGCTTGACTCAACATAGATCCTTATCTGTGGCCCTATTTTCTACTTCCAAACTATAAAACCATTTCCTATTCTCCACCAAAGGGGTATAGTTTTTAAGGCATCAGCCTGCTGTGGCATCCTTAGACTGGCAAAGCAATAAAATGATAATTCCCCCCCCCCAAAAAAAAAGTGATCTGTGAAATGGGAAAGATTAGAAGGTAGAGGGGGTCGATTTTCGTGTGTGTTTGATGGAGAGAGACTTTGAATTCTCCTTAGATGTATGGTGTGCTGAGCTAGAGTAGACTTAGGTCTCCTGGTTCCCAGGACAGATAGATGCCATGGTATATGAGAAAACCCATGATGGACTGTTGAAGACAGATGGGCCTATATCAGAGTCTTTCCTCTAGACTGAACAACTTTTGGGTGAGATGCAACCTAATATGCCCATTTCACAGATAAGTCAGTGGGGTTGTGGTGAGGATTTTGAAGAAACAGGGTATTTGAAGTGTCTCACATGGTGTCTGGCACAATGCAGAGAAGGGAGCTGACAGGTGTCAGCTTCTTCGGCAACCTTAGGACATGGAGCTAAAGCCTGCTGGGGAATGGCAGCTCTGGCACACCCTGGCAGGCTCTGCCCTACTCTCCTTTCAGTCAGCTGTGTGCCTTGGACCTCCTGGCCTGGAGTCCAGAAGTATGTTACTGGTGCCTTCAGCAAGCCCAGGGCTGCCTGGAAAGCTCTCAACCTGAGGTGGCAATGACGCAGCTGATCTGGATGCTGGAGATGGCCAGGGAAGGGAAAATGCAGAATCTTTGAAAGGAAGGCTCTTTGGAAGGAAACAGAGTTGATCCTAGGGAACACACCTGCCTCTTTTGAGACATGAAACAGGCTTTATCTCATTCTTCTTCAGCCATTATCTCTTTTGGTACAAAGGAAAGGGAGAGGTGAAGGTACAGCGAATGTTTTATTCCTCCCCTCATCATTCATGAGAGGTGAGGCTTTGTCAGGACAAATTTAAATCAAGCTGTATCATCCTGGCTGTTTCAGCAACCTGCAAGTATTTATTGAGTACCTACTGAATGCACATATTTTGCTAAATCTCCCAAGAGTCTGCATGTATAAGACAAAAACCCACAACAACCCAGCATAATCAGGTACACTGGAATTGAATCTTAGCTCTAATATTTACTAACAATATGATCTGGGACAAACTATTTAACCTCTATGAGCTTTAGTTTCTTAATCTACAAAATAGGAATAATAATTCCTACCTTGCATGATTAATACGAGTACTACATACTCATATTACTATGTCTACAACATAATAGAAGCTAGATGAATTGTAATTGTAGTTGCAGTTATTACTGTTATTATGTGATACATTCAAAGACTAGCTACAGGCTAAACCATGTAGGTAACTCAAGGTAGACAAGTTATTAATAGCAGGAAAACACCGGTATGAAGTTAAGTGCGGTAACTGGTGTAGTAATTGGTGGGCGAGTTCTTGGATGATGTGTGATTAAGATTTGAGATCTGGAGTGTATTCGGATTGGCAGAAGGAGAAAAGGAACATTCTGGAAGGACAGAAGAAATAGTCTCAAAAGCAGGGATACAGGGAATATGTGCAAAAAGCAGAATGGAACTGAGGTGGGAAGATACTGGGGCTGACTCTGAAAGGGAAAAAGGGATAAGACTGAGAAAGCTCAAGAACATAGCATAAGATCTGGACCCAAAGCTGTAAGCAAAAGGGAGGACCTGCCCAATTCAAAAAGATGAGGGTGATCATGAATACAGTAATGGATCTGAGGGCAGCAGTAGGGTGGATTGAAGGAAGGATACATGGCAGAATGGAGACCAATAAAGAATCTGGTGGTCTGGCGTGATAAACTGCACAAAGGATGATATATTCACAGGAAGAGGGAGAAGAATGAGTCTTACATAACAGCTCTAGGAAAGCTTTCCTTCTCCATCATGGCCAGATGTTTATGGCCCCACCTTTCTTCTCTTGGGCTTCTGATATTTGAGTTACCACAAGTTCTGGGCAAGAGTTGTGGTAGCCAGGTGGAGGGGGGGATTATATCAACTCAGAGTCAGTATCTGAGCCTATCAAAGATGAACCACATTCCTGCTAGGAAAAAATCTCTCATTACTCTTTCAAAAATATATATATGGAGTAACTCCAACATAGCAGGCATGAGGAGGGCATGAGGACTATTGCAGGGAATAAATAAAGTGTCTGCCCCTATCAAGTTATTTTCAAGTAGAGGAGAGACTAGAAACAAAGAAGTTAGATAGAATGTTTTATCTAGTGATGAGTTATTTGGAGAAAGGTAAAGCATGGTAAGAGGGTAAAGCGTGCTGGAATACATAGGTCTGAGTATTTTGTATGAGCTGATGAATGGCCTTTATGATAACAAGATTTTAAATTGATACCTGATGGATTGAGGATGCTGACCTTGAGGATATCTAGGGAAAGATGTTCCTTGGAGATGGAGAAGGACCAGAAGCAGTGAGGTCAAGGTAACTGGATCGTAGGGATCCAAAGGTAAGGGTAGTGGGAGATGTGGTCAGAGGGATGAGAGTAGTTGAGAGGCATTTGTAAGGATTTTGGCTTTTACTCTGAGTGAGATTGAGAGTCATTGGAGAGATCTGAGCCAAACATGATCTGAATCATGTTTGAAAGATTGTTGAAGAGAGCATTGGCAGTAGGGGAGCATGTGAAGTAATATACCTCATGTTTCTGAAAATCAGTTATCAAGATAGCAAAAACTATTTACTGACTATTTACAATGTGCCAGGTTATGCTAAGCACTTTTTAAACAAGGTCTCAGTTAAAACATACGACAAATTTATGAAGAGAGTTTATTATTCCAGGTTAGATTTGAGGAAACAAGTTTAGAGTGTGTAAAATATTTACCCACAATAGCACAGCCAGTAAGTGTCAAAAGGAAGTCCTGATTCCAAAGTTTATCCCCTGTCCAATGTCCTATACAATCTCTGGTTTTACTTTGCATTCCAATTTGCAATCACCCAGATTCAACCAAAAATTGAATGGGCCCCACAGAGGCCTCTGATAGAGGGTGTATAATCATCAGCTAGGACTTTCTGGAAAATGTTTCAGGATTGTTTTAGATGATGAGTAGGCAAAGAGAAGCCCTTATTCAGGTTAATTATTTACCTGCATCACACAGAGTGTTGATGATTGAGCCTGACAATATCCTGACTCTTGAGCCATCATAACATGAAAAGAGTGTTAAGGTGTATGTACATAAACACAGGTGGTCTAGGCTTCAGCTGAGGCCCAGCAATGGGTCAGCACCCTTCAGTAGGCAGAGGGATTACTTATTGGCTAATACAAATCAGAGCACTAGTCAACACAGACTGATATCATCATGGTAACTTTGTGAATATACTTGGAAAACTAGGGATTCTTTTTTTTAATTAAATTTATTTTTATTAGGGTGTAGTTGATTTACAGCATTGAGTCAATTTCTGCTGTATGGCATAGTGACCCATTCACACACAACATACACATTCCTTTCTAATGTTATTTTCCATCATGGTCTATCTTATGGTCTAGCATCGTGGACATAGTTCCTTGTGCTATAAAGTAGGACCTCTATGCCCATCCATTCCAAATGTAATAGTTTGCATCTACTAACCCCAAACTCCCCATCCATCCTACTTCCTCCCCGTTCACCCGTGGCAATCACAAGTCTGTTCTCTATGTCCATGAGTCTGATTGTTTTCTAGACAGGTTCATTTGTGCTACATTTTTTATTCTATGTATGTGATATCATATGGTATTTGTCTTTTCCTTTCTGATTTACTTCACCTAGTATGAAAATCTCTAGTTACACCCATATTGCTGCAAATGGTATTATTTTGTTCTTTTTATGCCTGAGCACCACATCTTCTTACTCCATTAAATGGAAATAATCTCTTGTTTTAATTTTATATTGAATGGATTAAGGTTGACCATTTAATTATCAGTCCATTTGGAGAAATTAACCATTGGAGTGAATTCACACTTTGCATGGGAGTTAAATGTTGAGTTGTGGAACATTTACCATTATAGAAAAAAAATGTAAAATAAAATTAGCAAAGAAAACCCTCTGGAAAATTTGTACGTTAGAGACTGTGTGTACTATCTCTCAATAAAACCAATACAGTTTGGATTTAAATGTTCATAAGGTAACCATAATCATTCCCAATGGAACTGATGCTTGGGCGTGTCGTGAACAAAAAGATGACACTTTCATTCGTCAGTGGCAGATGATTCAATTGCTCATGTCTCTCCTTCTTCATCTGTCTTGCATCTTTGATTGGGAAACTATGCCATCAGTTTTTGCAAATCCCTGCTGTCCACTGGAACTATTTCTCCCTATTGATCCTTTAAAGCAGCATTTTAACTCTCATCCTATGAGACTAAATTTCCTGCTACCTTTCCTTACTCTGGGTAAAAATTATCAGGTTTTTCTTTTAATGCAAACTTGAACCATTCCTATGACCCTCAGTTTATTCCACCTGTTGTGACTCAGTTTCTTTATCCAACAGATAATTTTCAAGATGCTTTCAAGTCATCTCAGTCTGGGTTAAATCTCTTTAAATCTGTTTTCTTCAGTTACCATTAAAATGCATTGAGAGATAACTCAAAACTCCTATGTCACTCACATTTTGTGAGGGGAAAAAATTGAGTTCGTTTCCAATGTGAATTCCTATGACTTTAAATACATGGTGTTTGTGTGAATAACTGAAGTAAGAGCCATATGGCATTTTCTGTAAAGAAATCACACTTTCTCCATGAAAAGTCCCTTCACTCTTCAATCTTTTCAAGAGAGTGAAATGAAAAGAAAAGGACATTTTCAAAATTGTGGTGAGATATCTACATTTCCTTCTTAGGGCACGAATGGGATTTAAAATAAATCTTGCCAGATTGGAATGCAGAAATCCAGCCATCAACTGTCCATTCTTCTCCCTCCAGTTAGCACTGCATTTATATTCTGTTGGACAGATGTGTTTGATGGCCCCCAGAGAAGGGCATTTCACCCCACTCACAGAGCACATGGTCAACAGTTCCAGTGTCCAAGAAACTTGTCAGTTGTGAAATTCATTGTGTATCCTGAATCTTCTCAGCCACGATATTAACCAATATTCTCTTGCTCATTCCCCAGTGGACAAGAAGACAGATGGCTATTATCTTTCCTATGGCAGAGTGTTCAGAAGCACAGGAGTCTTTATGCAAAGCTTGTCAGGTACTTCCTTCTGTCCATTATAAGTTGTCTTAATAGCATCCCCTATCTCCCTCCTATATCCACACCACCTAAAATTCCATGAAAATCCTAGATAAAATACATAATGGAAAATACTTCACTATGGAAATGTTCCATCTCCTGGTTCTTGGTGTCAATATACCAGCTCCTTAAAACAGAATAAAGAGACATGAATCCTTGTTTGTTTTTTATCCTACAGGATGATATATGTGAAAGCAGGCTTTATTAACTCCAACATATCAAGATACAAAATATAATCTACTCCTGGCTTATGAAAAAGAGACATTTGTATTTGTTTCACTTACATTAAACTATTGTTGGTGAATTTGTGGCTGAAATTTTATCAACTTTTTGCAAAAAGTGTATTATATTGTTAAAATATTTGGTATGGATTTCATCAGTATGGATATTTGGTAAATGTTTTTAATAAATATTTATCTTTAACATTTTCAGACTCAAAATTATGACTTGTTGCTGAAAAGGAATTAATCATCATTCCATCCTTGTGAAGTTAAATATGTCTTACCTATGTATAATTTATTTCTAGACCTTTTGATAACATATACAATAGATGTAGAAGAAATTCTACAAATGTTTCATTCTTTCTTGATCAAACTTACTTATTTGAAGAAGTGATGAGAATCTTAACTATCTGACAAGTGTTATCAAGTCATTTTCAGTGGAATTTTCCTGCAGAAGTACATAAATTATAAGTCATATATGGATTTCATAAGAGCTTCTCTGTAGGTACCAAGTAAATTATATTGTCTAGGTACTGAAAAAAAAAGACATTTATTTAAAGGGGGAGGAAGTCTCTAATATTATGTGGTCATGAAATATATACCTGTAAGTGTGAATTGCTAAAAAGTAAGAGAATGATATTATACTGAAATCTACATTCTTGAATAAATCAGATCTTTGGCATGTATATTACCACTAGATAATGAAATTCTCTCTCATAAACACTGAAATTTGCATTTGAAAGCAATACTAGTGATATTTCACGGGCACTTGATGCTTGCTGATGAGACTCTAATAAAAATTTTACCAAATAAACAATTCAAGGAAACATAAAAAATGGAAATAAAACACAGAACCTGTTAAATCTCTTTAAAATCTTCTGCTATTATTATTTTGCCTGTGGCCAGTGGGCCTGATTTCTAATCTAGTACTATATCTAATTGTCCTTTGAAACAACATACAATATGTAGTAGAAACTATCAAAGTGCCAGGTATTTAGAAACAGCAATTATGTGTGTGAAACCATAATTAGAGTTTATATGAGAACTACAAACTATCTTACAGCAAGTAGCAGTCCCCAAATCCATCCAATGTGGATTCATATAGATTTTTCTAGGAAATAGTTTCCTCTTGAGGTCACATGGGCCTACAAGCCTCTGGGACTCCAAATCTCAACCAAAAAAGATAGATGATGGTATAATTTGGGTCAAATTATCTAAGTCAGTGGTTTATGTTTAGGCAGGATAAAGCAGTAAGCAGGGAATGGCAGATTCAGACAGAAAAGAGGGGGAAGGAATTATCACCTTTTATTTCCATGATCCATCTTAGGAGACAGGTTTTTTTTATTTTTTTGTTTTTTTTTTGTTTGTTTGTTTGTTTTCTTTATGAAAGAGGGTTCTATTTGGAGGGTTCTGGAAAAAAAATAAAAGAGAAAAAAAATTAGAGAGCTATGTCTCAAGGATGGTATTCTGCCTGGAAACAGTTTAGGGAGAAAAGAGGAACAGTAATTTTGTTGAATAACTGAGCAGAGGAGCCTGAGAAGAAAGAGGAAGGGGGCAGGAGAGAAACAGGGAGTGAGATTGTGCTGGATTGTGGGAGTGAAACATTGCTAGTTCTAGCTTAACTTTTCTTAAACACAGGCTTAACATGAGGAATCAGATCCCTTGGAGGCCATTCTCCTCCAGGGAAACTCATCCAGCTCATCTCTCTTATCTCTGAGATCCTAAGGCAGAAGGTAAGAATCTCAAAGTAAAGAAGTGATAGGGGCCTATTTTCTGGTATCCTGATGGATGTTACCATCATTTCTGCAGTAGGCCTGCCATGTTTCCTGGCTCAACTCAAACACAACCGTTCTCAGAAGCTCCCTAACTTCCAACCTACAGCTCCGTATAAAAATGGTCCTAGCTTCTTGAAGGACATTCTTTCCTTCTTTCAAACCTGAACCGTTCTAAATTTGGACATCTTTGCATGGCTGTCCTTAATGTCAGATGCAATGACCTAATGGAAAAATATCTTCTTCCTTCATCGATCAAGGAGCCGAGCCCACAGCTGTTCCACTTCTGCTCCACACTCATTAGGTCAACAAACTAACAACATCGGGAAGGTCTCTCCAGGTGTGTTCATCATTACCTGGCGCTTGTTGTAACAAACTGTTTTCTATGTCACAACCACACACTAACCCCCACTTCTTTTTCTAAAATATGTTAATTTATTGGGAGACTCTAATAGAATTAAATAATCTTTCATGGCCTTGAACTCATTATTTGTGGTAGAAACTCCCTCACACCAGCTTAAGCATAAAAGGCCATTTACTATATATGCACTCGGGTGTCTCATCAAAACCCCCAAAGAGGAACATGGTTGGACATTAGAAACAATTGAGGGAGAGAGGACAAGATGGCGGAGGAGTAGGGGGACACGCTCGCCCTCTCCCACAAACACAACAAAAAAAGCACATCTACAGAAGAAATGACTCGCACAGAACAACAACCAATCGCTGGCAGAGGAACCTAATCTCCAATAACGGCAAGAAATTCGTGACATTATTGGGCAGAACGGGAGAAAAGAGGAGAGTGAGAGAAGGTGAATCCGAGCGGGACGGGCGCTCCCGAAAGGGAACTGCGGAGGGGAAAGGGATCCCGCACCCTGGAAAGTCACCTACCGGGCGAAAGATCAAACGAACCGGAGGAATCTCCAGATGCAGAGAAGAGTGTAGCAGTAAGTTGGAGTACGGAAAAACGATCAAGAACCCAACGGACCATCTGAACTACGGGCACAGTCACCAAAAATTGAGACGCCTGGGTGGGGGCTGGGCACCGAATCCTCGGCTCCAGAGGTTAGTCCCCGGGAAAGGGCCGGGGGACGCCTGGGTGGGGGCTGGGCACCGAGACCTCAGCTCTGAAGGTTGGTCCCCGAGAGGGGGCCGGGGACGCCTGGGTTGGGGCTGGGCACCGAGACCTCGCCTCCGAAGGTTAGTCCCCAAGAAAGGGCCGGGGGACGCCTGGGGGGGGGGCTGGGCACCGAGACCTCGGCTCCAGAGATTAGTCCCCGGGCTAGGGGGGCGGGGAAGAGCGGAAACTGCTTGGGAGGTCTCTAAACCATTTGACGGGGCAGAGACTGCCTGGGAGACTAGAAAACAAAGCTGTCGCAGAGGAAGGGAGCAATACTCTAGGGGCGGGGAAGTGGAAAGCCGCCTCAGAGGGAACCTGGGAGAAGAGCCTGGTCTGCGCCAGTGCTGGGGAGGGGAGAGAAGAAGGGGTGGGTCCCCATAGAATACCCCCCACGCCACAACAAGCTTACAGGCCCGCTAGCTAGCAGAAAGCTGTGCTTCCCAGTGCATTCCCTCCCCCCACCCCCACCACCCCCTACGCTCTCGCCGAACCTGGGGCTGCCTGCCATCCAGGAGGGCTGGCCTCAACAATTGCCTGAAGCCTACCACCGCAGGGGCTCTCCCTGCACAGGCCTGCTTGCCCTTTGGAGGGGCTACACTTCCACAGAGCAGCACCAAACACCACCAGCCCCCTAAAAAAGGCCTGCAGCCCAGAAAAGCTAGAACAAGCCTAGCCAGGCCGTGAATAGATCGACCTAATTCTCTGACGGTTTTTCTGAGACGGGCTCCCCCGGGGAGGAGCCTCTTGAGTCTCCAAGGGCCTTGCTACACGCCCAAAACCCTAGGGGGTGCTAAGACCTAGTGGACCAGCTGCATAGGACTGCCAGCTCCAGGCAGGACCCCCTGCAGCCCAGAAAAGCTGCAACAAGCCTGGCCGAATCGGGAAAAGATCTCAGACGGTCTTTCGGAGTCGGGCTGTCCTGGGGAGGAGCCTCTTGAGTCTCCAAGGGCCCTGCTACCCGCCCAAGACCCCAAGGGGTGCTGAGACCTAGTGGACCAGCTGCATAGGACTGCCAGCTCCAGGCAGGACCCCCTGCAGCCCAGAAAAGCTGCAACAAGCCTGGCCGAATCGGGAAAAGATCTCAGACGGTCTTTCTGAGTCGGGCTGTCCTGGGGAGGAGCCTCTTGAGCCTCCAAGGGCCCTGCTACCCGCCCAAGACCCCAGGGGGTGCTGAGACCTAGTGGACCAGCTGCATAGGACTGCCAGCTCCAGGCAGGACCCCCTGCAGCCCAGAAAAGCTGCAACAAGCCTGGCCGAATCGGGAAAAGATCTCAGACGGTCTTTCTGAGTCGGGCTGTCCTGGGGAGGAGCCTCTTGAGCCTCCAAGGGCCCTGCTACCCGCCCAAGACCCCAGGGGGTGCTGAGACCTAGTGGACCAGCTGCATAGGACTGCCAGCTCCAGGCAGGACCCCCTGCAGCCCAGAAAAGCTGCAACAAGCCTGGCCGAATCGGGAAAAGATCTCAGACGGTCTTTCTGAGTCGGGCTGTCCTGGGGAGGAGCCTCTTGAGCCTCCAAGGGCCCTGCTACCCGCCCAAGACCCCAGGGGGTGCTGAGACCTAGTGGACCAGCTGCATAGGACTGCCAGCTCCAGGCAGGACCCCCTGCAGCCCAGAAAAGCTGCAACAAGCCTGGCCGACTTGGGAAAAGATCCCAGACGGTCTTTCTGAGTCGGGCTGTCCTGGGGAGGAGCCTCTTGAGCCTCCAAGGGCCCTGCTACCCGCCCAAGACCCCAGGGGGTGCTGAGACCTAGTGGACCAGCTGCATAGGACTGCCAGCTCCAGGCAGGACCCCCTGCAGCCCAGAAAAGCTGCAACAAGCCTGGCCGACTTGGGAAAAGATCTCAGACGGTCTTTCTGAGTCGGGCTGTTCTGGGGAGGAGCCTCTTGAGTCTCCAAAGGCTCTGCTACCCGCCCAAGACCCCAAGGGGTGCTGAGACCTAGTGGACCAGCTGCATAGGACTGCCAGCTCCAGGCAGGACCCCCTGCAGCCCAGAAAAGCTGCAACAAGCCTGGCGGAATCGGGAAAAGATCTCAGACGGTCTTTCTGAGTCGGGCTGCCCTGGGGAGGAACCTCTTGAGTCTCCAAGGGCCCTGCTACCCACCCAAGACCCCAGGGGGTGCTGAGAACCAAGTGAAATCTGCTACCATCGTGGGGTGGACCTCCCAGTCCTGTCTGCCCTCAGGAAGCCCTCCTTTGCTTCAAAGAAACACTGTTAGTCCCATCAACACTCCAGAAAAGCCACACTGCCTCAAAAAAAGATTGACCAACAACGACAGCCCTCAGGAAATATTCCAGGGCAGTGACAAGGCAAACACTACCCGATAACAGAGAGTACAACTCCCTCAGGAGAAAGAAGACAACAAGCAAGATGAAGAAGCTGAGAAACCACCCCCAGTCAAACCAACAGGAGAACTCACCTAAAACAGTCAACAATGAAACTGATCTCTGCAGTCTGACAGACCTGGAGTTCAAAAGAGAAATAGTGAAAATACTGAAGGAATTAAGAGAAGATATGAACAGCAATGCAGATACCCTCAGAAAGGAGCTAGAAAATATAAGGAGGAGCCAAGAAAAACTAGAACATTCATTTGCAGAGATGCAAACTGAACTAGGGGCAGTAAAAACCAGAATGAATAATGCAGAAGAACGAATCAGTGATATGGAAGATAGAATAATGGAAATCACTCAATCTGGTCAACAGACAGAAAACCGAATCAAAAAACTGGAAAGCAATATAAGAGACCTATGGGATAATATAAAACGGGCCAATCTACGCATAATAGGAATTCCAGAAGGAGTAGAAAAAGATAAAGGAATGGAAAATATATTTGAAGAAATTATCGCTGGAAACTTCCCAAATCTAAAGGATACTGGATTCAAGATACAAGAAGCACAGAGGGCCCCAAACAAACTGAACCCAAACAGACCCACACCAAGACACATCATAATAAAAATGGCAAAAGTTAGTGATAAAGAGAGGATCCTAAAGGCAGCAAGAGAAAAACAGAATGTTACCTACAAGGGAACCCCCATAAGAATATCAGCTGATTTCTCTACAGAAACACTACAGGCCAGGAGGGAATGGCAAGAGATATTTAAAGTGCTCAAAGGAAAAAATATGCAACCTAGAATACTTTATCCAGCAAGAATATCATTTAAAATAGAAGGGGAAATAAAAATTTTTCCCAACAAACAAAAACTTAAAGAATACAGCAACACAAAACCCAGGTTAAAGGAAATATTGAAAGGGCTTCTCTAAACCAAAAAGAAAGGAAGGAAAGGGAAGAAAAAAGAAAAGAAAAAAAAAAAAAAAAGAAGAAGAAGAAGAAGAGGAAGAACTAGGACTGAGGAAGATACAATCAGAGAGCAGTCACTCAAATAAGCCAGCATACAGATTTAATCATGAACATGCTTCAAACAAAATAAAATTAAAAAGAAAAAAATAAAAGAGTCATCAAAACCATAAAATGTGGGCAAGGGATGTTAGGAGGTAAATAATCCTTTTTGTTTGTATGTATGTCTCTCTTCTTAATTTTAATATAATAATGAAGTGTTTGAACTTACAGGACCATCAGGCTAAAACACACAATTATGGGAAGGGGTTAGCATACTTAAAAAACAGGGCAACCACAAGCCAAAACCAAATATTGCATTTGCAAAAAATGAAAAAAAAAAATACACTCAAGCAGATAATAACAGGAGACCATCCAACCAAAAAAAAAAAAAAAAAGAAGAATGGAGAACCATAGAATCAACTGGAACACGAGGATCAAATGGCAATAAATAATCATCTATCAATTATCACCTTAAATGTCAATGGACTGAATGCCCCAATCAAAAGACACAGAATGGCTGAGTGGATAAAACGGCAAAAACCTTCAATATGCTGCCTACAAGAAACTCACCTTAGGACAAAAGATACATATAGATTGAAAGTGAAAGGCTGGGGAAAAGTATTTCATGCCAATAGACATGACAGAAAAGCAGGAGTTGCAACGCTCATATCAGACAAAATAGACTTTAAAACAAAAGACATAAAGAAAGACAAAGAAGGACACTATTTAATGATTAAGGGATCCATCCAAGGAGAGGATGTTACTATCATCAACATATATGCCCCAAACATAGGAGCACCCAGATACATACAACAAATATTAACAGACATAAAGGGAGATATTGATGAGAATACAATCATAGTAGGAGACCTAAATACCCCCCTCACATCAATGGACAGATCCTCTAGACAGAAAACCAATAAAGCAACAGAGATCCTAAAGGAAACAATAGAAAAGTTAGACTTAATTGATATCTTCAGGACACTACATCCAAAAAAATCAGAATACACATTCTTCTCAAATGCTCATGGAACATTCTCAAGAATCGACCACATATTGGGACATAAAGCGAATCTCAATAAATTTAGGAGCATAGAAATTATCTCAAGTATCTTCTCTGACCACAATGCCATGAAATTAGAAATCAACCATGGGAAAAGGAAAGAGAAAAAACCTACTCCATGGAGACTAAACAACATGCTACTAAAAAACCAATGGGTCAATGAGGAAATCAAGAAGGAAATTAAAAACTATCTTGAAACAAATGATAATGAAGACATAACCTCTCAAAATCTATGGGATGCTGCGAAAGCAGTGCTCAGAGGGAAATTTATAGCAATCCAGGCCTTTCTCAAAAAAGAAGAAAGATCCCAAATTGACAACTTAACCCTCCACCTAAATGAATTAGAAAAAGAAGAACAAAGAAGTCCTAAAGTCAGCAGAAGGAAGGAAATTGTAAAGATCAAAGAAGAAATCAATAAAATAGAGACTCAAAAAACAATAGAGAAAATTAATAAAACCAAGAGCTGGTTCTTTGAAAAGGTGAACAAAATTGATAAACCCCTGGCCAGACTCACTAAAAAGAGGAGAGAAAGAACCCAAATCACCAAAATTATAAATGAAAAAGGAGAAATCACAACGGATACAGCAGAAATACAAAAAACCATAAGAGAATACTATGAACAACTATATGGCAATAAGTTTGACAATCTGGAAGAAATGGACAATTTTCTAGAATCTTACAGCCTGCCAAAACTGAATCAAGCAGAAACAGACCAACTGAACAGACCAATCACTAGAAATGAAATTGAAGAGGTCATAAAATCACTCCCTACAAATAAAAGCCCAGGACCAGATGGCTTCACAGGTGAATTCTATCAAACATATAAAGAGGAATTGGTGCCCATCCTCCTTAAACTCTTTCAAAAGGTTGAAGAAGAAGGAATACTCCCAAAGACATTCTATGAGGCCACCATCACCCTCATTCCAAAACCAGGCAGAGATACCACCAAAAAAGAAAACTATCGCCCAATATCATTGATGAATATAGATGCAAAACTTCTCAACAAAATCTTAGCCAACCGAATCCAACAACATATCAAAAAAATTATACACCATGACCAGGTTGGGTTCATCCCAGGTTCACAAGGATGGTTCAACATACGCAAATCAATCAACATCATACACCACATTAACAAAAAAAAAGTCAAAAATCATATGATCATCTCAATAGATGCAGAAAAAGCATTTGACAAAGTTCAACATCCATTCATGATCAAGACCCTCGCCAAAGTGGGTATAGAGGGAACATTCCTGAATATAATCAAAGCCATTTATGATAAACCCACAGCAAATATAATCCTCAATGGGGAAAAACTGAAAGCCTTCTCACTCAAATCTGGAACAAGACAGGGATGCCCACTCTCACCACTGCTCTTCAACATAGTTTTGGAAGTCTTAGCCACAGCAATTAGACAAACAAAAGAAATCAAAGGCATCCATATAGGAAGAGAAGAGATCAAACTGTCACTGTATGCAGATGACATGATTCTATACCTAGAAAACCCTAAGGACTCAAACCCAAAACTCCTTGAACTGATTAATAAATTCAGCAAAGTGGCAGGATATAAGATTAACATTCAGAAGTCAATTGCATTTCTGTATACCAGCAATGAAGCATTAGAAAAGGAATACAAAAATACGATACCTTTTAAAATTGTACCTCACAAAATCAAATACCTCGGAATACACCTAACCAAAGAGGTAAAGGACCTATATGCCGAGAACTATAAAACCTTAATCAAAGAAATCAAAGAAGATGTAAAAAAATGGAAAGATATTCCATGTTCCTGGATTGGAAAAATCAATATTGTGAAAATGGCCATCCTACCCAAAGCAATCTACAGATTCAATGCAATCCCTATCAAATTACCCATGACATTTTTCACAGAACTAGAACAAACAATCCAAACATTTATATGGAACAACAAAAGACCCAGAATCGCCAAAGCAATCCTGAGAAACAAAAACCAAGCAGGAGGCATAACTCTCCCAGACTTCAAGAAATACTACAAAGCCACAGTCATCAAAACAGTGTGGTACTGGTATCAAAACAGACAGACAGACCAATGGAACAGAATAGAGAATCTGGAAATTAACCCTGACACCTATGGTCAATTAATCTTTGACAAGGGAGGCAAGAACATAAAATGGGAAAAGGAAAGTCTATTCAGCAAGCATTGCTGGGAAACCTGGACAGCTGTATGCAAAGCAATGAAACTAGAACACACCCTCACACCATGCACAAAAATAAACTCCAAATGGCTGAAAGACTTAAATATACGACAGGACACCATCAAACTCCTAGAAGAAAACATAGGCAAAACACTCTCTGACATCAACATCATGAATATTTTCTCAGGTCAGTCTCCCAAAGCAATAGAAACTAGAGCAAAAATAAACCCATGGGACCTCATCAAACTGAAAAGCTTTTGCACAGCAAAGGAAACCCAAAAGAAAACAAAAAGACAACTTACAGAATGGGAGAAAATAGTTTCAAATGATGCAACTGACAAGGGCTTAATCTCTAGAATATACAAGCAACTTATACAACTCAACAGCAAAAAAACCAATCAATCAATGGAAAAATGGGCAAAAGACCTGAATAGACATTTCTCCAAAGAAGATATACAGATGGCCAACAAACACATGAAAAAATGCTCAACATCGCTGATTATAAGAGAAATGCAAATCAAAACTACCATGAGATACCACCTCACACCAGTCAGAATGGCCATCATTAATAAATCCACAAATAACAAGTGCTGGAGGGGCTGTGGAGAAAAGGGAACCCTCCTGCACTGTTGGTGGGAATGTAAACTGGTACAGCCACTATGGAGAACAGTTTGGAGATACCTTAGAAATCTATACATAGAACTTCCATATGACCCTGCAATCCCACTCTTGGGCATCTATCCGGACAAAGCTCTACTTAAAAGAGACACATGCACCCGCATGTTCATTGCAGCACTATTCACAATAGCCAGGACATGGAAACAATCCAAATGTCCATCGACAGAGGATTGGATTCGGAAGATGTGGTATATATACACGATGGAATACTACTCAGCCATTAAAAAGGATGACATCATGCCATTTGCAGCAACATGGATGGAACTAGAGAATCTCATACTGAGTGAAATGAGCCAGAAAGACAAAGACAAATACCATATGACATCACTTATAACTGGAATCTAATATCCAGCACAAATGAACATCTCCTCAGAAAAGAAAATCAATCATGGACTTGGAGAAGAGACTTGTGGTTGCCTGATGGGAGGGGGAGGGAGTGGGAGGGATCGGGAGCTTGGGCTTATCAGTCACAACGTAGAATAGATTTACAAGGAGATCCCGCTGAATAGCATTGAGAACTATGTCTAGATACTCATGTTGCAACAGAAGAAATGGTGGGGGGAAAAACTGTAATTGTAATGTATACATGTAAGGATAACCTGACCCCCTTGCTGTACAGTGGGAAAATAAAATAAAATTTAATATAAAAAAAAAAAAAAAAAAAAAAAAAAAAAAAAAAAAAGAAAGTAAGGACTTTAATACACAGGCTTGTCTTCCTGTCTTAACTTTTGTTTTTCTCTAAATATCTGCTTCTTTCCTCTCTCAATGGACAATTTTTGCTTTTCTTCTAGCCAAAGGGAAAATAAATAATAATACACATACACACATACTCACACGATTGCCAGCCAACAACCTCTGAGCTTTATGTGTGGTAGAGAGAAATTGACTGCTCAGTTCCAGTTCCAATAGGCTATGTTCAGGTGGCCAGCTCTAAGCCAAGCATCCTGGCATAGAGGCCAAGTTTGGTCACATCCATATGATACTTTCATGGTAACACTTTGATTAGCAAATCATCTGGAGAGGTGAGGAATAGAATGAGTGGAAGGGCTCATTCTCCAGAGGTGTGTGAGCAGACAGAAATGTAAGTGTCCAGGATATACCTGCACCCTATAATTGCATTAGTTCTCCTCACTGTTAAGACTTGGCATAGATCCAGGATTTTTGAGATTAGGAAAAAGCTTTCATGGCAACTCCCCCTGCTGCTAAGATTCATACTGTTTTCTTTTTTTTTTTTTTAATGTATGCAATTTTATTTGTCAATTATTCCTCAAAAAAGTTGGGACAGTATATGCAAGCTCTATGATGAAAAATGTAAACTAAATCTTATTTGAAACATGTGGAAAATATACCCCTTCCTTAGTCTGAATTAACTTCACTCAGTGACTTTCTTCAAGATAGCTAGAGTCCTCCACAATAAGGGAAGAGTGAATTTTAATTTGGAGAAAGCAGGGATAGATTATTTTATTTTATTTTATTTTTATTTTTTCCCACTATACAGCATGGGGATCAAGTTACTCTTACATGTATACATTTTTTTCCCCACCCTTTGTTCTGTTGCAATATGAGTATCTAGACATAGTTCTCAATGCTACTCAGTAGGATCTCCTTGTTTTTTGTTTGTTTGTTTTGTCTTTTTTGCCATTTCTTGGGCCGCTCCTATGGTATATGGAGGTTCCCAGGCTAGGGGTCAAATCGGAGTTGTAGCTGCCAGCCTACGCCAGAGCCACAGCAATTCAGGATCCCAGCCGCGTCTGCAAACTACACCACAGCTCGCAGCAATGCCAGATCCTTAACCCACTGAGCAAGGCCAGGGATCGAACCTGCAACCTCATGGTTCCTAGTCAGATTCGTTAACCACTGAGCCATGACAGGAACTCCAGGGTCTCCTTGTAAATCTATTCTAAGTTGTATCTGATAACCCCAAGCTCCCGATCCCTCCCTCTCCCATCGGGCAGCCACAAGTCTATTCTCCAAGTCCATGATTTTCTTTTCTGCGGGAATGTTCATTTGTGCTGTATATTAGATTCCAATTATAAGTGATATCATATGGTATTTGTCTTTGTCTTTCTGACTCATTTCACTCAGTATGAGAGTCTCTAGTTCCATCCATGTTGCCGCAAATGGCATTAATTTTCATACTGTTTTCTTTCTGTGCAACAGCCGTACCCTCAGACATACCATTTGTCCTGAGAGTGAGGAGACTTTCAGGTCTGACTCTACAACTGAATTGCTAAGTGAAATTTCTGAGACTCTGTTTCCTCATATGTAAAATAAGGGCTTCCAGTGCTCTAAGGCCCCTTCCAGCTCTGGAATCCTATGATCTGAATACAATGATATATTCAGTAGAGTTGACACTCTCTGAGGGTGAAATCCATGTACTGACCTCCTGTGTATCATTCATGGTATCTACTCTACTAGAGAGTGGAGTTCACAATAAGCTCAGTAATTACGTGTTTATGGATGACAGTGCAGTATTTTGGTGTAAATATTGTGGAATATATATCTCAGGACATTGAGGAATCCCCACACACAAAAAAAATCTGCTTTTAAGAATTTCCCATTGCCCATGGTGCCAGAAGATGAAAAAGATATGCTTAGACTCTCAGCAAATTTTTGCAATGCATTTATTTCTGAGTTGAAAATAAGTTAAACACTTTAAAAATTTCTAAAGGAAATGGCTTCCTGAAAGTAATTGGACAAATTTTTTCACACAAAAGAAATAGATACAAAAAGAAAAATAGAAAACAAAACAAAAAACAAACAAGCAAACAAAAACACTGGCGAAACCTTGAAATCTTATCACACCTTGGTACCCAGGCTTTGGAAGCACTTCCTCCCTTTTGGCTGTGGTTCACACCTCAGTCACAGGACTGAAATACCTTGTGACCTCACTCCAAAGGCAGGCTGAGGACACAAGGATCTCAGCTGCTGCACAGTTGGCCTGAGGGCTAGGGTGGGAACCCTGGGCCCTTTCTATGCTCTGAGAGATGGAGGGAGAGTCACTCTGGGGCCATCACAGAGCCCAAGAATTGTCAGGAGTGGCGGTTGGTGAGAAAAGCAGCTGTTGAAAGTGGAAGCTGTTGAAAGTGGAAGAGATTAATCACAGTATATACAATTCACAAGATCTGTGCAGCACTGCCCCCCTTTGTCTAAACTACCCCTTGTGCTGATTCTAAGCTGGACAAAGGGCTAGGACTCAGGGCCCGAAATCATCCAAAGAGAGACCTCCAACATTCCAGCAGGATATATTTCTGCACTTGATACTCTTTTTACCACAAGATCATTTTACCATCTAATCTAATCTAATCCTTTCTTATTGCATTTATTCTATCATGGTCACACCTTCTGGGCAGAAATAAGTTGGAGAAATATTTGGCAGGGTAAATTCTCATAAGTGCATCACTGTTTTACACTTGACACAGTACTCCATATTCAGCTTAATGTCCTACCGTTCCCTAAAAATATACCTATATCGCTAGCACCCTCTGAGAGTTAATTCTTTCTATTATCCACTTTGCGAAATTGGGGACCAAGGCGGAAAGCCCTAGGCTGAGTGAAGAAAGTCTGTAGGTTAGAAGGACTCGTTCTGTTGGTCAAAAGCAGAGAGCCCTTCTTCTACAAATGAGTCCTCTGGATTGAAATATGGCATGTAGTTGAAGGAAAGATTACACAGGGCTAACACCAGTTCAAGACTCTTATACTCATACATCCACAAGGGAATACTAAAAAACGGGTTACCTCCACTTCCCTCCTCCTCACTTCCTACAAACCGAGGCTGACTTGAGTCTCAGAAAAACACACTGACATTAGAGTTCCCTTGGAGCACAGCACATTAAGGATCTGGCATTTTCACTGTGGTGGCTCTGGTTGCTGCTGTGGTGCAGGTTCAATCCCTGGCCCAGAAACTTTCACATGCCAGAGGTGTGGCAAATAAACAAACAAACAAAAAACACTGACATTGATATATATATGACTGACCCAGATGAACAAGTACCATGAAAGGCAAGGCTAGGTCTGTGGCCCATTCAATGATGTGACAGGTAAGTCTGTGGATATTTTTTAAATCTCCCAGTTCTACAGAACTAGGATACTTAATTGATTGCATTGATGTCTCCAGTTTTTCACCATGACCATTGTGTGTAAGATGTTATAACCTATTCCTTCTCTCTGAGCTTAGCCATGTGACTTGCTTTGGTCAATGGGAGTTAGCAAGCAGAGCCTTGCAAACACTTGTAAACTTGGATTTACTTCCTTGACTAAACTGTTGGAGGAATGTGAGAGACACATGGGTGAGGCTAAGTTTTCCCATCCAAGTCCATCCTAATGTGATCTGAAGCTGGTAACAACTCCATGAATCTGAAGAAACTTGGCTTAAGCTGGCTCAGGTCAGCAGAACCGCCCAGCCAATCCATAGACTTGCAATACATGGTTAATCTTTATGGATTCAAGCAACTGGGTTTTGTCACACAATAGCTGACTGATAATGATGAGATGAAATTGAAGAGGAATGTTGGGAGAGTAAGCACAAAGGCTAGCAAGACAGCTTGCCTTAGAGTCTCTGTAACAGAAGGAAATATGACACTGTGGTACAAGAGAAAACATTTTCTCCTTTTGCTTCCTTTCTGCTCATCCACCCTCACCCAATCCTATACAGCATATTTCCTGAAACAAATCTTTATATGATTTAATTTGTGCATATTTGAAGGTACTCATGGCCAGAGGTACGGTGAGTGTTCAGGTATGTACACTTGCAATCAAGCTGTGGTCTCACCCTATAAGGATCTAAAATTGGATTAGAGAATTTAGCCTGGCCTGTCAGATCCCTTTGATGTTATTTTGGGGGCTTATGAGCCTCATGCCCTGTTTTAGATAAAGTAACAGGTATTTGGCACTTTTCCTAACGGTTCACAGGGACCGAGTCCAGGACAGTCAGTGGCAGGCTTTTGTAAAAAGACATCAAATAGATTGGAGGGTAGGGTAGTTGAGGGAAAGAGGAAGAACAGGGGAAAGACAACAAAGAAAAGTTTATGTTTCTTCTATCCAGAGAATCAAATGCTTTTCTAGCAGTCTCTAAGTGGAATGTATCTGTTGATTTGCCAGGAAAACTCTTCATAGATTAAAGCCTTAGCTGGATGATGATGCAGGGTGTTTCTCAATCTTCCTTCTGACACATGGCATGCCCACCCCCTTCATTTAACATCGTGGAGCTACTTGTGAGAGATACTTCCTTCTTGGACTGATATACCCCTTACTGCATCCAGAACCATTGTAGTAGATAACAAAAAAAATGGCCAAAATTCTTTGCAATTGATTCCCATCAAATAGTAGAGTCCATTCTCCATGCCTTTAAATCAGGATTGGCCAGGTGACTTGTTTTCACCAATGATACCTTAGCAAAAGTGACACAATCTTGGTAAAAATTTGCATATTGGAGCTTGTTCTCTTGCTCTCTTAGAATCCAGAGTTGGCACTATAAACAAGCCTGGGTTATCCTACTGGAAGGTAAGAGACAAGAGCACAATCTCCATCATTGCTCCAGTCAACAACAATCAGACAAACCCCAGAAGCAGACTTATTTAGCTGACCAACAGCAGGCTAAGAACCCAGAGTAAATCCAGCTAATACCAGCAGAGGAACACCTAGCTGAGCTTAACTTAAATTGCTTAACCACAACTCAGTTAAATAAGTAGTTATTGTTTTGTTCTACTAAGTTCGCAAGTGAAGAGTTGACTGATGCAACCAGCTTACAGAGAGAAAAGTTTTCCCAAGGCAAGAGATTTTTACAATTGAACAAAAAAGAAGATAGTCATTTTGAACTTCGGGCTGATGTTTATAGAATTCTCAGTATTATTTCTTTAAGTAGCCTCCAGATGGCATTTATAAAAAAAAATAAGAAATAGAGAGTATTTATAAACACCTTTGGGAAGGTTTTCATCTTGATAATTATTTCTCACATAGATTATATATACCCGAAGTATGTATGATCAGATTACATGTTCAATAAAAGCTATTGGTCTGTAAGCTAACAATGAGGCATTTCTTTGGCCCTGAGAACAACCATCACAGAATGATCACTATGTTCCAGGCACTTCACATAAATTTCATGTAATCACCATAATCCTATTTACATATGAACAAATTGAGGATAAGGAAGGTTATATAACAGTTCTGAAATGTTTGGATCCAAGATCAGAGGACTTTCCACCACACCACATTGCTTTTCCATGTCCTAAACCAAAGAAAGTGACAAACAAAAAAAGATTCACTGTGATTAACTGAGCTTAATTGCATTGAATGGAAAAAAATTTATCCTGGAAATTCATTTGGGTTGCCTAGAAAATGAACCAACTAAGATACAAGACCCTTACCATACAGTGAAAGCAAACAATAAACAAATTACTAATATCAGGATTGGAAGAGATGACATCTTACAGATGTTATAGATATTAAAAGGACAATAAGAATATTATGAACAAACATATATCAATGATTTTACAACTTAAAAAAGTACAAGTATCTTTAAAATATACCTTATCAAAAATGACCAAAAGAGAAACAAAAATTTTGAATAGTTCTTTGCCTATTAAAGAAAGTGAATTCACAAGAAAACTTCCACCAAAAAAAAAATCTTAGACCCAGATGCTTTTGCTGGTGAATTTTATTAAAAATTTAAGAAAGAAATAATATCAGTATTTTATTATCAGTGTTATCTTTTCAGAAAATAGAGGAAGGGAAACACTCTCTAATTTGTTTTAGGAGAGTAGTGTGACTGATGTCAAAACTATCAAAAGTATCAGAGAATGTGATAGAAAGGAAAATTACTGACCACTATACCCCTACCTGAACATAGATACAAAAATCATTGAAAATGGCAGATTTAATATAAAATTAGTAAGTTAAATTGAGCAATATACAAAAATAACGTGATGTTTATCCTAAGAATGCAAGTTTGGTTTAATATTCAAAATTCACTGCACTAGCAAAACAAATAAAAACCCATACCTGATTATCTCCATAGATTAAAAAGTAAAATTATTTGGAAAAGTTTATTTTTCATTTGTGGTTGAAAAAAACAACTCTCAGAAAACTAGGAAAGAGGGAATTTCTTCAACCTGATATATAACACTCCTCACCTAGTATTCCCAAAAAATTAAAAAAAAAAAAGAAAAGAAAAAAAAACCCACTTCTACTACTAATACCATATCAATTATGAAATATTATATAGCTTCTACCTATGATTGGAAACAAGGCAATAACATCTGCTGTAGCCATTTTCACTCAATATTATACTGAAGCTCCAATCTAGTATAATGAGCAAGATAAGGAATTTAAAAACACAGGTGGAAAAGAAAGAAGTAAAATCATTTTTATTTGTGTGTGTGCTCAGAAAGGACTGAGAAGGCCCTAAGTTCTCATCTCTGACTGACCTTGAGCTGTAAGCCTGCAGAAAGTGAAGAAGGCTGAGCTAGACAGAGGTGCAATCTGCCTGGCTGTGCATTGAAGACATGTTCCAATACGCATGCAGAAGAACACCTTGGCAAACAGTAGGAGGCTCACTGGTTCAAGGCATCTAAATAAATCTCTGTCTAATCATTAGCTGACCACTAAGATAACTAAACATAGATTTTTGTAACTCCACATGACAAGAATATAGGTTTAATACAATTAAGTCACAAAACACAACAAACAAAAAATGACAAACAGCAAAAACAAACCTTCAGCAGAAGGAAGGGATCTGATTTCCCAAGTTTTATATCATAATATCTATAACATCCAGTTTTCAACAATAATAAGAACAACAAAAAAACCTGAGGCATGCAAAGAAAAAAAGAGATGATGGCCCATACACAAGAAAAGTCAATGAAAACTGTCACTGAAGAAGTACAAATATTGGAATTACTAGACAAAGACTTTAATTCAGTTGTGTGAAATATATTCAATGAACTAAACATTTTTTAGGAAATTAAAATTGACAGAGAATATTAATAACAAGATGGAAATTATTTAAAAATTTAGAGCCAAATATAAATTCTGAGTTTGCAAAGTACAACTAAAAGAAAAAAAAAAAAAACTAGAAGATTTCAACAATACATTTGAGTAGTCCGAATGCAGAATCAGAAACTTGAAAATAGGTCACTTGAAATTATTTGGCCTAGAGAACAGAAAGAAAAAAGAAGGAAGAAAAAGGAGCAGAGACTCATAGATCTGTGAGACATCAGTAGTAATATGAACTCAGAAGGAGAAGATAGACATAAAAGGGCAGTTTTTAAAAAAATAAAATAAAATAAAATAAAACAATGGCCCAAACTCTCCAAATTTTTTTAAAATTTATTTTTATTGTGATTTCCCCCAACATACTTTTTTTCCCACTGTACAGCATGGGGACCCAGTTACACATACATGTATACTCTCCAAATTTGATTAAGGTACACATCTAAGAAAGGTGATGAACTTAAAACAGGATAAACAGAAAGAAATACACACCAAGACACATAATTAAATGGTTGAAAGCCACAACCAAAGAGAGAATATAGAAAACAGGAAGAGAGAAATGACTCATCATACCTAAGTTATATTCTATATAATTACCTACTTGTTTCTCTTTAAAAACAGTGGAGGCCAAACATCAATGGGATGACATATTCAGAGTATTGAAAGAAAAAACTTTCAACCACAAATTCAATATTCAGCAAAACCATCCTTCAAAAATGTCTGAGAAATTGATGTAAGATAAGTAAAATCTGAGAGAATCCTTTGCTATGAGATCTATCCTACAAGAAGTGTTAAAGTGAGTTCTTCAGGATAAAATGAAAGGTCACTAGAGAAACTCAGATTCACATGAAGAAACAAAGAGCACAAGTAAATTTAATTACATAGATAAATATAAAAGATAGTGTAAATGGATTTTTGTAACTCTTTTGTTCTAATAAAACTACATAAAACAATAGTGGTAAACTGCTGATGTTTACACAATGTATAAATACATAATTTTAATGACAATAATAGCACAAAAGAATGAAGCTATATAGCAAGAAATTTCTGTATACCATTGAAATTAAGTTGGTATTAATCTGAAATTAATTGATTAATTAATTTAAGATATTAATTGGAATCCTAGGAGTAATCACTAAGAATAAACTAAAAATACTACAGATGTGATAAATTCATTTGAGTAATAAAAAGTAAAAATAATAAAAAAGGAATAAACTAAAAATATATATAAAATGAATAACAAGGAAATTAAATTGGTATACTAGAAAATACCTATGGAAGCAATAATGGAAGAACAGAGGGGAAAAGAAGGCAAAAGACATATAAAACTAACAGCAAAATGGCAGACATAAACTCTACTTTATCAGTAATTAAATTAAATACACATGAATTAAACACTCCATTAAAAGGCAGAGGTAAGCAGAATGGATTTAAAAATATGATTAAAATATATGCTATTTACAAGAGACACACTTTATATTCAAAGACAAAAATAGGTTGATAGTAAGAGAATGGAAAGGTACATACCATGCAAACAATATCTAAAAGAAAGCTTGAGTGGCTATAGTAATATTAGATAAAACAGATTTTAAGGTGAAAACTGTTCTAGAAACAAATGAGATGTTATCATGAGAAAAGGGACAATCTACTAAGATACAATAATTATTCCTGTCTATGCACCTAACGACAAAGCCACAAAAAGCAGAAGACAATAAAATTGAAAGGAGAAATAGACGATTCGTTGATAATAATTGACCATTTCACTATTCCACTTGGTTTAATAGATAGAGAAATTGATAATCAGAAGATCTACAGGGAAATGGAAGACTCGAACAACAGCATAAGCCAATAGGAACTAACAGATATCTTTTACAACGGTAAAAGAATATGCATTCTTTTTAAGGGCATATGAAAGATTTTCCAGGATATAGTTTTGGGAGGCTATAAAATATCTTCATTAATTTAACAAAATCAAAACCATACAAAATATTTTCTCCAACCACAGTGGAATGAAATTAGAAATCAGTAACCAAAGGAAATTCGAAAAATTTACAAATATGTGGAAATTAAACAACATACTCTAAGTAAACAGTGGACAAAACAAGGAATCATGAGAGAAATAAGAATATACTTTGAGATGAATGAAAAACAATCACAATCTACCAATGCTTAAAGGATGCAGAGTAACATTGTTCAGAGGGAAATTTATAGCTATATTTCAAAAATCTAAAATCAATAACCTAGTCTTCTACCACACAGAACTAGAAAAGGCAGAGAAAACTAAATCCGAAACAAGAAGTAAGTGATAAATATTTGAATGAAAATAAATGAAACAGAGGATAGAAAATATGAAAGGAATTAATAAAATCAAAAGTTAGTTTTTTGTAAAGATCAGTAGAATTGACAAACCAGTAGCTAGACTTATCAAGAAAAAAATGTAGAAGCAAAGCTGAGTAGTTATGTTGTGAGCCTCATGAGTCACCACACTGTACAGTAGAAAATTGACAGAATACTGTAAACAAGCTAATAAAATAAAATATTCCCAAATCCAAAAAAAAGAAAAAAAGAAAGAAAGAAAAATGGAGTTCTAGTTGTGGCTCAGTGGTAACAAACCTCACTAGTATCCATGAAGATGTGGGTTCTATACCTGGCCTCATTCGGTGGGTTAAGGATCTGGCATTGCAGTAAGCAGTGGTGTATGTCGCAGATGTGGCTCAGGTCCTGTGTTGCTGTTGTGGCATAAGCTGGCAGCTGCAGCTCTGATTCAAACCCTAGCCTGGGAACTTCCATATGCTGCAGATGTGATACTTTAAAAAAAAAAAAAAAAAAAAAAAAGAAAAGAAAAAAGAAGTCTCATATTACTAAAATCGGGAATGAAAAGAGTGACATTATTATCAATCTTGCAGTAATTAAAAAAAGGAGTACTACGAACAATCTTATTCCAAAACATAGACAACCAAGATGAAATGGGTAAATTCCTAAAAAATACACACACACACACACAAACTACCAAAAGTGACGCAAGAATGAATAGAAAATCTGAATAGACTTATAACAAATAATGCGGTAGAATTAATTTAAAAAAACTTCCTAGGAGTTCCCATTCTCAGTGGTTAACAAATCCGACTAGGAACCATGAGGTTGAGGGTTTCATCCCTGACCTTGCTCAATGGGTTAAAGATTCCGCGTTGCTGGGAGCTGTGGTGTACGTCACAGACACAGCTCAGATCCCGCGTTGCCGTGGCTTTGGCGAAGGCCAGCAGCTACAGTTCCGATTAGACCCCTAGCCTAGGAACCTCCATATGCCACAGCAGCAGCCCTAGAAAAGGCAAAGAGACAAAAATAAATAAATGAATAAATAAATAAATAAAAATTTAAAAAAGAAAACTTCCTACAAAGAAAGGCCCAGGACCAGATTGCTTCACCAGTGAATTTTATCAAATGTTTAAAGAATTAACACTCATTTTCACAAACTCTTTCGAAAAATAGAAGAGCATAGAAGAACCTTTCTCAACATAGTCTATGAGATCAGTGTTAACTTGATACCAAAACTAGGCAAAAACATTACAAAGAAAGAATCACACAGACTAGTATTTCTTATGAATACAGATACAAAGGTCCTCCACAAAATACTAACAAACTTAATATAGAAACAGGTAAAAGGATTATACACTATGATAAAACAGAATTTCTCCTCCAAATTCAAGCTTTGTTCAACATATGAAAATCAATAAATGTAACATGTAGAATAAAATAAAGGACAAAATTCTCATATCAAGTAAGTAAATGAGAAAAAATCATTTGACAAAGTCTAATATCTTTTCATAATATGGATGCTTAACAAACTAGGAATAAAAGGGAATTTAGTCAATTGATCAACAGCATATGCCAAAACATTATAATTATGTCACACTAATGATGAAATATGGAAGTTTTCCTTCTCAGATAATGAACAAGACAATGATGTCCACTCTTGCTATTTCTGTTAACTTTGCACTGGAAATTCTGGCCAGGAAAATCAATCAAGAAAAAGAAATAAAAGACGTTTAGACTAGAAAGGAAAAGGTCGTATTTGCAGATGACATAATACTGTACTTAGACAATTCTATGAAATACATGTGCATGCATGCACACACACATACGCAAATGACTGGGGTAATTAACAAATTCCAAAAGGTTCCATGGTATAAAAGCCAATATTCAGAAATTAGTTGCATTGCTATACACTAATGATAAATAATATGAAAATAAAATTAAAATGATTCCATTTATGATAGCGTTAGAACAATTAAGTTCCTATGAATATAATTAACAAAATAAGTGCAATATTGTATACAGAAAACTATAAAACATCACTGAAAGATTAAAGTAGATCTAAATTAATGAAAATATATTTGTGTTCCTGGATTGGAAAAAAAAAAACATACAATGTGAAAGTCGTGAGTTAAGGTTTTTGGGGGACAAAATGAGGACTATAGCCTGGGAGGCAGCTTTTCAGATAGCTCTGAGAAACTGCTCCAAAGAGGTGTGGGTAAGGTCTGTGTATACTGATTTTCGTGCAGGGGGAGGTGCATGCAATCAAGCACACATTTTGGAGAAGATTTGCTACTATTTCATGAAGACTGCTGCTAGTCACAAGGAACAGACATCACCATGAAGGATTTTAGTGTTTTCTAGCTATGAGGAGATACAAGAATTAGGATCATAAAATCTTCTCCTGAAAATATTTAACTATCTTAAGATCTGTTCTGCCAGTTTTCCCAGAGCACAAAGTGCCTCATGCCTAACCTCCATCCTGAACACTTTCAGGGGGTTTTGAGGGTCAGCAGCTTTGTGCTTTAATCCTTGTACAGATAGATGGCAAGTGCCAATCTCCAGATGACAGAATACTTTTAAGAGGGCAATGTTCCCCAAGTTGATCTATAGATACAGTGCAATCCCTGTCAAGCTCCCAGATCCCTTCTCGTTGAAAACAAGCAAATCCAAAAACTCATATGGAAATACAAGAGACCCAGAATAGTCAAAATAATCTTGAAAAAGAACAAAATTGGAAGACTCATATTTCCCAGTTTAAAAAATCACTACATATCCATATCTACAGTAATCAAGACTGTGTGACTATTGCATAAGGGTCAACATATAAACCATGAAACAAATTTGAGAATCCAGAACTAAAGCCATAAATCTATGGCCAATTGGTTTTCAACAAGTTTGCCAAAACAATTCAATGAGGGAAAAATAATCTTTTTAATAAATAATGTTGGGACAACTGGATATTCACATACAAAAAATAATAAAACTGGACCTCTGCCTCATAAAATATCCAAGAATTAACTCAAAATAAATAAAAAACTAAACAAAAAAGCTAAAAATTTTTTAAAATTCTTAAATTATAGGAGTAAATCTTCATTACCTTGGATTAGGCAATAATTACTTAGCTATGATACTGAAAGTACAAGCAACAGAAGAAAAATAAATGCATAAACTGGACTTCAAAAGATACTACCAAGAAAATGAAAATACCATCCACAGATTGTGAGAAATTTTTGTAAATCACATATTTGATAAGAGTCTAGTATTCAAAATGTGTAGAGAACTCTTACAGTAGCTCAACAATAAAGAGGTAAATAAGTAAATAACCTAATTAAAATGGGTAAAGTATTTGAAATAGACACATTTCCAAAGAAGATACATAAATGGCCAATGGCCATATAAGGATGCTTAATGTTGCTAGTCATTAGGGAAATATAAATCTAAACCATAATGAAATTCTATTTCACATCCACTAAGTGGGCTATAACCAAAATACTAGAGCCCTCTGTGTTGCTAGAGGAATGTAAAATGGTACAGCTGCTTTGGAAAACAGTTTGGCATTTCCTCAAAAAGTTAAACATAGTGTTACCATATGGCCCAGCAATTCCACTCCTAGTTATATATCCAAGAGAACTGAAAAAATAGACTCACACAAAAACTTGTACATAAATATTCATTGCAGTCCACCTCAAAATAGCCAAAAAGTGGAAACAACCCAAATGTTCATCAACTGATGAATGAATAAACAAAATATGGTGTATCCATGCACTGGAATCTTATTCAGCCATAAAATGAATGAAGTGTTTATACATGTAACAACACGGATGAATCTTGAAAAAATTATACTAAGTGAAAGAAGCCAGACACAAAAGGGCACATATTGTATTACTCCATTTATATAAAACGTTCAGCAAAGGCAAATGCACAGTGACAGAAAGTAAATTAGTAGTTGTCAGGGACTGAGGGAGAAAGGAATGAGGACTGACTGATAATAGGTATGAGGGCTATTTTGGGGGTGATGAAAATATTCCAAATTAGATAGTGGTGATCATCATACAACTTTGCAAATATACTAAAAACTACCGAATAACTCATTTGAAAGGGTCAATGTTATGGTTTATAAATTATATCTCAGTAAAAAAAAAAAAGTTAAACATACATCTTCTCTATGCCCAGCAATTCCACTCTTATGTGCTCATCCAAGAGAAAATAAAGCATGTGTCTGCAAAAAGACTTGTATGAGGGTGTTCATGTCAGCTTTGTTCATGTCATCCAAAGACTAGATTTAGTCCAAATGTCCACAACCAGAAGAATGAATAAACAAACTGCAATAAACAAACTGTAGGATATTTATACAGTGGTATGCTATGAAGTAATAAAAGATAATAACTATAGCAATAAGAATAAATTTTAAAGCCATTAAATTGAATGAGAAAGGATAGGCTGAAAACGGTAAATACTACATAATTAATAATATATTTTCTTTTTTTTCTTTCTTCTTCTTTTATTTTTTTTTTGGTTGCCTCAGCATCATATGGAAATTCCTGGGCCAGGAATCAGAAACAACCCCGGATCCTTAACCTGTTGAACCTCAGAAGAACTCCCATTAATAAAATTTCTGATGTTTAGTAACAGTCAAAATTAACATACATGGTGATACAAATGAGAAGTGTTTAAGGTTCTTCTTAGAGGGGAGTGAGGAAAGTGTTGAAGGTGATTAAAATTTTCTGAATATTAATTGGAATGGTAGCTGTATGGATGTATACATTTACCAACACTCATCACATTTTATAGTGAAGTGATATATACTTCATGTATATAAATTTTACATGATTTTAAAAGTTAAAAATTTCTAAAGACTGCAACAAAACATGAAAGCAATAAGAAAGTTAGAATTCTCTTTAAACAGCTTTATAAATATCTAATTGACATAATAAACTAGAGATATTTAAAGTACATAAGTTGATGTTTTCAAGTGGACAGTAACACACAAGCAAGATATCAAGGGAGATTTTAGGGAAAGAAAAGATCTTAGAGGAAATGAGAAGTTTAAATGGATTAATCACAGGAGACTTGCAACTATGAAATTACAGAGGCTTAGGTGCCCAAAGATTATAGCTGAACCTGTTCTAGAACGAAAGAGGAAGAAGTGGTAATTAATTGATCATTTTGTTTTAACTCTATCAGCTTACTCAAGCTTTAGGAGATCCCAGGCCTCACTCTTTCATCTCTTCTGTTTTCTCTTTTATCACACAGATAACCATACATCCCTTGTCCTCCATCTTCAGGGATTCCAGTTGGTGGCAATGGGGGCAGAGTTGGAGATAGGATGGGACAGGGATAACTCCTCCCCAAAATGATGGGATCTTTCAGCCAATCTCAGAAAATCACAGCTCTTTCATAAGAAGAGGGTCAATGAGGCCTTCAATCTATGTTTCTTTCTGGACTTTCTCCTCACATCTCCATCACCGTCCAACCATGAATCCAATATGTTTATTATATTCTATGATAAATGGTATATGATTACTCACGGCTTGAAAATAGTCCAGCAGCCCATGTGCCTGGATTTTAAGGCATGCCCCCGAGGGCTGGTTTTTAGCCTGGACACTGTGGTGCTGGCAAGAGGAACAGAGACCCAGGGTTCAGTCTCACCCTGAGTCCATGGATGAGCCCACATGACCTTCACCCAATAGGGGATGTTCTTCCCATAGCAACTCTGGCTTCCCGAGTTTTAATCAGCCAGATCCCTTAAAACTATACTTCTCACATCTTCAGTTTGAGTCACCTTTTCTGGACAAAAACTCTTGCTTTATATTTAGCAAAAGTCACTGCAAAATTAAAACCAATAAGAAATATAAAACAAAGAGGGGTGTGTTTCTGCTCTTGGGCTTAGAATTCTACTCTCCCATCATCTCCACCCATTACTTTAGCCCCCAAACCAAAACGTTTGCTCCAATTCCACCCAAATAGGCGGCAAAGAGGACCCTTCCCTCTGAAGACTGCCTGGCTTTTGCTGAGGGATCACTCCTAGCCCTGGGGAATATCCCCCTGCTCCAAAAGGAGCCATTATAAAATTAACTGGCGATAAAACCAACCACAGGGGGATTGGGGGGCATTTGTCTTTTTCAAACGCCTTGTTGTTTTTGTCCATCTGGTTGCATTTAGTACAGAGGTATAATTTCCAGTGCTGCTCTTTTCTGGTAGACCATACAATTAAGGTATTTGAAAAACAAACAGCTCTTAACCACTTTAGGGTGAAGAGCTAGTTTAGCAATCTGTGACCCATTTTCCCTGGGCAAACACAGTACTATATCCAAGATGGTCAAAAAGCAAGAACCAAAAGTCAGGAATTACTATTTAATATAATAATTTAACATTTTCTGGCATTCCTCAGAGAAAAGAAAATGGGATATGAATAGGACAGAGAGAAAAGGCTGCTGAAGAATTTATACTTGTTGTGGCTCTTCTCATGAATCCTTAATATTTTCTTTAGGTCTTTCACAAAATATATATATTTGGAATACACAGAAGGGAAGGACTCAGTGATGGTGGACCTATACTGGCTGACATTGTGGTGGTATCAGGGAAAGAAGAATGACTTGGTCATATTCAAGAGCAGTGTGTCTGTCAATTTCTGAAAGCTGCTAGGTATCTACACTGCATTAAGTGTGCAAAATAATTGATACTATAGTCGCCCATGTGTTCTTATGCTTATACTTGTGTCATGAGATTAATTTTAGTTTTAATAATGCATTCTTTCAAATTCACTCTTCCATCTTACATGGGAAGTTCTGCACATATTTTTTCCATGATGCTCTGGTACAATCCATTTTTGAATCTTTTCAAATCTTTCTCTAGAGTATGAAATGACTGTGTGTGTGTGCATACAGGCACACACATGCACATGCACACACCCACACACACATACACACTCACAAACACACACTGTTTTTTCTCTAAAGTGCAACTCATGGCTCAGTCATTAATGTTATTCACCAACTTTGATTCTGAATGACTTTTTTCTCCAAAAAATCAAATCTCACCCAAAAGGGACAAAGACATTCTACCAGTAAAGAAATTCAAAGGAATGTTCTTCAGATTTTGAGGGCCTTTTGCTAAGTAAGAGTCCTTGTTTTTGCTGTGTTCCCTGGAGACAGTGCTCCAAGAATTCTAAATCAGAACTTAGAAATGGAAGAAGTCATAACTCTCTTGAAATGCCACCTTTACCCTGGCAGGGCTCAGTTCCTCAAGGGCCTGCCTCATGTTCCCTCAATCCTGTCCTGACTTGCCCTGAGAAGAATCCTGATTCTTCTTCACTGAGAGATATGGGGAGTTCTCTCTAGGCAATAACACATCACCTACACTATGAAGGCATATGGGCAGACTGGAGATTGGCACTCAACTTCTGAATGCCAAGGAAGGTGTGTGCAGGGTGCACTTGTTTGTGTGGTTCCTAGTCCTGGTTTGGGCCTTCAGAGGTGGGACTATGTCATATTGGGTTTGTTGTTTTCTTATTCTCCCCTGTGTGGATTGCTTTTGGGGAATTAAGTGTGGGGTGATGGATGAGATAATCCATTAGAGTGGCAATGTGTTGAAATAACAGTATTATGAGTTTAAATATATCATATGTTTTCTCTAATCCCTGATCTGCTCTCCCCATCCCCTCTATCTATGCATTCATTAATTTTCCATATAATACATATATATTAAGCCAGAATTTACTGGGAATTGGACTCTGGGTGATAAATGCCAAGGTGATTATGGACCCTCCTTGCCTTCAAGGGGGCTCATATTCTAGTCTCTCTTATTGTTTTTCACTGTCATTCCCTGTTCCTGGTTGTAGCTCATCACCATGAAGTATTAAATATGGCAGATATGAACATTCCCCTAGAAAAGAAATTTGTGAAAACTTAATAATTTGGCTTGAAAAAAAAAATAAAGTCTGTTATCTTGAAGAAGAAATCAAAGTAGAATAAAAAACAGCAAGAGGGTAAAAAAATACTTTTTGTTAAACATCAAAAATCCTTATGGAGGCAGAATCACCTTTCTCCCCAAGAGAGCTCCAGGATCTGAAGCACCTTGCATCCCCTTCCATTTCCACTGGATATGGTTCCAGGAGCTATACTGGGTGAGTGGCCTAAGGAGCCCCAGCGAGTTTTCCATTTGACAGTTTCCCAGATTTTGTTCATATTCTTTTCCACTCACTAGCATTATTTTCCCCCTCTCTGCCCACCCAGACTACAGAGACAGTTCCAGGGCCCCCTCCCCACTCCCCACTCTTCCAGCCACCTGTGCAGCTGAGTTCTTCACACCCCCTCAGCCAGCTGCTGAGTGAAGTCACAAGGTATTTTGGTCCCGATGACAGAGGTGCGAATGGCAGCTTCCACCCAACTCAGATGAGATCATGCATGTGAACGCTCTCAGCAAATTATAAAATCTTGACTAGACGAATGAAGAGGTGATTACTTTACAGCTCAGAAGCTCAGTGCTTCATTTACACAGCAGGTGTTCCAGAGGGAAATGATCATTTGTTCTTCCCCTGGGTAGGTCCATTTCCTTCCTTTACTGATGACATTTTCATCTCCTAGATCCACCTCTATTGAGGTGAGTCCAAGTGCTCAGGATACAAAGAAAGTCACAGCTAATTATTGATTACTCCCTGTTGCAAAATGTAAAGAGTTTGCCCCTTGCTCCCATAGGGCATTCAGTGTTACTAAAGATGAAAGCAGTAGGCCTTCCAATGAGTCTTCTCTGACAAGTGAGTTCTTATGCTTTTGGAATGTCTACAGGTCACTCCATATGCTGTGTCTATAATGACTAAGTGAAGGAAACGCTTAACACATAAAACTGGCTAACTCAGGAAGAACTTGAAAGTGAGAAGGGCCTGTTATTTGGTTTTCCTAATTCCCCAGAGGGCCACTTGTCCTGGCCTGCATTGACATAGGCTCCAAATACCAGCTACTTGTCTCCATCTTTTCCTGTGCTAATTATTCCTCCACTTTATGAAGTAAATTAGGCAAATCGGATCATTCCCTCCCCTGTCTAAAATCTTTCCCACTGCCTAAACCTAACTCCCAACCACTTATTTGATGCACTGACCCACTCTCTACCCCAGCCATTTCTCTCCTGTCCCCATACCAACCATCCCAGTTCTCACCTTCCATCCTCTTTTATAGGATGATATGCTCATTCTCCTTATACAGATCTCTTGTGTTCCTCCAACACACAGTCTCTGGGCCTTTGTAACCTATCATTTCTGCTGTATGCTGTGAAGTTCTTCCTTGTTTCTTCCCGTAAAACTCTTATCTATTCTTCAAAATCCAGTTGAGACATCGCCTCTTCCATAGCCTCTTTCTTCACAACATCTGACCGACCTTCCCTTTTCTCTGTTGTCTCTTCTCCATGTGATGACTCTGTCAGTGGATTTTATATACTTAATTAAAACATAAGAGCTCTACAGATGAGTCATGAACTCTGGAGTCAGACTACGTGGATTTTAATCCTGCCTCTACTGTGTGATTTTGAGAGTTACCCAATTCTCTGTTCCTTATTTCATTCATCTGTAAAATGGGGATTAAAAAATCATACTCACCCCAGGAGTTATTGTGAGAATTAAATGGGTAAAAGCTCAGAACACTGTCTGGCATAGAGTATGTGCTCAATAAATATATGCAGTCACTCTTACTGTAAATTCACTTCTCTGCCCATCTGCCTCACATAAGCCCTAGCTCTCCTCTAGGATAAGATCTGGGATACTGAATTTGCCCAAAATGCATTTCTGCTCAGAGCCTTGGAATAGGTAATTTCTATTTTTTTTTCCCAGTTTATCTCTACACGTTTTAGCCTATAGCTTTGATTCCGGCTGCATAATTTCAGAACTTCAAACTCTATCTTGTCAGTGTCTGAGCCCTGTGCAGCCATTTTTTATTCAAAATTTTTCATTTCAAACCAATGATCCACCTAAACGGACTTGTCTTCACTCTCTGGCCCTGGGTTCTTTCCCCATTTCCCCCTCTGAATTCATTTTTTTCCTTACTGCTTTTTCTATCTTCAGTCCTCCTGCCTAGGGATTCAGTATTTAATTCTTATGGCTATGTGAACATTTGAATTTGGGAAGCTGGGAGTGGGAAAAGGGGCAGATTTTTCATGAAGTGAATGGGAAAGCAGAGCTCACACGGAGAGGAATGGTGGCCATCCTCATCCTGCTCCACATGCTTTCAGCCTGTGGCAGACATATCACCCACATCAGAATCCTCTGGGACACTTTTTAAAATGCTTCCAGGACACACACTCCAGCCCTTGAGAACCAGAACCAGCCCAGTGGTGAAGCCCAGGATTTTTCAGGTTAAACAAAACCCCCACAACCCCCCCCCACCCCCTGCCAAGGAATTCTGTGCACACTCACATTGCAGGGCTACTAGCTTAGAGTCATGAATTTAGATTCTGCTCCTGGTGTGAACTTGAACTGGCCGCAGTGAACGGACAGCCTCTATTCTGAGCCTCTGTTCACACCTCCTCTCTTCCTAAATTCCCCACTTCCACTCCACATGTTGAATCCAATCCAGGAAAAACTGAGGATGGAAGCATCTTCCTACAGAGACAGAGTCGCAAATTACATCGCATCCACTACATTTGGTTAAACCCACTCACCTCATGTCTGCACCTCCACCAAGAGGTGTGACTATGATTCAGAAAACCACATGCATAAATCTCTTCAACTGCCCCCACTTTATAGTCTTAGGTATGATCTCAGGTGATCTCTTCTTATAGGTTAATTTATTTTTAATTAACAAAGGTAACATGTGGAAATACTTTCCTTATAAGGAATTAAGGCCCAGCAGATAAACCTAAAGTTCTCCATGATCTTTCTCCTTCCAGAACTCTCTCCAGAAGTAATTGCTGTTACTATTTAGTGTGAATCCTTCCAGACACATTTCTGCATACCTAAATGTATGAAAAATGTATACAGACAACACAGGGGAGTTGGGGCTCATTTTGTATTTAAAAAAAATTGTAGCATATCATATGTATTGCTCTACAGTCTTTTTTTAAATTTTATTTGTCTGAAGTTTTGCCATATCCTCACAAAGCTCTACTTCATTAAAAAGAAAAGGCTACATCGCACTCTATTATATTACTTGTCTAGCACTGACCTTCATAATGGATTTTAGGTTTTTCTTATAAAAGGGGACTGCAGTAAACACACTGGCTGGTGACTCATGTGTATTCAGATGAGTTTATTTCTAGAAAGATACTGAGACATGAAATAGGGAGTAAAAGGCTACCCATATTTTAAATTTTCATAGATATTGCTAAATATCTTTCCAAAAGTCTACCAATTTTTAATATTTCCTCTCCTGTTAAGAAGGTACCTGACCCCCACACCTTGTCAGGGGTTTCTTGCTGGTCCATTTTTCCTACATTCTGGACTAGCAGAGACCATTAGCTATAATTCTTTTTCCATGTGGCTATCTAAGTGTCTATAACAGTGTATCTGGACAAGTTGGGTGCAGTGGTGCTGCTCAGTAGTAAGGCACTCACCCAATCCATTTCAGAAGGCCATCCCGAGACAAAGACCTCATACCCATGCTTTAACAGAGTAGGTCCAGATCACATTAACTTCCATGAATGAGCCTGTCAAGCCATCCTCTGCACAAGAAAACAGGCAACTCATTTCTGGTGGATTTATTGCCTGGGCAATGCCGGGTGTAATGAATTTTAGATATGAATGCAGGCTTTACCCCTTGCCTCCAGGGAGGTTGTGACTGAGTCAAGGACGTAAGGCTAATGATATGCATAAAGCAGGTAATAAGGCTAGTCTATGGATGATTAAGTGCCAATGAGTTATAACAACTACAAGTGCACAGGAGAAAGAAGAGAATGTTCCTTGAGGACATACAGACCTTGAAAGCTTTAAGGAGCAAAAGAGAAATGAGTAGGGCCTAAGTTGGTGTGAGGGCTTTTAGTGGAAAAATTAAATGGGCATTGAAGATGGGAAAACTACTAATGGCATGATCTGCCATAGGGTGTTTAGGAGGAGGGAAGTGCTGGCTGAAATACAGAGCTTGAGCAGGAAAGCAGGGAGAAGTAAGGTTTAGATGGATGGAGTGAGGTTAGATGGGGCAGGGTTATCTTAGATGTTAAGTAAATTTTAGAGCATTTGTTTATTACTTCAACAAGAATTGAAGTTGAAGTCAGTTTCTACTCACCAGTAGCCCTGGTCTCTTGTATCATGGTAGATAAAATACTGTCCAAAGGGTAGAAGTGGAAAGTCAGATGCATAAGAAAGGACTTAGTTAAACTGGTCTCCTGAATTATATAGTGAACATGGTTAGGAGCAGCCATGGGAAGAATTCCTGGTAGATACAAAAGCACTTCAGGGAATGAGAGAGTAAAGAAAGGAGATGTCTTTTAAGTGGGACCAATAAGAGATGACTTCAAAGGATACCAGTTTATAACCCAGATGTGGTGTGGGAAACGTTTTTGCTCTTGGTGTATTTCTGGTCTTAAGTGCCTTTTCTGGCTTGTCCGTTATGTTAGGGTCTCTCTCTGTCTCTCTTCCTCTCCCTCTCTGTCTCTCTGTCTCTCTTCTGCTATCTCTCCCTCCCTCCCTCCCCTTGCCTATAAACTCCTCTACATACCACCTTCCCCAACCATACAATGGTATGTTCTTGGTTGGAGGACTCTAACGATGAAAGGAAAAATGGATGGTAAGAGAAGCTCTCAATCTATGAAATATTCGGACTCCTGTGTTTCCCTCCATCTTTCCAATATTTATTAGATTCTTTTTTGGATGTCCTATCTTATCCTAAGTGTTCCCACTGTGGAGGTGGGATAAGGGAACAGCAAAGAACACAACACCATTGATAGTTTGAATTAAAGAGGAAGGATCTATTGCTGAAATAACTTGGACACCTAAGCGGCGTGCATTGATGGAAAAGGAAGAGAGGAGCTAAAAGTCATCCTCTTGATCCTCTTTCCTCTGAGCATATTTGCATGCACATCCATACCCTTCTCCAAGCACTCCTCCACCCATCCACCAAACAGCTACTTCTGTTCCTAGGGGACTTCATTCAGCATTGAACATTTATTGAGCAGCTGTTTAAACAACATACAATACATTGAGTTAGGTGCTGGGAAAAAGAGCAAGATGGATGAAACCCAGCTCCATCCTACACTGGAGCAGCTGGCTCAGTTATCTGCAGGGATGTTTGGTGATTATCAGTGTTTATTTCAATATCAATGCAGCTGGTATATCACTGACTTTTCTGTCTCTGTCTCTCTCCATCTGTGCCCCATTTCTCTCTGTCTTACCCTCTCACTTGAAAGGAGGTACACATAGAATGACTTTCGCTGGTATCATGAGATATGAAATGCATACATAAATCTTTGCTCACAAAACATGACATTATCTAGATTGAGATCACAGATAGGAGGGAATGCATATCTTTCATAAAAGTTAAGTGTGTTAACATTTTTATTCCAAGTTACTCACTATCTCAAAGCTTTATACTGTTTGGAGTCCAACTACACACATAGAAAGCTTGCTGGAAGAAAAAAAAAGCTTTCATTTGCTTCCTGACAGGTGCTCAAAATGTTTGTGTTAGGCCAGTCACAGCCAGAAGAGCCAATTTTTGTTGCACGGTAGAATTGTTTTGTTTGTTTGTTTTGTTTTTTTGGCAGTGGAAGCTGAAGGTATGGCAGGAATAGGAATTTTGTTCATGAAATAACTTGCCAAATGATTATGGCCTGGCCTTTCTTCATTGTGGCTGCACTGGTACTGGCTTCTGAATGCTTAACTCTCAGTAAGGAACCTGATTTTCCCTAAATTGGCTACAGGATGTGTTTTCCTAAGGAACCAGTAGTGCAAGTAAAGCAAAATGAAATCATTCTATAGGAACGTCCATTTCCTTCACAGGAAACTCCGTGGCTCCCCACAACTACCCCTTCCGCCTCAAGACTTGGATCCGAGCACAATAACAATGGGCCACAGTATATTTGTCAAACTCTGGCTTATTCTCTCTTCAATAGTACCAGACCTGGGCCAGGTTGAGGTCCCCCCTTGCCACCTCATATTCTTTTTTCCTGCATCAGATGAACAAGGCATTCCTGTTCCTATTGAAATAACTTGGCCTTCTATGAGAAACTGCTTAGACAAAAAGATCTACATTTCTTCCAAAAGACTGAACAGCAACTTTTTGGATATAGGATATTTGGGTAAATGATTTATTTATAGAAAAGTATTTTTAAAGATATATCCGGGTTATATCACTAAGCAGAATGTTAAATATAAGTTAAAGGCATTGGCATAGTGATATCTTATTGGCTTAGGGGGTGGAAATTCTGGAATGGAAGGTAGGTACCCATTTTGTGTCTAAAAATCTAAGGTTTACATAATATTTTCCTGCTCAAACAAATGAGGGATAGGATTGTGGATTATGATAAAATTATTTTCTCTTCTCTAGAATACTAATACTGTTGTAGCTTTCTAATTTATTTTTTTATAAGCAGATGCCATCAAGCCCTCTTAATTCATAATTTGCTCAAGGAAACATTGAGCTGTATAGATACAGTGCTTTAGGCAGTTAGAGAAAGCCAGCCAAACTGCGAATGGAGGATTAGGAAGATTGGGAATTGTTCATGGAGTTGGGGTGAGGACATTTGAATTCCCTTCTGCCTAACTCCTCTCTACTCAAGCACAGAGCATCACACTAGTATAGGTATATCCAGCAAGAGACCTAGAGCTAAAAACATGAAATTATAATTATATTCATTCAAAAGTAAGAGCAAAATGCAACTGAGATTGATGATTGGCAATGTTGTTGTTTGCACACATATGTATTTGGATGAGTGCAAGCACATACATTTGGACTGAGAGCAGGCTTTCTACTGAAGCACAGGCCAGGGTAGTATATTTACCCCAACTTGGAAGCAGAAGAGAAAGCTGGATGGAGGAAGAGTGAGGAGCTGTGCAAAAACACCTGGTTCCCTAATCTCGATGAGTACCCAAAAGGTACTTAAGGAAAACTGGGAAGCAGCATTGGTAGAACGGTTACACATATTCTCAGTCAATCAGCATGTGGTTGTGGACTCCTATCCAAGTTGAGATGCATCCAAGCTGTCAGGAACACAAGTGGTCATCAACCTAGAAGGGTTAGAATGGCCATTTTCAAAGACTCAAGAAATTGAAGAGCTGTAAGAAATTCTATTACAGAGAATTTAGAGGACTAACAGTTTTGTCAGCTCACCTGTTTCTCTTGCCTACAGCTCTGTGCCTCCCATGCTTGCTGTCTTCTGCCTACACCTTAGGTGACACCATGCATGCACCATCTTTTAGTACACTGTCCCATAACTCCCAATATGTCAGGGAGAAGGACAGAGAGATCTTCCTGATGGTTCCTGACTGTGATTGATAGTACAATACCTTCATAGCCATCATCTGTAGATTGTTATGTACTGCATTTTCAACCCAAGTACAATATAGATTATCAGAGTTGAGCAAGGACTAAAAAAAGAACTTCATGATGCCTGCACTCTGAGTAAGCTGAGAGCAGAGGAAACAGTATGGTGGGGAAAGGGAAGGAAAAAGAAGAAAATATTGTTACACTGTAGCTTGCTTTTCATTTTGTACCCATCCCAATGAAAAGATGCTGATAGACTAACATGAGTTTCCCTTATGTGTCTTGGTAATATTAAAGGGACTTCTGGTAGGTATAGCAGCAGTAGTGTCCACTCTGCACGAATTATGCTAAGAGAACTGTTCAGAATGGAACTGGAGAGATTTGCTTCTCTCCTGACTCAGATTTTGCAGTCCATGTAACCAATAGGTCCCATTCAGTCCTACTGAGTGAGAGATGGAGAAGGAGAAAACACCCCCTTGTGAACTGAAGGTTCAATGCTACAGGCTTTCTCATCATAGCTGAAAGATTTGCAAAGGAGATGTGGGATAACAGTTGCTTACTTAATCTGATTGACCAGACCATATACATTCAGAAAAGGTCAGATGAGAACCCTCTTCAGCAAATGTCCAGAGTTTAAGGCCAAATACAAGCCCACCTAACTCTTGGAGACTATAAGTATTTCAAGCAGGTGGGATATTTACAAAGAAAGAGTTCAGGAGAAACACTCACTAATATACACCATTCATGTATGTCAGTAAAGCCAGATAAATCTTACTTAAAAAAAAGGTATTATGGGAAAAAAAATAATAATTTAAGAAAAAGAACAGAGTGAAAGAGGAAGAAGAGTCTAGTGGCCTGGAACTCCAATGTCCTGCTTCATGTCCTTCAGGATTTAAGGATAGAAAACTGAATCCTGGGAGAAGGAAACAGTGACTTTGACAGAATCAGTGCAGTATTTCTCCCATCACTTTCAATGCCTACAAGCTGGTAACCATTTGTCATTGACCAGCCTTTCTGCATTCCATTGGTGGTAAGCTGTCCATCAATACCCTTGAATGGAAAATTTTCGGCGGACTGGAAGCTATCCTCACTTTGGCAAGTGGACAATGCCAGTTAGCTCAGACTTTCCTCATCAGATTTTGAACACCTGGCCACCATTTCTCCCAGTGAATATTCATATCCATGGTGGATTAAAGAGAGACTGCTAAGTAATACAATTCTTCTAACCCTAAGTGATTAGAATAAGATGAATACCAAACTGGGAGAAAAAATGTGGAAATACAAAGGGAGGAAGTCATGGCCAAGTCTCAGTAGCCAGATAATACCATGAAATAAGCCAAGGAATGAATCAGACTGAAAATTAATTTGGGAGAATCCACCACTCCTGGTAACATGGCAGCAGTCCCCAAAGCAGTAAGCTAATTTTGCAACTACAGGCATTCCAATGCCACCATCAATTCTGTAGGCTAGAAACCCTACAATTTCTTCTTGTACTCTCCCTAACAGGCAGATACCCAACTGGCATTGGAATGATGAACCCAATTATTCCAATCTAAAAAAAAAAATCTGCAAGATGCCAATTATTATTATTGCCCACAAAAAGAAGAGAGTCAAAGAAACAGAATAACACTTTTGAGCCAAGGAATGCCAAGGATTGCCAGCAACCATCAGATCTAAGAAGATGCAAGGAGATATCTTTTCCTAGAGCATTCAGAGAGAGCATGGCCCTGCCAACACTTTGATTTTGAATTTCAGCTTTCAGAATTGTGAGGAAATCATTTTCTTGTCTTTATGCCACCAAGTTTGTGGTAAGTAATACAATTCTTCTCTTCCCTGCCCCCTATGGAAATATTTTCTCAAAAAAAGCATTGATGGTGGCACACTCTTCCCTAGAGAAGCCTACGAGATCAAGAAGGGACCAGGCATTAAGGCTGGGAAGAAAGTTCTACTGGAATGTCCATCCTCAGCAAGGCATTCAGGCCACTCTGTGTTTAATGAACTTTGAAATTGCTCCATAAAGCTTTTACTGCTGATGAGCCATCCTTGCTCAGCAAATATGTAAGGAAAAGACAAGGATAGATATAACTAACTTTACTGAAAGATTATTATATGCCGGGCACTGGTCTATGTGCTTCACATGCAATACCTCATCAAATCTCTGCAACAACCATCTAAGGAGGGGATGATTAGCACCCTTACATTTTGGGTAAAGAATTTCCCTCAAAGACATATGTTAACTTGTTGAAGGTCAGAGTTAGTGAGTAGTAGAACCAGTATTGTACCCCAGAAAGTTCCTGAGTGACTATCAAAAGTTTAGAGACTGGGTGGCTTCCAGATCTTGGCTTTGTAAATAATGTTTCAGTGCACAGAGGGATGTAACATGTAGCCTAAGAAATATGATCAATAACATCGTAATAACTTTGCAAGGGACAGATAATTACTAATAGGCTTATCACGGTCATGATCTCATAATGTATGCACATATCAAATCACTATGTAGTACACCTGATTCTAATATAATATTGTATCTCAATCATATTTCAATAACAAAAATAAATTTTCACCTATAAAATATTCAGAGACTAGGGCACTTAGAAGCTTCTGAATCCAATTTGGTATTCAACTAGGAATAACTTCCCTTAGGGCCTGGACAGATGCTGGCCCAGTAGCATGACACTCATTGCCTCACCTGAAAGTCCTTCCCCACAGAGGAAGATCTGAGTCAGAAGTTTCAGCTCCAGTACCTTAAGGAACTGGACAAGGAGTGTTAGTGGAGGAGGTAAGGAGGATGGCCATGACCTACAGGGACCAGGCCATCTGAAGGTGTTCATGACCAAATAAACAAAGAAGCAAACACTGGGGGAGACAAAGATTTCAGCCACTGAGCTGGCCTCAGAGCAACTCTGATCAGATTCACTGCATCTGAAGGAAGCACCCAGCCCAGGACCCAGAGCTGTGTAATCGAACCCTGGCTGGCTGTGTTGTTGGACCCAGAGATCATGGGGTTGGAAGTCACAATGGCCTGACCTCAGTGGCCAGTGAAAGATCAGGAAAACAGAAGACAAGAGGGAATAATGGGAGGAAGAAAGGAGGAGAGTATGCTGTGTCACCGTCTCTGATTATTCTAAGCAGTAGCATGGGCAGCTTTGTCAGTTTTCAAGTTGTTTCCTCCCATGATTTCTTTTTTATCCTCCCACCACTCAGGTCTACTGCAGGTTTCATATTTGCTAGCTCAGGAGAATTATTTTCATGCTGTCGTTTTCAGACTATAGACCCTTGGAAGAGACTTGGGTTTGATGACAGAGGGGTAAAGACCATGGGGTGATGTTCTATTTTGTGTTCACTTGGACCCAGATTAGTGTTGGCCTTCAAAGGATAAAGAGGGAAAATAATAGCAATAAAACTTGAGTGAAAGAGAAATTGAGATTTTGAGAACAAGGCATGACTGGCAATTTTGATGGATAAATTAATAAGCCTCTTGCCTGAATAACATAGCCCCTGATGATAGATTTACTCTGGAGCTTTCTTTGTTCCTAAGGCAGACAGTGGTCCACTTACCTGAACAACAGTTTTTACATAGGATATGGACAGTCACATTTGCAGACCAGATTTTCCTAGACCCATGCTTCCTGTAACAAGCGTTTACTTTTTTTAGTGGAGTGAAGGAACAATCCCTAATTGCCGAAGCAAACTCACTGAAACATGATCTGGGCCTGGCACCAAGTCATCATAAGGCCCAAACCAGAAGAAGCCTAAAGATGAAAATGAGAGGAAATTATACCAACAAAAACATATATCTCTTACTACTATTTATGTCTGTCATAAAGATTTCATTGATTGTCATAGCATCATATGCACTCAAGAGAGCAGATACCACAAGAGCCAAAATCCATGATTTTTCCCAACCACCAAGCGCCAGCTGTAAACCAAGATATCCTGGTTCAGCATTACTGCTTCTTATAGGCAGCTATTCCCAGGTTGCATTTGAAGTTGGACCAAAAATATGAGCATGATAAGCGTGAAGCTGGTGGATTTGTTTGGCTCCTGTTCAGATTCAAAACCATGGGCTTTTCCTGAAAATGTGGACATTATTGTGATTGGACTGGCAAGTCTAATTTTCAGTTTTCTGTCATAGAAGGAAAGATTCTGATTTAAACATGAACTCCAGTCAGGGATTATGTGTTGTACTCTTTTATTTCCAAGAAGTAGTCTAGTGGTTGCCCTCTGATGTTCTATAACATGTTAAGTAAATTCATGAATATTGGTGGTATATGTTCTCTTCTCCCTATCCTGCCCCCGAACATGACACACACACACACACACACACACACACACACACACACACACACACACACACACACACACAGAGTCCTCTACCTGGAATGACAGCTTAAGATCTATGACAGATCTTGCACTAAGGGAGAAGAATCAAAGAACGGAGAGACATTTTCCAAATCTCCATGCTGTTCAGTTCAGCTCAGATGATTTGGGACAGAATACTGTTCACATGTGACAACATTTTGCCAGAGAATCCCTGGGTGCTTCTTTTCAGGAACCCAGCACAGCATCCTACCTGGACAAGGTTCCAGGTACCAAAAGGTTGAGAGAGAAACTCTACCAGTGTATGAACTTTAACGGGGATTCTCAGCATTCTAAAGGGGATAATTGCTATGATTCATTATGTTTTTCCTTTAACAAAAAGCACTTTGGCAGCAATAAAGTAAAAATTAGGGGTGTAAGGTTAATGAAAAATTAGGGATTAAATTTCCATTTCTTAAGGAAGTTTGACAGTGAACAAGAAACGTGCACAGAATGTTCGTCAACATTATCATCCATGATGAGAGCTGAAGTGACATCATGACTCACACAAAAACTAAAAGACACAGATCTGTTGAAAAATCTTGTTATCTCTCTCAAAAGTTAGGGGTTATTTTAGAAAGAATGTGCCTAGAGATGGAAATTTAACATATGCAGTTACAGTGTATTTATATATCGTTTGGAGTAACATAATTTTCATTTAGATTAACTGATTCTTCTAAATTCATTTTCCTCACTTTTGATTCCAATTCCCTTATGTGTTTATGAGAAAAGAAAGTAGGCTATTGGACATTGGCTTCATTAACAGAGGGAAAACTAGGCCAATTCTGATTGGTGTGAGGTGGTATCTCATGGTAGTTTTGACTTGCATTTCTCTAATAATCTGGATTTTGAGCATTTTTTCATGTGCTTGTTGACCATCTATAAATTTTCCTTGGAAAAATGTCTATTCAGGTCTTTTGGCCATTTTTCACTTGGGTTATTAGCTTTTTTGCTGTTGAGTTGTATAAGTTGCTTGTATATTTTAGAGATTAAACCCTTGTCATTTGCATCATTTGAAACTATCTTCTCCCATTCTGTATGTTGTCTTTTTGTTTTCTTTTTGGTTTCCTTTGCTGTGCAAAAGCTTGTCAGTTTGACTAGGTCCTACTGGTTTATTTTTGCTTTTATTTCTGTTGCTTTGGGAGACTGACCTGAGAAAACATTTACAAGGTTGATGTCAGAGAATGTTTTGCCTATGTTCTCTTCCAGGATTTTGATGGTGTCTTGTCTTATAATTAAGTCTTTAAGCCATTTTGAGGGGTTTTTTTGGTGCATGGTGTGAAGGTGTGTTCTAGTTTCATTAATTTGCATGCAGCTGACGAGGTTTCCCAGCAATACTTGATGAAAAGACTGTCTCTTACCCATTTTACATTCTTGCCTCCTTTGTCAAAGATTAATTGACCATAGATGTCTGGGTGTATTTCTGGGTTCTCTATTCTGTTCTATTGGTCTGTATGTCTGTTTTGGTACCAGTACCACACTGTCTTAATGACTGCAGCTTTGTAATAGTGCCTGAAGTCTTGGAGAGTGATGCCTCCTGCTTGGTTTTTGTTTTTCAGAATCGCTTTGGCAATTCTGGGTTTTTTGTGATTCTATATAAATTTTTGTATGGTTTGTTCTAGTTCTGCAAAGAATGTCATGGGTAATGATAGCGATTGCATTGACTCTGTAGATTGCTTTGGGTAGTATAGCCATTTTTACAATATTAATTTTTCCAACCCAGGAGCATGGAATATCTTTCCATTTCTTTACATCTTCTTTAATTTCCTTGATTAACATTTTATAGTTCTCAGCATATAAGTCCTTTACCTCCTTGTTCAGGTGTATTCCCAGGTATTTGATTTTTGGGGGTGCAATTTTAAAAGGTATTGTACTTTTGTATTTCTTTTCTACTATTTCATTGTTAGTATACAGAAATGTGACTGATTTCTGAATGTCAATCTTATATCCCGCTACTTTGCTGAATTTGTTGATCAATTCAAGTAGTTTTTGGGTTGAGTCCTTAGGGTTTTCTCTATATAGTATCATGTCATCTGCATACAGTGACAGTTTTACCTCTTCTCTTCCTATTTGGATGCCATTTATTTCTTTTGTTTCTCTGATTGCTGTGGCTAGGACTTCCAATACTATGTTGAATAACAGTGGTGAGAATGGACATTCTTGTCTTGTTCCAGATTTTAGTGGGAAGGCTTTCAGCTCTTCTCCATTGAGTATTATATTTGCTGTGGGTTTGTCATAAATGACTTTAATAGAAATATAGGCTTTCCTTAAAAAAGAAGAATAATCTCAAATCACAACTTAACCCAACACCTAATGAATTATAAAAAGAAGAATAAATGAAACTTAAAATCAGCAGAAAGAAGGAAATCATAAAGATCAAAGAGGAAATCAATAAAATAGCAATTTAAAAAACAACAGAAGAAATCAATAATACCAGGAGCTGGTTCTTTGAAAAGGTAAACAAAATTGTCAAACCTCTGGCTAGACTCACCAAAAAGAGTAAAGAAAAAACCCAAATAAACAAAATAAGAATTGAAAAAGGAGAAGTCACAAAAGATACTACAGAAATTAAAAAAAAACTATGAGAAAATGCTATGAACAATTGTATGCCAACAAGTTTGACAACCTAGAAAAAATGGACAACTTTCTAGATGCTTATAGCCTGCCAACACTGAATCAAGAAGAAAAGGATCAACTGAACAGACTGAGCACTAGAAATGAAATTGAATATGTCATAAAAACACTCCCTACAAATGAACATCCAGGACCAGATAGCTTCATAGGTGAATTCTACTAAACATACAAAGAGGAACTTCTACCCATCCTCCTTAAACTTTTTCAAAAGGTTGAAGAAGAAGGAACACACCCAAAGACATTCTATGATGCCACCATCACCCTAATTCCAAACCAGACAAAAATGCCACCAAAAAAGAAAACTATACACCAATATCTTTGATGAATATAGACAGAAAAAATCTCAACAAAATTTTAGCCATCCGAATCCAACAACATATAAAAAAATCATATACCACGATCAGGTGGGATTCATCCCAGGTGCACAAGGATGGTTCAACACATGCAAATCAATCAACATCATACACCACATCACCAACATTTAAATACAATACTGTAGCCTGGAATATTTTTGTAGAACCAAATAATAAGAACTTGGAGTTCCCTCATTGTCTAGTGTTAAGACTTGGTACTTTCACTACTGTGGCTGTGGCTGGGTCTGAGAACTGAGATCCCTCATCAAGCCCCTGCATGCTTCAGAAATAAATAAATAAATAAATAAAGACCTGCTAAAAAAGCCCATGATGATGGGGGTATATGAGAGGAACATAGGAGTCAACACAAATGGCTCCCTATGTCCAATGTTAGAACAATTTGAGCAACAAAGTAAATAACACAATATTGGGTTATAATCCAAAGTATAAAATAAATAAATGATTGGCTAAATAAATAAGTGATGAGTAGAAGACAAATATTTCTTATAAAATTCCAAATAATTTATTTAGATACTTCCTTCTACGGAGGAGTGTAACTCCCCACTACTTCTGCCACTGAGCGTGAGTTCCACTTAATGTTTGATTTCCAAAGACTAGACCATGGAAAGGGAAAAAAGATGCTTTTCCATAGAGAACTCTGGCAAAGACTAAGTTTATCAAGCAACAAAGGTTAACTTCACCAGTGATGTCATGTTGATAGTATGCGTACATGTATGTAGTGATGGGGAGAGTACTTCACTTCTGCTGTCTTCCTCCCAACACCCACAATCCCAGACTTATTATAAGAAATACATCAAACTCAAATTGAAGGACATTCTGGACCCAAAACATCTGAAGGAATAATAAAAATTGTCATAGACCATAGGAGACTAAAAAGATATAACAAAATGTAATGCAGTGACTTGGATGGGATCCTGGACCAAAAGAGGGACATTAGTCAAAAAACTAGCAAAATCTTAATGTTTAGAGAGTTCAGTTAATAGTAGGTTGGTTTCCTTTGTGACAAATGTACCAAGATTTTGTAAGATATTAACAATGAGAAAATTTGAGTGAGTATAGGAGAACTCTCTGTACTATCTTTGCAACTTTTACAACAGTCAGAAAGAAAAAGACAAATACCATATGACATCACATATCTAGAATCTAATATATGGCACAAATGAATTTTTCCACAGAAAAGAAAATCATGGACTTGGAGAATAAACCTGTGGTTACCAAGATGGAGTGGGATGGAGTGGGAATTTGGGGTTAATAGATGCAAACTATTGCCTTTGGAATGGATAAGCAATGAGATCCTGCTGTATAGCACTGGGAACTATATCTAGTCATTTATGATGGAACATGATAATGTGAGAAAAAAAGAATGTATAGTATGTGTGACTGGGTCAACTTGCTATATAGTAGAAAATTGACAGAACACTGTAAACTAGCTATAATGGAAAAAATAAAAATCATTAAAATATAAAAAAAGGTGGGAAACATTTCCACAGATTCTTCTAAAATGAAAAGTTTATTAAATATAGCAGTTGTAGTGGGAAGCATTTAGAAGTATTTTCATATACACACAGAAAAATTCCACTGCAAATTTTTGTGAAAGAGCTGACACTGAGTACAAAACAATGATTTAGCGTGGAGAACACACGTTTACTCTTTGCTATTCTCATGAGTCAGAATTTAGGAATATTTAATCTGTTAGGGAATAATTTAGTAAATCAACTTAAAGGCCTTTAGGTTTTTTGAGATCAAGCTTTCTAAATTTTGTTTGTATTTGACTCAAAATGTATTGAAGGTGTTTTATTAAGGTCTTTAATGAGTAGAAAGCCAATTAAATGAAGATTTATCATTTTCAATGATATAATATCAGCATATAGAGTTTTTATTGAATTTTAATTGTTGATGATGAAGATTACAAATGGGAAGACATTGAAACATATCCCATTAAAATAAAGGTGGGGACTAAACAAATTATGAGAGTGAGAGAGCAAAAGAGAAGACATTTTTCCATGGGATGAAATATATAGGACATACATAATCCAAAAAAAATGCATTTTTTTAATATAAAAATCAGTTTTAGTTGGCATTCTTGTGTTTTCATGTGTCTAATCTGGTGAACCTAATCAGAGAGAAGACTGGCTTTCAACCAAGCCTCTTCAACAAACTTCTGTTAGCCTCGTTCTGTGTTAAGTATTAGGGATAAAAACATTAAAAGTCATGAACATATCACTGAGAGACTCCAGTCCCTAAGAATGTACTGTGTGGGCCTGGAGGGATCACTTAACTTCTCTGAACTCCATGTTTTCATCTGTAACATGGGGAATGTTGTAGTCCAAGGCTGATTTGTTCACACATGGAGCTCTGAGTGTGAAGGAATTTGGAATAGTCTGAGCTCTTAGACAAACCTCTGTTTCCCTTACTTCCCCAAACATCTCTGGCAACACTGAAACTAGGTCACATTTGTGGACCAAGTCCCCTCTGTGTGTCCTAATGGGTCCAATAATTTTTCCAGATTGCCCTGCTCTGAAGAGACATCCTCCTTTCCCATCTCCTCTCCATCTTGCCAAAGCTACTCCCCTAGTCAGAAATCCATCCCTGGAAAGAGGCAGGATGGATTCAAAGCCAGGAGCAGTAGCAAACAGACCCACAGAGATAACACCACTTTTGTGCCAACATTGTTCTCTGGTGGGGAGAATTATGGAAAACAAGTAAAATAGCTGGACTAAGCCAGTGACCTTCTCTAAGTACCCTGAATTTCATGTTACACACCGCTCAGGAGGTGTGGAACTCTTGAGTGAGTACACCACAGTAAAATGCCTGCTCAGAGTCATTGTATCTGGGGTTCAGATGGGCCTGAAAATCCTGTTCCACAAAGTCCCCATGGAGAGAGAGACCCAGGTATTTCCCATCACCTCTTCCAGCTCCTCTACATCCACTGCAAAGCTGATCAGGTTCTAGTTAGAAGTTAGAAGGTGTAAACGTTCTACTAGTAAAGACATTGACATCTAGTTGGGGAGGTAGAATCCATGCAGTACTGCCTTATATCGCTTTGTAGAAAAGATTTTTATGTGGTAAGCAGCAAGGTGATCATCGTCTTGACCTAGAAATCTAATATGATGATTACAATAGAAAATTATTTTTTCTTAAGACAAGATGCTGCACAGATTAAAGAAGGTTGCTAAACCTGATTTTTCTTGTTCTGGGTAGAAAAATATTTATTTCAATGTGTTCTTAGTTTGAACAAAGCTAGAGAGGTTGTTCTACTCAAAAGTTATTAAAGTTGACAAAAGTATTTATTAGCACTGCATTTCAAACATGGAATAAAACTTTGACAACTATTTCAGCACAAAGTATAAAAGGATATGGCTTCCAGTCACTGGAGATCTCGTAGTCATTCCCCAGCAACTCGTTACCCAGGGTTGATGAAAATGCTTGATCAGGATCCAAGGGAAGTCAATGCCAAGGGCAGGAGGGATTTCTCTACTTCCAGATCCTGCTACAGTGGAACCTTCTTTGTCACAATCATAGCCCTCCTGACCCCTGTTGTGGACTCAAGAACTTGGATTTCTTCCCTGGTGACCCTAACTACCCAGTCTTTGCTGATATCATTACTCAACACTCAATAGAGTACCAAGCTTTTTTTCCCCATTGTCTTCTATATAAGGTTTTCTCCTCTGAAATACTTGCTAAGATGCTCCATTAATTTAGGAATGGCTTTTGCCTCCCAAGCTCAGGTCTTGGTCTTGGTCCATACTCTTCAGTGACGAGCAGGAAAAGGCAGATTGGTTACCCATCACCTTCTTGCTATCTTCCATCCATATAAATGCAATTCTCTTTCTCTATCTTCCCTTCTATTTCTTCTATTATCATGTCAAAAAAGAATCAACTTGACTCGTTTTTATCACATTAGGGGTGAATATTTGGGATAGTCTGCTAAAATACAAGCCATGGCCAGGAACATGACATTTGCTGTGGGAAGCCCTGGGGGAACTAGAAGATACTGATCATTCATTCTCACAGTACATCCAAGGGAGTCAATAGAGGGATGAAGAGGATATGAACAGAGAAAATGGTATTTTCAGATGAGAATTCCCAAATAAAGAGACATGCACAGATGTTGATTTAGCCATTAGAATAACTGCCCTGAGAGGGGTGTATGTGTGTGCATTTGTCTGTCTGTCTGTAATATGTATTGTCCACCATGTGCTAGATATTACATGAAATATGTGTTATATGAATTATATTCAACAAATGCCTAAGACAGTTATATAATTATCAGGCCTATTTTATAGAAGGCAAAAAAATGTCCAGAGAAGGTAATAACTGTATGAACTTGGAGAAAGTTCCTTACATGGAAAGCTAAAATATGAAACTCTTAACTACAGTACAGTCACTTTTGGAAGTTTGTAGTAAAAAAAATCATGATGACCTCTTTATGCAACTTCTCTGCAAGCCATTGAACTCTACCCACGTAGCAGTGCTAACCAGTCCATGCATACCTGATGCAGTCTGTGTTAGCAATGCAGGGCTGCTTACTTTCTCTTATCTGTACTGTCTACTCAGCCAGGAACACTGGGCAGAGACTGGGGCAACTATCCTATCAGCTGTCACCTGACCTGCAGGTAGAAACATTCCAAATACAAGGTAGAAGCAATTTTAGCAGGATGTAAAAAGGAACTTTCCTCCCTGGAGGTTTGAGTGACATCAGAATGGATTAGCAAGAGAATCATATCATCTACCTTCCAGGGGAACTTTAAAAATAGTGGCAGCCTCTTACTGCTGAAATGGAGGTAACAGTATATCTGGGCCACGTCTGTACATGATGCCTAATCAGTCATTGCAATGCATCAATACAGGAAGTAATGCAATTTAGGTCAATACTGCACAAAGTCAAAGCAATTTGACAATTGCCAGTTTGACTGGCAAATCTTGACAGCAGGTAATTTGCAGGCTCATCTGAATCATAGGACTCTAATTGTTCAGGTTAGTTGTCTAGCATTATCAAACTAAACATAATACTGCTGAGTTACTGTTCCACTTTGCCCCAGGCTGTGGAAAGAACTTGGGGTCATTGTACTCATTCATTCATTCATTAGGTATCTACTACTTTCTATAAACTGATGCGCTGCACTGGAATCACAAGATAAATAAGATGTGTTCTTTTTCATCATCACCAAGAAGCTCATAATTCAATGGTCTGGATTTTAGTCCCAGTTGTAATATGAATAGTTTCATGCTCTGTTTAAGTGATTTGACCTATTTCTGCATCTGATTTCTAATCTATGCCATGAGGAAAGTTGTCTGAGCCCATTGCCTGGGATGGGCACCAACTTATGAAGCTACGTACTTTTGATGTCATCTATTCAACAAATTTTTGCTAGCATCTTCCATGTTCCAGCCACTGTGTTTTGAAGAGATGATGTGACCAAGGATGCCAATCCTTTCCTTCAAGAAGCAAAAGGGAAGAATATTGAGGTTGGAGAATATAATACAATGATGTGCAATGTTGCATTGTGGGGGTAGATATGAGGCATAAGGGGTAGGGGAGGGGTCAAAGAATAGGCTTTCTGGAGGAAAGCTTGGTGGAGTCTTAGATATTAAAGAGGAGTTAGTCAATAGATTAAGGGAATAGGAGAAGGAATTCCAGGCAGAGTTAAGTATAGGAGGCAAGAGGGAGGATAGTTGTTTTAGAAAATTATAATCAGTCTAATATGAATGGAGGGTAAGGGGTAGGGATGGAGGGGGACATGGGCATGAATAGAGAGGCAGAAGGAGATAAGAGGGGAGAAGGGAAGGGGGAGGAGAGGAGAAAGAGAATATGGCACTATGGAAAGGGCTGAGAGGCAAAACAGAGGAAAAAACAGGGACCATATTATCAAGAACTTCTTCCTCCATGCTTGGGAATTTGGACTTGAACTTGAGGCAATCAGAAGTTACAAAAGTTCTTAAGCAGAAGAATTCTGAGATTGCAAGGGAGCTTTACAGTATAGTATGTAGAAAACATATTGGAGGGGAGTCCGAAAGAGCAATCTAGAAGTTGTTGGTTGATTTGGGGCAAAATGAAAAGGATTTACTTTCCTCCCTTCCTCCCCTCCCCTACTCCTTTTTTCCTTGGGTGTTGGGGAGGCCATGGAAGTTTCACAGACAGGAAGGAATGCAGTGTGGGTTCTCCATGGCTCTGAATCTGACGGAGGTGGTTTTATGACTGTATAAGGAGCTGGTGACATCTGTTCCTACTGAAATTCCTTGCTGTCAAGACCAAACTCCAGCCCATAAGAAGGCAGGGACTGCCTGGAAGTGACTCATCATGGGTGGCACAGATGATAGCAGATTCTAAGCATCTAAACTATGTGGCTTAACTGAGCACCCTTGACTATTGAGCTGTTTCTCTTTTTTCCTTGTGCGGTTTTGGCCCAGAAGAAGGTACCAGGTTGGTCATATCCATCCTCAAACCCAGTAAAATAGATACACAGGGCCCTCAGAACCCACCACACCCTGTGATTCTAAACTTAAAGGTTTGAACTAAAAACACAGTCAAGATAGTTTCCATACAAGATAGTTTCAACCAAGAGGGAGTTGAACACCAGAGGCTGTACTTGAATAAAAAAAGGAATCCCATTACATAAGCCCTCATATAAGTAAGACAATGTCATACCAAATGATTAAAAACAAATATGTGAGGTGAATACAAGCAGGTCCAAGCTTCAGCATGAAGTGATGGTCAAGATGAGGGACTTGGAATCAGCCCCTCCTGGGCTGGAATTCCAATTCCACCACTGTGAGCTGCACAACCAGGGCAAGTCACCTCCCCATGACTCAGTTTCTTCATCTGTAAAATGAGGCTGATAGTGGTACCAACCTCATTGGGTTGCTATGAGAATTAAATGAATTAACACCTGTACTTCAAAACAGCTTCTGGCACATAACATGTGTTTAGAAGTTTCTATTAAACAAAAACAAAGAACATTACCACTCTTTTATCAAAAAAAAAAAGTTGTTCCAGGATTCCTGGAGGGGAGAATGAGGAGTTAAATGACATCTTTTAGGTTCCAGGGACATGAAAAGAGAGAAACTTGTGCCTAAGGGGGCATATGAGTGGTGACCCAGCAGACAGAATTTAACCACGTCTCTCCATTATGTCTTTGTAATATAGAATCTGAACAAAGAATCGAAGGAAGAATCCAATTTTTCTTTTAAATTTCAGGCTGAATTCGATCTGTTCAGGTTAGCAAATAAGGAATGAAATGTCTAAAAATAAGTTTGAGGAGAAAAAAAAAGTCAGAGACCCAGGGTTGGTAGTTAGAGAAGAAAAAGTGGAATAAAAATAACTCCATACCCTCATGTAACCCTATGAAGACAAATAACTTCATTCAGACAGAGGGTAATTCTGTCTTCCCTTGTATCCACCTCTCAGAAGATTAGGCTCTCTCTTAAGTTTGACCCAACCCAACCAGGATCTCTGGCTTAGGATTCCCATGCTGGCTGCAAGGAAAGTGGTAAGTCCACACTGTCCTCCTGGTTCCACGCTGTTGTTCTTCCTACATAAGACTGAGTCCCCTCGCTAAGTTCCCTGAGGTCTGGGGCTGGGCCTGGACCAGCAAGAAACAAGAGTTCTTAGTTCAGGTTTACTGGTTACTAGAATAGTATGTCTTGCCTATGTTGCCCATTTTCTCTCTTTCTCTGAGCACTTTCTCTTGGCTTCAAGATTCTTGGATGCTTTTTTCTCACACTATCATGCTCCATCATAAGTGACTAGTATAGTTTCCAGTGCTACACAGCAGGATCTCATTGCTTATCCATTCCAAAGGCAATAATTTGCATCTATTAACCCCAAATTCCCAATTCATCCCCCTTCCTCCTCCTCCCCCTTGGCAACCCCAAGTCTGTTCTCCATGTCCAGGATTCTTTTTTTCTGTGGGAAGTTTTGTTTGTGTCATATATAATAGGTTCCAGATATAAATGATAGAAAATTGACAGAACACTGTAAACCAGCTATAATGGAAAAAATAAAAATCATTCTAAAAAATAAATAAATAAAACCCCATGAAATTGGATTGTTATAATCATTATACAACTACAGATGTGATAAATTCATTTGAGTAATAAAAAAAATTTTTAAATAAAGATCGTGTGATAAAAAATAAATAAATTAATTAATTAATTAATTAATTAAATAAAAACTACAATAAATGGGGAAAAAAAGCTTCTTGGATACTTCTTTATACCAATACTCTTTGGAACTCACAGTCTTTGGTCTTTTCTTGATAAACCAGAAAGACAGTTGCAAGGTTTCAGTCATCAGTTCTTCTTACAATATTGTCCATGTTATTCAATAGCTTGTTTCAGGGGTCCTTGACATATTTACCCAAAGCCACTTGTGTGATTAAATAGATAGTTAGCCTTCAAGGGAGAAGGTAGAGGAAAGGAAAAAAAATCAGAAATTGTAAATCATCCTCAAACCCATACACACAGGGATATTCTGCCACTTGTACACAGACACACTCACTCACACACACACCATCTTCCCTCATTTTCTGAATGTGAAAACTTGACAAGTACATGTCACTATCATTAACTCTGATTTGCTGATCTGCAAAGTGGGAAAAATAGTTCTCAATGTAAACACAATTTCTTAGATGAATATAATGATAATTCATTGCTAAATAATATTTGAATAGCACTTTATATTTTATGGCTGCTGTTCATGCCCAGGAATTAAAAAGCCCATCACAAAGAAAAGGACAGAAGAGAGGTGATAAAGTGAAGGACAGTGTGAAGACAGGAAGTTTTAGGGCTTGACCTACAAGTTTTCTTCCAGTCTACAGAAAAGAACCCCTGATATTGTTTATCTCACTTAGTTCATGATTGATATGCAGTATGTGATAATGGCAAATACATGACCAGATTCTGATCCCAGACTGAATAACATTACTGGTTTGAATAGACATTAGGCAGATATTTTATTTTGCTTTTGTTTTTACTTATCTTTGAACTACACACACACACACTATTTCTCATTTCAAATGATACTCTGGGGATTTCAGAGAGAGGTATGTGAACTATAAAAGGAGGGTCTCAGGACAAGTAAATAACCTATTTTAAAATTTCAATTGGAAAAAAAAGCAAGATTCCAGATGAACTTTCAGATAAAATTCCAAATGAGCTCCCATGATTTGTGGGCTATATATCAAATAAAAGAACTCCCGGTAGTAGAGATTATTATATACCAAAATGAGTAAGTGAAAGAGGCTAAGGATTCATTAAAAAAATTTTTAAACTGTTTTTAAATAGTTTTTTCCCTCATAGTTCTGTAATGAGTAGGCTTCTATCCTTCTAGAGGCTGGAAGATGTATATCACAAACTCTCAAAGTTTTCTAAAATTTAATTTAATTTTCTTATGTTTCTGTGGGCATCAAAATTGAAAAGCAGGGGTATAACTGTTATAAGTGAGACTAATAATGGGGTAAATGCTCAATTGTTTATTATGAAGAGTAAATGAGAAGAGGGTGTTCCTTGGTAGCTCACTGAGTTAAGGACATGATGTTGTCACTGCTGTGGTTTGGGTCACTGCTATGGCATGGATTCTATCCCTGGCCCAGGAATTTCTACATGCTGTGGGCATGGCCAAAAAAAGAGAATAAAATATGTAAAATCTAAATATAATACCTGCTACATAGCTGCATTTAGTAAATATTAATCTTTAATATAAACTATATTTTTATATCCCTTGTGCAGGAAAATTTTTGTGCAGAGCAGGTGAGAGTGGGTGCTAGGAGTAGAGAATGGTTTTCTTGGGGGGGTTAAATTTTATTTTTATTAGAATATATTTGATTTGCAGTATTGTGTCAATTACTGCTGTACAACTTAGTAACCCAGACCTCATTGTTTATCCATTCTAAATGTAATAGTTTGCATCTACCAGCCCCAAACTCCCTGTCCATCCCACTTCTTCCCCCTCCCCCTTGGCAACCACAAGTCTGTTCTCCCCTGAGTCTGTTTCTGTTTTGTAAAATGTGTTTTAAATGAGTTCCTGAGAACTATTCCCTTAGCCAATCCCATTTTCTTAAACCTTGACTAAAAGTCTTGAGAAAAAATTGGGAGCCAAATTTCCCCCATAGCAGAATTAGTTATCATCAATACATAAAATTAAACTGACCATTGACTTAAAACAGTAATAGGTGTTGGGGATTTATGGTCAGTCTGTGAGCTGATTCTTTAGATTTTTTTCCCATCTTAGGACATAAGTTTGGTCATTCGATAAAAGAACACAAAATCGAAAAGAAAACAGAGGGTTCATGAGAGAGGAGGAGGGAAACCCAAATTAAAATGCTCATCTGTTAGACAAAAACAGTTATCATTGTTCTTAAAAACTGTCTAGTGGAAGGGGTGGAGAGATGTGAGAAAGGAAAAAGGAATTGAAAGCTTTAGATGCACTTATACTAGTTCAGAGTTTGCTCAGAAACAGGTTGGAGAGATTTGGGGAACCCTAGCAGAGGTGGCAAACTGGTGGCTCTTAGGCTGAGTTGAACAGCTATTATGTTTAACCCACATTTAAAAAAATTTAACTTGAGTTTGTTCTTAATTAATAATTTGGAAGAATTCACATCAAATTCTGCATTTCTTATTTCTTTTTTAAAAAAAGGAGAAAAGTCAGAGCAGGGTCTGCCCCTCACAAAAGCAAATGTCCCTTCAAACAGGTGGTTCCTAGCATGCTATGGCCCAAATTCTACTTCTTTCTGAATTACATGTAGCTGGCTTCACCCCTTTCCATGGTCTAACGGTCCCCTCTATACACTGGAATTTGCAGTCCTTAGTTAAAAGGCACCTAGAGTGTGGGACAAGACTTTAAGGATTGTCTGCTGAAACATGGTAAAGAAAGATTTCCAAGTAATGAGTTAGTCAACAGTGGTTCAAAAGCACCTAGACCTAGGAGCCTCGAGGGCAGAAAACATGCATTTTTATCTTTGTGTTCAGGACTTTATAACTCATTGGGGTTTGTGGACATTTGCTAAAAAAAAAATGAGTAAATTACATGGATACTGACAAACTGATTCTAAAGTTTATATAGAAAGGAAATGATCAAGAATGGACAATGCAATATTGAAGGAGTAGAATAAAGTTGGAGGATTAACACTATCCAAATTCAAGACTTACTATAAAGCTATAGTAATTAAGACAATAGGGTATTGGAGAAAGAATAGAGAAATAGATCAATGGGATGGATTAAAGAGCCCAGAAATAGACTCACATAAACAGAGTCAATTGATATTTGACAAAGGAACAAAGGCGATACAATGGAACAAAAATAGTTTTTTTTCAACAAATGGTGCTGAAACAATTAGACATCTGCATGCAAAACAAACAAAAAACAATTTGAACACATATCTTACACTCTTCATAAAAATTAACTCAAAATGGACTACAGACATAAATAAAAAATGCAAAATTGTAAAACTCCTAGAATATAATATAGAAGAAAACCTAGATGACCTTGGGTATGGTGTTACCTTCTTAGATATAATACCAAAGGCATAGCCCATGAAAGAAATAGTTGATAAGCTGGAATTCATTAAAATTAAAAAAAAAATTGCTGCATGCAAAACACTTTCAAGAGACTGAGAAGACAAACCACAGCCTGGTAGAAAATATTTGTAAAAGAATATCAGATAAAGGGTCTTTCTGTTGTAACTCAGGGGTGACAAAACCAACTATTATCCATGAGGACACAGGTTTGATTCCTGGCCTCATCAGCAGGTTAAAGGATCCAGCATTGTTGTGGCTGTGGTGTAGGCCAGTGGCTATAGCTCTGATTAAACCCTTAGCCTGGGAACTTCCATATGCTGTAGGTGCAGCACTCCCGACTGCGAAAAAAAAAAAAAAAAGACATAGACAACAAAATAGAATATCATATAAAGGACTTTTATCCAAAATATATGAAGAACTCTTATAACTCAAAAGTAATAAAAATGACCAAGACTATAAAATTATATTAGTACATAAAAATATTTCATTGAAAGATAATTTCATTGAAATTATCTTCTATATTATCTCCCTTTGAATAAAAATCTCCTCACTTGGCACATAGTTTTTCCTCTGTTGAAGTCTCCTAAAGTGAACGGAAGTTCTCTGGGTAAGTATTAACTCTTTAGAACTGACTTTACCTGTTATGTAAGACTCCCACTGATTTAGAATATTAGTTCTGCCTGGGGCAACTCTGAGTTACCTTAAACCTGTTGCTTAACCACTTCACACTTTAGTTTCTCCATCTGCAATAAGAATATTAATAGTACTTCCCTTATGGGTGGACAGGGAAGATTTCCTGGGAGAATTTGGGCAAAGCCCTTAGTGTAGTGCCTGGCATCTATCAGCAGCCCATGAAGAGAGTTTCTGTGGTTGTAATAAATCATAGAGGTTTCTTCTGTATGTTCATCATTAGGGCAAAAGAGTAATCTGGTATAGTGTAGGGAACACTCAGCAACATGCCTACTTTGTTTCAACATGCTTCACTTTATTGCACTTCCCAAATAATTACATTTTTTTACAAGTCAAAGGTTTGTGGCCACCTTGCATTGAAAAAGTCTATCAGCAACAAATTTCCACAGCATTTGTTCACTTCATGTCCCTGTGTCACATTTCAGTAATTCACCCAATTTTTCAAAATTTTTCATTCTTATATTTGTTAGAGTAATCTGTGATCAATGATTTTTGATATTACTATTGTCATGCTTTTGGGGCACCGAACTGTGCCCATATAAGAACTTAATGGATAAATGTAGTGTGTGCTCTGACTGCTCCTTCAACCAGCTGATACTCCCATCTTTTTCCCTTCCCCCAGACCTCTAGTCCCTGAAACACAACAATATTGAAATTAGGTCAGTTAATAATCTTACAGTGGCCTTGAAGTATTCAAATGAAAGGAAGAATTGCATGTCTCTCACTTTAAATCAAAAGCTAGAAATCATTAAGTCAAGACAAGCCAAAAGCTAGGCCTCTTGTGCCAAATGGTTAGCCAAGTTTTGAATTTAAAGGAAAAGTTTCTAAAGGAAGTTAAAAGTGATGCCCCAGGGAACACACTAATGATAATATAATGAAACAGCATTATTCCTGAGATGATGAAGAAAGTTTGAATGATCTGGATAGATGATCCAACCAATAGTAACATGCTCTTAAGCCAAATCCTAATTCAGACGAAGGCCCTAACCCTCTTCAGTTCTAGGAGGGCTGAGAGATGTAAGGAAGCTGCAGAAGAAAAGTTTAAATGTAATAGGTTGATTCATGAAGTTTAAGAAGCCGGCTTCATAACAAGTGCAAGGTGAAGCAGGAAGTGATGATGTGGAAACTGCAGCAAGTTATCCAGAAGATCCACCTAAGATAAATAATGAAGAAGGCTATACTAAACAGCAGATTTTCAATGTAGGAGAAACAGCATTTTATTGAAAGAAAATGCCATCTGGAACTTTCATAGATAGAGAGGAAAAGTCAATATCTAACTTTAAAGCTTCAAAGGACAGGCTGACTCTTGTGTTGGGGACCAAGGCAGCTGATGACTTGAAGATGAAGCCAGTGTTCATTTACCCTTCTGAAAATTCTAGGGCCCTTTAGAATTATGTTAAATCTACTCTGCCTGTGCTCTACAAATGAAAAAACAATGCCTGGCTGATAGCACATCTGTTTACAGCATGGTTTACTGAATGTTTTTAGCCCTCTTTGAGACCTACAACACAGAAAAAAAGGTTTCTTTTATAATATTACTGCTCACTAACAATACACCTGCTCAAGAGCTCTGGTGGAGATGTACACAAGATTCATGTTGTTTTCATGCCTACTGACACACATCCAGAAGGGTTTGAGAGGACTGACTTCAACTTTGAAAGAAGTTCTACTGTAGGTAAAACGCTATCACACAGTATTGTGCGTTACAGAGAAACTTTTCATGATAGGAAGGGTCAATTGATGCAGTAGATTCCATTGATGGTGTTTTTTTTAAGAAATTGCCACAACCACCCAAACTTCACAACCACCATCCTAGTCAGTCATCAACTATCAGCATCCAGACAAGACTCTCCACTAACAAAAAGATGACAACTAACCAAATGCTCAGAGATGTTAGCATTTTTTAGCAGTAATATTTCTATTTAAGGTATATAACTATTTTTAAAATATAATGCTATTGAACACTTAATAGAATACGGTATAGTATAAACACAACTTTTATATGCACTGAGAAACAAAAAATTCATGTGACTCCCTTTGCTTCAATATTTGCTTTATTTTGGTAGTCTGGAACTGAATCAGCAATATCTCTAAGGCATACCTGTGTATTATTTTTCTGATTATAAAAGTAAGATAGTGCACTGCTACCAAAGTATGGCCCTTTGATAGGCAGCAGCAACATCACTTAACAGAAATGTGGACCTTCAAGTCCTGCCTTCACCTACAGCATCAGAATGTCTGAGATCATCAGAATGCCTAGGAATCAGTTTTTTTCTTTAATGAGTTTTCCAGGTGATTCTGATGAACGTTAGAGTTTGATCAGCATTGATAGAATGGGGTTCATTCTCATGAACACATGCACATACATAGTTAGCATACCCAAATGCAACCTGATGTGCTAGATTAATCTTAGTGCAGACAGTTTTTCATTCCATACATATGGTATCTGTCTCCACCATCTGGGAACATCTTCACAACCATGTCTTACATGTATATGCACAGGTGTCCTCAGGTAGTTTTTGTGTCTATGTTGAACCAGAAGTTGATTCAGTCAATTCCACCAAACCACTAGTTGAGCAGGAAAGGAATATGAGGGAAGGTGTTAAAAAATCTTTCTGACCCTTTGTTTTGATTTTGGCATTGTGTAAAATAAACAATCAGTTGACTTATCTGAATGGTTACTTATCTGAAATTTGAGACATACCCCATGCCCCCAAAGTATGGGTTCAACTCACAGGACTGTGGTGAGGATCAAATGAAAGAGTGACTATAAGAGGGCACTTCATAAATATACAGATTCTGTATTTTTCAGAGGGAAAACTTGTGGCAATGAGAAGGCGACGATTGGATCAAGGTAAAGCCAATAATTAAATTCTGACCTCCTGATTACTGGTCCAGATATTTGTCCTTCCACAACACCTATATTAGCAAAGATTTAATCTTGACCAGGATCAACAAATCTTAATTGCTTTCCAAGTTATGGTGGCCAGCATAGTAGGACACTGTAGAGAAGAGGCAGCTTATTCATTCCTTTCCCCTCACTCCCCACTCCAATCAATCACCAAGATTTCCCTCTTCTTTTCAAAAAGTACTCTGGCCAGAGTCCTTTTTCTTGAATCACAGAGGTACTCACAAGAGCGATACTCACAAGAGCTTTCTACAAAGTGGGCCTCAGTAATCTCGTATATGGTTGGCAACCTCCTTTTCATATGTTTAAATGTAAGAGATATAGGTTAATCTATGATCAATGGGTGGATGGACACAATCAAGAAAAACAGGAAGAAATAATTAAATGATTTAAAGATTAGATTGAGTAGTTTCTTGTGCATCAGTGATTGCAAATTATGTGGAAATATGGTATACAGATGCTCTTAGGGTCATTTGTCTTCAAAATGGCTTTTGTGAAAGTATATCTTTCAGAACAGCATTGTCCAAGAACTTTCTCTATGGTGACGGAAATATTCTATAATTGTGCTATAGCCCTAACCCACCTGAGGGCTTGAAATATAGCTAGTAGGACTAGAGAATTAAGTTTTAAAAATTCACTTAATTTATTTATATTTAGAAGACCACATATGGCTATTGATTTCATTATTGGACAGTACGGTTCTAGAATAAGGTTACTAGTGTGTCTAAGATTAGAACTATAGATGTTTAATATTTACTTACCCTTTATTGTTAAAGAGGAAAACAGTAATAAAAAGCTGATTATCAAAAAGTGTTTTATCCTGCATTTATGTTCCTTTAAAATGTCTATGGATAGAAATAATATACTCAAAATATTAGTGATATGTATCTCTGGGAATGGAATTATCGTGGTTATTGCTTTGTTTTCCTATATTTTCTATTTCCTCTAAAATAGACAATTGGTTACAAAAGTTTTTTAAGTGATCATGTCTATATCTGGTCACAAACTCCACCTCTACCTCAAAGAACAGCATTTGCATATATTTATTGTATTTAATTGAAACACCGTCATGTAATTGAGTTTTTCCCCCCATGGCCAGAAATGTACACAAACCTGCACAGCCGTAGGGAGAGAGAGAGATACAGGGATCTGATCATGTCACATGCAGACTTGAGGAAGGGTGTAAGAAGAGAGCACACATGACTTCGTGCCCAGGGCAGGTGGCCTAGAGAGCCATCAGTACCCCAAGGGCTTGAGTATTCAAGCACAGCCCATGATTTCAAGATCTCTAAGCTCAAAAGTGAGTCAGGGCCTTGGTGGAGTGGGTCCTGAATCTGCGACTAAGCCAGTTGGAAGGCCCGACTTAGCACACCTTTTAATAACAGCTACAGACACAAGTGGAGGCCAAAACAAATGCATTGCATCATCTCAGGTTATTATCCTCTATCAAAGCCTCTATCTCTTAAGGGTAAAAATTGGGTGGGGGTGACAAAAGGGGGAGGAGAGAAGAAGCAGGCAGTAAAATTGTTCTGCAGACAGATCATTCTTTTGGGATCATAAAGTCATTGAATAGCAATGCTGAAAGGGATCTAGGGGGATCATTGCATCCATCTCTTGCCTCTATTGCTGGAAGCTACTTTACCTTAGGTAGGCGTAAAGCCATTCTGTGTTTCAAGCCCTACAGAGACAGTGATAGAGATGGGAAATGAATTCTAGTGTTTAAGTATCCCCAGGTGATAGTTTATGATACATGCCTATTGCTTTGCTAAAGATCCATCATTTTATTCTGTGTATCTATAAATCCATCCTCACTCACTTCATTACACACAGTGAATATCTATTCACTTTATGTATGTATTATGAAGGTGTCACTCTAATGATTACTTCTTTCCTGATTTTTCAGAAAGAAAATCGAGATAAGGGGAAAAATGGAGAAATCCAAATTATCAGTGGTATAAATTATACTATAGGTGACTCTTCAATAAGTACATCTTGATGATAAAGTGAAAAACTGAACCCAAATGCCTTTATTCCTAGATTCTTTAGGAATGCATGGCCAAAGTCCTACATGACCACACATAAGAAAATTGGAACAACCCTTCCTGTTTATCAACATTCCCCTTTCTTATAGCTGACCCCAAATTGTAGAACCCACTGAGATATTTCGTCCCTAAGATTTGGGGAACTTTATCATGGATTTATAGTCCTCTCCCATATTTGGCCATTTTCTCCCCTGATCAAACTAATAAATCTTTATAAGAAGGAAAAAAAACATAAAAGTTTTCATTTAACAGCCCCCATTTGATGTCCGATGGAAGTTTCTCATATTAAATTGATTGAAATTCAAGGACTAGGGTTTCATTAATATAGATCTGAGAAAAGAGACAAAGGTGAAACTGAATTCGGATGAACTAATCAGCGTCCAAGAATAAAGAATAAGATCACTCACTCACTCTTCCTCTAGAATCCCACCTGATAGATTTATAAAATGCCATTGGTAAAACCAGGGCACTAGTCTATTCTATCTGTATCATAGTATCCCAACTGATCATTCTTGAGAGGTAAATAGGATTAAGGTTCTGGGACTGCAACTGGGCTGGATAAAGGTCCTTTGGGATAGAGAAAGGAAAAAAAATGAGACATCTCATTCCAAAAAAAAAAAAAAAAAAGGCAAGTAGGGGAGAGACTATGTAACATAAGCTGCCTGGGCTACGGTCATACCAGAGACATACTAACCAGGCTGCAGTCGAAGTTCTGTATTGGATTATAGCATCAGGAAAGGAGACCCTGGGATACTAGTCTGAGGAATCTTTACTCAATGTAACAGGCCATCATGGGAAGCTCTTGGACAAAGAGATACTATGGCAAAAATTGTGTTTGAAGAATATTAACATGTCAGGGGTGTGTAGGCTTAATTTGAAGGAGAGAAGAGAGATTGTAGGCAGAGTTTCAGTTAGAGTATATTGCAAGAATGCTAGCCTGAGGCAGATGAGAGCTGGGAGAGGTAGCTGGCAATGAGGATAACAATAAAGTAACATAGCTCACAGTTACTGAGTGCTTACTATGTGCTAACTATTATGCAAAGGGTTTTATTTACATTATCACATTTCATTACAACAACACTATGAAGTAGATACTATTATTGTTGTTATTTTCAAGTGTGGAGACCGAGGCTTTTAGCTGCTAAGTAAAAGCACATGTAGGAGATGCATTTCAGAGGTGAATCCAAAGGATTTGGTGAGCTAAGGAGGAAACAGGATATTTTAAGGGCCTGAGTACCTGGGGGCATATCTATTGGTGTTAGCAATAGAAAAAGAGAAGCTTTGAAGGAGGAGTGAGATTTGTTAGAGGGGAAAGCAAAGAGGCGTGTTTTTTTGTTGTTGTTATTTTTTTTGCCCAAGATGAGCTTCAACATTCTTCACATTTTCAAACTTTTTTATCCTAAGTTCCCCAAGCACTTTCTCAATAGGATTTCCTTCTCCCTAACATCTCTACAGTTTGGTAAACAGACTCTGTTGAGCTGCCTCACAGGGAAAACTGGGATCTAGCAGTACTACGCCATCAGCCAGTGAGGATAATCTCAGGTGGGGGTGCGTCTTTGCTCTTTTCCTATGTGGGCACGGGATCACCAGCGACCTTCTGGTCGACCCTGAGACAGGCTGAAGACCCTGCTCTTGCAACTGCCCCAGGCTCCTGCACCTGGGGGGGGAAAAGCTGACTTCATTTTTCTACAAGCGCTCCCTGTCATTCACAGCATTTGGATTTCCTCTTGTCTGGAAGGTGGGTGCATTGTGGGAAGACAAGAGCAGTAAAAATGTCTCTGTGAAGGATGGGACTTCCAAGGGGATCTGGGAGCAGGCGTCTGTCCAAGGCCACCAGGAGGAGGGGTGAGCACTCTGACGTCAAAGAGCCTCCGGGGTCCTGACACAGAATGAGATAATGTCTTTTCCTGAGGGAGCAAAGCCCCCCTTGTCCCTAGAGTCTTGTGCAACTCGTAGCACTAGGAGGCTAACCAGAGATGAAAGTTCTGTCTGGACATTGAGAATCTTCTCCTGGTCAGGTTTGCTTTAGAACACGTGTGTGTGTGTGTGTGTGTGTGTGTGTATCACACATGTAAGCTCATAAGAGCACACTTCCTCTAAGGAGAAGTTCAATATAATAACTCTTATCCTTACTCTCTCTTTCTTCCATACTTCTTCTCTTCGACAGTCATCCTCTTGTTCTTTCCTTGACCCTCCTCTTCCCCTTCCTCTCTCCACCCCAGGACATTAGAGAACTTTAGGTTGCATGACTTCCGTGAGAGGAAAGATAATAGTTTCTATTCACCATCTTCCCACTAAACCCATTATATTGAAGTCAGTCACCCCATGGTAAAGCTAAATAGCCATCTGAGGGAGGCACAAGACTTTTCCTCATGGTTTGTTGTGCAGGATTCAAAGCCTATGCTCAATTTTGATGTCCTGATCAGGCCTTACAAGTGTTCAGCAAGACCCCCACATCATCTCCAGGTCTCCAGGTAGGACTTCCTAAATCTTTCTCCTGCTAGGGGATCTTGAAGAAAAGAGTCAAATCTATCACTTTTCAGACTGCCCAGAACTCCTCTTTTCTCTCCATATCAGAGGACAAGATTCTCCTTGCTGTAAAATCTCTACATAGTTGCCCAATCATGCAATTTTAGTTTTTCCACAAGATATATTCCCTCTTAGATAAAAAGCAGCCCTTTTCCATTAGCATATGTGTAGAGCAAGTGATACATGAACATTTTTGTATAAATGTTCATTTTTATATAAATTATTTTTATAGAATATGACAAGAAACCAATTCAATTAATCAGCCAACAAGTGACCATTCTCCATAACTAGAATGAAGTCTCTAGAAGGTCAAAGACTTCATATTTTGTGTTCCTTATCCTGCCCCCATCCCTAACACCTAGAGCATGATGGGCATATTCCTAATGGTTTATGGTCATGTAACTGTCCCCCTCATTAGAAACTCTTGGCATATCAGTGTTGAAATCCTCAGCACCCAGCTAGAAGTGTGATACTTTAGTATAAAAGCACTTTTTCTCATTTCGTTGGCTTAACAGGCAGGTTTTGGTGTACTAACTCTTCGTCCCAAGATTTACTGGTCATCTAACTGAATTTTTTGGTAGTCCAATGAGTTCCTCCATAAGCTCTGCCTGCATGATGGTTTCGTTGTTAAAGGGCACAGCTGTGACATACTTAAGACCAAGGGTACTTCATTATCCCCCTAGGAAAGGGCTGCTATGACAAAGTCCTATAGACCAAGTGGGACAACAGAAGTTTATACTCTTATAGTTCTGGAGGCCGAAAGTCTAAAACCAAGATGTCACCGGGCCATGTTCACTCCAAACTCTGGGTAGAATCCTCTCTTGCCTCTCCCTACCTTCTGGTGGTGGCCATTGATCCCTGGCATTCTTTAGCTTGCAGCTGCATCTTGTCATCACATTCTATCCTCCTTGTATATCTGTCTTCTTAAAAGGATACAAATTATTTTATATTAGAGTCCATAATAAAAATATCTTCTTAACTTGGTTTCATCTGCAAATTCCCATTTCCAAATAATGTCACATCCAAAGGTACTAGGGTTTAGGACTTGAAAACATTTTTTGGAGGGAACACAATTCAACCCATACCAGGCACTCTGTTTCCCTTTTGTTATATCCAAACTCATTTGCAAGCAAGCACACATCCATGCATGATCAAGCCTTATCTGTTGCAGCAGTGCTGCTGAGAAGATGGGCTTGACCAGGAGGTCTGAGAGTGGTTTCTGACCATGCTAATTAGTAATCTGATCATAAGTGGGCCACATATTACTCCCACTTTTGAAAAGACAGGGAAACTGAGGCTTTGAGGGTTTATCTAGCTGGCCAGGCTCACATGGAAGTTGTGAATATGGAATGAAACACACTTGTAAAAATAAATTGTGAAGTCTGCGAAGCTGTTTAACTGTGAGAGAAGATCCTCCTTCTCCAAGTTGCTTCCACCTTTGGAATGAGAAGAGGGTGAACATTCAGGAGGATGGAACTGGCAATGTGGGGATTTTCCCAGGGACAGATTACCCTTTTCCAGGTGTTTTCCAAAATCCAGTGGTCGTCCATAAAATCTTAGACATGCTTTTCCCGAAACTTTTCTTTCTTAAACATTATTTCTAGCTGGATTTCCAAGAAGAATCTACCTTCATGCCTTAGATAGATGGTCATGGAACTTATAAGGGCTATTAAATTAATCCCTTCTCTAAGAGATCCATTTCATTCAGAATGAAGTTGTATTTCAGACCCAAGAAAGACTCAAGCCCAATGTTAGACCATTAGAGCAGGTCAGAATCCAAAGCTGTGTAACAGATATGAATCCCTCTTGAACCTCACCTGTCATTCCTTATTGCACTTGCCATGCTGCAACTAGAGTGATTTTTTTAATGCAAATCTGAGCATCTAACTCCTTCTCAAAAGTCATCAGTGACTTTTTAATGTGTCACTTACTACGTAAAATATACAATCCTTGTCATGACTTGTGGGCTCTTCATAGCTTGGCCTCTCTCTACCCCCAAGCATCCTCTCTCCCCACAGACCTTCATCTTATCCATGAAGATCTGGTTGCAGTTTTCTGGATGTGCCAAGTTATCTTCCTGCTACTTTCCACTTTTATAGTCTCATCTTTCATTTAGAAAGAAAACAAAATGTAATAATGACGGATATGTTACCACCAGGAATGGACCATGGTCCTATTTAATCTGGAGAGTCTGTGAAGGTAAAGGTTATTTTTTTTTATTTTTGGTTATTTTCAATCTCATTCCCCGTGTTCTGTTCCACTCGAACAACATAACTCTATGAGCTTCCAAGGATCACTTTCCTTCATGTAACTGCTGCTATACTGCTGTTGTTGTCAGGCATCCATTAGATGGGAGTCCAGATTATATGGAACTGGGGGAATGGACTGAAAGCACTTCCCCTGTGTTAATACCCACATGCTTGCAATAAATTATGCTAAGTGACATCAGCAGCCCTAATCTGAATTTTCCATGCCCATGGAGGAGGCTTCAGTCCTCATATTTCCTTCCTTCCTCACTCTATTCCCTCCACCTCATCCTCCTCCTTCTCATCATCGCTGCCTCACTTCAGCCCTCATCATATCACAGCTGGACCATTGCAAGTGTCCCCTCCATGTCTTCCTGGAATGCTTTGAAATGACCTCTCCTCCTAGGGCAGTATTTTTCTTCTTTCTTTTCTTTTCTTTTTTTCTCTGCCTCTTTAAATTCTCAGATTCTTTATAAATCTCTTTTTTTTTTTTTTACAACTTTCCCACCAACCCCACTTGGTGTAAATAACCCATTTACACAACCCCATTCTTGTGTAAATAACAACCAAACCAATCAAAACACTGTAGAGAGTGGCAAGTAGCCAATATATCTTTCCCATACCCTTATCCATAGTCAATCCTCAAGATCTCAAGTAGCTACTGGAATGACTTCCCTCCAAAATGAATAACCTGTCAGATTACCAGCCCCTGGCTTATGCCTTTCCTCAAATAGGAGCCCAGGCATCCAGATATCTCTACCACAGTCTGTACCTGCCATACCCAGGCCCAGGTATTTATTAAACAGACAGGAATAAATGCCCTTGACTTACCTGAGGCACAAACATACCCTGATGACATCTCTGCATCTCTCCCTTAGATCAGTCAGAATTAGCAAGGTGGGAGTAAGCAGACTAACCTCACCCAGAACATCAGGGTAGACAGAGCAGGCAGGAGATAACTAATGTGCTTCTTAATCCTAAACCTTTGATTAGTGAATCACCATTGGATCCTTATTCTCTCCAACTTTGATGTGAAGCTTTTGGGTGTGACTCAGCCTTGGAGAGCCTTGGAGGGTGCCCAGAAAGGTAGGTACCAACCAAGTCTGCCACCAAAGTGATGTTGCCAAATAGCAGAAACCTGACTTCCCCCTAACTTTTACTTGGAGAAATTTAGTTATCGCTCTAAGACACATAGCCCAGAGGGACATGCTGGTCTCAAATGAGGTGCCAACAATATGGAAAATAAAAAAGAAATAAAAAATAAAAACTCCTGACCCCACAAAGCATTTGTGTAATAGAAGAAAATTGAAAACTGCAAAGTCTCCATGAATTATACCATAAACATATACCCTCTTCAAAAAAAAATGCAGATAGAAACAAACAACTACAACAACAACAACAAAATGTATACACTCTTGTTTTGTAGGATGAAGTAGAAGGGTAAAGCATGAAATAGGAATTAAGACATTAGTTAGGTTCTACTAACTACATAATTGATTTGATGCAAGTCTTTTAACCTCTCTTAGCGTTAGTTTCAGCACTGATATGTAACCCTAATAAACTCAGAGACCTGTGTGACTCAGTATCAGAAAAGTGTCAGGATTAAGAAGCAACATCCTAGGATTTCCCATCATGGCTCAGCAAAAACAAAGCTGACTAGTTCCATGAGGATTCAGGTTCAATTCCTGGCCTCACTTGGTGGGTTAAGGATCTGGCATTGCCATGAGCTCTCGTGTAGACTGCAGATGAGGCTCGGATCTGGCATTGCTGTGGCTGTGGTGAAGACCAGCAGCTGCATCTCTGATTTGACCCCTATCCTGGAAAATCCCATGTGCCACAGGTGTAGCCCTAAAAAGAAAAAAAAAAAAAGAATAAAGGGGAAATTTCATTTACTATTCATTACTCTCTGAAGGTATCAAAAGGGATGAAAATACATGGTTCTCAGAAACATATTCAAATTCTCTTTCCTCTCCAACCTACTTCCTTATCATAGCTACTCTGGCTTTCGTCTCCAGGGGGAAAAAATTTCCTCTTTCATTCCCTACTCATAAAACTTTCTATCATTTTCATCCTCCCTTCCCATTCTCTGAATACTGTAATATCTAGATTAACTTATCTCTTCTTCCAGCCAAAAGATCTTCCCTCTTCTAACAGCATAGGAAGTGGAAACTAACATTTACAGGATTCTTTTTGTTGAGGTTGGGGTAGGAATGGGACTATTAATAATCTTCAATATTTAATTTTTGTCCAATAACATTAAATAAGAGACCCTTAAATTTCTCCTTGCTTACTTCACACATTTGTCATTTAGGTCAGATATGATTTTGGAGAACCATAAATCATGCATAGTATTTTTTAAAAATTACTGGTTTATGTGTTTATTTCACAATGTATTTTTATTTTTTATTAAAATATAGTTTATTTACAATATTGTGCCAATTTCTACTATAAAGCAAAGTGACCCAGTTTTATACACACACACACATATATGTGTATATATGTAAATATGTATATACACACATACACATTCCTTTTCTTATATTATCTTCCATCATGGCCTATCACAAGAGGCTGGATATAGCTGTCTGTGCTATACAGTAGGACCTCATTGCTTAACCACTCTAAATTTAATAGTTTGCATCTACCATTCCTAAACTCCCAGTCCATCCCACTCCCTCCTCCCTTGGCAACCACAAGTCTGTTCTGTATATTTGTGAATCTGTTCCTGTTTTGTAGATAAGTTCATTTGTGCTATATTTTAGATTTAACATGTGTGATATTGTATGGCATTTGTCTTTCTCTTTCTTAATTACTTCATTTAGTATGATAATCTCTAGTTACATCCATGTTGCTGCAAATTACATTATTTTGTTCTTTTTATAGCTGAATAGTATTCCATTGTGTATATGTACCATATCTTAATCCATTCATCTGTCAATGGACATTTAGGTTGTTTCCATGTCTTGGTTACTGAGAATAGTGCTGCTACAAATATTCCAGTGAATGTATTTTTTTAATTGTCACATGTAGTATTTTTATGTGAATCTATTGTAAAAGCTTTGACACAATTTTGCTTTCCTGGGTGCCAAGGCAAAAACATAGAGCATAGGAAGAATTAAAATAACCATGTACTACACAGCAGGATCTCATTACTAATCCATTACAAAGGCAATAGTCTGCATCTATTAAGCCCAAGCACCCCATCCATTCCAATCCCTCCCCATCCCCCTTGGTATCCACAAGTCTGTTCTCCAAGTCCATGAGTTTCTTTTCTGTGGAAAGGTACATTTGTGCCATATATTAGATTCCAGATATAAGTGATATCATAGGTATTTGTCTTTCTCTTTCTGACTTTCTTCACGCAGGATGAAAATCTCTAGTTCCATCCATGTTGCTTCAAATGGCATTATTTCATTCTTTTTTATGGCTGAGTAGTATTCCATTGTGTAGACATACCACCTCTTCCTAATCCAATCATCTGTCAGTGGACATTTGGGTTGTTTCCGTGTCTTGGCTCTTGTTAATAGTGCTGCAATGAACATTCAGGTGCATGTATGTTTTTCAAAGAAAGTTTTGTCTGGATATATACCCAAGAGTGTGATTGCTGGGTCATATGGTAGTTCCATGTATAGTTTTCTAAAGTACCTCCATACTGATCTCCATAATGGTTGTACCAGCTTACATTCCCACCAACAGTGCAGGAGGGTTCCCTTTTCTCCACACCCCCTCCAGCACTTGTTATTTCTGAACTTATTAATGATGGCCATTCTGACTGGTATGATGTGGTATCTCGTGGTAGTTTTGATTTGCATTTCTCTAATAACCAGGGATGTTGAGCATTTCTTCATGTGCTTGTTGGCCATCTGTGTATCTTCTTTGGAGAAATGTCTATTCAGGTCTTTTGTCCATTTTTCCATTGGGTGGTTGGTTTTTTTGCTATTGAATTGTGTAAGTTGTTTGTATATTTTAGAGATTAAGCCCTTGTCAGTTGCATCATTTGAAACTATCGTTTAGTCACTTATGATGGAGCATGATAATATGAGAAAAAATAATGTATACATGTACATGTAACTGGGTCATCATGTTGTACAGTATAAAAAATAATGTATTGGGGAAATAAAATATAAATATATATATATAATAAAATAAAATAACCATGTAAATTACTATTCTTCTGAGACTGTTAAACATATCCCTCTATTGTTTATTTTGTCTTGATCTTACTTTTCCAGTTTTAGCACTCTTAAAGACAAGGTTTTGTTTTTGCAATATTGTGTTTCTGTAAATTCAATCCTCCACTAATTAATTCACTAATTCATTCAATTAATGAATACTTATTCATGAATTTGTAATTTCCTCCCTTAAAAATTTTTTTAAAAAACGCTCTGAGTCAGGTTCTGGGTGTTATATAGATTATAACCCTTTCCCTCAAGGTGGGAATCTAATGAGTGTGGTGAGAATGTAAGCAGGCATATTAAGTTATTGATTCCTGACGGAGCAAAGTGCAAGGGAAGGGACAGGGACTGATAGAACAGCCGACTGATGGTGAAGCAGCTGCTGCCTCCAATGCCTAATTCAGGTCTTAGTTCTTTTGTGGTCTAGCCCAGAGAGAGCTCAGCAGCTATGATGCACAATGTTTCTTGGCCATGTTGACTATATGCATCCCTCTCTTTTTCAAACCCTACAAGAGAGACTGATAGACAAGCCACACATTCTCAGCTTCCCTTGCAATTAGAGGTGTCCACAGAACCCAGTTATAGCCAGTGGACAAGTCTGTTGAGGACTTTGGGAAAGTTTTCCTTTCATGATAAGAGAAAAAGAAAGAGAAGGGGGATGCGGAACTAACTAAAAAAACTTCTACTCAGCAAAGGAACAATCAGCAAAATGAGAAGCCAGCCTTTGGTTTGAAATAGGAGAAAATATTTGCAAACTCTATATCTGATGAGGGGTTAATGTCCAAAATATATAAGAACCCTTATGTATCCATAGCAAAATACCCACAAATAACTAATATTAAAAAGTGGAAAGGTATTGAATAGACATTTCTCCAAAGAAGACATTCAAAGAGACAACAACTATAAAAAGGTGCCCCACATAACAAATCAAGGGAATGCAAATCAAAACCAGACTGAAATATCACCTCATACCTATTACAGTGGACATTATCAAAAAAAAAAAAAGATGACAAGTGTTGAAAAGATGTGGAAAATTTGGAACTCATGTATATTGTTTGTAGTAATGCAATAGTGCAGCCACTATGCAAAGAAGTATGGGAATTCCTCAAGAAATTATAATTAGAAATACTTTATGACCTAGCAACACTTATGGGTATATATCCAAAAGAGCTGAAGTTAGCATTGCAAGGAAATATATGCACTGCCACATTTAGAGAAGCATTGTTCACAGTTGTCAAGATACAGAAACTACCTAAATGTCCATCAGTGAATGAATGGATAAAGAAAATGTGGTATATATAGACAATGAAATATTCAGCCTTAAAAGAAAAGAAATCCTGGAGTTCCTGTTGTGGCTCAGTGGGTTAAGGACATGACGTTATTTCTGTGAGGGTGTGGGTTTGATCCCTGGCCTCTCTCAGTGAGTTGAGGATCTCTTGCAGCAAGATCACAGATATGGCTCAAACCTGTGGCTGTGGTGTAGGCCTGCAGCCATAGCTCCAATTCAACTTCTATCCCAGGAATTTCCATATGCTGCAGGTGAGGCCATTAGAAGAAAAAGCAAAGGAAAAGAAAAAAAGAAATCCTGCCATCTGTGACAACACAGATGAACCTGGAGAACGTTACACTAAATGCAATAACCCAGTCACAGAAGGACACATACTGCATGATCTCACTTATGTAAGGAATATGAAATAGTAAACTCATAGAAGCAGAGAGTAGAATGGTAGTTAATAGTGATGGAGGAAGGAGAATGGAAGATATTATTCAATGAGTATAAAATTTCAGTTATGCTAGGTGAATATATTCTGCAGAGCTGCTCTACAACACAGTGGCTATGTGTAACAACACTGTGTTATACACTGAAAACTTTGTGAGGGTAGATCTCATGTTAAGTGTTCAATTTAAAAAAGGAAAAAAATCTCAGATCTATACCCCTTTCTTTTCTTTCTGACCCTTAGGACCTGCTATTCAATTGTGCATTGTCTATCTTACAACCATCAGGTGGGAAGTTGGAGAACTTAAATCAAATGGGCTTTGGTCCTTGGTCACACAGTTGAACCACCAAGTCAAGTAAGAGAACATCTGTCTCCAAAGTAACCAATAACTGTCCATCCTTTAAGCTCCTCTTGGTGTTTTATTGTTGCTACTTGCAGTTGATTATTTCTCATAAAATATGCAGCTTGTAAGAGCTAGGAGAGACAATAGGTTTTTTTTATCATTTCTTAATTAGGAGGCAACAGTTTATCAAACCAACATGTATTTCCTTGAGTCTTGCTCCCTGCCCCTCTGCAACCGGGCAGAGAGCACAACTCTCTCTTCTTCCTCTCTCACTTCGTGGGTTTGCAATAGAGAATTTAGAAAGTTTACCGGGTGTGGAATAGAGATGGGGTATGAAGCACTGCTAATCCACCTGAAAAGATTTACCCTAAATCAAAGAGTAACATGTTTTTATACAATTAAAAGAAAAAAATGGGGGGGGTCATATTTCAGATTTTGATCCAACATTCAGCCTTCACAAAGTAACAACAAGAACCATATTCTTCCTTCCCCTTTCACTGACCATTAGCAACACTTGGGACCACAGAGAATGCTAACTGGGAAATTAACCTTCAAGAAGAAGATAGGCTCATAAAGGGAAGGTAGAGAGCAGAAAACTAGTATTTTGCGGGGCCTTGTAAAAAAGATGAAAAAAAAGTCCATTAAAAATGCACATGCAGGAGTTCCTGTCATGGTTCAGTGGTTAATGAATCCGACTAGAAACCATGAGGTTGCAGGTTCGATCCCTGCCCTTACTCAGTGGGTTAAGGATCCACAGTTGCCGTGAGCTGTGGTGTAGGTTGCAGACGCGGCTCAGATCCTGCGTTGCTGTGCTCTGGCGTAGGCCAGTGGCTACAGCTCCAATTAGACCCTAACCTGGGAACCTCCATATGCCACAGGTGCGGCCCAAGAAATGGCAAAAAGACAAAAAAAAAAAAAATGCACATGCCCTCAAAATTTTTCATACAAATTCTGAGAATTTTCTGTCTTCTGGGAGACTATCTATGAATCACAATTTAATATCTTCTGCCAAAATCTTACCGGAAATTGTGAAGAAGGAAAAAAGCAGTTTGGTAGAAATAACAATTAGACGGGGAACATCTTCTACAAATGGGAAGGTGAGATCCTCTGCAGTGGACAGAAGGGGAGGACCAATCAGAGTGGCATTGGGGATGGGAATGGATGGGCTTAGTTAGATACAGAGGGTCAGGACAGGCGGACTGGGGGTGCCGTGGAGTCTTGGTGGGTTCCTGAAACATACCCTTGTGCAGAGGTATCAACCAAGTCTCACAGAGCCGTCAGATAACTTTGTTAATGCAACTCTGATGAAAGAATAAGCATAATTGTGGCAGTGTGGGGATGCAGGCAATCCAGAGAGAGTATAAAACCTGGGTCCTGGTGATGGTTACCTTGGTGTTCCAGAGTTTTCCTTATTTTCAAGACAAGCTAGGATGCTGGATTTTTACTAAACATGTCCTTATTTTTAATAGAGTATCTTAATTTTTATAGTCTGCTGACAACTGAAATCAGCTATACCTGCTGGGTACAGCCCATAGGCCTCCATGTTATAACTTCCTAATCAAACGTGTGCAGCATTTGGTAATAATTTCAGATGTCTGAATGGAGTCTCAGGAGGAGTGATGGAGAGGAAACCAACTGGAGCATCAATTCAGGAGAACTTGGATCCAAAACAGCCAGGAGCTGTATGATCTCAAAAATGTCTCTTCACCTATTTCCTCATCTACACACAATGAGACAGAAGCATATGACCTTCAATATTCCTCCTTCCGGAGTTCCTGTCATGGCTCAGTGGTTAACAAATCCGACTAAGAACCATGAGGTTGCGGGTTCAATCCCTGGCCTTGCTCAGTGGGTTGAGGATCCGGCATTGCTGTGAGCTGTGGTGTAGGTTGCAGACATGGCTTGGATTCCACATTGCTGCTGCTCTGGTGTAGGCTTGGCAGCTACAGCTCCGATTAGACCCCTAGCCTGGGAACCTCCATATGCTGTGGGTGCAGCCCTAGAAAACGCAAAAAAAAAAAAAAAAAAAAGACAAAAGATTCCTCCTTTCATCAGCTCAGATGTTCTGAGGCTGTTTGTGGTTGACCTGGTCAATAGAATGCACAGATGTGCTATCTGATCATTGAGAAAGCACATTACAGCTGATCCCTGAAGCTCTCAGCACTTCATTTCCTGTTATGGTCCAGAGACCCTCAGTACATCAGCAAAACCAATCTCAGTCTGCATTTTCTCAGGAGCCTGAGGAGGAATGGCATGGCCTTAGGGCTAAGATCATCACAAATAGCAGTTTCCTCACCTGTTTTGTGTATCTGGGGAGGATCCCAAGACTGATAGGGATCAGTCACTCTGAGCATGTATCACAGAAGACTGGCTAAACCCCAAATATGATAAGGTCTGCACCTGTAATTATCAGCAAAACTGATGGTGGAAAAAAGCCACTCCCTCCATTAGCTAGTGCAGCACAGGTGCCCAGAAGTCAGGCTTGGTCGCTCAGCATAGAAGGGGTGAATAGCACCTGATAGCCACTGAGACTTCCCCCACTGGACAGAAGCCTGCAGGTTCAGGTGATGGGAGTCCTGAAATAAGACATCAGGTTGATAACAGTCTGAACAGGATGAAATCACAGAGAACATTCTGCTTTTCAGAAAACTAAGGTCACATATTAATTAGACCTTGCCAAGCTCACACAGCTAGGTAGAAACAAAGCCAGAGTCACTCATAGCAACTCCAGAAGCCAAAATGAAGATCAAGAATAAATAGTAAAAGAGCCAAGAGAAAGCACTCAACCTTTAATACACATGAGAACTAACGAATATATACCAGTAACCAGAAAAGAATCTTTGAAATATGAACACAGGCTCCCAGAGTGAGGCTTTGTTGAAGAAAACACTTATATGCATAAATCTTGATTAATTTATGAATATTTATTTGAAAAGTCATGGTCATATATGTTCATGACAACATATGATTTTCATTTGAATCATATTTTGAGTTAAAAAAATTCGTTACATGAAAATTTCAGCCCCCCCAAAAAAAATTTCAGCCCACAGCAACTTGCACTGCCCAAATCCCTCATTCATTCCACTTGAAACAACCATTTTCACTTCCCACCTGGGCTAGAGGCTTCTTGAGGACAAGAAACTGTTTATCTTATTTGCTACTCTAGCCTCAGTGCTAAGCACAGCACCTGGTATCTGGTATGTGCCTCATTATCAAAGTGATGAACCAGTGAATGAATGAATGAATGAACGCACAAATGAGTGAATGATAAATTAATTAATAAAAAGTTTGCCTAACTTCCCATCCAGCGCTCCATTCTGCTCCAGCATGCTCTTTTCAGGACCTAAACAATTGGGATTGAAAAGACCCCCCCCCACCCCCGGCGTAAGCCTCAACCACAGGACATTTGAATTGCTTTTGAAAGCTGTGGCTCCAGACTTCTTGCCCACAATAGACTTCCTTGCCATCTGACTCCAGGATTGGAAGAGATTCAGGGTCCCCATTCCTCTGTTTAGACCCCCTCCCCAACTGAATCACCATCCAATTGCATTTTTCAATTCAACGTTCACAGAATGCCTAGTATGTGCAATCAAGTTTTTTTTTCTTCAATACCCAGATTAGGGCTAATCTGAGGTTCTGCTATCTCTGTTTAGCCCCAGAGTGCCTGTCTTACAAATGGATGTTTAATTAATACTTATTACTCCTACACCAGTTTGGTTCTTGACACCTGGTCTGTGCAAATAGTCCAAATTGCAATTTCACCACTGCCTCTTGAAAATGTCAGTCAGTTTCTCGATCCAGAGATCAATGGGACTAGAGATGGGTAAGTAAATTCCTGTATAACATGGCTCTATTAAAACCTCAACTCTTCCCCTCTGAATCATTATAACCCCTGTGAGATGGAGAGGCCAGCAGTCCTATACATTTCACTGTCTTCTCTACATGACCATGACACTGTACAACCACAAAGTGGCCAGGGTTCCTGCCTCCTAACTCCTGATTTTGAGCCTTTTCTCCAAGACCATGGTTCTGGGCTGCCTGAGGCCCCGAGAGTAAGTGTGTAAGAGGAGGCTTTGTCATTGCACCAGCAGTCCATGAGTTCATGTTATGAGCTGAATGTTGTGTTTCACCCTCTTCCCCCAAATTTGTATGCTGAAGCTCTAACTTCCAATGTAATGGCATTTGTATGTATGGCCTTTGGTAGGTACTCAGATTTAGATTAGGTCATCAAGGTAGGAACCTCATGATGGGCTTAACTCTCTTGTAGAAGAGGAAGAGGTGGAGAATTTGCTTCCTCCAGGTCCTGGCCCCAAGGAAAGGCCATGTGAGGGCATCGCTATAAGGTAGCTGTCTACAAGCCAGAAGGCAAGCCATCACCAGACTCTGAATCTGGCAGTGCCTCGATCTTGAATTTCCCAGCCTCTAGAACTGTGGGAAAGAAAGGTTTGCTGTTTAAGCCACCCAGTCTGTGGTATTTTGATGTAGCAGCCCAAGCTGACTAAGACAGTTCTTTCTACCAGTCAATTTTCTTCACAGGTGACAACCGCCCTTGGCTGCCCACAGCTCAGCATCATGGCACATTCAAACAGTCCTATTTACAGCACCCGCAGATAAGTCATGTCAGTGGTGAAATGGAGCATGTGTCAGAGAGTCCAAGTAGAACCACATACCTTCCTAAATTCCTAACTTTTACTTGGGAGTTCCTAACTTAGTTATTTATTAAGTTATTTTATTTAACTTAACAAAATTCCTAACTGGTCCTTCTACCTTGTCGGAAATCTTCAAAAACACGGTGTTGGATCCATCTCAGTCTCAAATTGGGGGTCCATGAAACAGCCCCCATGCTGTCCTTGCATAATTGCTGGTATCAGCTTTCAACCATGTTCCCCATCCTCGGCAAGAGTGACAGAGCAAGGAAAATTATATGAGGAAGAGGCCAGACCAGTTGGTGAGTTCCTATGTCTAGACAGGCTAATAAGTAAAAAGTTTTCTTCTTGGAGGTCCATGAACCGGGAAAATGACTTCAAAGATTGATTCTTTATTTTCCCCCTCACCAGCCCATGCTGCCTTCCCTGAAATTTCCATCCCAGGTTAGGTGGGAGGGAATGCTTTCTCTTGATACTTGGGCTGCCCGCTCTGACACAAGACCTGCGAGGAGGGCCAGACTAGGCTCCATCCCACTTTCTCAATGAGGTCCATTCAAAGTCAAGGGCTTCACCGGAATGGGAGTCTCCTTGTTAAGGCTGATCTTCTGAAGAGACTCAGTATGTGGTTCCCAGTAGGGAAAGCTTTGGGGACACCCAGGATACTCCATTCCTCAATATTTCTCATCAGGGTTTTTAGTGGTCCCTCCTATTTCTTAAAATTCACAGACTCCCTTCATCTCTAAGTTGGCAGGGACCTTAAAATCCAGCCACCCATTCTTTCTCCCATGATTCTATCTGCAGTCATTTAGTCGTTCAATCTCTGCTTGAAAACCTCTAGATATAAGAACTCATAGTTTTTCATTCCATCTTTGGCCAACTCTATTAGAGTGTTCTTTTTAATTGAGGAAATACCTTGACTGTGTAATAATTGATTTTATTGGAATTCAGAATTATAGATACATAAAAGACTAATAATGGGAATCCACTAAAGCCCCTTCGTTTTCTGGGAAACCCATTCAGTGCAGTGGGTTCCTGAAGGACATCACAGGGAAAATCAGGGATTTGGACAGGGCTCAAACCCAAGCCTTCTGACCAGGTCCAGGTGAGTAGATCATCATACCAGCAGTCTCTCAGGACTAAATTCTACCATAAAAGTTGTAGCCTTTTGAGACTTAAAGTTTTAGGGTGTGAAATACATGACTTTAAACTAGTTCCTAACTATTATTCTATTTAAATGTCAGATATTTTCCCAACAGCAAAAAGCCTCAATAAAAGACCCAAGATGGGTACCAGAAGGTGGAGTGAATAAAGACAAGATGGAAGATTTGAAGGAGAAACATCCTGTCCAGGTCCCCACAGTAGGAGATGAGTATCCCAGTTGGTCCTCCTCTGGTCTACCACCTCTGTGTACAGCTGAGCACGGAGTTGTGAGGGTGGGAAAGAAGAGAGGCGCGCCAAGGACCAAGTGGCCAATCAATAGGAACAGTATCCCCTCAATCTGTGTAGGTTTCTCTAGTCAACAACTTCCCCATCCATTTTCATATTTTTTCTTCACAATCCCATGGTAACCTAGATAACATTTATCCTCATTGCATAGATAAAGAAACCGAGGCTCACTGAAGTTAAACATGACAAAATTCAGAAAACGAGTCAGTGGCAGAGCAAAGACTAGAACTAAGGTGTTCAGATTCCCAGTCCAGTGATGTTTTGCTGTGACATACTACCTCAGGAATCTCTGAATGATAAGATAATTCTAATCGCTAATATTTATTGAACATTTACTTTGTGCCATGCATGCTTCTGAGTGCTGTACCTGTTTCAATGTATTTCATCTTGATGATTTGGGTAAAAATGACTTGGGTATCATTTTTCATTTACACTTGGTAGGTGAGGAAACTTAGGCACAGAGATATTAAATAATTTGTTCCAGGAAACACAGCTAGAAAGATGCTAAGTTAGATTTCAAATCCAGGAACTGTAAACAACTGCAATGTATGTCTCTGTTTGTTCCCCCAAACCAGCAGCCTTGGGCTTCAAGGATAGAGTCCTAAAAATCTCATGCTAAGGTCTACCATGAAATCACTTAGAAGTGAACTTGTTTTTATCTCTTTATAAAATGTTGTATCTCATGGTAAAATGGGTGATCAGCCAGGTTAGAAAGCACTTCAGTTTCAGTTGAATCTATATCTGAAAATCATGAATTTGACGAGTTAAGCAAATTTTTTTTTCTTCTATTCTCTTTCTTTCTCTTCTTTTATCCCTCTCCTTCCCATAAAATTGGAAGGAGTCAGGCTGTCAGGCTAATCTGAGGGAAGAACAACTTGGGAGTAGCCTGAATGCTTTTGTCAGTTTTTTCCAATGTCCTTTAGATTCATTCAGAGCCACATGCAGGGCTTCCAGATTAAGCTGGTAGTCCCTGGAAGAGTCCAGAGACAACATGACAACATGTTGGGTGGTCCATGGGCCAACATCCATCCATGGACCACATGACTGGGTGGTCCATGGGCCAACATCCATCAGTTCACTATACACAGCCTTTCCTAGAGGTTTTCCTAGAATGCTGGATCCTGCCCTCAGTAAAACATCAGCGCAAGAGTCCAAGGCTTACATGTCTGTGTCCAAGCTCATCATCTCCTGTCTCCTCTTTGGGAGACAAATGATTCTGGACCCCATGCTCCATATTTCTGTTGAGGACCACAGATTTTGGGTCAGCTCTGGCCTTTCAGATGCCAAGCTGTGAAAACCCAACTCTGAGTCATGATTAATTGGCAACATGGAGAAGAGGTCAAAGGCACACCTATTAGTTATCTATCACCCTAGTACTCTTCACATCTGTGTTACCTGCAGCTTCTCACCTCTTTCAGAATTGCTTGACTCTGCTTTGCCTTGGTTTCTGTCTTAACTTGTTTTACTACCAACAATCTCTCTTTGCTCTATCCTAACTGCCATTGTCAGAACAATCATCCTAAAGTCCAACTCCAGGCTCAGCACCCTGATGCCCTAAAATCTTCAGTGGCTCCCCATTGCCTACCATCTTAACTCTTAATAAATCATTGATATGGATCTCCTTCCATAAGGCCTTCTATAACTTTATCATAGCTTGTCTTCCCAGAAAGTCAATCAAACTGACTTCCACTTTTCCCAGAGGGGGTTAATGGCCATTGAGGCAATTTCCATGTTCTGAAAAGCAATTAGAGCAGGAAGTGACTCTCCTCTCCTGAGCTCAAATTTCCATTTATTCAATGACAACTTCAGGTCAGAGGGACTCTGGGATCCTTCTGGCTCTGAAATTCAGAAGGAGGACAAGGAGCACAAACCTAGATGTGGGCTCTAAGCAGAATGGGGAGACTGACCAGGGGGTAAATGACTTAGGGGATCTCAGGGGATGAAGAATTAGCTGGAGCAATAAGGGAAGATTTGGAGAAACTTCAAAGTTGGACATCCTGCCTTGGTACCTTCAGGACACATTAGAGTCACCTGGACAATTTATAAAGCATGTAATGGAGCCTGGGTTCTACTCCAGAGATTCTGATTCAATTAATCTGTATGCAACATAGTCATTGAGATTTTAATAGCTCCCTGGATGATTCTAACAAGCTGTAGATTTTGAGACTACAACCCAAAGTAAAGGGCAGGCACAGAGAGACAACAACACAACCATTATTAGAGGGAGAAGTTGCCCACATCAGAGTTCAGAGGGCCTGGCCTGTGCAGCAAAATTAACCTGCAACCCACCCCCAGCAGGTGGTGAACATTTTACTCGCCTTTTCCTAATTGCATCATGTTCACTCAGAGGAATGCCCTCTTGAAAGGACTGACTTACTCTACCATTCCCTCTAGATCCTGGATGCTGGCCCCTTCCAGCCCTCTGTGTCCAGGCCTGAGTGGAACTGCAGGTTCCACCTGAGATGTAAAGAAGGATATTATCAGCTTGGTGTGGGTTCAATCTTAGCAGGTTGCATCCTCTCAGCTCACCTGGCAGCTTATTTATTTTTAGCTTTTCCAGCATTCCAGGTGGGTGAAAAGACTGAGACGCCTGTCAGGCTGGCAACATTTCCTTCCTACGTAATCCTCAGTGAACTGAGGAGCTGTGTTGTTGAGCCAGGTGACTGGTCTTAGCAATGCTCTAGGGAGGGATGTTGCTGAGGGCCTCCCCTTCTACACACACTGAGCTGTGCTATTTCTCAGCCAAGGGTGAGAACTGCTACTTCTGGAACTGAAGTGAGTGTGGTGCCTGGTCAGAGGGTGGGGGGCTGACCCAGGGAGTGAGGATCAACCCAGAGAATGTTATACACTAGAGAATGGGGTCAACACAAACTGTAGGAGTCAACCTAAGCCGTAGAACCAACTCCACCCATTTTCAGCTTCATGGCAACATTTTCATATCAATCTTTGGAAAGTGGTCCCTGACCAATTGTGGCTCAACATTTGAAAAAATAAAATAGATGTAACAGTAACCCAGGACAACCTCCTGGTCTTTGTTTGTCTTTGTGCCCTCCAGACATACCCTCCAAAATTTTACACTTTTATTTGGGGCGTGTGAGATGTATCTGCCTTTTGCACGCCATAAATGGTACCCATTCTTTTCTACTCTGCTTTATACATCCTCAGATGCATGGATTGTATCAATTACTTTATATTTGTTGGCTTCTGGTTGGATTTCACCAATGGGGAGTATCAACAGGAGATTGAGGGAAGAGAGCAGATAATACTAAGGTATTTAATGTTGTACGTGGCTGTATTTCTACATTAAAGACTAACTCCCATAAGGCTATTTTTCCTCTGTTTTCCAGTAATTACTCCCTTCCCTTGCTTCTCCATGGCTCCAGTATATGACTAGCCTGGAGGATACTGCACCACTTTTTTTTTGGCGGGGGGGGGGGGCATGCCCATGGCATACAGAAGTTGCTGGGCCAAGGACTGAATCTGAGACATGAGACACAGTGACATCACTGAATCCTTAACTGCTAGGCCACCAAGGAACTCCATTTTCTAAAAATCATGCCATGATCTCTGGAAATAGTTATTTTTTCAATTCTCCCTTTATTATTATTCTCTCCTACTTAGACCATGAATGATGCAAGGTGTGTGTGTGTATGTGAGAGAGAGAGAGAGAGAGAAAGAGATGGCTGGCTGGGGAACACAAGCTTGGTTAGGTAGAAGTAGAAATGTGCTCTCTAAGGAAATCCTCTGGGTGAGGAAAAGCAGTTGGGTGCTGACACTATCTTGTGTCCTTCCTGCCAAGAGCCCTCTCATTGATTTGCATGACCACCAGATGCTTTTTCCCAGTTCTCTCCCTTTTTGAGACCCTCCCCCAAATAAGAACAAAAGCTCATTTCCTCATTTCTCCTGACCATTGTTAAACCAGAAGGACACTATCTGTTAGTGCTAAGTGTTACCTCACAAAAAACAAAACTGTCCTTATAGTATACTGTTTTTTTGGTCTGGCTCATCCAAGAAGAAGAGGCCAATATAGGATTAAATACACAAGGACTTTATAAGGGGAAAAACCAAAGTGGAAGGAAATCAGGAAGGACCTAGAGAAAGCTTAGGATGGACCTCAGACCAGAAAGTGTGATTGTCCTGAAGTCTAAGAAAGTTTTGGCAAAGCCATTTAGGAATTGCTGAGCCAAAAATGAGCTGACAAAGCCATCCTGGCACTCCTAGAAATGGGTCTATTTTAGTCTCATTACACTGAACCATTAGCTGGGAGCTAACTGGTAGGGGCTCAGCCTTAGAGCAAACACAGTGATGAATTTCAGAAAGTGGCATCTGAGCCCAAAGTCAGTTAAGTTCCAGCAGGAGATCTGTGAGATACAGTCTCATGGCTACCACAGTGACATCTTAATATCATGAGGAAAGCTATTGTCATACTGTTACAGGCCTGCTAATTCATCAGGCCAAACCATGCCATATAATTTTAAAAGATTCAGTACATACAAATGGAGTCAATTTTTCTGGCATCCCTGAGCTATACTGGCAACAAAGACAGACTTTATGACAACCCTAGTATTTAATGGTCCTGAGTGATAGATAATATCACCTCCATCAAGAAAAGTAAAGTTCTGAGAAAGGAGACATTCATTTACTTCTTTCTTCCTTCCTTTATTAAAAAGCATAAATTGTCTATTATATCCTTAACACTGTATCAGTTACTGTGGCCACCACAATAAATATAAAATTGTTTCTCTCTCCAAGGGTCTTGCTATCCAGGAGAAAAATAGAGAAAGACATTTATGACCCATATATCTTTCAGGGTCCAGTCTATGAGGGACTGAAGCAAAAACAGAGAATGGTCAAGTATACCAGCAGAGAGCAGGGAAGTCCTCAGAGAGAAGTTGTACCTCATGCCAAGTCTTTTAGGGTCTATCAGATGGACGCAGACCTACCAGTACCACAGAACCACCAGGCAGAGAGAAAATCACAAAAATAAGTATGAGGTTTGATTTATGTGGGAAGTTGCAATAGTTTGGACTGAGAGTAACATAATAAATTCCTGAGGAGTGAGGGATACAAGAGAGATTAGAAAGAGGTGAAGTTAGAGGCAAGGCACATGCTGAATTGGGAAAAACACGCAGGGAGGAAATTTGAAATGTAAACATTGTAGCACAGATTATAACTTGAGAAAAATAGATGATCAGAGTTTCACTGAAGAAAGGTCTTTCTGGGTGCAGGATGGAGAAGAGATTGAGGGCATCAGACTGGACACAAGGAAACCAGGTTGCTAGTAGCACTGACGGGCCAGCCAGAGATAAGGACCTAAATGTACCCAGATAGGAGCAGTGGTTCTAGAGAAGAAGGAATGTGGTCCAGAAATGGAGGGGATACAGGACTGATCCTACTCTGAGTGATGCGATGTAGGTAGGAGAGGTGAGCACGGCAAGGAAGGCATTAGAGAGTTAGACATGATGCCCTGTGGGGTCCGCATTAAAGAAAGACAAACACTGTAATTAACTGTGGCAGACGGAATTGAAATATGACCCTAACATCCTCACTCCTGATATCCACAGAATGTACAATCCCCCCGACCTGAGTGTGCTTAGGACTTGTGAATATGATGGTTCATATACACCATATGATGGTTCCTGTGATCAGGTTACATTATGACAAAAGTGAATGGACTTTCATAGATGTAACTAAGGCTCATAATCAGGTGCTTTTTTAAAGACTATTTTTTTTCTAGTTTTACTGAGATAGAATTGACATATTATTAAGCACTGCAGAAGTTTAAGGTGTAGAGCATAATGATACGACTTACATACATCAGGAAATGATCATCACAATGAATTTAGTGAACATCATCTCATGTGGATACAAAATTAAAGAAAGAAACATGTTTTCCTTGTGATGAGAATTCTTAGGATTTACTCTTTTAGCAATTCATATATAACATATAGTGTTTATTTTTATCATGTATATCACACATCTGGTACTTGTTTTACAGTGGGAAGTTTGTAACTTTTGACTACCTTCATCTAACTCCTCCTCCCACATCCCCCGCCTATGACAACTACAAATCTAATCTCTTTTTCTATGCGCTTCTTTGCATGTTTGTTTTTGAAGTATAATTGACCTACAACACTATGTTAGTTCCTGTTGTATGGCATAGTGATTCTATATTTTTATACATTTCAAAAAAAATCACTATAAGTCTAGTTACAAGGTGTCATCATACAAAGATACTGTATATTGACTGTATTTCCACATCATACATTTCATACCCATGACTCATATATTTTGCAACTGTAAGTTTGTACCTCTTAATCTTCCTCACCTATTTCTTTACTTCCCCGACCAGGTGTTTTGAATTAATTAAAAAAGAAATTAATTAATCAGATGAATAGTTTAAAGCAGGGTAGGCCTGGCCTAATCAGATGAATAGTTTAAAGGAGGGTCTTGAAGTTAGAGGTGCTTTCTCTTGCTGACCTGGAAGAAGCAAACCATTGGACTTCTACAGCTTCAAGGAAATTAATTCTGCCAACACTCATGTGAACTTGAAAGAGGACCTCTAGCCTCAGATAAGACACCACCCTGGCCTGAAATCTTGATTGCAACCTTGTAAAACCCTGAGACAAGGACCCAGTGAATTCGTTCCTGGACTACTGACCCATGAATACTGTGACTTAATAAATAATGGGTATTCATTTAAGCTGCTCTATTTGAGGTAATTTTTTAATGGGGTGATAAAAAGTCAATACACTAATAACCATCATGATAAAAATAACTTTAATATCTTTTATGTTTTCCAGGTAGCTTTTATAAGCAGAAAACTGTATCTAGAGGTCATTTTAAAATTAAATTTTAAAAATATTGTATTAATTGAAGTACCACATTCAAAAATATCATTCCCCTTTAATCTATTACTTTAATTTATAAATTTTATAATTCTCATTACAAAGCTAGTGAGTTTAACTATCACTTTTTAAGAAGTTTTGATTAATGTTTGGTCCCAGTTACAAACTTATTAAAAGCATTCTGCACTGCAGTGATAAATTTAATATATTTGATTTCACTTAAAAGAACTTTCATTATCATAAATTTTCTTACTTACTTAAATGATTCTTATAAATCTAATGAATTAACCTTTTAAAAATAGTGATTACTAATTTTTCTTAATTATTTGAATACAATATAAACTAAGCACAGCAAAGGAAACCCTAAACAATACAAAAAGACAACCCACAGAGTGGGAGAAAATCTTTGCAAGTGAATCGACTGACAAGGGATTAATCTCCAAAATTTATAAACACCTTCTGCAGCTCCATACCAAAAAAAACAAACAAACCTATCAAAAAATGGGCAGAAGATCTAAACAGACAGTTCTCCAAAGAATACAGATGGCCAAGAAACACATGAAACGATGTTCAACATCACTCATTATTAGAGAGATGCAAATCAAAACCACTCTGAGGTACCACCTTACACCAGCCAGAATGGCCATCATCCAAAAGTCTACAAACAATAAGTGCTGGAGATGGTGTGGAGAAAAAGGAACACTAGTACACTGCTGGTGGGATTGTAAATTGGTGCAACCACTGTGGAAAACAGTATGGAGATGCCTCAGAAAACTAAACATAGTACGTTTGATCCAGCAATCCCACCCCTGGGCATCTATCCAGAGAAAACCATGACTTGCAAAGACGCATGTGCTCCGATATTCATTGCAGCACTATTTACAATAGCCAAGACATGGAAACAACCTAAATGTCCATCGACAGAGGAGAGGATCAAGAAGACGTGATACATATACACAATGGAATATTATTCAGCCATTAAAAAGTATGAAATACCAGAATTTTTTGCAACATGGAGGGACCTAGAAACTATCATGCTAAGTGAAGTCAGCCGCACAATGAGACACCAACATCCAATACTTTCACTGACATGTGGAATCTGAAAAAAGGAAAGACTGAACTTCTTTGCAGAACAGATGCTGACTCACAGACATGGAAAAACTTATGGTCTCTGGAGGAGACAGTTTGGGGGGTGGGGGGATGTGCCTCGCCTGAGGGATGGAAATCCTGTGAAATCAGGTTGTTATGATCATTATACAACTACAGATGTGATAAATTCATTTGAGTCATAAAAAATTTTTAAAAAATAAATAAAAGAAAAATAAATGTAAAAAAATTATATATATATATATAAACTAAGATTTCAATCTAAACTCATGTCTAAATTAATCATTCAGGAGTTCATGTTGGGTGGCTCAGTGCGTTAAGGATCCGGCATTGCCACAAGCTGCAGTGTAGGCCACAGAAGTGGTTTGGATCCTGCGTTGCTGTGGCTGTACACAGGCCAGGAGCAGCAGCTCCAATCCAATCCCTAACCTGGGAACTTCCACATGCCACAGGAGTGGCCCCAAAAAGAAAAAAAAAATCGTCATCATCCTTCAGTCACTTATTGTAAATTAGTTACAAAGTTGGTCTGTAATTCTAATAGAACAAATTCCCTTAAATATAAGAACATAAAATACCAAAAATGTACAATTTCTAAATACAAAAATATTAATAGAATTTATTATTAAATTATGTACTCTTAATCCTAAAACTTTTTGAGTTAAAGATACTTATACATAAGAGAAAAAATACATTTACCATCACAAACAATTTTGGAAGATGGTCCTTCTCTGATGGCTGAGCCTGCACCATGACCAGTGTCATCAACCAGAAAGGGATGTCTGGAGATGCTGCTATCCACAGAGATTTCTTATAACACTATCTGCCAAGGGAAGCTCTTTAGATTTTCCCAAGTCTTGGGCTCCATAAATTAAAAAAGGGGGTTTTCACACCATCCACATCCCAGTTTTGAGTCATTACTAATTCTTCTGTCTACACATGGATGGAATTTTCAATTCCAGCCCTGGAGTCATCTTATGGCAGAAAATGGATCTTGAACCAGAGATGGAACCTTTAAATTACTCTGTTCCTGCTCATCCTCAACAAGAAGTTGTCTTTCCAGCCACAACAGCACCCATCTCTGAGGTCCCAGGTGGAAGAAAGGGGCCAAAGTGATGCAGAAGAGGAAAGTTAAACTAAAAAAGACTTGGTCTGAAAAAGCACATGGAGAGCTGGGCTACTCTATTTTTCCTTCAGGAGCTGGAAATGTAGGGAGAAGCTGTATGTATTATTTGAAAACTTGCTAATGGGCCAGGTCTCATGGTTGAATTCCCAGCCAACCACTCAGCCTTGCTCTGGGGAATAGTTCCCTTCCCCCTGTTCCCACTCCCTTTCCTTTTTTCCGTATGATCCTGTCCAAGTTGGTACAGACACCTTGGGTGGCGACATGCATTTGCTCTCTGACACACACTCCTCTGCCTCTCCCACTGGCGAATACTTTAGGTCTGCCAGGAGCCAAGTGAGCTTTGGGTAACCCCAGAGATGTGACTCCTTCTCAGAAAATGATCTCTGGTCTTAAAGCATGTTTGTGCTCAGCCTTGTGGTCTCTTTTTTGTCTCTGCCTTTCTCCTCTTCCCTGCTTTTCCTTTTTTGTCTCCTTTTTATCTTCTTTCCCTTTATTTCAGTCTCTCTTACCACCTTTTTCTCTTATCTCCCTTCCTCATTTTTTTCCCTTTTCCCCCTATTCTTCTACACAAGGGTACACATATTTTTGGATTTCATTTTTAAGGAAAATGGTGGAGAGATGGGGTAAGTTTTTATTAGTGCCAATAAAAATAGTTAAGCATGTGGACCATTCACCACTTTGTACCAGGCATAATGATAAACACTTACTGTTTGATTTTCAAAACAATCTTGATTGATTGATACTGTTTCTCTTTTCCATATGTGGAAACTGCAGCTCAGAGAGGGTACTTAATTTCCCCAAAGTTACTAAATATGGTTTAATCTCATGTCCCAAGGGGACTGACTCTAGCATCGCACTCTGAATCACACTCCTTTGGCAACCTGAGGCCAATTATTGACTCCACATGACTTAGATGGCTTCAATAGCATTTCCCTGATATCCTTGCTTCTTGAAGCCAGATCCTAGCTGAGTGCCCATAACTCTGCACCTCACCCTGAGCCTCTGGACAGACTGTGCCCATGAATAGAAAATCTGGAGGTTATTTTCTTTGGAGAAGAATGTTTATTAAACCTACCCTAAAGGGTCAGAGCTCCTCTTCAGTCACGCTTGCTGATTTGTGTTGGGAGATAAGTAACCTGCTTTAGTCCAGAGTAGAAGGATGTCATTTAAAATGTGAGCAGACAGGGTAAAAGGGTAGGTGGGTCTTGACAGACAGATGGAGATTCAAGGAGTCTTGCCAGCTGGGGTGGGGATAAGCAATCATCACTACAGTTTCTGCCACAGGGAGCTATTTGTCAATCATCTGTGTATTTTGGAGGGTTGCTTATGGTCCCCAAAGAATCATGCCTCCTTGTGCAGTCCTCATCACACTGATCCTGAGCTTGGTCATGCCATTTCTCTTGGTCATGAGACATCGTCGAATGCGACACAAGCAGAGGGCATGGTAAGCTCTTGCACAATGAAGCTTTCCCTTCTAAACTTAGTCAATAGGTAAAGAAACCCTGGATATCCTACTGGAGAAAAAGGCCACATTGAGAACTAAGGCACCCCAGACAGCAGCTAGCATCAAGTCCCCAGACATGGAAATGAAGTCATTTTGGCTCCTACAGCCCCAAGTGGGCTGCCCCAGGGGACACCATGGGCAGTGGAGATAAGTGGTCCCACTGAACCTTGTCCAAATTCCTGACACACAGAATAATGTGCAATAAACTAGTTGTTTTAAGTCACTGAGTTTTGGAGTGATTTTTTCCACAGTAACTAGTTTAATGATGCAGGATCCTCTAAGGATATGAGCTCAATGATTGATCCAAAGGTATTTTCCTACCAATTTCTCAGCCTCTCCAAGGTCATCTCTAACCAGCTTCTACTCCTCCCTCATGTAGAAGAAATTAGAGCTCATGAAATGAAGAGCAAAATAGAGGCGGCTCCCTGAAGGGTAGACCTCTTGGCTCTACCAAGCAATCCATAGTAAGAATGTACACATTACAGACCAAAGAGGGCCAACCATATTTTGGAAAAAGAAATCTCTTTTTCTCTTCCAGAGAACCTGAGCTGATGAAAGTGCTGGGAATTGCCTGTGGCTGCCCTGAGGGGGAAGAGTGTCTTCAGTCTTGGCAAAGAGCAGGGAAGAGGTGTCCTCTTCAGCAACACTATCCCCAGTGGAGATCCTCACAAACCCCAGGAGTAGTGTGGCAGAGGGGATATGAGAAGGCTGGAGGGTAAGAAGGACTTGGTTTGGAGATTTGTAGATCCTTTTTTTTTTTTTTTTGGCCCCATCCACTTGTTATATAAAAGTTCCTGAGCCAGGGATTGAACCCACACCTCAGCAGCAACCCGAATCCCTGCAGTGACAACACTGGATTTTTAAGCCACTGCTGGGGAACCTTTGATAACACTTTGAGATATACAAATGGATTGGTTGGGAGCTAGATCTCCAGGGAGAAAGTAGATTGATGTTTCAGAGGAGAGGGACTTAATTAAAAGGAAGCTATGGGAGAGGACTAGTTAATGGGTAGGTGGCAATATCTGTCCAGCCAGTATGTTAAATGTGTTCCTACCCTGTGAGTGTGAGCAGCTCAGGACAGGGACCACATCTTAATCACCTTGGATACCCAGGACTAGCACAGGCCTGGCATGGAGACCTTATGCAGGCTATTTCACTTCTTGTCTCTGCTTCCTCACCTGTGGAACAAGGTGGCTGAGCAAGACACCCCCCTAATTCCCTTCTGATGTCAACTCATGGTCTTCCATGGAGAAAGGCGCTGCCTGGGGTTTCGTTTCATCCATTCTGTTGGTAGAAACTTCTCTGATTTCTCTACCAGTATACTAGTGAAATAAAGTGTAAAGAAAAGGGAGGAAAAAACACAGATTGGCCCTTTCCTTCTGGTGGCTTCCGTGAATGGAGGCCTAGGAAGGAAGAGGCAGGATTCCTCTTCAGAGGGGCACCTGCAGCCCCTGCCTCCTGAGCTCTGGCCTGGGATGCATCTTCAGCAGCATGAAATGGGGGTTCCCATTAGCATGGGAGAGGAAAGGAGGCAGGTCGAGCCTGTCCCTGGTCAAGAAAGTCACATGAGCATCCCAAGGAGCTGAGATAACAAGAACCCACTGAGGAAAATAGGCAGGTCAGAGGAGATGGGCCCAGCAAACTCATGAAGGAAAAAGCTGAGGAGGGTAGCAGAGGCCAGGTTCACAGACAAAGCCTTTCCAAAGGGTGGAGGAGGCAGGCATAAGAAGCCAAGCGGTGCGGCTCAGAGCCCCAGAGACAAATGAAAATGCTCACAAGACATGGCAAAGAATGTGGGGAGAAATAAATAATGTCACCCAGTGGTGGGAGGTCACCAGTACATGTCAGCAGTGGCCGAAAGAACAGAAAGAGGTAATGCAGGTAGGCAGGTTCAAGGGCTGAAGAGAAACAGGCAATAGAACTGCTGTCTCAGATTTCCCCTGCAGAAAGTTCCCAAGGATCAAGTTATGACATTTGAGACATAAATTAACATCACAATTGTGATTTATACTCTGTCCAGTGCTTTATGATTTGCAGCCCATTTCATTTTACCCTTATAGTCACTTTGGGAAATCAGAAGGGCAGGTGTCATCAACCTCATTTACTGATGAGGGAATGAGGTCCTAAAATGGTTGAGGGACTCACCAAGGTCGCTGTGCAGCCAGGGACCCAGGGGACTAGCCATGTACTTGGCCATCAGAGGAGCCAACACCACCACCACCACCGTGGTTCACTCCTAGGTCAACCCAGCAATTCACTGCTTTTAAAAAAATTACCAAATTTTTTGATATACTGAAATAAATATATTCACATGACTGACTTTTCCTTACCACTATAATTTCTTACATAATTAAAATTCATGCATAGTATCTACATGAATAGAAGCAAAACACTGCAGAAATTCCCATTGTGGCTCAGTGAGGGTAAGAGCCCGACATAGTGTCCATGAGGATGTTAGTTCAATCCCTGGCCTCACTCAGTGGGTTAAGGATCCAGCATTGCCACATGCTGCAGTGTAGGTCATGGATGCTGCTCAGATCCTGCGTTGCTGTGGTTGTGGCATAAGCTGGCAGCTACCTCTCCGATTTGATTCCCTAGCCTGGGAACTTCCATATGTCACAAATGCAGCCCTTAAAAAAAAAAAAAAAGGAAAGAAAGAAAAGGAAAAACAATACAAACCATTGTGAGAGGGGCCACAGTTTTACTGTAATGATAAGAAGAAGAGTTTAGAAAATGTCCTGTGTAATTGCAAAACTGTAGTTAAAATAGAAAGTCATTTGCTCCTTAATCTGCTTCTTTCAAAAGCAAAAATACACAATTGTGTGCTTGGGAAAAGTACTTTATTTTATTTTATTTTTTTCATTTTTAGGGCCACAACTGCAGCATATGGAAGTTCCCAGGCTAGGGGTTGAGTCAGAGCCACAGCTGCCACCCTACACCACAGCAACAGCAACGCCAGATCCCAGCTATCTGCAAACTACATCACAGCTCACGACAATGCCAGGTCCTTAACCCACTGAGTGAGACCAGGGATCAAACCCGCAACCTCATGGTTACTAGACAGGTTCTTTTTTGCTGAGTCACTATAGGAACTCCCTGGAGAAACCACTTCAATTTCAACCCTGCCATAAATGTTTCCTCATAAGGGTTTGTGAGCATTGTGCTGTCTTGGAATCACAGAGAGCCCTAGTTTGTTCCTATTTAGAGTTGAGTTTCTATTTATGCTCATGAAGGAGGGGCTTGTTGGCTGGATTTTCATCAGAGAGTGAGCAGAGGTGTTCAGTGTAAGGACAGAACAGTGGGCTCTCCCACCATCCAGCTCACTTGCAGCAGAAGGAGAGAATTGGGACAGGTTACTGTGTATTGGGAGAGTAAGAGAGAGGCTGCCAGGAAGAGAGCGTTAGATCTGTAGGTATTGAGCCCAGAATGAGACTGCCCACAAAGCTCTTGACAGCAGGGACTAGCTGGCACAGATGATGCAAAGGTGACTCACACCCTAAGGTGCGCGTCATTTCCAAATGAGAAGCATAGACAATTAGGAACAAGGACCTTGATAGAGGGCTGAGTATTACAGGGGTATGGGAAGTGTGCACACTTCTAACAGTGGCTCTGAACCTGGTGAAAAACAGGGAGGAAATCCCAGGGTAGAGATGGGGCAGCAGGAAAGCTGGATGTGTGCAGGCAACACCTCAGTGGCCAGTCTGGCCATCTGTGGTCATTGCTGGGAGTAGGGAACATTCATGTAGAAAGATTATTGGGAGTATATTCCACGACTCTCAAGACCACTACTGAACCAGGAGAACTAAGCATTCATGCAACTCTATCGCCACTAGACGTGTGCTCATGGTCAAATCATTCTCTCTCTCTCTCTCTCAGCCTCAGTCCTATTATTTGTACAACAAGGAAGTTGAGGATTATTGGATAGCTAGTATGTCTTAAGTCCTCACTGGGAGCTGGGCCTTGCTCTAACATGCACTAACTCACTCAATCTTCCAACAGCTCTAGGAAATAGGATCAGGGATCATATCCTTTTGCAGATGAGAAAGCTGAGACTCCTGATTGAGTAAAGGAGCTGGAATGTGTGATCCCACTTTCTGCCTCTAGAGTATGTGTTCTTAAACACTGCTCCATGCTGCCTCTTCAAAGTCCTCCCAAATCAGCATTAAACTTAAGTGTAAAGTTTAAATGAGCTGCCATCTCCCCTGAGCAAAAAAAAAGGCATAAGACCCTTTTTTCCCCAAATGACAAAGCCATGCCTCCCTTGTACAGACTGGGCTCACCCCAGAATCCTGCCCTGCATGGGGTTGGGGGGAGCATTTTGTAATGGTCATTTCAGCCTCCCCTAGAATTTCTCTTTCAACAATGACTACTCAGACAAGGCCTGGCTGCTGTCCTTGTCCTAATTGTGTGCTCCAATCAGTCAGTTGGACTGAGGAGCAGTAATAAAAAGCAATTATTAATGTGAACAAAGGCAATAGTAATGAAAAGAATGATTGAAGAGCCTCCCAAGGAAGACAGGGGTCACAGAACACAGAATCATAAAGTGCTATGGCCAGAACATTGCTTAGAGATCATTCAACCCAACCCCCATTGCATTTCTGACGAAATCAAGCTAAAAGAGGCCAGTCCCCTGCCTGAGGTCACACAGCTCACAGAACCATCCCTCTGGCTGGGACCCAATTCCTTGAGTCTATTTATGAACGATCATGCCAGAAAAGGCAGGTGTCTTCTTTTTCAGTTCTTCAAGGTGACTCTTGTGTTTCCAGGATTCACAGGGTTGCTGGCTTGCAGAGGGTGAGAGGTCTAGAACCACCAGCTCTGGAAGCTGAGAGGGGCCTCAGGGCTTCACCCAACCCACACGTCAGCCCATGGAGAGTTCAATTTAAAAGTTCCTAACCTCGAACATTTAGCCTCTCTGTAATCCTATCCTGAGTCCAGTTTTCAATTGCTGCCCTTTGTCCCTAGAAACAGGGGCTGCAACACCCACGGTCCCTAAGATTTTCTCAGCTCTTGACCCATCAGGGACCTCAGACGTCAGAAGGAAACTCTGCAGTGTGTTTCTTCGAATGGAAGCTCACTGCCTTATGTTAGACTCAGAGAATACCTTCTCAGCAGATGAAAAGGCTGCATTTGCCCTGGACCCAAGCAACCACATGACTCGGGTACATCAAGTTCAAGTCTCTGGGCCCCCCTTTCAGCAACCAGAGAAGAAGTGGACTTTAAAAATAAATGCTACCTTCTCTGCTTCCTGATAAATACCCAGGGCCTCACTTGCCTGGCTATGCCACCCCATGTTGAGTTGTCCCTTCTTACTGGTGAGTCTGGCTCACCTTGTCCTGCCAGCCCAGGAGGCACCAGCCCTACAGGAAGACCTAGGAAGATCTGACCTGAAAAAGCACATAACAGACACTGAAATGTCAATCACTTCTCCCTAGGCTTCCCTCTCTCTACTTCCATTTGGTGACGCATTGCTAGTGTTTACTCTGCTTCTAAGTTTATCTGCATCACATGAGTGCATTCCTTTAAGCTAAGAAGGGGAAAAAAAAAATCACACAAAAAAGCATCTATCTGGTTGCAACTGCTTGAAAGAGTTATAAAGATTTCAGTGAAGTGAGAGCGTGGAGTCAGTTGCCCTGGGACGTATGTTCTCCATCTCAGTCCTGCCTCAGCACCAGGCTCTGTTATCACCAGTATCCATGGCGATTCTTGGCTTCTGATTCCTTTTTTCTTTTGCTTTTTTCTTATATTTTTAAAGCCCAGTCTCACTCCCCTTAAAAATAGACATCCTTGCACTGACATTGCTCTCCATTCCACACCCTGGGAGGTGGTCCTGGATATCTCTTAGTTTCTTCCACTAGTCACGGAGGCCCCAGCACCATGGAACCCTCAAGTATCCCAATCCATGCAAAGCCCATCCCACCTCCCTAACTGTTCGTCTTCCACCCAGTCATCAGCAGATCTCCCATAAAATGTAGTACAGTCTTATCTTGAATGCGTTGGCATCCAGGTCAGCCCAAGTTTCTTCCCTAGAGTAATTAAGTTATATTTTTTTGTCAATGAATATGCAGTGTTCACTGGCATTGACACACAACCTGCTTTGCCCTAGAGTGTGCTTTCTCGGCAAAGATGCCTGCCTTTCTTGCTGCTCTGTGTCATTTGCTGAGAGCAGCCTGCTCCAGTCTTCCTTCTCTGCACATTTTCCCCTCTGGTTCTCTCTTCCCCTTCACAGCATGATACTAACCACGGTTTATGGAAGAAAAAAATACCCTTCAAGTCATTTTTTTAAGCTGAGCACAAAAGGGAAAAATTTGTAGGAAGCAAGGATTATTTGGCAACACACATCCTAAAGAAATCAGAGAATGTAACTGGGTCACTTTGCTGTAGAGCAGAAATTGACAGAACATTGTAAATCCACTATAAAAAAATGCAAAAAAAAAAAAAAGGAAATCAGAGCAAATTCTCATCTGCATGGCTCAACGTTTCTCTGTTTTGAGGGGTTTTGTTTTTGTTCTTTTTTTATTAAAGTATAGTTGATGTATAATGTTGTGCCAATTTCTGCTGTACAGCAGTGACAGTCATACACAGACATACACACACACACAGACACACACACACACCTATACATTCTTTTTCTCCTATTCTCTTCTCTTCTCTTAAAATAAGAATCTGATGTCTGAAAGGAACTGGGAGGAAATATTCTTGCCTCAGGGTAAGACTTCCCTGTGGCTGCAGACAGCTGGCCTCCTCTTTTTGAAGTTTCTTTAAGGATGGAGGCCTCAGTAGTTTTCCTTTTGCCTCTTACATCACAGGCTTTCACAATCCTGGCTGCAGGAAACAGTTTCTTAACATCTGACTGTCATGCCTTGGACATCAACACAACCCACTTGGTCTCTGACACTCACAACTTTCCATCAGTCTCTCATTGGCGGGGGAGGGGGGGTTCCCATCAGCTTCTCTGGTAGGACCTCCAACTCCCAGGAGAGGACCTGGCCACTCCAGGGACAAGGACAGAGGGTGGGAACCAAAGCAAACCAAGGGTTCATGCCCTTCATGCCCAGCTGAAGGGGAAGCCTGACTAGGGATATGAGAGAGCTCGACCTTCAGGACTTTTAAAAAGAAACCAGAAATCCAAATTTTTGTGTGTGTGAAAGCTTCCACTTTCCACATCTTCTCCAACGAGATCCATGACTATGTGACCATGTACCACAGGGCACCTGATTTTTTTTTTTTTACATTTTTCAAATAGAAATATATTTGATATACAATATCGTATAAGTTTAAAGTGTAAAACATGTTGATTTTGATACATTTAGATATTGCATTATGATTGCCACTGGAGCACCTGCCTCTTAATTTTTCCCCAAAGTGCTTTTTCAAAGGAATTAATGAGCAAATGAGTCTGGTTCCTGACAGATACAGGAAGCTCCCTTAAGTCCCTGTCCTTTTCGTTGAATTTCTCCCAGGGCCAGCCCTCTGGGTCCTTCCATAGTCAACCCAGACTCAAAGCTCACAGAGGCTATAATGAAGGTCTTCAAACCATTTGCTGCCCAGAGTTGCTGGACATTTGTGCCTATAACTTTTTTTTTTTACTTTAATTTGAAGATGCCATGAATTCCAGGAGTTGTGTTAATTTATCACTGAAGCGAAGGTACAGATTCTGAACACATGCACAGCATTGCCCCTAAATGACTGGACTCCTTGGGAACCTGGTTTATAGCCCAGAGTCCAAATTGGAGGAATCTTCCTCACACTCCCCTCGCAGTTCTATTGGCATTTCATGGGGAAAAGTACACATAGTTCATGACTACATTTATGGGAAAACACCGAAAAAGCAACACAAAATCATAGCACCCCAGGAGGGAAAGTGACAAGTCAGGGCCTAGTTTGGAGAAAGTTTGGATGGAAACCTGTGGTTAGCCAGCACCCTGGTCACTGTGGTGGAGGAATTATTAAGCTCATGTGAAAGCCCTGGAAAATTGCTCCCCGTGCCTGGCACTGCTGATGCCCTAAAGCATGCTTCTGACCTGGGGGACCCCTAGGGAAACAGCCTTGTATTTGGGTTAAACAATTTTGTGTGTGTACATGCAGCTGTTCAGAGCTAAGTGTCAGGAGTTCATTGTTATTAGGTAAACAGCACACTTTCTGACTTTCCTCTTGATGAGATTAAGTGATTCTGGTTCCAGGGAACGACAGATCAAAGTGAAATTCTGACACCCTGCCCAGCGGCTGAGGGACTTCAGAAAGAGAGGGAGGGCTGGGCTTCAGGAGAGGCACTGCTCCAGCAACAGAAAGGGCCTTCGGAAAGCAGATCTTGATTCAGGGCTGAAAGCAGAAAGACAGCCCTCCCAGGGAGGGAGGGACAGGGGAAGGAGAATGGGCTGGAAAGACTAAGGAAGGCCAGAGGCCCCAGAAGTGGCCAAAGCTCTACCTTCAGGGGATTTTACTCCTAGAATCGCTATGTACATGCCACACAACATCCCCTACGTGCACATACCACACACTCCTCCCATGCACACGCACACATACACATGCACACGTAGGCACAAATACCATGTACCACACACCCCTACCACAAACACCACACACCTACTGTGTACACACACACATACTATACACACTGCACACACATGCCTGCCATATGCACAGACCGCACACACCACACACACACCGCACACGGCACACACACATACCATACATCACACACACACTCCATACACACAGACCACACATACCACACATGCCATACACATCCACACACCTACTGTGTACACACACATATTATACACACCACTCACACTCCATACACACAGGCCACACATACCACACACAGAAACATCACACACATCACAGATCATAGGGAAGGAGTGTCCAGGAGGGATCAGTTCCCATAAAGACGCAGGAAAGAGGAGGGCAGTGAGCAGGAAGGGGCAAACCCAGGCTGTGGGCATTTGCTCACTTTCTGAGAGTTTTATATATATATATTTTAAGTTTTATTGAAGCACAGTTAATTTACAATACTGTGTTAATTTCTGCTGTACAACAAAGTGACTGAGTTATACATATACACACATCCATTCTTCTTCAGATTCTTTTCCCATAAAGATTGTCACTGGATATTGGGTAGAGTTCCCTGTGCTATCCAGCAGGTCCCCACTGGCCAGTCGCTCCATATACCACATTGTGCATAAAAGTGCCGCAAAAGAAATGAAACATAACCAAGAGCCTAAGGTGGGAGGCTGGTGTGTAATCCCTGCTCTCAACCCCCTATTCTCCCACCAGATCCTGCTCCAGAAATGTGCCCTTCCTGTGCAGGGACCACCTGTCCCTTTCCTAATGTGAGATAGAAAGTGAGGAACAGCAAGGGCTCTGAGTGGTCTGGGTAATGATAGATGCAAGCTACATGCATGTGCATTTCTTTCTTCCACCCGAGAGCCCATGAGATGGGTACAGCGAGGTTCAGAGAAACTGAGGAGCCTCCCCAAAGCTAGAAATCCATTCATCTGACCTTATCGCACTGGCCTAGGTTTGTGATGGGACTAAAGACAAGCACCATATTTCCCACCAAGTCCCACCAGCATCCTTACTTGAGTATAATCTTCTGTGCATTCAGGGGGAAAAAAGGTATGTGTATATTACCTTATGTCTATGTGTGTATCAACACTTACACATCAAACTTATAATTTCATAGGTATTTATTTAAAGACAAGACTAAATAAAACAAAACAGTTTGGTTAAAATTTTAAAGGAGTTCCTGTTGTGGCACAGTGGGTTAAGGATCTGGTGTTATCTTTGTGACAGCTTGGGTTACTGATAGGTGCAGGTGCAATCCTTGGCCTGACACAGGGGGTTAAGGATCCATCCTTGCCACAGCATAACTCAGATTTGATCCCTGGCCTGGGAACTTACATATTCCATGGGTGTAGCCAAAAAAAAAAAAAAAAAAAAACTATTAGCTAAATAATAGTATAGGCAGGGCAGAAATGTGGCAAAAAACCAAGAGATTGGTATGCAGATGGCTGGTTCTGGGGAAACCCTCACTGATTTATAGGACAGCTCTGAAAACTGGAAGGTGCTTCCTTACCCTAAGCTGGGTTTGCCCCCAGAGCATCCATCTTTTAAACTGGGTGTGTCTTCCTGGGTGGCAGGACAAAGCTAGTTGTTTAAATACACAAAGCCAGGAAGAGGCCAGGAAGATTTATCTCTTGCCTACATGCAGTCTCCCCTTGGGTATTTGTAATAGGCCAGATATCCACGCTGCCCCATATCCTCCTGTCTGTAGTCTCACATTGATGTTTGAGCAGAGTCTCCTCTTAACTCCCTTTCAAGTCACAAAGTTCAAACTGTGGGAATGGAGGCAGTTCCTGCCACCTTAGCATCTGGATCACAGCAAAGGTCAAGGAACTCGCAGGTCCAGATCAATCGCACTTAGGAAACTGCCAACAGAAGCACGTGCTTGTGGAAAATATTAAACAAAAATTTAAGGAGAAGGGCCAGGACTAGAATGAAACAGGAGACCTAGAGCCTGGACAGTTTTCATCAGGAGCTGAGTCCTGGAGGTAGCAAGCCATAAACAGCGGTTTAAAGCAAAGGAGGAATGTGTTAGGGTGGGTCCAAGGAACGTGTCAGGCCAAAGCGGACGTGTGAGGGATCTGGCAGAGCCAGCAATAGGGGAACGGAAACCAGTGCCAGTAGAAGAGTTAGGTAGACAAGAATGTAGAGAAGAGCAAGTCACTGTGCCTAGAATCAACAATTCCACTTGAGCAAGAATCAAGACCTTTAAAATTACAGATGCCCAGGTGCCACCCAGGCTGATTGGTTCAGAAGTTCTGGACAAGCATCAGTAAATTTTTGTTTATTCATTAACTCCTTGGGTGATTTAATGTGCAGCCAGAGTTGAGGCGATTGAGTTATTGAGTATAAGATGCTGGCTATACAACTCAAGCTGGGGGAACAAAACAGATGTGATCCCTGCCCTCACAGTGCCTTAGAGCCTGGGAGAAGAGATAAACATTAAACACAAAGTAAACACTCAGTTACAAATTGTGGTTTGGGCTACACAGGAAAAGAACAGGGTGGAGGATGTGTGTGTCATGGCGAATGGCGCATCTCTCCAGTTTCTGGGAGAGGGTACTTAACAGTAATAAACACCATAGAATTCAGTTACATGCAATCAGCTGCATAAATTGTGACTAACGCTTTCATTGGTTGTGCAACAATATAAACAGTGCAAGATTTCATCAAGATTTTAAAATTTTTAAAAATAAATAAAATGAGGCAGAACCCATAAAGAGGATGAAAAGGTTGTTCAAGGAGAGTCTCTGAGAAAGATGGGGAAATCAGCTGGTTAAGCCTGGAGAAGGGGAGGCCAGGCGGAAGGGGCAGCAGTACAGGGTAGGAAGTCCATTCACTCCCTGAGGTTTCTTACCAGTGAGAACCCTGAGTTTTAGCTTCTTCAAGAACAATACAGCAGTTGGAAGAGGATAATCTTTGGTTACCGTAACTTGGGGTTGTAATTAAAGCTGTATAATGTTGGAGTTTTGGAAAATGGTGTTGAGGGGACAGAAATCAGGGAAGCAGAATAGAAACTAATGTGTATATGTTTCTCCAAGCAACTTAGCTGGTGATATCAAGGATGGAATTTATTTATTTAAAAAAAAAAAGATTTTCTATAAAGTACCTGTCCAGGGTGCTTAACCTCTTTGAGCCTCAGTTTCTTCATCTGTAAAATGGAGACAACATCCCTTGCTCCCTCATGGAATTTGGCGACGTTGTGGCAAATGCTTTTTGGGTTTCAAAGGCCATGCTACCCTTCCCTGTCCTCATTCATCAGTCAAACATCTATTGTGGATTGGCACACTGTGGTTCACAGCTTATAAGTGTTATCTGTTTGATTCCTTCCAACACACTCAATACCCTGAGCTGGAGATGATTATCTTCATTTTCAGAGGAGAAACACTGACCCTCAGGAAACTTTTCCAAGACCAAGAGCTAATAACGTGGTGGAGCTGAAATTTAAATCCAGGTGGTCATACTCCAGATCAAGACCCTTCCAAAGGATAATGTGAAAGAGAATAGGTTAGAACAGGTGCTGGGGGAGAATGAAGATGAGAGCGAGAGAGAAGGGAAGCAGAGGGAGAGGGAATGAAGAGGAAAGAGAAGCAGAATGAGAGGAAGAGAGAGGATGAAGGAAGAGCGAGGCCCACGGAGGGAGGGGCAGCCCTCCTGCAGGTGATGGGCAAAGTCTGGTATTTGCCTGGTATTCGCCTGGTCTCACTGAGGCACTCTCGGAATTCCCCCCCTCCTTCTGCTGACGCAAGTGCTTTCACGGTTCAGGGTGTTCTGCTCAGTTTCCTGAAGTCGTGGTCCCTCTCCTCAGCCCCTCCTTGTTCTTCTTTTCCCAGCCTCTCCCAGGTGCCAAGGTTGAGGGAAGCCTGTGCTCCGGATGACTCTGGTTCCCTCAGACAATTGTTTAATTTCTATTTAAAAGAACTGATGCAACAGACCTTTAACGCATGTCAGTTACGCTGACATCCGACAAGAGAATTGGACTTCCTTTCATGAATGGGAAATTCCTCTCACAGCAGTTACTCTGAGAAGGAAGCACTGGCAGGTGGGCCCCAGCTGCAGGCCCAAGGGACCAGACCAGTTCTGTAGCCTGTCCTCCTCCAGGGCTCGTCAGAGTTCGGGGGGCAATTCCCAAGGGTCCTTAGGGTTCACCGGCCTTGAGTGAAACTTCCCTTCCAGGATAAAAAGGGGGTCAGGGATTCCTAAATATTCTTCCCTTTCAAAGATCTTAAGGCATCCCCAAATACCAGCTCCTGCTCCCTGGGCTGCCCTGCAGGCAAATGGCTCCTTCTCTACACTTCCATGAGGCAGGTGGTAGGAGGACTATTTTAGCATCCCCAGTGTTAGGACAATTGTCCCTTCTCCACAGACCAGGCTCCCCTTTTGCCCACACCCATGAGAGACCTGCTTCACTCTCCTACCCTAGTGCACCTCTGCCCAAGTTCATCAGCCAGGATGGGTCGCATGGCCCCAAAATAGAGTCAGGCTACATTACCCTTCCATTTCCTAAGAAATTCTCTAACGCAACAGTGCATGTCCAGTAACTCTGATGACTCAAGTCTCGGGTCAAATGTCATCTTCCCAGAGGGTCTCTCCCAACAACCTCCCCTAAGGTGACCCCACTCCCTTTCCCAGGCTCTCTCTGGCATCTGGCCCTAAATTATTCTCTTCACAACACTTACCCTGACTCGAAGTTCTCATTTCTTTAACCCAGGCCACCATATTGAGAGGTCTTCCCACCATCAGCATCACTCTTGGTCTCTATGGTAACCCTTTTGCCTAGGCCAGAGTCAGGGTCATAGTAGACATTGACAACATCCATACCACCCATGAAGAAATGACATGGAGGTGAGCCTCAGAGCCCCACGCCTAGCTCCCATCCCTCCTCCCTCTCCTGCCTCAGTCTCAGCCCCAAAGGATCCTTCTTCGTCTCCTCGTTGTTAGTGTGGAAAGCACTAGGCCTGTAGAGCCATCATCTCTGGGTATAACTCCTTCTCTGCCATTTTCCGACTGTGAGCTTTTCTGTAAATTATACAACTGCAATGGTAATCATGCTCATGACAATAGGATTATTTTAAGGCATAAGTGAAATCCTCATATGACTGGGCCTGGCATATATGAAGCTTTCAATGAATGTGAATTGCCTTGTATCCTTCTCTCTTTTTTTCTCTCCTCTCCTCTTTTTCCTTCATTATAACTTAATCTTCTGCCTTTCTCTCAACCTTTACTCTCTACTTGTAAAGATTCTGCTAGAGTTTTCAGCAGGATATCTGTCTTTAAATTAGACCAATTCAGCTGGCATGAATGCCAGAGAAGTTGCCTTTTTTAAGTCTAAGGCAGATGTTGTGATCAACGTCAATGGCAAAAGCCAGGAGGAACCTAGAGAGAGGGGTTGCAGGGGGTCGGCCATCTGCCCAGCCATAAGGTTCAGGAACATGTTCAGATCAGTAGTTCTGGAGATCCTACCCTACTTATTCTGAAGACTACTGTGTTCACACAGTTGGGCAGATATATTTGAACATATTTATGGCACCACTGTGCAGTGAAGAAAAGATTCCAGGGATGGGAACAAAGACTTGTTTACGTCCCCTCCCCCACCTTCCAGCACGCCATTAGCCGGCCACGGTGTCTGGGAAAAGTCCATTCAGTTCTCTGGACCTCAGTTCACCCTCTGACTGTTCACGTGAGACTAGAGATGTTTTCCTTTTTCTTTTTTGCTTTAAGGGTCGAACTCTCGGCATATGGAATTTCCCAGCCTAGGGGCTGAAGCAGAGCTACAGCTGCTGGCCTACACCACAGCCGCAGCAACACCAGATTCCAGCCTCATCTGCCACCTACACCACAGCTCGCATCCTTAACCCACTGAGGGAGGCCAGGGATCCAACCCACATCCTCATGGATACTAGTCAGATTTGTTTACGCTGCTCCACAATGGGAACTCCCTAGAAGGTCTTGATGGCATCTTCCAGCTCTGACGAGCCATGGCTAAAGCAGACTAAAATGGTTTCTGCAGCCATTTTAGAAAAGGGAATGAAAGCAGAGAGTGGTTGAAACTCAGAGAAGCCCCTTTTGCAGGCTGTTTTGTTGGTTGGTTGGTTTTGTTCCCCATAATCTCCCTTATTGGCAGCACAGATTCTGTTAGGCTGGGGTTTGGTTTTTTTTCACTGCCCTGGGTGGGGGCACTTGGACTGCTTTGCATGGCTGTCTGAATTTTCTCCACCCAACTTTGCCAGGGTCTCCCTTTCTCTCTAGTGGAAGCTGTCCTCAGCACACAAGGGCTTGAGCTTTCTCAGAGGCGCCTCTAGATGGACTTGCCTCTTTTCTCTCCTACTCGTCGGAAGCCACGGCAACCTGCTCTGGGCCAAAACCGCTTACTAATTAATACATTTCACAGGGTGAATGGAGTGCTGGCAGCACTACCAGCCTGGGGCAGCTCCCCAAGCCACGGGCCTTGTTCAGTGCCCAGAAAGAGCCTTGCCTGGAGACAGTCAGTGCCAGCTTGCCTTCAGGCCAGCATCTCAACCTTCTCATTTGAACCCAGGGCTGCGTCACTGCCAGCATCCCCCGGTGCCCCCAGCTGTGTCATCCCCTCTTTCACCTGCTTCCATTTCCAAGGAAGCACAGGTCACGGTCCTGTGGCACCTGATCTATTTTTCATTCTCCTCTTCTCTGGGCAGAATGATGGATCGACTCTGGAAAACCCATTAGGGAAGGGCTGGGCCGTCCTGCATTTCCGTCAGGCCTGTCCAGGTGACTTTGAGTCAAGCCGCTGAGAGCCATTTGGCTGCAGGACCATCTCTGTGGGGCACCATGTTTATTTGGGCCACTGACCCTGGCCTTAGAGGAAAGGATGAAGGATGAGTGACACTCATTGCCCAGGCCCCTTTCCCCTATCCATCTTCACTAGAAACTTTTTGGAGACGTTTTCATTCATTTACAGTTTGTTGAGATGCACCCAGTGCCCCTGATGGGCCAGCCCACACCATCCTGAATTCTAGGTAGCATCCTTCCCTATCTGTCTGTGCCAGGCTAGCCTGTAGGCCCAGGTCTTCAAACTTCCCAACTTGAGTGAGTTCCCAAATTGCTGGAAAGCTAGAAAAGAGGTCAGAAGGATAGGGGACCAGAGTGAGGACTCCGTTTTTATCATAGCCTTGGTTTGCCTAGGGAGGGGCTTTTTGTTTTAACCTCACAGTGGTTAGTAGTTGAGCCTACAAGATGATGTGGTTCTCCCTCAGCTCTTCAGACAAGGCTCCTGCTCTGCAGGGAGGGAAGATGAAAGTTTTCAGTTTCCTTAATAAGGATCAGACCACTGTATTCATCCAGCTCAGTCTTACATGGCGGGCCAATTACGTTCCCCTCCACCTTTCTCACTCCTCTCACACCCACGACTATACTTATCAGTGGTAACTTTATTTTCAAAGACCCAGTCAAAACCTCACTTTTTCCAAGAACCGTCTAGCCCCTTACAGTTCCCTGCAATGTCTCCTTTATTTTCTATTTTCTTGTGGCGTTCTTCAAATGATTATATTACTATTATTACCATTTAACTCATGTCCTTTTGTTCTGTGCTTAGCAGAATTGTGAAACAGGCAACACTGTCCTGGAGTTCTGCATACACAGCTCCAATGCCCCTACCACCAAGATTCATTTCCTTCCACACTGGAAGAGACCAATGCCTGGAAAAAGTTCATCAGAGTGGAGGAAGGGAGGTGGGGGAGAGAGCTGAGGAAATGGCTCCCAAACTTGGTCTTAAACTTGTGGACCTACAAGCATTTATTAGTGCACAATGGGGAAAAAACTTTAGGCTTATCATTGTCACTGAGAGTCAACAGCTAAGAAGAGTCTTCCTGGAGCTGCTTTGTGTGTCCAATCTTCTTTCTTCTTTGGGAGATGGCATCATGATACAGAAGGCAGTGTGGTCTAATAAAACTTCATACATGAGTTGTCCCTGAACTGCAAGCCAGGATCTGCCATGGCTTCTGTCATATCAGTAAAGTGAACTTGAAGACAAACTTGATCTTTAAGACCCTCTCAATTCTCATAATTTGCTTTGTCAGGGATGATATTGTCCATTCAGCCAGAACTGCAGGGTGGAGCAGAAACAGAGACAATGCTGATTGCCTTCTATCACCTCAACACCAATTCCTGCCCCTCTGCTTAGTCAGACAATACATCAGACCTATTTCCTGGCAGCTTTTCCTCTTATTTTAGAATTTATGGTGGGAAAGTCAAGGACAACGTGAGACCTTCTGTGGGTGGTATCATTCAAAGAGACCCCCATGACTTGTGATCACCTTTTCCCAGAAAGTCCCTGGAGGCAGGAATTCTGCAAGTAAAGACCCTTGAAGGAAGTATCCATTGTCCACGTGGATCCTTCTGGGGCCACCCAGATTTCCTGAAAATATTCATGAGAGAGAGCGTGTACCACTTGGAGCTCACAGCAGATGCAGTAAATTAAGCTCCCTCCATAAACATTTGGGCTTTCTAGAAGAGAAATCTTCACTCACTCAATTCCTTACCATGAAGTACCTAAGGAACTTAAAGAACAGTGTAGTGTTAGGAATGGCAGGGATGACTGGGGGGAAAGCTGACCCAGGTAGCTACCTATGTGAGTTACTCTGGCTTAGAAACCAGAGCCCACTGGGTTTCTAGCCTTCAGTATTTTTGTAAAGAGCATAATAAATTGTCTTTCTCCTTACAAAAGAAAAGACAAAGAAGATATGGAATTCCTCTCTGTGGCTCAGCCATTTAAGAACAGGCCTAGTATTCATGAGGATGCATGTTCCATCCCTGGCCTCGCTCAGTGGGTTAAGGATCCGGCATTGCTGTGCGTCGCAGACATGGCTTGGATCTGGTGTTGCTGTAGCAGTGGTATAGGCCTGCAGCTGTGGCTCTGATTCAACCCCTAGCCTGGGAACTTCCATATGCCACAGGTGTAGCCCTAAAATTAAAAACAAATAAATAAAAGAAGAAGAGATGACTCGAATCAATGGCAAAACAAGATGATGGTCTTTTGCATGATAGGGTCATATGACACTGATGAGAGACTCAAGCCACCAAGGGACTACCTTTCCCAGGAGAAGGGTCAAGTCCTGCTTTTTAGTTGAGAGATGTGCTGTTCTTCTTGGAGTCAGATGATGAAGCAAGATGACTTCTCTGCTGCTGTTAGCTAAAGGAGAGAAGGAGTCCTGCAACTTCATCAAGACTTTCTTCAGCAATCACAGAATGGGAAAAGGGCCCATTAAAAATTGAAATAATTGAATGTAAACTTATATTCTGAACACAGTGATTTATGATTTTTTTTCAGTGTCTGATTTTTCCCACCGATGACCACAGCTCCCACCTCTTCCAAGAGGCTTCCCATCTATGAAATTACTTTCATTGTTGGCCCAAAATGGGAGTAACTGTTAAAAAGATCAGATATGTACATTTTCTTCAGAGTGAGTTTAAAAGCTGAGGACCCCTGGGTTTAAGCTGGGATATCCTGAAGTCTTTCTGCATTACTAATAACAGAGCTATCTGCATCTCGTTCATACCTCTTAGGAGGAAAGAAAAAGAAGAGAGGTCTTCCAGGTCATGGAGAAGCAGATGAGGAACTTCTAGTGGATTTTCACCAGGGAGCTCTCCCAGGAAAAGGTGATTTATCTAAACTTGCCCTGGGCTTCTGATAATCCCTCTTCCTAAAAGTGGGAAAAGTTTGACAGCATAACTCTGTCTCCTCTGTATGGAGATGAGTTTGGTCCTGGATGAGTCCTAGGATCCTAGAGTTAGAAGTGGTGACCCTTGTCCCTTATTTTTTTAAGTGAAGGTTATGAAGACAGGAACATTTACCTAACGTCTCTGGTTAACAGAGGCATGTGACAAAAGCAAATCCTGAACTCAGGTCTTTTGATTCCCAGTTCAGACCACAATACTTTACTCGAATATTCCATTTTTGTTTCTTTGTCCCCTCTTCTGAAGGAAACTGTACCCTTATGCTCTATTCTCTAACTGCCTATAACTTCTGCCTTCTGACAGACCCCCCCCCCCAATTCTCAATATAACAGACTGAGCCAATATGGATACTTGAATCCAGGGTTTTCTGTCCATGAGCTAGTGAGACACTTGCCTGACTCAAAGTAATTGGTAAACCAATCAAAAGCTTTGTAGCAGGAATTAGCACTAAGAGTTAAAGAAGGAAGGTAGTGCTGCGTTCTAGACCTCAACCAGGTATTCCTGTGCATGGGCCGGGGGTTTATCCTATAAGAAAACTTTAGCAGAGAAGCCCCATCAGGAAACAAGAGAAAATGAAGCAACTGAGCAGGACGCCTGGGGAGAGGAGAGGCTTTCTTTTCTGTTCCACCAGAGACCTGGTTTGTATTTCTGACGTGATATCTTGGCATTTCAACATCTAGGTCTGGGGCAAGTCCTCCTTCTGATATCTGGGCATGAGTCCAAATGCTCTCTTTTGTTTTCCCAGCCAACTTAGCCTCTAGGGTGTTGACACTTTCAGCTGCTATTGCAAGAGGTAGGCTAGGCTTTATGACATTCTTACCAAAAATAGAAAAAAATTTACATGAAACAACACCTGTTTACCACAGTGTCCCCAAATACATTAGGCACTTGTGGTGCATCATTCTAAAATCCTCTGCTTGGCCCCACCTCTTTTCCTAGCCATTGCTATGCTGATCAGCAACATAAAGTCTTTGTGTATACACAATGGCCTCAGCCTTGTGCTTCATACCTCTCACGTCCTGTTTTGGCACTTTGGGGGTGTGGCAGTGGCAAACCTGTGTTTCCCTGGTGCATATGCAAGAAAGTTAATGCAGGCAAGGCTGCCTTTGGCCAGAAAGAAATGGGAGTTAAAATGATTCTTCTCTATTTTGTCCCCTGAACAGCTCCTCCTGAGACACGTTGTGCAGATTCGTCCAAATGTCCCACCAGCACCAAACATCACTCACCTGCAATAGTGACAGCCCCTTAACACATCCTTGAATTGCTTTTTATCCTTCCATGTTTCACATACCTGGCCCTGTTCTCCTGCTCCCTGGGATAACAGTCCCTGTACTCAGGTATCTGTCTCACACTCACGTCCCAGAGATCCCAGGTTAAGGCACTGAGGAAAATAGTGGGGTTTGTTGGTTTGTTCATTTGTTTTTGCTTTTTAGGGCCACACCTGTGGAATATTCAAGTTCCCAAGCTAGAAGTCAAATTAGAGCTGCAACTGCCAGCCTATGACACAGCCACAGCAACACAGGATTCTTAACCCAGGGACCAAGACCAGGGATCAAATCCTCATCCTCATGGATACTGGTCATGTTCGTACCCTACTGAGCCACAGCAGGAACCCCTGGAAAGTTGTTTTTGACCCTTGATCCTGATTAAGATAATCATGTGTTCTTGAAGATGGTTACCTTAGAGTCAACATGGATCTGATCCTGTATGTACATGCTGCCGTGATGGTCAATTTTGTATGTCAACGTGGCTGGACCACTTGTGGGTACTCCGACCTTTGGACAAACATCATTCTGAGTGAGTCTATGAGGATGTTTCCCAATGACATTAATGTTTGAATTGTTAGACAGGACAAAGCCGATTGCCCTCCCTCATGTGGATGGGTCTCATCTAATAAATTGAAGACCTGAATAGAACAGAAAAGTCTGAGTAAGAGGGAAATCCTCCTATCTGCTTGAGCTGGTACACTAGTCCTGAAACATTGGTTCTTCTTGGACATTGAACCTGTGCTGGCTTTCAGACTAGAATTTACACCACCAGCTTTCCTGGTTCTTAGGCCTTCAGATTTGGACTAGAACTATGTCTCGTGGGTCTCTAGTTCACCTACTGTAGACCATAAGACTGATTAGTTTCCATAATCACATAAACCAATGCCTTATAATAAATCCCTATATATTATATACGTAATTTAATAGTCAAGGTTATCCAGAGAAACATGAAATTGTGTGTGTGTCTGTGTATATACACACACACACATATATGTATACATAATTTATTTATTTAATCATTTCAGCCTGACTCATAAGGAGTCCCAATCTACCAATAGCCCGTGACCTTTTCAGATGATAAATAATCCTAAAACTCATTCTCTACCATCAGTTTAATGCATGACAGAAATTGGGGATCAGACAAAGAAAATAAGCTAGAAAGAAACCAAATGCCCTCTGATGTCCATTTTCTGTTGCTCCTGAGCTGGATTTTTGTGGAAATCAGTGATGGTTGCTTACCAGTTTCCTAGGGCTTCCATAACCCGTTGAAACAACAGAGTCATTCTATCACCATTCCAGAATCTCAAAGTCAAAAATTAAGGTTTTAGCAGGACCATGCTTTTTCTGCAGGCTCTAGGGAGGATCTTTCCTTCTTCTATGTAGCTTCTGGTATTTGGTGGCAATCCATGGTGTTCCGTGGCCATGGCATCATGTCTATAGACCCTGCTCTGCCTTCACATGCTCTTCTTCACACTGTGTGTCTTTGGGTCCACATGTCCCTCTTCTTATAAAGACATGAGTCACTGGATTAGGGCTCAACATAATCCAATATGACCTCATCTCAACTTGATCATATCTGCAAAAGCTTTATTTCCAAATAAGGTCACATTCACAGGTTCATGGTAGATATGAAATTGGAGGGAACACTATTCATCCCAGTAGCGTTGCTGAATAGGCTCAGGAAACAATTGGCTAGTCTCTGCTCCTGGTGAGGTGAGGACAACATTGTGGTAAAAAAGGAGAGAGTCTCAAGAAAATGCCAATGGAGCCAGCCCAAGTTGGCAATGATGGTCATAACTCTAGGCCCAGAAGAGATCTGAGGGTGCTTGTAAGGTCAGCCTCATGCTTGGCTGAGGTTAGGCCGCCTTAACAGCCACTCCTTGAAGGAAACATTCCGAGTTCACCCAGGATATAGAGCTTCTGGGATCCTGGCTAACGTGTCCTGATTTCCCCCTGGAGAGTACTCACTGTGTCAGCTTCCTAGGGGGCAAGATCAACCATGACTTTCTATTTAGAAAAGGCTAAGAGTAAATATTCACAAATAAATGAGAAAATAGGTAAACAAGGAAAACAGTAGCTTTTAAAAGTGAATCTTTGCTAAGGCCTAATGGAACCTCTGGGGAATGTTGGATAACCTTCCAGGGGAGGGAGAAGCTTGGCTGATAGCTAATCTTCACGATATGAGAAGAACTGAGCGCATCAGATGTTCCTTTCCTTTTATTTTTTTTTAACTTTTTTAAAAAATGTTTTTAAATCATAGTTGATTTACTTTGTTCTATCAATTTCTGCTGTATCGCAAAGTGACCCAGTTTTATACATATAAAATATATATATTCTTTTTCCCACATTATCTTCAAGTGTTCCTTTTACTCATCCTGAAGACCTGGGCAAGTCCTTCCACCCTGGACATCAGTTCAATCGAAACAGGAGAGACCTGAGTTCTTGTATGGCCTGTGGTCCACAGTTTTGTGATTTGAAACTATAACCTCTTTGAAAGCAAAGACCACACCTCTCTTATTAGCTTTTGGGTCCCCAGGTCCTATAATATAGAGAAATACAGAGAATACTGAGAAAAATATCCAGACACCATTCATTGAACCAATGTTGAGGGTGAACAAGTCTGGTTGAGCAGAGGCAATTTATTTCCTAAACCATGTTTTCCACAGGGCATAAAAGATATAAATGCAGAACATTGGATCTTTATGGAATAAACATTGATTAAGCACCTACTATGTGGGACACATTGTAAACACTGTTAAATACAACAATGTGCAACGTGAAGCTCAGCTTCAATTTATTAATATATAATGACAAAAATAAGCTGAACACTCTCAGATAGTAAAATTACTTGAGTATCAGATTTTAAAAATTAAAAAAAATTAAAACCTCATAATATTTGTGGGACATACAAGAGGAAACAAGATACTTTTTTTCTTTTTTAACACAGCCCATGGCTAAACCTATAGCATATGGAAGTTCCTGGGCTAGCAATCAAATCAGAGCTACAGCTGCAGGCCTACCCCACAGCCACAGCAATGCTGGATCCAAGACACGTCTTTGAGCTACACCACATCTTGCAGCAATGCCAGATCCTTAACCCACTGAGCGAGGCCAGGGATTGAACCTGTATCCTCACAGACACCATGTCAGGTTCTCAACCTACTGAGCCACAACAGTAACTCCAAAACAAGTTACTCTTGATGTTGATGATCAGAGAAAGCTTAACTGAGAAGCAATGAACTCTCTAGGAAACTAATAACCATTTATAAGATTGCACCTTACAATATCTTGGAATTTATTATCTTGTGGTAACATCCAGTCTTCAAGACGACCTTTGAAACACAGCCAGTCCTTAAAGTAGGGGTCCTTCTGCACTGCTCTTACACAGAGTTCAAAGTGATTGTCGTCTAGGAAAGACGCATTCCTACAGGTTTATTTGAACAACACTATAATCTTGAAATGTGCTGTGTATCCAAAAATCACGGCCAAGGCCACCCATTCCTTTCAGCCTGGGAATCATCTGTTGTGGTATCAATTTAGCCTCTGAAAGATGATAGTAAAAAATATTTTGGCATGAATTGCTTCTATCTGGTGTCTTTAGTAGCCTTCAGTGAAAACTATTGGCCCTCTTTAATCCAATTGCCTATTTGGCTGTACATTCTGAAACCAATACTTAAGGGAATTCCCACAGAGAGCTTACAGGGACCACCCACCCTCCTTTTAGCTCACTAGAGATTATTTAAGACCTGAAACTCTCCCTTAAGATCCACAATTAAATGGGGCCTTAACAGGACCTGGATTCGACTTCCTAGACCACAGCCAAAATAAAGTCAGTAGAACCAGAAAAATTATAGTTCAACCACTAGCTGCCATGTCTTCTACTTCTGGTTCAATGGCTCTTTTATGCATCAATAGGTCTGGAGCTCTTGCTCTCTTCTCAGTGCTATGTGAGAGGAGGAGAACCAACTTAGAAAATGTAGTAGATGATATCAGTGTTTAATATGAATGTATGTCACTCTTTCAGTTAAAAGAGACAGAAACTCAATTCAAACTGACTTAAATGAAAAAAAGGACATTCACTGCATCATATAATTGAAAAGTTCAGCCATGGCTCAACCAAGGAATTCAAATGATATCACTAGGAATCTTTTTATCCACATCATCAAAACTCCAAGGCCAAATTTGCAATGGACAAATCTATGTGCTTTATCTATCCCTGAGTCAATTAGGATAGCCAGCACCATTGGATGTGCTGATTGGTCAACTATAAATCCTATGACCTTATCTGGACTTCACATACTCTAAGAATGGAAGATGGGCAGTTTCTCAAAGGAAAATAAGGGTGATGTACCAATAAAAGTAGGGAGGTGACTGCTGGGAGGCAAGAACAACAGGTGTCCACTATGGAATGTACAGAGCTATTTTATTCATGGTAGATCCTGGAGCTCTGCATAGGACCACCTGCTCAGCACATTTTGGGGTTTCCATCATTGTTATGAGTGAAGTTTCCTCTGAATCACCCACTTGGACTCTCTCTGCATCTCACCTCACCTTATGTCAATGTAATTTGGAATATATATCAGTTATACGCAAGTTCGAGTACATAACAAGATCAATTCAAGTTCAAGTACATAATAAGCTCAACTCAAGAAGAGTTGGAACCCAGATTCTTCAACAAAGCCAGTTTCCTAAAGTCCTAGCATGCCTCTATGATGGCAGGTGACAGCTACTACCACCTTAAGAGTCCCCAAAGTGCTGGGATTTGGTTGCTGTGATAAAGCACATATGTTATAGGAGTGGGGAGGAGACAGTAAATCAAAAGTCCCAGAAGTGGATCCCAGCCAGTCCAGACCTTTGGGACTTCATGTTAAGGTCTTTCCTGGGCCTGGTCTCACAGCTTTACTTTTCCAACTAACACACTGGGCTACTTTCTCATATCCATTGCGTCAGATACCAAAGTAGCTCGTCTGCTCTCACTCCCTTATTCCAACTTCTTTCTCCAAATATGAGCCAATTTTTCCTTACCCCTCTTGGTACAATTGCATGTTTCCACCCAGAGGAGTGAAGTGGTTTGTTGTTGTTGCTCTTGTTTTTCTCCATGCAGTTACTTCAATTGGAATTGGATGTCTTCAAGCATTGGGGAGGGGAGAGACATATATAATTAGAAAAGTAAATAATGATACAAAGGCCCTATTACTGAGGTTTTCTGGATGACTGTTCAAGTCAGAAAAACAATAGTGCTCCAAGGACGGAAATGAGCCCACACATCAGAGGACAGAGACAAGGAACTGAAATCATGGAGCAGGGCAGAGCCAACTCAAACAGCAGGACTTCATGTCTTGCTCAGATGAAAGAAGAAGGCACTCAGGTGGGACAGAAGCCAGAGATGGCATCTCTGGTAACTCTCAGCATCTCTCCTTACCCCCGAACACTTAATCTGCTCAATCCGAAAATCTGGCATGTGAGTTTGTGCTAGAGCCAAAGTGCATTCAGATATACGGGACCTCCTCCATGTTCACCTCCCCCAGTGGCATACCAGCAGTATCTTAAAAGATCTCACAAAATATTTTGAGGACCAAGGTGATGGTGTTCTTCAAGCATCCCTGACCTACATGAGAAAAATATGCTTTGACATTCTTCAGTCATTTCAATTCATTGTAGGAAAAATCGGTTAATTTGCACGAGGCAAATTTCAAAAGGGCCAGTTTCATAATTCAACTTGGTAGATAACCAGAGTCAAACTATCCCCCAAAATCTTCCTTCATCCTGGGAAGAAGAGATGAAAGTGTAAAATGTAAGCTGTGGCCTGCCCATAGACTAGTGACCAACCCTGACTTCAGAGATGGATTTTTTTAAAGGTCATTATGTTCTTAAAGTTTGTTTCTTTATGACCTCAACATAGCAAGTTTAATAGTGGAAAATTCAGCCAAATCTCCTGATTCTTTTATCATGAAAATTCAGCTCTAAAGATAGGTTCAAAGCATTCACTTCAGGAAAATTCCATTTCATTCAGCAAGGACTTCAGCAATTAGGGTTCCCGGGTGCTAGTTTCTGTGAGCAATAGAAAATATTTGTGTTCTGACCATTACCCTAAAGCTATTCCTAATTCAGCTGCTATGATAAAGCACAAGGGTTACAGGAGTGGGGACAGGACAGTAAATGCTGCAAATTTGCAGAAATTCTTGTGCCCAGAAATTTAATGAAGATCAAGCAGATTGAAGAGCTCCAGGAAGGCACTTTGATTTTTTCCCCCTTCAGCCAGAGAGTCCACTAAACTGTGTTATTGGAGAATTTACTGTGGGCTGAGCTGAGCTTAGGTGCTAAAGGTTTACTTAAGAAGGAAAAACCATGACCCTATCCAGAGGGAGTATTCTGTCCCATGGTAGTAGGGGACAGAGTAGGAAAATACAGGCAGGTTGGGAAAATATGAAAGGAAATGAATTAACTTGCATAATTAGAAACATCGTGAGTAAAAGCCAGATGCTAGGGGAAGGAGGGCTGTGGGTGGCGTGGAAGGGGTAAAGGGGGGGGGGTCATGAGGAAAGGAAAAGATTTGGGAAGATTCCTGGAAAAACCAAAAGGAGAGTTATATGCTTGAGTCCAGTGGATCATGTGGCTTGTCAGAAATGGGGGAAGACAATGCCTAAGCTGGGGGAGCATCTCGTGAAAATGTAAAGACCGTGTATATCACACACACCCATATCCCAGCCCCCTTGCTCATTCATCTTCCCGGGTGGGAGGGGTAGTTGAAGCAGAGGGTTGCTTGGTCTTATGTTCTTTTTCTCACCCTGCCCCTTGCTAGCGGGAAAGGGAACCAGGGCAGATGGGAGCTTGGGAGCCAAGCCTCCAATTTCATGCTGATGTTTGGCTGGGGAAGGAAATCATGAAACCTAATTGCCTCTCAGAACAGCGTTTGTCTGATTTTCCCATGAGGTATCAGAGGGTATTGAGTGCAACTGGTCACAGGGTCACCAGAGTTTAACGTCGGTGCTGGCTCTGGGTTCCAGCATTACTCTACCCCTGGCAATGAGACTCCCTGATCTCAACCAGTAGTCTCGGTCCCAGGCCAAACTCTGAGACCAATCTAGGTTTCTGGCAGTGGTCAACTTTTTGTCTCCTCTGATGCCTTGCTACTGGTCCAGCTTGACTGTGGTTGTCTCGTTCCCCAATAATCAGGTTTTTACCTACTTCTTGACCAAACCTCTGTGATAAGCTCTAGTTGTCTCCTCAATTGCTTCTCCATCCTGTGTAACCATCTTCAGTGATTGAGATCCAGACTTGTTTCCCAGGCTCCCCAGGGAGACTTCCTTGAAGCCCAGTCTCATTAGCAGCTGGGCTGCCCTACTTCTGACCTCTAACTTAGGCCCTGACAGGCCATCCAAAGCCAGCTTTCTGCCTATTCGTACTGATGGTCTATGCCTTGGACCCCAAGGTATCATTCCTGCCTTAAAAGACTCTCTGGATCCATTTCAGTTATTGGTGCTCCTATCCTTTGCCTTTTGGAATAACATCAGATTCATAAATTGATATCTCTTGATACAGATTCCTGGTCTTACTCGCTGTTCAGAACTACTGAGTTTCTCCAACAAAGATAGTGCCTTGGGTTCTGATCCCAGGATTACCTAGGTTTGCCCAAACTACTAGCCAACAGATATAACAGAGAATGAACCATAACAACATTGTGGCTTCTGTTTCTCAGATGCGCAGTCTATACAGGATCAAGTTCATCTGACCTGGACACCAACAGAAAAACCTTGCCAGCTTGATTAACTCAGAATCCACTAGCCCTACTCATCCACATGATCTAGCCCATGTCTCCTGAAAGTCCTACTGGAACTTAAGTTCTAAAATTTATTTGCTTTTCTGATCTTTGTTTCTCATACGGAAGTGAGTTGAACACAAAAAGAAAAAAAAAAAGCCTATAATTCTTGGCATCTTTTGGGAAGAGGTGATATGAAAACTTCAAAGACCTCTTATCAATTTCTACGTCAGAAAGAAAGGCTAAGAAATAAACAGGAAGACAAGATGAAGCTATCAGTCCTTATGGTCCCATTGCTGTGACAGTCCTGTGATTTGTGGAATTCCCTTCCCTCTAGTATGAGCTGTACTTAATGATTCTTCTCCAATAAAGGGAACATGGAAAAACAGCAATGAGGTATCACTTCTGAGATTTGGTTACAAAAATACGGGTTTCTGTGGCATCTATTTGCAAGTGTGTTTTATTTTGTCAACTATATTAGTCGCCAACATGTCAAATCAGGATATTTTACATAAAGACCAACTTTCTAGCTTGTTTCTAGATATCGGAAGACCTGGCCTCACTGAATCCACACTCCTTTTGGAACCAATGCCTAATACAAAGTAGACCCTTCCCTCTGCTCTAGAAAAGAAACATGCTGCTTATTTTGCCACAGCCCAGCCCTGCCCAGCCCACATCACTAGTTTAAGCTGCCTGGCATTCCAGTTCACACATGATGCTTTAAGCTCTCTCTCTGATCTCTTTGTTGGGCAGAGTTCTTCAGGTCTTTGGTGATCACAATGGCCCCAAAAAATGATAGCTCCAATTCTCTGCCTCTGTGAAAATCCCTTTGGTAAAACCCCAAGAGCTGGTCCATTCTGGATGTTCAGTAAGTTTTCCACCATTCTCTAGATAGAGATAACACATTTTGTTTACAGTCTGTGTGAACATTTTGCAAATAACAAGTGCTTTTCTACATTTGCTCCCTGTATTTTTGGACTCAGGATGGCTCCAGTCCTCCTGCCCCATGCCTAAAGCCCAGTCAGGAATGTAATAGTAAATAGAAGAAACCAAACCCAGTGCTTTCTGGTAAACACAAGAAGATTAATATTGTTTCAAGAAATGTAGTGACCCCACCTAGGGGCTCTTTCTAGTCCCTTTCAGGTGTAGGAGCCTACACTGCTCCCCCTTAAGAAATCCTTTGCTTTCTTCTCCCTTTCTGTTCTTGATTCCAACATAAGTGGGTACTCCTGGGCTTTTTTTTTAGGAAACACAACACCTTGGATCTTGATAAATTCAGGGCCCACCAGAACTTTGGAAAAGGAGAATGAGGTGGAGGCATGATCCAAGAAAAGCGTTGTCTCATTTGTGCTTCTTTGAAGAACTTCCTCATAAATTGCCACAGAGAAATTTACCACCTAAGTTCTTCAAAGCCACTGAAGAGGGAAAAGAGAAAAGAGACATTTACCATCTCAGAGAAGAAAGACAATGTCTGGATTAACAAGGCCCACTGTTCTCCAAGGCTAATTCATGCTGTCCTCATGCACACTGGACTCATGGTCTGGCTCTGACCTCTGAAGGATGGCTCTCAACCAACAGTCTCTAGAGGAAGCAGAGGCTGAAGCCTGGGAGGATCTTGGCCAGGGCCACAGCCATGACCTCAGACCCTTCAACTGCACCTGAGTACACACTTCTCAGGGAGATGTGTTCTCTGTGGAGCAACGACAGCTCTGGCTCATGGGGTCCCTGTGAGATCACCCCAGCTGGTCTAAATTAGTGTGTGTCATACGTGGGCACACACACACACACACACACACACACACACACACACACTCACACATACTTTTTTAAAGCCCAGAACATAGAATCTCCTTTTGTCATTCTTGATTCTGTACTCTGACCTTCCACTAAATCAATGTTTTTAAATATAATTTTCTGCTTACCTAAAATGTTTCCATATTGAAGTTGCTGAGCAACCGACACATTCCTCAAAGCACCCAGGCAAGCTAAATGCACTTCCGAAGCTGGCTTCACACCTGTGTATCAAGAAGGCATCTGGCCCTCAAAAATGAACAGCTTTCCTGACAAAGGAATCACTTCCCATCGCCAAGAGAGAATGAGCTCCATCCCCCACATCCCTCTCCTTCGTCCTCCTTCCCCTTTATTCCTTCTCTCCCCTGAATCTCAGCTTCCAGTGAGGTCAGATCCCAAAGCCCAAAGGGATGGAGGAGGGTTCATATTGTCTCCACTGAATACCCTTCCAGTTCACTCAAGTACACAGTGTTCACACATAATGTTTGCACATTAGGTTTGCTGCCTGCTGGGCTGATTTTTCTCTCCCTCTCTCCTTCCAAACCCAGAGCTAGAGATAGAAGAGAAAGTTGGAATCATATTCAAAACACCAAGTGAAAAAAACTGATTTCAAAAGAAAGAAGGGAAAAAAGGGACCTAGCCATTTTTACTTAGTTTCTTTTTTTCTTCTCAAACTTCTTTACTGTTAAAGACCTTTTGCTTTTAAAAGACCTTTTGGTATTTTGCTTCACACAACTGGTGTAAGAAAAAATAAAAAATAAAGGCATACCCATGTACACTACTGTATATATTGGTGAGCTGATGTGTAGTGTGTGATGTCTTTTCTTGATAAGGGGAAATAAAAAAGTGACACAAAGAAGATGCTCACCCAGTTTTTATTTCTAAAGACAAATCTCTTGAAGTAGATAAGCAATGAGATTCTGCTGTATAGCACAGGGAACTCTATCTAATCACTTGTGATGGCACATGATGGAAGATAATGTAAGAAAAAGAATGTGTGTGGATCACTTTCTGTACAGTGGAAATTGGCAGAACATTGTAAATCAACTCTAATAAAAAAATTAAAAGAATTAAAAAATAAAAAACAGGGAGTTCCCGTCGTGGCGCAGTGGTTAACGAATCCGACTAGGAACCATGAGGTTGAGGGTTCGGTCCCTGCCCTTGCTCAGTGGGTTAATGATCCGGTGTTGCCGTGAGCTGTGGTGTAGGTTGCAGACACGGCTCGGATCCCGCGTTGCTGTGGCTCTGGCGTAGGCTGGTGGCTACAGCTCCGATTCAACCCCTAGCCTGGGAACCTCCATATGCCGCGGGAGCGGCCCAAGAAATAGCAACAACAACAACAACAACAAAAAAGACAAAAGACAAAAAAAATAAAAATAAAAATAAAAAACAAAGACAAAGCCCCCATATCAGTCAATGTCCGACTGAAAACAATGAAAGTCACACTTGAGTATTTGAAACAGAGTGATTATAGAGTTCCCTAGTGGTCTAGCAATTAAGGATCTATCTTTGTCACTGCTGTGGCTTGGGGCACCGCTGTGGCGCAGGCCTCTGGCACCCTGGAACTTTTGTATGCTGTGGGTATGTCCAAAAATAAAATAATAAATAGTTAAAAAATAAAATTAAAAACAAACAGAGGAATTTTAGTACAAGGAATTAGTCATTCAAGCAGTGGAATAACTAAGTCAGATAATGAAGCAAATCAAAAGCTACCAACAGCAAGATGCAGCTACCTCCTGCAGGCTGCAGGGACAAAGGAGGACACAGGGCCGTCAGAACCCAAGGGCTGGGACCACCAGAGAGAAGCCTGAGCCACAGCACACCTGTCTAGTGGGATCTGGAATCTAGGAAGACAAGTGGCCTCTACTAGAGAAATCCCACAAGACTGGGGAGGTGAAGGAGAAATAACCTGGTGCCCCTCTTCCCGCCCCACACTCATCTCCACCCAGTGTATTCTGCTGGCTGAACCCCACTGGAAACCACCTGATTCGGGGAGTCTGGAAAATGCAGTCTGAGGATGGTCGGCCCCTTGAAACACCAAGCAGAGTAGAGAAATGGGAAAGATGTGGCTGAAGGCAAGGAGTCTTCGGATCCACACACGCCCCCTCCCACTTCTTCAGCCACCTCCGTCCTCACTGCCAACATCCCCATCCAATCACTGAATAAGCTTGATGTACATTCTAGACAGGGCTCTCGTGGAGGGCAACTTTCCCTTAATTGTTAGGGCTACCCCCACTGGCTAGTTTGGGTGTCCAACCCTAGGCTGTGGGAAACACAATGAGTTTCAAGCAGAGCATGGGAAATTTCCCCAGATCCATGTCAGGGAGCATTCAGACTGAAACTGAGCTAGAAGGGTGTTTTCACATGAAGGCACAGGGTGCTTAGCCCCATTCTCTACCAAGAGCAGTGACCAACCACTGTATCAGTGACCCTGATACCTGATACAGGGTCAGAGAAGAGATATTGGAAGGTCTTCCTGAACATCTCCTGAAGGCTCCTTTTAAGCTTTTTCAGCAGCCAGGCCTCGCTAAGCATGTTCCCCCTCACCCCATGCTCACTCCCCAAAGCCCCAGGCTGGCACAAAGCCCCTGGAGCTAGAAGAATCAGAAGACTGCTTTGTTCAGAAAGGCTCATAAAAGAGCCCTGAATTCACTCTTAAATAATCCACTCAGGATGGAATTCAACAAATCACAACTAAATCCTCCTTTTGGCAAAACACTTCCATCTTAATTATAACTATTATTGCTTGTATTACCGAACATGTCTTTCTCTGCCCTTAAAAATGGAGGAGGAGGAGAGAAGCAAAAATATAATATAAACAGAGGAATGGAAAATTACCCCAGCAAAGTGTAATGGCTAAACAATGACTAAGGGGGCTGTGATATGCATCAACACGGATCCATGTGCGTAAACAGTGAGATGAGAAGGGATGTGGGTGAGCTAGACAGAGAGGGGGCATTTAAGCTGAAGTAGTTTCCTTTCCCTGGGGAGGGGGTGGCAGGAAGGTCACCATTAGGAGGATGGCTGAGAGAGCCTGGTCCTTTCACTTTGGTCTGGGAGGCCCTGACTGGGCAGTGGATGGGATCCAGACAGTGCAGCCCAAGCACTTTATTTTTTTAAGCCTCATTTTACTTAATGAGGCTGAGAGAGAACAGTTAAGCAGGATCTGAGGCTGGGGCTCCTGAGTCAGACTGCCTTGGTTCATGGCTCTGTTCCACCTCTTACTTGTTTTGCCACCTGAGGCAAATGATCTACTCCTTTAGAACCTCAGATTCTTCATCTGTAAAATGAGATGTGCCAGGCACTGTTCTAGTTGCTGGAAATACAGTGAGTGGGAGTGGTGTTGGGTGGAGGGAGGGTGTCCTTGCTCTCAACGAGTTCATATTCTGGTGAGGGGAGAAAGATAATACACAGATTAACAAACATATAGAATATAACAATGGTGAATGCTATAAATAGAAATAAACCTAGGTTAGAGGGAGAAAGAGTGACTGCAGAAGAATGTGAGTTATCTATAGAGTGGCTAGGAAAGAACCCTTTGAACATGTGACATTCAAAGAGATATCAAAAATGAGTGAAGGGGAGAAAGACACAAGTTACATATGGGAAGGGTGTTTTAGGCAGAAGGAACAGCAAGTGAAAACACCCTGTGGCTTCTGAGGCTTGTTATATGGTATAACATAAGGCATTAGCACAGTTCCTGGCACATAGTAAGCACTTAATAAATATCAGCTATTATTTTTAATCATAAACCAAGGGTCCATAAAAGGCACGTTTTTAAAAAAAAGTTTTACAACTGCACCTGCTGCATATGGAAGTTCCGGGCTCAGGAGTTAAATTGGAGCTGCAGCTGAAGGCCTATGCCACAGCCACAGCAACACCAGATTCCAGCTGCATCTCCAACCCACCCCTCATCTTGCAGCAATGCCAGATTGTTAACTCACTGAGAAAGGCCAGGAATCAAACCACATCCTCACAGAGACAATGGCAGGTCCTTAACCCAATGAGGAAACTCCCATAAAATGCACTTTTGCTCAAGGTAGAGCAACAAGAAGTGTGAGAGGATCATCAACTTCTCAGCTTCGGAACCTTGCTCTTCCTTCACCCCATATCACATTCTGCTTATAAAGACAGATGGTGTGCTAAGCTTTCAATTATCTACCAAGAAAAAGGGGCACAACACATGATAACCCAAACCAGCAGATAACCCAAAAGTCCTGTCCACACATTTAACAGATGACTTTGTGTAAAAGATGGATTTGCCTAGATATGTTTTATTTGCTCTAGCCTCAACAGGAGGGTCTTGTGGTACAGAAGTTGGCATCACATGCCAAGTAATCAATTCCTGGTTATGTGATATCAGACCAGTCCCTTTGCTTCTCTAAGATGACAGGGTTCTTTTGAGATGTGATGACAGCTGAAGGGGCCCTTTGTGAACCATACAACTGTATTTAATTATTGCTTTATGATGAAATTTCAGTGAATCTTCTGAGCTCACCACCACGATTGCGGTGGGACATGGCCCACCCACATTTTGGATGCCTAGGAGACACAAGCCTGAGACCAACATTTGAACCAAGGAAGTCACAAAGCCACTCAGAGTCACAAAGGGACTCTTTTGTTTTTAATACTCCCTAGGATGAGAGTTGATGACATTTGTTTAGATTGGCATTGAAGGGGAATCATTCTTTTGTGAATCTAAGTTGCTTAGAAAAGAGTTGATGACATTGCCAACAACTTGATTAGAACAGGCACATGCTGCAGGGGATAAAGTGGGTGGGGGGGTTTCTCACACTTTTCTTCTGAGATACAGACCACAAATCTAAAGCCCTAGGCATGACACCGCTTCATAGGAGACTCAGTCCAATGCTATGCTGAATAAGGCTTTCAAGAGCTGCAAATGAGATTCTTTAGAGATTCAGAGAGACCAGTATGTTCACTTCAGTCATCTTGCATTATTTCAGAATCACTGAATTTCAGAGCCAAAAGAAATGAAGAGATCTTTGCAAGTGAATCATTTTAAATGTAGGGCTTAAAAAAAAAAAGCAAATAGGAGTTAGGAAAAAACTCTCTGGGAGTCTACACTTTAAAGATAGGATAGTAACAGCCCAGCTGTTATTGAACATAGGGCACTGGGCCAGATTGAAACTGCCCCTGAGGCTCCACCTCAATTTAGTAATAAACACTGGCAGAAAAGGGGGACGGGGAAGAAAGGGGACTCATTTAAAATCCCTGGTGCTCTTCTCAAGATTCTTTCAAAACAGCAAACATCTGATTGGGTTCCGTTGGGTTGGATTGGTCACCAATATGTATATTCATCATCAGAAGTTCAAATAGTGACTCAGTGACTTGTTCATCATTAGAAGTTCAAAGAGAATCTGACAAGGTTTCAAGAAACTTTTCATCCAAGCTTGATATCAACTCAAAAGTCAGTGGGTTTGAGGAAGGACATGGTAAAGTAGAAAAGGCACATATAAATCTTCCAAGAAGAATTCCAAGGAATTCACAGTCTTCCCGGTGCTCCTGAAGATGCATGTTCTCACATTAAATGCCAATTTCCATAATTCCTGTGGGAGAACTTAGTCCTCTTTCTATTGATCATACAGAGCAAGATACCTATGATACAAAGCCCAAATTTCAACTCAATTTGGAGCAAGCACCAATTTCCCAGGAAATGAGAAAGAGGAAAGATGAAGCCAGGAAACATTCCACCACATTCTCCAAAGACCAAGTATAATAAGGCTAGTTGTGCTGGACAGGCAGTATGTCCATAGCATGCCTGCCATGAATATGGTCCTTTGAAGGAAACCCATATTAGCCAGATCTTTCCTACCCAACCTTTCCACCATCTAGGGAGTATCTCTAGCAGCTGACCTTAGTAGGCATTATCCTTCTGGATTTTTACTTATTGAGGAGAAGAGATAGGGAAGAGAAACAAGAAGAGTAAAGATAAATAAAAAGAGAGAGAGAAGGGAGGAGAAAAAGGAACAGGAAAAAATTAAGGTAAAAAATGATGAAGATGATGCCTGATTGCTGCATTAAAAAGTATGAGAGGGAGTTCCTGTTGTGTCTCAGTGGTAACAAACCCGACTAGTATCCATGAGGATGCAGGTTTGATCCCTGGCCTTGCTCAGTGGGTTAAGGATCCGGCATTGCCATGAGCTGTAGTGTAAGTCACAGACCCAGATCAGATCCCATTTTGCTCTGGCTGTGGTGCAGGCCTACAGCTGCACTCCAGTTCGACCCCTAGCCTGGGAACTTACATATGCCACAGGTATGGGCCTAAAAAGCAAACAAACAAAAAAAAAAAAAAGAGAGAGAGAGAGAGAGATTAGAAATCTGAACAAAGTTCAAAATTTAATTTAGTGGCTAAATAATTTTTTTTTCCTGCTGCACAGCATGGGGACCAAGTTACACATACATGTATACATACTTTTTCCTCCCATTGTTGTGTTTCGATGTAAGTATCTAGACATAGTCCTCAATGCTACACAGCAGGATCTCATTGTAAATCCATTCCAAGAGCAATAGTTTGCATCCATTAACCCCAAGCTCCCGATCCCTCCCTCTCCCTCCCTCTCCTCTTGGGCAGCCACATGTCTATTCTCCAGGTCTATGATTTTCTTTTCTGTGGAAATGTTCATTTGTGCTGTCTATTAGATTCCAGATATAAGTGATATCATATCGTATTTGTCTTTCTCTTTCTGATTTACTTCACTCAGGATGAGAGTCTCTAGTTCTATCCATGTTGCTACAAATGGCATTATTTCTTTCTTTCTTATGGCTGAGTAGTATTCTATTGTGTATATATATACCACATCTTCCTAATCCAATCATCTGTTGATGGACATTTGGGTTGTTTCCATGTCTTGGCTATTGTGAATAGTGCTGGGGTGAACATAGGGGTGCATGTATTTTTTTAAAGGAAAGTTTTGTCTGGATATTATATGCCCAAGAGTGGGACTGCTGGCTCATATAGCAGTTCTATGTATAGTTTTCTAAGGTACCTCCATACTGTTCTCCATAGTGACTGTACCAGCTTACATTCCCACCAACAGTGCAGGAGCATTCACTTTTCTCCACACCCCCTCCAGCACTTGTTATTTGTGGACTTATTAATGATGGCCATTCTCACTAGTGTGAGGTGGTATCTCATGGTAGTTTTGACTTGCATTTCTCTAATAATCAGGGATGTTGAGCATTTTTTCATGTTCATGGATTGGAAAAATTAATATTTTAAAAATGGCCATACTTCCCAAAGCAATCTACAGAATCAATGCAATCCCTATCAAATTACCCATGACATTTTTTCACAGAACAATTCAAAAATTTATATGGAACCACAAAAGACCCAGAATTGCCAAAGCAATCCTGAGAAACAAAAACCAAGCAGGAGGCATAACTCTTCCAGACTTCAAGCAATATTACAAAGCCACAGTCATCAAAACAGTATGGTACTGCTACCAAAACAGACATACAGACCAATGGAACAGAATAGAGAACACAGAAGTAAACCCTGATACCTATAGTCAATTAATCTTTGACAAAGAAGGCAAGAGCATAAAATGGGAAAAAGAAAGTGTATTCAGCAAGCATTGCTGGGAAAACTGGACAGCTGCATGTAAATCAATGAAACTAGAACACACCCTCACACCATGCACAAAAATAAACTCAAAATGGCTGAAAGACTTAAATATCAGGCAAGACACCATCAAACTCCTGGAAGAGAACACAGGCAAAACATTCTCTGACATCAACCTCATGAATATTTTCTCAGGTCAGTCTCCCAAGGCAACAGAAGTAAGAGCAAAAATAAACAAATGGGACCTAATCAAACTGATAAGCATTTGCACAGCAAAGGAAACCAAAAAGAAAACAAAAAGACAGCTTACAGAATGGGAGAAAATAGTTTAAAATGATGCAACTGACAAGGGCTTAATCTCTAGGATATACTAATAACTTATACAACTTGACAGCAAAAAAGCCAACCACCCAATGGAAGAATGGGAAAAAGACCTGAATAGACCATTCTCCAGGGAAGATATACAGATGCCCAACAAGCACATGAAAAAAGGCTAAATAGTTTTATTCCAACCCAGTCATGATGGGGAAAAAAATGAATAAATAAAGCGAGTATAACTCCATAGTCACATATGCAGGTTTACATAAAACTTTTGGCTTCTTGGAGTTCCTGTCATGGCTCAGTGGTTAACGAATCTGACTAGGAACCATGAGGTTGCAGGTTTGATCCCTGGCCTTGCTCAGTGGATTAAGGATCCGGTGTTGCTGTGAGCTGTAGTGTAGGTTGCAGACGCGGCTCAGATCCCGCATTGATGTTGCTCTGGCGTAGGCCAGCGGCTATGGCTCCAATTTGACCCCTAGCCTGGGAACTTCCATATGCCACAAGAGTGGCCCAAGAAATGGCAAAAAGACCAAAAAAAAAAAAAAAAAAAAAAAAAAAAAAACTTTTGGCTATCACTTTCTCTCCCACCATCAATGTCCATTCATCTCTTTCCAGACCTACCTCAAGTCTAAGAACGACCTGAATATTTAGACTGAGCAGGGCCTCCAGAGAACTCAGACGCCTTTGGACATTTCTGCTCTAGGATTCAGAGGATCTTGATGGCTAGGGTTTGTGACTGTTATGAGGCTGATTGACTGGATGCCTGAAATCAAGAGATTTAAGCAGATTCCTGAGTAACACTAAATATTACTGAAAAATGGATTGGGAAGAATATAGATTTTCCAACCATGAACTAGTACTCATAGGAGCTCAGTTATTCCAACTGCCTACCTTTGAGGGTCAGCTGGGGAGCTGACATCACATAAGCCCAGAAGCCTGGGGCATAGACTTGGAGTTCTGAGCTCCATGGAAGCCCTTCTCTGGCAGCCAAAGTTTAAAATGTGCCTGATAAGCAGATAGGAAAATTGGCTGAATATGCCTGTACTGTAACAGAACTACTATTTGCTTTGAGGACTGTGCCTAGAGTCATTGCTTTGAGGGAAAAAATGAATAACTTTGGAAAAGAATGACTTACTTTCGCAAAGAACCCTGATCTGTGAGTCTTACCTTTGGAGACTGCAAGGGCTTCCTTCTGCACTTACGTCCCAGTATCAGCATTATTCAAAGGCACTACCAAGGGCTCCTAGGAACTGGTCCAGAGAAGAAGCACTATTTGGAGAGACACACAGGACAGGTCCACATCCTTATGTATCTAAGACCAGACATGCAGATAGCAAAGAATATTTGGAAGGAAGAGGTCACAGAGAGAAAATTACAGATTGACTTAATATTGGGCAGTCTCATTACTTCAATGTCTGAAAGGGGAAGTCCCCATTAATTATCAGTTAATTGAATTAAGTTTATTTTATGCTCAAAATTATTGTTGTTTTTAATAACCACTTTGGAAACTAAAGGATACAGAAAAAAATATGTAGTCTTTAATATTCAACTCAACTCTGTGGATTTTCAGAAAAAAACAAGTTTGGGTTGGAATTCCTGCTTCTCCATTTCCTTACCATATGATTTTGGACAAAGTATTTGAAAAGTGGCTGATAAGACACTTCTTGGTCTTATTAGTAAGACTAAGACTAAGACATTACTTATCGTACTGTTATGAAGATGAAGACTTTCTGGTCCAGGTATGCGCTACTGAACAGGTAATGCATGAAATGAGTGGGAGCTGTAACTATTATTTCTGGGACTTGGGAGAGCTGATGGATAATTATCTCATAGGCAGACCACAGGGTTCACAAGACCGTTAACAAAAGCACATTCTACTAATTGAGTGAGTCCCCATGAAACCAGCTCCACCATACAGCAGAGAGTGGAGTGGTTGAGAACACAGCTTCAGGGCAAAGGCCAGGACTCAAATGCTGGCCACCTCACCAGCAATAGGAACTGAATTGGGTCAATGCCTTAACCTTTCTGTGCCTGTTTCCTTATCTTTAAAAGAGGGGTAATAGTACTATCTACTTCATAGAGCTAGAATGAAGATCAAATGAGATAATCCATGTAAAACGTGTTTGAAACAAATGCCTGGCACATAATAAACACTGAATAAAAGTCAATTATCTCTTATTAGATAGTCTAACTTTTAGCCAGGATCATCTCGCTAAAAGAATGGAGCTGGTTTTTCAGTTTCATTTTATTTTGTTTTACGTAAAGCCTATGTAGTCTACTTCATCTTTTTTCCTTTTTTTTTTTTTTTAACTTATGGGATCAGGGGTAAGTTATGAGTTCAATGGATTATACTGGAGACACTATCTGTGTCTTATGATCAGTTACAGAAATTCTGGTGATATAGTAAGAAAAACCTTGTACTGATCACACTTGTAAATTGAAGGCTGGATTACTCATTACCTGATGTGATATTTAGTTTCTTGATCTCTAAAAAAAGGGTAATAACATCCACTTTAAGAGCTTTTGGAAAATGATGAGAGTACCACATGAAGATTCTGGCACAGACTTGGTACACATGTCTGCCTAATTGATTTTATTGGGAGGACTCAGACAACAGGGGGGCAGTGGAATTCTAGGAAGGAAATGGCCAGGTTGAACTGCCAACGAGTGGTAAGAATACCTCCTGTCTTCATTCTATGCATGGCAGGTGGTCTGGCAAGGAGAGAGAGGTTGTGTGCTAGGAACTCCTTTATGCATAAAATAACTAGGCCTTGCCAGTGCAATTGCCCTGTGATCCATGTTAAATATGGTATCTACTGCTGCAGATTAAAAATAACAGACTATTCTCAGCTTCCCTCCCATAAGGAGATCTCCTACTATGGTGAAGGAAGATTTGATTCAACAAAGAAATCTTTTATTTTTCTGGCCTCCATTTTTCCCACTTTCTATTCTGGTTCTGCTACCATTTATGTATCCATCACAGGAAAACAGTGAGGTAGATATATCGCCCATTCTATTTTATAGAAAAGGGAACCAAAACCTAGACAGATTGAAAAAGGCACCCCCAAGCTCAAAGCTAATGAGCATGAAAGCTGAGATTTGAATCTATACCTTCAGGTGCTATGTGTTTGGCTCTTTCCACTAAGCCCTGCAGCTTCCGGTACTCCGGCCCAGCCTGCGAATCTGTTTGGTGAAACTGGTCCGAGAAGCCAGCCCTGGGACCATGCCAGAAAAGGTGGGGCCATGGACTGGAGTTTTCTCCCAATGTGACTTTTTGCTCATTCCCCAAACTATTTCAAAGGGAGATGAAATAGCAATATGGGGAGAGGGGGAACCTCTCTGTGTCTAAATTCTATAAATCAGGGCTTTATTTTGAAGCATCATGATTTTTCGAAACTAGAAAAAATAATTAAAAAGCCATTCCAGAGGAACTTAACAGGCTTTGTTGGTGTTTTTCTCGGAAGCTTATAATGAGCTCATAAATTCTAATGGGGAATGCTCTGTGGCTCCCAGCAGTGCTGAGTCAAACCAGCCACGTTAGAGGACGGAATTCCACCACCGGGGTTTGGAATGTGCATGCCACCCCACCACCCTGGGCTGGCCTGTTTGCAGCAGGAGGAGGAGCAGTACCTTCTGCTTTGTCAGCTCCCACATTTGCCCACTTGCACCCTCTCCACAGCAGTCTCTCTGACCTAGATTATTACTCCTGGAATGATGGCTCCAGAGGCCCCTTGGAAAAGTTAGCCTAGGAGTTTGGAAATCTCCATAGGCTTGGTCATGGGCTGAATGCCCGTGACTGTGCCCAGAACTAAGTGAGGAGCTGCGAGAAGGGCCTTCCTGTGTGTGCTGCCTTTGGTCTCATCACTGAGGAGCCTTAACCACATGGCCCTAAAGTCTTTCTATCAACTACCATCCCACTGGGAACAGAGGGTGTTTAGGCTGGAACACAATGCAGAATTTAAGGAAGGGATTATCTACAAGGTAGAACAGGGTAAGGAGAATCAACCAGGGATGGCAAAGCCTCTTGCTCTGATGTTATCCAGCACCAGGAGCCACCACCACTTATGGGCACACAGGGACAAGAGTAGCTGCAAGTACCCTGACTATAAGAGGGGGCTGGTCTCCACAGACTGGCATGGAGGAAATCTAGGGAAGATACCCCCTGGGCCCCTCCTCCTCCCTCAGCAGGAAACAGCAATCCAGGGAACACATCAGTGCAGCCCAGAGGCAGCCATGGGGGCAGAGAGCCGGGTAAAGAATACTGGAGATCCAGACAAGAGGGGATGAAGGAAATACCCAGATCAGCAACTCTCCTGCCTTACCTCCTAAGGCTTGTTGAAGGGACCTGAGGATTCAGGACAACGTGTCACATTATTCCTGCAATCAGCATTCCCTCTGCCTGGTGCTTTCTCAGGCACCTATCTATACCCCATCAACACATTAGTCACTTTTCTGACTTGACTTTCAATGCCAGGCTCTCCTCTGAGTAGCACCACCTCCTAGTCAGCCTTGTGTTGCAGGCATGTTGATGCTTATCTAAGGCTGCCATTCATCTCTGTAAGCAACTTGAGGAGAAGGACCATTCCCAGGATTTCCTGTGCTTTGCACAGGACAGATCCTTCTCCAGTGTGCATGAGAAGAAAGGTGAGTCAGGTGTGCCAGGCTGGAGGAGTAAGGTCATGTCCTGCCCTTGAGGGCTTTAGACTGTCTATCCATGTAGTTAGTTAATTGCAGGTAGATGATTCAAACCAGGAGAAAGATGGCCCCACAACAAATTTATGGCCCTGTGTTTAATGAGAAATACCTTTCCTCCTCTGCTTGGTGGCTTGAGGGATGGAAAATATATGGAATTCGGAACAGAGAAGCTGATCCAAGTCCCTGGGGATCTGGAAGGACACACTTTGTACATTGACCAACATATTTTTTTCACTTTGTAGGGTATGTAAAAATACCAAGGTATTCATCATAGAACACTGTTTAGAAATCATTAACCATCTTGGTGTACCACCTCCCTCTCTCTAAAGCCACCGCAGCAGTTATTCAAAGAGGGAAAAGGCCAAGGAAGAAGAATATATGTAAACAGTACCATGAGCAGTGCTGCCCCCCACCGCTGAAGACTCTGCTAAAAATACCTTGTTCAAATGTAAGCCATATATGCGCATTGAGGTATATGGAATGACTGGCCAATGGGAACCTGTTATACAGCACAGGGAACTCCGCCCAATGTTCTGTGACAATGTATGTGAGAAAAAAATCTGCAAATAGAATGGATATGTGTACACATACAGCTGAATCACTTTGTTGTGCAGCAGAAATGATCACAACGTTGTAAATCAACTAAACATCAATAGAACTTTTAAAAAATGTAAGCCTTCCAAACCTGTGAGGTGACATTCTCAATTTGTAGTTGAAGAGGTTGAGACTCAAGAGAAGTTCTTTCCCAAGGTCACTGGTCATCCAGCTAAGCCAAAATGAATGAGGAATCTGACATCTGCAAGTACACACTTCAGACAGTGGCCTGGCTCTTCTGAGGGTCAGGGTCTCCATTCTTCAAAACCACTGTGTGGATATTCTACATTTCCCAATGGTCCCTAACTTAAGACCCTGGACTTAAGACATGAAGAGACCTCTCTGGTTCTACGGACTGGACCTTACACACAGGGCGTGAGGGTTGTTGGTGAACAGCTAGCCCTGCTGAGGCCCTGTGCCACCTCAGCCCCAGGAGGAACACACTGGGGCAATATAGGGCTTTGGTGCTCTTTGTTTTCATGGCATTAGGGTCCCTTTACCAGAGGCATAAAGAGGCTGAGGCATCCCTAGTTTCTGGAAACTAGCTTTCCAGAAAATTCTCCAACTTATTTTAGAAGCAGAGGGCTAGGCTGTGCTCTCTGAGGAGGACTTGGAAGGCTCTCCTGTACAGCCTCCTTCTGGCAAAGTCTCTCTCCCATAATAGAGTCTGCTGAAGTGAGTTTGGGCAGGTAAATAAGAAAATATAAAAAAAAAAAAAAAAAAGTGAAGAAAAAAAATGGTCTGCCTTTATTTCAGGCAAATTGTAGGCAGAGCATTCTGCAAAAGTCTCCCCCTGCTGGACCTGTTGCCTCTGCCCACCCTCCCACCTCCTGGGAACCAGGACTTGGAAACGTCTTACCAACATGAAAACAAGTCTGGCTTGGCTTGGTCTATGGCAAGCGAAGGTCAAGGCCAAACCTTCACTGGACTGAAGTGTAAAATCACGTGCACCATCTGCCAGTATGAGTTGATGAGGTTTTGTTTTTTTTTTCTTTTTTGTGTTTTTAAAACTGAGAAGATATGGGAGAAAGTGAGTGGAATCATTTCCAAGTAGAGAGAGCAAAGTGTGAGATGGTATCTGAAGTGTATGCCTCCCATTGGGATGTGTGATGTGTGTGTACATGTTGTGCCAACGTGTCCCCACATGTATCTGTGCCTGTCAGTGGAGGGATTGCTGGGGGTTGAAAGTGCAATGGGGCGGGGGGTAGGGGAGGTGAGATGAGCTGACAGATTGAAGCCCAAAACTGCTAACTCCAAGGAAAGGGGAATCCTCCAAACCCCCTTCTGGCTGCTTCCACTTCCCTCTCTCCTTAGTTGTCTTTATTTCTGTCTTAGGTTTCCATAAACACTGCAGTTATTTATTTTATTTTTGTTTGAAATTTTAAACAAGCCCCGAAAGGAAAAGCTATGGAGGCAACTCGTGGCATCTCCAGAGAGCTGCTGCACCACAAGGATTTTCTGCAGGGTTTTGGCAAGGCCACCTCTGCCCTGCAAATTTTGCCCTGGTCTCTATAGAAGCCCTGAGGCACCCCTGCCTGGCTCAGGACCCTGGGACCCTGGGCTCCCTAATCTGACCCAGGTCGGTCCCAGAGGGCAGCACATCCCTCTTCCCCTCCACAGAGACTCTCATCTGGAAGGGCTTCTCCTAAGGCTGATAGAGCACTTGACAATTCTAACAGCAGCATCAGCAACAGCCAGAATGGTGGCTAACCTTCACCAAGTGCTTATAGGTCCTAGGAAATGTTGAAAATGAAGGTGAAGCCCACATATTAATGTACTTCACCTTCTGCACAGGCCTCTGTTGCAGATGCTACCATTATTCCCATTTTACAAATGAGGAGCCTGAGGCCTGGAGAATTAAGAGGCTTGCTTATAAAAAACTAGGCCAGGAGTTCCTGTCGTGGTTCGGTGGTTAGTGAACCCGACTAGTATCCATGAGAATGTGGGTTCAATCCCTGGCTTGCTCAGTGGGTTAAGGATCCAGCATTGCCATGAGCTGTGGTATAGGTCACAGACTTGGCTTGTATCTGGCATTGCTGGCTGTGGCGTAGTCCGGTGGGCTGCAGCTCTGATTGGACTCCTAACTTGGCAACCTCCATATGCTGGGGGTGCAGCCCTAGAAAGACAAACAAAACAAAACAAACAAGCAAACAAAAAAAACTTTTTTTTTTTTTAAAGAAATGAGAAACAAGGCCAGTGGTGCTGGGCCCAGAGGGGAGGCCAGAGAGGAATCTCAGTTAACCAAATTTAAGGAATTAACAAGCCCAGTAATCAAGGTAAATAATACCTTAATGCAATATTTTAAAATCTATATTCATAGGAAAAAATAATCCATGATGAAAAAAACATCGAAATAAAGACAGATGGAAGATAGTATGGGAAAAAAAAGTGTGTGTGTGTGTGTGTGTGTGTGTGTGTGTGTATCTGAATCACTTTACTGTACAGCAAAAATTGAAGGAACATTGTAAATCAACTATACTTTAATAAAATAAATAAAGACAGGACCAGTAGATTCCAGTCCAGTTGGTGTGGCTGCAGCTTTTCACCCCTGTGCTGTGCTCCCCTGTTCAGCATTCATTTAGCGCCTAGGATGTGCCAAGCAGGGTGCTTGCTTTTGCCAGAGTTACCTCTCACTCATCCTTGTAGCCATGTTGGGGTGGTGTTGTAAAGCTCACTGCACTGCAGAGATGGGAAAACTGACCCTGAGGGCCAAGGGCTTTCTCACCATCTATCCACTGTTTGTTGCTTCTGCCTTCAAAGAACAACAAACCCAAATAGAGTCTCCAGCAGGACTTGATCCCAAGTTCCCTCTGAGTCCTATGCTCTTTCCATGAGCTCAGAGATGCCCTTGGTGACTAGGCCTCCCTCCTTCTCTGGCAGGGAAAGGAATCTGACAGGCAGGCCAGGGAGGAGGGATGCTCTCCAGAAGGCCAGAGGCCTGGGCCCTGGTGGGGGGTGGAGAGAGCCTGGAGGTTAGGATTCCAGCAAGTCAGTTCTGACAAGTAATCTTCTGCTGCCTCAGCCAAACCTCCCCCGAGACTCTTCATGCCCAGCCAAGCACTAATCCTTTGCCAGCATCCCATCTCCTGCACAGAGCCCTGAGAATGCATGAAAGAATCTCCTCCTCTCTGGTTCTTCATGAGCCCACCTGAGGCCATTTTGCTCGCTAAGCCTGCCTTTGATGGTCCTTCTTGACTCAAAAACACCCAAGACACATGCTTGCCGGTGCAGAAGCCTCCATACCCACTCCTACCCCCAGCTCCTCTGGATTCACTATCTCACGGAGAGGGAGTGGCATGGGGAAATGTGGAGGGAGGTGGAAGACCCTAGAACCTGGCAATGGAGGGGTTCCATTTTCCTTCTTTAAGAGATGCCTTCTGGCTCTAGGTCCCCATGACAACCATGGTGTGGTGCACATACCTGCTTGACTGTGCTCTCTCCATTTGTCAGGAGCAACACCTTGGCAGATTTAAGGAAGATGGGGAGGGAACTCTATAGGGGTCAAGGAGGTGGGGTCAACAGAAGTCATCTCCACCCATTGGTGTCTCTAAGGAACTCAGACCCGTGGCCTCTCTCCCACTTTTAAAACTCCAAGACAATGTGTCTCTTGCCCTAGAGATGCCCCTTCACTTCTAACCAAACCCCTCATCTTCACCCATCTTGTAGGGTGGGAGAAAGAACAGGGCTTTGGATTCAGGCACAGGCAGGGTTCAAATCCAGATTTTCTGTCCTCTCTCTCACTTAAGCTTCAAATCTATAAAAATGAATAATGGTGTCCACATAAAGGATCTGGTACTGTTCTGAGCAAAATGAATATTAACCCTCTTCCCAAGCTCTTTTAAGGCCCTTTCAGCATGGACTCATCTTTGCTTGTCCTTAAGAATGGTGGAAGCCCTTTCAGAAACATGTAAGGATCCTCTTTGGTCTTTAGCCTCCACAGCAACTTCCTAGGTTTTCCCATCCACCTCCCTATCCCACGCCCAAATGCAGGATGCAACACCCCTCTTCCAGCTAGTCATCAAGAAGAGGGCAAAATCAAGTGTGGAATGTTTTAGAATATTCACTCCAACTCACTTCACCTCTTCTCCCCAATTCATTAACTTCTCATGATGGAGGGCAAGGGGTGGGCTGGTGGTGTCCACTTTTCTACCTGCAAAGATGAAAGCCAATGCAGGAGGGTAGAAACACTTTCTGAAGACTCAAGGGAGAGGGTCATACCATTCATGAGTGCTGACATACGCCTGAGCCACTGAGCATAAGGAGTGATGAAGATCGACGTCATATTAGGCATGAAGCTAGAGCATGAGGGCACTCCACAAACAGCACCCCTTTTTCCTGCAAAAAAAAAAAAAAACCTGAACCAACAAAGGAATAAGAAAGAAGAAAGCAGATGGAAAGCAAACTAATACCTTTGTTATGGTTAAAGCTGATGAATGGGGCTTAATCTTGGGACAAGCATTTGTTCTCCTTCTGAATCACAAAATTGTATGGAATGACCCACCTGTTACAGACCTTTTGGGCTTGGACAAGGTCTCCTGAAGGGCAGATTCTGCCCCTGGAAATCTTGAGATCCAGAGGGGCAAGAGAGAGAGTGTGTTTTCCACAAGCAGGCTCCTTCGCAAGAGAAAGAGAAGTAATAAGGGGCCAGGCTCCACTTTCCCTTCCAAATTCAGCAGATGAGGTCACTTCTCCTTCAGGGAAGGAGTGAGCAGATGGAGGGAGGCCAAGAGTATTACTCTAGTGGGTCCCCTTCATGTAGTAGGAAATACCAGGAATGAAGAAGATGCACTCAACCTGCCCCCAATTCTGATACAAAATTTTTTATTTCAATTTGATAGCCAGAACAAAAACCACACTCACAAACGCACACACACACAATCTATTAGGTATATATATATATGTATACTGATGTATACATATACATATACCTATGTTACCTAAAAATTAGAAAATAATAGGAACTCTCTTTTAATAGTTTTGTGATGAATAAATGTACTTAGCCTTTAATAAATGCACTTAATACATTCTAATCATTATAACAACTAGAACAGTAAACACTGTTCTAGGAGGCATTTATTTGTACACACCGATTCAGTCACATTTCCTAGGCAATGGAGGTTGACACAAATACACAGATACATTTAAATCAAAGCATAATAAGAAAAGAAGCAAAAAGAAGAATCCAGCAAGAGAAAACAGCATTGACCTAGGGTGATAGATAGTTCCCATGGTCAAGGTGACATGTGCAATAGATAGTCTAGAAAGATGTCCTTAGAAGTTGAAATAGGGAGAGTGTTCCTGTCCGAATGAGCTGTTATATTCTTGAAGAGAGTAATGGAGAGCAAATTTTCACATTTTTATCCACATCCCACCAGTCTCTCTTTGGGCTTGTTGCCACCCTTAGCTATAGGAAAAATGGCAGCTGAGATGAGTTTGGCAAATCCTTCAGATTAGGGAGTGGGGTGGACACACCCTTCCAAACCACTGGTCCTAACGTCAGTGCTCTTTCCCCTACGTGGGCTGCTCTTTAGAACTGAGAGTTCATCTCTAGTTCTAGCACCTCCCTGCTCATGCCCATCCCTAGTCAACAATCCTGTCTCCTCGATGGTTTATGTTTACCTCTGTTGCTCTCTGATGCAACCCCTCCAGGCCACAACAATCTCCCTGCTCCCCCAGAGCCCACACCCTACCGAGGTTGGCACCCTTTTATGAGACTGCATCTTTGAATGTTGGTGGCGCAGAGCAAGCTAACGTCAGCCCTTCCACCTCTCCTCCTGAGCCAGTCCCTCTGGTCCCTTAACCACACACCATGCCTTCTCCTGACTTTCTCCCTATCTGTCAGCACATTCCCAGTTTAAGCCAACCCGGCCACACTACCCTGGAGACACATGAGAGCACCTCCCTAGCCTAGATGCATACATTTTCTCCTGGTTCAATAGAAACTGTGGCCACAGGGCTGTAGAAGGCTATAAGTCATGTCAGAAATAGCCAAGTAGAGCCCCATGTACCTGCACAAGTAAGGAGTAATCAGTCATTGCTGGGTTCCCTGGGCCCATGGTGGACACAAATTGGACATCACAACATCCAAGTCAATTGAAGGTTGGCCACTCACATCCAATTCCTGTTTTATTTTTGACATGACCTGGCAGAACTTTTAGCAGCCACCTTTGACTGTACCTGAAACTTAGCCACCAACATTCTCACCTGAGTCCTTTTTTCAGGTGTGAATTGGAATCTTATTATCAAGAACCAAATTCAGCTCATGGACATTTTCCCAACATTAGGAGAATGCTAGAAGCACCTCCTTGACTTTGAATCTGCTCCAGGTAGACAGATAGGTCAATGCAGAAAGTCATTTGAAAGAGAAGACACACCACAGGGTCTGTTGGGTTAATACCACTCCTGCTCAAGAACAATGGTTCTAAGTCCAGAGAGAACTTGACCAAAGCAAAAGCATTTGAAACTCAGTCCTTTGAGCTAAACAGTGTTCTGTTTAACTTTTAGTGGGACCCTCTTTGTGTGGACACACCCATGATAGATAACACTAGCTTATGCAGAACAACCATGCTAATTATGGCTAAATATTTGGTATCATTCTGACTCCTTCCTTTGACTCATTCTCCATGTTCAATTTGAGAGACCGAGTTTTTCTGCACAGTGTTCTTCCTTTTCAGTTCCATGGTGATGACTCAGCTCAGACCCTCTCCCATTGACCTTCATCTGGATTATTGGAATAGCCTCCTCCATACTCTGACACTTCATTACTTCCATCTCAACTCACCCAACCCTCTGAAACCAGATGCATTATTTTCCTAAATTTAATCCATTGTTAAATAATTTTAATTGTTCCACATGTCCTACCAAAGACCAAAAGTGACCATCAACATATGAAAGGTAAATATATATATATATCACACTACTTGGCCCTAAAAAAGAATGAAATGTTACCATTTTCAGCAACATGGACTGGACTTGGAGGGCATTATGCTAAGTGAAGTAATAAATCAGACAGAGAAATACAACTTATAATGTCTCTTATATGCAGAATCTAAAAAATATAAAAAAAACACCTAGTGAATAAAACAAAAAAAAAAGGAGCCTCACATATACAGAGAACAAACTAGTGGTTTCCAGTGGAGATAGGGAAGAGGCGAGGGGCAAGTTAGGCAGAGGAGGAAAAAAGGTTTTTAAGGGATTATATGAAATCATGTGTGTTAAAATTTTGAAAACAGTAAAGCATTTCTGATTTTTTTTTCCTTTTTAGGGCTGCACCCTTGGTATATAGAAGTTCCCAGGCTAGGGCTTGAACTGGAGCTGTAGCCACCGGCCTACACCACAGCCACAGCAATACAGGATCTGAGCCACATCTGCTACCTACACCACAGCTTATGGCAATGCTGGATCCTTAACCACTAAGCAAGACCAGGGATCAAACCCACATCCTCATGGATACTAGTCAGATTCGTTTCCGCTGAGCCATGATGGGAACTCTACATTTCTGAATTTAAAGAATATTTCATTCATTCAGAAAAAAAAAAAGAAAAAAAGAAAGACCAAACATTTAATTGACATCCAAGCGTCTCCAAAACCCTGCCCCAACTTTCCTTCTGGTCATGTGATTCTGCTCCCCTCTCTGGACCTCAAGATACGGTCAACCTTGATAACTCACCATTGCCCAAATTCCAGCTTCCTGTGCCCTGCTTTTCTTTTGTAGGAGCCATCTTATTCTTTACCTGACCTTTTCCTTATTATCTGTCTATTGACTGATAACAATCTCTGCAGATCTCTTTTACAGTAGGAGATATTTGTTAATTGGATGATCCAGCACCCCTTTATTTGGGAATTTCATTTCTTCTACATTTCCTGCATGTGGGTAGGCACCTGAGCCAGCATAACCAAATGAAAGTATTCAATATCCAAGCCAGAGTGATTGGTCTGAGTATGATGTTGAAAACCATGCCAGAGTAATCAGAGTCTTCTGGAGGGTTGGGCAGGTGGGGGTTAGAGATGAGGAGGTCTATGGGTGTGTGCTCCAAGCAGCCAACTTTCTTGGCACCTGTAGAGAGTCTGTGCATCACTCAGCTCCAGGCTCTTCTCTGCATGTTGACTTCACTCTCAGGCAGAGTTCTGGTACCATCGCAAGCCTTAGGATACATCTGTATCTGAGGTCAGCTCTGCCCTTTGACTTAACCAGTTTCATGGAATAATAAATAATTCCCTGTTTCCTTTCAATACATAATTCTCTTATTTTTAATAAATATTTCTCTTTGAAAAGTAATAGCTCCCTTTTTGCTTAAGTTGAAGTTGGGTTTCTGCCATTGATAAGTTTAAAGAATCCTGAGGAAGACATTGACCACCTTTTGGTGATAGGTATGAAGAGACGCACATACATTCTGCCTTGTAGTATTTACCAAAGTGTATCACTCCTACAGAGTACACTGTAAATAACTCCAGGGAAGTTCACCTTAAAATCTGTGTCCTCCATGGAATCTAGCAAATAATAGGACTTCAAACATACTATTTGTCTAGTTGAGTGAATGAAAAGATAAATATTAGACAGAAATAACCTCTTCCCCAACAGGACACTTGCTGACCACCCTCATCTATCCACAAACTCTGGAAATGTAGGCAAATACACATTTTGTTGCCAAGGACATTTCCAATCTGTAAAAATAAAATAATGTTAACTCTGTTTCCAGACTTTATGGACACCCTGTAGAATTTTAAGTGGGAAAACATGGTTTGGGGGCAGCCTGAATTCAGCCTTTCCCACAGCTTTGAGTCTGAGCTGAGTCAGCTGAGAGACGCTGTCTCAGCTCCTTGAGCCCTAGTAATTAATGTCCAGACTCTGCTGGACCTGGGAACTGACTAACTGCTGAGAGAGGCTTTTAAAGATGAGAGGGAAGAGATCAGACCTCTTGAGGAGCACCCTGAAAGGGGAGAAAGCATCAAAATATCCATGTGAGAAGAACACTAGCCAGACCATCCAGGCACGAAAGTCTGCCCACCATATTTCTTACGAGCTGGGGCAAGGTCAGACTAGGTTTCCATCTCATTCTATGAGAAGATGATACGTTTCTCTAAGGTGTGGTGGGGGGTTCAGGAGGGCTTCTGCTTATTTACTAGTTTTGTCTTTTTCTAATTTCCTGGTTCTTCTTCCCAAATTTGGGGTGGTTGGCCCATGTCCCTAGACAGGGGCCTTCTTTGGTACTGGGACTACAGGGCTGCAGGGCCTGGGTTTGCTTCTGACTTTCCTTTCCAAACAGCCCCCACCTACCTCAAACCACTCTTCTTCCCTGTTCTTCGGAAAGAACCCAGTGGCCCAGTGAGTAGCTGTTTCCAGTTGCCAAGCCAAATTGAAATTGGGTCAGAGCCCCAGCTCACTGTGCTCCCTGGTGCTGCTAAGGGTGGTGGGCAATAGTGCTCTGACTGCCACTCTCACTCCCCTCCACATGCTGGGGTTGGGGAGCCCTGGATTCTCTCCATCTGACAGTGCAGGACCCCCATTCAGGGCATACACTTGCCACATCTGACCAAGTCTGTCCTCTTGCTTCATGGCAGCAAGGAGACAGGGGTCCCTCAGCACAGAGGTACCCAGTTGGGGGTAGACATCATTTGTTGGTGGGGTGGGGGGCACATCTTTTCCCCTGACTTCTTCCTACAAGAATATCTGGCCTGATACTCAACAAGGTTACAATCTGGAAGCTGGGATGATATGATCTGAATGAACTATTTGAGTTTCTAATAGCAAGTTAGCATGAGTGTACCTGGGCACACCATGGACATGTGTGCACACATGTGGATGCATGCACACAGGTGAACATGTACATGAGCCAGCCCTTATTTTCACGCTATCTTGCATAGAAAACTGAAAGAAGAAACAAAGTGGATGAGAAAGGTAGAAGGATTCAGAAGAAAGACAAATGTAGCTAACAACAATGATCAAAAGAGGTGTCCCCTCCCCCACCCTATCCTAGGCCCTTTTGCCTTCTTGGAATCTCACAGTGGAAAATTTTCCCTCCTTTTCCTCTGTCTTCAATCTCTATTTTCCACTTCTTTCCTCTGTAAATATTCTTAAGTGTCAATCTCAAAAGAAAGTATGGGGAAAAAAAAGAGGAGAAAGAGAAATGAGGGAAGGATGGAAAGAAGGGAAGAAGGGAGGAAGAGAGGGAGGATTTCTATGCCCTTCCATCCTTGCTCAGCTGGAGTGGAGGTCTCTCCTCCACTTTCCAGCCAGTCTTCTGGAGAGCAGCCTGCGCTCACTGATTCCTTGCTCTTGCCCACTCTTCTCTGTTCAAGCCATAGTAAACTAGCTATAATCGTCACAACTGCACTGAAAGGATTCCAGCCAAGGACAGGTTATGAACTGAACTGTGTCCCCAAAACACAGAAATAGCACTGGCTATTTCTCCACACCTTAGCATGTGACTATATCCCAGAGACAGGGCTTCTCAAGGGCCGATTACATTTACCACCCAGTCCGTGGTACTCTACATCATGGCCCTAGCATGCTAATACAGACGCTAGACACTAAAGATATTCTTATCAAATGAGTACTTTGAGTCCTTGCCGTCTGGACTTCTCTGCAACCTGTGACACTCTTAGGACTCATGACCCCTGAAATTCTCCTCTGTTGGATCCTGTGAGGCCTCTCTTCCCTTGGTACTGCGTTTTTCTTCCACCACTCTGGCTACACTATACATGCTAACATGCTAATCACTATACATGCAAATCATTTACCCTACATTTGCATAGATCCCCAAGGTCCTATCATCAGCCACCTTCTCTCTCCACTATCCATTTTGCACCAAATCACCCCACCAGATCCATGACAGCAACTTTGTCCATGTGCGATGACCATGACATCTAAACCTCCAACCCAGACCCCTCTCCTCCTGTGTGCACAAGCCTCTGCCAAAAATCACCACTGGATGACAGGAGGTCAGACTTAACATGGCAAACACCAAACCTATTGTGCCTCTGTCCTGTTCTCCAAATTTTCTTCCCCTCTTGTTGCTGAGCCAGTAGATGTGTAAATGCCCCAAATCTGAATATTTCTCTTTTCCTAAACTTCCTTCTTAACTCCCCATGTTCCATTGGTAACCAAATCTTATCACATATCCCTCTTTGCTATGTGTTTTTAGTATCCCTCTAAAATCCATCTGTTGAAACCCTAGTCCCCAATATGATGGTTTTTGGAGTTAGGGCCTTTGGGAAGTAATTAGGTCATGAAGATGGAACCTTCATGATGAAATTAGTGCCCTTCTAAGGAAGAGAAGAAATGAATGAACTACTTAAGTTTCTAACAGTAAGTATCTCCCTTTCTCTCCTTCATGTAAGGTCACAGTGAGAAGGCAGTGAACAAGGGAGCAATCTCTCACCAAACTTCAGATCTGCTAGCTCCTTGACTCCCCAGCCTTCAAAATCATGAGAAATAAATGTTTATTATTTAATTCATCAAGTCTACAAAAATTTGTTGTAGCAGCCTGGACTGAGATACTCTTAAACATCTCTCAGATTGTTTTCTCACCCACTACCATCTCTATTTCTCTGCTCAGAGTTCTGATCTTTTTTTACTTGGATTATTGGAACAATTTAATAATAATAAGTATTGGCTCCATGTCTTCCTCTCATTCTCTTTATTCCATCCCCACTCTTGGGTCAAAATAGTGAACTCTCTAAAATATAAAGTTAATCCTAAAAATAGGCTGCTTTAAAATCCTTCAGGAAAATGTATGATTACCGAAGGGGACAGGTAGGGGGGGACAGGTGGGGACTGGGGGCTTGGGATTGGCATATTCACACTGTTATATGGAATGATTGGCCAACAGGAACCTGCTGTATAGCACAGAGAACTTTACCCAAAATTCTGTGATAATCTATGTGGGAAAAGAATCTGAAAGAGAATGGATGTGTGTACAGGTATATCTGAATCATTTTTTTGTGCAACAGAAGTTATCGCAACCTTTTAAATCAACTATACTGTAATAAAACTTAAAAAAAAAATTCAGAGGCTCTCAGAGAATCGAAGTTAGCCTTTCTGCATGGCAGAAACAGCCCTTTACAAGGTGGCCCTGCCAAACTCTCCAGCCTGTACTCCTAGGTTTCTCCACATTTCTCCCAAACCCAACTCCTCCAAGCGCCTGAACTCATAGTGCTCTATAACATGCTGCCTCACACCTCAGGGCTTCGGACATACTGTCCTCTCTCCCCGGAGTATCCTACCTCCATCACCCAGAAGAATTCTCTTCCTCCATCAGATCTATGCCTCAATGCCATCTCCTCTGTGAAGACTTTCCTAGCATTCCTGGGCCTGACATAAAGGATCCCATTTTGTCATACATGACACTTGGCACATGTCTTTATTAACATTGTTTTTATTGTATTACAAGTGTGTGGATGTTGTGCTTCCAAACTAGACTGTAATCTCTTTGAAGGCAGGAATTATCTTCCCTCCCTCTTTGTATACCCATTACCAGAACATTGTCTGCTAAGCCAGCAGGCTTGCAAACCATAGCAAATATTTGTTAAGTGAGTGAACAAGGAGACAACCAGATAAACAGTGATTGGAATATAAGAGAAAAATGGCCACAAACTCTAAGGAATTAGATACACTATGGCTTCGAGGTAAATGAGTCAGAAAACATAAAAATCTCCAGGTTGCTACGACCTCATACTCAGCATAGTATCCAGGGCAGGAGGGGTAGGAGTAGAATCAGGGAGAAAGAAGGCAGCGAACTAAAGAGGAAATTCAGTGTGGATCAACAATTATGGTGAAAATGGTAGGAGCCTGAACTATAATCACAATAGGGAATTGCTGGCTATTAAACTAACGTGATGCAATTTAACTCATTAATTGGTTTTTCAAATAATGAAAGACTTGTTCTCTGTGGCTTGGGAGAATGAAATCAGTTCCAAGGAAAGTAAGGAGAAGCACATTTCAGCGCAACATCAAGATCTTTCTAGCAATGAATTCTGCTTATATTGGGTCAAAATGTGGGAGTCTTTGTTCTGCCTCTTGCAAGCTCTATGACCTTAAGCAAATTACTTAACTCTTCTAAGCTCCAATTTCTTCTCTGTAAACTGAGCATCAATAATATGCACCTGAGCACAAATATTCTGATATAGTTAGTGGACTATAAGCCCTCAATGCATGTTGACTTTTATTACTATTGAAAGTTTTAGCACAATAGTAAACTAAGTACAAATACTAAGTACAAATACTTCTCTCTTTACTTTCTAATGTTATACTTATTGGCACACCTTATCCTCAGTAGATTATAAATTTTTGAGGACACAGCATAAATGTTTCACATTGGTAATCTCCAGAATCCTTGGACATGTGATAAATGTGTATTGGATTAGGGGAGGGAAACCATTTAAGCACTAGAGAAAAGACTAGATTAGGTCACTTCCAAAGTATGTTTAGATGCTAAAACCTCTAATACATTTATTTATTCATTCATTTACTAAACAATTGTCACTGAGTGGTAACAATGTGCTATGTGCTGGAGATATGGTAGATTACAGAAGCAGACATGGTCTCTGACTATTGATTCTACGTCCCTATTGGGTTAAGGAACTGCATATTACTAAATGTCACCCTTTGTCCCTTGAGCTGTCTTAATACTAGTGCTACAGCTCTTTGTTTTGTTTCTCTAAATCACTAGCTCACTTTGTACTATCCTGGAAAGTCACTTAGGAGGAGAGATACCAAAGAGGAACAAAGTGGGGAGTGGCTATTTTCCAAGGCACACAGCTGTTTTTGGAAACGCAAATCCAGACCTCTTAGATAATAAGAGAAAAAACCTTTATAGCAGCAAAAAAGTCTAGGAAAGTCTCCAATTAATATCATCCCTTCCAGCCTCTTCCATTATACTCTGACAGTCCACCCTCAAAGCCTCAATGCAAGAGAGAGTTTGAGAAGTGAACACATGACCTTAGATAGAGTGACCTTCTGGTATATAGCACCTAACCTCAAGAGTGAAAAATCCAAGAGGAAAGGAAGAAACAGAACTATGTGCTCAGATGCAGAAGCTTTTCCATGTAAAGATAATGTAGCAAATGTCATGAGTTAATGGATGTGAGCCATTCCCTGGAGTATTCCAGAGGCTGTGTTTTTTTTTTTTTTTTAACTTAGAACACAAGTCTTTAACACTCGTGGGTCATGAATAGCCTTTGAGAATCTGTGAAGTCCAAAAGCACATGTAAAATTGAATACATAGGTTTTTCCTACAGAGAAGATTTATAACCTATATAAGATTACCAAAGAGATCTGTGCCTCTCCCCCCAAAATCTCATGTTAATAGCACACATGTTGCTGACTGAGAGTTATTCTGTGTTGAAGGGAAATGGAAGGTTCAGGGATGCATTCCCATGGTGTCCACCCCGTCATGCCTTCTTCAAACCCCAGCCACACCTGCTTCCCTAGAGGACTCCAGTCACTTTGGTCCCACTTTTGCCACCAGATATTTTCTCCACTTGCTCCTCCGTGGTCTTAGAACTTATACCAGTCATGTTGGTTATAGCTGTAGAACTGAGGTAAGTTTTTATTTTTTATGTAGCTTTATCCTTGAGCGATAGTTCTCCATTAGAGGATAAGTTTCTTACAAACTCAGCCCCAGTGGTTTCCTTCCTCTATGACTCTGCAGAATGCCAGGAACATCACCTTGATCCTTGGGAAGGAGAAGAGCCTGCAACCTGGAGAAAACCAGTGATAGGGCCAAAGGACATACATACACTGGTGTGTTCACCCCCCCCCCCAGTGCGATGACGCTGATCATTTATAATTTCACTACATGTTATTTAGCATGTAAATGAGACTGGTTCCAAAAACAAAAACTATACAAAAAGTATACTCAGAAGAGTATCATCCCCCCCACATCACTATGCATTTTCTTTCCACTCCATTGCCCCACATTCTCTCTAGGTAACATGCTTTATCACTGTATCATTTTGGATTCATTCTTCCTTAGTTTCTTTGGCAAAATTAAACAGATATCATGTATATGTATATTTTCTTCTTTCATACACAAAGGGAGCATAGTATATGTTGTATGTATGCTCTTGTTCTTTGCTTTTGTCACTTAATAATATATCCTGAAAGTACTTCAGGCTTAGAGATCTTCTCCCATTCTTTAACAGCTCCTTAGCCCTCCGTTGAGTGTTTATATCATAATTGACTTGGTCTACTATGTACAGACACTTAGGTCGTTTCTCATATTTTGGAATTATAAACAATGCCAAAATGAAGAACTTGGTGTATGTGTATTTTGATATTACTTGATGTATATCTTCAGAGTAAAGTCTTAGAGGATGGATTGCTATATCAAGAGATAAATGCACATGTAATTTTATGACTTTTTGTCACCTTCCCCTCCATAGGGTTATATCATTGTTCATTCCTACTAGCAATGAGATCATTTATTTCCTCTGAGTTTTGTCGATAGTGTGTCAAATGTGTTTTGAGGTGATTTTTTTCCTATTCTGAGAGGTGAAAAATGATATTTCATTTTAGATTTAATTTTCATTCCTCTTATTATAAGAAAATTTGGAGAGCTTTTTCTATATATTTAAAGACTATTTAAAATTATTTGGACATACGCTTATCTCATTTTTAACATTTTTTGTCTTTCTTTTTTACCTCAATTTTAAAAGTTCTTTATAATTTGAGAATATTACCTCTTTATCTTAATGTACATAAAAATATTTTCTCCCACTTTCTCACTTGGCTTTTGAATTTGTTGTTTACGTATTTTTTTTTTGACTACACAAAGGTGCTTTTAAATTTAATGTGGTAAAATTCATTATTATAGTTATCATTACTATTATTACAGCAGGTTTTCAAGTCACAGTTAACCCAGATCAGATCTATGATAGAAATTAATTTATTCATATTTTCTTCTAACTAAAATCTCTAATTTATAAGATTTTATTTTTTATATTTTGTCTCTGATACATTTGAAGGTTTTTCATTTATTTTCTTGTCTTTTATTCAAATGCGTATCAATGATCAAACTATTATTTTTATCATATACCAAAATTTTGTATATGTGGTCTGTTTCTGAATTAAATTTCTTTATCTTGTTTCTATGTCTCCATACCAGTGTAATTACAGAAACTTTAAAATATACTTAAAATTGGAGCAGGTCTAATCTTTCATCATAGCTCATTTTTATTTCCCAGTGTTTTCCTATTTTTGCATGTTTGCTTTTTCTATATAAAATTTAGTATAAATTTCTCTACAAATTTGTTTAAATGTGATATTTTATTAGGATTGTATTCAATGTATAAATTAACTAAGGGAGAAATGGCACCTGTATGATACTGAGACATCCTAAGTTAAAATAAAGACTATTCTTCTACTTACTCAATCTACTTTTGTGTCTTTAAGGGAGATTTAAAATTCTATCCTTTGAATCTCATTCATTTCATATTGAACTTTTGTTCCTGAGTATTTTATCTTCTTTGTTACCATTTTAAATGGAGTTTTCTCTATCATATATCCTCTAATTATTGTTGTTTGTGTTTATAAGAATTACTGATTTCTGAATGTTTAAAGTCTGCATTTTTCCATAAATTTAGTTAAATATTTTCTTGTTTGAATTAACTTTATTATTAATCAAATATCCATCTATGCTAATACATCATCTACAAACACTAGTAATTTTACTTCTTTCTTTCCAGTTCTTATGTCTCTGATTGGTTTATCTTGTCTAAGTGCTTTGGCTGTTATCTCCAATACAATGTTAATTAAAGAAGAAATAGTGGATATTTTGCTTTGTTCCTGATTTTAATGGATATGCCTCTAAATTGTTCTCACTCAGATACTGACTTTAAGACCAAATTGTACATTTTTATCTGTTAAGGAATTAGCCATCAACTCTTATATTCTTGAGTGTTTTTTTTTTCTTTTAGGAATAAATATTGAATTATTTTCAAGGTTTTCTTCAGCATCTGTGGCAAAATCATGATTTTTCAAATTAGAATATTAATGAAATATATTATTTTAATGGGTTCCTAAAGCAAGAAAATTTTCGTTCCTGCAGTAAATACCACACGGTTATATTTTTTCTTAATGCAGTGTCAGAGTTTGTTCACTAAATTTTAAAACAAGTCATCATCACCATCCTCTTATCTTCATCTATGTCCACATTTGTACACACCTAATTTTATATCTTGTAGAGTAAGAGTGTATGACACACATAGTTTAACTCAACTTCTTGCATAGGTTGATTCAAACCCTTTTCTATTTTCACCAAGAGAAATGGAAAACAACTATGCTCATGAGTCCAAGTTAATTCAATTGACCCTACCATCAAAACTAGAAGTAGTCATGGGTACTTCCCAGGCATGTATATTAAGAGTGTATTAAGTTCCCACACCCACTTCCACTACAGCTGAAAGAGCAAACAAAAACCTTGATTAAATCATCCCTTAGCCTCCTCCACTGCAAGCCAAAACCTCCTCTGCTGCAGAGGAAGAAGTGGAAATTTCTTAGACCCTCAGCTTTGGGGTCAAGATATAAAACTATTCAAATTCCAGACATTTATACAAAGTTCTGACTGCTTATTCATATTTACAGAAAAAGATCAGGTTCTTTACAGTGGCAGACAATAGATGATCTACCTAAGGTCTTAAGTCAGAAACCTTGGTGTTTTCTTCAATTTATCCATTTCCTTCCTATCAGCACCCCCACCCACCTGGTCCAGTGGCTTATCCAATTCCACATCAATACTACAGATTCTATCACCAAAATAATTTATTTATAAATTATTTATTTATAATAATAATTTATTTCATTTTCTCAGTCTCCACAGTTACCATCTAAGTCAGCATAGCATTACCTATACTTCTAGATTCTCTACTTTCTACTTTTACATTGCTTTAAATAAAAGAAAAAGAAGAAAGATAAAAATATCTGAGTGATGTGTGAAGGACAGGTTGTGATTGGGGATGAATAGCATTTATCACTGTTTGAAATCCTCTCACTGTGATTCTTTCTTCCTGGCATATTTCAGTGCCTCCTCATCCCATAGTGTTCATGTGACCAGCTCCTTCTCAATATGTAGGTCTCTGCATCCATAGCTGAAATGCTACCTTCTCAGAGAAGCCTTCCCTGACAAACCTATACAAAAAGGTACCTGTCATTCTCTGTCTTTGAGTTTTGTTAATTTCTTTCATGGCATTTATATCAAGTTAAATTTAATCAATTATGCCATCTACTAAACTATAAACTCCAAGAGGACAAAGGCCATGTTTGTTTTGATCTGACCACAGTATCTCTGCACCATAGTGTCTAGTATAGTACCATGTGCTCACTAAATATTTATTAAATGAACAAATGATTCTGGTGGGAAAGAAAGCACTGACGTCTCCAGACATAGGACATTTGGTCCCACATTGAGAGGAGACTTTCTCCCATATTGAAACTCCCAGGAAAGTTAAGCCTTATCAAAGGTTTGAGCACCCTTTCAGACACTCCAGTGAAGCCCAAACACCAGCTTATTTCCTCTTGCCTCCAGAACTTACAACAAGTTCCTGAGTTCCCAGACTCCGCACAGATTCTTCCTGGGAAAATTCAAGTCCAGCACAAGTCAGAAACTGCTCTATTTTTTTCTCTTTTTCTCTCTTTGAAAAAGCAGTTGTTTTAATTTTTAAAAGAAAAAAAAGATAACCTAAAGGACTCTAGACCTAAATTCAATTCTTGTGGCAAAAAGAAAAGCATTTGACTATACCAACACTGAGTTCTTAGAGTATGTACTAGTTCCCCCCACTCAGTTCTCCCTGACAACCACTTTCAATAAATTCATGTGGCCTTAATCAAAGATTCTATAGGCCATTTACTTTCTCGCTCACTGTATAACTTGGGCTCAGGTAATTTCAGAGATTCTTTTTGAAGAAACATCTGTGATCCTGGAACTGGCCCCATTAAGCGCTGGTTCATTCTCTCTCTCCTTCCTCTCTCTCTCTCTCTCTCCATTTCTCTCTTTCATTTTCCTTTGAAGAGGGTGTTCTGGTTTGAAACTTTCTAATCCAGGATTTGTGGCTATGAGATATTTCACTCAGTTCTCTGGAGGCATTTACAAATAAACCCACCAGGAAAAATCTTGTTATTGGGAACCCACAGTGGCTTCAGTCATCTGTTTATGGGGATCTGGTATCCTCAAGAAAAAAATGGCCTCTAAGGAAAACTTACGTAAGGATGAATTTGACTTGAGAGTGGAGATGGTCTCAAACAAGAGTTCTATGCTCACATATTTAGGCACCACTATTCCAGCTCCTTAGGAAATCCTAGGAATCTAAAGGAACTCTGGAAGGAAGGGGGGAAGAATATCATGATATTTCCCATTATTGTAAAAGCAGTTATCTTGGGAAAGAAAAATAAAATGGTTCCAAGTTCATACAGAAAGGCCATGGGTAGGGCTAGAAGCATAGACCAAACTTCATGATGATCACTTCATGAGGAATCACCATCTTATCTTAAGGTGGGGTCCCAGAACCCATCAGCTACAACAGAAGTGATGAGCTCTGTCTCTCCACCTGAACCCACTATCCTTCTTACTAAGAACAGTGAGAATCCATAGGGTCTCCAGACAATCCTGTTCCAGCACTGGGCAAGAAATGCATGGTGGCAGATTAGCATCAATGTCTCTATTGTATCTATGCTCTTTCTCATGAAACTCTGAAAAATTCTCCCACAGTGGGTGGTACAGAACCCCTACCCCTGAGATCAGCCATATGAATTGCTTGGTCAAGAGTAGTGATGGTGTGCCAATCCCAAGGCTAGGCTTTGAGAAACTGTGCATGTGTTCCTTTACTTTCTCATGCTTCTGTCATCACCCTGAGAAAGACAAAGACGCACTTGGGCTAGTCCACTGATCCTGGAGGAGGATGAGAAACATGTGGAGCCAAACTGACTCAGCGAGGCTCAGCATGATCAGCCAAACTCCAGCCACCTCCCAAATGTAGGAGCAAGCCCAGCCTGAATCAGCTGAACTCCACAGATGTGTGAGAAATAAATGTTTATTGTTGCATGCCGCTGAGAATTTGTGGTTGTTTGCTCCACATCAAAAGTTAACTGATCACAGAGCTAAAAATTAAAGTTTGCAAGAAGCTCTATATTTGAGTAACAGTGCCTTATATTCATATAGCATTCTGAGGTTTTCTAAAAATTTTACACACATCTTCTTGGGCTTTTATGATAGCTCTGTGAATTGAGTGAGATAAGTCCTATTATTTCTATTTTATAGCTGAGGGCACTAAGGTGCAAAAATTTGGCCCTTATTGATATAGCTAAAGAGAAATAGAAGCCACAGTTTTCTCAGCACTATTTCAGTGTTCCTCTCCTCACTTGGATATAGGGTGAAAATATGAACATCCATGTAGCTGGTTGGTATCATAAAATCAGAAGAATTTGCTGAAAGGAAATTTGGGTTTAAAAAATTGGCCTCTTGTTTAATGGACTGGATTCCTCTGGCAAAAATTTCCTGGAAAAAGTGGGACACAAGTAACTTTTTGAAAATAATAGAATTATGGCACAGTAAGAAGCAGAAAAGACAGAAGACTCTGAGTTTAAGAAGTTTCCATAGTCAAGTGTATAAGGAATCTCTTGGTGTTTGCAATATGCCAGGAACCCAGCTAGAGATCTGACATGCATTATCTCATTAACCTTCATTAGCACACGATGAGGATTGTAATATAACACAATATAACATAGCATAATACAACTCCAGAAATTAAGCAATAAAAGCAAGGGGCATTGGGTTGAAGCCCAAGTCTGCCTGCTTCCAGCACTGAATCCTCTGTCTCTGGATAGGAGTGAGAGACATGGGTAAAGAAGCCAAGAAGGGTAAGCCAAGAAGAGGAAAGAAGGAAGAGAACTGCAGTGGAAGAGTGGTTGGAGGCTGGAAAAGCTTTCTGAAGATAATGAACTTCAAAGGGAACCTGTTTTCTGCCCACATGTTGACTCAATTACATCCTTAGAACCCATTGGTTCATAGGCCCTCCCTCCCTGTCAGCTGAATCTGTATGTATCATGCATCCCTACCAAGAGTGAAAGGTCCATCATTGAGCAGCACCCTCTTTTCTCTCTCCTCTGTCTCTTGCAGCATGTAAACAGCACATGAGTGCTTTTCATCTGTGGTGCTGCTGTAACTTGAGACTACATGATATAAAGGAAAAAGCCTGGTCCTCCAATTTAACATTCCTGATTTCATAACCCAGCTGGTTTTAGCAGCTGTGTTTCTTTGAGTAAATGACTTAACATCTCTGAGCCTCAGGGGGATAATAATAGTGCCTGCATTGTAGGAGGCTAAGGGAACTCAAAGAGACTCCCTATGTAAAATCTTTGGTTAGTTGGTGCCTGCAACATTCAAGTATTCAATAAATGGTAATTCACCTAGCGTATCTTAATAGAAGGCCATGAAGGACAAAGGAGAATTGGCCAGAAGGTGGGCAGATTACAGGGAACTGGCCACCACAGATACTGGCTGACAATTCCATACCTGCTGGTCTGCCCCCTGACTACAGCCGTCCCCATGGCAGAGGGCACAGGGCTGGAACAAAACCCTTTAGAAGTGACTTTCAACTTCCTTCATGCATCTCAAATCCCAGAAGTTCCTTTCGTTATAGCTCTAGGTCACATCTCTTTAAAATGAATAAGTTTGTTTCCCTGTTCATCAGTTGAAGAACATTTTGGGGTTTTTTGTTTGTTTGTTTGTTTTGTTTTGTTTCCAGTTTGAGCAGGAATAGAAGTGAGAATGAAGTAGGTGTGACTGTAAAAGGACAACATGACAGATCCTTCTGATGATGGAAATGTCCCTGTCTTCACCACATCGATGTCAGTAGCCTGGCTGTGACCTATACTGGAGCTTTGCAAGGTGGCACCATGAAGGAAACTGATAATAAAGGGTTTCTTACTATTTCTTACTATTGCATGTGAATCTATATTACTGGAAATACAGAGTTCAGTTTAAAATATACAACACACAGATGAGTAAACAGGTGTTTTCTCACTACCTTCTCTAGAAATCCCTGGTCCTCATCCATTTTCCTCCTACCTAGGATGGGGTTTGGGCCCATAAACCTGTGTTCATTGCAGAAACCAAAGGTCCAATTTCTGAAAGTGGCTATGAGTTTCTGCACCCTCCCATGTCTGAAGAGTTTTGGGTGGGGGGTATTTCTCTGTGACCCAACTGACATATGCAAAACATGCAATTAACACCTGCTCCCTTCAACCACTCATCCAGAAGGGATTGTCTCCATGCTCCTGAAAACAAGGTCCTGTGGATACTAAATGACAAGTGTACATACATACAAATAACACACACATGTATATAAAAACCACCCCTAAAATCTGGAGATTACTTTTCCCTTTTCTAGACTTTCATATCAATAGAGTCATTACAGTATGTATATTTTGTGTCTGTTCTTTTGCTTAGCATACTACTTTTGAAATTCATTCATATTATTTTATGTATCAGAACTTTGTTCTTTATAGCTGAACAGTAGTCTATAATATGGATATTTGGATATACAGTCGTTTGTTAATTCTTTCAACTGCTATACATTTAATTTCTTTCCAGTTTGGGATTATTAGCAGAGGTTTTCTGGGAACATTCATGTAAAAATCCTTGTGTAGACATGTTTTTATTTCTCTTGGGTCACACCTAAGAGTGAGTTGGCAGGGGCAGAGAGTAAGCGTATATTTAACTTTATAAGAAGATAGATTGTTTTCTAGAGTAGTTTTGCAATTTGACATTCCCTCCAGCAATATACAAGAGTTCCATCCTCACAAACACTTGTTAACTGACAGTCTTTTTTATCTTAGCTATTCCACAGTGGTGAGCAGTGGTATGCAGCGATATCTCATGGTGGATTTTATTTGCATTTCCTTGTGCTTGATGATGTTAAATATCTTCATTTGCTTCTTGGTCATTCATATATCCCTCTTGTTACATGTCTGCTCAAAACTCTTGTCCATTTAAAAAAGCAACTTTTTTTTCAGAGTAGTTTTGTGTTTATGGAAATGTTGTGAAGATCGTACAGAGTTCCAATGTACCCCACACCCAGTTTCTCCTATTGTTAACATCTTCCATGAACATATTACACTTGTCACAACCAGTGGGCCTATGTCACTACATTATTATTAACCAAAGTTCACACTTGATTCAGATTTCCTTAGTTTTTGCCTAATGTTCTTTGCTCCAAAATCTTATCTAAGATCCATTTTCTGTAGTTAGAATTATCTCCTTTGTCTCCTCTGGACCGGAAAGTTTCTCAGACTTTCCTTGTTGATGGTCCTCCATAGTTGTGAGAAGTAATGGTCAAGTATTTTATAGAAAGCCCTTCAGTTTGAGTTGGTCTGATGTTTTCCAGTTGTTAGGCTGGGGTTTGGGCTTTGGGGAGGAAGATCACAAATTTAAAGTGCTGTTCTCATTGCATCATATCAAGGGTACATATTACTAACAGGACATCACTATTGAAGTTAATCTTGATCATCTGGCTGAAGTGATGTGTGTCAAGTTTCTCCACTACGTTTCTCCTTTTTCTCCATTTTTATGCTGTACTCTCTAGAAGGATGCCCCTATGTGCAGTTCACACTTAAAGGGCAGGGAGTTATGCTCTACTTTCTTGATCCTGGGGAGAATATCTACATAAATTATTGGGAATTTTTATGTGTGGGAAATTTGTCTACTCTCCCCATGTATTTATTTATTCAATCATTTATTTACAGTATGGATTCATGGATGTTTATCTTATACTTTGGTTTATAAACCAACACTACTTTATTTATTTTTTGCTCAAATTGTTCCAGTATTGGATATTGGGAGTTTTTCAGCTAGCCTTTTTTCCTTTGGTATACTCCCATTGATTTTTGGAATTTGGTGAGAGGAGGAGTAATTTTTTTTTCTATTCTTTTTTGCTTCTTCTTTTTTATTATAGTTGATTTACAATGTTCTGTCAATTTCTGCTGTATAGCAAAGCGACCCAGTTTTGTGTGTGTGTGTGTGTGTGTGTGGGTGGGTGGGTGTGGGTGGGTGGGTGTGTGTAGAGAGAGAGACACACACACACATTCTTTTTCTCATATTATCTTCTATCATGTTTTATCACATGTAGTTGGATATAGTTCCTGGTGCTATACAGCAGAATCTCATTGCTTATCCATTTTTTTTCCCCCCGAGTCCATGGCATGCAGAAATTCCAGGGCCAGGAGTTGAACCTGTGCAGCAGTAACAATGCTGTATACTTAACCCATGAGCCACCAGGGAACTCTTGGGGGAGTTGAATTGAAAGAAGTTTGGACTTTTTAAATTAATAGACAATAGGGGACCAATATGAGGCCAAACATTGGACAACCCAATGAAGAATAAGAAAAAAGACTAGGGCCAGAGATGCCACTGAAAAACCATTTCTTCCAAAGCTGTCCTATAGATTGATGCTAAGTCATAATTTCAATGTTTAATTTTCATCTATTCTCTTAAGTGCAAATCAAACTATTCCATAAAACAGCATTTCTGAGACTGGCAAATTATCCTCTGCGTGGTCCCATTTGATTTCTCCATGAGTGCTATTAGCCTGTCAGATAATTACCAGTCAAATCTGATATCTGGGTGCTAGTTGTTCTTCAGTTTCATTTTTCAAAAAGCCATATCCCCAAATGAAAATTATTTTGGGGAGGGCACTGCAAGATGCTGCAGGCTCTTCTTTTTGCCCCCAACTCTGGAATCAGCCATTTCTCCAAGAATGCCTATTTCTACTTATCACAATTCAATAGCTGGATGTTGGGTGTGCTCATTGCTACTTGAGTGCCATTGCTTCTAGGTCTGAGGATAGAGCTAGGAAATATGTATTTCTGTGCTAATATGTGCTTACACACACTCATATACACAAATATATATAAAGCTAAATATGAGTTCATACTAATGGCAGCATCTCTCACGCATAACCACATGACTTATTCAAATTTTCTCATTACTTATCTGTAAACTGTCACTCCAATCATGAGAAACCTGGCTCTCATCACCCTCCATTCATTTACTTATTTGTTTAATCTCAGTACACATATTATCTTCAAATAAAGACAGTTCATTCTTTCCATTTTGGGGTATTTTTCATCTTTTTTCTTGTCTTTAAAATATTTTATTAGAATAAATTATTTTAAGTATAAGATGAGCAAGTTTTGTTATAATCTGTGACTCAATAAAGCACAAGAAGTCAGGCCATTTAAAACTATCTGGAAGCCAGTCATCGCTGAAATTTCAGGGACAATGTCCAGGAGTTACAGCTTTACAGACCCGTTTATGTTTTGAGCTTTATCAACTCTATCTTATAAAACAGTGACAAATATCATCAGATCCCAAGATCCTGGATGAACAAATATATAAGCTCCAAAAAGAAGCATTTCCAGATTTCATTTTGTCCATTCTCATTTTCTTGACTTTCTTTCTTACCTTTTTCATGCCTCCCCATCTGCCTCCCTTCCTCTCACTTTCCATCCTTCCCTCCTTTCAGTTTGTCTTTCTTTTCCCTTGTTCTCCCAATATTTTCTCTGATTTTCTCTCTTTTAGTTTCCCAGGCAACCACTTTCCCTAATCTCCCCATTTCCCAACTCTTGCTCAGACCTCAACTTGCAGAAGTGTCACGTCATTTCTCTTTCCACAGCTGGTTTCTTTCCCCTTTTTTGCCACGCCCAAGGGATTGTCCAATCTTTGCTGTCCTAACCAACTCTCTGATGCTCTCTCCCAACCCAGTCTTCTCAACAGCTGGTCAGGCTGGAATAAAATATTCCTATTCTGCTACAAAGTCTTCCATAGGCTTAAGTCCCACTGATGTGAGCCCATTCAACCTAAAATTTCTACCTCTCCTTCTCTTAAATCAGACCATCCTCTCACCATACAAGGAAGTGATTCTCAAGTCTTGAGAACATTAGAGGATCCATGATGTCTTGATGGAACCTAGGAATCTGTTTGTTTAGCAAATCTCTCCCCAGGTAAGTTTGATACAAATGGGATGTAGACCACAAGTTGGGAATCACTGCTATGAGGAAGGGTGGAGAAAATGAGGAGTGAGCTCCTTCCAATAGGCTGCAAAATGAGTTCCATGGCCTGGCATCTAGTCCCAGATCCATTCCATTTGCACATGGCCCAGATTACTTAATTATGTCTCAGATCCTCATAGAAAATGGGGCTAACAACATCTACCTTATATATTTCATAGGGTTATAAGACTTCAATGAGTTAATTACTCTGAAAGCTTTTTTGAAAAATATAAACTGCGATAGTAGTATAAAAATATCAAGGCACACAAAACTTCCTTCATTACTTGAAAAAGCTTTTGAAGTTACCATATATTCTGAAGGAAATAAGTTGAAATGGCATTGCCTGCCTTAATATTGGGTATAGGCAATATTAATACTTCTCAAACTAATTACATGCAAATCACCAGGGGGTCTTATGAAAGGAATATTTGACTCAGAGATGTGGCTGGGTCCTGAGACTTTGCATTTCTAATAAGCTCCCAGGTGATGCTGATGCTGTGGTTTGATGAACCACACTTTGAACATGAAAGGGCGTTATTCTCTAACTAGAGAAGGATGGAGCTGGTTGCCAAGAAGAAGTTGTGATTCAATTTGGCTCTTGAGAGAAGGAGGATGGTGGAGAGTGGGGGCAAGGAAGAGCTCAGATTCTGTCCAGAGTCCCATTCTTGAGCCTCTGGTGTCAGAGAGAGAAAGACCTTTCCTTGGACTAGGCTCCCCAGGGAACATGGAGCAAGAGGAGTGGATGAGGGGGTCTGCTTCCCTACCTTTCTGAGGAGGAGCTAACGTCAACAGAAAAGGTACAAAGGTAACAGGGCTGTGAAGTTCCCAGAGAACACAGCACTTAAAGTCCATGGGATTTAGTTCATAAAGGGAGACACCTTTGCAGTGACCAGCCTGTGAAAAAGCTCAAATGGAGCAGATCTGTTCTAGCTAATAGGATAACATCCTTTACTGAACCCACAGAAAGAGGTTATAGACCTTCCGGAACACTGAAGTGAGATGTACATAAGAGAAAGCATGAGGTCTTTACATCAGAAAGAAATGCAAACATCTATGCTGCCTTTTTGTTTTTTTGCCCAACTCTCTATATCAGGTCCACTCTCAACTCTTCCCTACCTACGTATTCCCTGGGATGCTGAGCTATAAGCCCCTTTGTCTTCTGGTTGGGCTCTACCAATGGGAGGCACCAACAAGAGACCACAGGAAGGGAGGAGAGAGTTAGGAGGATTTATTCCCTGGGTACCTCCCTGCTGAGCCATGGGTTGGCCGTGAAGGTCCTCATGCCTTGGTGTGCTAATAGCACCTCAATCTTGCTGGCCCTGGGTTGCTTAACCATCCCCAGCTGATTTCCTTTAAACCTCCCACAATTTTGTAAACAGTGCCTTTATTGAAACTCTCCTCTTTATTGGTGTGTTTCATTTCCAGACCAATTCTGATGCAATATCCATCATCACACAACCTCACAATATGGTGACCGGGAAGTTCCCTGTATTTAGCTCTCATAGAGATAGGAATACCAGAGAAGAAAAAGGTTGAGGCTATTGGTGTTAGTGTAGAGAGAGTGAAATAAGAAAAGCTGCAACTTGGAGGAGCTTTGGAATAATGAAGGGAAGAAAGATGGTGCAATGACCTATGAATGCAGCATTAGGAATTCAAGCCCTTCTTTTACCTACTGTTTTCACATATCCTATACTCCCATTTCCCCTGCTCATCTTTAGAGACCAGAAGGTGGGCTCTCTTGAAAGTTAAGGCAACCAGCCTCCCAGTTTCTTTGTTCTTTGTATTAAAGCCCAAGTTCTGGGCCAGAGTTTCCCAGGTTCAAGCCCACATTCACGAGTGGGAAGGAGGATCCATCCTTTAAGTGAATGTGATGCCCTCTGGAAGCAGTGGATGCAAAAGATGGCTGGAGGCAATTGGTCATTCAGAGGGGCCCAGACACAATTAAGATCTTGAACTTTGGTGCTTAACTGCCTCAGTTTTCATTTTAGTTCTGCCACTCCTTGCTATGTGACCTTCAGCTCCTTACTTCACCTTTTTGTACATTGGCACCTCATCTATGAAAAGTAATAATAAGTTAACCTAGCTCACATACTGTAAGAAATTAAATGATATAATCCATGGACAGAACATAATGCAGTGCCTGGCACCTAGCAAACACCCAACAGACTTCAGCTAGTACTCATGTTATTACCCTGCTGTCATTACCACCATCAACATCATCATTAACACCATAATCATTGAAGTGACGTAGATGATTACAAGGATGTCGGTAGAAAAGCTTCCCGTAAATCCTACCTAAATCCCACCATCCCATTTACCCATGTGGTCAAAATTGGAAGTCCTTTCATTTTATTCTGCCCCTGAGTCTCCAAGACAACATGGTCATACTCTGTGCCTCAGTTTCCTCAGGTTTCTGAGGAAAATTTGAACTAGAGAGTGGAAAGATGACAGACAGGGCCCCTTCATGGCCTCAGAAGGCTTTACCAGGGACACAACAAAGGCAGCAAAGGAAGAAGCAAAAATATACAACAAGAAGGTTTTAGGAGTAAACAGTTTTCAGGTGGGTGAGGGTATGAACCCTCTTGTTTCGAAGAGCAAAACCATATATTTTCTCTTGTTAAGATGTTCCAATGTGCACCTGCAATAGTTCCCTTACTTTGTGAGTCTTTACACCAAAGAAATTGGACCCAGGCCTTGAACTTTTCAAGTCACAACCCCCACCAGGGTGTCAAGACACGAGGGTGAGGGAATGAAAGGAAATTCCCATTAGAGATCTTCTCCTTGGGATAAGAAAGCTTCTCATAGGCTGAGCCAACTGACCCACTTAGCCCCGAATTCATCTTGGCTCATCACCAGTCTGTACATCTGCACATCTGTACATCTGGGAAGCTTAGCAAAGAACTAAAGTGGGACAAGATGCTAGGAGACCAGAAGAATCTAGATTTCTGGTGACCTTTTCTTGCCTCTTCCTGTCTGATGGAAATGCTGGCCTCCCTCAGTATCCACAGATTTTTTTAATAGAAGGCAAGAAAGCCCTGTCTCCCTGAGTCAACACCTCTGAAAATATTCTCCAGCAAATTTCCAATACAAGGATAAGGAGAGTTAACTTTGTACAATGCTTCACACTTTAGGGGCCTGCCAAGAAAATTAATCAAGATAATGCCTTTGAAATGTGTTGTACAGAGTACCCACTGTTGATTTCCCCCACTATCCAAAAGTAGAGCATTCTTATGAAAACTTTTGTAAGCCAAAATGCCATTGAGCAAAAAAGCAATTACCTTAGCATACATTTTGCTAATGGATGCACAGAATAAATCATGGTGCAAGATAAAGCATGGTGCTCAGACACAGTTAGAAGCTTTGGTTACTTAATGCTGAGATGCTGAGTCTGGTTCCTTTTCCTGGAGAAGGAGCTTGGTGGTGCCACTCTCCTAGTCCCCACTGCCTCTGTAAGGGATCACTTAAAAAAAAAAAATCCAAAAACCTAAATACTGTTTTCACTTTTTGCCTTCATTTAGGAAAGGGAAAATTCCCCTTGATTTCTTTTGGTTAGCAAAAATAGGTACTTATGTAGGCCTTTCATAAAAGTGAAGTGAAGTGGCATAAAGCAAATTTTGGAAGAGCAGGGAAACCTATATACGTATTTTTTATACTCAAAACTGATGGGATGAAACAATGCGGCTGAGGTCACATAACAGGCAAGTGGCAAGACCATGATTTGTACCTGTGTGTCTCAACCCCGAGTCCTATGCTTTTCCCTCTTCATCACCTGTATAAGGTCCCAGCTGGTCTTGCTCACCTACATGGCTGAGCCCTTACATTTACCATTACCTCTCATTACCTCTTGGGCACCCACTACATATAACTTGGAGATATTATTTATCTTTTACCATGGGTTTTATCTCTTTGTCTGTCTAGGAAGCCCCCTAAGGGGGAAAAAAAAAAAACTTTGCCTGTGTTCTTTTCTATCTCCAGCAGAGACCAATGCATATCTGTGTGCTGATTAATACTTTGACCCATTCAGCCAGGAATAAGGGAGCCAAGACATTTCTTTCCATGACATCCAAGAATGACATTCCAGCAGGTCAGGAAGAAGCTTGACTGGTCTGGAAAACTTTCCTTGGCTCATGTGCACAATGAAAGCCAGAGCAAAATCAGGTCATGAGCCTAAACAAATGAAAAAAAAAAATCTCTGCCTCACCTAGATTCCTTTTAACTAGTGTGTTCCTTGGAATGTGAAACTATAACCACTTCTTCCTTTTTCTTCTTCTATCCTTACCCATCTTATTCTGGACATTTTCTTCCTCCTTGATCTCGTTCTTTTTCCTCCTCTAGCTCTCATATTCTTTCTCATGTTTCTTCTGTATCAGTCTTTCTAACAAGCCATTACCATCCAAAACTAGGTTCTTAAGTAATATATGCTGAAAATACTCACATACCCCTCTGAATCCACAAGGATGACAACTCTACATTGCCCTTCAAGAACAACAGATCCTTGCCATTTTAATTAATTCATTTGAATAAATCTTGGTTTTTGTTGTTCTTGCTTCTATTTTACATTTATGATTTCCATAAATGATATCTTAGAGCTGGAATTGACAAATTATTCTGATAACATAGCTAGTTATTTAAAGGAAGATAAGAAAGAACTAAAGAGCAAAGAACTTAATCTACCTGAATGTTTCTAATTCCACTTGCAAAAATAATTATCACTGTAGGTTTTCATTGAATAAATGCCAGGTGACTAGAGAGAAATACACTTCTTTTCCAGGCCAGAGTGTAAGGTTCTGTGCCTTGGGTATATATATATATTTATGGTCACACCCATGACATATGGAAGGTCCCAGGCCAGGGACTGAATCCGAGCCGCAGTTGCAGTCTATGCCGCAGTTGAGGCAATGCCAGATCCTTTAACTCACTGTGTCGGCCCTGGGATCAGATCCATACCTTTGCAATGAACTGAGCTGCAGCAGTCGGATTCTTAAGCCACTGCATCATACCAGGAACTCCTGTACCTTGGCTACAGATAGCCAGTGGTTCCTGTTTCTTGGCCCATGTGACTTCAGGTGGGGCAGCAACAGGGATGGTGATGGTAGGCAGGGGCCCAAGGTGATTGAAGATATTTGCATGGTTGAGGTTCAAAAGAATGAGATGTGCAATGTTCCTTCTTTGTCTCTTCTCTCTTATCACCATGATTAGAAAGCAGAGGAGGAGCGGAAAGCCAAGGCAGTGTGGGGCAACAGCCCTCCATCACCACAGACAAGTTAACAGTCAATGTTACCTCCTAAGGCTGACCCAAGAAGAGGCTGGGGTGAGGGGCTGAGGCAGGAAGGATTTTGTGTGCCTAAATATCTGCAAAGATTCGGTGCAGGACTGATCCAGGAAAGAGCACAGGGGCTCTAACTGGGCTTGGGCAGTGGGGTGCATGATCTTTACGGTGGAACCAGCAACCCCAGTGCTCAGTGATCTGAGAACAAGAACAGAACTAGTATAAGTGGAGGCCCCCCAGGACTGAGAACTAACAACATAAGCAAAAAAGAAAGGGCATGAGAAATACTTTCAGCTCATGATGGAGGATCTCTGAGTAATTGTGGTAAATGGGAGAAATGCCCAAAGAATCAAAATAGAGAAATATATTACCAATTTTTAAAATGAAAAATAGACGAAAATATAGAGGCTTAACATTAACTATGTATACTTTAAAAATATTTTCTATAAACCAAGAGAGCAATTTATGAGCATTTATAAAAATAATTGATGATCACTGGGCACCAAATTCTCTCACTGAGAAAATCCTAATCAGACCAGTATGCGTGTTTCAGTAAATTATAGTTAGGTTACAAGGATGCCATCAACATAGGGTAAAAATATTTTATCACCATTTAATATAGATAATTTGCTGTATATGCCCTTTCATACATGTATGCTAAAGATGTATAGCTATATAAATGCTTTGTATATCTATATGTGTGTGTATGTGTACCTACATATTTCCTTATATTTTACTGGATGCAGTGGAGACAAATGAGCTGCAAAACAAAGTCCTTAGGTATTCTTTTTGTTTGTTTATACATAAAGAACAGTAAGTATTTGACTCTATACCTCAGTCCCTTTAGGAATGGAATAAAAATTAAAGTCAAAGATATCTTTATTTTTATTGAATCATAGAAACTCACTTTCGAAAATTCACGTAGTTGACCACAAGTTCACAGTATTTGGTATATTTCTATCAAATACCAATTTTATATATCAGATAAGAAGCAAAGATTCATTTAGGGAAAAGCGATATATCCAAGTGAAAACACATTGATCTATTCCATACAGATTTGGGGGGCTGGAAGAGGGTACCAAGATTTTTCAATGGCAGCCTTCATTTCCCACAAACACAACAACTAACAAACAAGCACCAAGAAACCCTATGAACAGGCCTAAGCAAAATTCTGAAAATTACTGAGTTGAAGAGATTGACTCCCAGCTTCACAGACAAAAAGTCTGGTTGACCTTGGTTAATGACTCTCTCAATCCTGCAGACCTGGATGGAACCTTAGATCACAGCATAACCAATCTGTTCAGCATGATGCTCAGTGCCTCAGTGTTCCTTCTCACTTACTTTTAAAAATATAAATAAATAAAATCTGGCCTATTTAACTGACATCAATTGCCTAAGGTCAGAATTTCTTCCTTCTGGGTTTGAAAGATTTTCAATATTAATCCCAAGAGGTAACCATGATTAGGTAAAACAGAGGGGACTTGAGTTCTAAAAATAGTTTCCAATGGTTTATATGAAAACAGCTCTACACTTTCTCAGCCACAAGCTACATAAGAGCCCAAAATATGACTTGGCTCCTAGAATGAAAATCCAGTCCCAGGCAGCATTAATAAAAGTGTGATTGTATGTGGGAGGGAGGTGACAGGCTTAGCACTGCCCACCCCATCTAGTGTTAAATCACAGGTGATTCATCAGGGTGGGGGGAGGGGAGAGTCATTAACAAACCCAATCAAATCTGTGGAAGGTGCCCAGTCTCTTAATGACAGCAAAAGAAAGAAGTTGAATAACACAGGAATGTTTTAAGAGATGGCCTAATGTTATCTTCAAATATTTTAAGGGCAATAAAAATTAGGTAGTAATAATGACAACATCTATCAAAAATAAGACCTACTGCCTTATAAGACATGAGTTCCTGTCACTAGTAAGTACTTCACAGATGAGCTCCTAAAAGATAACTCACTCCTTTTACATATAATATATTACATATAATATATACATTTGTACATATAATACATTGTATTACATATAATATATTCTATAATATAATACGTTACATTATGTAACAATAGCAGCATCAGTAGCTTATGCTACCTCCCAGGCACTCTTCAAGTGTTAACCAGTTTAATACTCATGACATCCTCTAGTCCCCTTTTAAAGATGAGAATAGTGAATTCCTGAGAGGTAGATAACTTGCCCAAAGCCCCATGCCCACTCAGAGGAGGAGCTGAGTTTCAAATCTTTCTCTTGTCTCCTTGTATTTATTCCCTCACATCTGTTTTCAGGAAATTATTGTTACTACTTTTTGTCTTTTTCTTAGGGCTGAACCCATGGCATATGGAGATTCCCAGCCAAGGGGTCAAATTGGTGTTGTAGCAGCGGGGCTACACCACAGCCACAGCAATGCCAGATCTGAGCTGTGTCTGAGACCTACACCACAGCTCTCAGCAACACTAGATCCTTAGGCCAGGGAATGAACCTGCATCCTCATGGATACTAATCAGATTCATTTTCCACTGAGCCACAACGGGAACTGCCAATTCTTGGGAAATTATTTCAGGAGATAAGCTTTGTTCTCTCTAATTTTCAGAGGGGACCCTGGAAGCTAATGTAGTAGATTCTCAAACAAGATGAGCACTGAACCATGAAGAGCACATATAGAGTAATTAGTCTGAAGAAGATATAATCAAATTAAGAGAAAGAATCAACCCAGAGACATTCTTAAAGTCACCAAGGTGGTTAACTTTGATGTAGTGCCTTGCTCTTTCACTGCATCATGCTGAGACTAGTGGTGGAGAACAAGATACCAAGGACCCCATCAAGAAGACAGACCAGCCAATGGGCCTGACCTTGCCACTCCAGCAGGCCAACATCTAGGCTTCCAGAGGGAGACAGTGCAATAGAAAACATGGCAACCTAATGCGATATAACACACTACTGCCCAGGGCAGGAGATACAGACTCAATAGGCAAGAATCCCAAATGCTTGATTTGCATCCCACTGGGCTTGAATACATGTCACATAGGCTGCAAGGGAGCAACAGTACATTATGGAGAGCTGGTATAATCTGGATATACATAGAAGGATGGAGTCATGGAGAGGAAGAAGTGTGAATTCTGACCAAATTACATCCCCAGGTAACAATTTACTTCTAAAGCCTACATTCTTCTGGCACCAGCCCAACATCATTTGTATGTTCCAGAAACTTAATTTGTTTTTCCAAGGTAAAGGGAGATCCCAGACTCACCCAGAGCAGAATGAAAAATTTTCCCACACTGTCCACCCGCAACTGTCCACCCGCCATTGACTGTTCTGCCTGCCCAGTGTCAACTCCCATGGGAACGGCAGCCCTTTTTGCCCTTAGGTGAGTCATTATGTGGTTTAGAAGAGGGTGCTCTTAACCTTGGTTCTAGGATTGGAAACCTTGATGAGAATAATAAAAAGACCCTATTCCCCTGGCTACTGTAATTACTACATAGGAGGCCCCTGGAGCCAAGATGTGCCACTGAGGGCCCTCCCAGGACCTTGGCTGGACCTCTTGAGGAAGAGACATTCTCTCTCTGCTTAGGTTTTTTGCAGCTCTAGGGTGACCCTGCTGGAAGGCACTCTTGCCTTCACTTGAATAAAGTCTGCCTTAGAATGGAGCCAAACCACAGGAAAGCAAAACAAAGAAAAAAGAATATTGAAAATCTACAGTCATCTGTGCCCGAAACCAGTTGCACTCCTGGACTTCCCAGTTTCAGTGGCCATTAAATGCCTTACTTTGCTTAAACTAGTTTGAGTTGGGTATCTATCACTTACAACCCTGAACACTCATGCATCCTGAGGTAGGGGATTGGGGGCTAGGGGTAGGGGATGAGTCAGAGTATGGAGGCCTCCCCAGAATAACCCAAGCTCCCTCCAATCCTTCCTAATCCTCACAATCAAACCATTCAAAGCCTTCATTTTTCTAATAAAATCAAGGCTAGATAAAATCTTCTAAATCATCCCTCTGACTTTATGTGAGTTTATAACTAAACAGATGAGCCTTTCTGCTGTTTTTTTTAATTAAAGCACTTCCAAGAGGAATATTTCTAATATCACCAGAGCTGAAAGTTATAAAATGTGTCCAAATGTGGTGATATATATATCAACCCTGTAGCCAAGGAGCTTGTACAGAGAAACATAATTAAAGTTTAAGACATTATGCAAAATAGACATCATTTGTCTAGATTTTCACATATGATGTTGGGTCAGGCAGGGCGTGAGCATGAGAAAGACAAGTGGAACGTTCTCCTGTTTGGTGTTAACTTGGGAAGAGTTTTGAACTATGTCTTAAAGGAAGGGAGGGACACTGTGACAAATGAGAGGGTGGAGGCAAGTTGGGGGATGTATGCAGACAGCAGGCTAAGTCCTGTGCATTTTCTGAACTAAGGCCTTTGTGGGCTAGGTGTTTTTCACCACTAACCCCAACTCTCATAGTTCCAAGTTTTCTACTCCCTCAGTAGGGAAGAAACACAATGCAAACTGGTCTCAAGACTGATATCAACACACTCAAGGATGTTGATTTAAAAAATAAATAAAATTAGCAGCTTCTGAAAAGAATCAGACATTCTCAAGGAAGGAACATGCAGGGTGGCCAACTGACACTAACCAAGTCATCTGAGAAGTCTCTGCTGACTCTGTGCTAAGAGCATCAAGTTTTTTCTTGGAGCCCCTCAGAACATGTGTGGGGAGAGCAGGGTGTGTTAGATTTCATTTTAGTTCCTTAATTAAAGTGAATTCTAACCTCAAAAGAACACAGGGTACACCCTCAGTGGCTCAGACACGATGAACTTGGATGACTTGAACGTGTTTTTCCATGAGGAGATGCCATTCTGAGCCCTACCTCCTTGAAGAGAAAGAGTCCAGGAGGGTCTGTAATGACCCATGGTTAGCATGTGACCTCTGCAAAGGACTTTGACTTTCAGTCACAGCAGTAGCTGACATCCTAGTTTTTTAAGAGTGTGGATAACAAAGTGAGCCAGCAGAATGGCTCTCCTCTCCTTGCAGGATGTTGTATGTCCACTGAAATTACTTGGTCCCCACACTGCCCACCCAGAAGAAAAGCAGCTGCGTCTGCATCAGTTGTTCTTGGGAAGAAATAAGCCAAGCCATAACCAGACTCCCTGGGCTATTTGCCCTGCCCGTAGAGTGCTAATTCTTCTTGATCCCAGAGAGGACATTTTACTCACCTATTGTGTGTACACTGCTCTAGATCCTAGAGATTTTTTTTTTTTTCACTTTTTTAGGGTCACACCCAGGGCATATGGAGGTCCCCAGGCTAGGAGTCCAATCAGAGCTGTAGCTGCCGGTCTAAGCTAGAGCCACAGCAACGCAGGATCCGAGCCACATCTATGACCTACACCACAGCTCATGGCAACGCCAGATGCTTAACCCCCTGAGTGAGGCTATGGATTGAGCCCATGTTCTCACAGATGTTAGTTGGGTTCATTAACTGCTGAGCCACCACGGGAACTCCATAGGTCCTAGAGATTTTAAGGTAAATGTTTATAAATGAAGCCCAGCTAACTGGTCAACTAATCTCAACCAAATTTCCAATTGAGTATATTAAATATTCCATTATTTGACTAAGTTCTTCAGTTTATACCCCAAATTTCTGGCATTAGATATATTAGTTATAATTCATTTCATTTCCACCATATTTCATCATACTTTCCACCCATCCTAACAACCATACATAATTCAAGCTGGATTGATATGATATGATAAATTGTGCAGTTCAGACTTTCTGATGAAAAATTTTCTCTGGTGATGTCAACAATGGACCAGATTAAATGGGTGTGGAAACTGGAAGGAATAGGATCGTTTATTTAATAAATGATGTGAAAGACAATTGATTATACAGAGGAAAAAAATATCTTCTTGCTTTGTACCATATACCAAAATAAATCTCTATAAAGAGGAAAATAGGTAGCTGCTGTATGTGAAATTAACTGATTGTGAGTGGACATGGTGTTTTAAAAGTATAAAATAAGGGAGTGGGTTTTTTATAAGATTGATAAACATGACCATTTAAAATGTTAATACTATAAGTTAAAAGTAACTTATGCACAAAATCCAAAGGTGAAGTTGCAAACTGGAAAAGATATTTGCAAGAAAGTGTTGCAAATATATAATAAGGAGGGTTAACATATTGAAATGTAAAGAGCTCTCATTAAGACAAAAAACATTCAAGAAAACAGGACAAAGGATCCAACAGGCTCAATTCTTTAGAGATAAAATAAAAGATACCAAATAACATAGAAAGGGAAAGTTTAATGTCATTTAAAAATCACAAAGCAGGAAATTGAAATAACAATGAGATGCTTCTTATGCCTTAAAATAGGCCCTCTCTTAAGGTGTGGTGAGAGTAAAAATTAGTACAATGGTCCCTCAATATCTGGGGAGTCCTTCTCTGCCATTCAACCAACCCACAGATGTGGAGAGCCAGGCTACCAGGCCATTTTGCACAAGGGACTTGAGCATGTGTGGATTTTGGTATCTGTGGTGGGGGTTGGGGATGGCCGTGAGGAAAGAGTCACCCAATGACCAGGAATGGATTCCAAGTAAGAGTTCAGAAGTGTCCCAGTCTTCTTACTCCTAACCTAGGCATCTGCCATTCTTCAACCCTCTATGTTCCATACCAGCTAGTGAACCTACTATTTGATGGGGTTTGTGGTCCATCATCTAGTTTTCATTAATAATCAGCTAGTCCAGTGCTTGGTAATGATCCATGACAGTGTCCATGGCTGTGTTTTTGGACCACTTCTGGTGTGAAATAACAGTTCTGACCAGCAGAGGTCTGGTGATACCACCATAGAGCAGAATGTTCTTGGGCAGTTCACTCCATAATAAATTAAAACCTTCAAAGTTGCAACCTCAGATATTCTTTTTAAATTTATCTTTCTAATTTAAGTGTTTTTGAAAAGACTTGCTATTGGAAAAAAAGAATGTGGGTTGCAAAGAACAGAAAGGCATGCAAGAAAATTCATAGGTTCCCTAGGCAATTGTCATCCAAGTATAGATTGAAGAAGCTAACTAAAAGAATAAAGCTGAATGGATTTTCTTCAGCTGAAATGGTTCGATTTAAAACCCTTGAACCCTTTTGTAGGGATAGCTGATGGTATTTGACTGGATCCAGGGAGTCGTCATGAACTCAGGCAGTGGTATACCTTCGATGGGTTTCGTTCATCAGAAACATAATAAGAGCCACATTTATAATTTTCAATGTTCTAGTAGCTACACTAAAAAAAATAAAAAGAAATAGGTGAAATTAGTTTTAATGGTGTATTTCATTTCACTCAATATTTCCAAAATATAATTATTTCAGCATGTAGCCAATATAAAAATTATTAATGAAATATTTTTACATTCCTTTTTTCTTACTAGTATTCAGAATCTGGCATGTATATTATATTTAGAACACACCTCCATTCAAATGCTAAAATCATTTTAGAAATACTTGATCTATATTTAGACCTCACAAAACTTACAGCTGAAACATGATCAAGTTGCTTCAAATCTATTTAAAAGTTCTCCAATAACTGACAAGCATGTTCATTTTAAAAAAAAAAATTAACTTTAAATTAAATGAAAATTTCAGTTCTCGGTTTTACCCACCACATCTCAAGTGCTGCATAGCCCTATGAGGCTAGTGCTGGACAGCCTTTGACAGAACACTACGGTGGTCTCTGAGTTGTTTAACCACTCACCTCCTTCCCCAGGAGACTTTTGTTCTTCAGTCCAGCACCATATTATTCTAGCACAGAGACACTAGAGCTTAGGATAAGGTCATAAGAGTAAGAAAAAATGATCAATTCTGGAGCTCCCAGTGTGGCTCAGTGGGTTAAGGACCCGATGTCTCTGTGAGGATGCGTGCTCGATCCCCAGCCTTGTTCAGTGAGTTAAGGATCCAGAAAAGCCACTTGTATCCATTGTTGCCATGGCTGTGGCCTAAGCTGCAGCTGCAGCTTCAATTTGACCCCATATGCTACAGGTACAGCCATGGAAAAAAATCAGTTTTGTTGGAGTGGGGATAGATAGGGGTGGGGGCTACTGAAAAGAAAGGGTGAGGGTGGCATGGTCTGGGAATGACTAGGGAGAAGTGAAAGATCTCTAACCCCAGGAAAGTTATTTTCCCATCTGCAGAATAAAAACAAACAAAAAAAAAAGATATAAAATATTTGATAAATATAAAACTCCTAAAGCCCCAGGTGCCAGTGACTAACTCAGAAATGCTTACATCCCTTATCGGTAGGCAATTATACATCAATATGTTATATTTCTACTTTCAAAAAATTACATCTATGAAAACCTATCTCCAAAAAGAAAAATGATTTTTAAAACAAAAAGGACTTTGCAGTGAGATCAACTTCACTATTTCTTTAACTCTCCAGACTCCCTGTTATATTTAGACTGTAATTAAACTAATGGGGAGAAAATATTCATGCCCAACTTTTCAAGAACATACCCACTACAGAGAGTAAAGAACACCTGTTGTTGATCTTATCTTTTGAATCTTAATTTCAAAAGTTGTTTTCATAGCTAAGTCTTTGCTTACAAAATGGTCCCACCCAATGCTTTTGGGTTTAAGACTTTGGACATGTGGGTGATTGCTTAAAAGCATCCTGCCTTGGGCCTCAATGTCTGAACAAGTACCCTGATTTTCCACCCTCTAGGCTCATTCCAGTATTTGTAAGTATCTATTCTGTGAGATAAGTAATTTCATTCTCCAAATGTTGACATTGTGTCATTTTGACTTGTCTCCTACATATACTGAAACTTTCCAACCTTGCAGAATTTTGTGGTCAAATTTTTAAAGTCTATTATCTGCACATTACTTTTATATTCATCTATACCTAGACTGTCTATTGAGATGAACCTCACAAGGTCAAGAATCAGATTCCTTTGACTGGTGGAACCCCTGGCAGTTTACTCCCTGCCGTTGGTACTTTAAGAAAGACTTCTTTATGAAATGGGAGAATGAGAAGGAAAGTGCTAAAAAAAAGGGCTGAGCCTAGCAGAATCTCCTTTGTTAAATCAAAGAAGTTGAAGAAGGAAGCCAGAGGATAACAGAGGAATCCAAAGGATGAAATTTGGGAAAGCAAAATGGACAGAAGATACCTAATTTCCCTTATGTCTTCAGTTATTTTCAGGTCAGTGCTCTCAGTCCCCTATCAGCCACAGAGCCACAGTAAAGCCAGGAGTGCTGGGCAAGTTCAAGGGAAAATTGACCCTCCCACCTCCATCCCTTAAGAGACTGATCGGTTCTCTAACCCAAATCTCCAGATCATTCTGACATATGTTGCTTGCGGTAAGTTATAAAAAGCAAGAAATTGAGGAAGTGAATAGTCGAATGTCTTCCAGACATGGATACTGTGTATTTTCATGATCCCCACAATGCAAGCTGGAAAAGCCATACATGCTGCTTACAGGAGATTGGGGACTCCTTCTGCTAAACACATACAAAGTGGTAGGTTTATGGTGCAGCAGGTGGGGATAAAATACAGCAGGTGCCAAAAGTAGGGTACCTGCACATAGCTCCAAATACTGCTGATGCGCCACCTCATTTCAACCCATAAATCTTTGTCAAGCTCCTTGCATAGGTAATGGAAGAACAGAATGATTAGACCAGAGCTGGGGTAACAATAACTTGAGATGTTTGCTAACTGGGATAGAGGTCAAGGAAGAATGAAAAGTGACTTAATAGTTATCTTCCTGGAGTTCCCGTCGTGGCGCAGTGGTTAACAAATCCGACTAGGAACCATGAGGTTGCAGGTTTGATCCCTGGCCTTGCTCAGTGGGTTAAGGATCCAGCATTGCTGTGAGCTATGGTGTAGGTTGCAGACATGGCTTGGATCCCGTGTTGCTGTGGCCCTGGTGTAGGCCAGTGGCTACAGCTCCAATTCAACCCCTAGCCTGGGAACCTCCATATGCTACAGGAACAGCCCTAGAAAAGGCAAAAAAGAAGACCAAAAAAAAATAGCCATCTTCCAATCTAGGTGGAATTTCCAAAATGCCATTGTTGTCTATCAATGTAGGCAGCTCTACAATAAGAAATGGAACTCTTTGAAATAAGAAGAAAGATAGGCAGTTTGGGGAAAAGAAAGATGATTTACCTGGGAGTGAAAAGAGACATATTTAGTTCTGGCCAAGCTACTGACCCGCTTTGTAGCTTTCAGCAAGTCATTTTCTATCCTAACTTCAATGACCTATAATGCAATAGTATAATATCCAGACTATGCATTTTCTACTTTTTAGAGCGTTGGATTTTAGAGAGATTTATTTTAACTACCAGACCCTAATAACACTTAAAATTGGAAGGCATCATACTAGACATTCTGCAAATATTCACTCAATTAATCCCCATAACAACCTTATGGGGTAGATAGTATTATTATCCCCATTTTACAGATGAGAAAGCCAGAGCAGAAAGAGGTTTAGAAGCTTGCCCCAGGTCACTCAGCTAGTTAATGGCAGAGCAAGAATTCAAACCCAGTGTGGCTCTAGGCCCATGCTCTTGCCAGAGCACCATTCTACCAGCTTCTCAAATAAAAGCACAGGTTGCTCAGGATACACAACTCATGAAAGCCCAGCTCAGAGACTCCTGCTGAGTGACAAATGCTCAAAGCACAGAAGAGCTGTCTCCATATGTTCCTATAGGCAAAGGTGAAGGGACAGGGAATGGGATTTCTCAACGTGTGCTCCATGGCCCACCTCCCCCAGCATCTGCAGAGTCTTAAGCAAGCAGATTCCTGGGCTGATCCAGACATACTGAATCACATGGCCAAGGCTCAGCACCCTTCCCTGAAGCAAGGTCTCCTGCTTCAATGTGTACTTGATGTATACCTGAGTGTGAGAAGCATGGGCTGGTATCCAAGAAGACAGCAGACTTCACCTAATCTCACTTTTCCCAGAAAAGCACACTGAGAAAGCAGTTGAGCCTTGACCTTGACCACAGCAACCAGATCAAGTGAACAGAAAGGACAGTACACAGCAAGGCTGGTGCCCCAGAGAAGCCTATGGCCCAGATGGACACTGAAGCCATGAGGAGACTATTTAGTCAGACCCCTTATCTTGGCTTAAACCATTCTCGATTAGGGGGGCCCATGTGTAACTCATACCTGCTGTAAAGCAAAGGCAACTTGGTTGATAAAAGCCATTGTGAAGTTAACACCACCTGGCTGGGTGTGTTGGCTATAAAATCCACCCAAGAAGTAAAAGCCAGCAGATCCCAATCCAGGGGGAACCGTCTCCAGGAGAGAATGCCTCTCCTCCTTCCCCAGGTTGTTTAACTCTTTCCAGAAGTTACTGGTTGACATTTACTCAAAAAGTGGCCGCAGGGAGAGTTTGAAGTCTGACCTGCTTGGGATCATTCCTCAACAGCCTGACTCTCCAGCTCATGCTGTAAGGACTAGGGGGCTTCATGCTGCAGGCAGTGAATAGAGGCTTCTATTTTAACTCTGCAAGGAAGATCCTGATGCGATTCCAGTTCTGACAGTGATTGCTGAATCCCGAAAAGCACTTCATCCCTCTAGGCCTCTGGTCTCCTATATGTAAAATGAAAGTGCTAGGTGAAGTTCTTTCTAAGTTTCTTTCATCTCTAATACCATGTGAGTCCAACTGGGGGAGCCAGGAAGAAAACAACTGTCCATCATGGGAGGAATTCAGTCTAACAGATGTTTCTTGAATCCCTGCTATGGCAAAGTGGTACCTGCACAAGGCCTTGAGAGATGCAAAGACACAGGCCAAGACGATAGCACAGGACTTTCAGATACTTCTCTTTCTTCCATAGTTTAGGGTAATTACCTTCAAGACCTTGGGAGGAGGGAGAAGTGCTACTGGCAGAGATTTTCCTTCTTATTAGGATGGAGGGGAAGGCAGGCACTGTCAAGTAACAGCATGTAACCTCTGCACATAGCAGCTACTGGGAATAGGTCAAGGACCCCAGGAGAGTGTCTAAGGCAACTGGGAATGGACTGGGAAGCTGTGGAGTGTGGGGTCAGGGCTTGAAAACAGAAAACAAAGTACTGTGGAATCTCAAACTGTTTAGTCTATATTGAGCTTCCTATCCATGCACAACAGAGTTTAAGGGGAAACAAGTTGTATGAATGAGGGAAAGCAAAAGACCTTTCACACGGGAAAATGACAGCCCAAGAAAGAAATACCCCCTTTGCCCAAGGCCCCCACATCTAAAATGTCAGGGTGAGGAAGAAACATGATCATCCCACCGGGAAAAGGATTGTCTTCTTCCAGCTCTGCCCCCTGTCCATGGCCCTCACCGACCACAGTATCATCTAGTGCCTTCGGTTTGGGGGCTTAAAGGGAAGGTGTAGGGGGGCAAGCTTGGGATCAGCAGGCCATGGGATGCTGTCTCTGGGTAATTACTTCCATCCTCAACTTTTTCTCCACAGCAGGTTGAGATGGTACCCATGAAGCAACTTCCTTTGCCAAATATTTATGTTGTCAGTTTTGACAGAGACCTTCGTTTACACAGTAGTCTTTCTTTTCTTGGAGGGTGACATCTGAAATAAAATCCTTGTTTGGAATCAGGAGACCCTCTGAACTTCCCCCAGTGCCCGCTCCCACCCCTTAAAGTGCCCCCATACCTTCACTCCCCTTTTCCATACAGTGGATATGGTGTTCTCACTATGAGGGGCCTTTGTGCCCCCTCTTTCTTTCACCATGTGTGTAGTAAGGGTAATTCTGTATATCCAACTTTCCAGTCCCTCTTCCTGAGACAATGACATGCTGCTGGATGCCCAGGATATGCCCATCTCAAACAGGCTAACTCCTGAGGGGGCTGCAGTGTGGTCTTCTTTGCGGAAGCATCCCAGTTTTTCAGCAAGTGACAAAAGAAACAGACCATGAGTTGGCAGGTGTGTTCTTACAGAACTCTATTGGGATCCTGGAGAGGTTCTTGTCCTTTAGAGGGCAGAGACTGGGAAGACTTTCCTGAAATGTGGACTAAGAGCAGCCAGGAGATAAGTCTAGGACTCTGGAATGAGAGAAAAAAAAGTAGATGGACAATGTGTAAAAAGTAAATTAAAGGAAAATAGAGGCATTTTCAAAGCTAAATCCAAGTGGGAGTTCCCATTGTGGCTCAGAAGAAATGAACCCAACCAATATCCATGAGGACCAATTCCATCCCTGGCCTCACTCAGTGGGTTAAGGATCCAGAGTTGCCATGAGCTGTGGCATAGTCGCAGATGTGGCTTGGATCTGGCATTGCCACGGCTGTGGCATAGGCTGGCAGCTACAACTCTGATTCAACCCCTAGCCTGGAAACTTCTACAGGCCACAGATGTGACCCAAAAAAGCGAAAACAAACAAACAAATAAAACAAAACACTATACCCAAGTTAAGGAAAACATGGGTTGACTCTCGTGTTCACTAAGTCCCTGGAAAAAGGAGCATGTGTAATTGCACATGTCTGGGTTCTGGGAAGTCTGTCCTCAGCACAGCAGAGCGTTATGCAACCATCTAATGCACAGAGCCAATCTGTACTCTTGAAGTCAAAATCAATCAAATAATATAAATCATTTTTTCCATAATAGTTGGATTTAGAATTGAACCATCAAGGTATTGGTTGCAAGCCTCTAAATCTTTTTGTATATGGGTGGACACCATCATAGACTGGTACTACCTCTCATGTCGCATCTACTTTTTGCATCTGATTGTAGCCAAAGATCCCTCCAGTTCAGGCCACTGCAGGACTAGACCAACACTGTGCTCCAGACAGCATCCAGTCTTTACCCATGGAGGTCCATGATCATATCTGACTTCCCAGAAGTCCTGGATGACCCAGGAAAAGGATTTTTAGATATACACCCGTGTGAAGAAAGCTCAGTATGTGTGGCTGAGTCATGACAGCACTTATCATGGGCATGCATCCTGAATGGAAGAAAGGAACCCTTTAAACAGATGAAATTAGTTTTAAAAAAAAAGACCCCAAGAAGTTAAATGCAGTGAAGTTTACATGAAGATGTGAAAACTGATGAGAGTCTAAAGACAGAAGAGAGTCCTATACCCAGGCAAGCGTGGCTGCTGCCTGGAAGCAAGAATCTGGATTAAATGTCCTCTAAGGCCCCTTCCTGTCCTGGGATTATAGCTGTCTGATTAATTTTCCATAAGAGAGGCAATAGGGAAAGAATAAGTGGGGAGTGTTCATGAAGAAGGGTGGTAGATACACTGAAAAGGAAAAAAAAAAAAAAACCAATAAAACACTTCCTGATCCGACAAGAAGCATGTGTGTTGGGTGTGGTGGGCAAGGAGAGAACCTGTCATCTGAGTGTTGAGCAAAGGTTCAAGGTCATTTCTGAATTCGTCCAAACAACCTCTCCCGGCACTTGTTGGCACATGGCAGATCTGGGCTTTGGGGTTTTGGCAAGGACAAGAGCATCAGGAATTCAGCACAAAACCTTTCCAGTTTCTGAGAGAGAGAAGATGAAGGAGGCTAAATTTCTTGGTGAGGCTGCCAAGGGTGAGGCTGATGCAGAGTAGAGAAAGGAGGGGGCCTAGGAAAAGCAGCCTGTGAAAGCAGGAAGATCACTAAAGCTCCAGAAGCATGAGGGCTGGAGCAGCCCAGAGCCTCTGTGAACACTGGGAAAAATAGCCTTACCCACAGTACTATCAGTCAACCTGGGCTAAGGTCCAGCTGTCAGAATGGTCACTGGATGGGGGACCAGCATCTTCCAAGCCAGACAACAGGTCCTAAAGGCTGAAGGATCAGAAATTGGAACCTTGATAGAAAAGCATCTCACTATTCTGCCCTGGACTCTGGATGGCTTCACACACTTCACTACCACCCAAAACCTTTCAGGAATTCTCCATGAGAAAGAAAGAAAGCTTTATTTTGAAAGGCAGCATGAAGTGATTTGCAAACTTACTGGAAGAACACAACTATTTTTAAAGCATAATCCAAATCTATGAAACAGGTGAAAGGAAAATTGGTGGAAGCAGAGTCTAGAGTATTGAGAACCAGCCCATCTTCCTCCTGTCTCCCATGTACACACTCAAATGGGTCCTAAGGCACCAGCAGGCTACTGGGGCATTCTAAACACAGCTTGAAGACCTGTAGGGTAGAGAAAGTACCACAGAGCAGAATTAGACAGACCTGGGTTCAAATGTCAACTTTTTCACTGCATTTCCTGTGTGACCTCAGCTTAATTGCTCAATCCTTTCCTACCTTAGTTTCCCCAGCTGTAAAGAAGTGTAATACCCACCATGGAAATTTTTTTTGGAAATTAAATAGTTTACAAATGCAGCTTATATTTTACAAATACTGCTTGTTTTAGGAGGCTCACAATGTCAAATTTCCCCTTTATGTAATTATTCTTATTATCACAGGAGCCCCAATAACCCTACCTGCAGGTGGCTTATTTTAAATGTAAATATTTATGCTTATAAGCTTTAAATTAGCATAAAAATTAATTGTCCTAAATATCACTATGCTTGCGCCATGGATTCTGAAGCTTCGTCGCAAGACAATAATCCAGGCAAAACTCAGAGAAATAAATCAACCCTAACATGATCTGTAGACTCAATGTCATCCCAATCAAAACCCAAGCAGGCTTTATTGGTAGAAATCTGTGAATTGATTCTAAATTTCATATGTAAACACAAAGGACCTAGAACAGCCAAAACAACTTAGCAAAAGAGAAACAAAGATGAAGGACTTATACTATCTGATTTCAAGTTTTATTATAAAGCTACAGTAATATAGAAAGCTAAGTATTAATGCAAAGACTGACAAGTGGGTCAATGGAATGGAATATTGAGCTTAGAAACAGACCCCCCATTTGTGATCATTTGATTTTTGACAAACATTTAGAGAGAACTTGGCATAGGAAGATGTCATAACTATGTTGTAGAATAGATGGACTTTTGCCAAAACACAAGAAACCTAAAGGCCTCGCATTTCATGCACAGATTAGTTAATCTACATGGACCTCAATTTCACGTTCCATATTATGAAAAGAGTCACCCATGTTTAGGATTTCCTGAAGACTTGATGCCATTCTTCAAGGAAATTTGCCCCCAAATTGAAATGTCCTGCAGGACAATGACACCACTATGCTGGATTTCATGCAGGATTCCTCTGCCTTCATAATATACATTCTGAGTTGCTCATCTGGTCCAGGATTTGGAACTGAGCTGATTCATCCACACCTTATTCTTCCATCCCCACAAAGACCATAACAGTGGGCCGTATGCGTTATAAGATGTCTGGCCAGGATTTAGAGCCTGGGCTGTGGCCACAGCCAGAGCAAAGCTGAATGACCACACACAGGGTCTGAGCCTCTGTCCACCACCTCTTAGCTCTGTCTGCAAACCAAGCCGGCTAAATGAAAGCTTCCTTTCTGCCCTGTGCACGTCAAATGTGTTCCAAAGGAAGGTTCTCACCACTTGCTCCCAAGCTGCTGCCGCAGAAAGAATTCTTCACTTCTTACACAATCCCTTGCTTAAAGAAGGCAGCCAAATTAACCATAGCCTGACAGACTGCTAATGGCAACTTTGTGCTTCAGAGCTGAAGACAAAAGCTGCAGTGGTGACAGGGACTCCATCAAGCACCAGGGTCAAGTAGAAGCCAGCTGACCCGGAAGAGAAAATGATTCTGTCCAGCTAAGCCATTTGCTGGTGGGTGTTCTCTGCTACCTTCCTATCTATATCCTGGGTCTCCTTAGCTTCTCCTTTAGAATTAATGAATAATGTTTTCCAACATTAGTCACCCCTGGTTCTTCTCCATGTCCCTGGCTGACTGCCTTCTGTCCAGGTGTGAGAGTACTTTACATTCTGGGAGTCTCTGCATTGTGGTAAAGAGTATGGGCAGAGAACCTAACCACTCCCTACGCAAATCCAGGCTCTCCCATTTGCTAGGCAATCCTAAGCAGCAATTTCAGTCTTTGTTAGCCTCAGTTTCTTCCTCTGTAATAGTACCTGCCTTACAGGGTTATTGTGAATGACAAATGAGATAGTAAGAGAAAGGCTTCAGCACAGCATTTGACAGATATAAGCATGTAACATTATTAAATCATTATCACCATTGTTGTACTTTGATGATGATGATAGTGGGGGGGAGGTGATAATGGTGTGTGTTTATGGCGATAAAACAGTCACTCCTCAAAATGTAATTGTTGGTGTAGGAGAGTTGCCAGGGAGAAGCTCCTGACAAGGGGCCAGACTGGCCTGCATCCAAAGCAAAATGTGAGGTGCTAAAAATTTTATATGTAATGAAGGCTAGCGGGCAGCTGATCTGACAATGCAGGTGCACACTGTACGGTCATGAAGGAGCTGCATTGAGGCTATGTGACAACATTTAGGATATGCAAGCCAAAAGATGAAAATCTATAGCTGGACAAAGGTGTGGGAGAGTACAGAGGTGTAGTGTCTGGGGGATCATGGATGAAAAGGAAATAGAGGTTCAGTGAGAAGCTCCTGAAATGGAAACAGATGAGAGATCCTAGGCTCTGAGTTCCCAGAGTGGTTGGTCTTGAGTGCAAGGGCATGGGAGAAAAGTAATGGGAAAGCCAAAGGCAGGAAAAAGACAGAGGGCATAACCAATCCAATGCTGCCCCTTTGTAGCACATCTTTGCTGTCGAATGCAAGGGAAGAGAATTAATAGATCCAAGATTTCCTAGGACTAAACCAGGAATTATACCAGGTATATAGTCAGTGGCTTCCCACAAGAGCATCAGCTTAATCAAAAGCAAAAACCAAAGTGGACCCTGAGACAAATTAGGAAAAAACTATCCCAAACTCCAAAGTGGTGAAGATATTAGGTGTAGGATCAACTTAGGGCTGACAAGGAAGGAAAGATGAATGAAATGTTGGGAAGTCAGGCAGTTTGGGGAGTGTTTTATACTAAATCTCAGCAGAGTAGATGAAAATCAGTAAGAACATAAGAACTTGGATGATATTACACAACCATATATGTATGATAGCTCCCAAATTTCCCAAACCTCAATAATTAATGATCAGTTTTAACTGTGCACAAAGTGTGAGTGTGAGTGCATGTGTATCTGTCTGGTACTGGGGGACAGGAATGCTACCAGAGAGACTAGAATGTGTCAGTAGGAAAGATAATGTTCCCCTGTTACTCCTATGGTTATGCCTGAAAGATAAAGCCCTAAATGTAGGATAAAATTAAAAACCACCTGCTGGGCTGAGTGATAGAATACCCCTGCTCTGTTACAGATTGTATAGTCTTTGCCTTGATAATTCTTCAGGGGAATCAAAACTTGGTTTTAAGTACAATCATTTCTTCTCCAGAGATCTTAGTTATAGCTGCTCTATCCTCATATTCATGTAACATTTCTTGAAAATGGAAAAATAACTTTGGTGGGACTCTTCCAACCCTGTATCTTATGGCCATGAAACAACCCATCTGCCTTGATAATTCCTCCACCTTAAGGAAAATACACTTTTATTTAATCTGCAATTTGATATGATGAGAAGGTATATTTGTGGACTACACAAAATAGGTCTTATTGCAAATCCAAAATAAAGGACTTTTTGAATTACCCATGTTCTGCCCTCCTCCATGGCCCAATTTCTTTCTTTCTTTTTTGGTGATTTCCCCATTTTTAAAATTTTTATTATGATTTATTTACAATGTTCTGTCAATTTCTGCTGTACAGCAAAATGACCCAGTCATATGCATATATACATTCTTTTTCTCACATTATCCTCCATCATATTCCATCACAAGTGATTAGGTATATAGTTCCCTGTGCTACACAGAAGGATCTCATTGCCCATCCACTCCAAATGCAAGAGTTTTCATCTACAAACCCCAGACTCTCAATCCAACCCACTCCCTCCCCCTCCCCCTCCCCCCGGTCCACGATCTTTTCAGTTTTGTAAATAGATCATTTTTGCCATATTTTAGACTCCACATATAAGTGGTATCATATAGTGTCTGTCTTTCTCTTTCTGACTTATTTCACTCAGTATGAGGGTCTCTGGTTCCACCGATGTTGCTGCAAATGGCATTATTTTGCCCTTCATTATGTCTGAGTAGTATTCCATTGTATATATATACCACATCTTCCTAATCCATTCATCCATCAGAGGGCATTTAGGATGTTTCCATGTCTTGGCTATTCTGAATAGTGCTGCAAGGAACATACAGGTGCATGTATCTTTTTCAATGAAAATTTTGTCCAGATATATGCCCAGGAGTGGGATTGCTAGGTCATATGGCAGTTCTATATATTAGTTTTCAGAGATACCTCCATACTGTTTTCCATGGTGGTTGTATCAATTTATATTCCCACCAACAGTGTAGGATGGTTCCCATTTCTCCACATCCTTTCCAGGATTTGTTATTTGTTGACTTATTAATGATGGCCACTTTAACTGGTGTGAGGTGGTACCTCATTGCAGTTTTGATGTGCACTTCTCTAATAATTAGTGATGTTGAACATTTTTTCATGTGCCTGCTGGCCATCTGAATGTCTTTGGTGAAATATCTATGTAGGTCCTCTGCCCATTTTTCAGTTGGGTTTTTTGGGTTTTGTTTTGTTTTTTTTTTCATTGAGTTGGATGAGTTGTTTTTGTATTTTGGAGATTAAACCTTTGTTCGTTGAGTCATTTGCAAAACTTTTCTCCCATTCTATGGATTGTCTTTTTGGTTTTTTTTTTAATGGTTTCCTTTGCCATGTAAAAGCTTTTAAGTTTAATTAGGTCCCATTGGTTTATTTGTGTCTTTATTGTCTTTATTCTAGGAAGTGGATCAAATAAGATGTTGCTGTGATTTATATCAAAGAATGTTCTGTCTATGTTTTCCTCTAGGAGTGTTATAGTGTCTGGCCTTACCTTTAGGTCTTTAATCCATTTTGAGTTTATTTTTGTATATGGTGTTAGACAATGTTCTAATTCTATTCTCTTACATACATTTAGTCAGTTTTACCAGCACCATTTATTTAAGAGACTATATTCCCTCCACTGTATGTTATTGCCTTCTTTGTCATAGATTAATTGAACATAGGTGTTTGAATTTATTTCTGGGCTTTATTTTCTGTTCCATTGATCTATATTTCTGTTTTTGTGCCAGTACCATACCATTTTGATGATTGTAGCTTTGTAGTAGAGTCTGAAGTCAGGGAGCCTGATTCCTCCACTTCCATTTTTTTTCTTTTCAACATTGCTTTGGCTATTTGAGGTCTTTTGTGTTTCCATACAAATTTTAAAATAATTTGTTCTAGTTCTGTAAAGAATGTCATTGGTAATTTGATAAGGGTTACATTGAATCTCCAGTTTGCCTTACATTGAATCTCCAGTATTATCATTTTGTCTGTATTGACAAATACAGTAAATATAGTAATAAAATAATGTAAAGCAAAATAAAGTAAAACAGTGATAGTTTTTACTTCTTCTTTCCCTATTTGGATTCTTTTTATTTCTTTTTCTTCTCTGACTGCTATGGCTAGGAATTTCTAAGACTATGTTGAATATCATTGGTGAAAGAGGACATCCTTGTCTTGTTCCTGATCTTAGTGGAAATGCTTTCAGTTTTTCAACATTAAGAATGATGCTAGCAGTGGGTTTGTCATAAATGGCATTTATTATATTGAGGTAGTTCCCCTCTGTGCCCACTCTCTGGAGAGTTTTTTATCAGGAGTGGACAGCCTAATTTTGTTAACATTGGTAGACAAATGTGGATGGTACCTTATGCTGCTAGTAAGTGTTTCTGGCATGCATGGAGCCTTCTCCTTTTTTCATCTCTTGGCACAAGATCAACACTCTCCTTCCCTCCTATGATCTCTCTGACATGGTACAATAAGACATCACATCCTACTTTTTGCCCTTTCTCTCCATTACCACCTCAATTTTTAAATTACCAAAGTACGATTTGACAGATTGAGACTTAACTACTAGCAAAGAATTGTGTGATGTTACTTTGTGGCCATGGACGTTCTTTCTCTAAAATGTCACATGGCCTCCAGTAGATAAATCCATTTTTCTTCTTCTCATGGCTCTGTTTCTTTACCACATAATCTCTCCACCCTTTGTCATATGAGTGTCACACACAAGAACCAGCAAAACAGTCAAGGAATTGTACTAAAAGTCAGAGCTGTCTCTAGAAACCTGTACAAGGAGGCATGTGTGGAACAAGGCAGCCTCCTCTTTATCTATTCATAAAGTCATGCTTTCTATAAAGATGATCCAGCTGTCAGTACCTCTTACAGCCCTCCCTGGCTAATACTGAATGATACAGACCAAGGAATGAGGTAGTTAAAGACAGGCCAAGAGCCTACATGATGCATAGAAATCAATCCTGAGGATTAAAAAATGTAAGGAAGAGGAAAAGAGGGAATGGGGTAAAGGAAGGAGAAAAGGTAAAGAAAAGGAACATAAATTCAAAGTGAAGAATTCTGTTATCAATGGGAAGCTCACCATTCATTCATTCTTTCCATCATTCATTTAACAAACTTGTTGAGTGATGCTTGGGGTTAGGTACTCTGGTAGAAATTCTGAGACATATTATTTCCTTTAATTCTCATCACAACTCCATGGGCTAGATAAAATATCCCTCTTATAAATGACTAAATTAAGATGCAGAGAGTTTAAGATGCTAGGTTAATCCAACTAAAAGGCAATGGAGCAGATATCCAGACTCATATCTGCCTGACTTCATGACCTTGGCTTTTGTGTCAAAGAATTTCCATACCAGTTATCTTATCTATCATTTTCACAAACCCAGATTTTGGAATAATTTGTTCTAGTTGACCAATCTTGTCTCTTCTTAATACAAACAAGTGATTCTTGGTCCTCTCATGCCTAGTGTTGCTTTATATTCTGAATACTGAGCCACTTGACCTCATGACCTGAACACACTGCACCTGAGACATTGTGTTCTTAGGAAGAGGTAGAGCTGCCTGGCTCATGAATCCATCCCCAAAGGCTATTCAGAAGCAGGCACCCTTCCAGGCCCTCCAAGATCACACAGCATTTTTAGCACACCTGAGTTCTTCATATCCTTTATACATCTAGAATTGGAAGGACCCCTGTGTTCTTCCTTTCTCTTCCAATTTTTCCATGCTACTCAACCCAGAACTCACTACCATTTTTCTTCACCTGTTCCCCTGAGCTTGTAGGAGTGTTCTACCTCCTATGTTCTGCATGCCACTGAATAACTCAGATCACACCAAAATGAAAAGGAGAGAAGAGCCATCGAGGGTTTTCCACATTCTGTTCCCTGTCTACAGCACTTGACATGGATCATCTTTGACCTAAAATTGCGAGGTAACTATCAGTAACCTTGTTTATAAGATGAGGAAATAAAGAGATTAAATACATTTTCAAAGGTCACACAGAACTAGTGGCATTGGGACAGGAATCCAGGTGGTCTGGTTCTACTCATTTTCTTCACCACAAAGCCAGACTGTCCCCCAAAATAAGCATGAAAATGATGGATGGATGGGGAGACTAACCCTTAGTAAGGGCTGGTTCTCATTATCAGGCAGCAAGCATTTATTCAAGGGTAAGAAGCCTTAAAGAAACCTCATTATAACAAACTGTAGTAACAACCACATACTGTGGTCTGTGCATCTTCCTTGATGATTTGACAAATCCTAAAGCAGAAACCACTAAGCCTTTTACCTAACTCTAGCCAATTTCCATCCAAGGGTGGAGAAAAACCTATGTGAAAAGAATAACTGTGCTGACCTTGTAGAGAGTAGAAACTAGGGAAGGAGCAAAAGAGAAAGAAAGAAAAAAAAAAAGGGTGTGTGTGTTTTCCTTGAGGCTGGGAAGGGAACCAAGAAGCCTAGAGATGTAATGGGATACAGTGCCGATTACAAAAGTTTTGTTACAGCTGTAATAGCCTTTCACAAAGGCATGGCCCTCTAGAGAGCCATATTTCATCTCAGCTTTCCCCACCACATAAGACAGAGGGTGAGGAACTGGAAGGCAGGATTGGAAACTCATGACTGAGCTGAGCGAGCCCTGACATCCCAGTGACACTCCCATCAAACCAAAATGAACTGGACCCAAATGCTTTTGTTCTAACAGACTTTGGATCTCGTCCTTGTCATCTGTTTATTTATTTATTTTTTTCTTCACACTCTCCTTTTTGGAAATGCATTGCCTAGCAACCTGCTGTCTTATTCTAAACAGCCGTGCACACAATTGCATGAACGAAATTAGAGACCCTGGGGTAATATTGGAGTGTCTCTGATGGCCTTGCTAGGACCAACAGATTGCTGACTTGGAAGAGTGAGTTCCTAGGATTTGTGTTAGTCAGAGCTGCATCTCAGGCAATCCCTGTGACTATCTTAGCTCCGCAAGAGACAGAGGGAGGGAACATCTTTGCTTAATGGTTGGTGGTTAGAGACAGACATAAAGGGATTCAGGAATGGAAGGCAGGTACCTGCATTCATCTCCTTCATGCAAGTCAGACTTTTGGATCAGTCACGAGCAGCTACCTTAGAGAGTCTTCTGAAAGCTTTCGATTCACCTCAGGCAGAGCAAAAGAAAACTCACTGGTCACATTCCAGTTCAAAGGGATTGGGGGTGGGAAGCAGAGACACCCCTTCTTCTCTTCTGCTATGACACTTGTACCTCTCTTCAAAGGCGTACCTCCTGAATTTAGAGGAGGCCAATGCCCCCATAAGAGCTGCTATAATGATATGGTTATATCAGTGGAGAAAGGCATATGATGTGGATCCAGAGCCCAAAGGATCTGATCGACTTTAACCTTTTTATTGTAAAATAATATGCGGGTACAGAAAACCACAAAAAAACAAAGGTACAACTTAATGAATTGTTATAAAATGCACTGTATTGTAGTCAACACTGGGGTAAACAAATAGAACCTCTCCATATGCCTCATCTCAATCTTAACCCTCCTCTGCCCAAAAGTGACCACTCTCCTGGTTTTTATAGTAACGCTACTTCTTTGCATCTTTTAAAAATAGTTTTAGAATCAAGTGAGCATCCTCAGATGCCACAGGTTAGTCTTGGCCACTTTTTAAAACATGATGTGTCTTTTTAATCTCTTTTCATCTCTGTTTTTGTTCACACCCTTTTCATTTCCTTACAACATGTCTGTTAAAGAATCTGGAGCATTTGAATGGCGGGCTTGAAATTTGGCAATTGAAAAAAAAAAGAAAGAAAGAAAAGACAGGTAAATAAAAGAATAGGCTGGGGTTTTCCTTTAGTTTCCCTCAGAGTTTGTTTTTCACGAACTATTGGGGTGGGGGAGAAAGGAGAATTATATGAATAGAGTGGAGTGTGTATCAGTAAGGCCAGGGGACATTTTTTAAGCAGGTGACAGTTTTTCAAGCTCCAGACCCACCCCCCTCCCCTGCCACTCTGCTGGCAGGGCTGAACCAACAGGTGTGGCTCGGAATTACTGGCCCAGCCCCCATGCAGATGGTCCCAGAGCTCTGGCTTCAGCTTAGAGTGGTAGATGGGAAAGCTACTTGCGGTCTCTGGAAGTGAAAAGCCCAAAGGCTTTATCCCTGTCAAGAGCAGGTCTGACAAGACAAAGGCAGCTTGGTAACCAGAGAGGCCAGTGGGGAGTCAGAGCACCTGCCTGCCCTTCCCAGTCCCCTCCTTGGTTTGCTCGGCCCAACAGCCTTCCTTTCCCAGTCTGGGCCTCAGTTTCTCCCCTCGGCAGCATGCAGATGTGAGCATCCATCTCATGGAAGCATGTGGTCATGCATGTTTGTGAAGCCCGAGCTTCCTTGGGGAGGGAAGGCACCTGTGTAAACAGAGCGTGGAGGCGCCATGTGCTCCTTGGCTACATTCTAAGGGAGGCACCAGTCCCAGGCTGCAGTCCTGATGCTGCAGGGTGAACAATGAAGGCTCTGTTTGCCCAGCTGCAGCTCTCACCTTCCCCTCTGCTGCACCGTTCTCGGCCCCCACCCAGTTTCTCTGCCGGGGTGGGGGTGTGTGTGCAAAAGCTTTGACTCACTTTGGAAAGCTCCAGTTTGAGTAAAATTCAGTTTGCTGGTAAAAGACTCAAAAATACTAAATGAGATTTTTTTTTAATCTCCAGGACCCCTGAACCAAGCATGTGTGCTCTTTAGAGGAAAGGGGAGTTTGGGGAAGATATTGATCCCCTAATCCTAAACCAGCCCTGTCTTTCCCGGGGTGCTGAGAAAAGAGTCATCACGACCCTTTCTTCCTACTGCACACGCACCAAGGAGCTCGTGTTGACAGAGAGGAGTCCTTCAAACTCACTTTTAATTTATGTAAATCTTAGTATGTATCCTCCGCAAAGAGAAAAAGAGAGTTGAATGCCCAATAAGCTGCAGTTTGGAAAGTGTGAAGTAGAAATCTGCATTTCCTTCATTCCAGCTCAGAACTGCTTGTCTTTGAAATAATATTTGGCCAAGACATATTTTTGCTCAGTGTGGTCCCAAACTCAGACCCAAATAACATATTCAATAAGCTCAGAAGATTCACTTTTCTTCAGTATTGGAGCAGACCACTGTTTCTTGAGTTGCAACACTCAAGGTAACTGGACAGCAAAATGCTATCTTTGGGAAGAAATTTCAGAAATAATTTGAATGACATACTGTCAAGTCTAAGTGGCTTGGCCTAAATTCCTTTCATCTTGCCAGCTGTACCTTGGCTATATTTACATGGATCTATTGACATGATCAAAACTCAAGGTATCCAGGAGTTCTTATGGGATTTATCATTATCTGTGGACCAACTGGAGACAGTGGAGTGGAGACAACTGAGAGCAGGCCTTTGGCAAGTGGGCAACAGCTAGAGGGTGGTTTCTGTCTAGTGTTCTTGGAGAGATACTTGATATGAATGAAGAGTGAAAGGAAGGTATGGAGTTTTGGAGTCATAAGAGAGGGAAGGTATATGGATCCATGGAAAGGAGGAGAAGAGGTGTTAAAAAAGGGAGAGGGTATTCCACCAGAAAAGCATGACCTTCAGGAGTTCCTATCATGGCTCAGTGGTTAATGACCCCAGCTAGTATCCATGAGGACGAGGGTTCAATCCCTGACCTCATTCAGCAGGTTAAGGATCCGGCATTGCCATGGGCTGTGGTGTACATCACAGATGCAGCTCGGATCCCGTGTTGCTGTGGCTGTGGCAGCTACAGCTCCGATTCAACCTCTAGCCTGGGAACCTCCATATGCCACAGGTGCGGCCCTAAAAAGATTAATTAATTAATTAATTAAAATAATAAAATAAAGATAATAAATAAATAAGAAAATCATGGCCTTCAAGAAAAGAAAAGGAAAAGCTTTGCCCTTATCATTGTAGGCTCCAGATCAGCCATGCCACATGCAGAACCAGTCTAGACAGTATGGGAAAGTCAACCATTTTCTAGGGAAGCCCCACCAGTCCTAGTCTAGACAGGATTGAGACAACTGCCATTTCCTGGGGGCCCTAAGGGAAACAAGAGGACCCCTGGCCTGAGCAATGTTCATTAGAAAACCTAAGAGGTGTGATGAATTTAACGTCTCTATCCCAGCTAAAGGGAGCTGAAAGCCAGGGCCTAATAGACCAGATTATGAGAAGTTAGGACTCACCTAGTAGGACATTTTCAGAAATCCAACATTCCTAAGCTTCAGACTTGACCAAGTATCACAATTTCCAGCTAGCTCTCCACTTCAATCTTCTGCCTCTGGTTCTCTGGCCTTTTTCTGTACCCTGATTATCTTTCTCTCCAATTTTTTCCTACATTTTTTCTGGTTTAATTTCTCTGCCCTTTTACAACATGCAGCCCAAGACTGTCTGCTTGGGTTTTCATGGTTCTTTCCATTTTTACTCCCACTTTTTCTGCTGTTGGTCTTGGCTGGGCTCAGTGCTTGAGTTTCAGTAATTTCCTGGCATTTTCCACTATTTCTTTCGAGGTGTCATTTTTCCCTCTATGCCCTCTACCCTTTTCAGATATCCTCTTTCTCATCTCTAGCTCTGTCTATATAAACTGAGTGAGCCATTTCAACTACACAAGGAGTGAGCAGGATAAGGGCATGAGTTAGTACCCTTGAGAGAAGCTGAGTTTCTCTCGGTTGGCACTTCAGCAGACTGGCCAGGAAAAGAATTAGAAAGAAGCAATTACTTTTTTTAATATTTGGAAACTAAAATTAGAGAAAAACAACAGAATAAGAGGTGAAATTAAGAGGAGAAAAAGAGATGGGAGTTCCTGTTGTGACTCAGCCTTTTGCAAACCCAACTAGGATACATGAAGATGTGGGTCTGATCCCTGGCCTCGCTCAGTGGGTTAAGGATCTGGCATTGCAACAAACTGTGGAATAGGTTGTAGATGCAGCTCAGATCCCACATTGCTGTGGCTGTGGCATAGGCTGGCAGCTACAGCTCTGATTCAACTCCTAGCCTGGGAACTTCTATATGCCACAGCTACAGCCCTTAAAAAAGAAAAGAAAAAAAGAGAGAGAGGGAGGTAAAAACACGGTGAGAATGGTAAAATGGAAACATAAAATGATTTAAGGATATACACATAGTTGATCTATTTCTTCTTGATACAGTTTTGGCAGGCTACAAGTCTCTAGAAAGTTGTCCATTTCTTCTAGGTTGTCAAATTTGATAGCACACAATTGTTCTTAGTATTCTCTCATGGTTTTTTGTATTTCTGTGGTATCTGTTGTGACTTCTCCTTTTTCATTTCTTATTTTGTTTATTTGGGTTTTTTGTGCTCCTCTTCTTGGTGAGTCTAGCCAGAGATTTATCAGTTTTGTTTATATTTTCAAAGAACAAGTTCTTGGTTTTATTGATTATTTCTATTGTTTTTGAAATGAAATTGAATATGTCATAAAAAACAGTCCCTACAAATAAAAGTCCAAGACCAGATGGCTGCACAGGTGAATTCTACCAAACTTAAACTTTTTCAAAAGATTTAAGAAGAAGGAACACTCCCAAAGACATTCTATGATGCCACAACCACCCTAATTCCAAAACCAGATAAAGATACTACCAAAAAAGAAAACTATAGGCCAACATCTTTGATGAATATAGATGCAAAAATTCTCAACAAAATTTTAGCCAACTGAATCCAACATATAGAAAGATCATATACCACGCCCAGGTGGGATTCATCCAAGATGCACAAGGATGGTTCAACATATGCAAATCAATCAATGTCATACACCACACTAACAAAAGAAAAGTCAAGAACCACACAATCATCTGAATAGATGCAGAAAAAGCATTTGACAAAGTTCAACATCCATTCATGATAAAAACTCTTACCAAAGTGGGTGTAGAGGGAATACACCTTAACATAATAAAAGCCATTTATGACAAACCCACAGCAAATATAATACTCAATGGAGAAGAGCTGAAAGCCTTCCCACTAAAATCTGGAACAAGACAAGGATGTCCACTCCCACCGCTGTTATTCAACAGTACTGGAAGTCCTAGCCACAGCAATCAGAGAAACAAAAGAAATAAATGGCATCCAAATAGGAAGAGAAGAGGTAAAACTGTCACTGTATGCAGATGACATGATACTATATATAGAAAACCCTAAGGACTCAACCCAAAAACTACTTGAACTGATCAATAAATTCAGCAAAGTAACAGGATATAAGATTGACATTCAGAAATCAGTTGCATTTCTGTATACTAACAATGAAATAGTAGAAAAGAAATACAAAAGTACAATACCTTTTAAAATTGCACCCCAAAAAATCAAATACCTGGGAATACACCTGACCAAGGAGGTAAAAGACTTATATGCTAAGAACTATAAAATGTTAATCAAGGAAATTAAAGAAGATGTAAAGAAATGAAAAGATATTCCATGCTCCTGTGTTAGAAAAATTAATATTGTAAAAATGGCCATACTACTCAAAGCAATCTATAGATTCAATGCAATCCCTATCAAATTACCCATGACATTATTCACAGAACTAGAACAAACAATCCAAAAATTTACATGGAACCACAAAAGACCCAGAATTTCCAAAGCAATCCTGAGGAACAAAAACCATGCAGGAAGCATCACTATCCCAGATTTCAGGCAATATTACAAAGCCGCAGTCATTAAGACAGTGTGGTACTGGTACCAAAACAGACATACAGACCAATAGAACAGAGAATAGAGAACCCAGAAATACACCCAGACATTTATGGTCAATTAATCTTTGACAAAGGAGGCAAGAATGTAAAATGGGTAAGAGACAGTCTTTTCATCAAGTATTGCTGGGAAACCTGGTCAGTTGCATGCAAATTAATGAAACTAGAACACACCCTCACACCATGCACCAAAAAAAAAAAAACCTCAAAATGGCTTAAAGACTTAATTATAAGACAAGATACCATCAAACTCCTGGAAGAGAACATAGGCAAAACATTCTCTGACATCAACCTTGTAAATGTTTTCTCAGGTCAGTCTCCCAAAGCAACAGAAATAAAAGCAAAAATAAACCAGTGGGACCTAGTCAAACTGACAAGCATCTGCACAGTAAAGGAAACCAAAAAGAAAACAAAAAGACAACATACAGAATGGGAGAAAATATAATTTCAAATGATGCAAATGACAAGGGTTTAATCTCTAAAATATACAAGCAACTTATACAACTCAACAGCAAAAAAGCTAACAACCCAAGTGAAAAATGGGCAAAAGACCTGAATAGACATTTTTCCAAGGAAAATGTACAAATGGCCAACAAGTACATGAAAAAATGCTCTACATCACAGATTTTTAGAGAAATGCAAATCAAAACTATCATGAGATACCACCTCACACCAATCAGAATGGCCATCATTAATAAGTCCACAAATAAATGCTGGAGGGGTTGTGGAGTAAAGGGAACCCTCCTGCACTGTTGGTGGGACTGTTAAGCTGGTATAACCACTATGGAAAACAGTATGGAGGTACCTTAGAAAAGTATACATAGAACTACCATCACACCTTGATTTCAGAGTTCCAGGTACCGGAACTGTGAGAGAAAAGATTTGTGTTCTAAGCCACCCAGTTTGTGGTATTTTGCCATGGTGGCCTGAAGAAACAAATACATGGTCCCATGTCTCAGGATTAGCCATACTCAGGTCCACAGAAGGGCAATGAGACTTGCCTGGCCTTTGTCTGTGGGGAAATTTCTAGCTGCCTCAGGTCAAATCTCCTGGGGCCCACCAAGCCATCATTCCTTTCCAGGCGACCCCCCCCAACCACCTTTTCCCACTGTCTTGCCTTTCACTAAACATGCATTTGTGTGGGAGGTTGTCTGCGTGTGTATCTGTTGCCTTTTAGTGCTGCGTTTTATTTCTGTTTCACATAAATATAGAAGACCACTTGGAGAGAAGCCTGCCTTGGCAAGGAGGCCTTTGGAGGTTCTGCCAGCTCTGCATATCTCTCAAATGAGTTATGAGTGGATGGGGACTGGGGACTGGACCTCAGCGGCTGATCCCCTGAGCATCATGGTCTCCCAAGAAAGTGACCCAGCAAGTGCCTTTCTTTTCCAGGAACAGAAAAGCCACTCGGCCTGAGCATGGGGAGAAAGGAGAGAGAATAACACACACAGACACCAAGCTCCCTGCTCCTCACAAAGCACTTTGTAAATAGCAGTGGAGCATTTTAAGCTGCTATTCTTTGTTCCTAAGCAGATTGTTGAGAAAATCTCCTGGCACATCTTGGTGTAGGGCTACTAGTTCAGGACTTGAGAAGAGGCACATGCTAGGCATGTGCTGGAAAATTGTATCAGGAGGTTGTAGACTCTGCAGGTGAGAGCAGGGGAGAGTCCCAGACAGATGTGAGTTCAGCCAACTGAGACATGTGACATGGTGTTGACATTGTAGTAGAATATATTTCCTCCCCCAACAAAGGCTGCTACACTTTCCCTAGGCTGAGCACTAAGAAAATTACTCCTTCTCTGAGTAATAATAGGGCTGGGAATTACTAGTATTGTTTCTATGTCCAGGCACAGATTTCTAGAATAGCAAGGCTTGAAAGAACCTGGGTGGTGCCTGGGGGCAGTGGTCTCTAGTCTTGGGTGTGTGCACTTGAGGAATTGAGCAAGAATATCTAGTGGGTTTGGGAAGAAAGTATTGTACCTTCCAGCTATTCCAGGTATATTTATTTTGTCCTTAAAAAGTTTTTTTGAAAACTTTGTTAATGGTTACACAGGGAGTTCCTGTTGTGGTGCAGCAGAAACAAATCCTCCTAGTATCCATGAGGATGTGGGTTTGATCCCTGGCCTTGCTCAGTGGGTCAGGAATCCAGCCTTGCCATGAGCTGCGGTATAGGTTGCAGACACACCTTGGATCCTGCATTGCTGTGGTGATGGTGTAGGCCTGCAGCTGTAGCTCCAATTTGACCACTAGCCTGGGAACTTCCATATGCTGTTGGTGCGGCCCTAAAAAGCAAAAAAAAAAAAAGAAAAAGTTAACACAATTGACAGTAATGAAGGTACACAATTTATCAATACACTTATATTAGATGTGAGTTTTCTAAAATTAATTTTGACAGTGCAATTTGATTAGTAAAAGATATGGAGTTCACTGACCTGGTCAAGATTTTTTCGAAGTATGTGCTGGGGTTGAGAGGTGTGTGTGGGGGGTGCATATAGAAAGGGAAAGGATGTCTTGAGTAAATGAGGGATCTACTTAACCCCCCTCTGAGCCTCATTAGGCAATTTGGCTCTGCTTCTATATGCTTGGCATTCTGAACTTCTGCATTACGATTGATCTGATGAAAGAGTTTTACTTTAAAAGAATTTCTGAACTATCTCAGCTCCCTTATTTTTCAGATGGGAAAACTGAGGTGTGGAGGAAAAGTGATTGCCCCAAGAAACACAAATCACTAGGACCAACATCAAGGCTACAACTCCTTTTCTTGACTTTTTCTTTTCTTTTTAGGGCTCCATTTGTGACACACGGAAGTTTGGGTATATGGAAATTTCTGGGCTAGGGGCTGAATCAGAGCTGCAGCTGCCCATCTACAACGTAGCCACAATAGTGCAGGATCTGAGCCATATCTCTGACCTACGCTGAAGCTTCTAGCAATGCTGCAAGACCAGGGATTGAACCTGCATCCTCATGGATACCAGTCGGGTTCTTAACCCACTGAGCCACAAGAGGAACTCCTCCCATTCTTGACTCTTATTTCGCTGTATTCTCTGATTGAGCCCTGCATTCTCCAGGCCATGCACCCTATTCAGGTGACCCTACCTAAAAAAGGAGCCAAGAAGCCAGAAGGAAAGGCAGCAGGCGAGGTAGGATCTCTCCTCCAGCAATGATTTGGACTCCCAGAAAGAAGTCTTGACCCCTACAATTCTTGAACTCAACTTCACTGCCTGCCCAGTACACCTCCTGAGAGATGAGGTAGCCTCTGAGCCCTCTCAGCTATCAAGCTATCGCATTTGACCACTGGGTCCCAATGACTGTCTCCATGGCTTCTCATAAGAAGGTCCTCATGTTTCCAGAATCCTGGATTATGGTGTGAACACACAAATCAGGAGAGCCTCAGAGGACTTCTGTTGATATGTCAATCTTATGCAGGAAAAGCATCCAACTTTCCCTGATTCTTAGGCCCCAGTAGTCAATGGGTTTCGCTTTAGGATCATCAAATCTCATATACGCCGATCTATTCTCCCATTTTGTAGATGTTCACACGCATGTTGCTACCAGCCTACTGCTCTCGGGTACTCCCAGAACCTTTAAGCTTTTAGGGAGTTTAATATGGACACAGATCTTTGGGGAATAAAAAAGTAGGGCAAGACAAGTTGTCTGCCTTTAAGGAAGATATTTCACAGATTAAACAAGAAAAACAGAAATACGCAAAGAATACAACCGGCAATGTAGACCATTATGATCCTGCTACTGAATGGGTACTATAGAGTAGAGAAAATCTCCAAGCTCCTTGAGGATAGGGACTTTGTCTTGAATCTAAACTCTTAGTGCTTGGCAAATAGTAGGTGCTTAATACATATGTTCAGCAAATGCATATTAATTCAGCAAAAACTGAAAAAATGAATAAATGAACTCTTAAACAAATGAACACATAAATGAGAAGAAAGAGGAGTCGTGTTGAGTGATCCAGGAAACTTTATTGTGAAGAAAGTTTTGAATAATAATTAGAATCAGAGGAAAAGGATAGAACATATTTCAGGTGGTAAAAAGACAGGTATGGACCAGAAATCCCCTCTGCTGGTGCTGGATGCTAGCAGATTTGTAAGTTAAACAGTTGGGCAGGATTGAGAGGCTGAAATGCAGAATGAAGGAGTGTGTTTGTCCCCACAAAGATGAATTACTAGACGTCATTAAGCTGGAGAAAAATGTAACAAAGGCAATGTTTTAAGAAGGTGCGTTGGAGGTGATGTTAAACCTGGGTTAGAAAAGGGAGGAAGGAAAGATGCATCCTCTTCATTTTAAATCCTCTCCCTTCATTAGAACTTTTCTCCCTGATCTTCAGCATCACTCTAACCCAAGATCCAAGGCACTCTAAGAAGAGCAGTTCTTAAGATGTTGCCCTCATTTCTCTACCATGTGTCCAAAGGCCATCTTCCTTTTCTCTATGTGTTTTCTATGTGGCTCTGTATGACATAATAGCTAGATCTTCCTGTTAAAACCAGACAGCTCAATTTTTAGAATAGCATAATAGCCCCAAATTCTATGTTTTCAAGCCGCTTGCCTTCCAATCAAATCAACTCTAACAACAGACCTTTGCTAATCCCATTTGGGAGAAACAACCTGGACCTCTCCTCTTCATTTTCTCTGCCTTTTGTGTCATTGTCCAGCTCTGTGTGCTTTTTGGTTGCTTCTTTCCATCACTACTTTCTTGTTTCTTTTTCTTTTTTTCCTTTTTTTTTTTTTTTTTTTTTTTTTTGCTCAGAAATGTGCCTTCTCTTTAGAATCAAGCTATAATATGCACATTGAGCAACAGCAAGGCAACGTTCCTTAAACCAGCACTCTCACATCCCCCTGGGAGTCCTTTTGGATCTGTCCAAAAACCCTGATCCAGAAATATGAGTTACAGCCACTGTTTTCTCAAGGCCTCTGAGCAACTTCAATGGAACCCAGGGGTTCTAAAAATCCCCCATTCTCCCAAATCATGTTTTAGGAAGGCACATATATCCACAAGAAGGAATCTCTCCAGAGAAATCTATTTAACTTGGCCACTCTGCCCCATATCTTTCATCTATTTTTGTTAATAAAGATAAATATTTATTTCCTTTTTTGCCTGATACCATGATAAATCATGAGACCTATGCCAACAACATCAGTGTGTCTTTGCAGCTTTTGAATATCAACTATAATGCTTTGTGTTGAGAGGATGTGTATATAAAAAGCTACTTTTGGGATTCAGTAGGTCATCTAATGCATGGACAGTCAGACTTTTTAAAGAGTAGGCACTTTGCCATATTTATTTTTGTAATATGAGTGCTTGACATAAGCTATGGGCTCAATAAATGTCTATTGAATAAATGGGTTAACTAATGAATTATTCTAAAATGTACCTCATGTAACTCCAGTTGTTTTAAATATCCCCAAGTCTCTCCAAGTTTAATCTGTACCAACTCTTATGTCCGTAGCCTTATTCCAAGTGCACTCTTTTGAGTATTTTTGTTTTGAAGTTCTATGCATTCTCATAGTACATCACTACCTTTCCCTCCACTGCATGGCAGATTAAGGATGATCACTAATTCTTTGCTGCTCTTCCCATTAAGAGGTGGGAAGTATTTTCTCTCCCCTTGAATCCAGGATGATGAGGGACTGTTTGATGCAGTGTATACAGAGTATAACAGAAGTGATATTACACCAGCTCAAGCCTATTTTAAAGGACTAAGGGCTTCTGCCTTGGTCTCTTGGAGCCCTGAATTGACATCCTTTTATACTGGAGAGACTACGAGCCCAGAGGAGCCCAGCTTCCTAACCGTCCCCTTTAAGGTGCTGGGGCTTGTATGGGAAGGCAACTTGGATCCTCCAGACAACAGAGCCACTATTCTGTGAAAATCCCATACAACTCGAGACATATAGGGACTGTCCCTTTGAGAGCCCCAGCTGAGCTCCCAGCCAATAGCCAGCATCAATTGCCAGCCTTATGAGGGCAACATTTTGGATGACTAACTCACTCAAACCTTCAAATAACCGCAACCCCAGCCAATATCTGACTACAGCTTCATGAGAAAGCCCAAGCAAGAACTACCTAACTGAGCCCAATTCAGCCACAGAACTGTGAATCATAATGACAAATTAGTGTTCTAAACCACTATGTGTTGGGTAGTTTATTATACAGGAGTAGATAAGTAGAACAGAGTGCTATGCAAACAAAGGCAGAGATTGTGCATTGGCCTTTTCTCTGAAGATTCCACAATGCCTTGTAGAGGGCTTTGCCCCCAGCTGAGGGAGAATAGAGCATCTCATTTTACTAACAGAAAGACCAAAAATAAATAGGACCTCCTCTTTATAGGGGCTCTGAATAACTTTATGTGAGCACAGAGGGCATCTGCCTACCACCTGCCTTTCTGGTATCCTAGCACTGGGAGAGACCGTGGACAGCCACCTAATCCATTCCTCCATCTCCTAATATGACAACTCCTCAAAATAAGTCCTGCCAGAGAACTCCACTGGCAGAGGTTTCTTTCTTCCTTTTTTTTTTTTTTTTTTTCCCAATCCCAAGAAAAGGAGATCTCGCAGCTACCTTTGGCAATGCACTCCGGCAGCTCATAAATCTTAATTAGAGCATTCTACCAGATGTTTCACCTCATTCCTCCAAATGCAGCTTCAGCCCTTTCTTCTTGCTTCTTCAACTTGTGTTTTGCATTTATTTTCCTAAATTTTGAGGAGTGGAGAAGAAAATATTACTCACAAACACCTCTTTATTTTTCTTTCATAGATGTGAAGGGATCCATCACTTCATTCCTCTGTGAAAGCTGGAATGTTGTCATTCGGAGACACCTCAGTTTCTGAGCTGAAATATGCTAGATAAAACCACCTGCTCTGCTAACTTGAATGAGTTGATGAAAAGAACAAAATTAGAGTGACTATAGGAAAGCATTTTATAGGTTTTAAAGCATACTAAAAATTCGTGGTATCTTGAGTTGAGTCAGCTATTGGTTTAAGAAATCTCACAGAGAATGTAAATTAGTTGTTTTGCAGGGCTGGAGGATAGGCGGTTCGGGGGATTGATGGCCAAGGGGTATAGGATTTTCTGGGGTGGGGGGAATAAAGTGTTTTAAGATTGTTGTGAAACACAACTCTATGAATATACTAAAACCACTAAATTGTGCATTTGAAATGGGAGAACTGTATGCTATGTGAATTATGTATTAATAAGGCTCTTTAAAAAAGAAAAGAATCTCATAACCTCTGTATCTTTCCTGGATTCACATTAGACTTTCTTCTTGGGGTCTTCTGTCACTCTGGCTTTCCCTGAGCCCCATTAATCACACGTCTGGTTTCCCATCTCCAACACTTGGACCATTTTAGCACTGGGTTTCTTCATGAAGCCTTATCCTCTACCAAGAGCAGAAAACAAGGAAAGAAAAAGACTAATGTCAAGTAAACAATGAACAAAGACGAGACCAAATGAGGTGATTAGGGTCTGAGATATGACACTATGAAGTGGATTATGGTCTCTAGAAAAGGCTTCTGAAATAAGAACTAAAAGGATATTTTGTGGATGAAGTCTTGCAGATCTTATGAGTCGGTCACAGAGCTTGGAGACAAGAGACAGTAAGTTCATCTTCATCTTAACTTTAAAGCCACCCTCCCCTCTCCTCCTCGCCTGGCCTCTTTACATCTTCTGGCAATGCTGGAGAGCAAGAAGAAAGAGGTTTGGGGATACAGCTTGCCTCCAGTTCCCCAGGTCTGACTTGTGCTATAGAGAAACTTCTCTGAAGCCACCATGAGAAATGGGTGAGAGGGAGGAAGGCTAGGAGGGCAGTAAGGCCTCTGGGAATCCAGGGAGCCCTTAGGTCACCCATGGACTCTGGCCAAAGAGCTGCCCCTCCCCCAGCCCCTGCCTGGGGCGTTGAAGTCCCTGATGAAAATGGAGTGCTCCTCAGGGAGGCCCTTCAGAAGGGCCCCTTGTCCACGGGAACCAAGCTGACATGTTCTTCCAAGGAGGCTCACCTTTCCCAGAACACATTCTGGGCTAGGATCTGCACTCCACCACCTATAAAAATAAAAATGAACCCCATTATTGAGGAGCACATGGAGCAGTAGGATCACTCACCCTGGCCCCTGACAGCCGATACCCTAACCCTCAGATCCTCCCTGCACCCCCTTCCTCCCCCGCCTGCCACTCTCAGTCCCCATCCAGACCCTCATCTTGCCAGCACAAAAGCAACAGAACGGGTTTCAGACAGCTGGAATAATCATCATTTTGTACTTGATGTCTCTGATTCCTGCGGAGCCTGCCCTGTGCCCTCTCCCTCCACCCTCCCGTGGCCTCTCACTCAATCCGTCCTTCTCTTGGCACCAATGGCTATTTTCCACCACCCTGTCTGGCCTACATCCAACCCACCTCCCCAAGGGGTTTTCACTCCCCACTTCATCTGTCTCCTTCGTGCTTCTCCTGATGGAACTGGATCTTCCAGCTCTATTTCTGGATTCTTTCCACCGCTCTTTCTTGGGATAGACTATTTGCCTCTTCAACCTGCCTTACATCTCCCTGGCCTCTAATAAGCATTTCTAAAATAATCCAATGGCAGGTGTAGAACAATCATCAGAGGCTATGTTTTTTAGTTTTGGGGTTTTTTTTCCCCCAATTGATTCTTCCTCCTCTTTTTTTTTTTTTTTTTTTTTTTTTTTTTTTTTTTTTTTTCCCCCGCTGCCCTATCATAAAACAATAGAGCTTTGGTGCAGTGAGGGCTTTGTTACTGCCTCCTGTGCCTGAAAGATGGCCTTGGGTCCTCTTGTGATGCCACTGCCACTAAAATAAAGGAGGATAACTCCTGTCTTCACTGGACAGAAACCTGCTTCCACAGCCTTCTAATCTACCCCTTCATGGACTTTCCATTCCCATCTTCTTCCTGGGCTCCTACACAGATAGGACAAGCACACTCCTAAAGTCTACTGTTGCAGTTAATGTTCATTCACATTGTTTGGCACTAAAGCTCAAAAGTAATAGCCACTGTGGGCTACTAACCCATTTCTATCTTTGAGAGACTCTATAGCCTGAGAAAGAGTCTTCTTTTTTTCAAACTTAGGAATGCCAGGTCTTCCATACTCAGTTATCTTATAATCTTTTCCTGCTATATTGTTTTTGGAGAAGGCTGTGCTCCATTCTGCCTATGTTAGATGTCCAGTCTCTCAAAGACCCAATTCTAAGAATCATGAAAATCGTTTTTCCCCAACATCCCCTTACAGAAATCTAAAACGTTTTTGCCTTCCCAGAATGACATCTATTGGCTTTCCCTTCATTTTTGAAAATAGCCCACATTTACAACTACACATATAGATTTTTTTGGCCTAGAAATACAAATCACATGTTCTAATACTAGCTCCACTACAAATCAAGTATATAAAATTGAACAAACTGAACCACCTCCATGAGCTTTTTTCTTGCATGCATGCATTTAGTAGGTTGAATTAGATAATTATCAAAGGGCCTTATCAACTCTCTTATCCTTATGTGGTTTCTTCAAGAGTATTTACTATACTCTTAGAAATTATTTATGAGTATAATTTTTTAATTATATAAAGAAGATAAGAAAAGAAAAAAGTCATTTTAAATTCTACTATTCAGACATGTATAACTACAAGTGACATTTTAATGTATACATGCCCAGAATTTTTTTCTATGCAATCATATACACATAACCACCTAGAACTTAATTTGAAGCATACTGTCACTCTACTTTGTAAATTTCTTTTGCCATGCAACAATATATTGTGAACAGCCTTTTACCCCACCATATCTGCCAGGAACCCAACAGGAAACAGATGGCACACTCGAAATAGGATGAATCCGGAAGGGTTTATTCACAAAGGACTGTTTACAATGGTGTTGGCAGTATAGATGAGGTAACCACGCTTTCTGGTTTGCCTGGGATAATCCTAGGATATATCTATTGTCTTAGTATCATATCCATTTCCCAGATTCTCCACTTTTTAATAAAGCCTTATTCTTCATTGTTGTGCTGAAATTAGGTGGGATATGTTTGGAAAACTCTTTTATGCTTTCAGCATCTGCCATGGTGTCATCTATTAGGCTGTGAGATTTGTGTGCATTGAACTTGTGGTTAGATCTGGAAGACTGCCTGTGATAACACTTTCTCTACCATTCCAGACCCAAAGTGATTAATGCCTTCTTTCTAAGAAAACTATTCCAGGTACCCACTAATCACAATTTTTTTTTAGGTGTACATGGAAACAAGCAGCTAGGAACAGTATTTCCTAGTCTCAGATTGTAGTGTTAGGGGCATCTGGTGTTGATGCCCCACAGAATGTGCCAAAATTAAGAAATTCTCACAGCTAACAAATAGCAACTAGTAAAATTAAGAAGGGCGGGAAAATATAGATTAAATATACACACAATGTGTGCAGGAAATACACGCTGAGCAATGAAACATGCTATAGTAACTTTGTCATTTCTTTTGGGCATAAACAATTTGCAGTATCTACTTCATAAGAAGTATTTTTTAAGGATCATGACTCAAAACAATAATTTTACACATTCAGATGCACAAAGTATATTTACATCTCTGTGAACCATGGATCTTCATGACTTTGCATTTAGATCAAATGATTGTTCTCCCAATATAATTTCACTCATTTTTAAATTCCAGAATTTCTCATATATGAACAAAATGTGAAATGGCACCTGTTAAACTGTTGACTCCATTAGCTGAAAATGAACCTGGTGGTCAGTTACATAGTACCTGTTTTATATCAGTGTCTTCAGATGATTCAAATAGGAAATCAGTATCTGAATTTTTTAAAAGGCTCAATATTTAAATTAAATCTGGAATGAAACAGCTTATGTTATGTTATGTTATGTTATGTTATGTTATGTTATGTTATGTTATGTTATGTTATGTTATTGGCTTTTTAGGGGCCTTACCCATGGCACATGGAAGTTCCCAAGATAGGGGTCAAATCAGAGCTACAGCTTCCTGTCTACACCACAGCCACAGCAACTTGGATCTAAGCCACATCTGCAAGCTACACCACAGCTCATGGCAATGCCAGATTCCAGACCCACTGAGAAAGGCAAGGGATCAAACCCGCACCCTCAAGGATACTAGTCAGATTCATTTCCACCGTGCCACAACAGGAATTCCCTCAAACTACAACTTTTTTTTTTTCTTAGAGCAAGTCATCCTGAAGATGAGTTTTTTTTTTTATATATATATAATGATTTTTTTTTTCCCTTATAGCCGGTTTACAGTGTTCTGTCAATTTTCTACGGTACAGCATGGTGACCCAGTTACACATACATGTATACATTCTTTTTTATCACATTATCATGCTCCATTATAAGTGACCAAACATAGTTCCCACTGCTACACAGTAGAATCTCATTGCTAAACTACAAATTTTAAAAGTTTAGTCTGAGATGACTATAAATACTTTAAATTCAATAAAGGGTCCAACACTGAAGATAAAATTATTTTTGGTCACAGCAACACAAATACAAATTTTGGTAAAAGACAATAGCTGGTAAAAACTATGTTCTTACCAAATGAAAAAAAAAAAAGGAGCAAAATTATACTCAGAGTTGACTGGAACATGCACATATTTTTTCATTATTTCAAAACATTCTACAATTCAGATAGACGCTGTAGTTGTCAAAATACACCTCCTTTAATAGGAAAGTGGATCTAGGAGGGCAAACAGCAGGTATCTGGCAAGTCCCTAAATGTTTTCCTCTAGGAGTGATTTTTAATCTATCTTTAACTGTGAATTCTTGGCTCGAATTAAATCTTACATGGAAGCCTAGCATATAAAACAGAAAAGTACACATCAGGGATAGGAGACCTATATCCCAAAATCCCACCCCAGAGGACTCCATTGCGAATTGCTTAAAAACCATGATCCTACAGTGTACATTTAAATGTCTATACAGTTCAGTAATCCATGTATCATAATTCATTAAAACAAGTGTTGGACACAATTTCAAGTTTCAAGTTCTTTCTTATTATAAAAACTGTTGTGATAAATATCCTCACAGCTACATCTTGGCATAAAGCATTAATTATGTTCTTAGAAAGATTACTAGACATAGAATTACTGACTGGAAGGTTTGGAACATCATTGTTTCTTGTGTCACTACATTACCTTTACAAAATATTGTACATTTTAACATTGCAAGTTACATTTCTTGGAAGTCCCAGTATTTCCTCATTCTTGCCAACACTTGATATCTTTTTTAAATATATTTTGTCACTTTTTTAAACACAGAAAATTAACATACCATTGCTATTTCAATTTGAAAAAAAGAAACATTTTCTTTCCTTACCACTCAGGTTGATCTTTTTTCTCCATATGTTTATTGGCCATTTAAATGTCTGCATTAGTTATACATGTTTCTCTTTCTTACTGATTTGTATTAGCTCTCTCTAAAGGATATATGTAATAAATATTTCTTGAGTAAGTTTTTTGTGGAATTTTGAGGCATACAAGTCTTCAGTATACAATTTTGAGGCATACAAGTCTTTACAGAATCACATCTATCAATATTGGTCCTTGTGGATTTCTCCCCTTGATGTCATGCTTAGGAAGTTCTTCTACACTTCAAAATAAGCTGTTCTTAAACCATCTGCTCTGATTTTTTTTTTCTCTTTTACTGATAACTAGACATGAGAAGCAAAAAGGAAGTAGAAAAAAAATATGTTTGACAATGAGGACCCACAAAAGAAATGGGTGAGAAACCTCACACTGCAGCTGAAAGATGTGGTGAACTTTAGACAACTTTGCTGTCAGTGAATGAGAACCAGGGAACTTGGGATCTTGAAGAATAAACTCTTCTCTTCCTACTGTCTTTGAATGGGTTTAGAGCAAGCCAGACATGAAAGGAGGGGAAAGGATAAGATGGTTCCCAAAAGGAAGAGCTCCCCTCAGCAACAAGGCTCTGACCCCAGACCTGCAAGCTTGTCTGCCTGCAGGAGGGCCTCGGGCTCACTCAGACATGGGTGAATCCCATGTGAAATGCAAGAGTCCAAGAAATATTAATATCCTGGCTGAAGGAGCTCTTGCTACTTGATGCCTGGAAAGTAACTGCTTAACCAGAAAGAAAGGAAAAAAAAAAAAAAGTCCAGAAAAAGAGTTAGGTGGGGCAGGGGGCCCTGAAAAGGGAAGAAAAGTGTATTCCCCCCCAACTCCCCACCCCCACCCCCCTCCACACCCCCACCCCCACCCCAATACACCTGGCGAAACCTCCGCCCTCAAGGGACCACTCCTTCCCTGGCCAGCTGCTGTTTTCCCACCCTCCGCAGGCCTGGCCCCAGGCCACAGACATTGGGAGCTATGCCTATCCTGGAAGGATCTCTGCAGATGCTATTTTGATAAGACTCTAATCCTTTCCCCGCCCCTTCTCCCCCTTAACCTCTCCAACTCCAGCCAAGGCCTTTGTATGTCTGTATGCCTGTGTGTTTGGGGAAGGGGGGATGGGATTGGAGGGCAGGGTAGCTTAATAACCAGCAAACACAGGCTCCAGTTTCATGGGGTGGATTAATGCAGTGAAATGGCTGCCTGGTCCCAGTTATTGGAGAGAGAGGTTTCCTCGTCTGGGCCTCAATCCTCTAGAAACATAACACGAGAAGCGGCATTGGATGGAATACTGCTGTTAAGCATCAAAAAGTTTCCTCTAGATAAAAATAGAGATTTATTTTCCTTCCCCTCCTTCTCAACCCCCCATAGAATTGCCAGGTAAAATATGGCTGAGTGAAACTTGTATCGCAGATAAAGAACAATTCATGGAAGATACTTATATTAAATAAAAATGTATATTTTATATAAATGTAAGTAAATATGTTGTAAATGTATGTAAATACATCCTTGTTGCTTACCTGAAATTTAAATTAAACTCCATACATTTATTTTCCAAATCCAGCTTCCTCCTTCCCACTTTATACATTTTACTTTTCTGGCACCTATCCTGGAGGCAGACGTGCTCTTTTGCTTCATTTCCTTTCCAAAATATTTTAACAATAGGATTATTAACAATAGCTCATATTTATTGAGCTCTTATTAGGTACTGTCCTATGTTCTTTATAGGTACTGTCTCATACCCACAACAACCCTATAAGGTAAGAGTTTTTACTTTTACCCACATTTTACTAATGAGAAAAATGAAGCTAATAATAATGTTAAGTAAACACTGCTGCTAAGCAGTGGGGTAAGGGTAGGTTTTCAGGAAGACTCCACCCTTGATCTCTGATGGTAACCTCAGCTCCCAACAGCCTGTGGTGAATCCCTCCTCCCTCTTCCTTACACTTCTGGCCCATCACATCCTGCTGGCTCCAGCCTTGGTCCTCCTTGCACCATTTCTTCTTCTGCTAACCAGGATGTGACTTAAGAAAACTCCCACATGGAGAGAAAGGACATGATCAAAGTTGGCAGCAGTGCTGGTAGAGGAAACTCTTGCTACCTACCCCTGTTCCCACCCCTGGCAACTTCCACTTACTCATTCAATCTTTCAGCTCTGAAAAGTCCAGGTGTAGGGACTCTTTACAGGAGGAGAATCTAAAAGATAAATAAAGCAAAATCCCTTTGGCAGCTGTCTCCATTCTAGCTTTCCAGAGCAAATGCCTACACTATGGAGAGGACAGTCCCTTCTCACTCTTGACCCCATAGCTAAGGGAAAAGTTGGGACAGTTGATATATGAGGCTCCCAGTCTCTGCATCAACAGGATCACCAGGCTGAATCCAGAAATACCCACTGAAGCTAAGAGTGTGGAGAGGAGTAGGCATAGATGCAGACTGGCCAACTGTAGGGAGACTCAATATAACCCTAAGTTAACAGCCCCTAATGAGACAACTACTAAATTTCGTACTCTCACTCTTCTCACCTACAAAGTAGGAATAATTACTGTACCAAGCTCATAGGATGGTGGTGAAGATTCAATGAGGTGTTGTGAAACATCAGCAAAGTACAGGTCATGCAGGAACTCAGCTCTGACAGTCTTTGGCTTTTACCATAACAACTTTTTGGTTGGATTACTTTTCTAATTGTCACTAGAGGTAAAAACGCATCCATGTAGGACCATTTCCTCTTTTTTTAATTTTTTTAAATTTTTTTAATGATTTTCATTTTTTTCCATTATAGCTGGTTTACAGTGTTCTGTCAATTTTCTACGGTACAGCATGGTGACACAGTTACACATACATGCATACGCTCTTTTTTCTCACATTATCATGCTCCATCATAAGTGACCAGACATAGTTCCCAGTGCTACACAGCAGGATCTCATTGCTAATCCATTCCAAAGGCAATAGTCTGCATACTATTAACACCAAGCACCCCATCCATCCCACTCCCTCCCCCTCCCCCTCCCCTCCCCCTCCCCCTTGGCAACCACAAGTCTATTCTCCAAGTCCATGAGTTTCTTTTCTGTGGAAAGGTACGTTTGCGCTATCTATTAGATTCCAGATATAAGTGATATCATATGGTATTTGTCTTTCTCTTTCTGACTTACTTCACTCAGGATGAGAGTCTCTAGTTTCATCCATGTTGCTGCAAATGGCATTATTTCTTTCTTTTTTATGGCTCAGTAGTATTCCATTGTGCATATGTACCACACCTTCTTAATCCAATCATCTGTCAATGGACATTTGGGTTGTTTCCATGTCTTGGCTATTGTGAACAGTGCTGCAATGAGCGTGCGGGTGCATGTGTCTCTTTTAAGGAAAGTTTTGCCTGGATATATGCCCAAGAGTGGGATTGCTGGGTCATATGGTAGTTCTTTGTATAGTTTTCTAAGGTACCTCCATACTGTTCTCCACAGTGGTTGTACCACCTTACCTTCCCACCAACAGTACAGGCAGGTTTGCTTTTCTCCCACCCCTTCCAGCACTTGTTATTTGTGGACTTATTAATGATGGCCATTCTGACTGGTGTGAGGTGGTATCTTGTGGTGGTTTTGATTTGCATTTTTCTAATAATCAGGGATGTTGAGCATTTTTTTCATGAGCTTGTTGGCTATATGTATATCTTCCTTGGAGAAATGTCTATTCATTTCCTCTTAACCAAAGTAAATAATCCTTTATCGCACCAAAAAAAAAGTGTCAAAATTTCAATTAATCATGGATTAATTTTTTCCTTGCATTTTTTAATAAACATTTATTATCTGCGGTGGTCCAACTGTATATGGGAGCAGTGGTGAAATATGCTTCTTATCAAGTATCCAAGACTCCAGCAGAAGGTGAATTAGGATCCACTGGAATTTGTGTAAATACTTCAGAAAATCATTCATTGTGAATAATTATTTGTCAGTTATCACAACACAATGGTGGTGGTTGCCATATGCTGAATAAGATCCCCCCAAATGTGTCCACCTTCCTATCTCCAGAACCTGTGACTACATTCTTTTACATGGCAAAATGGACTTTGTAGGTGTGATCAAGTTCAAGATGTCAGATGGAGAGTATCCAGGTGGGCCCAGTGTAGTCACAAGTGTCCTTATAAGACAGGGATAGGATGACCAGAGTCAGAAAGTGATGTGATGATAAAGGAGCAGAGATAGAGGGAGAAGTTAGAAGCTGCTATGCTGTTGGCTTTACAGATGGAGAATGATGCCAGGAACCAAAGACATTAGAAACTACAAAAGACTAGGAAATATTCTTCCTTGGAGCCTCTAGAAGGAACATGACACCCTTATTTTAGGACGTCTAACCTCCAAAACTATGAGAGACTAAATGTGTTTTAAGCTATTAAGTTGTGGTGATCTGTCACAGCAGCAAAAGGAATTAATACAATGGTAGAAGAAAAAAGGGAAATTGAAAATTAGGATGATATTGAACTTTATAAAAAGAATGATATCAAAATTGAAGAATTAGAAGATACTTAAAAGGGAAAATATGGTAATAGTGTGTGTTAACACTTTATATTATTTGAAACATTTTACTGGACTAAAAGGATGTGTATGCCAACAGTGCTTCATAAACACCAAGAAGAATTAATTACTCCAAAGAACTATAGTTTGAGATATGGTTTCTTAGAATGTGCTTAAGTCCACAGGTGCTGAGCTGAGATAGAAAGGCAGAGATGGTGGACCTATGTCTCATCTGATTTGATGATACTTGTATAAGCTCAGATGCAAGGTTAATGCCCGACCACGACACATTAGTCCACATGCTGGGGCATTTATGTCAACAGCGAGATGAAATGATCCCACTCCATTCTTGCCTGGAAAAGAGAGCAGTTGTGTGATTGAGCATGATGTCAGATTGGTGGCAAGTGCAGGTATGCATCAAGAAGCCACCTGGCCAGGTTGTATAACAGGTACATGACTTGCATCTCTTCCTGGCTCCTACTCAAGCCCCACTCAATCTCATAAGTGCCACAAAATAACTTTTACTGCAAGACAAAGAGATTTATGGGAGTGCAGACCGCCTAAGTCTCAGACACAGGCACATAGAATGTCCAGCATAAAATATGAGCTTCTCCAGAAACCACTATGTATCCTAATCCCCTCCACCTAATCCCCACATCTTAATCCTTTCTGGGTTCGTGCCTGGCTAGTCAAGCAATCTGTTATTTCCTTGATTCCTTCTGCTTTTCACTTTAGTCCAAAGCAAATGATCTCAACTCCCTTGGCCATTTTGAGTCTGCAGATTCCCTTTGGTCACTTTCCTTCCTTCAAATCCCTACTACCCACTTTCAAAAATAACAGGCGTCCATGCCTAAATCCCTGAAACAGGGACATTCCTGGAGGAGCCCTGGCCCTATGACATCACAGAAAGTAACACCCTCCTCTTCACCATCAACTTGTCTTCCTTGGGGCCAATGTGTCCCTATATTCCCTTCTCCTGTCACTCAGCCTTCACTCCTCCCCTCAGTGCTTTCCTTCCACACAATCACTCTAGGATCTAATGATCTTACCTAAAGTCTTGCTTATTGACATCTACACCCAAGAAAGTCATGTGACGATCATGTGCCTTGTACAAGAGGATGGAGCCTTGAAAGGGTCCCTGGAAAGGTTCTCCACTTACAGCAACATATCCTTCAGCTATTTCTGTTATTCCAACCCCCACCTCCTTTTTTTTTTTTTTTTTTCCATTTTAGGGCCACATCTGTGGCCTGTGGAAGTTCCCAGGCTAAGGGTCGAATCAGAGCTGCAGCTGCCAGACTACACCACAGCCACAGCAACATGGGATCCAAGCCGCATCTGCAAACTACAACCACAGCTTGTGGCAAGACTGGATCTTTTAACCCATTGAGTAAGGCCAGAGATCGAACCTGTATGTTCATGGATACTAGTTGGGTTCTTAACCCGCTGAGCCACAAAGGGCATTCCGGAAACTTCTTTTTTAAGTCAACTCTCAGCATTTTTTGTCCAGGCAATTGATAAATATACACTACTGGAGACAAATCTGGTCGCCAAGACAGACCCCATTCTTGTAGGTTCGTATCCCCCCTCTAACTATTGCTGTCACGTTCATTATGCGTGTTTCCGTTTATTCAGTACACACGTGGTGTCTGGTATTGAGGTCCTGCCACGTACCAATCTCCTGATGTAACCATTAGCATTGTGCTTACCTCCGTTACTGCTGAAGAGATAGCAAGTCTGTGCAGATGCAATGCCATCACGGCCTATTGTACATCCCAACTCACTTATCTCCCTCCCTCTGCCTGAGATTTCCTTTCACCACCCCAAAACTCTCACTTATTCTCCCCAGATTCCCAGGGTGAGAGCCCATTAACCTCCTCCACACTCCACTGCCCTTAGTTCCTCACAGACCGCCTTGTACTAGAGAGAGCTGAGTTTGCCTGCACCCACCCCTCTAAGTCATAACTCCTTGAGGACAAGGGCCGCATTGGGTTAAATGATGGATTTCTTATAATTTTTCAGTGCCTGATACATTGTGCCCTGATGTATAAGGGTTCTGTAAATATTTGCTAAGCTTTTAGTGGACAGGGAATTTTCCTCCTCCTGGAGTCACTATATATGTATATTCTACAACTTATTAATTGTATATCCTTGGGCATGTTATGCCTCTGGGTTTCAGATTCTAAGAGAAATAATAGTACCTCTCTCCACAGAACTTTTGGAGAAAATGAATGAGAAGATACACTGCTCTGAAAAGCTCCTAATACATGTAATCCCTCGATAAATATAATAATAATGAAATTATTTTATGCCAATATGCTATATATTCTTTTAACCCTGGGCTCTTTATTAAAAGTTAAAAATAAACAAGGCCCTTGCCCTGAAGGAGTGTCAAGTCTGTTTCTGCATGTCTGGTTTGTTTCCCATTTATACAACCAAAAGAGGTGCTCTCAAAACAATATATCAGTTTTTTGCAGGTGGAAGGCTGTTTCCAATTTGTTTTGGTGGGACTGGCAAATGGACTCTTAAAAGCATGGTGACAGAGAAAGGCTGAAGGAACATTTCTGACCACTAGAGGCTAAGAGTGAGGTTGTGGCAGGATTGCTGAGATCTGGGTACAGAGCAAGCAGTTTTCATCTGAGATGAAAAGTAAGTTCTGCCCTCATTTGTAGTTTCCTGATATCTGCACTTTTCCTCCTCTCTCTAATGGCTAAAAGTAGATATTGCCCATAGAAATGCAAGCATCCTGTCTTATGGATGGGGTTATAAGACAACTGGGTAATAAAGAGTCTCAAAGTTGTGAAAGACTGTAAAATTCTGCTTGGAACCATCAGGGCAGGCAAAGCCCTAAGGCTGGGTCCACATTCACTCCAGCCTGCCCACCATTGTCAGCTTCTGAGCCCGTGGGCCCATCCCACTGACCCCTCAGGGGCTTGGCCTGCCCATGACCCGCAAGTGATGCCTAGGATAAGGTGTACAGTGCCTTATCAGTTGGCAGCTGATGGAAATGGTGGAGACGGGGTCAGAGCCGGCAGAGAGGAAGGAGTGGGGAGGTGGGGAGGAGAAATTGATGGAAGGTGACAGAGGGTGCTTCTAAAAGAAATCTCCCCCATCAGCTCTTATTCCTTGGAGACTCCCTTTAGTCAAAACAGAAAGTTAGTTACAGGGAGTACAGGAAACTTGTGGTTGACACAGAAAAAAGAAAAGAAAAAAGAAACAAAGTTACTTTTCCATAGCTCGCTAGCGCTCTCTCTCTCTCTCTCTCTCTCTCTCTCTCTCTCTCTCTCTCTCTCTCTCTCTCCTCTTTCTCTCCCCCACCACTGCCAGATAAAATTTCATTCTGAGGGCTTCTCAGCATGAACCAGGCTGATGGCCCTGATGAATATCTGCTGCTTCCGAAGGAAAAGCTCCTTGCTTGTGTGAAGCCATTAACATGGAGCATCAAGGTTGCTCTGCCTGTACTCTGCTCTCAACACCTGGCAGAGAGCATAGCTTCCTGGCCCCAAGCATCCTTCTATGTGTTGTTCATTGCAGCCAGGGGAAAAGCAGAGGAGGGAACCTACAGCAGGAGGGCTGTGGGTGAGACCTGGCTCCAGCCAGAAGGGTTACAAGACCCCGGAGCCTTCTTGCTGAGACAGAGACCATGTAGGAAGAGTCATTCACACCTGTGATTGAGTCTTGGCTCAGCAAGCAGTGTCTCTCTCTATGGTCTCAGTTTCTGTAGCTGTGAAATGGAGATAACCATCCAACAAGGAAAGGGTTGTTGATAGCAGTAATTCCAGGTTATTACCGTAGATTGAGTGAATGTGTTTACCTACAAAACCTCACCAAAATGAGAATAAAAGGGAAAAGGAAAGGAAGAAGCCATCACAGGAGGTGAAGGCCATCAGGAAGATGTTCACAAATGAAAAATCTATAGAGGAAAAGAAAAACTAACTCAGCAGAAGGGCACACAGTTGGGGGGGGGGGCGTGAAAAGCAAATTCCAGTGGTCCCCCAGAAAATCAGAATGGCTCTGAAACAGGAGTACCGGGTACTATGGCAGGAAGGATGAAGTGTGGAGCTGAAAAGGCAGCAATTGCTTAGAAGTCCCAAAGAGGAGGACGCATCCCAGTTTCCTTCCTCCACCTCACAGAGCAAGGCAAGTACCTCTCCAAAGAGGAAGAGGCAGAGATGCAGAGATGGAGTAGAAGTCTGCATATGCTCCCGCCTTCATCAACATCAGTTCCTTTCCCCCTAGAGCTCTGAATTGCTGAAAGCCAGATATTCACCTCCCAGGCAAGAGGCTGGAAAATTTTCTGGAAAATGGAATGGACCCTGAAGGTGTTGGCATTTGAGGGTCCCCTAGTGAAAACTCCAGCTCACAGCCTAATCATTCCAGACTCTACGACCCAGTGAAGTAAAGACCAACAATCAAAAATGCTGCCTCAAAATACAAAGTCCATTTTAGTTGATGCAAACTATTATATTTAGAATAGATAGAAGAAGAAGATCTGACTGTAAGCACAGGGGACTATATCCATTCTCCTGGGATAGACCATGATGGAAATGCATATATAAAGAATATACAGGGAGTTCCCGTTGTGGCGCAGTGGTTAACAAATCTGACTAGAAACCATGAGGTTGCGGGTTCGATCCCTGCCCTTGCTTAGTGGGTTAACGATCCGGCGTTGCCATGAGCAGCGGTGTAGGTCGAAGATGCGGCTCGGATCCCGCATTACTGTGGCTCTGGCGTAGGCTGGCGGCTACAGCTCTAATTAGACCCCTGGCCTGGGAACCTCCATATGCTGTGGGAGTGGCCCAAGAAATGGCAGAAAGACAAAAAAAATAAAAAAGAATATACATATATATATGTATATATACATATATATATGTCACTATATGTCACTTTGCTGACAGGATAAAATGGCACAACATTGTAAATCAACTCTAATCTAAAAAATTAAATTAAAAAAAAGTTCCAACTAGTTTTTCTTACTATGTTAATGTATATAGTATACTAATGTCCATAAAGAGTTAAAACCATCATATTGAAAACACCTGCATATACTACTCACTGCAGGAAATAGAACCTTACCAATAACTTTGAACCCCACATGTGTTCCTGCCCTATTGTATCTTTCTCCATCTCAAAGTAACCACTAGGCTGAATTTTGGTTTTATTATTTTCTTTGCTTTTCTTTGTAATTTTGCCATATATGTATATATCTCTAAATGATACATTGTTTAGTTTTGCCTGCCTTTGAACTTTACATAAACTGTGTCATACTGCATTTATTCTATGGTTTGCTTTGTTTGCCAACGTTTTGCTTTTGGGGTTCATCCATATTGACATGTGGATGCAAAGTTATTCTTTTCATGGATGTATAGAATTACATTTTAAGCAAATCCTATAATTTATGCATATTTTCTCTTGAGTGGATTTCTGGTTGTTTCTAGGCTTGTGTTCTGAGCAGTGATGCTCTAGCTGATTTCATGTCACTTATTGTGTGGAATCTTCAGAGTATTTATGCATAGAGGTGGACTTGCTAGGGCTTAAGCTTTGCTTATGTTCAACTTTATCAGATAATGTCAAATTTAAACTTTATCTGTCCAAAGAGAATTTTCTGAACTCCATATTCTCACCAATACTTGCTATTGACAACTTAATTTTTGCCAATCTAGAGTGTATGGAATATGTTATTTAGCTTTTAAATTGCAATTCTTTGATTACTAGTTAGTTTGCACATTATTTCAAATATTTATAGGTCATAAATCCATCTTGTTTAGTAAAATTCTCATTAATTTATTGGCTTTTTTTAATTAAAATAATTATTTACTTCAGTTAAGGGAAATTTCCTAAGATTGAAAATGCTTGTCTGTGTTTTCAAACTTTATCCATCCCAAGGACCCTTTATTTTATTTTATATATAATGATTTTTTTTCCATTATAGCTGGTTTACAGTGTTCTGTCAATTTTCTACGGTACAGCATGGTGACCCAGTTACACATACATGCATACGTTCTTTTTTCTTTTTTCTCACATTATCATGCTCCATCATAAGTGACCAGACATAGTTCCCAGTGCTACACAGCAGGATCTTATTGCTAATCCATTCCAAAGGCAATAGTCTGCATACTATTAACACCAAGCACCCCATCCTTCCCACTCCCTCCCCCTCCCCCTCCCCCTCCCCCTCCCCCTCCCCCTCCCCCTTGGCAACCACAAGTCTATTCTCCAAGTCCATGAGTTTCTTTTCTGTGGAAAGGTACATTTGCGCTATCTATTAGATTCCAGATATAAGTGATATCATATGGTATTTGTCTTTCTCTTTCTGACTTACTTCACTCAGGATGAGAGTCTCTAGTTTCATCCATGTTGCTGCAAATGGCATTATTTCTTTCTTTTTTATGGCTCAGTAGTATTCCATTGTGCATATGTACCACACCTTCTTAATCCAATCATCTGTCAATGGACATTTGGGTTGTTTCCATGTCTTGGCTATTGTGAACAGTGCTGCAATGAGCGTGCGGGTGCATGTGTCTCTTTTAAGGAAAGTTTTGCCTGGATATATGCCCAAGAGTGGGATTGCTGGGTCATATGGTAGTTCTTTGTATAGTTTTCTAAGGTACCTCCATACTGTTCTCCACAGTGGTTGTACCACCTTACCTTCCCACCAACAGTACAGGCAGGTTCGCTTTTCTCCATACCCGCTCCAGAATTTGTTATTTATATGCTGAATGTATGTATGTATGTTGAAATGGTATTTTTGTCATAGTGGGTTAAATAAAACATATTATTAAAATTAATTTTAGTATCATGCTAAGTGAAGTCAACCATACAATGAGACACCAACATCAAACACTTTCACTGACATGTGGAATCTGAAAAAAGGACAGACTGAACTTCTTTGCAGAACAGATGCTGACTCACAGACATTGAAAAACTTATGGTCTCCTGAGGAGACAGTTTGGGGGGAAGGGGGATGTGCTTGGGCTGTGTGATGGAAATCCTATGCAATTAAATTGTTATGATCATTAAAAAAATAAATAAATAATATAAAAAATAAAAATAAAAATAAAATTAATTTTGGGAGTTCCCATCATGGCTCAGTGGTTAACGTATCCCACTAGGAAACGTGAGGTTGCAGGTTCAAATCCCTGACCTTGCTTGGTGGGTTAGGGATCCGGCATTGCCGTAAGATGTCGTGTAGGTCACAGAGGCAGCTCAGATCCCGTGTGCTGTGGCTCTGGTGTAGGCCAGTGGCTACAGCTCCAATTGGACCCCTGGCCTGGGAACCTCCATGTGCCGTGGGTGTGGCCCTATAAAGCAAAAAAAAAAAAATTAATTTTGTCTGCTTCTTTTTAATGTCCATTAATGTGACTACTAGAAAACTTTAAATTACAAATGTGGCTTGTATTACATTTTTACAAGGACAGCATTTTTCTATACTCTACTGTTTCTCCAGTTTTTCATATATATATGTGTGTGTATATATATGTATATATGAGTTTTTATTTGGGGACTTGGTAATCTACTTATGTAATTAAGATAGTATGTTGTTGATGGAGAGTTTAAGACAAATCAATGCCAAAGATTTTTGTTGATAGAGGAACAAATTTTATCAACTGATTCTTCTTTATCTTAAGTGTCTTAAACCTTCTTGGAGATTTACTATTCCAGATGAGTTTTATTAAATATACTTTGGATCATTTTGGGAATTATATTAAGTAAATCAATCAATTTGGGGAGAAGCAACATTGTCACAATACTGAATCTTCTTATCCATGAATATGTGTGTCATTTTACTTGTTTTGGTATCAATAGCTTTTGAAAAAATTTATTTGCTCTATCCTTAAAGGCTTAACACAATTTTCTTATGTTAGATTTACTCTTAAGCAGTTTATATGTTTTGTTGCCAGTGTAAATTATGTATTAATCTTTTTTTTTTTTTGTCTTTTTAGGGCTGCACCCATAGTACATGGAGGTTCCCAGGCCAGGTATTGAATCGGAGCTACAACTGCTGGCCTATTCCACAGCCACAGCAACACGGGATCCGAGCCACTTCTGTGACCTACACCACAGCTCATGGCAATGCCGGATCCTAAACCCATTCAGCAAGGCCAGGGATCAAACCTACATCTTCATGGATACTAGCTGCGTTCATTAACCATTGAGCCATGATGGGAACACCTATATATTAATCTTAATTTTTTTCTAATTATTTAGTGCTGTTATATAAAAATACACTTGATCTTATATATTGATGTTATATTCAACAACCTCACTAAATTCTTTGATAAATTCTAAGAATTTGAAGATTCTTTGGGGTTTTCTGCTCATTTGTCTCTCTACTCAATTGGTAGTATTCCAGCTGTAGGAAAAGAAGTCCCTATCTGCCTCATTCTTTTTTCATTAATTGTATTGAAGTATAGTTGATTTACAATGTTGCGTTAAGTTCTGCTATACAGCAAAGTGATTCGATTATAGATATATATTTTTATTTTTCATATTCTTTACCATTATGGTTTATTACAGGACATTGAATCTGACTAGTTTCCATGAGATTGTGGATTTGATCCCTGTCCTTGCTCAGTGGGTTAAGGATCCGGCATTGCTGTGAGCTGTGGTGTAGGTCGCAGACCTGGCTTGGATTCAGCATTGCTGTGTCTGTGGTGTAGACCTGCAGCTGTAGCTCCAATTAGACCCCTAGCCTGGGAACCTCCATATGCCTTGGCTGCAGCCATAAAAAACCGAAAGACAAAAAAAAATAAAAATAAAAATAATATAAGGAAATTTGGTGGAAATGAGTTTTCAGAACTAAAGGGCCTATCAAGTGCTCAGTACAATGAATACAAAAAGACCCACTTCGAAGTCCATCAGTGTGAAGAAGTTGCAGAATATTAGAAACAGGATGCTACATATTATGTGGACGTAAAGGTCACACATCAAGGCTGGGCATGAGAATGGCCTCAGCATTCTCAACAACACTTGAACCTAGAAGACAAAGGAGCAATACTTTTCATTTCTGCAAAAGTTATGTCCAACCTTGAATCATATATCTAACTGGACATTTTAAAAATTTTTTTAAAATTTTTGGACTTCTCATTATGGCTTAGCAGGTTAAGAACCCAACTTAGCATGTTTGTGTCCATGAGGATGCGGGTTCCATCCCTGGCCACAATCAGTGTAGGATCCAGCGTTTCTGTGAGCTCCAGAATCTCTGATTTGACCCCTGGCCTGGGAACTTTCAAATGCCTCTAGTTGGGCCCTAAAAAAAACAAAAACAAAAAAAAGAGAGAGAGAGAGAAATAGTCCCAAGAAGAAGGGGAAGCAATCCCAGAGTGACAGACTTACAGCAGCCCCATTAAGCCCAGGACAAGACCTAGGACTCCAGGATAAAAGTGCAATTGAAAATAATCTGGTGCATTTGGTCACATGGACAATAGTACTCAAAATTTTAGAAGAAATAATTAATTACATAAAATCCTAAGAAATAAAAAAAAAGGACATGAGAAATGGTTATATACTCTAGGAAACAGAAAGATATACAGGGAGCCATAGTACTTCAATCATCAATGAATGATATTTATATAGTCATAATAACGTATACACTGGTTATCATTCAATGAAAAGTAATTATAATTAAAGCAGTGAAATAGATGGGCTGGAGAATATATAACAGAATTAAAAATGTCACCCAGCATAATAGGCTTTTAATAAATAATGACAAGTCAATGGTATTTTTTTATTTATTGTCTTTTTTGTCTTTTTAGGGCCTCACTCGTGGCAAATGGAAGTTCCCAAGCTAGGGGTTGAATCAGAGCTGTAGTTGCCAGTCTTCACCACAGCCACAGCAACGTGGGATCCGAGCCATATCTGTGACCTACATATACCACAGCTCACAGCAAAGCCAGATCCTTAATCTACTGAGTGAGACTAGGGATAGAACCTGCATGCTCATGAATGTTAGTCAGATTTGTTTTTGCTAAGCCATGATGGGAACTCCAAGTTGATGGTATTTAGAACAATGGAGAGATAACACTGAAGAACTGACTTGCTTGCCTCTGGGAAGTGGGATGACAGTGGTCAGGGAGATAATAGGGATTTTATTATATTATGTTGTGTTATTTGATTTCTTAAACTGTATGTATGCATTAATTTAATGGAAATTAAAATTACTCTTTAGTTTTCAATATATATAGAACCTGGAACATCAATGGTGCTGAAAAAAATATAAGCTGTCTATGCTTTTTGAAATGCTGACATACATCTGAAATGTGTTCATCATTTAGCTTTAGTTCTCCCAAAAAACAGGGTTTGAGACAAGGGCTTGCATGCAAGCAGTTTATTTGAGGGAATGACCCTCAGTTCAGAAGAGGACCTGGAAGAATGAATACGAAGAGGAACAACTAAATCAAATATGTGAGCTGCTTGATTGTTGAGCTGCTTATGCTTCTTGGGTAATTGGAACTTAACTGTGCAGATGATCTTCTGAAGAACTGCATGCCTCCGAATTGCCTGAAACCGCAAGAGAGAAGTATTTGACCCCCGCCCCCATTGGTCAAGTTTGCCCCACCAAGTGTTAACTTCCTAGCACTTCAGATTGCCTGAGCAGGCACATTAGCTTCCCGCACTATAGCAGGAAGTCCAGGGCAGAAGGCAGGAGGTAAGTGATGCAACTGGGATGAAGCATGGTCAGGCCACACCTGCACACAGCTGTTTGCTTAAGCAATGGCCAAAGGAAGAATATAGGCTGAGAGGATGTGAGCTGGAGAATCAAAGATGATCAACACGTATGGTTAGATGAATATATACATGTATATTTCAAGCCACTTTTGTTTACCCTCCAAATAGGTACCACCATTCCACTTTCCCCTGTACTCCCCAAATCCAAAATGCCTATGTAAGGAAAGGAGGGGGATTAATTTGGCATTTGGGATTAACAGATAGATACTACTATATATAAAATATTTAAACAAGGACCTACTATATAGCACAGGGCACTATGTTCAATATCTTTTAATAGCCTATAATGGAAAAGAATCTGAAAAAGAATATATATAAAACAAACTGAATCACTTTAGCTCTTCACCTGAAATTTTGTAAATCAACTATACATCAACTTAAAAAAATGAAAATAAAAAAATTAGAGTTCCCCTTGCAGTTCAATAGGTTAAGAACACAAAAGTGTCCTTGAGATGCAGGATCAATCCCTGGCCTGTCCCAGTGGGTTAAGGATCTGGCATTGACACAAGATGTGGTGTAGGTCACAGATGCAGCTCCGATTTGATCCCTAGCCTGGGAACTTCCATATGCTGCAGGTGTGACCATAAAAAAGGGAAAAAAATCTTTGAAGAACATAAATCTTTCCTATTCTACCTTGTGCCAGTTAAGCTCTGTCCATACATGACCACTAATGTCCAGGGCTGTTTGCATCAGGGCCTACACTGCAAGTGGCAGGAACCACATCTGCCTTTGTCTTCTAAGCTGGCAGCCACCATGACTCTGTGGATGCTATTATGCAACACAGGCTTTGTACTGAGAACATGGAGGAGGTGATGCTGACCCAGACTTGGGCACCCTAATCTGCAGGCAATCCTTTTGACACTACTTCATCCATTCTGATGTGAATATATAAACAAGCCTCTCTCTGTATCATCATTTTCTACCAGTCATCCCTGAAACAGTGCTTGGAGGGAGGAGACTTACCACCACTTGTTGATCTCAATTTTCCAGACTATTCCTGTCCCTGGGACTACAAATAATAAACTGGCTGTACAAACTGCCTTATAAGAACCAAAGCTCTTGAGCAATGCAACGGTTCTCAAGAAGGCATTAACAGGGATAGCCTTCTTCTCTCTGTCTTGCAGTCATGTGTACACAGAAGGCAAAAAATAAGTATCTGATTAGAAACTGAAAGAATGAAGTCGTCAATCTCTGTTTTTCTCATAGGAAAAATGTTGACCAGATTATAAACTATTTAAAGGCAAAGATGACTATAGGACTTTAGAGGCAGAATTTGAAAGAGTGTCTGAGCCAGTGGTTCTCAGAGGTAGTGCTTGGAGCAGCAGCAGCTGTATCATGTAGAAATGTTAAAAATGCAGAATCTTGGGCCCCATCTATATTGACTGAATTAGTAACTCTGTGGGTAGAATCCAGTAATCTGAGTCTTAACAAGCCCCCCAAGATGTGTTGATGGACGTTAAAATTTGAGAACCACTTGTCTAAAGTTATCTGTCCCCTCTTTTTTGTGGAGATGAGGAAAATGAGGTAAGAAAAGAGAAGCAACACAGCCAAGGCCACACAGCCAGGAAAAAATGGGTCTCAGAAGTGAAGCACAATTTTATGACTCCATCTTACGCTTCTATCTTCAGTGTACTCTTCTAGGCCAACATGCTCTTAATTTCTGTCATGTTCCTAGAACAACAAACTTGTATGTAAATTGGTTAGGCTGATGTGTTGGGAAAGGTAGCTAACAAACAGAGCTTGTAAATTTGATTCCCAGTTGGAACCATTCTAGTTTTTCCAGTTCATGAACACAAACGGTACCCCTACTGCAGTCAACCAGTTTGCAAATGCATTCCCTTGGTCTCTAGGAAGAATAAGTATAAAGGTATGGAAGGCTTAGTGAAGATTCCACCATTTCTACTGGGGATATAAATCCTATGTGTTGGGGCTGTGACAACATCGTTGCATAGAAAGATGCACCCCTTGCACATATAACAGCATGTGTTTTCAACCAAGAGAACATCACACCAGTAACCCAGTTCTGGTACCCACAGCCATAAACACCCCAACCATTGACAGTCTACCTCCTACTCATCCTTTAAGCTAGAGGTTCCTAAACTCTGAGGTTTAACGGGCCAGTAACATTTTCAAAAATTTTGAAGGACTAACATGTAATTGTCTCCTTTTATTAAAACATAGACACAAAAACAACAATTACTCCCATTTCCATCAGTCCCACCTAAAGTCACCATCATTTTATATAAGCCACCAAAAGTGTGCAGAATCTCAGAGTAAAGATAACATCTTCCCCAAACCTGAATTCATATACTTTCATACTGTATTGTGCGCGTTTTTTCTCGTTTCTCTTCTTACCTGTAAAGAAATTAGCTTGGGATGGCATGGATCCGCAGATCAGAGTTTGAGAACCACTTTTCCTTTAAGCAAAATTGTCTTTTGACACCCTGGCTTAGATACCTCTCCAGCACATAAGAGACAGGAGATAAATAATTTAGCAGGGAGGGAGGGAGGGAAGAAGGGAGAAAGGAAGGGCAGGCTGGATTTTGCCACAGACAAAAATCTTTCTAATGTCTAGTACTTCTGTCCTCAATTCTTAGAAGCGAAAGGGACCCTTAATGTGGGCAACCTGAGCCAGACAACCCCTTTCTGGCCAAGGAAGTGTTATCCAGAGCCAATTAAACACACAAACAACTCGTTGTCTCGCCAGATATCAGGAACAACTTCCCTCTGGCTGCTTACTCTCTAAAACAGCCTAATGTTCTTAGGCTTCCAAGAGGAAAATGGGGCAGTGGACCCCTGGGGAAAAGGAATCAGCTAAAGAGGGACTTAAGGGAAGGGTCTGAAGGGAAGTTGCAATTCATTAGAGTCATGTTCTGTGGTGTTACCACAGGCCAGGGCATGGTTTGGATATTGAACCCAGAGAGCTATGCACTGGGATTCCTCATTCGCATTGCATCTTAAAGGCCATGTTGATGTTAGACAGTTATGAGTGTGTCTCTGGAACAGGAACCTCTGGAGAATTTCAGAAGCTGCCAGGGTCTCCAAGTTCCTGGCTTGGGCAAGCTGTGGGTTGATGCACCATGATGCAATGGGGTTTGATATTTCAGAAAGGTCCAAAGATGGGACAAAACCACCTCTGTGCCAGGAGAGGAGATGGGAGGAAGAGGAGGTGGGCCATGCAATAAACCTCAAGGCTGTTTTTAGGTTCCCATAATCACAGGCACGATGGCAGGAAGTTATGCCCCCTACCAAAGTCCCTCATGGAGGGGCCAGTGACAACATCTCTAACCCACCCACTTCCTTGCCCCAGTGCCCAGAGACTGCGTCATGGAAGACAGACCAATGTCCTCATGTCTGCAGCCCCGGGACTTTCCTAAAGGGAGAGAGAAGTCCTGTTTGGGGAATTTTTTAAGTCTTTGTGTTGGATGTCTTCCCTCAGCCCAGCTTCCAAGCTGGATCAGAAGCTGAATGGGTGTCAGAACTTGCTGAAACCAGGAGACTGGATTTCATGACTCTGAAAGGGCCTCATCAGCAGAGGGGCTGAGAAAAGGAGAAAAAGAGAGACAAAGGAGGCCAGAGGTACAGGAGACAGGGAGTGACAGAAGCCAGGAGTGGAGTTTAGATAGCTGATCTGAAGCCCGCAGGGACATTTGAACAAAGTAGGAAGTGATTAACCAACCTCAGCGATTCACTTACTTGTGTACTAAGCAAATATTTGTGGATGTCCTACCACCCACCAGGCATTATGCTGAGACCCTCCCCTAAGGAGCTTACAATCAACTGGGGGAAAGAAACATGTAAATAAACACCTGCAGTAGCAATTCCATCAAACCTTCACATAAGAGCAGCTGATGCCAGGCAGGCTTTTCAGCCCTATGCATTTAATCCTCCCAACATCTTAGGAAGTAGGTCCTGCTATTAGTATCACCCTCATTCTACCAACAGGAAAGGGAGGCACAGGAAGCTTAAGTAACATTCTCTGTATCATCCAAATATGAGTGGCAGAGCTGACGTTGAAAGCTGATGTTCTTACAATATTGTGACCAGAGGCAGTGTTACCAGAGTGGCTGTCTTCACAAACAAAAGTAAGAACTGGGCAATAAGAATTCAGAGGAGGTGGCTCAGAAGCCCTTTCTTCCTAGCAAAGCTGAGTTCTGAAGAAGAGAAGGCAAATAATAAGAGAAGACTGTTAAAGCTTGAGCAGACTTGAGGGAGAAAAAAAATCAAGAAATTTAAACTAAAAAGTATAGTGTTTCTATACCTTAAAGTTATAATTTGGTATTTTAAAACCAGGAAAATACAAAAATTAAGATTAACTGACTAATACAGATCGAACTTGCCATCTTCCCAAGGGCACCCTCCCCACTGACATCAGCATCCTGCTTTTCCAGCCCCTGCCCGAAACAGAAAGGGTGGGCTGTGACGTATCTCTTCAGGTCCTACCTCAAGCCTAGTCTGGACATAAACAAAGAGGAGGCTTAAAGTCAGTAAGTAAGTAAATAAATAAATAAAACAGTAAATGGGCAAAAGACCTTGGCAGATGCAAACAATTCTATACAGAATGGACAAAAAACTGGATCTGACTGTATACACAGGGAACGATATTCAACATCCTGTAACAAACCACAATAGAAAAGAATATTAAAAATAATGTATATATGTGTGTGTGTTTGTGTGTATAACCGAATCACTCTGTACAGAAGAAATTAACACAGCATTGTAAATCAACTGTATTTTAATTAAATCAATGTTTTAAAAAGACATTGGGAATTGGAGTTACCAAAAAAGTCTTATTTATGTCAAAATTTTGACAAGTTAGGCTGGTAGGAACATAAAAGCCAAAGAAAAATAATAGTAAGTTGGACATTTGCTTAGGTTAATGCTGTTCAGTAGATCTCTGAAACGATTAAAATGTTCTCTGTGCTAATACAGCAGCCACTAATCACATATTGCTATTTAAATTAAAAATGTTTACATACCAAGGAAATGAAAAATTAATTAATTAATTAATTAATTTAAAATGTTTAATTTAAATAGCATTTTAAACTCAGTGCCTTAATTATACTAGCTACATTTCAAGAAGTCAGTAGCTCCATGAGGCCTGTGGCTACCATATTGGACTTCGCAGTTGTAGGTTATAAAATTTTGTTGAGGCTTTATATAATAGAAGGAAAATCTGGAGGTCCAAATTTAGGACACAGTTCAATAGCTCTATGATATATTGTCTTCCTTTAGAAGAGATAACATTTTTTCTAATTCACAAAAAAGCCATAGTGGAAGTGAGAAAATTGTTTGGAGAGTTCCCATCGTGGCTCAGTAGGTTAAGAATCCGACCTAGTGTCTATGAAGATGTGGGTTCAATCCCTTGTTTCACCCCCATTAACGGCTCAGGAGCAAATAAGGCCTGGGCTTGCCCTGCAGATGGAAAAGATTGTCGCAACCAGCATGCAAGCAAGTATGAAGGAGCGCCTTCCAGGGGCCAGCTCCTCTCCTCCCTTCCTCTCCTTAACCATCCTACAAACTTCAGGAATTTGCCAGTGCATAGGAAAAAATAATTTTTACACCCTCAGATGGATATTATTTGGCTAGCGTGCCTTTTTTTCACTGTTTAAAGCTTTATTGAAGTATAGTTGATTTACAATGTGCTGATTTCTGCTGTACAACAGAGTGATTCAGTTACTCATATACAGACATCCATTATTTTTCAGATTCTTTTCCCATATAGATTATTACAGAATATTTGGTAGAGTTCCCTGTGCTACACAGCAGGTCTCTGTTGGCCAGTCATTCCATATACCACAGTGTGCATATGCCAGTCCCAAACCCCCAATCCATCCCCCAACTTGTCCTCTTTGGTAACCATAAGTTTGTTTTCGAAGTTTATGAGTCTGTTCCTGGCCTGAAAATAAGTTCATCTGTATTCTTTTTTAGCTTCCATGTATAAGCGATATCATATGTCATATGTCTTTCACTGTTGAATAACTTCACTCAGTATGATAATCTCTGGGTTCATCTATGTTGCTGCAAATGGCATGATTTCTTTCTTTTTTATGCCTTTAAAAAAAAAAAAACTTAGGAAATTTCAAATTAAAATTCCGATTCCAGCTTCTCTTCACTAAAAGGAAATTGGAGCACATTCTGCCCACTTTTTTGTGTGGTCGTAACGAGGTAGACTTAAGTAGACAGGGAAAACTATGTGGCTAACCCCCACCGTCCCCTGTCTCTTTCCTCCAGCTCACCTGGGTCACCTACTCTAGGCATGAGTGGGCACCTGAGCTAATCTGTCCACAGAGCTGGACACAGTGCCTGGCAGGTATGAAGTTCTCAAGGATCTCTCATTCTGTGTGGGCAAGCATGGGCTCCAGTTCCCTGGGGTCTAGCTAAAGTCACAATTTGACTTGTATAGCAGTAGGTAGGTCAGCATCCGCCAGCAGGAAGGGAGGTGAAGGCAGCTCCAAGGGATTCATACAGGCTGGCAATGAGAGCCCAGGATGGGGATGTCAGGGCTAAGATCACTGCCTGTGCCATTTTACTTTTTTTAAACTTATTTTTTTTTCTTTTTTAGGGCCACACCTGTGGCATATGGAAATCCCCAGGCTAGGGGTCAAATCAGAGATACAGCTGCTGGCCTACACCATAGCTCATGGCAACGCTGGATCCATAACCCACTGAGAGAGGCCAGGGATCAAACTCACATCCTTGAGGACACTGTGTCAGGTTCTTAACCTGCTGAGCCACAGTGAGAACTCCTGCCTGTGCAATTTTAGACAGCAGCTTGGGCATGCCTGGAGATGGGGCAGTGTGAATGCTCTGTGCCCTAGCACGTGTTTGGAGTCACACAGGCTAAGCAGAAAATGCCTACCATGCTATCAGCTGTCATCCCCAGGGACTAGCCCCTGGCTGGTGAAAGGAAGGGAGCTGGAAATTCTAGAAATTCTGGAGCCAGCTCAGAAGAGAGAGAAAGCATGTACACTTGGCAGAAACCAAGCAAATGTTAGACACCCCTCATCCTAGCCTTTTGTTATTTGGGGGTTTCCTGCTATTTCTCTTGCCCCGTGGGAATATTGCTTAAGTGGGTTTCTAAAAGAGATTCGGAAGAATCTTTTTTTTTTTATTTTTTATTTTTTTATTTATTTATTTTTTTTTTTTGCTTTTTAGGGCCGCACCTGCAGCATATGGAAGTTTCCAGGCTAAGGGTCGAATTGGAGCTTCAGCCACAGCAACACCAAGCCACATCTGTGACCCACACCACAGCTCACGGCAGCACCACATCCTTAAGCCACTAAGCAAGGCCAGGGATTTCACCTGCGTTCTCATGGATCCTAGTCAGGTTTATTAACTGCTGAGGCACAAAGGGAACTCCTCAGAAGAATTTTAACAAAACTGTCCCTTCCTCAAATGGGCTGCTCCTTCTGCATGTAACGGTCATCTTGTCTCTGTGCCCTCTGCCCTCCCCCCATCTCTGACTGCCCACACCCTACCCTCTCCTCAAGACCCATTTCAAATGCCACCTGCCTGATTCGGCACCCTCTGGCCACAGATGGTGACTTAAATTGAAATTTCCTGAAATAAAATAAAATTAAAAATTCAGTACCTTGGTCTTCCAAGTTTCCAGGACTCAATAGTTATGTGTGGCTAGCAGCTCCATTATGGGACAGCACAGACACAGACCATTGTAAAATATTCTGTGTAATCTACAATGAAGCCTGCTCTAGGGGAGCTGGGGATATAGGAGAAGCTGAGCTTGAGTTTCCTTCAAAGAATTCTTGCTCTATTCCTTTTTCTCAGGGTTGTCTCTATGCTTCTGGATCTGAACTGAGCATGGCATAAATTCCTGGGGGAAAATCCCAGAACTATTCTGGCTGCAGCCTGCTCCCATGGGAGGCAGATTCTAGGAGGGAGGGGATCAGGCCATGCCAGGAGAGGCTGAAGTCACAGTTAGTGACAGGACCTGAAACCACCCTTAGCACTGCCCTTGTACTAGCCTGTCTCCCCAAAACCCAGGACTCCTAAGGGGACAGAAAAACATCCCCAGACCTCAGGCTCAGCCCTGTCCCCAGCCAGGGGCCTGGACAGAAAGGGTTTTCGGAAGGAGGAGAGGGTGGAGGAGCATACGAACAAGGGGCCTTCTGTGACCTGGAATGAAGTCCTGGAGCACTGGACCTTTCACCTTGGCTTTCCCAGGCAGACAAACTGTCTGAGGCCTCCTGGCCTTGACCCCACTGCTACAAGCTGAAGTATTACTCTCAGCCCACCTACTGGTGTGTGTTCAGCTGTGGTCTTCACGATGAGCAGGGAGCCCCTCCTTCAGCCTATGGCCAGGAAAGTGTGACCCCAAGAAGCTGACTCCTCTGGCCCTCCTCCCATTAGCACTGTGGCCACATTAAGGATCTCATCTATAACGGCAGCCCCTCCCTCTTTCTTTGCCAAACACTGCAAAGGCTGAGAGAGAATAAGGTACAGAGAGTGAGGGTTAAAGAAGGCATGATGGGGAGGCGAGAGGAGGGAGGCTCTGGGGAGAGAAAGGGCAGATGAGCCGGAAGCTGCTTGAATAATACAGAGATGGAGGGAGGAGAGGGAGAGAGCAAGAGACTTGGAGCAGAGCCCCCCACATGCGCAGTCGTTGTCATGTCTGTGCTGCTGGCTAACGGGATCCTCTCTCGGCCTCATACCATCTGCTGGGCTGACTCGCCCTTGGTGGCAGCTGGTTAGTGGGACTCAGTATTGACCAGGCAAGAGGGAGTGGGGAACAACACGGGATAGCTTTCTTTCCTCCTTCAGGCCCTGAATGTCCATTCCCAGCCCTTCCTGCCAGGACCAGAGACCCTGAGATGTGATCTTCAGCTGGACATATCAGACATTGTATGGACCACGGCTCTGCTCAGGCACAACTCACTGTCAAGCCTGCTTCTAGAAGACTCAGATTCAGCATCAGGCAAGGGAAGGAGGATGCTGATGGGGGTCAGGGAGTGTGGTCAATGTTCTCTGGGACCCCAGCTCTTTAGTGGTCCATTCAGAATAAAAGGATGTCCTTGGGGCTCCATATCTGGGCCCACTCAACATATTCCATGCTGCCCAAGTTTATTTATTGTCAATGGTCTTTCCAAAGCAATTTCCCAGTTTCTCTAGTCACTTCCCTGTGGTATACAGTTGTCTTTGCCTCTGAGATCTGTCTGTACTTTTCCAGGGAATCAAGTCATATACAAGAATGATTACTTCTCCAACCTATTCCAAGTGTAGAACTCAGTCTTACAAATAAAGTAACAAAAACCCAGAAAAGGAAAATCATCAGGCTGGAGGTATCAGGCCAAGATTGGAACTTATGGCTCTGAACTTCCAGCTTGACACTTCCTTCTCTGCTCCTCTGGGCCTTCACCAAATGGAGAGCCAATGAGGTGAACAGTTAGTTCCACATCCCACGATATAACCCATCAGAGCGTAGGACCTCCACCACCATGTCTTAGAGGCCTTTATTCTTCTTGTTAAAGCTGGTTATTTCTTCTTTTTCACTAAACTATCCAAAGGCAGTCTTGAAGGCTGATTTACATAATCACTTGGGATCTCTGCCTCCTAGGGCTGTGGTGAAGTTAAGGGGGTGGGGGGAAGAGCAGGGATGAAGGTTTCACATATCATTGGCCATGGCCTTTGAGAGGTACAGTCCTACTAGTACAGGGTAGCCTGGGACTGCCAGTGGCTCCCATTCACCCAACACCCCTGACTGAGCCCTGCTGATGAAAATCATTACATGGGTGCTCATGGATTCCTGGAAGTGCTGAGGCTGGAGGCATGCTCAATGGGAAGACACTATGTACAATTTCCAAACAAATTCACAGCTCAATTGTGCTGCTTGAATGGTTCCAAATTCCTCCTGCTGAGCCTGATTTCCCTCTGACTTTTTTTTTTAATTATTAAAAACACAGGCCATCTGCCATCCCTGCAGGAAGACGGAGACTGCCAGAGGGCTGTAAACAGATCCTACGTGACGCCAGGGCCATAGTGCTCACCTCTGCCAAACAACCTCAACCACCCAACCCTAGAAAATACCCAGAAGACTCCAGCTATTTTTTCCCTGGGGGCTTTCTGTCTCTGCTCAGAAGACAAATGGCTTAGGAGAGCCGACGCAAAGTGCATGCAGCAAGGAGCAAGGGGTCAGGATGTGGGATTAGGGGAGACGGGAGGCCTTGACGGGAATCCCACAGCAGATTTTTCCTTGGGAAAGTCTGGCTTTCTAGTCCCTGCTGACTCAGAAGAAAACTCAGACCTCAGATTTCCACATTAAGGTGCTTCCTGCTGCTTCACACAGCTACTGGCTCCTCAGTAGGACTATTCACTTGACTTGACATCAACAATCCAGGTTTGCAGTAGTGTGGTCATAAGGTAAGCCAGACTTATTTGACTTAATTAGCATATGAGCCCTAGGGCACCCTGGGAGATGAATGGGTGTCACTGTAACTGAAAGATGTAGCTGATGAGAAAAATTGTTAGCACAGACATTTACAGACTCACAGAGGGTATATTTGATTTCCTACAGAAAATAAGTCAACTTGGTAATAATGATGGTAGACTCATGATGATAGAAGTGACAGTAAATCATGAGACTCATAGTGTTACAAAAGCAATTACTACTTTTAGCATTTCGCTGGTGTCCCATGGCCTCTGGAACCAGACTGCCTGGAGCTGAGTACAGTCTTCTCATTTTTGGGCAGTATGAGCCGGGCAAGTTATTCAACTCCTTGTGCTTCGGTTCTCATTTTATAAAGTGAGCATAATTACAGTTCATATGTCATAGGGTTATAGATCCAGCTATACTAACTTTAGCCAGATACCACACCCAGGAACATGTCCCTCCCTATCTATTACCCTCCATGAGGGATTCTTTTGTTCTCTCCTGTGGGTTGAAGATTGGAACACTGATTTCACTCTCCAGAGTCTAGATTCCTTCTTCAGGAGGCTCTCTTCCAGACAGGAACTGCCGTTCAAGAAGCTAACTTGCTAGGACAGCGGGCAGTAAATAGGACAGTAAAGGCTCAGATTCTATAGCCTCTGCTAAAGAAGGAAGGCCCCCTAAATTCCAAGACCCCACATGAAAAATTCACTTTCCTAGAAAGGATCTGTGGCTGATTGAACCTGGCCACCATTGAGAAGGAGGTCTATTCCCCTGTCCTTGAATCTCAACTGGCGTGATGACCTGCTTGGCAATAGACTGTGGCAGAAGTGACACCTAGGGCTTCAGAGGTTAGGTTCTGAGATGTCCCAGAGCTTTTTCCTGGGTTTCTTAGAATACTCTCTGAGCCTTGAGCCGCTATGGAAGAAGCCCAATGCCCGCTGCACAGATCACGTAGTGAAGCCAGGGACTACATAAAGAGGAAAAGGATGCTTGCTGAGCCTTGCCTTCCAGCTATCCCCATCAAGGCACCAGACATGATAGTGAGCTGTCCTGGCCCTCCAGACCAGCCCACCTGCCAGCTAAATACCATTGAGTGACCCTAATTGCCAACATGGGGAGCAAAAGAATCTCCCAGCTGAGCCCTTCCTACGTTCCACCCATGAAATCATGAAATACAAGGAAAACATAACAAGAATTCTTATAAGTCAGGATAGTTAGTTTCACCTCAGTAGATAATAGTGTCTGTGCCAGATGCAAGTATAGCCATGAGCAGCAAATTCAGACAGGTCTGAAACATCCCATGAGTTACTTCAGAGGACATTTTTTTTTAATTTGCTCTGACTCCCCTTTTTTTTAGGGGAAGCCACTCTTCCTCATTCTCTGATAATGCTGCCCGGCATTACAATTTGTGACAGAATAAGTGGCTAGCCATTCAACAAATGTCTTTACTTTACTGCTGAGCTCACGGCCAGCCTTCATGTACCAGACAGTATTCCATTCCATGCACGTGGCTAAGTTCTGACTGATGAAATATGAGTCTGGTCCATCAGAGAACCTCTTGCATACTGGTCCAGTTTCTCATCCCCTGTCTGTTGGTTGAATATTGATGCTCTTGGTGACCTTGGAAGCTGCAAGTTGAAAATGGCAGGACCTCTCTGAGCCTGTGTGCTTGAGAATGTTCTCCTGATGGGATTTTAAATGACTAAAAGATAAACTTCTATTATGCCAAGCCCCTGAGACTCCCAGAGTTTGTTGTTACATTAGCTAGAGCTTCCTTATTATTCTGTTATGGCTAATGACTCCATCCTTGCTGATCAGAGGATCCCTTTCCTTTGGACACAAGACTGTGCTAGTGATAAATGCAGAATCACGGTTGAGCTAATTGAGTTACCTCCTGAAGTGTGCTAGGCGCTCTCTATCTTTGGACCTCTGGGGGCATTTTGCTGAGAGAGACAGTTAGTTTTGATGATGTCAATGAACTCGTGGGTTCAACTATACCTGAAGCTAGACCACTCCTTAGAATACCCAGTAACATAAGCCAGAAGACACCCTCTGGGAAAAAAGTTATTGACAGTGTATTTTCAATCTTATCTCCAAGAGTCCTTACTAACATTGGAAGAATTATCTCAGATTTAAAGAGTTTTTGGAAGGCAGGACATCCCAAGTCCAGGGTCCATGGTAAATCTGAAACCCAGAGCATCCCATTATACATGTTTCTGATGATAATTCAGTGGGATCTCATATTTTATTTTAAGGCCATTTCATTACATTCTTGCACCCCCAGTAAGGAGGTAGCTCTGATCTAGGAAATGAACCCAGGCTAAGGAATAGGAGGCAGCTCTTCCTTTCTGGGTAAAACAGAATATTTGCCCCAAAGATGGCATACCTTTACAATTTTCAAACAATTTTAAGAGCATCCCAACTCCAAAGCCTGGTAGTATTATAAAAGCATAGAGACAGTGTCTTGGAGGTAGAGAAGGCTGGTAGCAACACATGGGGAGAAGGAATCAAAGATTAGGCAACAGGTATAATCTTAGGTTAAAATTTCAATTTTTGAGAAAAATGTCTAAGCCTAACTGTGTTGCACATTTATATGCTGTAATTTGCTTTTGTTTTTCTCTGTCATTTGCCAATACATTCCATTTATCCCCAGTGTAGTGGATTGGATTGTGTCCCCCCCAAAGACAGGCTTTAGTCCTAACCTTAAGTACCTGTGGATGAGATCTTCCTTGGAAATAGGATCTTGGCAGATGCAACCAAGTTAAGATGAAGTCGTTTTGGATCAGGGTGAGCCCTAAATCCAGTGACCAGTGTCTGTATAATAGAAAAGGGAGGGACATTTGGAGACAGAGACCCAGGGAAGCAGGCCAGGTGATGATGGAAGTAGAGATTGGAAAGATGCAGCTACAAGCCAAGGGACATGCCAAGGAGCCCCCAAACTAGGAAGAAGAAAAGATGGATTCTTCCCCGGAGCCTTCAGAGGAAGCGTTTCTCATCCAACACTTTGATTTCAGATTGGCCTCCAGAACCATGAGAAAATATATTTCAGGTGTTTTAAGCCACCTACTTTGTGGCTATTTATGATACAGCCCTAGGAAGCCAATATACCTAAGTTTCTCATCCATGTATGAACACTCCCTCAGAGTGACTAAGGCTAAGAAGAGGTGCCTAAGCTGGTCAGTCTTAGGAGCTGGAGGAAAATAAGTCTGTCCCACTGGCTACATAGAACATGTGTCAAAACAAGTGCTTGAAAGAGAAGATATTTACATTTCTTATTCTGTGCACTCTCTACCTATGCCCACATTCCAACAGATTCTGAATTACTTTATAAGGGCGATGTTGGTTTAGGTAGTGCCAATCAGCTAGTTTCTGTGCCCATCGGTAGGAGGAGGCAAGCCTGGAAAGATTGTTCCCCCAAATGCCAGCACTGGGGAGAGTAAAGGAGTTAAAAGCGCAATGTGGGAACTTCTCTAACACCGTGGGATCCCATGCAAATTCCCTTTAGTCTCTGAGCTTCACTTCTCTTGTCTGTTAAATGGGCACAATCACAGCAGCTACTTCTGAGGTTGTTGCAAAGAATAAAAGAGCTGATATCTGCAAAGCACACAGCACAGGGCTTGGCACAGAGGAAGTCTGCAAGGGCTGGCTGTGGACTTTATTGGCTGCTCCAAAGCAGACAGATCCTGGCAGGTCAATACAGTGGAAAATTTTGGCCCTCAGTCCCCACCTCTCTTTTTCTGCTTCCTTTTCTTTCTCTCCCCTGTCTCTGTCTGACAGACTCACAGTTGTATGGCCTTCCCCTCCCCTGACCCAGTCTCCAACTGTCTGTCCATCTATCTCCTCTCTCTTGTCCTTGCCCCTAAATATTCTGCTCTGTCCATTGGCCTCTCTCATCCCCACACAAGGCCTCAGCATGGACATCCTCTGCACTACCCTATCCCTAGAGACCACCTGCTCCACTAGTGCACGACTTTATTTACGACAGACAGAAAAGATTTCATTTAACAGGCACACTCCCAGCCCCACTCTCCTTTTGCTTCCTCAATTTGAGATGGAGACATCTGGAAACTAATTTAACAAGGTAGTCGACAGGCAGCTGGTTCCTGGAAACTCTTGGGGGGCTTCTGGGAGTCATTCCACAGAGGAAGCTGCAAGCCAGTTGGGGTGATGGACTGCTGGTCCCAGCGAGAATCCAGTCAGTTTCTCCAGACAGAGCTACTTTCCACCTGCATTCACAAGAATCCACATCTGTCCAAAGAGGAAGGAATGATGGGGTGGAGGTGACTGCACAGGAAAATTGTCCTGCACTCTCTGCCAGGCTCCCTCGAGCTCTGTGCCCTGGAGTAATACATCAGACCTCTCTGAGACCTCTCCATCCAAAGATGGATTTAACCAGGATGAGGTCTCAGATCCTTTCTTGCCTTAACATTCTAGACTCCTGGGGTGAAGCAAAGCCACCTGGGAGAGACAGACAGGGAGGGAGGGCAGGAAAAGATCGGCAACAATTTACTGACTTGCCACCCAGTAGATCCCCGGGGCTTATCTTGGGACACTTGTAGTTGGGAAGAAGAGGTAGAACATACATATGCATCTCCCTGTGCTCCAGGGAGCTCGTTATCAGATAGGAGAGACAAAACCTCCACACACAGAAAAATGAGAGACCAGCAAGTGCAGAGTGTAATTATTGTTACCAAGTCCCGAGTGGTGTGGATAGGCCACAACACCTAAGGAAAATGAAGACGGCAGATTATCTGCTGAGTAGGAGGGAATCAAGGAGAGCTTCCTGCATAGGACTTGAGCTGAACATTGACAGACTTGTACCCATGGAAAAAAGAAAGTGAGGATGACCTGAGTCCAGGATATAATGAAAATGAAAGGCTATGCATTCAACACTTAGGAAGAATTTCAAGACAGTGACATCAGAGCATTCAACCAAGTGTAGAGACCCTCTAAGTGTGGGGCCCTAACACCACTCAAACAGGTCTTAATCACAGGAGCCTTTGGAGGTGCTGGAAATAAGCGATTTCTTCATCTGAATGATGGTGACATGGGAATATACCTATGGGAACATCTGCCAAGCTGTACAATTAAGATTACTGCATTCTATATGCTCTACGGTGTGTCTGTTTTATCTCAACAACAGTGTTAACCATTGAAAAATTAAAGCTAGACAAGAAACCAAAGGTGGCTTTCTTCCAGAGTCTGGTCAACCCATTGCCCTTTCTCCATTCTGCAAAATACCCTGATGCTCAGGCTGCATTTACAGCTCCAGAAATTCACTGGAAAGAGGCTAGAGTTTAGGGAGCCAGAGTTGTCACTTTCACACAGGGCTGCTACCCTGGGAATGCAGAGTGTTTGCTCTCCACCCCAACCACCATGCTCCCCTCTGAGAGTTTGTTCAAGCTGCTGCTACTTGGGTTTCACCCTCTCCTGCTATCTGGTGTGGGAGGGAGGGGACTGCTCTCTGTCTCAAGTTAACTAGAGGGCCTGAGGGGACTTGTACTGGGTCTAGTAGTGTGTGTTCCCCTCCTCCCATATTACTGTCTCTCTAGTTTGCCAGAATGTGATCATGCGTGGACATAGGGCCTTTGCAGATGTAATTAATTAAGATGAGGTCATACTGGAATAGGCTGGGCCCCGAATCCAATGACTAGTGTCCTTACAATGCCACATGGAGACACACACAGAGAAGAAGGCCATGTAATGTTTCAGGAAGAGGTTGGAGTGATGTAGCTTCCAGCCAAGGATAGCCAGGAGTCTCCTGAAGCCAGGAAGAGGCAGGGAAGCCTTCCTCCCTAGAGCCTTCAGAGGGAGTGCGGCCTTGTCAACACTTTGATTTTGGATTTCTAGGATCAAAAACTGTGAGATGATATATTGCTACTCTTTAAAGCTAACACATTTATGGTCATTTCCTATGGCAGCCCTGAGAACATCACAGAGTACTTAGACACTGTGGCCTTCTTACCCTCATAATCTCATGACTCCCACTCTCTTGCAAGCAGATATCCAGCCTCTCCTTAAGGGCTTTGCATGCCAGCTCTACCACCCAGCTACCCCTGTCCCATATGAGACTATGACCACATGGTCGGTCCACTCACAAAGCATCATACCTCCTCTCCATAAGACTTGACTGTCGAAGGTGATAGCGACCATGATAGCAATGGTGATGGTGGTGTGTGTGTGTGTATTTGCAGAGGGCTGTTTTAGAAACCTGAGCATGGTTGTGCTTGCGTCAGATCAGCCTTCTCCATCCAGGGTGCCCAGAAGGGCAGTCTGCTCTTTATAACCATCAGGACAGAAGACCATTCCTGCCAGAGGGAAGACAAGAGTTCTCACCCTGTCACAAAGAGAGGGGATCCCTTCTTGAGAAGGAAGGGCCCACTGGAGACCACCAATCCTCCCTCTCCCTTTCTAGTTTCTTTTCCTCCTTCCTCAAAGATCTCCAGAAGAGAGTCCACTGTTTATCTTCATGTCCCATTGTCCCACCTCCTTCTTTCATCAAAGCCAAGTAGGCAGGGAGTTCCCTTCGTGGCTCAGTGGTTAATGAAACAAACTAGGACCCATGAGGATTCAGGTTCAATCCCTGGCCTCACTCAGTGGATTAAGGATCTGGCATTGCCATGAGCTGTGGTGTGGGTCGCAGACTCGGCTCAGATCCTGCGTAACTGTAGCTGTGGCTGTGGCCAGCAACTATAGCTCTGATTTGACCCTTATGCGGGAGCCTCCATATGCTGCAGGTGTGGCCCTAAGAAAAAGAAAAAAAAAGAGAAAAGACAGCCCCCAATATATCCTCACTGATTTCATCCAATGCCTGTAGTTTATAAAGGCCAGAGGTTAGTGGGAAAAAGAAGAATGGCTTTGACAACAGTTCTCTGTAAAGATGCACAAGGTCAAGTGGAGGAAAGAGGAGAGAGGGGTCATCTTGTACTGTAGGTCCTCCACATTCCCCAGGTTCCCAGGATTCTTTAGAAGCCTGAGAGATGGCCACCTGCTTGGAATGGCATAAGCTGGAGGCAGGAAGCTAGACTGTGCTAGACTGTGATCACCCTACATCTTTCCCAGGGCATCATGGGATGTGCAGGACATTGGTCACTCACCCATCACTCACCATCAGCCATTCTTCTTAATCCACCCAGAACAGAGGAATGAGGTCAGCATGTGGATATATTAAAATTTTTTTTTGTCTTTTTTTTTTTTTTTTTGCTATTTCTTGGGCCGCTTCCACAGCATATGGAGATTCCCAGGCTGGGGGTCTAATCAGAGCCGTAGCCACCAGCCTACGCCAGAGCCACAGCAACGCGGGATCCAAGCCGTGTCTGCAACCTACACCACAGCTCACAGCAATGCCAGATCGTTAACCCAGTGAGCAAGGGCAGGGACCGAACCCACAACCTCATGGTTCCTAGTCGGATTCGTTAACCACTGCGCCATGACAGAAACTCCTATATTAAAATTATAAACACATAGACTACTGAGCTAGAAAGTGCCCCTTTATTTCTCAGAAAGGGAGACTCAGGAATGGAAGTTTCCTGCCCAAGGCCACACTGTAACTTGATGGCCAAGGACTAAAACCCAGGGCATGGTCCCCTGCTCCATGCTTCCTTCCCTAGGCCACTGACAGCCCTTTCCCAGGAGCCCAAAACCAGCTCTAGGAAACATCACCCCTCTGACCGCCCCCCCAAAGTGCCCAATTTATTCTCAAGGACCAGAGTGACAGGTCCCCAAGCCAGCCTGGTGCAGTAGTGAGCATGGCCGTGTACCTCTTACATTGAGAACTTCCTGATCTACTCAAATTCCTTTTTGTTTCACTCCACTGTTTTCTTCCCTGGCTTGACTTCATTTATTTCTGGGTCCTTGGGGCTAAGTTCTCTTATAGAGATAAGTTTAGGCAACTTGAAGAATATGCCTAAGTAGGACACAAGTTCAATGGGAATGGAAGTTCCTTTCCAAACCTCATTCAACACAACTGATTCTCCATCCAGTGGCGAAGTGTCAGAGTGCCTCATTCCCTGGTTTAAAAGTCCTTCAATTATTGTCCACCCCATTTACAATAAAATCCAAACTAACTCCCGGCCCACAGGACTTACACACACTGGACCTTGACATGGACTCTGCCCTCACCTTCACCCTCACCACAGACCACTGATGTCTGCCTTCCACTCCCCACTCCGAGCCTCTCTACCTGCTGATTCTCTTCCCTGGAATATCTTTGCTTGTCAGGGTCCTTCTCACCCTTTGGGCTCTTCTGAAATAGAAGCTCCTCGATCTTGTTACTTCCTCCAGGGCACTTATTCTATTCTGAAGTGATTGTATGTGTTTGTTTGCATGCTGTTTGTTTTATTCTTATGTAATTCTCTACTTAATCCCCATTAGGCCATGGTCACCATGCAGTCATGGGCCACATTTTTACAATGACCAGTGAACCTCAGTGCTTAGCACCATGCCAGATACACAGTAGCTGCTCAGTAAATACTTGATGTACAAAGGAATGAATATAAAAATGAATGAAGGAATTAATGAAGAACTGGGAGCTTGTCTTTCATGCAGAAACTCATCTTTGACCATGGAAAGCTTGGATACACGGTAGCTTAATTTACTATGACCAGGTTTCTACTCTTGTGATGTTGTGTTGTGAGAGGTGGAGAAATGGAATCTTGAGTTTTCCTCTCCCAGCCAGAGATTTGGCTTCATTGAGTAGAAATGGTCCCTCTGGGGATGAAGAGTAGGATCCCCTTATCACCCACACACACTTTTGCCCAGAGAGAGAGGTCTGGGGGCAGCAGGCTTGCCTACAGTCTGTCCCATCTATGCCAGGATGGCCTGAAAAAACCTAGCATGGGTTATTAAATCTCTTGTGCACACACATACTCCATCAAGATTCTCATCTTCCACATCACTTTCACTTGAAGTGGCTTGGCCCTGTTGAAATATTCTTACCCTTCTTTAAGGAGGTTTATATAGGAGTTCCTGTTGTGGTTCCAACTAGGAACCATGAGGTTGTGGGTTCGATCCCTGGTCTTGCTCAGTGGGTTAAGGACCCAGAGTTGCCATGAGCTGTGGTATATAGTTCTCAGACACGGCTCGGATCTGGCATTGTTGTGGCTGTGGTGTAGGCCAGCAGCCACAGCTCCAATTAGACCCCCAGCCTAGGAACCTCCATATCCTGCAGGTGCGGCCCTAAAAAGCAAAGAAAAAAGAAAAAAAGGAGGCTTGTACCAAGTCTTCTTTAAAATTATGGGGTTAGATCAACAAGCTAAATCTTTTACTACCAAGAATAAAACCTCTAGGGGAAACCAGAAAGCTATACATTCATGACCTTGGACTTGGCATTGGGTTCTTAGATTTAACACCAAAAGCATGAGCAATAGAAGAAAAAAAACAGGGAGTTCCCACTGTGGCTCAGTGAGTTACTAACCCAACTAGTATCCATGAGGATGCAGGTTTGATCTCTGGCTTTGCTCAGTGAGTTAAGGGTCTGGCATTGCTGTGATCTGTGATATAAGTCACAGATGTTGCTCAGATCTGGCGTTACTGTTGCTGTGGCTCTGCTGTAGGCCAGCAGCTGCAGCTCCGTTTCAACCCCAAGCCTGGGAACTTCCACATGCCACAGGTGCAGCCCTAAAAAGCAAAAATAAAAATAAAAAATACATTTAAAAATAAGTTGGACTTTATGAAAATTTAAAACATGTGCATCTAAGAACATTACCAAGAAAGGAAAAAACAACCTACAGAATGGGAGAAAATATTTGCAAATCCTTTATCTAGAAAGGGTCCAATATATAAGGAACTCCTACAACTGAACTACCCCCAAAAAAAACTCAATTTAAAAAATGGCAGAGAACTTAAATCGATATTTCTCCAAAGATATACAATGGCCAATAAGCACATGGAAAGATGTTCAATATCATTGGTCATTAAGCAAAGAAAATCAGAGTTGCAATGAAATACCACTTCAGACTCACTAGGATAGGTATAATAATGGCTGAAAAATGAAAGAAAAGAACATAAAAGTAACAAGTGTTAGAGAGGATGTGGAGAAATAGGAACATTCATATATTCCTATGGGAATTTAAAATGGTACAGCCACTGTGACAGTTCCTCACAAAGTTAAACATAGAATCACCTATGACCCAGCAAATTTACTCATAGGCATACACCCTAAAGAATTGAGAACAGGTACTCAAAAAAATACTTGTTCCTGAATGTATATGTCAGGGCTCTTCACAACAGTCAGAAGGTGGGGAAAAACCTGAATGTCATCAACAGTTGAATGGATAGACAAATTGTGGTATACACGTATTACTCACCCATAAAAAGGAATAAAGTACTGATACCTGCTACAATTTAGATGAACCTTGAAAACATACTCAGTAAAAGAAGCAGCTAAACACAAAAGGTTACGTCTTCTCTGAAACATCTGGAATAGGCAAATCCATAGAGACAGAAAGCAAATAACCAGTTCTTAGTGGATAGAGGAAAGTGGGAATGGGGAGTGATGACTTAGGGATACAGGATGTTCCTGGAGTGATGGAAAAGAATTGAAACTAGAGAGAGGTGGTGGTTCCAAGACACTGTGAAGGCACTAAGTGCCACCCAGTTGTAGACTTTATTTATTGATTTATTTATTTATTTATTTTTCTTTTTAGGGCCGCACTGGTGGCATATGGAAGCTCCCAGGCCAGGGGTCGACTCGGAGCTGCAGCTGCCGGCCCACACAACAGCTACAGCAACTCAGGATCTGACCCTGGTCTGTGACCTACACCACAGCTCAGGGCAACGCTGGATCCCTGACCCCCCGGGTGAGGCCAGGGATCAAACCTGCATCTTCATGGATACTAGTTGGATTTGTTTCTGCTGTACCACAATGAGAATTCCTACAAATTGTATGCTTTAAAATGGCTTTTTATATCATATGAACTTCATTTAATAATAATAATAAATAATATTTTAAAGCTATGGAGAAAGAACAGGCAATGTGTCTGTGAACTACTGGCAGACCCCACAGTGCTAGTCCAGAAAGACATAGCGGGGTCCCAACTTTGTTAGTGGTGTAGACTCCAGTGCTGACCACCTGGGTTAGGCTCCTGACTCTGCCTCTTGCTAATTGAATAACCTTGGGCAATTTACTTAGACTCCAGTGCCTAGGTTTTCATATCTGATATCATTATTATAAGATAACGGAAGGTCAAATCAGTTAATACACATGGAGTGCTTAGAGCCGACCTGATCTAGGATAAGCACTCAGTATACCTTAGTCTTCCTTGTTCCCGTAGGTTTAGGAATTTCGCTCTGCAGTTGTCACCTTCTGCCACACCTAACTCCACAGTGCCCTGCCACATTTATGTTGAAGTCAGGGTATATTTATGACATAGGTTAAGTATGGCCATGACCAAACTTGGCCCTGAGGGTATTTAAACTCTATGGAAGGATAGCTTCCATAAAAGCAAGAGAATTTTATGACAGCCCCTAGTTCTGCGACCAGAGTTGGAGTGGAAAGGATATAGGGGGAAATAACATATGGATAGACAATAGTCACATGAAAAGATGCTCATCATCTCTAACACATCACTAATTATTAGAGAAATGTGAATCAAAACTACAGTGATTTGAACTACTTTACACCAGTCCGAATGGCCATCATTAACAAGTCTACAAATGACAAGTGCTGGAGAGGGTGTAGGGAAAAGGGAGCCCTCCTACACTGCTGGTGGGAATGTAAATTGGTATAAGCACTTATGGAAAACAGTTTGGAGGTTCCTCAGAAAACTAAACCTAGAATTACCATATGATCCAGCAATCCCACTCCAAGGCATGTATCCAAATAAAACTGTAATTCAAAAAGATACATGCACCCCTATGTTCATTGAAGCACTATTCAAAATAGCCAAGACATGGAAACAACCTAAATGTCCATTGGCAGATGAATAGATTAAGATGTGGTACACATATACAACGGAATGCTACTCAGCCATAAAAAAAGAACAAAATAATGTCATTCTCAGCAACAGGGATACAGCTAGAGATTCTCATATTAAGTGAACTAAGTCAGAAAGAGAAAGAAATATACCGCATGATATCACATATATAAAATCTAAAATACGGCACAAATAAACCTATATGCAAAACAGAAACAGACTCACAGACAGAGAACACATTTGTGGTTGCCACGGGGGAGGAGGAAAGAGAGGGATGGACAAGGAGTTTGGGGTTGGTAGAGGCAAACTATTACATGTAGAATGCATAAGCAATTAGGTCCTACTGTGCAGCACAGGGAATTATATCCAGTCTCTTGGGATGGAACATGATGGAAGATAGTATGAGAAAAAGAATATATATATATGTATATGATTGGATCACTCTGCTGTACAGCAGAAATTGGCATAACATTGTAAATCAACTATACTCTAATAAAAAAAATGAGAGACATACTAAGACCATTTTTAAAAAGGAAAAAAGAAAATATATAGGGAAAATAATAGCAGGAGGAGGAAAAGCAGAGCTCTAGCTCTGCCAGTCTCTCGGGAACATCGAAGTGTGAGCCTCCCACAGTGTTTGGCTACATAAAATTGAATGGGTTTCTCCCTTGTAGCCGCCATCACCCCCACAGCTCTGGCCACAGATGATGCAAGAAAAATTATAACTGAGTTCTCTCCAACTTTAGGAATTTGCATATGGTTTCTGTAAAGCTGTTTCATTAATATTTTTATTTCAATAGACTTCCTTTCTTACTCCAATAAATTTTATTTTATAGGACATTTTATATGACTACTCAAGGTCAGGGACAGCAAACCATGGCCTGTCAGCCAAATCTGGCCAACCACCTGGTTTTTCAAATAAAGTTTTATTGTAGCACAGCCATGCCCATCTGTTTGCATATTGTCTGTGGCTGCTATTGTGTTCCAACAGCACAGTTAAGTAACTGCAATAGAGACCTTATGGCCTGCAAAGGCAAAAATGTTTACCAACTGGATCTTTGCATAAAAAATTTGTCCACCTCTTCTCTAAGTGAAAACCAGCATCATTTAACTAGAAGGAAGAAGTAAAAATTAATATGTTGGAAACAAGTTATTATTAAATTCCAGGTGGAGTCTGTTATTTTCACTCGATACAGTAAACTTCCATTCCATTTGTTCACTCATTATTTATTTAGTATTTCCTAAAGGCACTCTTCAAGATCCTAGGGACGCAGAGGCAAGCAAGATAAAAAGATCTGCGCTTTCATGGGGTTTATTCTAGTGGGGATTGATAGGCACTGAAAAAAAAAACTTTTCCTTTGAGGACTCAAAGGAGGAAAGTCATCAGGAACCAATAAATAAATAAAATGTGTTCATTAGCTCATCTAATAAGAAATTATGAGTCACATTATTGTGCATAGCAGAGAAAAACACAGAATCTTAGATACTATGTGTGATTGGGGATTGTGTGGATTTTCTAGTGCTCCTGGCAACACACGAAATAGACAGCCACCTTCTAATATCTATAAGCCTGGCCATCCTGAAGTCTTCTGAGCCTCGGGCCCTTGGACTCTGCAGCTGCCCACACCCTGGCTGACTGACCACCCCGCCTCCCCACGGTGATGGGGAAGGCCACAGTGCGGTTACTCACTGAAAACCACTGGACCAAATCAAAAGTCTCCTTCAGCTCAGAAAAAAAAAAACAGGAATTCCCCCAAGGAACCCCTGGCAGGCCTGAAAGTGGGAGAGCAAGTGACTGTGGTCCAGATTCCCCTCCTCCTTCTTGGTGTCTCTAGGGGATGCGCCAGGAGCAGAAACCTCTCTTCACAGAAAACAATGTGAGAAGCCCACATTTAGGCCAATCAGCTTGCATTAAAGATCTGTTGTTTCAGGCAGCTGATGTTTGTGAAACTGCACCCCACTGCCCCCGGTCAAGCACAGGTCCAGGGAGGAGAGGTAACTAGCGAGAGGTCATGCAGCCAGCCCCTGCAGGGCCCAGAGAGAGCCCCAGTCTCAGGCCCCCTGTTTCCCCCCCCCTCTTCCTTATTGTCCACTGCAGCCTCCTGTCCTCCCCATGGCCATCCTTTTGGCTGCTGGGCTTCCTCTGGGCCCCATGCCTGGCCCACGCCCCTCCAGGTCTCCTTCCTTCTGAGAATTGAAGATGCTGTCTCCTATCACATTTGTCAGCATCATCTCACAGCATCTTCATCCAGGTTCTTCCTTGCACACATCCCAAGACTGACCTCCCTCAACAGAGGGAGATTTTCTAGGCCCCTCCACAGCCCGGGGGAGCCTCTGTGGTGTCTTCATGAGTAGACCTTGTGGGCAATCAAGAAATGGGGCCACGCAGACCCCAGGAACAGCTCATGTGTGTGTGTGTGTTCTGTGGAGATGCTGCTGAACACTGGGAACAGCAGTGTTGGGATGGGTGGTTTAGACAGGGTGAGGAAGCAGCTGACCATGTCCCTAGACCCCACTCTAGCTGGCCTAGAGGAGGGAATTCATGACTCTCTGTGCCCAGAGAGAGCTTCCTCAGCCTTTCTGGAGGATGGGACATGCTCTCCCACTCACCCCACCCCAGTGAGAACTCCAACTTCTTCCCCAGAGAGTTGCAGAAGCTGCTTTCTGATAATCCAATGACTAATTACTTCTCCACTATTCACCCATGGCCTGAACCTCAAATAAATCCTTTGGAAAATAGAAAATGGACTTAACACATATAAAATCAGGGGGTTAAATGCCCTTCAATGGGATCCAGCAAAAGGATGATCTGGCTAAGGGTGGATGACTGCCTGATAATGAATGAGCCAGGAATTTTAAACCCAGTCTCCTGCATCAGGACCCATGGGATGTGTGTTTTAAATCTAGATTCCTCAGACCAGAGCTCTTTATGTGGTCTCAGAAATCCATATTTTGTCCAGCTCCTCAGTAAGTTGTGTACAACATGGACCAGACAAAGCCTAGTCCCGTGTCTATCAGAGAACAGGTGAGCTTCTTGTAACCTCTGTTTTCTTCTCTGTAAAAGCCAATTGCCCAGCTTCTTTTACTTCTGGAGATTTTGCCATTTACAATGCCCTTTCATCTACATGGGACTACCACCATCAGAGAGGCAGACCATGCCAAGGGCCTGAGGTCCAGAGGGCAGGGGAGCAGCGGGAAGAGGGTATGGATGCTGGATGGTTGAAGAAGCTGCCTAAGAGAAGCTGCTTAACCCAGTCACAGCTAGAGGAAGAATGATGCCTAGGAAGACAAGAAGAACCCACCAAGAGATTACTGGACAGGAATAGCTAAGATGTCAGGAGCCATGAGAACTGAGGTTACCTCAGTAGGAGAGGGTGCTTTCCTAGGGAAAGGAGGGGTGGATGATGGGATAGATGATGAAAGGTGAGAGGCAGGAAAAGAAAGAAGCCCAGAGCTGAAGTGGTTGGAGTAGCTGGAGTGACTGGAGGGCCTCAGGCCTGGCAGGCTTCTCAGGAAGCTTAATGAACTACTATTCTCCCATGGAAAGGCGTGGCTGCCCTGGGAAGGGTGTGAAGAGGTCACAGTTCCTGAAGGAGACATCTGTCATTCTGCATCTGTTTCCAGCCAAGCTGAGCAGGAAAGCCATCACAGCTGGGATGGCTGTGAGCCCAGGGATCAGACATGGGAAGTGATGGTGGCATGAATCAGCTGGGAAGAGAGAGAGGAGAAGATGGCCAAGAAATGACCGACCCCCACCCCCACTAGTGATCTGCTTTATGGTTCCTTTATCTACTCTGTCCCAATATCCAGAAGCAACAAAGCTACTCCTATCCCTCACCTGACAGAATTCCTTCTTAAGACCCACTGCCAATCTGCCCACCCAGCTGAAGCAACTCCAAGGAGGGGGTGAGAATACCTTTGGCCTTTGAGAACTGGGCTAAGGAGCATGATGCAATATTGAAGGAATACAGAATGGGTAATGGGATGGCCTTAATGTACATATTTAACGTCACATGACAGAGAAACATTATACTTGTAGGACAAGACATCCTCAGAAGCCATCAGATCTTAACAGAATCCTCTTCAAAGATGTAACCTTTTGCAGGATAGAGATTTCTCAAAAAACTGAAAATTGAACTACCATATGACCCAGCAATTCCACTCCTGGGTATATATCTGAAAAACACAAAAACACTTATTCAGAAAGACATATGAGCCTCAATATTCCTAAAAGCATTATTTACCAAGATATGAAAGCACCCTAAGTGCTCATCAACAGATGAATGAATAAAGAAAATGTATGTATACAATGGAATACTACTTAGTCATAAAAAAGAAAGACATTTACCATTTGCAACAACATGGGTGGACTTGGAGGGCATTATGCTAAGTGAAATGTCAGACAGAGAAAAACAAATACTGTATAATATCACTTATACCTGGAATCTAAGAAATACAGCAAACAGGTGAATATAACAAAAAAAAAAAAGAAGCAGACTCACCAATATAGAAAACAAACTAATGGTTACCAGTGAGGAGGGTGAAGGTGGGAGGGGCAAAATAGGATTGACGATTAAGGGATACAGACTAATATGTACAAAATAAATAAGCTACAAGGATATATTGCACAGCATAGATAATGTAGCCACTATTTTATAATAACTGTAAAAGGGGAGTTCCTATTGTGGCTCAGTGGTTAACTAGGAATCCGACTAGGAACCATGAGGTTGCGGGTTCAATCCCTGGCCTTGCTCAGTGGGTTAAGGATCTGGCATTGCCATGAGCTGTGGTGTAGGTCGCAGACACGGCTCAGATCCCGAGTTACTGTGGCTCTTGGCGTAGGCTGGCGGCTACAGCTCCAATTAGACCCCTAGCCTGGGAACGTCCATGTGCCGCGGATGCAGCCCTAGAAAAGATTAAATAAATAAATAAATAAATAAATATTTTTTAAAAAATAAAAATAATAAATGGAGTATAACCTAAAAATTGTAAGTCACTCTATTGTACAGCTATAACTCATATAATATTGTACGGCAACTTTACTTTAATAAAAAAACAAAATAAAAGATATCTTTCAGTCTCCCAACTTCCACTGTGGCTATCCCCCCTCTCCTCTTTCTTGTCTTCTCTAAATATGAAGAATGCCTAATTACAGCCTTTGGTATAATATCACTCACCCCATCAGAAGGAGGACGGTCACGATTGACTGTACTCCTCTGTCTTTCTTCCCCTGCACCTGGACCTCTCAGAGCAACATTCTGGCTCTGGGATGGACCAGTGTTCCCAGAAAGGGGGGGAGGGAAAATACAAAGACCCCAAACCACGGTTTTGGATGTCTGTGCCAGATTTGACACACCAAAATCAAGGACAGGTGGGAGACTCAGCCTCTGATCTGCTTTGCCAAGGAACCTTGGATTCACCCTTGGGCAGACCCTGGGAGGAGTAGCCTGGCAGATGATGCAAGCACACATTCATCCCTCCAGCTCCCTGAGGCCTACTCACAAATGCCCTATGGGTGCCTGCTTTGTCTTGCTCACCACTCCCCTCCTATATCTCTAAGATTTGTACCTGTGCTCCAACAGCTTCCCACCTCAGGCACCGTATCCCTCTGCCCCCTGGGCTTTTTCCAGCTTCAGGAACATGATTTACCCACATGCGGAGCAGGTTGAAAGCACTCGGGAGTTCATGCTCCAAGAGCAACTCGTGAGATGGATAAACAGTTGGTAGATAAACATCCTGCCTTCCTCATGTGGTGGGTGCCTCCCCATCAGGATTGACCCCAGCTGCTCACACAAGCAACCTGCTCGTTAACGCCACCCTTTACTGACTTTCCTCCCTTCCCGGTCCCACTTTTCCTCTTCCTTACCATGCTTCCTGGAATCACCTCATAAATCAGCTCTTACACCCACATCATTGATTCAAGGTATGCTTTGGGGAAAACATAAACTAAGATAGTCTAGGGCCAAAAGAATGAACTATGGGAACTATTCACCTCCTCTGAAAGGAGCCTATTACCATATACCCCTATTGGCAGCGCCAGGTCAACCGCCAACCATCAAAGATAGAGAGTGCAAGAGCGGAGTGGGAACTGGGCCACCTTGTAGACATTACTCAGCTCCAGAACTCCCAAGTACACAGAGGGGTCTGTTCATTTCCTCTAGACCAATATTACCTGGCATAGAAAGGCAGAGCCATCTTGTACAAGGCAAGCAAAAAGTGTTCTGAGAAGCTGAGTCAAACTCAAGGCATGACTTCTGTTCATTAGTGCCTTCTCTTAGGGTGTCCAGCTCTGTCTGTCCCAGACCCTGCAAAAACTTAGGAGCAAGTTCCAGAAAACCCTGGCAACCTGGAAAACACAAAACAGTGAGCATGGGTTAAGGGAATTTTGTGTTGCTTAGAAAGAAAAGAAACATCTTGAACTGCTTTCCAAAGCACCCCAAATGTGAAACCAGCCTGTAGCCACAAACACCATCCTTCCCAACATACAGCACATGGCCCCTCTCCTGAGCACTTGGGATGCCTGCTCCCCACACCTCCCTTCCTCTTCTCACTCATCTTTCTCACCAGTTGACCTTTCCTCTCAGCCCACCCCAGCCACTTGGCCACTAAACCACAGGAGATGAGGCAGGATTGCAAGGGAAAAGCTGGGAGCAGGCTGGGTGGCCAGAGGGTGAGCAATCCCAGCAGGGAGGCCATGGAGGGGAGGTGAGTTCCCAACACTCAAGCCTAGAGCTGAAGGGGGCGGGCTGGGCTGAGGGCGAGGGTGACTCTCCTTGATTCTGAAACCCTTGTGTATTTTCAAGGAAATTTTATCCATATGTTTCTGATTCATTTACACTTAACTCATCAAGATGTTATTTGGTAAGAGCTATTTGAAGTCCAAGAAGCCTTATAACAGCCTATTTAATGAGCCCAAAGAGCTTTTTCACTTTCTTTTATTTTTTAAGAAGGGGGTGGGATCTTTTTTTCCCCCTTTTTTCTCTCCAAAAAAGCAAGCTGTCATATCCTGTAAAGTGATTCAGGCCTATGAAACACAAATCTTTGGAAAAATCATGAGACAGGAAAACAAAAGTCCAGGTATTGAGCTCTGATCTGCCCTGACCTGGGTGATCTTCTCTAGATGGCTCACCTTCTCAGAGCTTGTTCAATCATATAGTCTCCTTATATGGCAGAGAAAGATCCTTAAAACCGGAGGAAACTTACAGCAATGAATTTTCTTAAATTCCTATCTTCTATATTTCCCATCACTTCCCCCACCCTCTTGCCCTGATTTCAGTAAGGTAAATTCTGTTCTGAATGAAAATTTCCAAGATAAAGAGAAATTGGAAGGAATAAGTGTGGCAGAGGCCAAAAGCAATTATTTAATGCACATTATAGCTTTAGTCTCCAAAGTCAACTGAACATCAGACAGAATAAGAAGACATGGGATGAAAGAGGGAACCACCAGATAAAAATAGAGGCAGGAAAAACTAACCATGAGGAACATGAAGTACCAGGTTATCAACCAAGGAAACTAGAATCTCCCTTCCTGCACATCCTAACTGGAAGTCAGACTCACCTTCTCCTTATTGCATTGCTGACCTACGAAGCTGAAAATTAGCTGCCCTTTCTGGAGGCAGGAAAATAGGCAAGTTGACCTTCAGAGGACCCTTGCTCACCCAAAGACTCTTACAATTTGCCCATTAGCCCAGCTTAGCCCAGCCAGAGTTCACGAAGAACAGAGGGTCATTATGTCTTTCTGTTAAGACCACGGACTCCAAGGGATGCAAAGGTCAGATGCCTCAGGGCAGCCCACAGTTGCTAGTGCTTTGTCATTCAGGGTGAGCACAAAGCCCAAAGACTAACTGTGGCTCTCCCAGCTGGTGAACCTAGCCCCCAGCCTTTCTCCTTCATTCAGCATGGCAGCAACTGGGCTGCTTTGATTATTCTGGTTACTGAGCAAACAGTTGAGGTACCACGAAAGAGGGCAGCAGTTTAGATGCTGGATGACTTCATCTACTTAGAGTGGGGGTGGGGAAACAGAAGGCCTCTTTGTGCAAGTTAATGTCAGTGTCCATAGAATTCCAGATCCAGAGACTCTCATTGCTTACTGAATATCTAACTCTATTCACCCCCACCGCAAACATAAGATATAGTCCTGCATCATTTTTCCCCTCTCACACTGAAGTTCCAGTTTATGGATGGAACAACTCCTCTGTTGATCAATGCATCTTTATTGAATAATTAGGGAGAGAGAGAGAGAAATGAGAAGAGAGACAGTGAAGTAGAGAGAAGAGAAGGTTTTCAAAACAGAAACCTCAGTCTTTTTGCAAACTAATCTTAGAAGTGACAACCCACTGCTTTTATCCGTTAGAAGCAAGTTGATACATCCATGCTTAAGGCAAGGGAATTACACAACGGTGTGAATACCAGGACACAGGGACCCTTGTGAGTCACCCTGGATGCTGCCTGCTATATACCACTAGGTTAGAAGTCAGGGAATGTGCATCCTAGCTGTTTTAGCCTCTGCCATTTTCAGGTATGAGACTTCTGGGACCTCCCTTCTATCTGCAAAGTGAATGAGTTAAGACGGCTTTTCAATCCCTAAGAGCCACAACTTGGTGCCACTGAGGAGTGGTTGATAGACACCTCAGGTGACTAAGTGCCCTGGAAAGTCAACTATCCCCCACCTCCTAATGGAAAATCCTTTTCTCAGCCCATACACCTCAACCTCCTATTATGATAGCCCTCCTAGGGAGGACACCACTTCTTCCAATCACATTCTTGCCACCTTCTCACCTGGAGTCCAACCTCCATCCATTCCACTGAAGCCTTGTCCCTTCTCATCTATGTCTAGTCTCATTGGTACCAGGGGACAGCTTCTCCAGGCTTATCTAATAACCTTTACATAGTTTGAATGTGGAGACCATGGGCCCTTGGGTGTCTGGGTGAGATGACTTCCCACTAACCAGGCAGATCAGTGGTGTTTACTGCAGGCTTGAAGAGGACATGCTCAGCTGACCACTTCCACATGGTTCATTCTCCTACTGACTTGGCTTGCAGTCCTTTTTGACCATGGACCAATAGTCCAGAAAGATCCTGAAAGAGACAGAGAAAACTACAAGGAATTAAGAAAACAGAGGACGAGGAGGAGGTTATTTGACACTGAATTGACACTGTGCTTAGTACCTAACACATCATCATATTGACCCTTCCCAGCAGATCTTTGTGAAGATCATTACCCTTACTTTGTATCAGAGGGGACTCGGGCTCAGTATCCACATCTGGACTGTGTCAGTGTCAAGATCAAGCCCATGTCTGTTTTACATTATGCCTTCAACCACTCTTAAGGCTTGCTTCACAGTACTGTAGGTTAGTTTAGGGTGGAGCAAATAATTTCTTTAACCAATAAAAGACAGCATTGTCAGAATCCTGTAAGGGTAAATGGGCAAGGGCCACAAGAGGTGACTTCTTTTATTTCAACTTGTGGGCAGTTATCCTCCTGATGCCCTCTGTGAACCAAAGTTTCTGTTTTAGGAACTAGACATCATAAGGACTGTAGATGCATCAGGGAAACATAAGAGGTAAGACAGTTTAGACCCCACAGGTAGCTGGGACTCAGGACCTCATCCAGGGGAGTGGGTCCATTCTGACCCCTATTCTCCTCTCCCAAAGCCATGTGCTAGAAGAGAATGCCATCGGGCCACTCAAGGCTGGGACAGGTAGACACTCAGCCTCACTTTCTACTTCTCTCTTGTCTTCCTCATGATCCAGGGGCCTCCTAGGTCTGGGAGGAGAAGGCATCTCTTCTGGAGCCAAGTTCTTTCTGGACTGTATGCACCTGGCTAGAGACGACCAGCTGGGTGAGGGTAGAAGCAGAGTTCATAAATGACCTATGAAACACATAAGAATAGTAAGATTTTGATAGTTCCTCACAGCCTCTCTGAGTCTCTCTTCCTTGGCTTTGAAAGGGGAGTCTGAGAACTACCCACCAAGGCCAATTTTGCTTGGGGTCAGCTGCTTTCTCCCCCTTATAACCCAGGACCTGCCAAAGCTCATAAGAGTGACTCATTGATGATCACAGCTGCCCCAGAACTAACTGCATACTTCTCTTTCCTCCTGCCACACTGACCCAATGCCAAACCCTGCCTCCAAGGGCAGAGAATGGGTTTATTCCTCAACAGTTAAGCCATGAGTCCCTTCCAGTGGATCAAAGATCTTGAAGTACCAAGAGTCCAATATGTTCACTACAATTACAAAGCAGCCATCACTGTAGGCACTGTATTCCACTTGAGGCAAGGATTATGTCATTTAATTCTCACAATAACCCTATGAGGATAGCTGTTTTTTATTCCCCCCCACCCACCCGCCCCAGCCCTTCACAACTGAGAATACTGAGACTCCAGGAGACTAAGAAACTTGCTTAAAGTGACACAGCTAAAGTTATTGAACCAGGGTTTGGATGTGGATTAGGATTTGGACCCAGGTAGGCTGACCCCCTCAACTGCCCCTCCATGAGGCCCATGATGTTCCACAGTCTCAGTAAGTGCAGTGGCAAGTAGCTCATCCTGATTTGGAAGGATGAAGCTGTGACTTACTCAGCAGTTGTCTTTCAGAACAAGCTCCACCAGGCAGACCATGCTCTCCCAAGATCAGGTATCAAACTGGTCCAAGGATATAAGAGATGGGGACCCCTTCACCACCCCTCTTTCTGGGGTAGGACCATCAGAGAACAGCTTTCTGCTGGAAAGTCAGCAGCTCTCTCTCATAACCCATACCTTTTCTTTCAGGGAGTCCCCAACTTTTCTTGCCAGGCAGGATGACAAGAGGGACAAGAGGGTAATGCGTTCTCCACTTGGAAACAAGAGTCCCACCTCTCCACTTGTCTTAGGGCTCACCTCAAACCCATTGCTTAGAGTTTGTGACTTGAGAACCAGAAGGAAGGGGGAGGAGCAGGCATCTGCACACTTGGCTGTGAAGCTACCATCTCTCCAATAGGACATCTGGACTATACAGTCTCTAAGGTGCCATTAGATGTGCCCCTAATCATATCAATGCAGGAGCTCATGAGGAGGGCAAATCTGGAAAGGAGGATGCACACTGAAATTACTTACACATGCAGAGTTTTGAGCTGTCAGGAGCCTTAGGACTCACGCAAGTAGAGTTCTTTCATTTCACACATGAGGAAAATTAATTCTAGAGGATTGCTTTTGAAACCCTTTGCTGGTTAAGCTACTTCACACATGTGTACACTAGGTCTTCCACTACTGCAACCTGGAACTCATCACAACCTCCTGTGAAGCTTTGAGCTGGAAGTTCTAGTGGCAACTCTTTGATCCAGGAATATTTGTGTTTGAAGAAGAAGCAATCTAGAAAGATGAGAAGATTCTGAGACAAGAGATCATATGATTTATTTTCTAAACTGGTAGACATTTGAGAAGGAAAAGGAGGAGGGCAAACCAGGAGAAACTGGGACATCTGCCACCCTAACCATAAGAGATCTTTGGGTCTTTCTTGGGGAGAAGGATGAGCAACATGTAAGATAGAGCTGAGCTTCAGAAGGCCTGGGCTAGCTTATCCATTCCAGTGGTAGACATTTCCGGAACACCAGGACTGTGGCAAACAGGTAAGAAGCCGCACACACACAAACTAGATTTTGGTGGTTCATCTCCTACTACCAACTAATGTGCCTTTCACAGCCCACTGCCCCTCTCCAGGTCTTATTTTCATCTTCAGAAAATGAAAGAGTTGAACCACATCACCTCTGAGACCCCTCCCTTTGAGCTGCAGTGTCTAAGACTCGGTGGGACCTCTGGCTGAGAAAGGGAGTCCCAGCACAGCAGTATCCCCCCTTGCCAGCCCAGTGCACTAACCAGCAGAACACATGGCCTGGCCCCTCTCAGGCTCCCTAGGCCCTACCCTTACCCAGCCTGCTCCAGCCCTACACTACACGTGTTGTTGCTCCTCCTGTTGGTATATAGGAACATACTAGGATAACCCTAGGAAAAGAACTGCAACACACACACACACACACACACACACACATACACAAACACACAAGCTTCAGGATCCTAACAAATATTAAAAGCCACAACATTCAAACAAGTGCAAAGGATACGCCAAGAATCCTCTGGCACAGCCCTCTGTGAAACACCTGGTCATGTTTAACCCAAGCTGAAAACATGATTTCCACGTGAGACTCCTGGCAGGAGTGGTCAGAGACAGACTGGACACCCTCAGCAGGGGCCAGGCTAGACAGAGTCACCCCATCTCCTCCTAGGGGACAGGTTCCACCCCTGTTAGGCAGCAGGTGACAAAGAGGGAGCGTGCAAGCACTCCAGCTCTTGGCCATGGCCTTGCTTCAGATGCACTCTTAACCTAAGCCCTGCTACCACCTCCCTGGGAGTCAGCAGATGGGGAAACAGAAGGGAGATGGCTGGTTGGGCCCATTGGCTTTCCATGGAGGACCTCAGCCTAATAGAAGTTGTCATGTGTCAGCTTAGGGCATGAGCAGAGCCCGCCCGGGCAGCAGCTGCTCCAGCGGCCCTGGGCCAAAATGGTGCTCACGTGAGGAGGGGTGTGTGTGAGTTCATTACGAAGAGCAGGCCCAGCTTGGAGGCTGGACAGAGGATGGAGCCCAGGACCTGTAGCCTGAAAACAATCAAACAGCAGAGGAAGGTGAGAGGGACTCTAAGCATAAATTCAATGTCTTCTTTAACCAGTGTTTTTAGATCCTGGTGTTAATGATGCTGCCTCTCAGATATGGTGAGTGAGAGAACAGGAAGGGCCAGGACACACAGAACCCACTGTAAGCTTGGGTCAACTCTTCTAAAAATCCCAGGTCTGTGAGTCTTTTGGATTAAAGGGATGATGGTGCCCAACCCTCTCATTCTACAAATGAGTAATCTGACACCAGAGATGTTCCAGGGACTCTTCCAACATGGTTCAGCTGGTAGAGCCTGAGTCACCCAGCCCAAAATGTTGCTTTGCACAGTGTTCTTTTCTCCCCTTCTTCCCAGTAAGATGCATAAATGTCATAATAAAGTCAGCCATGAACTTATTCATTTAATCTCTGTTCAAAGTATCACATATTTTTAAAATCTTTATAAATCTCAAATAGTATGTTATTTCAAGTAATAATACTAAATATGGCAATGTGGTATAATCCAGAAACAATTCTACGTAAAATAGTTATAGAGGTGTAGAAATATGTTAAAAAATATTTGTCATAAGTATATCATATTTTACCAAATGTTGAATTTTCTTTATAACTGACCAAAACATCTAAAACCTCCAGTTCCCCCAAAGTCGTATTTGAATATATGGTACATGGATCTTTTTATGATCTATATTTCTCTCATGCATGAAGTCCTAAGTTCTAGTGATCATAAAATTGTAAATTTCTCTGTTGGAGAGAATCAGAAAAAAAGTTTTTAGTTTTTGTGAGAAATAAAGAAAGTTAAATTGTTACAGGAAGGTTGAGGATTTTGCATTGAAATCACAGAAGAGAGAACAGAGGCTGAGGGCAAAGTATTTTATTTTATTTTATTTTATTAAGAACAGTTAAGATCCATCCTCTTATATTTTATATTTATATTTAACTATAGATATAATGTTATACAGAAGATCTCTAGAAGGTAATCTTCTTTTTTAAAAGAAACTTTATGCCTACTGGGGGCAAAGTTCTAAATCTCTTAGGGCTTTCCTGAAGAGAGCATTAGGAGGAAGGGAGCTGATGGGCAGAGTGTGGACAAATCTAAGACTTTGAAACTCCATGTGTTGAGAAGGAGGCTTGAGAATGACCCACCTAGCTCTTCTGAGCAAGCTCAGTAAAATTTAACTGAAGCACTCAAACATTCCACCTTACTGGTCCTCCTGGGCCCACTGTGCTTTCAGAGATTGCATTAGCATCCTCAGTTGTAAGATCACATTGGCCATTTGTGTAGAGAGCAGATGCAGAAAACATGATGTAGCATGCTCATTATCGGTAGCAAAGCAAAATGATTGTCAAGCCTGTCATTAAAACAGCAGGGGAGCAAAGTCCTGAAAAGTTCTTACAAACAAGGGAGAGAAATGGGAATTAAATGGATATACTATACCATGAGGATGTGTAAAAATGTCTTTAGCATAGACAGAGCTCTACAAAAGGGTGCCACCTTTTATTTCAGTGAGTGTATTTATTCATTACTTAGTCCTTGGTGGATAGTCTTGTAACCCCAGAGCCCCACACTTTACTTGTTTTCATTCAAACCCTTAAATACCTTAATAGTAAATTAATAAATTTTCTTACTCTGTTTTTTGTTTGTTTGTTTTTTTCAGAAAACTTGCCTTCTTCTTAAAGGAAATAAGGACACATATCACACTCATTCAGACACACACATACACACATACACACAACTAAGAAAGATCAGGATTGTGACTGATCAAAAACCAATCTGGATAATTAAAAAATGGCAAAGACTTCAGGCTGATGGTTTCCATGACCTGAAGTGAGATGTGATCCAAGCAACATTGTGACTAGGTGGCTAGTTTACTGGGCTGGTAGTAGTTTTAACTACCTCTTTAGTTTGAAAGACATAAGAGTAATGCTAGTGTTAAACTCCTCGGAGGGCTTTAAAAAATGGGCTGGTTATCTCTGGAAGAAAAGGAAGGAAATGAATTCATAAATCTAGAAAGCCAGGCAGTGTGGTGGAGTGGAAAACACAGCACACTGGAGCTACAGATCTGAAAATGATTTTCCTTTCTGCCCATCCTTAGCTTTGGAACTTGGGGTAAGTTATTTACACTTTCTAAACTTCCATTCCTTCACTTACAAAGTTAAGAAAGTAATGCCTTCCTCACAGCACTGTGGTGAGGGTTAAATGAAATGTTTATGGAAAGCAGCTTCAATGCTATAAATTGCTTGGCAGTTATTATTCTAGTGGCTAAAATTCCAAACCTCTGTCAGTTTGGAATCTGAAAAGTGATAACTTTCTATTTGTATTAGAAAACAAATATGACTGAATGAGTTTCCACTGTAAGCAAAAGAGATCCACTCTGAGCATCAAAAGTCCTCTCCCTGTCCCCACCCCAGTAAGGCCTGCTGAAAACTAGAATACGAGTTGGTAGAAAGTTATCAAAACTCCTTCTGAGGAGAGCTTTCTTTGCATGAGATCATCACACTTCTAAGGGAGTAAAGAAGAGTTGTTCCTTCTCTTTGGAAAGAAGACAGGCAAAGGGGAAAATTTCGGGTTAAAAGCACTTTCTGTAACATCTAGTTTATAATAATAACTATGTTAATCATGGAGTAACAGCTTTTAGGGAGTTCCTGTCATGGCTCACTGGAAACAAATCTGACAAGTATCTATGAAGACGCGGGTTTGATCCTTGGCCTTGCTCAGTGGGTCAGGGATCTGGGGTTGCCATGAGCTGTGGTGTAAGTCACAGACATGGCTTGGATCCCACATTGCTGAATCTGTGGCATAGGCCAGCAGCTGTAGCTCTGAATCAATCCCTAGCCTGAGAACTTTCATATACCACACCTGCAGCCCTAAAAAGCAAAAAAAAAAAAAAAAAAAAAAAAAAAGGAGTAAGAGCTTTTAGCTATTGGGAACTTACCACATTGAGCATCTCAATAGCAAGTCTTTATGCATATATCTGTATCCCTCATAACCCCCTTCCTACCTGTGCAAGGCAGGAATTTTTTTCTGTTCTACCCATGAGAAAACTGAAGCTCTGTGACCCTACAGAATTCATCAGAAGTGACACAGCTAACAGCAGAGCTAGGAATTAGGCCCAAATGTATCTAACTACAAAGTTTGTTTTCCATTATGACAAACTACTCGCATTAGTTTTCTATCCCTGTGTATCCAATTAACACAAAATGAGAAGCTTAAAACAACACACATTTATTATCTCCTAGTTTCTGTGAGTGAAGAGTTTGGGCATAGCTTATCTGGATTCTCTGTTCAGGGTCTCACCAAGCTGCAAGTGAGGTATTGATGGAGCTCTGCTCTTACCCACAGGCTTGACTAGGGAATTCCATCAAAGCAGCAAAGAGAACCTCTCACTTTAGGTAGGGTCCAGTCCCTCCTTTAAGGGATTTTGCCTGATTAAGTCATTCCCATCTAGGATAATCTTCCTTTTGATTAACTCAAAATCAACATAATAGGACCTTAATGACACCTGCTCTATTCTATTGGCTAGAAGAAACTCAGAAGTCCACCCACACTCTTGGGGAGGATCATGAACACCAGGGTGCAGTAATCCTGGGACCATCTTAGAATTCTGCCTACCACCCTACCTCCCTTGAGTTGTGGCTGTAGGAGATGCAGTCACAAAAAATACAAGTTTAGAACAGAGAGAAAGTAGCTGGTTCTGCTCTGTCTTAACATTTTCCTATGGTATCACGGATAGCACCATGCAAGGAAGCAGAAAATATCCCTAGTGGATAGTCTAGTATATAGATCTAGAAGAACAGAGTTTCTTATCCCTAGCTGCATTTTAGAGTCATCTATGGAGATTTTGAAACCAAAAAAAATACTCTCCTAGAGATCCTAATTTAATAAGTCTGGGATGGAACCAGAACATCTGTTTTTCTCATTTTTGCCTTTACTTTTAGTTTCTCAGAATTCTCTAGCATGAAGTCAAATTGAGTATGCCTGGACAGAAGGAAGTGGCAAGATATATTCAAAGTTCTGAAAGGGAAAAACCTACAACTTAGGATAATCTACCCAGAAAGATTACTATAATTTAGAATGGAAGGAAAGATAAAGAATTTCTCAGATAAGCAAAAACTAAAAGAATGCAGCAATATGAAATCTATCCTAAATGGTCTAGATTTTGAAAGATCTTCTCTAAATAGAAAACAAGCAAGAATCTATAGGAAAGAGAAAATCAAAATTGGAAAATAAACCACTTAAATAAGCCAGTACATATATTTTAAAAAATAGAAAAGTATTTTTTGTGAAAGCAATGATAACTATAATGAACAGCAAAAGGATAAACAATAGAATGTAAAAAAAGAACATCAAAATTATAAAATGTGGAGGAAGAGAGTAAAAAATCTAGGTTTTTTTTTTTAGAAAGTGTTTGAACATATATAACTACCAGTCTAAAACAAGTAGATAAGTAACGGGTTAACATACTTGAAAAACAGGTAACCACGTATCAAAAACAAACAAATATTCAAAAAAAAAAAAAAGCACATAAAGAAGAGACCACAAGCTTAATATAAAAGAAAATCATTAAACTACAGAAGGAAAAACAAAAAGAAAATGAGAGGAACAAATAAATAAAAAATCAACTGGAAAACAAGGTTTTAAATAGCAATACATATTTATCAATAATTACCTTAAATGTCAATGGACTAAATGCTCCAATCAAGTGACAGATTGTATAACAAAATAAGAACCTAAAATATCTTACCTATAAGAGATCCAATTTGGGTAAGGGACACACATAGACTGAAAGTGAGGGGATGGAAAAACATATTTCATACAGATGAAAATGATAAGAAAGTGGGTAGCAATACTCATACTAGATAAAGTAGGCTTTAAAATAAAGAAATATAAAGACACTATACAATGATAAAAGTATCAACACAAGAAGAGGATATTACTCCTTAACCTTATATGCACTCAATATTGGAGCACCTAAATACATTAAAAAAAAATATTAACAGACATAAAGGGAGAAACCACTGGGAATACAATAATGGTAGGAGAATTTAACATCCCACTGACATCAATGGACAAATCTTCCAGACATAAAATCAATAAGGCAACAGAAATTCTAAATGACACAATAAAGCAGTTAGAATTAATTGATATTTTCAGGATATTACATCAAAAAAAAACCAAAATGCACATTTTTTTCATGTGCACAGGGAATATTCTCTAGGATAGACCACATAGTAGGACATGAAACAAACTTCAACAAATTTAACAGGATAGAAATTATTTCAAGCAAGAAAGAAAGATGGATTAGAGAAGAAATAAATGAAGACAAAATAAAATACTTTATTTTTCTTATCCTTAATTGATCCAGCAAATAGCCATTTGTGCAAAATAATATGAACAATATAATTAGAGCTAAAGGATAAGTGAAACGAAAGACAACAATGTTATAAGAGATTAGAGGAAAATTTGGAAATATTCTGTAATTATCAAGCACTTGTTCTACCCATGAAGTAGTATAGGGTCCTTAGAAAGTGGACTTTTAGCTATAAATGTATATCACAATTTCTGGGGAAACCACTGAAAAAATGTTTTAAAAAGTATAATTGAATCCTAAGAAAAGAGAGAAAATTGCATCATATAAAATGCTCGATTAAAAAATGCTATATAAAAAATAAATTTTTTAAATGTTCAGTTAAAACCAAAGAAGGCAGGGGAAAAGTAGAAGGCAGAAAATAAATAAAAATAAGAGCTAATGAATGAAAAATTGTTAGAGATAAGGTAGATATTAACTTTAGCAGTAATCACCTTAAGTGTGAATGGTCTAAATACCAATTAAAAGACAGAAGCTGGAATTCCCATGGTGGCATAGTGGCAACGAAACCCACTAGTATCCATGAGGACTCATGTTCAATCCCAGGCCCTGCTCAGTGGTTTGGGAATCCAGCATTGCTGTGAGCTATGGTGTAGTTCACAGAGGCAGCTCAGATCTGGCGTTGCTGTGGCTGTGGCATAGGCAGGCAGCTACAGCTCCGATTTGACACCTAGCCTGGGAACTTCGATATGCCTTGGGTGCGGCCCTAAAAAAAAAAAAAAAAAAAAAAAAAAAAAAAAAAAAAAAAATAGAAGCTGTCAGAGTGTATTTAAAAAACAAGACTGAACTGTACATTGTCTATAAGATTTACTGATGTTTAATTGGTAGAAAAGCATGCATATAATTCATATATATATAAATATTAAAGGTATGTACTCAAAAAAATTTTTACAAGTGGGAGCAAACAATCTAAAATGCTTGGATACCACAGAATCCTATAATTTCTTGGCAACTTCTATTGATAAATTAGTCTTCAAAAAGGCAAAAACTAAAATTATTATAATTTACTCCCTATCTTGTAGAGTTTATTCAGAGGTAATTAAGTGTGTGAAATGTCAATAAAGCTGGAGAGAGTGGTAGGCGAGGGTTACAGTAAATAGTTGGCTCCTATGACATCCATCTCTATACTGACTCAGATGTTTGGACTTGAGCAAATCATATCCCTTCTTGGCTTCCTCCTCATCTCTAAAATGAACCTGTTGGATTCTGTGATATCTAGGTTCTGTTTTACCTAGGTGATCAGCTTAGCCATAGAGTCCCTTCCCAAAACATCCTATGGCCTTTGTAATCACCTTTGTCTCCTCAGTCCTACTTTTGAGATTCCACTCACTCTCCTACCATTACTGACCTGTGTTCTTGGCCTCCTTATTCAATAGAAATTGATAAGAGGTCAAACAGAAAATTCAGGCAAGGCTTTATTTGGGGGCCCCTGCTGAAACAGGAGGAAGAAAAAGTAAGTAACAGATTTCCTTGCTTGCTAGCTTGTGGAAAGGAATGAGCTGATTCCTTATTTGGGGTGAGGGTAGGGACTGGTGTAGGAGAACTGGCCAGTGGGGTGGCTTAGGTGGTTTGCCCACTCCTTTGGTGTGCAGAGGGCATGTGTACTACCCTGCTTTTCTCCCAACACCCTACCTTTGCTCCCTGCTTTTCAGAAGTGGCAGGGGTTTTTTTTAGTTTTTCTTGCCCATAGTTTGTCCCAATTGCATTTGCACACAGGTTTTTTTTTCAGCCCCTTGTACTTTCTTTGTATTTTTGGAGATGTTTGTCTAGATGCAAGCACAGCAGCAAAGGGTCCCAGGTCCCAGGTCCCAGCCCATCTCACTACCAGGATCCCCTCTCTCTGGGTCTAGGTTTTTCGTTTCATTTTCTTCCTGGCACTAGTCCCCTTTACAAGTTCCATATAAGCCCTCCCACCTACAATGCACCAATTTTCAAAGACAAAGAAACTGCATTAACAAACCCTAATTGGGGGTTTTCACAAGAAAGGACATGTAAAACACAGATCCATAATTGGGCATGAGATGAGCCCCTGTATTGTTGACTTCCACTGGATTCCTTGGGACGGTCATAAGTGCAGTCTGGGAGACTGGTTCCTGAGGACAGTGACCTATCACCAGGTCTCTCTTAGGGGCACAGGACCTGCCTTGTTAACTTGGCTCTATTTTTGCTTTAAAAACAGACTCAGACCTTTTTATAGGTTCCTTTCCTTCCCAGCTGCCGCAGTTATCTTCCACATCCTTCTAGCTGCCTAAGAAAGTAGAGAAACTGTTTTTTTCTGATATTCTTTGTGGCCCCTTGACTTTGCCCTTGGTTCATTCCCAGTCTCAGGACCCCTTTTAGAGGAGAGGTCAGGATTATCTTGCTTAAGTGCTCTGTTTTCAAGTTTCTTCCTTACTGAGTGAAGTCCTACAGGTCAGGTTTAAGGAATGGTATGGAAAGGGATGTGGGCCCTCCACACCTAAGAGCTGGCCATTGCTCAGTCCTGCTGAGCCTCACAGCCATATACGCACAGAGAACACCCAGGCTTCAGGACACTTGAACTTTATTCTACTCACCTGTCTTCACCTCCGTCAAATCTAATCCTTCTATGAAAATGTCTGGTGAGGAGATCCTCACCAACTCCTTCAATCACCCACATCTGCCCTCCGTAGAGGAAATTCATTTGTTTATCTGCCAGGATTTACCCAAGTAACCCTTTTCTGAGAATAAACAGAATTTAAAGAGAACTATTTTATGGAGAAAAAAAGTGGGGGAAGGTTTCCTTTTATTTTCAAACTGATACTGAAAGAAGGCAATGGTCAACTCTTTATCCAAAATTTTATCCCATTTATTCAAATCTTTCTAGCATTTAGATTAGCATGAAAATCTGTCTTCTGAAAGGTTCAAGAACAATCTGCTTTGAGATCAAACACTTCCTGCTTTCAGAATACGATGCCATTGTGGCTTTAAAAAGGCCAGTCCCACTGTCCTCACACCAAATCACTCTCTTATGTGTGGAGACCTGGAGTGGCTGAGCTGATGCAGATAAGCCACTGGGGGTTTTGTAGCAGGTACCTCCAGGAGTCCTGCCAGGAGGAGAATAGCATTGCATTCACAGGCTCCCTCATGCTCACATTTGCAGTTTGAGGTGGTGGTTGCACCCTTAGAGCAGGGGTCTCAAGTGGGGGTGATTTTGCCCTCAAGGGATATATGGCAATGTCTGGTTGCATTTTTGGTCATCCCAAGTGGTGTGGAGGGCAGTGCTATTACATCTAGTGGGTTGAGACTAGGGATGCTGGTAAACATCCTGCAATGTACAGGGCAGCCCCCACACCAAAGAATTGTCAAGCTCAAGGTGTCAATTGTGGGGAGGTTGAGAAATCCTTCCTTTAGTGTCAACAATTTAGGAAAAGAGTCGTTTCTGATATGTATTTTCAGACCTATACTCTCCCACGCTCTAATTCTGAATACTCTTTGATTTATTCATTCATTTTATACACACACGCACATGCACACAGGCACTGAACACTTACTATAATATGTCAAACTCTGTGTAGGTGTCAAATAAAATGGCAAGCAGAAGTAGCCCGTTCTGAAAAAAAGATACAAACTTGCAGGGAAGCATCAACAATGAGAATACACTGCTCTGAGCCCTGCGTGAATTCACTAAGTTCTCACAACAGTCCTAGGAGGTAGATAACATTATTACTCTTGTTTTATCAGCAAGATAACTAATGCATACATAGGTTAAAAGACTTGTACAAGGTCATACAGATAACAGAGGGAAACAGGGTTTAAACTCAGGCCATTGACCTCCAAGGTCCATGTACTACAGTTCATATAAACACATACACACTGGAATTACAACATGTGATTTAAAAGGAGAGCGGAAGTTCCCATTGTGGCTCAGCGGTAATGAATCCAACTAGTATCCATGAGGATGAGGGTTCAATTCTTGGCCTCACTCATTGGGTTTAGTATCCAGCATTGCCATGAACTGTGGTGTAGGTCACAGACATGGCTCGGATCCCATGGTGCCCTGGTTGTGGTATAGGCTGGCAGCTGCAGTTCCAATTAGACCCCTAGCCTGGGAACTTCTATATGCCACATTTGTGCCCATAAAATAAAGATAAAATTAAATTAAATTAAATTAAATTAAAAGAAGAGGGAGGCAAAAGCTATGAGCATCTATAATAAAAGGGGTCTATCACCTAGACAGGAGAGCTTGAGGAAATGGCACTTGGGCTAAAATCTTAAGAGTTAACTAGACAACAAAGGGAAAGAAGAACATTCCAGGCAAAGAGACAGCATGTGTATTAGTTTCCTATGGCTGCTATAACAAATCACCACAATCATGGCTTAAACAATACACATCTACTAGTATACATTTCTGTAAGTTAGAAGAGTGACATCGTCTCATTGAGCTCAAATCAGAGTGTTGATGGGGCTGCATTCCTTTCTGAAGGCTCCTTGACTCTTCTAGCTTCTAGAAGTTGCCCATATTCTATGGCCTGTGTCTCCCTTCAGCCTTCAAAGTCTGCAAGGATGGGTTGAGTCCTCTCCCAGAAAATCACTCCAACCTTCTTCTGTCTCCCTCTTCCACCTTTAAGGATCCCTATGATTATATTGGGTCCATGCAGATAAGCCAGAACGAACTTCCTACATTAAGGTCAGCTCATAAACCACTTTAACTCTATCTATGACCTTACTTCTCCTTTGCCATGGAGTGTAGCATATTCACAGTTTCTGGGGATGAACATATGGGCATCTTTAGGGTGTCATTATTCTGTCTAATAAAGACAGCATGTGCAAAAGTCTGGTAGAAGAAAGGAAAACCATGAGCTGAAGAAAGTCCATGTGGTTGAAACAGAGACAATGGAGATGCAGACAGGGGAGGAGATCCTAGTGTGCCTTGGAAGCTGTCAACATTTGTCACCTTCCTGAAAGCAAGGGAAACCGACTGAAACATGTTACCCAGCTCACTGGTGAGTTTGGATGGGCATTTGGAAAAGTTGTTCCTCTGGCTTCTGTTTGATGGGGAGAGAATAAGAGAAGGGGCCAGAGTGAGGGCAGGTAGGCCAGTGAGAGGAAGTCCTGTTGCAGGAGGTCAGGTGGGACATGATGGAAATCCAGACTGGGACTTAAAACAGAAAGAAGAAGGAGAGTGAGGATTCACGAGACATTTTGGAGATGAAATTGACCAGACTTGGGGTTGGGTGAGTGGGAAATGGATGATAAGGGAGACAGAAAATCAAAGAGGCTCCAAGGCTTTTGACTTGGGCTAATGGCAGTGCTGCCCACAGAGAAGGGGAGCATGGAGGAGGATTAGGTGTGCAGGTGAAATTCAGTATTGGATGTGCTGAATTCAAAATGTCCCAGGGGAGGAATTCCTGCTGTGGCTCAATGGAAATGAACCTGACTATGAGGATGTGTGTTTGATCCCTGGCCTTACCCAGTAGGTTAAGGATCCAGAGTTGCCACAGGATGTGGTATAGGTTGCAGATGAGGCTCAGATCCTGCATTTCTGTGGCTATGGCTTAGGCTAGCAGCTGTAGCTCCAACTAGACCCCTAGCCCAGGAATTTCCATATGTCACAGGTGTGGCCCTAAAAAGCAAAAAAAAAAAAAAAAAAAAAAAAAAAAAGTCCCAGGGGAAAGATCAGCTACGCAGGTGGATTTGTGGGTCTAGAGCCCAGAGGAAAAGTCTTATTTATAGTTGTTAAAGATGATGGCTGGAAACCTCCAATACAATGCCCTGCTGGCCTCTCAAGACCAATATATCTCAGTCCAAGCCTGTTATCTTCCCCAACCAACACCAACACCTGGGTCCTTTCCCTGTTCAGCACCACCATGCAGGGTCAGTGGCCTTATCTCATTCATCTTGCCAGGCTTTGCAAGGCTTAGCAACATGCCTGGCCCTGGCTAGAGGTTAATAAATGTGGTAGAATAAATAACTGAACGAACTAATCAATTACCTCTATGTCTGTCTGTCTATCCATTTATCTCTGTCTTTCCCTCTCTCTTCCCCTCTCTCCCCTGCTCCCCCTACCACATTCCTCTGCCCTGTTACTTTTTGAATAAAGAGTCAGCTCTGTTTAGCTTAGAAAGATCTGAGGTCAAATTCTGTTGTGACCCTAGCACCTGTAGACACAGGACCTTTGACCTTAAAGCTGCAAAGGACTCTGTTTCCTCTGGCAGCTCAGCCAGGCACTCAGAGAGAGACTTAACAGAACTGACAACCATTGCTGGATTTTATTATGTGTTTGGGTGTCTAAAATCATAGTCACTTCCTGTAAGAGATACGCTTCATAAAGCACTGCCAGAAGTCGCCTTGTTTAAATATGAAGTTGTAGCTTTTTCAATCAGATAAATATATTCCTTCGTATATGTATTGTATGAATTCATGTTCTTTGTTCTTTAAAGTCTCCAGGAACTAAGCACCCATCCACCACACTTAGTGGGTGTTCAGAGCAACTGGAGGAGAGAGAGGAATAGTGGCTCACAAAGGAACATCCCACTGTGTCAGAGCCTCTCCGAGCTTAAACTTTAATTAATCAACCAGTCAGAAAAGCAGCCATTAAGCCCTGCTGTATTCATCATTATAAAAAAATGAAAAATAATTACACAGACAAGGTTTTCTAAAATCTCTCAGCCTGAGACAATTCTGCCTTCTATTTTTGTATAATTCATGTTTAGATTGTTGAGCAAGAAACTGGACAAAAGCATAGCAGAATGTTAAAAGGAGTTCTGGAATCCTCTTGGTCAAATATTAATTAACTGTATAGAAGCAAAAACCATGACCAAAGAAGTTTCCTTTTCCTCATTAATTAACTTTATTCATTGACAGAACATTATAAATCAGCTATAATTTAAAAAAATAATTTAAAAAACTTTATTTAATACCTATTATTTGCCAGACAAGGGACATACAGCAGGGAATGGGAAGAGGAAATGTGATACATATACTTGCTGGGACTTATATTGTAGAAGGGGAAGATATTCGATGCGTAAATAAGGCAATAAATAAACAAGAAAACACTACATCTTGATTGCCAAAGGACTATGTGAAATGATGGAGGGGGTACATTAGATTAGACTTGTAGGAAAGGTCTGTCAGTAGGTGACATTTAAGCTGAAACTTGAGTGACAAACAAAACAAAACAAAATATGAGTACAAACATCTGGGGGATGCATTCCAGGTATTTCTTGACTAAAAGCTCCATGAGGTTGGGACTGAGCCCTATTTAACATGATTGTCCCCAGAGTAATTACCAATAACTATAGGCACTCATAAGTGGGGACCACATCTGCTTGGTCCCAAACCAGGTGTTTGTGGTCTTCAGAATGTGGACAGTTACCTCCAGGAACTTTCCAGCATCTTCTCACTTTGCAAGTTTCCCTGACCAGCCACTGTACTCACAACAAAGCCATGGGCTTAAAGGCCTCAAACCAGTAGATCTAGCTGGCTCTTTCCTAAGGGTGGATCTCCTCACTTTAACTCTCTGATGTTTTTCATTTCTCGCTTACCTTTTATTGGGCTCAAGGCTTTGCCTAGTCTCCATGTGGAATTTGCATTGGCATCTTAGGCAAAATAGCAAGAAAACCCCTCCCTCCACTCCTAAACCACAGCAGATGAAATGCTTGTGCTAGGAAACTCAACCCAGATGGAGCCTAACCCCCTCCCCAAAAGATGCCACATAAACCGTGTTGAAGATCAGATTCCCTAGGTCTTCTCTTCTAAGATTTCACATCCTCTGCCACGGAAAGTTCTTTCTCATGGTCCCTCACAGCTATAACCGCACCCATTTCTGCAGAGTTGGTTCTTGCTGCTGAAAGCCAATGGCTAACTAATCTATAGACTCGATATAGTAAAGGAAAGGATTGGTGAACTTGAAGATAGGTCAATGAAAATTAAATGAATTTAAACATAAGGCAAAAAGGAGTTAAAAACAGGGAAATGAAAACAAAAATAGAACAGAGCATCCAAGAGCTATGGGACAATAAAAGCTAATGGTTGGAAATGTAGTGGTTACATAAACCTGACAGATCCTAGGGTTTTTAGTTCCACCCATCTCTGTTTATCCCCTTGTCTATTACACAGAATTAACTTAAAATCCACCCAGAAACTCAACCTCTTTCAAGACATATTTTTGGCTGGCAAATTATAATATTCTAATATAGAACTTGTCTTCACAGTAATTAAAATGATGTTCTCATGGTTTAGGGACCATTAAAATAGGCTTTCCAGATAAAATACAGAACTCCTCATTCAATGTGGTTTTTTTTTTTCATTCTATTTCCCCAATACAATTTTTTTTCTACTGTACAGCATGGTGACCCAGTTACACATACATGTACACATTCTGTTTTCTCACATTATCATGCTCCAACATAAGTGACTAGACATAGTTCCCAGTGCTACACAGCAGGATCTCATTGCTAATCCGTTCCAGAGGCAATAGTTTGCATCTATTAGATGTTTAGTATAAGGAGAGTCTTGTGCAATATTTAGGACATACTTAGACTGAAAACTAATTCACTGTTTATCTAAAATCCAAATTGAACTGGGCATCATATTTTCATTTGCTAAATCTGGCACCTCTATATTAAAAGCCACCCTGTAACCCACTCCTCAACAGTGTCTCCTTTCTGACCATCCACATTGCCCGTATCTAATAAAGCCTTGTCGTAGATTGGTTTATCAGGTCTAGCAGGTATTAGCCTAAAGTAATGAGTACTTGATGAAGCATGGGACACACGACAGAGGAGTTGTGAGGAGAAAACCTGCTACAGAGGAAGGAGACCAGATTAAGAATCAGAATACCCTCTTCTGGAACCAGCTCTGCCTCTTACTAGCTGGCCTTGTCACTGAACCCCTGTGCCTTAGCTTCTTAGTGTATAAAATGGAGATGCCATTCCCGACCCAGGTCCTTCCTGTGTTCTCAGATGAACCTCAGCACAGCTTTCTGTGGGCCCTTATTTGAAAACTATATAGGATGACGGAAGAAAGGGCCTCCAGTGGCCTTTGCAGAGTTCTTGCCCCTCAGCGGCCTTAGCAGTCCCTGCTGCCATCAGTCTTGCCCACTTTCCCTCCTCACAAGCCAGCACTTCAAATCTTTATCGGTCAATAGCATTTATTTTTGGACTTTGCCAGCGCAGGCACGCCAGGCGCAGTCAGGTCCCCTTACATAAGTGTGGCAGAGCTGGCCCAGTCAGTCTTCAGAGAGGTAACTGCCAAGGGGAGCTGACAGTGATACGAGACCCTGTCCTCTGAGTCTGCCCTGATGCCAGCCGGGTGAGGTAAGCTCCTGTTGGGGGCACACTTCACCTGCTGGCTTCTGGCCTCTCCCTGGCGACCATCAGCTCCCAGCAGGCTGGCTAGGGTGTGAGAAACAAGACAGTTGTGTTTTATGTGGCTCCTGGCTAGTAAGTAGTGGCCTGTATTCCATACATCAACATGAGGACAGGCAGTGAGCTGGCTCCAGTCTGGAACGTGTATTCCCAAGTCGGTCGTCCAGTGCTGCTCTAGCCATCTCTTTGGACTCTGTGACCCTCGACCCTGGGCCCTGCCTTCTGGATCCAACATTCAGTTGCCCCTTCTTAGATGCCCATGAACCTAAATGACCCACTTCTCCCCTGCTATCACTCCCCCACCAACACAAGTGGCAGTTTCCAGATTGAGGAGAAATAGGCTTCATTTTCCTCTGAATCTAAGAAATAAAACTTGCATGAGCAGAGGCAAGCCACCCTAGGTGCAAGCTCTCTGTAGTCCATAGGAAGGAATGTGCTGCAGTGATAGTTAAAGAGATTTGAAAGATAGACCACAGAAAAATCTTGTAGCCCTCTGGCTGTGGCCACATGCCTCTGAGGGAGGTTGTGGAAGCCTGTGTCCTCATGACCCAGAAGAAAAGGAAATGTGACTGCCCAGTAGGAAGCTCCTGAGGAGAGGACATTTGTGATTCTTTGAATCACCGTGAAAATAAGCCAGTGCTTGTCTGAGTGTCTGCTAGGAACACACGGCATCCACGTTGCTAAACACAGCAGGTGTTCTCACCCAACTCTGGTGACTGGAAAAACAGCGGGCTTCAAACTCCTCTGACCACTCAACAGGCAAGCCAGGCCCAGGCCTGGTGCCCATCCCCCATGACCCAGTGACTCATGCTGCACTGCTGCCCTTCTGTGGCTCCCATGCTGACTCGGAGCTCTGCAGGCTTGAGAACCCAGGCAGTCACTAGCCAGCAGCACACTCTCACACGCAGGGCCCATCTGAATTCCATCTTGAAAGACCAGTCGAGGGAGGAGAGGAGGAGAGGGGCCCCCGAGGGAAGGGGTGGACAGAAAGACCCCACACTGGGGAGCGGCCTCCCTGGCTTCCCTCAGAGCTCCAGCACCAAGGTCTGGCCTGGGGCCCACCATCCTGGCTCCCTCAGACATGGCTGCTCTCCGTCCCTCCAGACCAGATCTTGTTTCACTAGACTTGGAACTCCCCAAGCCCTTTCCTGCTGTGAACTGATTTATTTGGATGCATCTGTCAGAGCGTGACGGAAGGGTGTCTGGACGTCCAGGAGCACAGCTGTGGCAGATGTGCCTCCAAGCAGGGCCCCTTCCCCTCCGTCCCCTGCTCCCCTAGCCTGGGAAAGGCTGGGGGAGGTTGAGGACATCTGTACAGCCCATGAGAACCAGGAAAGGCAGCAGGGTATCCTGGGGTCTAGGACAGGATGGAAGAGGCTAGTATTCCAGGGTGGCAAGTGCCAGGACATGGGGTTCTACCTTATTTTGCCATCAGTGAGGTCCGTGGTTGTGAGTGGGTCCATGGGCCTTTCAGTGTCCATTCCCTAAGTTCCTTTAGAGTTTTTCAGCCCCACAGGACCAAGCAAGCAGCTCTTTTCCTTGTTTACACCACATCTGGTCCTCCTCTAATAAAACCCCAATCAATGCTCTCTAGAAAAAAAAAAAAGCATAAAATAAATTTTGCCAATACAAAGCACAAAATTTACAAATACTAATAAAACGCAAAATATTATTTTTTTGTCTTTTTAGGGCCAAACCCCCAGGCTAGGGGTCTAATTGGAGCTACAACTGCCAGACTACACAACAGCTCACAGCAACTCCAGATCCTTAACCCACTGCGAGAGGCCAGGGATGGAACCTGCATCCTCATGGATACTAGTCTGGTTTGTTATTGCTAAGCAGCAACTGAGAACTCCCCACAATATTCTTTTTTGTAAATCCATCTAGCCAATTGATTCTACAAGAAAGTGTTCAGAGTTCAGCTACCTAACCCTTGTATCTGTGGCGAGCCTATGGCTACACACAACCATGAATTATCAGAAGGTTCTGTTTAACAATCAGCTTGGAAAACCCCTGAAAATTTAATGAGTGGCTGTTGGAACCTAGTAGGAGCTGACCCCGCTCTGGACATCAGGCCTCTGAGCCCAGGGCCTGTGGTCGGCTGTATCTCAAGTACCCACCCCAGCCTGGCTCACAATCATCACAGTTCAGCCTGCAGGCTGCTCCCTGAATTGAACCTGCTCTCCTTAATTTACCCAAAGAAGAAAGCCAAGTAAGTGGGGTCTGATAAAGTAGAACAGGTGTCCTAAGGGAGTGTGGCCAAGGATGAATGGTAGCAGGTGGTGAGTAGCCAGAAGGACTCTAGTCGGGGTAAGCCAGAGACCAGAGAGAAGTGATCAGCATGGAATGAGGAGGGCAGAGGACAGGGAGGGTGTTGCTGGCGGGAGGCACGGCACAGCTAAAGGCATGGTACACATATCTGCCTTCCCTAGCACCCAGACCACTTAGGATGCTCCCATTCGACAAATATCGTCTGCTAGGCTCTAAGCACTGTCCTCAGCTGAACAAATATCCTGCTCTTGGGAGATTGAATTCCATTAAGGGAGAGACCCAATACATAGCAAAGAGCCCCAGTGCTGGAAGATGCTTTGAGTAAACACACTTGATTTCAGTATAGGGACGAACATGACACAGAACCTAACCCCTAGGACTATTGATCAGGTGCTGCTGCAAGAAACCTTAGACATGGTTAATGCAGGGAAGAACGGGATTCCTTTCTGCAGGAATTCTCAGGACCCTGGCTGTGCTCTTGGGCACTGAGCCTACCAGGAGGACATCACAGACTTCAGTCTTTGCCAAACTGGCATTATGGATGGAAGGGGAACAAAAAGGTACGTCCTCGGATGAAGAGCCATGGGTCTGATGCTCTGGGAAGCAGCTGTGGAACACTACCCTTCAAAGCCTGGGTTGTGGAGATCCAAGCAGGCAAAGTCAGAGGAGCCTGGTCAGGCACCTGCTTCTCTACACTGTCCAAACTTACTCCCCACCCCCCACCCCCCACCCCGGCTCCCCTGCTCTGGGAAGACACTCCCACCTCTGTCTTTGTCCTAGCAGGGCCAGCAGACCCCTGGACCATGGAGAAGCAGGCCTGGGTGGGCAAACAAATGGGCCCCTCAAGCCCTCGTTATTGGCTGAACTCCTGAGGAGCAGTTGGAGCTCACACTGAGTTTGCCTAATGACGTGCAAAATTAATTAGGCTTCACCAGGGGTTCCTAAACTGGGTTCCATGGAACCCCCAGGGTCCTCCAAGGTGGCTTAGAAGTCACTGAGAGAGGCACTGGAGAAGCTGAAGGGATGGGGTTTCAGGTCCCTCCTTGTCTCAACCACAGACCACTCTGGGCCATATTGAGATTCTGTACAAAAAAGACTCAGTGGATATGCAGAAACACACATTTACCACACACCCAGGGCTCTGGGGAATGCCTCTGACCAGACAGCCACCTCCTAAACTCATCTCCCACCATCCATCCTCTGCCTTTGCTGTGACTTTGACAGTTGAGCAGGTATCCTCCTCACACACTGGGTCCATCCACCTTTCAGGTCTGGAGCAGGGAGGCAGATGGAGGGGACGCTCAGACCCAGGAAGAAGAAACTGCACTCAGCAGCAGAGCTAGGACCTCAGACAAGCACTCTGTCAGCCTCCACAGGAACTCAAGGGCCCTGCCCTCCCCTGCTCCCAGCCACAACTCCCGCCCCCACCCAAGCTGCTGATCAGGATCTCACAGGAACCCCTCTTTGCTTTTGCTTTCTTCTTTTTTTTTTTTTGGCCCTGCTTCCTGGTTTCCCTCACAGCAGATTTTGCCCACTTTTGAGCCAGCCCCAAATGAAAATCAATTTTCCTGGGATTAAAAATCCCTTTAGTTAAGCCATCATGCCACACAGGCTGAGCCTGGGAGGAACATCTGGGAGGCACATCTGGTCTATTGGCCGACCTCCCCGCAGATGAGGCTTTATGGGCATCAACTCCAGTTCCTGCCACAGTACCAGGAATGGGGCTCAGAGTCCCTGCTCCAGCCAAGGACTTATTCATCCAGGGGAAAGCCAATGAATGTCTCCAAGCCTGATTCCACCTCTACATAATGTGGGGACACCCTGCCCTATCAATTTACTTAACCTGGTATCATAATAATAAGCCCAGAAATGGCTTCAAATATGGTCCATATCCTTAATTAGCGGTCACTCAAAGTGTCAGTTATCCCACAATACTGTTGAGAGATACGCAGACACGTTGTTTTGTTGTGTGGCAGGCTGAGACAGTTTCACTGCAAATTGTCTTTCTCTCCCCCAGCCGCCACCCACCAGACAAACTGCCCTTGACATTGAGGATTTTGCCACTGTAATTTTTACAGAAGCCCTAGTCACCCCCTTATCTTTCCTTGGAATAAAGTTGCTGGTGGCTGATTAGGAAGGAGGGAGGGTCTAAGCCTCAAAGACTGGAGGAGAAATGGGGGGGGGCACAGGGTGGAGGGAGGAGGGCAGCCACGTGAGCCGCTCCATTTCTGGCGGTGGCACCACAAGCAGACCTCCCTGGAGCCAGCCAGTCGAGTCAGACTGATTAGGTCAATTCACTCTTTATCTGGGACCAGATAAGGCTGCAGGCCCAGAGGGGTGACTATGGGATGTGCCCAGTGGGAAGGAGACCTGGGAACACTGTAGCTGCTGGGAAGGGTGAAGGAGAACAGAGAGAGTTCTCTTAAGAGCTCATTTTTGGTTCCAATGTGGGGCTCAAGGGGTTTCCAGTCAGGCTGGGGATGCTGGGCCTCAATCTTTGCCCCAGCTGAAGGCCATAGGCCAGTGGCTCTCCATTTCTGGGGAATATCAGCCACTTGGAGCCCCCCAACAACTCCCCCACAGAGTTCCTGATTGAGCCGGCCAGAGAGGGACTGAAAATGTGCCTACCAAGCTTCCAAGTGATATTGATGCTACTGGTCTGAGGACAACACTGAGAGAACCACTGCTATGGATCCAGCCCCAGCTTGGCCACAGTCCGTGGGCATCCCTCAGATTCATCTCCCTCACCATTCCTAGGAAACAAGGATCCACCCAAGCAAGCCCCTAATGAGGGGGCTAGATGACCATCTCTCACCCCACTGTCAAACGTGGCCTAGACACAAAAGTGTTATCAATGAGCTGCAGCATCTCCCTGGGCCTCACTTTCCCCAACTGTGGAGTGAGGAGGTCGGACTATGCAGTGTTTAAGCAAGCCCCTTCCTGCACTAGAGCTCTCTGAGTCCCTAAAAGGGAGAAGAATGTCCAGCTTCATCTGCATGTTTCCTGGGGCAACTCGGTTCTCTCCATTGACCTGGAATTATATTCAATGATGAGGACTTCATCTTCAACAGCCAGCTTCCACGCCACGAGCACTCATATTCAAACCCCTAGGTACACGTCTGAAGATGTCATCAATTGTCAGCTCTTCCCTCACTTTCCACCTCTCTTTGCCGTTCTCTTTGCCATCCTCCCTGAACTTCAGATCTGAGCAGAAGGTTGGTTCTGCTGATGAAGATGCTTGATTCATTTTTTTAAAATCTCAACTCACCACCTTTCACCCAAGGCCTCTCTTCCTTTTGGTGCCCTATCAGAATAGAATATTGTCCACCATCATCTGCCCCATAGGGTTGATGGATGCTGCCCTGGCCACTAAAGTAGCCACCTAGGCTATACAAAAAGCTATCTGCCACCCCAGTAATATTGCAATCTGAAGCCCAGAGGGGAAAACTGACAACCCAACTGCCCTCTGGTTTGCCAGTGAGATCTCCTGCTCTCATACCAAGGCCTTGCACAAACCCACGATTTCCCTGAGGAGCAATGGCCTTGCCATCAGACACCCCACACCCCATCCCTGTTCATGCTTTTAGATGACAGTCTCACCAGGAAAAGGACTCCTGGCTCCTCTCCATCAACCCATATTCTCCTCTCTCTCTATAATGCTGCTCCCTGTGTTCCTCTTCCACAAAATCTGGAAGGGAACTTGGAGAATGTGGGTGATGGTCTGAGCTTCAGCTCCCACAGGGGAGAGATGGGCAGAGTCACCCTGGACCCCTGCCTGGACTGGAATCTGCGGCTCTGCAGGTCTCCACACAAAGGTGCTTGGTGGTAATCCCTCCTGTTCAGCAGTAATCCTGCAGACACATGTGCTTCCTCTCATTGGACTGTCACTAATAAATCGTGAAGCTGGCCCCAGCCATACTCTCCCAGTGCTGCGGGTGGGACAAGCTGGGATGCCTAGAGGAAGAGAGACTTGCTCAGAGCTGCACAGCTAGCTGATCCTTATTTTTATTTTGGTACATTTACATATTGTAGTAGGATTGCCTCTGAAGCAATATTTATCACATTATTATTATAGTACAGTATTATTAACTATATTTTTATACTACGCATTAGATCTTCACCACTTATTATTCCTACTACAGATTTGTACTCTTAAAATACCATTGGTCTTACTCCCCTACTCCCCATGCCCTGGTAACCTACCACTTTACTCTTTCTCACAGGCTTGACTGTTCTAGATTCTACACATAAGTGATAGCATCCAATACTTGTCTTTCTCTGTCTGACTTCTCTTGTGTACAGCTGATTCTCAGTGGAGTTCGGAGCAGTGCTCAGGCCTCCTGGACTTGGACTTCCCTTTTCCATCAGAGCAGGCTGGCCCTTACAACCTGACTCCCATCCAACAGCACCTCCTCAAGTGGGGACCCTCCCGTGGTCCACATGGGGGATAACGAATGAGTTCTTTGAGACCTCTGGCTGCAGAAGAAGAAACACTTTGTGGTTTTCAACTCATGCACATGGGGCCTGAGACAGTAGTCACTGACCGTAACTCTATCCCAGGCACTTGAGCTCATCCCCACATGAGCTCAAGAGCACGAATCCCAGCTTATCACTCCCCCTCCTCCCCTTTGGTAAATATACATTTGTTTTCTATGCCTGTGAGTCTGTTTCTATTTTGTAAATAAGTTCATGTGTACTATTTTTTGGATCCCACATATAAATGATATCATATAATTTGTCTTTATCAGACCCACTTCACATAGTATGATAATCTCTAGGTCCATCCATGTTGCAGCAAATGGCATTATTCAATTCTTTTTTATGCAGGAGTAGTATCCCCCACTCTGTGTGTGTGTGTGTGTGTGTGTGTGTGTGTGTGTGTGTGTGTGTGCACCACATTTTCTGCATTTATTCATCTGTTCATGGGCACTTAGGTTGATTCCATGTCTTAACTTTGCTGTACACCTGAAACACAGTATTGTAAATCAACTGTACTTCAATAAAAAATAATTTTTTAAAAGATTCAAAAAAAAAGTCCCAAATATCTTCCAGCCAGATACCCTGCTGCCCTTTCTTTCTAGCCAGAGGAGGCAGCTCCATGTTACTTATAGCTAGGAACAGGGTTCAAACTTCAGATGAAAATTAGATTCTTCAAAGTCAAAAGCAGAAGCAGGAGAAAATTCATCCATAAAAATATTTCTTCACAGGACACCAGCAAGTCTCCTTAAAGACAGAGTTCTCTGGACAAACATGCTGGAAATGCGTTAAGTCTGGTTTGGGAGGAAAGGCTCTGTGAAGTGTTGTCAGAAGGGATCTGTTTCCCAGACTTACTGGATTCTGGCACCTCTTGTCAACACTCTCAGGGTGATGCTGGATGGAATTAGAGACCAGCTCAACTTTGTCTAGCTGGGACCAGAGCTAAGTTTTAAGACATTTTAAACAGGTAAGAGCCTGAGAGTTCATGTTGTCCAGGAGGTAACCAATGATGGTCAAATTCAGCCAGGGTCTAACTTTGGATAGCCTGGGAACTAGGGGGTTTTTTTTAACATTTTTAAAGATTGGGGAGGAGGTTTGTGGCAAAGAAGGAAAGGAAAAGACTATATCACAGAAACTGTATGTGGCCCCACAAAGCTTAAAATACTTACTATCCTTTCCTTTATAGAAAAACCTTGCCAAACCCTGACCTTGTGGTCAAAATGTGGTCAAAATCTCCTCCACAGAGAAGAGGAAGTATCTAGACAGTGAAGACACAGAAAAAGAAAACCACAGCCCTCAGCCAGGTGAGACACCAAAGCTTTCTCCAAAGGTGATGAAAACATGTCCTCTGACCATCTATTCCAGAGCCGCAACCCCCAGAAGAGGGTCAGGCTGGGGAGGGGGGCTGTGCTAGGACTCAGGACAGAGGGGAGCAGGGATTGGGAAGGGACAGACCAGGTGTGAGCAGCGGGGCCCTGGGAAGAGCAGCCCATCATCACATCATCATCACCCAGGAGATGGGGATGAGATCCGAAGCTGTGGGCAGGGGCCTCTGGGTCTATTATCTCCCTTGGGATGGCTGGCCCACCAGCCCTGGGCAGGGAGAGCTCCCTGAGGCTCTGTGATCCCTGGAGAGTCCCTGGGCCAGCCTGGCTGGGACAGTCACTCTCTGTAACCAGACCCAGCCGTGAAGGACACCGCAGAGGAGCAGAGGAGTGTAAATCGTATACAAAGGGATTCAGGGGATTTGGTTACAAAGTTGCACCAGCCGTTTCCTGGAATCCAATGGGAGTGAGTTCTGAGAATTAGAAGGAGGGGTGGAGAGTGCTAAGAGGGGAGGTGGGGGAAAGGCAAACAGCTGCCTTGCAAGTAGGCAGATGGGGACAAGAGTCTGGTCTGCCTGCAGGGTAAGCAGGGCCAGCAGGTAACAGGTCCAAAGGTGGGAAGGGATTGAGAAATCCTCTCTCCCCAGCCTGGAGGGTTTCCTGGCCCAGAGGCAGCCCAGGCCTCCAAGGTAAAGCTCCCCGCCACTCCCTCCCCAAGCCTCCTTCCTTGCCCACCCAGAACCTGGAAAGCCTTGGGGCTAAGGAATCTCCTCAGTGCTCACCTCAGCCTCTTTGACCCAAGAGGCAGAAAACAGGTGCCACCCCCCTCCTCCTGCCTCCCTCCAGCTCCCAGCCCTTGGCCTCTGCAACTCCAGTCTCTGCTCCTCCATTCATCTTTTCTTTTACCTTCCCTCCTTTAGGTTCTTCCATTCCCTCTTTGGAACTCCTCTTCCTCCCACTGCCCCCACCACCTTTGTGGGCCCACACCTAGTAGCCACCCAGTCAAGGGCAAATAGGGGTCCTAGTCCTGAGCCCCATCCATGCCCAGCAGGGTCTAGAGCTGAGAGTACCCATGGAGCTTCACTTTGTCCAAACCATTCTACAGCCTCCCTTGTGCTCTCTCGCCAATAAGACATGACATCAGGAGGAGCTGGAGAAGGTGGTGGTAAGAGAATGACGGCTGGCTCTCCAAGCCTCCTTCCTCCTTCCCAAGGGAGCATGGCCACTGGACCCAGCTGAACCATGCCCTTTCTCCAAGCTGCCCTACCGCCACCACACACACGCACTTCATTTGCCTTTTCCATTCCTTTTCCCTTCACCGGGGACCAAGGAAAAATGTCAGGACCAGTCATTTGTTTGTGCCTCTGTGGAGGCCATGAACATTGGCTGTGAAAGCACTGAGTTATCAGACAAGGCAGCTTCACCCACTAAACCAGAGGTTTCTTGAGGGAAGGACTCTCACCTTTTGACAGTGTGGTTCAAGGTCACTGTGACCCACACTGCCCACACCAACATCTCTGCACTTGAGTCCCACCTGGGAAATCTGCTATGTATGGAGATTATGTACACAGTACCCGGACGGGTCTGGAAGAGATACAGGGTAGTTCAGACAAGATGCATCCAATTTCTTCGTTGTTTGGCTAAAGAAATCAAGACAATCTGAGTGGCAATCTGAAGGCACCTCTTCTGCAGATCACACATCAGAATTCCTCCTACTGTCCAACATTCTATCATCAAATGAAGATTTACCTAGACCAAGTCCAATGTCTTTCCCAGGAGGTGCTCACAGACAGGATGCCATTCCAGGATGATCCAGGGGAAAGTGGTCCATTCCTTGAACAAGCAAATCTTTGCTTGTTCCAATCCCAGCTTGTTTCAGGGACCTGCTGGGTGGTGTACAGCGTGGCTAAGTCATATCTACATGACTTTTGAGGATCCGATGCCAACACATAGAAGCAAATACCCAAGAAAGTTCCTTGGCATCGTGTATAAGACCTCCCTAAATAAGGGTCTGTGCCCCTGGACCAGCTCTGACCATTCTCGTCACAAGTTCTCCAGCCTGAAAAGCCCTGCCCACCCCCCACCCCAACCCCACCCCATATGTCTACCTCTCCAAGAAGCTTTGACTCTCCCTGTCTTGGCTCTTGTTTCCCTTCCCTGAGCTCCCAGAACACTGGTTGCCTAAATCACCCATATGGTTCCTGAGACTATGTGTTGTAAGCTGCCTTTTTCTAAGTCCACACAGCAGAAACCACTGGGACACCATGCAGATCCTCTCAAACCCCTTTTACTGGTTCTGTGCATGCTCCTCTAGCTTTGGTGTGCTTTTTTCTTTCCCAGCGCCCCATACAGGTGACTCTCCTGTGGAGGGCTACCTTTCACCCACTTTACCTGCACACAAGCAGAGAGCCTGATATCCCTGGGAGCTTATGACCTAGCACACCTTGTTCTAGGGCAGGGATCTAGCCTCAGGAGACAGAAATCACTTCAGCTATTTTTACGCACAGAATTTAATATAAAGAATAATTAATTCAGTACTAAGAACAGAAAAAGCCAAAGGGAATACATATTAATAAGAGGAAGCAAATATAAGAAGCGTCTAACACTCTTAGTCTGGAGGAACAAAAGTGAGAATTAGAATGATTAAAAGACAAATACCATATGATATCACTTATATCTGGAATCTAATATAAGGCACAAATGAACCTTTCCACAGAAAAGAAAATCATGGACTTGGAGAATAGATTTCTGGTTGCCAAGGATGAGGGGGAGGGAAGGAGAGGGAGTGGGGTGGTTGGGGAGCTTGGAGTTAATAGATACAAACTATTGCCTTTGGAATGGATTAGCAATGAGATCCTGCTGTGTGGCACTAGGAACTGTCTAGTAACTTATGATGGAGCATGATCATGTGCAAAAATAGAATGTGTACATGTATGTGTAACTGGGTCTCCATGCTGCACAGTAGAAAAAAATTGTATTGGGGAAATAATTATTAAAAAATAATTTTAAAAAGAATGATTAAAACATAAAAGTTCGAAGGAAGAACCTACAGGGTACAAGTTCAGCCCTGAGGAAGGAGCTACAGGTCTGCTGGAGGAGGGGCACCGTAGACCTGGGACCCAGAGCCTAAATAGAGGGTGCAGCCAACTGATGATGGTACTTCTGAGGGGGAACAATGGGCCTGGTTCTCCAAGTACTGGAAAAACTGCAACTGGAGCACAGGCTGCTACTGGAAGGAATTGCCATGGTGAAAAAGCATCACTAAGTGGTGCCAAAAGGCGCAGGAAGCACATAGAGGAACAGAAAGCAAACAAGAAGGAGGACTGACTGAGCCAAGCTGGGGGCTGCCTTGCAGAGAGGGATTAAATTCATTCACCTACAGAAACAGTAGAATCACATTACCTGCCATGTATATGAGTTCCAGGGGCAACTTGACATTAACAGAGGACAGAGCCGAAACTGGAAAAGTGATCTTTTGTTTTGATTCAGCATACCCAAACTTTGATGTGTACCCAGGAATAGGACTGCTTCTGTTTCGTATATAGGCTAGTTTATTCTGAGACATTAAAGCAGGTCTCTACGTAAGACATTTAACTCACTGGGTCCCTAAATATGGAAACTATAGAACATTCCAAATAGAGCAGATCCCAGTGATTAGTTAGTATAGTCTCGTTTTTCTGCCCACCCTCTATTTCCCATTAGCATATGAGGAAGCCATCCCAGAAGGACCAGGATGAGCCTTGACACTAGAGTGATTCCTTCCTTCCACAAGTACTTATTGATCATCTACTATTTCAGCCCCAGGTCTAAGCCTGTGGAAAATATCAGTAAATAAACCATTCCAGGGGTTTGGAGACTGGAATGTAAGCAATACGGAGGTGGAGATTTTTTTTTTCTGCATCTCGCCTCTCCAAGGGGCGCTAGCTCTATTACTTTATGGAGAGGGATGCTTCATTTTTTTACTTATTTTATTTGCAGATTTCATCATGAAACAAAATACAGAGTTACTGTGTTTAACGGGGAAGTTTGGGGAGGCTCCAGGACACAGATGTAATAGAAACTGCATTTTCCTCCCTGGGTACTAGCCACCACAGTTTTGGAAACTCAAAGACTGTCCCAATTTTAAACATTCTGCAATCTGTGACTGGTATATCCTATAAACCTAATGTCTTTTTTTTAATGATTTTTATTTTTTCAATTATAGTTGGTTTACAGTGTTCTGTCACTTTTCTACTGTACAGCAAAGTGACCCAGTCACAAATGTAAAAAAAATTATACATTTTTTTCTCACATTATCCTCCATCATGCTCCATCACAAGTGACTAGATATAATTCCCAGTGCTACAGCAGGATCTCATTGCTTATTCACTCTAAATGCAATAGTTTGCGTCTATTAACCCCAGATTCCCAGTCCATCCCATTCCTTCCCCCTCTCCCTTGGCAACCACAAGTCAGTTCTCCAAGGCCATGAGTTTCTTTTCTGTGGAAAGTTTCATTTGTGCCATATAATAGATTTCAGATATAAGTCATATCATATGGTATTTGTCTTTCTCTTTCTGACTTACCTCACTTAGTATGAGAGTCTCTATTTCCATGTTGCTGCAAATGGCATTATTTTGTTCTTTTTATGGCTGAGTAGTATTCCATTGTGTGTACACACCATGTTTTCTTAATCCAATCATCTGTCAATGGACATTTGGGTTGTTTCCATGTCTTAGCTACTGTGAATAGTGCTGCAATGAATACATGGGTGCGTGCGTCTTTTCCGAGGATAGTTTTGTCTGGATATATGCTCAAGAGTGGGATTGCTGGGTCACATGGTAGTCCAATATTTAGTTTTCTAAGGTACCTCCATACTGTTTTCCAAAGATGATGTCTTGATGGTTGAGTATGTACATCTATATCTACATTCCTCTTGGGACAGATTTGGTGCTGGGACAAGGCAGTAGAACAGCTCTCCCTGGTGATGGGGAGGAACAGCCTGTCTTAGACACTGGAGGGGTCCAAGGCTTGGAAGTTTACCTAATTCTTACATGAAAATAATAAATATCTTCTCACTAGATCTTTTTGAAGATCTGGTGGGAATGAGAAGAAATGGAGACATCAGAGTTTATCTGGGGATTGAGAATTCTTAGATTTTGTTTCCAATGACATCCAGATCTGTTTTTTGGGGTTTGTTTGTTTGATCGTTAGTTTTAGTCAGTGACAGATAACAAACGTGCTCTGAGCCTCTAAGATAACAGAGGCAAGGAGGTCAAAAAGGAAGACAGAGGCAGCACTGGAAAATACAGATGTGGCCTCAATACACCTTCACCTGAGTTCTACAGGGAACTGCAGCCACTCTTGGAATAGAACATGATGGAAGACAGTGTGAGAGAAAGAATGTATCTATTATACATACATGACTGGGTCACTATGCTGTGAAGCAAAAATTGTCAAAACACTGTAAATCAACTATATTGTAATAAAAATTAATTTTTTTAATTTAAATAAAAAAAGAAGAAGAAATGTGGTTTGTGCTCAGTAATCGGCTGAACTGAAATTTGGCTAATATTGATATTTATTTTTCCCTCTTTCTGTTAATCTTTTTTTTTTTGGTAATTCCTTTTTCTGATTACCAGTTTCATTCTTGGGTAACAGAAAAGACAAAGGAAACTTAAATCCTTTCCAACTGTGTTGATCAATAGCTCAAGCCTTTTTTTTTTAATCAGACTTTCTTCAACGCATTTGTTAATAATTGAAATTCTAAGAATCCTAACATTTATGTGGCTTGTCTTTCCCCACATAGTCACAGAAGTTGAAACACAGAACACCTGTAAGTCATTAACTACGTGGATAAAATAGAAGAGTGAACATATGACGATAAATTTAGAAACATTGAAAACTCCATTAAATATTGCTGGATTGGGACTCTCCTCTAAAAATCTGTTCTCTGTGTTCTATGTGTACACATTTGTGCACATGACTAGGTATGTGTTCTTTGCAACTGTAGTCATACCTCATTTTATGCTGTGCTTTGCAGTTACTGCATTTTTTACAAATTGAAGGTTTGTGGCAATCTTGCACCAAGCAAGTTTCTCGACATCATATTCCTAACAACTTTGCTCACTCCATGTCTCTGTGTCACATTTTGGAAACCCTTGCAATATTTCAAATTTTCATTATTATCACATTTGTTATGGTAACCTGTAATAAGTGATCTCTGATGTTACGACTATGACTTGCTGAAGGCTCAGATGATGGTTAACTTTTAAGCATTTTTTTAATTAAAGTAGATCGGATGTTATTTCACACTTAATAGATTAGAGTATGGTGTAAACATAACTTTTATATGCACTGGGAAACCAAAAAATTCATGCGACTCATTTCATCGTGATATTCGCTTTATGGTGGTGACCTGGAGCCCAACCTGAGGTATCTCCGAGGTGTGCCTGTATAAAGAAGCATTTTCAGAATAAGGGAGAGAGGGAATCCAGGATGAATGCCATCCATTCCTTTCCTATTCAAGTGGAATAGCCCTTAACCCATCCTAAATAAACAGAGGCTTTCACTGTGCTAAAAGTTCTCTAAGCAATAAGATTTTACAACCCCTCTTAGACACCGGCTCCCAGGTCACTGCCAAAGTTCACCCTAAATTCTCTCTCACGCTTCTGATGGAACTATAGGTCAGTCAAGCCTCTCTGAAAAACAATTTGGAAAAAAATGTATTAAGTTTTAAGAATGCCATCTTTGACCCTATAATTTCACTCTATAGTAGTATTCTAAGAAAATATAGAAATTATTAATAAATACCGAATAAATATGTAGATCTTTGTATACATTTTTAAATAAAAGCAAATTATAAATGCACTAAATATAGAACATTGCTTAAATAATTATATAAATCCAAATAATAGAACAGTATGCAGACATATATGTATACATGCATATACACAATGAGAAATGTTAAATTAAAATTATGCATTTTTAGTCTCTCCCTCTTTTTTTTTCTTTTGTTTTGGTCTTTTTAGGGCCACACCCATAGCATATGGAGGTTTCCAGGCTAGGGGCCAAATCAGAGCTGTAGCCACCAGCCTACAGCTAACCAGATCCAAGCCGTGTCTGCGGCCTACGCCACAGCTCACGGCAGTACCAGATCCTTAACCCATTGAGCAAGGCCAGGGATCTAACCTGCATTCTCATGGATGCTAATCAGATTCATTTCTGCTGAGCTATGACAAGAACTCCCTTTAGTCTCATTTTTGGCTGAGGCCCTAAAGAGCAGAGAATAAAATATCAGGGAGTGAGTATTTCCACAACTAGAAGTGTTAGGTAGCCTGGCAAGGGGGCACTTAACATTCCCAAGGGAAACTTTCAACTAGTAGGGGATGGAAATCAATGGATCAATGTCCCAGGCCCCCAGTACCAAGGGAGGGGGGGGAGGGGGAGGGGAACCATCTGAGGTCATTTCATGTAGTTCCTCAGAGGGTCTCTGAGAGGATCAAACCCCTGTTGCCCATGACAGTGATCAGCTCAGTAACACCCTCTACTCCCTTCCTTCCCTGGCCCACGCACCTTATCCTCTCACCCCTGCTCCCGAGAACCTACTTTCCAGTATAAAACCTGTACTCAGGTCCTTATCTCAGTCTCTATTGGAAGATGAGTAAAATGAAGTCACCCCCAAGACCTAACATTCTCCTGAGTTCAGGCATTCAGACATCAAAAACTCAGGAAGGAAGTGGTCTTTAGAGAGCTTGTGTTTTAGGAATTCCCACTGTAGCTCAGCGGGTTAAAAACCCAACTAGTCATCCATGAGGATGTGGGTTCCACCCCTGGCCTTGCTCAGTGGTGTAAGGATCCTGTGTTTCTGTGAGCTGTGGTGTAGGTAGCAGATGTGGCTCAGATCCCACATTGCTATGGCTGTGGTGTAGGCCAGCAACTACAGTTCTGATTGGACCCCTAGCCTGGGAATTCCCTTATGCTGCAGGTGCAGCCCTAAAAAGAAAAAAAAAAAAAGAAAAAAAAAACCCAAAGAGCATGTTTCACCCCCAACCCCAAGCAAGGGAATTAAATGAAAATGTGGCTCCCTGCTTCTGACAAAGGAAGGAAAATGCACACAGAATACTGACAAATAATCAGTGAGTTATCCTGTCACACGGTCATCATTACTGCCATTGTTATTGTCAAAAGCCAAAGACACAGAAGTCAGAGAGGGTCCCGCCAGTAAGCAACTCACAACACTGGAAGAAGACTCATGGGGCTAGGACCCATTTAAGAAAGTCCCTGTCTCATGTACTTATGTGACTGCTCCAGCTATTTGGAAGGGGACCACGTTTCAGAGACCACAGTGAGATACCCACTAAGATGGAATGCTGAGGGTCAGGGGTGCTCCCAAATACAGAACCCACATCACACCTAGAAAGCTGGTTCTCTTTGTCTTCCTCATGAGCTTCCAACTTTCAGGAAAAAAGGAGGGATTCTGAGGTTAGCCATGAAGTAGCCCTGATAACATGTAGTCCTGGGGATGTGAATCAGATTCCAAAGAGAAGGAGGCTGCCCTGGACACAATTTCATATTCTTATCCTTGGTTCCCCAGCCTCAAACATCAAACCAGCCTCTGGACTATTTGATAAATGTGGACAAGAGAGAAATACAACCAACAGGGCCAGTAGTGTTAGATCCCAAAGGCTGACAGCAGTTACAATGACAATATCTTCATGTTTAGGCTTGTAATATAAGTGAAATGAGCAGGGAATGGGTGGGGATGGTGGCACATTGAAGACTCATGCCCCACCTAAAAAGCGCTTCTGAACTCTAGTAAGTTGGGATCCAGTGCTGCTAGATGAATTTTTAAAAGCAGCCAGGAGGTCGAAAATCTAAATACTACATGAAAGCTGCTGACCCCGGTGATGGCAACTAGTTCAATTTTTTTTACCCACCCCATGTCTGCCAGCATAGCATCTCAAAGAAATTACATTATGGCTATAATTGCCTCCTAGACCCTCAACTGGACATACATTATGGTAGTCAAATGATTTACAATAATTGGAGAATTATTAAAAAACCCATAGTAACAGACAAGGGTACAGAAAACATGGAGAAAGGGAATGAGTTTGTGAAAGAGCCAAAGGGACTCACTCAAATTCATGAGTGTATGAACTTTAATTTGGGACAAGTTTTTATACCTGCCATTATGAGGCATAAAGGATATGGTGGATGTGTTATGACCACATTACATCACATAAGGCCCTGACCCTATGAGTACCCAGTTAGCTGCCTTCCTCCTGGCACTGGTTTAACTGCTTGTAGAACATCTAGGTCAGGACTAGTAAGTTCTGTGCCCCAGCCCCACTCCCACCTCCCCCAAAATGACCCTTTCCAAGAACTCTTAAGTCTATGTAAAAATATGGCCCAGTGCATAAAGACATCCACAAAGAGGCAAAGGCCCATAAATAGAAGGAACAAGGTACCATTGGAGCTAATGAACCTCTTTGAAGAAAGAGTATTGTCGACACCTTAGAGCAAAAGAAGGAAGATCCTGGCATGGGAAGAACCAGAAATTCTCCCCTCTGATAGTACCTAATAGACTGAAAGGACACTCTGTTTGCTCTACTTTTCTGTGATTTTTTTTTCAAGTTATTCAGCCTGTTTCAATTGGTAAACTGATAAATGAAATAATAGTTAGCCCAAGCACTAGACATTTTTGTAAAGTCTCCTTGGAACACAGCCATGGCCATTCTTCACTAACACTGCTTTTGCTGGCAAAGTTTAAAACATGTACCATCTGGCTCTTTACTTTTCAGTGGCCCTCTCAGGTAGCCCTATCACCTGACAAAACTTACAAAAGTTCTGGTGAGGTATACTTGCCACGATTTCTTCCTTCATGAAGGATTTTCATCGATAACTATTGAATGCCTTAGACACTGGACACTTTTAATTTCAAGCTATGAGAACCTGGTAGGCAGGTCTCTTTGCACTGTTACTTTGACTCCAGACTGTAAGTTCGTAGAGGGCACGTACATGTGAACAGGGCAAAAATGGTGAGTGTCGTGCAAATGACTGACACCAGAATAAAGCAGAGAAGGCTACTGATCTCCTTTGCTTTTGCCTTCTGCCCAAGCTGACTCCAGTGTATACAAAACATATTACTACAATATACTATCACTTAATATAGTATATTACTGCAATATGTCCATAGCATTGCTAATACTTATACTCTGGTGATATGATTATAACATATTAATACAACTTACTAACACAAGACATACTTCTAGTCTTATAACCATAAAATATTATTACAACACAGCACTGCAAGATATACCATAACTATAACATATTATTGTAAAATGCCTCTGCTCCTGGACTTAGGGACACCTGCCATAACATCTTTAAACCACCATATATTCCCCACCCCCACACTAGGACCAAATGTGATCACCCAAGAGCAAAAAAGACCATCAAAGAAACACATGTTCCATCAGGAACAAGAAACTCATCAACAGGAACAAGAAACTCATCAACATCTAGGAAATATAACAAAAGCCTGGGGCCTAGGTTAGCAGTTTCCATCTCCTTTTCCAGTTTCGGTATCTTTCCTATTTCAAAGTCAGATAGAAGAATTATGTTTTGAGGCATCAGTTTTACAGATTAGCTTTAGCCTTGTTGGATTATGATTTTTGAAGATTGCATTTATGATCCCTGGGGGGAGTCAGGCTGTGCTTCCCAGAACTTTCTCAGTTTAATGGTCACAGAACTTTTGCAGTTTAATAGTAATGAGGAGGAGGAAAGGGGCACCTAGTACATTTATGTGAATTACGCAAGGTTCCGGTTCAATTACACAAGGGATTCCACCCTGCTATCACAATTATCTGACCCCAAAGCACCCCCAAACCATATTGCACCCAAAGTACTCTATTGGGAGATGCTTAAGAATGGTATTCTTTAAAAAGTTCCAAATACCCGTAGGCTATTCCAGGCCTATGTTATGTTTTTGCCTTTTCCTATATTTACATTTCCTCTGCTTCATGTTGACATGACCTGGGCTTGTTTCTAGAAAAAGAAGCATCTTCATAACTAATTACCAACAAATGAAACCAAAAGGGTGAGCTGATCGCGATCTGGCTACAGATTTTCTGGCTGATGTATCCCCAGCTCAGCCAGTTTAGAAAGAGCCAGTAAGCTCTTTTCAAATCCAGAAAGCATCACAACCTATCCCAAACCACAACCCAAATATGCATTTCATTACCAAATCTCTCATACAGGAACAAAGGAGAAAACTGCGTGTTTCCTCCCAATGCACTTGGTTATCCCTCTATCACACCACCCCATTTATACTATTACATAAAAGGGGGGAGCAATTCCCCAAATGGCCACAGGTCACTCTCCAGCTAAACAAAAACACCATTTGTCAGTGAAAGGAGAGAAATTTTATTTAGCAACCCTGGGGCAGAGAAGAAAAATCAAAGATGATTATGGTGGTCTTGGGCCTGCCCCAAAAGAGACTTTTCTTTTTGTTGGCCATGAAAGAAAATGTGACATGGAAAGGCATGGATTCAATCAACGTCTTCAACCAGAGCATTGGCGTATGCTGCTGACTAAGGAGACAAGAATGAGAAAATGTAAGATTTATACTCAGGAAACCCAGTCATTTTCATATAGGAACCTCCCCAGCTCAGTTTCCTAGAGACTCCATCAGACACAAGGTTTCCAAGAGTTTGAGAAACCTACCTTCAAAGGTAGGTCCAGAGGTTAAGGTAACTTTTTACTGAATGGCAAGATGGGAGGGAGGCTCTACAGAATACAGAAGACAAGCAATGAACAGAGAAAGTCTTGTTCTCTGCAGGACTGGTGGGGGGGTGGGGGAATGAAGGGAGTGGGTGTTGGGGGAAGGAGGGATGAGTGCTAGGGAGGAGTTGGAGGCAGTCTTTGGAAGGCAAATGGAGAACTCTGCTCTAACAAAGGCATGGCATTTTGGAACACCTGCCAAGCTAGGATGATAATGCTCAGGTCTGAGAGTTCCCTCTCTTAGTCAGAAATATGCCATCAATACCTTGTCTCCCCTGTTTTTTTCTGGCATAACTTCTTTGTTTTCTGTCTCTGTGGTAAATCCTTCAGATGGCAAGCTGAACTCTTACATCTACGGGATTTCACCATCATCTTACATTTCCCAGGTCTTGCCAGCAGTGGGGGTCTTGTTGAAACAGCAGTCTCTGTCAGCTCCCCCTCACTCACCCCAAGTCCCTTTGTCCAAAACAGCCCACTCATCTCTCTCTTTATATATGGAGACAAGGGCATATGACATGGGCACTCCTGGTAAAAGGACCTAATGATTGTTATTTGTCATAATGGCTGAGAGTCAACATGAGAGCATGGTTGGGTGGTTGGCGGATACTGAGACATTGGATAAAATCAAGAAAGTATTTATTAAGACTGCCAGAAACAGATATTTACCCATCAGTACAGCCCACAGGAATTGCCTTAAATGATACAAACCAAGAAAAGTCTCCTTGCCTTGCAGACACAAGCCCAGCATCATCAAAGCCTTTATCTGCTGGCACATTTAGCTTTTCATTCTTGGTCCAATCTTCTCATTTCTAGAAAGAGGTCTTTAGCAAGGACTTGGATAATATGGAATTTTTTAATGAATTTATTTATTTGTAACTGACATACAATAAACCTGCACATATTTTTAAATATTCAGTCTGATAAGTTTTGACATATACACCCCTCAACCTGTCACCACAAATCAAGATAGTAAGTATAAGTTTCATTCACAAAATTTGCAGGTACCCCTTTGTATCTCTCCCTCCTGCCCTCTCCCCAGACCCTACTCAAATCCCCAACAGTGTAGAATTCAAAGCTTTGGCCCAACTCATATTTTTATTTTTTATTTATTTTTATTTTATTTTATTTTATTTTATTGTCTTTTTGTCATTTTTTGGGGCTGCTCCCGCTGCATATGGAGGTTCCCAGGCTAGGGGTCTAATCGGAGCTGTAGCTGCCGGCCTATGCCAGAGCCACAGCAATGTGGGATCTGAGCCGAGTCTGCAACCTACACCACAGCTCACAGCAATGCCAGACCCTTAACCCACTGAGCAAGGGCAGGGATTGAACCCGCAACTTCATGGTTCCTAGTCGGATTCGTTAACCACTGTGCCATGATGGAAACTCCCCAACTCATATTTTTAATCTACCACCCTTGACCCATTCCCCAGAACCTCATAAAGATGCAGCTTCAACCTCAAGAAGCTCAATGTCTAGGAAGAGAAGACATGCATAGAAATAAAAAATTCTGGACAGAGTCTGGTAAATGATGTAAAATGTGTTCAAAAGATGAATAAGTGGGAGTTCATCGAAGAAGTAATTGTAGAATTGGGGGCCTTTGTTTTGAGTTTTGAAGATTACATAGGAATTCAATAGATTAAAATACTAGAAAAAATAGCAATGTAAGTAAGGCACTGAACTTCCCTTTAACACCTCCACTTTTTCTACTTTGTAAATAACCCAATTTGACTAGAACAGGAGAGGTTGCCTGAGGGAGAGAATAAAAGTCACGGATAGAAAGTGAAGTTGGGTTTGGGAGGGCTGATATGGAAACTGAAAATGAACTAGACCTTGTAGACAATAAGGAGTTTCCCAAACATTCTGAACAAAAGAGTAGCATGCTTTGTCTTACTTTAGGAAGTTTCACTTCAAATTATTAAATATGCATGAATAAAGGGATTCTAGCAATAATATTGTCCAAAGGCAACAAGGTTTAATCAAGTGTTGCCACCCTGGAGAAAAAAAAATGGGCATCATAAAGGAAGACTCAACAAAGACCAGGAAGGAGGGGGAAGAGTCCGAGAATTTCAAGCCTAAGTAATACGGCTCTTGGATGGTGCCATCCAGAAGGGAGAGACTGGCAGGGAGGCCCAGGAGATAAGACCTCTCCTCTCTTCCTTTAGAGCCTGGTTTCAAGCACACTTCCTGAACAAAGGCTGTAGTGGTTCACCTGATCCAAGAGGATCAACTTCACATGGAGACAAGGGAGGTGATAACCCCAGTACCTCCCACATCTCTCTAATTCCCTGCCTCTTACAGATTCTAAGAGGCAGAGGATTCTATAGTACTCCTGCAGTTCTTTTAACTTAAGATCTAAGGTTTGAATCCTGGGGTGGGCTACAAAGTGTGGGAAGAGAGGAGGAAGAAAGAGGGGGAAGTAGTTATATTTTAACTATGTGTGCATATCTACCAAACGGAGTATAATTTATCCTATGTCCTCTTTTCCTAGTCAAAAGTTACTAAAAACATCAGATTTTTCCCACACCCAAAGTACTCAAATCTTTAAGGTTAAAATGATTGGAGGGAGTCTATGATTGTGATGCTGTGTCCTAGAGATGGCTTGATAGAGCAATCCATTTATTCATCCAAATCTGTATTGAGGATGTGCACGTAACCTCATCTCAGTCCCGTGTGTTTCTATATTCTTTCCTACACATGCATGGGTCAGTTTGAAGGGTGGGCAGGAAGCAATGGAGATATTTTCATGGGACTCCAAATCATGTAAAATATGACTGAGAACTCGCCAGCCTATATACCTATTAACATGGACCCCTCTCCTCCACACATATATCAACAGCCTGGATGAATATTCACTTTGTGAACAGGATGTCCTTACTCAAGAACTTTGACTTGGAGTTCCCCAATATCCATAAGGCCAGGTTCAATCCCTGGCCTTATTCAGTGGATTAAGGGTCCAGCACTGCCAGGAGCTGTGGTGTAGGTCACAGACGCAGCTCGGATCCCTTGTTGCCGTGGCTGTGACAGAGGCTGGCAGCAACAGCTCCATTTCGACCCCTAGCCTGGGAACTTACATACACCATAGGTGCAGCCCTAAAAAGACAAAAAAAAAAAACAAACTTTGTCTTGATAAACAATTAGAGATATATTCTCAAATAGTAAGGATTTACCAAAAACCTTTTTTGTTCTAGCCTATCTTTTTGCTAAGTACCTAGTATATGTGTGTGTGGTACTTAGCAAAAAGATAGGAAACAATCTTTTATGAGAATTATTAATTTCTTACACAAGAAGACTCCAGATCCTCCATTTACTTAGCTTGGGCAAGTTATTGAATCACCCTGATTCTGGAACATGGCAATAATAGTAGCTGCCCCAGGGGGTGATATAAGTATGAAATGCGTTAATATCTTTGAAGCTTACCATATTCCAAACACTGCTCCAGGCACAAGCTATTATCTTTGTTCCGTACTCCTAGAGTGTAAGCTGCCTGAAGGAGAGCACAAAGATGGAATAAAAGAGCCAAGGGGGACGGGGAGGGAATGGGATGGATGGGGAGCTTGGGGCTAATAGATGTGGACCATTGCCTTTGGAATGGATCAGCAATGAGATGCTACTGTGTAGCACTGGGAACTATGCCTAGTCACTTTTGATGGCGCATGACAATGAGAGAAAAAAGAATGTATACATGTATGTGTAATATGGTCACCATGGTGTACAGTAGAAAATTGACAGAACACTGTAAACCAGCTATAATGGAAAAAATAAAAATAATTATATTTTTAAAAAGCCAGTCAAAACTGGATGTGCATCCAAAATTGCAGATTTATCTATACCTGAAAGAGGAGGGAGCGGTCAGGTGAAGGACAGACACACGAGCAAAGTGAGGATAGAAGGACAAGGAGAAGCTTGTCACTTTTTTATAGCCAAGCAATGGTAGTTGAGTAAGTTCTCTTCTTTTGAGAAGTTTGGAGGGGATGATTATTAGAGAGAGGCTTACCTTCCTCTTCTCAAAAACAGCCTTCACCCTCCACTACCTCACCTCCTGTCTCATTTCTACCCACTGCACTCCTGACCTCTTCCTCTACTCTGTCTCTGAAAGAAGCTGTGCCAAATTCTCCACAGGGTCAAATAAAGTACAGACTGAAAAAAACAACATGAGGCTCCACAAGTGCTCAACACAGTGCCTGAGAGTCAGCAGGCCCAGTAAGTTCTAGGGTTGCCCCAAGTTGGACAGCTTCCATCTTTGAACTCCTTACTGTTACTCAGCAACTCCACTTTCTCCTGGGTTCTCTTCTGCCCTCTCAGTCTCGTTCCTCAGCTCACTGAAAAACTTAGAAGCTGATGAATCCCATAATTTTGTTCCTAGATCATCTTATCTACTATGGATTCAGCTACACAAAACTCTACTTTGCCACTGCCCAAATCTTCATCACCAGCCCTAACTGCTCTTCTGAGCTGCAGTTACATGTATCCAACAGTCCACTGGGAATCTAAGTCTAGTAGACATCTCATTCTGTGCAAAACAAAATCAGTACTTTCTATCCAAATACAGTTTCTACCTCTGTGAACACCTAACAGTCACTCACTCAGGGAAGAAGTCTGGGGTTCAAACTTTCCCTTCATAGCCCTCCACACCTCACCAGTCACTTCAATATTTTATTATATACCCCTTCTTTCCCTTCCCCATCACTGACTTGGATCAGTCTCCTCTGGGCGTTAATATTCAAGTCTTTTGTTCATCTCTCTCATCGTGGCAAAATATTTAAGTAAAAAACATCACCTTCTAGATGATTAACCATCTCCCTCTCCCCGACCACCATGGCAGCAAAGACATCAGGAGACACTATGCACAAGCACTACTATTAAGTAGATGTGGATTTAAATCCCAGCTCCTATGTTTGGTGTGGAGCAATTTCTGAAGACTGTAAGGAGGTAATCTCCAATTTGGTATTTTCTTTCCTCATTATTAAAGTCATAGGAATCCAAGTCCTTTGGGTTTTAACCAAAAGGAGATTTTTAAGACCAGGAGAAATTAAATAATTTGCCTTGGTCTTAGTAGGTTTAGCAAGTTGAGAGACTTGGATCCAGAAAGTTAGTCTGAATTAAAGTTGAAGGAAGTCATCCAGGGTTCCACTGCTCAGCCCTTATGTAAATTTGGTTGCTGACCTCACATGGACTTTGTGATATCCTAGAATGGGGAAGGCCAGGTCACAGTGGCCAAGTTTCTTTACAGGTAGCCCCCCATCTCAAGGCTCAGAATACCATCTTCTGGTAAATGACCCAAAAGCCCACATCAAGCTTCTAACATCTAGCATGACTAAGAACAATCACACTCAGCGCTGCACATCCACCAGAACTTGGCAGATTCCTGCAGAAACAGAAGAAAGCACCACCAAGGACAGCGTGGAGGAGGAGGAAAAGGAGGGCAACAACTGGCAAGACTCTTGAATGTGTGGTCATGAGGGAGTGTAAGAGGAGTGTGGGGAGTAGTTAGAGAATGTGTGTGAGGAAGGAAGCAAGGAGGATGATGGAGCCATTACTGAAGAGACAGCATTCATTCCAGGGCACATGGCATGACCTCAGAGAGAAGCAGGTATTTCTAAGTATTCATTAACCCCACCTTATGATTGAGACATTGACCAGCTCTCCTGGACTATAAAGATGAATGAGATGGAGATATTTCAGTGTATTATCTGGAATGTTTACCATGAGAAGTGCCTTCAGGTAGGAGGGATAGGGTGGGTTTCATGGGCACAAGACCTGTGCAATCACAAAAAACCCTGTGCCCAACAGAATTCAGGCTTAGCTTACACTCTGCTGACACTATATTGAAAGTATATTTTTAACAAAAGTCCAGCATATCCCTCTTTCACTGGGCCCCACAAATAATGTGGGGTTCTGGGAAGACTTGACCAACCTGCAAGTAAGCCAGGCCAAATCATAGCTAAAAGAGTAAAAAATCTTAAGGGAAAACCTGGAAAATATCAGGTTGGCCTTGTGTGCCCACCAGAAGAAATTTCTGAGACTCCCCCACCTTAACAACAGAACTTTAAGACTTCAGTTTTGTCTCTGGTCCCTTGCAGCATGAAGAAAGTGCCACTATCCCTACTGCAGGGCAGTGGTCTACAGAGGAAACAAATACTCCTGCAAGGTGACACAGTCCTTACTAGAATTCCAGAGCATCGCAGCAGTATGTCCTTTCATATTTCCTCCCAGAACAAAAATAAAGATGTATTTTATTGGGAGTTTATTGACCAGTAAAATCTGATCATTACCACACTCAATGCATATGGGTCTTTCTTTGTCCTTACTTAAAATGAAGGCTTTGTTTTGAAGGTTTCATTAGGCAAGCGTCCTGCTATCCCAGCACAGGGTGCATGGAGGGCAAAGTGTCACAAAGCCCTTATGCTAAGAATTCTAGTACTAGAAAGAATAGTGAAAGAGTTACTTTGTTGCCTTTCTTTAGTATAAACACAACTAAAGCTGCTTCTCCAAATATGAGAATTCTGCCCAACAGGACATGTTGGAAACCAAATAGGCAATGATATTGCCAGGTAAGACTTCTTTGCAGTTCCATTTTTCAAGAGCCTCAAAAGGCAAGGTGAAATTATGCTTCTGATATACCTCCACTTCTTCTTCACTCTCAATTGGTTACCCCTGAGAATAAGAAGCAGAGTTTCAGCAAATCAAGTCAAAGAGATTTGACTGGATTGTCATGTTCTGTCTTGTCTCAACCTTGATCAGTAAAGTTATAACAGGCATTTATGTTAAAAACAATCCAGAAATGTTGAATGTCTTCTCTGATCAACATACCCTATGCCAGCATGTTGATCATAATGCTTTGAAATCATCAATTATAAAGGCACTGACCCTCAATGTGGCAACTTGAACCTGTCTTACTTGTCCTGTTTTGGTCTCAAATCTTCCCTTTTCACAGGGCCAGGTGTCCTCAGACTCAATGTCATCATGGCCCTTGGTGGGAGAGACGATTTCAAGAGGGCAAGGACCCTCTGGTATGTGGTTCTCAGAATGTGAAGGGAGAATTCAAAACAGAGAAAAATCACTGGGGAAAAAAAAAAAAGAGGCCAGAAATCTCAACAATAGTGCCTCATGAAACAGTGGCTAGAAGCCTGTACTGAGGGTTAAGAGATCTGGGCTTGATCCAATTTTGCCTATAATTTGTGCCTTTGGCCAAGTTACCCTTCATCCCCAGACATATTTATTATGAAATTGTTCTCTTGAAACCCTTGCAATTTAAAGTCCCTTACTCTAGTTGTTAGGTGGCTTAAAGTACATTTACTCCTAAGACCATGCGAGGCCAAATAATTTAACATGTGTGACATTTTCGTACCATATCACACCTTTTCTCTTACCCTAGAATGCAGCTTTATTTTTGTCTTTTGCTGAAGGGCACTGTATTTCCAGTATATTCTGGGAAGGGGCAGCTTCTTCTTTATTGTGTTATAGACAGGGATTAAGGTCAATGGAGGTTGGGGACTAATTAATGTGAAAACATTATTTGGAACGTTCAGGAACATAATGTTTGGATTTTCTCTGCATACTACTGCACCATGTGGCCATGTTGGTGGTGGTGCCAAAAGGAATAAAAATAGTCAAATAATTTTCAAAAGTTCAAAAATTACAACAACAACAAAGCCTCATGAGATTCTCCCCAAATGAGAATTTTAAATTTGCCCAGAGGAACTCCAAATTCACACCCTGCCTCCAAGAAGAGCTCTTTACTTTTTCCAAGTTCTCCTTCTCCATTCAGTATTACATTCCTTCACTGTGATTCTAGAAGCACAGGTAGGAGGAAAAAGGCAAAGAGAGCAGAAGGTCAAGGTCAGATCTGTTTTTAAGGCAAATGGGAAAGACAGTACGGAGCGGTGGCAGTTTTTGCCTTGAGGGTCAGCAATCCTGAGTTCCGCTAGTGGCTCTTGCACTGCTTGGGTGCAGCCTTTAGACAGTTCTCTTGGACTCCCAAGGTGAGAGGGTCAGGCAGTTCCTGAGGAAACCCTCAGAGCCACTGCTTTTGTGATGAGCACCCACCTTTCAGCAGCCCAATTTCACTATTCCTGGAAAATGGAAATTTCTTATTGAAGGACAGTTTAGGGATTAATTAGAAAGGATGGGAGAGGAGCCTGAACAAAAAATGAAAAAGAACCCAAAAAATTCTTCAGTTAGAACCCAGACCATCCTCAGACCTAAGATACTCACTTGTTCCCAGAACTGGAAGACGCAAATGGAGTTGAGGTCCCTCCTTCCTTTTTATCTTAAAGCCACCCCGTGGCCTTGGGCTCTGGTATCTCTTTACTTTCTGGTAGAGAAAGCAAATGAGTCCTAAGTTCAAAAAGCTCAGGTGTTTGGTGAGCCCCCCTCTCTTCACAGCTTCCCCAATCTCCAGCCTGCCCTCGGCCCCTCCAGCCCTCCAACAGCAGCAAGAGAAGAGAAGACAGGGTGTGCATGTGAACAGGGTAGAAGGTCCCACTTGCCAGCAGAGGTCAACATCTGGAGAGACTTAGGTTTCAGAGAGGGATTCAGACTGAGTCATCAACATGTGTAAGGACAGTCAGCAGCTTTTCTGTGTTCCCTCTTAATGAGCTTCAATTCCCAGCCTGCTGGGAAGATTTTCTAGCCCTGGGAAAATATCTACCAGACTCCCAGGAAAAGTAATGGTGTGAGTTTGAATTGGAGGGGTGAGATGGGCCCCAGCTGAGGTCTGACTTCCAAAACACTGATGCCCAATGCATATTCCTTCTGAACCTAAGAAAGGGGGCCAGCGAGAGGGCTGGCCTCTAAGCCCTACCCTGCTGTGCTACTTTGCCTAACTTTATAGGAAACAAAGATACCACTTTGTCCATCAACCTGTTCTAAGCAAGATAAGACTTAGTACCCCAAAAAGAAAGAACTAATAGCTTCTCTTCTAAAAAGGTCAGAAATTGAATTCTCCCTCCATGTCCCAATAGCTATCAGAAAATATCCATTTCAAAAGTAACTGTAATGTATACATGTAAGGATAACTTGATCCCCTTGCTGTACAGTGGGAAAATAAAATTTAAAAAAAAAGAAAATATCCATTTCTTTCATTAAGAGAAACAAACACTAAGACCCTCTAGAAAGACAAAGTATGGAGGAAATAGGTTTATTGGGGTTTCTCTGCTACTCCTGTGCTGGGTTATTTTAAATAGCTCATACAGCCACTCTGTGCCTCAGTTTCTTCATCTAAAGGGAAGAATGAAAAAGAGAGAGCAGAAAAAAGGTGAAAAGACAACAGTTTGGATAAACAGATGGCTCTCAATAAAGGCCATCTCCAGGTCCACCAAGGGTCATGAGTGAATTCATTATGCTCTAAATGGCCATTGGCCAAACAATCCTGGGGTGGAAATGGAAAGAGAAACAGAGATAGGCAGAAGTGGCCAGTGCTCAGCCCTGCTCAGAAGTCCACCCAAACACCCCCACCACCCCACTCCTGACTGGCCTGCGAATTGCTTCCACTCACGCTGGGTTTTTCTGTTGCTGGGGTTTCTCAGCATAGGTGTCTGAAACTAGAATTTGTCCTTAACCTTATGCAAAGGATACCTGTTTGTTTCTTCATCAACTCTTAAGTCTGGTTTCCTTCTTCCCTGTGATCTCAGCTTCTCCTTGGCAGAGTGGGACTTTACAGGATGGGAGGGATTCGGGGAGAGAAATATTAACAAGTCTCCAGGTGTATCCAGAAATTGACTCCCAAACTAAAGAGACCAGGTCCTCAACAAACATGAACACCAGCAGAGTCAGGCCTGAGAGGTCCACAGGAAGCACCCAAGGGCCCATTGTGGAGACAATGCCCCTTTTCTCTTCCCTTTCTAGAAATGCTCCCACCTGGTATACAAAGTCACTCTATGTTGTACCATCTGTCCTCATAACACCAAAGTCTCTGGAATGAACAAATGAACAAATATTTATGACTAACTACAAGGGACCATGTCAGTACCTGTGGGGAATATAATAGAAATAAAAAATATGGTCCCTAACTACAAGGAGCCCACAACAAAAGTCAGATCAGCTCAGAGATCACTTAAACCAACCAGCTTATTTGCAAAATAAGAGAGCTGAAGTCCAGAGAGTGATGTTTGTGGCGTAGTCCAGACAAGAACCAAGACACATTGCCAGTGTTGAGATCACACTCATACACCTGACACAACAACTGGGGGCACAAAACAAGGCTTCAAAAGATTAGGGTTGGTCCAGAATTTGAGGATGATATTATAGGACCATTGGCTTTGAAAAAATTTCAAAAGACAATGAAAATTTGAGAAGTCAGGGACGTCTTCCTTGGAGAAAGTGAGGCCACATGGGGAGGAATCAGATAGTCAAAAATATTGGACATTTTATTTATTCAACAAAGATTCCACAAATCCTTATTGGGCTCCTATTCTATGGCAGGACTGTTCAATGCCCTGGGAATATGCAGCAGTAAATAATCTTTAAATTTCTGCTTTCATGGAGCTTGTTTGCAGGAGGAACAAGTAAGCTGGAATAGACAGTAAAGTTACCAAAATACAAAGAGGCAAAGAGGTGGCCTCATAGAGGTTCTCTTCCTTTTGGTGAATAAAAGTGTCCAATAGAAAGTCTCCAGAGATACCTGCCTAGAAACAGGAAAGTGGAAGGTGTCACTTATGATGGCTGTTCAAGGAATCTGCCTTTCAAAACATGATTTGCTATCTTATCTCTAGACATTAGAAACACAGGAAGTACATTCTCTCTTCCATTCAGCCAACTTTTGCTAATAACCTCCTACATGCTAGGGTGCTTGGTTCTTGAATGAGGATGATGGAAGGGAGAAGGGAGGGACAGAAAGAATAGTTATCAAGCTCTATTGAGATTGTCTTCAAAAAGATTCAATATAAGGTATAAAGGAGGAAGAAGCAAAAGTTGTATGAGGAGTCCATTATTAGGAAGTTGGGGAGGTGGGTATCTCCAGATGAAACTTCTACTCTGAGCTCCATACCCATGTACCCAGCAATCTTCAATATCTCTGGAAGTCTCAAAGGCACCTCAAACCCAAAATGTCTTAGACCAAAATGATGACAATCACAGACCCTATGCTTGGCCTTTGTCCCAGTGAGTAGCACCAGCATCTAAATAGCTACCTTACAAAATAATAAAACCTACTTCCCTCACCCTCTGCTCTCTTCAACCAAATCCAATCCATCACCAAGTCCTTATCTCCTATCTATAGCTCTGCATTCTAATCCCTTTACCCATTTCACCTCCCCATCAATCCATTCTCCATCCAGCAGCCTCTAATCTCATCATATCTTCCCCTTAAACATTTTCCCATGGCTTCCCAATGTACTTAAGCCTGGTCTGGTGTCTGCCTTTCCTCCCAACCTCATCTTGCCCCATATCGAGAAGTGATTATTCATTGATCTATGTTGGCCTGATAATGGGTTTCTCTTCCACTAGGCTGAGAGTGCCATGAACACAGTCTATGTCTGTTTTTACTCACTAATATTTTCCTAGCACTTAAGTGCATGGTACATACTACATGATTAATAAATACTTGCAGACTGAATTTTTTAAATGGCTAAACCAGTGGTTCTCAGCAAAGGGTGAATTTTGCTCCTCCCCACAAGGCAATCTCTGGAAACATTTTTGATTGTCACAGCTGCAGGGGCTGTACTGGCATCTAATGGGTACAGGCCAGGAATTCTGCCAAAACATCCTACCATACATAAGACAATATGAGAATTAGGAAAAGGAAACCTCAACTAAGATCGGAGTTAAGTACCCATAGAGGGAGCTCTCACACTCTACCACTCAGGGTCAATTACCCCCCAACAGGATGGTATCAGTTACTGATTCCAACAGGAAGACATCAGGTACTGACCCCAATAGGAAGTGTAACTACTTTACTACCCCAGCAAAAGGAAGGAAGACTTCCATTGCCCAGCAACAAGCCCAGCCAATGGAAAAGTTCACAACACAGCCAATGAGAGGCCATCACCACCTGCCCTTTTACTTTCCTCCAATGAGCTCTCATTGTTTCCTTGTTGAGGACTTCCTTTCCTGCCTGGCTCTCCTTACTGTAAAAGGCTTCCTTGTGGTGCAACCCCTTGGAGTATCTCTCTGTTTGCCAGAGGAGATGCTGCCTGATTCATGAATTATTTAATAAAGCCAGTTAGGTCTTCCAACTTACTCAGTTAAATTTTGTTTTTTAACAACAGTCCCGCATATCCAACCCATAGCGCCAGCTGTGCTCAAGAGTTAGATGAAAGAGAAGGAATATTTACATTTTGGTGGTATTGAATTGGATTTCCTAAAGTCCTTAAAGAAACACATTTGTTATCTTCCAATGCTGTAAAGGGAGACAAACAGGATGCATATACACATACTCAACAACCACTAAATCTCCAATAGGCAGGCGACATCTGTTTTAATGGTTCTTATACTCTCCAGATACCTAGCACAGGGCTGGAATTTAGGTGCTCAACAACACCTGTCTGGAAAATCTCCTAATATCAAAAAAGACCTCAAAATTGAGAGTAGATTTGATCTGCATTAGCAAGGCCACCTTATTTCACCTATATTACCAAAGGGTAATAAAGGGTAGTGACGTCACAATGAGCCCTGCCGCCTGCTAAGCCACGCCCCCTGCACAGTCACAATGGCTAAGGCCTTAAATACCCAGACTCCTGGCCCCCTGGCCCTGCAAAGCCCCTCATTTTGGCAGAAAGTACAATGTCGACCAGCCGCAAGTTAAAGAGCCATGGCATGAGGAGGGGCAAGAACCGCGCTCCTCACAAGGGAGTTAAGAGAGGTGGCAGCAAAAGAAAATACCGGAAGGGCAGCCTGAAGAGTAGAAAACGGTGCGATGATGGTGAGTGAGGGATGAGTGGGAGAGCTGTCAGACAAGGGGCATCCTGTCGCCCCCAGGGCCCTCCCTGTAGGAGTCAGCACTCATGGGACCCTGAAACCTCAGGCTAAGTTCATTTTCCATTAGGTTCCTATGTGGGCAGGAAGAGGATGAATATGTTCTAACTGGTGTTGTTGGTGCAAACTTATCTTTTCCTACAGCCAATCGCAATTACCGCTCCCACTTGTGACTCCACCAGCAGGCTCTCCCCTGGTAGACTTCAAGGACACCAGGCAGCAACAGAGAACAGAAGGAGGACTACCAAGGAGACCTGAAGTTAGGTCAATGCCGGAGAAGAGCCTATCATGTGGGTAAAATGCCAGTTGCGACAAAATGAGGAATGTATATGTTGGCTGTTTCTCTCCAACATCTCAATAAAATTTTGAAAACTGAAAAGTATGTTTCCTTTGATCTTTTGGTTGGACAGTGGTTTCCCTAGCTGGGCAGACTTGGGAGAAAATTAGCAGATATACCATGAAACATGACATGGAAAATATCAGAGTAATTTGTCTTTGTAGCTCTCTCCCTGGCTTGGGCCATGCATCAGCACCATGTAGAGGTCTTATTCTCAAGGTACTGTCTACCTCCCCAACATGGAAAGGGGAGATAAAAGGAGAAATGGGAGACATACAATACAATTATGAAGCAAAGGGTACAAGGGGACTAGAACATGGAAACACCAAACCATGAGCTAAAGCTAAAGACATGGCTCAGGAGTTCCCGTCATGGCTCAGCAGTTAATAAACCCCACTAGTATCCATGAGGGCATGGGTTTAATCCCTGGCCTCACTCAGTGGGTTAAGGATTTGATGTTGCCATGAGCTGTGGTGTAGGTCACAGACAATTCGACCCCTAGTCTGGGAATCTCCATTTGCCGCGAGTGCGGCCCTAAAAAGACAAAAAATTAGACATGGCTCAGAGGATAGAGAGCCCTCAGTGCTTCCAATTCATCTGATTGTGTGGGCATGATTAGCAGGTTGTTAGGGATACATCTGGGCAGAGGCCAACCTGCACTTGTAAAAGCCTCATTGGGTTTGAGATGGACAAGACCAGAGGCAAGGATACTGCCTAGGAGACTCAATTCAAGCCAGATGGTGTAACTCTGATGTCATAAATGAACCTTAGTCAGGTGTCTGAAAGTAGGAATGACCTCAGTCTGGGTGGACCTTATTGGCAGGGAAGAACTGTCCTTCACTGTAGCTCTCACTTTACCTTGACCTTGGGTTCCGATACAGTTATGTCGTTTTCTGACATCTCCTCTCAGCATCCACCCACTCAGAAGGGGGCAATATTTTTCTTAGTGAATGCTTCCTGTTGCCTCAGAGGCAGTTCCCCAGGTGGCACAGAGAGAAATTGAGACTCAGATTAAAACCAAGCCACCCACAGAACCAAGCCACCCACTTGGATTCTGGGGCCACAACCAGGAAAGAATGTAAGTTGGAAGGAATGAGAGGAGCATGAGGTCAGACATGAAGTTTCCTACATAGGGGGGAGTGAGACGTGGGACCAGGTGACAAAGCAAGGAAAGGGAGCCTCTCTCTTTGCAGGATATCTTCATTGACTTTGAGCCCCACGGAGGTGTGTAGGGATGTTGGGAAGGGAACAAGGGCTATCCCTGTGCATCAGATTCTAGTAGAGCAACAAAAAAGGATGAGAAAAGCCCAGGTCGTGACAGATTTTTCAGGTTCTTTGTCCTGTCTCTTAGCCCTAAGTCACCATCAAACTCATATTTCCCTTGCAATTTTTTCAGTTTCCACTGTTGGATGGCTCCCTCGCCTTCCACAGTTTTACCTCCTTTTTGTTCCTGTTTTTCGAACCAAATTAAGACCAAATTCAGATGATTCCAAAATTGATGTTTGTCCACAGTGTGACCACACAAAACTCTTTACGGAGTCAACTGGTATCTCTAATCAGAAATGACTAGCTCTCACATTCTCTTGTGCCCTTGGGGAGTTTCTATGCCTCCGTGGAAAGAGAGCCTAAAAGCTCCTTGCAAAACACAAAATCCAGTTATTTTCATGTTGAGCTTTGGCTGCTCTGGCTCTAAATTCTTCTAATTCATCAGACATGAGGGAGTACAGCCAGTTAGAATTCCCATATGGGGCCGAAATAGCGAGGGCTTTATATCCCGCCTGACCAGGCAGGCTGCTCAGAGGAGGGGTGACCTCAGGCCAGGCATTTCTCTGTGCCGAGGCAGACTCTGAAGTCAGGAGGCAGTTGGCTGGACTGCATGCCCCAGAGTTTGGGCTGCCCATCTCTGTCTCTTCTGCTCACTCTCTGATATACTGCATCCCTTCTCACCTGATTTTTTTCCCACTTTTTTTTTTGCCCCGGCACTGTGTGCCAGGAGCCTTCAAATGCTTTTGTGCACAGCTCACCCCTTGCACCATGTTCCCTGCTTCATCTTTCTTCTGCCATCTTTCAGTTTGCCAAGATGCGCAAAGACAAAACTTCCCATAAGGAAGAATCAACACAACAGCAAAAAACAGTCTGAAATGTACTTCCCGCAAGAAACGTATCATTCCTTCTACAGGAATATTATTCCCCAATGAACTGTGGAAATGGTACGCCTGTCTCCATCAGGGTCTCGCAGGAAAACAGATCCAGGAGGGGGCTCAAATGAAGAGATTTTACTGAGGCACTCTTCACAGAGTCAAGACCTCCAGAGCCTGGCAGTCATGGCTCTGCAGAGGAAGGAGGCTGGAGTGATGTAACAGGTGCCCCATGAGAGCCAAAACCATGTGTTTAGTGCAGGGGGCAGCATTTGGACCTCCGGGCAAAGACTATATCGAGGAGGAACAAGCCACTGCCTGACTCAGAAGCACCCTGACATTTCTCACCTCTGACCCTCCAATCTCTTTCTGATGCTTCCAGAGGCTAGACTCAACCAGAAGGCAGGAGGTAAAGGATCCCAGGAGATGCAGGACATCAAGAGGTAGAGACCATTGGAAAACAGCTCTGAAAACCCAATGGTCATCACTGGCACAGCCTGGTAGGAAAATTTCTCCTTTCATTGGACTTCCTGAAGCCTGTCATTTTAGCATCCTCTTTATCATCACTCATTTGTTGTCTCAAATGAGTTGACTCAAAATGCCTTCAGAAGTGACCAGTAGAGAGACCCGAAGCCAAGTTATTCAGGGTTCCTGAACCCTCAACTCAAAAGCATGTGTTCCTGTCATTGGCAGAACAGTATTATTCTCAGATAAATTGCTCTAAAACAATGTTAATTAATGATTAAGATGGGCATTTAGCAAACAGTTCGAGGCTTGTCAGAGCAGCCAGACCCTTGCCTGGTGACTGGTCTTTGCCCTCTTAGACAGGTGTGGAAGGATTGGCAGCCGCCCGGAAAACTCTGTTTTGCAGTAAGAACATTTTCCAGGCCCACAGGCTGGACGTTTTCCAGCTCTGGTGTTGACTTAGTCCCTGCCCTCCAGGAACATTCATTCTGCCTCCCTGTTGACAGCTCCTGCAGGCCCAGCCCCCACAAGCCAGGCCCCCGCGGGGAAAGAGCACAGGGGGCTTTTGACCGTAGTGACACTCAAAAGACCTCACCCTATGTGTGCTTTTCTCCACCAAGGGGACTTTGTTCCTCTCTCCAGTTTTCTCTGGAACGCCATGTCCTTAAGTCATCACTTACCAGGCCTTTTTGGAAAGTCGAAAATCAGGAGGGGAAAAAAAAAAAAGTTTAGGATTTTGACCTCAGGCCCTTCTGGGTCACCTTGACCTTCTGGTGAGCTGACTTGGATACAGGGCCTCTGCTCCACTGGCCTCAGGGACTGATGGGAGTGGTACCAGAAGACCTGTGTGTGGGTGGAGAGAGCCCAGAGGAGCCCCGGGTGTTGGGGGATGGGAGCGAGGGGGAACAGCTGACTCCCACCTCTCGCCCCAGGCCTCGCCAGATCACCCCGGGATGGGACCACTGGGTCTGTGGTGGGCAAACAGGAAGTTCTGGAGAAGTGCTCAGGGCTGTGTGAGGAAGTGAGGGGCCAGAAGCTCCAGTGGGAGGGGAGTCTATGCCCTGAGGGTAATAGGTGCAAGTCAGACATGGCCTGGGTCTCAGCTGTCAGGGTCACCCGAAGGTCTGTCCTCTGAGACCAGAGAACAGCACAGCACAGGCTCTGCAATCCGAGCCCTCCCTCACCAGCCTCCCTCCCCACCCCACCCCCCGGGAAAGAACTAAACCACTAGGAGCACCAGGACCTGGTTGCCAGGCTGGTCCACCTCTCAGGGTTAATGAGAGGGGAAGCTGATTGTTTGGCTCCGCTTCTAGGCTCCCTGTCCAGCCTTTCATCAATCCACATGTGAGACTGCTCCCTCATCTGAGGCCTGCAGCCACTCCTGCCCTTTAGCTCAGTGTCCCAGAGCTAGGGCAGATGACAATTCCCTCCACGAAGCGTAGTACCAGGGAAAGGATCCAGAACTGAAACCCAAGCGTCTGGCTTCCATCAGAGCCAACCCCTCCCCCCTAGTGACTTTGATCTATCTCTCAGTCCTGCTTTATTTCAATCTTTGCACCCTCCCCCTCCCCCTTCCTGCAGCTGGGGCTGTTTTACTGCTTCCTTGGGCTGTATGTAACAAGCCTGACCTCAGAGAGTGAGGCCTCTCTGGGCAGCCGACAGGGTCGGCTAAAGCAGACAGACAGTGGTTCCACCAGACAGTGATCTTGCAATCTGCCAACCTCCCTTAGCCTCATCTTCCTTATCTGTAAAATGTCAGTCATAACATCGACCACCCTAAAAATGTAAAATATTCTAAATTATAGAATTTGAGCTAAGTTGGCCGCCCTCCCCTCTCCACCTATGGACGGGCCTTTTAGGTTTGTATCTATCTGGCCCTGACTCATGACCCCTCTTCCTACCTTAGTCTCTGGATGCCACACCTGTGAACAGATCCCTGGTGGCACTTCTTTCTCTGAGGAAAGCTCTGGATCCCCACTGTTTCCATAAGCCTCTCCATCTCTTCTGACCCTGTGCCTAGGTCAGGTCCTGAGGTCAGGAAGCATCTTCCTCTCCCTGTGGCTCATTTTGTTCTCCCATAAAATTAAGCTGTTGAGGATGAGTTTCTCTCTCCAACTAAACTGTCACTCCTGAGAGCAGGAGCCAAGCCCACCCCAAATGAGGGGCAGAAGGATCACATCAGGACACATAAATAGCTATTATTTCTTGGGAAACAAATGCAAGAATCCACCTCCTAAGCCAATATCTTGTGAAAATATCTGAGCATGGATGTCAATAAAAAGGGCTGAGGATGGATTAATAAACTCACTGATTAGGAGGCTCATTTTTTTTATTAGCAGCTGGCAAGTATTTCTGTAATGAATTAGCTCTGAACTCCCAGGTCTAACATGCAGGTAGTTTTTACTGAAAAAGACATAGAGCTCGAATTTCACAATTTGCAGAGGCGGGAGGGGAAGCATCCTCAAAAGTGCCTCAAAATTGGGAGCACTGAAGACGAGAAAGCTTCACAGCAGGACGAGAAACCGGACCTTGATGTACTGACTGACTGTTTCCTTCAAGAACCAAGAAGAACAATATCACACGAGGTTTTAAAAAATGCTTCTGAAACTCCCACTATGTAGAATCACCTGGAATCAATCTGATGAAATGCAGAGTCTGATTCTGCAGGTCCAGGGTAGGCCCACGCTTCTGCATTTCTAAAATGCACCCAGGTGGCTCCAAGACTGCTAGTCCAGGGACCACACTGGGAATAGTAAAGAGATAACACTCAGCTGGCAGGCTCAAAGAGCAGCCCAGCTCAGCTCTGCCCAAACTTCCAGAGTGATTCATTGCCCTTCTCTGGGGCTCTCCAAGATCCACTGTGATTCTTAAAAAAAAAAAAAAAAAAAAAAGAAAGAAAGAAAAAACAACAACAACAACAAGAAAAAACCCTAAGATTCTAAAGGATTGGATTATATAAATATAGCCCAGCAGTGCCCATCTCTCTGACTTCTCTTTTCTGAACAGAAGCAAGCAGCAGCAGCCTAGAATGTGGACAGAGGACTTTCTTTGCCACCTCCGAACGGTGATTAGTCTACATCACTTCAGAACTTGGGGCGGCTCCTTGCCAGGAATACGAAAAGAAAGAAGTGAGGGAAGAAGTGAGAAAATACTCTCCCAACCACGATGCCTCTCCCTCCACTGCCACCACTAGAGGTCCAAAACAGAATTTATGGCTGGACTACTTTTTTCCTTTTTCCTTTTCTGTGTGCTCCCCTTGACTGCAGATCCTGGGCCAGGTCTCGGCCCACCTGCTGTTCAAGGTGTGCATTTGGTGGAGGGGCATAGAAAGATTCCAGCTAATTCAAGAGGGAGACATGGAATCTATTGGAATGCTGTGGAATTGCTCAGAGAATAGAAGGAGAAGCTGGACAAGTGGGCCCAGGATGAGAGCCAGGCAGGAAGCAGGCAGCAACTTTTGGGTGCCCTCTTTGCTTTGAAACAGCTCCCATTGTTTTCCATTCTTACATCACTCCCCTAAAAAGTCAGGGTCCCCAGAGAGAGAAAAGGATGGTCAGGCTTGTGTTACAGTGGGGCAAGGTTGCTTCTAGAAGGAAAATTGAGGGACTGTTACCTAAGACGGGAAGATGCATGCCAAGCAGCCAGGCACAGCCATGTCTGCCACAGAAGGCAGGGAACGCCTTACCAGCAATGTGCATCAATTCCAGGGAACTTGCTCACAGGGTAACAACTCAGCATCCTGCGCACACAACAACTCTCTTGAATCCCTAAATGTGTGAACACCCTTATGTCATGCAGTGTTCCCTGTAAAACTGCCATTTTGCACAAAGAATTTGCTTAGAGCCTACCACATACGTTTTACTTTCACGGCCAGAACCATAAATTGGCTTCATTCTCCACTCCGTTTTTTCCCCACACAGAATTTGTTCACCACGTTGAAAGAATTAACAGCAAATGGGATGGTAAGGAGAGTGGCACAGAGCCGCATGCAGGGCTGCAGCTGGGGGAATGGACAGGCCCATTCCCTGGTGTGCACATTTAATGCTGATGCCCCAGGAAAAGCAAACATGCCTGGGACTCATAGATGCTGGGGAAGGGTGAAGAGGGAGACTGTGATCTCCATGGAAGTCAACAGTACAATAATGCAAATTTGGGGTGAACTGGGACCTTGGCCCCAGGGGGGCTCCATTTTCCCCTTCCTGATCCTAAGAAGAATGATTTCCCTCTTTATCTCCTTCCACTCCAGACATCCAAGCAGCAAGATATGGTTCTGGCTAACTTAGCAAATAGAAAATCCCCAGGAGTTTGGTCTAGGGAGCCACTGGCCACATATAGCTACTGACATGGCCAGTTCAAGTTGAGATGTGTTCTCACTGTAACATACATACTTGTTTTTAAAGACTTAGTACGGAAGAAAACAAATGCAAGTTATCTCAATCCCTTTTTACATGGACTGTATGTTTTTGTTTTTGTTTTTGTTTTAGGGCTGCCAATTTTTATTTTGTCAAGTACAGATTTTATTAGTACAGAAATTATACCAGATTTTAACAGACAAAAATAATAAAGTCACATATTACAGATGACCATTTATAAATAAGTGGTAATAAGGTCACAAATCACAGACGACATTTATTTATTTATTTATTTCACCTTTTTTTTTTTTTTTTTTTTTTTTTTTTTTTTTTTTTTTTTTTGTCTTTTTGCCCTTTCTAGGGCTGCACCTGCAGCATATGGAGGTTCCCAGGCTAGGGGTGTAATCAGAGCTGTAGCCACCAGCCTGCACCAGTGCCACAGCAATGCCAGATCCAAGCTGCATCTGCGACCTACACCACAGCTCACGGCAACGGCAGATCCTTAACCCACTGAGCAAGGCCAGGGATCGAACCCACAACCTCATGTTTCCTAGCCAGATTCATTAACACTGAGCCATGACGAGAACTCCACAGATGACATTATCAGCATTATGGACTGTATGTTGACATAATCTTTGACATAATAGATTAAATAAAATAACAAAAATTGATTTTTTACATGATTTTTTTGCGTTTTAACTTATTTATTTTTTGCTTTTTAGGGCCACACTTGTGGCATATGGAAGTTCCGAGGCTAGAGGCAGAATCAGAGTTGCAGCTGCCAGCCTATGCCATAGCAACGCGGGATCTGAGCCAAATCTGTGACCTGCACCACAGCTCATGGCAATGCTGGATCCTTAACCCACTAAGTGAGGCCAGGGATCAAACCCACATCCTCATGAATACTAGTCGGGTCCATTACCACTGAGCCGCAACAGGAACTCTGCTTTCTTGCTTTTGAAAATGTGGCTACTGGAAAATTAAAAACCACAAGTGTGACTCGTGTTGTACTTTTACTGGACAGAGCTGGCCAAGGCTCCCCTGCATTTTCACAGCTCAGTAACTCCTCATTCCCTATACTTCTTTTTTCCTTTCGAGTCCTGCCTGTTAAGCCAGTACTGCAGAAATATGAATAAAGCCCACCATCTACCTTCAGCTTTCCCACCTCTCTTACAGGCACATATATATGTGCCTATGTCTTAGTTGAATCCTTTAGGTTCAGAGGTGTGGGAAGTGATTGCTGTGTTCAGCTGTGTTATTCTTGTTATTCTCAAAGCCATCCTGGTTTTTCTGGAAGTGCCTAAATAATTGCCTCCTTGGATGCCTGAGGCCAAAATTGCCCACCTCTGTAGAGCTGGACATTGTCTACCCAGAAAACTTCTGGCTCAAAGCTGGTGGACTTAGAAACATAACATACAAAAGCAACAAATGCTTGTTCTCTTTGCCATATCAAGAAGACCAATATGTCACACATAGGCAGGGGGATAACTTGACATCTAATTATCACCATGATTCACTCACATCTCTACGTACTAACACACACACTCACACACACATACACACACACACGCGCGCGCGTGTGCACACACACACCCCATGGCAAAAAGGAGAGAAGAAAAATTCAAGGTGTTGACAGGCAGCTTTCAATTCTATGTTGTTTTGGAAATTTTTCATCTAGGAATAATAGCAGCAATAGCAATACTTGTAAAATGCTTATGCAGTTTACTCCAAGGGCTTCTTTCACCTTCCACACAGTCCCATAAGGTAGATTATTATGGCCTGTGTTTTAGGGGTGAGAAAGTAAGATCAAGAGATAGGTCCAAAGTCACATGGCTGGTGAGCAGCAGAGCTTAGGTTTGAACCAGGTTTGAACCAGGCTGTCTATTCTGTGTCTGTGTACCCACTAAGCTGTGACCTTTTATAGGTGGAGAAATTGAGGCCTAGAGCCATGCTAAGGTGGCCCACTGAGTGATAGAGGCTGGACTAGAACTCCATCTTATCATGCCCCCACAATGCCCCAGTCTCCCCATAACCAGACCATGCCAGTGTTCAGAGCAAAAGGGGATTTTCATAGGAGCACACTAGGATGCTTGGGGATGGGATACAGAAAGGAGCAGTTGCTTCAAACCCTAAGCAGCAAATTATAGCTGAAATAGCAAGAGCTTTGGCATCAGCCAGGCTCAGATCTTGCCACAACCACTGAACAAATCTATGACCACTAACAAGTTTGCTAACTTCTCTGAGCCTCTGTCACTTGCTATGTAAAACTGGGTTAAGAACACTTCTTCCCAAGACCACTGGGATGACCTGCATAAGATCCATATGCAAGGAGTTCCTGTTATGACCCAGTGGCTTAAGAATCAGATCGCTAGGGAGGCACAGGTTCTATCCCTAGGCTGGCACAGTGGCTTTGATGCAGCTGCTGTATAGGTCGCTGCTGTGGCTCAGGTTCAATCCCTGGCCTGGGAACTTCCATAAGTCTCAAGTGCAGCGATTTAAAAAAAAATTCTTTTGCAAAACACCTCACACCATACCTCGTGCAGGTGCATCATAAGTACTTTATAAATATTAGTTCCTCACCAGACCAGACCTGCTCCCACCCCCCTCAACTTCAGCTGGAACTCAATAGGGACCCCTGAAATTCCTGAAAAAGTGTCTATACAAGAGTTAAATAAGCATGTAGGTCTAGAAGAGTGGCCTCAGGGACTGAGGAGGAGAAAGCTCCACGTTGTTTGCGACCCAGTGATCCAGGCAGGGCTACCACCACGACATGCGCCCCATGGCCTCAGTCTGTGCTGCTAGAAATAAAGAAGAGGCTTGTGAGCTCCAGCCTGAGTCACAGAAGCCCTTTGTGTCCCCCAGGAGAGTCAGGGTGGGGCCCTAGGCTGGGATGACCTGGCAGCCTTTATTTCATCAAAGAAAGGTTGGCCTGATGCCCAGCCTGGTGTGTTGCAAGGGCTGGTGGAGGTGCCCTGGGATGGGGGACAGGTGTGGACAAGAGCAGAGCCTTGGAAAAAGAGAGATGTCTCTTTCTTGTTTCTGTTAGCTTAGAGCTGAACTAATTAAAATTCATTTTTAAAGCTGTTTGGGCTTGGAATTCCCATTGTGGCTCAGCAGTAATGAATCCTACTAGTATCCATGAGGATGCAGATTCAATCCCTGGCCTCACTCAGTGGGTTAAGGATCCAGCATTGCCATGAGTTGTTGTGTAGGCTGCAGACGCAGCTCAGATCTGGCATTGGTGTGGCTGTGAGGCGGGCTGGCAGCTGCAGCTCCAATTAGATCCCTAGCCTGGGAACTTCTACAGGACTTTAGGGCTGCCCTAAAAAAAAGGGGGTGGGTTGGCTTATTGGTCCCAATTTCCATGCCTCAGTTTCCCCAACTGAAAGACTCTCAAATGTTAAAGGCCCCTCAAAGAACCCTCCTGAGGGCCATCTTCTCCATGTCCCAGCACAAAGCACAGACTGCCCTCACCCCTGCACAGAAGGAAAATAAATGGGAGAGACCCCAAGACTTGTAGAGATTAATGAACTCCTTCTATTTCTGGGTGAACTTGACTGTCCATGATTTCAACTACAAGGATTAGGCCAGAGACCCAGAGGAGGCTCCCCTCTGGAAGTAACTTCTTGTGTTTTCACTGCTCTCTCCCACATTTCTCCATGTTTTAGTACAGGGTTCCAATATCTTTTCCTAATCAATCACCTAGAAGCGAATGGACTTTATCACCTCTGAGTTTCCAGCTCAATGTGTTTGCACATCTAGAAGTCCTCACTTGATACAATAATATTATAGCTATCAGGGTATGGTCTCAGGACGCTAATGGAACAAATTTCCTTGCAGATAGACCCCTTGTCAGCTCCATCTCATTCAGGTTGCTCACTATAGAGCCTCTTATATTGAGTCAATGTTCTCCCACTAAATCCACGTGGGTTTATTGAATGTCTACGCTGTACCTACAACTATGTACTTTCCCACTTCCATCCAGGTCCACAGCCAATGATATATAAACATCTATGGAGTGAAAGGCCATTAGCTACACCAGTCTTTATATTGAAATAGTGGTCCCAGAACCATTTGTGCCCTTCAGGATATATGCCTCTAAGTCCACAGGGTGTTAACACTAATGAGGCAGGTATTCACCAAAGGCATGGTAAGTACTTGAAAGATGCAAACTATTGTTCTGCGCCTTTCAGGGTATGCACCAGGAGTTCCCAGTTTGCTCAGATCACAACACCTGAATTCTAAATATAACGATTTGTCCAAAGAGGCAAGAAGAGGGCTCCATTTATCCAAACTGGTACTCCAGGTCTAGACACACCCGTGAAGGCAGGCATCATGATGTTTGCCCTCCATTGTGTTTCCAGCTCCCAGTACAGTGCCTGGCACATAATAGTTGCTCAACAAGCAATTATTGAGTGAATGACAGCTGGATGGAGGTGATGCTGCTGGCAAGTGACCACATGTGTCTCCATTAGGAGGAGAAAGATAAAGAGCGTTGCAATTAGAAGAAACTTCAGAATTCTTCTAGACCAGCCTCTTGTGTTTCTTTAAATATTAAAATAAGGGCCAAGACCGCATGGCAGAGTAGAAAAGGGCACCGAACCAGAGTATAAAAGACCTGGACTCCCTGGTTCAGAACAAACTCAGAAAAAGAACTCTTCGTGGGGGATGCTGGTAAGGCAGCCATCCTCACTACTAATTCCCCACCACTGGCTAGGTCAGACCCACTTGTATACCTGCAACACATCTGTACACCCTTTAACATCACTGTTCAAGTTCATGATTCTATTCTTATATAATTCTCTGATTGCAAGCTTCATGAAGTTGGAGGTCATGATTTTGGTTTGCTTATTTCTTTCTCACCAACCATAGCCCCTGCAACACCCACCTGAATTACATAATAAATATTTGTTAAATACACACAATTTCTCAATTACATGCTATTTTTTTTCCAAAAGGCTGAAAGTGGCTGTTATTGCAAATGCAGCCATCTTGTAATTGTAAATTCCTGTTTGAGAAAGTAGAACAGCCCAAAAGAGGATTGAGTTCTGATATGGAGAGCTGGTGGGGCTCAGAAAAATGTATGGCTATTAGAGCAATATAAGGAGATTCTGCCTTAGAAAAGCATGAGTTTGAAGAAGGATGTCTGTCAAACCTTGGATTGACACCAGTATGAGCAGAGAGAAAACTTAAGGGGTTTGCCCCAGAGTGTAGGTCTGAAGAAGACAGGAAAGTAGAAGATTCTTCTCGTGAAAATGGAAGAGTAAGCAACCAGCCATCAGGGGCCATGTGGCAGCTGAGAGGAAAGTTTGGACCTGCATTTAGGAAGGTCCATACCGAGGTCATCAATGAAAAGAACTTGGCATCCTCCAGGCTCAGGACTAATAGTGGTGGCAGAGTTAACCAAAGAGTGAAACATGAACCTGATATTTTATTCTGATCTATGTTAAGTTGTATCAAGCTATGTACCTCTAAATCATCCTCCAATACATACGACTGGACTGAGATTTAAGCTCTAATCAGAAAACTGAGGGCTAACACATCATTAAGGAAGACTCTAGATTTAGAATATGAGTGAGGAGCCAGGTCCTGGGTCTGAGTTGTAGTCTAAGGAAAAAAAATTGACAAACCTAACAGTGCAACAACAAGTCATGTAGGCACCCGTACACAACCAAGGGCTATGTCTGAGTTGTCCAAGCAGGAACTCAAGCCCTAAGATTTTTTTTTTTCTGTCTTTTTAGCCACACCCATAGCATATGGAGGTTCCCAGGCTAGGAGTCGAATCAGAGGTGTAGCCGCCAGCCTATGCCACAGTCACAGCAACGTGGGATCCAAGCCATGTCTGGGACCTACACCACAGCTCATGGCAATGCCAGATCCTTAACCCACTGAGAGAGGCCAGGAATCAAACCCACATCCTCGTGGTTTCTAGTCAGGTTCATTAACCACTGAGCCACGATGGGAACTCCAAGCTCTAAGATTTTTAAAACCTTGAAGGGTAGAACTTGAAACCAAAAATTTTAAACTTTTATTATTTCATAGATCAGCTTTTAAAATTTTATAAATGCAAATAGGGGAGTTCCCTGGTGGTCTAGTGGTTAGTACTCAGCTCTGTCAACACTGCAGCCCAGGGTGAGGCCTTGATCCAGGAACTGAGACTCCCCCATCAAGCTTCTGCATACCATCGCCAATAAATAAATAGATAACTAAACAACCAAACTAAAAGCATAATTTTTAATGCGAATGGGAAAATTTTTTTGGCCGCACCAGCAATATGTGGAAGTTCTCTGGCCAGGGATTGAACCTGCACAGCAGTTGCAGTAACGCCAGACCCTTAACTCACTGTATCACAAACGAATTTCCAGACTCAGAAATGTTAATGTTAGGCATCTGTTCTAGAGAAATCTCTACACAAGAAGTGTTCAATAACCATCACAGCAGCATTTAAACTTAACAAGACTCAGATACAGTGACCTAACTCATAAAAGTGGGCCTGCTATGAAGTCTAATATGGGTCTCTCAGGGTACATCCTAGGGGACTAGTCAAATCAGGTAAATGATATCTTTACCATGATATATTCTATAGCAGGTAAAAAGTGGCTACATATGTGTGTGTGTGCGTGTGTGTGTGTGTGTGTTTACATAGATGTGTGTGAGTGTGTGTGTACGCACATGTGCGTGAGCATTGATATGGAGAGATCTCCCAGACATATTATTAGGTGAGGAAAAAGCAAGTGGCAAGAAAATACATACAGTATGATATCATTTAAATGTAAGAGGATAGAAAATTTTTTATGTAAAAGTAAGGAGAATATGTGTATGTGAACATTTATAGATACCTTGTACAAACATATATATCTATAAACATACACACAATTTTGTACATTTTTTAAATATTTGCACAAGCTGTTGACAGTGATCATCTCTTGGGAGAAGAATGAAATTAAGTGGTGAACAAAGAAAACTTTTGATTTATCTATATTGTTTGAATTTTATTACACATTACTTCTGTAATTAACTTTTTTTAATTTCTTCAAGCTGCAAGCAATTTCTATCTGGCACAAAATGGAAACATCAACAGCCCCTTAGTATAGAGAGTCTCTTTGTTCTTAGGCAATCATCTGAATAAGAGTTTTAATGATATAAATGGAAAGTAAAGACTGGCTTCTGATCCCAAGATGTGGTTGCCAGGAGGAAAAGGGCTTTTGGGGGACAGGGGGAGGGTAGTATTTCCTGTGTTAACATGTCCCTGTGTTGGAGCAGAGATGATTGGATGAGGAGTTTTTGAGAACATGTGGCCTGGCTGCCAAAGCAATGAGGATCCAGAGGAATAGTGAGGTGTTTATGTCTCACCCAGAAGCAGCATGCACTGGGTTTGAGCCCCTATGGTTAGAAGTCTGAGGACAAGAGGCTTGGAATATTTTTGTAAGATCTTTCATGAGACTCTGGCTGCAAGCTATGCTCTCTCCACACCCAGGTGACCAAAGGAAGCTCTGGGTTATGAGATGTCCTTCCGCTCTGCCCTACATGGAAGTACTCTTGGACTGAAGTTGGGTGACTATTGTGATTGGTGTCTTTTTTCTTCCATTATATTTACACATATCAGTCATTACTGATATGCAATAAAGCTCTAGATTTTCATGTATTTATTTTGTACCTGGTTATCTTATTGATCTCTTATTAGTTCTCATAGATTTATTTTTGCATTTTTTTTTTTTAGGTATTCCATCTATCATGGGCTGAATTGCACCCTTAACCCTAATTTACATGTTGAAGACCTAACCTCAGGTAATTCAGAATGTGACTGTATTTTGAAATGGGGCCTTTAAAGGCATAATTAAGTTAAAATGGGGGCCTTAGAGTAGGTATCAATCCAATATAGCTAGGGTCCTTATAAGAAGAGGGACTTTGGACACACAGGAAGTGTCCACACAGAAGGACAAGCCTGTGAAGAGGCAGCAAGAGGGCAGCCATATGCAAACCAAACAGAGGAAAGAAACCAATCCAGTTGACACCTTGATCTTGGACTTCCAGTCTCTAGAACAATGAGAAAATAGCTCCACTATCTATGGCATTTTGTTATGTCAGCCCTAACAAACTAATGCATCCTCATTTAGTCAAAAAAATCATAATAATTTCATTGCTCTTCCTCTGTAGATATACCCTGTATTCCTGTTTCCTGCCTTATCACATTGGCTACCTATACACATTCTTTCAAAGTTTAGGATGTACCAGGATCCACATTCCACTTTCTAACAAGCCCATTTTTATTAGTCAAGTCATGCTATAAAAAAGCATCTTGTTGACTTTGCAGGGACTTAAATTTATATTCAATTAATCGTATAAAGTTGGCACTCTTATCCTGCTTTATGAGCAGATTAGGCTCCATAAGTGTAAGTGATTTGTCTGGGGTTATAAAGCATAATCAGATTCAGGTTTTCAGATACTAAATTAAAAAAAAAACCTGCTTTTTCTATCATATCCTCCAAACAACTGACCAACAATGAAAAGAGAAAATTTTGTATTAGAGTAAAATAAGTGCGAATTTAGTAAATATTACTGAGATTCCTTCTTTCTGAGGTATGAAGTGTCTTTTCTGCCTCTTGATCTTGTTTCCCCTTTCTTGAGGAAAAGGGTGTTTTTCTCCAAGTCAAAAGCAGAGCAGAATAGCTACGTAACAGGACATTCATTCATTGCTCCCAAGTTTCCGCCTTTCCAGACCTTTCTGCCAGTTTTCTGTGAAAGCAAATAGCGAGAATTATTCAGTACAGTAGGTAGCTTCTAGGGTGGCTCCTAAGAATTCCCATCCCCTGATATTCAGGAGTGTGGGCTGCACTCAGTGATTCACTTCAATGTTTAGGTACAGCAAAAGTGATGATTCAGGTTTTCAGATACTAAATTAAAAAAAAAAAACCTGTGGTGATGTCACTTCCAAGATTAGGTTAGATAAGACTTCAGCTGCTGTATTTCTCACCCTCCCTGCTCTCTTACTTATTCACACTGATAAAAGACCACAGCTTTGCTGTAGGCTGCTGTTTGGAGAATGATATATGACAAGGAACTTAAGGAGGCCTCTGGCCAATAGTTAATGGAGAACTGAAGTTATTAGTCCAACAGCCTGTGAGGAACAGCATCCTGAAAGTGAGTGAGCTTGTTCAGTGAGCTTAGAAGCAGGTCCTCCCAACTGAGCCTTGAGATGAGCATGCAGCCCCTTCTAACACTTTGATGGACAAATCATGAAAGACTCTGGGTCAGAGGGCCAGTTAAGACACATTCATTTTCTTGACCCAGAGAAACTATGAAATAATATGTGTCCATGGTTTTAAGCCACTACTTTTTGGGGAAATATCTCTCTCTTTTTTTTTTCTTTTTTAAGGCCACACCTGTGGCCTTTTCCAGGATAGGGGTTGAATTGGAGCTACAGCTGCATGCCTACAACACAGCCACAGCAATGCCAGATCCAGGATACATCTGCAATCTGTGCTGCAGCTTGCAGCAATGCCAGACCTTTAACCCACTGAGCAAGGCCAGGGATCAAACCTGCCTCCCCATGGATACTGCTTGGGTTCTTAACCCACTGAGCCACAATAGGAACTCCTTTGGGATAATTTCTTACACAGCAGTAGATAACTAATACATTTGGTCTCGAAGGAAATAGGCTGGGGTCCTAGTCTCAACTCTACCAGTAGCTAACAATGAACCCTTAGGCAATACATTTCCCTCTCTGGGAAAAAATCAGCCTCCTGTCCTGTGAAATGAAGAGTGCAGGAGAGAAGATTTCTATAAATCTTTTCCAGCTGTCATATCTTATAAGTTGATGACTATTCCTGGTACAATCCCCCAAACCTTTCCTATGCCCCCCACCACCACTACCACTCTACACACCTGATCTGCCCCACCTTCCTCCTTAGTGCTCTGTCTTCTCTGCTCATTTCAATCCTGCAGTGAAAGAGAAGCGATGTTACTGGGGCAAAGAGGCCCATTCCCTATAGTGTATCCAAGGCCTTTCCTGGAATTCCAAGAGCTGAAAGCAAGAGGGGACAACACACCATTGATTGCTGTCATTTTTTTTTACACTCTTACCAACTGCTGATAACTGCCAGGCCTCAGCCCTCAGTCCCCTCTTCCTGTGCTTCCATGTTCCTTTAATAGGAGCTCCAAGAGACCCTAAAATCCTGTCATTTGGCTTTAGAAAATACCTGGGCTCAGAGTCAACCCAGCACAATGAGCGCCACAAATGATATCTCAGGAGACCCGGCCCTTCCGCCTAGAATGCTGACACAGTGCTTTCTCCAGAACATCTGGTCTGGTTCCAGGGGAAGTAATTCACAGGACTTAGGAGGGAGGCACAGAGGTCATCAGGAGGGAGAGGCCTGGTTGAGGAGTTCAGACTCTAGAGTTCAAATCTCTGTAACGCGGCTGCATTGCCTGGGTGATGTGGAACAGGATCTGACACTAAGCTTCAGTTTATCGTCCTATAAAATACGGAGAAATCCCTGAGAGATTTCTACGTCTCCTAACATGTCTCTGGTATTTTCACTAAAGTTTTGTCCTACCCATACACTACAAAGCTATCCTCCCATCTTCTATAACTCTCCTCTAAGACCTAGGGGGGGGTTCTCCATCTCCAAGAGAAAGTCTGAGGGATTGAGAGTCTACTTCCTCAAAGAAAGTAAGCATGAAAAACAAAGCTTCTAGTGCAATTTAAGACTCTCTCCCTCTCCTGCCTTCTGTTCTGTTCCTTGGAACACTTGCCCATGCACTCCAATGTAATAACCAACAGGTTCTGGCAACTGTGGTGGTGGCATTTGTGTTCCCTAGAAGAGGAAAATGAGATACAGTAAAGAAAGAATTAACTTGTTTTAAATGTATTTTAATCCTTTTTTACTCCACCTGCATCCACTAAGGCAATCAAAGAGGCAAAGTGATTCATTCATGTCCAGAAGTGTACATACTGGAGGAGGCAAAGCACCTACCTGCTGTCTTTTTTGACTACATGTAAAGAAAATCTGACTTAAATAGCTTAAACCTTAAGAGAATTTATTGGCCCATTTAATTAAAAAGATGAAAAGTATATTGGCTTCAATCATTTCCCTTAGAATCTATGCTCTTTCCAGCTCTCTGTCCTAACTTCAACTTTATCGTAACACTGACTCCTCTACTACTCTTAAGACAACTTCCAACAGCCCCCAAATCATGACCTTTCTCATTCACATCTGGAAAGGAAGACAGGAGCATCTTTTCCCAGCTTTCACAACAGAAGTCTTGATACTCCCTCGGACTTGACTGGCTTAAGCCACTTGCCTCTCCACAAGGGATCATTATTGGCGGGCAATAGAATATCCTATTTGACTAAGCTCCCACTGAGCCGACAGCAAAGGTAGCTTCTCCTATATCACTTGAATTCCCAAATAAAATTGGAAGCCCTTGGGAAAGAGGAAGAAAAGTGGAGGCTGGGAAGATAATCAAATCCTATCCCCTGTAGATAAAAAGCAGTTCTTCAGGTTCAGAGGCCTGGGGTTGTTTGGTTGGTTGGTTGGTTGGTTGGTAGGTTTTTAAGGCCTTGTTTTTATAGCAATTTAGGTGTACAGAAAAATTAGGAAGAAGGTACAGAGATTTCCCATATAAACTCTGCCCCCACATGCATCTTCATTATCAACATCCCTCATCTGGATTTCACACTGTGGCTCACCAGGTTAAGACCCCAACTTGTATCCATGAGAACGCAAGTTCAGTCTCTGGCCTCTCTCGGTGTGTTAGGGATCCTGCATTGCCACAAGCTGCAGTGTAGGTCATAGATTTGGCTCAGATCCCACAGTGCTATGGCTGCGGTATATGGCAGCAGCTGCAGCAGCTCCAATTCAACCCCTAGCCTGAAAACTTCCATATGCTATGGGTGTGGCCCTAAAATTTAAAGGAAAAAAAAATCATCAAAGTGGTGCATGTGTTATGATTGAAGAACATGGCACATCATAACCAAAGCCCATGGTTTACATTATGGCTCACTCTTGGTGCTGTACATTATATGAGTTTGGACAAATATATAATGACATGTATTATACAGAGCGTTTTCACTGCCCTTAAGGTCCGACCCGTGTTCATCCATTTCCCAACCCCTGACAACCATGCATCACTTCACTGTCTCCTTAACTCTTCCTTTTCTATAATTTCCTATAATTGGAATCATATATAGTGTGTAGCTTTTTCAGATTGGCTTTCTTCTCTTAGTAATACACATTTATGAGTCCTCTAGTCTTTTCATGGCTTGATAGCTGATTTCACAGCTTGAGATCTGAATAATATTCCACTGTCTGGATGTATCACAGTTTCTTTACCTATTCACCTATTAAAAGACATCTTGGTGGTTTTCAAGTTTCACAATTATGAATAAAGCTGTTATAAATGTCCCATGTGCAAGTTTTTGAGCAGACACACATTTTCGGTTTCTTTGGGTAAATACCAAGGAGCACAATTGCTGCATCATATGCTAAGAGTGTGTTTAGTATTATAAAAAACAAAACAAAACAAAGCAAAAACCTTCCAAAATGGAAATTTCTGCTATGGTGCAGAAAGTTAACGATATGTACTGTCTCGGTGGTATTGCTGGTTTAGTCCCTGGTCTGGTGCAGGTCTGAGGCTTGGATTCCATCTCTGGCCTTGGAACTTTCATATGCCCTGGGTGTGGCCAAAAAAAGCAAAGGAAAAAAAAAAAAAAAACTCTTAAGTGGCAGTACTATTGTGCATTCTTCACCGGTAAGAAATGAGAATTTCTGTTGCTCCACATCCTCACCAGTGTTGGCTGTTGTCAGTGTTTTAGATTTTGGCCATTCCAATAGGTATAGGGTTGTATATCACCTCTTCTAATTATTTGCCATCTGTATAACTTCTTTGATGGGTTATCCATTAAGATCCTCGGCCCTTTTAAAATCAGAGGGTTTTCTTATTGTTGAGCTTTAAATGTTCTTTGCATTTTTGGATAATAGTCCTTTTATCAGATGTGTCTTTTGCAAATATTTTCTCCCAATCTATGGTTTGTCTTATTTTCTTAACATTTTCTTTCATAGAGCAGACATGTTTAACTTTAATAAAGTCCAGATCATCAGTTTTTTCTTTCATGAACCATGCCTTTTTTGTTGTACATAGAAAGTCATCATCATCCCAAAGTCATCTAGGTTTTTTCCCTGTATTATAGGAATTTTATAGTTTTGAACCTTACCTTTAAGTCTGTGATCCATTTTGAGTTAGTTTTGTGCAGCATGTAAGGCCTGTGTCTAGATTCACTTTTGTGTGTGTAAATGTCCAGTTACTCCAGCACTATTTGTTGCAAAAAAAAAAACCATCTTTGCTTCACTGTATTGCCCTTGCTCCCTTATCAAAAATCAGTTGACTATGTTTATGTGCATCTATTTCTGGTCTTTCTATTCTGTTCCATTGGTTTATTTGTATATTCTTTCACAAATACCACACTGTTTTCTTTTTTATTCTTGGTTGGGTTTTTTTGGGGGGAGGGGTTATTTTATTAATGTATAGTTGATTTACAGTGTTGTACCAATTTCTGCTGTACAGCAAAGTGACTCAGTCATACATATGCACACATTTTTTATATTATTTTGCATCATGATATATCCCAGAAGATTGGATGGTTCCCTGTGCTATACAGTAGGACCTTTGTTTAGCCATTCTTTTTTTTTTTTTTTTTTTTTTTTTTTTTGTCTTTTTGACTTTTCTAGGGCCACTCCCGCGGCATATGGAGGTTCCCAGGCTAGGAGTCGAATTGGAGCTGTAGCCACCGGCCTACGCCAGAGCCACAGCAACTCGGGATCCGAGCCGTGTCTGCAACCTACACCACAGCTCACGGCAATGCTGGATCGTTAACCCACCAAGCAAGGGCAGGGACCGAACCCGCAACCTCATGGTTCCTAGTCGGATTCGTTAACCACTGAGCCACGACGGGAACTCCTATTTAGCCATTCTTAATGTAATAATTTACATCTACTAACCCCAAACTCACAGCCCATCCCACCCTTTCCCCCCTCCCCCTTGGCAACCACATGTCTGTTCTCCATGTCTATTAGTCTATTTCTGTTTTGTAGATAAGTTCATTTGTGCCATATTTTAGATTTCACGTATAAAATCAAATGGTATTTTTCTCTCTTTTTCTGGCTTACTTCACTTAGAGTATGAGAATCTCTAGTTGCATCCATGTTCCTGCAAATGGCATTATTTTATTCTTTTCATGGCTGAGTATTATTCCATTCTATGTATGTACCACATCTTCCTAATCCATTCATCTGTCAATAGACATTTAGGTTTCCATGTTTTGGTTATTGTGAATAGTGCTGCTATGAACATAGTGGTGCACATATCTTTTTGAATTCTAGTTTTGTCCAGATATACATCCAGGAGTGGGATTGCTGAATCATATGATAGTTCTATTTTTAGTTTTTTGAGGAAACTCCATACTGTTTTCCTTTGGTTTTACCAATTCAATACTACACTGTTTTGATTATTATAGTTTTGTAATAATTCTTGAGGTCAAGTAGTTTAAGTCTCCAACTTTATTCTTTTCCTTCAATATTGTGCAGGCTATTTTAGCTCTTTTGCCTCTTCATACAAACTTTAGAATCAGTTTGTTGATGTCCACAAAATAACTTTCTGGGATTTTGATTGAGATTGCATTGAATCTATAGATTGAGAGAAACTGACAGCTTGACAATACTGAGCATTCCTATCCATGAACATGGAGTATCAGCACTTACTTAGTTATTCTGTGATTTTCTTCATCAGGGTTTGTAGTTTTCATCATACATAATGGTACATATCTGGAGTTACCATCATGGTGCAGTGGAAATGAATCCAACTAGGAACCATGAGGTTGCGGATTCAATCCCTGGCCTCACTGAGTGAGTTAAGGATCTGGCATTGCCATGAGATGTGGTGTAGGTCACAGATGTGGCTCGGATCCTATGTTGCTATGGCTGTGGTGCAGGTGGGCAGTTTTAGCTACAATTTGACCCCTAGCCTGGGAACCTCCATATGCTACGGGTATGGCCCTAAAAAGAAAAAAAAATTGTATGTATCTTGTTAGATTATACTTAAGTATTTAATCTTTGGGAGTGCTAAAATAAATGATATTGTATTTTTCACTTAAAATGCCACTTGTTTATTGATGGTTTGTAGAAAAGTGATTGAATTTTGTACATTAACCTGGTATCCTGCAAACTTTCTATAATCATTTATTACTTGCAAAAATTTTTGGCCAATTCTTTCAGGTTTTCTTCATAAATTATTATGTTGTCTGTGAACCAAAACAGTTTTATTTCTACCAAAACATTTTATTTCATTAGCTAGTACTTCCAGTATGACATTGGAAAGAAGTTAAAAGGGCCATACTTGCTCTGTTCCTGGTCTTAATGTAAAATCTTCGCATTTCTCACCATGAAGTAAAAAGTTAGTTGTGTGTTTTTTGTGGATATTCTTTATCAAGTTCTGGATATTTCCTTCTATTTCTGGAAGATTTTTATCATGAATAGGTGTTGAGTTTTTTCAGATTTTCTTTCACATCTATTAATACAATGATTTTGTTTTTCAGTCTACTGATTTGATGAATTACATTAATTAATTTTTCAAATGTTGAACCAGCATTGCAATCTGGGATAAATCCTCTGTTATGATTACACTATTAGATTCAATCTGTTAATATTGGGGTGGTATTTTTGCATCTATAATGATGAGATATTGGCTTGTAGTTTTCTTATAATTTTGTCTGGTTTTGGTATTAGGGTAATGATGGCCTCGTAGAGTGAGATGAAACTATTTCCTCTGCTTCTATCTTCTGAAAGAGATTGTGGATAATTGGTATAATTTTCTTCTCTAAATGTTTGGTAAAATTCACCAGTAAATTCATCTCTATTTTGGAAAGTTATTAAGTAGTGATTCAGTGTCTTTGATAGATATAGTCCTATTCAGATTGTCTATTTCTTCTAGTGTTAGTTTTGACAAATTGTGTATTTAAAAGAAGTGGTCCATTTTATCAAGTTATCCAATTTGTGGGCATAGATTTATTCATAGTATCCTTTCTTACCCTTCTGATGTCCCTAGGATCTATAGTAGTGTCCATTCTCTTCTTCCTGAAACTAGTAATGTGTGTCCTCCTTTTTTTTTTTTTTTGTCTTGCTAGAGGCTTATTGATTTTATTGATCTTTTCGAAGAAGCATCTTAACGGTTTCACTGATTTCCTGTTTTCAATTCCATTGATTTCTGCTCTAATTCTTACCATTTTCTTCTATTTACTTTGGATTTAATTTGCTCTTCTTTTTCTAGTTTCCTAAGGTGGAAACCTAGATTATTTTCCTTTTTTTTTTTTTTTTTTTTTTTTTTGGCTTTTAAGGGCCACAATCACAGCATATGGAGGTTCCCAGGCTAGGGGTCAAATCGCAACTACAACTACTAGCCTATGCCACCGCCACAGCAACGCAGGATCTGAGCCGCATCTGCGACCCACACCACAGCTCACAGCAATGCCAGATCCTTAACCCACTGAGCAAGGCCAGTGACTGAACCTGCAACCTTGTGGTTACTAGTTGGATTTTATTTCTGCTGCACCACAATGGGAACTCTGATTATTTTCCAATATATATATACTCAATGCTATAAATTTCCCTCTAAGTACTGCCTTCATAGGAGCTCACAAATTTTGATAAGTTGTGTTTTCATTTTCATTTAATTCAAAATATTTTAAAATTTCTCTTGAGATCCACAGGGTTTCAGAATGCTTAATAGCCATACCACTTACCATTCTTGAGCTTTTGATGATGACAGAAAATAATCCCTTATCCAGGAAAGTGTGCCCTTGTACACATGCAGACACTTAACCTCTTTGGAATCCAATTCCTCGTCTATAAAATGAGAAGTTAGAGTAGATAATCTCTAAGCGCTAATCTATTTCCAAAATTCCATGACTCCTTATGCATAATAGATGCTCTAATAAGCTATCTTAATCCATGTACAGATTTGTGCTGATTAGTCTATAGTGCAGACCCTTCTCTGTTCTTCTTGGCTCAGGAAGTACTCCTAGAACTCTATACACAGGCAACCCTGTTAATTGGTTCTGGTTGGCTTTGACCAGAGAAAGTCTTTACAGATATAATTAAGGATCTCAGAATGAGGTCATCTGAGATGTAGTGTACACACTAAATCCAATGATGGTGTGCTTATAATTGAGCGACAGAGAGAAGAAAGTCATGTGAAGATGAAGAAGAGATTGAAGTGATGCAGCAACAAGCCAAGGAGTACCAAGTTTTGCTGGGCAAGAGGAATAGAATGGATTCTCCCTCAGAGCCTTCAGAACTAACCAACGCTGTTGACATCTTGATTTCAGATGACTGGCCTCCAGAATTGTAAGACAACACATTCCTGCTGTCTTAAACCACCAAATTTTTATCCATTTGTATGGCATCCCTGGGAAACTAATATAGTCTGAATTCTAACTCAACTGAATAGAATGTCATGCACAGTCTGGCTGGGAATCTACCATCACTATGTTATCCAGTTTAAATTTCTTGGAAATCCATAAGAGCATATATGCTCCAGTGGGCTTCCTCATAAAAACCTGTTTATGCAAAGCACTTTAGACTTCAGGGAACCAGTGAAATAAGCCACATTTAGCCATTCATAGAGTACTACATGACTCAAAAGGGCACATAAACTGATACAGTTGAATTCTCGGGTTTACTTATGAGTACACATGTGCTCATGAGCCCACAACTAGAAGGTAGATACTAAGTCTATTTCATTTTGTCTTCCATGTTTCCACTCATCCTTCTCATACCCATATGATGTCATACACAGACATAGGATCAAAGTTTGATGAACGAATGAAGGAAAGCATAAGTGAATTAATCAGTTATTTAGTGAATTCACAGGACATGAACTTCAGTGAAGAGAAGCAGGTTGCTCTTGGATACATTAGAAAATCCCTTTGCTAATCTACCCTTCCAAAAAGGCACAAAACACTAGACTAAGTATCATCAATCTGTGGGAAAGTCAGAATTTAAACCAAATTGAATTACCTGTGCCAAGAACAGGTTCATACCTGTCCAGGCTCTTGCCCACAACCCTCAGACACACTGTTGCTTCCAGCACACTTGGGTATGTAAGAAGGACTAAGTGAGCCTGTTAGGTTAAACATCTTAATTTGATGAGTAATAAAATCAGCATTGTGAGTGGTTAAAGACACAGTCTGGAGCCAGCCTGCCTGGACTCAGATCCCAGCTGCACTACATGCCATCAGTGTATGACCTTAAGTTAACTGATTTAACCTCATTCTGACTCTGTTTCCTCATCTGTTAAATGGAGATAATAGTGGTACTACTTTACAGGATTATTGAGGGGTTTACAGAAATTTATATTTTTAAAAATTGCTTAAAACAATAGCTGGCCTAAAGGAAGCACTATATAAAATTTTGCCATTATTGTTCCTCCTTTTCACATACAAGTGTAGTTTGACAGATGGGCAAACCCAGAACCCACAGTGCTTGACTCTTGGCCACAGAGTACATGGTGTCATAAGAAGGACCCAAAGACTGTAAGCATGGACTCAAGCCAGAGAGCCATGCCCATTTTCTTGTTTAGATAATAAGAATCTTTGCCTCATTTACTGCTCAGGCCCTGGCCTTCCTTTTACCCATTTAATAAAGTTTAAGGGACTAATTGTAAAGGTTGAGGCACAGATGTGAAAGGAGCTGAAGCATTCTCCAATACGAACAGAAGTATTGCTGGAAGCCCTGGAGGTTCTATCGCAAATGCTTTTCTTTTCTTTGCATGGCCCTCAACTCTTTTCCTCTCCTTTTCTAAACTGAGAACACAGTCATTTTGTGAAAAGGATAGCAAAGATTAATATATGCCTATAAATGGAAGATGAAGTGGTGACTGAGGGCTTCCTCCTGCCAGGGAAAACAAGTGCAAGGCAGCTGGAAGAGGGGAGCCAGGGGGTCTGCAGAATCAGAAGCTCTCCATCGCCTCAGGAGCTCGCTCTGGCTTGTGCAGGCCTGGCTGTCTAGGAATAGCAGCTCTGTGGTCCTATGGGAAAGGTCTGCCAGGAAGCTTGAGATTATGGACTAGGGGTTTCTGGGAGATGAATGCTGAATTTGCCATGAGAGAAGAGAACTGGAGGCTGGTATTCCAGAGAAATTATAGTTTAATTGGACAGGTATCAGCTGAATAATTGCTATGCCCAAGGCATGGAGCTGTAGGGACAGTAGAGGCAAGCATGTGATGTTTCCTGTTCTCAAAGACCTAGAGTCAATGGAGGTGGGCCCAAAAAGATTAGGGTTAGATCAATATAGACATAGCTTCACCTTCCAGTTAGCAAGAAGGAGTGAAGGAATAGAAGAGTGAAGGAATAGAAGAGACCAAGAGAGTAGACTAGGGAAGGAGTTTGAAAAGATGGTAGAGCTTAGGAAAAGGAGAAGACAGGATGTTTCAAACTTGAGACTTTTACAACCATCTAATGAAGTCACTCATTGTCTACGTGAGGCACCGGAGGGACACCAAGTTCACATGGCTTAGTGGTGAATAGGCCAGTATGGGTTATAAGAGGGAACAAAGGCATTGATGCCTGGGATTCCCTAACTGTTTTGTGTAAGTTTCCACTTAGCCAGACTATTCAGAACTTGGAAGCAGAGACCACACCATATCCCTTATCTTCCTGTTGTATTCTCTGCAGGTTCAATCCCCCACTCCCAGCCCATAGCATGTGGCAGAGTGCCTGGAGGTGGAGCATATGACCTATAAATTGGGTCCCAAACTGGGAGCAATTTCCTACACACTGTGTAACCCCTCTTCTGTCTTAATGCAGCCTTATTGCTTCCCTCACATCATCGAGAGGACTTCTTGGTCTCAGAGGAGGAATTCACAGAGTTTCTTAATCTCCTGCCCAGGAACAGGTGGCAGCTGAGGGACAAGAGGCGTTGCCGGAGCCCACGTGAGCAGTGACCTCTCAGCCCTGGCAGTGGTGGTTGCTGCTGTTGCGATGGGCCTTGGCCATGACCCGGTCTTGGGGGAACATCTACAGAGCAGTGGTTGTCTTGGAATAGGCCATGGGAAAGTCCAAGAGAAGCCACGGCTCTTGAAAACCATCCCAGAATCCCACTGGAATGCTTTGCCAGAGTACACTGAGCTCGAAAGGTCTTGGGTTTTATGCTATTTTATCCATTTTTATTTTTTGGCTGGACTTTTTAGTTGGAAATTCAGAATGCTAAAGCTCTCCCAGACTATTCGTTCCAAGCATGCCACGCGGCTCCCCTGTGGCTGATCACTAGAGGGCCTGGGCTCAGGCTCCTTAGCCCCTAAGACTGACTCAAAGAGATCTAAGTTCAGGGAAGCAGAGACTGAGACCAAAACCCCAGTCCTTGCCTCCAGGCCCTAAATCTCCCCGCTGTGATGGAGAAACATAAGCTACCTGGGGGCAGACACATAGCTTCATCCACTTCTAATCCCCAGCACCCAGAACAGCCCCTCCTCACAATATGTTCTCAATAAGTATTTGACAGAGTCAATGGATAAATAACCAGGTTATTCAAAGAGAATCTCCAAACAGAATGACCTCACCGAGACGTGATGCCTCTCATCTCAAGTTGCGATAGGAGAGGTGATGAGTTTGGGACCTCTGCCCATGGGCCAAATCCCATCTGTACAGCCCATGAACTGACTATGTCTTTTACAGTTTTTAGTAGTGAAAAAAATGCAAAGAAAAATAATATAGTTGATTCTAGAACAACATGGGTTTGAACGGCACAGGTCCAGGATTTTTTTTCGATAGTAAATAATATAGAAACACACCATCTGCGGTTGGTTGAACCTACAGATGTGAAACCAGGGATACGGGAAAGCACAAATACTGAGGAACACATATGGGCCTGCCAACTGTAAGTTATGCACAGGTCTTCAACCACTTAGGGGTCATTTCCCCTAACTCCTGAGTTGTTCAAGAGTCAACTGTACTTCATTACACATAAAATAGGCAAATTCATCTTTCAGTGCCCATAAATGAAATTGCATTGGAGTACAGCCACTCCCACGCACTTACTGGTATTATCTGGGCCTGCTTTTGCAGCACAGTGAAGTTGAATACCTGCAACACAGACTGCATGTCCCACAAAGCTGAAAATATTTACCATCTGGCCTTTTAAAGAAAAAGTTTGCCAACCCCTGGCCTGAAGAATCTCCCCAGTTAGGCAAATGTTGCCTAAATCACCAGCATTCATTGTTTGGATTAAGCATCACTCACTGTCCCATGTTCACTTTACATATTGATAAGGCTGAGCCCTGTCACCAGCACTTGAATGAAGGATACAAACAGGAAAGATTTTTGGAGCTCACAGGAGCTTACTGTGAAACAGTCATACCCTCTACCCAGACTTGCTCTCCCCATCCCACCTTCCTAGATCTTCCTCCTTCTTGGAGCATCATGGACAGGCTGTCTTCAAGGTTTCCCCTGAGCAGGGCCAGAGTACACATGGAGCTCCCCTGATCAGCAGAGATCAAGGTATGGCTTATCCAGATGCAGGTACAGCAATGGCATCTTGACATCAAACAAAAGCACAGCTCCCTGCTGTCTCTGGTTCTGTGTATCCTCTAAGCAACCAACTCCTTGCATGTATAAACTCAGCCTTAGCAATTTTTACTTCCCTACCTGATGTTGCAGTAAGTGTTCAACGGACAGGAGTCCTCTCCCACTTTCCTTCCATTGCCTTTCTCATGCAGGAGCAGGTGCAGAAAATAAGCCAATGCCCTTTGCAGTAAGGCTCTCATGACTTCTTCCCCAGCATCCCTGTCAGGGAAGCAAGTTCTCTGCAGGTGGGAACATGCATCTAGAATTTGGCCCAGGAGTTCCGATCAGCTTGATGCCAACACCCATCCAGGGTACCACCATGGATAGTGTGGCTTTTGTCCTTTACATGGTGCCACTCATGCCTTGGTTTACAGAAGGAAGAATCTTAGTTTGTATTTCCTCTCTGGTCTTCTGATCTGAGTCCTCTTTCTTCACCTGGGCAGGAGGAGAAAGCAACAGTCAGCTCTATACCCAACTCAAACTCCTGACTCTTTCCAAGCCAGAGGAAAGTAACTTTGCAATCTTTTCTTTATATATGTGGAATCTAAAATATGTCACAAATGAACCTATCTGCAAAACAGAAACAAACTCACGGACATGGAGAACAGACTTGTGGTTGCCGAGGGGGAGGGAGTGGGATGGAGGGAAATTTGGGGTTAATAGATGCAAACTATTTAATTTGGAGTAAATAAGCAATGAGGTCCTGCTCTACAGCACAGAGAACTCTATCCAATCACTTGTGATGGAACCTGATGGAAGATAGCATGAGAAAAAGAATGTGTGTATACACACACACACATATATATATAACTGGGTCACTTTACTGTACAGCAGAAATTGACAGAACACTGTGAATCAACTATAATAAAATTTTTTAAAAAATAAAAGAATCTCTCCTCTTTTGATAGATATTTCTAGCAGCTGACAAGGGTGTTTCAAGAAATTTAAATACACTGGCTGTATCCTGGCATCTGCAGTAACCCTAGCAACCTCTAACTGCCTGAGATACCCAGGGAATTGGTGGCAGACTTCTTAGGCATCCAAATTCCTCAGAACTGACTCCTCCAGGGACTTAGAGCTCTTGCACAACAGTACCTTCCTAAACTTTGCTTGAAAGGGAAAACTGGAAATCCTGATTTACAAGAATAATAGAAACCCCATTAAGTGTTACCACACCAACCCACTATGTTACAGACATGAACAATTTAGAATTTAAATTTCTCAAGAGAAAAAAAAATCATGCCCCAAGTGAGAGTTGGGAATGGGAGATGAAAATCAAACAAACCAGGAAATGGAAGATGCATATTTGAGGTGGTGGTTCAAATCCTTGACCATTTACCTGGGGAACATGTTCAGATACAGAATCCCAGGTCTTCTTCCCAGAGATTCTGATTCTGTAGGTCTGGGATGAAACCTAGGTCATTTTTGGAAACTCTCCTGGTGATTCTGATGAGCATTCAAATTTGGAAACCAGCAATGTCAAAAGTATTCCTTTCCCCTTCCCCATCATGTTCCATGAATCTCCTGTATGAGGGAGCTAGTCTTCCTAGTTCCCTCAAATCCCACTAGCCCTAAATTCTAAATCCAGAACAAAGGGAATTCATTTTCTTTATAATAAAAGGAGGAAGCAGCAGCCACTAAGTGCTGTGTTCGGCACTGTGCCAAAGAAACCTGGGAATTTGACGCAGCATCTGGCCCTGGGCTGTTGGAAAGCTTTGTGGTTTCTTTTGAGCTTGCTGCCTGGTTTATTTTAGGTGCTGGGTCTGCAGGCTAGTAGGCTGACCTTCCTTGGCTATTCCCCAGGGAACAGACTAACAGTCTCCTGCTGTCTCTGCAGCTACAAGGTACAATTTCCACGGCATTCAGGTAATAGGAGCTGACTGTCAGCAACGGCTGGGATCAGAATTAAACCTGGGGAGACAGCCTTCTGGGGAGAAAATATTCCTGGCATTGAAGATTTACAGGCGATCCTAGCACTGCTACACACAAGCTGTGTGACTTGGGGCTAGTTATTTCCTGTCTCTCAGCCTCAGTTTCCCCAAATATGGATCAGGGGTTGAACTAGGTAGAGGCAGCTTGGAGCAGTGGGAGGAATGAATCCTGTGGCCAGGCTTCATTGCTAACTTGCTTCGTGACCTTGGGCAAGTAAATGAACCTCACTGCAGGTCAATTTTCTCATCTATAAAATGAGTCTATCAGGACTTCTATCACAGGTTGATGTGCCAGTTTAAGGAAATGATACATGCCAAGTGCCTGACTTGAACTCCATTTGAGGTCCAAGACACAGACATATACACTCACACTGAACCAGCAGTCTGAGGAAGTGCGTGGCATATTCACTAGAGAGGGTGTGTTTGAAGGGAGTTAAGGAGAGGGAGACCTCACTCATGAAGGGCAGATGGGGAGGAAGGGAATGACTTCTGGAGGAAGCAGTTTGAGTTGGGATTTTGACAAACACCCAGAAATTGGATAAGCAACTGAAGGAAGAAATTCTGGAATAAAGAAGAAAATTCAGTAAGTCTGGATTGGGAAATTTATGTTTTAATGTCTATCCTCTTACTGCCTAGCTTAGTGGCCTTGCTGATTCTCTGCTTCTTTGTCTATAACATGGGGTTGTGGTGAGAATGCGTATGATGACATGGGAGAAAACACCTTTGTGGTGCCTGGAACATGGTAGGTGCTCAAGAGATGGATGGATGGATGAATGCGTGGATGGGTGGGTGGATGGATGGACAGATTTCAAATGAAGTAGAGAGAGAACCTCCAAGCACTTTTATAGGTAAGTGAGTGTATTCATAGCACTCAGCGATTTCCTGAGGATTCATGGAACCCCAAGCTGCTTCTGGGAGAAAAGGTGTTCCCTGGCCATTTAAATTTTGGAATGGCAGTGTAAGACATTCCTCTCTTGAGGATTTTCTATCAGTTTCAACACAATAATTCTGCAAAGTCTTTTCTAACTTTATTTACACCCAGTAGTTCCCAGACTTGGTTGACTTCTAAATCAATTTTCCACATTAAGCCTATTAACCTCCCACTGAATTTGCAGGGGTTTCTCTGGTGTGAAGTAAGGGGATGGTGGTGAGAAATTTGGAAAAAATTACTTGGGCTGTGCTTTGTGTTTCCACTGTAGCCAACTTTAGGAACAATCTGTGCAGGGGTATAAGGAGTGCAGCCCAAGGAGCAAGCACATGTTCTTGGAAGCAGAGAGACCTGTGCTTTAATGCAGTCCCTCCACTACTGAGTCATGGTGCCATGGGCCAGTTCCTTAATCTTCCTTTACCTCCAGTTCCTGATCTATAAATTCACAGCACTCACCTCCTAAGATCACTGTGAGAATCAAACAAGCTAACATACCTGTAGAGGTTAGTGTTGTGCCTGACACAGAGTAAGCACTCAGTAAACAGAAGATGCTTTTGTTATGATTATGCTACCATCCAAATATCCTCTATCAATTACTTTGCAACATCCAACATTACTCAGACATTGAGCCCTGTGAGTAGGGATCTAATTGCTTTTCCTCTTCTGTGGGGGTGGAGGGATCAGCCTAGAACCCCGTCGCAAGAAGTGAGGGAGGCCATTTCAAAGAAGGCAGTGGCGGGGGCGGGGGGGTCTGTTCTGTTCTTTTTCTGAATACAGAGCAAAGGAAGGAGGTTCTTTCAGAAGTAGGGCTTGTGCTCCCTAACCGATCTGGGCTGACAGTATCAACCCTCACAGGCTGGCAGCTGGCCTCCGGGAGATGGAGAATCTGCTTAGTCATTTCTCAGCAGCGAGAGAAAGCAGCTTGGAAAAGAAGCCAAATATACCCCTGAGAGGCCTGCCAAGTGCCTCCTAAAAAGAGGAAACAAGAGGCGGCACAGAACTCTGAGCACCAGGATCTGATCAGAGCCATGGGGCAGAGACAGCTGGTTTCCAGGGTCAGAGACCCACGCCCCATTCAAGTGCCACCACCATGAGCTGACAGAGGCTGGCTTGAGTTCACCCCTGGACATGAAATCCAAGTCCCTAGCTCCCCTCCCTTTGTTGAAGAATATTGGCCGTGGGCAGCAGGGGTCCTATAGTCAGTTTCTCTTCATTGGCTCATCCATTAATTCAATGAGCGTTTACTGAATACTTACTATACATGCCATTGGGAACACAGTTGTATAAAAGACAAAAAAAAGTTCCTGCATTTATAGAGTTAACATTATAGTGGAGACAGGCAGAAAATACACAAGTAAGCAAGTAAAATAATTCCACAGAGTGTTACATGCTTTGTGGAGAAACTATAAGAGAGATGAATGAACTAGGATCTGGAAAAGAATAGTGGTAGGCCCTCAGCCCCCTCAAACAAGAGACATTTGAGCCAAGACCCCAGTGGAGCAAGGGGAAGAGCCAGAGATAATGTGGAAGGACAGGTCCCCAAGCAGAAGGCAGAGGGAGCACCATGACGCCGGGACAGAAACGAGCCCAGTGTGCTGACGAACAGCCAGAACGCCTGAAGCCAAGTTGGAAAGTGGACAAGAGAGCAGGAGAGGGTTAGAAACAAGGTCAGAAATCTCTGCAGATGAAGGCAAGGAGTGTGACTTTATCACAAATGTGGTAAGAAGTCACTGGAAGATTTTTAACAGAGGAAAGGATGAAGAGCTCACCCTAACTGTTGTATGAAAACTGGATGACCAGAGGGCAAGAGTGGCATCTGAGAGAGTAGTTGGTCCACCTAGGTGAAAGGTGGCTAGTACTGAGGTGTCAGCAGGTAGAGGGGGAGCTTTGGGGTATATGTTGATGGTAGAGTAGTGACAGGGCCTGCTGGTCAGTGGGATGCAGGCTATGTCTGAAAGTGAGGTTGATTAAGGGGGACTCCCAGAATAGCTGCTTCTTACTGAGATGTGAAAGGCTGCAGGAGGATGTTTGGGAACAGAAGATACCATAATGCTTTGCATGGGCGTGGGAGGTTCAAGGTGTCTACTGGACTTCCAAGTGGAAGAGTTCAGTCTGCAATTGCATGTGTTTGGAGCCCATCTTTTAGCACTGTGGTCATCAGCATCACCAGTGTTTAAATCCCCACATTTTGACAAGATTGAGCGTAGTCAGAAGCATGCGACTAGGGAGTGAGACTTCAGGAAAATGTATAATCCAATCCCTTTGTTTACAAGAGGGATACTGAGGTCCAGAAAGAAGAATTCACTCACTCCAGATCAAAGAGCAAGTCACTCGCAGAGCCAGAACCTACACCCATGTCCTCCTTTCCCGCCACAAAACATCCCCCACATTTGGGTTCTTTTTCCACTATTTACAAAATTGTTTCACATTGATTTCTTAAAATTATTGACATACACCCTAAAAACCTCTCTTGTTCCACTATGGGGGATGTTTTATTTTCTTATCTAACTTAATTTTCTCTACCTTCAGTTTAAGCTCATTCTCTGTTGTAATGATTGCCATATTTTTTTAATAGGCATGATATTGTTAAACCTGATGCCTCAGACAATTATGTCAAGTAATCAGGTTAAGTATTTTGGTTGCTATTTACAGATGAGGAAACTGAAGCATAGACTCTAGTAAATTCTATGCAGTCCTGTACCTAAGTCAAGACGCAACCAACACTAGAACCTTAACTGTCTTGAGTCTTAGCTTAGGGCTCTTTCTTGTGGTCTAGGAAATATTTTTAAGCCCAGGTCCTGCCATTCTTCATCAGCTGAAGACTGCCCAAGCTCTTCATAAACAGGAACATAATGAACATTGCCTCATCTTTTCTTTTTCACACCATACAATCCCTTATCTTTTTAGATCTCCTTCCCGTGGTGCATATTGGTTCTCACTGTCCAAATCCAATTCCTCTTTTTCCTGGGCATACAGCTAAGCTACAACTCCCAGCCTCCCTTGTAGTTAAACATGGCCCTATGACTGATTTCCAGTCAATCGAATTTGAGCAGAATTCATGCACACCTTTCCCAGTTTGGCCCATAAAAATATTCCAAGCTCAGTGGTCCATGCTTACCCCCTCCTATCAGCTCAATGTAGATGAGCCTGGACACCTTAGAGCCATATATTGAAGATGGCGGAATTTCAAGATGGAAAGATCCTGGATCCTTCTTTCACTACTTGGAGAAAAATAGCCTACCCATCCAGAAAACACATTTAGAGCATATGAGCTATTATACATTTTGGGATCTGTTTTCTACAGCAGCCAGCAAACTGGCCTTGGTTAGAGACAACACTCTCTGGCCCAAGAAATCGCTTTGCAACACTCAGACTCTTAGTGTGAGATTAAACACTGAGGTAAGAAGAAGGCTCAGAGACCATAGATCATGCCCTTCTGCATCCAAGAGAAGGAAGTGAGATCCAGATAAGGGCAAATCTGGCATCTGACTTATGTCATGGACACCCAAAGGTCTCTGCAGGGCTAAAGAACCCATTCTCTGGCTCCTCATCCAGGGCTCTTTTCAGGATATAATGTTGCCGCCCTACTGGCGGGTGGTGGGTATAGTGTCCAAGACAGGCTTTAGAACAGGACTCAGACAAAGCTCACGGTCAGAAATATCTTCTGTACTTGTAACCAGAATCTCCCTGCTAGCAATTCACATGCATCTATTCGTATTCTGTCCTCAGAGAAGCCGAAGGGTGTCTGATCACCTGCTTCCCTATTAAAACCTTCCTGACACTTAAGAGTGAGTGTTAAATGACCCCACCATTTTCATTTCCCCAGCACAGCTATGGCCTCACAAGCATGTCTCATTTTCTAAAAGGTAAAAAGGCATCATGACCATAAAAGCCCCATAACCTTGGCCGGGGTGGTTGAAATGTTGGTCTACCCTTAACTGGTCCCATTGTCCAATTGTTTCTCCCATCACTCAGCAGGGCCCATGGTTTTCATTCACAGGACAGTGCTCTGGATCTGGAAGGAACTGGCGATGGTTTGTGTAGTCGATTTGCTATAGATATTTTACCCACTCTTATATCCCCAGAAGCCCTCTGGACACTAAACTGAAATCTAGAGCTTTCACCCTATTTCATGTAGGGGTGTACCAATATCTGCTTTGAAGCTTCAGATATGAACCTTTCCAGACCCGCATCCCAATCAATAAAGTACTTTAATCATAGGCCCTTAATATACCTATTGAAATATTTATTATTAAATATTTATTAAATATTTCAATAGGTATTGAAATACTGTCTATTGTTATGTAAATATAAATAATACCTATTGAATATTTATAAGGACATACTTGTGCCATTTACGAGTTGGTAATGTATATGATGCAGTATTTGCAAAAATGAGAATATCTAAAGGACAAGATAAAAGACCAACATGAATAAAAGTGCTATCAATTTCCTCCCTGGACCTGGTGGGCCCTTCTTCACAGTCCCCTCTTTGGAGAACATTTGGTTCATCAAAGTTTTTGAACTGAAGTCACAAACTGGCAACTTACAGGCCAAATGTAGCCCACAGATGTGTTTTGTTTGGCCTGAACAATGTTTTCTAAATTTTGTATTAGTTTCCAATGCTTAAAAATTGGACAAAGTCACGTAAAAATCTAGAGGTTTTTTTTAATCCATTTTGTTCACTCCTCTGTCCCTGGTGCCTGATGCTTAGTAGGCACTCAATAGATATTTGTTTAATTGACTTTCCAGCTTCTCTCAAAAAAAAATCAGGCTGGCTCATCTTCCTGGCAATAATCACCTGGAGTTGAATAGTGATTAGGCCCTGTAGCAGGGTGTGAGGTCACCAATCCTGAACCACAGTCCCCACCACTTCCTATAACCAACCAGCTTCATTCATGCCTGTTACATGCCTTGTCCCTGAACAATTGCTTTTGCCTAAGAACATCTTGGTTATGTGATGGCCTTAGTCACCCTCCATGAGATCAAACCAAATCAGTATTCCACATGAAGTCCAAAGACATAGGTTTGAGCCTGATTCTGCCAATTACTCTTCTTGGGGAATTTGCTCTCTAAGCCATAACCTCCTATCCTTTTCCAAAGGTTGTCTGGAAATAAAAATAAATACAATATTATCTGTGGGTTGTTTCGTAAGTTGTAAAGTCTTACGGAAATTAGAAAACATTGTTTTAGCCACTGTATTATCCTCCAAAAGGAATGACTAAGAGATAGGGGTGGAAATTCCTGATGTCACACCCCAGAGTGGACCACATTCCCCCCATGGTAGCCATACCTCTCTATACACCCATTCCCAGTCCTACCTCACATCCCACCATTTTAATGGGAGGTCAAATGATGAGACAGACCAGAGTAAGGTATCCAGCCCTAAAGGTTAGATTCAATCTCTCCTAATAAGAATGACCCCTTTATTTCATCCTGTCTCATGTCTAAGTCACTTATGCTTGTGACTTTAATCACAGTCAGACCCAGGTCCCCATACTTTGCTCCCAGAGACCACCAATGTGACCAGTGACTTTCTACAGCTAATCCTAAAAGCCAGTCCCTGCAACCTCCACCATTATCTCCACAAGTGTAAACCTGTCATGGACTTCTAATCTTGTCCTTCACCCCTTGGAAATATGCCCAAGAGAGCTTTTGTCTTCAACCTTTTTATCAGCAGGGAGACTATTTCTGTTACATGTAAGACTAGCTTCCCAGTAATGTCCCTGTCACACAAGTGCGCGCGCGCGCGCGCGCACACACACACACACACACACACACACACACAAAATCTCTCCCTCTCTCTCCCTTCTGGTTCTCCCTTAAATATCTTCCAGCTATAAGCCAACCTCACATAAAATGGTCAATATTCAACCATTTCTGACCTAGGAAAGGGGGTAATTTTATTATGGTTTAATTTAGTGCATTTAACCCAGAGATTCAGTCATGGATGTTTCTGTGACCTCTGAATCTTCCTATTTTTAAGCCAAAGTTAGTTGTTCTTATCCATCTTTCATGGTGATTGCACTGAGGCCCTGAGAAAAATACTTTAGCATCTCAAGTATGCTGGGGGTTTCCTTTTTTGTGGACCTGAGCTACTATTGCCAGACAATTCTGTGAACTAGAAACCCTGATTAAAGAAAAAAAAATAGGGATTCTACATGCAACAGATTCTTGCCTCTTTGGTCTCTTCCTGATCCCTGGCATTGGGGGTGGGGAGTGTTTATAAAATATATGCTGCTCTATGAAGTGAGAGCCTTCTTAACTAAGAAGAGCATCACATCAGGATTCCCAAGTCCCACGATCTTGGAAGTGCCACATTTCTCCTCCCCTCACTCTTTCAGCCCTTTATTAAGAGCTTCTCAAATTCCCTACCTCTGGCTTCTTTTGTTCTGTCATCAGCAGGAACTGCCTCTGCTACCTGCCCCCTCGCCTAAATCCCTCCTTCAACGTTCCCATTCTTCAGCTCAAGAGAGGAAAGAAGAGGGTCCAGGAATGCTGGGAGAATCCTCCCAACTTCCCACTGGTACCTGAAATGTTATGTATTAGGAGAAATCCTGTGGTATTAAACATTGTTCTCTCTGTGGCAGGGTCCCCATTTAAAAGACAAATTCCCCACATAGTAAGCATTTCTGAAACTATTCCATAGAATGCTAGTGTTCCAAGAAATATTCTTGGGTATTCATTTAAAAAAAGGGGGTTCTTTGGTCAAAAAAGTTTAGTAATTCCTGCATGCCATCCTTAGCCCTTTACAGGAATCTCATAATACACAGTATCGCATTCAAGACTCTGAGAGACCTTACAGTAGGGAACACTATTGAACTTGGCTTAATCTACTGTTTCCTAAACATACTCAGCAAAGGAAACTTTTCTTTCATGAAATTTTGTTTATCATTCCCTGGGCCTTCATGTCCCATGGAAAACATCTTGTGAAATTCTGCTTTATCTCTTGAGGGAGATTGGATGGGTTTAATACCTCACGTTCCCCTTGGGTGTGTAGAGAGCAGGGGTGGTGAGGACACTGGACCTCTTATCAATCCCCACCACCCTTGGAATGAACCCCACTCGCCAGCCTTGCGAATGGCTTTCTTCCTCTGTCCCGGTCACAAGCAATATCTGCAAAGAGCAAAGGATTCCCAAAAGCCTGCTCTAGCCTATGATCCCTCATCAATATGGGCCCTGAGCAATCCAACATGAATCTTCAAGAGACACGTTTAAGACAAGGAGATCCAAGGGGACTCCACCCAAAAGGGAGGAAATTGAATGTCCAAGTATGATACATTCTCTTTAGTCCCATTGCCCAATTCCAATTAGGCACACCCTGGTCTCCAAACTCATGCATAAGGGCTTCAACCCAGTCCCACCCAGGTGGGAGGCCCTTGAGGACCCTGCAGAAACCACGGACTTGGACATGGTGCCTCCTTTGTCAAATTCCTTGTGATTCATCTGGATCCCATGCTTTAGCATTTCAATTCCCTCTGCTGTTTATTATTCTGTTTCATCTACGCAATTTATCTCCCCACCTAGAATGTCAACTCCAGGCGGCTTGAGGCCATATCTTATCCTTCCTCCGTTTTCTCCGCTACATTATCTAGTTCCCAATAATAGGTACAGTGGAAGTACTTAATAAAAATACTAAATTGCTTAATAGAATCTCATCTGCTTTTTATCCACCCCAGGAAGGCAGGGAGGTAAAATAGGAAAACTCTCTTAACCCACCTCTTTTAACTGACTCAAAGACTCAACCAGTACCCTCCATTTCCACTGAGAAGTAAACCAGACAAGCCCACAGTACACTGATTGCTCACAGCCACTGGGCCACTTAAGGCCTAATGCACTTCTGTTCTCACTAATTGAGTTGTTTGCTTATCAAGAGTCAGTCGTGTTCCCAAATCTGCCCATGCCAGTTGTATGTGTTACTATAGCTATAAATTTTAAATCAAGTTACTGAGACACATGCTTCTTTCCCACTAGAGGAGAGAGTCTCCATTTGCCTCACCAGCTCCATTCTCCAACCTGCTCTGTGCCCCCGGAGGCTGACATTTGTAGACTGGAGCAATCAGGCATCCTTGTCCTCTGACTTCTGATTGGATTCAGTCAATGGAGTAGGAGATGAAAGGTGGCAAGAGAGAAAGATTGGACTATTCCCCTTGACGCCCTCCTTGAAGGTCTTGAGTTTGAGAATGGCTGAATTCCTCTAGCAAAAACCAGAGCACTTTCCAGCTATCTCTTATGAATATAAATGGGGGCACCATTACACCCAGGGATGGGGGCAGCCTCCACAGTGCCAGTCACCATACATTTCACCACCTCTTATTGGTTTCCCTCAACCCTGTCCACACAGCATAGTCCCCTTGCAAAACTCTTTTCAGCTCTTCCTTCTGAGTGTACCAACTTTTTCTTACCCCCAGAACTCTGACTGGTCCACCTGCTATATCTTTCCTCCTCTTTTCTAACAGAGACCATTTTGTTTTAATTCAGGGAGCATCTCCCTCAGGTCAGAGAACTTAAAAATATATATATTTAAAGAGATTAAGTAACTAACATAAAATCTCACAGCTCCAAAGTGGCATACCTGGGAATCTGTCTTAGCCTGGGTCATTCAAATAAGGCAGAGCCCTAAATGAAGATGCTGTGTGAGTAGTTTATTCAAGAATGCAATCCCAGAGTTAGGAGTAAGAGACAGGGAAATTGAAACAGGGAAGAAGGGAGAGCAACTGTTAGGATATGTTAACAAATTGGCCATCCCCCAATGGTTAAGGGCTGCCCCCACCCTGAGGCATTCATTGCTCTGCCCCTCCAGGTTGTGTATATACAGTGTCTAGTGGCTACTCATGTTGTGCCATCAGAAAACCCAGGACAGATAGCAAGAGGCACTCAGCAGGGGAATGAGTTTCCATCTTTGTGAAGGTTCATCTTTGTGAAATGGGTCAAAGTCTCTCTGGGGGTGGTCACTGTAGCAGTGGCTAGAAGTAATGAGCCCAAGAGAGATAAAGAGATACTCAAGAAGTGACCAATACAGTCCACCCCTTTTACCACAAATCTGCTCATGCCTTCCCTCCCCTAAATCTAATTTATCACAGTCTCCATCAAGATTGTGGCCAGCCACATCTCCCCAAAGAATTAATAAAAAAAGAATTAGTGAAACCAGCTACACTATAGCTGTCCTGAAGCCATAACTAATGTTCATCACCTGCTTCCTCCACCACCCTTTCTAGGTTCCCTCCTTCAGTCTGCATTTGGATTGATCAGGGTTGCTTTCCTGGTAGGGCATCACAGACCCCAACCAGGATCCGCGTCTTTAGTTCCCCTTCCTTTATTAGGCCACAGATGTCAAAATTGCTCATCCACTAATATCACTGAGCAAGGAAGCAAAAAATGATACCCAATGAATCCCATGAATTCCAGATATATTCCTCTCTTCCCTTTGTTGTATAGAAGCCCCATGTTTCCTCATATCAGTCAGAGTCAATACCCCCACCAGTGTAGTTATTCTTTTTTTGCCCACCAGTCCACTGGCATGAGAAGCTCAAAGTGAGCGGGCAGTAGTGGTCATGGTAGAGGGCCCAAGATACTACTTGTCATCTAAAGGGGGTGTTTGGTGTGCTCCAAAACACTGAACCCCTTAAAATGTACTCCATCTTCAAACAAATAGATCTTTGAATCTTTGTGGAACTTAACTCCCACCTCCTGGCAAGTGTGTGCCTTAGCAAGGCCCTTCCTGCTGACAAGTCCTGTTAGCACAATCTCATCAGTATCATGAATAGAGCACAAGAGAAGTTACTCTGAGGACTATACCCCTGTCATGGAGACAACATTTAATACATATGGACTTTCTTCCTTCTCCTATTTCACTTATTTCTTCTGTTCTCTCTGGTGCACACTTTCTTACAGGTAAGGAGGTATCCATCTCAAGAATTTGGTTTAATGAATTTGGTCTAGGCGTCCCATCTCAGGAGGCCTGCTTTTGTGATCAATAGGACCATGAATTCCAGGAAGCATAGGCAAGTTGTATTAGTTATTATGAACTCTTCAAACCTAGGCAATTCCTAGCACAAAAATTTGTGGAGTTGAACTAAATGATTTCAGTTGAGTAATCAATCCCTATGGAGTACTAGTTGCCTTTTGCCATAATTCTCTGCCGCTGGTGTAAGAAATGGAGGAACAAGGGTTTCCACTAATATGTGTCACCAAGTTCCTCTTCCTTAAGGACTGCCTTTCCTGGGATGCCTTTAATCATATAGAGTTCCCTTGACATCATTTGTGCAAACCAGAGCCCAGAGGAGAAGCAACAGCTGGAGAGGGCCAGAATCCTGGAGACAGAGGCTTGCCATCGAGACATATGGAAATATTTTGTACACTCTCACAGCAGTCCCTTATCCACTCCCCTCCCCATGTCATTCCATTTTCACATTTACCATGCACCTGCTGTGTGTTAAGCACAGTGATTTTATATAGATTAGTTCACCTTGTGAAGAACAGAGATTCCAGATTATCCCTGGGCTGGCAGAGTGGAAGGATGATCTTGGGTAAGTTCCTGGCCTGTTTCCAGATCTCTAGCATGAGTGGGTGTGCTATATGATCTCTCAGGATTCTTCCAATTTGCTAAACTTCTATGCAGCCCTGAGACCTAGTTTCTCCTTCCAGAAGGCCCTGTAAAACTTTCTTAACCTGAGCTTCCCCTCCTGGAAGGGAGCCTAAGCCAAGGGCTTGAGTGCAGGAGGCTTAGTTTTTGAAGTGATCCCAGGAGACAGGAATGGGGCAACAGAAAGGAAAGAGGGAGGGAGGAAGGGAGAAGGGAAGAAAGGAGGGAAGGAGGGAAGGAGGGAAGGAAGGAAGGAAGGAAGGAAGGAAGGGGAAGGGAGGAAGGAAGAGAAGGAGGGAGGGGGGAGAGAAGGAGTGGGGAAGGAAGAAGGAAGGAAAGAAAGCAAGCAAGCAGACTAAAACAAGAGTGCATTGCTGAGCTGGTCACCACTGTAGGAAACTGAGGTTTAGTCTCACTGGCATGTTCTTCAGAGCTATATGGAATGTATTCGTAATTTCATGCACCAGAGGATGGAAAGATAGGAACATTTTCCTAGAAGCTCCCATTCCACTGGTCAGAGGCTGTCCCATGGAGGTTAACTGCTTACCCTGCCCAGTTTGCCCCACAGCAATGACCAGCAGCTCTGTATAGTAACATCAGAGAAGTCCCAGCAAGAAGTAAGGGATGCAGGATGCAGCTTAGATGAGGACTGCTGGGGGCTCTGAGCTAGTTGCCACAGCTGTGGTATAAAAATGGGGCCAAGGGTATGTACAATTAAGTTTTGCCAGATTCAATAAAAATATAGTGTGCTCAGTTAAATTTGAATTTTCAAATCAACAATGAAGAAGTATATGCCCCATGCAATTTGGGGGACATGCCTATATTAAATAAAGTATTCAGTATTGATCTGAAATTCAAATTTGACCACATATCCTATATTTTTTCTGGCAAACCTATAATATGTAATTGGGCATAGGAGGCAGGCCACACTAAGCCCCACCCCAACCTCTTCAGTCATCTTTAGGGACTTTATCTATTTGCCTTGAAGATCATTAGATTTCCTATTCTCCACGATTCGGGTATAGAAGTGGGCTCAATTATAAATGGTGAACTATGGCTTCTCTGTACAAGGCAGGAGAAGCAGCAGGAAAAAATAATACAGCTGGGTGAGATGAAACGGAACACAGAATTTCTAGTTCTACAGGGACTCAAAGCCCAGAAAAGGAATCCTGTGCTTGACACTTAAGACTTCATGCTGAGCAAATCCAGGCCTGTGCTGGGCTTCCCAGCATGCCCCTCCGTAAATGTGAGCACCTGCAACAATGTCAAGGCATACAAAGGAATAAAGAACAGAAATACTAATTTTCATTAAAAGTGAAGATACAAATGTCAGAAGTCAGTATTTTCATCTTGCACACCCTTTGGCTGTTTTCAGGCAGACTTCTCTTCCCCCAAAAATACCAAATGTGATCAATCTTAAAAGCACTTGGATGTTTCTTATTTTGAGTTTGGGAATTAAAAAACAAAATAAAAAATAAAGTGCTTAAAAAATAATACTGTCTATATTTTTTCTTGTAGCTTCAAAAGTTCCAGAACTTTTACATTGTTCATGAGTAAGTCCTCCTCAGTCCCTGTGCCATCAGAAGCCTGGCTTTCCACCTGCCCAGGTCCTTAATCGGACAAGAGTGATGGTTCCACTTGAATCCCTGGACTTTTTTCTTTTTAAGGATGCACCTGTACACATGGAGGTTTCCAGGCTAGGGGTCAAACCAGAGCTGCAGCTGCTGGCCCACAGCACAGCCACAGCAACTCCAGATTTGAGCTGCATCTTTGACCTATGCTGCAGCTTGCAGCATTGGCAAATCCTTAACCCACTGAGTGAGGCCAGGGATCAAATCTGCATCCTCATGAACACTATGTCATGCTGTTAACCCACTGAGCCACAATAGGAGCTCTAAATCCCTGGACTTTATCCCTCATCCATGATGAGGATGAAGCTGAATTGTATTGAGGTTGCATTTGCCATGTTGGAAACTTGGGTCTATCTCACACCCTGGACAAGAGGCGGAAGCTGCATGCTCACCTTAATATGGGATCAGCCCCAACAGCAGAAGACTGAGCTATAAGAATTCTAGAGCATGGTTCCTAATGAGTTTGCCAAAGGTGAGTGGAAAGGATCATGGGGTTATTTTAGCAAGCCTCCTCATTTCATTGAAGAAGATGCTCAGTCCTATGGGTGGACTGGATTTTGCCATTTGACAGGATCAAGAGAAGAACCCAGTGCTCCTTCCTCACCTCATTCCCAGATCCTTCCCCCTGACTGTATTACCCCCTTAATATTTGTGTTGTTCTCTTATGGCAAGGGCTTGGGTGTGATAACAAACAAAAGTTCCCCTAGATAACCCACTAGGACAAGTTTTCAAATTCTACTACTATGAACATCTATTCCTAATGACCTAGAAAGCAGATGAAAACCATATATTGCTCAAGGCAGTAACTATGATCTGCTTGCTGTCAAAGAAATCTGTATGCAAACCCTGGTTCTGTCATTCATGTAACTTTTAGCAGGTAACCCAGCTTACCTTAAAAAATGGGCAGATGACCTCTGCTCAATTCACTGAATTATTGTGAGGTGCAAATCGCTTCCCATGTCCCACACACTAGCCTTCAGCTGCATGTAGTTATTTAAGTTGAAACATAAATAAGATAAAGGAAACATTCAAGTCCTTACCCACGCAAACCGCATTTCAAGCGCTGGATAGCCACCCATGATTGGTAGCTACCATACTGTACAAGTCAGGTATAGAACAGTGACACCATCACAGAAAATTCCATTGTACAACACGGCCTGAGGATACTCCAAATGCCTATAAACCATACCAGAGGGTTCTTCAGAATTTAGTCCCAACCTACGTGTCCAACCTACGTTTCCTGCCACACCCACTCCCCTCATATTCTACACAAACTTCATGTTTTTTCCTGGCCAGTACTTTCACCTGTTTGTGACTTTCTTCATGCAGTTTTCCTTTGTCGAGAATGCCCTCCCTACCTGTTACGCCATGCTATCTTCTGATCCCATCCGTCTAGAAAACCCTGCTCACAATTCCAGACCCAGCACAAGAAGCTCCTTCTTTGGGGCAGTGTTCACGATGCTCCCAGAAGGGATTAATCAGTCCCTTTTCTCTGGTTCCTCCATTGATGACCCAACTGCCACATCTATGCTCCAAAACCCTTGGCTGCAGGGCCTGGATCTCATTCAACTCTGTACCACAGGGGCTTTGCCCAGTGCTGGGAAGAGTAGAGCTCTTAGTCCATGTCAAGACCATGGATCTTATTTCTTACTACCACCATGCTCCCTCAGTGCAGCAGTTCCCAACTCTGGCTCAGTCATAGTTGTTGGCCCTCAAGGTAAAGATTTCCCCACCAGCTGCTGGCTCCCCCTGAGCTGGCAAAGTTGTGGAGAGATGCCCCAGTTAGAAGCAGGGGCTCAGTCATGTTGGTGGCCATGGGGAAGAGGTCGGTTGAAGAAGGAAGGCCCTGAGAAGAAGAGCTGGCTCCTAGGAGGGAGAGGGCTAGGAAAGGCAGCCCTAGAACACACACACTGACCACTCTCTCCCAATGGAATACTCTCTGCCTGACCTCTCTGGTGGCCATCCCAGCCTCCCACGTGGGCCTTCTCTCCGAGGCACTGCCCCACATGCCTGCCACACAGGCCCAGGGGCCAGCAAAGCCTCCTGTGGCTGAGTGTCCCCTGTGCTTGAGGACCCCTTTCCAAACAATTGCATCCCCACCTTATTCCTCATTGCCTCTCCCACCCATGTCTTCTCCTGTGTTCTTTTTTCAATAGAATATGTAAATCAGTTAAATAAGAGAAACACATATACTTCATGTAGTGTACTCTGTCCAATTTCTTATTAGTTCTTTTTTATTGGTTTTTTCCTAACACAATTATTTTATTACAGTTCCAGAAGATACTGTAAATCAAAGGTTTCCAGACATTTTGATTTGGGGAAAATTTTTTTAAGAAACACTGTTTTAAAGAAAAAAATTGAAATCACAGGGCATTTTAGACCTCCTCTCCCATTAGCTTTTTTTTTTCTAATTATTTCTTAGGAAGGAAGTTTTTTCTTTTTTCAGTAGCAATTTTTTAAAATAATTATTATATATTTTAACATTTTAATGGGGTCAACATTGATTTATAACATTATATGTTTCATATATATGCATGATATTATATTTCTATTTCTGTACTATGCTACAATGTTCTCACCGGCAAAAATTAATTTCCATCCATCACCATACAGTTGATCCTCTTATTTCTGCTCTTATTTCTACTACCAGCCTCACCATCCTTCTAGCTTCCTGGTTAGAAATCCCCCATCAAACTTGACCTCCCCCTTCCTTCTCCCCCAAGCCCACCTCCTGCCATCAGTCAGAAAGCCCTGCCCATTGGACCTCTGCAGTGTCCTTAACTCTCTGCCACTGGACTTATCTGGTGCCTATCTCTTCTCGTGTGGACCACATCACTGTAATAGCTTCCTAACCAGGCTTTCCTTCTCTAATCTGTGGCCTTCCCATCCATCCTGTGAGAATGGTCCTCCTAAAATACATTCTCTTCCTCCCTGGCCTCTGCTCTCTGCCATTGTCCCTGTCCCGGACTCCTAAAACAAGTATTCAAGTCCCTCCTGGATCTGACCCTTTGGCTGCCTTCCCTTCTCAAGGACATGCCATCCGCTTTCCCACCTGTGAGAGCACTTTTATGCACCAGGCATTTCACCTATCTGAAAAATAAATTCTCAGAGGTAGTTACTCTTATTATTTACAGTTTTCAAAAAAAAACTAAGGCACAGAGAGGTTAAATAGCTTGCCCAAAGCCATACAGCTAATAAGTGAGGGAGCCCAGATTCAACCTTCTCAGTGTAACCATGATGCTCGTGTCTAACTAGATTTACTGCCAGAAGTGGCTGTATCAGGGTTATATCCCCACCCCACCCCCAATGCTCCTGAGATCTGAGATAAATACTGTGTGTGGTGCGGGGGGGGGGGGGGGGAGTACTTAGTAACCAGAGCGTGAAAACTGGGCAGATGCTGGTAAAGAAGAACAAAAGAATGGGAGCCAAGAAGAGGTCTCATGGTTCTCAGACTTTCAACCATGTAGGTCTCTGAAAAGCACCCTGACTGGACTAGAGCCACCAAGTGTAAGTGACCCAGCCTGGAGGATCAGCCTGACACCAGAGGAGTGCCAGTTGGACCGTAGGCAGCAGCAATTTGTTCCTGGTTGAAGCCAAGCCACTTGGAGTTATGGGATCAGCAGATGTCAGGGGAAGGTGGGGTCACAGAAGCCCAATCAACCTGTTATTGGTATAACTAGCTCTTCCAGGGGGACTGCACCCCTGGTTCTCAAAATGAGGTTCAAGGGCCTCAGACAAAAGGAACTCCCCAGAGGGTTACCTAATTTCAGATACGGGGGCCCCACCCTACTCAACCATAGTCTCTAACTTTGAAATCTGCATTTTTCGCAAGCTCCTTTAGTGATTCTGATTTGCTCTCAAACCTGAGAACTGCAAACCTACATAGCCAGTTGTCTTAAACTAGATTCTGCAGAAGCAGATCCTGAAAGAAGAGTTCCTACGTGGTAATTTATTATGGAAGTCCCATCCCCACCCCCACCCCACCTCACAAAGGGTGATAAGAATGGAGGAGCTGAACAAGAAGGGAGAAATCTAGCAAGGATGTAAATTCAGACAAATTCCAGCAGAGGGTAGCTTCTCCCTGATCCCCCAGAGACTCTAGAAGGCAAGTCATGACTCCAGGGTCAGCCACCCCAAGTCCTTCAATTATAAAGACCTCCATCACATCTAAGACTTTGGGGAGTTCCTGCTGTGGTGCAGGGGGTTAAGAACCTGACTGCAGGAGTTTCTATTTTGGCTCAGCAGAAACTAACGCGACTAGTATATATGAGGATGCAGATTCAATCCCTGGCCTTGCTCAGTGGGTTAAGGATCCAGCGTTGCCGTGAACTGTGGTATAATTTGCAGACGATGTATCTGGTGTTGCTCTGGCTGTGGTGTAGGCCAGCAGCTGTAGCTCCAATTCGACCCCTAGCCTGGGAACTTCCATATGCCACACCTGCAGCCCTTAAAAGAAAAGGAAAAAAAAAAAAGAATCTGACTACAGCAGGTCAGGTATCTGTGGAGGCACAGGGGCACAGGTTCACTCCCTAGGCTGGCACAGTGAGTTAAAGGATCCAGTGTTGGGGCATAGGTCACAACTGCAGTTCAGATTCAATCCTTGGCCCAGGAACTTTCATATAGTGCAGCCATAAAAAAATGAAAAAAAAAAAAAAAGGAGTTCCTGTCATGGAGCAATGAAAATGAATCTGAATAGGAACCATGATGTTGTGTGTTTGATCCCTGGCCTTGATTAGTGGGTTAAGGATTCAGCGTTGCCATAAGCTGCAGTGTAGGTCACAGACGCAGCTTGGATCTGGCATTGCTGTGGCTGTGATGTAGGTCACCAGCTGTAGCTCCGATTTGACCCCTAGCCTGGGAACATCCATGTGCTATGGGTTCAGCCCTAAAAAGACAAAACAAACACACACACACACACAAAAAAAAAAAAAAAAAAAAAAAAAAAGGAAAAAAAGAAAAAATATATATATAAAGACTCTTAATTTTCTAGTCAAGTCAAGTACCTTGTTTATTAGCATGAAAAATGATGGAAATGGGTTCTTTTGTGAAATTAAAGTATGTTCAATGTGTGGATTGGCTAAAATAGGTTAGAAACACTCTCCACCTCACATGAAGAAGGTGTAAGAAGCAGCAATGACCATCATTCAGCATCCAGGAGAAAGATGGTACCTGGTAAAGAGCATAGACTTGGATGAAAACACAAAGGCAGTAGAAGTGGGAATGGCCCTTTCAAAAGTGGGCACAATGGCCAAACCAGATTGGGTCATCTCTCTGGATGAAAAAAGCCTCATCAAAAAACTAAAAGCATTTTGAAAACAACACAGTTTTCTTGTAACCTAGGAAAGAGGGTTGAAGAGATGGCAGCTGATGGCAGAAAAACTTGGATCTGCACTTCACAAATGGTGCATTGTTTAAAATCGCACCCCATGGAGTTCCCGTCGTGGCGCAGTGGTTAACGAATCCGACTAGGAACCATGAGGTTGCGGGTTCGGTCCCTGCCCTTGCTCAGTGGGTTAACGATCCGGCCTTGCCGTGAGCTGTGGTGTAGGTTGCAGATGCGGCTCGGATCCTGCATTGCTGTGGCTCTGGCGTAGGCTGGCGGCTACAGCTCTGATTCGACCCCTAGCCTTGGAACCTCCATATGCCGCGGGAGCAGCCCAAAGAAATAGCAAAAAGACAAAAAAATAAATAAATAAATAAAATCGCACCCCAAAAAAATAAATACCTAGGAACAAACCTGACTAAGGAGGTGAAATACTTATGTGCTGAGAATTATAAAATATTAATCAAGGAAATTAAAGAGGAGTCAAAGAAATGAAAAGATATCCCATGCTCCTGGATTGGAAGAATTAATATTATTAAGATGGTCATACTACCCAAAACAGTCTGCAGATTTAATGCCATCCCTGTCAAATTACCTGTGACATTTTTTGCAGAACCCAAAGAAATATCCAAAAATTTATATGGAACCAAAAAGACCCATACTTGCCAAAGCAATCCTTAAGGGGAAAAAAAAAAAAAACAAGCAGGAGAGAACTCTCCCACTCTCCCAAACTTCAGACAATATTACAAACCTGCAGTAATCAAGACAGTGTGGTACTGGTACAAAAACAGACATATGGATCAATGAAACAGAATAGAGAGCTTAGAAATAAATCCAGACCCCTACAGTTAATTAATCTTCAACACAGAAGGCAAGGCTATAAAATGTGGAAAAGACAGTCTCTTCAGCAAGGGGTGCTGGCAAAACTGGACAGCTGCATGTAAATCAATGAAACTAGAACACATCCTCACATCATGCACAAAAATAAACTCAAAATGGCTTAAAGATATAAACATAAGACAAGATACCATAGAATTCCTAGAAGAGAACATAGGCAAAACATTCTCCGACATCAACCATACAAACGTTTTCTTAGGTCAGTCTCCCAAGGCAATAGAAATAAAAACAAAAATAAGCAAATGAGACCTAATCAAACATATAAGCTTTTGCACAGCTAAGGAAACTGTAAAAATAAAATAAAATAAAAAGACAACCTATGAAATAGAAGAAAATAGTTGCAAAATAAGCAACCAACAGAGGTTCAAGTCTCCAAAATATGCAAACAACTCATACAAATTAACAAAAACAAACAAACAACACAATTGAAAAAGAGGCAGAAAACCCAAATAGACATTTTTTCAAAGAAGACATATGAATGGCATAGGCACATGAAAAAAAATGCTCAGCACCACTAATTACTAGAGAAATGCTAATCAAAACTACAATGAGGTACCAACTCACACTGGTCAGAATGGCCATCGTTAATAAGTGTACAAATAGCAAATGCTGGAGAGGGTGTGGAGAAAAGGGAACACTCTTACACTGTTGGTGGGTAAATTGATATAACCACTATGGAAAACTGTATGAAGTTTCCTCAGAAAACTGAATACAGAACTACCTTATGATCCAGCAATCCCATTCTTGGGCCTATATCTGGACAGATCTTTCATTCAAAAATATATGTGCACCCCTAGTTCATCGCAGCACTATTCACACTTAGCCAAAACATGGAAACAACCTAAATATCCACCAACAGATGAGTGCATTAAGAAGATGTGGTACATGTACCCAATAGAATACTACTCGGCCATAAAACAGAATAAAATATTGCCATTTGCAGCAACTCAGATGCAACTAGAGATTCTCATACAAAATGAACTCAGAAAGAGCAAGACAAATAACATATGAAATCACTTATATGTGGAATTTAATATGTGGCACAAATGAACCTATCTACAGAACAGAAACAAACTCAGGGACATAGAGACTTGTGGTTGCCACAGGGGAGGGGGAAGGGAGTGGGATGGACTGGGAGTTTGGGGTTGGTAGATGCAAACTATTACATTCAGAATAGATTAGCAGAAGTTCCCATCATGGTGCAACGGAAACGAATCCGACTAGGAACCATGAAGTTGCGGGTTCCATCCCTGGCCTCGCACAGTGGGTTGAGGATCCGGCGTTGCCGTGAGCTGTGGTGTAGGCTGCAGATGCCGCTCGGATCTGGCATTACTGTGGCTGTGGCATAGGCTGGCAGCTGTAGCTCCAATCTGACCCCTAGCCTGGGAACCTCCACATACCACGGGTACAGCCCTAAAAAGCAAAAAAATAGGTAGATAGATAGATAGATAGATAGATAGATAGATAGATAGATAGATAGATAGATAAGCAATGAAGTCCTACTGTATAGCACAGGGAACTACATCCAATCTCTTGGGACAGAACATGATGTGGGGATGACATGAGAGAAAAAATGTGTATATATGTGTAAATAGGTCACTTTGCTGAACAGGAGAAGTTGGCACAACATTGTGAAATAACTATAATTTAAAAAAAAAAAAAAAGGTGCATTGGTTCAACACCAGGAATGGAATGAGAAAGGAAAATACAAGGACCTGAAAAACAAAAGATGGAAAATTAGTTGTTGGATGCATTATAAACAATGTCACCTGCGTTCAGATTTATGAAAAACCAGAAGAACCATCTCATCATCATGTTTGATGACAATAGCTGTGGGATGATAAGTAAGCTCAGTTCAAATCTCCATACCGCTTCTTTTTTTTTTTTCTTTTCATGACCGTGTTCAATTATCTTTATCACAAGCATTTTACATGCAACTATTTCAAAGTATTCCTTTAATTAGGATCAACCCTTTGGTGGTTAGTAAATAAATGTGGTTTTTGCTTTAAAAAAAAAAAATTCAAGCAGGAGGGTAACTCCCAACAGAGCTTGTAGCTATTATCCCAACAAAGAAGATATTATACAGTTGTGTGCTTATAAGGCTGTGTCAAGTTCTAAAATCTTTGTAACTTTTCCCACCTCCAGTAAAACAAAGATGCAGGCAGGTAGAGTAGGAGATGAAAGGCTTACCTTTGGTGACAGGGAGGAAATTGGCAAAAGCCAGTCTTTGTTGGAGAAGGAGAAGACTAAGGAATGGAATGGAAGGTGGCAGCTCCCCCGGAGAGAGAGACAGGAAGCTACTTTAATGAACCAGAATAGGAGCTGCCATGGCCTGGGCAAGGCCAGGCCTTGGGCTAGGTCTTTTCCTTACCTGATCTTGCTTAGTTTTCCCAAGATGCCAAAGGCTATGTCTAGTTTTTCTCTTTACAGATAAGGAAACTGAAACCCAGAGGAGTTCAGTGACCCACCAGATCACTCCACTGGAAAGTGGCAGAGTCCAGGAGGTGACCTGCACCAGAAAGTGTTTCGGGCCCAGGGCAGATCTGGCAAAGGCTTCATAGAGGGAGGGAGAGGGGGGAGCCTGAGAACTGTGGGGGGCTGATGAGCCTGGGGCCGGGAGCGAGGGGGCCAGAGGGAAAAGGTAAGGCAGCCCTCCCTTGGGAGAAGCCCTTCAGACACAAACCAACAGTTATTAATCAAATGCTATGTGCTGGCTGTTAAATTAGTGCTCTCTCTGTTCCCTTAGACTCCAATCAAGGGGAAGAAAAAAAAGAAAAAGAAAAGCTTTGTCAGTGAGTATCCAATTACAAAGTTGAGACATGGAAAATCTTGGAGCCAGAACCTGCAAACTCAGCAGCCTCTGAGTTCAGTTGGCTTCAGATTCTGATATTTGAAAAAGCAAAGGTTCCTGGAAGTTTTATTCTCCTCTTTATTTCCTCTTTCCCTCTCTCCCTCTCTCCTTCCCTCCTTCCTCCTTCTCTCCTACCCTTCTTCCTTCACCCTTCCCTCCTCCTGCCGTTTATTCATGCAGGCAGCAAATATTGCCAACACCAGGGTCACGAAGGAAAATGTTTCCTAAGCATCTTCCTTTTCATTATTTCCTCTGACCCTGACGTCCACTCCAAGAAATGTGAAGTATCACCATCTTTTTTTTTTTCTTTTTTCTTTGCCTCCTTGGCTTGAGGTGGGTTATCAGTTCCCAGACCAGAGATTGAACCCTGACCATGGCAGTGAAAGCACCATGTCCTAATCACTAGGCCACTAACGAACCCCCTCATCATCCCCATTTTACATGATGAGGAAATTGGTCACTGGCCATGTGTGGACTTGAACTCAGAACTCTCTTAGCCTAAACCCCTTGGTTTTTGCTGTTTTTCCCATACCCCAGATCCCCACGCTCACCTTTTCCGTTCTGAGGCAGCTGTTGAACAAACTTAGCCAACCTCATGTGCTCCGTCCCCACTCATACCAAGGTTGCCAGCCTAGGAGGGGCAGGCAGGGACAGCAAAAGAGCTGTTTGGCAGGCAGCCCTGAGTGTCCCAGGTCATGTCAGTGATGGGCTGGCTGGAGGATAAGCCAAATGGCAGGGGAACAGGACACCAAAAGGGAGAACATGTCAACCATCTTCAAATCTCCTAGTTGAGAGGTGTGAACATCGAGAACCAGAACACCGTGTGTACCTGCTTCAGAGGGGCCCCTGGGGCTGAGGTCAGTCAGAGGACGCTGCTAGAGGGACAAGAATGGGAGAGAAGAAAGGAAGATGGGCGGGTGGAGGTGGAGGGACCCTGCCCACAAAAGGATGGGGATGCGGAATCGAAGGGGCGGGTCAAATGGGATGAGGCTGGTTTGAAGACTTCCCAGCATCATGAGACACTGGCAGGGAGAAAGCACTACCCCACCACCTTGCAGGGAGTCTGGATGGGCTGAATGGAGGAAGGGCCCCGCCTCTGCCTGGAGGCCTGAGAGGATCCAGGTGGGAGAGAAAACAAGGCTGACCTCAGAGGGGAGGCTGACCTCAGGATGGGGGCAAGATGAGAAGGGCTCTGGCCCGAAAGATGCAGAATCTAGAACTTCTGCCTCCCCCAGAGCTTTAGCACATGTTCTTTCCTGTTTCTGTGATGGCAAAGATAAACAGGGATGAAAACAAGCCCATAAAACATGCACAACTCCTCTCTCACCTCCCTTAATGCTGTAGAAAGCCACCCCATGGGGACAGGGTTTAAGAGAACACAGAAATAGGTCCAATACAGAGTTTGAAGATTCTATTCCCACCCCCACCCCACCCTCCCGGATTCAGGAAGGTCACCCTTGCCACTTGGGCAGTAGCTGGTCGCCTACCTCTCCCCACTCCCACCCCACCCCCACCCCTTGGCTTGGGAAACTGATCAGGATAAGCTGCCCCGAGGTGGACGCCAGCACAGGTCATCCAATCTCTGGAAACGACAGCCCAGCCCCTTATCTCCACCGCCATCAGGCAGCCTTGGCAAGAACAGGCTCTGGTTACAGGGTATAAACAGCCACAGAATCAGCTGGCTCTGGTCTGGCCCCTGCCCTTGGCTTCTGCCTTAGGGGAGATGGAAGGCAGGGAGGGGGGTGGAGGCAGGATTCCCAAGGTGGGCCACTCCCTCTCGGCTCTCTACATCCTCCCCACCATTCTGCACATCTCTGAATTTTCCCCAGAGACCACACATCCTCCTTTCCTAGGGTAGTCATGTGTACGGGTCCTGGTGACCTCAGCATAGGCAGCACTATACACGAGCAGCCCATCTCCCAAGTCCATCAGGTAATAATTGTGTTGCTTTTGGCCAAAGGCCATCTCATCATCCCCATGCACACACAGTCCCTTTCCTTTGAGCAACAGATACTCCGTATGTGTTTGTCTTCCTTCTAATCTTAACCCGTGGGAAAGAGGGTTTGTCTCTTTTTGGCTTAATCAGTCCCCGGTCGTACCCAAAGTCACGTGTCTTTGGAGTGTTTCACCAAGAACTGCTGATGGTCATACATGTGCATGGTGGGGATGGCCAGGGTTAACTCTGCAAACCCAACAGAAGGGGCCTCTCTGTCTCTGAAGGAGAAACCAGAAATCCAAGGCTGGTCTTCTTGCCAAAAGGTCCTCCCCATAACCTTCAGAACCAATGGCTGCTGGGCTGGGACTCTTCTGCCTGGTGGCTGAGACCTTCCAAGAGCAGATGACATCCAGGGAGCCCAGCCAGCTGTGTGGATTCTGTATGCAGATTCTGAATAGAGTAGAAGAGGGAGCTCCCATTGCGGCCCAGGGAGTGAAGAACCCAGCATACTGTCTGTGAGGATGCGAGTTCAATCCCTTGCCTAGCTCAGGGTTAAGGATCTGGTGTTGTGCCAAGCTGCAGCAAAGTCACAGATGCAGCTTGGAGCCAGTGTTGCCATGGCTGTGGTATCAGCCAGCAGCTGCAGCTCCAATTCAACCCCTGGCCCAGGAACTTCCATGTGCTGCAGGTGTGACTCTAAAAAGAAAGAAAGAAAGAAAGAAAGAGAGTAGAAGAAGCCACTGACAGCCTAAGTCAGTCCACCCTCGTGTTGATCCCAGCAGAGTGTCAGCTAGCAAAGGGCAGGAAGATGGCCTTGACCCAGGCTCCCTGCCACCTCAAGGCTTCTACCTGGCAGGCTTGTGGAATTTCTCTCTAGCTCTTACTTCACAATTATAAATTAATTCTCCATCAGTATGAGGGGACTAGGTTGCTGTTGTGTAATCTTGAAAGTTTCTCCACTTCTCCATGAGTCTGTTTTCTCCACATAAAAATGCACGTTCTCGTCTATCTAGAAGTATCTGATCAATCTATACATGTCAATCGATCCATATATGCCAATCAAGACACACTTATGATCAATCATGGCAGCCTTTCTTATTTTGATAATGTAAGAAAACAGATGGCTAAAAGAGCTGGGGCCTTTAGAAACTGAGGGAAGATGCAAAAATTACTCCCAGAAAAAAGAAGAGGCAGGGGACAGAGGACAGACTTCAAAAGACCGTGCTACTGTGTCTGAAGGAGGCTCCTTGCATTTCTGAAGAGACCAGACCAGGCAGGGCCAGGGTTGTGTGGTTTTAGTTATTTAGCTACCAAGTTCCGTTGCTTTCTATCATTTATGAAGTCAGTTTATATAGATTGGGGGGGGAGGGTGTGTGTGTGTGTGTGTGTGTGTGTGTGTGTGTGTGTGTTCTAAGTTGGCTGACTTGAAATTCCTTCTTAAAAGAAGAAATTTCCTTTCCTTTAAAAGTGTTTATTGATCCTATACAAAAGAGAGAAAACCTTATGTACCACAAATAAACATTACGTACAGCAGTAAATACCTGGGGCCACCCCAGCGCCACCCCCGCCCCCGACAATAGTTTAGTAAGAAGTCCTGCTCACAGCGGAGGTGGGCACCAAGGACCCCACCCTGTACACCAAGGGACAGGACACTCTGGGCTTCACCTTGCATTAAACCCCTGGCTCCTCCTCACTTTGATCTTTAACAACCCCCCTTTTTAAAATTATTTTTTATTTAAGTTGATTTACAATGTTGTGCCAATTTCTACTGTACAGCAAAATGACTCAGTCATACATATACATGCATATTCTTTAATATTATTTTCCATCATGGTCTATACCAGCAGATTGGATATAGTTTCCTGTGCTATACAGCAGGACCTCAATGCTTATACATTCTAAATGTAATAGCTTGCATCTACTAACCCCAAACTCCCCACCCATCCCACTCCCTACGCCCTCCACCTTGGCAACCACAAGTCTGTTCTTCATGTCTGTGAATCTGTTTCTGTTTTGCTAATAGGTTCATTTGTGTCATATTTTAGATTCCGCATAGAAGTGGTATCATATGGTATCTGTCTTTCTCACTTACTTCACTTAGTATGAGAATTTCTAGTTGCATCCATGTTGCTGCCAATGACATTATTTTGTTCTTTTTTATTATCTTCTTAATCTATTCATCTGTTGATGGACATTTAGGTTGTTTAACAACCCCCTTTATAGACCACATCCACAAAAACACACACAACACACAAGAGTGGCTTATTAAATGAATGTTGAAAGATCACCAAGTTACAGATTTAAGAACTTGATCATCTATTCAGCAATGATTACATCCCTATGATGTGAGGAGACCTAGGTTAAAATTAAGCCAGTTGCATAAATTCATGTGCTAAAGCAGAGAAAACATGTTCAGGGCTATTTAGCCATTTAATCAAAGGGCTAAAGTATTTTCAAAATAGCCCTGAATAATGGTTTTTCTTTTTCTACCCTTGGACAGTCAAATACATGGCCTTGGCATCAAAATGTTCTTGAGATCCAAGCTGGAGTGAGCCATGGAGCTAAAAAGACCTTCAAATACTTCCATTCCTTTCCCCTCTCTGGGAAGGTTTTTAAGGGGAAAAGAAGAAGGAAAAAAAAGAAACATCCATGGTTTCCATAAGCACTCCCTGTACTTGCATTTGTCTCGTTTGACTTGCTTGGCCAAAGAGTCTGCTAAAAATATAATGAAGGAAGGGGGGCTGGCAAGGCTGGGGAGAGAGAATTAGAAATTAACCCTGTTCACTTTTGAACGCTCCCCCAACGCATTTACCACGACGCTGAAGCGTATCACCATCTGCCCCTCTTCTCAGACCATTTTTGGCACTTGACTTGGGTAAGTTATTTTTTTAATAAAAGGAAAAGTGCTCTCATTTCTATTCCTTCTGTGGGGCTCAAGAGTCTTTATGACTGAGAACAGCTCTCCAGTTCCACTCGGGTCTGCATTGAGACTGCACCTCCCAGGGGAAATTGGCCCATTGCATGGGTACCAGAACCCACTGGAGCCCAGAGGTAGATGGGAATCTGTCTCAGAGGCTTCCAGAGGGCCAGCCAGCTAGGAATACCTAAGCATCATATTTCTCCACTTCCAGGGTCTGATCCTCCATATTCTGGCTGGAGTTTGCCCAAAAGGAAGATAAGAGGGGAACGCAGAGGGGCAGCCTGGTGGCTGGGTGGTTAGCTCACTGGGTTCCTTGGAGCTCTCTTTAGTGCTTCCAGCCAAAACCAAAGGTTACTGGAGCAGGCTGGGCCCGCTCCACTAGGAGAGCTGAGTCATCCACGGGACAGGATAACAGCGGCTATAAATTATCCTGTGTTTAAGGATGGCTTTCTCCAACCCTGGCTTTGGGCTTGGAGTCTTTATTTATATCTCTCACAGGAATATTTTTCAAACTCATGACTGCACTCTGTACTGCTTTGGGGACACTCCAAACACCTGGTCTCCTCTATAATGGGCCCTGCAGGCGACAGGCCCCCGGAGGCCCTGGGACTGGACCCTGGAGCGGCTCACACCCCCATCCACACTTATATCCCCTCCCTGCCAGGCCAGAGCCCTGTCCCGTGCATGCAACTACACCCACGCCTGCAGGCCCAGCATCGCACATAAGATGCACGGACAGGTTCAGAGACATGCACGACCTCACATCCACACCCACACCTCCCCCCAGCACACACAGACAAACACACACACTCCAAATATAAACTGCTATGAACTCACTGGTTCTCTGTACACTTTAGGGACAGCCTCTGCTCACGATGAAATATCACAAGTTGCAGGGCCCTCCAGGGTCAGACATCCAAGCCTCTGGCTCAGGGGCATTTGGCATTTGGTATTTCCTTTGGTGACTTGGCTCTTTTTTTTTATTTTTATTGAAATAAAGTTGATTGACAGTGTTGTGTTAGTTTCAGGTGTACAGTAAAGTGATTCAGTTATACATATACATAAACATATTTGTCCTTTTTTTTACATTCTCTTCCTCTACAGGTTATTATAAGATAATGAGTAGAGTTCTCTGTGCAATACAGCAGGTCCTTGTTGGTTATCTATTTTACATATAGGAGTGTGTGTAGGTTAATCCCAATCTCCTCGTTTATCCCTCTCGCCAGTATTTTGGTTCTTTGTGGTGGTGGTAGCTTGTGTCTTAGTGCATAAAGAGGTATCACAGAATGGAAGCAGACAAACTGTTCATAAGCTTAGGAACAATTCCTTGGACCAGATCCTCACAGTCAGAGTAAAGGAGCCGTGTAGACAGCCCTTCCTCTTTGAGCATCTGAAAGAGAGAAGCAAACTCTGTTGGAAGAAGTAGAAGAAGGAGTGAGGTTGCCAGTCCTGCTAATAAATCTGGATTCCTTTTCTCCCTCTGTAACCCCCACTTACGTGCTCTCTGTATCTCCCTCCTCCCCAGCCTTTTCTTTTTCTTTCCTGCTTTGTAATTAGATAATTTTGTGTATTTTAGTAAATTACTGGTTGTTATTTATTTATTTCCCTTGGTTAATTTACTATTATTTGTTCTTCTCAAAGTCTCTTCAGGATAGAGAAAGCAAACCTCATTCTTCCTCTGGTAGGAGGCACAGAAATGACCTTGCCTGGGGCCACAGAGGGCAGTGGCTATGATGGATCCCAGTTCAACCCTGTCCCCAAACCCTGCCTAGCAACTTCCTTCTAGGGAGATGAACCCAGCATATGCTGTGGGTCTGTCCTCTGAGCCCTAGGCCCCCTTATCCAAATGGCACAGGACTGACACGCTCACTCTGCCCACCTTTCTGGGAAGCAGAAGTCCCCAGGGCTTTGAGGCCGGGTCTTCCTGGGTTGTCCTTGCCTGTCAGCAGAAAGGATGGGTAGGACCCTAAATAGGACAACAGTGACCCTGTGGTTGATTGAATCACACTGTTGGAAATTTACAAAAAAATCAGAGTTGTCCATTAGGTAACATAGCAGTCCCCCAATTCCTCCCTTACCCCATCCTGTTTCCCTACCCTTCTTAAACACCTGCTTTCACAGACCAGTCATTCTTCTATCCCACTGTCCTCTCTGGCTATCTTCCAAGGGTGGATGTTTACAGGGAGTCACCTCCTCACCCCCAGAGGATCAAGCCATCTTTGTCCCACTCCTTAAACATCCCTAGAATTTCTACTTCTTCTGGCCATTTTTTTCCAGATGAATGTTATCGTTGTTGCCATTGTTATTTTTCTCTAACATCCCAAGGCACTAATTCTTGCCACATGCATCTCGGGTACAGCTGGACTTTATCATTCCATGTCTGTTCAAAGGTTATGACTCAGTTCTTTTCCTGCAGTTGTGTGTGTGCAGGTTGGCTTCCAGCTGTCCCTCCAGATCCTCTCTCCAGGCTTCTCCACTCTGCACAGAGGCTCCAGAGGCCAACCCTAACGGACCATAACAAGAGGTCCCACAGCCTGTTGTTTTCATCAGGATTAAATGGGAGGCACCAACGAAGGGCAAAGAGAATGATAAAAGGAAGACCCCAGCCCCCCAGCTCCCTCCTTGCCACTCTGTCTCTGGTTGACCAGGCTTCTCTGCAGAAGCCAGCAATCGTCTCCATAGAGCCACTGGATGCATTTCCTGGGGCTGCTTATAACACTTCCAAACCCAGGGTTTAAAGCAGAAATTTAGGGAGTTCCCATAGTGCCTCAGTGGTAGCAAACCCAGCTGGTATTCATGAGGACCGGGGTTCAATCCCTGGCCTCACTCAGTGGGTTAAGGATATGGCGTTGCTGTGAGCTGTGGTGTAGATCAAAGATGCGACTTGGATCTGGCTTTGCTGTGGCTGTGTGTAGGCCAGAAGCTAAAGCTCAAATTGGATTCCTAGCCTGGGAACTTTCATATGCCTAAGTGCAACCCTAAAAACCTAACAAACAAACAAACCAGAAATTTACTCTGTCCCAGTCCTGGAGGTCAGACGTTCAGAACTAAAGTGTCAGCAGGGCCAGGCTCCCTCCAGATACACTGAGGGGATCTGTGTTCCGGCGCTGTCAGGGCTCCTGGCTGTGTGACCCCATCACTTGTCTCTGCCTCTGTGCTTACACTGCCTCCTCCTTTTCTCTGTCTTCCCCTCTGCTGTCTATCTCAATCTCCCGCTGCCCTTCCTTTAGAAGGACACATCATAGGATTTAGGACCCATTTTTAGGATAATCCAAGGTAATCGCCTCATCTCAAAATCCTTAACTTAGATTTGTAAAGACTTTTTTTTCCAAATAAAGTAACATTCACAGGTTCCAGGGATTAAGATGTGGACATATTTTGCAGGGCTGCCATTCACTCCATGACACCTAACCTCTCTGTGTTCTAGCAACTGTTCTCTCTCCTTCTGGTGTAGGCCTAGGGGTGCTGATTCTGTCACCAACTCTGGGACTTTACACTGTCTCTGATTGCATTCTCTTTGTCCTTCCCACACTTATAAACAGTCCCTTTAATAAACTCACCTCTAACTTCCTGCTTCGAGCCATCTGTTTCCTGCCACAACCCTGACTAACGCATGCATCTTGAGATCAAAGGCATCAGGGAAAGAGTCTGTGTGACTCACCCCATGCATCCCCCAAAGCAAAGTAAGGGAAAGTAAGGGTGTCTTATGATGACAATACAAATGATGAGATTAAAGGCTCCAAAAGAGGAGGGACCCAAACTTCAGGAGAAGTATTATGGCTCCTCCCTACCCCCGGTCCTGGATGTGACATACCAATAGATGCAATTAGAATGACCCTAGGTCCTTTCCAGATCCTTTCTCTGATGAAAGTCCCAACTAAAATATCCGGGCTACTGGGAGTTTCCATTGTGGCTCAGCATAATGAACCCAACTGGTATCCAGGAGGATACGGGTTCCATCTCTGGCCTTGCTCAGTTGGTTAAAGATCTGGGCATTGCCATGAGCTGTGTTGTGGGTCACAGGTGGGGCTTGGATCTGGTGTTGCTGTGGCTGGGTGTCAGCTGGCAGCTGTAGCTCTGATTCGACCCCTAGCCTGGGAACTTCCGTATGCTAAGAGGGCAGCTCTAAAAAGACTATATATATATACATAGGCTACAAGTAAATAGTATACTCCCACTATTCTGCCTTGAATGTCTTAAGTTATGGTTCTCAAAATTTAGCATGTATCAGAATCCCCTGCAGGCTCCTTCAAACCCACATGGCTGGGCCTCATACCCAGAATTCAGTAGATCTGGGTGAAAATCAAGAATCCGCATTTTTGACAAGTTTCCAAGGGACACTGATGTTCCTAGTCTAGGGACTATACTTCCAAAACTACTGGCTTAAACAATTAGGAAATTGTATTCTATCATAAACAAAATGCTCTTGGAGAGGGTAGCTGATTCACTGGCTCAACCAGGTTCTCAAGGAAACGGCTCCCCTCTGCCCTGTCTTCCTCAGCATCTCAGCTTCAATCGTTTTTTATGGCTGCACTCATGGCATATGGAAGGCTAAGTGCCGAATTGGAGCTGTAGCTACAAGCCTATATCTCAGACACAGCAACGCCAGATCTGAACTGCATCTGCAAACTATGCTGCAGCTTACAGCAACACCGGATCCTTAACCCACTGAGTGAGGACAGGGATTGAACCCACATCCTCACAGAGACAACACTGGGTCCTTAACCCACTGAACCACAACGAGAACTCCCTCAGCTTCAATCTTGACTTGTCCTCATAGCTGCAACCTGGTCCAACCACTCCAAACATCCTCTGCAGACCAGATGGAGGCCAGTAAAAGAGATAACACTTCTGTAGGACGAGAATCTTTTTCTGAAGTCTTCTTATACTACTTTGGCCAGAATTACATCATATGCTTGTGCCTGAGCCAATCACTGCAAATGGGGGACAGAACAACCATGATTAAGTGACACCAGTTAGTCCCGCAAAGGAAAAGTAGACAACAAAGACATTGATGGGTTCTACCTACCATGGAAACAGTGTATATCACCTAAGGTTTTGTGCCTGCAGGGATACTTATTGGCAGTGATCTATTCAAGCAAATATGCTCATACTTTTCTTCTGGTTCCAGAACATAAGCCCTACTGAGAGTGATGTGGATATGACCAAGGGTCCATGAAGCCTAGTGCCTATGTTCAGGTAACAGTGGCTTATATATAACCCAAGTAGGGCAATGCAGAATCCTTCCTTAGGACTGAACTAAGAATACCAGTTGAGAAAGAGAGAGAAAGAAAGAAAGGAGGGATGGAGGGTAGGAAGAAAGAAGAAAGAAAGGGAGAGAGAGAGAGAAAGGGAGGGAGGGAGAAAAGAAAGAAAGGGCGATAAAGAGAGAAAGTCACCCTCTTTCTACAGAAGTTGCTAAGCAGAGACTGCTGGGGATCACACACCTAACAGAAAAAAAGCCTCTGGGGCATAGTCACAGTTAACTAACAATCAGAGAGAAGCAGAAATGAGCAAACAGTGATGAGGAGGGGTCCTGATTCCTGCAGCTCTTCCTTTTTTTAATCTATGAGCCCCTCAGTGTCCCACAGAATTCTGGAATAAAACTCACTGGAGATACATTTCTGCTCCTTACAACCAAAAGTTTCAGATTTAGACACTGCTGGTGTCAGGAAGAGCAGAGAGGAAGGAGATGGACCTTCACATGTGAATAGACGTGGCCGGGGCTGCCTCAGCTCCCATCTCACGTCCGCTCTTGGCCACATCATCCAGACTGGGAACAAACTGAACTGAAGCCCCACAAAATTCCCAGTCCTCTCCATTTTCAGTACCCAAGAAAATAAGAGATTCATGGGAGCTTCAAGGGCAGGGCAGAGGCAGTGGAAAGACATACAAGGATTAGAGGGCACTACCCTTCCCTTTGCAGAAGTAGTCCCTGCCATGGTCCTCAGCGGACATAAGAAAAGAGCCTGGGGAGTTCCTGCTATGGATCAGCAGGTTAAGAGCCTAACATAATGTCCATAAAGATGCAGTTCGATCCCTGGCCTCGCTTAGAGGGGTAAGGATCCAGGATCCAGTGCTGATCATAAGCTGTGGAGTAAGTCACAGATGCAGCTTGGATCCAACGTTGCTGTGGCTTTGGCCCAGGCTGGCAGCAGCCACTCCAATCCCTAACCTGGGAACTTCCATGTGCCATGGGTGTGGCTGTGAAAAGAAAAGAGCCTTCACCCTCAGGGTCCCTCTTGTCTTCTCTAACAGGTGCTAGGGTGATGGGGCGGGGGGGCCCCAAGGGGTCAGAGAGTCCTCCCACAGCAGGAAGTGCAGGGGATCAGACAGGCCTGAGGATTTCTCCAAAGGGAGACGTCCCCAGAGGATGAACAACCTCAGATCTGAAAGGAGGAAAGGCACAAACTTTAAAGAATGACTTAGCCCTTAAGGACAGGACAAAAACTAGTTAGAATTAATCAGGCCCAAGATGGCGGAAGGTTCAACTTCCAGCAGACCTTGAGCCTCACAATTTAAATACATTAGCAGATGCTAAATGACACAGGCACCATGACAGTTCTGAGACCGACTATTAAAGGGCAAAAAGTGGGCAGTGGTCCAGTTCCTAGAAACCTCTGCCCCCTCCCAGAAATAGCTGGAATAATCCTCCCACTCATTAGCCTATGAAATTACCACCCATGAAAATTCACCACCTCATATTTTGGGGCCTCTTGCTTTCTGAGAGGGTCCCCACTCTGTGGAGTGTTTATCCCTGGGCTGCTCTCTGGCCCTTTGAGACAGACCTCATTCTGTCTATGGAAAGTGTACGTCCAAGGGTACTCTGGCCTTCCAGGAAGGCCCACGCTGTCTATCTCTCTCGGTAAATCTACTTCTTACCTATCACTTTGCCTCTCGATGAATTCCTTCTGTGCTGGGACATAAAGCACATGAGTCCTGAGACCAGGCTTGTGATTTTAATTAAAACAGTGAGTTTGGGCCGGGTTCAAGATCCAGCCCATGTCCCTATCTGAGTTGTGCAGTTTCAGACTGAGACTCCTTCCAGGATTTTTTTTTCCCCCCCCTGGTTTTGAAACCAAAACACCTCTGACTCTACACAGTCAGAACCCAGATTGGGACTCAAACCCACCTTTTTTTTTTTTTTTTTTTTTTTTGTCTTTTTGCCATTTCTGAGGCTGCTCCCTCAGCATATGGAGGTTCCCAGGCTAGGGGTCAAATCAGAGCTGCAGCCACTGGCCTATGTCAGAGCCACAGCAGTGTGGGATCCGAGCGGCATCTGCGATCTACACCACAGCTCATGGTAATATTGGACCCTTAACCCAATGAGGAAGCCAGGGATTAAACCCACAACTTCATGGTTCCTAGTTGGATTAATTAACCACTGAGCCACTATGGGAACTCCAAAACCCACTTTTTTTTTTTTTTCATTCCAATCACACCTGGTGTCTGGACCTACTGAGGCTCAGGTTCTTTGTGTCTCAATGTAGAAGGAATTCAGCAATAGACAAAGTGATAGGCAAGAAACAGATTAAGAGAAGACACATGTGAGAGATACAAGAGGGCAGGCAAGGAGTCTCTGCCCTGAGGATGAGATGGGCTACATTTTTACAACCCAAGAAGGTGAGGAGGAGGAAAAGACCACTCTCTTTCTTCCTCATTCTTCAGGTAGAGGCTTACATCACTAACTCCTCCTTGATATCTTACATCACTAACTCCTCCTTGGTATCTTACATCACTAACTCCTCCTTGGTATCTGATAAGAGAGTTTGACCCTATGAGGTCAAATTAGGACTGTTATGATTCTTATTCAAATCAGCAGAAGGGTAGTGACATATGCTAAAATATGTTGAATTATCCCAGGTTTCCATACAATGATGGTCTCCTACTTTGGAATGTCATCTTTCCTTTAAACTCCTGTCCTTGGTCTTAAGGATCATTACCTTGCTGAACTTGAATGCAGGCCTCATTTTGTCTTTCTCTTAATGACGTGAGGCATAGCTCAATCTTTTATTTATGGTTTTATAGTTAAGCAAGTCTGCCTTGTTCCAGAATGTTATGATGGCTTTCTTGAGCGATTATTATCTTACAGTGGTCTCCCAAATTTCCCTAGGTTTCCCTCTCTATTTATGGTCCCCTACTGGAGCTTGCTTCTACAACTACCTGTGTAAATATCCTACTCTATCCCTATCAGTTTCATGGGATGTTCCCCCCAAATATTTGCTAAAACAGAAAGTTGTTTATTTGTTCTTAACGATCATACTGTAAAGCCTACCAGCACTTCTGCTAAGGCAGAGGTGCACTCAGATTTCAAGTTCCAAGGACTCATTAGATACAATAGTTACGGCAACTGCTATCACTTCTGCAGCCCCCACCCCATTTATGGACCCACCTATCCTCCCCCAGCACTAGGCTTAGGATGGTCTGCATGATCCCACCACAAAACATGAGAAATGAATTGCTTTGTTTTCCATTGGCAATGGAATGAAAGCAATTTTTCTTTATCTCTTTCCTCGCTGACTTCCAGTGACCCATCCCATCGGAAATCACAGTGGGAGAAAGATAGACAAATAGGGACAGAGTCAAGAAGAGAAGAGAGATAGGAGAAAAATGCCACAATTTGGCATAAACACAAGTCAAGGAATCTCCCTTTTTCTAATTACCGGAAGGGCTGGCTGGAGCCTTTCTTGTCTCCAGATGCAGGGGGCAGAGATGATACACCACTGGGTCACTGATGAAATCCCTGCAATCAGATCAGTGGTGGTAGCTGGTGGGTCCAAGGCTGGATTTTGGCAAGAGGAACAGAATAGAAAAGGAAACGAAACGGGTGTGTGTTTCTGCTCTTGTTGAAATACTACTTGTCCTTCAAGGCCTCCTTCTCTGTGAACTTTTCTCCAAACTCCTTCCCACCCCACCCACCACTATCAGAATTTGCTCCTCCTCCTCCATCCTGCCTAGCAGCCTGTGATAAGAGCAATAATAGAGGACTATCAGTCCTATGCACATAATAATGGTACATATGTCTAGAGTAGAGGGCAAAAATATCTACAGTTCTCTGCCCCTTCCCCCATCAAGAAGCGGATGGATCCCCTTCCACCACCCCTTCAGTCAAGGCTGCCCTTTGACTTACTTGGGCCAGTAGAATGGGGCCAGAAGCAAGTTCATATGTGTTCCGAGCCTGGGCCTCAAGAGGCTTTGCATGCTACCCCCTATTTCCGGAAACAAGTGAACAAGGCCAAGATAGCTTGGGAGAGGATGAAAGAGCATATGGAGAAAGGCTGTAGTTGGCCGGGCCATCACTGACCACTCAGCTGACCCACCAGCCACAGAACCTGGTCGGATTCAGCAAAACTGCCCAGCTGCTCTTTAGACTCAGAAGCAGCAGTAAAAGAATGATGTCAGAGGAGTTCCCATCATGGCTCAACGGTAATGAACCCAACTAGCTAACAAATCCATGAGGACACAGGTTCGATCCCTGGCCTTGCTCAGTGGGTTAAGGTGTTGCCACTAGCTGTGGTGTAGGTCACAGATGCAGCTCAGATCCAGTGTGGCTGTGATGTAGGCCAGCAGCCACAGCTCCTATTCAACCCGTAGCCTGGGAACTTCTATATGCCTCGGGTGTGGCCCTAAAAGAATGGTATCAGAAACCACTAACTTCAGGGTTGGTTTATTACACAGTACAAGCTAACTGGTGTGCATCCGTGTCACTAGCTGGAAAGGGAGTGCCTCAAGGCTGGTTAATTTTAGATGTCTCTCTATCATTTCTTCATCAGTATATTCCTGCTACATTGAACTCTCAATCAAAGCTCTTAGGATGAAGCAGCATAGAGTGGAATGAAAGGGAGTTAAAATGTTGGTAGAGGGCGGGGCAGCCACCAGGCACCCCCTGCAGGCACTAACGTGACTGCCTGGCTCCTCTCCACCTCCCCGTGTCTGGTGCTTGGGAAAAAGGTTACCTGATCACCACTGCTTTTGTCTATCAATTCGCTCTGGGCTGCGTTAATCCCTGCTCAGTTTCTCTCCACCTCCCCCACTCCATCCCCAGTCAGGCCGCCCAGATGATGTAAGCAGTAACCAATCTTGCAGTCAGAGCAGTCAGTTGGCTGGCTCACTTCCGTATCCACCAAGGGAAGGCAGACGTTTTAGAAAAGACTGGAAAATATTACCAGCCACCCACTCCACTTGACTGTCCCCTCCCTTGCCCCAGTCTCCAATTCCCAGCCACATACACCCTAACCCCAAGAGACCAGGGCTGGGAGGCCCTGAAGCCAAAGAAAGAAGAAAATGGCATGTGTCCATGTCCCTCACTGGAAAGGGAGTACCTTGAGGCTGGTTAATCTTAGATGTCTATCACTTCTTCATCAGACTCCTTTGGGCATGAGGACTAGTCTATTATTGGAAGAAACAGACTAGGGGCATCTGGAGAGCCCAGCCAGCCACTTCCCCCTTGTCCATGGCATCTTTTGCCCCAGGGATTTTGCCATCTGGTACCAATGGAATTGTGTTGGAGGGGCCAGAGTGTCTGCATTCATGTTGCAGAGAGGGCCTCACAGCAGGCCCTCATCGCCCAACTGAATTGCCAGACTTGCTCCCAGGGACAGAGTGGGGACTCAAGTTTGATGACTTGGATGGATTTGGGCAATCGGGTCTTTTTGCTGAGTTCAAGGTTTTGAAAACCTTTCAAGACCTAGGCTATTTCTCCCAACTTGGAATATGGGAGTGGAGAATTCTACCATTAAAGAGTCAGCCCTTCCTGCTTTGGAATCTTCTGCTCTTTGCAAGTTTCCAAAAAAAAATGACAGCAACATCCCTTTTGGCCCCTTAAAAACTGTGTGACCTTGGTTAAGCCCCTTTACTTTTCTAGGCCTTTTTTTTTTTTTTTTTTTTTTTCTGGGCCCATGGCATGTGGAAATCCCTGGGCCAGGGATCTAACCCACACCACAGCAGATCCACTTCCAGATCCTTAACCACTAGGCCACCAGGGAACTCATCCAGGACTATTTCTTATCCTTAAAGACCAGGTGAGAATGCATCCCTGCCTCACAGAGGTGCTGAGTAGAACAAATGAGATAATATCAACAGAGTCTGATCACACTAGAGCTTATGAAAAGCTGGACGGGAACTCTGTATTTTCTGCTCCATTTTGATGTGAACTCAAAATAGCTCTAAAAAATTATTAATTAAAAAACTATTGCTAGATCAATGTGTGTTGAATGGATGATGAATGGCTGGGACTCATTTATTCAATGCATAAGGACCAGAAAGGAAGAGCAAGGCTGATGGTAGCATTTCCATCCTATAATGTCTGTGGCAACGGTGGGTCCTTAATCCATCAATGTGAAGGGGATGCATTTACTCTGGAAAATGCTTTTTCCAGTCCTGGTCTGGAGATATACTGAACAAGGATGAACGGGGATGTCTCTGGAGGAAAATGGCTCCTATGGGTCCACGTGAGTTTCTGCACAGTTCAGGACCAAGCCCTGGGGAAGAGCAGATACTGATGTGGTGTCTCTCATTTTGTCTGCCTGGCACGCATCCTCCCAGCTTCTAAGAAATGCATCCCCCTTCCTTCAGGGTGTCTTCCTCCCACCCGAGGTCTGTGACATTTTCCAGCAGCTACCCATGATGCAAATCTGCCTCCCAGCAGCTACCCGTGATGCAAATCTGCCTCTCTGATCACAGGCTGGGCACATAAGCCAATGCTTCCCTAAGAATTTCTGGCTCAGACCTCGGGGTGGGGGTCAGGGGAAAGGCAGTTTAAAGATGGAAGGTGTGAGCTACTCTACATGGAACAGCTGAGTAACAAGGACCACTGTACAGCGCAGAGGAAACTACTCAGTACTCTATGGTGACTTGTATGGGAAAAGAATCTGAAAAGGAAAGATACATGTATATGGTGTATACCTAGTTCACTTTGCTGTACACCTGAAGCTAACACAACATTGCAAGTTAACTATACTCCAATAAAATTAAAAAAAAAAAAAAAAGGATGGGAGGTGTGAAACTTGGCACAGGAAAGAAACCAAGGTGAGGGACAGAGAGCCCATCCCTTGTCTTTTCCCATCCCATTTGTCCCTGAGGCCAGCTGTACTCTGCCTCCTTTTGCTGTGGTTACAGGAACCAACAAAACCCTCATCTAGCCTGGACTGACTATGCAAATCCTACCTTTTGTGATTGTACTACTTCCAGTATACAACCCCCAAAGTAATACAATATATAGGTTATATACTCCAACCCCATTCCCTCATGCATCAACAGTATAACAGTGTAACCTCCTGAGAAAGAGAACTTGTAAACAAAACAGTTGAAAAAGCCATGCAAGATCCCTAGACTGAGTGGCTTTGAATTAACTCTTCCTTGCAACTATGTATTTCTTTCTTTGATAAGCATTTTTCCCAACCAGCCACTGAAAAGTAGAGATAATAACACATGAAAATCTCACAACCTAGCAATGAGGAAACCATAGGATAACTTGCACCTATTACATAATTTATACCCAGACCAGGGAAGTTCAGGAGAGAACTAATTCACTCTGAATATCATGAGTCTGGGGCAGTATCATGAGGCAGGGTTATAATAGGAGACCTTCTGGGGAGAGCAGAGATTGGGGAGTTTACAATAATATAGATGGAATAATGGAGACAGACATCCCAGGAGACCTCAGGAATAGCCCAAAAAGCAGAAACCACAGCAGAAGGGGCCTCATGGAGCCTGGAAGAATGAGGTTGCTCAGGGCCCAAGCAGCTCAAGGAACCTCTGTCTTACCCCTACAGCCCACAGCAACCTCACCATCTATATTCAGATGTTCGGTCAATAAGGGACCCAGGTCCTTCCCTCCTGCTCCTTCTCTTCCATCTGCTGTTGACCAGCATCTCACCTGAACTCTGAGCATCTTGCACTCTTCTCCTGGATTCTGCTTACTCATAATTTCAGCTCACGTTAGGCCTATTAGGGCTCCTCCTGCCATAAACTGACACCCTCTCTGTGCTCTAGCATCTGTTGGAGAAAAGCTGAAAATACTAACATAGAACAGCATAAAACTCTATACCAGGGATTGGCAAGCTATAGCCCATGGCCCAGTCTGGCCCACCATCTGCTTTTACAAATAAAGTTTTATTGGCACAAGGCCAGGATCATGTATTTACATATTATTCATGGCTGCTTTTGCACAACAGCAGAGTCAAATAGTTGCAGCAGAGACCATACCACCTGCAAACCTATACTATTTAACATCTAGCTCTTTCTACAAAAACCTTGCCAATCCCTACTTTACACTATACTGCTTTCTCCAAACATTAGCTCCAGACTTCGCAATACCAAATGTTACAGTATATTTAAATATCACGATATCTCTAAAAATATTAGCATTGAGACATATGGAACCCTGCTGGTCCCTTGTCAGATAGGACTAGGTAGATGGTGTGGTCTTTAAACTGACTTGAACCAGAGGAATATTTATATACAGAACCAAAAAAATACATAAAGAAAAATAGATCTTCCCTAGGAATCTTTTCTCCTTAGAATGTTTTTAGGAAAAATCTTAGGGGCCCTCATTTTAGGACAGACAACACTTAGGTCCATCATGAAATATTTTGCAGCACCTTGCAGAGTTACAGTGTCACCGGCCACCCCTGAGTCCCGTGAGGATTCTGTCCCAGCTCATTCCAGACTAGTGAAGCTGATCCTATTTCTAAAGATCTCCCCTAAAGAGCATTCCACAGCCTCCCTCCTCTTGCCCCATTCCGGTGTTTAAACCCATCCTCCCCCTCACCCACTCCCACCCCCTTCCTGAGCACCTGTTGCAGCAACAAAAAGAAGCTCAGGGTGGAACTTTCTGGGCTTGTCCAGGTGATAAACTGAGGCCATTCAGAGGAGATAATGCCATTTGTTGGATTAGCTCTTTTCAATCACCAGGGAAAGCTGTGGTAGGGAGAGGCATTCAGAGAGCTCCTTGGATATAAAAAGGTGATTATATCTAAATGGGAGACCTCTCACTTGGTGAAGCCCTCCAGCAGCTGATGTGAGGCAACTTCAAGGGCTAAAAGTGCAGCCGGCAGGATGGGACAGGATTTATGCAGCTCTGAGGCTCTCCTAATGAGCAGATCTGGGGGCCACCGTGCACTGGAACTCTCCGGAGGGGGGCTTTGGCAGTTCAGCCCAAGCCACAAGCAATTCAGGCTGCTATCTGAAACTCTAGGAAGTCAGGTCTATGTGACTCAAAGACCCAAAGATTTAAAGACTGTGCACACAGCAGAACTGAGTGCTTAAAGATTCAGGTTTGGCTCAGAGTTTTTATTTGCTTGGTTTTGTTATTTTGGAACAGAGGCAGCAAACTTTTTCCATAAAGGACTAGATGGTAAATATTTTGGGCTTTGCAAGCTCTAGGGTGTCTGTTACCACTGCTGGCTTCTGCCATTGTAATGTGAAAGAAGGCACAGACATCAACAAACAGGCTTGGTCCTGCTCTGATAAGTCTTTATTTATTGACACGGAAATTTGAATTTCATATAATTTTCATGTCATGAAATGTTATTCTTCTTTTGGTTTTTCCCCCCAATTATTTAAAAATGTAAAAGTCTTGCTTAGCCTATGGGCTATACAAACACAGGAGACAGGAGAGAGTTGGCCTCTGGGCCATGGGTTGTAAACCCCTGTTTTAGAGTTCTGTTCAAAAAAAGAAAGAATTACAGGGAGAAATGATCTGATTTAGTTCTGCGAAGTATCCAAACAACTTGCGTGTACATAGCACTGCAATGTTAAAAAAATTCATCTTGATCTTATTCAATACCCAGTATAACACTGTGAATTAGGTATTATTATGCTGATGGCGAAATTGAGGATCCAACCTGGCAAGGCCAAGGTCTCACTGTGAGTGGGATGACCCAAGTTTAAGTACAGTGTTCCACCTCCAAAGGCAGAGAATTTCCTGCTATGTTTTGGGGGAGCTTAGTCTGTTCAATGCAATTCCTCAACTGTTTACTAGGACTTTCGAGGCAGTGGGTGGGGGTGAGCCCGTTGGGAAAGACATGGAGGCAAGAGAGTCAGGACCTCCAGGTCGCTCCCTGTTTTCAATAGTTAATTCTCTCATCAGGAACAGGGCTTGCCCTGCCCCAGGCTGTAGACTGAGCCAAGTCTACATTTACCCCCATCTCTACAGCTGCTGCTTGGGTCCCTAAGACTCCAAAGGTCAGCTGGTTTCCCTAGCGATTGAGAGATCAGCCCAAGGCCTTCCTGTGAGGTCTGATCCCCATGGAGTAGGCTTCCATTTTTGTGCAATGATTATCAGGCACTCCTGAGAGAATGTCCTGCCCCCACATGCTCTTCCACCTGGGAGCCACGGCCTGAGAGCGCCCTTAAATTTCATGCCTTTTTTTTTTTTTTTTTTTTTGATGGCCACACCCACAGCATATGGAAGTTCCCAGACCAAGGGTCAAATCAGAGTTGCAGCTGCAGCCAATACCCCTGCCCCAGCAACACCAGATCTGAGCCACATCTGCAAACTACCCTGCAGCTTGCAGCAACATTAAGCTTTCCTTAATCCACCGAGCAAGGCCAGGAATCAAACACACATCCTCACAGAGATGTCAGGTCCTTACCCTGATGAGCCACAGTGGAACTGCAACAATTTTTAAGGCAAGTCCCTGAATGTAGGATGCAGGATGTGAGTTTTTAATCTCCTCTGTGGTGTCACTCTGTGGCCTGACCTTTGGCCACTCACTTCCTCTCTCCACACATCAGTTTTTATCTGTCAAATGGGGTTGTAATGGCAATGTGTTGAGAAGTCAATGAATCGATGGTAACTGGGTAGCACCTGCTATGGAGGCAGGACCCCCAAGAGGGGTCAGTTCCTTCTCTCTATCCTTATGTCTTCTCATCTGTACTGTTCTGCCTGTCTGGGTTGCCTTTCCTTCCACCTTCATCTCACTGGGGAAACCTTCCCTAACCCTTGTGTACATACACTTTGAGGCAGCCACTCCCTCACTGAGCAATGAATGTCATGGGTCGAATTGTGTCCCCTCCACACTTTCAAAAAAAAATGAGCTGTGAAGTCCTTACCCACAGTACTCAGAATGTGACCTTATTTGGAAATACTGTCTTTTCAAAGGTGATCAAGTCAAAATGAAGTCATGAGGGGGGGTCTTGATTCAGAATGACTGGTATTCTTCATAAAAAGGAGCAAGGAGTTCCCCTTGTGGATCAGCAAAAACGAATCTTGCTAGTATCCATGAGGATACAGGTTCGATCCCTGGCCTTGCTCAGTGGGTTGAGAATCCGGCGTTGCCCTGATCTATGGTGTAGGTCACAGACACGGCTCGGATCCCACATTGCTGTGGCTGTGGTGTAGGCCAGCAGCTGCAGCTCCAATTCAACCCTAGCTCAGGAACTTCCATATGCCGCAGGTGCAGACCCAAAAATCAAAAAAAAAAAAAAAAAAAAAAAAAAAGAGCAATTTGGACACAGAGATAGACACATACAGAGCAAAGAGGATTTGAAGACAAGGAAAAAGGCAGCCCTGTGACTTAGCAACGTGTCTATCTACAAGCCAAGGAACACCAAAGGTCATCTGGAAGAGACAAGGAATGCTTTTCATCCAGAGCCATCAGAGAGGGCATAAACCTGTCAATACTTTGATATCAGACTTCTGGTCTCCAGAATGGTGAGACAAAATTCTAGTTTTAAACCACCCAGTTTCTGATTCTTAGTTAACAGCAGCCGGATAGAGACTGATAGAGGCAACCTTTGTATCGCCTTTGACAATTTCCCTATGGTGCTGAACTTTAATTTATATGCCTGTCTCCTCTACTAGGTTGCTAGCTTATCTCTGTATCCCCAGGGTCTAGGCTTTGCTGGTAGCTGATAGATAATTGCTCCTTGGAATTAAGGAATGAATGTTCCTTTGCCCTGGACACTGAGTCTGTGCCACTGTGATTGTATGTGTACACCTGCCTAGTTACTTGGTCCAGCAATATTACATCAGGAGGAGGCCAAAGATGTGCTTTATTTTTTTCCCTCTGATTCTGTATCCTGTGAATTAAAGCCTCAAATAAGAAAGGCTAAGTGGTTAAGCCATTACTATCTGCTCCCAGCTCCTTGTCCTCTCAAACTGTGCTGACTGTTGCCTATCCACGTGGAGCTTTCAACCTCACCACCTTGTCTCATCATCAATTCCCCTTAGGTCAGCCAAGGAAAAGTTGGGATGTACAAAAGCAACTTTTGTCAAGAGAAAAAAGAAACCAAAGGAAAAGTAAATAATATGGAAGCAGGCAGCCCCATGGCCCAGAACTCTATCATTCCCTCATGTAAGGCCACACACAGGGCACTCAACCCTAATTCCCAGGCTCACCTGTGACCCAGGTAGACCATTAAACCAAGCTGCTCATCCTTGAAGCTCAAAAGAAGGTCGAGCCTTCTCTGCTGCCAAGCTTGGTATGATTCTTGGACGCTTCTGGAACCAGACATTCCTTCTGGCTTCAGACCTCCTTACAGAGCACTCTGCCCTGCCCAGGCCCCTGCAAGTCCCTCAGAGCTCTACCTAGTCTATGCTTTGCTGAGTGCAAAGGGCATCCCTGCCTCACTGTGGCTGCAGACTGTCCCTGCCTTTTATAGCTCAGATGTCCCAGCCACATCAGCTCCAGGAAGCCCCCTCTGCATCACCCTCCTGCCCTACCAGGTCTTCAGTTGGTGTCTGTCACACGTTCACCAAGATTAATTCCACCCTCCAATGGCCTGTGTGCTTCCTAGGTAAAAGACATGATGTCATTTATTTATTCAATAGATATTTATTTAGTTGAATTGGGCCCTCCCGAAAGATGCTGAAGCCCTAACCTAACCCTAAATCTAACCCTAACCCTAACCCTAGCCCTAACCCTAACCCCTAGTACCTGTGACTGTGGCCTTATTTGGAAAAGGGTTTTTGCTGATGATGAAGCTAAAATGAGGTCAGGATGGGCCCTAATCTATAAGTTTGGTGTCCTTATAAAAAGAGAAATTTTAGATACAGACCTGTGCAAAGGAAAGGCAATGTAGAAACATGGGAAGAATTGTGTCTACAAGCCAAGGACCTCCTGAGGATTACTAGAGGCTAGGAGAGAGGTCAGGAACAGATTCTCCCTCACAGCCCTCAGAAGGAGCCAAACCCACCAACACCTTGATTTCAAAATTCTAGCCTCCAGTACTGTGAGACAATATATTCCTGTTGTATAAGACACACCATTTGTGGTCCTTTGGTATACTGACTACAAGCCAAATAGCTTCATTCTAGATCAAAACCCCAGGCCTTCATGGAACTCGTATTCCTGAAAGGAAAAGCAGACAAAAAAGAAATGAGCAATGAACATAGAATAGTGGGTGACAAGTGCAATGAAGAAAAATGAAGCTGAGAAGGGGTGTGGGGGTGTCAGGGAAGGCCACTCCAAAGAGGTTTGAACAAAGATCTGAAAAACATGAAGGACGGTGCCAAAAAGATGTCCATGGACAGTGTGGTCCAAGCAGAGGAAACAACACACCTATTGAGTGCCTTTTGTACATCACAGTGCCCAGTGGGGGGCCAGGCTGGATTTGGGGATGACTAGGAAAGTTGTCACGGCAGGAGGGTCACTTGGCCTTTGCCTCACAGACTTAAGAGCCTCAAATATAAGAGTTCCCATTGTGGCTCAGCGGTGAGGAACCCAACTAGTGTCCATGAGGACTCCAGTTGGATCCCTGGCCTTGCTCAGTGGATAAAGGATCTGGTGTTGCTGTGGCTGTGGCACAGGCCGGCAGCTACAGCTCCGAATGGACCCCTAGCCTGGGAACTTCCATATTCCACAGATGAGGCCCTAAAAAGATCAAAAAAAAAACAAAAATAAAAATAAGCAAACAAAAAAAACATTGTAAATGGCCCTGATGAGAGCATAGAATAAGTCTTAGGAAGGCTTTTTAACATTCAAAAAAAAGTTTTTAATAATCAGAGAATCTTGAGGCAAAATTTTGTGTAGGTGAGTAGTTTCCTACTATAATCTTAGATTTATTGCTTGGCCAGGCATGGATTTAAAACACTAATTAATCTCTATTGGGCTCACGCCTCTCTAGCTGACAGGGTCTTCTCTAACCATGACCTTTGGAGTCACTATCCTAAAATGTAGGTAGGAAATCCTTAGACAAAGAGAGATCCAAAGTTCTAAAAACATTGCCGTTCAGCACATCCTAGCTCCTTCTCCAGTATTTCCAGCTTCTTCCTCTTGGACTCTCATAAGAGTGGGGCTAATTAGGCTTGTCCAGCCTCCTCTCAACTTCCCTGTCTGTGCTTTCTCCCCATAGCTTTGTCCCTCCTTTTCCTGACAAAGTTTTCAGGCCACTTCCATCATGTGCCTCTGCTTCCCCCACTTCTCTCTACTGCGCCTTCCCCAACTTGCCCCCTTCAGTCTCAAGCACCAGGGAAAACTCTATACTAAGTCATCCAGCTTGGTGTAGATGGGCTTTGGTTCCGTGCCAGCCCTTCTTACCCTGGCTGCTGTGGCCCACCTCCTCCTAAGATTTTCCTCCTCTGACTTTCCAGATGACTCCCTACGTCAGTCCTTCTGTCTCAGACCATTCTCACTGTCCCCTTCTTTGGCTTTCTTCCTCTTCTTTCCCTTTAAACATGAGCATTCCTCAGATTTCAGGCCCTTCTCAATCAATTCCTCTTTTTCCTTTGAAAATCTGCTCATGGCTGTGGTTTCATCCTTCAGTTTTCTATCACTTTCTCCAAAACCAATAGCTCCACCCCTTACATGTTCAGATAAACCAGCTGTCTGCTCATATGTCTATTAGTTCCTATCACCACTGCCTCAGATTCAACATCTCTCAACCTGAACCCAATTTCTTACTCTCCAGATTGTCCCCTGTTCTGGCTTCTGGACTCTTATTCATAGTAGCATCATCCTTCTTCTCATCCTGACCAGAAACTTTGTAGAAACAGTTGACCCTTCACCTCTCTTAATTTCATGTGTACAGTCTGCTGATTCTTCAACATTTCTCTCTCAGTAGAATAAATGTCTCTTTATTCTCATTGTCACAGTCCTGTCTCATCAGACTACACAAATAGCCAGCACATAGACCTTCTCCCACCTGCCATGCTACACACAGAACCCACTTCCTTCCCTCTCTGCCTACTCTGCTTCTATCATCCTTCAGTTCTCAGCCTTAACATCATTTTCTCGGGGGAAACTTCCCTGCCCTCTCTGACTCTGTAAAATCCACTCTGTTAAATAAGCCCCTAGCTGCCTTTTTGCCTCCAGGACTTACACTGTTGAAATTTTACATTTTCGGTAGGATGCCTTGGTGAATGCCTGCCCCCTCCACCAGGCTGTCAGCTCAGCAGTGGGAGTCGTGTCTGGTTTTGCTCATCACTGTATCCTCAGTCTCTAGCATAGTACCTGAGTCAGAACAGTTACTTTATAAATATTTGTTAGGAATGAATGGATTTTCCTCTAGAGAGATTATATTTTGCCAGAAGGGCTCCAACAAGATTTTGGTCCCATATACTGCTCCTCCATCCAGAGATAGACTCTACTTTCCCTCCCCTAGTAACTGGTCAAGAATTTGGAAGTCTTGATGAACAGAATCTATGGAGAGACACTACATAACTTTAGAAGCTGTGTTACAAGAGGCATTACAGCTCTCTGGCTGCCTTAGGACACCAATCCTTGGAACCCACCCTCCGTATGATGAGGAAGCCCAGCCTACATGGAGCAGTCATGAGCACATGTTCCGGCAGACAGACACTGTGGATGGCCAGTATCAACTGCAGACCTATGAGTAAACAAACCTTCAGATGATTCCAGCCCCAGCCATCAAGTCACCACCAATTTTCAGTCTTCTAGCTAAAGCCCCAGTCATCAGGAAGCAAAGATAAATAGTTCCTGGTATGTCCAGTTCTGTGGGCATAACAAATGGTTGTTTTATCCACTCTGTTTGGGGATAATTCATTGCACTGCAACAAATAGCTAAACCATTCCATTATCAAGCTCATGGTGCCTTCCCACTGCTTCTAGGACCCAGTGTGAAATCCTTGACTTAACCTACAAGGCCCTCAATAATCTGGCTCCAACTTCTTAGTCTCCATTTTTTTTCTTTTTTTTTTTTTTTGGTTTTTAGGGCTACACCCTCGGCATATGGAAGTTCCCCAGCCAGGGGTCGAATCAGAGCTACAGCTGCCAGCCTACACCACAGCCACAGCAACTCGAGATCCAAGTCACGTCTGTGACCTCCACCACAGCTCACAACAATGCTGGATCCTTAACCCACTGAGCGGGCCCAGGGATCAAACCAGCATCCTCGTGATACTAGTCAGGTTTGTTACCACTGTGCCACAGTGGGAACTCCCTTTGTCTCCATTTCTTACCCTCTGCAGGGAAATTCTGCTTCTGTTACGTTGGTTTACTCCTGCTTCACCAACATCCTCTGTTCTTTCTTTGGTCCCCTGGACCTCACTGTAACCTGCAACTGGAATGGCCTCACTGTGCAGCCTCACCAAATTCTCTACAGCCCTCAAGGCTTAGCTGTCTGCATCTCCTTCCCACAGCCTCTCGGAACAGGCCATGTAAACAAGGCACTTACTCTGCTTGGAATTTAGAGCTTCCATTGCCTAGCTCTAGCATTTTCTAAATGGAAAATGAAGATCCATGGACTTAACAATTTAATGACCTGTGTGCTTTAATGACTTAACAATATAATGATCTTTATACAATTTTCTCACATGGAAAAATTGTATAAAGAAATTGAAACAAATTCATTTATTTATGTATTTAACCAATAGCCTTCCCTGAAAACTATTAGACTGAAAACCTTGCAAAGTAGGTACTATTTTACACATGAGGGAATTAAGAATTAGAAAGATGAGTAAATCCATCTATCATTATACATCTAATATTTGGCAGAACTTGGAGTCACACCTAGATGCGCTAAGCCCGATCATAATCAATGCTTCATGTGGTAACTAAACAGGTACCATCTTATATTATGTTTTCATGTTTTCCTTTTATAAAACAAATCTTTTTTTAATTTTTTAATGTAATGATTTTTACTTTTTCCATTATGGATGGTTTACAGTGTTCTGTCAATTTTCTACCATACACCATGGTGAGCCACTTACACATACATATATGTATTCTTTTTTTCACATTATCATGCTCCATCACAACTGACCAGACATAGTTCCCAGTGCTACACAGCAGGATCCCATTGCCAATCCCATGTGGTTCACAGCATAAATCAATTCTTTATTGCAAAAAGTAATACATGTACATGATAAAAAATGTCAAATAGCTCAAAGAGTTATGCAATATAAGAGGAGATTTCTCTCCAAAACCAGGCTCTATCCCCCTTCCCCAGAAACAACCACAGCTGATGGTTCTTTCGTATATTTCTAAAAATATATGTGCACATACGTATATTTATTATATAAAAAAAAGCATACTAGAGTTCCCATTGTGTCTCAGTGGGTTAAGAACCTGATATAGTGTCCATGAGGGTTCAGGTTTGATCCCTGGCCTCGCTCAGTGGTTTAAGTATACAGCATTGCGTGAGCTTCAGCAGAGGTTGCAGATGCAGCTTGGATCTGGTGTTGCTACAGCCGTGGCTGTGGCTGGCAGCTGCAGCTCCTATTCAGCCGCTAGCCTGGGAACTTCTGTATGCACAGGTGCAGCTGTAAAAAGAAAAAAAAAGAGCATACTATTCACATCCTTTTCTTTGCAATGTCTCTTGATAAGCCTTCTAAGTCAACATACATAGAGCTTTTCATATTCTTTTTCCTGGCTGCATAACATTTCATGGCCAGACCATGGCTTATTCAACAATTTCCCATTAATGATCTCATAATAGACAGAAGCAAGAGGGAGAGAGAGAAAGAGCATGGATGGAAAACTACAGTAAAATGAGAAGGGTCAAGGAAGACCAGCAGTACTACAGGAAGAAATGCCTGATTCCCAGGTATATTGCAAAGGGAAAGAAAGCCTGGCTGGGGAATAGAAGTGAAAACAGAGGAGGCTCTGAATACATTGTGAAGAAGTGGGTCCAAGAAGAAATGGAGGGGGAGTCACTCCTGCAGGCTCAATGGGGTGAGAATTTGTCCTCTAACATCCTCTTTCCTGATGACTTCATCACCACTCCTTATGCTCTCCCCTCTTCTGCCAACCCCATCATTAAAAAAAAAAAAAAATACCCTACCTGAGAGAAAACAAACATGTTACCATTTATTCCTGCGGGAAGGCCCACTGGACACAATAGACAGCAGTACCAGCCCTAATTAAATGAAACGGGGCAGGTGTAATTCAAACCACCTCGGGAAAATATAATCTGCCACCAAAAAAAAATTCCCACCATTCAGACCACAGGGAAATCAGACCAGCCTCCCGCCCAGGTTCCCAAAGCAGAAAGGCCAGGCTCAGGGCAGCAAGACAAGAGAAGGTCCAGTTCTCGCCAGCAGTCTCCTCCTTCCCCTCCTAGCTCCATGCACACCCCCCGGCTCTCTGAGCCTGTTAACTGACAGATCAGAGCTGCTCCCTTTGTGGGCTGGATTGTTTAGCTAATTCACCCATGGAAAATGGTGCGGTTCAGATTCCAGGCTGAGGCAACCAGACACCCACTGTAAATCCAAGCCTGGGGATTGTATCTCTTTCGCCGCTTCCAGACACATAAACCTGCATCCCTCCTCCTCCCCACCCAGCTTTTCCTCTCTGCCTGGAAGGACCTCAGGGAGGCTCCACATTGGACCTGCCATTGAGAGCAGATCCAGAGCCAAGAGATGGGGCCAGATGCTGGAGAAGCTTTCAACTGGCCTCTGAATTTCGACCATAGATCCTGAAGAATAAGACGTGAGCTTGACCTGAGGATGCTCCCTGGGTACCAATGAAGAGCACATGGCCGAAAGAAACTGACTGTACTCTCTGTATTGCCCTCACCAGCTGCCAGTGGGCTCTGGAACTAGACCTGCCCTGATCCAAACCCCAATTTTACAGATAATTAACTGTGCAAGTTTGAGTAAATTGCCTACTCTCTTTCTGCCTTCGCCTTCTAATCTAAAAAACAGGAGAATAATCCCTCCCCTCTCTCTCTCATAGGATTATTGAAAAATTAAATGGAAACCCATGTAAAGTTCCTAACAGTAGTAGTGAGCTTGTTCCCTTGCCACAGAAAAAGTCTTTACTCCCCCATTTTGGCCTCACTCCAGTCCTCCCTTCCAGGGTCCAATGAGAAAGTGGGTGACCTCATGCAGAGGATGATTGATGGGCACTAGACAGGCTCCCCAGCTGTTCAAGACTGTCTCCACCACCCTCATGCCAGCTGTCTGAAATGCGCCACTCACGAGTCACTCTTGTGGGCAGGAAGAGCTTCAGGATCGGTTAGCTGCAAGGGCTGTAAGTCTTAGTCATTCTCATTTACAGAAGGGGGCAATTGTGCAGATAACCTGAAAAGGCGGCTCAGCCTTGCCATGGACTTTCAAATGCATTGGGAAGTCATAGTCCAGCCACAAGAGCAAAGCCACACGTGACTGTCATTCCACCCTTGCAGGGCTGGCCGGAGCACAGCCAAGACCTGACCCCTCAGGGGCTGGAAATGGCTGTTCCCCCAGCCCTCACTCCCACTCTGCTCCTGTCCAGGAGGAGCCAGTCCCATCTCCTTGACCTGGCCCCTGAGCTCCAGTTTCCAGCCATTTCATCACCTCTGGGTCTCTCCTCTGAAACCTCTCCAGGTTCCCCGTCCCTCTCAAGCTGCTCATCAGTCAACACTCATTCCTGAGCACCAGCTCTGTTCAATTGACTGTACTCAGAGCTGGACAAGGGACTGGAGCCAGAGTCTGGCCAGGATGGATGGAGTATCCTGGGGAGATGACCTCATGGGCCCTTCCTCCACGGAGTATTTTTAGGCACCACTTCCCTCCCACTCAGCTTCCATGGACTTCTAGTGCAATCCAGACTCCAAAGTCCCACAACATTTCTCATCATTTTCAAAAGCTTATGAAACAATAAAATGGAAACAATAAATATCTCCTTCACACACTCAGCTCCTATTTTGGGGGACTGGTTTCTTTTTATTTCCTTACCACTTCTCTTCAGAAAATAAGGACCAACTCTTGTTCTTAAATATCAAGGAACTCTGGACATCTTTCTCAAGGTAGGCTGTGCCACCCACCTCCATGGCTGTGGCCCCACTTTAGGTGGTTGTGATGTGCTTTCCTTTGTTGCTAATCTAGTTTGAAGCAGATAGCCTAAAATCCTGGGAGCAGCCCTCCTCTCTGGTGTATGGAGAGACCCAGATCTTCTTGGAATATTCCAAGCAAGTAACATCAATAAATCTCAGGCTCTGGAGTTTCCTGATGGCTCAGTAAGTTAAAGATCCAGCATTGTCACTGCTGTGGCTCCAGTGGCTACTGTGGTGTGGGCCCCATCCCTGGCCTGGGAATTTCCTCTGCCACAGGTGGGGCCAAAAAAAGAAAATCTCAGGCTCTAATTAGTAGCAGTTTGTATGGATGAGAACTTGAGTCTGGGACTCAGGCTATCAGGGTCTCTCTCTCGTTCCACCTTCACTTTGCCAGTCTTTTTGAAGAAGTTAATTGCTCTGATGCTCTGATTCTTCTCCTGAACAGTCTGAAAGTTTTCTCCCCTCTTTGGTTTGCTTTCCCTCTTTTTTTTTTTTTTTTTTTTTTGGTTTTTGGTTTTTGGTTTTCTTTTTGTCGTTTTAGGGGCACATCCTCAGCATATGGAAATTCCCAGGCTAGGTGTTAAATCAGAGCTGCAGCTGCCAGCTTACGCCACAGCTCTGTTAGATCCAAGCCACATCTGCAACCTTCTCCACAGCTCACAGAAATGCCCAATCCTTAACCCACTGAAGTTTGAACCCCAGTCCTCATGGATACTAGCTGGATTCGTTATCACTGAGCCACAACGGGAAATCCTCCTTTTTGTTTTTTAACTCCAAAAGAAATAAAACACTAACTTACAAATGCATCCACAGACTTTGAGATGGAAGAGACCCTGATGCTGCCAGACTCAGCAACCCACCATCTCCTCCCCTTCATGCTCTATCTCATCACCTACAAGCACTTGATCTAAACTGAGCTCTAGGAAACCCAGCTCCGGGCCATGCTCTGACCATGGCTGCCAACCCCTCAACGAGTCCTGAAAAATGAGAAAGTCTTCATAATCTGGGATGAGGAGAGGAGAGGTGAGGCAGGAGGTGAGAGTCCTGTCCCACCCCACCTCACCCAACTCCAGTGAAGATATAAGCCAAATGGAGAGCAGTGCCAGGCAAATAGCTGACCCGCAGTAAATAAACGGCACCTTCTCCTGAACGATAAATGCTACTGACGACCAAGACTGGCCCGAGTGGGAGAAGGGCTTCACCCGGGCCCTGTGTAGTCAGGTAGGATTTGAATCAGTGGCCAACTAGGGGCAGCTGCAGTCAAGTTAGGGCTCAGCACAGAGCGCCACTCAATAGTCCCAGCTGACAGATTTGCAGTCAAGTTAGGGCTCAGCACAGAGCGCCACTCAATAGTCCCAGCTGACAGCACACAAATCTGATATTCTCCTTGCCCAAAATAGTGTCTGCCCACATCCACTGACATGGTCTCCAGATCAAAGCCCCCCCCCCTTGTGAGCAATCTCCACCACCACCCCACCCAGCCAAAGGCCCTCCCCCACCCTCTCCAAGCACTTCGCACAGAGTTCTTGGAGGACACTTATCTCCTCTCATGGCAGGGCAGGCAGGCACCAGCGGGGCAGCCCCTTTTGGCAGCCATCTGGGACATAACTGCCTCCTGCGGTCTTTGCAAAGTCAGAGGCACCCTGGCCAGGAGCCAGGACAGGCGGCTGGAAGGTGGCAGCTTCTAGGGGAGATGGTCAAGGGGACTGATGTGTGTAGCACTCACAAGTCATCCTTCAGGGTTCCTAACCTATCTGGGAGAAATTAATGGGGGAGTGGCATCAAGTTCCCAAAGACGCATCAGCCAGGGCAGAGAAATAATGTCGAGGGACTCGCTATGACCCAGTTTTTCCCCAACAGGGTCATCCTTGGAAGGCAGAATGACATGTAAGCGTTTGCATTCCCTCCAGGAGTATACACTGCTTTGCAACTCTGGTTTTATCGCGCCCAAATCCTGTTTGAATGTGATCACCCCTAGCAGAGCCCAACCCAGGAGAACAAGCCTTTCATCTGAGGATGTAAGAAATACTGAAATTAAAAAGCAAACTAAGTCAAAAATACATGGCCAAGGCAGGTATACTATAGAGGTTGGTCTGGTGACTCTGGACCAAACTGCCTGTTCCAGATTCCAACCCTTACTGCTCACTCTGTTATGAGCTCTCTATGCTTCAGTGTCCTCATCCAGAAAGTGGGGATAATTTTGTGGCATGGATTACATGATTTTATATGTAAAGTGCTATAACTTTGCTATATTGTTGTTGTTGTTGTTATTCATACACACTGCCCAAACTGAAGGGGCCACAGGCAGAACTTCAGTGTGAGAGCCAAGAGGAGTGAGAGAGAACAGCTTAAGCAATGTGGGAAAATCCAAGATACAACGTTACGTGAAACAGAACAAGATGAAACAGTATGTATTTTATGGCACTATTTAAGAAAAACAAATAAAATTCTAGAACTTAAATATAATGCTTTTCCTACAAGGAATATACCTTAAAATTGGGGAGAGAAACTGGGGGAATAAAATGAGCAGGAAAAGAGTGTTTGCTAGTCTCTGTCAACATTTTTATATTATAAAAAATTTTGCCATGGCAACCTAGTCCATTTCATCATTGCAGCAGGCGCTAAAGGGATGAGAAGTGGCTCCAGTGAAGCATCTTACCTGGGCATCTGGGTTCCAAAGTCAGCATCTAAAGCAACTATGCCACGAGACCAACACGAGCTTCCTATTCCGTCCATTGCAGTGTACACTACATCTCTCAATAAGTCCAGCAAAGCCGGTTTTGATTCCAGGGGAGAAAGAGATCGGAGAGGGTCTCTCTGATTGGGCAGCTAGTGAAGTTGCTGAGCAGTGTTTAGGGGCCATAGTGTGTAAACCTAGAGCCGCCCTTTGCCTGGTGAGCTGCTCTCACTGGGGAAGGTGCCTGGGGACAGGGACCAGGATGTGATGGCTAATGGACAGCACCCATCTCAGGGTCACTTCACCACAAACACCACTGTCACTGGCTCATTGTATCTTTCTTGCTCTCTTTTAATTTCATATATTTGAATTCACAGTATTTAATACAACTCCATTTCATTGGTTCCTCACTGCACAATGACTAAAAAGGGACATCTAACAGATAAAGAGGTAGATGACCCTAGAAAATATAGTCATAGAAAAAAAAGGAGGTATTCATATTTGTGATTTCTCTGAGATTCTACAATTGGAGGTGAGCTAAAAGATCATGCTAACCAGAGCAGAAGAAAACTGGTGATTAGATAATGTCAAATAAGTAGATACTGACCATTTGAACTGCAAGCACTTTAGGGAATCAGCCAGAGTCATCTCCAAGCCATTAATTTCCTTCCTGAAGTCCTCAGGGAGAATGGGAGGGGTCAGCATAGATTGAAAGGACAAACAGAGCATTTACTAAGCACAAATGATGTGTCAGGCGGGATCCTGGGATTTGGCAGGACCACTGTGGAAGAAAAGGCAGGGTCACCAGCCTCCAGGAGTCTACTGTTCAAATGAAGTTTCAGGAAGATGGGCAAGTACCAAGACCACACTTTAATGTGCAGTGTAAACAATGTAAGTGCAGAGGGGAGGGCGTGTCTAGGTCTCTGGAAAGGAGAGCAGCAGGGAAGAGACATTTTTGCAACCCAGCTTGGCTCCTTCACAGCACCTGCTGCCAGGACACACCCACTGCAAAGCCATTTCTGATCTGAAATAAGCACCCTTAACCCTGAATGTCCCCGCCTCTGCTCTCTTGGTCACAAGTTCTCTACGATGTTTCAAGCCCTATGTTTGCCTGTCCTCTGCCTTTGAGGCACACATGGCTTAGGCTCCACCAGATCACCCTTGAGCTGTTCATCCTGGCAGATCTGTTCAGAGCACTGCCTCTACAGGGCTCTCCCTACTCCAGGGACTCTTTGTCCCCTACCAAGGTGAAACATGATTACATTCAAGATGGTCCTACAAGTTGAATAGGAGATTTCTAAGTGAAGAGCCATGGCTTTGCTGGTCAAGGAAGATGTGTTTGAAATTTAGTTTACATACCACATGATCATTTATTTTATTTTTTTAACCTTTTTTAAAAATTTCTTATTCAAGAATAGTTGATTTACAATGTTCCTTCAATTTCTTCTATGCAGCAAAGTGACCTAGTTATACACAGATAGATATTCTTGTTTTTTTTTTTTGTCTTTTTGTCTCTTGTCTATTTGTCTTTTTGCCTCTTTGTCTTTTTGTCTTTTTGCCTTTTCTAGGGCCGCTCCCACAGCACATAGAGGTTCCTAGGCTAGGGGGTCTAATCAGAGCTGTAGCCACGGGCCTACACCACAGCCACAGCAACGCAGGATCCGAGCCACGTCTGCAACCTATACCACAGCTCACGGCAACGCTGGATCCTTAGCCCACTGAGCAAAGCCAGGGATCGAACCCACAACCTCATGGTTCCTAGTCGGATTCATTAACCACTGAGCCACGACAGGAACTCCAGACATCCTTTTCTTATGTTATCTTCCTTCCTAGAGATTGGGCATAGTTCCCTGCACTGTACAGTAGGACCCCATGCTTATCCATTCCAGATGTAATAGTTTGCATCTACCAACCCCAAGCTCCCATCCAGCTCACTCTCTCCCTCCTCCCCATGATCATTTGTTTTAAATGTATAATTTGATTATTTTTAGTATATTCACAGTCACTAATTAGTTACAAAGTATAGACATCACCATGGTCAATTTTGAAACATTTTCATCACCCCAAAAGAAATCTCAAATCTTTTACCACTAGCCGCCCATTTCTTCCAAATTCTCTAGCCCTAGGCAATCACTAATCTACTTTTAATCTTCTTTCTATCTTTAAAGATTTGCCTATTCCAAACATTTCATATAAATAGAAACTTATAATATGTGGACTTTTCTGTCTGGCTGCTTTCACTTCTCAAAACATCTTCAAAGTTCAGCCATATTTTAGCATGTATGGGTACTTTATCCCTTTTTACTGCCAACTAATATTCTGTGGTATGGATATAAAACATTTTGTTTATCCATTCATCCACAGATTCATCCAGGCTTATGTTCTTACTTTCTTGACTCTTAGGAATGATGCTGCTATTAATATCCATGTACAAGTCTTTGTTTGAACATGTTTTCAGTTCTCTTCAGTGTAGACTAGGAGTGGAATTGCTGAGTCTTATGTTAACTCTATGTTTAACTTTTTGAGGAAGCACCAGACTACTTTCCACAGAGACTGAATCAGTTCATACTCTCACCAGCAGTATATGAGAAGTTCAACTTCTCCACAACCGACTTTTTTATTATAGTCATGATGGTGAAGCAATATTTCATTATGCTTTTGATTTTCATTTCTCTGATGGCTGATGAGATTGAGAATATTTTCAAGCACTTATTGGCTATACATATATGAATTGTCTTTGGAGAAATGTGTGTTCAGATCCTTTGTCCATTTTTTAATTGAGTTGTCTTTGTATTATTAAGTCATAGGAGTTCTTTATATATTCTAGATATGTCCCTTATGAGATATAAAATTTGCAAAATATTTCCTTCCATTCTATGGGCTGTCTCTTCACTTTCTTGATGGTGTTGTTTGAAGCACAAAAGTTTTTAATTTTGATGAAGTCAATTTATTTGTTTTACTTAACTCTTTACTATTTAATTCTATTTTAGAACTTAACTCTTGTCTGTATGTTTGGAATTGGTCTTGTAGTTCCAACCAGGCTTATGATGAGGGTCCATGGGCTATGTTCTGGATGTTGGAAAATGCAGAATAGAAAATGAACCTGAAGGAGGAGTTCCCGTCGTGGCACTGTGGTTAATGAATCTGACTAGGAACCATGAGGTTGTGGGTTCGATCCCTGCCCTTGCTCAGTGGGTTAATGATCCGGTGTTGCCATGAGCTGTGGTGTAGGTTGCAGACGCGGCTCGGATCCAGCATTGCTGTGGCTCTGGTGTAGGCCGGTGGCTGCAGCTCCAATTCAACCCCTAGCCTGGGAACCTCCATATGCCGCAGGAGCGGCCCAAGAAATAGCAAAAAAAAGAAAAAGAAAAGAAAATGAACCTAAAAGAAAGCCAACAAGCTAAACGACATGTTAGTAATATTTTGTTCTTGAAAAGTACGCAGTATTGATAACACAAAAGAATGGGAGTCTTGAATTGAAATAGATCTGTGTTCAAAGCCCAACTATATCACTTTCTACCAATTGTGTGATTTTGGGCAAGTTACTTAACTTCTCTAACCCTTAAAATACAGGGATAGATAGTAAAATGGATAGAATGGGTGTAAAGGTAACATAATAATGAAAAAAAAAAGGAGATCACGCATTTAGGGCTTAGTACAGAAATTAGCACAGCAAGAATAAGAATAATTGCAGGATTTCTTCCTAAAACTAAGTGAATTTCACATGGTAAATATCAGTTATACATTAATTAACACTTAAGGTTTTGATTTTAAAGATTTGGAATATAGAATACTATCCTTAAAATTCCTAATTGAAAATACTCCATGGAGTACACGTGGTGATAAAAGAAATCATGGGATCCCCAGTGATGAAAAAAGAGAACTTCTCATTTAATCCAACTTCTTAATTTTTCAGAGTCCAAAGTAGCCAGAGGACTTGTATAGATCCTACCCCCCTCATCCGATGCCCTGCTAAGATAGAGCCTTTAGAATAAGAATTAGCTTGCACACATCTTTGGGATGTGAGAACATTCCCCTGTATGAATTAGGGATCTGGACAACTCTGGAAATTTTGAGGGTTTTGGTCTTTTGAATCTGACTAGATGTCAAGCAAAATAACCAGGTGAAATATTGCCCCAGACCCCCTCCTTCTCATGCTCATCTCCATCAAAATCAACAGGCATTTATTAATAAGCATGTTCACCTGACATTCTGCTGGGTTTTGTGCAGAGGGAAGGCAAGACTCTCTGACCTCTGGGAATGGACAAGCTCAGGCAGAGCCTTGCTGAGCTACTTCCAGGCAGCCCCAGGGAAGAATAGGGGGCGGGAGGAGGAAACAGAGGAGGGGGCCAGGAGTGGGGACGGAGAGAGTGCGACAGTATCCAGATAAGATCAACCTAAGCTGAAGTCTTGAAGGCTGCTTAGGAGTGGGGGGTGAGTTAACTAATCCTTGACTTAGAGTCCTGTGTACACTTTTCTTTAAATGCTAATCATTTGTTGGACTAAGTGCAGCTTTGTGTTCCACCCAAAGTATTCCAAGCTGCAGTTCAGGTTGAACCTAACTCCCCAAGGAGAAATATATCAAATCCCAAAAAACTGCTTAATTTATTCATAAGCATTAATAGTACCCCAATAAGACTGAACCTTTTGAAAGCAATTAGTTTTCATAATGGTGGCTTAGGAGTTCCTGTAATGGCTCGGGGATAATGAATGACTAGTATCCATGAGGACACAAGTTCCATCCCCGGGCTCTCTCTCAGTGGGTTAAGGATCCAGGGTTGCCCTGAGCTGTGGTGTAGGCCGAAGATTCGGCTCTGATCCTGAGTTGCTGTGGCTGTGGTGTAGACCGGCAGCTGCAGCTCAGATTTGGTTCCTAGCCTGGGAATTTCCAAATGCTAAGGGTGCAGCCCTTCAAAAAAAAGAACAAAACTGTTGCTTACACACAAAAGAACACCTCCCTGGATTTACAATTGCGCTTCTGTGCTACACACCATGTCATTGATCTCCAGGGTTATATAAGCAGGTCCAGGATGAATTCGTTGAGAGAAAGGAAGCTTTAGGAAACCAAACATAAAAGTAATTCCCCCCCTTTTTTAATTTTATTTTGATGAGAGTATAGCGGATTTACATTGTTGTGTCAATTTCTGCTGTATAGCATAGTGATCCAGTCATACGTATATATAACCTGGAGGCCTTCGTGTAGGAGGTGTGGTTTGTCAGGAGCTAATTACAAGTCCCAAGCTCTGCCTTGTTTGTGATAATAATTATGGAACTAAGTACTCAGAAAGTGTAGACATTCTTCCAGGAAGAGAAAAGTGACTTTTGGTGTCTTACAATAATTAGCCTGAGTAGAGTCTGAGAATTCTATTTTCCTCACTCTTTGTCATTCTTTCCATCTACACATTTTTAGGTCAATTCCTAGAATCTCTACCATATGGCATTTATTTTCTCTTCACTATTCCGGCATGGGGTGTGTTCTCAGCTCTTCCCTAAGCTTCTCATCCCCACTTCCCCAGCCCCTGTAGGACCCAAAGGGGCCCAAAATTTCTGTAGTTTTCCCTTTGACAAAATATGATCTTGGAGCTTGGAAACCAGAAAGTAAGCAAAACGTAAGCCCTAAATCAGTCCCTGAAAGAGGTCGGATTGCTGTGAGCCCAGTTTGCCTCTTTCCCCCTCCTCCCAAAGCCCAGGCTCTTTCCTCCCCCAGGATGGGGATGGGCCCCCAGCCTGGCTCCTGTCACCCGCCTGGAGGAGCTAAAACAAACAGTCCTTTGGAAACTCAGTGAAAGAAAATGGCTGAGTCAGGCCTTCTGTTTAAATAATCCCCACCTGTTCTCCCAGCCCCCGGCTTCCCCCACTCCCACCCTGGGCTCCCCCACTTCCCTTTCTCTTTTCTTTCTTTTCCCCTTTGTTGATCATTTTCAAAAGGGCAGAGTTGACAGCTCTCGCCCTGAGCAAAGCCAACCCCGGGAGCCAGCCAGGAGCCTCCTCCGGCTGCTGACCCAGCTCTCCCCCGTGACTCCCCTGCCACAGCCTGCACGTGGCTGGGTCTAGTCAACTGGAGGAGGAGGGAAAGGGGGCCTAGTTCCCAAGAAAGAGAGCCCCACCCCCTTCCTCCCCTCCCTTGCTATCCCCCTCCAACTCCTCCACCAGGACCCAGCACCCAGGCACCCTCTGCCCAGCCTGTAGGAGAGAGATGAGAGAGAGGCTATGAGAGAGGACAAAGGAAAACAGATCTTCACCAAAAGATGTGCCTTCTTATTGTCTGGAACCCTCAGGGGCCCCTTATGCTTCATGCTGTGGAAAAACAACTTCATGGCATTGGAGGAAATGATTTACTTGCTCGTATTCAAAAGTGAGGGAAGGTTTCCAAGGTGGCACTAGCTGAGTTAGAGACAAGCCCTGAACCCACAAACTGCCCTCAGGGAACATGGGCAGCTCTAGAATTCCCCTGGTGACAGGCTCTCCAAGTCCCATTCTGGCTCTGGAAGTCACAGCCTTTTTAAAAAAAAATTAAAGCTCCTTACAACCTCATGTGAATTTATAGTTTCAAGAAAACCAGAGCTTCATATGCAGTTGTAAGAAATGACACAGGGACAGCCCCAGTACTGTTTACTCAAGTTCCCCAGGGTCACATCTTGCAAAACTATAGTAAAATATCACCACCAGGATGCTGCTACTTATTCAGTCAACAGACAGAAGAACATTTCCATCACTGCAACTGTCCCTTGTCTTGCTTTCTAGAGCCACACTCACTTCCTCCCATTCTACCCCCTCCTGAACCCCTGGCAGCCACCAAGCTGCTCTCCATTTCTAAAATCTTGTTATTTTAAGAATGTTATATAAATGGAGTCATATAGTAGGAAAATGTTTGAGATTACCTTTTTACATTCTGCATAATTCTCTAGAGATTGATCCATGTCATCATGTGTATCAAATGTCCATTCTTCTTTCTTGCTGAGTGGTTTTCCATCCTGTGGATGGACCACAGTTCGTTTAACCACTCACCTGTGAAAGGACACTGAGTTGTTTACAGTTTTTGCCTACTACAAAGAAAGTTTCTCATAAGCATTCATATTTGTGTGAAGATAAGCCTTCATTTCTCTGGGGTAAGTGCCAATTGCTGGGTCCTAACATAACTGCATGTTTAGTAGTATACCTTTTAAAATTCTTCTCTAAAACTATTGCTTATGGATTTCTAGGAGTGTTCTAGGCTGGAAGGTAAGTAGAAGTAGAAGCTGGAAGTAGAAGGAGGACATCTTTGAGGCATCAATTCATGGAGCTAAGTTGCTACCAAACAACTATGCCCGCTCTGAATGGTAAAAGTGGACCTGGTGCAAAACCAAATATGGAAGGCAAAAATGTCCCCCAAAGATGCCCCTTCCCTAATCCCCAAAACCTGTGGGTTACATGGCAAAGAGAAATAAAGGTTATAGATAGAATGAAATTGCTAAATAAGCTGACTTGAGATGGAAGAAGTACCCCAGATGATGCAGGTAGGGCCAATGGAATTCCAGGGTCCTTAAAAGTAGAAGAGCAAGTGGGGAGGGGGGGGCGAGGGTCTGGGATGGAAATGCTATAAAACTGGGTTGTGATGAGAGTTGCACAACTATAAATGTAATAAAATTCATTCAGTTAAAAAGAAAAAAAAAGAAATTTTTTTAAGTAGAAAAGGAAGGCAGAAGAAGAAAGAGAACTATCTGACTATGGAAGAAGGGCCCTCAAAAGATGCAATGTTGCTGGTTTTGAAGATGGGGAAGATGACCCTGAGCCAAGGAACTTGGTGGTTTCTAGAAGCTGGAAGATGCCAGGAAAAAGGTTCTCCCCTACAACCTCTAGAGAGGAATGCAATCCTGGTTTTTGCAGGCCAGTGATTTCTGTGTCCGACCTCTGATTACAGAACTCTAAGATAATAAGAGCATGTTCTGCTTATGCCACCAAGTTGTGGTAAATTGTTATAGCAGCAAATAGAAAACTAATACATCAAGTGACCTCTGCATAGGTCTCAGTGTGCAGAGCTCACCACTCCTGCTACTGACAGAGCTTGTCTCGTGAGGGAGAAGAAGGGAGAACATGGAGCTTCTCTCATGCTCAGTTCAAGATCCCTGGTCTCTCCGTATTTATCCACACACTTTTTTTTAATTAAATTGTAGTTGATTTACAATATCATGTTAGTTTCAGGTGTACAGCACAAAGATTCACTTATACATATAGAAATATTCTTTTTCAGAATGTTTTATAGATTATTCAAGATATTGAGTAGAGGTCTCTCTGCTGTGCAGTAGGTCCTTGTTGGTTATCCATTTTACATATAGTAGTGTGTATCTGCTAATCTCAAACTCTTAATTTACCCCTCCTCCCACCCACCCCCCCCCTTTACCTTTGGTACATGCACATACTGTCATTTTTTTTTTTTTTTTGCTTTTTAGGATGGCATATGGAAGTTCCCAGACTAGGGGTCGAATCATTTCTACAGCCACTGGCCTACACCAAAGCCACAGCAATGCCAGTTCCCGGGTGCATCTGCGACCCACACCAAAGCTCATGGAAACACTGGATCCTTAACCCACTGAGCAAAGCCAGGGATTGAACCTGCATCCTCATGGATACTAGTCAGGTTCATTAACCACTGAGCCACAACAGGAACTTCCCAAGCACATACTCTCTGATTGGCCTCTCCCTAACCACATCATACATGTTGACTGCTGTTCTTGTCCACTGGACCTCTGCCCCCCCTGCTGCTCTGGGCCTTATCCCATTCCTCCCCAGCAGCATCTTCTACTTCAAGGACTCTGAGAGCCTCCATTCAGCAAATTCATACCTCAGCCCAGCCTGACCCATGAAAATGACTTAAAGAAGTTTTAGGGTTTGGAATTTGCCTGTCCATTGAGATCTAGCACTTAATTAGTAGAAACCCATGGGTCCTGCCTCTTATATCATCTGGACACTGCTCTGCAAAATCAAGCATTTGGTGTTGCATCAGCTTATTAATGAGCTGGACATTTTTTCCTCTGATAATGACCCTTGGAAATAATGAGCCCAGAGTGTGGATGAAGGCTATCCAGCGAAATAATGTCTAAATTACCCTTTCATGTGGATGCAAAAGTAAGGTGACAATTCCCTAAATGAGCAGTTCTCAGGTGGGAGTGAATCGGAACCAACTAGGGAATTTTTTCAACCTATACACATACTCCACTCTCACCTACCCACAAACACACGCAACAGAGACACTCTCTACTCCATCAGAATTACAATTCTATGAGGACTAAGCCTTGAGAGCTTAATCTGTGAGGGCAACAATATACAACCTAAACAATATGCAAATATACTCCTACAAACCACTCCCAACACACGTATGCACTTTGGATTCCATCTGTAGTTTACTATCTAGTTAGTTTTGGCATGAAGCCAAGACTAAAGAGCTGGTCTAAACAGGAAGATTCCTTTAATTAGTGGTTTGCCCAGCCCCCCACTGCTTGCAGCCCTGCAACAAAGTCCTCTCTCACCTGAATGTGGCATTCCTCACTCTAGCCTGTTTTCTCATTTTCTGCATTGAGTTGGGCAATAGGAGCTAGAAAAAAAGAATGGAAGAATTGTCACGACCACAGAGATTTCCAGAGATACAACCAAAGAAAATATCGTGCTGACAATGAGACCTTGGAAACACCAAGAATATCTCATTCATTCATTTTACAAATATTTGTCCAGCAAAGACATAAGAAGTGTCATCCCAGGTCAGCCCAAATGTGCACGTAGCCCAGTGTCCATATGTCCCATCACAGACTGGGACAAGGTGCTCAACCACTATCCCCCGGCCTTTCCCAAGTGAGCCACTGGATCTGAGTAAGTGTGATGTTTATTTTTGCTGCCCTTGAGTATACACACTAGTAGGGCATTGATGGTCCTGTGGTTCTTTGAGCAAATGACCTTGTGTCACTTGTTGTAGCGGGTACAGCTTGCTGTGGGTAATGGGATGTAGTCTGCTTCAGCCACCATAACTAAATAGGATAGACTGGGTGCCTTAAACAATAGACATTTATTTTCTCATAATTCTAGAGGCTGGAAGTCCAGGGTCCCAATATGGCGAAGTTCTAAGGAGAACCTTCTTCCTGGCTTACAGATGGCTGCCTTCCCATTCTGTGCTCTCATGGCCTTTCCTTGCTGTCTGTACTTGGAAAGAGAGGGAAAGTGAGCTGATCTCTTTTCCTCTTTTTATAAGGACACGAATCCCATCATGGGGTCCCCACCCTCATGATTTTGTCTAAACCTAATGGCCTCCCAAACTTCCTATCTCAAAATAGCATCACATTAGGAGTTAGGGCTTCAACCTAGAAATTTGGGAGGTGGGGAACACAAACATTCAGCCCCTAACAAAGACAGAGGTAAGTTCCAAGGAAGGAGCCGTGCTCAGTGGAACATGTAAGAAGCCACTGGAGTGAATGTAATAGAGTGTGTCAGAGTAGTACAGAGCTCTACTCATAAGGACCACAGCATTGGAAAGAACACAAGCAATCTGGGAGGAGACTGGCTGCTTTTACAGGTGCTAAAAGACATTTTTAGACTGCTGGTGGTGACTGCATTGTCATCATTAAGGGCTCATTTAGTACTAGCTTGAGATCTTTAATCACACGAAGTATATTTCCAATATGATGCCACAAGTGCAAAAAAAGACTGGAAGCCACCAAGTTAGGGACAGAGTTATACTCCATTAACTTCATTTAGGCTTTTCTGTGACCCACTTGGACCACATTGGGAAGGAAATCATCTCTATAGAAAGTAATAATAGTTATGTAAAGTGTGTGCCCTTTTAAATTCCTTTCTACCCATTTCATGCTTCTAGGGATGTCCCCTTCTTTAATAGGGGAGGTGTTGAAAATCACATCAACTTAAGTCCTCTTCCAACCCTGGATAGCTGCATAAATAGGCACCATAAATCACTCCACAGCCTCCATATTTTCAGCATATGGAAACCTCTGTAAAAGCAGACAGAATGCTTCTGTATGCTGGATTATGGGGTGAGTCTCTCCATTATTTTTATTTGAGACCCAACAAGTAGCATGTTTTGGCACCCCAGTTTATATGAGGAGAGCAGGGCAATGTCTTCTGGTTTCAATATCCTTCTTAATGAAGCTTAACATTGCTTTGGCTTTCCTTCTGCTGCATCTAGGCCCTGTCTTCAGGAAATAGTCTGCAAAGACTCTTCGTTTCTGTGTTCAGGGCTGTAACATTCCAGTAAAAGTTAAAGAAGTCCTGTCTGGCCCTAAAAAGTCACAGTGAAGAATTTCCCACCTCTTAAATATATTTAGTGAATTTAACAGATTTTTTTTATTATGAAAGCAATACATAGTTGCTGTAGAAATTTGCAAAATAGAGAAAAAGCACAAAGAAAATTAAATTCATATCATGTGTATGCCTCTGCATATAAATATTTTAACATAATCAGGATCATACCATATCTAGCTTGCCTTTTTGATCTATCAATAAGACATGAACATTTTCTCCTGTCAATTATGTAGATCTTTGCCAATGGAATTTTTTATGGTAGTGGTATGCCATCCTATGGGTATATCATGATTTATTAAACTTATCTTTTATCATTGACTATTTGGTCTCTTTCTAATTTTTCACTACTTCAAACTACCCTCTTTAAAAGTGTTGCATATTGATCCTAATCTATAATTCATTACAGAGGAAAAGGTTATCAAACACAAAGTGAGCCTTAAGCATGATAATTTCATGATTATTGACAGGTAGCTAATTGACATCCATTTAAGCTGATAATTGTGATGGCAACAAGGAGAGAAACCAAGGGAAACTAGAGAGACACAAATGAAAGCCTGAAGATGGTGTTGCTCCAGTGAGTTTGAAGAAATACTGTAAGTGTATCAACCAACTAAATGATGATTCATCAAATCTAATGTGCATTGGTTCTAAGATGCACCCATTAGTTTAGGTCAATCTGAGAAGAAAAAGAATCTGCAAATGCCATGAAGTTGAAGTGGAACTAGCATTCAGGTAGTTCAGAGACCAAAGCCCCAAGAAAGAAACCCTTGCTAAAGAGATGCACCAGGTTCCCTGGTGGACTGGCAGTTAAGGTTTCAGCATTGTCATTGTCACACTGTCACCTTGTTTCATTGTCACTGCTGTGGCTCCAGTTTGATTCCCCAGCCCAGGAACTTCCACATGCCATGGTCATGGTCAAAAAAAGATTAAAATTAAAAAAAAAATCATGGCATTCCTGTTGTGGCTCAGCAGGTAAAGAACCCGACATAGTGCCCATGAGGATGTGGGTTTGATCCCTGGCCTCACTCAGTGGGTTAAGTATCCAATGCTGACGCAAGCTGCAGCATAAGACACAGATGTAGCTTGTGTCTGGTGTTGCTGTGGCTGGGGCATAGGCTGGAAGCTGCAGCTCCAATTTGACTCCTAGCCCAGGGACTTCCATATACCACAGCTGTGACCCTAAAAAGAAAGCAATAAAAAATAATTTAAAAATGATAACAATAAAAATTAAAAAGAGATACTTAGGAATAGAATCTGGGTTGACAGGAATGATTTGGTGGCTAAGAGTAAGGCAGTTTCACACAAAAACCAAGGCCTATGGCTAGAACATAAGCCTTTAGACTTAATACACTAGGCTTTAGTCATCATCTACTCACAGCTCCCTGACTTCAGCAGGCTGTTTTCATCTTTCTCTGGCTTTTCACAAACAGTTCTTCCTGCCTGAAACACCCATGTTCATCCAGAAAATGCAACTTAAGCCTCATTTTCTTGGGACACTCCCTGGCCTCCCCTAGGAGGAGATGGAGTATTCTACACCAAAGGAGAGAATCACCCTCTCCTCAAACCCACCACTGACTTGGCAGGCCAGCTTTTGTATTGACCATGACCCTCCCAGAGCACCAAAAACCTGGGCAGAGACAGATCACCAAAGAAGGTGCCTCACACAGTGTTGCCAATCTAGAGACCAGAAGGTTATCTGATTCTCACAGCCTGGAAGCAATAACCTGACCCTTGACAACACTTGAACTCTGAGACATTTGAAGATGCTCCAAGGATTTGATGAGGCAGGTGGAGCCCCAACTCTTCAGAGAGTTCTACTGTTAACTTAACAAATCCACTGCAATCACAAGGCTGACGGGGGGAGTTGGGGTCTCATACCATCTGCCAGTTTCCCTCCTACCAAAGCAGTAAAAAGCCTTGACTTTCAGAGAACAGGCTGCTGAATCTTGGCCTGTCCACCAAGCTGTGCTCACAGCTCCTCTGTTCTCACCTGTGCATTCCACAGCTTACTCCATATCTCAGGGCTCCCTTACTGATGTTCAAATTGCTCAGTTTAAATTTAAAAAAAAAAAAAGGCAAACCCTGCCTTAGTAAGAGACTGTGCAATAAGCTCGGGCCTGCAGCAGCTTTCCAGATAATCTGGGCATTAAGACCTCAGAATCCCAGTGTCCTCGCATGCCAGGCTGGGTGGATTATTTCAAATTCTTTTTGGCGGGAAGGGGAAGTTCCTTTTTGGAGATCTGGCTAGAAATGAATCTGTTGCATTCCTCAGAACCTATAGCAATTTGGGGACTTTATTGTTTAACCATTTTATGCCCACTTCCTAGTGGACACCAGTAGTCCTAAGTACATGGTGTTTTAATCAAGAATTTGCCTGGGAGTTCCAAGAAGCTTGGGACCACATCTTGATTAACTTTGAATGCACAGTGCCTGCAACTCTCAATTGGTATCAGTATTGTTTTGTTTTTTTTTCTTTTTATGGGCACATCCATGGCACATGGAAGTTCCCAGGCTACACCACAGCAACGCAACACGGGACCCAAGCTGCATCTCTGACCTGTGCCACAGCTTGCAGCAATGCTGGATCCTTAACCCACTGATCAAGTCCAGAGAACAAAACCCAAATCTTCATGGATACTAGTCAGGTTCATTACCACTGAGCCACAATGGAAACCTACCTGTATTAGTTTAAATTAATGAATGCATGAATGAATAGACAAGCACTGAGGTTGATTAAAACTGGGTATAATTTATAGCTCTTGGAAAGCTCAGGGCACTGAAGGTTGAATTAATCATGCTCCCAGGTTATATATACACCCCCGCACACTGTGTACAATCCTCATGTGACCATCTGTCGCCACAAGATATTTCTCTTTTCCCACTGGTTTCTCTCGCCATTCTTTTTTTCTCTCTGTTCCCCATCCCCATCCTCTCCCCAGCTCCCTACCAACCACATAAGAGTTAAATGAGCAAGCCATCTACCTACATAAAATCTGTTCCAGAGATGTCTTCATATCCTAGTAAAGTCACTTGGCAAAGTTAAACAGCTAAGAGAGATTGTACAGACAGCACAAGAATGCAGGGAATAAACCAAGAGGGAAGACAAAGGCCTCCAGGTTGAGGGCTTGGGAGGACAGTCCATTTTTGACTGCCCTACCACTTCATTTCCTCAGATAGCAACCCCAAAAGTTATCTGGAGCACATGTTAAGGAGTCTTCTCCGTTAGGGTACCAGCCATGCGTCTCAATGCACTCACCAAGTCTTCCTTCTGCTCCTCAGAAAGCATCTCATGGATTCAGCAATCTAAGATTTTAACTTCTGAGGATGGACTTCTTCTGTGATGGATCCTACCAAATGCCAATCACCAGGCTTATCGGTCAGGAGAGACAGGCAGGTTATGCTCTGTAACAAATAACCCCCAAACCTGAGGCTCGCAAACAACAGAGGTTTGTTTACACCACAGGCACACAGCCAATCTGCTGTAGTGCCCCATCACCCGTCCCTCCAGGGGCCAGTCTGAAATGACCCAGGTTGCATCCAACATGGTCAGTGTCAGTGACAGAGGCCAAGATGGAAAGAACGTGGTGAATATCTGTCCCACAAATGCTTCTAAAGCCTCTAACGGGAAGTGAGACACATCACTTCCACTCATATTCAACTGGCCAAAGCTAGTCATTGGCCATGCCTGGATTCAAGTGGGCAAAGAAGGGTAACTCTGACCCTCCATATGTGTAAACAACCCCAATGACCACCACATACCATGTCTTCCACAGAGTTGGGGAGTCAAGTAATCTCTTTGACCCAGAAAAAAAAAACCCATTTACTTGCCCCCCTAGGGTAGAGGTAATTGTTCTATAAGAGAAAGACGAGGAGTTCCCTTTGTGGCACAGCAGAAGTGAATCCAACTAAGAACCAAGAGGTTGCAGGTTCGATCTCTGGCCCTGCTCAGTGGGTCAAGGATCTGGCATTGCCATGAGCTGTGGTGTAGGTTGCAGATGCAGCTCGGATCCTGTATTGCTATGGCCGTGGTGTAGGACAGCAGCTGTAGCTCCAATTCGACCCCTCACCTGGGAACTTCCATATGCCTCCAATACGGCCCTAAAAAGCAAAAAAAAAAAAAAAAAAAAAAGAGAGAGAGAGAGAGAGAGAGAAAGATGAGCCCAGGGGAAGGTCCATGAGTCCTGAATGGGTGGAGGAGGCTTGGATCCTCTTTGGGGCCAGGACAACAGAAACTAAAGGAGAGAGCTGATTGAAAGAGAGAAAAATAATACGTAGCCACCAGAGGGAGAGCAGAGATGGTTCAAGTTTAGAAAGATTTGTTCTGTGGGAGGGATATACCTTCTCTGGGCATCTCCCCTGCTTTGACGAGCATGATTTGTGAATTTTGAAAGCGACGACATGCTGAGGCTGGTCTCAGGGCAGACACAAGACAAGGCCAGAGGCTGCCAAGGAGGCCCAGTTACTGTCCGCAGGCCAAAGTCAAGTTTCATTTTGTTTTGTTTTCTTGATCTGGCTCCAAATAACCTACCCTTCATCCTGCACTGCAACCCAGCACCTCTCCAGGAGCCACTAGGCTGCCCCCACCCCCACACACCTCCAACCCTACTCCCCCACCTCCCCATCACCCCCACCCCCATTTCCGAAAACCCACCCCTGTAGGCTGCTCGGCCCTTCCCACCTTGGGCCTTCCTCTGACTGCCCCACCCCCCTCCTAAGCCCCCCCACCCCCTACTTTGACTTCCCACCTCTCCATCTCTCAATGTCTTCCCCTCTCTTCAATCGACATCTCAGAGGCCATCATTCCCTTGAACCCTGAGGTGAAAGTTCTCCCGCCCTCCGTGCCTTCACAAAGAAATGTCAGGTACTAAAACCACAGGTGGCCAGGCTGCCTCCCCTGAAAGACTGTGTGACCCTCAAGGGCTGGGGGTAATTTCTACTTATCTTAAGTTTTGTCCCCAGACCCCATCACAGGATTTAGCATGAGGTAACAACCATAATGACACTGTGTAGTAGGAACAGTGACAGATGACATTTATCAATCCCTAATGAGTTGGGCCCTGGGCTAAGGGCTCAAGTATGTCATCTTTTTAGCTGTACAACCATTCTGGTGAGTATTTTTAGCCTCGTCTTACTGATGAAAAAAATGGAGGCCCAGAGAGAGTAAGCAATCAGCCCCAAATTGCACAGCTGTTGTATCAAAAATGACCTCAGTTTGAGCACCTTCCTCCTCACTTAACTCTAGTGATCTATTGCTTCTCCAAAGTTCTGAGCACATACTACTTAGTGGCCAGACTCAGCATTCAGCTTAAGGCTTTTTGATGCCAAAGATCATGCTTTTTTTTTTTTTTTTTTTTTTTTTTGCTTTTTAGGGCCGCACCTGTGACATACGGAAGTTCCCAGGCTACGGGTCAAGTCAGAGCTGCAGCTGCCAACCTATACCACATCCACAGACACGCAGGATCCAAGCTGTGTCTTCGACCTACACTACAACTCAGAGATCCTTAACCTACCGAGTGAGGCCAAAGATCAAACCCACATCCTCCTGGAAACTACTCTGGTTTGTAATCTGCGGAGCCTCAACAGGAGCTCCCCAAAGATTGTGCTTTTAAACTTGAGGAGTTTGGGACAGAGACTGTCTTTTCACCTAGCCATTGGTCCTTACCTCCAGGGCAGTACTTTTCCAGATTCCTTAATGATGGATGCTGCTGTGTGCCTGACACGTGCTGAGGGGAGTAATGAACATACCTATAGATCCAGACAGTAAAAACATCCCAGGGGGTCCTCCCTGGTCTCTCCCTCCCTCACTCCTGCCACCAAGTGGTTTTGAGTATCCACAAAGGACTCAGTGATATAGATCAAAAGAGCCACTGGATGCATGAGTGACTTCCTGGAGCAGAGTTTTTCCTCCCCACCCCAGGCAGCTCCACCCTCCTGCACTGGAGATGTCAGCAAAAAAATCAATGAATCTTATGCAAAGCCATTGAGATCTGAATGCAAACACTGAAGCTGTTCACCTAGCCCCACCAAAACAGTGACCAATAGATGGCTGATTTTAAAGTGATATTTGGGGCAGACACTGAGACGGTAGGAGCCATGCTATGTTAGCAGGGGCAGGAAAGGGGTTCCTGGAGATGCTTAGAGAACAACCATTCATCCCTTCATCCCTTGACCATGCCCCTGGAGGGCAGGGTGCTGGCTAGCCTGAATGAACAAGCTGGACAAAAGATGAAGGAAAGGCCGAAGATTGCCGAGCCAAGTTGGTGGGAGCAGAGACAGGAGGCGTGGCTCCAAGTCCTTGGAGCAAGGAACAGCCAGAGCAGCTGAGGGCAGCTGCAAACAGGGAAGGAGTTAAGGCTGGAGAACCAGCCAGGTGGGAGAAAAAGCCCGCATGGCAGGGGTGGCGGGAAGCCCAGAGGCTTCCTCGGAGACCCGTTGTGACTCTTTTTTAACCAGCCTCTGAGACACGAGCTGGCACTGAGGCCCGGCAGCTGCTTTCCCACTGCCCTTTCTCTTTCTCTTTTTGCTTTCTCTGAACCCTCCTCTCCCTGCCACCACCGGCCTACTCTTAAGTCACTGCACTAGGGAGAGATTGACAGTCCCCTTGGGCAAAGAACAACCTAAACCTGCAAGCAGACCATCCCTCTGCCCACTCACACACTCTGCCCTGCTTATTTGCATGTCAATACCCAGAATGCCTTGCTGGTCCACGCCAGAGCCATTAGACACTTTAGACAGTCCTGGCCAGCGTCTGGACCCTGGTGTTAGCAGAGCGAGGTCTCCTTCAAAGGGCTATGTATTTGCTCTCATGACAGCTGAAATGGGGAAGGACCTGCTCGGCCTGCAGCCTCGGTCCCCTTGACAGAGTTCTGCTAGCACGGTTCAAGTTGGCACAAGGCAAAAAGAAACCCAGATGCACTAAGAAACGATGTTTAAAGCTGTTTGACCAGCTTTCAAAGTCCCACGCTGCTCACCAAGTCCATCCACCCACACAGACCTTCCACACTCCAGCTCAAGAGAGCTCTTCACAATCCAGATTGGGGGTGTTTTCTACTCCCCTCCCTTACTTTCAGGGTGCAACAGCTTCCTCTTTGGGTTCGGAGAGGGCAAGCAACTTGCAAAAAAGAGCACCTGGGCTTAACAGGCCCCAGCCCCTGTCCCAGAGTTCCCAAGTTCCCTCAGGCTGCTGCTTGAGAGGTATCAGTTCACGGTTCCAGAGAGCAGCCTGGGGAAAGCCTCCTCCTCAAGGTTGGGGAGGAAAGAGAGGCGGACATGGGGTGGAAAGAAGCATCAAGAAAATATCCAGAAATATCCATCCAAGGAGACATCCATCATGAGCAATGGTAATAAATGTGTGTGTAGAAGAGCAGGAAAGGGTGGATATTACAGAAGAAGAAACAAAAAACAGCAAGCAGAACACAGCTTCATGTTCTGCTTCATCCGGAAAGGCTTCTTTTGTGCAACACGTATTAGACCCAGCTGCTCCTTTACAGGAATGTAGAGCACACAGTCCCTGACCCGGACAGATTTATTTATTTATTTATTTATTTATTTATTTATTTATTTATTTATTTAGGGCTGCACGCATGGCATGTGGAAGTTCTCCATCTAGGGGTCTAATTGAATCAGAGCTGCAGCTGCCAGCCTACACCACAGCCACAGCAACACCAGACCCAAGCCACGTCAGCAACCTACACTACAGCTCATGGCAACACTGGATCCTTAACCCACTGAGCAAGGCCAGGGATCAAACCTGTATCCTTATGGATACTAGTCATGTTCCTTACCACTGAGCCACCATGGGAACTCCATAGATAGATGTTTTGTAACTGTGTGATCCATTCACCTAGCGTGCTTACGATGTGTCTGGCACCATGGTGGTAACTGGGGACATCCAAATGAAAGATGTGGCCTCTACAGGATGGTGCCTTTGTCTGTCAGTGTGGCCAGAAAGCCCCTTGCCTCCCTGTCGGCTGCAATGACTGCTTTCTGGGTGTCAGGGATGGGTGCCCTTGAGCTTTCCACGCTCCCTCATCGGGTCAGTAGTGGGCCCATTAGCACAAGCGTGGACTCTGGGGCCGCGCTACCCACATTCAAGAGGAGGCTCTGCCACTCTTGGGCTGTGGGGTCCTGGGCAAGTTCCTTATCTTCCTCAGCTTCCTCACCTGCAAAGTGAAGCTAACAACAGAACTTCCTCGTAGAGCTGAGAGTTAACATCCGTAATGCTCTCCACCCAGGGTCAAGCACTCAATAAACATTAGCTTGTTATCATTGCAGCTGGCCGCACATATTAACAAAACTCACTGGCAATCTTCAGGGAGCAGCAGCCAAGGCCACAGACCTAAGCAAAGCTAAATGGTTTTTTGTTTGTTTTTTTTTTTTTCTTTTGGCCATACTTCCATACCTGTGTCGTGCTGAAGTTCCCGAGTCAGGGATTGAACCCATACCACAGTTGTGGCTATACCGTAAAGCCAAATCCTTAACCTCCTGTACCACAAGGGAACTTCCCAAATGGTTTTTACAGGAAACTAGACCATGAATTTGGCCTCATTGGCTCAGTGTCTAACCAAATAAGTACAGGACAGTGAGAACTTATCACATAGCTAGGCCATGGGAAAGGAATGGATACATGTATATGCATAAATGATTCACTTCGCCGTTACAGCTGAAACTAACACAACTTTGTAGGTCAACTATACTCCAATAAAATTTATTTAAAAAAAAAGAGAAGTTCCTGTTCAGCGGTGATAAACCCAGCTGGTAACCATGAGGATATGAGTTCGATCCCTGGCTTCACTTGTGGGTTAAGGATCCCGAGCTGCCATGAGCTGTGGTGTATGTCACAGACTCAGCTCAGATCTAGTGTTGCTGTGGCTGTGGTGGAGGCCAGCAGCTGTAGCTCTGATTCAACCCCTAGCCTGGGAACTTTCTTATGCTGTAGATGTGGTCCTAAAAAGCAAAAAAAAAAAAAAAAAAAAAGCCATGGAATAAATTGATTATTGGAATGGTGATTGGCTAGGAGATGAGGAGAATCAGGTTTAAACATTCATAGGGTAGAACAGCTCCTGCTCCCTGGCTCTCAGCCACGTCGTGGCCGTGGGGTAGAGGGCAGATGAAGACAGAAGGGAGTCACAGAGACCCTTGTGAGACAGTGGCAGGGCTCAGACACACAAGGCAGGGGTCCCAACATGAGATCAGAGTCACTGCAGCCCCTTGAGAAAGGCAATGAGTGGGCCATTGTGCAATGTTTCACGGCCTTGACACCACCCTCTCCTTGGTGTATTCCCACCTGCCTTTCCCCATCCCAACCCTTAGGGTGGGGTCAAAGACAGAGGGATTTGGAGAGCTGAGCCCCAAGTCTCAGGAAAACTCCTTTCTCTATTCCCCAGGATTAGAAGATTAAGAGGAGAACAAAGGAGCAATTCACCAGTGGATTCTGCAATTCTCCCACGTCCGACTCAGCAACCTCTGTGTTCCCACCATCTCAAGTGGCTGGAGAGAAGGTGGAGGCCAGCTGGCCAGCCTGAAACTGTGTCTGCACAGACGCCTCTCCCAGAGACATTTCAATGCCTTCTGTGCATGTAGCTTGGGGCAGAAGGGAGTGAGTAGGGTGTGTGTGTGCGTCTGTGAGAGGTGAGAGACATAAGGATTTAACATGAAAACCTTCCATAGATCTTCAAATTTGGAAAAATGCCTGGGTCCCATCCAGTTTTCTTGAATCCAGAAGACAGATACTGGCCAGGAAAGATGACAGCTGAATGATGATACAACCCAACCCCACCTTCAACAGATGTATACTCTGCAAAAGATATATTTTGAAACTCTTGGAAAATTGAGAGCGAAAAAATTTCTCAAAATTTCATCATGGGTAGCATTCTAAGCATATTTCTTTTAGTTTTTTCCACCCTATAGTTTTTAAAAGACATAAACTATCATCTAATTCACACTTACTTGAGTCCTATGATGTCTTTCTTGTTCTCAACATTATACCGCAAGCATTTTTCCATGTTGCAACACATTCTTCCCAGCCTTCTTATAGGATGGAGCCCAATCTGAGGATTGATTGTTGAAAGAGTTCAAGGTAATTTACAACGAGCAAAGAAGATGGAAGAAAATCCTGGGGTTTGCATGTTTAAGCTCATACAAGGCTACTTCCAAATACAGTATGGAAGACTCAGTTGCTTTACAGTCCAAACAAAATATGAAGAAAGCAATGAAAACTGAAGCTGTGTAGAAAATCATGCTGACTATTAACGTAATTATACCCTAAAGTGGATTAAAGTCCCCTGGATCTTTCTGGCCAGGGTGAATTGTGGTCACTCCTTTCTAGGTGCCAACAGATACACAAAATATGGCTCTTCTTACTGAAGGGGTTTAGTATTTGAACATTCTTAATGATATTTTCTTCAATTCATATTCTTCTCTGTAAGGTAAATTCACATGCATTCTCATTTCCTAAAACCATGCCCTCTCATCTCCTGAACTTCCACATCTTCTCTTCCTCAGTTTCTCCAGACTGGGCATGTTCCAAAAAGGTGCCATTGAGGGAGTCCTACAAATACTGCTTTTCCTCAAGTACTGGGGATTTGTTGGCAAACTTTACTTTAGCAAGGGCTAACATATCCTATTTAACAAGTCCTTAGTTTCTACCTTCTTATTCTCTAGACAGAGATGCCACAAAGGGGCTTGATGCAATGTCTAAAAGCAAAAATATCTTGATTAAACAAAGAAGAGGTGTTTCTCTTGGGGCAGATATTGCTTTGTTGAGGGGATAACCATCAGAAAGGTGAGGCTCCACGAGAGGGCAGGAACAAGATGGAGCTGAGGAGCTTCCAACATTAGCTTGTAGGATTAACACATCCTGTCGCTCAGCTCCCTGCTCTGGTCCATAGAGCAGGGAAGGGACACTAAGACCAAGACCTTCCTCATTCTTTAGACTCCGACAGTTGTCAGCTATAACCAGCTAGGTCCAAAAAGACAAAAGACTCTAGCTCTTTGGTGTCCTCATGGAACAAGCCACCAGTTGGTCTGGCACAGTTTTGCCATGACCCACAGAGCTCAAAAAGACTAAAGATGGGAGTGGTCGGAGTCTGGAAGAAAAGAGGTTCTTCTTTCCAAGGTTAGTTGCCTAAAGGCCTGGGACAGGGAGAATGGAGAAGAATATTTTCATGGTTATGCAATTACCATTGGAAGTTTCGGGGAACTGACTGATACCATTAACAACAGGTGCCCTCCCCCCTACCTTCTTTTGAAGGTGCATTCCTAACTTGACTTCAGCCTTCAGTGTCTGAGTTCTCAAGCCCTTAACCCAGATGCTTAAAGGGACATGCCCTCCCACAAAGAATAAGTGGGGAGTGGGGAATGGGGGATGAAGCAGCACAGAATAAGTATCATAAAAACTCAAGCCAAAGTTAAAGAGAAAAGCCAACATCATTTCCAGCATGTAGAGCAACTAAGAGCCCCACTTGGAAAGACAATGTTGCAAGCCCTCAGTGGTTGGTAAGTGAGACACAGACACTGTGGGGAGAAGGATTTGGTAGTCCTCGCAACTAATTTTTTTAAAGTCTTAACATACTAATAGCTGGAAAAAGAACCTCAAAGCTCATCTCAAAAATTCCTCCTTCTGCAGATGAAGGCATCCAAGATCAGTCAGCCTTAAAGTCCTGCCCAAAGTTTAGACCAGAGCCCAGAGCTACAACTACAGTATTTTGAATCTGGCTGTAGAGCTCTTTGTGTTACTCTGTGTTCATATCACACTGCCAGTACGTGAGCCCCTGCACGCTCTCCCTTGCACAGCACCAACATGCACCCCACTTGGGAATGAGGGTTATTTCCCATCAGGGCTGCCTCGATACTTATGTAGCTCAATGCTGTGCAGCAGGTGGCGAAGCACAATTACCAGAAGGACATCAAGTCTCTAGGGAAATTTTTAGGAATGAGGAAAGTAGCTGAAAGAAAGGGCAAGAGCAAAGACTCAAAACATTTGGAATGGAAAAGATTAAGAGCTGATGGGCATGCTGGTGGTTCTGCTCTAGGCACAGCCAAAGATACAACAAGCATTTGTGTTCCATGCTCCCACGTTTCCTTTCCTTTCCCTTTTCCTCTCTCAGCCATCAAGTTCCTTTTCTTCATAAGCAACATTTTCTTTCAGGAAAGAAGCTAATGGTGGAGTCACACTGAAGCATAACCTACTGAATATTCTCTCCAGCAGATTCCATAAGATGTCAGAGGTAGAATGGACCACGACAAACAGTGCCAAGATAGCCTGAAAAAAGAATGCTTTTAATCTAGAATCACAACTTACATTGTGGACCAAGAATGTAAATCTAAGAAACTTACCAGTCTGTCAGGCACAGAGAAAGCCCTCAGCAGAGGACTGTAACTCAGGGGTTACTGCAACTCTGTATCCCTTCTAGAGAGAGTTTGGCCCAAACAGATATTTGCTGGATCAAACTTTATATTGTGTGTATGTCTTTTCAGGATACCCTGCCATAGGCTTTACCTCTGGCCACCCCAAAGATTTGGAACCATATCCCTTCCAAGATGCCATTACCACTCTCTACTGGAACTCAGGGCCAACCAAGATGAGACAACACATCCCTCTCCTTTTTCTTGGCTACCACAAGACTAGCACCCAAGTTGCAGGTATAAGAACATTTCTTCGTTGAAGAATTAGGGAAAACTAAGAAGGGAATATTGATTTTGACTGGACAGACTTTGAGTGAACTGTAAACATGAATCACTCTTTCACCTCCAAAGGAACGGCATCTAATGTTCAGGCTTTCACAAGGAAGAGGTCATCCGTCAAGATCTGCCATATTGTACAACCCCTAGGAGCACCATCCACATAACATTCTATGTAAAGGCTCTCTAGTTCAGGGTCTGGCTTACACAGCTAGAAAGGCAGTCTGCTTCATTCTTAAGCTGACCTCCCTGCACTCAGATCATTCACATGGCCTCGAACACCCACTTCTTCAAGTCTCTGTGTCTTGAATGCTGCTGTCCTACAGGAACCCTTCTCTTCTTTCTGTACAAAGAGGTGTCAACTCCCTAAACCATTCCTATGTTTTACAATCTCACATACAGCTGTAGATGCAGTCATGTGGCCAAAATCAGTATGTTAGTTATCACTGAGTCTCAAAGACTAGAAAAATCAGCTCCATCCCATAAACAAGCGTGAATATGCATCCTCCAATTCTCCTACCAGGGAGAACTGTTCCAAAGACACATAAACAGAATAGAAAAGTAAGAAGGGTACAATTCAAACCACAACAGCTGTAAGTTCTATCTCCAACCTTATGGTCAATGAATACCCATTATCATGCAGCAAGCATTTGGTTTCATTGGAGCTCTCCCCTATGGACAGCCATGCTCACAAAATGCCTACACTGGGGTTTATGTGTTTCTCCATCCAATCAAAAGACTATGGAGTTCCCCAGTAGCCTAGCAGTTACGATCTGGCATTGCCACTGCCATGGCTCTGGTCACTATTGTGGTGTGGTTCGATCCCTGGCCCAGTAACTTCTGCATGCCACAGGCGTGCCCAAGAATAAATATATAAATAAAAATTTTTAAATAATTTTTAAAAAGTTTTAAAGACTTTAATAATAACCTGCATGATTCTGCAGATAGCAGAGCCTCTCTCTAATACATAAATTCTCAACTGGAGTTTTATCGCTGTGAAAAAAATTTTGGTTCTCTGGGGGACTAAAAACATCTTAGCACAATGATCTACAGCCTCCAAAGGGTCGCAGGATATGAACAGATGTAGAGTACATGGCAGAGGAGGGGAAATAGTAAGGAACCCAGTGTCTAAGAGGCACTTAGGGGAGTAAACATGAAAAAAAAGTTCAGAAACCCTGCTGCAATGGAGGAGAGAAATGGGGATGAGGGAACGTTGCCAGTTCTAACTGCTGTGATAGTCATCATCGCCCTCATCATAATTAAAAACATTTTGTATGCATGCCCTAAATTAATCCTTCTAACAATCTTAAGGAGTAAGTACTATTATAGTCATTTAAGATGATGAAATAGCCTTAGAGGTATTGTCCAAGGCCACACAGCTAGTAACTGGCAGAGGCATGATTCCAACCCAGTTCTGTCTGACTCCAAAGTCCATGGTCTCAACCACTCCAGAAAGCTGACTGTGTTGTCAGCCCAAGAGAAGGGAGTTTGGCAACAGGGCAGCCCATCTCTAGATTCTCTCACTGTTCCACCAACCCAAGTCTACCTCTAAAACCATGGAGGACAGTTAAGTTCTAAGAAAGGAAACAGGACAAGTCTGGGAAAACCCTGGATTGGGTTGAGGATGAGAAAAGGGGGAGATGGTCCCACTCCCCCGAGTCTGCCTCCTCCTCCTCTTCTGGGAGGTACTGAGCACTGGGGCTTGGATCCTGGAACCAGGGACAAAGAAAGAAGTGTAAAGGGGGAGGGTGGCCCCTGCTGAGTGCTCAGCTACCACTGCTGAAACCCCAGTGCGGGGCTGCAGCCAAGCCCCAGAGATGGGGTGACCTCTATATAAACAGAACTTCCCCAGGCAGCGCTTCCTCAAATATAAACACGGACTCACCACGTGACAGGTTCAACCAGTTCATGTAAACACCAAAGGGAGAAAAAAAAATCCAAGGGGAAAAAATATGCTCCTACCGGACAAAGGAGGGTATGTAGTTTTGTGACTCAAAGAAGGGAAGGTCAAGAGCTAGAAGGCTCGGAACCCAATGGACCTGCAGTAGGGCCATCCATGTTTTTCCAACCTGGGCACAGGGAGGCTTGATCCCTTCACAGTGTGTCCTGTGTCAGGGGCAGCGAAATGGGTGGCTTTTCCCAGATATCTGGAGCACATCTGGTTAGATGTCCATGGAAAACAGAGAGGGTGGTCCTGAAGCAGGAGGGCCTAAACTTAGATCTCAGAAGGTTTCCCCATTGCCAGGTGCTTTCATGGGAGGAATAGGCCTCCAGAGATCCATCTAAACTCAGAAACGGCTGACTACTTGGAAACAAGGGCTGGAGTAAACTCTGAACAACCTTCCTCCCTACCCCCACTCCCCCAATTCTGTTGTTTGTGCTGGCAAAGAGGATGCTCTCCACCATGGCCCCATGTTATCTGTAAGAATGCCAGATCTTTCATTTGTTTGTTTGTTTTTGTTTGTTTTGCAAATAATCCATGCTGCCCCTGTAAAAATAGCCAGCTCTCCAAAAGATTTGCAAATACCATACACTTCTGGCCCAGAAGAGTACTGACAATACTCCATCTTGGTCTTTCCAAGGTACCTAGAAATAAACCAGCCAAGGAGGAGGCTGGCAGATGGACCCCATGGACAGTGAGGGACAGGATGCTTTCTGCTACTGTTGTGGTCTCCCCCGCATTTTTAGAAGAAACCGCAGAGCTCTAGGACACCAGCGTAGTCCGGGTGGTCAGATGTCTCTCACTCTGGACTGAACCAAGAGGACTGTGGTTTCCACCCCTGGCCCTACCCCTGTGTTGGGATCATTCAAGCAGGTATAGCCTCCTGTGGCTCCACAGGGAACCCAAGGTCCCACCTGGCCCACCAGGGAACTAGAATCACACTGAAACCCAGTTCAGTACAGGAAGAGGGGAGGTAAGGGGAAGGAGACTGAGCAGGCCCAGCCTGGGGGAGAATGGAAGAGACTGGGAGGCAGTATAAGGAGAGGATAAGGACAGGTAGACTGCACTGTTTTAACAACAACAAACCCTATGTGTGTACCTTATCACACACAGTTACCTTCATACTATCACATGTAGGCTTGTAGGACAATCTATATGGGCCAAATCAATAATAGATAAGTCCCCTAACAACAGGAAATAGTTGGGGCAACCCGGTCCCATGGATTCCTATCCCCACCACTTCTTATCTGTACAACCTCGGGCAAGTAACAGGACTGTTCCATTCCTCAGCTTGAATATGAGATTAATAGTAGTACATATCTCACTGAGAGGTTATGAGAATTCAACGAGTTAATATTTGTGAAGCACTTAGAGCAGTACCAGGCACATATCAAGCATTATTAGCATTTGCTCAACACACATAGACTCAAATGGATTTGCTTAGTATTTAATGCCCAGTGGCTCCTCACCATATTCCTTTTTTTCCCCTTTCATTCATTTACTCAATAAATATTTATTGGGTGCCTACTACACGTCAACTTCTGTGCAGATACTGCGGCTGTAAAAATGAGCAAAAACCACCACTGCCAGCCCAATCTTGGGGCTCAGAGTCTACGTGTCACCCTTTGATGATGAGCCTTCCCCCCAAGTACTTCCAAATCCACGTCAGGTTAAACCAGCCCAGCCCAGATCCCATCTTGCCTAGGGGCACACAGCCCTGAATGCAGGGTGTGAAAAGGCAAATTGCTTGTGGTTTTACAGCTGTCCCAGCCTTGTGTACAGGAGGGAAAATTGCTAGATTGACCAGAATAAGCCCCAGTGTTTGGAATGCAGGTGGCATAAACCCAAACAGAGCTGGGGTGGCAGGTTCAGTAGATTTCCTTACTCAGCACCCATTCCAGCTTCTAGTTGACCTTCCTCCACTGTAAAGGCTAAAACCCACAGAACTATATTTCTCAGATGTCCAAGCAGTTATGTCCAAGCAGTTAAAGTTTGGGATGCAAACTGGAACCTATTAACCACATACACTCATTCAAGACTTATCAAGTTATGATGGAAGAGAGAGCCAGTATGGGACATCCATTTAAAACAGACTGGAGCAAAGGCACAGGGGTAGGGGGTTGAGAGTGGAGTAGCCAGCTATGGCCATGTCAGATTTCTAACCACAGCAGAGGCAAGAGCTCCCATGCGGGCCCAATTCTGCAGTGCAGTTTGGAGGGTCATTCCTGGAAGCTCAGCCTAGAATATTTTTCTTCAGCCCTCACTCTTGGTCCATGATAGAGCTATACTTCTCAAAAAAACCCATTTTAGCCTAGACGAACTAGAGTACACTGCATTTTTGGTAACCAGAAGTGGGAGAACCTATATAGACCATTACTAATAATGTAATTATGGTTGAACCAAGACCTAAACCTAGTAGGAAAACTGTATTCCCTAAGGTATTGAGAAGGAAGACACCCATTTCCCTATCCTTTGGCCAGCACCAACAGGAAGACTAGCATGGGAGTCAACAATGCCCTGTTAGGATTTGTCTATAGAGTAAGATTCCCTGCTCTCAGGCAGAGAACCTTTTGGAAGGTGTTAGCCCCATAGGCCACAATGAAGTAGGAAAGGAAGACATGAATATAGAACTACTTCCTCCTCACCCTGGCCCTCAGTCATGCCTGACATCTTCCTCTCACGCCAAGTGTGTCTTTATCCCAGAGCATTTATCCCAGAGACATCCATTTAAAACAGACTGGAGCAAAGTGTCCTGACTGTCCTAACTGTCTAGAAATGACTTTCTTTCTTTTTTGCTTTTTTTTCTTTTTCCAGACCCACCTGCAGCATATGGAAGTTCTGGGCTAGGGGTTAAGTGGGAGCTACAGCTGTGGCCTATGCCACAGCCAGAGCAACATAGGATGCGAGCCACATCTGCAACCTATGCCACTAGCTCGTGGCAATGCCAGATCCTTAACCCACCGAATGAGGCCAGGGATCATACCCATATCCTCACAGACACTGTGTCAGGTTCTTAACCTGCTGAGCCATACCCGGAACTCCAGGGAAGTGACTTTCTATCACATTTCCCTATTCTATCTTCTTTGCAGCACTTATCAATTATTTTATTGTTTTATTCATTTGTATGTTTATCATCTGTTTTCCCCCATTACAGCATAAGCTTTTGGAGGTCAAGTGTTCTGACTTGTTCACCCTGAATCCCCAGACTATAGAATATGCTTGGCACACATTAGGGGCACCAAATCAATTTGTTGACTGACTGACTCATTCACTGACTCTCATTCTTCAAACCTACTTCCTAAAGATCAGAGACATTTGAGTCAACCCCAAAGGCCCAGCCTTTTGGGTATGAATTACATCCCAAGTACATCTTGAGAACAGAAGAGGTTCATGGGTTAAAACCTGGAGGTCAAGGGCAGGGAATCCTTCTCCCCTGAGAAATTAATAAGTTAAATCAGATGGAAATGAATTTAAGCTTCCCTTCTCCCCTTATTATCCTAATTGATTTAATTTTGTGGCAACTCTTCAGCATTCTCACAACGGAAGGCAACTCATATTGCAGTGGTAGCCCAGAAAGTAATTATCCTGTGGTTTTATTCTAATTCACTAACAGACACTCTCTTTGGCTTTGAGAACCCCTGAGAAGAAAAAAAAAAAGTAAATACCAAAGGTTAGAAAATGGTTTTTTCGTTCCTTATGCTCTTTAGAAAATTAAATCTATGATAAAATGACTAGGCATGATGATATTTTTTTTAGTTAAGAAAGAAAGTAGGAGTTCCCATCGTGGTGCAGTGGTTAACGAATCCAACTAGAAACCATGAGGTTGCGGGTTCCGTCCCTGCCCTTGCTCAGTGGGTTAACGATCCGGCCTTGCCGTGAGCTGTGGTGTAGGTTGCAGATGCGGCTCGGATCCCGCGTTGCTGTGGCTCTGGTGTAGGCCGGTGGCTACAGCTCCGATTCGACCCCTAGCCCGGGAACCTCCATATGCCACTGGAGCGGCCCAAGAAATAGCAAAAAGACAAAAAAAAAAAAAAAAAAAAAAAAAAGAAAGAAAAGAAAAGAAAGTATGTGATTTAGAGTACAGTGTAAGACGAATAAATAGAAGCAAACATTTAAACACAACTAGGCATCTCATTTGCTGACCTTTAACTGGTTTCAAATATTGCTGAATGCAGCCTTGATTTTACTCCAGAATTGAGTAAATTAATCTCTTTTTGATTATCCAAACTTGGACATAAATTCTCCCCAGAGCTTATCCCAAGTCTAGTGTACTTTGTGTCTTCATAGCAGGTTTTTGTTTTGTAAAAGAAACAAAAAAGTGCAAGAAGCTTCTATCCAGCTTTGATGTCTAACAAGAAAAACCTTTAGTATTCTACTTGCAGTTTATTAGAGAAAAATCCAATTTGTCTTTTAAGCCCCAACCTTTTTCTGGCTTCTGCTCCCACTTTGCTGCCCACCAAAAATAAAGTAAACATCAGAAAATATGTTTCTATACAACCTCATTTGAGATATCCAAACCAAGATGTACCTCTAAATTTGCCAGTATCTGCCATAGATAGAGATTGATCGTCCTGTTAAGAAAGACATCATGTATTGGAGCTCCCATCGTGGCGCAGTGGTTAACGAATCCGACTAGGAACCATGAGGTTGTGGGTTCGGTCACTGGCCTTGCTCAGTGGGTTAAGGATCCGGCGTTGCTGTGAGCTGTGGTGTAGGTTGCAGACGTGGCTTGGATCCCGTGTTGCTGTGGTTCTGGCGTAGGCTGGTGGCTACAGCTCCAATTAGACCCCTAGCCTGGGAACCTCCATATGCCACGGGAGCGGCCCAAGAAATAGCAAAAAGACAAAAAAAAAAAAAGAAAGAAAAGAAAAGAAAGACATCCTGTATTACCCCATGACACCAAACTAATTTTAAACAGGCAAGAATGCTCTTTTCAAAGGTATGGGAAGTAAATTCGCTATCACATTTGCATCCCCCCCCCCCCATTGCACTCAAACTTATCTGCCAGATCCTTTGAAAATCCTGAATATATCAACAAAATAGAGACTACTACTACTACTGCCAACAGCAGGAGCAGGTACTGGGGACAGTCACCCAGGAGCCACAGGTGCCTCCGGTGCCTCTTGCCTCATCCATCCCTCTTTGTTCTCAATTTGGTGGTACAGATATCAGGGTAGAAACCGCCTCTATGTCCCAGAGCTGTCAAGTGTCATCCACCCCTTGTCAGGTGGTAGAGCAAACTTTCCCAGCTGTCACCATGAGTCAGTTCACCTAAACAGATGTTGAGAATTTGGTTTACAAAGAAGAAAGCCAGAGGAGGAAGGACCTGGGGCTGGGGAACATGGAAGGAATGTCACCCAAGGAGTCTAAAGTCTGGCTCTTAGAAGACTCACTGGGTCTATGATTTCCACAGCACTCTTATTTCTAATCTGTCTCTCACTCTGCATTAGAATGTCTATAGGTAATGACCCTTCTAGTTTGCACAGCTTCAGTTCTCTGCTACCCCATCCTTCCTTATTGGTGGTTCTTCAGGCTTGGAGAAACCTCTGAGGATCATCTAATGCACGGGTTATAAATTTTACAGAACAGTACAATGTCTTCCAAAGTTTGGGGCCAACAGGGGGGTGCTGTCTCATTTTCTAATTTTGACATTGTGATTTATAATATGAAATACATATTTGGTCTGTCCATGTTTCTGGCATAGAGCTCCTAAAACGCTTGACATTTCCAAAAGGATGAGATTTCTTTGGTTATGTTAATGAGGTGACTTTTGGAAAACACCTAAGGTGGGGGGTGGGTGCCTGGAGAACCTATGATGTGATGAGAGGGTTGGAACTTTTAGTCCCACCCCCTTGGCCTCCGGGGAATTGAGGCTGGAGGTTGAATCATCACCCATGGCCAGTAATGTAATCAATCATGCCTACATAACAAATCCTCCACATAAACCAAAAGGACAAAGTTCAGAGAGCTTTGAGTTTGGTGAACACGTGTTGAGGCCGGGAGAGGAGCGCATGGGAAGGGCATGGAAGATCTGAGCCATTTCCTCATGCCTCACCCTGTCTTCGTTTCCATCTGTCTACTCCTGATATCTTTTTATAATAAACCAGCGATCTAGTAAGCAAAATGTTTCTCAGAGTTCTGTGAGCTGCTCTAGCAAATTAACTGAACCGAAAGAGAGGCCACTGGGACCTCCAATCTGTAGTCTATCAGTCAGAAGCACCGTCATCTGAAGTGGGGGCAGGGAGCACAGAGGAGGAGGACGGAGACCTTAACCTGTGGGATCTGATGCTATCTGCAGGTAGTATCAGAATTTGGCTAATTGGTGGTATTGGAAACGCCCCCAAAACACACACACTCCACAACTGTGTGTAGACCGATATTGGTGTCATTGGTAAGTGCTATATCAGTGAAGGGGTTTTCAGAGGTGAGTAATGGAGAGCCTAACAAGCACTGGACCCAGCAATATGGAGATTTATCTCCTCGTGTCACTGGAAGAGCAGAGGGTGGCTTCAGACAAGGTCACACTGGCAGCCTGGTGACACCCTGCCAGTGACAATGGAGACTAAAAGCTTTCAGATCTAACAAGAAAAAGTAGACAAATCTCTGCCCCACACATGGAATAGAAATCTTTCCATGATCTAGTCTGATTGGGCTAATTGGGGTCACTTACATAACCACTAGCTGTCACCACATTAGACCAGTCATTCTCAATTTTTTTCCACTTAGGACCCCTATAATATGCTAAAAATGGACACCAGAGAGCTTTTGTTTAGGTGGATTAGAGCTATTGATGTATATTGTATTATAGGTTAATACTGGGAGGTTTTTTTAAAATATTTATTTCTTTGTCAATTTATTTAAAATAATAATAAACTCACTGCATGTTAACAAAACATATTTGTTATTAAAAAAATAACTATACTTGAAGTTCAGTGAGAAGTGCAGCATGATTTTGCATTTTTGCAAATCTTTTTAATTTCTAGTTTAATAGAAGACAGCTGGGTTCTCATATCTGCTTCTGCATTCAGTCTGTTAGGATATCACATGACAGTTAGCCTCTGGAAAAATCCAGTGTCTACTCATAAAAGAATGAGAGTGAGACAGGCAAATAATGGCTGAGAATAAAAATAGTTTTGACCTCGCAGACCCCCTGGAAGGGTCTCATGGACATACTTTGGGAATTGCTGGCTCAGGCTAATCAGAATTGCCTTCTGAGGCAGGATGGAGTGGAAATCTGAATAAAACTAGACTCTCTTGGAAAAGGGAAAGGAGTCTGGGTTTCGGTAGCAATCCACAGGATCTCCGTCACAGGTACTGAAAACAGAAAACAAACAAAAACTGCTACCATCCATCATCTCCTCCATCTCATTTTTTTCTAAATCGAAGACATGAGATAAACACAATTTCAAAATAAAGGGTAGTAGGTTTGATGGAATACATAAAATTTCATGAAGCACCAACTACAATGATTAGATGTGGACGATGTGGGGAAAGACACCATACAGATGGTCTCCAGATTGAGAAGTGGACAAAGACGATGGCATTAACTGAAAGGGGAAGCCAGACAGGAGCAAGTTTGGGGCAGAAATGATGGATTCCACTTTGGATATGTTGACTGGGGCCTGGGAGAAACCCAAGCGGAGAGGTCAGGACCCCATACTGAGATCTGCGGCAGTGAGGAGAAAGATGGGAAGTGAGTGAGTGACAACCGAAGTTTCTATTACAGAGGAGGTACCCTGGGGACCAAAGACAGGAGATGGGAGATGGCCCACAGTCCAGGAAGAACTCCGAGGGGCCCCTCTTTATGGGTGGTTAGAGGAGGAAAGACAGGCAGAGGATAAGAAAGAGGAGTTTCCAGAAAGCTACAAAGACATGTTCCAATCCAGTCTTGAGTGCATTCAAGAAGAGAATAAGGATGAAGCAGGTGTGTATAAGCCAGATGCCAGAGAGTGTGAGAGTGGCACTGCTGGCAGACTTCATGGTTATCCTCTAACCTCCAGTGCCTGCCACTTCGAGCTGGCTCCATATTAAAAAACAGAAACAGGGAGTTCCTGTTGTGGCTCAGTGGGCTAAGGACCCAGCATTGTCTCTGTGAGGATGCTGACTCCATCCCTGGCCTCAATCAGTGGGTTAAGGATCCAGGGTTGCCATAAGCTGTGGTGTAGGTTGCAGATGCCTCTTGGATCTAATGTTGCTATGGTTGCAGCATAGACTGGAAGCTGCAGCTCTGATTCAACCCCTAACCTGAGAATTTCCATATGATACAGGTGCAGCCATAAAAAGAAAAAAAGAAAGAAAGAAACAGAAAGAGGAGTTCCCTGGTGGTTTAAAAGGTTAAGACCCAGTGTTGTCACTGCTGTGGCACAGATTCGATCCCTGGCCTGGGAACTTCTGACGCCATGGGCACAGACAAAAACAATCAAACAAACAGCAACAAGAAACCTGCATGCAGAAAAGAATCTCGTAAAATATTTTTAATGACCATATAGTATTTTGCCCCATAGATGTGCCATCATGTAATGGTAAGTACTCATGATACATTAGCAAGTGAAAAAAAAATCAAGACACCAGACCATGTAAGGAGAATGATTCCTTGGAGCTTTGCTCTGAGTGCATACATGTGGATATATTAATCCACCATGGCAGCACAAAATGAGGCCCCTGGGGTGTGCTTGTCCAGGATTTGGCTCCTTGGTTCTACTGAGTGAGTGCAGCTGCTAGCTTTGTAAGCTGATGGGACTTTGAGGGGGTGGTAGAAGGACTGAAGTGCCAGGTGGCTGGAGAGGCCAAGGATGAGTTTCTTGGGAAAGAGAGAGAAGAGAGAATGAGACAGTTTCCACCAGGATTACAACTTTGAAGAAAACACACAGATGTTTAAAGTACATGGGGGCAGGCGGAATGTCCTTTTCAGTGTGACATAAACATCTCCATCTTCGCCCAAGAAATTCTAGAACGATCTACATCACTCAGCAATGATTTAGGAACTGGAATTGGATGGGACTGGGAATTATAGGGATTGGCCTCCAGATAGCACAGAATAAGAGCCACGGAGGCACCCAGGGAAGCTAAGTTATGTGTGAGTTATAAAATAAAAACAACAACCATAAAAATAATACCAAAAACTATCGTTTCTTGGGCACTCACTACATACCAGGAAGTGCTCTGAGCACTTTACTTGTATCAACTCACTATATCTTCATGACAGCCTTATAGCATAGCTGCCATAATTATCCCCATTTTGCAGATGAAGCAACAGAGGCCGGAAAGGTTAGCCATCTGTGTAAGAATGCAGAGCTAGGAACCAGCTTAGCACCAAGCTCAGATATTTTGCTTTTAGCCTCCACAATCTACTCTGCCTCTCAATAAACTAAGCAATATGCCTGCTGGAAACTAGAACAAACCTTCAGCCACAGTCGCTTCTGTGTTATAAGAACATGGGCGATTTTTGTTTTCTGATTTATGCATTTTCTATATCTTCCAGTTTTTCTACAGTGATCAGGGATAAATGTTTCAATTATAGGAAATTAAGAAAAGGATCTTATTTCATCACCAATTACATAAACATCGATTGCAACTGATCAGAAGACCTTTCTCTCTGAGGAGGGTTTACATTGTAATGAGCAGCAAATTCCTAAGCAGAAAGAGGGAGATCTCTCTTCAGTGAGCAAACTGGGAGGGGGGAAAGGGGGCTTTGAAATCAACTCACTGCCCACCAGTGCCTGACGCCTGGACAGAACTGCACTCCCAAGAGCCATCTCCTGGAAAGAGGGGAACTGGGGGGCTGGTAATCCCTGTTGTAATCAAACCCCACCAGGGCCACGGCTGTAACCAAATCTTGTATTGGAGTGAGAGGGGAGGAGAGGCCCAGGGACCTGCTGAATTAGAAACCTGGCATCCCGGCCTGGCAGCTGGTGGGCTTGGAGTGTAAAGAACTTGTGAGCTCTGACTTTTCCATCTCAATGCCCCCTTAGATGAGCAAGATGTTACACAGTGAGGCTCGGTACACGTTCCTTCATGAGTTAAATGATTAATATGATTTTCATTTTCACAAATGACCTACAAAGAAGGGAAGAATGAAAGCCGCCCCCAAAGAGGATGTTTGGAAGGACTTCCTAACTCAAAAGCAAGTGAAATCACTTGTGATGGAACACGATGGAAGATACTATGAGAAAAAGAATGTGTGTATATACACATATATATATCAAAACACTGGGTCCAGAGAGGACAAGTTTGCCTCCTTGGAGATACTTCTCATCGTGATAGCCTTTGGTCAGCTCCTCTGGGGGGAAGAGTCTCAGGGATAGCCACCTCTTTGGTGGTGGTGATGGTGGTAATGGTGTGACTTTGGCTGGCCCTGATGGACTGAGCGTAAGAGGCATATCCCCTAATTGAAAAACAAACAGGCAGAGCTCCCACTGTGGCTCAGAGGTAATGAACCTGATCAGTATCCATGAGGATGCAGGTTCAATCCCTGGCCTCACTCAGTGAGTTAAAGATCCAGCATTCCCACAAGCTGCAGTGTAAGTCACAGACACAGCTTGGATCTGGCATTGCTGTGGTTGTGGTATAGGCCAGCAGCTGAAGCTCTGGTTCCATCAGCCCATAGCCTGGGAACTTCCCTATGCTGCGGGTGTGGCCCTAAAAAGACAGAAGAAGAAGAAGAAGAGGAAGAAGGAGAAGAAGGAGGAGGAGGAGAGGAAGAGGAAGAAGCAGCATCAGAAGAGGAAGAAGGAGGAAAGAAAGAAAGAAAGAAAGAAAGAAAGAAAGAAAGAAAGAAAGAAAGAAAGAAAGAAAGAAAGAAAGAGAAAGAAAGAAAGGAAAGAGAGAGAGAGGAAGGAGGGAAAGAAGAAAGGAAGGAAGGAAGGAAGGAAGGAAGGAAGGAAGGAAGGAAGGAAGGAAGGAAAAGAAACAAGCAAATAATGAAACCCCTCCAGGACTGATTTTCATCCCAGCTTACAGAACCATAAAATCTGGGGATTCAATAGGACTTCAGGGGTTTTCTTATGCCCCTCCCCAGACCACATGCAAGTCCTTCCCTAGGTCTCACCATCTGGGGACCCTCTAATCTCCACCTACCTTCATCTCCCTGGTTCCCTAAAGAGGCCATTCTGTTAACTGGAAAGACGATAAGCAAACTGGAAATGTCCATCCCATGAGAGACAGATGTCCTGTGTTAACCCAGGACATAGAGCCCAGTTGACAGCCAAGCCCATAACATTCCTGAAACACTGCTCCGCCATCTCTCATGTCCATGGTGGCTACAGCCTCTCATTGGAAAAACCCAAACCCACCCACCAACATGCTGCAGGTATCCACCTGATGTGTTTCTTCAGCTTTCTGAACAAGACAAATCACCACTAACTCTGTGAACTTGACTAAGTCTCTAATCTTTCTTTGGCCTCCATTTCCTCACCGGGAAAAATGAGAAAACCCAATTGGAGGATCACTCCTTGAAGTCCGACCAAAGCTAACACCATCATCCTGTGATTACTCTTGCTGGTAAAGTTGCAGGTGCAGGGAAAGAGGGTACTAAGGATTTATGTGGGAGTCACTCCTCAGCTCCAGGTAAAAAAAGCCTGGGTAATGAGCAGAAGCTGCAAACAGGCAAAGTGTGTATATATTTGCGCTGAGAGCTAGGTGGCCACCCAAGGCTCCAGAAACACAGAGCGAGGCCAGGGGCTCTGTCTGGACACCTGAAGGGACAGCACCACCTGCCCAGTAGCTGTTGGGCTAAGGGAGAGGGGACCCAGTGTTCCCACCCAAGCTGCACCTTCAGAAAGCACACCCACCTAGCAGGGCTCTGAGCCCACCAGGGGAAGCAGGGTCTATTACAGGTGAGGCTTCTAACACGTCTTAGCGGGGCTTGGAAACGCTCTGGGTGGGTCAAAACTGAGGGAGGAAGAAAGAGGTGAGGAAGGGATAAGATGGCAGGAAAAGCAGGCAAAAATAAGAATTTATAGGATTTCCATTGTGGCTCACTGGTAACAAACCAGAATAGTATCCATGAGGACGCAGGTTTGATCCCTGGCCTTGCTCAATGGGTTAAAGATCTGGCGTTGCCGTGAGCTGCCATGTAGTGTGCAGACACAGCTCAAATCCGGCATTGCTATGGCTATGGTCTAGGCCAGCAGCTACAACTCCAATTTGACCCCTAGCCTGGGAACTTCCATATGCCCTGGGTGTGGCCCTAGAAAGACCAAAAAAAAAAAAAGAATTTATATATATTCAGGGTCACAGCCCAGGAAATGCTCACCCAGAATATGGGTTGTGTGGAGGTGGCACCAAGATGCCTCCACTGTGCTCCTTAGGTGGGTCCAGCACAGCAGGCTCCAGGGCAGACAGTATGGTGGCCTGGAGAGCATGGGCTCCAACTGGCTGCCTGGCGCCCAACCCACCCCCTGATAACACAGCTGTGGTGTTTGCATCCCGTAATTAACCATTCTAAGCTCAGTTTCTTCATCTGCATAATGGGGATAATAATAATCTGTATCATGAGGATGCAAGTGACCCATCTCATGAAGTTCTCCGAAGAATTAGGTGAAATGATTTTAAGAAGCTCCCAGTAAAGTGTCCAGAACCTGCTATACACCCAGTGTTGTTAGCGACCAGCCCCATCCCAACAACAGAGCTACGGCTCATTCCCGAAATTCTTGAGCTCGGAGGAGATGACGGAAGGGAGGAGGCAGGAAGGCAAATCATCCCCAGAGATAAACCAGAAGAAAGAGTCCTTTTTATCCCTGCCCTTCACACCCAGCTGTGCCCCCACAGCTCCCTAAAGGCGACCTGCAGATTGGCAGCAGGTGTACCCACAGGTGACATAGACGCCTGTCCGCTTCTACCTAGTGGCCAAGAGGCTGACCTCACAGTAGGAATCAGGGGCCTATGGGACAAAGATGAGGAAAGGGAACACAGGAGAAGACATGTCTTGCAGTGACAGGAGTGTGGAGAAACGGGAAAATCAGTGGCCGAAACCCAATTCGGAAAGTCTGACTGTCAGATAAAATGCAGGATGCCCAGTGACATCTGAATTTCAGATAAACAAGGAATAATTTTATAATACAAGTATATCCAAATATTGGAGGGGGCATGCTTATGCTAAAAAGAATTAAAATATAAAAAACCTGTTGCTTATTTAAAATTCAAACTTAACTAGACATCCTGTGTTTTTATGTGTTGAATCTAGCAGCCTGGGCGGGAGGCACGTGACAGCAGGCTGGAGAGGGTCCTGTGGGGGCAGGAGAGGTGAGGTGGGCTCAGCCTGGGAGGGGAGGAGGAAGAGGAAGTTCAGGCCAAGTGTAAAGAGGGAGTGGATGGAGAGCCCCACGTTTAGACTGTGGCAGAGAACATAAGCCAGTCAGGCAGAGGGAAGAGAGCACTGTGGGTTTCGTTGCAAAGGCCCAAAGCCTAGAACAGCACAGTGTGCTCTAAGAACTGGTAGCATCCAGTGTCCCCCAGTGTCACCCAGTGTCCCCCAGTGCTGCAGGAGGCAAGGAAAGTAAGGCGTGGGTACCCACCTCAGGAGATGCCTCATATTCGGGACATGTTTATGTAGAACTATTTTAGCATCTATAATGTGCCAGGCTCTCTTCTTGGGATACAGCAGTGAACAGACAGATGAGCTCACCACTCTCATGGCGTTGCTTATGTTCTAGCAGGAAGTGAGGGCATTTCAGACAATAAACAAGTAAATAAGACCATGAGAACCAAAGACATACCTAAGCCCCACTCTTATACTACCTGGCTAACTCCCATTCGCCTTTAGAGTCTACCTGGATATTATGACCTTGAGCAAGCCTTTCCTGAAGCCTTTAGCTAGAATTAGGATGTCCCCTGGCTCTCCCTGCATAGCTCTGAGCATAGCACATGCAATGGAGTGTTTACTTCTCCATGCCATATACTAAACAGTGAATCCTTAAGGAAACGGCCTATTATTACATCCATAGTACTCAATTTGGTGACTGGTATTTGGTACATGCTGAAAAACACATGGCAGAAATGTATGGGTTTTGTACATGGAGGATGGCTCTGTGCATCTTGGTGGAGAAGCCTAGTCCGGGTGGATTTATGGATCTTGAAATGGGGAAAAGATCAGAGGCTTAAAATCAGGTTTTTTAATTCTAACATATGGATGGTATGTTGAGGTCATGTGTGTGAATGAAATTCTGTCCAGGGGAAGCATATGCAATATGAAGTTAGAAGTTAGAAGTTTCTTTGGTTAGGAGCAAGCAGAATTAACACAGGCAGACTCAAACAAAAGCAAATAAACAAGTTGAGGGAGTTCCCTTATAGCAGCAAGTTAAGGATCTGGCATTGTCACTGCAGAGCCCAGGTAGTTGGTGGGGCACACGTTCAACTCCTGGCCTAGGAACTTCCACATGCCACAGGCCCAGGAAAAAAGTGTTGAAGCACTCCAACAAAAATAACTCACCTGGGACCTGGGGGTTACTTTGGGTGCTGACACAGGTGACTCACCAGATCAGCCAGGTTTAGAAAGCTGGGCCCAGAGTAGGTTGGGGCATGTGTGCGACCCAGGGTGCCAGGACCCCCTGTTGAATGGGCTCCACCAGTGTGGCTCATCCTGCTCACTCACTTCAACTAAGCCTCAGGGGAGAAAGTCCACTGCATAGTTTGAGGCATGAACCCCCCTCTTGTTTAGGCCAGGACAGGAATTTGAGACCAAGACTGCACCCGTGGGTAATTCCACCATGCGAAATTAGGGTGGCATTCTCAGAAAAAAGAGGAAGTGGACACTAAGGAGCTGATACACAAGGGTCCTTACAATTATGAAGCTTTGCCGAACTGGCAGACGGTAAAGCCGTAGATCAGGAGACCCGTGGACCCTATGACATCTCCTGCTATGGCAATTTCTAAACAAACCACCTCCTGAGATTATTTGAATGAGCATTGCCTAGAAACAGGAGAATGAGCATGATAACATTTTTTTCCATTTTTTTAAAAGCTTTATTGAAGTATAGTTGATTTGCAATGTTGTAACAATTTCTGCTGTACAAAAGTTATACATGTACAGCAGAAATTGTTATACATGATTCAGTTATACATGTATATATACATATTCATTCTTTTTCAGATTCTTTTCCCAGAATATTGGGAATATTAAATATTGAATATTGGGATGTTGAATATCACAGAATATTGAATAGTGTTTACTGGACTACACAGCAGGTTCTTATTGACCATCTGTTCTGTATACAATAGTGTGCATGTGCCAATCCCAAACCTCCAATGAAAGGTAGTATCTTTAGTTGTTTTCAGATCTACAAGAATCAAAGTTTCAGGACAACCAAGGGAGTCTAGAAGTTTTGATGTTGCCCATTAGTGTAACTTTTCTATGTGAGATAGTATGAAATCACGCTATTTCTGTTTCTTGGTGGGGTGGGGGTGGGGCAGAGAAGGTCATGCTGGGATGAGCTGTTGGAATAACCAACTTTAGGTTGGATGGGTAATGTCTAATTTATGTGTAGATGTGCCTTCAGTGTTGCAGGTGTTTTATGTCAAGATAGACATCTAGATGTGTTGATATGCTTCAGGCAAGTTGCCCTCCCTGTTGGAGCACCTGGGTTTACAGATTTAGAAAAGGCCTCCCCATGCAAGCAACTGTCAAGAATGATGGATGCTAAAACTCAGATTGGAGGAAGGCATGAACAAGAGACCTGGGCCCTGGGAACCTGTTGGAACTTAATTCCATTCTCTTTGTCCTTAATGATCAAGGACTGATGATCAAGTGATCCTTTCCAAGTTGCCTAGAAGACTTCAGAGCCAAGGCACCAGAAAAGTGATTGGAGAGGTAGTGGGAACAGCTTAAGAATTATTTGCGGGAAGCAGGGACAGAAGGAAAGAGGAGTAGAGTGGTAATGAGAGAGGGAGGTGATAGGGCCGAGACCCAGTAGGGGAGAAAAGGGGTGATTTTACATGTCAGTAAGAAACTAGGATGCTTTTCCTTTGAAATTATTGCTTCAAAGAATTCTATTCCCTAGCTCTAATACCAATCAGCTTTCTCCTAATTTTCAAAGACCAAGAGTCTTTTCAAGACCTTCCTAAACTGCCCTGCCTAATTCATCTTTCCATTTCCCATTCCTCTATTTCTTATTCAAAATTTATAAAAGACTTGTTAAGCATGTTAAGCATTCAAGATGTTAAAGCCCATAGACTTTATTTTTTTTTTTTTTATTTTCCCACTGTACAGCAAGGGGGTCAGGTTATCCTTACATGTATACATTACAATTACAGTTTTTCCCCCACCATTTCTTCTGTTGCAACATGAGTATCTAGACATAGTTCTCAATGCTATTCAGCGGGATCTCCTTGTAAATCTATTCTAGGTTGTGTCTGACAAGCCCAAGCTCCCGATCCCTCCCACTCCCTCCCCCTCCCATCAGGCAACCACAAGTCTCTTCTCCAAGTCCATGATTTTCTCTTCTGAGGAGATGTTCATTTGTGCTGGATATTAGATTCCAGTTATAAGTGATATCATATGGTATTTGTCTTTGTCTTTCTGGCTCATTTCACTCAGTATGAGATTCTCTAGTTCCATCCATGTTGCTGCAAATGGCATGATGTCATCCTTTTTTATGGCTGAGTAGTATTCCATTGTGTATATATACCACATCTTCCGAATCCAATCCTCTGTCGATGGACATTTGGATTGTTTCCATGTCCTGGCTATTGTGAATAGTGATGCAATGAACATGCGGGTGCATGTGTCTCTTAAGTAGAGCTTTGTCCGGATAGATGCCCAAGAGTGGGATTGCAGGGTCATATGGAAGTTCTATGTATAGATTTCTAAGGTATCTCCAAACTGTTCTCCATAGTGGCTGTACCAGTTTACATTCCCACCAACAGTGCAGGAGGGTTCCCTTTTCTCCACAGCCCCTCCAGCACTTGTTATTTGTGGATTTATTAATGATGGCCATTCTGACTGGTGTGAGGTGGTATCTCATGGTAGTTTTGATTTGCATTTCTCTTATAATCAGGGATGTTGAGCATTTTTTCATGTGTCTGCTGGCCATCTGTGTATCTTCTTTGGAGAAATGTCTATTCAGGTCTTTTGCCCATTTTTCCATTGATTGATTGGCTTTTTTGCTGTTGGGTTGTATAAGTTGCTTATATATTCTAGAGATTAAGCCCTTGTCCGTTGCATCATTTGACTTTAAAATAAATAGCAGCAATCCTTTTCATCCTGACCAGATTGCAAAACAGTCACATCTGATTGTCACATCGGCCTTGTGAAAAAGAGGTAAGACTGGCATTATTTTTCTTTAAAGCTTAAAGGACACTAACAGAGTATATACATATGTGTATGACTGGGTCACTTTGCTGTACAGCAGACATCGATACAACATTATAAATCAATGACTTTAATTTTAAAAAAGAAAACATTAATAGAGAAACTAGGTTATGGGTTCAAGATGACATAGCTGATAAGGAAGAGAGCAGAGAGGTTAATCTCAATCTTCTTTCTTTCTCTTACTATTAGAAACATCTTTCATCCATGTATAAACGTTTTGTTCTACCATGTGAGGGTCATTCAGTGAAATAACATTGACTTTAAATCTGCTTGCAAGTAGCTCACATAGAATCATCTTTTTTTCTGAACTTCATTGGGATATGATTGACAAATAAAAAATGGTATATATTTAAGGTGTACAGTGTGGTGTTTTGATAGAAGTAGACATTGCGAAATGATGAACACAATCAAGATATTGAACATATCCATCCCTTCACACAGACCATTGGTGGATGTATGTGTCTGTGTGTGTGTGGTAAGCATACTTAAGATCTATTTTTTAGTGGATTTCAAGTATACAATGCAGTATTATAACTATAGTCACCATGCTGTACATTAGATCCCCAGAAATTACTAATCTTAAAAATGAAAGTTTATGCTCTTTAACCAATATTTCCCCATTCCCGCTACCCCTCAGCCCCTGGAAACCACCGTTATACTCTCTATTTCTCTATTTCTTCATTTTTAGATTCCACATATAAGGGATACTTTGCAATATTTGTCTTTCTATGTCTGGCTTTTTTCACTTAGCATAACGTTCCCTAAGTTCATCCACATCATCACAAATGGCAGAGGTTCCTTCTTTTTATTTTTTTATTTTTTTTTTTTGGCTTTTTTTGGCTTTTTGGCTTTTTGCTATTTCTTGGGTCGCTCCAGGGGCATATGGAGGTTCCCAGGCTAGGGGTCGAATCGGAGCTGTAGCCCCTGGCCTACACCAGAGCCACAGCAACGCGGGATCCGAGCCGCGTCTGCAACCTACACCACAGCTCACGGCAATGCTGGATCGTTAACCCACTGAGCAAGGGCAGGGACCGAACCCGCAACCTCATGGTTCCTACTTGGATTCATTAACCACTGTGCCACGACGGGAACTCCCCCTTCTTTTTAAAAAGCTAAATAATATTCCATTGTGTGTGTGTGTGTGTGTGTGTGTGTGTGTGTGTGTGTGTGTGTGTGTTTCTTTATCCACTCATCTCTTGACAGACACTTAGGGTTGCATCCGTACCCTGGTATTGTGAACAATGCTGCAATGAACGTGGGAGTGACAATAGCCCTTCAAGATACAGAATTCATTCCTTTGGATAGATCCCCAGAAGCGCAAATTCAGAGTTCTTTCCCTAATTCCACACTGCCTGAAACCTGTGCTCTTCTCCACTCACCGAGGGAAGCTTGGTTTGCTCTGGACACATGGGAGGGAGGAGAAAACAGAAAGTCTCCTCCTTGGGACAGGAGCCCATTTCAGATACTTGTCTGGTGGAGAGACACTGTCTGATCCACCCATTCTGACACCATGCACAGAGCCATGGATTTATAGCTATATTGGCTTGTGGCTGCCTCTCCTTTGTTTTGCAGCACTTGTAATTTGGGTGCAGCATGACCCAAGCCGAAGTCCAGAAATGAGCCCTGATTGGTCTGAGCCAATGAGAGGATTCCATCCAACTTATCATCAGAATTGGTCCATGAATGAGCAATAACCCAAATTTAAGCCAGTTGGCTCCTGGAATCTTTCCGAGAATCATAGTGATTACTTCAAATTGGCCCAGTAAGAGTGAGCACAGGACCAGGACCAATATCATGGGCATGTGGCCTGTATAGTCACCCAGGGATCTGCACTTACTAGGGTTCCAAAATTAGTTTAATGTTCTGCTTTTGCCTTCTGGAATTTCTCAATAATTGTTGAGCAAGACACTCAAGTATTCCTTCACACTGAGCTCCACCATTGTATCACCAGCTCTACACAAGACTTTAGTTTATTGGTTAAGGATAGACAAGAACAAGGAGCACTAGCCATGGCTGCCATATGCTGCCATCTTGCAACTGTGAGTAAAGCAGCCTGAAGATAAAACCAACACTCAGAGGGTAGAACTGAGAGAAGCACAGAGAGTTGGTGCCCTGATTCAGTTATACCTGAAGTCTGCCACTCAGTTGGACTTCTTTGTTATGCAATCTAAAACATCTTCTCAATTTAAGCAGATTTCAGAGATATTTTCTATTATTTGCAACTGAGCACTTCCTATCTGATACAATGACTAAAGATAAATTGTCAATGCAATAACTTAGACACTTAGTGCCACATCTATAGGGTAGGACATGGTGACTTCAGCTACCTCCCCTACATATTCTGCATGTCAGTCCTATATTCTCCATGACGTCTGTCTTGTCTGTTCACTCCAGGCCCCAGAGGTTCCCCCTCCCCAAAGGAACTCAAATCGACACACATTTCTTGAACACTTGGCATAAGATGTACCCAGTCCTGGGTTGATGTGAACCATTTATACACTGTATAGTAACTATTTAGACAAAAGGCATAAGAACTAGCATTTTGAGCTAGACTGGACCTAAGAGATTGAGTCCTACACCCCTTCATTTTCCAGATGGGAACAAAGACCACAGGGAAAGTCACTTGTCCAAGGACACAGAGCATTCCTTCATGTATTAACTCTGTAATCTTAAGCAAGTTCTTCAAAATTTCTAGGACTGTGCTGTCCTCTCCCAAACAAGATAATCATTCTTACCTCAGGAGGAAGTAGTAAAGATAAAATAAGTTGATGAATATAAAGTACTCAGGACTGTGTTACATGTATCAAGTGCTCAGTAAACATTAGCTATTATTGGATTAAGAAGATGTGGTAAATATATACACAATGGAACACTACTCAGCCATAAAAAGGAATGGAATAATGTCATTTGCAGCAATATGGATGCAACTAGAGATTCTCATATCAAGTGAAGTAAGTCAGAAAGAGAAAGACAAATACCATACATCACTTGTATGTGGAATCTAAAATACGGCACAAAGGAATCTATCTACAAAACAGAAACAGACTCACAGACATAGAAAAGAGACTTGTGGTTGCCAAAGGGGGGAGGGGAGGGAGTAGATGGATGGAGAGTTTGGGGTATATGCAAACCATTACATTTAGAATGTATAAGCAATGAGGTCATACTGTACAACACAGGGAACTATATCCAATCTCTTGGATAGACCATGAAGGAAAATAATTTGAAAAAAAAATGCATACAAATGTATGACTGGGCCACTATGCTGTATAGCAAAAATTGGCACTACACTCTAAATCTACTTCATTTTAATTAAAAAATATTAGCTCTTATTATTTAATTATTATCATAATACTTTCTCTCATGATATTGTCCATGCTTAACTTACATTAACATTTAACCCTTAAGTTGATGTTCAGTTTTTTGTGGATACATGTTTCACCCTCTCCCAAAAGCTCCTTCATGACAGGGAGCTGTCAGAACTGACTGCTACCTTCTGTGAACCCAGGACAGGGCTCTGCACTCAACAAAGGTGAGTAGTCAACAAAGAACTGTGGAGTCATTGGCCCACCTGCTCTAGAAGGTAAGATGCAAGAATTTCCCTTCCATGAGCTTTAGAAAAGTCTAGCTTTCTGGTTTGCAAGATGGAAGACCTAACAAATTAACTTTAAAACTGGCCAGTTAAGGGAAGGTCCCAGGGGCTTCTTGAAGTGGTGGGGACAATGTACGTATTCTTTGTGCCAACCAGAAACAAGACCCAAAGGAATGGGGCTCTGCTATAGCTGATTTGAGTTAGGTATCAAGAAGCACTTCCTGGCTCTACTGGGACTTAAGTACAGGTTCAAAGAAGGTCATGGTGTTTTCTGGATTTTTTTTTTTTTCAAGGTGGCTACCTCTTGATTTCTAGTACAGTTGTCATGTGGCGCCCACTGAGGATAAGCAGTGGGATAGCTAAAGATTCTTTTGCAGTCCTGGGATGGAAAGACCAAAATTTGGCAAAGCCATGGGACCCAAAGCCTAGAAGTCAGGGCCTACACAGCCCAGCAGACCCCATGAAGCACCATGCTAGCCACACACACTGTACCCCAGGCCACATCTTTCTCTCCGGGTCATGCTGGAAGGGAAGAGTTTGGGGGCAAAAGAGGTGGGGATGAGGTGAGGAATTAATGACATAATTTCCCTACAGCAACCTGAGCTCCTTGGGAGAAAGGCATGGCATAAGCACCAGGTATTACTTTTATGAATCAGAATTTCTTCTCTTTAAATCCATTCTTCACTTAATACTCTTAATGAGACAAACCATTTCTAGGAAAAGGGAGTAGGAGATGTGAGAAGTGGTTTTCCAATTGAGTGGAGTGTTGTGGATCCTTTCAACAAGCTTTCCCAAACTTTTTTTTTTTCTTCTCAGGATCAAATGTCGCCAACTGACCAGACCCCATTCTGTCTAAACAGGAAATTCCCCATCCCTGACCCCAAACCTCACCTTGCTGCTCCCCTCATTTTACTCACCCTTTGCCCTGAACATAATATAAATATTTAATCTCATTTATTACCTGAAAATTATCTGTATTTATTCTGTTTACTTAACCACAGTTACTTGAAAACAAAACAAAAACTACCAGACTGGGTCAAACAACCAGTGTCTCTGATTTTTCCACTAAGGTAAACCTTTCCGGTGTTTAATTTAGGTAATTGACTGCTTGCTCCCCAAACGCCCCACAGATTTTCCCAGCCACCTTGCTTTGGATCCTTCCTTATTCTCTCCCACATACATCTTTTCTCTGTCTGGCAAAATCCAACACCTTTCAAAACCTATTTCAAAAAACCCCCTTCTCTGTGAAGACTTGCCCAGCAGCCCCTCCCCCACTGCCGCTGGACCAGCACTCCCTTCCCTATCTTCCCAGAGTGCCTTGGGTGTACCTGAATCCTTGGTCTTATCACACCATGTGATTCCCTGGGACCTACTGGGAGGCAATAAAATGAGGATTTTAGAGGATTCCAGAATCCCACTCCATGGCTTCAAGGGCAGACTCTACAACTTTCCAATTTTGAGTCAGAAGGCAAGTGTCTTGGCTTTTCTATTGGCCAGGGAGCCCATCTTCTTATGTTTTACCTAATAAGCCCCCTGGCTTGGAGTTCCCATAGTGGCTCAGTGAGTTAAGAACCCCACGAGGATGCAGGTTCAATCCCTGGCCTCACTGAGAGGTTTAAGAATCTGGCATTGCTGTGGCCATGGCCAGCAGCTGCAGCTCTGATTTAACCCATAGCCCAGGCACTTCCCTGTGCAGCAGGTGTGATCCAAAAAAAAAGAAAGAAAGAAAAATCAATAACTAATAAAGTTCCTGGCTTCTAGGAGATTCTGTGCAATCCTTGGGGGACAGGTAAAGATAAGAAAGAAAAGGTAACTAAATGGGAGGGCAAAGATGGGGATAGAAGAAGCTAGAGAGAAGAGCAGGGGAGAGAGGAAGAATTTTTCTAAAGGGGAAGAACATATCACTCAGGAGTGGTTGAGGCCCCGAGTTAGAACTCCACATCCTGAGCTGGCAGCCTCCAGGGCTTATGATTTCAGGGGTGCAGGTTCATTGTCAGCCAGCTCTGTGTTCCTGCACGGTGAGGTCCGGGCTGAGGCCTGGCAGCAGGAACAAGACGAGGCACGGGCAGGCAGGTTCCCTCCGTCTGTGCTAGCACAGCTCACAGTCTGCGTCTCAGGCAGGACCTCACTTTGAGACTATCCTGTCCTGCCCCAGCCCAAGCCTCTTAACCGTGGTCAGATCACTCGGGATCAAATTACCCTTTTAACCCACAAGTCAGACCACGCTAGTCCTTTGCTCTCAGTGCCCCAGTGTCTTCCCCCATCACTCAGGAGACAATCCAGGGGCCTTACTGTGCGGCCCGGCCCCGAAATACTTCTCTGTGCTCTCTCCCCACACGGCCCCCTCGCTGCTTCTTAAGCACACCAAACAGGTCCCTTCTAAAGTATCTGGACTTGCTGTTCCTTTTCTAAGGATCCACTTCTCCATGCCTGGCTTGTCCCCTCCTTTCTTCAGGTCTCTGCTCCAATGTCACCTCTTGGGAAGTGCCTCCCACAACCACTTTACCTAAAGCAGACCCCCCTCCATCACCTCCCATTCACCCCACTGTACTTACCTTCCCCACACTCATCTCATCTGACACTGCATCTGCTCCCCGCTTGCATATCATCCAAGCCTGACATATGTAGGTGCTCAAGAAACAGTTGTTGAGTGAATGACAAAACAAAGGGCTCCAACCTTTTCACTCCCAGGGAGGAGCCCCGGGCCCAGAGCAGGAAGAACTTGTTCAAGATCATACTCACCAAGAGCTCCTGCTGTGGCACGGTGGGTTAAGAGCCTAACTGCAGCAGCTCAGGTTGCTGCAGTGACATGGGTTTGATCCCTAGCCTGGCATAGTGGGTTAAAGGATCTTGCATTGCCACAGCTGCAGCGTAGGACACAGCTGGCGCTCAGATTCCATCCCTGGCTTGGGAACTTCCATACTTCCATATGCCGTGGGTGAAGCTGTATCTGTATATAAATATATAAAATACTCACTGGCTCATGCGGGGCAGATCCTGAGTTCACCCATGTCTCTGGCCCCCACATGGAGGCCACTGAGCTTTGGAGAATGGCCCCCTTACTCACACAGCCCTAAAAGTGGACTCTGAAAAGGAGGCGTAGCCCCAGACAGCACAGTGCACAAGGTGGCTTTCTGGCCCTACTTGACTCTTTTCACATCTCTCACTCCAAATAACTTCTGAATCAGAATGAAAAGGTGCTTAAGAAAACCAGGCAAGATGATCCCAGCTCGGGGTGACCAGATGGCAGGAAAAGATTCCACTGGATTTGGTTAGACTGTGGTTAGAGGGCAGAAGGAAGCCCTAATAACAGAGGACAGTCGGAACCAGAATGAGTGTCCAGGATGGGATGGAATATCATTAGAGCCCTGGGGAGACAGGAGAGGCAGGAGAAAGCCACACTGCCTACTTATGTAACATTCATTCAACCATTCGGCAGATAGTAAATGAGCGTCTAGTGTTATTAAATGAGATACCTAGAGTGTCTCAGTACATCCCAGGACTATGCACCTGAGGGACAACCTAAGAGGCCTCACAAGCCCAAGGAACCTGATCCTGTACGAGCCATCCCCAAGAATCTCTCTGTAGAACAGTCTCTTCCTCAGCTGGAGCCCTGAACCCTGGGGACAAGAAGCCTCCAATAAAGGAAGTGACGCCACCTTCCTTCTCTCTGCTCTGGTTCTGTGACTCAGATAACAATGGTACCCACACGGTCATGGGTGCCAGATTATCTGAACCCTCCATGGCTCATTTTGTCCATCTCTCTGCCCCTACAAGTAAACAGTACTTTCTTAGACCCAGGCAAGGATGGGTCATTCTTAGAGAGTGAGTCCCCAGCAGAGTTCATCATACCTCCTTTGCTCAACACTGTGACAACTACCAGCCTTTCCATTATAAAGTCCTTCTGGATGATGGTTATGCTATTTCTATGTACTCTATGATACTTGACACAGATGTTTCAAATTTTCTACAGAAATGTTCATTCAGCCCGCACCAATCATAACTTGGACGGTTATTGGAGGTATTCTAGACTTTTCTATCTTTGTGAGAAATAATCCAGAAGCACAACAGCCTGTTGTATGTAATAAATACATAATAAGGGGGAAAAAGTTCAAATATTGTTTCATATCCTTCAGAATTGGAAGCAGGTTTTAGTGCAGGGACCACATTTTGATTTATTCAAATGATAGTAATTGAAACCTCATTAGCTAAAAAAAATAAAATAAAATGCAGGTCTTCTGGTGTCTTTCCTCAGACTTTTCTGCAACACCTTTTTAAGATCTTTTTTTAGGGCTAGTCTCCATCATCACAGATAATTCTCCAGACACCAACTCCCTTTCTGTATCATTTGTTAAAGAATACATTTTTAAAAATGGGAGTTCCTATCATGGCTCAGTGGTAAACGAATCCGAGTAGGAACCATGAGGTTGCGGGTTCAGTCCCTAGCGTTGCTTAGTGGGTTAAGGATCCGGCGTTGCCATGAGCTGTGGTGTAGGTCACAGATGCAACTCGGATCTGGCATAGGCCGGTGGCTACAGCTCTGATTCGACCCCTAGCCTGGGAACCTCCATATGCCACAGGTGCAGCCCTAGAAAGGAAAAAAAAAAAGAATACATTTTAAAAAATGAATTAATCAGCCAACAGCTATGCATTGGGTATCCATGATATGCAAAAGTCTCTGGCAGGTTTGGGGAGACGTACAAAAAGAAGGCAGAGGAAAGAGCAGAGGGGCTGGAGACAGAGATTAAGTTGGAATCATGGCTCCAATTCTTGTCCGGGTGAGGACAATTTTTCTCCCCCCTGTGGGATTTATCATCTCTGAAACAGGGTGAGCAATGCCTGCTCTATCCGTCATCCTGGGTGGTTGTGAAGCTCCATAAAGCTTATCATAAGCAGGGGCTTTATACACTGTAAAATTCCATAGAAATGTGAGTCAGATGCAACATGGTGTAGTGGAAAAACACTGAACTTACAGCCACAGGGTTGAGTGTGCCCGATTCTCTCACTATTGATTCCGTCACCTATTTCCCCTGGGACATTAGGCTCAGTTTCCTGCTCTGTAAAAATGGCTTATTGCCAAGGGGGTGGAGGGGGGTGGAGTTTGGGCTTAGTAGATGCAAACTATTACATTTAGAATGGGAAGGCAGTGAGGTCCTGCTGTACAGCACAGGGAACTATTACCAATCTCTTGGGGTAGAACCTGATGGAAGATACTATGAGAAAAAGAATATATATATGGGTCACTATGCTATACAGTAGAAATTGGCACAATGCTGAAAATCGAGTATATTTTAACAAAAAATTAATATAAAACAAAAATTTTTGATGGCTTGTTGTGCAAATTGAGACTGCACATAAAAAATATCCATCATTGGATTAGGAAGATTGGGATATACACACAGGGGAATATTACTTAGCCATAAAAAAGAAAAATAATTCCATTTGCAGCAACATGAACTAGGGATTCTCATACTAGGTGAAGTAAGTCAGAATGAGAAAGACAAATACCATATGATATCACATATCTGGAATCTAACATATGGCACAAATGAACTTTTCCACAGAAAAGAAACTCATGGACTTGGAGAACAGTCTTTTGATTGCCAAGGAGGAGGGGGAGGGAGTGGGATGGACTGGGCATCTGGGGTTAATAGATACAAACTATTGCATTTGGAGTCGATAAGACAGTGAGATCTTATCGTACAGCACTTGGAACTATATCTAGTCACTTGTGATGGAGCATGATGCAGAATAATGTGAGAAAATGAATGTATATATGTGTGTATATATATATTATATGTGTATGACTGGGTCACTTTGCTATACAGTAGAAAATGGACAAAACACTGTAAACCAACCATAATAGAAAAAATAAAAATCATTTTTTAAAAAAGTATCCATCATTGTCTCCTGGTACCTAGCAGATCCTCAGCCTGTATTTGTTCAGTCTTTTGCAACAGATGAGGTGAGAGCAGTACAAGCAAATAACAGAGAAGAGCTTGTAATAGCAGTGAACACCTTGTTACAACCAGGCTTGAAGGGTCAGCCTGAAGATCAATCAGAAATGAGACAGAAGGGTTGCTGACATGAGGGAGATGGGGAGAGGAAATGCCAGACTCAGGAGTTTATGCTTGAGAGAACCATTTATGGGCATCAGGGAGCCATAGGTGGTTTTAGAGCAGCAGGATGATAGATGAGAGGTATTTCTGTGCTTATTATGTGTAATTGGCAAATAAGGTACAAACTTGGCTCTTGATGTGTTGTGGTTGGTGGAGGTCACAGGCTCCCCTGGGCCCCACAGTGTGGCCCCAGGACAGGATGGAGCACCCCAAGATTCATGGGGCTCTCTGAGACACAAACAGAGGGCTGGTCAGAACTAAAGAAGACACTCAAGGAAAGTCTGGCCCTACCTCCCCACCCACAGCATCCGCATTGACAAGAGAGCAGCCGCTCTTCTATAACTGGTATAAAATTTTCAGTAAAATAATCCTCATAGCAATGGCTCCATTAATGTCAGTTACTCTTATTAAGAAGCCAAGCTTTGGGGAGTTCCCACTGTGGCTCAGTGGCAATGAACCTGACTTGTATCCATGAGGAATTGGATTTCATCCCTGGCCCCAGTCAGTGGGTTAAGGATCCAGCATTGCTGGGAGCTGTGGTGTAGGTCATAGAGGCAGATCCATTCTGCATTGTTGTGGCTGTGGCTGTGGTGTAGGCCTGCAGCTACAGCTCTGATTTGACCGTTAGCCTGGGAACTTCTACATACCCCGGGGTGTGGCCCTAAAAAAAAAAGCCCAGCTTTGGAATCATACACTTCTTCATCCCAGCCCCCACTGGCACACTTACAAGCGGTCAGTAAGTTAAAACAGAGGGTGTAGCTTGAATTGATTAAGTGTCAGTGGGTCATCTAAGAAAGGGGAACAGTTGTCCCTACTTGCAGAGCTGCTCTGAAAACAGGGGACATTAAGTGCCATGGGCCAGGCATGCAGTAGACTCTCAGTAAGGAAGAGCTGTTACTATGGTTACTGGCCAGGCCCATCTACAGAGAGAAATCCCTCATGCCAGATGGAAATCAGACGACACAGAAGAATCTCTCTGTTTCTCTGTGAACTTTCCCCCTCACCTGGCTGACACCGCTCAGGAGCAAAGGCAAAGATGCTGAACTCTTGCTCTGGGCCAGACATGGCTGACTGGATAAGTAGAAGAGGAGGTTGGAACCCCTACAGGGCCCTCAGTTCCCCGTGAAGCCACTCCAGGCAGCCCCACCAGTGCCTCCACCTCCAGGGGCCCTACCAACTGGTTATAGCTGGAAGTTCTCGTGGGCATAGAATCCAGTCCTTCCTGAGGCCATGGGGATGATGTGTCCCACATTCTCTCCTGCTAGAACGTGATAACAGAGGCTTACCTCTGTGTCCATCATGTGCCAGGGGTTTAGGCTGAGCAACCTTCCTAAGGAGGTAAATTATCCTTATACCCATTTGGCAGATGAGAAAATAGACTCAGAGCAGTTCAGGAGCTGGCTGCAGGTTACTACTCAAGCAGTAAGTGATCAAGATTCAAACCCAGTCTTGTGACTTCAGTGGCCCTGTTCTTCCCCATTGGGCCATGTAGGTATGCTGCCCCAGGGACCCACTGTGCAGGAAAATTGCCCTTATTGATAGGCATGAAGTCAGCAACATGGAGAGGAGGCAGCAGATGCTGGTTTGGCAATTCTAGGATCACAAGAGGCTCCCTGCCTGGGGGAAGCATCCAGACTACACTTGTCCCTCCCAGACCCCAGCCACCCTCCTTTCTCCTCCTGCACTGCACCCCGGCCCCCAGACCTTTGCAGAGTCAGCCCCCAAATCACAGTGGAGAGAAACCTGCTACAACCACGTTCTTCCCAGCATCCCCAGGCCAGCCCTGGTGGGAAGGCTTGAACACTAGAACACTAGAAATCTCCCAGCCCTTCACCAATCCCCTGCAGGCAGGGAATTAAAATATAAAGACAGAGAAGGAGGAGGAGTCATCTGAGAACTAAACTCTCCCCAAACACTGAACAAGACTTAAATGTCCTGAGGACTGGAGCCCAACATGTTTCAACGCACCAAGCACTCCTCCCCTCCAGCTGCACCAAGTAATTACAAAGGAAAGGTTGAAAGGGAAGTTTTAAGCTTTTCGTGACAGTGCAGTTTTCTCTTTTACTCTCCTCTGTCTCTGTTCCCCATTCTCTCTCCATCTCTCCCTCCATCTCTGATTCCTGGCCACAATTTTCTGCAGACAATTAGGAGCTGGTGGGCTCATGGAGCACAGACTCACATGCTAGAAGGAATAGAATCAGACCCCAGCTTCTACCCAAAATCATTGCTCCCCTGTCAGCATCCTCGAGAAAAGGGTTCACCAAGAGCCTAGACTTCTCAAGACAGCATTTAAAAGTAATGGGGGGATGGAGTTCCCATCGTGGCTCAGTGGTTAATGAATCTGACTAGTATCCATGAGGACACAGGTTCGATCCCTGGCCTCACTCAGTGGGCTAAGGATTCGGCGTTGCCATGAGCTGTGGTGTAGGTCTCAGCTGCGGCTCAGATCCTGTGTTGCTGTTGCTATGGTGTAGACCAGAAGCTACAACTCTGATTCACCCCCTAGCCTGGGAATCTCCATATGCCACAGGTGAGGCCCTAAAAAGAAAAAAAAAAAAAAGTAATGGGAAATGCTGGAGAGTGTGTACAGAAAAGGGAACCCTCCTACACTGTTGGTGGGAATGTCAATTGGTGCAGCCACTACGGGGAACAGTGTCGAAGTTTCTCATAAAAATAGGAGTTCTCATTGTGGCTCAGCAGAAATGAACCCGACTAGTATCCATGAAGATACGGGTTCAATCCTTGGCCTTGCTCAGTGGGTTAAGGGTCTGGCATTGCCATGAGTTGTGATGTAGGTCACTGATGCAGCTCGAATCCCATGTTGCAGTGGCTGTGGCATAGGCCGGCAGCTACAGCTCCAATTTAACCCCCAGCATGGGAACTTTCATATGCCATGGGTGTAGCCCTAAAATGCAAAGAATATAATAATAATATTTTTAAAATTAAAAAAATAAAAATAGAGCTGGCATATGATCTAGAAACTCCACTCCTGGGCATATATCTAGACAAATCTCTAATTTAAAAAGATAGGTGCACCCCTATGATCACAGCAGCAAAATTTACAATAGATAAGACATGGAAGAAACCTAAATGTTCATCTATATATGAGTGGATAAAGAAGATGTGGTGCATAGATGCAATGGACTATTACTCAGTCATAAAAAAGAACAAAATTTTGCCATTTGCAGCAACATGGATGGACTTGGAGGGTATAATGCTCAAAGAAATAGGTCAAACGGAAAAAGATAAATTCTGTATGATGTCTCATATGTGGAATCTAAAAAACACAACAAATTGGTGAATATAACGAAAAAGAAGCAGACTCACAGATATAGAGAACAAACTAGCAGTTACCAAGAGCGAGAAGGGAGGGGCAACAGAAGTAGAGGATTAAGAAGTACAAACTACTATGTATAAAATGAGCTACATGGATATATTATACAGCAGAGGGAATATAGCCAATATTTTATAATAACTATAATAGATATAAATTTTAGAAAACTACAAATAAATTTAAAATTTTTGAATCACTATATTGTACACCTGTAACATATAATATTATACCTCAACTATATTTCAATTAAAAAGAGAGAGAAAATAGGAGTTCCCATCGTAGCTCAGTGGTTACAAAAATGATTAGTATCCATGAGGACGTGGGTTCAATCCCTGGGCTTGCTCAGTGGATTAAGGATCTGGCACTGCTATGAGCTGCATGTAAGGTGCAGACACAGCCTGGATCCTGCATTGTTATGGCTGTGGCATAGGCTGGCAGTTGTAGCTCTGATTCGACCCCTGGCCTGGAAACTTCCATATGCCACAGATGCGGCCCTAAAAAGACAAAAAGAGAGAGAGAGAGTGAATAGATGCAGACTATTGCCTTTGGAATGGATTAGCAATGAGATCCTGCTGTGTAGCACTGGAAACTGTCTAGTCACTTATGATGGAGCATGATAATGTGAGAAAAAAAGAACGTATACGTGTATATGTAACTGGGTCACAATGCTGTATAGTAGAAAATTGACAGAACACTATAAACCAGCTATAATGGAAAAAAATAAAAATCATTATATAAAATTTTTAAAAATTGAAAGAAAAAATATATGTATGTTCAAATAAAGATCTAACAATAGTTTTTAAAAAGAGAGTGAGGTTCTACCTCTGTAACAAATCCATAGCATCACAGGCTAAAGGAAGGGATATCTTAGTTTGAGGCTGGGGGATGGGCACGGTGCCACCCTCTTGATAGATGAGGAAAATGAGGCCAAAGGATATATTGGTTTGTCTGTGGCCCTCAGCTAGATGGGAGTCAAAGATGTGGCAGAGAAGAGAAGTGCTTTGGCCAGGGACACAGAGGCACAGGGAAGCCAGCAGGAATCCTGACATCTCACTTGTACTAACAGGTTGAGTCTCCAGCTCAATCCAACCCAAGTTTTCCAGGATCTGCAGCCAAGCAAACGGTCTGGATCTGGGGAATGACACCTGTGGGGCTGAACATCCTCCCCCTGGCTGGTGGCCCCTCCCTGAGTCAGGGTGTATGCTCCCAGGTATCAGAAGGCTGGGATGAATACCCCCAGAGAATGTCACCAAAAGAGGAGCTCACCCGGAAATTTAGGACCAGCCCATCTCCCCATTCCTGCCCTGCACTTAACACAACTTAATCCTGGTCAAGTCCTCTGACAACTAGCATCAAGCTGTGGCAAATCTCCCTGAACAGAAAGATCCAGACACCCCAGGCTGGCAGTTGAGCTTATACCTCCATTCTGAGGCAACCAAAGAGCCCCAGGCAATGCTTTGGAGTTCGTTGCAACCTGTCAAGCTGCCTGTCCCTCCCTTCCTCCTCCAGGATTTAGCCTGGGGCTAACAGCCCTCACTTGCCACTCCCTTTGCACCCCCTGGAGCCATCTGCATGGAGTCTTCCATTTCTAGACCTGCCAGGGACCGATTCATCCGCTGCCAGATTTCCCTGAGTCCCAGCCCAGAGCCTGTTCTCACCGCACCCTCAAAGCCTTTGCCGGATGCCCTTTTCTCCTGCGTAGGAACCTCTCAGAGTCAATTTATTTTTCCCCAACCATGCCTAAGCTCCTCCAGCTTCTGTCTGCATATTTTTTATCTCCTCGGTGGCTCATCAAAGAAGAAAGAGGAGTGTGATGAGAACACTCCTAAGTGATGATAAGAAGAAGAAGATCTACGTACAGCTCGTAGAATTTCAACTAGCTCATTCTTCCAAATGACCTAATGGAGCTAGCTAATTTAGGAAGAGCCATTGTTCAAATTTCAGGAGGGCCTTTGGAATTCTCCAAGGATCTTCAAGGTCCTGGGAAATGTTTGAAAATAAAAATTAATGATTTTGGAATCATTCAAAGAAAACACCAAAAAAAATAAGAAGAAGAAAAAAAAAACATGCTGAAATGACTTCTGACACAGATATTGTTTCCTCCTAAGGTATGGACACACTTTTACATGTATATCCTTCCTATTTCCTTTGGTACCCATGCCCCCTACATGTGAACATATGCCCATACCACCTCTGCACAAACCTAGAAATGCCAGAGGCTGTGCTCACCCCAGGCAGAGGTGTCAGATACAAACCTGACACCTGTCAGATATAAATATAAAAATATAGGGCACCCGGGTAAATTTGAATTTCAGATCAACAACAGATAAATGCTAAGTATGTCTCAAATATTGCATGGAACACACTTATACTAAATGTGTTCATTGTTTGTTTGAAATACTAATGTAACTGGCCATTCTATATTCTCTCTGGCATCCCTAACCCACAGACGTGCTCTGCCCTAGTTCTACACAGACACTCTACCATGAACATGAACCGTGATCCATTGTGAGTTTTCCCTATTTTCATACAGTCATCTGAAAATTACCAGGGCAGAGGATTTAGGGAGAAGGGGGCTATTTTCAGGTCCTTCAACATTGGCCTTACTCCTGATCTCACTTAGGAAACTTAGGAATGTGGTCAGTGACTCAATGGTTGGGAGTGTCAGGGTGATCAAACTCACCAAATGTCAAAGATCGTTATTATCCCAAACAGTTATTAGCTCACTCAGTCCCATTTTTTTTTTTTTTTCACGGCCACACATGTGGCAGGCTAGGGGTGGAATTGGAGTTGCAGTTGCAGGCCTATACCACAGCCACGGTAACACCAGATCCAAGCTGCATCTGTGACCTTTGGCTTGTGGCAATGCCAGACCCTTAATCTACTGAGCTAGGCCAAGGATCAAACCCGCATCCTCAGCAACACTATGATGGGCTCTTAACCCACCGAGCCACAACGAGAACTCTGGCTCTCTCATTCTAATTTTTCCCTCCATGACAGTGCTGGTTTAGACTAAGAAAAGGCTAAAAGTATCCACTCCTATGAAGATTTTAATTCCCAGGTACTAGAGAAAATCAAAGAAGTGGCTTAGCTAGTTTCTAAGACATCCCAGAGATGCCCAGGACAGCAGTGGATCTGTCTTAGTGGATCTGGTGTCCAAAGTCTAGAGGTGTGTTTTGTGCTTATTATGAATGTCCCTCAACCTTGCACCCCACAGAGTTGACCGTGGCCATGGAGACAGGCTCCCATGACATCTCTAAGTCCCTTCCCTGCTCATCACCTGGAGAGCTGTGTATCCTCAGTTTGGTGGGCACTCTCCTAGTGGATAAAAGCAGAGATCTCCCCAGTTTCTGATAGGGTTCCTTGAAACATCTCTGTCCCTTTCCCTTGTTGGGCATGTGTGTACAGGATCCCTCATGTTTTCAACTTCCCCTAAAATGAGCTCTGCCCAAGGCTCAGGTCTCCAGCTGGGAGTTTGGCAGTAAGCCTGGGATACTGGGGAAGAAGGCATTCTAGCCAGGTTTCCAAAGCTGACACGCCTCAGACACCCATGCTGCCAACCAGCTTCCATCTGAGCTTCTATTCCCAGGTTGGTAGAATGGGTTCCCTTAACTAACCAGGTATTATCAGGAAGGCCAAAGAAATGCTATCTCTGAATAACGGTGAATACTCAGAGGCCTAGCATCAAGATCTGAAATAGCAGGCATTTTTCAAGGGTAAGTTATAGTCTAAGGCTTTCAAAACAGATTTTGTATCTCCAGGATCTCTCCACTGAGAAACTCTGACACTTTCGTATGTAGAAGAAAAAAAAAAAAAAAAAAAAAAAAAAAGATCTTTGGTCTCCTGGAACCCAAACAATTTGGAGAAAAAAGATAGCACTACAGGAGTTCCCTTTGTGGCTCAGTGGAAACAAACCTGACTAGTATCCATGAAGATGGAGGTTCGATCCCTGGCCCCACTCAGTGGGTTAAGGATCCGGTGTTGCCTGGGGCTGTGGCATAGGTTGCAGATGTGGCTTGGATCTGGCCCTAAAAAGCAAAAAAGCAAAACAAAGATAGTACTACAAAGATTCCCAGAGGGAATCAAAAGAATTATGAAGGAAGAGTCCAAAATTCAGTGAAAGGACCAGCATTTAACACTTCAAGAGTGTCCTAAGAGTGAAAGATTTCTATGCATGAAAATTGACAGAATGAACTCCCATCACACGGTCTTGTAGAGTTGAATTTCTGTAAAGACGTGCAATCCCAACATTCTTCAAAGTGGGAGAAGAGGATTTGGGTGACAGCCCAGCACTACCCCAAGTCAGAAAATCCATGAAGATGTTTTAGTAAAAGCTCTTTGTGTCACAAAGAGCAGAAATCCTCTCCAACCAGTAAGGGAAGAAAGTACTTGTTAAAAGGGTAGTGGGCCCTTTGCCTCATTTTCCTTAGTAATAAATTGATAATACAAATTTTAAAAAGGAGTTCCCATCCTAGCACAGCAGAAATGAATCTGACTAGGAACCATGAGGTTGCAGGTTCAATCCCTGGCCTCCCTCAGTGGGTTAAGGATCCAGCACTGCTGTGAGCTGTGGTGTAGGTCACAGACTTGGCTTGAATCCTGCATTGCTGTGGCTGTGGCATAGGCCAGCGGCTGTAGCTCTGATTCAACCCCTAGCCTGGGAACCTCCATATGCCAAGGGTGAGGTCCTGAAAAGCAAAAAAAAAAAAAAAATTTTAAAGTAAGGGTAGCAGGAATGTCATGGAATCATGAGGAAAATCAGAGGACCTGCAAAAAAGCAAAAAGCCTTTGTGATTCAGGGCCACTTGCTGCTGAGCAGATGTTCATCTTTGATCTCCTCATCCCAGTTCCCTAGGGCTTCTCCGTTCCCATGACCACCACCAACTGGTCCTTCCTTCTGGGCCTTTTATTCACATTTGTGAAAAGGAGAATCTAATTGACCCCACCTCACCCATGCATGAGCCCTGATGGGGTTGGTGTCCTACCTGGAGCCAGTCACTGTGATCAGCAGAGAGGGTTCAAGGCACTGAGCTTTGCTACCCATGATCAGGAGCAGGGCAATCACCATTAAGCCTGATAAGAAGGGAAGAGTTCCCACTGTGGCACAGTAGAAACAAATCCAACAAATATGCTTGAGGTTTCAGGTTCGATCCCTGGGTTCGATCCCTTGCTCAGTGGGTTAAGAATCCAGCATTGCTGTGACATGGGTCGCAGATACAGCTCAGATCCCAAGTTGCTGATGGAGGTCCCCGGGCTAGAGATAGAATCCAAGCTGCAGCTGTCAGCCTATACCATAGCCACAGTAACACCAAATCCGAGCCACATCTGCAAACTATGCCACAGCTCAGGGCAATGCCAGACCCTTAACCTACTGATTGAGGCCAGGGATCAAACATGCATCGTCCCGGACACCATGTCAGGTTCTTAACCTGCTGAGCCATACAGGAACTCTGGCATATTTAAAAGAGGTATGTACCACAGTGTGTTCATTGCCCGCAATGAGTATGAAGGTCAATGCCCATCCATTTAGTGGACAGAGTGCTAGGAATTTTGCATGTATTATCCTGTTTAGTGTCCCCAGCCTTCACAGTAGGCTTATTTCCATTTTACAGGTAAGGAAAACTGAAGCTCAGAGAGGTAACTCACCAGGCTCGCTCGGCTAAACAATCCAACTCAGGTCTATAACACTCCTAGCCAGCATGCTTTCAGACACAACAAACAAGGTTCTCCCTCTGCAAACGGAGTCAAATTAAATACAGACAACAAAAGGCAATCTACTCCTAAAAGCACTCTAAATGAAGAAGACTGGGAAGGGAGGAAGGCCAGAGAGAGGAAAAATGGATTTGCTTTTCCTGAGTAAATAGGAAAGATGAAATGGTAGAAAGGTGGGAGACGTCTGGTCTGTCTGAGGACACTGGGAGCAGGGGGCAGGCAGAGAAAATGAAATCCAAGGCCATAGAAAAATACTCACTTTAAAGGAGTGATTTGTTTTGTTTTGTTTTTCTTTGTTGCTGTATCAGAAGTGCCTATTAAAAAAAAAAAAAAATCCCTGCTGTTGCTCCAGCAACAGACAGAACCAGGGCCCTGCAAGGCCTATGCCAGGTCAAGAGCTTTTTCTACTCCCCCACTCCCAACATTTCTATTGTCAAGATCAGGGGCAGAGGCTTGCTGAGACACACCACTCAGAAGAGGCAGCAGAAACCCAGACCTCACTTGAACTAGAAAGAAAGCTAAAGAGGAACAGGGGGTGGGGGGGTGACTGTGGGCTCGGCCCAATCTCACCCGAAAACAATGACAGAAGTTGAGACCAAAAATCAAATCCTGAAATTAGTCCACAGGGAAAATAAGAGGAGGGAACAGAGAAAACTGACCACATCTAAAACACACACACTCAGAGTTCCCCAGTGGCTCAGGGAGCTAAGGACCCAGTGTTGTCACTGTGCTGTGCCTCTGGTTACTGCTGTGGCGTAGGTTTGATCCCTGGCCAGGGACCTTCTTCATGCAGCAGGCATGGCCAAAAAATAAGAATTTTTAAGAAAGGAAAGAAAGAAAATAAATAAAACACACCACACACACACACGCACACACACTCACCTAAAGACCCAGAAATAGACACAAACACACAGAAACAGAAACAGAGACCAGAGGAAGGGGAAGGCTGCCTTGTTTGTTCTTGCAAAAGGCATCTGGATTTCTCAGTGAGATCCTGACTTGGGGCTGAATGGTGAAATGCCTGGCACGAGAGGTGCCGTGAGTCAGCCACAGATTCAAGCTCCATCCCTCTGCCCCTCTGCACTGCTCTTTGCCAGACCACACAGCTTCCCTCCCCCTCCTGCCAAGCCTGGCTTAGCTCACTGTCCAGGTAACACACTTCAAAGACTTAGGGGTGAGATGGAGGGGGCTAGGCCAGCCTCAGGAAGGGAGCAGATTCCACTCCCAGCCCAAACACTCCTCGTCAATTTTCTTGAATGTCTGCCCTTCCTCTCGTATCCCTGACACTTTGAATAACCCCTGGACGTTAGAACTGGAAAACCCAATTTTTCACCAGGGCTGTCATTCTCTTCTGCCCTGGGAGCCTGTGCAGCTTTGTTATTGAGGGGTTGACCAGATGTCAGCCAATGCCGAAGCAGTCTGGCAATAACAGAGTCTGTATGTTCTTCCCTGGAGTTGGTCGTGCTCCCTGTGACAGTCAGAAATAAGAGGAGGTGCTTAAGTGACCAGAAGCCATAGGATATCTATTAAAGTGTATTATAGGGATACCTAGAGTAGGTCTTACGGCCCACAGACTGGCTGCTCACATCCCTGAAGATGTTACCTTTATGCTACTTTGTACTATCCCAATGTGTGCAATCTCTTATAGAAAATGTAGAAGATCTCTGCAATCAGGAAACACACTCATCTTTAGGGCCCTGGTAACAGAAAGTGAAGGACAGTGCCTGGGGCTAAAGTGCTCTCATTAAATGTCTGCTGACTTGAATCTGCTGGTATCCTCCTCCAACTCTTTTGAAACGCTGCAGAACTTGAGAAGCATGAAAACAACTTAATATTGCTTCCTCTCTTAAGTCCTTTCTCTCTTGACAATTAGATCTATGCATGAGATTGAGCCCTGCTCCAGGGACTCAGAGTCCTGTCATTGTACTGGTGGGGAACCTGAGAACAAAAATGACATTGACTTGTCAAGCACCAGAGCAGGCAGTATTCTAAAATGACCCCCCTGGTGACCCACACTCATATAATCCCCTCCCCTGAGTGTTGGTGGGACATGCAACTTGCTTTTAACCACTGGAATATGGCGACAGTGATAGAATATCAATGCCTGTGATTATGTTACCTTATATGGCAAAGGTGAAGAGATTTTGCAGATGTAATTAATTTGCAGTTGATTTTGTGTCAATCAAAAAAGTAGGTTATTCCTGGGTGGGCCTGACCTAATCAGGTGAGCTTTTTAAAAAGAGGATCTAAAAGTTCCCTGAAGTTTCTAACTAGGAGAGGTTCTCTCTCTCTCTCTCTCAGCTGGAATACTTTTTAGTGTGTGTAAAGAGGTTTGGGGGAGTTCCCGTTGTGGCACAGCAGAAACGAATCTGACTAGGAACCATGAGGTTGCAGGTTCAATCTCTTGCCTTGCTCAGTGGGTTAAGGATCCGGCATTGCCATGAGCTATGGTGTAGGTTGCAGATTTGTTTGACTCTGATCTGGTGTTGCTGTGGCTGTTGTAAGGATCGGCAGCAGTAGCTCTGATTAGACCCCTAGCCTGGGTACCTCCATATGCCTCGGGTGCAGCCCTAAAACAAAACAAAACAAAAAGAGGTTTGCCTTCTGGGTAGGTAGGTAGTCACTTCCTCTTATGAGTTTCCCAGGAGCCCTCTCACCCATCCATTCCAGCCATCTCAAATCCTCACTTCTCTCTACATGTTCCAGTCTCTTCCCACCATGACATGATGACCAGTTCTTTTTTTGTTTAAGTTTTATTGAAATATAGTTGATTTACAAGGTTGTATTAGTTTAAGGTGTACAACAAAGTGATTCAGTTATACAGGTACACACATCCATACTTTTTCAAATTCTTTTCCCATGTACATTATCCCAGAATATTGTACAGAGTGCCCTGTGCTATACAGAGGGTCCCTGCAGGATAACCAGTTCTGACTTCCTTCACCAAGTTCAAATCAAACAGGTGCCCTCCAGCACTTCTTCCTCTCTAACACCATCCATCTGCCTTCCTGGGAAACTGAGCAAGAACTGGGCTCCTGGCAAAAACGTTGAGTTCTCCTCTGAAGCTCAGAGCAAAGTGTTCTTCTCTGCACACTGCATCCCCCTGAGAGTTCACACCATGTTGCCTTGTCTTTGTGGCTGACCCCCAGAGCTCTGCTACCAGCCCTGCTCTTTCCAGACCTCTGTCCTCGCTGTGCTCTGGGCAGCTTCACCAGATGTACCGCCTTCCACCTCCTTCTCTCCACCTTTCTTCAGGGCTTCCTCTGCCTGGATCATCTGCCTCCCACCCTCTCTTCTCAGATGGCCAAACTCTGGAAGCTCAGAGTCCTTTAGCTTCTACTGACCCGCTTTCCTCAAATATTCTTTTATTGGTCACCAATTTTCTTCCTCCATATAGTGCAGAAGGAAATGATCAATCTCCTTATTCAGTATTTACAAATGTTTGGGTGAATTTTCGTGATGTAAGAAGAACGAAGCTCTTGAACATAAAAGTGTACCCGAAACTGAAGAGTTATGTTTTCATTATGGTTTAAAAGTCAGTCAGCAGAAATAAAGAGAAGGAAGAGAGCTATGTAGATGGGGCAGCCATGGAATAACAGTTGTTCAGGCTGAAGGATGGACTCGTGGGTGTTTATTATACTGTTCTGTCTACTTTTATGTGTGCTTGAGATTCTCCATATAAAAATTTTAAAAAGGCCTTGCAATAAAATTTAATACCCAACTAAATATTTTAAACAGAAAAAAAAAAGGTCAGAGGACAGTGGGGCAATGCTGTTTTCATGGTCCGGAATGGTAACGACAACCTGAAAGTGAATTGTAGCAGCCCCTCTTGAACCCATGCTTCTCCCCATTCCCTGCCTGGCCTGCATTCTTCCTACATCTTGCCAGGGGCTGTGTGCATTTGTGGCATCCATTCTACAGCTATGAGAAAACAGCTAAGAAGGTGGATAGATACATACACACATAGATGATGCCCGTCAATCAGTAAATTATTAGTGTGTTTTTCGTCTTCATTCATTTCTTTTCAGCTATAACAACTCATCTCTGGGTCTCCAGAATACAGAACATTATCTCCCCATATTTAATATGCCAGTTCCTACCCGAGTCCAAGATTTGTAGAACTCCTGGTGTTTGGACCAGAGAACCACGTGATACAGGTGGTCACATCTCTGGGCTTACCCTGGTGGTTTGTGGACCAGGGAGTCATTGCACCAGACAAAGGGAACATGCTTGCTTCCGAAGACCAAATTAAGCCCCTGTACCTTTCCAGCCTGTGGCCCCTTGTTTAGATTTTGACTTTCAACCAATATTGACCTCACTGCTTTCTTCACAGGGTAAAGTTGGGTCACATTCATTCCCAAGCCCTAGTCCTGGCCAACATCATGTCCCAGGAAATGCTCCGAGTGGGTTCTAGCTATCTCCAACATAAGCACCTCCACTCCCTCCCCTACCAGGACCCCCACTGCCCTTCGCCATCTGGTTTCTAACTGGCTGCAGAGAGCAAGTGATGAGGGAGGATTTAATAGCTATCAACGAAGGAAATTAAAATTTGTTTGGTTTCATTTCTTTGGCCTTTAATACTTTCACAATCAAGAAAACATAAGAGGGAGTTCCTGTCGTGGCGCAGTGGTTAACGAATCCGACTAGGAACCATGAGGTGGTGGGTTCGATCCCTGCCCTTGCTCAGTGGGTTGACGATCCGGCGTTGCCGTGAGCTGTGGTGTAGGTTGCAGACGCGGCTCAGATCCTGCGTTGCCGTGGCTCTGGTGTAGGCCGGTGGCTACAGCTCCGATTCAACCCCTAGCCTGGGAACCTCCATATGCCGCTGGAGCGGCCCAAGAAATAGCAACAAGACAAAAAAAAAAAAAAAAAAAAAAAAAAACATAACAAGAGAGAGAGGCTAGCTAATTGAAAAATCGAAAAAAAAAAAAAAGATGAAGGAAACAGATTTTGTTCACTTATCTACAAACCCTCACTGGGTGTCTGCTTGTGCCCATCGCTGTTCTAGGCACCCACCTACACAGTGGTGACCACTATAGTCCAACTGTCTGCCCTCAGAGCACTTTCTTTCTAGACAAACACAGGCCAGGAAAGACAATGAGAAAAAAGATGATGATCTGACAATTCTGGCCATAATAACACCCCCATGGAAAGGTGATTGAAGAAGGCATCGTGGATAATAATAACCACCCCTGGAGTGTTAATTATGTGTTGTAGATGGAATTGTGCCCCCACAAAATTCATATGCTGAAACCCTCACACACACACCCCAGAATGTGCCCTTATTTGGAAATAGGGTCTTTGCAGATGTAACTAATCAAGATGAGTTCATATTGGAGTCAAATGGACCCCTAACCCAACATGACAGGTGTCTGGGGAAAGCAGGACACAGACACACACTCAGGAAAAATAGCATGTGAGGATTGGAATTATGTTGCCATAAACCAAGGAACTACCAGAAGTTAAAAGAGACGCCTGGAACAGATCCTTCCCTAGAGTTTTCCAAGATAGCATGGCCCTGTCAACACCTTGATCTTAGACCTCCAGCCTCCCGAACTGTGAGATATAAAATTTCTGTTGTTTGAGCCTCTCAGTTTGTGGCACTTTGTTACAGCAGCCCTAGAAAATGAATACACAATGTACTAGGCACTATTCGGCGTGATTTACATAGATTATCTCATGGAACCTTCATAGCAACCACTGATGGGTACCACAGTCCATTTTAAAGAGTAAGTCAAAGCAGAGGAAAGTTCAGAATCTTTCCCAGAGCTGAATCACTTTAATGGAAAAGGACGGAGGGATTCAAAGCTTGGGGCTCAGGGAAACCTGCCCTCCACATCCAGACTACCCTAACTGGGTATGTGCCACCTCTCTCCACACGCAGCCTTTCAATTCTTGCTCCAAGCATGTTGTCTCTTCAGTTGGCTTATGTGAAGATATTTCCATTCCTTGTTTGATGGTCAAATTGGTGCCTTTACCTGTTCTAGGTCAGTACCAGCAGAAAGACCTTGTGAGTCATGACGTTCATGCTATAGGTGGTGCCTCAACTCTCGCCTCCTCATTTACCGACAAACTGGTAGCCAACCCTCCTGGCTTCATGACATCTCTGTGTGAAACCTAGGCTGTTCATGCTGTTTGTTTAATTTGTGTGTTCATCCAAGATTTACCACTGGGTTATGTGTAAGTTCCTCCTTTGACACAGCTCTAGAAGACATTTTTCCACAACCAAAGGTATGGCGGCCAAGCAGTTTTCTTGTGACTGTCCTTTACTAGTGGGCTAAAGAGCAGATGTGGATTTGATCCTGAGAACTGTAGGAGCTGAGTGAAGGCTTGGGTGTCATGATGCTATGTTATAAAAGGGAAGGTTTTACAGTACTATTTTATTTTTCAAGTGATTTAAAGTATTTCCATGGATAGTTTTGAACATACTCAATTTTTGTATTTCAAGCTGACTTTAACCACTATATAAGCCATGACTCCACTATAGCCTAAAAAAAAAAATAGTGGGTGAATTAAATCAACAAACAGGACATCAAACATGTGCATGCTAAGCTCAAAAAAACCTGCACTCAAAAAAACAGTTAAACCATAATCACCACATGAGTAGTAATTTATTTCCAGCAAAACATCAACCAAACTTCAACCAGCACACTAAATTAATGCTGTCATTTGGGTTTTGCTGGGGTTGTAATTCTGATTGTGTTTATTTACATATGTGTTTTATACATATGTAAATATGTGAGATAAGCATACAGAGTTTATAGCTTCATACATTTGCACATGTTTAGGTTACACTACAATTAACATATTCTAAGGCCAACAATAGGAGTATATTGGAATTTATTGTCATTTGAAAAGAGTCCATAAATGACTCACATTTGAGACACAAAGGGTTGATCAGACTGGTATATAATGGCACAAAAAGACACACATCGACATGGACCTTAAAACAGGCAGAATGATGCAGAGATCAAACTCATAGTGAAGGAAGATGTTAGAATAATTAGGCTGTGGTAAATGCTTTTCATTCAAAAATAATTTGTGACGTGCCCTCTGTGCTAGGAACTGTACTAGGGGCTCATGGCCAAGAGGTAGGGAGGGAAGACAGGAAAGAGGAAATAAGATATCAAGATGAGTAAGACCTTGGGCTGTTGGAGACTCTCAGTCTAATGGGAGAAGAGGGCTACAATAGGTAACATTAATTGGGTGTGAACAAGCTTCACATAGACGGCCTCATTCAAGGCTCATGACAATCCTAGGGGTAGGCAATATTGTTCCCCTGTTTTACTGATGAGGACACAGAGAACCACATGGAGTAACTGCTGCTACTCAGCTAGGTGCCCTAAGGAAATCACACACGGGAGTCAGGGAAGCCTTCCGAAGTCGGTGTGACTTCATCCAGGCCTTTAATGATCACTAGGAGGTCACAAATTGCCACAGAGGGAGGAAGGCATTCTTGTCAGAATGAACAATTTGTGCAAAGCCACAGGGGCATATGGAAAAACAGGATTTCTCTAAGGAACAGCACAAAAGGTATAGATGGGCCAGCTGAGAACACGGCCAGAGTAAGCTGCCTTGAAGGGGTTCAAGCCCACCCCTCCACTCTGGAGATGGATCAAACCATGTCACTGGACCGACCCTTCCACACTAGTAGAAAAGCAGTGCTTCCTAATGGTTTGGAAACCAGGCCCAACTCTTCCAAACAGGGCCACTGCATACTACCTATTGCTGTGCAGACTGAGAACTGCAGGGTAAGGGACCCTTCTAAGTGGCATGGATCACACATGAGATATCACAGATACTTATGTATACAGATATTCATTACCACCGTTTACTGAATGGAGTAGTAAAGCTTCTTCCTCTAGTTGGATCTGTATTGTATAATAATTTTCTGACAAATAGAAGTAAAGTGTCTTGCAGAAAGGCATCTTTTCCTAATTCATACAAATCTGCTCTATGGGTGGCAAGCTGGCTCTTACTGCTTCTTCTTGTGCTGTGATGAAACCTGTTCCAACCGTGCACTGTGATTTTATTCAGCCTTTCTTACAGCTCACATGCAGTATATCAAAGCTGTTTCAAGCAGGTAACATTTTCTCTTTCCTCCTATCCCATGTGATTCCATCTTCCCTACCTAGTCCATCCCTATTGCTCTTGCATCTGGATCTGTCCACACTGTTTTCTAACTCACAACAGATCACTTTTCCTAGTTAATCTCATTTTTGCAAAACTCAAGCACAGCTCTGGAGCTGTCTGCTGTCAGAACAAACCAGGTCTCATGATCCAGGAAGATAGGAGGTGTCCAATCAGAAATTTATGCAACCCTCCCTATCCCTCCATATCTCTCTGGAAGGGCTCCAGAAGCCTCCTAAACCAGAATCCTTTTTTTTTTTTTTTCTTTTTACAGCCACACCTACAGCATATGGAAGTTCCCAGGCTATGGGTCAAATCCTAGCTACAGTTACCAGCCTACACCACAGCCATAGCAACACTGGATCCGAGCAGCATCTGCGACCTACGCAGCATCTTATGGCAATGCCAGATCCTTAACTCACTGGTGAGGTGAGGGATCGAACCCACATCATCACAAGGACAACACTGGATCCTTAACCCACTGAGCCACAATGGGAACTCCTGAAATAAATAAAACTATTAACTTATATATTGCTCACATAGAAATATAAATCATTCTGATCTGTAGTTGGCTCCCACTCCTTCAAAAGTTATCCTAATATCTATTTAGACTCTAGTTAAATGGCCATCAGGGCAAGCCCTGCTACAAAATGAACCCTAACGGGGCACCTGGTTTCACCCTCAAAATCATTTTAACTCTGTTCTGTAAGAAACTTCATATAAAACCTAGAAAACCTTGTGTAGAAAGGATACAAAGCTTTTGCAGGAGGATGGCTGCTTTTGCAGAGGGAAGACCACCAGGGCTCCAGCGGAGGTGAGCTGTTCCCTGTAACAAACGCTGTATTTCTTTTTAACAAAACCTCAAAGAAGATGGCGAAACACCATGGTAAATGCATGCGGTGAGAAGAGGATACCTGTTACATTATCTTCTGCTCTTTAAATGTTTGAAATACACCATAATTAACATTTTAAAATGTAAAAAAAAAAAAAAAAGGACATTTTTATGCCCTTTGGCTGAAGATCATATTTTAATTATTCACCAGCGAGGCTTCAGGGCATCCTTTGATGAACCCAAAGTAATCAAGTTCTGACCTGGCCCTCCCTCAGCTCAGAGGGAAGGTGATCATGAACAGAGTTGTTCAGGGCCCTCGCAGCATCTCCCACCTCCAGCTGGATTTGGTGCTGTCATGGCAAAAGGGCAGCGCCAAGGCTGGGGCAGCGCCCCCAGTACCCGGGGGCGTTGATGTGGCCATCCATCCGTGCATTAGCTTCCCCCACCCCCACACCCATGTGGTTAGATTTCCACTAGCGTCTGCTTTGCCTCCTGCAAAGGAGGCGTGTTTTAAACGATGTATCTATTCTGCCACCTAGCCTTCAGTCACATCACTACAACAAAGCTGCCTTAAATGGCTCTTCTGCACAGACCTCTGTCTTGCTGAATGTCCCTAATGTTGAGGGGACCTGGGGGATAGGATACTTTATTTCCTAGGGGTAACCATACCTTAGATTTGGACTGGGATGAGTCAGTGGCATTAGCATGGCCCAGTGTAAGAGAGCATTTTTCTCTGGGAAAGGGACTGGTGCAACTCAGAAGGCCCTTAAAGTGGAATAATGGCTCACTGTGGGGAACAGTCTAGGCAAATCTAAGGACAGTGGGTGGGGGAGCATAGGAGTGAATGAAGACAAGGCTGTTAACTGACATTTTTCTTTTCCAAACAAAGGAATTCATAATATTTTATGTCCCATTAAAAGCCTAGTTTTCCCAAATCATCAGGCATCATTCTGCCTCGAAAACCACTTAGAAACTCATGGAAAATGACCAGAGGAAAGGACTCAAGCTTTCTAAAACACAAATGCTAAGGACCCTTAAAAAATACATCCATAAAAAGCACAAATCTTTTAAAGGGTTGCATTTCTTGAAATGTGGTCTTGCTAGGCAATTAATCTTTTCAAGGAATGGGAAAGGGTGATCTCTGGGGAACTGAACACAAGTAGATGATATTTAACATCTTACTTCTCCCAGAAGGATGTGACTGAAAGGCATCCAAGCTGAAATATGCCAGAGTTGGGAAGCTTTGTGGCAGGAGTTTCTCAAAGGAGAGAAGGGACCCTGGCCTCTGATATTGAAATCTGGCTGGCATTAAATCTGGGTGCACCCCCCAACTAAATTCATTGATGCAAACTACTTTTTTTCCAGAAGCAATCTTCAAAGGTGAATGTGAACAGATCCAGGGCTTCAGAACAGAGGGGAAGGGAAAATGGAATTTTAAAAGACTCCTGTGCATCCCCACAATCCAACAACCTGGAAAGGACCTTCCCACTGCCCTTAAGTATGGGCTCTTAGGGGCAAACCCATATGGCCAGAAGCCCACCTTTGAACCAAATTACCATAGACAATGCCAGGCTCCTGAGAATACATTTTCTCTTATGCCCGTCTAGGGAGCCTACCCGAGGGTCCCCAGGACAGCAGCTTCCATCTCATCAGCCAACTTTCAACCTCTCATGAGACAAGCCAGTTTCTAAGTGGAGATACGGAGCGGGTCACTTAAGGTCTACAGACCTTCAGCGTCCCCTCCTCCGAGGCCCCCCTGCCGCCCTCCCCCACGGACCAGCTCCCGTTTCCCTTCTCTCCACCCTTGTCGTCTCCTCTATGAATCATCCCCCCTCTCCCTTTTACCTGTCTTCACACATTTTATTTTCCAGCCACTGGAAGTCGGCTAGACAAAAAGACGTGTCACCGAGGCCGTCTCTCTCAGAATAGAGGGTGGCTGGAACCAGACAACTCATGTTTCTCTGGAAGGAGCACTACAATCTCCCCATTCATCTTAAATGCTACCAGTGTGCCCGGATCCGGCTCTGCTGCAGAGCTGGTGCCGAAATAGGAGCAGGGGCCCTGAACACACACCACCCACCATCCAGCCACTCTTCTCGTCTGCACTTGACACAGAGGGGAAAGTAATACATGGGCTCCCTCACCCCTCAAATATTCCAACCAAAGTTTTAGATATTAATTTTCCCCCATCTTATGGAGCCCCAGACACAAGAGAGAAGAAGTGCTCAGGAGCCTGGTTTTTTTCTTTTCTTTTTTTTTTTTTTTTTTTTAATTTTTACACACAGCTCCTCCTCCCTCTTCCAGCCGATACCTAAAGCCCCTCTGGCCATAGGAACAAAAGCACAACTTGAAACTTTTGCCTCGATTTTAAAACATGCTTGTGGGCAAAGAGATAAGTAGGAAGAGACCTCAGGATCTGGGTGTGTAAACAGCAAAGAGCAAGATGCTTCTGAACCAACCCAGCCAGAGTAACATGTTCTTGAAAGCAGCCCCAAGGAAGGAATTCTTATCATAGGGGAGGGTGCAGTCTAGTGGCAAACTCCATGAAATGCAGCCCCTTCTCCAAAGGGAAGTTAGAAGGCTTCCAGGGGGATGAAATATTAAGGGGTAACAGTCCGCCCCCAAGGGCCCCCCCACCCAGTGGGGCAGCAAATAGCTACCCATCTCTCTCTGCTCTGGCTCTGAAGTCACAGTCCACTCATGCCCAGTTCAGGAAAAAAATAAATCCCCTCCTTCCTTCTTTAAAGACTTGAGCTTTTCTTTCATTTCACTAAGGAAAGAAGGGGACTTAGTGTCCCAGGAGATTGTCTGAGGTTTCCAATGGACTAACAGTATTCCTGGTCAGGACCAGCAAGTCCTGGGGCACCACCAGCTCCTATTCCTGTGCTGTGCCTGCTAGCACCAGAGTAGCTCATAACAAAGAATCCCTCTGGTCTGTCACCCACTCCCTCCTGGGATATAGCCCTGCCCAATAGAAGGATCATCCACTCTGCCCACCTGAAAACCTCACACCAGGACACTTTAGGCCCCCAGGCAAGATTTTTCAGACCTAGCCTTTCCTCCAAAGTGCTGGTCTCTGTAACTCATTTCTGTCTACAATGCTGCTGGTATGAATGTCCTTTCCTGCAAGTACACACACAAAACACACACACACACACACACACACACACACACACACACACATACACAGAGGTTTCCTGGGCCAACTCTGTAACTGAAGGCAAGTAACCACTTCTTCACCATATAACCAAAGACAGTCACGTCACAGAGCAACAGAAACACTAGATTAAATCCCCTTTCCCAGATTTTTTTTTGGGGGGGGTGAGTTCAGAGATTTTTTTCCTTTATTTTTATTTCTCCCCACCCCAACACACACACACACACTCACACACCCCTTATTCAGTCACTCATACACCAGCAGACAGCCATTTCCCAAAATTAGGGGAGAATTTCTTGGGCAGTGTATATATGTCCAGTTGGCTAATAAGAAAATACTCCTTCCAGCCTGGGCCTTGACTAGTTATGGGGTGGGAGGGAAGGGGGGACAAGTTAGTCCTTATTGTATCCACTGCTGGGAAGAACATTCAAACTCTCCCCCACCCCCACCCCACCCCCCTCTTGGCTGCCCCAGCCTTGTCTCTCTGGCCCCTTCTTTTCCATTTCAGGGAGGGCAGGGTGCTGTTCAGGCAGTGAAGGGGAGCCCCCGTGTGTCTAGAAGGTCTCTCCCCACCCCCACCCCGTGTGAGTTTGTACTCCTTGGCATCTTTGCCTGGGTTGGGTGTTGGGGAGCTCAAATTGCAGCTACAAACTGGCTGGCAGCCAGGGGCCGTCTATTTAAAAGCGCCTGCTCAACCCGAGCCTTTAGTCTCTTTGGAAACTTCTGCCGGGGAAAAAAGAGCTAGGAAAGAGCTGCAAAGCGGTGTGGGTTTTTTCCTTTTTTTTTTTTTTTTTTTTTTTTTTTTTTTTCCTTTTCCTCCTTTTCATTACCCCCTCCTCGGTTTGCACCCTTCTTCGAGCTTCACGTAGAACCTGCGAATTTCGAAGAGGTGCTGGCAGAGTGGGAGGAAAGAGGTGTTAGGGGTTTGGATTTGGTCTTTTTTTTTTTTTTTTTTTTTGTAATTTCTTGATTTCAACATTTTCCCCCCACCGTCGCGGCTGCAGCCGCCGCCTCATACCTGTTCCGCGGCAGCCGTGCGCCGCTGGCGGCTGAGGGTTAGAAAGGAGAAGGGTGTAGTTTGAGATTTTAAACAAAAATTTCGAAGAAAAATCTATTTTTATCCCTCCCCCCTCCACTGCCTCCTAGCTCATTATTCTGGTTGTTGTTTGAGGGGGGGGACAATTTTTTGCTCCCTCCCAGCCCCTGCAATTCTGACCAGGCCAGGCTTGGGGGTTTGTTTCTCTGACCTCCAATTCCTCTGCGTGCACCTGGCGCTGCTCTTTTTCCCCCTACCTGTTGCAAGTCTGTAATCTTTGCAATTGGGACTTGCTTGCAGGCACTCCAGCCCTCCATCGCTCCCTGCATTTTGCAATTGTCTGGGGGAGGGCACCTGCTCTACCTGCCAGAAATTTTAAAAAGAAAAGAATTTCTCCGCGCGCCTTCCTGGCCCCTTTCTCCTTGCACTCTCGCTCTCCTGCCCCGCCCCAGGTAAAGGGGGAGACTCGGAGAAGATGGTGCTCACCGCGGTCCTCCTGCTGCTGGCCGCCTGTGCCGGACCGGCCCAGGGCCTGGGCTCCTTCGTGCACTGCGAGCCCTGCGACGAGAAAGCCCTCTCCATGTGCCCCCCCAGCCCCCTTGGCTGTGAGCTGGTCAAGGAGCCTGGCTGCGGCTGCTGCATGACCTGCGCCCTGGCGGAGGGGCAGTCGTGCGGCGTCTACACTGAGCGCTGCGCCCAGGGGCTGCGCTGCCTCCCCCGGCAGGACGAGGAGAAGCCGCTGCACGCCCTGCTGCACGGCCGCGGGGTTTGCCTCAACGAAAAGAGCTACCGCGAGCAAGCCAAGATCGGTAAGCGCTCTCAGTGTGCCAGGCAGTTACACGGCGCACGGGCGGGGGACTTGGGACAGGCTGGCCCCGCGCGCTCTGCCCAGCAAGTGGCTTAGAGCCGGGGTGCAGCCCGGGAGGAGGGCGGGGAGGGTCCTTGCACCTTGGAATTCGAGCCCTGACAGATCCTGCTACCCCGGGCTGCCGGTTAGCCGAGCTTCTGCAGGTTTTCGCTCCTTCTCCTCGCCCCTGCCCCCACCTCTCTCCCCTCGACTGAATACCGACTCTGAGCTCTTACTTGGTCTCTAGGTCCAAACCCCCAGGTACTCAATCTCCATTCCGAAAGTGTGCACCTTACGTTATCATCTCCTTCTACCACCCCACCCCCTATCCACTCAATACGGTTTTTTTTGGGGGGGGGGGGTCCTAAACTTGAAAAAAAAATTTCCTTTGTTAAAATATTGTTTTAACTGAGGACCGGGAGAGAGAGACGCTACCGGTCTTCTGTGCTAATTCCACCTTTGTCCCTCCCAACCCCCTACCCGCCCCCGCCAGTCTTTCTTTGACGTTTCTATTCTCCAACCCCGCCACACCACACAAACACACGTACACGCACACTCACATGCACACATACACGCACGCACGCATTCTAGGTAGCTAATGCCTTTTGGGTGGGGACTTCGATGCCCCTCCCACGTGCACTCTCGTCGATTTAGACTTGACTGATTGTGGTAGATTGTAAAACATATGAATATGCAAAATACTTTTTTTTTCCCTCCCTGGTGGGGAAAGATTACTTTAGACCAGCGCGGCTGGGAGGTAAGGGGTTGGGGGAGGGGAGTAAGAGAAAGGGACTGGCAGGAAGTGTTCGGTGTTCCTGGGCTGAGTTTTTGTCCTTGAGTCTTAATTCCTTTTCCTCTGTCCCAATTCAGATTTTACCTAGGAAGAAAGATGGAAATAGGGTTGGGAGGCCAGAAGACATGTGAAATTCAGACATCACAGCTTCTCCGCCAGCGCTAATCCCCCACTCTCTTTCCTCACCACTCAGTAGCAAACCTGATCACAAGTGGGTGTGGTGTAAATGCGAGAGGGGCCCTGGAAACGCAGAATGCATAATCAAGGGGGCGGAGACGAAAAGCCCCGCACCCGCACCCGGAGCCTCCCCTCCGCCTCCCAGTAGCCCCGCCCCTGGTCTGCCCCGCCCACAAATTCTCAATGCCTGAAGTCTAGGGTTTAAAAGGTTGACAGAGCTCCTTGTTCAATCAGAACAGATCTGCGCCCCTTAGACTGGGTTTCCTTTGGGAAGTTACCTGGTCTTAAATGTTAAAAAGAAAAAAAAAGTTTAATGAACTGTACATGAAAGTCTGAGTTCCAAGGCGTCAACCTATTGATCCTCTCCCAAAAGGGTGAAGACTTGTCTAAATAATGTTCATTCTGTAATTTCTTACGGGAACAATGCTTTTCTTGCCTCCTATTCCCTTCCGTTATGAGCACCCAACACGAGTTTTAACTGCAATCTACAGACACTATCATGTAGGAAAGGTGCTTGAGAAGAGGCAGGAGAGCTTTCTTGGGTTCAACCTGAAGAACCACCAACCCCCAACCCTGCAGGGTTTGCCTGTCCACCCCTCCAGCTTTGCAAGAGGTAGTCTTTCTCCCGAGTGCAGCCGGCAAAAAGGCAGAGAAGACAATGTGGAGGCCCCAGAGGCCGGTTTGTGAAGTTATTTTTATTAAGAGCCAATTTTCAAAGGCGATCCCGCCCTCCTTCATCTTGTGGGATGTGGATTTGGGAAAGCTTAGCACCGGGGGAAAAGGTATGAATCCATTTCCTGCCTTGGAAGCAAGCGCTCTGGGTAACAATCCGGTCACATCGAAAGTATGCAAGGTATCGCTCAGCCACATTCTGGCCCCACTTTTATTTGCCCAGCTGTGTGGTTGGTGTGATGTGGTTGGTGTGGAGGGTGAGCGCGCGCGCAATTGCTGGGAGGAGAGTAAATTGGCGCATCTAACTTAACAGTTTAACACGCACACGCACACATGGGCTTTTGTCCCAATCAAGAAGCCTTAGAGACTTCTCTGCAGCCTCTTCCTTAGCCCCCACCTTCAAGGTACCTCTGAGTCAATGAGGAGCAGCAGCCCTGCCCCACCCCCACCGCAGTCCTTCCTTCAGACTCCACCCTGCCTAAGGCAGGTGCCTGCCCCACTGCCGTTGCTGGACTGCTGCCTTTGACCCGCGGCCGGAGCTGACGCCTGCTCCTGGCTAGAGGGATGGATGGGTCCCTCAAACGTTGGAGATGGTGCAGCGACAGTACTTAAAGGGAGGAAAACGAAGAGAGAGAGGGAGAGTGTCGCCTCCTTCAGCCAAAATTGCTGCCCTCCTAACACTCCATGCCACTTTTCCCTACCAGTAACAGCAGCGCGAACTTGGCTTTCCGCCCCCCCGCGGTTTGCCGGATAGATTTGTGTGTGTGTGAGTGTGTGTGTGTGTGTAGACAGACATAGATTTTTTTTTTCCCAAAAAAAAAATGCATTTCTAGAATCAGAAATGGGGAGTTGAGGAGAGCGAGATGGCAGGCAGCCAACGCTTCTTGGAGGAAGAGCGGAGGGCGGGCGGGCGGGGACTGGTGTTTTGCTAGGCGCGTTGCTGAGCAACGGGAGAGGGAGTGAGCCTGCAAGCCTAGTGCTGAGAGCGCTCAGGGCTCTGCATTTTATTTTGGCCAGTTCAGGGGCAAAGATAGATATAGAAACAGAGGGCAATGTGTGTGAGGCTGGAGAGAGGCGGGAGACAGGAGTTATTTATTGAACCAAGCTCGTGAGCTGGGCCGAGTCAGCGAAGGACCCAGCTTTGCTCTGGGCATTGTTTGGAGAAGGAGCCTTGCGGCTTTACTGGCGCGCATTCTTGTCCAGGTCTGGAAGATATCTCTTGCGCCTGTGAAACATTAAGTTTGGGATATAGGGAGAAGTGGATTCTGGGTTTCAGTTCTGTCATTGAGAAATAAGAGAGGAGAGGAAGAACAGAAAATATGCTTCTGGGAAAGAAAAAAAGTTACCTAAATAAAAATGAATTGCTTCTTTGAGGGGTTTGGCCCTCCATCACCCTGGCTTCCATTCCCAGCCTGGTCCAAATGCAATGTTGAAGTCAAGTTCCAGAGTTAGGTTTATTGGCCAAATTGGTGCCTGGGTCGAACAAGATCATGGAAAACTGAAGGAGCCAGATTCCTTTCCCACCCGTATCCCCTCCCTTTGAAACATGTCTTTGAGAGGCTGGCTGTGCCCTGAGCCAACCAAAATGGGAGCTGGGAAGACAAGAGAGGATGTTTTAACTTGAATTTTCTTGTCTTCCCCCTCCCCTCTCTTCCCCTCCTTCTGCTGTGTCAGCTCAGAATGGAAGAGTAAGCACAGTTGTCCATTTTCTTTCCATTTCTCTTTTTTTCCCCTTTCTTATCCCCCCCCCCACCTCTCTCCCACCTCCTTCTCCACCCCTCAACTCCAAGACGTCCCCTGAGGGTTTGAGTTTTAAGCCGGAGCAGCTGTGTGTTAGTCCTGGGGCTTGGGTTGGATTTGAGGGGGCAGGTGGGCTTGCAGCTGCAGAGGGAAGACCGGGCTGACCTAGGAGCCAGAGGTCACCCTGAGGGTTAGAGCAAAGGGCATGGGAGCAGGAATCCCAACAGAAGCCCTGGTCCCCTTAACGGGGAGGGTGGAGGGGAGAAACTAGCAGGACAAAAGGTGATCTTTGTCCTCTACAGTTTTTACTTCGTACCTGAGCAATGTCTTTGAAACTTTGAGTTATTTAATGTATGGAAAAAAAAATTTTGAAGAAGGCACCACCGCACTCCAGGCCCATTGCCTCCAGAAATTGGAAGAACGCCACAAGCAGACCAGGTACCAATGAGGTCCCACTGGAAGCAGAAGTGGAGGGGGTGGGAAGTGATTGCCCTGACAGGGAAGCAGTTTGGTGGGGTTTTGTTTGAGTTTTTGTTTTGCATCTTTACTGAGTTGGTCCAAAATTTGCAATCCCCAGAGACCAACCTTAAATTGTAACCTGGATGTATGGTTACAATAACAATAAGATTGGTTACATATTTGCAAATATAAATAAGCAAATCAACTAAAAAAGCCAGTTCTAAGCTTCTGCACCCCACCCCCCACATATCCAGAGAATCCACTCTTGTTTCCAGATCCAATTTTTTCCATGATTTCTATTATGATGTCTTTTTTAAAATTTCTTCTTTTTAAACACAAGTCCAGAAGAATGATTGGAAATCTCTAGGAGAGGTGACATGGCCTTGCAGCCCTACACTCAGCTTAGCTCCATCCTAGTGTCTCTCCAGGAACTGTCTGGGTATTGGCCAAAGAAGCCTACAACTGGAAGGAGCGCACAGCAATCCTGGCAGTCAAGGTCTTCATTATACAGATGAGGATTCTGAGGCCCAAAGTGCAGGGTGAGAGGCAAAGCCAGGGCTAGAACTCAGTCTTAGAGTCCTGTTGATTCTAGGCCTCCGTTCCACTATCCCCGGCTTCCTTCCTTCCTCACTAGGGCTCTGGCCTGGGCTTGGTCTAACCTGCAAGAGGCCTTTGGCAAAGATTTCCTGAGGCTGCCATCCTATAGCAGAGGTTGCAAAGCTGAAATAAGCGCTCAGAACTGGGGGTGCTCCATTTGAGGGGAAGAAGTGAAGCAGCCCCCAAGTGGAGAAGGCAGTACCCCTTTATTTTCAATCCTTCTCTGTTCCGTCGCTTTTTCTACACAGTCTTGCAAGCAAGGCTGGCTTAGGGCAGTGGTTTGGTGAGGGATGGGGGCAAGGAGGGTGGAAAGGGGTGGCATTCAGCCCAGACTTCAGGTCCATGTGCCAAACCTCATTTCCTGAATGACAGGGAGCTGTCCTGATGTGGGCAGGGAGGCGGGCCCTCGCTGCCCCTTGGCTGGGCATCTGTCCTCAGTCTCTAAAGAGCACAAGGCACAGGAATGGCCTGCTTCCCGTGGCAACCAGCCTCCAGTACCAAGGGCTTCCATGGAGCTGGAAGCGGGTGGGATGGACTGAGGGAGTGATTGGGGGATTCGTGCATCAAAAGAAAATTGAGAAAACCACACATCACAAAGTTTGATAAGGTTGAGAGTGAGAAGATCACCAGGGTTTTGAAAACATTCAGGCACATATTCAGAAGGAGAGGAGAGGAAGGGCTCCGGATTCTGGCTGGGGGCTCAGGTTGATCAGAGGAACTGCTGAGAGCCACCCTAATACATCCTGGAGGCTGTGGCAGCTCCTCCCTTGCAGGGTTCCTAAGAAGGAGGCAGATAAGATAAGACTGTCTTCCCAATAGATTAGACCACCAGGTGAACCCTTGGCGGCGGGGGCAGGGAGGGGGGCTATTTCAGTCTGGGCCTTCCTTGCTTCAGGGTTTGGCAAGGGAAGGCCTCTGATGGTCTGGATGAAGGGATCAAAAATGAGATGACCTGTTTGTTTTAAAATACCACCCCCCAAGGGTTCACCTGGTGGTCTAATCTATGGGGAAGACAGCCAAATAAATAAGAATCTCATTTTTGATCCCTTTACCTAGACCATCAGAGGCCTTCCCTTGCCAAACCCTGAAGCAAGGCCCAGATTGAATTGGAATGCAAAACCCAGCCTCGTATGACCTCTGCTGGTTTGCAGAAAAGTTTCCTGGGGGCCCCAGCTATCCTGAACTGTTTAGATTGTACCATCACAGCTGTACTGGGCATGCTCCCCAGTGTCTTTGTCACCACAGTAAAGATGACTCTCAGATCCTTTAGGATAGCACAGTTCAATTGAAACATAATACAGGCTGCATATGTAATTCAAACTTTCTAATAGCCACATTTTTTAAAAAGGTAAAGAGAAACAGGTGACATTTTCATATATATATATGGATATGTATATATATGTATCTCCAAAATGTTATAGTTTCCACATATACTCAAAATAAACAATTATAATGTTTTACATTCTTTCTTTCATATTAAGGCTTTGAAATCTGAGGTGTCTTTTACATTTATAGCACATCTCAGTTCAGACATCAAATTTTCATTGGAAATACTTGATCTGTATTTTAAAGCGTCCTAAGATTTACAGTTGAGAGAAGCGATTCAGACAGACTCAAATGTTTTCCAGAAAACAAATTGGGTCTTGGTTTTTTAAGTTAAATGAAATAAAATTTAAAATCCAGGGAGTTCCAGTTGTGGCTCATTCGGTTACAAACCAGGTTAGTGTGTAAGAGGATGTGGGTTCGATCCCTAGCCTCACTCAGTGGGTTAAGGACCCGGCATTGCCCTGAGCTGTGGTGTAAGTCACAGGTGCATCTCGGATCTGGCATTGCTGTGGCTGTGGCATTCTCCCACAGCTACAGCTCCAATTCAACCCCTAGCCTGGGAACTTCCATATGCTGCAGATGTGACCCTAAAAAAGTAAAAAACAAAAAAAAGTAAAAGTAAATACATTTTAAAAAAAAATGCAGTCCCACTAGCCATATTTCAAGGGTCAGAAGCCACATTCGGCTGGTGACCCGTAATTGGATAGGGCAGAGGTCACTGGCAGGCCCCTCCCACACCTAGGAAGAGAACTACTCTCTCTACTCTCTTCCTCCTGCACCCAAAAAGCCAAAATGGAAAAGAGTCTGAGCTTTAATTGGCAGACAGGACATATTCCCTTGTTTGACCCCTAGCAAATCTCTCTTCTTGTGCGGGGGGGCGGGGGGGGGGCGGTGTTCAAACCATCTGCTCCCTGCCGCCCCCTTCTGGTCATGCAGGACTTTCCTGGGAATGTGGCTACTTAACTGTTCTGTTCTCAATGGTCTGTGATGAGTCATCAGTGGGAGTGTGGCCAGGTCAGAGAAATGGCCCCTCACTTCCTCAATCTCCTCATCTCCCCCTGCCACTCAAAGGCTGCTCCCTACCTCATTCCTCCATTACCTTCTGGTTTGGGGTGTGTATAGGTATTTCTACCGAACATTCGCCACCTTCCCCAAGTCTAGAGAGACCGTAAATTGTGCATAGTGTGTATTTCTCATGCATACATTTATCACCAGCTGCCTCCCAGGGAACAATAAATGTGTACCAGAGTCTCGGCCCTGAATCCTACTTGTCCCCGGGGTGGGGAGGGGGCAGTGGGAGAATGAGGAGGACCCTTCCTTTACAGTGAAGGATGTGTGAGCGGGACCCCAGCTTTTTGTGCTGGTGAAGTGTCACCAACTTGCTTTGGTGTCTTCATTTATCTGCCCAGGATAGAGATGTCCCACACCCACATCGGCCAACTTGGCTGTTGGTTCTCCTAGACCAGCATGGGGTGGGGGCTCTAACAGAGCTCAGCGAGATAAGCCTATTACTCTATCCAGTCACTGACTCTGCTCCCCGCCTCTGCCTTGCACCCAAGTCAGCAAGACTTCCCTCCATGTCTTCTTGCAACCCTCCCTTCTTGCAACTGTTTCTTAGGATGGTGGTTGTTTGGGTTTTTTTCCTCTTGGAAAGTCAGTGCTCCTTTTCTTCTCAGCCCCCATAATTCAGGTCAAGAAGAGCCTAGAACATGCATGTCTGTTACTGACCACAGAGGAAAAGAAAACAGCATCTTCCAGTGTCTGCCTGGGCCAAGGCAGACACTGGTCAGGGATCCTCCTGGTAGGAGTGGGGACGTTGCAGCTCCCCTGGGAGCCTCTGCAGTCCTCCCTACCACCCTGTCCCCTTTTTCTTTATGCAAAAGAGGCATATGCAGTGTAACTGAGTCTTTGGCCTTTGCAGCTGGGAAACGGTCAGACTTCAGGAGACTGAGACATGATTCACATTTTTGTTAAATAGTGAGCCACTGATCCATCATTTTTCCCATAAGCCTCTAGTTGTAGCAAAGAGCAGGAGACTGCAGGTTGGCTAGGAAATGGGGCAAAGTGGGCAGGAGACACAGAGCACCTGGCCCCACCCAGGTGTGGATCAGTGTCCTCGAATAAGCTGTCCAGTAGAATTTTCTACAGTAATAGAAATGTTCTGTCTCTTTGCTGTCCAACAGAGTAGCCACTGGCCATGTGGCTACTGAGCCCTTGAAATGCGGCTTGAGCAACTGAGAAGCTGAATTTACCTTGACCGAATATGTATTTATCTCATTAGGCACATGTAGCTAATGGCTACTGTCCTAGATGGCACAGTCCCAGATCAAAGAAGCCCAGGAAATCCAGGGGACCCTACTTCTTCCTGCTCCTACGAGGCTCACGTGCCTGCCTCCTTGTTCCCTCTGCAGCAGTTACTGTGCTTAAAGGCAGGGGCATGGATGACATGAACCCACCAGGCACCCACTGAGCTCTAACATGCCCCAGCTTAGATCACAGAACTGCTCCTAGACCTGCTTCTCTCTGTCTCATGACCAGATTCAGGCATCTCTCCATTCAAAGGTTATTTATTGAAGACCATTTATTTATTGAGAGACAAAGATAAATAACAACATTCTGCCCTTAAGAAATTTACTGTTTAAATTCCATAGAGGGAGCTAGAATGAGAGCCAGGGGCCACCCAGCTCCCCTTTCCATCCCTTGTGGAGAGCTTCTGGGTGAACCCATCTTATCTTCTGGCTAGAAAAAAGAGATTCTTCCTTTCCCCAGGTCCCAGTGGCAAAGCCCTTCCTTCTTCTCAAGCTGTGAGTTCTGAGCACATCTGTTTCCTCAATTTCTGTAAGCAAAGTCACAATATCTGAGCCACCCATTTTCTCCAATTTTGATTATAGGTCAAGTTCAAGTGAGAAATGACCACCAGGCTGTCAGTGGTGCCAAGGTAGGACCAAAAGCCAGGGTGGAAGTTTTGATTGCAGGAAGCAGCAGGTCCCAGACAACACACCCATCCTTGAGACTGGGGAGCAGGTGGAATGAGAATGCTTCTGAAGAGCACTAGCCTGATTCTGCTGCTGAATCATCCTGCCCCTGCAGGAGGACAGATGCAGCAAGAGGGCAAGGTTGGAGACAGTGGTCAGCTTGGGTATAGAGTGCATTTTGGCAATTACAGTGCGAGTAGCAGTGCCTCTTGATCCGCGGAAGCTGCAGCCTCACTCAAACACCTGCTGGGTTTGCTGGAACATGAGGATGGCATAGTCCTCAAGCAGGTTTTCATGTTGCCTCAGTGGGTGTTGCTGTATCTGTGTGAATGGGCAGCGCCTTATGAATGAAGGAGAAACTGAATTGGCCACCCTCACATGGCAGGGGCTGGGGCCATCAGAGTGCCGGCTGGCAGGACTGGGGGCAGAATAGAGCAGAGAATCAGAATGCACCCTAAAGATAAATATCAGGACAATATAAGAGCTCTTGCTTCCTTAATCACTGGATAGATGATGGAATTAAAGGGCCCTGCCTGCACAGCTTCCCAGAGAGGGAACAATATTGAACATTCCTTATTCCTTTGCCCACTCTGCAGCATCCTTTCCAAATGACATCTAGAGATAGGAAGGGAGGTCCTAGATCTGTTTTTCTTCTTTCCCTGATCTTGTTTCAGTTGCAGATTAAAGAAATAGCAGGGGGTTACACACAGATCACCTTGACCCGGTCTCATCCTGCCTTCTCCCCCTGACCTCATTCGAGTCCGTTCCAGTCCTCGCTTGTCCATCTCCCTGACTCTTTAAATGCCTACCGCAGAGGCACAGAGAGGAGGATGGGTGAGGTTGTCAGAGAAGTAGGAGTGGGAGGCACACAGACTCCTGATTTTAAAATTGCTTACAGGGGAGTTCCAGTCGTGGCGCAGTGGTTAACGAATCCGACTAGGAACCATGAGGTTGCGGGTTCGGTCCCTGCCCTTGCTCAGTGGGTTAACGATCCGGCGTTGCCATGAGCTGTGGTGTAGGTTGCAGACGCGGCTCGGATCCCGCGTTGCTGTGGCTCTGGCGTAGGCCGGTGGCTACAGCTCCGATTCAACCCCTAGCCTGGGAGCCTCCATATGCCGCGGGAGCGGCCCAAGAAATAGCAACAACAACAACAAAAAAAAGACAAAAAAATATATATATATATATATAAATAAAATAAAATAAAATAAAATTGCTTACAGCCCCTGCTACAACGGTCCTTGGCCATCAGTCTCCTCCGCCATCTACTGGTCATGTGGAGGTACTGACCTGCTGGTCAATCAGGTTCCACAACCCTCTGCACAGTTAAGTTCCTTGGATTGCAGCTTCACCAGGAAGTCCTCCCTTATATCCCACCTAAATCCCTTCCCTTTCTGCAACCTTGTTCCATTTTCTTTTGATGAAACAGCTCAAGATCCACCAGTCTACTGGTGCCTTCTTGTTTTATCTAAAAGTTAAACCCTCCCCAAATTGAAAGCCTATTTATGACTTGGCCGCAGAGCAGCTGAGTAGGGCTAGCTGGCTCTGGCACTCCAGCTCCAGTCTTACTTTCCAGCCCTTTAATCTTTGTGGCTCTGCCCTGGCTCCGCTCCAAGTTTCCACTGTCTCTCTGGAGCCTACAGGTGACCACAAGACCCTGCTTAGTATCTTTGATACTCGACTCTCCCGCTGCCTAAGTAATAGGTCCCATGGGGTTAAATGGCACCAAAAACTGGGAGGGACATCAAAACTTTAAGCCTGCCCTTCATAAGCAGCCAAAGAGCCTGCAAACTGGGGAGGGTATGCCCTCAGGAACCCTGCCTTGGTGGAGGAAGGACAGAGGGTTTGCAAAAGTATTTTGAATCCTGAAAGAAGGTACAGGAATCTACATTTGTTTTCCTAGTATCATCCTTGCTTAGTCCCAAAGCTAAGACTTTCATAGAAAAGACTAAGAGATGTCAAAGTAAATTGTCCCAAAGTTTCTTGAACCGTGATTAACGGCCCCATCCTCTTCCCAGGAAGGGTGACCCAAGGTTAAGGAAGGCCCACAGCACTTCCCAGGAAAATTCCTAAAATGTGAAGAGTCTGGAGAAGAGCAGCTGATGTACAGGGGGCCATGAGCCAACATACTTCCACCAAGGGCAGAGGGAGAAGCTCCAGAAAAGATGGTGACATGGCAATTGGAGGAGGGATCCCTCTGACCAAAGGGACAGGGAGTCCCCAAAACAGGTGGCCAGAGGAGGAAGGGTGGCACCCCCATCCCAGATGCCTTTAAGAACTAAAAAGAACACCACTTGGATGGGTGCATATACTTGTTTCTGCCTGGACACGGGGGATGGACTAGAGGGTCCATTGGAGGAATTCTGGGAGCTGGCACATCCTCTGGAGGTAAGCAGTTTCCGGGGATCTCTTCCGGTGAAGAGTGATTCCTGGAGCCCAGCTCCACAGGTGCCCCTGAGGACAAGCCAGAACAGCCCCCAAAGGAGATGCTCACCTCCTTTCTTGCACCGGTCAGCATCTGGCCTTCTCATCCTCCTCCCCTCCCTTTATCTGGTTACAGTTGCAATTGAGGAAGGGCTGTGGCCATGCCCCCCAGAATGCTCTCTGCCTTTCATTTCATATACATATTTGGCCGTGCTCACAGTACACAGAAGTTCCCAGGTCAGGGATGGAACCCAAACCACAGCAGCAACCCATGCCCCTGTAGAAAAAATGCCAGATCCTTAACCTACTGCAGCACAAGGGTACGTCCCAGCCTTTCAAGGGCAGTCATGTCTTGCCCTCTCCCCTACCCCAGTGTTGGAGTGAGGATCAGAATGCTGGGTGATGCCCAGAAAGGTTGAGTGAAGTGTCAGGTCACTCAGAAAGCTGTGACCCTGTGGTTAGCTTTTCCCCTCCTCATGCCCTCCCCTCACCCGGAACAAGGTTGCGGGTTTGGGCCTGTGTTACTAGATAACAGCACCGTGATTTTTCAGTGTGTGCGGAGCTCCCCGCCCCCCAATTCAGCTGTGATCTGCTCTGCATCCCGCCCCCATTCTGGTTCATCCCACAACCAAGAAAAGTTGGTTTTTACACCAAAACACCTCTCCATTGGCTAATCCCCAGGAGGCCTCACTCTGCCTAACAGGTGCATTGCCTTGTTGCTTCAGCACCCAGCAGATCTTGATAAAGGAGAGTCAGAGCCCCAGGTCAGGACATGGGGGGCAGGGGAGTGAAAGGCCAAGAGCGGGGACTGGGATCCTGGCCATTTGTTAGCCATTTGCTTTCTCCCCACTTCTTCTCCAAAGACTACTTCCCTTCCTCTCTGGTGGACAGACACCCAAATCAGCTAACCACCCAGAACACAGCAAACCACTGGAGGCTTATCCAGGGCGGGAAACTTCCCTGCTGGGGCTTTAAAGACTGGATGTCTATTCGTTGAATTTGATAAATCCCCAGCCAAGAGACAAACAAGTGCATGGGGACTTCTTACCACCTGCCCTCCTGATTAGGTTAGGCCAAGCCTCCTAATGCCTCCTGGAACCTCCCCTGGGCCAAGAGCTCCTGCCCTGGAGACACCAATGTCTTCTCACCAAGCTGCTCTTCCCCCATACCTCCCCTCACCCACCTCAGATTCTCCTCCTTTTCTCATCCCTGTGCCTTGCCGTCAGGTTCCTGGGTAGCCCAGTGAGAGCCATGAGGGTGGAGAACAGAATTTTCCTTCACTCTCTATTTGAGGTATTTGGCATTACTACTAAAGCCCCATTTTCTTTTCCTAGAATTTGAAAAGAGGTAATGAAGGTGGGGTTCCCTGACCCCGCCTGCACAGCCCTGCCCTGCCCTGCCCTGCACCGGCTCTCACTCTGGGCATCCTGGCCACACCCTGCCCACCTGGGAAGATCGACCCCACCCAGGGTCTGCCAAGGCTGGTGGGGTCAAGGAGCTGAGAGGAAGGCCTGGGACCCTGTGAGATGAGAATTTCATGGAAATCTGTGGACCAAGAAAAGGCCGGGGGGTGGGGGGCTAGGGGGTGGAATTAACAGATCAAGAAATAAATGAACAAAGTCCTAGTCCTTTAAAGGTCATAAGTCAGCTAAGTATAGACTGTCACCAAGTCACTGCTATATATAACTGCTCCAGCCCCAGCCAGCTGTCTGCCTCTCCTGGCCTGGAGTTGAGTTATGTCCCAGCCTCCCAGGGTACAGAGTACAGAGCCACCTCTGAGCAGGGAGCGGCGCTTTGGGCATCCATGGCCCCCACCCACCCACCCTCACTGCTCCCCACCAGACCCCACATTTCTGGATCTCCCAGGTCCCCTCCTCCTGCTCTTGGGGATGGACCCCACCACTCGGCCAGGACCCTCTTGCCCTCCACTCCCCAAGTCCAGATATACCTCAACTCCAGCAGTTCCTTGCCACCAAGATCTCACAAGATGATGACTTGACCTCTTGCACACACGCTGGCAGTCCCCCATTTCCCTCAAACAACCTCGATCTCCAGCCTGTGTTCTTCCATCACAGCCCCACCACCAGCCACTGCCCCATCTACTTAGCCAGCCCCCCAAAACAAGCAAGCCCCTTTCCACAGCCTACCTCACACCTCCTCTCACCAGAAGGTCCTCTGCCTCCCATTCAACTTCCCCTGCTGTATCAGCTTGACTTTTCCAGCACTCTTCTACTCCATGAAGTCTCCCTGGATTTTTTCTACTGGACCTCCCACCACTTACACGAGTGTTGGTTCACGTCCGAATTCCTATTTCCCTGCTTTCCCCAGTTTGGTAGGCTCCACGGGGGCTGAGAGCCCATGCCCCACCCTAACCCTTCGAGCCCTGGACTCTGCCTGGTTGTGCCTCAGCCGGCAGAAGCTGATCCTCTGCCCCACCTCCCTGCAGAGAGAGACTCCCGCGAGCACGAGGAGCCGACCACTTCCGAGATGGCGGAGGAGACCTACTCGCCCAAGATCTTCCGACCCAAGCACACCCGCATCTCCGAGCTGAAGGCAGAGGCCGTGAAGAAGGACCGCAGAAAGAAGCTGACCCAGTCCAAGTTCGTGGGGGGAGCTGAGAACACCGCCCACCCTCGAGTCATCTTGGCGCCTGAGATGAGACAGGAATCTGAGCAGGTGAGTCTCAAGGGGTCCCATCTCCTTCTGCATCCGCACCTGCAGCCTCTGCCACCACTCCAGCTTTGACCTTGCCCCGAGTCTAAATGAGCATGCGTGGCAGTACTTAATATACCTGGGGCGGGGGAGGGGGGCGGCGAGGCAGGAAGAAGACCTTGGGTTGCAGCTTATCAGAACAAAGAGTGGCTCCCCTTGCAGACTCTTTAGCCCCCACACACCAGCCCCGAGCTCTGCACGATCAGGTGGTTCCCTCCGGTCTTGCCATGCCTCTCACCCCTCCTGTCCGCACACAGGGTCCCTGCCGCAGGCACATGGAGGCTTCCCTGCAGGAGCTCAAAGCCAGCCCGCGCATGGTGCCCCGCGCGGTGTACCTGCCCAACTGTGACCGCAAGGGATTCTACAAGAGAAAGCAGGTACGCCTCCTATCATGCCCCAAGGTCAGGGGTCTCCTGGAAAGGCCCTTGCCAGAAACCTCCATCTCTAAATGCCTGGATTTCTGGTCTTGAAAACCGTGTGTTAATATCCTTAATATCTTCGGATAGCCTTGCATACACCACAGTCATGCCCCCCCATTCCCTCCTACACTAAAATCTATTGAGGTTTCACTGATTCACCTTATGTACATGAATTCATTTTAAAAGGAAACTTTCCATCCCTGAATCATGTCACACAGTTTGTTGTGCTGTTTTCTGATGCAGACACTTAAATATATACACTATGTGTGACTCTAAAACGTATTTTCACCATGTACCACCTGAAATTGTTCAGTGCACCATTCACAACCAGGCCACCCTTTGGGCAGTTCTGCTGCTGGTTAACCAGCAATCTTAGCCTGTGAAGGAGTACACGCGACCTCAGGGCAATGGTTCTCAGATTTCTAGAGCTCAGCATCTCCCCGAGGGCTTATTACCCACACCAGAGTTTCTTTTTTTCTTCTTTTTTTTTACAGCCACATCTGCAGCATATGGATGTTTCTGGGGTTAAATCGGAGCTGCAGCTGCAGCTGCAGTCCATGCCACAGCCACGTCAACACTGTATTCTTAACCCACTGAGCCCAACAGAGGTGGGCTTGCACCCGCAGAGACAATGTCGGGTTCTTAATCTGCTGAGCCACAATGGGAACTCCTACCTCCCCAGAGTTTCTGATTTCTAGGTCTGGGGTGGACTCCGGGAATTTGCATTTCTAACAAGTTTCCTCCCAGGTGACTCTGACACTTCATAAGGGCACCGACCTCTCACCTAAGTTAGGGGTCAAGAGCCAGATAGCTTTGGGTGAGTTCTTGGCTCTCATGCATATGAGCTGTGTCCTCTTACCCCAGTTAGTTAATGTCTCTGCCTCTGGCTTCTCATGTAAGATGGACAGTAACTGTACCTACTATTCTCAACTGCTTTTGGGAATAATGCACTAATCTTTGCAAAGCGCTTAGAACAGCACCTACAGTATAGTAAGTGTTAAGTGGTGTCTGGTATATGACACAGCTGTACAAGTGATGCATCTTATTATTATTATTTAATTATTTAATTTATCATCATCATCTTCAGGCCACGTAACTCCCTGGAGAATATCAAGTTGGAAAACCCTGAGTGGGTGACATAAAAAAAAAAAAAAAAAAAAGTTGTAGGAGTTAGCCAAGGGCAGGCTGCCTAAATCAGCTCTTTTCTCCAGGTCCTCTCATGCAATGTGGACACGAGGACCCCAAGAGTTGGGTATAGCCCCCTCGACCCTCTAGGGATGGGGGTCTGTCTTGGGGTGGGGAAGATGAAGGACCAGGCAGGAGCAAAATGCAGGGTACAACCTTCCTCACTGCCTGTCACTCTCCCATGCCAGTGCAAGCCTTCCCGTGGCCGCAAACGTGGCATCTGCTGGTGCGTGGACAAGTACGGGATGAAGCTGCCAGGCATGGAGTACGTGGACGGGGACTTCCAGTGCCACAGCTTCGACAGCAGCAACGTTGAGTGATGCGTCCCCTCCCCATCCTTCCTCCCTGCCCCATCCCGCCCCCAGCCCCAACTCCAGCCAGCGCCTCCCTCCACCCCAGGACGCCACTCATTTCATCTCATTTAAGGGGAAAAAAATACATATATCTATCTATTTGAGGGAACTGAGGACCTCGGAATCTCTGGCAAGGTCTCAACTTTGAAAACGGCAACAACAGAGATGCAAAAAGCTAAGGAGACCCCCAACTTAAAAAAAAAAAAAAAGATTTTCTTTTTGAGGCAAGTTGAAGGAACAGGGAGGGCAAGAGAGAAAAAACAGAAGAAAGAGAAGGGAGGGAAGCAGGTGTGTGTATGAGAGGATGAATAGGATGAATAGTTGTGAGAAGGAAAAGCAGAGTGTGGGCAGGAAGCATCTGCCTTTATGTCCATCCCTGACCTGAGTTGGGGAGCCATTTGGGCACAAGCAGGTGTGATCCCAGGTGTGATATTCTGTGACACACTTGGAATTTGCCCAGTTTGGATATGTCCCAGGTGGAAGAAAGGAAAAACAACAGGTGTCAGTGCCTCTCCTGGATCGATCTCCTGCAGCCAGCAACTTGCACGGCTTGAACCCTGTCCTTCCTCTCCTCCCCCGCCCCCCACCCCATGGCACTGTGATCTCTCTTCCCCCCCAGAATTTACAAAAACTAAAATGCATTCCATTCCTCTCAACACAAAGCAAATTCCTAACTGAGTGATATTAGGGAGATAGGTGTTCCTGAACAGATCCATGAACATGAAGTGTGTGTGCATATTTCACTCCCCATGCAGACTCTGAGAACTCAACCCACACCCCAGTCGTAGGAAGACCTGTTCTTCCAGGGTGGCTAAAACCAAGTGCTGAGTGAAGCCTGTGGTTTCAGCCCTTCACTGCATTCAATTCACAACTAGGACAGCCTCTGTGGGGGAGGATAGGCTGAAAAAAAAATGTGAGCTTGTATCTATCTACAAGGCTCCATATAGTCATATATAGGCATATACATCTATCTTCTTTCTTTTTTTTTTTTTCTTTCTTCCTTCCTTTCTGTCAAAGGTTGCATTAACTTTCCAAGTAGTTCCTATGGGGGCATTGAAGCATGTCCTTATTCTGGGTAAACCAAGAAAACCCATATTCTTCTAATACCACCCACAATACCAGTGTTGCCTCTTCTCCGTGAGCAGCAAATGCATCCCTTTGTGGGACACAGTGTTGGATAGTTTCGTGACTTCCCACGTGCACGTGTGTTCACACGCCACCAAGCCATGTGGATGAACGCACCCAGTGGCGCACCCACCAAGCCCTCCAGGACACCCCATTCAGCTTGAGGCCCTCTGGAAGTCACTGTCTCTGGACCCCACACCCAATGAACCCAACAGGTCTAAGTTGGACCCACTGGTCCAGCCCAGCCTTTTCGTTTCATCTGCACAGAGCCTGCATGTGGAAGGCCTCTCTCAGCCTGCATGCTGGCAGAGCAGGAGAGAGGCTGAAATGAGAGATGGCCAAGAGGGAGAGGGAGGTGGAAGGGTTAAGGACAGGGAAACAGTAGAAGTGACGGTTCAGGCCAGAGTAGATGCAGTGAAGGGCAGGGAGCTGGAGAAACAGGGGGCTGACTTCCCTATTCTAGCTTTGGAGCAAAGTGATGGGAAAGGGGACAAAGCCCAGAGAAAGGTCCTTGGGTCCCCACCCAATAAGCTCTCTGGGATTTAAGAGGAACGAGAGAGGAAGGTGGGGGAACAGAAATGAGCTTGAACCAAGGAAGGTGGCTATCTTCAGGTGGGTTCTAGACTGTAGGTGCTGGACAGGAACAAGGCTCGGTTGAGATGGGCCGTGGTCTTGAAGGGACAAGCCTCTGTGCTCAACGTGCCCAGCTTCACCCCGCAGTGACGAACTGAAGCCAGAGAGTCTGTCAAGCTCTTCATCCACTCTGTTCTGGCTTCCTTCCTGGGGTGGAGGGTGGCAGAAAGGCCCAGGACAGAGAATGGATACTCTGGGGGTGCTGTCATTCGGCAGCCAGATTCTGAACCAAGCAAAATCCTATTCGCCACTGGCTCCCCCAAAAAATGGGCAGATCTGGGGCTGTTCTCTGAGGATGGAGCTCGCCAGCCAGATCAATGGCATGACACCATGGAGACCACCCGGGCCCCGAACTTGGGCCAGTGAATAAGGACAAAACTAAGGACAAAACCATCTCAGTTGGTGGAAAGCCCATGGCTCTGGAACATGGCGGGGTGTTTCCTGCTCACCCACCCCCACCCCTACCGGGATGGTTGGCTGGGATGGGAAAGACAGTCGATCTTCACAGGACAAAGGGCCTGATGGGGGTGGCAGCTTTGAGGACTTACTCAACCTGCTGTGCCAGCATATCCCAGCTCTCTGCGCAACTGTCCCCAAGCCCCCGGCTCTTGTGTCAGCGTCTTAGGCCAGTATCGTCAGCCTTTCCCACTTCACTCTTTCTTCCCGTTCTTCCTCTGGACCTTGAGCAGTCGTCTCTCTGGGATCCGCCACGTGGATACTGGGGTGCCATTACCCCTAAGAAAAGACTGAGCCAGGAATTGCATACCCCACCCCTCCAAGGCCTGGACCTGGTTCCTGAGAGGGGCGCTCTTTTCCGCCCAATGCCTGATGTTTACTGGACTCTGAATGGGCCTCTGCTCCTTCCCTAGGCTCTTTGCTGTCAGCCGTAAGGTGGGGGATTATGGCCTGGTTTAACGCCACCCATCTCTTCAGGTCTCCAGAGCTCACACCAACTCACCCGAACCTGTGAGTCTCTTTCTAGTGCTTGGGGTGTGAAGAGGGGTGATTCTGGTCAGCTGACCACTCCCCGAGAGGATGCTGGACCTTCAGACAGAGGAAGGTCCAGCCTGAGCCCAGGGTGGGAGCTCAAGGGAAGGGAGTCATTGAGGAAGGTAAGCCAGGGCAGGGTGGCAGGAAGGCAGGTGTGGCAAGCTGCCAGCTGTGAAGTCCTGAGCAGGGATCCTCTTGACCCCAGGCTGCCTATTGGCAACTGTCTGCTCACCTGTGGGCCTCAGACTCTAGGTCTCTGTGGCCTCAAGTCTAAATGCTGCCCCGCAGGCCAGCAGGAGTCTCTTCCCATCCCCTTTTGACTCACGCCTCACTCGCAGTGGAGACCCATTGTCCCCCATTGCTGCCAGGTGATTGAAAGAAGCCTCACCAGGACTGATCCTCCCACCCCCAGAGCTGCCCTACCCACCCCCCTGGGCAAAGCAGGGCATCTGGGAAGGAAGACATGCAAAAGTTCTCAGACAGCCAGGCCTGAACAGAAAGGCCTGGAGACATTCAGAGGGAGGTCAGAAGGCCCCGTGTGGTCCCACCTCCCGTCCCCTTGCCCATTTTCCCATCACCACCTCAGTGGTCTCCATGGTAACCCTGCAGGGCCAACCTCCTCTGGGGAGGTGGGCCTGGACCACCACTCTCCCACCAGCCAGCCCACGCAACCGCCAAGACCCCCTCCTTCAGCTCAGCCCCCTGCGAGGGCTCCAGCTCAGATGGGAATCTCAGAGAGGAGTGGGCCAAGGAGAAGCAACCCTCTGGTCTCAGAGAGGGACGTATTTCCTTTCTTTCCTGGAGAAAGGAAGCTAAGTTTTGAGAAGTGGTGGGACAAGGGAACGGAGGTTACCAGCCAGCAGCGTGGGCGTTGTACTGTCTTTATTTTTAAAACCACTAAAGTGCAGACTGATTTTGCACTTTTCTCCACTTTTTTTTTTTTCCTCTTAAGTTTTTGATGTCTTTTTTTAAACATACTTTCTTGGTTTTCTAATGGAGTATATAGTTTAGCCATTTCCACAGACTCTGACCTCCTCTCTTTAACACTTTTTTTTTTTTTTTTTGGATGGGGGAAAGGAGAGGTGCGGGGTTGGGGGGTGGGGGATCCAGCCTCTCCGCACCCATTCACCCCACCTCTCTGGACCCTAGCCACCAACCTGAGTCCTGGACCTTCCACCACCACCACCACCACCACACACAGTAGCCCACACGGATAGACAGTTGTCAGACAAGATTCCTTCAGATTCCGAGTTGCCTACCGGTTTGTTTGTTTAAACAGCAATAACCACAGCACATATTACCATAGTTCCTTATAGTTTGACATACATACATACATACATACCATAGCGCTATTCTCTCCTCTTTTTGTTTGTTTGTTTTCAACTTTTTTTTTTAAATAAATGCTCATAATCTTTACTGGTGAAAAGGATGAAAAAAATAATAAACCAACAAACAAAACCTGTTTGTGGAAAAATAAATAAATGAAAAAAGGGGGATAAGAACTCACCTGAATGTGGAAGAGCTTGCCTCCCGTTTAGGGTTTTGTACCTAAGGAAATAAAACACAAAACAAAACAAAAACACCCCCGGAGGATCTCACGTTTTATTAAAAAAGTGAAGATTGCTGTATACTATTTATTCAACTTATAATTTATGTTACTCCTTGATCTTTGTCTTTTGTCGTGACAAAGCATTTATTTAATAAAGTTATGCATTCAGTTAGCCTGCGTCGGCTTCCTCCAAGGGCCCGGGGAAGGTAGGCGAAGGGCGAGAGAGGATGGACGGAGGAAAGGAGAAAGGACCAGACAGAAGCAGGACCAGGGCCTGCTCCCTCCAGGGAGATTCCCCACACCGGCCCTCCCACCCAGAACTCAGGTGCCCGCCTCTCCATCTCTTCAAAAGCCTTTCAAGGAGTTCATGTACACAAGCAGGGCGGGAGGTCCTACAGGTTTAACTGCTGCTGTCACTGTGACTTGCTATCATTATTACCAGTTAACCTCAGCTCCTGCTGTTAAAGAAAGTGATTGTGGAGTTCCCATCATAGGTCAGTGGTAAAGAACCTGGCTAGTATCCATGAGGACACGGGTTTGACCCCTGGCCTCACTCAGTGGGTTGAGGATCTGGCGTTGCCATGACCTGTAGGGTAGGTCACAGACGCGGCTCAGATCCTGAGTTGCTGTGGCTGTGGCTGTGGCGTAGTCCGGCAGCTGCAGCTCCTATTAGACCCCTAGCCTGGAAACCTCCTTGTGCCTCAGGTGCCCTTAAAAAAAAAAAAAAAAAAAAAAAAAGATTTTAGTTGACTCTTAAGCAAAAGATCGGTCTCCTCTCTTCGGAGAGGACTTTGAGGAAGGCATTACTAGAATATTCCCCCGTTGCCGATTCCAGTGCCCCTCAAGCTCTTCACTCCTGGGAGCCTCTGGCTGAGGTGAATCCCACCTCCGACTCCTACCCAGCCCCCACCCCCACAGTTTCCAAGGAAGAGGAAAGTTTTGGAATGGCTAGTGACTCTGATTTCAACCCTCCAGTGGCTTAAAGAGCACAGTTCCTACACTGTCCTGCCATCTGCCCTTCCTCCCTCCGGCCGCTTCTCCTTTCAGGCTCTTCTTTCTGTCTCCATGTCCCTTTTCATCTGCAAGCCCACAGCTGGGCATTGCCCTTCATGCATCCCCTCCCCCGGTACTGCCCCCCAATTGGGGCCTCCATCTGTGGTGGGGGGGTGACGGGGGGGCACGTCTCCACTCTGCCCAGCCTGAATCCCAGGGCCCTGCCATGTCCCAGTCACGTGGCAAGCAGAGTAATTGGAAGCATCCCTGCCAGGCGAGGAGCTGGCCTGTCATCGGGCACAAGTCCTTCTGAAGCATCATTGAAGCTCTCTTGGTGAGGCCACTCAGCCCGTGTGCAGCCTGGCAGACGTGCAGCTGTGCAGCCAGCGCCCAGCAGTGATGGCAGAGATGGAAGGGGTGACAGCTGTGCTGGGAGGTGCAGCGAGGAACCGGCCTTCCCCCACTCCTGGGCTTTCCTCTGCAGGGAGGCTGATGAGTAGGGGACACCAAAAAAGCAACGTGCAGGAAAGCCATACAAGTCTGTATCAGGCCACACAGCCTCACCCACCCTGGGACTTGTCCTGGCCCCTCCATTGGCAGCTGCTCACCCTACTGTCAGCCATGTCCTGCCTGGGGGTAGCTGGAGACCGACCCTTCTGCCCATCATCCCAGCCCTGGGCCCACTCCGCCATGCCCCTGACCCCTATAGCCTTCACCTACCAACCTCCCTTTCACCTACCCAAGTCGTTTAGGATCTGGCCTTTGTCCCACCCCTCCCTGCACCATTCATCCTCCAGGACACCCAGCTCTTTAGTGACCACACATTCACCTGGGGGCCTTGTGTTCCAGGAGGACTGGTCTGGGACCTGGGATTGGGGGCTGGTCCGAGGCCACACTCTGAGAAACACTCTCCCCTCCACAGTCTCACCTGCATCTGCTGAAGCCACTCTCTGAGCCTGGGTACCCTAAAGGGTTACACATGGAAAATCCAAAGATTTCCCCGTCCCCTTCCAATTGCAATCGGCTGTCACAGTGAGAGAAATGGGGCGAGGGCACTGTGATATTTACCTTGTGGAGAACGATGGCCTTCTATCCTCTCCATTCTGTTTTTGGACTCGTCTCCCCTCCCTGGCTCCACTTCCTTCCCTGGGGAGCCCAGAGCCCACGGCTCCTTCTGCTGTCTGGGTCTTGCCTGGCCTGAAGCCCCTTGGCCCTGAATAGACCTCCCCTTGTCACTCCTGCATGGGCCCCTGAGCCCTGCTGGAGAAAGTCCCCTCATCGTGCGGACTGACACCACCACAGAGTTCCCAACTTCAAATCCCACCTGGGGAAGCTCTTCATTCCCCTCTTGTCTACAACACCCTGTTGTGCTTCTCTACACACCGTCTTCTTGCAGAGAAAGCCAAGACCCACCAAGGAGAACGTGCATCTTCTCATTGCCATCCCTCCAGAGTCAGACACAAAGCTATTGCCATGTTCTCCCCCGCACCCATCCCCCAGTCAGTCTTCCTCTGCTTCCCAGGGGTGGCCCCCTTCCTTCACTCTCCCCTGCCGATGCTCCTCCATCTCCTCCATCCCCTGCCCCCCTCTCCTGCTGTAGAGCCAACAGAGGAGAGGGAGAAAGAGGGATGGATAGGAAAGTATCTTGTATTTAGAGCCCATGGAACTTGTTCATGGGATAGACGTCTGGATGAGGATGAGGGAGAGTCAAGGATATCTCCTCTATCCAAAGTCCACCCCACCACTCCCACCTCCCGGCAACTCAAGTTCAACCTGTCCAGACTAAACTCAGGTACTTTGCCTGTCTTGTTCTATCTTCTATCCCAAACCACAAGTTCAAAACCAAGAACAAGATTTGAACTCATCATCTTCCCTCCTAAACGACCCCCCTTCACACCCCCTCTCCTTCTCCTCCCCCACCTCCCTCCACTGTTTGCTGTCTCAGAGAATGGCAGCATCATCTGCCCAGCTGCCCACACCAGACCCTCCTGTACCCCAACATCTAATAAGTCCCCAATGACAGGAACCAGCCACCTCATTGACAGCTCTCCCATCTGTCCCTTCTCTCCATCTTCCTTACCTGGTTCAGGCCATGCTCACTTCTCACCTGGATCACTGCCATTTCCTCCTGCTGGGATGTTCTACCCCCTCCCATGTCCTCCAAGTGAGACGTCACAGTCAGAGTTCACTTTCAAAAACACAGACTCAGTCCTGCCCACCCTCTGCCTAAATCCCTTCCTTGACTCTTGAGAGCTTTGGGTCCAAAATTGAAATCTTTCAGCAAGACACCAAGGTCCTTCCTGGTGGGCCCTTCCGCCTGCATCTCCCACCACCACAGGTAGCCTCAAGCATGGGAAGCTCTCCCTGTTCACTGTATAGCTCATGCTGGTTCCTCTGCCTGAGCGCCACCACACACACATGCACACACTCACACACATACCACTCCTTTCCCCCAAATTCCTACTCCCTCCTCACAACTCTGCCTTTGCACCCCTCTGAAACACAGATGTCCCTCCTAATTGCGTTGGGCACACCTCCACCACACCCACAGTCATCAAGTGCCTGGTTCCCTCCACTAGAATATCAGCCCTTTCAGGACAGGGCTTTTTCATCTTTTTCATCTCCATGTCCTTAAACCCTAACACTGAGCTTAGGACACAGTACTCATTGCATGCAGGGAGCATTTATTATATGACAGAAATGGTTTTCTAGTCTCAAAGCCATTCTTGGAGAGAGAAAACATCTCAGTATTTAAAGATGAAACGAATGAGGTTCAGAGTTAGAAAAGTGTCCAAAGTCACATAAGTTGTAAGTAGTAGAGTCCGAATTCTCTTCCAAGACTGCCTTACTTCCAAGCGCTTGCTTTCAACCACCCCGTCTTATGTAGCTAGTATTCCACACACATCTGAAAGATGCAGTCACTACAATGGTGATTCTCCAGATTCAGAGGGTGTAAAAACAGGCAGTCTAGGATCGGTCCTGTGGTTCTAAAATTCAACAAACATCCGTAATTGACTCATTCCGGACTCTTGGGACCACCACTTAAACAAATGACTCTTGCAGTTTCCTGTGTTACCACACGGTGGCAGTATAGCACCAGTGTTTGTCAACTGTCCCTCTAACATTTAAAGAGGAAGTGAGTTCCAGAAGGTAAACTATTGGCTTGATATTGTAGAGATCCTGCCCGACCATCTTCCCATATAAGTGCAATTAGCAATTGACCTCAGAAAAAGTTTCTAGGTCATACTATGCGTCGGTCAGTGTGGTTCCTGTCTCTTGGAGCCACAGCCGAAGGGCTGCTCACATACTTGCAAAATCCTTGGGTTTAGGGTACAAGGAGGTAACATGGTAATAATGGAAATGGCAGGGAGATTGAGGCATCCTCAAGAGTACGCTGGAAATATAATACAGAAAGGACCCATGTGTGTTGGCAACTTTGGGGCGTGGGGGCTGGCATAGGCTGATCCCAGCAATGGCCCCATGGTAAACATTCACTTTATACATTCCTATAGTTCTCAAAGCACATTCACATCCATTGTCTTACACTGATACCACCCTGTTATCAGCTGGGTCATAGCAAATATCAACCCTACTGAGGCTGAAACCATCCCATTTAACAGATGAGGAAAACTGAAGCTCAGAGAAGGTGAGTAACGTAGCTCCAGGGCAGTGGAATCATAAGTTGGTGGGATAGGATTCAAACCCAGGTGTCCAGCATGCTCCTTGCCTCCTCCCTGGCTCTGCGTTGGAACCTAAATAAATACATACATACATAGAACGACTTGCCTGTGCTCTGCTCCAGACCACTCAGGTCAGAATTTCTTTTTCTTTCTCTCTCTCTTTTTTTTTTTTTTTTTTTTTTTTTTGGTCTTTTTAGAGCCACACCTGCGGCATACGGAAGTTCCCAGTCTAGGTGCTGAATCAGAGCTACAGCTGCTGACCTACACCACAGCCACAGCAACACGGGACCTGAGCCGCATCTGTAGCCTACACTACAGCTCACAGCAATGCCGGCTCCTTAACCTACTGAGCGAGGCCAGGGATCGAACCTGAATCCTCATGCATACTAATCGGGTTCATTAACTGCTGAGCCACAACAGGAACTCCCAGGTCAGAATTTCTGATGGTGGGGCAGCAGCAGGAGTATTTCTTTCAGTGCCCCAGTTGATTTAAATGTCAGCTAGGTTGAAAAATCGCTGCCTTTGCTGGAAGAGCCAGCATGGCTGCCCCACCCAGGACAGCAGCCATCGGCTGCCAGCTACAGCTGAGGGGACAGTGGCGGGAGCACCCACCAGTGGACGAAAGGAAATCCACAAAGGGACTGCTGACCCACAGGGCACAGATCCAGCCAGTGCCCAAAGCCCTCCAGGCTCTCTCTGAGCATCCTCCAGCTTTTGCCCACAGGGGGCAGTATAACTCAGGGCTGAGCAGCATCAAGGCTCTGGAGTTTGGGGTCCCAGCCCTGGGTGGGAGGTCAGGGCACTTTGGGGGGCCTTTTCCTCATCCATGAAATAGAGCTAATACTAGTGCCTCATTTGTGGGTTCACAACGATTAACTGAATAAAGTGCTTCAGGGGTGGCCAGACACCAGGTGATGGTGCAACCTAGCTGCTCTGGCTGGGGGTGGGGGAGGGGAGTCTCTCTGCTTTAGGGGACTTGTTTTTCTTCTCCAAGGAGGAATGAAGCTCATCCCACCCCTGGGATGGGCCCCAGGTGTCCCTCTGCCTCTCCTGAGTTGCTAGATGGAAGGTCAGGAGGGAGGGGAACCAAGCAAAGCTGCCTCTGGTCCCCTCCTCCAGGATGGGAAGGATCAGGCTCCACAGACAAGGTGTGGACCGTGGGCCTGCAGGCGCTGAGCGCTCCTTCCCTCATGGTCCCCTGCCAAGGGGGGAAGCCCCCTGGAATTTGCCAGGACTGGAGGGGCCAACAGAACCAAGCAGCAGAGCTCTCACACAGGATTTGGCTTCAGACATAGGACCCACTTCTGTGCCCCCGAGTCTTGGACAGCTCCTCGGGCCTCTTAGCAAGCAGGCCTGGATTCTCAGAGGTCACACTGTTGTGAATACACTGGCCCCCAACACCCCACTCCCTTTTCTGGGGGGCTGAGTGAAGGTCTCCTCCCACACACCTGGCTGGAGAGGGAGCACTCCATGGTTTCAGGGGCCAGAGGACCCCAATTTCACTGTTTCTGGGTTCCCTTCCTCTTGTAGCAGTGTCCAGGGAACTGAAAAAGGAAGAAATACCAGCCCCACCCCTGCTTCCCCAAGGCCCACCCAGGGGCAGGACTGGCCAGAGCCCTAGCTGGGAGTCCCCAGATTCCTGGGGTTGTGCTAGAAGGTTCCTCCTGGGTTTAGGACTTGGAGTTCCTTTGTTCCTTTTTTTTGTTTTGTTTTGGGGGGTATTTATTTTTAATAGTCCCAAACTGGAAACATCGAAAGTGCCTATCAGTTGTTGAATGGATAAGCAAATTCCAGTCTATTCATGAATTGAAATACTACTCTGCCGTTTCCATAAGCCCTTTCCCCTGCCCAACCCATTTCATTCCTGTTGAGTGGACAACCCATTCTTGCCTCTCCCATTTCCCCCAGGGTCCGGGGAAAGCTGAAGAAAACGAGGCTGGTGAGCCCTGAACCTCGGGATCTCCTTCCCAGGGGGACCCCAAAAGATTCAGCCAAAAGACACACACTTTATTTGTCCTTCCTTTAATCTTAAGCAAAAGAGACACAGGGGTTCAAAAATAAAAATTTCTTTTTTCCCCCCTCCCAAACCTCTACCCCAGCTCCGCCACTGCAGCCACCCCCTCCCTCCCCAGCAGGGATTCCAGGAGGGAGGGTGCGGGCATCTCCAGCTGGGCATCTCCAGCTGGGGAGGGGGGAAGGAGGGGGGGACGGGTGCCAAGCTCGGTGCTGGTCTCTTTCCAAATATAAATACGCATGTCAGAACTCCTGGAAAATCCTCCCCCACCCACCACGCAAGCACTCTCCCCGCTCTGCCTGCGTTTGAAGAGGGGTGGGGGGGGGGGGTGCCAGGCACCGGCTGGCTGTGGTTTACTGCATCCGCTGGGTGTGTGCCCCGCGAGCCCCCTGCTGCTCGTTGTAGAAGAGATGACACTCGGGGTCCCCCCGGATGGTGGGGGCCCCCTGGATCAGCTTCCCGGTGTTGGGGTTCACGCACCAGCACTCCCCACGCTGCCCATTCAGAGACATCTTGCACTGAGGAGAGAGAAGTGGAGGTGGAGGAGGCCGCACTGAAATGCAGATGCCCTTCGGCAGGTCTGGGTGTGCTTGCGGTTCTGCAGGGCTAAGGAGCTCCAGCGAGACACTGGTGCTGCTGGCCCAGGACCACGCTCTGGTTAGTGGCATGGCTGCTGGGGATGCCCCAAGGAGGAAAGACATAGCCCCCACCTGCAGGGAGGTCCCATCCAGTGGGGGACCAGTGTACTGGAGGTCAGCCCTAGTGTGAGGCAAAATACCCAAATGATGGTAAAATCATCGCTAGCACTGGAGTTCCTGCTGAGGCTCAATGGGTTAAGACCCTGACGAGTATCCGTGAGGATGCAGGTTCAATTCCTGGCCTCACTCAGGGGGTTCAGGATCCGGTGTGGCTGTGAGCTGTGGTGTAGGTCACAGACGAAGCTCAGATCTTACATGGCTGTGGCTGAGGCGCGGGGGGGGCAGCTGCAGCTCTGATTCGACCCCTAGCCTGGGAACTTCCATATGCCAAGTTTAGGTACGGCCCTAAAAAGAAAAAGAAAAGAAAAATGTTTTTTAAAAAATCAGCTCTAGCACACATCCTACCATGTGCCAGGCATGGTGTAAGTTTGCTTATAGTTCCTATCTGACGTATGTATTCATTTAATCCTCACAACCGCCTTGTGAATTAGGTACCATTACTTTACCCCTTGACAGACCATCAGAAGGAAACACAGATGGGTTCAGTAACTCGTCCCACATCACAGAGCTAGTAAGAGCCATCGCTGTGATGCCAATGCAGGCACTCCCCTCCCAGGTCCCTGCTCTTCCCCAAAACCCAGCTCCTCTTGCAAATCCCTGCAGTTCTCCACAAGGCTCAGTGTGCAGGCTGGTTTTCTATAGAAGAGATGGCTATTTCTTCTTTTGTGCTCCAAATGCAGTAGCTGGCTGCCATTTAGAGGGCAGGCGCATGAACCAATAGCTTTTAATGTTAGACTGATATTTCGAGGGGCAAGATGCCTGGGCCGTGTAGGACGTGGGGAAGTGAGACCCCCCCACCGCGGGATCCGCAGAGCCTGTACCCCATCCCCTGGCTTTGCAATCTACCCTTTCAGTCAGTTTGACAGCCTGCTAGGATCACCAGGGGAGCTTTGAAAATCCGGTGCCCAGAAAGCCCCCCAGACTCACAAAATCTGGATCTCTGGGAGGAGGGCCAGGGCATCGTATGATTTGAAGCTCCCTAGAAGACCCCACTGTGCAGCTGGGCTCAGAACCCCTGCTGGAAAACAGAATGGCTGGTGGCGCCCACACCACTACCCGCTTCCTCCCTCCTAGCTCTCACCTGTCTTCAGTGAAATGCATGTGGACTTCCCCTCCCCACACAAGGCATGAGCGGAGTGGGAGGGAGGGAGCAGTGGGCTAGGAAAGAGGGCAGCCGACCAATATTAAACAACCACTAACAATCATGACTACAAACTCTAGACGGTTACATAAAAAATGTAATAATGCTAAAGGGAAATATGCATATGCCCACCATTGATCACGAGAAGGTATATGAACAGGAGTTCCCATTGTGGCTCAGCGGGTTAAGAACCCGACTAGCATCCATGAGGACACAGGTTCGATCCCTGGCCTCGCTCCATGGGTTAAGAATCTGGTGCTGCTGTGGCTGTGGTGCAGGCCGGCAGCTGCAGTTCTGATTCGACCCCTAGCCTGGGAACCTCCATATGCCACAGGTGTGGCCCTAAAAGCAAAAAAAATAAAAAAGAGAGAAAGAAAGAAAGATGGTGTACGAACATATGAACAGAGAGTGGAAAGGGGTGAGAAAAGGGCTCCTGGGTATTTTACTTACACTTTCTTAATTTTCTCTAATGTACTGACAGAGCTGTTCTACTACCCTTCTTAGACATATTTTAAGTCATATCACTCCACCCCTGATTCTCCATTCCCTGAAATACTTGAAAACCAGAGCGGCTACTTGGTCAGTGGTTTAAATCAGTGATTCTGCAAGGGCAGTTCATGGCCCATCAGCATCCCCTAAGAGCTGGTTAGAAAGGCAAATTCTCAGGCCCCACTCCAAATGGCAACCTTTTTTTTTTTTTTCCTTTTCTTTTCTTTTTGGTCTTTTCAGGGCCACACCCAGGCATATGGAAGTTCCCACGCTAGGGGTTGAATTGAAGCTACCGCTGCCAGCCTATACCACAGCTCACAGCAATGCCGGATCCTTAACCCACTGTGCCGGGCCAGCAGGGCCCGCATCCTCATGGATCCTAGTCAGGGTCATTACCACTGAGCCGCGAAGGGAACTCCCTGAATGGCAGTCTTTGGGGGTGAGGCCTGGGAATCACCTCCTGGTGATTCTAATGCTCAACAGAAGTCAAGACGCCCTGGTGTAAGGCCCCCATCCCTTCTCCAGGCGGCTCCCTCCCATCCAGCGCTGCCGCCAGGTAGCCAGGTAAGTGGAGTCAGCCTCCGAGGGGCCTGAAGCCAAGAAACAAGCCCCACCCTCACTCTCCCTGGCCTGGCAGCGGACATCCCCACCCCTGGCTCATGAAGACTAGGTCTCCGGCTCAGCTCTGAGACCTCCAGGGGTAGGATGGGAGCAAGGCACGGCCAGAGAGCCTCACTCACCTGTTTGAGGTTGTACAGGCCATGCTTGTCACAGTTGGGGATGTGCAAGGAGTACAGGTGCTCCAGGGGGCCCCGCTCATCCGGAAGGCGCATGGTGGAGATCCGTTCCAGGACCTGGTCCAACTCCTGCTGGCAGGGGGTCTGTGGGCACAGGCGAGCCAAGAGGATGCTTAGAGTGAGAACTGGATCGTGAAACCAGGGCCCTGGGTGCAGCCTCAGGAAGAAGCCCAGGTATGAGAGGGAGTTTCCCAAGGCCATACTGCTAGCTAGTGGATCCAAAGACTTCTCACTACCCTATCATTGTGTCCCACCCCGGCCTAAAGAAAGCTGCCTGCATATGAGTTTTCACTCCTCCCCTCCATCCGTGTCAATGGCTTTCAGGGGTCAAAGTGGGATCGACTTGCAAATCCCAAATTCAAGAGGCTGCCTCTAGAGTTTCTCTACCCAACCCTGTGGTCCAATCGCCATTCCTTCCATAACCCCAACCAAGGTGGAGACCAAGACAGCAGTGCTGAGCTGGAAAGAGGAAAAGGAGTAGCTGAGTGAGGGTGGCGTATGACAAGGGTGAGCAAGTTCCAGGGGATCCACCTTCATCTCTAGCACCCAGTGTTTGGCCTGTGTCCCAAAGCCAAGGAGAAATGTGAAGGTTTTAGAAGGAAGGGACTTCAAGAACCCATAATCTCAGCCCATTTCAAAGCCAAAGAGGCTAAAGCCCCCATAAGAGATACTGATGGGCCTGAAGGTCACTGAATGTTAGTGGCAGAGCCAGAAAGGAAAGTGCTTTGCCTGCAGGCCACACAAGACATGGACCTCACCGGGGCGCCCACTCCCTTCCACCCCCCACATGCTGGGACACCCCTCCAATCAGACCCAACCCCTGCTCTGACCCTGGCAGGCGGCGGCCGCAGCTTCTTGGGCTCCTCCAGGCCGAGGTGATGCTTGCCACCCTTGCCCATCTGCCGGTGCTGCTCCGTGACTTTCTCCCGGAACACAGCCAGCTCCTTCATGCCTGACTTGAGGGGCTTCCGGCCAGCACCGCCTGTACCTCCCAACAAGTTCACGTTCCCATCCACGTGGTTCTCAACCAGGCCTCCCTCAGCATCGTCGCCATTGTCTGCAAAGAGCAAGCAAGGAAGAGCTGCAGGTCCAGTTTCCAGAGAAATGGACCCCCAAGGTCGTCTGGGCCCCGGATAACGAGGAAGGGGATGACAAACATCTAAGCAGGGGCGCTAAGCAGCTTTCGTGGATCACCAATTTCCACTTCACAGCAATGGGGGAGGGGCGCCCTTTGCACCCTCCCCCAACTTCTACCGACCGAGAAGCTGAGGCTCATGGAGGCCAATTTCTTGACCAAGACCACAAGGCAAGATTTGAACGTGGTCTGACTCCAGAAAAATGCCCAGCCACCTACTCTGCTCTGCCTCTAACCCAGGAGGCCGAGGGGGAAGCCCTGGCAGAGCAGAAGGACAACCACGTGGGCAAGGCCCTCCCGGGAAACAGGATTCGGCCCATCATTTTTCCCTAGAAGGACCCCTCGGATTCACCCACCAGTGACACCCCCTGTTTAAAGTCTTCATCATTTATGGCCTGAAAGGGCATGGATCGGCTGAGTTTTTAAAACTCAGGCCGTAGAGATCACTAGGCCGTGCCATGTCCGGTGGGGGTGAGACGGAGAGCCTCGTGGCCAGCAGAACTCAGGTGTCCAGCACCCTTCACCGTAACTCTTTTTGGGCCCGTCTGCCCCCTCCCTCCTGTCACCCTGATGTTTTGCTCCTATGGCTATGACACTACCCAGGGACCCTGATTTGTTTCATCTGTCTGCATGCTGCCCACCCCCCATTACAGTGAGAGCCCCAAGAACAGGCGCGACCACCTCCTCCACACTCTAGTTCCATCTCATTGCATGGTGCTTGGTCTCATGCAGATGTCTGACCAAGAACCATCCATGAAATCATCTGACTTTTTTTTCTTTTTTAATGGCCTAACCTGCAGCATAAGGAAGTCCCGGGCTAAGGGTTGAACCAGAGCTGCAGCTGCCAGCCTATGCCACAGCAACGCCAGATCTGAGCCACGTCTGCAACCTACACTCCAGCTTTCAGCAATGCCGGATCCTCAACTCACTGAGAGGTCAGGGATCGAACCCACATCCTCATGGATACTAGGTTGGGTTCTTAATCCATTGAGCCACGAGAACACCTTGACTTGCTTAAATTGCCAGCCAGTGAGCAACAAGGAATGGCTCCTACTGGGCACACAGCTTGGGTGGAGGGGCCCCAAGAGTAGCCCCCGATAACCAGTCTCCCGCAAGCTTTAGGCATGTTCATCCAGGGAACAAAGTGAATAATACAGAAGAGTTGTAACCAGGGAGACAATTTCCCACAAGCCCTAGTGGGCCAGGACGCAAAGAGCCCCCCTCCCCCACAGACACTGCGGGACAGACAGGGCCTCAGGCCACACCATGCGGAGCTGCCCCCTGCAGGGTCCAGGGAGGCACAGGTGTTTCCAAACAAACCTGGGGCATTTCTTTTCCTCTTTAATGCACCTTGAAAAACACACAACCCAGGAATTCCCGTTGTGGCTCAGGGGAAACAAATCCAACTAGTATCCACGAAGATGCGGGTTTGATCCCTGGCCTCGCTCAATGTGTTAAATCATCCGGCGTTGCCCTGACCTGTGGTGTAGGTGAGCTGTGGTGTAGGTCGAAGACGCAGCTCAGATCCAGCATTGCTATGGCTGTGGTGTAGGCCGGCAGCTGCAGCTCCAATTCAACCCCTAGCCTGGGAACGGCCACATGCCACAAGTGCAGCCTTAAAAAGCAAAAAAATAAAAAAATTAAAATTAAAAAAACATACAGCCCAGATAACATATGTTAATGTCTTTTAAAACATTTCTACACAAGGATTTCGGGTAAGGCACCCAGTATATAGGGGTCCCTTCAGAATCTGGGCACAGTGCGGTGGGCTCCAAAGGTTGCTGACCTGGGCAGTGCTGTACAGTGGAAAGGAATGGCCCTCGCCTGTAAAAGGGGTGCCCTGGTACCACCTCTGGGTGGCTGTGAGCAGCAGTGTCCACGGCCTTACCAGCTGAGGGGAGGGATGCTCATTCATGCATTGGGGAGCTGGCACCCACAGCCCCAGAGCATGCTACACAGGCACCAGAGGACCAGGCAGCATCAGGGGCCCTGCAAATGGAAGAGTTCACCAGAGGTTTGCTCCCAATCCTTTTCTTCCTGCTGGGCCTGATGCCTGGTCTGCTCACACCCGCTAGAGCATCCCTTTAGAACCAGGCACTTTATCTCCAGATGGGCGAGCACTGGTCAGGGAGGGCATACTCGGGTTAAATCCCAGCTCCACTACTTTTTATCCCAGCTGCATTTATACCCTTCTCTGGACCTCTATTTTCTTAACTATAAATTGTTGGATGATAGTTCCCATGTCACAGAACCACTGAGAGTATGTTATAGGTAAAGCCATTATGATATACCATGAGGAATTCCTGTTGCGGCTCAGCGGGTTAAGAGCCCAACGTAGTGTCCATGAGGAAGCTGGTTCGATCCCTGGCCTTGAGCAGTGGGGGTTAAGGATCCAGCATTGCCACAAGCTACAGCATAGGTCACAGACGTGGCTCAGATCCAGTGTTGCTGTGGCTGTGGTGTAGACCGCAGCTGCAACTCCAATTCAACACCTAGTCTGGGAATTTCCATATGTCACAGGTGTGGCCATAAAAAGTTGTGGACCATGGAATGCAGAAACCCTAGGTCACACTGGTGGTGATTATTTTGATGATGACGAGATGCAAATGATGACAGCTGCCTCAGGGATCTGGTACTCCGGCCATATGAAACCCAACCACGATGCAGGAAGCAGAGGAACAGAAGCTTCTGAGCATCAGGACAGCAGTCACCACATCCGTGTGTTGCAAAGTTGTGATGCTTCCCTCACAAAACAGGGCAAGTCAGCATGTGGCGAATGCTGACAGTTCGCAGTAGCGCTGCTCCCGTAGGCCTGGCTTCTGCATGTCTGGTTTCCAAGGCCACCACAGAAGAAAATCAACAAAATTAAAAAGAGCAAGAAGGAAGGCCTGTGGACAGTGGCAAGAAGTATCAAATGGCAGGGAGGAAAGAGGACACTAAAAAACCAAACAGAAGAACCCTGGGGACGTTCAGTGCCTGGCAAACAACTCCACTGCCATCGATGACCCCTCAAAAAGTTCACGTTGTGTGGTCCCAGACAAGAGGTGTGTTGATAATAATGCTGACCCCCAACATCCCAAAAGGGGAAGAGTTAAAAGGGCAAGTATTCAGTACTTTTTAAAAATAGATTCGATGTCTATCCCAAATGGTCAATATTAGAAAAACAACATTGAAGTGTTTAAATAAGTAAGCCCTCTGAAACCCAGAGAATTTTTCTCCAGAATGGCTATTTCCCCAGGGGTTCCAGATAGCCTGGGTTTTACCATAAATAAACCAAGCACAGATTCAATCTTGTTCCAGATGCCTCAGCATCATCCACAGGGGAAGGACGATTTGAAGCATTTGCTACCAAGCTGGATGGGAGTCCATCTCCAGCCCCTTCTACATCTTTCCTCCCAAACTTCCCTCCCTGATCCTGCCCTCTCCTTTCTGTCCTTGAGGCTGAAACAGCAGAAATTCAGAGGCCCCAGAAGCAGCATTCCAGGTTCCCCAGCTCAGCTACTGGCCAGGTGCCCCTGAACAGGACGGAGTAGCCCTGCCTGGCTGCACCTTTCCCCTGGACCTGGTCAGGCTGCTGAGGACAACCACAGAGAAGACCCCACCCCCGGCCCCACTTCCCTCTTCAGATACCAGAGGTGGAGGGCTGGAGCTGGGGGAGAGAGGCTTGGGAGGGCCCGAGATGAACCTGGAAATTACGTAGGACGGTCTGATTCAGGGAGCCCTCCATGTCCTTAACATTAGCCTTGAAGCACAAGACAGATGCTGACAGAGGTTGGCACATGGGGTCAGGGGGGAAGATGGACCTCCTCCTCATCCTTTCCATCAGTTCTGCCTTTTCCATGTCTACAGGCTTCTCTGCACCTGCCTGGTGGGGCAATTTCAGGCTCCCTACGCCCATCACTGACCTCAACACCACTTTCAGCTCTTGTGCGCCCTGCCCATGGGTAATTCAGCAAGGGCTCTGGGAATCGGCCCCCATTTCTGGAACCATCCACTGTCATCACTAAGCCTGTGATTCTCAGAAGCTCACCTGCGCATCTCTCTTTTGGGGAAAAACATGCCTGTCCATCCCAAGGCTTAGACTAAAACAGCCGGTCTCCACTGTGGCTGCAATTATGCGTTCTCAGATTAGAGGAGGGCAGGGCAGCCCAGGTTCCGTCCTATCCAGGAGCTGGTGAGAAGACTGTGCTCTTCTGAACCCAATGCCTGGAACATTCTCGGGGTCAGGGTCTTCCAACCTCTGTGCTACTGGTTTGGGGACCAGAAGATTCTTTGCTGGGGAGCCGTCCTGTGTAAGACACCCAGCACCAGCCTGGGTCTCTACCCACCAGATGCCTCCCAGTTTTGAATCAAGTGTCTTTCAACATTGCCAAATGGCCCGTGGAAGGCGAGATCGCCCCTGGTTGCAAACCACTGTTCAAGAGTAACAGTTCCCCAGCCAAGTGCTGAAGACTCCAGGCCTCACACAGGGCGGATCTGAGCTCTGCTGCCCCCACTCCCTCAGCTAAGACCCTCCACCACTGTTCATCCTCAGGCACACTTCTGGCCTAAAAGCCCCCACTTCTTGGTCTCAGACGACTCCCAGCCCTCTCACTCCTCTTTCCTAAGCTCTCCTGCGCACTCATACCTCCAGAGGCCAAAGAAGCATCCTTTGGCTGAGCCCTGGAAGTCAGTCCACAGTTAAGGCTCAGAACAAGTCCCTCTGCAAGCCCCTGGATGAAAGAGAGGGGCACAGAATTAATGTGCATTCAGGGCCACAGTTCTGGACAGGGCTGGTCTGTTTATCAGCAGGCACAGTGCCCAGGGCCCTAGGAAATGTTTTCATTTCTTTTAAAATAAGGAGAAAAACATAGAACTTTTAGGTCAAAGCAAATGTCTTCCTATAACACTGATAAAGTTATAAAATACAATTTTAGAAATTTTTTGTGGGAAAAGGGGAGCACGAAGGCAAACATGCCTAGAGCCCCAAAAGTCATGATGCACCCCCCAACTCCAGGTCCCCAAAGACAGCCTGTCCTCTTCAAGGAGGACAGAGGTGTCTTCCTGTCCTGAGCTGTCCCAGGCCTCTTGGAGCTGAAGGTCAATTCATCCACCCTCAACGGAAGCCACTTGGGTTCAAGGGTGTGTCTCATTCCATTCCTTTATTGATCTCCTCACTGCCAATGACCATGCTGATAAGATGAGGACATCTGCGGGCCTGGCTTACTGACACAGGTGCCAAAGCCCCACATCTTGAAGTAGAAACCCAGGGAAATGCAATCACAGATAAAGTGGAGATCAGAAAGGACCACAGGCTTAGAGAAGCCTTGATTCTTTGACCATCCCTATTTCCAGCCAAAGAGGTTCAAGAATTCAGCCTCCAAGGTCTAGTGGCCTGGCTGAAGCCCAGCTTCCCAATGAGCTGTGCAGTCACAGACAAGTTCCTGAAGCTCTCTGTGCCTTCACTGCTCATCTGTAAAATGTGGATAAACAGAACCCACCTCCAGGAGTTCCCCCTGTGGCTCAGCAGGTTAAGAACCCAACTAGTATCCATGAGGATGCAGGTTTGATCCCTGGCCTCATCCAGTGGGTTAAGGATCCAGCGTTGCTGTGAGCTATGGTGTAGCTATAGCTCCAATTCAACCCCTAGCCTGGAAACTTTCATATGTCAGGGGTGCGGCCCTAAAAAGTTTAAAAAAAAAAAAAAAAAGAACCCACCGCCAGCAGGCGGCAGGGAGGATCCCAAGAGATGCTGGCGCGTACACAGTGCCAGGTTCACGGGCTGGCTCACAGTTGCTTCCTTTGCTCTCCATACTCACAAAAGCACCCACAAGGGACCCCCACACTCTGTCAGACAAGGACATCGCCCCCCATTACCAAGTTCTGCCCAGACGTTCTCTGATAGGTGACAGGGCAGTCTGCAGGAAAACATTCCACATGGAGAACTCCAGCTAGAGATGGAATTTGCCCTCAGAGCAAAATCACCAAGTTGCATTTTTTTTTTTTTCTGCCTGAGAGTTAGGTTCAGAATAATATTTATTAAGCAACCACTTATGTATGCAGCTCTGCAGGCTGCAGCGCAAAGGTCGCTCTAAGGAACGGTTCTTAGCAACCCAAATCACATAACTGGAAAAGCCTGTGGGCTGAGAGGTGACTGACAGGGCCCTCCCAGAGCCCTGAAGAGATGGCCATCTAAGGATCAGTAAGCAGTGGCTGTCCTCTGCCTAGCAGCCCAGGAAATGGGTCAACACCGAAGCAGGCTGGTTCCAGAGTTATATGCAGAAGGCCAAGCTCTTCCAAAGAGGAGAGGATGGAGAGAGCAGAGCCTGTCTCATGTGTGGGAGGCTTGAAGAGCGGGGAGGAGGCTGTCCTGCCGTAAGGATGCTGCCCGCCTCCCACCTCAAGCACCTGGAGACGGGAGAGGCAGAGGGAATGAGGGGAAAACAGACGAGGTGTCCCATTTTACGGACAGCAAACCCGAGGCCCGGAAGGACAGCCACATGGGTCACCAGGTGCACACGCAAGCTCTCTGCCATCCGTAGGGATGCTTCACAACTGGCCTGGGTCCCCACACTGCCCTTTGACTCAGCGTTACGCATCCATCCAAGAGTGCAACTGGAAGAGAACACTCCAGGAGCAGAAAGATACCTGCGTCTTTGCATTAATACCCTGGTTTTTAAACTTGATTTTGGCACAGCCCTGTCCCCCCAGTGTCCCTTGTTTGACTGTGGGGCTGTTGACCTTATGCAATGAATGAAGACCTTGTTTCTGACAAACGTTTCTTTTCATGAAAACTCCTTCTCTCCTATTGCGATGCTCTGACCTCTGGCCCTTTTGAGAGATGACAATTCCGGATCTATGGGAGACCTCAGAGCACTCGAGGAAAACAAGCCTCAAAGATCTAACAGCAACTCTACTCCTTCCCAGTTAGGGGGTGAGGCACCTGTCCTCACGTAGGGCCTGGTGAGAAGACCTTTCCCAAAACCATCACACATCTTTATAGTAGGTTAATACGTCTTTCTTTCTTCTTTTCTTTATTCTAAAGAAACCTTTGCTAGAGTTTCCATTGTGGCACAGCGGTAACAAATTCCACTAGTATCCATGAGGATGCAGGTTCAATCCCTGGCCTTTCTTAGTGGCTTAAGGATCTGGTGTTGCCATGAGCTGTGGCATAGGTCACAGATGAGGCTCAGATCTGGCATTGCTGTGGCTTCGGTATAGGCCAGCAGCTGTAGATCTCATTCAATCCCTACCCTGGAAAATTCCATATCCTGCAGGTGCGGCCCTAATTTTAAAATAAATAAATAAATAAATAAATAAACCTCAGTCGTTTTCCAACCTTATCCTATGTCTACCTCATGATTAGACAGAAATCTAAGAACTGGACGCACCAGAGATGACCTAACTCAACCCCAAATCCATCACTCCCTCCAGTGGACTCATCTCCTTCAACAGGTAACATCATTTCAGGCCCTTCAAGAACAGATTCCAAGTCACATGCCAGGGGAATGCTGGCTACTGTCCTGGTTCCACCCTAGCTGGGCAACTCACATGGCTCCTTCTTTGTTGATTTCTCCTACTTAACCTTGACATATGTGGGGCAAAAAAATAAAAACTACCATCTTCCTGCTCCCTGTCCCCACCCCAGACAACTTCTGCATTAATACCCATGGCAGTGGACAATTCACTACCAAATTCAAACGGGCAAAGAACTCCAGGAGTCAAGAACTCTGAATTCCAGTCCTGGCTTTACCATTTACAATCCACCTGTGATTCTGGCCAAACCCTTTAACCTTTCTGAGCTCTAATTTCTCTGAGAATAATCACTATCCAATCTAAGTGAAGGCTACTACTTAAATAGCCTATAGCATCAGCATCACTCAAACCCCCAGTGTGGGCAGAATTGGGCTTCGGGAGCAATGTGCAGGGAATCTAGTCCTTGGATGGATAAGTGACAGGTGTATCTGCTGCGCAGAGGGGAAGGGTGGGTGATATCTGATCTGTAGAATGGCCAAATGCCTTGGGGGGCGGGGGGATGAACTGTAGAAGCTATTTACATATATATTTACATTTCTATGTAAATATCTATTGCATATCTCTTCTAAAGCTTGAGTCTGTAAATTCTATATGTTGCTAAACATCAAAGCTCTCTGCCAGGAAGAGATGAAGGACTTGGGCAAGGGTGGATTTGCTGAAATTGCTTAACTTTGCCTGGAGGAAGGAAGGATGGGAGGAAGAAAGGGAAGGGAGAAGGGAGGAAGGTGGACAGACACGCCTAACTGCCAACGAGGCAAAGGTGAGGCAAGGATCACAAGTAAACTCACCCGCACACATGGGAAGCAGCTTTTGTTGGAGAGAATCTGAAGTCCATTCCTTTAGTGGTCATCTAATTTCATCTAGCATGTGGCCACTATGGTCAGTAACACAACTCACCAAGAGGACAAGTGGGTAATTTGGGCCATCCCAGGAGGTAGGGAGGGTAGGGACAGAAGTTAGAAATGGGGACCTATTTGCTATTTTTCAGCTACAGTTAAACCTGAGGTCCTTATGTATCTTTCTCCACCTATTTTTTTTTTTTTTTTTTTTTTTTTGGCCGCACCACACAGCATTGCAGAAGCTCCTGGACCAGGGGTCAAACCCGAGCCACAGCAGTGACAACATCAAATCCTTAACTGCTAGGCCACTAGGTAACTCCCCTCCTCCTTTCTTTACAAGGTCACAGGCGGCAGGCAGCAGTGGCCTGTCACGCTGGAATCCTGAGCAGTGCATGCAGACATCTGCTGTGGTGACATTCCAGCTCATCTAATGGTATTTCTCCTGGTCGGGCCATCTACCCCCTGCTGACACCCAGCTTCATTCCAAACTCCCTTCCTTCTGTTCTTTCCTACCCCTTGAGCCCCTGCTCCCTGCAAGGGAGCCAGCAAAGCAAACCTGACATCCCTCAGATGCCACCACACAGGAGAAGTCCCTTTGGCAACAGACCCATAGCTCCTCAGCATGGTTTTCTAACAAAAGAAGGGGTGCCTCCTCTTGGACCTTCCCCTGCGTAAGGAAATGGCTTTGAACAAGCAGCCTCTCTGACGTTCTCTCTAGATCCACAAGTCACCCAGGGAATCCCATGACACAAGTGCAGGAACTGGCCTTTCTCATGGTCTCCCTGTGCCCACAGCTACCACAGGCCCATCCCCCAGCTATGGGCTGCAGAGCTGGGGAGTCTGTGGAGTGGGAGGGCCAGCAGGCTCCCACACCCGTCCTCACACATGGAAGGAACCACTACAGCATGCGATGGTGAAGATGGACACAGGGCAGAGGACTGACCACCTGCCAAGCCATTCCAAACCCTTGCTGGATTTCCTTGGGAACGACAGCTCTTGGGCTCCAAGCCTTGGCCAGCCAGTTCTAGCGTGGCAAGAAGGGCAGCACTGGCTAGAAAGCCAGAGGCTCAAGGTTCTGAACCTGACGTTGCCTGAGATTCTGAGTGATGCCAGGCTAGGAGTTTTCAGATATGTAGGCTTCAACATGCTCGACTATACGTTAGACCTGGTAAATGATTCCCTACAGTAGCTGTTCATCAGAAATCATCTGAAGAGCTTGCTAAAAATAGAGCCCTACACTTCAGCCCTAGAGGTTCAAAGACAAGCTGGCATGGAGGTCAATGACTCCGTACTTTGAACATTCCCCTTCCAGCTCAGGCATTTCAAGAGCCCCATTCCTCTATGAGCCCTGCCTTGGCTTCCTGAAGGATTTCTCAGGGATGGATGAGGCTTCTGATAATATGAGAAATATGTTAAATAACATAACATTTGTATGATGCCTGGGTCACCATGCTGTACAGCAGACATGGACAGAATGTCGTAAATCTTTAACTCTAATAAAAAAAATTCTTAAAAAGAAGCTTCTCTTCAAGACATACGGCTTCACATAGACACTCTGAAAAGACAAGCCTCGTAAGCTGTACGATCTTCACACCCACTGACATGTGGGTTCATAAACAGACATGTGTGTGTGCTTGAATGCTCCCTTCTTGGCCAGGCATTATGGAGATTTCTACAGCACACACGCCCTCGCATCACCGTCTCATCTCAGGCTCCCCCTGAGAGCGCAGAAACAGCACAGCCCCTCCCGAGCCTCTAAAGGGCTGCTTCACAAACATCAGGGTCATTCCTGGAATCGCCAAGGCCTGGGGAGGGTCAGGGCTGAGGCAGACAGTTTGAGAAAACAAAAACATTCAGCCACGGTCCTCTGCGGCTCTGCAAGCCAGGCTGTCCTTGAAGAGCCACAGAAACTGATGTTGAGAGGACCAACATATGATCAGCCTTCCCTCCTTGCTTCTTTCTTGCATCTGGAAGTCCCAAACTAGGGGTCAAATCGGAGTAGCAGCTGCCGGCCTACACCACAGCCACAGCAACCCGGGATTCGAGCTGCATCTTTGACTTACCCCACAGCTTGCAGCAATGCTGGATCCTTAACCCACTGAGCAAGGCAAGGGATCAAACCCACATTCTCATGGATACTAGTCAGGTTCTAAAACCAATGAACCACAACAGCAACTCCAAACCTTCCCACCTTCCTGTGGGTCCCAAACATAGTCTGGTTTAACCAAAGCCATCTGAGAACTCGGCAAGGGGACCCTCCTGCTGGAGGCCCAAGTGAGTGCAGAGGACAAAGCCTCGGTACAAACTTGGATCAGAGCCCATGGGAAGCATGTGCCTGACCCAGCAATTCTACTTCTTTCAGACACGTGACCAAAAACATTCATCCCTTGCCCTAAACTACGGGCAGCCAAATCCTAAAGCCTTTCAACAGGTGAATGCATAGAGTGAGAAGGGAAATACAAAGGAACAACATACAGCAGTTAAAAAGAATAGCTCTGGAGTTCCCATCGTGGCTCAGTGGTAATAAACCCGACTAGGATCCATGAGGACACAGGTTCATTACACTAGTATTCCTGGCCTCGCTCAGTGGGTTAAGGAGCTGGCACCTGGCATTGCCGTGAGCTGTGGTGTAGGTCACAAGACGAGGCTTGGCTGTGGTGCAGGCCAACAGCTGCAGCTCCGATTTGACCCCTAGCCTGGGAATTTCCATATGTCAGGAGTGCAGCCCTAAAAAGCCAAAAAATAAAATGAAATAGAGAATAGATCAGACCTGTGTCTATCAACGTGTGTAGGTCTCAAAATCCTAGCATGGATGGAGTGGGGGAGGGGAGGAAGAAGAGGCTTTGCAGATTGAAACATTTTATGTGCGTTTTCTGTTTATTCCCAAAGAACAACTCTGAAATATCGGTCGGTCGTCCATTAGCAAAGCTGTTTAGCTAAGAAAGAAAAACATTAAATAATGCCTTCTGTCTGGGAGAAGGGACTGGTAGCAGGCGGCTGGTGGGGAGAGCCATCAGGGGAAACTTAAAAAAAAAAGACTTGAAGTAAACATGACAACCAAATAACTACTCTAGTTGCAGGTGGTAGATGGAAGATGCATCATTCTTCATACTCTCTGCGCCTTTTTTTTTTTTTTTTTTTGGCTTTTTGCCTTTTCTAGGGCCGCTCCCATGGCACATGGAGGTTCCCAGGCTAGGGGTCTAATGGGAGCTGTAGCCACTGGCCTATGCCAGAGCCACTGCAACTCGGGATCCAAGGCACGTCTGCAGCCTACACCACAGCTCACGGCAACGCCGGATCTTTAACCCACTGCAAGGCCAGATACCGAACCCGCAACTTCACCGTTGCGCCACGAAGGGAACTCCTCTCTGTGCTTTTAAAGTTTTCTTTGCAGGAGTTCCCATTGTGGCGCAGTGGTTAACGAATCCGACTAGGAACCATGAGGTTGCGGGTTCGGTCCCTGCCCTTGCTCAGTGGGTTAACGATCCGGCCTTGCCATGAGCTGTGGTGTAGGTTGCAGACGCGGCTCGGATCCTGTGTTGCTGTGGCTCTGGTGTAGGCCGGTGGCTACAGCTCCGATTGGACCCCTAGCCTGGGAACCTCCATATGCCGCGGAAGCGGCCCAAAGAAATAGCAAAAAAATAAATAAATAATAAAAAAATAAATAAAGTTTTCTTTGCAAACAGTCACTTCTCATTCCGTCCACTCCCACCCTCCTTGTTAAGTAGAGATATCAGTAAATAGGGGGTGCCCCCTGAACCCCACTGGCTGGAAGAGGACTGACCACAGTGACATGGCCAACTTCATCTCTGCTCTCAGAGGCCAGTGTCACCAGAGCCACCTGTGTGCCAGTCAGAGACTGACCACGGGCTCCCGGCCAGGTCTCTGCAGCATGAAGTGGGAAATGAATCAGAGGAAAGACTTGAAGAGAGTGGAAGAGGGTCACAGGGTCAAGGAGGGGAGATGCAGGAATCGCCACTCAGGGGCCACTCACGGCCAATGGAAGGGAGACCGCTGTTGTGGCTTCTTAAGGAGCAGTGCGGTAGCAGCCTTAAACCAAAACAGGTGAGAAGCCTCTCAAGAATTTCATGGGAAGAAGTAAAGCAATGGGCAAACTGCAGGTGGGGAAAAAATGCACAGAGCCCTCTGGCATAGTTTAGGAGGCAGAAAGATGAAGTGTCCCAAGGCCACTTGACTGAGTGGATGGTGAATTGGTCCAATTTCCTTCACAGCCCTCTGGCCCCAAGTGCACTGGCCAAAAGCCATGGATCCATGCTCTTCCTTCCTCCTCCAAAGGAAGGAGCTTCTCGAAGACACAAACTTGGACTTAGCTTCCATAGAGCTTTTTAAATACCTAGCTATCACAAGACATGTTTCTTTGAAAACTCCATCTTGTCCTTCTTCACTTTATCCCATCTTCTTGCCTTACTTTATCCCACCTTCCTGTTTGAAAAACAGTCACAGTGCTGGTAAATGACTTAAGCATAAGAACTGTTATGTGCCTAGAGGTCAGAGTAAGAGCTTAACCTTTTACCAGCTAAGTGGCTTTTAAAATAGTAAAAGAACTTATATAATAGTAAACAAACCCTATATCATCCACCCATAGCCACTCCTCCCTCACTTGATCTCATCTAAAGAGCACAATAAAAGCGGTGTGGTTTCTTGAGGCAGTGCTCTTTGTCCCTGAGAACTTGAGCCCCCCAGTTCCCACCTTTACTTAAGATAAGTGTCTCCGTGTCCTGTTTTATGTTAACTTTTTTCTTTAAGTTCCACAGCACCCGTTCTTCAGCCCCATCCTGCTAGGCTGGCCTCGGCACCCAGCAGAGTTCCTGCCATGTCACGGCGGGTTAAGAATCCGACTGCAACGGTTCAGGTCACTGCGGAGGGGCAGGTTCCATCCCCAGCCCAGAGCAGTGGGTTAAAGGATCTGGCATTGCCACAGTTGTGGCGTAGGTCGTGGCTATGGCTCGGATTCAATCTCTGGCCCAAGAACTTCTATATGCCGTGGATGCAGCCATAACATTTTAATAAAATTTTTAAAAATTTTTAAATTTTAATAAAAAATAATAATAAAAGAATAAGTAAAAATAAAAAAGTACCCATCATGAAAGGAGAGCAGGTAGGGAGACATTCTGTGTGCTCAATTTGCTTTTTTGTCCGGAAAGAAAGAGATTGTGCTTTCATCTTCCAAGACTGGAGATGCAGATACCTGACAAACTTGAGATTTTCTTATTTCTGTGACTTTATCTGTCAGATAGGGATCCCCTTATTTCACGACAAGATTTTCCTGAGAGCCTTGGTTAAAAGGCTAAAAGAGCCACCCGTTTACTTGCATGACATTTATTATTTACGTCTCTACTGACGTGGGTTTCTTCTTAGATAACAGCAACTTTTTCAAATGCTTTTCTTGCTCCCCTCCAGGCTCCAGGGTCAAAATGCATGTGCTACAGGTGGAGTGATAACTGCATGTGTACAGAGTCAGTCTCATAGCTTGCACACGTGCACGATCGATGCTAAACATTAGGGAAGCTGACGATCCAAAGAGCATCTCAATGCTCTCTGGCCTAGCGCATCCAGGGATAGGACTTCTTTTTCTTACCTTTCTGGTCTCTCCCTCACCACCTAAGCCCCAGAGCAGCAAGAGTGCTTAGGAGTAAAGAATGGCAGTGAGCAAAGAGAAGCATGCAATGGAGAGGACGACCACTTCCCTCTACCAGCACCCACACTCAAACGACCATCCCTATACTCGCCTCCGATGCAGCCCCACAGACCAGCTCCCGTGGAGCCATAAACACTGGGTCCCACCCACCTCTTCTCCAGCCCCAGAAGACCGCTCCCAGAGACGCCGGGCCTGACAAACTGAACCCAGGGGATGCGAAAAGAAACTAAAAACCTGCAAAGATGTCCAGGATTGCCGGCCACACTCTCAAAGCAGCACAAGGAGTGTCTTGAATATAAATAAGTGTCTTTAAATAGGTCACCAGGCTTTCTTTTCCTTCAACTAAAAGTTCACTAATTTTGTCTGATATAATCCTGCGGCACCTCAGTTGTCTTCCTTGGTTATGCTCTCTTGGTTTAGAGGCAGGAAATGAACCAGAGATAACTAGTTAGCAGGGCTTTGGGTGAAAATCCTCACCACTGGGGCAGGAACGGGCCCTGGTCCGCGGTCTGCCATTGGTAGAACCACGGTGAGTAACAGTGGCAGCAAAGGCCATGACTTCCCTCTGGAAAACCCTCCACTGACTCCATTCTGGACTTTCCAAAGCCCAGGGCAGCTGTCCAGGTAAGCCAGGCCCTGTGGAGGAAGCCACACCTCCTTACGGTATTCTTAAGTTCCTCTCTTCCTAATAAACTTGGCCAACCAGAAAACATCTAAAAATGGGCATGTGCCTTCTTCTCTTGTTCTGTGTGTTGAGATCAGAGGGAGAAGGGAAATGGATTGAAATGTGTATGATGTCATCTGATTATCTGAGTTTCTAACCCTGTACTAAGTGGTCTGTGTACATGACTTTGTTTTACCATCAAGCAATCACATGACGTTGATAATTTCTTATCCCTTCTCACCCTTGGCAAAGTACCCATAGAGTGTGAGGCCAATGGCACAAAGTCACGTAGAAACAGCAGAGCCAAAAACCAAATCCCAGGTGGTTTAACTCCACAGCTCTTAACCAACCAGAATGGCATTTGGTCACTGGTAACATGGACAACTCTTAACCTCTTAACCCCAGGGCTTCCCGACAACTGTTCCCTTCACCTTGCCCTTCCCAGCTCCCCTCATCTACCCAGGGAAGGAAGCCATCAGTCATAAGCCCAAGAGTCCCATCCAATCTCAAAAGCCTTTAGGATCCAGTAAACCCTTCCCTCCCCACCCTCTTTATCTTGCCTGACACACCTCCTACCACTGTTGCTATAGCAACCACTAGCGTTATCAGGTGGTTGCAAGGGCAGGGCCCAGGGGAATTGCCATTTTCCTTTTATCTTGGCCTCAGGCACTTTAGAAAGTAAGTTCACCATCCCCAGGCAACTTGGCACCTCTATCCAGAAGTCAAGACAATAGGCCTAAAAGAAACTTCCCGGGGAGTTGCATAAAGGAACATTTTTGAGAAGTTATGCCTTAATTACTACCTCCCAGGGAAAAGGAGCTTTTCCGAGCAGCAATATATAATTCACTGCTTCTCTGCATGTGTGAGTCTGAGAGAATGGAGCTCTGGAATGAGAATCCGGTGACCCAGACTCCATTCTGGTTCATCCATTCCGGTCTGTACTTGCCTTGGCATCTGAACCTGAATGTGACCTTGATTTCTTCACCTGTCAAGTGGGGAGAATCCTGAAGCTAAGACAGCTAAGGAAAAAAAAAAAAAAAAAAAAAACCCACCAGGCATCTGGGTAGAAATGGATGATGTCTAGAAAAAAAAGGAATTTTAATTGTAATTATTTGTCATTTACCCTTTGCTCACTGCATCCCTACAAGCCAGTTTGGATCACTCCAGCTAGAAGGCCCCACCTCCTCAACCCCTGTCGGGGTGGAGCCCCTGAGCCCCTGCCCCCCCACTCCCACCTCTCCAGCTTACCAAGTCTCAGTGGCCCTTCCCTCAGTGCTTCCTGGCTCCGAGGGCTCAGCCAGGCCGACACACCTACACGCTGTCCACTAATCAGAAACCCCCCCAGGCTCTGCTCAGGGCCAACTTAACCAGGGCCGGTGGGCCAATTCCCCAGCCTAGCAGCGGGAGGCCTGCCAGCCCCTGCCCCCTTCTCCCCAATCTTCACTCCTGCCCTGCCTCCCAACAGCCAGGAAGAGATGTGGGGCTGGCGGCCAGAAGGGGCCCCAAGGGCTGCCAAATGCCCCCTCCCCCTGACAAAAAAAAAAAAGGGAAAGGAAACAATTCCTGACTACAGTCCACTCTGTATTTCTTTCCGGGGGAGCAGGCTTTCTGAGCAAGGTCTCCCTCTGCGTCCTGACTGACACCCAGGAGCCGAGCCAGCCCAAATCTTCCTTGGCTTTGTTAAGGAACAGGAGTGGCCCAGGAGGGGGAGGGGGCGGTCGAGGAGCAGGAGCCAAGTGGGGGAGGGGCACAGGGAGATGGTCCATTTTCCAGCAGGAAAAAAAAAAAAACCTCTCCTAGAGCCCATCCGCTCTACTCATGGTGGGGGTGAAGGTGAGGGAGCGGACTGTCACCCTGAAACCTGAAAGCCAACCCATTTCTCTGGACCCACCATCCCATCTGTAAAGATGGCTTTGCCTCTTGGTCCCCCCGCCCCAACCCCCAGGTCCTAGAGTCTAACAAGACTGTCCACCCCACATTCCCAGCGGCAAAAGCAGTGCTTTGTCCCTACAGGCCTGGGTTTCACCACGAGCATTTTTTGACCCCTAAGGACTCAAGCATCCACCCTTTCCGCTTCCTGGGGGTGACTCCATCAGCCACTTGACAAAAGTCACTGTGTCATGTCACTGTGCCCAGCCATTCAGAGGGCTTCCCAGGACCACAGGCGGAATTGGACATTAGGAAGAACCCCAGTGCCCAGAAAACACTCCCCTACCTGTTGAGGACCTGTCAGCCCCGACCCTACTCAGGAGTGAAGCCAACTCTGAAGACCGTAGTAAGAAATAGTAAGAAAGCATTGGCTTTTTTTTTTTTTTTTTTTTCGGTCTTTATGGTCACATATGAAAGTCCTCAGACTAGGGGACGAATCCAAGCTACAGCTGCTGTAGCCACAGCCTCAGCAATGCGGGATCCGAGCCATGTCTTCGATCTACATCACTGTTCATGGCACTCCGGATTCCCAACCCACTGAGCGAGGCCAGGGATCAACCCACATCCTCATGGATACTAGTCAGATTAGTTTCCACTGCACCACGAGGGGAACACCCAAGCATCACTTTTTTTGGATAGAACGTCCCATTTCCTTGCCAGGAACACGTTCAGCTTTCTGGCTCCCTAGGCTCAGGATGGACCAGAAAGCCCATTCTCATGGAGCAGGGTCTTCACTGGCTGCGCTGACAACATAGCGGCTCACCCCACACACGCCATGTGTACCCAGCACATTAGCACCAGGTTCTGACCCTCTTCTTTGAAAGTCTGAGTCCTAGAAAGTTTCCTGTAGGGACCATCTGTGGAGGAAGTCACTTCCCATCCCTGAAATGGGACCTCAGGGACTCCCCAGGCCTCTGAACCCAGCAACTGAAGGGCTAGAGGTGGGCTGGTCAGGTGAAGGCAGATGCAGCCTCGTGTCACCTGCTTCTGAGCAGCAAGGCTGGCATGGGTACCCAGTGGCAAGCTCTGTCCCTCCCAGTCCCTCCGCCCCCATTCTAGGCACTACAGTGAAGTGCCCCCAGCGCACAGGCCCAAAGAGCACCACCTTATCCATCCATAAAAAGTGCAAGCCCGTGGGCCTCAAGCCATACACTTACTCTCACTTGGGCTCACACTGCACTTAAGCAGTTTCATTTCCCTTTCGACAGTCTGAAAATGGGTCAGAGGTATGGGTGTTTCCATTTTATAGGTGAAGACATGGAAGTCAATTACAGAAAGAAAACAAAAAACCCCCAAGTGCCTAGGCTTTATATGTATTATCTATACACACACACACACACACACACACACACACACACACACACACACACAGAGGCACGTGCATTTGTTGCTCTCAATTCCTCATTTGAAGATATGGAAACTGAGGCTAGGGGAGCATATACCCCCTGCCTCAGGTGGTGAGAACATGGTAGGAAACCAGGGTTTGAGGCAAAGCCACTTCACACCAGGATGAGGCCCCTCAAGGCCTGGTACAGCCTTCAGACACAAGTGGCCTGCCTGACACAGCCAGGTTGGCCTTCATTTTAAAGCCTGGCTGACTAAGCATCAGATGGGAGACGTTACAGAGAACCTACTATGTGCCAGGCACTGTGCATTATCATAGCTGACCTTACACACACCCCATTTGAGAAATACAATCATCTGTATTTCCACAAAGGCAAGACCCTGGCCCATTATCACTCAGGTTCTCAGAGACAGGTCCGCATAGGAACCCAGGTCAATCTGCCAGCAGAGGCCAAGGTGCTCCCACCATCATCCACTGCCCACCAGCTCCTCTCTCCAGAGATCCATCCTGGGACCCTCCTGTCCCTCTTCACTGTTGCACGATAGTCACTTCCATTTCTGAAGTCCCCAACTCCAGGACTTGGGTCTCTCAAAAGAGTGCAGAGGGAATGCAAAGAACTGAACAGTGGTCCAAGATTCACTGCCCATGGCAGGTGACCAGGAACAAACCTTCAGGCTGATGGGGTCAAAAGCTTCTCTGCCAACAGCTTCTACTCCTTTGTTTGGCCATGGAGGTAGAGGCGTGCAGAGCAAAGGCAGCCAGGCTAGGCTCTCATCTCATTACTTACCTGCTAAGATGGCCCCTTCCCTGAGCCCCAGAGTTGTCACCTGCAAAGTGGAGGTAAGAAACCTCCTCCCAGGAGTGTTGTAAGACGGGAGACAAAGCAGGCAAAGAAGCTGGTTCATAAGAGGACGAGGACAGATGGGAGGGTGCCTGCCATCTCAGCGGAACATGGGCCAGAGATAGCAAGGAGAAGCAGAGGGGTTCAGAACATCTGCCAACCAGATCGCCAGCGCCCGGGTGCATCACAGTATAACCTCGTTACTCTCTGCCTTGGTTTTGGCAGAAGCAGCCCCAGCAGGAACCCCCCTCCCCCACCCCATAGGGGAGATGGCCACTTCCCCACCCACAAAGCCCTGCCCTGTCAGTCAACGAGGCTCCTCATTTCAAGGAGATTTGTTTCAAACATGCCAATCCCCAGTCAGCTAATGGTCTCCATTTACCTGCATCTCTGGGGAAGGCCGGGCCAGTCTATTTCCCATGTCATTTTTTCAAGCTCTGCCCACAGGCTTAGCATCCAGCCAGGTGTTCTACCAGAGTCACAGGGGGAGAAGCAGGAGAGAGAATGGATCAGAGGGGGTTGAAAAGACGAGGGAGAAAGCACAGGAGGAAAAGGGGAGCTGGAAACACAGAGAAGAGAAAGACTAAAACCAACTGCAGTCTCTGGATATGCTGGCTCTTTAAAAATAATGATAACCAAGCCTTTTCTTTGGGGGGGGGAGTACTGTTTTATAGTATGTGAAACCAAACCAAAACCAAACCAAACCAAACGTGGGCAGAGCCTGTTCATCTGCTGCTTCTCCCTCATTCTCTTTAGCAACCCCTGCCCTGTCTACCCCTCCCTACTCCTGTTCTGCATTTCATTAGAACCAAGAATTTTTGGAACTTGCTCATATCAAAACTTAGCAATTGTGTGTCCCATTTTCTATGGCAGAGAATAGCTAATCTGAGAACCGACTAGAAGCTAACATGATAAATAGGCTAGAGAACAGTGATGCTCTCATCTCTAAAGTCAGCCCTCATGTCTGACAGTGGGTGATTGAACACACCCCAATCTCAGGTATCCTGTGGGCATTTCTACAGGGCTAATTTCCATGGAGTCCCCTAACCTGAAGGAGTGATGTGCCTGAAAAGTTTATTTGAAAGCTTAGTGCTAAGGTAAGCTAATATGAGAACCATCCAAGCTTCCCTTTTTCCCTTTGCCTGCCAGGAAACTCAATGGTCCAATTAAGCCAAGAATCAGAGATAGACCCTCACATCCACAATGGATGAGTTCTTTCCCCCCTAAACACCCCCACATATTCTTTTTTTTTTTTTTTTGGTCCTTTTTTTGCCTTTTCTAGGGCCACTCCCATAGCACATGGAGGGTCCCAGGTTAGGGGTCTAATCGGAGCTGTAGCCACCGGCCTACACCACAGCCACAGCAATGCAAGATCCGAACCATGTCTGAAACCTACACCACAGCTCACGCCGACACCGGATCCTTAACCCACTGAGCAAGGCCAGGGATCGAACCAGCAACCTCATGGTTCCTAGTCGGACTTGTTAACCACTGAGCCATGACAGGAACTCCATCCCCCACCTATTCTAATTCAGAGACTCCTTACCTCTGGTTTTGTAAGATCTTTTGACATAGTTATATAGGATTTTTTTTTTCCTCCAAGATTCCTCAAATACATTGTTAAAGGAATGGATGGGGTCATTATTACTACACAAAGGGAACAATCTCAGAGAACACTATGGACACAAGTGGAAGGTGAGGAGGGAGACTGCAGGCAAACCTGAACACTGTCTGCCTCTGCCCAGTTGGTTCGGGACCCACCAGACCAGCCCTGCCTCCAAGGCTGCAGTGCTGGTCCCATAGCCAGGGAACTACAGGTCTTCCATCTCCCCAGAGGGACCCAGGAGCATCGGCCCTGCAGTCCCCCATGTCCCCTTTCAGCACACTTTGGTGACTCAGGCAGGAGTGGCCTTGCTGAGCTAGTTCTGGGTGTTCTGTCCCGAAGGGGGGAGGGGGGGACGGAAGGTAGTGATGCTAGCTAGCAATCAATGACAGTGGGTCCCACTCATTCCCCAAGACTATTTTACGACTTTGAACTCAGTATGCAAATTTATGCAAGACAAGATGCAAAGCAGCACTTTGAGCCAGAAGTCCCGTTGCTTTTCTCCCCCTTCTTTGAAGCTGCACTGAACCACTGTAAATCAGCCCTCGCCTCTGCCCCCCTTCATGCTCCCCCAGCAACTGCAGATGCAAAGCCTCCCCAGGCCCGCCCGCCGGCCCGCCGGCCCGCCAGCCCGCCTGCCCCGGGACTTTGAATGACTGCACATTTCTATAGCACCTTTATAAGTGCAGCGGGCCAGACGGCCACTTGGCCGCTCCGCCCCTCGGCATAATCCCCGGCATTGTACACGGAGGGGAAGGAGGCAGGGGAGATGCTGAGGGAGCCAGTCCGGCCAGGCCGAGGCCCTGAATTCTGAAAGGGCCCGGACTGGCCCAGGCCTGCTTCCTTTTCTTCCCCCGAACATTTCTAGGCACTTCTGCCCACTCCACCACCCAACACACCCTCACATTTCTCAGGTCCAGACTTCACCCAGATCTCCGGGGCCCCTTCCCATTTTTCTTCCAGGCTCACCCCCTCCAATCCCCACCCCCACTGCCCTGGCTGACTTCTGGGCTTCTTAGAACCAACCAGCCCATCACCCCCATGGGATGCAGGCTCAGCACCCGCTGATGTGCCCACCCCCACCCCCTGCATCCCAGCCATCCCCAGGAAGCCAGCAACACAGCCCCTGAGTCCAGGGAACAAAGACAAAAGAGCTAACAGCAAAGCCGGAACTGCTGGGGTTTGCTGCCTCGAAATAAGGGTATGTTTAAAATTCTCACAAGCAACCTGCTCAAAGAGGAATGCAGGCTGGGATGTTGAGGGGGGCATTCTTCAGAGAGGGAAGTAGCATCTGGGCCATGTTCAGGGCTGCAGACCCTCCCTACCCAACGCCAACACCCCCCCCAAGCCCCTGGCATTCTCCATGCAGCACCCCCATCCCTGCCCCAGTCCAAGGCCTTCTCCTACACAGGAGCCTCAAAACTTGTCCCTCTCTTTTCCCTGCACCCCTGCAAGCCCAGGCTTCTCCCCACAGTGCCCCCTCCCCCTCTCCCAGCCCTACCCATGCCTCAGACACCCTGCTCCTGGCCAATTCTTTCCAGGGCGCCCATTCAGCGTCCACCCCCACCCCCCACCTTGGTGTCCCCTCTCCCCAGCCTGGAACACAAGAGAAAAATGCGGAAGGCGGCTGTCTGGCCATTGGGAGCAGGCTGAGGAGGCAGCTGGGGCTGGCTGGAGGAAAGGAGTCCCATAACCAGGCAGAAAATCCAGAGTGACATTCTTCCCATGAACTCACCCCATTGTCCCCAAGCTCCCCTGACGACTCCGAGGAGGAGTGAATGGCAGAATTCCCCGCTTCTGTTCCCTTCTGAAGACCCTAACCTGCCTCTGGGGGCTGGGAGGCAGGAGAGTTGGTTTTCAGGCAGAGAGGAAGGAAGAGTAAAAAAATACCAAAACGTGGAGAAAGGACATGTATTGCACCCTTGACTGAAACAGTCAAGATCCCAACGATTCTGTGAACTTGGAGGCCTTTTGAACAAACGTTCACCCTGCTGAGGGAGATGTTTAGTTTGTCAGAGTTGAGCTCAGAAACCACAGCACCTCCCTGGTGGACCATGGGGTGTGAGGGGGGCCACGGAGGAGAAACACAGGAATGGGGGGATGGGCACCCAGCCGTGAAAGGACCTTTGCTGAGTCTTTTCCCTTTTATTCCTACTTTCTAAGAGTAGCCAAAGGGAAGGGTTAACTTCGAGGCAGGCTGGGGAGGGAAGCAAGCCCGAAGGAGAAAGGCATGGAGGGTTCCACTTGGAGGGAGCCCTAACTTGCTGTGCCCTCAAGGTCAAAATGTGCCAGAGAAAAAATTTCAACTCTGACCCCTAATTGTATTCCCAAGGAGAACAGGGGACAAAAAAAAATAGTGAAGGAAGGTGGGGGGGGGGCTATGGGAGGAGAGTCGAGATGTTGTTGGAGGACCACAGAAGCTGAGAAGCAAGCAAAAATGTTTCCACTTTTTCTTTCCTTTTTTTTTTTTTCTGTCTAAGTTTGAGAAACTTGGTCAGACTGGCTTGCTTTTTAAACAACAGCAGCAGGCAGTGGACACATTTCGCCACTGTCTCCAAGAGGAAAGAAAATAATTACAGCTTCCTCCAGAACGACTGGGGCAGGAGGCTTTTGTAAATTAAGAAACAAACAAACAAACAAAAAGCCAACAAAACAACAACAAAACTCAACACGTGAGGCCTTCATCGCCTGGCTGTGTCCTTCAAAAAAATGTCTTTTGGGGGGCGGGGGGATGAGGACCCAGGAAAAAGAATCTCAGGGCCCTCATTCTATGGGATAGGAAGAGCTCCCTCAAATTAGGATGGTGGGGGTGGGGGACCACCATGCTCCGGCAGGAGAAGCTGCGCCCTGGCCCAGGCATCCTCCTGCCGGCTGCCCCAGGGCCCAGATGCTAAACTGAGCAGCATGGCTGCCCCCGCCCTGAACTGCAGCCGGCAACCCGGCTTCATGGCTGAAGTTACAATGACTCCACCGCTGGGGTCTCTTCCTCGCCTCTCCAGAGCCCCTTTTTTATTGTTCTGCCTAACATAAAAGCAAGAACCTTCTTCATCCCCTTTGTAAAATAGCAGCGTTCCTTTTCATTTTTCCACTAAGCAGTCCACCCGACAAAGTACCAACAAGTCCTTTCTTCTCACCTCACAATCCCAGAAGGAAGGGACCTCAGACGCCGCTGCTGTTTCCCAGCGCCCCCTTCTCACCAGAAGTCCCTGAGGTCCTCGGTACCCGCCAGGCTCCCCCACCATCCCCGGCCCCCAGCAGCGTCCTCCACCAGGACCCCTCCAGCAACCTTTGGTCGGCGGTCACACTCAAGCTGTGCCCTAAGTAAGCCTGAAGCTCTTCTCCCACCAATGTGACCAGCCCCCTCCTCCTCAGCAAGTCCCCCCTCCAAAATAGAGGTCAGGGTACGTTCCAACCAGGGAAGCCTATGGTAACAGGGATGCCGTCCTTCTCCCGGTTTGTTCCCCACCAAATCAGTAGCCCGGGCTCTTCCGCACGCTGGAACTCCAGCTCCCCTCCCCGGGTCCAACTTTTGGGTCCCCCCTCCCAACAATCCCCCAGAGCCAGTCCAGGGCTCCGCTCTTCCTGCGCTAAGACGGTCTCTGAGGGGTGCCGCACACCCCTCCGCTCTGCAAGGGCGCCAGCCGGGCTCCCCGGTTGCCCTCCAAGTTTCTGCGAACTAGTTGTCCTAGCCGGCGTTACCTGCAACCTGCTCGGGGCTGGCGCCGTACTCGGCATCGCGGCGCTTTTCGCAAGTGCCCTCGCCCAGGACCAGCGCCTGCAGGGGCAGCTCGGAGCCCGGGTGGGGATAGCAGCGCAGCCCCTGGGCGCAGCGCGGGGTGTACACGCCGCACCGCTCGCCCTCCAGCCGCGCGCACACAGAGCAGCAGCCGCAGCCCGGCTCCCGGACAAGCTCGCAGGGCGCGCGGGAGTCGCCAGCCGGCCCGGCCCCGGCGGAGGGCGGCGCGGCGGGAGGGGGCCTGCAGGCGGCCAGGCTCTCGGGCGTGCAGGGCGGGCAGCGGAACAGCACCTCGGCGCGCGCCCCGCGGCCGCCCGTGCCCAGCAGCAGCAGCAGCAGCGGCAGCAACGACAGCGCGGTGCCGCCCAGTCTCGGCAGCATGTTGGCGGCGGTGAGCGCGACGGCGGCGAGCGAGCGGGCAGGTGGCACGGCCCTGCGAGCGCGGGAGCCGCCTCCTCGGCTTCTTTCTCCTCCCCCGCCGCCGCAGCCGGGTCCTAAAGGGCCCTGCTTCTCCCCGCCCCCTGCCTTCTCCCCTCCCCCTTTTGGAGACCACCCCCTTCCCCCGACACTCCCGCGCGCGGGCCTCTACGTGCGCGCACGCCCACTCGCCCATCCCCACTTCCTCGCCTGCTGCGGGGGGTCCCCTAACTCCCTCCGGTCTGTGTCCCTCCACGCACTTCTACCCCGGGCTCCCTGACTCCCGGAGGATGAGAATAATTTGGGGGTTTGAGTAAGATTGGCGCGGGACTGGACAAGAGTGGGTGCTTTTGTCTCCTGTTTTCGGTTCAATTCGGAAGCACTTCGTTTGCGCGCTTCCCATGTGGCCGGCAAAGGACGTCAGGCATGACCTTCAAGTAGGTTTCAGTCCTCTCCCTGCAACTCCCTCCATCCTCGGGTTTTCACTCACTGCTGCCTGGGACAATGACTTAGGAGTCTGGAGGCTGTTCACATCCTCTAGACCAGCGTACCCTGAATAGCCCCTCTTAGGGACCATTGCAATTTCCCAACCCTGGGAGCATCTGGTAACATGTAAGTACCTGAAATGCAGTTTCTGGACACTGAGAAACCTGCTCCCTTCCTCTCCCCTAGTCTGCTCCCTCCCCAGAAAATTAATCTCTTGGGGGCCCGGCCCCCACCCACAGATCTCCAGACATTTGCTGCAGGATAGACCCCAGAACACCCTGCTTCAGGGATCTTAAAGAGGTCAGATCAGCTTTCCAGGTGTAGGAGAATGCCCTGAGGTTAGGTCCTTTGGAGCTCTCCTCAGTAAATGGAGGTGAACAAGAATGGCCTCCCTTTATTCTTCTGTTTGATTTACTGAATCATTGATCCAAGCTGTTCCCAGCTCCCAGAAATTCCAGGCTGGACCCCACTTTAATTATCACCCATCTCCCTGGGTTGTGACCCTAACAAAGATCCTTGTCAGAGAGATTCTCTTGGTGGGGGGTGGGCCATTAAGCTGCCTCCAGACCAGGTATAATTTCTCAATACCTCTGTGCCACCCTTCCCCCCGCCAGGGCCCTGCACTCCAGCTCTTTCCAACTTCAAGACTTTACTGAAGCAGCTTTTGTCAGGTGGCTACCTGGCTTTGAAGGTGAGCTGGATGTCCCAGGAGGGCAAGTTTCTGATCTTCAAAAATGGACAAGAACAACCATTTGGGGGAGAGTTTGGTGTAATGAACCAACAACAGATTGCCAGAGGCTTTGAGGAGGAGACACGCATTTAGATAGAAAGGTGATGGGGGTTTCAGGGGTGGGATCAGAATTGAAATTGAAGCTTGGAATTCTACCAGGGGAAATGCAGGCATAGCAAGGGCATCCGGAGCAGAAGGACTTGCTGAAGCAAAGACATGGAAATGGGAAAGTGAGGTTGGAGAAAGGAAGTCCACTTTGGCCAGCAGGAGGCTTGGGGGCAGGGGACGGACTGGCAGGAAATCCAGTTGACATGTGTGGGGGCTGGGCTTCATTTAGAGGGCAAGGGGATGCAGCATCCGTGTTTGGGTGGAGGGGTGAAATAGACAGAGCTGGACTTCTGGAAATCGCTAGAGCTGTGTCTAGTGCAGATCCAACAAAACTAAGAGACAAGCATGAGGAGGCTGCTGGTCACTCCTCTTTGGTGTGCCCTGGATTGCAGCAGAAACATTTGTTTCTGTTGTTTTCACTGCCTAGAGTCCGGGCACCCTCAGAGCAGGGAACAGGGACACTGTCTAGCTTGACTCTGTCCAATAAAAATCTAATGCAAACCACAAACATGAGCCACACGTGCAATTTTCAGTTTTTCTAGTCATCGTGGTAAAATACAGTAAAAAGACATAGATGAGACCCATTTTAGTATATACTTTGTTTGACTTACTATGTTCAAAATACCATTTCAAGGTGTAATCAATATTAAAAATTATTAGTGAGAGATTTAACACTCCTCTTTTCATACGAGATCCTCAAGCTCTGAGGTGTGTTCTATGCTTATAGCACAATTCAGTTTGCACTAGCCAGCATGCACATGCTCAATAGCCATATGCGGCAAGTAGCTGCCAGATTGGATAGGGAACAGGTCTGAAATATAGTGCCTGACATCTGGTGGGCACTCAGTAAATGCGCTGAATGAATGAAAGTGGATGAATGAAAAGCACTAGCTCTAGAGATCCGATTCTCAGAACCCCAATCTCAGTGGCCATCGCAGTGCCCAGCAGCTGGGGGTGAAAAGTAGGGATGAATCATGAATTATTAAACCGTATGATTTCACTTATATCTGGAATCTAATATATGGCACAAATGGACCTTTCCACAGAAAAAAAAATCATGGACTTGGTGAACAGACTTGTGGTTGCCAAGGGAGAGAAGGATAGAGTGGGAGGGACTGGAAATTTGGAGTTAATAGATGCAAACTATTGCCTTTGGAATGGATAAGCAATGGGATCCTGCTGTGTAGCACTGGGAACTATGTCTGGCCACTTGTGATGGGGCATGATAATGTGAGAAAAAAGAATGTATACATGTATGTGTGACTGGGTCACCTCGCTGTGCGGTAGAAAATTGACAGAACACTGTAAATCAGCTATAATGGAACAAATAAAAAAATCATTATTAAAAAAATTAAGTCAGAGTGGAAGAAAAAAAAAGAATCTATGAAGAGGATGAAAGAGCTGTTCATTTATCCATTCAGCTCCTCACTTATCTTTGGAAATGCATTCTCCTTCCTGCTCCTCTGTAGTTCTTGGTCTCTTAGCCAAGAACCTGGGAGATGAGCCGGCAACGTGAGGCTCATTTGACAAATGCCAAGTGCTCGATGAGATTTCTCTTTCTAATGAGTCTGGAGAGCATGCTCTGCCGATACTTTTCTCCTTCTTCCCTGGTTAAGAGTAACCCACGCTCACTTGGCACCAACAACCCCAGCTTTTTTAAGTTCTTTCCTAACTGCCCTGAGGTTCACAGTTCTACTCCAGAAAGGCCAGTTGCTGGTGAGGCTTCAATCACAGAATATCCTCAGTGGACTGAAGTCTCAAGAAGAGGAAGGGCTGGACCAAGGCCCCAGGGGGGTACCTGGCTGCACTGAGGCACTGCCATTTTGTTCATCACCACAGGCCCAGGGCCTAGAACAGTGCCTGGGCACACAGAGGCTGAATAAATACTGAGTGAACCCAACTTTTCAGCTCCTAGCCCCCTGCTCTGCTCACTGTTCCTGGAGCTTAACGTCCCTTTATATTTCTTGCAAATTCCTCTGTAACATCCTTAGGCTCCAGATCCTGTCTGTGCCCAGTGAGGACTCGTTGAGAGATGGGGACAGGCTGAAACTGGTTTTCTCCCCTCCCCCTAATCCCTGCCTTTTTCCATTTGAAAAGTGTTTCAAAAACCCCACCCTCACGAGGTTTACCGTAACTAAGTACCACCTGTACTATTATTTACATAATATTTTTTTAATGTAAGTCAATTTGCTTTTTTTTTCTTTTTTACTTAAAGCTATTTTCTTAAACTTTTAATCACTACCATAAATGGAAAACCAGTATTGATGGCCATATATAGATAGCAACCATTAAAATAAACACGACAAAAGCAAAACAGTGTTATTCAATTCAAGCTGGAGACCATTGCGTACTGTAGCCTCTGAGGCTGGCACACTCTTCCTGGTTAACAAAAGATGAGACAGTCTAAAGAGAAGCCTTAAAGGCGAGCCAGACCCAAGCTGAAAGTTTTCTCCATTAAGTCATCAAGAGATGGAGAGGAATATTTTTTTAAAAATTTATTGGAATGTAATGTACATTCAGAAAAGTACACATATCATAAACTTAAGGAAAGTTCCCAAATTGGCCATCTCATATAACCAGGTGAAGAAAGAGAGTGTTAACTGCATTCAGAAAATCCCTTCATGCCCCCTTTCCAGTAGTTACCTGCCCATCAAGGGTAACCATTATCCTGACTTCTACCAGCATGGATGGGTTTTGCCTGTTTTTGCATTTCACATAAATGAAAATTACCATATGTAGTCTTTTTGTCTCTGGCCTCTTCTCAACATTACACTCATGAGGTTCATCCATTATCTTTGTGTGGGGTGTGTGTGTGTGTGTTTAGGACCACACCCTCGGCATATGGAGGTTCCCAGGCTAGGAGTCAAATCCGAGCCACAGCCACAGCAACACCAGATCCAAGTCGAATCTGTGACCTGCACCACAGCTCACAGCAATGCTGGATCCTTAACCCATGGAGCAAGGCCAGGGATCAAACCTGCATCCTCATGGATACTAGTCGGGTTGGTTACCACTGAGCCACAATGGGATCTTTCTGTCCATTATCTTGAAAGTGTTATTCATTCCCTCTCCTTGTTGGGGAGTGTGCCATGGTGTCACTACACCACACTGTATTTCTCCTTTCTACTGGTGATGGTCATTTGGCTAGTTTCCTGTTTATGACTCTTCTGAGCACAGCTGCTGTGAGTCTCCCAGGACATACTGTTTGTTGAGTATGTGCATACATTTCTGTTGCATTTCTACCTAGATGTGGAATTTCTGGGCCATGAGGTAACCTGTGCTTAGCTTTAGTAGGCACAGCTAGGAAGCTTTGTCAAATAAATGTCTGAATCTATACTCCCGGCAGCAGTACCGAGGGTTCCGCTTGGTTTCTATCCTTGCCAACACTTGGCATTTTCCGTCGTTTTTCAGTGTACCTGTTCTAGTGGTTCTGCGGTTGTGGTGGTTTTATTTTAGAGTTCCCTGATAACTCAAGAAGCTGAGCACCTTTTTAATGACACTATAGGAAAAAATTTTAAAGCAAATTGTGTCAGGAGTTCCTGTTGTGGCTCAGCAGGTTAAGAACCCAACTAGTGTCCATGAGGATGCAGGTTTGATCCCTGGCCTTGTTCAGTGGATTAAGGATCCAGTGTTGCCATGAGCTGTGGTGTAGGTCGCAGATGCGGCTCGGATCCGACATTGCTGTGGCTGTGGTGTGGGCCTATGGCTACAGCTCCAATTTGACCCCTCCCTAGCCTGGGAACTTCCATATGCCGGGGGTGCAGCCCTAAAAATGGGGTGTGTGTGTGTCACATGACGTTATGTGACGTCGTGCCCATGTATCAGGATTAAACATCATGAATAGCACCTACAATCATCTTGCGCACATGGCCTTTATAACTATGGAGTTTTTAGTGCACAGTTGCAGTTGTAGTTTCAAGAGGAAAGGAAGAGGCAGAAAAGGGTAAGAGGATTGCCTGAGCTCAGCAAAAGTCCTCTACTCTCTTTTGATACTCCTGGGAACTGCCGCAGAGCAGTGCCCGCCTCCTCTTTGGCACTTCCTGACACAAAATAAGCAGGCAAGAGGACCTCTGGCTTTTCTGATCCAATTCCTTGTTGGAAAGTCCACCAACCAAGATGAAAACTGAAGAATGTGTTCTGGGGTCACTAAGAGGCCAAGGCTGCATGCTTTGTGGTCATTTCCCCAACAAGCCTCCGGTCAAAGCCAACAACTTGATCCATGACCATCATCAGCTTTGTCTTCAGAGCATCTTAACCAAATACCTCTCCCCAAATGCTGGCTTAGGCTTTTGTGCAACCCTGTCCTTTAGAAGTTGCTGAATCAGATTAGATGACTCTGAAGTGACAAAACAGAGAAGACACAAAGGAAAAGAATCAAAATGAGAATGTGACACTGGAGGCTGGTGGAGGAGTTAAGAGAAAAGGCTTTGCAGCCAGGCTCTCTGCATTCATGTCTGGCCCCTCCCCTCACTGGCCCTGTCTTTGGGGCAAGTTACTTCTCTTCTCTGAGCCTCAGTTTCCTCATCTGTAATAAAGAGGTGATAATAATAGTACCTATTTCAGACAGTTGCTGCAAAAATTAAATGAAATAAACCAGGTGAAGTCTTTAGCACTCTGCCTGCCATGGAGCCCTCAACGAGGATAGTCATGCTATTGCAATTACCTGCCACTCACGAGGGGGGGCCCTTTGGCGCCATGCGGAGCATGAGACTGAGAATTCCCCAGGGTGAGGTCAGAAAAGTGCCAAGTCCCCTCCTCTGACACAGCTGGGAAGATGTTTTCAGGAGAAGGAATTCACCAAGGGGGGTTGATGGGCAGGGGTGGGAGTGGTTCCCGGGCATAGAGTGAGGTGGGACTCAGGTAAACAGATGGACACAGCTTCCAGGACATGCACTGAAGAGTTATAGGGAAGAAAGAGAAGAAGACATCAGAGCACAGATGCCTCAGAGGCCCGGAAGAAGGCCTGGAAACAGCCACGGGGATCTAGAACCTTCTCCCTCCTGTAAGTAGGGAGCCAAAGCATCTGTGTGGCCAAAACAATGGGCAATGAAATGCAGTGACACGAGGAAGAAAAGAACAAAACTAAGAGCAGTAAATCTGTGCAAATACTTTCACAGGTGTCACTTCATTTATTCCCATAAATGTCATAGGAGCCCAGAGAGGTTAAGTGGCTGTCTATGGCCACACAACTAGTATTGAATACAGCCAGGTGTCAGAGGCTTACCTTTCCACAACTACAGAAGAGCCAGGGAACCAGAACTCGGTTCCACTTCAGCTGCTGACTTCAAGTGTCCCAGATGTCTGCTCTGCCTCCCACGGCCCACACTACCTTCACCCTCATTCTGGTTCCCTCCCACTATGGAACCAACCATCCCAAAGCTTAAGTCTTCTAACAATCATGTGTCAGAGTTCCCGTCGCAGCTCAGCAGAAATGAATCTGACTAGTAACCATGAGGACACAGGTTCGATCCCTGGCCTCGATCAGTGGGTTAAGGATCAAGCATTGCCATGAGCTATGGTGTAGGTCATAGACGCAGCTCAGATCTGGCATTGCTGTGGTTTTGGAAGGCCAGCGGCTACAGCTCTGATTGGACCCCTAGCCTGGGAATCTCCGTATGCCACGGGTGTAGCTCTAAAATATATATATATATTTTTAAAAAATTAAGAATAAATAATAAAAAACAATCATGTATGTCATCAGCTGTGGTTCTGTGGATCGACTAGGCTCAGCTGGGTCATCACGCGATATGGAAAAAGTGGACAGTCTGGGACTTGGATCAGCCTGACTGAGCTGGGCATCCAAGAACGTTGCTCACTGTTCTCAACAGTGCCTGAGGCCAGCTGCTGGCTGGCAGCTGAGTTGGGTGTTCAACACCCTCCCTACGGCTTCTTACAGCAAACTCCAAGTGGCTGGGCTTCCAGGGCGAGTATCCCAAGGGGCCACATGGAAGTTGCAAGGCATCACGCCGTCCATTCATCCCACAGTATCACTTGCATTCCTCTGGTCCAACATCTTCCAGGCCAGCCCATCTTCCGGGGGTGAGCCATGCATGTGGGATGGAAGATGTTGTCCTGGCCCCCTCTGGAAAGCACGACAGCACAGCCTCCCCCCTTCTCACTGACAAGAACATCTGCACATAAGGCACGCCATCAGTCTGGGTCCCTCTGCTTCTCAAACTGCCCGTCATTCATTCCCCGGGGAGAGCACCCCGCTGCTCTCCAGAGGCAGGCTGATGGGGATAAAGTGAATGCCTGCTTCTCCTTCCCCTGGGTTACCCACCCCTCCCAGCTTCTGAGGCTCACAGTTTTACAAAGAGCACAGCGGAGCTCCAAGACTCAGGTGCCACCCGTTTCACCAAGCACAATTTCTTTCTCTCCTCTTTGGGGTAGTTGTTGAGGTCAAGGTGTTCAGAACCTCGGGACCCATTTGGTCTGAAGGAGGAGTGTTGAGCTTGAATTCTCCATATCAGGTTCAGGAAACTTTATAGTAAAAATTAAAAAAAAAAAAATCCTCTTTGGTAAATATTTGAGGACTTGCAGGCTTTGTATGGTCTCTGTCAATACTATTCATCTCTGCCATTATAGCCCCAGAGCAGCCAAGGATGCAATTCAAACAAATGAACATAGCTGTGTTCCCATTACACTTTATTTACAAGAACAGATGGCGGCCAGGATTGGCCGGAGGTCTGCAGGACGCCGACCCCTGCAGGAGGGCCTCCTTGGTTAGAGAGAGCAGGCATTCAAAGACTCTCCTACCCAGGGGATAATAGAGACACTGGAATATCACTTCCAGCCTGCATCCAACTGACCGCCAGTGGAATGTCCCTACCTGCTACCACAAGGGAGCAATAGGAACTGACTATTCCTATCAGAAAGGCTGGTTCTGTGTCCTCTCCAGGGTCCCCACTCCCTCCCAGAATCCCACGGTGAGGTGTCTGGGTCCCTAGCATCACTAGAAGACCCTCTCAATCCGGCATCTGGCCAGGCCCGGAGAGGCCCTCCCTGGAGCCAGACAGGCGGCACCCTGAGACCTCTTGGAAGAGGTAGGCGGGACAGGCGGCACAAGGAGGCCAGGCAGATGCCAGGGACCCAAGCGAGAAAGAACTGGCTTCCCCAAAAAGGTTTCAAGCAGGGGGCAGCATCTGTGAAAAATTGGAGTGGGGCTGCCGTCTCCATTAGATGGGCCTGCCCCCCGCCTCCAGGCTGCAGCTTTTCTTTCGAGGAACAAGACTACATCTGTTTGGCGATACTCTATCTGGAATCGTTAAATAAACCTTTCAGGCCCTGGCAAACAACAGCCCATCTTATTCCGATGGGGGAGCTCCTGAAACCCAGCAGACTTCTTAATCCTAAATCTGTCTGCAGGCGCCCCCTCTCCTCCCAGCAAATCCCTGCCGCCCCCGCTCCCTGGCCCTCAACTGGGAGAAAGATTGCTCACCCCTGCCACCTTTGGCCCCTCGACTGGAACAGATTCCTGGCTTTGCGTCTCCACGTTTACTTTTAGTATTGTTGGACTTGGTTTTTCTCTCCCTCCCCCTCTCTTCCCAGGGGGTCTCTCTCTCCCTCGCTCTCGCCGGCTCGGTGGATCGCAGTCACACAATACCGTCTGAGCAGACTTGCGCAGGGCCCCACAATTATCTCATCTTCCCATTACCCCCACCCTCACCCCCTTGGGGCCACTGAGAAGCAGGCAAAGCTAAACAAATAAAGGATGGGAGGGACCCAGCCAGCTTTTCCAAGGCCCTGGCCCTGTAGAATCGCAGGCTCACAGGCTAGCATGCCTTCTGCTCCCCAAGGGCACCAGCCGCCCCCATCATGATCACAACAAGCAAAAAAAGAAAAAAAGAAAAGAAAAAAGAGCCCCTCCTACAGCTGAAACCCAAGTCCACTGCTAAGGCGTGTTGCAATGCAGGCTGCGGGACCTGTGTGTCCAGCTGAGCACACAGACTTCCCCGCCTCCCCCAAAGCCTTCCCACGGCATCCACACACTTCAGTGCCCTAACTCTCCTTTCCAGGAAATCTGTTGCCTCCACAGAGAGTCAAGGAAAGCATGAAGTCGCTGAGGGCACGTTTGGGCTCTTAGAAAATTGCTGCCTGCTGGGCGGTGGTGATATGTGGGTTTGAACACACCGTTCTGCCCCCCCTCTGCCTTCCTGCCTGAGAGAGGGCTGTAGGGCAGGGCAAGCCGGGTTTCTCCTTTGCTCTGTAAGGAGAGCACAGCCTCTCCCCTCCAATCAGAAGCCGGCTGAGAGAGGGCAACCGCTCAGCTGAGGTTGAGGGGGAAGGGAGGGAGATTTGACCAGGAGAGGAAATGATGAAATCAGCCAGTTTGGAAACGAAGCCATTGAGGGGGTGGAGGTAGCCAAGAATCATGCCCTAGGGGAAGAGTAGGACCCTCAATTCAGAGACACTGCACAGGCCAGCGTGTGGATGAGAGAGGCTTCCTGGGGGAGGAGTCTTGCTTCTCTCTGGGCAGAGCGCCTGCCTGAAGGTGAGGCCACCAGCCTCTGACCTGTCCTTCGCCCCTAACAGCACTGCTCAAGAATGGAGCTCCGTCCGAGCTAGTCTGAGATCTAAGTTTACATGACTTGGTGTGTCTGCAGCTTCCATCTAGCTCCTCCATTCCCCCCTGATACTGTGAGCTCTGTGAGAACAGAGACTGGCCTTTTCTGATTCCTGGGCACCCCTCTCCCCCACTCACACACCCCTCTTCTGCCAGGCTTGACCCATAGTAGACGGAGAGTACCCCACTCCCCCATGTGCCTACACATACATGGGCAGCCTCAGAGATTCCTCTTTGCATAAATAGATGAACAGCACCCTGAAGAAATGAAGCTCCTCCTCCTTCAAGGGCGTTGGATCAATCTGTGGTTTCACTCCCCGAGCACTGGCCACCCCACTTGGCCCTCCTACCTCCTCATCCTGGCCATGGGCAGGCAATAAAACCCCACTGACAGGGCCATTGCAGACAGAGCTGATATCAAACTGTGTTTCCTAAACAGTCATTTTGGGAATTTGCTTCTTATTTTGGCCCTATCTTTGAATGACTCCTACTATTATTTCCTTGACATTTATCTTAAAATCACCCCATTTCAAGGAGTTCCCGTTGTGGCTCAGCAGTAACAAAGCCAACTAGTACCCATAAGGATGCAAATTTGATCCCTGGCCTCGCTCGGTGGGTTAAAGCATGCAGTGTTGCCACGAGCTGTGGTGTAGGTCTCAAACATGGCTTGGATCTGGGGTTATTGTGGCTATGGCATAGGCCAGCAGCTGAAGCTCCGATTCAACTCCCCTAGTCTGAGAACTGCTATCCCCTAGTCTGAGAACTGCTATATACCGCAGGTGCAGCCCTGAAAGTCAAAATAATGAATAGAATAGAATAGAATAGAATAGAATAGAATAGAATAGAATAGAAATCTAATTTCATTTAAATAAAATACCACAAGCAATAATACTTCTGAAAACAAGGGGTTTCATATACTAAAAAGCAGTATGTAACTTGTCAAATAGGAGTTGTTGAAGGTATTTTAATCTTTGGGCCAGTTTAAGTGTTTTAGACCTATCTCTGGGATCAAGCCCCTCATCTATAAAAAAGGAATGAAATTGCCTTACTCTGCGTTCCTGAGGGCATTAATACCCCAACAAGACAATGGGCAATATAAAGCCCTATCAAATAGGAAGGGAATTTTTAATAGGAGTCATGGCCACGAGAATGTCCACAAATTTAATAAACATGGGGATACTGTAAAGTCTAAGTTTCTAGAAGAGGAAGAAGTAGAGAGTGCTGTATGTACTCAAAAGAACAAGAACCCTGCACCAGATCCTGCAAAGGAGATATAACAAAAATAGTAGGGAAATGTACAGGCTATTAAAGGAAACAATACACACCCACATGAAAAACACAAATAAAAGAGCCTATAGGGAATTATAACCCTGATTAGAATTCTCTTGAGCCACGAAGGCAAAGCAAAGGAACAATGAGCCTCTGCAGGGCTCGTAGGAAGACTTGTAGCCTAAACAGTGGACCAGAAGACTTCCTGGAGGTGGTGTTAGAAATCAGAGCTCTGGATCTTTGGCTGTGAGGGTGTTTCTGGAATCCTTTTTCCCTTCCCCACATCTCAACTCCACATCCCCCTTGGGTTTCTGCCCTAGATGGCAGGTGTGTGTTGCAAGCTACTTTTCTAGCTGGTGGTTGGCAGGACATCAGGGCCATTGGAGGCAGTGGTGCTGTCTCTCTGGGGTGTGCCTCAGCACTCAATACCCTCTGTAACTGCCCACGCAATCCCTTACCCACAGCCTCCTGGGTGCACATTCTTCCCACTGGAAGTCTTTCTGGCTGCCGCCTCCAGTGAAACTCGTCTTCCTCACTTTCCATAATGTTTCTCTCTCCACTGTGCAGCTGTCAGAGTGCAACTATTTCTATCTCCTCTGTTGTTGTTCCTCTCCATTACTCTGCAGCTGATCTTGGGGCTGGTGTGGGACTTCAAGGCCTCTTCAAGGAGACAGAACTCAAAGCCTCTGGGGAAGACAGGAATTACCAGACCCTTATCATTGCCCCCCGCCCCCCGCCCCACCGCCCCAGTCTCATTGTAATGCCCCCTCCCCCACCTTGAGCAACCTGTCCTAAACTTCCTACCCCCTACTAAGAAAGGTATGTGGCCCACTCCTCACTCCATCCTTATGAGGGCCTTATATGCCCCCAACCAACCAGCAAATGTATCCTAAGTTCCCTCTTTCTCCAACCAGTCAGCAGGTCAGCAGGTGTATCATAAGCCCTCACCTCTCCCTGGGCTATAAAAACAGACATCACCACGTGCCCAGAGTCATCTCTCCCTGATCATCAGGAAGTCTGACCGCTGTGTTAACAGCATCTCTTATCTCAATAAACTCTTCTTTCTCTTCACCCCACTATGTCTGGAAAATTATTTCTCCAACCCGTACACACAGACCACAAACAGCTGGTCTCTTTCTCTCTAGAGTCTCTGCCTCTTTCTCCCTATCCTTGTTATCTTCATTAATGATAGGATTTTCATCCCCGTGCTTGCCCCCAGCTAGAGGCCTCTGTCTCTGACCCAGTCCTTTCCCTCCATAGGAAGAGTCTCAGGGATTCTGCTATATTCAAATGATCATCAGTGGCCATGAGACTCTAAGGAATCATTGTCTGGGGTTTGGACAGGAGGCAAGGCTTAGTCCCATCAAATCCTCACCACCACCACCACCACCACACACACACACACACACACACACACACACACACACACACACACACACACACACTGCAAGGTTGCAGCACTGGGCATTTGGCCAGTCCTTTCAAAGTTGTGCCTCCTGCCCATGATCCAGAAAGAAGAGTCAATATTTATTTCCATCCACATCTTTACAAAATAGTAAACAACCTGAAGGCTCAAGCAGGTGACCTCAGTTCCTGTTCTTGGTTCAGAATCCTGGTCTCTGCACCCTCAGGAGCATTTGAGTTCTAACACCAGGGATTTCATAACTTGAAACAATCAAAACAGGCCCACAGACTTTAGAGGCTGTTCAGGAGGGTGAGGGGATGACTTTTTGCAAGTCACCAAATTGGTTGGAGCCTCGGTTTCCTCATCTGCAAAGTGGGGTGGGAACGCCTAGCTCATGGGGCTTCTGGTGGATTCACTCATGATGGCCTCTGGCTGGAGGTCCAGTCCAAAGAGGGGGTTAATGTAATGTCTGCTAAACCTGAGCAGGGTCTCTACTGTGGTGGTCTTGCCTTCTGGAGCAATCCCCTGAGTGAAAACCGGATCCAGGACACGAGGTGCCAGGGATCCTTCAAGGCCACCTGTCGGCAGTTGAAGCCCCCTCCCTTCTTCCCTCCTGGACATAATGATTTCGAAGGCTCCACCTGCCCGAGAGGACCTTCACCTCGTAGGTGTGCCATCTGCCACTGCCTGTCCCCCTTCCTTGGTCCTGGCCATCTGGAACAGGGCCTTCTCTCTTGGCGAAAATATTATTGTTTTTTTGGCCACTGGTTTGATCCTCCGGAGTCAATATTTGCAGAGATAAGCACAGTGGCATGTAGCAGTGTGGTTGTTTATGACTCTCTCCCCAGTTCCTTCTGGGCCACAGTGTGAGGTGAGGGTGCATTTTGACAGCAGTGGATCCTGTTACTTACTCAGACCACCTCACAAGGATGTGGGAGAGAGGCTGGGGTCAGTCCTCTCCTGCTCCTAAAGGTGTGCTCTCAGCCTGCTTGCACAGGAGCCAGAAAGGGTTTATCATGACCTTCCGGGAAGCCTGCAGCCTGGACTCCTGTGCCTCCAGGCTGTTCCAGTTACACGCATCCTAGGCTGACCCTGACCTTCTCCACTATATTCTAAGGTCTTAGACTGGTCTTTTCTATAAAAATGAGATTTTCTGTTTCCACTTCACATAAAAATGTCTGGGGAGATTTTTCCACCCAGACTGGAGGGCTTATTTCAGAAGATTTGACTTAAAATATAGGTTCCTGTTGTGGCTCAGCAAGTTAAGAACCCAACTAGTATCCATAAGGATGTGGTTTCGATACCTGGTCTCACTCAGTGGGTTAAGGATCCGGCATTGCCAAAAGCCATGGTATAGGTCGCAGACACAGCTCAGATTCCGAGTTGCTTTGCCTGTGGTGTAGGCCTGTAGCGGCAGCTCTAATTCAACCCCCTAACATGGGAACTTCCATATGCCATAGGTGCAGCCCTTAAAAAAAAGAAAAAAAAATATATATATATGGGAAGATAGGAAGATTCATCAATAAAGAGAAATAACTTAGATACTTAAAAAATTATAATAAAATATAGGTTGTAAGGGGTTGTGCAAAATTCCTTTTGAAGTGGTATGACATCCCACTAGGACAGACATACTACCCATATTAAGCCATTGAGGACAGAGAAAGCAAGCATGGTTTCAAACAAAGGCCCAAACTAAAAGGCACAAGGACATGCGAAGTTGCAGTTGGGCTGCTTCTCAGGTGGGCAACTCTGTGTAATTACAGGGGGGTAGAAGCAGGCATTGATTAATGAACCATGGTTAATGGTTTTCCAGAGAGACACCGGGGAGGCTGGATAGCTAATAATAGTTGATAACAACTAATAGAAACAAGAAAGGAGGAAGAACAGGAAGGGGAAGGAAAAAGAAAAAGGAGCAGCAGAGCAGTGGCATAGCTGGGTGGTCTTCTCAATACCAGTCTCTTTTTTTTTTTTTTTTTTTTTTTTTTTTTGTCTTTTGTCTTTTTGTTGTTGTTGTTGTTATTGTTGCTATTTCTTGGGCCGCTCCCGCGGCATATGGAGGTTCCCAGGCCAGGGGTTGAATCGGAGCTGTAGCCACCGGCCTACGCCAGAGCCACAGCAACACAGGATCCAAGCCGCGTCTGCAACCTACACCACAGCTCACGGCAACGCCGGATCGTTAACCCACTGAGCAAGGGCAGGGATCGAACCCGCAACCTCATGGTTCCTAGTCGGATTCATTAACCACTGCGCCACGACGGGAACTCCAGTACCAGTCTCTTCAATTAAAAAAAAAAAAATTTAGGAGTTCCCGTTGTGGCTCAGTGGGTTAAGAACCCGACTATTATCCTTGAGGGTGTGGGACCAATCCCTGGCCTAAGGATCTGGTGTTGCTGTGAGCTGTAGTGTAGGTTGCAGATCTCAGTGGCTTAGATCCCAAGTGGCTGTGGCTGTGGTGTAGGCTGGAGGCTACAGCTCGGATTCCACTCCTAGCCTAGGATCTTCTACATGCCATGGTGTGGAGCTAAAAAGCCAAAAAAAAAATTTTTTTTAATGGAGCCAGCTTCTTTATTACAGAGGGTGAGTTCACATTTAAGTGTCTCCATTTCTTCTCTCTCTTTCTTTTCCTTTTGTTTTTTGTTTTTTGGCCACACCTGAGGCATGTGGAAGCTCCACAGCCAGGGACCGAACATGCACCTCAGCAGCAACCTGAGCTGCTACAGTGACAATGCTGGATCCTTAACCTGCTGCACCACAAGGGAACTCCCAGTCTCTTCATTTAATTATCTTACTGAATTCTCACAACCACCCCACAAGGCAGTTCGTATTGTCCCCAGTTTTCAGATAAAGAAAGTGAGACTCAGAGGTTAAAGTGATTTGTTCAAGGTCATACAGCCTATAAAACATAGGTACATAATGAGACTTTGCTGACTTTGATCAAGGAACCTTCCGAAGATCAGTCTTTTATAAACTCATCATTCTGTACTGTAGACAGCTGGCCCTGATTATCCCACCTTAGCCAATTCCTCTTTCTCCCCTTTGAGACAATGGGATCCTTTGAATCCTCGGCTTGGGCCCAGGCTAGGCTCCAGAACAACTTGGTCAAATGAGTCAAGATGACGTATGCCTTGCCCTGAAGCACTTGGGAATCTGGAGCCCTTTGGGAATCCGGGGGCACCTGCTATGTACAGGCGGTTTTTGTCATTTGGGATAGGTCAGTGAAAGAAGCCAGGACTCTCCCTGCTCTGGTGGAGCTCCATGGGAAGAGGGCACAGGAGTGGCTGGCAGACACCAGAGGGGTCCTTTTCTTTGAAAAAAGCTTGACCCAGCTCCAGGCTGCTCTCCTGGTAGCTAGTGAGGTTTATTTCCCAAACACAAACATGATCAACTCAAATTCCTACCCAAAAAGTGGTTTCCCTTTGCACTTAGGATAAAGACCCAAAGTCTTAGATCTGCCTTCAAGGCCCTACATGGGGTCTCCACCCATCCTCTGTCTCACTGCACACCAAGCCCCTCCCTCTCTAACCAGCACTTCCAGGCCCTTCTCCTTTTACCAGCCAGCCACCCCTTCAACCATCTCCTCAGTCAACACAGACTTGCAAAAGGAAGGCCCTGCTCCTGCTTGGCCAAACCTCCCCTTACAGACTCCCCGAGTATCCTGGGCCCTCTCTGTGGCACTTCCCAATGTTACGGCTTCATACGAAGGTGATCTGAGGCTCCCACACTGGACTGTAAGCTCCTTGCACCCAGGACTGACCAGTGCACACACACCCACGTGCCCAGAACCTGGTCAGGGCCTGCTCCAGCACAGTCTGCCAAATGAATGACCTTCCCTACACCCCACAGGACTAGTGATCTTCTCTCCTCACCCCTTTCCTATTAAGTGAAAGGGCAAAGGGCCAAGAGTTATGGGCAGGGTGCCCACAACACTTCAACCTCAAATCAGGATCTGTGGTCTCAGAGTATAGTTGCCTGTATTATGGGAGAAAGACAGAATGTTTGACTTCAGGTCATAGGGTCACCGCATCTGTGACGAAAAACAGAAACCACTGCAATATGAAATTCTGGAGAAAGAAGGGGATGAAATTAGTCCATGGCCAAGCCTGTCTCTAGAAAAATACTGAGCAGAACCCCTCCAGCCTCACGAAGCTTGGAGCTGCACAGCTGAGCACTCTGTTCCATTTCACCTACTCACCTTTCATTGCCAAAGTGCAGGCCTAAGCTGCAAAAGTTACCTTCCGATTAAAGAACTAAGAGGCTTCCTTTCCCTTATTCACCCAGTTAACAAGCAGTGGTTAAACGTCCACTGTGTTCATAAAAACGAACTGGACCTAGGCATGCTTGTCCTCCAATTCCTGCCACATGAACAGAGCAGGCAGGTTGGGTGGGACAGGGGGTTGAGACGCAGCTAAGGGTCTCCGGGGCAAGGTGGCAGGCACCTGCCTCAGCATGAGAAGGGCTTCTTGGAGGAGATGAGGCTCAGGGACTGAATCCAGAGACAGGTAAGAGTTGGGGTGGGTTGTAAAGGACTTTCCAGGCCATTGGAATGGCACAGACAAAGCATGGAGGCAGACACAGCTTCAGGTGTGGTAGGAGCCACTCGCAGTTTGGTATCCCTGGGAAGTCAAGTGTAAGACTGGAAATGTGGGAAGGGAGGTGGAGCAGGAGGGAAGGGCCAGGCCTTGGAGCAACTTTTAAGTCGACTGAAGAGGCTTTTTTTTTTTTTGCTTTTTAGGGCCACACCTGTGGCATATGGAAGTTCCCAGGCTAGGGTTTGAATTGGAGTTACAGCTGTCAGCCTACACCACAGCCACAGGAATGCCAGGTCCGAGCCATGTCTGCAAACTACTCGGCAGCTCATGGCAACACCAGATCCTTAACCCACTGAGTGAAGCCAGGAATCAAACCCGCATCCTCATGGATACTAGTCGGATTCATTTCTGCTGCACCACAACGGGAACTCCCCCTTAGAAGAATCTTGAATGTTTTCATGGCCAAACAACAAAGCATCATTGAGGGCTTTAAGCAAAAGAGTAACCCAGACAAGACTGCATTTTAGGTGGATAACAATGTGGGGAGAAAGGGTTTGAAGGGGACCAAGGAGGGACAGAGAAGCCAGTTAGAAAGCTGTCGAGTCCACAGAGAAGAGACAAGAGCACAATCTTGTGTCGCAGGGAGGTGCAGGGGGAGGAAGGTTTAGGAATGTATACTCAGAAGATCTAGGTATAATAAAAGCCATAACATGCTTTCCACTCTCTGAGTTCTTTCTTCCTGCTGGACACCATGAAGACCCTTTTGCATATCATTGTAAGTTTTAATACTCATCCAAGAAGGTAGGGGAGCCATGATGAGTAAAGGCTTGGAGGCTCTGGGACCTTATTTGTAGGGTCGAAATATCCTCAAAATGCTGTGCAGCCATGAAGGCCAACTGATCTGAGATGAGGGGAGAGAAATGAAGCAGAAGACAGAGGATGGACTAGAAATGAAAGAGAGCGTGTCCCAAGGATTAGTTAAGAGAATTTTATTGGGGAACTTTAGCAGAGAGTAAGTTTGCAAACCCAAATGTTTCTGTGCACCAGGAAACTAACCTAAGTTAAGTTCAACAGGCAAAAGGCCAGACAGTCAGGAATGGCGGAGACTGCGGCAAAGGAAGAGCCCAAGCACTGTCAAAAAAGGTCACCTGCTCTCAGCTTCAAATGAGGATGGCTCTGCAAGAATGAGAGTTCAAGGTTGCCAAACTGAGTGGTTTTCAAAGTGAAACCCGTTCTCCAGACTTTTGCATGAATTCTCCCAATCTGAAAATGTTGGTAACTAATTCAAAATTTGGAAAAGAGAAGAAAAACCCCATACAAAGCATCTCAACCTGCCTCTAAGCTGGACATGAGTCTGGGACTGGCAAATGGGGGTGTTCTGGTGTTGACCACTTTTTCAGGCTCAAGTTACACAAAGGAAAGGGAGAATCCCAGAGGTGCAACTGGGAGTTGCCCAGGGTCCTGGAGACCTGCCAGCTTGGTGACAAAAGACCAAATGCTATTTGGAGAAGGAGAGTCAGGTGTGGTAAGGTCTCCTCCCCACCGAGTGACAGGATCTGCATGGAATCCCCTCCTGGGGTGAGTGAAATCAGTTGCAGTGTGAGCAGGGGTGGTCAGGACATCTTCAAGCTTCTCGAAGCTCAAAAAGCAAGGTTCACGCTCAGCATTTGAAAGGTAGTTGTGAGTGGGCTGGACTGCCTTGCAATTATGCCACCATCTCAATTCAAATCAAGATGCCTCCAAGAATAAGGAAGGGCTGGCCCATGTGCCCCTCACTTTGTGCCAGGCAGTCCTGGGTGCTCCCTATGCTGACCTCAGAGAATTCAAATTCTCCCAACAAGCCCAGGAGGTAGGAGCCATTATCATGCCCACTTTACAGATGGGAAACTGAGATCCAGGTGGAGAGGTTAAGTCACGTGTCTTAGGACTGTCGCCTCTTTTGCCAGGCAGGGTCAGCGCCAGAGTTTGTGCTCTTTTAAACATCATTTCTCAAATTACCTCTGGTAGAAAACCAGTCCCCACCCACCCAATTCATCACAGACTGACTCTTGTAAAATACAGTAATAAATGAATTACTAGGAAAATGAGCATACGCTTGGACGACGCAGAAATGGAAAATTGCTCTAAAAGTTTCTGGATGCTTACTCTCAGTTTCTACACCTATCAAGTCCGGGCGTGGAGCAGCCGGGGCCACGGGGACTGAGAAGCGCTAAACCACCTCCGCAGTCATCCTCCAAGGATGCGAACGACTGGGCGCCAGGAAAAAAAAAAAAAAATCTCTTGTCTGGATTCCAAAGGCTGAACTGTTAACCTCAGCGCTCACTCTAGCAGTAGAGAGGCGTGAGAGCCCCTCGCCCAGCGTTCCTGGTGTGGGTGACTTAGGGAGGGGGGTGTCTCCTATTGTCCAGGAGTGAGATGGGTTCCCTCCAAAGGGCCCTTGCAAAACCCAAACGCTAGGATTCCGGCTCCTTTTGCAACATCCCACGCCAGCTCAAGAGAAATGTTTGCAGGGCCAGCTGTTTTTGCTCCTGCGCTCATTAATAAAAGTAGTGAACGCAGCCAGAGCCACCCTTTTCTTTCCTTTGTCCTGTCCTGAAAGGGGGCAGGGAGGGAACAAGGGGACGTGCCAGACGTGCAACAGGAAGGGCTCGGCTAGATGGGGACCGCGAGGAAGGAAGGCAGGTGGGCGGAAGGCGGCAGCTGCGGCGGGGCGGGGGGAGGGGCCGGGTGACAAAGGCGGGGAGACACGTGGAACCAATTCCCCCAGGCAGTGGGGTGGGGGGGTGCACCTGAGAACTGGAAAAAAACACCTGGCAGTTTCTGGAACAGAGGAGGATTAAGAACCGCTGATGACAGACCAGGGCTGGGTGAGATGGGAGGACCCTCTGAGGAACAGCTTCTCTAACTTCGGGACCTTCTTTTGATCCCCTGGTGATGTTTCTCACAGTCCATCTGTAGGGGCGGAGTGGGGGTTGGGCAGGAAATTGGTTGCAGAGGTGATAGAAAGCTTCCTTGGTCTGGCGGGAGCCGGGTTTCTCCAGCAAGTGTTTCCACGTAGAATACTAGACGCTGGTTAAATTTTAATTGCAGATACCTGCATAATTGTTCGTCTAAAAGGTTTAGTATATAATGTATTAAATGCCGCAGAATCGTACACTTTAAAATGATTTAAAATGGTAAATTCTGTGTTATGTGTATTTTACCACAATAAAAATGGAATATAAAATTTTATTCCATATGTCTGAAACTCAAATGTAACCAGTGCCTTGTATCTTATTTATTAAACCTGGCCAGCCTACTCCCAGCAGGAGCTAAATGGATGGCAGGGGGCTTCCTGAATGAAGCTGGGAGACTCTGCTGCTGCTGCTGCTGCTGCTGCTGCTGCTGCTGCTGCTGCTGCTGCTGCAGGAGGAGAAGAAATCACCCTCCTTCTCCCCTCCAGGGACCCACCAGTTCCGCCCTCCCATCAGCCAACACTCCCAGAAGCCTAAGCGCAAAGGAGCTTCCGAAAGGCAGGGGCAGGGAAAAATCCAAGAGCAAACTTGCCATTGTTTGAATTGACCCAGGAAAGCCAGACTCGCCAGGCCCAAGGACCACAATTTTATTTTATCTTTGTCAATCAAAATATTAATCATAACGACAATGATGATGCAGGAGGATGCAAATAAGAAAGGAGCATATTTGAGGTTTTAAGAATTGCAATGTGGAAGGCTCAGATCCTGGTAACTGCAAAAGATTGTGCGGAGAAGCGTCAGGGGCTTACAAAGCCAAAAAGCCACGAGGTTCTTAGGAGTTGCCTGGCAAGGACTGTGATGACTCTGACGTGAGCCAGGAATTATTTGTCCTTAAGGAATCACGAGTTGTTTTAGGGTGAGGGTCCGACAACTAGACAGGCTGTGGTGAGTTTCTGGCAGATGTTTTGGATGACTTCATCAGATCAAAAGGTCAGATTCCATCCAGGCCGGGACGTGCAAAAGTCACGCTCCATTACTGGCCTCCCAGCTCCGTTGCAGAGGGCTCTCTTAGCAATACCAACTCCCTTTTGATTTTCCTCTCAATTCTGCAGGCTGAAATGAAGCCTCACGTCTCCGTCAGGTCACCCTTCTGAAGTCCTTGATCTCTCTCTCGTGGACGATCCACGAATCTCGTGAGCAAATGGTTACTGCTTGCTACTGAGGCAGCAGATAGGACCATATAGGGGAGCATCTCCAGGCTAAGCATCACAGACAAGTGCTTCAGGTGAGAAGTGGAGGATATGGTTCTTGTCTTGCAGCTGGGTCCCTTAATGTCTATTCAGTCTTTTACCCATCGTCTCCTTATGAGATAGGCACTGTCCACGGCAGTGGAGCCTATGTCAGTAAGTTAATCAGACCTATTCCACATTGTTAAGGCGTTGACAATTCTGTTTGGTTGGGGGAGTCTAAAAGGCAATAGGAATTAGTTAAAATGATGTAAGATGGAAATGGAAATAACAAGTGAAAGAGAAGTCTAGAAGCGAAATGACAGGGAGCTTACGACGAATAGGACATAGATGGTCTAGGGTGTCTATGGCAGGTGTACCCAGCCTGGTGCTAGGTGCTGAGGGACAGCAGCACAGAATGGGATACGATCCTTCTCCAGGAACTCTCGAGGTTGTTTACAAGAATTGGCCCCAGGTATTTGTTCGCTCGTCCTGACTTCTAACCCCATGGAGAGGCCATTGGAGGAAGAGGGCTGATTTAGTTGCACAGAGCTCTTGAGCTCCCACTCAATTTTGCCTCCAGCTCTGTGAGTCCTGGGGCCTCAGTTCCCTGTGGTGGAGTGATGGTCTGACCTTGATGGCCTCTGCCTCTGCTCCCCCATTTCCCCTGTCCTGCTGTATTGGTTGCTTCTCTATTTCATGTCTGCTCCCTGGTTACCTCGGACAACCTGTCATCCTGAGAAGTGACCAGAGTTGAGTCCAGTCATTTGTAACCCTGGAGGACCAAGCTCAAAGCCATGAACCAATGACTCCCACATCTATCATCACCCTGTGAGGAAGTAGGGAGCTGGTATCAGGTTGCCAGGGTTGAATCCTGCCTCTGCCAGTGACCAGCTTGAACAGAGCTACACAGACTCTCAGTGTGTCTGTTTCTTTTTTCTTTTTTTTTTTAGGGCCACACCCGAAGCATATGGAGGTTCCCTGGCTAGGGATCCAGTCGGAGCTACAGCTGCCCACCACAGCCACAGCCATAGCAACTCGGGATCTGAGCCTCATCTGCAACCTACACCACAGCTCACAGCAACACGGATCCTTAACCCAATGGGCAAGGTCAGGAATCAAACCCGCATCCTCATGGATACTGGTTGGGTTTGTTAACTGCTGAGCCACAATGGAAACTCCTTTCTTTCTTTTTAAGGCTGCACCTGCAGCATATGGAAGTTCCTGGGGGAAGGGTCGAATCAGAGCTGCAGCTACAGGCCTATGCCACAGCCTCTGCAACAGTGAATCCAAGCTGCATGTGTGACATACACCACTGCTTATGGCAATGCCAGATCCTTAGTCCACTGAGCAAGGCCAGGGATCAAACCCATGGCCTCATAGAGACAATGCTGGATCCTTCAACCACTGAGCCACAATGGAAACTCTGTCCATTTCTTCATTTGTAAATGGAAATAATAAGAGTACCCTGTAGACTTGTAAGGCTGAATAAGATAGTTCCTGTGAAAGTGTGTAGAATGGTGCTTGTTAAGCATCACTATTTAGTATCACTGTTTATGAGATTTAGAAACAGATAATAAATAACTCCCAACTGCCTACCTTCAGGTCTTTGCTTTTCAGCCTATGGATTATAAACCACTAATGGGTTGTGAAATCACTTTAATAAGTATAATATTATTACACATTTAAAATAGATATTTATGGGCGTTCCCATCGTGGTGCAGTGGAAATGAATCCGACTAGGAATCATGAGGTTGCGGTTTTTGGGTTTTTTGTGTGTTTTTGTTTTTTGTCTTTTTGCCTTTTCTAGGGTCATTTCCGTGGCATATGGAGGTTCCCAGGCTAGGGGGCTCTAATAGGAGCTGTTGCTGCTGGCCTACGCCAGAGCCACAGCAACGTGGGATCCGAGCCGCATCTGCGACCTACACCACAGCTCACGGCAACACCGAATCCTTAACCCACTGAGCAAGGTCAGGGATCGAACCCACAACCTCATGGTTTCTAGTCGGATTCGTTAACCACTGTGCCAAGATGGGAACTCCGAGGTTTCGGGTTCGATCTCTGGCCTTGCTCAGAGGGTTAAGGATCTGGCATTGCCATGAGCTGTGGTGTAGGTTGCAGATGCAGCTTAGATCCCACGTTGCTGTGGCTCTGGCATAGGCCAGCAACAACAGCTCCGATTAGAGCCCCTAGCCTGAGAACCTCCATATGCCACAGGAGCGGGCCTAAAAAGACCAAAAAAAAAGACAAAAAATAAATTAATTAATTAAAATATTTATTATAATTACACAACAAAAGACAGGTATGTAGAAAAAAAGGGAAATAATAGAAAATATTAGTGTATCACCTGCACTAAGTATTGTTCTGTGAAACTAGGGTTTCAGTTGTATGTGTGTGTATTATGCTACAATGCAAAATGTATCTCTTATTGTGGGTCACAGTTAAACAATTAGAGGAGTTCCCACTGTGGCGAAATGGGATCAGTGGCCTAAAGGGATCAGTGGCATCTTGGAAGCACTGGAACGCAGGTTCAGGTCCCGGGCTGGCATAGTGGATTAAGGATCTTAGGTCACAACTACAGCTTGGATCTCATCCCGGGCTTGGGAATTCCATATACCGCGGGGTGGCCAAAAGAAAGAAAAAAAAATTAGAACCCACCATTTTAGGTTAAATCACTACTCCTTATAGTTCTACCCTTCCCACCTTTCAACACCCCTGCTCCTTCCAACCCCCATGCAAGCACTGCTTACTCTCTTCCTCACACACTCATTCGCCCCTTCCTTTCCCTCCCCTTCCTCCTCGGGATCCCAGAGGCTCAGCTTTCTCTCCACCCCTGATCCCCTAGGGGCCCTGTTTCTTCTCTCTCAGCTCAGATACAGGACACCAGAGGCTGGGTGCTGGACAAGTGGAAGACAGCGGAGTTGTCCCCCAAATGGGCAGTCCTGGGGCAGGAGGAGAGGTGGGGCAGCAAGGGGGAGGTTTTACATAACCAGAGCATCAGAGCACCAGAGGAACACGCTGGAAGCAGCTTTGGGTTCAGGGATGGAGGAGAGGAAGGTCAGGGTTTGGGGTCACTTCTGAGAGACAGACATTCCTGAGGGGTGGGTGCAGTTAACCTGGAGGGAGGATGAAGGGGAAAGAAAGAACTGGAAAGAATACCCCGGAGGAGGCCACTGAAACAGTCAGGAACCAAAGAGATGCACTGCCAAGTGTGACGTGGGGGGGGAGGTAGAGGAAAGCCCAGAAGAGGCTCAACAAATGCCTCTATGTCTCGGTTTGAGTAGGGGCTCAGCCCGCAAGGCCTGCCAGTGTCTTCAGGAACGGGTTTCCCTGAAGGCCTGGAGACTATCTTTGGCCTTGCAGGGTCTTTCCCCCACCCCCCCACCCCCACTCTGTCTCCTCTTCTCCTCCCCTATCCCCCTCTTCCTTCTCCCCCTCTGCTAAGTGAAGTAAATCACCCAGGTTCCTCAGGGTGAGGCTGACTTAACTGCAGCCATCATTACTTTAGCCACTGACCTCTGCAGCTTTGTTCAATCCCGCTTTTGGTCTGACAGGGCTGAGGGACGCCCACTTTGCATGATAAAGCCTGCTGTCTAGGCTGGGCCCCTGCAGACTAGCGCCTTCTTTAGCAAAGCCCTTCCCCCATCCCTGTTCTCCACCTGGCTCTCAGGTTGAGAGCAGAGAAGATGCACAGAGGCTCTCCGCCAGCTTGCCCAAACGCCAAAGCATAGGGCAATGGTCTGTATCATCCAGAGTTTCATCCTTGGAAGCATCTTAGTGGCTCAACATCGGAGTCCCGAGCTGTGCTGGCAGGAAAAGGGGGCTCGAGGAGGTGGTAGTTCCATCAGCTGATGCCTTTGCCTCAGTTCCCTCTAGAGAGAAGGTCTGAGAGTCCCATCACCTTGCACTCTGTTTGGACTTGATCCTGAGGGCCACCCATGTCGCTCGATTCTGTGGGTTCTGCTTCCTTATTGTGTAAAAGGGGGGCTCCTATTGAATGACATCCGACGCCCTTTATAGAGAAGTACTTCCCTGACAGGTGTTACCGAGGGTCCAAACAGGTAAAAGGAATGAGCAAAGCTTGCCGTCCTACTATAGGGAGTAGGATGGAGTGGCTCAAACAGGAAAACCCTTGCTCTGTCTCAAGCAGCAGCCACTAGTCCACTCTATTCTGCCCACAGAAAAGCTGGACATCTGTGATTTTATGTGAAATCTGCCAAACTTTTAAACACTGACACCTCGTTGTTTCAAAATGTCCAACCATCATTGCGAGCCAAGCGTGAACATCTGCGAGAGAGCCTGACTCAGCCTTTTGGTACCAGTCAGCTGCCTCCTCCAAGAGGTTCTCAAACTTATGCATGCCTCAGAATCGTCACAACGGCTTGTTACAACACAGCTTGTCAGGCCCCATCCAGAGTTTCCAATTCCCTAATGCTGCTGAAGGAACTGCAATTTCTAACAAGCTCCCAGGTGGTGTTGCTGCAGCTGACCCTGGGAACACACTTTGAGAACCACTGCTCTACTCTATAGGAATACAGGAGTTCATGTAATTCTCTACCTGATGCCAAAGCAGCTTCCCTTGAGGCACTGCTGATAATCTAGGTCCCTGATTTGCAAGTAGAGTGAGGATAATGGCGATGAAGAGAGCAGCTAACCGCTTAACGTGCATCCTCCAGGTAGTAAATATTTTACATACATTATGGCCTTTTTAGTCTTCACAAAAGTCCCAAAGGTCGACATTAGAAGTAGCCCCTAATTAGAGACGAAAATAGCTAATAGGCCGTGGGTTTGAAGCCAGTGAGACATGAGAGGCCACCTCCACTCACAAAAATTCACAGCCTCTTTCACACTCCATCATGTAGTCAGATCCTCTAGATAGTATTTTTGGCCGTACCCATGGCACGTGGAAGTTCTGGGGCAAGGATTGAACCCATGCCACAGCAGCACCCTGAGCTAGTGCAGTGACAATGCCAGATCCTTAATCTGCTGCACCCCAAGAGAACTCTTAGATCATACTTTTTTATGGGTAGATCTGCTTAAGTCAAAGCCAATGGTGTGTTAATCATTTATTCATTCAGTGAATGTCTGAGCTTAAAATATGTGCCTGGAAGTCATGCTGCACAATGTGAACATAGCAAGCAAGGTAAAAGGATAGGGAAGGATGGGGGGAGGAGGGCAGGGCTATTTTAAGATGAAGCCGTCAGGGAAGGCCTCTCCAAGGAGATGACGAATGAAAGGGGGATGTAAGGAAACGAGGAAGCGGGAATGGCAAGTACAAAGGCCCTGGGGTAGAAAAAAGTGTGGGACGTTCTAGGACCAGCAAGAAGACCAGTGCAGCTAGGAAGAGTGAGCAGAGAAGAGGTTGGAGAGCTGAGCGGGTTCCTAAAGGCCACAGCAAGGAGTCTGCTTCTACGCCAAGTATGATGCAGAGAGCTAGAGAATGAACAGCTATGATTAGGTTTAGGTTCTGGCTTGAACCCCAAAAGAACTCCTAGATCATACTTTTTATGGGTCGGTCTCCTGAGGATCCTCTGATCTGGTTAGATAGGTTTGGACTGGGATCCCTCCAGCTGCTAGGGTGGAGACCAGACTGCAGGGAAGAGGAGTGGAAAAAAAACAGAGCTTGCATGTAAATGACAAGATGCTCAGAGGAGGCGCACTCCTGCAGCCTGTCTCAGCCTCGGCGCGTCAGGGAGAGAAATGGTGAGGGAAGGAAGACAAGGTGGGAAAGAAATGGAGGCCAGGTTTTGGTGCAAAATGAAAACTACCTGATTGATAACTCAGGGCGTGGGAAGTTCTGCCTCCCTGATGGGGACCCAGAAAGAAAGGTGGTGTCCTGACTCCCCCTGACTTCCCCTGACTCTCAGCACCTAGTGCCTGACCTTGTTGGGGAGAAGAGGTGTCTTGTGTAGGGTTTGGATCTACAGAAAAATGATTTGGGTCCTCAGGTCCATCTCCTCTTAAGCCTGCCTTAAGTGCTCAGAATTTCCCATCATGAGAGATGGAAATATTTAAAAACTGGATTGTGGTGATGGTTGCACAACTGCATAAATTTACTAAAAGTCATGGAACTTACTAGGGAGTGAACATAATGGTTTGTAAATTCTACTTCAATACAGTTGTTTAAAAAAGAAAAAAATATTGGCCCACAAGGGAACCATCCGTTGAACCTTGAACTCCTTTTTTTTTTTTTTTTTTTTTTGGTCTTTTTAGGGCCGCACCCACAGCTATAGCTGCCTGCCTATGACACAGCCACAGCAACACATCTTCAACCTACACCACAGCTCACGGCAACACCAGGTCCTTAACCCACTGAGTGAGGCCACGGATCAAACCCGAATCCTCATGGATCCTAGTCGTTAACCACTGAGCCACAAAGGGAACTCCTGAACCTTGAACTCTTAAGAGATTTGTTTTGTTTTGTAAGTTCCTGGGCCAGGGATCAAACTGGCACCACAGCAGCAACCCAAGCCACTGCAGTGACAACACCGGATCCTTAACCTACTGCACCACAGGGGAACTTCCTTTTGAGAGTTTGTCTATCACTGAATAGCCCACAGCCCCTTAAAAATATACACAGTAATATTATTCCGAATGGAATAATAACCGTGGTGATTCGTACTTTTGAAGAACACTTGAAAACAGGTAGAAAACTATGTATGTAGTTTCAATTTTATTTTATGCATTTGTGTGTTTGTGTATGTGTGTGAGAGAGAGGAAGGGAGAGACAGAGAGAGGGAGAAGGGGAGAAAACCCCGGTAATTCAGGTGAGTGCAAATAAAGCCCATATAAAATTGAGTTAGAGGACAGACGAGCAGAAAATAGGTCATGGGCATTTACCATTCCCCCAATATTGTCTGGAGGTAAGGTCAGCAGGGGCAGAGACAAAGCACAAAGGAGACGAAGTAGAGGGAAATAAGTTAAAAGGTTCATCATGGAATCATAGGCAATTTCAACATTCTTTTCTTCACTTCTCAGTCTGTCTCATTTTTCCACCATGAACATGTATGATTTGCCTAATGGAAAGGAGGCATGAAATCTTCTAAATGAGTGCCACTCTGATGTTACAGATTACTTTCTGCTTTATCATGGACTGTTTCCTTCTTCTTTTTCCACTGTGAAGATTTAATTTAGATCAAACATTTCACAACTATTTATGGCACTCTTATTCTGTGCCAGGCACTGTCCTAGGCACGGCAGGATATGGAAAGATTTTTAAGGAACCATCAGGTCTCTTTTTCCATGTAGCTCATTGGACCAGTCAGGAAGACAGATGGGGATGCAAAGAACTATACTGCCGCTCCGTGAGGTCCACGGGCACAGAGAGGGAACCATAAGGTGTGAGGAGAGTTCAGTTAATCAGTCAGCAAAAATGCTTTTTGTTTTTTAAAGGAAATTCTATTATTATTGCAAACAATTTTGACAAAAGCGATCTCTCTGGCCTTACTAGCTTGGCAAGATCTCTGATAGCTGAGCTATGTGAGTATCTTGGGACGTTTTTGTTGGGAGCTAATGCTGATCAGACATCTGTTGCTTGTCCACCATGGGGAGACAAGAAGAATAGGATAGTTGACAGAAGACCAGGCTCTAGAGTCAAGCTGTCTGGATTCTAATCCTGCCTCTTCTACTCCATAGTTACATAACCTCTGGCAAGGTTCTTAACCTCTCTGTGCCTCAGTTTTTTCCTCCATAAAGTGGGCACATTAACACTACACACATCACAGATGGGTGGCAAGCACTGAGCACTGCATCAGACACTCAGAACACGCTCTTGGATTTTATTTTTATGTTTCACCTAGGAAATATTCATACTTCTTGGCATTACCTTTTTCATGTACTGCTTTAAATGTTTTCCACCTAAAGACCACATTATGACAATGACTCAGCAAATTCTTTTCTTTTCTTTTTTCTTTTTTTTTGGCTGCACCCTGGAGACATTCCCGGGCCAGGGATCAAACCAGCGTCACAGCATCCACCCAGCCACAGCAGTGACAACACCAGATCTTTAACCTGCTAGGCCACCATGGAACTCCTAGCAAACACTTTTGATCTCCTCCTATGTAACCAAGACCGTCTGCCTGCCTCACAGGGAGAGCAAAGCGGAAGAGAGCCAGGACCCCACCCTGGGACTGCTCACAGGTTAGTGCAGGAGAGAGTCACAAACACAAATAACAGAACAGGGCTGGTAATTAGTAACAGTAGTTGCCTAAAATGTTCTGAAGTCCCAGAAAACATTGTTTTTGCTCTAATAGTTAAAATGTGGTTCCCATTATCATGTTTATAGTATTCGCTGGTGAAGAAAAGAAGGAAACGAACGTTCCTTGGGTGTCTTGTGTGTGCCAGGCGCGGGGGACTGTCTATAACAGCATGACACTCACCGTGTACCAGACAGCGTGTTGAGTGTCCCATAGGCTTATTCTCCTTTAATCCTATGAAGCAAGTGTGGCTGTTATCCTCCTTTTATACACAGAGAAATCGAGGTCAAGTAACTTAGCTTAGACGTGACCTTTGGCTTAGACGTCAAGTAACTCCCCTAGGTTATACTGCCCAGAAATGGCAGAGTCAGGACTCAAAATCAAGCCCACCCTCTCAGCTATGCTGCATCTCCTCCCAGTGTGATATTCTACATGTGATCTAATCCAGTCTTCATAGTAGTTCTTTGGGGGTGATGCTGTCATGCCTTTTTATTTATTTATTTGGCCATGTCCACAGCATACAGAAGTTCTTGAGCCAGGGATCAAACCCACACCACAGCAGTGACAACACTGAGTCCTTAACTTCTAGGCCACCAGGGAACTCTGAACTTAGGCCTACTTTTATACACAAGGAAACTGACATTCCAAAAACTAAATGCTTTGCCCAAGGTCAAAGATTTATAAGTGACAGACCCAGATACCTCCAAAGCTGTGGTCTTTTTCCTAGTTACTCTGCAGCTATTTTCTCCTATGCCAATTAAAGTTGAATTTTCACCCAGGCCTGCATCAGTGCACTCTGGGTTGGGAGGTAGGAAACAGGACTTCTCATCCTGACTCTGCCTCTTACCAGCACTGGGGCCTGGGACAAATTGCCTCCCCTGTTGAGGACTTCATGCCCTCATCTGTCAAAAGGTAATATAGGGTTCATACTTCCCAGGAGGCCCCAGAGGAATGCCACAGAAAATAGGCTAAGACCAGACTCTGCTGGAATAAACCTAGGGTGGGAACCTGGGGTGATGCCCTAGGAATTAAGAGGGAGAGCTCAGAAGGTAACCACCTCCACACTGTTCAGGAAAGGGGTCTCCATCCTGCGATCTGCCAGAGAGGGATGTGCAGCATATGGCAATATTTGACTTTTTCAGGACTCACAGATGCTCTAGTTCATCTTTGTCAGCATCAGCAAACACACATAGATGCCATGTACTCTAGGCTCTAGGGTTATAAACAGTCCCTGCTTCATTGGTGAGACAAGGTGTACAAAAGAAAGAAAGAAGGAAAGAAAGGAAGAAGGAAGAAATGAAGGAAGGAAGGAAAGAAAAAAGCCAGGGAGGGAGGAAAGAAAGAGGAAGAAGGAAGGAAGGAAAGAAAAAGGGAAGGAAGGGAGGAAAGAAAGAGAAGGAAGGAAGGAGAGAAGGAAGGAAGGAAAGAAGGAAGGAGAGAGAAGGAGGCAGGAAAGAGAGAGAGGAAGGAAGGAAAGAAAAAGGGAAGGGAGGGAGGAAAGAAGGAGAAGGAAGGAGAGAAAGAGGGAGGGGGAAAGAGAGAGAGAGAGAGAAAGAAAGGAAGGAAGGAGGGAGGGAAGGAAAGGAAGGAAAGAACAACTAGACCAATGCCCATAGGAGTTTAGAGGAGATAACAGGGCTGGAAGGAAATGGGTAAGACTTCATGAAAGAGGATGGAAGGGTTTTGGAAGATGACTTAAGGTATTGTTCACGTAAAGAAGGCAGAGGGCATTTTGGACTGAGAGATTTCTGGAAGGCAAGAATGGACATATGTGGACATACTTTGAAGCTAATTGGTAGACCAGTTGCCTGTAGTGGATAATTTGCAAGATAAGCTGGAAAGTTAGAGTCCAGTCATGGAGGATTTCAAATGCAAGGATTAGAAACTGTTTTTATCTATTATCCTCAAAGAATTTTTAGCAGAAGAGTAGTGTAACCACACTAGGGCTTTATAGTATCACCTGGAGCCAAGTATGACAGACAGGTTCAAGTCTGGAGTTGAACAGTTGAGAAAAATAGGATAAGGACAAGCAAAGATCAATGGATTTGGAAAAAATAAAGTACCATCGATGACCCTGCCATGACACTCCGAGAGTGACCTAGGCAGGAACTGGTGCACAAAGGAGGAAGGAGGGGGTAACGGGTGCCAAAATAAAGAGAAAGAGTATTCAAATTCTAGTGAGAAGCTTCCAAGTAAATAGAAGGCCAGTGGGTTATAGGACAGGTTCAAGGAAAGTTGGGTCTTTTTTCTCAATAGATTCAAGACAGGAAAGAAGAAGTTAACAGAGAGGAGGAAAGTGCGAGAAGGATCAGAGAGGTGGAAAGATCTCCCCTTCGGAGTTGCCTGGCCTTTCCCTCCCCGCCCCTTCCAAGTTAAGATCTATACTTGGCAGTTTTAAGGGTTGGATAGATAGGCCAGTGCATGAGGTTATTAGCTCTCCACACAAACGCAGCTGGCCTCGATAGCTCTCCACACAAACGCAGCTGGCCTCGATGTTCTGCACACAACACAGTATGAAGTTATCAGCTGTGAGGGAGATGGAGGAGGAGAGATGGTGCTTTGGTTTGGGTATGCCCAGAAGCAAACTCTGAGATGAGCATTTGAGATAAATTGTGTCTTTCAGAGTTGATTCCAGGAAGCAGTAGTAAGGGAGCTGAGGTGTGAGATGGGGAAGGGCGAGCACCCAGTAATGGACAGGCACTGTCAGACCAGTGGCCCCTGTGGGAAGCTTCATCCAGTGGAGAATGCTGGGAATCAGCAGAGAAGAGAATTATCCTGCAAGAGAGGTGAGGGAGCCAGGGAATTCATCTCTCAGCTCCTGCCAATCACTGGCTTAGGGCCACTTCCAAGGACTACCTCTTACAGGCAGATTACTGGACAGTGGCAGGCATACCGGCTGAGAGGGCACAGCAGGCTCTGGCAGCCAGGTACAGGCAGCTGGAAGCATGCCTGAAAAAGATACCAGCGCCAAGAACATCTGCTACAGACGGGAACTGGGGGTAAAGAAAAATGTTTGAAATAGACAAGATGAGGTGTGCCGTAATGGTTCTTCGGATGCCCGATTTTCCACTTCCAGTTCTTCAGGTCCACAGCAGCATTTGCCTTTGCAAGAAGTCTTATTCTCTGATAGTTTGTCCTTTGCTCAAGGTCAGGGGAGGGCTCAGGGATCGGGCAGAGTGGGAAAATACCCACGTGGGATCACATGACCTTCATGCTCAGAAATGGTACATCCACTCCGTCTGTGGGCTGAGCCTCAGCCCTGGTCCCACTCTGCTGGTCTCCTGCCTACAGCCTCTGGGACATTTAATGGTGTGAGCAAGCCTCTAACTCAAGTTCAAAGGCTGCTGCAACTTATTGTCTGGGATCTTCAGGGGCCACACTTCATATTGGAAGGCACTGCTGGAGGTGGTTGGGAGTTGCTGGCATCAGTGGGGGCACTCACTCAAAGTGAACAGCAGCAAAAGAAGAAGAGTCTCCTAACAGAGGTGGGACCTTTAGGTGCCGCAGTGGCTCAATGCTAGTGATGTGATGAGGGTGCCACCATGGGAAAGTTGGATGAGACAAGACTTCAGGAGGTGAGGTATTTAGGAGTTTTTTGGTGGGTTTTTTTTTCTTGTCTTTTTAGGGCCACACTCGAGGCACATGGAGGTTCCCAGGCTAGGGGTCTAATAGGAACTGTTGCTGCTGGCCTGCGCCAGAGCCACAGCAATGCCAAATCAGAGCCACAGCTGCGAACTACACCATAGCTCACAGCAACGCCAGATCCTTAACCCACTGAGCGAGGCCAGGGATCGAACCAACAACCTCATGGTTCCTAGTCGGATTCATTTCTGCTGTGCCATGATGGGAACTCTGGTATTTAGGAGTTCTGTTGGAGCCTACTGGGTTAAGGATCCAGCATTGTCACTACTGTAGTTCTGGTTACCACAGTGGTGCAGGTTTGGTCCCTGGCCCAGGAACTTCTGCATGCTGCAGAACAGTGGAGGGAGAGGGAGAGAGGGGAGACAGAGAGAGAGAGAGGTATTTAATGTGGACAACTGGTTTTCAAAAGGGTTCTAACTGGTTCAACACACTGAACATGAGCAAGTGCTCAACACATTGTTTTAAGCCAAGAGATGCAATTGGTAGTTAATGTGCTTTTTGAAAACATTTTTAAATTATAAGTGATTTACACTGTTGTGCTAATTTCTGTTGTACAGAAAAATGACTTAGTTATGCACATATATACATTATTTTCTCAAAAATATATTCTTTTCCAGGAGTTCCCGTGCCATGAGCTGTGGTGTAGTTTGCAGACGCAGCTCGGGTCCCACGCGGCTGTGGCTGTGGCGTAGGCCAGCAGCTGTAGCTCCGATTTGACCCCTAGCCTGGGAAACTTCATATGCTGCGGGTGCAGCCCTAAAAAGCAAAAAAAAAAAAAAAATTCCTTTCCTTATGTCTATCCCAGGACATTGGATGTAGTTCCCTGTGCTATACAGTAGGACCTTGCTGTCTATCCATTCTAAAAGTAATAGTTTGCATCTAGCTAGTTAATGCAGTTTTGAATTCCCAATGCTTTCCACATCATGTGTAACTCTTTGAACCTTTTTTTTTTTTTTTTGGTCTTTTTTGCTATTTCTTGGGCCACTCCCGCGGCATATGGAGGTTCCCAGGCTAGGGGTTGAATCGGAGCTGTAGCCACCAGCCTACGCCAGAGCCACAGCAACGCAGGATCCGAGCCGCGTCTGCAACCACAGCTCATGGCAACACCGGATTGTTAACCCACTGAGCAAGGGCAGGGATCGAACCCGCAACCTCATGGTTCCTAGTCGGATTCGTTAACCACTGCGCCACGACGGGAACTCCCTCTTTGAACCTTTTATGTTCTATTTTTTCCCTAGAAATAAAATTAAAAATACCGCGGATATAAAGGGAATAGTCTGGTTGTATTTCCCTGGTTACCTGGTCGACACAATTTTTTTCAGTCATAGTAATAACAGCATCAGCAACATCGGGCTCCTTGGCCGAATGCACTATAGTGACTGGCCAGGTAGTGCTTTCTTCATTGGCATCCACTGACTTGCCTGAAGACCAGTGAGTTGGAGGCATCCTGGAAAACCTGCCCAGGTAGATACCATACTCCTTTGATAGCCCTGTCATTGTCAAGAATCTGCTCAAGTTTATGCGTCTAAGAATAAAATCTTGTTCAAGTTAGAAAAACATACAAACAAAAGTTCTAAGACCATTCAATGGGGAAAGAACAGTCTTTTCAACAAGTGGTCCTGGGGAAACTGGACATACACATGTAGAGAATGAAGTTGGACCCTGACTTCACATCATATACAAAAATTAACTCAAAATGAATCAAAGACCGAAGAGTAAGCGCTAAACCTGTAAATCTCTTTGAAGAAAACAGAGGGGGAAAAACATTGGATTGGGTGGTGATTTCTTGGCTATGGCACTAAAAAAGGAGGAAAGAAAAGAAAAACTGGATACAATGGATTTCATCAAAATTAAAAACTCTTGTGCATCAAGAGGGTGAAAAGGGTAACCCACAGAATGGGAGAAAATGTTTGCAAATCATGTACCTGATAAGGGATTACTCTCCAGTTCATGTAAAGAACTCTTACAACTCAGCAAAAAGAACTCAAAAATAGGTAGAGATCAGGAGTTCCTGCTATGGTGCAGTGGGTTAAGAATCTGACTGCAGCCGCTCAGGTGGATGCGGAGGCAAGGGTTGGTACAGTAGGTTAAAGGATCTGACATTGCAAGAGCTGCAGCGTAAGTCACAGCTACCACGGCTACAGCTTGGATTCAGTCCCTGGCCTGGGAAATTCCATATGCTGCAGGTGTGGCCATAAAAGGAAAAAAAAAAAAAAAAAGTAGAGATCTTACAAACTATCACCACAAGAGAGAAGCAATTTTTGCAGCTATCTATGGTGATAGATATTAACCAGACTTATTGTAGTGGTCATCTCTTCATACAGATATCGAATCATTATGATGTACACCTAAAACTAATGTAACATTTTATGTCAATTATTTCTCCATTAAAAAAGGGAAAAAATAGGAAAAATAGCAAAGTTTGTGCTATGTGTATTTTTTTGTGTATGTGTCTTTTTAGGGCCACACCCACAGCATATGGAAGTTCCCAGGCTAGGGGTCCAGTCGGAGCTGCAGGTGCCAGCCTACGCAACCCCAGATCCACCACATCTGAGCCTTGTCTACGACCTACACCACAGCTCACAGCATTGCTGGATCCTTAACCCACGAAGCAGGGCCAGGGATCAAATCTGCATCCTCATGTGCCGCTGAGCCACAACCGGAACTCCTGTGTTGTGTGTATTTTACCACAATAAACAACAAAGAAAAGGTGTTTCATTTGCTGCCACAGAATAATAATACAGAATTGAGGACAGAGGAGCTGTAAACTGGCTGTTCTCCAATCTCAGAAGAAAGGAGTTGCAGTCTTCAGGAGAATAGCATATGTGGCAAGTTTTGGGGGTTAGCTGTAGTGTAGATGGGCCTGAGCGTGCTTAGAAAAGGTACCAGATGCAGGAGGGTTTTTTACTTAGAAAAAAGAAAACCCCAAACTGTTAGCACGTGCAAGTCTGAGTCCCTGACGCACAGTGAGGCCAAATGATACCGAGATGTTAGAGTTTGGAGCAGGGAAAAGTTACTGCAGGGCCATGCAAGGAGGCAGGTGGTTCATGCCTTACAAACCCCAAACTCCTTGAAGGCTTTCAGCAAAGTCCTTTTATAGGAAAGGTGAGGGAGGGTGTGGTTAGTTGTTGCAAACTTCTTGGTGTCAGATCCGCTGTCCATAGAGGTCAGGCCACAAGATTCCTGTAAACCTCCATCAAAACAGGAGTTCCCGTCATGGCTCAGTGGTTAACAAATCTGACTAGGAACCATGAGGTGGTGGGTTTGATCCCTGGCCTTGCTCAGTGGGTTAAGGATCCAGCATTGCCGTGAGCTGTGGTGTAGGTCGCAGACGTGGCTCGGATCCTGAGTTGCTGTGACTCTGGTGTAGCCCGGTGGCTACGGCTCCGATTCGACCCCTAGCCTGGGAACCTCCATATGCCACGCAGGAGCGGCCCTAGAAAAGGCAAAAAGACAAAAACAAAACAAAACCAAATGTTATTCTCTGCTCTGAACCTTTTTATCTAAAGATGTCATATTCAAGAAAGGGTAGGGGAGGCATTAAATTCTTTCTCCATGCCTCCTTGCGGCTTTTAACCCTTAACAAATCCCATGAGCAAAGTGACATCGTTACCCCTAATTTTACTTGTTCAAGGTCCCAAGCATTGACTTTCTCCCCTGAGGTCTAGGCCCTGGCTAAGAGGAGAGGGTCTCCACTCAGGCCTGTTCCCCTGCTCTGGAGCCTTTGTCCAGCACCCAATATGGATTCTTCTGCTGATGCCTAGGACTGGCTCAAGAGGCAGATGGCAGCTGGTGGTACCCTCCAGGTCAGGTCCCCAGACCCTGCCTGGATGTCATCACTGAGGGAGCCAGGCACCCAGGACCCAGCCAGCCCTCAGGCTCCTCAGGCCTGGCTGGATCCCACCACAGACTGTGACCTAGGGAGACTGCTGCTGCCATTAGGTCATGGAGGGAGGCCTGGGACAGGCCAGTGGGCGGCTGCAGTGAGGGCCCTGGGGCTCTGCAGGACACAGCCCTCAGCCTGTCCCTGGGCTGCCCGGCTCCCTGGCCAGCCTGAAGCTGGAGGGCCTGAGGGCCCAGGGAGGAGGCCAAGATCTGCTTCCCACCACACTCTCTCTGCAGCGAGGACCGTTCTCCGAGACTAACCGTTGGCTGAGCAGGACCTCTCTGGGTCCCAAAATAGTAACAAAACCCTAAAGGGGCTCTACGCCCTCCTGGCCCCTATTACAAAACCTCACGTTGGTGTAATGGAAGGGCTTAGAGTCAGGAAGAACCACTCGAGAGAGCACTGCGGAGCTAAGCTGGATGAGATATGCATCCGGGAGGAGCGGCATGGGGGATGTCGCCCATAGATTCTTCTTCTTAAGCAAATACTTCCCAGGCCTGGAGGCGACATCAAGATGACAATTATGTGGCTCTAAGAGGCCCGTAGTCCCTCCCCTGGGACAGTACCCAGGTCTCACAGCGACGGGCGCTCTCATTCCACTTCTTTGCAGGACTTCCTACAGCCCCAGTAAACCTCATCCTTCCACATCCGCCTGTGATCAGCCTCCAAAGGGCATGATCGTGGTTCTTTTCATGTTCCCAGCTCTGGCTGGGAAGTTGCCCAGAGGAAGGAACGGGATTAAGGAGAAATGTTGACGTGTATTGTGTTCCCCCCAGAGCGATAATAAACTCCCATGGCCAGCGCTTCAGCATATTTTGATCTGTGGGATTTCGCACAGAAGTTAATTTAGGAGAAGGGGGGCTTTTGTCCTTCAAGGAGTTTGCAGCTCCAAGAGAGACTGTCATATTTTACAGCCGTGACAAATTGGGGGGCGGTGGGGGAAGGGTCTTTCGAAAGATGGGGTTACTTTCCACGCTAAGCAGAAAACCGAGATGACGCTCAGGAAAATGAAAAAAATGAGGAAAACCAGCCGTCGCCCAGGCAGAAGTCAAGTTAATCTCTAAAACCTGCTTTGGCTTGTCAAAAGTTCAACTTCGCCACACTCCACTTCAGTGCAGGTAAAAGGCGGTGGGGAAAGTTCCTTCTCTTCCCACAGTGGGGACATAAAATCTCTAGTAGCCAATGAGCTTCCCCGAGACAGAAAGCATCACCTTCCATCTGGGGACCTCTACAGATTCCTCTGCGAGCCCCCGCAGGGTCTGGCCCTCAGCAGGGGCTCAGCTCCGGTGAGTAGAATGAGTGATGGCTCCCACAAAAGAATCAACTGAAAGAATGACTGGAGAAGCCACATTCCAGCCCATGCCTCACTGATAACTGTCATAAAATGAAGAACAAAAGTGGACTGGATTGTTACAGTATTTTGACTGTGTTTAACTTTGTGCAAACACTTTCTGTTTTGCTGGGCTAATGGGAGGACTTGGGTTGGTCATAAACAACTAAATGAGCAAAGAAACGGTGTCTTACATTTGAAGTGATTTGCAGTTTACAAAGCTATTACGCACACATTTTTTCCACAGAGCCCGTTAACCACCTTGGGCACAGGCATGACAAAGAATACTTTCTCCTTTGACGAAACAGTAATTTAAGCAACTTCGGTGACTGCGATCGCAGAGCACAGCTGTAAACCCAGGTCTGATTCTCAGCGTGCCTTCTGACCTGCGGTTCTGGCTCTCAGGGGACCTATACGTTGGAAAAAGTCACCCCGCCCTGGGGTTCAGCCTGGTGCCCTCCTCCAAGAACCTTCCTTTGCCATCCAGGTGTCCGTGAATAACATTTGGTCTTGCTTTGTGCGGGTTGTTAATTTGTCACACATTGTGCAATTCAGTAATGAAATGTGTAACTCAAGCATTCAGGTCCTCTCCCACGCACAAAAATCATCCATTTATCACATCTCTCATGAACATCCGAAATTCTCATTTTCATTTTTTGGCCCTTCCTGTGGTCACTCTCTTCCCCACCGTATGCGTCACATCCCTGCCCCTTTCCCCTGATGCTCGTGGTCCTTTCTGAACTGAAACATTTTGCCACACCCTTTGCTGCCTCATTCACTTCCAGTGTCTGCACACCCCCCACTCCCACCCCCTTGACTTTTCCCCAAGGCCCTGGAGTTGCTTTCTTTGGAGGCAGTGTCTACCCACTCGTTCTTTCCACAGCTTGGGCCAGCTGGCCCCAGAAATCAATCAGTGGCCCATCAGTGACCAGGCTAGCAGCTGTCACCCCCACCATGGAATTTAGGTAAGTTCCCCAGAGGCCCGTTAGTGCAAACATTTCATGAGTCAGCTCTGCTTCACGGAACGCTCCCATTTCCTGCAGTCGCCCGGAGCCTGGTCCATGTCTTTATCTGCTAAGACATCAATTTCTACTCCCTGAGTATGAACATTCTTGGTTTTCTTTCCTTTTTTCTCCCATTTACAAAAACGCACTGCGTGGTTTCCCAGGAAGCTTTTAGAGCCTCCACACACTCTGCCGTCTTCTTCACTCTGCTCTTTCACGAGATCGCCTTTGCCCATTTTTAAAATTTTCCTTCTCAGGCGCCTTGGGAGCTTTACTATGTCGGCCATCCTTCCGTGCCCTTAGCTTTCTTAGGTGATGTGCTCCTGACTGCCTAGTTTGGGGGCTGGAGGGAGCTTCAGAGAGCATCCCAGAAGTCCTCATCCAGAGTCCTTGTGGCCACCCAGGGACCCTGGGGAAGCTGTAATGTTCTGAAGTTTGTTAAGGGTCTGGGCATTTTAATGGAGAGAGAGTCCATAGGTTCCTCTGCTATCCTCAGAGACGGACCACGGCTCAGGCCCTGCCCCTGGTCCAGCCTCCTCATTTTACAGATGCCCAAACAGATGCCCAAACAGATGCCCATCCCAGCATGAGTTAATGGCTCTGAGACAGGAGTTAGGTTGGGGGCCTCTCTCGCTTGTGCTCTGCCATATCTGAGTGGATTTTCCTGCCGGGGGGCTGCCCTACATGCTGTTCCTCCTTCCTGGATTTTCCCCTTGGACTCTTGCTTTTCAAGGGCGCATGCATTGGGTACTCCCTTGCACTGATTCCGTGCTCAAGGCCAGGTGTAGAGTTTGTGGGACCCAGAATAAAATAAAGTGTGAGTCCTGGCTAGGAGTGGGGAAGCCAATCCTCCCTCTCTTTGGGTCAGCTGTCCCAGGGATTGTGACCTTGGGGCCAGGGTACCCTAGGTCCTAGAGGCTGGGTGGGCAAGAAGCCCATGCTCAGGTGTGCACTGAGCAAGCTGAGGGACCACAAGTCAGAGAGAGCAGCCATACCTGTCCCATTAGAGACACCGCAGGGCACAGGTTTGCCAGGCTGATTGTCCCTGTGCCCACACCCAGGCGAGGGAGATCAGTAGTGGAGGGTGGTCCTCCAACATGCCGAGCAGAGAACAGCCATCATTAGGGGTGAGTGTGGGAAAGGGAGGCCAGACAGGGCCCGGGGGCCAGGACTCAAGGAGCGGAAGACAGCCCATCCAAGAGAGGCCATGGGAGGCAGACCCCAGTGAGCAGAGGCTCCAGGCCCCCTATGTACATTCTACTGTCCCAGTGGCTTTCACATCAATGATGAAAGTGTTAAGAATCTTGAGTTGGTAGCAAAAGAGCATTGAACATATGGGTCCTTCTGCACCAGCCACAAGCCCAAGAAGCACCTGGCAGCATCTCACATGTTTCAAAGCACATTCACCTCCTTGCCCTTATTCTGACCTCTTGATAGTCCTTTGAATTCATCAGATCAGGGGTCTCCTTAGGCTTCATTTTGCAGGAAAAGACGAGACCCTAAGGTAGTAGACATAGCTAAAACACATGAGTTCTAGAGTCAGATAGGTGACCTTCATCCCTCTGGGCTTCAGTTTCCTAATTTGCAAAGGGAGCTTTGAAAATTAGGAGGGTTGTTGTTGGATTACAATAAATAATGTATAAAATGCATTCTATAGTGCCAAACACAGTCAGAGCGCTCAATAAGCAGAAATATCAGCATGCCCATGGACCTGTCTGGCTTTTCCCAAAATCCTGTTCATGAACACTCTTCACTAATTTTCAATATGCACAAGCCATCTGTACCATTATTGGCATAATATTTTTGTTTAAATCTATCTACTTTCTAACACTTACATTTATTTTATGGGATAGCTTTATGCTCATGTCACAAGTGAAAGATACTAACACCTTAAATAGAGGATAATCATAATAATAAATGTATGGAAAATGATAATGGTATGAGATTCTCACCTTATTCTTTTTAGTGCTGCACTTGTGGCATATGGAAGTTCCCAGGCGAGGGGTCTAATCGCAGCTGCAGCTGCTGGCCTATGCCACCGCTATAGCGATGCAGGATCCCAGCCACGTCTGGGACATACACCACAGCTCACAGGAACACTGGATCCTTAGCCCATTGATTGAGGCCAGGGATCGAACCTGCATCCTCATTGTTACTAGTCAGGTTCATTACCACTAAGCCACAGTGGGAACTCCCTCACCTTATACATTTGATTGCTGAAAACTTAGAACCCAAATTTTCTCTTTGCTAAAAAGGGAAATTTGAAAATGTGAAAGGTTTAGCCCTACTCTGAGACTTCCCTTTGGCTTAATCTGCAGGGAACAATTTTGTCACTATTCCATTTGATGGCACGATGTGCCCTGCACATAATAGGAAGCAGTAGAGCCAAGGTTCACCAGACATTTAGCATGATTGCAAAAGATGAAAAACCCACACAAACCAACTCCAAATGTTTTTTATGGACACATGGATTGAAAGAATTCACATCAGTTCCTTAATAGTGATTGCCTCTGAGGAGGGAGAGAAGAGGAAAAGGTCATGTCAAAGGGACTTGAACCATCTTTGTCATGTTTGAATAGTTTTATCAAAAATGCTTGAAACAAATAGGAAAATATTTTTACGGTTTGCTAATTCTGCATAATGCAAGCATGAATATTTAATATTCTTCAGATTTTCTATTTTTTTAAAAAAATGTTTCCTAAAATGTGAGAGAAAAATAAGAAAAAAAAAGTTTGACCAGGCAACATACTCCCAAATAAAGTTACTGGGAAGGACTGAAAATTCTCTGCTAAGTAAGGAACTGTCTTCGCTTGCTAGGGCTGCTGTAATAAAATACCACACACTAGGTGGCTTACACAACAGATGTTTATTTTCCCAAAGTTCTGGAGGCTGGAGGTCCAAGACGAAGGTGCTGGCAGGTTTGGTTTCTGAAGCCTCGCTCCTTGGCTCGGAGATGGCTGCCTTTTCACTAGGTCTTCACAGGGTCTTCTCTCTGAACAAGTCTGAACCCTAATTTCCTCTTCTTATAATGACACCAGGCAGATTGGATTAGGACTCACTCTGAAGACCTCATTCCACCTTATTACATCTGTAAAGACGCTCCAAATAGTCATATTCAATGGTACTGCGGGTTAGGGATTCAACGTAGGAATTTGGAGGATACAGTTCAGCCCACATAGGGACCTTAAGTGATGACACCTGCTGACCTACCTCGCCATCCAGGAGTCACTTGTCACCTTCCTTCACTGACTCTCCTTCCCTCCTCTCCTCTTTCCAATGTCCTGAACATTCAGACGGGGTTTCCTGACTGCCCCACTGCCTGAACCTTTTTTTTTTTTTTTTTTTTTTTTTTGTCTTTTTGCTATTTCTTGGGCCGCTCCCACGGCACATGGAGGTTCCCAGGCTAGGGGTCGAATCGGAGCTGTAGCTGCCGGCCTACGCCAGAGCCACAGCAACGCAAGATCCGAGCCACGTCTGCAACCTACACCACAGCTCATAGCAACGCCGGATCGTTAACCCACTGAGCAAGGGCAGGGACCGAACCCGCAACCTCATGGTTCCTAGTCGGATTCGTTAACCACTGCGCCATGACGGGAACTCCTGAACCTTTTTTTTTTTAATTGAAGTATAGTTGACGGACAATAGTATATAAGTTTCAGGTGTACAACAAAGTGACTCTTGATTTTTAAAGCTTATTCTCCATTTATAGTTATAAAATATTGGTTATGCCTGCACCTTCTTGAGCCTTCCTGGCACTGACCCCTGCTTCTTCCAGGCAGCCTACTGAGGACCACCTGTCCTCCTCACTCCAGCCTGGCCCTGCACCCTCCCTTTGAGTCCACACCCCATCTTTGGATCCTCCACTCTGGAGCCCATGGGTGTAGCATCCCAGACTGAAACCCCGCAGCTTCACCCAGCTCAAACTAGCTACGCACAGACAACACATACAAGATATTTTCTCCATATTCGAGCCGCTGAATATGCCCACACAGCTGTCCTTTTATTTTATTTTATTATTTACTTATTTATTTTTGGCCATGCTTGTGGCAGGTGGAAGTTCTTGGGCCAGGGATTGAACCCATGCCACAGCAGTAACCTGAGCCACAGTAGGGACAACATCAGATCCTTAACCTGCTAGACCACCAGGGAACTCCCTGTATGATTTCCTGAGATATGTCTGCAGTGGGTATGTTTGTGGTATTCCTTGGCCCATTTCTCTCTTTGTATCATTTTCAGGTCACAGATTGTATCAATAAGCATCCAATCCAGAAAGCAGAAACCTCTCTAGACACATAGCCAGAGGGAATTTAACATAGGGAATTGTTTACATGGGGGATGGGAGACCTGAGGAGCCAGATGGGGCACAGAGAGGGACATGAACATGTGGCCATGTGAGTAAGGGTGACACCCAGGTGATGGTGGATCAGCCACACAGAAAGTACTCGGGCTCCACTGCTCCATGGAGCCGCCACATTCACTCTAAACGATGTGAATTCAGACGGTTAAGTGAAAAAAGCATAACCTTCTATTACGCTGAAGCTACTTTTGCTTGGAGTCTCTGTTAGAGTAGCTAAGCTCATGTCCAGCAAATACATCTCTTTTTATATCGCCTCTGGGGGCAGTTTGTAGAGACCGGCCCTTCTCCTTCTGAGAGGAGACAGAGCTGTAGCCTTGGCCTTGCCATCTGAAATACATTCGGATGCATTCATTATTCTCAAAGGAGTCCTGGAACTTGGGTGACCAGCTGTCTCTGTTTGCCCACGAATAAGTAGTCTTGGGGAGGTGGGATTTTCAGGGCTTAGATGGGGAGGGTCCCAGGCAAACCAGGGGGAGCTGGTCATCCTGCCTTCTCCTTGTGCTTTCAGCACCTGCCAGTGTCCCAACCCCATCCTCCACTTCCATGCCCAGCTACAAACCACTGTGCAGGCTGCCACCCTCCCTGAGGCCAGTTGCCTCCCCAAGTCCTTTTGAAAGAGACTCAGCAAGTTCGTCCATGCCCACTGCTTCATTCCCGAAGAGAATAAACACCTCTCTAGCCTCGGCCTGCTGAGCAGAGTAGCCAGAGTTCTTCCAGCAGCCTTGGCCCTTTGCACCTGAGACATTTTCCAAAATAAATCCACTTTCTCTGGATCTGAGGTTCACATCGCATTCCTTGCTTCTAGGAATTTTTCTGACTGTAAGAGGAGTCTCTCTCTGGTCTGGCCCCAAGAAGTTGATCAGGGGGTTCTCCTACCACACAGGCCTTGCTGAGCTATTATGTGCATCCTCTCTGAAAGGGAGCCTCCCAATGAGGGGTGGGGGTGCCCTCCTCAGCAGGGGCCCTCTCTCATCCTGCTTTCATCTGGGGCACAGCTTGCAGGACTGAAAAGAGCAGTGGATTGAGTTCAGACCCCCATGTTTGCAATGCTGCCTCTGCCCCTCTTCTCTCTATAATATTTGTCAGATTGCCTCACCTTGCAGGGCCTCAGCTTTCCCATTTGTATAATGGAGTGGGATAGGAGGCTGATAATTATCCCCCAAAAGATATCTGCATCTACTCCTAGAAACTGCAAGTATGACTTTATTTTTTTATTTTTTAATTTTTTTTTTTGCTTTTTAGGGCCGCTCCTGTGGCATATGGAAGTTCCCAGTCTAAGGGTTGAATTGGAGCTGCAGCTGTCGGCCACAGCCACAGCCATGCCAGATCTAAGCTGCATCAGTGACCTACGTTGCGGCAACGCCAGAGCCTTAACCCACTGAGGGAGGCTGGAGATTGAACCCACATTTTCACCAATACTACATCGGGTTCTTAACCCACTGAGCTGCAATGGGAACTCTCTGAAGAAGTGTCTTTGAATGTGTGATTAAGGATCTTAAAAGGAGGAAATTATCCTGGATAATCCAGGTGGACCCAAAATGCCACCACAAGTGTTGTTAGGCGGGGGAGGTAGAGGGAAATTTCAGAGATCTCAGAAGGGGAGGTGGCAAGGTGACTGGAGGCAAAGATTGGAGTGATGCAGTCACAAGTCAAGGACTTCAGGCAGCCGCCAGAGTCCGGAAAAGAGGAGGAACAGATTCTCCCCTAGGGCCTCCCAAGGGAGCCCCTCCTGCTGTTATGGGATGAAAATTCATATGCTAATGTTTGAACCCCCAGTACCTCACAATATAACCATATTTGGAAACTAAGATTTTTAAAGAGGCAGTTGAGTTAAAATGAGGCTGTTTGGATGGGACCCTAATCCTGTAGGACTGGTGTCCTTATAAGAAGAGGAAAGGACACTGGGGACTCACACATACAAGGGGGAGGAGCAGGTGGGGACACAGCAAGAGGGCTGCCATCTGCAAGTCAAAGAGAGAGGCCTGGGGAAAAAACCAACCCTTCTGGTATCTTGATCTGGACTCCCAGCTTCCAGACGGTGGAGAAAGTAAGTCTCCATCATCTAAGCCACCCACCGTGAGGGACTTTATCATGGCAGCCCCAGGAAGGTTTTTCTTCTTCTTCTTCCTTTGGCTGCACCGTCAGCATATGGAAGTTCTTGTGCCAGGAATCGGATCCGAGCCACAGCTGTGACCTGTGGCACAGCTGTGGCAATGCCAGATCCTTAACCCAATGCACGGGGCTGGGGATTGAACCTGTGCTTCAACAGCAACCAAAGCCTCTGCAGAGACAATGCTGAATCCTTAACCTGCTGTGCCACGGTGGGAACTCCAGCCCCAAGAAGTTAACATGGGTGGTGACACCTACTCATAGGCTTGTTCTAAGGTCAAGGAGATCGTGAGGTGCAGCTGCTGGGCTGGGGGATTGCTGTTTGCCTCTCTGTGCTGAGTTCTCCTTTCATGGAGGCTCTGCAGGTTCATCCCTCTGCCCAAGCAGAAGTAAAAAATAAAAATACGCCAGCCATAACGGCTTCTTTTTTGGTGCCTGTTTCCACCTCCCCACTCCATCTTCCTTCAGTGAACCCCATCATCTTCTAGGGCTCCACCAACAACTGGTAATTGCCTGTCCACATATCTGTCTCATCACCACTTAACAGCAATGACAGTAGCTTGCGTTGACGGGATTCTGCATACAGTCAGGCATCATGCTAAGTGCCTTTTCTAAATTACATCATTTAATGCTCTCTGTCCCTTTAATATGGGTACTGTTATCATTCCAACTAGACAGATAGGGAAATGGAGACACAGAGAGGTTAAAGAGTGTGTCCAAGGAAGTGGCAGAACTGGGAGGCAAACCCAATTTGTCAATGCCCAAGCCCATACACCCTTACTGCCTGTTAAACCGCAGGGGGGCCGGGGTGCACCCTATCTTAGTTAACGTTAACACTCCATCATGTGCTTGGCACAGAGTTTGGACTCAGTGAAGGCTGGCTGGATGGCTGATGAAAGAAAGGATGAGTGACACTTTCCACATGCCAAAGAAAAGCCAAGAAGATGCTCTCCAGGACTCTGCTTTGTCCAGCTTCTTCTTCGCTTGGCTCTGCTGTGCTTGCTGCTTACAGCAGCCCTGACCATTCATTGACTGTCTGGCATGGCCCATGCCTACATCCCACTCTCTCTGCTCTCACCCTCTTTCACCCTGATGCTTCAGCTCAGGCCCTGTTGACCCTCCCCTTCCATCACTCAGCAGTGGCCTCGTCTCCTCCTCCCAATGGCCACTACTCACCAACGTGGACAGAGAGAATGGAATTCTCAAAAGCCTGGTGAGAAAGGTCTGGATCCAACAAGGTTATGGAAATTGGGAGGGGCCCTTTATACTCACCCAAGTCCACAGGAAACTGGGTGTTATTTTTGACTTTGAACCTGGAACTCCCCTCCAACATACCAAGTCAGTAAGATGGAAGAGGGAAGATAGGGTATCAGAGCCTGGTTTCAATTCTTACCAGCTGTGTGTTGTTCCCTAAATTCCCTAAACTTGAGTTCTTTGGCCTACAGAATGGGGATGAGACTACTTACTGTCGCTTTTACCGTCAGCGCTGGCCATAGGAATCACCTAGCCAGGCTCTCCTGGGTCTAGATCACTGAGACAGTCCTGGAAGAGACGACCGATGCCAGAACTGCAGAGTTCAGTAATTGACCAGTCTAGACCTTGATCAGTGTCACTCCAACTGCTGATCCAGGCCCTTTGGGGATCAGTCTACTCTCCTGTTAATAATGGGGAAGGGCCTCAAAAACTTTGATTCTACATTAGTGGTTCCTGCACCTGCCTCAGGTGAGAATCAGAAAAATGAAGGAAAAGTAGCAGCTCACCTGAATAATCCCCTCCCTGAGTAAAACCCCAGAGCATCTCTTTGGAGTCAGGAAAATATTTACCTGGCAATTGTGTTCTAACTTACGCAGTTGCCCCTCCTTTGTGATGAGAGCCTAATCACTATGGAAAATAATCTCTCAACTATGTATTTCATAACTTAGCCCTTACCATAAATGTGCTCCCATGTCTCATCTCTTCTAAATATTCTAAAGCACACTTGAATGAAAGAAAACAATGTTTTCCATAGACAACTGCAATAATGTTTTCATCGAACACAAGACAGGCTGGCCCTGATGTCATCGCTGTAAACCCTTAGAGCAGAGCTTCTCAACAGCAGCACTATTGACATTTTTGGAGCAGATAATTATTTGTGTGGGGGGTTGGCCTGTGCATTGTAGGATGCTTAGCAGCATCCCTGGCCTCTACCCCGCAGATGCTAGTAGCACCTCTTTCCCCTCTTGACAGTAAAAAATGCTGCAGGTGTTGACTGGGGCACACATTCATCCCTAATTGAGAACCACTGTCCAAGAGAAAGAGACCAAGCCCAGGGGACTCTCTTTGCCTTGCCCCCCCTGAAATTAAGTATTTGTGGGAATGCTTTAGGACAATGCCAGTGAATTCAATGTAGGAATGAGTTGGCTGAGCAGGGAAGGAAATGAATATGATACACTTTGAACATGTAAAATGTGCACATCTGAAAAGACCATTTACAAATCTGGTTTCTGGAACATGATGCACAGTGGATTCTTCTTGGGATTCTAATATTTAGTTAGATGCACGCATGGTGACCTTGCAAAGTGGACCATTGTGACTTCATGTATGCTGCTTTAAAAATGGCATCCCTGGAGATACTGCTTTGGGAAAAATCCCCAGTAGGTGTTCCCCTTACTTGCTGCAAGTAGTAAACTCTTCCTTCTCCTGATAAAAACTTAAAAAATTAAAGTAAAATGGCAGCCCTCACAGATCTATCCTCAATGAAATGTTTGTTCTTACTCAGTTTCTTGGCAGGAAAAAAAAACAAATTTCCCCTGTAGAAAGTCCTCAGCAACTTATTAAAATTTATGGAGAATGTTGAAGCAACAACGTGTATAAAAATGGTGTGCGAAGCTTGGAGAAGGGTGGGAAGATGCCAGGCCCACTCAGGGCAGAAGGCAGACCACCGCATTAGATTGGCTGGCACTGGAAGCTGCATTTATCACCATGATGTGCTTGAGTCTCCTAGCAGTTGAGAATGATTTCTTGGAATAATCAGTTCAATGGGAAGCAGCTTGGATTACATGTTCTGGTCCCTTTGGGCTCCAGTATTCTAGGATCTGATAACTGCCTTATGTTTTAGATTGATACCATGTGGCTTCTAATGAATCGTGCCTCCCTTGGGCCCACTTCTCTGTGCTGGGTCACTTTACAGGTGATTCTGTCAGGAGGTAAAGTCTTTTCCCACTCCTTGAACTAGGATTGGCGTCATGACTTGCACTGACCAGTAGACTACAGAGGAAGGGATACTATGGGACTTTCCGGTTAGTCCTTAAGAGACTTTGCAGGTTTTGCTTTCACTCTCTTGGGACACTGCCATGGGCAAGTGAGAACACAGACCAGTCTCCTTGAGGATTCAAGCCCACATGGAGAGAGAGGCCCAGGCTTTTCTCTTGTTGCAGCCAAGCCCAGGGTTTTGCAGACCTGCTCCCCACAGAGGGGATCCCTGTGAAGACCCACCCAGTAAACCCACAGAACTGTGAGAACTAGGGCTGCTTTTAAGCCCATGCATTTTAGAGGGGTTTGTCACACAACAATAGATAGCTGAGCACCTTATCAAAAGATAGTTTTTAAGAAATGGAGTTCTTGCTGTGGCACAGTGGGTTATGAAAAGAGACTGTGGTGGCTGAGGTAGCTGCAGAGGCTTGGGTTCAATCCTTAACCCACTGTGCCACAGTGGGAACTCCAGGATTATATTTCTTTTTCTTCATAGCACATAATAGAACTCAACTGCAGAAATCGGAGAAGGAGAGATTACCTTATGAGAAACAATCTCCAATTTCAAAGATACTTGAAAGGACTGAATATTGCAGTGCCTTCCCTATTGAATCGTCATCTGAACAAGTTGGAATGGCTACTCAAGGCAGTAGATGTATATTTTCTTGCCATAGCAAAATGGAGGGCTTACCCAATCCCCTTACCATAGGATTATTTTTTGTTTTATTTTCCCTGACTTGGTGCAGTCCTAGGAAGAAGTTGAATTTGTTGATTATCTTTGCTGGAGGGAGAAGCTTAGCATCAGTGAAGATCACTGGTATTTGGTCTCTAATCCATTCTATGTTTCTCCCACTTAGGGATGCATTTTGTAATTCTTTCACATAGGCAATACCAAAAGGATAAAAGTCAAATTTAAAATCAGAGGGGAGGGAGCTTCCATTGTGGCTCAGTGGAAACGAACCTGACTAGTATCCATGAGGATGCAGGTTTGATCCCTGGTCTCGCTCAGTGGATTAAGGATCCAGTGTCACCATGGCTGTGGTGTAGGCTGGCCCTGGCCTGGGAACTTCCATACACAACAAGTGCAGCCCTAAAAAGCAAAAAAAAAATAAATAAAATAAATAAAATCAGAGGGGGAAAAAAAAAGAGTGCTGTAGAAACACAGCAACATTTTTTTGCCCAATGTAGTCTATTAGCACCACATGTGTGAGCTAGAACAGTATGTCTAGCTAATAGAAAGCTCATTTGTGATGAGTGCTTGCTCCCTACCCCCTGACACCATGCACACACATCCAGTCTTCTCCAAGGTGTTTTGAACATGTTGAGTTGTCGGTTACATATCCAGTTGGAGATGTTGAGTTGGAAGTGGGATTTACAAGTCATGAGTTCTGGAGGGAACACTGGGCTAGAGACAAAAATTGAGGGCTGGGTCATCAGCATACTGAGGGCCTAAGGAGTGCCCAGGGTAGCAACACAGCGTGGCCCAAGTCCTCAGAAGACTGGGCTCTGGAGCTGGCCCTGTCTATGTAACTGGGGACCATGAATATGACCCTTTCCCTGTCTGAGACTCCACCTCCCCATCGGTCGAATAAAGGGGAGAGATGAGATGATCTCCAAGTTTCCTTCTAGCAAAATATATTTGTGATTTTAGGATTCCAATTGCTAAAGTGTTCCCTACCCTCAAAGAGCTTACTTTTCTGCCAAGGTGAGCAAATTGAGAAGACAATCAATCATGGAATCCCAAGGACAACAGAGCAGAAGCCTTCTACCCAGAAGTCAGCCGAGCTATGGGAATGACAGCACTATGATGCATGTGAATAATGGGGAAGATTTCTTGGAGGCCAGAGTGGAGGTGGGGGGAATGATATGGAAGCTTCCGAAGCTCCAGATTGGAGGAAAGGGAGGAGACTCTGTTGCGTGTTTAGGAAGCGGATTGAATGAAGGCACAGAGAAGGAGAAGGGCATGTCATTCAAAAGAGTTTAACTGAAGGGAGTTGAATAAAAGAAGTATTTACAGGAGATACGGCTTCCTCTTTAGGGAGCCATGAAGGAGATGGAGAGGCACCCAGGGCTCAGCAACAGTGAGGAAGCAATGGCACACTATTTGGGTCAAGGGAGAGAACGCTGTTACCAGAGCCTCAGCAGAGCTAGAGGGAGGGAAGAGGGCCTGGCCAACAAGAGCTACAGCCATGAAGGGTTATAAGGCAGAAAGGGAACAGGGAAATAAATGCTCCATCTTCTCCCTCTCTTCCTGCTTTGGGATCTCCGACCAGACCATCCTACTGGACAATCCAAACAGAAGGCCAAGGCAATGGAGTCTGGGTGCTGTCATCTATGGAGGGCAGCATCCCAAGGCACGAAGCAGAACAGAGGGGGCAGATGGTGGGTCCAGGGGAGGTGGGGGGAAATGAGAATAATCATCCCATGAGGCATCCAGAGAAGAAGAGCGTGGTTTGTACTCTTTCCAAGAAAGCTTGCTTTGCCTCTGTCCAGACGTGAAAGTTGCTGAGTCTCAGAATTCCTGCTTGTGAAATGGGCCGTGCCTGTGTCCTAGAGTGGTAAGGATGGGTCTGTGATATGACAGAGGGAAGGGCCAAGCACAGGGCCTGGTCCACCTTGGAGACTCCTCTTTCCTACCCATGCCCACATGACACTTTGACCAGATTACCTCTCCAGGTGTGGGTCTCCAAATGATCTAATAATTTACATATCTGTTTCCCTCCATCAGTTCATTCATTAAGTGTGTATTTACTGAGCATCACATGTGATTGCTGTACGTACCACAGAGGACAATGCAGATGTGTTCCTTGCCTCTCTCCCCCCTTCCTCACAGACCTATCCCCATCCAGTGTGGGTCCCTGGGTCCTCTCTCCTGATTCTCACTGATTTTATATTTTCAGCATCTCCCTATCACCAACCTCTGACAGAATTGTGAGAATGGTCCTAGGAGGAAAGCTCCCTTGCTTTTAACTGGAGAAGCTGCTACTTAACTTTTCCAGCAACACTGAGCCCAAAAAGTAGTCGGCTTTATTCTGACAATGAGTCTGTGCCAGAATCAGCGATACAGCCATGCATGCAAGAGAGAAGGATCCAGCAAGGGAGACAGAGATGGGAAGACCCTGAGAGCCCAGAGCCTTTCTGAACTGCCATCAGAACACCCCAAGTATGGGGTCATGGGAGTATCCAGAGGTCACCAGATCCAAAGAAACGCATAACTTAGTCTTATCCCTAACACTTTGTGGAGCTGTTTATTGCCTTGCTGTTTTAGTGATCTGTGATTCTATTCAAAGTCCCCCTCTCTCTCCAGGACTCAGTATTTTCATCTGTAACATGAAGAGGTTGGACCAGATGACTTCTAAGTTCCCACTGAAGTGTCTAACTCAGATCGTTTGAGTCTATTGTTGTGGGAAGGCTAATAAGAACGTTAGATCTGATTTTATGGTATTGGATATTCTGGGAGCTTCAATCCTTTTGAAGATTGAAGATTCTGCAGTCTGGGTAATTTCCCTTCCGAGCTACCATTCAAATCTCTTCTGGAAAATAGCCTACACAATTCTCTTTCCACCAGGGGGCTTCAGGGAGGCCTCCAGATCTGCAAACACTGCAAAGAGAGTGTGAATCCAAGAGCAAGAGCTAATTGATGCATTGGCATCTGAGCCCAAGGATTGGCTTGGCCCCCACAGGGGGTGACTGAACTGAAGGTTTAGTCACTTTGGCGATCGAAAGAACTAAACTGAACTTGATGAGAAGTTGAACTTGGAGAATATGAATAAACAACACAATAATAATAACTCTTTATTGAATGCTTGCAATATGCCAGACACTGTGTGAAGCACTCAGCAAGAATCTCATTTAATCTTTACAACCCTCTGGGGTAGGTATTATTAGTATTCCCAAGATATAGATGGCCAAGTGTAATTTAAAGCCTTAAGTAACTTGCCCCAAGTCCCTCAGCTATTAAGTGAAGGATCTGGATCTGGGACAGCAACCCAGGTCGGCCTGACTCTGAGGTCCCTGAGGAGGCACGTGCTACGCTCTCAGAGCCCCACTGGACTTGGGAAAAGTTCTATTCATCATGTCCGCCTCCGAGGGATGGCTCAGAAGGATCACAATGTTCCGATTTAAAGACCTTTGGGAAAACTTTGCAGATTTTCTGTATTCCTTACCCCACCTCTGGCTGTGTTAATGTCTCAGCCCCCACTCCTTCCCCTGTTTCCAGAGGTCTCTGGGCCATATTAACATGTCTATTTATAAACTCAACTCACTGGCTCCACACTCTCTAGTTGTTTCATTTGGTGTCCTGTCTAAATTCTTTGGGAGGCTCCAGGAGGGGGAGACAGCAAGTTGGGTTAAAGGGAAAAGACCAGGCGGGGACCTATTCAAAAATATGATACACAAGCTCTTTTTGCTACTCATAAGATCCTTCAAGACCCATCTTGATAGGGAGGTTATGAACAAAGGCTTTGGGGGTCAGCTAGACCTGGATTCTAGTGATGGTTGTGAAGCTTCATCTGAGTTACCTCCCTTCTTTGAGCCTCAGCCCCCTCTTCTGTACAATGAGGGAGGAAGAAGTCCATCCAGGGTTATTTTTAGCACTTCTGGAAATCATGCATCTGCAGGGTTTAGCACAGTGCCTACTGCACAGTATGTGCTCCAACCTGGTAGCTGCTATTTGTAGAACGCTCTCATTGGCTGCCTGCTTTGTTCCTTCTCACTTACGCCACGCTGGGTAAAGTGGTGCCCTGTCCTTTCCGATAGGTTCAAAAGCATGCCTGCCTCTGGAACTCCCTTCAGACATGAAGTTCTCCCTTTCCCATTTTGTGAGCAGAAATTGCTCCAATGGCCTTGAGAAGAGCGTGATTGACTAAGGGCTATTAACCTAGTACCAGCTGTGTACAGAACAGAACACAAGAGGCATGGGGGAAGTTCTAATTATGGAGCAGAGGTTCAAGAGATAAGACTAATACTCATGAGAGAACCAGGCTGTAAGAATACAAGACTGTGCATAACGCTGGTACAGAGGACAAATGCTAACATTGCTTAGGACTTGACTGATGGCTCTTCCAGATCCCAGACAAATTTTCTTCAGAGGCTCGAGAGAACTCAGGGATCTCACCCTTAGTTGACGCACAAATAACCTGAGTCAGGGTCGTGTTGCTGCCACTCCATGTGGTGCCATTGCACGGGCAGTGGCAATGATTTGTGTGTGGGCTGCTGTTTCCATTTCCAGAGGGCAGAGCTCATGTTTGGGCTAGCAGGGTGTTTCCCACTCAATAAACAAGATGTGGCCGCAACAGGATGGGGACAAAAAGGTGAAGGGAAAGATCACTGAACTAGAGGTCAGGGGACTTGGGTCATAATTCCACAATGACCACTAACTTCTTGTATGACCTTGAACTAGTCCCTTGCCCTTCTATGTATAAAATGAGAGAGGTAGCCAGATAGGGTTTTCTGAATTGTGCTCCATGTTCTGGAACTTCTGGAGCTTCAAGGGCACCAGTGGGACAAGAGGACAAGTGAGTGACTGTTTGGGATCCTATGTTATCCCCCTCTTATCTTTCCCTAACTTCAACCAGAACAGCCCCCCATTCACATCTTTTTACATACTGGGTAGCTTTCTTGGAAAAATCCTAACTTATCTCCCTCCACCATATTCCTTTTATGTACAAGTCAGCTGAGTCCCAGAGAGCTAAAGCAACTTGACAAGGTCACTCAGTGAATGGCGGAGATGGTACTAAAATCTCTTTTCTGATAACAGTGACAATTATTTGTTGTCCAAGAATAAATGTCACCAGCTCCTAAGTTCTGAAAAGAGGGGCAAGCTGAAGGTAGGGCAGTGAGTAGGGGTTGGGAATGCATTGGCCAAGGCACCGGAATGCCAGCTCTGACAAAGTCCACCTGAAGTCCGGGCAATGCCCAATGAAGAAACTGACACAGGATTGGGTCCTTGATGACTCCACTCCCTGTTGACAGAGAAAGGGACCCAAGCCAAAGCAAAGAGACTCATTGGTCACCCTGAGGCCTTTCTAGAGGGCTCACCAATTTCTCCACCCTCTAGCTTCTTAGCCCTTGTCCCAGAAGTCAATATAGCATGCTACCAAAGTTCCTTTATTCTTATTTTTTAAATTAATAAATATTAATTTTTTAAAGAAAAAAGGGAGCAGTAAGTCCAAAGAGCACCCATCTACCCCCTCTCTACTCTTGGATTAGTGTGGGACATTTGTTATAATTGATGAACCAATATTGACACATTATTATTCACTAAAGTCCAAAGTTTACATTGGAGTTCACTCTTGGGCTTGTACACTCTAAGAGTTTTGACAAATGCATAGTATCATATATCCATCATTACAGTATCATACAAAGTAGTTTTACTTCCCTAAAAATCCCCTGTGCTACACTGATTGATCCCTCTTTTCTCCCTACCCTCAAACTTCTGGCAACTACTGATCTCTTTCCTGACTCTGTAATTTCACTTCTCCCAGAAGTCACATATTTGGAATCATACAATGTGTAGCTCTTTCAGATCATCTTCTTTCACAGAGTAATATGCATTTGTTTCTCCTGTTTTTCAATGAAAAGCAATAATAATGATGATGCAAGAGCCTGCAAATAAGAAAATAGTTTATTGAAGGGTCTTAAGAATTGCAATTCAGGAGACACGGATTCAGGTAACTACAAAAGAGTGTTCCAGGGAAGAGAAAGAGTCAAGGACTTGTAAAGACAAAAAGCCATGAGGACTTTAAAAATTGCCTGGTAAGAACTTTGATTGACTCTGATGCGTCAGAAAATGTTTGTCCTTTAAGGATTCATGCGTTGTTTTAGGGTGGGGGTCTGATGAATAGATGATCACAAGCTTTTTTTAGACTGTCTGATACGTATCTTGAGTTTTTGGCAGGTGTTTCGGACGACTTCATCAGGTCAAGATGTCAGATTCCACCCAGGCTGAGACATGCATAAGTCACGATTCCTTACTGGCCTCCTCGCCCCATTGGCCCCATTTTGGAGAACTCTCTCAGCAATACAGATTCCATTTTGATTTTCCTTTCACACCTCCATGTCTTTTTTGGAGCTTTTTAGGGCCCCACCTTCGGCATATGCAAGTTCCCAGGCTAGGGGTGGAATCGGAGCTGCAGCTGCTAGCCCACGCCACACCCACAGCTGGACCAGATGTAAGCCACATCTGTGACCTACATCATAACTCACAGCAACGGTGGATCCTTAACCCACTGAGCAGGGCCAGGGATGGAACCCTTGTCCTTATGGATACCAGTTGGGTTCGTTACTGTTGAGCCACAACAAGAACTCGGACCACCACGTCTTTTTGTAGCTTGACAGCTTTTTTTTTTTTTTTTTTTTTTTAATCACTGAATAGTATCCCATTGTCTGGATGTATGATGTTATTACAGTTTACTTACCTATTTACCCAGTGAAGGACATCTTGGTCACTTTCAATTTTGGCAGTGTGAAGGAAGCTCTTATAAATATTTGTGTGCAGGTTTTTGTGTAGACATAAGTTTTCTACTCATTTGGGCAGATACCTAGGAGTGTGAATGCCAGATTGTATGGCTAGACACTGTTTATTTTTGTAAGAAACTACTAAACTGTCTTCCAAAGTGGCTGTACCATTTTACATTCCCACTGTCGAAGTCTTTTCATTTGCTATTAAATGTTGTTCCAAGTAAAGGAAAGAGTTTAAACTCTAAATTATTAGCATGAATTTTACTGTTCATTTTTATATTGTGCAATGCCGGTTTTAAATGCAACTATAAAAACATTCACTCATATGCAGAATCACTGTAATTAATTACACAATTTGTATTTTGCAGCTTGTACATGCATGTGTATCCCATTTTCACTCAAAGAGTGGAAATATGGCATAAAGCACATTCTACCCAAAATTTTCTGCCTTCAATTTAGTAAGCAAGGACACAAAAGACAAGGAACTATGCATTGCCCTGTCCCTTTCCTTCTGCCATCATTTCACCATAAATGGGTGGCTAATACAGGAATGTAACAGGAGGAAGAAAGAGTCCTTGGTTGTTCTGTTCCTGAGAATGCCATTGCCTTCTTTCTGCCTTTAAAGCAAGTTGATATGAATGGAAAGCATAGTTTTTCAGGACAGTCAGTCCCCTACAGAGTTGTAGTCATGTTCCTATGGGAGAGGAGTAGGGAATTCTGGTGTTCCGTGGGACTCAAACACCCAGCTTTCATGGCACGCTTATCTTGTACTCACTTTGAGTCTCACTGAACAGCTGCACATGGTGTCCACTGGCATGCAGTGCTCCCGTGGCATCCCAAATGCTCCATGGGAATGGCGAGCGAGGAACAGAGGACACATATGTTGCACGTGTCTGCTCTGCTCATGGGCAGGCTCCACCCTCCTATCCATCGTCCTCTTTTTTTAAAAAAATTATAGTTCATTTATACTGCCAAATTCTGCTGTATAGTGTAGTGACCCAGTTATACATATTATATACATTCCTTTTCTTGTACTATTTTCCATCATGTTCTATCCCAAGAGATTGGATATAGTTCCCTGTGCTGTACAGTGGGACCTCATTGCTTATCCATTCTAAATGCAGTGGTTTGCCTGTACCAATCCCAAACTCCCAGTGTATCCCACTCTCTCCCCTCCCCCTTGGCAACCACAAGTCTGTTCTCTATGTCTGTGAGTCTGTTTCTGTTTTTTGGTTGTTTGTTGTTTTCGCTTTTTCAGGGCCGCACCTGTGACATATGGAAGTTCCCAGGCTAGGGGTCCAGTCAGAGCTGCAGCTGTCAGCCTACACCACATTCACAGCAACTCGGGATCCAAGCTGCTTCTGTGACCTGCACCACAGTTCATGTCAACATCAGATCCTTAACCCACTGAGCGAGGCCAGAGATTGAACCTGCATCTTCATGGATACTAGTCATGTTTGTAACCCACTGGGAACTCCTGTTTCTGTTTTGTAGATATGGTCATTTGTGCCATATTTTAGATTCCACATACAAGTGATATCATACAGTATTTGTCTTTCTCTTTATGACTTACTTCACTTAGTATGAAAATCTCTAGTTGCAGCCATATCACTGCAATGACATTATTTTGTTCCTTTTTATGGCTGAGGAGTGTTCCATTGTATATATTTGCCATATCTTCTTAATCCAATAACAGCTAATGTTTATTGAGCACTTGGTATATGCAATTTAGGTCCGAGTGTTTTATTATTATTATTTTTTTTTATCTTTTGTCTTTTTGTTGTTGTTGCTGCTATTTCTTGGGCCGCTCCCGCGGCATATGGAGGTTCCCAGGCTGGGGGTCGAATCGGAGCTGTAGCCACCGGCCTACGCCAGAGCCACAGCAACGCGGGATCCGAGCCGCGTCTGCAACCTACCCCGCAGCTCACCCCAACGCCGGATCGTTAACCCCCTGAGCAAGGGCAGGGACCGAACCCGCAACCTCATGGTTCCTAGTCGGATTCGTCAACCACTGCGCCACGACGGGAACTCCGGTCCAAGTGTTTTATATTGATTAACTTCTTTCATCTTTACTGCTTCCTCCTGAGGTAAGATGGCTAGCAGAGCATTAACCCAAGCACAGAGCCCTTCTGAGTGTGGGGTCTGTTGACACTGCACAGGGTGAATATCCATGAAGTCGGCTCTGAGTTTCCTTGAGGATGTTCAGGTCAATTCACATCCTAGCTCTTTCCTGACACTCTGTTATGTCACCCTCTTCCCTGCTTTGCTTCCAAGAGGTCATAGAAACAGAGCTCTTTCTCCTATCATCTGCCTAATGTTCAGATCAGAAACCAGAATGAGCTTCAGCATCCTCTCTCCCCCTCACAGTCCATGTTCAACCACCAGCCCCATCAATGCTCCTGGGAGAGCATCTCTTGACTCCTCCCACCTCCCATCGCCACTACTGCAGCCTGGTTCATCCTCCACCTCCTCAAACAGCTGCCTGATGGATTTCCCTGCACCCACCTCATCCTTCAGATGGAACCCTCAACAGCAGCCAGGGTGAGCTTTGCAAGGATAAAATCCAGTCCTGCCTGAATACTGTCCTGATGGCCCCCAGAATCCTCAAGATCAAGGCCTCTTCTGACCATGGCTTGCAGCCTCTTTCTGGTTTGCCTCCTCCTGTCTTTACAGCAATACTTTTCACAGTTCACCTCTCATTTCTAGTACTCCAAAAAGTTGGAGAATGCACACTTCTTTGGATATATCTTGCTTTTTCCTTCCTTCAGCTGTTCTTTCTTATCCCTCTCAAGTTTTAGTGTTGTCTCTTCCTGCCATGTCTCTATCACCTCCATCACGTAACCCTTTCAAAGCTACATCATAATGAACTTATCTGCATCTCTCACTAGACTCTAAGATCCCAAGAGCATGAGGATCTTGTCTGAATCACTATTGTGTCCCTAGTACATCGAGTACAGTGACTTTCACACAGTCATCACTCCATGGAAATATGTCAAAAGCATAAGCTCTCCCTGGGCCAGCTGTGTCTTCATGTCACAGATGAGATAAAAGTTCTTGAATGGGTGGTGGGGTGGGTCAAGTGGTATCCAGCCCATCTCCTCATTTTCCTGGGGCCAGCCTTGGCAAAGTCATTAGTATTCCTTGGAGGGTCGTGGTTTATTCTTTGTGGGGGTTTCCTGGGCAGATGTTTAGCAACATTCCATTCATCAACAACAAGCCAAGAGGCTAAAGACCAGAGAGAATTACCAACCTGTATGTGAAACCAAGATTTTCAGGGACATCCCCTTGTTTGGCCCATCCAGAGTTTTCCCAAGCAAAGCCCACCTAATCTGACACAGAGGAAGTAGGGTAATTTATGTCATTTCCATCAGAAAATGTCAACACTGCACACAGGATAGTTAATCCAGAATGAAATAGCAAGCACTTGCTCAAAATTGACTTAACACATTTCTCAAAGCACCTCAGATTGTTGCAAAACCTCTCTGTGCTATTTAAAAAAAAAAAAAAGAAAGAAAGAAAAGGAAAATCAAAAGCAAAACAAAACAAAACAAAAAAAACACAGCAGTTTGGAGTTGGGAACAAAGAGTCCCAGAATAGTTTCATTTCCACACCACGGTCACAGCAAAACAATCCTTTGGAAAATGCTTTTTAGTTAACAAGTCTATTTACTTGTCTCATTGGGTCCTTGCGACAATGCAAGCATTCCTTGCAGCCTTTGATGCCATGTCCAAACACTCTGCCTGCTTTTGAGGTCATCCTGGATCTCCGATGCTGCCTCTACCCCGATCTGTCTCATGTTTGTGGGTCCTGAGTTATGCAGGCTCCTCTCCTAAGATACAGGTTCTAGGAATGCCCGCACTCACATGGTCTCCATGGCTTCTCACAGGCACTCTGGATTGCAGTGGATCTTGCCTGGTTTTTTCTCTCTGGTTTCTTTTATAAAGTTTGTCTTTGATACTTTGTAGTTTTGCTATGGTGTATGTTAAAGAATATTTGGTTTTGATTCTCTAGTTTGGGATTTGTGGTGATTCCTGAATTTAAACATACTTGGGAGTTCCCACTGTGGCACAGTGGGTTAAGAATCCAACTACAGCAGCTCAGGTCTCTACAGAGGTGCAGGTTCCATCCCTGGCCTGGTACCATGGATTAAAGGACCCAGCATTGCCACAGCTGTGGCATAGGTCACAGATTCAGTCTGTGGCTCAGATTCAGTCCCTGGCCAGCAACTCCCATATGTGGCCAATGCAGCCATAAAAAAAAAAAAAAAAAAAAAATCTCATCTTTCATCAATTCTCAGGCATCTTCTCTCCAAGCATGGTCTCACCCCCATCTCTCCATTTTCTTTTCTGGAACTTCTGCTAGATGTATGAGAGGCTCTCTCATTTTCTCCTCCATGTCTCCTAATATCTGTTTCATAGTTTCCATCTCCAGGCTCTACTGGGATACTTTCAGAGATTTACCTCCAAGTTCAGTCATTCTTTCTTCAGCTATGTCTAATCTACCACTTAATTCATTCACTGAGTCTTAAATTTTCATGAGTAGTTTTTGGGTTTTTTTTTTTTTTCCTAAGAAAGGATACTCTTTATTTTTGAAGTCTGCCTTGTTGGGTTCACTTTCTAGGTATCCATTATGCTTTTGAAGCCTTACGTTATGCTATTAGTCATTTTAACACACTGAGTTTCTGGTCTCCTATGAAAGTTCTATAATCTAAGCTTCTAGGAGGTCTAGTCCTATTGTTTGCTGGATCTGTGGACTCCAGCTCGTGGCTCTTCCTTGTGGGCTATGTGATTTTGGATTGTGAGCTCATCTTCAGCTGGACTTTAATCTGGAGAAAGCGGTATCATCAAAGTGTTTGCTTCCAACAGAGTTTCACTGGCCCAAACCAAATTTTATATTATTTCTTAGACCAGGGGTTTCTAGGTTGTGCAGGAACTATTTATTCCAACCCCAAACCCACTAAAGACTCATGCCAGTGGTTTTCAATTCTTAAGGGAGACATTTTCCTTCCCCTCCTGACCTAGAGCTCAGTTCAAGATAAACAAATTTTCTTCCCATTTTTTTTTTTTTTTTTATGCTAGAGATTGACTATTTCTGGTCTACAGTTGTTTAAAGGATGTTGTCCTTCCACGGTTTTGGCTTTATGTGGAAGTCCCAGTGCCAACCCTCCACCTCCCAGAGGCTCAAGATCTTGTTTCTTGTCCCTGAACAGCATTAAAACCCAAACCCCTGTGTAAATAAAAGCAGCTCTAACATCAGCACCAGTCCTCCGCCCCCACCATAACTGCAAAGGACAGCCCATGTGCTTACTTTTCTAGTTTTCAGTTCCTTCTTGGTTTCTGGCTCCTGGAGCTTTTTTTGTCCACTCAGCCTTTTTAATAACAGATAGTATTTTTTTGTTTGTAAACACCACACACCATGCTAAGTACTTATGCCTACTGACTCCTTTAACTCCAGTAATACCTCTTGAGCTAGGTACTATTATTATCGGTCTCATTTTCATATAAAGAAATTGAGGCACAGACAAGTAGAGTCACTTTTCCCAAGGTGTCACGGCTAGGAAGCTCAGGCTGAAACTCAGGCAACCTGGCTTCAGAGCTTGCCTTCTTTGTCAACACTCCGCCCGCTGGGCTCTCTCATTGAGGATATGTAGGTGTTTCCTAACAGGAAACTCTTTAGATACCATGTTGCAGTTTCACACTGTTGCTCCCCAAACTGAATGAAGAATAACTGCATGAATAGATGTACTTTTCTGTCCATCAGACAGGCAACCTGGTGATTTTCACTGGCTAATCTCATAAAGTTGAAGCCCATCTCTTGGGTGGAAGATCAAATCCAGGCTCTATCATGAGCACATCTGCTGGTTCAAAGTAAATGATTCATATATGGGGAAATTTTAGCATATCACAGTCATGAGGGAAAGGTACAGGATTTTCCAAGGCTCAGTCCATGGATAATATGCATCCGAATAAATCCAAGATATTTCTTTAAAAATGCAGATTTTTGAGACCCTTCCCCAAATCTACAGAGTCAGAATTCTTAGGGTTGGGTCCAGGAATCTGCCTTTCAAAAATAATCTCTCCATCAAGTGCTAATTCTAATGGACACCAGAGCTTGAGAACCACGGCTCAGTCTTCACTTTGGAGCCCAACCTGGGTCTATGTTCCTTCTCAAGACGTGACCATGACAGGCATAGCAAAGCCCCCTTCTTCCCTTTTACGATCTAGTGCCCCACAGGTGGGGAAGCAAGCTCACAGAGGATGGCCTTCTGCTGGGCCCCCACTGCATCTGCGTTCCCAAGCACCACCCTATGGTATCATTAATTGTCTCAACTGATGGTCTATCTTCTCATATAGTCTGTGAAGGTGGAAAACATTTCTCAGTCAGCTTTGTGTCCCTGATGCAAACCACGGTACCTGACATGCAGCAATCGCTCAATGTTTGTCGAAATTGATTTGCATTTCTCAGGAGCCACCTGCTAATCAATGATACTGTGAGGGCTAGAACCCAGGTGTTAATTTTCCCAAGAAGACGTTAAATCTTCCAATCCTGTGGTCCCAGAAGCCATTTTTCTCCTATTCTTTTAGAGGAAGACGAAATTTCCTCCTCCTCAGACCAAAAGCCAGTCTGAGGTATGGGAGGTCAGCTCATTCCTCCTCACCCCTCTGAATCCCACTGTGACCCAGGGACTGCTATCCAGGTACGTCACCAGAGATGAATGAGTGCAGGATGAGGGCTGAGCATTTAGAAGCTGTGATGTGGGACTCATTCAGAAGTGATGTGGCCCAGACAGGGATGTCAAGAGCTCAGCAGCCTCCAGACAAAAAGTTCATGCTGTTGATGCTTGAAGGCAGGGAAGCTGTGCTGAGATGCCAGTAGGCTCCTTCACCTGTCCTCCTCTTCCAAGCATCACCCTTTGACTTGCAGGCTTGCCCCGTGTCTGCAGTTCCCCTGGAGGTTGCCAAGGAGACCCTGTGGCAGGGGAACTAACCCCTATTCCCCATCAACACTCTCTGCCCATCAATATCTCTCCAAGGGACCTCAATCCACACGCCTTCCTTCATACCAGGGTTTGTCCCAAAACTCAGTCCCGAGTTTAATCATCTTGCTTAGGGTTTTCCTCCTGGGAAAAGGAGAAGGACTTTGCTGGAGTCCTCCAGTTTATTTCTGTGGGAGACATTCTATTCTAGTTCTTTCTATGCACCAGGCACTGTCTGAGTGCCTCTGCAGGTTGGTTACTGAGATCGACAGAATGTGGACCCCACCTGACTGTTTGGAAGGAAGGCAAATGTTCACACACATTTAACACACTCTCTGCCAGGTCATCATCATTCAAGGAACAGTTTCAGGCCTCACATTCTGCCTGAACAACTTCCACCCTTGGACTCTCTCTCTGCGGGAGTCACATCTTGGGTGGTGCTTTTTAGCGCTCATGGGGCCTACGTGACGAGGGGCACTGAAGCTCCAGGGGTGACCTGCATGCTCCAGTGCCATGGAATCCCAGGTGTCTTGCAAGGGCATCCCCTCACAGGAATCTAGGAACAGCAAGAATGCCCCCACCTCCCTCACACGCCTCACTCCTGGCTTTCTGTCTGCAGTCTCTTGGCCTCCCCTGTTTCACCTCTGACTCACCCTTGACTGTAGTCTCAGTTTTCACTAATCTGGAAGCCTCATGTGATGCTGTTACAGTGGTGTGGGCAGGAAAGGAGAATTCCTCCCACCCCCATGAAATCCCCAAGGGACTGAGGTGTATAATATCCAGGGGTCCCAAATATCCAGGGGTCCACTTACTTTCCTCTGTCTTTGGACACTTATGCTATTTACAGGTTTGTTTGTTCAGATGTATTTATTTATTACACTGGCTCAAGTGTAAGCTGAAAACTCCAGCATCGAGCTGAGGCAGGTGGACAGATATAAATGACTTTCTCAAGCCCTGATGTCTCTCTTCTCTCTCAGGTCTGCTGACTCTGGTTGGCTCCATCTCAAACCTGTTCTCCTCCGGGGTGGCAAGACGGCCACAGCAGTGCAGGTCCCACCTCACCTCCATTCCAGTTCCGATGGAAGTGCCAGGAGTGGTTCTCAATGGCTCTGACTGGTCTGGGTTGGGTCACATGACCACCCCCAGACCTATTACCATCGTGTCGGGAGAATGGGGTTCACCCACGGCCAGACCAGAGCTTCTTACTCCACCCAGATCACATAGACTGGAAGAAAAATGGAAGTGGAGAAAATGAATGCAAATGTTTGTGACAACGAATATTTTGAGCACCATAAACACTTTACCTGCGTTATGTTATTCAGTACCTACCTCACAAGGTAACTTTATTTAATGATAAGAAAACCCAAATTTTACCCCAAACGGTGGAGAAACGGTGAGCATTGAATTGCTCTTCCTGACTTTTTTTTTCTTTTAATGGCCGTAGCTGCTGTATAAGGAAGTGTCCAGGTTAGGAGTTGAATTGGAGCTGCAGCTGCAGGCCTACGCCACAGCCACAGCAATGCCAGATTCAAAGCTGCATCTACGACCTACCCTGCAGCTTGTGGCAACCCTGAATCCTTAACCCACTGAGCGAGGCCAGGGATCGAACCTGTATCCTCACCGACACTAAGTTGGATATTTAACCTGCTGAGCCACAATGGGAAATCCAGATCTTCCTATTCCAGAGCCATTCTCATTCTATTTTGCTTACAAATCACTCCATCCTACAAACCATTCACTCTTAAAAATCTCAGGTCTCCTGCCACCTCTCTTTACCCCTTATCTCCCACATTCAATTGTCACTAGATCCCCCCACACACACACACCCCTCATCTGTCCTTGCCCTGCCATCCCACTGTCCCTGTCCTCGATGGCTTTCATTACCTCACTCCCCAGTAAAGACAGTAGCTCCCTAAGGGATCCTGGAGTCCCCACCCCAGGTGCCCACACCGATGGACTCAGACTGGACACAGTTTATAGACCTGACCTGTTAACTTTTTTTGAACCAACATTTTTTAATTGGTAGACGATTCCTCAAATAATTATTATTTCCAGCATCTCTTTTAAAACTGAAAGACCTGGAAAGGTTTTAGGTAAGTTTTTTTGTTTGTTTGTTTGTTTTTTTGTCTTTTTGTCTTTGTTGTTGTTGTTGTTGTTGTTATTATTGTTGCTATTTCTTGGGCCGCTCCCGCGGCATATGGAGGTTCCCAGGCTAGGGGTTGAATCGGAGCTGTAGCCACCGGCCTACGCCAGAGCCACAGCAACGCAGGATCCGAGCCGCGTCTGCAACCTACACCACAGCTCACGGCAACGCCGGATCGTTAACCCACTGAGCAAGGGCAGGGACTGAACCCGCAACCTCATGGTTCCTAGTCGGATTCGTTAACCACTGCGCCACGACGGGAACTCCGGTTTTAGGTAAGTTTTAAAAATTTCTCTGATCTTCAGTTTCCCACGTGAGCTGGAGATAATAACACCTGTCTGATAGCGTTGCTGAGGTGACTGATTTACGTGTGGACCCTTCCAGAGACGGTGGGCTCACATGGGCTTCCTGGGCTTTCCTACCTCTGAAGATAATCTCCCGGGTTCCTGTAGCATCTTTCTCCAGGGGCCCAAATGGCTCTGACCTGTGTGGTCTCCCCGAGCCTCGCAGTAGCACCGGGAGGAGGTTAAAAGCAGCTCTGGACGCCCATATGTGAAAAGAAAAAGGATCCTTCTGGGAAATGATGACTTTCGTCTAACATCACGCTGTCAGGTAGAACGAAGACTAACTGTTCTGTCCAACCCTTAAAACTTTGCCAAATCATATTCTATAAACATTCTTACAATGTCTGAGCAGGAGCAATCCAGGTGAGACAGAAGAAAGAAGAGCTGTTTGTTCTACCTGTGACTAGCCGCCGAAGGGAGGTTCCACAATCTTCTCAGAGGCTGAAGGATTTATGGGATTCTAATCACACAAATAGTGCTCCTGCTGTTAAAACAATACATCTACCACCACACCAATCTTGGCAGATGATGTAATCAATTTTACTGTTAGCGTCATCAGCGGTGATTATTGGCAAGAACAGCGTTATGAAATATTGAAGCCACTAAAAACAATGAGGCAGGAGTTCCCACTATGGTGCAGCAGGTTAAGATCTGGCATTGTCTCTGGTTCAATTCCAGGCTTGGCATTCCACAGCTGAGGCATAGGTCGCAGCTATGGCTCGGATTCAGTTCCTGGCCTGGGAACTTCCTCATGCCACGGGTGCAGCCAAAAAAAACCCAAAAAACGAAAAAACAAACAACAAGGCAGATCTATCTATGTGTACTGAGACATGGTTTACTTAAAAAGGGCAGAGCGATTAAAAAACATTAGAAGATCTGGCAATATTAGATCTGTATTTTCTTTTTCCTTTTAGGGCCACACCTGTGGCACATAGAAGTTCCCAGGCTTGGGAGCTGCAGCTGCAGCTGCAGCTGCAGGCCTATACCACAGCCACAGCAAGGAGGGATCCCAGCCACATCTGTGACCTATGCAGCAGCTACAGCAATGGTGGATGCTTAACTCACTGCGCCAGGTCAGGGGTGGAACCCACATCCCCACGGACACTATGCCAGGTTCTTAACCCCCTGAACAACAACAGGAACTTCTTTTTTTATTATATTATTAATGATTTTGATTTTTTCTATTATAGCTGGTATACAGGGCTCTATAAGTTTTCCACTGTACAGCAAGGTGACCCAGTCACACATACCTATATACACTCAAAAACAGGAATTTCTAGACCTGCATATTAATGCATAAAATTTCACAGCTGCTGCCTGCTTTAGAAAGGGCATCCACATTTTGTTTGCCTACCTCCCCTTGTTCTTCTTCTTTAAAAGTGAAATTTACATATTAGAAGAAGTACAATATCCACAGATTTTAAAAGTACATATAGGGGGAGTTCCCATCATGTCAAAGTGGAAACAAATCCCACTAGGAACCATGAGGTTGCGGGTTCAGTCCCTGCCCTTGCTCAGTGGGTTAAGGATCTGGCGTTGCCATGAGCTGTGGTGTAGTTTGCAGACACGGCTCGGATCCTGCGTTGCTGTGGCTGTGGTACAGGCCAGCAGCCGTAGCTCCGATTGGACCCCTAGCTCGGGAACCTCCATATGCCTTGGGTATGGCCCTAAAGAGCAAAACAAACAAACAATCAATCAAACAAAAAAGTACATATGGGGATCCAGTGAATAGTCTCCCTTCAAATCTTACTCCAAAGCCAAACAGCACCCCTGTCTTATGGCCTCGCAGATATTCTGCGCACACACAACCAAATACACACATGTATAGTACTCATACTCTTTTTTCCTTTTCTTTACGAAAATGAAAACTCACTAAACTCCCTGTTCTTTACCTTATGTTTTTGCTTAACAATGTCTCTTGGAGATTATTACAGATTTGTACCCCAAAAAAGCTTTTTTGTTGTTGCTTTTTTTGTTGGCTTTTTGTTTCTGTTTTGCCTATTTGGTTTGCTTGGGGTAGGGATCGATGGTTTTTGGTTTTTTACTGATGGATGTTATTCATTTCTATGGATATACCATGGCATATTTAACCAACACCCTACTGATGGACTTCAGGAATATTTCTAATCATTTGCAATTATAAACATTTCTATGACAAATTATCACATGCAAGTGGTATCTCACACAAAAATAAGAACAAACTCTAGAAGTAGAATGGCAGAGTCAAAAAGCATATTCTAAAAATGATGGTTTAATTTCTGGGGAGGAGTTCCCATTGTGGTTCAGAGGTAATGAACCTAACTAGTTTCCATGAGGATGCGGGTTCAATCCTTGGCCCTGCTCAGTGGGTTGAGGATCTGGCGTTGCTGTGAGCTGTGGTATAGGTCACAGACACAACTCAGATCTGGTGTTGCTATGGCTATGGCGTAGGCCCGTAGCTGCAGCTCCAGTTCGACCCCTAGCCTGGGTGTGGCCCTAAAAAACATTAAACCAACAAATAAAAAATCTCCGGGGACAAAACACAACATTAGAAAGATTTAAGATGGCTCCTGCTGTACTTATGACACTATGCTGACTGACCTATATTGGTGTTTTGCATTATCTCTTCCTCCAGACAATGCATTCAAGCAAGGCGAGCATCTGTCTCATTTCGCATCCTAGAATACAGTGTCAATAAAGAGTTGCTAAAGGAAGAAAAAGAGGAGGGAAGAGTTGTTTTAAATAGAGGTTCGTCCTTGGACCCGGTGACCCCAGTGAAGTTCTGCTTGCCCAAAGGCCCTGATTTTATGACCTAATGAAATTAGAAATCCTCACACCCTCCCCCTAAAAAAAAAATCTCCAAAGAACACCAGAGGGAAAAATGAGAGAAACTCAACACCAAGGTCAGGCCACAGTAGAGTGGACATATTTCCTTCTGAGACAAGGAGGTGTGTCAGATACCACTTTCCCAGTTGGGCTGAGTGAAACAATGTGGTAGAAGCCAGACTTTCTATTCCAGGAAGGGAAACGTTGAGCTGGAGACAGAAAGATGGTCCATCAGGGGGAAAGATAATCAACCCTCTGGCCTCATTTTAGTTCTAACTAGATCCACATTTGCTCCACATTGACAAATGCCTTTTTTTTTTCCATCCAGATACTCCCCCAGATGATTTCAGGAGCCCCTGAGGGGTGCAATTTGGCACAAATCTACCCATAGGATCTTCACAAAGTCTCACCCCAAAGCAAATTCGATATAACAAAATGAACAAGTCCTTGGTGCTAGCTAGAAATTCCTCAAGACCCAGCACTAAGACCTGACACCCTTTTCAAAAATAGCAGCCACCAGTGGACCAGCAGGAAGATTTGTTGTGTCTCTGAGCGCGTGAAGGCAGAGCGTTGAAGGCGGAGCGTTGGAGGACGACACCAAGGGTTTGAGAACGTCTTCCCTCCCAACCCAATAAAGACAAGTTTGGGAGGAGGAAGGAGAAGAGGAAGGCCTGGAGGAGAGGGCAGAGAGAGGACTCGGGTCGGGGGAAGAGGATGTGCCTGGAAGCGAAGCAGGATCGCAGTTGAGGCAGGTGCTTTCCGCACTCTGGTTCAGAGAGAGAGGAAAGGAGAGGAAGGGAAGAGATGGAGGAGAGGAGGGCAGGGGACACAGGAAGGCCTGCCGGGCTTCCAGGGCACCTCCTGCCCAGGCTGGGAAGAGCGAGCATCTAAATGCCTCCGAAGCCCTTCATGGAAAAGCCAGGTCTTCCTGGAGGACGACCGCAGAGTCCATGAGAGGCTGCCTACTGGGAGGTTATGGAAACAGGGGCCGCGGGCAGGCCAACTGGAGAGGCGTTTCGGCGACGGTTTGCCCTGGTATGTGAAAAATTTTTCCTGCTTAGATAGTTGGCAAACATTTTAGAGGCAAAATGGAATTTATTAACAGAAAATATTTGTCAAGGATTGTTCTGATTGTTCCCTCCCCCCTCCCTCTGTTCTTTTCTTTCTTTCTCCCTTTTTTCCCCCCTTCCTTTTTTCAGGGTGGAGGCCTTCATCAACAAGATTCTTTCATCTTCCTTTGTGGTTTGGATCTTTAAGCCTGACTTGAAAGAAGAGGGAGATGGCTTTAGGGGAAATGCTGGCACCCCACCCCCCAAGGATAGCTTCCTTCTCTACATGCAGGTGTCAGCTTTCTGCCCCTAAAGGGCCTGGGCTGACATGAAATTGTCTTTCCAGAGGAGTTCCTTCTGGGCTTGGAGCCCCCAGGACTGGGTCTGAATCTATAATGGCTTATTAATGTTGCGGCTTTCATCTTTTTGAGCCTTCATTTCCTGAGGGGAAAAATGAGGGGTGAATAACACTGATCTCTTTGATGGTTGTACAACTATAAATATAATAAAATTCATTGAATTAAAAAAATACGTATTTCTTGCCGTTGTTGTGAAGATGAAATACGAAAGTGGATGCCAAGTGTCTGGTACAGGATCTGGAGCAGAGTAGGACCTCAGAGAAGAACTTGCCATTAGTTCTGTACCTTCCAATACAGGACAGAGACCCTGGAGGTAACCTGCTCACAGGCGAATCAATGAGGCTTAGAATGTGGCACTTTGGGTATCAGTTAGTAACAGAGAGATAAGACACAGCCTTTTAAACCCACATTTAGCCGGAGGCAGCAAAAACGGAAAGTGTTTATTGAGAGCATACTAAGAACCAAGTGTTCTATAAAAACTATGGTGTATGGAGTTCCCCTTGTGACTCAGCAGTTAACACACCCAACTAGCATCCATGAGGACACAGGTTCAATCCCTGGCCTCACTCAGTGGGTTAAGGATCCAGTGTTGCTGCAAGCTGCGGTGTAGGTCAAAATGCAGCTGGGATCTGGCATTGATGTGGCATAGGCTGTGGCATAGGCTGGCAGCCACAGCTCCGATTCAACTGCTAGCCTGGGAACTTCCATATGCCGAGGGTGTGGCCCTAAAAAGACAAAAAAAATAAAAAAATAAAAATAATTACGTTGTGGGAGTTCCCGTTGTGGCTCAGCAGGTTATGAACCGCTCTAGTACCCATGAAGATGCAAGTTCAATCCCTGGCCTTGCTTAGTGAGTTAAGGATTTGACCGTTGCTGTGAGCTATGGTGTTGGTCACAGATGGGGCTCAGATCCCACGTTGCTGTGGCCGTGGTGTAGCCTGGCAGCTGCAGCTCCAATTCAACCCCTAGCCTAGGAACTTTCATACGCCTCAGGTGTGGCCCTAAAAAGCAAAAAAAAAAAAAAAAAAAAAAAGCCAAAAACCTTTACGGTGTTATTTAACCCACCCGACTACCCTCCTATTATCCCGAGGCTAGTAGTATTAAAGTGGCTGAAGCAGCATTGAACCCAGACCATCGGCTTCCCCACCCCACTTTCTTAACCATAATGAAAGCTCCATCACTGCAGCAATGAAAAGGGAAACACACAATCATATTCTTGTGGGTTGAACAAGCTTGGACATCAGCTTTTCCAGATCTGTTGTGAGGAGGAGGAAAGTAAAGGCCAGAGAGGGCAAATTCTCACTCAGGGCCATGGAGCTGGTGATGGTAGAACCAGGACTGGAAGCTCAGCTTCTGGAATTTTGGGTCAGTGTCCTGCCACCTAGAGAGAGAGGAATGATCAGATTCCCTGGGGGAGAGAATACTGGTTGGCTTCATAGCCCTTGAGAGCTGTGGGCCTTAACTTCTCAAATGGGAATGTAACCTAAATTTAACCCACCCCAAACCAAATGCTTTCTCAAGCACCTTTGATTGGGTGCCTGCTGTGAGGGAGGCATCTTGGGTGCATACACCTGTGGGGAGACTAACGATGGAGGACCCCTCATTTGTGGAACTGGAAAGGGGCTTCAGGCCCTGTCAAGTTCATCTCTGATGAGCTGGAATGTGGCAGCTGCAGGAACAGGACTCCAGAGCTTGTTAGGCTCTGGGTGGAGCTGCAGAGGAAGAGGGACCTATGGGGATGAGGGGTCTGGAAAGACTCATTTGCAATGACCCTAAGAAACCATGGGCTGGGCCACATCATTTCCCATCTAAGCCATACCTGGACACACAGAGATGGTCGTACCAATTCTTCAGATACTGCAAACATCCTATACCACTCGGTAAGAAGCCAATGCCCTGAGCCCCAAGAGTGCCCCTGGCTACCTCCACTCTCTCTCCAGGCACCTTCCTAACCTCCCTCTGGTCCAGCGACTAAAGAGTTAACACTTGCCCCAGCAGAGGTCCGCCTGCCTTCCGAGCTGACTATCTGTGAAGACTGGTCTACAACTAAACTCATTCTTACTGTTTTTAAATAGTTTGAATGTCTCCCCCAGATGAAACTACCCAAATGGAATGAGGTATCTAAACAGAGCCACATGGGGTCCATTTGGGGTGACTCCCTGGAGGACAGATCCTGCAAAGGAAATATGAAGGGCTAAGGGATGCAATTTAGTGGCCGGGAGAGGGAGGGTTTGGACAAAAGCTCTGATTAAGGGGCAATCGTCCTGAGCACGCTGGGGTCTAAACACAGGGTTCGGGCGCCCTGTACATCCCTATGGGCACCTCCCCTGCGACAGATGCTGAGGGCAGGCCTAGCAGCCCAAGGTCACATTATTAATACTCCTTGATCTGCCCAACTCCCTGGCGTTTCCCTGCCAGCAGCACCCTCCTTCCCCTCCTTGCTCCTAGGAATGCAGGTCAGAACAGCAGCAGAGGGCTCCCCCCCAACCCCTGAAATCCTCTGCTGGGCAGGGTCCTCCAGAGCCCATCCAGGCAGGGTGAAGGTAGGAGGCTTTCACTGTGATGCAGATTTTTTAGGGCCAAACCTGTGGCATGTGGAGGTTCCCAGGTAAGGGGGTCCAATTGGAGTTTAGCTGCCAGCCTACACCACAGCCACAGCAATGCCAGATCGGAGCTGCATCTGTGACCTGCACCACAGCTCACAGCAACACTGGATCCTTAAGCCAATGAGCAAGGCCAGAGATTGAACCCATGTCCTTATGGATCCTAGTCAGGTTCATTTCTGCTGAGCCACGATAGGAACTCCCAGGAAAAGTGTTTCAATAACTTCTGGGGGATGGTGTCCTCTATCTTGTGACGGTTGGAAAGTCTGTTCCTTAAGACTTCATCTCAATCCCTTGGATTCAAAGGGAGAAAGAGTAAATTGGAACAGGAAGGAGGGAGCGGAGGGAGCTAGGGTCAAACCCACACACCTCCCTCTACCTTGCTGCTGAACTTCAGGGGGCAGATGGCAGCTCTCATTCCACTGGCTCTGGAGCTGGACGGTCCTGGGTTCACATCCCGCCTCTTCCCTTATCAGCTGTCTGACTATCTGACTCTGATAGTTATCTAACCTCCCAGAGCTCAGTTTCCTCATCTGTAAAATGGGAATAATAATAACCCAGGGTCCTTGGAAAGGTTAAATGAGCTAATGGATGGAGGGCCTCTACCCATGTGACTATTGTTAGTTCTCTTCTCTTCCTTCCTCATATTAAGTCGGGCAAGAAAATGAAAACTATCTCCCTAGCCATTCAAATATTTATAAGGTAAGATTTTTTTTCTGTCAGCGACATACTTTCTCACATCTCTTCACCTGGCGTTTTCTTTCCTTGGGCTCCGCATCCCTGGTCTTCTTAGTGAAAGAGTGAGACGTTCAGACCGTCAGAAGATGGTTCCTGAAGCCAAGCAGACACTTCAGAAGGGATGGTCTCTGCGGTTTTATGCTGCACATCAGGAGCCTATCCAGTGTTCAGAGGGTTGTTTTTTGGTTTTTTGTCTTTTGTCTTTTTAGGGCCACACCTAAAAAGCACATGGAGCACATGGAGGTTCCCAGGTTAGGGGTCTAATTGGAGCTGTTGCTGCTGGCAACACACCCATAACCTATTTATTTGACATTTAGGTTGTGCTATACATATGATGATAGATGCTAAACAAGTTAAATAAACAAGCAAATATTTATTTATGCTATAACATTATCAAGCCATTAAAAATAAGGTTTGGTGCACCTCAATGTTCATAGCAGCATTATTTACAATTGCAAAACTGTGGAAGCAACCTAAGTGTCTACCAACAGGCAAATGGATAAAGAAGGTGTGGGGTACACATACAATGGGACACCACTCAGCCACAAAGAGAATGAAAATTTGCCATTTGCAACACCCATGATGGACTTGCAGGATATTATGTTTAGTGAAATAAGTCAGACAAAGACAAATACTGTAAGACATCTTTTTTTTTTTTTTTTTTTAGGGTCACACCCACAGCATATGGAAGTTCCCAGGCTGGTGGCTGAATTGGAGCTGCAGCTGCCGGCCTACACCACAGCCGTGGCAACGCTGGATCCAAGCCACATCTGCAACCTACGCTGCAGCTTGCAGCAACACCAGATCCTTAACCCACTGAGCGAGGCCAGGGATCAAACCCGCATCCTCATGGATACTAGACAGATTCTTAACCTGCTGAGCCACAACAGGAACTCCTGGGAAAGTATTTATTGGGAGAGAGAGATTCTTAAAATATGAAGTACAGTTAAGAGTCAAGACACAAACTGTATTCATGGCATGATCTCAAATATTCAATAGATGTTTGAGTAGAGACAAAAGGCCAAAAGGAAATTTACCAGAATATAAATTCCGGTCAACTCTTGAGTGTGGGGATTAAAGGTGAGTTTTATCTCATTCATTACAAAAGGAATCCATATCCTTCTAGAACATTTGAAAAATGCAGAATGGGATAACCAGAAAAAGTTGACTTAAATTTTTAAGTATCTTTAAAAAAAGAATGGATGGTTTCCAATTGACCCGCCAAAACCTCAGCAATCAAAACGATCAGCTCTTCAGAGTTTCATTGTGGCTCAGCCAGTTCTGAACATGACTAGGATCCATGAGGCTACGGGTTCAGTCCCTGACCTCACTCAATGGGTTAAGGATCTGGCATTGCCTTGAGCAGTGGTATAGGTCGCAGACGTGGCTTAGATCCCACGCGGCTATGGCTGTGGTATAGGCCGTCGGCTACAGCTCCAATTCAACCCCTAGCCTGGGAACCTCCACGTTCTGCAGGTGCCACTGTAAAAAGCAAAAACAAAAACAAAAAATTATCAGCTCTTCGACTACCTACTACCCACCTCCAATGTTTGCAACACTCTCCTCCCTACACACACGCACACACCTACACACCCCCTGCCTACATGTACATACACGTGTACACAGACGCTCACCCGCAGAGCACTCCTGAGATTCCCACATGGGCACATGAGGTCAAGTCCCTTGCGGTTGTGGCAGGAGCCTGGGGCTGAAAAGAAAGCATCTGCTGGAAAGATGGAAGAGAAAAAAAATAAGAGGAGGTGGGGTGTGGGGCTTGTGAGGGCGGGGTACAATGGGAAAGGAAGGGAGTGGGCTTCCAGGAATAAAATTCCCACAGATCACCATCTTGGTTCAGAAAGATGAGTTGAATTTTCTCCAGATATAGAAGAGTCTCCAGGACAGATGGGGTGGCAGCTGTTTTAAGAAAAATAGAGACAACTGTCTGGAAGGACTCAGGGGGTTGCTCCCCAGCACCAAGGTCAGTTGTGTTCTGTGCTGGATAACACACCTCCCCACGACCTTGTGGTTATAAGAGCAAGAAGAGTTTTTTCTGCTCAGGTACCTGCAACTTGCTCAGGGCCAGATGGGGGTAGTTGCCCTCTGCTCTAGACACTGACCACACTGGGGGCTCCAGCACGGCTCATTCACAGAGCTGGCACCCTGGCACTGGGTGTTCAGCCAGAGCCACAGGCTCTGAGCATCCGTTCCTCCCCACGTGGTCTCTGCTCTTCACAGGCTGCTTTGGCTTCCCCTGGGCACAGTGGCTGGCTTCCAAGAGCAAGCGTCCCAAGAGACAGAAGTGGCAGCTGCCAGTTTCTGAAGACCTGGGCCCAGATATGGGTACAGCGCCTCACCTACTGTATTGATTTGTCCAGTAGTCACAGGCCAGGTTCCAGGGGAAGGGAGACAGATTCCCACCGCTCTAGAAGAGGATGGTCAAAGAATTTGGGAAAAGTGTTTTAAAACTACCACAGAGGTAGGGCAGACAAGATCAATTCTTGGGGAGCTCCTCCAGGAAAGCCATTTATAACATCGCCGCACTCGTGAAGGTGTAAGATCTGTGGGATGAGCAATATCACACCCTATTCATAAAGAAGCAGCCTTCTTGGCCTGGGCAGGGAAAACCCAGTTTCTCTCTTTGGCCCACCTCTCCAGTCCCTGTAGCAAGGATCCCTCCAGCCTCTGGTCTCCTCCCCATCCCCGCAACATCCCTAATGACCTTGAACAACCTCCTGATGAGCCCCAGGGCTGTGACTCCTCAGAGCCAGCTGCAGAACCAGAAAATGTCAGGGACCACTCAGGGGGCCCTGGCAGGAAAAGCAGGCCGCTTTCTCCCCTTGGGAATGTGGAGCACCTGATGAGGGGGCGGAGGGAGCTGGGTGTGCAGCCCTATGGGGCTGCTCTTCTCATGGGACTATAACTCCCTAAGGCTCTGAGCAGGAGGATCCCGGATGGAGTCCAGCCCTTTACGCTCAGAGGACACTGAGTCTTAGAGCGGAGAAGAGGCTGGCCTGGAAAAGCAGAACTAGCACCCAGTTCTCCTGACCCCAAATCCATCTCTTGGCTCGTTCCTGCCCTGCTATGGAGTTTCGACTGTGAGGGAGGCACTCATGCACCAAGGAGCTCATTTTGCTTGAGAAGATGTATCCAATCCAGCACCTCCATCCAGAAGCCCCCAGTAGGGCATCTAAACATTTCCTCTGCAGAGGCCAGAAGCTGAGGAGAGATCTGCAGAGCCAAGGCAATCTGCTTCCCATTGCCAAGCTCACCACCCCCACCCGACCCTCCAAGAGTGAAACTCTTCCAAAGTCACCAGGGTCATCTTTCATTAAGGTGGGAGTCATGCTCTCCACAGCATGACGTAGTCAAGGCTAATCCACCATAACAACTCAGCCTAAATCCCAAACCGCCAGAAGCTATATTCACCTTCTCAGGACAAGAAAAAGGATTGGGGGTGGGGGGCAGGGGTAGATGGACACTTAAGACAAAATCTGTTTTTCCTCCCAATTCTGAAGTTTCAAGACCTATTTTCCATCCACTTAATGGACAAGACCTTCTATTGAGCTTCCTTTCAGCCTTTTTCCATTCCTCCTTTTCTTCCTTTGTTTCTTTTTTCCTTTATACAACTTCCTCATGTGCTTGCATGTCCCCCTTTCTCCCCCCTCCACCCTTTTATTCACAATCTAACTCAATGGAATATTTTTCTTTGGGGATCATGGGAGATTTTCTGACATCAGGGAACCCGGATGAGGTATGTGCACTTATAATATCTATTAATATCAATATATATATATATATAGAGAGAGAGAGAGAGTTCTATCTCAAGAATTTGCTGTTCTTTTGATGACAATCTAATCATTTGCAAGGACAGAAACACCTGCTGAGGCACCAGCCTCGTGAGAGACACACTACCAGCTATTACTGTCTCCTTCCTGGCTGTTCAGTTCAGAAGCAACATCAGACATCCCTGGGCCATTTCTCAGAAAGCAAAAATTTTAGAAGAATCATAAATCAGAAAAATAATTAGGACATTTTTAAAGAGACATGGACCATAAAACTTGCTTCTAGCATCCTCAAAAAACATTACCATTAGAGTAGATTAGTCTGGGATTCGAGTTTTCAGGGCAGGATTAAAAGAAACACATATATGGATTCAATGCTAGTAATGATATTAAATACACATCAGCTTCATGTGTCAAAATGTTTTCCTGATTCAATGCATTTATGCTCCACCTTAGCATAGAGACATGAGAGTTCTCTTGTGGCACGGCGGATTAAGGATCCAGTGTTATCACTGCAGCAGCTCAGGTCTCTGCTGTGGCGCAGATTTGATCCCTGGCCCAGGAACTTTCACATGCTGAGGGTGCAGCCAGAAAAAAGGAAAAAGAAAAAAAAGCATAGAGATATGGAGTCATGAAAGATGCTATTATCAAGGAACTCTGGTCTCAAATCCTGGCTCAGCCTAATGAGCTGTAAGTGTAAAAATACTTCACTGGACTTCAGTTTCCTCATCTATAAAACAAGAGACAAAAAAATATCCAATTCTTGGGGTTGAAAGGATTCAATGAGATAATGTCTTAAAGCCCTGGATAAATGTTAATTTCCCTCCCTCCTACGTCCTTGCCTTGGGTGGAGAGGGAGATGATTCAAACAGGTATTACCACACCCTTAGCATCAAGAAGATTACAACCTGGTTGAAAAGACAACACCTAGTTATATAGAATAAACTGCCAAATTGGTGCAAAGCTGGAAATAGTCAACACACAAACAGTATGGACATAAAGGGGATGGCCAGATCGGAAAATCTTCCCATAGGAGATGGGCCTGGAAGAACTGGTAGTTTGGAGCAGAAAGGAAGCTGGCATTTCAGGCCCAGGTGTTAATGGAAGAGTCAAACTAGTGTGTCTGTGGGAGACGAGACGAGACTGACCACACAAAATGATACGGCAGGAGAGGGCCAGGGGCACGGTGTGGAGACGCTGTGGAGCCAGGAAAGGGTAAGTGGGCATGAGCTCATGGGAAGTGGGGTTAATTGTAGTGCTGGTATCATGAGATCAGAGTTTGATGGAAGGGAAAGTTGTAGCCCTCCTGTCTCCCCAGAGAGGAGCCAGCAGGAGAATCATCAACAAGACGAGGGGGGTGGGGCTTGCCCACGGCTTAAATGTCGGGAGTAAAAAGGGGAGGAGGAATTGGGGATGACTCCCGGTGTGAGTCAGGGTAGCAGGGGAGTCCACTGACCACACGGAGACTGAGAACAGGGGACAGGGGTTGCCTGAAGAAGAACAAGGTTTTGGTTGGTTTTGGACAAGTTTATGTAAGATAGCCCTTTGTGTGGAGGTCTCCAGGACCTATTTCCACTTCTATTTATTCATTTATTTTAAATTTTAATTAGGGTTGATTTACAATGTTCTGTCAATTTCTGCTGTACAGCAAAGTGACCCAGTTATACACATAAATACTTCCTTTTTCTCACATTATCCTCCATCATGTTCCATCACAAGGGATTAGATATAGTTCCCTGTGCTGTATAGCAGGACCTCATCGCTTATCTACTCCAGATGCAATAATTTGCATCTGCTAACCCCAAACTCCCCGGCCATCGCACTCACTCCCAGAGCCCTTGGCAACCACAAGCCTGATCTTCTATTTAATGCTACCTTCTCCTCTTCTTCTTCCAGCATCATATTTCCTAAAACCTCAAATGGATGCGCCTGGAGGCAGGAAGTTACACAAACTATCCAGAGGAAGCCAGAGCCACGCTCAACAGCCGCGTTCCCCAGGTCTTTGCTGGGTCCCCCAAATGTTGTGTTCAGCTCCCTCCCCTTTTTACAGAAGAATAATAAGAGTTTCTGGAAAGTATTTGACCTTATATGAGGCAAAAATCTCATGACTTAGGGAGAGTCAATGTGATAGAGAATCTTAGAACCCTAAGGTAACCAGATGTTCTTTCTGAGCTCTTGATAATACCCTTTCTCAACTGTATACATTCCAGCTACTTCATCCTAGTTGGTAACTTGTCTTTTCTCTTTGGGTAAGATACCCTTTGAAGAATGGTCAGAGGTACCTTGCATGGATCCTCTTGCCCAAGCATTCTGCTTCCAAGGAAGTCCACCCTTATCGGCTGCTGCCGTTCACCGTGGCTTTGGCTGGCAGAGCTGTGTGGGACTTTGGGCACCAGAATAGCAAGCAGGCCCGGAGGCAGCCAGCATCAGGAATCGAGGAAGGGAGTTCCAGATGGAAGCAGCAGAGTGTGAAGATGCTTGACTGCAGGCCAGCCCCGGGGCGGGGGGAGAGGCGCGGGGGCTTGGAATGCCCTAAAAGGTTCCAGACCAGAGGAGAAAGGCTGCTAGGAAAGGCTGAGAGCATCGGCACGCAGACCCAAAGGAACGTCTGGTATTCAGTCCCTACGGTCATACAATTTGGAGAATTACAGACTCCCCAGGAATTGAAATCACCTGCACCCTAAAATTCTCATGGCCTTGAGCCTCCTGCCAAGATGACCAAAGCAGAGATGGAAATCTGCCACAACTCTTATGGGTCATTCATTCAAGACCCCCTAATATTTCTATTGCCTTCTATGATGTGTCAGAAGGATAGGAAATCCAAATTCAGATTTTTCTGGACAACTAGAAGGAAACAGGTAAACGCAGAGGAAATGATTTATATCAATTACAACAAAGTGAATAAAAGTTAGAGAACAGAAAGAACCTCTCAGGAGTCTGAGAGGGTGTGCAATACAGTCTAGTCTACACCGTAGTCTCAAAAGTGAGTCTTTGTGTTCTTTCTGGAAGAGACAACCACACAGGGCCTCAGTTTCCTCATCTGTAAAATGTGGAGACCATTCCCCACTTTGTCTTTCTTGATATTGTAGCGAGTAAAGTCCATGTGAGATGCTAAAGACCTTGACATCTCCTGAGGAAGTTTCTTGTGATTTCTCCGAAGTAGAGACTTATGAACCGTGAGGTTATCCAACCAAGGAGATGGGAAAATGAGGGCTTTTCACCCCTACGTCATCTTCCAGAAACACTAGATGGGCAAATGAGGCCAGAACCATCTGTAACTTACTACCAGGCTGTGCTTATCCTTTCAGCTGCCAACACTCCTCCTGCTTTCAGATGATAACCTATTTTCTTCCGCCAAACCATCATCACTTGACCACTCCCAGGACTTGACGATCTCAAGTACTGCAAGACCACCTCCCACCAGCCTCCATCAGAGCTCCCAGGTAGCAGGCATAGACTCCTTCTGGAGGCAGGGGCTAGCCACATGCCCAAATGGAGGCAAAGAGAGAACACTAAGAAAAGCCTGAAACACCATCTCAACCTGTGGGTTTCGGCTGTAGCTGAGGGAGCCTCAGAGTCCCAGTGAGGTGTCTCAGTGGAGGGTGGGCGTGGCCCAGGACTAGTTTGGGGCCCCCAACCCCTACTGCCATCACAGTAGCTTTGATGTTATTGGTCTTATATATTGCAGTTCCATATATGCTTTTGCTTACTGAGGGGGCTCTGTGGCTCTAAAAATGTTTATAAAGCTCTATCTGCACTGATATATTTTATAAGTAAAAAAACCAAAGCCTAGAGGTAACCCCACAAATCTGTATAGTCTCCACATTAGGCACAGTGCCAGTAACTCAGAAAAAGTTCAATAGCTGGTTGCTGGAAGTAGGAAGGAAAAAAGGGAGGAAGGATGGACGGATGGAAGGAAGGAAGGAAAGTAGAAAGGGAGGAAGGGAAGAAGGAAGGAAGGAAAAAAGAAAAGGAGGGAGGGAGGGAAGAAGGAAGGAAGGAAGGAAGGGAGATACTTCTGCACAGACATAATTTCTTGGTTTCTCTTCCCTAAGTAAGCTAACCTCTTCCACAGTTGTTTTTTTCTTCTGGGTTACAGAGGGCAAATGCTGTAAATTCTCTCTAAGGGGAAAGCTGGGTAGAAGTACTCAGGGACATTTAAAAAACTAAGTTGGCATTGTAAAGGAAATAGCCAATATATTTAGCTACCCATGGCATGCCAAGGCCTTATTGAGACAGAAATAAGCACTGTAGGAGGAAGCTCAATTAAATATTTTTCTAAGCAGTCAGTTCTGGGCTTTGCCTGAACATGGATATAGAGCTGGGGCAAAGCAAAGGACAGAAAGCCAAGAGGATTCTGAGTGGGGGCTTCTGTAAAGCTAGTGACCCCAGGGGGAGGGGACTGGCCTGCTGCCATGGCCCAAAGAGCAGGATCTCTACTCCTTTCAGGCAGTTTCCAGAATTCCTACTTTGGCGGGAACCACCATCTCTCTCACACCCATTCTTAAGTGGCACCATAGCTCTGAAATATTCTTCCTTCAAGTTCTACCCAATTTTTCTAAAGTCCTTCCACTAATTAACACCACCTAGAGTCTTGCCCTGTTAAGAAGCAAGGTTCCGGATAACCTGAGGGAAAGGACCACTTTGGGCAGGGAGCACCACACACATCCAGCCTGTCTTTGTTAAAATATGTGGTACTTCAGTCCAGAGGCATAGCAATGACCATCCCACATGGACTGGGCTGTGAGGATGGGCTCCCAGGCTAGGCAGGGCGAAGAGGAAAGAGCTACCTGGTGGTGGCACAGGCCATCCCACACACAAGCCAGATATGCATGCCAACATACACGCGTATGAATAAGAGCAAATATCTTCCCTTTTTTTTTTTTTTTTTTTGTATGTGGGATCATACTGTTTTGAAAACAGATTTTCTCACTTAAAAACGTATCATCAACATTTTCCCATGTCATTGAGTATTCTTCTACGACGTGATTTTTAACATCTATATCGCATGCTCTCATTTGGAAGGCAGACTTTAGCCAACCTCCAGCTGTTAAGCATTTAGATTGTTTCCTGTTATTATAACGCTAAAATGAACACCCTCAGGGCACAGCCTTGTGTTCATTTCTAATCATTTCAAGAGGCAGAATGGCCGGTGGTTAAGAAGGGCCTTGCAGCTGTTCTTCCGGAATCTCAATCCCTCGCTCTTTCGACTTTGCTCAAATGACAGAACTTTTCTGAGCCTCATTTTCTTTATTTGCAAAAGGAAAATTTACTTGTAAAAAGTATTAATAGTACTGACCTTATAAGAGTGTCCTGGGGATTAAGTAAATTAATAAATGTAAAGGGCTTAAAAGAATGCCATCCTTGGCTCTGTGTCGTTGGTTGAGAAAGTACTCAATAAACTTTAATTATTATGTCTTTGGGGTTATAGTCTTTGATGAAGAATGTCTGCATCAGCAATTTTATACATTTTTAAGGCCTCTGAAACGTGTTGCCCAACTGCCCTTCTGAAGGATGGCGCCAACTTATATTCCCACAGGCGGTTTATAAAGACCACAGCTTCCAAACCTCATCTTTTACAGTAGTGAAGATGTTCGCTTTCACCAATGTGGATTTCTCCACAGTGGTGGGATTTAGCACTGTTGACCCCTCTCTCTTGAAACCCCCATTACCTGGCTCTGTTTTCCGGGTTCTCTTCCTATATCACTGATCGTTCTTTCATGTGCTTTCTTGTCTCCCCTTTCTTGGGACCAAGTAAGGCTGGGTTTCCTTAGGTCTAAACCTTGGCAGCCTTCTCCTCTTTCACTGCATGCTTTTTCTTGGAAGTTCCACCTTTTCTGATGCCTGTAGTTCTCACTCATCACTAATGTCTGGATCCTACATCTCCATGTGGGTATCCCATCATCTCAAACCTCCAGATGTCACACTAAATCCACCATAGCCTGCTCCCTCTCCTCAACCTCCCCAAGGCAAGCTCCTGGTTTCCAGCTTCCTGTCACCAAAGCATGAAACTTCAAAGATGACTTGAGACTGTGACTCAGTGGTAACGAACCCGACAGTATCCATGGGACGTAAGTTTGATCCCTGGCCTTGCTCAGTGGGTTAAGGATCTGGTGTTGCTGTGAGCTGTGATGTAGGTTGCAGATGTATCTTGGATCCTGCATTGCTGTGGCTGTGGTGTAGGCCAACAGATGTAGCTCTGATTCGACCCCTAGCCTGGGAACTTCCATGTGCCATGGGTGTGACCCTAAAAAGGAAAAAAAGAAATTCCTTGAGCTCCTCGCCTGCCAACATCTAAGACCCACACATTACTTTTTCTCAATACCTCCTGGAGTGTCTCTCCCTTTCCATTTCCAACACCAGCACCTTTATTCAAACTTTTCTCACCAGGCAGGTCCTCTTGCAGCCAGCTCTCCCCTTTCTCCGGTCATGGGCCTCTGGACACACATCCGCCCCCCTACTCAAGGATTCGCTGCCAGAGTGAGGCCCACATGCCTCCATCCAGCATTCAAGGACTTCAAAGCCCAGTCTTACTCTATATTTCCGGCCCAGTCCTCTGGACATTTTCTTTTGCCCTTCCTATTGCCTGGAATATCCATTTGCTCTAAATCCTAGCCATCCTTCAAATCATTCTCTTCCCTGCAGGCTTTTCTAGCCACAATAATAACTTGATTTAGTTGGGACAGTTGGGCTACAGGCAATAGTTTGAGAAACACTCAAACTGGCTTCAACCATCAAGATATTTACTAGCTCACCTCAAAGGAAATCTATGGGTAGAGTAGCCAACAGGGTCAGTGGTAGCAGATGCCCTTGTTAACCAACGTTTATTTCTTTCTTCCTCTTTCCTAACAGAGCTTCAACTTTGTTCAAATCCCCATCTCTCCTTTGCTCAGCCATGTGCCCCAGGGAAGCTGACCTCATTTCTTAACTGGGGTGAGTAGTGATTAAGAACATGGGTCCTGGGGCCTGAATTCAAAATTTAGTTCTGCCACTTCCAAGCGGAGTGATCCTTGGGCAAATTATTTTAATGCCATATTTCAATGTCCTCATGTATAAAATGAAGATTCTAATAGTACTTCTCCTAGAGCATTGTAATACAGGTATAACACTTAGCACAGCACCTGCACATAATAAAAATTCTATGTGTGGTGTGCTTGCTATTTGTACCCCAACTAAGATGATAAGACAGCCATGGCATTCCCAGACTTTGAGGTAGCCATGGAACCCAGTGCTTGCCAAAAAGTCAAGAGGGTGGTCTACTGGGCATCTTTTGGGGAGACTATCCTAACTCTTAAGAAGAAGGTACAGAGTTCCCGTCATGGCTCAGTGGTTAACAAATCCAACTAGGACCATGAGATTGCAGGTTTGATCCCTGGCCTTGCTCAGTGGGTTAAGGATCCGGTGTTGCCCTGGGCTGTGGTGTAGGTTGCAGATGGGCTCAGATCCCATGTTGCTGTGGCTCTAGTGTAGGCCGGCGGCTACAGCTCTGATTAGACCCCTAGCCTGGGAACCTCCATATGCCGCCAGTGCAGCCCTAGAAAAGACAAAAAGACAGATCCCCCCCCCCAAAAAAAAAGAAGATACAACATTTTCTGACTCTTTTTCTCCCTGGTCTACGCCATGTCTGAAGTGTGGTATCTAGGATGAGCGGCCTGAGGAGGGTTGAGTGATGTCACCAGGAACCCAGAGTCTCGTCTCTTTGCTCATCCTCTTTGGCATGCTGGTGTCTTCCAGGCAGCAAGTTGTCCACAGCAGTTCTGATCATCATGTTCTATGCACAGCAAAAACCAGTGGAATAGAGACTGCCCTTTTCTGTGGCTCATTAGAAGCAAGAGAAGTTTTCCCTGAGGCTGTCCAGCAGCCCCCCTTTCCCACCTAATTAGCTAGAATTGTGTCACATGGTCTTTCTTGAACCAACCAGTGGCAAAGGAAATAAGGTTCTTCATAGCCTAATCCGGGCAGGCCTAGACCTGGGAGAAGCGTCATCATCCTCTGAGATAACAATGCAGCTCTGAGCAGCATCTCTCAGAAGATGCTCCTTTGTCCCCTGGAAGTAATGTTAAGATGAAGGACTGCCATGGAAGGCTCAAGAGACCAGGCTAGGGTCCTGGCACTGCTGCTAACTAGCCAGTAACTTTGAACAAGTTCCTTAACTTCTCTGAGTCAGCATATTCATCGGTTAAGTAGGAATAGTAACCCTACCCTCTTGTGAGAATCCAAGGAGAATATGTAAGACAGCACTTTGTGAGCTCAAAGTTTTTCTATAAATGCAAATAAAGTGTGTGAATTTTAAGGGGCTGCTCCCTTCTTTATGAATCCACTCTCTTAGACAACGGAGCTCTCCTTCCCAGAAAGTGAGTCAGGAATCTCTGTCTCCCTCCTCCTGGCCTCTATTTTGGGCTGCCTCATCTTTAGAACCCACCGTGGTATCAGCAGCTCCACCACAGGTTGTCTATCCTTCTCCATCCCCAAAACCACAGATCTTTTTTGGACTAGAGAGTCTTCAAGGAAGAAAAATGTCCTGCTTCCTTCAGACACCTAGGACTATTTGCCTCCAATCTCACTGTCAGAAAAGCTGGGATGTTACATTTCAATCTAGAAGTTCTAGGCTGTCTCCTTGGCTCTGTACAGGCCAGGCAGGAAGGCTTTAGAAAATAGCTGTTGAAAGCCGAGGCTCTGAAATCAGGCAGTCTCTGAGTTAGAATATGGACCTCAAAGCTTAGTACCTGGTTGATCTAAGCCTCTGCACTTCAGTTTTCCCATCATGAGGCTGTGTATATCCACCTCATAAGACTGCTCTTAGATAAAACACATAAACCGCTAAGCATTGGTTCGTGCCTGGCATGTAGCAAGAACTCACGCAGCAGTTAGGCTTGCTAGTCTATTTATAACCATTGTTGGGGGAAACTCATTCCAGCTCCTCTCTGGTCCCTGAGGAGGTAGGAGCCTTGGAAGGAGGAGATCTGGGTTCCAGTCCTGGTGCCAGCACCACAAACTGCGTGGCTTTGGTCACTCCATTTCTCTCTCAGCTTCCATTTCCAGATCCATGAAGTGGAGGCAGGTGCATGGAACCACCTCTGGGGCCCCTCCTTATGCCAGATACTCATTTTTGTGGCTTGCAATCTCTTCCATGAGGAGACTTCCAGAGTCTTCTCCTGTCCATCTGATTTTCCGAGTTGGACTGGTGACTGTTCTGTGCTCACTGTCCACATCCAGGAATTTGCTCCAGGGGGCTCCTCACCATTTTTGGGCATGGACACTGCATCTCTGGTTGGGTTCTGCTGCTCCCTTTTCGCTTCCACCAAGGACTCCTGGGTTGCCTGGAGGGAAAACCATCCCCCCCCCCCATTCCTCTGCATCCCCTCGCTTTCTCGTCTCCTGCCAAAATTCCTGGCTCCCTAAGCCAGGTAGGAAAGCAGTTTAGTTCGACCCAATCTGGCACTTTCTGAGAACCTCCCCTGCCTCTGGCACATTCCTTGCATTTGGGCAGAACCCAGAGAGCTAGAGAATTCCTCTCCCTCCTTAGCGTGGGTCCCCGTGTTGGCATGCCAACAGCCCCAAATATTTAAAGCAATCATGAAAATGAGCTCAGAGGCCCATGCCAGAGCCTTGAAAGGAATTAGGCTAAAAACAAGACAAAGGAAGAGGTGAGGCCAAATGGAAAATGCCATGAAAGGCACTGCCCAGCAGGGCCAGGGCCCAGAGCCCTCCTCACTGGCTTCATTCATCAGCAGCCAGGCCCTGGGCTGGGCACCAGGGATGCAAAGTCAAGTTAACTGGTGCCTGCCCTCGAGGGGCAACCAGTTCATCCCGAGAAGCCATACAGACAGGTGATTGAGGTACAGAATGTAAGGACAGGCAAGATGCCAACAAAGGCACGATGGAGCCACCTAGGAAGGGGGTGTCAGCCAGGGTGGGTGGTCAGTAAGGCAGCTCTCAGGGCATTAGGTCCAGGCCTGACTTAGGAGCCTAGGGACACCAGGCTTCACCAGGGGACAAGGGAACAGACGTGCTTCCAGGCAGAGTGGAAAGAGCAGATGCCAACGCACAGAAGCCTGAAGCAAGGTGGAGGAGAGGGAGAAAGTGCCCCACGTAACCACTTCATAAACTGTAAAGACCCTGCATCTCCTGCTGGCATGTTTATGCGCATGTGATACATGGGACAGAGAACAAAATTAAGACTTTTTAAAAATGATGACAGTGGAGATCCCATTGCGGCTCAGCAGTGATGAACCTGACTAGTATCCACGAGGATGTGGGTTCAATCCCTGGCCTCGCTCAGTGGGTAAGGATCCAGCGTTGCTGTGGCTGTGGTATAGGCTGGCAGTTGTAGCTCCGATTCCAGCCCTAGCCTGGGAACTTCCATATGCCGTGGATGTGGCCCTAAAAATAAAATAAAATAAAATAAAGTATTGAAAGAGACGGACTCTTGGATGCATGCAGACAGAAAGGCTTGAGCAGAAAGCCTTTATCAGAAGGTCCTTTGAGTGTGAGCCAAGCATCGTACCTGTGCGTAGAGAGGCTGGTGAGGCTGTGCAGCCGCAGAGCAGCCCCTTTCCTGTGATGACCCAGAGAGACCGATTCTTTGCTGGAGGGGAAATGGGATTTCCCAGGTCACATGTGTGATGGAAGCGAGTCAGCTTGGCGACTGGGAGCACTGCCAGTCTTCCAGGCACCTGGCACGTCGCGGGGAAGGTGCCAAGGTCAAAAACCGATGCCTGCATGAGTTGTGATTAGGGGAGCCCCAGAAGGAGATGGGAGAGGTGGGGCAGGCCTGGGCCTCCTCCTGCCAGAGCGCTTCCAAGCCCGCACAACAGGGTGGAGAGTGGCTCTGCCAGGAGCCTAGGCAGCCACAGGGAGGAAGAAGCGAACAGAATGAAAATACAGCAAGTGAAAGGATCCTCAGGAGCTGTGCAGACACCTGCTAGTAACGGTGTGCTGGGAGCTTCATCATAGTCATCTTTATTCATTTAAACGGTTCTAGCTTTTACTAAGAATCTACTGTAAGGCAGGCTACATTAGTTCTTATGGGCACTTAATTTTCGCAACAAATTCAAGAGATCAGTATCCATACGAAGCCCATTTTACTTTATATTTTGTTTTAGTTTTTGCTTTTTAGGGCTTCAACTGAAACATACGGAGGTTCCCAGGCTAGGAGTCGAACTGGAGTTGCAGCTGCTGGCCTACATCACAGCCACAGCAGCACGGGATCCAAGTGGTGACCTATGGCTTGTGGTAATGCCAGTTTCTCAATCCCCTGAGCGAGGCTGGAGATTGAAACTGCATCCTCATAGATATTAGTCAGGTTCGTTACCACTGAGCCACAACGGGAACGCCAGCTAATCCCATTTTATACAGGAGGGAATATCTCCTCATAAGCCTAAATGAAGGTCCCGGATGCCCTAAAACCAGGCAGTGTGCAATTAAAAAGTAAAAAGTGTTAGAGGCTGACTTGTGTCCTCCCACCTTCCGGTTCATATGCTCAAGTCCTAACCTCTAGTCCCTCAGAATCTGGCTTCATTTGGGGATGGGCTCTTTAAAGAAGTCATTAAGTTAAAATGAGACCAAGAAGGTGGGCACTAATCCAACATGACTGGTGCCTGATGAGAAGAGGAGAGTTGGACACAGACACACAAAGGGAAAAACATCTGAAAGCACAGGGAGAAGATGGCCATCTGCAAGCTCAAGAGAGAGGCCCCAGAAAAAAAACACAAAGTCCACACTTTGGTCTTGAACTTCCAGCCTTCAGACTCATGAGAAAATAAGGCTGTAGTATCATTATGGCAGGCCAAGCAGACCAACACAGGGAGCGGTGGCTGAGGAGTGCCTTAGAGAGACTCCGTGGATCAAGTCTGCTTGGAGAGTGTGGTGCCAGGCAGGGGGCTGCCCGCTACAACCCCTTGCCTTGTCCTTGTCTGTTGGGAATCTGAAGACATCTTAGCATCCTCAGTTGAGCACTAAGGGTGACAAGCCTCAGGTGGTTTGAAGTTGTGTTGCAAGAGTGCCATTGATAGGAGTAACCATGGTGGCTCAGCAATAATGAATCCAATTAGTATCCATGAGGATGCAGGTTCGATCCCTGGCCTTGCTCAGTGGGTTAAGGATCCAGCATTGCCATGAACTATGGTGTAGATCACATCAGCGGCTCAGATCCCACTTTGCTGTGGCTGTGGCACAGGCCAACAGCCGCAGCTCCAATTTGACCCCTAACATGGGAACTTCCGTATGCCGCAGGTGTGGCCCTAAAAAGACCAAAAAAAAAAGAGTACCATTGATGGGTGTCTTGCCTGACAAGACCAGGGCTTGAAATCAATGGGATGAAAACTGAGGTTTAAAGAAATTAAAACACAAGCTCTAAAGCCAAGCCATCATAATTCTTCTTTTACATACCTTTATATACTAGACTTCCATGAGAGGCGAAGCCAAGGGGACAGACCGATATTTCCATCTGCTTGAGAAGCAAAACAGGTGTGCCAAAGGAATTCACGTTCTCACCATGAATAGACCAGAGCCCAGAGGATGGACCCTCATGAGAAACATCATTAGGATCGGTTAGAAACTAGGTCAGTCGTCACTGTATTTGGGCTTTTGAATTCTTTGAAGTAAGTTAATCATTAAAAGAAAGAAGCAAAAATATAGTCTTGAATTTTGGTTAAACTAGAATTGGTCTAGTCGGAGTGTGGGGTGAGAAAGAGGGTTTCAGAAGTTCACTCAGCCCGTGATGCAGGTGTCTGGAGACCCAAGCGGCCCTGGCCTCTACAGCCAATACTGAACTGACCAGAAGTACAAAAGGAATGAGGTTTCCGGGTTACAGGATGGTGGGATGTGGAGATGGAGGAATTGAGGAGAGGCATCTGAAACTTTAGGAAAGCTGGATTTCTGTGCTGAGAGTAACCTTTAAAATAGGTGCAAGCCACTAAGACAAAGAGAAGGCTAGCCAAAAAAAAAAAAATAAGGAGGACGTCCTGGAGGAGGGGCCCTGCAAGCCGGGCTCTGAAGGAAGACGGATGTGGAGCTGAAAGAACAGAGGAAGGTGCTTTTTCCCATGAAAATGTTAGAGAAACTCAAAAAGGTAGGCAGGAGGTCCCCAATGAAGACTTTAACACTGGAAGGGGAGCCTTGGGCCACACCAGGGAGGGGTGTGTGTGTGTGTGTGTGTGTGTGTGTGTGTGTACATCCTGTGACTTTAGTGGGGAGGATCATTTGGTCAAATGTCTCTGGTGAGAAGTGGAGCTAACTAGCCTCGCCAGGGCTAACAAGAGCGGGGTTTGGAGATTGTCGGGGGAGTTCAGCAGGCACCTTCCTTGGCCAAGGGGGAGCAGGGACAGAGAATCATGAACGAGACCTGCTGGACTTTCAATCAGATCTAGTGTCAACCTGCAGCTTAAGTGATAGCCAAATGTCTCTTATTTCTATTTTATCATCTCCACACTTGCTCCCAGCACACAGAGCACGCCATCTGCATGATGCTGGGCCAAAGAAATAAAACCCGAGAGGAAATTGCACGACGGTGCTGCATAATCGGTCCGCTACGTCTTGGATATTAGCTGAGACATGTGTGTCTTCACTTATCCGAGCATTAACATCCTGACTGTTTCAATGAAGCAGGACGTTTCCCATTAGGTCCGGCGGAGGGGCAGCTCCAGAATCAGCCACGCATCAATAGCTTTCTGGTCTCTCTCACTGAACCTCTCTCCCCTGCTCCTCAATCCCATATCCCTTCTTCATGTGTTGACAGTTTTGACAGTTTAAGAGAAGACAGCAGCAGGAGTCCTGGTCTGAGCAAGAAGCAAACAGTGCAGCACGGAGGCACCGGGAGACAGATGCTAAGTGATGGAGGCAGGCGGGGACCTGCCCGCTCTTCCCTGCCGGCTGTCTTCGTGGCCCAGCTGACGTGTCCTCTGCAGCCCGTGGGGGCAGGGGCCCATCTCAGACAAGGCACAGGAAGCTTGGCAAACCTTGGCTTCTTCCTAAGAAAAGCAGGCTCGGCAATGCCTACCTCATGTGGGCAGTAGGAAAAGTGCTTAACACAGCACCTGGCTGCAATATACACAAGATCGAGAAATGCTTTTAATAATAGTACTAATAGGGATTGCTTATACAGTGCTTACTACCTACCAGGAGTGGTTTTAAGCACTTTATCTATATGACTGATTTAATCTTTTACAGCCCCGTAAGGCAAATCCCATTATTATCTCCACTTTACAAAGGAGGACACTAAGATACAGAGAGGGTCTGTCACTTGCCTATGGTCACAGAGCTGGTAGATCTGGGATTCAAACTCAGGTGGTCTGGCTCCAGAGGCTAGGTGTGAATACAGATAGATGAATAAATTAGAAAGCTGGTGTAGGAGTTCCCTCTGTAGCACAACGGGATCAGTGGCCTCTTGGGAGTGCTGGAATATAGGTTTGATCACCTGCTCTGCCCAGTGGGTTAAGGATCGGGTGTTGACGAAGCTTTGGCTTAGGTTATGACTGCAGCTCAGATCTGATCCCTGGCCTGGGAATTCCATATGCCAGGGGGCAGCCAAAAAAAAAAAAAGCCGGTATATTGGATGGACAAAGATCGGGGATCCTTGTGAGTTTCAGCAAGAGGCGGGTTATTCAAGTAGCACATTGATGTCTTGAAGGCTGGACGTTCTAGTCCCGGCCTCATGGCACCCAGGAACCACAGTCAATCATCTAATGTTGCTGTGCAGTGGCCTCACCTACTCTCAGCTAGAAGTGAAGGCTGTCTCCCTTGCTGAAACAGGGATAGTATTTGCTATAATTTGGAAAGTTAGAACTGGGAAGGACCCAGAGATCACCTGACCCCCAACTGTATGTCTGAGGGAACTGAGGCAAGAGGGGAAGTGCCCCACCCAGAGTCACGAGTGCCTGCTGACACAGCCCCCACATCCTTGCCCAGCGCTGTTTTCTCGGCACCATATGGCCTCTTCTTCATGCCAGGAAAGTCGTATCTGGAAGTTGGAAGAACAATTACAGAAAAAAAACCAATTTTTTTTTTTTTTGAAGAGTTGAATGCAGGAATACATGGCAGATTGTTCTGCAATGAGAAGGGCTCCCTTTGTTGCATGAAGTTCCTATTTCTGTGAGTCTGCTGACGTCATCAGGCTTTGCCTTTCTTCCTTCCTGAAGGCTTGGGGACAGGACACTGATACAAAATGCACCCTCCCTGACCAAACAGGCCACTTGCTGTTCCCCAACTATCACAGCCACAAGGGACTTTCTGGGCTTGAGGCACCTCAGGTCATTTGGTCAAGTTCTGGCTCAGCCAGGTCTGGGTGTGAATCTCCAGCCTCAGCTTATTGGGCCGTGACCTTTGGCAAATACCTTAACAGGCTCCTTATCTCCATTTCCCACTTATCAAATGGGGAAATTACCCCCTCCTCTTGTGGGGTTATATAAATGACATTAACATGTGTACGGAAAGAATTTAGCCTAGGGCCTGGCCCTCAGTTAAAAGGGAGACAGGATGGCTCCCTAGGAGGTCGGATTCCACATACCGTTCTGATTTATGTTGTTTGGGTTTGCATCTTATCTCTCTCTTAAGGAGATGCCAATCTAATTGGCAGGAAGTGGGCCAAGTTCATCTTTCTCTCCTGTGGCACCCACCGGGAGCCCTGCACAAAGTCAGTGCTCAGCGAGCACACGTTCCATTGGGGTGAACTGGACACAAACAGGATGAGTTCATCGTCACCAGAAGCTGGTGTTGCAGCTTTTGTAAAAAGCCTTGGGGACCACCCTTCTAAACAGGCTTGGATGTTCTGGGTAGAAATAGAGAGTGGGGTATCACTCACAACCCTCATTAGAGTCTGCTTGTGGGTGATAAACACAGTAATAGCCTCCACCTATAGGGGACTCCAAATAGCCACCCAGGCTCTTCCTACCCTCATCCTCACATCACACTTACTGAGTGAGACATTATCAACCCTACCTGGTAGGAAACCGAGGCTCTGAGAGATCCGCCAAAGGTCAGATGCCAAGTGTACGCTGGGCCAAGGTCTGAACCCAAGCTTGTCTGACTCCCAAGTCCACCCTCTCTGCCCAGAGGCCTAAAAACCCCCTCCCACTATCTAGCAGGCCCCCGCACCTGTTTCTGTATGGCCCTAAAGCTAAGAAGGGTTTTTACACTTTTATTTTTTAATTTTTATTTTATTTTATCATTTTTTGACTTTTTTAGGGCCACACCCGCAGCATATGGAAGTTCCCATGCCAGGGGTCGAATCAGTGCTGTAGCTGCTGGCTTACACCACAGCCACAGCAACGCAGGATCTAAGCCATGTCTGGGACCTACACCACGACTCATGGCAATGCCAGATCCTTAACCCACTGAGCGAGGCCAGGGATCAAACCTGCGTCCTCATGGATACTAGTTGAGTTTGTTAACCACTGAGCCACAACGGGAACTCTGGTTTTTATACTTTTACATAGTTGGAGAAGAAATCAAAAGTAAACTAATATTTTGTGACACAGGAAAATTATATGATATCCTAATTTCAGTGTCTATAAATAAAGCTTTATTAATAAGACTGCAGCTACATCTCTTCACGTGTATGTTGTCTGGCTGCTTTTGTGCTGGAACAGAAGAGTTGGGGTAATTTCAGGTGCCTCAAATGTTGACCATCTGGTTATTGTTGACCCTGCTTGATGCCATGCTGCCTCTTACAGATAAAGTTCCTGCAAAGAAAGTGTCCCTTTCCATAAAAGTATTGCTACAGAAAGGGCAGCCACTCCTGCAGCCTCAGTATCAGTCCCAGATGCTGACCTTCCCCATGCCTGCCAGCCAGCCCTGGGTTCTCACAGCTCCCACACACTCCCAGTGCCCTCGGAAAGGCAGAGCTGGGGGTAGCCTCTAGCCCCCGCCAGGTAGGGACAGGCCAGAGCAAGCCTAGAAGAAGAGGGAAAGGGATTTGGACCCAGAAGTCAGCTCAACTTCTATAATGCCTTCACCCCCTTGATTCATGGTTTCCTGCCGCATCTTGCTCGGCTGTGAACGTGCCCAGGCCCCAAGCAGGGACAGGCAGGCCAGAACCCATGAAAGCACAGGGGCCCCAGGCCCCACCATGTTTGATCTGGCTTCCGCCCTGGAGGTGGATAGAAACCCAACTCAGAAGAGCCTCTCTAGGGGGCCTCAGGCTGTTCCCTCCTTGGCCTGGCTGCTCAATACCCCACCTGCCCCACACACCTGTGCAGGCCTCTCCTCCACGTTGTAATCACTTTGTCCTCCCATTGCCCCCCCAGGGAGTGAGTTCCAAACAGCAGAGTTTGCTCTTTGTGGCACTCCTTCATTTGGCAGGATTTTTGAGTACTGCTGTGTTGTCCAGCTCTGCAGAGACATGAAGGAAGTAAAAGTAACAGGAGAGCTTTCTATTGTTTCAGGATACTAGCTGCACCAGATGAAGAAGCTACCGACCAATCCCAGCAAATTCAGATTCCTCATACACACGCCAGTTGCCAGTTATATATGTAGCAGCTCCAGGTATTTTCACAGCCATGCTTTTCCTTAAGCCACAAACCGCTCCTGTGGCCCAGGCATCCTTAGACCCATTTTACAGATAAGGAAACTAAGACTCAGAGTTTGCCTGATCAAATAGCTGTAAAGAAGTGAAGCGAGACTTTTAATACAGATCTCACTGGTTCTAAAACCAGTGCATCTGCAAAAAAATGAAGCTACCCCAAACAGGGTGCAGTTGGTGACCAAGTGAGGGCAGCATGGAGATGTTAGAACTGGGAAGGACCTAAAAAATGCAATAAATAAAATTTTTTAAATAATTAAATAAAAAATTAAAATTCTTCTAGACCCAGCTCTGCCTTTTAATGAGCGATATCCCCCTGAGGAGATGTTTTTTCATCCCTGGGTCTGTTTTCCCTTTAGTAAAACTGCAGTGGGGAAACTGGACAAAGTGATTTCAAAGCACCACCCACCTTCACGGCCGCTGTCTGTACCTGCTTCACAGATGATACACTTAGGTACAGAATTCATCATTCAGCTCTGGCCCTAAATCACACAGTTCAAACCTAGTGCCTGTAGCAGAATCTTAAAAACTCAGATAGTTGAGCTATATAAGTTCAAAACAGGAAACTAAAATTTAAGAAAAAATGGAGGCCAAAGATGTTATGTAGATGCTATTTTCCCTTCCTGATTTCACCTTACTTGGCTTTTGTGGAATTCTCTTTCCAAGAGTAACTCAAATCTCTGCTAAATTTGAGTTTTCAGAGTATTCTGCACTGGGAAGCAAGAGATAGGCACGTTGAAAAGGAAGCTGGGTAGAGGTGGCAGAAGACAACTGAGGCCTGAAGAATGCGAAGGATTTAGGGAAAGTATGGGTGAAGACCTATAAGAAAGAAGAGAAGAAAATGGAAGGAAGGAAGGAAGGAGAGAAGAAAGAAAGAATGAAAGAAAAGAAAGAAAGAAAGAAAGAAAGAAAGAAAGAAAGAGAAAGGGAAAGAAAAGGGAGTTCCTGCTGTGGTGCAATGGGATTAGCTGTGTCTCTGCAGCACTAGGGTGCAAGTTCGATCCCAGGCCTGGCACAGTGGGTTAAGAATCTGGTGTTGCTGCAGCTGTGGCATAGTTTGCAACTGCAGCTTGGATCTGATCCCTGGTCTAGAAACTCCAAATGCCTCTGGGCAGCTGAAAAAGGAAAGAAAGAAGGAAAGGAAGGAAGGAAGAAAAAAGAAGAAAAAGGAAGGAAGGAAAGAAAGAAAAGAAAAGAAAGAAACTCCAAGGCTTGACATCCCAGTAGCAACAAGTACACATTAGCACCAGGATCTTAGTTTCTAATACCATTCTTAGTATTTAGAAGGAACTTGGGCTTCTTGGAGAAATAGCCGATACTAGTTCTACAGTCAAAAAACATACAAGATAAATATGTAATGCCAGAAAGTAAGAAAGTGCTCAAAATTTTTTTATTTTTAAAATTTTAACCTACATTGATGAGGGTATGTCAGAAGGAGACAGGATCCAAATCAAAGAGCTCCCAATGAGCAACACTGGAAAAAACGAGCAAATGAAATAAGTAACATAATAATGATTTCTAACCCAAAGTAAAGAACAAATATTCACAAGTACATACTGATATAAATATATAATACAAATAAACAAATAAGTAAATGGAGAGGAAGATAAAAACTCATTTAGAAGAATTCCCATGATTATGTAGATAGCCCTCCTTCAAGAAAAGGGAGCATAACCCCCTTCCTTAAGTGTGAGCTGTGCATAATGACTTTCTTCCAAAGAGGACAGAATGGGAATAGGGAAAATAGTAATTCTCTAGTGGAGAAACTTGACAAACACAGCTGTCTTCTTGCTGTGTCCACACAGGTACCTTCCTCTCCTTATAAGGGAACCAGCTCTATCGGATCAGAGTCCCACCTTCATGACCTCATCTAACCTTTATCACCTCCTACAGGCCCTACCTCTATCACGTGAATTGGGGGAAGATGCAAACATTCAGTCCCATTACACTATGTACAAACCAAATGACATTCTTAATATCTTACAGGCTGAAAAACAGATAAAAGAAGAAAGAAAGCAGCAAGGCTAATTTCATAATTCACAGATGTTTAGACATAGATAATACTCCTAACACTATTGAAATAGCAATGAATAGGGATAAACCCCAAATATTCATCAGTAAGATATCTAGCTTAAATCAATTCTGGTGGATGCATTGAATGAAAATACCACGCAGCTCTTAAACAAGAATGAGGATGCTCTCTGTGCAAGGCTATGGAAATATCGCCATCATACATGGTTAAGAAAAACAAGTAAGTACATTGTCACATTGTCCATTTAACTTGCTGAACATTTGTGTAAAAGAAGATGGGGGGGGGGAATAAGAATTCTAATTGTATATCTTTTTCTATTGTCTTTTAAAAATTTTGAATCATGTAAATGTGATACTTATTCAAAAACTTAATGAAAAAATGAAATGAAATGAGATGATTTACAGAAAATTATTAACTGAAGTAACAATGAGGTGGTATGTGGCTTGGCAGCAGTCAGGAAGTTTCTGGGAAAACGACTAGTGCAGAGAAGCGTTTTCAATCACCTCCCAATGGCACCTCAGTCTGGTTCCTATTAATTGATTGATTACTTCACTCTTTAAATCTTATAAGCTGAAAAATAAAGTTATTTTAAAATACCAGCAAGACTCTTGACAGATTTTTAGATGGAGAAGAAAGAGAGAGCTTCTAACTCAGCGCCCTCACCAACAAAATGAAAGCTTGTGGCTTGTCAGGGCTCGTTGGCAAGACGAAGGCCTCCCTAAGCCCTGGGCTCTTATTCATTTTGAAGGCTCTATCTCCCATCAAGCAAGTCCAAATGCACCCACACTGAATAAATCTCATTCATTTAATCTCTAGAGCATATGTCTAAGTTAGCTTTTGAAGTGGTTTGACTATTAGGTAACTTATTACATTCACAGTTGTTTTTTTCTTTTCTTTTTTGTCTTTTTAGGGCCACACCTGAGGCATATGGAGGTTCTCAGGCTAGGGGTTGAATTGGAGCTACAGCTACCGGCCTACACCACAGCCACAGCAACACAGGATCCTAACCAACCGTCTGTGACCTACACCACAGCTCATGACAACGCTGGATCCTTAACCCACTGAGCGAGACCAGGGATCGAACCTTTGTCCTCATGGATTCTAGTCGGGAATCTAGTACCACTGATCCACGACGGGAACTCCCAACATTTGCGGTTGCTTATATTCCCTGGAATTCCTGCAAAATACGAAAATCTCAACTGAAAGTTGTTTTTGTAGAAAAATTCTTTTTTAAAAAAATTTGGCCATGTCCACGGCATGCAGAAGCTCTGGACCAGGGATCAAATCTGTGCCACTGCAGTCAAAATGCCAGATCCTCAACCCACCTAGCCACCAGGGAACTTCTGTTTTCATAGGAAAATTCTAAACACCAAATTTTATAGGTAATAAAGGTAACATAAGGAGAAGTTTTAATTAAGCATATGTTAACTCTGATCTTGCAATTTCCTTTGGTTATCTTCTTTTCTTCAGGAAAAAAAAAAAGTCTCCTAATGCCTGCAAATCTCCTAAGAGGCAATGTGAGCTAGTGGCAGCAGAGGTAGGAACCCACACCCATGACCTCTCAAAGCAAGGCATCCTCTGAGAACCCTAGTCCTCACAAGGGAAGAGAGGAACCTCCCCCCAGGGGCACGCCCACCTACACAGACGCTGCCAGACGGCCCCGATGAGGGGAGCTCAGGGGGTCTACCCCTCCCCCCCAAGCCTGCCCCACCGTTCCTGAAATAAGCTGCTGTGGAAGGGGCTGCCCCTCCCTCTTTCAGCGCCTGCCTCCCCTCCCATCCACCCTCCCGGCAACTCTATAAATCATCCAGCGTCAGCACAAACCCCCCCTTGCAAGGTTTCCCACAAAGAATTACTGTTAGGTAAAACAAATGGGGAAGGGTGGTGCTTCTTCGAGGCTGACCGGGGCACGAGGGGAAGGAAACGGAGAAGGTGAGCTAAGGGCCGCGAGCTGATATGCCTACCGGATCTTTGTTTTCACTGACAGAGCTCTAGGGCAGCCTCATTTTCGTTTCCATTTGAGGCTGGGGGTGGGGAAGGCGGAGAGCTTTGGTGCTGGGAATATACATACTGATGAAGATGAGGTCAAAACCGGAAGCAGCTGGTTGACCTGGAAGAAAAACTTTCTGGTCGTAGAGTCACAACTTCTCTTCTTTTTAGCGACCCAAAAGATGCCTGCCAGGCCAGACAAAGAATCTGAATCTGTCCTTTTTCACAGGATGTGGCAGCACAGGAACCGCTTTGTAGCTGTCCCTACTCCTATCCCTAAAAGAGCACAAAGCCAACAGAGCCACCCAATTAGATTTACATTTACTGTCCTTGCTACGCACAAGTGTCAGTGCATTATTCATTTAAAACATTTTTATCGGAGTGTAGTTGACTTACAGTGTGGGTTAGTTTTAGATGTATGCAAAGTGATTAGTTATACACATACTCATATCCATTCTTTTTCAGATTCTTTTCCCATATAGGTTACTACAGAATATTGAATAGAGTTCCCTGTGCTCTAATCTTGTTGGTTATCTGTTTTATATAGAGTAATGTGTATATGTTAATTCCAAATTCCTAATTTATCCCTCCTCACCACATTTCCCCTTTGATAACTGTAAATTTCTTTTCAAAATCTAAGAGTTTCTGTTTTGTAAATAATTTCATTTGTATCATTTTTACTAGATTCCATGTATAAATAATATCATATAATTTGTCTCTCACTTACTTCACTTGGTATGATAATCTCTAGGTCCATCCATGTTGCTGCCAATGGCATTATTTCATTCTTGTTTAAGGCTGAGTAATATTCCATTGTATATATGTACCACATCTCCTTTATCCACTCTTCTGTTGATGGACATTTAGGTTGCCTCCATGTCTTGGCTATTGTAACTAGTGCTGCAATGAACATTGGAGTGCATATATCTTTTCAAATTATGGTTTTTTTCAGATAGATGTCCAGGAGTGGCTGGATCACAGATCATAGTGAGGAAGGGAAGGATACTCCCTAGGGAACTTGGTTCTATGGTTTGTCCTCTTCTCACCAGAGGTCAGACAATAGCTCTCTGGACTTCTCCAGAATGACCCACAATGGTGATTCCTTCCCAGCCAAGACTCTCCCCTTATTCTGTTCCTTTGGGTTACACAGTCTCCAAACTGTTCTCATCATGCTCAAAGTACAAATGTGCCCCTGGGGAGAGGAACATTCTAGCTTCCTAATTCTTTCATGTTGAGAGAATTCAGGGGCCCTCTGTGACAGAAAGGAGCCCATCAAGCTGAAAGTGAGGCGGGGGGATAGGGTGAAAGAGACAGCTGAAGGGAGGTGAGGAGGCCTGCAGGCCATATTAGCCTTTGTCACAGTAGGTCCAGCATTCTGCAGACAGCCTGCTGAGTTCAGGGCGTGGGAGAAGGGGGCCTCCATCTTTGCCCTCCTTGATCTTCTCTTCAACTTTCTCTTTCTCACCCTCATTCTTGTTGACCTAGCCGTGTTAAAGGATGTCAGGATTCAAGAGGGGGTTCAGGTGATCAGCATGGTGGGGTTCATGGAGCTTTCTTAAAGGAAAGCCAGAGGTAGTCTGGCTGGTAATGAGACAAACTATTCATCAGGGTCTTTAGAGTCAAAGGAATAATCCCAAAGACTAAATTCTCAAAGTTCATCATTTTTCAGGACAGCTAGCTTACCAGCTACCTTATGTGGCCTTGGGCAGATTGCGTATCCTCTCCAAGCTCAGTTTCCTCAACTGCAAAATGAGGCTAGGAAGAGACCTACCTCTTCAGGATTGGGTGAAGATCAAAGGAGACAATCTCCATTCTTTGTAAACTCTAAGCCAACAGAGCAATGTCCTTATTCTTTATTCACTAATCACCTTTACCCCTACTGGCTGTTGTGCACAAAGTTAGTACCAGATTCTGCCATAAAATTGTTTTACTGAAAGTAAAAAGGCAACACAAATTGAAAAAAAAAAAAAAAAAAAAAGTTAGCACAAGAGAACAGGCTTGGAGGGACAGTCCTGAACTGAAGTCAACAGCAGCCTTGACAAAGAAAGGCCAAGTTCTCTGATCTTTGCACCACACTTCAAAGGGCACTGACCCCTGACTCACAGGTAACACAAATATTTTTTACTCCAATGTATTTCTTTGTTCAATACACTCATCCCATTTCTCTGGGTCCTCTCCACATTTATCAGTAATATGGCAGCCTTTTAACCGACGTGTGACAAAAATATCCCAGGCACTTATTTATTCATTTTGGGGGGAAAACCTTCAATTGTGATCCCTAATAAGAGTTTTTTTTTTAATTAAAGTATAGTTTATTTACAATTTGTGCCAATTTCTTCTGTATAACAAAGTGACTCAGTTATATACATATTATATTTTTTTATATTATTTCCCATCACGGGTTATCCCAGGAGATTGGATATAGTTCCCTGTTCTATACAGCAGGACCTTATTGTCTATCCATTTCAAGTGTAATAGTTTGTAGCTATTACCCCCGAACTTCCAGTCCATCCCACTCCCTCTCCCTCCCCCTTGGCAACCACAAGCCTGTTCTCCATGTTTCACAGGCAATTATTTAAAATGCCAGTTTCTGGGTTCCATACGTAGTGGCTCTGAGGTGAGCCTCACAACCCTGGCATTTGGGAGTTGTTACTGCTACATAACCTGGCCTTTCTTGGCTCATGTCCAAATGCCCACACATCCCCTTTTTCTAATCAATGAAAATGTTCATACACAAAGGCTGGGTAACCTGTGGGGGACCCCAGACCCATTCTTTCAGAACCTCTGCATCAGTTTATTTAAGTCCCAAAGGGCATGGGCATAGACTGTGTCATTTAACTACCCAGTGCATCATTAATGCCTAACACTCAGGAAAGATGCTTGCTAATAAGTGAGAAATACCAGGCAATCTGAACACCTGCCTCTTAAAGGATGTAACACTTTGTCCCCAGTATTATTTCACAACTTTGACCAGCTGCATAATTCCCACTCCTCCTTAAGAATGAAATTCTAGACATCAGTTTCCCATGGTGAAATTTTTTGGCACCCGGAGGCTGGTTTAAGTGGCCCTGGGTCATGGTTCCACAGCCCCCAGACCAGACCAGCACATACTTCAGAGTCTATTTGCTGATTTACTGCTAGTCTTCCCCCTACTAGCAAAAAGTTTGCCCCCTTCCTTGAAGACAAGGGCTTTGTCCCCTTCTCGTTTGTGTTTCTACCACCTAGTCCAGTAATCAGCCCTAAGTCAGCAGTGGTTAACAAAGTGAAGCACCGACAGGCATGAAACAGGATGGGACGAGTGGTAAACCCTTTGAGATGGGAGACGGAAGAGAACCTTCTCTGAAGTTCTAGTACAAGGACCCGCTCATCCTAGGAGGAGCCACATGACTGTGTGTGGTTGGTTTTCGAGGAACGGGGACTTTGATTTTGTTCATAGTTTGGGAGTTCTGAGAAATTATTTTAAGGAGTGGGCATTGAGAAATGTTCCTTTTAATGCTGTGATGTGTCTTAGTTTTTCATGCCAAGTTTGACATCTTGAGCAGGTGTTTCAATTAGCTCATGGCAGAGGATCACTCACGCTATGATTATATTTGTTTATGTAGTGAACCGTCCTAAATTGGATTACTCTTCACCAATATCTGGTTACCTCCTGTAAGGGGATCATGCTTATCCACATTGTTGGACTCCATATGGCCATGTGACTTATGGGCAGAAGTGATCAGTCACTTCCAGATGGATGCTGAAAAGTAGGTTTGTGCTTCCAATACCCAAGTCCCAGGACAAAGAAGATCATGTTAGGAGCAGAGCCCCAGCTACCCATGATGGGTGCAGAATATAAGCAAAAGATGAACACATTTTGCAGTAAACGCTGGCATTTGGGAGACGTTACTGCCACATAACCTGGCCTTTCTTGGCTCACCTCCAAATGCCCACATATCCCCTTTTTCTAGTCAATGAATATGTTCACACACAAAGGCTGGTTTTGTGACTTTTTTTTTTTTTTTTTGCTTTTTAGGGCCACAGCTGAGGCATATGGAGGTTCCCAAGCTAGGGGTTGAATTGAAGCTGCAGCTGCAGGCTATACCACAGTCACAGCCATACAGCATCCAAGCCGTGTCTGTGACTCACACCACAGCTCACAGCAACGCCGGATCCTTTAACCCACTGAGCGAGGCCAGGGATCAAACCTGCATCTTCACGGATACTAGTCGGTTTTGTTTGCACCACAATGGGAACTCCTGATTTTGTGATTTTTAAGAAAATATATTTCTTAATATATACTTCTATTTGTCTCAGTTTCTATGTCTACAAAGTAAGGGAAAAAATAATGACACAATAGTAGCATCAAATGTTACTTAAAGGTTTACCATATGTCAGGCATAGCACTTTAGAAAAAGTATCTCATTTTATCCTTATGACAACCCTATGAGATGGTATTATTATTATTATCCTCATAGGCAAAGGAACAGAGGCCGAGAGGTTAGGAAACTTGTCGAAGGGAATAAAGACACTAAGGATAATTAGTGATGGAAGGTAAGTGATCTGACACCAGCACCTAGTCTCCTGACTTTTGTGCTCTATCTGCAGGGTCATTACTCCTCTTGCCCCCACTACCAGAGGGTACACCCTGTGCAGGGCAAATACAGAGGGATGTCACCAAATGTCATCAGCCTCTTTGTTTTGACCCTCAGCGGCTCTGGCAGAGGACATGGCAGAACTGCTGTGGCTTCACTCACTCGCCTTCTCCTCATCTTCCATTAGCAGAGTTCATGCACATCTTGTTCCATGTTGGCACCTCTAAAAGTGTGGAGCTGAAGCATGAGAAGGACAAAGCAGATTTTTTTTTTTAGGGCTCTAAGCAATATTATTTGAGTAAGTCCTTGTGGTTTTCTACAAGAAAATGTCCTACCAACAATTGATAGCCAATGACACCAACAAACCAGGCACCTGCTCAGGCTTCTCTGACCACAACTCCAGTGCTCTCCATTCGGATGATCCTCTCCATACCTTCCTTTGGGCAGTTAATTCTTACTCCCTTCCCAGTGCTCTGCAGTACTCCCCTCTACCCCCAGCTGATCCTGGCCCTGACTCATGGATGCTGACTCAAAGAAAAGCAGACCCCTCAGGCAGCCGGAGGGTGGACCTGGCCCAGAGCCTGCAGGAGTGGGCGGGAGGGCAAGGAGAGGCGGGGAACCCATCAATCAGCCTGTCACCAAGTCTTTGCTGATCCCCTCTCCACTCCCTACAGAAACTCGGTCCCATGCTGAGCTGCACAGTAGGGGTTCCAGAAAAGGAAGGGAAGACAGGAATGTTTATTTGGTAGCAACTTAAGATGTAAAGATGGAGCTCCTTCCTTTTGGGGGGTCCCCAAGCGTGCTCACTCACCATCACTCTCAGAAGTAAGGTTCGTGTAATGCTAGGAAAGGCTGCCACTATGGAGTTAAGGGAAGGTTAGAAAGGAGCAGCTAGGGTAGCGTTTCAAAGCTGTATTTGCAAAGTTAAAGACATAAGATTAAGATAATGTCAGTTGTTTATAAGGAGAGAAAGGAAGCAGATGGAAAGTAGGGGAAGAGTTTAATGCCCCCAAATCCATACCCTTGGTACTACCATTGCTACTGCTCCCCACATTTCCCTCCTATATGCCTGTTGGATGTGGGCAATTCCTTTTGGTTAAAGCACTGTGCTTTTAAAATGTCCCTGCTAGGAGTTCCTGCTGTAGCTCAGAGGTAACAAACACTACTAGTATTCATGAGGATGTGGGTTGGATCGGTGGGTTAAGGATCCTGCATTGCCCTGAGCTGTGGTGTAGGTTGCAGAGGCGGCTCAGATCCTGTGTTACTGTGGTTGTGGTGTAGGCCTGCAGCTCCAATTCGACCCCTAGCCTAGGAACCTCCATATGCTGCAGGTGTAGCCCTAAAAAGCAAAAAAATAAAATAAAATAAAATAAAATGTCCCTGTTAAAATGAACCAACTATGCTATTCTGGAAGTGTCTTTTTAACCTGATTTGCACCCAGGATTGCCTTTGCAGAGAGGGAATATAGACCATAAAAGATTCTGGGGCAGAGAAAAGTGACTGAGATGAGGAAGTGAAACTTTAGAACCCCAGCGCCCTAAGGACTAGAATCCTGACTCAACGGCTTACCAGTGTATAACTGAACTGGAGGCAGTTTTTCAATTCCTTTGAGGCTTGGTTTCCTCATCCGGTGAAGAGGAATAAAGCAGCAACCTCATAGGGCCTTGTGAGGAGAGGCACCTTCATAGGCACTTCTGATAGGGAAATATAGGCAGGCACTGAGTAGGAGGAGAATGGGGAGAAATGAGCTCAAGGTGATGGAGGTTCAGAGAAAATGTCACTTTCTCCTTCTGAGTCCAGACTTGATGAGCAAAACTCATCGAGGGCTCCCCCTGCTGTTCATTCTGTACACTCATCTTCCTCTATCAAATAGGTGCCTAGATTTGAGTCTGGGGCACAGAGTGTACACCTACCCTAATTTCATAAGTGGAGTTCCGTTGTTACTTTGTTAACATTATATCTTGAAAACATTCTTTGCTTTCCATTCTGTTGTCCTTTCCCCAACTTTATGCCTTTGTCTCGTGCTTAGATTGGCTCCCCTATCACCAAAATCCTTCACAATATGCCACTCTCAGAAAACCTGTCTTCTTATATATATTCTCTGAAGTTCAAGCCAGTAAATGACAGAGCAAAAGTTTGATACCATAACTTCTGGGTCCAAAGTTCATCCTTTTTTCTGCATTATTATCCCTCTCTGAAGTGTATGACCTTATGTATAACATTTAACTTCTCTAAGCTTCTTTTTCCTCATCTGTAACATGGAGGAAACAATCACATTAATCCCACGAGTTTGGTGTAAAGAGAAAGGGAGTCAAGGCAGGAGCAAAGGAGAATGAGCAATAGAAAGAGCACAATCAATACTAGAAATGATCTCAAAGTACGATTCGTTCGAGTAACAGAGAAGTTCAGCATGGCTGGTACTCAGAGTGGAAACAGAACATAAAAACAGATAAGACTGGAAAGGTAAACAGAAGTCATGAAGCACATTGGCAAATACAGTCCAGTTACCCAGCGCAGGCTGTCCTGAGGATTACATGAGTTTATATGGGTCAAGCCCATACAACAGTAGGGCTGACAAACTTTTGCTCCGTCATTTATTCCTGATAAAACGCTCCTACTGCTAGTCATGACTTAGAAACTAAAGCAGGGAAATTTGTGAGCAGAACAGCCTTGAGCTGAAGAGTTAAAAAATAATTGCTTGGGTGGGAAAATAAAATACCTAAAAGACTCAGGAAAAAAAAGAACATCAGGAAAGAGAAATGAAGACTTACATCCACCCTGTAATACTGGCCTTTGATTCTTAATAAATTACACCACTTTATGTTCCTGTGTGACACACATGAGCATGTGTGCACACACACATACACTTGTGTGCACACACACACACAGCTTCCTCTCAGTAGAGAGAAGCCCCTCGTCCACTGGCTCACTTTCAAGTCATACTCCCACTGCCCACAGCACGCAGAAGGTCCCAGGCCTGGGATTGAACTTGAGCCACAGCAGTGACAATGCCAGATCCTTAACTGCTAGACCACCATGGAACTCCAAGAAATGCTTGAGAAATAAAATCTTATTCAATTAAATGTATGTTAAAGATGCATTATCACTACAAAAGAGTTTTGTTTTTATAACTGGTAAAAATAAAATTTAATATTATTAACAAAATGAAAATATGAAATTATAATTTTCTATTCAAACTAGCAAACCCTAGAAAATACACCCAAGATCATTTTAATTATGCATTATTGAGGTGTTCCAAAAGACCTGTAATTATTAAATCCTATGGTCTTTTTTTTTTTACTTTCACATTAAAACATTACGGAAATTTTTAAATAACTTGGTACTTAACTAGTTTTAAACAAGCTCTTAAGCATTTTATATATGCCCTCAAGATGACTCCTCCAGACTTTACACTTAATTACCAGTCTGTTTCCTTCTTCTAGTTATATTTTATCACCCCCTAGTGTTATACATGATGTCTGCAGCCAATACATGATGGCAAATTTCTCTGCTTTGTTGAAAGAATGAGTAATAATCTGCAGATAAGTACTTTTTAAATTTACAGATTAGGTTCCAAAAAATGTATGTAAATCTACTGGGTTCTGAGGGCATGGTGCACTACATAAAACTTAAAAAAAATATTTAGAGAATACCATACCAGGACATCTTATGAAGGGTATTTTCCAAAGTCAGTACACAAAACAAGTAGAGAATAGTGATTGACACTCAACAATGATTATTCTGTTTTCTGCTGTTGAGATTTCTAGGGAAACATCAATGTTAAATGCCAGTCCAGAAAAATGGAGCATCAATAACAGAAACAAAAGCACAGAGGGATGGCTCTAGTTTAGCTTAAAAGATTCATTTTCAAAATACATTTTAACAGATTAATATGTTACTATTATGTCGAGCTGCTGAAACATTTCTTGATATTTTATGTTTTTGTTTTATAGACTTAGCTATTATTTAGAAATTAAAATGTTTTCTAGCTTATAATGAGTCCAACTTGCTGGGTCTTCTTGGTTATTGGCATTGACTCGTAGAACTTATACTGTTCTTCTTGATTTCCTTTAGTCAGTGTTTCTCTAAATTTTTCAATTAATTCTTCTGTTTGCTCCTCAAAAACATCTTCAGAGCCATCCCCATTTACTTATCTAATGTTTATCTTCATCAATGGCCCAGAAATGCTGAAAAAGCAGGCATACATTTTTTAACAATTTAAATGTCCCCCTTTGTTTCTAGCAACACTTTTCTGCCTTAAAGCCCACGTTGTTACATATTAATATTGCTTCCAGGAGTTCCCACTGTGGCACAGTGGGTTAAGGATCTAGTGTTGTCACAGCTGTGGCGGAGGTTGCAGCTGTGGCTCAGATTTGATCCCTGGCCTGGGAACTTCCATATGCTGCAGGTGCTGACAAAAAAAAAAAAAAAAAAAAAAAAAAAAAAAAAAAATTGCCTTTCATTTCATGAACTAGTGTTTTCAGGTTAATATCTTTCTTATACCCTTTAAATCTTTCTGTAACTTTTTTAGCGTATCTGTATCCATATATTACTTATACCTGATTCTTTAGGGCTTTCTTTAATCTCTATATTTTATGTATATGATCCAATCTATCTTTTTTTAAAATTTTTCATTTTTAAAAATGTTATGGCCACACCACAGCATACGGAAGTTTCCAGGTCAGGAACTGAATCTAAGCTGCAGCTGTGGCAACAGGGGATCCTTTAACCCAATGCACCACTGGGCAGGGGATTGAACCCGCACCTCACAACGACCCAAGTCACTGCAGTTGGATTCTTAACCCACTGTGCCACAGTAGGAACTCCCAATCTATCTCTTTTTTTTTTTTTTTGCCATTTCTTGGGCCTCTCCCACAGCATATGGAGGTTCCCAGGCTAGGGGTCGAATCGGAGCCGCCCGCCCTACACCAGAGCCACAGCAATGCAGGATGCGAGCCACATCTGCAACCTACACCACAGCTCACGGCAATGCTAGATGTTAACCCAAAGGCCAGGGATCTAACCCGCAACCTCATGGTTCCTAGTCGCATTTGTTAACCACTGAGCCAAGACGGGAACTCCCCCAAATCTATCTTTTTTTTTTTTTTTCCCACTGTACAGCAAGGGGGTCAGGTTATCCTTACATGTATACATTTCCATTACAGTTTTTCCCCCACCCTTTCTTCTGTTGCAACGTGAGTATCTAGACATAGTTCTTAATGCTATTCAGCAGGATCTCCTTGTCCAATCTATCTTTTAATTGAAGTCTTATTTAGTCTATTTAAATGTGATGTCATTATTACTGATATATGCACATGCACGTATGTGTATATGTTTACGCTTAAATCTGCCACCTGACTATGTACTATACTTCTAGTTCTTTTCATACTCCACTTTTTAATTCTATATCCACTCTATTAGTTATACATTTTCTATTATTTTAATGATTACTAGAGACTACAACATGTACTCAATTTGTAGTTTGAGCTCTTCCCAAACAATCCAAGAATCATTTGAACACAGTATTTATCCTTTCTCAACCTATATGCTGGGGCTATAACACATGTTAGTATTACCCTTACATTTATTATTGCTATTATTTACAACATCTATATTCATTTGCACTTATTGACCTATTTCCCCTTTGTTGTTGACTTTTTTTTTTTTTTTTTTGGCAGTGTCTACAGCATGTGAAAGTTCCCAGGTGAGGGATCGAACCCAAGCAACAGCCATGGATATCAGCTGCAATGACAACACTGGATCCTTAACCAACTGCGCCACAGGGAAACTTCCTTGTTGACTTTCATTCCTTTGTGCATCTTTAAGTCTTCTTATTTACTTTCTTTCCAATAGGTTGGTTTGTAGTGATAAATTCTCTCAGTGTTTTGTTTTAAACTGTCTTTATTTCATCTTCATATTTTACAAATATGGCCATTAGATTTAGCACCTTTTTTTTTTTCTTTTTAGGGCTGCACCCACAGGCTATGAAAGTTCCCAGGCTAGGGGTCAAATCAGAGCTGCAGCTGCCAGCATACACCACACAGCAACTTGGGATCCAAGCAGAGTCTGCAACCTACACCACGGCTCACGGCAATGCTGGATCCTTAACCCACTGAGTGAGGCCAAGGATCGAACTGTGTTCTCATGGATACTGGTCGGGCTCGTTACCCCTGAGCCACAACGGGAACTCCGATTCAGCACCATTTTTAGTTTAGTGCCCAGAGGAGCCCTGAGACTATTTCCATCAACAGATGCAGTATCCCTTCTAACTTAGGGACGTGGACAGCAACAGAAGAATGGGAATTACAAAAAATTTAAACCAGCAGCATTGAAAGTTACATAAATTGAATAAAATTACCAGGACAGTAATGAAAAAAAATTTGCCTCTAGAGAAGAAACTTGGAAAAATCTTAACTTTTGCTGACATACCTATAAAAAGAAATCTGTATTTGTATTCTATAAGGAATCTTCAGTTCTACCTATTATAATCTGTGGATTATGAATTACTTTTCTGAATGGAAAAAACAAATTGACTTTAGCAGTAAAAAAAAAAAAAGTACAGCCACCAAGTATACAATTTGAAGAATTTTGAAAATACAAATCTATTGTTTTGTAGAGTCTATTGTTCAAGAAGTTGGCTGCCTGCTTTGATGCTATTCCTTTTTTTTCTACTAGCTGCTTTTGAGATATTCCTTGTCTTTGGTATTCATAATACAATCATATTCTTAGATAGGATTTTCTTTGTATTTATTTTGCCTAAGGCTTACAGGGAGGTTCTTGAATTTGCAGTTTGGTATTTTTTTTTATTGATTTGATAAAATTCTCAGCCATTACCATCCCTCCTTTCTCCTTTTAGAACTTGTTATACACATGTATTAGAACTCTTTGTCTATGTTTCTTACACTTGTTGGCTCCTTTCCACTGTTTTTGTGCTTCTGGAGTTTGGTTTTTTCTATCTTTCTAGCTACTATTCTCTTAATCTGCATCTAATTTTTGGATAAACCCATTCATTGAGTTCTGTTACTGAATTTTTCAGCACAAGATTGTCTTCCTTTTGGTAATGAAATTCTTAGCCTTATCTTTTATTAACTTGTCCATAACAAGTTATTAATAATTTTTAAGTCAAGGTCTGATAATTCTATTTGGATAGCCTGTGGACCTGTTTCCACTGTCTATTGTTTCTCCTGGTGTTTTAAATCAAACTATCTTGTCTCCTTGTATACTTGGTGATGTGATTTCTACCTGGGTGCCAGATATCATATATTAAAAAACATAGAGGTAATTTGTAGTTTAGAGTATCTTTCCTTTTCCAAGACAGGATTTACACTTGCTTCTTGTAGGCAATTAGGGCACGAGAAATTTGAAATTCACTAAGCCAATTATGGATTAGGATGATATGGAACTCATCCTCAGTCCCCATGAGGGTTTCGTGTTTTTTTTTTTGGCTTTTGTCTTTTCGGGGCCACACTCACAGCATATGGAGGTTCCCAGGCTAGGGGTCCAATCGGAGCTACAGCTGCCAGCCTACACCACAGCCACAGCAACATGGGATCCGAGCTACATCTGTAACCTACACCACAGCTCAGGGCAATGCTGGATCCTTAACCCACTGAGCAAGGACAAGAATTGAACCTGCAACCTCATGGTTCCTAGTTGGATTCGTTAAGCACTGAGCCACGATGGGAACTCCCATGAGGACTTGTTTATCTCTTACTCACTTCTCCCAGTGTGTAGGCTGCTGGAGGAGTTTTACTCTATACTGGGATCTCACTACATCAAAGGAAGAACTAATACCCAGACAAGAACCTGGGCAACTTCAGGGAATTTGACGCAGAAATTCATGATGTTAGGGCACTTCCAATAAAGGACTCAGTTCCGACTAACTACCTCTCTCTATGACTCTACCCAATTTATAAATGCCCAGAATAATTTGTTTGATCAGTTGTAACAGTTCAGATCATGTGACCATCCTTTTGTGGCCAAGGGAAAGGATCCTGCTATGGGTAATCCCACCATAACCAAATAGAATGAAGCTGCTCAAAGGAAGAGATTTGGGGAGACAGAAATATTGTCTAATCACAGAACATAAGGAAGAGGAGGGAGTGACAGATGATGTAAGACAAGGAACAAATCTGGAGAACATGATTTTAGCTCTAGAAATGTCATGACACGTTACTGTGTTAACATTTGATTCAGTCCGGTTCCTGGCAGAAAGCAGAGGGGACACCAAAATAAGTGAGGTGAATAAAGGAACTAAGGTCAACAGCATGGGCAGTATCAAAGGAAATCGACAATGGATGCAGCCACTCAGGACTAGTAAAAATGGGGAGTCATTACCATCCTAGGCCCGCAGGAATAAGAGGAGCGGGTACTAAATCTTCTCAGAAAGAGCCACCTAAGAGAACTGAAACCTTCAGCAGAATGGTTGACATGAGCAACACTGCATGCAAGAGCAGAGGAAATACCATGATTCCACTTTCTTATCTACTAAGACTTCTCTTGGTCCACCCCTTTTCAAAATCCAACCAGAAGCCACAGAACAAAAAACCCATTGCTAGAGCCCACAAAGGCAGAGATTCTCCTGGAGCAAAGGTGGGTGGTAAAGATGACATATCTGGAGACTCACTTTTCTACTTGTTGCTTCAGTGGCATAAAAAACTCAAAATGATCAACCCTCAAGATTTCAATTTAAATGGAACTAAGGTTGTGTTCCCCGGAAGAAGCATTTCTTCCTTAGGCACTAAGACCTCCCAACTCATCAAACCCAAAGTTACAAAGCAAATGAAGTAAAATTGCCTTCAGTGGAAAAACTGCTGTAGTTCTCAGTGGTGAGAGTCCCACTTTGATCCCTAGATTTCTTGACCTATGAATCCTGGCTACAGAGAATGCACCACAAACTGAAACTTGTGAAACAGTGCCTAACCTCATGGTAAGTTAATTCTCAGCTAGTCCTTTTACAGAGCCTTTGGCAAACCATTAAGTCTATCAAGCAAACTGTCTCTAGATGATGGGGCACATGGTAAAGCAAATGATGTCCCCGAGTTTGAGCCAACTGCTGCATTTCCTTCACTGTCAGAGACTACATCATACGAGCTATCAGTGATGAGTAGTTTTCAAGTCCGTGAACACTGACACTGACAGATATTGTAGGTAAGAGACAAATCCACACCCATAGCGCATGTCTATCCCCAAGACAAACTGCTATCCTTTCCATGATGGAAGGCGTCCAATGTAATCTCTTGGCTAAATGGCACCCCTAGGGAATGGTGTCATATTAGCTCAGCACTGGCCTCTTGAAGTTTGCCACTCACGAGAGGAAAGAGCCAAGTCATCATTGGTCCATCTTTTCAGCTCACATTCAGGCTCAGTCTCCATTATCGTAATTGTTTTGTTCATGGGCCCACTGAGCAAGCACCAGGGTAGTGGCTGAGGGAAATAGCTGACTGATATCCAAAAGGGCTATCTTACTTATCTGGTCAGTGAAAACAATATCCATAGTGGATACTTTCTGGTGGGCATTTACACAGGATATACATACACCAACCCTGTGCCCATCCAAATAATGTCCACATAACTTATTCCTGCAATACCCTTGTCACCAATCTTTGATTCTTTCTTCTTTCCAACTCCCTGGCCAGCTGGTTAACCCAGAGTCTGAGAAGACTCCGGAGCAGGTTTAAGTTGTGATCCAAGTCACTCTCTCACAGTCTCCAGAACCTAGCAAACTGAATATTCCATTTTAGAATAGAATGTTGCTGAAAACAATTTTTTAACTTTATGCACCATATAACAAGTTTATAATGGGCAGTTTCATATGCATAGAAATTCTATGTTCAGGCATTCCACTAATAGCAGTTAAGAGCTACTTTTCAAGTGGACAAGAGATGTTAAGTCTCTAGAATTCCTGCTATGGCTCAGCAGCAACAAACCTGACTAGTACCCATGAGGACATGGGTTCAATCCTTGGCCTCTCTCAGTGGGTTAAAGACCTGGTGCTGCCGTAAGCTGTGGTGTAGGTCGCAGATGTGGCTCAGATCCCACGTTGCTATGGCTGTGGTGTAGGCTGGCAGCTACAGCTGATTCAACCCCTAGCCTGGCAACTTCCATATGCTGTGAGTGCAGCCCTAAAAAAAAAAAAAAAAAAAAAAAAACCAAGTCTCTTAACTCCAAAACTCTAGTGCAGAGGATTCTTTCAGAGTATCACAGAACACCCCTACCACTAACACTTTCATCCTATTGGGATTTGTTAGGTCAGAGTCACTTGGACTAGATTTGGACCTGCTCCAAAGTCCCCTCTCCAGTCTCCACTCAAAACCAAATGCCTTACAGGCTACTCAGTAAATGACACAGCACATCCAAATGTGACCCGTTTCATACACCCCTCTGCCCCCGCCCTGATCCAAACATATCCAGGTATTATGCCCCTTTCTTAGTCAGAGGTGGCGTCAGGCGAAGAAACTTGTCCACCACTTTGGACAGGCAGTGTGACCTACATCACTGGATGCATGTTGAAGGCATGTAAGGTTCACAGTACTTCCTGACCTTCCCTGGTCTGGTTTACATCATCAGTGTAATGGATCACCATGATCTTTGCTATCAACATGACCAAGAACCATCAACATTATGGCAGAACATGTAAGTTCAGAGCCCTGAAATAAAACAAAGTATATTGCTGTCCCTGTAACGTGAAGGGAAAACTAATTTTGATTACTTTGCAGTTAGGGATGATGCTAGCTTCCCATTATCAAAAAAAAAAAAAAAAAAAAATCTTGCTTTAGCTCCTTTCCCCTTGGATCAACATCATTTCTTACAAAAAAAAAAGCCTCCTCCAGCCTGAACCTCAAATCTCCTTCCTCAACACCAAAACTCATCCTTTTGCCAGAGCCAGTTTCCCTTCTGGATTCCACCTCCTTCCCACTGAAATATAGAACCAGTATCTTCAAACTTAGTACTCACTGCCCTCTCCCAAGATCCAGTTAGCATCCTGAAACCAAATTTATCTTAATTTGCTCTTTGAAGGAAAAACTACACCCTTTTTACAAATGAGGAAACTGAAGTTCAGAAAAGTAAACTCGTCCAAAGCCATCATGGCTCAGGGGGTTAAGCATCTGACGCTGTGGTAGGTCAGACGCGGCTCTGATCCTGTGTTGCTGTGGCTGTGGTGTAGGCTGGCAGCTGTAGTTCTGATTCAACCCCTAGCCTAGGGACCTCCATACCCCTGGGTGTGGCCCTAAAAAACAAAAAAATAAACTACTTCTGACTCTAGAATCCATGTTTTTAATCACTATGCTACATCTTGTTCTTGTCCTAATTGTTTCCAAGTGAATTGTAGAACATTTTGCAGGGTTTTAAGTGATGAAATTACCATTTTGCCTGCAATTGCCTTACGCAAATAACTCTGGAACACGTTAGTTTTCCAAACCAGTTTATTGGCATGCTCTTTCACCCTGCCAGTGATTTCTGAGTGATCACATCTTGTCCTTATTCCAGTGAGTGTTCAATGCACACTGGTTTAATGGTCTCTATTCTCAACTAAGCCCCTTCTTCACTAGCTGAATTCACAAAAACACCTGAAAGCCTATGGTGTCAGCCAGACTGCCCCTCTCCTGATACTCCTCTCAAGGCACCCAGCTTAGAGGGCTGATTATGGCATATTAACTTGACCCTTGACTCATTTTGACTGACATACCCCAAAACATAATCAAAGTTACCCTCCCCTGCTGGCGAATTCTGGTTCAAAGCGCTATCAACAACAACAAAACGCGAGTTCCCTGATGGCTCAGTAGATTAAAGATCTGGTGTCACCACTGCTGTGGCTTGGGTATGATACCTGGCTGGGTAACTTCTGCATGTTGCAGCCACGGCCAAATAAAAACAACAAAATAGTTTCTGGTTTTCCAGAGGTAGTCAGCAGCAAAAGTTTTAAACTTTGTACACACTGCTTGGTTCTGGTTGCTATTTTCAAAATTGTTAACTGAGTCCTCCCAAAATTCCTTCTCAGTCTCAGTTGTCACTTTCAAAACTCAGCCTCTAGTCCTCAGCTCTTATGGATAATGCTGTAAAACCAAGCTCAAGTACCCCTATCCCTTATCTCAACACCCAGAACAAAACTTGCCTACAGATGGGCTCCATTTTGGCTTTCTGGCTACTGCACGCACACAGACACAAACAGTATTTAGGATACAATGAGACAGCCCTTAAGCTCAGCATCCAGTGAGGAATACATGCCTTATTCATCTTTATATCCTGATACAAAGTATTAGACAACTTAGAATAAAAGGCTCAGAAAACCACTGTAAAAACAAGCCAGAGGCTGGAAGTCTTTAGTTTATAAAGGAGCAGATTAAGAAGGAACATTCTTGAGCCCATAAAATATAAGGCAGCCTAGGACAGTGAAAAAAAAAAAAAAAACCAAAACATCGACTAGGAGTCAGAAACCTAATTTTTAGCCTTACCAGCTGCCTCCTGAGTCTTGGCAAAATTGCTATTTTCTTAGCCAAAGAAATATTTACTATTTCAACAGCCTTCTAATTGGTTTCTATGTCCCCCATGCAAGCCTCTTCATAAAAAACATGTCTAGGACTATCAGCTCTGAAGCCAAGAATGCATGGGTTGAAATACCAGCTTCATAATTTACAAGCTCTGTAACTTTCTCTTGACTCAATAAGGGTATTACCTATACTGTATAAGGTTGTTGTGGGATTAAATGATACTCCATGTTTAGAATACTCAAGCACAACAAACACTACATCACTGCTCATAAAACTCTTATCACCCAGATTCCTAAGCAGAGTAACACAAAAGTCTTCAAATAAGATTCCGCATTAGTAATCCCAGCCCCTCTCATATATTCTATTGCACTACCAGCACTGTTCAGGAAACTGATACTGAGAAGTAACTCAGACCACACAACTACCTAGGCAATTTGGCAGAATAAGTGCTTCTTCACCACAGCCACCTAATGCTTATTCAACTACTTATGCTGATGCAAAATTTTAGCCACTCACTTGGGGAATCCCTGAAGACCTGTGTCAAACACTTCTATGAAATCAGTATATAATCAGACAAAACACCAAAGGTTAATAGGCAATGTATGTTAAAATATCTTAAAATATAGACAGACTGTGATTTTAAAACAAGTTTGCACAGCGTGATGTATCTCAAAGAAGTCGAACTGGCAAGGAAAGCCTTAGGCTTATGTCATATATCATCTGACTACCAAAAAAAACAATAGATTGTGACAACCCATCTCAGCATGATTTTATAAGAAAATTAAAAGGATTTTAATTTCCAAGTCTTTTTTAAGAAAGCAAAATTAATGCAAATAAGAATGTCAACAAACCAAAGTAGTTCTGTTACATAAATTAACCCATTTATTATAGGCTAGCAAAATTTCCACTGGTGGTGCTTCTACTGGTCCTTCAATTCCTTCAGTCTTCTGATGGCAGACTTTACTGTGACAGCAGAAGTGGTGCTGGAAAGAAAAACAAATTTGGTTCCAAGATAATCAACTAGTTAACATGTGAAACGGCAAGTAAGAAACCTGCCTCAGTTTTACATTATAATCTTAATCTTACATCCATCAACTGTCATGTCTTCAGGATCTGAAGACAATCTCATGCATCTAATTTCTCAGACAGGAGAGCATAAAATTAACAGGAAGAAATGGTTGCAAGAAGCTAACTCGTTAAAAGGGAATGGACAGACTGTCAGAAGAAACTAATAAATTATAAGATGTGTACCATCAATGAGCAGTATCAAGAAGACGTCTAAAGCAGTAGAATAGACTAAAGCACGTTTTGGAAATGACAGTACATTTTGCCACAATATTCAGAAAGAGCATTTGAAAAACATCCATCCCACCCCACAGGGAAGACATATGAATACTAATTCATTTTACCATCACAATCAAGTGCACCGCACTCCCCATTTTTGTCTATGTTGTCCTCAAAACCCCACAAGGTGTCTATCTACCTATATATACACACATCTCCACGTTATCATTTCAACATTTTCCAATTATTTTACACTACTTTAATTTTAAATTTTAAAAAATTTCAGGAGTTCCCGTCGTGGCGCAGTGGTTAATGAATCCGACTAGGAACCATGAGGTTGCGGGTTTGGTCCCTGCCCTTGCTCAGTGGGTTAACGATCCGGCGTTGCCGTGAACTGTGGTGTAGGTCGCAGACGCAGCTCGGATCCCGCAAGTTGCTGTGGCTCTGGTGTAGGCTGGTGGCTACAGCTCCAATTCGACCCCTAGCCTGGGAGCGGCCCAAGAAATAGCAAAAAGACCAAAAAAAAAAAAAAAAAAAAAAAAATCAACTACACTAGCTGTATCCCTTTACTATATGTAAGGTACTAGTACTGGACAGCTGTACACTGACTAGAAGTGAAACACCTCAGCCTTCAGGGTCAGCAACGAATTCTACAACTAGAGGTCTTTGGGGGTGGCTCGAATTTTCAGAATTGGATAACCATAGGAGTCCACACAATAACCAGCATAAAAGTCCACAAGGCAATAGCACCTGGTCCTTGTCAGAGCCACAAAACTGAGAAAGTCCAACCACATTGTTTAAAAGGGCAAAGGTGTGGTAGCCCAGATGGCCTCCATACATATATGACAAGAAACAGCCTGCCTTAAGTGTTCAGCAGTCAGCCCAATAGACCTGTACAACATTCCTTGATGACCCTAATGAATGTAAAATTCTAAAGTAATGTGATCACACTTTAAAAGCATTCTTTTGTTTAATAAGAGTTTAAACTAGCCCATTCAACATCAAACCTGGAATTGTGACATGGTCCACGCACTTTCAGTTACGACAAAGAAATAAGACTCACTTGTAGGTCCAGGCACCACCAGCTACCGTTTTCATGCAGGAACCACAGTGCCAGATGCCCACAGCTCGTCTCTTCATCTTGGTCTGTAAAAGACAACCAATTTTCCCTCTGACCAAAGAACAGCCTTTTATGTCACAAAAATCTAAGAATCTAAATTACACTAGAATTAAAGCTGGTGTATTTTACCATTTTTTTCCCCTAACTTCAAGTTTTCTGCTGCAAAATTTGCATAAACTGTGGTGATATTTTCAGGGATGTGGAAGATCTGCAACCCCCCCCAAAAAACACAAGAATTGCTGGAATACAGTATTTTTTGCACACAATAAACATACAAACATTAAATAAAGATCTCTACCCGACACTGGTAGACAAAACAGACAGAACTGTGTTCCACAAAACTGGTTTGGCTTAAGCTGGGACTGTCAACTGTTTACCCTTTAGTTCCCACTTGTCGTCACGGGAAAAAAAGGTTTTTACAAAATCCAGAGTTATCAACAATACTCTCGTCTTGCAACTGGTTACCAATTATGTGCAATTCTGAGAACCAGCAAACCATCTATAAACTTCCTTCAAGAAGCCTCACTCCGGAAGGAAACCTTCCCTCCCTCCCTCTTCGCCGCGCCCCCCGCTTCCCGGCCCACAGCCCATCTTACTTTGCCACAGAAGGAGCAAGTGTACTTGGCGTGCTGACTGATTTCAATTTTCTTCACCATTTTCCTGAGGGAAGCACCATAACGGGTCCCGTATTTGCCCACGATTCCGACCTTCTTGGTGCGTTTGGCCTGTTAAAAAAAAAAAAAGTTAGGGAAAAGCCCAGCAACAAGGACTCTGACCCTCCACACACCATCCTTCCACTCACCCAGCCCCCGCCTGCTCCCCGCTCGCCCATCACATCCTGGTAAAACGAAGGTCCGAGGGCACTGGGTTAACCCAGCCCGGACGCGCCAGCCTTCGCCAAGCCGCCCCAGTCTCCGTCTGAGGAGCGGCGAAGGCACGGAGGCCAGGGACACAGGACCGAACAGGCGAGCAGAGGCGGGTCGGCGCGAAGAAACCAAGAAAAAGGCAGATGCACGCAGATAGACACCTAGGCCTCACAGGGACCAACACTCACCATTTTGCCGCAAACCCGGTCCGAGCCCAGAGAGGAAGAAGGGTTGTGCGCAGGCGCAGTTTTAGGCGGACGAGCGGAAGCGGCGGCTGGGAGGCCCAGCTAGGAACTGAACTCTATGGTTCGGAGGTCTCCTCCCACCCGGTGCCTTCTGGGTAATGTGGCCGGCCTTCTTTCTGACAGGTTTACCCTGATTCACAGATTGCAGCAACGGACTGGATAGCAGAGGCACTTTCTCCCATCGGCATTATTTTACACGTATCTCACCAAGTTCTGCAAAACCAAGTATGATTTCCTCCATTTTACAGACACTTCATATTTTAAGTGACTTGCTCACAGGCACTTGGCTTAGAAAAGTGCTTAACTTTTACGACTCCAAATTTCGTCGCTTTCTGTATAATGCATTCTGAAAGCGGCAAGCCCTGTGCAGGAAGCCAGGATAGCGGTGGCGAAAAACCAAAGCTCCACTCTTACATGTTATAGTCCGGCCAGGGGAAGCCATATGACTTCTTTAACAAGTTATAATTTCAAAGAAATCAGAGCTCTGAAGGAAGGAAGATGGTCCCATCTATCCTAGGAAGAGCCTGGGGCTCCCTGAGAAAGGCTGAGACGAGAAAGCTGGAAAGGAATAGTCACGGCCGAGGTTCGTCTGGCAGCTTCTCCCTCCGTCTCAGTTCTGTTTGCCTGCCGCTCTATTTCAGAATCCATTCCCATGGCCCTGATGGGAGGGTGGAAGTACGCACAACCTAAGAGATGAGAATCATCTTCTACTTCGTGGACTTTCCGAGGACTGACTTTCTGAGGACTTATGTGGGAAAGACAGCTTCTCAGATATTTCTGAGGGACTGCTCCCAAGAAATAAAGGAGGAGCCAGGATTTATAGGAATTTTGGCGACAAAAACTAAATGGTAGGAACATCAAAATATTACTGTTGAAGTTCCCACTGTGGCACAGTGGGATCGGGTGGTGTCTCTGAAGTGCCAGGACAGAGGTTCAATCCCCCACCCAGCACAGTGGGTTAAAGGAGCTGGTTTTGCCACAGCCCCAACATAGGTCACAACTGTGGCTTGGATCTGATACCTGGCCTGAGAACTCCATATGCTGCAGGGCAGCCAAAAGATGAAAAAAAAAAAAAAAATTACTGGTCGTTAAAGAAAAAGACATGTCAGGTTAATGAATTTAGCGCTTTTCTATGTGTGGGAAAATGCAAGAGTCTGGGCTTATTAAAATTATTCTTTTGAGAAGTTCCTTTCATGGCTCAGTGGTTAACGAACCCAACTAGGATCCATGAGGACGAAGGTTTGATCCCTGGCCTTACTTACTGGGTTAAGGATCCAGCATTGCTGTGAGCTGTGGTCCCAGACACAGGTCACAGACATGGCTTGGATCCCACATTGCCGTGGCTGTGGCTGTGGCATAGGCCAACGGCTACAGCTTGGATTCAACCCCTAGCCTGGGAACCTCCATATGCCTCGGGTGCAGCCCAAAATGGAAAAACAAAAAATTATTCCTTTGATATGCATCTTAACTATCTAAGGCCAGCATCCCATTTTTCTCCATCCTGAATCCCCCCTGGATGCACAGCTGAGGGTAACTCTGTGATTGATGGCTTGATGGCTGTAACATCCTTTACTGATCTGGTAGGCGACAGTTTCGCCCACAGCCCCATCCTGGGCTGTCAGATCCCTGCCTGAAACCTTAAACCCCAACATCTCAATCTTTAACCACATCTCTTACCTATCCTTCCAACTCTCTCAAAAGGAGCAGCAGAGAAGGGCCAGGTTTCCAGCTAAGGTCAGGAAGTGAAAGGTATGTTCAGCAAATAGCCCGGAACATGTAGAACACTTTCTCGAAAGTTTTGCTGGGAGTTCCCTTGTGGTACAGTGGGTTAAGGATCTGATATTGTCACTGCAGTGGCTGAGGTTGCTGCTATGGCTCATATTTGATCTCTGGCCTGGGAAATTCCACAGGCTGTGGGCAAAAAGAGCAAAAGAAAAAAGAAAGTTTTGCTGCCTTTCCTTGGAAGGTGGTAAGGCCGGAGGAGAGGAAGCTCAGAGAATTTTGAAATAAATGGGTAAGAAAGAATCTGTGACTTAGGAGCCAAGAAAGACCATGAGAGCTGAAAGGGATTCTGGGATTACTTGGCCTTGTTTCCAATCAGAACTCTGCTAACAAATGGCTTCAGTTCACAAATGATTTTGCAGGTGCTCGAGGCTCCTCACAAGTTAGCCAAAGCGACTTGCAGACAATTACATCCTTCGTACTTCATAGGGTTACAATCTTTGGACCCTTTATGACTTGAGTACAGTACTAGGAAAATTACTGGGGCTCAAAGCAACAGAAGTGGTAACAGCACTGCCAGCTGGCATTTGTTGAAAGGCGCCACATCATGGGCACTGTTCTGAGTATTTTACAGGAATGTTCACATTTACTTTTCACTATGCTCCTTTGAGAGAGGAAGTATCTTTATCTTCATTACTAGGATAAAGAGAGGAGGTCTCATGTAATGGTTAGGAACATAGCTCTGGGTTCAAAGCAGAGCTCTGCTGTTTACCCTTTGTTGGACCGCTGACAAATTATTTTACTTTTCTCTGTATTGGTTTCCCCAGCTGTAAAATCTAAATAATTGTAATACCTCCCTCATAAAATTGTTGTGAAGAGCCAAGGAGTTAAATACAGGAAAAGTGTTTGCCACAGCGCCCGAAACATAGTAAACAGTATACAGTTGTAACTATTACTGTTATTGTTTCAGATGAAGTTAAGTGCTTTGCCCAAGGTCACATAGCAATCAGTGGTGGAACTAGAACTCAAATCCACATCAATCAGACTCCAAAGTTCTGTCTTTGTGTGTGTGTGTGTGTGTGTGTGTGTCTTTTTTTAGGGCTGCACCTGCGACATATGCCATATGGGTAGGGGTCAAATAGAAGCTGTAGCTGCAGGCCTAGGCCACAGCTACAGCACTACCAGATCTGAGCCAAATCTGCAACCTACACCACAGCTCAAGGCACGTCAGATCCTTAACCCACTGAGCGAGGCCAGGGCTGGAGCCTGCGTCCTCATGGATATTAGTTGGGTTAATTACCGCTATACCACAACGGGAACTCCCCAAAGTAAGTTCTCTTAACTGTTGGCTTGTACTCCAGCTCATAATATTTAGTGCACTGAAAAATCATAGCAGAAAAGTGCTTAACCTGATACCGGGTCTCTGGCCTTCAGTCCAGGCCAGGCTCTGTGACTACCTTGTGGTATGACTTACAGTGCCTGCATGGCCTGGAGAACTACCTCCCTGCCTCCCTGCCTCCCAGTAGTGACTGTCTTTACAGTGAGGTGCTGGACCAGATGATCTCCAAGATCCCATCCAGGTCTTAGGTTCTAAGATTCTAGGAAGAGTTTCCAGACTCTGAGTGCTGTTGGGGAAGCTGACTGACCAATTTTTGTTGTCACCATCCTGCAGGATTTTTGGTGGAACATAGCAGTTGTCTCTTTACCTTCCCCCGTCTGTTATCCCAGCTCTGACTATATAATTCCAGAGAAAAGGTGAAATGTCTACTTATTGTCGTGTGGGTAGCAGGAAAATTTTAATTGATTTTTGTTTTTATACATGTCTATATTCTCTATCTCATAATGAGTGTGTATTTATAATTGGAAAAAAATTTAAAAGATTGGAGTTCTCCTGTGGTACAGTAGCTTAAGGATCTGGTGTTGTCATTGCAGCAGCTCAGGTCACTGCTGTGGTGCGAGTTTGATCCCTGGCCCAGGAACTTCAAAAAGCTGCAGGTGTGGCAAAAAAAAAGAAAAAGAAAAAAAAAATCCATCGTCAATAAACACACCTAACACCCAGATCTTGGTTTTTAGTATCATGGTACAATGAAAGGAACCAGGGCTCCTTGGCGAAATGACTGGTTCTAGAACTGGGGCAGGACATATATACAAGATGAGGCTGGAGGGAGCACTTGTAGTGCCAGAAAGTAAGGAATGCTCAAAAAGCAAAAAGGAGGAAAAAAAAAAAAAAAAAAAAAAAAGAGGTGGGGAAGCATGGGAACCAATCAAGAGAATTCCCAATGGATAAGTCTGAAAAAATGTAAGCAAAAAAAGTTGTATTGGTATTTAACCCAAGTAGAAAATAAATATCCATGAGTCCAAGCTGGTATAAATAAATGATTGAATAAATGAATACTGGAGGAGAAGAGGCAAATCTCTCTGGCAGAAGAATTTTAAATAATTTATGTGGCTTCTCTGCCCTCTGGGAAGGGGGATAAGACTCCTCACTCCTTAAGTATGGGCTGTGCAGTGACTCCTTCCTAAGAGCACAGTATGGAAAAGGGAAGAAAGAGGAGCTTTATAGTAGAGAAACCTGCCAATCACAGGTCAAGGTTAGTATCAACAGTCATAAATCATGAAGACAGTATGTCCTTTTGATACAGTGTGATGAAAATGGCACTTTACTTTTGTGACCCTCCTCCCCCAGACCTATAACCTCAGTCTAATCATGAAAACAACAACAAAAAAAAATAAGACAAATTCCAATAGTTCGATGTCCTACAAAATATTTGACAAGTACTCCCCCAGATTATTAAGATCATAAGAAACCAGAGAATCTGAGATACTGTCACAGGCAGGGGGAGCTTACAGAGACTAAATGTAAAATGGGATCCTGGAACAGATAAAGACATTAGCTGAAAACTAAGGAGCTCTGAATAAACCATGGATTTTAGTTAGTAATAATGTATCAGTGTTGATTCATTTGTTATAATAAATGTACCACTCTAATGTAAGATGCTAATAATGGGGAACTGGGTGAGAAAGTATATGGGAATTGTTTGTACTATCTCTTTAATTTTTCTATAAATCTAAAACTTTTCTAAAAAATAAAGTATATTTGGGAAAAAAAAAAATAAGAGTTCCCGTCATGGCTCAGCAGAAATGAATCTGACTAGTATCCATGAGGACACAGGTTCGATCCCTGGCCTCGCTCAGTGGGTTAAGGTTCCGGCATTGCAGTGAGCCGTGGTGTAGGTCACAGATGCAGCTCAGTTCTTGCATTGCTTTGGCTGTGGTGCAGGCTGGCAGCTACAGCTCTGATTTGACCTCTCGCCTGGGAACTTCCATATGCCTTGGGTGTGGCCCTAAAAAGACCAAAAGAAAAAGAAAGAAAGAAAAAGAAAAAGGAAAAAACAAAACAAAAATAAGCCAAGGTGACAAGTCAACACCATGAGGACAGGGCTGTGCTTGTCCACTCCTGCATCCCAGGGCTGAGCACAGAGCCTGGTACGTCAGTAGTAATGAATACTTGTTGAGTAATTAGATGTTAGTTTGCATGGTGCAATGGTGATGATGGGTCTTAAGGCTTTTTTTTTTTTCTTTTTAGGGCCATACCCAAGGCATATGGACGTTCCCAGGCCAGGGGTCAAATCGGAGCTGTAGCTGCTGGCCTACACCACAGCCACAGCAACGCAGGATATGAGCCACATCTGAGACCTACACCACAGCCCACTGCAACACCAGATCCTTAACCCACTGAGCAAGGCCAGGGATTGAACCCATATCGTCATGGATGTTAATCGGGTTCTTAACCCTCTGAGCCACAGCGGGAACACCTGGGTTTTAAGGGTTTTATAGAGTTTTATTTGTCTGGGCTTTGCTGCTTTACAAAGGCAATCCACTTATATGAGACCAAAAAAAGGGGGGGGGGCTTTAGAGATAATAAAGATTAAATTGGAAACTGAGGCCCAAGGAGGTGGAATGACTTGCCCAATAAAGGACTTTCAGACCAGTGCTCTTCCTATTGTATGACAAGATTCAAGCTGTTTTCCCAGCTGTAAAATGAGCACACAAGAGTTCACTGGTGGCCTCGTGGTTAAGACTTGGCACTTTCACCACTATGGCCCGGGTTCAATCCCTGGTCTGGGAACTGAGTTCCCATGTGAAGCAGCTGCATGGTGCAGCTGGAAAAAAAAAAATGAGTATACTATAACCTCTAAGGTTCTTGGTAGGATGAAATAACTTTTATAAAGTGCCTAGTGGAATTTCTAAATGATGGTTACCGTTGTTAAGATGTTCCAATATTTCTTGAGGCCTTTTCAATCCTATTTTCTCTTCTGCCACATTCAGGGAACTATGACAGACGGGCTTTCTACTTTCCCTTAAAAACATGCCCATCTCCTTTCTCCTTAATTTCTTTAGCTCAGGCATAATGACACTATTATAGTCTTGCTACCTGAGGCCCGCTGTGGCAAAGGGAGTGCTCATGGTCCCTTAGTTCCACCAGAGGCTCCATCTACACATTCTCGACCTCTTAGGATACAGAATGGCAAGGACCCATGGAAGCAAGTCTCTCATCCCTCAGAAGAGAAATGCACTGCCTTCTGGGAGGTGATTTCTAGTGACCTCTCCACCCAAACTATGCCCTTTCTCCAGAAAACTAGAAATTAAAACATATTGGTGCAGGAGTTCTCTTGTGGCAAAGTGGGTTAAGGATCTGGTGTTGTCACTGTGGTCACCCTAGTTGCTTCTTTTGTTTGGGTTCTATCCCTGGCCCGTGAACTGCTGCAGGTGTGGCAAAAAAAAAAAAAAAAAAAAAAAAAAAAAAAAAATTGATGCCAACAAATGGGATTGGTGCAAGGAGTGTTGAGAAACAAATACTCTGATGTTCCTCCTGTTCCAGTCTATGTCTCTAGGGCAGCAGCCAGGAGCAGCCCAAGAGGGTTGTCCTGGGTGGTTGGGTAAGCATGGCCAGCCTCACACTGGGGCAGCTCAAGCTGAGGTGAGCACTCCTGGGCTGGCTCTAGAGTCTAGTTCACATCATCTTTTACCATCTCCCACCCTGACCCCATATGGCTTCCTATGTTTCTGGCTTCCAGAGGGTCTGACAGAGAGAGCAAGACAGGGAGGATGCATGAGTAAGAATGCAATAGAATGGTTGGAAATGAGAAACTCTGACACAGGAGGACATTGTTCATGTTCAGAGCAATTTTTTCAAAACTGAACCATTCTATTTTTTGTTTGTTTGTTTAGTCTTTTTTAGGGCCACTCCAGCAGCACATGGAGGTTCTGAGGCTAGGGGTCTAATTGGAGCAACAGCTGCCGGCCTATGCCATGGCCACAGCAACGTGGAATCCGAGCTGCATCTGCGACCTACACCACAGCTCACAGCAACACCAGATCCTTAACCCACTGAGCAGGGCCAGGGATCGAACCCAAAACCTCATGGTTCCTAGTTGGATTCGTTAACCACTGAGCCACTATGGGAACTCCAGAACCATTCTATTTATTTATTTTTATTTATTTTATTTTATTTTATTTATTTTATTTTATTGTCCTCTTAGGGCCACACCCACAGCATTTGGAAGTCCCCAGGCTAGGAGTCAATCAGCTGCAGTTGTCAGCCTACTCAACAGCCATAGCAATGCGGGATCCGAGCTGTATCTGCAACCTACACCACAGCTCAAGTCAACGCTGGGTCCTTAACCCACTGAGTGAGGCCAGGGATCAAATCCATGTCCTCATGGATACTAGTCGGGTTGGTTACCGCTGAGCTACAATGGGAACTCCTCAAAACTGAACAATTCTCTTTAAATAGCTGGCTTGAGGATGAACAAATAGCACTCTCATGGAATCAGCTCTAAGCAGCTTCAGAGAACAGTGTGTGGAGTCTCAATTTGTCTTATCCATGGGCTAATAAATCTCCCTCCCCATTAGAGGATCATGAGGCATAGAGATTGTTAACTGGGATGTGTACCCATAAAAATCTCAGTAAAAAGCTCTGAGGAGTCACTCCTGCTCCTCAGGAGCCCTCAAAATTCACTTCTCACCTTTAGAAAAATACAAATAAAGAACTTAAAGGTTGCCTCCAGGGAAGAGTTCTAGCTGTTGTGTCAACCACTTCTCTCAGGGGCACATGGAACATTTTATTCCTTTTTTTTTTTTTTTTGGCTGCACCCATGGCATGCAGGTGTTTATTTTATAGTATTTTGTTAAGCTGTAAATCTGTTTCATGAACTCTTTTGTATATTCTCATCATCCCCCAAAAGAGGGGTTAAAAAGAAAAGAAAGACAGAGTTCCCTTGTGGCGCAGTGGGTTAAGGATCCTGCATTGTCACTTCTGTGGTTCTGGTTGCTGCTGTAGCGGGGGTTCAATCCCTGGCCCAGGACCTTCTGCACTCTATGGGCAAAACACCCCCCCCCCACTCTGACAAAAAAAATAAGAGGAAGAGTGCCTGTTTCTCAGTATATCTGGGTTGAATGGGTTGACGGCGGGGGGATTGTGGGCAGAGGGTGTTGCAAAATCAAGTAATTGTTAGCTGTCCTAATACCCCCAAGACCGTGACTCACAGTCTTCTAAGTGCTCCACTATGATGAGGAACCCATTTCCTTCACTGAGAAACCCCTGCCCCCCCACTCTGCCCCCAGAAAACACAAAACCAAAACAAAACATAGGTACAAGAGACTACTCCAGTGAATCCTTTTTAAGCTTCTAAGACATTTTTTTTTACCTGGTAATCCTAAACTTGGTAAGAAATCAGAGGATAGGGTGAAAAATAAGGTTGGACTTCTCTTCATTCCCCAGGCTAGGGGTCAAATCAGAGCTGTAGCTGCTGGCCTACACCACAGCCATAGCACCTCAGGATCCAAGCCACATCTGCGACCTACTCCCAGCTCATAGCAACACTGGATCCTTAACCCAAAGTGCGAGGCCAGGGACCGAACTGGCATCCTCATGGATACTAGTTGGGTTTGTTACAGCTCAGCCACAATGGAAACTCCCTCTGCATCCCCTTTGCAGTTTAAATTTCAGTTAAAAAAAAAAAAGCTTCAGAAAATATCAAGTCTTCAATAAACAGGAATGCACAGATAAAGCAAAACCCCAGAGCCAGTGGTGAGGGACCATCACCTCCAGCTGTTTCTCAGCTCCCCTTCTGACCTAGAAACAGGCTCTTGGGAAGCCCAGAAGGAAAAGGCATGATTAATTCAAGCACAAGTGGATCGAGGCGAACAGGATTCCTTACTGCCTCTTGGCGTCTTCCTGACATCAGCCCTAAAGGCAGAGATTAACCAAGGTCATTCGGGGAACCACACTTTAGTAGACAACTTGGTGAGGGGAGGCGGGGACAGCTCCAGTGAGCCTTTAAGGGAACAATTGATGGTGGGGACAAGAGTGGGATAAGAAGTACCCAGATTTTCTTCATTCCAACTGACATTTCCAGAAAACATGGTGGATGGTGGGGAGTGTGTGCCTGGACTGAGCTGCAAAGCAAAGGAGGAAAAGCAGTTAGTGTGGAAATCCTTTCTTAAAGCCAAAGGTATTCACTCTCTATCTACATAAGTCTAAGTATCCTTTACGGAATCACTCAGGAATGCAGCAAATTTCAGAGGTGTATTTGGGAAGGTATAACTTAAAATATATAGGCTACATGGTATAAATGAAACTTGCTTTGTAGGACCTCAGGGACAAGAGAGAGAAGAAAGAGAGAGGGAGAGGGTTTTTCTCCAGAGTAGCTGAAACTGAGGTTTAACTAGAGGTGTCAGCTGGAGGCTCAATGGGCATGTTACTAAGAACACAAAGGAATAGAGGTTTCAGATACGAGGAGTACTCCCACAGCCAAGCACTGATCTGACACCTTGCAATATCTCAGAGGCCACTCTGTGATACAGGCCCCAGGTAAGTGCAGCAGGGACCTGTTCATTTAATTTAGAAGCAGTTCTTCTTCTTCTTCTTTTTTTTTTTTTTTTTGTCTTTTTTTTTGCTATCTCTTTGGGCCACTCCCGCGGCATATGGAGGTTCCCAGGCTAGGGGTCGAATCGGAGCTGTAGCCCCCCGGCCTACGCCAAGCTGCGTCTGCAACCTACACCACAGCTCACGGCAACGCCGGATCCTTAACCCACTGAGAAAGGCCAGGGACCGAACCCGCAACCTCATGGTTCCTAGTCGGATTCGTTAACCACTGCGCCACGACGGGAACTCCAGAAGCAGTTCTTCTATGTGACACTCTATGTCTCAAAATCACCTATGCATTCACTTTTACTTTGAAGCATACCCCTTGTATCCTAGCCACATCCCTGGAGTAAGGAGGGACTTTTTTTTTTTTTTGGTAATGGCAGCACTTGCAGCACATGGATGTCCCCAGGCCAGGGATTGAATCTGAGCCAAGCTGCAGCTATGACCTATGCCACAGCTGCCCATGACAACGCTGCATTCTTTAACCCCCTCACCCACAGTCACTTGAGCTGCTGCAATAGGATTCTTAACCCACTGTGCTGCAGCAGGAACTCCAGGAGGGACCATTAATAGAAGTAGAGGGGTTGCCCCTGAGGTGCAGAGGAGATTGGCGGAGTCTCTGGAGCACTGGGATGCAGGTTCGATCCCTGGCCTAGCACAGTGGGCAGATCCCGCATTGCCACAGCTGTGGCATAGGTTGCAACTGCAGCTTGGATCTGATCCCTGGCCCAGGAATTTCATATGCTATGGGGTGGCCAAAAAAGAAAAAAAAAAGTGTAGAAGTAGGAAATGAGATCCTCAGCAATTGAAGAACTTGATCAAACACCAGTGGAGCCCATGGAAAAGCTGTGCGCACATTTTCTGGAGACCCTGATGAGGGTGGAGTGAGCAGCAGGCAGGTGGAAGCATCTCTGGAGACATCCACAGACTCACGAGAGAGGGCTTCTGAATGTTTCCCAAGCTATGTGTTGTAAGTGCGTGGATCAGGGCTGTGGAGAGGCACCGGGACCAGCCAGGAAGAAATGCTCCTTTCTGAAACTCTCCCAGGACAACTGTGATCCCAAAACCCTTCTGCTTCCTGGGTATTAACTCAGTTCAAAGATTTTTCTCTAATGAAATGACTGTGGTGTTCCCATTATTGGGCCCCTAAGACTGCAAAAATCACCTGGGTGAAGCTGATGTAGGATCATTAGTAGTTCTTTTGGCTCTGGGTTTTGTTCTCACTGGGCCACCTCCTGGCAGGCTGCCTGGTACAGCGCGACCATGTCTTTCCCCACAGCTGCATTGATCATTGTGTCCACTGTAGATTATGAACCTCTAAGGGCAGTAGCCATGAGGTGATGTCATTGGCTTTTTAGAACACCCACTCACGAAGAGACTTAATACAGCTTGTTTGGGGAGACAGCAGCCACTGCTCTATGTTAATCACTCTTAGACAAATAGTTAAGTTCTTCTTTGGGGGAAAATTATAGTAAAATTTATTTAAAAATTTTTTTGTATTATAGTTAATTTACAATGTTCTATCAATTTCTGCTACACAGCAAAGTGACCCATGATATATATATATATATATATATGACTGTATATATACACATTCTTTTTCTCACATTATCTTCTATCATGTTCTACCACAAGTGACTGGATATAGTTCCCTGGGCTATACAGTATGACCTCACTGCTTATCCATTCTAAATGTCATAGTGTGCATTCACTAACCCCAAACTCCCAGTCCATCCCTCTCCCTCAGCAACCGCAAGTCTGCTGTCCATGTCTGAGTCTGTTTCCATTTTGTAGATAGATTCCTTTGTGCTATATTTTAGATTCCACATATAAGTGATATCATATGGTATTTATCTTTCTCTTTCTGACTTACTTTACTTAGTATGAAAATCTCTAATTGCATCCACGTTGCTGTAAATGGCAACACTTGTCCTCCGGAAGCTTTCAACAAGACTAGTCACTGTTACAGACAAATGTGTTGAGCTGGGACAGCTAACAAAATTTAAAAACAAAATTCAGAGCTGGGAGTGAGATGGTGTGAGACAACTTCAGGTGGCTCAAAGGAGGGCTCAGACAAAAGTTATCTCCCAGGCCTTGACCCTGGATTTTCTCCAGACAACCATGGGTAGTTCTCATGTTAGCAAGTGAGGAAGAAACCAAAGCCTCAATTATTTATGGAGATCTGGGGCCCAGCAGAGCTTCTTATGGCAGGATAAGTCAGCAGATGCCAGCTCAGCTGCTGATCTCCGCAATCTTTCTCTCAAAGACAGGAGAAGCAAGTCATGCCCTTAGGCTTCCATGTTCAGGCTGAACTTTCCAAAGAGTTCTGACTGTGCGGAGAAGGCAGATGCAGTGGACAACACAGTGATGAGCAGTAAGCACAGTCACCAGAGGTTGAGTTTGACTGAGGAAAGCAGAAAGGTCAGCATCTACCTAGTTATTTCCTGAGGCTGGAGCTTACACAGGACATGACCCCCCAGTTCGAACTGTGCTGAGATGTCAGTGAGCCTGATCTCCTCCGAAAGCAGTGAGGGTAGGTAAGTGACCCCCAAAGATCCCCTCTTTCAACTGGAGCTGAGAGCCCAGGAAAGGAGACTCAAAGGGATGAGAAGGGGTTGCATTCCAGGATCTCGGTCTAGTTTGTTAAGCAGAGAGGCCAGCAGGTTCACAGCCAGGGCCAAGCCTCTGGGGAGGAGAGCTGTGTAACAAACAGCTCACAGACTCCCCTAAAGCACCATGAGCCTTATGCCCCGGCAGAGCAGCAGGTCGATGCTTAGAGTGGGCTCTGGAGGGGCTGCCCACCCTGCAGGTCCCACACTGCCTCTTCCCCGCTGAGATGCTCTTGGCTGCTGCTGCTGCTGTAAAATGAAAATATAACTACTTTCCTCTGAGGTGGGGTTCACTGTGCCTACACATGAAAAGTGCTCAGCCTGGTCTGTGCCCCTCTTCTAGTGCACAGTGCAAAAGGGAAGACCATTCAGGTCTAAAAAACAGTCCACACACCATCATACTGGCACAACTCGGGCCAGGAAAACCGGGCTAACTCCAAGTCCACCTGGCCCCCTGGCTTCCTACAACACCAATTAGAGCAGCAACTCCTTCGTTTTTGAAACATTTGGAAAAAAAAAAAAATCCCCCTCCTGGACACCCATATGAGTCACCTTCTCCTCTCCCCAACTCTGAAGGCTGAGTGCTCAGCTTTCACCCAGATCTGTTTTTCTCCTGAAGCCACCGGACCCCAGATGATCTCATCTGGCCCCCTGACTATAAACACTTCCATCTGGTAGAGGCCACAAGACTCAGATCCCCTACTGCCTATGGAACATTTCTGCTCAGACCTTGCTACAGGTTGGGTTTTCTGGAAACATAGAGTTTGGGGTGCAAGAAGCTGACGAGATCACCTGTAAAGGGAAGGAGGAGGAAACAGGGCAGGCAGAGGGAAATGAACTGTGATGCAGGCCTGATGGAGCCCCTGCCAACGTGGAGTGGGAGCCCTATGGTGGATGCTGCCGTCAGCCCTGTCCTGCATCTGGCCTTTGTGCCCACCTTGCCCAGTCACTGATGCAAGCTGCCCCTGGAAGGGTGCAACTGCAGACAAAGTGGTCTGAGACTAACTGGAAGTCATGGCCAGGTGGAGGGTATTTGCTGATTCCACATGGAAATGACAGTATTTTGAATATACCAGGTTGAATAAAATATTACTAAAAACACCCTTTAGAAAACTAACTTACATATGTGCCCTGTGTTATATTTCTATTGGACAGTGCTGCTCCAAACCAAGAGTTAGCTAGCAAACTATGGTCTGTGGGCCAAATCCTGCCCACTGACTGATTTTGTATGGCCTGTGAGCCAAGTACAGTTTTTACATTTTTATATGGTTGAAAATAAAAGAATAGTAATTCGTGACACATGAACATTTTATGAAACTCAAAATTCAGTGTCCATAACAGAGTATTATTGGAAAAGAGCCACAATCATTTGTTTCTGGATTATCTACGGTGGATTTCTTGCTAGAGCAGCAGACTTGAGTACTTCCAACAGACACATCCTGGCCCATAAAGCCAAAATGAATTACTATATGGCTGTTTATAGAAAAACCCTGTCAACTCTAGTTCTAAACCTGAGCTTTATTTTTCTTCATAGAACATATAACTATTGCCCCTCCTGTTATGTGATAACCTCAACAAAAACATGCACTTTTCCTTTTGTCTTTTTTTTTTTTCTCAGGGCTGCACCCGCGGCATTTGGAGGTTCCCAGGTTAGGGGTATAATCAGAGCTGTAGCCACTGGCCTGCACCACAGCTCATGGCAATGCCGGATCCTTAACCCACTGAGTGAGGCCAGGGATTAAACCTACATCCTCATGGATACTAGTTAGATTTGTTTCCACTGAGCCATGGTGGGAACTCCCACTTTTTCTGTTTAGTGAATTTCTGCTAGCACCTAGACAATGCCTGGCATATATTAGGTGCTCTGTAAATATTTGCTGAATCAATAAGTTTAAAAAAATCCAGATTTTGGGGGGCTATATAGGAAGCACTTTGTTAATCAGAGAACATGAATTGCCACTACTACAACCTACTCTTATTTCTCAGCCAGAAAGCTAAGGTTAATTAAGATCCAAGCAAACCCACACATGAGGTGGGAAAGGAAACGCTGACACTTGGCCTGGTGACCTGCTGGGCTCAGACACAGAGATCAGCACTGAGACCTTAAGAACAAAATGTCTTCTTTTATTTTAATGAACTCCATGATTTTTAATATTTTTTTGCCCCTCTTACAAAGGAGAGGTAAAACTGTCCCAGTTATCAAAAAATTCAAATCTCCTCTTCTTCTGTGGACTGCCCATCAATGTGCTTTCGTCCAGTGGGTCTCCTGTGTCCTGGGAACTACTTCCTGGGTCAAAGGACTCTGCTGCCGCCAGCAGCTCCATATCGCTTCCGTCTTCCTCAAAGGACTTTTGGAAAAAGTCATAGATCTCCTGCTGCTTTGGGTCCTTCATCAGAGAAAGAAAAAAAAGGTATCAGCACCCAGGCGCCAACACTGACTCTCCCTTCAGCTCTGTGGTTGGTGAGAAAATGCAAAGACCAGGGATCAACTCGTTTCTGGCTTCTTTTCTCTGCTGCTTGTTGGGAAAAGAAAAGAGGAGAGGAAAGGAAAAAGAAAAGAAAAAAGAAAAAAAAAGGAATGGTTGTGAGAGCAGTGGAGAACCTGCTCTCACATAATTTATTTTGGGAATGCTTTCTCCTTTCTAACTTTACAAATCAGTACTTCGATACTGAAATAGTTCCCAAGCTCTTACTCCCTCCAAAGCCTTTCTCCACTGAGAGGTTAAACTGCAATTCAATTCCAAAATCGGTGTGTTCAGCCATGGATTACACCTAATTTTTGGAGTGGCTACAAAACATACACTCAACATATTGATAAGTAGTTACATGTACCCGTTTCTGACTACCCTAAAGTTACAAGTGATCAGGATGCCCGCCAACTGCACCTACGCACTGACTGACTACAGTGGCAGAGTGCTAAAATCACGCCCAGTGGTTACAACCACAGCACACGATGGGCTTGCTCGACCCTTTGCTGATTTGTCCTCTAAATTTCCAGCTGTGACCATCATTCAACCCAGAGGCACATAGTATCTCCACTGATATCCCACAGTTCCATAAGCCTTGCTTAAAAAACCAATCACCTCCCCTCCCACTCCTGTATCCCCGGATCAGCTGCTGCAGTTCCCTGCTTTTGATGGTCTCCCACCATGCACCCCCACCCCCGCACCCTGCACCCCGGATCTGAGTGCAATCACCAGGGCAGCCTGACTCCAGATCTTACACATCAGACCTCTTGAGGCTGGCTCCTCCCTCTGTCGCAGGCAGGTTCATTACTTGGGTCACGTCCCTTTGTCCCACGTGGATCTGCAGGGGCTTCACTGCACTTCCTGCCTCAGGCCTCTTCTCATGTCAGTTGCTCACAGGTCTTTTCTTGGCTGATTTTTCCCTCCAGACTACCCTCTAACAAGATTTTCCTGTCATGTCACTGGGCACCACCCTCTACCTCGTCAAATCTAACGCTGCTTCCCTGGCTTTTCATGACCTTTATAGTCAGGCCTCAACCTAACTGGCCACGATTTCTTTGCTTCACCCTCCACGCTGGTGAAGTGACGTTCCTGAAAATGGATCCTGCAAGGACTCTAGATTAGTCTATAACCCGCACCCTACATTTCCTCGCCTCTCAGGATCCCAGCCGCTCAGATGCGAAGTGACATTACAGATCAAGGTCAGCGCCACACCATCCACGTGTCCTCTTCTGCGATCTCTTCTTCCACCTCTGTCTGAGCAACTGCAAGGTCAAGGAAATGCCGTCCGCAAGGCGGCCCACTCCAGGGAGAAACAACTGTGCATGTGCACTCGATTATGATGCTGTAACGCTATGTGCTAATTCGGAGCATGCATAATTAAAGGGAAGCAAGCTCCAAGATCAGACAAATATCTCACTTCCCCTCTCAGCAGGCAGGCAGACATAACCTCTTTTGCTTTTGGCTCTTGTATAGGAGACAACATTTTCTTTTCGTAATAGTTGATAAAGTTTTCAGCCCTATTTTAATTTTTAAAAAAATGACATAACTATTAATCAAAATAAGTATTGAGAAACTCCATTTACATTATCTTGCATTTGCATTTTAGGCGGAATTCTTAACTAATTCAGAGCAACTGAGGGTCAGGCCAGTATGAATAAATGAGTTATAAATATGTCCATTCTCATTGGTTGAGAATCCTTTAAAAATAAGGCTCTTTCTTTTCAAAGGGTACATAATAACCAAAGCTCTGTCAAAATAGTCACCATTCAACTGATTAAAAAGTTTTTTACAAAGTTTAAAGACAAGGTTTGTTTTAAAACTGGCTTATTAACCATAAGGATAATTTATACTCTACATTAAAAAATATGATCTTCCCCTGTCGCGAGACATGTTTCTACAATATTTTCTTAGCCTCTTTGCTGAAAACTCCATCTTGTCCTGCTTTACTTTACCCCATCTTCCTGCTTGGAAAACAGTCACAGTGCTGGTGAATGACTTAAGCTTAAGAACAAAGACCTAAAGGCATAAGTTATTCATAGGGTCAGCTGAATGAGGACTTAATGCATTGGTCTAGGCACTCCGGACCTGTGCAGATAGGCACGCTGGTTTGCACAGCATGATATGTCCTCTAAAGAATAAAAGAGGAGCCTCATGGCCCCAAGGGGTTTATGAGGGGTCATTAGCAGGATGTGCATTAGCAAGGAGAACCAAGGTGCAAACCTAGACACTCCGGGTTGCTGCACATAGGCATGCCATCTGCAGAAGCACAGTGGTGATGCTCTAGATGTTATGCATAGATAGCTGATGCCAAGCTTCCTCAAATGCTAATGATTGTTAAATGCCTAAAGGTCAGAATAAAAGCTTAATCAGCAACCGGCTACGTGACTTTTAAAATAACTTAAAAATAACTCCTGCTGCACCTACAACCCCCCCCTCACTGGACGTAATCCTCAAGAGCACAATAAAAGCAGTGTGGTTTCTTGAGGCGGTGCTCTTGGTCCCTGAGACCTTGAGTCCCCCGGTTCCCACCTTTACTTAAGATAAAGATACTGTGTCTTGTTTTATGTTAACTTTTTTCCTTAAGTTTCACAGCACCCATTCTTCAGCCCCAACCTGCTGAGCTGGTCTTGGCATTCTCCCAAGTCTTACTTATCCCAATAATTACACTTTGAAGAAAGAATTTAGTTACTAAGTAAATGTAAATGAAAGATGACATCCTCAGACTAAGTCTTAGCATCACCTATGAGACTGTTGATTTAACTCAGCTTCTTATGCTCGGGGATTCCACAGGAAGGAGAAGGCACCTTGGTTTCCTGAGGAACAAGGCTGCCTTTCTGCCCAAGGCTCAGACCTCTGTCCCAGCACTCTCATTGGAAACAATTCACTCAGGAGTTGGCCTCAGGCAGGCAAGACCTCCTGAGTTCTCACCTTCCTTGTCAACCACCTGAGCAGGCGACAGGAGACCAGCCCTTGGGAGTCTTTGCACCTCACGCTCCTCCCCCTCGTTTCATTGAGATGGAGGAAGAAGGGCTGTGGCAGCAATGGGGCCGGAGATCTAGGCTGGGGCAGGCCTGCTGACCTCAGGCTGCCCTGTCCAGAGGCAAGTAGGCCTCCTCTCAGCATCTCTGACATGGCCCATCTGGTCATGGAAGGATGTTCATTGGCCTCTCCTTGACAATAAGAAGGGCTGCCACATGGGAAATGTGGGGCCAAGCCCAGAAGCCTTCCCACTTGGGCTGGCTTCATGTAACCTGTGACTGTGGGCTGGTCTTAACTGCTCTGCAAGTCTCCATTCACCCCTTTATAAAATGCAGAGACACTGAGAATAAAATGCAGTGACAGAGGGGAAAATATGCTCTATAAAAGCAATCCCCCTTGTGACACACTCCCATTCTGTGTTGGGGACATGTTCTGGTGGCAGGCCTGCTGCATAGTGTTGCTGTGTACTTTTTGCAACAGTTAAAACAGCTGCCATGGGGAGGTTTCTGTCAGTTTCTAATGGCCTGATGGAAGAGGCAGTATTTGGAGGTCTTGGTTTTGTGAGGATCTAGGAGGGCAGGTCAGAAGCAGCAGGAGTTAATGCCAGCACTTCTCCATAAAGGGATGCATACAAGGACTGACCCAAGAATGACTGGTTCAGTTCCCACTGGGTCGGAAGCTTCATGCCTCCCTCTGCCCACATGGCAGGGAGCCATGTGCTGGGGTTGTAACTGAGCAGGACCCTATGGGGCCTTCCTGCGCTGCTGTAGCTCCTCTCTGAAGCACCTCGAGGACAGTATCTGATGCACATTTCCTGAGTGGTTTTACAGATGCTAAAACCATCGTCAAAAGGAAGAAATTAACTACTTGATGATCATGAGAATGTAGCCCCCAGACCTACTGGCACCTAAGGACTGATAATGTGAACCCCTGTGACACCACCTTGTGACCTCACCATCAACTAATCAGAGAACTGTGAGAAAGCTGATCTACTTACCCTGCAACCCCACTTCCTCACCTGGCTTTTAAAATGCTTTACAATTTTGGGTTGGGGAGTTCAGGATTTTTTTTAGGGCAGAAGCCACAAGTCTCCTTGCATGGCCTGCAATAAGCCTTTCTCTGCTCCAAACTCCACATTTCAGGTTTTGGGGCCTCACTGTGCATTAGGCACACAAACTTGTACTAACAGTATTACCTTGTAGAAGTAATCTCTGGCTTCTGTCATTTCTGAAAAATTGGTCTCAGAAAGCCCAGCTTCACCCAGAACTTTAATCTTCTCTTGAATCAGGGGCCTGTTGGGGAGAAATGAACTTCAGTGCGGACAGTGTGACCATGACGTGTTTATGGTTTCACATCTCTGCAACTCCCCAGGCACAAACGCCCATCTGAAATATTTACCTCCTGTCTATTCTAAACCAAGCAATTCAGGGCTCCTATCATCAGGCTTAAAATTCTTTCTACTGGAAGATGTCAAGGAAATCAATGCTATTACAACAGAATTTTGAACCTGGCGCTGTTATGAGGTGCCAGTTAACAAATCCACTAACAAAGAGAGGGAGTAGGGGCAACCCCCACACACTACAAAGGTAAGATGCCTTAGAAGGCTGAAAACAGAGCTAAGGAGTGGAAACAAGTGTGATAAGAAACTTAACATCAGGAAGTGGGAAATGGGACTGGGGAGGGAACGTTTGGGGGTTTTTTTCTCAAAGGACATGGATCCCCAGAGATGAAAATGTCACCCCAGTTCTGCTAAGAAAGCACAACATGACCCACTTTCCAGGTGGCACGGCAGCAGCTCTGGAAGACATGGCCTCGCTGGACCAGCAAATGTTATAAACGGGCAAATGGGGCCGAATCCCTGTCTCAGCAAATGCCTTCACCTCTGAGAACAGAGTGCTTTAGAAACGAAATTCACCTACACGTCACCCTTTTAAGAGCTGTTCCCTTGTCTCAGGCCAGTGGGAAGAAGCACGCGCCCTCATTCCTGTAAGATTTCCTCAAGCCCCCTGCAGCCACCAGTAAGCTGGCAGGAGGCCAAACAGGGCCATGATGAAAGGGCCAGGGCACTGCTAATGGGTCTTCTGTGTGGATTCCTGGAGACCTCAGCAAAGGCAGAGGCTCTTAGGGAGCAAAGGAAATACTGATCCATGTCCACCCCCATACCCGCCAGCCAGCGGCCTCACCAAAGGTAGTCGTCAGCTGTGCCTCTCGCCACCAGGTAGTGGATGCCCACGGAGTTGGACTGTCCGATGCGGTGCACCCGGTCCTCAGCCTGCATCAGCACCTGCCAGGCGAGGGGATCAGGCTGCATGTGGTCAAGGCCACCAGAGTAGGCAGCCCCTTGCCCCCAGAGTCTACCACACCCCCTCCCCCCAACTACATGTCATGTAGCAGGGATCTGCGAGCCTCTAACCACAAACAACCTGTCATCTGACAAAGGGAGAAGCAAACACAACACCAGGGGACTCAATCTGAAGCTGGGTAGCTGTGGATGTAGGCTGTCCGCCCCCTGCTGGGCGCCGTGGTGGGAGAGCGAGCTTCAGCTCTGCCATCAGCCACGACAAAGGGCAAACAAAGGAGACTCGGCACGCTTCTATTCTTCCTCCGCGGAATAAAGTTATCTTCTATCGGATAAAAATACTGCGCCAGGGGAGAGGCCATATATGATCAGGCCTTTTTATATGGGGGTAAACCGGAGCATGTGGTTTCTATTATAAAATGCCTTCAACCTCTAAGTATGCCTGTTGTTACCGCAGCGGCCGACGTGTGATCAATGTGCGCCACGCCGCATCAGATCATCGGAAGGGAAAGAACTTTCTTCTGGAATTCAGGAGAAAACTTTATGAACCCAAACAAATGCTTTCCATCTGCTGTCACTGCCCTGAGCTGACCACATAAGGCCAGTGGGCACCACAGCTGTGTTGAGGGAACACCCATGCAGTCCTGTTGTGCCTCCATTGGTAAGCGGCTCACGGGGTTGGGTGATAAAAGGGGTCAGCCTGGGAAGTCAGAGGCCTGGGCTGGGACCGGGGCTGCCACGGGCTCCCCGTAAGTAACAGCTATTCTCCTGAGCTCTCTGCGCCTGGATTTCTTCATGGAGAGATGGGTCCTGAGATTCTTTCTAAAACTTTAATTTGCCCATCGATCATAAGGAGTCGATAATCCTACTTAGTAGCCTGCTATGAAGACCTGCTACCCAGCCAACAGAGGTCAAGACAGATGTGTAGAGAGTCTAGACATGTTTGTGAGGCCTAAGAAACGGAGGGAAGATGATACTGGCAGCAGGGACGGTGCACAGAAACCCCGCCTCCCCCGCGGACACTAGCCCCCTCTTCCCTGCAGCCAGAAGCATACCCCTTACCCCTGGGTTCCAGAACAGCTCTGCGAACACCACCAGATCAGCCGAGGAGAGGGTGAGGCCCATGTTGGCGGCGGTGATGGACAGCACGGCCACGGCGTGCCCCTTGGACAGCTGGAACCGCTGGCACCGGTCCTCACGGTCAGCTGAGGAGGTGGATCCGTCGATGCGGATGTGCTGCACGCGCTGCAGGGACAAGGAAGGAGGCGGGGTGGGAGCACAGTGCCAGGGTCTTGACGCCACAGCTCCAAGGACAGAGCCCGGCTGCTCGGGCTCACAGCTGGGCAGAGCTGCAAGCCCAATACTCGGTACCACTTTCTGAGCTTCTTTGCTGGTCTTTCCTTTCCAGCTAAAACTGCTATTTAGATAATTTTAGATTGGCCTGTGGTTTAAGCGATAATGCAGAGGGATCCCTTGCATTTTGGCCCAGTTTCCCCTGATGGTGATATTGGTAAAAGTATAGCATATCACAACTGTATACTGACTTTGATACAATCCACTGATCTTGGCCAGATGTCCCCGGTTTTATTTAAACTCATGTGTGTGCACATGTGCATCCTAAAGTTTTATTTCACATGAGGGTTTTCACATACCCACCGTCACAGTGGAGATGGTGAACACTTCTAAGCACAGAGGGATGCTCCCTAGCCCTTTTTTAGCCACGACCACCTCCCTCCTGCTTTCCCCTCACCCCCTCAGTCCCTACTAATCTGTCCTGCATTTCTAAAATGCTCCACTTCAGGAATGTTATATAAATGGGGCTAAACACTGTGTAACCTTTGGGGCTGGGCTCTTTCTGCTCAGCATCATTGCCTGGAGGGTCATCCAAGCCGCTGCTCTGTGGGTGGTTCACCGCACAGGTAGCTCATTCCTTCTCATTGCTGAGCAGAGATCTGTGGCATGGATGTACCATGGTTTAGCCATTCACTTTCGGAAAGACATCGGGGTTGGTTCCAGCTTTGCACTACTACAAGTAAAGCTGTCAAGAACATTTGTGTACAAGTTTTCATGTGAACATGTTTTTCATCCCTCTGAGATAAATGCCCAAGAGTGCTAGGTCTTATCTGATAGTTGCCTTTTGTTTTTGTTTTTGTTTTTTTGGTCTTTTTAGGGCTGCACCCATGGCATATGGAAGTTCCTAGGGTAGGGGTCAAATCAGAGCCACACCTGCCAGCCTCTGCCACAGCCAAAGCAACTCAGGATCCGAACCACATCTGTGACCTACACCACAGCTCACGGCAACACAGGATTCTTAACCCACTGAGTGAGGCTAGGGATTGAGCCTGCATCCTCACGGATACTAGTCTGATTCATAATGTGCTGACCCACAACAGGACTCCATAAATAATTCTACATTTTGCTTTTCTCCACTAAACAGTATATTGTAAAGAAACTAAATTAGTATAATTTAACCATTTATCTATTTATTCACATTTGGAGGGGTTTCTAATTTTCACTAAAAAAGGATGGGTTGACAAATGTCCACCAACAGGTGAGTGGATAAAAAATTGTGGTATATGCATACAATGGAATATTACTCATCAATAAAGGAAATGAACTGTTGTAGACATATGCACTAACATGTATGAATCTCAAAATATGTTGAGAGAAATCAGATTTTTAAAAAGTATACAATGTATGATTCCACATTTATATTAAGCTCTAAAAATGCAAATTATTCTATAGTGATAGCAGATCAGTAGTGGCCTGGAGATTACAGGACAGGGATTACAAAGGCAAGGAGGACACTTCTGGGGCTGATGGGTCCATTCACTACTGTGCGGCTGTTAGCATAACTCACACCATCTTGCGCCCGTCCAGTTCCTCCTGTCCTTCCACTGACGCTACCTAGGGTGTAGTGTAGTAAGTCTCTTGCCTGTCATCAAAGGCTTTGTAATTAATAGATACTGTTTAATAATCATTAGGTCCAGGTGGCCGATATGCTCCATTAGTCGCCAATGACAGTGACATACGATGACGTATTTCTGACACTCAGGAGACTAGTTACCCATCAAAAATCTTGACTTAGGAATGCACTCCTGTCCCCAAGCACATACCCACATAATACCCCAAGTCAACTACACAATATTCCTAGTGGCTCCTCAGCACTGAAGAGTGCAGGCCATTGCTTCTGGATCACTATCCACCCAGTCCTGTCTGGAAGTTACCCAATAATAAACTGATCCATTGATCATATGGAGCTGCCCGTCTTGTTTTTTGGTCTCAAGATACCTTCTCAGTTCGGTGGCCACTTTTCATTCTGTCTCTCAATAACTATCCTGATCTTTACCCACTTGTACACTTCAAATATGTGCAGTTTACTGCATGGTAATTATACCTCAATAAAGTTACTAAATTAAATGTTTGAAGATGGGTTAAAATAAACCTATTCTTGGTTCTTTGCCCATATTTGGTTATATTCTTAGATGAGACTATTAAAACTCAAAGTGTTATGAGGAAAAAACTTAATTGAAGGCTCCTCATATTATCACAAAGTTACTTTCTTTTTTCTTTTTTTGTCTTTTTTTTTGTCTTTTTTTTTTTTTTTTTTTTTTTAGGGCTGTGCCCGCAGCATATGGAGCTTCCCAGGCTAGGGGTCCAATTGGAGCTGTTGATACCGGCCTATGCCAGAGCCACAGCAAAGCCAGATCCGAGCCATATCTGCGACCTACACCATAGCTCACGGCAATGCCGGATCCTTAACCCACTAAGCGAGGCCAGGGATCGAACCTGCAACCTCATGGTTCCTAGTTGGATTCATTTCCACTGTGCCACGACAGGAACTCTACAAAGTTACTTTCTAACATGTAATGTATAAGCATGTCCAGCTCACTGCACTGTATCAAGAGTGAGCACTGGACATTTTTAAAACCTCCGCTGACTTGACAGGTTTTGTAAAAAATTATCGTTTCAACAAAATTCATAGTTCAGATTTTTTTTTTTTTGGCTGAGGTGTACAGCAGCTTGATATGGGAGTTCCCAGACCAGGGATCAAACCTGGGCCAGAGAGGTGAAAGCACCGACTTCTAACCACTAAGCTATCATATTTGATTCTTAAAGGGTCCAGTGAACTCCACAAAGGAGCAGTGATCTGTGCCATTATTTTTCATGGATAGATGGACTGTTATTTAATGGGACACCTAGGGTGGGGGGATGTGCCTGGGCTGTGGGATGGAAATCCTGTGAAATCAGATTGTTATGATCATTATACAACTACAGATGTGATAAATTCATTTGAGTAATAAAAAAAAAATAGAAAAAAATAAAAGAAATTAAAAAAAAATGGGACACCTACTGTTGAACATTTGGGTTTCTAATTAATCAATATTATAAATAAAACATGACTAATACTCTTGCACACAAATCTACCTGACTGGTCTGGTTATTTCCTTAGGATAAATTCCTAGAAGATGACGATGGAAAAATTTGTGTGCATGCTAAGTTATTGCCAAATTGCCCTGCCAAAAAAAATATGTGTACAAGAACCATGATTTAACCACTGTGTATATTGTGGTTTTTAGTAATTTGAATCACTTTCTTCCTTTGTAATTTCTTTCATCATTTTTTTTCTTTTTTTTTTTTTAATGGCTGGACCTGCAGCATATGGAAGCTCCTGGGCCAGGGGTGAATTGGAGCTGCAGCTGCAACTTATGCTGCAGCTGCAGCAATGCTGGGTCCTTAACCCACTGTACCACATGTAAACTACCTCATCATTATTATTTTTTTTAATTATTATTATTTTTGTTTGTTTGTTTGTTTGTTTGTTTTTTGTCTTTTTGCCATTTCTTGGGCCGCTCTCGTGGCATATGGAGGTTCCCAGGCTAGGGGTCTAATCGGAGCTGTAGCCACTGGCCTACGCCACAGCCACAGCAACGCGGGATCCGAGCTGCGTCTGCAACCTACACCACAGCTCACGGCAATGCCGGATCTTTAACCCACTGAGCAAGGGCAGGGATGGAACCCGCAACCTCATGGTTCCTAGTCAGATTCGTTAACCACTGCGCCACCACGGGAACTCCCTCATCATTATTTTTATGCTTAGAAAGTCATTCCCTCCCAGTCCGGTGATCAGCTAGCTCTATGTTCATCTCTCTTTTTTTATATAGTGATTTTTATTTTTTTTCATTATAGCTGGTTTACAGTGTTCTGTCAATTTTCTACTATACAGCATGATGACCCAGTTACACATATATGTATACATTCTTTTTTTTCACATCATGCTCCATCATAAATGACTAGACATAGTTCCCAGTACTACACAGCAGGATCTCATTGCTTATCCATTCCAAAGGCAATAGTCTCCATCTATTAACCCCAAGCTCCCCATCTATCCCACTCCCTGCCCCTCCCCCTTGGCAACCACAAGTCTATTCTCCAAGTCCATGATTTTCTTTTCTGTGAAAAGGTTCATTTGTGCCGTATATTAGATTCCAGATATAAGTGATATCCATATTTTCTTCTAATACATTGTTTCAGAAAGCTTTGACTCACCTGGAATTTAATATACTAAACAATGAATTAAAGTTTCGTTTAAGTTTCCCTTCCAATTACTTAGCCAATTACCCAAACTTTACCTGTGAATACATTAAATCTGATTTGTGATAACTCTTTGGTCATATATTTGCTTTTTATTAAAAGGCTTTCTATTCATTGCACACATCTGGCCTTCAGTTCTTGAAACGACATGACTGAGTTTTAGAATAGATTTTAATACCTGAAGGAAAAAGTCTATCAACATTGCACTTCTTTTTTCAAAGTTGTCTTGGATACTGTTCTTGCTTATTTTTTTGAAACTCTATTATAATAATAGTATAAAGTTCCTTTAAAAAAATCCAGTTGGTGGGGGTTTCTGATTGGCACATGCACACTGTGGCAGGAATATGGAATGGTGGGGCAATGGGGACCTGGTGTACAACACAGAGAACTCTACTGAATATTCCCATAATCTATATGGGAAAAGAATCTCAAAAAGAATGGATGTATGTATATGTGCAACTGACTCATTTTGCTGTGTAGCAGAAATTACCACAGCACTGTAAGTCAACTCTACTTCAATAAAATTTTAAAATTAAAAAAAAATTAAAAAGAAAGTCAATTGGGCTTTTTCTTAGAACTGAATTAACCTACAAGTTAATTTGGGATGGACAGGCATTTTTACTTTTTAGCTTTTCACAGAGGAACATGGCACAGCTCTCTGCAACTCTTAAGTTTCTACACTCTTCCCGTGATATCATTATTGGTACTTTCTATTTGTTTCTATGAATTTAGCTTATTCCCATTACAATAACTAATTAGTTATAGCTGGTACATAAAAAAAGCAATTTATTTTATTTGGAACCTAAGCACTCTACAATAAACTTTTATGCATTCTAATAGTTTTCAAATTAATTTGGTTTCTCAAAACTAGTAATAGCTCTGATTTTTTTCTTTCTAAGGACTATAGCTTTTAATTCATTGGCTGGCTCCCTGTATTATATATAAAATTCAAGCCCAGGTGGATTAATGGGCCACCTCTAAAATTTTCAGGAAGAGCAAGCAAGCAAACAAATAAAAAACAGAAGAAAATCTTCATGACCTCAAGCAGGAAAGGAGTCCTTAAACCAGTCAAAAAAGTTAAAGACCATATAGGAAATAACAAATATACTTGAAATACGTTATCATTAAAAATCAAAATAAAAATTTGAAACTGTTCAATAGAAACAATATGAAAAGATAACTGATAAAGGATTAATATCTAGAATTTAGGAATACTGTTTTCAAATAGATGAGAAAAAGACAAATCATCAACAAAAAAACAGGCAAAGGACACAAACAGAATATCCACAGAAGAGAGCCTGAAATGACCAAATAACACATTAAAAGATATGCCTTTTACTGGTAGTCAGGGAAAGGCAAATTAAAACGAGAATGAAGGAGTTTCTGTTGTGGCTCAGTGGCAACAAATCTGACTAGCCTCCACGAGGACGAAGGTTCAGTCCCCGGCCTCGCTTAGTCGGTTAAGCTCAATGGGTTAAAGATCTGCTTTGCTGTGAGCTGTGGGGTAGGTTACAGACGTGGCTTGGATCTGGCATTGCTGTGGCTGTGCTGTAGGCTGGTGGCTACAGCTCCAATTTGATCCCTCGCCTGGGAACCTCCATATGCCACGGGTTCAGCCCTAAGAAGCCACAAAAAAAAAAAAAAAAAAAGAAAAAAGAGTGAAATGAGACTTCATTTCACTGTATTGGCAAAAGTAAAAAGTCTGATTAATACTAAGCGGTGATGAGCACACAGAACAGGAGGAACTACCTTAGAGAGCAAGGTGCAAACTGACAACATCCAGCAGAGCTGAAGATAAGCCTATCCAAGGATCATGCAAGATCATGCCTGGACATGCCTATGTACATACAGAAGACATACTTAGGTAGGTACATAACATATACAGAAATATTTGCGTAACAGTGAATAAAATTCAACACCCATCAGCAGGAGAATGGGTAAACTATGGAACAGTCATCCAGTAGTGAGTGAACTGAACCTGTAATGCTACAAAGAGAAATCTCAAAAGTAATGTTGAACTGGAGTTCCTGTCGTGGCGCAGTGGTTAACGAATCCGACTAGGAACCATGAGGTTGCGGGTTCCATCCCTGCCCTTGCTCAGTGGGTTGAGGATCCAGCGTTGCCGTGAGCTGTGGTGTAGGTTGCAGACACGGCTTGGATCCCAAGTTGCTGTGGCTCTGGTGTAGGTCGGTAGCTACAGCTCTGATTGGACCCCTAGCCTGGGAACCTTTATATGTGGGGAGTGGCCCAAGAAATGGCAAAAAGACAAAAAAAAAAAAAAAAAAAGATAAAAAAAAAAGTAATGTTGAACATAAAAGTAAACTTCAAGGTATTTATACTACACTGCTGTTTATATAAGTCTAAAAAATATACAAAGGAGAATATGTATCGTTTAAGGATACATACTTAGAGTGGAGTATTACAATATGGAGGGGGAGGAGTCAGGAAAGTGGTTACTTCCAAAGAGGAAGGAAGAGGAATGAATGAGAGGGCTATTTTATTACTTAAAAATAAATTTTGAGTCACTCTGCTCTATAGCAGAAACTGGCACAAATTGTAAATCAACTATAATTTTTAAAAGGTTAAAAACTTTGAATACAGCAAAACTTCATTTATTAAATCTGGATGAGGGACACAGTGTTTGTTGTATATTTCTCTGTACCCCACTTTTTTTCTTTTTAGTGCCACACCTGCAGCATATGGTAGTTCCCAGGCCAGATGCTGAATTGGAGCTGCAGCTGTAGACCTATGCAACAGCAACAGCAACACTGGATCCAAGCCACATCTATGACCTATGCCACAGCTTGAGGCAATGCTGGATCCTTAACTCACTGAGTGAGGCAGGGATCGAATTCACATCCTCACAGACACTATGTCAGGTTCTTAACTCACTGAGCCACAACAGGAAACTCCCCTTCTGTGTATTTGAAATAAAACATAAATGTAAGAGATGAAGGAAGATGAAAGGCAATTTATGGTTCCAAATTTAACCAAAAATGAAAAGAGAGATGAAAGCATGATGGGTTGAGTTTTAATGAACATCCTTGGAAATCTTTCTAGATATTTTTCACTCAATTTAATGAGAGTCATAAAACTCTGTACTGAAGTTTGTACTGGGGAACATATAATTAATAAAAGCACTTTGACAGAAACAAGGAGGAGCAAAGAAAGGGGAAGAGAAGAGAGTTCCCGTGGTGGCTCAGTGGAAACAAATCTGACTAGTATCCTTGACTACGCAGGTTCGATCCCTGGTCAGGCTCAATGGGTTAAGGATCCGGAGTTGCTGTGAGCTGTGGTGTAGGTTGCTGTAGACATGGCTTGGATCTGGCACTGCTGTGGCTGTGGTGCAGGCTGGTAGCTGCAGCTCTGATTCCGACTCCTAGCCTAGGAACCTCCATATGCTGTGGTGTGGCCCTAAAAGACAAAAAAAAAGCGGGGAGGATATTCATATAAATACTTGTCTTCACACAAGTGAACAATTTTTGCTCCCTCCTGTTTTGTAATTATTTATACAGGATAATGGAAGACCCAGTGGGAGATGTTCCCAAAACAGGACTCCTGGGATATCTGTATAAAGCATGGAGGAAGATAAATGACACCACTGGGAATATATTTTGACCCCACTGTGGTTCTATAACTGAGAGAAATTTTTCAAATTCTGCTGCAATGTTTCTGGAAACTGCCGCCTCACTTCTTTGCTCAGATATCACCTCAGTCTGCCCAGAACAAAACTCAGCAGCCAACACACAAACAATAAAAGTATCCTGTGCTCACTTGAAACTAACACAATACTGTAAATTAACTATACTTCAATTAAAAAAAAATAAGCATCCTATGCCGAATTTCAAAGGGAGCTTACTTTCCTCTCGAGCGCTTCGGTAACTGCATCCAGAACCACCTTATGGTGGGCAAACACCAGAAACTTCTCTCTTCCACTTTCCAGTAGGTCCAGGATATACTCGCTGTAGTTGACAATGATAACATCATAAATGAAACAGGAAACATTCATGCAATCCAACTGAGGTTAACTACTGAAAAGTGACTGCATCTGTGGGGGACACCTTCTGGGTACCTGCCCCCCACAACCTGTTCTCTCCCTTCTCTGAGAGCTGCCCTCTCCCCCTTTCCCCTGTGGGGAAGGCACCTTCTGCCACGTGCAGAGAGTTCTCTCTGCTTTTCAGTCATCTCCCACACAGAAATAAATGGAAGTATCCCTATGTTTTATGTATCTCTGATAAGTTATCGAAACATTCTTACTACTGGGGGTCCAACGAGACAATTAACAGTTTGCACTTTGGCTGCTACTATCATTATAATGTCTTTTCGATAAAAATGGAAGTATCATCTCTAAATGTGAAAATGCCTGGACAAGGATTAAGGAATTCCTGACAGCAATTAAATTTCTGGAAGTGCACCACTGAGACATATGTAATAACATATTAGCTTTCAAGTTCCCTCACACATCAGACTGCAAACCACAGGGCCTGCAGTTAAGGCAGTGATAAGTGAATTATTTGCCGAGGCCAAGGAATATAGGGTGAAAAGCCTTATTTGCTGGGTCTTTTTTTTTTTTTTTTCCTTTTTAGGCTACACCTGCAGCATATGGAAGTTTCCAGGCCTGGAGACAAATTGGAGCTGGAGCTGCTGGCCTACACCATAGCCCCAGCCACACCAGATCCAAGCAGCATCTACAACCTATGCTGCAGCTCACAGATCCTTAACTCACTGAGTGAGGACAGGGGTCAGACCCGTGTCCTCATGAATACTAGTCGGGTTCTTAACTCTCTGAGCCACAACAGGAACTCCTATTTGCCTGGTCTTTATTCTCCCTTTACTTCTCTCTTCCATTCGCTGTTTTTTCTTGACTTTCTGCTCCTTATCTTTACCTGAGGTGAGAAAGGAAGGCAGTTACCCCCTGGGGAGCTGTAGGAAGGAGTCTCCCAGTCGGCAGAGCTCTAGGCTTGCCCTGGCACTGGCGCCCCAAAAGGGTTCCCAGTCCTAGTACAGGTTGCAGCTCTTGCACAGGCAGAGGGAAGGTGAGCTTCCTCAGACAGGACACAAGAGCGCTCGCCCTGCCCAAGACCATCCCCGCGCCTGGATGTATCTTAGCAGAGAACAGGCCTTGCTCTCCTTGGAGAAGGACAAATCTCAAGGTCTCCTATTACAGTACAAGCAGGGGATGGGAAGGTAAGCGAACTGTCTTCTAAAGAATTATTTTCAAACAACACTATGGCCAACCAGGGTATGGATTTCAGTTCAATTTGTGAATTGTTGGTACTAGCGTAACCTAATTACTTTGACCTAAAATTTGCCATGATATAAGCAACAAAGCCTATTGGTACAGCATCAGAAAGTCACAAGGCCATAAAATTAACATGGCCAGCCCATAAATAGCATAGCCCCCATTTTCCTAGTGCTTCTCTTCTCTCCAAATCTTGGACATGGCGCTGCTGCTTTGCCCTTCCTCGTGTCCCTGAGCTACCAGGCTGCAAATATTTGCCGACCATAATAACCTTGGCTTTTCCATTGAAATGCGTCCATTAAAACGAAAACAAACGACAGCAAAAAAGGGGAAGAAGAGAGACTATCAGAGGAAACGGGGGTTTTTAAGATTTATAATCCAATTTCCACTACGAGTTGTGTGATTATGAAATTCAGAGATTTACAGGAGATTTACTCAGTTTCTGCATTTTAACTTGCTGTACTAATCTCACAAAGAGGCTGTGCATGTGAAAGGAGTTAACAGATGTCACAACTGTTGGAAACTATAAAGCACTAGATCATTTACCACGGAATTTTGAAAAAGTCTGTATACGGTATGTTACAGACTGAAGGTTTTGTGTCCTCCCACCCCCAATTCACATGCTGGAATCCTAATCCCCCAGTGTGATGGCACAGGGAGGTGGGGCCTATGGGGGAGATGGCATCAGAGATCTTATAGAAGAGAAGACAACAGAGAGCACCCTACCCCTGGTGCCCTGCGAGGACACAGAGAGAGGGTGGCTGTCTATAGCCAGGGAGAGAACTCCCATCAGGCCTGGATGTGCCAGCCCCTTGAACTTGGATTTCCCAGCCTCTAGGACTGTGAGAAATATATGTCTGTTGCTTAGGGTACATGGCCTATGCTATTTTTGTTATAGCAGCATGAACGGACTAAGTCAAGGTATTGTCAAAGTTGACTTATAAGGTGGGAAAATGGTGAGACTTAAAACTTCTAAGGGAAATGGGTGGTTCTGGGCCCAGCAATCAAAGGACCCTGGATTTTGTAGGTCACAAGCTGAAAGAGCTGGGAAAAGGCTCATGTCCTTGCCATTTGTTACTCAGCAGCACGTGGGAATGGGGTCATGGGGGCAATTCAGATCCGTTCCTAAGAGAGGCGTTTCCAGGCCACAAAATCCACATCTGGAGTTCATTAGTCTCGTCACAGTATCATAAATGAAAATGGCAGCACCCAGAGGGTGCAGGAGAGCCACCCAACATTCAGCGGTCTTTGTGGACAGCCTGAGATTTGAGCAATGTAGGCAACTCACTCTCAGACCATGTTTCAGGGTGCGGAGAGGCTGGGGAGGCAGGAGATGAGGAGGCTGCTCTCAACCCACCCTAAATTCATTTCCATTGCAATTCCTTCACTTGGACTATTATCCTGCTGGAGTCTCAGGGGAATGTTAAACAATAAAAAATTAGGCAAGCTGCATGTTGTCAGGATTGCTTCAAGTCTACCACGCTGATATGAGCACAGCAGTGGGTTTTTCTTTCTTTAGCAAAAGCAAACAAATGAGATTTTTTTCAAGTCAGTGAATCATTTTAAGAACAGAAATGATTACTTCAGCTTTAGTATTAGGAGGCAGGAGACCAAGTGGGACAATGGCCACCTGCCCATATCTTTTGAACAAAGGTTGACATTCATCTTCTTTCTTAGGTAAATAATAGATGTCTTTGGAGAAGACCAGAGCATCTCTGAAAGGCAGCCTCTCCATCTTCTGTGAAAGCCCTAATTTTTTCTTACAGGCAAGTAAGCAGTTCTCTTAGTAAGAGGAAAACCTCCCTTTAGTGTTTGGGTCGCCCCATCCTCCTTGTAATTGGCTGCAGCTCTAGCTCACCTGGGTTAAGATGGGATCTCAGAAGGACCACAAGCACATCCTGGCAGTGCTCCAGAGACAAGTCTACTTATGCCTCTTGGGCGATGGGGCCATGGTGCCCTAAACTTTATATTCAAGGCAGCCATGATTCAAATCTTTAATCATTTCTTATAAGGCAGTAAAACCACTCTGGCCGATTAAGGTAATAGGTGTGTCTTTTTAAAACAGAGACAGAGAGAAGTCAACACTTGGTGACCACTTACATGACACACGGGATTTTAGCCTCCGCTGTTCTGTTGAAGAAGAGAATGAGGGCTTCTTTCTGCTGCAGTTTCTGTGGAAGGAGAAATTGAGGGTTTAAAGTTTCCTACTCTGAGAACTCTGGGATGCAGAGACATAATTATTGCCACCAGGAGCTGTACAAATCCCAACACTAGTCACCAGAGCCAAGAGCCTCTGATTCATCCACCCGCTTTAGCCAAATCGTAGGAACTGTCTGGACTCTGCTTTTGTCCTGGGAGACATGGCATTATAATAAGCTACTCTGTCATCCTTTGAGAACCATTGTGAGAATCCAACAAGGCAAGGACATGAAAGCAGTTTGGAAAGGCACTTCAGGTAGGGCTATACCATCCATACAAAGCTCACATGCTCAGCTGGAAGGCAGCCTGGCTAAGCTCACCTGTTTACTATAGGTATTATAGCCTGGTGGCAACTTACACATAGCATTGGCTTAGGATGTGCACCCCACCCCTTTTCTTCTGCCAACTTATGTCCATATACAACCTGCTAAGCTCGCCTCTGTGACTATATCAATTCCACCTGACCCCAACTGGTCTATTCTAGTATCCTCTCAAAACTGTTATTCTCGTGTTTCAGGCTTGTCTCCACAAAAGGGAACTATCTTCCCTTGAGAAGAAACCATACTTTCTCTATCGTTTGCATCTAAAGAAATCCCAGGAGAGAATGCCAACACAGGAGATGCTTAGATGGTTTCACAGCAATGTGAGCTAACATTCAACATTACTCTTGCGTTCCCAGAAGTGACAGACACTCTCATCATCCTTGGCAGGGCAGCCACCCCCTTGCAACAGCCAGCATGGGCCCTGGGAGGCCAGTGATTGACATGACAGCTTCCTCATGGAAAAAAGAAGTGGCTGAACAGTAAAAACTCCTATGGTCCTAACCTCATGAGTAACTCAGGAATGTGGCCACAGCTGGACTGTACCTTAAATTACAGCACAGATGGTAAGAAAAGCTACCTTTCCCTCTAGGTTTTGAAGAGAAAGAAGAAAGAAAACTAGGGACCACAGGAACCCATGGGGGCACTGACAGGTTAGTGGACCCCTTTCATTTTGTACATGTGTCATGGCAGTGGCCACTGTCCTTCCTGTTTTGTGGCAGCAGTTCAATCTAACACGTCCTGGGAATTCACACTGTAGACATGATTCCGTGTGTGAGTGTGTGTGTGTGTGTGTGTGTGTGTGTGTGTGTCTTAACCTGTCAGGACTCTGATAAGACTTGGCACACTTGCAATTCCTGTGGCCTACGAGCTCACATGAAGTCCATCCATGTCCTTCAAAGGGCCCTGCAGCAGGTTAGGCCGTCCAAGGGAACGCATCCCCACCAGGATATGCCGGCGTGGTATGATGACATCACCCACAGCGTGCATGACTCAAGCAGACTCACTCCACTCGCCCTCCATCCACATCTGTATCCACGTCCTCCAGACATTCTTGTCGCTCCCTCCCTCCCACCTGTGCTCGCTCACTCCACACTTGCTCTTAGAGAGGGAGAGGGCAAAACAGATGGAGAAATGGTAAAAAGCACGTTCAGAAACCCTGCCCCAAGATTTAACATGGAGAACTCATGTGGGTGTGAGAAAACAAACGTCCTTATTACATAGGGCTGGGGGTGGGGTGGTACCCGGGGCTAACCCTATGGGGGCTGATTTGTCAATATGTACCAAAAGCCTTCAAAATAAGCTCACGCCCCATGATGCAGCAACTCACTCCTTAAAATGTATCATCACAATACAACTGGAGGTATACAAATTCACTTGGAAACTGCTTTTCCAGTGTAGTAGTACTTAGAATACTGAAGAACTAGAATCATTTACAAGTCCAACTAAAAATGATTGGCAAAATTATAATATAGCTAGGAGAGAAAACATTATGCAGTCTTCAAATATCATGCCTTAAAAGAACACATGACAGGAGTTCTCGTCGTGGCGCAGTGGTTAATGAATCCGACTAGGAACCATAAGGTTGCAGGTTTAATCCCTGGCCTTGCTCAGTGGGCTAAGGATCCAGCGTTGCCGTGAGCTGTGGTGTAGGTTGCAGACGCAGCTCGGATCCCGCGTTGCTGTGGCTCTGGCATAGGCTGGCGGCTACAGCTCTGATTCGACCCCTAGCCTGAGAACCTCCATATGCCTCAGGAGCGGCCCAAGAAATGGCAAAAGGACAAAAAAAAAAAAAAAAAAAAAAAAAAACCCAAAAAACACATGACAACATGGAAAAGTATACAGTGCAGTTTTATAACCTGCTTCCTTTCTCACTTCTGTTTTTCTAGGCTCTCAGTTCTGCTTTTAAAATACATATGTTGTTTATTACATATGATATATAGATATATATAATAAATATCTTAAAGTGAAATACACATACATTTTATAGAAAAAAATACCCTAATGATATATGCCATAATTATGTAAAAATAAAGATAGATGAATCTTTTTTTGAATGGCTGCACCCATGGCATATGGGAGATCCTGGGCCAGAGATTGAATCTGAGCGGCAACCTACACCACAGCTATGGCAACGCTGGATCCTTTAACCCACTGCTGGGCCAGGGATCAAAGCCACACCTCCTCAGTGACTGGAGCCACTGCAGTTGGTGAATCTTTTTTTCTAGTACAGTAATGAAAAAATTTAATAAATGCTATTATATGTACTTTTCTTTAATCTTCAGATTTTAAATAGATCTCTATTATATTTTTAATGTGGAGAAATCAATAGTTTTATCTTTGAAAAAAAAAAAAAAGCTCCCCAAACTAAGTAGATATCATACTAGCCTATTAATGATCTCACTTCTTTTGCCAGCCACTGGGAAACTTTAAGTAACCTGCTTTCTTTGTTCCTATCTCCGAGACCTTTATTAAATTAGATCCACTGGGGAGTTTAATTTATTTTTCTGTGTTGGAATTTAAATGGATTGTCAAATGGCAGAAAGGTGAGCTGATACCGTCACCAGGAAGTCTGCATGGACTAGTTCCATTTTTTCTGCTCCTGGTCTTGCTGATCAAAAACTGGCTTTAGACAAAAGACGATTAGAGTCAGCTTTTCTTAGCCTGTGAAGAGCTATCTATTATTTCGGCTGAAAATGAGAAAAAGCTTTCGCCGTACATTATGTTTTATAAATTGGCTGCTTCACCTTGGCTTCTGTGATTTAAAGCTTTTTAAAAAATGTCTTCTTCTAGATGGGAAGGGGTGAGGGAACAAAGAAAGAATCATTTCTTGACAGGGCAGCAGTGCTTTGCTGGAGCCACCAGAATGTGCAAAACTGCAGGGCAACTTGGGGCTGCAGAGTCACTGTAAAAATGTGGTGGGGGTACTTCCTGTAGACTCACAGTCTGAAACCATAAAACCATGATTCTCCCTTTTAACTCTTTCAGCTCAGGATTTCACAGCCAGTCAGAGCTTGGAAGGCATGTTGATGGCCATCTGGTCCAAGCCCTGGCTCACACAGGCTCCCCCTCCTAGCTTAAGCTGGTGGGGGGGTTGGGGGGGTGCTCCCAGTTGGATCCATTGTTTGCAAGTGCACCAAACTGGGAGCTTTACAGTATGTGCTGACGTTCTAAAGTGTCATGCTCATAAATTCATTTGCTACTTGAATTTTCCATTATAAAAATGAATTTTCATTACAGAACACAAAAGATAACCAAAATTTCAAGAATTTATCTTATCATCAAAAAGAATTTAGTATCTGGCTTGGGCATCACCAATTCAATTTCTCTTAGGGTCACACCTAATTTTCCCAAGAAGCCAAGGAAGCACATAGCGACTCTCAAGCACTGGAGAGAAGAACTCAAGGCCCCTTCTCCACTAGGTTCCTGAAGAATTACACTGAAGCTCAAGGTCTGTTTTCACAATCTGCAAAATAGTGTTAAGACTCTGGGGTGAAGAAATAGACAACAATCACATAGCAGCTGTGACTCAGAGCATCTGCCACTTGCCTTTCATACCTCTCCAGCGCCAAGCTCATGAGACAGGTCAAAGCTCCTCTTTTTAGGGAAGAAAATATCAACAGATCTCAAAGAGTTAAGGGATTTGCAAAGCTATGGAGTGCTTATGAAGAGCCAACGTTCCTGATTTCCATGGCTCAGCCCAGTCAATTTCACGTCATTGACTGTGAACTCAGAAATCAAACTTACGGGTCACATCTGAAATCATCTTTGGAAAGAGCCGCTCATCTAACTATACACATTGGCATAAAGTTTAAAAAATGCTTTCAATTCTTGCTGCACTAAGTTCAAAGTTCCCATGCTTCTTTTTCTTATTTCTCTTCTTGGCCACACAGCACAACTGACAGTTGTCTCTTGACCACTTAATGTGACTTTCCTCCCTCAATTCAAATGCCCACTGATGCTGTTGTCAGTTGTCTACACTGGCTGCTCTCCACTTGGCTCAGGAGGTGGACTGCGTACAGGTATTCTTTGGGGTCTCCCATGAAACACTGATAGATGTTTTTCCATCACATGCAAGGAAGTAAAACAGCATTTTATGAACATTCAGACATTTTGCATCTAAAAAATACCATACAATTGAATTTTTTTCTATTAATACTATATACATTATACATGTTCATTAATTTTCTTGTCTGGTAGAGTTAGTTCCCGTTGTGGATCATCAGTAACAAACCTGACTAGAATCCACGAGGACTCGGATTCAATCTCTGGCCTCATTCAGTGGGTTAAGGATCCAGTGTTGCTGGATGTGGTGTAGGTTACAGAGGTGGCTTGGATCCAGTGTTGCTGTGGCTGTGGCACAGGCTGGCAGGTGTAGCTCCGATTCAACCCCTAGCCTGGGAATCTCCATGTGCTGTGGGTGTGGCCCTGAAAAGGAAGAAAAAAAAAAAGAATTCTAACAGAAAAACTTAAAATTGAGAAAAAATTTTTATTCATTGAGTTTTTATCTCTAGAAGTGAGAAGATCACCAACGCTGATTTTAACAATAGCAGGCCCTGGTTCTGCTTGTGGTTCCACTGAAATGTAATTTGGGAACCACTGGTCTATACATCCACACCACTGTCATGGAATTTTGTATGAAAACTCCATGGCAAAGAGATTATGCTACTCACTTCCTCCAGGCCACCCAGATAATTATGTACAATACAGCATAAATTATATGCAACTAGACAATTTACCAGTGCATCCTCTGTCCTACACTGTTTCTTTTTTACTCATTTATTTATTTTGTATTTTTAGGGCTCCACCCATGGCATATGGAGGTTCCCAGGCTAGGGGTCAAATTGGAGCTGTAGCTACACCACATAGCAATGCCAGATCCAAGCCGAGTCTGTGACATACACCACAGCTCACGGCCTTAACACTGGATCCTTAACCCACTGGGCAAGGCCTGGGATTGAACCCACATCCTCATGGATACTAGTCAGATTTGTTATAGCTGAGCCATGACGAGAACTCCCCTACACTGTTTCTTTTTTCCTTTCTTGTCTTTTTGTCTTTTCTAAGGGCCACACCTGTGGCACATGGAGGTTCCCAGGCTAGGGGTCTAATCGGAGCTGTAGCTGGTGGCCTACACCAGAGCCAGAGCAATGAGGGATCCGAGCCACATCTGCGACCTACACAGCTCACGGTAACTCCAGATCCTTAACCCACTGAGCAAGGCCAGGGATCGAACCCGAAACCTCATCGTTCTTAGTCGGATTTGTTAACCACTGAGCCATGACGGGAACTCCTACATGGTTTCTTAAAAGCTAAGAGCCAGTCTTCTGATTATGTGGTAAAATAATCTATTTTTTTTTTTTTAAATCACACATTCTGTCTCTTGTCACTCTTATTTATTTTGTACTCTCCTAGAAGGTGGGAATCTCATTTGGATCTAAGTTTCTGTATACAGGGTAATATCAAGCCCAGATAATGCTTGAGGATAATGTCAAAAAATGTCAATGACTGTTATTTTCTTAGGAATGGAAATGGCAGGGTTTTTATCCTAAGGGGACAGAAACGGAGCTAGTATAGATTACTCTGTAGCACTTGGCACAGCATGGCACTAAAGACAGATATGAAATGAAAGTGTTTTGAAAAGATAAAGCCACCATAGTAGAAAGAGCCCTAAAATATAGGGCTAAAAGGCTTGGTTGGCACTGCCATGGAATAGCCATAAGACCCTGGGCAAATTCCAACTTGTCAGCCTCAGTTTCCCTCTCTATAAAATGGGGGTGCCAACTTCCTGCCAACCATAAATGACTGTAACAAGGATTAAGGGTTAAGAGGGTTTGAAAACTCTGTCATACAAACATCAATTTGTTACTTTGACTAAAGTAAATGACACACAGTGATTGGAGGGTGAATATATATACCACATACACTTAGGACCAATTTGTAACCACTGTCACTAGACTGAAGTATTCTTAAAATACACTAAATACACGAGTTCCCTTCATGGGTGACCTGTGCAGTTCCCTTCGTGTTAACAAACCCAACAAGGATCCATGAGGTTGTGGGTCCAGTCCCTGGCCTCAATCAGTAGGTTGAGGATCCGGCGTTGCTGTGACTGTGGTGTAGGCCGGCAGCTACAGCTCTGATTTGACCCGTAGCCTGGGAACTTCCATATGCTGCAGGTTTGGCCCTAAAAAGCCAAAATCGAAACAAAACAAAACAAAAATACACTAAATATAAATTCCAACTTTCTTTGAGGGATTCAGAACATATATTACCATCCTGTGGCTGCCCTGGGGTTTATTTTTTATGACCATCCATCAACAGTGATCTACGTAAGTATAAAGCTGCAAATTAATATGGGATCTTGGAAGCAGCCTTGGAAGGTGGGCTGGCAAATGGAGGGGGCTCACTGTCCTGGCCCAGGGAGGTGGGGATGGGTGACGGAAAGACAAGGTCAGGGGACTCTGGGTGACCTGTGCAGAGCCCCTCCAGGGAGGCCACATTACTTCCAAATCCCGTCTGCAGCCCCAGACTCACGGTTTTGTTCTTGGTGGTCATCTCCTTGGCCACGGCATCCAGGGCGGCTCTAGACCTGGCACTCATCTGGCCCGGAGCAACCACCACCATCTTGCGCTGTTTGGCTGGGAGCTGGGAAAGGACGTCACACTTGAGGCGTCGCAGCATGACCGCCTCCTCCAGCAGGAGCTTCAGCTCTCCGAGGTTGGAGGAGCCTGAATAATCCCATCCCCAGGGCAGCTGTGGAGGCAGAACCGAGACATGGCCTGTGAGATTCTCCCAGGGCCAAGGAACAGGCCCGTGACGTCAAGGGTCCACCTTCTCTGCCCTTGGTTTTGTTCAGAGACCTTCGAGTGGCTTTAAGAGGTGAACAAAACCTCACAGACGACAAATGCGAAACAGGAAGGAAAAGGGAGAAAGAAAGTGAGGAATGAGGTGAACCAAAAACACGTTATCATAGCCTCCCACAATTTGGCACTAAGCTGTCTAGCAGCAAAGGCAAGATGGCAAGGGGTTTGGTGTCTGTTACACTGAAGAACTAATGAGGAGTTCCCTCGGTAGCTCAGCAGGTTAAGAACCCGACTAATATCCATGAGGATTCGGGTTCCACCCCTGGCCTCACTCAGTGGGCTAAAGGATCCAGCGCTGCTATGAGCTGTGCCATAGGTTGAGGATGTGGCTCAGATCTAGCATTGCTGTGGCTGTGGTGTAGGATCCCTAGCCTGGGAATGTCCATAAGCTGTGAGTGTTTTTTTTTTCCTAAAAAGAAAAAAAAAAAAAATGAAATAAACAAGACAGCTTGTCAGATTTTCCTATATATTAAACACAGATATAACCCTCCCAGGGGTCCACCCACAGAGCCTGTTGCACAGTGTAATAGATGATGCTGTAATATCTTTATCTGATGAGGTTTACAAGGATTTACAAAGCTGTTCTTCCTCAGTGTGGGTTATACCAGCACAACCAAGTGTGATGTGGTGAACACTACCCTGGGGTAGGGGTGGGGGTGGGGAGTGCCTGAAGGAAGCTGGAGAAGATGTTACCAATTAAAATAAAAACCCTGTCCTGGGAGTTCCCACTGTGGCTCAGTGGGTTACAAACCCAACTAGTATCCACGAGGATGTGAGTTCGATCCCTGGCCTTACTCAGTGGGTTAAGGATCCGGTGTTGCCATGAGCTGTGGTGTAGGTGGAAGATGCGGCTCAGATCCTGAGCTGCTGTGGCTGTGGTGTAGGCCAGCAGCTACAGCTCCGATTCGACCCCTAGTCTGGGAACTTCCATATGCCATGGGTGTGGCCCTAAAAAGTAAAACCACACAAACAAACAAACAAAAAGCCCTGTCCTTCACTAACCATTTTACTGGAAATAGGACTGACTTCTATGGTCTTATAGAAAATCAGGAAGCCAGGGTGTCTGCTGCTGTCTCCCCTTGTGCCTCCACCCGCCCACCCTGGACTGTGAATTACCCAGGACACGAGCTGGGCTTCAACATTTTCCAGGGACAGCGGGCTGAGTATAATCATGGGGACACAGTAGGTGTCCTGTAAATCTTTGCTAAATTGAGAACAGGAAGAGACAGCCAAAGGTGGGGAAATAAAATGATCAAAAACTGCTGCTGCTTTTTAAAAAGTATACTCTGAAACCAACTGGAAGTTCTAGCAAATGCCTCACACTATGGGGTTGAAAATGAGCTTGGCATGGGGCATTCTCTTCAGTGGCTTCTCTTAATGAAAGAATCTGGCCACACACACAAACACACAGTGGCCCTGGCCTAACCGGCTGCATTATATAAAAATCATGCTAGGAAAAGTGGATATAATTAATTTGGGTATTGTTCTCCTTCATTCTAATATTATCAGCTTTTGATCATGCAGGTTAAAACCCAATGATACCAAGAGTTTTAAATGTGGGATACTTAAAATCCAACCAGCTTTTATCGAGAACTTATTACGTAGCAGGCATTGGTCTAGGTGGAAGGAAGGATATGGAGATGGGGGAGGGGCTCACTTTGTTTTCTTGGGTGCTGGCGCAGCAAGAAGGGAAAGGATGGATCCTAGGACGGATGGCATGAATGACTGGGGAGATGGTGGCTGGAGTCTGGGACACAGGAAGGGACAGCATGGGGAGGAAAGGCAATGAACTCTGCCTTCAGCCCCTGGCTAAACATGATACCCTGCGCCCAGAGAGTTGAGGAAGAGAAGATCCTTTTCAGAAGGTGGATCACTTGCAAATAGGACAGAGGTACAAATCACACATGGAGAACTTTGAGGGACCAGGATAATTATGTACACTCTAAACTGGATTGATCCCTGGGGAAAGAGCATTACGGATTTTGTTAGAGAGGTGTATGGCTTTAAATACATTTAATAACAGAAATTTCCTGCCTCAATAAGCAGCTAAAAATGGTTTGCAATTAACTTTGCAAAACATCACAAATTACTCTGAATGCAAGCGGGTATATTTAAAGCACTTGAATGGGTTTTTTTCCTTTTAAAAAAAGGTATTTAAAAATAAGGCAGATGATCTTATGTACATCACGAACTTGCATGGCAAGGCTTTTCCCTCTCAGGTGGCATGGGTGATGGTGAGCAAGGGGCAGCCACTTTTCCAAAGGGTCAGTCTCTGATGCAAATAGTGTAACTGAGCAGCACCCTGTAGGGCTCCTGGGCACAAACGCCTTTCTGTGTCCCCCATTTCTTATTGTAAGGAAATGGGCTTCATTCAGCCTTCATGGCCTACCCTGAGTTCCAAGGGGGAGGTCCAGACAGTTGCTGATCAGGGAAGGAAGGGGATGCAGAGACAACAACAATAGTACAGCCTTGGGGCAGGATCTTAGTTCCTTCTAAAGGGATACACATAAGGATGTAGGCATCTTATACACCTAAGAGAAAAGTTACATTCCTCATGCTTCTTTTAGAAATGAATACTTTAAAACCAAACAGCTTAAGAGTCTTTCCTTGTCCTTCTCCCTGGCTTAACTGCACCCTAAACACAATCACCCATAATCTAAAATTAAGCACCCTGAGCACAGTTGCCTGTGGGTTAAAGGTTATTAGCACATGATGTTTTCCGGAACTCTCCTAGTTGGTTCTATTCGCTGATCAATATGGCCTTTCCACAATACTGTTATTCTAGGCAATAACCCAGAAGACCACCGTCATGGTCATGCTGAGATCTCCTGACTCCAGCTCTGTATTTTCAACATTTCAAAAATGCTGATTTCCTCACTTATGAAAGCATTCCATTTTGGTGTATATTATCTTCTGTTCCAAAGACAGGAGTGGGGTGGGTATGGGGGTAAGAGGAGATACACAAAGGGAAAGAGAGCGAGAGAAAGCATAAATAACTAATTATAGGGAAAGTTCTGCATCCTACTTTCCCCCATATGCTATTTCTCCACTTCATTAAACTTTTTTCTTCAGTTTTAAAAAACACTGAGGTTTTAGAAATCATGATTTTGTTTGCAATGGCACTTGTGTTTACAAGGCTTCCTTTGCCACTTCTGGTGAACAGAAGTTGTGCAGACAGCAGCTCCAGAGGCAGCTGCTCCATGGGCATCATCTTCATAGAAATAATGTGTAGGTCAGAGGCTTCCAGCCGGCTGACCAGGCATGATTCACTGTAATGAGTCAACATTTACGAGCAAAGGCCTGCTGATGCGAGCCCACCAAGGCAGCCTGAAACCATGCTCCCCACTGCAACTGTTCAAATACCTCCTTTGTCCTTTTTGCATGGAGTATGTTAAGGCCTCGGCCTCCTCTGGCGCTTACCCAGTGCTCTTCTCTGGAGCAGGAGCTGCTGGTTCCAGAGCTGCATGAACCGATACATTAGCCATTGGTCGCTGTACTGGAAACTCTAACTGGCAATCGCCGCAAGCATTAAAACTGGGGGGTAGGGAGCTGTTCTTATCTTACCCTTGAGGACACTCCAAGGTCAGAGTTAGGGGCAAAGCAGAATTAAAATCTGGGTCTGGCTTCCTTTCTGATCAGACCATGGCCAAAAGGAAGGAACGGAAAGCTAAGTGTGAAAATCAGGGTGAGGGAAGGGCGGGGAAGGGAGGGGACAGAGAATAAATACCCGCTTGGCACCACAATAGCGAAGTCCAAAGGCGTGGAACTGAGGGAAGAAAGTTGGCTTGACGGCAAGGATCTGGGTGTAGAGCTCTGCGGGCCGGGACATGGCTGGTGTGCCCGACAGTAAGATCACCCTCTTGGCAACCTAGAACACAGACGGGGGAAGATGCTGAGATGCAAAGAGGGCACGTAGGGGTATCCCCCATGCCCCATGAGTTGGAGCTGATGCCCCAGAACCATACTGACCCTGGAATCACGCAGCACCCTTCGCTTCCCAGCACTCTGACTACAGGGACTTCTCAAGGTCACTCGTCTCAGAACCAAGGGAGAGCTCCATTCCAAGGGCACTGAGACGGCCTCAATCCAGAGTTCTGTGGAGCACAACCTGGGAACTCTAAAGCGAGGGTACCATGACCAGAGAACAAGCGCATGCATGCTCTAAGAACCTTGCTGTGTGAGCCAGGGAGGAGACCAGACATGGCCTCCAGGGCTGCCTCAGCCGCGCTCTGCCCACCTCTAGCACTCAGCCCGTTACATGGAACTCCATCTTCTCAGTCTCCCTCACTAGACAGCAAGCTTCCTGAGATCAAGGGCTGGGTTGCGTTCACCTTTATTACCTGTAGCACAGTGGTTGGCTCAAAGTAAGCAATCAATCAATCAATAGTCATGTATGTGGGAAAATATTCAGAAGGAAGCCAATTAGCATTTAGGGACCCTGGAATAAACTCAAAGAATCCAACACTGGAAGAGGAAAGGGAAGTATGCGACGGAACAGCAGCAGGGCTCAACTTTTTCCAGGATGGATTTCTGACACCCAGGTGAACCCAGGACCAGATAATGACACCTATGACCAGCCCTCTCTCAATCCCAGGAGGAAGCCTAGATAGAAGCCTCTATCTGACTTTGTTGAGAGGGACAAAAAAGAAAAAGGCTGTCACCAACTCTGCTGCACAAGGCTTTGTGTAGAGAGCCCTGACTCAAGTTCATTTTGCAGTTAATAAAGACTTTAAAAGGTGGGACCCAGATCCATCTGCCCCTAAGCTCAGCCTGGGCAGCAGCAGCGTGGCTCAGCCAGGGCAAGATGAACATGAATAGTTGGTGGGTTCCAATGACGGACTCCAGGTTCCTCATTATCCTGACACCAAGCTGACCCGAGATCAGACCCTCATAGCCTTCCTCTTACTCAGATGAGAAAGAGGGTAAGATAAAAAAAAAAAAAAAAAAAAAGGAGACACTTTCCACTGTACTAGAACATGACCTGGCCAAATATCACTGGAGGTAGAATTTGTTTCAGCTCTGGGAAGGGACCCTACCGTGGGGCTCGGCGGTCTAGAAACAGCTTGTTAATCATCGTAACCTTGAGTTAATGACAGCAGTAGGAGGCAATTGCACGCAGTTAATCACCTAGGGGAGGAAATTAGGTTTTCAAATGGATACACTACCTCACAAAAATAAATAAATAAAGGTGCAACAGAGGGAAGAAAAATGGTTCTTTATAAATATACAGTATATACAATTCTCAAGATGCACTTTTGCCCTCTCAGCCAACACCAATACCTAATTCCATTATGACAGGAGAGCTATGAATTTCTCCAGCTATGATTTTCCACAGTTCAATTACTCGGCCTTCTAATTTCCTGCACGGTTTAATGCAGACTCATTAAAATAACAATGAGCTTCTTGAATGACGCCTGTAGCATTGCTCGCCTTGGCGCAAGACCATTTCAATGAGACGGGGAAAATGAAAAGTCTTATCGGTAAAAGAAAATCATCTCATCATTCCCCATGTCGTCGTCGTCAGGATGGGACCTGGGCAGCAGCTCAGATCAGGCAATGGAAATTAATTCCAGGGGTCTCAGTCAGGGATTTATAGGACAGAGTTTATATGAAGTCAGACCTCTCAGAAACTGTCCAGTCTAGAGGGTGATGGGACCACTGAAAATGGACATTTATGGGTATTAAAACTGCAGAGGCAACATTATGGAAAAAGAAAAAGGCCAGCTTTGAAAAGAAACTAGATGGGCATCTCATCTACCATGCGATGATTTAGCCTGCTGGGCCCCAACACATTTTTGGTCATCACTGTCATCCATAAGGCCTTTCGTTGTGCCTGGCTGCCTGTGATTTATATGTCATCCTCCACCTCTGAGAATTTCCAGTTTAGGAAAATATAAGCACAGAAAACTACATAAATCAACCCTAAATGGAATGCTTTACAGTTAATTTGTCTAGCACCCAAGAAACCCACAAAGGAACAATGCCAAAAAAAAAAAAAAAAAAAAAAAAAAGGATTTCTGTTTAGTGTCAGGGAGAAGTGAGGTGAGCAATCACATGGGCAGGGGATTCCACCCTGGAGCCCGCCTGATCACAGTGGGATTCACACTGGGGTTCCCCCTAGAGCCTGCCAGATCACACTGGGGAGGGGGCAGACCCCTCTGGCCTGAAAAGGCAAAAAGCCAGCTCTTCAAACACAGAGGCACTGGGCTTTCTCTTCTAGGTGCAGAGGAGGTTTTCTGCTCCCTGCCTGTGTATCACATGAAAAGGTGGCCCTTGTAGTACTGTACATAACACCCTAAGCCTGGTTACAACTCCATGAAAAGGGCCAGAAGATATATATTACCTAATAGAAGAGTATTTATAAGAATGAGGTTGGGTCAAGGGGAATGGGGTGGAGTGATTACCACTATACATCATTAAGGGAAAAAAGGCAGATGCAAAACAGAAGCTGCAGAACACCCTAGGGCAGGAGAACAGCAACATGTGTACATACTTACGTGGGGATAGGCCAACTCTTAAGAAACCTGAAAATCTGGTCCTTTAGGGAGAGAGATCAAGGGACTGGGGATCCAGAGGTGGGAGAGTTATTTCTCACTGGGTACCTTTTGTACTATCTGAATAGATCTAGTTAAACTACTTTAATGAAAAAGGAAAAGCTCATAAAGCTTAGACCACCATTCTCATCTCATCCAGCCAATTGACAGAGATAAAAGGAGTCCGCTTAGACAAAAGAGAAACAGCTATTTACCAGGAGAGGATGGTGGGATCCAGAGGGCCTTCTTTCCTCTAAAGAAATAATCTAACTGCTTTAACAATAAAGACTACTATTAAAAAACACCACTAGAGGAAACTCAAACACATACTTACTGCTCAGAGGGGGGAGAAATCTGAGAAACTTCAGGGCTAGAGTTATGTGGAGAGAAAGACCATGTGATTCGGGCTGAGTGGGAGCAAAGATGGTGATGCCTGGCTGGACTGGACGTCAGAGGCAACTATCAAAAGGTAGAATTACAACTCAGAAATTCTGAGTGTGAGAATCTGTCTACAAGGACAAAGTCTGAGTTATGAATATACGGATAATGTTCACTTGCAGAATTACATATAATAGCTAAACAATGTCCAAAACTATGGGGTAAATTATTGGCTAGTGTCCATAGAACAGAATGCCCCCAAGCCATTAAAAATGACCTTGTCCTACTACAACTGACACATGAGAAAAATAACCAAGCTGTTAATGGTGGGTTTTCTGGGTTGGAAGGATTAGCGGTGATGTTGCTTGTGTTCTTTATAGCTTTTTATCTTGCCTACTTTCACATGGTGGACCCTTAAACAATGTGGATTTGAACTGCACAGGTCCACTATAGTAAATGCTATAGTAAATACTATAGTACCACACGGCCCAAGGCTGGATGAACCCGGGGATGTGGAGGAACCTCAGATCTGAGGCACAACTACCTGTAAGTTAAAGGCAGATCGACCCCCACTGTTCAAGGGTCAATGAAAATAGAACCACCTCACTTAGGGGCCCAGACAAATAGTGCTGTAGGGGAAGAAAGATGTCACACTTTCCAGGGGCAGTGAGACTAGTTCTTTACAACCTGAGCAACCTGCCCTCTGCATGCAGCTGCTGTTTCCCCTCATGAAACCCACACGATCTGGCCTGGCTATCTTAAAGGCAGAAGGATGTAACCTAATTACATCATCACAAACATCTGCTGAAAATATCTTGCCATGGCAATTGTCAGAATCTAGTTCTGGGAGTTCCTACTATGGCACAGTAGATTAAGGATACAACTGCAGCAGCTGGGGTTGCTATGGAGGCGTGGGTTCCATCCCAAGCCTGGTGCAGTGGGTTTGGCATTGCTGCAGTACGTCACAGCTGCAGCTCAGATTCAATCCCTGACCCAGGAGCTTTTCTATAGGCCATGGGCATGACCATTAAAAAATAATGGTACAAGGAATATAGTTGTAAGAGATGCACAAGTGAGAGGAACAATCAAGTGGTATTAAATTAGGCCCTTATGTGGCTTTTCAAAGGCATTATTTTACTTCTGCCCAACTCTCCTCTTACTCCATGAAGACTCAGATTCACTTCCTTAAGAGTCTGTAGATCAGTGGTTCTCAACAGAGATGGGGAGAAGTGATTTGCTCCACCCACCCCAGGGGAAGCTTGGCAATACCTGGAGACAATTTTGGTTGTCACAACTGGCATTTAATGCTTAGAGGCCTGGGATGCTGCTAAACATCCTAGATTAGGCACAGGACAGCCCTGTGTATAACAAGGAATTATCCAGTCCCAAATGTCAATAGCGTCAAGGTTGAGGAACTCTGATCTAGATGAAAATACAGCAGAGAGACAAGAGGCTTGATTACCGAAGAATGCCTCACCCACACCTCCCTCAATGTCACAGCAGTCCAGCACCACGTGAAGTCAATGTCATGGACAGGGTGGCTTTGAGACACCCAAGAACAGGCTGCATTCATGGGTTAATTCATTCAAATTCTACAGCAAATGCAGAGTAACATATACCAGTTAGCAGTTGAAAATATTGCTTTAAATGTATCATTTTGAAATACATCCAAGATACTAAAAACATAAATGCTACTTTAAAAGGTCTGGCTCAGAAGCTCATATTTCAGGAACCAATATGTAAGTCCAGCTTGCCTGATCAGGCAATGATTGCATTAAAAACACAGCTGCTAAGAAGCTTTCCTATTAGACCTTTAATGATATCATCTATCTACTGTGCAGTTTTGTTTTTTTTTTTTTTTGTCCAAACAATCAGGGGTGTAGACTGAATTTCAGTTATGGCTGCAATACTGGAACCACAGTACCAAGGCCTATCAGCATCTTTCAAAACGAATTAAAACCTCCCCAAAGAAGGGTCATTACTATGGGAAAAACATTTCATTTAAGTGTGTCCACTAATAGCTTTCAATCTATAAACATTTATAGGTAATGTGAGCAGAAGATCAAGCTTTTTAAATAAGGGAATTTGAAGTTTGGAGGAAATACCATAATCCTGTTTTGGAAGCTGTATCTTATTACCTGCTATTCCTCACACAGAACAAACCTGAAATGAGTGGACACTTGTGTGTGTTTTGTGGGAAGTAGGATAAATCAATTTTCAAATGCTAATGAATTTCACCAACATTTAGCGTATTTGTTTTTTCTAGCTTGGGTAACTTAAAGCTTCTGTTAAGTAGTAAAAGCTTCAGTTTTAAAATGCTGGTGCAACCCAAAGGCCACTTTTCCAGAGGCCAAGGTGAACATGCACTTTTGTTTGCTCAGTTCATACAAACCAGAGGAGATCCCCGCAAAGTCATCTCTGAGAGATTTCTACCTTGTTATGAAAGAAAAGACTTTCTTCCTTCCTTTCCCTTTCTTTCTTCCCTCCTTCCTCCCTCCTTTCCTTCTTTCCCTCCTTTTTTTTTTTTTTTAGGGCTGCACTTAAGGCATATAGATGTTGCCAGGTTAGGGGTCCAATCAGAGCTACAGCTTCTGGCCTACACCACAGCCACAGCAGCATCAGGTCCGAGATGCATCTGCAACCTACACTGCAGCTCATGGCAACGCCAGATCCTTAACCCACTGAGTAAGGCCAGGGATTGAACCCACAATTTCATGATTCCTAGTTGGATTTGTTTCTGCTGTGCCAGGACAGGAACTCCCCTCCCTCCCTTTCTTTCTGCCATAGCTGCAGCATGTAGAAGTTCCCAAGCCACAGACCAAACCTGTGCCACAGCAGCAACTCGAGCCGTACCAGTGACAAAGCTAGATCCTTAACCTGCTGAGCCACCAGGAAACTCTAAAGACTACTTTTCTAATTGTACTGTTTTTTTTTTTCCCAATAGTAGGAAAAAACTTACTACAAAAACATGAAAGTAAGTTTGGGAGCACTCCCTCTGTTGGGGAAGGTGGGCTGGGACACAAAATACAGACACAGAAGTGTATGTCACACGAAATGTGAAGCTTATACTGCATGGTAGAATAGAATGCTTTTGGATGAAGATCTGAAGCTGCACTACGTACACGTACACACACACAGAGACAGATAGACACACACTCCTCTTCTGCTCTGAAGCCAGGACTTACGCAACCAAGTGCTCAGCACGGGTTCAGACCACCCCAGGAAGGGATGTGGATGGCTGACCCTCCCCTTAACAAAACAGCCTTAGGGCGGCCCCATAGCAGAGCATCATCTTTGAGAGCAGGTCTCAGCCTTGCAGTGCCTCTTGCTGATGCCCAAGGCCTGGTTCTGAGTCTGCCCAACTCATTGCCCTTGGTTCCAAGCACCATGAGAGCTCTGCCCCTCTAAGTGACCAGAAGACAGGCAGCTCCTCCCGGGCTGTTTAGAGGACACGATGCTGCAGGCTGTCCCTCTGCCTCGTCCAGGAGAAGCCCAAGGAGGTTCCCGAGTGAGTCCCGACCTGGCCTGTGACCTTCAATAGGTCCTCATCTTTGAGAGACAGATGGCTGCAGAGACCACTAGCAGTAGAATGTTAGGAAGGAAATTGAATCTGTCGCCGAAGCCGTAAGTAGAGATGCCCCAAGTCGATGCTAGGTCATGTCCACAGCCTGCAGCCCTGGACTGGCAGCCCCTGCTCCCCCTGGACCCCTGACGAGCCTGAGCAAAATATAGCTAATCCCAGTGCCGAGTGGACTCAGGCACCAAGTCTGTCCTCAGCTGCACTCACCTTGAGGAAGGTCAGAGCTGCACGACACCGGGCAGTCTTAATGTTTTTGAGGAAGTGAGATTCATCCTGAAAAGAGACGGTCGCGTGAGTGAACAAGGGCAAATCCTGAGTGGACGGAGAGTCCACGTCAAACGTGACCCTAGTACGACATCACAAAGAGACGGCTGCGCACCTACGTGAGGACCAGGCCCCAGTGCATCTCCTTCAGGATGTTCTGGGCAAGTCCCTTCATCTCTCTGGGACAGTTTTCCACCTGCAAAGTGGGGGTGGTGACCCCCCTGCCCTGAACAAACCACTGAAAGATTTGTGAGATGCCCCTCATACCTGCACAATGCTAACAAAGTCTGCTGGAGACCCACTGTGTGCCCTGCACCGGATGAGGCGCTGCAGCCCAAGCCCCTGCCTGCAGGAAGGACATTAGCCATGCTGGCAACTGCTCAGACAGTGTTATCCATGCTGCTGCTGGGTGGGTGTGACAAAATACTGCGGGGACTCAGGGAAAGGAGGCAGTCGACATGATTCCTGGCCTCTGGGGGCTGACTGTCACGTTTGAAACATGGAGTTTGATTTTTTTATAGCTCTGTTTCTGTGCATAACCAAACTAGTGTATGTCATATTTCATTCCATTTCATTTCGTTTTTGCTTTTTAGGGCCACACGTGTAGCATATGGAAGCTTCCAGGCTAGGGGACAAACAGGAGCTGTAGCTGCCAGCCTACACCACAGCCACAGCAATGCAGGATCCAAGCCAAGTCTGTGACCTACACCACAGCTCACAGCAACGCCGGATCCTTAACCCATGGAGTCGGGCCAGGGATGGAATCCGCAACCTCACGGATTCTAGGCAGGTTTGTTACCACTGAACCACATGGAAACTCCTGTTATATTTTATTAAGCCAAATGAGTAACTAATACTTCTTAGTATTAGGGGGCTATTTCTATTTTGGCACATATTCAAATTAGTTGCAATATGATTCCAAGCAATGACTTGACCTCTCTATGGTGCCAGCTTCTCCAAATGCAAAGTGAGTAGAGTAACTAATGTATCACATCCTCGGCTTAAAAGGGCTACTGCACACGAAGTCCCCGAGATAGTCCTGCCACTTAGATGGGACCAGTCGCCCTACGGCAGGGACACCAGGGAGATCCCAGCTCTCTCCCTGAAGAAGACCTATGAGAAACCCCCTGTTTCATTTCAACTATGATGAACCAAAAAGGACCTCAAAAGCGCAAGTGTGAGATGGACGCCTAAATGTCGAGACAGGGTTTATTCCCAGAAACGTGGGGTAATATTCATATTCTTGTCTGCTAATAAGCCTGCATGACAGCCAAGAAAAAGGTTTATAGAGAGAAATAACAGGAAGTACAGAGGATATGGAAGGGAATGGACCCTTTCAATCAATGGGTAAAAACGTTATTATAAGTAACCACAGGGATAGGCTTTGTCTGATTCTCTTCTAAGAAGTGTGACATCTCAGAGCTGTCACTTTATTCCTTCCTCTCAACACTGCTCTGAAGTCAGAAGGTGACAGGGCTCTTACTTAACAGAACAAACGAACACTGGCGGTAAGCGGCTTGCCAAAAATCATACGGCAGGTTAAGTGTTGAGCCAGAGACAGACAGGCATAAGTTCTGAAGCAGATGCAACCCAGCTCTGATCACTGTCTCTCCACCCTGTACCTATGGGCAAATCACGTACCAGTCTCACTGTCAGTCTTGTCAGCTGTGAGAGTGAGGAGTACTTGGTGTCCGGGCCCTGGGGTGGGGCGCGGTGGTGGGGTCAGAGGTGAGATGTGAAGGACCTGAGGCAGGATAACGCCTATTCCTCCCGCCCACCGCAGAGCCATCACCATCCTCCTTGAGTACCCTTTTAATGTTTTCACTGCACATGCATGCTGATGTTTTTTCCTTTTTTTTGTCTTTTGTCTTCTTTTAGGCCCGCACCTGTGGCATATGGAGGTTCCCAGGCTAGGGGTCTAATCATAGCTGTAGTCGTCGGCCTACACCAGAGCCACAGCAATGCCAGATCTGAGCCTCGTCTGTAACCTACACCACAGCTCACAGCAACACCAAATCCTTAACCCACTGAGCAAGGCCAGGGATCGAACCTGCAACCTCATGGTTCCTAGTCGGATTCGTTTCCACTGCGCCATGATGGGAACTCCTGATGTTTTCTTCAGAGCCATACTTGGATTGGTGACAAATGAGAAATGACTGTGCCTCCTCTCCTTCCTTCCTGCGCTGCCCCAGCCCTTGGCCGCCAGACCTCTGAAGGCACTAGAATGAAGTGTAAGGATCTGTACGTCTGTCTGTCCCACAGGACTGTGGCTCCGGCTCCGCGGAGGCCAGGGGCTGGCCTTCCTCCCTCCACACCCTCAGTGCACAGTACTATGCAGGTCACAGAGCTGGTTTCAACCTCTAGTTAGCAGAGTAAACTCACGAACGTGCCTTCCTCGTAGTCAGCCCGCTGCCGGGAAACCCAAGGCAGGGTCTCCACTGCAGTCTTGTTGATGCGTGTGACTCAGCATCTCTCAAAGGGTTTTCTTAAAGCTCTTTCCTTTGGCTCCTTCTGGATGAGCCACACACTAGACAAGATGAGCAGTGAGATCTGGGAGCCACTGTCGCAAGAAAATCCTATTTTTAGAGGAGGAAAACACCACTGGCTTTTTCAAGTCCCATGTTTGAATAAAGAATTTTTCATGTCACCTGCAGGCATTGGGTTTCCCTGTTCTGCGAGGAGGAAAAGCAAGGATAAACTTCCCCTGGAAACCACCCAGTGCTAGCTTTGCCCAGACTGCTACCTGGGCGGGAGCAGGACTGGCCAGATGAGGGCAGGGACAGGAGAAACTCACACCTTTCCAGAGTCATGTTTGTGACCATGGAGACACACTGGGCACTGACAGAGGAGGCTGAAGCAAGTCTCCGGAGACTTTCCTTCTGGAGTATGAGAGGGGTTAGAAGAAGGAAAGCCAGCAACTAAAGACCATCACATCTGGGGGCTGGAATCGAAAGGCTCCTTTCCAAAAAACAACTACGGTAAAAAGTGTTTTTTTTGTGGTGGGGAGGGGGTGTCTTTACAGTGCCTGGAAGAACATTTATTAACTGTTTGAACTGCACATCTGAGTCATTCCAACAAGATGGCACCAGATGAAGGCTGCAGCCCCTGGCACCCTAGCCATCTGGGTCCACACACCCGCCTCCATCCAAGACTCCACGTGGGGAGACGTGGGCAGGAGACCACAGCGTAGACCTAGTAAGTCACAATTTTTCACAAAGCCCCCCAAAAGATTCTAATATGTAGCCAGGGTTGAGAACCACTATTGGAGAGGAAGGAAAGGTCAGGTCCCCACAAAACCAAGCCAGTGATTTCTGTTCTTCTAGCAACCCAGTGGGGCTCCATGAGATGGCAGATCTGGACATTCCTGGAGCTTTCAAATAGCAAGTTTCCACAGAGATAAAGTACTTAAAGGCTTTGCCAAGTCACTTACAATGATGACAACTTTAAAAGAGGTTTTTAGCTGTTTTTCTATCTTGCTCAGAAGATCAAAACTGACAATGTTGACCAGGCCAGCTGTCAGGCTGTCCTTCCTGGTCACGACGACATTGATGCAGTCTGGGCTCAGAGACGGCAGCCACTGACGGAAGGCCTGGGGGGTGATGGGAGAACAAAACCAGCATGATGATCCGGCCCTCGGCTGCCACCTGTGACCCCCCTCCAACCCACTGACTCTCTCCGTGTGGACCAGTATTGAGGCTCCTGGAAAATAAACTCGGTCTCATTTCCTCCTGTTCTGCATTCGTCATAACCTCGTCCCCACGAGCAGCATCGCCTCCCTCTTCCTCTCATCCAGCCACTGCCCATCACTGTGCACTAACAGGACACGTCCCTCCTTGGTAAACAGGCGCTTGCTGGCAGTCACTCTGGGCTGTCTGTGGACTCCATTTCTGGGATCTCTAGCTAGGTGGCAAGTTTCCGCAGGGAAAGAATGAACTCTTTTTAGAAGAGGAATTGTATAAAGGAATTTGGAGCAGAGTCTGGTACACCAAAGGCACTGATGATAAGAAAATATTCCTATCAGTGTTTTCTACAAAGCCACCTGCTCTCCCCAGAAATCTTTCCATCTCCAGCCAAAGCCAGTACCTGGAGCTGATGGACAGCCACCAGGTGCCTCTGTGTCAGCGGCCAGGGGTCTGGTGCTCCTGGGCTGACATGATTCTGCTACTGGGAGCACTGGTCCTTCCTTCACACTCCGTCCTGCTTATAACATTGACCATCTGACTCTCCCCTAGAATTTCTGAAGGTGCTGTGGGAATCTCACACACACACACACACACACACACACACACACACACGCAAGCACGCACGCACTAAACATGTTAGTTCCTAGAGGCTCTTGGTGCAATTCAGATCACAAGGACAGAGAAAGAACTAGCTACTGTCTTGAAGCACTTTTTTTTGGCCACCCTGAGGGATGTGGAGTTCCTGGGCCAAGGATCAGATCTGAGCCACAGTTGCGACCTAAGCCGAAGCTACAGCAACGCCAGATCCTTAACACACTGTGCCGGGCTGGGGATCAAACCTGAATCCAGAGCTTCCAAGATGCCACAGATCCCTTTGTGTCAGAGTGGGAACTCCTGATGCACATTTTGTTAAGACATTTTAATACTGTTTTCCATCACGGTCTATCCCTGCTACACAGTAGGACCTTGCTGTCTAGCCATTCTAAATGTAATAGTCTTCAATGTGCGTTTCTGAAATTTTGCTTTCTCTTCAGCGGGAGGGCATGTCTGGGCCTCAGGGCCCCTGGCTGTGGGCAGCACTGCCTTGTCCCTGAGATCGGTGGCCGGGGAGCTTAGTAAGAAGCTGAGAAGTGAGGAAGCCGACAGCCACCTCGAAAGCATAAAGCTGAGAAAAGCTGTGGACAATGAGCCTGGTTTTCTTTCCTTACCCAGTTTGCTCCTGTGCATTTTTACTCATTTCCCAGGACCACTCTCATCCCTGGATTCATGGCAGACAAAGCTCACGGCTGAGTGATAACACAACGGTCATGTGGGGTTCTTCAGCCAGGGAGGTACCTGGCAGACTGTGAACATCCTGCCCGTACCACCTGCTACAGGGCACAAAACCCTGGAGCCCAGAAGTCAGGAGGTGCAACTTCGAGGCCCCAGAACTGGTGCTCACTAGCAGCAGGCGTGGCACTTATCCTCTGAGGTGAGTTTCCTCATCTGTCAGTGGTGTTAGTATCTGCTGTGTCTATGACACATCACTGTATGGGATTAAGGGAAATAAAGGAGGTGAAACTGTTTTGCAACTTACGTGGAGCAAAAGTGAAAGGTGTTCTTAGCCGGGACCCGAGAGGGACTCAGGACGTGTCTGCTAATAGATGGAGGTGAGCCTGTAACGCCTTGGCTTTCCTCCCCAAAGACATGGCCTGCTTCTCACTCAGGAAACCAGGGGCCTGGCCTCAGGAAGCCATCTCCCCTCCCCTCCCGCCTTCCGAGGAGATGGATCCTTCCAATTCCCCAGGTCCTGTCCCTAAGCTGTCACTGGATGGCCCTGACACTGAGGAAGACCCTCCCTGTTAAAGTCACACCACCAGGAGAGCTGACCTGCTCCCAGGTAAAGCGCACAGACGATGGTACCACCACCAGGAGCGGCCACTCCTTCCGGTAATAGGCTGCTATGCAGATGGCTTGGATGGTCTTCCCCAGGCCCATGTCGTCAGCAAGCAGCAGGCGGCCTTTTTTCGCGATGGCGAAACTGAAAGCAGACAAAGTGAGGACGGAGCACAGCCTGCACCCCCAGGGACTCAGTTAACACTTGCCCCCCACGTCTCCTGTCTGGCCAGCACGGTCCTGCTCCCCAGAGCGGGAAGAGGAACCACAACCACCATAAAGACAATCGGGACAATGTGAAATGGAGTCAAAGGGCAGGGAGAAGCTCTAGAAGACGAGGCCAAGGAAGCCAAGGGGGGGCAGTTTCCAGGAAGAGGAGTTGCCCTCGGCCCAGTGGAGGCGGGGCCCAGGGGATACAAAGGAAGAGTGGGAAACGGTCCCTAACAAGGGGCCGGGAGGGGTGTGCTGGTCAGGCAAGGGATCAGCCAGGAAGAGAAGAAGGAGGAGTCAAAGTAAGGCTTTCTCCAGCTCATAGGGGACTCTGTATGCACAAGGCTGGTGAAGACAGAAGATGCTGGAGAGAAGGAGGATGGCAGAGGGAAGGATGGGGCAAGGGTGTCTGTCTAAGAGGAGCGCCAGCCTCATCCAAGTGCCTCACCACCTAGCAGCCTCCAGGGTCCCCGAGCCCTCCAGAGCAGCAGCCCTTGCTAAGTTTGCGAATAAGGGCGTGGAATTATTACTCCACTCCTTTGGAGCTCAAGGGGTCTGGGTTGGAATCCCAAGCCCACCACCTGCGAACCGTACACCTTTACGCAAGTTGTCTGACCTCCTCATGCCTCAGCTATAACACAGAAATGACAACGGGACGTACACCAGAAAGTGTTGCGAGGGTCTGCAATGTTTAAGCAGCATCCGATGCCAACTATCATTCCCCCAAAAGGAGCAAAACAACCAAGGTGCAAACAGTGACAGTGATTTACTCGACTCACATGATGAATGAGAAACAAGCTAAAAGGATGCTGAGTGCCAGGTGTCTGGGCTCCTGCTCCAAACCCCACTCCTCTTCCACGGGAGTTCCCGGAAAACTGATCATTTGCTCAAGAACCTGATAATAAGCTGGGCCACCAGCTCTCGTCCTTTCCTTCTTACACAAAAGACAGAGAATGTCTCCTCTTCTGCTCAGTAGCAGCAACGGCCCATAAGAGTTCCGGGCTGCACGTGGCCTTTCTGAATCGCCTGGAAATGGCATTTCTGCCCTTCAGAAGCTGGTGTTCAGCAAAGGTGGGAAAGTGGGCCGTGGGTCTGTGGGTGGCGTGAGCCCGGACGCCCAGGCTCCGCAGAGAACAGGCATTGTGTTGTGACACTCCTTGGTTTTCCCAGCTGCCACATGGCCCACCTGTGAGAGGCAGTGTCCCTCCCTTGGCCCCCTGGCTGAGGCCACCAGACTCCTTCAGTGGGGAGGAAGGGGGCCCAGCCACCTCTTCCATGTACAACTTGGTGAAACCTGGACCTTTCCAGGATCAACTCCTGACCCAGACAGATGTGTGCAGAGAGGCAAGTGTGAAAACTGACGTTTTGCTTCCGTTTCTGGTTTACAAAACTGGTGGCCAGAGGCATCAATGCAACAAGCCAGGGAGGGCCCTTTGTTTCAGCCTCTGAGGCGTAGTTGCCATTTACAAGTGTCCATACAGCTTCTTCATCTGGTCATTCCCAAAGCAGTACAGACCCCTGATTGCCACGGTCTTTCCTTCTACCCTGCCTTGAGGGAGTCCAATTAAGGAACAAAGTGATCAAACAGAACAAAGATGACGCCTGGATGACACACATGGCAGAATGCCATTCTCAACAGAGCAGTTTGGTGCCACAGGAAAAACGCTGCTTTCATCATTGGGAGACATGGATTCCAGCCCCAAGTCCACTTTTGGAAGCTGAGCGATTTTAGGCAGACGACTGTCTTTCTTGGTCTCAACTCACTCAATCTATTAAAATGAACCATCTAGGGAGTTCCCGTGGTGGCTCAGTGGTAATGAACCAACTAGTATCCATGAGGAGGTGGGTTCAATCCCTGTCCTCACTCAGTGGGTTCAGGATTGCTGTGGCTGTGGTGTAGGCTGGAAGCTATAGCTCTGATTTGATCCTCAGCCTGGAAATGTCCATATACTGCAGGTGCGGCCCTAAAAAGACAAAAAGACAAAAAAAAAAAGGGACCATCTAGATAGTAGAGGGGGCTGATACCTAAGAGATTTTGCTCCATACATTTAATGGAGTTCAACTGTAGTTCTTACATAAACAACAAAACCAAAAAACATTTGGAATTGATAGCTTTTTCCTCAACACCAAACTCCCCTTCAGAGAATAAACGTTAAAATCTGGATTTAATTGAAAGTTTTGAAGAAATGCTGTAAGTACCATTTGCAGTTTCAGAGCCACAGAGAAAAAGATGGACACAGCCAGTATTGCTCTGGCTCTGACGTGAGTCAGCCCTGGGGTGCCTCGCATGCACGCGTGCCCCTCAGTGGTGATGGGTTAACTGCCAAGGCCAGCATGCACCACACAGCTCCAGGGGTCTCTGTGGAGCCACGAAGAACCTGGATTCTGTCCAGGAGCTGGGGTGGGCAACCTCTCTCAGAATTAATGAAGGAGCCAGAAGAAGAAAGATCAAAGGGAAAACTCCCCTTGAACCTGGATAAAATGAGGTCCATAGGACATCTCAGTAGATTAAAGACTGAAACAGCAAAGTGTGTCATCTAAGAGAGATGGTAGCCGGAAGGAAAAGGAAGGAAAGAGTGTGGGCAGAGCTGGGACTGTGGGGAGACAGTGAGGTCCCACTGGGCCCAAACTGTGCCTGGAGGACAAAATCCTGCAGAGAGAGCAGCCAAGCTTTAGGCAAAACACAAGCAGGCTGCACTTGGGCCGCCTGTCTTGTGGGTCAGGTCCAGTACCTCCCCTGGAATGAGTCTCTGTCTCCAGCCACGCTGCCTGACATTAGATCTAGCTGTCATTTCTACATGGAATCTCAAATGCCTCTTCTCTTTCCTTCACCTCCTGTCTTTCCACCAGAAGGCAAGTTTTTTTTTTTTTTTTTTTGGTCTTTTGTCTTTTTTTAGAGCCGCACCAGCAGCACATGGAGGTTCCCAGGCTAGGGGGTCTAATCGGAGCTAAAGCTATTGGCCACAGCCACAGCCACAGCCACGCCAGATCCAAGCCACGTCTGTGACCTACACCACAGCTCACGGCAACACCAGATCCTTAACCCACTGAGCGAGGCCAGGGATCGAACCCGCAACCTCATGGTTCCTGGTTGGATTTGTTTCCGCTGTGCCATGATGGGAACTCCCAGAAGGCAAGTTTTATGGAAAACCTGTCATCTTGCTTCTCCCAAGGAACCCTGGGAAGAGGGACAGGTTAGGACATGGGCTTTTCTTTTTTCTTTCTATAATAAGAGCAACCTTCTTTGGGAAAACTACCACCTGTCACTCTCAGTCCAAGTAAACAGGGTGGCAGGCCCTACCCTTCATTCCAGGGATAAACCTGCCACCTGGTTTCACCAATAAGACCCCAGTGACCTCCAAGACCAACAAGGCCACAGTGACTGACTGGTTCAAGTCTCAGCAGCAAATTTCAAGCATTTCAGTGTCAACCCACTAGGGGAGCAGTGCTTCCGCTAGACTCTAGAACCAATGGGTGAGAGAGGGACAGAGCCCTAGTGAGCTCTTTATAGAGACCCTGGGCTTTCAGTTACATGCACTGAGAAATCGTTTTCTTATGCTACTTTGGGCTGGGTTTCTGCGCACTTGCAAGCCAGAGTCCTTATTAACTTATGGAATTTGAAATCAATGGTTATCATCAGGCTTTAGCGGCAGCACACCTGAGCTGTTTGATGCTGATACCCAGATGCTTCCCGCCTGCTGTGAAAAGAGGAGTGTCCACAAAAGAAGGAGCATCTGAAGCCACGAAATCTGAGCAGAACAGGAGGAAGTCTGATGAAGAACCTACTTGACTCCAGCCCTCTGAAAGGGCAGCAGGCAAGATACGAGCTTGGAGTCCACTCCGGAAAGGTCTGCCTCAGGTACATCTGTCACGGGATGGAGAGACGTCTTCTCAAGCTGAGCAGCAAAAGCCAGGGTGACAGTCTTGGGCAGAGGATCCAGCTGAACTTGCGGAAGGTGGCGTGCCTTTTCCACTAGAAAGAGCAAGAGAGGCATATGGAGTGTTAATGCCCAAGACTCCTGGGGGAAAAAGAAGGAACTCTGAGACAAAGTCCAATGGCTAGAACCCTGCTGCATGCCATCTTCTCAGAAAAAGTAACTGGGGAGAAAACTGGGTGCTGACACATGCATGGAGAGAACTAGTTTCCCTCTCTGTTCCTAAGGTCTGCAAACAAGAGGGTGATCAATAATGCAAAAATGATTTTCTAGAGTACACACACACTGGAAGGAGCTGAAGTGTTTTTGTGATCGACCTTTTTTAGGCTAAGTAATCAAAAATACTATCTTAGTAACCCCATTCAATAAATAAGGACCTATATTCTTTAAAAAAAAATCAGCCCAGGAAAAGCCATACTTAGAATGAATGAATTCTGTCTTGTTTTCATTCTCCTTGTTTTATTTTGGTTTCAAAGTGTGAGCAGATGGAGAACTCCAGGTTACCTGCCGTCAACAGGTAAGGAAGCACTGTGGTCTGTGCAGAGAAGCTGCTAGGTATTCCCAAGAACAATCAATAGGACAGAGGTGCTATTTACAAACAACACCACCACAAAAGACACCAACTGGTAACATGAGTGTGGCTCTGCAACTTTTGACCCTTTCCGTAAGAGTCATCTTCTCTTGAGGGAGGTGAGCTTCACAGATACTGGCAAGCTAAGGCCTGTGGGTCAAACCAGTCTATTACCTGTTGGTAAACGACACTTCACCAGAACACAGCCATGCCTATTTGTTTATGGACTGTCAGTGGCTGCCTTCATGCCAGGATGGCCTGAGCTGAGTCACTGGGACGGAGACCGCATGACCCGCAAAGCCTACAGTATTTATTATCTGGCTTTTTGCAAAAAAAGTTTGCCAACCTCTACTTAGAATCTACACCATGACTAAGAGTGACCATGACTCTCTTCTAATTAAAGCTTATATTTATTTATTTTTATTTAAAATAACACATTTATTAAGATAATTTAAAGAAGAAGAACCTGAATTATAAAAAAAAATTAAAGCTTATGTTTAGAGGGTCTCTCCTTTCAAGTGTGCTGGTTCCAGACCCCAGTATAATGGTGAGGAAATCTCCTCTGGTGGATCTGTAAACCAGGTGGGAAAAAGAAATGACTGGGGCCTGACATGGAAATAACAGCAAATTATTTCACTGATTTTTCTTTTTAAAGGAATTGAGCCTCACCTGATTTTAAAATTAAGAGGAAAAAAAAAAAAAAAAACCCCTCAAAAAAAACCAAAACTCTTTATTCAATGGAGAAAGGAAAAAAGAAAAGGAAAAAAAAAAAAAAAAAAAAAAAAGATATGGAGTTCCTGTCGTGGCGCAATGGTTAACGAATCCGACTAGGAACCATGAGGTTGCGGGTTCGATCCCCGCCCTTGCTCAGTGGGTTAACGATCCGGCGTTGCCGTGAGCTGTGGTGTAGGTTGCAGACGCGGCTTGGATCCTGCGTTGCTGTGGCTCTGGCGTAGGCCGGCGGCTACAGCTCCGATTAGACCCCTAGCCTGGGAACCTCCATATGCTGCGGAAGCGGCCCAAAGAAATAGCAAAAAAAAAAAAAAAAAGATAGAAATAAAACAGAATTCTAGGGGGCAAAGGAAGCAAGGGGAGATAAGTTAAAAATTTAAAAGTTAGAGATGACAGACCTAGAAATCCCTGGTGGTAGGATTATCGTTAAACTGCAATCATAGCTTGCTGGCTTAGGGTTGGAGCTTTCAAGATGCTCTTCCCTAGGAGTTTCCGTTGTGGCTCAGCTGTTAATGAGCCCGACTAGCATCCATGAGAACGTGAGTTGGATCCCTGGCCTTGCTCAGTGGGTTAAGGATGCGGCATTGCCACGAGCTGTGGTGTAGGTGGCAGACTTGGCTTGGATCCCGCATGGCTGTGGCTCTGGCGTAGGCCAGCAGCTACAGTTCCGATTCTTCCCTTAGGCTGGGAACTTCTATGTGCCGCAGGTACAGCCCTAAAAAGACAAAAATGACCAAAAAAAAAAAAGAAGACATTCTTCCCTAGTACCATTTCATTTGAAAAATCTACTTAGAAGAGGGACCATTGTTTACAGATTTGCAACTGGTCTTTATCCTTTGCCTTTTCAAGGGCAGCCCGGGAGAGTCAGTAACCTACCAAGGGGCTGTCCTCAGGAATCGAGGAAAAGGAATCAAATTAGAGAATGGGGTCTCTATTTCATTTCTACCTGATCTTACTTGAAATTCTAAGGGTGCCACTTCTCTATTCCACATGGTTGTGTGTGGCCTTAACCAACACCTTCCCAAATATTTTCTGCCACAACCATCAACTGCCAGTTGCAAATATTGATGTGACTACAGAGGGCTGAGCCATCTACCGCCACCTTAGATGGCTTTGCATTTTCCATGTATTTAAGTCCATTTCTGTCTTTCCCTAAATATAAGTGCCAGTTATTTCTGGAAACAGTCTGCATGAACAGAATCACCATGATAAGAAATTAGGCAAGGTTGACAGCTTTAATAAAAAAGAGACTGTCCATATTGATGGAGAAATACATTTTCTGCTTCCAAATTAAATCTGAGCGTGCTGTTTTCTGCACACTTCAAGAGACTGAGCACTCCGTGTGCTTTCAGAACCCATTTTCATTTTAATCCTAGTGATCTTCGGCACTCAAATACCTGATGAGAACGAAGGGCTGTGGATCCAGCCAGTGTGAAATGTGGTGCTTAGTCAGCATGATGTCCTTGCCGCCACTGAGGAGGAAAAAAACCACCCTCCACAGTTTCCTACCAACTACTGTCTCCCCAGATCCTGCGCTGCTGGTTCAGCCAACGGGGTGTGTTTCTGAGACAGCTTTCATTCACTGCAACCACTCTCTGCCTCCCCTTCCCCGTGCTGGGGGACAACAGCAATGTGCCCTCTGGCTTCATGAGTCACGGAGGAGTCGGTTCTGTAAAATAGCTCCCTGGCAGATGTTGATGTTTTCAAAGGGCAGCTGATAAGACAAGATCACGGAGGGGGGATGCAGAAGCATCTGGACTGTGACGGCTCAGGGGGAGGAGGTAGGGACTGAAAGCTTTGTGCCAATTTCACGTGGATGAGAAGCCTGGAGTCCCTCAGAGAAGAGGGAGGAGGAACGCCCTGGAACTGGCCTTATCTGGAGACCAGCAGTCACCACATCAGCCCTGAGCACCCACTTGCTCGGCTCTGTTATTTCTTAGTTTCTTAGGCACAGGGTCACCGGCTCGGGTCAATGACCTGATTTCACACATGAGCAACGAGGCTCAGGGGTAAGGAGAGAGGGGCACATCCTCCAGGTCTACTGTCTGTAAACAGAGGAATCAGAACTAAACTGGGGCACCCTGACTCCTCGGCCTCTTGGTTCCTAGACCTGACTTCTACATTTCCTAATGGGTCACGTCACAAACTCAAAATTGCAATTTTATTTTATTTTAATTAATTTATTTATTTACTTTTGCTTTAAAGGGCCATACCTGTGGCATATGGAAGTTCCCAGGGTAGGGATCGAATCAGAGCTGCAGCCTCCAGCCTACACCACAACCACAGCAATGCAGAATCCAAGCTGCATCTGTGACCTACACCACAGCTCACAGCAACGCCAGATCCTTAATCCACTGAGCGAGGCCAGGGATCAAACCCGCATCCTCATGGATACTAGTTGGGTTCCTTACTGCTGAGCCACGATGGGAACTCCCAAAATTGCAATATTAGTCTGACTTCACTGTGACCCTGCAATGCTCCCAATAAGGGAAACAGCAGTTTCCTTTCTCTGGGTCCAAGCTTCTCCCAATCTATGAAATGGGGAGAATGGTCTTATTGCCTATAAGACGTTATAATGATGAGCTAGCATGTAAAAAAATAACCAGAACTCTAACTGTAGCTCTCTTAACTCAAGGCCCAAGGAATGATTAACACCAAAGACTAAATCTTATGTGTGGCCATCAGGTGCATTTTTCTGGGTGAAGAATCCACTGTTTTCATCAGATATTTCAAGGAGTCTGTGGCCCACAAGACTTGGGACCGTCACACACAATGCTATGCAAACAAGTTGCCAGGCATGGTTTCCCAATATTACATTCATCCATTAATGCTGTAAATATTCTGCTTTTTGTCCTTCCACAAAAGTCAAAGCCCGTACAAGCCCATACATATATATCTTTCTGTGGTTGAAAGACAAAGGGGCAAGAGGGAAAAAAACTCACTCCTACTACTCACCAGAAATTAGGCTTAGGCCAAATAGTTTGCTCTAAATCACAAGTTCCAAATCACAGAAGCCAAGGGATCTCAGATCAATGTCAGCCATCCTTCCTCCTTCTGCTATTGCTGGCTGACACGAAATAAGTAACTCTTCACGTTCAAACTTAACCTTGAGCTTGCAGTAAGTCTTTCCTCAAGGAATCACAAACTCTTCCCTGATATTTAATTTCTGACAACAGCACAGATATGGATTAAACAACCCCCTTTCCACAGACAGGACAAATGGACCCAGAATACCGAACTACCTGACATTCCACAGTAAGACACACAAGGAGGAGACAGAGCGAAAAGACTCTCTTCCCTAAAGCCCTAGCCTGGTGGGCTAGTGCCTTGCCCCCTTCCCCCACCCCCCCAAGTCTCTCCTGGTACTGACTGGTACCAGAAAGTTCTCAGGGAGTCAAGCAGGAGGAAACTAGGTTGTGCCAGCTCAACACCCACTGCAGTTTCGACAGCCTGGAAGATGGGTGACAGGCTGAGATATGATCTCACTACCCACCCCCCATCCTTCGGAGGCATATTGGAATTCATTCATTGACCCACCCAAGCAGAGGACAGATAAGATAAGTGATAAGCCCAAACTGGCTTCTCCTTCTCATAGTTATATCTGTACACACAGTCCTGTCCTTGGTCAGCCTCCAAAGCACTTACTAAATGCTCATGTGCCCTGGTCTTGGCTTCTGCCTCTGGCAGAACTCAGCCCATTATGAAGCCTATAACCACGAAGGCTCCCTGACTTTCACAGACCATCTGGCTCTAGAAGTAAAGCAAGAGCTTTTTCTTAGAGAGACTCTGAAATAGCTTCCATCTAAGCTAAGGAAACCTCTGCTTAGCTCGCCTCTGATTCCCACATATCCTCCTTCTAATACCTCTATGATGGGTGGGAGGTTTCAGGGGCCTCAAGAATCTGACTACTACCATCTCTCCCAACTGTGTTTGCCTGGGTGTTGTCAAGCTGCCATCCCAGCCAAGGGGCTGCCTAAGACTATCTGCCCGTTTACTAGTCCTATAGCTACGCAAGCAGTCACTGCAGTGGAGGGGAGGTGAGTCTTTCAAAATACATTACATTTAAGGCACATAATTAAGGTTTAATTAATTCATTAATTAGTAGCATAAGTTAATATAATTATTACTATAATTAATTAATAGCATAATATAAAGCAAGCAAGGTGGGCAGCTCACTTAGTTTATTGTATTCCTCCAGGAGAAAGTTCCACTTCCTGGTCTTGACATCTGCAATGACAAGAAACAAGAAAGCAACCGTGACACCCTGCCCTTCTGCAATGCCACCACACTTATTCATCCCCTGGTTTCATAAACCCCCAGGAGGTTCGGGTGATGCGGCTGATCACGTGCCTGGAGCTGAGGATCCAGGGGTGGAGAGTCCCTGTCCTCGAGGCTTTCACCCAGTTCAGGGAGGAAAGACGGGCAGGCCGGGGACAGCACTGGGTTGTACGAGTGGTGATAAAAGGGTACTGAGGGGACATACAGGACTGGGGATGGCCCGGCAGGTTAGAAGTGCCCTGAATTTCCAAGGTCAGGATAATGACTGCAGCTTACACTTATACAGTGTTCACCGCAAGCCAGGCCTGGCACCAAGAGACTTACACGCACCATCTCCTCAGCTCCTCAATACACAATAAGCTGGACACCATTATTCGTTCCATTTTTTTAAGTGGGGAAACAAGCTACATGTGGTCAGAGTGGTCAAACAGCCTGTGTTGAAATTCCAGGTCTGCCACTTCCTGGCTGTGTGACTTTGGGCAAGCTATGTAACTTCTCTGTGCCTCAGTTCCCACATCTGAAAAAGGAGAATCCTACAGCCCCAGCCTCAGAGGGTTCTTATGGGGATTACATAAAATTTCAACGTAAAATACTTATGAAAGAGTGTCTGGCAAACAATGCACCCCCAAAAAGCAAAAACAATTATAAATTATTATTACTGTTATTACTGTGACATCCGATTAGTGCAGCATCAACCACACATATATCAACTAAGAAGAAAGAGCATCTACTCAACATTGACAAATTATTTTGGTTTTCCTGCCAATTGATCTTCTGAGAAAATCAAGCAAGAATCAGCTCAATAAGAGCTCTCTTGGCAGCAAAAATTAATTCTTCTCTGTATGGTCACTGAGGAAGCGAGGTATGTAGGGAAAAGGCCTCACGGACACAGTATGTCTGTTTCAGGAAAAAAGTAAGGTGGCCCAGATGTAATCTGACGGATAAATCAAATGCAGACAGACTACCATTTTTTGGCCACACCCAAGGCATGTGGAAGTTTCCTGGGCCAGGGATCAAACCCACACACAGGAGTGACAATGCCAGATCCTTAACTCATTGAGCCACCAGGAAACTCCAAAGAGACTACTTTTGATGTGAGAATAGCTTGATCTTGACTGTGGCAGGGCAGTAAATGGGAACGTCTGTGAATGACTGATACGGCCAAAAAAAAAAAAAAAAGTCCAATCATGGTTTTTGGATGTCCAGGTTTGGGAGGGGTTGGGTGTGAGTATTTTTGCTGTTCATAATCCTCCCCAGACAGCAGGTCACATCAGGAGTGAGATTTTAAAGGCCGTACTTTTCAGAAGACACAGGTCATCGGTACCTGCTTTCTGACAAGAGACCCATCCCAAGCGGAAGCCAAACATCCGAGGGGCAGCAGGGGAGGCGATGGGCCCCAGCCCTCGTGTGAGCAGCTTGGCACATGACCCATGCTGGGCCCTGCATGCCATACCTAAACCCTACCCACCAGCCTGCTCTGCCCTCACCAGTCAGAACCATCCCTCTAAGGGCTAAAAATGCAACAGCCACCCCCTCCTGAAGAAGCCCCTAAGCCTGATGAAAGCTCGTGAACAAGTCACCCCACAGAAGCTCAGTCCATGATGCTGCCTGAATGTGATATCTCAAAGGCAGAAGGCTTTCAAGGTTCACTTTCTACTTGCCTAGGGAAACACTAAAACCACTTCAAGAATAGGAATGTAAATCTGTAAAAGCCATGCTACTCGGTAAAACAACATGGCCCACGCTGAGAACAAAACCCAGAAGTTCAGGATTCTTCTGCTCCTTATTTTGATGGGGCAGCTTTGGAAGAACCGCATAAAAAATAAAAACTGCCTCCTCTGGCCAGTGGTTTTCAGTCCTGGCTTATGGTTAAACTCACCTGAGATCTTTAAAAAAGTCTGAAGCCCAGGCCCTGCCTCAAGTCAACTAAATCAGTAGCTCTGGGTGGGAACCAGGCTTTAGTGTTTATTCTGGGGATGGGGCTCAGCCCTCCAGGTGGTCCGGGGGCATGCTCAAGTTTGAAAACCGCTGGTTTAGTCTACCCAAAGCCATCTGTTTTTACGGCAAACACCTGTTTTTCGAGTTCTACTAGGGACAAAATACAAACAGGTGTGTTTAGGTGGCTGAAGCAGGAACTTACCTGCTTCTACCAAGAAGACACTGACCAGGAGACTGAGGAAGGAGTCTTCTCTTTGGGACAAAGCAGCCCCTACCACGTGTTCAACCATCTGGAACAATTTAGGGAGCACCTTTCTCCCTAAGAGGAGCATGTTAGGAAGGCTCTTCCAGAAAGTCACCTCTAAATATTTGAAGAGAGGAAACACCCTACTCTGAGATCACAGGCCACTATGCATCCTGGGAGTCAGGCAGAGGCCAGCTACTTGCCGTATTTTCTGGACTCCATCTGTTTAAACAGTGCGATCAGGTCCTCGGAATAGCCGATGTCTGCCTCAAAGCGCGCCCGGGAGATAAGCATACACTGCCCTTTGACAAAGGCGAGGGACGGAGCTGCAGGAAGGCAGGTCTGGGCCATGCTGCTGCTGCCACTGGGGGAGGGCGACTCCATGTGGCCCTCGGCCCCTTCCAAAGACTGTAGGGTGACCCTAGGGAGGCGTTGGGCTGCTTCCACTGCCGAAGAAGAAAAAGACAAAGGTGACGACCTGGATGGCTCTGAGATGCTCAGCAGGCGGGGGGGGGGGGGGGGGGGGGGTGGCAGGGACAGGGGCAGGGGTGGGGTGGGGAATTACATAGGGCAGGCAGGGGAGAAAAGGTGGTGTTAGACCGGGAAGGCGTGTAGGTGTGCTGAGTGGGGCTTCAGGAATTGCAAGATTTCCTGATTGTAACTTTTCTACTCCTTAGGTTTTCCAATTAAAAAAAACTAAGAATTCAGGAGTTCCCATTATGGTTCAGCAGTCACGAACCTGACTAGTATCACTGAGGATGCAGGTTCGATCCCTGGCCTCACTCAGTGAGTTAAGGATCTTGAGTTGCCACGAGCTATGGTGTAGGTTGCAGACACGGCTTGGATCCCGAGTTGCTATGGCTGTGGTACAGGCCAGCAGCTGCAACTTTATTTTTTTACTTTTTATTTTTTTTGCCTTTTCTAGGGCTGCTTCCCGCGGCATATGGAGGTTCCCAGGTTAGGGGTCCAATCGGAGCTGTAGCTGCCGGCCTACACCAGAGCCACAGTAACACGGGATCCGAGCCGAGTCTGTAACCTACACCACAGCTCACGGCAACGCCGGATCCTTAACCCACTGAGTGAGGCCAGGGATCGAACCTGCAACCTCATGGTTCCTAGACGGATTCATTAACCACTGCGCCATGACGGGAACTCCTGCTGTAACTAATTTGGCCCCTAGCCTGGGAACTTTCGTATGTCTCAGGTGAGACCCTAAAAAGAAAAAAAAAATTAAAACAACAACAACAACAACTTAGAATTCAGAAATGAACAGGGGAAGAGGGATTTCACCAGGGCAAGTATAAACTTAGATAATTTCTGTGTCTGTGTCAGAGAAGCCACCAAAGGAAGTCAAAATGACAGAAATCACCCACCTAACACTATTTCCTGGTCACTGCTCTGCTGCCTCAGGGAGGATAAGGAAGGAGAGACAGGATGATCAGGCCACAAATGCATAGTTTTGATCCTTATTTCCTCTATTTCTGAGGCATTTTATAGATTAATAGATTTGATGACATAAATTTTCAAAAAACAAACTGAAATGAAAGGCAAAACTGCTAAATAAAGATATCTGCAAAAGATATAAACAGAGCTCATACTTTTAAAAAATACTAAGACTACATAAGAAGTTAGAGAGGTAGGAAGTTCCCTTGTAGTGTGGCGGATTAAGAATCCAGTGTTGTCACTACACAGCTTGGGTCACTGCTGTATGTGTGTTCCATCCCTGGCCCAGGAACTTCCGCATGCCACAGAAGCAGTCAAAAAAAAGAAGTTAGAGAGGTAACCAATTCAAACGGAGGGAAAATCACTAACAGATACTTGGAGAAATATTCACAAAGTAATAAAAAGCCATTGCTTACCAAACTTGCAGGATTAGAAAAATAGATATTTGCAATGCTAGATTGGAATAAAACCTTTTGGGAATCAATTTTCCAATATACAGCAAGAGCTCTAAAGAGTAACCATACTGATTCAACTTACAGGAATCTATCTCAACTAACAATTAAAAACACAAAAATCTGTAGACCACGGTGTTCCTCAGAACTTTGACAGTGGGAAAACTGGGAGGAAATTAAAACACATTCTTACAACAGAATGTTATACAGCCATTAATTTCTTTTCTTTTTTGCGGGGGGGGGGGGGGAATGGGCTGTGCCTGGGGCATGTGCAAATGCCCCGGCCAAGGATCAAACCTGTGCCACAGCAGCGACCTGAGCTGCTGCAGTGACAACACTGAATCTTTAACCCTCTGCACCACACAAAAGAATTCCCGCCATTAATTTCCTTTTTTGGAAGAATTTTGGAAAAGTCGAAAATACAAAGCATGAAATATCATTTTCTGGAGGTCAAAGAGGTTCAATAATGGACACATATTTTCATCACTCAGAATGAACTGTTTAACATGCAACGTTAAAATAAAAATTCTTACGCTGGAAGACTAAGTGAAAAGGGAAAAATACAAATTACATTACATATGTAAAACATGTACATTAATGTATAGGGAAAAAGGCTGGAAGGAACAAAAGGAAAAGCGTAATAGCGGTTAAGTGAGCAGGGATAGACAGGGACTGTTTTTTTTTTCCTCTGCCACTGATATACTTTACACATGACCCAGGATAAGTGTGTGTTAGGGTTAAAAAGGCAAAATTCAGAGGTGGACCCAAAGCAGAGTGACAGTAAGACTGACATAGTCTTTAAATGTTATAGTCATAAAAAGTATAACCTACTAAGAAGACACAGCAATCACGAACTATCTGAAAATTAAGAAACATGGATAAATGCACAAATCACAATCATTGCAAGTGTTTGAGGTATATTTTGGTAGAGAAGACCGAGTGTGCAAAATAATGATAAGAATACAGAGGAGCTAAAAAAGTCATAGCCAGCAAAAGTCATCTAAAAGCTATAGAGAAAATTTTGTGCCCAGTAAACAGTTTTAGGTTTGTGTTGTTTGCAGAACTGTTACCGGTCCCAGGGGCAGGGCTGGCACAGCTGCCTGCCGTGGCTAGAGCCCACAGTCCAGTGGGAATACACACTCTGGAGCCAGATGGCCTGAGTTTGAATCTCAGTTGTACAACCTATTGGCTGTGTGACCCTACGTGAGTTACAGGGCCTGTCTGAGCCTCAGTTTCCCCATCTGTAAAATGGCTGTTATAAAGAATAAAAGAGACATCATATATAAGGACTTAGAACAGCCTCACATGTAGAAGGCTCCATTAGGTGCTAGCTTTTGCTAAGATGACCCGTGACTTCCTCCAAAGGACCTGCCTCCATAGGCTGGCCAATGGTGAGAAGGAAGAGCACTGGATGGTGCCACAAAAGCCATCTGAACCACAAGCTGCATCTGGTCTTGTAGAGGAACTTTGCAATACCAGCATCTCAGAGCACAGGGGCAACCACACACGCACTTACTCAGGGCATTGTAGTCGGTCATGCTGAAGTTCCACATCTTAGTGGCAGGATCTGAAAGGAAACACAAGTACCCAGTTTGCCATCAACGGGGCTGATGACTGTTGGTATCAGCTGTACTTGGACATTCAATAAAGGCTTATTGAACGAATCAATGCTAAGTTCAAAACAGTTGACTGAAAAGCCCCTACTTGGAGTTCCCATCATGGCGCAATCCGACTGGGAACCATGAGGTGGCGGGTTCGATCCCTGTCCTTGCTCAGTGGGTTGATGATCCGGCGTTGCCGTGAGCTGCGGTGTGGGTCGCAGATGCGGCTCGGATCCCGCATTGCTGTGGCTCTGGCGTAGGCTGGCGGCTGCAGCTCCGATTCGACCCCTGGCCTGGGAACCTCCATGTGCCGCAGGAGCGGCCCAAGAAATGGCAAAAAGACCAAAAAATAAACAAATAAACAAAAATAAAGGCATTAGTTTAAAAAAAAAAAAAAGCCCCTACTGATAGACAAAATCCCTACAGAGGACAAAGAGCAAATATAAATGAGGATGATGCTTTAACTCTGCCCTTCTAGATGGACCACTCTGAGCACGTCACTTCACCTTGCGGAGCCAGTTCTGTTGCCTTTAAAAATGGAAAGAACATCTACTTATCACACACAAAAAACTTGTTAGGCTTAACTGCTACAATGCATATAAAGCACCTGGCAGGGGAACCAGCCTGGGAGTAACTATTCATCTATTCTCCATATGGCCACAACTGGATAGACAGAAATGTGCCAATGCACTCTCTTCATATTGATGAGAAACTGTTAGATCTAAAGAGGCTCTAGAAATAGGAAAGACCATCGGAAAGAACCAGATAGAAGAGGCATTACCATAACGTCTGCTGGGCAGACTCTTAAACACTGCAATGAGCTCCGCATTGTACCCAATCTTCACCTGGAAACGATCTCCTATCCTGATGCATGTTCCCTGCTGGGAGCTTGCTGCTGGCTGATGTGGGGTCCCCAATTTCTGGTGGAGTCTTCCTTCTGTCCCGGGCGTCATCCTCTCTGTGCCACAATGGACATCAGCAACGTTCTGCCCTGAGGCAGAGGGTCTCGCCATCTTGGCCTCCAATACAGCATCCCTGGGAGGCTGTCCAGACAAGGAAGCTGCTGTCTCTTGGGGATTCTTTGCTCCGGCCAAAGGCTCATGAGTTGTATTAGCAAATGGTGTTGATTTGGTCCCATGTGAAGCCTGAGGATGATCTTGACCTAATGCATAACCCAAGAGCTGTTGGCTGGGGACCTCTGGAGGACTGTGTGCCAAGGGAGGGGAGATCCCAGCGACAGTCATTTGACTTGGTAGGCGGTGGCTCAGGCAGGCTGTGGGCACCTCTTCTTCCTTCTTCCATGTCCCCTTTGCCTGTTCGGAGGTACTGAGTTGAAAACTGGGGGAATTTTGAGGTCTCTGGTCACCATTAGTTGAACTCAGGGGATTCTGTTGCTTGAAAATGATACCATGGCTCCCTGACTTAGAAGGATCCCGGGGGAGGTTTTGGAAAGGGCCCTGCTTGGACTGGGAAGATGTGGCAGCAATGGAGGAGCCAGAGCCTGTGTTCTGATGCTGTCCTGCTAATTTCTCAGCTCTACGGGCCAGAGCCTTTTGCCGATTCTCCTCAATTTTTTTCCTCTGCTCCTCTGTAAGAGGCAAGGACATTTTAACAGGGAAATGCTGGCACAGGAATGTCAATTTTCTATCAAAAACTTGGCAAAACCTGAGGAAGGAAAAACAGTAATGAAATAAACATTAAATGTATTTATTTGTTACCTCGATTTTAACAAGCTTTTGTCGCACGAAATGTACAAGGAGTACAACCAAAGGAAATATTAAAGTTTCTTTTATAATTAAACATACACACACACACACACACGCACACGGACAGTATATAGCATATGCCAAAACCCATGATCCTGACAAAAAGGCAAAAAGCAAGGTCGATCAAATCCAAAGCTGAAAAGGTAGTTCAACAGCAATATTTTTCTCCCTCTCATCCACTAGTCAACATGAGTTATCGGATCCCAAGAAAGTTATGCAATGCAACCTAAATCCATCAAATAATGAGAAAGGTGACATTTCAAACTAGAAAGGATATTGGATTGGACAGACATAGACCAAAACAACCACATACCATGGCGTGATGCTTGCTAAAATAGCCTCTTGCCAACCTGGAAGAAGGAAAAAAGCATTAGCATCACAGAGACTGTACCCTAAAATTCAACCCTCAAATTCAATCCTTATACCATTCCTGGCAAATCAGTCTGCAACTAGTCAAGTGCAAGCTTTAGTGCATGCTGTCTAAAACTCACTGCCATGGAGCAACTGAGTAACTCTTTTGGAAAAATAAGAAGGAAAAAAAATATATATTCTCATTGTACAAATTCGAATGTTACAAAAAGATGTAAAGAATAGAGTAAAACTAATTTGCAATCTCACCATCTATCAATAATCACTGTTCATAGTTTATAGTATAATTCTGAATTTTTTCTATTCATAGCCATAGTTACACGCCATGTATTTGGGAGGTAGATGAATTTACTACAAAATAGGATCATTACATATGTTCTGTTTTGTACCCTGATTTTTTTTTTTCCAATTAATTTTCTTAGGTCATTTTTCCATGAGCTGAGCCACTTCTGCAATATTTCTAGACCCAGAGCGCTGGACACCAAATTTCTCTGGCTTGGTTCAGAAGAAACAGTCTCCATTCAATGTAACGCCACATAATGTTTACAACAGCGACATGGGGGAGGAGGAGCCCTGAGAGGAGCCTGGGGTAAAAAGGTTTCCTTTCTGCTAGGACCCTCTATGACCAGAACCCCCAAATCCCGACACCTTCCACTTCCTCCAACCACCAGCAATTAACAAGCGGTTAGGGAAAGGCTTTGTCCCTGGCCCGGCTGAAGTTCTCAGGCTCCCGGGGTAAAACATTCCTGCCTAACTTTACAAGCAGGGCGCTTCGGCGCCCCCAAATGCTCCAGGTCCAAGGCCCGGTGCGCTGCCTCCACTAGCCAGGGGAGGCGAGGCCATGGGATGATGAAGTCCCTTGATCAGCCCTAAACCATAAAGCCATCCCACCGCATGGACGCCCCTCTTCTTTTTGCTGGGACCTGTGTTCCACCCGGTCTGGGGGGAGCGCCACTGCCACTCTTATCACCTCCACTTGGATTCACCCTTCCGGTCGGCCCACTCCCTGCTGCAGGGAAGCATTTGGTCTCGTCCGCCTCCGCCGCCTACCTCCCAGTTTAACCGTCTCACCCGGTGAGGCCTATAATGCGAACCACATTCGCGGCCGACCCCGAAGCTAGGTGCGTCTCCAGAGCCCTCCCGAGCCTCTCTTCCGAGTGGACTGTTAGGCGCGGGTTCTCGAGCGCTGCGAGTTCGCTCGCCTTATTTCAGCAATCGGGCCTGGGAGGTGGTCGGGGTGATGGAGTCGCTCAACGAGGAACTACACTTCCCAGGGGGCAAGGCGGCCCCCACTTACGCTTCAAAGAGTGAGTCATGAGACGGGAAACCCGAGCTGTGCTGCAGGGATTCGTAGTTTAAACCTGGAGCCTGGCGAGACGCAACGTCGTGGGCGGGAGGGGGGGAAATGATGCACCCTGGGAAGTGTAGTCCTCGGCTCCCTCAAACGTTTTAGCAAGTACCCGGATTCTGAAAGCCTGGGTTGTTGAGGTATCCAAACTGGAGTGTCTATGTCAGAGTTGTCTCCAAAGGGCTTCCCAGGCGGGCAGATGGATTTGGTAGCTCTTAAAAAATATATTTCTTGGGGCATCCATTCCTGATACTGATAACCTTGCAGTTTAAGCTCCACCCGCTGTTCCAATCCTGACCTGACCTTCCTGGACAAAAAGAGAATTAACATTGTCGTCATTGTCATATCGTCATCATCATTGCCATCATCAGCCATTGTGCTGAACATCTAATGTGAATCATCTCATTTAATCCTCACTGCAACCTGATGGAACACGCACTATTCAAATCCTCTTTTACAGAAAGGAAAACTGAGCAGTTAACTTTTTCAAAGCCTTGTTAGGCTATTTGTGTTTCTGATTCCGAAGCCCATACTCTTGAGAGAAAAGTATTAGGCTGACACTCTCAGAACCAGTCTACCCCGTTTCTGAGCACCAGCACCTCTCCATTCCATAATCAACTCACTATTAAATATTGGTGGTAAATATAATATTTCCCTGGGGAGGGGGAGGGAATGGGATGGACTGGAAGTTTGGGGTTAGTAGATGCAACTATCACATTTGGAGTGGATAAGCAATGAGATCCTGCTGTGTAGTACAGGGAACTCTATTCAGTCACCTGTGATGGCACATGATAGAGGATAATGTGAGAAAAAGAATATATATATCTATATATATCTACACACACACACATTATATATATCCTTTTTTATAATATATGTATATATAACTGGGTCACTTTGCTGTACAGCAGGAATTGACAGAGTATTGTAAATCAATTATAATAAAAAAATTTTAAATATATAATATTTCCTATCATCAGGGTACACGTGAGTGTTGCTATCTGTTTTTAAACATGATTGTCTTTGTTTTTAACTCACTTTGTTTTTAAACAAAGAGGTAGAGCTCTACTTAAGGATTTGGAAAAACAGCCAAGACATACTATTAGGAAAAACAAAGCACAGCAATGGGTATATTTTGATCTATTAAAAAAATCCTTACCTATCAGTGCTCGTAAACTCTGCTGATCCTGTTGCACCACAGCAGGAACTCCTGGCTTTTTTTTAGTAAAGTGATGCCCGTCATAAATGCCTTTATTTACCAAAATTAGAAGTAATTTTTCCTTCAAAAATATCCAATAAGATTCCATTTGTGAAATCCAAAAATAAGGCAGACACAATTGTAAGGGATTCCAGAGATGAATAAGATCAAATTCCTGTTCCTCCAAAAGATTACAAGATTCAAAGGATAGAATCTGAATCTTGTCACATTTAGCAAATGTCCCAGATATTTGTCCCCAATGTTACATGAGACATACTTATTTTTTAAAAGTATTGTTTTTCCGAAATTTAAATTTAACTGGGGTCCTATATTTTATCTAAAAACCATAAAAATAGTCCATTCCTTTTGTATCAATGAGCAGCAAACAAATATGTACTGATAGAAAGATGATTCGCAGACATATTGATATGTCAAATTTTAAAGCTAGAAGGTTTTGTAGATGAGGAAATAGAGGCCATATCAGCTGCTAGTTCAGGGACACCTTTGTGTGTGTAAAAACACACCCAGTGGAATCATCTGAGCCTGACATAGCAGTCCAGGCAGAAGCTGGGCTGGAACTGGGAACCCCAGCCCCACTGCATGACTCTGACGCTAATTAAATGTACAGATAGTTGTAGCCTGCTTGCCCTTGCCTGACAGTGTGTCTGGGTACACTGCAATCCTCTCCTGGGAGCTTACCTGCTAATGATGCAGGCATTGGTCTTCCCTCTTCCCTCCATTTCTGATCCCCTAGAGAGGGCTTGACAGCCCTATGGGAAGGGAGTTTTTGACAGCCACCTCAAGGGCATGTCATCATTCAAGTTAATTACACCTAGAGCTCCGTGAAAAGATTCTAAGATTTGGGAGCAGATGCAAGACTTTGGGTGGATAAGGAGGCTGTTCCCTCCTTGGGTGCTGCCAGTCGGTAAAGGCATTTGCATATCCAAAGCACAGAGGAGCCATGTGAAGTTTTATAAGCCAAGAAATTCACCTTCCTTAGCGGTTGTTCCGTTCTGATGGACTTAATTGCTTTGAGTCTGACAGTTCAGTTTTTCTCCCTTCTCTCATCTCTTCCTCCCCACTACCTCCCCTCCAAAGCCTTAAATGTATTATTTAGGACATACATAGATGTCCTAAAGACGGAAGCTCCAATATTATTTCTATACCATGCATTTCATAGTTTGGTGTGAGGGTCCTCCAAGCATCCTACTTTCTCCAACTGTTTGGTCTTGGTGGCTGTGATTAATTCACAAGTCCCCTCCCTCAAATGTCACACATTTCCTGCCAGAATGGCTTTGCCAAAATCACATACCCCCCTTGACATCCTGCTCCAGTTTTCTTAGACCTGAGAAATTTCACTTTTCCTGTTCCTCCAAAATCACAGATTCCACTTTATTCATCCACCCATTCGTATACTCATTTAGCAAGAGTTTGGTGACCTGCTATGGGCCATACAACTGTGCAAAGGCCCTGGGGTTGCCACATTCAATAGGAACCCAAAGTTGTCACCCTTTCTTCTTAAAGCCTCCAGTCTGGTTGGGGAAGCAGACATACCTACACAAAAGGAAATAAACTAGATGATAAAGGCTTGAAGGACCTAAACAGAGGGCCCAAGGAGAGACTAAAGTAGGAACTATTTCATGGTGGTCAGGAAAGGATTCCCTGAGGGGAGGCACTGAAGCTGAGACCAGAGGAGGAGAGGAGGTAGCCATGCAGATGTCAGAGGGAGGAGGTTCTGAGCCAGAGGCACCCAGGCAGGAAAGAGCTGGGTGTGTTTGAGGAGCTGGAAAGCAGGCAAGTGTGGCTGCAGGACAGTGGGAGAGGAGGAGAGGCACACATGAGGAAGCTGGAGAGGCAAGTGGAACAGAAAATGTTAGGGTCCCACAGGCCATGGAAAGATGTTTGGATTTTGTTCTGAGAGCTGTAGGGAACCACTGGAAGGATTTGCCCTGGAAGAGTGTGTGATCTGGTGTGGGTCTTAAGAAGCTTGCTCTTGCTTCTGAGTGGAGACTTCCTTGGGGGATGGGGATGATGGTGAGAGTGCCTACAGAAAGGCCTTTTAGGAAGCCTTAGCAAGAGTCCAGGCCAGAGATAGTGGTGTCCTTGTGACATGATCACTGTGGGACTTTGAGGCCTCCTCAAGACAGTAGAACTCAAAAGCCTCTGGCCAAGACAAGAATTATCAGACCCTTTTCATCATCCTGCCTGTCTCATTGTAATGCCCCCTGTTCCACTTTAAGCAACCTGGCCTTACTCCTTCCTACCTCCTACTAGGAAAGGTTTGTGGCCCACTCCTCACTCCACCCCTCTGGGGGCCTTATACATCTCCAACCAACCAGCAAGCATATCCTAAGACCCCCTTTTCCCCAATCAATGAGCAGGACAACAGCTGTATCATAAGTCCTCTCCCTGGGCTATACAAACAGACATGACTACACGCCTGGGGGCGGCTCCCTCTAATCATCAGGAAGTCATCCGACTGATAGGGATGAAGTAGGCACAGGCGGTTTTGAAGTCCCAACAAAGGACCACAGATAATGAGAAACTCGGGGGACATTGGGAGATCACTATAAGTAAATAAATTGCTCAAAAAAGCCATCAGAACAAGGCGGGCTTGCTTGACTAACAGAAGCGTGATAATTGCCTCAGGTCATTGGGTGGGGGATAGGATTAGGTCTGCATTCAGATTCAGACCAAGGGCAAGAGTTTGAGGACCACCCTTCTGCTGATTTGAATACACACCTTCCCAGAAAGGAAGAGGTGGGCTTTTCCAAAGCCACTCCCTTTGGAGGATAAAACTGTAGCCCACCAATCCTCGATCCTCGGGGCAGAGCTTCCTTGCCTGCCCACTTGTATCTCTCACAAGCATCTTATCCTAATAAATCTATTTCTTGCCTATCACTTTATTTCTCACTGGATTACTTCTGAGCAGAGACATGAAGAACCTGAACCTCAGTGAGTCCAGACACAGGGTATGTGATTCTAATTTAAAACCATGGATTTAAGTCCCAAACTGGGTTTAGGCTAGGTTCGAGTCCTGGCACATGGGTTCAAGTCCCAGTCTGGGTTTAGGCTGGGTTCAGGATGTCAGTGCTGACAGTTTCACCACTGTGCTGGCAGCCTCTCTTAACTCAATAAACTCTTCTTTCTCTTTACCTCAGTATGCTGGAAAATTCTTTTTCCAACCCCCATGCATGAACCACAACAGTCATGTCGGCAAGAGGGAGACTCCTGAACCATGTCTCCTTGGGGAGACTGAATGTCTGAATCCAGTACACAACACACAATCAGAGCCCCTTTGCTCACCTCCCTCTGGTGGCAATGCATGTGAAATTGGCTTAGAAGGCTGGGGTAGTAAATAGAACTTATGGAATGCCATATATATATAATCATATATATAATATATATATAAATATATAATTTTTTTCCTGTATATTAGGTGGCTTCTTTACAGAAATATGATTTGGAAAAGTTATGTTCTTTTGATGCTGGAAAGATGTTATCAGAATCTGGGTTCTTGTTCACGGAGCCAAAGAATGAACTTCACGAACACACAGGCAGCAAGCAAGCAAAATCCTTTATTACAGGAAAGCAAATAGCTCCCAGGACAGACTGGTAGAGGGAAGAAGAGTCCTCCCTCTATTGTTTTACAGAGGTTTTTATTTTTTAAGCATGGGGGTACCAACGTGGGGTCCAGATATCTGTTCTTTTTCCCATCGACCTTGCCCAGTTTACCTATATCAGGCCTTGTCCAATAGGGATTTTAGAGTTAGGGTATACTCCATAAGTTTTATGATCCTTTTGCTCTTCTTTCCCCTAGACTTAGAGTCTCCACTCTTTACATTCTTTTGCTAACAGTCAAATGTATAGGTCAGGAATTAATTCCCACCTTGACATAAAACAATGTACTTTGAATAGTTAACCTTCCAACAAGCAAAGCCTGTTGGTCTCGATTAGTTTTTACAAATATTAAACCATGAACATTAATCAGGTAGTTAGTGTAGGAACAAAGCCCATGTTCCTACACTAACTACCTGAATTCTTATTCTGCCTCATTTTAATGATTATGAAAGGAAAATGGGAAAAAAATAAAAATGAAAAAATGAAAAAAGAAAGGAAAATGGAGACAAAGAGGAGGTAAGTAGCTTGTTCCAGGACATGGATAACCTTGAAGTGCAAGCTTGATCTTAGATGTCTTCTTTCCTACTCCTCACCCAGTATGTTGCTCCATTAGTGCTACAACTAAGGAAGAGCTATAAAACTTTGCTCGATATTATACTCTTTTGGTATGGAGCAAATTATTTGTGGAGATTGCCCAAGTGGTGGCACCTCCTTTGTATCTACAGATGTGGAAATTTAACATTGAATTAGTCATTGGCTTGATGCAATACCCCTGAAGGCCACCAGGGGGCGAATAATAGTCCATGATCCCAACCCAAGTTATTGTTTCCCATCCTTCTGGGTTTCTCTGTACTCTTTGGTTCTCTGTGTTTATGCTTTGTCTCATCTCTTTCTTTCTTTGTCATGTTATGTTACATTTATTACCTTTTTATGGTCCTCTATGCTTCTCTAACCCCATATCCAGTCTGCCCACATCATGGAACTAAAGCTCATTTACAGTGCTTTGTTGTCTGTGTTGAACCTCTCCTGGTTCAGTTCTCAAAGATAGTAAAGTGTAATGCTTTGTATTTCTCTCCCCTAGCCTTTCCCAACTCATGTTTTTTAGATTTTTACTTATCTGGCTATCAGTTGCCTTCAATGGAAAAAGGAAGAGCATCCATGCCTGCCTGACTCAAAAGAAACATCTCATAAACAAAAGGTCATTTGATTGTTAAGGAATTACAAAGGTAGGGGGAAATTTAAGAGGCCCTGAGGGCTGCATGCTGTCTCCACCATAACTAAGACAGCATCCAAATAATCATCCAAAGTGTGGGGTTCTTATGGATCTGGGGAACACGTGGCTCTCTACTTACTCCAGTATTTCATGTTTCTTAACTATCAGAAGAGTCTCCATGTCTGCTCCAAATTCTCTGCAATTCAGATTTGTTCTGTCTGCAGGAGAGATCTATGGAAGGAGCTGCTGGCTGTTTTATGTTCCGTAGACCTCGGGGGGCTTGGGATCAAGCCCTTCCTCAGAGCCACGCTACAAAGCTGCAGGTTGAGGCATTAGGGTGGTGAGGACACGCGGCTGGCCATCTGCTGCGAACAGCTATTTCCATCTGCATTAGGAGGAGGCCAGCTCCGCCTATATCAGAGAGAAGAACAGTCCCATTTATCACGAGGGTAAATTATCCTAATTGAGCGGTTAAGAGAATGAATGCTTTCTAGGTAGTTTACAGTAAAGGACCTCCTTCTCCTGGCTGCAATAATAGAAAACCACGGGCCATCAGATCCATTTGGGAAAGAGCATTAGCATCCAGTCCACTCACCAACTTGGTCCTCCAGCCCTTGTTTCCAGGAAATCAACTCCCTCTTAGCAATCAGTTCAATATTATCTGAGTTTTTATTTTTCTCTTGTAAGCTTCTGTAAGAGCAGGGACTTTCTTCTTAACCCTACTTGCAAAGCAAGTGATGTGTTGTCCAGTAAATGTTACATACGCAAGCCTTTTAGACCACACAAGTCTCCACCTCGAAATGATGGAAGTAAATCCCAGCTTCCACTAGCCCACTTCCATTAAACAGACAATTCCAGAATTCTTTCTCAGCACCCCTCTAGCTTGCTACAGACACCAACTTTTCTGCTTATAAACAAAAACACTGAGTTAATTGCTTTTGGAAAAATTTAAAGGGCTCATTTCAAGCTATCAGTTGGAGAGATAGCATTGAAAATGTTAATTAAAAAACTATATATTGTTTTGAATAGGCAATACATTCATGTGATTCAAAGTCTATGCATACAAGCACATACAGTGAAAAGTTTTCTTCTAGACAGAAGGAGATTTAACATGAAGCCCTATAAGTTTTGGCTTCAGGGACCCTTATTTGCATAGGCCTCTTCAAAAGTCTTGTACCTAATTCTGTATTCATTTGGTATTATTATTATTATTATTTATTTTTTTATTTTTTTGGCTTTTTCTAGGGCAGTTCCTGCAGCATATGGAGGTTCCCAGGCTAGGGGTCTAATTGGAGCTATAGCTGCTGGCCTACGCCACAACCACAGCAACGCCAAATCCAAGACATGTCTGAAACCTACACCACAGCTCAGCAAGGCCAGGGATGGAACCCGAAACCTCATGGTTCCTAGTCATATCTGTTAACCACTGAGCCATGACAGGAACTCCATTATTATTATTTTTAAAGCTGCTCCATCCCAAATTGCATGAGCGTCAGTGTCTCCAAGACACTTGAATCTGCCTCTGCCTGCATCTGTTTCTGAGCCACCCCATTCACTGCCCAACAGACAATATATCATACTTTCTTGTGTATGTCAACTAAAAAAATCTGCAACCTAAAATTTGGGGTGAATTTAGGACTTAAGCCCGGGAGACAGCATCTCAGGTAGCCCCAAGAAACTGCTCAGAGGTGGTGAGGGATGAGCTGGAATACATAGGAGTTTTTGTCACAAAGGGCAGGGAGCAGGAACGAAAGAGGCCTGGGCTCACTGAAATCATTCTTTGATATGCACCTCCGCTATCAGGGCCCGTATCCTGAGTTTTCACAGCCTGCAGGACTCAAGGCGCTCACTCTTGGAGGTGACTGCATTTACAGATGACTGTGATATTCTTTATGCTTAACCATGGACCGGACTGAAATACCACCCGCGGAGGGAAAGGGGGAATATCAAGATACATCAGGATATGATAAAAGTGAGGGGGTGATGCATGCAGCTTACACACGTTTTACAAAAGTTTGTTGCTGATCTGAAGTAACCTGAAGGTTACTACCAGTCACAAGGACCAGACATCACCATGAAGGATTTTAGTGTTTTTCTGGATATGAGGAAATGCAAGAATTGGGCACATAAAATTTTCTGAAAATATCTGACTATCTGAAGGCCTGTTCTTCCAGTTTTCCTAGAGCACAGAGTGCCTCACTCCTGGTCTCCACCCTGAGCTCCACTCAGGGGGTGCTGTGGATCTGTAGCTGTAGTGGCTCATGTTTTAGTCCATGTAAGAGGCTGCTGGCAAGTGCCAAACTTCAGTTCACACATATTTTCCTGGATCTATTTTATGTGCAAGTAAAAACATATTTATCTCTCCCTCTTTTTTCTATAAAGGGTAACATGCTGGACCCATTGCTCTGCCCTTTGATTTTTGCATTTGTGTTGAAGTAAGTTCATTTCTTCCTATTTTGGCTTCCTCTTTTATCAAATGGAAAACTTGGGCCCATCCCAAAGGCTTCCTCTTAGGATTAAACGTGATCATGTGAAGCACTTAGCCCGCTGCCAGATCATAAAGAAGCGATCGATAGATGTAAGTTTTTATTCTATACTTAATATTTAAAATGTGCTACAAAGCTACACTAATGAAAACGGCTGTGCGGCAACTCGCCTAATAGCAGACCAATGAAACAAATAAGAAGCCACTGCAGCTCTTTATTGTTTGTCTGCAAGATGCTGTTGTCCATGGAGGGACTACAAACCCTAAAAAGAAAACCTCCAGGAACTTATAGCCTAGAGGAATAGAGGTGACGGACATCAAAAACATAATAACGAAAACAACAGATTGCTGTGGGGCTTGACAGGGGCGTTCATTGCTGGCTGGGGTGATGGTGGGTGTGAAAAAAGTACAGGATAAGGAAGAGGCAAAGTGGAGAGAGTAGTATCTGAACTAACCTTTGAAGGATAAGAAGGAATTTGACATCCAGAAATTCACAGGGGAAAATGATAGTTCCAAGGATGATCCAATCTGATGGAATCACAAATGCTGAGGGAGATTTGGTTAATTAAATGAAATAAACATTTAAGAGAGAGAGAGTTATAGGAGTTCCCATTGTGGCTCAGTGGGTTAAGAACCCAACTAGTGTCCTTGAGGATGCAGGTTCTATCCCTGGCCTTGCTCAGTGGGTTAAGGATCTGGCGTCACCATAAGCTGTGGTGTAGGCTGGCAGCTACAGTGCCTATTGAACCCCTGGCTGGGAACTTCCATATGCCACAGGTGCGGCCCTAAAAAGAAAAAAAGAGAAAGAGAGAAAATTATAGATTAACAGGATATTTTCCTGAATGATGTGATCTTTGGGGTCCTTCAGGCAAGTCTGAATACATACGGGAAAGCAGGAATCCCTTGTTATGTGGGTTTTGATTGAATTTGGCCTCTCAGTCTAACTCTGAACTGCAACTGCAGGGGCAGAAGTATTGATATTAACAAACCTAATCTCTCATGGGCAAATTCAAAGTTTAAATCTTTAGCTAACACTTTATCAATAACATATTCTGGTGACATTTGAGGCTTTCAAAATTTGGCTCCAGTAATTGCTGTGAAGCAGATTTTAGTTACAGGGACTTAGGCATTGTAATTGTATGGAAGAAATAGAGCTTATTCAGTCATGTCATTTGATGGCAACTGTGGATCTAGACAAGTGCTTGTAGCCCCCAACACACCCCCTCCCCAGCCTCATCACCTCCCCCATGTATCAAGCTGTAAGTAGCACTACGTATACAAAATGGCCCATTGATCATCTAACCTCTCCCCACGGCCAGATGGGGCCTTGAACACGCGTCAGACCCGAAGCTGCCCCCGCCTCATATGTATGACAGGCTTCTTTCCCCCACCTGGCACCTCTTTTTCCAACACCCACTTTTAGTCTAGATTTCCCTTGGACCCCCAGTCCTTGCCCACAAAACCCACATGAGCTGCCTGTGTGATCAACAAGCCATTTAGGGAAAAGCCTTTTAATTAAGAGGAGAGCAACACATTATTAAATCAGAGTCATTTATTACCCTGCCATCTGGCCAGAGCGCCTCCTGGTTCCCTTCTCCTCTGTGCCTATGCAGGTCTAGAGAGGGACAAAGGCAGTGGAACATGGGAAGGACCATCCAGCCCTTCCTGGAAGCAGAGAGAAGGTCTTAGGAGGGTTTCTCAGAATCATTTCCGTACTGTAGAAACTGAGCCTCTGTCTCTTTTTACCTGTAAAAGGGAGGCAATAATGCCTGTCTCAGTGCTTGTGAGATGCCTGGCTCAAAGGCTGACATAGTGGAAGTGCCCAGGAAATGGAAGTTGAATCTGAAGCCTGGAACTTTGTTTTGTAGGTGTGTGGTGATGGCGGCAGGAGTAAGGCAGTGAAATGCTTCCTCTGCTAAGCAAGCAAGCCCCAGCTGATTCTCTCTCTGTTGTGACCCACAGGGACATTCCTGGTCCTTACTTCCAAATGTCAGGAAGCTCAGGACATCCATGCCCATTCTCACTCCTGCTCCCTCCAAACCTGGATGTCAGGTGTTATCCTAAGGGAAATGCAGACTGGAGCCTCCTGTGTCTGGTTTGGCATGATAAGAAGAGAGGCTGGGAGAGATCTAATGTTGAAAGAGGCTAGAAATGGAACTTAGGCATGTATTTCAATAGGCAACAGCTCAGAGAGTGCTACACTAGAGCATGTAATGAAATAGATGTTGGTTCCTAAAAGTAAAGTCACCGCAGATGTGACAGCTACCAATGAAGACTAATACAGAGATGTTGAAGACTCAGTTACCACCAGTAGCGTTGCTGTCAGTGATGTGACTTCTCAAAATGGTGAACAGCTCCTGGTAAAGCACTGAACAGAATGTAAACTATAATCTTCCTGTAATTTACATAGCAGCTCCACTCATAGGGTGTACTTAGCATGTATTAAAAGCCATTTTAAGTGTTCCTGTCATGGCTCAGCGGTAATGAACCCAAATACTATTCATGAGGTCACGGGTTTGATCTCTGGCTTTGCTCAATGGGTTAAGGATCCAGTGCTTCCATGAGCTGTGGTGTAGGTCACAGACTCTGCTCAGATCCAGCATTGCTGTGGCCGTGGCGTAGGCTGGCAGCTGCAGCTCTAATTGGCACCCCTAGGCTGGGAACTGCCATGTCCCATGGGTGCGGCCCTAAAAAGAAAAGAGAAGAAAAAAGTAAAAGGCATTTAAAAAAATCCGTCTGTTTACATATAAAATGAAGTTACATTCTATAGCTCAAATGATTATAAATAAGTTCCTAGCTCTATAAATACCTTGTGGGACATCTGAAAGTTGGGTGGAATGTGGAGTGAAGCGTGCCCAGAATTGTTGCATAAACTGCAATAGATCAAGCTGCCAGGGTTCCGGGCTGTCCTTACCAGGAGCAGGACCTCTGCCCATCATTGGGGTAACCCAAAACGGTCCATACTTTTCCAAAGTGCCCCCTTAGAGGGGTGACCATGTGCTACACTAAAAATTAAAATAAGAATTGAATTAAATTAAATGTAAAAAACATAAGTAAAAATCAATAAATTTTTTTATTAAAATATAGCTGATTTACAATGTTTATCAATTTCTGCTGTACAGCAAAGTGACCCAATTATACATATACATACATTCCCTTTCTTACATTAGACAATCAATAAATTTTATTAAAAAAAATTTATCTGGCTTTCCCGTCGTGGCACAGTGGTTAACGAATCCGACTAGGAACCATGAGGTTGTGGGTTCGGTCCCTGCCCTTGCTCAGTGGGTTAAGGATCTGGCGTTGCCGTGAGCTGTGGTGTAGGTTGCAGACTCGGCTTGGATCCCGCGTTGCTGTGGCTCTGGCGTATGCTGGCGGCTACAGCTCCAATTCGACCCCTAGCCTGGGAACCTCCATATGCCGCAGGAAGCGGTCCTAGAAAAGGCAGAAAGACAAAAAAAAAAAAAGAAAGAAAAAAGAAAAAAAATTTTTTATCAAAGTATAGTTGATTTACAACGTTGTGTTAATTTCTGCTGTACAGCAAAATGGATTCAGCTATACATTTCTATATTCTTTTTATATTCTTTTCCTTTATGGTTTGTTCAGGGTATTAACTAGTTCCTTATGCTATACAGTGGGACCTTGTCATTTATCCATGCTATATAAACTAGTTTGTGTCTGCTAATCCCAAACTCCCAATCCTTTCCTCCCACCCCCTCTCCCTCTTGGCAACCACAAGTCTGTTTTCTATGTCTACAAGTCTGTTTCTATTTCATAGATATGTTCACCTGTGTTGTATTTTAGATTTCACATATAAGTGATATCATATGGTGTTTGTCTTTCTCTTTCTGATTTATTTTGCTTGATATGATAAAATCTAGGTCCATGTATGTTGCTGCAAATGGCATTATGTCATTCTTTATTACGGCTGAGTAATATTCTGTTATACACACACACACACACATACACACACACATCTCGTCTTCTTTATCCATTTCTCTGTCGATGGACATTTAGGTTCTTTCCATGTCTTGGCTAATTTTAAATGTGAAAAAACACCTAGAGACAACCAAGAAATTTTGAGCTGGCTACTAAATGAGATGAAAGAATTTTTGTTCATTTTGCTTTATATGACAGCAAAATAATTTTTTGGAAATATACAAACAAACATGCATATGATAATGTAAAAAAGTAAATCTAAGTGGTGACCATCCAAATACAATATGTCTATGAGCTTTATAGAAAATAATTCCTGGAAATCCTGTGAAATCAGATTTTTATGATCATTATACAACTACAGATGTGATAAATTCATTTGAGTAATAAAAAAATGAAAAAAAAAAGAATATAATTCCTGGGGTGGCTGCTCAACTCACAGTCACACTCTCTTCCCTGGGAACATCCTCCACATAATACTCACAATGAGCCCTCACTCTGGGGTTGTATCACAAACCAAGCCCCAACCCAGGTGATTGGTCTAGAAGGGGGTGGGGCACACCTCACCCAATCAGATGCTCCTTCATGGAACCAGGCATCTTGACTTGGGAGCTTGGGGTATGACAGCTGTTCACATTAACAGCACTACTACCAGAAAAGACCCACAGATTTCAGGTGCCAGGGTCTTCAGAAACTACCTAGAGTGTCCTGCTCTTCCTTGGGTCTAGCAATTCAGTCCTTCCATGGTTGCCATGAGACATGGTAGAATCCTTCCCCCAAATTCTGCCACTTTGTGCTCAAGCCAGCTAAAATTGCCATTATTTACAATTAAAGAATCTTAGTAAGACTCTTTCATCCTGGAGACAAATAGCAAATCAAGAGAGGATTTACAGATTAAAGACTGACTACATAGATTAGGTCCCTTGGAAGTCAGAACTGGAGAATTATTTGATTTCTCAATGTAGTTATATTTAGATTTAAGCCTTCAAAGAAAGATGAAATTGAGCATGGCAAATCACTTATCTTTGCATATATTTGAAATTATCATTTACTCTTCCCTTTTTTTATTAGAGTGTAGTTGATTCACAGTGTTGTGTCAATTCTGCTGTACAGCATAATACATATATATATATATATATATATACACACACAGATTTTTTTCTCATACTGATCTTCCATCATGTTCTACCCAATAGATTGGGTATAGTTCCCTGTGCTGTACATTAGGACCCCATTGCTTATCCATTCTAAATGTAATAGGTTGCATCTACCAACCCCAAGCTCCCAGTCCATCCCACTCCCTCTCCCTCCCCCTTGGCAACCACAAGTCGGTTATCCATGTCTGTGAATGTTTCAGTTTTGTTAGATAGGCTCATTTGTGCCATATTTTAGATTCCACGTATAAGTAATATCATATGGTATTTATCTTTCTCTTTCTGACTTACTTCACTTAGTATGAGAATCTCTAGTTGCATCCATGTTGCTGCAAATGGCATTATATTTTGTTCTTTTACATGGCTGAGTAGTATTCTATTATATGTATGTATCACATCTTCTTAATCCATTCAACTGTGATGGACATTTAGGTTGTTTCTATGTCTTAGCTATTGTGAATTGTGCTGCTATGAAGATATGGATGCATGTATTTTTTTGAACTATAGTTTTATTGAGATATATGCCCAGGACTGGGATTGCTAGACCATATGGTAGTCCTATATTTAGTTTTCTGAGGAACTTCCATACTGTTGTCAATAGTGGTTGCACCAGTACACATTCCCACCAACAGTGTAAGAGGTTTCCCTTTTCTCCACACCTTCTCCAGCATTGGTTATTTATAGTCTTATTAATGATGACCATTCTGACCAGTGTAAAGTGGTACCTCATTGTAGTTCTGATTTGCATTTCTCTAATAATTAGTGATGTTGAGCATTTTTTCATGCGCCTACTGGCCATCCCTATCTTCTTTGGAGAAATGTCAGTTTACGTCTTTTTCCCCTTTTTTGATTGGGTTATATTTTTGTTGTTGTTGAGTTGTATGAGTTGGTTCCTTCTGAGGACTGAGCCTCTCCCCTGATTTCTGATGATTTGCTGGAATCATGAGTTTTCTTTGGGTACTGCTGCATCACCACAATAGCTACCTTCATTTTCATTTGGTGTTCTTTCTGTGTTCATGTGTTTATGTCCAAATTTCCCTTATTTATTTCTTTATTTTTACTTTTTTTTGGCTGTACCCGTGGCATGGGGAAATAATTCCTGGGCCAGGGATCAAACCCGCACCGCAGCAGTGATCCTAGCCACACCAATGATAACGCTGTATCCTTGGCCTGCTGAGCCACCTGGGAACTCCATAAATCCTCTTTTTTTTTTCTTTCGGTCATGCCCATGGCAAGCAGAAGTTCCAAGGCCAGGAACAATTTTTCCCTTTTTAAAAGGATAGTGTGCTATTGGATGAGGGCCCACCTTAATGACCTCCTATGAACTTGATCATCTGCAAAGATCCTATTTCCAGATAACATCACATTCATAGATGTGGCAGTTAGGACTTCTACATCTTTGGGTGGTGGGGGAGGGGACACAATTTAACTCACAATAGTTACATGGAAAAAGTAAACTTGCACATTCAGGTGGCTTTGAGTAGTAGAGGTAATGATATTCGTGTGATACCAACTCTGTTTTCTGTGTAAATATATGTATTTTTGTGCAAAAATGGAATCGTACTGCATGTTTCCATTAACGGTATATTGCGAAAAATATCCTGTGTCAAAAGCATATTTTACTTTGTTTTTAATGGCTGCATAGTATTAAATACATCATGATTTGTTTAAGCAATCCCTTATTGTTAGATTTCTTCCAATTTTGTTGTTATTTCGTACAATAGTGCAGTGGATATCTTTGTCTCTAAATCTTTGTGTACACTGATAATTTTTTCTTTAGGATAAATTCCTAAAAGCAAAATTAGTGGTTCCAAGAGTATGACATTTTAAAAGCACTGGATATATATTATCAAGCTGATTTCCAGGAGGTTCTTTGAGAATGCCTGTCTCCCAACATCTTTGCCAGCATCCAGGAGAGTATTTTTGGCTAGCCAAAGTTAAAGAGAGTACAAAATATCTTATGGTGATTTTACTTTCTATTTGGGGAGTGAGATTGAATTTTTCTGCATATTATTAGTCATGTGCATTTCTTGGGAGGAATTGTCTATTTGACTACTTTGCCTAATTTTCTTTTTTTTGCTTTTTTTTTTTTTTTTTGCTTTTATAGGACTGCACCTGTGACATATGGAAATTCCCAGGCTAGGAGTTAAATTAGAGCTACAGCTGCTGGCCTACACCACAGCCACAGCAACTCAGGATCCAAGGTGCATCTTCGACCACAGCTCACGGCAATGCCAGATCTTTAACCCAGTGAGCAAGGCCAGGGATCGAACCTGAATCCTCAAGGATGCTAGTCAGATTCGTTTCTGCTGCGCCACAAGAACTCTGGATTTCTTTTTTTCTTATTGGTTTGTATTAATTTCTACCTTAAGAAATTTTAATCTATTTTATATAGTAGCTATTTTTTGTGGCTTCTGCTTATTTTTTAATTTGTTTACAATGTTTTTGAAATACAGAAGTTTGAACTCTAATTTTTCTTTCTGATTTCTTTCAGTTCTCTTGTGCTTAGAGAGTTTCTCCATCCATAGAGGGGCTAAACAGTATATTTCTTTATAGTTTTTACCCCAGTGGTTTGTATTTTTACATAAAAAATGTTGATCTGTGTGCTCTTATTCCCTATGGTAGATTAAATATGACTGCAAATTTTTTGCCGCTCTCACTTTGAGAGGTGGAGTTTCCCTTCCTGAACCTGACTTAGTGATTTGATTGACAAATAGCATGTGGTAAAATTAATATCCTGGGAATTCTGAAGCTAGGTTATGTGCTTTTGGCACAGGTGAACAGAGGCTTGAGCCTCCATGCAAGAAGTCTGATTATCTTAAGCCACCATGTAGGAGAGGTTATATGTAAACACTTGACCATTCCACCTGAACCCAGAATTCCAGCCATTTGCACTAATGCAAACCAGGTGTCATTGAGTAACTCTGTTATCACTAAATGGAGCAGAAGACTCACCCAGCCAAGCCCTGCCCAAATTCTTCTATTTTTCTATTATTTTAGTGATTTTTATTTTTTTCCATTAGAGCTGGTTTACAGTGTTCTGTCAATTTTCTACTGTACAGCAAGCTGACCCAGTTACACATACATACATACATTCTTTTTTCTCAAATTATCATACTCCATCATAAGTGACTAGATATGGTTCCCAGTGCTATACAGCAGGATCTCATTGCTTATCCATTCCAAAGGCAATAGTCTGCATCTATTAACCCCAACTTCCTAGTCCATCTCACTCCCTCCCCCTTCCCCTCCCCCTTGGCAACCACAAGTCTATTCTCCAAGTCCATGGTTTTCTTTTCTGTGGAAAGGTTTATTTGTGCCGTATATTGGAGTCCAGATATAAGTGATATCATATGGTATTTGTCTTTCTCTTTATGACTTACTTCACTCAGTATGAGAGTCTCTAGTTCCATCCATGTTGCTGCAAATGGCATTACTTTGTTCTTTTATATGGCTGAATTGTATTCCACTGTGTATATATACCACATCTTTTTAATGCATTCATCTGTCAATGGGCATTTAAGTTGTTTCCATGTCTTGGCTATTGTGAATGGTGCTGTAATGAACATGCAGGTGCATGTGTCTCTTTCAAGGAAAGTTTTGTCCAGATATATGCCCAAGAGTGGGATTGCTGGGTCATATGGTAGTTCTATGTATAGATTTCTAAGGTACCTCCAAACTGTTTTCTATAGTGGTTGTACCAATTTACATTCCCACCAACAGAGCAGGAGGGTTCCCTTTTTTTCACACCTTCTCCAGCATGTGTTATCTGTGGGCTTATTAATGATGGCCATTCTGACTGGCGTGTGGTGGTACCTCAGAGTAGTTTTTATTAGCATTTCTCTAATAATCAATGATGTTGAGCATTTTTCATGTGCTTGTTGGCCATCTGTATATCTTCTTTGGAGAATGTCTATTCAGGTCTTTTGCACATTTTTCAATTGCATTGTTGGTTTTTTTTGCTGTTGAGTTGTATAAGTTGTTTGTATATTACTGTCCAAATTCTTGACCCATAAACTCATGAGATATTGCATATAGTGTTGTTGTTTTAAGGGACTAAATTGTAGAATAGTTTGTTACATAACAATAAATAACCAGAACATTACCTCTTGCCTGGGGTATTATGTCAGAAGCTACAAGATAAAGAAAAAGTACTAGAGTTGCAGGAAAATGGAAGAGTATTCTCATCAATTGGTAATGACTGATGATATTAAAAGCACCAAGGTTTACAGCTGACATGTACTTTGAAGCAGCAAAAAAAAAAAAAAAAAAAAAGGCAAATCAATCCCAATTCCAGTGTGTTTTGAGAAAAAAGCTTTTTTTAAATAATTGAAATCCAAGGAACATTTTTTTTTTTTGTCTTTTTGCCATTTCTTGGGCTGCTCCCGCAGCATATGAAGGTTCCCAGGCTAGGGGTCTAATCAGAGCTGTAGCTGCCAGCCTATGCCAGAGCCACAGCAACACGGGATCTGAGCCGCGTCTATGACCTACACCACAGCTCACGGCAACGCCAGATCCTTAACCCACTGAGCAAGGGCAGGGATCGAACCCGCAACCTCATGGTTCCTAGTCGGATTCGTTAACCACTGCACCATGACGGCAACTCCCAAGGAACATTTTTAATGTACCATACAGAGCCCTTGACACAGATTTTCCTCATTTAATCCTCAACAGATTCTCTCCTGGGAGTAGCTGTCATCATTGTCCCCATTTTACAGATGAGGAAATGGGAGCTTCAAGAGGTTCAATAACACAACCATGGTTACGGAGCTAGAACGAGGATTTGAATCCCTGTGTTTGAGCCCACACCCTTGGATACAAGACTTACCTCCTTTCCTCTGCTTTGGACTGAGGGCCATGCTTGAATATCAAACTTGTGGAAGTGCCCCTTTGTCAAGGGACAGGTCTAGAGGCCCTCTTCCCCACCAGACCCTGCCACCTGGATACCCATAAGCCTGTGAAATCAGAGGGCTGAGCCAGACATTCTCCAACCTCTCTTCCTGATCTTGTTAGCCTATGGTTTCTAAAGTTAAACCATGGGCCTGGCAACATGGACCATGCAGAGGAAACCAAGTGGTCCCTCTGAGCTGGGGATTCAGAATGGCTTTTCCTACCCAGGGTCCTCTGGTTCCAGATACCTGGAAGGATAGAGTAAAGTCACCTGGGCAAGAAGTCCCAAAGGGAGGGACTTGTCTAAGGCATTCTTGTAGCCCCGGAGCCCAAAACAATGGCAGGCCCCCTTGGGACATGTTTGTGCCTCAAATCACAGTGACCTCAGCTGAGATCCCAGCCCTCTGAAACTCTCAAAACATTTTGGAGAGCTTCCTAGAGTGCTGCCTTACCCATGGCTAAGAAAAAGTCCATGAGGTCTTATCCCCAAGTCACTGCCTCAGCCATTGACCCCCCAATGACATTTCTTCTGGGTACAACTGCCCTACCACTGCCACCAATTCTATCTACTCTGACCTCAAAGGAGGGATGCTGCTCACTGCTCTGCTGCTGGATCCCAAGATGGGTATCAGCCTCTTGCCTCAGCCACTAGAGCATCACTGAGACCAGGCTCTAAACCTTAGGGAGATTTTTCTCTAAGGCTGGGATTAGTGGAAGAAATGAGAGAAAGAGAAAATTATCGAAATCTTTTTCTCATCCTTTGGATCTGTCTCCTTGCTTGGCTCCTGGCTTGGCTCCACTGACAAAGGGCAGCCTTCCCCCTGCCCCAACACACACTCACACCAGAAATATCCCTGGGTTCCAGCTGAGGAAATATCCTACTCCAAAGGGGGGGGGGGAGAACACATACTTCTTTTTTCTTCTTAATATAAGTCCCACCTCCTTAAATCCTTATGTCTAGCATCCAATAAATTCGTGCCAGGATGATTGACAATGAGAGTATTCCTTTGCTTTAAAGACAAGCTTTCCTCTTCTCCCCCACAGGGGTGTGTCTGGCCCAGATCAGACTAGCACAGAATGGTCTGACATTGGTCCATTCCTTCATTGGGCTCCTCTAGTCTTATCCATATGCATCTTATTGATGCATGAATGAGAACCTGACCCAAACCAAGGAACCCACCCTGATTCCAGCCAATAAGCCCTACATCAAACATCTTAAATACTCACGGTTTACATTTCATGGCAGAGCCCATATAAATTCTTAGCATTTACTCCCAATCCAGTGAATACCAGCTTCCCCTCCTTGGGCTGTTGTCTGTTGCCTAAACCCAAGATCATTAATCACTCTGCTGCCTGCCAGGTCTTTCTGTCAGCAACGGTTCCCTCTGACCTTCCCTGTCAACCTCTTTCCTGGCCCCAGCCCCTCACAGACCACACCTGACAGAATGGAGTGGAGTAATTCAGTCAACAGAGGCAAGAATCTCTCCCATTGCCCTGCCGTGTCCCCCCATTTCATTCCCTACTTCTCAAGAGCATGCCAGGATTTAAAAAAAAAAATTATTTTCCTAGGACTGGCCAAAGGAAAGTGTGGCAAGAGGAAGTGGGAAAGAATTGAAGGGAAAACAATAACAAAAATTGGAGAGCCCTGCAGAGCTCTGGAAGTGCCCGACTTCTGGCTGAACAAACACACGAAAAAGTTCTCCAACTTGGACCCAGATCCCCACAGGGAGACAATCCAGATGGGAATGCCAAGGAGAGGCAGAAAATGATGCTTTGCTTGGAGGCCTCATTGCCTTATTTTCTATAAATCCTGCTGCCTAATTTCTCAAGGCCCTGGTCATAGGAGCATGAATGAATTGAGTGACCAGTGTCTCAGCTGGATGCAAATTGTAAAGTAGGCCATTCTTGTCTTCTCGGAGCTCCTGGCAGTATTAGTTCTTTGTGCTAAAAGGAGCAGACGCAAGCGCCTCCCTTCCACTCCCAGGACACCTGCTTTAGTGGTGACCTGCTGGGATACGTGCTCCATTCTTTGTCCTCTAAAACCTCCGTGACTCTAATGGTAGGAATTGCAGGTCTGATAAGAAGGGAGGGTGTCCTAGGCAGGTGGGTAGAGGAGATTATTTTTAGGCAGAACCTCAGAGAACCCATCAAATCGCAGAGGCCCGCCCACTCCACCTGTGTGTCAGCTTTAAATTTGGATGGAATTTTTGGTGGCACAAAAGATTCTGTGCCTCCTGCCACTGGGAGGGCTTATTCTCCCAGTCTGTTGTCTCTGGTTATTCTGCTCTCCAGCATCCAGCTGGCTGAGACTCCACTTGGAGAAGAGCAGGCAGCCAGACCAGCCTCGCCAGACTGGCCATCTGTCCTAGCCGAAGGTGAGGGTCCCGCCCACCCCAGGGCTTCCCAGCCAGGGCTGCTGATAAAGCTGCCCTAGAAAGATTTTAAAGCCCATGTCCTCACAGGTGCCTCTAACAAGATTTGGATGCTGGTAGAGTGACTTCTACCCCCGCAGGAAAGCCAAGTCCAGGTTTCTGATCTCTGCATGTACAATTTCAGAAAATGGAGCCCAATGTCAGGTAGGCGAGGTGAGGGAGAATGAAGAGGGTGAATTGTCAAGAGGTATGGCTTGTGGTCCTGGCCCTGCCACTCTTAACCACTTGACCTTGGTAATCATTTTCCCCTCATTGGGCCTCAGTTTCCTCCTCTGAAAAATGAGAATGTCAGATAGGATGTAGCAACATTTCCTTTTTATGAATCCAGCACCATCCAAGATGATCAAATATCTATATGGATCATCCAGGTAAAATCTACAATAAGTCAGTGGAATTTGAAATTGTGACATGTCCATATGTGAGACCCCCTACTTCTATTAATATTTTAGACAGAAGTATTTTGTTGTATTTGGGAAAGGTAGGCTGGAGAAGATTGCCTTATTCTACTTGATTTCCTGGTATAGACACAGCTGAAAGGTTTGGATTAATTTGGATGGACTGGCATCCAAAGTACTTATATCTCCTTTAGATGCTGGGGGCTCTGTTCTTATTCCCTTTGTATCAGTTAGATCACTTTTTATTGCAAGGGACAGAAAACCCAACTCTAATAGACTAAAGCCAAGCAAATAAAACATATTGTCTCATATCTCTGAACCACTGTCACTAAATTACATTGCTTTTCTCTCTTCTCAGTCCTGCATTCTCTGTATTTTCTGAAGTCTTAGGCAGGATATCCCTTTGTGATCACAAGAGAACATCTAGAAGCTCCCAGGATTGTGTACATCCATTCTGAAGTTAACGTCACTTAAGATAACCTGAGCTGCAAACAACAGAAAATCTGACTCAAGTTAGTGTAATCAGTAAGAGAAATTTTCGCCTCACACAAAAAGAAATCCAAAAATGTAGTGAGATGCAGACTGGTTAATTTTATGTCTCAACAATGTCATCAAGGAGCCACATTTTTTTCTACTCTTTCATTTCCAGTATCAATTCTTCTCTTAAAAGAAGAGCCAGGATTTCCTGTCGAGGCTATGGAATAGAATACATGAGGATGAGGGTTTAATCATCCATGGTCTCGCTCAGTGGGTTAAGGATCTGGCGTTGCTGTGAGCTGTGGTGTAGTTTGCAGACATGGCTCAGATCTGGTGTTGCTGTGGCTGTGGCTGGCAGCTGCAGCTCCGATTGGACCCCTAGCCTGGGAACTTCCGTTCGCTGTAGGCGTGGCCCTAAGGAAAAAAAGAAGAAGAACCCTCATGGTTACATAATGGCTAGTGAAATTCTAAGTGTCATATCTAGATATTGAAAGGTACAGGAAAAGAAATAAACTACCTCTTCTTCCAGCTCTTTCTTCAGAAGAAGGAAAGGTCCCGCAGAATGTCCTAGAAGAGGTCTTCTCAAGTTTTATGGTACAGAATTGCCTGACTTGCCCATTCCTCAACCAACCCCTGACAAGTCAGATAAAGTCACCATGTTAGCTTAGATCACTGCTTTTCAGCCAGGGGAGATGTTTCATAGGGTCTGTTTTTTTTTTTTTTTTATTTTGTTTTGTTTGTTTTTATCTTTTTTGGTCTTTTTAGGGCCACACTAGAAGCATATGGAGGTTCCTAGGCTAGCGGTCGAATCAGAGCTGTTGCTGCTGGCCTACACCACAGCCACAATAATGCCAGATCCAAGCCATATCTGTGACCTACACACAACTCACGGCAACACCAGATCCTTAACCCGCTGATTGAGGTCAGGGATTGAAGGCACATCCTCATGGACACCGGTCGGATTCATTAACTGCTGAGCCATAGCAGGAACTCCTTCAGAGGGTCCGTTTGACAACATCCAAAGACACTTGGGTTGTCATAAATATAGTGAGGGGGTGTGACTGGTGTCTCGTAGGTGGAGGATAGAGATGCTGCTTATCATCCTAGTGCACAAGGACAGACCCCTGCCCCCCAGCAAAGAATCATCTGGTCCAGAGGCTGAGAAACCCTTGCTTTGGTCTTCGGTGAGTTTCTTAAATTTTAGTCTGAGCCTCAGTTCCCTCTTCTGTAAAGTGAGGAAAGCAGTAGTACCTAAGCCATAAGTTTATTGTGAAAATTAAATGAGATAAAGCATCTAAATGTTTTGCAGTGTCTGGCATAAGTGTTGGCTACTGGAGGCTCAATCATGATGCCTTCTACCATACTCTATCTGGAATTTAATAGCAGTCTTTGTTCCACACTTCTAACAAAGACTCACTCTAGGAGTACCTGTCATGGCTTAGTGGTTAATGAATCTGACCAGCGTCCATGAGGACGCAGGTTCGATCCCTGGCCTTGCTCAGTGAGTTAATGATCCGGCGTTGTTGTGAGCTGTGGTGTAGGCCATCAGCCACAGCTCTGATTTGACCCCTAGCCTGGGAACCTCTGTATGCTGAGGGTCCGGCCCTAAAAAGGAAAAAAAAGTCTCACTGTATTTTATCATTCTGACTGCTTTTCGTGTCCATCCCTGAAACAATTACTGTGAGCAGGAGGTTAGAGGCAACGACTGGTTTAAGCCTAGCTCACATGTTCCACCACAGAGCCGGGAATGAATGTGTCAACTCTACCTGAAGACGTGCACTGAGAGTAGGAGAAGAAAGGGTTTTACCCCAGAGAGAACAGGGAATGCTCAGCAAGATGAGGTGAATAAAAGCTAGGCAGCAAAACCAAAACAAATAAACAAAAACCCAGATGCTCACCACCCCTTCCTCTTGCTGGCAGACTAGAAAGGCGAGAACTGTGTTTGTACTTCCTCTTAAAATAGCAGTAGCCACAGTAGGCGGTCAATGGGACTGTCTAGGAACACTCTGGGCTGGCTCCTGTGAATTGCTCATTCCACGTGGTGGGTAGAAGTCCTGTGGCTCTAATTGCCTCCATCCAGGCAGCACTTTTCACCTAAGGAGATGCTCAGTCAACCTGGCAAAGTGAAAGCAAGAGGAACAGGGGAGGGGGAGGGAAAGGAGGAGGTGGCAGCTAAGAATGGTGCTGAGAGGGAGAGTGGGGGTATAGATGTGCTATGTGTCCCCAAATCTGGATGATTTTTCTGCCCCAGAGCTAAGCCCTGGGGACTGTATCACCAAGGCCCACTTGTTCTTCCAGTTGGCCTTGGTTAAAGTCTGGCAACCTCAGGAAAGGAAAGGGCTGGATTAAAGAGAGATTTGGATATTTGCTCCTCCTATTCCTACCCATTTTGTCACGGTCTGGTAGTGTTTACATCCCACTAGCACATCTGTTGGGTGGTTTCCCTTCCATGGTGCCACATTGATGTAGGCTCCATAAAATGACCTCCTTCCTTTGTGCCCTCAGGCTTAAGGTGATTCAACACTCCCCATTGCTTCCCTTAATCTTACCTATACATCGATATATCATATCTTCATTAGAAAGTCTGAGTGTGCTGTCCCGACCAACCAAGGAACCTGTTGTGAGAGGCAAGTGGCAGGTGCAAGATCCACTCATGCAAGACAGACACATCAGGGTATGATATGACTTGCTCACACCTAATATTCCATGAACCTAAAGAGTAGCCACTCACACCTTAGGACCTTGCCCTCTTGGGAAGCCTAATAATTAAAATGATGGGTTATGCTCCCTTTCTCCTCCCAATCTCTGCCAACCTCTTTGCTCTATTGTCTAAGCAAGTGGAAATTGTGCTATCCATGCTAGAGTTGTAATGGTGCCTACCATTTCTTGAACACTTATGCCAGACACTGTGCAAAACACTTTAGGTGCTTTATCTCAATTACTCTTCACAACAAACTTATGGCTCAGGTACTACTGCTTTCCTCACTACAGAAGAGGGAACTGAGGCTCAGACTAAAAGTTAAGAAACTTGCCCAAGATCAAATAGTTGGCATGTGGCTAATGCTAATAGTGGTAAATACCAGTGGTCGCCAATATTTCCGATTCTCTTCCCCTTCCTGAATACTTGGAAAACTATAGTTCCTATCTGTCTTTGCAATTGAACAAGGTCTTATGGCTAGTGTTGCCAAAGGAGTGTGACTTCAAGTGACAAGGAACTCCTTGGATGACACATTTGAGAACTGGTACGTGGTGTTCACTACCTGATTCCTCTGCCATTGCAGTCATGGGAGCATGTGTTGAGATGGGGTGCCATGAGACTAAAGCTGCCTTGACTGTTTGAGTTACTACATGAAGGCAGCTGCCCTGCAGAGTTACTAGGACTTGCAATGACTTGATGAAAAGGCCAAATAAACTCTTAGTGTGTTAAGAAATGAAAAATGGGAGTTCCTGCCATGCCACAGCACAAACGAATCCGACTAGGAACCATGAGGTTGTGGGTTCGATCCCTGGCCTCACTCAGTGGGTTAAGGATCCAGCATTGCCATGAGCTGTGGTGTAGGTCACAGATTTGGCTCAGATCTGGCATTGCTGTGGCTGTGACATAGGCCAGCAGCTGTCGCTCCTATTAGACCCTTAGCCTGTGAACTTCACATGCCGAGGGTACAGCCCTAAAAAGCAAATATGTGTGTGTGTGTGGGGGGGTGCTGTTTGTTATCACATCATAACCTAACCATTCCAAGAATGGAAACAGAGTCTTGGATTATATAAACAGCTTGGTCACTAAGCAGCTATATGACTTCAGAGATTGATTATAATTTGGTTCTCAGTTTTCCAGTCTATAAAATGTTTGCTTGTGACCAGAAGCGCAATGGGGCTTATTCTAGTTAACCACTCTATGAAGTCTTCTGCAGAAGCCTGAATCTGAGCCAAGCTTTTATATGTGAGTGGAAAATAAGTCTCTGGTTTCCCTCTCACTGCACACCACGGTCACTTGATACAAGCAGCACTTCCCCTCCCTCTCCAAGGCTCCTGACTGGTGCCCAAAACCACCCACATGGTCTCCTCTCTCTGCCACATCCTCAGCCCAGAGCCATCTGTTGGGGTTTTCAGTTTGGGGATGCTCCTGGAGGGGAATGACTCGCCAGCCTGCTCCATGTCAGCCACAGCCTTGCTGTCCACTGCTTGTATCCAGAAGCCCACAGGCTTCTGTGAGCTGTTTTTCTGGGAAGGTAAATGGTATTATTAAATATTCAAAAAGCCTGCCATAAGGCCATGGACATGATAGACAGAATCTGCTTCTCAATTGTCTTAAGAGGACAGTTGCCTGCTGAGGGTCGGGCCGGGACAAATTTGGAAAGAGATGGTCTCAGCTGAGGATTCCCCAGGACCCTCTGATGTGCCTCTGTGGTGTCTACCCCACCTCTGGCCCCTGAACATAAGGCTTTTATTCTTCATGTGGATGAAGCCCTCCGCTGCCCAATCCTCTTTGTAATAATATACCTTCTTATTTGAGTGACGTGTGTCTATGCATAGAACTATGGGCAGCTGAGATATGCAGATACATATATAGTACTAATTGGAAAAGTAATCTGCATTTACACTAAAGACTCCCCCAGTTCACAGTGAACAATACCCACACCCTGTAACCATTAGCCATATACATACATGTAGCTGATTTTAACAGAGAGCCCACTTAATGCAACTTGGCTTTTTTTTAAAAAAGCCTGTTTTAAATGGCTACCCAATGTGCACATGTAGATCGATAGCCAGACGGATAGAAATATTGATTTTTAGATACATATGGAGAATAATAAAACCTTGAATGCATATACCTACTTTCTCCTGGGGAATTCACAGGCTATGTAAGGTCTCCCCTGCATGTGGATAGTGCAAAATTTATCGGTGCCTATGAGGGGAAGTGGAATTAAATAAACACAAAGAAAACCCCATAGTATCCCAGTTTATGTCACTTAGTACATCATATACTTTGAGCATCTGGATACACATGCCTTCCAAAATAAGGGAGAATTGGGTTCTGTAAATCGTAAGAAGATGTAATGTAAAATCATTCATGTGCATACTATAACATTATGTTCTAAATAATGTCACTTAGAGTTAAAAAATGGTATCTGCACTTCTTACAACATCATTTTATCATTTCTACCTTTTCATATTAAATGTGGTTATTGACAGAATACATGGGTATCTAATCATGTCAAAAATCCCTTAAGCTATCTGCGATATTGTGATTAATAGGAAAAATGCATATTTAGTCATTCAGATGAGATATGAAATATCTGATATTCCTCATAGATATTTGGTTGTCACCCACCCTTCCTGGTTCACAGCTCCCCAATTTCTTGGAATTTTCAGAGCAATAAGAGCAATGCAATAGTATTTGGTCTCTTGTCCTCCGTTCCTGAAAACACTTCAGAAAAGGTGACTTTTGGATCCTATCCAAGGGTGGGAGCTGGTTGCCAGGAGAATAAATCAAATGCTTAGAGGGGTAGAATTTTTAGTCCTACCCCCCTGATTTCTGGGGGAGGAGAGAGGACCTCGTGGTTGAATCAACTGTCATTTGGCCAATGATTTAATCAATCATGAATATGTCGTGAAGCCTCCGTTAAAACCCAGCAAAGACAGGATGTGGAAAGCTTTCTGGCTTGTGAACACGTGGAGACACAGGGAGACCTGTGCACCTGGAGAGGGTGTGGGCACTCCATGTCCCTTCCCACATACCTTGCCCTGTGCATCTCTGGCTGTTGATTCTTATCCTTTAGTATCCACTTATAGTAAGTCAGTAATCTAGTGAGTAAATGGGTTTTCCTGAGTTCCATGACTAATACTAGCAAATTAATTGAACTTGAGGAAGAGTTTGTGGGGACCTCTGATTTATAGCCAGTCAGTCAGAAGTATAGACAACAACCTGGACTTGCAACTGGACTTTGAAAGTGATTTTTGGGGGACTGAGCTCTTTACCTAGAATCTGATGCCACCTCTGGGTAGATAATGTTAGAATTGAGTTTTATTCTCAGACACTTTTCTGGTGTCTCAAAGTTGCTTGTTGGTGTGGGGAAACTTAGACACACACACAGACACACACACTTTAGAATTGGGTTCTGGAGCCCTATTTATTATCCACTTAAGATTTGTGCACTTGAGTGTGTATAAGTCAATACCTCAGCATAAAAATATAAGAAAACATAACAGTGCCTCGTGAAATCCAGCATGGGTTCTCATAACTGGGTCCATGTGATGGAAGTGAGGCAGAACACTAACTCATGTAGTCAGTGTAGGAGCATGGGCTTCAGTGCATTCTTTCATATGGCTTCTGATTAACATTTGTGGTTTAAGGGCTCCAGAGAGTAATTCCCCACAGGCCTTGTTTAATATAGGAAGTGTACCTTCCCCACAGGCCTTGTTTACCATAGGAAATGTGCCTTCCCCCATATGCACCTTAATCTCTAACCCACTCCTTAAATGATAGAAAAGCAGTGAAAGGAGTGGTGACTTAGTCTAAGGGAAGAGAAGGAAAAAGAAATCATAAAACTTATGAGACATTTCCACCCCTAAAACCCCTATTGGACAAGGACTGATATAGGTAACTGGGCAAGGCCAATGGGAGAAAACCACATCTTTCTGAACTCCACATTGGTAACCCCCCCAATCTTTAAGGAATTAAAAATCCCTTTAGGACAATGGGAGGGGGCTCTTCTCCCTACTCCCAGCAGCCCTGGGAGCTGTTTGCTTTCCGTAATAAAGACCTTGCTTGCTTGCTGCCTGTGTGTTCACGGAGTTCATTCTTTGACTGCATGAACAAGAACCCGGATTCCAGTAACATCTTTCCAGCATCAGAAGGTACTTAGTGTATGGGTGTGACTCAGAATTCTGTTGATCCACATAGGGTGGGACATTTAGAGTTCTGATTCTGAAAGTTCACACTTGTGTGATTTTTGGCCACTTAACTTCTCTGTGCCTGTTTCCACATCTACAAACAAAATAGAACCAACACTGAGGAGTAATATAAAGATTACATGAGAAAATTAACATGAAGCACTTTACATGGAGTCTGGAGCATAATGACCTCTCAGTAACAATTGGCCATTCCCAGAGTTCCCGTCATGGCTCAGTGGTTAATGAACCTGACTAGCATCAATGAGGACACGAGTTCGATCCCTGGCCTCGCTCAGTGGGTTAAGGATCTGGCATTGCTGTTAGCTGTGGCATAGGTCACAGACGTGGCTCGGATCCTGTGTTGCTGTGGCTGTGGCGTAGGCTGGCAGCTACAGCTCCCATTTGACCCCGAGCCTGAGAACTTACATATGCCTCGGGTGTTGATCTAAAAAAGAGACCAAAAAAAAAAAAAAAAAAAGGCTGTTCCCATTATGATCACAGTGACACCCAACTTGTGCTGACACAGACAGAGGCCACTCAATGCAAAGTATCACTTATGTGCCACAAACTCTCCCCCTCTCCAAGCATCTGCAAAAGCTAAAAAGGATGAAATATAATCAGAGACCTAATTAATGTCCTAGTAGTCCAACCCCCACCTACCAATAGCCAAAGTAATGAATTCTGGTCCACCAAATTCCCAGCTATGCATCATGTTCTCTGACTTCGTCAGTAAACGACCTCTTCCCATCACCAGTTCCCTGGCTTAACATGCTGTCACACCTGTCCCTTTCTAATCTCAAGACGACCTCCCAGTCCTGGTCCTGTCACCCAGTAATTCCCTTAACATACACCCTTGCAGTAATGTACCCTAGAAAAACTAGCCTAGTCAATCTTTTCTTCCAGTTCACTTATGTGGGTAACATGTGTGTGAGTGGTGTGTGTGTGTGTGTGTGTGTGTGTGTGTGTGTGTGTGTGTGTTTGTAGAATGAACAGAGAATGGGCTTTGTAGGAAAAAAGGCCTGGATATGGATCTTAGGCATGCCGCTCCATGCACGTCACTTGACCTCTCTGAATCTTAGTTTCCTTATCTAGAAAATGGGACCATTGATCCATACATTAGAGGATTGTGGTAAGAATGGAATAAGAACATACATATCAAGCAAGCACCTAACATTGTCTAAGAGAAACATGGATTAGTGCTAAGTAAGAAGGAGCTAGCTGCAAATTCCTTGCTTAAGGGAATGTTTGCAGTTCTGTTGAGCAAGATAACTCCTTATTAGCTGAAATAAAATTCTGTGCCTCCTTGAGAATTATCTTCTGTAAGAATTTTCACTGAGAGTTAGTTAGTCCTAGGTAGGGGTGGCAAAATTTGTGCAATTCACACATACTTGTGAAATTCAAGAACATTATCTTTTACTGACAGACCGCAATGACTGGGATAAACAGGGAAACTTTTGTCCTAATAAACAAGTAATTACAGTTGACAATAAATGTATAAACATGATGCTAATTGGCAAATTCTCTCATAGTCGTTCATAGTTTAGATACCCATGTAGACATGCTTGGCTAAGACCAGGTGTATTCGGAGGTATGTGAATATGTGGGCCATAGGGGATACCTTCCTGGTCAATCCTTTTTTTTCCCTTTTTTTTTGATAGGAAGTATTACATTTTTAGTCAGGAAATGAGGCCATTTTAGCATCTTAGTTTCTAAGGTAATCCATTTAAACTCAAGTTTCCTTAGGACACTATAATTTATTACATGAAATGCCTTTAGATACAGGGATACTGGGCCTCATTATCTGAGCTCTTTTCAAACTTAGAGACGAAGACATGGTCTATCAAAACTTGGGATTTGGGAATGATGGGTGGTAGAAGGCTGAAAGGAGAGGTGGTTAAGATTAATAAACAGTCTTAAACCAACAGATTATCTTTATTGAACCAGGAAAGAGGCCACGTAGGGGACAATGACCTAAATGGAGATTCTATAATGTTTGCAGGTAGAAGGGCTATAGCTTGGAGTTTTCTTCCAAAGCAGAGAGCATTTCCATTTATGCTTCCCTGGAGATGGGCTGAAAAATTATTTTCAATGAGGAGCTGCCACAATTAATTCCTTGGTCATGAGCAAAAACCCTGGAGGCCCTAAATAAATATTTTTCTAAGAAATCCTCTTTTTTCTTTTATTATTTTTGATTGCTGTAGTAAGCAAAGGAAAGACTAAACTCTTCCTCTTTTACTCCTTTAGTAATTGTCCTCAAAAGGATCATGGTTTTACCTTAGGTTCTCCTTCTCTCATCTTTCCAAGTACATAAGTTTATCTAAGCCATCTTCATGGATAATGAGGTAGAGAGAAGCAGTATTGCCCAGAAGTTAAGGACACTGACTGTGGTTCAGAAAGACTTGGATTTGGTCTCCACTTCATGACTTGTTTCAGTCAGGATATATTAGATTATGCTGAGATAACAAACAGCACCACATTTTTCATTTCTTAACACAATAAGAGTTTATTTGGCCTTTTCATCAAGTCATTGCAAGTCCTAGTAACTCTGCAGGGCAGCTGCCTTCATGTAGTAACTCAAACAGTCAAGGCAGCTTTAGTCTCATGGCACCCCCATCTCAACACATGCTCCCATGACTGCAATGGCAGAGGAATCAGGTACTGAACACCACGTACCAGTTCTCAAATGTGTCACCCAAGGAGTTCCTTGTCACTTGAAGTCACACTCCTTTGGCAACACTAGCCATAAGACCTTGTTCAATTGCAAAGAGAGATAGGCACTATAGTTTTCCAAGTATTCAGGAAGGGGAAGAGAATCGGAAATATTGGCGACCACTGGTATTTACTACTGTTAGCATTAGCCATATGCCAACTATTTGGGCAAGTTTCTTAACTTTTTTTTTTTTTTGCTATTTCTTGGGCCGCTCCCGCGGCATATGGAGGTTCCCAGGATAGGGGTCGAGTTGGAGCTGTACTGCTGGCCTACGCCAGAGCCACAGCAACACGGGATCTGAGCCGTGTCTGCGACCCACACCACAGCTCACGGCAATGCCAGATCCTTAACCCACTGAGCAAGGCCAGGGATCAAACCCGCAACCTCGTGGTTCTTAGTCGGATTTGTTAACCACTGTGCCACGACGGGAACTCCAAGTTTCTTAACTTTTAGTCTGAGCCTCAGCTCCCTCTTCTGTAAAGTGGGGAAAGCATTAAGCCATAAGTTTGTTGTGAAGAGTAATTGAGATAAAGCACCTAAAGTGTTTTGCACAGGGTTTGGCATAAGTGTTCAAGAATGGTAGACTTCAAATTCCCCCTCTATTCAGCAACCAGAGTGTCATTAAAAATAGAAATCCGGGAGTTCCTGTCGTGGCGCAGTGGTTAACGAATCCGACTAGGAACCATGAGGTTGTGGGTTCGGTCCCTGCCCTTGCTCAGTGGGTTAACGACGATCCGGCGTTGCCGTGAGCTGTGGTGTAGGTTGCAGGTGCGCCTCGGATCCCGAGTTGCTGTGGCTCTGGCATAGGCCAGTGGCTACAGCTCCGATTCGACCCCTAGCCTGGGAACCTCCATATGCTGCGGGAGCGGCCCAAAGAAATAGCAAAAAGACCAAAAAAAAAATTATTAAAAAAAATAAAAAATTTAAAAAAAGAAAAGGAAAAGAAAAAAAGTATTTAAAAAAAAAAAAAGAAATCCGGAGTTCCTGTCGTGGCTCAGTTGTTAACGAACCTGATGAGTAACCATGAGGTTTCGGGTTGGATCTCTGGCCTTGCTCAGGGGGTTAAGGATCCGGCATTGCCTTGAGCTGTGGTGTAGGCCGGCTGCTACAGCTGAAATTCGACCCCTAGCCTGGGAACAGTAAGTCATTACTTAAAATCCTTCAGTGGTTTCCCAGCTCACATAGAATTAAATGCAATCTCTTTCACCATTGTTACAGGACTTCACATGATGTAATTCATGTCCTCTCTGATTTCATTTTCCATCACCCCTCCCTGTTCCCTAATCTCTAGTCTTCCTAACCTTACCTCTATTCCACTAACATTCTACATCTTTTCCACATCAAGCTCTCTTCTTGCTGACTTCTCTGATTGGAACCTTCTACTCAGATCTTTGCATCGTTAGTTCCTTTTCACCTCTTTGGTCTAAATTCAGGAAGCCTTCTCTCTCCTCACCATCTACTTCCTTCCACTCAACACCTTTGCTAGTAGGTTATTCCCAAAAACAAAACATTACCTTGTTTGATTTCTTTATAGCACTCATCACCTTATGAAATTTCTTATTTTATTTTTCTCATCTGTTTTCTATACTATCATGAGAGCACATGGTGAGAGCAAAACCTTCATCTGTCTTGCTTCCTACTGGATTCCTGTCACCAGAAATGGTTCAGACTCCGATGGTGAACGATACAAATCTCTTCCCAGGAGCTTTTCCAAATTACCGTGTTGCCTCTTTTTGATTTGGATTCGGATCATGCTCTTTATGCACTCCTGTCTGGAGAAGAATATCAACTTAGAGCAGGAGAATGGCCAGCTCTGCTCATGTGACTGCTGATGGTGAGAGGGTGAGATTCTGGCTCTGAACTTTGTCTTCTAAGCCAATGTTCTCCACTGTGGAGCCCAAGGAATTAGACAAAAAGACATATCCCAAGTCCCAACTACTAAGTCAGAATTTCTGGAAATGAGAGAACCTGGGGAATTTTCACTTTTTTTTTTTTTTAACAAGCACCCAAACTGAACTTTAAGGCACACTTAGGCTTGAGAGGAGCTCTTATAGGTCTTAAATTCAGTTCACCAATTAAGCATACCAAAAAACTTCTTTTTCTGGTGATCTCTCTCTTACACATATACTTTCATTTCATTGTGAATGATCCAACTTCTTGCCTCAGGTCAGAGTAGAGAGCCTTGGGGCACAAAAAGCAGGGGTACAGTCACTGATGTTCTTAGTGCCCTATGTATGAGTTACCAGTTGCTGTGTAACAAATTACCTCCAAACTTAATGTGTTTCTCACATTTGAGGACACTTTTCTGCTCACTAGAAACTTCTTGAGAAGAATAGTGTAAAGTGACATGAGTCAGGAGCAGAAATAGGAGAGAAAATTAAAATCCATTTCAAATTACTTCTTGTTAGTGCCTCAGTGAAAGGCTTGAATAAGGAGGAGGCTGGCATATCAACTAAGACAGGACTGTAATATTGCCCTAGATTGTTGCAATCCACAACCAAAAGATGTCTATAGCTTGGAGTAACAATTACTATGTTGATGGTAAGAGTGGTCATAATCCATTCAGTAAATATGGATTGAATACCATTGTATGCCATCACTGACCTGGGGATCAAAATGGACCAAACCCCCAAAACAAAACCAAAACAAAGCAAAAAACCCCCACAACAAACAAACAAACAAAACAAACAAAACCCCATGGAATTCCCTGGTGGCTTAGTGGGTTAAGGATCTGAAATTTTCACTACTGTGGTTCAGGTCACTGCTATGGCTCAGGTTTGATGCCTGGCTCAGGAAATTCCACATACCATGAGCATGGCCAACAACAACAACAACAAAACCAAAAAACAAATGAAAAAACCCTGTCCCACAGAGCTTAAATTCTAGAAGAGAAAACAGAAGGAAATGATGCTATCATTTCACTCCTTGTATGAAGCATTTCCTTCTCATGCATTCATAGTCATGAGGAACTCAGTCTTCACCAAGTCCTACATTCAATGAAAGGTTCCCAAAACTATCTCTTCTAAAGCTTGCAGATGAATATCTACTCAAAATGCTTACATGCAGGGGAATGGACTCTGGTCGAGAGGTAAATGTCTCTGTATTTGTGTTTTGGTAGTGGGGTTTGTGATAACATGCAGAGGGCTTAAAACAACTAAATTTATCTCATAGTTTGCAAAGGTCAGAAATTTGAGCACAGCTTGACTGGGTCCTCTGCCTCAGGTTCTTTCATGAAGCTGCATGAAATCATCATGCCAGGCTCAAGGCTCTACTGGGGAAGGATTTTATCCCAACTCGGTCATGTGATTGTGGCTAATCAGTTCCTTGTGGGCTGTTGGACCAAAGGCCTTAGTTCCTCTCTGGCTGTTGGCTTAGTTCCTTGCCACATGGGCCTCTCCATAGTGCAGCTCACAACATGACATCTGATTTCCATCAGAATGAGCAGGTGAGAAGATCCAGAGAGAGCATAAGAGCAAGATGGAAGTCACAGTCTTTTGTAACCTGATCTCTGAAGTGACATCCCATCACTTTGACTGTATTCTATTTATTGGAAACAAGTCACTAGATCCAGCCCACACTCCAAAGGAGGCAATTACACAAGGTCACGAATACCAGGAAGTAGGTGCCTTAGGATCCCTTTTAGAAGCTTCCTATCCCACCTTTCTTTTCTTTTTTTTTCTTTCTTTTTGGTCTTTTTGTCTTTTAGGGCCACATTGGCGGCATATGGAGATTCCCGGACAGGGGTCCAATTGGAGCTGAAGCCGCCGGCCTATCCCAGAGCCACAGCAAAGCAGGATCTGACTGTGTCTGCGACCTACACCACAGCTCATGGCACCAGATCCTTAACCCACTGAGTGAGGCCAGGGATTGAACCTGCATCTTCAACGATGCTAGTCCAGTTCGTTAACCACTGAGCCATGACAGGAACTCCTACCCCCACCTTTATTGAGTTTTGAACTATCTTTTGATATGACACACAGTACGACAGACAGATAGTAACTGTGTGGGGATTCTATGTGGAAATTTAATTTAAAAGGTGTCATTGTATCATAAGAGCATACACTTTACGTTGAGAGAAGCCTCTGTTAGAGTCTCAGCTTTGATGTTCACCAACTGTTTATAACTTTAGACTTAGTTTCTCTGAGAATCATTTTTCTCATTTAAAAAAATGTAGAAATTACCTACCATCTAAGGAATTTTGAGGAGCAAAAATCACTTGGGCAATGCCCTTGTTAAAATACAGATTCTCAGGTTGCTCCCCGAGAAGTTTATATTCCATATACTTGGGTTTTCACATAAGAATTATGATTTTTAATAAGTACATATGAAAAACATTTGTGGCTCAGTGTATGATAGCTATTAATAACTTGCATGATAATTAACTTGCGTGATAACAGTAATTCTGCAATTATTCTAGAGGAACTACATATTTAAAGAGTTAGCTGTGAATTTGTGGTAAGCAAACTGTATTGAGGATTAGAAGACATATAAGTTCTAGCCTTTGACACTTACTTTGCTGTGGAATCTTAGGCACAGAGCCACCCAATCTTTCTGGACCTATTTTTCCCCAACCTCTGTAAAATGCCTTCTAATCTGATTATTCTCTATCTAGGAAAAGAGACGGTAACTGATAGCATGAAATCCCTTTAGGGGCTCCCATGGTTAGTGAGACAATTGCAATGCCCCCATAATAAGACTTTTCTGAAACTTTGAGCTCCTAATATTTCCTCCTGAGGACTATTCCTTGGAGCCTCTCATTCTTACACTCTTCTAATTCATATGACCCCAGCATCCCTGTATGTAATGAAATATATCTGAAAACAACCTCGTTTAAAAGAATAAATCTATTAAGGAGCTGAGAACTTTCTGGCGTGAAATGAAAAATATTGATTGCTTCTCACCTGTTAGCAGTGAAATCCCATCCAGTTAATTAACCTGCTCAGAGATAAAGTTTATTTCTGCCCTTCACCTTCAGCTCCAAATCTTTAAAACCATTAAAACAAGTACATGGTCAATGAATAAATCTTTTCCCAGAGTGTAATTGTAATCTGGCATCAGCCTACCTTTTGACTTTAGCTCTTACCTTCAAGCACCTTCCACTCCAGTCAAATGGAAGAACTAAAGTATTCAGCATTCTCCTTGCCAGAAATACACTTCCCTCCTCTGAATTCTACATATTAACTCAGTTCAAATCACTTTTTGAAAAAGGCTTTCCTGGAGCTCTAACATGTCCACCTCCCCCCCCCCCCCAATTCTCCTAAATGCTGCCAAGGTGTAAGCATTAATTTTATCCTTATTCTAAGCACTCCCCAAACTTTTAATACCATTGTAGCGCTTATTTTATAACTTACATTATGATTATGGATATATTTATAGTGCTAGACCCTAGAGAATGCAATTCCAACCAATTCCTTTTTGTGCTCCTCACATCCTCTAACACAATGCTTTGCCTATGATTGGGGTTTAGTAAACATTTTTTGAATGCTTAACTGGAGACCCATTGACTTATGGCTTTTACTCTTGGGGGCTCACAGCCACTGTTTCATCATTAGTATAAGGAGACTTTAACTAAGTGAGACACATTTCAAGATTTACATTATATTCAAAACTTTCAAGCTTTCCAGTTTTTTTTTTTTTTTTTTTTTTTTGGTCTTTTGTGTTTTTTTTTTTTTTTTTTTTGTTGTTGTTGCTATTTCTTGGGCTGCTCCCCCGGCATATGGAGGTTCCCAGGCTAGGGGTCAAATCGGAGCTGTAGCCACCGGCCTACGCCAGGGCCACAGCAACGCGGGATCCGAGCCGCGTCTGCAACCTACACCACAGCTCACGGCAACGCCGGATCGTTAACCCACTGAGCAAGGGCAGGGACCGAACCCGCAACCTCATGGTTCCTAGTCAGATTTGTTAACCACTGCGCCACGACGGGAACTCCTCCAGTTTTTTTGAAGACAGTCTTGTTGTTGCTCCCCATCCTTAGCAGGTTTCTGTTTCTAAAAATCTTTTTTTTTTTCTCTTAGTGGAAGCATTGTAAAAGACAGTCTTCTTATGGATATCACCCCTTTCAATGGCTCTGAATATTAGCTTCATATGGCTTTTCGTTCTCCTGTCCCAATTTACTTATATGACACACTTGGATCTATTATTTTATTGGCATAAAACCCTGAAACTGAATTTTAGGTAAAGCAAATATTCAGTCATGTATGAGAGCATTTACTTATGTGCATCAAGGATGAAGAGGGGAAATAAGGTAGCTTTATTGAAACAAGAAGGACATTTCTTCTTTTTTTTTTTTTTTTTTTTTTTTTTTTGTCTTTTTAGGGTTGTACCTGTAGCATATGGAAGATCCCAGGAGGCTGGGGTAGAATAAGAGCTGCAGCTACCAGCCTATGCCACAGCCACAGCAACACCAGAACTGAGCGGCATCTGCAACCTACACCATGGGCTCATGGCAACACTGGATCCTTAACCCAATGAGTGAGGTCAGGGATCAAACCCACATCCTCATGGGTTCACTACAGCTGAGCCACATCAGGAACTCCCCAATATTCAATTTCTTTTTCTTCTCTTTCTTTCTTTCTTTTTTTTTTTTTTGAGAGGGGGGCTTGCCTGCAGCATGTGGAAGTTCCCAGGTCAGGGATTGAATGGGCACCACAGCAGTGACCTGGACTCTGCAGTGACAACACCGGATCCTTAACCTCCTGCTCCACGAGAGAACTCTGAGTATTCACTTTCTTGATCACCTACCAGACTTTCGGTGTTGTGTTATGTGCTGATGATTCAAATATAAATACTGGTTGTCCTTTCCTTCAAGGATCTCTGAGTCTTGAAAAGGGAAATGAATATATGATGAGGTCATTATTAGAGAGTGTAATCTGTACAATGTCAGAAGCAAGCATGGGTAATGTGAGAATTTTCTTTGAGAACAGATGGGCTTTTTTAAGCAAAGAAAATCTCTTTTGCAGCACAATGGTCATGCTGATATTAAGGAAATATGTATCATTTTGTAGTTATTAACAGCATCACCATCTTCTTCCAACCTCTCACCTTGGGTCAGGTATCAGCATCCACCATGGCTACTGAGACATGATTCAAACAAGCAGCTACCCTGGACAACAAAGACCCACACTTAAGTCCTTGCCCCTTAGAGCTTGTAGGAATGAATCATTGAAGGAGATGGCAGCAAAGGGGTAGTTTTCTTATGATTCATAGGGCTGAACTTCATGCCAATGATATTTCAGAGCAGAGATTTTTGCATGCTTCTCTGTCTATGGCTCCAACATTTTTAAAGGAGTGGATATGACTCATTGGGATATCTCATCCAAGTCTATGACCTTAGAGGTGTAGGTGTGTGTGTGTTTGTGTGTTGGGGGGTAGTAGCTATGAGGAAATTCAAGAAAGCAATCCTGAGTTTTAAGTGACCAAACTCTACAGCTGCAAGTACTGAGTTTTGTACAGACCACTTTAAATTTTCTTTTTCTTCACATTTAGGGACAGTTTTCTATTTACTAGCAACTGATTGGGAACAAGGGAGTGGGATGACATGGGTCAGAAGTAGAAATTATAGAGAAAATTAACATCCGTTTCAAATTACCTCTTGTCAGTGGCTCAGTGAAATCTTCAAATAGAGGGGAGGCTGGAGATATTGGTTAATATGGGCCCATAATATTGCTGTGGACTCTTATGATTATAACTGAAAGAGGCCTATGACTTGGAGCAACGATGACCTTGGAGATGGTGGTCGTAATCCATTCAACAAATATGTATTGACAATCTCCTCTATGTCATCACTGACCTAGGCACAAAGGATTTAAATGATCTCAAAAATCATCCTGAGCTTTGGAACTTAAATTCTAGGAGACACTGGAAAAAGTGGTGCTAGCAACCCTCTCCCTGTTAGAAATGTTTCTTTCCTCATGAGTTTCTGGGCACAAGGGGCTTAGTGTTCATAAAGTCCCAGCAAAAGAGAAAGAATCACACACACAAATGTATCTCTTCTAAAGCTTGCAGATTGATATCTGCTTAAAATATTTGTATGAGCAGGAGATGGACTCTGGTTGAGATGCAGAGGTCTCTGTATATGTGCATCGAGGGGGGCAATGCCAGTGCACAGTGGGAAGAAATTCTACAGCAGTACTATCCATCCTGATACTACCCAGCTGGGGGAAATTTAGTACCTGAATCGCTCCCTCCACCCCACTTGCCTATCTCTTCTGCCACCTCACTCCCTCCTCCCTTTCTTCCGAAATCCCTCCTCCTCCTTCCTTCCCTTTCCCTTGGTCCCTCCCCATCCCTTTCCCTTGAACAGTTTTTCCCTCCTCCTCTCTCTCCCTGTCGTCCGCTTTCCCTCCTCAAACCCTCCCCGGCGTCTGCGTCAGGCCCCCACTTGCGTGACGCGCAGGGTCTGGGTGGGAGCTGTCCACTCGCCCGGGGTGCTGAATGCAGCAGCGGCGGCGGCGGCGGAGGCGGCGGCAGAGATAGCTGAGAGCCTTCTCCGCTCCAAGAACCTTGTTTCCAGACCTCGGACGGTCAACTCACAGCCCGCCACCTCCCTTCCAGCACCACCCCTTTGGGAACTGAGCCAGGGGGGCAGCAGTCGCGGCGGCGGGTGCTGAGCAACGGTGGAAGACAACACCTGGCAGCAGCCTGGAATCTGATTTGCTTCCTCTCGCCTTTTTAAGAGATATACTTATACACGGTTTTGGGGAGTCTCAAGGACCAAGCCGGAGCCAAGTCCTGGCTGCCTCCCACCTCGGCCACGCTGCTTCGTTTCCCCCTCCCACCCTCAACTGGCATCGCAAACAAGCCTTACCTCGTTTCATCTACGAGGAGAGGTAGCAACAGCGAGCCCAGCCAGCCAGAGGCAGCAGAGAGGAGGGAGGGGCGGGGCGGGGGGGGGGCAAAGAACCGACCGAGGCCGCCCTTGGTGGGGGTAGCGGGGGCAAAGCTGCCCTGAAGACCTGGCAGCAGCCCTCCTCCGCCCCTTCCCCTCCAGAAGCACTCTTTCCTTGTTATTTGAGAACAGAATTATTCTTATTCCACTAGTATTGTTTCATTTTTTGTTACCCCCCACTCCTCACTCCTCAGCCGCCCCCACCCCTACGCTTGCCTAGCCTCTGGTTGCATGGCAGCGCTGCCCGGGCGCGGGGGCTCAAGGCCAGCCCCCCGGGAAGGAGGAGGAGGAGGAGGAGGATCATGAGGTCGGGAGTCTCCATTGCGCCGGACGGCGAGCAGCAGCCAGAGGACGAGCCGGAGCAGCCCCCGCCCCGGAGACACCCGGACGCCGACAAGCAGTCGCCACCGCCGCCACAGCAGCATCGGTGCCCACTGGCAGACCCAGAGCAAGAGGAGGAGGGCGACAGCGGCCCAGAAGAGGAACAAGGGGAAAAGACGAGGCCACTCACCCACCCGGACCTGCCCTTCTTCCGGCCCTTTCCCCTCGCCCAAAGGGACATTTGATGGAGCCAAGGGAAGGGGGCCGAGGCTTTACAGACAGCCGCAGGGGTGGACTGGGGGCTGATATCATGTAACTACTTCTTCCTCTAGTCCCCTCCCACACGCCCCTTTTCTCTACCCCTTCTCTCTGCTCCACTGCCTCCCACCCAGCAAACACACACCCTTCCTCTAGCCAGAATTTTAATGCTCAGGAAGGAGGTGGCTCTGCAAGGGTTAAACGATCTTTTCTGTTTTTCCCTTTCCCCTGTCCTTAGTTCCTGATTTTCCCACCTCTGTTCTCCTAATTGGCTTTTCCCTCTTCTGTGCAGCCATTTGGCTGCAGAGGCAAAGCACAAACCCCTTGCCCAATTTCACCTGAAACCCTTCCCCTCACCCACTGCTCTCTTAAAAGCAACTCTGGTGCTCCTGGGGGTTAATTGCCCCAGTTTTCTGCCCTGGAGAATTAAAACTTCTCCCATCCTCCTCTCTCCCCCACCTCCCAGCTCTCCCCCACCAAAAAAACTAACCTCCTCCTACCTGAGGAAAACTAAGGAAAACTATCTTTTCTCTTTAGCACAGACAGCCCTCAATTCTTCACTGAGCTACTTTGCCCTAAGCCCAGCTCAGTCCACTCCAAATTTTATTTATAACCTTCCCCACCTTTTTATATAAAAGGAAGATTTTTCCCATTGCCTAGGAATTTGAGGAAAACCCAATAAGCATCTCTTGTGGAACTTTTAAGCAGTTAGACCTTGATCCCAATTCCCTAACAGCACATCCGCAATATTTTTTCTATCTCCCTGCCCCTATCTGTGCCCCCAGGTCAAACCCAAAAAAGAGATACCCTGAACAAATCTTAAGATTGGGGTAGATTTGGGGGATAGTCAAGAAAATCCTTTTGTTGTTGGGCTTTCCACATAGAATTCAGAATCAGTGAATCACAGTGCTCAGTCCTGAGGGCAATTTATTTGCTACTTAGAGGAGATATAAGTGGAGCCAGTGAAAACGAAGACTCCCCCCATAACACAGATACACTGTGGACCCCCCACCCCCACCATCCTATCCTTCTCTACAAAGACTCCACCTGCCCCTACCGGGCTCTCTGCTTCCACTGGGCACATGCTGATACCCCTGAGTGGGCTGCTCTGGTGGTGGTGCTGCTGCTGCTGCTGTGCCTGGTACCACTGTGGATTGTGTGCCCCAGCTCCCCAGATGTTGCGCCACCAGGGTCTCCTCAAGTGCCGCTGCCGCATGCTCTTCAATGACCTGAAGGTTTTCCTCCTGCGGCGCCCACCTCCAGCGCCCCTGCCCATGCACGGAGAACCCCAGCCCCCTGGTTTGGCGGCCAACAACAACACCCTTCCGGCTCTGGGTGCCGGGGGGTGGGCAGGCTGGAGGGGCCCTCGAGAAAGGATGGGCAGGGAGACCCCTCCTCTGCCACCTCCACCACCTTTGCCACCTTCTGTGGAAGATGACTGGGGTGGCCCAGCTACAGAGCCACCTGCCTCACTGCTCAGCAGTGCCTCCTCAGATGACTTCTGTAAGGGAAAGACTGAGGATCGCTACTCACTGGGTAGCAGCCTGGACAGTGGCATGAGGACCCCGCTCTGCCGCATCTGCTTTCAGGGGCCAGAACAGGTGAGACCCTTTTCCCCTTTCTTCTGGTATCTCCACGTCTTGCAGATTGCTACTTGCCTACTTGCACTGGGGAACCGCTGTGCTGTCTCTAGTGTGATGACTCTAAGTTTTAAGGTCTCTTCTCTGACGTTTCATGTGGTTAAGTTTGCCTGACATATATGGTGCATGGTGGAGCCTACTTGGTGGCTTGTTTGTACCCCATTTTTGCATTCTCCTTCCAGTGCTCAATGGACATAAGTTCAATTCCATCCAAAAATTCCATAAGCATCCTCAGAGTAAAAGATTCCAGTTGGAAGGGATGAAATGAAGGAACTTGGAGGTACCATACCTGTTGCCAAGATACCCTTGTATCTGATTTATTGTTAGTGACATTTTCCCCAGCCAATCTTCAGTCCCAGATTCAAACTTCTTCCCTCTCTGGAAGTTCATGGAGATCTTCTCCTTTGCAAGCCTATGCCTGCTCCTTACCTTTGAGACTACCCTCTCCCATATTATATTGACATCTTCGGCAGTACATTTTAGTCACTGCCGAGGAAATGGAGAGGGATTGTAATTTCAAGAAGATTATACAATTTTCCAAGACATTTCTTGGCAGACTCCAATTTTTCCTAGCTTGAAAGCAGATAGGTAGGTAAGGAGAGAGTGAGTTTAAGGGATATGGAGAAGGAAGTTGAGAATCTTGTCATAACTATTCTTCTCAGGGCTGAAGCATGTGAAATTAGAAAGTACCTTAAACTCTCCTCATCTAGGAGAGAGGGTGGCAAGTACCTCATGGACCAGAGTCTTCCCAAGGTCAAGGGTTCTCCCTACTCCATTCATTCAGAGTTTCATAGATACACTCCAGCAGCCCCGCCTTCTCCAGCTTCCCTTTCAATCTAGTGTCTGCAGTGCTGGATAGCATGTGCACATTCTTTTGGAATCATGAATTGTGGCAACACTTTCTACAGAATCCCAGATAGGAAAGATCCACCTGAAAATCTGGTCTAGTTAGTATGCTGGAGAAAGAATATTCAGTTGCACCCTAGTCAAGTTTAGGTGGTCACACCAGGCACATCTTCACTAGTTTCCCAGCAGTGGAGGGAAGACTTGTGGGTTCTCCTGAGACAGTAGAATGCCATGCTGGCTCTGGTTCTTGTTGAGGGCTTTCTCTGCGAGAAGCAGGCTTCACTTATGTTTTATCTTATTCACTCACTTATTCATTTTATCTTTGCTCTGAATGGGCAGGACACTTCAGAGATAGCTGATGGCTGGGGCTACCGCCTGGGTATTATGAGAGAAGGTTATGTTGACCTCAGTGTGAATAAATGTCTCTGAGAGGCTGGGAACTGGGTTCTCCCTTCCAGTAACTAGGATTGCCTTAAGGCCCAATTGGAGTGTTGCCCAGAGCCAAGGATTACTATTAAGAGAGAAGGTACAGGGTATCTGCTGAGTGCCCCTTTCCCCTCTTTCAGTCCCTCTCTCTACTTCTAATGCCAGCACAGGCCTCCAGCACAGACACAAGTTAGAGTAGCATGGCTGAGAAGAAGAGTGGTACCTGCTTTTGGGATGTTCCTGGTCAGCATCTATCTGAATCAGAAGCCAGGGGCGGGAGCAGGGGGAGATATTTTGCTTTCTAACTTCTAAAGCTATTTCTTACTTCTCCCATCTGGCCTGGCTCAGGTCTGCATGTCAAAGGGGCCACTGGGAGCATGACTTCAGGCAAGAATACCTTTGTCTCTAGAAAACAGCAGGACTTGGAGCCTGTTCTGATGCTATTCACCTGCTGTGTGAGATTCTTCAAATTTATTTATACCTCTGGGCTCCTTTTCCAACTTCTGTGATTTAGAGGAACCTTTCTCTCTTCCCCTCATTTCCTTATAAGTGTTTTGAGAGGATTCAGAGATAATGAGCCTGAAAATGACTTGAAATGGACTAACATAATGGCATGTATTTTGATCATGGAGAAACAGTATTTTTGTTTAAATAGAAAAAGAAAGGGATTATTAGGAATGTTGTGAAATACCCTCACATGATGCAGGGTCTGGTTGGAACTTAGCTTTCCTTTCTTGTTCATTATTTTTATGATATGTCATAAATAAAGCATGGAATAAAACAATTAACACCAAGAAAGGAATGGGCTCTATTATTATGTGGGAGGAATGGGGGCCATGTCGATATTAAGACTGGATCAAATCAAGCACTTCCTGCATATGATTATTAATTATATTTTGAGGGTTTGCTTTATTTGCATGGGAGCCAGGAAATTTTAATGGAATTGTGGTATAGTAGGAATAAAAGTAGCTTGTGTTAGATATGAACACACTGTCCCACTTTTGGCTTGTTTTTCTTCACAGGATTTTAATGAAAAAGAGAGACAAAGGGGAGGAGATAGGGAAAACTCTGTAGAGAAGAAAGAGAGGGAGAGAGAGACAGAAAGTGAGATTTCGGTATTTTGTTTTCTGTTAAGGAAGGGAGCTGTCCAGCAGTTGTCCACACGTGGCATTGAAAGGGGTGCAGAAACTCTGCAGTCTCAGTAGCTGAAAGACTTGGTCTTTTCTCTGCCCAAACAAAGGAACTGAACAGCTCCCCCAGGCACTGCCCCTGCTCCAGGTGTAAAACACTGCCCAAACTGAAAATCTGGTCTCTTCCTGCCAGTGGATTATAACGTACGTACATGGTGAGGGGCAGACAACTAAAGGATCCAGCTAATTCCACATCTGCATGTCTCTATACAGGACTTAGTCTTCATTCATATGTGCATGTATTTATTTAGCAAATGTTTATTGGGCAACTACGGCACGCTGGATATTGTTCCAGAGCCTGAGTATCCAAGGGGCGAATAAATCAGATGAGATCTCTGCTCATCTGAAGCTAACATTCTAGTGAAGATGCAGAAATAGACAAGTAAACTAGTAAATAAATAACTTGTATTGAGTACCATAGCGAAGGCAAAACAGGAAAATGAGTTAGATAAGGGAGGGCTCAGGGAGCTGCATTACACAGAGTGATTGGACACAGCTTTCCTGAGAATGTACCCTCTGACACCTAAGTGATGAGAATGACACAGAGATGCACACATAGGTCTAGAGGAAGAGCTTTCCAGGTCGAGGAGACAGCATGTTCAAAGGCTTAGCATGTTTGAGAAACAGAGGGAGGATAGGAGGAGGGAGAGGGATGGGGTGTGGACTAGTGTTTGAGGGCCAACTTGGTTCCATGCTGGACAGTGGACCACTCTCCTCCCCTCAGCCAGTCATTCAGGTGGGACAGGGGTCAGTCCAGGATCCATCAGTGTGGGACAAGAACCTGGTCAGCAAGCCCATCCATTTCTGGTTGAAGCTGCACTAATTCACTTCAGGGAGCCGTGTGCCATGGTGGGTAAGCCAAGGTCTCTGAAGTCACGTGGCTCCATTTGGAGATTTGAATGATTTGGGTAGCTTCTCTCTGCTTCAGGTTTCTCATTTGTAAAACTGGGGTAATAGTGATAGTATGTCATTCTGAGCATCAGATCAGTCAACACAGTTAGAGTGGTGCTGTCAATGTTTGTTGTTATCTTAGAGGCAAGAAGTTGCCTTCTTCCCACATACCTTGTTTTAAAGGAAAAGTGTGCCTCAGCTCCCAGGCTGGCAGAAGGATGGCTGTGATGTGGTCTGTCTGTGGTAGTTGATTGCTTCTTGCCCACTCACATTGCTCTAGACAGAGTGCTGCTCTTCTCTTTCCATCATCAAAAGTCTCTATTAAGTGCCTACCTATGCCTGCTGCTCTGCTGAGCAGGATCTGGAGACACAGAGCAGATGTGGCCTTGCCCCCTCTGGGAGTTTCACAATCTAACCCAGACATCACAGAGGCTGATAGAGAGCAAGAACACACAGACACTGAGTTGCAGGTGAATTACAGTAATAACGGGGACAAGACAGAGATGCATGCTTAAAAGCGGTTAGTGTGGAGGGTGCCTATTCAGAGAGACAAGCGGAGGAATTTGCTACCGTTTCTCCAATTAGTCAGGGAAGGTTCCTCTGCTGCTGATGAAGACAATGTGAGAAGAAATAGACTTAGGCTGAGTTTAGAAAGCTGGAAGCAGAAGAAATGTGAGCCACACAGATAACAAAGAGATGAAAGCACCTCCCAGGCTGGTCAGCTGTGGAACACCTGGAGTGGGTACAAGGGTGAAATCCACCATGGGAGTGGGTGTGATGGAGCACCTGTTCTGGACCTAATGAAAAGCAGGAAAAAGGCAGGTCTGCCTCCCTTATTCTTTCTGGAGTTCATTTCCCTAGAGCTCTGCATTCAGAAGGGGTAAGAGTAGTGTGAAATATTTTAGTCAGTGTTTCAGGTTCTCAGAAAGTAAGAGAAGTGTTTTGCAGGGCTCGAGGGAAACTGGAGATGCCAAGATGCAAGGAGAACCCTGGGTTTAGAGACCAAGTAGAGCATTTCAGGAGAGATTCAAGGCATATATTATTTTTCTTAGCACTATGTTTTGATTTTAAATTTCTTTGTGGGATCAATTAATTAGTATCTGGCCCTGCAAAGAATAGAATAATCCCTAACGTTTATGGAATCTAGGACCAGAGTAGATGGAGGCTCACCTATCATAGGCCAAAATATTTAGAAGTAACAAATCCAGCTAACAAACTGTTAAACAAAATGCATTTTATTCTTCTATCCTCACAAATATACCTTCAAAACAACCTGGAAGACGGGTTTGAATTTTAAACTATTAGAGTCTTCTGAATTCTGTGCTAGTCAAGTGGGGGTATCTGGGCCTTGGTCAGCAGGCCACTCGGATCAGATGTTCTTTCCACCTTTGGCTCCATCCTGCACCATGATGAGCCTTGACACATATGTGTGGACACACCAGCTGGCTTGTCCAAGCTCTAACTATATTACCCTCAAAGAGCTTCCCCTTGTGCATGGAGAAGAGAACCATGAAGGTTCTTGGAGTAGGCTCAAGGCTGAATAAGCAGGAGTTCCAGGGTTCCAGGAATCAGACATGTTCTAGAAGGGGGCATGTGGATCTCTGACTCTGCAGACTCCTCACTCTATGGGAAGTGTGCAGCTGATGAAGGGCCAGGGTGGAGCCTTCTAGAGCAAGACATCCTCTTGCCTGGGTCTAAGTGAGGCACTGCAAATGGACTGTAAGATCCCAGGAAGCAGTGACTTGTGTTTGCTCATCGATCTATTGCCTGGCACCTGCTTCATGCCCCAGAAGTATTTGTTGAACGAATGAGCCTTTAGAGCTCATCTAGTGGGCAGCTTCACAGGTAGAGGAACTGGGGAGAAAAGACTGCAGGGGAGAGAAATAGTCATGGGCATCAAATGCTGACAGTGTGCTGTGCACAAGAAGGAGCAGACCTGTTCTGTAGGGTTATAAAAGGCAGTGTCTTGGCCAGTGATGGATTCTTTAAGGAAGCCAACTTGAGTCTTGATATTAGAAAGAACTTTCTATCAAAGCTATCCTAAGATAGCATAGGCTGCCTTAGAAAGGGGGCTAAAGTGGGCCACTGGGATGAGTAACCTTTAAGATCCCTGCTTGAGCTTGAGACTTAGGGTTCATTACAATGAGATTGCTGGGGACCCAGAGAGATTTTAATTTTTTTAATTTTAAAATTTAATTTTTTAATGGCTACACCTGTGACATGTGGAAGTTTCCTGGTCAGGGATCAAATCTGACCTGCAGCTGTGATCTGAGCCACTGCCATCAGATTCTTGACCCACTGTACAGCAGTGGGGACTCTGAGAGATATTTTTAATCTAAGCAGAAAGAGATGGAGCTGCATCTCCTTCTAATTCAAGAGTCATCTAGTCCCAGTATATCTAGTTTCAGCATATATAACACATGACATGTATGTATACATGTGTCTTCAGCAAAGATCACAAAGAGAAGTTTCTGTCCTGTGTTTATAGAAGTCCTAAGTTTGTGGCAAGCACAGGATTGCTGTAATCATGAATTTACACCATGCACATACAATACACAAGGAAGCATTTCATGAATGGTAGGCAACAGATAACATCAAGGACTTAGGATGTCCGGGAAAGGGGAAGGCCGCTTACTACTACCCCTCCCTCAAAGTCCTGAGTGAGCTATTGTCGTTTTCCCATCTGAGGTTTTTTTCCCACTGTGGTTTTCTCAGTTCTTACTTCTGCCAGTCCTGGTCCTATTTAAACTGGAATCTCCAAGGACCCTTTTCTTATGATTCTCACCAGTGCTCCAGTACTTTATTGGGAGATGATGTAAGGATGTTCAAACCTCACCATTGGGTCCCTAACAATTTCCCAGATTTGGCCATCTATTATTTACACACACATACACACATACATGCACATGCAGACATATGAATAAAGCTTTGAGTGAATCTGTCTCATGTTCACAGAATTAGGGATTGGAGGAGGGGAGACACCGGTATCTTGCAGGGGTGGAGTGATTCTTACTTCAACCGTCTGTAGATCCTCTACACAGTGTTCGCCTTGTAATCCTTCTTCACTTGCCAGCCTGCATCTGCTTGTGGTGGGTTGGCTAATTTATTGGGTGTGGCTTCTAGCTAAGGCCCCCAGACAGAGAATTACTTAATAAAGCCAGTAGAGCAGGAGTGAAATATGGATTTCAAAAGAGCCTGGGAGAGATACTGGGAATCAATCTCTCTCTCTCTGCTCTCTTTTCTGTGTTGGAGAAGCCCAGCTGTGGTCTGTGTGTTGGGGGAAGGAGAGCTCGAGGGGGAGGGGATACTCAAAGGAGTGTGGGAATGAGCGAGCTGCTTCTTGTTTGCTGGGAAGGAAGCCAAGTTGGAAGTGAGCCCGGATGTAAAGGAGCTGGCGAGTGAATACTGTGTGGGCCGAGCTATATGCCATCCCCCATCAAGAAGTATCGTATGTAAGGCAGAGTCCCATACACCCTGCGTGTATTCATATAGTACACATTTGATACCCCTGTAAATGCTAAAAGTAAAAAGTAAAAACTAACAGTCTCATGCCCAAATAGGCAAAATTGAATAAGTAATCATTTGAGGTCTAGGTAGAAGCAACCATCAGGAAAAAAAAAGGGAGGATATGCAAATATAGGCCCTGTCTATCTCGGGGATCCAAGCCCAGGAAGGGGACACACCAGCCCCAGCCTTGCACCCAGCTTACTGCTCTGATGAGAATGTCTCTAGGACCTGTGCTCAGAGGTGGTGAGGAAGTCAGATCAAATTCATTTCCTTTTTCATAGAAATGTTACTTTGGATGTGATTAAAGAGACTCAACCTCAGTTTCTCCAGAAGCAGTCTCTTGAAGCCACCCATGTGGCTGGCATAGGGCTCTGCATACAGTACAGATTCAATATTTGTTGATCCTTTCCCCTCCCTCCTGGCACGTGTTCATTCCAGACTAATAGTGTTATCTTTGGTCCCAGCTGCACCTGTGGTGGAAGGCATATTCGCTGTGTGTACAATGGCACATATGGGCATGTGTATAAATTAAGTGCCCAGCAGGGGGGATATGGATGATCCCTTGAGATGCCTTTCACCCCATCTGACCTCCTTCTCAGATTCTGTAATGACAAAGAGCAATGATTCTTGTTCAAATAAACATAGTGAACATTATTTTGGCTTGAGACCACTTGACCAGGAGCAGATCTTTTCTCATCCACTTGCAGAAGGATGGAAAGAATGTGGAATTTCGTATCAGAAAGGCATGGATTTTAATCGCATTTGGGGATCTTCTCAACTGGGTGTTCTCAGATGACTTATTAAACCTCCCTGTATCTAGATTTCTTTGTTTGTAAAACAGGAATAAAATACCAAGCTTGAATACTCATCATAAGGAGTGGGCATGATTAAAGTTCTAGGCACACAGTAGCTGTTCATGAAATGGGAGCATATTATTCCATTTTGTCAGTATGGCTCAAGGACCTAGAATGGGCGCCCCTGCATCATACTGCTGCCTTTTCTACCACCCTCTCTCACTACAACCTTAAAAAATAAGGTCCTCTCATTAAGGCTGTGTGTGCTTTGACCACAGTAAACCCCCAGCTGCTTTGTGACTGGCCATTAGGAACGCACGTTTAGATCTAGTGTCTCTGTTCAGCTGAGTTTCTGCCTTGTGTTACCTGAGTCAGTTGGACCTTCATCCTCTCCTGCAAGAGTCCCTCACTCCTAACGTTTTTGTCTTTATCCATCTCCATCACCACTGTGTCCCTGACAGATCTTCGTTAAGCAACACTCTTTGCTGGCAGGAACTATGCAGAAAAAGACATGTTCCTGGACTTGGAGTCCCTAGAGGCCAGGAGTGAGCCATGCACATTGAGGAAGAATACCACATTGAGGAAGGGGCAGCAGAACTACTTGCTCAACATGTGACAGCAAGGTGGTTGCATTCAGGGTTGTCCCTACACTAGAGTTTCTGAAAGCTGGCATGGGACAGACACTTAAGACAGACATGATGCTAAATAGCACTGATCCTCAGTTGAGTATGTTGTTCTTTATTATTTTGCTCTCATGTCTGATGATTATGTCCAGGAGAACATCTCATTGGAGAGATAATGTGTTCAACACTTTTCTAAAGCTTGTCAACCTCTTCTGTAAATAAAAAAGAGAAGACATCAAGCTTGATGCCTTTGGACATACAGCAATCTCTAGCTAGAATTTGTTAATCTTGTTTTGTTTGTATCTGTGTGCGTGTGTTCGTTTTTATTAACAGAATTTATTTTTCAGAGACATTTCAAGTTGGAGGCAATTCTGAGCTGAAAGTAGAGAGTTCCACTATACTCACTCCCACTCCTCCCCCCAGCCTCCCCTATCATCAGCATTCTGCACTATAGTGTTGCCTTTTTTACCATTGATGAACCAACATTGATACATCGTTATTACCCAAAGTCCATAATTTGCATTGCGGTTCACTCTTGGTGTTATACATTCTAAGGCTTTTGACAAATGCACAATGACAGTTATCTACCATTATAGTCTCATACAGAATAGTTTCGCTACCTTAAAATTCCCCTGGGCTCCACCCATTCATCCCTCTGCTCCCAGCCCTGCACTCCTGCAGGGTAGTCTGGCCTTTTCCAGAATGCCATGTAGTTGGAATCATGCAGTATGTAGCCCCTTTCAGACTGGCTTCTTTTACTTAGAGATAGGCGTTTATGGTTCCTCTATTTCTTTTCACGGCTTGATAGCACATTTCCTTTTAGTGCTAAATAATATTCTATTGCATGAATGTAGCACAGCTTGTTTCTTCTTTTTATGGTAAATGATACCAGCTTTTTTTTTTTAACTTATGATAGTGACAAAAAGTATCCTTTATAAATAAATTTACTGAAGTAAACACAGTTGAGAAAACTGTTATGTATGAAGAAAATAATAGTGTAGGTGGTATATGAAAGTACCAACAATGTAAGTGACTGAAGTTTGGGTAACACTGACTTGGGCTTCACACTTTGCAATAGTTCTGAAACATTTGTGGGCATCAAGAAGTGCCTTGGGAAGGGGAAATGCAGAGTCTTGGGCCATTGTCCTAGGGTGGTGCCCCCGAATCTGCATTTCTAACTGTTAGCTTTGACAACTCCGAAGCAGGTGACTAGTTCACAGGAATATTGTGTACTAGGCAGCAGTTTGAGGAGGAAGCCAAATGGGGAGAAGAAATTCTCCCATCAGACCTGAAGTTCCCAGACATACAAGAAACAGGGGTGTGGGCAGTGGTCGAGGGGAGGGAGGTGGTGGTTGGGCATAGGACCGTGTAACTAGGAAGGAATTGGTGTGTCAGTTAGGGCAGAGATTGAAGGGATGTCTCTCCCATCTCTCTCCATCCTGCCGCAGTCATCTGAGAGCTCTAAGTTCCAGATGGAACAGCCACAAGTTGGAAAAATCTAACCAACACGGGACTCGTTGTGAGGGAGAGATGCTAACTCTGATCCTGTCAAGACGTTGAGATTTGGGGGGTTATCTGTTGCCCAGCTAATGTTAATTTCCCTGACAAGTACAATAATCAATCCCCACTTTTTTTTTTTTTTTTTTTTTTTTTTTTTTTTTTAGGGCCACACCTGCAGCATATGGAAGTTCTCAGGCTGCAGCTGCCAGCCTACACTGCAGCCAGAGCAAAGCCGGATCTGAGCTGCATCTGTGAACTACACCACAGCTTGCAGCAACCCTGGATCTTTAACCCACTAAGGGAGGCCAGGGATAGGACCAGAATCCTCATGGATATTAGTTGGGTTCGTAACCCACTGAGCCACATTGGGAACTCCATCAGTCCCCAGTTTTGAATTCTGTTGAGTGTAGTCTTGAGCTAAGTCAATTCAGGGACCTCTCTAGGGAAACTCCAGTGTCCCAGAGTAGGGCAACAGATGGTGCACAGCTCGCTCCCTCACAGCTCACTGAGTACCAACAATGAAGTGCTTCAGCTGTGGAATGGCACGTCACTCTTGCCTACAGCTCCTGGGCTGGATCTAGAAACATGGCTGTGCCTAAAAGCAGCAGGGGCGGGGAGTGTTGTCCTCCCAGGTGCCTGGAAAGAGATCCAGATATGGGTGAGCTCTAGAAGCCTCTCCCTCTGCAGTATTTGTACCTCCCTCTTAGGGATGCTGTGAGATTTAAACAAGGTAACACATGCCTAACATTTACAATACTGCTGACACACAGGAAGCACTCAGTAAATATTAGCATTTATTGTTATTATTTCCTCACTTATATTAGGAGGATATTGTACTCAGGAAGGTCTAAGCTCTTTCCCTTCTAGTTGTGTTGTCCTCTTTTATGCCTTATCAGGTGGAGAAGCAGTACCTGTGGTTGGTATAAATCCAGTTTCTCCTTCCACCAATAGAACAGTTCTCACCAGAAGAGTGACCTTGGAACTGGGCCTTAAAGACAGAATCAGGGAAAGAATTTGGAAAATAGGAAATGAAGATGTGTCTAGACATAGGGATGGAAAAAAAATCAGAAATGTTTTTGAAGTTCCCGTCGTGGCTCAGTGGTTAATGAACCCAACTAGTATCCATGAGGACTCAGGTATGATCCCTGGCCTCGCTCAGTGGATTAAGGATCTGGCATTGCCATGAGCTGTGGCATAGGTCGCAGACACATCTCGGATCTCAAATTGCTGTGGCTATGGTGTAGGCCAGCAGCTACAGCTCCGATACAACCCCTAGCCTGGGAACTTCCACATGCCGTGGGTGTGGCCCTAGAAAGAAAGAAAGAAAGAAAGAAAGAAAGAAAGAAAGAAAGAAAGAAAGAAAGAAAGAAAGAAAGAAAGAAAGAAAAATAAATGTTTTTGGAGAAAGTTAGCATGGTGGATAAGAATATGGGTCTTCCAGAGTCAAGCAGAACTGTTCAAGTCGCAGTGTGCTATGCAGTAGAGGTCAAGTCACTTACAGATTTGAAATCTTAATTTCTTCCATTGTAGAATGGGGACGATAATAATATTACTTGTCTTAGAGGTGGTATTGTAATGCTCAAATGATACAATGCCTGCAAAACTCTTAGCAAAGGGTAGGATACAAACAATAAATTTGCAGAGACACTGTGAACGTAAGCTCTTGATGGTATCTGACCTAACAGCACTCAGCTGTCTTCTCCAAACTTTCGTTGAGAATCTCTACCTTGGTGTGTATATGACTGTGGGCTGCTGACCTCAGGAGGAGGTGCCAAAATATCGCAGGAGCAGGTGAAACTAAATATACCCACACATTGCCAGCAGAGTAAATAAAAATTATCTCACAGATACACATACACATACATACATTTTCAAATGTCTATGGAAGCCATGGTGATGAACAAAATCAAAGCGTCCTTCCCTTTAGCTCAGTTTCTTGCCAGTAAGTATATTCTCAATCAGCAGATACTTAAAGTACAACTACTGTCATTTGAAGGTTTGTGAAACTATTTTAGCATTAAAAGGGATCCAATGGAGGGACATTCTACAGAACAACCAGCTAGTACTTTCCAAAAGTGTCAAGGTCATGAAAGATGAAGACTGATAGGGGAACTGTTCTCGATTGGAAGAGTCTAAAGGGATATGATAACCAAATACAATGTGTGATTTGGATTGGCTTCTGGACTAGAGAAAGGACATTAGTGGGACAGTTGGTGACATTCAAATAAGATATGTAGATTTCATAATAGCATCGCAGCAATGCTAAATGCCTGTATTATGGTTCTACAAAATGTTAACCTTTAGAAAAGTTGGGGGAAGTGTCTATGGAAAGTCATTGTGCAATGTTTACAAAGTTTTCTTATTGCTTAAAATTTTTAGTTTTTAATTTTTGTCTTTTTAGGGGCCACACTCATAGTATATGGAGGTTTCCAGGCTAGGGATAAAATCGGAGCTGTAGCCACTGGTCTACACCACAGCCACAGCCACACCAGATCCGAGTGACGTCTGTGACCTACACTACAGTTCAGGGCAATGCTGGATCTTTAATCCACCAAGCAGGTCCAGGGGTCCAACCTGCATCCTCATGGATACTAGTCCAATTCATTTCTGCTGAGCCATGACAGGAACTCCCTACAATAACTTGTAACTTTCTGAAATTATTCAAAATAAAAAGTTAAAAAATAAAAATAATTCAAATGGGTGTAATTCCTTATACTTGGAAAAAATGGGAATTACAAGTATAGAAAAAAGAACATGGATTTGGTGGTTAGAAAAACCTGGATTAGACTCTAGGGTCTAGCACTCATTAGCTGTGTGGGCAAATTAGTTCAATCCTCTGAGCTTTTGTGTCTTCTATAGGCAACATGGAGCAAATATGAGAAATATATCATAGAATTATTGTAAGAATTTGAATAGACAGCACATACCATAGCACATGAAGGGGGCTCCTAAAAAAACACTGGCCCTCTTTCTGGTCTCTTGCCCCCCCCCCCCCCATTCAAAAAGGATGCTAAACATTCCTCACACATCTTCCCAGGTGTAAGTATTGCGTTCTATGTGCTTTGAGATTGACAGGATGACACCTGTGCCATCAAGTGTTGAGTGGGCAGGAAAGTTTTCCCAATACGGGATCTTAAATACATAAACAGAGTTTATAATCATTTGCATAAGTAGCATTGGCCATTATCCAATGTTCTTTAACACTTCTTTACCTGACACCCCAAAAGGAGCATTTTTGGTACACTGAGTGGGTGTGGGTTGTATGTTTGATTCATCCTGTGATGATCCCTCTATGAACCACAGATTTAAGCCTCCATGGAGCAATGTTCTACTTTAGAAAGAATAACTATCTAGTGCTAGGGCTCTGAGTTCTCCAGCGTGTTTAGAAAACAACTGCCCAAACAAGGCAGCTGCAGGTGAATGAGGCAGGTGTTCATGGGCATGCAGAGATATCCTCTCCTGATGTGTGTGTGTCAGGAGTGAGCAAGCGGACATGTGCCTGCGTGTGGACCACAACTATTTAACACAGAAGGAAAAGGCGCTTGAGGGGGCTGGTCCATTTAGCTGCTCCTGGTTTTTGGTTATCATTGTTCCAGAAACAGCCCAGAGGGTCTGGTCCTTACAAAACCAGTCCTAACATTTTATACAATACTCACAGCCTTGTTGCTTACTTCTGACATCCATTAAATATTTGCCTGCAAAAACCAAACAAACAAAAAATCAGTTTGTGGCTTTTGGAGGAACACATGATATGATTTTGAAGTTCTCTGTCTCTTCCTCCCTCTAAAAAAACACATAGGTTCCTCGTGATTTATATTAATTTTCATCATTTCTGCAAATGTGGTTCAAATAAAAAAGTGTTTTTATTTGCCATGATGGCTGGAATTTGCTTCAAAATAATCCACTGACTAGAGATGAAACAAGACCTGTCACGTATTGACAAATGCTGAAGTTGGGTGATTGGGTACATGCTTTCTTCTAGCAGTCTCAATTTTTATGTGGTTGAAATTTTTCCATATTAGAAGGGGATGGCCTATTGCCTGGTTAATTAAAATGTTATAAAAAGCCAATTATTAAACAGGTTTGACAAAAAGGAAGGTGGAACTAGCTGAGGGTGTACAGAATAGCTTGGGGCACAATGATACTGAGCACCAGAGCCAAAGACTGATAGGACCAGAGTGCACCCCAGTGGGCACATCATAGATCTTGTTCAACAAAGGGAATAAAGGGATCTTTTGTCCCCAAAGGTGATGATTTAAAGATGAAAATGTCCTGATGTCCATTTCCTTTCTGGTCCACCTGGTTTGGTTGCAGCAAAAGGGTCAGTGTGGCCATTCACTCAGCAGATGTTGAGTGCACATATCAGGTGCCAAGCCCTGAGAATGAAAGATAAGATGGGGAGCTCAGAGTCCAGTGCAAGAGCCAAGCATGCTAAGAAGCAACCACATGTATATATAATGAATGCCTTGGACCAGGGCCTCATCGATTGTGCTGAAGGACTACACAGGAGAGGTGACTAGTAATATCTGGGAAAGCTGGAGAAGGATCACCAGAGAAGCTAGTCCTTGGAAGGGCCACATAGGGATGAGTAGGGGGAATTCTCCAGGTGGAAGTGTGTGCAAGGTATGGCTCTACAAGTTCTGCCCTCACTCTTCTCCTCAGGAACATTTCCCACTCAGCCGAATCCTCTCTTCCTCTCACTGCTTTTCAAATCATCCTCCTCTGCTCTACGACTCAGAACCACTCTCCTCAGAGAGCTGGGTGGACTAAAGGGTGATCTTGGTGCAGGCGGGGAGGGGTGCATTAGCTCCTCTCTAGAAGCTTCTCCTTGCAATGCCAGCCTTTCTGGGCTTGGTCCTACTGGCCTTTCTATAACTGGAGCCTAGTGATCTGACTGTTCTTGGGATCCACCTACCTGGGAATAGTAACTCCACCAAAACTCTCTTGGTTGCTTGAATGGAGTTTTTATCTGGAAGTTTCACCTGTGTGCCTAGGAGTTTCCTTACTCTCTAATGCACGCAGAGGCCCTAGCTCATATTCCCTAATTTTTAGAGGTGAGAGACCAGGATCCAGAGAGATGGGTGGAAGGTAAAATGCTAAGCTAAAACCCCCTCAAACCAGAGAATACCAGTGTTTACATCTGCTCTCACAAGAGGAAGACTTTTCCTTCCCACCCCTTTTCCAGCCACAGAAATTGCTGTTCATTCGCTTCCTAACACATGAACATATTGTGGTAAAGAGTTGACTTGTTGGAATGTTTGGAGAAAGAATGAGATTAGGGAGGGGAAATGGGCAGGAATGGGACATGTTTATGGTTAATTTACTCTTCTAGAGAATTTGGAGATGACCCTATAATTTATATTTCAACTTTTATTGCTGGAAATCTATAAAATATGTCTGCTTTGCAGCACATTTGGACATCACTCCAAATTCTATTTACTTTTTTTTTTTTTGCTTTTTAGAGCCACACCCTCAGCATATGGAAGTTCCCAGGCTAGGGGTCAAATTGGAGCTACAGCTGCCGGCCTACATCACAGCTCACAGGAATGCCAGATCCTTAACCCACTGAGCAAGGCCAGGGATCAAACCTACATCCTCATGGATACTAGTTGGGTCCTTACCCCACCGAGCCACAAGGGAACTCCTCCAAATTTCCTTTACATTGAAGGATTGTTTAAAGTTGGGCTCTGTGGTTATAAAAGGCAAAGGAATGACATTCTAGCTTCACAGACCACAAGGTATCTTGTAGAAGTCAGTAGGTGGATTTTATTGAAACTGTGATATCAGGAAGTTCCCATTACACAGTGGATTAAGGATATGGCATTGCCTCTGCTGTGGCATGGTTGTGGTCCCCAGCCTGGTGCAGTGGATTAAGGATCTGGCATTGTTGCAGCTGAAGCATAGGTTGCAGCTAGGGCTCCAATTCAGTCCCTGGCCCTGGAACTTGCGTAGACTGTGCATAAAGCGGAAAAAAAAAAAAAGAAGAAGAAGAAGAAGAAGAAAGAAAGAGAAAAGAAACAGATCTTATCTTGGATGGTGTATGTGTGCATATGTGTGTATGTGCATACAGTGTGTGGTATAAAATGAATTCTAAATATTACTTGGCAGAGTGAGTAATGATTCTAGTTTCCCTGGGAATTATTTATTTTCCCTGGGGACTGACGAGTTTCCCAAGATCTACAACATTCTGTACTAAAACGAGGACAGTCCCAGACCAACCTGGGCAGTTGACCACACTGCAAGAATGTTCCAACTAACCACACTGTAGACTGCTAAGCCACGGGACAGCCCTTCAATACTTAATGTCTACCAACCACGGGGAAAGACTTGTTGACTGATTGGCTGATAGGCACTGTTTTCACACTCTAGAAGAAAGCAGCCATCTGCTGTTCACCAGGCTGCTTAGAGTCAAGGAGGTGTGATCTCTGAAACCTTTATTGATCTTACACAGAGCAGGAGGGATGGCTTAAGATGTTAGGTCTCTAGTACAATGCTTCTCAGATTTTAATGTGTTAAAGACTACCTGGAGTCCTTGAGAAACTGCAGCATTTAATTCCATGCATCTGGAGTGGAGCCTGAGGTTCTGCACCCTAGCAGGTCAGTGCAGATACTTTTGGTCCACAAACCACTCTTTGAGTATCAAGAGGCTCAGTAATTCTCATCTTTAGCTGGCATATAAGAATTATCTAATACGGGGGATTCTACAGATGTTCAGCCACAAACCCAGACCAATTAAGTCAGTCACTAGAGGCAGGACCAGGCATCAGTATTTTTACCTCTCCCCGGACGATTCCAACATGCACACAGGGTTGAAATCCCAGGGAATGTAAAGGAGAGAAAAGTACTGCTTGATGATAAGGGCTGATTGATTGGTCCAGATGGGCTAGGCTGCGCTGTCAAGAGATTTATCAGAAGTGGAATCAGAAATCTAAAAGAAGGAGCTTATTTTGGAATGCCTAGAGGCAAATTTCTTAAAAGAAAAAAAAAAAAGAAAGAAACAACAAAAAAAAGAGTCATAATGGTTTGTGTTCTTTGGCCTTTTAGCAGGGAGTCAACAATATTTCTATTGCCTTCAGGCTCTTGGAGGCCAATGTGCAGCCTTGGGGAAAAGCAGGAAGTCCTGCTCTCAAAGTATCTGATAGGAGAGAACAGAGGTTGCGAAACCAGCAAATCACAGGTTTTATAGACCCAGTCACGTCCAAACAGGTCCTCCGACTCTTCAGAATGTCTTTTATTTCCTTGCTTGTGGATGCTCTAGCAGCAGTTTCCAACATTTCCCATTCTCATCAAGTTGCCAATCTCCTTCCAGGAGCTTGAACTTGCCTCCTCCTACCTCACTGAGAAAATTGAGGTCAGCCATCCACGTCCTGTCATCTCTCTCCCCCTGCCTGCCATCACTCCCTTGTCACCTCTATAAACTCTGCAAACATCTCGTCACACTCTATCTTTACCTGGTCTCTCCCCTTTCCTCCTATCTGCCTCCTTCCCAAAGTGACTACCCCAGCGCTCTTTGTCCCAGCATCCTCCATCTCCACTGGGACTTTGCCACCACCTTCCCCCTGCACCCACACACATCACTGTCAGACTCTCTTGACCACGTGCTCTTCGATGGCTCCCTCTGCTTTGGATACAGGCATGTTTGGGTCTTTAATATCCCTTGAAAGATAGTGCTCTCTCTTTCATCTCCTAATGCCCACTCCAGTTGGGCAATCTGGCTTCTTTTTTCTTTTTTTGCTTTGTAGGGCCACATCTGCAGCATATGGAAGTTCCCAGGCTAGAGGTGAAATCGGAGCTGCAGCTGTCAGCCTACGCCACAGCCACAGCAACACAGGATCTGAGGTGTGTCTGTGAACTACATCACAGCCTAGGGCAATGCTGGATCCTTAACCCACTGAGTGAGGCCAGGGATCGAAACTGCATCCTCATGAATACTAGTTGTGTTCCTTTCCACAGAACCACAGTGGGAACTCCGGGCAACCTGGTTTCTACCTCCACTGCCAACTGAAAATGTTCCTTGGAAGGACCCTAATGATCGAATTCTAAAAACCTATGGCCTTTCAGAAGTCTTTCCTCCTTGATTCCTCTGCACATTAGGCACTCCAGTGTCCCCACTCCTTGCCTATATGTTTCTTCTCTTGTCTTTGTTAACACTGTGTGTGGTGAAAATGAGGGCTGGCTGCTCAGCCTCCACCCACCTCCCACTTCCAATGAAGTCTGTCCAGACTTCAAACCACTCCGCATTTGTGGGTCCTGAAGTCAGTTGCAGGACTCAGCTGCACCCAGCCTTCCCTTTCTCCACTCCCTGCCCTGCCGTGAAAGAGATGAGAATAGGATAGGAAAACACTTGAATGTGTTACATGTAGGAAGGGTGAGTATGGCTGCTAAGCTTCTGTTCCGGCTTGTCTTTCTGTACTGCCAAGCTGGGAAGTAAAAGCGGCATTTCCCACACCTGCAACATTTCTAAAATCACAGTAAAACTGCCTTCTGAAAGCTGAGCCCTTCTCCCAACTCCCTGTTTTGCCAATGGTTTCTCCCATCCCCCTACCCTGTGATTTCTCCCTCTCACTGCATCCACGCCCACTCTGACTCTAGATCCCACTCTGAGGACCAAGCATCCATCCCCCTCACATTTCTGCTGGCTTCATTTGCAGTTACAGAGATTGCTATTCAGACCCCCAAATATAACAATAGCCTTCTAACTACTCTCCTGACCTCGGGTCTCACAAAGCACCCTCCACCCCACCCCCACCCCCACCCCCACCCCAGTCAGTTACAATCCTGAACTGTTTTATAAGCTACCCTTAGCTGCAAAGGGGAAATATTTAATACTTTGCTCACAGGGATGTTCTTGGGATTAGCTGAAAGATATATAAAGAATATATATATATATATATAAAGCTGGATAATGATGTATCAAAAGGCTGGCACACATTAGAACTTCAGATACTATTTTCCAGGCTTCTAATTCATCAGACATCCTGCTATCAAAACTCCTATGGCTCCCTATTGCCTACTGAATAAAACATCTCAATATCCTGGTCTTAGTCTCCTCAGGCTCCTTCAACTTGGCCACAGACTTCCATCTAAGGCTTCTCTTTCCACCAGTCCCTATCCTTCTGAATAGTGGGGACCACTCCCTATTCTGCCCACAGACACGCTCATTCCCATCTCCGTGCTCTTTTCCCAGGTAGTGACTTCTGCCTGGCTGGTCCTTGCCCTCAGCGCCACACCGCCTCTCTTTCACCTTGTCATTACAGTACAGTCTTGCAGAAGGGGAGCACGGGAGTCCCCACCACCACCAGCTGGTGTCCCCACCAGAGACCTGTAGAAGCAGATTGGGTTCAAGGCCAGGCATAGCAGGCATCTTCAAGGGTGTACTGCTACGTATGATAACCAGCTCCCTGGGACCCCATGCAGAGAACACAGTGGCATGTGAATCTTTCTGCAGTTTGTGGAAAATAAAACCTTCTTGACTCTCTTTCAGGGTCCCTGACTCCCCTACCATGATCCATATTTGCTCATCCCTCCAGCTGGAATAAATTCCAGAATCTTTCTAATATACCTACCCCATTCCCACTTCTGCCTCTGACTTCCCCACTCCTCCCACAGTCATCCTAGGCCAGTCACAGCCACTCCCAACTCCCCTGCTGGTCCCTCTGCAGGTCTGTGCTCAGCACCAGCCCATCTATCAATAGGACAGGTACCAGTTGGAGCACCAGAACATTTTCACACCCAAAGGGGTCCTTTCTTCTTTTGGAGACCAGAAATCCTCAGGTCAACTGACCGCCCTCTCTTGTACCAGACAGTGACCTGGTGGGTTCCTGCCACCCCGAAGAAAAGACCCTTGGTTCTTCTCATCTGTTGATGGAGGGACCGAATGAACCTCACAGGTGCTTGTGAGAATTAAATTAACTGTTTCACCTGTAAAGTCCACACAGTTCCTGGTATTCTAAGGCCAGAGGGCTCAAAGTCGGGGCTCTTTGCGGGGGTGGGGGTGGGGGGGGCAAGATACATTTTCTTTGAACTGGGCAGGGCATATCATTATTTGTAATCAGAAGAGTTCACACACACACACACACACACACACACACACACACACTCCAGAACCGATGCTTAAAAAATTGGGAGATCTGGAATCATTGGGCCCTTTCCTCCCATAAGGCAACTGTGGGCTATTGCTAAGTAGCAGTTGCCACTAACTCTGGGCCATTGCTCCTCAACCCCTGATCTGATGCTCCATGTACAAAGGCTGGCATTCAGTATCGCTGTAGTATCCCAATTCCTCTGTGCTGGTTGGAGAACAGCTGGTGTCTGGGCCACTGCCATCCTGGCTGTCCTAGCTCCTCCCCTGGTATCACCCCCCAGCATCTCGCCAGGATCCAGTAACTAAAGGGTTAATGCCCAGCACAGCAGGGGCCTTTGGGTCCCTTCTCAGGGCTACAGGGCTGCAGAGTGATTGGTAGCTGAGCAGGTCCTGTTGCCAAATATTTTGAACATGATTGCAGCCCCGGGAGCTTGCCCCACTGTGTTCAGTTCGTCCCCAGCATTGAGAACAGGTCCTGACACAGAGTAGGTGCTGTTTGATGACTGGCTGACTGACTGTCTCCGTCTTATGCTCTCAAAAATGTTAGCTTCCTCTCCTTAGCCTCAATCCCCCTTTTCTTCGAAGCTAACAGGAGAAAAACTGGTCCACTCTGGGTCCTGCCTTTTCAGCTCTCCCTCAACCCATCTCAATCCACACCAGCCTCAGGGGTGCAATGGGGTCGGGCAGGTGGTGTCCTCAGCCCAAGCCCCTTGGCAGCAGGCAGGCCTCCTCCAGAAGCCAGTTGCAGAGGAACACAGATGGTGCCTTCTGCCTTGTGGGCAGCCAAGTGTAGTCATGCACGAGAGACCGTGGGTGTAATCAAAACCGTTTTATTTCTCAGACAATAGAAACAAACAGAACAGCAATCTCAGTCAGGACAGAGAAGGACCAGCAGGGAGCAGGCAGATTGGAGGAGCTGTGAAATGGTATAAATTAATGAAAATGATTCTGCCGACACTTCTCACTGCCTGCCTGCCTCCACAGAGGAGTGGTTCTAGCTGCTGCTGTCCTGAACCCCTAGCACTTGGGGACCCAGCACTTGGGAGGGGTGAACAACTGGGGACTTGATAGCAGAAGGGAGTGTCATTAGTTCTTTGAGAAACTGAAGGACTCAGAGGAGAGCGAGGTGGAGGGAGGAGAGGGAGCTGACAGACAACTCCGGAGCTGTTTGCAACCTGGACAGCAATGCACGGACGTCCAATCTCAGAAGCCAGGAGTCCTATGCTGCTCCTGGCTGGACGACCTCGGGCAAGTCGCCTCGCCTCTCTAGTCTCCAGTGTTCACATCACCAAGTCGACTGGGCTAGTGAAGCTTCTCTCTCTCTTTTTTTCTTTTTAAGGCCACACCCACGGCATATGGAAGTTTCCAGGGTAGCAGTTGAATCAGAGCTGCAGCTGCTGGCCTGGGCCAAAGCAACACCAGATCTAAGTTGAATCTGTGACCTACACCACAGCTTATGGTAACGCCAGATCCTTAACCCACTGAACCAGGCCAGGGATCAAACCTGTATCCTCATGGATACTAGTTGAGTTCGTTTCCGCTGAGCCACAGTGGGAACTCCTAGTGGAGATTCTAAGACCCTACCAACCCAGATAGTCAAATACTCTTCCAGTTCATCTGTAGAAATTACTTGCTTGTATCTTTTTCAGCCAGAAACTCCTCAAGGCCAAGAATTATTTCCTTTCTTTCTTTCTTTTTTTTGGTCATGAGATCCTAGTAGCATGTGAGGTAGGGAGTCTGTGCTGGAATGACAGAATGATGGACAGAGGGACCAATGATGGACAGAGGGATGGCCGTGGGGATGGCCAAGCCTTAGCGGGCAGCAGCCAGGAGGACTACTTATAAAGGAAAATGTGCAAGAGGATTAGTTCAAATCACTGGCTTTGCCCAGTTTGGGGAGGGGTTCATTGGTTCACACTGAGTCTCAGGCCTGGAGACCCCCCTCTGCCTCCCCCTCCCTCAAGGATACCTCAGATTGAAGGCTGTGGAGGGCAGTTCCATGTGTGGTTGGTTGAAACTATCTGCTAGTCTTTCAAAATCATTTGGGGTTTATATTCATGTGTCATCCTAGCTTTAAAAACAGCAACACCGGAGTTCCCGTCATGGCTCAGTGGTTAACAAATCCGACTAGGAACAATGAGGTTGCAGGTTCGATCCCTGGCCTCGCTCAGTGGGTTAAGGATCTGGCATTGCTGTGAGGTGTGGTGTAGGTCGCAGAAGTGGCTCGGATCCCGTGTTGCTGTGGCTCTGGGTAGGCTGGCGCTACAGCTCTGATTACATCCCTAGCCTGGAAACCTCCATATGATGAGGGTGTGGCCCTGGAAAGGGTAAAAAGACAAAAAACCAAACAAACAAAACAACAACACAGATGGTAAAGTTTTCCCCAGGCCCACTCAGCAGTTCCTCATTTTGACCACAAACACTAAGCGCGGTTCCCAGAGCCTGGACAGTAAATGGAATCTGGCAGCAGGCTTTGTAGAGATGCGCCCAAGCGAGGATAGGTCTGAAGAGCCGACCCCACCCTCTCGACTTCCTGTTTCCTTTGTCTGGGGCCCGTGTTGGGAGGGAGGTGTGGGAGGGAAGGGGCAGCTCGGGCTGGATATCGGCTCTCGCTGACTGGAGGCCTCCGAGGGAAAGGGGGCGGGGCTGGGGGCGGAGCCCAGCGGGCGGCCAGCCTGCTGCCGCTTGACTTAAGGAGTTGTTTTCGAATCACCCCAGCAGGAAGCCCAGAGAGAAGGTGGGAATTAAGTGCCCAACTTCCCCGGCGCTCCCTGGCCCCCTATCGCCCCGGCAGAGTCCTGGGTGATAATGGGGTCTCCTGGAGGGTCTCCGTGGGATTCCTCCTGTTGCCTGCTTTATATTTGAGAGACCCCAGTGACACCCAACTGCCCAAATCAGTGCCTGCCCATAGCGGGCAAATGAATGAAGAATGAGCAGATGGATGAAGGACCGGGAGGGCAGAGGAGGGTTTGAAGGGGATTGTAAAACTGCCAGGCTCTCCCCACTTTCTCTCTTGGTGAAGAAAAACACTTCTAAGCTGAGCAGCTAAAAGGGAAAAGTGGGTCTTAAGGAAGTGGGGGGAGGATGAAGGAATGAATGGATTTTGTGTTTTGACATATTTACTAAGAAATGTGGAAACTGCTTAGCACCTGCTAATTAGAGACAGAGCAACCTGAATTCCCTGCGATGTGCAAATGCCAAGGGAGCTGGAGCTGGAACGAGGAGTGGATTTTCCAAAGGGATCATGGGCTTTTCTCGATAGGGGATGGAGGGCTGTAGAAGGTGGGAGGGTTGAGATGAGGACCTGAGGGAGGCACTGAGGAAGGCAGGGTCACTAACACTGCAAAGAGGATTTCTTGGCATCTTCTGTCAGATTGGCACTTCTCTAATGAGGGGGCTGCTGCTGGGGAGCTTGTGGGAGGGATCTGGGTGACCAGGTCTATCCTCTCAGACTGTAGCTTAGGAATTACAAGACTGAAGTTCAAAGACTAGTCCAAGGTCACCCTTGTGTTCTTTCCCTGTGCCTCACTCTCTCTTCTTCTGATACTCTCTCCTACCTCCCCACCCCCTCCCGTCCAACCTGGGGACTGCAGAGAGTTGGGGACATAGGCCCTGGCCTCAGATGACTTTAGTCCAATTCTTCCTTCCTCCACTTGCTTGCTGTGTCTTTGGGAAAGCTGCTTTTCCCCCCACCTTGGGCCTCAGCCTTTTCTCTTGTAAATGGGAGATAATAATAGCACCCACTTGATAAGGTTGTTGTGAGGATTCAAGACCTGCACATGCAGTAAGCACTCAGTGGATGTGGATGATCATTTGAAGGCTTTGGAGTCCAAACCCTGATTGTCCTAGCTCAGCCAGTGAGGAGCTGTGAGATTACATGGATTGGGGTCTGTTTAGGAAAACAGAGCCCATGCCAGGTACTTTGGGGAGAGAACTAATAGCGGAGGTGTTGTTGGAGCTGTAAGTCCAGGTAGGAGATGTTGAGGCAAGGCAGAGAAACAATGCAGTAAAGTGGAACCTTCCCTAAGCTGGAGGGTCAGAGTGGGTTATTGGAGCCTGGGAATTCAGCCTTCTCGTGGGATCTGGGAGTCCTTAGGAGGGGTTGTCAGGGGGTGGGGTGGGGGTCAGGAACTGAGGAGGCTACACAGCTGCTGCTGAATTGCTGCCTGAAGCTGGGAGGAAATGAGCTTCTCCCCAACTCCTACCTTCCAGCCTCCCACTTGACTGAACCAGTTGGCAATGAAACCTAGGCAGTGTGGCTTCCAGGGGTCAGTGCCCTGAGACATAGAGCAGAACAGGGCAAGGAGGAACCTACACTGGGACTTGGGGTACCTTACTTATCCTCTGAAGCTTTAATGTCCTAAATGGCTTAAGAAAAAGTAGGGAAAGAAAGAGGGTGTCCCTGATTGACCTGGTGGGGCCGTTGTGAGGCTTACATGAAATACGGTGAACAAAGCCCACAGCACAGTGCCCGGTTGTAGTAAACTTTAGTTAGCTGTGCTTCATGCTGCTTCTCCTTCCAGGCTCCCAAATCATATCACCTCTTGTGCATGTCTCTGCTGGCCTCTGTGATCTGACACCATGTTGCTCATACACAGTAGAGTGTTGATCACATTGCAATGCTGTTTGGGATGAAATATCTGTCTCTTCCACCAGAGGATGAGCTCCTGGGTGTGGCTGCCTCCCCTTGGCATCTCTCACTCCTGGAGTGCCTGTCATTCAATAGTTATTGGATGAAAGCCCAGGAGGCCAGCCTACAACACATAACCCTTCAAAACTGTCTCCAAGCAAGGTCAGAGTTCTTCCACTCTGGATTCTTAGAAGCAGTGGGTCACTGACAGAATTTTAGTGAAGAGAAAGGAAAGACAAGGAAAGAAGCATCAAGTTCAAGGAAGATGAAGTTTTGGAGAAAGATGTAGGGGCTTGTTCAAGGTCACACATATAGTAAGGCTTTTCAGATCTCCTGGCTTCTGTAGTGGGCGACTAGATACTTTTTTTCTCTTTAGAAAAACAACATATAGGAATTCCCTCCATGGCTCAGTGGTAACAAACCCAACTAGTATCCACGAGGACAGGAGTCGGATCCCTGGCCTCACTCAGTGGGTTAAGGATCCGGCGTTGCCGTGAGCTCTGGCAAAAAAAAAAAGAAAAAAAGAAAAAAAAATAACATACATTCAGTGTGGAAAATTAAAGAATTCAGGCAAACAAAACAAAATAAAAATTATCCATAATGCCAACCCCCCAAAATAACTATAGTAAATATTTTGGAGTTTATACACATATGGCATTTTTTTTTTTCCTTTTTAGGGCTGCACCTGTGGCATATGGAAGTTCCTAGACTAGGGGTCAGTTAAATCTGAGCTGCAGTTGCCAGCCTATGTCTTATCCACTGCAACAAGAGATTCGAGCCACGTCTTCGACTTACACCACAGCTCATGGCAACACCAGATCTTTAACCCACCGAGCAAGGCCAGGGATCAAACCCACATTCTCATGAATACTAGTCAGGTTCATAACCACTGAGCCACAACGGGAACTCCCAAGATATTAAATATTCTTTTACAGCACAAATTATAAAGCTTTATAATAGTCCATCGTACACATTCACTTGTTTTACTTAACCAACCCCCTCCTATTGAAATTTTTAGCTTGTCTTTAATATTTGATTGTACTAGAAAATTCTATTGTGAAATCTGTGTAGCCTAATCTTTTTGCACATTGTCATTGTTTCCTTAGGATAATTTCCTAGAAGTGGAATTATTGCTCAAAATATATGCATATTTTTACAGCTTTTAACAAGGATTGCCAAATTGCTTTCAAGAAAGAGTTTTTTAAAAAATTATTTGCATTCCCCATTTACTACAGAGGGAATGGTTCTGGGGAAGGTTATCAACACTGAATTGAACACATACTATTTTGCCAAAAATAAATTCATCAAATGTTCAGTTCTTAAAATGTCCAGTTGGGAAAGATAGATAGATAGATAGACAGATAGATAGATAGATAGATAGATAGATAGATAGATAGATAGATAGGTAGGGCAAGGCAAATCCAATTCATTAAATGATCAATCAACAAAATAAATAATTCAATGCATGCCCCAATTAACATTGTTATAAAGCAATTTCTATTGCATGGGAAGTTTTTTACCTGGTTTCGGATATTGCCATCAAGAGTGGGTGAGCTGGAGTTCCCGTCGTGGCGCAGTGGTTAACGAATCCGACTAGGAACCATGAGGTTGCGGGTTCGGTCCCTGCCCTTGCTCAGTGGGTTAAGGATCCGGCGTTGCCGTGAGCTGTGGTGTAGGTCGCAGACACGGCTCGGATCCTGCGTTGCTGTGGCTCTGGCGTAGGCTGGCAGCTATAGTTCCGATTCGACCTCTAGCCTGGGAACCTCCATATGCCGCGAGAGCGGCCCACGAAATAGCAAAAAGACCAAAAAAAAAAAAAAAGAGTGGGTGAGCTGGTTTTCATTTTGTCTTTATAGCAACAGTTTAAGGATTGCTCCATTTATTGATATGATGGAGTCTTATGTGTGAGAGTATCTTTAATAATCAAAACAAGTGCATTTCCTTATTAGAGACCAGAATATTGGCATTTTCAACAGGACTCTTTCCATTTTTACTGATCTCTTTTGAATTCTTTTCTGCATCACTTTCTGTTGCCACACTTTTTTGTAATTACTCAATGAATTTATTACATTTATAGTTGTACAATGATCATCACAATCCAATTTTATAGGATTTCCATCCTGTTGCCACATGTAATATTTTAATGAGATTTCTGCTAATTTTTCAGCAGAACCTTGGTTTATTTCTAGCAATTAGTAGACAAAATTTGACGTGATATGGGTACTACAGTCCCTTCTTAGCTTCCCTCTTAGCTGAAAATTGTCTAGCATTTTTAGGGTTATTACCAATTTGCCTTTTATCCTTCCTCAACAATTTAATATTGATGGTTAATGTCCTTCATATCTGAGGCACTCTTCATACTGTTCATTATAGTAATCTCTTTTGGTTTCTTGTGCTCTTTTTTCTGCTGCTTACTCTTTCATGTCAAGTCTTCTGCAAACTTCTAACAAGTCGTCATATCCTAATTACTCCTTATTAGAAACCAAAATGCCAAGATTTCATATTTGATGGAAATGTTTCCTCTGATTCTTTAGTATGCTGGTGAATATCTTAAAATTTTTTCAATTATATGTATTTTTAGCATTCATTTGCTAATTCTTCAAATTGCATATCAGCCTTCTTGCATTTCTAGCAGTTAAATTTTTAAATTTCAGCATTTCTTCTGTGATAGGATTGTTAGGGATATTTTTGCATGTCATTTTCTGTCTATCCAATCTTTAGTCATGGGGGGCATTCTTTTATCAGTTCCTCAAATGGCATATCAGCTTTAATTGATAATTTCTGGAATTAGCTCTTATGATAGGAGTTCCCATTGTGGGTCAGTGGGTTAAGAACCCAACGAGTATCCACAAGGGTGCAGGTCCCTTCCCTGGCCTCGCTCAGTGGGTTAAAGATCCAGCTTTGCTGAAAGCTTTGGCATAGGTCACAGATGCGGCTCATATCTGGCATTGCTGTGGCTGTGGTATAGGCTGGCAGCTGCAGCTCTGATTCAACCCCTATTCTGGGAACTTCCATATGCCGCAGGCGCAGCCCTGAAAGAAAGAAAGAGAAAAAAAAAAATTGTTAGGATAGCTTCTGCCTTTTTTTTTTTTTTTTTTTTTTTTTTTGGTGCTTTTAGGGCCACACCTGCTTCATAGGGAGTTTCCCAAGCTAGGGGTCAAATTGGAGCTATTGCTGCCAACCTGCACCACAGCCACAGCAATGCAAGATCCAAGCTGCATCTGTGACCTACACCATAGCTCATGGCAACACTGGATCCTTAACTCACTGAGCAAGGCCAGGGATCGAACCCATGTTCTCATGGGTACCAGCTGGGTTCATTAACCACTGAGCCACAGGAACTCCTTTTCCTTCTTTTTTTTTTTTTTTTTTTTTTTGCTTGGCCCAACTTCAGGTGTTTATAAGATTTGGGGCCAATTAATCTATTAATGTTTGGCTCCCTTGTTAGTTCATGTTTATAGTGAATATATAACAAAATTTGTGATTCATTCTGTAGCCATATCTTCTTTTTTACACTTTGACCATTTTTGTCCTGAATTGTAAACTATATAAGTTTTCTACAAATTCCAACCAAGTTGATCTTACTGTTTTTTTTTTCTTCCAACATACAAGTCAAACATCATCACTAGCTGTTATAACAATGGGAATAGTTCTGTAGGTTCCATCCCTGTGTCAACCTCACGGAGCTCCTCAACAATTCCTCAACAATTTGCCCACAGGTTACTTTCAGGGTAACTTTGGTTAATTTGCCAACTTATAGGACTAACTGGCTATTTGAAGTTTTATCAAATTCTTTTCTTTTTTTTTTTAGGGCCGCATCTGCGGCATATGGAAGTTCCTGGGCTAGGGGTTGAATCAAAGCTGCAGCTGCCAGCCTACACCACAGCCACAGCAATGCCAGAACTGAGACCTGTCTGTGACCTATGCTACTACAGCTCATGGCAACGCCGGATCCTTAACCCACTGAATAAGGCCAGAGATGGAACCCGAATCCTGATGGATACTAGTCATGTTCTTAATCCGCTGAGCTGCAATGGGAACTCCTCAAATTATTTGCTGATAAACAGTCCTTGTACAAGTCCTATCTCCTTGCATCTTTGCTTCTTTGCCACTCTACTAGGTTTTTTGTTTGTTTGTTTGTTTGTTTGTTTTATTGCTACTGGAATTGCTACTATCTTAGTAGCTATAGGTAGCATAGATTAATTTTCTTACAGTTCCGTGGGTGGGAAGTCCAAAATGAGTCTTACTGGACTAAATTCAAGATGTTGGCACACTGTGCTCCTTTCTAGAGGCCTTAGGGGAGATTCTGTTTCATCTCATTCAGGCTGTTGTCAGCAGTCAGTTCCTTTTGCTTATAGGACCAATAGCCCTATCTTGCTGCTGTCTGTAAATGGAAGGCTTTCTCAGATTCCAGAGGCTACCACAGTTCTTGCTTATGGCCCCTTTCTCCATCTTCAAAGCCAACTGTCAGCCCTTCTACCTTTTCTTCCTCTTTTTTTTTTTTGGCCACACTTATGGCATGTGGGGGTTTCCAGGCTAGAGGTCTAATCAGAGCTGCTGACCTATGCCACGGCCACAGCAACTCAGAATCTGAGCCCGAGTCTGTGACCTACACCACAGCTCACAGCAACACCAAATCCTTACCCCACTGAGCAAGGCCAGGGATTGAACCCGCAACCTCATGGTTCCCAGTCGGATTCATTTCCACTGCTCCATAATGGGAACTCCAGCCCTTTTCCCTTTGACTCTCTCTGATCCACTCTTCCTGTCTCCTCTTCCACTTTAAAAGTCCCATGTGATTAGATCGAGCCCACCTGGATAATCTAGGATAATCTCTCCAATTTAAGGTCAGTTGATTAGGAACCATAATTCCTTTTTGTAATGTAACAATACATGCATGGACTGGTCTAGCATATGGGTATTTTTGGAGGGCTATATTCTGCCTACCATGACAGCATTAGCTATTGTTGTTAAAAAAGAGAAAATCGCTTCAACTAGGCTTATTTTAGGCTTAGACTACAGGAAGTGAGATAGGGGACCTCATGGTTGCTTTGGCACTGTGTTATCAAGACAATTTTTCCCTAAGTCCTGTGTAAGAGGGATTCCAGGCCATAGTGTGCTCCAGAGGGCATTAAGGGCCCTCTTTGCAATAAGCAGGAGGCGAGTCCTGGGGACAGGTGTTTCCCAGAGGGCTGAGCTAGCTGAATATATGAGAATGGAGACTCCCAGCGTGACCCTTTGGAAAAATAGGTGAAAAGAGGGTTGGAGGATTTTAGAGAGAATGGGGTCAAAATAAATGATTTGTTGAGCAGAGAGAGAGGGGTTAAGTGAGAGCAGTGGGGGAACTGATTTTCTGATTCACGTACTGGCAGTTGCTAGGACAAGGAGTGCAAATGTTTCACTTTAGGGGAACTTGCCAAATAGGATCCATATTTGTTGTACCTATTCATACTCCCCCAGCAAGGACGATGGCTCACAGCTGCTCCAACACTTCATCTTTTATCTTGTCTTAATTTTAGCCAGTCTATTCGGGTTCCATGGTATCTCATCATGGCTTCAAATTAACGTTTTTGATGACCACTGATGCTGAGCATTTTTTCATAAATTTATTGGCCCTCAGCCATTTTATTTTGTGAAGTACCTGTTCAAGCCTCTTGCTTATTTTCCTACAGAGCTATTTGCCTCTTTTTTAAAATTTTTGCTTTATTTGTAAGAGTTCTTTCCACAGTCTGGATTTAAGTCTTTTGTCAAATAGGTGTTTTGCAAATATTTTCTCCTGTTTTAGGGCTTGCCTTTTTACTCACTAAAGGAAGTCTTTAGATGAATTAAAGTTCTTCATTTTACAAATATTTTTTTCCTCTTCTTTCATGCTGTTTGTGTGCTGTATAAGGAAACTTTGCCTATCGCAGCAATCACGAAAATCTTTGTTTTCTTCGAGAAACATTATAGACCTTACTTTCACGATGAGAACTACAGTCCATCTAGATTTGGTCTTTGTGTACAGATGATGTCGGTTCAAGATTCCTTTTTTTCATATAGATAATGCAATAGACACACTACCACTTTTGAGAAGTCTAGCCTTCCCCTCGCTGCCCTACAGTTTCACATTTGTCATAAATCAGTTAACCATGGATATGTATATGTGGGCCTGTCTCCGGACACTCAGCTCTGTTCTTCTAGTGTCTTTAAATTAGTTCAATACCACACAACTAACTTCTGTGCTTCTATCATTAGTCTTAATATCTGGTGATACAAACAGCTTTGTTGGTCAAGATTATTTTGGTTATTATTGGCCCTTTGCAGTTCCAAACTTCTAGGATAGTTTGACTAAACATGGTGATTGTGAGTTTATTTGTGTCTTTTTATTTCAAGGAAAAATCTTTCAATATTTCTCTATGAAGTATTATTTCTGCTTTAGAAGTTTTGTAGGTATTTTATAAAAGATTTAGAAATTTTCAAAGTTCCCTGGGGGCCTAGCAGTGAAAGACTCAGCACTGTTATTGCTGTGGCTTGTTCTGAACCCTGATCTAGTCCTAATATACTAAGAACTTTTTTATTTTTTTAAAAACAGATTTTATTGAGGTGTAGTTGATTTACAATGTTGCATTAATTTCTGCTATATAGCAAAGTGACTTAGTTATAATATATATTCTTATTTTATTTTTTAAATGATTTTTAATTTTTTCTATTATAGTTGGCTTACAGTGTTCTGTCAATTTTCTACAGTACAGCAAAGAGACCCAGTCACACATACATAGATACATTCTTTTTCTCACATTATCCTCCATCGTGCTCCATCATAAGTGATTAGATGTAGTTCCCAGTGCTATACAGTAGGATCTCATTGCTTATCTCTAAGAACTTTTTATCATGAATGGGTAATAAGTTTTCCTAAGTATTTTTTCATCTATTGATATATGATTTTTCTTCTATAAACAAGCCTCAAATATATTTATTATGTTTCTAAGGTGAACTACATTGATTGGTTTTTATTTGTTGAAACAATCTTTGCATTTCTGTATAAACACATTGGGTTCTGGGGTGTAACATTCTGTGTTTCACTGGATCCAATTTGCTGATATTTCACTTAAATGATTTTTGCGTCATGTTCATGGAAGAGACTGGCCAATAATTTTCATTCTTTTAGCGGCAGAGTTTGGTATCAAAGTTATACTGGCTTCTTAGATATAATATTTTCTTTTCTTTTTTGTTTGCAAATATTGATATTATTTATTTCTTAAATATTTGGAATAATTTATCATGAAGTCATCTGGGCCTAGAGTTCTCTTTGTATGAAGATATTTAGTTACACATTTAATTTATTTAGATGATATAAAGATATTAGATTTTCTACTTCTTTTGTGTTGGTTTTGTAAGTTGTACTTTTCTAGAAAGTTGTCTATTTCACTTACATTTTCTAGAATTTTTGGCACAGGGATTGATAATATTCTATTATCATCTTTTTAATGCCTTAAAGATATGTAGTAAACTTAATTCCCTATATAGGTAATTTTTGCTTTTCCTTTCTGTCGTATGAGTCTTGCTACAGATCTATTCATTTTATTATTCTTTTCAAAGACCCAATTTTTGCCTTGTTAGTTTTCTCCATTGTGCATTTATTTTCTACTTCATTAATTTTTTCTGATCTTATTTCTATGATTCCCTTCCTTCTACTTACTTTGGGTTTAATTTGCTGTTCTATTTCTAAATTATTCAGATGAATGCTTAGATTACAGATTTTTCAGCCTTTCTCTTTTCTAATATAAATGTATAAGGCTCTCAGGAAAGCTTTAGTTGCATCACCCATTTTGATATATCATATCTTTATTAATAAGAATGGAAATTTCCATGGTGATTTCTTCTTTGACCCATGGATTATTAAGAAGCTTATTACTTAATCTCCAAACTTCTGATGATAGTCTAGTCATTTTTTTTTTTTTTGGTCTTTTTCTCTTTTCTAGGGCCGCACCTGTGGCATATGGAGATTTCTAGGCTAGGGGTCTAATCAGAGCTGTAGCCACCGGCCTACACCAGAGCCACAGTAACACAGGATCTGAGCCACATCTGCAACATACACCACAGCTCCCAGCAACGCCCGATCTTTAACCCACTGAGCAAGGCCAGGGATCAAACCAGAAAACTCAAGGTTCCTAGTTGGATTTGTTAACTACTGAGCCACGACAGGAACTCTTAGTCATTTTTCATTATTGATTCCTAGTTTAATTTGACATACTCAGAGAATATTCTGAGTGGTTTCTATTCTTGAAATTTTCTTAGTACTTGTACAATATATGTTCAAATTCAATAGATGTTTCATGTGTACTTGGAAAGAATGTACATTTTGCCATTGGTGTGAACAGAGTTTTACCTATACCTGTAGGTGAAATTGGTTGTTCGGTTTTGCTTTTCAGGCCTTCCTTACGCTTACTGGATTTTTTTTCTTGTCTATTTAGTCTATCAGTTATTAAGGAAGATGTGTTAAAGTTTTCGTCTGTGGTTATGGCTTTGCTTGTTTCTCCTTTTAGTTCTGTCCATTTTCTGTTTATGTATTTCAAGTTATATGTAAGTTATACATAAATTAAGAATTGCTATTTATACATAAATTAAGAATCCTACTGTGGCTTAGCGGTAACGAACCCAACTTCTACCCATGAGGATTTGGGTTCAATCCCTGGCCTCGCTTGGTGAGTTAAGGATCTGGCTTTGCCATGAGCTGTGGTGTAGGATCACAGATGTGGCTCAGATCCCATGTTGCTATGGCTGTGGTGTAGGCCGGCAGCTGCAGCTCTGATTCAACCCCTAGCCTGGGAACTTCCATATGCTGTGGGTGTGGCCCTAAAAAAGAAAAAAAAAGGAATTGTTATATACTCCTGATAGGTCAACTGTATTAGCTTTCTCCCTGCATTTTCTATAAACAGCTGATAAACTGGGGGAGACAGCCCCATCCACCAAGATGTGAACAACAGCTCTAATAGCCCCTGAAGGGCAAAGCTGGGATGAAGCAGGAGAAACAGTGAAACAGAATCCTAAGTCCTGGGATCTGCCAGCTGTGTAGTTTGAACAATCATTTAATATTTGTAAGCCTCAGAGTCTTTATCTCTCAAATATTGGATTGTGTACCTGCTTGCCTAACCTGTCTTTCGCATATATTCAAGGTTAAATGAGATAGTAAATGTGAAAGTAATGCATGAATTCTAAAGCAGAGATGGGTGGCATGGAGGCAGCAAACCTTTTTTTTTCCCCTACAGAGTGCTTCCTTTTTTCAAAACCAAGACATTAAGAAATAATATTTCACATAAAAATATAGATTTCTGCCTTTTCCTCTGAGAAAAAAGAATTCAAAGATTTGGCAACTGTAGACCTGGCTTCACATACGGTAGACTGGGGCTGAGCGGGCTTACTCTCAGCTGGAACACTATCTCAGTTTTATCTCACCCTCCCATTCTCAACATGCACACACATGCACTCACGCTGCCAGACTTACACATCTCTGCCTGCCTCTTCTTGATCTGTGGCCTTTGCTAAAGCATTATGTCAATATTAGTTGTTATTATTCATTGGAAAGTCAGAGATATACAGGGACAGAGATTTTTAGTGTTCAGTGTTGCTAAGTGCTGAAACAGGTGACTGAGGGAGGTTGTAGGAACGCTTTCCCTGGAGACCTAAAAATAAAACAGGTTGATGCACAGCCTCTCCAGGATGCAGGGGAAGGGCAAAATGACTGTACCAAGTTACTTTCAGGTTTCAAATTGGGCTGGGGGTGGGGAGAAGTTATTTTAGAACCTGTCTGTTAGAGGGAAAGTAGGTGAAGACTTTTTCATAGATAAATTGTATCTTGAAGTATAAATACAACACTTGGGAAACAAAAAATTTTTACAATATAGATAACAGAGAGAGCATGAGGCTTTTGTTTATCAAAAAGATGCTTGGATTTGTCAAAACTTATTGAAGCAACCACTTAAAATCTGTTAATTTTTCTGTATGTAAATTATATCTCAATTTTTAAAAGCACAAAGTGAAAACAAAATTTTAAAAGGAAGCCACAGGTAAATTATAATTCTAGTCTGTAAAAAGCACTTGTCCTTTACTAGGAATCTTACATGGATTAATTGGATTATTTTATCCTCACAATACCTTCTAAGGTAGGTAATATTATTATCCCCATTTCAGTGTTGAAACTGACATTCAGGGTGATGAGATAACCTACCACTTTCTCCAGTTGTTAAGTGGAAGAGCCCAGTCTGGAACTTTGGGTTGAAGAACTCCAGTGAAATTCTCACCCATTCTATTCTATGTTCTAATTATTGGGGTGATTGCCAAGAAGAAGAAAATAAATTATTATAATCTGAAGGAGGCAGAAATGAAACGAATATAACTTACTGGAGTACCAATTTAAACATTTAGTGATAAACACACTTGGCTTATTCAATTTTAGGTACACTCATTAAGAACCCCAGCCACTCAGAGAGTTATCATTGAGTTTTTATGCACAGGGTGGTCAAATTTCATACAAGACGGCAAGGATACTTGGAAGTATTGGTAGCTCCTTTTCAAGGAAAATAATGATGTCCTTGGCCTTGATAGTAAATAATTTTGTTTTCTTCAGGACATCTCATGACAAGATGTTGCTGTCTTTACAGAATGCTGACCCAGACAGAGAGGTTATCTGTGTGTCCTGAAACCAGTCATTCTTAATTTGAGTATTTGATTCTTAAATCTAAATCCTACAAACCCTCCCCGCAGGAAAAATGTTCACATTTCAGTTTCCCCTGAAGTTCATTCATGGACCCCAAGTTAAAACCTTTGCTCTAACCCAGGCTGGGGTCAGATCCCAGGGACCTCAGCCTTCAACTTCTCTGATTATTCCTGGCACCTCATCACCAGCCGCCAATCATCTGGTTTCAGTTTCTTCTCTCTTAGTGGCTTGGTGTCCATCTCTTGCTTTTCCCTTGTCTCCTGGAAAGTTGGTCCCAGTAACACACTCCAGGAGAAGCTGGCTTTGCTGGCTTTCATTCCTGTTACTCCTCTTGGACTTCTTTAACCATCTTTGGTAATTTACATTTATTCACCAGGACGCACACACACACACACACACACACTCTCTCTCTCTCTCTCTCTCTCTCTCTCCTAATTATGCAACATCATGTACCACAGTTTTGATCAGTCTAGTCTTCATTTCATAGCTATTGCAGTTACAGAGACTTGCATAAGAGGGGTCTGTCCAGGGGCCAAACATGTATGGATGTGATGACTGTTCATTTAACAAGAGTACCTGGTTTGGGTTGGAGGGATGCTGGTCACTAGGGATAGAAATCTAGCCTACACTCTACTCTTCAAGTCAGGAGTCCTGCCCCAAGGTTGGATCTTCCTAGAGGAGTGGCATCTTATTCTAGATCGAAGAAATGCAGTGTATGGGACAGTGGCAGTCCTGCCTGATTAACAGTATCAACAGGGAGTCCAGAAGACTGATAATTCAGAGGATAAAATAACAATGTCTCTGTTCTGGTTTCATATCACCAGTCACCTTGTCTCTTCTTTTTCCTCAATGAATAAAACTTTCAGTGCTCCCAGGGCTACATTTGCCTGGAAGAATTAGACATGAGGATTATTTCCTCTGCTACCCCATCTCCATTTCACAGGATTCAGGTTTCCATGATGGCAAGATGGGAGGGATACAGGACAGGAAGGGCTGGGTAATTCCATTAGCATCTTCCCTCCTCTCTTTGCCTACCTAAGTCCTAGCTGTCATTCATATTTTGACTCGAGCATTGCTTCTTCAATGATGGACCAATCCCCTCTTACATGCTCTTACATAGCTCTTATAGCTCTCTTGTCTTGGATTTAACACTGTTGCAATTTAATAGTTATTTTGAATAATACTGTAGATATAAAGATAGATGCTTAGATGGATAGAGAGATGCATAGATACATATATGGATAGATTTCACAAAACCATAAGCTTCATGAGAATGAGGAACATTGTATTTGTATTTACTATTGGATCCCTCTTACTTGGCACATAGAAAGTGTTTAATTATTATATTTGCTTGGATGAATGAATGAATGGGAAGTAGCTAGTGTAGATTTTGGGAAGCCTCAGAGTTTTGACTGAGAAGTTAAAGCCCTCCTACAAACAGTAGGAAGCTTATTTCCTAGACTGAATGACCATCTTGTCTTACCCCTACCTTCTATGTTTAAATGGTATATCACAGCTCTGGCACTTCAGTGTAATCATGCCTCTCCACTCTTACCTAACTTTAGAGAAATTTTTCAAGAACCTACTTAAAGGAAAACAGGCTTCTCTAAACATCCTTCTCTACCCTGAGAGGTTATATAGTGTGGTATTAAAGATCATGGGCTTTGGATCTAGATTGACCTAGATTTTAAACCTAGGTTGCCCATTTGCTGGCTGTGTGATTCTGAGCAAATGGTTTAATGTCTCCTTGCCTCAGTTACTTCAATCTGTAAAATGGGTGTGATAATATCTTCCTCATAAGATTAAATGAGTTAAGCTATGTGAAATGTTAATCAGAGAGCCTGGCTCATAGTAGGTGCTCAATTAGTAGATGCCTTTATCATTAACTAAACTGAGTGTAAGAGAAGTGGAGAATTAAGCCCTCATAGGAACTGGCCAAAAAGAGTTAGTATGTGACATCTGCTGGTTTTTTTTTTTTTTATTTCCTAGAATATGTGGAAAGAGGAATGCCTTAACAGCCAGTATAATTTACAGAATTGTTTGATGTTCAGTTCTTATGTTCTCTGAATCTTCCTTTGCAATGGTCCTAAGTTCTAAGCAGATTTTTTTTCCCCATCCCATTGGTACCACCCAGCACTGGGGAAATGAAGAAGAAATCAACCAAGGCATTGACTGGTGATACAGCTAATACTCTCCTATGAGCTTCTAGATTGGATGAACCTTTCAGGGGGCAGCCAGGCAGCAAGCTTATTGTGTTTCCCAAAAGTCAATAGAAGGAATGTAGTCTCTTTGCTTAATATTATTATACTTCTCTAGCCATTAAACTCTTTCCAGGCCTGGCTAATTTGAAAATAGCAAAACTCCAGGATAAAGTACAAAAGCCAGGATTATATTGACCCAGTTCAGATAGAGCCTGGAGAGCTTTTTTCTCCTGCTCCAGACAGAACATGTAACTTGTCTCCAGAGTTCTTAATGTTCATTGAGTCCATGAGAATTTATGAGTGACATTCATTGGGTTCAATCCCAAATATTGGGGTACCAAAACACCACCCTGCCTTTAAGTTAGTAGATTTGTTTCAAGGAAAACATATTTTATATTCTGGAAGAATTGCAGCAATCACAGATTTATTTTTTGGAAAAAAAAAATAATTCCATAAGCCCATCTCCCTAGCATGATTACTTTTGTGTATGTGTGTATCCTTTTTCTAATGTCTTTAGCAATCTCTAAAGAAGTAGTTTTGATGATCTTTCTTAGTCATATCATTAAAGTTTGGGGAGGAAACCGCTGAAGTTGTAAGTGCTTCTCATTAGCTAATTCAAAATCCTGTCCTGAGTAATGGAGTCTGTGGCTGCCTCTCTGATTTCCTTTCTGCTGTTCTCCTCAATCATGGCGGCCTGCATGTAGTTCTTTTCTCAGCTAGACTGCATCTACCTCAGGGCGTGTGAATTTGCACTCCTCTCTCTGGAACAGTGCTCCTCCCCTGATAAGCATCCGGATCATCCCTCACTTCATTCCTGTCACTGCTCAAATTTCATCTCCTTAGAGTCTCCATTGACCACCCTCCAGTAGCTTCTGTCCCTCTCCATCCCTCTATCCAGATGTAAATATCTTCACAGCTCCTAGGACCCCTGATGTATGTATTTTAAAGTACTTGTTTGTGGTCTGTTGCCTCCCCTTGGCCTGAATCACCGGAGAACAAGGGTATAATCCACTTCCTTCACTCCTATATCCCCAGTGCCTAGAGCAGCCACTGGCCTGAGACAGACACACATATGACCCTTGAAAAATGCTTCTGCTTTGCCTCCCATCTCCTTAACATTTTGCTCCGTGGAGGTCACAAGGAACTGCCTGCCTCCCTTAGCATATCATTCTTCAAGGGATGAGCTGTTCGGTTGTAAGCACTGAATTGCAGAGCTTGAAGAATGGATTAGCAATGAGATCCTGCTGTGTAGCACTGGGAACTATGTCTAGTCACTTATGATGGAGCATGATAATGTGAGAAAAAAGAATGTATACATGTATGTGTAACTGGGTCACCATGCTGTACAGCAGAAAAAAAATGTATTGGGGAAATAACAATTAAAAAAATAAAAAACAAAAATAAAATAAAATAAAATAAAATAAAATACCACGAAGACCCCTCTGCTTTCCCTGGTTGGTCTGAGTGAGCTTCCTGATGCAAGAAAAGAAGATGCTCTGGTGAGCCGCACCCTATCATTTCCACAGCTTGCATCTAAAGTTAGCTGGGAGGGCTAGTGGTGTTTATTTGGCAAAAACTCTTATTTCTCCTGGTAATCTCTTTCTTAAAAAGCTGTAATAAGAACACTTAACATGAGACTTATTGTCTTAAAAAATTCTAAGTGCACAATACAAGTGTTGTTAGCTATAAACATATATTGTACAGCCTATCTTGAAAACTTATTTAGTCTTGAATAACTTAAACTTTATATCCATTGAATTGCAAATCCATTTCCTCATCCCTCCCAACCACCTGGTAACCACCATTCTCCTCTCTGCTTCTCTGAGTTTGGCTATTTTAGATACCTGTGTAAGTGGAATCATGCAATATTTGTCCTTCTGTGACATGTATTTCACTTAGCACAATGTCCTCCAAGTTCATTCATATTGTCACACATGGCAGGATTTACTTCTTTCTCTGGGCTGAATAATATTCCATTCTAGGTATGTACCATGTTTTCTTTACCCATTCATCCACTGATGGATGTTTAGGTTCTTTCCACATCTTGGTGCTTGTGAATAATACTGCAATGAATATGTGAGTGCTGATATCTCTTTAAGATCCAGGTTTCAATTCTTTTGGCTATATGTCAGAAGTGGGATAACTGGATCACACAGTAGTTGTATTGTTAATTTCTTGAGGAATCTCCATACTGTTTTCCATAGGAGCTGCACCATTTTATATGCCCACCAAGAGGGCACAAAGAATTTTCCACATCCTTGCCAACACTTGTAATCTTTTGTCTTTTATATAGTAAGCACCCTAACATGTGTAAGGTGATATCTCATTGCAGCTTGGATGTGGATTTCCCTGATGATTAATGATACTGATCATCTTTTAATATACCTATCAGCCATTTGTATGTCTTCTTTGGAAAAATGTCTATCTCGAGTCCTTTGCCCATTTTAAAAGTCAAGTTTCGAGTTGTAGGAGTTCCTTATATATTTTGGATATTACCCTCTTCTCCAGCAGTTTGGCTTGCAAATATATTCTTCCATTTCATAGGCCGCCTTTTCACTCTATTGTTTCTTTCCTTTGCTGTGCAGAAGCTTTTTAGTTTTACGTAGTCTCATTTGTCTAATTTTGGTTTTGTTGCCTGGGCTTTTTGTTTCACATCCAAAAAATCATTGCCAAGACCAGTGTCATGAAATTTTTCCCCTATGTTTTCTTCCAGAAGTTTTAAAGTTTCAGACCTGAAGTTTATTTATTTATTTACTTATTTTTGGCCTCACCCATGGCCTATGGGATTTCTTGGGCCAGGGATAGAATCCTAGCTGCGGCTGTGACCTACGTCACAGCTGCAGCAATGCTGGATCATTAACCCACTGTGCCAGGCCAAAGATTGAACCCTTGCTGCCATAGAGACAACATTGGATCATTAACCCATTGCACCATAGCGGGAACTCCAGACCTAACGTTTAAATCTTTAATTTGTTTTGAGTTGCTTTTTGTGTATGATGGAAGAGTCCAATTTCATTTCTTTGCATGTTGATATCCAACACTGTTTATCATAGAGACTATTCTTTCCCTGTTGTGTGCCCTTGGCACCCTTGTCAATGATCAGTTGACCATATATGCATGAGCTTATTTCTGGACTCTGTATTCTGTTCCATTGGTCTATATGTCTGTTTTTATGCCAGTACAATACTGTTTTACTTACTGTATCTTTTCAATATACTTTGAAATCATGATGTGATACCTGTAGCTTTGTTCTTCTTTCTCCAATATCAGTTTAAATATTTAGGGGTTTTTTGTGGTTCCATAGAAATTTTAAGATTGTCTCTTCTGTTTCTGTAAAAAAAAAAAAAAAAAAAAATGCCATTGGGGTTTTGATAGAGATTGCATGGAACCTGTGGATTTCTTTGGATCGTCTGGACATTTTAACAATACCAAGCATTCCAATCTATGAAGATAGGATATCTTTTTGTTTATTCGTGCCTTCTTTAATTTCTTTCATTACAAAAAAGATTTGTAAGTCTTTTTTCCCGGTAATTTTGATATGTGCTTTCTTTGCCTATTCAGTGTCAGACAGCTGGAGCCATGGTTGATATTTTCCCCTTCCCCACCTGCACGGCAAACTGCCATGGAACTTCAGCATTCTCTGGAGAGTCAACTTGTACACAGTTCACTCTCCCATTCACATCCTTCACACCATCCCCACATGACCTGTTCATATTTTTTACTTCCTTTCCTGCCTATGGAGAAGTATAAGAAGAGTGTGTTATAAAAGAAACAGGAAGCCAATGTGCATCAGAGCCCCAACAGTCCTTCATGGGCGGAGAAGGGATTTAGTTACCATAGGAATTGGATTTGACGTTTTAGAGCCCAGACTTCCCTGCTGCACTTTCTTGACAAGATCTGATGAAAGCTAAATGCACACATAATATTCCCATTACCCTAGAAACTCCTATGAAGATGTGAAAATAACACAGCCAACCAATGGGGCAAAAATAGAGACACTAAAACCCACAGATAATCCTTAAAACCTCATTTTGGCTAATGGTATCACATCTTCCATTTGCCTCAACCCCCATCTATTTCAAGAAAGCCATGGACAAGATTCATCTTGTCCCCCCAGCCCCACTCACATTCCAGTAAAGAGAGAAGCAGAAGCTGGGGAATCCATCATAAATTTACAAGGCATCATGGATAATTTAGATCTAGTCAAACAGGAATAAAAATGTAGTCTACTCCCTAAATTAACAATTTCACATTGATGATACCTTTCCCCCACAGATATAAGGTAGTGTTCTCAGCTTAAATGTAAGAACTACTGGGGGGAGCCACTTGAAATGCAGATTCCTGATTCAGGAGATCTGCAGTGGGGCCTGGAAATCTGCCTGTTTCACCAGCACTGCAGGTGGTTTTCATGGAAGTGGTTTTCCACAACCACATTTTGCCAAAGACTGAACTAACTGCTCTCAAACATAATTCCTAATTCAGACCTCATTCCAAGACTCTCTAGGAATGATTAGATAACATTAACAAGAGCCAAGACTGCATTTTAAAAAAGACCCTCAGGTGACCTAAGAATGTCTGCTTTAACCCTTCAGGTGCCAGCTGGGGATTGGAGGCGTGTGGTGTGCAGTATTACTCAGACGATGTGCACATGAATCACCCGAAGGTCCTGTTACAATGCAGACTCTGACTCAGCAGGCCTGAGATGGAGCCTGATACATAAACTCTCAGTACTGGAGAGAGCTACCCCTTAGCTTTCCCTTCTTTAAAATGTGTATATAATATCTTTCTCACCTCACAGAGATATTATGAAGACCAAGTAATATAATGTATAGGGAAGAATTTTATAAGCTTTGAAGTGCTGCTTACAACAATTATTTTAATAATTATAATTATTTTCTTATTTTTATTTTTTTGGCTTCTTTTAGGGCCTCATGTGTGGCATATGGAGATTCCCAGGGTAGGGTTCAATCAGAGCTGCAGCTGCCAGCCTACACCACAGCCATAGCAACGCCAGATCTGAGGCTCAACTGTGACCTACACCACAGCTCATGGCAACGCCAGATTCCCAACCCACTCAACGAGGCCAGGGATCGAACCCGCATCCTCATGGATACTAGTTGGATTCATTTCTGCTGCGCCACAACAGGAACTCCAATAATTATAATGATTGTTCTGGAGTTCCCGTCATGGCTCAGTGGTAAACAAAGCCAACTAGTGTCCATGAGGATGCGGTTTCGATCCTTGGCCTTGCTCAGTGAGTTAAGGATCCGGCGTTGTCGTGAGCTGTGGTATAGGTCACAGACAAGGCTTGGATCTGGCATTGCTGTGGCTGTGGTGTAGGCCGCCAGCTACAGCTACAATTTGTTCCCTAGCCTGGGAACCTCCATACGCAGCAGGTGTGGCCCTAACAAAAGAAAAAAAAAAAAGAATTATAATGATTATTCTCAAATGTAAAATATAGTTGAAGCCATATTTAAGCCCAGGGGTCTGAGTCTGTGTCTGAACTTTCGGATGTATGTCCGGAGTTTCCATGTTCACCTGCCTAATATGTGCTGACTGAAGAAGAGGGAATAGTACCCAGCTGTCCCCTGCAGACTCCTGCCTGGCTCCACAACCCTCCTTGGGTGTCCTGAGTAGTGGGTGTCAGCCTTGGTGGGGAGATTTAAACATTCCGATGCTTCACACATTTCATTCTAATCTCTGGAGATAGAGCTTGGACATAGCTGTTTCCCCAAACTCCTTATATGATGGCATGGGGCAGCCCAGACTGAGAGCCACTGCCCTGTAGGGACTTGCTACCCAGAAGCTACCTGGCAGCTTGCTAGAAATCAGAGTCTCAGGCTCCACTTGGGAACTACTGAATCAAAATCTGCATTTGAATAGGACCCACAGTGGAGGAATGCACAACTCAGAAGCTCTGCTCTAGGGCAGCTGTCCAGCTGGCGTTTCAGTGGTTTGCAGATCCTCTGCAAAGACTCCAGCTGGAGATTACAGCTTTGGGGGTCACTCAGATCAGGCATGTACCTGACAGGGTCAGCAGCCACTTCTGGGTGAGCTTGGGCCCAAGAAACTAGAAGGGTCTATAACTCCATCCCTCGCCTTTCCTCACAGAACCGTTTTTCCTCTCCCCAACCCTGCTCTTCACTCTCTACCCCTTAGATTCCTCTAATGTGCCCAGCAACTAGTCCCTCAAAGAGGTTCACCCTCATCCTTTAGACAGAGATTGTCAAAGCAGGGTGCACAAATCCCTGGGTGCAGTTTCCTAGACAGAACCCCTGTCCGGCAGAATCAGAATTTCTGAGCTATTTGAGAGCTGTTTGAGAACTTCCACCTCCGTCTTCAAAGTCTGTGCATTGCAGCTTCCAGCACTGCTTTTAGTTCTTTGCTCTACTGATTTTGGTGTGTGTTTGTCTTTTCTCCTCTGTTCCTCTGGCCAAGTTCTTTGCTCTACTGATTTTGGTGTGTGTTTGTCTTTTCTCCTCTGTTCCTCTGACCACCCACCTCTCTAACTCTGCCCAACCCCCAAGGCCACATACTTCGTTTCTCCAAGGATGAAGTTTCTTTTTTCCATCAAGTGACCCCCTTCCATAGGAATTCACCTTTCTCTCTTTTCTTAAATCAGAGAGCTGCTCGGTTTTTGCAAGATTTTGCAATCCTTGGCCTTTTTTTTTTTCCTCAAGGAAAAGGACTTGGGGGAGGATGGGGCCTCTTCCATTGTAAGGGAGAGAGAGAGTGAGCAGGCAGGGCCCCCACAACAGGAAGCGCAATTAAGTATGTTCCCAGCAGGAAGGCTGCTCTCCGGGAAGCACAGAGAGCTGTCAGGACAAGTGACCTTTCTAATCACGCCTGACATTTCACAGCCTCAAAGGCGGAAGGGCTGCCCTTATTCTGGAGGCGTTGTGTTGCGCTGTGTCACCCCAGACACCTGCGTCTGAGGCTCCGGTGACTTGGCCTCCAACCGGGAGATGAATCAGAGCAGGCATAGGGCTTTGTTTCCCAGGAAAAGAGAAAACATTGAGCAGGGGGCTTAGGTGGATGGGGCGACTGTGTCTAAACCAAGGATAGAAAGGGATTGGAGGCGGATATTGCCTCCCCGGGATTAGCCCTGTTCCTGGGGCTCAGGTGATGCTAATCAAACAGGCCTGCTTGCGGAAGCAAAACAGACAGGATCATCTTCCAGTCTCTTCTGGCCCAGGGGAACTGAAATGACTCATTTTACCCACCCCAACAGGAAAACTGCTTTATTGTCTCTTATTGTAAAGAGTTATGCATGTTCATTCTAAAAAGGTCATACAACATATAAAGGTATAAAGAAGAAGGTAGAAATTTACACATAATCCCATCACTCAGAGATAACCACTATTAACATTTTAAGGCTATTACTATGTGTATGTACGATACTATAAAACAAAATACAGTCCTATGATAGGTACTATTTTGTAATCTGCATTTTCCCGTTAACATCTTGTACACGTCCATGTAAATAAATATACACTTAATGGACTCCTTCTTAATGATTTCACTGTGTTCCATCGTATGAATGACCCTCCTGAGGTTGCCTCTAATTTAATCAAGCTAGAATATTTTATAATGAGCTGTTTCATAGTTAAACCTTTCTGCAGAATTGAGTATTTCCTGATGATAAATTCCTAGACATAGAATTTCTGAGTTCAAGAGTAGGCGTGTTTATGAGATTTTTGCTCTCGGTCCTCTAGAAATGTTTTAGTAATGTACATTCCCACCAGCAAGGAATGGAGAATCTGCTTCTCCCGACCTTTCTCAGTTCTGCGGATTACAAACTTTTCGATCTTTGCCAATTTCATGAATGAAAAGTGATACCTTACAATCTTTTCATGTGCATGTTCCTGTTTAATAGAGGCGTTGCACATTTCTTCCTGTTTATTGGCCATTTGTGTTTCTTACTTTGTGAACTTACTTCACCTTTTCCCCCCTTTTTTTGGGTGGGGGTAACCTTTCCTATAGTTTTAAGTGTTTTTTATACAGTAATCACTTACTGTCATACAAGTTATAACTATTTTGCCTAGTTTACCACGTGTCTTTAATGTCATGTGGTTTCTGCCATGAAGTAGTTAAAAGTGGAGTTCCCTTCGTGGCTCAGTGGTTATTGAATCCAACTAGGAACCATGAGGTTTTGGGTTTGATCCCTGGCCTTGCTCAGAGGGTTAAGGATCCAGCGTTGCCTCAAGCTTCGGTGTAGGTCCCAGATGTGGCTTGGATCCCACATTGCTGTGGCTCTGGCGTAGGCTGGCAGCTACAGCTCCGATTTGACCCCCAGCCTGGAAACCTCCATATTCCATGGAAGCAGCCAAAGAAACGGCAAAAAGACCAAAAAAAAAAAAAGTAGTTAAAAGTGTTGACGGTATTGAACTTCTCTGGTCCCAGCTTTTTAGGAAGCAGGTTTAGAAATGCCTCCTCTGTCCCATGGTTATAAATATATGGGTCTGTATTTTCTTCATGTGTGCCCCAGCTCTCATGGTCTTTTGCTTGCTGTCCCTTCAGCCTGGAAAGAATGACCTCTCTATGCCCTGCAGCTGGATGTTTTCTTACTCCTCAAGTCTCAGGTTAAATATTATCTCAGAAGACTTTCCTGTTATGTGACCCAAAAGATTTCTCCCAACAATGTTCTTCTTTCTCTTAGCGCCCTGTGGTTTTCCTTCATAAGTTTCATCAAGAATTGCAATTACAGGAGTTCCCGTCGTGGCGCAGTGGTTAACGAATCCGACTAGGAACCATGAGGTTGCAGGTTCGGTCCCTGCCCTTGCTCAGTGGGTTAACGATCCGGCGTTGCTGTGAGCTGTGGTGTAGGTCGCAGACGCGGCTCAGATCCCGTGTTGCTGTGGCTCTGGTGTAGACCGGTGGCTACAGCTCCGATTCGACCCCTAGCCTGGGAATCTCCATATGCCGCGGGAGCAGCCCAAGAAATGGCAAAAAGACAAAAAAAAAAAAAAAAAAAAAAAAAAAAGAATTGCAATTACAGGAGTTCCCACTGTGGCGCAGCCAAAACAAATCCGACTAGGAGCCATGAGGTCGAGGGTTCAATCCCTTGCCTTGCTCAGTGGGTTAAGGATCTGGCATTGCTGTGAACTGCGGTGTAGGTCACAAACGTGATGGGATCTTGCTTTGCTGTGGCTGTGGTGGAGGCCAGCGGCTGTAGCTCCAGTTCAGCCCCTCGCCTGGGAATCCCCATATGCTGGTGTGGCCCTAAAAAGCAAAAAAAAAAAAAAAAAAAAGAATTGCAGTTATATATTTAGTCTACTTCTGCACTATCTGTGACTAGACTAGACTGTAAACTCTACAAGTAGCGGAAATCACACATCTGTTTTGTATTCCCAGCACCTCACCTGGCACGTAATGGATATGCGAAGGTTACTTGTGAAAACTTGTTGAATGTTGAATTCATCTACAATTTATTTTGGTATGACGTGTGAACCAGAAATCTAATTGAAGTATTTCCCAAATAGTATCTTGTGATTACAACACAGAGTCATAATACAGACAAGTTCTCTTATAATCCTTGCAAATGAGAAATGAAGCCTGGGATGGGGGAGGGGAATAGAATCAGTGACTCTCCTAATTGTGGTTTTCCAGCCTCATTGTCTCCTCTCTCTAGGATGACTGGCCTTTCTCCATTATTGCCTCAGTCCTAAGTGCTTCCCATAATGCTTATTTCAAGGTTCAGCCTGGAGAGGATCTTTAATTAATGGTATTTACTGGCTGATTCAAATCATTTAAATGGCAGGGGAATCAGATATCTTTGATGTGTTTCATACAATATTCACATCAGCCTTCAGAAGCTCTGAAAAATCTATGCTCCCTCCACAACCCTGAGAAACTGGATTTCTCTACATCCTTTTCATACCTAAGGATCAGGTATAACAGCCATAGATGAAGATGAGAAGGGTGGAGAGTTAGAGTCAGAAAGAGGAAGATGACAACACTTACATGTGCTTTTAAAGTCCCCAGGTGCCACCTCATGTCGCCTGCCATTGCTCCTCCAAAACTATCTGTGGAGTAGCTACAGCAGCTTTACCATCAGGCCTGGGGAGGCTGTAACTTTTCATCTTTAAAATTTGATATCAGTAATTTTTTCCAATTTATAAAAGTAATTCCCTAGGCATAAAATAATGAAAGAAGTCACAAAGGAACTGATTTTATTCCTTTTAAAAACCATTTTAATGAGACTAAAAATGTTCATCTTTACTAATAATCAAGGGAATGCAACTTAAAAAAGCAATTAGATATAATTTACCTCTAAAAACAATGGAGAAGTCACAGAAGAGGAGCCAATTTCACTCCATTTAAAAATATTTTATTAAGCCTAAAAAAAGTCAACTTTATAAATAATCAAAGGATGCAACTTAAAACCACAATTAGAATACTATTTGCTCCCAAAAAAAGTGTTGCAATGTAAGAAATTATAATATGCTAATATTTTAATATAATATAATAATGTTGAGCAGAATGTGGTAAGGCAAGTGCTTCATATGCTATGGGTGGGGAACTAAATGGAGATGATGTTTTTGGAACAGAATTTTCCAGTAAGAAAGAACAATTTTACAAATATCCATACTCTACTGTCCTCTAATCTTCTAGAAATCTCTACTAAAAATGCTCATTGTGTGGTGCTTTATTAAAGTAAAAATGTGCAGGAACCTAAGAGTTTGACAATAAAGACATGAAAACATTTGAGGTTCAGCCGTAATATGGATTATTATGGAATCATTACCGATAATATTTTTTTATGAATTAATTGATGACATGGGATATATTCCTAAATCTTATAAGTATCCAGAATTTGATTTAAGATTTTATTTTTTAAATTATATTTATATTTTTATAGGAAAAAAGATTAGAATAGAGATAAAGTGTTAATGGTGTTTATCTCTAGGTGGTAGGGTAAAAGGAAATTCTTTCTTAATATTTTCCGAATTCTTTATAATACATTATATTATATTATTCATTCACTCATTTTTTACTTCTTAGGGCTGCAGGTGTGGCATATGGAATTTCCCAGGCTAGGGGTCGAACTGGAGCTATAGCCGCTTGCCTACACCACAGCCACAGCAATGCCAGATCTGAGCCACTTCTTTGACCTACAGCACAGCTCACAGCAACACCAGATCCATAACCCACTGAGTGGGGCCAGGGAACAAACCCGCATCCTCATCGATACCAGGGTTCATTTCCACTGAGCCACATCAGGGAACTCCACTTTTTTTATTTTTTAAAAGCCTTCCTCCTCTTCTCCCTTCCTATCCCTTGGTGATGCTAATGTGGACTTGGGCTATATTCAAGAAGTATGAAATCCAGAAAAGGGAAGTAGAAGCTCTCCTCTATACCTTGTTGGCTTAATACCTGCTACCTGCAAGGTGAGGTTTTTGAGAGCAAATACCTCCAGAAGGGGGTTAATAAAAGGGTGATGAAGAAGGCACTTACAATCCTGAGACATGAAAAATGGCTAGAATACATAGGCAAGGATGAAGAAGCTGGATTGGTTGCCCATAAGTACCTGAAGGTTATCATGAAGCAAAGAGAGAAAAATGACTCTGTGTCACCCCAGAAAGCAAGACCAATGGCTGGAAATAATGGACACAGGTTCACTACAAGGAAAAAAATTGTCTAACTGCCCCAAAGTGAAAGGGAGGGATATTTGCTGCTGGGGTTATGGCCAGGTGACCACTGGGTGGCAGAGCTGAGAGGGGTCTGACATCACTTGAATGGCTATGCTGGTTAGGTGTCTTCTGTGGTTTATCCATCATAAAATGGGAAGGAGCATCATGGAGCCATCACTTAATAATCCTCCCCTCTCCCTGCTAGTCCCTCCGGTCCAAGCAGAAAGTCACCAAAACTATTTGAGACAAGTGGTGTGTATCTGTGGATGGGATGGGATGGGGCTTGGAAATGAAGAAAATGAAACTGTATCACTTAGCACTCTTAGTTGTAAGAGACAAAAATCCAATTGAAACTGTATCAAGCAAAATAAAAAAGTATATCAGCCCCAAACCGGGAAGCCGAAGTGAATGGAACTAGATGCAGCCTGGCAGGAACCAATGGTTAAGTACTTAACTCTAGCAATTCCAATTTCAATTAACCTTTAAAATTTACTGTCAGTAAAATGTTTCCAATTTCCATGGTATTCTTCAGCTAATTCAAGTCCTTTTTAAAATTTTTGTCCTTTTTAGGGCCGTACCTGTGGCATATGGAAGTTCCTAGGCTAGGGGGTCAAATTAGAGCTGCAGCTGCTGACCCACACCACAGCCACAATGACACTGGACCCGAGCCACATCTGCAACCTATGCTGCAGCTTGCAGCAACATCAGATCCTTAACCCACTGAGAGAGGCCAGGGAACAAACCCGCATCCTCATGGATACTAGTCAGGTTCTTAATTCACTGAGCCACAACAGGAACTCTGATTCAAAACATTTAAATGGCAGAAAAAACATCATTTAAATGGCAAGTATAATCTGATTTCAAATTCCACCTCTTGATCCAAGTAGCTGAGTCCGGCTGCATCATGATGCAGGTCTCTTTATGTGGAAGCTACATGGTCTCTGACAGCCTTGGGTTTATACTGTACTTAAAGTTCATGAACTCAGACTATGACCGTGTCTTCCTCCAGAACTAAGGTAAAACCCTCAGGTTGACCTCCTTTGATGACTTGGGTCATGTGACCTAGTCTAAAACCAATCACTGTGCCTAGGACAGTCTACTGATTTGTTAGGCTGGGTTATATGTACACACCTGAACTTAGGTGTGGTAAAGACCAGTAATACTTAGGTGGACATTCTGGTTTGATCAGGATATGCAAAGTGTCCTATGTTCAGTATAAGGAATTCTCTATTTTAAAAATATTTTGGAGAAAGAGATGGATCAGCTGCCATGGAAATCTATTTTATGCCCATAGAATCTGGTAATTCTACCTCTCTTTTAGTTTGAATTCCTTCCACTATAGTTTCCACCCTTCTTGATCTGTGCCATCTTCAGGATAGATTTAGATCAAAACCTCTTCTTTCATAGACACACTGTGAGGATTCATTAGAAACCATCTGTAAAGTGCCATGGGATCTTCAGAACCAGATGCTTTGTAAAGTTATGTTGCTATTTGAATCAACCCCTTCATTTTCTATGCTTATGGGGGATGGGAGGAGGATGGATCAAAAGACAGGAAACAGAAGTCTACAAATAATCTTGAGACTTCATTTTGACCATGATTACTATTCTCTTTCCTCTCCAAAGACTTTGCCTCTGCGAGTCACAAGGAGGAAGCATAACAAACAATCACGATAGGTTTTTCCACATCCTTCTCCGAGAAAGGAGTAGGAGAAATTCGAACGGGAGACCGGGAGTGGCAAAGAAGGTTGTATAATCTGAACCAAATCAGAACCAGCGCCCTGAGGATTAGCAGCTGACTGTGCTGAGCACTTTCCTTTTTTAGCTCGGGTTAATGAGCTATGAATGATATATAACTGTCTGGGCAGTCCACAAACGTCATAGTCTGGGCTCCTCTGTCAACCGGCAAGAACCCTTTCTGGGGACTGTCAGGGACAAATGCTGGGAAGCGCAGTGCTTAGTGGGTCGGTGAACACAGGTTCAGTAAGCAGAGTGTAGACCTGGCTCAGAAGCTACACCTTAGGCAGGACCAGGAACAGCGGAATGCTCTCCTGTACAGCTTGCCTACCTAGATTATGTAGGTCCATTGTCAGCCTTCAGGAAACCAGTTTCTGTGGCTGTTTAGGGAGAAAGAGTTCCCTAGAGTCCAGGACAGGAGTTCCATGGGTTGGACTGTTTATCCTTTAAAATTTTTTCCGAACTATAATTTTAAAAGCATTCAAACATATACAAAATTGAAAGAATAGCACAATGCGTGTCACCCATATACTTTTTATTCAGAGTCACCAGTTTGACTCATTGTGTGCTCTAGATAGATAGATAAATAGATAGATAGGTAGATAGATACAGAGATGTGTATCTACATATATAGATATGGCAGATGGGTAAACACACACATATATAATCTATCTATCTAGATATATCTCTGTCTATAACTAAAGCTTAGTTAGCTAGCTCTAAAAAATTTTTGTCTAAACCATTCGAGAATTAGTTACAGACTTCATGACATTTCACCCCTAAATATTTCTTTACAAATCTCCTAAAAACAAGCCTATTCTCCTATGTAAGCACAATACAATTTTCACACCCAAGGAATTAGAATTGATACAATGCTAAACGTTAATACCTCTACTATCCCCACGATGTCCTTTAAGCTGAATTTTTTTCTATCCAGCTCCCGCACCTTTGTCTTTCCTTCAGGATAATGACATTTCTGAAGAGTGAAGAGTCCAGGCCAGTTGTTTACTTGTAGACTATACCTTAAACTGGATTTGTTTCCTCACTTTCTCATGATCAGATTCAAATTCAAGGCATAAACCCTGAGTTGCGTGACCTTTAGCAAGTTACTCAATGATGCAGAACTTTGACTGGTAATCTTACAAGCCTCACAGGATCATCGTGAGAACCAAGAGAGAGACCAGCTAAAGTCCTCAGTGCAGACACTGACGCAAAACCAGCACCTAAAAATTGTTGGCTCTGTGATTAGCACCAAAACTGACATCACCAGCCAGATAGACTTTGTTCTCAAGCAGGTTTTCATTTCTCTGGGAAACTTCCAGAGCCCTCAACCCCATTCTCCTCACCTGCATATGAGGAACACGTCACGCTCTAAATAGTTTACTGATATTGTGAGAATCAAATAAGAAACATGGTCAATGGCACAGTGCAAACTGGTACGGGATGTGAAGATACAAGGAAGCATCATTACTGTTTTTCTTTTATTTTGCACACTTTGAAATTACCCTCTTATGTAACAGAAAAACCCAAAGTAGGGGATAAAATGAAATTAGCGTCTAACAAAAACCTAATTCCTGTTTAACATTTTTTTTGTTTGTTTCTCAGCAGAACTTAATTTTCAAGTGAAATTCATGGAATACCACTATATAAAGCAGATTAAAATAGAGATACTATGAATGGAGTTTGAGTGGAGTGGAGTTTGGGTGGAGACAGAGCACCGGGGGGCCTTGGTTATGCCCGCAAAGCCCAGCTCCGATGATCCTGGCTGGAACACTGAAGAGGGGCCCCAGAGGCTGTGATGCTTATAGCTCTCTAAGGGTTGCCTCAATTTCCCTGGTGCTCTCTGCTCACAGAGCTGTGCCATCATTTATCTTCTCCTTCTTACTCCTGGCTCATTGCCGCTGAGGAGCTGTAATATCTAGAGACCCCAATGATGATTTACTCAGTTCATTATTAATCATTATTAATTGCTTATAAATACCCGTCCCTGGAAAGAGTGCTAAAACAGCTTGCACTCCGAGACAGACACAGACAGATCACATAACCAGGCACCCATGATGTTTCTGACAGAGCAACTAGAGCCAGGAGCCTCCCAGCCTGTGTCACCGGCACCTGTGTGCTTCGTACCCTGAGCTGGAGGCTGAACATTCCCACAGCACTGCCTTGTCTGCAAACCACCAAACCTCATGCTAAGGAACTCTGTCTGACAATGGGCTCAGGCATTGCTTACGCCGGAGCAGGGCCACGTGGTAGAGCAGAAAACTGACAAGAGCCCGGTTCCTATTTTGTACCAACCTGGTCATCTAATCCTCTTTCAGCCTTCACCATCAATACTACCAGGCAGACGACAAAACCCTCACTAAGGTAACTTGTTCAAGGTCACCCAGCTATGGAAGAGTGGTTCGAACCAAGATCCTTTAGACTTCAAAGACTATGCACTCCTATCCTAAGGTTATAGACCAACCTACGATATTAGAACTTCTTGAAACACTGTGTTGGCATCCATGGCTCCCTGCCATTCATCTCCTTTCATCCTTCCAACACTGTATTAATAATATTAGCTAATCCTTTTTCTATTTTTTGCTTTTTAGGGCCTATGGAAGTTACCAGGCTGGAGTTGAATCAGAGTTACAGCTGCCAGCCTACACCACAGCCACAGCAATGCAGAATCCAAGCCATGTCTGCAACCTACACCACAGCTAACGGCAACGCTGGATCCTTAACCAACTGAACGAGGCCAGGGATCGAACCAGAATCCTCATGGTTCCTAGTCAGATCCGTTAACCACTGACTGAGTCATGAAGGGAACTCCGATATTAGCTAATCCTTATTTGTGACCTGCTACCTTCCAAGTGCTGTCTGTATACAACTCGGGTAATTTTCACCATCCCTCAGTGAGGTAGGCCCTGTTTGATTTGAGGAACTGAGAGGTTCAGTTGCTTGTATAGAAAAAGTGTCATTACAGCCAGTACCATAGACTGAATGTTTATGTTCCCCAAAGTACATATGTTGAAATCCAACCCCCAGTGTGATGGTAATAGGAGGTTGAACCTTTGAGATGTGATTAGGTCATAAGGGTGGAGCTTCCATGAATGGGATTAGTGCCTTTTTAAAAGAGACCCCAGGAGTTCCTGTGTGGCACAGCAGGTTAAAGATCTGGTGTTGTGGAGTTCCCTTCGTGGCACAGTGGTTCACGAATCCGACTAGGAACCATGAGGTTGTGGGTTCAATCCATGGCTTTGCTCAGTGGGTTAAGGATCTGGCGTTGCCGTGAGCTGTGGTGTAGGTTGCAGACGCGGCTCAGATCCTGCATTGCTGTGGCTCTGGCGTAGGCTGGCGGCTACAGCTCTGATGAGACCCCTAGCCTGGGAACCTCCATATGCTGAGGAAGCAGCCCAAGAAATGGCAAAAAGACAAAAAAATAAAAAAACAGGAGTTCCCGTCGTGGCGTAGTGGTTAACGAATCCGACTAGGAACCATGAGGTTGCGGGTTCGGTCCCTGCCCTTGCTCAGTGGGTTACCGATCCGGCGTTGCCGTGAGCTGTGGTGTAGGTTGCAGACGCGGCTCGGATCCCGCGTTGCTGTGGCTCTGGCGTAGGCCGGTTACAGCTCCTATTCAACCCCTAGCCTGGGAACCTCCATATGCCGCGGGAGCGGCCCAAGAAATAGCAACAAAAACAACAACAACAACAACAACAACAAAAAAAAAAAAAAGACAAAAAAAAGACAAAAAAAAAAAAAAAGAAAAGAAAAAAGATCTGGTGTTCCTGCAGTGAGTGGCTCAGGTTGCTGCTGTGACACAGGTTCGATCTCTGCCTAGGGAACTTCCACATGCCACAGATGCAGCCAGAGAGAGAGAGAGAGAGAGAGAGAGAGAGAGAGAGAGAGAGAGGAGTCCCACACAGAAAGGAGATGGGCATCTTTGAGCCAGGGCGCAGGTTGTCATCATCATCATCGGCTGGTGATCTGATATTGGACTTCCCAGCTTCCCATAACTGTGAGAAATAAATGTTTGCTGTTTACAAACCTCCATCTATGATAGTCTGTTACAGCAGCCCAAACAGGTAAGTAAGTGTTAGAGCTGGAATTTCAACCCAGAGAGTCTAGCTTGGAGAGCTAGGCTCTTAATAACTGCTAAAGTTGATGGGGGTTAATTACTAGCTCAAATTTACAAACAAGAAAACAGGTTCAGAGGGGTTGGCTGACCAGCCCAGGATCACATGGCATTCATCATAGGACAATTGCTGTGGTTTCAAGACAGTGCGGAGGGAGTTCCCACTGTGGCGCAGTGGAAATGAATCTGACTAGTATCCATGAGGTTGTGGGTTCGATCCCTGGCTTCACTCAGTGGGTCAGGGATCTGGTATTGCCATGAGCTGTGGCGTAATTTGCAGACATGGCTAGGATTCTGTGTTGCTGTGGCTGTGGTGTAGGCCAGCAGCAGTAGCTCAGATTTGACCCATAGCCTGGGAACTTCCATATGCCACAGGTGCAACCCTAAAAAGCAAAAAAAAAAGGACAAGAGGTCAAAACTTGGTCTATGAAATAGAAGTGGAATTATCTTTGAATAGTCAGATTTGGGGCTAGATTAGCACAGCAGGAGCTGCCAAAATAAAGCAGGTATGCCCTAGGCTTAAAGTCTGGAGACATCCAGACTAGGAATAGTTGACAAGAAGACAAAACATGGTAAACAGAGCCAGACACATTTATTCCAGGTAAATTCCTGGGGTGGGGAGAGGGAGAAATGCTAGTGGGACCTTGTGATCCCATCTTTCAGTCTGTCTAAAACTCAAGACTTGCAAGGTCCAGAATTGCAGTTAACTAGTAAGAGCTGGAGCCATATTTGGAAAGCAGTCTTCTGGCTCTGATCCAGCCTGAAGCTGCATGGGAAGGACCACATGTGGGACCCTAGGGAGACTTCTGGAGGAGGAGGGTCACATGGGCTGAGAGGATGGCCACTGGGGTCAGGAACATCCAGCAGGTTGGTGAGGAAGAACTTGCTGCCTTTAGTCCCCCTCCCTCAAGTGGCCATTCTTCTTAGGGAGATGCATACGTGAATGTTCATAGTTACCCCACAATCCAAAACAATCAAATCTTCATTAGCAGTAGAGTGAATAATGCATTATGACATATTCATACCGCATAATATCCTACAGCAATGAGAATGTTCAAATTTGTATGTAACAACCTGAACCCATCAATAATTGTGCTCTGCCAGGTCCCTTTCAAGGGCTGGCAAGTCAGCAGCTTGGACAGGAGTGCACCAAAGAGAAGCTGAGCCAGGCTGGAGTCAGACAAGATCTGAGGCCTTCAGGAAACACTCTGTCATCCCCAAGCCTACAGGTGAAGGTTGGCAGGCAGAACCTGGTTAAGGCCAGAGAGTCAGGGCAGAATCATGAGTGGGTGTGAAAGGGTCTGTCCAGATGACAAATCAGGAGACTAGGAAGGCCTTGGCACCTGAGGGATACAGTGGAGTAGGCAGGGAAGGAAGCCCTTGCCATTGGCCAGACAGGTTGGTTCAGACAACACAAGCCCTTTGCACAGAGTATGGAGGGTGGGCATGGGGGGAGGAGCACACACAGTTTGAAAAGGGGGCAAATGTGACCTTTGATAGTACACCCAGGTAAAGTTCTTGGCTTAGTCCATCCAGGCTGCTGTAACAAAGTAGCATGGACCAAATGGTTTATAAACAACAAATCCCTGCCTCCTGGTTCTTAGACGACTGTCTACGTGCTATGCCCCTGCCTGGGGGAAGGGGTGAGGGAGCACTCTCGGGTTTCTTTTCTAAGGGCACTGATCCCATTCATGGGGGCTCCGCCCTCATGACCTCATCATCTCCCTAGCTCCTAATACCAGGATTTCAACATGTGAATGATGAGAATATGATTAGGAACATATGACTAGGATTTCAACATATGATTGTGGTGGCGAGACACAAGAAGTCAGTCTGTAGCAACTTGCCAACTTGCAGAGACCCAGACTTTAAACTTTAAACCAGCTAGTGTTGAAGTTGCAGGCTGCCTGTATTCCATCTCTTTGAGACAGAAAAGCTCTGAGAGATAATCCTTGGTCTCAAGTGGTTCCTAGGGTTGCTGTGGCCATGTAGGTTGTGACTGCATCACTCCACAGCCTCCACTCACATAGCCAGCAATGGGAATGACGCCCTCTGGAGTCAGGCTGTGCACAAACGGCATAGATTTGTGCTACAGCCCTGCCTAGGTAAAAAATAATAATAATAATCTCTTCTTCACAAGGCCTCCTCCTTCCTCTCTGCTCCTCCTCACTCTGCACTCTGGCCACACTGGCTTCCTTTCAACCCAGTTTGAAAGGGTGGGTTAAGTTGACCACAAATTCTCTGATATTCTCTTATTAAGAGATGGGGTCCATGTTCCCTCCTCTGGGATCTAGATGAGTTTTGTAACCGCTCTGGCCAACCAAATGCAATAGACATGATGCTGTGCTGGTCCAGGCCTTACAAAACTAGTAGCTTCCACTTCCTGTCTCTTGGAACACTCTCTGGGATCCGTGAGTCATGATGGAAGAATTCCAACTACTCTGATGCTCTGTGTTCAAGTGGCTGACAGTCTTTGCTGCATCCAACCTCCAGACTTCCTCACCAGGTTCCAGACCTGTGAGTGAGGCCATCCTGGACCCTTCAGACCAGCCCATTTGCCAGTCGAATACCAATGAGTGGCCTTGGTTGATGCCACCTGGAGCAGAAGAAGTGCCCAGGCATTGTTCACATTTCTGACCCCCCAAAGTGTGAGATTAGTAAAAAGGGTGGTTGTTTAAGCCACTGGTATTGGGATGAGGTACTAGGCTGGAAACAAGCAAGGTACTTGCCTTGCTCTTTCCTGGAGAGAACCCTGGATCTGCTGTTCCCTCCCCATCTAGTTAGTGCCTGTCTTCCAGAGCACAGCCCACATATGGTACCCTCAGGACAGCTTCCTGAGGACCTGCCCCGAGTCCCTTTCAAGGCAGCAGTTTTACATTCATTCATGTGATTATTTCACAAATGTGTGTCTCCCCACCAGACCATAAATAGGAACCAGTGTTGCTTTTGTTCACCACAGTGTCCCCTAGTATCTTGTACGACTCTTGGCACATAATATGCATTAATAAGTATTGATGAATGAGTGAATGAACGACTAGATGGAAACGTGGTCCTCTTCTACACCCTGCTCCACAAAAGGCTTAAGTTTTCCATAGAGCATGCACAGGGGCCTCTGTGGGAGGTAAGGATCTGGAAACCCCCGCTCTCATGTTAATCAGCACAGCTCCCTTTTCTTTTTTCTTTTTTCTTTTCTTTTCTTTTCTTTTCTTTTCTTTTCTTTTCTCTTCTTTTCTCTTCTCTTCTTTCTTTCTTTCTTTCTTTCTTTCTTTCTTTCTTTCTTTGTGTGTGTGTGTGTGTGTGTGGGACTGCACCTGTGGCATTTGGAGGTTCCCCAGGCTAGGGGGTCTAATCAGAGCTGTTGCTGCTGGCCTACACCACAGCCACAGCATGCCAGTTCCGAGCTACTTCTGCAACCTACACCACAGCTAATGGCAACACAGGATCCTTAACCCACTGAGAAAGGCCAGGGATCGAATTTGCAACCGTGGTTCCTAGTTGGATTCACTTCCACTGTGCCACAAAGGGAACTCCTCTTTTATTTTTTATTTTTTTCGTCTTTCTTAGGGCCGCACCCACAACATACGGAGGTTCCCAGGATAGGGGTCCAATTGGAGCTATAGCCACTGGCCTACACCACAGCCACAGCAAAACCAGATCTTTAACACACTGAGCGAGGCCAGGGATTGAAGCTGTGTCCTCATGGATGCCAGTCAGATTCATTTCTGCTGAGCCAGGACAGGAGCTCCAGCTCCCTTTTCATTTGTTTTAAATATTGAAATTCCTCATAGGATATATTTAAAGGAAAGGTTCCAGCTACGTTTTAAAAAAGTATGTTTAAAAACCACTATCCTAGGAGTTCCCATTTTGGGCACAGCAGAAACGAATCCAACTAGGAACCATAAAGTTGCGGGTTCAATCCATGACCTCGCTCAGTGGGTTAAGGATCCAGCGTTGCCATGAGCTGTGGTGTAGGTCACAGACGTGGCTTGCATCTGGCATTGCCATGAGCTGTAGTGTAGGCCAGCAGCTGTAGCTCTGATTAGACCCCTAGCCTGGTAACCTCCATATGCCATGGGTGTGGCCCTAAAAGGACAAAAGAAAAGAAAAAAAAACAAAACCACTATCCTAGACCTCGCCCTTCCTGTCATCTCTCCCTTGCTCTCTCCCATCTTCTCTCCCCTTCTTCCTCCCTCACAGAAACTTCCACAGAACCAATGCCTGGAAAATGTTTAAAAATAGAAGCCCCTCTCCCTCCCTTTCCCCCTCCCTTTCCTTTCCTTCCCATCCCCCTGTAATTTGTTGTAAAAAAGGAAACGGTCTGGATGTGCTCCGCTGAAATGACATGCTCTTCCTGATGAAAGGAAGCAACACGCTGATGTGTCCTCCAGTCTGATGGTCTAGCCCCTGTGAGTCACTGGGAGCAGCAGCCTGCTCCCCTGCCCTGGGCCGTGCCCTCAGCCCATGTGCGCACGCGCACACACACACACACACACATCCTAGTGGCCATCTCATTCAGGTTTCCAGCTGGAACTCTGAGGATCCACCTAAGATGCTGTCCACAGAAGCTCCTCCCAGGGGGTCCCCTAGGACTGTTGTGGGACCCACCTATTGGAGAGGGGGAGAAAGAGTCATGCTGCTGGGGGTGTGGGGCGAGGCCTGCAGTCAGATGGCAGTTTTCTGTGCTTTGTCAGTAGTGCAAGGGATGGATATATGAGAAGGAAAATGATTTTGTGTGTGTGTGTGTGTGTGTGTGTGAGAGAGAGAGAGAGAGAGAGAGAGAGAAACAGGAAATAAGAACAACCAGAAAGGTGTCATGGGGTATGTGTGCAGCCAGTGGACACTGCGCAATTTTGAATGAATGGAGACATTGTGGCACAGTAGAAAAAAATAAATAAAACCTTTTAACATTCCAATCTAGTGTTCAGTTCCCAAGTGCATCACATAGTCGCTATAGACACTGGGCAAAAGACCTCGCTAGTCTTAGCCTCCATTCACTCATCTATAAAAGGAGATAATACTCACCTCTCAGCACTGGTGTAAGTAAAGGAGATGGTGTTTATTTGATGCCCACGTGCACTAGGCAGTAAATAAGGTCTCTTGCTCTTCTGTGGCAGGACATCTTCACTCTGATGATACTAAGAAACAGTCAATATAAGAAAAAGGAGAGTGGCTAAAAAAAAAACCTGTAGTAAAAGAGTAAAATTCATAATTTATTAAAACCTAACCAAACACTCATATCTTAACAAAATTCAGATCTGCAAACTTTGATCTAGAAAAAAAATTAAATTTGGAAGGATTGTAAAGGCCACAAAATGAAAGTTTCAATGACAGAAACTATAATTAGAGAGTTTTAATATGGACCAAAACCAGATCAACTCATCAAATGTTAACGCATCTTTTACTTATAAAATGATTTCTCTCAATGAAAAATTTCAATAACATTAAATGAAAAATAGAAAAAAGTAGAAACAATTTAATTGCTCTATACTTCAAAAGATTGATCAAAAATTAAATTGGCTTAAGGGAATTCTCTTCAGAAAATACAATTTCAAAGAGTTAATCAATGCATATATGTCTCCCATTAAAACTGTGCATTTGTGGAGTACCCATCACGGCACAGAGGAAAAGAATCCGAATTTGACTAGGAACCATGAGGTTTTCGGGTTTGATCCCTGGCCTTGCTCAGTGGGTTAAGGATCCAGCATTGCCGTGAGCTGCGGTGTAGGTTGCAGATGCGGCTCAGATCTGATGTTGCTGTGGCTGTGGCATAGGCTGGCAGCTGTAGCTCTGATTGGACCCCTGGCCTGGGAACCTCCATATGCTACAGGTCTGGCCCTAAAAAGCATAAAAAAAAACCCCAAACAAAAGAACAAACCTTTGCATTTATAAATACAGAATCAAAATATTCTCGTGGTCCAAATGATGAGACCCAAACGATCTTTACCGTGATCATAATGATGATGATGACAACGACTCTCATGAAAAACTCTTAGGTGGAAAAAAGGTGGGATGCGGTTGGGTAGATATGCTGGGATGTCGTAAGAAAGGGGAGTAAACGTTTAGATACAAAATGTGCCTGGTTCCTCTGACTCTTTATTCCTTAGGGTTTACACTGTGTCATTCCTCTGAGGGACTTAGGCGAAAGGAAAGGGATGAGTATAGGGAGATGGTTGGCCATGGCCAGGCCTTGAGTCCTTACACATGATTGGACCACCTAGGACAGCCCCCAGCACAAGCTGCTCAGTCTCCACATGGGTCTACGATAACTCTGGGTTGAGAGGCAAGTAGGCCAAAGACTCATGGAATGGAGTTCTTTCCCATAGAGTATGAGACTGTAGGTATGGATGTTTGCTGGTTTAGCTGGGGCCATAAAGGGCCTGCCCATTCATTCCTTGATAAGTCTTTTAGCAGCTTTAGGCTCCCCAATTTGGTTATTCTGACTCTCCTCTATTTTACTTTGGCATTTTTGTCTGAGGGTTATAATCAATGTAAGAAGGGGGACGCTCATCATAAATAAGGATAGGGCTTCATCCCAGTAGAAGAAGGTGAAACAGGTGATGGGGAAATTGTTGCAGAGGTGATAGAAAAGGCCCCATGACCACGTGAACATTCAGACAAACCCATAGTATACAACCTTGGACTTACACCTGCCTGTCTCCTTTCTTGGCTCCATGTGCATACCATTCTCACCAATACAGATGAACATCACCTAATATCTTGATCATCTTCCAATCTTTTGTGATGCCTCTGCCCTCCTGCACCTTGCAATTCAATATTTATTATTCCTTGGGAGTTTCCACTGTGGCTCAGCAGTTACGAATCTGACTAGTATCCATGAGGTCATGAGTTCGATCCCTGGCCTCATTCAGTGGGTTAAGGATCTGGCATTGCCATGAGCTGTAGTGTAGGCCAGCAGCTGTACCTCTGATTTGACCCCTAGCCTGGGAACCTCCATATGCCACAGGGGTAGCCCTAAAAAGACAAAAATGTATGTATCATTCCTTCAGCAAGCCCTCACTGCTTGGAGCTGTTAGCAATGCAATGAGTAGCCATCCTGGGTGAGATGGTGAGCTCCCTGTCATGGAGAGACTGCTGAATGATTCTAAGTGGCATTTGTGGCATTCTCACTTGCTGAGCTGAATGGTTTCCATGGAGTCTATGGATGTTTTCTACACTGTTCTGATGTTTAACACAGACTTGGCTAAGGGAGATTTCAAGAGCAAAGACAAAGGCAACAGAATAAAAACAAAGATAAATTATATTTACCTTACATAATATATATATATAACAGGAATAAATAATCTCTTATTTATTGAGGATAAATCACATGAGGATTCAGGGAGAAGGAGGGAGGAAAGGACAACTAACTGTAAGAATTCTGCTCTCCCCACTCCCCACTACCCCACAAGGTTGGGCTGAGCAAAGTCTGGAATCTTTATTTAATAATCTTTTGCTCTGGGTGATCATGTTCTGAAAAGACATAATTCAGGCTAAGAAAATCTGTTTTTTAAAAAAACCAAGATAGAGATTGGAAACCTGATTTATATTCACAGTGAAAAACACTCCTTTTCAATACCTACAGAGCTTATGTCCCACATCAAGGGAATTTGTTTTAGGATATTATATAGCTGAGAAGCCAAACAAAAAATAAGTAGCTTGCTTAGTGACATGCGGGCATGAAGAAGTGAATCAGATGCTTTTAAAAAATAATTGGGTGGGAGTTCCCATTGTAGTTCAGTGGGTTAAGAATCTAATATCCACGAGGATGCGGATTCGATCCCTGGCATCACTCAGTGGGTTAAGGATCCGGCATTGCCACAAGCTATGGCATAGTTTGCAGATGTAGCTTGGATCTGGCACTGCTATGGCTGTGGTGTAGGCTGGCAGCTGCAGCTCCGATTCAACCCCCAGCCTGAGAACTTCCATATGCCTCAGATGCAGCCCTAAAAACAAACAAAAATAATAATTTTGGTGAAGCAATAGAAATCTACCCTTCTCCACTCTAGGTAGCAAATCTTTTCAGTGTCCTGAGGATTCCCATGGCTACATATCTCTCCCTCTGCTGTGTTACAGATGCATAACCCTAAACTGCTTTCTCTCTCTCTGGATCCTCTGCTTCAGGGCTCTGGGATTTGCATGGAGTTTTCCAGTGGTTGGTGGTGCCACTTCCAGTAGATCTCTTCATCTGCTCATGGCATATGCTCACTTCAGTCACAAAGAGCTCCTGTCTCTGTACCTTTGGCCTAGTTCACCTTCAAGCAATTCCCTGAATCTCATGTTGAGTTTGTATTGCACATACAGAGACTTTATAGAATCATAAAAAGTCAGACAGTGTCAGAGACTGACAGAGATGATTTAATCCAATGCCCTTCATTTAAACAATGAGAAAACAAAGGCTCAGAAAAAGAGACCTGACCAGTGGCACGGGGAAGGGAATGACTCAAAGCCAGGCTTTCATCCCAGAGCTTCTTATTTTGTTTTTACACCATTAGGGATGCATCCACTTTGGGCATGGGCACTCTCTGGGGCATCAGTGTTGTCTGCCATCTCTGACTTTACCTCCAACCAAGTAGCCCAGCCATGCATTTCAGTACTTTGGACAGCAGAGAACGAAAGGGGTCTGTCAAGTGAGAAAAATCATCCCTTGAAGGGGTCAGCTCATTTGTGCAACCAATTACTTGTTTAAGTGGCTGTCCTGCTAATTTCCCAAATGCCAATGATCCAAGTTGAGAAAGATTAGGCACAGAAGCCCAGATACCCAGTTGTGATCTGGAGACCAGGTTTGAAAAGGAATAGCCTGTTCTATCTTCTAAATCATGAATCAATGCCATCTTCCTCAGGCCCTTTTCTCCAAAGGTCAAGGACTTTCATCTGATTTTTAAAGACATGAAGTTCTCACCATTTCAGAGAGGCTACTGTGTATTACCTTATTTATTATTTTTATTCTGACTATTTTCATTGCTATGTTCTGAGCTTGAACCAGAAAGATGTCTTATTCCCCAATAAAAAGAGAGGAGGTATGAATGGGGGAGGGGGCAATAAAAGTAAAAATGGAATTTTTTGTCTGTGTGTGTGTGTTGGTTAAAAATTAGAAGCTTGTATTTGCATCTTTATAAATCATAAAATTCCATTTTCATAGTCTCCTTCAACTCATCTCTTCTCTTGTAACTGAATTTGTGATAAATTTTCAACAGAAATTTGATAATAAAAATCAAAATATACAATAAAACTGTTTAGTAGTTACAAATAATGTTTTATTGATTTGTGTTTTAAAGTACTAAGGCAGTGTCATCTCCTTGAAAATTCTGAATGTCTATCAAGATTTTATCTCACAAAATAGATCTCTGAAAGCATTGATATTGCTTGCGTATTTTTTATTTTCCTGCTTTGCTTTTTTGCCAACAAGTTCATCATATCACTAGGTTGACAGGACATAGGTAGGGCAGTGACCGGCTCCACCCTGCTTCACTAAAATTAATTACAAAAGCACATTTATTAAGCCTCTGAATTATTCTAAGCTCGCTACATCTGATTATTCTTTCTGAGGTCCTGTTAGATAAGTATTACTATTGCCATTATTTTATTTTATTTTGCTTTTTAGGACTTTACCCACAGCATATGGAAGTTCCCAGGCTAGGGGTCAAATTGGAGCTGCAGTACACCACAGCCACAGCAACGCAGGATCCAAGCCATGTCTGCGATCTACACCACAGCTCATGGCAACACCAGATCCCCAACCCACTGAGCGAGGCCAGGGATCGAACCCTCATCCTCATGGATCCTAATCGAGTTCATTAACTGCTGAGCCACAAAGGCAACTCCACTCTCATTTTATTGATGAGGAAACTAAGGTACAGGGATGTTAAATGACTTGCCCAACAGTTTCTAAAAACTACACCATGCATCTTTATACATCTGTAAAAAACAAACTCACATTATTTTATTTGTGAGGGTTACAGCCAATGACCTCTCCATGTCATCCCATATGGGTGTTCTAGGGATTGCTATGGCAGAAAGAGAATACACAATGCCACCAGAACATATCTTCCCCAAACATTATCACAATAATTTATCTGAGTGAAAACGTACTAACATTGCTCTGAAACAACAGTAGAGGATTGCTCCAAACTGTACAAATGGACAAAAGGACACAGGCACACACTCACACTGTGAGAGGTGAGCTTATATTTAGAGAGCTCTCTGAAGTGGGAGATACTAGCTTTCTTGGTAACAGGAGTGAGTAACTATGGAGTGCTTTTCTGTGAATGTCAGGGGAGGCAGAGATGATAAGGTTTGCAGGCTTGGCGCTCCTGTGCTGACCAGCCAAAGTGAACTGTGTGAGAGAGTCCTTGACCCTGGCTGGCGTCCATCCCTGGAACTGGAACAGTGGTGTTGCAGCTGGGATGGCCCCTGAACGAGGTGGGTCTCTGCTGCCATATGCCTCCTCTGGGCCTTTCCCCTGAAGCTTCTCTCACCTGCTTTGGGGGAGACGACCAACTCTTTCATGGACCTCCTGCCATGATGCTTTCACAGCCAATTAAAATTCTATTCCATTCCCAGCAAGGGAGCTGGCAGGCTTGGGTCTCCCCAGCAGGATGGACTGGCTGCAATTAATGTCTCTTCTGGAACCTGATTAGCTAAGAGGAAGCCAGGATACATATCCTACCCCCAAGGCCACCTTTAAATTAGGAAATGGAGGTTCCCCATCCTGTTGCCTCTATTCAGATTCATCAGTTAATGCAAATGTGCCAACCTTGTCTATTTCACTCTTGGTAGTGGAGCTGGATCAGAAAGCCAGAGATCATCTCTCAACTGCATAGTCTCAGGAGTAAAAGGAGGAGGAGACACCTTGATTTTCCTAGTTTCCAAATTTCAAATCACTGGAATGAATTGCAAGCCTCCTCTGCTAAGCACAGGGGATTCAACAGAAGTCATAAGCATAATGTTTAGTGTTATTATGTTGAAGCTTTGAATGTAGAAGATAATGCACAGGAATCACGCACTTAAGAAAAAAGAGAGAGTCCAAATGGTGGAAAAGGGGAAGGAAATGAATACATACGCAAAGTCTACCATGGGCAGATGTTTATGTGGAATCCCTCAGAAACTGCATGTTTACAAATGATGGAACTAAGGCTCAGAGAGGTTAAGAAAATTGTCCAAGGTCACAGAGCTGTGTGATTAACTGATTGTATGAATGGCCCTAGATCTTTATGCTTCCCTGCAGTCACTTTCTTTTGGTAATGCCTACTCACGCCAGCTCTGGAATAGGCACATGACTTGCTTTGGCCAGTGGGACACTAGTAAATTTGATGTAAGCAGAAGCTGAAAAAGTGCTTGTGCATCAGGGCTTGTCCTCTCTTTCCCCATCATGTGAGCAAGCCTGGGCAGTCCTCCTGGATGATAAGAAATATCTGAGCAGAGGTAGACCATCCCTCCTAGATCAGCCAGTCTCTAGCCAACTCTAAGATGCAAGAGTAAGCCCAGCCAAGACCAGCCAAACCAGATCAGCAGAACCACTCACCAAACTTACAGACTTGTGAACAATAATAAATTACTATATGCTAAGCCGTGAATTTGGGGGTCCATATGCAGGAGCAGAGTTAACAGCTCAGACTAACTAATACAGCTAGTAAGTGGTAGAGCCAGAAGTTGTTTGATCTTAAAGTGTGTGCATTGTCCATTTTTTCGTGAAAAGATAGGAGAAGGTTGAAATTATAGCAGGGAAAACACAGGTTAGATTATGATTTTTAAAAAATTTTTATTGAACTACTGATCTACAAACTTTGCCCAGAAACACAAGGGTGTTAGTGGGACCAGTGACATTCCCATATGTAGGAATCTCAAAGCAAAGTGGTGGGCAATTATGCAGGTACAGGGTCTTAAGTGTGGGACCCTTCAAACCCAGGAGACTTATCCTCATAGTCTGCCATCTCAGAGACTGGGCTATGCTGAGACTCTTGATAAGAATACCGAGTCACCCCTACAATATGCCAGGAAAAGCCCCCATGGATCCCCAGCTAAGATTCTGTTCAGTGCCCCCTGGTTCTCTTTCATGGCTGACACTCTCCCTCAAGACTGCCTCCGTTGCGATGCTGCAAATTCCTGACTTAGCCTCAGTCCTGTAGCCACCGTCCTACTCCTTCTCTACAGTGGAAAGAGAGGTAGAGAGGGACAGATGGGCTGCATTTCTGAGCCTTCCTTCTCAGGCCTGTTTGCAGGTGCACACGAGAAGTTGGAGAAAGGACAAGATCTTAAATATGAGCCAAGAGCAGCAGGTGCTGACACACTGTGAGAATGTGGATGGACCCTGGCATCATCTTTTTTCCAGAATGTGTTAAGAGCCTTAACAATCTCCGTGCCCTTTGAATTAGGAATTCTAGTCCAGGCCTGTCTTCTAAGGAAATAACCACAGAAGTGATCTATGAAATCATGGATCACCACAAGAGATTTTTTTCATGACACAGTGTGAATGAAAAAATACAAGTTAAAGACCGGCTGTAAATTATGCTGCTGATTTGGAGGAAATTATGTGTGCATGTGGGGGGAGGGGGTATGGTTATGAGGGCATTGGGGGTTTATTATAAATCTCTATATATACTTAAGATAAGCCTTTTCTCCCCCATGTCTTCTGGACATGTGGCACCTTGGCTGTCTTAGATGTAGCTGGGAAACTTAACATCAAAATCCTAAGAGACTAGTGAAGGTCTAGAAAAAAAAAAAGTGGCTGAAAAGATACATGACATGAGAATAGGATCTAAAAATATAGAGCTTTTCAGTGTGGATGGAGGACGGCTGAGAGGGAAGATGGATCAAGTTTTAAACAGTCATGAAGTATAAGTGGAGGGAGCGCATGGACTGGGCCGCCAAATCCCAGAAAGCAGTGGAAGATAAGCCTTGATTTCTTGCTTAGCCACCTTGTCACCTGAAAGGGGCTAAAGGCCAATAAAAGGAAGTAATGCTTAACATACCACCATGAACTAAGTGAAATGCCAGGCTGAAGAATCATGGTGAAAGCCCAGAATCTGGACAGGTCTGAGGAAGTGTGTCCTAGTGTATCTCTTGAGTTCTCAACACCAAGGCTGAGAGCCAGAGCCCCACCAAGGCCATGGACTAAAAGGAAACTGTGAGCTACAGTCCCCAGCTCTTGGAGGGAAATACTACTGGGGCATAGGTATCCCCCCCAATCTTTAAGCGTGGAGGCTTGGGCTGTTCAGTGAGTTCTGGCCTCATTCTGCATTGGTTTGCATGATATGGCTCTGAAAGGGAAAACTGGAAGCACTGATAAGCACAGGGGACCCTGGGGTCCCCCTCCCCAGTGTGAGCTCTGACCAGAGCACCCCAGCCAGCGGGGTTAGTACTCTGACAGGCAGACAGAGGCTGGGGGATGGAGAGAAGGGTCTCTGAAGACCACCCCCCTTCCAGCTCCCAAAGTAAGGAATAGAGAATCCTTTCCAACAAAAGTAAAATTGCCAAGATGACAGAAGCTACAACCACTTGGAGCAGCTTTAGCAGAACTTGGAGTCAACAGACCGGCGTCTATTCACACGCCATAGTAATTCCAATTCTCCTGAGCTGGCTTATTCCTGATGGGGGAACTGCAGCCAAGACTTCGGGAATAGCACGCCTCCTTGAGAGGTGTGAAAAGAACTGGGCTGAACTTTCAGCAGACGCTGGAATGGGTGTCACCCGGTGAGAGGCATCCACATTGCAGGGATGTGGGACAGACCCTCCGATGCTCTGAACCCAGAGAGCGAGGACTCTGGACTATTTTCCTATCTCAGTGATGGCCCACAGCACCTCTGACTAGTAAAGGACATTGCCTTCTCTGGGTTTACAGTTTTTCGGTCTAAACAGAGTACAGGAGTTCCCATTGTGGCTCAGTGGGTTATGAACCCAGCTAGTATTCATGAGGACACAGGTTCAATCTGTGGCCTTGCTCAGTGGGTTAAGGATCCAGCATTGGCATGAGCTGTGGTGTAGGTTGGAGACGTGGTTTGGATCCTGTGTTGCTGTGGCTGTGGTGTAGGCCAGCAGCTGTAGTTCTGATTCGACCCTGACCCTGGGAACTTTCATACACCATGGGTGCAGCCCCCAAAATAAATACACAAACAAACAAATAAATGGAGTGCAAATTGAATGAAGTTCATCATGAAAGAGAAATGCAACCCCCACAGAGAAAGAACTGAAAACATTTCAATGTTTATGACAGTCTCTTTAAAAAGCAGGCAGTGGAAATTATAGGGCAAAATTCTCCTTTTCCCTGTCATACCTCCCTTTCCTTGCTGAGCTCTTTGTTACATAGATCATGTTAGCTGCTCAGCCCTCCCTTCCCCTGCACTTCCAAGGGCACTGCAGAGCTCTCAGCTTGACCCCATGAGCACACGAGTTGATAGCCTAACCTGAAAGAGGAGTGGTGGCTGTAAACACTCAGAGCATAAGAGCCCTACTTTACCCCTGTCAGGAGGTAGAGACATATGCATGTGAGGGAGGAAGGCGTGGGGAGAGACTAGCCTTCAGAGACATGGAGGCATCAGGGTGGATAGAGGGATAGGTATCCTTTTTGTCCTCCCCTCTCCCTGCAATAACAGAGCAGTTTGGCAGCACCTGGAGACTCCTGGCCCTCATCACATCGTTACTACCTACCCTCGCTATCCAGGCTCCCAGGCAGCTGAAGGGATCACAGGCTTCAGAGAGATGAGTTTCATTTACAAGGTGGTGAGGTGAGGTGCTGGGTAAGACAACAAACTGCAGAGATGCCTGGTCCCCAGCACAGGAGGGCCGCATTCTCTGCCTCCCTCCTTGCTAGGGTGTGAAGAGATCTAGGAAGGGTAGATGGGCACATGAGTGACAACACACAAAGCTCTCAGCATGTGTCAGGCAGCGATCTACATAGTCCTCAGTGTGTACCATCTCATTTAATCCTCACAGGAGCCTGGAGAGGCAGGAAGCCACTTTGGTCTCACTTTACCTTTGAGCAAAATTGTCAACATCACACAGGTAATCAAATGGCAAAGCAAGGATCCAAACCAGCCAGCCTGGGTCCACTGGCCCCAGTAGGCAAGCGCTACTGCCTCATGCAGTAAATACTAAACACCGAGTATTTAGTATGATACTCAGTAAATGTGAACAGCAATCACAGAGAGGCAACCACAGCCAAAATGTGTGTAAAGCAGTACAGATGCAGGTGACGAGACTGGGGGCTCAGGGTGAGTAGGTAACCTGCACAGTGTCCCTCACCCAGTAAGTGGAAGAACCAGGATTTGAACGCAGCAGGTAACAACCTGCCTATAGGGTTTGGCACATAGTAAGTGCTCGGTAAGTTTTAGTTGTTGGTACTGATTTTCGTCTTTGCATACATAAGAGTCTCAGAGTGATCTAGGAGACAGAAGGTTTGCTGAAGAGTATCTGGTCCAGAGCTTCACAAATGAGTTCTAGCCAACCTTACTTCAAGAGGTGAAAATATCTATATAGAATCCAAAACTCTGGAGTTGGAAGTTCCTGTTGTGGCTCAGGGGATAATGAACTGGACTAGTATCCATGAGGATGAGGGTTCGATTCCTGGCCTTGCTCAGTGGGTTAAGGATCTTGTGTTGCCATGCTGTGGCATAGGATGGTGGCTGCAGCTCCAATTTGACCCCTAGCCTGGGAACTTCCATATGCTGCAGGCACAAACCTAAAAGGTAAAAACAAAACAAAACAAAAAAATCAAAAACAAAAACAAAACTCTGGAATATAGCCTGGAATTTAAATGCTTAACTAACCTTCCAATAGTATGAGTATGATAGTATGATGGAAGATAGTGTGTATCACTGGGTCACTATGCTGTACAGCAGAAATTGACACAACATTGCAAATCAACTATACTGTAAAAAAAATTTTTAAAGAGAAAAAAACCTTCCAAGTGATCCTACATATTGAAATTCTGAAAACCAAGGAATCAAGGCTTAGGTAACTTAAATCCCCGTCACCACCTAAATGGCAGCAGAGCTTGGAATGGCACCAGGAAAGACCCTACTGTTCTTTGTAAGAGTCAGTCATATAAAAGGTTCTAAGCACAGAGAGCCATGCGTCAGAACATCTGTATAGTGCATTCACACTTGTAACCTCTGCTGTATCCCCTGGATAATAGACTAATTACCGTGACAGAAAATTAATTTGTGTAGCATTTCACTGCATCCCCTTCAAATAACTTGAGGGTTTTGCATCACTGAAACGGGATCCTCTGCTCGTGCCCAAGGACTAAGAAAGGCTGACCCCAGGAGGTACTTGAGTGTTTACACTTTATCTTGCCATTGACTTGTGCCCTTGGCTCGGCCCAGCTTGTAGGAAAGAAGGAGAACCCGGTGACCTGGAAGTTCAGTCTGGTGGCCTGGAATCTTGGAAACAAGCCCAGCCCACTGCTGTATGCAAATAGCCCAATCCTAGCCAGCGAGGTTTACCAAAGTTCTGTTTTCCTACTGAGGCCAAGGGCTGAGGGCAGATCAGCCTTTAATTTTAGCTTTTTGCTAACAATGGTGAGGATATGATAAGTTGTACAGGAAGACACATGGACAGTACGTGGCTCATTTAGGTCACTGGAAATACAGATAGGATGATGAATATCCTCATAAAATAGGACCTTCTTCTGCCAGCCCTCTTGGAGCTTGGTTTGTTTATTATGCAGATCATGTTTGACTTTATGGAATTGGATGTTATTTAAATTCAATTATTGTGAGGTTAAGTTCTTCTTTCTAGTACCAGTTGAGTAAATTTAAAGGCAGTTAGAGGGAATAGGTACATTTGTCTTATACCAGTTAAATTATAGAGAGAAGAGCATTGCAGGAATAAAATAATTACAAGGAAAATAGAAAAACAGAGTTTGGAGGACTTGGTTTGGGTTTGCGTGTTTGTTTTCCATGTCACTTTTTGTATTCCCTTTTTTGAACTGATGAAGGCTCAAAAAATTTTCCATGAAGAGGAAGACAGATTTTAAGTGTGTGTGTGTGTGTGTGTGTGTGTGTGTGTGTGTGTGTGTGTTGTTTGTGAAAATACGCCGCTGGCATGAGAGAACTGGAAATAATTGTGTGGTTAATTGAATTTAGTGTAGATAACTAGAGCTCATTAAAGCCTTAAATCTTTTTTTTTTTTTTTTTTTTACTTAGTAATAGAGTTCTTTTTTTTTTTTTTTTAAATCAAATTATCTTGCAACAGTTCCCTATTTCCTTCTGCCAGTGTTGATACACTTAGTCTTCTGAAGCCAGGGTTCGGCCTTGGTGCCATTGAGAGGGGATGAGAGAAGCTTGGCCCTGGCCTGGCTGGGAAGGGATGCATATAAAAGTCTCTGCCTCTTAATTTTGATTTAACAGATGTCTCTGCTCCACCAAGGGTGAGGGTCTGAGGAGGGAGGGAGAGGGGAGTTAAACCATCCTGTCCCCAGCCACCACCCCGCCCCCACATCAATTAACCACCACATCAATGAATATGCAATGAACACTGCCTGGAATTGAGTTCAGAGGAGAGAGGCAAAGGGGAATGAGGCTTCTGCCTTCACTTTTACATGTTAATAGGGGTCCACCTCTCTTCTTAGGGCTGGAAAGGTAAGGATCTGATGAACAAGTCTGCTGGGGGTAGGAGAAGAGATGGAAGGCAGGGACACTGGAGTGGGCTGAGATGCTAGGGGTGTAGGCAGCCTGATGGACAGAACTGGTTTCAGAGCCTTACTCTCCTTTCTCTTGAGCAAGTAACCACCTCTCTGAGTGGATAGCTTCATAGGTAAAGCAGAAGAAATAATTATTAGCCTCATTCGGGATAGTAGATGGTATTAGGTCCATAAAAGTATTTTGTTAGCATGGTGAGATGTTTGTAACATTAGGATTATCAATAAGAAGGGAATGTTTTTTCAAAGGAAGAAGGAATTAAAGAAGGAAGGAAGGAATTGTGGAAGGAAGGAAGGGAATTGATCAATGTTTGGAGTAGATGAGAAGGTGGCCTTAGAGACAAGGACATCTGCCATGACCCCATCATAACCATTTCCATATTAGCCAGCATTTACAGACACCTTATTGTGTGCCAGGTAGGGTGCTAGATATTTTGTTACTGCCTTCCTCTCCCAGCTTCACAGATGAGCCATTTTATTTTAATAGAAAGGACCCTCCATGGTGCCAGCAATCCTACTTTATTTCTCTAGTTCATAACTCTTAACTCTCCCAGATGACTATTTTATGCCCATTTTCAGACCTCCAATACCTCCTCCACAACTTCACTTTTGGTCCATGGTTTTTCTTCATCTAGAAAATGGAAGAAATTGAAAGAAAACCTGCCAAATGCATGGTTAACTCTTGGTTCTCATTCAGCGGACCGATCAGCAGCATTTGACAGGGCTGATCGCTCCCTCTTTCTTGAGGCACTTTGTCTTCTCTTTGGATTTTGGAACTTCACATTCTCTTCTCAGCCCACTGACCCCCCCCCCCCACTGACCTCGGGCTCTTCTTGTTCTTTCCCATCTCCTAAGCTCCAGGAAGCAGCCCTGTGCCCTCCCTCTTCTCACTGGCACTCACTATTAGGCTCATGGTTCTAAACACCATCCATATGCCAGTGACTCTCAAGTTCATTTCTTGAGCATGGACCTCTCCCTTGAACTCCAGACTAATAGGTATTGTAGTCTCTATTTGATGTCTCCACTTGGATAATTAAGAGGCATCTCAAAACTGACACAGACACAAAGGAGCTCCCAATCTCCAGTCCCTCCCTCAGTCTTTCCCATGTCAATTGAAGGCAACTCTCCAGCCTTCTCCGTGGCTCAGCTTCTCATCATCTTTGACTTTCTTCCTCTCATTCACCACCCCCAATCTATCAGCAAGTCTTAATATCTGTATCTTCAAAAACATGTACCACTTCTCAGAGTTTCCACTGTTACCCTGCTGGTCCGCCATCATCGCTTCCCTGGGTTATTCCAACAGCCTCCTGACTACCTACTTGACCTTTACTTCCTTCTAGTCTATTTTCAATACAGCAGCCAGAAGGATCCTATTGAAGTCAGATCATGTCATTCTCTTCTGCTCAAAACACCCTCATGATTTCCCATCGCATTCACAACAAATACCAAGTCCTTAAAACAGACCAGAAGCCTTGTCTGGTTTGTCCCCCCACCCCATTCTTGATCTCAATCATGTATCTGACCTCATCTCCTACTTCCATTCCCCCATTCACTCTACCTCAGAACACTGGCCTCTTCGGTGTCCCTAGAACATGCTGGGCATGCTTCTGCCTCAGGGCCTTTGCATGTGATGTTCCCTCTACTTGGAATGCTCAGGCCCCAGGTACCTGAATGGCTTGTTCCCTCATCTTTCTGTGGTCTTCCCTTAAAGGTCCCCATTTTGGAATTTCAACCAGCCCTCTCCCTGGTATTCCATTTCCTGTTCCCTGCTTATTTTTCTCCATAGCACAGAACAGCATCTTTGGTACTTATAGTTTTCTTTGTTTATCTTTTGTAAACATCTGTTTCTCTTGAAATTTGGTAGTTTTGGTTCACTGTTGTGACACCCCTGTCATCTAGAACAGAACTTGGAACATACTATATGTATATTTGATGAATAAAGGAATGATTTAATGAGGCACAGAGAAGTTAAGCAACTTGCCCAGAGTCACATAGATTGTAAGAGCCTGGACAAATTCGAGTCTGGGATTGGAGCCTAAGCTCTTAACCACCACATTAGTCTCAATAAAGGGAAATGTCCCTAAACTCCACCCCAAGGCTGGTGTGTGTATTGTCTCCTTTGTCCTCAACTCCCAGAGCTGCAAACAGCAGGGCTGGGTCTGTCTCTGCCTCACTAGACTATTTTTTTTTTCCTTTCTGCTCAGTGGCAAGGATGCCTGGTGCCTGTATGGGTGGAAGGGAAGTCTTTAGCTTACCTGCCACCATCATGGCAACCAGGTAAACTAAGGATTCCAGAAGTGAGTCCTTTCAGATTGAGAGGGGAGGAAAACTGAAGAAATAAACAGAAAGAAATCTGTGAATGGAGATAAGCCTGGAGTCCTGAGCCCACAGCTTGCTGTGTCATTGGCAGCAAAGAGAATCCATCCTATTCTCTTCCCCCCGCACCAGCTCCGCCACAGCCAATGGCTGTGGATTACCTTGTCCTGCCTCTAGCATGACCCCACTTAACCTATCCTAGTGGCCTTCTGTGCATCCTTGCCAGGGAAAGAGCTCCCCTGAACACTCTCAGTGACCCCAGGGTGACAGAGAGGACAGTCCTGGGACAGAAGTTGGGAGACTTGCGTTCTGACCCTTCATCCACCTCATCAGGGTGGACTCTCTTATGAATTTCTTTAATCTCAACCCCTGCCTAGGCTCAGCTGATGCTTTACTTAAGGCATGGCTCCCCTCCTTACCTATTTGATCATGGCAGCATAGAATAGAGTTGGAGTAGAAAAACTATGACATAAAAGTCCTTACAGAAAGGTGAGTTAGAATTGTAATATTTTCACAAGAGACCTTACTTGGGCCAGGCTCCATGCCATTCTTATAGCCACTCTTTGAGGAGGTAAGAGTTACCTGCAATGGAAAGATGACGAAACAGAGCCTCAGAGAGGTTGAGAGACTTACCCAAGTTTGCACAGCCAGTAAACACTGAAGAGGCATTTAAACCTGAGAGTTGGTCTCTAAAACTCATGCTCGTCACCCCTCCCTTACACTGTGTTCCATGCAGGCTAAGGGATTAGAGAAGATCTGATTTTTCTTGCCTTAGTTATTCCCAGGGAGGGAATCTGGATGCCAAAGCTCTGAGCAGATCATGGAGGAAGTATCTGGTACCCTTTGCATTTAATGAGCCCCTTTGATCTGCGGAGTTTGCTGAGTGCTGCAGACAAGATCGTAATAATCCTCCAGCCCAATGGAGCCTCAGAAGATGGGCAGCGTGGCCAAGAAATGCACCTTTATTGTGCAACTAAGACATGCCCAGTTCTACAGGGCATGCAGGAGCATACCAAATCCTGGAGGAGACCACTGAAGAATGATTAAGGGCCAGGCCATGGGTGATGATATGGGGAAAGAAGACAGGTCTGTAGCTGGCAGTTGTGGGAGACTTGGTGGGGGCCTGGGTCTGGAACAGGGAGAGACAGAGAAGACACCCAGGGGTACAGGTGCAGGAGGAACAGCAGGGACCAGGGTGCAGAGGGGGGTGGCATGGTAAGAAGCTCAGAATCTGAGGTCATAAAGACCTGGTTTTACATTCTGGCTATGCTGCTGGCTGGCTGAGTGACCCTGTGTTGGTCATTTAAACTTTCTCTTTGATGAGCCTCTCTGTTATGTTGAGAGATGTTTACCATCTCAGTTGCCATGTTCCACCAATTTTCCTTTTTTTTTTTTTTTTTTGGCTGCCCCAGGGAATAAGGAGCTCCCAGGCTAGGGGTCAGATCCGAGCCACAGCTTCAAACTATGCCACAGCTGCAGCAACACTGGATCCCTAACCCACAGTGCCAAGCTGGGGATTGAACTTGAATCCCAGCCCTCCCAAGACCCTGTCAATCCCATTGTGTCACAGTGGGAGCTCCTCATTTTAGCTTTTAATAGAGTTTACTGCAAAACACACCTTCCTTTAGTCTAATATGAATCCATGTGGTTGTGGGCTCATTTCCGTTTTTCTTGCTCTTAAAGAAGAACAGGTTGACCAGTCAAAGATGGTATAGGGTCTAGGGTAAGTTCTCTTAGAAGCTTTAAACACACAAAAAAGATTGTGGCCCTCCTTCTCAATGTACATAAAATACTACACTTATGTGAATGCCAAGGTTAAATCCTCTATTGCTACTTTCATGAAAGATAAACTTTCCTGTTTTTTTATGGCTGAGTAGTACTCCATTGTACAGGTGCACCACGTCTTCTTATTCCATTTATCTGTCAATGGACATTTACGTTGTTTCCATTCTTGGCTATTGCGCATAGTGCTGCAATGAACATAGAGGTGCGTGTATCTTTTCGAATTATAGTTTTGTCCAGATATATGCCCAGGAGTGGGATTGCTGGATCATGTGGTAATTCTATATTTAGTTTTCTGAGGACCCTCCGTACTGTTTTCCAAGGGGTAGACAGAGGGAGTGGGATGGATGGGGAATTTGTGGTTGGTAGATGAAAACTATTACATTTAGAATGGATAAGCAGGAGTTCCCACTGTGATGCAGTGGAAAAGAATCCAACTAGTATCCATGAAGTTTGATCCCTGGCTTTGCTCAGTGGGTTAAGGACCCGGCGTTGCCGTGAGCATGTAGGTGGAAGATGTGGCTCAGATCCCACATTGCTCTGGCTGTGACATAGGCCAGCAGCTGCAGCTCTGATTCCACCCCTAGCCTGGAAACTTCCATATGTCACAGGTGCGGCCCTAAAAAGCAAGAAAAAAAAAAAAAGAATGGATAAGCAATGAGGTACTACTGTATAGCAAAGGGAACTATAGCCAATCACTTAGAATAGAACAAGATGGAAGATAGTCTGAGAAAAAGAATATATATATATATATATATATATGACTGCATCATTTTGCTGTACAGCAGAAATTGAAGGAACATTGTAAACCAACTATCCTTTAATAAAAATAAAAAATTTTTTTAAAAAGTTAAAATTTCCTAACTGCTTCGGTGTCCTTGTTTTCTAGCATTTGTGGCACCCAAAGCAAGTCCCTATTCTGGCTTTTGGCTTGTTCGGTGCCAAGGGAAAGTGTAGGAGATGAGGGTCTCCAGGGGAAACTGCACACCTTTGGCATCTTGACCCGTAGCCAGGCGCTGGGACAAGGCCAGTTCACACTCCCTCCTTCTCCAGGTAACTAGGTGGAGAATAGGGGGTCCCAGTGAGCCCTGATGCGCCTACCTCCAGATCCACAGTCTTGTTACCAGCGCTGCCCTGTCTCATGGCTGCCATTCGGAAAGCAAGAACAGCCTTTGCTGTTGCTTGGCGCTGTTGCCAAGGACCGGAAGTAATGTCTCTTACCTGACTGGCAATTTGACATGGCTGCTTAACAACCCGATTAATCAAACCCAGCTCATCCTGTTAGAATTAATGAGGCTCGGAAATGCTGCAATGAATAATGAGGGGTTTTGCCCCTCCCTAAGCACCTCTCCCCACTGTTCCCCTCCTATTTCTTTCTCAGAACCACACAGCAGCTACTCAACACCAAGGGTCCATAGGCCTTGACAGGTATGCTGAGTGCATGGCAAGGTGGGCATCTCTTGTCTCTTCCACTCCTCTCCCTCAATCCATTGCTGCTCCCCTGGAGCCAGACGCTGGCCACGTCCTAGAGGAGCAAAACCTCCTATTCATCAAACTGATATGTATGCATCTCACCCTCAAAGTTGGACGGAGTGTCCAATAGTTTCAGGCGCTGTACTAGAAGCTACGGATGTAAAGATGGATATAAGATGTATATTGTAGTTGTGAGGGATCCCAGAGATACACGGGAAAGTGCCTTAACAGGGAGTACTGGAAGACCCCAGGCCTTCAATCGCAGTGAAGGGGGCCTGTGGATACTAGAGGAGAAGAGTGGGGAAGCTGGGAGGATTTTATGAGGATAAGGCACGCTCAGTGTTTCTGCTACGGGGTTCATTCATTGTACATATGGAGTGCTGTGCACTAAGTGAGGTGCTGGGGTCCCAAGGTCAGAAAGATGGACATGGTTCCCATTATTATGGAGTGGACAGTCTCATCCCAAATCCTTAGGGCAGTGAAGGAAATCTGAGTAGATGCTTAATCTGTTTTTCACTTACTTAAGCACAAAGGTTGTTGAGGGTCTGCTGGGCGTGGGCTAGGCACTGGGGGAATGGGGTGTAGAGATGAACAACCCCTCACCCCTGCCTTCCAGGGCTCCTCTGAGGGCTAGACAGGCACATACAGAGCTCCCCATAGACTGTGCTGAGTGCTCTAACAGGAATGTATATGCCCAAGGAGCTCAGCACAAGGTACTCAGAGATCAAAGCAAGCTTTGATCAAAGCTCAAAGCTCAACTTGTAGAAATCAGAATGACTCCCTGTAGGAGGTGGCTTTGGAACCAATATGAAGACAGAAAAGCAGTTTGACAGGTATACCAGGTGCAAAGGGACACTCTAGACCTCTTCCAGGCCAAGGAATAGTCTGAGTGATAGGAGCTGAAATGGCAGGGAAAGATGATTTCATGTATCTTGGGAGAAAATGGCTGATTCTAAGGTCTATGGACAAAAGCACGATTCAATATGCAAATGAAGACAGGTCAGGAGCTCCTGTGCTTGCTTATTCAACATAGTGAAATTCCCAGACTCCTAGGGACATGGCTTAAGTGGCCAGATCCGAAACCCACCAGTGTGGGGTTCAGAGAACGGGGCTGTGCATGGCAACTCCCAGGTGCTTTGGTAGGAGTGGGGAGGAAGGCATTTTTCCAAAACAGATGAGTTGGGGGAAGGAGGGCCTGGGAAGTAAGGAAGGCGGGAGCCATGGGATAGGTCAGAAAGGAGGTGGGTGGGCCCCACTGCTGATCTCTAAGAAGGTAAATGAAGGAGTGGGGCAGTCAGGAGTCAGCAAGCAGAAGGGACAGACCCTGAGCTATGAGGTGAAAGAGAATAGACAAGAGAGGGGATAGATGTAGGGGAGGCAATTTGGGGCCACAGCGTCAGGCTGGGCAGGAAGCAGGCACAGGCTTGAGTCATGGTCATGTGATGCGTGGTCACAGAGTCCTCTAGAAACTGAGCTCAACTCTGTGGTCCACTCAAAAGGGGCTTCGAATCCAGCCACCATCTTTGCCTCCCTGCTTGGAGGCCTACCTAGGACTGGGCTTCCCATCCACTTCCAGCCAGGTTGAAGGGACAGGCCCAGAGGACCCCAGGCCTTCAGGGAGGGCATCTGCCCAACCTCCTAGGCTCCCAGATCCAAGCCTGCCTGTTGTCTTCATCACTCTGGGACCTAAAGCACAGAGGGGACCTGGGTCTCTACGGGCTGTCCTTCAAAAGAGGGCAAAGCCTCAGGACCAGAGTTCCAAACTCAGGCAAAGTGATCCTCGCAATATTAAAAATTTGGATTCGCTGTTGACATTTGAGGATGGGGAGATTTTACATAAACTATTGCCACCTAGGGCCCCATATCTTCAGCAGACTGGGGCTGATGCTGGCTGTCCCTTCAGCTTGGGTCTGGACCCTCCAAATCGTGCCAAGCCCCACCAGCTGGCTTCTGTCACTTGTGTTGCTCACCTGGCACTGAGGGCATTTGAGTTTGAGACCCCTAGCTGAGCCTTTAAAACGAAGCCTTTCTTGGCTAACACTCCCTTTGGATGGCAGAGGGCTTCCATAGAAACACCCCCCACTCATTTCTACAGACACCCTAGGACTTGCAGTCTCGAGTAGGTGCCCAGGGCTCACTACTGTTAGCTGAATTCACTGAAGCTGCCTGGCTCCCACCGTGGAGAGCTGCAGCCCACAGCCTCTTCTGTGGGGCCTGGGGCCTCCCAACGAAGCCTGTGGTCTGGCCTACCCCGAGACGGGGAAGGGCGGGGGACAAACCGGCTCTTGGTCCAAACTCCCATCCCCAGACTGCGGGGCTGCGCCTCACCACCCTCCGCCTCTCTCCCTGCAGGGGGAGCTGCTGAGCCCTTGCCGCTGCGACGGCTCGGTCAAGTGCACACACCAGCCTTGCCTCATCAAGTGGATCAGCGAGCGGGGCTGCTGGAGCTGCGAGCTGTGTTACTACAAGTATCACGTCATCGCCATCAGCACAAAGAACCCTCTACAGGTACAAGCAGCTTTGGGCGTGGGGGCGCGGGGGCGCCCAGCCGGGATTTCCACACCCTCTGCGTTCTGGCGGGAGGACGGTTTCACCTTAGAGTCAGGGCGGTTTGGAGAAAAGGAACGAGATGGGTCGGGTGGGCAAGCCCCAGAGTGGCACAGGCAGGAGAAGATGAAAGATCTGTTGTGTTTTCTCTTAAACTTCAGTAGGAAGAGGACAAAGGGGTGGGGCCAAGAGAGAGAAATAGGTATAGAAGGAAAGAAATGTGGAGAATCAGATGAAAGAGAATAAGTGAGCTAATGGATGAATAGAATCAGAATGATAAGGAAAAGGACTAGGAAGAAAAGAGAGGAGGAGGGAGGGGAAAAACTGGAAAGACAGAGAGACCAGAGGACAGAAGAGTGTGGGATGGAAAAGACAGGCGGGAGGGTAAGGAGGAGGATTGGAAGGGAAGGGAAGACCTGAGGAGAGCAGAAGCCCAGTGGCACTTCCCAAACTTGACAGTGCATGTAATTCACCTGCAATCTTGTCAAAAGGCAGACTGTGATTCAGGAGCATGGGGCAGATTCTGCATTTCTAACAAGCTATCGAGTGATGCTGATGCTGCCAGTCCAAGAGACCACACCTCTCTGCACAAGGCACTAGAGAAAAATGGAGCTAAGACAGGAGAGGGAAGCGGAGGGAAAGAGAAGAAGGGGCAAGAAGGAAGAAAGAAAAGGGAGAGACTATCCAGACTCTACTGTGAAGGGCAAGGGCGGGAGGGCCAGGGCTCAGGTGGGGTCTGCGAAACAGATTCACACAGAGCTGGACCTGTCAGAGCCGAAGGCTCCCTCGCTCTACTCGCTGACCCCCCGCCCCCAGCCCTGACACATCCATCATCCCCAGCGATGCTGGCAGGCACTGCGCCACCTCATAAATCCTCCAAATGCACAGCTTCCCCTGCGAGGCACACACACATAGAGAGCGCTTTGCTTCTGAAAATACTTCCACATGTGCATGGTCAGCCAATTAAGCTGCTACATAATCAATTAGCCAGCAGGCCAGTAAGGATGGGAACTCTGGCAGCTCGGCACCATTGTTTCTCTCCTCCTCCCCTCTGCAAGCTCAGGAGGGCGGGTGGTTTGGGAGTGATGGTGTGGTGGGGTCTTTGCATGGAAGGTAGCTGGAAGCGCCTGGAGATGCAGTGTCCATTCCTGTGGGCCAGCGCAGGGTGGGGGTGTTATTTCTGGGGGGAGGCATTAAAACCCCCAGGCACCTCACGCAAGGGGTCATAATAAGAGGTGCCTCACCCTGCGCTGGTTCCATCTCTAGCCATTCATTTCAAAGTCTTGAAGCATCTTAAAATAGCAGTGTCGTGAGACAGCTGATTCCACACCCTGGGGTGCATTAACTCTTCCCATCCTTCTCAGCTGATTCAAGTCCTGAAAAGGGTCAGAGTCCAAACCCACAAGCCCACCCGAGAGTGCCCCACTGGCTCTGCCCTTGGCTTATAAATAGGCATCAGCCCTTGACACATAAAATGAAAAACCATTTAGGGATAATTTTTTCCTGGAGGTAAAGAAAAGAAAAGGTTATTCTAGTCTTCTAAGTGCGGTAAGCAAATGGCAATGTTGACAAATATGATTTATTACTTTATTCGTAAGTTACTACCGTGTCTTTAACTGTGACTTTCTAGCCACTGATTCTGATTCTGTTACTCCTGAACTGTGAGTGGACCACACTGCACTCTATGGTGTATACTCAGTAAATGCCATTTCACTTTTCCAGGTAGTACCAGAAGAAGGAAGTAATCTGGACTAGCAGCAGTAGTGTGTGGTTGTGGCCCAAATTGTCCCAATTGTATGCCCTAGGCTTCTCAGGCTCAGCCAAGTATGAGACATGCCAGGTGTTTGCTCAGCCACAGTGGAGCAAATTCTGCTTCCCCAGCCCGGCTGGACCATCTGCAGTACAGGATGGAGCAGGCAGGCCCTGCTGAGAGTGGGCGGAGCAATGGATGGCATGTAGGGTTACCTCTGCTATCAGAATAGGAAGGTTTCTTCTGGGTCTCTCATCTCTCACCTCTAGGTCCATGACTCATAAGATGTTGTAAGAAAACAGCAATCAGGACAGCCAGTTATCTCAGTGACCCTCTGCAAGCTGTGTTTCTAGGAAGATACCCTGAGAAAGGAGGCATTTTGGAGTAGCCCTGTGGTCTCCAGGCTCCGTGGCTGCCTCTTACTCTGTGCTACACCTGAACTGCAATTTTATTAATGACCATTTTCTTAGCGCATACTGGGGGCCAGTCACTGGCCTATGTATTCACATATATTATCTCATTTAATACTGCAAACAACCCAATGCAATGGGTATTATTATTCCCAACTTACAGATGAGATGGTGAAGGCATAGAGGGGGTCAGCAATTTGCCCAATATCACCCTGGTGGGGCAGGGTTACATCCAAGGGGTCTGACTCCTGAGTCTGGCCCTTGACCTCTACCCTGCAACGCCCAGCATGGAGTTTGCTAAACATGTTATGAACACCCCCACCCTGACATGCATAACTGTACTATTGCTGAACGTAATGAAGAACAGAAATGATGGAGTGCATACCCTTCAGAGCACTGATTAAGGAGTTACATCACTTAACCCTTACCGTCCTCTAGGAAGCAGGAAGGACTAGCTATTTCCACTTTTTGGAAATCCTGAGGATGTATTGATTTCTCCTATGTCACACTGCACAAGCTGGAGCAGAGCTGGGCCAGGATTGGGTCTCCAGTGGCCCTTGTTCAGTGGCCCTTCCTGTTATACGGGAGGAACCATCCCACCTTCATCCTCTTCCCTCTTTGCCTTTCTATTCATTGCACGGCAGGGCACCGAGAACTCTCAGGAAACTGCAGTCAGGCTCTCCCTGGGGACAAAGCCCTGGGGCTCTGGTGATGGCAGAGCCTGGCACCCCTGGAGCCCTCCCCTTGCAGCCTCCCTGGAATTTTGGAGCTCGCCTGTGCTGTGCTTCCTCCTTGCAGCCCTGCGGAGCCTCACGTGGGCCAGGCAGGAGTGCGCCCTCGGGCGTAGCATCCCCATCCTGTTTTTATTTCCTCCTGCTTCAAACTCTAGTCAGGGCAATGTTTGGTTTCCGCGCGTGGCTTGGGTGCTGGGTAGGAAGGCGCTTTAGGGATTAAGAAGAGCTTCCTGCACCTCTACTCAGGGTTTTTGAAGTCCGGAGCCAAGGAAGGGGAGGGTGCTAATGTCACTGTGGCAGAAATAAAAAGCTCAGTCAGGAGCCCTCTTCACAGACAGTGAGGCAGGCTCGGGAAAAAGCATTTGTTGTCTATAAGAGGAGTCCGTTGGATCAGGCCATCTTCTGGAAAATTCCATTGTTATGTGAAACCCTAGGCTGGGGGAAGCAGTGGAAAATGTAAAGGCCCAATTACCTGTAATGGGATGCGATCTGTGTCATTAAATGTAAAGGCTGATGTCCCACATCTAGACTATCCAGCCAAAGGCTTTCCAATCCTTACAGTTCCTCAGGGGCTGCCAGTCAGTCCCATCTGGAGCCAGAATCCACACTTCCATCTGGGCCATTTAAAGTGCAGGGAGGGCTCACTGGCGGATGGAAGGCAGTCCTCCTTTCTTTGGGAGTTCTGAGAAGCCTTCTGGGGGCGCTCTCTGCAGGGCGTTATGCAGACCACAGCAATCAGGAGACAGTTCTTTCTTCCACTTCCCTGCTTAGAACTCTTGGAGGAGTTCCCATTATGGCTCAGCAGGTGAAGAATCTGACTAGTATCCATGAGGATGTGGGTTCAATCCCTGGCCTCAACCAGTGGCTTAAGGATCCAGCGTTGCTGCGAGCTGTAGTGTAGGTCAAGGATGTAGCTGGGATCCAGCATTGCTGTGACTGTGGTGCAGGCCAGCAGCCACAGCTCCGATTTGACCCTTAGCCTGGGAACATCTCTATGCTGCGGGTGAGGCCTTAAAAAGACAAAACAAAACAAAACCTCTTTGAGAGAAATGTGTTTACTCTGACAACAAAGTTAAAAAATCTGTGCATAGCCTTCAGGCTCCCACGTGGCCTTCCCTTCTTACTCCCACAGTCGTCTCACCCCACATTCCCTCATGCTCACTGCTCCACCCGCTCTGGCCTCCTTCCAGGGTTTCATACTCACCAGGATTTCTTCTGTCCCAGGGCCTTTGCACATGCTCATCCCTCTGCTGGCTCCTGGGTCCCTCATCTCTCTGCCTAGTAAACTTTTGCTGGCTCTGGGAAGGGAAATCCCTCTGGCAGCTCTCACCTGCCTTGTACCTGCCTGTCTTACTCCTGATGGATTGCTCTTGTAAATAATTATTTGGTTGTCATGTTCCCTAGATGCAAAGACCCATGAAGGCAGAAGTCTTATTTCTTTTGCTTACTGCTTTATCACCAGCACCTAGCAGAGTGTCCCACATGGAGAAAGAATAACCAGTACATATTCGTTGAGCAAGAGCATGAATAAATCCCAAACTATCACCCAACCCATGGCTCATTTAGGCCTGTGTTACCTGCACCAGCCATGGAATTATAGAATTTCTGAGTGGAAACCTTCCCACACCCTAGCCTTCAACCCATCCATCAATACTGCCATTAGCATAGCACTTTTTTTTCTGTTTAAAAAACCCTGAAGTCTCAGTGTTCATATATGGTCAGTAAATTATACTGTTTTTCTTACCTCTCCCCCATATCCTGGGTCTTCTCTCTCTCTGTTGAATTGGCAATCTCTAGCACGTATATTAAATGACATGCCAAGTGTTGTAGAAAAAAAAAAGAAAAAAGTCCTGCCCTCTCAGCACCTAATAGTGCGAAAATAAAGTGTTGCTCTGAAAATAATATTCTAGGGATCTTTAACACTACCTCCACCCTGCTTTTCCACTTTTTCCTTCCCATTTTTTCTATTTGTATCACAATCAACCACAAAGGCCTTCCTTCCCAGCCAGGCCTGCCCAGAATCCCCTCCCTGTAATGACCTCTGATCATTTGGTGTGTTATAGGTTTCTTCCATATCAAAAGCACAATGGGGAGTTCCCATTGGGCTCAGCAGGTTAAGAACCTGACAGTGTACCTAAGGACACAGGTTCAACCCCTGGCCTCGCTCAATGGGTTAAGGATCCGGTGTTGCCACGAGCTGTGGTGTAGGTCGCAGACATGGCTCAGATCTTGAGTTGTTGTGACTGTGGCGTAGGCTGGCAACTGCAGCTCTGATTCCACCTCTAGGCTGGGAACTTCCATATGCTGCAGATGTGGCCCTAAAAAGAAAAGAAAAAAAAAAACATAATGAGAAACTTGCAAACATTGCTATTGTATTACAAGGTAGAAAGCTCTGGTTTAAATCCTGAGTGAGAGGTTCGGGCAGCAGAAGGAAGAGGGAATGGGAATGGAATGGAATGGCATGAGAGCACCCAAGCAACCACTAACCAGCCTCTCCTCTTCTCCGCAGTGGCAGGCCATCTCTCTGACAGTCATTGAGAAGGTTCAGATCGCAGCTGCCATCCTGGGCTCCCTCTTCCTCATCGCCAGTATCTCCTGGCTCATCTGGTCAACCTTCAGCCCCTCAGCAAAATGGCAGCGCCAAGACCTCCTCTTTCAGATCTGCTACGGAATGTATGGATTCATGGACGTGGTGTGCATAGGTGGGTCTGGGTGCTTGTCTGTATGTAAGGTGGGGAGCCACATGCTGGTGAATTGGATCCCTCAGGATACCTCTCTCTTAAAGGTCAAAGCAGAGATGGATCCAAGCTTGAGCCCAGTGGCTTAGATTTGAGGAGTGAGTGGGAGTAGGAAGAAGTAGGGCTAAGAAGCAAGATTTAATCTTTCCCAAACACATGGGTCCTGCCCAGAGGAAGATAAGAATAAGGAGGCTTGCCTCTAAGAATCCTTGACAAAGGTCAATTGGTTAGTCTACTTGCTTCCAGCAGGATGGGGAAGGTCCCTTATCTGCTGGGTAAACCACAGTTGCCAAGTCATGACAAAGGATGCCTAAACATCAAATTCCATTCTCTTCACAGTAAAATGTCCAGCTTTCCTTAAACCTATTAATGCCCAAGATTTCTCTAGTGGTTTGAATTTCAAAGAGAAATTCAAATTTCTCTTTGAATTTCTCAAGATTCAAAGCATGTGTAGTCCTGGGGCTCCACACACAACTTCAGGAGCCACTTTTGGGAGCGGGGAGTGAGATGCTATACAGACCAACTCTGAAGCTTCACCTCTGCTTCACCTCGAGCTTCTGTACTTTTATCTATTTGCATGTGTCCGTTCCAGGTAAGATCTTGTTTTAAAGCCTTCAGCATTTTAGAAAAAAGTTGGAAACCCGCCATTGTAATTCCTGCTTCTTCCCTTATACCATTCCCAAATGTATGTTCCTTCCTCTTCCATTATGTTGGGTTGGCCAACAGATGACTTGTTGGCCATCAACTCTGAAGTCTTCATCCAAGTGACTGAGGAGTTGGGGGATGGTCCTGGTGTTCTCTGAGTGAATGAGGTGTGCTTAAGCCCTGGTCACACACCCCAACCTGGACCGCCCAGGTTACCCCCTAGGCCATAGCATTGAGAGCACAGAGTTTCACAGTTGTCTTCTCTGGGCATTAGTTTGCATATGATATCAAATATGCTATACATCTCGTTTGTCAGGAAAACATCTATTAGCTAGAATTGGGCTGAGGTTGTTCATTTCCTTTGGGGTCCTTTAATATTAGGAATCAGAGAGGCCTGGAGACTTGAATACTGGTTATAGCAGCCAGAGACCAGTGATGCTGGAACTTGTAAACTTGCCTAAGCATCTTGCTTCCTCTGCCCAGGTTCAAGAGCCTTTTGCTTACAGCACCGAGGCAGTGAGAGAAATAGACTTCCCAGGTTTGGAGGCCTGTGGAAGAGAGAGGTCTATGAATGGGAATGAACTTGACTTTGAGGCATTCTCTTCTAGTTCCCTCTCTCACAAATTCTCTTCCTAGCCCTGCTGAGGCACAGGTAGTTGATGCCAGAAACCAGGTGTGTCTCCATATGGAGGTGCATGGCTCTGGCATAGAGTGGGAAGCAGTGGAAGACTTCCTGTAGGGCTCTTCCAGCTGCCCTTCATTCTCCTTCAGGCGGGCTTTTGATCAGTTCCTGATGCACACGTCTGTGAGACACGCTTTCCCATCACGTGGTGTATTAGTCAGTCTTGGCTGCAGTAACAAACAACTCCAAAATTGCATTGCTTCGCAATAAGCACTTGTGTTCTACTCATGCGTCTTTGAGATGGTTTGGTTCTGCTGGGCTTGGCTGGACTTAGCATCTGACTGTGCAGGGTTCAGGTTGTTCTGTCTCCTCATGCTGGGGCCCAGGCTAAAAGAGTGGGGACTATTGGATATTATTCTAACCAAGTGCAGAAACACAAGAGGTTGGGTGGAAACATGCAATGCCTCTCAAGGCTTTCACTCAGCACTGGCACTCTGTCCTTTCTGCTCACAGCCCATTGGCCAGTGTGAAGTCACCAATAAGCTCCTTCCTTGGAGGGAGTGTGGGTGAGAGAGAGGAGCATAAATGCTATTTCCCAACCGGGGCTCCATAGATTGGAAAACAGAGAGAACTAGATATAGATGAGTTAATGTGATCAACCAGAACAGCACCCTCATTTTGAAATTGAGGGAATGGGGTCTCAGGAAAGGAAGTGATCAGCTCAAGATTGCTCAGCTGGGATTAGCATCAACGTCTCCCGACAGGGAGTCCAGTGCTCTTTCCATTATCTTCTTGCACCAGAGAGCAATACCCCATTGTGCCACTTATGGGATACATGCAGGTGCCACCCGTGACTTCTGGTGCACCTGGGCCCACTCCTAGGAGAAGCCCTCACAGCAGGCCTGCTCCCTGAGGTTCTGAGCCCTCAGCACCCCTGCTCTGACCTGCCTGGGGCTCTGGTCTCTCCTGCTCACAGTGTTTCCCCTGAGTAGGGCTCCTCGGCATCACCGCCTCCTCTGTCTCTTCCTTGGCTCCTCTACCTGCCTGCCTCTGCCAGCCCCCTTTCTCTCTCTTCCCATATACATGGTGCTCAATCTCTCTGTTTATGGGAGAAGCAGAGTGAGCTAAATACTGGGAGTTCTCACATTGTTTTCCTTCTTTCCAAGCTTTTAGCCAAACCTCCTTAATTTCCCAGTTGCACAGCTCCACCCTGATCTCTCCACTCTGCTCTGACAGCCAGTGGCTGCTCAGAGACACTCGCTAGTCAGGAGGGGAATGCATCGCTAATCAAGTTTGGTGCCATCCCAAAGTGGTCAGATATATTTCTGTTTAGACCATCTCACCTTGAAAAAGTTTAGACTGCTCTATTATTTCCTTGATTATAACTGGAGCTAATTCTACTTCAGAGTGAGTCCCCTGGAACAACAATTGCTCTTCCCATTTTTCAGATGCTAAAACTCTGAGACCGAAGAATTTGTCTTAGGCTGACTCAGACAGCAGGTTAGGGCTGTCAGTTCGGGGTTCTTTTTGGGAGAAAATTCTGGGAGGCAAAATAAAAAGCAGTAATACGTGATCTAGATGAGAAAATGGAAGGTGACAGGCAGGAGATCCTTGTGGTGGTTGCAAGGATGATGATTTGATGTCATCAATCAATAGTAATGATGGTGGTTTTAAGGATGAAGTTCAAGTACCAGTCACTTCTACTCCTCAGCAGTGCTCTGGCCAGTTGGGAAGAAACACACAGCACTGCGTGAGTGGGTATAAAAATATCAGCTTTTTAAGGTTCTCTGGAAGGGAAAAGTAGGTAGAGCCTCTTTATTTTTAGGCTCAACCAGACATCAGACTCACAGAACTACCAGAGAGCACATTTGACACCAGATTCACTTAAAAGAATGTGGGTCAGCCTCCAAAGGCAGGTCCAGCTTACCTCTGCAGGTGAGCCCCACCGTGTTCCATATCCTAGTCCAGGGCTAGTCTCTCAGCCTCCAAGTCATAGTGCAGAAATAAGGAGATGAGATCCAGCAGTAGGCACAGCGTCCATCTTAGCATAGCTTCCAGGGTCCCTGCAAAAGTCATGCTCATTTACAACAGTCACTATTCAGAAACTGAATACAGCCTCCCCACAGTATCCATAGCAAAGCGCCCCCTAGTCAGGGGGCACTTCTAGCTTAGGCAATATTATAACACTCCACCTCCATCAGATTCCCAGGGGAAACAAACCAGAATGCCAACCCAAGGTCAACTCTGTTCCTAAAGAGAGTGTGTCATCATTTCTCTCCGTCACCTCCTGCCTCCATTCAGGAGTCTGGACTTCTGGCCCAAACGATTGAAGCAACGAGGAGCAGAGAAGCTAGAACAGAGAACGAGACCAGGCTGGGCCAGCCAGAAGGAGGCACAACATGGTCCTCTTACCACACAAAGATGGAAAACATGGAGAACCATAGAGTGGCATCTACTTACTTTTGAGGCAGTCACCATTTAAAAAATGCAGTCATTCAGCCCATTCCCATGGAAAAGAAGACACTTTCCTTCCCAAAGTCCTGGGAGAGTGGAAGAAGATGAAGTGAAAGGGTGGGAGGGCTACTTGAGAGTGGGTGGAAGTAGGAGTGAGGGAGGAGAGTGTTTTCAAGAAATGCTGGGTGAATAAAAATGTTGAATGAAAATCCATATCCATAGACCCAAGCTCCTTGGATAGATGGAGCCATTTAGAACTGGATAAAAAGTTTATCATTAGGAGAAAGGAAAATGAATCTAGCCCTGTGTTAGGTCAAATGGTGAAGTAAGAAAGGAATAAGACCATTTGTTAAAATAATTTTTTGAACTTCTATTTTTCAGACACCAAGAACAACATGTCTCTTCCCTTGGACTGTTAAATGGCTTCTGATAGTAAAAATCTGAGTACACATAAAATATGTAGTTTTAATCTTTAAATATATTTACCTTTATATGGGGGATCATTTTCAAAAGATACGAAAGAACTTATTTGTTCACAGACATAGAAAACAAACTTCTGGTTGCCAAAGGGGAGGGAGGGGAGGATAACTTGGGAATTTGGGATTAAGAGATACACGCTACTATATATTAAACAGATGAACTCTAAGGACCTACTGTATAGCACAGGGACTGTATTCAACATCTTGTAATAACCTATAATGAACCCAAAAAACAATGTGTGTGTGTGTGTAAATTTACTTTTTCTATCAGAGTGGTATACTGAGGAAAAGTTGTTGAAAGTGGGAGGGACACAGAAGGAGAATCTCCACTGAACATCAGCACCAGCTCAGCAGATATTCTCCGCTATGAAGCTAAGAGTCTGGGACATGGTCAGCTTGCTACTCGTAAAGCCACATCAGCCCCATCCATGACTGTGTCCACCTGGCTTGCCTCCAGGTCAATCAATGAAAGCAGCAACTCTCAGGCAATGGCCTGTGGTCCTCACTGAAGGATTTTGCTTGAAATAGTGTCTGAGTTTTCTGCTTGATACAATGTGGGTCCAGGGTTGTTGACAATGACTGGCTCTAGACTGGGTCCTATCGGAGGGTTACATTCTGGGATAAAGGCTGCCTGTACAGATTAAACATCTCTTGGCTTAGAGTCCTAACTCCCTAGGCCAATATATGCCACTGTGAAATCCAAATATAAGTTGCTGTAGACAGAACAAATCACCAAATCCCTGCAAGGACAGAGAGAAGCTGAGAAGGGGGCCAATAACCCCAACAGATAAGCAGGGTAAGTATTATTCATATTTAACAGGTGAGGATAGGCTTAAAGCATTTGGGCTTCAGGTCACATAACTAAGCAACTGGCAGAGCGGAAGACTGGACCAAGAACCTCTGGCTCCAATTCCTGGGCACTTTCTACTGCCTATTTCATCTCTGATTGCTCTGTGAAATTGCAAATGCAGAGCTTGGATGAGGAGGCAGGCTGAGAGGAAATTGGTCCAGTAAGACCTTGACCCATGGAGTAATGACTGCTAGCAATAAAAAATTCAGTGAGCCCCAGCTGCTCCTGTCCTGTGTTTAGAGTTTTAGAGGTTAGCCATCGTTGTACTTCCCTTTTGATTGGCACTACTCTGACACCAACTGAGAGGGGGGATTGAGCAGTTGAGATGAAATTTGGATAATTTGTCTCCCTATGAGATATTCTAGTGAAAGGTACTTGGGATGTGAGTAGCTAGATTTATTGGTAAACATGAAATTAGGGAATCCATTCCTTCATTCAGAAATATTTATCAAGAGAGCACTCTCAATAAGAGAGTCACCTACTCTCAAGGATCTTACATTTAACTGGGAGACAAACAAGCTAATTATTGATCCCAGTAATAAGAGCTGGGACACAGATGAGTGAACAGAGGAAATGACTGAGAGTGGGTTTGGGATGGTCATATCATTCAGTAGCATTTACTGACTGTCTTGTTTTGTTTCATAAACTAGGGAACATTAACACAGAGATGAATGAGACACAATCCCTGCCCCCAAGGAGCTCACAGTCTACAAATAAATCACAACACAGCAGGAGCTTTGACAAGATACAGAAGGTAGAACAGAGCAGAGAGCAAGTAACTCTCTCTTGGAGGTGTCCAGGCAGGTTATAAAGGAAGGAGCCCTATCCTTGAGTTAGTTTGAAAATATATGTCAAAGTTTGTCCAGAAGAGTCCAGGCAGAGCGTGTGTAGAGACACAGAAACATGAGAGAACAGGGTGTGCTAAGGGAACTTTGCTGGGCAGATCCGTATGGCTCGGTGCAAAGAGCCATGGTGGGGAGGTGGGTCATGGTGATGAGGAGGTTGGAAAGAACCAAATCCCACAGCACCACAGATCTGTGCTCAGCAGCTCAGACTATTCTGCTGATGATGGGGAGGCACTGATAAGATTTTATACAGAAAAGTATGATCAGATGTGTGTTCTAAAGAGACAGCTCTGGAAGCTGTGGGGAGGATGGATCAGAGCTAGACAGACTAGAGGTTGGGAGAGGCCAGCTGGAAAATGTTTGTAATAGTCTGAGCAATAAATTAGAGATGGACGTCAGTGGTGGTGGGGAAGAAGTGCATGGGCTAACATTCAGAGGCACATAGGATGTGGACTTGATAAGACTGTCTGAACCCCTTCAGAAAAGTGAGAGACCCAAGGCTATGGCTTGAGTGGGGAACAGGCACCACTGGTGAACATGAGAATGGGGTGGGCAATAGGGGAAACAAAGGGGAAACAAAACGTATGTCTTCAGCAAAGGCACCCAAACAGAAGGACCATCTTAAGCCTAGAATCCAGGCAGAGAGGCAAGAGGCGGTTCCTAAGCCAAGAGTTTGCAGCAGGAGAGAAGCAAGACACAGAGAGAACATCATGGGCTACAAAGAGAAGACTACATGGCAAGGAAAGTGTCTCTTTGCTGGGTAGAGAGAGGGAAAGTGTTTCTTAGTACAGAGATGCCCCCTCCTGTGACATAGAGGAAGATGTTGAGGGCATTGAACCACTTCTGACCATGGTTGGTGACTGATGGGATGCAAGGAAGCAAAGGAAAGGTCTCCGAAGGTAGTTGGATAATAAGGATTGAAGACAGATTTGAAGATCACCAATAAGAGGTGTTTGAAGCTGGAGGTTTTGATGAGATAACTTAGGAGGACCGTTCAGAGAGTAGGTGATAAGGACAGAGATCTGGGGAACATTAAACACTTAAGAGATGAGAAGAGATGGAAGGTGAGAAGAAGACAGGAGGGACTGAGCCACAGAACCCAGAGTGCTGGGTTTCTGGAGCGGCAGGAGTGGTGCTACCTACATAATGGTCTGGGGCTGCATATTACTCAGTTTCTTACCAACTTTGGGACCTCAAGTGATTTGCATAACCTCTCTCTGCTTTTGTTTTCTCATCTGTGAAATGGGCTAATAGTACCATCTTCAGAGGTATCGAAAGGACTGACTAAGACAGCCTATGTAAAGGAGCAGGCAGTCACACATATCTGTGACCAGGGTAGGAGACTCTTGGTCAGGGTAGATTCCCCTTATAGTAGGCATTCAATAAAGGTTTGCCAAAATGGTTAAAATCTAAATTCAGCTAGAGCCTGGAGAGTCTGACCCAAAGTCCTCCCATAATTGAGAATCTGCTGGTTTTTGGAGCAGTGTCTCTTGCTGAAGGTTTTGGCTTCCTTATCCGTGTCCCTTCAATGAGAAGATACGATGACATCGAATGTCCTCGTTCCACCTGCCTCCTCTTCCGTCATCTCTAATGACGCTGTCTTCCCCAGCAGAGAAGCTGACAGAGCATCCCAGGAAACAAATGGGACATTCTCTGCTCCAGTGGGTCAAGTTATTAGGGTTTAACAAGAGCAAATTAATTAAGGTCTTTGGCACCAAAAACATTTTTTTTTTCACTCCGCAGACCCAAGAGATTGGCCACCAAGAAGTCAACTCTGCAAAAATGAGGACTTCATCCTCATCATGTTTGTATTTCACTTGTGAGTGGAATGGGGTCAGGGAAAGGAAAGGGAGCATGAGTTTGAAATTGCTCCAAATCTTTAAAACTGTGGGATAGGGCAATTAATGAAATAATAGGGAAGTATTTTGTTAAAGCTTCATCCATGTGCAGTCCACTGAGTCACTTTCTTATGGTTCAGAGACACCTGGCACCTGCGCTCTGAGATAAAGGGATTCAAATCCCGGTTTAGAGCAAGTGGGCGGGGGTGGGGGCAGCAGGACTCTGGAAACATGGTCTTCTGAACTGAATTTAATCCACATTAACAAGAAAACCATATATATACCACAAAGATTCCTTCCTTTCTTCCCTCCTTCTGGGTGGAAACAACCCCATCTGTCAAACCTCCTAATTCCCTGATTAGGAAACTGAAAATATGAAGGAGGCAGCCTGGTGCAGCGGAAGAGACTAGGAAGCAGAAGACATAGATCTGATGACCAGATTAGTTGCTAACTACCTCTGTGGCCTGGGGCAAGTTACTTGTCTTTCTACAACTCAATTGACTTATCTATAAAATAAGAGGGTCAATCCTGATAACCTGCAAGGTCCTTTCAGGTCTGACATGCTAGGATTTCCAAATTCCCTCCACTGTGAAAGGTCCTAACTCTCAGAGGTTGGCAATTGTAGCCATGGAGATTCCCAGTATTGTTGGGCCAGGCCAGACAACTGATAAGCATCATCCACATAAATGAGCCAGGCGATGCTCAGTCCATGTTCCATTACCTGTCTGTGGCTTATCCAACTTTCTAGGTTAATTGTTAACTCATATCCCCCCACCTCCATTTCCTGTGCATGGTCATCTGTCTCCACACCTGAGCTGCAGGATGCTCAGAGGATGAAGATGAGTGATTTAGAAGCAGATACGCCAAACGAGCACTGTCCCCCTCAAAGGAGACCCCTTGGGAGGCAATTCAATTATTCCAGTTGTGCTGACAGGGCTGAAAATATTTTAGGAACACCTCTTAGGAACTGCCTTCAGGGCCTGCAGCACAGTTATGGGGACAAATTGGTAAGTGGCAAGTCTGTCTATTGATGATGGGTTTGTGGCTAGAAATAGCTGCAGTCTAGTAACGTGGATGCTCAAGCCAGCTAATACATTTTGGGGACCACGTGAAATGTGCCATCGAGTCACAATTGCTTTTCTCTGTGTTCTCTCACCTAGCACTGAAGGTATTTTAGTTAGGGTAACTCTAGCAGATGGAAAGAAGAGTAATGTTCCCAAATTCAGTGTTTTAACCCCAAAGAAATTCCTGCCAGTGAGGGATTTTCTGCCACACAGTGATTCAGGGATCCAAGACCTGTGGCTCCACAGTTCCTAGGCTTTAGAATCTTTTATCTCCAACTAACTTGAAAATACCAGAAAACATGCATAAGGCACGCACGTGCATACACACACACACACACACTTTCTCCCTTAATACTCATTTCTTAAATCTTGGTTTGACTTATTCAGTGCCAGTCACCTGGTTCCACCTGAGTGCCAAGGGCTCTGTGAGCTCAGTTTCCTGTTCTGTAAAGTGGAGAAAATACTGCCTCCTTCATTGCGTTTGTGTGATAAGTTGACCGTATTTGCAAAGCCCTTTTAGTGATAGGACATAATAAGCGTTCAATAAATGCTGACTCTCATCACCATCACCACTATCGTCATTGCCTTGACCTTCATCCTTGCCACCCAGAGTGGCTGGGAAATGCAGTTCTGTCAGTTTCTGTCCAGAGAGTGAGAGCTCTAAGCTTCATAAAACTCCCCTCAGAAGAAAATTCATAGTATCTTAGGCCATAGCTTCACAAACACACTTCCAAGAATGGACCTCTCAACTGTACCGGTGCAAGGATATTTGGGACAAGCGTTGAATCAGCTGGTTTCCAGAGCTCCTCTCCGGTCTAGCAAGTTATTCATCTATAAGCAGTGAGTCAGATTGAGGATTGGGAAGGACAGTTAGAAGACAGGAGAACAGGTGCTGGGAACAGGGTTGGCAATAGAGGACGAGGAGAAAATAGTGGGCTTTTTCTGTCCTGTAATTTCCCCTAATCAATATCATGTGGCAGTGAGTGTAAATGTGGGCCTGGCACAGTACAGTTATCAGCACACAGAATTCAATTCTTCATTTAATCTCATGACAACTTTATAAGGAAGGGGGTAGTAGCTCTCATTTTCTGATGAGAAAACTGAGCTCAGAAAGAGGAAGTAACTCACCTCAAGCCACAAGGCTAGTAAATGGCAGGTACTCTGGTTGTTCAACACATGTTTGTTGGTGAGTTGGCTCCAAATTATGGAGCCCCAAAGTCTCAGTCTAGGAGGAAGTATCCATTTCTTCAGTTGCCTTAGCTTTTCATGTCTGACACGTCTTATTTTTAAAAATGACCTATAGCTCTTTGATAAAAATTCAGAGCCTTCCATGAGGCAGTAGGCCAGGATAAGGACCGTGCTCCAGGCAGTGCAGCTCAAGTGTGGTCCATACACACAGGTGGCATCAGCATCACCTGAGAGCTACTTAGAAAGGCAGATTCTTAGGCATCAACCCAGACCTATTGGGTCAGAGTCTCTGGGGATAGGGCCCAGGAATCTGTGTTTTCATCAGCTCCCTGGTTTGAGAAGCACTGGTTGTAGAGTTGTCTGCAACCTTTATGCCACTTGAACTAGGATACTAGTAGAAGAGGTGAGGCTGGGAAGCAGCATTTGGTGTCACTGAGGGGAACAGAGCCCTTCCCTACGTACTTCTCAGTCAGTCCTGGTCTCTTAACTCCATACATCACGGGAACTAGTGTTTTTTTCTTCCATCACAGGTGCTCAGAGAAACACATAGTAGGTACTCAGAAAACAGAATTAAATTGTGTCTCACTGCTGTGGACATAGCAAGAACCAATGGCCAAAATTCAGCAGAGGATTGGGAAGCCATATCAGGGAGAACCCTCTGAAAGCAGTGTGGTGAGTTAGGGGCAGGGGAGCCATGCAGGCAGGACCACCTACTCACAGTGGCCTCCTTCCCTCCCATCCTCATGGTCTGAGCAAAGGGCCATTTCACCTGGAGGCTGGGGAAGAGATAAGATGACAAACAAAGGGCTCCGATATCCTATGGAGCTATAGGAAGAGGATTGCTGAAAGATGTTAGAAAGATAAAGGCAGCAATTCTTCTAGAACTGTATCAATGGATATAACTCAAGGCTGGGTACCTTGTTAGGTGGGTACTAGATAAATAGAAAACCCCAGAAAATGTATTGGGTTTCTGATATTGCCATGCCTCCTAATTTTCCATTTTGTTTTTCTGCTACTTCTTTGCCTCCCTTCACCAATATCCTTCTTTTGTCATATTCTAATTTTAGTCTCTCTCTCTCTTTCTCTACCCATTTTCCCACTCACTATTTTTTTTCTTACTGCATCTGCAGCATGCAGAAGTTCTCAAGCCAGGGATCAAAACCGAGCTAGAGCAGTGACCCTGGCGCTGCGGCAACAATACCAGATCTTTAACCTACTGTGCCACAGGAGATGTCCCACCCATCTTCTTTCTCTCCCATATCTTCAACCTTGCCACTTCATTGAAAAAAAAATTCTGCCACTCAAAGAATCAATAAGTAATTTGTAGAGCAGGAAGCAGAGGAAGGCCTGAGAGTGGACGTGAATGAGGTAGTTTGTGCACTTCCAACTTTTGCTAAATAAGCGTTATCTACAAAAACAGGTGCACCTTCTTCCCCTTCAGCTCCCTATCCATTAAAATGGTTTAATTACCTCCTGAACACTAGACAGTTAGATAATTAGGAGGTGGCATTCAGACCAAAAATTTAAGCCACCTTCTTCAATCAAGGAAAATCTGTCTGGTCAAGAAGCTAATTAAGAATCGAGTGTAGTGAGTCTTATTGGAAAGAGTTTGGGGTTTCAAAAGATCTTGATTCTCTCTCCCAGAAGCCCCTATCTCCTCCATCAGCATCAAGTTTCCTGATATCTTATTAGCTGCCCAAGCCTGAACCACACCTGACCCCTGTGCTTGAGGGGCTTACAATCTAGGAGAAAGAGTGTAGCAATGTTCAAACAAGGCTTGTGGAATAAATGAATGAATGAACACTGCAGTGCCAAGGGTGCATAGGCATATATTCAAAAGGTTGAAGGAAGTGGTGAGAGGGTGAGAGACTGGGCAGAGAGAAATTCTCCTTTTCCAGAATCAAGCAGGAGAACAAGGGGTGCACACGTGGTTCAAAGGCAATTCATGAACCCCCTACAATCATAAAAACAACTCATGTGTCTGTTTTTTTTTTTTTTTTTCCACGAAGATAGTCCTTAGCTTTCATCAGATCCTCAAAGGGGTACATGATCCAAAGGATTAAGAACTATTAGGCTACAGAGGGACTGTCTCTCCTTCAGTGAACCTTTGAAGGCCTGTTGCACAAAGTACAATTTCAGGAGCTGTTGGAGTCCTGGGGAAAGAGTAGCAGTGGGTGGCTGTCTTGTCTCCTAGAATCACAGTGTGTTGGAGGTTGAAGAGGTTTAGCGATGTTCCCATCCACTCTCTTTGCTTGATGTCAAGGTGGCTGGAGTGACTCATTTCTGTTTGCTCCTATGAGTCAGCTCTTCCCCCCAGGGCTAGACTAGCCACCCCTAGATTTATAGTGCTGCAAGGCGAATCCCACTGTGCCTCATCCCTGGTCATTTCCCTCACCGTGGAGCCCAGCCTCCCAGATATAGACAATCATCCTTTTCCTGTTTTGCTTATCCCTTTACTGGCCCCACCTTCCCAGCCCTTCCATCACGCCCTCTGGACCTAATGGTCCATCACTGGCAACCCCTTCTCCAAGTGCTCCTTTCATCATTGAAATCATTGAAATATAGCTGGCTCCTGAGGACGCTGTTTCTTGCGTGGCTATCCCAGGTGGTGGCTGCTTTGTCTGTCATACACTGCGTCCTATGGGGCCATGTCCTCCATGCTCCCCATTACCACTTCCAAACCGCCTCTCTGCCTTTATCTTTCAGAAGCCCCAGCCCCTTTGAAGTGAATGTCATCACCTATCACCACCCCTCTTCCCTTCTTGATGCTGCTGGCTGCTGACGCCCACTCACTGGGATCCCCTGATGCACCTGGCTCACACACTCCCTCCCACCGTCCCTCTCCTCAGCACCTCTATAGATTAGTGGTTCTCAGAAGTGGTGGTGCTATGCCCTAGGGGGCATTTTGAAAATGTATGAGTTTTTTGGTTTGTGTTCTAAAGTGGCTGTGCTCCAGCATTTATATGGAAATTTATATTATCTTGTTATAAAGAACTTCCCTTTTGTTTTTCTTTACATTATCTGTTAGGGCATTACATTAATTTAAAAAAGAAACCATTAGTAGCTTATCTTATAATTTTTCTTTCAGAATAGAAAAGGGGATATTGGAGTTCCCATCGTGGCTCAGTGGAAACAAATCTGACTAGCATCCACGAGGATGCAGGTATAATCCCTGGCCTCGATTGGTGGGTTAAGGATCTGGCATTGCCATGAGCTGTTGGTGTAGGTCCCAGACACAGCTTGGATCTCATGTTGCTGTGGCTGCGGCTGTGGCCGGCAGCTATAGCTCCGATTGGACTCCTAACCTGGGAACCTCCATATGCTACGGGTATGGCCCTCAAAAGACAAAACAAAAAAATAACGAAAAAAGGGATATTAAAATACATTGTTATAAAAAGAGGACAGTTGGTCTGATAGCACTGAGGATGGCTGACATAGGTAATTTATCCAGCTTTTTGGCTTCCTCTTTATTCCAAAGACCGTTTCCTTCAGTCCACCTCAGCCCCACTCAAGTGGTCACTTCCTAGTGCTCATCATCACCAAGAACCACATCCCTTCAAAATTTGGATTTAAACACCCCACTCTCTAATCATCACCCCATCCTGGTAGTTCACTTGCTCTTGAAATTCTCCAAATTCATAGACTTCTTGGCATTGAGCCTAACACTTTCCATTTTTCCTTTCTCATTATTCCTTATCCTTTAACTGTTCTCACTTCCCTTCTTCCCAGTCTAGACCCCACGGGCCAGCGTGATAACCATTCCCTTTGCAAACATCCCTAATTCTCGTGGCTCACTCTCTTTTCCACCATACTTTCCTGGAAATGCAGTCCACACTAGGTAAACCCAACTTTCTTCTTACTCGTAGATGAACCTAGCAAGCAGGTGAAGGTGTGGAGAAAAATCACACAACTAATGACTTCACACTGTGGCCACTAATCTCAAACTGTCAGATAATTCTACCACATCTCCCTTGTAAATTCACTCTTCCACTTTGCAAGATAATTATTTTCCCTTTCTCTTCTCCCCCCAAATCTTCAACACTTCCTCCCTCATCCCTTCCCACCTTAGCTGATGACATCATGAAAGAAAAAGATGCACTTGGATGAGAATGACCTGATTTTCCCACTATTGCTTCTCTCATCCTACCTCCTCTTGTGCCCACCAAGCTAATGGTCACACCTGATTTCACTTGAGCTGACCAAGGGCTTATCACATTCTCTTTCTGGAAACTTGACTGTCTAGACTTCTGGGTCTCCATATTTGCTGGTCTTGCTTCTATACCATTAATTGCTCCTTCAGAGCCCTATTTCCTGGCTCTGCCTCCACCAAACCTCCACTGAGCCTCTACATGTCAGAATTCTCAAGGCTCTGTCATGGACCCTCTTCACTCATCTGTCTACCACTTCTTGCAGGATATCTGGACAATGTCTAAGGACTCTTTCTCCAAGCATGACTTCTCCCTAAGCTTCAGACTCATACGTCCAACTGCCTACCTGGACCTTCTATTGAGATTTCTATCAGATGTCTTTAATTTACCATAACCAAAATATAACTATTAATAACTACGGTAGGCTGAATAATGGTTCCCTCAGACACCCAGGTCCTAATCCCGGTTAATGTCACCTAATGGCAAAGGGGACTTTGCAGATGTGACTAATCTAAGGATCTTGTAAGTAGAGGTAGAGTTTCCTGCTTTATTCAGTAGACTCAATGCAATTACAAGTGTTCTTATAAGAGAAAGACAGAGGGAGGCTCAATGACAGGAGAGTAGCAGGAGTTGTCGCTTCGAAAGAAAAAGGTGGAGTGATGCAAGGAACACAGTCAACTGCTAAAAGCTGAAAAAGGCAAGGAAATGAATTCTCCCTCTCAAAGCCACCAGGAAATCCCAGTCCTGCTGACACTTTCACGTTAGCCCACTGCTGACACTTTCACGTTAACTTTCACTGTTAGTGACAGTGATTTTGAACTTCTGATCTTCAGAATTGTAAGAGAATACATTTGTGTTGTTTCAAGCCACTGAATGTGTAGGAATCTGTTATAAGCAATAGGAAATACATACAGTCGCTGCCACCGCCACACACATTCACACCCGCTACCTTCAAGCCCATCACACCGAAGTCAATGGCAGCGATACCCATCTAACAAATGAGTCCAGGAGTTTCAGAGCTGTCTAGAGTTTTCTCTTGACTCACATCTCACTTGTCAGCAAGTCTATCAGCTCCATCTCCAACACACATCCTGATTCCGACAATTCCTCACTGTCTCCCCTGCTACAACCCTAGTCTAGGGTTAGGGGCATTTCCAACTTGAGTAACTACATCACTTCTTGCTTGGTCATCTGCTCCTACTCTTTCCATCAGTTGTTAAACAGGAGCCAAGATGACCCTTCTGAAGGGTTAGCAGATCACATGGCCCTCTTAATACCATGCTTCAATGGCTTCCCACCATACTCAGGACAGAATCTAGATCTCTTGCTGTGACCTGCAAGACCTTACCATAGACTGGCTCCTGCCCACCCTCTCTCCCTGCAATGCCCCACTCATTTGCTGTGCCCTAATCACACTGACCTTCCTTCTGCCCCAGGGCATTCCACTGCCACCTTCTGGCCTTTGCATCTGCAGTTCTTATGGCTGACATGCTCTCTCCAGATTTGCATCCCTCCTTCTCATCATTTAAGTCTCAACTCAAATATCACCTCCCCCAAAAGCCCTTTCTCACCACCCTCTCCATCATACAGGACTCTCAATGTCTGAAGCCAGTGGCTACTTCACTCTATTTAATCTTCCTCATAGCCCATGCCAGAACCGGAAATAGTCTTGGTTTGATTCCTGGTCAATTGCATGTCTCTCCGCTGGGATGCTAGCTGAGCGTAGGGCTCTGCATGTTCTGCTCATTGCGCTATCCCTACTGCTTAGTACATATTAGGCACACGATGATGACGATCTAGTTTCCCGGCTGTCGACGTGGCTTATTTCTGACTGCCTTTACACTGCCTCTGGCGCACAGATCCGTGCCAGGAATGCGTGTGTTTCAGTAGCATTGGGCTATTTGTTAAATAGCAAAGAGTTAACCCGTGGAATTTCAGCCACTCAGCAGGTGTGGAACGACTACTGGGTTTCTTCTGTGATGCCTTGGAAAGCCCAGGATTCACTCGGCATTGGCTAAGCATCAGGTGCCATGGATACACAGTAAAGGAAGGAAAAAATATTTATATTATGCCTTAATGGTTAATGAATTTAGATTTTGTCAAGCCAAGGAGCAAGAGGGGTGACAGGCAAAGGCACATTGTGCAAGCGCACAGTCCTTTCATGCCTTGGGTGTGGCCGACCTTGAGATATAGGGATGGTTATCATGTGGTCCAAAGCTGAAAGAGAGGTTTGCAGAGAACAAATCAAACCAATAATAATCCGGCTCACCCAATGCCTTACCCAGTTATAAATAAAGGGAGACTGGGTTCTTCCAGCAGTGGCTCGCTGTCTTACTCGCCTTTGTTTTTCTGCCTAGGTCTCATCATCCACGAGGGGCCCTCCGTGTACCGCATCTTTAAACGGTGGCAGGCTGTCAACCAGCAGTGGAAAGTGCTGAACTATGATAAGACGAAAGACTTGGAGGATCAAAAGGCAGGAGGAAGGACAAACCCCCGGACCTCCTCGTCCACCCAGGCCAACGCCCCCTCCTCAGAAGAGGAGGCTGTGGGCACCCCTGCCCCGGAGGAAGGCCCTGCTCGGGCGGCCAGCCACCCCTCAGGCCCTCTGTCCGATCACCACTGTGCTTACACCATCCTGCACATCTTGAGTCACTTAAGACCTCATGAACAGCGGACGCCCCAGGGCGGCAGCAGAGAGTTGGTCATGAGGGTCACTACTGTGTGAAAGGAGAGACCACGGAGGGAGACCGTGACCACGCACATGCGCACAAGAAAAAGGAGAAGATGGGCTAGGAAGGGGCCGCCCCGACAGGACGCCGTCTGGGGGTCAGGTGTGGGGAGGGGAAGAAGCACCCAGGGGCCAGGGCAGAGGGCAGGCAGAGGGCGGTGGGTTTCGAGGGGTCTTGGGGCAGGATCGGAGCCGAAGTGAGTGAGACTGGTGCTGTGAATGGTTTGGTGATTTGCAGTCAGTCAGTACCATTCTCCACCAATACAAACTCAAGGACGAAGTGCAATCCAGATGGAGCCTAATGAAACACAAGACAGAAGCTCTCAGATGTGCCCATGCGCAGAACACCTGGGAGGCTGGGGAGGACACAGCTGCGTGTCTGATGGTGGTGCCCATAGGTGCACGTGTGGCGGGGGAAAAGAATGGCAATGGGCCTGGGAAGGAAAAGCACTTGTAGCCTGCCCTGATTTACCCTTGAGTTTGCTTTGCTTTCCTCCTGGGCTATGTTCCAGGGGCAACTGGGGGGAGGGAGAGGGCTGGACATGGGCTGGCAGGGATGCAATACATAGCATTTGTGGCCCCTGGCTGGGCTTACCTGGGTGGGCAGCATTCCTAACTCGAGGGACTCTGGGGTGATGTAGGGAGGGAGATGCTGGACTGAGTGGCCAGAGGGAGGGGCATTTTTTCTACCTTCCAAACCTTCCAAACTGGAACTCCCAATTTCAGATGGGCTCAAAGAGGGCTTAGGTTTGGAGATGGGTGTCTTTTTGTGTCCTTGTTACTTTATTTTATGGTGATTCGGCTCAGAGATGTTTACAGGAAAAACACACAACTAGAGAAAAGTACAGATTTCCCATGGGTCTCAAGCACAGTCCTGCTGTTGTGGCTTCAGCCTTCAGAGCTGTCAACCCAGGAGTGATTGTCCCAACCACCCAACCCCACCCAGGGCCAGCACAGGCTCCATGCCATGACCCCTCCTGGCTTAGCACGTGCTGAGACCCAGGGTCCCCCATGTTTGGGCATCCCCTGCTCAGGGTCTCCCAGAAGAGCTGCTGCAGTGAATGGGAGGGAGTTGTTCCCAAGGAGTGGAATAGAGACCAAGTTAAGTGTCCCCTGTGGCTCGGGACCCTCCCCGAGGGCAGTTCGGCTAATCCCTCTGTGCTCCATGCCCACTGCTCCCTCGTGGGCAGCTAGGCAGGCCCGGGGGCCCTGGTGGGGAGCACTGTCCCTTGAGGCCACCTGCTGGTCCTCAGATGCTGCCAGGGGAGGCCACTGGGTGGTCCCTTGCGGTTTCCTGTTCTCATTGCACAATGGCCGCATCATCCGTGGGTATTAAAGGGACACTGTCAAGTACTTTTTTAAACTAGTTTTTAGGGTTTTTTAAAACTCTCTGTTGTTTGTATTATTCTCTTAAAAGCTTGAAAATAAAATTTCTTTCCCTAGCACTAGTGTCCTTTTCCATATGTGAGTTTTTCCTTCCTCTGTTCCATTTTCCCTCTGTGGTAAAATCTCGCCTTCCCTCTCCCTTGCATCAGCTCCACCCCAAGAATCTTCTCTCATAAGAAATCATTTCTCCTTTGAGGGTGCAGATAGGACAGGGCAGGTGTGTGTGTGTGTCAACCTGCAGTGAAGCGCTGGGACTCCTGGCTTCCTAGCAGGTGAATTCCTTTGAGTCAATAAGAAGACCAACTCCCCAACTTTCTCCAGGTTTCTGTCCAAGACTCCTGGAAGCAGAGACTGTAGGGCTGGGAGTAAACTTGGAGAACATTCACCCCATCAGATCATTCCAGGGGAGGAATGTGTTAAGACCTCATTCCCCTGACAGTTTTCCTTTGAACATCAGCCAATAGCCCCCAGGGCAGGACCCCAAGAGAGACTCAGACATACTACCAAGCAACAGATAAGACCTTCCCTCCCTTCAACTTGACCTGGCCCTCCTGCCTGGGGCTGGAAATCAGTCAGGCAATGTCATCAGTGGGATATACACAGGCTTAGAAAGGTCCCTCCCCTGATGAAGCTCACAGTCCAGAGGGTCAGAAAAGGCATATAATTAATGAAAGACCAAAGGACACATACAAGGAAAACATAAGTGAAAACCAAGAAAACCATACATGTAATTCATGTAGAGTGAAGGTATCTGTTTATCATGTAGTCTAGGAATGGGCCATTGAGCTCAATTAAATGTTTATGAAAAACAAAGATGTGTCCAGACACACCTTATCTATTTTCAAAAAGTATCAGAATGCAACAAAATATATCTATCATCAAAACTATAGTGGCCCTCATATCTTTCTTCAGTGATTCACAGGGCACTTCAGAGTCTTGTGGTCATGCAAGGTCATCATTCAGAATACACTGTATTGAAGAAGAGATGATTAGTGAAATGTTCTAAAAGTATTCTGAAGCTTATTGGATCTTGATGACATAAAGCACCAAGCAAGCAAGGACCACATCTATCTTGTTTACCGATATATGTCCGGGACTTACAGCAGTGCCCTGCACACAGTAGTGCTCAGTAAATAGCTTTGAGTGAATAAGGTACTTCTGGAAGGGAAAGAGAGAACTTTCCACCATCTTGGAGATACACCTCCACTTCTTAAAAATTATATTCTCTCAAGGTCTATTGTAGATACATAAGGTCAACTTTTGACTGCTGCACCCAGCAGGACAGTAAATTCCCTGTTCCTTGTGGAATGGAACTTATGGGTACAAAAAATGAATGAGCCGGTTTCCTTTTTTTTTTTTTTTTTTTTGTCTTTTGTCTCTTCAGGGCCGCACTCATGGCATATGGAGGTTCCCAGGCTAGGGGTCGAATTGGAGCTGTTGCTGCCAGCCTGCCATAGCCATAGCACCACTGCAGTATCCGAGCCAGGTCTGTGACCTACACCACAGCTCATGGCAATGATGGATCCTTAACCCATTGAGCAGGGCCAGGGATGGAACCCACATCCTCCTGGATACTAGTTGGGTTCGTTAACCAATGAGCTCCAACAGGAACTCCCTGAGCTGGGTTTTTAGATTTTGTATGCTTCCCTGGGGATTGAGGTAGAAGTGCACCCTGACATTCTGAGGCCACTGTCATTTTCCAAATATGCAAATTGTCCTTTGTACCACAGGCAAAGGCCCAGATTTCCTGTGGAGTTATCTAAGGCAGAAAATTCACCTGCACATGATTCATAAGTATGGCCCCATGAGTGGAACAAGATACCAGCTAACACATAAAGCTCTTGCAATGTGCCAGGTACCAAATTCCATCCTTTATATGCATTGACACATTTAGTGTTCCAACAACTGATGAAGTAGACACCACCATTATATTCATTTTACAGATGTGGGCACCAAGGCAAGGAGGTGAAGTAACGTAGCATTGACTGTAACTGATCCACTTCCTGCAGGACAAGTGGCACCAGTTTAAGGGAGATCTGGGTCAGGTAATTCAGGAAGGTCATCATGATAAAGTCTATTGAAAAATTTTGGAGGTTGGGGAAATTAGGAATAAGTAATTATAAAGTATTTCTGTCCCCTCCAAAAAAAAAATTAAATGTATGTAACAACTTTCGATGTTGTCTACATAAGCCACTGGCTGCTTGGAAGCCTTTAGAGTAGAGAGTTGGCTATATCCAGACACTGGGGAATTCTGAAAGGACAATGGACACAACTCAACCACATTGTTATGGGCAAAGGTCCAGGTTCCATAAGGGATCACAGAGGCCTGTACTAGAAAAGTTTTTTAAAGTAAAAAATTATTCTATTTAGGGACTAGACTTTTGGCCCTGGTTCCAAGTGAGTGGTGCAGAGTAGCAAGTTGTGGGGGTCTAATCATAGCCCATAAAGTTTAGAAGGAACACACAGTCAGGAGGCCTTGTCCCTGTCTACTAGATGAATCAAGTCTGTCACCAACTTAGTACACAAAACAACCTACATCGTAGAATTTTTAAGTCTCTATGAGACAACATGCTGCTATTTTGTTGTTTTGCCCATGAGGTTCAAAGTCCTATTGCAGAGAGTACAAGCATGATTTAGACAAAACATCAACCAATTGCTAAGAGTAATGATGACCTTTGCAAGCAAAATGCATTATATCGTGGAGGTGAGAGAGCTGGGGGGCAAGGAGAGAAACACACTTTTGCATTTTTTTCTTCTCATCTTTTCTCAAATTATCCTATTCACAATAAGCAATCAAGGATGGTTTTCACCTGCAGGGCTTTGAGTCTGTAGAAGTGATGCTGTGGTCACTTCTTCCCACACCTCCATCCACCCTACTGGCGGAAAAGCATGCGGAAACTGGGAAGTGCTTGGGGTGTCATGGACAATTACGTGACACTCCAAAATGACTCTAAGTGGTGAGGATCTGGGATCGGCTTCATTCCAAATCTGAGTTCAGGGTCTGAGCTGCACTGGGTTGGTGGCTAAACACCTTGTCCCACCATAGGGGACCACAGGTCCTTCTTCGTGCTTCCTCTCCCCGCTCCCCCATATCCTATCTACTCCTCACCCAGCTTGTCATGGGAGTAAGAATCCACTGGGCTTTCTTCCAGCTCAAGCCCTAACCCAGTGAGAAAGATGACCCTCAGTGTCCTCCTGGTCCCCTAACCACTGGACACTAAGATGAGTCCCTCATCTTTAAATGAGTGGCCTATAACCACGTACCAAATACCTCACCATCACACTCAATTCTGACCAAGTAGATGTACAGGGAAGAGAAGATGCTGTGATGAGGAGGGTTTAGGGAAGGAAAAGAAGCAGGCTCACCCTATGCTTTCTTGATTTTTGAGGAAGAAAAGCCCTGAAAACAGAGTATCTTCAGTACTGGTGGTGCTGGTCAAAGTCTGGTCCTCAGCTGTCCGTCCAAGGCCCTGCTAGCAAGGAGTGGCGCAATACCTGGGCCAGTCAGCAGCAGGGCAGAGAGCACCTCCAGGGTGTCCGCGTCCCTGAGGGGTCCTCTCTGATGGAGAGGGGACAATCTGTTTCTGCATCTGTTAAACAAGAACATGGATGCTCAGGCTCTCCATCTGATAATACCATGCTTTTCCCCAATCACTTTGGGGAAATAATACAAATAGCCAACCATAGAGTAAGTATGCTCTCCACGTCAAGCCTCATCTGAAACTTTTTATATGTATTAACTCATTTAATTCCCTAAAACAGCCCCACAAAGTTGGGAACTACTGTTATTCCTATTTTTCAGGTGTACAGTGAAGCACAGAGAGGTTAAGCCAGTTGCCTAGGGCCAGGCAGGTATTCAGGGCAGCACTAGAGTTTATATCTCAGAAGTCTGGTTGCCACATGTTGGGGTGTTCACCACCACATAATACTGCCTCTCAGAAAAGTGAAACTGCATGCAAAAGATTTATCCAGATTCAAGAGCCATTGGAGAAAAGCAAATGAGCACCACACCAGCTGTATGTAATCCAGATGCCATCTGTGTTACCTGCCCTTCGAAGATGGCTGAGGTCTGCTCAAACCTCTCCATCCCTCGTGCCATGGGAAGACTGATGCCCTCATCAGGGTTTTTTAATCATTCAGACTCTAAAATTTTTTCCAGTTGCTTGCAACTCAAATTTCCAGGATCTCCTAAACTCAGGGCTTTCATTCTCTGTCTTATTTTAACTCTAGGTTAAACCCAAATGTTGAAAACGATTTCTCCTCCTAAGTCTCCCTCGAACCCAATGTATTACCAGTAATATGATTTTACTGGAAAATTTGAGGTAACATGAAGATTATTCATATAAAAATCTGTAGTGAGGCGTTCCCATTGTGGATCATTGGGTTAAGAACGCAACTGGTATCCATGAGGATGCAGGTTCGATTCCTGGCTTTGCTCAGTAGGTTAAGGATCTAGCATTGCCATGAGCTGCCTTGAAGGCTGCAGATGTGGCTCAGATCTGGCTTTGCTGTGGCTGTGGTGTAGGCCAGCAGCTGCAGCTCTGATTTGACCCCCAGCCTGGGAACTTCCATATGCTATGGGTGTGGCCCTAAAAAGATAAAAAACAAAAACACATGCTGTGAGAAACTGCCGCGTGGAAGGCTTTTGCCAGGTGGGTGCCTCAAATATAAACCAGATATATAAGCACCTTCAAGGAGCTCACTGTCTGGTTACTAAACTCTAGTAAGAGGCTCAGCATTTCTTATCAAAGCCTGTTCTCACCAAAGAGCCTGACAAGATTCCTTTCACTAACATAAATAAACAATATTCCCTCTCCTGTGTAATTAGCATTTTCAAGAGGAGATCATCCTTAAGCAAGAGGAGAAACTGTAAGAGGTGGAATTTCAATCATCATCAGACAGGTGCAGGGTTGTCTTGAGTCCTTTTAGCCAAGAAGATCATAACCATGTGTGTGCATTTGACACACAGACACAGCTAGGGAGGAAATGATAAATGCATTCCCTAAAAAGTGACGCAGAGCCCAGGCCTCTTGACTGAGCAGCTTTTTGGATTTCCTCAGGAGGATCAGGAGGACACCCAGGTATCAGGTGGAGAGAGGCAGGGAAATGTTCATCTATCTCAGGCCCTCTGGGCTCTGTCATGTCACTTGGTTTGAGCAGCCTCTTTGCCTAGAGCTCGGATTTGGGATATCATCTCTTCTTCCCCAGCCAGTGGCCATTCCAAGGGATGCTTTGTTGAGACAGGGACTTCCCACCCCCTTCAGCACAGGCCACTGTATCTCTTCAGAGAAGGGATGTAGAAATTCGGGTGTTGCCACCACCCTGAGCGTGCTGAGCCTACAGCTGCCTAGTGAATCATGGTGACACTATTGTAGCCCTAGTCCCTCCCTCAGAAGCCTCAAGACTGAAGCATTAGCTCATGTCTTCCACAGTCCCTCAAATCGTTTTGGTGCACAGCTGTTCCTTTTGTCTGTCTGGTACATGGAGATACTCTTTCGCATGGCAAACCCATACCATGTGGTTTTGGTAGGATTGAATCCCTAAAACTACTCCACCTGCAGGAGTAGGACTGCAATCCAGGCCTGTGTGGCCCAAGGATCTTATTGCCCTCTCTATTCATATGGATTGATTCAGAAATGGACATATGACCAAAGCAAGTCCAAGTCTTCCCTGAGAGTTTCCCATCAGAGTTAGTGGGATACACTCTCTCCTGCCACCATGGCTGCTAGCTGGGAGTCAGGGAAGATGAAAGACCCAAGTTTCTGCAGTGCAGAAAGCACTTGTCTTCAGAATAAGGTCAAATAGAGACATGCAAAGCAAAAAAGCAGGGGAGAGATGATGTTGGTTCTCTCCCAGATCCATGATGGAGCCAGTTTCCACTAGATTTCTCAGGACATTTGCCAATAAGTTCTATTTTTGCTTGCATTAGTCTAAGCTGGATATATATTACTTGCAACCAAAAATATCAGTCATGAATACAAAGATTCCCATATACCCCATGACAGAAGTTGGGTGAAATCCATGGTGCATTGGTTGGGGGCCCAAATCACTGGAATAGGTTGCTCCCCACCCCCCGATGGCTTGGGGCCCAAGTTGGCACAGTAAAAACATTTGCAACTATTATTCTCTCTTGATTATTTTGATGAATCTGTTCAAGGTTATCAGTGATTAAATAAGAAAGCAATAGGCACAGGTATGCAAGAGAAGAGTGTTCTTTTAAACAGCATCTATAATTTTTTTCTCTTAAGATTGCATCAGGGGAGGAATTCCTGCAGTGGTGCAGTGGGTTAAGCATCCAGCATTGTCTCTGCAGTAACTCAAGTCTCTGCTCAGATGTGGTTTCAATCCTTGGCCTGGCTCAGGGGTTAAGGATCTGGTGTTGCTGCAGCTGTGGCATAGGTTGCAGCTATGGCTCATATTTGATCCCTGGCCCAGGAACTTCCATATGCTGCAGATGCAGCCAAAAAAAAAAAAAATTGCACAAGGGGAGACAGGAGGACCTAAAGTGACAAGTAGACACACCTTAACAGAACTCTGATTTAAGTGCATACAAATGGGCAGGACCCAGTTATGAGGCCACAGGACAGAAGCCAGGATACCAGGATCAGAGAAGAAGGTAACAGGCAGGTCTGAGAGCAACCTTGACTCCCTGGCTATAGCCAAAAGGTTTCCCACTCTCCATGGCATTGACCATGTAAATAGCACAGCCCCATACACACGTGCCATCTTACTCTACTACTATTGTTCTTATTGGATTAAGGAAGCCACCCTGGGGCCCTGACTTTATGTATGGGGACTTATAGAAGCAGCCACAACTGTTTTGTGAATGTGGGCAAGGCTCTGGCTTTTCTAGATACTGGTTTCTTCCTCTTTAAAATAAAGATAACCAATTTGCCTCGCAGGATCTTTGTACTATCAGAAATAATGCATATAAACTAGGCAGTGAATAAATTACTACTATTATCATTTTATTGTTCGATGGAGTAATAGGAAAGTTGTACCATTACTACAGTGCATAAAAAACAAGGTTTAAATCAAAACAAAAATAGGTACCTGGCGCAAATAGTCTGTCTTGTTTGGTTTTCATTCAGCTGCAGGTAACGGATGCCTAACTAGCTGGAGCTGAGACAGTCACGGCTTTATTTTTCTTCTGCAATGAGATGTCCAGCGTAAGCAGTTGCTGGTCTCGATCCAGCTGCTCAGTAATGCCACTGGCAACCCAGGCTCTGTCTTTCTGCTCAGGCATCCTGAGCCTGTTGATTTGTCATCGTGGCTGGAACCTCAGAGTCTCAAGTGGACTGTGGTAGCTCAAAGCAGGAGACAAAGAAGGGCTGACCCCATCCATCCTTCCTACATATCAGAAAAAGCAAAAGCTTTCCCAGAACTACATTTCTAATCCTAGATGCTTCCATGCGTATCTTTTCTTTCTTTCCTTTTTTTTTTGGCCATAAATGTGTCACATAGCCACCCTTAGCAGCAGGAAGGGCTGGGAAAGTGATTATTTATCTTTCTCAGCTCCTGCTGTGGAAGGCACCAAGGGAAAAGAAGATGCGGGATGAATGCTGTTTAGGCCAGCAAAGGGGCACCTGCCCGGCCCCGCCCCGTGAGTAGGCAGATAAATTACTATGCTATTTTTGAGGACCACTTGGTAGTGTTTTATTAAATGTAAAGCGCACATACCCTGCAACCCAGGAGTTATACTTCTTTAGAACTCTCCTAGAGAGACAGCAGCAGATGTTGCCTTCTCAAAGAGCTCGGGAAATGAGGATCAGAGTGGCATCATTGTAATAATGAAGTAAATTGGAAAAAAATTGAAATGTCTGTCAATGTGGGAGTGATGATACATGAGATGCTGAAACCATGGGATACCACGCACATCAGGGAGACCTAGAAGGACTGACAGGAATGGATCTCAAAGTCATGATGTTACTTTAAAAAATATTAAAAATTATCATCCGCAGGGCAATGTGAACAAGGACCATTTATGTGCAGAAGAACCAAAAAAGGAACCCCATCCACATGTCAATTTTAAAATGCCATACTCCAAAAGAATATGGATGGTACCACCCAACAGATTAGAGCGCTTTACTTCTGGGGGAGGCTGAGTTTGGGTAATGGGAAGAGAAACTTTCTGTTTATGTTGTTTTCATTTTAATAAGAAGAATAAACTCATATAATATTTGAATAATTAAAAAAATTCTGGGGCATCTATAGAGTGGAACATTAAGTGACCATTGAAAACAATGATGAAGACCTTTTTAGACAATAGGTACCTTGGAGTTGGAGGAAGTCCTACTCATCTTTCCTGAGAACTTTGCTCTGGAGGAGAGGACTCCCGGGGGCTTCCAAAGTTCTGTGTTTCAAAGGTTCTATGAGAAGGAAAGTATGTGAGATAGGAAACTTGCAATTGAGTGTTTTATTTGCTGCCCCAAGGAGGGCAATGGCCAGGAGGAAGATCTCAGGTTGGATTATAGGAGTGGCATTCACCCTTCACTTTGGCCATGGGCCTCCAGACCAGAGGTTTTCTAGGGTAGCTTCTGGAGCTCCCAGAGATCTTGAGTTTTTGCTGCCAGCACACCCTTGAGAGAAGCCTGGCTGAGAGGCACTGAGGGTATCTGCAGCCAAGTGTCTTTGAGAGTGGCCTCCTTCTCATTCAGCTGTGTGTGTGTCCGAAGACGCTGAGGGCATGCTGGCCAGCACAGAGCCAGAGCCAGAATCACCCAGGCTGCAGGCAGCTGGTTCTTTCCCCCTCTCTCTCCTACTCCTCTTTTCCCACCTTCCAGATCCTCCCTGGTTGAGGGTTTTCAAGCAGCGGCCAGGTGATGTTTTCCAACAGCAGATGATGGTGGAAACAAAGGTCTCATGCCAGCACCCCCTCCTTATGCCCACTGCAGGCGCCAACCCTCTGGGGCTACTGGGCCCTGATAATAGGAGCCGGTCAGTCCTCTGCCCAGGGGCGTGTCAGCTGGGACAGTCACTGAAGGCCTCTGCTTGTCCAGCCAAAAGCCTGAGGCCTCCCAGGTGCCAGTCCCGGCCTTGGAGCCTGCCAGATGTGACCGGGAAAGTCAGGCAAGGAGACTGACAATGCAGGACATCTGAAAATAAACAAGGTAGGGGCTGCTTTCTGGGTTCCAAGGCAGATGGAGACCCTGGGGAGTCAGGCAGAGTAAACAAACGAATATCAAACAAACGGTGGCAACAACATCCGCAAAAGGGAAGGTTAAACAAGTGAAGCACTTTCCTTTTTGTGTGTATTTGAATATTTTCATAATAAAATTAACAAAATTGTCCTCATCACATCACCCTTCTGTGCCCTTGTTTATGCAGTCTCTCACACTCCATGCACACACCCCGCACACCCCATAGGGCCAGTCCTGATGCTACTTTCTCTAGGAAGCCTTCCCTGACGCTCCTCCTCCAGCACCCGGTGGGAATCAATGTTGCCGTCCTCCGGGTTCCTATGTCATTTTCTGGTACCACGTTGATAGCAGAAATTCCATTCTTACTTATAAAATAGTCACACGCACGCTAATTCCACCAGTCAGCCCCTAGAGTGCTGAAAAAGCAGGGATTCTGATTTGTTAAACTCTCGATCCTCAGTACCTAACACATGATCTAGGATCAGGAGACCTACTAAATAAATGACTAGATCAATCCCTCATTCATTTCATAAACACTATGGTGCGTCTGAATATAATAGGCACTGTACTAGGCAGTGATGTTAACAAGATAAGATAGTGATGACAGTGAACCCACTGGCCTCATGGAGTTTAGAGTCTGGGAGGCAGCCATGGAGACAGATAATTATAGTGAAGGGTTATTGGTGCAATCATGAAAAGAAGATCTGAGGTAGAGGGAAGGATATGAAGGAGAGAGGGTTCAATTCTACCTGAGGGAGGTCAGGAAAGTCTTCAAGAAAGAGGTGGTGCTAACTTGGTAACCTACTTTAGTTCCATGCAAAAAGAGGGTTAGCCATGCAAGAGACTGGTTGGTGGAGGGAGCAGAGGAGGCAGCAAGAGCCTTCAGACCACACTGCCGGCCTGGTACCTGTGTGGAAGGAGAGTAGGATAGGAAGGGTCTCAGACAGCAGGGCAGTTCCAAGCAGTGTTCAGCCAGACCAATGGGGAGTCCTCGAGCCAAAGTGGACCACTGGAGGAATCTCATATCTTGTCGGATGGGGCTGCCTTCGTGACCCACTGTGCCTTGTGACTGGCTGGGAACAGCCCACAAGAATAATGACCTCTGCAGGAATGTAGGGGCAGATCTGGCAGGACGACTGCTGGGAACATCGTCAATTATGCTCCCTGCCACAGGAGATAAGAGGGCACATTTTTATGGCTGCCACACTTGGCCTTTATAGTCAAATGAAAGCAGGCATGTAGGTGAGGGAATGTGGGAGAAGACAAAAGGGAAATTATCCCAGGATGAGGAAAGTACTTCGGCAAAGACACCAAAGCATGAAACTATGGGGCTCATTGGTAGCCTGTGATGTTGGGCATGAATGGAATGTGGGCTGGGGTGAGGGATGGTGCAGCAAGAGATGAGGTGGGCTGGTTGGCAGTGGCCACATCATGGAGGGCCATATGAGCAATGGGGGGGATGTTGAAGACTGGGGGGTATTAGAGCAGATCTAGGCTTGGAAAGAAGCTCTGGCAACCATGTAGAAGAGGACTCAGAGGAAAGCAGTCTAGACAGGAGTCCCTAGCAAGCACTGAGGAGTGGCACACTGAGAATGGACTAAAGCAGGGGAGGTGGAAAAGGAGGGGAAGAGAGGGATGAACAAATGGAAGGATGGATGAATGAGATATACGAGGGAATGCAGGCAGTCAGATGCAAACCAGCTGTGCTCTCTCAAGGACAGCTCATTGTATCCAAAGCCCGAATTCTGCTCTCTGGACAGATGGAAATAAAGCAGATACTGTAACTCTTTCCTGCTGAAGAGCTTCCATTAGTGAACATATGCCCTGATACATTATCAAGAGACCAGTCTCTCTCCAAGGTCCTGCTCTGCAGAAACATATTCTCGCTTGCCCTTCCCATCCCCCCTGCCACCCAGCCCAGGGGTCTTAGGAAGGCATGAATGCGACCCGCACCCAGTTAGACCACGGATCCCCAGGAGGCCAGGTTGTCCTTTCTCGCTTCATTCATTTTCAGGGACAGATGGTGTTTGCCTCATTGACTTTCACTGCTGATAGCGTCTTGTTTGCTGGTTTTTCACAGGTTACTTCCTTCCTTTCCTTTATTTCAATTCATTCTCCCACTTGCCCCACTTTTGCTCTCTGTGTCACATTCAGCATGATGGCAGGGAGATACCTGGAGCTCTCAGCAGGTGTATGTTTCCAGGGAGACAGCCAAACCTAGTTCCTATAGCTCAGCACCCACTCCAACCCCTAGGCTCTGGGAAAACATTGTGGTGGGAGCCCTGGGAACAGTAAACTGTTTTATTAAAAAACACTGCTGGTTAAGCAAGACGACAAAGCCACCAATGACAGTCATGACCAAAAAGATGGATTCCGGTCCAATCTACTTCCTTCTTTCCAAGTTCCCTGTTACAACCTTGCCTAAGGATTAAGTCTAGAAAGCCACTTCAAGGAAAGTCCCCATCTAAGTGCTCTGTATGGTCACTGTCAAGGAGGCCTCAAGGGCCTACCCCAAGTCAAAAGGTTCCACCCTTCCTTTTTAGTCAAACAGCATCCTCTTCCACCTTTAAAATTCAGTTCTACTTTCTGCTAGAAGCCATGTTTCCAGCAATCTCTGTAACTTACGTCTGCAGCCCTGTCCAGTCATGGCTAGTTGTTGATTTGCTCTGGTCTGAGTTCTCTTGAACATTAGGTGCTTCCGTTCTATCTTTTTCATATTCTCAGATCCTCAAGAGTGAGAACAAAGAGTTGTTCCTCCTTTGGGGCCTCCAAGCACCTGGGGAGAAGCATACTGTTGAGCAGGGTTACTGTATGTGACTTGCAAGGCCTGGCCTCTAGTTCTGCTCTAGCTGTGCAGCGAGTCCTCAGGTCAGTACTCCCTGCCCCCTGTGCACTCGGTGGGAAGATCGGCTTCTGCTCACCCGCTGCCTTTTTAAGGGTTTGGATACAATGAGTTTCACCTGTAAAGTGCTCTGAGGTCCTAGGAAGAAATGGGACAGAGAGACTCACAGCCATTATCAAAGCAATCAACACTGGAAACATCCTATCGTACATTTTTCTTATATTTTCATCACTCTCATCTACCCTGGTCCTTCTTATTTGGTTCTGCCACTTTGCCTTTCTCAGCCCTCCTCTCTGCAATATTTATGATATTATGTAGCAAACATGCAGATTTGACTCTAGAGTGTACACTGTCCACAGTCTTTTACTGAGGAGTACAAGGTTCCCTCGGCTTTCTGAGCTTTGATGGTGGTGGCGGTGTGTATGTGTGTGTGTAACTGAGAAGCAACCCCGCAAATGCCAACTGGCAGCTTCTCTGGATCGATAATATTAATGATTTCAAAGATTTCTAAAGAGCTACTGCCAAGTCTTTTGGGTTTTTTCAATACTATTATCATTATTACAAGGAGACCCCAAGGCCCTTTTACTTCAAGACATGACAGAATGTCCCCAGTGAGTGCTGCTGATTTCTATCTCCAAGGGCTGTAACCTCAGTGTTCATAGAGGGAAGAGTGGCTAGGGCTCAGATTGACTTTAATTTGGAGGTCAAGGTTTCGGCAGGAGGCATAGCATGGTCTCCTGAGAGCTCATTTTTCTCTAGCTATCCATGTGACCACTTACCCTGTCACACCCTGAGAGTTTCCACCTGTCTTCATGAAGGCATATTTATAAAAGTATAGGGCTGCACTGGCAACACAAGGTAGTGTTTAAAGTGCCTGTGTTCAGGCTCAGACACCCTAGTTCCACTCTCTGCTCTGTCACCCTAGTTCCACTCTCTGCTCTCTCTGGGTGTATGTCCATTTCAAGGCCCTCCCCTTTTGGGGCCTCCATCTCCTGATGGGATCCAGGAGCTGGAGGGTTGTCTGGAGGCTGGGCGTTCGGTGTAGGGAGAGGGGAGCCAGAGAGGGGGCACATGGCTTGTGAGAAGACAAAGGCCTGAGAATCTATGGAAATCATTCTTTCATTCAACATATATTTTTTTGAGGGCCCACTCTGGGCCAGGCATTATTCTAGGTTCTAGACCAAGGCTACTCAATAAAAATTTACTGAACCATACCTGGGATTTTAAACTTTCTAGTAGCCATATTTAAAAGAGGAAACAGGAGTTCCCATTGCGGTTTGTCAGGTTAAGAACCTGACTAGTATCCATGAGGATACGGGTTTGATCCTTGGCCCTACTCAGTGGGTTAAAGATCTGGTGTTGCCGTGAGCTGTGGCATAGGTTGCAGATGCGGCTTGGATTTGGCATTGCTGTAGCTGTGATGTAGGCAGAGCTGATTTGACCCCTAGCCTGGGAACTTCCATATGCCGAGGGTGCAGCCCTAAAAAAAGAAAAAAGAAAAGAAAAGAAAAAAAGGAAACGGGTGAACTTAATATTAATGATATATCCAAGGTGTTACCATTTCAACATGTCATCGACATATAAAGCACTAATGAGATATTGTATGTTCTTGTTTTTCATCCTGAGACTTTGAAACCCTGCATGTTACTCTTATGGCACATCTCAAATACTGGGGACAGAGGCTGCGACATTTGGAGACTTGGGCTTGCGAAGCACAGTGACGTGGCTAACATTTATTAGTTCTTGTTAGGAGAGAAGCATCATGCTAAACACTTCCCATATATTAAATAAGCCCTTCCTGTGGCACAGCTGATAGGTATCGCTTCACACTTATTTCACAGAGACGAGGAAATGGAGGCCCAGAAACTCTAAGTTGCTTCAAACCATATGGCTGCTGAGTGGTGAGCCAAGGAACACAGTCTGGCCAACTCCACATACTTGGGCACGTATTTATGATCCCATTTACCGAGTCCCTTGGGCCAGTTGGCCCATCTGAATCTGTTAACACCATGTGGTTGCTCCTTAGCTCTCAGGGCTGTTGGGAGGCGGATGAACTGCTTGCTCCGTTTCACCCAGGACACCAAGAAAGGTCACATCCCTTAGCTTCCTTCAGTTTAGATTAAAGCCATCCATTAGCTAAATGGCAGGAAGTTCAGTGTCACTCTTTTGGGGTCCTCTCTGGCCCTGGGACTTACAAAGTCCTAATGGGGCTTTGCCTGGCTCGACAGCCACCTGCCGTGGTCCCGTGTGTCATGCAGGGCCGTGTAGAGCACTGGGCTCCTGCCGGCTAGAGCCGTGGGTTCCCAATAAAGTTGACCTGAGGTAACACCACAGGACTCCACCCTCCGCAGTGTGTTCTTCAAGGCACAGCTCAGGACAGCTAGTGAATTTAAAATACGACTTTTGAACCCATATTAAAAAATCAGGATATTTCACAGAAAAGTCTAGATTTAGTTTCTTTCAAAGAAATATCAAACTATGATAACCCTTAGTCCATGTACCCACATGGCTACTTCTGGGTGGCAGCCATCCCTTTAGAGGGGACATTTGTTACAATTGGCCACAGACCTCAGCACCCCCTACTGTCCCTGGCACAAAAGAAGATTAGAGTTTTGTTTATCATCACACGTTTGCCATTGCTTTTAATTGCGGAGGCAGCAATCCCTCTCTGCTCGTGTCTCTAGAAGACAGACCATGCACACCGACTGGCCGCAGTTGCTTAAGGGCAGAATTTTAACTCTTTCCTCAGCTGCCACCTGGTCACACTTGCCCTGGCTCTCAGGGTCCCTCCTTCAGCCACACACCGCACAGCCATTCTCCTCTCCAGAAACACAGTGCTGGGGCCAAGTTAGAACCTGCAAACTCTTAGCTTCTTTCCAGTTGTAAAGAGCCTTTGAAACACTGGGCAGCCATTCTGTTCGCCACCAGCAGGGTTTGAGTGTGTCAACTTACTTCTGAGGAGGCTGACCTTAGAAACCCCCACGGTTCACTTGTCCTTTGCTGGGAGTTGGGAAACATGGACCGTGCGTCCCTGAGTCATCTTCCTCAAGAGACCACGTCGTAACATGGCTAAGAGCAGATTTGGGAGCCAGACTACCTAAATCTAAGTCTGGCTTTTATCACTCGCTGCTTCGGTGAACTTGGAAATATCCTTGGTCCTCGTCTTCCCCAATGGGAACATGTACTGAAGTACATAAGGTACTTGTTTCAGTTCCTGGCACAGTCAGTGCCATGGACGTGATGGCTGCCATTCTTTCACATTACAAACCAAGTTCTCAGGTCACCCCACTGTACCATTTAATCTGCTGGCACATAGTAGGCAGAGAAAAACCGAAACTATTTTCTGTCTTAGGATCATGGGCTCAGAGTGCCAACTCTGGGAGTGACATTTCTTTTAGAGTTTCTGATTTCCATAGCAGGGTCTAAGGACGCAGCATTATTTGTTTACACCAGGAAATCATCGTGATGTTATGCTCCAAGGAAACAGGCCCCAGAAAACTGCCCGTTTACTCTGTTCACTGCTCAACAAAGACAGAGATGTGTGCACAGAGCACAGCAGATAACCTGACCCTTCCAGGTGGGTGGCCTGGCTCCAACATAATCACTCCCTCAGAGTTCAGGGTTTGACCCCACATTAAGAGGTGGGGGTGCTGGGCAAAGGCATTCTTCACACCAACCATAGATGGAGATAGGAGGGATTCTGAAGAAAACACAAATGCCAATCCAAAGGGCAGCATAAACACAGTAGGGGGCAAGGTCAGCTGGACACAGGGAAAGCTTCTTTGAGTGACCCAGGACAGCAGGTTGTATAAGGGGTTTATGGCAGTCTGGGGACACTGAGAAAATAGGGGTAAGAGTCTGGAGACCTGGGTTTCAGGCCCAGCTGTGCCACCAACTAGGTGAACAACCTTCTGCTGGTCCTCAGCCTCCCTGGCAAAGGAGGGGATGGACCAGCTATTCTTACAGTCCCTTCTTGCAGTGGCACTCTGTGACTATTTTCTGGCTAGGCTTGTGCTGTGTTGGGTCTGTCCCAGTGCTGCCAGAGGTACACTTTGACCCCCCAAAGTAAGAACCATGTCTATGAGATCTCATCTCCTGTGTCAGGTGCTGCTTAGAGCTTCAGACCTCAGCTGGGCTCAATAAACCTTTTCTTTCTTTCATAGTGGTGGCTTCCAGGCTGGGCACCCCAAATTTATGTATTAATTTATCCACTCTTCCATTAACTCAACATTTATTAAACACCTGTTATGCAGAACATGGTGTGAGCACTGGGGAGAATGAATAGAACAGTGCAGGGCATAAAATCAAGCAACTCGCCCATAGGGCAGGACCCTGGACCTCTGAGTACTGGTGTGTCAAAGCATCCTGGTAAACCCCTGTTTAAGAATATCTGCCATGGTGTCACCCTCGCTTCATGAGGCAGGTGGATGCAGGGGTACCTGAGGGCCGGCCTCTAGCATCATCTAAAGTGCCATCCTATCAAGGCCCCTTCCTCCAGCCTGAGCCACAAGCCTCTTCCATGATATACCTTCCCTCTTCTTAAGGGCCAGCGGATGATCTGAAACCAAAGCATTTCCAGAGACTTCCCCCGAACTGCATGTTTTCTGGGCTCTGGTGTCAGGAGCCTCTCTTCTTTTCCCAGAAGCCTGGATGGCCTCCCACTGATGGAGCCTGATAATAAATGAGTTCATTACCCTGGCTGCTGGGGCCCATGACAGCCCATCTGCTGGCATGATTAATTAAAACTTTGACTGGCAATAGAGGTGCCATCTCAGGGCCGGAAAGCAATTAATCGGAACATCTTCCAGCCCGTCTTTTCTGATGGATCCTAGAGAGACCGACGCCAGAAACAGAGAACAGGGTCTTTGTGGGAATGTCCCCTTCCTTCTTCTCCTCGAAGTTCCCTGCAGAGTCTCCTTCCCTGTGAAGCCAACTCTAATTAAACAGAGGCAGAACGGGGAGCCTGACTCTCAAGTTCCCCAAAGGGGGTCAACCTCTAAGTAAGATTTTCTTAGAAAAGGGTTTTCCCACTTCCCCCAGGAGAAGGAGTGTTGGGGTTGGAAGGAGGTGTTTCCCTTTCTTGACCCCTGTGCCCAGGCACACTGAGCTGCCCTCACTTTGCATCTCCACTTGGAGATGGTCTTGTCTCTCTCTCTATCTCTGTCTGTCCCACCAGCTGAGTGCGCGGTAAGGTTGTTAGGGAAAGGCCTCAGGCCCAAGCAGAACTCTTCAGCCCATGGTCCCAGAATCCCTGCGTTTGGGGGTATGTCGGTGGTTTCCTGCTGTAACTAAGGTGGCTACTTTAGTCCTCCACTGTGTGTGGTCATAGTACGCTTAGCTCTACATCAGAAGCCAGAGGGGAGAGGAGAGTTCAGACTCTGAGAAGGAACCAACCCCACTGGCTCCAGGAAGACAGAGGCACCACACTACTTTTTTGTGTAGCCCACAGGGCCTGGGATATCAGAGTGGGATCTGACATGGGCTTCTTGCTTGAATGGAGCCACAGCAGGTATCTATCTTTGTGACCTTAAAAACTTGAGAAATTCTCAAGTTTGTCTTTGGTCCTCGGAAACCCTGTATCTATGTCATGTCTTCCTCCATCTCTCGGCCCCCAGTGCCTTTCTACTGCCCTGAAACAAAACTTACTCTGGATCCATTTACTGACAAATGACTGATAAGAATTTAAACTGTTTTGTTGGGAACAACTTCATTTTAACAAGGACCAAAGCCTTGAGCTTGGAGTGAGATGGTGCACTTTCAGAACGGGAACTGAAGAATGGAGGGGGGGAGCTTTGGGGGCTTCTGGACCTCCTAGAAATGAAGTTTCACACTAACACATCAGACCAGCCCTTCTCTTTTTCTCTGTCCTCAACGCTGCCTCTTACTGGAGTTGGCATCATTTCACTATACTATCTCCAGGAAGAGAGTGGGGTGTGGGGCTCCTCCTCTGGACAGCTTGTCACTTGAGACTCACAAACTCTGAGGAGGCAGATGTCCTGGAATCAAATATGACCTTGAATTAACCCATGTGTACACTTGGTTGTGTCCAGTAGGTGTTTGTGTTTTTGGTACCAAGAAGGGAAAAGATGGCTCGGAGAGTGGGTGTCGGGCTGCTTGCGTACTGAACAAACACCGTGAAGAGAGAGGATGGGCAGGAAATTGGGGTCATCCCTGTGGGATATTAACTCACACCAAGATTTGGCTTCAGAGTTCAAGTTCTGCTTCCCCTACACAAGCAGCATGGGGCTGTAAGCAAAAGTCCAAATCCCTTTGCATTGTTTCTCTTACATGTATGTTTGGAGATTCTTTCTTGACTTATTATATGGAAATGTGATGTCAGGAGAAGCTCACATAAGAGACTTGAACTTTAACAGGAGAGCTTCTACTGCCTTGTCCCAAAGACCCAGCCCTGCTCCCTGAGAACGTGGACCTCCTCAGTCTTGGATATCTGCTTCTTTACTGATGTGCCCAGAACAGTGCCTGACACAAGGTAAGTACTCCATAAATGCTTGTGGGGAAAATGAGTGAAAATAGACTAAGAAGTGTCCTTCAAGCCTTCAGGTAGTCCAGGGTTTTCGAAGTTTCTAAAGTCATGGAGTCCTCTGATGAAGCAATATCTCACAGGGACTCCCATTGAGGAAAACGGAGAAGCAGCTACTCTGGGTCAAGTGAGAATGGACAGTGAGAGGAAGCCCTCAGCTGCTCCCACTTTGACTTTACAAATAATGGAAGTGGAGTAAGGACACCACAGACTTGTGGAGCTGGCCCTGGCTCAGGGCCCCCCTTTCCTGGCCAGGTGTGTCCCCCACTACTGAGGCTACCAGACTCCCAGGGGGACGGGGCCTGATGAACTCCAGCAGGTCACCCTTCAACTCTTCTCAACCAGAACAGCTCTACCTCTGTCATGTATGTTAAGCTTCCACATGGGCTTTTATTTGAGCAAGGGTTCTAATGCTTAAAAAGAAAAAAGAAAACCATGGTTGGGGGAATGGAAGGAGAAGGGAGTATTTACTGAGGCAGAGGCTGGTTCAGGGGAGATTTCAGATTCTTTTTATCATATGACCCTAAAGAAGTCAGAACAGAAGAAGTGAGGACAAGACACGAACGCCCTTCCCTCTGCTTTCTTTGGGGGTTATTGCTTCTCTCTGTACAGTGCAGAGTGTGCTCTTGCTCACAGACTAGGATTTGATTTGGTGGGAGAAAGGGAGAAGAGAGAAAGGGGAGAGTGAGAACGGAAAGACACAAAGAAGCCCTGCTTTGTCTCCTGTAGCCCCAGAGACGAAATGCCTCCAAGCTGCATGAGAAGGAGCCACCAGACAGCCCTTCTGCCAGTGTCCCTGGGCCCTGCAGGGAGCTAAATTTTGCCCAGAGGTGGAGGGAAACACCAGGAAGTGGTGCCCAAACTCAGCCACACCTGGAATCAGCAAGGGAACTTCAAACACCAATGATGCCTGGGGCTGGCACTCTGACCCCAGAGGCAGGGCCTGGGACCTGGGTGGTGGGATTGTGGAAGGCTCCTCTTGTGATCCTGATGCAGAGCCAAGTTCAGGAAGCACTGAACCAGGAGGAGGGTGGGAGCCCTGCCTGAAGCCTCTCAGGGAGCAGAGTCTGTGACTCTTAACCCACTTCTTACTAACTATGGGTCCCCCAGGGACAGCAGCCTGGAGCCGGATGGCTCAGAGGTACAGGGGCTTGAAGACAGGGCCAGCACACCTGCAGCCTGTGCCTACTCTGCTCCAGAGGGTTTCCTGCTTTGAGGGGGCACAGGCAAAGGTGACACAGACAGAGCTTTGCAGGAAGCTGCAGAAACCAGAAGCGCCAGATTGCAAGTCCTTTTCTGAGAAGGGGGAAAAGGTCAGAGAGGCAGGTGGCTGAGGCAGGAAAGAGAAAGACAGGTGTGTCCGGGTGGGGCAGTGAGCAGCCAGGTGGCCTGCTCTGCGAGGAGGGCAGGGGAGCAGCTGGGGGACAAGCTAACTCAGCCTGACAAGAGGGCTGAAGGGGGCAGACAGACACATGCCCTTGACAGTGGGCTCCAGTTTTCCAGGAATCTCAGGACCTATGGGGGAGGGGAAACAGATTCCCACCACTGAATGGCTGTCAGCGGGGCCAGGCTCTCAGCCATCCCTCCTCTCCACTCCCTCGGGGGGCTGCCCTGGCTTGGACCCTCATTCTCTCTCCGAGGCTATTGCCGCAAACTCCAAGCGGCTGTTCCTGCACCCTCTCCATCTCTCTGCACACTGCGGCCAGAATAACCTTGAAGTGCTCATCTGATTGCATCTCTTTTCAAAAATATGGCTCTTCTCACAGTAACTGCCCTGACCTATCTTTGCAGTCTGACTGCTCGCCAGTTGCCGTCACCCTCCAGTCAAACCAAACCACTTTCTCACCACATGGATTCTCGCCATGTTCTCCCTTTCTAATTTTCTGGAGGGTCTAAGCAGTGTTTTGGATACAGCAGGCACTCAATGTATGATTATTACATTGAATTTTATAGACAAGGAATCTGGGACACGTGTCAGGGGATGATGAGTGGGCAGTGGGACCCATCTGTGGGGGAGCTGGAGTATCTATCAAGAAAGGCACCCCTTCCCACCAGCCTTGGAGTTGGCTAAGAGCCCCGGGTCCCACATACGTCCATCCGGGCAAGAATGAGGTGGGGCCACATGCCTGGGACCAGATAAGACCCTGACCATGAGGTCTTTGTCCTCATGAGAATTCATGAATGAAGAGATACAAAGACACTTGCCAATAGTAACAGCTCACACTGAGAGGAGACACTGTAGTTTGTTTCACTTTCTCAATAAATACACACAGGTTCAGCACTTTGACCCTTTCCTCTCACACAAGATGGGCAGGTGTTCATCGCCTTCTCATCGAGAGACTTCTCTTTCACACACACACACTTTTTTATATTTGTAGACGGAAGGGGACTAAAATTACTGCATCCCTTCCATATTTTGGGTGCCGTTCTAGGTACCCGACAGACACAAAAACACACTCCCCAAAGGCCTGCTCCTGTGTGTGTCTCCCGCACACCCTTACTCTCTGCAGACATAACAACCCCAGTGGCTGTTAGGGGTTGAACTGAGTCTCCCACGAAAGATATGTTGAAGTCCTAACCCCCGGTGCCTCAGAATGCGACCTGGCTTGGGAACAGGGTCATTGCTGATGGAATTACTAAAGATGAGGACCTACTGGGTACGGTGGGCTCCTAATCCCACATGACTGCTTCCTTGTGAGGCGCTGCCCTCAGAGACGAATATGGAGGCTCAGCAAGGAAACACACAGAGGTATGTGTACGTACACAATAGAGGGGCTGGGTCCGTGTGCACGTGTGCATTATGCGTACAGAGCCAAGGCATGCTTTTTGTCCCTCTCCCATCATACAGGCATGCATGCTCCAGTGCCCTCATTAGTCGTGCTCTCCCTGGCATCCCTTTGCCGGTGGGTGCTTAGCAGTTTATGAGTGATGATTAAACCTCTGTTAGGTTTCATCTCTCCTGATCAGAGTAGCTCATAAAAGGCATCTGACCCTGACGCTGTTGGAGGATCAGGGCTCAGGGAGTTGTAAAGAGGGGAGGGAAGGCTTTACACAAGGGGCCAGGTGAAGCGACACATTGTGATGTGACCTACCTGATGAGGTTCCAAGATTTGAAACACATGCCCATGTGTGTGCACACGCATCTCTGCCCATCCAGAAATCAAAATGCCTTGAGTTCTTTTCTCTTAGAAAGCCTTCTATGTTTCATCTTCTTTCTACTCCACCTCCCCTCAGAGGCAGGTGTTCGTTTTGCAGGAGAAAACAGATGGCGTGTTGGAGTACCACGCCCAGGGACACGGGCAATTGCAGGGTGGAGATGCTGTCGTCTCTCCGAGTGCTGTTCCTATCAGCTAATCTATGGAGGGTTAGGAGTGTTCCTTGGTAGCAGGCAGTTGGACGTTTAAAAGCCAGACAGATGCTGGCATAGACGAGGAAGAAATACAGAAGTGGAGGTGCTGACAGTAACAGGAAGCATCACCGTGCACTCACTATGTGCCAAGCATCTTCCTCCCAACCACCCTGGAAGTGAGGCATGGCTGACACAAACCCTGTCTGACAGCTGCATACGCAGGCTGAGAATGGCTGAGTGACTTGGCGGTGCTCACACAGCCAAGCAATGAGAGGTGGGACTGAAAATGCAGTCTGATTCTAGGCTGGGCTCAAGTCATGATATTCAGTGGAAATTAAAAAGTAGGCTTCTGTGGAGAGAGGAGGAAAGAAAAAGAAGTAGTGGAATTACCAAACGGCACAGACTCTGCAGACGACGGAAGCCCTGGATTACAGAACTGAAACTCTGTCTGTGCTCCTCCCGCTCTGCCCCTCCAGCTCCTGTGACTGCGGGAAAGAGCTGCATCTCCTCAAAGTGCTCACCCAAGTTCTGGTGGAGGGAGAGTAAAAGGGCTGCAGGTGGGACACCGAGTGCCCCCCTCCCCCGCCCCCGGTCCTGAGTGTTAAGGCAGATGGTGGGGACTTTTTGGCCTCATCCAGAGATTTCTGCAGAATCTCTGGCTGGGATGCAAGATGGAGGATGACGAGCAGGAGGGCTGGGAGGACTGGAGTTGACCAACGCTTACTGGCTCACTTGGCAGGGTTATGTCAATTAACTGATTTTAAATCTCAAACTCACCAATTACCATATGTAGAGCAAAATGGAAGTTGAGAAGGAGAGACAACTTCTCCAGAGTCTGCACAGCTAGTAAGTGAAGGAACTGGGTGATGGTTTGCCAGAGAGCTAACCCAACATCCATCTCTGCCCCTTCTCCTTGACCCGTGTCAGGTTAGGATGGTGGGGAAAACGCAGATCCAGGTTATCTTGGATCGAGAACTGGACATGGGACAAATTTGTGTCTGAAGAAGGCTGCTGTATTAGGACCACCCCCGCCCTTCCTAATAAAGAGGCAGCTGCAGCTGGTGCTGCCCTAGTGGCCTTCGCCATGATGTCACTGAATCACCAGCAGCTGCCTAGGCCCCACTGCTTGTACCTGCAGAGAATAAAGCCTTGCTTTCTAAAGCCCGTGTTAGTTGCTGTTCCTGTTACTCACATTCCAAAGCTCTCCTGACCTCTGATTGCGAAGTTCGTATCCCTGCCACGACCCCAGCGAGGGGGGCAAGTTATTCCACCACTTCTGGGAACTTCTGTAGCATTTTAACATTGAAAAAGTTAGGCTGTAAACTAAAATGGCCACTGGGTTTTCTTTCTTTCTCAACATACTTAATGGCATTTAGATTTGAAGAAATACTCTATTTGGAAAGGTGCAGTGGACAGGACTGCTGGACCCACCCAGTTCCTCGGTTCTCCACGGTTCACGCTGCCCTTTCACTGACTCCCGTTTGCTTGGACCCAATGGACAGCAGGATGGGAGGCTGCGTCTTCACCTCCAGGAACAAGGACCCACAGATCCCTTTAATAATCATGGGCCCTAGCAAGCTGGTTGCTTAGAGAACAAGTTTCCTTTGATATGAATACTTAAGCTGTTTATGCCAAAATACAATTATCCTGCTATCCAGTAAACTTTCTCAAATTGTCTTTGGAGCCTACAATTCACCCTTCTGGATTTCTGCAGTGGTCTCCTAATTTTGAGTATATTTGATGTTTGGAAACAGTGAAACTCACCTCTAGTCAAACCTTGTGAATAATGATCAAAACAATGCAGGTGGTTTGCTTTAAATGAAGAAACAACATGCTGCTTCCCAAGATTACTCTGACGCACACTAACAGCTCCGCCCCCTTTCCTTTTTTGAGTCCCACACCTCCGAGGACCAGCAAGCGTAGCGTTCAGAAAGCCCTGCCTTCTCCCAGTGCCCATGCCCCACAGCCCTCAGGCACAGCATGCATCTAGGAGCCTCATTCTGTCCACTTGTGAAACGCTCAAGCCACAGATACATAAGTTTTGGATTATATTTCCCTTTTTGTAAAACAGGAGGCAATTGGCATTTCCATGCGACTGTGCAGAGGGCTCGTGCCTCAGCTCCTTGGCTGGTCCAAGACAGACTCTCCTTAGAGGTGAGAACATTCTATTCTGTCCATCTCATCTGGCGAGAATTAGGACACAGGCCACAGCAAGGCAGTGTTGACAAAGTTGTTGGGTGCTGCTAAGGCTGCAGAAATGACAGGTCAGACTTAGGACAGCTTCTGCTAGGTTTTGCCAACCTCCATCCTACATTGCCAGGTGGGGTTAGGGTATTATAGCACCTGGCACCAGAAGTGCCTTATTACTTCATTTTACCCCCACCCTCGGCAGAATTCTGTCAATGCTGACTATAAGAAATGGACACCTTTTTTTCAACCTCTAATCTTACTGGGGTGGAGACAGAGAAATGCCACGTATACGTTACATACGATTGGATTTGCCAGTTGCCACTGTGGCCCAATGGAAACGAATCTGACTAGTAACCATGAGGACACAGGTTTGATCTCTGGCCTCACTCAGTGGGTTAAGAATCCGGCATTGATGAGGTTGCGGGTTCGGTCCCTGCCCTTGCTCAGTGGGTTAACGGTCCGGCGTTGCCGTGAGCTGTGGTGTAGGTCGCAGATGCGGCTCGGATCCCGCGTTGCTGTGGCTCTGGTGTAGGCCGGCGGCTACAGCTCCGATTCGACCCCTAGCCTGGGAACCTCCATATGCCGTGGGAGCGGCCCAAGAAATAGTAAATAGACAAAAAAAAAAAAAAAAAAAAAAGAATCCGGCATTGCCATGAGCTATAGCTGTGGTGTAAGTTGCAGATGCAGCTCAGATCTGGCATTGTCGTGACTGTGGCATAAGCCCATGGCTGCAGCTCAGACTTGACCCCGCCTGGGAACTTCTATATGCCTTGGGTGTGGCCCTAAAAAGACAAAAAAAAAAAAAGATTGGCTTTGCCAGGGGTTCACCATGCCCTTCCCTTTGTCCCTCTGAGTAGGACTGTTTCAAATCCAGTGTGTGGACCACCAGAACAGGAAAGCATCTCTTTCCTGTTTCCGAAATTGCCGGAGATCCCTCACTGGGGCAGTCTCACCACTAGTGACCAGCACGGAATCCTGCTACATAAACAAAGCCATGTGGCCACATGGAATGTGTTTGAATCTTCCGCAGTGTGTTTGATCTTGCCTCAATTTCTCTTATTTAATAAAATGCAAGCCTAACAGCTTGGAAAGCGATTTTAAAATTATAACCAATGACAAAGTTATCACACACACTACCTTTTGTGCTTTCCTGGCCAAGTTGTTATCTGCTGTTACTTTCAAGAACAGAGTTCATTTATTGTTTTCACTTCTGAAAGGGGAGTAGTTACACAGACGTTTGGTTTTGCTCATAAAATCAGGGCTTGGAGGCATAGGCTTAAGTCACGTGTATTGTGACCCAAGCAGTAGAGGTCAGTGCCACCCCTGTTTGAATGATCTCAGGTTGTAGCAACAAGGCATCCAGGTAATCCAGAGATGACTGGACTCCCCGTGGGAAGCCCGTTTCACTTTTGCCCTCCCTGAGGCAGGTCAGAGAGCTCACACTTACATGCACCCCCTAAATAACCAACTCCAAACACATTAGGGAGAAACAGAGACTTCCCTGAATACTTCGTGGGGAGATGAGGATTCATTGACACGCCACACAGGAAAAAAACTAAGAATAACATGCCCCCCAACTGCCTGTGTTGCCCTACTCCCAGTTCTCCTCCCTGCCAGCTGCCCATCCTTCCTCTCCACCCACCTCCATCTCTAAGACTCCGGCCTCATTTATAACAGAACATCCGTCCAAACAAAGGCTGGTGATTAGCCAGACCACCACCACCACCTCTGCGGTCTCTCGAGCCTCCCTTGCAGGACGTCCTCTTCCTCCTATATCCCGTCCCCATCCTGCCATCACACTATGTGCTCATTAATCCTAACCATCACTCTGTGAGGGCTATTATAGTTCCCAGCATGCTGAAAAGGTAAGAGGGGCTTAGAGAAGTTCAAAGACTCACCCGAGCTGGGACGTGACGGTCGAGGCCTCTTCCTGGGTCTGTCCGACCCCGTCAGTGTCCTTACCCACCCACATGCTGTAGCGCAAAGGCGGAGGGCCTGGGGACTGTGAATGTGAGGCTGGCACATGGGTCTGGGCTTGCTTCCTCTACGTCCTGGGCAGCACCCGTTCCCCTTATTCAAGCTGCTCCTGCAAAGCCATCTATGAACCCTCTTTGAGTGGGAAGGTCCTGCCTTCTCCCAGGCCATCCTGCTGCTGCAGCAAGAGGACTTACAAATGTGATTGGCAACTCGATCTTATCTCTTAGGGATCTTAAGTACATTAAACTTCACATGCACTTCTCTCTACTCCAGGCAGCCAGTCCAGCCCTATTCTTTCCGAGCAGGTCCAACCAGATATTCTTGCTCTGTCCCAGGCACTGCAGCCAGTTGGTGGCAAGATCTGGATGGAGGAGGCACACTACAAACCTAAGCCATGAGCCACAACCTAGCCATTCCTGATGTCGTCTTGCTGTTTGCTCCTTGTGTATTTGGCTCCAACAGGGAGAACTTGCACTGAGAATCTGGGCTAGCCTAGCGTTCCTTTCCTCACCCACACAGCCTCTACTCTGACTGAGCTACCAGCTTGTGTGCTAAACCTAGAACAGCTGGGAGATAATACAAAGTGAGGCCAATGGGAGTTAGTGAACCAAATAGAGTATCTGTTGTCTGAATCAAAATTAGTTACAAAGCTAGTCATTAGCACAGTTCATATCCATAGAAGTATTAATGTGTTCATTTGCTTTCAAAAACCATCCTGGACTAGGTAAAACACTGCCCAGCATGGCTTCCTGAAGAATGCTCCAAGATTCCAAATTTCATATGTAAATTAGCTGGCAAAGGATCAAACTTCAGCATTTAAGACAGCAGTTCTTATGGTGGGGGTGGAGGCAACACATACCCTCAAGGGGCCACTTGGGTGGTGAGTGGGGTGGAAGCCCTCCTTTACCTCCTCTATACGCCTGTCACTGTTGGCGGCACAGTAGCCCAAGGGCGACAGGGCTGATAGCCACTTCCAACCCCCACACGAGCCTATCACCTGTGGGACTAGCGGGTTTCTGAGGAGCAGCCTGTGGCAGACTGATGATGTCGCTGGCCTATGGGGCAGGACACCAAGTGTTCTACAGATCGGCACGTCTCATCTCAGGGAAATGGGACCCTAGTGTGTTCATCCACTCTCAGCAGTATGTTCTGACCAAATCCACACAGGGCATACACTCTGCCCACATGATTTAGAGATGACATGGCTCATTTAGTCCTTCCTCTCCTGAACCTGTTATGCTCACTTCTTTCAGGTATTCAGATCATTTATGTAAAAGTGGAGTTAGAGGAAGCACAAATAATCTCACTGCATGTAACATAAACCAAAAAGTATCACAAAGGACTAACTGATTCAAACTCTTCATGGTCTGATGGAAGGACTGACATTTCCACAAGAGAATCCCCCCAACTGCCGTCCTTGTCAAAAACAAGGGATGCTTACGAGGCTATCCTAACTCCACTGATTCGTGCTGCCAGGAGGACCTGGTAGGAATCATGTAGAATTTAGAAAACAAAGTTTCCCCTCTTGATTCTGTGAAATGTTTCCGTTTTATCCAAGTCACAAACCTCCCCTTGGCCTTACCCATCCAAGTGGACAGTAAGATATGACATCTTTCATTGGGGTTGCTTTAAATGGGCACTTGTATATAAGACTGACGCAAGGGTGCAAAGTACAAGGGGATGTTGTAAAGGCCCAGAGTGAACCCCTCCCCTCTCTCTGCCTGGAATCATTAATGTCTGCAAAATGAAATGAATCAAGGATGACTTATGGGGATGCTAAGAATGCATGATTAGCCATGATTTTCCAAAGCCAGCTTTCTGCTGGTAGAACTAATGCCACCATTTGATCAGAATAAGCTGTGATGCTGATAGAGGAGCAGACAATGGGGAGACTTCCTGGGGAGGACTGAGAAACTCACCAATGGCCACGCCACAGTTCTGGATGAGGTAACTTTCATGAAGGCTGCAATCCTCACCCACATACCGGGTCAGGATGAAATCCACTTTCCAGAAACTTCAAAACACATGCATAATATATTGAGATCAGTAAGAACACAAAAGAGAGAGTTCCCATCGTGGCTCAGCAGAAACGAATCTGACTAGTGTCCATGCAGGTCTGAGTCCTAGCCTCACTCAGCACGTTAAGGATCCGGTGTTGCCTTGAGCTGTGGTGTAGGTCACAGATGCAGCTCGGATCCTGAGTTGCTGTGGCTGTGGTGTAAGCCAGCAGCTACAGCTCCAATTTGACCCCCTAGCCTGGGAACCTCCATGTGCCTCGGGCACAGCCCTAAAAAGCAAAAAAAAAAAAAAAAAAAAAAAAAAAGGCCACAAAAGAAATAATACACCAATTAATCAGAAAATAACAATGACTCTTTATAAACTTGGATGGGGTCTAAATTATCCCTTCTATATGTTTGTACTCATTCCACAGGAAGCTGGCAGATCCATGTCCCTGTAACCTGCAGGGACCATCTCCAGGGCTTCAGGTTCTGCTTGAGGTGCCGTCTCCAGGTTGTTCCGTATAGAACTTGCAGCACTGCAGTGATGGCGACTCTCAGAGATTCCCCACACAGCCTCGAGCTATATCAAGTCCAGCTGTGAACAGGCAAAACACACTTAGAAGGGAAGCAGGCCGACTCCAAGCACTGCTTCTCTGGGGAGAGGGTGTGGTGATGACGGTCCTCTTCACTGGCAGCATGCGAGGACCTGCACGCTTACTCACCGCTGACTATCTCAGGAGTTCAATTCTAAGTATCTCTTCGTTTCAATACTAAGAACCTCTCCACAAAAAGGCTGAAAGTTTTACTGGACTGCTGTCATGTGAGGCTTAATTTAAAGGCAGCAAGTTTCCACACATGAAAGACGGATACAAAAGCCAACAGCCTCCCAGGCATCCGGATGTAGTGTGGTAAGGTCCAGAAATCCCCAAATGCCTATCAGCCTATTTTATTTACATCAAGTTAATTGAGAACATTTAAGAATTAGGCTTTTTAAAGGCTGTTTTTATTTGTCACCCACACAAATTGCATGTTGTAGTGCTTATTTTGGTTGAAAACAATTTGCAAATTATGACATTTTGCTGCTAAAGGAATAGCCTCCCCAGCTCTTTTTAGTCCTTCAAAAAAGAGGATTAAGCTAAATGAACAATAAACTTAAAAAAACCACAGAGCACAGGCATCCATTATGAAATTACTTATCTGATTAAACGTATAATGACAATAAATGAGAGTGTAGAGAGCCTGTGGTGTGTTAGAAATTAAAACACACATAAGAAGCAAGTCTATGATAAGCAGGTTTTGTGGCGGTACTTACAGCTTCGGCAGGGTCAATCATTACAACACCTGGTATGTAGTGAATACTTACCAAATCATCTACGTCACCACCCTCCTCGAGCATGGCTGCTGTGTCTTCATTTGGATTTTCTTCAGGTTCCAAAAACTGTGAATAGAAAGTCAGGCATGATACCAAAAGGACATTTTTTGCTGCCTTTGACAGAAAGACCCCTGCAAATGGCCCAAAGAAACATCATCTTGACACATGCTCCTCTGCCTGGTTCTGGATGAGAGGACCAATTTCAAGGTGGAATAGTCCACACTACCTGCTCACAGAGATAATGCTTGTGAAGAGGGAGGAAATGACATGGCTCGCCAAGCAGTGAGCATGTGGAAGGTCCTACATCAGGCACTGAGGACACCTGATATTTCCATTTCTGCTTCCACAGGGGATCTGTGGGCTCATTAGAGGAAAGCAAGGGCCCTGAATTGATGTCTGCAAGGATCTAGGAATGCAAGTCAGATTTCAAAAGAGCTGTGAGCGCCCCTGAAGATGATCTGAACATTCCTCCACCTTGTTCCTCCAAGAGATGGCAATGGGGACTCTTAAGGCATACAGAAACTGCATCTAAGAGCTAGGTTCGTTCTATCAACCACGTATCCATCCTAACACCAGGGGGTAGCATAAATGCTTAAAATGGTGGCAGAGACAAGCCTGCAGGAGTGAGTGTTTTTAAAAAGGGAGGTGGGAGGTAAAGCACCCTCTCCCTCCCGGTTAGCATCCTCAGGGTCAGTGTGCTCAGAGCATGTGGCAGTGAGCCAGCCCTCCACCCCACTCGCTCCCGTAGCAGTCTCCATCCAAGAGAGAAAGGTGTACTCAGGCATAATTTTCTCACTTGCTCGACGTGAAAAGATGACAAGAACTGCTTTCCCTATACATTCCTGTGATTTTTATGGTACAATGGACACAACTGAAGCCTTTCAAACCTAAGATGTATAAATACATCCCCTTAAAAAATCACAAGTCAGGAGTTTCCGTCGTGGCTCAGCGGTTAGCGAACCCAACTGGCATCCATGAGGATGCGGGTTTGATTCCTGGCCTTGCTCAGTGGGTTAAGGATCCCGTGTTGCCGTGAGCTGTGGTGTGGGTCGCAGACTCAGCTTGGATCCCGTATTGCTGTGGCTGTAGCGTAGGTCAGCAGCTGCAGCTCCGATTTGACCCCTAGCTTGGGAACCTCCAGGTTCAGCCCTAAAAAGACAAAACACACACACACACAAAATCACAAGTCAAAGTCACTGTCCAAACACTAGGCTGTGTACAACTCTCAGGAAGCAAGTGCTACATTTCCTTCGCACGCAGGAAACAGACTGGCAAGAGCAGGCCACATCTGCAGAACTAAGGCCTTGTGAGCACCATGGACATGGCCATGACGGTTTGTTCTTAACTCAATCTCCCTCTTGGACTTGCTTCCCCTCAGTCAAAACCACCTTATCATTCATTAACTTCAATTTTGACTGAGAGATTAAGGAATTCATCTTCTTCTAAGGACATTTATAAATCTTTCCAGAGCCTTTTTTGACCCTAAACTGGACTGGGTTCCTCACTTGGAATCCACGGTATAGGAGACAGAAAATCCTAGCAATGGGGGCAAAGTCTAGAATAGAACTATAATGCAGCTTCCATATCATTAATTCTATTTATTTATTCTGGTTGATTATTAATGAAGATATCTGAGGGCCACATAGATATATACGAATAAGCAGGAGTTCCCATTGTGACTCAGAGTAAACGAATCTGAGTAGCATCCATGAGGATGCAGGTTCAATCCCTGACCTCACTCAGTAAGTGGGTTAAGGATATGGTGTTGCCGTGAGCTATGGTGTAGGTTGCAGAGGCGGCTCAGATCCTTTGCTGCTGTGGCTGCGGTATAGGCTGGAGCTTATAGCTCTGATCGGACCTCTAGCCTGGGAACTTCCATATGTTGCAGGTGGGGCCCTAAAAAGACAAAAATAAATTAATTAATTTTTTAAAAAGAGAGATATATGAATAAGAAATCCATAGGCATTTGCTTATGGTTTATGTCTAAAGATTAAACTCTGCTCTTAGATTCTTGTTAATCTTTATGATTCTAATTATTATCAACATTGAAAAGGATTTTTATTTTGTTCCTCTCCTCTCCTACTCACCATCATTAACCCCCACATGATTTTCTCTACACCACGGCTATAAGCTTAAAGGACAAAGCTTATCCAGCTGGGATGAAGAGAATAAAAAGTAGAACCGTGTTTTACCGGCAACCTCTGGGAGTCCACAAATGACTGGTACCTTCGAACACAAACTCCATGGTCTCAGTGGTTCTGTCATCCACTATATCTTTTATTATCTCTTAGAAACCTGATACCTGGTAGGTACCTACTAATGGATCTAGAAACTTACGAATGTTTTTTGGCAGCCAGCCTCTAAAAGCTCCAAGTCCCGTTCCGTCCCTCACTGCAAAGCCCCTTTCACACTGGGACTACAGTATAAATTAAGATAGGACTGTCTGCACAGTATGACCACGGTATATACAATTAAACACAAATGGCACATCCTTGAGATGAGGCCAAGTTGCTAGGAAGAGAGGAACGGCAGCAAACAAACTTTCATTTCCATCAAATGCTAAACATCTGCAACCGATTCCTGACAGATCTGCTTCACATTTCTGCGTAACCAAATTATGGCTAAAAGCTGGGCTGCCATCAATTATCCTTCCCAAAGCCCCAGGCGAGGCTGATCTCTTACACTTATCACTCCTCAGCATCAGAGTTCTTCACTGCAAGTAATTTCCAGGCTGTGCGGTGACAGGGAAGCTAGAGATAAAGCAGAGACTTCAAATGATTGGCCTGTTTTCTCAATAAAAGCAACAGATTCTCTGAACACAGCAGAAAGGGGCATGAGTCAACTCTCAACTTTCCTTGTATTCTTTCTCTCTGCAATATGCTGAAAAAGCAGGGAATAAATAGAAAGGACACTTGGGTGACACAGTCCTCCATCCTCAAACCACCATCACCACCTTGGGGTTACCAAGAAAGAACCTCCTTACTTGGAAATCCTTATGAAATGGATAAACTACTACTTCCCAGGTACACTGAAATACAATCCTGGCCACAAGCACAGAAAGTGTATCAATAACCTCTGTATGGAAGCTTCCAGGGAGTCCCCTGGTGGCCCAGTGGTTAAGGATCCAGTGTTGTCACTGTTGTGGCATGGGTTCAATTCATGACTGGGGAACTTCAGATTTCCTTGGGCAAAAAATAAATAAAATAAAATAAAAAAGAAGCTTATAGCCCTATTCCTCCATAAGACTAAAAACTAAAAATTGGCTTGTGTTCAGGCCCTGACCAATCCCCAAATCAAAAACACACGGCTTCCACTAGGCTGAGTCCAACACCACCAAGTGATTCCAAAGAATCACCCATAACCCAGATGTACAAAAGCATCAGGAATAATGAAAGTCTGTTTGCATGTATTTTGTCTAAAATGACATATACCTAGGTTTCATTCATGTTATTTTCATGCTATAAAGGCAATGCAGTTTAGCAGAAAAATCCTGCAAACTAGTGTGGCAGAAGAGAACCACAACCTAAGCTCTATCCATTCCTCAGTAACCCTGGGCAAGCTTCCTGGTCTTTCTATAACTAGTTTTCCTCAAAAATAAAATAGGAATACTACTTCTGACCCTACCTATCTCATGGACTTGTATGAAGTATACGAACATGCTTTGCGGTATTATAGGTTTTATGTTCCAATTTCTAGAAATATATCCAACGTATATCTACCAAATGATACATGTAAGAATACCCACAGTATTTTTATTTACAATTTCCAAAGCTGGGACACAATCAAATGTCCATCACTAGGGGAATGGATGAATAAATTGTGGTATAACCGCAAAAGGGAATACTATATAGCTATAATAAAGAATAACTTTAACATCACAGATGAATTGTAAAAGGCATGATTCCAATTATATAAAGGCTAAGTCAGGCAAAACTACTCTCAAGTGACAGATGTCAGAAGACTGGTTATCTTGGGGGTTCTGAGTGGGAAGAGTATTAGGGAACCTTCTGGGAGGTGTCAGAAAGATTCTGTTTTGATTTGGGTAGGGGTGCCCAGATACACAAATATGTAAGAACGTATAGTCTATACAGTTAATAGTTATGCATTTACTGTATGTTCCACATCAATAAAAAATTTTAAATTATATCTTAAAAGTATCAAGCTCTAAACAAATATAAGTTAATACTGTGGTATTTTAATTATTGCTTTTCTTGTGCTAGCATATAGAACAACCACACTAGAGATTTACAGCAGAAAAGGAAAGTGGAAACGAGCAAAGGAAAATGTCATGGAGTCCAGCAGGGGCCAGCAGATAGAGAAAACTGTTCCCAGGAAATAATTCTTAAATTTTATCTTATAATTTTCACAGGGCTCTGGATATCTCTTATACACAGAAAACTGGGTGTACTTTTGAAAGAGGGAGCATAAGCATCTCTTCTTTACGACCATGTGGCTGGTGGCACGCTAAGGTGGAGGCATGGAGAGGTGGCCATGGTGTGGTGGGAAGATGAATACAGGCGGAGCCCAGGGTCTGGGGTTTAGTCAATTCAGCTAGCCATGAACTTACTGTGAGACACTGAGCAAGTCAACTTCACCTCTCTAGATGCATTTGGAAGATGACGGGATCACTAAGCTTTGAACATATATAATACTAAGATGGAAAAAAATCAGTAAATGTCAACAATAATAAAGAAGGTGAGATTAGGCAGCTACGAGGAAAACAAGTGCTAAAATGATGCTTTCTTTTCCCTCATAGAATTTGTGTCAAATGATTATTTAGACAGACTCAGCCTCCTGGAATTTCATGAGAAACAAAACTCCAAAGCCATGGGAACAGACCCTCTGTCCTCTCTGTGCTCTTAATATGGAGTAAAAAGAACAGAGGGCCAGGGGTCAGACCTACAACTGGGTTCTTGGCCAGTGAGTTACTCTGAGATCTCAGACATGTCATTTTATGTCTCTGAGCCCCAAGTTTCCTCATCTATAAAATAAGGAGTTTGGACTAGCTCAGTCTTTTTCAGGTTTTGTTCTTTGAGGTCCTGAGTGTTCTTCTGAGTCCCCTGGGCCTGGGCTCTCTTGATTTGCTGCTCCCACTGCCCTTAAAGTGAGAAGCATCACCACTCTCTTGTTTTCTGTATCAGCCTTCCTTGGAAGCTTTCAGTTTTAAAAATAACAACTCAGCTAGGAGATCATCAGGATCCCTTCCAACTGAGTAAAATTCTACACAACTTCAGCCAATATCCTCTGCCTTAGTTAAGGATCTGACCTGTTTAAATTATTCTCAACAGCATCATCCCTCCCTGTGGGGGGCCGCTATCCACTAGCAGTCAGTAGCACACCCCCTGTTGGAACAACCAAAAAAACGTCCCCAGACAACGCTCAGGTTTCCAGGGGAACAAAATCACCCCTGGCTGAGAACAACTGCTCTGACCCTAATATGAGTAAGTAAGAGAAACAAATTTTTTTTTTATCTTTATAAGGAAGATAAACTTCAAATGAAGAATTGGCTTATTTGACCTTTCACAAGTCTAGGTCTCTCACTGATGGTGGTTCTCAGATGCTCCTGGAATATGCCAGGATAAACAGGCATACCTCCGACCAACCACAGGGCCATGTCCTGTGAATGAACTGACAGATGAATGGTGCATAGGAGCTACCAAGGCCCATCCATGTTGTTGCAAATGGCAAGATTTCATCTTTTTTTCTTTTTATGGCTGCACCCGCAGCATAAGTAAGTTCCCAGGCTAAGGGTCAAACTGGAGAAGCAGTTGCTGGCCTAAGCCATAGCCACAGCAACGCCAGATCTCAGCTGCATCTCCAACCTTATGCCAGAGCTTGCAGCAATACCAGATCCTTTACCCACTGCACAAGGTCAGGGAGTAAACCTGTATCCTCATGGATACTAGCCGGGTTCTTAACCTACTGAGCCACAACAGGAACTCTAAGATTTCATCCTTTTTATGATCGAATGGCATTCCATTGTATGTGTATACCACATCTTCTTTACCCATTCATCATGGACAGGCACTTAGGTTGATTCCATATCTTAGCTATCGTAAATAATGCTGTGGTGAACACAGAAGCGCATATATTTTTGTGAATTACGGACCTTCAGAGTATTATGCTAAGTGAATAAGTCAAATGGAGAAAGACAAATACTGTGTGATTTCACTCATATGTGGAATATTAAAACAAAACAAAACAAATGAACAAGCCAAATAAAAACACAGAGATACAGAGAACAGGGTAGTGGTCACCAGAGGGGGAGGAGGAAGGGGAGGGCAAAGTGGGTAAAGGGGGTCTACTGTATGGTTGACAGGTGGAAACTAAAAATTAGGTGGTGAGCATGCTATGATGTATACAGAAGTCAAAATATAATACTGTAGATAGGAATTTACATAATATTATACACTAATGTTACCTCAATAAATATAAATAAGTAAAAGTGGAGAAATGATACATAAAAAAGACCTTACCAAAATGAAATGTTAATAGCATGTCTAACGATAACCACTAGAAACGGAAAAGTTAAGTGAAAGAATTGACAGGTTGTAAAGACAGTAAAAATGAACGTAAAAGTGGGGTAATATTTATGTTTGGCTTTAAAATTAAATGAGAAGTAGCAGTTACTGAAACGAAAAGTGACTAAGCTTATGTTATGAAAGAACTTTCTATTTCTACAGCAAGGCTGACATATTTCTCAAAAAATCATAAAATCCACCCATTTCTAGGATACACTGGAGGGAAACAGCTCTCAAGATGTACATTTATACAGTATAAAGTTATGGTTTAATTTTCATTGAAAATAGATATCCCTGGGATAATTATTTCCTTTCAAATCAACATTTAATAGCAATAATGTGACAGCTTGCTAGCTTTAAATAACTTACGGTAAATTATCTTGAAAGAATTTCTTCTTCTTCTTCTTCTTCTCTCTCTTTTTTTTTTGTCTTTTTAGGGCCACACCCATGGAAGTTCCCAGGCTGGGGGCTGAAGCGTAGCTACAGCTCCCGGCCTACACCACAGCCACAGCAAAGCCAGCTTCAAGCCGCATCTGTGAGCTACACAACAGCTCATGGCAACATTGGATCCTTAACCCACTGATCGAGGCCAAGGACTGAACCCTCATCCCTCATGTATCCTGGATTCGTTACCACTGAGCCACAACAGGAACTCTATCTTGAAAGAATTTAAATAGACTATGAGGATTGTTCTTCAAATTCTGATTATAGCCAAGTTTCTTTGGGAAGTGACCAAACTTAACACCTACTCTGAAGGCAATGTGTGGTCAAAAAAGTGATTAAGCTTCTGTAACCTGGGTAAGAGAAAAAGCTGAAGCATGTTTCTCCAAGTAAAAGCACAAGGAACCAGAATCTAATTCCCCCCCATTATTTATCTGTATGTCACTCTTCCTGCCACTCTTTTCCCCCAAAATCAACAGGCGCCATTTAAGGACATTTCTTTCTTTCTATTTTTCTCCTGTCTTTTTAGGGCCACACCCTCAGAACATGGATGTTCCCAGGCTGGGGGTAGAATTGGAGCTGTAGTTGCTGGCCTACACCATAGCCACAGCAATGTAGGATTTGAGCCATGTCTGTGACCTACACCACAACTCACGGCAACACTGGATCCTTAACCACTGAGCTGGGCCAGGGATTGAACCTGCGTCCTCATGGATACTAGTCAGGTTCTTAACCTGCTGAGCCACAATGGGAAATCCCAGGACATTTTAATATAAAGGATTAGGTTTTCATCCTGAAGAACAAAGTGAAACGTTCATATGATATCAAGCAGACACAAAAGCATCATCTTTTGTGAAGTCAGACACGATGGACTGTGCCGAGGGTGGATCACAACAATGGGCTCCACGCTGCTCTGTTTACATTTTTTCCCTAATCAAACATGGCAACGTTTCTGGAGTTGTCATCAACTGACATCAGTTCTGCCGATGTTAGAATCGTGTAAGGGACACCGCACCTTAAGTGAAATGCCTCTCTGCAGCTTCGTCACCGGACTTGAAAATTCTTGATGGTTTGGTGCTGCGCCCTTAAATTCCAAAGATGATACTGCATTTGAAAGGAAGACTAAGTCCCAGACATTTGCAAAAAGCACATTATCCCTTCTTAGATTTCCTTCTTCTCTAATATTCTGGATTCATGTAGCTGTAACACCCTTGGTTAAGATGTACTGCTGGCATGGAAATAAGCAACCCCAGGTCATCATTACTTAAATAAGCATATGATTATATAGCCAAAGGGAAAAAAAGGAGGGGAATTTTACTTTTTTTAGATTTAATTTAATTTATTTTTATGTCTTTTTTTTAGGGCTGTACCTGCAGCCTATGGAGGTTTCCAGGCTAGGGGTCTAATCAGAGCTGTTGCCGCCGGCCTATGCCAGAGCCACAGCAACACCAGATCCAAGCCATGTCTTCGACCTACACCACAACTCACGGCCACTGAGCAAAGCCAGGGATCGAACCCACAATTGCATGGTTCCTAGTTGGATTCGTTTTTGCTGCACCACAACGGGAACTCCCACTTTTTTTTTTTTTAATGATAGGATAATATTTTCTTAAACTAATACAAAATGCTTTATATTTGTCACTTCTTCATTGAATGTACATTAGCTTAAGTTCACTGCTGAGGATATACCTAATGGAAGGAATAAATCTTTGTACCACAGAGAGTACAAATTTGGCTGTGACCTGTGCAACATCTCAAGGTTAATGGGTAGAAAAATTATAATTCAATACTAGACCTTCTATGTCCTGGAGTTATATGGAAACCTGGATTTTAGAGCAAAAACTCTGATTACATCTGATTCTTCTATTTATTCTTTCAAGTTTGCCAAAGTACTTCATGATTTTGATAATAAAATTGTTTTTCTATACAACTTAGCTAATATGAATTTTATAGGGTTGTTAGAGAATCTATTGTATTAGTTGTACAGAATCTAGTGTATTTCCTTGGAATAAATGCTCAGTGGATGTTAAAAGAAAAAAAAAGAAAACATGTACTGCTGGCAGGAAAGACTACATTTTTCAGATCAGTGCTCTCCTCTTCCTCCAAAACCCACAGCATGTACTCAGCTCTTCCCTGGATGATAGGCTTTTTAATAATGCCTAGAATTAAATTATTTGCCCTGACTTATTTGCCTGCTTAGTTACAGTGATAAGCCTTCACCTTATGTGATTTTATGTGTCAGCTTGGCTAGGCTGGTCCTCAGTTGTGTCAAACACTAGTCTAGACGCTGCTGTGAAGGTATTTGGTTATCAGCTGATTTTAAGTAAAGAAGGTTACCCTCGATAATTCTAGTAGGCCTTACCCACTCAGTTGAAGGAATTCTGCCTTTAAACTGTAACAGAGAAATCCTGCCTGAGTTTCTAGCTCTCTGGCCTGCCCTACAAATTTCAGATTTGCCAGCCCCCACAACTATGTGAGCCAATTCCTTACAATAAGTCAATCCCCATCACCTCCAAACACATAGTCTCTCCCTCTCCCCCCACCCTTCCGTTGGTTCTGTCTCCCTGGAGAGCCCTGAATGATATACCCCAGTTCAAGGGGGAAGCATTGTCATGCTATTGCATAAAATAACAAATAGAAATAAAACCAAAACGTTAAACGGCATTCTGAAGCCCGTGGTACTCAGTAGTCACTGTAGCAGAAGGGGGTAGAGACATTGTGGAATGCCTTCTGAGACAGCAATCAGCATCTTGGAGTGCTGAAAGCAGGTGCCATATTTGTGCTTGAACAAAATGCTTTTGTCAGGCAAGGTGCTTAATAAAAACTCAAATATTCTAACTTCTCTCCTGAGCGGTATCACATTTTTTTGTCAAATGCTTTTATTGAGGTGAAAATTCAAGGTATTTAAAATCTGGGCTGAATTTAGCCATAGATGAACACTTCCAGCCTTGTTTCTGCCATTCCCTTTACAGATTCCTGCCCACCAGCCCCAGACCAAGCTCTCTCTTAGCTCAGTGGTTAATTTGTGAGTCTCCATCACTTCCTTCTGCTACCTTGTAACCGTCTGGGTTTCTAGAAGCCAGGGCACAGTCCTGTGATTCAGCACAAAGCCCCACATGGAGCATAGGCTTAGTACACAACTGCCAGCTGCCAGGTGTTGTGCTGGCTGGGCCAGATCGGCCAGTGACTGTAAACCACACTGTTATGAACCATATACTTTTGAGCTACTCAATTTAATTTCATTAAAATTTCATCACAAATCTGAGGTATTAGTGAAGACGATTGAGCTAAACAGATGTTTTTGACTCATAACTGAACCTGATACACCAAACAGAAAGACACCAAGTGTTGCGACCATCTGTGTCAATATGAAGTTCATGGGGTCTGCATACATGGGGTGTTTTGCTGTAAACACCTGAATGTGGCTTATGCTCTACCTTGCTGCACTCTTACCTGAGGGGCTTTAAAATCTCAAAACCATGCCCCAAACACATCTCAGAGCAACAGAATCTCAGGAGGGAGGAAGTGGTGCCTGCCATCAGTATTAAAAAAAAAAAAAAAAAAGCTTCAAAGTGTGGCCCAGATGGGAATCACTGAGCTGGATGGATTTCCTAGCCTTTAACAGGGTGTGCATAAGGATGGTATGTGCTATGGACTGGGAGCTCTGGAGGTACTGAAGCTGAGGTTACAGGTGAGTTCTAGGAACATCTTCACAGTCTATGGAAAACTAAAATTAGAATGGTACGCTAATTTCGTCGTCCTTTGAAGTTTACTTCTTCAAGAAAGAATGGGCATCAAGAAAATATATCCACTGCAATAATTCATCTAAAGTCAGGAAGCTACCCTTCAATACCTTTTGGGCTTCCTCGACTGTGACAGAGCTTCCAGAGGCTTCATCTTTGGTGATCAGAGTCATTCCATCTAAAAAGTAATTCACAGAGTAAAATCTGAGTAACAGAATCAATCCCAATCCCCCCTTCCTTTCCACCACACCTCATCCTATCTCTGGACTGGAGATTTTTAGGACTATAAAGGTATACTTCTCTATAAGAAAGTATAAAACTCTATTAAAGGCACTGAACCCACATCATTCCTTTCATCTTACATTAATTACCCTTTGTCCTATGTTTGCTTCTATAAAATGAAGGCCATATCTCAGACGCTGCCTGCTGCACAGAGCCTCTCTTGATTGAACCTCTCCTTTGGAATTCTCAGATCACACTGTTTTATCCCTTGGAAATGGCTCTCATCATACTGTGTCCTGTATAACTATTTGTACATAGTCCATATCTCCTAACAGATTATACTTTTCTGTCCCTGTAGGGCAGGGACTATATTTTATTCATCTTTATATCCCCCTCAACATAGTACATAGCAGGACCTCAGTAAACAAATGATAACTCAATGACTATTCTTTGGTCCAAATCCACTAGCTACCAAAATATGGGAATCTGAAGACATTCAGACATGTAGTGGTGTCACTGACTATTGATGGAATGGCAAGAGAGCTAAGGTCAGGAGGAAACATGCTCTTACAATGGCCTTGTCTATTATTTAGCACAGTACATCAATTTTAGCTCAGAGAGACAAATCAGGGATAGAAAATCTACCCTTTAGTTTTCTCTTCTTCCTAAGATTTTCTTCTGCCTCAAAGGGCTGGTGCATGAAACACTTTCAGAAAGGCACATGCATTTAACATCCATTTGTATCTACAAATGGCACAGGTCGTATGTATTCTCTTGATAGGATACAGGCTCTCAGAAAATATGTATCTCATGTATGTCCTGCAAGTTGCTTTTCATCAAACAATATGCTAGAGGCATTCAATAAACACCAAAACCAATCTCTTTCATCAACTGGGTCGACAGCAGAGACACAAAAGCGATTTGAGTAAGCCCCATTCACCACCTATTCTAATTGCTTTTGCTCCCCAGAGTAGAAGTTAAAGGGCTGAAAAATTAACTGTCAGGGAAATGGTTGCCTGTGTGATGAAAAGCTGCCTGTTAGAAGCTGGATAGATAGGTATGCAACTCCTTTTATAGAATTTGCACAGAAAGACAGGTTGAAACTAATTTGGGGGCTCTACTTCCAGTGAAAGTTTTATACTTCACAACGTCATTATTTTCATAATATGTACTTTTAGCAGGTAAAATCTTACATTTCAGTTCTGCAAGAAAATCATGTCAGGTGAAAGAAAATGAGTAAAGGGCATGAAGGAAATCAAACATTAAGCCGAAAACAGAAAGAATATAAGTTACCCTCTTTCTGTGTTTAATATGCACTGGTCGCTGTGACCAGGTGAGGAACTGAGAGGCTTTGGTGTGAACACGCTGGCCAGCTGACAGGGAAAGCCCGAGAACACAGCAGTGAAAGGCAGAGGAGGGCAAACTATGGGCGAGATCAGTGAAAGTTTATCTAACTGGACCGAAAGGTCTAAGAATCTTCTGAGAAAGGGGGTGATGTCTGCTCACACAGCTTCTTTTTTTTTTTTTTTTTTTTTGTCTTTTTTTTTGTTGTTGGTGTTGTTGTTACTATTTCTTGGGCCGCTCCCGCGGCATATGGAGGTTCCCAGGCTAGGGGTTGAATCGGAGCTGTAGCCACTGGCCTACGCCAGAGCCACAGCAACGCGGGATCCGAGCCACGTCTGCAACCTACACCACAGCTCACGGCAACGCCGGATCGTTAACCCACTGAGCAAGGGCAGAGACCAAACCCGCAACCTCATGGTTCCTAGTCGGATTCGTTAACCACTGCGCCACGACGGGAACTCCCAGCTTCTTTTTTTAAAATTTTTTAAATGATTTTTATTTTTTCCATTATAGTTGGTTTACAGTGTTCTGTCAATTTCCTACTGTACAGCAACACAGCTTCTTTACTCGTCAAACAGAAAGGCAAGCTATTTGAAAGGGTCACGCTGCACAGAGTTTAAGATGGAACTTACATGTTTACTTTATTATTTATTACTTTGTATTTATGCTTATTAAGCCGGTGTTTTAGTTCACTGACTCCTGAGCACTTCCCAAAGTCACACGGAAAGTTATCAGGTCTTCACATAATGCATCCCACAATATAATTCATATTTAGAATTTATACTTGGGAAAAAAAGTATAAATATTTGGGGAAAAAGACAAAAGATACCTTACCCTGGATGACAATTTCCCAGAAATGATTTAATTGTTTCATTTCCACTTTCTCTCGAAGGGCTCTCAGGAAACTGTTAAAGCGCTGCTCTTCTGAAAACTGTGGTGGTAGCAGGGGTAGAGGGGGTGGCAGGTCAGAGCACATACAGAAGCATAATGCATCCCAGATCAACGCCATTAGACACACATGAAGACACCTTATTTATAAAAAATATATACACTGCTCTTCTTGGGTAAATGGGAAACTGACATTTCAAATGTCGGCTTCGTTTGCTAAGAGCCAGAAAGAAATCTTTCTGTCTGTTGATGACACAGAAATTTCCCTAGCCACATAATTTCTTTTGATGGCCTGGTGCTTTGTTTTTTTAAGTTTTAATACAGATAAATTCAAGCAAAGACAGAGAGACTATTTAGTGGATGCTCATGTACCCATCACCCAACTTCCACAATTATCCACTCGGCCACATCTTGTTTCACTACACCTTCACCTCCTCTCAAACCCCTTGGACTCTTCTGAAACAAATTTCAGTCATGTTAGTCTATCTATAAACATTTCAGTATGTGGTATCTAATATATAGAGACTTTTAAAAAAACTCAGGAAAAAGAACAACAGGACCAAATAATCAGTCAATATTTACATTTTCCCAACTTTTTTTTTTTTTGGTACATTCTTTTACATTTAGTTTTAAAAGGTCATTAAGAATGCTATGTCTCTAAAGTCTGTTCTGACCCTCCTCCATCTCTTTCTCTCTCCTTTTTGGAATCCAGTGACCTGGTACTCTAAAGGCCATGCACAGAAGTGTTATCAGACATTCCACCCGGCCTGCAGGCATGGGAGGGGGGAAATATGAAAAAGCAAACCTTTTCGTCTAAGCAAATCCTCTTCCACATGTCTACGTCATCTTTAGCCCTATACTGACTCTACTTTGTCAATTTGTGGAATCTATGGGGCATTTGTATTATCTACTTCTGAATCTTTTATTCCATTCTAATTTTAACATTTTTCTCATTTTCTTATCATTCTTTGTAACTGTTTAAACAATTCAAGAATTAATTTGTTCACTGACTCGGCAAATTTAATCCACACCCACATTAAGAACTAGTATACACTACAACCATGCCTACTTTAAAAATATACTTTTTAATTTTCACTCTTATCTAGAATTTATGTATAAAAGCCTAGAAATAATTTGAAAGATTTTTAGAAGTGTTTTCTAGTACTTCTATTAAAACGAACGGAAAACCTGACACTCAAAAGGTAGAGGGGTGCTGAGTAATTAATTTTCAATGTTCTTTTTTTTCTTGGCATTCAGATCCTTACTTCTGGTCTTTGTAAAATCTTTCTTAATAATTACACAAATATATATATACATTTTCCATCCATTCCCTAAAATAGCTAGCCAAACAGAATATATAACACAATAAAAATTTCCTTGGTTCCCTACATAGAAATCATAGGGCCAGGACTATAGTGGAATAAAAAGCTAACTCCCAGGGATAAGACTACCTACCCATCTTTATTCCTCCTCAGAAATGACACTGATAGTGAAATGAGTCAGTCACTTCTACTTCTCCTGGCATACAGTGCTATTCTTAGTAATAAGGATGATGATTTCCAAAGCCCAGGCTTATTTGCAGGGTTTGTGAAGCTGGTCAACCATTTAGGAAAAGAACACAAGATAACATTACCTGAATGGCTTCCTCCCGGAAGACTCTGATACAGTCCATGCTCTTCATAAAATACGGTGTTTCGTTAGTATCCAAAAACTGTTCAATGTGACTTATTAGCTGGTGACTCGCTAGAACATAAGGCAATACATTTATTTTCATCGACTGGAGTGGTGCTTGTTAGAGAGAGGTATGTGCTCTTGTGTGCCTATAAAAAGGTACTATGGTTCAAGAACCTGGTGGTCCATTCTTTTTTTTTTTTTTTTTTTTTTGGTGGGGGGGTTGGTCAGGAAGGAAAGATGAGATACCAAATGCTGATTCCCAAAGTCTATACTTAAAGTTTGGATAATACCTATTGACATTTGCTAAGAAATAAAATTTCTAAAATGTTCAGAATTATGGCTAAATGTTCCTTTTGGAGTTTCAAACACTAAGTTGTTGCTGTTGCTTTTTATCCCCCCTCCCCCCACCACCCCAGAATTTAAGGGCCATTGAGTAAGTAAATCCTTTCCTGATACTGTCATAGAAAATGGATCCTCTATTCCCTCCCCTAATTCCACTCAGGATAAATGTCAAACAGTGTCAGACGGTGAAAAATAATGAGTCAGGGACATTCCATCTTCTACCAATCACAAGTCAAATTAGAAAAGACCAGCCCTCATCTTAATTTTATAACATCCCCTTAGAATGGAAAATCACTGCTACATATCTTCTGCCCTTAGCTGAACCGGAACAGTCTCTAAGTTACTTAGCATTCTACAAAGCCATGCATACTTAATAAACAGTAACTGTCAGCAAACAGCATCATAAACGCTACAGAGAGAGGAAATACATTAATAATGTTATAGTTTCCAAAGTGGACTGCAAATGCCTCATAAACAAACAAACATTCTTCATGAAAAAAAGTGGAGGAAAATAAAAACATAAAGTCATCAGGGAACTTAAGTTGAGGATCAAAATGGACCCTGTGATACTTGTGGAAGAACAAACTAAGGAGATGTGCGCAGTCATGGCCTAAAGGCTCACTGTCACTGGTCCCCCTGAAACCAGTCCCCAGTGGCCTGTTCAGCAATTTGTGCTGAATGGTCAAGACACTGTAAGACTGCAGGTCTGCCATAGTGATGGCCTCATCCCGGCATTCTCAGAGTGGCCAGTGTGTGTGCATGCGATACTAGTGAAAACAACTTTCAAAGCTTGCCTATACAGGCTCAAAGTGACATGAGCCTTGCTCAATGCTCATGAAGGACATGAAATGTGGTGCCATCTACTTATTTCCTAAGGATCTTGAAGCACGTGGAAAGGATTGAAAAACTGGATGAAGTATTTCCTAATGTAATAATTTTGCAGCAAGAGAAAAATATCCCAGTAACCATTTCATCTTTTCTACCAATGAGGAGATTATGATCTCCATTTCAATGACATTTTCAGCCAACTCTGAGGGATTAAAGAAACACTTCCATGCAATTTCAGAAATCTTTACCACTGTATCCTGCAGCAGTGAATTAATATTCAACTATAATTCAAAGGAGAGAAGAAATGTCTGGATGGGTCTTTTTAAACAAGGTAAACAATGCAACCCTGATTAGCAGGCATAGCAGGAAGCCATCAACAAGAAGCTCAGAGCAAGAGAAACTATCTCCCTTTTTTAGCCTGGAAAGGTGAAGTAACAGAAATGCTTGATATTTCCTATATGGCTCAAGCAGCGTGCTTTCTTAGACAGTCTGATACAAAGTTCACTCAGAGTTTCAGACCTGGGCACAAACAACAGTGTTTATAGGCCAAGAGCAATAATCCTAGAGACACCAAGTTTCTCATTTCTTTTGAAATGTGAATGAGGAGTCTTAGCAAGCTGTAATGTAAATACTTCTCTTTGCTTGATTTAGTGATTAATTTAGCCTTGTACATAATTATTGTGTGTAACTGCTTTATAGAAGATACTCTGCTATGTTCTACAGGAGATACAATTAAGCTGAAGATAAGATTTTTGCCATTGGGGAGTTTACAGTCTAATAGAGGACAACACACATACACACAAATAACAACGGGAGGTATATGTGAAAAGGGCTATCAGTGGTATGGAACTCTATCAACTGATCTGAGTTTTTAAAAATCTTCGGTGACTATAAGAAAACTTCACGATTTAACATGGCTTTTCTGCTGGGCGATGAAAGCTGACTTTGGCTATAAGACAGCAAAAAGAGAATGAGCAGAAGTAGGAAGAATGGAGGTAGGAAAGCACAGGCTGTATTTGGAGAAAAGCACATGGTCCGGCACATACAGTCCATGGAAGGAGCGCGGAAGAAAGAGGAGGAGGGAGAATTGAACGGGAAAAGGCAGGAGGGAAGGGAGTTCCACAGGGAGCCAACGATGTGCGTGAGGGGCCTGAGGCAGCACAGAGAGAGTGTAGGCAAAAAAGCGTTCAAGCCCAAGCCTTTAAGGAACTGTAGCATTTCGAGGTTGTATAGAGGAAAGGGGGCTGAAGAGGAGGCCAAGAAGAAATGGCCAGGGAGACAGAAGAAAGCCAGGAGGAAATGGCACAACAAATACTAAGAGAAGAAATTATTTGAAGAGAATTGTCTGCCGAGTTATAAAGTATTGCAGTAAAAATATTACATATTATTACTACCTAGAGATTGCAAGGAAAAGAGTATAAGCATGAGAGATTAAGGACAGACACTTAGGCTGTCTTTGGATCTGGGAGGCCATGAAACAACTAGAGAGTACCAAACTGCTCTGCAAAACACACAGCTTCTAGATCCGTTGTTATCTTGAAATATGATGAAATAAACACACACCCAGCTGCCACCTTACAGAAAAAAAATTTTTTTGAAAGAAACCTAAAATAAAATAAATACAAAAGCCAAATAACCCATGTGCAGTAATGGTATGAAAAAGGAAGTAGGAATCTCAATACCCAGTTTCCATTTCAGAATGGAGTCCTTATGTAACTGTAAGCCTATGTGGATTTAGTTTTCTTATTTACATGTTAAGACTGTTCTGTCCTTTCCTCCAGAAAGTTTAGGAACAGAGATAGATAAACACACCCAAAATTCTAATAAATCAATGAATACACAGAACTAGATTTCGCCCTTCTCAAAATAATCAGTTACATGACCTGGGCATCTAGCCCACGATTCTGATTCCGTCCCTCCACCTAGCCTATTCTGTGGTTCACTGACTATAATGAACCATTTAACACCAGTGAGTAGATGTGATGGATGGTACTTTAATAACCTGAATATCAGAATGAGATGTGAACAAGGGGCTTCCCATGCAAACTTTGGTAGCATTTCTCTGCCATTTTTAATAAAAGTAAATGCAGAAATGGTTGACAAGAAAAATAATACACTTTGGCTGGATTATGCTTTTTAACTCCCTCTTCTCCCCCATCACTCATAAAGGAAATGCTGATTATTAGGGTGCTTTTCTCTGCGTCTACATCAATTATAGGGCTAAGGAACGGCCTGTCAGTGTTCACACTCAGTAAATCACAACCCCAATTATAATTCACCAAAATGCTTTTCAGAATTAGTCAGAGGCTCAGTAATACTCATTAGCAGCTAATATAAAAAATGGTCATCGGCGGGACCATCCATCTCGGATACTAGGTCAGGCAAAAGCTGTCATTTATCTCAAGGAGTCTTCAGAATTAGGATGCCTATTCTGGATTTCAAAAGCATCTGTTCTGGGTTTGGGGATTTTTGTCTTTTTTTTTTTTTTTTTTTGTCTTTTTGTCTTTTCTAGGGCTGCTCCTATGGCATATGGAGGTTCCCAGGCTAGGGGTCCAATTCGAACTGTAGCTGCAGGCCTGGCCAGAGCCACAGCAGCACGGGATCTGAGCCACGTCTGTGACCTACACCACAGCTCACGGCAACGCCGATCCTTAACCTACTGAGCGAGGCCAGGGATCGAACCCACAACTTCATGTTCCTAGTCGGATTCATTAACCACTGAGCCACAATGGGAACTCCATTTTGGGGATTTTTAATATGGGCATTGTATATTAACCCAGGATCTTATATGAGTACCGACTGTTGATACACAAAGTGAGTCTTAATACAATAAAATACTTTAGCGTATATTAAAATGCTATCAAGATTCAGAAGTGCTATGTAAGAGAAGAACAGAAGTGTTTTCCTGTTTAATCTGAAATGACGCTTTCTCTCTCTAGAGAAAACACTCAACACCTTCCAAAGTCCTACAGAATGAATCGCCTCCCTTTTCACTGCACAGTCACAAACACCTGGGGCCATGTGCTTGCTGGCCTCTGACTTTATGTTTATTCAGTCCCTCTATTCCCTGCAAAGATGCTTCCAACAAAGTGAAAGAAAGTTATTTATTGCAGAGGTTTTTTTCCTCCATTGGACAGAGCCAAAAGAGCAGTAGGTTCACTTATCTGTCACACATTATAGAGAAAGGACTGTAAAGCCATCTCAGACAATTTTGCTGAACCCAGGTATCATTCAGAATGTCTCCTATTTTAATTCTTCTCATGATCTCAATGCCTCATATGAATTTTACTTATTGAAGAGGTGTACATTTTGCAGATGTCAGGAGTTAAATCATTTTTAAATGCTGAACAGATTTACATAGTCAATGACAACGGCATCTTTATAAAACAAAATAAAGTGACAATAAAAACCAAGCATTCAAATCAAATGAGTATGATTAGGTCAGTCACTAAAGAATAAAAAGGAATAACATCAGCAGCAAATAAAAATCTGAGCAAGTAGTTAAGTCTATGGCCAATTAAATCCACATATAAATTACAATCATTGTTTTAAGCCAAAAACTTACTAGAAACATTTGCCTGGTAAGAAAACAAATCTGCGTTTTAATACAGGTTAACTAAAACAGAAATGAATCACAAAGAGGCTTCCTTGTATCTCTTTACTATAGGATATAAATTGGCCATTGTGGGTAGAGGCTTTGAGTATTATCAGCCAGGGTCAAATCAGAACAGAAATCACTGAATATTTAACCAAAAATTTAATGTAGGCGACTGTTACACAGGTGATAAAGAACCAAAGCCCGCTGAGAATGGTGCTATAAACCCAGAGATTAGGAGTGGCAAGAGGCCCCTAGTACCCCTTGACACTGTGGGGAAAAGAGCAGAGCAAAGAAGGAGGTATAGCTAAAGCTCAGGGGCCTGCCCTATGGGAGCTAAAACCACTAAAGGCTGGAGATGCTGCCCCACTCATGAAGGGACAAAGAAAAGTACCCTGGCTTCTCCCTCCTTTCTTACTTCCCATCAATCTCCCATCAGGGTCTTTCATTGGCTGAACCCAGTAGGAAGTCAGCAGATGTGGGAGCCAAAAAAATGTAACTTGTAGAGCAGAGGTTGGCCCTGCCCCACTCCCTCTCCCAGATCTGGTATACAAAGGGGAGGGGTGAGCAGTGGATCTAGGGGCCACTGGCACAATGCATTACTACGAACCCACAGAAGTGGAGGCCCCATTTTATTTCAGGAGCTAGAAATTAACTAGATATCCTTTATTTTAAATAATAAAGGAAGGAGTTCCCTTGCGGCCTAGCAGTCAAGGAGCTGGCACTGTCACTGCTGTGGCTGGGGTCACTGCTCTGGCATGGGGTTCAATTCCTGGCCTAGGAACTTCCTCATGCTGCAAGCATAGCCAAAATAATAATGATAATAATAATACTAGTAAAGGAAGATAAAACATATAGGTTTTTTTCTTTCCTTCTTTCCAGTGAGGTTAGATACAATGAGGTAAGATTCAATTAAAAATTATTGAAAAGGTTCACAAGCATATTTAAAGCTTTTCCCAGAGATTTAAACTTTTTTAAAAAGCTACACTTCTACAAAAATAGAATTATGTAAAAAATATGACTTTCACTTCTACTTGAAAAATCCTGAGCTACATACATTTTCCTTTCCCTCAGGTTTGTGGTGAAACACAGCAGAGGTGGCCACACAACTGTGTGGACTGTGATGATAAACCGGAAGAGATGGGTGTGACTGAACCCCTCCCAGGGCGTGCATGTCCTTTCATGACTCAAACGCACTTTTGAAAATGTACAAAAAGAACACATCCTAAATATTTTTTCCTTTAAATGACAAAAGATATGTTGGTTATTTCTTAAATACCCTTTCTGCTTCCACTTCTAAATGAGTTAGGATCTAAGCTTCTAGGAATGTGTCCTAAATATCTGCCTTCCTTGGTGTTGTATTATTCCTGTTTTTATTTTTGCAGCCTTTAATGAAATCTTTTTACTGGGGAAAAATAAATCAATGGGTGGCAACAAAAGAAACAGGGAACTAGGAAAAAAGTATAAGCTATATGAACTTGAAAATGATAGTTAAATGTCTTGTTTTTAAGAAGATGGACTGTAGAGCAAACCCAGCTCTGTCCTGCCCTTTGCCTCTGCTTCACCCTTCCCCTTTTTAGGAACTGTTCTGCTAGATTCTTTGCCCCAGACTTTCTCATCTAGCAGGCAGAAGTTGCCTGCCTCCCTTTTAGGAACAGAAAAAGTCAGTAGCTTTGACACAGCTTTGACACAGAGGAGAATACGACAGCCTATGCCATATGCATGACCAGTGGCACGGGAAATTGAACTAAGGCATACAAAGCACTGACCACTTCAACAGCACAGATACAGCAATGGTTGTTGTTTTAGTTATTATTATTACATTATTATTATTTTTCTTACCAATAACTAAAAAACTCAATTAAAACCTCACCATTTAAGCTCCGTAAGTTTAGTCACAGCCTATTTTTTTCATGCGTAACGATTTTCTCATTAAATGCAGTAATTTCTTACAAACTGCACTAATAAAAGTAAGTCCTGCTGGGTGTTTTCTCCCCTTTTAAATGCTGCCTTTTCATTGATGTGTTAAATTAAAACCCCAGGCACAAGGACCAGAGTAAATGCAAAGTCTTTACCGTTAGACTCCATTCCTGCAGACTATGAGATCTCTTTCATTTTATTTTTGTTTTTATTTGAGCTAACTGTGAGTCCTACTTGTAGCCACAGGAAGAAAGAGTTTGAGGTCTCCTGGTCTTAGCTCACTCCACAAAAAAGGTGACAGTGTGAGCTAAAGAGAAACTAGAAAAATGGCATCTGGCTAATAAGCCCATTAGCTTTAAGCTCAGTTTATGTAAGAAAACATTACAAGTCTTTTTCATTTTCGATGAATAATGTTTCTCATCTTAAATAACTTGAGTGTAGAAGACCAGATCTATTCTCAGGTCAGTTGGAAATTTTTAAGTTTCCTGGTCAATGGGTGGGTTCCATGGCATTCTATGGTCTTTTAATTTTTTATCAAAATCATTCAATGTAACCATTAAAGACCCACTGAACATGTCCCACAAAGGCTGAAGGTTATCGATTCATATTTACAGGGCGTATAGCAGTTAACTAAAAATGAAAAAACATCTACTCTCTAGACTAGCTGATAAATCCTCCATTTCCGGAAAGGAGTGCACTTAAAAATAATGTAAAACGGGGACATAATGCTAACCTAAGAAAAAAACTAAAGGAAGACTTTTTCCTCAACTGAGGAAGTGGTTTCTTTAGCTCATTTCTATAATGTGCTGTATGCTTGGAAATATGCACTAAGGTTGGGAGTCGGGAGCAGAGGATAGAGAAAAAGGGTCTCCATAATTTTCTAATGTCCTGAAACAAATTCTAAAACTAAAAGTGATGCAGGAGTTCCCTGGTAGTGCACAGGGTTAAGAATCTGGTATTGTGGCTCAGTTTGCTGCTGTGGTGCAGGTCCAATCCCTGGCCTGGGAACTTCCACATGCTGTGAGAGCGGCCAAGATAAAATAATATAATATAAAATAAAAATGATATGGAAAAATTAAGAACTTAACCACCTAGACTTGATCTCATTCTAGATGAGTAGTAGGACGGAGGCAGAATGCAAGATGACAGTGTTTGGTACTGGAATAATTGTATAGTATCTGTCTAGCTTCATACCTGAGTGGATGTCAGCAAGCTAATGTAGGAAGTAGGCAGAAGGAAACAAGTAGCCATAGTAACAGTGCAGCCAAGAGAAAATGCTCTAAAACAGGAGACCAATCTGGCAATGGGATCCAATTAAAAGTTGGTAATTAAATGGAACTGAAATGCATGTTGCAGTTGAAGAGATACAGTGAGTGATGAGTCAGACTCCTCAGCAAGGAGAGAAGCAGGTGGCTACCAGTTGAATGTGCTTTTGCGGATGATGGAGGAAGGGGAGGCAATACACAGTGTTTTGCAATCCCTCAAAAATTTGACTCATTCTTGGAATTCCTGCTGTGTTATAGCAGGTTAAGGATCAGGAGTTGCTGCAGCTGTAGCATAGGTCACAGCTGCAGCCTGGATTCAATCCCTGGCCCAGGAACTTCCACATGACTCTTAAATGGAAATATCAAGTACCAGAAATTTTGAAACAACTGCATTCCATGTAGTAAATCTTAAAAATTGGTAATGATGTTCTGTGTCTATATGGTATCTTTCCTTAAGGTGTCCTTGACACCTTAGATCCGCCCCCTCATCTTTTTCTGGTTTTGCAAAGAAATCTGCATAGTATTCCAGAGCTCAAAATACAGAGCTGTTATTTTTCTCTACTTCTTTTTGATGAGGCTAGGATTTGTGAATCAATCCAGAGAACCTGAGGATTAATTCCACTGTAATTCAAAAATTCAAACTATTATTATTCCAAAGCACTGCTTTATTAAAGTCAACAACGGGAACAAAAAAACTATTAGCCAGAATTATTCAGAGAGCATAAAAACAGGCGAGGCTTTATCTGCCCCACTGATGGGAGGCCAACTGCAGCATCTTTGATAATGAATCATACTACAATAAAATTACTGCTGGGCATTGGTATCCCAGAATATATTGGCTCTTAAATCTCAAAAATCTCTTTAGGGAGGATTTGAGGGTGAGAAAAAAAAAAGGACATTCTTTGTGGAAGGAATATCATGAGCAAACATACAGAGGAGCAGGAAAGAGCAATGTCACAAGAGTATTAGCAGGAATACAGTTTGGTTTGAGTACAGGTGCACAGAGGGGACCTGTACTAGATGGGTCTGGAACAGCAGGATGGGACCAGGTTGTGGAAAGTCTTGTCTGGGAGACTAATTTCAAAGACTTGAAGGTGTGATTAAGAAGGGCTGACTCATAATCAAACTTGTGCTTTAAGAAGCTAAATTTGTACCAACATATGGGATGAGTTAAACAAGAAGAACTTGAAGGGTAATTAATATAAGATGCTAGAGCTGTCCAATGGTGAAATAATAAAAGCTTGAATTAGAGTAGTGGTATTTAGGATGGAAAGGAACAGACAGACACGAGAAGACTGGATTAGAAAATGATTAGAAATTAGAAGAGAATAAGAAATAGGTACAAAATGATCAGAAATGCTCGTCAACAGTAAACTCAAAGAGGCAAAATAACAGCAGTAACAAAAATCCCTTCTATCTGGGGAAAGTCCTCTTATAGCCATATAGTCATAGTACCAGGACACCCCATTACTCTGGCTGTTTCCTCACTTAGGATACTTTCTTTGGGCCCTCTCCTATCCAGCCTATTATGGCTCAGGTCATGCCAGCCTCCTCTACGAATTCTTCTTCAAACTAGTCAACTTGCCATACTCTATGGTGACTTCTCCCAGATTTATATTTATAACCGAGGGCTTTCTCCTGAAGTCAAGAACGTATAACCAACTCAGTATGTCTTTTTTCCTCAGTAAATGCCAATCCTTCCAGTTGCTCAGGCCAAAAAATTTAAGAGTCACCCTTGACTTGTTTCCTTCTCTCACATTTATTTTCAAACCATCAGCAAAAGCTGCCAATTCTACTTTCAAAATATATCCAGAGTCTGGCCTCTTTTCACTCCCTTCATCACTACCCCTCCCACTTGGATTACCAAAGGAGCCTTCTAACTCATGTGCCTACTTCAACCTTGCCCATTCTCAACACAGCAGCCAGAGTGCCTTTTAAAACATAATCAAACAGATCTTCCTTTACTCAGACCTCTTCAATGGTTTCCCATTTCACTCAGAGAAAAAGCACAACGGTCTAGGAGGCCTTACATGGTAAGGCCTTCAAACACCTCTGATCTCATCCCTGCTTCTTTCTTCCAGCCACGCTGGCTTCCCTGATGCTCCTGGGTGATGCTCCCTCTGTCCCCAGAGATATCCACCAGGTTCTATCTTCCATTTTCCTTAATTCTCTATTCAAAGATAATGGGCAGCAAGCCTTCCTTGATCCTCTATATAAAATCACAGGTCACAACCCCAGCATTCACCATCCCACTATCCTGTTTTTTTTTTTTTTTTTTATCAATAGTGGTATCAGTGTTCCCCACCAATTCACTTTCTTTCTAGAACCTCAGAAAGTGATCTTATCTAGAAGCGGGGTCTCTGCAGCTATAATTAAGTTAATAAGCGGGGAGGGGGGGGTTTGCCGGGGGGAAGAGAGGGGAGGTAAATCCGATACAACTAAGATCCCTATAAGAAGAGGTAAATCTGGACAGATACACAGAACCCCATCTGAAGATGAGACTGGGACTGAAGCAACGCATTTACAAGCTAAGGAACACCAAGGATTGCCAGTTGTCACCAAAAGCTAGGAAAGAGGGGCATGGAATGGATTCTCCCTCAAGAGTCCTTAGGTAGAACTAATCCTGCTAACACCTTGATTTTGGACTTCTAACCTCCAGAACTAAGAGAAAATAAACTTCTGCTGTTTTAAGCCAGCCAGGCTGTGATGCTTTGTTACAGCAGCCCCAGGAAACTAATACAAGTGCTTATCGCCATTTGACATAGATCTTCTAATTTGTTTACTGTGTCTCACCACAGTGACTAGCACATAATAGGCATTCAACAACCATTTGCTATAGGATGAATAAATGACCTAGGTGTCACTGAGTTACTCCTCTAAAAGCTTCATGTCTAAAAGACATGAAGATATCTTTTTGTATTCCTTCAACTTAAACCCATACACTGTGTATTCAGTACTGGGGCTATTACTAACAGGAATGGACCATCTACAACTCTTACCACAATCCATTACCTTAATTTTATAGAAATGGAAATGGTTAAAATAAAGCTCCATGGAAAGAGAAAATACATAGACAGAGTAATGGGCTATGTAAGGCATATGCAGGTATGTGTAGATACCATTTTCGCATGGCGGTGACTATATATGTAGGCTTCTCTGTTGCCCTCGCTTACTAAGTATGAATTAGCTCAATCCCACCTTGTTGTAAGCTCTTTTTTCCCTCTTAGGTCAAGTTGGTTGATACTACTAGGAATGGGCAGTTCTCAAATATGTGCTATCTATGACTGTACCTTCAACATGCCACACCCTAAAACAACTAACCATCTTGACTATAACATAGAGCACTAATGGGGATTAAGAGGGTTATTCCTATGGAAGAGTGTGAGAAAGCAAGATGAGAGAGTGTGGTATAAGGAGGGTTTGGAAGAGAGGTTCAATGAAGAAAGAGACTTCCCCTCCTTATGTACTACTTGACTTTTTGCCAATGACCAAGTACTTATTTTTTAACAAGAAGAAGCAATTAGATCATCTTGAAACATATATGAGACTACTATATAAGTAAACAATAAACTATCTATTTCTAGTGAGTTCTAAATGGAAAGACATTTTTCATGGGTTGGCACTGACTGATGGCACTTCCTCAAAACAGTGGATTCCAGTGATCCTTTTTTTTTTTTTTCTGGTCTTTTTGCCTTTTCTAGGGCCGCTCCCACGGCATATGGAGGTTCCCAGGTTAAGGGTCGAATCAGAGCTGTAGCCGCTGGCCTACGCCAGAGCCACAGTAATGTGGGATCCGAGCTGGGTCTGCAACCTACACCACAGCTCACAGCAGTGCCAGATCCTTAACCCACTGAGCAAGGCCAGGGATCAAACCCGCCACCTCATGGTTCCTAGTCGGATTCATTAACCACTGAGCCACGATGGGAACTCCCTCTATTCTAGAGATCCTTTAATTTCTTTTTTGTTTTATTCTTCCTCTACCATCTACTCCTCCCTGTTTATTGTTCATATACTTAAAGGGTGATATTAAAAAGGACTTTAGAAATTATGTAATTTCACCAACTGTCCTGAACAACCTATCAATTTGAACCAGATTTGTGGCAGGCAAAATTTTTCTTTAGTTTGTAGGTTCAACCCTCCCTATAATTCCATACATTTAAAGTTCAAATGTGTAAGTCTTGCTGGCTTTATTATAGTCCATCTAATAAGAGTAATTAGAAATGGGACAATTATGGGATAATCCAACCTCGTGTATGAGGTAAATAATGAATTAAACAAAACATACCCATGCTTGAGAAAACATCACCAAAGAAGAAACATACGAAAGGAAGCAACAACGAACTTGCGAATGTTCCAAACCTATAAACACTGACCTAAGCCTTGCCATACTAAGATACCTGTCGTCACTGAAAGGTAAACTGGCTTTCGTTACTCACAACTAATCATTTCTTGTGCTCTGACAGGTTTTGAAACCTCTACAGTTTTTCTTGTACTGAGTACACTTGCCGTTTACTAATGTAAATGAATTCTTCTCATGAAGCAGAGGATTCTGAAACACAAACATAATCTTGTGATACATGTATCTAAGTTTATTTTTTTAACTCCAATACCTAAAGACCTTTATTTAAAATATACTCTATATTACTTTAACTGATAATGTTTTCCTTATTAGTACTCTATAGAAATTCACTTGGGTTTCCTAGATTTTTGTTCAGCTAAGTGAAGCAAAAATTATAAAGGTTTCATTAGCCCACAAGGTCTCAAGGTAAATAACCTTCAATACTCAAAACATCATGGAGAACAACTAGACAGAAAATCAACAAAGATACAGATCTGAACAAACTATCATCCAAAGCTAACCAAACTGACATTTACAGAATCCTCAACCTAACAACAACATTCTTTTTAAGGGCGTATGAAACATTTGTCAGAACAGACTACACACTAAGCTATAAAACAAGTCTCAATAAATTTAAAAGGGTTGAAGCCACTCAAAATATGTTCTCCAATCACAACAGAATTAAATTAAAAATCAACGAAAGAAAGAAATTTGGTGATTCTCCAGTATTTGGAAATTAAACAACACAGTTCTAAACAATGCAAAGATCAAAGTAATCACAAACAAGAGTATTTTCACTGAATGAAAGTGAAAACACATTATCATGAGTTACGATGCACAGCTAGAGAACTGGCTAGAGGGAAAGTTATAGGTTTGAACACCTATGTTGGAAAAGAAATGAAGTTTCAAATCAATAATACAAACTTCCAGCATGGAAAACTGAAAAAAGAGCAAATTAAATCCAAAACAAGCAAAAGGAGGGGAATAGTAAAGATCAGAGCAGAAATCAAGGAAATTTTTAAAAAATGATAATGAAGAAAAATCAATAAAGCTAAAACTTAGGATCTTCTATAAAAGAGAAACAAAACTTGTAAACCTTAACAGAATGATCAAGAAACAGAGAAGACACAAATTACCAAAGTCAGGAATAAAAGCAGGCTCATCACTACCAACCATAGAACTTAAAAATATTCTAAGAGGAAAATAATATGAACAATATTATGCTAACAAATTAGACAACTTAGATGAAACAGACAAATTCTTAGAAAAATACAAATTACCATCAATGACTTAAGAAGAAATTGAAAATATGACTAAATCTATCTTAAGTAAAATAACTGAATTAGTACTTTAAAAAAAGCTTCCCACAATGAAATCAGTCCCAGAAGGTTTCCCTGGTGAATTTGATCTAACATTTAAAGAGGAGATCGGGAGTTCCCGTCGTGGCGCAGTGGTTAACGAATCCGACTAGGAACCATGAGGTTGCGGGTTTGGTCCCTGCCCTTGCTCAGTGGGTTAACGATCCGGCGTTGCCATGAGCTGTGGTGTAGGTTGCAGACGCGGCTCGGATCCTGCGTTGCTGTGGCTCTGGCATAGGCCGGTGGCTATGGCTCCGATTCAACCCCTAGCCTGGGAACCTCCATATGCCGCGGGAGCGGCCCAAGAAATAGCAACAACAACAACAACAAAAGACAAAAAGACAAAAGACAAAAAAACAAAAAAATAAAAAAAAATAAAGAGGAGATCATACCAATCCCACCAATCCCAAAGAGGAGGAAAGAATATTGCTCAACTCACTCTGTAAGGCCTGTATTTTCCAGACACCAAAGCCAAGCAAAGATATCACAAGAAAACTACCAGAAAGTATCCTTCATGAATACATACGCAAAAATCCTAAAATATTAGCAAAATGCACTCATGATCATTTGAAAAGGATTATTTATCACGACTGCCTGGAATTTATCCTTGCAATGCAGGGTTGGTTTAACAGCCGAAAATCAAGGAATATACCATATTTATTGAAGAACAAAACCAACGTGATCATCTCAGTAGATGTAGAATACGCACCTGACAAAACTCAACACTCATTTATAATAAAAACCCTCAACCACATAGGAATGGAAGAGAACTTCAGCTGATAAAGGGAATCTGAGAAAAACTTAGAACTAACATCATACTAATGGTGAATGTCTGAAAGCCAACATTGTACTAGATTAAGAAAAAGAAATTAAAAGCATTCAAGTTAGAAAGGAAGAAGTAAAACTGTATTTGTAGGCAATATAATCTTCTTAAGCAGAAAATCCCAAGGAGTATATAAAAACAACTAGAACTAATAAACAATTTTAATAAGGCTAATCACAATTTTATGGTGATCAGGATATTTAAAAAATCACTATTTCTATATACTAGCAACAGTCCAAAATTAATTTCTAAAAATTCCATTCACAATTGCATTAAAAGAAAAAAATACTCGGCAAAAACTTAACGAAAGAAGTGCAGGACTTATACACTAAAAACGACAAAACACTATGGAGAAAAAGTAAGATCTAAATAAATGGAAAAATAATCCATATTCACAGATTAGAAAATTCAATGTTAAGATAAAGACTCTTCCTTATTTAATTTATACACTCAATGCAATTCCTATCAAAATCCCTATAAATTGAAAAACTGATTCTAAAACTTACATGGAAGTGCAAAGGACCTAGATTAGCCAAAATAATTTTACAAAAGAACAAAATTGAAAGACTTAATGATACAGTATTTCAAAACTTACTATAAAGCTAAAGTAACCAAAACAATGCATTAGTGAAGGACAGACACAGATCAATGTAACAGAATTGAAGACTACAGAAATAAACTCTTACATTTATGGTCAAATAATTTTAAATTAGGTATCAAGGCAATTTGATGATAAAAGGACAGTCTTTTCAACAAATAATCCTCAGACAATTAAATATCCTTGTGAAAAACAACGAATCTACACACTTACTACATTCTCATTTACAAAAATCACCTCAAAGTGAATTACACACCTAAACTTTCAAAAGAAAAGAAGAAAATCTTTGTAACTTGGACTAAGCAACAATTTCTTATAAATGACAACAAAACGACAGTCCATAAGAGAAAAACAAATAAACAGACTAATCAAAATTAAGAAATTCACACTTCGAAAGACAACATTAAAAAGAAAAACCATATTTACAAATCATGTATCTAATAAAGGACTTGTATCTATAATATATTTAGAACTTTCTACATCTCAATAAGACAATCCAATTTTTTAAAATGGGCAAAAGATATGAATAGGCATTTCACCAAGGAAGATACATGAATGGCTATTAAGCACATGAAGTCTGATCAGCATCATCAGTTGTTGCTAAGAAACTGCAAACTAAAACCACAATAATATACCAACAAATTGGCACTAAAATAGCTATTATTGAAAAGACTGACTTACAAGCATTATCAAGGATGTGGAAAAAATGGAACCCTTATTCATGGTTGGTGTAGATATAAAATGCTAAGTCACCTTTGAAAAGAATTTGGCTATTTCTTAAAAAGTTAAACATAAACTTCCCATATTCCCAGCAATTCCATGCCTAGCCAAGAAAACAGAAAACATACAAAGGATTGTATACAAATGTCATAGCTAAAAACTGGAAACAATCCAAGTATCTTATCAATTGATGAGTAGATAAACAAAATGTGGCATATCTATTAAAATGGAATAATAGTTAGCAATAAAGACAATTATTGATACATGCTACAACATAGACAAATGTCAAAAACCTTATGCTAAATAAAAGAAGCCAGATACAAAAGATTACATATTGATCAATTCCATTTATGTGAAATTTCCAGGAAAGACAAATCTAGAGAGACAGAAAATGGATGCTTGGAGTGGTGGTGGGGAAAAAAAATGACTACAAATGGTCACAGGAACCTTTTGGAATTGAGGGAAAAGTTCTTTAGGTTGTGGTGATGATTGTACAACTTTTTACATTTATTAAGGATCACTAAGTTACACTTAGAATGAGTACATTTTATAGTAGAAAATTATACTTCAGTAAACTACTTACAGAGTTCCCATCTTGGCTCAATGCAAACAAATCTGACTAGTATCCATGAGGACGCAGATTCGATCCCTGGCCTCACTCAGTGGGTGAAGAATCTAGCGTTGCTGTGAGCTGTGGTGCAGGCCAGCAGCTATAGCTCCGATTTGACCCCTAGCCTGGGAACCTCCATGTGCTGCAGATTCAGCCCTAAAAAGACAAAAAATAAATAAATAAAAATAAATAAACTACTTGAAAATTGGCAATAAATAAGTGCAATTTAGCTAAGAGATTTGTAGAGATTTACCACAGACAAAAGGGAGACACTAGATGTTTACACTACAGAATAACTGCCAAAAAGCTCAGACCAGTAAATCTTATCCTTAATGCCTAGGAAACATTACTAGATTCCAAAGACAAGAGAATCATCAAAAGACAGTTCTCATATGAGAAACAGCTCCTGACTCCAATGGCCTACCAGTGAAATACAATGACCGTCCTGAGTGTTTTCGTTTCATTTCTTTACCGCTAAAAGACATAAAGAGATAAAGAGAAGAAGAGAGGCAAACTCTGATGTCTCTTTTTATAAGAGCACTGAACCCATCATGAGGGCTCCACCCTCAGGACCTCATCTAAACCTAATGATCTTCCAAAGGTCTTCCAAACATATGAGTTTGGGAAGTGGGGTAGGGAACGGGAGACAATTCAGTCCACAGCAAGGCCTTTAATCATAACTATTAACTACAGATTTTTTTTCCAACTGTCAGGAAGTGCAAACAAAAAAAAAATAATTTTTTCTCTCATGTCCAAAGACATCTATGATAATAAAATTCTCAAGCCTGCTGAAATTGAGTTCTATATCTGAATCAAACTCCTTCCCTTTTCTGGCCAAAGAAAGTACGCCATTTTTAAAAGTTTATGTAGACATGGGTAAGACACAGGACTAACTGTACCAAATTATACTTGCCACTTTTTTCTGTGTCAGCACATTTCTTATCATTTGAAAGTGTATGTGTGTTGCGGGGGGGACCAAACACTTTTATTGCATTTAAGTGGGACTCCAAGCTGTTTCTAGGCTCCTCTTAACACATTTCAGCCGATTAGTGACTCTTTTAACAAAAGCCTAACATCCTTTCCCAAACATCTTAATTGGTTAAGAGCTTCTGTTGTTTGCCATGAGGAGTCACTTTAAGCCATTGATTAAAGCAGTTTGCACATCAGCACAATCTGAAATCAGTTTCCTTTTTCAGCCAGCTGGGCTTAAGAAGCAATCATGAAGACAGCCCAGTTCAAGGAGAACCAAGTGCAATGCCCTCCATGACCTCGATCTACCACGCAGGGCAAGTTTATAGGTGGTGGGGAAAAGGACCAAAGTGCCACGAGGAAGTACTTCGGCTCTCTGCTTCACAAATCACTCTCACTAGCACTTCCTTCAAGGGTAAACTCCATCAGCAAGTCGGATAACACGCCCTTCCTCCAAAGCCATTATTAATTCTGTGTTTCCAGCAGAGCCGACTGTGAGCACTTGCCTGGCTGCTCTGCTAGCACAGGTCATCAAAGCAAGTCAAGGGTCACTATGTTAAATGCAGGCTTAAATGGACTTGGTATTCTTCTAGGTGTTCTGATACAAGGAAAGCATTCATACCAGTTCCACATTTTCAGTCAGAGGGAAAAAATATCCTTTCTATTCTTAACATAAAAAGGGGAAAAAATACCCAGCAGGTTGAAGGCAAGTAACTCTGCTACCTAGCATGAGAAAACAAAACCTTGAGAGAACAGGGATGCTGTCATGTGTCACATATAGATGTCCTTTAATGCTCTCAGGAAGAAATCTTGGTGCTCACTGAGAGCCTACCTGAAGCAACCAGATTTTGATTTTGTATGCTACCAGTTGGCTCTCCTTCTTAACAGACAGCCAGGCTACATTCTGCAAGAGCCACACTCTATAATTAGGAAAATTCTGATCTACAGGTTGATAAGAATTGGAAAGAATCCAAGTAAGAATGGATAGAAGCCTTTTAGAGAGAGAAAATTGAAAACACTTATAAAGAGGTTGCATGTATATGACAGTCTTTTGATTTCAATGTCATTTTTATTTTTCTTTTGGTCTTCATTTTAATTTCATTTCCATTATTTGGTTAATGAGTTTCACTATTTTAAAACGTAAACTTCAGAGCAGTGCTGTGCCATCTAATGGAATTTAAGCAACCAATGAAGAAGTTTTAGGCCCAAGAGGCCAAGAACTGGCTCTCTGGAATCTGATCCAGTGTCTTCCACACATGTGCAATAATCTGTGCAAAGTCACCTTAACTATTCTGGGCCTCAATCCATGCCACATGGAAGATGAATCAGACCCTAAGGGTCACTGATACATAATTACCATGTCAAATAATAGCTTGCCCTTTTAGTAGATATTCTTTAACATTTCCAAATAAACTGGCTTTTGTTTTTGAATGAGAGACGATTTATCATTGATAAGTGAGGCATAAAATAAGTCTGAATCATCAAGTTTTGGAGTCTAATGATTTAAAACTAAAAAGGAAAGAAGAAAGTAAGTGAAGAACAAGTAAGATATTTAATAAAAAATATAGGCGTTCCCATCGTGGATCAGCGGAAATGAATCTGACTAGCATCCACAAGGACATAGGCTAGATCCCTGGCCTTGCTCAGTGGGTTAAGGATCTGGCATTGCCATGGGTGTGGGGTAGGTCCAGACAGTGGCTCTGATCTCACATCGCTGTGGCTGTGGCACAGGTCAGTGGCTACAGCTCCAATTTGACTCCTAGCCTAGGAACCTCCATATGCCACAGGTGTGGCCCTAAAAATATATAAAAAAAAAGTATAGGCTAAATTCTAGAATCTGTAATCATGTGTTTTCCCTCTCACGATTAGATGCATTACAGCTATTCTGGGAAAAGGACTAAGAAAGGAGGTCAAACTGTTAAAAAAATAAACAAACCTTTCATAGGGCTAAAGATGATTTAAATTTAGTTCTGTTTGTATTTGGAATCCTTCTCTCAAGATATTCAAGATATTTGACAGAACTTATTTTTCCTAAATTTTCCAGCTCTGTGTAAAACAGTAAAGGCCGAATTTTTATCTTTTTATTTTCATGTGGAAAGGGTTACATGTTTCATACCAAAGATTACATAAACTAGGGTCCACTAAAAAAAGAAAAGACACATGAAATTTCTCCTAGAGCCCAGCTTTTGAGAATCCATAAGTTGGAGCTTGATTCCTGGCAGAAAGTCATAATGTGTGTGAGTAAACTGGGTGCCAATGAGAAAGTGCTTTACCACACAGCGGAGTTGGAAAAAACTGTCTATTTGACTTTAGCAAATAATAAAATTTTATTACTAATTGTACCACATGCTACCTAGTGTTGGAAAATCTTGCAGAAGTGAATTTTAAGAAACGCCCTTTAAAACTCAAAGGATATTGTTTGATGTTTGAGAATAAGATAGGTTGGAGAACAAAGGCTTGAAGATGAGATGTGATCCAAACAAAGTGAGCAAAGAAAGATGTGAGAAAAATTAAATACCTCAGTAGCTGGAATAAAGTGACCATCATCCATCAAATGGATGTGTGCACATTACTGCTGACTGAACATAAATCAAATGGTAAATATCAGGCCCCAAAGAGGAGTCCACACCATTTGTACTTAGGACGTCTTTTCTTGACAGGTTTGCTTTTTAACCAATCACGCTCCTGTGAATTCAATTTGGTGAACAGAGCTCCACCACCTTGTCACTACCTTAGGGGTCTCTGAGAGCTCTATGGATGCAGGTTCTTCCAACCCACAACTACAGATAACAGACATTGCAGATGATGGCGTTGAGGAGCTTAGCAATACTGTGTGAGGGAAACAACCCCACTTTCACCATTGAGAGATGATTATTATTACATATGTAGCCGTGGTCAAGAATTTCCTGTTGTAGAAATGCAGTGCTAGAATAGTGGGTGGTTAGCAAAGGAAGAAGAAAGGTACCAGTAAAAGAACAGCACCTAAAATCAAAGACCTCTCACAAAAGCATCAGCGGCCAGAAAGAACACCTTCCTGGGCATCAGTGTCACTTCCTCTATACCAATAAGCTTAGGACATGCGATATCCCTCACACCAAAAACTAGGTAAGAAAATGCGTAGCTGTCTACTGCTGAAAAAGGGGACAGGGTCTTAATACTCTCAGTATGACTCTGTTACTATCACTGGAGTGAAGGAATTACACCCAGATTTTAGTTTATAACAATAGGTGAAAGAGCCAAGCCCTTACTAAGAGTAAAACTATTATTGATCATGCTTGGGCACTAAATTTTAAAAATAGATATACTGGAGAAAAGTGAAGGGCTTCTGCCTCCCTTGCCCGAGGCAGAGATCACCAGAAGATCAACACCAGGGAGGCAGCTTTAAGTCTGCAGGTGTTTTTTGGCTTGCAAGGGAAGTGAGTCTTGGCTCACAAAGGGCTTTAGTAAAGAGATGTCCAAGCAGAAGAACAAAGTAGAAGAGTAATAAAGAGACAAAATTTCTGGAGCTTGAAGCAAAAAAGGAAAGCCATGTTAGCACCGTGCAACAGAACCAGTTGCTAACAAGTGGGCAGTGCCATTTCTCACAGCTCTGCAGAAAGTCTGCTTTTGTGAGGTCACTGGAGAGCTGACTGACCAAGTCCCAGATAGAGGTACAGAGGGACTTCCAGCATCACAACCCAGCAACATGCCAGGACTCTGTCATTTCAACAGGAAAGAAGAGTCTCATCAAAAATCCTTTCTGGGGGAGTTCCGTTGTGCCTCAGAAGTAACGAACCCAACTAGTAATCATGAGGATGCAGGTTCTATCCCTGGCCCTACTCAGTAGGTTAAAGGATCCGGCATTGCCATGAGCTGTGGCGTAGGATGCAGACGCAGCTCAGATCTGATGTTGCTGTGGTTGTCACGGAGGCCATCAGCTGCAGCCCCAATTTGACCCCTAGCCTGGGAACTTCCATATGCTTCAGGTGAGGCCATAAAAGAAAAAAGAAAAAAAAATCCTTTCTATAGATACAAGGGTGAGGTACTTGACCTAATAATGTTTAAACATCAATAAATACCAAAAAATCCACAAAAACATGTAGGAAAGGAGGGCATTAGGAATCAGGAGAAATAGTATTGCTATGTAGAAAAATCCAGTACTTGAAGGAGACATGGGTTTGAATCCCTGTGTGATTTGGGAGGAAGTTCACCTCTTCTAGTTTTATAGTTTTTCCCACCTGTAAAATGGGAATAATACTTATTGGAACTTATATGCCATCAGGGATTACCTGCCCTTGTTATTTTCACAAGGCTGCTTGAGCCTAGAGGAAACATGATGTTTTCCTAAGATGTGAGCAAATTCTCAGGCATTTACTCCCTCAAGATCTCTTCAGACCCTGGTGCTCTCAAATGCTTTCTCTGCTCTGCCAGAAGAAATTCCAGGCCCCATACTCTGCCTCCTCACCAGTTTCCCCACTCAGAGCTCTCAAGACTAGTGTTCCAGTGTATTACTGACACTTGACACCAGCAGTCATGTGTCCGTATGTAAATTCACTCACTTGCTCTCCCTCTCTCCTCTTCTCCTCTTCCCTTCCTTTCTGGAACTAGCTCTGGTTTTTCCACTTCTATGACGCTGGAAGCTTCCCCCTTCCCTAAACCCCAGCCCTGGTCAATAACCAAGCCTGGGGACAGAGATTCAGTCTCCATCCCAAGCACTTATCAAAGTACTTTCCCAATAATTTTCTTTTTCAGAAAATGCTGGCACCAGCTGTTAAAGCTCTAATAGTTTCTCCACTTGCTCACGTGACTGTGTGGGATGCTAAGTGCGGTTACACAGACAAAGAGTATAACAAAGTGCCAGCACTGGTGACCTGAACTTAGTAGACACTAATTAGCAACTGCCTTTCTAATGGTGATGATGCTAGATTCAGTCCCTGAAGAGATCACACCTACACCAGGAGCCCAATCACTTCCAAAGGGATGACCTTCGACTTTGGCTGAGATAATCCATAACATTATTATCAAAAGCTAGGAAGGCCTCAACCTTTCTTCGAAAACCTAATAATCATGATGGACGACAGAGTGCGCTCACCTGTCACAGCAGTGTTCCTGACCCCTTCCAGACTCAAGTTGAAATATGCAGCCAGAGACAACACAGGTACAATGCTGTGAAAGCATTTTTTTTTTTTTGTCCTTTTGCCATTTCTTGGGCCGCTCCTGCGGCATATGGAGGTTCCCAGGTTAGGGGTCTAATAGGAGCTGTAGCCGCTGGCCTACACCAGAGCCACAGCAACTCGGGATCCAAGCCGCGTCTGTGACCTACATCACAGCTCATGGCAACGCCGGATCCTTAACCCACTGAGCAAGGCCAGCGATCAAACCCGCAACCTCATGGTTCCTAGTCAGATTTGTTAACCACTGAGCCACAACGGGAATTCCTTTTTTGTCTTTTTTTTAGGGCTGCACCTGCGGCATATGGAAGTTCCCAAGCTAGGCATGAAATCAGCACTACAGCTGCCAGCCGATACCACAGCCACAGCAACGGAGGATCTGAGTCACGTCTGCGACCTACACCACAGCTCATGGCAACTCCAAATCCTTAACCCACTGAGCGAGGCCAGGGATCCAACTTGCAACTTCATGGTTACTAGTCAGATTTGTTTCTGCTAGTAATGGGAACTCGTGTGAAAGCCTCCTTTGATCAACCCAAAATATGAAAGAGAGAAATTCTGAAGTACTGTTTCCACCAATCCTTCTAGAAGTTGTCACTTTACTTTTAGATTTCCTTCTTCTATTTAGATATAGTTTTGTTTTGTGTTAAAACTCAACCTGTTCTTCTATACGTCAATCTTTAACAGGACAGAAAGCTCTTTCTCATTTCAAAACACAAAATGTACACACCCCATCTAAAGGAATGCAAATTACCATGAGGGCGAAGCTGGTCTTCCTCAGAAGTTCTTACAGCCTTGGCCTTTATGTTCCCCCCAACAGGATCTGGCCTGGCAGATTATATGCTCTCAGATGGCTATGACTGTCTTTAGGCAACAGTGCAGTAAGTCCAGGCATCTTGCTAGGATTCTCACACTCTAACTAGTAAGGCATCCTAGACCCATGCTAGACACTAGAGATGATTAAAAAATGAAGTGTTGCTAGGCATTTACGCATCATTTTTCCTCTCTAAAATGCTAAGAAGTTGGAAGAGAAAGTCCTGTGCACACATGAGAAGGCAGCCTATAGACGGACCTGACCCTGGCAGCAATGATGACTGTAGTACTGCTATAGACACAAACCTGCAGGATTACAATCACCAGCTGCCACTTGTTAAGGGGGAATGAACAGGAACCTGTACACAATCAGGTGAATGAACGTCACTTCGGGACCCTCTATCGAACCCTCGAAGCTGTTTGAATATAATGTGAGGATGTAGTCAATTTCAGAAGGATCAAATTTAGGGGCAACAGTAAGATCTTTCCAAGACTATTGCCAAGGAATCTCTCTCTTGGGAGAGAACAAGAGTTCTATGCCTCAGAAAATAGGAAGATAATAACACAAAAATGTTTTATTCCAAGTTCACTCACAAGAGCCCAAAGAACTTCAATGAAGTGGAATTAAAAGCTCCAAGACTCTGGCCCAGCCTTCTTAACAGGGAGACCTACCAACTAGCTCTTCCCTGTTTAGCAGACCTGTGCTGAGCCCTTGTGTGCTCATAATGTTGCCTCGTGAGCTCACTAACAAGGGACAGTCACGAAGATCCACCAGGAAAGAAAACTGCCATATAAAGCATTACAACAAAAGGCAACACTTGTTGGCCTATACTTACATCAGTTAACTTAATTAACCATCTTTCCCCAAGTCCAGAACGTATGGAATACCACTTACCTTCCTCGAAGCTGGCCTTCTTCTGCCTCACTAGAACACGGAAGTTTTCAGCAGGAGTCACACTTCCGACCTAGAACACACCCACAGACAATTAACCTGCAGTCACTTCTCTTTCTGGCAGCACCCCAGGCAAGACAGTAAGACATGCAGTAAGCGTGTCCTTAGAAAATAGAAGCAGAGACACCATGAAGGCCCTTTCTATTCATTTTTATTTCCGTGGTTCTGCTAAAAGCTAGCAGATTCCTTGTGGTCAAAGAGCTGCCATCTGTCTGTACTTTCAGTCATCTCTGCTCATGCAAGCTGACTTCCTTCCAGAGGAGTCAGAAATATGACCCAAGGCACCAGACCGCCCAGCCCAAAGGCTGTATGGGGCAGATGGCCTGTGCCTCCTCACACCCAACCAATTAGAAGAGGAGGATTCCACAGTGTAGGGCCAATTCAGAAGAGCTCTGCCCCACTAAGATGACATGAGAAATAATAGCCTGATGCTTGATTCATGAACCGTACTTTGTGGGGGCCTGCTACTTGCTGACCCTTCGGCACCGAAGTTTTGATAAAATATTCAAACATCCCCAAACTGAACATGTCCCCAAAAGTACAAGTGGATCAGTGCTTGGGGGGAAGTTCTGAAGATGAAAATCTCGGCCACGTTACATAGACTTTTCTGATCATATTTATGTCTTTTACCTTCTAGTCCCAACTTTAATAGGGCCTAAGTTCAGCTCGAGAAAAAGAAGACAATGGGGTGCCAGAAGGGCTGGTAAACTCTGGTACAACATGTACTGAAATTTCCTGTCTGCTCTGGTAGAGCAGTGAGAAAAGCTCCCAGAATAAATAAGGTCACAATTTTTTCTTTTACCACAAAACACTGAAATAAAATCCAAATCATTTTCCAGCTATCCTTCCTGGTGTATTTGGCCAGTAGTAAGGGACAACTTTTAAGATCCACTAGTTCAAAATAATGGTACTTAAAATAAGGCAATATGTTCAAGTTCCCAAAATCATCCCATTAAATAAAGATCTCAAGTGTCAAAGGATACTTGGTTTGGGGAAATCCTCAATGAGTGAAACCTGTTCCAAAGTTGTCTATCAGAAAAGAAATGAGAGTGACACTCGTAAAGTTCACATGCTTGGAGATCAACACTCCTATCCATCATCAACCCTTGTTTAGCCTACCATTGCGACCAAACAGACAACTGCAAAATGAAGCCACCAAAAAAACTGCAAAAATGATGTTTCATGCTCCATATGCTGTATAGTGATGTACTATATTTCCTAAGTAATTCTACAGGTAATACACTGACAATAATTAAAGGAAGAAGTGTGGGATGGGCACGTGTGGCTTACATACTGAAAGGGCCAGAGAAAAGTGCTACATTAAAGGACTAAGAAAAATGGATGCAATTGCCCCCAAGCCCTAACCTTCCTCAAAGAGGGGAGCACGCCAGACAAGTTCTGCTTACACGGGTGACACTGCCTTCAGCCAGGCTGGAGATACGAAAGTGGGCTTCCTCTTCCTCAGTCTTCAGTTTTTTAGAGCTGGGTGCCTCTTCATGGCTGGAAAAGAAAGAAATGAGGTTTCCCCCCCTTAAAACAGAACAAACAATACAAAACCCAGAACTGCTGATGTGAAAAGTATAAATTTATTTTTCCAGAAATCAAAAATAAACAGCCACACTTAGTTCTCCTTTACAAACAGCTGCCTCATTTCCCAGCCTTGAGCTGCTGACAGCCCAACTAGAGCAGCCCTGGCTTTGTTTCCAGAAGTATAAAACTCATAATCAGCGGGCACATCAAAAAGCCCTTTCAAAAGATGAAACCACAACCACAGGTAATGGAAACTTAACATTTCAGTAAGAAAGCCATTTACCCTTCAGATAGTATTTGCTAGTTTCTGCCTCAGAATTGATAGCTATTAGCTTTCCATGTACATAGAAGACCTTTGCGTCCAATAACCCATCTTCTCCATTGCATATGTGAGCGCTTTATAAGCTTCTACTTACAGCTGTCAAAACGTACTAGGCAATCCCTAATTAAATATGCAAGAGCTTGCTCTTAGAGATGTCTTAAACTATAAAAAACTACTTTCAAAAGAAAACTTTTAATTTGTTCTTTTCTGCTCATTCTCTTTTGGGCAATATGCTAACAGAGTCCCAAAGCATCTGTGTGATAAGGGAGAGATGACTCCAAGGAGGTATATCAAACATCTTGCCTCAAGTAACTCGCTGGCTTTAGGAGCCTGCCTTAAGGTCAAGAGGAGGTCAAGTTAATTGCAAAGGAGAAGAAAATCAAATCCAAAGATTCTGTTCATAATCTCCCTTAAGCTGCTGAACACAGAGATATGAAGATTTTTCTCCCAGACAAATAATCAATCTTGGGCAAAAGCAGCTGTCAAGAAAAGGCTAAATGAAAAAGGAAATTAGTAACTGAGATCTAGTCCTTCTAAATGTGATGTTTTTATTCAAAAGCCCAACTTTCAGACAGTGAGGCTTGAAGAGGTTGTCCTAAAAATAAAGCAAAGAAAAATAAGACAAAAGCTGGCTTATTCAATAATGTTTCAGTAATGAATCCCCTCTTATAGCCAGATGAAAGAACTAAAATAATCATTGCAGCCTTACAAACATGAATTAAAAGTTTTATTACTTGACATCTTTCCCATTTTATTACTTGACATCTTTCCCATTCACTACTTGCCCTTTTTCTTTTAAGAAGTAAAAAGAGAAGCAGAGACAGAGGATGAGGACCAGGAACAATAAAAGGTGTGAGTCATTCAGATTCCATTCCTTCAAGAAGAATAAGAAAGAAACACACAAAGTCTTGATAGCAAAAGATGGACAAAAAAATGCACAAACCTGAGGAAGCATGAAATTCCATCAGAATTTGAGTCTGTTACAGACATTTCAGTTAACCTTTGCCAGTTCTTCCCAAAAGAAAGAAAACATAGTACTGCTGAAGATTTGGTGACAAAAGCCTTGGAATCTAGTCTCAGTTTTGCCTCTGGCTAGCGCTGGAGCCTCACATCTTCTTGAAGATATTGACTGTGTATTAATTTTTGCATATTTAGAGTTGAGGGTCTAGTAAGTAACTGTCCTCTCTGATTTTCAGTTTGTTCCTATGATGAGGATACAAATTAACTTATATAGTGGGATTAAGAAGTATAAAACATACAAAGCACTATGCTAAATTCTGAGAGAGTACAAGGTTGAATCACATAAAGAATTGCTTACACCCTTCATGATAAGATTCTAGGAGTTCCCGTCGTGGCTCAGTGGTTAAAGAATCCAACTAGGAACCATGAGGTTACAGGTTTGATCCCTGGCTTCGCTTAGTGGCTTAAGGATCCCACGTTGCTGTGGCTGTGGTGTAGGCCAGCGGTTATAGCTCCAATTAGACCGGTAGCCTGGGAACCTCCATATGCCACATGTGTGGCCCTAGAAAAGACAAAAAAATAATAAGATTCTAGAGACAAAAAGGACAGATGGAGAGATAGATATAGATATACAGATATATACTAAGTCTCCAAAACTGAGCATGTAAAGGCAAGCCCAGACATAAGCAGAAATAGGGAATAATAAATATTTTTAATAGTCTCAATATTGAATCATTAATAACATTATTAGGAATTTTACACATATTAAACTCATAAGGTCTACTTGAAGTGGAAAGTGCAATGACTCTGGAAGGTACATACTACCCATTTGAGGTCACAGCAGACATACAAATGTTAACAGCTGTGGCATTTAGGTGTTGGGACCCTGGGTAATTTGTTGTTATTCTTTCTCCTTTTCTTCATATACATATATATATTTTGTAATTCATTTATTTAGCCAAACATTTGCTTAGTACTTACTGTGTGTGGACCACTAAGCTAGGATCTAGACTCTAAATACACAAAAGTTGATGGCAGAATAGAAGCTCAACTTCTCTCCTAAAAACAACAAAATTCACTACTAAAGACTCAGCAATCTCCACCCAAATGGACTGGAAACCTTAAAAAAGATACCCTACTCCAGAAAAGAAGGAGGAGGCCACATCAAGAGGTAGGAGGGGCGATTTCACGATATAAACAACCCCATACCTCCCGGGTGTGAAGCTCCACAGACTGGAAACTAACTGGTTCACAGAGACTCACCTACAGGAGTGAGAGTTCTGAGCCCCACATCAAACTCTCATGTGGGGATCTGGCATGGTGAGAAAGAACCCCTGGAGCATCTGGCATTGAAGGCCAGTGGGGCTTGTGCTCAGGAGCTCCACAGGACTGGGGGAAACGGAGACCCCATTCTTAAAAGGCACACACAGACTTTCACGTGCACTGGGTCCCAGGGCAAAGCAAAGTCTCCAAGGGAATCTGCATCAAACCTGACTGCAGTTCTTGGAGGACATCGGGGGAAAATAGGGGTGAATGTGGCTTGTTGTGAAGGAGGGACATTGAAGGCAAAGCTCTCTGGAATATTCAGCAGCAGCCTTTCTCTGGAGGGGGCCATTTTGGGAAAATCTGGCCCCACCCGTCAGTCAGTGGGGCTGAGAAGCCCCAAGGCAAACAACAACCCAGGTGGGATCACAGACCTGCCCCTCATTAAACAGGCCACCTAAAGACCCCTCAGGCACACAGCTGCCTCTAATCCCATCTAGAGACTAAGCCCAACCTACCAGAGGGATTAGAATCAACTCCACCTACCAGTGGGCAGGCATCAGCCCCTCCCATCAGGAACCCTACACCAAGCCCCCATACTGACTTCAGCCACAGGGGGGCAGACACCAGAAGGAAGAGCAGCTACAACTCTATTTAAATAATCTGTAAGGTCACCACACCAAAAACCTATAAAAATGAAAAGACAGAGGACCATAACTCAGCTGATGCAGAAAGGAAAAACCCCAGGAAAACAGCTAAGTGATGAGGAGATTCTCAGCCTCCAGGAAAAAGAATTTAGATTGTTGATGCTGAAGATGACGCAAGACATTGGAAATAAACTGGAGGCAAAGATGGATAACTTACAGGAAACACTGACCAAAAAGATACAAGATATAAAACTTAAGAAGAGATGCAAAATACAGTAACTGAAATAAAAAATTCACTAGAAGCAGCTAACAGCAGAATACAGGAGGCAGAAGAACGAATAAGTGAGGTGGAGGACAGATTAGTGGAAATTACAGATGCAGAACAGAAAAGAGAAAAAAGATTGAAAACAATCGAAGGGAGTCTCAGAGAACTCTGGGACAACATTAAACACACCAACATTCGTATCATAGGGGTGCCAGAAGGAGAAGAGAGAGAGAAGGGGACAGAAAAAATATTCCAAGAGATAATAGCCAAAAATTTCCCTCACATGGGAAAGGAACCACTCACTCAAACCCAGGAAGCACAACGACTAGCATATAAAATAAACCCAAGGAGAAATACACCAAGACACATATTAATCAAACTAACCAAAATTAAAGACAAATCTTGAAAGCAGTGAAGGAAAAGAAACAATATACAAGGGAACCCCAATAAGGTTATCAGCAGATTTTTTTTAGCAGAAACTCTGCAGGCCAGAAGGGAGTGGCATGATATACTTAATGTGATGAAAGGAAAAAACCTCCAGCCAAGATTACTTTACCCAGCAAGGCTCTCATTCAGATTTGAAGGAGAAAGCAAAACCTTCACAGATAAGCAAAAGCTGAGAGATTTCAGCAACCCTAAACCAGCCTTACAACAAATACCAAAGGAACTTCTCTAGGCAGAAAAGAAAAGACAGCAACAGGAAACAAAAATGCCACAAATGACAAGGCTCACCAGTAAAGGTATGTATACAGTAAAGATACGAAATCATCCATGCACGATTATACCACCAAAATCAGAAATCATGAGAAGAGGTGGGTACAAATGCAGGACACTGGAGATGAACTTGCAATTAAGAGAACAACAACTTAAAACAATCTCATACACATATAGACTCTTACATCAAAACTTCAGAATGACTGCATACCAAAAATCTACAATTGATACACAAACAAGGAATCTCTGGAGAAGAAATATATCTCATAGTAAATAAGTGCATAATCCACCATAAAGGGAGTCATTTGACATCATTCTTGGAATGCTGAAGTCTTCTTAGATCTGATTCTGATTTCCTCTCCATTAAAGAATTTATAATTATAATTAAATAATGCAACTGTACAATTAAATAATATAGTTCTACAATTGTAAAAGAACCAACCATTAAATATTTGGGTTTGTTACTGCAGACTACCCTAACTGAAACACCATCCCAGAGTAAGGCTGATCCTCTCTCATCCACTGTCACGTCTTACAATCTACTCTACAAAGAAGTAAATACAGAAAATGCCACATTTATATACATATAAATGCCACTTTTGGGGAGATTTCAAGTAGGTTTTCCCCCTTTAGGAATTCTTTATTTAAATCAGAGAATGAAAATAGTAAAACGGGGAGGAAGGTACTATCAAACTATACCCACCAAAGGCATCTGACTTTCAGCTGGGCTTAGCCTATTATATTAATCACCTAGTTTGACCCTCACAACAAAACTGTGAAATAGATACTATCTCCATTTTATAGAAAGAAAAACCCAAAACTTAGTTTCCGCAACTTCCTGCCAGCCACAAATGGAAAAATAAGCGTGGAATTTAAAATTGATCTAATACACATGCAAAACAAACTCTTTATATGACAATGTATTTCCTCTCAGTTTTTATGTATTTGTTGGTATACACAAGCTATAAAAAAAGAATATCTACACATTTTAATTGGGCCTTGAAATAGTTATTATTTCAATTAAAATAAATAAATAAATATACAAAAGTTAATATACAATGAACATCTTCATGAAGTTCAGCCTCATGAAAAAGATGAATATGCAAAGAGAAATTAAGAGACTAGTGTGGTTAAGCAGCAAATCCCTCTGAGAGGACAGCAAGTAGATGTATTGGGCTGGGGCATGAGGTGCAAGCTGGGAAATGGTGGGAGATAAAACATTTAAATTGTATACTACAAACTGTGAGGAAAGAAAGTGGTTCTCTAAGGAGCTCGATTATGGATAGACACTTCTCTTCCTTCTGCTATGCGTTTTCTCATTTATATAACAGAGTTTGATCTTAAGCTGATACTAGCAGAAAGCCATTAAAGCATAAGTTTTTAACAGGCATCCAAGGATGACGTCAAAGAATTTATGAACACCTGAAATTATGTGTGAAATAATACGTGAGGGCATTTTCCTGGGGAGACGGCTCATAGTTTTTATCAGATGATAAAAAGGATCCATAACACACAAATAGAAACTTAGAATCATTGCATTAAAGAATTTTAAACAAAGGGGTGATGTGATCAGATTTGGATTTTTTTTTTTTTTGTCTTTTGTCTTGTTGTTGTTGTTGTTGTTGTTGCTATTTCTTGGGCTGCTCCCGCGGCATATGGAGGTTCCCAGGCTAGGGGTCCAATCGGAGCTGTAGCCTCCGGCCTACACCAGAGCCACAGCAACGTGGGATCCGAGCCGCGTCTGCAACCTACACCACAGCTCACGGCAACGCCGGATCGTTAACCCACTGAGCAAGGGCAGGGATCGAACCCGCAACCTCATGGTTCCTAGTCGGATTCGTTAACTACTGCACCACGACGGGAACTCCCCTGGATTTTTTTTTTTTTTTTTTTTTTTAATCACTCAAAAGAATGCAGAATGGATTGGAAAAGGATAAGACTGGAATGGGGAAATAAGAAGTTATTTCAGGAAGCTCCCACTGTGGCTCAGCAGTAATGAGCCCAACTTGTATCCATGAGGATGCAGGTTCAGTCCCTGGCCTTACTCAGTAGGTGAAGGATCCCATGTTACCATGAGCTGTGGTGTAGGTCACAGACGCAGCTCAGATCTGACATTGCTGTGGCTGTGGCGTAGACTAGCAGCTGCATCTCCAATTTGACTTCCATATGCTGCAAGTGTGGCCCTAAAAAGCAAAGAAAAAAAAAGAAGTTATTTCAGTAAAGCAGGCTAAAGTAAGTACTAAATAAAAGCAATGCAGCAGGCAATAATAATAACTAACCTTTTTTTAAAAAATGCTTACCATGTGCTAGTCACTATGGTAAGCATATTTAAAATATCTCAAACTTCACAGCAACCGTGAGTTAGCTATTTGTTATTATCATGTAATATTACTATTGTCCTTTACAAATGAGCAAACCAAGGCTCAAAAGAACCTGACCTTGTCTATAGCACAGTAAGAAGCCCATAGCTAATCCTGAACTTTTAATCACTCTCCTTAACAGCCTTTTGAAAGGCAGGTATGTGTTATTACAACTTGGCACAGAGCAACTTGCCAATTTTAACCACTATTAAAAGGAAATGCTTGGGTTTTGATCCAAATCTATCTGACTCCAAAATCAATGCTATTCGCCACTATACTAACCTGAAGCGAAAGGAGTGGATGTGAAGTAAATCTAACACAACTTGGTAAACCAGTCAGACATGGAAAGTGAAGAAAAGGGACAGCTCCCTGGAAATTAAGTGTCATTCACTGAAACAGAGAATAAGAGCATGAAGAGGAGGTTGAAAGGAGTGTGAAAAGAGAATGAAGGTGATGAAGTCATTTCTGCATATACTGACCTTGAGTTATCTATAGACAGCTAAGATCCAGTGGGTAAGATGGAATATATTTGGACAGACAGATATTTAGTTGTTTTTTGGGGTGAAATAATAAAGACCTTAGGATATGTAATATGGCATAATGGTTGAGAGTTTAAGCTCTGGGGGTCAGAAAGCCCATGTTTAAATCCTTCCTTCAGCACTTAACAAGCACTGATCTTGGGCAAGTTTCTTATCTTCTCTAAGCCTCACTGTCCTCAGCTTTAAAATGGGATAAATAAAAGATCCTATTTTACAGGCTGGCAAAGAGAATCCCAAGAGATAAAACATGTAAAGTTCTCAGCATATATCCTGATCCTATAAATGGCAGCTTTCAGAGGAGAAATCTACAAAACACCAACATTTAAGGTTGGTGGAGAAAGAAAAGCAGCCCCCAGAGGAATCTGAGAAGGGCTGCCCAAGGTTTAGAAAGGAAAATCTGGAAAAGCTGAAGGTATGAGTTTAAAAAGAAAGAATAAGTGATAATGTCAAGTGATAATGTCAAATAGGTCAAGAAAGAAAAGGACTGCCTAGATGAAGTACATCTAGCAGTTAGTGTCTTTCAGAAGACCAATCTCAGGGAAGTGGTGGGGGCAGAAGGCTGAGACAATGAGAGCTGGGGAAGGAAGCAGTGAGACTATTCTTTCAATAAGACTGGCTATGGAAGGAGATGATAACAGATTGTATTTCGAGGGAGGAAGCTGAGGGGATTATTTTATTTTCTTTTAGAGGAAAGGAATAAAGTGTTAATATGTGGAGGGAAAGGAGCTGGTACAGAGGGAGAAGCTGAAAACATAGGAGGAAGGAAGAAATTGTAAGTGGTCTAAGGTACCAGATGAGACAGAAGATGGCATCCCAGGACACAAGTGAAAGGACTAACTTGGGACAGGATGAGGTACCCTCTTCCACTGAGACAGGAAAAAAGGAAATACGCAATACAGATATGTTTTTAGGTGAAATGGACCAGAAAACTGAGGCGTTCCCACCTGCCGGTCTCTATTTTCTCTGTGAAACCATCAACATCATCACCATTCCTGGAGTCATCGGAAAGGTGCTGAGGACGTGACGAGAAATTTGTCTATCATTTCTTCATAGACACTGTACTCTTACTATGTGTTAGGCACTGTGCTGGGCACAATGGGGAGCAGCAGATTTTACCCAACTAACCTTCGTGACAACCCTCTGAGACAGTTATTCCTATTACCCCTATTTACCCATGAAGAAATTGAAGCTTAGGGAGGATATGCAACTTGCACTAAGGTCACACTGCAGAGCGAGGGACCAAATCACACTGTCCTGACTCTGGAATCTGAAGTCTTCAGAGTAAAACCAGGTGAGGTTGGCCTTGAGGGTAAGTAGGGACTGGAGTCTTAGGAGAGTTGAAAAATAGAGAAAACTACAGACTATCTGCAAATAGAGATGGAAGAAATCAAGATCACATACTAGTTCCATAAGCAGGATTAGACCACAGATGTCCTTCCTCTTACAAAAGTTCTGGGCCCAAGAGATGACCCTGTCAATTCAACAGTGTTCAGCAACATTAAGGGTCATGCTGCTTTTCTACACCAAGGGTAATATCAAGTACACTTCTGGACAAGGTCAGGTGGTGCTCTGACCCTTCAGAAATGAAGAAATCACTGCAACACTAGGCATTCAACAGGTTCAGTGGAATAGTAGATGTCCTTAAATGTTCGATGTTTTCACTCATAATGACAGTGCTATTGCCTTGGGTTTTGACTGTTGCCTTCTCTTCAGATAGTTTACCGTGCTTTAATATCTGTAATTTTATTGTTACAGTATCTCTTGCAATAAGGCTGTTTTAAGATGAAGAAACTTTCATTAGGGTAAAATTATTTAACCAAAATCAGATCAATAGTGACAAAGCTGAAATGAAACTTAGTGATTCCCAGTTCAGAATTCTTGTCTTGGCCCCTGACACTTCCTGAACAGATACTTGCCCACCCCTCAATCTTAGCCCCTCACCTCTGTGCTGGAAATACGTACCTTAGATACAGGGATGCTGAACATTGACAAAAACATAACTAGTTGTTGGCACATTTTCTTCCCCTTAGGGAGACCACCTCTAAAGCTGATCAGAGCCTTATCACAAAAACTGAGGGGCTATAAGAACTCTACAGAAGGGGCTGAGTCATTCCTAAATATAGGAGGTACTAAAGAAATATTTGTTAAATATGGTACTTCTACAGTTCTTAAAAACTAAGATTTCTGAGAAGGAAGAGGAGGTGTGTGAGAGCAAGATTATTCTCAGGCTCCAGGCAGATAATCTGGCCGTGTCATAAACCATTATGGGAGCAAAGAACAAGAGGCCCAGCAGGCTCAAGCTTCCCAAAAGAGTGAAAGGCAGGAACAGGGCTGAAGGTGTAATCAGAGCAGGGATCAAATCACAGAACAATAGCCTTCTCCAGCTAGGTAGTGTGTTTTTTTAACCAGCTAATTTACATTTTAATCAACAAGAGGAGGGGAAAAGAGCCCATTTCTTTCCCACTACACCAGAAGGTAATCAAGATCTGAAAGTGGAGCTTTAATACACAGAGAGAGACTAGCCATACAACTGCAGTGAGACTGAAGCAAGGCTGTCATGGGAGGAAAAGGACTCAGAATTTTATTGAGCTGTTCTAAGATACAAATCCTGAGGGATATATGGGTAGATGAGGATAGCAGAGGGGAAGTGGATTTTTAGCGATAGTCTTCCTATGGAGAAAAAGAAAAGACAGACAAAAAAGAAACAAAACGCTCCACGATGTGTTAGAAATGCACATGACAGAATCTGTCAATTTCATGATTTTTTTTTTTTTTTTGCCAATTCTGACAAAGCTTGGGCTATTAACCTCTAAAAAGCCACAGAAAATGCAAAGGTTTCTTTCCAACTTGGAAGATAATTCACTGAATCAACAATTTACATAACCCTGAGAAGGTTTCTGGAAATTACTCAATACAGTTCCAATGAGGTCTTGGTCAATAAAAATACAGCTGTGGGAAGGCAATAAAGAAAAAGGGGAAAAAAACTGTGGTCCAAAACTGGATCTTAAAATGCAACCTCAAGAAATGAGTAGATCACTTTGATTTAGGGGGAAAGTCACCAATAATCAAATCTCAACCTGGTAAAATCAATGCTATACACCAAAATGATTCTGGATCATTCTTAATGGTTTATTTTTGTTCTGCTTTGAATGGAAATTGATATAATTCTGAACAGAATCTGATGTGAGAAAAAAACTTAAGAGCTATCCAAAAGCTTGACTTAAGGATTGTATGAAAAGCATTTTACAATCCTTAAATGACAAATACCTCACTAATGGTATATAACTGAGCACAACACCATCACACTAACAGCACAGCTACAGAAGGACCAGGATTTTCATTCTTCTTCCCATTTGCCCACTCAGAATCTCACTGATATCCTCCTGACATCTCAACTGCTAAACAAAAAGCCTTATGACTCTCGCCCCCTCCTCTCATCCCCAGCACCTTACCTTAAAAGTGATAAAATTTAGTCTTAGAGATTTAAAGTTTGTTTATCCTTCCTATATATATAAAATTCACCAAGAACCTGATGCTCATCAAGTCAATAACCCAAAAGGTAGCTCTAAATTCCAGGTACACAACAAAGATAAACTGTATCTAGTGGAGAGATGTGAGGAACCCACATTTCCAATGCAAGGGTCAAAGAGGAAAAGGTTTCTTTCATCTTTGTGATTCCACCAACCCAGGTGCAACCCTTAAAGCCAGAGGCCCTCTAGGACCACCACCCATCTTAACATGTTCCAGTGTCACACGAAACTCCACCCAGTACTTACTTGTCTTGGAAAATGTCCTGAGCAGTCACTTGGTCCTTTTTCTTGATGACTTCAGTCAGAGGAAAAAGGGTCTTTATTTTAGAGAGAGGAATCTGACACTTAGCTGTCACCTCGGTGGGGGGATCCAGCATATTCAAAATATGCTGCTGAATTGGGGGCAGAGGCTCCTGGGGATGTAAAGCTCTGTGCAGCAGACACTGTTGAAAAAGTATAAGGATTTTAAAACAACGATGGAGACATCGCACAGCTTCATTACAGTTTTCTGATCAGGGACCCTCCATCTCGAGGGAGGCTACAGGACTCCGCCCATGCACAAAAGACAGCAGAAAGGGTGGACCTGGTCACTTTGTTCAGCAGGACATTGGGAATGTCTAAAAGCAACTGTAAAACAGACCCCAGCCTAGCAGCGCTGTCGGCTGGAGCCCTCCTGGAAAGAAGCCTCATCTCATAAAAAAAGGTCGCTGCTCTAACTACCTGGAGGACATATGAGGTTCCTTGAGATGCAATTCCAAGAGCCTTGGACAGTCTGGGATTAGAGAATTTTGGTTATCATCCTTTTACCTCCCTTCAGCATGCTATGCTTTTGCCCTTGCACAGTCTTAGAAAGACACGTACAGTGGATGAATCAGGCCAAAGGGGAGGTGCCCAGGCTGCCCTCCACCTGTCTACTCACTTCTGTCCAACACCTCTATACCACTCTTGTCCAGACAGCATCGCCTCTCATGTGGGCTACTGCAATCACCTCCTCACTGGTCTCCCTGCATCCACTGGGAACGAAAGTCATTCTAAAACAAGCTCCTTTCCATACCCTAAAGTCAACCCCCGAACACCTCCCTTCTCATGTCACCTGCCACCCTCTTCCTTACCACAGCCAGGTGAGACTGGGCTCTTCCTGTTTCATTCATGCCAAGTTCACTCAGACTTCAGGTCCTCGGCCTCTTCTCCTTCCCTTAGCTCTCAACAGAGTTGGCCCTTTTAAAATCATTCTGTTCTTTGCTCAATTATCATCTCTCCTGACACCACATGAGGGAGCCCCCAACCCCATTCTACCACCCAGTCATTCTCTATCATTAATCTTGTCTTATATTTCTTACAGTATCATTATCTAAAGTTATAAATTTTTAGTTTACTTGTTTATTACTCGAGTTTCCCTCTTGAAAGTATTTGTCTCATTTTCTATCGAATTTGAAGTACTGAAAATAGTGCCTGGCACATAATAAGCGCCTAGCAAGGTACTGACTGACTGAATAAAGTGTTCTTTCTCAGGGCTCCAGTTGTTGACAGAGGTGTCAGGAAGCAGCACGAGGCATAGGGCCAAGATAAGGAAAGGTTCTCCATTGCTCATACAAGTGGAAATTTGGCAAGCAATTCCATTCAATTACCAATACTGCTTTGAGGCTACTAAGCTAGGCCTTGTTATCTGCCCAGAAAGGTAAATATTCTAAAAGGAGTATAAGGCAGTTCCTGGTTGTGGCTCAGCGGTAACGAACCCAATGAGTATCCATGAGGACATGGGGTCGATCCGCGGCCCTGCTCAATGGGTTAAGGATCCAGCGTTGCCGAGAACTGCAGTGTAGGTCAGACTCGGCTCGGATCTGGCATGGCAGTGGCTGTGGGGTAAGCTGGGAGCTACAGCTCCGAGTCAACCCCTAGCCTGGGAATGTCCACATGCCGTGGGTGTGGTCCTAAAAAAAAAAAATAATAATAATAATGATAATGATAATAATAATAAAAAGTAAAAGGAGTATAGGATGAGACAATCATTAAGAGAAAAAAATGAAACTATCAATTCATTGATGTTTTACTTCCCAGGCTAAAGGATAATTTCAAAATTAGGTTGGAGAAAAGGCTCCTATTCTCACCTTTGAACAATTTATAAACTAGTAATTTTGAAGCAAAAAACAGGGAGCCGAATAGTTTCTGTATATTCAAAATTACTGCTTCATATCACAAAGTATATGCTTTATACTGCCCCGTGGACTGTTTTCCTACTCTGTAGAAAATGTAAGCTGTAAGTCTCTGCTCTAAAAAAATAAAGAGGGATTTCCCGTCGTGGCTCAGTGATTAATAAATCCGACTAGGAACCATGAAGTTGTGGGTTCAATCCCTGGCTTTGCTCAGTGGATACGGCATTGCTGTGAGCTGTGGTGTAAGTTGCAGACATGGCTTGGATCCCGCGTTGTTGTGGCTCTTGTGTAGTCCGGCGGCTACAGCTTCAATTGGACCCCCTAGCCTGGGAACCTCCATATGGCAAGTCTGAATAAACAGATGGTCAAGCTTAAAATAATAGTATATTTCTTTAAAAAAAATAAAATAAAAAAATAAAGACACTTAAATAGTAAATATCCTCTAGGAGTCAATGCTCTACAAATTGAGAAAACCCTGAGGTAGGAATTAAGTACCAGTGCCCTCTAGAGATGTCATGAGCTGCTCCCCAATTTCAACACACCTACCCCAAGTTTTCCCTCTCCTAGTAAAATCATCTGTTTCAGTGTCTGACTCCTGCTTTCCTCTTTGCTAATTACTCCACTTTCCCTGGAGTATCAATGACATTAGGCCTGTAACGTGAAGCAAAAGAGGAAACCAAAATGATTCCAAACCCTGTGAATCTACCCCAACTTCCTTGTGCATAATTTGTAATTCGTAGTGCTCTCCCTTGGGTCAGTTACTAAAATACCTAAAACAGCTTGAAAAGTCCTAAAGATGTAAGCAGAAACTGAACACCCGAGATAGCAGACTACCTCTCACATACTCTGGAAGAATCTGTGATAGTCAATTGATGTTTTGAGGAAAAGAACTAGAACAAACAATGGACAAATACCTTGGTTGGCCTCCCTACTGAAAACCATTCCAGATTTTCAGTATGAACTCTAGGTAATTCTTTCAAATAGTGTCATCATCTGTAAATCAGTAATAAGAGACCCAAAAGAGATGTTCTAAAGCATTAACCTCTCATATTTTCTCAAAGGTCACATAGATAAAGCTAAGTGGGATACTCATCAAATTTAATTTTAAAAGATCCCAACTCTTTTATGAGAAAGTGACACCTTTTAGTAGCTGAGAAGCTGAGATCCCAGTCCTCAACCTTCTTAATTTCTTCTTTGAGCAACCCTCACTTCTTGATGTGATTTTCACAATTTGAAAAATACTAGACAGAAAACTGCAGGCTATGTGGCTAGCTCATAGGTTACTAGTAAGCTGATTTTAGCAATACAGTATCGATTATTTAAAAGGCAGGGTTAGGAGTTCCTGTTGTGGCTCAGCGGCAATGAACCTGACTAGTTTCCATGAGGACGTGGGTTCAATCCCTGGCCTTGCTCAGTGGGTTAATGATCTGGTGTTGCCGTGAGCTGTGGTGTAGGTTCCAGACGCAGCTCGGATCTGGCATTGCTGTGGCTGTGGCACAGGCCAGCAAGCTTCAGCTCCGATTCTACCTGCAGCCTGGGAACTTCCACATGCTGCAGGTGTGGGGCTAGGAGAAAAGAAAAGAAAGGAAAGGAAAGGAAAGGAAAGGAAAGGAAAGGAAAGGAAAGGAAAGGAAAGGAAAGGAAGGGTTAACTGGACACTTGACAAGAGACATATTTCTCAGCATTTCTTTCCAAAATTAGGATTAAATTAATCTCTTGCTAACAACTTGATTAGTAGTCTATCCCGCCTTCTGCATCCTCCTCATTTACCCTAAAGGATAGATATTTGATTTAAAAAGAAGAAAAAAATGTCTTCCTGGGTCCACCATCCTCCTGTAGCTCTTCCTCCTCATCGGCAAAGCTTTCCCCTCCAGGCACTGAAACCTGGCCCCATCCCATTACTCTGCTGCCATGGGTCCTCAAAATCACTAAAGACTTCACTGCAAATCCTAAAGGCCTTGCCAGGCTCAGCTCTCCCCACCACTGCAGTGTGGACCAGTGATTCTTCTCCACACTCTTCTCCTCCTGCACCTTTCAAGGCACTAGTTTCTCCTGGTCCTTTCTGCTGATCTGACTTTTCTGGGGGGTGGAAGTAAGAACATTCTGTTCTGATTTTTAACAGCTCTTCTTTTCCTGTCTATCTCTAATGGCCTAGTCACACTGGTGTTCAGGACTTTGTTCTCTCTCTTCCTCATTCAAGAGCCTCTCCCAGGTAACCTCATCCATTTCCGGCTCTACCTAAATGAGGAGGGCTCTCCAATCTGTGTATTTAGCCTGAATGCTCTCCTGGGCTCTGCATCCCTATTTCCGACTTCTGACTGAGTGCCAAGAGATACCTCAATTTAACACTTGCAAGAATACATGAATTACCTTTTCTGTCTTTTCATCCTATATTCCTAATCATAATTAATGGTGACATCATCCTTCTAGTCATCCAAGATAGGATCCTATTATCTTTAATTCCTATTTCTCATCAACCACCATCCATCCAATCCCTTAAGCCCTATCTACTCTACCTTCTCAACTTTCTCCTCTCCACTCTCTCACTGCTATAATTCAAGTCTTCATGGGGGCCTCTTCAGGGTTCCTAACTCTCTAGGCCACCTCCCATGCCACCATCAGACCTATTTTCTAAAAATCATGTCACCCATCTGCTGACAAAATCCTTTAGTGATTATTCACTGCCTAGAGGATAAAATCAAAATTACTGGCTCCTCAAGACCTGCCTGCTGCTTATCTTCCCTGCTGCTTTTTCCACTATTTTCCCATAGAGCCTATTCTCCAGCCAAATGGAACTACGTGTAGATCCCTAAATATATCACACTTCTTCATATTTTCCTGCTTTTGCACATGCTACTTCTTCTGCCTAGCATGCCTTGTCACATCATACACCTCCTGCATTCCTTAATGAAGTCTTCCTAAAGTCACCAACTTGCAAGAATCTCTCTTCCTCTAATTCCCATAGCATTTTTGTACTCATCAATGTTGTGCCCATTGGATTTACATCTCTCTACCCCTCCTGGAGGGATCCTTTCAGGCAGTGAGCTTATAGCATTCATTAGCACACAGTAGATTGTTAGTACTCAATAAATATCCATTTTTTAAAAAGGGAATTCAATTTATAAATGCCCTAGTAATGATACTTCTTTACACATTTAAGCCATATTAAAAACTCTACCCCACAAAAGAAAACAAATTTGGTAGGTTGTAAAAATCAAAGCTGCCTGTTCTTAAAGCTTTACAAGATAACAATGCTTACAATTATGGCTTATATCTGTTCAATAATCCAACAAACTTTTGCTGAAGATGACAGAACCCACCCTTGATAAATTTGCCAAGTTTTAAAAGTTTTTATTTTTCACCACAGTGACCAGTTTTTCCAAGCTCCCCACACCAACTAGTCTGTTCCTCCTTCCCTACAAAAGGCAGAAGCCTTGAGGTCTTAAAGTCTATTTGTCAAAAACAGCAAAGGAATTTATACAAGTAATTTATACTTGATTACACTTAGAATACTAAAGTATTCATGAAGTCAGGTCTGGACAAGTTAAGCTTTGCAGTTCTAATTTTAGAATAAAAGTGTTTTTTTTTTTTTTTTTTCTTTTCACTACTTAAAGGAATTAGAATCATCAAAAAAATGGACAGTTTCTTCTGAGCAGAAGATCCCTCAAAATCACTAGAGGCCTTAATATGGACTTGAGTTAGTTAAGGATGCTCTGAGAAATGTGTCCAAAGGAGCAATCAATGAACTCAATACACAGCCCTGACCTCAACCCCCACCTCCTCTTCCACCTCCAGGCAGGAGTAGGGTCCCCACCCCACTGTGGGGAAAAGCTGCTTGTGAATTTTCCCAGCTTTGTGGGGTTCAGAAAAGCCTATGTCCTGCTGTTAGCAGGTTATTCCAGGACTGGAACAGCCCTTCCCCTGAAATCTTGGTCCATCCCTCCCTTTACTTCATGTAAGTCAGCTCTCTTGTCAGGTCCCCCAGTTCCCTTAATCCAACCTCCACCTCCTAATTCCTTTGGGCCAAGGTCCAGAAATTTGTATTTTTCTTTATTTTAGTAACTCTTTAATTAGTTTATGCTATAACGTCTCTATCTGACCTATAACACTTTCTCGCTAATAGTGGTTATATATTTTACAGGTGATAAAAGCTCCCCTCCTTTTGGATATAAAAAACAAGTCTCACTCATATCAAAGAGAGGAAATCCTGTAAAAAGCATAAACGAACATGCTTTTTATTAGGTCCTCCTGTTTAAAACAAAACAAAAAACAAAACCTAGGAAAAAATGTTCAAACACCCTAACTTCTTTCTTTCTAAAAGCTCAGAGTATTTTTTATCTTTTTTTTTTCCAGTAGGAAGAGAAAGTTGTCATTCTTCCATTAAGTAGAGCAACTGAGCCCTCAGTTTGACTGGGACCAGCTAATTACCCTAACTTCACTAGGCTCTCTTTCATCTAAAAAAATATGACTGGTTCATCTTTCCTCTCTCACCTGAAATAACCTCTGGAATTGAGGATTTGGGATTTTGACAGTTGGAAATAAGTCTTCAATGGTGCCTTCCTCTTCATCTTTCTTTACCAAGCACATGGAGTCAATCAAAGAATCAACAGCACTCAACTGCGCCTCTAGGACAAGGATAAACAGAGCAGCAAAAAGAAATAATGATTACCTCTATTAGTTTCCAAAAAAAAAAAAAAAATCTTTTCATTCACAGATATTCACAGCAATATTGGCAGGATATATAGTACTGACTGCCAAATATATTCTCTAGTTATGCAAGTCATTTAACCTGAGCCTCGATTTTCTAATGTACAAAAAGAGCTATTTGGAGTAGCTGGTACTTCCCAGCTCCATCATTTGGTGAACTTTTGACAATGGAATCTCATATCAAAAGCAGAAGAGTCACCCAGAAGAATGAACCACAGCCATATGAGACCCAACGTATATATGGTAATTCAAAATATTCAGTATTTAGTTGGTATTTAAAAATTAGTAGTTATGAAAGGAGAAAAATATTTTTAAAAAAGAGAAAACCCTTTTGATAATGAAGCATAAACTTTATGAGGATTTAATATAACTTGTATCAGAGTATATCAACTTAATAGGACGATGCCACTAAATCAGAGTAAGTGGATTCCTTTACAATCACCGCAAGTCAGAATGAGTTTTTTTTCCTCTCACAAACCTCAGGACACCAATCACACAGACCCACATGCACATCTTTTTTTTTAAATTGAAGTATAATTGACCTATGTTAGTTCCAGGTGTATAAGATAGTGATTCAATGTTTCTGTACATTACAAAATGATCAACACAGTAAGTCTAGTTACCACCTGTCACTGTAAAAAGTTATTACAATATTATTGACTATAATTCCCCATACTGTACATTTTATCCTTGGACTTATTTATTTTATAACTAGAAGTTTCTTAATCTCCCTCACCTATCTCATTCATCCCCTTACTCTACTCCCCTCTGGAAACTTCCAGTTCCTTTTCCCCCCAGTTTGTTTTCTGTATCTATGAGTCTGTTTGTTTGTTCGTTTCTTTTGTTTTTTAGATTCCACATATAAGTGAAATCATGTGGTATTTTCTTTCTCTGACTTATTTCACTGAGAAAAATACCTCCTAGCTCCATCCATGTTGTCACAAAGGGTAAGATTTCATTCTTTTTTATAGCTGATTTTAATACTCCATTGTATATATACCACATCTTCATCCATTCATCTATCAACGGACAACACTTAGGTTGCTTCCATACTTTGACTACTGCAAATAACATGGCAATGGCAGTTCCTGCTGTGGCTCAGCAGGTTAAGAAGCAGACTAGTATCCATGAGGACATGGGTTCAATCCCTGGCCTCGCTCAGAGGGTTAAGGATCTGGTGTTGCTGTGGCTGTAGTGTAGGCTGGCAGCTGCAGCTCTGATTCGACCCCTAGCCTGGAACTTCCACACGCTGTGGGTGCAGCCCTAAAAAGGAAAAAAATAATCATACTGTGGCAATAAACATAGGCATGTATATATCTTTTTGAATTAGTGTTTTGTTTTCCTTGGGAAAATACTCAGAAGCCAGAATCAGTGGATCATATGGTAGTTCTGTTTTAATTTTTTGAGAACTCTCCATACTGTTTTCCATAGTGGTTGTACCAATTTACATTCCCAACAACAGTGACAAAGGTTCCCTTTTCTCCACATCCTTGCCAACATGTGCTATTTGTTATCTTTTTGGTAACAGCTTTTCTGACAGGTGTGAGTTGATCTCATTGTGGTTTTAATTTGCATTTCCCTGATGACTGGTAATGGTTGAGCACCTTTTATTGTATCTGTTGGTTATCTGCATATCTTCTTTGGAAATATGTCCTGCTTACATGTCTTACACACTCCATTCAAAGCCTAAAGATCCCTGAGAGCAGAAACATGACATCTTCTTCATGTCTCACCAAATACCAAACCCGAAAGCAAGTGCACCCCAATAAAAAATCTACCAAGTCAGGGAAAATGGCACAGCCCAAAGCAATGTGGACGAAAGGCCACTCTCGCCAAAATGCTTCTACCTAAACTACCACGTATAAATTTCATTCTGCTGATTCAGCAGTTCAGCTGTTAAAGGCTGATTTGGATCTTTAACAATCACTAGAGAAAAGGTGGAAAAGAGTAAGCAGTTCCTAAAAATCCATTATGCTTCTATTCTTCACCTTTTCAAACATCACTTTTTGGACAGCTACTACAAACTCAAAGGGCATACAGATATTTATCTTGAGACATTTCTACCACATTTTTGGAAGTTTCAGGGCCATTCTAGCCATCACCATCTTAAGCTGACTACTGCAGGGTCCACCTGGCAATAGGAAGGAGGTGGCACCTGTGTGCATGAACATTTGGTGATTTCCATCTGCTATCAAGCCAGATCACTCTGGCACTGCACACCCCTACATAAATGATGACTTGGGAAACATGCCAAACAATTTTAATGATCTGTTTTTCCAGTGGAACAAGTGCAAACAAAAATGTCAACTAACAGAAAATAAATCAATAGATTGAAAAATATTTAATGTTTCAGATCCTGAGGGATTTATATCTATAAGGTAATCTCTCAACAAAGTTCTCTCTTTTTTTTTTTTTTTGCCTTTTGTCTTTTTAGGGCTGTACTAAAAAGACATGGAGGTTCCCAGGCTAGGGGTCTAATCAGAGCTGTTGCTGCCAGCCTACACCAGAGCCACAGTAACACCAGATCGGAGCCACGTCTGCGACCTACACCACAGCTCACGGCAACACCAGATCCTTAACCCACTGAGCGAGGCCAGGGATCAAACTCGCAACCTCATGATTCCTAGTCGGATTCGTTTCTGCTGTGCCACGACGGGAACTCCAAAGTTCTCCTTTTAAAACTGCTCTTCTCATTTAAGTTTGGAATTAGCAAGAGGTAGAAACAGAATACCGTGGAAACGCTGGCACCTTCTACACATTCAAGTCCATGCCTGGCTTCACATGACACAGAGACTCTTTTCTAGAAGAAACTGAAGAAACAGAGCCCTAGGGGCCCATGTGGTTCTTGGCTTTTCTCCTGCGCACTGCTCCCAACACAGAGAGAGAACCCAGTTCTGAGACTCACTGCACAATTCCCCACTCCCACACTGACACAGATTTAAACTGGTAAACTGAAACATATACTCATCATTCTGTGTTCTTTATGGTGTGTTCTCTACTCTAAGCCCACTATTGTTATTTTATGAGAACTGTCTTAAACTGTGAGATCTCAGGAAGACAGGATCTGTGTCTGTGAGAATCATTTTGTGTAGCACCCTGACATTAGCAGCCAGATGTTTAATAAAGCCCTCTTCTCACTAAGCTCCCAGTAACTCCTGGCAAGAAGGAACACCAGGACTTGGGACTGTTAATGTAAACTATGAAAAATGGGCAAAGAGAAAATCTCCAGCACTGTCACTTTTTGGTTCAGAGTCATATCATATTCTATGCAGGACGGCAGCCACAGTTTTGATACCACAGTCAATTCACTTGAGCAGAGGGCAAACCTTCTGCTCACAACTGGAGAATGCACATCCATTTCCAGCCAGCTGCTCCCTGGAGATAAGCTCTACATCAGAAGGGGGAACTAGAGAATGTTTGGAGAGTTTGGGGCAAACCTATTCCTACTGCTGGCTAAGAGTCACCTTCATCATTGCTGCAGATGAGTGGGACTAGAGTCCAACTACAGTTGACCCTTGAACAACATGGGTTTGAAATGCTCAGATCCACTTAACATGGATTATGAATGTATGTGTTCTACATAACGACACAATGTGAGATCGGATGAATCCACAGATGCAGAACTGCAGACACAGAGGGTCAACTATTGAGGTATATGCAGATTTTGGACCTGGGGTGAAAAGGGGTGGGGGCTGTTACTGCCCCTAACCCCGTCATTGTTCAAGGGTCAACTATAATCCCACCCTGTGAAATCCTAGCCCCAAACAATGACTGCAGACGGGTGATTTCCCAAAAATAGTCTGTGTTTAGAGCCAATAGGTGAGCAACATGGAAATAAACTCACCTGTGGGAGTGCATTTCTTGTTATTTTTCAAGGATGAAAACATGTACTGCCGCAAGTCTTCCATGAAAGGCAGCTGGATGTACACTAAACACTAATGAGAAAGAGGGCAGGTAAAAGCAGAAACAGCTGAATTAATGGAAGCATTTCAAACTAGTCTCAAATACTGTGAAAGTGGCACAACAGAAGTTTTTCAAAAATCAGACAGCTCCAGTCTAGGACATGGGAAAGTAAAGTGTTCTGATTTCTATGATTAGCTGTACAAGGAAATTGTACAATTGCAAACAGTACAAGGAATATTAAACATAAAAGGAACGCTTCAAAGACTATCGAAGTATATCTGCAAAATGCATGACCAATACAACAAATAGTAACTGACAGGCTGACGTGGAAGTCAAGATATCTGCCTTCTCACCCCACTTCTGCCACAGAAAGTTCTCTAATAGGAAAATGGCAAGGAATCTAGATCTATATTTTAAACAGGAGAGCCCTAAATATTTTGTCAGGATCACGACAAAATTGTTCCCTCAACCTCTATTCACAATAAAAGCTTCTGTGAAAAGGGAGGTAATCTGTATTCCCTCTAGGTTCTGAGAAGTCAAGAAGGATGAGAACAGAGAGGTCACTGGATTGGACCCACAGAAGGTCATAGTTAACCTTTACTGATTAATAAAAAGCTCCTTGCATGCTTTTATAATTTATGTTCTTCATTGTGTGAAAAGAATGGTTCACAGATCAGCAGCTTCAGCATTATTTGGGAATTGATGAGAAATGCAGACTCTCAGGTCCCCACCCCAGACCTACAGAATCAGAACCTGCAGCTTCAGCATTATTTGAGAATTGGTGAGAAATGCAGACTCTCAGGCCCCCATCACAGACCTACAGAATTAGAACCTGCATCTTAACAAGATTCCCCAAGTAAGTCCCATGCATGCTAACATTTCAATAAGTACTGTTTAGTATAAAGGAACAGAAGGGGGGACAATTAGTATGAATAAAAGACCTGCAGGTTTTACCTCATAGGCATCCTTGATGTAGGGAAAAGCCACGCCAACTTGGGGATTAGCTTTTTTGTCATAGGCGTATCGAACTACGGCCACCATGTCTAATTCATCCAGAGCATGTATCAAGGAGGAAAGGGCAACTGCTGCTGCCTAGTAAGAAAGATACTTGTATTAACACATATCCAACACGTGAGAATTTTCAGTTAAGATTGTTATCCACCTTTTTCCTGTTTCAGATTTTTTTTAAGTACCCCTCTACCCATTTTAAGGCCGCGCTGGACACACTTGCACTTTCTTGCAATTACTGCACCTCTCCTGGAACTTCATTATCTAAATCTCCTCCCTCATCCCTTCAATCAGCCTTCTCTGAATTCATAGCCTCACTCTCTCTAAACAAAATCTTTCTTTGCCCCTCTCTGTATCTTTCTTTCCCTTCATCTTCAAATTTCATGAAATAATAATCTTGCTGTTTCACTGCTTAGACCATAAGTAATCTTCAATCTAATCCAGCTATTAATTCTACTTCCTTACTGAAATCATCCTCTGAAGTCCCCCATGGGCTCCAAATTACCAAACCCTTGGTTCACATTCTATTTGTTTGACTTTTGAGCCTCTGATCGCCCCTGTCTCTACACTTTCTCCTTCTTTGGCTTCAGAAACAATACTCTCCCCTGATTATTCTACTTCTGTGGACCCCTGCTTCTCCAACTCTTTTCTTTCAATTAAACTCAAAACTCTACTCTTGGCCTGTCTCTCCAAATCTACTTGAGGATTATTTATTTTTATTCAGTCCCATGAATTCATGAATCAAAAATCTTTATTTGCAGGAGTTCCCTTGTGGTGCTGTCACTGCTGTGGCTTGGGTTCGATCCCTGGCCTGGGATGCAGATGCAGCAAAACGACAACAATAAAATCTAAATATTCAGCTTTAAAACTCTGCTAAGATTCAGACTTCTACTGTCTACTAGCTGGTAGGTAACTCGGGTATCTCAAACTGTCCATGACCATAACTAAGCTTACTATCCTTCCCCTCTTCTCCTCCTGTACTCCCCAGTTCCACTACCCTCACCTTGCAGTCCACCAAAGGAAAAGTCCTAATGTCTTTGATATAATATCTCCTTACCATCCCTCACTTCAAGTGTTCACCAAACTCTACCAATTCTATCTCTACGTATCTTTCAAATTCTATCTATTCTCTTCCACCACTGCCTCTCCTGTTCCTAGAGCTGATCACGTCATTCTCTTCCATAAGAACCTCCCAGGGTTCCTCTATCCCAACCTCAGTAAGCTGATCGTTATTCCTGGGCAAGTCTTGTACTCTCTGTCCTTGAGAGCTTTTCACTGGTACGCTTTCCTCCTAGCTAGCGTGCCCTCTCCAAATCTCTGGCTCTCAAGCTTCTAACCCAAATTCAAGGCTCAGTAAATTGACAAGCTCTCCATTTCAGATTTGCTTTCATCCACTCTCTCTCTCTCCATTATTCCCCACTTTGTACTTTTCTCGGTGTTACAGCTAAACTTTGTCAAAGTTAGCTATGTGTATTCCCATCTCCTCCGTGGAAAACCTATACTGTCATATACCATGCCATCAAAATCTCTACAGATTTCACAATGAATTACTTTTTCAGTTCAATTCGGGGAATGTTTACTTAGTGTCTACTCTTCACTAGGCACTGTCTTAGGCCCTGTAAGAAAACAAAGTTGATGCCACTACTTCACTGAGCTAATACCTTCTTTACTAGAAATGGGATATGTACCAAGTACAGAATGTGTATATTCTAACAAGTCCCTTATAAGGGAGACCAGATAAGCACTAAGGCAAACTGAAGAAGTGATTACTCCCAATTTGCTTGCAAGTTTTTATTTGGGTGGCTTTGACAAGACAAACTGGGATATTTAAAGGCAGGAAGGACGGACGTGTGAATGGCCGCTATATTATCACACAATACTACACCTGTGGGAAACTCAACTAAAACTCCATTTCCTTCTCTTTCTCTTCTCCCCTTCTCTTCCATACGCAGAGCAAAACAGCACATCAAAGTGTAGATTCTCTATGCCAAAAAAACCCCAAACATACTAACGACCAAAGAAAACATCTGAAAAAATGAATTATTCATAGACTCATAGAATATTTGAGTTGAAAAACAAAAGTATTCATCTAGTTTCACAATCTACTTGATGAGGGAATTCCCCTTCCCAACATCTGACTGGTGGGAGATTCTGCTTAGAACCTATAGGAATGGTGATCTATAGGAATGGGGATCCGACCATCTCACAAGGAACCAATCCATTTAGAGACAGCAATCCTTGTTGATAAAATAATTCTTCATCTTGAACCAAACTACCACTTGTTGGCTCTAATTTACCCTCTGGTAGGAAGCACAGTTGAGTTTCCATTCCAAGTGAAAATCCTCTAAGTATATGAAGAAGACTAATATGTTTCTCATCCCTCCTACTCCCCTACCTACCTACACAAGTCTTCTCCGTGCAGTCTTTTACTGAAAGGCCTCATATGATATAGTTTCTTTACTCCCCTTACTTATAAGTTCCAATTAGTTAATATTTCTTCTTCTTCTTTTTTTTTTAGGGTTTCATAATTTCTTTTTTTTATTACTCAATGAATTTATTACATTTATAGTTGTACAATGATCACCACAATCCAATTTTATAGAATTTCCATCCCTATTATTCTTTTATTATGACATCAAGAACTGACACCACCAAGTAGCCTTTTACCATTAGTAGATGGAATTTTTTTTTCTTGAGTGACTCAAAGTGTCCTGCGATCTGTAGAGTCAGTATGAGGCAGGATTTGAATTACACAGCTACAACGCTGCCCTGGGCTAGAGCTGGCAAGTCTAGATGATCACATGTGTCAGCACAGCTCTGCGATGTGTCTTTCCTCATTACAGACCCAGCAATCACATGAAGGGATCAGAAAATGGTGAAGGGACGATAAATTGGAGTTAAAACTTCAGTAGATGTTAGAAACATAGTAGGTAGCTGTGTTGACACTACATATCAGAACTGCATGATTCCCAAAATAATTTGATTCAGAAGAAATGCATAAACTAGGATTCTCAAATCTGAGGATTCATATATGCCTACAGTGCTCTAATGAATCCTTTCAGTACTGAGTGGAAGCCAAGCATTTTCTTCTCCAATTCTACTGTTCTAATAGGATAACAGCATCTCCATTCACTAAATTAGCAGTCAGCTACCCTTCAAAAGTGAAGCAAAAAAGAGGACTAGATCACTTAAACCAGCACCCTTCCCTGCACTCCAAACAAGTCTTGTACCTCCAGTTTACCAGTTCCAAATGCAAACAACTTCTGAACTTAATGAGTAAGCAGTCTTAAACAGACACTAGATAGTAATCTTCCAGTTAACATCAACATCTCCGAGGAAACAACAAGTTCCTACTTGAAGACTACATAGAAATTATTTATAGAGAGGGCAGGTATGAGTGTAGGATGCAACAGTCATGGGTTGTCAGCCAGGCAGTAACCAGTCTGAAAGTAGAATCTCTTAAGGAGGTAGGAAAAGGGTGAAAAGAGAGTAGTGAGATAAGACCAATTTTTCAATGATGGAAGTGGTCCAGCAAGTCAGTGACACTCATCTCCAGGATGCTTCAGCCAGCACTAAATGTTCTGTTTATGAAAAAGAATGTGTTGGAGTTCCTGTCATTGCGCAGTGGTTAATGAATCCGACTAGGAACCATGAGATAGCAGGTTCGATCCCTGGCCTTGCTCAGTGGGTTAAGGATCCGGCGTTGCTGTGAGCTGCAGTGTAGGTTGCAGACAAGACTCAGATCCCGCGATGCTGTGGCTGTGGCGTAGGCCAGTGGCTGCAGCTCCAATTAGACCCCTAGCCTGGGAACCTCCATATGCCATCGGAGCAGCTCTAGAAAAGGCAAAAAAGACAAAAAAAAAAAGAAAAGAAGAAAAAAAAGAAAAAGACTGTGTTAACCTGACCCCAACCTTCCTGAACATGTGACCATGAGATTTCCATACCTAAATGCATTTGTTCAAAATTAATACTCACCTGGTCTCCAATTGCAGGACTATGTCCTCAAGCCTTGTGCTCATGCTATGACAAATTGATTTATTATTTTTCCATTTTCAGAGTTAAAGGACAGTGAGTTTTCCCATTGCCATTGCAAGAATTAATGTCATTTTAAACTGTAAAAGCCACAAACAACTCACTTAAAATGACAATCCCATGGCACTACCTCAAAAAGCTACTGTCAACTCACCTCATCATCTTTTGCTGCAAAGACCTTTAGAACTTGATTTCCCATAAAATATTTCCTGTGGACCTACAAGAATAAGTGGGGAAAAGAACTGGTTTTTATCCAAGATAAGTAACACAAAAAAAACATAATGCTACATGTATTAAGAAATTCTATTCAAAATGCTCTTACTGAAAAATATTTATTGGTACATTGGTACTAGAAACAACTTATTACTTGACACTCAAATTAATTAAACACAATAAATAAATGAGAGCCTGGTTTATGTCAAACAGTGTTTTTGACACGATAAACACAATAATAAATATGACATAGACTTGTCATGAGGAGCTTAGACAGATAAATATGAAATTACCTGCAATGGAATACTACCACACACTGCTACCAGTGCACAGGAGTGTAGCATTATAGATCAGTGCTATGGGAGCATAAAAGAAGGGCAGCTAGCTTAGTCAGCAAGAGACAATGAAGGCTTCTACGAATGGTGACACCTAAGTCAAGACCTAAAGGATGTGTAGGAACTAAGATCAAAGTATGGGCACAAGTGACCTCGTCAGAGATAAGAGTGTGAGCCAGTCTGGAGTGACATAAACACATAGGACATTTGGGGAACTGCTTTCAGAGTAGCACAGTGCCGCAGTGCAAGGGGAAAGCTGAAGTTATATCAATAAGATTAGCAAAGATCAGATCAAGAAACCTCTTATGAGCAAAGTTAAGTGGTTTTGGATCACATCCTAAAGGCAATGACAAGGCACTGATGAAGTACAAAGAGACTAGAGTGAAGAACTAATCAGAGAGAGATAGGACTGGAAGAAGGGAAACTAGTTAAACCAAAAATAAGTACTATGTGTCTTTTAAGTTACTTAACTACCAGAGTAGCAGAGAAGGCAGAGATTAGAAAATGGACACTGAAGAGTTCCAAATATTATAACCACTTGCATCTCCCAACCAAGATCAACATCTTTCCAATCTCTGTTATCTTGAGTCTGGAGCTTTTATAAGAACGCACCATATGCTGCATAGGCAATGCTTCTCAAATGTTTTTTCCTGCCCTCCCATCTCTAAAGCTGAGAAATTGTGAGCATTTTCACAGGAACAGCAGCTCAAGAAGATGCAGTCTCAAAACTATGGGGGTGAGGGCCATATAATTTAAATACCCTCCATCTTCACTTCTATTCCCCATTTGAAGAAATATGAGAATAATCCTATATTTTTAGTTTGCTTCATTCATAGAGATCAGCCCTCCTATTGGAATCTATACTAGTTCTTGATTAATTAAAGAACAGTGAATGGTATCTTTTCCTAAGGCACCTAGATAACTTCTCAAAGGATAGCCGGACATTTGGGGAAATTCTGGCTAAATTCTTATCAATCCTATAATTAGATATGAACACTAACAACTTGAAAGAAGACAAAATAAAAAGATTCTTGAAAATTTAAAACAGAAGAGCAACTCAATTCAAAATAAACAAAACAAAACCATAAACCTATTTCATATAATGAAAAGTTTCAAAAACTATATATAGAACTACCATATGACCCAGCAATCCTACTCTTGGGCATATATCCAGACAAAACTTTCCTTGAAAAAGATACATGCACCCGAACATCCACTGCAGCATTATTCACAACAGCCAGGACATGGAAACAACCTAAATGTCCATGACAGATGATTGGATTAAGACAACGTGGTATATATACATGATGGAATACTACTCAGCCATAAAAAAGAACAAAACAATGCCATTTGCAGCAACATGGATGGAACTAGAGACTCTCATGCTAAGTGAAGTACATCAGAAAGAGAAAGACAAATACCATATTATTTTACTAATATCTGGAACCTAATATATGACACAAATGAACCTCTCCACAGAAAAGAAAATCATGGACATGGAGAACACTTGTGGTTGCCAAGGGGAAGGGGGAAGGAGTGGGACGGACTGGGAATTTGGGATTAATAGATGCAAACTATTGCCTTTGGAATGGATAAGCAATGAGATCCTGCTGTATAGCACAGGGAAATATATCTAGTCACTTATGATGGAGCATGATAATGTGAGAAAAAGGAATGTATATGTGTATGTGTGATTGGGTCACCTTGTACAGTAGAAAACTGACAGAACACTGTAAATCAGCTATAATGGAAAAAATAAAAATCATTAAATTAAAAAAAAAAGGTTCAAACCAACTCAATCCCAAAATGTTGGTTTCCCTCACTTTGTGAGAAAATATGTCATATTAATAAAGACAATTTTTAGTCTATTCGATGGTGCAGACTTATACTCCATCTTAGTTGGCAAGGAGAACACCTGCCTTATGACGATGTGTATGCACTTGTTAAGATAATACATGAGAGAAGGTATGTAAAAATTAGAGTACTCAAAAATAGGCTTGTCCATCTGGTAGGTAGATTATAGCTGATTATTGGCATAATTTTGGAGTCAGAGAGACCTAGTTCAAAAGCCATTTCTACTATCTTCTAGCTGGGTGACTTTGGGCCAGTCATTTAACAGCTCCAAATCTCAATTTCCTAACGTAGAAAGAACATATGACAGCACCTACCGAAGAGGGTTATAGTAAGAATCAACTGGGAATTTATATAAAATGCTTAATATACTGACTGAAATACTATAATCACTCAATAAATGGCAGGTATTATGACTATCTTCATTATCTGTCTGATATTATACTTAAGATAAAAATAATTTAGAGCTTAAAAACAACAAAAAGTTGATTTAGAAAGTACTTCATGACCTAAAAGTTAATTCTAATTTAATAAACATCTTTCAACACAGAAAATGTACAATCTGTTCACCTCACTCTTGCTTTATCTTTTAACTAAATACCCCTCCCCCAACTCCCACCCTGGCACAAGTGATTTCAATTTTCTGAGTCCTGAATTACCCTTGCAGGTATTTTGGGTAAATCTTTTCTGCCTCTCTGGCATTAGCCAGATGCAATTCCCAACAGGCCAGTTTCTACAAATAGGTCTGAATGAAAATTCTGTTTTAATGAAAAGACTCATTAATAACCACAAGTTTTAAGTTTATATGCCTCTCAAAGCAAATAATTTTAAAGAAAAGCATATGTAGTGTAATTTGTTAGAGAACTGTAGTCTCTCAACTTCCAAAAAGTATTTATTCTCACCATTAAACCTGCACTGACTTTAAGTAAATACTCCCAGTTTTTGGCTTATGAGTCTTAAAAATTGTGGAGTTCCCGTCGCGGCGCAGTGGTTAACGAATCCGACTAGGAACCATGAGGTTGCGGGTTTGGTCCCTGGCCTTGCTCAGTGGGTTAATGAGCCAGTGTTGCCGTGAGCTGTGGTGTAGGTTGCAGACGTGGCTCAGATCTCGCGTTGCTGTGGCTCTGGCGTAGGCCGGTGGCTACAGCTCCGATTCGACCCCGAGCCTGGGAACCTCCATATGCCGCGGGAGCGGCCCAAGAAATAGCAAAAAGCCAAAAAAAAAAAAACTGTATCTGACAGTTTGCACATATATGAAAAACATTCTCCCCAATCTCACTGAATTATTCTAACACTGAATTATAAAGGGACTATATGCTAGAGCAACATGAAGAAGTTCAAATCCGCTATATTGGGTAATATTTATTTTTATTATCATTCTCACTTGAGTTCTTCTTCTAGAACTAACTAAAATCTCTTCATCCCTACAGAACCTGAAAAGATGCACTGTCTGTTTATTCATTTTCATTGGTTGCCTACCTCAAGAACAGTTCATCTAATATCTCTGGGATTCTTTTTTTTTTTTTTTTTTTTTTTTTTTGTCTTTTTTGTTGTTGTTGCTATTTCTTGGGCCGCTCCCGCGGCATATGGAGGTTCCCAGGCTAGGGGTTTTATCGGAGCTGTAGCCGCCGGCCTATGCCAGAGCCACAGCAACGCAGGATCCGAGCCGCGTCTGCAACCTACACCACAGCTCACGGCAACGCCAGATCGTTAACCCACTGAGCAAGGGCAGGGACCGAACCCGCAACCTCATGGTTCCTAGTCGGATTCGTTAACCACTGCGCCACAACGGGAACTCCCTGGGATTCTTTAACAACCCTTTCTAGGATAGCATACGGCATCCCATGGCCTTCAGTGAATTACTGCATTCCCCACTGTGTCTATTTTGTATCTCTGTATTGACATTTAAAAGACAAGGATGCCCATTCTCACCACTGCTATTCAACATAGTTTTGGAAATCCTAGCCACAGCAATCAGACAAACAAAAGAAATAAAAGGCATTCAAATAGGAAGAGAAGAGGTAACTGTCAGTGTATGCAGATGACATGGTACTACATATAGAAAACCCTAAGGACTCAACCCAAAAACTACTTGAACTGATCAACAAATTCAGCAAAGTAGCAGGATGTAAGATTAACATTCAGAAATCAGTCGTGTTTCTATATACTAACAATGAAATATTAGACAAGGAATACAGAAATACAATACCTTTTAAAATTGCACCTCAAAAAATCAAATACCTGGGAATACATCTGACCAAGGAGGTAAAGGATTTATATGCCAAGAACTATAAAATATTAATCAAAGAAATTAAAGAAGATGTAAAGAAATGAAAAAATATTCCATGCTCCTGGGTTGGAAAAATTAATACTGTAAAAATGGCTATACTACCCAAAGCAATCTACAGAGTCAATGCGATCCCTATCAAATTACCCATGACATTTTTAACAGAACTACAACAAACAATCCAAAAATTTATATGGAACCACAAAAGACCCAGAATTGCCAAAGCTCTTCTGAAGAACAAAAACCAAGCAGGAGGCATCTCTCTCCCAGACTTCAGGCAATATTATAAAGCCACAGTCATCAAGACAGTGTGGTACTGGTACCAAAACAGACAGACAGACCAATGAAACAGAATAGAGAATACAAAAATAAACACAGACACCTATGGTCAATTAATCTTTGACAAAGGAGGCAAGAACATACAATGGGAAAAAGTCTTTTCAGCAAGTATTGCTGGGAAACCTGGACAGCTGCATGCAAATCAATGAAACTAGAACACACCCTCACAGCACACACAAAAATAAACTCAAAATGGCTTAAAGACTTAAATATCAGACAAGACACCATCAAAATTCTGGAAGAGAACATAGGCAAAACATTCTCTGACATCAGCCTTACAAATGTTTTCTCAGGTCAGTCTCCCAGAGCAACAGAAATAAAAGCAAAAATAAACCAATGGGACCTCATCAAACTGACAAGCTTTTTCACAGCAAAGGAAACCAAAAAGGAAACAAAGAGACAACTTACAGAATGGGAGAAAATAGTTTCAAATGATACAACTGACAAGGGCCTAATCTCTAAAATATACAAACAACTTATACAACTCAACAGCAAAAAAGCTAACAACCCAATTGAAAGATAGGCAAAGGAACTGAACAGACATTTCTCCAAGGAAGATATACAGATGACCAACAAGCACTTGAAACAATGCTCAATATCACTGATTATCAGAGAAATGCAAATCAAAACTACCATGAGATACCATCTCACACCAGTCAGAATGGCCATCATTAATAAGTCCACAAATAACAAATGCTGGAGGGAGTATGGAGAAAAGGGAACCCTCCTGCACTGTTGGTGGGAATGTTAAGCTGGTACAACCACTATGGAGAACAGTATGGAGGTACCTTAGAAAACTCTACATAGAACTACCATATGACCCAGCAATTCCACTCTTGGGCATATATCCGGACAAAACTCTACTTAAAAAATACACATGCACCCGCATGTTCATTGCAGCTCTATCCACAATAACCAAGACATGGAATCAACCCAAATGTCCACTGATAGATGATTGGATCAGGAAGATGTGCTATATATACACAAAGGAATACTACTTGGCCATAAAAAAGAACAAAATAATGCCATTTGCAGCAACATGGATGGAACTAGAGACTCTCATCCTGAGTGAAATAAGTCAGAAAGAGAAGGAAAAATACCATATGCTATCACTTATATCTGGAATCTAATATATGGCACAAAGGAACCTTTCCACAGAAAAGAAAATCATGGACTTGGAGAATAGACTTGTGGTTGCCAAGGGGGAAGGGGAGGGAGTGGGAGGGACTAGGAGCTTGGGGTAAATAGATGCAGAATGTTGCCTTTGGATGCATTTAGCAATGGGATACTGCTGTGTAGCACTGGGAACTCTGTCTAGTTAATTATGATGGAACACATAAGGTGAAAAAAAGAATGTATACATGTATGTGTAACTGGGTCACCATGCTGTACAGTAGAAAAAATATATATATAAATAAATGATTAAAAAATATATATATGACTTATGAACAAGTTTCACATCCTAGACCTCTTTGGTGAGCAATCAGAAGAAGCGTGACTGGCATAAATAATGATATTCTAATGTCTACGGTCATTCAAAACCAAATTAGATCTTCTCTCCTATAAAACACTCAAGTATACATTAACAGTTAAAGGAAGCAATACAGTAGCAAAGAACTGGATGCCGTTTCTTTAAGGCTACCATGAGCTATGACCAAGAGCAAAGTTAAGTGACTTTTAACTGAACTTATTCTTCCGATTCATGCTGACTTCACTATATCTTGGTTTTTATCTTCAAAAAATCAGATAGCAATACCCTAGATCACATTTTAGAAAAACTGTAAGTGAAATAAATACATATTACAAATAAAAGGCCCAACCAAAAGCACACCATCTCAAATAATAATGAGAACAAAGCTCATTTGTTTTGTTTACAAATAGCAGAATAAGCGCTATACCTGAGAAGATCGACAAAATCCCAAAACTGAGAAGCACTTCCCCTCCGATTTATATTTCATTTGTTCCTCATCCACTTTGGAGAAAGGAATGATATCACTCCCATAGCGGAACCCTAGAGAACAAGAGAAGAGCATCTGTTAAGCATATGGGGCCTCATTTTCCTCGAGCTGAAATTGGCCCCAAGCATACATTAACAATACATGCACACTCCGGATTAAGCCTCATATACTGTTCCCTGGAATCAAATTTCTGCCCCTTATGATCAATGGGGAAAAAGAAGCAGCAGATCCACAAACAACATATACAATACAGAAATAATTAAAATCTTGTTACATTTTTAGAAGTAGCATATTCTGCAATCTAGTTACCTTAATGATTATCCAGCCTAGAAGAAAGAATGTAGCAAATGCAATGTACTAGTTATACTTCAAAGATAAGCCATGGTTGACTAAAGTACAGTCATGATTTGTAAACACAATAACAAGAACACATTTATTCAGAAACCTGGAGACCCACAGAGAAAAATGCCCACAGGAAATTTTTAGAACAAAATGTTCTCAAAAATGTATGCTGGAGATATACAAATGCCTAATGCAAGAAGCCAAAATTCTTCAATTTAGAAACATTCAACTGATAAGTTGGAAATTTTTCTGCATTTAAATTTATTTTATTTCTGGGTCTGGATTATCTATTTTTTTTTCCTTTTAATTACTTAGATTATTCATACAGATGTAGGCTCTTAGCTCCTTAAAAAGACAAAAAACAAAAAACAAAAACAACAAAAACTCCAACCCTGTTCTAAGGCCTGTGCTCTATGGAAGGTCAGGTCCTTTCAATGTATAGTCTTGTATGTTTAGTGGGGAGAAGGATCATCAAAATCCAAGGATTCTGACCTTGGGCAAATGGAAAGGAAAAGCACACACATCTTCACTCCAAGAAACAAAGAAGTATGTGTGTTTGGGGGCAAATTCTATGACCTAGTGTTTATTAGTTCCTCTCTCTTTGCTGAGGCCATATATTTAATCAACAAGTATTTTCACATATGTCTTTTTAAAAAAGCTAATGGAGGAGTTCCCATGGTGGTGCAGTGGTTAACAAATCTGACTAAGAACCATGAGGATTTGGGTTCAATCTCTGGCCTTGCTCAGTGGGTTAAGGATCTGGTGTTGCCGTGAGCTGTGGTGTGGGTCACAGACATGGCTGGGATCCTGCGTTGCTGTGGCTCTGTTGTAGGCCAGGGCTACGGCTCTGATTAGACCCCTAGCCTGGGAACCCCCATATGCCATGGGAAAGGCTCAAGAAAAGGCAAAAAGACAAAAAAATAAATAAAAAAAATAAAAAAGCTAATGGAAAGAACATTTCAACAAACTTCAACAAAAAAATTAAGTGGGATATGTATGGCAGATAATTAAAAGTGGTATCTAGGAGTTCCTTTCATGGCTCAGCAGAAACAAATCTGACTAACATCTATGAGAACACAGGTTCGATCCCTGCGCTCGCTCAGTGGGTTAAGGCTCAGGCGTTGCCATGAGCTGTGGGTGTTGGCTGCAGATTCGGCTTAGATCTGGCGCTGCTGTGGCTATAGTGTAGGCCAGCAGCTGTAGCTCCAATTTGATCCCTATCCTGGGCACCTCCATATGCCGCATATGCGGCCCTAAAAAGACGAAAAAAAAAAAAAAAAAAAAAAAAAAAGTGGTATCTAAACCAAACGTTTTTTCAGACATCTAACTTGAATCATTTAACAGTTACCTGAAAATTCTAATGAAAACTGACTTATGTTTTCTGGTTCATCTATTTAAAGGGTAAATCAATAACTCTAACTTTTATTCATGGCAAAAAGTATGGAACAAACTACAACATATAACCATATGCCTTTGTTTGCATATATTAGTTCCTCTAAGAAAGAGAATGCTATATATTAGGGGGTAGAGAGTAGCAGACAGGCAAAGGAAGTATATGGATAACTACACAAAGGTCAGAAAGAAAAGATGTACATCTCTGCTCTTGACCTGAAACAATGTTGAACTCTTCCTTCTCCTTTGATCCACCAATAAATTTGCTTTTTGCCTAAAATAACCAGAGCTACTTTCTTTGTTTATGACCAAAAGAACTGGCACCCTCCTCTCTAGTCCCTTCTCCCTCTAATCCATTCCATACCCAGATGTCCTATTAATCTTCCTAGAACACAGCTCCAATGATGCTCTGCTCCTCAAAACTACAGACAATTCTACGTTGCTTTCAAAATTAAGCATAAACTCTTCGGTCTATCATTCAAAGCCCTTCTTCAGAACAGCATGTAGAAACACAGACGTTGTAGTAGGACAGCCCCCAAGTTAAAATTCTGCTAGTTGCTAACTACATGACCTTGCATACGTCAGTGAAAGACATTCAGCCTCTATTCCCTTAACTGTAAAATGGAAACAACAAGAGTGCCTACTTCACCGGTTTTTGTGAAGATTAAAAGAGAAAATACAGGTTGTATTTTAGATACTACCCTGGAGTATGAATCTGCATATGCCCAACACACCAACCCAACTACTCAGTATCGCTGAGAAGGCCCTCTACTTTGCTGGTCTTTTACCCTTAATCACGCTATTCTTTCTATTATGAGCCAGTCATTATACCAGGATTGAATGACCAGCCAGCAAAGGAGCCTAAGGTCTGAGTCCAAAATTTCTGTTCTCAGCTGTACTACAGTACTGAGTTGACTGAGAGATATCACATTTCTAACTTAACCATCATTTGGTATCTTATCATTTAATTCTTGAACATCCAGACATTCTCAGCCAGTTTCTAAGCCCTCTGGATAGAGATGCCATCTAGATACACTATATAGATCGAACAGGGATAAATATATGAAGTACAGCTATAAAGATCCTAGTGAACATAAAGCAATATAACAAACAGAAAGAATTTTTCTTACCCCCTAAATTACCTTAAGGGAGCCAATCTGGCAGGATATAAGACCTGAAATTGGCACCCAGAAAAACGACCACCCTGGAAGTCAAAGATAAAATAAACACAAAATCTGCTATGGTCACATTAATATTAGCATTCTCCAAGCTAGTAAGTTTCAAACTTTAAAACAAAGTCAAGTACTAAGTCCTGTCCCTTAAGACACTTAAAACCCAGAGAGATGGAATGCCCAAGGATACACCTGCCTCAGAATCATCCTAACTAAAGGACCCAGTGTCTCATGATCCCTTCAAACAGGTACGTCTCTAAACAAATAATAATACAAAACCTAGTCGCCTCATATCATCTAGAAGAAAATCTTCTAGACAAAAGTGAAACTCTGATTGACATAATACCTTGAATAGTATCCTCTTTTGGAACTTCAGTTTCATCATCATCATTCAAGCAATAAACTGTTTCTTTTCGTATATCTTCCTTTTTTAGGGTTCTTGCATCCACAGCTGTCCAAGACTGTTTAACTTTCTCCTGTAGAATCTGATTTCCAAAAGAAAAATAAAGAGAAAACAAGGAAAGCTAGGATTCTGATTGACAAAAGATGAACACCTACTATCTTCTCTCCTTTACAGAAAAGAACCCAAAACAATTAATCTAGCTATCCTGTTTTATGGTCTCCTGCCTACTGTAGAAGTTTCTGTTTATTTTATAATTCCTTCTACATTTTATTTCCCCCCAGGATAATCCATAAATAAATATTTATATCCGTAGGTATGCCAACACTTTTTATGCAAAACCCTCAGTCTGTCTAGTAAGAGCGAATCTTACATTTTGTTACTATAGTTTTCCAATAAAGAAGAAAGGGAAAGCAGTCTAGCAGTAGAAATAATGGAAAAAAATGAAAAAAATAAACTATAAAAAAGAAAGGAAGGAGACTCTATTCTCATTCCCATTATGCTAAACCTTGATGGAACCCAAAATAAAGAAGTGTCCCCATGGTTTTCAGGCATGTGGCATGTTTTGGCATTAAGCAAAAAACAACAAAAAAGTCTGACTATACAGGACATTTTTTTATATTTTGAACATTTTATATATTTAAAATTTTTATATGTTTATTTTGTATGTTTGAAGAAAAAAGCGAGGAGGGTCATGCAGAGGCATGGATCAGAGACATACTCAAATTGGAATTTCATCAAATAATTACCAAGAGCAATTCATTTTGAGAAGTACAAATGTACATATATTACAAAGGGCAATTTCACACTAACAAGTCAATATCTTTTGATATTTCAGAAATGCTACTGCTACCAGATCATTAATAACTGAATTAGATATGACAGAGTTTTCAAAACTCTGAACTTTGGAGTATATCTGTCTTTCTGCTAGAATTCTACAATGACACAACTTAATGCTTTTCATTTTCTTTCTTTAAAAAAGAGTTTGAGAGAAAGGCTGAAACTCATGATTAACCATCAACTGTCAATGGAGAGAAAGAGCATGGAATCAACTTCTATTACAGACAATTCTTAAAACTTCCTCTCCTAGCCTGCCTTTTACATAAAAACTAAATAGAGATGAAATGAACAGGGAGCAGTTAAAAGAAGCAATAATTATGGTTCTGAGTAACCCACACATGAATTGTCAGTTCCTTATATAAGCATTTTTGTCTGCCTGGTAACATTTCTATAAAAAAATGATTACCTACCACTTACCGATTTGTAAGCCACAATCCTTATAGACAAATTGGAGCCAATGGTCAGTTGACAAGGCCAGGGCATGGAATGCTTCTCAATTTTCTTAAAGATGCACAGTTGTCTCAGACTCTCACTTTAATAAAGGAAAATGTATGATGAAAGCAACAAATTAAAAATGTTAACCTGTGCTGGATGTTGCATTTAGTTTTCTCAAATGAGAAGTGAGGTGCTGTTGATCATAAAGAGAGGAACAACAGGGGATGGCAAGGGACATTTGTGGCAACCACCAGTGGGGAGAGAGCCAGAATACAAATGAGTTGGCCTAGGAGGAAGGCAAGTGAAAAGGAACCTCTCTACGTTCCCTTATTCAATCTTCTCTTTGAACTCAGCCAATTGTTCCTAACATTCAGGACCAAGGACAGTGTGAGGCTATCATAAAAGCACATTCATAAAGGAGTCTGCACATACCAACTCCCTGAAAACCAAGGACCTGAGAACTAAAAGCTCTGCTCTAGGATATCAAAGGGTGGGCACGATCCTATTACATCACTGTTCACAACTCTATAATTCTTTAGTTAAAAGACATAATAGGTATATACATACAATGAAGAAAAGTGACTCTCCAGGGCATAAAGGAACATAACAGTCTATATTCAGTCTTAAAAGAAAAGCAATTAACTCTAGGTTTCTAACCAGGCAGGGAATGGGAGCTGAGAAACAGCGAATACAACATGGAGTACTACATCCTTTGAATACTAGGGAAGACCAATTCTATTTTCATCTGATCCCTAATCAAACACAACAACAACAACAACAAAATAACAGAAAATTACAAGAGATAGGTGGAATTTGTGATATTCCCTAAGGATTATCTGACGCTGAGTTGTGGACACAAAGGCCTCAAGTGACTCCAATTTTGAGAAATAATTCACAGTGAATAGTAGATATTCTCCCTGACACGGTGCCCCAAAGCTTATGGTACACCTTGGCTTTGGAGTCACTGGGGAAGGGATGGGTCTGAAACCAGGTCACATGTGTCTCATGGGACACTGCTAGCTTGTGTATGAATCACATCTAAAATCATCAAGAGGTTTGGATTCTGTTCCAAAGGAAGTTCTAAAGATCAACATCTTATATGTAACACCTGAGAACAACTGGATGAGTTCTGCAGTAGATTTGAACCTCCCCAACTAGAAGAGAAGCCATGCTCCCCTAATATCTTCCAGACAAGGACAAGTCTGGTCCAGTGTTGTCCTGTACACTCTGTGCAATGACAGGAGTGTTCTCTTTCTGATTGCACTTGTACCTGTCACTCGAAGGCTAGTGAGCACTTCAAGTCTGGCTAGTGTGACTGAGGGGCTAAATTTTAAATTTTACTTAATTTTAATTATCTTAAATTTTAATTATTATTATTATTATTATTTTGCCTTTTGTCTTTTTTAGGGCCGAACCAGAGGCACATGGAGGTTCCCAGGCTAGGGGTCTAATCAGAGATGTTGAGGCCAGCCTATGCCAGAGCCACAGCAACATCAGATCTGAGCCACGTCTGTGACCTACACCACAGCTCATGGCAATGCGGGATCCTTAATCCATAAGCGCGGCCAGGGATCGAACCTGCAACCTCATGGTTCCTAGTCGGATTCAGTTCTGCTGTGCCACAACGGGAACTCCAATTAATTTAAATTTTATTATTATTATTTTTTCTTTTTAGGGCCCCACTTGCAGCATATGGAAGTTCCCAGGCTAGGGGATGAATGAGAACTACAGCTGCTGGCCTACATGACAGCTTGCGGCAATGCCAGATCCTTAACCCACTGAGCGAGGCTAGGGATCAAATCCACATCTTCATAGACACTACACCAGGTTCTTAGTCCACTGAGACACAACGGGAACTCCAAATTTAAATTTAAATAGCTGCGTATGGTTAATGGGTACTACATTGGAGGGCAAAGTTCTGGTCCACACCTTCATGGCAGACCTAAAATCAAAGTAGCTTCGAATTGCTAGGACAATACATAGTACTTTCCCTCCTGACTATATTATAGAAAAATAAGCTTTTTAACAGTGATTTTCCTGGCCTATAATTCTTTATGATATCATGGTGAACAAGTTAGCTTAAAACATATATTCCCACATTAGAGCAAGCCACGTCCAAATGTGAAAGAATAACTTGGGACATTTATTTGCAGGTATTGCAATAAGGACACATTCTACAAGAAATGTCACTTTACAGGTTTCCTCACTGGTTCCTTTAACAATACCTTGGGAAACTGAAATTCAATCCAAAATTCCCATTTATCTACAACTTTTCAAAAGTATTATCTATGTTTAAAGAATCAAGAGCATTATAGTCAATTATAGCTCACCAGAAATATTTAAAAATTGTGACTAAGAAAAATTAAAGTAGATATATATTGCAGCTATTCCAAAAAATCTTAATGGTTGAACTGTTACTTCAACTGAAGCTTTATTTACTTCAATTAAGAATTCTGCTTAGGGAGTTCCCGTCGTGGCGCAGTGGTTAACGAATCCGACTAGGAACCATGAGGTTGCGGGTTCGGTCCCTGCCCTTGCTCAGTGGGTTAAGGATCCGGCGTTGCCGTGAGCTGTGGTGTAGGTTGCAGATGCGGCTCGGATCCCGCGTTGCTGTGGCTCTGGCGTAGGCCGGTGGCTGCAGCTCCGATTGGACCCCTAGCCTGGGAACCTCCATATGCCGCGGGAGCGGCCCAAGAAATAGCAACAACAACAACAACAAAAAGACAAAAGACAAAAAAAAAAAAAAAAAAAAAAAAGAATTCTGCTTAAAGAATTCCCTTGTGGACCAGTGGGTTAAGGATTCCGTGTTGTCACTGTAGCAGCTCTTGTTACTGCAGTGATGCAAGTTTGATACCTGGTCTGGGAACTTCTGCATGCCACAGGTGTACACCCCCTCAAAAAAAACCAAACTTTGCTTAAAAGGTCTGTATTTTGTGTATTTATTGATAAACTGGAATTAATTCTTTAACATTAAGTGGTATTATCCCTGAGAATGTGAAACTCCACAAGCCATATTGTTTGGTATTCTATTGCCACTTTTACCTGATCCGGCCTCTCACATAACATACTGTTCTAGGTGTTATGGACCCCTCTCAAGTTCTTTGCTCCAAATAAGTGTATATCCGATTCCAAACAAGAATAACATGGATAGGGAGTTTCTGTCATGGCGCAGCAGAAACGAATCCAACTAGGAACCATGAGGTTTCGGGTTTGGTTCCTGGCCTTGCTCAAGGGATTAGGGATCCGGCATTGCCATGAGCTATGATGTAGGTAGCAGACAGCTCGGATCCCACATTGCTATGGCTGTGGTATAGGCCAGCAGCTGTAGCTCTGATTGGACCCCTAGCCTGGGAACCTCCATATGCTGTGGGGGCAGCCCTAAAAAGGGGAAAAAAAAAAAGAATAACGTGGATAAAGGGACAGTTTCTCCCACTGTCCTTTAACTGAATGGTTCAAAAAAGCTGTTTGTTTTATTGTTATACAGTACTTCAGGAATTTCACATTTCTTACATAATTTTCCCTTTGTAAAGCCCACATAAAATAAGATTATAAATTCTTTACATTTTGGGTCTTTTGAGGGTTTTTTGTTTGTTTGCCTGACCAAACTACTTTGTGACCAAATAAAAAATCACTATATTATATTATACTACCTCCTAAAACCTAAATCAAAGGATAAGAGTATATTGAGTATTTTCTTAGATCTGACATCACTTTTTATAATTAAGAATATATTTTTAGGAGTTCCCATCGTGGCTCAGTGATAACAAACCTGAGCAGTATCCATGAGGATGTGGGTTTGATTCACGGCCTTGCTCAGTGGGTTAAGGATCTGGCATTTATTGCCATGAGCTATGGTGTAGATCACAGATGTGGCTCGGATCCCTCATTGCTGTGGCTGTGGCATAGACTGGCAGTTGCAACTGTGATTCGACCCCTAGACTGGAAACCTCCATATGCCACAGGTGTGGCCCTAAAAAGCAAAAAAAAATAAACAAGTAAAGAATATATTTTTAGGTGTATGAAAAGGAAGGGTTCAGAAAACATGTCCCAAGCTTGGCATCAAGAAGAAATCTACCACCTCATCTTTCATAATTTGACTTGTTAAATTTTTCATGGTATCTAAAAGGAGGACTAGAAACTGGTGTACCATTTCTTCAATAAAAACTGGGATATTGGAGTTCCCGTCGTGGCGCAGTGGTTAACGAATCCGACTAGGAACCATGAGGTTGCGGGTTCGGTCCCTGCCCTTGCTCAGTGGGTTAACGATCCGGCGTTGCCGTGAGCTGTGGCGTAGGTTGCAGACGTGGCTCGGATCCCGAGTTGCTGTGGCTCTGGCGTAGGCCGGTGGCTACAGCTCCCATTCGACCCCTAGCCTGGGAACCTCCATATGCTGTGGGAGCGGCCCAAGAAATAGCAACAACAACAACAACAACAACAACAACAAAAAAAAGACAAAAGACAAAAAAAAAAAAAAACTGGGATATTAAAGAATACTGCCAATTCAAGAGAGACAGAAAAGGAAAAACATTATGGAACCCTCTGATAACAAAAGAAATTACTATGCTTAAAATTGAAGTTGTAAATAATGTTTCACTTCTTACCTAAAGGAATATATTTCATCCAGCCCATCTTCACCTTCTAGAGACATCATCACCTTTTTCACCATCTGAATACCTTCTTTTTGCTGCTCAGTAATTCCTTTCAGAGGAAAGGAGGGTCCATGGTGGTCTGGGCGCAAGCTGCTGTCTCCTCTGTCCCCAGTTCCATCTTCCTTGCCAATTGGGAAAGGCAAACTATCAGGGAAAGATCAGCAGTAGGTTAAGAAGACAAGCTCTGAAGCCAAATCATAAGCTGGATTCTAATCCTTTGAGTGTCACTCTGTGAGGAAATGGCCATGTCAGTCAACATCTCTGAGCTTTACATTTCTCAACTGTCAAATGGCACCTATCTACCTTATTCAATATTCTATCATTTTCAAGTGACTGAAGCCTCCTTTGATTTGGCTTTTATGGGAGAAATGTATTGGCTTGCATAACCAAATAACTGAAAGGGCAGGGTTGCACATGGCCTTAGGATGACACGACCCAGTTTTAAAGGCCACAAAGATTATGTGGCCTCTCACTTTCTACACCCATATTTCATCTTTGTCTGCCTTTATGTCAGCTTTGCTCTCTCAGACTGCTCCTCCACATTGCTTCTGAACACACTCAAGCTCATAGGGCCCAACCCCACTACCAAAGAGGAACTGAGGGTTTAACCCTCTATTCTCTGATTCAAAAACCCAGGAATCAGTGGGGGCCAGATCTATCTAGAAGATGTCCACTCTCATCCAAGCCATGAGGTTTCCTCAAAAAAGTCTCAATGATGATACTCTAGGCAGACAAAAATAAATAAATAAATGCCCATTAATGAGCTCTCAAAATATCAGTATGTATGTAAAATTCTCAAAACCCAAATAATGTTGTTATTATTATTTTAGAAGAGAATTCCTATACACATATCAGTTAATTGCCAAAAATAAGTAAAATCAATTTTGTTCTGGTGTTTCACTCTAGTCATTTGACTGAAACGAAGCTAAAACTAGCCTGGGATTACCAGTCATGGGAATATTCAATAATCAAAATGCAAATCGAAAAGTAAGCCAACTAAACACATTTGTTGATAATACACTATATGGCACTCCATAAATGCTGTCATGTAAACAATCTCAATGCATCCTGACACAGTAGGTAGAGAGAGATTTCTATCTCCATTTCCTAAAAAGAAACTAAGCTACAGAGATGAAATAATCTGGCCAAAGCTACAAAGCTAGTAAGTGGTGGAGCAAAGAGTCATATCACCTTACTTTGTTCCTGGAACCCAAGCATTACTGTTGTTCATTCCAATGTCATCATTTTATTTGCTATCGTTAAAACAGAGCTTCCTGGAGTTTCCGTCGTGGCTCAGTGGAAAACGAATCTGACTAGTATCCATGAGGATGCAGGTTCGATCCCTAGCCTCGCTCAGATCCCTAGCCTCGCTCAATGGGTTAAGGATCTGGTCTTGCCGTGAGCTGTGGTATAGGTCACAGATATGGCTTGGATCTGGCGTGGCTGTGGCTGTGATGAAGGCCAGTGGCTACAGCTCCGATTCGACCCCTGGCCTGGGAACCTCAATATGCCACATATGTGGCCCTAAAAAGACAAAAAAATAAAATAAAACACAAAAAACAAAGACAGAGCTTCCTGTTTACATTCTTTCCTACATATTCTTAGCACGACAGATGTGCGTGTTCTGTGTTACATGCACAAGAGCTTCCAAGGAACAAGATATGGCACACTGAGTTTGCATCAGGCTATTGCTGCTTCCATAGCATCAACCACAAAGAAAGGATGGATAACATGATAATGAAGGGTCAGGAAGTTTCCTGGAAAAAGAAGTTACAATAACAGTTCTTTCTACCCTGCATTAAACCATAAATAAATTTTCTTAGTAGTCAGTAGAAGAAACTAAAAACTAGGTCCAAGGAACAAGCCTGCTTAGAACAGTGCTTCTTCAGTCTACTGGTATTTTTCAGTCCAACAATAATAATCAGTTATACACGGATTCATCAGACAATAAAGCCAAAAATTCTACTTTGCATGTTAGAGGTTTATAGCAAAGGACCCAAGAAAAAAACCATAACCAGCCAAATAACAAGTAAGTGGAAGAGAAGGCTATGTTCCCTCTTCAGCCCTCTCTACGGTATTGCTCACACACACAAAAGCAGCCCTTTCCAGTGACACTGACAGAAGCACAGAATGCTTCACCCATGTAAAGGCATCCCAGATTGTGAAGAGGGAACAGAAGCCAAACTGGGCTTCTGGAGTGCTGAGAAAACCTCAAATGATAAGAAGAGAAGAGTCACTTAAAAAGCACTTAATTTCTCTGAAGTACCATCTTAACAAGTATCAGTTTAATGGATTATTCTGAACTATTTTTCCACAGGTCTGCAGAAAGGAATGCCCCTCAGCAGGCTTAAGAGGTACATACATGCAAGAGAGGTTCTTAATTCCCTGTGGCAGGCATTTTAAAGAAGCTGAGGGCTTACCACTCAGAGCTGGAGGCTTCTTGGTAGAGCTCTCCATCTGAAAAATGAGTGTCCCCAGAAGAATACCAATTCAACACTATACTATCACTCTGCTCTTACCAAAAATAGGACAAGAAAAAAACAGGTTTTAGATGAAGCAGGAAGGACTAAGGTAGTGAAGACAATGTAGTGCTGGGGATGTAAGCTACAGAAAGTAAATGCCTGGAGGGGAAATTCAAGTTATTGCGGGAAAGGAACTCTCTCCCCAGCAAACTGTGAAATACATCTTCCTCCTAAATGTGTACACTTCATCTGTAAATTTACATAAGCAAATTACATTTTATTTATGTCTGTGTATCCTCTAGACCCGAAAAAGGGTTAAAATGACCCACAAGTTGAGATCCTTCTCTATCCTAAAAACATCTACTGACAGAATTCCTGTCCTGGCTCAGTGGTTAATGAACTCAACTAGTATCCATGAGGACGCATGTTCGATCCCTGGCCTCACTTAATGGGTTAAGGATCCAGCACTGCCATGAGCTATGGTGTAGGCCAGCAGCTACAGCTCCAATTTGACCCCTAGCCTGGGAACTTCCATATGCCGCGAGCATGGCCCTAAAAAGACAAAAAGGCAAAAAAAAAAAAAAAAAATCTACTCTCTTTAAGGTAGTTCCCTACACTGTTTAGGGAAAAAATTCCCCTAATTAATTCCTCAATTCTTTAAGTCTAAGAACAGTACAAAGGATCTGGGATCTGCTGCTGAGCTAAATTCCTGTGTTTCACTGTGACTTTCATCCCGTTATCATCAAAACCCAAAGGAGTTCCTGGAACAGAGAGTAACCAGTGAATGTTGGCAGAGGTCAGATTCTGACTCAAGAGCTGAGAGGACTGCTGGGAACCAAGGGCTCTGGGACGGGGACCCGCTCACCGCATTATGAGAGCGCATGATTTGTCCACAAATCTTATTCTTACGGTCTTACAAGAATTGCAGCGAGATGCCAGATTTCTTCAAGTTATGAATGATAATGTCCAGCTGATCTTTGCTGAATGGGCTGCTGAGGTCAGTGAACACTTCAATATGCCTCTTCTCAAACTTCTTTCCTCTAGAAGAGAGAATTATCATGCTAAGAAATCATCCTCCTGAATTAGTTCCTACAAATGCAAATGTCCTTGGTGGCTGAGCAGAAAAGGTAAGGAATAACTCAAGCTCCAGTTCACAAATGTCATTATGTTCTACTGACGCTCAGCCAAGTTAACACTTAATCAAGCCAGTTGTCACTCATACTTTTACCATCTAAAGCAAGATTTCTGAGCATTGTGGAAATATTATGGCTCTGATTTCCTAACTCTAACTTCAGTTAATGGTGTGGTCGTTATGATTTAAGAAAAACCCATTGTGGAGCAGAGGAAACAAATCCAACTAGTATCCATGAGGATGCGGTTTGATTCCTGGCCTTGCTCAGTGGGTTAAGGATCCAGAGTCACCGTGAGCTGTGATATAGGTAACAGACTCGGCTAGGATCCCACATTGCTGTGGCTGTGGCTGTGGCCTGCAGCTATAGCTCCAATTCACCCTAGCCTGGGTATTTCCATATGCCAGTGCAGCCCTAAAAGGCAAAAAAAAAAAAAAAAAAAAAAAAAATCTCATTCCAGCTTCCACAGAGAAAGAATACAAACAAGGAACTCTCCAGGGCACTACAATTACAGCTGTGCAAGGCTTCATACTCCAGGCACCCTGGTCTGATTCCATTCCGGCTAGTGGCAGGATTTTGCAGATGATGTACAGAGACTGAGAAATGGTAATACAAATTTTGGCTTGACATTTTAGTATAAATGCTATTCCTAATAGTCAAGGGATGTGTGTATGTGTGAATTCAAAGAAATATATTTTAAAGGCACAGTAATTAAGTAATAAATTAGGAAGCTGGCCAGAGTTACATGCTTCTAATTTCAATAACATATGGATGATACCACTTAGTATTTTTAAAAATTCCTGGTAATTAGCTTAAGTCAAATAGGAAGTAACATGAAAAAAAAAGCCAAACATTTCATTTTCCCAGAGAAATTCCACAAAGTACAGCCCTTCCTCTTTTTAAACTTTTTAAGAAGAAAGGTTGAATTCTATCAAATGTGTTCCCTCAGCCACACAAACATGCAGCTTGAAGGACAATGAGTCACACAGCACACTGAATACATCAATCCATACAATTTTTGCAGCAAGGCTCATTTCCAACTCTCTTCAGCTAAGACACTTACATAGTTTCTTGTTGAATCAAATCCATGCACACGATGAGGGCATCCAGGACTCAGCTGGTTAAGGCAGAAGATAACAGCAAACAGTCCTTTTCTCCCAAGAACATGCAACTTTTTTTCCAGTGAAATCCATTGTGGGCACTGGGCTAAGTGCATGATGATTTAATAGTACTTGCCCAAGTACCTTTCTTCCAAACTTCATTTCACAAATAAATATGGTATATATCAAAGTACACATCCTGAAACATATAACTAGGAAAAATAAAATAAACCAAAAAGTACGCATTCCACTCACTTAACCAAAGATTATGTCAATAGATGCAAACTATTGCCTTTGGAATGGATAAGCAATGAGATCCTGTGTATATATAGCACTGGGAATTATATCTAGTCACTTATGATGGAGCATGATGGAGCATAATGTGAGAAAAAGAATGTATATATGTATGTGTGACTGAGTGGGTCACTTTGCTGTATAGCAGAAAATTGACAGAACACTATAAACCCAATATAATGGAAAAAATAAAAATCATTTTTAAAATAAATAAATAGACATTTCTCCAAATAAGACAGACATGGCCAAAGACCACATGAAAAGATGTTCAACATGGCTAATTTAAAAAAAAAAAATTATAGTGCCATTTTATAGTATCTAAAATCCATGTTTTGCTATTTCAGTGCATCCTTAAACATGAAGTCAGCCAAAATGCAGCATCTATAAGTCACTTGCAGCACAGCAGCACAGCACAGCAGCACCTCTCAGTGATCAGGGATGGCACCACAGTTTAGAAAAAAAGGGTAACCCTTTAAAGTCAGTCCATCTTTGGAAGAAATTAGAAGTCTCAAAGTTTGATATTAGTCTGATTTTGGACAGAAAAAAATCTTCCACCCAGGAAGGCTAGGAGAACTCTAATGCTACACTCTTCTAAAAATATCTTCTCTCTGTCCAAATGTTTCTAACCACCACCACCACCAAACCCTCTGCACAAAGTCAATAAACACACATACCTGCTGGTAACTTCCCCTTCTAATACATCCCAGCCTCACAATGTCACTAGTGCAGAGAAGGGGCACCCAACCCAACCAAATTAATCTCCCATTAAATCCTAACACACATCACCCCCATGTCCTCAGAGCAAAAAATGCCCATATAGTCACATCTGGGACTCTTAGAGAGCCTCACCAAACCAGATTACTGTTTCCCAGACTAAAGGAAATTTCTTAAGAGTCTTCTCTGGCTGAAAAAGGATACAGTCAGCTTGTTGAGAACCTGGTTGGATTTTGCTTTCAATGTCCTCCAGCAAGTCAAAGTCTGGTAGCTTCAGGTGTCTATGCACTGTGATGTTCTGATACTGATCCTTACCAGCGAGGGCATTCTCCGTGCCGTCTGTACCAAAAAGGACTAATGCAATTTCATCCTTGCTCTCAGCAAACACCTAGGGAAGTACATTGGAAGGGTGAAGATCATACACTACCACCTGGAAACCATTAGACAGCTAACCTTCAGGGAGCAAGACAACCATACCTCCCTATGGCAGGTCCCTGTGGCCACAGTCAACAACAGAATATCGGGCTAAGCAGCCCAAGGGACTCATGGACAGTGACAATTCCTAGGTCCTAAGAAGATTTTTTCACTGACTATAGGTCCTATCCTTCATTTCAGCACAATTTGTGGTGGAGGAGTGGGAGAGCAGTAAGTGCTCCTAACAATTTACACCCAAATCAGACTCAAACCTCCGGTGAAAACTAATTATGGACAACTTGAAAAGATTTTAGTCTGTCTTTCTGGGATGACTACCCAAGGTTTAAATTTTCCAGAGATCAAAAACATTTGCTGATTCATATTTATCCATATTCTACATACCAGCAATTACTTACAGGTGTATATATAATGTAAAGAAATTCTTACACATGTATGCAAGGAGACAACAGACAAGAAAGTTCAAATTCACTTCAGCACCATTTATAGCAAGGCAAAACTGGCAACTATCCATTAACTGAAGAATGCAAAAACACACTGCAAAATATTTATACAACAGAATATGACAGTTGTATATTCTAGTATACAGAAATAAATAAATAAATTTCTTCCTAGTAAAAAGAAATAAATAAATAAATTTCTTCCTAGTAAAAAGAAATAAATTTCTTTCAGTGTTTACCAACATGAATAAATCTCAAAACATAAGGTCAAGAAAAAATAAGTTGTGGAATTATATGTATCGCATAATACTATTACATACACTTTGAAGAGCTTCATACAATACTAAATATTATTTATAAATACACTTAGATCCAAATATAAAATATGCCTGGTAGTAACTATGAAAATTCTGAGCAAAGGAGAGGAAGAAAAAAAGAAAAGGGTGGGAAGGGATACTCAAGGGCTTCAAATTAATCTGCAACATTTTATTTTTTAAGAAAAAAAAAGAAAACAAATATGGTAAAACTCTTGGCCTGTATAGGGCTAGATAATAGGAAAATAGCTTTCCATTATATTATTCCCTGTATTTCCCTTTTTTGGAAACATTTCACAGTGTAACATAAAAACAAAAAATAGTATGTGACACCAAAGGCACTCCTGTTCCTTTTACATCAATGAGAAGAGGATGGAACTCTGTCGGTCTTCATCTGTTTGGTCTTTTAAATTCCCCAGCCTCTTAATAACTCCAGCTACAACTGCCAGTTGTACATGGAGGGAAGGTCCCAGCTGCTGGGATTCAAACATTTCCGGCACGGCAGGGGCTAGGCCAGCTAGAATTCCATCTGCCTCCTGGACAAGAATTCATCTTGAGGCAAGATCATCTTGCTCAACAACAAAACCTCAGTCTGGACAGTGGAGGAAATTTGAGTGCAGCATGGGAATGGCACCAGGTTTTGTCTCCCAGCCTTCTGAGTGCACTCAGACTCCTATGCAAGGGGCGGAGCCAAAAATAAAAACAGAAAGAACTGGCTGTTGTTGTTGTTTGTTTGTTTTTTAAATATATACTATACTGGGGCACAGCAGCACGGCTTGAACACAACCAACACAAATTACTATAACCGAGAATGGTATTTAGAAGCATTTTCATCTTCTTTGAGGCATTAAGAACTCCAAGTTATTAGAATTTGTAAAAATCTAGGATGACAGGTAGGAGGCATAGTGTCCAGTGGAAAAGGCAACACCCAGAAGCAGCAGCACAGGTGTCCAGAGGAGCAGCAGTACTCAGGGAATGAAGCAGAACTTCATGGACTGAGCACAAGTAGTAGGCCAGGTAGAAAGGGCAGGAATTAATGATAATAAAAACATATCATGTTTACAATACATCATGTACTGTTCTAAGCACTTTATCTACACAAGAGGTATTATTATTTCCCCCATTTGACACATGGGACACTGAGACACTGCGGCAGAGTCTCCAAGAGGGCCACAATCTACTCCTTTCCCCCCCTGTATTTGGAAGCTATTCCTTAAAACAACAGGGAAGCCTAATTCCTGCCCTTCTCCACCCACTGCATGTGAATTAGCTTAGTGACTTGACTGACTAATAGAAGGCAGTGGAAATAACTTTCTGGGATTTCTAAAGCTAGGTCACAAAAAGCCACATTGTTTTAGAATATCCAGTCTTGAGACACACTTTCTTAGAATCAACTTCTACACTGTGAGAATCCCAAGTTACATGGGGAGGCCTCATGTTAGAGTTCTGGTGGACAGCACCAACTGAGCGAAGCCACTTAAGGTGAAACTACCAGCCAAAGGAGTGAGCCATCTTGGACGTAGAGCCCCACTGAGCCTTCAGATGACTCAATTCCAGCCACCATGAGTGTACCTGCACAAGAGGCCTCAAAGAGAAACACCCAACTGAGCCACCCAGTCATCTCACAGAACCATGAGAGAGGATTTTTTTGTTTTTTGTCTTTTTGCCTTTTCTAGGGCGCACCCTCAGCATATGGAGGTTCCCAGGCTAGAGGTCTAATCGGCCTATACCACAGCCATAGAAACACGGGATCCGAGCTGCGTCTGTGAACCTACACCACAGCTCATGGCAACGCGGGATCCCCAACCCATTGAGCAAGGCCAGATTGAACCCTCAACCTCATGGTTCCTAGTCGGATTCGTTAACCACTGAGCCACGACGGGAACTCCGAGAGAGGATTTTTTTAATGTCACGTAAGACGTTAGGTTTGGGATGGTTTATAACAAGTAAAAGGAAACTGGAATAGGCACAAAGTAGTTAAAAGACTTACTCAAGATCACAAGGTTAGTAAGTGACATGGCAGAGCAAGGATTCAAACCCAGGCCATCTGGCTCTAGAGATCATACATTTAAACATTATTTTACATTGCTTCTTGTTTCTGATGAAATCAGTAACAGCCAGTGGAGGAACCAAAATGAAAAAAGAAAAAGACATCAGGCTGTAGCAGTTGTTAGACTTGAAAATGAGTATACAAAAGAGTAACTCCTCAGATTCCCCAAAACACGGAGGGTAGACACTATAAGGAAGATGGCATCTTACATCACTAACTGAAGGTAACAAGCAGTTATACCACAAGTTACAAGCTCAAGATCAATCTGAAACTTACCTGTCGCTGCACAAACATGGTTATCACCTTCTTTGCTAGTTCAAATGGGGATTCTTCACCAGGAAAGGAGTTACTCATGGCAAAGCCTACATCCACACACAGCACTACAGCTGCCTAGAAACAAAGCCCCAAAGAGTGTGTGAGAAAATGTTATTAATGGTTATTAATAACAAAAAGAAACAAAAGAGATGTCCTTTGTTTATTTCGCCCATAATATTCAGGTGATGCATGACAAAGGGAGGGGAGGTGTTCTACTTAGAGCATGTAGGTAAGGCATACATATTTTCACTGCAGGGAAACTTTAAATAGTCCTGATAGTTCCTGAAAGTTGGAAAGGATCTCCCAGGATAGGAGCAGGCTCCAGGTAGCTGCTGCTCCCTGGCCTGAGCCTGAGAATAAACCCATGGACAGCAGATCTGAAAACAACCTGCAAGCTAGAGCTTAGTCCAGCCCAGCTGAGCCCAAAATACATCAGGCCAAACGCAGTTGATCTGCAGACCCACAGCATGAGAACAGATGCTTTTTTTGCAAGCACTGATCTGAGATGTAGTTATACAGTATTTTTGCAGCAGTCAGTAGGGACTGCCACAATCTGTATCTTCTAAAATGATACATCCCGGAGTTCCCGTCGTGGCTCAGTGGTTAGAGAATCCAACTAGGAACTGTGAGGTTGCGGGTTCGATCCCTGGCCTTGCTCAGTGGGTTAAGGATCCGGCATTGCCATGAGCTGTGGTGTAGGTTGCAGACGTGGCTCGGATCTCGTGTTGTTGTGGCTCTGGCGTAGGCCGGCAGCTATAGCTCTGATTCAACCCCTAGCCTGGGAACCTCCATATGCCGCGGGAGCGGCCTAAGAAATGGCAAAAAGACAGAAAAAATAAAATAGAATAAAATAATAAATCCCAACAACATGAAATTACTTTGTGAACTGGGGATCTAAAATGGAGACTAAAACACTAAGTCTAATCTAGGAGGGGACACAGACATGTAAATAATACCAGCACAATATTCTATGATAGTGGTATGCAGTGGGCACTAAGACCACACAGGAGGGGCATCTACCAAGACCAGCGGAAAGGATAGAGGATGGGTAAAGAGGCAGAAAAGGCTTCCTTTTCCAGGATATGGTCCTTGGGTGAACCTTAAAGAATGATTAGGAGTCAGTCACGTGAAGAAGGGGAATTTTTGGCAGAGGAAACCAAATACTAGCTTTTGTCGTTAGCTAGCAATTGTGTATGTAGGGGACCAAAGAAATGGGGCAAACTAAAAGAAATAGGGATACATGTAGAGTTCTTTATCTGGCATCCAAAGTTTAACTGAAAATGAGCTGGAAGAGACCTGAACAAACCAGCAACTCACAATTTCAGGGTGGATTATAAAATGTCATCGGTATGACACAGTATGACATGGCTACAGTACCACATTTTCCCACATCTACCCCATTCCGTCCTCCAAAATATTTTAGGTTCTACCAGTGGTATAGTGAATTTAAAGAAGGAAAAGAAAGGTTTTATGGTGAAAAAAGACTAGATTTACAATCTGTAGACCTGGGATCTAGTCCCATCTTTATAACCAAATAGCTAAGTCCATGGGTATGTCACTTAACCTCACTGTTAATTCATGGAGGCGGGAAGCAGTTATTGGACTGGATAAGAGCTAAGGTCTTTTCCAGAGTTACCTTCTTTGACACTGACAGCTTCACCTGTGGTTTGTACTGATCACACCACATTTGACGAACTGTGAGCAGTTCCGATCATCACATCCTATGAGAAAGACTAATTACAACTGAACACGAAACGAGTAGACTAGGGAAGAATCTGGAGAACATATGAAGTGAGGAATAGGTAGAAAAAATGAGCCAAATGAGAAGATTTATGGGAACATGAGTCTTACTCAAATAGTTGACAGCTGTGTTAACAAAAGCTCTGCAAGAGAGATAATAGCTCCCTCTAACTTCTAACAGAGGGAAGTTAGAGGGAGACTGATTTGACTCCATATAAGGGAGAAAAAAATAATACTTAGATGTGGTCAGTGAAAGAACTACTGTTTTCTGAAGCAGTGCTCTCCTGACCCTAGAATTGTTTGAAAAACCTGGATGAGCTTCTATTAGGGATGTTATAAATGATTTCTAATTTGGTTACATCTTGAGCAGGGCAAGAAAAAAAAAATGGAAAGACAAGGTTTTTCCCTAGTTTACAAAGAATTAAACATAATGCATTAATATGAAGATATTTCTAGATTACAAAGAGCATGTCTGGAGAAAGAGTAGTAATAAACTCCAAAATTCCTTTGAGAACAATAAAATTCACAAACTCATTTCAAGGCTGAGCATAAAAATCTTTAGAGTCCCCAAATATGGTGCTGCATTTATTTATGTTCATAAAAGCTACTTTTAAGCCAGAAAACTCTAAATCGGAGGCCTAAAGGTCTTTTGCCGAGAATAATCAGGTATCCAAAAAAAAAAAAAAAAAGGTACCAAAGGTTTTCACAGTATGGAACCTCTTATCTGAAAGCAGAACACCTCATGCAATACCTCAAGTTCCTTTCTGGCAGCAGTAGAAAACCAGGAAAAAGAAATGGGGCAGCACCGCAACTCTCCATTTATACACTGAAGCAATACAAGCCATTGGAATTTTGCTGCAAGTCTACCTGCTATAAACAGCTGCTTCATTAGAGCTGAAAGTTTTCAGCAGCTGAAAGAGGTACAAAGGAGGTGAGTGGCATATTTTTGCAATCATTTTAACCAGTATTTCCCTATGAGGGGACTAGGAGTCAGCTGCTCAAACTCCTACCGTGTTCATTTGTAGGATGCCTAGTTAAAGGCCTACTTTTTGGATGGATGGATGATTTAACAACTCCCTGGAACACACCTCCCTCTAGAGACCCTTCAGAGAACTACCCTTCTCTGCCTACACTGAAAAAACTTCTAAAATTCATAAAGTTATTAATCTGGGACACTGAGGATTATACCTTCATTCCTAACAAAAGAGAGTCTTTTGAATTCCAGGGCTCTAAAAGTAGAGAAAGCCTGTGTTCAAATCACATTCTACCACTTGTGGACTGAGTGATCTTGGGCTAATCACCTTTCTTTCTTTAAGCCTCGCATTTCTCCCATGTAAACTGGGGATATAAATCTTCAGCTCATGGGTTTGTTGTGAAGATTAAATGAGACAGGAATAATGCATTTAGATCAGTGACTCACCAGAGTAAGCTTTGAATAAATATGGAAATATTAGATTATTAGAGAGGTGGAAATATTAGACTATTATAGAGGTAAAGCTATAGTTTTATATTTCCATTTATTCTACTTACACTCCCTTTTCTGAAGTTTTATGGAGGTTCCCAGGCTAGGGGTCTAATCTGAGCTGTAGCTGCCAGCCTACGCCAGAGCCACAGCAACGCAGGATCCGAGCCGGTCTGCGACTTACACCACAGCTCACCGCAAGGCCAGATCCTTAACCCACTGAGCAAGGCCAGGGATCAAACCCGAAACCTTATGGTTCCTAGTCAGATTCGCTAATCACTGAGCCAGGAGGGGTACTCCCTTTCACAGATTTTTTTTTTTAACTCAGGCTCCGAAGTAATGGAGGAGTCTGGGGTAGGCTGCGATAGTGCTGCGGAGAGAAGGCGTGGGATGGGAGGCAGGATAAGGACCCGTGGGGAGAAAGCGGTGGGGGTGGGGAGCGGGCGAGGCTCAAATTCCCATCTTAAGACTCCAAATCCCCAGTCTTTCTCCGCGCATCCTGCGACCATGCCCTCCTGACCCAGCCCACCACCACCATCTCCCCTCCTCGCTCCTTAGAACCGCCTGGATCCAGTGATTCCTGCCTCCGAACCACCTTTTCCAGACCCTCAGCACAGGCAAGGCCCAAACCTATTGCTCCTTCTACCTTATTCCCCCACCGCGCCATGTTGCTGGCCCGCCAGCGCCTCAGCAGTCTCTTCCGAGCCGGAAACCGCGGCGCTGAAACTCTGTTCCGCCGGCCTTGGCGCTGGAGGCTCGCGGGAAGAACCACTTCCCGCGGAGCCTGGGAAGGGCGGGGAAACTGTGCGTCGAAGCTCTGCGCATGCGCAGATTCCATTCCTTGCTCGCTGGCTGAGCTTTGAAGCCCAAGCCTTTAGCAAGTCTCAAGAAGTGGGTTGATGGGAATGACTTGGAAAGATACACTTTCTTTTTCTCACATTGAGAATTAACAACTCCAGCGTTTTGTGTTAGAGATCTGAAGTTAGATTGATTTGAATATGAACATGAATCCAGAAAATCACTGAACATCTCTAAAATCATGTTTCTTTTAAAAAGAGGAGTAATGAAAGGTTTAACAGATGCGATGACTTTAGAACCAACTCCTGAAGGAAAAGCAGTTTTTCGGGCAATCGAAAGTGGAAAGAGCATTCTTCTTTGAAGAGGAGATTGCACGCATAAAGGCCTGGAGGCATGAAACAGCAGCTATTAAAGATATCCCAATACTTTGTCTTGGAGCCAGATTAAACCAAACTTCAGACCTGCTTATTTTACCAAGAATTGGCAGTTCCTGAACAATGATTGCCCTGACTACATTTTGATTTTGTTAATCCTCAATGCACACCCTATCTTGGAACTTTCTCATCTTCTCCTCCTACACCTCCCATGTAGCCTGCTGCTAATCTTGACACAGTTTTCTTCAGCCAAGAGCCCTATAAAACCTACCACCTCCCAGCCCCAAAAAACGCCTGAGCCTTCTCTCAGTGCTCCTGGCCACTAGCTGATCAATAAACCTACTTGAAGCCTCAATGCCTGGGACTCTCTGTCTCTATTCAGCTCCAAACCTATAGCCATTTCTTGCTCTTTGGAGAGTTTCTAGTTTGGAAGGAAGTGAGGTTTACTTTCAGAAGAGGAATCTAGGGAGATATCCTAGAAGTGGTAGCTATCAATTACGGTGCCTGACAGTCTCACAGTCCCCTTTCAAAGGAAGCTGGCTGTCCAGCCTGCAGACCTTGCCCATTTGAGGGAGTCAGGTCCAAGCTAAACTTTGCACAGAAAAATCTATCTATATCCATGGGCTTTGATATCTACAGATGTCCTAGGATCAAGCCCCCACTGATGCCAGAGACAATTGCACTGCATTCCTGGTCAAGTAGAGCATTTATAGGGTCACAAAAGTGATCTAAATTTTGGACTGCTTCATGTCGCAACAGAAGAAAGGGTGGGGGAAAAAACTGTAACTGCAATGTATACATCTAAGGATAACCTGACCCCCTTGCTGTACAGTGGGAAAATAAAAAAAAAAAAAATTTTGGACTGCTGACATGGCTCTTGGCAGGAGTGTCTCCATCTTAGGCCTAGAAAGTTTTTCAACAGGCTTGTGTTAATAATTGAATTAACTGAAGAAGAGAAAACTGTGTTGGCCATTAATCTTTTGCAACATTATAAAACTTAAGCCCTGGATGGCCATGAATGATACAATAAAACTTTAAAGTCACCTAAAATTAGCTCTTTTAAAGATTCAGAACCTTGTTTTTATTGAAAATCATGGAGAACAGGAGTTTTATTCCCCCTTGGACTTGAACTGAGATGAAGGGTGGTACCTAATATCAATGGACAAAATAGCCTGGAAACTCCACTGTCACCATACTGGATCAGACATGATTTACCCAGCTTAGCATATTATGGCTGCAAAGCGTAATTGGAAAGCATAATCCTCCTTCCTGATATTCTATGAAGATTAGGTAACTGTGAGCTAAGAGAGAATGTTCAAGTATGGTATTTCACTCTCTCATTTCTTCTCTAAAATCCTTTAGGTGTTTGCTGACAGCAAAGATGAGATTGCTTTAGATCTGTTTGGTTAAGTTTTCCTTCCTCTAATCTAGGCTTTTACCTACTTCTATCAGAGCCCTTTTGAAATTAGTTTACAAGCCTACTTCTTCCACTAGGTGGCAAGCCCAACTAGGGGAGAGCCCCATCAACTGGACCTGGCTAGCCCTTACTCCTCACCCTCGTCCCACCCTCCTCCATTATTCCAGTGACACCTTACCCTTGTGCTAATCATGACTATTTTTTGGTCTTGGCCATTGGTTTCCCAGCTTTTCATTGCAACTTCCTAACATAGGCTTAGGTAAACCTGTGATTTGAGGAAACAGTCCACCTAAATGGAATCATCATAAATTGGTGGTACATGGAAAGTCAAAACATAAGGACCCATATTGAGATCATGATACATATATGGAACAAGTCACCAAGCTCACCCTTTTCCTGAAAACTGTAGTGTTCAAAACAATTTTGGAAAAACTCAAAGTGAGCAAATGTTAATCAGACTTTATATTTATTTTGTCTTCATTTCAATTGTTTGTATCTCTGCAAAAGCACCCGAGAGCACCAAGGTTATCTTCAAAACATTGGACAGAGTTTGTTTTTTTCCAAACTAAAAGCAGTTATTTTTAGAAAGGTGGAGTTTTCTCTGAAGGTAGAGTTCAGCACCATACATTAGGCAAATGTCCCTGGCCTTCTGTGGGACAGCATGCCTGACCCATCCAGTTTGATTCACAGCAGTTCTTTCAACAGCTTCTTCCTGAGACATGAACATGGACACCAGCTATTCTTATAAGGACCCAACCTCCAAAATCTGCTTGACTGCTTAGGATTTGACTTTTTTGCAGTGAGAAAGATACCCTCAGGAGTTAAAGACTGTGTTTGCTGCTAAACTCCACAAAGTTCTGAGTGAGTGAAGTTTTGACAAGCCACATAAAGCTAACTCTGTCTTCTTTGTGCTTAGGGCTACTGATCCTGCTTGCAGGGTGCGGGGGTGGGGGGTGGGGATCTGACAGAGGCAATCGGTCCCTTCACAGCCTTTCATCTGTTATGTGAGATATTAAATATCACAACCTAGTCCCAACTTCACTTCCAGGAAACAAAATCTTACTGTTATAGGATTAGACTCAACCATTCACTCTTCCTTTCTAAAAAACCTGAAACCACCTGGCATTACAGATATTTAACTGCAACATACATGACTTGCTAATATCTATGTATGGTTTATGCATAGTATATGTAGCTAGTATCTATGTATAAATTCTCTATGAAAGATTTAGGTGTAAATAAATAAATAAATAAATAAATAAATAAATAAAACTATATTTTCAGTTTGGGATAAGAATGTATTTAAATAGTTACTATGAGTCAGAGACTCATAGTATGTTGCCTACCAACATAGCCATTCTTTTCTTGTTTCTTAAACTAGCAGAACCCAACTATTTAGCCCAAAATATAGCTGCCCAGCCAAATGTACATTTCCTAGCCTCTTTTGCTTGGGAGGTCATGTGACCAGGGCCTAGCCAATGAGATATGAGAAGTGTCAGGTGGGACTACTGAGAAGCCTTCTTAGCTTAGAAGGCTGTGCTCTTGTTTGCCCTTTCCTCTCTCTTCCAGAAACTTGGATGTGATGACCAGATGTCGTCAGCAATGGGGTGCTGAGGATCAAGATGATGAGGGTCACATCCTACTAATGGTCAGGGAATAAAAACGCCTGGGACACCAATGACTTCTGCAGGTTCCCTAATAGTCTGCCCCCAGACTTCTTCTACATGGGCAAGAAACAGACTTCCGTCTTGTTTAAACTATGGGCATTCGGATTTTAATTATATTTAACAAGTAAATCAAAGTCTAAATGATACACATAAATCTTTACATTTTGCTACACTGTAGTAGCCTGGCTTCTTAAATGTTTCACTCCACACCCATCTATTATCCTTTTGGTGGACTTGGTCTCCCCCCAGTTTGCTTAGTTTCCCTGTCACATTTAGTCACATACTCCCTCGGGTTCCAGGCACCAGGAACACCTTCAAGCCCCTGAACTGACAGACAACTGAGCTCCTTGTCCCAGATAAATGGTCATCTTAGGGTAAGGAATGAAGAAGAGTTTATCCATTGGATAGACTATTTGGCATGGACTGCTTTTCTGTTCCCTGTCCTCCTGGAACCACCAAGATGGTGGAACTAATCAGTGTGGGCTAGAATTTTCCAGAACTGTGTGTGTGTGTGTGTGTGTGTGTGTGTGTGTGTGTGTGTGTGTGTGAAACCTGCAGTGAAGCACTGGGACTCCTGGCCTCTCCTTGGCTTCCTAGCAGTTGAATTCCTTCGAGTCAAAAAGAGGATCAACTCCCCAACTTTCTCCAGGTAGGGCAGAAGGAATAGTTTAAAGAAGGAGTAGTCTGGAATCGGAAGATAATATACAAGCTACTGAGACCAGGGAAAGAAATAGGTTGTCGGAAGTTTAGACAGTGGACGTTTCTACCTCCAGGGTGGTGTCCTTGTTGGACAGATTGCCTGAGATGTTGTCAGATTCAAGCAACTCCACAATACTATAGGGAGAACAGTCCTCCAGACCCAGCTTGCTGCACAGCCAGCCACAGAAGCCCTTCTCCATATCCCGGGCAGCTTGCCACCATGCTCCCCAGGACCATGACAGCTGGACCACGGCAGCATAGAGGCCCAGGGAAGAGGCCATGGCCATGATGAGCACTGGATAGAAGAGGATGAGGCAGGGGCAACATGAGATCTTGTGCCAGAAGGTCCTCTCCTCGTTGTACACAAGGAAGATGTTGTACCAGGTGATGGTGCCATAGTAGAAAGAGACCACGAAAGAGAGGATGAAAACCACAGGCAGGCAGACCAGGGTCCAGAGGACCACGTGGGGCCCACGGTCTGCTCCCAGCTGGCAAGCCTTTCTGCCTCCAGGTGCTGTTTCCCTTGACGACGCCTTAGGCTTGGTGAGTTCCTGCAGCTCCTTCTCTGACAACGTGACATGGATGTCTACCATCTGCCCCTTTTTCTTCCCTCGGGTGATGGTCCCAGTTAATGTGACATAGCGGCTGTCCAGGGGCATGTTCCACATACCTGCAGGGCATAAAGAGGTGAAGGTTAAGATCAGAAGAGCAGATGTTTCATTGCAGCATCGTTCCCATAAGACTGGAGCTGACAACAGAGCGTCCATTATTACAGCCCCTGACGTGATGATGGAGTCAGTGGTTCCAGGACCAACCTGATGGGTCTCCCTTGGGAGCAGGATCACCGGGATTACTGCTCCCACAGTGAACTCACATCAGGGCCCTGTTAAGATTGGGCCGCAGTTAAACTTATTCCTTATATTCTCTCTCCACTTTTCTGGGCCTCGATCTTGTCACGTCTCTGTAGTATGGAGGGGAGTGAGGAACTGTCCCACAGTGATAGTGACCTTCATGGTGATGTTATTCCTGGTTTACAAGTGCTGTGAAATACTGTTTGTTTGTTGGAGGCTTGCCAGATATGCACGTATACAGGCCATAGTGAATCAAAGAAACTAGATGGCGCTTGAAGAATGACGCTAATCTAGGCTTGCAAAATATATAAGACTTTCCCAGGCCCCTGGGGGAAAGGGAGTGAGACGGGGAATGTACATCTTACAAGTGGCTGCCTGAAAGCAAGTTGCCAAAGACTCCAGATGTCCTCCAGGGAAAGCCATTGACATCTTGTTCTCAGGACCAGAACCCTAAGGGAGTTGGAGGAAAGGGTGTAACAGCCTCCAGCATAAACAATATAATCTTTTTCTGGAGGGTTAATCATTTATGGCATCTATGAATACAAAGGGTCTGTGCCTTGCATATCTGTAGCCTTGATCAGTAACATTGTAAATGACACATGTGATTCTGTATGTACAAGGAAGTAGAAAATAGCAAATAAAAATCATGACTTGGCTCAGAGGGTTGCTATTGCCTCTGGAAGGCGGTAGCCCCCTGATCCCCACTCTATTTCTTTGTCTCTTCTTTCTTAAATCTGCAGCACTGCTGACTTTGGGACCTGCGTTGACAAGCAGGTCTCGTCACTGTTTATGAGTATCAGCTACCATGTGTGAAGGTGGTCCCACAGTAGCAGCCCACCCCTCTTCTCTCCTCATTCCTGACTCCATGCTTCCCTGAGTGAGACGTCCTCACACGCCCGTGGACACCTCACCCTTCATGCCCAAGTTCTGTACACACACACACCACACACAGGTGCATTCCCTAAAACACACCAGCCACCCTTTGGCCTTCCCGAGGGAGAGGTTACAGCTACTGACACAACAAAGTTCATGGGCCTGGGTGCGAAGTGTGGTTTAGAAATGGAGGACAGGGGGGAGGCTTTTGGTTTGCATGTCCCCAGGCCCTGTGGACTCCTGGCCCCCTGGCTGAAAAAGGGACGGAATGATGTCTCAAGAGCCGGGCCCAGGATACTGGCAGGGGGGACCCCGCCTGCCCAGATAGCAGGATAGTACTATTCCCCCCTAACAAATGGTTTGACAGGCTCCCTCATCTCAGCAAAGGACATCACCCCCCATCTTCTCTGCCATTCCTGTCAAAACCCCAGGAGTCATCGTGAACACCCCTCTCCCTTACTCCCTGCCTCTGACCCATTGGCCAGCTCCAGACTGCATTCTGAATCCAGCCTCCCCTTCAGAGCTCTCCCTTCTGCAGTCATGCTGGTCCAAGCTTCTATGTAGTGCCATTGTAGCTGCAGTGACAAGAGTCTCATCAGCTTCTGGTCTTACCCCTATCAGCCGCTCTTTCTAGAGAAGCCAGGGTGACTTTTTGAAAATATAAGTGAGATGATGTTTCTCCTTTGCTTAAAAGTCCCCCATTGACTTCCCCCGCACTTATGACAAATCCCAAACCCTTTACTATGACCTGCAGGGCCCAACATGACCCAGCCCCCGCCTGACTTTCTGACCCCCTCTCACCATCCTCTCCCTAGCTCTCTATGCTCCCTGCACAGAAATATCTTCATTCTAGAGATGTGCCTGTGCTGCACCCTCCCCAGGGTCCTTGCCCTTGCTACCTCAGGCTGTCCTCTAAAGGCTCTGCTCCAGATCTTTTCACCACTGGCTCCTTCTTATTTGTCAAACGTCATTTCCGGCGAGAGGCATCCCCAACCATGCAATCTCTCCCTCTGCTCCTCTTACCATCACTGTGGTCTACTGTCCTTGGAAGGTGTACTACCACCTGAAATTGTCTCTTATTTGCTGACTTGTTCACTGTTTGTCTTCCCCTGATGGGAAGGTAAATTGCACGAGAGCAGGGGCCTTTCTCATCTTGTTCACCATAAACGGATGTCTTAGAGACAATCCATCCACACAAATAGATCTATCTCATCCGTCTATTGCTGCTTAGTGATGCTCAACACAGACACTCCAGTTTCCTTAGCAGCAACAAACATTTCTACACACGCCTCCTTATACACATGGGCATAGATTTCATGAGGTAGATACTGAGAATTTCTAGGATATAAGATGTTGAATTCTGAATATAATAAAAACTGATAAATCTCCCTATAAAGTAGTTAAAGCAGACTCTACTTCCACATTTAGTATATGAAAGTATTATCCACTTTCTCACACTGATATTATGATGTTTTATCCAATGTTTGGCTAGCTACATGAGAAGGAATACTATGACCCATTTTTTGTAATTCACATTTTCCTGATTATTATGAAAGTCAACTATTTTCTTTTCTCTTATATGTATTAAATAATTTGCATAGTCAGCTTGTATTATTAATTTTTGTGTATAAATAAGTCTCTTCCATTACACTAGGACTTCTAACAGGGCGGAGGTCTCTGCCATATCACCTAGAAGAGAACATAATAAATGCTCAAGAAATACTGTCAATTTGTTGAATGAAGACTGCAACACTGCGAGAAGAAATGTATCAGCAAGAAGTGGGTCAGTGAGCAAAGGTCTGTCTTTTGAAGGATCCTCATTCGGATTCCTCCCCACGGATCTAAGCAGTTGGCCCCAGAGAGACTTACCATCATCCGTGGGATAGTCTAGGAAATCGTCTCCCTCCTCCGCTTTAGGCTGGTCTCCACCTTCTAATTCCCCGGGCTCCTCATCTGATTTCTCATTCTCTGACCGGTAGACGATGATAGACTCGGGGCGGGACTCTTTCTTCTTCTTTTTCCTGCGGCCAATTGTGGATTCCCCATCCAGGGCCAGGGCAGCTGCCACGGCCTTCCTCAGAGATCCCTGGTGGGGACTTGGGAGCTCACACTGGCCTTCCATTGGTGCTGGCTATTCCATCCTAGTCCTCAAACCTAGCTATTCCTCTTGAAGAGTCCAGTTTGCTTGAACAAATTCACGATCCACACATCACTGAGTTGCTTCCAGGACAAGGCTATGCAAAGATGTCCCAATGATGAGTTCCACTTGAAAGATAGGAAAGCAAAGTCATCAACAGGGAGTGAATAGAGTGAGATATAGAGGGGTTTGGAAAATGGTCCTCAACCTGACAGAAGCCTTCCCCTCCTTTTATTTCCCATAACACTTTATTTCAGGAGCGCTGTAAAATGTTTTCACAAGAATGAATTGTTGTGCATAAAACTTTGTGTTGCCATATTTTTGTCACTTACACAAATATATATCATGCAAAACCCATCAGCCTAGCTGGCAGATGTCAAGTATAAGGAAGTTGGGTTAGGATGCCTTACAGACAGATGGAAATTAGGGATCATTCTTCCTCTTGCTATAGATGTAGATGCCTATGGCTGGGACCAGCACTCCAGGCTCTGGCTAGAGGTCATACATTATGACTATATACTCAATTGGTGAATGCAACTTTGAGCAAGCCATCCAGCGATGGCACAGCTTCACCAAACATGATTTCTCTGCTCCTCTATAAAGGACAACTGTTTCCTGGCTTCTTTTTGGCTCAAGATACCAGAATTATCGGGATCTGTGCTAACACCATCTGGGAGACCAGTGGAAAAGATGTACACTTTTCACTCTTAACATTTTATCTCCTCTTTTGTTCTCCAGGTAAAGAGAGGTGGGAGAATCTAAGTAACAGCTTTTAAAGAAGAAACTGATTGGCCTGTGTTCTTGGTGCATGGAGCCATTAAAAGGAAAGGAAATGCTTTGAGCACTCTTGCTAAAGTGCCAATGAGCAAGTATCCAATTAGTCATATTTGAGCAGGTGTCTATTCGTATGCTTCTTAAAAAAAAAAAAAAAAAGCTTTTTATTATGCAAAGTGTCAAGACATATGTAAAGGAGAACTTATTATGGAAAGTGGCAAACCTATATACAAAAGCAAAGGGAATAATTCGAATGAAACTTTCACTCAATTTCAACATAATCAAAATACTCACAGTCAACTTTGTTTCACCTCCTTGTATTATCTAAGCAAGTCTCAGGCATAATTTCATTTCATCTATAACTATTTCAACATGTGCCTCTTACATAAGGACTAGTTAGCTTTTTTGTTTGTTTGTTTTTGTCTTTTCAGGGCCATACCCATGGCACATGGAGGTTTCCAGGCTAGCAGTCTAATCAGAGCTATAGTCACTGGCCTACACCACAGCCACAGCAATGCAGGATCCAAGCTGCATCTGTGATCTATACCACAGCTCATGGCAACACCGGATCCTTAACCCACTGAGAGAGGCCAGGGATAGAACCTGCAACCTCATGGATACTAGTCAGATTTGTTTCTGCTGGATCTTAATAACCTTTGCATCTTAGGCACATAGCCCAGTGACTAAACAAAATGAGGTTGCTCAATTGCCCACAAGCATTTGGCAGATTTTGCTGAGTCTCCACAGCCTGACTTTGCCTTGGGAGTCTTAACAGAATAAGTACTGATTTCTTCACATTCTTACACATGAAACTTGATGGATTATGGATTTCATTTGGCGACTTGTCAAAGAGCACATGATGTTCTAAGAGTGAGACAGAGACGGGATTAAGATGGTGGAGTAGGAGGACTGGAGCTCACCTTCTCTCATAAAAGCAATAAAATTACAACCAATTTCTGAACAACCCTCAACCAAGTAGACTGCAAACTATCAAAAAAGATATCCTACTCCAGAAGACAAAGAGAAGTCCGCATCAAGACAGTAGGAGGGGAAATTACATGATATAAGCAACCCAGTACTATTCAACATAGCTTTGGAAGTCCTAGCCACAGCATTTAGAGAAGAAAAAGAAATAAAAGGAATACAAAGTGGAAAGAAGAAATAAAACTATCACTGTTTACAGATGACGATACTATACCTAGAAAATTCTAGAGATGCTATCAGAAAACTGTTAGAGCTCATCAATGAATTTGGTAAAGTTGAGGGATACAAAATTAATACACAGAAATCAACTGCATATCTATATACTAACAACAAAAGATCAGAAAGAAAAATTAGGGAAACAATCCCATTTACCATCACATTAAAAAAACAAAAAACAAAAAACAAAAAAACCTAGGAATAAACCTCCCTACCTAAAGAGACAAGAGGTCTATAATCTGAAAACTATAAGATGCTGGTGAAAGAAATCAAAGATGACACAAACAGATGGAAAGACATACCATGCTGTTAGATTGGAAGACTTGATATTGTCAAAATGACTACATTACCCAAGGCAATCAATTACCAAGGACATTTTTCACAGAACTAGAACAAATTATTTTAAAGTGTGTTTGGAAGCAGAACAGACCCAGAATAGCCAAAGCCATCCTGAAAAAGAAAAATGGAGCTGGAGGAATCAGGCTCCCTGACTTCAGACTGTACCACAAAGCTACAGTCATCAAAACAGTGTGGTACTGGCACAAATACAAAAATATAGAACAGGATGGAAATCCCAGAATTAAACCCATGCACCTACATCAACTAATTTATGACAAGTGGTTCCCATCGTGGCTCAGTGGAAGTGAATCTGACTAGTATCCATCAGAACACAGGTTTGATCCCTGGCCTCATTCAGCAGGTTAAGGATCTGGCAGCACCATGAGCTGTGTGTGGTGTAGGCTGCAGACCTAGTTGGGTCCTGGGTTGCTGTGGCTGTGGTCTAGGCTGGCGGCTACAGGTCTGATTTGACTCCTAGCCTGAGAACCTCCATATGCCATGGGTACAGCCCTAAACAAAACAAAACAAAACAAAACAAATCTGTGACAAAGGAGGTGAGAATATACAATGAAGAAAAGACAGTCCCTTCAATAAGTGGTGCTGGGAAAACTGGACAGCTACATGTAAAAGAATGAAATTAAAACACTGTCTAACACCATACAGAAAAATAAACTCAAAATGGATTAAAGACCTAAATATAAAACCAGATACTATAAAACTCTTAGAAGAAAACATAGGCCAAACACTCTCAGACATAAACCACAGCAATAACTTTTCGGATCCATCCCCTAGAGGAATAACAATAAAAACAAAAATAAACAAATGGGACATAATTAAACTTAAAAGTTTTTGCTCAGCAAAGGAAACCCTAAACAAAACTAAAAGACAACCCACTTGCGAGAAAATATTTGCAAATGAAGCAACTGACAAGGGATTAATCTCCAAAATATATAAACACTTAGAGTAGCTCAATAAAAAAAAAAAAAATCCCATCAAAAAATGGGCCGAAGATCTAAACAGACAATTCTCCAAAGAAGACATACAAATGGCCAAAAAACACATGAAAAGATGTTCAACATCACTAATTTTAGAGAAATGCAAATCAAAACCACTATGAGATACCACTTTATACCAGCCAGAATGGCCATCATCAAAAAGTCTACAAAAAATAAATGCTGGAGAGGGTGTGGAGAAAAGGGAACTCTCTTAACATTGTTGGTGGGAACATAAATTGGTGCAACCACTATGGAAAACAGTATGGAGATGCCTCAGAAAACTAAAAACAGAATTACCATTTGATCCAGCAAACCCACTCCTGGGCATCTATCCAGAGAAAACCATGACTCAATAGATACATGTACTCCAATATTCATTGCAGCACAAGAAAAATTAAAAATTAAATTAAATTTTGTAAAAAAGATAGACATAAAACCACCTTAAAGATGTGAAAATTAGTTTCAGAGAAATAAAGTGATTTGTCTGAAGTCAAAAGGAAAAGAGGGGGACAATTCAGGGTACATATGCTTTCTGTGATAAAATTGGCTCTGCTGTCCTCCTTTGACATTACTAAGCTCATCCATGTTAAATAAAGAAGTTAGAGAACTGGCACACAACCGAAGTGAAAAAATGGGCAGAAGACCTAAAAAGACATTTCTCCAAAGAAGACATAGGGATGGCCAGTAGGCACATGAAAAAATGCTCAAATTTTTAGAGAAATGCAAATCAAAACTATAATGAGGTACGACCTCATGCCAGTCAGAGTGGCTATCATTAATAAGTCTACAAATAGCAAATGCTAGAGAGGCTGTGGAGAAAGGGGAACCCTCCTACATTGTTGGTAGGGATGTAATATGATACAGCCACTATGGAGAACAATATGAGGGTTCCTCAGAGCACTAAATACAGAACTACCATATCATCCAGAAATCCCACTGCTGGGCGTATATCCATACAAAGTATAATTTGAGAAAATACATGCATTCCTATAGCCTAGACATGGAAACAACCTCAATGTCCATAGACAGATGAGTGGATTAAGACTGTGTGGTACATATACACAATGGAACACTACTCAGCCATACAAAAGAATGAAATAATGCCATTCGTAGCAATGTGGATGCAACTAGAGATTCTCGCACTAAGTGAAGTAAGTCAGAAAGATAAAGACAAATACTATATAATATCACTTATATGTGAAATCTAAAATATGGCACAAATGAACCTATCTACAAAATTGAATCAGATTCACAGATATGGAGAAAAGACTTGTGGTTGCAAAGGGGGGTGGTAGTGGGATGGACTTGGAGTTTGGGGTTGTTAAGGCAAACTATTACATTTAGCATGGGTAAGCAATGAGGTCTTACTATATAGCCAGTCTCTTGTGCTAGACCATGATGAAAGATAATATAATAAAAGGAATATATATATGTGTGTATGACTGTGTCGCTTTGCTGTACAGCAGAAATTGGCACAACATTGTAAATCAACTGTACTGTAACTTAAAAAATTATTAAGATAGTAAGAAGAAGAAGGAGGGGAGGGGGAGAAGAAGAAGTAGAGGAATAGGAGGTGAAAGATCTGGATTTAAGCCCAACTTGCATAACTTCAAAGCCCAGAATTTTCCAACCAAGATTTAGAAGTCAAGTGCTAGTGGCTGCAGCAGACGGTGATGTTTTTTGTTTGGTTTTTTGCTGCCCCAAACCCATTCCTCTTTCCTTTGGTGACAGAGCGACTCTTTTCTGTGTGGAATACGTAAAAAATGAATAAAATGAAACCTCAATTAAACAGAGTTGGGAGACCAGAAGGGGAAGCTCCCACGTCCTGTGATGATCGCAGAGCCAACAGGAAGAAGGAAAACTCCTCTTCTCTTCCAGCAAGGACTCAGCCAATGAAAAGCCATGGCCTCTTTGTTTCCTACAGCCCTCCCAACTTCCTTTTCCCTCTATAAAAATGTTCTCCTTCCCTTGCAATTTGTGGACTTGTATGTGGCTACCCATGGTTGCAGACCCTGAATTGCAATTATCTGTTGATCCTGAATAAACCGACTTTGCTAGAGAAGTATCTACCAGTCTATTGATTTCAGGTCAATGAATACAACCTCGAAAGTCACCAATGTGACCACAGAGAGCATTTCATAATTTTTTTTTTTTTTTTTGGTCTTTTTAGGACTGAAGCCAAGGCTTATGGTAGCTCCCAGGCTGGGGGTCAAATCAGAGCTATAGCCGCTGGCGTAGGCCACAGTCACAGCAATGCCACATCCAAGCTGCGTCTGCGACCTATGCCATAGCTCATGACAACACCAGATCCTTTAACCCACTGAGCAGGGCCAGGGATCAAACCCACTGAGTGAGGTTCACGACCCCTGAGCCACACAGGAACTCCCATTTCACGATTCTTACTTTCCTTGTCTGTATCAGAGCCTTTGATTCTTCTTATTTCCAAGTCTTTCTTGGACCTCCACTCACCTTTTTTAACTTTCTAACCTCATTTTCTTGCTACTTCTCAAATCCCCCTTCTGCCTCTTTTACTCCTTCCTCTGACCCACAATTTCCAGTGCTTTTGAGAATTCTCAATCTACCGTCCTCCACTCTCAACAGTGCATTCTCTTCCTCCTGTTGAAATAACCAGCCTTCCTGCTTACAGCTATAGGATGCCTCTATGCTAAGAACACCCAAACCCAGATGTCAAGAGTTAACAGATCTGGAGTTCCCGTCGTGGCTCAGCAGGTTAAGAACTCGACTAGAATCCATGAGGATGCAGGTTTGATCCCTGGCCTCGCTCAATGGGTTAAGGATTTGGCATTGCCCATAAGCTGTGGTGTAGGTCGCAGGTATGGCTCGGATCCCGCATTGCTGTGGCTGTAGCGTAGGCCTGTGGTTGCAGCTCCAATTTGATCCCTAGCCCAGGAACTTCTATATGCCACAGGTGTGGTCCTAAAAAGAAAAAAAAAAAAAGAGTTAATAGATCGTCCAGGGGTATTTCAACAGCCTAGTGGGTATTTTCCAATTAAATATCATCATTTTTGGCTAAGCAAGTTCAGATCAAACTCATTATCTTTATTTCCAGCAGACTTAACTTTTTAGTGTTACCAAGAGGATATGAGAAGGAAGAAGGGAAAGGACGAAAGGATGGAGAAGGAAATCCACATTTACAAGTGCCTATTGTCATTAAAGACAACATTCACTCATTGTATGATTTGTTAGCTTCTGTGTTAGTTGCTTATACAAGCACTACCACCATTTAGTTACACATTAAATAAACATTTTTTGAACAAATACTGTGGGTTGGGTACTGCGAAATTGCTCTAGGCATAACTATCTTATGAAACAAATACAATTTTGTAATGAGGACATGAGAGTAAAATTTACTGGATGTTTACTATATGCCAAGTGCTGTCCTAAGTACCTTACAGTAATCATTGTTTAATCCTCACATATCAAACTAATGAAGGAGGTACGATATTATCTCCATTTAGAGGAATACGTTGCTCAAGGTTACATAATGATGGGGCTATGAATGACCCGCAAGTTTGTTCATTTCAGCGCCCATGTTTTATTCACTGTGCCATGCTGCCTGCCAACAGTTACCCCCGATTTTATACTTAAACCTCTAGAGTAGTTCTTGATAAAACCATTTCCTATATTGGGGATTGATTCCTATGTCCCTGATACTAATCGGTCTCTAAATCCTTCTAGTCATTCCTATGCAATCTCTTGTTAATCTGTTCATCTGAATTTCTATTGCTCCATATGCCAGAGTATAGCCCCACACTACTTCCTTCAAACTGGGTTCTCTGTCTTCCATTGCAGAGCTCTTCCTTTAGCATTTTCTTTTTTTCTTCTTAGGGCCAAACCTGTGGCATATGGAAGTTCCCAGGCTAGGGGTCGAATTGGAGCCACATCTGAGACCTACACCACAGGTCATGGTGATGCTAGTTCCTTAACTCACTGAGCAAGCCCAGGGATCGAACCCGTATCCTCATGGATACTAGCTGGGTTCTTAACCTGCTGCACCACAATGGGAACTCCCTCCTCTACTATTTTATTTTATTTATTTATTTTTGATTTTAGGTCCGCACCTGCAGCAGAGAGAGAGAGTCCAGAGAGCTCTCTTGCTCTTTCTGCCACGTGAGGACACAGGAAGAAGATAGCCATCTATGAACCAGGAAGCAGGACCTCTCCAGATACTGGATCACCTGTCTAAGGTGACCAAACTCTCCCAATAGCATCCTGGTTTACCAACACCAGATGTACTAAGCCAGCCAGGGAATAAAATTTTCCAGCTGAAAATCACCATTAGCCCCTCTCAGGGAGAGTCTCACCACCGTAAAGACGGAAGCGAATCTGATTCATACTGGTGTCAGTGATTGTAACGATGATGGAACAGCAACTTAGAACTTGAAGCCTCAGGAGAGTTGCTCTGATTGGCTGTGAGCACAGTCAGGCTGCAGCCTGTTTCTTCATGGTCCTGTAAGCAACATTCCTCTTGTTTCCTGGTCCTGAGAGGCTCGCACACTGAGGCAGGTTCATCATCTGGGGAGCATCTGACTGTCTTCAGAGGAAATAGTTCCGATGGTGAAGGTAGCTGGCTCTATGGAGCTTAAGCACATTTTTATTGTACGAGCTGCAAGAGCTATCTAAGATCCAGCCTTTACTTTCTGCTCTTTTGTTTGCTTATTGCCCTACCTCTCGTGGCACACAAAGTCCTTCCATCCCCAACTCCTAACTATGTACCTCCTAGAACATAAACTCTACCAAGGCAGGGACACCTAACTGTTTTGTCCACTGTACTGTATTCCCCGTGCCTAGAACAGTAGCTGACACATGACAGGTGCTCAATAAATATTTACTGCCTATTGTGAACTGGTGAAGAATCTCACTTATATAAGGTGGCTCAGGACTGCTTTTCCTTCAAGACAAGGCAGGGCAAGATGTCTCACGGCTATGCCTTTGGCACCAAAATCCTGTGAGTCTCAGTGGTGAGAATCCCACAGGCTGCTGTCAGTCTGAACCAGCAGCTGCTTTGTGAAGGGAGAGGGATGATTACAAGGCAGATGCGGTGAGGGAGGGGTGGAAAGATGGGTGAGCAGCAAGGGGGTCTCAGAAGATGAAGGGAGGGAGTGCTAAAAGGCTATGACAGAGTGGGAGTGTGGAAGGATCACAGCCATGACAAGGCCCTTTTCCCTAAGGCAAAGGGGGCAGTGATGCAGAATACAAGGTAGCTTTTGATCTGGCAGGAAGAGCAGTCATTGTGACATGGAGCGGATACCCTGAGAAGAGAGGGCTCAACCAGGAGCCAGAGTTAAAATCTGGAAACAAGGAGCCTCCAAGAGGCAGAACTATTGCTGTGCCCCCAGGCCTCTGGGGGTTAGCAGACATTCAAACCCTGACTAGGGTCACAGGCAGAGGCAGAGAGGACAGGCCTTTTTATTTTTAACAACAGATATCTCGCAGAGACTCTCTATCTCCTTCATCACAGGCTCTCTTTGTGAAAAAGAGCTTTCTGACTGCTCATAGGGCAACCTCCTTGAGACTGAAGAATGGCTCCTTGTCATCCTCAGGAAGCAAAACTGGCTTGAAACTTTTCAGTGGAATCACTCTGAGGACACTCAGCCTTCATATATTACAGTACAGCCAGGCCCATATTGACCCACCCTGGCAGAGCTCCATGAACTCACAAGTCCAGATCAGATCATAAAGCACACCTAACTTATCTTCAATTGGAAAAATGTAAATTGTTCCTTCCTTCCAAGAAAGAAAGCCTAGAATTTTCTGGAATAAGAAACCTCCCAGTATTAAGTCAGTATTTCTCCTCCTGTTTTAAAAAAAAATACTTTGTCATTAGGATCAAATTAGCTGGAATTACATTCTTTTTGCACCAACACTTTGAACTTTTCTATTTACATTTACATCTTTTCTGATGGTATAATTTTGGGGGGGTAATCACATAAAGAGGTTCCCAGGGATTGAATTGGAGCTACAGCTGCTGGGCTACACCACAGGCATAGCAACACAGGATCCGAGCAGCGTCTGTGATCTACACCCCAGCTCATAGCAATGCTGGATCCTTAACCCATTGAGTGAGGCCAGGGATTGAACCCACAACCTCATGGTCACTAGTCAGATTCGTGAACCACTGAGCCATGAAGGGAACTCCTGATGGTATAATTTTTTTAAAAAATTGGTCATAACTAAATAACTAACATCAGTAGTAGGAATGATTCCTTAATAAACTATCCAGCCAACGGGAAGCAGAAGACATAGCTTCCCTTCTTGAAAGGAGTGTAGACTGGAATCGGTCAGCAATAAAGAGGGAGGGTTAATTGTTTTTCAAAGGAGGTCAGATCAGAGGAGGGTGGGGGATGGAGGAACTGAGAGGAAGTGATATCTAATTCCACTCTAAAGGAGACTCATTTCCAATTCACTCTATGATAACTAGGTGGTGAACCCAACAAAAGAATGATGGCATCTGCTAGCTTTTTAGCTTTTTTTTTTTAAAGGGCCGCATCTGCAGCATATGGAGGTTCCCAGGCTGGGGGTGGAATCAGCCCACAGCTACAGCAAGAGAGAGCCAAGCTGCTTCTGCAATCTACATAATAGCTCACTGCAATAACAGATCCTTAACCCACTGAGCAAGGCCAAGGATCAAATCCTCATAGATCCTAGTTGGGTTCATTTCAGCTGAGCTACAACAGGGACTCCGTTTGTTTGCTTTTACATTATTTTAATACCTTGCAGGGGAAATGCAATACTCTAACAGTAGATTTAGAAATGGTATCCTGCCTGGATGGTTAAGACACTTGACACATTCCCTAGATCTGCCAAGTTCTCAGGCAAAAGCTCACCTGGTCGGTCCAGGTATAATTCCTCTCTGGTGGATTGCCAGTACGAAGCGAGATGAATTTGAGCAATAAATCACTGTAAATGGGCGCCAAAATACACATGAGAAATTTCCCCCGTCTTCAAGAGGCTCACTCCCCTGCATAAGGAATGAACTAGAAGGGAGGATATCAAACACCCACCTACAGATGTGTTCCTGCAGGAAGCATACACCCTTTAAGGAAAGATCCTCTTTTGGACTCATCAATTTGTGCAGTCCAACTGAAATGGAGCAAATCTCCAATCTGATAAAAGTTGCTTCTTCCCTTTATTCCTGGGTGAGGGGAAGGAGACGAGGTGGAGGTGGGCTCGAATTTTCTTTTAAAAATCATTTATTATCTCGGTTCTCTGGATAACTGCAACTGTATTTCCCCCTCCCCCTGCTCATTCCCATCCCTTCCGGAGGATGAAGCTAGATTTCCTCCCCCTTAGCTGAGGCTGCTCCTTTTTTCCCCTTCTAGCCGCACACAGCAGCTGGAACCAGAGCATCATCGCTCGACATCCAATGCGGGAGGGCGCAGCAAGGCCCCCGAGCTGCAGCCTCTTTTCTCGGATGCACTAGAGATTTAATTTTAATTAATGGTGAGAGCCATAGCACAGAGGATTGAATTTTTCAAAATAGAATACACTCTCGCTTTTTATCTTCTTTCCTTCCCCGGTCCCCCAATAGCATCAAAATCAAATACGCAAACACACGGAACAAGGAGTCTCACCTACACGTCCGCGGGACAGAGGCTGGCATTGGGTGCCGAAGGTCAGGACACCGCCGGGGGCAGTGTTCCTGAGCAGAGAAGACAGAGAGAACCGCGCGCGGGGCGGGGCGGGGCGTCCGGGTGTCGGGAGAGGGTGGGGGGGAGGCGGAGGGAGGACTTGAGAGCCGGGAGGGGCGGAGTCCTGGAGGTCACGTGGGTTTGTGGCCTCAGCCCTATCCACTTTTTAAGCGGCGGCGATCCTGTGAGCTAAGCTAGCATTTGCTTGGGTTACGCTAACGGTTCGCAGCCATGAGCTTTGGGGTCAAGGGCAAAAGCTTCCTGGCAGCAGGCTGTCTACAGCACCAAGTGGCCGTCGTCACTGGCGGAGGCACAGGCATAGGAAAGGCCATCACCAGTGAGCTCCTGCATCTGGGTGTGTGAGCTGGGCCCTGGACTACGGTACCCAGAGAGGGGGGTGGGTCGGCGGGATCCTGTGAGACTGGGGTAACCTGGGGTCGGAGGCTTAGGGGAGCATGAGGTTGCAAAGCAAAAAAGTATCGGTATGGGTGAAATTAAAACCGCGAGGAATAGAGGAGAGAGAACTCTTCCAAAAAAGTTGTGGAGAAGCGTTGAATGATTAACCACCATTTGTAAACTAAAGGGAAAGTTTGGAGCCAAAGGTATTGTGCCGGAGTTGGGAATTAAGGAAACTTGTGGAAACTTGCTATGGAATTCATTATGAATGTGTATGTAAACTTAATTCATTCTAAAAAAATGTTTTTTAAGTAAACAATTCATTCTGTTTATTGCCTGATGAATGATTAGGAAACATTGGGAGACTTCATTTAATGGAAAAGGTTGTAACATATCGAGAGGCTCCTATCATATCATCTTTAATCTCTGGTGATATTTACCTTAACATGGGTGAAGACAGGAGTTTGTAAGCACATAAAAAAGGAAGGAAACCGCAAAGGGGGAAACAGGTAAATTTACCTATACGAAGATGTAAATCCTCATTGAATTAAAAACGTAAAGTTTAAAAGCACATGAAGATAAACATTTCCAATATACAACAAATGTATTATATAAAAGAGATCTCACAAAAAAATAAGGAAAGTATCTAACACACTGATAGAAAAATAGGCCTATGATATGGGTCAAGTCTTTCAAATAAAGAGATAAAAATAGACAGTGGGAAACTAGTCTAAAATTGACTATGGGGAAATAGTCAACTTTTGGGACAATGAAATGTAAAATCTAACAGTAAAAAGGTGCCATTATTTTCCCAACAGAATTGTAAAACTTGGAGAAAATGAAAGTGTTGATGAGGAAGTGAGAAGTCAGGCCAGAATGTAAATCACAAGCTTTCTAGAGGTCACTTTGGGGGAAAACATCCAAAAGTTAACAGTATTCACGCTGTATGACCTAGTAATTCCTCTCTCAGGACTTTGCTCTTAGTAAATGGTGAGGCAAGTACAAATATGTGTTGACTAGTGAAACATTACAAATGCAATGATTAAATCAGTACAAGGAAATATGCTGCTATTTAAACATCTTGCAATGGAAGACTTTATGTTGTCAAGTGCACACCATGTAAAAAAGCAGAATTCTAAGCAAAAGATGACATTACAATTTAATCATTAATGAAAAACATATATGCAGAAAAGACTGGAAAGACATTTAATATTAACGGCAACTACTTTTTCTGAAAATGATTTGAATTATAAGTGGTTAAATTGTCCTCATTTTTCAGATTTTTAAAATGAACATGTAAATTGTCTTTGCTTGCCATTGTATTTTTTTTTTCTCTTGTTAAATTGGTCTTTATTTCCGAAACCTCTTAGTTTTCTTTCTTAAAGTTTGCTTAACACTATGAAAATTCACAGATCTCAGGTAGTGGTTTAGTTTTTCCTTTCATTTTTTTCCCCCTAGTTTCAAAAGGATTGCTTCCTGAGCAAAGAAACAATACTCTGGTTGTCTCCTAAACCAGGTATTTTAAAGTAATTGGGGAAACTAGAAATGGGTCACAAGATAAATTTTTCTATCTATTAAAGTTTTTGAATAAGAAGTTAAAGTCACAGAACGCAGGATGCTTCTTGACACATCAATATGAGGTGTATAAGCAAAACATACTAGAGCAAGAAATCAATATCACTACAAATGGTATATTATGGTATCGATATTTTGAATCAGTCTCTATCTCCTTTTATTAAATTTTTATTTTTTTTACAGAATAAAATACATACATTTAAACACAATTACATTCACACAGATTATTATATCATAGATCTTAAGAGACAGATTGACTCCCTCTGGAGAAGTGGAATGGAAAATATGCTGAGACAAATAGATTTATTCTAGACTCTATTCCATTTTGTATGGCTTTCATCCTTACTATTTAGTATTATCTATTACATTTCAATTTTTCTTTAACAATTAGCATTATATTAAAATTGTTATGCAACTAAAATTTATAAAGAAGAAAGCCTTATATACCATTAAATATTTTATATAGCATAATAAAAAAATAACTGGTAAGAATAACAAAAATAATACACCCTCTGAAAATAAGTAAAATATAAAATGCATAAATTGGTTAAAAAACAGTGTAACTATATAAATATGTCCTCACAATTTGTTGCATCTTATTGATTCTTCAATATAGGCATTATACCATTCTAGGTGATGTGATAAGACATTATAGACCTTACATTGCACCATGGAGAGAAATGGTTATTAATGATACAATTGTAGAACTCTATTATTTAAATGTAAAGTTGCATTATTTAATTATAATTATCATAAGTTCTTTGATGGAGAGGAAATCAGAATCAGTCTAAGGAGATTCCAGCACTCCAGGAATGATGTCGAATGACCCCCTTTATGGTGGATTATGCACTTATTTACTATGAGCTATATTTCTTCTCCAGAGATTCCTTGTTTATGTATCAATTGTAGATTTTTGGTTTGCAGTTATTCTGAAGTTTTGATGTAAGAGTCTATATGTATATGAGATTGTTTTAAGTTGTTGTTCTCTTAATTGCAAGTACATCTCCAGTGTCCTGCATTTGTACCCACCTCTTCTCATGATTTCTGATTTTGGTGGTATAATCATGCATGGATGATTTCGTATCTTTACTGTATATATACCTTTACTGGTGAGCCTTGTCATTTGTGGCATTTTTGTTTCCTGTTGCTGTCTTTTCTTTTCTGCCTAGAGAAGTTCCTTTAGTATTTGTCGTAAGGGTGGTTTAGGGTTGCTGAATTCTCTCAACTTTTGCTTATCTGTGAAGGTTTTGCTTTCTCCTTCAAATCTGAATGAGAGCCTTGCTGGGTAAAGTAATCTTGGTTGGAGGTTTTTTCCTTTCATCACGTTAAGTATATCATGCCACTCCCTTCTGGCCTGCAGTTTCTGCTAAAAAATCTGCTGATAACCTTATTGGGGTTCCCTTGTATGTTACTTGTTTCTTTTCCCTAGCTGCTTTCAAGATTTTCTCTGTCTTTAATTTTGGTTAGTTTGATTAATATGTGTCTCGGTGTATTTCTCCTTGGGTTTATTTTATGTGGTACTCGCTGTGCTTCCTGGATTTGAGTGAGTGGTTCCTTTCCCATGTGAGGGAAGTTTTTGGCTATTATCTCTTGGAATATTTTTTCTGTCCCCTTCTCTCTCTCTTCTCCTTCTGGTACCCTTATAATACGGATGTTGGTGTGTTTAATGTTGTCCCAGAGTTCTCTGAGACTCTCTTCGATTGTTTTCAATCTTTTTTCTCTTTTCTGTTCTGCATCTGTAATTTCCACTAATCTGTCTTCCACCTCACTTATTCGTTCTTCTGCCTCCTGTATTCTGCTGTTAGCTGCTTCTAATGAGTTTTTTATTTCAGTTATTGTATTTTGCATCACTTGTTTAAATTTTATATCTTGTATCTCTTTGGTCAGTGTTTCCTGTAAGTTATTCATCTTTGCCTCCAGTTTATTTCCAATGTTTTGCATCATCTTCAGCATCAACAATCTAAATTCTTTTTCCTGGAGGCTAAGAATCTCATCACTTAACTGATTTTCTGGGGTTTTTCCTTTCTCCCTCATCTGAGTTATGGTTCTCTGTCTTTTCATTTTTACAGGTTTTTATTGTGGTGATCTTTTTACAGATAATAGAGTTGTAGCCTCTCGTACTTCTGGTGTCTGCCCCCCTTGTGGCTGAAGTCATTATGGGGGCTTGCTGTAGGCTTCCTGATGGGAGGGGCTGATGCCTGCCCACCAGTAGGTGGAACTGATTCTAATCCCTCTGGTGGGTGGGGCTTCACAGAAGATTTGTCAGATCCTGGCTCAACCTTCCAATGTACTTTAAAAAAAATGTAATGTTGTATTGGAAATGAAACCAGACATGGCCTCGTAGGGCTCCTGGGCGCAAGAACCTGTGTCCCCAATTTCTTGTTCTTAGGAAATGGGCCTCGTTCAGACACCATGACCTTCCCTGAGTTCCTAGGGACAGGTTTAGACGGTTGCTGATCAGGGAAGGGAGGAACAGTCAAGCAACAATAGTACAGCCTTGGGGCAGGGTCCTGGTTCCCTCTCAAGGGATACACATAATAACATAGGCAGCTTATACACCTAAGAGAAAAGTTATATTCCTTATGCTTCTTTTAGAAATGAATACTTTATTTATTTTTTTTTTTTTTTTTTATTGTCTTTTTACCTTTTCTAGGGCTGCTCCCGTAGCATATGGAGGTTCCCAGGCTAGGGGTGTAATCGGAGCTGTAGTCACTGGCCTGCACCAGAGCCATAGCAGCATGGGATCCGAGCCACGTCTGTAACCTACACCACAGCTCAAGGCAATGCCGAATCCTTAACCCACTGAGCAAGGGCAGGGATCGAACCCGAAACCTCATGGTTCCTAGTCAGATTCATTAACCACTGTGCCACGAAGGGAACTCCTATTTTTGTCTATTCTAGGGCCACACCTGAGGCATATGAAAGTGCCCATGCTAGGTGTCTAATCCGAGCTGTAGCCACCGGCCTACACCACAGCCACAGCAGAGCCAGATGCTAGCCACGTCTGTGACCTACACCACAGCTTATGGCAACCGGATCCTTAACCCACTGAGCAAGACCAGGGATCAAACCCAAAACCTCATGGTTCCCAGCCGGATTCGTTAACCACTGAGCCACGAGGGGAACTCCAGAAGTGAATACTTTAAAATGGAACAGCCTAGAGTCCTTCCTCGTCCTTCTTCCTGAATTAATGGACCCCAAACATAATCACCCATAAACTAAAGATTAGGTACCCCGAGCACAGTTGCCTGTGAGTTAAAGATTATTAGCACATGATGTTTTTCAGGGACTTTCTTAGTTTGTTCTAATCTCTGATCAATATGCCCTTTTCACAAGTACTGTTATTCTAGGCAATAACCCAGAAGACCACCGTCATGATCACACTAAGATCTCCTGACTCCAGCTTTGATGACTAAGATTCCCCCAAAGAAAGAAGAATGCATGTTTGTCCCAATCCTAATTCCTATTGGAAAACCTGTTTTTCTTTTAACTATAAAACTTCCTGAAATTCTTCTGGGGGGCACAGTCTTTAAAGCATTAGCCTGCAGTGATGCTCCTTTGCCTGGCAAAGCAATAAAGCTTTTTTTTTTTTTTTTTACTCCTTCACCCAAAACTCTGTCTCTGCCTTTCAGTTTGGCACCAAGCAGACAGAGGGCCAAATTCCGGCAACAGAAATGCATTTCCTTCAGTGAAGGAATATACAAACAAGTCTTACTCTGACTTAGTTTTATTTTTTTATGCCAGAATTAATGGCTGTTTCCTGAAAATTGTTATAGAAACCCAAGCGGGCAAAAGAAACGAAAAAGAAAGAGAGCCAGTTCTATTTCCAGTGAGAAGGCTACTCTTTTTTTGGCATGAAGTTGACTTTTGAGGCATACTTTTTAAAATGGTGACTATTGTGTTGCCTTTCACATCAAACGATTTTGACTGTCCCTTTTCTGAGAGGGTGCAGAAAGCCCTAGCTCACGAGAGGGTAGGATGTAGCAAACGGGATTGGAATCCTCTTCATCTATTTGACAGCTGCCATTAGGCAAAGGGAGTCATAATTCCTTCGAAAAATAGTGAACCTGAGACCATTCACACTGAATTCAGGCCAGATCCTTGTCTCTGACCTCAAGTTAGCCGTTCTTTTTTGTGACAGTGGATAAGATGAAAATAGCCATAAAAAAGAAAGACATAATGCCATTTGCAGCAATATGGATGGAACTAGAGACTGTCATACTGAGTGAAATAAGTCAGAAAGAGAAAGACAAATACCATATGATGTCACTTATAACTGGAGTCTAATATACAGCACAAATGAATGTTTCCACAGAAAAGAAAATCACAGACTTGGAGAGTAGACTTGTGGCTGCCGGAGTGGGGCGAGGCAGGGGGTGTGGGAGGGATCAGGAGCTTGGCGTCAAACTATTGCTCTTGGAATGGATTTACAATGAGATCCTGCTGTGTGGCATTGAGAACAATGTCTAGATACTTCCATAGCAACACAACAACACGAGGAAAAAATATGCTTCTTTTAGAAATGAATACTTTATTTATTTATTTATTTATTTATTTATTTATTTATTTATTGTCTTTTTACCTTTTCTAGGGCTGCTCCTGTGGTATATTTGTGTGTAACTTGGTCCCCATGCTGTACAGTGGAAAAAAAAAAAAAGATGAAAGTAGGAACTGCAAGTTGAAATTGTGAGGCAACATGGCACTTTTTCTTGCTCTGGTGACTAGGTTCCACCCAACCCTGGGGACCTAGAAGGGGCTTAATAAATGCAGCCTCTGAGTTGAAGATCGTAAGGAACCAGTAAGCCCAAGCAGGGAAGCAATGTGCTTAGCTACAAATGCCTCAGATATAAAAATAATTCACTATTTGCTGGTTCCTTCTACACCTTGTTCTAAAGAAGTTTATCAAGCCTTTTGAATTTTTCTAGCAACTCATTAAACCACCAAAAAAAAAAAAAAATCCATCTAAATCATTTAACATAAGGGTGAGGAGAAGGAAAAAAGGAAAAAGATAAAAGGAAATTTTATCTAATAATTTTCTAGTTTATGATAAATTGAGAGCATTGCAATAAATGTAGGTAGTATAAAAATATATAAAAGAAAAAAAATGAGCTTTCTCATTCTGCTCAACTCCAAAATCCCCTTCCTGGTGATTTTTTATAAGTCACCCACGTATGCACATGCATATACTTTGTTATTTACAAAACTGGGACCAAAGTTTTTTTGTTTGTTTGTTTGTTTGTCTTTGTAGGGCTGCACTCACAGCATGTGGAAGTTCCCAGACTAGGGGTCTGATCAGAGCTGCAGTTGCCAGCCTACACCACAGTCACAGCAACTCTGGATCCAGGCTGTGTCTGCGAACTACACCACAGCTCATGGCAACACTGGATCCTTAACCGACTGAGCAAGGCCAGGGATTGAACCCAAAACCTCACGGATACTAGTTGGGTTCTTAAGCCACTGAGCCCTAATAGGAAACTCCTCTGGCAGTTTTTTGCTAGATGTCAGACATTTGAGTTTTACCTTGTTGGATGCTAGTTATTTTGATATTCTCATAAATATTATTAAGCTTTGTTTTGTGATACAATTAAGTTACTTGTAAACAGCTTAATACATTAAAGAGGCTTTCTCTCTGTTAAATGTTAACCCTAATAGCTTTTAGTCTAGATTAATTTTGCTGCCCTTTTGTTTACTTCACCTTCTGCCCCATAAATTTGTGTCCTGTCTGAAACACTAACTATTCCTAGGGCTGCGTGCATATCTGGGTTTTTTTCCTTCTTTATTTTGGAAGGTTCTTTCCTGGGCTCAGGTACTTCCCTTTTTCACATGAACTGATCAGTGAAGATTTGAGGGAAGTCTCCAGATCTCTGGAGCTCGCCCCTGTGTTCCTATCTTCTCTGTGCCCTGGGTAGGCTAGCTATCTTGGCCTCCCTGGACTTCCAACTTCATCTCTTCATCCAGGAGACTGCTGGGCTCCAAATGGGTTTCTCCTCCCTGTGCTACAATCTGAAGACCCTCTCTAGGCATCAATCTGGAATAATAATAGGGCTCGTGTTGTTTGTTTCCACTCTTTGGGATCACTATCCTGTACCCTGATATATCCAATACCCCAAAATCATTGTGGCATATGTTTTGTTCAGTTTTTTATTTTTTTTTTATTTTTTTATTTTTTGTCTTTTGTCTTTTTTGTTGTTGTTTTGTTGTTGTTGTTGTTGCTATTTCTTGGGCCGCTCCCGCGGCATATGGAGGTTCCCAGGCTAGGGGTTGAATCGGAGCTGTAGCCACCGGCCTACGCCAAAGCCACAGCAACTCAGGATCCGAGCCGCGTCTGCTACCTACACCACAGCTCACGGCAACGCCGGATCGTTAACCCACTGAGCAAGGGCAGGGACTGAACCCGCAACCTCATGGTTCCTAGTCGGATTCGTTAACCACTGCGCCACGACGGGAACTCCTTGTTCAGTTTTTTAGTTGTTTTGTGTTGGAGGGTAAATTCAGTTCCTACTATTGCATCTTGGCTATGAGCAGGAGTCCTAATTCATGTTTTGTTTTTGGTTTTTGTTTTTTACAGGAACCCATGAAGTATTTTCTAAACATTATTATTTTTGAAATTTAGACAACTAATGAAAACATATTCTTTCCTCTTTTTTTCTCAGGGTGTAATGTGGTCATTGCATCCCGGAAGTTTGATAGATTAAAATCCACTGCGGATGAACTGATGGCCAGTCTGCCTTCTGCCAGCAAGGCTCAAGTCACTCCGATAAAATGCAATATCCGTAATGAAGAGGAAGTAATGCAAATCTATCTTTTTTATTTGTTGGCTTTAATTTATAGTAGTTGTTCCTAAAAAAATTGTACTTTAGGTTTTCCTATGGTAGTTGTCTTAGGTGGGATTCACCAGAAATAGAGCCTATAAAGGAAAATTTGCTTTGAATAGCTCATAAATTTCTTTTTTTCTCTTTCAGATTTTTTTTCACATAGATTATCACAGACTAATAAGACAAGTTCTCTTGTGCTATACAGCAGGTCCCCATTGGCCAATCATTCCATATACCTCAATGTGTAAATGCCAATCCCACGCCCCTAGTTTATCCCTCCCCCACCCTCTCACCTGTCCCTGTTGGTAACCATAAGTTTTTCAAAGTCTGTGAGTCTGTTTCTGTCCTACAAATAAATGCATTTGTATCCTTTTTTAAGATTCCACATATAAGTGATATCATATGATATTTGTCTTTCATTGTCTGACTAACTTCACTTAATATGATAATGTCTAGGTCCATCAATGTTGCTGCAAATGGCATTTCATTCTCTTTTTTTGTCTTTTTAGGGCCACACCAGCAGCAAATGGAGGTTCCCAGGTTAGGGGTCTAACACAAGCTGTAGCCGCCAGCCCACACCACAGCCACAGCAACGCCAGATCCGAGCTGCATCTGTGACCTACACCGCAGCTCATGACAATGCCGGATCTTCAACTCTCTGAGCAAAGCCAGGGATCAAACCCAAAACCTCCTGGTTCGTAGTTGGATTCGTTAACCACTGAGCCACGATGGGAACTCCCATTTTATTCTTTTTTTAAGGCTAATATTCCATTGTATATATGCACCACATTTTCTTTATCCATTCCTCCGTTGGTGGACATTTAGGTTGTTTCCATGTCTTGGTTATTGTAAATTGTGCTGCAGTGAACATTGGGATACAAGTATCTTTTCAAATGGTGGTTTTCTATGAGATGCCCAGGAGTGGGATTGCTGGATCAAATGGTAATTCTATTCTTAGTTTTTTGAGGAACCTTACACCAATTTCCATAGTGGTTGCACCAATTTACATTCCCATCAACTCCACACCCTCTCCAGCATTTATTGTTTGTAGACTTTTTGATGGTGGCCATTCTGGTGGTACCTCATAGTAGTTTTGATTTGCATTTCTTTAATAATTAGTGAGGTTGAGCATCTTCTCATGTAATTTTGGTGTTTTTGTGAAAGAAGGTGAGCTAAGTCCTTCTACTCCACCCTCTTGTCCCAATCTCCCCAGGAAGTTCTTGAGCTAAGGATGTACTGAGTGAGTGAGGAAGGGAAAGTGCCTTTTGCCCTGTAAGTCATTTTGGAATGTCTATTTCATCACTATCCATTATTCTAGGTTGGTAGCTTACAAATTAAAACAATGGAGGAATGATCCATGTCCTTGGATAAATTCCGTCGTCAAAATTACAAATTTATCTTTATGATCTATAGGTATTGGATATTGGTAAATTATTCACTGTTATAGGATTTTCATTGTAACTACATCTCCATTTATTGAGGTACTCAAAGTTACCATTCACTGAGAGACATTGCAAGCTCTTCTACTCTCCTAGAGCAAGTGATAAAGTCTTAGTATTTACATTATTAAACAGTTCCTCTTAATTTTCTACCCATATATTGCCTCTCTCCCCTTTCTTCTTTCTGCTGGTAACCACTAGTTTGTTCTGCGAGTCTGCTTCTTTTCTGTTATATTCACTAGTTTATTGTATTTTTTAGATTCCGCATATAAGTGATATCATACAATATTTGCCTTTTTCTTTCTGTCACCAGTTCACTTTTAATGTTTTTCTTTAGGTGAATAGTTTGGTTAAATCCACCTTAGATGTTTATGGTAAGATCAATTTCTTGGTCAACAATGGAGGAGGCCAGTTCATATCTTCTGCTGAAGACATCAGTTCAAAGGGATGGCAGGCTGTGATTGAAACCAACCTGACAGGCACCTTCTACATGTGCAAAGCAGGCAAGTATGATAGACAATCCAAAAAGTCAAAGTGTCTTTATGTTAAGATCATAGAGAACTCTGAGAGAGGAATTATTGGCGACTCAGAAGCTTCATATCCTCAACACTTACTGCCCTGGTTTAACTTGTATACGACATTATAACATAAATTGCCATGTTTCTGGATAGTAATTTGGCAGTATTCATACATATGATTATTGTTTGATCTGATAATTTTTTTAGACATGATAAAAATTACTATGCAAAGATATAGCCTCAAAGTGCTTATAAAGTTAAGAAAAATGCTACGCTTATTTTTTTTTAATGGCCACACCCACAGCATATGGAAGTTCTTGGGCCAGATGTTGAATCCAAGCTGCAGCTGTGACGTATACCAGATCCTTCAACCCATTGTGCTGGGCCAGGGATCAAACCCACATCTCCACAGCAACCTGAACCATTGCAGTCAGATTTTTTTTTTTTCAGGTTCATACCCACAGCATATGGAGGTTCCCAGGCTAGGGGTCAAATCAGAGCTGTAGCCGCTGGCCTACACCCCAGCCACAGCGACAGCAGTGCGGGATCCAAGCCATATCTACAACCTACACTGCAGCCCATGGCAATGCTGGATCCTTACCCCACTGAGCGAGGCCAGGGATTGCACCTGTATTCTAATGGATACTAGTCAGATTCATTACCACTGAGCCAAAACAGGAACTCCCTGCAGTTGGATTCTTAACCCACTGTGCCATGGCGGGTACTCCTTATTTTGTTTTCAAGAAATGAATCTATTAAATTTATTGTGAGGACCTGTTAAGTAATTCAGTGAAAACTTTAGGGAGAATATGAGTTCACATTTTTTTCTAATAAGAAATTAACACACGCACATAGTCTTCAGATTGAATATTATGTTTCATAGGTGGAAATATTAAACCCTGAAATTTGGTAACTAAAAAGTTTCAAGACATTTTAATGCTGAAAAATGTGGAACAAGTATAATTCTGACCCACTGGGTCTTCACCACAACATGCATTAGGCTTTATATTCTTAGCTCTAAATAAAAAGTCTTGCAGATATTTCCAGGTTTCCTCTTTATCTAACTGAAAGTATAAAGTTCTGTATTAATCGTGATACAGGATTGGTTGCTGAAGTGTAGAAATCCAGAAAGATCCAAAAAAAAAAAAAAAAAAAAAAACCAAAACCAGGAGCTAGAATAAGATAGCTGATTTTTCCTTCACATAAAAAGTCAGGGTGTATAGTCTGGGTTGATATGATAGTTTCACAGTTTCTAGGAACTGAGGATTCTCCTTGCTTTACTCTCTTTGACATGTGATTTCCATTCCATGGTCCCAAATGGCCACTCCAGTTCTTTCTGTCATAACTGCTTTCCAGACAGCAGAAATGGGAAAAAGTGAAAAGTGTAATACTCATTCTTTTTAACGGTACCCTCTGGAATATATGTAATATAAATATATAACATTATATTTACTGACATTCATCAACTAGAACTCAGTTAAATGATCATACCTACCTATGTGGGAGACTGGGGGATAGAATCTTTCCGTAGGTAGCTATGTGCCTAAGTACAAATTCAATTTCTCTGTAAGAAGAAGAGAATGAGTATGAGGAGATAGCTTATAGTCTCTAACTCAACCTTCATGGCTCAGAGCTTTGACACCTTCAGCTCAACAGTCTCTTACCAACCTGAGGTTCCTTCCTAACAGCCATTACTTAGAAGTCTGCAGAGTCTAGATTTAGTTATGATTTTTATTAGCCAGAATTGAATTAAAGAGTACAGAGCCTATAGTGTTTTTGTTTTATTTTTACTTTCTTTTTTCTTTTCTTTTCTTTCTTTCTTTTTTTTTTTTTTTTTTTTTTGCTTTTTGCTTTTTAGGGCCGCACCCATGGCCTATGGAAATTCCTCGGCCAGGGGTCAAATCAGAGCAACAGCAGCCAGCCTATAGCCACAGCAACACCAGATCTGAGCTGCATCTGAGACCTACACCACAGCTCATGGCAACACCAGATCCCCAACCACTGAGCAAGGCCAGGGATCGAACCCTCATCCTCATGGATACTAGTCAGATTTGGATTCATTTCTGCTGTGCCACAACGGGAACTCCCTATTTTTACTTTAAATGTTGGGACGTAGCTTTTGGTTCTTGACAACAAGGAGTATGAAACATATTTTTCTGTACCATAATGATAGCAGTGAAAAACTGAAAACCATTTAAATATTCTAGAGTAAAAGATTAGTTGAGTAAAGTTTTTTTTTTTGTTTTGTTTTGTTTTTTGTCTTTTTGCCATTTCTTGGGCTGCTCCTCCAGCATATGGAGGTTCCCAGGCTAGGGGTCTAATCAGAGCTGTAGCCACTGGCCTACGCCAGAGCCACAGCAATGCAGGATCTGAGCCACATCTGCGACCTACACCACAGCTCACGGCAACGCCAGATTCTTAACCCACTGGCAAGGCCAGGGATTGAACCCGCAGCCTCCTTGTTCGTAGTCGGATTCGTTAACCACTGAGCCACAACAGGAACTCCAAGTTGAGTGAAGTTTTATACATCTCTAGGGTAGAGTACTATGCAGCCACTAAAAATATAAAATATACTTTTCAATATGAAAGGATGGTCCAAGGTATCATCATTATCATCATCATCATTATTATTATTATTGCTTTTTAGGGCTGCACCCGCAGCGTATGGAAGTTCCCAGGCTAGGGGTAGAATCAGAATCAGAGCTACAGCTGCCAGCCTATGCCACAGCCAAAGCAACGCAGGATCCAAGGTGTATCTGTACCACAGCTCACGGCAATGCTGGATCCCTGATTCACTGAGCGAGGCCAGGGATCGAACCCGAGTCCTCATGGAGACTAGTCAGGTCCATTTCTGCTTCTCCACAATAGGAACTCCATTCCCAGATATCATTGAGTGAAAAAGCAAGTTATAGAACACTCTATCCAGTGTGATCACATTTCTGCAAAAAAAAGTATATATTTATATATGGTTATATGTGTATAGACATAATTCTGAAAGTTTTTAGCAAAATATTAACGTATATCATCTCTGGGAAATTAATTTACATTTTTAAAAATCTTTTTCTTTTTGCTTATCTGCTTTTTCTGTTTTTCTAACATGGGCATGTATTATTTATGTAATTAAAATGATTTACATCATGAGTGCCCTGATGTCCCAGGGTTTTTTTTAGCTTGTACGCTTTGACATAATATGTTATCATTAAAGAATTGTGGGAAAATCCACATATGAATTACGGGAATTTGGACTTTCCTAAAGCCTTTAATTATTCATTTTACTGATATAAGAATTTTTTCTCCAAGTTTATTTTTTGAAAACTCTTGAATGTATGAAAAAGAAATAATATCACGATGAACTCCAGTATAGGCATACCTCATTTTATTCTGTTTTGCTGTATTGCACTTTGAGCAAATCTATCAGCACTATTTTTCTAACAGCACTTGCTCACTTTGTGTCATATTTTGGTAATTGTTGCAATATTTTAAACTTTTTCACTATTATATTTGTTATGATGATTTATGATCAGTGATTTTTGATGTTACTGTTGCAAAAAGATGATGACTCTCTGAGGCTCAGGTGATAGTTAACACTTTTTAAGCAATAAAGTATTTTTTTAATTTATTGAAGTATGATTGATTTACAATGTTGTGTTAATTTCTGCTATACAGAGCAAAGATGATTCAATTATACATATATATATATATATTCTTTTTCATATTCTTTTCCATTATGGTTTGTCATCATTGGGCAAATTAAAAGATAAGCCACAGACTGGGAGAAAAGGTTTCCAAATCACATATCTGATAAAAGACTTGTACAGAATATACAAAGAACACTTATAATTTAACAAAATGAAATCTACCCAGTTAAGAATGGGCAAAAGATTTGAGTAGGTATTTCTCCAAATAAGATTTATGAGTGGCGAAGAAGCACATGAGAAGATTCTTAATACCAGTAGTCATTTTAAAAAATGCAAACCAAGGAGTTTCCTGGTGGCCAAGCAGTTAAGGACTCGACATTGTCACTGCTGTGGTGAAGGTTTGATCCTTGACCTGGGAACTTCCGCTTGCTGCAGGTGTGGCCAAAAAAAAAAAAAAATGTCAATCAAAACCTAAGATACCACTCTATACCCACAAGAATAGCTTTAATCAAAAAGTCGGACAATAATGGTAGGAGAAACTGGAACCCTCATGCATTTCTGGTGGGAATCTAAAATGGAGGAAATACTTTGAAAAACAATCAGGCAGTTTCTTAAAAATTTAAACATAGGGTTACCATGTGACCTGACAGTTCCACTCCTAGTTAATTACCTAAGAGAAATTAAAATGTGTGTCCATACAAAGGCTTGTATTCATAATCACCCAGAAGTGGAAGCAATCCAGTCGTTCATCAGTTGGTGAGTGGATAAAATATGGCGTGTGCACACACCGGAATAGTATTCAGCAATAAAGAGTAACTATTGGTACATGTTATACAATGGATGAACCTCACAGACATTATTCTGAGTGAAAGAAAGCAAGACACAAATAACCAAATGTTGTATGATTCCATTTTTATGAAATATTCAGTAAGGGCAAATCTATAGAAACAGAAAATAGATGAGTGTTTGCTTGGGGATGGGCTGAGCTGCACATAGGCACAAAAGGACTTTTAGGGGTGATAGAAGTGTTCTAAAACTGAATTGTGGTGATAATTGCACAATTCATTTATTTACTTAAAATCACTAAATCATATACATAAAATTAAATGTTTTGATATGTAAATTGTACCTCAATTGGTATTTTTATAAAAAGAAAATATAAATTAAAAAATTTCAAATTTCAAATAAGTAGCATGCTAGAATAGAGGATTGGGGAAAGGACACTATTTAATAAGACTTTCATTTGTCTGTACCCTGCAGTTTATAAGGCCTGGATGAAAAATCATGGAGGATCTATTGTCAATATCATTCTTACTACTAAAAATGGAAATCCGCATATGGCGTAAGTACTTTTATATATTTTCTTCCTATATCTTTGGGTTTGTCTTCTGAATATGGGGTGGTAGGGTAGGGAAAATTTCTGAAATCAAGATAATTAATCCGGAGTTCCCGGTGTGGCTCAGTGGTTAATGAACCTGACTGGGAACCATGAGGTTGCAGGTTCCATCCATGGCCTCGCTCAGTGGGTCAAAGATCCAGCGTTACCGTGAGCTGTATTGTAGGTCACAGACGCTGCTCAGATCCTGAGTTGCTGTGGCTCTGGTGTAGGCCAGCCACTACAGCTTCGATTAGACCCCTAGCTTGGGAACCTCCATATACCGCAGGTGCGGCCCTAGAAAAGACAAAAAAAAAAAAAAAAAAAAAAAAAAAAAAGATAATTAATCCTTTTAATGAGTTGTGATCTCCAGAGTTAGCATTTCCTTTATTGCTGGAGGCCATAAGGGAAAGCCAGCATTTCCTTCATTGAACTTTAAAATGTACTTCTAAAGTATTACTGTTCATATTAGGATTACTAGATTTTCCAAGAAAATGAAACACACAGGATGCCCAGTTAAATAATTGTTTATTTTAAGTATGTCTCAAATATTGCATGGGGCATACTTCTGCTAAAAATTACTTGTTGTCTCTAGTTCCCTGCCGTGGTGCATGGGTTAAGAATCTGACTGCAGGGGCTGGGTTGCTGTGGAGGCTTGGTTTCGATCCCTGGCTCGGTGCAGTGGGTTAAAGGACCTGGCATTGTCACAGCTGTGGGGTAGCTCAGCATCAGTTGGTGTAGGCCACAGCTGTGGCTCGGATTTGATTCCTGGCCGGGGAACTTTCATATGCTGACTGTGAAGCTATTAAAAAAAAATTATTTGTTGTGTCTAGAAATTAAAATTTAACTGAATGTCATGTATTTTATCTGGCGATCCTAATCCAGATGTTAAGTAAATGTGGCTAGAGACATCTTTTTTGTTAAAGTGTGGAAATGAAACTGATTTATGCTCATTTAGATTTGAACATTGGATATACCCATTCAGTTTTAAACAAACTGCTGATAAATTGTTAAGCCATAATGTAATTTGACATATTTGTCTCTTATTCTGATTTTGATAAATTTCTACTTTGGAAACTGATTTTTTTTTTTTTTAAAAGAAAGGAGATCAAGGAACTCATTTGGCCTCCTGGCTCAGCATATTCTTTCATAGTAGTCTTAAATCCATTCAAATAGAAAAGTTCAAAAACAGTATATTGGGAAGGTACTTGAAAACCACAAGTTAAACTACTAGTTTAAAAGTCTGTTTTTTTTTTTTTTTTTTTTTTTTTTTCCCCGGAGTTCCCGTCGTGGCGCAGTGGTTAACGAATCCGACTAGGAACTGTGAGGTTGCGGGTTCGGTTCCTGGCCTTGCTCAGTGGGTTAAGGATCCGGCGTTGCCATGAGCTGTGGTGTAGGTTGCAGGCGCGGCTCGGATCCTGTGTTGCTGTGGCTCTGGCGTAGGCCGGTGGCTACAGCTCCGATTCGACCCCTAGCCTGGGAACCTCCATATGCCATGGGAGCGGCCCAAAGAAATAGCAAAAAGACAAAAAAAAAGTCTTTTTTTTTTTAAAGAATGTATTTTGCTGATTTTTGTGTGTGTGTCTTTTTTTTTTTTTTGTCTTTTTAGAGCCGCACCCATGGCAGATGAAGGTTCCCAGGCTAGGGGTCGATTCAGAGCTGTAGCTGCCAGCCTACGCCACAGTCACAGCCACAGCAACTCGGGGTTCTCGCAGTGTTTGCAACCTACATACACCACAGCTCACAGCAATGCCAGACCCTTAACCCACTGAGCAAGGCCAGGAATCAAACCCTCATCATCGATACTAGTTGGATTTGTTTCTGCTGTGCTACAGTGGGAACTCCCTCCCTTCCATTTTTAAATTAAAATTAAAAAAAAAAAAATTCCAACATATGGGAGTTCCTGTCGTGGCGCAGCGGAAACGAATCTGGCTAGGAACCATAAGGTTGTGGGTTCCATCCCTGGCCTCGCTCAGGGGGTTAAGGATCCAGTGTTGCCACGAGCTGTGGTGTAGGTCACAGACTTGGCTCGGATCTGGCATTGCTGTGGCTGTGGCGTAGACTGGCAGCTGTAGCTCCAATTAGACCCCTAGCCTGGGAACCTCCATATGCCGTGGTGTGGCCCTAAAAAAAAAAGACAAAAAAAAAAAAATTTCCAACATAGGATTTCTGTTTTTATGAAGTGAACCTATCTTAGTGTTAAAAAACAATATATGCTAGTTTAATTTTGTGCTATTATTGCATGTCTGAGCCACCTCATGCTAGTTTAAATAAACAAACAAGTGTAGAAGGTTGAGTCCTCTATACTCTTTTTATCCCAGACATAACCTGTTAATTAAGGTAGTGATCTTAATTCCTTTATAATTAATAAGTAATATGGAGGATGCTGTTTTGGTACTCTGTTAGTGTTCTGTTGGCCATCGTGATTTTACCAACCATCGTTGACCCTTACCTGAATTACTTATTACGCTGGGGGTGTGAAATTGTTGACATTTCTGATTTCATAATTCTATGTTTTTTAGCTGATGTTCTTCCATAAAAAGGCTCTTACACCGCAACCATGATTTCTCTCTATATATGTTTATTATTATCATTATTACTGTTAATTTTTTGCGTATATCATAGGAAGCACAGATTTTTCAAACTCATCATTTCAAAGGCACACATTGTCTCAAATTTGATAGTCATTTATGTTTCTGTGTTTCACTATTACAAAGAATTATTTGATGAATAACACTGTAGAAACTTGCTTCATACTTGTGGAGGTGTATCTTCAGGAATAGGTGAAGGGTAAATGTATACTATTAGGCATTTCCAGTTTCTTTCCCTTGTGCACTGCCATCAGCAATGAATGAGAGTGCCTGTTCCCCACAGCCTCAGAAAAAATGTGTCCTGTCAACTTCTGGACAACTCTCATGGGCAAGAAGTGGTATCTCAAGATTTCCTGTTGTGGCTCAGTAGGTTAAGAACCTGACGTTGTCTCTGGGAGGATGTGGGTTCAATCCCTGGCCTCTATCAGTGGGTTCAGGATCCGGCATTGCTGTAAACTGCAGCGTAAGTCGCAGAGGCAGCTCTGATCCAGAGTTGCCGTGGCTATGGTGTAGGTGGCAGCTGCAGCTGGGATTTGACCCCTAGTCTGGGAACTTACATATGCTGCAGGTGTGTCTGTTGAAAGAAAAAAAAAAAAAAAAAAAAGAAAAAAAACTAAGGGAAAAAATGGTATTACGTGGATCCTCTTTTCATTTGTTGAAGGGCAACCTGGGTAACTCTTGTGTGTGTTTGAACTGTATTGCTGTCTTTGCACATGTTTCTCTGGGGTTCTGATCACTTTTTGACACTTTCAGTGTCATCTAAGACTAGTTTGCTTTACATTACGATCTGTACAAAGGAGTTTAGACTGACTTGCTGATCTTTTGGGATATTGTCAATAATTACAAGGGCAAGAAATGGGCCAAAAAGCAATTCATATTGCCCATGGAGAGAGAATTCATGACTCAGATGCCTGTCAGCGAGTGAATGAATAAATAATCACGTATCTGCATAATGTACTAATGCTCAAAAATAAAGAGGAATGGACTATTGATCATGCAGCAATGTGGATAAATCTCAAAGTAATTATTCTGAGTGGAAGAAGCCAGATGGAAAAGAACATATATATATGATTTTTTTAAAATATGTTTAAGTCCTAGAGACATTTAAAAAACTTGTTAAGACTAGATTCACTGAGAGTTGAATATTAATTCTGCCTCCTATTCATAAATTACAGAAAGAAAAGGAAGCAGTGTGACAGCTTTTAAGGTAGTTTATTGCTCATAGTCTCTTCTAGCAGAGATTGTAAGACATTTCAGATCACATCTGATACAGAAATAGGGCCTTTGTATTTCAGAAAATCAGTGAATGTTTGTGAGACTTGCTATTCAAATGGTAAAATGAAATCTCACAGAATTGTCATCCAGATAAATGCCCTTCCTTCTCTCTTGGCTTTTGCTTTAGAAGAAGAGGGACTTGAGCAGTGTCTTGCATGACATAGTCACCATCCTACAGCCAATTGTCCACCGTCTGTTCTGTTTTGATGGGAGTCACTTGCCCTTCCTGGAAAGGAAGTTTACAAACCCCGTGGTCTATTCAGGCATCTCATCCACCTGGACCTGCTAATAATGCCAGCTGAAATCAAATCCTTCAGAACCCAGGATTGCTGCATAAGCCCCAAATCTCTGGATTCCGATACACTCTCTGCTTTTTCTTCACAAATGTCACAGATTTTTATTTTTATTTATTTTTTTATCCTTAGAGACAGATTAAGATGGGCTGTTTCAAGATCCAGAGTAACTTTGAATTTCTGTATAATTTTCTGCAGTGCTGGATGCTATAGGGGAAGACGGCATCTTTCCTCCCCTAACCGGAAGGACCAGATAGCTGGGGTTTTGAGGCTTTCACATCTGCCATGATGGTCTTGACATCCACTGGCATTTTCACTGCTGACAGCACATTCTTCTCTGCCGACTTCCTTTTTTTGATAAGTTATTTATTAAAAAAAATTTTATTAGAGTTGATTTACAATGTTCTGTCAATTTCTGCTGTACAGCAAAGTGACCCAGTTATACATACACATACATTCTTTTTCTTGTATTATCTTCTATCGTGTTCTATCAAGAGTGATCTGCCAGCGTCTTTAGTTGAGTGTAGAAAGGTAGTCTGAAAACGCCATTGTGTTTGCACGGAGTTTCTATTACATGTCCTTCCCTTCATCCACTAACCTTGGGAGAACTGCGTAGGGGAGGGAAAATAATTTTCCTTCTGCCCTTCTGAGCTCTTCTCTGAGACCCTTGTAATAAGAGACAGATGCACAAGAAAAAAAACAAATAGAAATTTATTCACATGTCTACCTCATATATACATGGGAGATACCCAGGGAAAAGTCAGTAACTGCCTGCCATGGCTTAGAATTCAGGATTGAATACTGTCTTAATAGGGAAGAGGGGAGGGGATATAGGCTTCTGGGGGGAGGGAAGCATATGATTTTTAGGAAAGCTGAATGGGCCCTTTGAATAATGGATGGGAGGGAGGTGGGGTAGTTTGTGACAAAGTTTGTCTGGATGCGATGTTGATGTCAGGTCTTCTCTCCTGTGACAGCAGTCAACCTTTCCTGGGTGATGAGACTCCCAGGGAGGGGATATGGACAATTGAATTCTTTAGGCAGCAAACGGGAGTTCAGAGAAAGCTTCTTTCTGCATTTGCTGGTTTTTGAGTGCCTACAGCTAAAAATAATCAATATAGCAGCATAGCCTACTTTGGGTGGCATATTTGGCTCTGCTTTACCTGCCTTTTTTCTTTTTTTGTCTTTCTAGGGTTGCACCCACGGCACATGGAGATTCCCAGGCTAGGAGTCAAATCAGAGCTACAGCTGCTGGCCTGCACCACACCCACAGCGATGCAGGATCCGAACGGCATCTGCGACCTACACCCCAGCTCCAGATCCTTAACCCACTGAGCAAGGCCAGGGATCGAACCTGTGGCCTCATGGATACTAGTCAGGTTTGTTAACCATTGAACCATGACAGGAACTCCCTTCAGCTGCCTCTTGCCCACAGTCTACAAACTGGTCCAGGTGCTCAAATTCAGAGAGTAATTTCCACCTCTCTCTCTCTACCTCTCAATTCTAGGTGTTTTCTTTCTTGGGAGGCTATTTGTTTCTGAACATCCGCCACTTTCTTCTTTAGGGGCTCCATATCACTGCTGAGCCTTTTCCTGGGATGAGAGGTGGGATATCACATGGTGGCCCCAGGGATGGGGTGGGGGGGCACTGCATACAAGGGGACAGACGCTGCTAGGTCTTCTCACAGGAAGGGGCGGGGCTGGACTGTGCTTCCTGCATAAGCACATCCGTTCTGTAACTGCCTCTTGCTCCTGGTGGTGTGGAGCCGTGTGTTCACCCTTCAGTCATCCTGCCCCCCTGGGTGTTGTTCCAGAAGGCATCCTTCTAGCACTGGTGGCAACAGGGCAAGGAAACTTGTCCTGTAAATCCACCCAGAACTGTTGGATGGTGTAGTGGCACGAGTGGTGGCCACATTTGATGGTGATGGGATAGCTCAGGTGATTCTAGCAGATGGAGTGGTTGGTTTCTGCCTGGGGTCCTACAGATACCACGGAGGGGAGGGGGGGAGGTGGACTTTCTGCAGGAACGTTGGGCTCTGCAGGTACTCTAGGGGAGAGTGGATACAGCTCTAGATCTCAAATACTTGCTTCTCAGGGCCTTGGAATTAGACCCTAATATCTAAGCCATCGTATGCCTGTACCTTCTGTACCATGTGGATGCAGATCTAAATACTTTGAACCTCTTCTCTGGAAATATATATTAAAATTTACTTAAATGTTGGTATGTCTAGACATTCTGCTGATACTATTTCTAGCCTGACATAGGAACGTCATATCCCTTATTATCTAAAATTGATTTTAAAAACAACCACATTTATAACCCTCAAAATTACCAATATGTTTTCTTCCATAGTAAAAAGCTCTTCAAAATATTCGTCTAAGGAGTTCTCGCTGTGGCTCAGCAGGTTAAGAACCCAACATAGTGTCCTCGAGGACACAGGTTTGTTCCCTGTGCTTGCTCAGTGGGTTAGGGATCCTGTATTTCTGCAAGTTCAGTATAAGTCTCAGATGCAGCTCGGATCTGGCGTTGCTGTGCAGCTGCAGCTCTGATCTGATCCCTAGAACAGGAACTTCCATATGCCACAAGTGTGGCAATAAAAAGAAGAAAAAAAATATTCCTCTTGTGCACATGGTGATTTGGGGAATCTTGTGTGGGCCTTGACTTATATGAGATTTGTTTGTCGGATAACTGTGGTTTGGCTTTAATATTGAAGGATCTTGTTCTTTCTTACTGTTCAGACAGGGGCTCATAACAAGAATGTCTTCGTGGGGGCTCTGACAGGTCATGGGTACACCTGTCAGTTTAGTTACTTCAAAACATACTTAGCAGAGGTTGACTGTAATGTTTGTATTTTGTATTTAAAAGGCATAGCGGAGCTGCCAGAGAAGGTGTTTGCAACCTCACCAAATCCTTAGCTCTGGAATGGGCCAACAGTGGAATAAGGATCAATTGTGTTGCCCCTGTAAGTAAATGTTCAATATGAAGGCTGTTGACAGATTGTGCTCTTCTGATTCCAATTGTGTGGATTGATTTATGTATTAGTACACAGGTATACTAGAAAAGATTGGCTTTTAAAAATAGATAAAGGAGTTCCTGTTGTGGTGCAGAGGAAATGAATCCAACTAGTATCCATGAGGATGCAGGTTCAATCCCTGGCCTGGCTCAGTGAGTCGGGGATCCCTCATTGCCGTGAGCTGTGGTGTAGGTCCAGACGCAGCTTGGATCCCGAGTTGCTGTGGCTGTGATGTAGGCTGGCAGGTGTAGTTCTGATTTGACCCCTACCCTGGGAACCTCCATATGCCACTGTGAAGCCCTAAAAAAAAAAAAACCAAAAAAAATTGTTGAGTTGGAAACCAGCATACTACCCCAGTATTGTTTGAAGTAATTAATACTGCCAGATTTTCTCATCTTACTTTTACTCCTCCTGCCTCCCTCCCTGCTATGAATAACCTGTGTTGTAGTTATAAAACAGTAACAAATAGCTTTTTACTGTGTTAAACAATTTTTGAGTAATGTTTTTGGCTTTATAAACCCTTGAAGGCTACTGAAAGCAAATTAAAATAATTCTTGGGAGTTCCTGTCATGGCTCAGCAGTGAGCGAACCCAACTAGCATCCATGAGAACTCGGGTTCAATCCCTGGCCTCACTCAGAGGGTTAAGGATCTGACATTGTGGTGAGCTGTGGCATAGGTTGAAGACATGGCTTGGATCCTGCATTGCTCTGGCTCTGGCGTAGACCAGTGGCTACAGCTCTGCTTCGACCCCTAGCCTGGAAACCTCCGGATGCCATGAATGCGGCCCTAAAAAAAAATAAAAAATAAAAATAATAGAATTCTTAAACAATTAAAATTTAGTTTATTTATATTGGATTTAAATGTTTTACTTGCAATTTATTTCCAGGTGAAAAAATCATGAAAGTATTAGGAACATTTCCAGGTCTTTTAACCATAGTATGGTTTTCTGATGTGAAACAGGGACGTTTTAATGGAGGAGCAAATAGACTCCCCTTTTCCACTGTTCCCAACTAAGTGTCTCTCCAATCTGCTCATTTGATTATGCTTTCAGAAACCAAGTCTTTTATGAAAAAATCCAGAGCTTGGCTGGTCATTAAGGGGAGGGGAGGATTCAGAAAACCCATTTGTAATAGTGGTTGACTGTACTTCTTTGTGCTTCTTTGACTGTACTTCATTTCTAATGTTAATTTTTTGGGAGACGGGATTAAGATGCTGGAGTAGAAGGACTGGAGCTCACCTTCTCTCATAAAAACAAAAAAATTACAACCAACTGCTGAACAACCTTCAACCAAATAGACTGCAAACTATCAAAAAAAATAACCTACTCTGGAAGAGGAGGCCGCATCAAGACAGTAGGAGAGGAGATTACACAATGTAAACAAACCAAAACCAACAATACATTGAAAGGATTGTACATCATGATCAAGTGGGATTTATCCCAGGGATGCAAAGATTCTTCAGTATCTGCAAATCAATCAGTGTGATACACCACATTAACAAACTGAAGAATAAAAACCATATGGGAGTTCCCATTGTGGCCCAGTGGTTAATGAATCTGACTAGGAACCATGAGGTTGTAGGTTCGATCCCTGGCCTTGCTCAGTGGGTTAAGGATCTGGTGTTACATGGCTCAGATCCCGCATTGCTATGGCTCTGGTATAGACCGGCAGCTACAGCTCTGATTCGACCCCTAGCCTAGGAACCTCCACATGCTGTGGGAGTGGCCCAAGAAATGGCAAAAAGACAAAAAACAAAACAAAACAAAACATATGATCCGCTCAACAGAAGCAGACAAAGCTTTTGACAAAATCCAACACCCATTTCTGATAAAAACCCTTTAGAAAGTGGGCATGGAGGGAACTTACCTCAAAATAGTAAAGGCCATATATGACAAACCCAGAGCTAACATCATTCTCAATGGTGAAAAGCTGAAAGAATTCCCACTGAGATCAGGAATATGATAAGGATGTCCACTCTTGCCACTACTATTCAACATAGTTTTGGAAGTCCTAGCCACAGCAATCAGAGAAGAAAAAGAAAAAAAAAGGAATCCAAATTGGAAAGGAAGAAGTAAAACTATCATTACTTGCAGATGACATGATACGATACCTAGAAAATCCTAATGATGCTACCAGAACACTGTTAGAGCTCATCAATGAATTTGGCAAAGTCACAAGATACAAAATTAACATACAGAAATTGACTGCATTTCTATATACGAACAATGGAAGATTAGAAAGAAAAATTGCAGAAACAATCCCATTTACCAACACATCAAAAAAAAAAATCAAATACCTAGGAATAAACCTACCTAAAGAGACAAAAGACCTGTACTCTGAAAACTAAGACACAAAGATGACACAAATATAAAGACATATCATGCTCTTGGATTGGAAGACTCAGAGTTGTCAAAATGACTATACTACCCAATGCAGTCTATAGTTTCAGTGTAATACTGATCAAATTACCAAGGAAATTTTTCACAGAAATAGAAAAAAATATTTTGAAGTGTGTTTGGAAGCACCAAAGATCCAGAATAGCCAAAGCTATCCCGAAAAAAAAAAAGACGGAGCTGGCAGAATCAGGCTCCCTGACTTCAGACTGTACCACAAAGCTATAGTCATCAAAGCTGTATGGCACTGGTACAAAGACAGAAATATAGATCAGTGGAACAGGATAGAAAGCCCAGAATTAAACCCATGCACCTACAGTCAACTAATCTATAACAAAGCAGGCAAGAATATACAATGGAGAAGAGACAGCCTCTTCAATAAGTGGTGCTTGGATAACTGGACAGCTATATGTAAAAGAATGAAATTAGAGCACTCTTAACACCAGGAGTCCCCATCATGACACAGCAGAAACAAATCTGACTAGGAACCATGAGGTGGCGTTTTCGATCCCTGACTTCACTCAGTAGGTTAAGGGTCTGGTGTTGCTGTGAACTCTGGTCTAGGTCACAGATGTGGCTCAGGTCTGGAGTTGCTGTGGCTGTGGTGTAGGCTGGCAGTGTAGCTCTGACTGGACCCCTAGCCTGGGAACCTCCATATGCCGAGGGTGAGGCCCTAAAAAGCAAAAAAAATTTTAAAAAAAAGGAACACTCTCTAACACCATACAGAAAAATAAACTCAAAATGGATTAAAGACCTAAATATAAAACCAGATACTATAAAACTCTTAGAAGAAAACATAGGCCAAACACTCTCAGACATAAACCACAGCAATATCTTCTCAGATCCACCTCCTAGAGGAATGGCAATAAAAGCAAAAATAAACAAATAGAATTTAATTAAACTTAAAAGTTTTTGCTCAGCAAAGGAAACCCTAAACAAAACGAAAAGGCAACCCACAGATTGGGAGAAAATATTTGCAAATGAAGCGACTGACAAGGAATTAATCTCCAAAATTTATAAACACCTCCTGCAGCTCATTACCAAGAAAACAAACAACCCCATCAAAAAATGGGCAGAAGATCTAAACAGACATTTCTCCAAAGAAGACATACAGATGGCCAAAAAACACAAGAAAAGATATTCGACATCACTCATTATTAGAGAAATGCAAATCAAAACCACTATGAGGTACCACTTTATACCAGACAGGCTGGCCATCATCAAAAAGTGTACAAACAATAAATGCTGTAGAGGGTGTGGAAAAAAGGGAACTCTATTACACTTTTGGTGGGAATGTAAATTGGTGCAACCACTGTGGAAAACAGGATGGAGATTCCTCAGAAAACTAAACATAGAATTACCACTGGATCCAGCAATCCCACTCCTGGGCATCTATCCAGAGAAAACCATGACTCGAAAGATGCATGTACTCCCATGTTCACTGCAGCACCATATACAATAGCCAAGACATGGAAGCAACATAAATGTCCATCAACAGAGGAGTTGATAAAGAAAATGGAATATTCGCCATTAAAAGGAAAGAAATAACGGCATTTGCAGCAACATGGATGGACCTAGAAAGTATCATGCTAAGTGAAGTTAGAGAGTGAGACACTAACGTCATATGCTATCACTTACATATGGAATCTTTTTTTTTTTTTTTTGTCTTTTTGTCTTTTCTAGGGCCGCTCCCACGGCATATGGAAGTTCCGAGGCTAGGGGTCCAATCAGAGCTATAGCCGCTGGCCTGCACCAGGGCCACAGCAACTCGGGATCCGAGCCACATCCGCAACCTACACCACAGTTCACGGCAACGCAACGCCGGATCCTTAACCTACTGAGCAGCCTCCTGGTTCCTAGTCGGATTCGTTAACCACTGTGCCATGACAGGAACTCCTACATATGGAATCTTTAAAAAAGGACACAGTGAACTTCTTTGCAGATCAGATACTGACTCACAGACTTTGAAAAACTTATGGTTTCCAAAGGAGACAGGTTAGAGGATGGGCTGGTGATTTGGGATGGAAATGCTATAAAATTGGGTTGTGATGATCATTGTACAACTATAAATATAATAAAATTCATTGAGTAATTAAAAATTAATTAATTAAAAAAAGAAATGTTAACTTTTTGGAGTGCCCACTGTGGCTCCAGTACTGCCACAGTGAGGACACAGGTTCAATCCCTGGCCTCGATCAGTGAGTTAAGGATCCACTGTTTCTGTGAGCTGTGGTGTAGGTATGTACACCACAGCTCAGATACCACATTGCTGTGGCTGTGGTGTAGGCCAGCAGTTGCAGCTGAGATTAGACCCCTTGCCTGGAATTTCTTTTTTTTTTTTTTTTTTTTTTTTGTCTTTTTGCTATTTCTTGGGCCGCTCCTGTGGCATATGGAGGTTCCCAGGCTAGGGGTTGAATCGGAGCTGTAGCCACCAACCTACGCCAGAGCCACAGCAACGGGGGATCCGAGCCTCGTCTGCAACCTACACCACAGCTCACGGCAACGCCGGATCCTTAACCCACTGAGCAAGGGCAGGGACCAAACCCTCAACCTCATAGTTCCTATTCGGATTCGTTAACCACTGTGCCATGACGGGAACTCCTGGAATTTCCATATGCTGTATGTATGGCCCTAAAAAACAAACAAACAGAAACCCACAAAACAACAACAAACAAACAAAAAGATGTTAATGTTTCTGTTTTAAACTTAAACCACCTAATTGTTGATATTGGATGACAGACTGCCTTGATGTCTTTACAGTTAAAATTTAATTTTATATACTTTATTTTGTTCTTTTATTTTTCAACATAGGGAAGTGTTTATTCTCAGACTGCTTCTGACAACTATGGTCCTGCAGGACAAGTCTTATTTGAAGGGTTTTATGAGAAAATCCCGGCTAAGAGACTTGGAGTTCCTGAGGAGGTAATGTGTACTTCTAGTGTTGATTTGAATTACCCTGATTAATGCTTCAGAGATTTGTAGCATTTTGGTGTCCTTTTTGCAGTCTAGTTGTCTAATAGAGAAGAGTGCTCACCTGCCATCAAACCATTTCCCTAGTGCTTTCTGGCTCTAGGGAATACGATCCCTGTGGTGCTTTGAATACTCGAAGCAGTTTATTCAGAGGGGAATATAGGGTGTATTAAGAGAAGCATGTATTTATTGTTTCATTGCACTTTTTGCTACTTTGTTTTATCACAAACAAAATGGTGGCCTAGTGGTTAAGTATTTGGTGTTGCCACTATCGCAGCTCAGGTTCAATCCCTGGCCTAGGAACTTCTGCATGTGTACTGCAGGCATGGCCAAAAAAGTTAAAAATGAAATAAAATAGACTTGCATGTTAAATTTTAAAAGATACTGTTAAATATTTTGAACTGTTTTATTTATTTATATTTTGTCTCTTTAGGGCCACACCCACAGCATATGGAGGTTTCCCCAGCTAGGGGTTGAATCAGAGCTGTAGCCAGTGGCCTATGCTATAGCCACAGCAATGCCAGATCTGAGCTGAATCTGCAACCTATACCCCAGCTCATGGCAAAGTGAGATCCTTAACCCACTGAGTGAGGCCACGAGAATCAAACCTGCGTTCTCAGGGATACTAGTCAGATTCATTTCCACTGAGCCACAACAGGAACTCTTTAATGAACTGTTTTAAGCAAGGTGTTTGGATTTTTAATTCTGAAAACTAAGACGGATTTTAAAGAATTTTAATTAAGGGAATGATCTGGTTAAATTTTTATTTTGAATAGAACACTTTTATGAACTACACTGTCTATATTTACTGTATTAAAAATTGAAATTCAGAAATTTAAGAACTATTTATGAAATCATTTAAAGTAACCTTAATAAAGGCATTACATGCTATGAACATTTTAATGAAAAATAGCTACACTTTAAAATACAAAAGCAGGAGTTCCCGTCGTGGCTCAGTGGTTAACAAATCCGACTAGGAGCCATGAGGTTGCGGGTTCGACCCGGCCTCGTTCAGTGGATTAAGGATCCGGCGTTGCCGTGAGCTGTGGTGTAGGTCGCAGACGTGGCTTGGATCCCGAGTTGCTGTGCCGGTGGCAGCTACAGCTCCGATTAGACCCCTATCCTGGGAACCTCCATATGCCGCAGGAGCGGCCCTAGAAAAGACAAAAATAAATAAATAAATAAAATAAAATACAAAAGCAAACAATTTTTTTTACATTTGTATTGCATGTTTACCAGTCTTTTTTTTTTTTTTAACTCTTAAAAAAAAGTTGTGTAGAGTTACAGTTGATTTACAATGTTGTGATACCAAGCTCTTTAACATATGGCTTAATAAGATTTCCCTGATGACTCAGTGGGTTTAGGATCTGGCATTGTCACTTCTGTGGCTTGGGTTGCTGCTGTGGCACAGGTTCCATCCCTGGTCCAGAAACTTCCACATGATGTGGGTGTGGCCAAAAGAAAAATGTATGGCTTAATAGAAAACAGCAGAACTTTCGCATCTGCTTCTACATTCAATCTGTTGCAATATGTTATTTTATTTTATTTTATTTTTTTGCTTTTTATAGCCACACCCGAAACATATGGAAGTTCCTCGCCTAGGGGTCGAACTGGAGCTACAGCTGCCAGCCTACACCAAAGCCACAGCAATGCGGGATCTGAGCTGCGTCTGTGACTTACGCCACAGCTCACAGCAACTCTGGATCCTTAACCCACTGAGCGAGGCCAGGGATTGAGCCCACATCCTCACGGGCACCAGTCAGAACCGTTTCCACTGTGCCACAGCGGGAACTCCCCATTGCAATTTGTTATCAAAGCATGTGTGGAAAATCTTGCTTCATGCAGATGGATAATTGGGAAAGGGAGCAACATTTTAATAGCTTTTTCAGATAATTGTGGATATTCTTCATGGCAGTTTCTTTTTTTCTTTTCTTTTCTTTTCTTTTTTGGCCACATATGCAGCATATGGAAGTTCCCAGGCCAGGGATCAAATCCAGGCTGAGCCACAGCCACAACTTATGCCGCAGCTGTGGCAACCCAGCATCCTTAAGGCAACCCAGGATCCTTACCCTGCTGCGCTGGGCTGGGAGTCAAATTCGAGTCTCAGCAGCGACCCAGGCTGCTGCAGAGACAACATCAGATCCTTAACCTGCTGTGCCACAGTGGGAACTACCAGGTGACATGTTTTTTTTTTTTTTTTTTCCAGGGCCGCCCTTGTGACATATGGAGATTCCCAGGCTAGGGGTCTAATCGGAGCTGTACCTGCCAGCCCACTCCACAGCCACGGCAACGCAGGATCCAAGCCACGTCTGAGACCTAAACACAGCTCACAGCAATGCCAGATCCTTAACCCACTGAGCAAGGTCAGGGATTGAACCCGTGTCCTCATGGATGCTAGTCAGATTCGTTAACCGCTGAGCCATGACGGGAACTTCAACAGTTTTCTTAAGAGATAGTTGCAATGTGGAATCTGAAACCATGTCAGTGAACATCTTGTACTCTGTTACATTAAAATCCCTTGATATTTCTTGCACGTTTACTGGATCTTTCCCCATAGATGATTTTGTAACATTGGACCTTGGTATATTTGGAAAATATTGGTTCACTGAATTACAGCCATCTTCTAAATGTTGACAGAATTTATTATGCAATATCAAAAGATTCCCATTTGTTAATATCACCACCGATCTTGTCAAAAAAAAATCTAGCACTAGGAGTTCCTGTTGTGGCTCAGCTGAAACGAATCCGACTGGCCTCGCTCAGTGAGTAAAGGATCCAGTATTGCCATGAGCTGTGGTGTAGGTGCAGAAGCAGCTTGGATTCCACATGGCTCTGGCTGTGGTGTAGGCCAGCAGCTGTAGCTCCGATTAGATCCCTAGTCTGGGAACCTCTCTATGCTGTGGGTGTGGCCCCAAAAAGCAAAAAAAAAAAAAAAAAAAAAAAAAAAAAATCTAGCATTAGGAAACTGCCAAGCTCATAGTGACATGTATCAGTTTTCCAAAATTCCAGTCTTCACTTGAAAGCTCAAATCTTGTCATTGACAGCAAATACCATCAGTTGTTTCCAGCTGCTTGAAGAGACTATCTCTTTGTTCATTTTTGAAAAAAAAAGTCTGTGCCAAATACCCATGTGCAAATAACTGCAGTTTGTCAGTCATCCTTTCAAGTAAAAAACTGGTGTTTTATGAAAAAAGTGACTAGTTCAGTTTGCAACTCAAGCACATGTTCTTCTCCTTGGGTAACCCTTACACTTCCATAGGCAGCAGAAGAGCTGAAGGTGCAATTCCCACTCATCACACATGATATAAAAAGATGTGTACCTAATAGTCAAGATTAGTATTTTTTCATAATTTTTACTGCTCCTAATGGACCTTTGAAAATGAAACAGGAGTTTCTGTGTGGCTCAGTAAGTTGAGGATCCAGCATTGTCAACTGCAGTGACTTGAGTTCAATCCCTGGCCCAGGAATTTGCAATGCTGTGGGCACAGCTAAAAAAAAACCAAAAAACTCTGTGATCTTTAATAAACAGAGGTGAAAATAAATAATGGAGCTAAAAGGTGTTTCCCACATATTTAAAGTGGATCCAAGTTGCTCTGTTCTAGTAGTGTTTATTGATTGATACTAAAATGCCTGTTAATGACTTAGTACTTCAAGTTTATCCATCAAATGTATTCCATTAAAGTGAAAGTTTAGAAGAATCTATCTGAGGGTATTATAATCTTTCCTTATCTGATAATTATAAAAATTTTATTAGTTCAGTTTAGCTCCATGTTGAGCTCCAAAAGTAAGTCAGGCATCGTGAATATTTATGTCTTTTACCTGGCAGATAGTTTCATTTCAATTCAGTGTTATTTATTAGTGCCTCGTCCATTGGCAAAACACTGTATTGGAAGCAAGGCAATGAAAAAAATCCCTTTATTTGGGGGCAAGTGATGCGATTCCTTCACTCTGTAAACATTTATTTCAACATTATTTTATGCTAAACAATGTCAAAGTATGGGGCCACCACTCAATGTTTGAAACAAAATATATACGTTCATTTTTTTTAAAATATTATTTTCCATCGTGGTCTATCCCAGGAGATTGGATATAGCATCCTGTGCTATACAGTAGGACCTTGTTGTTTATCCATTCTAACTATAATAGTTTGCATGTACTAACCCCCAACTCCCAGTCCATCCCACTCCCTCCCCTCCCTCCGGCAACCGCAATTCTGTTCTCTATGTCTATGAGTCTGTTTCTATTTTATCAATAGGTTGATTTGTGCCATATTTTAGATCCCACATGTAAGTGATATCATATGGTATTTGTCCTTCTCTGCCTGGCTTACTTCACTTAGTATGATCATCTCTAATTTCATCCATGTCTCTAGAACTACTATATGATCCAGCAGTCCCACTCCTGGGCATATATCCAGACAAAGCTATAATTCAGAAAGATACATGCACCCTTGTGTTTATAGCAGCACTATTCACAATAGCCATGACATGGAAATAACCTAAATGTCCACTGACAGATGAATGAATGAAAAAAATGTGGTACATATATACAATGGAATATTACTCAGCCATAAATTATTAATTCTGTACCAGCTCTGTCCAAAAAAATGTAGTAACGGTCACATCATTTTAAACTTTCTAATAACCATATTAAGAAAAGTTTTTAAAATAGGTGAAATTAGTTTTTAAAATATTTTTATTTAACCCAATATGTCGTTTTAACCTGTGATCATGATACAAGTTGTTAATGTGATATTTTACATTCTTCTTTCCATACCAAGTCTTCAGAATCTGGTGTGTATTTTTATACTTAAAGCACATCTCGGTTCAGACTAGCCAGATGGAAAGATTTGGTTGTGCCATGTGGCTATGGCCTCCATTTTAGACAATGCCATCCTGTACTAGCTGCTGGGGACACAAGGATGGAGAGAAGGATGTGCTGCCCTTCAGGGTCTCGGAGTCTCAAAGAGGCACAGCCACGTAAACACACACACTATAGTGCTCTGTTCAGAACCAGCACTAGGCTGAGGCAAGCAAGGCACACACACAATATTTTAGGACCCGTTCACTCTCAGGGTTGCACAGGTGCAGGGTCTGCCCCCACAGTGAGTGCCCCCTCGACTTGTTGCACCCCAAGTGCCTCATTAGTCTCACCCTTGTCCCAGCCCTGCTTGGCAGCCTGATATGATGGCAGATTCTGGAGCCCCCATCCCAGAGCTTAGAATTCAGAGGATCTCAGGTAGGGTCTCTGAATCTGGAGTTTTAGGAAGCATCCCTAGGGATTCTAATGCAGGGGTTTAAGATCACTCTTTTCAGAAACTCTGCCTGTGCCACGACCCTCATAGGAGAGGTCCTTCACATTAGTGAAGTTAAGTTCTGTCTCTCTCTTTGGTTTGGGGAGTAGATGTGGTTGAACTCATCAATTCCCTGTCTGAATGGGGTTTGGGGGGGCTACAGTGGGATTCTGAACTCCCTCTGGTAGAGGGCTCCTGAGTTGCTGGGCTCTGAGTTGCTGGGCTTTTGGCCTGAAAGGATGATGAATTGAACAAACTAGAATGCTAGTTTACTGTTAAACAGACACAGTGACTATTTCAGGGAGAAAACTGTAAAAGGCATGTGGTGGTGTTGTCAACAAGCGTGTGGAAGGAACTGCATTGCTTGAGATGGAAGAGAGCAGAGACTGAGCACTGCGTTCACTTGGAGCCACTGTACCTTGTGGGGTTGGTTTGACCCTGTCCAAGGCTCTCCTGTCTTGCCTACACCCTAGTCATGTGCCTGAGTTTAATGATGCTCAAATAGAAAAGGCAGCTGTCTCTGTACCGTCAGATTGTAGGGCACTCAGACTGCTATTCTAGGCTGTGGAATTCATGTCACAGTCCTGAATTTTCAGGTGCGTTTATTTGGAGTGAGAAGCAGCCCCAAATGAGGAGTATCTGACTTTTTGTATGCGTGTCTGTGCTTCTGTTCCCAGATCTCCCCCTTGGTGTGCTTCCTGCTATCTCCGGCAGCTTCGTTTATCACTGGACAGGTGGTGGATGTGGATGGAGGCCAATCTCTGAATCTGCAAGGCTTTGAGATAGCAGGTAAACAGTCAAGAAAAGAGCAGTCACTAACTTTGCACACATTTTCATGCTCAGGTTTTCAAAATTTCTTTAGGTGCTTAAGAGATAAGAGTTTTGTTTTGTAGAACATCAAAAATGTCCAAAATGTTTATAGTTACATAATTTTTTTTTTTTTTGGCATTTCTTGGGCCGCTCCCACGGCATATGGAGGTTCCCAGGCTAGGGGTTCAATCGGAGCTGTAGCCATCGGCCTATGCCAGAGCCACAGCAACGAGGGATCCAAGCCGCATCTGCAACCTACACCACAGCTCATGGCAACGCCAGGTCGTTAACCCACTGAGCAAGGCCAGGGACCGAACCCACAACCTCATGGTTCCTAGTCGGATTCATTAACCACTGCGCCATGACGGGAACTCCTATAGTTACATAATTTTTAAAGGCAATGTTCTTACAGAAAATACCTCAGTACCTTTATTATAGCACAATGGTTTACACATTAAAGACATTATATATGCATAAGTTGGTAGCATTTTAATTTTGAAAAATATTCTTAATATGAGTAGAAGATATGTACAAGGAAGAGATAGAACAGAAGCAAGAAGATGCCATACTTTTAAGATTTACTATCTTTTTGTTCTTCCAGTAAATCTCTTGTATATCTGAGCAGCAGATCAGACCTGTTAGGTGAGGCAGGGTTGGATGTTGCTATTTTACACTCTCTTTGGGTTATAGATTGAGTGAAACCATATACATTTGCTGTAGTCATTCATTTTTGGTGTACAAAACAGTTGTTTTATAAGGCTCAAGCAAGGGTAGATATTACACACAGATTTTGTGTGTGTGTGTGTGTCTATTTCATGACTATAGACTGTAGAACTTTAGACTTGGAAAGGTCCTAAAAAAAGAAGTCCAGTATTCTAATTTCACAAATGACAAAACAAATGCATGGACATTAGAAGGCATGTCCAGAGTTCCCGGTGTGGCTCAGTGGTTAATGAATCTGACTAGGAACCATGAGGTTGCAGGTTCGATCCCTGGCCTTGCTCAATGGGTTAAGAATATGGCATTGCCATGAGCTGTGGCGTAGGTCGCAGATGCGGCTAGGATCCTCTGTTGCTGTGGTTCTGGGGTAGGCTGGTCACTAATGGCTCCGTTTTAGACCCCTAGCCTGGGAACCTCCATATGCCGAGGGTGCAGCCCTAGAGAAAACAAAAAGACCAAAAAAAAAAAAAAAAGTTGAAAAAGGCATGTCCAAGCCAATCACTCCCAAAATGTAGAAAAAGTTATAAAGTCCAAACATATCCAAACCGTTGCTAAAGATAGTCGATTAAATGGCTACTGAAGAACTGCAATATGGTTGATGTAACATGCGTATTTGAATTTCACATCAGGGACCTCCTCTTTTCAACCTCCTCTTTCAGGTGGTAATAGTCTCATCAAAGCTTCAGACCTTCTTTTCATTAACCACTGATTCTTTTGGACTGTAATTTTACTTATTATTTTCCCTTTCCATATATTTCTTTGCTAATAACCCAGTGTGGTGATGTCCCTAAGACACCATGGTTTTAAGGATCTCATTTGGAAATACAGAAATGCCTCTGTGGTCCTGCAATATTGTTTTCTGATAGTATTGAAAGTAGTGAGGGTGGGGGAGAATTTTTCCACTTGCCTCACCAGTAGAGTTGAGTTTGTATTTGTTTTCTTTTTAGAGCCACATCCATCTGCGGCATGTGGAAGTTGCCAGGCTGGGAGTTGAGTCAGAGCTGCAGCTGCTGGCTTACACCACAGCCACAGCAACATTAGATCTGAGTAGCATATGCAACCTATGCCGAAGCCTGCAGCAACACCAAGTCCTCAACCCATTGAGTGAGGCCAGGGATCGAACCTGCTCCCTCATGGATACTCATCAGGTTCTTAACCCACTGAGCCACACGGGAGCTCCTGAGTCAGTATTTGTTAAAGTGAGGTACATTGGGGCTGTGGGATGGAAATCCTGTGAAATTAGATTGTTATGATCATTATACAACTACAGATGTGATAAATTCATTTGAGTAATAAAAAAAAAGAAACACCCCCCCAAAAAAAATAAATAAAGTGAGGTACGTTGTTTTTTCCTTTACAAAGGGGAAAAAACTAGAGGTGGCTGCATCTCCAGGCCTCTAGTGAAATTATTTTCTTTTGAAATTCTAACACTGCTTTTTTTTTTACCAGTACAAAAAACATTTTTAAAGTTTTTGAAGAAAGCAGCCACATCCATCTTTTAGCTCATGTTCTTGGAAAAATTAATTTCTATAAGCCTCCATTTTCTTTTTTTATAAAGTGAGGTTCCATATAGTATTCATCTCAAAAGGTGTTGGGAGGATTAAATTCGTTCATGCACATTTAAAGTCTTGTGTCACATAGGATGGTTTTAGTTACAACTCAAACTGGCCTAAACCTCGAAGGAATTTGTTGACTGGAATAATTGAAACGCAGGTGAGACCTGAGTCTGCCGCCCAGTGATCTCATCAAGGGCATTTTTTTCTTTTCCCTCTGTTTTTGCCGCTATGATGTTGGCTGTATCTTAAGATGGACTTTGTTAGTTGCAGGACTACTGCCTGCCATTTCTGAAGCTACACAGTCCTTTGTTCAGTTCCAGCTGGAAAGAGGCAGAGGGGAGAGGATGATTTTGTTTTAGCATTTCTAACCAAATTCTGAGATCTCCTCTGCTTGGGACCAGCTGATGCAAATGTCCACCCTCAACAAATAATCCCAGTCAGGGGAGCAGCATGCACTTATGACTCAGATCTGTCAGTGATCTGAGTAGGGTCACTTCCCCAGAACCTTATAGATTTCTAAATGGAAACTGAGGCTTTTGGAGAAAGGAGATGGGAGACAGGATGCTGGGGGCTCAACTCTAAGTGTCTGGTACAAAGTAAGTATATTTTAGGAGTCCCCCATGTGACTCAGCAGAAACAAACCCAACTAGTATCCATGAGAACGCATGTTCGATCCCTGGCCTCATTCAGTGGGTTAAGGATCCCACAGCATTGCCCGTAGGTCACAGATGCAGCTTGGCTGTGGCTGTGGTATAGGCTGGCTGCTTGCAGCTCCAATTTGACCCCTAGCCTGGGATCTTCCATATGCTTCAGGTACAGCCCTAAAAAGACAAAAAAAAATTTAAAAAATGAAACAAAGTAAACATACTTTAGAAAGTATTACTTTTTTTTTTTTTTTTTTTTTTTTGCTATTTCTTTGGGCTGCTCCCGCAGCATATGGAGGTTCCCAGGCCAGGGGTCGAATCGGAGCTGTAGCCACCGGCCTACGCCAGAGCCACAGCAACGCGGGATCCGAGCCGCGTCTGCAACCTACACCACAGCTCATGGCAACGCCGGATCGTTAACCCACCGAGCAAGGGCAGGGATCGAACCCGCAACCTCATGGTTCCTAGTCGGATTCGTTAACCACTGCGCCACAACGGGAACTCCCTAGAAATTATTACTGTTAAGGAAGTAAGACTCTCTGCATATGTCCAGTGCCATATATAGGGATGCCATTTACTCTTACAACTTTAAAACCTATGTGTTGTTACCCTTTTAATAGATGTGGAAACTGAGGCTCAGAAAGAGCAACTTCTCCAAATCTGTAGAAGTAACTTCTACAAAAGCTACTAAGTCATGGGGGTGGGATTCAAATTGAAGTTTTTCTCAAAACCTTTGCCATTTGTCCCAGTAATTTATGTTTCTTGCTGAGGAAAGAGGTGAACCAGGGAAAATAACAAAAGGATTTGGTGGAAACTAAGAGGACTAATGGGGTTCATAAATTTGCATCTGACCTGAGGTTTTCCACTTACTTAACAGATCATGACAACTGGCCTGAAGGAGCGGGGGACCTTTCAGTTGTCAAAAGGATGAAGGAGTCTTACAAGAAGAGAGCCAAGCTCTAAGCTAAGGAAACATGGAAGTGTCCTTTGTCCCCAAGTGCCTTAACATCTTGAGCATGTACTTCTGTACTTTATGGGAACTTAATTTGCTTTTTTAATATTATCAATTACAACTATGCAAAAACTCTTGCTAAAATAAATGCATTTTCTTTTGGCCACGCCTGTGGCATGTGGACGTTCCCCAGGCCAGGGAACAAAACTGTGCCACAGCAGTGACCCGAGCCACTATAGTGACAATGCTGGGATCCTTAACCCACCTTGCCACAAGAGGATCAATAAATGCATTTTTAAGTCCCAACCAATGCCCTTCAACTTGTGATCAGAAACATTTTTGATGAATGGGAGTTCCTGACGTAGTTCAGTGGTTGATGAACCCGACTAATATCCATGAGGATGTGGGTTCAATCTCTGGTTCTGCTCAGTGGGTTAAGAATCCAGCATTGCCATGAACTGTGGTGTAAGTTGCAGATGTGGCTCGTATCTGGCGTTGCTGTGGCTGTAGGTCAGCAGCTACAGCTCTTGTTCGATCCCTAGCCTGGGAACCTCCACATGATGTGGGTGCGGCCCCACCAAAAAAAAATTTTAGCAATAGAAATCAACATGCGTTGTGCTTTTTTTAATTCTAAGAAAGGTATTTGAAAAGTGAAATAATTTCAAATTAATGACAGAGGTACCATCATCTCCCAAAAGATTTGAATATTTAATTATAAAGGTAGGCAATAAATCTATTGTGGCATCATTTGATTTTTACAGCAGAAATATACCATGACTCACTGGTGGCACTTTTGGATTAATAAAACTGTATGTGATAATTGAGGTATGATTTGTTCACGAAGTCAAATCTGTGTAAGTCCTCTTAACTGAAAAGAAAAATAAAGTCCTAAGGAGTACTTTTTGCAGTGCTTGATATGTGTCTCGATTTCTTATCCAAAATGTTTCCTTTTCTCCATCTTTCTCCTTTTGCGTGCAAAAATTTTTTTAATTAAAATATATGCAAAAGTGGAGTTCCCGTCATGGCTCAGTGGTTAACGAACCCAACTAGGATTCATGAGGATGCGGGTTTGATCCCTGGCCTTTCTCAGTGGGTTAAGGATCTGGTGTTACCGTGAGCTGTGGTGTAGGTCAAAGATGAGGCTCAGATCCAGCATTGCTGTGACTGTGGCATAGGCCGGCAGCTACAGCTCCGATTCTACCCCTAGCCTGGGAACCTCCATATGCCGCAGGTGTGGCCTTAAAAGGCAAAATATATATGTGTGTGTATATATACGCAAATGTATTAGGGTTCAGTATTCTGCCTTCAATTGATCCTTTCTGGCAGTTATCCCGATTTCTAAAATACCATCTACAAATTACATAGGTTTATTTTTTTTACTTAATAAATTAAACCTCTTTAAATTGACTTATTCCCTCTTAAAGTCAAGTCGTTTCTTTCTTTGTCAGTAATACTCAGTTTGAAGTATAAGATTTGCAAAGCTCTAGGGTGGGAATCCCAGAATCTGCCATTTTATCAGCCTCCCAAGTAGGTGGGGACTAGGACAAGGCTAATGAGATGTTTTGGGTGTGCCTCGAAAGGGGGCATTCACGCTCAGGTTTGCTCAAGGGCAGGTCGCCCAGGCTCACTTAAATGTTGTGCCCACGTTGTGAATGTGGAAAGATCAGGAATCTTCTTTTCCTCCTAGACAACAATTTAACAGTGGCCTTCTGGAGGCAATAATGTCACAGCTCCTAAGAATTATAAGCCATGGTAGGGAGCTGGGTGGCTCCAGCACAGGTTGGTCCTGGAGATGGAAAAAGCAGGGCTTGCCTTTCAAATTACCTCATGTCAAACTTTGAAAACTTATGGTTACCAAAGGGGAAAAGGGGGTTGGGGGCGGAGAGAGATAAATTAGGAGTTTGGGATTAACATATGCATACTACTATATATAAAATAGATAATCAACAATGACCTACTGTAGAGCACAGGGTATTCTACTCAATATTCTGTTATGGGGAAAGAATCTGAAAAAAGAATGGATATGTGTATATGTATAACCGAATTACTTTGCTGTACACCTGAAACTAACACAACATTGTAAATCAGCTACACTCCAATATAAAATAAAAATTAAGCAGAGCCTCCTTACCTGCCGCTGGCATTGCTCAACAAGCATCCTATCTTAATCTGTTTCTTGCCTATCACTTTGTCTCTCGCTGAATTCCTTCTGCTCAGAGGCACAAAGAACCTGAACCTCAGTAAGTCCAGACACCGGTCCTGTTCCTGGTTCTATGGACACAGTGGTGAATAAGGAAGATAGTGCTTGGTCTCACTGAACTTTCAAAAGGAGAATGGACAGTAACTAAATAATCACACAAACAGAACTAAAACCCCCAACAGACGGAAGAACTACTTGATGAAGCAGTCTTCATTCCGGGAAGAAGGAGGATGACCAGAACGAGTCCTGGGGCCACTAACCACCAGCTTCAAGGGATAATTGTAAGCTTGCCTCTACCCTGATCCTTATCTGTGGCCCTACTTTCCATTCCCCAAAGTACAAAAGCACCTCCTAATCTCTTCCAAGGGGAGCATCGTCTTTAAGGCATTAGCCTGCTGTGGCTCCCTTTGCCTGGCAAAACAATAGATTTTTCTCCTTCACTCCAAAATAAAGTAAAAATTAAATTTAAAAATTACCTCCTGTCGATGACTATAGACAGCCCCTTATGTACCCACAGGTTGACATTTGCTTATTTCTGTTTAAGACATGGAACCAGCCCTACCTGGCACTAAACTTAGCTCCACCCTCTTGTTCAACTGCCGCCGGACGGCTGATCATTAACCATGCTTTAGAATCAGCAGTCTGCTCTTCAGGATTTCTGTACGTATCCTAATAATGTCTTATCAATAATGTTCTTCTGCTACTACACTGGGTAAATTTTGCTGCAGATTAAATGTTCCTGAATAGGCTTAATCATTCACTCAGCCCATAATTTGGAGCCCTTACTCTGTGCTCAGCATTATGGTAGGAGTTGGGTGTTCAGTGGTGAAAAAGACATGCACGGAAATTAAAAATTCCCCAACATCCTAAGTGCTACAGAGGATAAGGTCATGGTGGTGCCGAAGCTGTATAACAGGAAGAAAAAGACATCTAGAGAAAAACTAGAACAGTTCTCTAATTATTCATGTTAAAAGAGTTTGTTGATAAGATGACCTTTGTGAACGACTTCCCCTCCCACACACATGGCTGTTTTGGTTCATGGCTTGTGTTAGTTCAGGGCCTCAGAGAAGGAGAAGCCAAGGTGTAGTAAGTCCATGAGACTTCTGGGGAACGTGCCCTCGGAGGATAAAGGGCAGGGAGCCCGAGAAGGCATCCATAGCCTCTGACCTTGATGCAGTCTGACCCCTGTAGACAAGGGATAAGGAGAGAAGCAGGCAGGAAGCATCTCGGATCACAGCAAAGCAATCCCTTCTTAGCCAGGGTTGCCACACGTGTGTGTTCACAGTCACAGCAGGGCAAGGGGGTCCCAGGAGGCACTCAGTGGATCACCTGGTTCCACATCAGTTCCTCCCTGTCCCCACTGTATAAAAGTAGCTCTGACTCCTCCTGCAGGTGATGGCAACACCTTTGCTCAGCAGCTGGTACGTGGCTGAAGTGCCCTGGAGTCGGACATAGTTTGTAGTTCAACGGGACCTTGCTGTGTCCCCTGGACTGGCAGGGACGGGGAGTGCAAAGTCCCACAGTGGATCTTAAGGAGTGATGTCAGCAGGGCCACTCATTCTTTCACTTGTTGGTTCCCAACACGTTCACAGAGCCAATGCGGACACGCATCCTGAACGATGGCACGCCATCCTTTCAGAGGGTCAATGGCACTTAAGTTGTGCCTTGTAATTGTAGTCCTCTGTGATGCCGGCTGCTTCTGCAAGTGTGGGTTATGATGCAATCTCTGGTTCCGGGATCAGGGACCCACTTTGATCATCTGGTTGGATACCGGTGCATGGGATTCCACACCTGGGGGTCTGGCTTTGGATAACCCCCCCCCCCCCGCCCCGTAGCAGTGCTATCTGAGTCTCTGAAAACAGGAAAGGCAAAATCTTCCCTGGAATGGGTTATCTATTACGATAAGGTAAGGATCACACCTACACCACACCGTCATTTGGTATAAGTTCAATATAAAGAATTATAAACTATAATGGGATTGGCCAGTAGGAAGTAGAGAACTTTAAAGAATACGGGAATAGGAGACATAAGGAACAGCTATCGCCACGGCTGATAATGGAGAAGAGCACCGCCCCCATCCAACCCCCCTTCACCCAAGGGCTGACACCCAGACTTTTTTGGAGAGCATGGCTGTGACCCAGCGGGTGTCAGAGAAGTCACTAATCATCTGAAGTTCTCTGCTGATAGAACTTGCTAGAAATCTGCCCTCTAGGGTGCCGAGGGAAACTGCGTGGGAGAAGTCTCAACAGAGGCTGCCCCTATGGAGGCAAGTGCCAGGGGAGTTGTGACTGCTACTGCTGCTCCTGCTGGCCAGGTGCACTGCCGCCTGGCTTCAGGGTGTGGGCAGTACAGGAATCTGGAAGCAAATCTTTTTCTTCCTGCAGCGTCTCTCCATCGCCCTCTGCTGGCAAAGCCTCAGCACAGCTGGCAAAGCCCAATCTATTTAAAGGACCTGGACCCAATTTCAGAGACGAGAAGCAGCACTCCTATAACCAGCCCACCTGTCAACCTGACAACAAGCAGCCGTTGTCCTCCTTGAAGAACATGCCATTCGGGGCTCAGTATTGGTCTCTGTGTGGACAGATCAGAGGCAGCACTAATTATATCGACCTTAGTTAAGCGGGATTCCAGATTGCCTCTTTCCTCCATCCGTGAGCCAATTACACCAGTTCTGGGGAGGCCGATAATGAAGGCCTGGGCAGCATTGACTGGCTGAGCTGTCTTGTCTGCTTGGTCGTTCTATGCCTCTTCCATGATGGATGCTTTCTGCGGGCATTCCTGTATGGAGACAAAAATAAGCACTTGGGGCCCACTCCCCTGTGTTTATCCATTTGTCTCTACCCCAGACTCCCTGGTTCCCAATCTTTCAGTCCTTTTCCTTCCAGGTTCTTGGCCAAAGGGCCAGGCTTTGGGCCTATACTCAGGAATCTGTATAATGTCACCTTGGTCTCTTTCCCCCGCCCCCTTTTCTTTCTAGAGTGGATACTAGTGGCACCACCTGCAGATTGTCTATTAGAAAGATTTTCCTTCTCCACCATCCTACAGGGCCACCTCTGAATGCAGTGATAATGAAGTTCTGACTACAGTGAAGGAGAGGAAGGAAAGGAAGGAGGATTGGATGGGAAGAATCTGAGCCTGAGATAGCGTTGACCCAGCTGACCCATCACCAGCATTCCAAGGTTTTGAGCCAAAGTCAGCCATTAGTCTCCTAGGAATGGGTGTGAATGAACAGCTTGGCTGTGCTCAGTCTAGGTGGGAGCAGCCCAAGGGCAAATGCAGCTGGGGCTGTCAATCAACTCTGCTCCCCATAGCAGGAGATCTAAACTATGCATTTCCATGGCTGCCCCAGGACTGTATTCTGTAACTCTAAAACTTACCATTGGCTCCATTTGTTTTTAACACCATCAGATACTTGGCTCAAAAATGTGTCACCTGGAGTTCCTGTCATGGCGCAGGGGAAACAAATCCGATTAGGAACCATGAGATAGTGGGTTCGATCCCTGACCTCGCTCAAGGGGTTAAGAATCTGGTGTTGCCGTGAGCTGTGGTCACAGACGAGGCTCGGATCTGGCACTGCTGTGGCTGTGGCGTAGGCTGGCAGCTCCAGCTCCAGTTAGACCCCTAGCCTGGGAACCTCCATATGCCACTGGCGAGGCTCTAAAAAGACAAAAAAAAAAAAAAAAAAAAAAAATGTCACCTTGTGGTTAGTCATGGGACACCAGCCAGGTCTGTAGTGCCTTCTTGGGTTTCTAATATTTGGCTGCAAAGCTTCAACCTGAGCCATAGTTTCTTAGTATTTCCTCTGCACTCCTAGCTTACAATGGTATTACTTCTCTAAAGTAGCTGTCCATTGAAATAAGACCAACTAACAGAAATATTTGAAACCCTATTCCAAAAAAGCCTATTTGATCAAAAACTAGTGATTATACAGCTTTTGTTTGTTTGTTTGTTTGTTTAAGGGCCGAAAGTGTGATATATGGAAATTCCCAGGCTAGGGGTGGAATTGGAGCTACAGCTGCCAGACTTTGCCACAGCCACAGCCATAGCAACGTGGGATCTGAGCCACATCTGTGGCCTACACCACAGCTCACAGCAATGCCAGATCCTTAACTCACTGACTGGGGACAGGCTCAAACCCACGTCCTCATGGATACTAGTCGAGTTCTTAATCTGCTCAGGCGCAACAGGAACTCTGTGCAGCCCTTGTTTTGAGACAGTTGTCTAAAGGAATATTTAAGTCTCCTGTTATCTGAAGGGATATTCTGAATCTTGTGGACAATGCTATTTATAATTGGTATGGTGAGCAAACCTGCTGCTGGTTAGTGTCAGCCTTCGCCCAGCCCTGCCACGTTGAGCTAGAGGCACATCCGCATCCTGCCCTAGAGGGAGTCAGATTGTGGGGTAGTGCCAGGTCCTGATGCTGTTGGTGTCAGTGCTGCCTTCCCTGGGGGTGAGGTGTCTCCTGAATCCTCCCTGCCTTGTCTGTGATCTACACCACAGCTCATGTTGACACTGGATCTTTAACCCACTGAGTGAGGCCAAGGATTGAACCTGCATCCTTGTGGATCCTAGTCAAGTTCGTAACCCAATGAGCCACAACAGGAACTCCCTGCGTCCTTTTATTTTAAAAGTAAATTATGTATTAAGAATATAACATGTCCTTTGGATTGCACCAGTATTTTTCTTGGAATTGCTATTTGTAAGCGGTCTCCATTTAGTTCTATATTCTGATCGGGCAAATAATCAGAATTACCCTTTTCTTTCTCTGATGGGTAGCTATGTAGATAATAGATACATAGACAGATAGATAGATACTTATCTTCTCCCTCATTGTTATGTGACTGTATATATATATATATACATATATATATATATATATATATATATAATAAATTTTGCCATTTTAGGAGTTCCCGTCGTGGCTCAGTGGTTAACGAATCCAACTAGGAACCATGAGGTTGCGGGTTCAATCCCTGCCCTTGCTCAGTGGGTTGAGGATCCAGCATTGCTGTGAGCTGTGGTGTAGGTCGCAGACGCGGCTTGGATCCCGTGTTGTTGTGGCTCTGGCGTAGGCCAGTGGCTACAGCTCCGATTCGACCCCTAGCCTGGGAACCTCCATATGCCGTGGGAGCAGCGCAAGAAATGGCAAAAATACAAAATAAATAAATAAATAAATAAATTTTGCCATTTTAACCATTTTTAGGTGTATGATCCTATTTTATTTATAGGCAACCCTAAAGTGGATTTCCAATTTCCAAATAACTGAGGATAAATTCAAATATGTTTTATGTTGATTCTATACAAATTCAAAATTTCAAAATCCAGGTATGTTGAGAAAATATCCAGAATATATCAAGCTCAAACAGAATTACATTAATACACAATAACTGGGAAAATGTCAAGCTATGACACTTTGAATCCTGCCTAGAAAGATCAAGTGGAAATTTTTTGTTGACTTGTATGTGTTTTTGGATTGTCTAAGTTTTTTGGAACCAATTTATAAAAGATACCTTTGGTTTACAAACATAACATCCTACAAATGTCACGTCTTACAATTTAAAGCACATATTTCATATCATATTTACATGAAACTTTAGCTAGTTAGCTTTGGTGCAGAAATACAAATTCTTATGTGGAATTCAAAATGCCATGCCTTGAATTTAAAATTTTTAGTCTGAAGTAACTGAACTGAGGGGAAAAAAAGAAAACTCTAGGAGCTCCCTCTGTGGCACAACAGGATCCATGGCTTCATGGAAGCACTGGGACGCAAGTTCAATCCCTGGCCTGGTACAGCGGGTTAAGGATGGGTCAGCGCTACAGCTGTGACTTGGGTCACACCTGTGGCTCGGAACTAATCCCTGGCCCAGGACCTCCATATGCCACTGGGTGGCCAAAAATGAAAAAAAAAAATTTAATTTTTGAATATTAAGGTAAACATTAAAATTTTTAATTTCACTATATGATAGCTGTTAAATGTGTTTTGAAATTTAGAAAGCATTTTATACAAAATCCCAAAGTTGGAATGCTTTAGAAAAGCAAAATTTATAAGTTGTTCTATTATCACACAGGGGCGGGGAGGGGAGATTGATTTGACTCTCACTTGCCTAGAACATGCACTTTTACTATTAGGCATATTTCAACCTGACACTTCCCTTCCTTCTCTGAAGGTCCTGGTAGCTTAACTATTTCATGGCTTTTGGAATATTCTTTTTACTTAGCAGTTAAATTTCTCTTATGGAATTTCAGACTGTGCTGGGTAATAGAGGTGTAGGGATGATGGGGGGAGGGTATTATTTGTTTAAATGTTGTTTAATTCACTTAAAGTTTGGCTTCAGGAGTTCCCGTCGTGGCGCAGTGGTTAACGAATGCGGGTTCGGTCCCTGCCCTTGCTCAGTGGGTTAATGATCCGGCGTTGCCGTGAGCTGTGGTGTAGGTTGCAGACGCGGCTCAGATCCCACGTTGCTGTGGCTCTGGCGTAGGCCAGTGGCTACAGCTCCGATTCAACCCCTAGCCTGGGAACCTCCATATGCTGCAGGAGCGGCCCAAGAAATAACAACAACAACAACAACAACAACAACAACAACAACAACAACAAAAAGTTTGGCTTCAAACACATATATTCACATTGTTATTCTGTCTTTCTTGTCACCAAACACCTTAAAGCAAAATATTCAGAGGTAATTCTTCGTGTTTTACCAATAAAAGATGGATGATTTTCATCAAGTTTTTTTTTATTTTTTTATTTTTAAAATTTTTATTTATTTATTTATTTATTTATTTATTTATTTATTTTTGCTATTTCTTTGGGCCGCTCCCGCGGCATATGGAGGTTCCCAGGCTAGGGGTCGAATTGGAGCTGTAGCCACTGGCCTACTCCAGAGCCACAGCAACGTGGGATCCGAGCCGCGTCTGCAACCTACACCACAGCTCACGGCAACGCCAGATCCTTAACCCACTGAGCAAGGACAGGGACAGAACCCTCAACCTCATGGTTCCTAGTCGGATTCGTTAACCACTGCGCCACGACGGGAACTCCAAGTTTTTTTTTTTTTTAATTGTTTCTTTCGAGTGTGTCTTTCCAAATCTTTTGGAGATCCTGAAATGTCTCAATGTTATTTTCTTATTTCAACACATTTTTAAGGCTCCACTCCAAACTCCTTTTGAAGGAAAATATTCTTTAGTTGTAAACAGAAATTACCTTCCCACGTTTAAATGAGTTGCTTATACTTATACACAATTTTGTGTATATTCAGTGTCTGCTTGACTGAGATGCTTGAATTTAAATATAATTTTACCCAGCTTCCCTTGTGTCATCTAAATTTGCTCTGAGGACAGAGGAACAACATTTTAATAGTATCCAGTTACTCAAAAGTGAAAGCTCCTATGGTAGAGGCTTAATTTTATTTTATTTTTTAATTTATTATTTTAGTTTTTGCTTTTTAGGGCTGCATCCGCAGCATATGGAAATTCCCAGTCTAGGGGTCAAATTGGAGCCATAGCTGCCGGCGTACGCCACAGCCACAGCAACGTGGGATCCGAGCCGCATCTGCAAACTACACCACAGCTCATGACAACACGAGATCCCTGACCACTGAGCGAGGCCAAGAATCAAACCTGCATCCTCATGGATACTAGTCAGATTTGTTTCTGCTTTGCCACAGTGGGAAACCGCAAGGCTTAATTTTAATATAACAGACTGTTTCCAGAGAAGAGATTTTTTGTTTTTATTTTAATCTCAAAAAAAAAGAGGTGAAGTTGACATGAGATAAAATTAATCATTTTTAAATTCAGTGGCATTTAGTATGTTCAGTGTTCTCTAACCACTACCTTTACCCAGTTCCAAAATATCCCCAAAGGGAAACCCTATGTTTATTAAGCAGTTGCTCCCCACTTCCCCTCCCAGCAACCCTGGCAACAATTGAGAGGACGGAGTTTCCACTGTGGCACAACGGGACAGGAGGCATCTCTGGAGCATTGGGACAAAAGTTCAATCCCCGGTCTGGCACTGTGGGTTAAGGATGTGGTTTTTCTGCAGCTGTGGAGTAGTTCGAAACTGCAACTAGGACCTGATTCCTGGCCTGAACTCTATATGCCACAGGGTGGCCAAAACCAGCCGAACAAACAAAGCAATCAGGAGGGCTTCTGTCTCTGTGGACAGCCTATTCTGGAGGGTCATATAAATGGAGTCATACATCATGTGACATTTTGTGTTTGGCTTTTTTTTTTTTCCCCCTACTGTAAAGTTTTTGAGGTTCATCCAAGTTGTAGCATGTGTTTTTACACTGATTTCATTCAGATGGGGTTGCCTCCACTGTTGGATAGAATTCTCTGAGCCATATTTCTAGAATGTTCTCTCCTAAAGCTTTGATGATAATGTCTGGAAGACTTAATGTATTTTGCCACAATAAAATAAAGGAAGGAAAAAATAAAGATCTGCCTATCTTATTTTGAGATAATTCGAAGAAAGAATTCCTGGCATTTCCGGAGGAAGGGAATTAATTCTGCACTAGTGGAGCAAGCCACAGGGATAGATTTAGGCATAGGGTCCCAGGCAGTGGGTGCTATGACGTACTCCACACATGACCCCCCAGCAAGAAGGAGTTACTGGGCCAGCTGCTGGGAGTGCTGCCAGCAGACAGCCCTCAGTGGTCAGCCTCCTGCTGGACAACTTCAGCTGAAGAGAGCTGTCTTGGCCAAGGTCATAGTCCCTTCTCAGGTCGCCTTCATCCAGAGGTTGATTGTCATGGAGATAGAAAGGCTCAGCCCTCTTGTACCAGCTCAGAACAACTTAGCTCTGAAGTTCCTAAAGGGCTGGCTAAGGTTCAGCTCTACTCCCTTTTCTTCCCTTCCCTTTCACAGGTGTAGATTCCATGAGTGTTCCCACCAGACCTCCTATAACTTGTGAGTGCTCCCCAGCAGGCCTCCTGTAAGCTAGGAGTGCTCCCTACTAGGCCTTCTGTAAGCCACCAGTGATTCCTGCTAACCTCCTATAAGCTCACACCATCTCTGAGTCTGCTTCCCTGGAAACCCAATGTGTGATTCCAGGCTCTTGTGTGGTTATGGGCAGTGTTCGGGGTGGGGGTGGGGGGGATGCAGGCCTGTACCTCCTCTGAGCTAGAAATTTGCTTTTTTCCTGCTGGAGACTTGCTCTGGTATCAGAGGTTTTTAAGTTTAAATCTTTCTTCTTCTCAAGATCTTTAAAGCAACCTGTCCTCTGGGTCTGGGGTGGGGAGCAATTGAAGATTTTGCCTTTATTTCTGTCTTACTTTCCTTTGGAAATCATCCTTCCATCTGGCCAAGATGTGAATTTTCAAGGGTTCTTTTTACCTTTTCAAAGACATCAGTGGTTCTAGGAATCATGTAGGGGATATACTCAAATTTTGCATTAAATGGTGAGGCCAGGTCTTCATCTTTCTTCTTCTTCTTCTTTTTTTTTTTTTTTTGCTTTTTAGGGCAGCAACCACAACAGCATATAGAAGTTCCCAGGCTAGGGGTTGAATCGGGGCTGTAGTTGCTGGCCTACACCACAGCTCATCACAGCAACGCAGGATACTTAACGCACTGAGCAAGGCCAGGGATTGAGCCCACATCCTCATAGATACTAGTTGGGTTAGTAACCGGTGAGCCACAACGTTAACTCCTATAGTTCATTTTCTAGAGGCGGGAAACCATCCACATTTACTGAGAACTGGGCAGGAGATGGGATTAAGACGGTGAATAGAAGGACTGGAGCTCAACTTTTCTCCTAAAAACAACAAAATTCACAACTAAAGGCTGAGCAATCTTCACCCAAACGGACCTGAAACCTTAAAAAAAGATACCCTACTCCAGAAGAAAAAGAGGAGGCCACATCAAGAGGTAGGAGGGGCGATTTCTTGATATAAACAACCCCGTACCTCCCGGGTGGGAAGCTCCACAGACTGAAAACTAACTGGTTCACAGAGACTCACCTCCAGGAGTGAGAGTTCTGAGCCCCACATCAAACTCGCACGTGCGGGGATCTGGCACTGGGAGAAAGAGCCCCCGGAGCATCTGGCATTGAAGGCCAGTGGGGCTTGTGCACGGGAGCTCCACAGGACTGGGGGAAACGGAGACCTCATTCTTAAAAGGCGCACACAGACTTTCACGTGCACTGGGTCCCAGGGTAGAGCGAGTTCTCCATAGGAATCTGGGTCAAACCTGACTGCAGTTCTTGGAGGACATCCTGGGAAAACAGGGGTGAATGGGGCTTGTTGTGAGGGAAGGACATTGAAAGCAAAGCTCTCAGGAATATCCAGCAGCTGCCTTTCTCTTGAGGGGGCCATTTTGGGAAAATCTGGCCCCACCTGTCAGTGCTGAGAAGCCCCAGGGCAAACAATGATGCAGGTGGGATCACAGCCCCGCCCCTCAGTAAACAGGCCACCTAAAGACCCCTCAGGCACACAGCTGCCTCTAATCCCATCCAGAGACTAAGCCCCACCCACCAGAGGGATTAGAATCAGCTCCACCCACCAGTGGGCAGGCATCAGCCCCTCCCATCAGGAAGTCTTCAGCCAGCCCCCATACTGACTTCAGCCACAAGGGGGGCAGACACCAGAAGAGAGGCTACAACTCTATTATCTGTAAGAAGGTCACCACACCAAAAACCTATAAAAATGAAAAGACAGAGAACTAGAACTCAGGTGAGGGAGAAAAGAAAAACCCCAGAAAATCAGCTAAGCGATGAGGAGATTCTCAGCCTCCAGGAAAAAGACTTCAGACTGTTGATGCTGAAGATAATGAGAACTGGGCAAGGTTGGGTCTCCCTTGAACTGAGGAGTCCTTATGATCCAAGTAGCCTGTGGACAAAAACCAGGACACCTCATCTTCTTGGGTGTGTACAGGAAAGATGTGAGAGGATAGGAGAGTGGCTCCTTAAAACCCCTACCTGCAGTGACAAAGGCCTTTCTAGATAGAAAACAGCTCAGGCAGAGCTAATGGAGAGAAGACCCTTGCGGAGAGTTCGCCAAGGAAAGGGAGAGTAGGTGAAGTTTACAGACTTAAGTAGTAGACTTTATAGTCATAGAAGAGGACCTTAGCCCCATCTCCGAAGAAACTGCAGTTCATTTACAACAGAAACCCACCAGGTGGCAGCACAGAGAATTACAAGATGGTTTATATATAACCTTTACGGGGAGATTTACTTGGTCCCTTTACTTCTGTAGAACTCGAGCAGAAAGTTTGCAAGGTTCTGGCCTGTTCGTGTATCCCTGTGAGTGTTATGGAAGAAGAGTTAATGAGTGGAAAACTGAAAACCTATTGGCATAACTGTGGTTGTCTGTTGACAGATTGGTAGGATCTGGGCTTAAGTTAGGGCAAAGATTTGGGGCTTTTCATAGCAAATAAGAATGGTGGTCATGTTTTCTGTATTATTATTTCTTTAATGTATGCATTCTATTTTATGACTTCATATCACCTTGTATACAGCAGGTACTTGGTAAACGTTTGCGGAAGTGAGTTTAATCGGATTAGGAACAAATGTCACATGACTGATGGGTCCAGGTTTATGTTTAATTTTAGCTAGGTATAGTATGGAGACTCTTTGGAGAGTGCAGAATATTTGGGATTATAGAGGGAGGTGGTTTTCCAGAGATTGGAAAAGAGCTAATTCCAGATCACATCTGAAGATGAGAGAATTGAGGCTGTTGTGGGCATCTGAAAAGTGTTGGTTGTAGCAGGATTGGTAGCTAAGACAACAGAGTTAGACAATGGAAGGTAGTTAGATGTGGGAATACAGTTAGCCATGTATGACAGGATAGTGAGCTAAAGGAGTATAGTTAGGCATGGCAGGATAGTTAGCCATGGGAATATAGTTAGGTATGGCAGGATAGTTAACTGTGGGAGTACAGTTAGGTAGTTATGGGAGTACAGTTAGTTATAGCAGAATAGTTAGTTATGGGAGTAGGTTAGGTAGTTAGCTATGGGAGTATGGTTAGGCATCGCAGTGTTGTTGTTTTTTGCCTTTCTTTTTTTAGGGCTGTACCAGCAGCATATGAAGGTTCCCAGGCTAGGGGTCCAGTCGGAGCTGTAGCTGCTGGCCTACGCCAGAGCCACAGCAACGCTGGATCCGAGCTGAGTCTGCGACCTACATCACAGCTCACGGCAATGCTGGATTCTTAACCCACTGAGTGAGACCTGAGTCCTCATGGATACTAGTAGGTTTTGTTGACTGCTGAGCCATGACAGGAACTCTGGCAGTGTCATTAAATGTGGAAAAATTAGGAGCGAGCTAAGGAAAGGCACGTTGCAGGAAGCAAGGTGATGAGTTGGGGCACAGAGGAAACTTTCGGTTTCATAATTTTCCAGTTTTTGCTCTGGGTAGTGCTCTGAGGATGAGTACTGTTTATTTTTCATCTTTGATTCCCCAAGAAGTTGAGCATGGAGGCATGTGTATAAAGTCTACACTCAAAAAGTATTTGTGAAATTGAATAATTCTAAGTGGTCACCCTTGACTGTGAAGGGAGTGGGGTAGAAGCTGACTGACCAACAAATGCTTTGTTAACAGCAATGATTATATCTAGCATTTATAGGGTGCATCTACTTTCCAAGAAACCAAAGGAGGTGCTTTGTGTATTACCTCACCTAATCCCGACTGCAGCCACCAGGGGGCGCTGTGATACCAGAGTTCCTGCTCTTAATGGCCATGCCACTGGTTCTCAAGTGCAGTTTGCTGGGGTTGCCATAATAAAGAGTACTCACACTTGGTGGCTTATGCAACAGAAATGCAACCATTTTCTCATGGTTTGGGAGCTGGAAGTCCAGGATTAAGGTGACGGCAGGGTTGATCTCATTCTGAGGCGTCTCTCCTTGGCTCACCAATGGCCATCTTCTCGCTTTGTCTTCACAGGGTTTTCTGTCTGTGTCTGCATTTTAATCTCCTCTCCTTATAAGGAGACCAGCCATGTTGGATTAATGACCTCCTTTAACCTTAATTACCTCTTTATGGGCCCCACCTTCAAGTACAGCCATGTTCTGAGGTACTAGGGGTTAGGACTTCAACAAAGGAATTTTGGAAGGGACACAGTTCAATTTATGACAGCACGCTTCAGAATTCCCAAGCCTTGGAAGCAGGGCCAGGGCTAGAGTGAGGGAAGTGAGGGGCCTAGGGTGCGACATTTCCGGACCTGTTCACTCTCAGGGTTGCACAGGTGCAGGGTCTGCCACCGCAGTGAGCACCCCCTCGACTTGCTGCACTCCAAGCACCTCATTAGCCTCACCCTAGTCCCAGCCTTGCTTGGCAGCCTGATATGATGGCAGATTCTGGGGCCCCCACTCCTGAGCTTAGAATTCAGAGGATCTCAGGTAGGGTCTAGGAATCTGGAGTTTCAGGAAGCACCCCTAGGGATTCTGATGCAGGGGTTTAAGATCACCCTTTTCAGAAACTCTGCCTGTGCCAAAAACTTCATAGGAGAGATCCTTCACATCAGAGAAGTAATTTCCTTTTTTTTTCCCTTTTTCAGACCTCATCCGCAACATATAGAAGTTTCTAGGCTCAGAGCCATCAGAGCTGCAGCTACTGGCCTACACCACAGCCACAGCAACGCCACATCCTACACTGTATCCTTAACCCACTGAGCGAGTCCAGGAATCGAACCTGCATCCTCATGGATGCTAGTCAGATTCTTAAACCACTGAGCCACAGGGGAACTCCTTCAGTGAAGTAATTTCTGTCTTTCTCTTTGGTTTAGGGAGTACATGTTGCTGAACTTGCCCAGTACTTGTCTAAATTTTTAGGGACTGCAGTGGGGTTCTAAATTCCTTCTGGTAGAGAGCTTCCATGCTCCAAGTTGCTGAATTGGACCTGAAAGAACCATGGGCTGGCTTTTCTCTGTGGAGTGCTTTCTGTCCATTCCAGATGGCACATGCAACCATGTTTGGACCAGTGTGTCAGCTGCTGCCATTCTTGAGTGTAATTGACAAACCTTACCAGCATCCACTCCCTTTTCTGTGGCTTCATTTTATTTTCCTTAAGAAACTCTCCCACTTTTAGTCCAACTGGCTTCCTTTTTCTGTCTCCCCCATTCCTCTTCACTTGAGCACTACGGGGGTGCACAAGAGACTCAGTGTGAGTACCCTCCCTCTGAAAGAGCAATTGCTTCCATTTCAGGCCAATTAACATTGGACCCAGGCCTGTTGATCAGCTGGGAAGGAGATGTCTCCTCCTGCTGAGATTAGCAGCAGAAAAGATGGTGAAATCCAGGGCTACTTGAGGGCTAAGAAGGTCATCAGCTCAGAGTCCAGAGAGGAAAAGAGAGTGTCTTAGTCTGTTTGGGTTGCATAACAGAAATTCTATAGATTGAATGGCTCATAAACAACAGAAATTCATGTCTCACAGTTCTGGAGGCTGGGGAAGGCCAAGATCAAGGCACCAGTAGATTCAATGTCTGGTGAGGGTCTTCTTCCTGGTTCATACACAGCTATCTTCTCTCTGTGTCCTCACATGGCAGAGGAGTAAGGGTGCTCTCTGGGATCTCCTTTGTAGGGGTTCTAATCACATCCATGAGGGCTCCATCCTCATGACCTAATCACCTCCCAAAGGCTTCCCCTTAAGATTCCATCACACTGGAGATCAGGTCTCAACATAAGATTCTGGAGGAGACACAAACAGCTAGCATCCCTTCTGGAATTTTCTAGGCACTTGAGCCAGTAAGTTCCCTTCTACACTTAAACTAGTTTGAGTGATGTTTTTGTCATTCACAATAAGTTGCTGATGAGTACCACAGGATTATAACAGAGGTCACAAAAATTTAGACCAAAAAATATTAGAATTGACATACAACGTTAGATTGCCTTCAAGCTGAGACTATGAGAATCAAGTTTTCTTGAAGAATCTCTCCAAATGCTTCATAACTCTTCTAGATTATATGTTTTTATTCTCTCAAAGGGCAATTTTTTTTAAAAAAGATTAGACTTATCCCCACATATGAAATCATTTAGAAAAGACTCTACTAAATTTTGAGGACAGTCAAGATGTTTGTTTCTTGAAACTCAAGAAAGAATAAAAGCTGATTATTAAGGTTTTATCTGAGAGAAAAGGAGGAGGGAAGGAAGTGAAATTGACTAGCGAACTACAACAAATAAAAATAGCTTGAAAATTTAGAAGTATTTTGCATTATGGGAAACCACTGAGTGATATAACAGAAGGAGTCTCAGATGGCAGATAGTTTCTATTTCTCTTCAGAGAGAAACCAAGCAGAGAAACAAATAACAATCTCACCTGACTAAATCAAACCGGATTGTTCTCACTGGCTTAAGAGAACTCTTCTTTCCTAATTCTTTCCTTCCTTCTTTCTTTCCTCCCTCCCTCCCTCTGTTTGTTCGTTTCTTTCTTTCTTTCTTTCTTTCTTTCTTTCTTTCTTTCTTTCTTTCTTTCTTTCTTTCTTTCTTTCTTTCTTTCTTTCTTTCTGTCTCTCTCTCTCTCTCTCTTTCTCTCCCTTTCTTTCTTTCTCTTTCTTTCTTTCTTTCTTTCTTTCTTTCTTTCTTTCTTTCTTTCTTTCTTTCTTTCTTTCTTTCTTTCTTTTTTTCTCTTCCTCTCCCTCCTTCTCATCACAATTACCCTTTTCTTGCCTCATAAACCCCCATAGTGGGATTATACAGGTTTAGTTCTGAAATCAATAGAATCTGACTGTCATTAGGGAAAAAAAAAAAAAAAAGGATCAACAAATTATGAAGTTCCCGTCATAGCTCAGGGTTAAGAACCCGACTAGTATCCATGAGGAGAGGGGTTCGATCCCTGGCCTCATTCAGTGGGTTAAGAAACCCACGTTGCCATGACCTGTGGTGTGGGTTGCAGAAGTGGCTCAGATCCTTCAGTGCTGTGGCTGTGGCATCGCCCAAAGCTGCAGGTCCAATTCAAGCCCTAGCATGGGAAATGCCACAAGTGTGGCCGTAAAAAGAGAAAACAAACAAACAAACAAATGAAAAACAAGTTATGGAGTAACCCACAAAATGATGGGAAAACTAATTAGCCAGAACAACTAGATTTTGGAAAAGAGAGGAACAGGAAAGCTCCAGGTATAAAAATAGCCATTGCTGTTGGGTCTCCTTTTTAAGATGCTATTCCCAAAATAATTCTCATCTCAATTCCAACCATTTTCCATCTTTGGGTCCTTGCCCTTAAGATGCAACTATCAGGAAGAGTGTCTGATTGGTTCATCTTGGTCACATGCCCATCCCTCGTTGAGGGTCAGAGGCTCAGAGATGGGGATAGTACCTCACTGTCTGCCCAACCTATGGAATTGTCCCTCAAAGGAAAACAAAGAGCTGTTAATAAAGGGAGAGGTGATGCATTTTTACCGCACAAGCAGAAACAAAAGACCGAGGAACACCTGGCTGATTTTTCCCTTGATAACATCCAGTCCACACCCTGATGGGACTTTTTTCTAGAGTCCCATAGGAGGTATGTGGGCTGTCTGTCTTGGGCCTCTTGGGGAGAGTGATGATGCTGGCCTTGATCTGGGGTGCCAACTTGTTTCAGAAGATGCCTTTTTCTCTAAGGAAGACAATGCTTTTTAACTTCCTACTGCATTTGGGCAGCTCATTAATAGACTCTTCAGAAATTGGCATAACGCAAACTCTGTGTTCACTAGCTCTTTTTCTGCTTCATACACTCATTCGTTCAGTATATTAAGTGTCTACCATATGCCTACCCTGTTCTGGAGGTTGTGATGCAGCATATCCTTCTGTTTATTAAGTTCCTATGATGGGTCTGTACTCTTCTAGATGCTGGAATATGGCAAAGAACGAAGTCCCTGTCTTTACAAATGGAACCTCCACTCTGGTTCACCATTGTATCCCCAGTACTGGGCTCCATAAATACTTGTTGAATGAATAATTGAATGACACCAGCTTGTGCTATGTTACTGCAAGCATAGATTCTCTGTGGAATGCACTAATGATGTGGTGTTGGAACAGAAGTATTTTGGTTTTCTAGTTTCTCTTGCCCTGCACATATCTTTTCCTCCAACTCTCAGAACTCATCAGTAGGTTCTTAAAGGAGGACTTCAAAAGCAAACTCTATAGAGTTTTCCCTGCCATGGAGAAATCTGAAAATAGAGGCTGGCAGTTCTGCCTTGTAAACAAGCAGCTGATGGATGTGTGAGTCACCAGTTGCCCCAGGAGACTGCCCACTCCCTGACATCAGGTGCCCAAGGGCTCTTGGTAAATGTCAAATGTTGCTACCAGTTGTGGGTGGTATTGGCAGCAACTCAAGCAGTAAGAACAATCCTCTTTAAAAAAAGGAACACTTGGAGTTGCCATCGTGGCGCAGTGGTTAATGAATCCAACTAGGAACCATGAGGTTGTGGGTTCGATCCCTGGCCTTGCTCAGTGGGTTAAGGATCTGGCATTGCCGTGAGCTGTGGTGTAGGTCGCAGATGTGGCTGGGATCCCGCGTTGCTGTGGCTCTGGCGTAGGCTGGTGGCCACAGCTCGGACTAGACCCCTAGCCTGGGAACCTCCATATGCTGAGGGAGCAGCCCAAGAAATGGCAAAAAGACAAAAAAAAAAAAAAAAAAAAGGAACGCTCACTGCTTTCCTTTGAATGAAGTCTGAAAGAGGAAATGGGGTTTCCAAAATTTGGTTACAGTTCTCCACAAGCTGAAGTTGCAGGGTTTGGTGGCACTGTCATTTCTCAAGTTACCAAACACAGGGAAATCATGAAGGTATTTAACTTCTGGGAAGATGAACACTTTGAAAGCACAGATATAATAATCCTTAGAAAACTAATAAATGCAATACCTATTCATTAGTATTGTATAATACCTTCCTTAAAAGGAGAGCTTGGAGTTCCCATCGTGGCTCAGTGGTTGGCGCACCTGACTAGCATTCATGAGGACTGCAGGTTCGATCCCTGGCCTCGCTCAGTGGGTTAAGGATCTGGTGTTGCCGTGAGCTGTGGTATAGGTTGCAGAAGCGGCTTGGATCCCACGTTGCTATGGCTCTGGTATATAGGCTGGTGACCGTCCGATTGGACCCCTAGCCTGGGAACCTCCATATGCCTTGGGTGCAGCCCTAAAAAGACGAAAAGACAAAAAAAAAAAAAAAAAAAAAAAAAGGAAAGATCTCCAAGATATGCAATTAAGTGGAAAAAGCTTGCAGATAGATAGATGAATGTGTGCCTTTTAGGGTAAACCCAAACTCACTGCTAAAAATGGCAATGTACACAATGATGTGATGTAGGCATCACAGGGCATGTATGTATATTTGTGTCCAGAAAAAGGTTTGTAGCATGATAATAATGTTACTCTGAGAAAGCTGGAATGGAGACAGGACTATGGACCATGGTTGGAGGGAAATTTAACTGTGACACTTCATTTATTTTTTTTTTAATACTTTTTTTTTTTTTTTTTTTTTTTGGTCTTCTTGCCATTTCTTGGGCCGCTCCCGCGGCATATGGAGGTTCCCAGGCTAGGGGTCTAATTGGAGCTGTAGCTGCCAGCCTATGCCAGAGCCACAGCAATGCAGGATCTGAGCCACATCTGCAACCTACACCATAGCTCACAGTGTGGCAACGCCGTTAACCCACTAAGCAAGGGCAGGGACCGAACCCACAACCTCATGGTTCCTAGTCAGATTCGTTAACCACTGCGCCACGATGGGAACTCCTGACACTTCATTTTTTAGAGGAATGTCTCATTCATAGGTTTTAGCTGCTAAAATTCATTTTAAAGGAAAGTATGAATAGTCGTTAGAACAGGCAAACACTGCATGTGATCCTTAGTAAAGCAGAGCAGTAACCTCCTGATCAAGTTTCTTAAATAGACATGGTTCTCTGGCTTTCCAGAAATACCCTGTCTGAAACTGACTTCATAAAAGATGCCCCCATGTTGCAGAGGTACAAATGTGAAAAGAAATGCTGCCATACATAAGCCAAGTAGTACTAGAACTGACCTTCGCTCAACAAGACTATACTGGTTGGATTTAGCTGGTTGTGTTGAATTCCACTCTTTCTGTTGAGCTTTGTGATTTTTAATCAAACTCATGTGAGTCTCACAACTGTGTCTAGCTGATACAGCTGGGCTCATCATCTTCATTTCACAGATTAGAAGATCAAAGTTCAGAAAAATAAAGTGACTTGTCAAAGATCAAGGTTAGCAAAGGGGCAGAACGCCTATATCTTCCTGGAGCTTCTCTCATTCCCCATTCTCAACAAACCCAACTCCAATAGTTAATAGTAGCTATCAGACCCTAGCTTTCATCTTCTTGTTGGCAGCCACCTCTGCTCAACTTGAACCTAGGTGGGTGAACTTAAATCCAAAAATCCCATATCAGAGTAGAGTGCATTCCATTAAAGGGACTGTCCAGTCAGCAGGAAGTCTGCTGTCAAGAACAGCACTCAGCCTCCATTCCGCCGCAGCTGCAGTGATAAATGACACGGTGCTGGGCTGGCTTGATGCCACAGCCCTGTGTTGCCTGGTGACAGCTGGTACTCTGTCACATCCTCTCAACTTTTCATGATGGGTCCCGTCTCCCCAGCTAAGCTGGAGCACTTGGGGACCTTCTTTTGTCCCTCCTGAACCCTCGGCAGCCAGCCTCTCAGTGACTAGTCACTGGATAAGCTCCTTCAGCCTCATAATGCAGCCAGAACAGGAAAACTTATGTGTAGTAACACACTTTTAAAATGAACACACAGCCCATGGGAGTTGACACTTCTGAAAATAAACTCTTGCCTTCCTCCTTACCCCTCCAAACCAGCTGCTCCCACACCCTTCTCTGTCGCCATCAATGCCAATTCATCTTTCACAGCTTGTAAGCACCAAACCTGGAACTCCGTTTCTTTTATACTTTACTTCCAAACTAAGCCTTATTGGCTCTGGCTTCATTCAGAGTCCAAGCACTTCTTTCCAGGTCTCCCTGCCTCCTCCCTGGTCCAGATCATTATCATCAGTCACCTGGGTCGTCAGAATGGCCTTCATTTGTCTCTTCCTAAAACAGCCCTTGATACCCAATTCCGTCTCACTATATGGAGAGGCCTTCCCTGAGCCCCCCATTTAAAACCGCAGGTAGGAGTTCCCATCGTGGCACAGCAGAAGCGAATCCGACTAGGAACCATGAGGTTCGATCCCTGGCCTCGCTCAGTAGGTTAAGGATCTGGCGTTGCCGTGAGCTGCTGTAGGTCGCAGACACGGCTCAGATCTGGCGTTGCTGTGGCTCTGGTGGCTCTGGCGTAGGCTGGCAGCAACAGCTCCAGTTAGACCCCTAGCCTGGGAAACTCCATATGCCGTGGGTGCGGCCCTAAAAAGTCAAAAAGATAAATAAATAAATAAATAAAACTACAGGCACCACCCTCCCCCCCAACCCGGTACACAGATGTGTGCGCTCACACAACACACACACACACACACACACACACACACACACACACGCATACACACACAACTTTCTAGTGCTTCTTACCCTCTACCCTGCCTTATTTTTCTCCATAGTAGGTATCACCTTTCCACATACCAGATAATGTATTATTTCATTTGTTTAACTCCTCTACTCGAATGTTTGCTCCAAGAGGATAGGGATTTTTGTTTTTTCTATTCATTGCTGTATCCCCAGAGCCTAGAACAGGCCTGGCACATAATAGATGTTCAATAAATATTTGCTGAATAAATAAGCTTGACAGAAATGAAAATTCCATAATATTGGTGGGGCCTGGGGAAACAAATACTTTCATATATCGCTGATCAGGGTGGAAATTGGAATTTCCTCTTTGGAGGGCAATTTGGCCAAGATCCACCAAAATTTAAAAAGATGTCTTACCTAAGACCTGGCAATTCAACGGCCAAACATTTATTCAAACGCAAAGTTTAAGGATGTTGATTGCAGAATTATTTTAATTGTATAAGGCTGGAATGAATTTAAATGTCTGTCCATCCATAGGGGTCTGGTTAAATAGCATATGGGCATCCATATAACTGCATAAAGACAATGATTCAAATGATAGAGGAAGTTCCACATGTATTCATGTGGAACAGTTTCCATGGCAAACAGTGGAATGAGCCCGGGACAGAGATGTATGGAGTAAAGCACTGTTTGTGTGAAAGGAGCTGGGGCTGCAAGTGCCTACCTGCACTTACAAGTTTGTACAAGCCTAAGTAAATAAATACGTATGTAAATAGCTCTGGAAAATTGCAAAAACAATGATGGAGGCTACCTTCTTAGAATAAATCAAAGACTGGGAAGCGTGAAAACGACTTTTGAAAAAAATCCTTGTTTCTGCAATGCTTTAAAAACCCACTTTTATAATGCGTCTGTCCTTACTCTTCTGCTAAATTTACTAAGTGGGGCTGACATGTTAAAAATATGCCTTAACCTCTGCTTTGAAAGGGGGGAGGCGGGAAGGAGGATCTTTTATTTCCTGCGGGAGTGAAGCCAATAAAACGTATGATTAGATCCAGCTCAACCTCGTGCTCTGTGACTCTAGGGCTTCCCCCTCCCTCCTGTAACCCCCGTGCCCTAGGATTTTGCCTTCTGGCGGCTGGAGTCCCGGCTTCCTCCTTAGAGGGCAGCAGCGGAGCATCTCGGGGACGCATGCGTCCCAATTTGCGCCCGGGGAATTAGAGAGAGGGAGAGAGAGAGAAAAAAAAAACACCAAATACGCGCGCCAAAGAAAACCCAAGTGGAAGAAAGCGCGCGGCCCTACCACCCCGGGGCCGTGGAGGCGCCTCCGGCCTCACCCGCGTTCCCGGCCGCGGCGTGATGCGCACGGACCGGCCCGCGACGCCCGGGCCGCCACTGTCCCCGCACCTGGACGCCGGCCCGGTGGCCGCGCCCCAGCCGCGCTCTCTCGCCACCGCGGCTTCTTCGGAGTCGCTTGGCGCCGGCGGGGCACCTCGTTCTCCATGGGGCTGAGCGACTGGCTGAGGACCGTGTGCTGCTGCTGTCCGTGCAGGTGCCTGGAGGAGCCCGCCGTGCCGGAGAAGGAGCCCCTGGTCAGGTAGGTGCGCGCCCCGACCGAGATCTGGGGTTCCCTGGGGGCTACTGGGGCCGCAGAGTGGGGAGTACCCGTGTGATCGTCTAAGCTGGGGAGCTAGGCTGTAAGGTCACGCTGAGGCTCAGACTAAGCCCCTTGGTCCTTTACAGGAGATCCTGCTTCTTGGGTCTGTTCCTTGGGCAAAATATTTGCTAAAAGCACAGATGCTCAGAGGCACCAGAGACCCAAGTGGACGCCTGCGGAAAATGCGGAGAATTCGAGTGCAGTGCCCTGGCGGGGAAGTACGGGAGAGAAGTTTGCATAGGAGTCCCATTAAATACAACTATGACTGTCTGTTTCGTAGGTATATTTCAGTGAAATAGGCAACTGTGAATTTGTTTGAATACGTTGTCATTTAAATTTTATTACTAAGAGAAGACAATCTCAGCGACTGAGCACAAGGAAATATTTTTCACTTTAAAAAATACCTATTTTTCTCAAGGGACAGCCTAGTCACTCACTGGGATGTTGATGATTCATTATAGATTAAGCTATGAAGTGTGAGCAGATTTGATGCACTGTTAGCAAGGTGCTAAGTGACTTTGTGAAGGGACAGGACAGCAATTATCTTCTATCTTAACTGCTGAAATTAAGGTTCTGACTGGGTCATGCCTTGGAGGTAGATATGACAGAAGCAAACTATTTAAAATGAAATGAGGGAGTTCCCGTCGTGGCGCAGTGGTTAACGAATCCGACTAGGAACCATGAGGTTGCAGGTTCGGTCCCTGCCCTTGCTCAGTGGGTTAAGGATCCGGCGTTGCCTTGAGCTGTGGTGTAGGTTGCAGACGCGGCTCGGATCCCACGTTGCTGTGGCTCTGGTAGGCCGGCGGCTACAGCTCCAATTAGACCCCTAGCCTGGGAACCTCCATATGCTGCAGAAGCGGCCCAAAGAAATAGCAAAAAGACAAAAAAAAAAAAATGAAATGAGGAAACAGTAGATGAGGCAGGATTCCAGGGTTGGGTCAGCAAACGTGGAAGCCCGAGTTTCTTATGAAGTATGCAAATGATATGCTAAAAACTTTCACAACTTTCTTGAAAGCGTGATTTACCTATTTTTTTTGCTTTTTCGAACACTTCCCTTGACTTTTGAGATCTTACATAACCCTTCTTGCCTGTCCACTCTTATTTTCCGGTACGTTACACATTGTACACCCATTGATTTAATCAGACGGGCATTCTTATTGCTGGAGGAACAATCCAAGCTTCTTATTCCCTCCAAGTTTGCTTCAAGTAGTGACCTTCATCCTTCCTGCCCCTTCCTCAGTGTTAGTTCTCAAGATCCCCTCAGGCAGTCTTCTTTGATCATTTTGCCCTTATTTGTCTTTTTCTTTTATGATGTAGGATTTTGAACTTGTTGCCTGTTTAGGGAGCATTCAAGTATGTAAACACAAATGTGTTTGTTGTGGATGTATAAAGTCATACAGACGATAGATACACAGTGTTTTCGTTTGCTCTTGCAGTGTTGTTCCCACTATATTATTAGATTGCTGTGGGCAGGGAGAAACCCAGTATTCTACTCCCAGTCTTAAAAGTAGTGGGTAATAATCTAGAATTTCATGCTTGAGTCATACACTCAAATTGTCGATAGTCATAGAACATGAAATATAATCCTCAGCTTGATTTCAGCCACAGAGCCTCAGGTCTTTCCAGTTTTCTGTCCTGGATTTGCCACGTGAGGTTATAATTTTGGTTGTTTTAAAATCTTGTAACCCCTAACTTGGGAACTTCCATATGCTGTGAGTGTGGCCCTAAAAAGACAAAAGACAGGAGTTCCCGTCGTGGTGCAGTGGTTAACGAATCCGACTAGGAACCATGAGGTTGCGGGTTCGATCCCTGCCCTTGCTCAGTGGGTTAATGATCCGGCGTTGCCCTGAGCTGTGGTGTAGGTTGCAGACGCAGCTCAGATCCCGCGTTGCTGTGGCTCTGGCGTAGGCCAGTGGCTACAGCTCCGATTCAACCCCTAGCCTGGGAACCTCCATATGCCGCGGGAGCGGCCCAAGAAATAGCAACAATAACAACAACAACAACAACAACAACAAAGAGACAAAAAGACAAAAAAAAAAAAAAAAAGACAAAAGACAAAAATCCAATCCAAGCCAATCGAACCAAAGCTTGACCCTCTCCTTCCTTGCTTTACACTGTGGGTCAAGGAATTTTACAAAGGATTTTAAGAAGACAGAGACAGTTGGGTAGAATAGAATAGTGCACATGAGTCAGGTTGCCTGGAGTTAAATTTCAACTGGATGACCTAGCATAAGTTATGAAACATATTCATGCCTTAATTTCCTCATCTGTAAAATGGGGGTGATAATTGGATGTACCTCAAAGGGATGCAGTGAGAAATGGAATGAACTAATCCGTGTAAAGTGCTCAGTATAGGGCTTGATGCATAGTAAACACTCAATAAATGTTTTAAGTATTGTTGCTGGTTTTCTGAGCATGTGCATATGCGTGGACTGGCCTTTTGTGGTTAAGTGTCATTCTGACACTATTCAATATAATGTTTGGGAGGAGCTGCCTATTAAAGGACAAGTGGAGCAGTGTGTGTGTGTGTGTGTGTGTGTGTGTGTGTGTTACTAGCATGTTCTTTCCTGTCCAAGTCAATGGAAGGTCTAGTTTGAAATTTTTTTGAAATAAATTTTATTGGAGCATAGTTGATTCAGAAGGTTGTGTTAGTTTCAGGTGTATAGCAAATAAATCAGTTATACATATGCATATATCCATTCTTTTTTAGATTTGTGTCCCCTATAGTGAAATTGTTTGAAGTGTGAAGTTCAGTGGGTTTTAGTCTATTCACAAAGCTGTGCAGTCATCACCACTTTCTACCTTTCATCACTCCAGAAAGAAGCGTCATACCCCCTGGTGGTCACTTGCTGCCCTCCTCTCCCTGTCTTCTCCCTGGTCTAGTCCCTGAACCTCCGCAGTCAACCACTAAACTACTTCCCATCTTTATGGTTTTGCCTGTTCTGGACATTGTGTATAAATGGAATCATTCCATAGGTGACCTTTTGCATCTGGCTACTTTCATCTAGCATAATGTTTTCAAGTTCATCCGTGTCGTAGGGTCTGTCAGCACTTCATTCTTTTTTATAGTTGGATAATATTCCATGGTATGGATATATCCCGTTTTATTTATTGATTGATGGACATTTGAGTGATTTCCACTTTTTTGGTTCTTATAAATAATGCTTCTGTGAACACTTGCATACAGGTTTTTGTGTGGAGATAGGTTTTCTTTTCTTTTTCTTTTGTCTTTTTAGGGCCACATCTACAGCATATGGAGGTTCCCAGGCTAGGAGTCCAATTGGAGCTGCAGCCGCCAGCCTACACTACAGCCACAGCAGTGCAGGATCCAACCCATGTCTGCAGCCTACACCACAGCTCATAGCAACGCAGGATCCTTAACCCACTGAGCGAGGCCAGGGATGAAACCCACGTCCTCATGGATCCTAGTTGAATTCCTTATTGCTGAGCCACAGCAGGAACTCCAGGACATAGATTTTTGATTCTCTTGACTATATACCTAGAAGTGGAATTGCTGGGTCCTATAGTAAATTCTACATTTCACTTTTTGAGAACTGCCAGGCTGTTTTCCAAAGTGCCTGGTTTGAAATCTTGACGTCATGAAATCAATATGGCCAGGTGGTCTTAATTTTTATTTTATTAAGAACTTCATTCTTTATGTCATTTTTTTTTAATTTATAAAAAAAGTTTTGTACAGACCCTTCCTCCTCCAAACTAAATCTTTTATTCTATTATAAACAGTGCTTTTCAAGTTTTATTTCATACCCCAAGGCAATAGTGCCTCGAGGGGGTGTGGTCACAGGGCAAGATGTTTGTTACTTGTGTGTGGTCACCAGCAAGCAGCTGTTTTCCAAAACACACTGGGAACTCTTGTTAGTTTAGGAAAACCAATTTTTAATCTCATTTGCCTCATTTGCCAATCCGACATTGCCACTTATGTTTTTGGTCTTGCTCCTTTTGCTTGTTCTGGAACCTTGAAAGGGAATGGCTGTCCCTTGTCTGGTTTGCATCTCTATTTCTCTCTGCCCCACTAGTTCTTTATTTTCCCTTTCTCTGGAAATATGCTGGGGCCTCCCTTGACTACAAATCCCTTCTGATGTTGCCATGTTCTTCAGCTGCCTTCCTTTGCTTTCCTCTGTGTGAGGCACAAATGTCTTTATTTATTTGTTAATTTTTTTCTTTTGATGGCTGGTGTGGTATATGGACATTCACAGGCCAAGGGTAGAATCAGAGCTACAGCTGGGGTCTACACCACAGCCACAGCAACGCTTTATCCGAGCCACATCTGTGACCTAGACTGCAGCTTGTGGCAATGCCAGATCCTTAACCCCCCAAGTGAGGCCAGGAATTGAACCCATATCCTCACAGAGACATCGTTGGGTCCTTAACCCACTGAGCCACAGCAGGAACTCCAGGCACAAATGTCTTTAAAGTGTAGAGAGCTGCACCCCTCATTTTACACTCAATGTGAAATCTGTTTTTTTCCTCTGTGTGATTACATGAAAACTGTTGTCTTGATAGTTCCCAGAGAAGGATACATGCTGCTCTTTTCTTGGTGTGCACAGAATACCCCTGTGCTGACCATCTGTGCCGTGTTTCCCATTTCCTTTCTCCCTGTCTCTGCTTTCAGTGTCCTGGTCCCTGTGCCCTGACCAGTCTTATCATGCTGCTTTCCCTTCTGGTGCTGCTGTCAGCTGCATTTTAGCTAGACATCTTTTTGTTTTCTGCTGAAGCTTCTACTTGGTTTTTAAGGCCCGTTTCAGCTGCCACCTATATGATGAAGTCTTAGGCCATCTCTCCAAGCAGTTATGGTGTCTCTTTTTTTTCTTTTTACCCCTCAGGTCACTTACTGCGTTCCCCCTGGTATTATTACACTTATGGGTGGGTGCTCCAACCCCTGCCAGACTGGAGGCTCTAATTCAGATTGGGGGGGGGGGGCTCTAACTCTCCTTAGCATCCCCTTTTGTGCCCAGCAGAGTGCTCCACAGGGCATAAGAATGAATTCAATGCTTTTTTAATAGTAAAAATTATAATAGCTGTTCATTTATTAATTTCTTCCAATGCATAAATTTTTTAAAAGTGTATCTAAAACAAAATGTTATGAAGAGTAACAGAACAAACACCCACATACTCAGCACCCACCTTAAGAAAACACGAACAGGGTGTTCCCTGGTGGCTCCACAGGTAAGGATCCAGCACTGTCTCTGCTTCAGCTTGGGTCACTGCTGTGGCATGGGTTCGAGTCTTGGCCCAGGAACTTCTGCATGACGGAGGTGCAGGCAAAAAAAAAGAGCAATCATTAACAGTAGAATTGAAGCCCACCATGTATCGCTTTATGTCTACATCCTCCTCTCCCCTCCAAATGTGACTTCTAAATTGAATCTGTGTTTAGCATTCTTTTTTTAATCTTTTTGCCATTTCTTGGGCCACTCCATCAGCATATGGAGGTTCCCAGGCTAAGGGTCTAATCGGAGCTGTGGCCACTGGCCTATACCAGAGCCACAGCAATACAGGATCCGAGCCGCGTCTGCAACCTACACCACAGCTCACTGCAACGCCGGATCCTTAACCCACTGAGCAACGGCAGGGATCGAACCCGCAACCTCATGGTTCCTAGTCGGATTCGTCAACCACTGCGCCACAACGGGAACTCCAGTGTTTAGCATTCTTAACTTTATATAAAAGGTACGTAGTGCATGTGGACTGTTGGGCAAGTGAGATTTTTTTTTTAACATACATTCTGTCATTTAATTATCACTGTGACCAAATGACAACAGTGTTATTTATCCCCATCTTATAGATGAGAAACCCAGGGCTTAGAGTTTTTAAACAATTAATTCAGAGTCACGACCAATGAGTCAGAGTGCCAGAATTTGAATTCCTTATCTATCTGAATTCAGAGTCCATGCCTTCCATTGCAGAAAATTCAGAAAACTCCCAAATGGTTTCCAAAATTAACTGATAGTATTTATAGACTCAATACTGGTGGAGATCACCAGCCCTAGCTCCCGCCCATGGTGGCCTATTTCTCGTGCCCCTCTTCCATGTACCTTCATCAGTATAATTCTTCAGCCTGAATGTAGGAGCAACCTGGCTCTGAGCGCCAAGCCCAGAGGGAGTTAGGAGACCGGAGTCTTTGTCCCACCTATTAACCAGCTATGAGATTTAGTGGACGTCTCTTAAAGTCCTTGAACCTGAGTTTCTTCTGTACAAGGGATAGATCTGACTTTAAGGCACAGTCTTGAAGGGCCGTTCCAGGGTCGATGCAGACTGACCTCTTTCTGTGGGCTTGTGTCTGCTGAAATTCTGTGTGACATGGAATAGAGGGGCAAGGAAGCTGATTGTCATCCCGGGAAGGAAGGAGCCTGAAGGCCCAGGATGTGTGAATCATGACCATTTGTCAAACTCTTTAGCTGCCAAGATCTGCTTCACCAGTAAGCAGGTGAGTAGTCATTTCTAATGCCAGGAAGCTTAGAACAAGTCTAGGCCTGGGGAGAGGACCCACGGTCTGACCTTAACATTAGGCTTCAGCCCTAAAGAAAGTCAAAGGTTTGGCTCAGTCTTACCTTCACCCTAATTTTAGGGTGGAGTCATGGAACATTCACCTTGTCAATCATCTATGGAAGGTCTGAGGTTCTGAACAGTGCAAAAAAAAAAAAAAATGTAGCACTAAATAGACCACAAAAGGGACATTTGTTTGTAGTAGGAGAGCTGAAACAGAAGGCTGGCATCCTTTTGTAGGGCCCCAACTGGGAATTTGAGACTCGGATACTTCAGAAGCCCCAGGAGTATTGATTTGGGTGTTACAGATACATTTTAGCGAGTGGGCCAGTTTGCAAATATGGAATCCGGGAATAATGAAGCTGGGCTGTAATTGCATCTGTAATCCCCACTGGATGGTTGAAGAAACTGAGGCCCAAGAGCTTCTGCAACTTGTCAGAGGCACACATGGTCGAGCTGGAATTCAAATCCTAATACATTTCAATTCCATAGAAAGGGCAGAGTCTTCCTAGTAGACAGGGAGGTGTGCATATCTAGCCACTTATGTGGTGTGTTCTTGACACTCTGTTTGAAGTTTGAGATTTGCCTCGAATTGTTGCAGCCTGGGGTCCAGAGATCCTGGCTCATTTTTCTGTATTAAGGCTGTGAAGCCAGGTGGCATTGGGAAAGACGGGTGGTGGGTGTAGGACATGGAGAGAGGATCCCACTCCAGAAAGACAGTGACCTTCCACATGTCTAGAGTTTTTCATTTCACCCTGTGTTCTCACATGACTTCGGAACTGATCAAATTGCCTTCTATCTACCCTCGAAGGGCTTTTTACAATGTCAGCTAATGAGTTAGCGTCAGTGGGATCTCTCAGACCGGGGCCCAGATGGCCTGACTCTTTTCCCATAATCTGTTTCTGATATTCCCTGAGCTGGTGCAGTGAACTCACCCATGTCCTTCAGCACTACCTGCAGTGACAAAGCCGGTGGCTCTGGGCCAGACAGTGACTCACAGGAAGTGATCACAGAGGCACAAAGTCGCTCAAGGAATCCATTCCAAGGATTGTATTTTTACCTCCTTGAAAGACAGAGGAGAGAGAGGGAGGATCTGGCATCCTGTTCCCGGAAAGTGGGCCTCAGGGCCAATAAGTAGGAGATAAATGCTTTACCGAGTCAGCCACTCACAATTCATCGAGGATGGCTTGGAAAGATTTTCTTCCCAGGCAACACACAGCATCCCCCTTCCCTTTTTGTGAGTTGCCTTAGTCAATCTTGCTGATATTGGAAGTTCCTGAGAAGATGCGAGTTCTTCCCTGTATATATCACGTGATCTAGGTTTCCTGAAACTTTTTTTTTATTAGGGCCACACTCACGGCGTATGGAGATTCCCAGGCTAGGGGTCAAATCAGGAATCGGAGCTGTAGCTGCAGGCCTACACCACGGCCACAGTAACGCCAGATCCGAACTCCATCTGTGATCTACACCACAGCTCACAGCAACGCCAGGTCTTTAACCCACTGAGGGAGGCCAGGGATCAAACCTGCGTCCTCCTGGATGCCAGTCAGATTCGTTTTCCACTGAGCCACGATGGGAACTCCTAGAACTTCTTCTTTCTTTTGCTATCTTAAAGTGATCTTACCACTACGCCTGTGTTTGTTTGTTTGTTTATTTATTTTAATTAACTTATAGTTGATTTAGTGTTGTGCCAATTTCTGCCATACTGCAAAGTGACTAAGTCATCCATATCCATATATATATATCTATACCTATATGTATACACACACACACACACATTCCTTTTCTTATATTATCTTCCATCATGGTCTATCCTAAGAGATTGGGCATAGTTCTCTATGCTGTACAGTAGGACCTCATTGCTTATCCATTCTAAATGTCATAGTTTGCATCTACTAACACAAACGCCTTGTCCATCCCACTCCCTTCCCCTCCCCCTTGGCAACCACAAGTCTTTTCTCTATTCTGGCTACATGTACTGTGTTTAAAAAGCAAACTCTGCTTAAATGTCGCATACGATAGCTTATTCTGTTAGCAGAGGACATCCTTTTCCGTCGGGCTAATGCATATTTGTTTTGCACCAGCAATATACAATGCACTCTATTCTTTGCTGTCTCTTTTAGGAGATAATTTTGGCCAAACAGTCTGTATCTAAAGAACCCCTGTACTGCCTGAAAGGGAATGAGAATTAACTGAATTGACGCTCACTTATCTTTTTTTCTTCACTTAAAAAAAAAAAATCTGTGTTTGTATGTGTGATATCAGAGACTGAAAACATACACAAACATGTATGTATAAAGGACAGCTGCAATCCTGCTGCATAGCACTGGGAACTATATATCTAGTCACTTACGATGGAGCATGATAATGTGAGAAAAAAGAATGTATATATGTGTGTGAGACTGGGTCACCTTGCTGTACAGTAGAAAACTGACAGAACACTGTAAACCAGCTATAAGGGAAAAAAATAAAAATCATTAAAAAAAGAACAACTGCAAAATGGCTGCTCCTGTAAGCACCACCCAGGGTAAGAGATAACTATCGCCAGGCCCATCTATCCCACCCCTGATTGTATCTAGACTTTTCTGATAGTCATTTCCTTGCTTCTTTTTTTATAGCTTTATCTCCTATGTATGCACCTGAAAATGTACGTTAGTGTTGCCTGCTTTCGAACTTTATGTACATAGGATCAAATTGTGTATTTTTGACTTTGTGAGCTCCTTCCAGGTTGGTGCATATAGACGGTGGTTCTTGCTGCTTTATAATATTTTTCCTTTGGTTCATCCATTCTTCTGTTGGCGGACTTTGGGGTGGTTTCCAGTTTGACGCTATTACATGTGATTTAGGTTTGAAAGACAGCACGAAGGGGAAATTGTTCATCCTTCAGCCATACCGGCCTCCTCCAGGTCCTCACTGTCTCAGGGCCTTTGTACTTCCTGCCCTCCCTGCCTGGAATGTTCCTTCTCCACTTACCTGTCTGGGAAACTCCCGCAATCGATTCAGGTCTCTGCTTAAAGTCATTTTATCAGAAAGTTCTTCCCTGACCACCCTTTTAAAACAGTACTCTTTGCCCGCACTCTGTCCTTTATTCACTGTATGTTCCTTCAGAGCCCTGATCGCCACCAGACTTAAAAACATATGTGCCTAGGAGTTCCCGTCGTGGTGCAGTGGTTAACGAATCCGACTAGGAACCATAAGGTTGCGGGTTCGGTCCCTGCCCTTGCTCAGTGGGTTAATGATCCGGCGTTGCCGTGAGCTGTGGTGTAGGTTGCAGACGCGGTTCGGATCCTGCGTTGCTGTGGCTCTGGCGTAGGCCTGTGGCCACAGCTCCAATTCGACCCCTAGCCTGGGAACCTCCATATGCCGCGGGAGCAGCCCAAGAAATAGCAAAAAGACAAAAAAAAAAAAAAAAAAAAAAAAAGTATGTGCCTATTGACTGCTTCCTCTGGGAGATTACAAGCCCCGCTTTCATAAATTTAACCTGCTCAATGTTAAGGGTTTGTCTATGAGTGTAGAGAGTGGGATTCCAGCCTCATTTCTATCATTTAGATTCCTATGAAGTTAGGGAATTACGGTTCATTCATTCAGCAAATTGAGCACCTCCTAAGTACCAGGTTCTGTTCTAAGCACTCCAGATATATCACTGAGCAAAAATAAATACAGATGCAGTCCTCAGGGGGCTTTTGTTATAGTGCGGGGAGCACAACAGATAGTAAACGTAATAAGTAAATTAGAAGATCAGTAAGTACATGCGTCCCTTGGTGTCTGCAGGGCATTGGTCCCCCACCCTCCCCCCACCTCCACCAACCGAGGATGCAGATCCCATGGATATGGAGGTAAAGCAGGGGGCAAGGGGGAGAGAGGGCTTGTACTTTTAAATAGGTTGGTCAGGGAGTTCCCGTCGTGGCTCAGCAGAAACGACTCCGACTAGAAACCATGAGGTTGCGGGTTTGATCCCTTGCCTTGCTCAGTGGGTTAAGGATCTCGCGTTGCTGTGAGCTGTGGTGTGGGTCGCAGACGCAGCTCGGATCTGGCATTGCTGTGGCTCTGGCGTAGGCCAGCGGCTACAGCTTTGATTGGACCCCTAGCTTGGGAACCTCCATATGCCACAGGTGTGGCCCTAGAAAAGACAAAAAGGCAAAAAAAAAAAAAAAAAAAAGGTTGGTCAGAGTCAGCCTCACTGAGGAGAGGATGTTTAAACAGAGATTTGAAGGCGGAGAGGGAGTGAGGCCTGTGGAATATGGGGGAAAGTATTGAAGATGGAAAAATCAGCCAGTGCAAGGGCCCCTGAGATGGCAGAGCCGACTGGTGGGTTCAAGGAACAGCAAAGAGGCCAGAGAGGCTGGGGTGTCATGTGGGGCTTATAGACTAAGTCAAAGGGGAGCCACTGGAGGGTCATAGCGGACAGGTGACATGATCTGACTTACATATTAAAAGGTTGGTTGTTGTGTTAAGAAGAGCATTGGTGGAAGCAAAGGTAGAAAGAGGTGGAAAATAAAAACATTGCAGGAGTTTTGCCTTGGCCCCTTGGCTGAGTGAGGGTGGAGGTGGGTTTTTGTTTAATGTCAGTAGGATTTTCTGGTGGATTAGTTGTTAGGGAATGAGAGAGCCAAGGATGACTTGAAGGGTTTTGTCCTGAGCAATTGGAAGGATGGATTTTGCATCCTCTGGGTGGGGAGACTGCTGGTGGGGAGGTTTAGAGTGAAAGTCAGGGGCTTGGTCCAGCATGTTGAGCTGGGCTCTCCACTAGCCATGCACGTGGACATGGGAAGAAGGCCAGTAGATTCGAGAGTCTGGGACTGGGGAGCATGTCTGAGCTGGGGATACACATATGGATTTGAGAATCTTCCTCAAGAAATGGTACTGAAAGCCATGAGATGGGATGAAGTGACCAGGAGTGAGCATAAACAGAGAAGAGCTCAAGGGCTGAGTCTCATCTTCCTGAGCCCCAGCGTTTCCTCAGCTGGGAGAAATACAAATCATGCTTCCCCTGCCTACTCTGTAGGCTCCTTGTCTGGTCCATCTTTGAGCCTTTAAGGTGCTTTTTTTTTTTTTTTTTTTTTTTGTCTTTTTGCTATTTCTTGGGCCGCTCCTGCGGCATATGGAGGTTCCCAGGCTAGGGGTCAAATTGGAGTTGTAGCCACCGGCCTACGCCAGAGCCATAGCAACGCGGGATCCGAGCCGCGTCTGCTACCTACACTACAGCTCATGGCAACTCCGGATCCTTAACCCACTGAGCAAGGGCAGGGACCGAACCTGCAACCTCATGGTTCCTAGTCAGATTCGTTAAGCACTGTGCCACGACGGGGAACTCCTAACGTGCTTTTTAAAGCAGTGAATGAAACGCGTGATCCCACTATTTCAGCCACCGGGCGATGGGAGCATGTCAGGGAGCAGTACCCCAAAATGGTATCTGGTGGTTTTCTTCCTGAATGTTGGGGAGGTTGATACCTCTGGGGTTGAAGGAGTCATGGGCTTAGGTGGTTAAACAATGAGAAAAGCTCCAGAATCTAAGAAAGATGTTTAGACTTGGGGCTAAATAGTATTTAAACATTGGATTAACTTAGTAAGAGAAAGCAGCCAGAGTATCTGTCTTGGGAACAGTGAAGGAAGGAACGAGGGAGAAAGGGGAGGGAGGAAGGAGGGAAGAGAGGAAGGAGGAATGGGGAAGGGATGAAGGAGAGAAGGAAGAAGGGGCAAGGTGGAAGGAGAGAAGGAAGGAGAGAGGGAGAGAGAAGAAAGGAGAGAGAGACAGAATAGAGGAGGGAGGGAAGGAGGGAGGGAGGAAAAGGAGGGGAGGGTAAAGAGCTTCCTTCAGCAGGAAGTTGCCACAGAGGGAGGAAGGGGAAGCCAGAGGCAAAAAGGCAGGCCTTGGAGTTCCCGTCGTCGAGGCTCAGCGGTTAGCAAACCCAACTAGCATCCATGAGGACGCGGGTTCGATCCCTGGCTTCCCTCAGTGGGTTAAGGATCTGGTGTTGTCGTGAGCTGTGGTGTAGGTCGCAGACACAGCTCGGATCTGGTGTGGCTGTGGCTATGGCTGTGGTGTAGGCTGGCAGCTGCAGCTCTGATTTGACCCCTTGCCTGGGAACCTCCATACGCCACATGTGCGGTCCTAAAAAGAAAAAAGAAAAAAAAAGGCAGGCCAGTTCCTAGAAGGGAATCAGATAAGGAGGCCATAGGCCATCAAGGGGGATTGTTTTTTGAGACCTTTGTTTGCTGTTTACTGGAGATTTTGTCTCTTCACTGTCTTCAGAGCTTGAGTCAGGGACTAGTGAGGGCTAACACCCAGCCTGTCTATGGGGAGAGCAGTAAAGTCAGTGGGGTACCTGGCCTCAGCGCCCTGCCTGTGTGTGCCATATTTATGGGGCTTTGCAGAAGCTTTTGTCTGGGGTCCCTGCTGGTAGTCCCCTGTGAACCGCTTTAATACCAAGCCTAGTCCCCAAGCACGGAGTCCAGAGTTTCTAACCTTGAGTGGATGGTGCTGTAGCTTTTAGCTCTAGGTGGTGTTAAAAAATAAAGACTCTGAAGCGATTTGGTCTCGAGCCCCAGCTGGGATCAGGGGTGGAATCTTTTACTACCATTCATGAGTAAAAGCAGCCTCTGCCTCACCTCATGTGTAACTTCGGAGTCACCTCTCAAATGCCCGAGGTTAATAAAATATTTACCATCAGCAGATGGTGGCCAGGGGTGAAACGGCCCCTCTTACTTTCCTCAGAACCTTTTAGGATCATTATATGGGGGGAGGGAGGAAAAGTGAAGCTCTGGTTCAGTGCCCTCTTCCCCCTGCCTTCTGTCCTCCCATGGCTCTGGCCCAGACACCAGGGCCTTTGCACCAAGTCTCTTTATACAAGCCCTATAGTCGGTCCTTCACAGTCTCAGTTGCACAGAGGTTCCTAAGCTGCTTCTTTACTTATTCACTTCAGCCTTTTCTTTGCTCTGGTTTCTCCACTCTAAGGGTTCAAAGTTTTATTTTATTTTATTTTATTTTTATTATTATTGTTCTGTCTTTTTAGGGCCGTACCTGTGTCATATGGAGGGTCCCAGGCTAGGGGTGGAATCAGGGCTGTAGGTGCTGGCTTATACCACAGCCACAGCAACGTGGGATCCGAGCCTCATCTACAACCTACTCTGCAGCTCATTGGCAATGCCAGATCCTTAAACCGCTGATCGAGGCCAGGGATGGAACCTGCATCCTCATGGATGCTAGTCAGATTCGTTTCTGCTGAGCCATGACAGGAACTCTTAAGAGTTCAAAGTTTTAAACAAAGTGGATGTTGCCTTGACTGGGTGATGGAGCAGGACAAAGGGAATGGGACCCCAGTGCCGAAGCACAGATCCTGGGGGCCAGGCTGGTCTGACGGGGCCTTCCCAACGAGGTCACACCCTCACTCACTTTCACCTTGACCCGTGTTTTGGTGAAATTATTAACTTAGTGGTTTATTTAGCAATCAACCCCACCTTGTCTGTGCCCCGAAGAAACCTGACTCGTGACCCCAAGGTATAAGAAGAAGGTGAGGGAGGCAGTGGTGTGGAGGGGGAGGTTCCCTGTAGAGGAGAGCAGCGGAGATCAGAGATCCCAAGCTTGGGAGGGCAGCTGGAGCTTGGGAACATCACCCCGGGCTAGAGTCATTTGCCACCTAGAGTCATTTGTCACCTAGAGCCAGAGGCCCTTAGTTCTCCCCAGTCTCATTGTCCCTGGGGCATCAGTGACTAGGCAGAGTTTGAGGCTCATGGGTCCACAGGGGAGCATTGCTCCTAATTAGGGCAGGGCTGGGTGTGGGAGGAGCAGGGGAGGCAACACCTGTCTGGAGACGTGAGCTTCCTGCTGAGCTGCATTCAGGTTTGTAGGTTAAGGATGAGTGGCTACTGTTTGACATTGGCTAGAGTCATGTGAGCACTTGTGTGTGTGTGTGTGTGTGTGTGTGTGTGTGTGTGTGTACATGTGGGGTGGGGAGAAGAGAGGAGACAGAGATATTGATTGATTGATGATTGATTGATTGTGAGAGGGTAAGAGCGGCTGGCCAGGGATGCTGCTGTCATAATCTCAGAGCAAGTAAAGAAATGGTGGTTCATCAAGCAGGAAGCAGCTAGCTTCTTCATGGTCAAATGTTGTTTATCTCCAACTATTCAGGTAGATCCTGGCTAATGTCTAAACCTCCTACCTTGGAAGGAGGAAGTTTTGATCAGTTATATTTGGGATTTCCTTCAGCACATCGGAGTCACTGCTCAGGTGGCTCCTTTCAAGTACTTTTCTTTTCTTTTTTTTTTTTTTCAAGTACTTTTAAAGCAGCTACTCTGTTCCCCTCTCTGCCAGGTGATGTGGGATGTGGAATAAATACTGGGTACCATCCCTGCCTTAGAGGAATGTGTGAACTTGTTGAAGAGACAAGACTTCTACAAGTGAAACAAATTGGGAAAAATAAAAGACTGGTCTTGGGACCATACCGGGTTTCAGGACCTGAGAGGAACAAGTATTGTGGCGTAAGCAGCTATGACTGCAGCTCCTGGTGAAAGCTGTGAACTGGGGGTGGACGGTGGGGTGGGGTGGGGCTGGATGCCTTGAGGAGAAGCCCCAGGGGAATTTGCCAGTTTGTATGGGGAACGTGTCACATGGGTAGTTGTTATCCGAGCTGCTGTGGGGAGGGGGGTGCACCCGCATCACCGCACTTGGATGGTAAGTCTTATGACTGTGGCTGCTTAGAGACGCCCCAGCGGGGATCTCGTGCTGGAGGGATGGTCAGCTGGCTGCCTCCCCAGGGGGAAGTCAGAACAACAACTCAGTCTCCATCCTGCCTATGACGTGGGATAACATCACCCACCCTTCTGACCTCAGAAGGTTGTACAGCAGGAGGGGATGGAAGCGGGAAGCCCCCAGGTAAGGCCCTGTGTGGTTTATCACGGGCTGCAAAATCTATTTAGGCAAAAAGAAGCTCAATACCCTTCATATTCTAACATGTTCCAGTGTCACCTGCTCTTGGGAATTCCTCTCTGTCCCAGCGTGCTCACATTCTGACATGCTCCAGGCTCACCTGCTCTTGGGAATTCCTCTTTGTCCCAGCGTGCTCTCATCTGCTCTCACACCCTTCCTTCCACCCCTGCTCCTTGTCAGCCATTCCCCTGAGGTCTTTCCTCACTCCCTGTTTGTTCCCAGACCCTTCCTCTGATCCCACACCTTCTGCGGTGATGGAAATGCATGAACATTTTCCCCAAGTCTAGATCTCCAGCCCTGTCCTCGTGCCTCAGCCCAGACCCTGACCACCCTCTGAACGACCTGCAGGTGCACAGGTGAGCCGTGGCTTCTTCTGCACTGTCCTAGGTTAAGGCATCACCCTCACACGGTCAGCACTCACTCCTCTGCTCACACCTCCGTGCTTCCTGTCACCCGGGCTGCCATGTCCCCTCTCAGATGCTGCAGGAACCCATCCTCTCATTGCCGGTCCCACCGATGTTCCCCTAGCCCACACTTTCCTGCACTCTTACCCCAATGGATATTTCAAAACATTTAGAATTGCAGATGTACTTATTAAGCAACAGAACCACCTTTCCTAAGCCCCAAGGAAATCTTCCAGTAACGCTAACAAATAAGATTTAAACAGAGCAGCTGTTCTGATTGTGGTTGGTTTTCGGGCTTCTTTCTCTCTCTGCCAGGACAGCCCTGCCCACGCCTCTCCCCCGGTACTAGGAACTCAAAGCACGTGGCATGAAAGCCACACCTACCCTTTGTGACGGTTGATTGTGACAGCCTCCTAAGCCATCTCTCTGTTCCTTTTTCATCCAGAGTTATTTCTGTAAAGCCCAGACCTGACAGGCTCAAAACCCCCTTGGTAATTTGTCATCATTCACAGGAGAATCCTCACTCAATCTGACCCCAAGTCACCTTTTTCCCACTTCCCTCATTTCCCTCCCCCAGGGCCTGTGTGGCTAGCTCTGCACTGACACATGGAATTCCCCAACCCTGCGGGCACTTTAAACCTCCATACGCTGTTGGTGCTGTTCCCTCTGCCGGGGACACCTTTCCCCCTGCTTCTCTTCCCGGAGAAAGGCTGTCTGCTCCTCAGGTCTGAGTTAGATGTTGTCCTCTCCCTGAAACCTTTCCTGAACTGTCTTCTCAACACACACAAGGTCTCACTCCGTCTCTGTTCCTACAATTTTCTGTTTGGACTTAAAAAAATTTACCTTACCTCCTTGCATTGTTGTCACACTAAAGGCAGGGAAAATGTCCTATTCATCTTTAAATCCCTAAAGCACCCAGCCCAGTACCCAGCATACAGTTGTTGAATAAACAAACAACTGAATGAATGAATGAAGAGAGTTTTTGCTGTGGCTTAGTAGGTTAAGAATCTGACTGTCACGCTTCAGGTCGCTGCAGAGGTTCAGGTTTGATCCCTGGCTCGGGGCAGTGGGTTAAAGGACTTAATGTTGCTGCAACTGCAGTGTAGACTGCAGCTGTGGCTCAGATTCACTTCCTGGCCTGGGAATTTCCATATGCCACAGGTGCGGCCATTAAAAGAAAGAATGAATGAATTTGACATGCTTATTAAAGTCCGAATGGGCACTAAGGTGTCATTTGCCTCCCCTTTCATTGGCTCGTCATCATTCTTCAGAGAAGCTGGCAGCGGATCCCTCTGTGTTTCAGCCTTGTGGTGTCCCGCAGCTAAGGGAAAATGGGACAGTTCTGAGAACACTGTGGCTGAGCTGTGCCTGGTTCCCTAAGTTGCTCCTCTCTCCATAGTTCTCATCTCTCTGATCGCTCTGTCCAGTCCCAGACCCTACGCTTCTAACCTGAAGCCAGAGGGATTTTAGGGACACCCTTTAGCATCCATATGGTCAGCTGGCCCCCTGCTGGCCTTGGTTCCAAGCTCCCATCTCCTCTTTGCCCCTGTTTGTACAACGGGGACCTGGTTCATTCCCCCAAGCCTGACCTGTACCCCATCAAGTGCTGGATCCCCTCCTTGCTGGGAGGGTTCCTGCTGCTGAACCCCAATTTGGTGACTGGGACTTTGCTTCTTGTTTCAAGATCTCCTTAGGGCCAAGTTCTAAGTATTTCATGTTTGTTTAAATCTTAACATTAACCGTTAGCCCAGCTGTCAGTTACTCACATCCATCCTTCCCAGGTACTGTCTGCTTATCTGGTGTCCCATCTCTCCCTTGCCATTCCCTCATGTTGCACCTGCAGATGTGTGTGCCACCCCGTGGGCTTGGGGCATTCTAGCGCTGCCTCAGACAACGGCGTCACTCCACCATCCAGGTGAAAAGCCCGAGAGCGTCTACTTTCTCCTGGATAATGTACTTCTCTTCAGTGGCACAGCATCATTCTACTCCTGATACCTGTCAGGTCTCAACGGAGTTGCCTCAATTGCATCTTAATGAATCCCTCAAGTCTACTCTTCACCCCTCTTTAGGATTCTCCGTACTTTAGCCAGCAAGATCTTTAAAGATGTAATACTATTTTTTTTTTTTTTTATTTTGGCTCCATCTATGGCTTGCAGAAGATCCCGAACCAGGGATCAAACCTGAGACACAGCAGTTTCCTGAGCCACAGTAGTGACAACACCAGATTCTTAACCACTAGGCCACCGGGGGAATCCTGATGTAGTACTGTTTGTATCACCCATCGCAGTCCTGCTTAAAACCTTTCCACATCTTACTTTGCCCTTAGGGATACAGACCACATTTTTAAAGGATGTTAGAAAATACGGCCTGCAAAGCTATGGGTATCTGGCCCCAGCTGCCTCCTCAGTTTCTCTTTCACTCTATCCAATGCCCCCCTTCTTCTTGCACATGCCCCCTGCTTCCTCCTACTCCAGGGCCTTTGAATGTGCTGTTTCCTCTGTTTGGAACTCTGTTCTTCTCTTGCAACTTAAAGCCGAAACATCCCTTTTACGCAACGCTTATCTGATGCCCACCCCCACCCCCACTAGCTCTCAACTCCCCGTTTATAGCACTTATCACAGCTTTTATTCTTACAGTCACATGGTCATTCATCAGTGTATTTCCATCCTTAGACTCTAGTGAGGTCCAAGGACAGGGGCCACCTCTGTGTTGCTCACAATGTTATTGAGCCCTGTGATGAACACGGAATTGGTGATTCATCTAATCAAGATAACACTGATTAGATGAAGGGTTTAGCCCCAGCATGAGCCCACCTGTCCAGTCCCACAGAAGTTACCTGGGTCTCTGGAAGCAGGTCCTGGGTATGACCCTCTGCCATGCAGCTCCTCCCTAAGGCCAGGCACAGATACTGTCTCATAAATGGCAAGTCGGGAAACCAAAGTACAGTATAGCACGTGGCTCTTGAAATCCTCTCAACATCCCACATTGTAAAGTATTTGGATATGTGAATTTATTACTTAATTTTCTCGTAAGAAATTTAATGGCTCCTACATACCATTGAACTCGAAATTTATCTATTTCCTTGAATTTGGAGCTAGTAAAAAGTTCATCTCTGCCTGTTGTTTTCTTCTTTTAATCACATGGGGATTGTATTCCCGATTGGATTTTCTTTTTTTTTTTTGTCCTAGCTGCTGGGATACTCAGTGCTAAATTTCATGTTTAACATAGTAAAATTACCTCTGCCAAGGTATTCTGTTATATATGTGCTCTGTTGTTTTTATTTATTTATTTATTTTTATTTATTTATTTTTTTGGTCTTTTTTTGCCTTTTTTAGGGCTGCTCCCGCGGCATATGGAGGTTCCCAGGCTAGGGGTTGAATCAGAGCTATAGCCGCCGGCCTATGCCAGAGCCACAGCAATGTGGCATCCAAGCCGCGTCTGCAACCTACACCACAGCTCACAGCAACATGGGATCCTTAACCCACTGAGCAAGGTCAGGGATTGAACCCGTGTCCTCATGGTTCCTGGTCGGATTCATCAACCACTGCGCCACGACGGGAACTCCTGTTTTTAAAGCGATTTTTTTTCTTGTTCTGTTGTGTTATGCTTAATTGTTAAAGACAGTTCAGCGTCTTTTGTTAGGAGTATATATATTATATGCTACATCACGTAATATATAATACATTTTAATTTATATTATATATTCCACGCATGTGATATATATATTATATGTAATATGTATTACAAGACCCTCATATCCCCCGCCTTTTATACCGTAGTGATAGCAATCCGTATTCTTCGTTTGGAGCCACTCTGGCGAGGGATGATGAGAAGAACCTGTGGAGCATGCCTCACGATGTGTCCCACACAGAGGCAGATGACGACAGGATCCTGTACAACTTGATCGTCATTCGTAATCAACAGGCCAAAGATTCAGAGGTAAGCACCTTTTGAGATCTTGCTGTGTGCAAGTGACAGTGTCTGGTGAAAAAGAGCAACGACGGAGAAGATCAGCTTGGAAGGAAGAATGGAGGATGAGACGTTTGAAACGTTTGAAACGAAGGGCATCTAATTGTAGCTTGGTACACCTGCTTAATACACGATAAGACTGATGTCTAATTATTGTCTTAATGATACAAATTACAACACTAAGGAAACAGCAAGGCCAAACTGTTAACAGCCTGAAGATACTTTATCATCTTAAATGGCTTAACCAGTGCATCTCTAATCTTTCCAGTTGTTTCGCAAGCCACTGTTAAAGATTCACACTGAAGGTTGGGGGATACTTTGTATTATCCCATTGAATTAATGGGGCCCGAATTCATTTTTTTTTCTGTTTGTGTCTTAAATTGTGCTTATTGATCACACAGTGTATCTGCCATGTTTGAGATGATTTTTGTGATAAGGTTTGAAACTACTCTTAATCGACTCAAAGTTATTGATACGGGAACACTAAATATTGAAAAAGAGATGACTTCATAAATTAAGAGAAAACAGCAAAAGGGATCATGTTCTATTTTTTTTCCTTTATTTCAAAAGTAGTGTTATAGTACTATACATAATACAACATAATATACTATCATGGGTGTTGTTTTTCATCGTATACAACCTAAGTGTTCTAAGTTCTGTGTTCATCTGTTAGTTCTGAGCAGATTCTTATATAAGATATAGGCTTTATGTTTTCCTTTGTATCTTATAGTAATTGAGAAGGATAAGGACATTTAACACCTCAGGCTCTGGCTCTGAAGAAAAGCACCAGAGTATGTGTGCATAAGAGGAGTGCTGTGGGGAAGAGATGTCTGTTCCTTATCTAGGGTTCTTTATTTTTGCTAATTAATTATTGACTATTCCCCCCCCCCCCCCCAAACATGCTTTGGTAGGAGATGATAACCTTTTGTTAGTGCCTGTGTACAGTCCTTTTATTCTGTTGTGGTTTGGATGCCTTTGAGGGGTTGGGGCAGCGGTCACACCTACCTCTGGTCCTTAAGGCCTGGGGCAGGGGGAGGGTTGGCTGGAGTCCTGCAGTGGCTTTGATGAGCGTCCTTTCTTGGGTGTGGCTGCCCTTCCTAAGTATATGGACAGGAATTCAGGCCTGTTTTCCCTTTAATGGAAAGAGCTAGTTCTTACTGTGCTCTATTGGGCTGACCAGTTAGGGTTTCTGCTGTGAGAATGGAACTAGTTCTTCACTTTTCTTCTTCTTTCCATACTCTGCCCAAAGCTGTAATAGCAATGGGGAAATGAGAGATACAATACACCTCTCTTTCCCCTCAGAGCCCTAGGCACCAAATGAAAGGGGCTTGAAATGTGTTTAGACTGAGCCTGGCTGCTCTCTCTGGAGGAGCTCCTGTCTCTCTGCCCAGTTTGTCTTTACGTTTGAAAAGTTTGTAGAGGAGGCAACGTGAGCTGCAAAGCACTCTGAAGAAGCACAGCTTCCAAAGCGGCCCATTGTGTCATTTCTGTGCTGCTCTTGGAGCCGTGTAAAGGGCTTTCCAGAAGGCTTTTACTTTGGGTTGACCAAGAAATGAAATCAGGCTCAACTCTAGAGAAACTCTGCAGCCAAGCCAGGCCATCATGTCACTAACATGAAGCTGTCATGAGGGTGAGTGCACACGAAATGGTGTGAAATATCTCTGTTCACGGTGCATCCTTTTTTCAGGTGTAAAAAAGAAATGTATATATATATTATATATGCCTAGTGTATGTATGTATGTCTATATACACATACACAAAGCATATATAAAATACGTAATATATTTTAAGGTATATATGTATATATATGCGTATATAATATATGCACATCATTAAAATTTTTTCTTATATTTTCTTACAAAAATTTGAAATGCATATAAAAGCATATAGTAATGTATTCATGTATTTATTCATTTCCCCACAGATTGGATTGTACATTGCATATCATTCTGCACCTTGCTTTTTTTTCCCCCTACCGAATAATATATTTTGGACCTATTTCCATATCAACATGCGGAGATTTACCTTATTGTTTTTGGCACTCGCTCATGCAGGTCTTCACTTACATGGATTTCCCATCAAATATCCCATCTGTTGATATTTGGGTTGATGCAGGGTTTTTTGCTGTTAGGAGCAGAAACAGTGTGGCCGTGGATATCCATATATATGTTTTTTTTGGGGAGTAGAATTGCTGGATCAAAGAGTATATGTGTATTATAATGTTGGAATTACCACAGTGCCTCCTTCTTGGAGGAACCCAGGAAAAAGACTTCCAAGTGCAAAACTGGTTAGCCTTGGGAGTTTGTACTCTGAGGAGTGCAGCTGCTAAGCTCCAGCTAGCTGTGTGCCATGCTTAGAATGTGGATCCGGAAGTGCCAGAACTTTGAGTTTTTAAGAGAAGCTAAAAACCCAAATTTACATATGACATCCAGATTTTTTAATGATAGCTCATATTAAAAAAAAATGTGTCAGCTAAACAGAATATGTTTCTGGGCTGCAGATACATGAGAAACATTTACAACAAGGACTATTACCGCTAGTATTATTGTTATTTTGTTCAATATGATTGAAAAATGAACTCACCATGGATTGAGAAGGCAGAGTTAGGAAGCTGGTGGGAATGTTTTCAGTTGAAACAAGTTCCGTATCTGTACATATTGCTTATCTTCTTTATCATGCAAGATAAAGTTGGTACAAATTTTAATAAAAACAGAGGATTTTAGTTTCAAAAGGGAAACAAATTCTACCTACTGAGGAACAAAGAACCCTAGATGTTTTTCCATAATATGGTTTAGAAGCTGTAAGAAAGCATTAAGGAAAACAGAAACATTATGTATTTCCTCGAGTAGCCGTAGCGTGAAAGACCTGGGAATGTCCGTATTTGAAATTCTCCGAAAAGTGAAAAATAGTTTCTAAACAGTATGTGTGTCACCTACATGTCCTTACTAAATCTGGGGCTGGTGGAGGAAGGCTTGCAAATAGAATTAAGGCTAATTTTGCAGTATTGTCCCAAATTGGAAAAAAAAATCAGAAAAGAAGATATATAGGAAAGCAAATAATGAAGCAAAGGGGTGAACTTTAAATTACTTGCAGTGTCAGAAAATGAAGTCACATGAATTAGAATACAATCCCCTGTCATTTTCACAAGGCTTCAAAAACTTGAAGACAGAAGAACTGACGCATTTACAGACCTCCAAGTAGTGGAAAAATGTTGCTCTTGTCTTTGATTTGGTAAAATACTGTATGCTTTGACTAAGAGCTAGTAAACGACCTCAAAATCATGTACTAAATCATTATTCTTATGTTCATTCTCATTAACCTAGTTGTACTTCAGATAATACTCTGTATTCTAGGGAGCTTAATAATGGCTAATGAGATATTATTGCACCTTATTTTCTTATTTTGTATAAATAATTCTAATCATGCTCAATGGTCTCGTCCTCTAAGATATTAATAGTAACGAAATTAGTGCCACACAACTGTTCAACCACTTGATACACACTAAGTCCTCACAGTGTCTGTGAGGTGCGTGCCATTATTATTTGTAATTGAAGCAACCTGTCTGAGTCCACACAGATGAAAGTATGGAGCCAGGATCTCGATCTGGGCTTTGTGAACCCAGAGACATAATGCATAATGAGCACCACGATTGAAATTGTGACGGAGGACTAGTTGTTGTCTGATTCCATCTAGATTTCAAAATGCATGAACAGAACCTGTTCAAAACCCATTTCTGTGACTTTTTAAAACCAATGATGTGAAAGGCATGCGCACATCAGTGGGATGAGAACTGTGTTTGGTCTGGGGATCATGACCACAGTTCAGGAAGTGGTCCCAGTCGTAAGACACCTTCCCCAAATCTCGCATTCCACGGTGAGGACAGCTGGTTAAGGCTCCAAGCCAGGGTTTCGGTGTCATTAACCCCAATGTATTTCATCTTGTTTCTTCCCATCCCTTTGGCACTTTGTTTAGTGTTCCCTGGCTTACATTATTTGGTGGTTCAGTAGTAGTTCTTTTTTTTTTTTAGGTAGGAAATGGATTTATTAACATATGATGCTTGTGAAAGATGCATGCGGGCAGGCAAGAAGGCACTGCCCCCAGGATCCAGTGGGCTGTGCCTCAGTAGTAGTTCTTTGAGGAGTTTGTATATGGCTTCCTGGTTTACAATTTGTTTGCTCTTCCTGTGAGTCAGGGCTGGCAGAGTGTTGCCAGACATTGTAAACTGTTCCTATAAAACATTTAAAATAGCAACAGATGTTCCCAGGGGTTTGTTTGCAGTGTGGATTATACGCTTAGACTGTCACATCCCTGGTTCACAAAGAAAGGACAGAACAGAGTTGACTGTTTGGTGGGAGGACGTGAGGAGCTGGGAGAGAAGGATGAATTGATCCTGCACCAGCCACATCCCTTGAGGCTCTTGGGACGGGCCACTCCAGTCGGGGCTCTGCACTGCTCTGTCTTAGCCCATTTCTGTGCACTGCACGAAGCACCCCCCGACTTCTCTACAAGTGGGTGAACACTGGCTACTGTTGGCGATAGGACTGCAAGTTTTACACCCAGTGTGAAGGAGCAGAATAACAGTGGGAAATTGAAGCAATTCCCCAGATAATTCCAGGCTTCTCAAAAGGCCTTTTTGTTTGGAGCCCAGATGATCTGGATTGTTGAATGCCGCCATTCTTTCCTTGATTGTGCTAATATCTGTTTGGGTTAGAGGGGGAGAGAATAAAAACGCTCATTAGGATCTGAAAGTCAAGCCGTCATACCCTCTGGGTTCTAGACAATAATATATCTTGAGGATTATGCTGGGTGCTGAGCCATGGCACACTGCTTCATGCATGTGCTCCAGACCCCAAACCGAAGCCTCACAGTGACCCTGTAATGGAGGTGTTTTGACACATAAGATTAGAGACTTTCGGTCATCTGCCCAAGGTGTTGCAGTTGGGGGATTGGGATCTGAGTTCAGTTTGTATGACCCGGGAGGCTGTGTGACTACAAACACTGCCCCCCTCTCTCTACTGAGCTTAGAAAGAGCCTCAGTGGAATCTTTTTGGTCAAAGACCAAGTTACCAAATGGATATTGACTTTCTGCCAAGTAGCTGCTCTGGTGTGCGTTTTTGTCAACCATTTCTCACCCTGCACCAATAGAATCACAGAGTGGACAACTTTGGTGTTTGTTCAGCATCAACCTTTGCTGGCCACTGCATGCAACATCCTGCAGGCACTGCTGTTTTGGGAATTTTTAACACCCTGGGCACCACTCTGGGTTCAAAAGTCCACTCGACTCCACCAGAAGATATTGTTTGTTTGTGATAGTCTTTTCTATTCTTTGCAGACCCTTCACTTTAAAAAAAAAAATCTAAGCTTTTTGGATATTACCATTAAGGTAATTGATGTTTCTTACTAAGTAGGTAGCATGTCAAAGCTCTATGTAAACCCACAGAATTAAGACAACAGATGTTAGACAGCAATGTAGGCAAGGGGAAAATAATTATATTCAGTGGGATGAGAGGTGGTGAAAACATGCATTTTGGTATTAGACAGTTGGAGAGCAGAGTCATACCTTTGCCATGTCCTAAGATGATACCGAGTAGTTTTGGGGGTGGTCATACTATTTATTGTCTTTTTTGGGACACAGCCACAAGGTCTTACCTAAGAGGAAAGGGGTGGTGCTAACATCAGGTACATCAGGCCAATGATATAAACTGGGACTGCCCTAGACAAGCTGGGATCCCTGATCACCTATTTTTAAAATTGTGCTCAAATGTAAATAACACGAAATTTGCCACTTCAACCACATTTAAGTGTCAGTTCCGTGGCATGAAGTACATTCACATTGCTGGTCAGCCATCACCACTATCCATCTCCAGGACTTTTCATCTTCCCAGTTTAAAACTTCAAACTTTCATTAAACAGTAACTCCCTATTATCTCTCCCCCAAGCCCCTGAAAACCATTTTTCTACTTTCTGTCTCCACGAGTTACGTTACTTTGGGTACGTCATATTAATGGAATCATACAATATTTGTCTTCCTATGACAAACTCACTTTATTTAGTATAATGTCTTCAAGATTTGTCCGCGTTGCAGCCTGTGTTAGCATTTCCTTCCTTTTTGAAGCTGAATGGTATTCTGTTGTATGTATAAACTGCATTTTGTTTATTCATCCTCTGTCAGCAGGCCCTTGGGTTACTTCCAGCTTTTAGCTAATGTGAGCAGTGTCGCTATGGTGTACACATATTCGTTTGGGTGCCTGATTTAAATAACTTATAGGAATGTTGCTGCTGAGGCACAGTGAATTCAGGATCTGGCATTGCCACGGCTGTGGCACAGGTTGCAGCTGCAGCTCGGATTCGATTCCTGGCCTGGGAACTTTCATGTGCTGTGTGTGCAGCCATAAAAAAACAAACAAACAAAAAATAAATACATACGTTTGGGTCTATACCCAGAAGTGGAATTGCTGGATCGTATGGTAATTCTGTGTTTAGTTTTTTGAGGAACCATCCGGTGTTCCACAAGGTCTGCACCATTTTACATTCCCATCAGCAGCGCACGAGAGTTCTAATGTTACCCACATCCTCACCAACACTTGTTATTAAGATCACCTTTCTTAACCTCCAAACTGATCAATAAAACAGCTGAGGACTTCAGATTGATCAGTTTTCACATCCATAGAGAACAGAGACAGGTGAAACTGCGGGCCGGTCACAGCCACCGAGAACCAGCCTTAGGGGTGTAAACTAAGAACAGGCTGATGTCTGGTAGAACCTCCCTGGGAGCTGCTTGTCCATGGAAGGGAAATTGAGAGGACTGAAATCTGGGAGGGGCCTTTCTGTACCTGAATTCTTCTGCTTTTCCAGGCACCTATATACTAAAATGTAATGGCCAGGCCCTGTTTTTTTTAATTTTTTTTAATTTTTTTTTTATTTTTAATGGCTGTGACCATGGCATGTGAAAGTTCCCAGCCGAGAGAGTGAATCCGAGCCACAGCTTCAAGCTCCATTAGCATGTGGAGGTTCCCAGGCTAAGGGCTGAATCAGAGCTGTAGCTGCTGGCCTCTGTCACAGCCACAGCCACACCAGACCTGAGCCTCGTCTGAGACCTACACCACAGCTCACCTCAATGCCAGATCCTTAGCCCACTGAGTGAGGCCAGGGATTGAGTGGGGCCAGGGATGGAACCTGCAACCTCATGGTTCCTAGTTGGATTTGTTTCTCCTGCGCCACAATGGAAACTGTCTTTTTTTTTCCTTTCCTTCTTTTTTTTTTTTTTTTTTTTAAACAACTTTCACAAACTAGTTGGGCCTGAGAAGAAACAGAAACCATAAAGCTCCCTCAAGAGTTGTATGTTTTTTTTAAGTTATGGCTGACTACTGATGCATTGGAAACATCAGGGATTATTAACACCAAGGTAAGCCTCCAGTGACCTACCTCCGTGGTGGCTTTGGTTTTTCCTAGAACAAATGAGATCATCAGAAATACCTGCCCGTCATAGTCAGGATGCCTCCTCCATACATTACCTGGATTTTGGTACAAATTAACTATTTATTTATTGCCTTTTTAGGGCCACACCCGCGGCATATGGAAGTCCCCAGGAAAGGGGTCAAATAGGAGCTGCAGCTGCCAGCCTACATCACAGCCACAGCAATGCAGGATCCAAGCTGTGTCTGCAACCTACACCACAGCTCATGGCAACACTGAATCCTTAACTCATTGAATGAGGCCAGGGTTTGAACCCAAGTCCTCACGGATACTAGTCGGGTTTGTTACCGCTGAGTCAAGATGGGAACTCCTAGATGAGCTGTTCATTAAAAGGAAAGTGAGAGAAAAACCCAAAGAGGGTTTCTCCTCTTGATAGTGTCCAGAAAAGGGCTTCTGACCCAGGATTCCATGCTCTTCCCTATGAGGTAAAGGAAAGCTACAAGGTTCTGAGGATTTAGGGCCGAGGGCTGAATGATTTTCTTTGTCCTGTATTTTAAATGTGAGCAGGAATAATCATGTGATAAAACAAATTTATGGCCTAGAACTTTATAGGAAAAAAGTGAATCACTTTTCAACCTATTTCTCTTTCCAGAAAACACCAATGTGTGATTGATTTTTTTCAGTGGTATCTATGCTATTTCACATATAGGATCTATTGCAACGAAAGTTCAAATTCTGCCTGCTGTGTCTAGGTATTAATTCAGTTTATCAAAAATGATGTGTCTAATGTTCAGTCAGCAATTGATGTGAAATGAGTGTTTTTAGTTCTTTGTATCCCTGAAGTCAAATATTTTTTATTCTTAATGTTAATTTACTGTCAACACTGTAGAAGACTTTTTTTCTGTCCTTCTTAGACCTCCTGCCTCTCAACTGTATGTGGGGACTAACTGGTTGATACTGCCATTAAGTTAGACTTTCTGGTTTCATCAAAGTAAGGACCCATTTCCAGTTTCATAACAATTCTTAGGTCAATGTGATGAGCATGTATTTGTGGGAGGCTGTTTGGCTGTTTATGCAAAGCTCATAGGCTTGTGATACTGTGGGTGTGTGCCTTCTGTCCCAGATCTAGTCATTAGCTTTGCAGGGCTCTGAACTTGACTTTTTCAGGGCTCATATATTTATTTGCACTGAGGGAGTATATTAGAGAAACAGCATCAACTGGATGTGTTTCTATCTATATATTTCTATACCTATGTTTATACTCCTTTCTGTTATCCATCTCTATCATGTCTGTCTACATTCCTATCTACCTATCAATTTACTTTTTTTTTTTTTTTTTTAGGGCCACACCCGAGGCCTATGGATGTTCCCAGGCTAGGGGTCGAATTGGAGCTACAGCTGCCAGCCTACACCATAGCCACAGCAACACAGGATCCGAGACACATCTGTGACCTACACCACAGCTCACGGCAACACTGGATTCCTAACCCACTGAGCGAAGCCAGGGATCCAACCCCAGACCTCGTGGTTCCTAGTCGGATTCCCTTCCGTTGAGCCACAACGGGAACTCCCAATTTACATTTTTTAAGAAAGGAATTGGGGGAGTTCTCTGATGGCCTAGCGGGTTGAGGCTCCTGCGTTCTCACCGCTGTGGCTCTGGTTGCTGCTGTGCGGCGTAGGTTCAATCCCTGGCCCAGGAATTCCCACATACTGCCTGTGTGGCAAAAAAGAAAAAAAAAAAAAATACAAAAAAAAAAAAACAAGAGAGAACCTGAAATAAACGTTGCAACTCTCATTTAAAAAAAAAAAAAAAAAAAAAAAAGAAAGGAATTGGGAGTTCCTGTGGTGGCTCAGCAGAAATGAATCCGACCAGTATCCATGAGGACACAGGTTTGATCCTTGGCCTCACTCACTGGGATAAGGATCTGGCATTGCCATGAACTGTATGTAGGCTGCAGGCACAGCTGGGATCTGGCCTTGCTATGGCTGTGGTGTAGTCCAGTAGCTGCAGCTCTGATTCGACCCCTAGCCTGGGAATTTCTATATGCTGTATAAGTGGCCCTAAAAAGCAAAAGAGTAAAATAAAATAATAAAATAAAATAAAATAAAATAAAATAAAATAAAATAAAAGGAATTGGTTCACACAATTGCAGAGGCTTGGTGAATCTAGAATCTAATGGAGAAGGCTAGCATTTAGGCCTGTTCAAATAGTTCGAGTTCAAAGGCAGAATTCCTTCTTGCAGAGAGGGGGTCCATCTTTGTTTTATTAAAGCCTTTGAATGATTAGGTAGGGCCCACCCACATTCTAGAGAATAATCTGCTTTACTCAGAGTGTACTAATTTCAGTTTAATCTCATTCATGAAACACCTTCCTAATTTCAGTATTAACCCCATCCACAAGACACCTTCACAGAAATATCCAGAATAATGTTTGACCAAATAGCTGGGCCCTGAGGCCTAGCCATTGACACATAAAATGAACCATCATAGGGGATTTTACTAACACTAACCAAATTCACAAGAGACTGCCATGTAAACCCAAATGCATGTAACCACTTGATGGATCATAAACTTGATGGGTCCATCCAGCTTCTTCCCAGTAATGAAATATGTAAAGGAAACCACTGACCAGACTTGGAGGTGACTGGGGGCGAGGAAGAGACCAGTGATTGATAGCAGCTAGCAACTATGGAACACTTCCTGTATACCCAGTGCTACTCTAAGTACATTTCATATGCAGTGTTAACTGCTATTGCCCTCCAGATGTGAAAACCTGGTGCCCTCACCTCCAGTGTAAGGAGATTGGTTAGGACACCCTGCCCCTTGATGATGGTAGACAGAGGTTTCTGAGCATCACCCACAAGTGAACTGGATGCACGCAGGGATATGGGAGGGCAGGCAGCAGTATATGGAATCAAAGGAAATCCAGAATAATGTAATATTAGATAAATCTACAACTGAGAGCAAGGGAGCTCTTTTGAATAGAGGCTCACATTGAAGAGGCTAAGCAGAGACCCAGACAGAGCCAGCAGATTAGCAATGGCAGGTCAGATCTCTAGATATTGCAATCTGAGTGAAGCACATAGGTGATTGCAAATAGCATTTAATGCATTGCCCAGGCTCAGCAAGCCCTGCCATCCCATTTTCTTCCACGGAACCTCTTGACTCTTTTCCCAGTCAAATAATGACATCATCTCTGTTGCCCATGGACAGCTACACTTCTCCAATGGAAGGCACGTTTGTTTTCCTGATTTTTTATCTAATAGACAAAGCGGGACCGAGGGCATAGAAACCCTGAGGCTATTGAGCTTTTAGGAGTTGCTGCCTGTACCAACTGTGGCCGCATTTCATAAAGTTATACATTTTCCTCTTGGCCGAGACACAAGAGAGCCCAGGGGAGTGGTTGCCTCTGAGTGGTACCCCTTGTGATCAGAATAGCTCCTTGGCTTCCTCATCAGTCCTTTTGGCCCCATTCACCAGGAATTCTCTTTAAGGTGGAGCAGCCTAAATACTGAATATAAATTACATCAACTCCTCCAGCAATTCTGCTTTTGGCAGTCCATCCTGTGGATACTGTTAAACAAAGGTGTGCATTCTTTGCAGTATTGTTTTGAAAAGTAAATATCTGGAAATTAAAATAGTTGATGAAAGTACTGGTTTAAAAATAATGTAGGATATAGGGAGTTCCTGTTGTGGCTCAGCGGTAAAGAACCCGACTAATATCCAAGAGGATGCATGTGGGTTTGATCCCTGGCCTTGCTCTGTGGGTTAAGGGTCTGGGTTGCTGTGAACTGTGGTGTAGGTTACAGTTGGATCTGGTGTGGCTGTGGCTGTGGCTGTGGCTTAGGCCAGCAGCTGCAGCTCTGATTCAGTCCCTAGCCTGGGAGCTTCCATATGGTGAGAGTGTGGCCCTTAAAAAAAAAAAAAAGTAGGATTTATAGGTACTGGCTTGGAAAGATAGTTACGATCTGTTGCTAAGTGGGTATGTATTATGTTATCCCATTTGTGTAAAATAGCGATAACATTTCTTAGTAGGAAGGTTACTATGCTGTGAACTTTGTATAGCCTTGATGACCCCTGGGGAGTGGAAATGAGTGGAAAGAGGGACATTTTTACTTTCTTTTAATTTTATGGTCTTCTGTACCATTTGAAAGCAATTTTAGACCATATGCATATATTGCTTCATATATATACATTTTAATATAAAACAATTATTTCACAGCACACTTTGTGGTGGCTTATTTGCCTGAGTCTTTCTAAACTGTCTTGTTTTACTGTGGGTGTGTTGGAGAAAGAGAAAGGGGTGGGAGGAGGGTAGGAGGGAGGGGGAGAGAGATTAAGAGAGAAAATGAGAGTTAGTTTAGGAGAGGCTGGAGCATGCTTTGAGGAATCCTGCCAAAGTGGACGGAGGCAGAATGTGCACGAAGTAGATAGTTGGTATTTATCTTTTCAACGTTGTAAGACTCATCTGATAAATCAGGCTGTTTCTCTGGAGCTCTGCCTCCCTTCCAACTGCCTGGGAATCCACATGGTAATTAACAGAGCTGTATTTGTCAGCTTCTTCCCCACCCCCCACCCTCTCAACAACCGCCCCCCCCCCCCCGCCCCTTCCTTTGATTGGTCTTGCTCATCCTAGAATAACCGTAAATGGCTCTTAATTGCACTGAGCCCACGAGAGCCCTGGATACGGGTGCTCTGGGACTGTGTGCAGCTGGGGCATCTGGAAGGCTTGAGCTTTCTGGTTTGGATTGAATGCGGGGTGGGGGTGGGGATGACCCTGATGGGAACCCAGATTTGTGACTTCTCAGACCTAAAATCCCTGACGTTTTCTGGAAGGAGATCAAGATATTTTTTCTGATAGGAAACCACCCTTCCATTGGGGTGCCGGTCCCTGGTACCTGTGATCACATATTGTTACACGTGACCATGCTGTTTCCCGCCCCCGAGGGAGCTGTGCCCTTTGATGGTTTTGCAATAGAAGAGGTAGGTCAGGTGGTTTATGACTACAAACTGGGTCCACCCTTTTGAAGTCATTGTCCTGTTTAATTAGAAATGAGGTGAGATAAAGTCACACCCACGCTTGTTTATTACCACGTTTTTGTCATTGTTATTATTACATAACATGGGGCCAATTTCAGTGGACCTGAGTCACCGTTCACCTCGTTCCTTCTTCCATCAATGAGGTTTGTGGTCGGAGGCTACGTGCAGGTGGGCAATGGGTGTGTGGGCCCCACGTGGCCAGTCCTGGCTGTGGAAGCAAGAACCAGAAGACCACAAGCTGCTGCAGCCTAACCAAGCCTGGACATGTGGCAGGTCCTCAGGAAGGGGCCAAGCAGGAGGAAGGTCTTGGCGGAACCACCAGGATACTTTCTGTTCCTTTGTGCAGCCGAACGCACCTCGGTCCGTTGGCACTTAATTTTTATCCTTGCTGTTTTGCCAGCCTTGGTGAGTTTACCAGGAAGTTTGGACACCCACGTACTTGTGGTGAAGATAAACCCCCCTGCAGCTGAATTTGTTCTTAAACCAAGGCTGTGCCTCAAAGACCTGAGCTCTTATCTGTTGGTCCCTTTGCCAGTGATCACCTAAAACTGGGGGACTCCAAGGAAAGCTCTGAGTGGGAGTGACAACAGCTTGTGAGAAGAGAGTGGCCTTCAGACCAAGAACCTATATCAGGGCGTCTGCTCTTCCAACCCAGCCTTGTTAGTCTGTGAAAATAACTAAAAATACCCTGGCGTCTTATACTGCATAGACAGTGTCATCTGTCTAAAGTCAGCGAAGTTTCTGTATTTTTCCTAACGGGGAATGACGGTAGGATATAAGCTTAAGCCACTATCCATCTACTTCTCCCGGCAGAAGTCAGGAGTAATGTGTCAGTGAGGCAGTCAGTGTAGGAGCATGGGCTTCAATGCATTCCTTGATCTGGCCATTGATTAACATTTGTGGCTGAAGGGCTCCAGGGAGTAACATCTCCACAGGCCTTGTTTTATTTTAAGGAATGTGCCTGCCCCACAGACTTTGTTTGCTATAGAAAATGTGAATCTCTAGCCCACTCCTCAACTGATAAAAGAGGAAAGAGAGGAATGGTAAAAGAAAAGGACGAAAACAAAACAAAACAAAGCATTAGAACTTTCCGGACATTTCCAACCCCCAAATCCCTATTGGACAAGGACTGATATTAGTTGAGGTAATTGAGTAAGGCCAATGGGAGAAAACCACATCTTTCTGGACCCCACTTTAGTGCCCCTCCTCACCTTTAAGAGATAAAAATCCCTATAGGACAATAGAGAAAGGGGGGCTCTTCTCCCTCCTCCCAGCAACCCTGGGAGCCATCTGCTTTCTTTTAATAAAAACTTTGCTTGCTTGCTGCCTGTGTGTTTGCGGAGTCCATTCTTTGACTGCTGAGAACAAGAACCTGGACTCGGGTATCATCTTTCTGGTATCATCAGGGTGGGATGGGCTGTTTGGAGTGGAGCTGAGCTACCCAAAGACGTATTTGTGACCCTTGAGACAGGCAGCCTGTGAATGCAGAACCTTCTCACCTTTCAGGGGCCACGTTGACTTCTGGAAACCACCCCTGCCCCCCAAGGGGTCTTCTCCTGTTACGCTCTAGCTGTGCCCCCATTGTTGGCTCCTCAGTACACCTGGCCCTCCCCCAAGTATCCCGTCGTTAATATATTTTTCTCCCATCTTTCCAGCCAGTAAAATGACATTTGTTCTCTGAAGGCCCAGCCCAACTGGAAGTTAAAAAGAGGCAGGTGTTAGGTCAAAACCAGAGGAATTCAGTGACAAGTGTCAGTGATTTGAAGGAGGAACTCAGTGTTTGTGAACCCAAACTTATCATCATGGGTGAAATCTGAGGAAGAGGAGAGGTTTTCTGAGTGGAGAGGCCAGCTCAGCTGAGTGCTGTCCTGCTGGGCTTCCGAATACATCCATTCCTCTGGTCATTGCGGTTTGGGGTCTTTCCTGAATTGGGGTTGGAGCTGCCTCATCACCTTGGGCATCTAGAAACTTGCCATCTAAATTCCTGGGAAGGGGATAGGGTCCAGCCTGAGGGTTGTGAGGGTGGAGGCCAAGGCACAGGATGAGCAAGACTCCTTCTTGTCCCAAAGGATTTTGTGGCTCCCAAGGGCTGAATTGTTTACAGGCGCAAACTTTGGCATGAGCTGGCAGTCAGCATCTAGCACACCCTTGAGTTGCACAAGAATGTGGGCAAGGAACTGGGGCGCCCGTATGTCTCAGCAGCCTGACCGAGGTCAGGTAAGGCGGGGCCTTTGAGAAAGGATCTCCCTTCCAGCTGGCAGATCCTCAGTTGATGCCGAAACACCGGCTGCCATTCACACCACTCACTGGGCCTGTTCCTCTGCCCTAGTTTGGAAAGGTCTCTTCTTCCTTTCTGGTCTCTTCTCCTCCTGACGCTTCTTCCAGCCACAGAAAGCTGGGGGCAGGGCTTTGTGAAACACCCAGGTGGAGAAATGAGCAGAATGCACCCATCCTTTTCTCCATGTGGCTCACTCAGAGTATCCTCTCCTCTGTCTGTGCTTGTCTGTAAGTGGACGTCTCAGCTTATGTGGAGTAGGATTTAGTCATTCAGAGGAAGTGACTCAGGCCCAGTGTATCTCGGCTTTTGATTGCTGAGGTTCCAAATCATAGCATTTCATTGATGCCGCAGTCCTCACCTTCGTATTTTAATCTGTGACATGGTATTTCTCGTCTGTTTGCTTTAAAGTGACGCTTGGGGGACAGAAAGCACCTTTGAACATATGGAAACAAGAAAGGTACATGGAGGTTCCCAGGCTGGGGGTCTAATCGGAGCTGTAGCCGCCGGCCTACGCCACAGCCACAGCAATGCCAGATCCTTAACCCACTGAGCAAGGCCAGGGATTGAACCCGCAGTCTCATGGTTCCTAGTTGGATTTGCTTCCGCTGGGCCACAACAGGAACTCCAGAAGGATGATTTTCTGTTGAACTCCTGCCTCTAGGAGTTTTATTGTTTTTTCTGTTGAACTCCTGCCTCCAGGAGTTTTATTGTTTTTTAACCAAACATGGCCACTGACACTGTGCTTGTGGCTAATGCCCTCTTCTTAAAGGGGCATCAGTCACATTGGCTTCGGGCCCACCCTGATGACCTCATTATAACTTGACTAACTCTGTAAAGACACTGTCTTCCAAGGTCACCTTCTGAGGCACTGGGGGTTAGGACACTGGCATATGAATTTGGGGGCGTGGATACAATTCAACCTATAATGGCAGACACATCACTGATAGAGTTAAAAATAATTATTTCCTTTGGTGGTCAGCTGTGCACCCTGTGGCCATAGCAGTGTTTCAAGGGTCTGCCCTCAGGTAGAGGAGAGACTGGTAACAAATAAATATAATGTAGGTTGTATAGGGGCAGAAAAAAATTCCCCCTCCTCCCTTTTAGGTTCTTCGGCTGGTCTAATATTTAAATTGATGTAAGTCGGATTAACAGGAGAAGAACAAATTTAATTCCATATATGCAGGATTCCCATAATGATATGAAGGCTCAGAAGGCAACCACATAACTGAGGCTTATATATCAGCCTGAGCCAATAAAAGGAAAAGGGCTGGGGGTACAGAGGAAAAGCCATACACAGGAAGGCAGAGGAGGTGTTTGGAGAACAAAGGTTTCCCTGTGGTGCAGATAAGTGTCCTAGAGAAAAGATGATTATGGGTACAGGCCCCCTTTCCGATGTAAAGTGAAGCGTTGCCATGGAGGTAAAGAGCTTTTCCTGCGTCTGCTGGGTTTTGATTGCCTTTAGCACACAATAGTCCTTATGCCAAAGAGACCTGTTTTGGGGGTGGCAAAACCTGCCCCTCTTTCAGTTGTGATAAGCACTTTGAAGAAAAATAAGACGATGTGAGGGGACACAAAGTGCCTCTGGGCTGGGCATCCAAGACCTGAATGAGGTGGGGGATGAGCCTTAGGAAGGGCATCTCAGGCAAAGGGAACAGCACAGGCGGAGGCTGTGAGGCAGGAATGAGCTTGGTTTGAGCTTCGGACCAAGGAGGCCGGTGTGGCTGCAGCAGAGGGAGCGAGGAAAAGAGCTGTGCTATGTGACACTGAGCAGACAGGCAGTGACCAGACCACAAAGGCACAGTGAGAGTTTTGAATTTTGTTCTAAGAAGGATGGGGAATGCTTTCAAACTAATCTAGTAGACAAGGCTTATCTGTCCATTAGCAAGATCTGCTCTTCCCCTCTGGGTCCGCCCAATACTCCCAGTCTGAGCAGCTCACTTTTCCTAGGAGTCCTGAGCAGGCCTAGCCTTAAACCATGCCTCCCTTCCCCATTGGGAGAGTGATCTCCACGGGTCTCTCTTTTTTGTTTGTTTGCTTTTTTAGGGCCACAGCCAAGGCATAGGGAAGTTTCCAGGCCAGGGGGCTAATCAGAGCTGTAGCTGCCAGCCTGTGCCACAGCCACAGCAATGCAGGATCCGAGCCGCATCTACAACCTACACCCCAGCTCACAGCAACACCAGATCCTCAACCCACTGAGCGAGGCCAGGGATTGAACCTGCATCTTCATGGATGCTAGTCAGGCTTGCTAGCACTGAGCCCCAATGGGAACTCCTCCATGGGTCTGTTGATCTCCACACACATTGTAAACATAAGCCCTTCTGGCCTTTTGTCTAGACTGTGTTTTCAAGGGTGTTTTACAGTAAGCAGCCTTGGGAAATAGAGCTAATTCTCCCTCGAGCAAAGGGAGGCCGGCCTATCCCATCGTAAAAGGTTCAGGTTCCCTGGGCCTTTTGGCTGTCTGAGCAACACCACGGCAGTCAGCAAGAACAAGCACTTTATGAAAGGTGGCAGAAAGGGGAGCCAAGAAGACAGTGGTCGACCCATTTTCTAAGAAATACTGGTATGTGAAAGCATCTACTATGCTCAATATAAGAAATATTGGGAAAACACTAGTCATGAGAATTCAAGGAACCAAAAATCATAGCTGATGGCCTCAAGAGTCGTGTGTTTGAAGTGAGCCCTGCTGATCTGCAGAATAATGAAGTTCATTTGGAAAATTCAAGCTGATTACTGAAGATGTTCAGGGCAAAAACTGCCTAGCCAACTTCCATGGCATGGATCCTACCTGTGACACAATGTGCTCCGTGGTCAAAAAATGTCAGACCATGACGGAAGCGCACGTGGATGTCGAGACTACCGATGGTTATTTGCTTTGTCTATTCTGTGTGGGTTTTACTAAAAAAACACAATCAGATTCAGAAGACCTCTTATGCCCAGCACCCGTGGGTCTGCCAAACCTGGAAGAAGATGGAAATCATGACCCAAGAAGTGCAGACAAATGTCTTGAAAGAGGTGGTCAGTGAATTGCTTGCAGACAGCATTGGAAAGGACATAGAAAAGCCTTGACAATCTATTTATCTGCTCCGTGATGTCTTTCTTAGAAAAGTAAAAATGCTGAAGAAGCCCCCCGTTTGAGTTGGGAAAACTCACAGAGCTTCATGGTGAAGGTTCTGGAAAAGCTACTGGGGATGAAACAGGTGCTAGAGTGGAACAAGCTGATATATATGAACCACCTGTCCAAGAATCTGTTTAAAATTCAGACTTTTACTGGTGACAAATAAAAGATCTTATTTGTGGAAAAAAAAAAAAAAAAGGTCCTGGTTCCCTGCGTTTAGGGTTCCTTTCCTGAAACTCAGCCCAAGCACATGCAATTATCATTTGGCCCTCTTGTCATTATGATGTGGGATTTGGCATAATGATTGCTGATCTGCTGTTGCTGGATCCTTTGTCTCTGACCCTGGAGTCTCATGTCTTCTGCCAGCACCCATGAAATGTGGCAGGAGAACGTGTTAGCTTATTAGCTTGTTGGTCAAATCTCAGGTGCATCACAATTCTTGATGCCCATAAAATAGCTTTGATGTTGGCTTTAGGACTGAGAGCTTGAGCATGGGGCAGCCCTTTGGTGTCTGTGTGTGGTTTTTAAACTTTTTTCTGTTATTTTTGGAACTCTTCCTTCTTCCCCACCACAATGAAATCTACCAGAAAACTGATCAAACTAAAACTGCCCTGATCTAAGGAAAGGCAAAAACCTAGATGCCCCATCCTAGGCAGCCCCTCAGGCACCTTTGGAAAATCCACCCAATGTAATTCAAAAAACACTGTGTTGATCTACTAAAGGCCCGATTTTCCAGGGTGTGGGATCCCTTTCTCCTCCACAGTTCCCTTTCGGGAGCGCCCGTCCAGCTTGGATTCACCTTCTCTCACTCTCCTTTTTTCTCTTGTTTTACCTAGTAATGTCACAAGATTCTTGCCGTTATTGGAGTTTAGGTTCTTCTGCCAGTGATTAGTTGCTGTTCTGTGCGAGTCGTTTATCCTGTAGATGTGTTTTTTTTGTGTGTGTTTGTGGGAGAGGGAGAGCGTGTCCCCCTACTCTTCCGCCATCTTGCCTCCCACTCTCCCTTTTAAAATTCAAATTTTATATCTGGGAGTAATAAGACATTAATTCTTATCAGAGACAGATTGGGTATGTCTCAGCAAAACAGTTAATTTCCCTGTCGTTAATAGGCCAGCACAAACTAGTTTTTCAGAGGAATGGAATCCAGGACTAATAATCCTGGATAACTAATTGGGGTTGCAGAGTATGGGGCAGGGGTGAGAGAGGTGGGCCCTGGACGTTTGGGTAGAGCTGGAAAGTAGGGGAGGGAGAGTGCTAGAAATGAGGGGTGCTGGGAGCATAATAGATGATAAATCACATTTGAATGACTTGGTTTCCTTGATCCTTACGAACCCTTCCAGTGCCTCTCAAGCCCTGAGTGGGATCTGGCTGAGGGAGAGGGGCACTATTCCTTTCACATCTATTCTTTTTAAAATTAAATTGATTAATTATTTTATTTTATTTTTATGGCCACAACCACGGCATATGGAAGTTCCTGGGTGAGAAATTGAATCTGAGTCACAACTGTGATCTGTGAGGCAGCTGGGGCAATGCCAGATCCTTTAATCCACTGTGCTGGGCTGGGGAATCAAACCTGTGCCTCCACAGTGACCTGAGTGCTGAAATTGGATTCTTAACCCACTGGGTCACCTGGGCCACAGCAGGAGCTCTTCCTTTAATATATATTCTATATTGGGGTTCTGTGGGAGGTATCTTTTGGAAAAATGACTCTTCTGTAGAAATAAGTTTGAGCACTCATCTTCACTCTGTTATCTGGAGTTCTGGCAGGGGGTGTTAAAAAGGAAAGCAGGTGCTTATTTCATAGAGGACAAGGAGGGCCGGGGCACAGCAGAAAGGATTCCTGCAGTTCAGGCCCAGCTCTCCTGCTGTCTTCTGACTCTCCTGGTAATTTGCTGTGTGACCTTTGGCAAGCTCTGCCACTTCTCTGGGCCTGTTTTCTCATCTGACAGAGGGAGGTGTGGAGGACATGATCTCAGAAGTCTTTACGCTTAAAGGCCTGCGGACTGTGGAGCAGTGGTGTGGCTTTAAACCAAGAAACATTAAGTGCTGTCCTCCTGGGTATCTGAATTTTTAGGACTGTCCCCTCATTCATGCCCTTTGAGTGAGATACACATACTGTGGGAATGAGAGGTGGGGCATTTCTGAGACTAAGTCGGGTGGATTTGATTCCTCCACGCCATGTTTCCCGCCACATTCTAGACAAGCCCTGGCCTTCAGGCCCAATCCAGTTGTATTGGAATAGAGTCATGCCCACTTTTTAAATTTGCTTTTTAGAGCCGCACTTGCAACATATGGGCTAGGGGTCAAATCGGAGATGCAGCTGCTGGCCCACCCCACAGCCACAGCAACTCAGGATTTGAGCTTCGTCTGTGACCTACACCACAGCTCACAGCAATGCTGGATCCTTAACCCACTGAGCGGGGCCAGGGATTGAACCCACATCCTCATGGATACCAGTTGGGTTCTTTACCACTGAGCCACAAAGGGAATTCCTTCCCACTTGTGTTTATATATGGTCCCTGGGTGCTTTAGTGCTACAGTGCACATCTGAGTCATTGTGACGGAGGCCTGATGTCTCGTGAACCCTAAAACATTTCCTCTTTGGCTTGAGGCCATCCAAGTTTTGCCTTTGTTTTGGTGCTCAGAAGACTCGGCTCAAGGGCTTGTGTGGATTTACTCTTTCATACAAGGACACGTAACTAAGCCCTTGGAGGAGGGCTTCCCTCCTGGCCACTGCTTTAGGATACTTTGGAAGAAGACATCCTCTTTGGCCACTGAGAGACTCCTGCAGCCTTTTCTTTCATGAAGGCAAAACATTTTTCAATGACTGATGCTTTTTTCTTGGGAGAAATGCCTATATGATTAATGTATTATGTGAGATTCATCAAAATTAAAAAAAATACCCTCTAAATTTCCAAACACGTTAATGAACTCCAGCATGGATCAGTGTTGCCGAAATATCGGCTGCCTCTGTACACCGATGCCAAAGGGGAGACAGAGTTGGAGGAAACAGAAGAAGCAGCGTTAATTGCCAGGCAAAGAAGGAAATACAAGCAGGCTAGTGCCTCAAGGACTGTGCCCCCCACCTGTGGAGGGGGTAGTGAAGCGTCTTACAGTGTTTGAGGAGAGGGTGTGATCAGCTCATGAACATTTTCCTGATTGGTGGGTGGTGAGTTAATTGAGACTCAGCATCATCAACTTTCTGGTTCCATCCAGTCTGGGGTCGACGCGTTTGTGGGCAGCACGCAGCTGACTTCTTCCACCTGGTGGGGGCTTCAGCACCTGCAAAACAGCTCCAAGGACATGACTCTGAGTATTATCGATAGGCCTTGAAGAAGAACTAACTGAAGGTCCTTGACTTTGTTGAATGGCTGAACTATTAATAGTCTGTCTTGACTGTTTTCCTTTTTCTCTGTATTTTCTCACTTCTCTGATTAAATTGATTTTTTGACTAAAGTTTTTCTGTTGATAAAATGTAGGTGGAGGACAGGAGTGGGGGTCCACTCTGGGAGGGCCTCCCAGGGTCCTGCTCGGTTGCATTAGTGCCACACCACTGTTTTCCCTTCACAATCTGGATTTTAAGTGCAGAGGAATGGTTTTAGGGGCTTTGTTCGTATTAATGAAAGCCTGCCATGTTGATAAGGGAACAGGCAGATGCCTGACAAGGCAGAGGTCTTGAAAACTGGGAAATGGCTGCGGAGTTTAGAATTGACCAGGCAGCTTGCTAATTGGCTTGGCCAAGGGTCCTCCCTGTGTCTATAACAGCCAGTAAAGACTGGGGTCATTATAAACTGTGTGTTAACCAGTGAGTTTCCAGGCAATTACAGGACTACTTCCACTTCAGCTGTTATTTTGCCTTGAGGCTGTGGCATTACATCATGCTGGAGGCTTTGTCAGGGTAACCTCCCAACACTTGAGTGGGGGAGGCAGCATCTGGGGGCTCAGTTGAAGATTGTAGGGGAAGAAAATATGAATAGCAAATGAGATACTGGAATTGCAAGGAAAAATGTTTCATGAGGCTTGTTTTTTGTTGTTTTTTTTTTGTCTTTTTGTCCTTTGAGGGCCGCACCCACGGCATATGGAGGTTCCCAGGCTAGGAGTCTAATTGGAGCTGTAGCTGCCGGCCTACACCAGAGCCACAGCAACGCCAGATCCGAGCCACGCTTGCGACCTACACCACAGCTCCACAGCAACACCAGATCCTTAACCCACTGAGTGAGGCCAGGGATCGAACCCGAAACCTCATGGTTACTAGTCGGATTTGTTTCCGCTGCACCACGACAGAAACTCCCGAGGGTTGAATTTAAATGCACTTCTTGGAGTTCCCATTGTGGCTCAGCAGTAATGAACCCAACTAGTATCCATGAAGACACAAGTTCAATCCTTGGCCTCTCTTGGTGGGTTAAGGATCCAGTGTTGCCGTGAGGTGTGGTGTAGGTTGCAGACTTGGCTCGGATCTTGCATTGCTGTGACTGTGGCGTAGCAGGTGCAGCTCTAAAAAGACAGTACATACATACATACATACATACATAATAAACTTCCATCTGTTGCAGGAAAACCCTATTGTCATTGACAGGTGACATAGAGAATAAGCATTTTGGGCTTCTTTTGAAAAGGTCAGTGTGGCTCTGGGTTGTTTTCATAGGGGTATAATATGCCAGAAATGTGCTTGGAATGATTAGGGAAGTAGTTTAGTTTCCAGCTACATATAGATAGCTGGAAAAGGATAGAGGTAGTTTAGAGAAGATGTGGAGTAGAAAATGGAAATATGGAAAAATTAGAAAGTAGGAATCAAGCAATGGGGGAGCTGGGGTGAACAAGACACCCCGCATAATCTGATTGTCAAATCAGATTCGCATGGATCATGGATCATACCTAGTACCAAGCTTTACTAATACTTTCAAAGACACGGATGATGGAGAGGCTTGGGAGAAGCAGAGGGAGCTCTGGGATGTTGAGAACGTCTCCCTGGGGCATGCACTTCTGACTCAGAATCCTGGATGAGTCTCAGGGAGGTTCACCGAGTTACCTCACATAGTGCAAAGCAGATCAATTATGAAAGAGCCCCACTGTATATACCCTCTCATTATTTTGCAGCAAATGTGATATTTTTAGGGGGCCATATCCCAGGGATGTTGGGTGTCTTGAGTCCAAATAATCCTTTGGCCAGAGGCCTCCTGCTAAGGGCATTCTGTAGACAAGGCTTCTTCTTCCTAGCAAATATTCTTAGTCTAGTTAGTGTTTGTCTAATTAGTCTAGTTATCATTAGTCTAGTTACATGGAGGTTCTTTTGATAAGGAAGATAGATGGGTCACCTGCTTTCATCCCTTTCTGGGGGTTGGGGGAGCTTGCCCATCCCTACCTCCAACACACACACACACACACACACACACACAGAGCCAGTAAATGAACCACAGGCCAGCCCTTTAACTCCTTCCTACTAGAGGGTGAAAGTGAAAAGGCCTGGGATTATTCAGGGTCAGGCAGAAGTAAACAACTTGACTTCTAGAAAAGAAAGAAAGAACAATTATAACTTGGGTCCCTGGTGATAAAGTGTGTAGGAATTGTAATTACAAAAAGGGTTATCACTGTAATAGAAGTATTTTGGTTTAAAAAACAGAAAACTTTCAGATTTGGGGGGTTGTTCATTTTTCAGAGCAAATGGTAACTTCCCACTTTCTCTGTTCCCTGGCTCTCTGCTGAGTCTCTACCTGGCTCTGCTGGATGTTGTGGGCCCTGTCCTCCCCCCGGCCCCCCCTCTCCTGCTTGTCATCTTGTCATTTTGTGCTTACCCTGTGCCCCTGCTCTTCCTCTTCTTTGAAGACCGAAGCAATCCTGGAATACAGAGTAAACGTCCCAAAGAGGCAGCAGTGTTTTCAGCTAATATTGAGACACGCACAGGAACTTGCAAATTCAGACAGGATTTTCAGTTTAACAGAATTCATTGAAATCAAATGAGCTGAGGTCTGTGCCTTGCCATCCAGAACTCAGTACTTCTTTAAATAAATTCAAATTACAGTGATACCCATAACTACACTTTTCTATTTCTGAGGTAATTAGATTCTCATTTGGATTAACAAAGGAAGCCGTAAAAATAATCCTTCTTGGGGAGTTCCCCATGTGGCTTATCAGGTTAAGGACCGCACTAATATCCATGAGGACTCAAGTTCAATCCCTGGCCTCACTCAGTGGTCTGGGGATCCAGTGTTGGTGTGAGCTGTGGTGTAGGTCACAGACATGGCTTGGATCCCTCATTGCTGCGGCTGTGGTGTAGGCCAGCAGCTATAGCTCCAATTCAACCCTTAGCCTGGAAACTTCCATATGTCATGGGTCCGGCCTTAAAAAACCATAAAAAAAAAATCCTGGAGTTCCCCTCGTGGTGCAGCGGAAGCGAATCCGACTAGGAATCATGAGGTTGTGGGTTTGATCCCTGGCCTGGCTCAGTGGGTTAAGGATCCGGAGTTGCCATGAGCTGTGGTGTAGGTGGCAGACGCAGCTCAGATCTGGCGTTGCTGTAGGCCGACAGCAACAGCTCCAATTGGAACCCCTAGCCTGGGACCCTCCACATGCCACAGATTCGGCCCTAAAAAGACAAAAAAATATATATCCTTCTTGGAGGGTTAAATTTTCTGTTCTGATTATAAAAGAAGTACATGACCATTGTGGAAAATTTAGAAAGTATAAATCACCTAAACATAATCCTACCCTGGGATAAACACTGTTATACTATTTTATTGCATTTTCCTTCTGCTTTTTTTTTTTGAGACAAAAAAATACATATATATGGACAGAGATGTGTGTATGTGTGTATATATATATATATATATATACACACACACACTACACATATTATGTATGTACACCATTATATAAATTATATGATATATGTGTGTATTATACATACCATTGAGATATACACTTATTTCAAAAATATGTTGTAATAAGTATATCTAGCCTACTTTAGCACTCATCACTAATGTATCACTTAAGTCTTTTTTTTATCACCTTTTTGTGTTTATAATTAATGCTTTAAAGCACATCATTTGCACTGACTTTTTGCATTTCAGATTTCTTTAGAGTAGATTCTTAGACCTGAAATTCATGGATTAAAGATTTTACCCATTTTTATATAGTCTGATATATACTACCAAATGCCTGTCACTATCTGTGAAAAAATAAAGTGACATCAATTTTATAATTCTCAGTGTTATTACAAAAGAGCCCCTTTCACAACCCCCTTCCCAGCATTGAACGTTTTAATCTTCTCTTATTTTCAATAGATAATTTGGCTACAACAACACAAAATTCATTGTTTCACTGAGAATTCTTAAAGGGTGAAGTGTTATTTCATCCTTCAAGACCCTTCAATCCTTTTGTGAATTAGCTCTTGATGGCTTCCGTTCTTTTTTTTTTTCTTTGTCTTTTTAGGGTTCCACTTGAGGCATATGGTGGTTCCTAGGCTAGGGATCGAATCGGAGCTACCGCTGCCACAGCAATGCCAGAGCCAACATGTCTGTGACCTACACCACAGCTCACGGCAACACCAGATCCTTAACCCACTGAGCGAAGCCAGGGATCGAACCTGCATCCTCACGGATACTAGTCGTGTTGGTTACTACTGAGCCACGACGGGAACTCCTGGTTTCTGTTCTTTAGTATAATTTTTCTTTCTATGTTTACCCTTTGCTATATTTGTATCAGAGACTTTTTCTGGTGTGCTGCTTGCCTTATTATTTCTTCTTCATGAATAAAAGTTTCAGGTTTTTATTCAGTCAAATTACATATTTTTCTGTTGTCTCAGAGATCTCAAAAGTAATAGGACGTTTGTCTAGGTGTAGCTATCAGTTAAGTGAGACAATAGGTATGAAAGCTTATTTATTTGTTTATTTATTTAAATTATTTTTTTGGCTGCCCCTATGGCATACAGAAGTTCTGGGGCCAGGGATCAAACCCAAGCCACAGCAGTGACCTGAGCTACAGCAGTGACGATGTCGGATCCTTAACCCACTATGTCACGAGGGAACTGTCACCTGAAAAGAACCTGCAGTCCAGAGTGTTTTCTTCAGGGGTTTGGATAAAGAGACATCTCTTTGCAAGCTTTGCCCTACTTGAGCATGTGTTTGTGTTCATAGCACTTTTCCATTTGGCCACACACCAGGTGCTCATCAGCCACGCATGGCCGGTGGCTGCCCTACAGCACAGCACAGGGCTAGATGCTCAGGGGCAGCGGGACCTTTGAGATGGCCCTCAGACTCTGGATTCAGACAATCCACCGTTACGTCCGAACTTGCTCAGTATTTTGAAGAAGCAGCCTTCCTTGACAGGACCCACTTTAAAGTAATTGGCTGCTGCTATCTTGTCATAACTTCAAGTCCCCCCTTTCCTCTCCATGTACAAGAATTTAGCCTTATTATCCTTTGCCTTTAGTGACGGCAGCTAATTTTCTTCCCTGCAGAGGCCTGAGCAGCAGAACGGGGGATGAGTTCTGGCGTGTTGATTAGGAATAACAATGTCACAGGAAAACATCAAGGCCTGTTTCTCTCCATTGGCAGCATTAGCCAGATCACATCCTGAGTTTGGCCCTTCCTTCAAACCCCCAAAGCTATACGTGGACTGGAACCACCCAAATGAGACAAAACCAACTTGAAATCTCCTTGCTTAACAGCTCTGCTCTGTGGCTTTGTTGGCACACCTCCACAGCCGGAGCTGGGAGCTATCCCGTGGCTTAATCTGGTTAAAACCAGATAAAGAATTAGGTCAGGGGCCCTTGGCTGCAAAGCAGTCTGTTTCCAGAACTCCAGTGGAGCTGTGGCATAAAAATAAGCAGGGAAGCGTTGGAAAGGCACTACCTGGCATTTGCATTTGCCTTGTTCTAGGTCACACTTTTAGCTGGCCTTCTAGGTCAGAACACAGGAGCGTGCATGGGACAGCGGGAGTGAGTTAGCAACCAGGCAGGGGGTGCCTTTCCCAGGTGCCCCAAGCAGTAAGTGCAGGCTAATATTTGGGGTTTGAGGCTCTGCGGGGTACATTCAATCAAACCGCCCAAACTGCCAGTTACACTCCATTATCTTTTAAATATTAGAGTATCTGGGTTAGGGGTCCAGGGGCCTATCAGTCCGTGCAGCAGGCTCAGCTCACGAAGGCCCAGCTTTCCCTGGGATTCAGAGAAAGGGTAGGTGGAGAGCTCTGGAAGGCTGGTGGGGAGGAGACCCCGATACAGATCTGTAAGCCAGTGGCTTGTTCCTGTCTCACTGAGTGGGTGGGTCTGAAGAAGTTGGGAGACAGAGACAGCTACATTGGAGTTTGACCCGAAAAGGCTCATTGCCACGGGTCCTAGTTCCCGACGTCCAGGCTTATCCTAGAGCAAGTGTTCCAGAGTGATGAGAAGTCTGGGCAGAAGCCATGAGGCCAAGCCTTGCCGGGAGATGTTGGAGGGTCTGCCAACTTCCGGACCCCCAAGGGCTAAGTGCCAGCTCCCTGGGAACCAGCTCCTCCTTGGCCTCCACTTCCTACCCCTCCTCCCCTCCAGGGTTCGTCCTGTCTGTGGTTTATCCTCTAATGCACTGGGTTTCTCTCTCTGTCATCTGATCTGTGCCATTTGGGCCGAGGTGGAAGCAGAGCGCTAATGAGTGGACTGGCTGTCTAGGAACAGGGAAATATAATCCTTTCTTTCCCGCTCACACACCACGTGTGGTGGACGGAGAGAATGGGCTTTTATAGTCCTGACAGAGGATGCCTCTCCTGGGCGGGAGGGCTTGACACTGTCCAGACCAGCTTTGAGCTTCCTCAGCATAACCGACTCTCCCCCCTTCCCACCGGCCCCTCGCACTGGGATCTGGTTGCTGGGCAGTGAGGGGTAGTGAGAGGCAGCTGGAGAACAGGGCCTGTCTGTCTTCTGGACCCGAGTGGCTGGCCATGCCAGAGCCGCTTTTGCAATGAAAGTCCCACATGTTATGTTCCATTTCTTTCTTTGTGTCCCAGTTTCTACATTGGTGACAGGGAAAGGGAATGTCATGGGCTAAATTTGGACCTAATAGGTGCTTAGGCACTGGGAGGAGCGTGGATTGTGGAGTCAGAGAGACTTGAATTTAAGTTTTAGGCTCCTTACTTAATAGCTGTGAGGTCTCTGCTGAGTTGTTTAACCTCCTAGGGCCTCACTTAATATCTCTAGAAAGGGATGTATAAACCCATCTTCTCAGATTTTCTCATGAAAAGAAGGACATTAATCAAGTGCCTGCGATGGTGCCTGCCCTACATTATCTTAGTATCAAGTATGACTTAAAGAGACAATTGTGAAAAGTACTTTTTAAATATCATGTTTGATCAGGCATAGAGTAGAAGAGGGGAAGAGGTGAATGGATTATTTTATTTCTTCTTTCTTGAATTTTTTCTGTTTCCCTAAAATATGAGAATCAAAATATCTTGATTATCTAAACCTGCCTTGTTCAGAATATACATGGATTAGAACCCAAGTGGCTTTTTCTGATAACTTTAGTGCTGCTTTCTAGATTCAACATGGGCACTCGGTCACCAGCAAAAGGTGGCCTTTCTGTCGTCTTCATTTGAGTTCAGCCAACCCACTGGGACGCCTGCTGTGTACAGAGGACTGTGTATGGAATGGATGAATCCACAGAGGGTTCTTGAATCTATGGGGCCCATGATCTAGTTGCAAAAGAAACACTACAAATCCCTGTGTAACACTGTCACAACAGGAAATAACTCTACAGTAGTTCCCATAAAGGAACTTAGGGGTTTCAAAAGAAGCAGCAGTTACTTTCAATTAAGAAAGGCGAAGGCTTCTCAAGGTGGTGACATTTGAGCTGAGCCTTGCAGAGTGACTTGGCTTCATGGCTGGGATGAGGGCAGGAGTGAACCTGCTCAAAGGGGCAGAGGGTCAAGGTGGAGAGCCTGTCTGGGGTTGAAACTTGTTGTCAGTAAGCACAGGGCATCACTAGAATTCCCTAGGAGAAGAGTGACCCAATGTGACCTTCACAAGGTGGGGAGGAGACTGGAGGAATCGGCTTCTGGAAGCAGAGGGACCATGATTGCAACTGTTCAGGCCACTTAAGGCTGAGGCAGTAGGGACAGAAAAGAGGGGAATCTTGTGACGGAGGCAGAATCCACAGGAGTGGGAGACTGATTTGGATTCAGAAGGTGGGATGGAAGGGGAGTGGGTAGCAGATGGCCACCACGTTGGCAGCTGTCAGAGGGCAGTGCCGGCTTGCGGGAGTCAGATTGGGCTCCGTCTCATCCAGTCAGGTGGCTGGGTCAGCAGCCCATCCATGTGGAGGCATCCGGCGGAAAGGTGGAAATGGCAGGACCTGGAGCTGAGGCTTGGGGTCAGGGCAACAGAAAGAGGCTTGGGAGTTACTGGTGGGGAAGTAGAGACCACAGAAGCTGCGGTTTTTAGAGGAAAATATCTAGGGAGGTGGAGATGAGAAGACCCAATACAGGGCCTTGGGAAAGAACTGCAAGAAAAGAAGAGGCAGAGGAGGATGAGGATCCTGCAGAGGAAGGAGGAGAGTGAGGGATTTTAGCTGGAGGAGGCACCTAGGGGCATCAGATCCCAGACCTCCCACTGGCTGACTCCAGGCAAGATGCTGGGCACCCCTTTCCTCTGCAGCCTGGGGACACTGATGTCAACCCCACCCCCAATGAGTGTCCCGAGGGGGCACCTGGTGGACGTTCATTCTTTTTCCCTTTTTCCAGGAGCCTCTGGGAGGGGTTGCGAGAAAGGGAGGCTATTGGGAGTCAGGGCTTTAGGAGAGAACTAGGAGACCCCGCTCATCGGTCACTAGCGAGATGGGGAAGGTGGGGGAAGTCCTTGAGCGCTTTCCGTGGGAAGCAGATCTGAGGGCTGATTGCGGGGGGCGGCGGGTGCCTAAGGGGTGGAGGGGGAAGTGAGAGCAGCAGGCGGAGGGCCCGCTGTGGAGCCTGGCGGAGAAGGGAGGGCGGAGAATGAAGAGGAGCTTGAGGAAGTAGTGGGGCCACGGGGGAGGGCGCAGCGGCCGCTGTGGCAGTGAAACCACCTGTCGTCTCAAGGAGACGGAGCTAGCTCCCCGCAAAGCCCTTCCTCTCTCGAAATTGGCAGAGAGGTTCGAGCTTTGGGGTGCTCGTTCCCCAGTGCCGGCGGATTGATTAGCTCTGGGAGGGGGAAACCCATCATGTGAGCAAGCGAAACTGCGGTTTGCCCCGTGAGCCTGGAGAGGCCTGGGCAGGGTTTCTGAGTGAGGCGTCCTTGTGACCCTGTCATCTGGCCAGCTCCCTTCTGAAATGAGAGGTGGGGAGGAGCAGAGGAGGCGGCAGAGGTAAGTCCAGGAAACCCAGGGTGTTTCTCCAGCCTGAAGCCTAGTTTCGGAAAAGTACGGGCAGTCTCACAGCTCTCTGTTTTGCACACAAGCACAACCTCCTCCAAAACACTGACCTTTTTTTCTCAATCCTCAGAATCTCAGATCCTGGCAGCTTCTGTCCCTCCCTGCTCTCCCCTCCCTCTCTGCATCTTTTTTTTTGTTTGTTTGTTTGTTTTTAAGGCCACACCAGAGGCATATGGAAGCTCCCAGGCTAGGGGTGGAATCAGAGCTGCAGCTGCCGGCCTATAGTTACAGCCACAGCAACAGCAGATCCAGGTGGCATCTGTGACCTACAGCACAGTTTATGGCAACGCAGGATTATTAGCCCACTGAATAAGGCCAGGGATTGAACCCACATCCTTGCGGGTACTAGTTGGGATTCGTTACCCCTGAGCCCCATGGGAACTCCACACCTCTGCATCTTGAAGCAAACTCTTGTGCCTTTGTCTCCCTCCACAGAGACAGGACATGGACCTGAGGGCATGGAGGGGAAGGGGTGGGGAAAGAGGGAGAGGGGTGAGGTCCTTCCACCTACTCAGAGGAGGGGAGACAGAACCGAAGTCCCCAAAGGAGGACCAGAGGGCAACGTCCCAGGGAGTTAACCCTCAAGAAGGTCGTTCTTGAAGTTGTCCGCTCTCTTGGCTGGAGCCTGGCAATGCTTTGCCTCTAGAAAAGTCCTCTTTCCTCCCACGATTTCAACTGCGTTTTCATAGTTCCTTCTTCAGGTTGCTCTCTTTTCTAATTATCTCCTCTTATGTCCTCTGCTTCCTCTTGCCTTCCTCCCTTGCTCATGCACCCCCTCCAGTCCTGATTGCAGAGGCAGTGTGGACACTGGCTAAGTGTGTTGCCCCTACAACCACCCTGCCTGGGTCCGAAATCCCAGCTCCTAAGTTGCAGGTGTGCACACTTGGACAAGTACTTCACCTCCCTGAGCCTCGGTTTCCTCATTCTTAAGATGTTATAATAACAGCATCTCATAGATGACACATCATGTTATGAAAACTAACTGAGTAGATGCCCATAAAGAGCTTAGAGTAGTACCTGGGAAGTAGTACGTGCTCAGTAAATTTTATGTCTGTCTACTATCTGTCTCTGTTTCTATTTTCTTTTTTGTAAATGCCTTCAAATCCTTTTTGGATTTTGCCAGGTGACACTGAACGAATATATGTTTTAAGAGCCTGTAGTAATTATATTTTTAGAAATTGTAAAGTACATAAAATAGTTCTACTAAAGTATAGAAATTCTAACGTAGACTTTCAGTGATGGAGAGCTCATCATCTTACAAAACCTTCATTCTGGATAGAAAGTTCCTTCTAACATTGACCTTCTTTCTTATAGCTTCCACTAACCATCCTGTTAGTTTTAATGGAATAAGGAATAAATGAACTTATTTGTTATTAGTTCATGTTATTAGGAATAAGTAAAAATAGTCAACTCTTAGGTTGAAAAAAATCAGTACGGCCAAAGGACCAGATGCAAGGATGTGTCTTTCAGTGAACGGCTGCTATTACATTTCGACCTATGGATTTTACTTCATAGGACTTATTTGTTATATGTTTTGAACCTTGATTCTCATGTTCCATATATTAGCTATCTCTGCTACTTTTGACCTTTGACCTTATGAAGTCACTGATGAAAATGATGACCCAGAAACCAAGCCCTATCCTGCATTCCAAAAATCTTCCTCCAGGCTGACATGAACCGTTTTGAGTATTCTTCAGTAGCTGCAAAACTACCCCAGCCTGCATTACCCATTTCACCTTTCTCTGGGAAAAGCAAACATGAGAGATTCTGTTAAAGACTTGTTAAAAGTCCAAATATACCCCCCCAGACCACCCTAGCATTACATGTCTTTCTCTTATCTGATATTTCCCACTATCTATAAAATACAAGAAAATTAATTGGAGAAGCAGTCCATATGATTTGTCTGTCTTTTAGAGAATCTGTCTTCATTTTAAGTAGAAAGTAGCATAAGATGATAGGCATTGGTGAAAGCTGAAAGGAAAGAGAGAACAGTTACAATGTTCAAAGAATTCATTTTACCAAAAGTTGTCACTTTCCACTAAAAGTATTTGGCGCCTCTCCACTTTGTAGTCCCTGATTTAGATGTTTAATTTATATAGCACAATGTTATTATAGCCACAATTGTGTGGTGTCTTCTTTGGATGTCGGTGTTGAGTTGAAGTGGAAATTCCCAAAGGGATGTGTATAGTGTGTGATTCATGTGGGTACTTGGTACTTTTTGATGGTGATGTTAGAAGGAATGACTAAGAGGCAAAGAGTCTTAGGGCATTTTCTACTTTTAGGCATGTTTAGGAAACTACTGTAATTTTTTAGGGAACCATTTTCAATGAAATACATATATTACAGTTTTGTTTCTGTCTATGCCTGATGGTCAAAAAGTCAAGTTAAAGGAGGATCTGGAACCTTATAGTACAGGATGATTGCTAAAATATATGAAGTGAAAAGTACAGGATATAGTATGCTGCCATTTATGGGGGAAAAAATGGGAGGGTACAGAGGAAATGGGTAACATTACTTGTAGGAAGGACACTGTGGCTGAGGGATAGTCTTTAGTGCTTTTTGAATTGTGAATTATGTGACTGTATTACCTAACACAAATAAACAAACAATAAATGTATAAGAAGAAAGAAGCTGGGTTGAGGAAGCAACAATAAGTAGTTAATCCTTTCTATTTCCTTTTTAAAGCATATACAGGCTTTGGAATTAGATGCCCTTAGATTTGAATTTTGGCTTGACAGCTGCTGGCAGTTGAGCCTGGAGAAGGTTACATCATTTCATGTAAATTTTGGGAAAGACCTTCTTGGCTGGATTTTTATGCAGATCAAATATAATAAAGACCATTTCTTAAAGTTCAGTGTGCGATTATCTGGTCTTGGGGTATGCAGTGAAGGAGATGAAGCAGATTTTGGGTACGAGCATCTTCCTCTGAAGATGGCTTTCCACCACAAGATTATCTTAGTGCTTGGGTTCCAGGTGGTGAATAGATTTTGGCTGAAAGTTATTGTGAATCAAAAGTTAACTCTGAACTGATCATTAGATCCAGAAAAAGGGTTCAACCTGTCTTTGCAATTAAGGGAATTCAGTGGTTAAGTGAATGATAGTTAGATCCCTTTCCTCCAGAGTTTTGGAAGAAATTTGCCAATGAGATGTATCCCATCTCCTCTCCCCTGTTATATAACAACAGTCTTGCAAGAATTGAGAAGCTCTGCTCTGATGGGTAGAATCAGGGGAGGGACCATAAAGCAATGCCTGGGTGCAGAAAAGGACTGCTGTTCTGTGCCATTGCCTAAGTCACTCCAAGGAACAGAAAGATTGGGACCCACGCAGAGCCATCAACACTGCATACTCTGTAAGCTGTATCCATTCCCAGCTAAGTAGGTCTCTATGCTGAACATTTTCCCCCAGGGGCTAGCATAGGAAAATATGAGACTAATATTTTGTGTAGCATTTACAGTTACCTTTTTGTTTATGTACTCAATGAATGGGCTTTGTAACATGAATCTTTCAGATGCAAGGACCATAATGAGAACTCCAGTCGTCTAAACCAGGGTCTAATCAGTTTAAATAACAGAGTTCCAGAAGCAGGACTGACTTCAGATGCGATTTGATCCTAAGGCCTAGTGTGGCCTTAGGCTTCACCTGTCTGTGATTTTTTCATCCTCTTTATCCTCTTCTGAGTATTAGCTTCTTTTTAAGCTGGTTCTTCCTCAGCCTCTTCTCCTTCATCTTTTTGGCAGTGCCTGAAGCCTGCAGAAATTCCCTGGCCAGGGATGGACCCCGAGCCACAGCAGCACTGTGAGCCACTGCAGTGACAATGTTAGATTCTTAACTCTCTGAGCCGCCAGGGAACTCCTTTAGCTGGCTCTTCTCTGTGTAGTAAAGTGATAGGGAAGTTTTCTTTTTTCTTTCATTTTTTTTAAAGTTTTATTGAAGTATAGTTGATTTACAATGTTGTGATAATTTCTGCTGTACAACAAAGTGTTTCAGTTATCCATGTACACACATCCATTCTCTTTCAGATTCTTTTCCCACATAGATTATCACAGAATACTGGGTGGAGTTCTCCGTGCTATAAAGCAGGTCCCTATTGGCCAGTCATTCCATATACCTCAGTGCGCATGTACCAGTCCCAAACCCCCAGCCCATCCCATCCCTGTCCCCTTTGGTAACTATAAGTTTTTCAAAGTCGGCAAGTCTGTTTCTGTTCTGCAAATAAATTCACTTGTATCCTTTTTTTAGAGTCCGTCCACATGTGAGTGATAGCATATGATATTTGTCTTTCATTGACTAACTTCACTTAATATAATAATGTCTAGGTTCATCCATGTTGCTGGGGCTGGCGTATTGGGGCCCCAAACAAAAGCTGGGTTCTGGGAGCGAAAAAGAAAAGTATAATATGGACTCTGGGGCAGCAGATGCTTGATGTTTGCCTCCCAACATCGGTTCTCCCCTTTTCTCATCAATCTGTCAAGCCCTGATTTTCCATTGGAGAACAGTTAGATTCTCAGCTTTTTTTTTTTTTTTTTTGTCTTTTTGTCTTTTCTAGGGCCGCTCCTATGGCATATGGAGGTTTCCAAGCTAGGGGTCAAGTCAGAACTGTAGCTGCTGGCCTACGCCAGAGCCATAGCAATGCCAGATCCGAGCAGAGTCTGCGACCTACACCACAGCTCATGGCAACGCCAGATCCTTAACCCACTGAGCAAGGCCAGGGATCGAACCGCAGCCTCATGGTTCCTAGTCGGATTCGTTAACCACTGTGCCACAGTGGGAACTCCAATTACATTCTCAGCTTTAAGAGTAGACACTGACTGGCTTAAGCCAGTAAACTCAACTCTCGCTGTATATGAGAACCAATAAAGGAATATTTTAAAATACCAATGCATGGGATCCACCTCCCAGAGCAATGAAATCAGAATCCTTTGAAGGGATGCCAGGTTCGAAATCCAATAATTTAAGCCAATCAGCGTATCCCATTGGCTCAGGGAGGGCACATAACCTAACTCAAGCTAAGGAGAGGCAGTGAAATCCATGGGGTTTCTGGGAATAATCCGGAGGGGTGGTCTTTCTTCTCCTGGAGGATGGGGCGCAAGGGTACAAACCTAGAAATGTTCCTATTAGAGGGTGAGGAGTAAAGGGAACCCTCTTACACTGTTGACGGCAGAAATCGTGACTGTACAAACGCTAGTGATAACTTGTCTCCACTTTTCCTGATTCCCTTGCGATGAGGGAGACAGAGAGAGAGAAGGAAGAGCTGAATTGCTGTCTTTGTCCATAGAACAGAGTACCAAGAAGGTTTAAAGTTAATACATTAGAAATTGGAAGTATAAGCCTGATATTTGGGAGTTACAAAAGTAGCTACCTGAGGGGAAGGAGAAGATGAGAAGGAGGGAGAGGAGAAAGGGAGGGGGAGGAGGAAGAAGAAATAGTCAAAAGTAGCTACTTCGGGAGTTCCTGTCATGGCGCAGTGGTTAACAAATCCGACTAGCATCCATCCATGAGGATGTAGGTTCCATCCCTGGCCTTGCTCAGTGGGTTAAGGATCCACTGTTGCCATGAGCTGTGGTGTAGGTCGCAGATACTGCATTGCTGTGGCTGTGACGCAGGCCAATGGCTATAGCTCTGATTAGCCTGGGAACCTCCATACGCTGCAGGTGCAGCTTTAAAAAAGCAAAAAAAAAAAAAAAAAAAAAGAAAAAGTAGCTACTTCTGAGGAATAAGACATGAAGATGAGGAAGCAAGCTTTAGTTTTCCCTTTATACCCTCTGTTCTCTTTGAATTTTTATTTCTAAATTATATTTTCTATATTATATAAAATATTATTATAATTATTATGTTACTTTTATAATGAGAAATAAATTTATTTCTTTTAAAATTGTTGCTAAGAGTGTGAAATGATTTTAAAATATATGTAACCTATTGTTAAAATACATTTCTTTAAGTGTGTAAATCCCCTGTTTGACAAGAGACGTGAAGGATTTTTTTTCTTTTTTTTTAATGGTTGTATCTGCGATATATGGAAGTTCCCAATACAATGGGGTTGAATTGAAGCTACAGCTGCCAGCTTACGCCACAGCCATAGCAACACCAGAATTGAGCTGCATCTGCGACCTACACTGCAGCTTGCGGCAGTGCCAGATCCTTAACCCACTGAGCGAGGCCAGGGATCGAACACATATCCTCATGGACACTGTGTCAGGTTCTTAAGCTCCTGAGCCACAATGGGAATTCCATGAAGGACTTTTTAACTGTGCCATTTATCCACAACCTCACAATAGTATAGAGTTCAGATATGAATAAAATGTTTTAATTTTGTGCGTGAGAAAATGATCCTAGGAGCTTAAGTCAAAACTCAAAGTCAAGGCCAGCTCAGGGGATTGAAAGCTTCTGATGGTGGCCAGAGATTGAGCTTCGTTCTCGCTTTTGTATTTGGCCTCACCCTTCTTACAGAGCAGCCCTAATCTGATTTGGCCAACAACTAAAGAGGAGAAAAACCTCAAGAATTCAGCTAAGCATCATCAGTTATTTTGTTTGCAATCAAATGTTTTTCAGATTTCCTTGGCTCCCAGGTATCATATGAAATTAAACCTGCGTGATTTCTTTTATCACACCTTCGTTAATGTACTTGTTAAAGTTTGGCTATAGTCTCACCCTGACCACCATGTATTATTTCAGAAATGATAAGGAAACAAAGGTTGTTTTAGAAAATAAGACTTTAAACTTTGGATGGCTAGTAGATTTGAGTGTCAAGTCACTTTTGAAGAATGTTAAACTGATCTTTAATTGTTACTTTCAAATTATTTGTGTAAAGAAAATTGGCACACAAATTAAAAAATGTGGAAAGACATCACAAGATTTGTTTTTCTGTAACACCAGGGAGTAGGTGCGTTTGTTTCTTTAGTTGTAAGATTTTATTCATCACTGATTCTATTTGCCACATTTAGATTCTATTCTTGGGGGTCATATATTAAAGAGGAATTCAGATTCCCTTCTTACCATTTATTTTTTTTCAAAAGCCAATTCTTAGTTGAAACTCTACCGAAGCTTCTGCTGCTTTTGGAGCTTTAAGTTTTGCACAAAATGTTCAGATATGTTCATATATGATTATCCATGACTATTCTGTCAAAAGAACACAGTGATAATGTGGATTTATGAAACACAGAGTTTCATTCTGTTCATTTTCACAGACCCCTATCATGTGCTAGGCAGCAGATGGCATCATGTGTGGGCTCATCCTTAGCTTATTTTTCATTATTACATGGTTGTTTCTCTGAATAGTTTATCAGGGAATGAATTTGTATAACATTCCATATTTTCACTGTTGATATTTAGGAATAGTAAAATAACTGATAGATGGACAGCAAGAAGAGAAAGGTTTAGAAAAAGTCTGAAGCTGAGATGACCCAATGATGAAAGAATAGGTCTCTGAAAAATAGAGATTTGGGTGCATTTCATTTAAGACACAAGTTCTGAGGCATCAGTGTTATGGAGCTGAAAGAAAAATGAGCAGAGACCTTTAAATGTAAGTTAATGAAGCCACCTAGTGGTTTGTTCCATAATTTAAGCTTGTGTGAATACGTAAAGCATCCCCGTCTGAGGATTGTTGTTTGGGTCTCTGATTAAGTATGATTAGGAATCTGATCACTTTTCATTTAGTCCAGCAAGGAGGGTCAGTTTCATGGAGAATAAGCACAGTGCTGCGCTGTGTTATCTTTTATTTATTTATAGTCTTCCTTTATAAAAAAAGACTTAAAGTAACATGAAATGAAAAGATAATGAGAGAGCACAAACTAGAAGATGAGAAAGGAAAAAAAATATATGTGAATAAAGATACAAACAGCAGTTTAAAGAAACTCTTGATAATTCACAAATGCTTTCAAAATCCTATACATTTTCTATGAAAGGAGTTGACGTTTTTCAGGTCAGCCTGGAAACTGATCACTTACAAAATTCACCAAGTCCAGAACAGTGAACCAATGTTCAGGAAAAGTAAAATCCTACCTGATGTCGAGACATTTTTCTTTCAGAGGTTCTCACAAATGAGATACTGCATAATGTCATATCTGTTCTCCTCAGCCTTTGTAATAGAAATCATCCTGAGTCTTGGAAAATTGTTTCTTAACTGTGCCTACACTGCTTTGGAGGAGAATGAACACCCCACTCCATTTTCAGGGCTTTCATTACAGCCTTTGATCCTCACAACAAGCTTGAGAGATACGTAGTAGAATTGTCTCCAGCTGACAGATGAGGCCACTGACACGCAGTGAGGTTATGAACTCACCCAAAGTCCGCTGTTAATGAATTATGCAGCTCAGATCCAAACCTGGGGAGTCTGGCTGTAGCATCCATGCTCTATTCCAAGATGCTATATATGCTGAGCAACCCATCCAGTGAAAACGGCAATACTGAATACTTCACAGTTCGTGGAGGATGAGAGAAGAATGCTTTAACATGATGCTGAGGATGAGGCCCGGACTGCACATTTCTAAGACGACTCAGTTAACTTTGTCCTCCAGTGTCACGGACCTATCCCTGACTATAGTCGCTACACACTCATGCACACATGAGAGCACACACACATTTGGTCAAAAACAGGGGACCAGACAAGAGTACTCAGACACCCTACTTCCTGACCTCTAGAAAATAGCGGATACTCATGACTTTTTGACGCCTTTGTATAAGATCTAACACACACTCAAACCGAAACGCACTTTATTTTGCTAGATTTTCTTTCTCAAAGTTGTATCTGTCAGTGTTTGGGGATGGCAGCTAAATGGATTTCTTTTAACCAGTCATGAATATTGATTACTGATGAGCACAGCAAGCCTTGAAAGGAAGTTGGTAGGGAAATAATGACATCATTGAAATAGTTCCAGTTAGAGGAATCAAAATATCATATAACTTGAGTCTTAAGTGGAGCATTTAGAATGATATTCTTTTAAGCTGTGCATTCGGGTAGTTGTTAATGTCATTGCTAAGAGGAAAAGGTATCCTCCATAAGGTAACTCTTCTATGTAGATAAAGCTCCTTGAGAATAAATTTCCATGGCATTTAAAGGAAATGCTTAGCTCAATAAAGATTCTCAAGTGCCTGAAAGATTCAGGTTTTGTTTGGGGACCAATTGATGGCTTACTACCCATAAATTGAAGTTTTTAGAATGATAGTTTTTTAATAGTTCTGCTGATCAATTCTATCATGGGAATATACATGAAAGGGAGCAATGGTGAGGTACGATGAAGGAAACATTGGTTGAAAATCAAGAAACTTGGGGTTCTCTGACCTACTTTATTCTGATAACAAAGGAAGACACAAATTCTTTGTGCGTTATTTTTCTCACAAACTCTGGAGTGAGATGTGGATTCAAATACCAATTCTGATACCTGTTAGCTGGATGATATTGAATTACCCAGTTCACCTTTAGGAGCTTCAGTTTCTTCATCTATAAAGACTGGATTCGGTAATACTTTGATGTTGTCAGGTGCTCACTGTGTACAAGTCCTGTGCTTTTTTATACCTTCGATCTTAGATGGGATATTCACTATTGTTATTCCCACTTTACCAGTGCTGTCACTGAAGTTGGGAGGATAGGTAATGTGAAGACTGTAATTAGGATAGTTTATGTAATATGTTATATCACCTAGAACACAGCGGATTCTCCAGACATAGGAGCCCATGAATTGACTCCTTCTCACCTATCTCCTTCTCTTCTTTGGGGATATGCCTTGAAGATCAGTGATGAGGAGAACTGCATGCTTATATAGCTTGACTTGGGGAATTAGTTAGAGAGTGAGGCCAAAGGGTAAAAATAAAACTGAATTTTTATCTTCCTACAGGAGTGGCAAAAACTCAACTATGATATCTACTCCCTGCGACAGATTCGAAGGGAAGTGAGAAATAGATGGAAAGGTATTTTGGAAGATTTAGGTGAGTCTGAAAGTGATTATGAAATAGTAAAAAGTAAAAATAACCAATCGTGATAATTTGTGTTTGCTTTCTTGACCGGGGTTTTTATGAAAGGAATGTCAGTAACTGGCTGGTGAAGGCTACTGTGCACTAATTATTTCTCCAAGCTTGTCTTCCTTGTATCCTTAAGCATAAATGTCTGATGTTTCTGTTATCACCAGCTCCTGTTTTTTTTTTTTTTTTTAAATTCTCAACAAAGTTTTATTTTTTTTATTTTTATTTTTATTTTTTGTCTTTTTGCTATTTCTTGGGCCGCTCCTGCGGCATATGGATGTTCCCAGGCTAGGGGTCCAATCGGAGCTGTAGCCACCGGCCTACGCCAGAGCCACAGCAAGGCGGGATCCGAGCCACGTCTGCAACCTACACCACAGCTCACGGCAACGCCGGATCGTTAACCCACTGAGCAAGGGCAGGGATCAAACCCGCAACCTCATGGTTCCTAGTCGGATTCGTTAACCACTGCACCACGACGGGAACTCCTGGTTTGTTTTTTGTTTTGTTTTGTTTTTTTGTTTTTGGCTTTTTAGGGCTGCACCTGCAGCATATGGAAGTTCCTGGGTAGGGGTCGAATCAGAGCTGCAGGTGCCAGCCTGAGCCACAGCCACAGCAATGTAGGATCTGAGCTACATCTACAACCTACACCACAGCTCACAGCAATGCAAGATCCTTTAACCCACTGAGCAGAACCAGGGATTGAACGTGCATCCTCATAATTTTTAAAAAATGAGTCTATCAGTCTTGAAGTCCTCAGTCCTTCTGCTTTGAGAGAACATGACTCCTTGGCATCATAACTTTTCAAAAGTGGGGTACTGTGTTGCGAGCCTCTGTTGCTTTCATTGGGATGCTGCGGGGTAGGGTGGACCTCTGCCTTCTTTACTCACCCAGGATTGCTGTGACTGGATAGTCTCCTTTTTACCATATAAATTATTTCAGTCAAGTCAAATATATGCGTCTTTTATACCTTTGGGTAAGTAATTTAGCCAGCCAACCATATTGTCGCGGGGAAGAGAATCTGGGCTTGGAGAAGTAAGGGCCTAAAGGTGTCCACCTGGCAGGTTGAGTGGCAAGTAGGAATTCATGGAACAGGGAGGAAGTGAAGACAGGGAGTGGGAGGAGGGTCTCCAAACCGAGAAAAGGAATAGCAATCTGTCCATGGATGAGTGTCTGAGGCTTAACTCGGAGGGAAAAGTTAACAAAGAAAATTAGATAAGAAGAAACCTCAAAGAATCTTAATTGAAGACCCCACCAACCACTGGGATGGGTGGGAAGCAGCACGTGGAGTGGTGCCTGGGGCTTCAGTTTCCTCATATTTGTTCAGAATCCCACATTGGGTCCCTTAATCTTCTGTAAGGACCGTACTGCAGGACCGTCATTTCCTTGTGACTGCTGTACCTGAGGGTTCCATTTCTTTACCATAGGTTTTCAAAAGGAAGCAGACTCTTTGTTGTCAGTGACAAAACTCAGCACCATAAGTGATACTAAAAACACAAGGAAAGCTCGGGAGATGTTGTTGAGACTGGCTGAAGAGACCAGTATTTTCCCAACTGGTTGGGAGCTCTCGGAGAGATACCTCTTTGTTGTGGTAAGTGGATCTGCTCTGATTTTGCTTTAATCTCTGCTAGTCCTTATACTCCTCATTCTGATACCACCAGCTCTGCCACAGTATGAGGTGTGCCAATGATGCTGGCATCTTTGCATGGATGCGCAGAAGCCAGCACATCATCATCACTTGGAAGGCTTCAAAAGCTCAGGCTTTTGGAGTTCCCATTGTGGTTCAGAGGTTAAGGACCTGACCTCACTCAGTGGCTTAAGGATCCAGAGTTGCCACAAGCTGCAGCATAGGTTGCAGATGTGGCTCAGATCTGGTGTTGCCCTGGCTATGGCGTAGGCCCCAGCTGCAGCTCTGATTCGACCCTGAGCCTGGGAATGTCCATATGTTGCAGGTGCAGCTGTAAAAAGAAAACAAAAGACAAACTCAGGTTTCCAGATTGCACTCAGACCAGTTGAGACTTGGGTTGTGGCTCAAGAATCTATCTGTATTTTTCAGCTAATTTTGCCATGCAGTCAGCTTTTGGAAGCATTTTTAGGTCAAAGAGATGTGAGAACTGTTGTATATATAACCTAAGATTGAAAAATGATTGGAAAGGACTCTAAGAACAGTGGAATGGGATTAAGGAGTGTCTCTAAATTTGTTGAGAAAAAGTTAATACATGTTTCACCTACTCATTATTTCTAGGGTGAATATTGTGTTTTTTAGATTGGTTTTCCTACCCATATGGCTTTGTTCCCCTCTTGACAGCATTTTTATTTTTAATTTTTTGGCAGGACCGTCTCATTGCACTCGATGCTGCAGAAGAGTTCTTTAAAATTGCTAGTCGAACTTACCCCAAGAAGCCTGGGGTCCCGTGCCTGGCAGATGGCCAGAAACAACTGCACTACCTTCCATTTCCAAGTCCCTAAAGGAGAGGCTATGAGGCAGAGTTGGAATTCTCCCAATGGACCTCAACAGCCAACCAAAGTTGGAAAAATGTTACAAGAGAATGAGCCAGAAGAATGAGCTAGCTAAGAGAAAAAGGATCCTGAACCTAACAGAAATCTGAGGGTTTGGATATCTGATCATCATAAGGACTTGATTCCCTGAAATGTTCAAGTTGTATTGAAGCACCCAGTGACCTGGCATCAGAAAGTTGGACAATGGGGTATTTCATGATGAGTGATTAGGTTCCAAGAACCCGTGGCTCCCATTTTGGTTTTGGTTATGCAACACACTCTAACCATTCATCCTATTGGGAGAATGGGATGTTCTAGTTAATAAAACAATAAAATTAATAGTGCTATCATTGAACCCAAATATGGGGTACCAATTTTAAAATAATTGTTATAACCAAATAATAACACCAAAAATAATACCAGACATTACATGACTTTTCCTTGATTTGGAAGCACCTACAGAAACTTGGAGGTGTTTGAGGCATCATTTTGAGATGATTCAAAAGTTCAGAAGTACCAAATAACAGAAATATCTAGGAGTGCTGCTCAAAAGTGAGTCCCAAATTAGAATGATCCTGAGCAGAACTTCCTGCAGCTACTTGTAAAAAGTTCTGTCTTCAGTTGTAGGATAAGCATCTTAAATTTACAACATCATTGCTATCTGGTTACCTCATTTTTTTGCATATGGGCCAGATTTAGTCCACTAGCCCTTGATACTTTGTCTGGGATAGCATCTATTTGACCTTCATTGTCTTGTCTTTAATCTATTTCCAGCTTATTGGCTGACAGTTGCACCTGCTCAGGGACCTCTCCCCTAGATTTGCAGCTCTGCAGGGCAGGGCTGCCTTGAAGAAGGGTATCGCTGGACTTTCTTCCCTTCTGCAGATGATTTTCAAAATGGAGCGATTCTGTCAATACAGCTTACTTCTATCCACTGATCAAGCAGTCCAACTTCAAAAGTTAATGGCTGGAGTTCCCTTGTGGTACAGTGGGTTAAGGATCCGGCATTGTCATTGCGGTGGTTTGAGTTGCTGCTTTGACTCGGGTTCAACCCCTAATTGCCACTTAAGCAAGGATCTTGCTGTGAAATCATCGTTCATTTTATTGAAAAGACTCTCAGAGCTTATAGGATGTAGCGATATATTGGTGAGAACAACGGCAATATTTTTACTTTTACAGATTTTGCTCTTCTGACTTCAAGTTGAAAAAGTAACCTGTATTTACTGTGTAGGGAATTATGCCTTGGAAATTTCCCTATCCTGACCAGCTTTTTTGGTAGTGAACACAATGTTTCAAACACTCTGTTAGAGGAAGTACATGTTCTCCGCTGCAGACCAGTTTTAACTGTCATGTTTCAGGAAAATTCTTCCTAGCGAATAAACTAAAAGTTTTATTTTTTAAAATAAAAAATACATTTTTATTTTGTTTTATTTAGTGCTTAATACCTCTCTAATATTGTTTAAAATTAGCCTTCAGGTATTTTCCCTCTCTTCTGTAGGATCTTGCAAAATAAACATGCAAACACTGAGACAAACAAAGACAAATATTCAAAAAAAAAAAAAAAAACCCTTTGAAAATCATATTGTTTTCATCTTTGTCCCGGGAATTTGTGTTTTGTCTTTCTGCCTTTTTCGATGTCAAAGTAGATGAGATTGTTTGTATCTATAGAGAATAAATTGTACCCATAGTCTTTATTTTTGGTAATGAGCCACTAAGGATAAAATTGTCTTTTGATTAGAAAAGCACATGGAATAATCCAGAAAATTTTCCTTGCAAGGAATTAAAAGTTTTCTGTGTTTACTTTTCAATTGATGTGTGTTGTATTTCCAAGATCTGAGAAGGAACAGATAATGCTTTTCCATAATCTCTTTAAATTGAAGGGTAAAGAAGCTAAGAGATAGATAGGCTTAAGGACTGACCTATAGCCAGTCAAGGGGCAGATCTGTGCCCAAGCCCGTTGAGTCGTACTTGAGAGAGGCTTGAGGATGACTGAGGTGACCCCTTCAGAATTCACAAGGTGCTAAGCAGGACCAGGGCCCAAAAATTTACATATGTATGCAGGGTGGTTTCAAGGGGTAGATGGATGGAAAATTTCATATTAATGGTTATTTATTTTAATATGCACCAGGAGAACCCTGTAATTAGCAAATCAACCACCTGATTTCCTATTCCATGAATGTTACTGCAGTCAACAAGATAATATGTTCTCTTACAGGGGACCCCAGGAAGGCACAGTGGACACATGGACCAAATGGTAAAGAACGCATTAGTGAGGGGTCCTCAGCATCACTAAAAGCTCAGCCATATCTCTGTAGGCCACAGATTATTCCAGAGGTGCACTCATGGGTAACAATGGAGATGGAAGAGTAGGGGCCTGGTGGCAGTGCTTCCTTTGAGAAGGACAGTGGGCACAATTAATCACAATGAGTGGCCAGGTCTGAGGGGTTCCTGCATTGAGATTTGGAGTTGGTTGATGGAACATGGCATCCCCAGGGGCACAATAGTTGGGTGGCCAATGTGACTATGGCTCAAGCTATGCCATCAAAAGATTTCAAGGATGGATGAACAAAAATAGGTGGGGCACAGCCACAGCCACCACCACCTTAATGAAAAGTTACAATCTCTTGCCAAGTTTCCAGACCTTGGCTGTTCCAGACCCAGAAACTATTGACTGAAGGAGAGGCTGGATCCCCAAGAAGGAGGACTTTGAAACAGCACTGCCAGTGTATGTGGCAGTGCTTCCCCTAGTCCTTTCTCAAAAGCACCTGTGGTTATTTACTGGGGCAACTGTACACTGGGGAAAGAAGTGTACACAAACATTGTTGGGACATGGGACACAGGATCCAAACTGACATTGATACTCAGGGACCAGAATATCATTAGAGTGTGCCATTTAGAGTGGGGGCATATGGAATTCAGAGAATAGATGGAGTTCTACCCCAGGTCTAACTCACAGTAGAGTCCATGGATCCATCCAATGGTCATCTCCCCACTTCAAGAATAAATTACTGGATTGAACATACCTGGGACTTGGCAGAACCAACAGTTGTTTTTTGGCTTATGGGTTAAAAATCATCTTAATGAGAAAGGTAAGTGGAAGGCTCTGAAACTGCTTCGCCCCAGCCAAGATAGTAAACCAAAGTTAAAACTGCATTCCAGAAAGATGACAGAGATTGGTTCCCTTAACAATCTAAAGGATGCAGGAGTGTTGGTCCTGATTATAATTCCATTTAGTTCACCACTCTGGCCCTGGCACTAGGTGGATAGCAGAGCGTGAAAGTCAATGCTGAAAATTCAACCAAGGGGGAGCCCTAATTGCAGCTGCTGAGCTAAACATGGGGTTTTGGGGAGACTAAGTCTCAGCTACTGTGTGGCTATTGATCGAGCACATGCGTTCTTTCCATACGTATCAGAAAGGTAGGCCAGAAAGTGTTTGCACTCACTTGGGACAGACAACGGTATACATTAACGTATTGCTCCAGATCTGTCTAAACTTTCCTACCCTCCGTTATGATATAGCTCAAAGGGATCTGGGCCATCTGGACTCTGCAGACTATCACATTGATTACTATATGAGCGACATTAGATCTGATGAGTACGAAGTGGTAAATGCATTTGGATGCCTTGATGAAAGACATGCACTTCAGAAGATGGGAGCTAAATCCTGCAAAGTCTCGGGGACCAGTCACTTCAGTGACATTTTCAGTGGTGCATGGTGTGCTGAAACATCCCCTCTAAAGGAAAAGTTGAGTTATTTCATCTATATCTCTCGCCTCTAAGGAGCCAGCAGAATGCTTGGTAGGCTTTTTCATGTTGTCTCCTGGAACTACTCCCTCATTCCATTTATCTGGGTGACATGAAGAGCTGCCAGGTCTGAGCAAGGTGCAGGGGAGGAAAGGGCTCCAAAACAGGTCCAGGCTATGGCCAAGTGACTAGACACTTGTACTAGAGGACCTGTCAGGCCTTTTAGTATTAAGAAAGGATAACCACGTGGAATTTATGGAAAGCTCGATAGATGAATGACAACGTAGACTCCTAGGGTTCTGGGGTATGGCCATGCCATTTGCAGGGGATAATAATTACACATTTCTTGAAAAACTGCTCATTATGAGTTGGGTTTGTGTCAGACTCACGAAGGCATAAATTCAAAATCTAGCAACAGCCTACTTTGTTCCTTGTTATTTTTATTTGTTTATTTTGTTGTCTTTTTAGGGTCACACCCATGCATATAGAGGTTCCCAGGCTAGGGGTCGAATCAGAGCTGTAGCCACTGGCTTATACCACAGCTACAGCCACACCAGAGCCAGATCTGATCTTTGTGCACAACCTACACCACAGCTCACAATAACGCCAGATCCTTAACCCACTGAACGAGCTCAGGGATTGAACCTGGGTCCTCATGGATGCCAGTCAGGTTCGTTTCCTCTGATCCATGACAGGAACTCCCTCATTTTAAATGTAAATTATTGATTTTAGAAGTTTTAGATTTACAGAAAAGTTACAAAGTACAGAGCATTTCCATATGCCTCATATCAAATTTCTCTTAGTATTAGCATTGTACCTTAGATGGTTCATTTAACATAAGTGGTTAAATAATGTTTATTTATTTTTTTTGTGGTTAAATAATGTTTAAAGAATATCATAAAAGTTATTTTTCTTTAGCTAAGACATTAAAGTCAGTAATTTCTGGAAGGGGACTGCACCGACAGCAGCAGAAACTACTTTAGGTGATTACATCCAAATAGCAGAAGTATCATGGCACAAAGCTGGCTTCTTTTCCATTGGATTAATGCATTTATCTGTTCCCTCAGATCATTTTCTGTTACTAACATTATTATCAACTGGAGTTCTTGGACTCTTTAACCCATAGAAATTGCTAAGAGGCCAGACGAGAAACTCAGGCAAAGCTTTATTGGGACTCGTGCTGCAGCATTGAGGAGCAAAAACAAGTAAGAGTTTCCCTTGCTCACTCCCTGAGGGAGGCGGCAAGCTAGTCCCTTGTATGGGGGGAGGGGAGGGGCAGGTCCAGGGGTGGGGTCAGAGGTAGCTTGGTGGTGCTGTGTGCAGGGTGCATGCATAGTACCCTGCTTTTGTTTCTTACCCCTCAGAAGGAGCAGTTGGGTTTTTGGTCTTTTAGTATCTTGTTGTTGGTAATTGCCCCAACTGTGCATGCATGCAGTTATTTTTAGTCTTTTATAGTTTCTTTGTATTTTGTTGCTCCAGGAGTCTTTGTCCAGGCACAAGCACTGTAGCAAACGGTCCTGGATCCCAGGTCCAGGCCTGTTTCAATGTCATGAGAAATCTGTTTGAATTTGGTTAAGTTGCATTGAAAGGAGTGTACTTGTAATTTTCAAAACATTGCTAGGTGTAGAGTGAAAATGATCAGCCACTTTGAACTTTCTTTTCCAATGTTTCAAGAAATGTTTTTTCATATTCTCTTTTGACAAATTATAGAAGGACATAGGGCACTCCAGTTTTCAACTCCCTTAACATATGGGTTTTAGGACACTGGGCTGTGGAGAACTGAGTTAGGATTCAAGTTCTTAACTTGATTCAGATCCTTTGATCATTGAGTAACTAAATGGGATTTATCTGATTTTTCTACTTATCTATAATCTAAGTATTTAGTGAGTTTAAATTTGGAACGAACAATTTTTTGTATATTTGTATACTTATGTATTTCTTTCTTTTTTTCTTTTTTGTCTTTTTGTCTTTTCTAGGGCTGTACTCCCGGCATGTGGAGGTTCCCAGGCTAGGGGTTGAATTGGGGTTGTAGCCGTTGGCCTGCGCCAGAGCCACAGCAAAGCAGAATCCAAGCTGCGTCTGCCACCTACACCACAGCTCATAGCAATGCCAGATCCTTAACCCACTGATAGAGGCCAGGGATCAAACCCGCAACCTCATGGTTCCTAGTCGGATTCGTTAACCACTGTGCCACGACGGGAACTCCCAGTATATTTCTATATTATATATTATAAAGGATGAAAATAAGGTTATGAGCTTTATAAGCGCTAAATAAAACACAGACTTATAGGTCAGTACTTTTTTTTTTTTTTTTTTTTTTGCTTTTTAGGGCTGCACCCACAGTGTATGGAAGTTTCCAGGCTAAGCATCAAATTGGAGCTACAACTGCCAGCCTACACCACAGCCGCAGCAAGGCCAGATCCAAGCCTCGTCTGTGATCTACACCACAGCTCATGACAACGCTGGATCCTTAAATCATGGAGTGGAAACAGGGATCAAACCTGCATCCTCATGAGTCCTAATCGGGTTCCTTAACCACTGAGCCATGAGGGGAACTCCAGATTAGTACTCTTTCAAAATCCAATAGCCGTAGTTTGCAGGTAGCAATTTACTTTAAAAACTCATTAGTATTAGTAGTGTGAAATGTGTAAGTAAACTTTATCATATATCCTAGAGACATGGAGTTAGTATTTAAAGTATCCTAATCAGGAGTTCCCCTGTGGCACAGCAGGTTAAGGATCTGGCATGGTCACTGCTGCAGCTTGGATTGCTGCTGTGGCACGGGTTTGATCCCTGGCCCCGGGAACTTCCACATGCCACAGGTGAAGCCAAAAAGGAATAAAAAAAAGCATCCCCTAACCAGACATCCACTTTCTAAGATTGTTGCTTAAACATTTCAATCATCTTTATCAAAATTCATACCAGAAAGCTCATTAAGTTGCATAAAGTATGTTAGGAATGAGTTTCCACTTAGGAAATGAATAGCAATCGGGAGAGGTGGTTAGGTAGAAAGACTGTCTGGGTTCCATCGTGTTTGTAGGATGACAGTGTTAAGAATCTGTTAGGATCGGCGGTGCTGAAGGAGCCAGAGCACTGCTTGTCCTTTTCCCACTTCAAAGACCTGATGCCGAGTCATCTGATTCAGTTATTAGAACATTGCTGTGTCTGCCTAAGAATGAAACTTTCACTCAAGTTTCTTTCAAACTTTTATTTCAATTCAGTGAGTCCTGAGAAAAGAAAAGGGGGGGAGGGTGCTTCTCTGGGATTACAGGAAGCAAGTTCGTACTTCTTGTCTAATAAGTGGTGTACGTTTAAAAGAATTTGGGCTAAGTTTTGCTTTCATTGTAACATACCGCTCAGTTGCAAGGTTATGGGACAAGAGACATATGGCCTTCACCTCTTGTAATTGCTGGACATCACTGCAGTTTACTAAAAGATTGGACATCTGCTGAATGGTCACACTGACTTAGGTCAACTTCCACCCTCTTTTAATATATGCAAAACTAATGCAGAACTTTTTTTTCTTTTTATGGCCACCCCTGTGGCAAATGGAAGTACCCAGAGTAGGGGTCAAGCCAAAGCTGCAGCTGAGGCGTACGCCACAGCCACAACAACTGGATCCAAGCCACATCTGTACCACAGCTTATAACACCATACCCTTAACTCACTAAGCGAAGCCAGGGATCAAAACCGCATCCTCACAGAGACTGTCATGTTCTTACCCTGCTGAGCCGCAGTGGAACTCCAGAAAACTTTTAAATAGTGAAAAAAATTAACCATAATACTAGAATTCTAATATAACCACATAAAACATTTTGGGCGGACTCATTTTATGTGCATATTTGATGTTTATATGTACAATTTTATATCTGGCTATTAAATTAGGTCAGAGATCATGAGCTCAAATGTCTCCAACAGTAACTGGGTAGGGAATGTGGATCAAAAAGTGTTAGGTATTCTTTGTTCTAAAAGGAACAGTTACTGGAGTTCCCATCGTGGCGCAGTGGTTAACGAATCAGACTAGGAACCATGAGGTTGAGGGTTCGATCCCTGGCCTTGCTCAAGGGGTTAAGGATCCAGAGTTGCCGTGACCTGTGGTGTAGGTTGCAGACGCGGCTTGGATCCCGCGTTGCGGTGGCTCTGGCATAGGCTGGCGGCTACAGCTCCAATTAGACTCCTAGCCTGGGAACCTCCATATGCCGTGGGAGTGGCCCTAGGAAAGGCAAAAAGGCAAAAAAAATTAAAAATAAATAAATAAATTAAAAAAAAATAAAAGGAGCAGTTACTGCTTAGCTCCAAATGATCATTGTTATGCCAAGGGGCTCAGTTTTGCCAGTTATTCTGATTTTTGACAAGAGCTGAACAAACATTACTTTTATGTAAATGTTATCAATTTTAAAATGTTGGTTATGAAATGTAAAAATTTAAACTATTGGGTAAGCCAAAGATTCATATATATATGTGCGAATAACAGTTTACCACAGTTCACAGATCATAAACATTTTCTGTTACCTTCTGAAAGCATTTTTACAAAGCTGCGTATTAAATTGATGTACCAAATTTTACAATCTTTCTTCTATTTTTTGGACATCTAGAGGTTGTTTCCAATTTTTCTCTGCAATTGACATCTTCCTGCACATTGCTTTCTCTGGTGTTCTTAGCGGAATTACAGACTCAAAACATGAATATCTAAATCATATTTATGTACATCATTAAGTATTTTCCAAAAGGTTTGTACCAATTCATGCTCTTTTTAACAATGATGTATGAGAATATAGTTTTACCATATTGTTATCATTCAGGTATACACCAGGAAAAAAGCTAGCAAAGGAAAAAAAATGGTACCTCTTTGTTGATTTAATTTGCATGTCTGTTTATTAGTTAGGGTGAGCATTATTCCATACGCTTGTTATCACTTTTATTTCTTTTGTGATTCCTCTGTTTTCCTTGTCGATTGCCTATGGGGAGAACTCCTACTTTGAAACTGTAACAATGTCAGTCTATAAAGCAGCCAGGTATAAATAAACATCAACACATGCTTCATGTTTAAAACATCTGTTTTATGGGGCTTTTCTTTTCTCTACTTGTTGTCAGCTTTCATTCTGGGATCTTTCCCTGTCTCACATGGCAGCATCCATAAGAGCTGCAAAATGAATTGAAAAGTATCTTTAAATAGGCTTTCATACTGGCTGTGTCTCTTTAATTCATTGTTTGGGATAGAATTCTCAATAATTAAGACTGCTGGGAGTTTCTGCTGTGGCTCAGCAGTAACAAATCCGACTAGTATCCATGAGGATGTGGGTGCGATCCCTGGCCTTGATCAGTGGGTTAGGGATCCGGCCTTGCCCTGAACTGTGGTAGAGGCCACAGATGCAGCTGGGATCTGGGGTTGCTGTGGCTGTGGTATAGGCTGGCAGCTGCAGCTCTGTTTTGACCCCTAGCCTGGGAACTTCCATATGCCGCACTGAAGCTCTAAAAAAAATAATTAAGACAGCTGAAGTTTTACACCTGTATTTTGTGATTATATATAATATATAATATATATTATATATGTGTATATATATAGTGAGAGAGAGAGAGTTTGTGATTAGTTTCTGAATTCTTAGTAATGAATTATTTTGAGTTTATAAATACAAGTCTTAATACTGTGATGCTAGGTGTAAGACTAACTCCTGGCTATGAGATTCCTTACTCAAAATTCCAGAGCTCAGAGGGATCTTAAAAGTCAGCTAATCCAAACAGCTCATTTTGCTAATGTGTAATTGAGTCCAGATTACTTCTCCAAAGTCACATAGCTAGCCAATAACTGCACCACAATCTACCACTTGGCCCTCTAATCTCTGGTGTACTTTTCTGTCCATTTCACCATGCTGCCTTCCTCTCCTGCTGCATGTGTGGCTGCATTTTACAGTATGATTTGATTCTGATATATCTGAATTCAACTAATGAATGGCTGCATTTCTGTATGCACGTCAGAAATCTATTATAGAAAACAATTATTTCACTCTTTCAAGCGTGATGAAAAATTTTCATAGTGCCGTGGAAAAACCCATCTAAATATTGGTTTTGTTACTCTTTCACACCAAGATATTATGGTGGTAACCGTGGGAGCCAAGAAGTAAGAAAAATCAAATCACTGAATGTTCCACTTTATTAATGACAGAAACACAAAAATGCAGTCCAGATATTTTATTAGAGATAACTCTATTAGCATTATTACTGCAGAGGCCCCAAATCAATTTGGGGCAAAACACTGAACTGGTGATTTCTGTCCAAAGGCATTTGGTGTTAATAAAATACATACAACAAAGGAATTGCCTGCTTTGTTTTAGAGGCTGAATATTTACTCTTGAATATCCTGACTAGCCCTGTCTTTGGAAGGGTCTATATCTTTCTTTGTAGCAGCTGGCAGGTGCCCTAAAGAGTTTTGCCTTTCAAGTGTAGTAGGGCCCTAGATTAGTCCTAAACTAGTAGTTTTCCAACATGAGGGTCTTGTTGGATGCAAGGGTGCCTGGGTTCCACTCATGACAGTGCAATTTTATAGAATTGGCATGAAGACAGGGAATATTCATTTTAACAGATTTTAATTATATAATAGTTTTAGATTTATAGAAAACTTGTAAAGATAGTACAGGAAGTTTCCATATACCCCACTCCCAGTTTCCCGTTTCCTTAATATCTGACATGAGTGTGGTATATTTATTGCATCTAGTGAATCCATACTGATATATTATGATCAACTGAAGTCTGCATTTTATTCACATTTCCTTTATTTTTACCCAATGCCCCTTTTCTGGATCTCATTCAGGATACTTTACATTTAGTTGTCATGTCTTAGGTTTCTTTTGGATGTGACAGCTTCTCAGACTTTCCTTGTTTTTGAGGAGTTCTGGCCAAGCATTTTGTAAAATGTACCTCAATTGCAATTTGTCTATTTTCCTTATGATTAAACTGGGAGGAAAAGTGCCATTTTCATGACACCTCTAAAGGGTGCCTATATCAACATGACTTATTATGACAATGTTAATCTTGGCCACCTGGCTTAGAGACTTTGTAGTTTTAATTCCTCCAAGTCTAAGAGATTTCAATGCAGGTCATCTCTGGAACTTATCTGGAGAAAGACCAGATGTTGTATTCATTCTAGAAGTCAGGCATGTCTGAGGATGTCAGAGGGATTAGTGGGTGAAGTAAGGATTGGACTCAGGTGTGAGTCATAGAGACCCCCTACCCATAAGGTCTTATTTGTCTTATACAACAAGAAGTCCCAGGAGGGACAGTCCGTGGATCAGCTGTGTAGTCTGTGGCTTGCTTCCTGCTCCTCATCCTTAATTTATGACTTTAATCCTCATGGCTCCAAAAGGGCTGCCACCTCCAGACAGCATCAACATCCAGGGAAGGAGAAGATACAAGAGCAAAGGAACAAAAGGCATGTTAGCTATGCCTATCTCTCTAAAAAAGAGTTCTGCTCATAAAATATGATTGTCCCGAACTGGGTCCTTGGACCAGCCACGATTACAAGGAAGTCTGAGAAAGTGATTAGGCACCTTGAACAAAAGTAGAATCCTCTGAGTTTGCAAGAGGGAGAGTGTGGATATTATGTGGATGATCAGCAGTATATGCTTCAAGAGAGCTGCCACCAGTATTGTGTTAATAATCTGCAAATAGTTCATGCCCTTTCTTCCTCCTTCCTTCCTTTACTTGCATTTTTAGAAGACCATTGTGTTGAAATTCTTTCATAGCAAAATGATCTTCTAAAAATGCAAATAGTTTCATGTCCCTTCCTGCTTAAAGAACTATCCTTAGGAAAAAGTTCCAAATCCTATACACGCCCATGAGCTTCTGCAGGTGGGGACCTTGCTTGTCTCTTCAGCTCCACTCTGCTGCAATGGCCTCCTTCCAGAAGCACAGCCCCCTCTTGCCACTTCTCAGCCTATGCACCTGGTTCTTTATGTGGAACGCTTTCCAGCTCCCCACACTCCATTGCCCTCTTAGCTCCTTACTGCTCCTACCTTTTGTCCATTCTTCAGAGCTTTATGTTTCCGTTCATTATACATTTATCCACAAACCCTTCCCTAAGCTCACAATCTTAGATCCCCACATAAAATATGAATCAAGTCATGTTAGAGCAGCGCATATTTTTCTTCCATAATTCTTTTTGTTTGTTTGTTTTTTGGTTTAGTTTGTTTGTTTTGTCTTTTTAGGGCCGTGCCTTGAACATTTGGAAGTTGCCAGGCTAGGGGTCGAATCGGAGCTGCTGCCAGCATATACCACAGCCACAGCAATGCCAGATCTGAGACGCCTCTGCGACCGACACTGCAGTTCATGGCAACACCGGATCCTTAACCCACTGAGTCGGGGGCCAGGGATGAAACCCACGTCCTCAAGGATACTAGTTGTGTTCATTACCACTGAACCACAGCGGGAACTCCTCTTCCATGGTTCTTTTTTTTTAAGAGCCTCACCCGTGGCATATGGAAGTTCCCAAGCGAGGAGTCAAGTTGGAGCTGTGGCTGCTGGCCTAGGCCACAGCCACAGCAATGCCAGATCTGAGCCATGTCTGTGACCTACACCAGAGCTCACGGTGATGCCAGATCCTTAACCCACTGACTAAGGCCAGGGATTGAACCCTTGTCTTCATGGATACCAGTCAGTTTCATTACTGCTGAGCCATGACGGGAACTCCTCTTCCCTGTTTCTTAACACAGCCATCACCTTGAACCTGCTTATGTTATTATTAGATTAATGGTTTCCTCTGCTATGAACTGCAAGCTCCATGAAGCTGGCAGGCACCACATCTATCTACATCTATCTTAGCTCATTGATCTAGTCCCAGTGCCTAGTGGAGTGGCTGGCACATGGAAGATATTAAGTAAACATCGGCTGAGAGAATGAACTGGGAAGGCTGTATCCTTGTTACAGCAGCTGCCCAGCAGCCCTGTGGCCACAGTGTATCAGCTCCAGCAGCTCTTTACCTGGCAAGAAACCAAGCGAGCACTCAGAGTTGGAGAACTCAGGTTTATTACGCCAGCAGGCTCAGAGGAGATTGTGCTCTGGAGTCTGAGCCCTGAGAAGGGTTGGTTTTCACAAGGCTTTTATGGGCTAGCTCTTCTGGGTCTGTGCTTGGCTGGTCGGACTGGAGTCAGAACAGGCAGGGTTGTAATTTTGGAAGCAACTTTATAGGAGCAGACGTGTGTGTGTGTGCGCGCGTGTGTGTGTGTGTGGGGGGGGGTTAGGGACAGTTGTCTGGACTTGGCTTAGTCATCATGGCCAGGATCTTTCCTTTCTACATTTTTACTGGGACACTGTCTCCTACATCCTGAGGGAAGAAAGTCAAGAGACAGAGTCTGATTCAACAACAAAAGACCAATGACGGAGGCTCATTCTGAGCCAAAATGTCTGTTTGTCAGTCATGGACATTTTCCTTCTCCTTTCCCAAGCTGGGCTTATACCTGAATTTTAAAGTGAGGAGATGCAAAAAAGAGGAAAAGACTAAACAAGCTATTTTCTGTGGGGAAGATGCTTGTAGTGTTGGCACCAGTGATATTGAAGGCTCAAAAGAATGAGCTGTCTGTGCAACGTAGGTGCCTTCTACAGAAATGCCCATAGTCTTTGTGTGTTGGTTGTGGCTTCTGCAGAGGCGAGGGTGGGGTGGGGTGGTTGGAGAGTGGGCAGCTGCAATCACCAAGACTGGTGATGCCATAGGTAGCCAAGGGGACAGTGACAGACACCTTAAGTGTTAAAAGCACAGGCTTTGACATTCAGATCTCAGCTCTGTCACTAACAAGGTAAAGTGACCTTGGGCAAGTTACTGAACTGCTTTAATCCTCAGTTTCCTCTACAGAAAATGGGCAAATTGCTTGTTACAAAGTTTCAATGAATTTATGCAGGGAAAGTGATTAAGGTGGGCAGCAGCCACTAAGATCCCCTTTTGGTGTCTCCAGCTGTAGTCCCATCATGAAGAGGGAACTGGAAGATTATGGCAGGTATTTAAAGCTGGAGGTTAGAATTCCATAGTGAGTGGAAATGAAGTAGAGAAATTTGGTGTTGTGACTACTCTTGTAACTTTATAGAAACTTCTATGCTGACATGGCCTGAGAAGTATAGTTTCACACGTTAGGGCAAACCTGACAGGGGATGATTTTTACTTTTGTCTTTTCACGGCCCCAGACTCTGGAAGGGGCAGCAAGTCCTCTTAAGACTGTGGCAGTACCAAGGAATTGACTGACTCTTCTGAGAGTTTTGTTGATCCTAGGCAGTAGGCAGGCTAGGAATTTTGAGGAGGATAGAGCAGAGATGGTTGAGGGCACACACTCTGGAGTTGGATTGCTGGGCTCTAAACTGAGTTCAGCTGGGCAAAACTGGGGAGTTTGTGCAAATGTTGGTTTCCTCACCTGTAAATAGCAAAAGTCAGACTATCTAATTCATAGGAATTTTTGCAAGAAGTATGCAGGGAATTCACATAAGGCAGTGCATCTTAATGGGAGGGGGATGCTTTTGCCTCTGGGAGGTATCTGGCCATGTCTGGAGACAGTTTTGGGTTGTCCTAACTGGGGAAATGTGTGCCAACTAAAAACTGTCACTTGCCATCTGCCTCTACAAGGATTAGGTAAATAGCTACTGAAGTTGCTGACCTTCAACACCCCCTGGAAGAATTTCAGGGTGGAGATCAGGAATGAGGCACTCTGTGCCCTGGGAAAACTGGCAGAGCAGGCCTTCAGATAGTGAGATATTTTCAGAAGAGCCCAATTTCTTGCATCTCCTCATATCTAGCAAAGCACTAAAATCATTAACAGAGACACTTGCTCCTTGGGACTAGCAGCCAACTTCTGCCAAAATGTGTGCTTGACTGCGTGTACCCCCTTCACCAAAATCACACAGATATACTGACCTCTCTCCTACTGCCTCTTCTGAGCAGTGGTTCCTTGGAGCTATCTGAGACGACGTCTCCCAGGCTATAGTTCAGTACAATTTAACTTACAGCTCTCACATTGTGCATTTTTTTTTTTTTTTGTCTTTTGTCTTTTTGTTGTTGTTGTTGTTGCTATTTCTTGGGCCGCTCCCGTGGCATATGGAGGTTCCCAGGCTAGGAGTCAAATCGGAGCTGTAGCCACTGGCCTACGCCAGAGCCACAGCAACGCGGGATCTGACCCACATCTGCGACCTACACCACAGCTCACAGCAACGCCGGATCCTTAACCCACTGAGCTAGGCCAGGGATCAAACCTGCAACCTCATGGTTCCTAGTCGGATTCGTTAACCACTGAGCCACAATGGAAACTCCTTCTTTTTTTTTTTTTTTTTTTTTTTTTTTTTTTTTTTTTTTTTTTAAAGCAACACGTGCTATTGGAATCCCTAGAGATCACAGATGCTGCTAAACATCCTACAATGCACAGGACAGCCCCATACAACAAAGAATTGTCCAAAATGTCAGTAGTGCTGAGGCTGAGAAACCCTAAGATTTTGAGAAGAAATCCAGTCTTGTAGAAATTGCTCAGTGTCAAGTCTCATTGATAAGCTTTGAAGAGGAATGAGAGTGCATTTGCCACATAGAACTTAGCAAATCCTCCTGCTTGCTTTGACCAAGTGAAGAGGACTAAGAGGAACTTTTCTCGTTTTCTTTTCTGATGACACCATACACATGACATTTGAACAGTAAGATATGGCTGTCAGTTCCCGGTTTAGAAAATGTTTTAAATTTCACTTTCAAGAAAAATAAATGGCTCCCAACTGTAAAAATGCTGATCCTTTGGTTTGGATGGTTCAGATGCTCCAGAGTACTTTCTTAGTGAATGAAGAATTGAATGAATTGACGATTATAGAGGAAGCTCCAAGGTACAACATTTTCGGAATATGTCACAGACAGCCCTGAAGCTTGGGTCTGTCAGGGGGTGTTGCCCTGGGAAATTGACCTTGGGACACTGATCACTGGCTCTCCTTCCAGGACACTTTCAGATTTTGCTTGCATTGTCACTAGTCACTTGTTGCTATGAGAAGACAAGGCAGATAGCCTGGGGAAGGGGAAAAAAGGGTCTGAAATCTCCCAGAAGGTTGGCAAAGGAGAGTTCCCTAAGGGATCTGACAGCATCCTCATCCAAAGGTGTGGTGCTGTTAGCAAAAGGGTGAGGGTGGGGGTGAGGTGCCTTCTTGGGTGTGGAAATAAAGGGAAGCTTGTCTTTACACCTGGAAAAATGCTGCCCAGCTTCCTCGGTAGCTTTCTGTACTTAGTACATTCCATCTGCACCTATATTAAAGTCACTGTAGTCTTTGTGCAGATTTGCAGGGAACTGTCTTCCAATTTTTACCTAAGGAAAATATATCCAAGTTTAAAGGACTTCTGCTGCGAGGACCTAGGGCTCTGTGGAAAAGCCGCATAAGCTGGGGGTGGGGTGGGCCTGGAGTAACAGAAGTGGGGGAGTGGTAGAGAGGGAGAGAGGCAGAGAGAGCTGAGCGAAGGGTGGGGGTTCAGGAAGCCTGAGAGACTGGGGATTTGGTTCTTCCACCTAGCCTTGCTTTAAACAGAGCAGCTCCCTCATCTATTTTTATCTAAATTTATCGATGCTTGGTAAATCATCATTCCAAATAATTCATTTTCCCCTTAAAAGTTCCCACCGTTAGTGAAAAAAAATGCTGAAAATCACTGGCCTCAACTCTGGGAATTAAAAAAATATTTTCTATTTCTTTAATGTTATGTCCTTATGAGATGATAGATGTTTATTAAATCTATCATGGTAGGAACTCCCGTCGTGGCAGAACGGAAGCAAATCTGACTAGGAACCATGAGGTTGCGGGTTCGATCCCTGGCCTCACTGAGTGGGTTAAGGATCTGGTGTGGCTGTGGCTGTGGCGCAGTAGGCTGGCAGCTACAGCTCCAATTGGACCCTTAGCCTGGTAACCTCCATATGCCTCGGGTGCAGCCCTAAAAAGACAAAAGACAAAAAAAAAATGTATATGTGTATATATATAAAAATGTGTATATATATGTGTATATATATAAATGTGTATATATATATGTATATATATATTCTGGTAGCTATTTCATGATGCAAGTCAAATCATGTTGTACACCTTAAAGTGATACAGAGTTGTATGTCAACAAAACTGGAAAAAAAACCCTGCTGGCATGTAGAGATAAAAATAGCCCCTTATTTATAGAATGCAATAGGTTAAATAGTACTCTTCCCCCCTCCCCCAGTTTGCTATTCATTGAGGAATTCACCGTGTCAGGAACAAGTTCGTGTAAAACAGGACAATCTCCCCAAACAGCTGTATTCAATTTACTCCAGGAGAAGGCTGTTAAACAATTATCCTGGGCTCTTGCCCCTGGGCTCTCAGATTTACCATCCAGTCTTTGAAAGTGGGAGAGGGAGAGGCTGAGCTGGCGATGGGCTCCTGGCTTTGAGATGTTGGTTGTCTCTGGAATTAGGACAACGTGCGTCTTTTCCCTGGGAACATCTGTCAAAACAGCATCATTATTAATTTGGTGAGTGTCTGATCGCCAATGGTGGGTTAAATGTAACGGATTTGCTTCTTACATTAACATAAGAATCCTGTCTCGGTCCAGAGGCTTTACAGAAAAATCCCGATTGAACACTAGATGCCGCTGTTGACTGACTCTGTTGTCTGTTAACTTCATACTTTCCCCTGGTCTCTGCAAGGAGACACAAAGAAGAAAAAAAAAAACCCTAAGTAAATACGCAAAGTTCTGAAAATTTTCCTCTTTTAATAACTGGTTTAGAGAAAGGTTTTTTTTTTTTGTATGCATTCCAGAGGCTGTCTTTTTCTGGAGAACATTTGATAATGGACAGAAAATAGAATGATGAAGAGGCACAAATGTCAACTTACTCATGTTTGGGGTTTGTAAAGAAGATAATTTTTGTACCTTAGTTTCTGCCTGAGAAAAGACTCTTGTTCCCCTCAAGCCTACTTATCTCTCTCTAGTTCTGTGGTGCAACAGACTGTTTTCACCTTTGGCATTTATTTGAATATTATAATCAGGTGTACGGCTAATGGTTGCTTTTCTTAGTCAGTGGGCCAGGTTGTTAGTGTCATTATGGATTTTTTTTTTCTTTTTTGTAGATTTTATTTTTCAGAGCAGTTTTAAGTTCACCAGAAAAATGGAGCAGAAGATCCAGAGATTTCCCCTAAGCTCCCTCCTCCCCACCACCCACAGCCTCCCCCGTTGTCAACATCTCCCCCCAGAGCAGTACCTTTGGTACCACCGATGAACCTACACTGACATGCCATTGGCACCCCAAGTCCACAGTTTACATGAGGCTTCACTCTTGGTGTTGTCCAGTTTATGGATTTGGACAAATGATAATGACATATATCCATCATTGTAGTGTCATACAGAGTGTTGTCACTGTCCTAAAAATATCCTTTGTGCTTCAAAATTTTTTTTTTCTTCTGTGTTTTTAGGACCACACCATGGCAGATGGAGGTTCCCAGTCTAGGGGTCCAATCAGAGCTGTAGCCGCTGGCCTACACCACAGCCACAGCAACGCAGGATTGGAGCCTTGTCTACAACCTACACCACAGCTCACGGCAATGCCAGATCCTTAACCCCCTGAGCAAGGCCAGGGATTGAACCCACCTACTCACGGGTACTAATAGGGTTTGTTACTGCTGAGCCACGATTAGAACTCCTGTGCTTCAACTATTCATCTTTCTCTCCTTCCTAAGTCCTGGCAACCCCTGGTCTTTTTCTGTCTCCAAAGTTTTGCCTCCTTCTAAGTTTTTCACTTAAAACACTCACACATACACACACACACACACACACACACACACACACAACTTTTCACTTTAAAAAAGTTTTAGTAGGAAAGTAAAAAGACTGGTGTTGGAAATCTAATGAATTGTTTTCATCGCTTTAAAAACTACCAAACTTTACATATTTATCTACTTAATCGTTCTCTTAGGCAGGTTTTATCATTTCCATTTTAGAGATAGTAAAATTGAGGGTCAGGGAGACCAAGCAACAGCCCAGATTAATAGAGCTAATTGATGGTAACTTCTCGTTCAAACCCAATTCTATTTCCAAAAAGTATTTGTCACAGTACTCTTTAACTTGATTTCTGACAGGTAGGCTTGCATATCTGAATAGCTAATTCTCTTTTGAAGACCAGCCCCATGTGCACATTTTCAAAAGCTTTTAAAATACATTTGTGGGAATCTTCTAAAGAGAGAAAAATTTATCATTAAATTTAGTTATATATAGATTTATAATAGCTGTGTGTATTGCAGATGTGTGTGTATTTTTAGGCACTTTATTCTACCAAAAAAATCCCAAACCAACAGGATACACTTGCAATGCCTTGGAAGCAATAAATTGGCACACAATTCGAGGTTGCCAATGTCAAGGACAGTACAAGGTCCTCACCAGCTTGCATTTCCAACCTGAAAGTATTCCTGTAAGAATTTCCCTAGACATCTCACCATCTTCACAGAACCCCATTATTTTTACATGAGAGCTATGCTAACTCTTATGGTCTATAGTTGGTCATCTTCTATCTTTAAAACTACCTATCCCTTCTGAATTTATTATTCTGATCTCTCCTGTAGCAACCCCAGGCAACCCCACAGGCCAACCATGGCAAATTGGTTCCCCTTCATAGAGAGTATAGTCTGGGACACTGTTTAACAAAACTTGGCAGGTCCTTTGAGCTTTCTTTTGCCATGATTATAATTTTAGAAAACTGAACACGAAAGGAACATGGGCCAGGAAAAACCAGTTTCGAACTCTATAATCTGTCGATAGTTGGTAAAGAGAGTGTCTCTCTCAAAAGGCAGATCACGGAAAGTTATTTGGAGACAAAAAATTGCAAATAACATTGGCGAGCCCTAGCTCCATATTAGCCCTCAAAATTCCCTCAAAATTCCCTCATTCTTCAGAACAAATATGACTCAGACTTGGAGACAGCTCTCCCTCTGTGTTCCTGCAGCAATGTGCTCAGAATGTTTATCATGCATTGAAATACTTGTTTACATAACTCTTATTTCTGGAGGAGAATATTTGGGATGGTACCAGATCCTGGTCATCTTTGTACCTGTGGCCTGATTTTTTCATAGTGCCTGGCTTAAAACAGTGTTTTCCAACCTTGACTTTGTGTCAAAATGTCTTTGGAGTTACAAATGTACAGATCTCTAAACATCTCTGCAGACATCCTAAGTCAGAATCTTGAGACAGCTTAGTTCTGCATGGTTCCTCATGGATCAGCATGGCGGAAGGATGAAAAACAGGGACATGAGCAGTCACAGTTCTGAATCTTAGAGGATATTTGCCCAACTGCTTCATTTTCCCCATTGTTCAATCCTCACCTCTCATGTAATTGAAGTATGGACAACCTTTATCATTGCCATCCTCAAACAATTGATTCTACAATATTCTATTCCTTCTCTGCAACAGAAAGAATTTTGGAAGAATGTGCATGAACTGCTAGGTTCTTTGATCCATAACTTGGGAAAAGTGACCCAATGACCCTGAGATTCAGTTTTAGAAAGCCATTCAAACTTTAGATGGAAGAACAGTGCTGCTGCTGCTGCTTCTTAATAATAATTTTAATTATTATTAATAATTTATATTATCTTCAAGCAAAACAGAACAAATTTATAAGCATCTCTTTAGAATCATGTGAGGGAACTCCCAAAATGTTGAATTCAAACTAGGTAGGATAAGTAGGGAAATTAATTATACCACACTCAATATTATACATTTCTTTTTTCTTTTCTTTTTTGTCTTTTTGCCTTTTCTAGGGCCACCCCTGTGGCATATGGAAGTTCTCAGGTTAGGGGTCCAATCGGAGCTGTGGCCACTGGCCTATGCCAAAGCCACAGCAACGCCAGATCTGAGCAGCATCTGTGACTTATACTACAGCTCATGGCAATGGATCCTTAACCCACTGAGCAAGGCCAGGGATTGAACCCGCAACTCATGGTTCCTAGTTGGATTCGTTAACCACTGAGCCACGACGGGAACTCCTACTATAAATTTCAATTCTGTAAAATGTTAACCAATATTCTCTTTGTTTTATATGCTATTTTTGTTGTTTTAGTTCAGTAAATATAAAGGCTTTTTTTTTTGTTTTTGTTTTTGTTTGTTTGTTTGTTTTTGTTTTTTTACCATTCTAAGTTTTGTCAATCTCGCTGGGCTCCTATAATCCTGTTTATAATCTTGTTTTCCCATGATTTTTTTTTTTTCCTGGAGATGTTTTCAGGAACATACTTCTTTCAGTTTCCTTTGCTGGATTCCTTTCTAACCAATCTCAAATTGCAGGGATTTCTATGCGCTTTCATGCATTCTTTCATTACAAACAAATATTTAATTAACTATAAAGTTGAAAGAAATAATTAAACCTAGTCTCTAACGGGGAGGATAAGAGTAGACAAATAAACAAGGTAACTACAAATTACAATAAGTACTATAAATACGAACAAGGATAAGATAGAGGGGAACCCAATAAGATCCCTCTATAGGAGGCAATCAGGGGCCCCTCTGGGAGGAGACATTTGAGACCTGAAGGATGAGTGACAGCCAGTCACGCAAAGATTTGAAGGAATGACTGGTACTATCAGGGAGAACTGTAAATGTAGAGCCCTGGAGGTGATAAAGTGTTTGGTGTAATGGAGGGACAATAGGGAGGGCATGTGCCTAGAGCATCATCAGGGAATGCTGAGGCTATGGTGAAGGTGGATGCTGTGTCTCTGCAATGGGCAAACCCCTGAAGAAGTCTGTGCCATGATCTGATTTCTACTTTAAGACAATCCCTCTTGCAACTTACAGAAAATGGATTGGAGGGTGGCAAGAATGGGAAGCAAGATCAGTGATGGAGAGAAGGTGGCAGTTTGGATTAGGGTGGAGGTTGTTAGGATAGGGATCAATGGGCAAAGTTTAAGATATAACTTGGAGATGTAATGAACAGCAATTGTTGATGGACTCGGATTTTGGAGATGGCACAGGACAAGGATCACTCATAGCACTCTAGCTGTGCAAGAGTGTGGTGCCATTTGCTGAGATAAGGAAGACTGGAGGAAGGGACTAGATTAGATCTTATGGAGCACCAAGGGTTTTCTCCCTCAGTAATTAGAGAATTCATTTTGTTTCTAAGCACATGTAGACAGTGGTTTTTTGGTTACAGCTCTATTGAGGCATAATTCATACTGCCTATATGTACCTTATTGAGGTACAATCCATCCATTGAAAGGATATATTCAATTGGTTTTTAGTATATCCACAGAGCTGTGCAACTTTCACCATGATCAATTTTAGGATATTTTCATTCCTCCAAAAGAAACACTGTTCCCGCCTCATTCTTCACACCAGCCCCCGCCCCTTTCCTATCCCAAACTCTAGGCAACCACTAGCATAGTTTCTGTCTCTATAGATTTATGTATGCTGAGCATACATTCATATGTAGCCTTTCTGTCTAATTTCGTTTATTTAGGATGATGTTTTCAAGGTTCATCTGCATTGTAGCATGTACCAGTATCTCACTCCTTTTTGTTGTTGAATAGTATTCTATTTCTGAATACGCTTATTTTATGTATCTCCTCATCAACTGATGGGCATCAGGGTCATTTCCGCCTTTGATTACGATGAGCAATTCTGCCACAGGTATTTGCATACAAGTTTTGGTGTGGCTATCCAGGAGTTCTCTTTAAGTTTATGACATTTTGCAGTGTTTAAGGGACAGCCAAGTGGAGGAGCCAAGTTGCTGCCAGGGCTCTGTGCTTTCTTCTTCCAGCTGATTTTTTGACCTTCACCATTGTGTGGAGGAGACTCCATTTCATGGTAGACCAGCCATCCAGTACCTTTGGATTGCTGCCTCTCAGGACTCTTTCTCTACCTAGGGTTCTAAATAGCTGAGGAGGAAGTGTCTACCTTTAGTCAGCTGGTGGGCATTGTGTGGGAGCTGGCTCACGTTGTTGTCACTTTCATGGGTGACATCCTGGAGCAAGGTGTGCAGCCTGACTCCTATCACAGGAGGCAGGATACTGGGGAAGAGAAGCTGCCTCAGTCCAGGGTCAAGTCCCAGCGAATTGCTTAACTTTCTGACCCTGATCTATAAAACTGCAATATCCAAAAATATTTGATATTTGATTTCACTGAGCTATTGTTCAGAGTAAATAAGATAATACTGAACACTGTCCTGGCTCATAGTAACTACTCAATAATTGGTTTTATTATTATTATGCAGCCTGGGCTAATAGCAACATAGTATAAATTTTCTCCTTGTTCCGGCTGGCTATTACCAAGTCAGCTTAATACACTTTTTGCATCAGTAATACAGGGATAATAACACATATCTCAGGGGGTTTATAAATCTAAAATGAGATAAGAACAGTAAAAGACTGGGAATAAAATATATTATCGATAAATGACAGCTAAGACTGTTTCTTTGGTAAGTATCTATCTTTTGAGCACCTACTGTGAACCACCATCCTAGTCCTGAAAATGTAGCTGTGAATGGACTCAAGTCCTTGCACTTGTGGAATCTACGTCACCACCATCATTAATATTTTTAACTCAGTTAATTTTATTACATTTATAGTTGTACAACGATCACCACAACCCAATATTTTAGCATTTCCATCCCAAACCCCCAGCCCATCCCCCTACACCCAATCTGTCTCCTTTGGAAACCTAAGTTTTTCAAAGTCTGTGAGTCAGTATCTGTTCTGCAAAGAAGTTCATTGTGTCCTTTTTTTAGATTCCACATGTAAATGATAGCATATGATGTTGGTGTCTCATTGTCTAACTTCATTTAGTGTGATAATTTCCAGGTCCATCCATGTTGCTGCAAATACCATTATTTCTTTCCTTTTAATGGCTGAGTAATATTCCATTGTGTATGTGTACCACATCTTCTTTATCCTCTCCTCTGTTGATGGGCACTTAGGTTGTTTCCATGTCTTGGCTATTGTATATAGTGCTGCAGTGAATATTGCACCATCATTAATGTTGAAACTCTGGCTGGATTGTGGTGTACAAAGGGGAAAGGAGAGTTAGGCGTGTCTCAGGTGATGCCTAAGAAGGGACATCCGCCATATTTACACTTTACCTGGAAAAGTGGGCTCAGGGCTTTTGATCTCTTCTCCTCCCTAGGAGCGGACAAAGAAAAACCTCCAAAGACCTTGAGCTGTTAATAGCTGGTTGATTCTCTTCCTCAGCCTTTCCCACCATCCTTGTGCAGTTCTCTCCAGAGTCTCACTGCTCCAGACTGCCCAGTCACAGACCACAGTGTTGAATTCTGCTCCATCTGTAACTATTTTTTTTAGGGCCACTGGTGCAGCTTATAGAAGTTCCCGGTCTAGGGATCTAATTGGAGCTGCAGATGCCAGGCCACATCACAGCCTCAGCAATGGAGGATCTGAGCTTGTATCTGTGACATACCTGGCTACTCAAGGCAACTCCGGATCCTTAATCCACTGAACAGGACCAGGGATCAAACCTGCATCCTCTTGGATACTAGTTGGGTTCATTTCCACTAAGCCACAACGGGAACTCTCTGTATTGGTTTTTAAGTCAGGCTGTCTGCAAGCCTAGAAGTTTATTATTGATGTTCTCAACTGTTTACTAATGTGGCAGCGACTGTGATTTGTGCTTTAATATTTTTTTCAAAGCCCATTTACTCCGTAAGTGCAGTTCTAAACTGCTAGGCAGATACCCAAGGGGCAGGTAGTAATGGATGTGTTTGCTTGGATGCTTTGTCAGAAGATGGCAGCAGAGACACATAAAGCAGGTCCCCACAAAGGGAACGGATCTTCCACAGGGTTTCTCATTTCCGTCCAGTATTAGAAATTGAATTTGTTGTTGCTCTTGTGTGTGTATGTTGGAGGGGGGGTGGTGTGGGAGTTCTTTTCTTTTTTTCCATAAGCATCGCAGATAATCCCCCACACAGGACATTTTAAAGGGTCCATTTGGAAAAGGGAACAAGATTATTAGTGGACAGGGTCATCCATCCCTTCATAGTTGCTCAGGGAATTGTTGCTGAATGACCTGTGGGAGTAGGTAACAGTGATTAATTAGAAGCAAAGTGGAGTTCCCATTGTGACTCAGTGGTTAACTAACCTGACTAGCATCCATGAAGACACAGTTCGATCCCTGGCCTCGCTCAGTGGGTTAAGGATCTGGCATTGCTGTGAGCTGTGGTGTAGGTTGCAGATGCGGATCAGATCCCGAGTTGCTGTGGGTAGGCTAGTGGCTGCAGGTCCGATTAGATCCCTAGCCTGGGAACCTCCCTATGCTGCCAGTGCGGCCCTAAAAAAAGACAAAAAGACAAAAAAGGGAGTTCCCGTCGTGGCGCAGTGGTTAACGAATCCGACTAGGAACCATGAGGTTTCGGGTTCGGTCCCTGCCCTTGCTCAGTGGGTTAACGATCCGGCGTTGCTGTGAGCTGTGGTGTAGGTTGCAGACGCGGCTCGGATCCCGCGTTGCTGTGGCCCTGGCGTAGGCCGGTGGCTACAGCTCCGATTCAACCCCTAGCCTGGGAACCTTCATATTCCGTGGGAGCGGCCGGGGAGATAGCAACAACAACAACAACAACAAAAAGACAAAAGACAAAAAAAAAAAGGAAGCAAAGTGATGGTTCTTATTTCACTGGAGTTTTTAATAGGACATTTAAAGAATTTTCAAAGGTTTATTGTCATTGGAGAACATTATAACAAAAAACAACTTACAAGTAGAGGCTAGATGTGAAATTTGATTTTGATTGCAGGTATTAAGATACTTGCTCTGGATTGTTTTTGTCATCTCTGGGAGGGTTACTGGAGCAGAACCTACTGTAGGAAAGAACACACTCTATAGTCCCTACAGCTTCTTTTCCTGGAGAAAATGCCTGTTTACATCACACAATTCACTGCCCGCCCCTCGGTGCTTTCTGTAAATTTCCTAGACAGCTTGGTGGGAAAGAGGGGAATCTGAAGGGAATTTCATAATCTGTGACAGGGGTGTATTTTCCAGCTTCAGCTCCATCGTCATAACCCAACAAAGGGTTTTCAAAACAGAAAAATAACATCGACTGCTATTTTGCAGTGGAATTTTGGGGGTGAAAAGGGGGTGCTGTGAAAAACATTTGGCTCTGCTGCAGAAAAGGGCTGAGTTGGGGGAGGGAGGAGGCTGAAGTGGGGGTTTGGGTTAGTAGATGCAAAGGATTACATTTGGAATGGAGGAGCAATGAGGTCCTACTGTACAGCACAGGGAAATATATCCAATCACTTGTGATAGAACATGATGGAGGATAATATGATAAAAAGAGTGTGTGTATATGTACGACTGGGTGACTTTACTGTACAGCAGAAATTGACAGATAATAATAAAAAAGATGTGACCATCTGGGAGAACAGAGGTATGACAGACAGTGAAGTGCCCTCATGCCATCCAGTGTTGCCATCTTTTAATTGTCCCCTTGCCTGTCGAACACCCAGCTCCTGGTCTCTCCCTTTGCCATTATTATTATTTTTATTATCTTTAACATTGTTAGCACATTTATTTTAAAGTCTGTGTCTGGGACTTTAAAATGGGAAATCCCTGTTGATCTATTTTTAAAAAATGGAAGAAAAGGGCTGTGTCTCCTTGGTGCATGTGCATTTGCATGTGGTACTAGCTACATAGTGTGTGGACTCAGGCTAAGTGAAAATGTGGGGCCTCTTTCAAAAGAAATTTTTATTTATTTATTTATTTGTCTTTTCTAGGGCCACACCCTTGGCATATGGATGTTCCCAGGCTAGGGGTCTAACCGGAGCTGTAGCTGCTGGCCTATGCCACAGGCACAGCAACGGGGGATCAGAGCCGTGTCTGTGACCTACCCAGAGCTCACAGCTCACAGCAACACCAGATCCTTAACCTACTGAGCGAGGCCAGGGATCAAACCCACAACCTCATGGTTCCTAGTCTGATTCGTTAACCACTGCGCCACGACGGGGACTCCCTCTTTCAAAATTAAAACTTCAAGATGGCAGTAGCCGAGGATTCCATCAAGTGTGGGGTCTCTTCTGAGTGTGGGGGCCTGTGTGTTTGCACAGGTCACACCTGTGTGAAGTCAAGGGCGCGTGCGTGTGTGTGTGTGTGTGTGTGTGTGTGTGTGTGAGACACACGCACAAAGAGAGAGAGAGAGAGAAGCTTTTTAAAAATTCTATTTTCACTCCTTAGTCTCCCTAAGGCAGGGTTTCTCAGCACTATTGACACGTGAACCAGATCATTCTTGGTTGTGGATGCTGGCTGCCCTGTGCATTATAGGGCTTTTAGCGGTATCCTCTTTGTTGTCTACTCACTAGATGCAAGTAGCACTTTCCACCCCCAGTTTTGACCATCAAAAATATTTTGAGATATGGCCAAGTGTCTCTCTGGGGAGTGGGCTTGCGCAAACTCATCCCAGTTGAGAATTACTGCTTTAAGATAAGGCTTTATGACACACCCAAAGATAGCTTAAGGGCTTCTTCTTCTTTTTCTTGTTTTTTTTTTTTCTTTCTTTCTTTCTTTCTTTCTTTTCCTTTTTCTTTCCCCCTATCCAAGCATGAAGGAAAATATGAAATGTACTTTTGGTCCTGTTCCTGGTGGGTGCAGAATACCAAATTTTCCCGCCCAGCTAATCTGGTGTGGTGACTCCTGCAGGGTTGAAGGCTTGCCCTGGTTCTGCATGTGCATAATTTGTCCTGGTTGCCTTGGGTGCATAGAGATTTCGCAGAATCTGTTCTCTGAGCCCTGAAAATGTACCCTTTCATCTTCCACTCAGAAAACCCCCTGACTCTGGGAGGAGACACCAAAGGCCTTCGTGACAGGCAGGGAAAGGGCTGTTTGGATTGCTAATTTGTTTTCACTCCTTCGTCTGTTTTCCCTTCATGCCCGTGTTCCTCTTTAGACCTTGAATATGAATAATTCTGCAGAGCCTGAGGGGAGAAGCAGGAGGCCGGCTTGTAGAGTTGTTTGTACTGTAATGAAATAGAAAGTTTAAAAGCCTAGTGAGGCCTGAGCAGTTGGAAAGGGAGGGAGGTCTAGAATGTACTTTAAATATTACTCATAAACCATGACAAGTGCTGGAAGCCTCTTGGAGGTCAGGGAAATAAAGGGCCCACTCACATTAGAAAGGCAGCCCCAACCAGAATTGCACCCCCCCAACCCCCCAAAAGTGGGGTTTCAGTGCTGAGGGTCCAAATCACTACATGCCCTTCGAGACAGTTTTCCTAAGCCTGTATTTCATGGCTGTCAACTTGAAAGCCAAACTAAGCAGGGATATTTTCTGGTTGTGAATAGTCACTTAGATAATTAGCCATCTGAAGTACCTGACCTCTTCTATTTTGTGTTCAGATAAGTTCTGGTCTGAGCTGGTTGCGTTTATTCAAATGTATGCCAAAGAAGTCAAACACCTCAGGCTTGAGCGCTCCTCTGAGTCTTTGGTTGCATGAATTTGCCACACGCTGGGCATCTTCATGAGAGAGATCCTGAAAGTGTACAGGTTTATGAAGTGCCACGCTGCTGCATTCATGTGGAGGTGATTCTCTCAAAACTCCTGCAAAGAGAACGATGCCTGCCATGTAGCAAATGCTCAATTCATGTGTCCATGAAAGAGACTGGATGAAAGAGTAGAGTGGATCCACTGAAACCATCTTCATCAGCAGAAAGACAAAGCAGCAACATACCTTTTTAACAGGAAAAGAAAGGTGATACAGAGTGGCAGAGTGGAGTTGGAGGCCCTTCCTTCCCACTCTCTTTCTTGGAGGGGATTTTTGAAAATTGAAGTTAGTATGATGCACTGGAGTCTAGGTCTCCTCAACATTAGAAAAGGAAGGCCTAATTTCTCTGCAGCTGTTCCAGGCAGAGGAAACTGAAGAATCAGATATTTTTCTCTCCTCCCTTCAGATGGAACTGGCTGGCTGGGAGCCCATCCTAGGGGTAAATGACTGAAAATAAGGAAAAGAGTTTAGGGGTGAGGGTGGCAGAGAATAAGGATGGAGACTGGAGAAGGAGGGGGCTCATTATGCCCTCCTGAGGTGAACTCCATGGATTCCTCAAGGAAGAAAGTAGAGAATAGTTTTGTACTGTCTTCTAGATTCCTTGTGTTAAGGGATAGTTTTCAAAACGGAATATCATCATGGATCACAGATACAAAGTGAACATGGGTTAGAGATGTTATTTAAATCATTAATAAATGAGGGAGCCAGTCAGATATTACAACTGGCTTGTAGGAGAATCCAAAGACCTGGCAATAATGCAGCAATAAATTTGTAAGTAGATGCAAAACTGGCCCATTGGACAGCAGGAGAGAATAATCAATTGTAGCCTCAGGAAACAGAATTCGTTTGCATGTCTGTGGACGAGAATCATTTGCAGTACCATCAGGTATCCATAACTTAGAGTTGTGAGCTCAAGGTCAATGAAAGGCACAAGAGGCCTCATGATGTTGAGAGCAAATACCTGAAATATGAGGCAGTGAGTTTGTATGGGCTGGGTAATTTCATAGGCTAATGAGTGGGAGGATTATTCCAACTATTTCAGGGAAGGGGTGGGGATTTCCAGGAATTGGGCCACCACCCACTCTTTGACCTTTTATGGTGGCCTTGGAATAGTGTCATGGTGCCTGTCTCATTTAGCACATGCTAATGTATTACAATGAGTGTAGAATGAGGCTTACTTCCCCTGGAAGTCCAACCAGTTTTTGTCATCTCCTCAAAGTCTATGTTGTTTTGTGAAAGGTTGTGCCAGCCCCCTTAACCTCCTGTTTTTCGTGTGCATAGGTATACCTCCTCAGAGAAAAGGGTTACAGGGAAGCTTTAAATCAAGTATTATTAACCTACATTTAATCTTATGTAGCCTCTGCCTAACCTTGAGCTGCATCCTGCAGGTACATGAGGCTTTCGAGGTTATGACTTAAGGCTCCTTCAAGAGAAGAAAAGCACAACATCACCCTTCTACAGTCCTTTGAGTGCTCATGTGGTGTTGGCTTTTTGCTAGATCTTGGGAGAAGAAGTGTCATTAGAACAGTCCTTAATGTGATGGAGGGTGGGAAGGACTTGGATAAGTGGGGGGCAGGAGGGGGATACCCTCTACATAAAAGGAACACTCTGAAAGGAGGGCACTAAAAAACATGCACAGTCATGGCCTTCTGAGACCATGTTTTCTTTCTTTTCATCAGAGCATTCGCACAAAGACTGGAAAAAAGAATACAATATCTGAAAAGTCCGTTCTGAATGGTTTTTGTTGATCTCAGACCAAAAGAGGCCATTTGAAGTTGAGTGGTAAAAGTAGGAAAGGAATCTATGCTTTTAAAGACGGAGACGTCGATAATTGGTGGGGGAAAGCAATGTGCCTGATGTGGCCTGGTATTTCTGACCCATGCGATCACGGATCTCATTAGCAGTCATACACAAAATCAACCTCTAGTTTCGAGGTTGAAAGGAGACCCCGAGAATTTACCTTTTTATGAGGAATTTAGCACAAGCCATTGCTTTGAATCCTAAAGCTCTATCAGCTTACTCATTTTTTCTCCTCTTCCTTCAATAGGCAAACATCAGTGGAGGGCTTTTTATTCTTTCCTTGCACTTGAATTTTTGAAAATCCATTATGAATCATAGTAGTTAACTCCAGGTCTTAGCACCACAGAACTTGAACAAGTTGTTCTGGAGAAAGGCGAGGAAAAAGAGTCAAACCTTTTTCTAAAAACCTTTAAAACTCTTTTCACACGAAGTGTGGCTAAAAGATATCTGTGCATTTGAGATAGTTTAAAGCTAGACATAATTCGTGGTTTTAACTAATTTTCATAATTTTAGCTTTCATTCAAAATAACTGGTATTTTTGAATTGGCTTGAGCTATTCCTCTTGCTGTTAATTTAAAATATGAAAATGAAACTGTAGACTTGGACTCCTTTCTGAATAAACATACAGACAAAAATGTCCATGGAACTTGAGAGCATCTGAGAGTTTTTTTTCCCTTTTCTTATGTGAATAGAACAATAACAAATTTAAGCCAGAATGGAGAATTACTTCTTACTGCATGTATTTCTATCCAATCTAACATCTAACAAAGAAGTTGACTCTGAAGCATTGATTTAAAAATAGTTTGTCAGTGAATTAATAGAACATAATATCCCAGATTCTCAGCTGAATTAAATAAGTAAAGTCAGGGCCCATGGTAGATTCAGACGTCTGGCTTAGATCTCCCGAATTACTAAGAGGGTGATTACCAAATCAGGGAAAAGGGCAGAGTCTGACACATATAGTGATTTATAAGTCTCTGTTCCTGCAAAAATCAGGCTAAAGTCAATTCAGGTTTTACTTGCATTATGTTCGCTTTCATACTGTATGGGGATTCAAGAGTCGTCAGTATACTGGATGTGTAAAGATATAACTTCATGGAAGTTCCCATTGTGGCTCAGTGGTAATGAGCCCGACTAGTATCCATGAGGACGTGGGTTCGATCCCTGGCCTCGCTCAGTGGGTTAAGGATCCAGCATTGCCGTGAGCTGTGGTATAGGTTGCAGATGTGGCTCAAATCCTGAGGTGCTGTGGCTGTGGTGTAGGCCTCCAGCTGCAATCTGCAGTTTCAATTCAACCCCTAGCCTGGGAACTTATATATAACGTGGATGCAGCCCTAAAAAAGAAAGAAAGAAAGAAAGAAAGAAAAAGATATAAATTCACATGATGTCCTTGGAAGTATTTCTCCTCCCATAGGTGAGTCTTGATAGCATGTGAGCGAGACTGAGGAGGGCAATGCCAAAAATGCTTTCCTTGGTCAATGCCAGAGGCTGAAGTTGAGAAGAGTGGATTGTTCAAAGTGTCTTCACATTCTAAGATTTCTTGACACTTAAAGTGTGAGTTACAGTTTCTGAGAACTATGCGTTTGGATTTACCACACCTACAGGAAAGTTGGAAAGAAAGACTAGTGAAAGAAACACATCAACACAGCAAAGGGCCTCAATTCCTCGGTGGTCCCTCTCTCACAGGCTACCTGGCAATGGCCAAGTCCTCAGCTGTCTTTGGTTCTCAAGTCCACTGCTGCTTGTAATAGATTAAGGGCCGAAATGTTCCCCTGTGGGGTGGAAATATCAATTTTAGCTTGAGCTGATAAAACTTTAAGGCTGGAATATCCCTGGATGGCTGTTCCAGATGAGCCAAGGTATCAATCCACTGCTCTTATTCTTATTATTAAAAATTTATTTGCACTTGACAACAGTGACAGCTGTAAATTGCCTCTCCAAAAACAGTTCTTATGAGGACCAGAACTGCCTCAGGTCCCAGAATGTCTGCTAATGGCTGTCTTCCGGTGCTTCGAAGATGGCTCAGGGGACCCTAGTCTCCAGAATGTCCCCTTCTTTCCCGGGGTGTGAGGTTGATTGCTGAGAAGATGTCAGACTAGGGGGACTCCTAAGGGAAGAGAGCAGAGTTATGCGGAGCTGGAAGTGGAAGGTCCAGACTTGCCTTGGTGCCATACCCTTGCAGTCGAGTGTTGGCAATAGAGAGCTTCAGGGGCTAGCTGAAAGGATGGAGTGATACTGACTTCGGCATTACTGGCCTTAAGATGCCTCCTTCCGCCTGCTACAGAAACAGACTGGACTGTGGCTAGTGACTGTTATTGCTGACATTCTGAGACCCAGAACCTGTAGGATGGAAACACATTTCCTGGAGCAGTGAGATTTTTCCCTAGCAGCTTCTTTCAACAATCGCTAATGACCATGGGATGACCTAAGAGACAGGAATGTGAACTAATGAGACTGGCTCTTGTGTCTGGTTTGAGTAATTTGTGCCTTCTTTACAGCAACACCTCATTTAAAACTTCTGAACATAGCGAAACTCAAAGCCAGTGGGAGGTAACAGAAAATTCTCTTTCATCTTAGATCCAGGGCTGATACATCTCCATTCAGAGTTGGCCCACGCATGCCTCTCAAATCTTACAGCAACTCCTCACACTTAACTGGGAAAAATGTTTAAATCACAGCCATTCTTAGCACTCAGTTGGGGAAAAATGCTGTCCAAGTTAACCCAAACTTAAATTTTTTTTTTTGTTTAAAAAAACAAAAAAATTTAATGCTTGCACAATAAAAAAAAATTTTTAAGTCAGCACATAAAAATGTAGAGGGAAAGAAAATTTCCTTCCTGCCCCAGGTCTCCAGTCACTTATTCCTCTCCCTAAAGACAGGTGCTGAGAGAATGTTCTGGGATAAGCTGCCAGAGACAGTCTTTTCAAGTCCAAATGTGTATGTGTGTGTCTATGAGCCTATAGTGTTTTCAAATTCAAGTTTGTGTGTGTATGTGTCCTACCTTCACAGATATTAGCACGTTAAACACATTGTTCTGCATTTTGCTTTTTTGCATGTCTTATCTTGGCAATCATGTCATAGATAATAAGCTGCTTCATTTTTTAAAATGACTCAATGAATATCACAATATACCTATCTTTGGGCAAGATATGAGTAAACATGTGGAATTGGTTCTAAAAGCGTAGAATTGCTGGGTCAAAGGGTATATGCCCTTTTTTTTTCTCTTTTTAGGGCCACACCCGCATCACATGGAGGTTCCCAAGCTAGGGGTCGAATCAGAGCTGCAGCTGTTGGCCTACACCACAGCCACAGCAACATGGAATCTGAGCCACGTCTTTGATCTACATCACAGCTCACGGCAATGCTGGTTCCCTAACCCACTGAGCAGGGCCAGGGATCAAACCCAAATCCTCATGGATACTAGTCAGATTCATTTCTGCTGTACCACAATGGGAACTCCTCTGTGCATTTTTAATTTTGATATATATTAATAAATCTTTTTACAAAATATGTCATCAATTTACACTCGTACTCGCAATGCATCAGAGTGTATTTCCCCTTATCTTCCTGCTAACACAGTTAACTCAAGTTTTTGACAGAGCTAACAGTTTCTTCCTTTTATCACTCTTTTGTCTATGGGAAGTGGGCATTCTTTGTAATACAGGCCAACTTTCAAAAATTTTTTTCCTAAATAATATCACTCTTCTTACTTCTGTTCTGAAGTCATGGAAGCTTCAGTATTGAGAACAAGTGCAGCTGATTTCATTTGATAGAGATGGTTTGAATTCTATTTCTTATTTTATTCTTTTTGTTTGTTTTCACTTTTTTATTGTTATTTCCCCAGTACAATTTTTTTTTCTACTGTACAGCATGGTGACCCAGTTACACATACATGTACACATTCTATTTTCTCACATTATCATGCTCCATCGTAAGTGACTAGACATAGTTCCCAGTGCTACACAGCAGGATCTCATTGCTAATCCATTCCAAAGGCGATAGTTTGCATCCTTATTTGATTCTAATTTGATTGCAAGCATGTCCTCAGGCCCACTACTGGAAACAAGAGGACATAGTTCTTACTTCCAAGTAGCTTGAATTGTTTTATAACTAAAAGAAAACAAAAGACCTGGAAAAGTATTTAGTATGTTGCTTTAACTAATTTGTGGATAAGAACACATATCTGGATATATATCTCCCCTTGGCATACAGATTGGCGTATGCTTGTTTGCCTGAGACCTAAATGTAATCAGAACATGTAAAAACAAAGGAAAAGACCAGCAGTGCCATGCAGTTGTCTTTTTGGTGGGCAATTTCAAGGGAGCGAGCTGCAGAAAGGAACTGAGCAATGGGAAGAGTGTGGTTGGCTTTTCAGGAACCTGGCCATGATGAGAAAGGTAAAGCAGGGAGGCGAGGGTGGGGAGTAGGGAAGAAAACAGGAGATGCAAGAAAACAGGTCCAGAGAGGCTGGACTTTCAAGCATGGATGGAAAGGAGAGAGGACACTTCCTGCAAAGAGGGTAAATCTTTGAGTCTGTTTCTGTTTTGTTCAGTTCTTTGTATCATTTTTTTGTTAGATTCTGAATCATTTCTTTAAGAAGCTCTGGCCTTCAAAATACGATCTGAATTGTTTCTGGTGAGTTGCTTTCTGTCCACGTTGGGAGGCTCTGGTTTAGCCAGCGGAGGCACAGGGGCAAGCCAGGTGGGATTTAGGAAATGTTTTCTCTGCGTTTGTCTTGCCTCTCCTTCCTCAATAATTAGTTATCAGGTGAAATTCTCTCTTATACTGAGATGTGGTCCCCATAGTGAAAATGGACATAGGGCTCAAAAGAAATCCTTTGATACCAAAGGTGTTGTTGGAATCAGGTAGGAGATCTGCCCCAAAGGCATCTGTGATATCAAGGTTTCACTGATTCATCCCAGGTAACTGTTCCTGCCAGGATATCAAAATACTCCAGGAGCATCCCCTTCCTTATTCTCATTTTGTTGAGATAATGAGGAGGAGCAGAGAGGTACAGTGATCCGACCCCTGTCCACTGTCACAGGCTTGGTCTAGACAACACGTTCCTCCCGGGATGAGGATGCAAGGAATTTTTAAGTTGTGGGAGTTCCCAAAAAAGGAAAAATGAAAGTTCCCCCTTTGGGTTTATACTCATATCCGTCTTTCCAGATGGTCACGGCTCCAACCTGGCTGAAAATGTGAGAAGGCAGCCTTTGGCCCTGTCTGCTACCTTCAAAAAAAAAAAATGTCATGGCTGTTGATTGAAGGTAATGACGCCCAGCTGCAGTGCTTCCCTCACCACCAGCTCTTGTGGGAAAATAAGGCTATAAACCAGATCCCTCTTGAGGCCATGAGGGAAGAAAATGTCTGGGTCCTCGCCTGACACCTGGACCTCACCGTGGTGCAAAGTGAAACTCATCAACTCAGGTGGCCAAGAAAAGCAGATGTTTAGCACGGTGAAGTGTAAAGTGTGCGGGGGAAATAGCTTTATGGGCCTTTGGCTGAGATGCTCACATTTGAATGTTATATACAGGAAGTCATCAGGTAGTGGAATAATATAAACAGACCTTACTGCATGAAGTAATTTATTTTGGATGGTTGGCTGCAGCAACAACCTCTATAGCACAAAGGAACATAGGGATCTACTTTTTCTTTGAAAGGTTTTCCAACCAGCGAGGGGCTGCTTGTAGGGAAAAGGGAGAGGCATCATTTCCTTAATTTTAAAACATTTCTTCATCTTCAGAGTGGATGGTGTTGACTTTTGACCACAGTGTTTCCCAAAGCACGTGCAATTGTATGATTTCCTTCAGTCCCTAAAACCACCGGTGAGAGAAGCATGGACTCCTGTCTCTAGGATGGAAACTGAGGCTTATGCTGGTCTGAAAATTTGCTCAAGGCCACACAGCCAGGAATGTGAAAGCAGTGAAAAAGAAACGGAAGCCGTTTTCTTCTCTGAGTCCAGAGTTCTTTACACTCAGCTGGTGTTTCTCCAACCATGGCACATACCACTGGGTTGTCGGTGAGATGATTTTTAGGCTGTATATATGAGTCACAATATAAATATTTTAATAGTTTAAAAAAATCTATGTTAAAAATAGGTCTATCAGTTTTGGTTGCTGTGAGGAGGGGGAAAGGAATGGGATGGACCCCGCATTTGGGGTTAGCAGATGCAAACTATTCCACTTAGAATGGATAGGCAATGAGGTCCCTGTATATAGCACAGGGAACGATATCCAATCTCTTGGGGCAGACCACGATGGAAGATAATATAAGAAAAACAATGTATATATATGTATGATTGTGTCACTTAGCTCTATAGCAGAAATTGGCACGACATTGTAAATCAACTGCACTTTAATAAAAAAATAGATATATCAGAAAGTATAGTAGTTAACGCAGTTTAACTCAGATGAAACTCAAGGTCTAGAGCCCTTCTAGCAGATTCCAATCCTAGTCCTACTATTTACTGTGTGATTCCTTCCCCATCAGCCTAAGCCTCAGTCTCCTCATCTGTAAATGGGACTAATAGCAGCTCTCACCTTCATAGGCTTGTTGGGAGGATTCAGTGAGCTAATACTATTTGTAGAGCACCTAGAGTGAGTCTTGAAGTACTATAAGAATTCTGTAAGCATTTGTTATAATAGGAAATATTTAAAAAATAAAAATAACAGCACACTAATCAGGAAACAGTAAAAATAGCACATTAAACTTATGACTGCAAGTACTTTTGAATTTGGAGAGGGTAAGAATTTATGTTTCAAAAGGGATAGAAATAATTTTGAAATAAAATAGGTAACTAATAGAACAGGGAGCAGCCATAGTTGGGGTTCTGCATCCATGGATTCAACCAAACTTAGATAAAAAATATTTGAGAAAAAAATTCCAGAAAATTTCTGAAAAGAAAAACTTGAGCTTGCTACACTCCTGCAACTATTTACATAGCATTTACATTGTATTTACAACTATTTACATAACATTTATATTTTATTAGGTATTATAAGTAATCTAGAGATGATTTAAGGTATAGAGGAAGATGTGCATAGGTTCAATGAAACTACTAAGCCATTTTATATAAGGGACTTGAGCATTCATGGATTTCGGTACCTGTCTGAGGGTCCTGGAAGCAAACCTCCAGGGATATTGCAGGAAAACTATATGAAAAAAATGATTGGTGCTTGAGAAGCACCTGTCCGTACTAAGCCGGACAGTATCACAAAGAAGGTGGGTGGGCTGCACAGGTGGGCTTTCTTGTGAAGGGAAAGAAGGCAGTGGAGACTCATCCTATAACAGGACACATGCCAGTTTCTATATCCTTTTATCGTCTCACCTTTTTTTTTTTTTTTTTTTTTTTTTTTTTTGTCTTTTTAAGGTTGCACCCGCGGCATAGAGAGATTCCTAGGCTAGGGGTTGAATTGGAGCTACACCTGCTGGCCTACACGACAGCCACAACAATGCCAGATCCAAGCCCTCTCTGCAGACTACACCACAGCTCATGGCAACACTAGATCCTTAACCCACTGAGTGAGGCCAGGGATCGAACTTGTGTCCTCATGGGTGCTAGTCAGATTCATTTCTGCTTAGCCACGACAGGAACTCCTTATCCTCTCACCTTTTCCAAATACATCATTTTCTTAGGCAATGTTCCTTAGATCCAGAGAGCAGGCGTGAAAACTTGCTTTAGCGAGAAATACAGTTACTGTCACCCAACCAGACCCAGGACAGCCGCCTTGGTTTCTCGATCTGCTTTTTTTAGTCCGAGTGTCAGAAGCAGGAAGATGGAAGCCAGACGGGACACAGGGTGCTGGAGGTGAGGGACCTGGGGCAGCGGGACAAGGGGAGGAATGATCAATTCACATCCCAGACAGCAGGCCCATAAAAAGGAATGCCTTCAAGTGAGTCATCCAGCTTCGGCACCAGACAGTTAGCTCCGTGAAACAGAGGGGCACTGATGTGCGGTGCCTTCATTCCTGCCTGCTGAGTGGAGGAGGGAGGAACAAACGTGGCATTTGTGGTGCGTCTCCTTTAGGGGCACGTTTATTGTAACCGACGCCTCCCAGAGGTCTGCGCTCTGGCTCAGGGTCATCCAGGGAAAGCATCCCTGTCTGGTTTACCTGTGTTCTAACGAGCTGCTTCAACAACTCACCCTCCTGAGAAGCTCTCTATGGAGACATGTGTTCCCTGACAACCCTGGGCGCTCCAGTTACTAATAAACACCACGACTGGAAGTCTCAGAGGGAGGGAGGCACAGTAACATGCTTCTTCCTTTTTCATCCTTGACAACAAAGCCACCTCAGGCTCTGGTACCATGTTACCCTGGGCCAGCGGCACATTGGATGTTTCCAGAATCTCATGTGGTCATTTAAAAAATCTGACACTTTGGAGTTCCTGTCGTGGCTCGGCAGTAATGAATCCGACTAGTATCCATGGGGATGCAGATTTGAGCCTTGGCTTTGTTCAGTGGGTTAAGGATCCAGCATTGCCATGAGCTGTGGTGTATGTCACAGACGTGGCTTGGATCCTTCCATCTGAGCAATGGTGAAGGCTGTGCTGTAGGCTGGCAGCTGTAGCTTCAATTTGACCCATAGCCTGGGAACTTCCATATGCTGCTGGTGCAGCCTTAAAAAAAGACACACACACACACACAAATTTAAAAAATCTGGCACTTAGGAGATGGCCTGAGAGTCAGGCGGCCTTAGACTTCCTGGTTCAGACAGGCTACTGAATAGCTACTGTGGGGTAATCAGAGTTGGTAAGTCACAATAGAAAGGTACTTGAATCAATGGAAGTAAATTTCAGTTTACTGGAAGGGTTACTGGCAACTAAGAGAAAAAAAAAACTGAATAATCATGTTTCAGAAAGGACAGACATGCAGACAGCTCCCCAAATCTACAATCATGGTAGTGTTTATTGAGGATTTCCCAGGGCTTGTTCTAAGCCCTGGACAGGTACGAATTCACCTGACTCTCTCAACAATGCTGTGAGGTACGTAATTATTATCCTGTGGGTGAAAGCGTTCACAAACGCTAATTCCCCTGCAGTGTGAAAATCTGACCTTTTGTGTTAACTGCCTGATTGCCACTCTGGAGACTGGATACCATTTGTGTTGACCCTAATGCTAGGGAATATTGTTTAGGGTAAAAATGACCCTTGATTGACAAGTGGCTCCTAGACTAGGAAAACTTCTGTTTGGAAGCTATTGTTCTGGGTTTCTCTGACTCCTGCAACTGGCATGTCTTTATGGGGAGACTTGCAAGCTATGCTTACGGAATTGTCATAAGAGCTACTAGCTCTCAGAGGAGAAGTTCTAAGTTTTTTAAGCCAGAGCATTTCCCACTTGCTGTGGATCTTGGCTCCGTGGGCTTGAAACCTACTGTGTGGATTATTGTCACGGCTCCTGTTCTGAAGAAGAGCATCTGATATGCTTCTGAGTAAACTGATGCTAAGTGTAGAGGCTATTGCTGCCTTGTGGGTCTGAACACCTATTTGAACTTAAGACCCTTACAGACACTGCATATTGTTTTTATGCAGAAAAGGAAGGTAAGGCATCTAGGACTTAAGTGACTTTGATCTGAGGACACAGAGATAATAAGTGGTGGATCCCTGTTTGATCCTGGGCACATGGCACCACCTTGCCTCTTAATTGACCAGTCTCTACAAGGCACAGCCTTCTGGAGGAATTTGCTCCAATTATTTCCTTTCTTGGGTCACTCAACTGAAGATGCAGATCCCTGGAAGGGAGAGGCTTGGACAGCCTCACTGGTCCATGAGCTCATCTATTGGTCATAGTGCTTTGATTCCCCACCCCAAGGAAAATCAGAAGAAAGGGAATGGATGCTGGCTGGACAAAAACAATGGATGTCCAGAGTTCCTGGAGTCAGATGGGGCTCCAAGGACAGCTGCATAATGGGCATTAACCTCATCAGATGTTTTCTGTTTGTTATGGTTGTTGCTGTTGTCGAACACTTGTGTCACACAAGGGAACCTCTCTTTGGTAGTTTCCACAACATCCCTGCCAGTTCTTATAAAGCATTCCATGATTCATTCATTCTTCCATTCACTCCTTAATTCTCATATATTTTTCCCCTCTGTTACTTGCAATTCATTTACTCCCTCACACGTTGAACCCATTTAGCGAACCCTGAGGATGAAAGGATTGAGCAGTGTGGCTCTGTGATGTTAGGCAGGGAACGCTTCCCTGGTAAAATTGTTAGTAACCAAGAGGCAGGGGGTCCGAGGTCTGGATGATAAGGAGAAGTTAGATCCAGGTGGGAGAGGACGAGGGCTAGTTGAGGGGAGAGGCTCTGGTGAGCCAGAGCTTGCTGGGGGATGGGCACTGTCTGGGCTGGGTCAGAACAAGGTCCTGGAGCCCACCAGGAAGTGGGGGGTGCAACAGGTGGGGACAGAAGACAGAGCAGGCATAACAGGATGGGGGTGGTGTTTGGAACCTGGTAGAAACCTGGCAGGTGGGGTTGTTAGAGAGAAGAGAGAAGGGTTTATGACCTCACTGGGTCAGGAGCATTTGCTGAGGACAGGCTCTCAGGAAGTTCTCCATTCCACAAGTACGCCTGGTGTAGCCACAGTGGAAAACAGGACAGAGATTCTCAAAAAGAAAAAAAAAAATACAGCTATTGGTATGACCCAGAAATTCTCCTCCTGGGTATATATCTGAAAACAAAAACAAAAAAACAAGATTAATTTGAAAAGATACATGCACCTGAATGTTCATGGCAGCATTATTTATAATCGCTAAGATATTAAAGCACCCTGAGTGTCCGTCGACAGATGAATGGATAAAGAAGATGTGTACATATACACAATGGAATACTACTCAGCCATAACAAAGAATGAAGTTTTGCCATTTGCTGTGACATGGATGGACTCAGAGGGCCTTATGCCAAGAGAAATAAGCCAGACCAAGAAAGACAAATACTCTATGATACCGCTTATGTGAGGAATCTAAAAAAACATAACAACAAACTAGTGAATATAACAAGAAAGAAGCAGATTCACAGATATTAAGAACAAACTGGTTGTTCTTATTGGGGAGAGGAGCAATAAAGGGGTGGGGGAGTGGCAGGGCAAACGATTGGGTGTAAGACAGGCTCAAGGATGTACTGTAGAATGTGAGGAATATAGCCAATATTTTGTAATAACTATAAATAGAAAGTAACCTTTAAAAATCATGTAAAGGAGAAAAAACTTCTAAAAAGCAAAAACGAAGGTACACCTGGAACCACAGTGTTGACTGATGATGAGAGCGCAAGGTCTCTTGGATGGCTGGGTCTCGGGGTCAAGACCTCTTACTCTGGGGCTGGGGCTAGGACCACGTGTCTCTCACACTGACTGTCCCTGGATCTGTCCTTTCCCACTGCTCCGGGCCCTCCTCCACTTTGCTGTGTGTTCTCTCTGGACCTTTCCTCCTGATCACCTCCCGTGGTGGAGTCTTTTCCTTCCTCACACCTCACAGAACGTCTCAAGGCATGGCTGGTTGCCTGGCCAGCCGATTTGAGAATTGAGTTCAAAGAATAAGGTTGGTATCAGGAACTGAAGGGTTTACCTGTTTTAGGGGATCTGTTTATACTTAACCAGTCCTTGGGCAGGCAACGTGGGAACTTTAGACTTTAGACAATTCGGCAGGTGGCTGGAGAGAAATATTTTTAGGCGGAAGGACCTTTGGCCAGACCTCGAACCCTGTCAAAAATATGGTTAAGGAAGATCTTTCAGAAATAAAAACTGGCCCCAAGTTATGCATATTGCTTTGAGAAGTAATGAACTCCCTGTTATGGAATGTATAGAGGTAGGATGTTTCCAGTTAAAAGTTTTCTCAGAGACTCCATGTAGAATAGACTGGGTCAGTGAGTGGCATCCTTTTAAAAGTGGATTTTTTTTCCATGGGAGCTCAAAGCAATAAGGAAAAAAAAAAACCTACTGTATTAGAATTCATAGTCTTTGTCCATTTCCCCTTCTCTGTAATGAAGAAGGATTTATACTCATTTCACCAGTGTCTGGGCTTTCTGCATGGGACAAGGGGGACAAAAAGCCCGACTCCTAGCTAATGGAGCCAGAGAGACTAAACTGAGATACATAATGGAGAACTGAGCCAGAGAAAGGAGGGGAGAGGGTGGGGGAGGCTTATAGGCTGCATGTTGTGGAAAGGTTTTGGTCTAGCTCTGGGAGGAGGAAGGAGAGTAAGATTGCAGGAACAGCTGCCATCTGTGTCGAGGATACTGAGAATAGTAGAGATGGAGAGTGATGGATTGTAAAGATACCTTAGTGCTCATTAAGAATACACTGTACCCCTCCGGCTTTTTCTGTAGAGGCTGGGTAGAGATTCAAATTGCTTTGGATTATATACATTTTTGATGAACAGCTGTTTCTTTGAACATGGCTCTTGGCTGAGGTTGGACCACAAGGCTGTCTGGCATTCACAAGGCAGAAGTCAGATACAAAAGAGGTAAACAGGGAGTTGCCATTGTGGTCTAAGGGAAACAAACTGGACTAGTATCCATGAGGACTTGGGTTTGATCCTTGGCCTCGCTCAGTGGGTCAAGGACCCGGCATTGCTGTGGCTGTGGTGTAGGCCAGCAGCTGCAGCTCTGATTCGACCCCTAGCCTGGAAACTTCCATATGCCGCAGGCGCGGCCCTAAAAAGCAAAAAAGCAAAATCCAAAAAACCAAATAAAAAAATCCCCAGGTAAATAGTGAACCACTCAATGAAGCCAGAAGGGGCAGCCCAGAGACCCCCTCAGCTTTACCCTTGTCCCCTGAGATGCCTGCTCTGACACCTGGGGGCTCTGTGAAGCCCAGTCCGCAATCCTTCTTGGAATCCACTCCACAGTGGCCTTCAACTCCGGAAGTCATTGTGCAACGCCAGCCTCAACTCCTGCTCAGTCGCAGACACTGACCACAGGAAAATGCAGATTCTTTCTGGTTACATGTCTGAATTGCCACATTTTGGAAAAGGTGCCCTCAGCACAGAGTCTCTCCCGACTCTGGGCCGTGGGGTGTGGCTTTGTGAATGGATCTCACTGTGGCTCTGAGGAGCCTGGGGAGCCCGGCCCAGCTCCCTGCCTGGCCTCAGGGCAGACGTCTCGTTCCACAGCACAGCCGGCCTCTGCAGGAAGCTGCCCCTATGACCCGCATTTTCCTCTTGCCTCCAGACGCGACTTCTCATAAATCGCTTTGCTATGTCCTGTTGGAATAAAGCTTGAGGGTTTAAACCAGTATGTTCAGCAGAACTCTAGGTGTCCTGCAAACAAAGGCTCATTTGAGAGGCTGGGAGTGGTCCTGGCCTTGAGCAGGCAGACTTGCAGAGGACACAGCAGGCTGCCTTCTAGGGTAGACCATGGGAGGAGTGGCCATGGACATGGATTCCTAGAGGCCAAAGACACAAGAGGCTCCCACGTGTGGGGTCCCATTTGAAGGTGAAACTCTGGTTTCTGGGGTGACAAGGCTCTGGTGACCACCAGCAGATGAGATGTGTGTTTTCCACACTTCCCACCAGAGCAGGCTGCGACTGCTTCTCACCAAGAATTTCCATGAAGTCATGGCTCGTCAGTCTGAGAAGTCTACTTTACCTGCCAGTATAGAACTCCTAAACAAAGAGACTCATGATTAAATAAGATGATTAAATAAGAGAGGGACAGAGAGACTCATGATTTACGTTTTTTTTTTTTTTTTCTTTTTATGGCCACACCCACAGCATATGGAAGTTCCCAGGCTAGGGGTCGAATCAGCTACAGCTGCCGGCCTACACCACAGCCACAGCAATGCAGGATCTGAGCCACGTCTGCAACCTGCACCACCGCTCACAGCAACACCAGATCTTTAACCCACTGAGTGAGGCCAGGGATCAAACATGCAATCTCATGGTTCCTAGTTGGATTCGTTTCCACTGTGCTGTGATGGGAATTCCTTCATGATTGATTTTTAATTATGAAAGTAATACATGCTTGTTTGGATAAATTTATACATTTTAGAAGTGCATGGGCTTAAAAGCAGCCCTCCTCTTTTCCTAGGATCTCTTGTTGCAGAGGTGACTGTTGTTAATGATTTCATGTATTCCTCTCTGGAATTTCTTCCATGTGAGGCTTACCTTCCATCTCAGAAGGCAGGAGGATCCTAAGTGCTACTGTTTTAGATTTTAGGAGACAAGAAGGCTTTGAGTGATTGGGGCTGACTAAGACCTAGTGAGATGCAGGGGCCAAACCTAGTCCCTTCAGTTCTGAGTCAATGATTTTTCCAGCAACCCTGCTCTTGTCTCATGGGCTCCATTTGCTCATATATATTGTTTTTAATGCAGTTTTAATAGCCCAGACTGTGTTTGATTTATCTACTCTCTGGCAGGCGGTGATGGACTTCTGAACTGGGTCCAGGCCTGCTGCAGGGTGCTAGTGAGATGGCAACTCCTTGGGGGCTTCCTGATCGAGAGCTACTTGGAGATTCTGAACCCCTTCAAGGTTTTCCTAATGAACCGGGAATGGAGCAGTGGAGGGAGGCACAAGGGTGTAAGTCTACCGGGCAGTATTTCTTTCTCCCTGTAGGAATTTCCAGAAAACTTAGGAGAAGGAATGTTGTGGTTCTCCCTTTCGCTGCCACCCAGGCCAAGCTTTAGGACTGACTGCTAGGGTGGGATTGTCAGTTAGAGGTCTTGGTTCTAGAAAAATCTGTGGGGATGGGGAACTCTATATTAAGCATGGATGCTTGTGCAGTGCTCAGCACAGGATGGGTCCTCCCTGCCCCTTCACTCTCACCTCTCCAGTTCACAACTGTGTTTTGAAAATATAATTACTAGTTGTCAGCAAAATACAACAATTATTATTAACATTATTATTATTATTGTTTTTTCTTTTTAAGGCTGCACCCACGGCATATGGAAGTTCCCAGGCTAGGGGTAGAATTGGCGCTGCAGCTGCCAGTCTACCTCACAGCCACGGCCACACCAGATCCAAGCTGAATCCATGACTGCCAATGCAGTTTGAGACAATACTGGATACTCAACCCTCTGAGCAAGGCCAGGGATCAAACCTGGATCCTCATGGATACTAGTCGGGTTTTTAACCCATTGAGCCACAACAGAAACTCCTAAAACTGAATTCTTAATACCCCAGTCACATCTGGTAATTAAAACAATTTATGCTCAATTGGAGTTCAGCAGATTCGAAAGGCTTTTCCATAGGGTGCTTCACTTACCTCTCCCAATATCCTGGTAGATACTTTCCTTGTTCTCCACTTAGACATGGAGACGATGCTAAGAAAGTTTAGGTGACCCATCTAAAGCCACACAGCGGAGGAATGGAACTTGAATCCTGTTCTAGACTCCTGCTAGTTCTCACTGATCTGAGTAAAGGTTTCAGTCTCTCCATTGTAGGCAACATGAATACGCCCTTCAATATTTGAATATCTGTTTGAATATTTTCTATACCATAGATAGTCAATACAAATGCTGGGTCAGAGTGTCCTCCTACGAACATGGACTCTTAACCCGGAGGACCAGGTCCAGAGATGGAACAACAAGAAGTCTATCCAGAGGCCAGGGAGTTGGGGAGAATCTCTGACTCTGATCAACCTCACCCCTGACTCCCACCCTCCCACCACATTTTATAGGTCGGAGGCATGTGCTTAGAGAATGACTTTACACTTTAAATACTGTACACGAAGGAAAAATAGTCAGCACTTGCTTCTGCTGTTGGGCATTTTGCTGTGATAACACTCACTGTTCAGGCTTGGTCTAATACAGTAGTTCTCAAGTTTTAGTGGTCATGAAAAGCCACCTGTGGGGCTTGTTAAAAGTGCAGGTTTCTTAGTCTTGCTTGCCATTCTGATTTAGGAGGTCTGTATTTAGCATCACCTCAAGGTGGTTCAGATGTGGGTGGTCCAGTAGACACATCTGCAAGGACACTGGCTTGAAGTCACTCAGAAAATTCTGCTCCTTGTATGACTTGAGACTTTCAAAATACCAAATAGGAATTCCAGAAGGCAACACCTTGTGGGTTCTCACCTGAAGTCTGTCTTAGGACACTTCGAGTGTTTATTTGAGTTGCTTACCCTGGCTGATGGCTGAGGTTTCTCACTGCCAACTTAGCACGGCATGTGGATTTAGTGTTTGGTTGGAACTCTGGGGTCAGGGGCCAAAGATGGATCTCCTCTTAGTGTGCCTCCTACTTTTTATAATCATCAAAAGCACTATCTGTGTTTGAAGGTCATTGCCCTAAATATCCCACCAATGACTCAAAATGGTGCGAGGAGTTGTTACTGATGGCCCAAATTCTGCACCTGCTTCTCTTCTTTCCCCATTAAATATTTGCTGTCTGTCTGAACTGGGGAAGGATAGTTCACACCAAAAGCAAATGGGGATGGTTTTGGCTGAAGCCTCTTTGTACTTCTGTGTGGTTTCATTTTCCTTGAAAAATGCCCAATGAGTAGCAGTGCTGTTTATGCCTCTTCCTAAAGGGCTGTTCAAAAAAGTGTCCCTCAGGTCAATCGGCTTGTTTTGTCTATTCTGTGGCTTTATGGAGACTCTGTTTGCTCACCTGTAGCAGATGTCCTTGGATTCCAGATGTTTTTAAGGATCCTTCTATGTGGGCCTATATAATGTTACACAGCAGCAGTAACTCTGTTAAAGGCGTGATAACTTTGTAAGACATTCAGATTGCTTATTGTTTGGAAAGTGTTTGTGGTTCCTAATTAAGCATTTCATTAATAGCTGCCAAGATTTTTTTGGTGTATAAATGGACTCTACTGAGTTGAATGTTCTTTTTCTAACCAACTCAGTTTTATGTCTATGTGTGGTGATACTTGAATTTTGTTAAATTGAGATCCACACATGAGGCACTTAGTAAAGAATTTTTAGTCAATGATAGTAAGAAACATACCCACAGAAACTTATCTCAAAAAAGTGTGTTATGTTTTTAAAGAAACTTGGGAAAAGCAAAATCAAGGAGACATGGGAATGTGGGAATCTTAATCTCTAAAAAAGCATTTAAGAAAAATGTCCAACAAATACAAAAGTAGACAATATGTTGACCTCCTATGCATCTGTGCCTAAATTGCAACAGGTGTCAGTTTATGACCCATCTTATTTTTCTATGGCTCCTCTCATTATTCCTACCCCTGATTTGTTTATTTGTTTTGTTTTTTTGTTTTTTTTGGCTGTACCCGCAGCATGTGAAAGTTCCCAGGCCAGGGACTGAATCTGTGCCACAGCATCAACTTGAGCTACTGCAGTGAGCATGTTGGATCCTTAACCCTCTGCACCACAAGGGAACTCCTACCCCTGATTATTTTGAAGCAAATCCTAGGCATATCAGTGATATAATTTCATGTGTAAATATATTTTAAAAGACAAAGATTGTTCTATTAAAACATAATCACAAAATACAAAATAATGCATAGTAATGACACAGAATAGAAATTCCTTAATAACAGGATGTTCAGTTGGTATTTATGTTCTCTTAATTGTTCTAGAAATGTGCTTGCTTTTCCTTCTTTTTTCTCTCTCTCTCTTTTTTTTTTGATATGAATCAGGATCTAAAAAATCTTGTACCGTGAAATTAAAATTGTATGAAAATAAAATTCATGAAGTGTTCACACTGACACTTCCAATTGAAATTCAGTACTAAGGGTTTTTATTTAATCTCTTATTTTTGTATCTTCTTTCTCCCACTCTCCCAGATCCCAGTTCTTAACAATAGCAACATAATTACTCATTTGTTTATCTGTACTACACATAAGACAGTCTCAGAAAAACAATGCCAACACTACTGCCAACACCATGATTACTGAAACTAATTTGGGGCAATTTTGTTTTGTAATTATTATTGTCTCTAGGTAGATACAATTAAATAGTATGCTGGTAAATGTTTTGTAATCATATTTTGAAAACAAGGAAACAACAACAACAAAACCAAAATAAGCAAAAGCCTGATTTATAGCAATTTGCTGATTTCCATGGTGCAGATTTCCCCAGGGCGTCTGCTTTGATGCCACAGAAGGCACATTTGGGGAGAGGCGTGCCCAGCTTGTGAGACCCAGTGCCGGGAGGGCTGGTCCTGCTTCACCTCCGGGGGATTCCTCTGCTTTGAAGTTCCTCAGAAGTGTTCCTCACTGAGCATTGTGCCACCAAGGAGACACACCGTTAGTCTCATTTGTTCTGTTTCACATGAAGGTTTTAGGGATGGCTTTTTACATTTAAATTTTGTTTTTGTAATTATGTAAAATAGTTGTGGTTTCATAGTCAAATTTACAAACATTTCAATCATTCTAACTTTCATTCCTGTCACCTTCACCTTGTCTTCTTTCCTCCATAGATAATTATTTATTTAAAAATAGTATTATATATTTAAGTATACAAAATGTATCTACCTTTTTAATATATATTTAAATATTATTATATATTTATATATGTACTTAAAAATATATGTGTAAATTCCCCTTCTTAGATACTTTCATCTAAGCATATTTTTTATCCCTTGCTCTTTTCACTTAGTGAAATATCCTGGAGGTTCGTTTCATAGCAGTGCCTAGGGATACACTTCATTTCTTTTCTGGCCATTTCCCAAACGGACCATAGTTTAACCAGTTTCCTAGTGATGAACAGTTGACTTCCCTCCAGTAGTTTTTAAAAATTTAATTTTTTTGATGTTGACTAGCTAATATGTTCAATAATTTAAAATTCAGATGGTACAAAAGAGTATACAGTGAAAATAACCCTTTTCACTTATTTCCCCCAGATGGCTATAATTCCCATCTCCAGAGGCAAGGTGAGGACTCTTATTATCAACTCTATTTAGTAAAGGGGATAAATAAGAAGGGGAGCTCAAATATTTTAATCAACTTTAGTCAATGACATGACATTGGATATGGGACTAGGCATTAGGTTTCCAATTGCAGTTGGTTTTTCTGTTATTTGTGTTCACATTCTCCTTTCCAACTTCCACATCAAAATAGCAGAGTTACAAATTTGTTAAATTACTTTTGTCTGGATTGGAATAAGCGAGTTACGGTCTGAGAGGAGTACCCACTCTCATCATCATCATTAAATGATTAATTTTCTCTAATTTTTATATTTAAATGGGGACAGAGATGGCAGTATGCTGAGAATTAACCATTTTCGAACATAAATAAAACTGATTCAGACACATCTCTGAAACTATACAAAAGACACACATTTTGCTCTACCAGAAGCAATGTAACAAAAGCCTAGCACTAAAACAAACCCCTAGATATATCACAGTGAGCAACTGCCAATATTACACATTACACATAGTGGTGAGGGTTCATGGGTATTTTGTAGGAATAAAAGTTAAAGTCCAAGAGTTCCTATCTGGGTAGTTAGCTTCTCCAATGCTCCAGAGGCCCATGCCTCCCAGTATTCTGGTCCCAGTGTGGTCTCCTCTCACCCTGAATCAAGGCTGATTTCACATGACCAGTAGAATACAGTGGGGATGACAGTGTGTGGCTCCCGAGGTTGGGTCATAAAAGCACTGCACTTCTGTTTTGTCCTCTTAGAATCTTTACCCTGGGGGAAGCCAGCCACCAGGCTGGGAGTACACTCCAGTAGTTCTATGGAACGATCCACAAGAGAAGGAACTGACCAAGAGCTAGCATCCACTTGCCAGTCATGGGACTGATTGCCTTGGAAATGCATCCTTCAGCCCCAGTAGAACAACTGCTGTTGATGCAGGCCTGGCTGTGTTTAACTGCAATGTCATGAGAGACCTGAGCCAGAAATGCCCAGCCATGCCCCTCCTGAATCCCAGAGCCACAGAGAGATCATCGATATTGCTGCTGCTTTATGTCACCAAGTTTTAGGAGATAGTTTGTTACTCAGTCCCAGATAATTAATATGCTATCTGAATCATAAGTTAGTAGAAAACAATCTCCACAATAACTTTCCAAAATAGTCACTTTCTAAAATAATGTTTACTGCTCTTTTCTGATTAAAAAAAAATGGAAAGTATGATAAAACTGTAAGAAAAAATGGAAAACACCTTTAACCTACTGATTAAATAGAATTTATTATCCTCATTATATGGTTTAAAAACCCAAGATGCAGAGAGGGGAGAAACTTCCCCAAGTTATACAGCTATTAAATGGTACGAGTAGTATTTGAACACAAGCCTGCTTAATTTGAATATATATTTCTGTATATTCGGCTAATCTTAAAAAATGAAATTAAATACTAGTTCCTTTTAAATGAAAACTCTCTATAGAGCAAAAATATCACTAAATCTTGGTTTCTGCTCATCTATTCATCAACACATTCAGCCAATGGCTATTGAGCACGTGTTATGTATTAGAATCTATGCTAGGTGCTGGGGAAACAGAGGTGAACCAGAGATACACACCTGACTCCTGCTGTCATGGAGATTACAGTATAGTGGAAGACATTGACATGCAAAAAAACATAGAATAAATATGGTGGCTGCAAATTGCTATAAGTGCCAAGAAGGAACATACACAGAGAAAGAATACCATAATTTAAAATAATTTAGATAGATAGATGGGTCAGGAAAAACTGGATATTTTAGTTGAGACTTGTGAGAGGTAGCAGTTAGCCAGGTAAAGACCATGTACTAGAGCATTCCAGGCAATGGGAACCTCATGTGCTAAGACCTTGAGGTGGGAAATGGATTGGTTATTGATGGAATCAAAGGTAGTGTTTCTGCAGGGTAATTCTACAGTGGATAAAGGTGTGAAGTGAAGCTGGGGAAGGGGGCGCTGGGGCCTGCTCAGCTGTATGACTCAGCCTAGGACATGTTAACAAGGCATGGGTTTCATTTTAGGAGCAACAGGAAAGCTCAGAGGGATTTGTAATTTCTGATTTGCATTTAAAGATCATTCTAGCTGCTACGTGGGAGAAAGATAGAGAAGGTAAGAGCTGAAGTGGGTGTATCAGCAGGGAGGTTCTTGCAGTTGGAAAGATGAGTGGTATAGTGAACGAGGGTGATTCAAGTGGTTTGAGATTCCAAGATGGACTGGAGACCTGGTACTGGGTCTTGAATGTGAAGGTGAAGGAATGCTTGCAGAAGTGAGCAGCACAGAACTCAAAGTGATATTTATGAAGGTGGGAGAGTGTAGAGAAAGAACAGATTTGGCTGGAGTATTAAGGATTCCGTTTTGTATAATATGATTGTCACTTTCATAGTGTTTGGACAAGATGAAAGAATGTGGCCATTTCTTGGGAAAAAGCTTGTCTTATATCCAGTTCTAGTTTTGACAGCAACCAGCTGCTTACAGATGCCATACATCAACCATCATCTAGGTACCTTCCCATGCTTTTCTTCTACTACTAATGAGCTTATGTTTTCCAATCTCAAACTGCAGATACCCCTCTAGCATGAAGTGAGCCGTTGCTAACCATGTTAGAGCAGCCACCTGGAGGTCTCCTTTGAGGAAAATACCCCTACACGTTTCCTTTTTGGTCACTGCCAAGGGAGTAGGGGACTTTGTTCTGAAAGATCATGTGTTTGTGATAAAAATCTTTACTGTTTACTCCTCTTTGGCATGCTGTCTCTGGATGTTTTCTGAGTAAAACACTAAGTTAACTGATGAAGCACAGAACTATTTCATTACAGTGCTTGCACATTTTAGGTAGATATACCACTTTATTATTATTATCATTATTTTGTCTGTGCGGCATGCAGAAGTTCCCAGGCCGGGGTTGAACTTGTGCCACAGTGATAACCAGAGCCATAGCAGTGACAATGCCAGATCCTTAACCCACTGAGCCACCACAGAACTTCTAGACATACCACTTATTTATTTAGCTGTTGTAATATTGCTTGTTCCAAAGAGATATATAGATTCACCCTTTCAGAATTTAAGAGTTTAATTCACCTTTTTAAAAATGTATCTATCAGATGTTCTTGGGGCGGTAGGTATAATTCTCCAAATCACATTTTGGGTAAAAATAGGCCCTCACCATTGAAATATAGAAAAGGAAAAATAAAATAATGTAATATTTGAAACATTGAAGAAAACCCTCAAAATGAAAATCTCTCATATAATTCTTTGGTTATTTAACTGTTTTCAAAATGGCTCTCAGAGTGGTATTGTTTTCTGAACCACAGAAAGACATATTTTTCTTTTCCTTGAGAATTTCTCTGCCTTTGCTTGGTCTCCTTGCCGGTGGGATGTCTTGCAAATGGCATGTATTTTTCTCTGAGGGTAGTTATTAGCAGCTTGGAAGACAGAAACTCATTAGTTGTAAGCATCGGGGTACAGAGGAGAGAGCCCTGACCTGGGAGGGCGTGTGGTGTGTCCCTTGGAGGCAATTTCCTATCCAAGTCTACCACCTGGAGGCCGTTTCTTTTTCGAGACGTCAAACTCTGTTAGTGATACTTGCCTGGGTGGGTTCGTGTGAGAATTAATGAGCTGCGTATGAGTTCAAAAACCAGTGAGTGCCACACCAAGGTAGGGGATTGTTCTAGTTCCTCCTGCTCAGAGCAAGTTTTCCTTCAAGAGACCCTCTTCTCAACCCTGTTGTCTCTTGCCGTGGCAAAGACCACCTTCTTCTCTGCTCTGGATGGTTCAACAGATTCCAGACTCATCCTCAGTCTCTCTTCCCCTCAAGTGGCCATTGAAATCTTTCCCAAAGGATATGACCCAGCAACCCCACTCTTGGGCATATATCTGGACAAAACTTTCCTTAAAAAAGACACATGCACCCGCATGTTCACTGAAGCTCTATCCACAATAACCAAGACATAGAAACAACCCAAATGTCCATTGACAGATGACTGGATTAGGAAGATGTAGTATATGTACACAATGCAGCACTACTCAGCCATAAAAAGAACAAAATAATGCCATTTTCAGCAACATGGGTGGAACTAGAGACTCTCATCCTGAGTGAAGTAAGTCAGAAAGAGAAAGACAAATACCATACGCTATCACTTATACCTGGGATCTAATATACAGCACAAATGAACCTTTCCACAGAAAAGAAAATCATGGACTTGCAGAATAGACTTGTGGTTGCTGAGGAGGAGGGGGAGGGGGGAGTGGATGGATTGGGAGCTTGGGGTTAATGGATGCAAACTATTGCTTTTTGGAATGGATTAGCAATGAGATCCTGCTGTTCAGCACTGAGAATTATGTCTAATCACTTATGACGGAGCATGATAATGGGAGAAAAAAGAATATATACATGTATGTGTAACTGGGTCACTATGCTGTACAGAAGAAAATTGGGGAAATAACAATTAAAAAAAATGAAATCTTTCCCAAAGGCAAATCTTCAAGAGGCTGAGTTGCTACTTTTAACCTGATAACATCTCTTGGTGCCTTACAGAAAAGCCCAGGTTTTATGAGATGGCTTTCAGGGCTCCACCAGCTGCTCCCTCCTCAGCCATCACTGTTTTGCCTGCAGTGACCTGTCTTCCATTCTCCAAACTCATCTTGTGCTTGCGTCCCTCTGGGCCCTTTGCAGAAGCTGCTTTCTCTTTCTGGAATCCCTTTGGTCTTGTTGGCCTGATGAGCTGCTTCCACTTACATTTATTGCCCTAGATCAAGCCTCACTACCTCTTTCCTGACACCCCTCCCCTGCTTCCTCACCTCGTTTATCTATTCTATTTCCTGGTTGTTGTGGCCCCTATCTCAATTACAGCCCCTACACTGTTTCATTAACTCCACATTTTCTGGAACCAAGGCTTTGTTCCATAGTCTGAGGAAAAATGCAACTACTGTCAGCTCAGTGCCCCATCCAAAGGGCTCTTCTCCTTTCTCTGTTCACACAGGCTTCTCTTCTCAAGAATTTTTAGGTATTCCAGGCTGTGTGTGTGTGTGTGTGTGTTTTGGGGGTGGTCATGTTTGGGTCCAGGACTCTCGGCTCCCGTCTGCTATGTGGCCCGTGAGGCAGCCGATGACAGACTCCTTCTCCCACTGAAGCTTCATTGGAACCATCCTCGAGGTTGGCCACCATCATGCCCCTGGGAGGAGGGATGTGAGATGCCTGAGGTGAGCTGTGCTGCTCTCCCTGCCTCTACCAGCTGAGTCACAAATTCCTGCCTCGTCTCCCTTTTTGAGTCAGAAGAATGCTCCTTTCCTTTGTGGAATGTTCATCAGGGCTGAAAGGCTCTGAAGTGACAGAGGCCATGACTCTACTGTCAGTTCAGGCTATGCTCCATTTTCTCCCAAGGCTTACAGTTCCCTGGATCTGGGTTGGGGAAATGTCCAGTGGAAAACTTATCTTGATGCCCCCACAAGAGGGGCGAAAGGAAATGGTTAATGTGAATACAGGGATCCTGGCTTGTCTGAAATATATATTACCAGGGGTGGGGAGCGGGGGGAGGTGTGGAACCTGTTGAGTGTCATTTTCACATTTATCCTGGCTTTTAAATCCCCAGGACTGTGAGAGCGGGCATCCTGGAATTTCCAGAAGTCACAGTCTAGACTAGAGATAAGACACTCTAGTCTCTTAGGCCAGTCTTCTTCCTTTCCTCCCCCCTCATCAGGGGAGGGACACTTTTTACAGTTCTGAGGTCTCTGGGGACATTATTCTGCCTGATGGAAAGGAAGATTTCCTTAAATGAAAGAAAAGAAAAAAAGAGATGACTATTTCAGATGGAGAGTTAGGGATGTGTCTGAAAATTTCTGGCATAGATGGGGAAGAAGTCCCAGTACGTTTTTGTGGTTATACAGCCAAAAATTATGTTAACTATATGACTGATGTGACTTGACTAGGAAAAGGCAACCTGAGAGTATTTTAAGACTCCTTGGTTATGTAATTATATATCCAGAAGGTACCATATCTAGCAGACTGGTAGATTAAAAATTATAATCAGTGTTTTTAGGCATGTCATTAGCATATTGAACATTGGAAGTTCAGGCCCTAATTAAGTACACAATCTGCTAACAGAGGGCGTTCTGATTTTTATAGTTACATAGGAGCCTTACTCCCCAGCGAAGGGAATTTTGATCTAATCATGTAACTTTTCTCTCCCACACCTCTTGGAAGAGGAAATCAAAACCACCCTTAGTTGCTCTTAGATCTGAATAGGAGAATGAATGTAGGGAGTGTGTGTGTGGGGGGGGGGGGATTTTATTGCTCTGTTAGAAGGGTAAATTGAATGTTTATCGTCACAATTTCCTTCTGTGTCTGAAATAATTTCATATGTGATTCTTTAGACCATTATGGATAACCTTTAAAATGCTTAATGATCTTTCTCATACCACTGAGGTCAACCTTCCTTTCTTCCCTCCTTCCTTCTTTCCTTCCTTCCTTCTCTCCCTCCTTAGCTCCTTCCTCCTCTTTCCTTCTTTGCCATGATCTATTTAGAAGTAATTTTGCCTTATAGCCAAGGGTTATCCCATCACGGAGCAATGCCTGTATTTATACGAGTCTGACTCTCACTGTCTGCCTGTATCTTGAAGAAATCCCCAATGCAGTAGGCAGGACATAAAATTGAATACCATCATGTAATATCCCCAAGGGGATTTGTTTAGTGTTTTCTTATCCAGTTACTCATGGTTACAGGGAATGATTTTTCAAAATTCAATACAAATTGTGTTAGCGTGTTTTTCTTCTTGATACCCTTAAGTCTTTGATCACGGTAGATTTTAGAGGAAAGGGAAAAAAAATTACTTTAGATTTCTCAGTGTCAGCAGGCACCCAGATATTTACTCCATTGCCCTTGTACAGAGCTGTTAATCGTATGGAAGGACAAAGATATCTCAGTAGGCATTCTGGGACCTCAATAAAAGCTGTTTGCTCTGCTCAGTGTCAGAAGGGTCTTGAGCACTAGCCAAAGGGGATTAATTACCAAAGGACTTTATTAGGAGATAGTTTTCTCTAAACCATAATTCCATTTGTCATTTCACTGATCAAGCATCAGTTAATCAACAGATATTTCACTATTGAGAAAATATTATGTTTTCTGTGCTTTCATCTATTCTGTAAAACAGTGTTGGTCAAATGCTTGGTCGTTGTTGGGTTCATAAACGATAATCACTGCACGGGAGCCAGACTCCAGAATTTGCAGGAAAGGATAGAAGAGCATCCTCATTGTTCACTGGGTGCTAAAATTTCGCAAAGCTCACTGAGGACATTAGAATGCAGTTAATTATAAAAGACTAGGTGCCCTAATTCATTTTGATTTCCCTGAAGTAGTTTTATAATGGAAAGGGTCAGTCTCCATGCCGTTTAGAAAGAGAAAGCCAAATAAGTGAGGTATGTTTGTGTTTGCCCTGCTGAGAGACGAGCACATGGTGTTCAGCATACCGAGAAAGGTAGCCACTCAGTGAAGCAGACACAGTCAGCCCCCCTCCTATAGCCTGAGGGAAATCTGTCATGGAACAATTCAGTCCCCTTGGTGGTGATTCTGTGTTCACCACGTAACCCTGGGAATGCATAATTTTTTTTTTCAGGTGCAGAAGGACCACAGAGAGTCAGGATCTGCCAAAATTAGGGATGGGTCCCCTGCCTGCCCTAGAGCATACAGGCATATTGTGAAGATATCACAACAAGTTGGGTTCCAAACCACTGTAATAAAATGAATATGGCAAATAAAGGGGTTCAAGTTTTTTGGTTTCCAAGTACATAGATAGATTTATACTATAGTCTATTAAGTGTGCAATAGCATTATGCCTAAAAAATGTACATAGTTTAATTAAAAAATACTTTATTGCTAAAACATGCTAACCATCTGAGTCATCAGAGTTGTAATCTTTTCACTGGTGGAGAGCTTTGCCTTGATGTTGATGGCTGCTGACCTATCAGGTTGGTGGTTACTGAAGGTGGGGGTGGCTGTGGCAATATCTTAAAATAAGACACCATGTGATGTTTGCTTCATGGATTGACTCTTCCTTTCATGAATAATGTCTCTGTAGCATGCAATGCTGTCTGATACTATTTTATCCACAGTATAACTTTTTTCAAAATTGGAGTCAGTCCTCTCAAATCCTGTTGCTGCTTTATCAACTAAGTTAATGTTAATATTCTAAATTCTTTGTCTTCATTTCAAAAATTGTCAACTCCATCTCAAAAACTGCTATTTTTGCTTATCCACAAGAAGCAATTCCTCAATTGTTAAAGATTTTTTCCATGTGATTGCAGCAATTCAGTCACATCTTCAGGCTTCACTTGTAATTCTAGTTCTCTTGCTATTTCCACCACATCTACAGTTACTTTTTCTGCTAACTATTTTTTTTTAATTTTTTTTTTTTTGCTATACCTGTGGCATATGGAAGTTCCCAAGCCAGGGATCAAACCCACATCTCAGCAGCAGCTCAAGCCACTGCAGAGACAACACTGGATCCTTAACCGGCTGTGCCAAAGCAGGAATTCTCTGAAATCTTTTTTTAAAGGTGAAGTATAGTTGACTTACAATATTATATTAGTGTCAGGTGTACAACATAGTGATTCAATATTTTTATACCTTAAAAAACTAGACCACAATAAGTCTAGTTACCCTGTCACCTTACAAATTTATTATAACATCATTGACTATATTCCCTACTTTGTTGGTTTTGTGACTTATTATTTTATAACTTGAAGTTAATATCTTAAACTTCCTCACCTATTTCACTCATCTCCCTACACTTCCCTCCTCTGGCAACCACCAGTTTGTTCTCCATATCTATGAGTTCATTTCTCTTTTGTTGTGTTTGGTTTTTTGTTGTGATTTTTAGATTCCAGATAAGTGAAATTACATGATATTTGTCTTTGTGTAATTTATTTCATTTAGCATAAATACCCTCTAGGTCAATCCATGTTGTTGCAAACAGCAAGATTTCATTTTTCATGGCTAAGTAATACCATTATACACACACACATATGTATATATACCGCATCTTTAACCATTTATCTATCAATGGACAGTTAGGTTGCTTCCATATCTTGGCTATTGTAAATAATGCTAAGATAAACATAGGGGCAAATACATCTTTTCAAATTAGTGAGGCTTTTTGTTTGGAAAAATATCCAGAAGTGGAATTGATAGATCATATGGTAGTGCTATTTTTAATTTTTCCACACTGTTTTTCATAGTGGCTGTACCAATTTACATTCCCATCAACAGGGCACAAGAGTTTCATTTTTTCCACATCCTTGGAAACACTTGATATTTATTGTCTTTTTGATAATAGCCATTCTGACAGGTATGAGCTGATATCTTATTGTGGCTTTGATTTGCATTTCCCTGATGATTAGTGATATTGAACATCTTCTCATGTGTTTGTTAGCCATCTGTATGACTTCTATAGAAAAATGTCTATTCATTTCCTTTGCCCGTTTTTCAATTTTTTTTTTTTTTTAATGTTGAGTTGTACGAGTTTTTGTATATTTTGGACATTAATCACTTATCATTCCACTGAAATCTTGAACCCCTCAAAGTCATCCATGAGGATTTGAATCAACTTTTTCCAAACTCTTCTTAGTATTGATAATTTGACCACTTCTCATGATTCACGATTGTTCTTTTTTTTTTTTATTTTTTTTTATTTTCCCACTGTACAGCAAGGGGGTCAGGTTATCATTACATGTATACATTACAATTACATTTTCCCCCCACCCTTTCTTCTGTTGCAACATGAGTATCTAGACATAGTTCTCAATGCTATTCAGCAGGATCTCCTTGTAAATCTATTCTAAGTTGTGTCTGATAAGCCCAAGCTCCCGATCCCTCCCACTCCCTCCCCCTCCCATCAGGCAGCCACAAGTCTCTTCTCCAAGTCCATGATTTTCTTTTCTGAGGAGATGTTCATTTGTGCTGGATATTAGATTCCAGTTATAAGTGATATCATATGGTATTTGTCTTTGTCTTTCTGGCTCATTTCACTCAGGATGAAATTCTCTAGTTCCATCCATGTTGCTGCAAGTGGCATTATGTCATTCTTTTTTATGGCTGAGTAGTATTCCATTGTGTATATATACCACATCTTCCAAATCCAATCATCTGTCAATGGACATTTGGGTTGTTTCAATGTCCTGGCTATTGTGAATAGTGCTGCAATGAACATGCGGGTGCATGTGTCTCTTTTAAGGAGAGTTTTGTCTGGATAGATGCCCAAGAGTGGGATTGCGGGGTCATATGGAAGGTCTATGTATAGATTTCTAAGGTATCTCCAAACTGTTCTCCATACGATTGTTCTTAATGGCATCTAGAATGATGAATCCTTTTCAGAATACTTCAATTTACTTTGCTCAGATCTATCAGAGGAATCACCATCTATTGCAGCTATAGCCTTACAAAATATATTCCTTAAATAATAAGACTTGAAAGTTGAACTTACTCCTTGACTCATGGGATGTTGTGTTAGTAGGCATGAAAATAACACTAATCTTGTACATCTCCAAAAGAACTCTCAGGTAGCCAGGTGCATTGTCAATGGATAGTAATATTTTGAAAGAAATCTTTTTTTTTTCTGAGTAGTTGATCTCAGCAGTGGACTTAAAATATTCAGTCAACCACATTGTAAACAGATGTGCTGTCATCCAGGTTTTGTGTTCCATTTATAGAGCACAGACAGAGTAGACTTGGCATAATTCTTAAGGGCCCTAGGATTTTCAGAATGGTACATAAGCACTGACTTCAACTTAAAGTCACCTGATGCATCAACCCCTAACAGGAGAGTCAGCCTGTCCTTTGAAGATTTGAAGCCAGGCTTTGACTTCTCCTCTCTAGCTATAAAAGTTCTAGATGGTATCTTCTTCCAATAGAAGGCTGTTTCACCTACAATGAAAATCTATTGTTTAGTATAGCCACCTTCATTAAATATCTTAGTTAAGTCTTCTGGATAACTTGCTGCAGCTTCTATGTCAGTATTTACTGCTCCACTTTGTGCTTTTGTATTATGGAGATGGTTTCTTTCCTTAAATCTCACAAACCAATCTCTGCTAGCACCAACATTTTCTTCTGCTGCTTCCTCCCTCTCTCAGCCTTCACAGATTTGAAGACAGTAAGGTCCTTCCTCTTGATTAGGCTTTGGCTTAAGGGAATATGACTGGTTTTACCTTCTTTCCAGATCACTTAAACTTTCTTCATGTCAGGAATAAGGCTTTCTTTTTCTTATCATTTGTATGTTCATTGGAATAGCACTTTTAATATTCTTTGAGAAGTTTATCCCTTGCATTCATAACTTGGCTGGATTCTTTTGGTCATTATTTGTTGTACTGGGTCTTTATTGTTTGTTTGTTTATTTGTTTTATTTTTGTCTGCTTCCACAGCATGTGGAAGTTCCTGGGCCAGGGATTGAACCTGGGCCAGAGAAGTGACCCAAACCACTGCAGTGACAGCACCAAATACTTACCTTGCTGCAACACAGGGGAACTCCTGTACTGGATCTTATGCCAGCTAAAACTAAAATGTAAAAATAGTGTGTTAGGGAAAAATCATGTGAAATAGTAAGGTATTTACTTACTATTACTGTTTCACAAATATACAGTAACTTATCTATAGAAAATTGTAAGTATTATAGACATTTTAAAAATGGGAACTATATGCTTGAATTAGTTATCTATTGTTGTATAGCAAATTGCTCCAAAACTTAATGACATACAAAAACATAGTTTATTACCTTACAATTTATTTAGGTCAGGAATCTGGGCATAGCTTATCTTCATGGGTCTTTCACGGGGATGCAATCAAAGGTTTTCCCAGGGCCAAGCTCTCATCTGAAAAAAGGTTCAACTGGGGAAGGACCTGCTTCTAAGTTCACTCATACAGTTGTGGACAAGATTCTGTTCTCAAGGACTATTGGTCTTGAGTGCCTCAGTTCCTAACTGGTTATTAGGAGTTCAGTCTCTCAGTCTCTCCCAATGTGGGCAAGAATACTCTACTCCCTGCAACATGGCAGTTGCTTCATCAAAGCCAGCAAAAGAGAGCCTATTGCTTAGGGGCAAACTGATCAAGCGGAGGAGATTACTTGGGAAAATACCAAGAAGGCAGGATCGTTAAGAGGCAATGTATATTCAAAGATATGAAGACGACAAAAAATTCCATTTTACAGCTACTTTGGGAACTGCAATTACATAGACATGTTTAATGGAGAAGTTTGTCCTAAATCAAATGCAGTTTTCTTAATTAATGCACTGCTTTATTCTTCAAACATTCTACAAACTTCCTAATCTAATCTTTGGAATCTTTGAAGCCATTATCAGATGCTTTCAAACTTTTGCCAAATATTTCCCTCTTTTTATACTCCTGCATGAAATTTCTCTTCTAGATCATTAAAGAAAAAGCTCTGCAGAAAGACCACTGTGAATGTGTGTATTTTCTTTGAATTGTGGGCCAGGGATGGTATTTACGAAGGTAAATAAAGTAGTTTCTGAAATCTTATGAACAAGATCCAGCCTTCAGTTAAGCTAAACAGATTGCATTCCATCTGCAGTTCTCAGCATGGTGTATCTGTTAATGGCTGAAAAGAAGAGTTCTTTATTTTGAAAACATAAGGAGATAGAAAAACTCTTATACGAAAAAAAAAAGAGGAAAAAAAGATGGAGTGACTTGAGTTGAGACAGTTTATGTGTGGAAATTTATAAAAATGTGCCACAAAGCTCACTTTAAGTTTCCTAATTGCCAGCTGTGGGCCTGATAAATGTGGGATGGGTCTTAATTTCTATGTTGTGAGATTTTTCTCTACAGATGCCCTGATTGCCTGGTTGCAATATGAGTGTACTTAAAAAGAGAGTGAGAGAGAGAAAGAAAAAAAGTTGAGTTCTCTGAATTTTTTTAATCCTTTGCTTTTGAATTCTTAATAAAATTAGTGTGCTCTCCTTTCTATCCATTTGTACCAAAAGAAGCAAATGGAAGGTGAGGGGAAGGATAGAGTTTACAAACAGATTAAGTGGTACTATTTGAAGTATCACAAATGCTTCTCCTATTACACGATGTCTGATATTCCGTGTATCACAAGAAAGACGCCTTTGGAGAACTTTTGTGTCATTTTTTATTTTCTGATTTAAATCATAGCTAGTGAGAAGAAGAAACCTAATGACAGCACAATAGGGAAGGCTCTGGGTAGTTAAGAGCCAGAAAGAAGACAGGCTCCTAGAAGAATGGTTCAGTGCTAGAAAGGAGAGACCCAAAGGGCAAGCCAGTGTGCCAACTTGCTTAATTGTGCCCCAAGTTGGTCTAGGATTGGTTCCAGTAGAGGATGGCTAATTTTTCAAAATGATTATAGTCTTGGAGATTTACTTTCTCCTCTAACCCACTTGATTAAAGACTCAGTTAAAACCATATTCTGGTCTCAGTTCCTCTTTGCATTGGGAAGGGAAGGAACTGAATCCATGCTTGGATTGAAAAGGTGAAAGAGGAGCCATAAATGTGAGGAATCCAATGCCTTGAGAGGTTGCAAATATGAGGTCCTCTTCCTTATCCTTGACAGCACTGGGTATTATTGAGATTTCTAATTTTTGCTCATTGGATTGGGACAAAATAATTCTTCACTGTTGTTTTCACATGTATTTCTTTAGTTATCCATGAGGTTGAACATTTGAACATCTTTTTAAAAAAATTAGAATATTGTTGATTTACAGTGTTGTGTCAATTTTTGCTTTACTGCATAGTTACCCAGTCATATATGTGTGTGTATATATATATATATATATATATATATATATTCTTTTTCTCATACTATCTTCTATTATGTTCTACCCCAAGAGACTGGACATAGTTCCCTGTGCGTATCCATTCTAAATCAAACAATTTATTGACTATTTGTACTTATGATTTTGGTAAACTTTTTATATCTATCTCCATTTTTCTATTGCAATTGCTGGGCTTTCCATTTTTAAAATTTGTATGATTTTTTTTTTGGTATGAGATCTTTGAAATTTATTTTTATTATTTTAGTTTTTATTTTGCTTTTTTTGCTTTTTTTTAGGGCTGTACCTATGGCATATGGAAGTTCCCAGGCTAGGGGTTGAATCAGAGCTGCAGCTGCTGCCTACACCACAGCCACAGCAACTCAGGATCTGACCTATGTCTGCAGTCTATACCACAGCTTGGAGCAACACCAGATCCTTAGCTTACTGAGCAAGGCCAGGAATTGAACCCATATCCTCATGGATACTAGTTGGGTTTGTTACTGCTGAACTGCAACAGGAACTCCAGTATGAGCTCTTTTTAAATGAAGGAAATTAGTCCACTCAAATGTGGTGTACATATGTTTTTCAATATTCTTGGTTTTTCAACTTTATTATCTATTTTTTTCTATTAAAAAGCTTTAAATTTTAATGTAGTCATTTTTGTCACTCTTATTTTTGATTCTTCTGTCCCATGTTTTGAGGCCTTCCTTAAACATGTTTCAACGCCATTAAAAAAAATAATAATAATCCCTATTTTCCTTAATCAAAATGCCACTTTTATTAAAAATTCCCATATATATTCAGGTCTGTTTATCAACTCTTTTCTTTCATTATTACAGTATTTCTCCAGTACCTTTTTTTTTTTTTTTTTTCTTTTTTTGTCTTTTTGCCTTTGCTAGGGCTGCTCCTGTAGCATATGGAAGTTCCCAGGCTAGGCGTCTAATCGGAGCTGTTGCCACTGGCCTATACCAGAGCCACAGCAATACAGGATCTGAGCCGCGTCTGTGACCTACACCACAGCTCATGGCAACACCGGATCCTTAACCCACTGAACAAGGCCAGGGATCGAACCCGCAACCTCATGGTTTCTGGTCTGATTCGTTAACCACTGAGCCACGACAGGAACTCCCCCAAATTTTCCTTGCTGTAGCTTTATTATGTGCTTTAATATCTTCTGAGGCAGATACCCTCTTGGTAATTTTCCTGGCTATTATCGCAGTTTTGTTAACATATTTGACAGTATATACCAACAACAAAGTTCAATACCAACAACAAAACTTATGTTAAACTTATAAGTTCAATACCAACAACAAAATCTTGTTGGTATTGAATTTATAAGTTAGTTTAGGTGAAATTGACATCTTTGACAGTGGGGAATCTTTCTGTTTTTATTTTTGTCTTACTGTTTCATTTTTATTGCATGGTTATAGCAAGTGCAACTGGCATAAGGAGGTTTGGAAACAAAACTAAAAGCCTATGGTAAACATGCACCACAATTGTTAGGAACTGAAGAAACAGAGCAATCTACTAGAATGCTCTGCTTTACATGCCTTTTAGCAGAAGGAGAAGGTATTGGTTAATCTGATGGTTTTGTTATGTGGAGGTCAGGTAAAGGAGTCTTTGAATTCAAGGAAACAATGTGTCTTTCTGTAGGAGTTTTACACATCAAATTTAGCTTTGTTTTCCAGAATCTTCTTCTCTGTGTAGTTCCAGGTTGGATTTTACCAAAAGAGAAATTTGTGTGACGTTTGCAAGGCAGATGTGAAGCAGCAGCCGTTTTCTTTAAAGGTCATTGTGGACAGAGGTGATGAGAGGCAGGTACATGAGGGCAAGTGGGTTTCAGTGGATTCTTACTCTTTCCTATTCCACGTCCTGCTCTTCTTCCTGACTCTGACCCTACCGACCCAAAGCAAACCAGTCCCACGAATGGACATTTGATTGTGAACCCATGGAGGTGGTAACTAGGCAGAGGTAGTACTCTTCCCAGGCTAATATGCTCATCTCCTTTTGCACATCACTTTTGGCAGCTGCATATGCTGTGCTTCCTGATTGCCCTGGTCACACAGATCAGCTCTATACAATGGGGAAGAAGAGAGTCACACAAGGATGCAAATATCAGGAGATAGGAATCACAGGAGGCCATCTTGGAGGATGGCTCCCACTTATTCTGCCTCACTTTCACAGAATGTCCTATTTTCACATGTTATTTTGTTCTTGAGTATCTTTTTCTTTCCCAACACCCAAGAGTGAGTGCAGCAGAGGGAGAGCTGCCAGATAACTAATGTTCACCAGCAATGTCAATGAGTTTCAACAAAGGAGTGCTTGTCCTCTACCATACAGTGACTCTTACATCTAAAGTGCCAGCTACACCTTCTCTGCAGAGTATGGCGTATAAATAACTAAGAAAAGAGAGGAAATGGTACTGGGTGGGAAGGATCCAAAAGAGGGAACTCTGATCTTTCCATTATTGGTCTGAGTCTGCCAGCTCTAAGAGAAATCCCTTTACTTACCCTTCTCCTACTCTATGGTGTGGACAGGTCTAGATGACCACAAACCCTCTGGGGTTCTGTATATCCTTTTCCATGCATGCACACACCTACTCTGAGGATGTGAGTAAGGAGATGGGGCTCCTATGAATTGGAATTCTCTCCTACCATCTGTAAAAAGTTAGGGCTGCACTTGGCTCCAAGACATTAGGGATTCCCAGTGATAAACAGATGATAAAATGCTGCACTTAGAGATATTCTTATATATTCCCAACCTCCCACTTCTGACTGGATCTATTTTAAGACATGGGCTCTGTCATAGACGGACAAACTTGTCTATATCTCCCTAGATCTTAATTTCATCTTTTTTTCCCCTCAGCATCACATCAGTTTCATCCAAAATGAAGACAGCTTTTCCTATTTATTAAATTCCTCTTCTGGTTAGAATATTGGAATGATTCAGCTTTCTCACATGTTTTCTCCTGTTTTGTCCTTGTTTTGAGAATTCTGCCTAAGCCCGGAGGAATTTAAGGATTTCCAGAATCAAGTGATAGGTGTTCCAAATGAGATATGAGCATTTACAAAGAAAGTTGCTTAGCAGCTATTTACAAACAAAGGCATTTTTCCAACGGAAAAGAATTAAAAAGCAAATGATATCATTAAAGGGCAAAGAGTCAGGAAGACTACCTTGATGGTATAAAAATTTACTACTTGATCTCATTTTTTTATAGTGCAGATAATGGTTGCTTGAAGAAGGAGGAAAATGTGTCAAGGGACTTTGATGAAGAAAAAAAAGTAAGCCTGTATGTTGGTTTGAAATGATGACCGAACAATGATTTCATTTCACTGTAGTCCAGCAATAAATCTGTAACTCTTCTCTCACCAGTGACACTAGACACTGTAGGGAATCGAGGCCAGCTAGTTCCAGGCACTAATCTTTCCTGCTGGGAAATGCATCTGCTAGGTGTATTGGACCCAGAAAATCTGGCAAGACCAGTTTTTGTATGAATTGGCTATTAATCTTGACCACTCTTGCTTACAGTTCATCACTTTAGGGGCTATAGTCCAGTCATGCTGAGTTCTGGGACATTTCTAATGACTCGTTACCTTAGCATGTCTCAGAGCACAAGGAAGCAGCTACTTGGATGTTCACATTCTTTTCAGGCAAAAATGAAAAACAAACAAACCAAAAATGATTACAGGAAGTAAAGACATGAGCTGGGGTCATTACTTGAACTCACCCCCTGGCTTCACCACCCACTAACTTGCACTTTATCTCATGGAACCTTACAGTCTGTGTCTATAAAATGAGGCAATTGAGTTAGAACAATGTTTTTGGCTTTTCCATCACCACAAACCCGTTTTATTATTTTTCCTCTATAGACCTTTTGTTTTGAGAGATTTTATCTAGACGATGACATGTATATTGTAGTAATTCATTTGTTCTACTTTTTATTGTATTTCCATTTCAAAGTTATCCATATATTAAGCAACAATGTATTTACACAATGGTGTATAAAAATGTTATGAAATCATATAATCAAAGCCATGGCTGAGATGCTAATAAGCATCTCATGCTAATATCTACTGCTATTGTTCGCTTTATTTTGGGTACTAAATGTCACTAAGTGACTTTATTTTGTGTGCTAAGTGTTAATTTTACCTCCTTTACAGAGCCCTTGGCACACAAATAACTAAAACATAAGGAGGGACTGGCACTGAGTGAGTAGGATCCAAAAGAGGGATGGCAAATTCAAGGTCTGAGGTTATACGGCCAAGGTCATGATTATGAGCTCCTTCTTTACCGTGATTACTTCATATATGGGTTTAGGAACAAACCCTCATAAACTCATCATTCCTCTGAGGACATAGAAGCCAATGAGAACTGATAGGTGGAAGATGGCTGGTATTAACATGTTACACAGACCTATTTCTAGTCAGAAGCAAAACCATAATCATGTGTGCCCTAACCAGAAGTATTTGTATGCTTCCCTAGGCTATTAATCTTGGATGGAAATATTGTCAAAACCTCTAAGTATATAGAAAAATTTCATAATTCTAGAATTCTTGTGCAACAGTGGTTGTACTGCCTTCTCATCCACTCTGTTGTGTGGTGGTTAGGTGGAGTTTGGGGTTGATTGGCTCAGTTGGTTAGAGCAGAGTGCTAACTGTATCAGAAGTTTTATTCTGTTTATAACCATAGGTTTCCCTGCTCATCTCTGCCATCCTTCTGAACAATGCCTTCTACTTGTCACAAGAGAGTCACTCAAAGTCCCTTGTTCTACTTTGAGTGCCAACACCGGCATGAATTTTAAAGAGGGATTTCCTGTTAGTATTTTGGAAAGCATTAGCTCTGCACCTCTACTGCTTCAAGGAAACATCTCTCTCTCTCTGTTTCTCTTTTTTTTAGTGGCCCCCTCTGTGGCATGTGGAAATCCCCCGGGGCCAGGAGTCAAATCAGAGCTGCAGTTGAAGTCTACTGCACAGCCATGGCAACTCAGGATCTGAGCTGCATCTTCAACCTGTGCCACAGCTTGCAGCCACATTGAATCCTTAACCCACTGAGTGAGATCAGGGCTCGAACCCACATCCTCACAGAGGCAATATTGGATCCTTAACCTACTGATCCACTGTGGGAACTCAGGAAACGCCTTCTCTTTGTTTCTTCTCTGTCATCATAGGGTATACCAGCTAGGAGTTCAGTAGGCTGAGTGTATGCATCAGAGAATGATTAGATTTTCAATCAAGGCAGGCGTTAGAAGAGGAATATTAGCTTTGCAGACAGGGAATCTTTGGTAGGCAGAATAATGAGACCTCTCCAAAGACATCTGAGTGCTAATTCCCTGAATCTGTCAATATGTTTTTTTACATGGCCAGGGGAAATTAAGGTTGTAGATGGAATTAAGATTGCTAAGCAGCTGACATCCAAACAAGGAGATTATCTTGTATTTTCTGAGTGGGTTCAGTGTCATCCCAAGGGTTCTTCTAAGTGGAAGACAGGAGCTAGAGAAGGAGAAGAAATGACAATGGAAGAAGAGGTCAGAGAAGAGGTCAAAGTTATCCATATATTAAGCAACAATGTATTTACACAATGGTGTATAAAAATGTTATGAAATCATATAATCAAAGCCATGGCTGAGATGCTAATAAGCATCTCATGCTAATATCTACTGCTATTGTTCGCTTTATTTTGGGTACTAAATGTCACTAAGTGACTTTCCCTGGTGTGCACAGTGGCATCCTTCATAGAGATTAAAGTCTGAATTAATTGCTATCATTTACAAAAGAGATTTTATTGGAATATGATGGTTTAGAAGATGGAAGGAGCTATGACCCAAGGAATATAGGCAGCCTCTAGAAAAGGCTAGAGAATGGATTCTCTCCTAGAACCTCCAGACAAAAACCTCAACCTTGCCAATACCTTGGTTTTAGCCCCATAAGACCCATGTCAGACTTCATCCTTCAGAATGAAAATATAATATTTGTGTTGTTTTAAACCACTACATTTGCGAGAATGTATTACAGCACCAACAGAATACCAACACAACATCCCATACAACCGACGAGTGAAATGCCTCAGGTACAAGCTTCCCAGCTCTGTCCCACTTTTCTGTCCCTCTGAGGGTCTCGTCTTATTTGGAGCACCCCAGAGGAATTTGGGATCCATGTTGAAATGAGAAGCCTTCTTTGATCAATGCAGACAAAAGTAGCTACTTCTATAATTCATTGTATTTAAACCAAGTGTTTATGTATAGTTATATGAACTGTTGAATGATAATTTGTGTACAAGAGAGGCCAGTTTCTTTAGTTTTCTGTATCTGATTTAATCCAGCTTGGTTCTGTACTCCTGGGAGATTTCTGAGTGGTCAGCAGTTTTTATTTTGGGTGACAGTGGATGCAGGTGAAGAGAACTGCCTCTGCTTCTTAGAAGTTGGTTTCTTCCTTCCCTCCCTCCGCCTTCCTTCCTTCCTTGCTACCTCTCTTTCTTGCTTTCTTTCTGGTTTTTAGGGCAGCATGTGGAATTTCCTAGACTAGGGATCGCATTGGAGCTGCAGCTGCCAGCCTACACCACAGCCACAGCCACGCCAGATTGGAGCTGTATCTGCGACCAACGCTATAGCTCACAGCGACACCGGATCCTTAACCCACTGAGGGATGCCAGGGATTGAGGCCATATCCTCATGGATGCTAGTTGGGTTCTTAACCTGCTGAGCCATGACAGGAACTCCTGATGCTGCTTCTTAGATTCTGTGAGGAACTTGGGGATTACATGGTCCTGGAAAATAGGGGGTGGGCTTGGTCATTCTTCAGAGGTCCATTCCTTCCAAGCCAGGCTCAGGCACAGAAACCATTCCTGAGGCTCCTGAGAGCACCTGATGCTGTCTCTTCAGTCACTGATACACCTGTCCCCATCCAACAGCCCAGCAGCCCAGGTGCAATGCCCTAGCAAGTGCTGGTCTTGTTACATCACTAGATTACATCCTTCCATTCTCCTGTCCTGTCTCAGGGGACCCAAGCAGGCTCAGGGCATTTGGCCACTCCCATCTTCACCCTCACTCTCTTGGATGGGCACGTAGTTCCTTCAATGCACCTAGACCAGAGGTGGAAGATAAGCCCTGAGAGTCATGTTTGATCTCATGTCCTCTTGCTGTTGTCTTTCCCTGGTGTGCACAGTGGCATCCTGCATAGAGATTAAAGTCTGAATTAATTGCTATCATTTACAAAAGAGATTTTATTGGAATATGTCCCGGTTTTATTGAAACTTCAGCAGGTTTGGAAAGGTGGGATCTTTATTCCTGCTTGGCAATAGCCAAACTGCTGTGAGTAGTGGCTGAGACTTGCTTTCTCCATCTTGGTGCTCCCCACCTCTCTCTATTGCATCCTCATCTCTGAGGCCAAGGTCAGCTGCTACTTGTCATCTTCACTTTACTCATTTACATGATCTTCTGGCTTTCGTATATCTGAGAGTCTGCAGGCCCTGGTCCTAGACTTTCCAGATACTTGATAACCCAAGTCTGTGTGTGTGTGTGTGTGTGTGTGTGTGTGTGTGTGTGTGTGTGTGTGTGTGTTTTAAATCTCAGAAATACAAAAAAATCTTTATCTTCTTTATAGGGTAAGCAGAGAGCTTAGATCTTGTAAACAAGGACCTGGGCCCCAGCCTGGTGAGGAACAGGCTATGAGAAGAGGGGAAGCTAGGTTACTTTCTGTAGAGTGTCTAGCAGCAAAAACAAAGCAAAGGAAAATTTACTTTCATGGGGGGAAGGTCATCACGCTACATGAAGTTCTCCACGAGTCATCTCACCAGATGACATCCCTGACATTAGGAATGATGTCTAACCCAGTGCGTAGTGATTGACACACTGTTGGCATGATTTGGGGGTTCGGTGAATGAATGGAGAAGGTAAATGATGGGAGATTTTTGCCATTACCTGGTGGAGAAATAAGGTGTGGGCTCTGGGATGTTGTTGAAAATGACCTATCCAGTGAGGTAAAAATAGGGCCTGTTATACCAAATAGATTCTAAATTCCATGAGACAGATCTAGGGAATTTGTATGACAGCCTATACCTGAAGAATAGGTGCAGCCTGATTTTTTATTTTTAATTAAAAAAAATTTTTTTTGTCTTTTTAGGGCCACACCTGGGGCATATGGAGATTCCCAGGCTAGGCTGAATCGGAGCTGTAGCCACCAGCCTATGCCACAGCCACAGCAAGGCCAGATCTGAGCCACATCTGTGACCTTCACCACAGCTCACGGCAACACTGGATCCTTAACCCAGTGAGTGAGGCCAGGGATTGATCCTGCATCCTCGTAGGTGGTAGTCAGATTTGTTTCCGCTGAGCCACGATAGGAACTCCTACAGCCTTAAATTGATTTATCTAATCAATGCACCAGGCAAGGCTTTATAGTTTATACATTGACGCCCATGCCTCCAGGTGTGGCCATGTGGTATTTTGGGTCGGGGGAGGGTTCAGAGGGGCTAAACACAAGGGCATGCTGCTAGTGTGCAGTACCTATCTTAGAAACTCCCCCTTATGACTGGCCCACCTTGCCTTTTACCTAATATAAGTAAGAATAAACACATCAGAGAATGTATCCCCTTTCTATGGTTTTGTGTCAAAGAAAGAAGGTAGAAATAGTATGGTCTCTGAAACGGTTTGTGGAAAATTGTCAAAAAGACAGTGTTTGTCATCATCACCAATTCCAGTCGATTAGATCTTACTTTGCCTGAGACAGTCCTGTTTGAGACTTCTTACTGGATTCTTCACTCCCTGGCACCCAAAGCTATAACTCAAGCTGGTGAAGGGAAGTGCAGAACTTCCACAATCAGCTGGATAATGGAGGCAAAGAATGTGGTGCAGGGGCTGGTGCCAATCACTGTAGGAGAGGAGTGTCCGATTGTCGGTTGGTGAACATAACCATGGAATGATGGAACTAGCAGGGACCATCACCTGCAGCTTGAAGGTGATCAGATGAAGCCTGCAGAAAGTCAGGGCCTCAGCAAAAGTCATGCATCAAATGAGCGGAAGCTCTGGTTTTGGAAACTAGAATTCTTGGACTTCCTGATTTCCTATCAAGTGTTTTTCTCCCTATCTCAGTATTTTGGGAGGGACTTATTTTTGTTACCCAATCTTTTTTCCTGGGTTTCCAAATGGCTTTTGTTAGAATTAAACAAAGTATTCTTCTATAATATTTTCCCCTAAGATAAACCTGACTTAGTGGTATATTTCTTTTTCCAAAGAAATAACTCTTTATTCATAAAATTTTCATATCTCAGGTTTAGCTGGATCGCTTTTGATAATTGTATACAGATGTGTAACTGCCACCCTAAACAAGGTATAGAATATTTGCATCATTTCAAATAATTCTGTCTGCCCCTTTCCAGTCAATTCTCCCCTCCCCCAATCATCATAGTTTGGTTTTGTTCATCCTTGTATTTCATATAAATGGAATCACATATAGTAGGTGTTTTTTTGGCGTGTGCTGGGCTTCTTTCGCTTAATGCAGGGATTGACAGACTTTTAAAAATAAAGGGCCATATCGTAATACTCTTGGCTTCACATGCCACTTGGTCTCTGTCTCAACTACTCGTCTCTGCTGTTGTAGCACAAAAGCAGTCATAGACAGTACAGAAGTGAATGGGCAAGGCTGTGTTCCAATAACACTTAGTTACAAAAACAGATGGTAGACTAGATTTGCCCCGTGGACCGTAGTTTGCCAACGCTTGGCTTAACAAAATATTTTTTGATATTTATCAATGTTGTAGCATGTATTAGTAGTTCATTCTTTTTATTACTGAGGATTAGGTTTATAGTATGACTATACCACAATTTATTTATCCATTCTCCTGTTGATGGACATTTGGGTTGCTTCCAGTTTGGAGCTATTATGAATAAGGCTGCCATAAACATCCTTACACAAGTCTTTTGGAGAACATATGTTTTCATTTCTCTTGGGTAAATACCTAGGAGGGGAATTGCTGAGTCATAGGGCACATGAATGTTTAACCTTAATGAAACAGCCAAATAGCTCTTCAAATTGATTGTGCCATTTGACAGCCCCATCAGCAATGTCTGAGAATTACATTTGCTCCCCATCAGTGCCAACATTTGCTGTGGTTGGTCTTTTGATTTTAGCCATTCTGATGGGCGTAACTCAATCACTGTTTGAATCATATTCCCTGCCCATGATCATCCTTACATCTGTTATTTCTTTTTTCTTTTTTTTTGGGTCTTTTTGTCTTTTTAGGGCTGCACCATGGCATATGGAGGTTCCCAGACCAGGGGTTGAATCGGAGCTGTAGCCACTGGCCTATGCCACAGCCATAGCAATGCATGATTCAAGCCGTGTCTGCAACCTACACCACAGCTCACAGCAATGCTGGATCCTTAACCCACTGAGTGAGGCCAGGGATCAAACTTGCATCCTCAAGGATGCTAGTCGGGTTCGTTAACCACTGAGCCATGATGGGAACTCCCCATCTGTTATTTCTTACATCATTTTAAACCCCATCTCTCTTCCCCTTTGCTCAGTAAATACATATTTCTGTAGATGTGGCACTCTTTATCTCAGTATCTCCCAGTCTATTCCTAACCATCTACCTCATTTACTATCAGACATATAACATTATTTTGTCCCCTTGCCCAAGTGAGTTTCCTCCAAGCCTATCTTCACCTGAATACTACGTCAGGACAATCTTATCAAACTACCAGCCTGCCATACCACCCTCATGTACTGATTTCTTTGATCACTGAGACCTTTATTCCTAAATACATTGGTGTGAGTGTATCTGAGCCAAACTGTTGTGGACATGGCTATAACCTTCTCCAGTTCCTTACAGAGCTCCCCCATATTCCTTTAACACAGCATTTCCCCCCATAAGGAGAGACCTCAGATGTAATTTCTCTGGAACAAATAGACATGATTATTTAAACTCATTAGTATGCAAACAACCAAGAGCTGCTTTCCTGAGAGAGAGTGTTTTAATAGACAACAACAAAAAAAGAGAGGATATTTCTAGGACAGAAGGCAGTGTTTTATGCAGAGCTGCAGTGAAGGTGGTAGAGGTAGGGACAGGAAAGGAGGCAGGGGTTTGGAAAATGGAATATATATACATGTATATATATATAATATATATATAATGAAATATTATATATATATGTATATATATGTAATGGAAATGGAATATATAATGGGGTATATCTCTGTTTTTTCATCTCTCTTAAAACATGTCCAGGCAATGATTGTCCCTGGCAAAACATGTCCAGGCAATGATTGTCCCTGGCTTTCTTCATTGTATTTAAGACTTGGTTATTCTGGGCTTCACCTTGTAGAAAACTATTCATAGATAAACTTATGCACTGCAGAGCTAATGACTGGTAACTCTCCTCTCCTGCAGTCTAACCAGGACAATCTATTAAACCAAAACAATAAATCCGATGATGGAGGAATGAGTAGAGTAAGATGGGAAACAAACAAACAAACAAACAAAAAAAAAACAAAGAGAAAAAGAGAAAATAACAAAGTTGCACGTAACTGAATTTTCAGACTCTTGGCAAACTAACAGAATATTTCTAAATTCTTTATTTTCAATTTTATAGAAGAGGGCTTTCCCAGACCCCTTTAAATGACAAAAATCTAGAATAAGCCAAGTCAGTGCATTAAGACAGACCATCATGACCACAGACTATCTATTATCACATTTGTTGTTACTTGCCATGTTTAAACATGAACAGACAATATTACAGACACAGAGTCCTAAGACCAGGTTTGAATCCCAGCCTTTGCTGCTTAATAGCTATATGGTTTGAAGAGATCTCAAGAAAGTCACCCAATGCCTGTTTTTGCTATCTTTTGCTGTGTAACAGACTACCTCAAAGCTTAGTGGCTTTATGGGTTGGCCATTTGGGCTGAATCTAGCAGAGTGGCTCTTCTACTGGGCTTGCTTTGGGCTCACTCAGGTGACAGCATTCAGCTGGCTGCTTACTGAGTCTGGGTAGCCCTGGAGCCCCACTTACATGTCTGGAGGTTGTTGCTGGCTGTTGGCTGGGCCTCTCTCCTTGTGGACTCTCATCATCCAGAAGCTAGCCCAGGCCTCCTCATATGGTAGTCTCAGGACAATAAGAAGTAAAAATTGGAATTGCAAGGCCTCTTAAAGCCAAGGCTTGGAACATCTACAATGTTACTTCTGCCACATTTTTCTGTCAGAGGTTGTCACCAGGACCACCTAGAAGCAAGGCAGTGGAGAAGTGAACTCTCCGTGATGGGAGAAGCAGCCACATCAGATTGCGAAGGGATATGCACATGGAAGGGAGGAGTTTGTGGCTCTATGTTGCAGCCCACCACACTCTCTGAACCTGTGGTTCTGTCAAACAGATTAGCACCCTCAGTTTCTTCTGATGGCTCATTTTTCTCTTTTCTGTCATTCTCTTCTCTATCAGATTATGTCCTATGTTCTCTTCCCCCCTCTTCACGATTTCTTCTTCAGGCTCTTTAGTCTGTGTGGACATTGGTAAATTTTTTTCTGTAAAGGGCCAGATAGTAACCATTTCAGTCTCTGTGGGACATATGGTCTTTGTCACAACTACTCAACTCTGCATTGTAGCATAAAAGCATCCCTAGCCAATCTATAAATGCATGAGCATGGCTGTGTTCCAATAAAACTTTGTTTATAAAAACAGGCAGTGGGCTATGCCAATGGCGTTGATTCCCATCTATCTGCTGATGGCTTTAATTTAAAGCCCACTCTCAGCTCTTCTCTTCACTGCAACAGGAGTAATTTCCAAAACTGAATTTGATTTTTTTCTCACTTGCTCAAAACCCTCCAGTGCTTCCCATTGGTCTTGGGGTAAAGATGAAATCCTGAACACAGTCTGCAAAGCCTTGAAAGGTCCTACTGTACCTCCCCACCTCCAGCTTCAAGCTCCTCAACCTTCTTCCTCACTCTCTGAACAACACTCTCAGGGGCCCCAAACCAGTTCTTTGAAATCACTGTGCTGCACGCTGTTTCTCTGCTTGAATGATTCCTCACATCTCCTTGTTCGTCCTTTAGCCCATCTCATCTTCCCTTGTCTTTGGAGAAGTCTTCCTGACCCTCAGATGGGATCCAGCTCTCCCATAAGACCCTGGCCAAGCCTACTCAACCTTCTGTCATGGAATTCCAGAGTTCTAAATTGTTCAGTCATTTGTGATAAATTATTGTGATAATCTGGATTATTATTCAGCAAGTGTTCACTCCCCTGATCATCTCACTGTGGTCAGGGTATCTCCCCACCCCATTGATTTTGGGTTTGGCCATGGAATTTGATTTGGATATGACATGAGCCAAGATCCAAAGTGTGATTTTGGGTGGGGGGTTTGGGGGGTGGGGGGGTCTTGTTCTCTTGTTCCTTTGCCATTTCCTTTGGAAGAATATGTGCTTGGTCATTTGCTGGTCCCAGAAGAATGAGAGACAGGTGGAGTGAGCTGCCTCTGCTGACCTGCACACCCATGAGTGTGATAATAAATGCTTCTGGGTAGTTTGTTCTGCAGCAATAGATGACTGAGGAAATCATACCCATCTCTCCCACCCTATTGAAAGATAGGCTTGTTTTGCCCACCGTTGTATTCCTGTTGCTTAGAACAGACGGTGCTTCATAAATATGTGCTGAATAAATAAATAATTAAAGGGACAGTGTATATGAAAGGATTTAGCATATTACAGGGACATAGTTGGCATTCAGCAGATGGTGTTTTAAAATAGGTTAGGTGATGCTCAATAGAATCTGTATTTAGCTCTCATCTGGACTTTAAAATACTCTGAGCTTTATAACTCAGGTTTATGTGCAAGAAAAATGCCCCTAGCTCTATCATCAGTTGTGTATTGACTCTGCAATCATATTCTTTTGCCCATAGGAAATTTAAGATTATTAAGGAAAATAAAAAATAAATGCAAGTTAAGAAAGTTCTTTGCTTGTGTTACTTTGTTTTCTAATTTTAAATCTTATTAGTTTAAAGTGATAATAAAAAAAGCCATTTGGAGACAGGACAATATTATCACATCTGGAGAAACTTAATAAGATTAGGACAAAGGCTGCATTCTCTTCTTGATGCACATATGCAGTTCTCATTAACTTTTGTATTATCTCGAGAAAAATATTAGAAAATGTCATGCACCATAAACATTCCACACAAAGGGGGTTAATTAATAGGTACATGTGGTATTAATGCAGATGTTAATCATTAACTATGATAAGTGTTCTCTAATAGCTGGTGTCCATGGATAATTAATGCTCACCAATTCCCCACAGTACTTAGAAGAAAACATAAATATAAGATACCAGTGCATATGATTACAGAATTTTGAATAATTCCAAATAATTTCAAAAATAGTTTTAAGATTGATACATCCAGTACTTTGTTGATTAGGTAAGTCCTTAAAAATAAATATGCCATTTCTGTTAAATCATTCAAGGTAAATTGAACTCCAAAAAATCACCTCCCAAACTCCCTATATCTGTAAAATACTAGAGCATTTGCATGTCTTTCCAATAATAAGGCATTATTTTAATACTTTACATCTATATAAAATCAAAATTTCCTTTGCACACGAAACTGATACCTGTATAAAGAACTGTATTTTTCTTTATTCACTCATTTTGGGTCATCCCATGCCTTGTTTATTGGATTTCTAACACTGTGTATTTTTAAATGCTTATGTGATACAAATATTAACAAGCCAGGTCTATATATGGGTAAGTTTGTGCACAGTTTTAGAAAGCCAGATTATAATGGTGCAGTGTATATATCTAAGCATTCTAGCACAATATTTAACTCTATTAGTCTTAAAATTTCCCTTTGCTTTTCAAAATACTGTATCTGATCATTTGTCATTTTAGAATCAGTTACCTTGAACGCCAAAATCACCTGGAGGAGAGTTCCCTTGTGGCACAGTGGGTTAAGGATCCAATGCTGTCGCTGCAGGGGCTTGGGTAGCTGCTGTGGCTCAGGTTGGATCCCTGGCCCCAGGGAACTTCCACATGCTGCAGGTGAGGCTAAGAAAACAAACAAACAATCAAACAAGCAAACAAAGTAAGGAAAACTCCCATTTGCAACAGACACAGAAATGGACCACAGGGATCTCCCTTCAAGAAAGGAGCTGTTGCCCAGCTGTGGAGTGTGGTCGGTGGCCACCTCTAGCTGTAGCTCCTTGGGCATTCACTGCAGCTTTTGCACTGGGGTCCTGCTCTTGTTGGGGAAGCCTGCAACCAACTCGCAAGATAATGATCCAAGGCCCTAACCCTTTCCACCCAAGTGGGGCTCAAGCAGGCAATCTTTCCTCCATGTGGGCAGAGAGGTATTTATCAAGCCTCCAGACCATCTGACAGCTTCTCCTGCCCAATCCTGCCTCTTTCTCTTTCCTTTCATGGAGGCTCTTCGCCAATAAATCCTTTGTTCCCTTACCTTCTCCTCAGTGTCTCCTCCCTGAGAAACCAATGGCACATTGTATTTACCAGGACTTAAGGGACAAGTACAAATAAATGTGGGATCTGATTTGAGCTCATAAAGGTAGAAAAATTCAATACGTAAATAAACAGTGATGATCATGCTCTGAATTAGATAGAATTAAGTAAAGGAAGAACGAGAAAAAGAAGTTAATTTTCTAAGTTATGAAGAAATATTAGTGATAAAGAAATCAAGAGAGTAAAAAAGGAAATAAACAGACTTTACCACCAACAGAACATACAGATAAATGCTATTCCAAACACTTTTAAAAAAAGTACCAAATTCTTTATCATACTTGAAATACATACTATGCAGATTCTGTATTAAAAAGATAATTTTTTGTTGTACTTAAACAAATCTCTAAATGGATATATCCTGTAAATGGATCTATTTAGCATTAAAATATAATTTATAGTATGTACATGAGCAAAATTATGTTAGTCTGTACTAACACAGAGGCCAGGGACATAGCCTCATTATTCAAAATCAAGTATTCATTAAAATGGCATTCTACCTGCAAAAATACTTACCAAAGGCCATTCCATAGATCACGTTTTGAGAAGCAGTGCAATGATCAGTGTATCCTGCTGAATATAATTCTGTTTTGATGTGAGGAAGAGATCAAAATGCAACAAAAATTCATCTCTAATGCTCAACTGAAAGAGGAAAACAATGGAGCAAGAAAAGATAGCCATAGCTCTCGGTAACAATGGTAGAAAATGTATGGAAACAAGTATGCATATGTTTGCAGTTACTTTAAACAGTTTCAAATATTTTCATACAAAACCCCTTTATTGTGATGCATTTGCAATAGTTGGCACAGTGTGGAGTAAGTTGAAACATGTGTGTCATACCATCAGTTCATGGGTAGAGGAAGGAAAAATAGTTGGTTGATGAAGTGTGCAGTTCTGAGGCCCTGGAATGGCAGTGTTAACCCCTTGGCTGCCAGTGCTGGGTTCCTATTGTCAGCCTTTTGGGGCCAGGAGAAGGGCATGTGTGTTACCAAATGCAAGTCTGTTTGTCTGAAGCACAGTGCGGCCAAACAATACCGAAACATTGGACTTTGGAGCAGGGAAAGGTTTATTACAGGATCATGCAAGGAGACGTTCGTGTCCCCAAAGCCCCAGACTCTTAAAAGGGCTTTTGGCAAACCTCTTTTAAAGGTAAGGCAAGGGAGAGGCATGGTTAGTTACTGCAAATTTCTTGGTGTTGGATCCTTTGTTCTTGTAGCCATCCACATAGGTCAGGTTACAGTGTTCCAACAAAATAAATGTTCTTCTCTGTTCTGTAACTTCTTATCTAAAAATGTAATACTCTTTAAAGTCACAGCCTTGAGAATAGGCTATCCCGAATATTTCAGGCTATAAGCAGCATCCTTTTGCAAAAGGTGCAGGGCCAGGATGACTAAGTATAAGTGACAGAAGACAAAGTTTAAAGTAAGGTTAAAATAAAAGGAACTGGGAGTTCCCGTCGTGGCGCAGTGGTTAACGAATCCGATTAGGACCCATGAGGTTGCGGGTTCGGTCCCTGCCCTTGCTCAGTGGGTTAACGATCCAGCGTTGCCGTGAGCTGTGGTGTAGGTTGCAGACGCGGCTCGGATCCCGTGCTGCTGTGGCTCTGGCGTAGGCCAGTGGCTACAGCTCCGATTGGACCCCTATCCTGGGAACCTCCACATGCCGCGGGAGCGGCCCAAGAAATAGCAAAAAGACAAATAAATAAATAAATAAATAAATAAATAAATAAAAATAAAAATAATAATAAAAAATAAAAGGAACTGGGAGTTCCTGTCGTGCGTCGTGGCACAGTGGTTAACAAATCCAACTAGAAACCATGAGGTTGTGGGTTCGATCCCTCGTCTTGCTCAGTGGGTTAAGGATCTGGCATTGCCACGAGCTGTGGTGTGGGTCGCAGACATGGCTCAGATCCTGTGTTGCAGTGGCTCTGGCGTAGGCTGGCGGCTACAGCTCCGATTAGACTCCTAGCCTGGGAACCTCCATATGTCTCGGGAGTGGCTCAAGTAAAGGCAAAAAGACACACACACAAAAAAAATTAAATTAAAAAAAATAAAAGGAACTGATCTAACATGGCATCAGATTTGTTTTTCCCTATTACAGGTGTCCACCTAAAATGCATCCACAGGGAGTTCCTGCTGTGTTGTGATGGGTTAAAGATCTGACTGCCGTGGCTCGGTCACTGTTGAAGTTTGAGTTCAATCCCCAGTCCAGTGCAGTGGCTTAAGGATCTGGCATTACCACAGCTTCAGTGTAGTCTCAACTGCGGCTTGGATTTGACCCCTGGCCAGGAAACTTCCTTCCATATGCTTCAGGTGCAGTTGAAAAAAAAAAAAAAAAGAAAAATTAAAAAATATAATAAATGAATCCTCAGGTGATAGAAACAGTTCCCTGAACAGTTGAGCTTCAACCTAACATTTTTATTTGTTCCTATTCTAATTTCAAAATAAAACAATACCTCCTGCTTTATCATAAAATGAAGAACAAAGCTTTCCAAGTTTTAAACAGAATTTCAGAAAGAATCTCTCTGGGTGGGAGGGGGTGAGTATTGACAAAGTATCTCTCCTCGACCAAACCTTAGTCAGGCTTCTGCCCTTGAGCTTCATCTTCAAGAGCAAGAATCCTGCTACAGTGTTTTCATCATAATCTCCCATCCTTGATATCTGATAACCCTCAACCATTGCCCAGGTGATGTCTGATCCCCCTGGCCTTCAGCAAGAATCTTGTCAAGTCGATTTGTCCTGATTCCTCCCTACCCCTGAAGTTTCATCTTGGTAATTTTCCATCCACTCTTCTCTACCCTACTTCTTGGCTGTATATCTCCACTTTCACTTGTGTTAGAAGCTGAGCTGCTCTCTTTCCCTTACTGCAAAGCCCTTATTGCAGTAGTCTCTTCTTTTTTTTTTTTTTAAATAAACTTTATTGGAGCATTTAAAGTTTTTGGAGTATTTAAAGTTTTTTAAAGTATTTAAACTTTGACTTACAAAGTTTTGTTAGTTTCAAGTGTACAGCAAAGTAAATCCATTATACATGTACATATATCCATTCCTTTTCAGATTCTTTTCCATTTAGCTCATTACACAGTATTGAGTAGATTACTCTGTGCTACATAGTAGGTCCTGGCTACCCATCTATTTTATATATAGTAGTGTGTATATGTCAATCTCAACTTGAATAGCATCTTCCTTAGCATCTCTAAGAAGTTTTGGAATAATTTTCTCCTTAATCCTATATAAATAAATTTCCTTTTTCTTTTTTTCTTTTTCTTTTTTTTTTTTTTTCTTCTTAGGGCCACACCTGTGGCATATGGAAGTTCCCAGGCTAGGGGTCAAATTGGAGCTGCAGCTGCTGGCCTGCACAACAGTCACAGCAACACCAGATCTGAGCCACATCTGAGACACACACCAGAGCTCATGGCAACGTCATATCCCTAACCCACTGAGCGAGGTCAGGGATAAAACCCTCAGGGATATTAGTCGGGTTCAGTTACTACTGAGCCACAAAGAGAACTTCCTAAATTTCCTTTTTCTTTCGCACTGAGGTTTTCTTAAGCGAGTGTCTATATCTTTACTTACCCTTCCCCTTCTGCTCTGATCCTTCTTATGTAGCCATAATTGCTAGTATTTATTTAAAGTTGCCCTTGTTTATAACGGATATATGGTTCATGCTACTTTGATGTTGTTTGCATGTATTCGCCCTATTCTGCTGGTGGTTCTCACCACCATGTCCTCTGAGTCATTTGGGAAGAAAGGGGTGTTGGCAGAGCTAGCTAGCCGATAATTGCACAGAACTCATAGCTGGTATCTTAACTGATTTAAACAGTGAGGAGTAGACAGTTGTTACTGATGAGGAAATAACAGATGTGTAGACAGTTTTTTGTCAAGCATTTCATGGGGAAAACAAAAAGGCTGAGAATTACTAACTGACAAACTTCTGAGATAAGTGTGCTCTTCTTTACCCTCAAATTCTTCAGCTCTCCTAATACATCACAACTAAGGTAAGGATTGGGGAAGGAGCCGCTCTACCCAAAGTGGGCATGCCGGTCAGCTTGGGGCAAAAGCATCTGACTAGAGAGGACCAGCTGAAGACATGGTGGAAAGGGGCTAAAAGGAGAGAGACTGCAGAAGGGTGGGAGTGTGGAGCAGGGAAAATAATCAGCAAGATCTGCTTACTGGATATCCATTATTCTTAGAGAATGAATGGTGTTTTATGAACGATCTCTTTCTGCTAGTGGCCCAAACCAGTAGAGCATCCTGGCTCCAGGTGTTGGGAGGGATGAGCCCTACCCACCGTGCTTTCTTGCTCCAATGGCCACTGAAGAGATGCACTCACTGGTGGAGGCATGGCATTTACAGGTTATTTGCAAATGTCGTGTTTGTATTGTTCCACTTATAAAAGTACCCTCTTTCTACAAATTATGTGAAAAATCAGTAAGGCTGGATGTGGGGCAGGGGGACAAAGTCAGGTGTATAGTTTCCAGCCAATACAAGCGACTTTTCTAGGAATATCATAAAGGGATATATGTCCCTAAAAACAAGCCTGGGCCCATGGGAGCTTTAGAAGGTAATATCACAACAGCCAATGGGGATCATTTAATTTTATTCTGGAATATTCTGATCCTTCCTTATGGTCTGAAGAACATCACTGGGTTGGGTACATATTTCATGGACAAATGACAAGCTTATTGTTATAGCAGTAGTACTGGTTACTGAGTCAAATAAAGCCATCATTTATTCTGGAAAGGAAGCAGGAAGAGGAAAAATCCATGGACAGTTTTTCCTTTCCTCTGCCCTTATGGTCCTTTACATGCCAATTTTCTATTTATAGGTGCCAGACCACTCATTTGGTGTTATTAAATGCAAGCTTGAGCTTATTCTTTGCATAAATGTATGGTGCTGTGTGATATAGGCCTGCAAGTATAAATTAAATCATTGCTTTTAGCATAGATACCTGAATTGGTAGCCTTTCTTTTCAAAACAAAAAATAATTACAAATTGGTACGTGTTCCCATTAGCAGTTTTGTGAGAGCTATAGGGTAAGAGAGAGTCAGGGGAAAGGTATGATTCCATGTATTAATATTCATGAGCTTTGTAGGCACAATCGCATTCTGCCTCTAGAAACAAGAGAAGTTAATGAGATGGTGTATGGTCCTAATGATGTAATACCAAACACTTAGATCATAAATGAAAAATGAGGTTCATTTGGCTAGTCTATCTAATGGCTACAAATAACTTTGATTATTGTTTTCCCACCAAAGTGAATTCTGAGCTCTTAGTCAATCAATCAATCGTATTTACTCAGTTTCCTGGGGGTGCAGGAGGAGGTGGAGGTGTCAAAACCTGTTCAGACCTGTGAATACAAGGGACTTAAAAAGACTAGGTAATTGATTGGCTGAAAGCTCAAAGTCATTTTGGGCCTCAGATTGGATTTTGTTTAAATTACACATATTCTTTTTCAGATTCTTTTCCCTTTTTGGTTATTACATAATATTGAGTAGAGTTCCCTGTGCTATACTGTAAGCCCTTGTTGGTTATCTATTTTTAAATAGTAGTGTGTATATATTAATCCCAAACTCCTAATTTATCCCTTCCCACCCCTTTCCCCCTTTGGTAACCATAGGTTAATTTTCTGTGAGTCTATTTCTGTTTTGTAAACAAATTCATTTGTATCTTTTTTTTTCAGATTCTACATGTAAACAAAATCATATATTTTTCTTTCTCTGTATGACTTACTTCATACAGTTTGATAATCTCTAGGTCCATCCGTGTTGCTGCAAATGGCATTACTTTATTCTTTTTTATACCTTAGTAATATTCCATTGTATATATGCACCATATCTTCTTTATCCAGTCCTCTGTCAATTGACATTTAGGTTCTCTTTCCTCTTATAAAGGACACCCCCTCATCTGGGTGACCTGCCTTTTTCCTCTGAGAAATGTCCAGTTTTCTCATGGAAGTAGACTTCTAGCTACTATCTTCTTTACATGACTTTACATAATGGTCCTAAATGATTGGTCCCAGACTGTGTAATTCGGGCTGATGCTCATCAGGATCCAAACCTGAAATGAGAGCACAGAAAGCAGGAGTGATTGATAGTAGATCACACCAGCAGCAGCCCCAGGAGTGGTGAGGTCCCTTTCTCTACATCTCTGAGGACTGGGTTGCTGCCTTCTCCTTAAATTCCAGAAGACATCCCCATATGCTTGCAATGATTTCTTTGTGGTTTATTTGTTGAAATAATTTAGAGATGGTTTCTTAAGCAGGATAATAGCCACATTGCTCAATAACACAAAGAACCTCAGACAAGAGACAGTTTTATTGATCAAGAATATTTTTATCTTGCAGATATCAGAAGTGCAAATATTTTCCTCTTTTTAAATGATTTGATCCAAAACACAAAAAAACCCCCACAAACCAAATCAAACCAAAACAAAATAGAACACCAACTCAGGTAGGTAGAAAAAAAAAAATGAAGGGAAGGAAACTACTATTTCTCAAGAGTAAGAAGCTTAAAACAGTGGAAGTTTATCTGCCTATCTCTCTATCATAATTATCATCAATTTTATCTATTTATTTATCTATATCTGTTATCATCATCATCTATCTATTTGTCCATTATCTATAATCTATCATCTTCCTATCTGTATCTGGTTTGAGAATAACAGGACTTTGAGCTAAAATTCTGACCTTTCACTTACTAAGTGACCTTGGGCAAACTCCCTCATTTTTCAGAGACTCGTTTCCCTATTTGTGAAGGAGATAATAATACCAACCTCATGTGACAGTTTTGAAGTTTGCCAAAAGTCACACTGGGGAAGAAGGTCTTGGAAAGACCAAAACAACTTCTAAAAATTTCCAAAGCTATTAATACCAACCTGTGTCTCCAACTGAGGGATTTAGAAGAAAACTGGTGCCTGCTGTTGAGTGCCTCTGTGCCATACACCACACTTAGCTTTTTATCCACACAGGGTTATACATGGTCATTGAGAATTCAATTCTATAGATAGAGGTGTTGTTGGAGGAAAGAGCAATAACAGGTGATATTGCTATGCATTCTGAAGACTTAGTAATTCTTTAATGTGATTCTTTGAAGGAATGATTCTAAGATTTAATATTGAATACAGGAATGATCGAAGACTCGGAATACCTAGGAGATCTGAGTTCTAGCTATGGATGTACCACTGTGTAGCTGCATGACATTACTTAACGATTCCAAGAATCATTTTTCTTTTATTTATTTATTTATTTATTTAGGGTTGAAGAATAGTTGATTTACAATTTTTCATGTGTACAGCAAAGTGATTCAGCTACACACACATATGTATGCATATATATATATATATATATATATATATATATATATATATATATTCTATATATAGATAGATTCTTTATGAGATTCTTTTCCATTAAGGGTTTTTACAAGATATTTTACTGTATGGGTTTATACAGTAGGTCTTTGTTTATGTATTTTATATACAGTAGTATGTATATGTTAATCCCAAACTCTTAATTTATCCTTCCCCTGTCCCTTTGGTAACCATGTTTGTTTTCTATATCTGTGAGTCTACTTCTGTTTTGCAAATAGGTTCATTTGTATTATTTTTTTAGATTCCACATATAAGTGATATCATATGGTATTTGTCTTTGTCTGACTTACCTTACTTTTTTATGGCTGAGTAATATTCCATTGTATACATGTACCACATCTTTTTTATCCACTTATCTATATGTTGATGGACATTTAGGTTGCTTCCTTGTCTTGGTTATTGTGAATGGTGCTGCTAGGAACATTGCAGTAGTTTTGTTCATTTTAAATGAGAGGATTAGAATAGAGTTTTAAGTTTCTGCATAGCATAGACATACTGTCAATATTCTTAAGCAAAGATGAATTGGATAAAGAACTGAGCAGAGATTGCCATAGTGTCCTCATTGGGAGGTAGATACACTGACCCCAGAAGGCACTTTGGAGCATTGTCTGTGTTAGGGGAGGAATCAGGTGTTATGATGATTGGCAGAGAAAAATGACATTGCATGTTGTGCTGCATAGGGGTTCAAAGAATTGAAACAAGCAATTGTCTTCCATCCTGCACAATTTTGAACTTCCTGGCAAAGTTTTACTTAGATGAAAAATCTGTGTATAATGATCTGAACTTAAAACTTTGCTCTATTTTACACATAAAGGCAAAGTGTTTTCTATATAGTTTTAATATACATGGAATTTCCATGAGTGCAATTATTGTGTAAGCACTGATTACTGCACTTTGCTCTGTTTGGCTGTTGACAAAAGATTATACTGTTTCAGATGTGTTCCAAATGCTCATGCATCTGGGGCAGGAGTAACTCCCAGGGTGAGTCTAGGGACAGAGGCAGAGTCTGAGGCCTGCTGTTGTCTTGTTGGCTTTTAGTCCAACTGAACTCATACATCCTAAATAACAAGCCCTGTGTTTCTCCTTGGTGTTTCAGTTTAGGCATTGTATTTTTTCATTTAATATTTTTTTTTGGTTGGTAGATAAGTATGCTACACACAAATTTTACTTTAAGACAATAAAAGGGACATATTTGTTAAAAGGGGGCATTGAATTTGGTGAGCATGAAATTTACTAGGCCAGCATCAATCCAAGAAGCTGGCAACCTCGAATGGCCTCAAAAAGGCAAAGAGGAAGAATATTAAAAGCATCTGTTTAGGATCGGGAAGAAAGTACAGGGGTTTTATTTTTGGCCTAATTTAGCAGTAAAAACTACTTACATGTGGTAAGAAAGGGATCATTTCTTTTCCTTTAAATCTTGCCTAATCACAGCTCTATATTCATAGAACTTCTGGTTTTATGGTGTCAGATGGATTTATCCTTTATTCTAAATTCTAAATACTCTCAGTCCTGGAGCTAGGAAAAGTCAGCAGTTAGGCTTATGCTGTCTGAGCCCAAGACATCCCATTCACCAGCCTATTTCATGTTGAGCAGAACATCCTTCCAAGAGAAGTTCACAAGCAGCCACAGCATCACCTTATAGCTCCAAACCTGTGATGCCTATGAACTCATAGGCCCTCCACCAGACTCCCCTTCAACCCTTCTCGATACCAGTACCTAGTCCATACTTAGCAAGGAATGAGAAAATGTAACCTGTATTCAAAGGTATAACCATCACAAGAAGGGCCTGTAGGAGGAGAAGGAAGCCAACTCTAATGGAAAGCTGAGGAATAGACCAGGGACTTCATTCTTGCAACAACGTTAACAGTTCAATGACCATGACTGAATAATCTCTTTTGAACGAACCTCCCTTGATGGTAGGTCCCAACATAAATATTGTTTGTATTAGTGGTAGAGAATGTGCAAGTGGATATATTTGTAGTCTGCTTTTAAAAAAAATATGGATGAGAGGAATAAAGAGTGAAATCCTAGCAACCTCTGATATGCTGATCTGTTGTCTTTACATTTTCATTTTAGAAGGCATTTTTCAAAATGTTTTTCATGTTCTTGATATTTTTCTTTCTTTTCCTTTCTCTTTTTTTGTTTAGCAAAGCCCAAAGCTAAACATTAGAACCTTAATGAAGCAAGGGTGAATTTGGCAATGGATACTAACCTTAAGAACAACACAGTGGATCTTTCCATTTCCAATATTTCTTTTATGGTTGTTGGTATATGTTGGGCAATTTTAAGGTAATAAAATTGTAATGAACTTTCTAAATGAGGTTGCCTTTTCTGATGGCTCCATGAGAAAAAATGAAAGTAATTTGGGAGACTTGAGATGGGTTGCTCTTTCTTTTTTATACATTTGCTTGCCAGTTAGACCCAACTAACCTGATTAACAGTTACGTATCCAGATCTTTCTTTTCTCCGTCTGAAAGCATCATTTTTGCAGTTTCAGGAGCTGTCATGTCCACATAACATAGGATAGAGCTCTAGATCGCGGCTGTGGAAAGGGAGAGGTTTTTCCTAAAAAGCTCTGAAATGGCATTATTCTTCAGAAGGTGACTTTGCTTCTGGGGCAATGATATCTCCAATTACTCCATAGATATTTTCTGACATCATGGCCAGAGCGGGCAGAATTTGAGGTGGGCGACTTTCCTGTCTTCACTACCTCCCATCGCTCACACTGACTTCGCCTTTCTCTGTATTCTTCCTGTATGTGGCATTCAGCACTTAATTCTATTTCTCCTGGCATGCCTGTCTGTATTAAGCAGAACTCTTTCAAAAAGAGATAAAAACTCAACTCAGCCTATCTCAAAACAAACAAACAAACAAAAAAACAAAACAAAAAAAACAAAACCATTATTGAGTCTCATAACAGAAAATTCTGGGTATCAGCTAACATCAGGCATCTAGATGCTTGGACTCAAATGTTGTGTCCAGGGTCCAGCTCTCCTAAACTCTCATCTCTGCTCTCCTCTGGTTTTACCTAATTCAGGGACAGCCTCTTGCCATATTCAAGAGAGCCTTAGCAGAGTTTCTCTTCCCAAAGTGTTCCCATGGTAGAATTAATTAGCATTATTTAATATTTAATATGTACTGGGCATGACTTTACACTTACCATCTTATTAAAGCTGCCTTCCAATCTTATAGCTAGAAAGTATTTTCCCATCATCTATACAATGAACCAGAGCTATTAGAAAAGATATAACTTGCCAAATTCCTATACCATTCCTGGTAGTTTGTGGAGAAGGGATTTGAACCCAGAGTTTATTACCTCAGCCACTACACTATTTTTGGACTTGACTTTTATGGGTGTGGCTTCATATACCCATTTTTAAACCCATTATTGTGTCCACAGCTGGAATGCTCTAATTGGCTAGGCTTGGATCACTGTCTACTAGACTGAGGTAGGTTCAATTCCATCCAAAATAAATGAACTGAAAGTAGATAGAGGTGTGTTTTCCCAAAGGAAAGTCAGAGAGGGAAATGGATTCTGACCAAAAAAACATCTGATTTCTACTGTAATAGCCATTGTTTCACATGGGTTGATTTTGTCTTATTTTATAACACACAGTCCAATACTGGGCAAATATTAGATGTTGATTGAATGTTTTATTTATTTATTTATTTATTTTTTAGGGAGATGGGTTTTGAGGTTAAGTCGCTGTTCTTGAACTTGTGATATATTTCTGGAAAAGAAATTGAGACCAAAAGTAATAATTCACATTCGATTTTACAATGGATTGTGTTGCGGTCAAGAGTTTGGTGTCCAACATTTTGTAGGAAGCCCACAAATGCTATATTTTCACATATCTAAGTGACTATCATCACATAAGTAAAGTGAAGTTTCCTAAAATGTCTATAAGCAAGCCAATAGAATGAACACTAACCTGTTTTATTTAGGATATTCATGGGAAAGGGGTGATGGGAGGTACAGGGAGGAATTGTGAGGCTGTGGGGAGAAAGAGTAAAGGACTGGAGAAGGATCCTTCCTGCCTGGGGTGGCAGGAGTGCTGGGTGGTACAGGCAGGGATGGGCTGGGGGCAAGATTCACCAGTAGCCTAGAACGGGCATAGAACTTTATGTTCTGAGAGCAAATTGGTTTAGTCATTGGCTGCTGGAAGAACCATGATTAGCAATATAGGTGTAAATATGAAACAGTGGTGGTAGGAGGCCCACTGGTACACCACCATTCCACTCACTTTTGCTCATTTCTTCATTCAGCAGGTGAAGTACCAGAGGAACTTCATTTTCTAGGGTGGGTCAGGTAAAGCTTTTTGAAGGGGTGACGTTAATTCAGACTAACGATGAGTAGGATGTTACCAATTCCAGGATTTGGAAGGAGAGGAAAGGAAAATAGTTCTTTATTCAAAATAGTTAGTTAATTAATTCAAAAAAATTTTTTTTCTGCAGGACCAATTTATTTTATTTTATATATATATAATTTTTATTTTTTTTTTATTATACCCAGTTTACACTGTTCTGTCAATTTTCTACTCTACAGCATGGTGACCCAGACACTTATATGTATAGATTTTTTTTTCTCATATTATCATGCTCCATCATAAGTGACTAGATATAGTTCCCAGTGTTACACAGCAGGATCTCATTGCTTATCCATTCTAAAGGCAGTAGTCTTCATCTACTAACCCCAAGTTCCCAAACCATCCTACTTCCTCCCCCTCCCTCTTGGAAACCACATGTCTATTCTCCAAGTCCATGATTTTCTTTTCTGTGGAAAGGTTCATTTGTGCTGTATATTATATTCCATACGTAAGTGATATCATATGGTATTTGTCTTTCTCTTTCTGACTTACTTCACCCAGCGTGAGAATCTCTAGTTCCATCCATGTTGCTGCAAATGGCGTTTTTTTTAATGGCCAAGTAGTATTCCATTGTGTATACATACCACATCTTCCTAATCCAATTATCTGTTGATGGACATTTAGGTTATTTCCATGTCTTGGCTATTGTGGATGGTGCTGCAATGAACATGTGGGTGCATGTGTCTTTTTTAAGGAATATATGCCCAAGAGTGGGGTTGCTGGGTCATATGGTAGTTCTATGTATAATTTTCTAAGGCACCTCCATACTGTTCTCCACAGTGGTTGTACCAGCTTACATCCCCACCAACAGTGGAGGAGGGTTCCCTTTTCTCCACACCTCCTCCAGCATTTGTTATTTGTGGACTTATTAATGATGGCCATTCTGACTGGTGTGAGGTGGTATCTCGTGGTAGTTTTCATTTGCATTTCTCTAATAATCAGTGATGTTGAGCACTTTTTTCATGTGGTTGCTGGCCATCTGTATATCTTCTTTGGAGAAATGTCTATTCAGGGCTTTTGCCTATTTTTCCATTGGGTTGTTGGGTTTCTTGCTGTTGAGTTGTATAAGTTGTTTGTATATTTTAGAGATTAAGCCCTTGTCATCTGCATCATTTGAAATTATTTTCTCCCATTCTGTAAGTTGTCTGTTTGTTTTCTTTCGGTTTCCTTTGCTGTGCAAATACTTATCAGTTCGATTAGGTCCTATTGGTTTATTTTTGCTTTTATTTCTGTTGCTTTGGGAGACCAACCTGAGAAAACGTTTGTAAGGTTGATGTCAGAGAATGTTTTGCCTATGTTCTCTTCCAGGACTTTGATGGTGTCTTGTCTTACTTTTAAGTCTTTAAGCCATTTTGAGTTTATTTTTGTGATAATTCAAAGACATTTATTTATTTATTTATTTATTTTTGGCCACCCCCCAAATTCCGAGGTCAGGGATCAAACCTGTACCATAGTAGCAACTTGGCCACAGTAGTAACAACACTGTATCCTCAACCTGCTGAGCCGCCAGGGAACACCTCAAAATATTTATTGAGCACATTACATGACAGGCACTATACTAGGTGCAGGAGATGCAGTAGTGAAAATAATAGATAAAGTCCCTGGACACCTGGCACTTACATTCTAATGGGAGAAGTGGGCAATAAACAGATAACACACATAAATATGTGTCAGATAGTAAAAAGTACAATGTTGAAAAATAAAGCAGAGTTAAGAGATGAGGATAGGGAGAACTTGAGGAGGATGGTTCATTTGGTATAAGGTGATTGGAGAAGGTCTCTCAGAAGGTGATATTTGAGCAGAGACCTAAAGGAGAGAGTGAACCACAAGAATATCCTGAGCAGAGAACAACCAGTGCAAAGGTCCTGACGTGGGATGTCATGGGGTGTTGAAGAAGCACACCTGTGGGAGCCTAGTGAGCAAGAGGGAGAGCGGTAGGAGATGCAGGGGGAGAAGGAGTGGGGACCAGAGGATACACAGTCTTAGTGGCCACTCTAATGTCTTTGGATTTCTTTTTTTTTAATTTTTAATTTTTTTGGCTTTCATTTTGAATGGGATGGGAAGCCAGTGGAAGATTTTGAACAGATGGGCTGTGGACATGACCCACTGTATTAAAATATAAAGGATTGCTTTGCTTGCTGATTTGAGAATGTACTATAGAGGGGATGGCAACAGGGGGATAATCTGGAGGCTAAAGCAGCAATCCAGACAAGTGACGATGGTGGCTTGGGTCCCAGTGGTGGCAGTGAAGTGGGTGATCAATGATTGTTTCCGGGATTATTTTGAAAGTAGAACCAGCTGGACTTGCTGATATGAGATGTGAGAGAAAGAGAGAGAAGCCAAAGATGGTTCCAAGACTTGGACCTAAGGAAATGGAAGAAAGACAATTGCTATTCACTGAAATGGAGAAGGCTATGGAAGAGCAGGTTTGAGAGGGAAGATCAAATGAATTTTGAATGTGGAGTTGCAAAATGACCATTAAATCTGAGTGGTTGGTTTCTGGCTTGCCTGCCCTCTGGGGTTGTGAATTTTGGGTAGGTGGAGATAGAGCTTTTTATTGTCCCTGACTCTAGCACTTACAAAGGGAGAATCGGACATACAGTGGGAACTTACCAGGTTTTGTCTAGTGCTTGGATGAATGAATAATGAAAAGATAAGACAGGACAGGAAAATTGACACCAGAACGTGAAGGATCTTTAGGGGTTGGGAAATGAGGATCCTTTGAGAGTTTTCTGACCAAGAAGTAACAAGGTCAGTGCTGCAATTTGAGAAGATTGACGTCCTAGGTGTCCCACTGCTTCTCCAGTCCATGAAGGAAGCTGCCACTACCTAACCAATGACAAGCCACTCTCCCAGGAACTTCCTCTCATTCCCAAATTTTCTATTGTCCCCAAAGACAGCCTGGCCACTGACTTGTGGCTCTGTTGCTCTTAGGACTTGGTGTGTGGGATTTCCCTGAATTTGAATGTTGACTTCCTTTATTGGATAAGTTTATTCTCCTGATACTCAAGTTCTTTTTTTTTTTTTTTTTTTTTTTTTGTCTTTTTTGCTATTTCTTGGGCCACTCCTGCGGCATATGGAGGTTCCCAGGCTAGGGGTCCAATCGGAGCTGTAGCCACTGGCCTACGCCAGAGCCACAGCAACTCGGGATCCGAGCCGCATCTGCAACCTACACCACAGCTCACGGCAACGCCGGATCGTTAACCCACTGAGCAAGGGCAGGGACCGAACCCGCAACCTCATGGTTCTTAGTCGGATTCGTTAACCACTGCGTCACGACGGGAACTCCTGATACTCAAGTTCTAGCACAATGGATCCAACTCTTGGTACTGGCCAACTTGCTAAGCCATTGCTTGACCTGGGAGGGTGGCGGGTGATGGTAGACAGCAGTGTGGGTAGGTGAACAGGACAGGAAGGAGAATGGAGGAAGGAAGTGGATGGATGCAGAGACCAGGAGGCCAAGGCTCCTATAGGGGGCAGTGGGAATGACTAGAACAAGATACAGTCCTCCCTACAAAAGGAAGGAAAGCAGGTATGCTTACATTGATTTTGCACCATTTACTTTGAGCATTACCCATGATCATAACCTTTTATTTCCTCATGATAAATTTTGCATTGAATATTATTTTAACTGATTCTTCATGAACTCTATACCCTTTACAATTTTTCTTCACACGATTTTTTTCCCCCAGCAGGATTCTCGCAGATAATTTTTCACCATCACCTCTTTTTCATTTATTCTGTATGATGTTATCTTGAATAATAAATAGACACATGGACTCAAGGAAAGTACATTTTGAAGATAATATTTCATATTTTTCTAGCTTTGTTAAAAAAAACCCAAAACCCAAATCTACAGTTTTGTTCAGTATTAAAAGTAAAGATTGTAATTAATATGACCTATTAATTAGATTGCTTTATATTTTTCTCAGGATTAATTCACCATCTATTTCAGGTTTTTTGTTTATAGTTAGTTTATAGTTTAGTTTAGTGAGTTGATAGTTATAGAACTCACCCCACTTTCCCCTCAGTTCTTGGTAACTACAGCAATCAGAAAAAAGAAAGAAATCTGCTGAAGATGGGATCAGGGGACACCAAGTCTTAAGAAATCCCCGCAGAGTTGCTGTTGCTTTAGCAATAGGTTAGATCGGAGTTCCCAAATTGCTGAGCCCAAGTTTTCCATGAGGAGTTCATTAACCCATAGATGTTGGGCTCCATCCTCAGATGTCCTGATTCAGACAGTCTGGGGTAGGCCTGGGAATGTGTATCTTAACACCATCTCCATGTAATCATTCTGCATATCTATATTGGAGAATCAAAAGTATGTTTTTCTTTTGAATCAGATCTTGCTTGGATTTCAACTATTCCGTTTCTTCTGTTCCCAGTTGACACTATTGTCCTCATCTGTCCCATCACTTTTAACTGTAGATTTAGCCTGTGTGTGTGTGTGCGTGTGTGTGCGCGCACGCGCATGCCTGTGTGGAAAGGCTGAAAGGTGGCCAGGATTTGGGGAGGGGATACAGACAGATGCCCACCATTGGTCCAGTGGGAGTCCAATACTGCCCACAGGGGCTGGCTGACTATTGGACCAGGGCTATGAGGAAGGGGTCTAGGTATTTGTAACTGGTTGGAAAGGGGAAGAAGGCATTGGATGAGGGGGAGAAGGACGGCAAGGATTAGCTAATTACCATGCAGGATGGTATTATTTCAATGTATTAATCAGAGTATTCCAGCAGGATATCCGTCCAGGATTTAAAGATCTTCATCCTAGTTCCCTGGGAGGTAGTAATAAATCTCCATTGTTGCTATTTTGTCCCCAAGCTTATGGCCCTCTTCTGAAACCTTGGTTTTCATTCCTATATCCTAATAATTTGCATATTTTGGCTCCCATTGGGCTGAAGTTGCCTTGCTTTTTTCTGGTTCTAATTGTTGATGCTGGAGCCAGCCACCCAGCTCCCGGAGCACGCGAGGCAGATGGCACTCAATATGCTAACAGTTTTCCCTGAGCCTGACTTCCGGCCAGATCCCCACAGCGCCTCTCCTGGGTCTGAACCCTTGGAGGTCTGCTCCCCCACCTCAAGTCTGGCCTCCTCCTCTGCAGATAACGAGGCCTGCCCAGCCCTGCCTTCTGAGATTAGAGCGAAAGAGCAAAGGAGCATTTCTCCCTTTCTTGTAGAAATCCTCCAGTTAAAGTTTTTAAGCGGTCGAAAGAGAAACATCGTAACAGTGAATTAACACCATGATCCATTTGGTTTCTTGCTCTTCTTTTCTTCCTATTGCCAAAGGTGGACCCCCCCCCCCGTTCAATATAGAAAATTAATCAAACGAGGATATAATTACGATTATAGCGCATTTTAACCCTTCAGAAAAAAGAACTTGTTTCAAATAATGTGAATGAATCATTGATGCAGGTCACACACAAACACAAAGGTGGGAATGCAAGTGTGAGCTCCCGAGCTGGCCTGAAAAGTAAGGCTGCTGGTGTGGAATATTAAGATTAATGTTAAGACAGGACCTTCCCTCCTCTTTACCCGAATAACATTGGACAAACTGTCAGTTTATTTTTCTATTTGGAAGTTGGTTTCTTTTACTTATTGATGTGCAGGAATTCTTTTATTTTAGGGAAGTTAACCCTTTGTGATATGAATGGCAAATATTTTCCCTAGTTCTTTTCCCTCTAATTTTGCCTGTGCTGATTTCTGCTGAACACAAAATTTGATTTTAATATGGCCTCTCTCTATTTGTCAATTTTTATGGCTTCTGTTTGATCATACATAAATCATGGCTCTGAAGTTAGTTTTAAAATACTTGTCTTATTTCTTCTATATGTTTATTGTTTTATGTTTTGCACTTACATCACTCAACAGTCTGAAATTTATTTAGGTATAATGTATAGCTAATAGATATAACTAATTTTGGGGTGCCAGGTAACGACTCAGTTTTCCAAATTCCATTTATTTAATAAGCCATCTTTTTTCTCCATGGAATTGAAAAAATTAACAAATATTTAAATAGCCATTATTATATGCCAACATCATTTAAAGATTTTTATATGTATTAAATCATTTAATGCTCATAAAACTCTTAGGGATACATACTGTTATTATCCCCATTTTACAGATGATAAATCAAGGCAGAGAAATAGATGTAAAGGAGCCTGTTTAAGGTCATACAGAGGTGACTCTAGAATTCGTGCTATCAATCAGTATACCGTTCAGCCACCAGTCACATATTAAGTGGTCCACTTTAAAGCTCATGCCATTTTATTGCTAAAATCTCCAGTAGCTTCCCATTATTATTATTATTTTTTTGTCTTTTTAAGGCTGCACCCATGGCATATGAGGGTTCCCAGGCTAGGGGTCAAATCAGAGCTGTATGCTACCTGCCTACGCCACAGCAACGCCAGATCCGAGTTGCGTCTGTGACCTACACCACAGCTCATGGCAACACCGGATTCTTAACCCACTGAGCAAGGCCAGGGATTGAACCCTCATCCTCATGGATACTAGTTGGGTTCGTTATTACTGTGCTACCACAGGAACTCCAATAAAAATATAATTTTTTTAAATGAAAAGATTATATGAGGGGGATATACAAATAATTGTAACTCATGGTTCCTGAAATAAAGTGGTTTGTTTATTATAAGACAGCCAAGAGAACACAGTAAAAATACATTAGAGGTAAACTGACATTAAGGATATAAAAAGAACTCAAGGCAACAATACGGTTGTATTCCTAGACTGTTTATGACTAATTACAAACACTGAGTCACTCGGATGTTCAGAAATTTGTGAGACCTTTTCAGTCTGGGAAATCAGAAAGGATTTCCATGGAGAAGCCAGGATTTTTATTCTTGGGGGAATGCTAGGATTGGAATAATGTCAATAGAATCTACCTTAGAGTGTTTACCACTAATGAGATCTGTTTCTGTCATCTATTGACTTTTTTTTTTTTTCCCAAAATGGAAACCACTTAAAAGTCTATAGCTTTCTAAACCAAGTGGGTAGTATTTTAACTGGTAACCTTATCAAATTAAGAAGTGAAATGAATAAATGGAAAGAAATTTAATAAGTGAATGCTTGAAGTAACTTTGTGATGTATTACCCACTTCATTTGAAAGGACTGATCCATGGAATTTTATAAGATAAAAATATACAATTACCATCTTCCACTCAAGGGGATAAAGAAAGGAATTGCTTTGGGTTTTGATTATTCTATCACTTCAGACTTATTTCTGAAAGGTTAAATTTGTAAGTCCATTTGGGCAATGAAGATAGAGTTATCTCCAAGAGTGGAATTCTCTGCATACGATAGAGCTCATTCCTTAGGGTGCCGAGGAAGAGGGAACATCTGTGCTTCTCTGCCTGAGAACATGCATATGGAGAAATCCTGCCTCTGAAAATGGAGAATATTGAGCAAAACAATTTCTCTGCTAGGTCTCTGTCAGAGTTTCAAGAACTAAATCAGGTCACTAAGGTTGTTCAACAAGTTTAAAAAGAAAACATGGTTTTGCAACCTCAGCTCTTCAATTTAGAGATTCTATCTGAAATTGGATAACCACCTTCAAAGAAAAAACACTGATAGGCTCAAGGTGAGGGTCTACTTTTCTAGATGACTGTAGGGCTGCAGAATCTATGTCAAGGGAATGCTTGGGATCCAAACAGATCTCTGGGACTCAGTTAAAGGAGAGTTGGAATGTTTCTGTGGGTTTCAGCTAGGGGTAAGCAGAACCAAGCTGAATGGGTTATATTTTGGAGGGTAGACAGTTCTGTCCTCCAGTGCCCTTGTTTTGAGGTTATCTGGGGGCTTTTGTGACTTCTCTGAACTTCTCTGTGCAGAACCCATGATTTTCACCTAATACAGCCCCCCAGGCATTCATTTATCAGTTGCTAAGTCACCACACATTGCAAGGGGAAAGGAAAACACAGCTCACTAGAGCTAGGAACAGGTAAGAGGCTTATATACCAAGTCTAGATGGAAACTCGCTGAATTAAAATCATATATTTATGAAGAACATGTAAGAAATGTGCTACCTCAAGACCCCAATTTGTACCATGCCATGTTTTGATTTTGGGGAGCAGCCAATTTGACATGTCTGTGAAAAGAAAAAGTGTTGATTCTTTCACTCATGAAACCTACATGAATTTCCAGAGCTCTCAAATCCCCAGGTAAACAAAAGAGTGTCTTGTGTTATTTTCTCAGTTGGAGTCTGTTTAGAATAAAATTGAGCTATTTCCCCAATGGCTAAAAAACAATCATTGAACATTATTCAAACAAGGAAGAGCACGTAGTCTCCTCAACTTAAATCTATTAACATCTATATTTTCCTAAGGAGTTAGGTTATGTTTAGACCTATTCATCATTTTAAAAAAACCTCTTAGGTAAATAAGACCAGTGAAGATTACCCACCCATGAACAAAGTCTTTATAGGTTTTTCAAAATGATTCATATATATGAGTAAGCTTCATGCATTAAATTTTAACGACATAAATACATCTGATTTTAAGTAAGCACTTGTTGTTGTTCTGGGCAAGTATCCTAATTCCTGTTTCCTTTGTTTTTCTAAAAATTTTTTAATGTTGAAAATTTATTTTTAAAACCATGATGTATTGTTTTCTCCCAGTGTGTATGTGGCTGGTTAGATGGGGTCTCATCAAAGGATGTTGGGAGTTGTTGTCCAAAGTGATATAAAACTAAGTTCAAAAACAGTATCTTAACTGATTATTTGATGTCTTGTTGGCAAAAAAATCCATTAGGTGTTGTAATATCTTTCTCTTTAATTTTTTTGGAGACTTGTGTATATAAAGTCTGGTCCAGTTCAGAAAACAATAAAGTAGCCAGCCAGGCCAGAAACGATGATCTTACGCTTTGTCTGATTTTAAAGGATGTTGAGTCTTTCTTGACCATTGTATGTCAAGATTAAATGTATAAAAAGCAAAATGTGAATACAATGATGATTACTTATTGAACTCTCAGATGCTTTATATTTTTTTCATTCACCTTCAAAGTATCTTATGAAGAAAGATGTATCCTTTCTATTTTGTATAGGAGGGTTTTGCAGCTTCAGAAAATTAAGCAACTTTTCTGAGGCGTGTAGCCAGTCGTGGAGCTCAGTTTAAAATCCCTACTTCTAAGGCACAAGCTCTTGTTACTACTCTTAGATTCTTGTACGTATAGATTTCACGCACCAGCAAAACTCTAAAAAAAGAAGACAAAAGATCCTTAACTAAGATAAGGGTGACAGTTTTTCATATGTCCAAATAAATAGAAAAGAAAAAGAAATGGTCATCATGTACTCTTAACACAATTTTGCGAGAGCAGTGGTGTTTATGTTTATTTTATTGTAACATGTTAGTGTATAACCTTGTTTCATGTTACCTTGTGTTTCTGGAAGGCCAGGAAGTTTGAATATGTCTGATTCCTTATCTGGAGGGAAAGCTTACTTTGCGCATGTCTGCAGCTAATGTATCCCAGGACAGTTCAACCACAAGACAGCAAGGTCACATCTTAGGACAAAGAACATTTCTTTCTGGGAAAGGACAGTGAGTAACCTTACACCAACATGCTTATATAAACACTAGTCAACCTTATCTTTCTCATTTTGCCTGACTGTTGAAAACTGCAGGGGCCAGTGCAGAGCCCATGATTTTGGGAACCGTGTAGAACAAAACAGTGCTTTCTTCACCTGTGTGTTGAAGATAGGGAAAAAGAAGGATGGTCAGGAACAGATTTTAATATCACTTTCTAGATCTATGATGTAAGAAATGGCTACTGCCATTCTGGGGACCGCAGCCATTCTTTAGTATCTTCCACAAGTTTCCCTGTTATCAGAAAACACAGCTTTTTCCCCATTCCCTAAGGCAATAGACTGAACTGGGTTTTCCTTTCCCCTTTATTGTTTTCAGATGTTTGCCAAACCTCAACTGACCATTTTCTTTCACTGATAAATTTGAAGGAAATTACAGTCCCTGTACACAGAAGGCCAGAAGTGTCCCCTCAAGCCTCTAGATAACAAAAATGAACTGTTTCTTTCAACTCTGGGATCAACTAAACAATTGAAAAAAAGGGGTAGTTCCATCAGTAAGAGCTGGAATGATAACTTCATCACTAGGAACAGCCACTGTATTACGTTAAACAAGTCAGATTCCAAAATATATGTGAACTCCAGGAACAGTTTTCCTCAGTGTCATTGTTAAATTAATGACAATATAACCTACATGTGTGCAAAGAAAAAACTAATTATAAATTCTCGATGCTTACAGCTCTTCTAATTGTACAACTGAAAAAAATTTGCAAACCAAATAAGAATAAAACTCTAACATCAATAAAACTCAAATTAGCAACTTTAATTTGATGTGACAAGGAAGTTTTTTGAGATTAAATTGCTACACCCAGTATGAATATGTTCCTGCCTGCCACGGTTCTGGTTTTGGAATTTGGCATGCCTGTGCCTTTGATGCAATGCGGTAGTCCCAATTTCTTCATTTTAACTACGGAGAAACTTTGTATCTTGACCGTATTTACTTTCATTTGGCATGAATGTATCTTTTCTTTTACAAGTCTACTTCTATTTTTTTTCTCATTAATCTATGTTAATTGAAATACTGCTTGACCGCAAAGTGATTTTCAACACAAAGACAATGAAATGCAATTGCAGTTTTAAAAACTCTGTACAAGGGCCATTTCCTTTTTTTCAGTTTTTCCTGCTTGTCCTCCTCCTGGAAAAGTCTGTTTCTGCTTTAGCTTTATATTTCCTCCACCACTTAAAATAGTGTGCCAGCACATAGCGTGTCCTCAACAGTGTGTGTTGAATGAATGAACAAATGAATATCAGCTCTGACAGAAGGAAATAATGGTCTAATGACAACTGGTATGGGACAGGTGTGAACTCATGAATGCATGAATGTAAGGGAAGAAAAATAATTTTCCTTTACTCTTCTGAGTTCTCAGCTGAGACCTCTGTAATAAAAGACAAATTAACAAGAGAAAAACAGAAGTTTATTAACATGTATACCTCACGTGTACATAGGAGATACCTAAGGAAAAATGAATAACTCCTTGAGATGACATAAATCCAGTTTAAATATCATCTTCAGTTAAAAACAAAAGTGATGTCTTTATGTGACTCTACTTTGTGTTACAAGTTTCTGTAGCAACATGTGTCATGTGTATACTTTTGTCACTGTGTCAATATGTGCTTGTGGCATAAGGGAATCATAGAATATTTAAGATGGGACATTAGAGCTTGCCTTTCTAGAACCTTCATTTCCTGGCTTCCTATCAAGAGAGAATATACTCAAGAGATTTCTTTTTGTACACAAAGAAACATGACTCAAGGGCATACCAGTATAATTAATAAATGCTATTTACAAAGAGTAGAAAATCCATATGCTTTAGATGGATATAGAAGAACTTTTCTTTTAAAACTGTGGTGATGAATCAATAACACAGAACAGAGCAGAGGATTTTGTGAAATGTTCCAGAGATCTTTGGCCATTTCTTTAGCCTATATTGTAAAGCAATGCAATTAAATTCAGTAATTCTACTAAAGTCAACTTAAAATTATTAAATGTTTGAGTATATCTGTGGTCCTTTTGTCCCTTGGACACATCAGTCAAGGACATGCATTGTCGCTGGGGCTATATCACCTCCAAGGGGATGAAAATTGGTTCTTGGCTGGGGCAAAAAAAAAAAAATCTTATATATTAAAATGGCTTGTAACCCTTCAAAACTCAACCCTACCCATGGAAATCTTCTTTAGTTATTTAATTTCTCTCACAAGAGAGGATTTAAATTTAACTTCATTTTTTTCTCTTAGGGTGTGCTAATGAAAAAATGGCTAAGAAATACTGTCCTATGGGTAGAGAAAGAAAGACATAGCAAGTGGAATGTGCTAGAGGATGGGATGGAGCCCTTCCTTCTGCCCTGGGCCCATTGCTTCTCTGCGTGTCCTCATGGGGCTGCTCTGCTCTGACCTGCCTCTGCTCTGACCTTCCCCTCTGGTATGAAATGCTTTGAAATATGACTTTATCCTCTACGCCTGGAATCTTCCAGATCCTCGCCCTGTTCCCATCCAGGGTAAGCAGCCTGGGGCTCCAGGCTTTAGCTCCAAGAGGGGCTCCTGCCTTTTCCTGTGGGGAGTACTTCCTCCTGGCTCTGGCTTAAGCCAGAACTGGGACAGTTCCAGACCCTGCTGCCACTCTGGGTGTCCCTCTCTTGACTGGGGTGGTTTCCACTTTCCAGCTAATGCTTCTGAGACTCCCTTAGCAGTTGAATAGTTCTTCATATCAGTGACTCTATCATAGGATGCTTTGGTTCTGCTCTTCATCCTTGTGAACATTTGAAGAAAGCAGCTTTGGTTACCCATTCTTTATCAATTAGTGACTAGAAACCTACCTTCTTTTTGTATTTGGTGTATTTGTATACAACAGTTTTTTTCATCTCATTTAGTTTGGCTGATGTGTCTTTGAAGTTATAATTTGAGTCTTTGCTCTCATGTGAATGGGTAAGCTCTAGACTTGTCTTTTGTTTTTAATTTTTTATGGCTGCACCTGTGGCTTCCGGAAGTTCCTGGGCTAGGGGTCGAATTGGAGCTGCTGCTGAGGCTTATACTTCAGCCATGACAGTACTGGATCTGAGCCATGTCTGTGACCTATGCTGCAGCTTGTGGCAGCACCAGTCCTTAACATGCTGAGCCACAATGGGAACTCTGGCTCTGGACTAAACAATTTATAATTCTGGTCCCTCACACAGTGCTGTTAATTAAAACATTTTTAAATCACTAAAAATTTAAATGGAATGCTCAGCCTTACTTCACTTCCAAAAAAAGGAGTGGGGAGAGTTTTGGATGGATGAATTTAGTGGCCTCACTTGCCCCATATGTAGGAAAGAATCACTGCCCATTCCACATGTGGCCATGCTGTCTAATAGCCCTGTAAGTGGCCAGACTATTCAGATGGTCAATATGGGTGTGGGCCAAGCAGTGACCTGAGGTTGAGAAATCAAACTGTGACTGCCTAGCTGCTATTATAAAGCGAGGCGTCTGGGCACCTGCCTCATCAAGGAAGCATGAAGGTTGTTTCAAGTCCTGAAATGCGGTCAGGCTTCTCTCTGTTTCCAAAGCCAATTATTCCATGTGATCACAAACTCCCACTTACAGACAGGATGGGTTCCAAAGTTTATCTCAAAGTCAGTTGTTCTGAACTTGAAAATACTTTTTCTATCAAAAATAATAAAAGGAACAAAAGGCCAGACCATAGAAATAGATTTAAATTTAAACCTTGATGAAATAATGCACATTTGTAATGAAAAGCAGTAGAAGAATCAAATAGTGTAGTTTAGCAGTGAAGACCTCTTGCAAATCCATTAATTATAACTGAAAATAACCAAGTTAATAAGAATAGTTTCTTATTTCTATGACATGGCTTTGACAATGGCATTTTTAATTATACGAGGATGAGAAGAAATTTGGAGATTTGTGGAAATTATTGAGGGGAAATTCTCAGGACATTTAGAGGCTTTAGCAGTTAAAGAATAATTTTTACTTTAAAACTTTACTTTGCCATGCATGCTGTGTTAGTACCAATCACCTACGATAAGATTCATCTTTAATCACAAAGAAGAAGCTCAGAGAAAAAAGGACAGTGTCCCAGGTCAAGTTTCTTGGAATTCTGAGTCTGGGATAAGATTCATGTATGAGGAGTTGATAGGGTAGCATATTCTGGAGGGACCCCTGTGGGGGAGTGAGGGTGCAGGACCAGGGAAGGAGGAAGCTGGGCTGAGATACAGGCACAACAAAGTACTCAGCTGATGCCAGGGAGAACCATGGGACAGGCACGAAACCTTCCGAGTTGTCCCATCTTGAGGCAAGATGCCAAGATTTTTGTCTTGTCCTTGGCCAGTCACTGGAGATGGATCACTTCAGGGAAGGGGGTGTGATCTTGAGCAAGGTGACTCTCCATCCAAGAGCAATACCTGGAAAGGATCAACCATGACAGCCATGGGCCACTAGCACTCTCAGCCATGGGGTGTGTGTGTGTGGTGAGGGGTGGGGGGCTGTTGGTTCTCAGTCCTGAAATCACAGTGTCCACTACAAAGCCAGGTAACTTTTCCTGAGGTCACTGGGTAAGAATGAAAGAAAAGAGGAAACCATGTTTAGGTAAGTGTATGTATGTAGGGGAGAGAAAGATGCTTTGCAGGAGAATTAAGCAAACTGTGAGCTGTGGTAGGTGAGGACAGCTTGGGAGCAGCTCTTACAAGGTCTTTCTGGGGGGATGGGAAGGAGGTGTGGGGGAGCGCACTGCTCAGACTCTAGACTGTTCTTGCCAGAGCAGTTTAATTGCTGGTGAGAGTATGCTGGTGGCAGCCTGTTTCCCAATGTTGAATGAAGGGGAAATTAGATGAAGTTACATGTTCTACCTTGGGGATACCTGCACATATAAATAGGCAGAAGTGACTATGGTGGTACCCAACGATTTATGGGATGGGACAAACCAGGGTTTGTTTTTTTTTTGAAAATAAGTTTTACCAACTAGTTTTAATTTTTTTCTTAATTTTTTTTTTCAAATGAAGAGTATAGTTGATTTACAGTGTTGTGACAATTTCTGCCATATAGCATGATGGCCCAGTCATATATGTGTATATATATACACACATTTTTTCTTATACTCTCTTCCATCTTGTTCTACTCTAATAAGAGATTGGATGTAATACCCTGTGCAGCAGGACCCCATTGCTTCTCCATTCTAAATGTCATAGTTTGCATCTACCAACCCCAAACTTACAATCCATCCCACTTCACCAACCAGTTTTCAAATGTCTATGTCATTTTTCATTGTTCCATAAAATAGTGCTTTAGGGCAGGCAATTATTTTTGAAAGCAATATGGAGCTGATTGTACCTACTCATTTTAGCTGTGTTTTAAGGATTTTGTGTCACCTTCTGTGCCATCTGGACATGCTATTATTATGGACAAACCAGTTGGGAATTTTTGGTTCTCTTGTACAGAGCCTTGACTGGAGGTGTCCAGAGAAACAAAGAGTGGCCCTTGCTTTCGAGGAGGTGATGATTCAATTTTGAGAAGAGAGAATGCAAAGTAAACTTCTATTTCTAATGTCAGGGAGTACCATGCTCTTCTAGAAAAACCTTCTCTTAGATATGGAGAACACTTAGGGGGCACCAGAAGACAGAGAGCAGGCAATAGAAATATCTTTCCTTCTGTATCTAGGAGGATAAACAGCCTGAGCCTTCTGGAGTGAGTTAGCATACTATTTTATACAAAGCCCGAGAAAGCTCAGGTTTTTAAGTACTACCTTCTTGTTTGTTCAGTCCTTGCATTACTTTGGAATGTGCATTTCTCAGATATCTGAGAGACATTCTGTAACGTATATTCCAGGCACTGCCTCTTACTCATCTTTTGGGCTAGTCCATCTGTCATTGACTGTCGTACTTTTCTGGAATCTAGGTTTATGTTTGTTCAGGAAATAATTGCTTGATGTGCATGACCCTATTTTGTGTTTCTGTGCTCTACTTTGTAAAAGAAATCACTTGCACCGTTTGCTTTTTTTTTTTTTTTTTTTTTTTTTTTTTTTAACTGAGCTCCTATTACCTGACAAAGGATCTATTTTTTTGCCTAGGAAATGACTTCCTCTACAAATCAGTCAGTGTTTGGTGGGAACCATGCAGAGAAAACATGACTAGGGCCCAGAAGGAGTCTGTTTCTCTTTATCTCTTGTTCATTCTTCGTGGGCTCCAGAGAACCGTTGCAAGGAACCTACACCAGCCACTCTCCATTTCTGTGCCCTGATTATGATTAAGCCCATGTTTATGTTTTTACTCCTGCTGATATGGTCGGGGGCGCTCTAGATAAACATAAGATGTGGGAAAAATTTATCTCCGAGTCCTCTTTCCCTTTTGCAGAAAACTTTCTCCTCTTCTTGTCTGTCCCTTCAAACTCCAGTCTTGCTCTCTCTTACCACCACAATTTCTCCTCCGCCCTCCCATCTAGACCGCCCCATAAGTAGTGGTCCAACCTTCTTACCTGGCTTTCCAGTCTATACCTCTGCTGTTTAAACTTGCTCTGTTGGGGTTTCCTTACCTCAGGGATTTGTTGGAAGACTGGCTAGTTCTTCTCATAAATCAGTTCATGCCATGTTGATAATAGCTGATAAAAATCAAGAGTTCCTGTTGTGGCTCAGTGGGTTAAGAATCTGACTAGTACCCATGAGGATGTGGGTTCGATCTCTGGCCTCATTCAGTGGGTTAAGGATCCAGCATTGCCACAAGCTGCAGTGTAGGTCGCAGACAAAGCTCAGATCTGGCGTTACTGTGGCTGTGGCTGTGGTCAGCAGCTACAGCTCCAATTCGACCCCTATCCTGGGAATTTCCACATGCCCAAGTTGCAGCCCTAAAACAAACAAACAAGCAAAATTGATAAAAATCAACCCCAAATACGCATCCGCTTGCAAAGAACCCATTTCCATTTTATCCAGCTGAGATCTTTAATGCCTTAGCTCTGTCCAGGTAACCCAGTAAGATCTGTGTTTAGGGAAAAATTCACAGAACACATATTATACATTTTCAAATTTACTTGAAGCTTCAAATTTACTTGGAGATTTTTTCTTTTGGTGGGGGCAAAGCCCACATTATCTGTCAGAGCACATAAAGAGATACAGTAGAAATAAAAATTCCCCTGTCTTAAAAATAAAGTATGAGAAAATAAGACATTTCCAGTTCTGGTAAACTACTCTTGAGTTGGTCTCTAGATCCTCTGGGATTTGTTTTCACTTCTTCTCCCATCAAAGATTCTTGGATGAAATACTGAGAAGTGGTAGCTTAAGCCAAAACAGTTTTCCATGGTCAGAATTCTAAGCATTTTAGGTTGGTGGGAAATATTTTTTTTCTTTTTTGAAAATTTCTCTGATCACTTGTCTAGATGTGGAATGTAGTTGGTGAGCCAGTCCTGTGGGTAGGAGTACATTTTCTGGGGCTGAACACTTTTTGAGTCTCTCTACAAAGTTGTGTTCAATTCTGTCTGCGCTTTTGCACAAGTGTCTTTAGTGGGTAAGTTGGAGATCTGAGTGATGACATTTAGCAAAAAGATGGCAGAGATTTGCTTTTAACTTTGCATTTTTGGGTGAGATAAGATCCTTTAGGTACTTCTTCATAAAGGATATCTTAAAATTGTTGAATTATTTACTTACAGTAGAGAAGTGAATGTCAGATGAGAATAAATCTTCAGTGAACTTTGAAGAGAGATTTAAACGTTTAAATATGCAGTTTGTTTTGTTGCATAATAAATTACATTCTTTAGAGAATGAAAAACTGCAATGAGAAACTACAGAATTAATGGGATTCTCTAGTTATTTTTATTGAGAGAATTTTCTAGAAATGAATTATAGATTTCGGCAATAGTTCAAATTATTCACACTTTGTTGCTTTAATGTCTGCTGTATCCTTCTATGACTTCATAGCTCATGTGCTTTCTTTACAAAAGGGATAAACTTAATAGTAAAGTCAAAACATTACAGTCATTTCCTTTGAAGAAAAAAATGTCCCTTTTTATATTGTTTTCAACAAATAATTCACTGTAACTATTGATTGAAATATGCTTCCCATCCTTTGCCAGAAGTACTGGAGGGAAATTTTATTTTATCTTCCAGCAAAACTGGAGGGCAAGCATTTCCCTAGAGATTACAAGGGGTTTTTGGAAAGAGTCTTAACCAAAGTGGTTTTCCTATTCTCATGCTTCTTCATGAGATCTACTAGGAGAGACTCATTATTCAAATTTAAGCAACATTCTGGGAGGAACAACCCCTAAAAGCATTTATCCATCACTTAAACCCTAGTGCTAATTTGTGTATCAGCAGCTTTGCCATTTTCAGTTAAAAGCTATTGTTAAGAACATCTATTGTCAAGTCAAAAAAAAAAAAAAAAAAGCCCACTATTTTAATCACAACATCAAAGGAAACCAAAAAAACATAGTGAATAACTATAATTGTACTGTTCTAACAGAATAAGTTCACCTTTGTGCTTTCCTTCCTGGCTTTGTCCATTTTCAAACATGTTTCTAATAGTGATGTAATCATATTCTAGACACTGTGCACCTAGCTGGGGAGCGGGTTGGGGGCAGTGCCCGTTTGGTGGGGCCTGTGGATCATAGGGGAAGACCAAGCAACAGAGGGGATGGCCACAATTTCCTACCACTTCTACTTTCTCCATCCCTCCCTCCTGTTCTGCTCTCTACATCTCTTGCTTTGTCCTCCTCCTGACCTGCCTTCTGTTGGTCCATGAAAGTAAATTCAAGTTACCTTATTTTTGTATTTTAGGATGTTTACAATCATTGGGGTTTTCAAGTTGAAATTGCAAATCAATCACCCAATCTAATTTATTTTCTTTCCCCTTCTGCCCCTGAACACCATGTTCAGTCTAACCCACATGTATGAATTACCTTTCTCTTGCCAAGCAACTTGCAACTGGCGAATACAGAGATGACGAATTCTTCCTCACGTCTCTACCTACAAGTCACAGAGTAACTGGCAAAGAGATCATTACAACGGTAGATAAGGAGTGCTATCTTCTAGGAGAGCCAAAGAGGAGCTACATTTACAGTAACAGTAAGTATTATGAGAAACACTGGGATAAAGCTTAATATAGGAGGCTGTGAATGCACACTGTGGGAACCTTAACCTAACTTTGTGAACAGGTGCAGAGAAGGTAACAATTAAACTGGCTTTGAAAGTTTGGGAAGGCTGGGTGGAGAAGTGGGGGAGAGCATTTTAGGCACACACAATAACCCTGAGGTGTGGAATAGTGATGGTTGGCTTTAGTTCAGGCTCCAGGGCTAGAGGAGATCACTGAGTTAGGGTACTGAATTGCATGTTATCAGAGGCCTGGTGTTCTATGTTAAGTAGTTGAGATGTTGTTTTTGGGCAACAGGGTATCAAATGGAGATCTGTGGGCACAGAAATGACATGGTCAGTTTTTTGCTTGTTTCATTTTAAGGGGAAGTAGTTCTGGTGGATAAGGGATTGGCAGAGTGAGGGTGGCATGGGGGCCCAGTGGTACTAGGGCTCTTTCCTCTGTAGTAAATTTCTCACCACTTACCATGCTATGTGGTCTTTGTTGAAAAATGAATGGCTTTGCATTGCATCTGAGTTTGAGGAAGACTCTCATCTTGAATTTTACCCTTTGTATCCCATCAGCCACATGACTTAGGGCAAGACATCACTGATACATGGCACCACATCAATCCACTCAGTCCACCTCTCTTTCCTGGATCGTGGGATGGATGTCCAGGAAAAGCAAAGGGGGACACTTAAAATCCACTTATGGGAATCACCAGGGATGTCTTCAATTCAAGGCTAAATCCTTTTGGCTTCAGCTTCCGTTTTGAGTCCTGACTCTGTCCTACAGATCAAGAGACTGAGGTTGGCCTTCCTGGCCTGACTTTACTCTTTTATGACTCAGATGCTGTCTCACTCTTAATCTAACCTTTGGGCCCAAATCCAGGCTCTAGGCACTGAAGAGTGCAAAGGTCAGACCTGCCTGAACCTCCTCACCAGGGAACATGCAGATCATGCCTGATCTGGGTTCATTTCTCCTAGTGAAGATTTATTTCACATTGTTTAAAATCAAATACTATCCTAAATCTCCCTTTCAAGCAATTCCTTTCTTTCAACATACTTCCCTGAGTTACCCTCTCATTAATCCATTTTCTCCTTTAATTATCAACCTAGGCCAGCCTCTATGAACCAAATTTTCTTTTGGAAAATTGCATACTTAAAACATTTGTGATAATTCTAAACCACTGAGAGGAAAAAGAAGTTTGTCTATTAACTGGGGTATTGCACTCCATACTCCTGTTTTGGGCACTCTAAACCTCTGAATATTCTTTTTTTTTGGTCTTTTTAGGGCCATACCGGAGGCATATGTAATTCCCAGGCTAGGGGTCGAATCAGAGCTGTGGCTGCTGGCCTATGCCACAGCCACAACAATGCCAGATCGGAGCCGTGTCTGCGAGCTACACCACAGCTCATGGCAATGCCAGATCCTTAACTCACTAAATGGGGCCAGGGGTCAAACCTGTGTTCTCATGGATGCTAGTTGGGTTTGTTACCGCTGAACCACAATGGAAACTCCAACCTCTGAATATTCTTTGTAAAAATGCTTTTTAATGGAAAATTTCAAATATATGCAAATTAGATAAACTCTGTGCTCATCATCCAGCTTTGACAGTTACCAACAAATGGTCCCATTTGTTTCAGCTGTACCCCCAACCACTATTCCCTTAGTCCCCAATGTTTTCGATGAAATTCTAGATCTCCTATGATTTTATATGTAAATATCTCAAGTGAAGAATTCCTTTCACAATCCTAACCGCAGCTTCAATATCACACCAAAATATCACTAACTTCCTGTATTATCGGGTAACTTGACTATTTTCAAACTTAACCAATTGTCTTAGTTTTTTTTAAATACAATTTTTTCAAATTGGGATTTAAATAAGGCCGTACTTTGCACTTGATTGATAGATCTCTAATCTCTTTTGAGCTACAAATTCTTCCTCCTATTTTATTATTATTATTATTATTATTTTTGTTAAGGTATTTGTTGAAGAACCTGGGTAATTCATCCCATAGCATTCTCCAGTCTGGATTTTGCTAATTGTATCATTTAAGGCCTGTTGAATGTGTTCCTGTATTCCTGTATGTCTTGTAAATTAGTGGTTAGATGTTGAGGCTTAATCAGATCCAGGTTTCCTTCTTTATTTCTGACAGTTTAAGTGGTGTTGAGTACTTCTACCAGTCTTTTTGTAAGCGGGCGGCCACTGCTAATCACAGCCAGGCTCTATTAATTTAATAAGGATTGCAAAATGATGACATCTAAACTCTATCATCCCACTATTACTTAATAATAGCTTATCAGCTCTTTGTTTGCACTAGTATAGTTGAGTAGCCAAGGCAAGATATAAGCTTAATTCTTCCCTTTAATAGGTTTCCAAAACATTAGTTCGTTGGTTAGCATCCTTCAAAACTGACTCATTAATTTCAAATAGGACTGTCATGAAATAAGCGTATTTGATGTGTTTGTAGTCACTGAAGTGATTATCCGTATTGATGCTCAAATGTGTTCCTCTTTGAATGGTGAGGATGTCGTCAAGTTGTTTTCAATTACCTTGAGACCTTGCGTTATGGTCTGACAAGATGGTCCATTTCCTTTCTCAGGCTTAGAATCAATCATTTTCCCAGGGAAACATGATTCCTTTGACTTGGAAATGATTTCTAGACACAGCAGTATGGGACCTAGGGCTGCTCATTGTTCTTGGATTGGTCATTTTTTTCCAGAGCTTTTCAGAGGACAGAGTGAAGAAATGTGTATTTTTTTAAAAATTTAATGCTTAAGTTCATGCTGATAGTGCTGGTTCAAATTAAGGACAACAGGGTGTTAATTCACAGATCTTACATTTGTATATCTTTCCCTCCTGTCAAGAATCCTGGTTTTGGATTAATTACACCAGCACAATTACTCATTTGTTTAATATCACAGTACACATATAACAGACTCTGAATAACAATACCAACTACTGGCATCAAGGATTTAATAATTGAAAATAGTTTATGATTTGTTTGCAGTTCTTTGAGGTCAATCCTAAAAAGGATAGTCAGTTTACAGAGCTTCAAATACCTTCTCTGTGTAGCTTTGCCCCCTACTTGATTTGCAGTCATTCACTTGATAACTTTTGCTCTCAGTTTTTAAAAAAACTTGTGCAAACCACAAACCTGTTTTATTATGGAAGATCATTACTTCTCACTTGCTCAAAATATACATAAGAGCAAAAGCAAAAACACAAAGCAAACTCCACGCACACACATACAGCCTCCCAAATGCTACACTGGTGGATATTTAGCCACACCACAATATTCTATTTTCCTTGTTTTTTCACTCGCCGAATTTTATTATATTATAGTTGTATAACCATCATTACAACCTAGTTTTACAACATTTCCATCCCAAATCCCCAGCCCATCCCTTCCCCCCAACCTGTCTCCTTTGGTAATCATAAGTTTTTAAGAATCTGTATGTCAGTTTGTGTTCTGCCAAGAAGCTCATTGTATACTTTTTTTAGATTCCACATACAAGTGATAGCATATGACAATTGTGTCTCACTGTGTGACTAACTTCACTTAGCATGATAATATCTAGGTCCATACATGCTGCTGCAAGAGCCATTATTCCTTTTCATGGCTGAGTAATATTCTATTGTGTATATGTACCACATCTTCTTTATCCACTTCTCTGTCCATGGACATTTAGGTTGCTTCCGTGTCTTGGCTATTGTATATAGTGCTGCAAAGAACTTTGGGATACATATATCTTTTTGAGTCATGGTTTTCTCTGGATAGATGCCCAGGAGTGGGATTGCTAAAACAAATGGCAATCCTATTTTTAGTTTTTTGAGGGTCTGTTGTTTTTAATTTTTGCTCTCAATGTTTAAGGGTTGTATATTGTTTTATAATTATGTAAATTATTTATATGGTGCCAAGCTCAAATCTACAAATCAGTGTATATTCAAAGAAGTCTGACTTTGTCCCCTGTTCTCTTTATATAATTTCTCATTGGTAACCTTTTTTTAAAAATATGTTAATCCTCCCATTGCTTTTTTATAAAAATGAGCAAGTACTTATAGGCATTCACATTTTCCTTCTCCTTCCTAATGATACGTACCTTTTTACAGCTGCCTTTTTTTTCTTAATGATTTATCTGAAGCTCATGCCAGAATAATATAGAGAAAGCCCTCATTCCTTTTCACAGCTGCCTTGTGCTCCATTGTGTGGCTATATCTTGTTCAGTCAGTCCTCACTAATGGACATTTAAGTTGCTTCCAAGTCTTTTAATATTACAAATTATGTTGCAGTGAATAGCCTTGTGAATCTTTTTGTATTTCTGCTAGTGTATCATTGGGTTAGATTACTAGAAGTGCAATTGCTGGGTCAAGGTACTTCCAGAAGAGATTAGCAAATTTCCCTCCAAGAGAGATGTCTAATTTTGCATTCCCACCTGTAGAGCAAAAGTGCCTATTTCCTTAAAACCTTGTCCAAAGTGTATATTGTCAAACTTTTGGGTTTTTCCCAATCTGGCAAGTGGGAATTGGTATCTTGTGAAGTTTGAAATTATGCTTCTTTTATTAGTGATGTTGAGATGTTTGTAAGCCATGTAACATTTGCCTGTGAACTGCTTCTTAATCTCTTTTGACAATATAAGGTCCTTGGTCTTTTCTTGTCAAATTTTCAAAACTATTCATGAAATAAGGACAGTTACCCTTTGTAATATATGTTGCATATATTTTCCCTAGTTTGTCATTTGTCTTCTTTTTATATTTTTATTTTATATTATAATATATAATAAAAAGTGTTTGTTTTTTCCCATAAAGTTTTTTATTTGTTTGTTTGTTCTTGTCTTTTTTTTTTTGTCTTTTTAGGGCCACTCCCAGGGCATATGGAGGTTCCCAGGCTAGGGATCTAATCAGAGCTGTAGCCACCGGCCTACACCAGAGCCACAGCAATGAGGGATCCCAGCCAGGTCTGCAACCTACACCACAGCTCACAGCAATGCTGGATCCTTAACCCACTGAGTGAGGCCAGGGATCGAACCCACAACCTCATGGTTCCTAGTCTGATTTGTTAACCACTGAGCTACGACGGGAACTCCTTTCCTGTAAAGCTTTACATCAATTTTATTAGTCCTTTCTCTTTTTGATTCCGGATTTTGTGTCATGTTTATGAAAAATTTTCCCACTCTCAGAATATATAGCAACTCACTAATGTTTTTATCTCATAGTTGAATGGTTTCCTTTGATTAAAATTCTGATACATTTGGAATTTATACTGTTGTATGATGCGAGAAATGCATTCATTTTTCCTTTTTAAAAGTGATTATGACAATACCACTTGCTTAGAGGTCTGTCTTTTCCTCACCGATTTGAGACATTAGTCTTGTCATATGTTACACTTTTGTGTACTATTCTGTTTATTGCAAGATTTTATACTCTTTTGAAGATACTTCTTAGGGTTTTGACTGAAGCGTGAGTTTCGGTTAAATGAATCAGCAGGTCCTGTGCTGCTCAGAGTCCGGGGAAGGTATAAAATGCTCTTAGTCGTGGACTGCTAGATAATGATCGGAAGCATTGTGAATATTTACCACGCATTTATTGGCATGAGTGACTTTTTAAAAAGTAAATTAGTAAGTGATTAAGTCATTTGATATATACATATTGAATAGGACATGATTTCTATGAAATATCAATTAGTGGTAATGTAGTGGTGAAAAATATAATGGGAGGAAAACTAATAGTGGATTTACAATCTATCTACTTATACAAAGAATATATTTGTTGTACATTTTTAAATGTGAAACTCTGAGAACGGGTGTGTAAAAAATCATAAAATGCAATTAGATTATTTTAATTATATTGAAAAACCTTACTGCTGTATTTAAAAGAAACCAATGATGAATCCTTTCATGGAGGGATTAATCCTTTTGGATTGTGAATAATTACACTTCAAATGAAACATTTTTTTGGTTCAGATTTTGACGTGTATTTTTTTTATAGCGAGGCACATTGACATATCTTCAAAACAGAGTATAACAAAATCAGTGATTATTTCTCCTTTTGAGAATGAAAGTAATGGAATGAAAAGTAATTAATCTAGGTTTTCATAATGCCACGAAGACAAATCCATAGACACTACTGCTAGACATCTTGGACATATAGCCTAATTAGTGCTTCCAGTCTGGCTTGGAAGTAAGAGTTGGAACTCTGAAAATGTCATCTTAACTCTTGAAGAGAATTTCACATATTGTTCAAGATATAGCACTGCAAAGGAAGTTAATTAATAGGTTCGTAAATAAATTTCTTTAGATAGCGCATGAGGAAATTAAAGAACAGGAAAGAAAGGAAAAGTATTAAGTGAGAAGGAAAAATGGCAAAGCTGAGAAAAGACTTCTCCTCCTGCCTAAAGACTCATGGCTCAAAATTCTTTTTCTGGTCATGCCTGGAGGGTATGGAAAGAAATGACAAAGCCAGTTCTAAGCCCTGGAGGAGAGAAAGACTCTTGTTGCAGTAGTGGAGCCTTGCATTAGGTCACTGGTTTTCCTTGCTTTGAGATGTTTAATCAAGAAGTATTGAGGAGTTCCCGTCGTGGCTCAGTGGTTGAGGAGTTCCTGTCGTGGCTCAATGGTTAACAAATCCCACTAAGAACCATGAGGTTGTGGGTTTGATCTCTGGCCTTGCTCAGTGGGTTGAGGATCCAGCGTTGCCGTGAGCTGTGGTGTAGGTCGCAGACGCGGCTCGGATCCCACGTTGCTGTGACTCTGGCGTAGGCTGGCAGCTACAGCTCCGATTCGACCCCTAGCCTGGGAACCTCCATGTGCCTTGGAAGCGGCCAAAGAAATGGCAAAAAGACAAAAAAAAAAAAAAAAAAAAAGAAAAAAGTATTGGGAGGAGTTCCCTGGTGGCTCAGTGAGTGGGTTAGGGATCTGGTATTGTCACTCCTGTGGCTCAGGTCTCTGCTGTGTCACAGGTTCAATCCCTGGCCTGGGAATTTTTGTATGCCTAGGGTACAGTAAAAAAAAAAAAAAAAAAAATTCGGAGTGTGGTTTCTCACCTTATAATCCTGAGAATCAGCAGTAAGAGATGCAGAGAACAAGGAGATAAATAGCTTGGGAGGCACAATCTACTTTATTTTCTCTAAAGCTTAAAAAGATATTTGTTTTAATGATGGGCCGAGGTTTAAATTGGCCCAATAAACATTTGTTTTTACCCCCTTGCTGAATATATTTCATCTCTTTGTTGGATATATTTTTTTTAATCTTTCGTTTCCTTCCCTTGAACCAGCCTTTGGATTCAGAACATTGGTCGCACACCCTAGGGGCATGAAAGTAACTTGAATTAAGTTTAACTTGAGAAGGTACACTAAACCTTTTAGATTTGGCCACGTTTGCCTCTGGGGCACTATTAGTAAGACTAAATTAACGCCAAAAATCTTCTGAAGAGTATATTTTCTCTCCTTTTTTTGTCCCCTTCTATCAGATAAGTGTATTTGTGCAGAGTATCATGCTCCAAACTTGTCCTCGTTCTTCCCGCAGCTGGAATTGTAATTCCAGCTCTTGAATATGGAGAACTTCTTCAAATTTCTTTGCAAATTATTTCTCATGGCTATGGGAAAAATCCTGGCCAAAAAATATGGAGGCATTAGATGGCTTACAGATCCAATAAAGCTTTATGTGCTAAATCTAAGTTGAGATGCCTGGCAGAGAGGCGGTCCCCTGAAAGCCCGCAAAGTAAGTAGGGAACATAGAAAGTCTTTTTAGTACTCTTTTGCACAACTTAAATATGCTACAACTGCTCTGTAAGACTCTGTTGCTTGCTTGTTTGCTTGCTTGCTTGTTCTTTCCTTTTTTTTCCTTCTCTTCTTTCTTTCTTTCTTTCTTTCTTTCTTTCTTTCTTTCTTTCTTTCTTTCTTTCTTTCCTTTCTTTCTTTCTTTCTTTCTTTCTTTCTTTCTTTCTTTCTTTCTTTCTTTCTTTCTTTCTTTCTTTCTCTTTTCTTTCTCTCTCTTTCTCCCTTCCTTCCTTCCTTCCTTCCTTCTTTCCTTCTTTCCTTCTTTCTTTCTTTCTTTCTTTCTTTCTCTTTTCTTTCTCTCTCTCTTTCTCCCTTCCCTCCTTCCTTCCTTCCTTCCTTCTTTCCTTCTTTCTTTCTTTCTTTCTTTCCTTTCTTTCTTTCTTTCTTTCTTTCTCTTTTCTTTCTCTCTCTCTTTCTCCCTTCCCTCCTTCCTTCCTTCCTTCTTTCCTTCTTTCTTTCTTTCTTTCTTTCTTTCTTTCTTTTCTTTCTTTCTTTCTTTCTTTCTTTCTTTCTTTCTTTCCTTTCTTTCTTTCTTTCTTTCTTTTCTTTCTTTCTTTCTTTCTTTCTTTCTTTCTTTCTCTTTTCTTTCTCTCTCTCTTTCTCCCTTCCCTCCTTCCTTCCTTCCTTCCTTCTTTCCTTCTTTCTTTCTTTCTTTCTTTCTTTCTTTCTTTCTTTTCTTTCTTTCTTTCTTTCTTTCTTTCTTTCTTTTCTTTCTTTCTTTCTTTCTTTCTTTCTCTTTTCTTTCTCTCTCTCTTTCTCCCTTCCCTCCTTCCTTCCTTCCTTCCTTCTTTCCTTCTTTCTTTCTTTCTTTCTTTCTTTCTTTCTTTCTTTTCTTTCTTTCTTTCTTTCTTTCTTTCTTTCTTTTCTTTCTTTCTTTCTTTCTTTCTTTCTCTTTTCTTTCTCTCTCTCTTTCTCCCTTCCCTCCTTCCTTCCTTCCTTCTTTCCTTCTTTCTTTCTTTCTTTCTTTCCTTTCTTTCTTTCTTTCTCTTTTCTTTCTCTCTCTCTTTCTCCCTTCCCTCCTTCCTTCCTTCTTTCCTTCTTTCCTTCTTTCTTTCTTTCTTTCCTTTCTTTCTTTCTTTCCTTTCTTTCTTTCTTTCTTTCTTTCTTTCTTTCCTTTCTTTCTTTCTTTCTTTCTTTCTTTCTTTTCTTTCTTTCTTTCTTTCTTTCTTTCTCTTTTCTTTTTCTCTCTCTTTCTCCCTTCCCTCCTTCCTTCCTTCTTTCCTTCTTTCTTTCTTTCTTTCTTTCTTTCTTTCTTTCTTTCTTTCTTTCTTTCTTTCTTTCTTTCTTTCTTTCTTTCTGTTTTTAGGGCTGCATGAGGCATATGAAAGTTCCCAGGCAAGGGGCTGTGAATGGGAGCTACAGCTGCCGGCTGACACCACAGCCATGGCAGCTAGGGATTGGAGCCACATCCATGACCTATAACACAGCTCACGGCAATACCGGATCCTTAACATGCTGAGTGAGGCCAGGGATTGAACCTGCATCCTCATGGATCCTAGTCGGGTTCCTTACCCGCTGAGCCATGAAAGGAACTCCTCCATTGTTTTCTTTGGCAAAGGGAAGATAATTCTGGCAGGGCTTTTTCTGTAGCTGGGAATTTTACCTTGAGTTTCAGGTTCAACTAGAAAAAAAATCTTTTCTGAACTTCTCAGGTGTTGTGTCAGTTTGAAAGCAAGAGAATAGGATGTTTTCATTCACTGGCTCTTGGAGGGAAAGGGTATAGATTATAGGACTATCTTACCATGTGCTTCCCTCTTTGATATATTTTCATTCATTGTGAAATCAGCTTAAAAACTTAATACTGGAGACTATTAAAGGATGATAATTTTGAAAGAGGAAAACCTTGGGCTTAGGACTAGGAGTGGTGGTAATCTTCAAAAATTATTTTATTCATGTATTGTGTATATCATTATTAAACACCTATTTTATGTCAGGCACCGAGTTAGGTGCTGGAAATAAAACGATGGCCAATATGGGCATAAGGCATAGTGTCCAATAGTCAGACAGTTAAACAAGTAAAAACTATATGTTTGAGCATCCAAACTGGGACTCTTTTGAAGGTGAAAGGGGGAGTTCTTAATAATTATGTTGGGCCAACAGATTTAAGCTGAAATCACCCTGGGCAAACTGGGAGGTATCTAATCTTAGGGTTGGGGTTCTAACGATTATTATGGGATTGTGAAGCAGGAATACTTAACCCAGTCTGTGTGTAGTGAGGATGGGGACAGGATTCCAGGAGAAACTGATGTTTAAACAGTTACCTGTGTGTGTTCTTCTTCTGGTGGGTTCACCTTCTATGATCTCTAACAACTGCCGGAATTTCTGGGGGAACTTCTGGGAATTAAATACTTTCTTGTTCTATTGCCAGTTGAAAAACAGAAAGTCTGCTACCCCAACAGCTCAACCAAGATCTGAGAATTGGGTCTCATTGGTCCTGACTGGCCTGCTTACCTCCTGGGCCTGTCTGTGGACCAATCACTGTGAGAAGGGGATGACTATGATGATTGGCTTATCCTTACGATGGGGGAATTCAGGGTTGTGTTAGGAAGGGGAAATGGGTTAGTAATATAGCAATATTTATATAACACTATTATGTTCCAGGCACTCTTCTAAGAGTTTTATATGCATTATATTTTTAAATCTCCTAAAATTTTGAGCTGGAATTTATTATTATCCTCATTTTACACCTAAGGAGATGGAGGCACAGGGAGGTTAAGGAACTTTCCCAAGATCCCTCACTTGGTAAGTGATTAAGTAAAGATTCCAACATAGGCAGCTGGCTCTTAGCCATTGCACTGTCCTGCCTGGACATCTCGTGCAGCTGCAGTTTGGTCTCAGTGAAGAGTGCGAAGGTGAAGAGTGGGATGTGCTCTTTTATTAATGGTTGGTTTGCTTTCCCAAGTCAGAAAAAGCAGTTGTAATCGCACCCCCACCCCAACTTTGTTGAGAGATAATCCACATACCTTATCATTCACTTATTTAAAGTAAACCGTTCATTGATTATTTTTTAAAGTATATTCACAGAGTTGTATGACTGTCCCACAGCCAATTTTACAACTTTTTTATTTCCCCACAAAGAAAACCCATGTCCATTGGCAACCAGGCCCCATTTTCCTTAGCTTTTCCCAGCGCTAAGCAACCTTTAATCTATTGCCTGTCTTGAAAGATTTGCCTATTCTGGACCTTCATCCAAGTGAATCATATAGTATGTGGTCTTTTGTGAATGGCTTCTTTTATCTGGTGTACTGTTTTCAAGGTTTACCCATGTTGTAAAATGTATCAATACTTCATTCCTTTTTGTAGCCTAATGTGCTGTTGCTTGGATATAGCATATTTGATATATGCACTGATCAGTTGATGGCTATTTGGGTTGTTTCTATTTTATGGATATTATGAATAATTCTGCTATGAACATTCATGTATATATTCTTGGCATGAATGTATGTTTTCATCTCTTGGGTTTATACTTAGGCATGCAATTGTTGAGTCATATTGCTTTTCATAGTGCCTGCACCCTTTTACATTCCCAACAGCAATGTATGAAGGATCCAATTTCTCCACATACTCACCAATACTTATCTGGTTTTTAAAAAATTTTATATTATAGTCATCCTCGTAGGTGTGAAATGCTGCATCATTGTGGTTTTGATTTGCATTTCCTTCCCCAATGGCTGATAATGTTGAACGTTATTTTCTGTGCTTATAGGCCATTTGTATATCTACTTTGGAGAACTCTCTATTTGCATCTTTGCTCAATTTTAATTGGGTTATTTGCCTTTTTATCATCCAGTTGAAATAGTACTTTACCTTACTCTAGATACAAGATATACGATTTGCAAATATTTTATCCCGTTCTGTAGGTTGTATTTTTAATTCTCTAACTGATGTCCTTGTCACTACAAAAATTAATTTTGATAATTTCAATTTTTTCTTGTGCTTTTGGTACCATACATAAGCAATCCAAAGTTACCAAGATTTATGCCTATGTTTCCTTTAAGAATTTTAAGCACTTATATTGAGATTTGAGAGCCACTTTAAGCTAATTTTTTATATTATACGAAATAGTGGTCTAAGTTCATTATTTTTCATGAGGGTATTCAATTGTCTCAGCATCATTTGTGAAAAAGATTATTCTTTCTCTATTGAATTGTCTTGATGCCCTTGTTAAAAAAACAAAGCAAAGCAAAACAAAACAAAACCATTGACCATTAATATGGGTTTTTGTTTCTGGACTCTCAATTCTTTTCTTTTTCAGCTTGGCCCACCCCACATGGAAATTCCTGGGCCAGGGATTGAACTCATGTCACAGCAATGTGCCAGGCCACTGCAGCGACAGTGCAGGATACTTAACCCACTGTGCTTCAATGGAACTCCCTCTCAATTCTATTCCATGGATCACTATATTTATCCTTATGCCAGTGCCACACTTTTCTTGATTACTGTAGTTTTGAAATATTGGAAAAGGAATACAAAGTGGTGTGACTCTAACTATATTCTTTTTCAATTTTTTTTTTGTTCTTTTTCAAAATTTGCAAATTTTTTGCTGCTGTTGTGGGTACTTTGTTTTTTCATTTTTATTTTTTTTTAAATAATGATGTTCTGGGTACTTTGAATTTCCATTGGACTTCTTAATTAATTTGTCAATTTCTGGATTATTGCCTTAGATGTCGAGACTATCTCAAAAGAAGAGAGAGATGGGCCTTAATGCTGAATAGAGCAAAGGCAGTTGGAGATTTATAACCAATGAGCAGCACGGGGCCAGGGCGGGGGTGGCAGTGGATGGAAGATTACTAAAAGAAGACATCAAGGGTAGGGGGATTCTTACTGAAGCAGGACAGGTGGTAAGTTATCAAGGGAGGAGGATGACGAATTTGATCAGATAAACTGATTTAGCTAGATTCTTGCTAAAACTGGGCGAGGCAAGATAAAGAGAAGGCGCAAGAACAAGGCTAAGTTGGAAAGAGAGCTCAGAGGAAAGTTTGGACAAGGAGAGCGTCTTTGTCACTATGCAGTATAGTGTTAACTTGCTAAACATAACTTGGACTTGCAGCCCGTCTTGTGTCTGTGACTGCACTGACCTAATACACGAATCCACACAGTCCTCACTAAAAGAAAATATATATTAGGGGGAGAAACCTACCTCCTATTAATTAAGTAAGATATCTTGTAGGAACTTCTAGTTTCAACCATCTCTACCTACCTCTTTATCCTCCTTGCTTTGTTGGAAGTAAGTGCATTATTGCATTATTAGCTGTGGGATTCTGATAGGTGTACTATGTGATATAAAAATAGTACATGGAATAGGGTTCTAAGGAATGTAGTAGAATCTACATTTGGGGATGCATGCTAGGTGACACAGAAAGCAGGTTGGAGATTTTCTTGTAAACACAAACTCAGTGGTATGGTGTGACTTAGGCTTCCTTACCCCGTTTGGTTTGGAATTAAGATAAACATCAGTTGATGTGAAGAGGGAGGGCTCTCATAAATTCCTTTGCCAACCAATCAATAACCAAGTCACAATCTGCACTAATCAGAGGCGTCTTGGTTTCAGCAGAACGAGATGAGAAGGTACATGTATGTCTATAAGCTTGCCTTCCCTAAGTTGCTTTTCTGAAGTCATAATGCACCCAAAGAAAGTAATTTTAATGGCAAAGCTTGTATTAAAAAAAAAAGTTTTTCATCTGAGTATTTTAAGACAAGGAGATATATTTATCGAAAAAGAAAAAAAGGAAGACAGAAGAGGCAAGAAATTATACATTCATTTCAACAAATCTGACTTAATGTTTTAGCAAAAAGAAAGTATATGAATTCTGTTATAATTATATTGGTATGATGGAAATATTCATTCTAAGTTTATAAAAAGTTAGTTCTAAGACATTCTACTTAGAACTTTTGGAGAAATCTCTATATATTTATAGATTAATGCCATCAGAATTAGAAGGAACCTAGATAACACACAGTTCACCTCCATAATTTTCAAATGAACAAACTGAAAATCGAGGAAAAGATTCCAAATGAGTTTCAGTCAGAAGTACCAGCCAGGACAATGGTCAAGTTGATGGAGTGGGAAGACCCTGAGCTCACCTCCTCCTATGGGCACACCAACATCACAACCATTTGCAGAGCAACTATCAATGAAAACAATGGCAAGATTAGCATAAAAGACCTTCTATGACTAAAGATATAAAGAAGGAACCACAACAAAACAGGTAAGAGGGGTAGAAATGCAGGATAGTTAAGATGCACACCTCTGGGTAGGTGATCAACAAACAGGAGAATAAGCACAATTGCAGGGTTTCTACCTAAGAAGCGAGGATTCCAGTCCCCACATTGGGCTTCCAATCTGGGTGTCCAGCACTGGAAAGATGGGCCCTCTCAGAACATTTTGCTTTAAAGTGTGCACTCAAAATCTGACACACTTCAAGACCCAAGGTGGACACACTAATTTGAAAGGAGCCTGGATCAGACCCATTTGCTATCTTAGCTTCCTGGAGAGGCAGGAGGCAAACTAGGACTCAGCCTGGAGACATAGTTGCTGGTGGCAGCCAATTTGGGGAGCTCATTCTGCCATGAGAACACTAGTGCTGACTAGTGCCATTCTGAAATCTTTTTCTAGCTTGTTAGTGCCAGGACCTGGCTCTTCCCACCAGTCAGTTGGCAACAATCCTAAGGCCCCCCATCCCAAGCAGCTAGCAGTGCATCTTCATCCACCAGCAGGCCAGCAGCAGCCATAGGCACTCCTGAGCTCTTCAGCCTCCCCAAGACTTGGCTCCACCCAAACCCAGACTCACCCATCAGTGGGAAGGCACTAGCCCAGAGCACCTGGACTCCTAAAGCTAGCTGCCCCTGTGCCCTGGCCATACCTACCAGTAGCCATACATCCATGGGTCCAGCCTGCCCACCAGTGCTTAACATCAGCCCTGGAAACCTGGAGCTACAGCCAGCCTCCATGGGACCTGAATCTGACCATCGGTGGACCTGGTTCTGACCACCAGAACCAGGTTTCCTTAGGCCACACTGTGAACTGCACCAGAACTTGGCCCCACCCACTAGTGGCCAGCAGTCTCTGCACTAGGCAGGGCCTGGCCACCAACTGGGCTGGGGGCCAGTCATATTTACTAGTGTGCCCACAGTAGTCAGCCTTGCCACAACAGAGGGACTTCTGCAGCCCAATAGGAGGTACCCTTGGTGCATCATATAGCTCTGGTGAACAGAGGAGAGTGTGCTGCTGGACCCCATGGGAAGTCTCCCATGTAAGGCCACTTCTCCAACATTAAGAAACATAACTGACCTATCTAATACATACAAATAAAAGCAGAGAATTAAGCAAAATGAGGTGACAGGATTATTTTCAAAACAGAGGAATAAGCTAAAACCGCAGAAGAAGAGCTAAGCAAATCTACCCAGTAAAGAGTTCAAGCCAATGATTATAAAGATGCTCAGTGAACTTAGAAGAAGCATGGAGGAACACAGTGAGAAGATTAACAAAGAATTCGACAATATAGAGAAAACGAAACAAAGCTAAAGACGACAATAACTGACATACAAATAAATTAGAAGGAATCAGCCGTAGGTTAGATGATACAAAGGAATGGAACAGTGAAATAAAAAGCAGATTAGTGAAAAAAATCATTCAAACTGAAATAATAAAAAAAAGAATTTTAAAAAATGAAGACAGTTTAAGAGACCTCAAGGACAACATCAAGTGTACTGACATTTGCATTTTAGGGGACCCAGAAGGAGGAGAGAGAGAGAGAGGGAAAGGGGCAGACATAACAGGGAAAATTTCCTTCACCTAGGAAAGGAAAACAGACTTTCAGGTCCAGGAGGCACAGAGTTCCAAATAAAACCAACACAAAGAGGGCCAGGCCAAGACATATTTTAATTAAAATGGCAGAAATTAAACATAAAGAGAGAATATTAAAAGCAGCAAGGAAAAAGCAACTAGTTATGTACAAGGGAGGTCCTGTAAAACTATGAGCTAACTTTTTATCAGAAACTCTACAGGCCAGAAGGGAGTGGCCTGATATATTTAATATGATGAAAGGGAAAAAAAATCAATAATATTCTACTGGCAAGGCTATCATTCAGATGTGAAGGAGAGAGAGTTTAACAGACAAGCAAAGCAAAGAGTTCAGCACCACTAAATCGGCTTTATAAGAAATGTTAAAGGGCCTTTTCTAAGTGGAGAAAAAAAGACCCCCAACTAGAAACATGAAAATTACAAAAGGGAAAATGTCTTACTAGTAAAGGCAAATATACAGTAAAAGTAGTAGATCAACCACTTATAAAGCCAGTAGAAAGGTTAAAAGGCAAAAGTAGTAGAATCACCTGTATCTACAAAATGTAGTTAAGAGATACATGAACGAAAAACATGTCAATAGGGAGGGGAGTAAAAATTCAGGTTTATTAAAAGGTATTTGAAGTTAAGAGATCAGCAACTTACAGTGATCAAGGTACACACACACACACACCCATGGTAACCACAAACCAAATATCTGTAATAGATACATACATAAAAAAGAGAAAGGAATCTGAACATAACATCAAAGATAGTTATCGAATCATGAGATGAGACAAAAAAAAAAAAAAAAAAGGAACAAAAAGAACTATAAAAACAGGCCCCCAAACACTTAACCAAACAACAGTAAGTACATATAGCTATCACTAATTACTTTAAAAGTAAATAAATGGGCTAAATGCTTCAATCAAAAGACAGAGAGTGACTGACTGGATACAAAGACAAGATCCGTATATATGTTGCCTGCAAGAGACTCACTTCAGCTCTAAAGACACAGATTGAACGTGAGGGAAGGAAAAAGTTATTCTATACAAGTGGAAACAAAAAAGCCAAGGTAGCAATATTTTATTGGAAAAAAAAAGGCTTTAAAACAAAGACTGTAACAAGAGGCAAAGGACCGTACATTAGGTCTCTCCAAGAAGATCTAACAATTGTAAATATATTTGCACCCAACATAGGATGACCTAAATGCGTTAAGCAATAACAAACCTAGAGGGCGAAATTGACAGTAACACAATAGTATTAAGACCTGAAACTACAAAACTTTTTAAAGAAAATATATGTAGTATGCTCTTTGACATTGATCTTAGCAATAACGTTTTGGATGTATCTCCTTGGGCAAAGGAAACAAAAGCAAAAATAAATGGGATTACGTTAAACTAAAAAGCTTTGATAAAGGAAACTATCAACAAAATAAAAAGACAGCCTACTGAATAGAAGATATTTGCAAATGGTATATCCAATAAGGGGTTAAAAATCAAAACATACAAAGAATTCATACCACTCAACATCACAAAAACAAATAACTGATTAAAAAATGAGCAGAGGACATGAGTAGACATTTTTTCAAAGAAGACATACATTTGGCCAATGGACACATGAAAAGATGCTCAGCATCCGCGATCATGGGGAAAATGCCAATCAAAACCACAATACCTGTCAAAATAGCTATTTTCAAAAAGAAAAAAAAAAGAAAAAGAAAAAAAAGGAACAAAAAGCAATGTTGGTGAGGATGTGAAAAGAACTCTCATGTACTGTTAGTGGGAATGCATATTGGTACAGCCACTGTGAAAAATAGGATGTAGGTTCCTCATAAAATTAGAAGAGTACTACCATGTCATCCAGCAATGCCACGCCTAGATATTTATCTGAAGAAAATGAAAACACTAATTTACAAAATATGACGCCTATAGAGTATTATGCTCAGTGAAATAAGTCAGATGGAGAAAGACAAATATTCTGAGTTATCACTTATATGTAGAATCTAGAAAATAAAATGAATGAATATAACCCAACAGAAATAGATCCACAGATACAGAGAACAAACTAGTGGTTCCCCATGGGGAGACAGAAGGGGGCAGGTCAAGACAGGGGTAGGAGATTAAGATATAAAAACTGCTATGTATAAATTAAATAAGCAACAAGGATATACTGTACAGCATCATGAAATAGAGCCATTATTTTGTAATAACTTAAAATGAAGTATAATCTATAAAAATGTTGAATCACTATGTTGTACACCTGAAACTAATATAATGTTGTTAATCCATTATCTTGCAATAAAAAAAGAAAAAGAAAAGATATATGTACCCCTGTTTTCAGTGCAGTGTGATTTACAATAGCCAAGATATGGAAGGAACTTAAGTGCCCATCAAGAGATGAATAAAGAAGATGTAGTAAATATATGTAGTGGAATACTTCTCGGCATAAAGTAGAATGAAATATTGCCATTTGCTGCAACATAGATGGATCTACAGAGTATTCTACTAAATGAAATAAGTCAGACAGAGACAGACAAATACTGCATGATTTCATTTATATATGGTATCTAAAATCAAACGAATGAACAAACATAACAAAACAGAAGCCGGCTCATAGATACAGAAAACAAACAGATGGTTGCCAGAGGGGAGGATGAGAGAAGTAAGGGAGGGAGATTAAAAAGTACAAACTTCCAGTTACAGAAATGAGTCTTGTGAGACACGGGTACGGGTACGAAATGTACAGTATGGGGAATGGCGTTAATAACAATGTAATGTCTTTGGTGACGTAGCAGTAACTCGCCTTACCATGGTGATCATCTCGACATGTATAGAAATACTGAATCACTGTGCAGTTCACGAGGAACTAAGATAGTTGGTAGGTCAATTCTACTTCAAAAACAAGCAAACAAACTCTTAGAAAAAGAGATCATATTTGTGGTTACCAAAGGTGGGGGAGGGGTGTCGGGGAAGGGGAATTGGATAAAGACAATTAAAAGGTACAAACCTGCATTTATAAATAAGTAGCAGGGATGTAATATGTAACATGATGAATATAATTAACACTGCTGTGTGTTACATTTGAGAGTTAAGAGGGTCTCAGGGCACATTAACAAGTGCATCATTTATTTTAGAGATGAATGGCATATGGGGAATGGTGAAAAGTACAGGGGTTATTGATTGTGGAAGTTTGACATTTTAGCCATGATTTTTTATTTTATGGTTTATGATATTCTCTTGGGACTTCTTCCAATTCACAGGGAGAATCTCCTTAGCCTCCATTCCTGTAAACAGGCTGTGGAAGAGCTTTATCTGCAAATTGCTTTAGATTGTGGGGAAAAAAGACAGTGTTGCAGTCTCACCCCTAATTCTTCAGTTTTATTTTTCAATGAATATAAACTTAACCAAGAAGATGTGAGAAGCATCAAAAAAAGAAAAATGAAATCTTGAGGAGCCAGGAGCAGATTAGCACAGATCTATCTTTCAGGAGTTTGGGGTAAATCAAAATCTCTGGGTTTTGCACACATCACTGCTGCCTCTGGTCTGCCTCGCGCTCCTGCGGGAGAGTGTAACCAGCACAGTGCAGAGTGTCTTCATGGCTTAGAAATTATCCTGGAGTGGCCAGAGCTCAGAACTGCTTTGGGGTTATCACACTTTCTCTGAGACTCTCTTGCTGGGTCTGCAATGCAGTTAATTGACAGTGAGCTGAAAAGCACAACCTCATTCCCGATGGGTTCAGTTACTCACTGCCTTGGAGTGGAAACAAATGATGGGCAGAGGAGGATTGGCTGCATGGGTTGAATGCCGCTTCTTGCCAGCTGTGAGAACGGCTGCACATTACCTAAACCCATTCGACATCAGCTTTCTCCTTTGCAAGAATTCTATTCCCTTAAGGACTGCAGTGAAGGTTAACTGAGTTTCTGCTTGAGGAAGGTGCTGATGGCAACAGTGCCAGGGCCTTTGACAGGTGTGGGTGAGAAATGCTTGCTAGATTAGCAAACAATGGCATTGTCCCCATCAAGACTTCAGCCACTGCCGCTGCTGCCCACAAGAAAGTGCACTCAGAGAAAAGCAGGATTTTGATGCTGGATAGTTAAGATGCATATCAAAGAAATGATTTTGATGCCCATACTCTTGCATCTTCCCATATATAGAAAAGTGCTAAATTCATTAACTTGAGATGTGTGTTTTTCTTTAATAAATGGTAATCTTTTCATGTCCAGACTCTCTGGTCTTTGTTGCAAAAACTCCTATATATCCGGGCTCCTTCCTTACCTCTTTAGAGCAGCCTCTCAGAGTTGTCTGAGAGGCAGTCTTCCAGGTTTAAGTCCTCAGAAAGTTTGCCAAATAAAATGAAATTCTCAACTTTAGGTTGTGCGTTTTCTTTCAGTTGATATAGGTCAGCGTTGATTACTCAGATGACCTCTATGTTCTCAATTTTAGAACAGCCACTCATGCATTCATTCAACACACTTGGAGAGCTTGTCTTCCTCCATTCAAAGCTCTCTGCTGGTATATAAAATTTTGAATTGTTTAGAAGGAAATCAGGAGGAAACAAATCATTTGTGGCTGGTAATTTCAGCATGTGAGCTGGTATTAAGCATAGAAATATCTCCATGAGAAGTTAAATGAGTCCCTTTCTGACACTGAAGACACATAATCACTGTGCAAATGTTTTAAATCGATAGCAAGGATGTTATTTGGAAGGCAGCGAAATGTCTCACTGTGGTTTTGTATCCCTCAGAATCAGAAAAACAGCCAACAGAAGACTAAAAAAACCCAGCAAAACCTGGCTGAGCCATCTTAAGCAGGCAGCTCAGCTCCCCACTCCCAGGCCCTGCAAGATGAATTCCTTAAACCCATCTGCTGTTGGAAGTTAGGCAACACTGTGGAAACTTCAAAACAGCAGGCTTTTAACTAAGGAAGCTTCTTCCTGGAGATGTGTGTCTTTAAACTGCCTGGCAGAGCTGCCTCTGGCCCAAGGCAGCCCTGGAAACTCTCTGGAGTTTGGGAAACATACTCTTCCTCCCCCCCCCCCCCATTCCTGGGAGATCTGTAAGGATAGGAGGCTTGGCTTATGTTTTCAAACACTACACCAGGGCAGTCATTTTAGAGCAGAGGAGAGCTGTCCAGCTGTTTGTTTTTGTTTTTCTTTTTTTGCTTTTTTAGGGGGAGGTTGCATACTTAGTGGAAAGCAGATCCTTTGAAGTTTGGATAGATATGAGTTCAGATCCTGGTACCGCAGCTTTCTGAGTGATCTGGGGAATTTCTTCATCTGTAAAGGGCGGTGACAGCTACCTTAGGAGATCTCTGTGAGCATGAGATGAGACAACACACTCACAGCATCATATGCAAAATAAGTGCTCAACTGTATTGTTGTGGGTGGTGGGTTGGGAAGCATGAAAAAGCTCAGATGTTGCACTATGTAAAGGAGGCCATGTGGTGTGAGTATAGCCCACATGTCATTTGTCTTGATGTGGGCATCTAGGGCCCAGGCATGACTCCCTGTTACCTTTACACAAAATGTACCTTCCAGTAGCAGAGACTTTGGAACTATATTTTTGGTAGTTTTTCAGTTTCTGGAACACAAAGTGTGAAGGACAACCAGGAGGACTCACTTGAGCATGGCAGGTTTGCATTCTAATTAACATCTCGAGCTTTGAGAACTTCCAAGAGTCTTAGCTTAAGGCTCTCATATTCTTCTGCTGCAAAGTGACCAAGGGACCTCAGAAGGTGCCAAACTGCTATTCACACTACTATTTGGCTGAATACCAATCCCTGGTGACTCCTGGTGAAATGTCTGAAGAACACTTTGGATTCCTAGAATATTAGGGAGTGTCCCTTTCTTATTCCCAGATAACTCCTCTGGATCTTATCAGAAACCTGAGCTGAGAACTAGGGTCTGGTTGGAGCACTGGTTTGTGGCTATTGAGTGGGGCCTTATGTTCCTGGATGGATTCATTTCTTTAACAGGCTTTTCTGGAAGTGCCTAGTTTCAGAGGCTCAGTAAGATCATGCTCTTGCCCTCAGAAAGATTCCATCCTCTACCTCACCCTGACTCTCACCACACCTTTCTCTTCATTGCAACCCTGGGTGAACCTCTTTGGAAACAAGAGAGAGCTCTGGTTCAAGGGTATGGCTTTCTACTAGATCACATCTCTTGGAGCTAAATTTCCTTCCTGGGAAAACTGACTGAATTATTAGGGGTTCTCAACTCTACTGCCTTTTGGTATCACCTGGAGGTGCTTTTGAAACATCTAGGTTTGGATTCCTGGAATCCACAGCAGATCTATTGAATCTGACTCAAAATGTTGAGCTCACCTTCTCCAAGGGGTGCTGATGTACTTTCAAGGAGGGGACCACAGGACTGTACTCCATGCCCAGGATCTTTTATTTTATTTTATTTTTTATTAAAAAATGTATTTTGTTTGTTTGTTTTGCTGTTTGCTTTTTAGGCTGCACCTGTGGCATATGGAAGTTCCCAGGATAGGGGACGAATCAGAGCTGCAGCTGACGGCCTGCGCCACAGCCACAGCAGCAAAGCAGGATCCAAGCCACATCTGTGACCTACACCACAGCTCATGTAGGCCCAGGATCTTTTAAAGATTCCAACCAAGGAGTAAGAGAAAGAAAAATCTCCCTGTAGCACAAACAATTTCATGTTCTTGTAAGATAGTGGGCTTGAGGAAATCTGCTTTCCTCCAGAAGCCTTCAGAAAGCTAGGAAGAAAGCAGTATCGTCAGAGAAAAAAGCAGAGTGACAACATGAAGTACTGCTGGCAAGACCCTCTAAGAAGTGGAGGAGGGTCCTGTCTCTGAGTGGGCAAATTCCAACCTCACCTTGATCCCACTTATCACTCCATTCTCTTCCATCTCAGGCCTAAAGGAGGAGACAGACACACAGATGACTGTGCTCTCAGTACTCCAGCAGCAGGAGCCTTAAGCTAGCCCCCTCTCCACTGGCCTGTGGGCATCAGACACACTGTGGGATTCCAGGAGTTGCCATTGTCTCTGCTGCCAGTTTGTGGGCAGTCTTGACCTTTGTTCTGTTCCTCACACCTAGCGAAGCTTTCCTTTGCCCTCTTTCAGATGCTGGCTTAGGACACATAACTGGGACCAAGAGCCAGTATCTTGACTTTGTTCATGTATGCAACACATATTTTTAAACTGAATGACTTTTGCCTTGGACAGAGAAGTTACCACTGGGAAACCTTACCAGAGAGATGACAAGTAAAATTCTTAGCATGGGCATAGACAACATGACTATATAAAAAGAAAAAAGTCACCTAGAATTGACACTTTAAAAATAGTAAATTTATTTTAATCCTAAGTGGGCACCAAAAGGATTCTTGATGGATGCATAATTTATGCAATTTTATGCAAATTCAGACACCAATTATGCAGAAGAGGATTGGGTGGTGTTTGTAAAGACCAGCCACGCTCTAAGCTGTCACCTGCCAGCCTGCTTCTCCCTGGGGTCAAATTCAGACCAGATGGCAGGAATTGGAAATGAGGAAACCACCTCCCTTGAACTTTCACCTTCAAGTCTAATTTAAATGTATGTGAGGTTTGAAGTGGTGAGACTGATTTGGTTAGCATTCAAGAGCTATTTTAGGGACTGCAATGGGGCACTGATTCAGCAAACAATAAAACCTTATGTAAACTTTGTTAGGCTCTTGCATGGGCTGCCAAAGTAATATCTATATGATGCTTTGACTTAGAATGAGGCAGGTTTACATATTTCTTCAAAAAGCAGCAAAACAGAATGCCTCACAAAATAAGAGATTCCATTTCTTCCAAAGGAACAAATTTCAAGTGTCTACCTGTACTCATACACAGACACACAGACACACACACACATACAGACACACACACACACACACACACACACCAGCCCCTTAAAATGGGGCATGTGCAGTTTCTCCGGTGAACCCTGGTTCTGCTCTAATCAGGGCCAGCAGCAAATTGCACAGTGTTGACTGCAGCTCCTTCCTCTGTAAGAGTGTTCCCTCTAGGCTATTGAGTCAGCATCATTATCCAAATAAACATCTGCTATATTTTGTTGTTAGTAATGATAATGACTAGCTGGGGTCACTAAGGATGGGCTTAATGCATACCATCCAAATGGAAAATTTGAGAAAATTGGAAGCTTTAGAAAAACTGCAATTGTGTTTTCCCATTTACTTTGAAAAACAAGACTTGGCCTTATATTAGGGTCACTCTATTTTGTTAGAATGCTCAAGGCAGCAGCCCTAGGGTTAACAGAGTCCAGGGAATTACACAGAATTGTTGGATAGAGGAGTAGGTTTAGGAGCCTGAGCCAAGGACCTCTGAATGTCTTTCAAGATCTGCAATGAATTCATGGAATGCAAGATCCTACTTACGTCCTTTGGGTTGATAAGGGATGCTAGGATGGAGTGGCTTCTTTTGGAGTCTGAGAAGGAGGGCTTCCCTAGTAGGTCAGTGGTAGAGGTCTCTCACATTCTGAATGCCTGCAGAGCTTCATGCTGTGAGAGAGGCCTGCCAGGACAGAGTCCACATGCTTAGGGCTGCACCATGCTGTGGATCTGGCATGACCTTAAAGCTGTGTTCTCACTAAGTCAACACGGGAAACTCCCCCACTGGAGGATGTGCGGTGTGAGGTCTGAGCCTACGCTGACATGTCCCTGGGGATAATGGATCTCAGGATCTGATGGAAAGCAGAAGCTTCTCTGAGAACAATTCCTGCATTTTATATTGTTGTGAGCACCAAACTCAAAGCATTTCCTATGTCTCAGAGACAGATGTCATATATTAGAGCTTTGCTAAACTCTAGAACAACCTTTAAAGTGAGTCTGCATAGGCTTAGAATCTAGTGCTGAAAGACTGATTCTGGGAGACCTATCCTCTGAAAAATGAACTAATTTACTTTCATGAACTTCATTTCCAAGTAAAATGATCAAAGGTCGTGAGAGACTGTGTGCTCAGCCCTACACATGAAATAGATGCTACAGCAAACTTAGGTAACAATTCTTAGAGTGACCGGGTGTGTGGGGAGCTCTCCATTCCTGTTTGCTTATCTAGACAGCAGAGCAGGAATGGGTCCCATTGTAGTGGGAAATAGGTACCCATTGCCTTTTTTTTTTCTCTCAAGTTTCCATTTGGAAGAGTACTTGACTTTTCTTCATTCTTTCAGAATCCCTAATGCCTCTTCCAAGCTTTGGTTTATACGGGTATAATTTCTGGACGAAGCTAACATCTTCATTTCCTACACTGTGGAGGGTTGACCCTGAATGAGAATAAGAGTATAAATCACCTATTCCAAATGTGGAGCTGAAGGCCATAATGTGCTTTGTAATCATTAAGTGCTCCACCAATTTTTAAGGATAATGCATTTTTCATGTCAGTTTTATACACAAAATTTATGTCAATAGTTATAAATATGCTTCACTCTGAAATTCTCTGAGGCTTGGCCAGAACAGATGAAAACTCAAAAATAGTAACAAAAGACCAAAACACCTCTATATAGCTTTCTTAAGTCTATACTTTGCCTACTCTAAATCCAGATCTATTAATACCATTCTGAGTCTATCTCTGGGAGAGATAGCATATTGGTTAAAACTACTTTTGCCTGGAAGTAATGTAAGAATCTAAAATTGGGGAGTTCCTGTCATGGGTCAGTGGTAACAAACCCAACTAATATCCACGGGGATGTGGGTTTGATCCCTGGCCCCACTCAGTGGGTTAAGGATCTGGCATTGCCATGAGCTGTGGTGTAGGTCACAGATGTGACCCAGATCCTGCATTCCTGCGTCTGTGGCCGGCAGCTGTAGCTCCGATTCAACCCCTAGCTTGCAAGCTTCCATATGCTGCAAGTGCAGCACTAAAAAAGAAAAAAAAAATCTAAAAATTGCTTAAACAAATAGGAGTTAATTTTTCTTACATTATTAAAAGTCTGGAGGTAACAGTTTTCTGATTGGTTTGTTAGCACAACATTTCCAGGGCTTGTGTCTCTGATTTTCTTGCATTTTCCCTCATAATTGCAAGGTGGCTCTTGCAGCTCCAGACATGAAGCTCTCTATTTAAATGAGACAGTTGATGAGTAAAATAGAGCCTCAAACTCCTTGACACATCTTCCACTAAGAAGTGGGTTCCATGCTTCCTCCCCCTGATTCTGAGTGGGTTTTTGACTGCTTCAACCAGTAGAGTATGTAGAAGTGACATTCTGTGACTTCTCAGGGTAGGTCATAAAATGTCATGTAGCTTATGCCCAGTTATCTTGGAATATTCACCCTTGGATGCTCCTTTTGGCATTCTTCCTCTTGGGATTCTCCTTTTCCAAATTCAGATGCCATGATGTGAGAAGCCCAAGCTGTAAGGAAAGCCCATTGTAAGTGCTGTGGTTGACAGCCCCAGCTGAGCCCAGCCTCTGAGCCAGCCCAGCCCATGAGGCAGAGATGGAAGTGAAGAAGCCTCCAGATTATTCCAACTTCCGGCCCTTTGAAACATCCCCAGATAAGGACTCAAGACTTCATGGAAGAAAGACAAGCCATCCACAGCATACCCCATACACATTCCTGAACCACAGAATACATTCATGAGCAAAATAAAGGGCTTGTTGTTTTTCTACCACTGCATTTGGGATTGTTCGATAGGCAGCCATGGGTGTCCAGAACCAGGAGAAAAAGCAGTGCCATGTATGTCTGTCCCTGAGTAAGAAAATAAAAATTTTCGCGGAAGGCCCTCATCAGATTTCCTGCATAACTTACTAGTCATGACATGGCTACCCCTGATCTGCAAGGGAAACTGGAAAAAGTAAGAAACACTTTTGATTAAAATGTTTAAAGGTGATCTGTTTCTGGGGGAGATAGGCCAAACAAAACAGAGGTGCCATTAGCAAGGAGGAGTGGGAAGGAAGGGTATTGGATAACTAAATTACAGAGCCTGCCACAGTAGCACAGGAAAAAGATACATTTTGAAATGCATTATTGTATATAAGCAAGTGTAGAGAGTACAAGTGTGCTGTTTAAAGAAGACTAATAAAACACCTGAGTACACACAATCTATTATAAAGAAGTAAGAATCACTAACAAATCTAAAACTCCCCATAAGCCCCTTTCTGATTACAAACTCTCCTTATCCCTACCTCTTGTCAGAGTCTTCTGAATTTGCTTTTAAGATTCCCTTTCTTTTTCTGAACATTTTAACATATGAACATGTATTATTTTGTTTTGCATGGTTTTTTTTTTGAACTTTATATGTATAATATTCCCCGGAACTTGCTTTTTCTGTTCAGTATTATGCTCTAGAGATTTATCTGCATTGCTGTGTGTACTTGTAGTTCCTTTACTTTCACTATTACATCGTATTCCATTGCATGAATATATATCACAGTATGTTTATTTTCTTATCAGTGGACATTTAGCTTGTATCCAGCATTTTTGCTATTTGAATGTATTATGCTGCTATGAACATTCTTATACATATCTCCTGGTACATGTGTGTGTGTGTGTATATCTATCTATCTATCTATCTATCTATCTATCTATCTATATATATGTACATGTAATATACCTAGGAATGTTAATTGCTTGACGAAAGGATGTACACATCCTCATCTTATCTTTTCTAAATGATGCTAAAGAATTCTCTGAAGTGGTTTTATCAATTTACACTGTCTTTAACAATGTGTACTAATTTTCGTGGTAGTTAAGAGGTGATAATTTTTGCCAATCTAATAGGTATAAAAAGGTATTTCCTTGTGATTTAAATGTGCATTTCCCTGTTTACAAATGAGGTCTTTCATATACTATGGTCATTTGTGCTTCTTACTTAGTAAAATGTCTGTTTTGAGTTTTTGCCTATTTTCTATTGGATTGTGTGACTTTTTTGTAATCATTTTCAGAGATTTACTATGAATTATGGATAGTACCCCTTCATCAGTTACACATGGGAGATGTCATCTCCCAGTCTGTAGCTTGTTTTTTAATTCAATTTTTAGTGACTCTCAATACATAAAAGGGTTTTTTGTTTTTCGTTTTTTAATTTCTCTTGATTTTGTGAATTTCAGTGCCATGGGATTTGAGGATCTCCACCAGGCTTAACTGTCTTTGGCTAACTCTCATCTGGAGTTTCCTGCATTAGCTCCCCACAAACTATGATGGATCTGTGTTGCTCTATGTATTTCTGTGTTAAAGCCAAACTTCTTATAAGGCAATTTGTAAAACTATAGATCTTGCCTGTTTTTGAGTCTAAAGATCCAGCACTGGATGGGCCTCAGGAAAATCAGCTTCTGTGCCTGGCCAGAGATTAGGCTGCCCTTATTTGGAATCAGAGAGAATTAGCCGATTTCCTCAGCCTGGTTTTCTCCAGTCACCACATTATAACCAAGTCTGGAAGCCACATGAAGCGGGGAGAATTGTTTTTCTGACTCTGAAAATATACTGTGTTTCTCTTTATGACAGAGACTAGATACCATGGAAAAGGAAAGAGTGTTCATTTTTAATATTCTTCTGATTTCATCTGACGTCTGGTCCTATCATCACAACCAGCCTCATCTGTCTTTCTCCCTACTTTATGAACCTAAGCCTGGCTGAAGTCCAAACTATAAAGTAGATGAAGTTGATCATTGGTTTAGGGTAACACCTTCCACTCCCATATGGCTGACATACTTGTTTAGCTCCGTGTTTCAGAAACAGTGTGATGGGTTCACCATATTATTTCCTCTTTTTGGCCACACAGGTGACTCTATTGCCTAGCCTCCATGTGACCGCTTTTAGCCAATCGAACTTGAGCAGAAATGATGTTTTTCACTTCAAAATCTGGCTCTTAAGAACATTTTGTGGGATCCTCCAGAAGTCTCCCTTCCACAATACTGGAAGCATCATATCTCAGAAGATGTAGCAAAGAGAGGCATTTGAGTCAGGTTCAGAAAGGTGCAGAGACTACTTACTCAACCTGTGCAAATTCTGACTTGAATTGAAGATAAACCTTGTGTTGAGCTACTGAGACTGGGAAATTTCTTTGTTGCCATAGCATAGTCTAGTGTATGTTGATTGATACATTCCTCAATAGGGGCTGCAACAGAAACATAATACAGAGGAAATAAGGTAAAAGGGAGCAGTTGGTAGGGAAAGTACTTTTCCTTCAAATTGGAATTAGTTTGGGCTTGGGTTTCGTTTTTGTTGCAGGCTCAGTGTCTTTGGTGACTCTGAGCACCATCTCCCCCTAACTTTCACTATTTCCTTCACTTTACACTCAGTGCATTTCTTTTGTTTTATTTCAAAGACGTTGAGCTAGAGCTGGCTGCCTCCAGTTCATACCAGTTAAAGAATCATGTAATATAAATCCTTAGCTTCCCCCAAACTTCTGTATATTCAGTTTTATTTCAGGAATGTTAACTTGTATAACAGAGTAGTAGTCAAACAAAATATGTTTCCCCAACTCTGAAATTTTTTTTAAAAAAGGGATATCTTCAGGTAAACATTGTCTTGAACTTAAACAAATGTGTTTTGGGCAGTTCAAGGCTAAGTTACTAAGTTGTGCAGCAACCCTCTTCTTCACTAATGCCTTTTTATACTCTCTAAATATTGGCCCATTTCTTTACTACATTTCTGGCTTGCTGGTAAACACTTTTATTTCTTCTCCTGCTAAGTCAAACATATTATATTTTAAAATACCCTGTAGAGTTTTAAAATGTCAACACAGGAATGGAGTTTAGGGCCTTGACTAGGAAGTACAATGCAAGTCAGTACAGAGACCAGGAAGGTCGCATGAAGGAGAAAAGGAGAAAAGCATGGCAGGTGGAGACAACAGGGTGGGAATGAAGGCCAGCTTAGGAATGTGCATCCTTTGCTGATTAGCAACATGTGAGAATGTTGGGTGTAAGACTTTAAAATTTTATTTTTTATTTTATTTTTTTTTTCCCAGAAACGAAGTGTATTTTAACGCACCATTTGGGATACATGGGTACTCACAGAATATTTTATCTTGATTGTCTTCCAAATACTGTGTGGGAGAACTCAAGGCACAGAGAACGTGCCCCCAACATAGGCAAAGATTCTATAGTTAAATCTGGGGACCCTGATGTGTCATTATTATTATTATTATTATTTACAGAATAAAATACATACATTTACACACAATTACATTCACACAGATTATTATAACATGGATCTTAAGAAACAGATTAAGTGACTCCCACTGGAGAAATGGAATGGAAAATATGCTGAGACTAATAGGAAATTTATTCTATACTTTTTTTTTTGTCTTTTTGCTATTTCTTTGGGCTGCTCCCGTGGCATATGGAGGTTCCCAGGCTAGGGATCAAATCGGAGCTGTAGCCACTGGCCTACGCCAGAGCCATAGCAACGCGGGATCCGAGCCGCGTCTGCAACCTACACCACAGCTCAGGGCAACGCCAGATCGTTAACCCACTGAGCAAGGGCAGGGACCGAACCTGCAACCTCATGGTTCCTAGTCGGATTTGTTAACCACTGCGCCACGACAGGAACTCCTATTCTATACTTTATCCCAATTTTATGGCTTTCATCTTTACTACTTAGTTTTATCTATTACATTTCAATTTTTCTTTAAAAATTAGCATTATATTAAATTGTTATATTATGCAACTAAAATTTATAAAGAAGAAAGCCTTATATACCATTAAATATTTTATATAGCATAGTAAAAAGAATAACAACTGGTAAGCATAACAAAAATAATACACCCTCTGAAAATAAGTAAAATATAAAATGCATAAGTTGGTTAAAAAACAGTGTAACTATATAAATGTCCTCACAATTTGTTCCATCTCACTGATTCTTCAATAAAGGCATTACACCATTCTAGGTGATGTGATAAACAAGATATTATAGACTTTACATTGTACCATGGAGAGAAATGGTTATTAATAATACAATTGTAGAACTGTATTATTTAATTGTACAGTGGCATTATTTAATTATAATTATCATAAGTTCTTTGATGGAGAGGAAATCGGAATCAGATCTAAGAAGACTTCAGCATTCCAAGAATGATGTCAAATGACCACCTTCATGGTGGATTATGCACTTATTTACTATGAGATATATTTCTTTTCCAGAGATTCCTTGTTTGTGTATCAATTGTAGATTTTTGGTTTGTAGTTATTCTGAAGTTTTGATGTAAGAGTCTATATGTATATGAGATTGTTTTAAGTTGTTGTTCTCTTAATTGCAAGTTCATCTCCAGTGTCCTGCATTTGTACCCACCTCTTCTCATGATTTCTGATTTTGATGGTGTAATTGTGCATGGATGATTTCGTATCTTTACTGTATATATACCTTTACTGGTGAGCCTTGTCATTTGTGGCATTTTTGTTTCCTGTTGCTGATCTTTTCTTTCCTTCCTAGAGAAGTTCCTTTAGTATTTGTTGTAAGGCTGGTTTAGTGTTGCTGAATTCTCTCAGCTTTTGCTTATCTGAGAAGGTTTTGATTTCTCTCTCAAATCTGAATGAGAGCCTTGCTGGGTAGAGTATTCTTGGTTGGAGGTTTTTTCCTTTCCTCATGTTAAGTATATCATGCCACTCCCTTCTGACCTGCAGAGTTTCTGCTGAAAAATCTGCCGATAACCTTATTGGGGTTCCCTTGTATGTTACTTGTTTCTTTTCCCTAGCTGCTTTCAAGATTTTCTCTTTGTCTTTAATTTTGGTCAGTTTGATTATTATGTGTCTCGATGTGTTCCTCCTTGGGTTTATTTTATGTGGTACTCGCTGTGCTTCCTGGATTTGAGTGAGTGGTTCCTTTCCCATGTTAGGGAAATTTTCGGCTATTATCTCTTGGAATATTTTTTCTGTCCCCTTCTCTCTCTCTTCTCCTTCTGGCACCCCTATAATACGGATATTGGTGTGTTTAATGTTGTCCCAGAGTTCCCTGAGACTCTCTTCATTTGTTTTCAATCTTTTTTCTCTTTTCTGTTCTGCATCCGTAATTTCTTCTAATCTGTCCTCCACCTCACTTATTCGCTTATTCGTTCTTCTGCCTCCTGTATTCTGCTGTTAGCTGCTTCTAGTGAATTTTTTATTTCAGTTACTGTATTTTGCATCTCTTCTTATTTAAGTTTTATATCTTGTATCTCTTTGGTCAGTGTTTCCTGTAAGTTATCCATCTTTGCCTCCAGTTTATTTCCAATGTCTTGCGTCATCTTCAGCATCAACAATCTAAAGTCTTTTTCCTGGAGGCTGAGAATCTCCTCATGGCTTAGCTGATTTTCTGGGGTTTTTCCTTTCTCCCTCATCTGAGTTATAGTTCTCTGTCTTTTCATTTTTATAGGTTTTTAGTGTGGTGACCTTTTTATAGATAATAGAGCTGTAGCCTCTCTTCCTTCTGGTGTCTGCCCCCCTGTGGCTGAAGTCGGTATTGGGGGTTTGCTGTAGGCTTCCTGATGGGAGGGGCTGATGCCTGCCCCCTGGTAGGTGGAGCCGATTCTAATCCCTCTGGTGGGTGGGGCTTAGTCTCTGGATGGGATTAGGGGCAGCTGTGTGCCTGAGGCTCTTTAGGTAGCCTGTTTACTGAGGGGTGGGGCTGTGATCCCACCTGGATTGTTGTTTGCCCTGGGGCTTCTCAGCACTGACTGATGGGTGGGGCCAGATTTTCCCAAAATGGCCCCCTCCAGAGAAAGGCAACTGCTGAATATTCCCGAGAGCTTTGCCTTCAATGTCCTTCCCTCACAATAAGCCACATTCACCTCTGTTTTCCCATGATGTCCTCCAAGAACTGCAGTCAGGTTTGACTTAGGTTCCTGTGGAGACCTCGCTCTGCCCTGGGACCCAGTGCACGTGAAAGTCCGCGTGCGCCTCTTAAGAATGGGGTCTCCATTTCCCCCAGTCCTGTGGAACTCCTGTGCACAAGCCCCACTGGCCTTCAATGCCAGATGCTCCAGGGGCTCTTTCTCCCAGTGACAGATCCCCGCACGTGCGAATTTGATGTGCGGCTCAGAACTCTCACTCCTGTAGGTGAGTCTCTGTGAGCCAGTTAGTTTTCAGTCTGTGGAGCTTCCCACCTGGGAGGTATGGGGTTATTTATATCACAAAATCACCCCTCCTACCTGTGGATGTGGCCTCCTCTTTTTCTTCTGGAGTAGGGTATGGGTTTCTGGTCCATTTGAGTGGAGATTGCTCAGTCTTTAGTTGTGAATTCTGTTGTTTTTAGGAGAGAAGTTGAGCTCCAGTCCTTCTATTCCACCATCTTAATCCCATCTCCCTAAGACTTTAAAATTTTAAATCTAAGTCAGAAATCTAGATTTTAGATTAAATTTCCCAATTTTTAAATCCTTGGTTGTCCTCCTAATGTGTCCCAAAGGATCCTAATGTAGATCCCAAAGGATCCTAACTTTCCCATGAAGACCTTCCCTAAATCATGTGGCTGTTAAATAAGCAAGGATGACAAAAAATCAATTTGTTTATCTCCTCTCAATTGGAACATACAAGGTCTTATTGTCGGTAATTTTTCACATGGGTTTTGCTTAATCTAGAAAGACTTAGTCAACCATCTAACAGTCAAGGTATCCACTGTATTTGTTTCTTTACCCTGGGAGGAGTTTTCAGGACCTCTTCCATGGACAGGTAGCTTAATTAAGACTTAAGACTTGAAATCCCCACCACGCCAGCACTTCACTTAGACACCAGAAGAGCATTTTGGAAGACCTCACATGTTCAGTCTTACATGCCACTCACTGTTGTTCTTTCTAGCAACTCAGAATCTCACCATAAGAATTTTGGTGCACATGATTCTCTGATAATTAGGGCCATCCTGGTGGCATTCATGCCTTTTAATTTTTAAGTTTGAAGATAAAAGCACTTGAAGGATCAATTTTGCTTGATACTTGGAAGGTCAATTAGGATGCATGAGGCATAGAGAGGGTGCATGGCTGGGTGCACCCACTGAGTCATGCACTGTGACTTGTGACTTAGTGGTAGCAAGCTCAGCTAGTATCCATGAGGATGTGGGTTTGACCCCTGACCTCACTCAGTGGGTTAAGGATTTGGCGTTGCTGTGAGCTGTGGTGTAGGTTACGGATGTGGCTCAGATCCCACATTGCTGTGGCTGTGGTAAAGGCTGGCAGCTGTATCTCTGATTTGACCCCAAGCCAAGGAACTTCTATATGCCCCAGTTGTAGCCCTAAAAAGCAAAAAATATGGTGTGTGTGGGGGGGAGGAATGTTATGAAAGCAGTTGTTCTTCAGGTTTCTGCCTTCTGTAAGAATCGCTTTGAACATCAGTTGACTATTATGTCAGGAAACGCAGATCAGTCTTCCACCAGAAGGATAGACAGCCTCTTAGAAGAGCCTTACAAAATGGATGACATTTGTGGAGTTTAGGAACATGAGTCAGCAACTAAGGCTAACAGCTCTGTTAGAGGAGCGTCAGGGCCCCACTGACCACAACGCACACAGCAAGACATTCTTGAGCTTTGTGTTTATTCTCTAACTGTACATGTTTTATTAATTGGTCTTCAAGGCCCAGCTCTGTTCCGAAGGCAGACCTTGTGCCATCCAGAGAACAGCTGGACTTTCTCAGAGAGTATGCAGACACACAGACAAGTCAGGCACCCTTTTCCTTTGTCCTCAGCAATGTAGGAATGAGTTGGCAGACTTGATTTTTCTCGCTGCTAAGGGACTATTTGATATCTCTCTGCCTTCTGGAGTGTCTTTGCTTGGGCTTTTATTGGAGGTGGGTGGGTGAGTTGGAGTACTCCTCTTTTCGAATCATCTTTGAAAGATATTTCTTTTTCCCTTGAGTATATTTCTGGTCTTCCTTCTGGGAGTTGAATACATTATTTAGCTTTTCCCTGCTTTTTACTCTTATTTTCTCTTTCAATTTGATGAAAATGGAGGGAGAAAGCTTGCTACTGCAACTTCAGCATGTCTTGTTTTGCTTGCCCTTTGTTTCCTAGTGCCTGGCACAGTGGCTTCTACTCAGAAATTTTGTTCAGTATAGATGGATGGATGGATGGATGAATGATTAAATATTCAAAAGGAAGGTGTGGACTCCAGCTAAAGTGCCGCGAAGCAATAAAAGAAATAACTCTAGGCAACGGAGCAGAAGTTTAAGTGAAATTCTGCTGCTCTCTCGTGGTGGTACCTTGTGAATTTGGACATTCATTCATTTGCTCCACAACACTTACTGAGTATTTATTTTGTTCCAGTTCCTATGCAGTCTAGTGGGAAACAGGCCTGCTTAATTCTCTGAGGTACATGTTGTGGTGGAGGCAGCCAGGTAGACTATGAGAGCACAGAGATACATGCAGACTTTGGGAGGATGGGGTTAGATTCTCATCCTACTCCCATCAATTTAACAGTGGGATATCTGAAAAGTAGCACAGGCAATGGTTTTGCTTTTAATGTGAATCCTTCTTTCTTTCTTTTCTTGCCTCTTAGCACCCTCCACTTTCCTTGTGAATGAAAATGTTTCTCTTCCCATCCAACGAGGACAAATAGGGGCCTCTGGTTCTAAATACTAAGGCATCTCAGTATTTTAGGTTGGGGATATGCTGGCTTGCTAATGCTTTGTCTCTAGGCTAGTGGGAGATCCTAAACTCTTTCCATTAGAATCTTCCCATCAGGGATTCAGTTTTCAGGTATAAAGAGCATATGGGAGGAGACTCCAAGATCAGAAGGAAGGGCCCTGGATCAGGTGGGCGGTGGGGGGGGGGGGTGGCTATTGCCTAAATAAAGCCCGAAGCCTGATTCTAGGGAGTCGTCCAAAAGTGGGTCTGCTGCCAGGTTCGTGGCCCTGGATTGAGGGATACTATGTGAGCTTCTGAGAGGAGTTCTAAACCTGAGGCCTCTCTAGCTGACCTTCCGGTCTTCATTGCGAGAGAACCTTGCACGCCTGCATCAGAGCACTTTCCCACTGACTGTCCAGTTAGTGACTGAGTGGTTGGGGCACCAGCCCTGCCTCAAACCATATCATGGTGGGCCCTCAGAGGACACCTCCCTGTGATGCTTAGAACACTTGTAACCCTAAAAGGACTCCAGGCCACACTCAGGGAGGAGTCTCTATACATACATTTTGGAGTCAAATGGAACAATCCAAGTGACTCCCATCAGGTCATACAAATAAATACTCTGAAATCCCAGAGCTTGTGTTTGAATCCTGTCTTCACCACTTAGTAGCTGTATAAATTTAACCTTGGATGAGTTACTTCGCCTTTCTGAATCTTAATTCTTGCTTCTGAATATGAGGTCTTAGTGTCTAGTACGGTTAGTGACTGGGAGGATTCAAGAGGTATTTATATATGAAGCAATTGTCACAGTGCCTGGCACATTGTATATGCTCAATGTATGTCTTGGTATTGTTGTATTTGTGTTATTGTCGCTTTTATTATTTTTAAGCAGAAAGGACCCAAAGGATATTTCATGGATATCCAGGCCTCTCCTGAGTCTGAAAAAAGATTTGAGTTCTGAGTTTCTACTCATCTACCCAATTCCCAGCCTTTATTTGGGGACCTCACTTATTTTTCTTTTGGTCCCACTTTAGGATTGGTCTGGGATCAAGGAATGGTGGAAAATGCAGCATTTCTATGTATTTAATTTTTTACTTTTTATACAAGAACTTCATATCTTTATCCAACTGGACCATGGATCCTAGAGTATGTTTTAAATGGAAACAAAAGGCATTTATTTCCCACTAAGTTTCTCCCATTTCAGGTCAGTGTCCCATCACCAACTACATTGTGGCATTTCATTGGCTATTCTGTCTACCTCTGCCTCGCATCCAGCTCCTGTTGCTGGCCAGAAGAGATTGCAGACTGGTCGGAGGGCAAGGGGGTCAACATTATCAATATAAGGTTGGGATCCTGTTTCCGTGTGAAGACTTTTGAAGCCAGAATAACAGAAAAGGAGCATCCTGTATGCTCAATTAGGTGCTTACTCAGTAGTGATTATTTCTTAATTTTTCAACTCAATGTCTCATATTGTGCTTTTCCGCCTTCTTGTCATTATGCTAGATTCAATAAACACCACTGAGGTTTACTCTGGGCCAAATGCTGTGCTTTCATGTAAGTTACACCCCCTCCCATCCCCACTTCCCCAGGCTGTTGTTCTTGCATTTTTATTACTTGAGAAAATGCCCCAGATCTCTATTTATTCAATTAACAGTGCAAAGGAAAAAGACATTATACAGAATATTGCTGACAGGCTGAAGAAGGAAATTACTAAGAAGTGATTTTATATTTTTTTATGTTGCCCTAAAACATGTTCTTGTTTAGATTCTAAAAGTCACATATTTTAACCTCACATGGTTCAGGCTTCCATTTTTTAAACAATAGATACTATTATAAAAATACAATGACTGAAGAAATTCTGAAATTAATGGGCATGTTGGCAATACGTGTCAATAAAGGGACAATGGGCATCTCACTTCCACAATATGGATGGCACACTGGGTGCCTTTGGCAAGCCAGGGACATTTCTACTTAATTTTCATCTCCAATTTATCATGTGTAAGGAGTTGGATGTCTGAAAAGCTGCAATAACTTTAACATGGGATCATCCTGGTACATTACCAAAATGCACTGTTCTTCCAAAAATTGTTGGATAGCTTTCTTCCCAAGGAAATTGTGAACCCAGTACCAAGGCCAGAAAAGTAAAGACTTGGACAGAAGTAAACTCTACATTGAGCACAAAACAGCTTCAGAGCCACCAACTACTTCATTTGGATAAAATGAAAGCTTAAAAGCCGAAAGAGGAAAAAAAAAAACAAAAAAAACCCTGCATGTTTGAATAGTATCGGGGTTGATGGAAAAAAATTCTGATTTGCGACTCAGAAGACCTCTCCAGTCTGTTGCAGTTTTACCCTGTAAAAACAGCTGAGGGAAACAACAGCGTGTTCTAATTGAGAAGGAAAAATGATTATATGTCTTCAGGGAGGAACTTTGACCTTGAGATTTGCTTGTATATAATAAGAAAGTGAGTGTATTCACTAATAGTGTATCAAAGGGCAAAGTATTTGGGATCCCAAGACCCTGAATTTTTTTGGAGTAGAATCACCAATACATGAACTATGGAAAAGGTAAAGGAAAAGACTAAACAGCAAGGGCCAGCTAGGGCAGGAACTGGGAGGTGTCTTAGTTCATTCAGGCTGCTATAACAGGAAACCACAGACTGAGTGGCTTATCAACAATAAAAAGTTGCTTCTCACCCTCCTGGAGGCTGTAAGTCCAAGATCAAGGTGTCAGCAGCTTCAGTGTCTGGGGAGGACCTGCTTCCTAGTTCATAGATGGCCACCTTCTCACTGTCCTTACAGGGTGGAAGAGATGAGGGATCTTTCTGGGGTCTCTTTTATAAGTATATTTAATCACCTCCCAAAGGCCCCACCCCAAAATAGCATCACGTTGATGATGGAAATACGGATTTTTCAGGAGGTACACAAGCATTCAGTCTACAGCAGGAGATGTTGATCAGTAATGTAAATTTCTCTGATGACTTTGCCAGTTTACACACTGCGGAGCAAACGCCTTACAAATTCTTATCCTTCTTCTGTTTTCCAAAGCCTGCTTTTTCCCTGGTTTAGGAGGTAAAGGTTGGGATTGGCAACTGCGGCCCTTGCTAAGACAACTTCTTTACTACAAAAGCAGTCTTCAGCTCCCAGGCACACCTCACAGGACCTTGTAAAGAGAGGGAGTCTTAGGTCTATTCAGTACCTTCACCTGAGACAAGTGACACAGGGAACGCAAATAGTCACCCCAATGCTATTGACTAGAGCCAATGTGCTTGCTGTGAAATAAAGAAAGACTAGGTTTTGGTGGTGGAGAGTGGTCAAATTAGTCTGGAATTATGAGAGGGAAATTCCTTTTTTCTTTTTCTTTTCTTTTATGTTTTTTTGTTTTGTTTTGTTTTGTATTTTTTTGCTTTTTGCTTTTTAGGGCTGCACCCAAAAGGCATATAGGTAGTTCCCAGGCTAGGGGTAGAATCGGAGCTGCAGCTGCTGGCCTATGCCACAGCCACAGCCACAGCAACGCAGAATATGAGCTGTGTCTGTGACCTACACCATAGCTCATAGCTTAAGGATCATAGCTGGATCCTTAACTCACTGAACGAGGCCAGGAATCAAACCCGCATCCTTGTGGTTCCTAGTTGGGTTCTTAACTGCTGAGCCACAGTGGGAACTCCAGAGCAAGTGAGACTTGAGCTGAGCAGGTTATGAAGAAGCAGCAGTGATGAGAGGAAGGGAGTGGGAGGGATTGGGAGTTTGGGATTATCAGACACAATTTAGAATAGATTTACAAGAAGATCCTGCTGAGTAGCATTGAGAACTTTGTCTAGATACTCATGTTGCAACAGAACAAAGCGTGGGGAAAAAAAATGTAATTGTAATGTATACATGTAAAGATAACTTGATCCCCTTGCTGTACAGTGGGAAAATAAAAAAATAAAATAAAATAAAATAAAAATAAGGGGCAGAGCCTGAAAATCTTGGGAATGAATATTGCTCATTTGAGGGCAGATGGGGGAAGTCTGGCTGGATCAGACGGTGCTGGCTAGAAGGTGGGACCATATTTATCATTATTCCTTTGCTTTTCATTTCAACTGTTTGTCTGTTTATTTTACGCAAGTTGAAGAATACAATAATGCAGGCGCATGATAAGATTTCAAATAACATTCAGCGGGTAAATGGTGAAAAGTCTCCCTCTCACTTTATTTTCTATTTTCCTTCCCCAGAGGCAATCATTGCATCTAGTTTCACATGTAATTTTTCAGAGATATTCTGTCTAGATGTGTATGTCTATATACATTTCTATGTTTAAACATTCCTATATATATGTCTGTCTATTCACCCATTTCTCTCTCTTAGGTCCTCTGTTTTACACAAACAGCAGCTTGGTCTGTGTCTTGGGGTTTTTGATGTTGTTGTTGTTGCTTGTATGTGTGTTTTTTTTCCCTATCTTAACAATGTATTCTGGAAATTGTTTCATATTATGATCATATTTGTAACATCTGATTACTCATTCCATGCACAGCCCATGGATTCCCCAGCCAAAGGATTCTTTCTGTGACAAAGGATTCTTTCTCATTTGTGATTCACTTTCACAAAAGACTCAAAGTAAAATGGGTGTGTGGTGTTTAAGCATTTAACAGATTATTTTTAATCTTTATTAAGTAGTGTGTAGTGTCCTTGCTTGGCTTGGTAGGTGTAGGTGTGTCAGAAGGGTGGGGCAGGCAGTCCTGAAAGGAGGGCAGTGCTTTGAACAGCATGTAGTTATCCATGTGTGGATGTGGAGGGGTGCAACACAACAACCACACCCCATAAAAGCTGGTCTCAACCCTGTTTCCAGCCATCAGATTTTTATTATTTATTTATTTATTTTTGTCTTTTTGTCTCTTTAGGACCACACCCGTGGCATATGGCGGTTCCCCAGCTAGGGGTCAAATCAGAGCTGTAGCTGCTGGCCTGTGCCACAGCCACAGCAACACTAGATCCGAGCTGTGTCTGTGACCAATACCACAGCTCATAGCAACACCGGATCCTTAACCCACTGAGTGAGGCTAGGGATCAAACCCTCATCCTCATGGATGCTAGTTGGGTTAGTTAACTGCTGGGCCATGACGGGAACTCCCCAACCATCATATTTTTAAAAGACTGCTGCTCCATTACATGATAGTAACTGGAGCTGAACAGCATTTGAAGTTATTACAAACTTTCCATTAATTTTGGGGAGAGGGTTTAGATTTCATTTTTAAAAAGAAGTTTTAAGTGCACAGCACAATCAGAAGAGGGTGCAGAGCTATCCTATGCCACACACTTGTAGTTTCCCCCATTATCCATATCCCCCACTAGAGTGGTAATTTTGTTCCAATTGAAGAACCTACATGGACACATTGCATTCACTCAAAGTCCATAATTTACATGATGGTTCACTCTTGATGTTATACATTCTATGTGTTTGAATAAATGTATAATAACATGCAAAAAATCCATTATAATATTATCATATAGGTTATGATATGATAATATGCCCTAAAAATCTTCCGTGCTCTGCTTCTTCAAACCTCTCCCAATGGTTTTTAATTATACCCACAGCTTCCTTCAGCCAACTTTAGCAGACATTGTAAGAGCCTCAACCATGTTTCCTTGGCACTTGCCTTGGTGCATGTGGATGGCAGTGTCCTCGGCAAGCTCTGACTCTGCTTGAGGGCTTTCTCCTGGCCTGTATGAGGACAAGTAGGAATTGCCAGGGAGTTAATGCATCTGGAGTAGTCCTTACCAGTGATGAAAGAGGCTTGGAGGTTAAATACTTCCATTTCCTTGCTCTTCAGTGGGACAACTCTGGAATGCAATCCACTCTGTCCCAGATGCACCTGAGGGATTAAGCCTCAGATACCCACAGCATCTGTATCCTGTCTTTCTTCCCCCCCTTGCTTACTTTCCCATTTTTCCTTCTTTTCGAAGGATCTCCTTTCACTTAACGACTTATATGCAAATCATTGTCTTGGGATCTGCTCTGGGCAAAACCAATTTTAGATTCTGGGATCCTTCCAGCTTCATCCTTCCTCCAAAAGAAAGTGCATGCCATCACTTAGTGTTAGCGATGGATTTCATTTTGACAGATGGAGCCCAGTCATCTTCTTGACTGTTGCAGAATCAGTTGGCTTTCTTTCATCCCCACTGCCCAAGTTCCATTCTCATTTCTAGGGAGAGAACAATGTGAAGCAGTGCTCACTGTGGCATGTATACTATCTGTTTTCCATGTGAGGAGACCCCTGTGGGAGTTGACATGCCATTGACATAAAGCAGCACCTTGCTGGACTCATGTGAGGAAACAGCAAGAGCAATGTGTCCAGCCTGATAATTCCGGCAATACTCATTCCATGCATATCCCATGGATTCCCCAGCCAAATTCTCTGACATTTTGTAGTCATGTTCTATGTTTTTTGATCTCAGACATTTTTACATTTTTACCTTTTGTTTGATGGGCTTGTGAATGTGTAACCTGGTGAAGAAGTTTGGAAATGTTGGCAGGAACTTGGATATAGAAATTAGCTCCATATTGGGGCTCTGACAGAGTTCTGCTTGTAGCCCACCGAAAAGCATGGTCTTAATAGTCCTCAGGAGGAAAAAGGTGAACTCAGTAAGCTAAATCAGTGTGACTTAACCAGAGCTTTTCAATGCTTGTTTGATTACTTCGTGGGAAATTTATATCCCTTTAATGCAGTCATTATACATTTGTGGAGAGGTTGTTTATTAATAATCAAAAGGGATAGCAACATTATAATTGGGATTTAGGCATTTTCTATGTGTTGGGGCTCAGTTTATTTACATATCCTTATGAAAGCAAAATGCTGTGACTTCTCTATAAGGGCTGGTTCATGAGCAAATGTCTGGAGTATTTTGCTAAACTCCCTTTGTGTTATAAGGAAGTGTAGCTGTTGGTAACAATCTAATTGTCACAAGTCACTCCATGTGGCCTGGCTTAGAGGCCATGGGGAATAAAGACCAGATTTGTATTTCAGGACTATGAAGGTTTTCACATATGCATAAATCTGCTGGAAAAGAGAAGTAGGAAAGGCCAGAAAATTGCTTATCCCAAAGACATTTAACTCTAGCCAAAGATCTGTCATTTGGTACTGATTAGGAGAATTATAGGATTTACTGCCTCAAATACACTTCTTAAGTCATCTTTTCCATTTTGGAGATGAGAGACTGGAGGTTAAAAGGTCAAAGGAATTGCTGAAGTTCCTTCAGTTTGGAACTAGACCCTTGGACACTCTCTCCTTGACTCTTAAGTAAGTGTTTGAGAGTTTGAGTTGAGATAAAGACCCCTTCCCCTCCTTTAAAAGGAAAGCAAATTTTGGAACTTCTAACAGATAGTCGTCCTGGTTTTTAATAGTTGCTTCTTCAGGAAACACGCATGTGCACCTGTGATTGTGGTTCCTTCGTGGAACCCAGCCCCACTGTGTATGGTGGAACTCTGTCAAATGCCAGGATTAACTAGCTTTTTTGTTTTCTGTTTAGGGGTCATTTCAATAGTTTATATTGCTTATACCTTCCCTTGGAGTGAAAAGAGTCAAGAAAAGGGAGGAAAAATCATTTTGGCTTCTTCCCTCTTTTTTAACACCTACATTCAATTAGTCACAAGTGTGGTTCCCCTTCTCCTCCCGCTTTGAATGTCCGGGCCCCACCCGCAGGCACTGGGTCCTCCCACTCCTCTTCTACCCCACCAGGCTCTTCCAGCTTCCTGTCTCTTCATGTCCAGTCACTGAAACAACCTCCAAATGGCATCCCGGATTCTGTCTCCTTCCTCCTTTAATCCATCCCCAGCTTATCTTCCTAAAACACCTGTTTCATGTCAATGTCCTTTTGAGAAATCTTCAAGACTGGGAAGCCTCTACGGTCTCTAAAAATATACCCCCTATGTTGGCTTTTAAAGTTGATTTCCATGATTTCTGTGAATGGACACACTTGGGTTCAAATCCCAGCTTGGCTATGTACTGGTTAGGAGACCTTGAGAAACTTTCCTACTGTCCCCACGACTCCGTTTCTTGATCTGTAAAGTGATCACAGTAATAACACCTATTTTTCAGGGTTGTTGGAAGAATCAGAAAAACTAACACCGTATCAGTCCTTCCCACCTTTGTTTTTGTTAATGCTACCCTTCTGAAGCATGAGCTCTTCACTAGGGTAAGCCTGTTCTTTTTATTGACTTCTACATGTACCATGATCATTCTTGGCTCTAAACTTTGGTGGATTTATGTTTTCTTTCAAAGGAAATCTGTCTTTCCTTTCCTCTTCTTTTCTTTTTTCTTTTTCCGTGTCTATCCAGATTCTTTCAGAGTCCAGCTCAGGATTCAGTTTGAATCCAGTCTCCCCTGGAAATCCTTCTCCAACATTCCACCTGGTCTCTGTCCTCTAATATCCCTAAGTGAACAGAATGGACAATAAGCCATTAATCTCTTAACCCAATGTTTCCCCAACTGTGACTGGTGGAAGGTGACCCACATAAAAATAGTTTCATGATCAAGTTGCACAGGAGATACTTCATCTCACTCCTTGTCTTGGAGCTTCATAATTCATATTTGCCCAGTCAAGTTTCTGAAAGAGTCAACTCCAAAAATTATTTAACTTTGTTCATCCTTGCAGTTCTTAGGTCTGTTTGGCTGTGGAGCTTGTTTTTCACGTTAAAACTATTAAATCAAGGAGTGAGTGTTCCCAGGAGTGCACTGTGGGAAATTGACTTAATGGTTTTGTGATTTTTCTCTCAATGGGATATTAGTTTCCTGGAAGCTGATGATTGCCTCTTTTAGTTTTATGTTTCCATCAGCATTTAGCCCTGTGATGTGCATCTTCTAGGTGCTCAGTAAACATTTGTTAAGTGGAATGAGCTTTGAAACGTGGAGTAGAAGAGTTCTAACATGTGGTTCTTGTTGTTAGGGGTTCTGGCCAAAATGTGGTCAAAATGGATCTGAAAACTGGTGCCTGAAGTAAGATTTGCGAGCCTGTGGGTTTCAATTATGTATGCTACCCTTTTGTTCTATTTATTCAGAGGTAAAAGATTTGACTAGACTATACCTATATATTCCCATTTGCTCTCCTTTTTAAGTGGACTAGAGATAAGCTGTTTAAAGGGTTTCAAAAGTTTTTGAGATAGAGCTGCAGCTCTGGGAGCATGTTTGTGCATATGTTTTCCAGATATGCACATACAGTGCATATATCCTTATTATTTAAGCTGAATTTCTTTTAAAAGCAACCTGAATATTATTTTATTTTATAAGCCTTATATGGGAGCAAAAACCTAGAAATAATGAGACCAAAATGATATGGTGCTATAAAATTACAATCTTATAGTAGCATTTTCCCTAGGTATGCTAAATAAAATTTGATTTATTAGGTACCTTTTACCTATACCCTTGATTCACTGTAGATATTTGGGTCCTAAGTTTTGCTTGATTCTTATACCTGAGATAGAGCTCAAATATTATGTGTGTCTGCTTGCATGTATATGTTATTTTATAGGAGAGACTCTTAGAAGAACTTATTTATAAAACAGAAACAAATTCACAAACTTCGAAACCAATCTTATGGTAACCATAGGAAAAAAAACTGTGGTATGTGTGGGAGAGGGGATTAGGAGGATGGGAATAACCTATACACACTATTGTATAAAATAGATAATTAACAAGAACCTACTGTACAGCGCAGGGAAATCTACTCAATAGTTTGTAATAATCTATTTGAGAAAAAAGATCAGATATATGTATAACTGATCCACTTTGCTGTATACCTGAAACGAATACAACATTGTAAGTCAACTATACACCAATACATTTTCAAAAAGACGTAATTTAAAAAAAGTAAATAAAATGTGACCACCAGAAAATTAAGATTAAAAAGAAAACTCGGGGGAGTATAAAGTTGAAGATGACCTTTGAAGAAAAAAAAAATTAAAAGATATAATACTGCCCATCAAATGTCAGAATTTCTAAAGACAGTTAAATCTGCTGAAAGGAATCTAAAGTGGATTGGCCAGGGCAATGAAGGTCTTTGGTTTTATATTCCTTGGTCATGCCTCTTAAAGAGGAAATGTAACTACTGGTAAAGCAAAGGCCAGACATTGGTAGGGTTGAAGTTCACGACTTGTTCAGCCTGTGGACCCCTGGATGACCTTGCATTAGTCATGTCTCCCTGGACCAGTCTCTCCACCCATATTCTCTGGGAGGGTGGTACCCCCTCTGAGGTTCATGTTCGGATGAATTATCAACCGCAGTGAAGCACCCTCTTGAATCAGCCCTTTGGGTCATGGAGCAAAATAAGAAAAGTGTCCTTCATTCACATGTTTTTCCATCAATCTCACTTGCCTGGGTGTGGTGCTTTCATTTCCTCTGATGAGGAGCAGGGGATCTGTCAGTCTTGTTCAGTATTTAAAAATAAAAGGCAAAGAAGAGTAAGCCCTCAAGTTATAAACTCCTAAGCACTCTTCTATACCTGTGGTATTTAGTGGATAATAACAATGCACTGATCTTTTAACACAACTTTCATTGTCCTAAGGTACACTGTGGTGTTTGTGGCTTTGTGAGCTGTGAGTCCATTGTTGCATGCACTGGGCTGAACCACATAAAATTGTTGATGTTTAACCATGTTTGACCCACAAAAACAGAAATTTCCTATGATTCAAACTCCTGCAAGTGAAGTGTAAAATCTGCCTTGGTCATCTTTCCTTTCACTGCAACTTTCTTTTCTTGCTGGTACAGATTGCCTGAACCTCCATAAATCAAGAGGGAGGGGGACTCAGGCCTGGAGTTGTTGACCGGGTTGTCATAGCTGGCTGGGCTCTGGAGTGAGAATGGCCAGTGTTGGGCACAAGGAATTCATCCATAGAAGGAAGAAGACATTGAGCAAAATATCTCAATGAAGTAATGGATTTAGATGCTGTCAGGAACATCTCAACAGCACAGCAATTTCTTCTACGTCAAACGTGACTTTTGGCACCAAGGGTAAGTTTACGGAGCCAAAGCTACACTCAGGTCAGGGTCTGACACTGTGTTAAACCATCTTGATGTGTAGCATGCAGCTTGTGTTTTTTGATAAGGTCAGCTGCAGTTGATCCATTAAACATGAGGAGAATAAAAATATAAGAGAAACATAGTTCTTTATGGATAAAGGTGCAAGTAGAATTATTTTACTCAGTGGGAAAATGAAGGTGGTGGTTGAAGAATGGGGATAGGAAAGAATAAAAAGATTAAAATAAGAGAGGACTGGGGATAATGGCCAAGGAATTTAGCACCGTAAAATGTCTGTGTCTTCTTGGACAATGCTATTGTCTGTGGCAGAAGGAAAGAACAATTAGAGGAGCTTCTATCCTTTCCTCAGCATTCCTCCAAGTGCAGAGAAGGGTCTAATCAGACACCTGGCTTACCAGAAGTAAGAAGTTGGGTTACATTGAGTGGAAAAACATTTATGTGTGTGTGATAAATTGTCCACTTCTAAACCCAATTCATAGCTGATATACCATCTTACACAAAAATCAACCAATAAAGCATCAATCTACATGTACTTACATTTCCTTTCATCAGAACTTCAGTTTTTCTTAATCCTCAATCTGTTTTTAGTATTGATTGTAGATGGGACCTCTTACTAAATGGCTAGAGTGATTTCTAAGGGAAAAAAATCAATGTAGCCCCATTTCTAGTCTGTGTTTTCCTACAACTTATGAACTGTTTTGAATGTTGTATTTCTGCCCAGTGTACTGCATGGAGAAATACGGTTAACAGAAAACACCTGACACATGCTGGTTGTGGAATGAAGGCGTGAGTATTGTGAACAAATAATTATCTTACAATGGTGAACTGGATCTGCTATTTTCCATCTAGAAGTCAAGATATACTTAGCCGGCTTGTGAATGCTGAATGCTGGGGGCCCTGAGAGATTCCACAAAGCCTTTGGGGTTGTACAGAGCATGGGGTAAAAAGCAATGAGAACTTTGAACTAAAACTCTCAGGTACAGAATCTCTGATGATGGTTAAGATTTAAGACCTATGAAATGAGTGGAGATTTGCAGAGAAATAAGATAATAGGATAAGATTTTTAAAAAGATAAGTAGCATCTTCTAACAAGTCTCAGTCAACTTACTCCTAAGTGGACCAGGAAGGTTTCTGATCCTCTAAACATATTGAATATGTTGTACAAAAGACTTGTGAATGTAGGCTTGTTGAGACAGATAAATAAAGATGAGAAACAATAACAGGCTTTAATCATATTATCTCTGAAAGAAGAGATGGTTTGCTCACCCGTTGAAGAAAGGGCTGATGAGCTACAGTCTCCAACCCAAACCATTTCAAAAACGACTGGTCAACTCTATACCTGATGCAGAGTTCTTTCTTCTCCTAAAACTTGTAGTTGATTTGAGAGACAAGACATACAGATGGAAAGGTTAACCATCGGTAGAAGGCAGTCCAGAGTAAATATTCATGGGAGTAGCAGAGATACTCACTGTAGGAAGAGTACTAGGGTGTTGAAATAGTCAAGATTTTCTTATTAAAAGTATCCATGAAAAGAAAAGGAGACTGTTAGAGTCATTGTACTTAACTATGCTCTTCTCTTTGCAAGGAACAGGCCTAAGTGGTTAGGGCATACACCTGGAAATAAGGCATCCTAGCCATGTGGTGTCTTGTATGCAGGAGAAATGGAATAACTAGGCTTTGTGGGAAGACTAGAAACTATGGGAACAGCCAAGATTTATGATGATGAAGAAGCTCATCAACTGGAGTTCCCATTGTGGCACAGGGGAAATGAATCCGACTGGTAAACATGAGCTTGCGGGTTTGATCCCTGGCCTCGCTCAGTGGGTTAAGGATCCGGCATTGCCATGAGCTGTGGTGTAGATTGCAGCCATGGCTCAGATCCTGCAGCTTGAATCTGGCATTGCTGCAGCTGTGGTGTAGGCCGGCAGCTGTAGCTCCAATTCAACCCCTAGCCTGGGAACCTCCATATGCCGTGGGTGTGACCCTAAAAGGACAAAAATAAATAAATAAATAAATAAAAAAGAAGCAATGATTCGTGGGGGATTATGGTTTCTCCTCAACGGGACTCAGCCTTATTGTGTTCACTCTTCCCATTCCTCTGCTGACCATTTACATCTTCAGTTCACAGAGGTGAAGGATGTATCCTAGCCCAGACGTTGGGGTCCAGTAAGATTCACAGAGTACAGACATGGACATTTGTACATCAGCAAGTGTTAAGGCCACTTCCTTTCTTGGGGGGCTATGACAGGGACCTCTTTAGCAAGCCCTGAGGTCATGACATTGTCCACAGACCTCTTTGACAGGTACTTTTGGGGGCTCTCTGCCTTTACGTTGAAAACTCAGATGCCCTTTAATTTAATTTCAGGTGTGAGATGTGTTCTACCCTAAATAAATAAATATCCATGTTCTACACATTTGGATCAGGGAGCACCTACCAATTAATTGTTTTATTTTTTATATTTGTATTTTATGGTTTTTTTTTTCCCCTGCAGAGATACGTAGTATATGAATACAGTGCAAATGCACACACATACATATATACATATGTATATAGTTCCATGTTGTCCTTTACAAGAATGTTGTGATTTATTATGAAAATAGGAGTGATTTTGTTGAGATGCTAATTTTAATACACAAAATCTATCTTGCATTCTTGAAAAAAGTAGCACAAAAGAGGAAGCCTATTGTCCCTTCCCAAAATAGATCACTATAAAATTAACATGAAATCTTCCCTAGGGTGCTTCTGGAAAGACCTTGGAGAGCAGTAAACATGATAATGCACTAGGAGAGTCGTAGTTCTTAAAAATGGTCATGGTCTCTCCCAGCTGTCTTGCTCACCTGGAGGGAGTCTGGAGTCATCCACCTGCCATTCTGAAACTTCCCTAGTACAGAAATTTGGGAGACAGATCTGAGCTTTTTTCCCGGAAGAGAGAGAGAGTGAGAAGTGCTGTCTACACAAGAGAAGTGCATGGTCGAGGACAACCAACTCACTTTTAATACATGATAGTGACCAGGGGAGTAAGAAGAGGTGGTGGACAGAGTGCCATGTTTTTGACCAATTCGCATGAGCTGCTCTGTGAATCTCCTTCCTCTAAGGCTTTAATTTATTGTCACATTTTTTTCCCCCAGCTCCTCTCAAGTTGCTTCCCTCCTTTGGTTATGTTGTTTTTAACTTCTCTGTTATTGTCTTTGACTCTTACTAAATTTCCTAATATAGTGTTGTAATTACTTTAGATGATTTGAAGACTAAGGCATTTTAGGAACCAAAGCATGTTTTCTGTCTGCTCAGCTCTTTTTCCTCCCCCATCATGTCCTGTGCAATTTTCCCCCCATTATCTTATCTCTTTGGAAATGGGCAAGGTTCATGATACTAAGGATTTTCTGTAAGACAAATAATTAAGATAATAGGATAAAGGAATGATTTCTACTTTCAATAAGTTCTGCTCCTTTTTCTCATATGTTCCCTTTGCTTTGAATTTTTCCTGCAAAGTGTTTTCAATCATGGTCTTGCTCTATCATCATATCAATTATCTCATTTTATTTTCACATTGATCACTTAGAGAGGCAATGAAGTGCAGTGGAGAATCTGAGTTATGTGTTATGTGCTTTATATATGGTTTTTCATTTAGTTTTCACAGTAGCTGAGGTAGCAATTCTTATTCCTGTTTCACAGGTGTGGAAACTGAGTCCAAGAAGGCTTAGGAACTTTCCCAATCTCACACCATTGATAAGTGATGGGACCTGAATGCAAAACTCAAAACCTATGATATAATTACTATGCATTATTATCTCCCATTATAGCCAACTAGACACAAGGCCTTTACTATGTGCCAGGCATTTAAAAATTTTTTTAAAATTTATTTTTTGCTTTGGGGGGGCCCCACCTGTGGCAAATAGAAGTTCCCAGGCGAGAGGTCAAATCCCAGCTGCAGTTTCCGGCCTATGCTATAGCCACAGCAAAGCAGGATCTGAGCTGTGTCTGTGAGCTATACCACAGCCCATGGCAACGCTGAATCCTTAACCCACAATCCCTGATCAAACCTGCATCTTCATGGATGCTAGTAGGGCTCATAACCCGAAGTGCCACAATGGGAACTCCATGCTCTTTTGAGTTATCTAGCAACTCTATGAAGATTTAAAAAGTGACATAACTTATAGCCATGTGACTAATAGTTAATATGCCTTAGTTACACTTACCTCATCTGTTACCTAACAATAATAATACTTGTTCCATCTTTATCCCACAGTTACTGTGAAGGTTTCATGAGAATATGAATATGGAAATAATTTTTAAGCCAGAAAGTATAATGCAATTGTATGCATTGTAAGCACGAAAACGTTCCTTACTGTGTTAATTAGACAATTTTCCAGTTGAGAAATCTTAGGGACGGGGAGGTAGATGTAAATTTAGCCACAAGTGTCTGCCGAGTGTCAGGCACTGTCCTTGGCACTAGGGTGATCTTAGAGTTTCTTGGTTCACTGGGGCAAATCTGGAATTAGAGTTGGGTGTGTTGCCTCCAGATAAATAGAATAGTGCTTTTTAAGACTTTCTCATTGCAGAGGTGAAGACTGAGCTGAGCACTGATTATAGCCAGAGTTACTGCTGAATTTATGGATGGAATTTCATGCCGAATTTCCCTCCTGGAGCTTGGTGCTACCTCATTGCCTTAGTCCTGTGTTATAATATACTTTTCCAGTGTAATCAATGATAGCCAGATTTCTTTCAATCTTTTAGAAATTTCTTGCTCTAGAGTGTTGGACCTGGAGCTTTTTATTATTCATTCATTGATTTAAAAAAAACAAAACAAAACACTGGAAATGAAAGCAAGATGTTTGGAGTGAAAAACTCCATGGTTTGACCATGCTGGTTCTGACCGTGACTAAGTGCCGCATGTTTTCTTGGGGGGCTTAGCATCGCCAAAAGTGAGGCTCAGGTCACCAGTTGAATTTTTTAATCCATAGGTATGTACTCTGTGGGGAGGTGGCAATCTCTCCCTTTTTCTTACAGATAATGGGATTGGGTGCCCAGGGCTCTAGTCAGAGACAAAGGGTCACTGAATTATTTTCCCTCTCCTGCTGCTGGCTCTTACTGGGCCCTCAGATGGAGAAGATCATTATATAATACCAGAGCTGGATGATATTTGAAAGAATATGGTTCCTAAGTAAGGGTATATTTGAGCTAATGAGGAACAGACATGTACCAGAGAAATAAACCTTTTTGTAGCTGGCCTTTGAGGATTCTGCCAAACAAACTCAAGGCTGAGCTAATCACAGCCAGTTTTTAACAGTGATACTCAGGTAATAATTTGAGAGCATAGAAATATTATTTTAGCAAAAAGCAACAGCTAAAAAACAATGTTTAGAATAGAGATAATTTCATGGGTTAAAGCAAAGCTGTTAACCAATTACATGAATGCAAATTCCTATTATTAAAGAGTTCTGCTGCCAAGTTACAGAAAATTCATAAATTCCCCAGGGGGAAAATTAGCACTTAGTTTATTTATATTAAAAATAATCATATTTAAGATTCTTTTAAGATTTCTTTTAATCATATTTAAGAATCTTCTTTAAGACTATTATAATCATGTTTAAGATTCTTTTTAATCATATTTAAGATTCTTAAATAATCATATTTAAGATACATGTGTGTGTGATAGAGAGTGTGTATGTGTGAAATAGTCTAATTTATTCATTCATCTCAAATTATAGAGAAGTCTATAGCATATATGATTTCAATTAGTCCTGATCTGTTTTTCAGATGTCTGATTCTTTTGAATGGAGAAGAGAAGAGATGGCAGTAAGAGTAATAACAGTGATGATAATAATAATAATATGTGTACAGTGTTTGCAAAGATCACTCACAAAATTTATCTTTCTCTGTTTTTGGCCACCCCGCAACAGATGGAGTTCCCTGACCTGGCATCAGTTCTGAGCCACAGCTGCAACTGCGGGAATGCTGGATCCTTGACCCACTGTGCTGGGCTGGGGATCGAATCTGTGTTCCAGTGGTCCCAAGATACCGTTGTGCCACAGTGGGAACTCTAAAATTTATCTCTTTTGGAGTTCCCGTAGTGGGTCAGTGGTTAACGAACCTGACTGGCATCTGTGAGGACGCAGGTTCAATCCCTGGCCTTGTTCAGTGGGTTAAGTATCCGGCGTTGTCCTGAGCTGTGGTGAAGGTCTCAGACGAGGCTTGGATCCGGTGTTGCTGTGGCCCTGGTGTAGGCTGGTGGCTACAGCTCTGATTCAACCCCTAGCCTGGGAACCTCCATAGCCTGGGAACCTCCAAATGCGGCCCTAAAAAGACAGAAAGATGAAAAAAAATTATCTCTTTTAATTTGTTAAACTCTCAGGAGAAGGTTTTTGACCTGTGAGGCAAGTTGACCAGGCATTACTATTGTTATTTCTTATGATTAATTAGCTCTATACCACCGTAGGATAGTTAAGGAAAATTAAAATTTTTTTTTATTACGGTCATGTTAAAAAAAGTTACAGTCAAATATTCTAAAATTAATAAAGCTAATAGGATTTTATTTCCAGAATGTGACAGGTTTCTGGGAAAACACTGCTCTAGTTGGCAACAGGGTTTTGCAAGGAAGTTTTGTAACATTGAAGTAAGCTATGCACAAATCCTAACATGGGGTTATTACTCAGAACAACTTCATTCTCTTCCTTACCTGTGTCATTAGGGCTCAGCACTGTGCTAGGTCACCTGGAGGATACAGGTCTGTTTAGGACATGCCTTATGCCCTCGTGTGGTCTGCGATCTAACTGGAGAGACAGAGGGTGGCCATCCCTGGACCACTGACTGTGATCAGGATTTCCTGGGTCATGCACCCACCCTGGAGTCATGGGGGAGGTACCCCGGCCACATACACTGAGATGGGGAGGGACACTTCCCCAAGGTAAAAATCAAACTATAACGTCCAGATAAAAGGTGAACAGGTTAAGGGCAGTGGATGTCCCCTTGGGTGCTCCTTCTGGTGCCCATAAAGTGAAGAAGTCCCAGGTTTCCACCGCCCAAAGCCTTTCCTCTTCCTCTCAACTCCCCCCTCTCCTAGTACAATTCTGGCATCTCTAGTTGCAAAATGAAATGTGTTTCCCCCACATAAACGTGGTTATACATGTGGGTTAAGCATAGTTACTATAGTACCATTTACAGTATATATTTCAAATGCATTAACTTTAAAGAGCCTTTTGTGGGCAGTTTTGAGGATTGAACTGTAATTTATAATATAGCATCTATGGGAAAATGTTTGCCGAGAAACCAAGCACTCAAACCAACAGACAAACTCTTGGAACATAAACTGGGGTTGTATGATTATGACTGAGTGTGAAATTGTGCAGTAGAACTTGGAAGGGCTGAGAACATTCAGGGAAAGGAGAGTCTAGAGGAGCTCTGTGGGTCTGGAGTGGGGGAGGGGTTGTAGCATGATGCTATCAATCCATCAGTCTGTTGACGGCATCCACACCTGGCTTGTGCTCCCCATGTATTATCCTAAGGATATAAGAGTGACCTTGGTCTCGTGTCTCAGGGCAACTGATCTGGGGCTGACCAGTTAGTGCCATTTTCCTCTCTCTTTACCCCAGTTATGTCTCTCCTGAAAATACAGGCTTGCTTGAAAACATGAGGAAGAATGTGTTTTGATTGAGTAGCTTTTCTATTTGTTTGAAACAGTTTAAACACAAAAATAAAAGAAAATATGAAATGTGTATTATAGAGAGTATAAAACTGTAAGTCTCCCTCATCCCCCTCAACAGAGATATACAATACTTAGGCTCCTTTTATAAAATAAATTCCCTAATGTGTAAATGAATTACACCTCCCAATTTCACCAAGGTTAGACAATTTTGGTGGGAAAAAAATGTCTATGATGGTTCAAGCCCCTTCTGTTCCAATGCAGTGGTTTATTGTCGCTTGAATGGGGTGGGTATCAGTGTTGTGGATGGGAGGCAGGATTCAAAGCTAAATATAATAAGTGTCGTTTTAAAAGTTGCAACGTTATTGTCCAATAAAGTTGTTTTTGTGCTTTGAAAATCATTGTTTCATTTCTCAAAGCATATAAAAAACTAACCTCTCTGCGGCTTACAAAAGGTACCTTTAATGTATGGCCTATTTAAAAATAATATTCATTATACGTAAGAACTTTACAATAGAACACTTTCATTTTCTAAGTGTTTTGCCATTGTTTTCGTACGTTTTTCTTCTCCGTATATTACAACATCCACAATACATTTTCCTTTATCGTTTATTTTTGATGAACAAAAAATTAGGTATTTTATATTTGCCCACATATTTCCCATTTCCAGGAGTCCTTACTCTCTGTTTTTCATTGATCCAAGTTTGATTTCAAATTAAAGAGGTGTCTGAATATAGCCTTGGTGAGTTTCATGCACAGTGATGTTTGTAGGGAAGCAACCATGAATTCCAGATTCCAAGTGCAAGTTGGGACAGAAGTACTAAGTGTTGGACCAGAAAAAGGCTGGAGTCTAGACTGGAAAGCCATGGAAGGCAGGGACATTAAGATGGGAGATTATGGCAGTGACATAGACTTCAGTGCTACATGCCAGTATATTGTGTGATAGAGAATTACCTGGGCTTTGTCCCTGCCTCCTGGGACAGAATCTATGAACTCTTATAATTTCCCAAGTGATAGGAGCATCTTTGTTATTCATGTTAGTCACTGAGAGTTTACGCTAACGAGTTGACCCCAGCGGGCAACTTAAGGTAATTCAAGGCAACATAAGGTAGTTTATGCTAATGGAATGACTCAGGATGGGGACAGGCCATGCCAGAAAGACCAACCATGTGATTCAGAGAGTTGGGGCTCTGAGCCACATGGTATTTGCCCAACCTCTTGACTTCGGTGGAGGGAAAAGGGAGGAGCTAGGTATTGAGATCAATCATGCGGCCAATGACTCAATCAATTGTGCCTGCACAATAAAACCCTAATAAGAGCTCTGGACATGGAAGCTTGGTAGAGCTTCCTGGTTGATGAACACACTGATTAGCCAGGAGGATGACATACCCCGATTCTAGGACAGAGGGCACAGAAGCTCTGCATTTGGGATTCTTCCAGACCTCACCTTATGTGTCTCTCCATCCGGCTGGTCCTGACTTTACATGTGTTATAAAGTGCAATTGTAAGCATAGCACTTTCCTGGAGTGCTATAAGTCATTCAAGCAAATTGTAAAACCTGAGCAAAGATTTTGGGAACTCAGGATTTGTAGCCAATGGGTCAGATTTCGATGGTCTAGGGCTCCCTGAACTTGTAACTGGCATATGAAGTGAGGGTGGTCTCGTTGGGGACTGTGTCTTTAAATATGTGTAGAATCTAACACTAACTCTGGTGGTTATCATCAGAATTCAGCTGCAGTGCAGAATCACTCCATAACCAAAGGACTTGTAAGATCAGCCACAACATCAGATGCAATGCAATTCAGAGTAGCAAGAACCAGATCAGAGCAGTTACCTTGCGTGAAATCATCAATATCATCCCCACATGATTCATAGGAAAAGCCTTGTGACCAGGCCCCCGATCACCATGATGTCCAGGTGCCATATTGAGGTGAAGAAAGAGAAAGGAAGACTGTTGAGAGGGGAGAAATGGCTCCAGTAAGGCATCCAAACCCTATTTGGATGAATTTAAAATTTTTTATTTTAAATATTTTATTAAAGTATAGCTGATCTATGATGTTGTGATAATTCCTGCCATACAATGAAGCGATTCAGTTATACATACACACGCATCCATTCTTTTTCAGATCCTCTTAAAATATTTTTTTAAACAACTTTGTTCTATCGAATCAGCAGGACAAAGGGACTTGAAGGCAATAGGGGATCAGTAGAGAAATTAATGAAAGCTGTCTTTTCTCCACCTGACTGAACTCCCTCTCCTGTGAAACATTTGTGTTAAAATGAGTAAAATTTGACTCTCCTGCATATAGCTTATTTGATCTCTCTTTACACTTATCCTGGAATTTTCTTTTTGGTTCAGAAGTAACTTCCCATATTGACAGACTCACATTTTCCTTTTCAGTTGTCGAATTACATATCAGGTGGGCTGGAACAGAATCACTTAGTTTCCACAAAGCAGATGGATGCTATTCCGATGACTCATCAGTTTCCATGGGTGTTGGTCTGGACTATGTTTGGGACCTCTGGTCCGGTGCTTGGTTATTGTGGGATTGTCTGTGGCTTTCAAGATTCATTTAATCACTTACTGGTTATATGAAGTGCTGAGAAGGAAACGATGGATCAAATGCTTGTGGAAGATTTTTTTTTTTTTAACTTTATTTTTTTCTGGTTGAGTTTTAAATCTAGTCTCAACACAGACAGGCAAATAAGTGATTTTGACAGAATCTTTAAATTGCTGTAATGAGTCAGAAAGAATTGCTGTAATGTAAGAAAGAAAAGTCTCAGAATCTGTCACCCTATGCATTCTTAGGCCCCCTTCTGTCTTTGAATAGGGATCCAGAAAATGCCTTTTGCTGGTACAAGTACAGATGAGGAGGTCCCAGACTGAAACATCTCCAAGGTCAGGCAACCCAAATAAACAAAGTGGGCTGGTGTTGATTGGGGCAAATTAGGCAAATGATTCCAGTGTTAACGGATTTTCTAATTTTTCAAGAGAAGGTAGAAACCTGTTATTTAAAAAAATGTGCATGGTCCCAATATTTCAATGTTGGCGAAATCCCCCGCCCCCCATAAACATACAAATACAAAATCACTCTGCAGGAAAATTATACTTACCAGCCAGCCATGTTTGGCCAACAGGTCACTATGTGCAACTGCTGATATAAATCGGGTGGGTCTGTGCAAATCTGCACATAGAGACAATGAGAAAACCTTCCTGTCATACTGAAGTCCATCTCTGAGGCTTGCTGAGCAGGGCTTTTCTTCTTTTTATTTTATGGCTTATGATACTGTCACTTGGTAATCATTGCTGTTTGATAGTCCCTCAATAAACACTTTACTTGCCCCTCTCCATGCTTTTCTCAGATTCCCTCTCTCTTTCCCCCCTTCTCTCTGAATTTTTTGTTTGCTTTTTAGGGCTACACCTGTGGCATATGGAGGTCCTTAGGCTAGGGGTCGAATTGGAGCTACAGCCACAGCCATAGCAATGCCGGGTCTGAGTCACGTCTGTTTCAGGATGTCTCCAGGATCCTTAACCCACTGAGTGGGGTCAGTGATCGAACCTGCATTCTCAGGGATACTAGTCAGGTTTGTTTCCCCTGAGCTATGAGTATAAAATATGAGTCGCAAATATTCAGTGCGACTCGATTCTTAGTCTGGACAATATTGTGATATCGGGTTTATTTATACCCCACACTTTGACATAACCTTAATGGCCATGGTCAGGTTCATCTAAAAGTATTTAGCACAACTTCGTCTAAATGAAAGGAAACATTTTAGAGTTTTTGGTAAGGAACACTACCTTTCAGACCATGAGCTGGCCCACCCATGTGGGGTGCTGGCCAAGTCCTCCTTGTTTTAGCCTTTAAATCACACAAAGGATCCCTGGGGGCTCCATTTAGATGAGCCCAGAGAAAACAGAGGGAAAAGAACGAGTCTGTCTGTTTTTGGCAGGCACAGGGCGGGTCTGCTGGCTCGGACAAGTCTACTGGGCTTTCTCATCTCTGGACCACCTCCTATGCTTTAAGATAGGATCATTTTACCCTCCTTTTCAGAGCTGCCTTGTAAAAGTCATGGGAAACTTTCAGCAGCTACTGAAAAAATAAGAAGGAAAAAAATCACAGTAGATGTGTTCACAGCAGTTGTGAACAAGGTTCAATTCTTGAATATTGATTTTGAATTTGCATCTTCAAATGGAAATAAATTGGGAAATCTAAGCACTAATCTAGGAAGAGAATGTTCAACATTTATGAGAAGCACAATCATTTATGAGCATTCTAGATACATTATCTTATTATGAGCACAATAAAAAGATGAGTTTTATCTAAACAATTTAGTGATAATAAACTAATAATCCAATCTATCACTGACAAGTACACTTATGGTTTAAAAGGCCAAAAAGCTAATTAAAACTACCAAAGAAAAAAATGAACTTGCTAGTGATTACTGGCAAGATACATGTGACTGGATTTTTTTTTTTTTTTTCTTCTAAGTAGACATGTGGAAAGAAAGGGCAGAGGGAAGGAATTAGGGCAGAGTACTACAAATTTCTTTGGGATACAATCCCTTAGGTTTATTTAAGGGCAAAAAGAAGATAATGGGGAAACATTAACTCCATATAAAATTTGGACACCCATCCATTTTAAGAATTGTTTACAGATGGATAAGCTGTGTCGAGTGATGCAAAGATGAGGGGGGAGAAATAAGCTATAATACAAAGTGGAATGTGAGAAATTAAGATAAACAAAATGGGGACAGATGAGGCTGTCTTCCATTCTCATGGACCAGGAAGCTTTTAGCTCAGTGAGAGAATAAAGATGGTTTAATAAGAGATGAGGGGAGTTCCCATTGTGGCTCAGAGGTAATGAAATAAACTAGTATCCATGAGGACACAGGTTCAATCCCTGGCCTTATTCAGTGGGTTAAGGATCCGGCCTTGCTGTGAGCTGCAGTGTAGATCACAGACGAGGTTCGGATCCTGCGTTGCTGTGGCTGTGGTTGCAGCTCCAATTCAGCCCCTAGCCTGGGAACTTCCATGTGCTGTGGGTGCGGCCCTAAAAAGAAAAAAAAAAAAAAAAAAAGATAGCATCAATTTTATCACACACCATGATCTTCTGCAACACCAAGAAAACAAAAATCCTGCCAATTAGAGTGTGACCCAGTGCTTTCTTATTTTTTATATTAAAAAAAATCTCAAGTAGAGTAATAACTCATTTCACAATTTTTTAAAATCTATGCTTCACAGTTAATTAGGAAATACTCCAAGCAGAAGCCCTCTTGTCTGGTGTTCTATAGCTGAGTGTTTGACCACAAAAATATAAATGTCCTCTGTGTGCTGTAGGTGGACAGTGGCCCAGGCCCGTTTGGAGGCTGTGCTCTCTGGGTGTCTGGGGAAGAGCCAGGCCCAGCCCCATCTGGCTTGCAGGCAGAACCCTTTAAATAGATTGTCATAATACAGCTGAATTTTAGCCTTTAGCATTGTAGGACTAGATTAATAAAGTCTGTTCTTAAAAAAAACAAAACCCAAATATTTTATCTCTCCCAATGGAAGAGATTAAAACCAAATATGGGTATAGGTACTGATAAGCAATAAGATAATTTTAAAATGGCAGCCCACATAACCTTTGTTGTATATCCATTACCAAAGAAAGTATATATGAAATTTTTTTTTTTTTTTTTTTTTTTTTTTTGGCCATGCCTGCAGCATGCGGAAGTTCTGGGATCAGGGATCAAACCTATGCCTCAGTAGCAACCTGAACCACAGCAGTGACAATGCTGGATCCTTAACCCACTAAGCCACCAGGGAAACCACCAAAAATAATTTTTCATTGTCAAAGTTTTAAAGAAAATTTATAATGCACATTTCTTTCCTTCTTAGTGAATATATACAAGAACAATGCAGTTGCCCTTTCAAATATACCCATTTTCTTATTTTATGATTAAATACATCAGCCTCTGGTCTTTCTAAGATCCAAAATGATTTTATACATTAATTGTATGTTGTGAAATGTTCTCTTCTGCTTCTCAGTCTTCCTCCAAAGAAATGTAAAGTGGCACTAACTATTTTTCTCTAATTAGTTTTACAAAACTCTGAAAGCAGGAAGTTTGATTTGGGAAGAGGAAAAAAATGGTCTGAAATAGATATATTTTGTCTTTAATTAGGTCACATCCCCAGAGGTCAGCACAGTTTAATTGATTAGTCATGAGCATGTCTGGGGGGCCATTGGCGAGCTTATGGAATTGGCAGGAGACACAAAAAATTGAAAGAGGAGAGGAAGAGGAAGAAAAAGTAGGAGAGAAAAGAGGCAAAAGAATGAGAAGGAAAAGATTCAGAAAACAAAGATCATTAAATGTTGACTTTTATTTTTTCTACCAGAGATATAGCCAGCTGTAGCTATCATGTAACATAATGAAAATCCACACATCGTCTAGAATTTAAGAGTATTGTCCAAGAAGATATGGGTATGAAATCTATGTTTTGGTGTTGCCGCTCAATTCTTCTTGCTTTTATCATTTATTGTAAAGTCTCTCCTTGATCTATCATATCATTTACTGTAGCATTGTACTCATTCTCAGTAAAGTTTTTTTTTCTCATTTGGAAACTACGTTTTCTTCCTAATTGGTTCGTAACTTAATATCTCCATTTGTATAGCTCTTAGGCATCTCAAATCATCGTGGTCCTGATTTCTACTCTTCTCCTTCATCAACCGGCTCTTCCTGCATCCTACCCATCTTAGGGGATGTAAACACCATACTTAGATGAAAAACCAAAGAATTATCCTTGACTTTTTTTTTTTTTTTTTTTTTTTTGCTTTTTAGGGCTGCATCTGTGGCCTGTGGCATATGGAAGTGCCCAGGCTAGGGGTCGAATTGGAGCTGTAGCTGCTGGCCTACGCCACAGTCACAGCAACTTGGGATCTGAGCTTTGTCTGCAACCTACACCCCAGCTCATGGCAAAGCCAGATCCTTACCCACTGAGTGAGGCCAGGAATCGAACCTGCATCCTCATGGATACTAGTCGAGTTTGTTACTGCTGAGCCATGACTCGAATTCCATCCTCGACTCTCCTTCATCTCATGTGCAGTCCAAGAACAGATCTTGATAGATCTGTCTTCAAAATATACCCCGGAAATAGTTGGAATAGTCCTCCCACTAATTAGCCTATGAAATTGCCCAGCCAGTGAAAACTCACTACCCCATATTTTGAGGCCTCTGTCCTCTCACTTCTGGCCTTCTGTGGTGGCCCACACTCTGTCTGTAGAGTATATTTCTCCCAGGGCTGCTTTCTCACCTTTTGAGAGGCCCACATTTTGTCTGTCTCTCAGTAAATCTACTTCTTACCTAGCACTTTGCCTCTCATTGAATTCCTTCTGCATTGAGACATAAAGAACCTGAACTTCAGTAAGTCCTGTGACCAGGTGTATGATTTCAGTTAAAAAACAGTGGGTTCAAGCTGCAGTCTGGATTTTGGCTGGAGTTGAGACCTAGACCATGAGTTTGAGTTCCAGCTTGAGGTGTATAATTGCAAATGCACGCACAATGTCTCTGTCACTATTCTAGGCACTGGGGAAAAGGGATAAAGAAAAACAACAGGTCCCTACCCTCAAGAGACATTTGAGCAGCCATTAAGTAAGCAAATAAAAAATGCTGCTTGTGATCAGTTCCATGGGAGAATAAATAAACAATATGACATAACAGCCACAAGCAAGAAAGGTATGAGAGCATTTATTTATTAATTTTGTTTTTTCTTTCTTTTTTTTTTGGCTGCATCTGCAGCATATGGAAGTTCTCAGGCCAGGGGCTGAATTGGACCTGTAGCTGCTGGCCTATACCACGGCTAACAGCAAGGCTGGGTCCTTAACCCACTGAGAAAGGCCAGAGATTGAACCTGAATCCTTAAGGATACTAGTCAGGTTTGTTACAGCTGAGCCACGATGGGAACTCCTGAGAACTACTTTAAATAGGGTGGTCAAGGAGAGGTCTTTGTGGCTGTGATCTCTGATCTAAGACATGAGGCTGAAGGAGCCAGCCACACAAAGATCCAGAGAGAGGACCATCTGGATGGGAGAAGAGCAAGTACCAAGTCACAGAGGTCAGTGTGACTAGAGGCCTAGTGGAGAGGATGATGTTGCAGACACGGGCAGGGCGAGGTCCTGGAGGGCCTTATCAACCATGAATACAAGACTGTGCTTGGCCATCCAGATCCATATACCAGCCTACCACTTTTGGGACTGGAGTACTCATTCCGCAGCTCCTGAGAGTGTGGATGATGCCAGATTGGAGCTGAACTCTCTGTGGGGCTTGCCCTTGGCTAATGACAGCCTTGTCCTCCAAGGTTACACTATCTGCCTGAGTCTCAGACAAATACAAATGCTCAGACTCTTTTGCTTCAGTAAAGGCTACTCTGTACCATCATCCTGGCTTCTGGTCATCTGAGGCTTCTGTTGTGACTTTATTGCAGCCCCATTTCTCTCTGTCCTACCCTCTTTCCTTCATGTCCTTTATGGGAGTTGGTCCTGAGAGTGCTCCCCAAAACACCTCTGTATACTGACCTCCATCTCAGGATTTGCCTCCTGGGGAAACTGACCTCCACACCATGCTTTGTGTTTTAAGTTCAAACCAAATCCATATGATGATTTTATAAAGAAAAAGGACAAGGTCTGACAGATGGCTGAGGACAAGACCTCTGGTTCCTGATTAGAGAATGGATTATAAACAGGCAGGAGTTGAGGTCCTCCCAGAAATTTCAAAAATTGTGGTGTCTTTAGGGGAAAAGGGTTTGAGCTGTTTTGCAGGAGATTGAGGGTTAATTGGTTGGCTGGAAGGACACACAGACCCAGCCCTCATGCTGGAGGAAACACTGTTCAAAGGAAAGCATCTATGGTTTTCACTGATTGCTTGGGACAGGACTAGCAACATCTGCCATGGACGGCTCTCTAAGACTAAATAACTGGATGCTGGGAAATGTGCAAATGTTGGGCCACTGTGTTTTAATGTTATTACCCTGTTGAGACTAAAGGGAGAGCATAAAAGTGGTTGAAAAGGGTTGATATTCACACTACTAATCATACATGAAAGCAGGCAGTTCCTGGGGAAGGAAATTGAATCCTCGACAGCAGGTCTTGGACAGAGCAAACCAGACTTCCTTTGTCTGAGCCTCAAGGCAATTAGTGATGGAGAGGGTCACAGCCAGCCTGAAATCAACCCAGCCCCACTTTCCTCCCACCTCTCATCTCCTGCTAGGGCTCCTCCTTAACCAAACCTAACCTGCAGCAAGACAGCACTGAAGCCTCGTAGATGAGGTCTGCAGAAGTTCAGTGTCCAGGCCAGAGAATAGGGTGGAGTGGCAAATGGTAGATATCTGGCAGGCAGATGAAAGTTCCTCTGTGTCGAAATTCAGGCATCTCTAACTTTGATATGCATATGAATTGCCTGAGGATCTTGTTAAAATGCAGATGATGTTTTAGGAGGATTGAGGTGGGACCAGATATCTGAATTACTAGCGTATTCCCAGGTGATGCTGTGGCTTTCCATGCGTGAATTGCATATGGCACAGCAAGGCTGCAGTTCTCTTCCCTAAGTCTTATCAAAGGTCACAGCTTGGTCTCACTTGTGGGAAGGAAGCATCCCTTGATCACCTGACAGGCAGGGAACTTGGGGGAGAGGGAGCATATCACTTTCATCCTGTCCCTTCCCAATCCAACACCCTGCCAGGGGCGGAATGCCCAAAAGGGGAGAGGAGAACTGGCAGTTGGCTTAAGTGGCCTGTGGACAGAGAGGAGACGGATGGCCTGAGCCCATGGAGGCAGAGACCAGCTGGTTCAGGAATGCACATAAAATACTAGCACCTTTGAGGATTCCCTGGAAATGGAGCCTTGAAGTCATTGTAAATAAGAGGAAAATAACCTTATTTATGTTTTTAGGCTAAGGGAACTTGGACTTACAAGAAGTAAATAAAAAGTTTGACAGTTCAGCCTCGAAACCCCTGCAGAATACCCTGGTGTGTTGCCTCATATTTGCTCCGGTAGGAGCTGCCTTTCACAGTGGTTTGTATTTAGTCCATGATTACTGAGAACTGATCATCCTGAATGAGACAGAGGCCTGGGGTCCTATGCAGTAACCAAGCACACAGACATGTTTTTGACCACACACAGGCTGCCTCAAGCTTTTTTCTGCTTTGTAATCCTGGAAATATCATTGAGAGCAGGACAATGGCAAGGTATGAATCATTTTTTTCTTCTCCCACCATGGTGTGCCACCACATACCTGCTTTTTCTACCCAATGTTCCTGAATCCATAAGGCAAATGTGGACAAGTTAACCCTGAGGCCCATGAATCAGCAGAGAAGCTATTGAGTGAGGGCATCAACGAGTGAAAAGTGAAACATGGGGGGTTGTCAGCTCCATCAGGCCAGCAAATGATGAAATGTTAAAGGCGGCAGGACTGAGGACAACCTGCACATTTTTCTTTTTCTTGGTATTAATCACTGAGAGTAGTTGAGTCTTAAATTCCTTCTCCAAGAACTACATAAGGAGGCGAATCCTTTGTATCTTCTTCAACTGTGGAAACAATGATTTTAATCTAAGCATTCTGAAGATATTTCTGTAGGCCATCGGCCCCTGGATGGTGACAAGAGTAAGCATAGGAGAGAAGGTGAGAGGTGACTGGTTTATGGACAGGGAATTCTATATGAAGATATGAACACTAATGAAAATACTGCTATGAATTGCAAATGTTTGTAAAGCACTTTCTATGTGCCAAGCTGGCACTGTTCCAAGGGCTTTACATGAAGAAGGCTGGAGCCAAAGCCACAGACATCTCTTACTACGGACTAAATGCTTATATTCCCCCCACTTCAAATTCATTTGCTGAAACCCTAAGCCAAACGTGATGGTATGAGGAGGTGGGGCTTTAGGAGGGGATTAGATCATGAGGGAGGAGCCCTCATGAATGGAATTAGTACCCTTATAAGAGGAGACTCTAGGGAGCTTGCTTCCTCTCTCTGTTCTCTGCAAGAAGATGGTCATTTGCAAACCAGAAAGAGAGTCCTCACCAGAACCCAAGCACCTGGCACCCTGGTCCTGGACTCCAGATGTTTGTTGTTTAAGCCACCCAATCTATGATATTTTTGTTCTAGCGGTCCAAACTGACTAAGGCACCTCCTAACACAGGAGCGTTGATGGTGCAACTCGTAATAATTTAACACTTTGCCTTCATCCACCCCTCAGCATGAAAATGCAATATGCAGGGGATGAAGAGATGGGGGATGATTTATGTTTACTTTCTTTCCTTCTTATAGCCACTCACAGTTTTACCAAATACAGCTTGAAAAAAAGTAAATTTATGAAGCTCACCAGTAAAGGTGAATTAAAAGGGAAAGAGAGGGAGTTCCCACATCAGTGCAATGGGTTAAGGATCCAGCTGTGTTTCTGCAGCAGCTTGGGTTGCTGTGGAGGCAAGTGTTCAATCCTTGACCTACTGCAGTGGGTTAAGGATCTGGCGTTTGCGCAGCTGTGGTATAGGTCACTGCTGTGGCTTAAATTTGATCCCTAGTCTCCATCCCTGGACTGAGAACTTCCATTTGCCATGGGTGCAGCCATAAATACATAAATTAATTAAATAAAGAGGGAAGAAAGAAGACATTTTTATTTCTTTCGTGAGGTCTGGTGACAAACTCTTTTGACCTTACACTGAATCCCTAAATTATTTCTATTCTACAATTGCCTCAGTTCCCTCTACCTGCCCCTTCCCCCCACCAACCACAGCTAAAATCTGGGGATGCACATGCTGATAAACCTAGTCCTGGGGCCCTCATAGAAATAGTCATTAAGAATTACCTCTCCCTTTGCCAACTGCTAAATGAACCAGTCATGGTGTATACTGGGACCAGATTGCAGATCTGTCTCAGAATGCACGGCTAATCCTCTCCTTCCTCCCATGGATAGGCCGACACGTCCAGGCTCTCCTTTCTGAATGTTAGTCTTAGCCCATCAGAAGCATGCACCCTACAAGAATTATAGCTTTATCCTTGATCTTGGGGAACCCCAGTCATATCCTGTCAAGAGGGTAACCGAGCAGAGGGATGGGAGAGGGTACTAAAGAGAGGATAGGACTGGGATAGTTAATCTATAATCTATCATAAGATTTGACCAAGCATCTCCAGGTGTGTGATTAATTCCTTTAAGCTGGAGAGATATGGGAAAGCTGATTACATACTGGGTTTCCATTTGGCCTATTGCTTACTGAGCAATAGGTCAAGCCCCGTTTAGCTGACCTTTGGAAGATCTTTCTTCCTGGAGGGCCAGTCCAGCAGGTAGGAAGCAGTGTTTAGAGACTGGTAAGTGTGACTTGGGGTTTCTGTCTCCATCTGATCTACATATTGGTAATATTTGTGAGTCAGAAAGTTAGGAAAGTTCCCATGTGCTTCATTTTTATCTGTCTTGGACTAGATTTGTGAGTTGCCATGAAGAAACTGACCAACCAATACAGTTCTCCCTCTCCTCCCCCCCACATGCTGCTACGTGCAGGACGAGGGCTGCAGGCTGATGTCAGTGCCCCTTCCTCTGACCTACTTCATGCTTCCCTGATGCCCTTTCTTCTTGGCAGCTCAGCGGCTGAGCAGAGGCCCCAGGCCTGTGACATTGTGGCACAAAATGCTGGGAAATCACAGTGAGAGCCCTGGCTGCCTTGTCCCCAGAACCCTGCCTACAACCTTAGCCTGACCCTCCAGGCTCCTGGTCCAGACTCACCCCTCATTGGGAAATTGAGTCCAGCATGGCAGGCCATGCACTATGAATCCCCCTGCTCTAACCTGATGCTCCAATTCTGGTAACTTGGCTTCTGCATTGACCTGTGACTCAACTGAGTCATTGTGTTGTCACTCTGGAGTTCTTTCTCTGCCCTGAGTCTCAGTTTGTTTAAGCCTAAGGTCATTCCTCTGAACTTTAGTTTCTTGGCTAAAACTTCATATGTAGCTTCCAGACTTCCCCTATTTTGATCATCATCCAAATAGGCTACTTGGTTCTGAACTTGTGTTTTGCCTTTTGCTTGGTGCTCATCTGCTTGTCCATCAAGGCTGCTGCCTTCCCAGGCTCACTCTCCCCAGATCTGACCCCCCCTTTTCACTTAGGTGAACCTCCCAAGTTGCCATTGTATGGGAAACCTACAGATGGGGAGGGTCGTTGTTTACTAGCTCTAATTCTTGTTTATTTAAAAAAAATTTATCTAAGTATAGTTGATTTATAATCTTGTGTTAGTATCTGCTGCATAGGAAAAGGTCTCAGTTATATCTAGATATTCTTTTTTATATTCTTTTCCGTCATGGTTTATCACAGGATATCGAATATAGTTCCTTGTGCTATACAATAAGACCTTGCTGTTTATCCATTCTAGGTATAATAGTTTGCCTCTGTTTTTAATTATTTATTTTATTGAAGTATAATTGATGTATAATGTATTAATTTCTGCTGTATAACAAAGTGACTCTTTTTCATATTCTTTTCCATTATGGTTTATCACAGGATATTGACTATAGCTCCCCATTCTACTAGATCCAATTCTTATACTCTACCATTTGCCCTGCTTCTGGGGGGATCTCTCACAAAGAATGGCTACTGGCATCATGTATTAATTAAAATTTATTTGGCTAGTTCCCAGTGTGGCTCAACGGGTTACAAACATGACTGGTATCCATGAGGATGCGGGTTTGATGCCGGGCCTCACTCCTTGGGTTAAGGATCTGGTGTTGCTGTGAACTATGGTGTAGGTCACAGACATGGCTCGGATCTGGTGTTGCTGTGGCTGTGGTGTAGGCTGGCAGCTGTAGCTCCAATTCGACCCCTAGCCTAGGAACATCCATATGCTGTGAGTGCAGCCCTAAAAAAGAAAAAAAAAAAAAAAGGAAATTTATTTGGTTAAAGGGAAAGAAACAGACATTGTCTAATTTAAGTAAAAAGGAAGTATTACTGGAAATATCTGAATTTAAAAACAAAGCACCAGGAGAGTAAGAAGTAGGGAAGCGCCAAAGATCTCAGCTTCATGAGTTCCTGACCAGCAGTTCAGGACACTGTGGCTCAGCCCCATGACCCTTGGTGGCTGTTTCTCCTCATACAGATCTCCACATTTCCAGGAAAGGCAATCTGATTAGCTTAGCTCCATCCAAGCATGCACCTTGTAAAAATCAGGTCTGGCTTCAAGTAAGGACATGGCTGCTGGGGTCCACCTCTTGGAATCAGGGCCAGTCCCCAGGAAGGGGCCAGGAGAGTGAACTGGGAATTGACCCCGAGGGTCATCCAGCAAGCGATGACAATGGCCTCACATGATTCTCTCTCTCTCCTGCTCCATAAGCCCAGCATTCATCTCTGCTCACTCTTGAGGATTCTTCAATGCTTTCAACAGAAGCTAGATTTTTTTTTTTAACCCAAACATTAAATAAAAGAGGAAGGAACAGGCATTAGAAATCTGCTTTGTAAAATAAGACTTAACTGGTCTCCAGCTTGGGATCTCTTACAAGGATGCTGTCTTGCCTTGCTCAGAGTTGAGTCCATGTGCTTGAGGTTTAGCCATAACCAACAAAATGCCCCCAAAACAACTGGACAAAGTACAGAGGGATACAAAGAAAGGCTAAACATGCTCTCCTCTTTGGCTAAGGACGGCCTTCAGAATGCCATTTTCTTGGCTTCCCCAGGTGAAAGGTATGGGACCAGCCTCTCTTCTCAGGAGTGAGCCCCTTCCCTTCCTGCAGGAGTGTGGTCCCCGCTGATGGCATCATGATAGTGTCTATCAGAGCACTACGTGATAATCCTGCCATTTATCTGCAGGATAGTCACATCTCGTAGCAGGAGATTTATTCTGTTACCCAAATGCTAGGCCATCTGTGACTTTGGTGCTGGCCTGTCTCAGTGTGGCTTGCTGCCATGACTACTGTGTAATGATCTGATTCAGAGTCCACACGTACTGATTACACATGGGTGGTCTGCCAGGTTCTATGGGCAGGGATTTGTACTTGAATGATCTAATTCATTACTGAACACAAATCCCATGAAAGCCTCTTGGAAAATGAGCACTGTGGTTGAGTACATTTGGTTAATACTGCCTGATATGTCTTTTTGAAGACCCAGAATGCTGATACCTCACTAAAGGCTCTAGAAGATGCAGAAAGGTAAATTGTTTTAACTCTGTGTAACCCAGCACTTCCCAAACTGAATGAGTAGTGGAACCTTCTTTTCTACCTATTTCCATCCTGCAGGATTGGCTTTCAATGGAACACTCAAGGAAATACAATTCAGTTTAATGCTCCCAGCATCTCTCTGCAACACATATTGTTATGCTCATGTTACAGTTGAGAAGACAGAGGTTCATCTTAAAGAGCTTGTGTATCATGACCCAAGTTTAGCCAGGGAGCAAGTGGCTCTGCAGACCTTGGAACCTGGCTCCCTTGACTCTAAGTCCAGGCCATACCTGGATCACTTTTTGCCATACATGGATCACTGGTTCCGGAACTTACCAAATGCTACTGTGGCCTTGTCTTAAGAGGTTCTGGCTGTTAGCTAGAGACCCAGGAGACCCCATGGTATAGTTCCTGTCTGAAGGTTTGCAGGTTCATGACCCAGGAAGGGCTGATATTTCAGTTTAAGTCCAAGGAGAGGAAAAAGCTAATTTCCCAGCTTGAAGGAACCTCTCTTATTTGAGAGAGGGTCAGGGGTTTTGTTTTATTCAGGCCTTCAACAGGTTGGCGAGGCCCACACACTAGGGAGGTTAATCTGCTTTACTCAGTTTATCATGTTAAATGTTAATTATGATAAAAACCACCCAGAATAATGTTTGGCTAAATATCTGGGCACCCTTCGGCCATGTCAAATTGACACCTAAAATTAACCATCATAGGTTACAAAAGTCTTCTGTGATTTCTGCCTTGCTCACGCTACCTCCCCCTCTCTCTGAACCTCCTTGCTTGCTTTTGACGAAGCTGGCTACTAGGTTGGGAGTTGCCCTATAGAGAGGCCCCCATGTCAAGGAACTGAGAGTGAATGGCCCTCAGACTATAGCCAGCAAGGAGCTGGGGCCTCAGCCCAATAGCCTTCAAGGACCTTCATCCTGCAAATAAACCACATGAGTGGGCTTGGGGCTGAAGGTGGGGGTGGGAGTAGGGGGGCGCGTCTCACCCTGTCTGCCAAGTTTTGACATGAATGCACTTTGGCCAACATGTTGGCCACAGCCCATGAGGGATCTTGAAGCAAAGAAGCCAGTTAAGCCATGGTCTGGCCTGATCTATAGAATCCATGAGATAATACATGTAATGTTAAGACTTTTCATTTGGGGGGTCACTTTTTCTCAGCCACAGATAACTCACACGTCTCATCCATTGGCTAGTCTCCCACAAACGGAGCTTGAGGGTATCTGACTATTATCCTTTCATCCTCTCTTTAAGAGAGGACCTCAACAGGCTTTCAAATTCTTCCCTCACAGCTTGTATGAGAAAAGATGCCCACATAACTGAACAAATTCTATCTGTGGCATTTGGTTAGTAGAGTTCAGAGGAGGATATTACAAAATGAATGAGGCAAGTTCATAAGAAACAGAAACATTTCTTTTTTCAATATTCTATTTTAACGCATCTCATAATGTTCCATTCCCCCCCCCCCCCCCGCATCATTGTCCCTACCAGCCAACACTCCAGGTCCCTGGTTTCTTAACTGGGTGTTATTCTGCCTCATCCAGAGAAATCAGTCAATGGCACAACAACAATCCAGAGACCCACTCTGTGGTTTTTTTGCTAGATTTCAGGTGATAACTGATTTGTTTCTGTCTTTACGTACTAGGTGAAAAGAGATTTAGCCTTGTGTCCTCCAGGAATTGCCCCCAAGAATTGTGACTGTACAATTATTTTCACATTTTTCTGTGACCTCAAAAAGGAACAGAGCATGAGCTTGGAGTCATAGACACCTGGCTTTGAATTTTATTTTTGTTTTTTTAAGGGTCGCACCTACAGCATATGGAAGTTCCCAGCTAGGGGTCAAATCTGAGCTGCAGCTGCAGGCCTATACCACAGCTACAGCAATGCCAGATCCAAGTCTTGTCTGTGACCTGTACCACAGCTCACAGCAAGACTGGATCCTTAACCCACTAAGGAAGGCCAGGGATTAAATCCATGTCCTCATGTACACTAGTCAGATTTGTTACCACTGAGCCACCACAGGAACTCCTGGGTTTGAATTTCTGGTTCCCAATTACCAGCTATTCAAGAACCTCAGTATCCTGGAGCCTCAGGTTCTTCATCTGTAAGTTGTTGAGATAATTCCTCAGAGTGCAGATAAATATGAAGTAAAGTCTCAAAAGGAGTAAATGAAATAATATGTGAGCAGAGGTATAGCAAAGTGCTCAGTGCATAATAGTACCTTAAAAAAATGTTCTTTTATTTTCCAAGCGTAGAGCTGCGCTTCCTTGTAGACTATAGCAGATGCTGAGTCCACTTGACTCTTTAAGTGATCTTTAGAAGTAAAACATTTCAGAGTCTACTTGTAAAAAACCAAGGACCAAGATTAATGATTTGCTCTATGTCATTCAGGTTAGGAAATGCATTATGGGTAAAACTGAAGTCCTGGGTGAAGAGCTAGGTATGGTAGGGAAGAGTGGCTCAGCCAGTTATGGAGAAAGGCTAAACCTCAGGACACAGAATGGGGAGTTGAAGCAGGTCTCCAAGGTTATAGCATTTTGTTTTTTCCCCTGGAAGTACTATGTCCGATGGGTCTAAACATTGCCTTGCAGGCAAACTTTATGTGCCAGTAGCTACGGGCCCAACCTATATAATGCGATGTTTCCAATTAGGGTACTACATGTGAATGAGCATTTATTTGGGCCCAATGGTCCATTGCTATCACTTTAGAACATTGATACTGCTGGGGTATTTTATTTAATTTTATTTATTTTATTTTATTTTATTTTTTGTCTTTTTGCCTTTTCTAGGGCCGCTCCTGCGGCATATGGAGGTTCCTAGGCTAGGGGTCTAATCTGAGCTATAGGCACTGGCCTACGCCAGAGCCACAGCAACGCGGGATCCGAGCTAAGTCTGCAACCTACACTACAGTTCATGGCAATGCTGGATCCTTAATCCACTGAGCAAGGCCAGGGATCAAACCTGCAACCTCATGGTTCCCAGTCGGATTCGTTAACCACTGTGCCACGATGGGAACTCCTGCTGGGATATTTTAAAATCTGAGATACTAGGATGTCTATTTAGGAAGAGAACATGCAGAATATCCAGAGATATGGAACATGCCACATGCTAGACACTGGAGGACACACAGACAGTCCTGAGACTTCTCTGGGTTACAATGCAATGTTTCCAGGAGCTTCATGGTTCTTACACAGTGTAGTGTCCATCATCTGAATGCTAAAAGTTGATTTGTCATGTTCTGAGTGTTCTACTTCCTGGCAGTTGCTAGAGAGTGAGGGGTCCCTTTTGCCTGCTCGTAAGATCTAGGAAGTGGACGAGGTATGGAGTGGTACCATAGGCAACAGCCCTGCAGACGCAGGGTGGGACATGCTTCCTAGGGAGGGCCAAATGTTTGGCTATGAAAAGCCCTCACAGTATCACTCTTACACTGTTGGTGGGAATGTAAATTAGTGCAACCACTATGGAACATAGTATGGAGGTTCCTCAAAAAACTCAAAGTAGAGTTGTCATATTATCCAGCAATCCCACTCCTGGGCATATACCTACACAAAACTATAAATTCAAAGATACATGCACACCTATGTTCACAGCAGCACTATTCACAATTGCCAAGACATGGAAAAAACCCAAGTGTTCATTGAGAGAAGAACAGATAAGGAAGATGTGGTATGTATGTGCAATAGAATACTACTTGGACATAAAAAAAGAATGGATTAATGCCATTTGCAGAAACATGGATGGACCTAAAAATTATCATACTCAGTGAAGTAAGTCAGAAAGAGAAAGACAAATGCCATATGATATCATTTATATGTGGAATCCAAAATATGGCAAAATGAACTTATTTATAAAACACAAACAAACACATAGATATCAAAAACATAGGTCTATGGTTGCAAAGGGGGAGGGGGTGGAGAAGGGATGGATTGGGAGTTTGGAATTAGAAGATGCAAACTATTATATAGAGAATGGTTAAAGAAGGTCTTAATGTATACCACAGGGAACTACATTCAATATCCTGTGATAAACCATAATGAAAAAGAATGTACATATATATATTAAATATATAACAGAATCACTTTGCTGTGCAGCAGAATTAACATGACATTGTAAATCAACTATATATTAATAAAATAAAGCCCTCACAAAGTTGTTTAGCCTGATTCCTGAAAGTATAGAAACAAAACATTAGGATACCCAGAACAATCATACTTACAGATGGATTTGCATAATTAATATCATATGCAACTAATGGAAAAATAGAACTCTGCATTAATAACTTTCATTGGAGGGCTCATTCCAAGAGACCAGAATATTTGCATTTTAAGTCTCTGGTGTACTGCCCTGCTCCCTCCTGCCTACAGTCAACTCCACATCAAGATACCTGGGAAGCAGAATGAGTGAACATTCCTGGGTAATGAAACTATCTTGAGTAAGATTTCCTCCAGGCCCTGGAGAAACCTCATGAAATATGCCTGCTTCTCAGCTGAGAATACCTTCCTAGTGACAAAGGTACCTCAGTGCCCAGATGCAGAATCTCTTTCTTGCATGCAACTGGACATACTTCTCTAAGTTTGCTTCTCAGCACCTGGTTTCCTATGTTGGACTTGACGTTCTGTTGACATATTCTTTTTAAAAAGTATTAGCTAAGTGGTGTCTACTCATAATATATGATGTGAGTAATGATGATCTAATCAGTTTAACTTCAAGAGGGTCCAGTGAAAGGAATGAAGCTGAATCATTCCAGATTTCAGAACGATGGTGGGGAGAAGATGGGGAAGTGGTGCAGACTTTTGGTGAAGCCCTAATTGTTGGAAACAGGAAGATGAGAAGGAGGATTTGCTGTTACCTTACAAAGCGGAAACTGGGATCCCTTTCTATGGTACCATCCCAGAATTTACAGATCTTGGTAGAAAGAATGACGTCTCTGTGTTGGTCCAGAAGATGCCCAAAGGACAGTGGTAAAGATCACATCTGCTACTCTGCTGGGGACAGCAGGTCCTTTCCAGCAGGAAGAGGCAGCACTCACCAGTGGATGAACATCAGGAATGACAGTGATTACCTGTAGGGGGTGGGAGGAAAAAGGGTCCTGTCTCGATTTTCTTGGACTACATAGTCCTTGAGGCTTATGATATATAGGCATAGTTGAGGGAGTATGGGCAGAAAAAGATAAGAAAAGGCTGTATGAAAAAATTAGAGCTAAATTCCCCATTGACACTGGTGGAAGTGGTGAGCCATTTGCAAACGGACTTGGAAAATGAAGAGGGGCTCTCTTGTGGCTCAGAGAGTTAAGGAGCAGTTATTGCCATTGCAGTGGCTGCGGTTGCTGCTATGGCATGGGTTTGCTTCCTGGCCTTGGAACTTTTGCAGGCCATGGGTGTGGCCAAAAAAGAAAAAAAGAAAATGAAGAAGTGTGATGTTTCTTGCACCTTAGATTCAAGAAGAAAACTCTTCCAAGGATCCTCACTGTTAATGCCCAGGACATACTTGGGATGAACCAGAGTGTTTGTGTCTGGGTGTGTCTGTGTCCTGGAGCTCCTGAGGGCCTGCACTTTAGTTCTTGTAAGCCCTCATCCACCTTCTACCTGCTTATCTCCCATGTGATCCAGCAGGAGGTCCCCATGCACCTCTTTAGGGGAAAAGGAGCAACAACTTGACAGGGCTCCTAGAGCACCCACTGTTTTTTCTCTAGGGCAGTAGTCCTCAACCTTGACTATACATTTGCATCCTAAGAGAAAATTTGGAAAAAAGACCATGCCTGAGTCCAGCTCCCAACCAATGAGTCAGAATCTCTAGGGGTGGAGCCCATGCATGAGAGTTTTTTGAAAAGTTCTCTACATAATTATAATACATAGCCAGTGAGAGTTGTAGGGTCTGGAGTCCCAAGACAGATTACAGTATTATAATTTGGAACTGGAGATTCTGCTAAAATAAAGTTTTGCTAAGTTGAAAACCAGACACTTCTTAAGAAAGTCTTAAAATTAATATCCTAAGAACAATGAGTTGAGTGGACACAGGTGCTCGACCCTTCAGAAGGAAGGCCAGCCAATGAACGTGGGGAGTGAGGGAGGCTTTGTTTGACCAGGATTTACTGGAAGCGTGGAGTCTTTTGGAATAGGCTTACTGTTTGAGATAATGTCTAAAGGTTGAGACTGATATGAATTATTTAGATCTTTAGGGAGACTTTTTGCAATGGAATCAATTTTCCTTATCCTTTCTCTGTGTAGTCAGCTTGAAATGGTCAAACCTCTGGAGTAAAACTGACTTTGCAAACTGCAGCCACGAGAAAGTTCTGATGTTTGCTACTGTGTTGCTGATAAAACTGAAATTGGTTGAGATACCTCTAGGGATACCTCAAGAGAACCTAAATCTTGTAGTTATGAAGTGTTGTAATAATTTCCTTTGTATGTCATATTCATGAGATGTGTGATATGCCTTTAATGAGAACTCAAATCGGAGGGTAGAAGCTTGGTGTTTTCAAATGCTGCAGAAGAGAGATTCAGAGGCTGTATTGCAAGTTCATGTTTTTTTCCTGGGGGATTTTAGCCTTCTGGCACAAAAAAAAAAAAGGGTCAGGCTCAAGAGACTTTCTGCTGGAGTGTGACAGGAGTGACCATGTGTCCTGGTTTGCCCCCAAAGGTTCCAGTTTACAAGCGTTGTCTTCGCCTAATTATGAACAGTCCATCTTTCCACTTTCAAAAGTGCTCTGCTTTAGGTGATGAATTTGCTGGTCACCCTTGTTATGCTACAGTGGCTTCCGGTCTGGGAGGAGGAGACCTACATTCTAGTATTATTTTCCCCACTACTTAGCTTTGTTCTCCTAGCAGCTGATTTTTCTCTTAGGGACTCCATTTCCTTCTAAGTCAAATAAAGGTGGATCTAAGCCAGGGACCAGTGACTGGCCCCTGGGTCCATGCACCATGTTATACACAAATTTTTGTATGAGCTTTGTCATATGTCTGCCTATATATCGTTATATGTACATTTTTCCGGGGAGAGTTTCAGACAGCAGTCATCATATTTCTGAAGGGGGTTTCATGCTCCCCAAATGGTATTAGAACCACACTGGATAAACTCCACAGTCCTATGAATCTCCAGGAGATCTCGCACTTCTGTGATTATGATGCTTTTAAAATAGAACTTGGGAGTCAGTTAAAATGTTGCCTGAGAATATTTCCACAGTGAGAACTGTATCCTAACTGATTTTCCTGGTACCCGAACAAATAAATGGATTTTATTTTTAGAGGCAGGTGGCCCCCACACCGCAATGATAAAAGGACTCTTGGATAAGACAGACGGGAACCCTACGGTCGGGAGCTCAGTGCCTTCTCTTTGGGAAGCACGAAGGCAGGGAAAGAGGAATCCCCGTGGGACGGCAGGGGTCCTTGTGAAGGAGGGACGATTTGCAAGACACAAGGGAAATATGTGGACTTTCCTGCCCAAGGAAGTTAGAAAAGAGGGTGGAAGAAAAGTAAGGAGGGAAGAAATGATATGACAGACTCAGAGAAAGGACAGCAAGCCCAGGGTCTGTGATGTGCTTTCAGCTTTGTCATGAAACTGCTGTGTGACCTTGAGCAGGTCAGGTGCCTCAGCTGCAAAACCAGAGTGGAACTGCATGATGTTGAGTTGCCTGCCATGATTTGCTTCCCTGCTTTTGCTCATTCTAGACTCTTTGCCTCCTTTCCGTGACCCTGAGGAAACCTTTCTGTGTCTGCTTTCTAAAAATCAATACATTTGCCAAAGTCCTTGCTATTCTGTTTTTATTTTTTTCAGAAATGGCGCCTCATGGAGAACATTTAGGATTTCTTGCCCATTTATTGTGGAGAGAAAAATGTGCTGTGAAATGATGGCCAGATTTGCCCCAGTGTTTTCCCTTAAAGAACATCTCACTTGAGCAAGAGAGCCTAGAGGCTGCTTTTCTGATTCAGAGAGGCCACTGAACCAATTATGGAATTGGGTACCAACAGATCAAAAAACGACTTAAGCAAAATTGTTTGGCGGGTCAGACTTGAGCCTCGGGAGCCCTTGCCCTGATGATAATGGGAAACATTTGGTACCAAGCTATCTCCTTAGACTCTTGTGAAGTAACTCATAATGATGCTGAGGAATTAGCCATTTACCTTGTATATACTGCTCTGGAATCCTCAATAAGGTTTTCAATTATAATATTTATGTTCAGAGACAACTCAAAACACTAAAACAATAACATTTTGTAAGGCAGTAGACTAGATCAGTGGTTTCCAGAGAAAAGTTTGAGCATTTCAGGGGCATGTGATTTGATCCACTGGATCATGGGGAAAATATTAAACTTCTGTTAAGCATGCTGTTAGGCATGCTGAAAGATATTTTGTGGAGGGGGCGGGTGTTACCAGAAGTACGTAGGGTACCCCGGGCTAAGCCATTGTCTATTCTATGCCAGATGTATGTATAGAATGTTCTATGTTGTAGTGAGTGATTTCAATTCCACAGTGCTCTAGACTTGATAATATGCACTAGAATTTTTCTAATATGACAAAGAATGATATGGTTGTGTCTGATATCATTCCATAATAGACTAGTGTTATCAAGAAAGGTGACAACAGGAATTCCTTGTGGTGCTGCAAGTTAGGGACCTGGCATTGTCACTGCAGCGGTTTTGGTCACTGCTGTGGTGTAGGTTTGATTCCTGGTCCGGGAACTTCTACATGCCATGTGTGAGAACACAAAATGGATGACTGATAGACAGTGGATTGAATCCATGGTCTATTGAAAACCACTTTTGGAGTTCCCTTCATGGCTCAGTGGTTAATGAACTGGACTAGTATCCATGAAGATGCAGGTTCAATCCCTGGTCTCACTCAGTGGGTTAAGGATCTGGTGTTGCCGTGAGCTGTGGTATAAGTCACAGACTTGGCTTGGATCCCAATTTCTGTGGCTGTGGTGTAGGCCAGCAGCTACAGCTTTGATTCAACCCCTAGCCTTGGAACCTCCATATGCCTCAAGTGTGGCCCTAAAAAAGACCAAAAAAAAAAAAAAGAGAGATAGAGAAAGAAAGCCACTTTTGAGGTGAGAGTCACATAATTCAGACATCTGGAGATTCTGGATGGTTCACCACAATCAGCATCTGTTGTCCTCATCTGCAAAAAAACTTGCACTCTTCCTCTTATGTTATTTTTTTTTTTTTTTTTTTTTTTTTTTTGTTGTTGTTATTGTTGCTATTTCTTGGGCCGCTCCCGCGGCATATGGAGGTTCCCAGGCTAGGGGTTGAATCGGAGCTGTAGCCACCGGCCTACGCCAGAGCCACAGCAACGCAGGATCCGAGCCGCGTCTGCAACCTACACCACAGCTCACGGCAACGCCGGATCGTTAACCCACTGAGCAAGGGCAGGGACTGAACCCGCAACTTCATGGTTCCTAGTCGGATTCGTTAACCACTGCGCCACGACGGGAACTCCCTCTTATGTTATTTTTTTAATCAATTGGCAAGCAAAGCAAGATCTCAAGTTCATCAGAACCTTCTAGTATCACTCTGTGAGTCTCATTCAAAAGAATAAAGAGTGAGGAAGAAAAATGGACAAACCCCTATGGAGAAAAAAACTGACTTCAACCCAAGAATTATATACAATTTTACATCACAATTATATAACTATATTAATTATGTACTTGTATATAGTAATATAATTTAGGATTATCTCCTAATTCTTGGTCAAGGCCAGTGTCTTTCTGTCTTCACTCTTCATTAAAATCCTGTGGGAGATTTTATTTGTTTGTTTATTTATTTATTTATTTTTATTTTTAATTTTTATTTTTTAATTGTTATTTCCCCAATACAATTTTTTTCTACTGTACAGCAATGTGACCCAATCACACATACATGTATACATTCTTTTTTCTCACATTATCATGCTCCATCATAAGTGACTGGACATAGTTTCCAGTGGTACACAGCAGGATCTCATTGCCAATCCATTCCAAAAGCAATAGCTTGCATCCATTAACCCCAAGCTCCTAATCCAACAATCTCCCTCCCCCTTGGCAACCACGTGTCTATTTGTCAAGTCCATGATTTTCTTTTTTGTGGAAAGTTTCATTTGTGCCATGTATTAGATTCCAGATAAAGGTGATATCATATGGTATTTGTCTTTTTCTTTCTGACCGACTTCACTCAGTATGAGAGTCTCTAGTTCCATCCATGTTGCTGCAAATGACATTATTTTGTTCTTTTTTATGGCTGAGTAATATTCCATTGTGTATATATACCACATCTTCCTAATCTAATCATCTGTTGATGGACATTTAGGTTATTTCCATGTCTTGGCTGTTGTGAATGGTGCTACAATGAACAAGCGGGTACATGTGTCTTTTTTAAGTAGAGCTTTGTCCAGATGTATGCCCAAGAGTGGGATTGCTGGGTCATATGGTAGTTCTACATATAGTTTTCTAAGGTACCTCCATACTGTTCTCCATAGTGGTTGTACCAGCTTACATTCCCACCAACAGTGCAGGAGGGTTCCCTTTTCTTCACACCCCCTCCAGCAATTGTTATTTGTGGACTTATTAATGATGGCCTTTCTGACTGGTGTGAGGTGGTATCTCATGGGAGTTTTGATTTGCATTTCTCTAATAATCAACGATGTTGAGCATTTTTTCATGTGCTTGTTGGCCATCTGTACATCTCCCCTGGAAAAATGTCTATTCAGGTCTTTGCCCATTTTTCCACTGGGTTGTTGGCTTTTTTGCTGTTGAGTTGTATAAGTTGCTTATATATTCTAGAGATTAAGCCCTTGTCAGTTGCATCATTTGAAACTATTTTCTCCCATTCTGTAAGTTGTCTTTTTGTTTTCTTTTGGGTTTCCTTTGCTGTGCAAAAGCTTTTCAGTTTGATGAGGTCCCATGGGTTTATTTTTGCTCTAATTTCTATTGCTTTGGGAGACTGCCCTGAGAAAATATTCATGATGTTGATGTCAGAGAGTGTTTTGCCTATGTTTTCTTCTAGGAGTTTGATGGTGTCCTGTCGTATATTTAAGTCTTTCAGCCATTTGGAGTTTATTTTTGTGCATGGTGTGAGGGTGTGTTCTAGTTTCATTGCTTTGCATGTTGCTGTCCAGGTTTCCCAGCAATGCTTGCTGAATAGACTTTCCTTTTCCCATTTTATGTTCTTGCCTCCCTTGTCAAAGATTAATTGACCATAGGTGTCAGGGTTTATTTCCGGATTCTCTATTCTGTTGCATTGGTCTGTCTGTCTGTTTTGATACCAGTACCACACTGTTTTGATGACTGTGGCTTTGTAGTATTTCTTGAAGTCTGGGAGAGTTATGCCTCCTGCTTGGTTTTTGTTTCTCAGTATTGCTTTGGCAATTCTGGGTCTTTTGTGGTTCCATATAAATGTTTGGATTGTTTGTTCTAGTTCTGTGAACAATGTCATGGGTAATTTGATAGGGATTGCATTGAATCTGTAGATTGCTTTGGGTAGGATGGCCATTTACACAATATTGATTTTTCCAATCCAGGAACATGGAATATCTTTCCATTTCTTTACATCTTCTTTGATTTCTTTGATTAAAGTTTTATAGTTCTCGGCATATAGGTCCTTTACCTCTTTGGTCAGGTGTATTCCGAGGTATTTGATTTTGTGTGGTACAATTTTAAAAGGTATCGTATTTTTGTATTCCTTTTCTAATGTTTCATTGCTGGTATACAGAAATGCAACTGACTTCTGAATGTTAATCTTATATCCTGCCACTTTGCTGAATTTATTAATCAGTTCAAGGAGTTTTGGGGTTGAGTCCTTAGGGTTTTCTATGTATAGTATCATGTCATCTGCATACAGGGACAGTTTGATCTCTTCTCTTCCTATATGGATGCCTTTGATTTCTTTTGTTTGTCTAATTGCTGTGGCTAAGACTTCCAAAACTATGTTGAAGAGTAGTGGTGAGAGTGGGCATCCCTGTCTTGTTCCAGATTTGAGTGAGAAGGCTTTTAGTTTTTCCCCATTGAGTATTATATTTGCTGTGGGTTTATCATAAATGGCTTTGATTATATTCAGGAATGTTCCTTCTATACCCACTTTGGCGAGGGTCTTGATCATGAATGGATGTTGAACTTTGTCAAATGCTTTTTCTGCGTCTATTGAGATGATCATATGATTTTTGACCTTTTTTTTGTTAATGTGGTGTATGATGCTGATTGATTTGCGTATGTTGAACCATTCTTATGAACCTGGGATGACTCCTGTGAGAGATTTTAAAAAATACTAATACTTGGGACCTATTCCCCAGAGATTGCATTTTAGTTGGGCTGAAAATGGAGAAGGACTATCCTGTGGTCTGTTCATTTCTGTGGTAAACATTCAGCTACCCCAGATAGTTGAGATGTGAACTATCCCAGATCTCTTCCTCTCAGAAAGGAGGGGGAGATAGTGTTAGCAGAGGCAGGAAGCCAGGGCTGTTGGAGGCAAATGGTAACAATGGTGGAAACTACCAGCAGGAGCTGGGATAATAGAGGGAGGAGCTTTTTTGCTAGACTGGAATCAGGAAAGGGAAGGAACCAATAGCCTGACTTCTTCCTTCTCCCACCTCCCTCTATGTCTCTAGTGTCTTCCATTGCCTGTTTGCGATTGCAATGCAATTTTAGCACAACAACACAAGTGGTTATATTCAATTAAACTTGTTAATTTGAACTTTATTGATTTGGTAGTTTTATCTTTAATTGGTAAATTTGTTTTGGTGTTATGGTTGTTTAGCATAACAAGTTTACATCTAGTTTTTTCATTTGTATATATATTTAAATAACATTTTAATGAAAGTCATTTGTCAAAATTAGGGGCTCGTGAGAATATTTGTCCTCCAAAGAGAGGGCATACATTACTCAACTTTGACAATAATGGTGTAAAATGCTGATAACCGTATTCACCCAGGATTTATTTGGGGGGACTGGAAAGAGGATCTGGGGGTTGCCTAAGCTTTGAGTCATGGTGAGTAGGGAGTTCTTAGTTTTGCTTAGAACAACTCTTTAAAATACATACTGGGAAAAGGGAAGATTGTTTACCAAAACTGCAGCTCATTGGCAGATTTTGCTTTTATATCACAGTATTTAAAACATATTTTTAAGAGGGGTCAGTATAAATGTGGCCCACCACATGGTCCACCCCAAGGAGCACTCTGTATGTAGATGAGTTTTGCAATATGTTCTCTTTTCAAGCAGACTTTTCTGCTTATCAGGAGGAACTATTTTTGAGAGACTTGAAGGCGACCTCAGAATCACCTAAGTCTAGACTGGGAGCAGCTGGCTGAGCATGAGCTCCTAGTGACAATGAGACATGGAGATTGGGGCAATGAGGTGCCCTAGATTGGACCATGCTTTGTGTTCCCTGATGGAAGCTTTTTTTCTGTGTTCTGCCCATCCATACCGGAAACAAAGCCCAGACCAAACCCCCATCAGTTTCTCCGTTGATTGGCATACAAACATCATGTGGATGAAACAGAAAAATTAGCTTTATTTTTAAATGAAAAACAAGTATGAAATATTCCAAGTATCCAGAAAATAATATAATAGGCATTCATGAATCTAGCACCCAGTTTTAAAAACTGCTAATGTTTCGATATATTTGTTTCAGATCTCTCCTTGTTCTTTTAAAAAAATCCCAAATATTATAGGTACAACTAAAGCTCCAATGTTCATCATTAACCTTTTTTTTTTTAAATTTTAATTTTCCACCAGAGCTCTTCTCTGACCTATAAATTAATTTGGAAATTTCAAGTTTTCCAAATGCTTCCAATGTTTTGAGCTCTCTTTTGGTGGCACTATGGTCATAGAATGTAGTCCATGTGGAATCAGTTCTTTGATATTTCTTGAGATTTGCTTTGTTGCCTAGTTCAATTTTTGTTTTATTTGCTCTTGAAAATAATGTTTATAATCTAATTGTTGGAGGAGGGCTCTATATATTTTCCTTAGCTCAATCATATTCATTGTTTTGTTCAAATTCTCTCTACACCCATTAATTTTTTTTAATCTTTTGATCAATCCATTTCTGTGAGAGAGAGGTATTAAAATATTCTACTGTGGTCATATATTTATCAACTTCTCTTTGTATTTTAGTTTTTGTTTTATATGATTTGGAGCTAATATGTTGGGCAAAACATGCACAGGATCATATTATTTTCTTGGGGAATTAATCTTTTTTAGTATGAGATAATGCCTCCTTTATTCCTTAAAATACTTAAACTCTGTTTTTCTACTATGTGTATCAATAAGATCAGCTTTCTCTCATTTAGAATTTTCCTGATATATGTTATTCCAACCCTTTATTTTCTGCCTTTTGGTGTTAGTATGTTCTAGTGAGTCTTCTGGAAGAAGCATTCATCTAGTTTATTATTTTGCCCAATTTTAGTCCAATCATAGAGGCTCTATCTCTTACTAGATGGTTAATCATATTTTATCTTTTATGATTACTTACCTAATATACTTCATGACCTCTTCATTTATTTCTGAAAACAAAGTTATTTCTAACATATAGATATGACTCTAACACTTAGGCTATATTACACGTTTGATTTGAAAATGGATTCTATGTGTTTTATTCTATGTGTTTTATTATTGCCTTCTGTTGATTGGATTAATTGAATTTTCTCTTTCCACTTATCTCTTATCCTAATTTAGAAGTTTTACATTCTTTTTCATTCTACTTCTATTCTTTTTTCTGTTTTAATGGTTATCAGTACATTTTTGAAGCGTATACTCGAGTTACAAGGCTAAAGTTAATCCTCCTGACCAGTAAAAAGATCCTAGTACATTTTGACTGTACATAGTCATATTTTTCACATCTGGTGTTTTAGATCTGCCTTATTTTTTGCTGTCTAATGCCTTAAATTATGCGGTCCAAATGAAATTTTATAATTTTTTTGCATTTAATATTTTATAATTTTCTACATTTAATATTAATGTATTTACATTTAATATTTAATATTTAGATTTATGCACATACTTACCAACTTTGCTTAACAGTTCTTGTTTCCATTTACTCCTTGATTTAATTTCCTCTTATTCTGTGAGACCCTGTGTGCGGTACCTCTCATTCTTTGTTGGTCTGAACATTTGTTTTTAGTTTATCTTCATTCTGAAATGAGAGTTTAGCTTGATAAAGTATTCTGGGTTGGAAGTTATTTTCCTTTAATAAAAATAAATAAATAAATAGAAATACAGGAAACTCAATCCAATCTCTTGGGATAGAACATGATGGAAGATAATATGAGAAAAAGAATGTATATATATGCATGACTGGGTCACTTTGCTGTACAGCAGAAATTGGCACCAACATTGTAAACCAACTATACTCTAATAAAAATAAATCAATAAAAAAGAAAGGTATTTCCCCTTAGTTCTTTGAAGATATCTCATTTTCTTCTGGCCTCTCTTGTTGCTGGTAAGAAGTCTGCTGTCAGTCCAACTGTCCCCTTTTTAGTAAATTCGTATTTTTTTCATTCATTTAAAAATTTTCTCTTTTTTTTTTTTTTGTGGTCCAATGCATCTAAGTGTAGAATATCTTTTATTTGTCCCCCTTTGGCCTTTTGGTGTATCTTCTTCTATATGAATATTTATATTATTTTTCAATTCCAGACATTACCTCTTTGAATCTCCTTTACTTTCTCTATGAACCTTTCTAAAAATCTTATTAAATAGATTCTGCATCTTTCAATCTAATTTCCACCTTATTTTGTGTCTTTTTTTATTTTTACCTTAAAAAAAGTGTTCCCATGCTACATTCAAAGTAAGGTATCCTCAGACTTTTCTTCCAATTTGGCTCATTTTCTCTTCTGTTATTTAACCAATCCATTGAATTTTTAGATTTTTATCTTTTACTTCCAGATTTCTATTTGATTTTTTAAGATAGTGCATAGTCTTTTATCATAGTGTCTTATTCTTTCATCATGGAATTTCTTCCTTCTTTATTTGTTTTAGCTATTTCAAAACTACAGATAGTATAAAGTTATTTGGAAGTAATATTTGCTTTCCTGTGGGACTTTTCTGAGGGATCTTTGTCCAAAGAGACCCTCACTGATGTTAGATCTTTGTTTCATATATTACATAATTTAAAATTTTGCGACCTTATCTTTAGCAGATTTATCTTCCCTCTGTGGAAGTTCCTTATAGTATTCCCAATGGAGTTTCCTCCTAGAGAAGTTTTGCATTTGCTTTTTCAAGGAATTCTTTGCAACCAGCCCAGGAACAATGCCTACATCAGCTTCAAACTGGGACATTCCATATCCCAAGAAAGTGTGAAGTCAGACTCCATATCCAGTTGTGGCATGGGCTTGCAGCTTCAGGAGTGTGGGAAACTGCCCTCTGCCCCCGATTCTCACCCCCAGATCCTAGGGCAGAGTCCAGCCCTAGTCTGCTGCTTCCCTTGGCTGCGACGTGGACTTTGTCTCTTTTCATCTCATTAAAGTTGTAGCACATTAGCGTTCCAGCTTCATGCAAAGGTCTCAGCAGCAGCTGCCCTTCTTGCTCAGCCCCAATGCCTCATATCCAGCCTTTGTGTGCTGGTATCAGGGCCTATTTCTCAATTTGATGTTAGTCCCTCTGCATCTCCGATTCCAGGGCCACTGCAACATCATTTGCACTCTCAGCCTTTCTGGCCCCTCTGCATTTCTGTGCTCTTGGAATTCCTTTTTCTTTCTTTTTTTTGTTTTGTCTTTTGTCTTTTTTTAGGGCCCCACCCATGGCATATGGAGGTTCCCAGGCTAGGGGTCTAATTGGAGCTATAGCTGCCAGCCTATGCCAGAGCCACAGCAACACCAGATCTGAGCCACGTCTGCGACCTATACCACAGCTCAAGGCAACACCGGATCTTTAACCCATTGAGCAAGGCCAGGGATTGAACCCTCAATCTCAGGGTTCCTAGTCAGATTTGATTCCACTGCGCCAGGACAGAAACTCCTCCTCTTTATTTCTGATGAGTTCAGCTGGGAATTAAAAAAATATATACATATATCGAGTTCCCATCATGACCCAGTGGAAACAAATCCGACAAGGAACTATGAAGTTGCAAGTTCCATCCCTGGCCTCGCTCGGTGGGTTAAGGAGCTGGCGTTGCTGTGAGCTGTGATATAGGTTGCAGATACGACTCAGATCTGGCGTTGCTGTTACTCTGACGTAGGCTGGTGGCTACAGCTCCGATTCTACCCCTAGCCTGGGAACCTCCACATGCCTCGAGTGCAACCCTAGGAAGCAAAAAAAAAAAAAAAAAGACATCTTTTAAATCTCTTTTTATTCAGCATTTCTCGGTATTTGTTGTTGAAGTCACTCCTTCACCTCACTTGCCCATATTGATAGGACTAGTTAGTTTATTTTCTCCAGAAAAATACAACATACTGTAACATAGGCTCCTAATGAAAAACTTTATTCATAAAGAATCTTGAGTTATGTGTACATGGTGCTTAAAACTATTAGTAAATTGTATGAAAAATATCAGTGGAATGTTTGGCACCAAATACCAAAACTCTTTTTAATTAACCCTTTCCCTTTCTAGGCTTCTAAAAACTTATTTTAAAAATATTCTGGGAGTTCCCATAATGGCTTAGCAGAAATGAATCTGACTAGTATCTATGAAGACACAGATTCCATCTCTGGCCTTGCTCACTGGGTTAAGGATCTGGCTTTGCTGTGAGCTGTGGTGTGGTCAAAGATGCCACTTGGATCTGGTGTTGCTGTGGCTGTGGTGTACGCCGGCAACTACAGTTCCAATTTGACCCCTAGCCTGGGAGCTTCCATATGCCACAGGTTTGGCTCTAAAAAGACAAAAAAAAAAAAAAAATCCTGCATTCTGTGAACATATTTGAATTATCTGATTAGTACAGTGGGGCTATTTCCTTAAAATAAGGAAAAAAACTGTTGAAATAAATTTCTGTTTTATTTGTTCAGGTTTTGAGGCCAGATACCAGTCAAGTTATAGCAGAGAGGTAAGTAAATTACCTAGTGTGTAAGATGCACTGCATGGAAATATCAGCTAACCAACAACTGTGTGAAGATTTCCCAATAAAGCAGATTCTGCATTGAAAGATGTGAAACTGATGTCTTCACAGCAAAGAAGGTCTAAAATGGGTGAAGAAGGACAAAGACAAACCTTAGTGGAATCTCTGTATGAAATTGGTACAGCGAGTCAGGACCAATTACAGAGTATCCTTAGGGTTTGGAGTGGATAGTCATTGTCTTCTTGCCACTAGCATCTTTTCTAACCCCTTTGATAACAGCATTCATTTTCTTTGAGGAAACCTTTCTCCATGAGTCTGTGAGCCTCCTTGGGATGGTAATTTAAGGTGCCTGGCTTCCTCTGGGCAGCTCTCCCAAACTGGTCCAACCATACTTTCTAACCTGAGACTTTGAAGCTTGAGGTGAGTCTACTAGATCAGAAGAATGATCAGCAGTGACATTTTTCATTAGTGCCTGCTATCTGGATTCTAAGACACGTCTTTTTTTTTTTTTTTTTTTGAAGGGGAACTTCTTGGAGCTCCATTTCCAGTTTTCTCTTTTATCTGGTGACTTGCACAACATTCTTACAAGAATTTCCTTTTCATCTTAGGCAAACAAGAATTACTCTCTGCTGCTGGCTACCAAAGAATCCCTGGGTTGCTTTGCTTTATACCTGGAATATATTTCAGTATGAAAATAGCTTTTGGTAAATTATAGGCCATTCTAAAACTCAGAATTTGAAATTAATGTAAAATAATTACTTCAATTTTATCAATATTGGACATCAGTCATTTTTATGTTTTGAGTTTTCTTCAAGTGAGTTTCACCTGTATCATGCTTTTTAAAAATGTAGTTGATTGTACCTTGGCAGGCATAAGTTGACTTGGGGATATAAGTCTGCATAAGTTGACTTGGGGATATAAGTCTGCAAAGCAAGTTACGGTGTACGTATGAGGCTCCACCGTGTTTATAAAGCAGAGATGCTCTTACTATTAAGCTTGTTCAAACAAGATTGGGTGGGTGCTGCGTGCACGGTGGTTAAGAACCTCTTGTGGCCACATATTTGCTGAAAAGAAAGAGTGGATTTGGTTCGAGTTCCCCTTTTTGGAGCTTTTATACTTGAGAAAGTGTTCTCAGTGTTTTATCATTTTGAAACTGCTGTGTGTAATAGGAACTAATGAATCAGTTTGTCATTATGAAAACCAAAGTAAAATTAGAATGTTGTTTTGCAAAAGCACATTGGCAGTTGCTCTGTCCAGAGTTGTGTAAGTTGTTCTATGTGTGGCTGTTCCATGAGCCTTTAAATATACATACACCCAGGTTTCAGGCTTCTGTGGCTTGGATCAGAGTGATCTTCCTGTCTGCAGTGCCCCTTTCACTGTCTCTTTGCCTATTGAAGTCCTACGCATCTCCCAAGCCAACCCAAACATTACCTTCCCCTGGAACCTTAGTTCTGCCCAGTGGAATTAGTCACTCTGTCTTTTGGACTTCCTAATCCTTTCTCATTCCTTTGGAAGGTTTATCTCTTCAACTAATAGACTCTGGGCAACATGGAAAAGGGAGGAAGCACTGGTCCAGAGCTCTCTGCACTGTAACTGTTCAATGTCTGTAATCAAATTAGTTTATCTCCTTAGGAACTGAATCCTCTTCTTCCTCATGTATTCAGGGAATCCTTTTGGTGTGTTTCTCAGACTACCTAATATATGTGGTATTGCCAAGGGGCTACCATCACATGCAGAAGAATTTGAATAATGCACACTGTGGAAACTAACATAAACCTTCCACCTCGTTCTATATTTATTTCCATTTAAATGTTACCCGAACACTTCACCGTTTGAACACTCTAATTTGAGGGAGATGTAACAATCCTTTTCAGGGATGGGTCATTTTTTTGGATAAAAGTGTTTCAATTTATCAGTCATATGGGGGGCTTGAGGAGAGTTGTGTTTTAGTTAGTTTTTTTTTTTTTTTCTGTTTAAAGACACATCTGTCCTTATTTGAAATTAGTCATGGCCATGCTCATCTTTTGGTGATGGAAGTTTGAGGAGTGGCCTTCATAGGCCCCTATGGTTCACATGGTGTAGTCTATGGGCTCCACGTGGCCGGAATATCTTTCAGCACCACACGGCTCACCCCCTGATCTGGATCTCTTGTTTCATGCACGTGCTCTTTCCATGGCCACAGCAATCTTTCTATTCCTGCTTCCTGTGCTCAAAATCTTTTACCACTACTTCTTTGCTTGGCCAAATCCTACTCATCTTCTAAGAGTCCACAATAATTCTATTACTGATTTTCAAAAAGTATTTTTCATTTGTCAGTGATACAAGAAAAAAAGAATGGAAAATTCTAGTAAGTGACTCCTACAAACAGGTAGAAATAAGTAAAATAATCATCAGTGTTGACACTTTGTTTGAAAGAAATGAATAGAAAGACAGTGTCTTGGAGGGACATTTTATGTCACTGCACAGAGAGGCTGTTCAGGGGAAGTGATGTTGGAGTTTAGCCCCCAAAGGGAAGCCTTCAGTGAGCCCCTCCTAATGAGGTTCAACTCCCATTCTTAGTGTTATGATATCTTTAGCACTTATCTACCACATTGTTGAGCTATGTTTATGTATTGCTCTGCTGCACTGGTAAATGTACAACAAAAAGCACAGATTTATGGTGTTTGACAGTTTCCATGTTGTAAGTAGTCTCACCATGGCTGATTTCAAGCTGTAACTTTTTATCACTAAAATTGGATTGAGAAGACTTGCACAGAATCAGTTTGTGGGAGCTGATATAGGCCAGATTGAGCTGGCTTCAGCGTGCCACCATTTCTGTCTCGCCCATTAGGCTGTTTACTACTTGAGGGCGTAACAAATATTTATTGGATCAGAAGTCCCCGTCATGGTGCAGCGGAAACAAATCCGACCAGGAACCATGAGGTCGCGGGTTTGATCCCTGGCCTCGCTCAGCAGGTTAAGGATCCGGCATTGCCGTGAGCTGTGGAGTAGGTCACGAACACGGCCCAGATCCCTAGTTGCTGTGGCTCTGGCGTAGGCTGGCGGCTATACCTCCAATTCTATCCTTAGCCTGGGAACCTCCATATGCCAAGGGTGCGGCCCTAAAAAGACAAAAAAAATATATTTATTGGATCAATGAATTCACCCTTGCACCTGTACCTGCTCAACCTAAGTCTGCTGATTTTGATGTTACATCATCCAAAGGTGATGTAAATGAGCATAAGAATTATGTTAACTATTGTATGTGCTTACCGAAACTCAGTTTTGAAAATATTTATAAAGCGTTCTGTACAATATTGATTTTTATTACAAATCAAAAGTTGGAATGAATTAGGAAAGAAAAGAAGAACAATGTATATGCAAATATGCAAACATAACACATATATCAGTATTAAAGCAAGTGCTATGTTGGGAAAGAAAAATAAATCCAGATGGGTTATGTGTTCTATTAAGACAAAGAAGAAAGAGAAGGCTATATTTCAGACATAGTGATGAGCAAGAAAACTGGCTTTAACCTCATTGTTATTGTATCCAACATTTTGGGGGGGACATGATTTTATTCTCTGGGTACACCTTAAATAAGTTTGCTTTATGTAGAACCTAGAACAGAGTTTTATATATAACACACAATCTAGTGGATTTTTCTGATTCTTCATCTTGATTATTTCCATTGACTTTGACACTGAAACACGATAAAAAAAATACGCATCTAAGAATAATTCATTATTTTTATGACCAGAGGGATTTCAGAATGATTTCCTAGGGAGTTCCCGTTGTGGCTCAGTGGTTAACAAATCTGACTAGCATCCATGAGGATGCAGGTTTGATCCCTGGCTTTGCTCAGTGGGTTAAAGATCTGGTGTTGCTGTGAGCTGTGGTGTAGGTCGCAGATGTGGCTCTGATCCTGTGTTGTGTTGGCTGTAGCTCTGATTCAACCCCTAGCCTGGGAACCTCCATATGCTGCAGGTGGGGTCCTAAAAAGAAAAAAAAAAAAAAAGATTTCCCAGACTAACATAAACACATCAGAATATTCTCTGGGTATTTGACAGGTGCCAGAAATATCCCCTCCACTCTTCTCCAGTTTAGATGGCTTTTTGTCACTAACTTCTTGTTAGCTCAAGTTTTATAGGTAGAGATTATAGAAGATGAAAGAGGGTTTTAATCTCTTTGCTATTTCTTCTATTGAAAAAGGAACTCTAATTCCTCTCCACTGGAATTTGGGCCAAACTGAAGAGACTTACTTGACCAATAGAATAAAGTAGAAGGTAACATTCTGGGTTTCTGAGGCTAGCTTCTGAAACACCTTGCATTCAAACACTTTGTCTGTGAGAACTGAGCCACCATATAAGTCCACTACCCAGAGACTACCATGCTGGAGAGGCTGTGTGTGCGCATTTTAGTGGATCGTCTCTGTTGAACTCAACCTTCGAGTCATCCCCATCCAAAAAGCAGTCATGTGAGTGAACCTTTCTATATCTTTCAGACCATCTCATCTGCCAGTTGAAAATTATTGGGTGACCTCTATCAATAACACTTGAAACAAAAGAATCATCCAGATGCATACTGCCCAATTACTTGACCCATAAAATTATGATGTATTTTTTGTCACAAAAAGTGTTTTTTTATACATGAATAGAAACTGGAATAAAGATATTCTCCTCCTTCCTCTCCTTCCTTCCCATGGTAGGCTGACTAAATGGCCCCAAAGATGTTCAGTCTAATGCCCAGAACCTGTAACTATGTTACCTAATGTGGTAAAATTGATTTTGCAAATGTGAGTAAATCAAAGATTTTGAGATGGGAAAATTATTTTAGATTATAGGGTATGTCAATGTAACCACACGATTCTTTAGAAGAAGCAGGCAGGAAGGTCAGTACATAGACAATGCCAAGGGCACAAGTGGGGGAAAGATGTTATGTTATGCTGCTGGTTTTGAAGATGGAGCTGGGGCCCCTGAGCCAAAGAATATAAGCAACCTCTAGAAGCCCCAAAAGCCAAGGAAGTAGATTGTCCCCCTGGAGTCTCCAAAAAGAATGCAGCCTTGCAGTCCCATTTTGGACTCTGAACTCCAGGTCTATAAGATAATAAATACATTTGTATTTTAAACCACTAAGTTTATAGTAGTTGGTTATAGCCACAATAGGATGTTAATACACTTCCTTGCTTTTCTCATTGATCATTGTTGTTTACAATTTTTTTAGCAAGTAGTATATTGTAGTGACTAAAATCACAAACTCTGGAGCCAAAATAGCTGAGTTTGAATCCTAGTTTCACCTACTATCTTGGGCTGGCTACTCAACTTCTTTATGTTTCTAAGTCAAGTATAAATGGGAATAATAATAGTATTATTCATCTTAAAGGGTTGTAAATAAATATATGCTACGTGCTTAAAACAATGCCTGCACCAGGCACTCATCTATTATTATTATCATGCATTTTCATATCTGCCAAATTTAATAATTAAAAATAATTTATAATTAAGGAGAAACACTTTTTTTTTTAGAGTAACACTTTCTATTTCATTAATTAGTAACACCTTCATGGACATTGGCATATGGGCCATAGTTTATTTTCTTTTGCAGTAATTTACTTCATTTTTTATCTCTATTAACAAGTGCCCATTCTAGAAAAATTTCAAGAGCTTTTCAAAATGTAAAAGGAAAAGATGTGATAATCCTACCACTCTTCTAGAATCCACTTCTGGTAATATTTTGACAGTCAGCTCTTGGTATTCATGGCCCAATGTGATATACCATTTTTTATAAGGGACTTGAGCATTGGAACTTTGGTATTCATGGTTGGGGGAGGGTGGTTGGTGGGTGGGTATGGAGGGGTGAACCTGGAACCAATGCCCCACAGATACCTAGGGATGAATATATTTTTTTCCTAATAATTCAGCATTTGAAGAAATGGCTGAGGGAATTTTTGAGGGAACTTATATATAGTTTCACATGCAGTTTTTTTTTTCCATTTAGGTTTATATCATAGACATTTTTAAAAGGCACAATAATATAGCAATAACTCTAATGCTGGACATGCAGTACTTAAAATTTTCATTATCATAAATAACGATGAAATGAACAGTTTTGTGCATTATTCTTCTTTAACTAGGTAAAATATACATAGTATATATTTATTATTGTAATCACTTTAAAGTGTGCAATTCAGTGGCATTCGGTGTATATACAATATTGTAAATCCATTGCCACTATCTAGTTCCAGATCTGAGCATTAATCTTTGCCTCAATTCCAGATCCTTTCTGCACATAGATTCATAGAGAGTAAAGTATTGCATTGAAGGCCAAAAAAAATATTTTAAGCTACATCCAGAAGGCTGTACTCACTATCTTCCCAGTGTAAAAAAATGTCAGGCTTATCATATCCTCATTTGCACTATCATTTGAAACATCTTTGCTAATTTGATAAAAAATAAGATCTTATTCTCTTTTATTTGCTTTGTTTCATTATTATGAGGTTGAACATTTTCTAATATGTTAATTAAGTATTTTATATTGTGAAGTGTCTGTATGTTTTTCATGCAGTTAGCTATTAGGATGTTTGTATTTTTATTTTGTAATGAAAGGAGTCAGGTTCAGTCAATTTAGTTGTAACACATTTCTCTTCTGCTTTCATGATTCTTTGATAAGTAACACAGAGGCTAGAGACGATTTCTCAATCTGAAAACAAATAAGCCCAGGCAATTTTGGCTGTTTGGGGAAGGAAAGTTTGGAGAAAGGAGAAGTAAAAGGAAAGAGAGAACACACATTTTCTCACTCTCTTCTGCAGATCCTGGCAGCTCCATGGAGGTGCTCTGGGGCTACATGGGCCAAGGGAGGTGAAGGTACAACTCTGGCCTTCTGGTCCTCTGCCTAATATCTCAGTTTTCTGAAGGGTTTTATTGGAAGAAAGGATCACTTGGCTAATAAATGTTTGAAAATAACAAATATTTGTGTATATAAGGACCATCTGGGAAGTCTACTAAAAATGCAGATTCCTAAGATCTCATCCAGAAGACTGCAGGTGGAGCCAGGGAATTTGCTTTTAACCTGTGGCTAAACTAACTCCTAGACACACACTTTGGGAAATGCTGCTCTGTCCTGTTTCCCAAAGTGTGGAATTTACAGGATGATTCTAAGTGGTACCCAAGATGACTTTGATTAAATGAAATTGTTATGACATTAAATAAAATGGAATTACACAAGATGAGAGATTTTCCTTTGCCATTCTCTTTCAACCCTTCTGAATGGATCAAGGGGAAGTTTTTCTTTGGCACTAATGTGTCTTTAACACCTTTCCAGCACATGTTAACCTCCCTTTTAGCAGAAAGAATGGGCCTTAGGCTCAACACTTCAGCAGGTAATAACATCTAAATTATAATGACATTATTTTGATTTTATTAGGTTATTTGCATGGTTTCCTTCTAAATTTGAAAAATTATAGCAGAATTTAAATTATGGTATGATCATAAGATATTGGAAAATGATGGTAGGGGTGTTATAGGCAAAAATAGTGAAGGCTGAGGTCCAATGAATCAAATCTATGAATCACTGCTATGAAACACGAGCTTCTGTCCAGAAAGAGCAGATTGAAATCCTGCACTGGGGTGATGGAGGAGGCTAAGAAGCTTTGGGAACAGTCCTCTGCTCTTGGTGGAGGGGTAAAGTGGGGAACTTATTCATAATTTACCCTGTGGCTTGCACTGTCAGTCATCTTAATAGGGGTGATGCACTTTGCTGTTTATTCTTGAAGATGATTCAGGGTAAAACAGAACAACTTATGTCCATCTTCAGCCACACATACGTGATCTTCTGCAGGACTAAAGAGTACTGGGACCTGCCAGCTGGCAACTCAGTATTTGGCAGAAGGGTAAAGATGCTGCCTTGAGCAGTTACAGACAATTTCTCTCAGTCTCTTCTCTAATGCTTTGGAATGAAAAAACATCACTGACTCACCATGCCATGTATGGTGTAAGGAGAATTCTAAGAGGGTTTTGTAATGGGTTCCCTTTTCAGAGCATGAGAGAGACTGGATTAGTATCCATTAAGAAAGTTTCAGCTTAAAAAAAGACAGCTCATCACCTATTTTGGATTTGAAAAAGCTGACTCTAAACCAACAAGCATTGTGTTTTCTGATTGAGAATTTAGGATACCTACAGGAGATGTTACTTATACCAGGAATAGTCCCCTTGAAAAGCAATCATCATTGATCTTTACTAGCTGTCTTCTACCTTATTGTCTAATTTACTGAACAGATCTCAGGTTTTAAAATGTTAACCCCTTTTCTTTAGTAAAAACATTGTAGCTGGAGGATATCTGCTACCATATCTTAATAATGGAATTAGCCTACCATTCCTTTGTTTATGTGTATAGGCAAGAACTATAAGGGAAAATATCTCTCATAGTCCTATAACAATTTCATCCATTGTAACCAGGGCTGGAAATAAAGCAACAGAAATATATCTTCCATGCAAACTTTGTTCAGTGTCTCTTCCTTGGTAGATGGTCCTCTTGGAATCTGGTCACTTCCTGGAACCCAGGGATATTAGAGACTTGGGTTAGTCATTATTTTTCCAAAGAAAATTGTATGAGTTTTCCTAAGTTTCATTCTCTCTTTTAATTCTTAAGAATAACGTATCTGGAACAGGAGGAAGACAGAGTTCTTGCCCCTTCCATGCCTTACCCTCCAGTGTGGGCTGGATGCTGCACCTGCAGATCAGCAGGGATGATTCTCTATCCTGCTTCATTGGAGCTTGGCGCTCAAGGGCAGGTGAGGGCAAGACCACAGTTTCCAGAGATAATACATTCAGGATCTGGGTGGTAGAAGGAGAGAGAGAAGTTTCTTACCTACTCACGGTGATCTTCAAAAACAATTATCAGGTAACATTTGAGTGTGGCACTGTGTTAACATGTGTACCAACAGCAGGAAAGATCTTTCCAGTAGATGAGTGTTTTCACCTTGTTAACACTGGTATCCACATGGTGGAAAACTCATATTCATACCAGGGCATAAATGGAAACATTTCCCCTTTCACCAGCTTTGTGGGTGGAATAAAAAGTAGTGGCCAACTTTATTGGCTTTTCTGGTCTTCCATCTGAGGGGCTTGAAAGCTTTCAGAAATAGGGATCCTGTGACATTGGATCACCATATGTGGAGGCAAGAAGAGCAGAGGTGGTAGCATCTGTGGGTCTGGTACCAGAGTTATTAAAAATCTTCCCAGCTGCTCTTTCAGAGAAATCACCCCAAACCTCCCTCAGTGGTTCTATTTCAATCTCCTAACTGTGACTCTGGGTGGATGAATACAAATGGATTCTTTAGACATTTTTCACTGATCTTGTCTGGTATGATTGCTCTTTCCTCAAGGGTATGAACACAGCTTTTGTTCTCCTTCTTATACTCACTCTTCTGTTGCTCCTACTCCTCCCATAGGACAGAGAAGATTCCTCAGCAGGTGAAAGCATTGCACACTGTTGGGTTTTTAACAGGAGAAAGCCCCCTGTCAGAGATTAAACCCTGCTTTGAGTGTAGGTGGTTTTAAGTCTGAAGAGAAATGGCAGTCTGGCATTTCAGCACTCTCAGTAGGATTCCCACAGGGCCAAATACATCATACAACAAGTCTAGAAGACACTGGATTGGCTCGAAATATGACCCGAGTTTCTGGGCAGATGATCTGAGCAGATGATTCTGTTTTACCACAGCAGATGAGGCCAAGTTCGTTCTGAAGAAGCCAGTCAAGATGAAGGTAGGCTCTGGAGGAGAAAGGCTGGAGGAACCAGGTTGGAAGTCATTAGGGGAAAAAGCCCAGTCCCCAGCCAGTCCTCACCCAGAAGTGAGGTGTAACTAAGCATGGATTCTCTTCCCTCAATAAACTAGCCCAACACAAAATAACTGGTCAATGAGGAATCTTGTGCCCACCTGGCACACACCATAAACGTGGCATTCCCATGATCCCTACAGGGAATGTGCTGTGATGTGCATAAGTCAATTCCAGTCTTTCCTCAGGTATTGCCTGAGAGTGTGTAAACTATGTGTCCCTGGAGAATAGGGCACCTCAGGGACGGGAAGGATCTGCTAAAATTGTTGGCTTAAGGATGAGGCGCTGTTGCAAAAGGACTGTTGTGAAAACCAACGCCCTGTGATTGACTGATTGGGGCTCAGACTCAGACACTAGAACCTGGGCACCTGACCGCTTTTTAACTTATCCTCCAGCTTTGAACAGCCATTTCCTGTGACCGTGCAATCAGGAAAAAATAAAAAGCAATTCTCTTGGTTGGCACTTGGGAAAAGTCTGCCCTTCAGAACTTGACTCTGCTCTTCTCTTTGATATTTGCCTGATCTTTACACTTTTACTCCATTCTTCTGAACTCCTGATGTCTTTGGTTCTCCCTGGAGTTAAGAACACTATCAACTCCTCCCAACCTGCTCATTCTACTGTCATAACTGATCATATATTAAGTTCAAAGGAAAATCTTAGGCAACCATTTGGTTGCCTCATTTGCAACTGCATTTTGATCAGTATACCAAGTATCATTTTGGAAAACCATAGAAAGTCCATCAGTTTCAAAGCATGGGGGGCAAAAATGCTTTGCATCATATTTCTAGGGCTTCTTTTAAATTTCATATGAAACAGTCTTTACTGGCTGGCCAGCCAAGAACTCCAGCTGATATCAGCTGCTGTCATTTGGTGTGTACAAAAACAAACAAAAAGATTTTTCCAAAGAATTTGTTATCAGTAACACTATTGCAGCTTGGCATAACCCACTTGACAATATCAAAAGAGATGGTATCATAGAATGTAACAGGAAGCAGAATGCAGTTTTGTTTCATGATCTGGCCAGAAAAAACAAATTACATTGAGTGACCTGAGGCAAACTGACTTCATGAGACCCCTGGTCCTTATACACATTAGAGTTTTGTCCCAGTGAAGGGATTATAAAAGGAAAGTTAGCAGGGCTTTCAGAAAGGAGACCCTATCCTTTTCAATTACATCTGATTTATGAACTGTTTAAACTATTTCCCAAAGTCTGCCTTCTCAGGCTCTAGCCTGTCTGATAAACACTGCACAAAAATTCTGCTGGTTTGCAAAATCTGACTCTTTCCACTGTCTGAAGTCCCCTTTTGGAGCCTGGGAGGAAGGAACGTTGAGCTCCAAAGAGCTGCCAGTGACAAATGTCTACTGCATTTCCTGATGTCAGGGGACAAAAGAGAGACTTGAAAGAGAAAACACACATGCCGTGGAATCCTCTTTCCTTCAACTCCCTCGGAGCTAAATGCTGACCTATCGGTTTTTTAGGCACCCCCACCCCCTCAGCCGTTCTCCCACTCATGCTGTGGTCTATTCTCCAGAAATAGATCCTTTTGGGTTTCTAACTAGATGGAATTATAGAAAACAAACTGTGTAAATTCCCAGGCCCACAATTTTCTCATAGCCAGGAAGGGAGTAGGTGACTGGGTTTGGATTACCATCCCCCTCTGGCCACCCCCCCAACCTTCTTTTCAAAAGCAAATTCTTTTAAAAGTATAGAGAGAACATAACTCAGCAGTCATCTGGCAATAAGGGAGCGTGATTCTCTTTCAAAATAATAATGACGCCAAACTTTGTAGAAAGAGGAAACTGCTCTCATTGTTCCAAAGACCCTGCTTGATGTAGATAAATATCTCTCAAGGCGTAAATATAAAGACTTTTCTTTAAGAACGGGTCCATCTGCCTGCCTGTCTAGACTTATAGGAAGGCATCGTAAAACTATTATTTGCAATGGGCCAAATGCTTTTCCAATGCAACCCTATCTGCCCCAAGACTGAAACAAAATCCATTTTAGAATGGATTTGGCAACCCTGGGCTGGTGCTTTTCCCATTCATCTGATGTAGACCTTGATTCACATCATATTAACAAGGGATTTAAAGGGTGTTTGGGGTGTTTTGTTCTATAACAAGGGCAAAGGCTTCTACCTGAGTCAGCCAAACAGGATTTCTCAGGCTCTGCAGAGAAATTTGGCTGCAAGTTGGTGTCTGGTAGGAAGGGCACCTTGGACCTAACATCTTGGTCTTCGAGGGCATTTTTTGTAGGGTCCTGTGGTCCCCTGTGCAGGGCTCTATCAGTATCATTTGCAGCTTTAGAGTGTTGGCTCAAAAGAGACATAGCTTGGTATTCCACAGAGAGCATGAGAGCATCTGGGAATTATGAGGGTGTTTATGAGAACATGCCTAGTAGACACATGAGATCAGCTTTCTTCCCAGTCCTTACTACCACCGAGGAGTGAGGATGGGCTGACGGAGGTGAGGTGGTGCGTTAGGCAGCTGCGACACAAGAGTGGGAAGAGTCAACTTGGCCACAGTTAAACCGTATTTGCCATTGATGTGTGAGATTATTCCAGTGTTTGGTATCCAAGGGCACTTAGCCTGGGCCAAGCTGGCCTTCCCGTTTATAAGAGGAAAACGCTTTGGAAACTTAAGAAAGACAAAGTTTTTCTGGGGCATCAAGCGAATGTTAAGCAACATATTGATGAACTTCTAAAATATAGGAATTGAAATTAATTTTGCTTGAATGATCCAGGAACTTTAAATATCAGGGAGCAAACTCTTGGACATTTTGGCATTTGTTTTACTATGATATCTTTCCAGTTCAGAACAGAATAGATTCTTATGTTTTCCAGGATTAATGATGAGAATATTGAATTTTAATATTGTCTGAGAAAGGTAGAAGATAAACCACTTGTTTTGGCTGTCCAAGGTAGTACATCTTAGGTAAGAAGAAACAGGCTCACTGCTGGGAGCCCTGAGTTAAAATATGGCCTCTGTCAATAATTTAGAGTCGTGACATTGAACTCTGCTGCCTGTCAGAGCCTCAGTATTTTTTTTCTTTTCTGTAAGGAGGGACTAATGGGGCTGGACACTGGCTGCCCTCACCAAGGTCTTACGGAAGTGATGACACTATGGGCATGGAGTGGGCTTTAATAAGAATGCTGGGGAGTTCCTGCTGTGGTACAATGGGATCCATGGCATTCTGCGGCACTAGGATGCACGTTTGATTCCCTGCCCTGGCACAGTGTGTTAAAGCATCCAGTGTTGCCACAGATTCTGTGGCTCGACTCTGATCCCTGGCAGGAATTCTGTACACTGAGGGGTGGCCCAAAGAGAAATACTGGGATTGTCTCACTCTCTGAATATCATGTGTGAAGTGTGAGCAGAAGGAGTAGTGGAGTCTGAGTGTGCGGGCGTGCACTGTAAAACTGACAGTGATCAAGGATGGGGGACCTGTTGCAGGTCTCATTTCTTTCTCTTCAGCAGAAGCCTCCTGTTGCCAGACCTGGGAGGGAGGCAGTCCTGTCTTCTACTAGGTCACCGCCAAGTGTATTTTCCGCCACCAGGGTAAACTTTCAGCCAGGAAAGCTGTTCTCTCAGATACATGTGATCATTATCCTGTGGTGATGTCACCATTAGAGGTAAAAAGTGATACAAGATAGGGATGAAAAACTATACAACAACCTAAGGTCGCAATACCAATTAACCCCTGGGAGCTGCCAGGGAGCTCTTGAGGCAGATTCTGTGGCTCCACAGAGGAGTGTCATCATCAACGTTAAATGCCTGTCGCAGGTGTGAGAGGGCAAGCGATGGCCTTACCAAGCTGTGCCATTGTCACAGTGGAACAGACTGTAGATAACATAATCAGATGGATCTGGCTTCAAATCAGATCCACCCTGGAAAATGTGTGCCTTTGAGCAAATGACTTATGCTCTCTGAGTTCAACATCCTTTTCTAGAAATGAGGACATCTGCCTTATGGAGTTTTTGTGAGGCTTAAGCAAGATGATGCATGCTTTCTTTTATTCTTACCATTGTGACTGATGCAAAGTAACTAGTGTCAAGTGAAAGACCTTTAGGTTGGGGGGGTTGGGGTTTGCATCATTCATTTTTCATTAATGTGAGGAGACTCGAATAGGAAACCCAAGTCATGGAGGCGTTCAATGCAGATCAGCATAATAAGGTGAGATTATAATTTCCTAAAACAAGATCAAGATCATGTTAGTAGGAGGGATAGAGATTTCTCAGATGGAGTTAATGGCATAATCTTCAGTAAGAAATAACACAACGTGGGGATGAACTGTGGATGCTTTTAAGTAAGGTGGGAGAAATCCAACCCACCCTGGAGTGTTGCCCACTGTTGTCTCTCCCATTCTTTAGCCCCAGAGCTCATCCTTCTTTTGGGCCTGGATCTCATTCCTCTCTGTGATGGAGCAGACATGAAAGCCACTGTCTCTCAGCTTGAGCCTCTGGAATTTGTAATATATAAGAAAAGAACTGGCCACTGGGCATCAAGGGGGAGGGTGGTGGGATCAGAATAGTGAGGTAGAGCTCTAATGGGGAAGACGTGGGGAGAGAAAGGGGAGTGCTAGGGTACTGCGGGAGAACCAGGTTGTCACTCTCAGAGGGTTCTTTTCTTGTGATGTGGAGCATCCAAGTCATATCTCCCTGTCCCCTTCATGGCTTTGGGACAAACTCCTGGAAGTTTGAAACTTCACTGGGGTCCCGTGCATCATCTGTTCAGAGAAGGTGAGAGGTGCTAGCCAAAGACGGTGGTGGGGAAACTGCTTCCTGGCCATCCAATGAACTTTAGAAATACCATCATTGTGAGCTATTAGGCAGTAGAGAGCCCTTGGTTTGTGTTCACCCATCCAGCTGGAGAAAGAGTACACAATAGTATGGCTGGTCCCCTTTGAGGTCAAGTAGAACAGATTAGTTGGGACAGAAAGGAGATTTGTTTACATCATCATCACCATCATCATCATCATAGTCATCTCCAGCCTAAGGGGACCTCTCCAGTGGCTGAGAGGATACTCTGAGTTGAAGATCATCTCTCTCTAACTCACACCCATTGGTCTTGTGGAATCTGAATTTCCCATTACTGTTATTCTCAGACTTGGATTCCCCCGTGGGTACAGAGTGAAGCAAGGGCTTTATTGGTTTTCCAGCAGAGCAGAGGGGGTGGTCTGCCATGGACATCACAATCTGTAACGAAAGAGTTTTCTGCGTATTCTGGACAATGGCTGTGAGACTTTAAAGTTTATGGCAACTATGTAACTGCCCATTTTGTTATTCCTGGCCCCTTTTTCTGTAGTTATTAGTAAAATCCTAAAAAGGAAACAGATTGGAGGGTGGGTGAGGGATATGGAAGATCCAGAAAGAACGGGGGGAATCTGGAGGTCCGGCCTGTTGCAAAGCTGTCCAGGACAATGGAGAAATCATGAAGGCAGGTCCATGGGTCCTGTGGAGAGAGATTAAGGGGTGCTGTATTGGAGCAGAGAAGCTGGTTGGAGGTTTAGTAGATGGGGAGCCCATAGCAATCCCCCCAAGCATTTGACATCCCTTTCCTAGAACTGCATAGATGCCTTTTATCAAAGTCCTGAGCCCTGAGTCACCCCAGCAATCATACGCAGAGGTTGGCCAACCTTCTGAGTGTCCACTTTTTATTCTTGTCCTGACTAATCTCTACCATTGCTTTTTTTTTTGAAACAACTTTCAGTGACACAACTGGCTGTGCATACTGCAGTTTGAACATACACAGAGAAAATCTTTGCAATGCTTTACTCCCAAATATTTGTGGTTGACAAGTATCTTTTCAACTAACATTTTTCCACTTAAAATATTAAGGGTTTCTCCTCCTCTTGGTCCTCCCTTCCTTTGATTTTTCTCTCCTTCCTCCTACTTGCCTTTCTCCTTTGATCTATGAGATGGCTAGTTCAATTATCATGCAGTGTGGCATTAATTTTTTCTCCTTGCAAATGCATTTTGAGCAAATCCTATGATAGCAATTGAGAGATCACATTTAGAAAAGCTTCCTAAAATCTTAACCCTTCAGTTAATAAATTTCACAAGCCCTGTAATTTATAGATGGGATTAGAACATTCCAACCTTTATTTGGACCTGTTTTCCCAACTCTCAGGGGTAATGAGATGATGAATTAGTTAATATTTGTTCAAGGATTTGAAGAAAAGCAATGTCTTAAATGCTTGACCTCAAATTTCACTCCTACTGAATTCACTTGAAGTGAGAAAAATGAAAAAGACAATGACAGAAACAATGTAAAGCAATTCTCTTTACTCCCCAAACCTGTAGGACTTCATGAAGGAGGATAGGAATTGCCCATGGATGGCAATGCTTGCTCAAGAGTGATTCCTGCTGGACCTAAATGAAGGATGCAGCCTGCAGATATCTCCTTGGGAACCACTAGCTCTTTCCGGGTAAGTGCACTTTTCCCTGACACCCAGAGCCATCGTAATGTCCAGAGCTATGATCCCTCCCAAGTTCATACTACAGGGGCAAAAATTCTCTGTCTTCTGTCCCTCAGTGCCCAGATAAATGACTAACCAGCTGCAATGCTAATCCAGAGTGTTAATCACTGCTAACATCTCAGGAAAGCTCTTCCAGCAGTCATTACAGTAAGAACAAATACAAAACCCAGAATAATAAAAACAGCAATAATAGCATTCATCAAGTCCTGAGCATGGGTGGAGGTCTGTGCAAAGCCTGGACATTAATTAATTAATTAATTAATTAATCCGCACAGCAGTCTTGTGAGTAGGGATTATAATTACTCTCATTTTACATATGGGGCAGATAGGCTCAAAGAGGTTCATGAATTTGGCCGAAGTCACACAGGTAGTAAGCCACTGAGCTGAGATACATGACCTCAGGTTCTTTAGATTTATAGTGACCCTCTCATCCCCAACACCTTTCACAAGTCTTGCAATAGAAGGGAATAAATACCTAATTGAGTGGAATTATTTTCTGTGATTTAGGGAAATCTCAATTTTCCAGAGCATATATTTCACATTTAAGAAATAAGAAAGGAGTGAATGTTATTTGTGTTTTAAGTCCCCTGGCTGGATCAAAGGGAAGGTAATTTGGTAGCTGAGGAATTTTTCACTCATTCAACTGAGAGTTATTGAATGATTTTTTATTTTATTTTATTTTTCCTGTGGCCTTTGAAGTCACCTCACAGAAAGTAGCTGACTGCATTGGCAAATAACAGAAAATCTAGCAGCACCAACAAGATGATCAGGCATTCACTAAGCACACAGACTTAGTGGGTTCAGGCAGAAACATGGATCCTGTCTTCAAGGAATGCAACATTTAATAGAACAAAGAAAAGCCTCAGTGAACTTCCCATGTCTGGTTTCATTCTCAAGTATGCTCTGGGCCACTACATGGGGAAACTCTGGAAGTGAATTCTAAGGAGATTTAGGGCTCCTTTGTGACAAGTTCAGGAGATGTGATTTTCTGCTTCACTAGGTGAATTTCCCATTTCCCCCCATGTCAAGAGAGTGAGGCAATTCCAAAGGAATGTATCTTGTAATATATCCAACAGGAAACCCATGCAGACACTCCTTTTCTTTCTGGAGTGAGAAGATCAAGTAGAAAGTGGAAATGGTCAAACTGCTAAGCCCAAAGCTGTGCTTTCACAAGCAAAGTCCGATTCTTGAGATTGCCTTGGTGTGTCTCATGGTACATGCACTTTATGGTCACCTGGACTCTTTCTCATGGTCTGTCCATAGTGAATGCCAACACTACCAATCACTCCTCAAAGCTACTCTTCATGTCCTGTGGGACTCCATCAACTCAACTTAAAGAGCATTCCCAGGGAAGACCCTGGGGCCCATGATCTACATGGGGGTGGGGAATCTGAAGATTAAAAAGCTCAGATTTGCAGTAAGTCCTGCAGAAGGTGTGGAGAAAAGAGAATCCTTGTACATGGTTGGTGGGAATGTCAACTGGTGCAAACACTATGGGAAACAGTATGGTTGTTCCTTAAAAAACTAAAACTAGAGCTAGCATATGGTCCAGCAATCTCATTCCTGGGCATATATCCAGAAAAGATGAAAACTCTAATTCAAAAAGACACATGCCCCCCCCACCAACGTTCACAGCAGCGCTATTTACAATAGTCAAGAGAAGGTAGCAACTTAAATGCCTATCAACTGATGAATGGATAGAGAAGAGGTACTTATATACAATGGAATATTACTTAGCCATAAAAAAGCACGAAATAATGCCATTTTGCAGCAACATGGAGGGACATAGAGGTTATCATACAAAGTGAAGTAAGCCAGGCAGAGAAAGAAAACATTATGTGATATCACTTATATGTGGAATCTAATAAAACTGATACAAAAGAACTTATTTATAAAACAGAAACAAACTCACAGATTTTGAAATTAAACTTATGATTACCATAGGGGAAGGAAGGAGGGGAAATTAGGAGGATGGGAATAACACACACATACTACTGCATATAGAATAGATAACTAACAAGGACTTACTGTATAACACAGGGCATCTACTCAGTATTCTGTAATAACTTACACGGTGAAAAAATGAATGGATATATGTGTATATATAACTGATTCACTTTTCTGTACACCTGAAATTAATACAGAATTTTAAGTTAGCTATACCTCAATGAAATTTTTAAGAAAGAATAAAATATTGCCATTTGCAGCAACATGGATAAATCTAAGTGAAGTAAGTTGGGCAGAGAAAGAAAATGTTATGTGATAGCACTTATAGATAAAATCTAAAAAATAATACAAATGAACCTATATCCAAAACAGCAACAGACTCACAGACATAGAAAACATGCATACTTTTGCCAAAGGGGAAAGGGAGCAAGGGGAGGGATAAATTAGAAGTATGGGATGAGCAGATACCAACTACTGTACGTAAAATAGATAAGCTATAAGGTTTTACTATATAACACAAGGAACTATACTCAGTATCTTGTAATAACCAGTAATGGAAAAATACTGTGAAAAAATATATAAATGAATTACTTTGCTATACACCTAAGCTAATATAATATTATAAATCAACTATACTATGTATTTAAACTATATATTAAAAGTAATAAAATAAAATAGAAAGATAAGAACTGTCTGCCATGGCGGTGGTCCATCCCCTTTGATTTCTAGGGAAGGGTCCCCAGAAGATGAAGCCCAGAGGACTTGTTGGTTCATTGTTCTTTCTGTGTGGGTTGTAGATCCACTTAGAAATTTGCAGCAGGGTGGGCCGTAAGTGCTGACTTATCTCAACTTTGCAGGAGCCTATAGGTTGGTCAGGGACTGGGAACTGTTCACTTCTTGCATCCCTCTTCAGATGCAAGTGAACTAAAAGGGAGATTCATGGATTTTTTTATTTTTTATTTTTTTACTGAAGGGTTGAATAGATCCCATGGAGCAATGGAGACCAGGGCTGGGAATTGTGACCTCATCTGATGAACTCATCTCCTGGTACCACACTCAGGAGGAGGGCCTCACGGGGTTAGGATGCATCCTGTTTCTGCCTCTTCCCTCTTCCCAGGCTTCCTCTTGTGGTTTTATATTCCTCCTCCCCACCCCTACCCTCCATTCCCCACCCAGAAAAGAAATCCTTTTGTTTTATGAAACTCCACACTTCAGGTCTGAGTCAAAATCTAGTTGGCTCTACCTCAGTTTTGGTAATTCTGAAGGACTGGTGGATGAGTTGAGACTTTTTTGGGGAGCTGAAAGAGATAGTTCAGTTTTTCCCTCATTGAGGTGGAAAATCAGGACTCATCTAATTTTCTGATGAATTATGTAAGAGCAAGCACACTTTGCCACAGTATTTGTTTCCTTCTGAGTAGAGTACAGGTTCATTGCAAGTGAGAAAAGCCTTTCTTTCCTTCTTTCTTTCTTTCTTTTTTTTTTTTTTTTTTTTTTTTTTTTTGCTTTTTAGGGCTGCACCCACAGCATATGGAAGTTCCCAGAAGAGGGGTCCATTTGGAGCTACAGCTGCTGACCTACACCACAGCAACAGCAACGCCAGACACCACTGCTCATGGCAATGCCAGGTCCTTAACCCACTGAGTAAGGCCAGGGATCGAATCCGAAATCTCATGGTTCCTAGTCAGATTTCTTTCCACTGTGCCATGATGGGAACTCCTCTTTCCTTCCTTTTGAAGTCACCTCAACCTTATTTTTTATGAAATAAATTTTCTGACATTGTTTCTCTGTTTCTCATCTGGTTCCTTCAGGCTCATGATTCAAGAATGACCACTGTCTCTGAGAATGGTCTTCATGGCTGTTCACACCAGTGGCATCATCTTCACCAGGGCACTCCATGATCCTTAAATCTTGCCCCATACAGAGTTTGTCTTGTTGGGGGGAGTTTCTCTCTTCATCCTGCCACTGTTCAATAAAAATTTTAAGTGCCACATGAGATATATAGAGGTATGGGTGGATGGAGTGAAGAGAAATTCTAACTCTGCAATTAGAAAAGGTTCATGGAGTTCCTGTTGTGGCTCAGCAGGTTAAGTATCCATGAGGATGCTGTTTAACCCATGGCCTCCCTCAGTGGGTTAAGGATCCAGCATTGGCACAAGCTGTGGTGCAGGTCTCAGATGCAGATCTGAAAGAAAGAAAGGAAGAAAGAAAGGAAGGAAGAAAGAAAGAAAGAAAGAAAGAAAGAAAGAAAGAAAGAAAGAAAGAAAGAAAGAAAGAAAGAAAAAGAAAGAAAAAGAAAGAAAGAAAGACAGACCACAACAAAAAAGAAAAACAGAAAAAAAAAAAAGAAAAAGGAAAAGATTCTGTAGCATTTGAGGGCAATATTGGAGTGGGGCTTTATTGAAGAAGTAGCACTTAGACCAAAAGAGATGAAGTGGTAAGCAGTTGGCAGGAGTGGAAGTATTTAGGACACCTGGAGAGAAAATGCCTAGAAGCAACTAAGTACTAGAGGCTGTTGTAAGCAATTGATATATTCAAGCTTACTTAAATTTCATGACAATGGCAACACCTTCAGTGCAGTTAAGGAAGACATTATGTAATTGGATTGGATGCAGCAGAAGTAGAAGGAGGAAAGAAGAAGCGAGGCTAAAAAAATGGGCTGGAGCCATATTCCAGAAAACCTTATCCTGTTAAGTAATCAGCAATTTGTTTTTCCTATAAGAATCCATAGACCCTTTGCGTTTTGGTTTTGGTTTTTAACGATGTGGTGACGTGGTTGGCATTGTGCTTGAGGATGATAGCTCTGATTGCCACATGAAGGATGGATTGGGGAAAGAAATTAGCACAAAAGATCAAATGGAAAAGTTGGAACAGAGAGAAGGTGGGGAGAAGGAAAGGAAGGGAAGGGTATGAGAAACATAACCCATTGTCTCACTCACATGTTTATTCAGCAAGGGCTTATTAAGAGACTCTTTTATGCTGGGTGTTAAGGATCTGTGCAAAGTACCTGAAAACCAGATTATGAGGACCTTGCTGGGGAGTAAGAGTTATAATGAGGAGATGAAGATGATTTCATTTTGGGTTCTGAGGCAACCAAGAAAGAAAACATAAGGAAAGAATATGAAAACCATGACTTCTGCTGCTTCATTCCCCTGTAATTTTTCTGTACATTCCCCAAAGGCCATTTTTTTCATCATGTTCCTCCCCAGACGAAAAAAGAATTCCCTACTGTTTGCTTTCAAGTTGGCCTTCAAGGACCCCCCACTCTGACTGCATCCTCCTTTTCCCACCCTACCTACTTCTCTGGGCTACATGCCAAGCATCCTTCATTCAATCCAGGCCAGTTTATTTAACTTCTTCCTGACATTAACTTTAGGATTTTGGGCATAATAACTCCTCTTCACCTAAAAATTATCCATCTTGAAATCTCAAATTAGAGTCCCTTCTGACCCTTTGATATCTTGGCCCTGAAACCCAAAGCTTCCCCTAACCTTCCCAACTGCCAGGGATGGCTTCCTCCTTCATATGTGCCTTATTTCCACCAGTGGCTTGGTTGAGTGTCTTGTGAAAAGATGACACCTGCTTCATATATCTTCTGTGCCCTGGTACAATGTCTGCACTAACCACGGTAACTTTAGAAGGCTTCTGAAAGCTACCATGTTGCAGGAGAGACAGCCAGGGCAAAGTTCCCTTTTCTTTTGGAGCTTGGTTCCTTGGATTCCTTTGGATGCACGATTCCTTACAGCTGCATGTAGCTCTGACTTTGAAAATCACCTCCAGAAACAATACTATATTTATCAGCAATCATGCAACACAGGCTCCTTAGATAAGGATATTGCTTATTTCCTGCTTCAGTGTTTAAAGATGCATTTCACTGGTTCCTGGTATCATCTTTTTGAAAGAAAGGATATTAGGTATTCTTCTCCAAACACACTGGACAAACTTAAAAATAAAGTTCCCATCCTTCAACCTCCAGTTCTAAATGTGATGTCTGCTAATAAAAGGGTTTAATGTTAGATGTTAGATGACCCCAATCAATGGATAATGGTACTTTTATGACTAATTATATCCAAGAGATATGAGAAAAACCTGTTCTTGTGAACATGAGTTTCAAAATTGCAACTGAGCAAAAAACCCAAAGCAATTTGAACTCTTAGTTTTAAATGCTGTGATTGGGTGCCTAGTGTAAAAAAAAAATTGGTTTAGTGGCTTTCAGGGAAATCACGTAGTATATTACGTATTTCACTTTTTTAAGCACCCCAAAGATTGTTTTTATGAATGTATTGATTTATATTTATTTGTTAAAATAAAGTTGAATCAGCTTGAAATAGCTACGGAACAAACATTCAAGATACACATGGACATTATAAGCTAAGTGTCCTTTATTTATGTATAAATGTTTGTACATTTAAGTATATATGTATGTGTTGATGTGTATTTATTAAGTGTCTAAATTGCACCTATTACACATCAGTTTGCTTGGCACTAAGGGATGCACAAAGGGGTTATACATTTAAAATCTGCATGTCAGAATTGCCTTTCCCCTTTAGCTGTAGACAAGACTGAACTGGACCCCATTCTGCTATTTGCAGAGAGTTCATTGCCTTTGGGAATGATAAATATCACACTGAAAATGGGGGCTATATCTAGAGAGGTGTGGGAGGGAGATGTTATTGGAGAAGATACTCAGGAGCTTCAAATATATTGATAATTTTTTAGGCTTGTATGTACATGGTTATTGATTATATATATTCATCTTTACAGTTTTTGCATAACTTAAATGTTTTAAAATAAAACTTTAAAAATGACCAATTCCTTCTGCAGAATTTTTGTGAATTCTAAGGTATCGTTTGCTTCCGTGCTTACCTCTCGATTCTCATGTCCTCCTTCTGCTGTGTGGCTTCCATTTGGGACCTCTTTCCAGCAGGCTGATGCGGTTGTCCTGCTTCCATAGTGATGCAATGCAGACATGAAATTCAGTCTCTTTCTTTGATTTACACAAACACTGAACCCACAAATGAATACAGCAGTCTAAACTAAAGTGTGCAGAGCTAAAGCCTGTACTTCTTAGGAATGTAAGCAACTTATAATGAAACACTGCCACTCTTAGGAACTACAGCTGCCAGCTTTGCCAGAGCCACGCAAGATCTGAGCTGCATCTGTGACCTACACCACAGCTCACAGCAATGCCGGATCCTTAACCCACTGAGTGAAGCCAGGGATTGAACCTGTATCCTCAGGGATCCTCTTGGGTTTGTTACCGATGAGCCATAACAGGAACTTCACAATGTTGCTGCTCTTAAAGAGCTTTTGGCCATTCCACCAGGAATGTTGTCCCTGCAGAAGCCTAACCATTCCCACTCATGCTGCCTCCTTTCTTCTCTTCCTCGTTCTTCTCTCCCACTCTGTCTTCATGAACTCCAAATTCTTCCTGCTCTGTTATAAAGAGCAGTGTTTATCTTTTAAGTCTTGATCCCCAGCCTTATATTATAGGCACTGAATAAATATTTATTGAAAAATGAACAAAACTTGATTCCACACATATATCCCAAACCCACCAAACAGCTCAAAATTTCTAGTCCATAAACAACGGTGGCCTGGAAGAAACCCGACATTTCTTTATATGTGTACTAATTCCCTCAGAAGGAATTGTGGTTTTAAGCAGTAATTTTTCATTTTCTCCAATATATGTAGTAAATTTTGAACCCATTAAGGGGTTTCAAATCTACCTAGGTTGACAGGACATATATATCCAATAGAAAAGTTTAAGGCACATAGGAGTGGAGGTAAAGATTATAGAAATTTGTAGGAGGTTATCACAGCTGATGTTTAAAGGAGTTTGCAAAGGATGATTTAGGAGGTAAAATTTCACTAGTATTTGAAATAAGAGTTAGACAAGTTACTGGAGAGAAGGCCTGCTATATTGGAAGAAATATATGAGCAAAGAAAAGGAGCAAGAGAAAGTTTATCTTTAGAATAAATCCATGAGTAAGCCCATAAAGAACTGGTAATATTCCATTGTACACATACACCACATCTTTTTCATCTATTCATCTGTCGATGGAATTTTAGGTTGCTTCCAGATCTTGGCAATTGTACATAACACTACTAGGAATATTAAAGTACATGCATCTTTTGAATTAGTGTTTTAGTTTATTTCAGATATATACCCAAGTGGAATTGCTGGGTCATATGGTAGTTTTATTTTATTTTTATTTTTAAGAGTCTTTTTGAAAATTAAAGTATAGTCGACTTACAATGTTGTGTCAATTTCTGCCATCATTAACAAATATACAAATAAAAAATGCTGGAGAGGGTGTGGAGAAAAGGAAACCCTCCTTTACTGTTGGTAGGAATGTAAATTGATAAAACCACTATGGAAAATAACATAGAGGTTCCTCAGAAAACCTAATATAGAACAACCATATGAACCAGAAACCCCAGTCCTGGGCATATATCCAGACAAAACTATAATTCAAAGAGATATATGCACCCATATGTTCATTGCAGCACTATTCACAATAGCCAAGACATGGAAAAACCTAAATGTCCATATACAGATGAATGGATTAAGAAGATGTGGTACTTTACTTTTCTTTTTTTCTTTTTTGAGAACCATTCATACTGTTTTCCACAGTGGCTGTATCAATTTACATTCCCACCAGCAGTGTGAGAGGTTTCCCTTTTCTCTACATCCTTGCCAGCATTTGTTATCTGTGTTCTTTTTGAAGATAACCATTCCGAAGGGTGTGAAGTGATATCTCACTGTGGTCTTGATTTGCATATCCCTGATGGCTAGTGATGTTGAACCTTTTTTATGTGTCTGTTGGCCAGCTGCATGTTCTCTTTAGAAAAATGTCTGTTCAGGTCTTCTACTCATTTTTTAATTGGGTTGTTTGTTTTTTGATGTTGAGTTTTATGAGCTGTTCATATATTTTGTGTATTAACCCCTTATTGGTCATATCACTTGCAAATACTTTCTCCCATCCAGTAGGTGGTCTTTTCATATTGTTGATGCTTTCCTTCACTGTGCAAAAGCTTTTGAGTTTAGTTAGGTCCCCATTTATTTATTTATTTATTTTTGCTTTTTTTTCCTTTGCTTTAGAAGACAGATCCAAAAAGCATGGCTACAATTTATGTCAAAGAGCGTTCTACTTATGCACAGTGCAACTTGCTCTGAACACTTCTGTCTTTATGCTAATATAAATAAATAATTTTTTTGAAAAAAGAATATTCTTATGTTCTCCTCTAGTAGTTTCATGGTTTTCAGCAGAGCATTTAAGTTTTAAGTGATCCAAGGAAAATGTCACCAGCAAAATTCATTCTTTCATTCCAGAAATACTGGTGGAATCTATATGAAAGATACTGTACTAATTCCTGTGGGAGATAATTTGAAAAGTCCTGTCCTCAAGGGCAGGAAAATGAGGAGCAGACATCCAGGAGACAGATCATCCTGTTTTCTTCCCTTCTTTTGGAATATCAGAAGAGGGAATGTGCTAACAAGCCCTGACCCCTACCAATGAGAAAACCAATTGGTCCAGATGATTATGTAATCCAAATTAGATCAATGGTTCGGTCTTTTGGGAATTTTGACTTTCTATGATGTATAGCCTGGGATCTAGTTTTACACCACCTGTAGAGAAAGTGGTTCTGCAGCACAAAAAAAGAAGTCAACAGGCAGAGAGAATCAGAGATGAGATTGGAAGGATTTGATACTATACATATCCCTGGTTTCCAGGAATTTGAGATCTTTTTGCTCCTTGGCATTCTAATGGCTTAACCTACTCTTCTTTGAGCAGTAATTCAGAATCCTATATGTTTTCTTTTCAGACTTAAGCTGACTTGAGTTGGGTTCTATCACTTGAAACAAGAGATTCCTGATGATTCCTGATGAACATAGTGGAATAAGATGTGAACTCAAATAACCATGGTCAAATATGCTGTAAAAGAAACTCAAAATTCTCTGAAGCTTCAGAGTAGGGCAAATAACTCTGGGGTTATCAAGGGTTATTGGAGAAGACTCTGCTCCAGAAAGCGAACTGTAGGGTTTTTTCCTCCATTCAACACTAGAGCCATCTGACTGTTCCCATCCAGTGCCCTGTCTCTCCTTTTTCTTCTTTGCTCAAGGTGCCAAGTGTTGAACCTGTTCTCCACTTTTTAGAACTGACATCATCCAGTATGTCCTTCAGAGTTTTCCTCCATGCTTTCAGAGTAGGATACAGTTTTAATCTCCGTTCCTTCCTACCTCCAAAGGGGAAATCACAGTAGCTTTCTGTTCCCAGTTTCTTCTATGAGTTTACTCTAACTAGGGAAGGATCAAGATAGAATAATAAACTGATAACATGGGAAAAGTCGCTGTGCTAGATGTTTCCTTTTGCTCCTCCAGATGCATCCTTTGCATCTTCTTCTGAGCCATGAGGGAACTCCTAAAATTTTTATTTTATTAAATTCTTATCAGATGATAACTAACTTGAGTGTGCCATCTGCTTGTTGCTGAGAACCTGACTCCTAACTCTTACAGACAAGACCTCAAAACATAGAAGTCATGGTATCCTAAATATTCATGTTTCTTTAGTGAACAAGTAGCTAGAAGTTTAGTTGGACTTCAGATCTGTTTTCCTCCAATTGGTAGAAGTTATAGAACTTTGCTATACCTTTAAAGTCACCATTTTCCAGAAAGTCTATGTGGGAAGAAAATATTCTTCTTGACCTTCAGTGAATGTAATCATTTTTGCAAGTAACTCCTGGGATTACAGAAACACCTTACAATCACCAAGACAGATCTTGCTGGCCTACAGGGGATGATAAATCAAGAAAGAGAAAAAGCATGTGGGTCCCTGACCGTGACAAGGAGTTACTGTTTCACCCTGGCATGGCCCTATTTTGGCCTTCTTGTTATTTCAAATAATCAATTACCAGTTGTTTTAGCTATTTCTAGTGCAGTGTTCAGTTATATATCTAGTAGAAAGAATCCTAACTGGTAGAGCTTCCAATTTTTGACTCATCCCTTTCTTTCCTGGTGGGGTGCACAGGATTTTATCTAGTGTGTTATGACATAGTTGAGTGGGAGGCTGAGAGGCCTCTTTCTTGTCTTTGACTGGAAAGCTTTTTTAGTGCCATGCAGAACTGTATGAACCCTCTGAGTCTCCCTCTTTAGGATTTAGTTCATGAAAATTTAGAGCTGGAAATGGCCATAGAGGGTATCCTCTCCTGGGCTTTTCAAAGTGAATCCGTGGAGTCATCTCAGTCCCAGCAGTTTTCTGAGCCAGAGAAATGTGTGTGTCTCTGTGTCTGTGTATGTCTCTGTGTGTGTTTAAGTTATGTTTTATTTGTTTAAGCTTCTGAGTAAGATTTTATTTGCACAAAGAATTATCCTTGCAGAAACCAAATCAAAACAAAACACCAAAAGCAACAAACAAAAGGAGTCTTTGGAAACCACTGTTGAAGTATCTTGTGACTTCCAGCCCCATCCCAGTTCTACAGCCATGTGGTTAAATCTCCCTTTTTCCTATGCACAAAGTATTTCTTAACCATTAAAAAGGTATGGGATGTGAGTTCCCATTGTGGTTCAGTGGTAATAAACCTGACTAGTATCCATGAGGATGTTCATTCAATCCCTGGCCTCATTCAGTGGGTTAAGGATCTGGCGCTGCTGTGGCTGTGGTGTAGGCTAGCAGCTGCAACTCCGAATTGACCCCTAGCCTGGAAACTTCCATATGCCATGGGTGCGGCCCTAAAAAAGGCCAAAAAAAAAAAAAATTATTGGATTTATTTCTTCATTCCAGTCGCTAATTTTGTTCAATCAACAATTACCAAATACTTACCATTTGTCTAGTATTATTCTGGGTGCTAGAAATACAAGGACAACAGTCTAGTTGAGAAGACAGACGTGCAGAAAGACAGTTTCAGGACTGTATAATATGCACGACAGAGCTGCAATGACCACAGCAATGATAGCACCTCATAGTGAAGGACTGCAATGTGCCTGGCCCTGGTAGGCCTTTTATATTATTACCTCACTTAATTTTCACAGCAACTCTGGGATGTAGATACCTTTTTAATGTTCATGTTATATAGCTGAGGGAATTGACAAGAGTTTGAGAAATATATATCATAAATATAAGAATTCATGGAGCTGCAAATATAGTGGAACCACATGTGTAGACTAAATCATTCATTGAGGAAACATTTATTAAGGATGCTAGCACTTCAGCAGCTATAATGGGTACATTATCATTTCCAGTGATGTGGCAGTTTTGGAAAATATTTCATGTGCAAAATACCAATAAATAATTTAAAATCTTTTTTTCTAAATTTTAGTTGTTAGTTTAACATGGAGTAAAATGAACTCATTGGGGGTGTTTCTAAGAATATTAACACGTACTTAAGTTTGTGTAACCACCACCACCAAGATACAGAACAATAGTTTCATCACCTCCAAAACTCCTCTATGTTATCCCTTTGTGGCCATTCCTTCCCCCACCTTAATCCTGGCAACAACTGATCTGTTTTCTGTCACTATAGTTCTGCCTTTTTGAAAATGAATTTAAATAGAATCACAGTTTGTAACTTTTTGAGACTGGCTTCTGTCAGCATAAATGCCTTTGAGATCCTAGTCTGGGTGTATCAAGAATTATCTTTTTTATAGCAGATTAGCATTTATTTATCAATTTATCTATTGAGGGACATTTAGTTTGTTCCCATTTCTTTTTCCAGTTAAAAATAAAGTTGCCATAAGCTTTTGTGTATGGATTTTTTATGTGAACATAAGACTTTATTTTTCTAGGGTAATTACTCAGGGGTGGTGTTGCTGAGTTATATTCACATATTTATTAAATTTCTTAAGAAATTGGCAACCGTTTTCCAAAGGGGATGTGCTTTTTGCTTCCCCTCCCTGTAATAGGGAAGTTCCAGTTGCTCTACAGCCTTACCAGTACTTTGTATAGTTAGTATTTTTTTTTTATCCTAGTCATTCTATTAAGTGTGTAAAGTTATCTCATTTTGGTTTAATTCAAATTCCCTAATGGCTAATGATGTTGGACATTTTTCATATATTTAATTGCCTTCCCTTTATGTTCTTTGGTGATATAAGTGTCTGTTTATGTCTTCAGCCTGTGTTTTAACTGAGTTGTTTATTTGCTTACTGTTGATTTTTGAAGTGTTCTTTTCATAGTCTGGATACAAATCCTTGCCAGACATGTGATGTGCAAATATTTTCTCCCAGCATTTAGCTTGTTTTTTTGGTTTCTTAATAGTGTTTTTCACAGAGCAAATATTCTTCATTCTGATAAAGCCCAATTAATCATTTTTTACTTTTTATGTATTTTTGGTCTCATGTCTGAGAATTCTTTACTTAACTCCATTTCATGAAGATTTTCTCCTATGTTTTCTTCTAAAAGTTTGTTTCATATTTTATGTTCAGAACTATGATTTATTTAGAGTTAATTTCTTATAAGGGATGAAGTTTAAGTCAAGGTTTGTTTTTACATAAGCATATCCAATTGTTTTAGCAGTTCCACATTGGTTGTTGAGGGGACTATCCTATCTCCACTGAATGGCATTTGCAGTATTGTGAAAAATCAGTTGGCCTTTCTGTATGGATTTCCAGACTCTACTGTTACACCGACCTTTGTGTCTGTCTCTCTGCTAGTTCTACACTCTCTTGATTACTTCAGACTTATAGTAATTCCTCCAAATTCATTCTTCTTCTTTTTTTAAAATTGTCTGGATTATTTTAGTTCCTTTGTTTTCCAAATACATTCTAGTAGCAGCTTACACATATCTACACAACATCCTATTGATCATTGATTGGAATTGCACTAATTCTGTAGATCAATTTATTTTACGTTTACTGTGATGATCTTTTCAATTAATGAATGTGGTGTGCATTTCCATTTCCTTAGCTGCTCTTAGATTTTCTTCGTTAGAGTTTTGCAGTTTTCAGCATATAGATCCTGTTTGCTGAAAACTGCAAAAATATTGCCAAAAACATTGCTAAAAAAATAAAAATATTGCTAAATTTATGCCTAAATATTTCAATTTTTTGGAGCTGTTATTGATGTCATTGTTTTAAACTTTCTCTTTCAGGTAGTTTATTGTTATATGTGAAAACATGATTGATTTTGTGTGTTGACCTTGTGTCCTGTAATACTGTTAAGATCACTTATTGGTTGTGGAAGTTTTCTCACAGACTCCTTAGGATATCCTATGCAGACAATCACACATCGGTGAAGAGGAACAATTTTCTTTCTTTCTAATCTACATGCCTTTTATTTCCTTTTCTTGACTTAATATCCTGCCTAGGACTGTCAACATGCTCTCAGGTAGGAATGATGAGAGTGCACATCCTTGTCTTACTCCTCATCCTAAAGGGAGGATATTCAGTCGTTTAACTTTAAATATGATTTCAGCTATTGATGACGATGGTGATTTTGTAGATCTTCTCTATCAGAGTCAGGAATTTCTCTTCAATTCTTAGTTTGCCAGGAAGGCCTTTATTTTACCTTAATTCATGCAGAATACTTTTGCTAATTATAGATTCTGGGCTAAGAGTTCTTTTCTCTTAGCTCTTTAAAAAGTGTTGTTCTTTCAGGTGTATGACAAAGTAAATTGGTTACACATATACATATATCCATTCCTTCTCAGATTCTTTTCCCATATAGGTTATTACACAGTGTTATGTAGATTACCCTGTGCTATGCAGTGGGTCCTTGCTACCTCTCTATTTTATATTTAGCAGTGTGTACATGTCAATCCCAACCCCCTAATTTATCCCTCCCGACTCACATTTCCCCTTTGGTAACCATGAATTTGGTTTCAAAATCTTTGAGTCTGTTCTGTTTTATAAGTTCTCTTGTATCATGAAATTAACAACTTTCTAAGTCAACTACACTCCTATAAAGTGTATTTTAAAAAATTTAAAAAAAAACCTTTAGAGATCTAAAAAAAAAGTGTTCTACTTATTTCTGGCCTGAATAGATTCTCATGGATAATCTGTCGTCTTTTAAATAATTGTTCCTTATAAGTAGCACATCATTTTTCTCTGGCTAATTTCAGGGTTTTGATTTGTCTTAAAATTTTAGTGATTTGATTATTATACTCATGAGCATGATTCGGGAACTTGTTTTGGTTTTCTTTTTTTTTTTCTTTTGTCTTTTTGTTGTTGTTGTTGTTGCTATTTCTTGGGCCGCTCCCGAGGCATATGGAGGTTCCCAGGCTAGGGGTTGAATTGGAGCTGTAGCCACCGGCCTACGCCAGAGCCACAGCAACTCGGGATCCGAGCCGTGTCTGCAACCTACACCACAGCTCACGGCAACGCCGGATCGTTAACCCACTGAGCAAGGGCAGGGACCGAACCCGCAACCTCATGGTTCCTAGTCGGATTCGTTAACCACTGCGCCACGACGGGAACTCCTTGTTTTGGTTTTCTAAGCTTAATGAATCAGTATCATATGACCTTTGCTACATTTTTGAAGTTTACAGTCATCATTTTCTCAATTGCGTGTTAGTGTGTGTGTGTGTGTGTGTGTGTGTGTGTGCGCGCGCATGTATCATGCTTTTTTCCTTCTTCTGGGGCTTTGATGAGATAGATCTTCTATATCATCTCAAAGGCCTCTGAGGCTCTCATCCAACTTTACAACTTTTTTTCATCATTTTTTCTCTCTGTTGCTCAGATTGGATAATTTTTATTTTTTATTATATTCTATTTCTATCCATATTCAAATTCACTCTTTTCTCTGTTATCTTTACCCTGCTATTGAGCCCATTTTAAGTTCTGGTTTTTATTTTAACTATTGCATTTTTTATTTAAAAAATTTCCAGTTAGTTCATCTTTGATTCTTCTATTTGCTTGTTGACACTTTCTATTTTTCCTTTTTTTTTTTTTTTTTTTTTTTGTCTTTTTGCCTTTTCTAGGGCCGCTCCCACGGCATATGGAGGTTCCCAGGCTAGGGGTCGAATTGGAGCTGTAGCTGCTGGCCTACACCAGAGCCACAGCAACGCGGGATCCGAGCCGCATCTGCGACCTACACCACAGCTCACGGCAACGCTGGATCCTCAACCCACTGAGCAAGGGCAGGGATCGAACCCTCAACCTCATGGTTCCTAGTCGGATTCATTAACCACTGCACCACGATGGGAACTCCTCTTCCATTTGTTTTAAGAGTATTCATCTTTACTTATTGGAGCATTTCATAATGCTGCCTAAAGCCTTTTTCAGATAATTCTAACATTTGTGTCATCTTGGAATTGGTGTATGTTGAGCATTTTTTCCCAAGTGAATTGAAAATTTTCATGGTTCTTCATAAACCATGTAATTCTGAATTGCATTCTGGGCATTTTGAATCTTGTGATTTTAGGCTCTGAGTTTCAAATGAATTCTATGGAGAATGTTGATATTTTTGTTTTAGCAAGCAATCAGCCTGGTTAGATTCAGGATGCAAATTTCTACCAGCTTTTTGTGAATTATGGCTTCAACATTAGCTCCATTTTTGAAGCATTTTGAAATCTTCCTGATTAGTATTGTTCTTACAAACTCTTTTAGGCACATAGTTAAGCTGACAAGAAAGTAAGGAAATCCTCAGAAATAAACAAGAAGTCATCAATCCGGAGAAGCAAGCAATAGCAATCTGATATTCTACAGGTTTTAATTCCCATTTTTTTGGGGGGGGTGGGGAGCAGCCAAGACTAATGCCTGTACTATGGTAGAAGTCAGATTGGAAAGTGCCCTCTCCTCACATAATGCTTAGATTACTCACTTTCACAGAGCACCTTTAGTTAAGAGGTGAGCTAAAAGAAAATAGAAGCAAGCAAAAGTAACAGCAAACAAATAATGAAAACTAATACCAAAAATGGAAACAGGAAGTGTCTCCTGAGAATACCTAATCAATAGCCAGCCCTTATGTAGATTGGCATACTGAATTCACACTGTATGTGTTATTCCCAAATCACCAAGTTTAAAGTAGTCTTAGGTTAGTAGTGTCCTAAAGAAGCAAATATAAATCTTATCTGGAAAAGTTCACTTTATACACAGTCCTTAATGAAGTTGCTCAGATAAAATTCCAGTGAACATAAACTCACAAAAAAAAGATAATTTTTTTACTTTAAAATGTGGAGATATATATGCATGCTCAAGTTTATAGAGTCCAGAAAGGGGTATGAATAGAATGCATAATTTCAAAATGGGTATAGAGAAAAATTGGAAGGTAGAAAAAATATAATTTTAATAACCACGAGAGATAAAAGAAAAAAGAAATATGGGAAATGTGAAGCAAACTGGTAAAATGTTAGAAGTAAACTCCAATTTATTAGCAATCCACAAATAATATAAATGAAATAAATTATCAGTTAAAAGATAAAGATTATCAAATTGGAATAAAGTTCAGCTATATTCTGTACAAGAAGCATACCTAAGAAGTGCCCATTGCGTCTCAGCAGTTTAAGAACCCAGCTAGTATCCATGAGGATGTGGGTTTAATCCCTGTCCTTGCTCAGTGGGTTAAGGGTCACGCATTTCTGCAAGCTGTGGTTAGGCTGCAGAGGTGGCACAGATCTGGTGTTGCTATAGCTGTGGCGTAGGCTGGTGGCAGCTCTGATTCAACCCCTAGCCTGGGAATTTCCATATGCTTCGAGTGTGGCAAAAAAAAAAAAAAAAAAAAAAAAAAAAAAACCAAAAACAAACAAAACAAAACAAAACAAAACAAAACAAAACAAAACATACCTATAAGAATGATACAAGATAGAAAGTAAGGGAATAAGAGAAATACAGGTTATGGTGGTTCTGAAATATATTAGCAAATTATTTGATGATTTTTCTCTTAAAAAGATGGAGCCTAATTCCTCTCCTCTTGAGTCTGGGCTGGTCTAATGAACAGAGTGTGGTGGAGCTGGTGCTATGTGGCTTATAAGATTAGATCATAAAAATGTCATTCTTTGACCATCCATCTTAATTCACTTTCTCCGGGGGAATTCAATGAACACACACAGTCAAACAGACTATGGAAAAGACCCTTGTGGGGAGGAAGGGAAACCCCCTGCTAACAACTAGGGCCAACTAACCAGCTATTTGAGTGAGTCATGTTAGAAGCAGATCCTCAAGCTCAAGTCAGGCCTTAAAATGACTGTATTCTGAGCCAATATCTTAACTTCGACCACAGGCCAGAACACCCAGCTAAGCCTCTCCAGAATTCTTGACCCATAATATCAGAAAAGATAATAAACGTGAAATACATTGGGGCAATTTGTGATGGCAATAAATAATATATTAGGCAAGTACTATAAAAATGTAAAAACCTGACAAAATAGTTATAGTACTATAAATAATTGATACCCACATAATAATATGAGACTTGGGTTTACAGGAAAGAAATAGAAGTTATAGAGTTATATGTATTTAGTAATGTAACTTCAAAATACAAAGCAAAAATGGACAGAAATATAAGGAGAAATTAAAAAATCCATTATGGTAGGAGATTTTAATCATACCTCCATCCATAATTTATGTATGAAAGAACACAGATTCAGTGGGACATGGAGGATTTGAAAACACAATTAACATAAGCAACATTTACAAAAGTTTGACCATATATTAGGATAAATCAAGTCTGCACATCTCAAGGAATTATTATAAGAAAGTCTATAAAGGAATACTGAAGGATATGCAGAAATTAGATGTTTCCATGTAGCGGGGGGTTATGTATCTTAATTTACATGGCTCTGTTTAAGTATGAACATGTAATACACAAATGTTTTAGAAAATAGCTATTCTATTCACTCTGAAAGTGCCTAAAAACTTTCCCACCATATTTCCTCTTTAACACTAAAAGCATTTGTTAAAATGTCAGTGTTATCTGGGAGGACTAACCCACAGGGATAACAGTCTTTAGACTCTTTAGACTCTTGTTTTGCCTGGCCAGACCTCTGGCAGGAACTTGAGGGAATGCAACGGGGAATTAGGAGGGAATATTTTAATTGGGGAAAGAGGAGACAATTGGCATAGGTCCAGAGGCTGGGGTATTGCCCAACCAGGGCACAGTTCTGCAAAAAGGCATTGCACAGCAGTGAGGACACATAGGAGTTGTTTGGATAGGAGTAACAACAAGGAGAAAGGAGACACAGTACATTTCAGTGTCCACATGTCTTCACCCAATTGCTAAGCCAATCTACACTACATTTGCAAACTTATAAGTATGACCTTATCTGCATAAGGAGGCAGAATAGCTGAAATGGCAGAGCTCCCTTCTTACTACCATGTTTGCCCAGTACCTGGAAATGGACTTAACTGTCTCCTTCTTTGCTCCTGCTAGGATAAAGCTCTTCTCTGAACTGCTTCTATTTTTCTGCAGACTTTTCTTTTCTACACTTCTTGCCAGGCCCCTGGAGCTATAATTTTTTTTGTTTATTCTCTATTCATTGCCCAGAGTTTAGTGCCAGTTCAGCTTTTCATACTTTATGGAACACCCCTGGAAAATTCAGCTGTCGTGTCCCAGATTGACATTATGTTTCATTGACCCCGTGTTTTCCAGGACACCTTAGTGCATTTAATTTGGATTGTTGATCACCATCCTTGGAAGAGAACCCAAGAGTTCAGCAAATCCCCTCAGGCTTGGTCTCTTAGTTTTCCAACTTCCAATGATGGCCATGGTTGAGACCTTGCCATGTTTTGCAGCTTATCTACCCATAAAATAAGTGTTTAAAAAGGAAGGAAAGGACAAATGTACCTCTCTCAATTTTACCAGGTAAAACTCAAACCATTCCATGGTTGCCTGTGGCCAAGTCTCACATTAGCATAACAATCAAAGGAATATCATCAAGAAAGCAAAAAGAAATAAAAATAATTTCAGGAGGATATGCATCTCTCTCTCTAATGGTAATTAGTTTGCAAACTCTATTTTATTCATAGTTTGTTTCTGAGGTCTTTTTTTAAAATTAGTTCACAGTATATTCTGCAGAAATCATTGTAACACTAAAGCATATAAATTGTTTTTAAAAAGCAGATTTGTCTTATATCTCTTAGCTTTCAGGCTTCAACCAGGATCTCTTTTAGTGAATATAATCTTCACTTTTAAAAATGTTTACCTTTTGTTGAAAATGTCTTTACATCTAATTTCAATATAGCATGCCATACTATATATACTGTATACTGAATAGATACTGTATATACTATATACTGAATAGATACAAATGAATCATTTGAATAAAAATAATTTTAGTTTCTTAAGAATTAGTTCACAAATCTGGTACATATAAGCAATTAAAACTGGTTGTCCCTTTGATAGTCAGAAGACTCTGGTATAACATAGTCTTCAGGAAAACATCATACAGCGGAAGGAATACATGGTAATAATCCCTTTGAAAACATAGTTACAACCATGTTTCTACAAAAATATAACCTTACATATATATTTTAAGCAATCTACCTCATATAAATTAAGATAATAGGAGCATGCAATCATAATGCTTATTTTATAGAAAAAAAGAAAATTATCATAATTATTTTTTTGCCTTTCTTTAAGACCACTAGGAATCCACTTCACCTCCCATAAAGACCCCTCTTTTTAAAAAACTTTTTTTTACTTCTGTCCCTTTATTGTCTTTTGAATCCCACACTGCTTCTGCGCTCTCGTACTAACCTCGAACAACATGACTTTCTACCTCACTGATAAAAGTGGCTGCCTGAACCCCTATTTCCACTCTCATCACCATTACCACGCCCAGACACTCCAGGACTCACAGGAGACCCAGGCCTCCTTGCCCTCAGAAGACCCTATATCTTCACAGAAAGAAGTTAGTGGAACCTCTGAGGATGTAGCGTTCTCCCCCTTGGATTGCTTTTCTTGTGAGAAATTCTTCCATGACCCTGGTGGCCAGTCCTAGCATTTCTCACATTTGTCATAAAGTAGTAACTACAGGCAAAAATTCATGTCAAATAACCTTTCAAACAGTGGGAAGCGACAGAGCAGAGCGACTGAGATTTGGAATGATTTTGAGAAGGGAAAGTGTCTAGGAGGAGAGCAATATATCTATCACACCCATAAATATTCTTAGACAGAAGCAGGCCACAAATATTAACAAGTTCAGAGGAGAGCTGTAAAGAAGGAGATTTGGAATGTATAGTCCAGAACCAGGATCAGTGATCAGTCTGTGATATATTCATATGAATAGATTCATGCCCATTTAGCTTGAATGGCCCACCAAATATACATTTTTAAAAATATGTATTGGAAAGAAGTTGGCTTAAAAAGATGCCGTAAGACAAAAAGAAGTCAGCCTGTTCAAAACCAACCCCTTTTCCTGCTTCCTTATTACTCTTCTTTTTTACTGTTCCATGCATCCTTTTTCTTAGTCTATAAAAACACTCCTGTCTCTTCCATATGAAGGAAAGTACCTGTTGATTCTTCATCTCTCCCCTTTCTATTAAAACTAAACTTCTTTAAAAAGCAGTTTAGGAGTTCCCGTTGTGGCTCAGTGGTTAACGAATCCGACTAAGAACCATGAGGTTGCGCGTTCGATCCCTGGCCTCGCTGAGTGGGTTAAGGATCTGGCGTTGCCGTGAGCTGTGGTGTAGGTCGCAGACACGGCTTGGATCCAGCGTTGCTGTGGCTGTGGCGAACGCCAGTGGCTACAGCTCTGATTAGACCCCTAGCCTGGGAACCTCCGTATGCCTCGGGTGAGGCCTTAGAAAAGACAAAGAAAAAAAAAAAAAAAAGCAGTTTATATTTACTTTTTTTTTTCTCTTTAGGGCTACACCCATGGCATATGGAAGTTCCCAGCCTAGGGGTTTAATTGGAACTGCAGATGCTGGCCTACGCCACAGCCACAGCAGCATGGGATCCAGCCACACCTGTAGTCTAAATCATATCTCATGGCAGCACCGGATCCTTAACCTACTAAGCGGGGCCAGGGATGAACCCCGCATCCTCATGTATACTAGTCATGTTTGTTATCACTGAGTTGCCACAGGAACTCCTATATTTACTTTCTTATTTACAGTTCACTCCTCAATCTGTTGTAGCTTGGCCAAAGTCATCAAGAAAATATTAGGCATCATGGGCATATTTCATTATTTTATTTCATTATTTATCTTTCTGGACCCCTCACTGGCATTTATTTGATTTGTTAATGATGTAGACTTTCTTGGTAGCCTACTCCTTAGATGCCCACCATAGTGCAAACTCTCAGTCTTTCTGGCTTGGTGGCCTCTGTGGACTTTCCTTTCTCTCTCCACCCCTTAAGTTGGCACTGATTACTCCCTAAATTTCCTCTCTAGAGTTGCTGCTCATGTGATTTTATACACTTTATTTTCTTGGGTAAGTATACTTGGCTACCTCCATACTTTAGTCAAATGATCTCTGTAAAATTTGAGTTTGAACATATTTCTCTCCTGCTTAGTCCCATCATTCATTCTTTGATGACTGTAGGAAAAATTTAAAATCCTTATGACTTGTAAGGACCTCCTTGCTCTTGAAGAAGCAATCTGGATTTTTCAATGCCTGTTCAGCGAGTGAATGGATGTCTGGCTCACAAATCTGTGAATTTTTCCTTGAGTTTTAAGCCTGCAAACCCAGAGCTTGCTGAACGGCTCCAGTTAGATGTTCCACAGAACCCTTAAACTGAAAACCCCAACCTGAACTCATCCCAGTCCCACTCCTTTTGCTATATTATTTGAGTTCCCACCATCAGAAACTCAACAATCACGCTTTACATTTGTTCATTCCCTACGTCACTGAATCTTACTGAATCATCTCCCAAATGTTCTTCAAATTTCTTCCCACCTCTCCAGGGCCTTCATTCACATTTTTGTCTTCTTTCACCTAACTATCAATAGCTTCCAATTTATCTCCTTAATTCCAGTCTTGCCTCACCCAATCTCATTTCCTCTACACTGTCATCAAAGGGATCCATCCAAAACTCTTTTTAATTTCCTCTGTCTAGTCTTTCAGATCTCTCTCTAGAATAAAGTGCAAGCTTCATTGTGCAACATGAACGTCATCTTTGGTCTGACTCTTCTCCATATGTCCCACTTCATCTTTTTTCTGTTTCACGTCCATGAATTCATTTGAATTTACTGTATTATCTCACAGCTTGAAGCATTTGCTCATGTTGTTCTCTGCTCTGGGCCAGACTTCTTCCTCTTTTTCACCCACCGAACCGCTACTTATCCTGCAAGATTTGCATCAGGCCAACTTTCACTGGGAAGCTCTCTCTGATTCTCTTGTTTTGGCTGGGCACTATGTGTTTACTGTGTTCTGGGAGGCAGGATGCCTAGGAGTTGATGCCTAACCTGCCTAGGTGTTTAGTTCCAGAATCACAGTTTACCAGCGCTACAGCTTTGGGCAAGTTACTTAGGTAATCTCTCTATGCCTCAGCTATTACTCAATAAATGTTAACTACTACTGTTATTATCACTATAGCCCTTCTCTCCAGGGTGGATGCATAGCCCACCTCCTGTCCCAAGGATTCTCTGGCAGGAGTTTAAAAGGACTTTACTCTGTTCTGGATTGATTACTATCTTGCAACTACCTTCTTAGTTAAGTTTTCTGAGGACTGTGGGAAGGTTGGTATACGAACTCACTCTTCCTCTCCTTTTTTTTTTTTCTCCTTTCTTTGCCTTTCGTGTGTTGATACAGGCAGGAATTCCTGCTTGTTCCCACAGGGGGTTGGGGGAGAGCTGGTGACTTCATATGTTTATGTGACCTGAAATGTCATTCATCCTATATAACATCATTATTTGGACTTTTTATTAAAAATGACCGGGGGAACAAGTTAAAACATAATATCCATTTATGTTGAGACCAAAGATTTTGAAAAAAATCTATGTAACAGCTATATAAATTTGATTTGTTTCAGCAGTTGAATATCAGGCTCATTCCTTTTTTTTTTTTTTTTTTTTTCTGAAGCGTCTTTCATCTTCCATGTTTCAAATCCTCCTCAAATAAATTCTTCAGTGGAAAGGACTTAAATAAATCTAAGTTTTTATGTACAAAGCCATAAGAAAACCAGAGCCATTGGAGACTGGGCCCAGAAATTAAAACACTCATTATGTCATTGCATCCCACCCCTGCCAGTGTAAAATTAGTGTTCAGAGAGTTTTTCCAGCCCTCACTCCAGATCCTCTTTCTTTTTTTCAGATCCATTTTTAATGACCCAAATTATGGGATTTGGTTAATTTCCTTTGGCAAATCTTTTCAGAATATAGTCAATTTCACCATTAGGCAACATCTCCTGATATTTAAACTAATTGCATTATTTTGTCAGTTTCAACTCACTTTTCTGGGTCACATTGTACTAATTTAATCCTAGATAGGTATTTGAACTCTCAAGTCTGAAAGCTCCTCAGTCACATTATATGTCCATGCCTAAACTCTCGTTTTGATTTTGATGGTGCCATGTTAAACCATGACAGTTTCAAATGTTTGGGTATAAGTGATATTGGACAGCTGTCCCTTCTAGGATCAATCCTTCTCTGTGGCTTTATATCACACATTTTATATAAACGACATTCCAAAACATTTTAGGTACATATCGTCTGACCTATTTTTTTTTTTTTTAGATTGAGATAAAACGCACATGATAGAAGTAACCATTTTAAAGTACACAGTTCAGTGGTGTTGAGTATATTCAGAATGTTGTGCAACCATCACCTCTATCTAGTTCCAAAATATTTTCACCACCCTAAAAGGAAATCCCATAACCATTAACTAGTCATTCCCTGTCCTCTCCCTCCACCCCCCACCAGTTTCTGGCAACCACATATCTGCTTTCTGTCTATACAGATATACTTTTTCTGGATACTTAATACTGATCTAATATTTATAACTTCAAACAGTAGTAATACCTTATGTTTGATTAGTGTTCTGAAGATTTTAAGAACTTTTATATGGATCACCTCATTCTTTTTGAATATTTGAAAACTTATAATAGTTAAATAAATCCATGGGATGTTTTGTTTTGTTTTGTTTTTTACAAGAAAGGTGAGTTTGAAGCAGAAGATAGATGGGTCCCAGGCTGAGCAACTATAATCAGTTCCTTGTGGGCAGATAACTTCAAGATAAAAGCTGCATCCTGTTTGGATAAGATACATGCCATCTCTAGACTTTCATATGAGAAAAATTGTTTTAATTCTGTATGTGACAATTTTGAGTTTTCTGTCACATACAGCCAAACCTAACTTATATAGTTGGGCTCAATTCAGGCCGATTTCACTAAAAGCTTGAAGTGTTTCTCTCATACTGTCTTGAGTAGCCCCATTCTCAGAGAGGAAAGTCTTAGTATATAAAAATGCCGTTAGAGAGTAGGTTGTATGTTCATCTGCCCTTTAAACATTTATCTATTTCCATTTTAAGTATTTGTACTTTGTTATTATTGTTATCATTAATAGTATTGATATTATTTTCTCCTAGGATAAGTAAGGCTCTAGAGGAAAAAATCACATAATTTCAAGAAGACCGGAGAAGTTATCCAATTTGTTGCCCATTTGGAATCCCACTAACTTGATTATTTTAGGAAACTAATATGGAAGTCATGGAACTATTGACATTTCACAAGTTTCATCATCTCTATTATTATTGCCATCAAAAGTATTCCAAGCATAACTGAAAGTCAAAGGTTATTTATTTTAATAATGACATGAGTATCTAATGTTGAGCAAAAACTCTAAGAGAAGAAAATAAGTGATTATAGTAAAGGCAGTTGTATTTTTCAAACTATGTTTTATTAACATCTTCTTTTTTTGAGCAATTTTAAGGATCACAACAGAAAATGAGAGGAAGGTAAAGAGATTTCTCACATACTTCTTCCCCACATATTTATAGCCTACCCTACTCTCAGCATCCCCAACTAGAGTGGTATATTTACTTCAATCGATAAATCTAAAATTTACGAACACTTCATAATCATTCAAAATCCATAGCTTATATTAGTGTTTAGTTCTGGGGTTCTACATTGTATGGGTTTAGATAAATGTATAATGATAGATATATCCATCATTATAGTATCATATAGAGCATTTTGTTGGCCCTAAAAATCCTTTGTGCTCCAACCATTCATCCCCCACCCCCCGCACCCCTTCAACTCCTATCAACTATTGATTTTTCTACTGTCTCCATAGTTTTGCTTTTTCCAGAATGTCGCATATTTGGAATCATACAGTATATAATCTTTTCAGATTGGCTTCTTTCACTTAGTAAAATGCATTTAAAGTTCCTTCATGGCTTTTCATGGCTTGAGAGTTTGTTTCTTTTTAGCGATGAATAATATTCCATTGTCTGGATGTACCACAGTTTATTTATCCATTCATCTAATGAAAGTCATCTTGGTTGCTTCCAAGTCTTTGCAATTATGAATAAAATTGCTATAAATACCCTTATACAGGTTTTTGTGTGGACACAAGTTTTCACCTCCCAAGGAGTGTGAACGCTGGATCATATGGTAAAGATATGTTTTGTGTAAGAAACCACCAAACTACCTTGCAAGGTGGCTGCAGGGTTTTGCATCTCCACCACTAAAGAATGGACGTTCCTGTTGTTCAATATCCTCTTCAGGATTTGGTGTTGTCACTGTCAGGGAAGAAGAAATTTTTCTCTACCCTGCTGGGTTCTTTTTACTATTCTAAGAATTACATTGAGACTTGTGGTTGCCTGATGGGAGGGGGAGGGAGTGGGAGGGATCGGGAGCTTGGGCTTATCAGACACAACTTAGAATAGATTTACAAGGAGATCCTGCTGAATAGCATTGAGAACTATGTCTAGATACTCATGTTGCAACAGAAGAAAGGGTGGGGGAAAAACTGTAATTGTAATGTATACATGTAAGGATAACCTGACCCCCTTGCTGTACAGTGGGAAAATAAAAAAAAAAAAAAAAAAAAGAATTACATTGACATGAAAGTGATGAACAGGAGAAAATCAAAGAAAATTTAATAACACGGATACATAGGAGAGACCCAAGAAAACTGAGTAATTTGCCTAAATGGCCAAAGCCTCCACCTCAAATACCATCTTCAGCTAAAGATAAAAAAGGATGTTGGGTAATTGTTGGGGGATGTCAAGGGTGGAGAGGGGGCTACTTCAAAGCAGAGAAAGGCAATTGACATGGAGGTGGAAAAACAGATGCTTGGTAAATAAATGTTTGCTGGCCACATAGAGACAATGGGACACCAGAGGAATTTTAACAAACAGACCTTGCTGGGTTCCTCCCTATCTACCACATTTAGTTCATACTGAAGTTATCTGGGGTGATAGCACCCTTCCTGGACCAGGTCCTCTGTCTATATGCTTTAGGCAGCTAAGGGGGAGGTAAAAAGAAAAACTTTCTGTCTTTTGTTTCCTAAAGATAATCAGCCAAAATTAATCCCCAGGCCAAAGAGACTCATTTGGGGCAAAATTCTGTCCCTGTACACCAGTGTCCCAGATTTTGGCTATTCTAATAGGTGTGTTGTGGTAAGGCAGGGCTTTTTTTTGTTTGTTTGTTTTTGATTTTTTGTCATTTGCTCTTTTGGGGCCACACCCGTGGCACGTGGAAGTTCCCAGGCTAGGGGTCCAATCAAAGCTACAGCTGCTGGCCTACACCACAGCCACAGCAACTTGGGATCCGAGCCGCATCTGTGATCTATGCCACAGCTCACCACAATGCCGGATCCCTGACCCACTGAGTGAGGCCAGGAATGGGACCGCATCCTCCTGGATCCTAACTGGGTTAACCACTGGGCCATGAAGGGCACTCCTTTTTTTTTTTTTTTTTTTTTTTCCTTAAGAAAAATATTTTAGAGCACAAAACATATATGGGAGAATACATCAAAAGTGAAAATGTGGTGAACCACTTATCTGGACTTTTTTAAGACTTTTAGCCACTTATGTGACTGTGGAACGCCACTCTAACGATAACATCAAAGTGAGTTTGGCCTCTTTCTGATGCTTTCAAAGCAAATAGAAGGCAGAGCTATAAATGAAAGAGTCATTGGCGTTGATTCTTACCTTCACCTTACTTCCTCTGATGCAGCCAGAAAAGGATGGATGGAACACGCTTTAGCCAAGCCATTTACCTTGAAGTCCACACAAATTATCTTCATTTTTGGCAAAAGTTTCATAGATCTAGTATGAAGATTCTCTAGGACTAGCTCCATGTTTCATTATTCTATAAGCAGATAATTCCCTTACTTTTATTTGTGACAGGAATGGGTAATACATGTTTATCACATTTCCTTTTATGAGTATTCATAGCTTCTGCCCTTTGTACTAAATGGTAGAAATTCCATCTTTTCCTACTTTTTTTTCTTTTTTCTTTTTAGGCTGTACCTGTGGCATATGGAAGTTTGCAGGGTTGCAGTCAAATCGGGGCAACATATGCTGGGCTATACGACAGCCATAGCAATGCCAGATCTGAGCCATGTCTGCAAACTAGCCTGCAGCTCACGGCAATGCTGGATCCTTAACCCACTAAGCAAGGCCAGATATTGAACCGGCATTTTTCACGGATAGTGGTCAAATTCTTAACCCAGTGAGCCACAACGAGAACTACCTGTCTTTCCCTACTTGATGGCCTCCCGAGAATAGGAATTTATAACTGGAGACATTGAAAGCACAGGGAATTACTGTGTGAAGAAAATAAACACATTTATAAAGTGGAAGGGATGAGTGAAATCAAAGAAGGTGTATGGACTGAGTTAAAGGCAAAGTTCTAGGGAAGCTTCAGAGAGAGGAGAGAAATTTTGGGGGCCATTGCAGCATGTGGGGAGCAATGCTAGTGGGCAAATGGATAAAACCAATTGTAAAGAGATTCTGTAGTGCATCGTGAACATAATTTCCAGAGAACATTCACACTCTTTGTAGTTATTCTTGGATGTTAGGCCGATGTTTCTTTTTCTTTTGTTTTCTTTTCTTTTTACAGCTGCACCCTGGAAGTTCCCAGGTTAGGGGCTGAATTGGAGCTGCAGCTGCTGGCCTATGCCACAGCCACGATGATGCCAGATCCAAGCCACATCTCTGACCTACACCACAGCTCATGGATATGCCAGATCCTTAACCCACTGAGCAAAGCCAGGGATAGAACCCTCATCCTCACTGATACTAGTCAGATTCTTAACCCACTGAGAGGCAGTAGGAACTCCCCGTTTCTTAAATGCAGCACTGAATTTGGGCTGGTCCATTATTTATTTTATGTTCACATATGCATTTTATATTTGCCCCAAGGACTTATTGGTTCTATTTGGGGACCAGAATTGCATTTTGCTGGTTAGAATTAAATACGAACTTTTCCTCCTCTTCAGGCTTCAAAAGCCAAACTGCTAAATTAGCTTGTCACCAATCTGAGCTTTAATGAGGTTGTTTTAAATTATTTTGTTGTGACCAGAAGAAAATGTGATTTTTGTCAAAGGAACAAAAAAGGATGAGTAATGCAATAACGAAGTTCCCATCTAACAAAGAGCTGGATGGAAATAAATACTAAAATCAATTTTCCCGAAAAGAATAAACATGTTTTCCAGTTCCTTTTTTCCTTTCTTCCCTCCAAAAAAAAAAAAAAAAAAAACAAACAAACAAACTCATTTTGGAAGTGAGCATTGAAAGGAGTGTTTGATCTTTAATTTAACCTATATCTTATACATAATGAAACATCCCAGGTCTTTAACCATTTCATGGAATTTTCCTTAATCTTAAAGAAAGTTTTCTAGAAAAGTCAACCAGGTTCCAGGTATGGGCTTCAGCTAAAGAAACTGACAGTATTGCAGCCTATAAGGTGAGAGGAATTAAATAGCATGGAATTGTTTTTGTATAATAAAGGAGCTTCTTTCCTGTCTTCCTTTTTTATTTCCTTGTTTCAGCTTTTTTTGAATTGTAACTAAATTATTCTATTCAGAATTAGATTCTGAAAAAGAAAAAGAAATAGAATGTGGTTTGAATCTTTTGACAATATTTCAGACAATTCCATTGATAGAGAATTAGCTCAAGACATGCACTGTATATTGTTGAGTATTATTAAGTATTCTAGAGTGCTGGTTCTCATCAGGGATAATAATTATACCACTGTACGCTCCCCTACCAAGGGACCTTTGACAATATCTAGCGATAGTGGGTAGAGGCCAGGAATGTTGTTAAATATCACTTCAATGCGCAGAACAGCCTCCCACAACAAAGAATTATTCAGTCCCAAATGCCAACTGAACTGAGGTTAAGAAAGGCTCTTTCGGAGATTTCTTTTTTTTCTATACAGGGATTTTTATTTTTTTCCATTATAGCTGGTTTACAGTGTTCTGTCAACTTTCTACTGTACAGCACGGTGACCCAGTTACACATACACATATACATTCTTTTTTCTCAAATTATCATGCTCCATCATAAGTGACCAGACATAGTTCCCAGTGCTACACAGCAGGATCTCATTGCTAATCCATTCCAAAGGCAATAGTCTGCATCCAGAGATTTCTTAAAGTACCCTTGAATTTTCATTTTAGGCATAGAGGATACAAAGTGAATTGGGAGGTTTAAGTAATCATCACAGCTAACATTGATTGAGCCTTTGCCATTGTTGCAGGTGTTGTGCTACATGCTTATTCTCATGATAATTTGTTCCATTGTACAAGTGACAATTTGTTCCATTGTACAAGTGAGAAAACAAGAAGAGAAGTAACTTGCCCAGGAGCACTTGAGTATTAAGAATTGTAGCCTAGGATAGAAACAACTTAAATGTTCATTGACAGATGATTGGATTAAGACAATGTGGTATATATACACAATGAAATACTACTCAGCCATTAAAAAGAAAAAAATAATGCCATTTTTCAGCAACATGGATGGAACTAGAGACTCTCATACCAAGTGAAGTAAGTCAGAAAGAGAAAGACAAATACCATATGATTTCACTTATACCCGGAACCTAATATATGGCACAAATGAACCTTTCCACAGGAAAGAAAACTGTGGACATGGAGAACAGACTTGTGGTTGCCAAGAGGGAGGGGGAGGGACAGGGAGGGACTGGGAATTTGGGGTTAATAGATGCAAACTATTGCCTTTGGAGTGGATAAGCAATGAGATCCTGCTGTATAGCACTGGGAACTATGTCTTGTGATGGAGCATGATAATGTGAGAAAAAAGAATGTATACATGTATACATGACTGAGTCACCTTGCTGTGCAGTAGAAAACTGACAGAACACTATACATCAGCTAAAATGGGAAAAAAAAAATCATTATAAAAAATAAGAATTATAGCCTAGGAAAAACTGTAAACTTAGGAAGCCCCCATTTTTAACTATTACACTATGCTGTTCTTTTTGGTTAGTAACACAAGACTTCAACCTTAACGAGGGTAGGAGAGACACATGGGTGGGGTGGGGGTGGGGGGGTGGTTCTAAAGAGTGGTGCTTAACTGAATTGCCACCTCTTATTCTGAAATTCGTTGCCTTAAAAGGACAAAATTGTCTTTTTAACCATTGTTATTTGTGGAAATCTCCAAAATTACATAGTCTGGTGTTTATCTTGAACATATGATTTTTCTGATTACTGTTAACTTAGTGATATAGAATAGTTATACTTGTTCAGGGAAGGATATGTTAGACTACAGAAAAATTAATGCAAACATTTTTTCTCAAACCCTGAAATTTTCAACAAGAAAATGGAAATGATTATGAATGAGGAGTTCTTTTCTATTGTTAAATATAGTAGTTTTGATTACTACACTGAACCCACAATGTGTTTTCATACTGCTCTTATTAACTTTAAGACCCATGAGAGAAAATAAAAAAAAATCCTCAAGTTGGAAGAACAATTCCTGGTTTCCACCATCTCTCTCTAAGAGGCCGATGGGATTATAGCTCAGAGTTTGTTTGAGCAGCTCAGATTGCAGGGCCAGTTCCCATAGAAGGAAAGGCAAATTCATTGTTTTTGGCTCAGTGTCTAAGAACATAGCTCCTCCAAGAACTCAACATAAGAAAACTACCCTTCATTAAGTGGTGAAGCAAAATGATACAGGACCTGGTTTTCAGAATGACTGTTTTGACTCTTCTGATGTTCCTGAGCTGAATGCATTGTTTTCATATATGTGGTTATTCTTGGGCAAAAAAAAAGAAACGACCTCCATGAGATGGAGAGGTTGGAAGGGTGTGTGAGTGGTGGGGAAATGGGATGGGATGTGAATACCACAAAAACAAATCTGGTCATAATTACTTCACAGGAATTCTAGAAAGCAGCTCCACTTATCATCAATATGGAATTCTGGACAAAAACATTTGACACCAGATTCTTGTCTGTTTCCCTTTAAAAAGTCAACTCACATGTCTCTGATTCCCTTTGATTTATTTCTGTGGAAAAAAACAAAGACACTTTTTCTTGCCATAGCACTTTGAAACTTGAACAAATAAAAAATACAGCTGATTCCTTTTCCCTCAGTCATGTTAAAATTAAAATAAAATAAAAATAAAGCAAAGAAGACAAAACACAACTTCCACCTCAAAATCACTGATGTACTCTCTTACCCCAAATTGTCATGTTAAATCTATCTGCAGCTGTTTAACCCCACTGTACCAAAATTAATTGTTTCACAGCAAAATGAGATCATCCACATTGATTTCCTTTTCCAGTGCTGTCCACAGCCCCTCCAGGTTCTCTTAGAAATGGCAGTAAAGACCTATCCTTGGCATTAGGAGGGAGATTCAATGTAATCGCCTTTCAGAGAGCTGATTGTCCATAGATTAACTTCAGGGAGGATTATAAGGGATCTCAGGTCAGCTCTCTCACCCTCTCTCCTCTTTTCTCCTTTAACTTAATTTTTAACATGTTTACGTTTCTAGGCATATTAAACAATTGCAGAGAATTCAACAAATCTTTACTCCAGAGCAGTAAACTCCACTGGCACGGAGGTTATAGAGTGTTAAAGAAAGAGTTGGCAGGTTAAACAAAACAAAACAAAACAAAAAAACCCCAAACCAAACACTAGATATCTGGAACGTATCTAGCATTCATTAATTTTAGGAGCCATTGACCTGTATAAACTGCACCATTCTTTTTTCTTTTTCTTTTTCTTTTTCTTTTTCTTTCTTTCTTTCTTTTTTTTTTTGGCTGTGTCCTTGGCATGTGGAAATTCCTGGGCCAGGGATCAAACTGGGGCCACAGCGGCAACCCCAGCCACAGCAGTGACAACACCAGATCCTTAACCCACCATGCTGCAAGGGAACTCCTTATTCTATTCTTATTGTGCTATTCTTATTGTCATCCTTTCTGTATGTTTCATGGACTCCTGTATGGGTAAGTGTCTCTAATCACATAAAAATAAAATTGAACTATACTTGTGTTTTATTCATCAACATTTTTTCAAGATTTATATATTCCTTAGTTTATTGAAAAAAAAAAAAAGGTTTAACTCACTCCAGGAATAAATATTTTTCTTGTGCTTAAGATTTTCTTAAAAATAAAGATGGTATTGGGCGTTCCCGTCGTGGCGCAGTGGTTAACGAATCCGACTGGGAACCATGAGGTTGCGGGTTCGGTCCTTGGCCTTGCTCAGTGGGTTGGGGATCCGGCGTTGCCGTGAGCTGTGGTGTAGGTTGCAGACACAGCTTGGATTCCGAGTTGCTGTGGCTCTGGTTGTAGGCCGGTGGCTACAGCTCCAATTAGACCCCTAGCCTGGGAACCTCCATATGCCGCAGGAGCGGCCCTAGAAATGGCAAAAAGACAAAAAAATAAAATAAAATAAAATAAAATAAAAATAAAGATGGTATTGAACTCTGCATAGTGTACATAGTGGTTGGGTTGGAACAGTATTGTCATCATTCTGAGAAAGAGAAAAATGGAGGGAGGTAAAGAAGAGTTTACTGATTTTTAAATACGTAAAGCTTTTTAACAAGGCACGTTGTTAAAGCTCTGCAAATACATTTACAAATAGATTTTATCAGGGAACCCTTTGAACATAAGGTAATGTTTTGGCCTTTCAGCCCAGGTTGGGAAGCCCTTCCCAATGACTGTCACTCCAGGGAACAGGTTTGGCTGGATTCCAAACATCCCCTGACAGGTCCCAGATCTGGCTCAGAGGTGGCTCCACCTGTCTGACACTGTCAAGGTTTACCTGGAGACAGCCAGTGGGTTTCACACAAAACTGGATCCTGTCTTCTATCAACAAGTGACCAAATGACCTCCTCCTCCAAAAAAAAAAAAAAAAAAAAAAGAAAAGAAAAGAAAAGAAAAGAAAAAGACAAAGGAGAGACACTAGGACCCAAATCACATCATGGGGGCAGTGACTCTGTGTCAATTACTACATCCTTAGTTGCAAGGACAGTATTCAGTATACAATAAGCACACCATAAATATTTGTTAAATAAAGTTAATCTTCACAGTAATACTAAGAGAAATAAGTTAACCCCAACTTACTGAGGAGGCTCAGAAAGGTTAGTGGAGCAACTAGGATTTGAACCTGGGTAGATCTTTCCACTGTATATGACATAACTTATTAGACTCTCTCATCCCCCAAATGCAAGTCATTTCAGGAGACTTCTAGAATATAGATATATACTTTTTACCACATCTTAAACTCTAGGCAAAAAAAAAAAAGCAAGACTTTTACCATAAAGTAACCCACCAAATAATCTAGATTTTAATGGGTACTCTAGAAAGCATCCAGCTCAGTTTCCCACCCAATAAATAAGTGAATGTACAGTAACTTCCTCAAGGCCTGGCACACATTAAGTGCTTAATAAGCATTAATTCCTCACCTTGTGTGAAGCTCATGGTGGGCTGTGGTCCCAGCCTTGACCAGAGCACTTTCACTTACTATGCTACAATTTTATGAAAGGTCCTTCGATTTTAAAAATGAACAGTTCTCCCTTGAAATGTAAACACCATGAAATCAGTGACTGTGTTTTGTTCAAAGTTGCATTCCTAGGGCCAGAATAAGGCCTTACACATGGCAGGTACTAGAAAAAAAAAAAACCTATGTTTTGAATATATAGATGAATGCATGACCAATTGTCGGAAAAGTTCGAGAAACAGCACTTTTTGCTTAAGTAATGGGTTAGGGATTCAGAGGAAGAGCTGGTATCCCAGCACAGCAAGCGGCCCTGGGGGGAATCCTTTGAAGTCATGTGACACTGGTAAATGAATGGTTCCCAAATCCCTGGTCTGCACCTTCTATCCCAATATGAGAATCCATGACAAATGTAGGATGAGCTTATCTCTGGATGAAATTTACAGGCAGCATAAGGAAAGCCTGAGAAAACCACCAACCATGAGATGAGCTGTGGCCTCCCTCCTTCTCTTCCTCTTCTTCAATCTCCCATCCCACTCCACAGAGAGCCCTGATTTGTAGCCAATCATCCTTATCTCTGCAGCATGAAATGACAGGAAATCAGGTCATCAAGGAATCCAGAAAATGAAAATTGAGAACAAAAATCTACTTCAGTTGGCAGTATGCCCAGGTGGGATTTGGTGCTTTGGGCAGCTGATTCTTCAATGAGGAAATAAAATGGGGGAGATCTAAAAAATTTAATGTATTTCATTTTTAAAATGAAATCAAATAGCCCTGTGTTATCTCCTATAACATTTATCAGTCCTTTCAGGAGGGCAAATTTCCTACAGAATATCTGAAAAGCATTCCATCACATAACACTACTACCAGCTTTCACAATTTAGGAAGAAAATCATCTTTCTAGGGCAAGAACCTCCAAGCCCACCCCTGCCATGATACTTCTGTTTGTTTGCAAAAGACTGGTTGTGTCCCTTGGGTGTATGTTGATCAAAGTTCCAGTCGTACTGCTGAAAGAGTGTTCCTTTTTTTTTTCCAAAGTGATTATTAAGCCACTTTAAAAACACTTTAACTTGTGGGTTTACCTCACTCTGTTTGAGTCCAAATTTCACAATAATATAATGAAGCAAGCCCTGTGGTGCTGTCTATGTCATTTTAATTTAGCAGGAAACCACAACCTTGTACATCTTTTCCAAGTGCCTCCCCTCGCCCCTGGCTCCATCCATGTCCAGTGCCGTCTGGCTTTTTTTCTGGCCTGAGTTTCAGCATTGCGTACTTACTTCATTAACCCTACAAGTCTTCAACTCTCCCTTATCACTTTGCAAACGAGTCTGCCCCCTATTCCTGATGTCAAATTGCAAACTCTTTTGTGTGCTTTCAATAATCGCCATTTTAATGTACAAACTGATTGGAATGCCCAAGAGCTGGTGTCATTTTTCTGTTTGCTTCAACGGGTATTTTGTGTGAAGTGTGAACTTGGGGAAACATAAAAAGAAAAAAATTAAAAAGAAAGACTGTAAGAATTTGGAAAAAAAAATCATGAACAATGTTTCAGGGAGTAAACCATGAATAAAGGACACATTAACCGATCTGGTATTTTCTTTATATCTTTTCTTTATGATTTGCTCCTGATGGAATGACTGAACATTTATTTAGACTTCAGATACTATCTTCACACTGTTTAAGCACTTGATTTACTTTAGCATTATTTGGCCAATTTTAAAAGGTACTTAATTGATGTTAAAAACATATTTTAAAAGCTATCACTAGTCGTTTCTCTTGGAAACATCCATTTCCAAAATTTTTCTGATTGTTTATGGCCCACAAAATGCATAGGGCCTTAGTTTTCATTCACGATGTTATAGAACTATCTTTTTTCATATTTCCAAAAAATATAACTACAGATATTTAATGTTTCTGATATACTTTATAAAAATGAATTCAGAAATTTCCATATGATTATTACCTAACTGCTACTAGTGATAAAGTGTTCAATTGCCCATATTGTGATAAGTAAGCACAGAAATAATATCTACTCTAATGATATTTTAAAGAACAATTCTTGGCATGTAATGTAACAGAAAGAGATGCAAACTGAGTTGATGAAGACTGGAGTTTTCTGTATGACCGTGGGAAAGTCCCCTGACCCCACTGGGCTTTATTAAGGTCAGAGAAGTTAGGAATTAAAACTAGGGTCATTCACCTCCTTTCACTTTTTCCCATATCTGCTTAAAAAAAGTTTACTTAATTTTTTTTTTTTTTCAAACAAACATTGGGAAATATCAAGCTAAACTTTAATGTTCACTACTTCCTTACCATCTTTGGTTTTCCTCTCTTAAAAATCCCTTTCTTTGAAGCTGTGAGATATATTTAATGAAGCAGCAATTTTTTTCCCTAGCTTTGACCTGAAAGGTAAATAATCTAATCTTGCATCATCAAAAGCCATTTTTTTTTTTCCAGAGCATTTATCTCATACTCAGAAAACAGATGTTAAATGCCAGAATGAAAACAAGTTATATACCAAAGTGCAAATCCTTGTCCTTTTGACTATTCAGAAAAACTACACATCTTTAGCTGACTGACTCCTGAAAAAAATTAAAAAGAAAGACTGTAAGAACTGGGGGGGAAAAAAATCATGAAATCAATTTAGTTTTAGTTCTGTCTTCCAGTTGAGTTTAAACTTACTCAACCTATAAGTGCAAACATATAAGTGCAGTTCTTCAGCTCTACTTTTTCTTGGTGTGGCTCACAGTGCTTCAAGTTTCCTTCTTTTGATGTCTCAAATTCTTACCATTTGTGAACACCTTTCCAATGTTTGAATCTGAATGTTGACTTGTTTTGGTGAAGAGGCAGAAGTCATAACTGCAGGTCAGCCGATATACTAGAAAAAGAAATCTGGAAGTTGCCAAAGGAAAGCATAAGGACACTGAAAAGCAAGAGATATCCTTTAGGAAACCAAAATTTAAAGAGGGAGGAATAAGAAAACCTCAGACATTCTGTAAGCTTTGCATGACACCCAAGGGCTCTTTTTTTTTTTTTTTTTTTTTCCATTTTGCTAAACCCATCTGTTATCTTGATTTATTAATTTTTTGGCAACACTTTTGACATACTTTTAGCCCTTTCTAAAAATAGAAGCTTTTTCTGATTTCCCTTAAAACATGAGTCACTGGATGGAAGTCAAGCAGGACAGGACAGTGGAGAGGAAGGAGATGGGAATGAGAAAGGGGCCTGATAGCAAGGCATTGCAGCGTAGCCGTGAGGTAACCATGCTGGGTGTGTGGTAGTGCTGAGCACCCACTTTACCAGCTACCAAGTCCTATGGCTATGGCTCTCTGATGTAAGTATATTGAAGCTACATGTTTTTCTAGTGGTAGATTTGTCCTAAATAACACACATTCCCTAGTCTGAGCCTCACTGGGCAAAAAGGGTAGATGTTAAAAATGCCCTCTGCTCAATTATTAGCAAAAAAAATTTTTACAATGGAAATTTTAGAAATGGGGCCTTTTGGGAAGAAGTGGTATTATCAAGACATTGTATAAATAAAAGTTATTACGCAACATCTGTGTGTTGGGGCGGGAGGGGTAAGCAGAAAAATAAACCAAGGCAGAGAAAGGAAGTGAGAATGACAGGGAATCAGGGAACAAATTTCTCTAAGAAAGGATGACTAAATTACAGGGAACATGGGTTAAAAAAACTGACCAACCAACCAACAACAACAAAAACCCTCCAAAAAACAAAAACAACATCAACAACAAAAGCCAAATGATTTGAATGTATAATTGAGTTTGGGAACCGTAAATATAGAATTGGGGGCTAACTCTGCACTGTTTATTTTCACTTTAACCATAGTTATTAAAATATAGGTTTAAAAAAAATAAGTTGTTATGCTAGTATTTATTTAACTATTCTCATCCTATTCTGTAAAAAAAAGGATGTAAAGGCTTTATCAGTTTGGATCATTCTTTTTCAAAAAGAGATATCAATAGACAGCCTTGAGTTATCCCATCTCAATTCTGTTGAATCCTATGCCCTCTTCTCTGCCTCCAAATGAGGTTAGCACTGGGGGCTGATAGTATCTAAGAGAAAAGTAAACCTATTTACAAGGCTGTGGAGAGAGAAGTATTAAAGAAAATGAAAATTCTATTTCATACCTGGGTGAATTAATCAATTAACTTGAAATATGGCTAAGTTCCTTACCTGTTTATAAAGGGTATCTCCAGAATGCTAATACAAGCATAACATTTAATAATAAAATATAAGAAATATTTTCTTTCAGTTCAGCAATAAGACAAGGATGCCTGCTGTTGATGCTCTCTTTTAACGTTTTTTAAGATCATAGTCATCAGAATAAGGCAAAGAGAACAAGTTCTAAGTAATGGAAAGGAAGAAATAAAACTGGTAGTATTCATAGATGATATACATGGAAAACCTTTGAGGATCTACTGAAAAATTATTAAATTAATTACAGCATACAACAAGGTTGCAGTATGTAGTATCAAGATACAAAATACCACTGTTGCCTTCTTTGCTAGTGACAAATAGGAAAATTTCATTTTTAAAAATTGACTTTTATATAGCTACAACCCCTTTCCAAATATGAACAAAATATAACAAAATTTGGGCTAGAGATTTATAAATACATTTACATAACTTTATTTAAAGGCAATTATAGAGGCCTCAATAGATGGAGAGAAAAAATATTTAAAGGAACATACCATATTATAAAGATGTCTTTTCTTCCCAAATTAATCTATAAATTCAATGCACTCTCAATTAAAATTCTGTAAAGAGTATGTGATAACTCAATTCTAAAATGTATATAAAATAGGAATTCCCTTGTGGTGCAGTGGATTAAGGATTTGGCATTGTCACGGCAGTGCTCAGGTTGCTGCTGTGGCTTGGGTTTGATCCCTGGCTAGGGAACTTCCACGTGCTGCTGACATGGCCAAAAAAAAAGAAAGAAAGAAAGAAAAGAAAAGACAGAAATCCCTACTCCCTCATGTCAATATAAAATAAACATGTCAAAGATTCCATTTTTTAAAAAAATAGAAAATAAAATATATTTAAAATAACAAAGGTACAATGAAAGTCACGCCAGTTTTGAAAAAGAGCATGTTAGAGGGACTATGTTTTAATATAAAAAATTATTATAAGGTTTCAGTAATTAAGATGAGGTGGTACTATTCAAGAAAAAACATATATACTAATAAAACACAATACAAAAATATGACGGGGGTGGCTAGCTAGTGGTAAAATACATAGTATTTAATGCATGATGCTAGGACAGCTAGTTGTTTATATGGAACAAAATGAAACTGAATCTTTACTATACATAGAAATCAAATGCAGATTTAGAAACAAGACTAAATTTTCCAAAAGAAAATTAAGAGAATTCTCTTTATAACCTTAGGAAAAGTAATGAATTTTTAAACAAGACATGACAAGCTCAAACAGTAAAAGAAGAAGTTGATAAATTGATTCTGGGAAATGTTTTAAACTTTCTGTACATCAAAATGCTAATAAACAAAGGATAGAACAAGCCACAGTCTTTAAAAGTATATTTGCAATACATGTAATTAACAAAAAATTAATATCCAGAATGTATAAAGAAATTGATACTTAATAGGAAAAGAAAGCTTAGATAAAGAACATGAACAATGCACAGAAAAAGAAAACCAAATGGACAGTAAATGTACAAAAATATCCTCAGCTTAATGCAGATCAAGGAAATACAAAGGAAATTCTACTTCATACCCATCAGATTGCAAAAATTAAGTTTGACAATATAAAATGTAGCATTTATATTATAAAGAAAAAAGAAAGAAAAAATCAATTAAAATGAATGAATTACAGCAGTGCTTTTCAACTCTGGAGGTTGGGGATTATTTTGTCCCCACAAGAACAACAGGCAGTGTCTAGAGACTTTTTTAAAACATAAATTTTAGTTTATTTTTATTTCTATGTACTTTTCTATGGACCTTTATTTGAAAGTTGTTCAAATCTATGTGAATTGAAATCAAATGCATCAATACCTATAATACACTTTGCTCAATTTGTTACCTGTTTCTTTTACTAAAGTTTATCCTTGGAAGTTGCTTTTATTTTATTATTTTTAATTTTTTATTGACGTATAGTTGATTTACAATGCTTCAGAATACATTGAAAATATATATTCTCTTTCAGATTCTTTTCCTTTATAGGTGTTACAAGAAGATATGGAATATAATTCCCTGCACTATACAGTAGGTCCTTATTCATCTATTACATATATTGTAGTCTGTATCTGTTAATCTCAAATTCTAAATTTATCCCTCTTTTGTCCCCTTTGCACTTTGGTTAACTAAGTTGTTTTCTATGCCTACGAATCTATTTATATTGTGTAAATGAGTTTGTATATTTTTTTTAGATTCTACATACAGGTGATATCACATGATGTTTATCTTTCTCTGTCTTTCTTCACTTAGCATGATAATCTCTGGGTGTATCCAAGTTGCTGCAAAAGGCATTATTTCATTTATTTTTATGGATGAGTAGTATTCTATTGTTTATATATACATCTTCTTTATTTGTTCATCTGTAGATGGACATTTAGGTTGATTCATGTTTTGTCTATTGTAAATAGCACTGCTGTGAATATTGGGGTGCATGCATATTTTTGAATTAGAGTTTTCTCTGGATATATGCCCAAGAGTGGAATTGCTGTATCATATGGTAGCTCTGTTTTTAGTTTTTTGAGGAGCCACCATACTGTTCTCCATAGTGGCTACACTAATTTACTTTTCCATGAATAGTGTAGGAAGGGTCCCTTTTCTCTGCAGCCTCTCTGGCATTTATTATTTGGAGACATTTTGTTGATGGCCATTCTGACTGGTGTAAGGTGATACCTTGTTGTGGTTTTGATTTGCATTTATCTAATAATGTAATATTGAACATTTTTTCATGTGCCTATTGGCTATCTGTATGTTGTCTTTGGAGAAATGTTTATTTAGTTCTTCTACACATTTTTTTTTGATATTGAGTTTTATGAGTTGTTCTTATATTTTGGAAATTAAGCCCTTGTCAGTCATATCGTTTGCAGGTATTTTCTTCCATTCCACAGGTTGTCTTTTCATTTTGTCTGTGGTTTCTTTTGTCCGCAAAGGATAATTGACAATGTCTAGAGACATTTTTGTTGTCACAACTGGACAGGGAGTGTGGGGGTGCATGTTATTGGCAGCTAGGGCTGCTGTTAAATATCTGCTATACAAGAGGTAACCCTTCCTAACAAAGAGTTTTCTTGCCTAAAATGTCAATAATGCTGAGGTTAAGAAACCCTGAATTAAATCTACAATCAACATGGATTATTATAATAAAGGTAAAGGTAATCCATCAGTTTTTCTGTGATTTGCTTTTAGGGTTATGTTTAAGAACTTTTTACCTAAGCCAAAGTCTCATATTTTCTTTTGAACAATTTAGTTTTATATTTTCCCATTTCACCCAGTTCAAAATATCTCCTAATTTCCTTTGAGACTTTCATTTTAATCCATGGGTTACTTAGAATCATGGGTTTAATTTCCAAAATTTCCAAACACTCAGAAGTTTTGCAGATATATTTCTGTTTTATTTTTAATTTATGTTCAGAGAGCATACTTTAAATGATTTAAATTATTTTAAATTTGTTCATGTTTAGGACCTGGGATATGATCTATTTTAAAACAAATGATCTATGTGTGAAAAAATGTGTGTTTTGCTTTTGTTGAATAGAGTGCTTTTTAATTGGAATTTAGGTCAAAGTGGCAGATGGTGTTGGGTCTTCTGTATACTTGCTGATTTTATATATACTTGTTGTATTGATTGTTGAGCAAAGAATGTTGAAGCCTCAAAGTACAATTATGAATATATTTAATTTCTCCTTGCATTTATACCATATTTGCTTTACATATTGTGAAGCTATGTTGTTAAGTACATGTACATTTAGAACTGTTATGTCTTCTTGGTGAATTTTCCATTTTGTCATTATTTAATATTTCTTTTTATCCCTGGATATATTGCTTATTCCATAGTCACCTTTGATATTAATATAACTCCTCCAGCTTTCTTTTAATTAGCATTCACATTGTATATTCTATTTCTTCCTTTTACTTTTAACTTATTTGGATCATTATATTTAAAATGAGTTTCTGATAGGCAGCCTAATGTATATTTTAATCCAATCTGACAAGCTGTGCCTTTTTACTTGTGTTTGAATCATTTCTGTTTAGTGTTTTTACTGACAATAGTTGATTTTAAGTCTACCCTGCAACTGTCTTCTATTTGTCTTCTCTGTTTTCTCCTCATCTCTCCTCCCATTCTTGGATTTCTTTTGGCTTACATGAATACTTTTTTGTACATTTCAACGTGTCAACTGGCCTTTTGACTATATCACTTTGTATGTTTTTGTTGTTGTTCAAGGAATTACAGTATATATACCTAATTTTCCAAAGTCTACTTAGAATGGATATTTTACCATTTCAAGTAAAATGTGGAAGCCTTGCAACCATATAGGTTTTTGTTTGTTTGTTTGTTTGTTTGTCTTTTTAGGGCTCACCTGTGGCATATGGAGGTTCCCAGGCTAGGTGTTGACTTGGAGCTGTAGCCTCTTGCCTACACCACAGCCACAGCAACACAGGATCCAGCCACATCTGCAACCTATACCACAGCTCACAGCTTTATACATTTTTAAATCTCCTTCCTTTATGTTATAGGCCTTATATATTATATCCATGTATGTTGAAAAACCCACTAAGCAATGTTATAATTTTTGCTTTAAACAGTGATACATGTTTAAATACTGAAGAGCGGAAAAATAGTATATTTCCTAAGATATTTACTATTTAAGATGCTTTATTTCATTCCTGAATTTCCAAGCTTCCTTCTGTTATCACCACTCTCCAACCTGAAAAATTTCATTTAGCATTTAAAAAAAAATTCTGCTGGTGATGAATTCTTAGTTTACTTTCATCTAAAAAGGCCTTACTTTGCCTTCAGTTCTGAGCATATTTTCAGTAATGACAGTTCTTGTATTTCAACACTCTAAAGTCTTGTTGTACATTTTTCTAGCCTCCAAGGTGTCTAGATGAGAAAGAAACCATTCTTCAAATAGTTTCCCCTTATGCAATGTGTCATTTTTCCCTCCTCTGGCTGTTTTCAAACTTTTCCTTTATCTTTGGTTTTCAAAAGTTTGAATTTGATGTATTTGGGCATGATAGTCTCTAAATTTAAATTAAATTTTAGGATTTGCTGAGCTTCTTGAATCTGTGAACATATGTCTTTCACCATATTTAAGAAGTTTTTAGTCATTATTGATTTGATATTTTTTCTGAACCAATAATTTTCTGTTTTCTAATTATAATTGTAATAGGTATTTTCTTAATGATACTTAAGACTATATTTATTTTTTAAAGCTTTTATCTTTGTTCTGGGATAATTTGGATAAATTGGGTAATATATATAGGTTTACCTGTAAGCAAACTCTTCTATCATTTAGATTACACTATTGAGCTTATTCAGTGAATTATTTAATTCGGATTTTATGTTTTCAGGTCTAAAATTTTCATTTGCTTCTTTTAAAAAATTCTATTTTTCTGTTGTGAGAGTCTGTATTTCCACGTATCTCATTAGTGTTCACTTTTACCTTATGGAGGATGGTGATTATATTTGCTTAGTCTTTGTCTAAATGTTTTACATTTGCTAAATATGTTTTAAACTCTTTAAAAGCTTGTATTTCTGAAGCAGTGATTGTTCTGTATCTTGAGTTTTTCTGAATCCCTTTTTAGTTTTTCTACTCCACTTCCTTTTTTTAAGAAACTGGTGTCTAGAAAAGAAAATTATTTCAGTGTGACATATTTGAGTATTCTAAGATCACACCAGTCACAAAAAAAAAAAAAAAAAAAAGAACAATGGTCAAGACTTCTATGTAGTTCCCAAATTACATATTCAGCTCTGTATGCCAATTTGTATTTCCACAGTGGGAAAACCACAGCAGAACATCAGTTATGTTATCTTCTGTTATCTTCATGAACCCCTGGAGTAGGACTATTTACTTCTGCTTTCTTACTGCTGTTGAGCTCTTGGCTCCAAGTACTATTCACTTATAATTATCCCCCTTTTCTCTCATTTCCTCTCAACCTCCACATTACTTCCCAATTCCTCAATAGTTTCATGAGTAGTAAATAACCCCTTATTTATATCAGTGCTACTCAAAGTGACTAGCAAGGTTCAGCATCCCCTGGGAGCTTGCTAGAAATGCAAGTTCTCAGGCCCCCTACCCAGATCTATTGTATCAGAAACTCTAAGGGTAGGGCCCAGGAATCTGCATGAATAAGATCTCTCTATCATTCTTTTGTGTGCACTGGTCTAAATGACTATTTCTGTAAGTTCATTTGAGTAGCTGGGGGAACAATAAGGAAGAGATAAAACTTAGCAAGTGAAAGAGGGAAGCAGAGTTGGTGTCAACTGACAGCAACAGGAGTGGTCAGACCAGGCAACTCTCAAACAATCAGGAATGGACTTGGCACAGGCCAAAAAGTGAGTGGCTTGGGGCCTAACAGGGCTGTCAGATCATTTGATGTTTCCAGATGGTGCAGACATAAGTGCAAAGGAACATGTTTGTGCATAGATTATTTCAGGCAGTTATATGAATATATTAATTGTTAATGTCACATTGTTTTTGTAGAGTAACGAAGTATGGAGAAATTTTTTTTCTGCATCTTTTCGGTGAACAGGCAAAATCTCGAGTGACTTGACCAATGTGTCATGTTAATGGTAGAAGTTGAACCTATCACTGAGGTTGGGGCCCATCACACCATTCAGTGATTTTACTAATTGATAAGTGAGCCTAGCCAAATCCTGTTGTGAGTAGCACTAATAACCCAAAAGACTGGGTAATAATAGCACACATTGCTCTATTCATCTATTCATCTGTCACCAGATCTCAGAAAGGATGACAGAACAAATGGTAGTTGCAGAGACTGGTTACTTGTTCAGAGTCCTGAGGGAATCCTGGGAGAGGTGAGTCTTCAAAAACTTTCTGTATGCATTCAGCACGTTCAAAAGTGTCTATTTTCTAGAGACAAAAGTTTTACTGTTTTCAAAAACTGGTTTGCAGTAGAATTGAAAATGCGGTTGTTAATCAATCCCAAATCCCCATAGTCATCTCAGAAGGAGTTTAGAGTGATTTTTCATCCCTTTGCATTGCCAACAGGTAGCCTAGACTTTACCTACTGTGCTTAGGTGTAGCCATGTTTGTATAATAATTAAGGCTAGGATTTGAGCTTTGGTATTGATATGAAGACAGAAGTTGTTAAGACAGAGATAAGAGTCTCTGAAGCCAAGTTTTGCAGTTGAAGGTGGCCTCGTTTATCTTATTTTAATGGTTCCATTCATTTTGCTTTGAAAAGCATTTCCATTTGGTTTTCTCATCTTGGTTTGCTGTGCTATACAAGCTTAAAAGGCCTAAAAGTAAAAAGACAAAGAGAGGGATTTGGGAAATATTGAACCAGAGCTTCCCTAAAGCTGTTTATATGGCAGTAAGATTACTATCCCAGGTGTCGGGAATGAAAAGATACCCTTTCTGTAGAGGGGAGAAGGATTTTCTTTGCATAAGGACTTGGAGAGGAAAGCTGGAAATGACCAGTTCCTTTGATGAGTTCCTTGGCTGAGACGGGGTGGATCAGAGGGCCTTTTTTCCTAAATCCAGAATGGGTAGTAATAGGGGATCCCATTAACCTGATGAAGCTTACCTAGGGGAAGCCAGGCACAGAAGGTAGGTATTCTGGGAGATACTCCCCATGTATTCCAGCCACAGCCAATGCACTGATTGAAACAGGACAGCAATGTCTGGCTTAGAGAAAGAGCTGGCCCTGCCAAAGAGGGAGGGAAACTTCTGTTCTCCAGAATTCCTAGGTAGGGTGGATGATCAGAACTGAGAGGGAAGCCTTGGGTAGAAGTTCAAGATGGACAGCAGGGTAGTAGAACATCTGTGTCTTGGTGACAGTGAGCAGGGCATGACTGTGAGGTTTCACCCCAGGAAGCCAACCTGGGCCATCAGATTCTGACTGTCAGATGGGAAACCCAAATGCTTAGCCTCCCTTTTGTATCAAATAATCCATATCTTTGCCAAATTTACTACTGGCTCAAAGACTAGGACAAAGCTGAGGTCCATTCCTTCAAGAGCCCTGGTTTATAGGGTCTTGCCTTGTTCCCATCCCTGCCCACCTCATCCAGTCACTTCCCAAGCACAGCGGCTACTCACACCCCTCCAGAATCTAAGCACCGTTTGGACAGCTATTTTCTTTCCTGAATAAATGCAACCTGCCTTCGCCAAACACTGCTGGCCCCCAGAAGGAACATAGAGCAGGCAGATCAACTGAGAAAGCCTCAGCCAGGACAAGGAATTCTCAATACCATGTCTATTTATGCTCTTGAGTTTACCTTGTGACATTTCTCCCCTAGAATAGGAAAGGATATCATTTATGCTTTATATTAACCATAATATAAAGCATATTTTTATATGGTGGGGAAAAAAATGTTTCCTAATTTTTCACTCTTTCTGTTTTCACGGCCAAACTCTATTATTCTGTTGTGGCTGACTTGTACAGGGTTACAAAATAATAAATAATTTATTCCAGGCCTTCTTACATTTTCTAACAAATTCTCTGTCAGATTTTGCTGCCCCTGCTAAAGCATTAATCTGAAGTGTTGCTTGCTTGTGTTAACAACTGTTGGTGTAAACTGTCACTATTTAGAGAAAAATCTACAAGGAAAGACATCGTATTCAGTGGCTTTTCCCCCTCAACCTCCTCTTTTTCTATAGGCTTCCAAAACAGCTTACAACGTTAACTAACCTGCAAGGAGGATATTGTATGGAGAACATATTTCCTTATCATTAAACCTATATACAAAACAGAAACAAACTCACAGACGTAGAGAACAGACTTGAAGTTGCCAATGGGGGTGGGGGAGAGAGAGTGGGATGGATGGGAAGTTTGGGGTTGGTAGATGAAATTATTATGTTTAGAATGGATAAGCAATGAAATCTTACTGTACAGCACAGGGAACTCTATTCAGTCTCTAGGTATATAACTTGATAGAAGATAGTATAAGAAAAAGAATGTATATATATGTATGATTGGGTCACTATGCCGTACAGGAGAAATTGGCACAACACTGTAAATCAGCTATACTCTAATTAAAAAAATTAGTTATCATTTTTTAAATGAATTTTTCCTTACTAAAGTGAATAAAGTTTGTAAGTCTATAAGGTAAAACAAAACAAAACAAAACAAAACAAAACAAAACAACAAAAAAGAGCTCATTGGGAAATCTCGTTGTCCTCAGAGGGGAGTCATTGATTCTTCTCTATTCTCTTCCAAAGTCAGACTTCCCTGGGATTGTTATCATGTGTAGAAACAGCTGGGTTTCCTCCTATGGGGGTGGCTGAGTGTGCCAAGCATAGAGAGTCCAGGATGTAGTGGATTTAGTGAGCTACCTTGGCGTAGGTGTGCGCTGGGCATTCATCAGGCATCTGGTCAAGTTCCCATTGTGGTCTCCAAAGAAGTGCTGGGAGCGTTTTCCTCCACTGGAGCGTGACAATGTTAGAGAGAGTTTTCTTGGCCTGTCCCACGAATCCCCTCCAATTCTTTATCACCACCAGGAGGCCTTCACTTACACCTTTGTGCATCTGGTGCTTTGGAGCAGTGGTGGGAGAGGAAAACACCAGAGGAAAGACACTTTTGGAGTGTGAAAACAAGCGGATTTCTTTGATTTGCATTGTTTTTTATATTCTTTTAAAGCTGCCACTTGGAAAGTCACTTAGCAGGGAGGGATTTACATATTCCCAGAGATTAAGTTACCAGATGTGATTTTAATGTATAATGTAAAAATAACCTGCCTGATATCAGCATTGCATCTCCAACAGGAATGCTGCCAGAGAGCACAGTGTATTAAGAACCCTCTTTAAATGTGTCTCTCGGCAACACATTCCCTGAAATTGACAGAGATGTCCTGTGCAATGTAGGACATCTTAGTTTCACCTTTAATTTCTAAAATAATGTCATTGTGGGTGAAGTTGAGCCTCTGCTCTAGAACTAAGTGAATTTCTGTCTCTTTTCAGGGAATATGCAATGCAATCACCTGTGAACACTGGACCAAATCTCCCTGGACAGCTGAAATTGACTAGAAAGACAGCTCCCTGTGGTGCCAGCAAAACCTGAATCTCTGGCAAACAGACAACATGCAAGCTGAGGGATATCGCATCATGAATTCACACATCCACAGAAGGCTTGTCTGATTATGTCAGTCTCTGGGGATGTGCATTTCTTCACAGCGCTAGCAGCTTTCATTGCCCTTATGAGCTATGCTATTAAATGAGAGTGCTGGAGAAATTAGCCTTTAAGAATCTTGAAACGCTTCCCTTCCTTATCATTTTCCTCAACTCACTTGTTTTACTTCCCTCTCTCCTCACTGCTTAAGTTGAAATACACAGTCTTTCCCCCCAAATTTCCACATCTTCTTAATCCATTGGAACAATAGTTTTTTCTCTGCTCCCTGACTACTCGAAAATCAGAGAGATCTTGGTTCCCAACATTTTTGTTTTCTTCTGGACACAAGCAATTGAATTAGGAAAGGATTCAGAACACGGCTATGGTAGAAGGGACCTTATACAGAAAGAAAATAAAAGGCTAAGCTGAAGAAGCAAGCTCTACAAAGGTGAAAACGGCCAACATCTTGAGTTGTATTCAGAAAGGTGGCTAGTTCACTGGGGGACCCTGTGCACCTTAGTTAAAAGAAAGGAAAATGACAGGTTCAGCATTTTCATCATGTCAGGGCTCTCCTCACTCCTAAATAGCTTCATTATCATCCTCAAGAATATTTACCCTTCCAGATAGTTTTCTTTGTCTTCAAAAATGCAATGTGGAAAATGTTGATTTACGGTAATGAGAATTTTGGTTGGAATGCAAATATATCATCTATGCAGTAACTTATTAAGCCAGTCTTACCCTAGAAAACAATAGTTTATCAGCTTGCCTTACCTAGTTGACAGAGTTCCGGGAGAATGGGATGAAGGAAAAGTTAACTTTGAAGAACATTTGGGATTCCATTTATAATGGCATCGCTTTGTGGGTTGATATCTTGGAAAGAAGAAAGAGCATAAAGGTGATGCTTGGGAGGAGAAGAAAGAAGGAAAGAAGACTATGTGAGAGATACCGATTTACTTAAAATTTTGCCAAGGGCCTACTCTTGTGTTTGTTTTTCATATATAGATGAACACAGCAATGGAAATCTGAAAGAAGTCAGCATAGATGGAATCAGAAAATATAGAACTAAAAAATATCTGTTTGACTTTGCTAACAAGGTTGTGCTTTTATCCTAAGTTATGAATATACAAGAAGGGTCCTCCTGGACTCTGACCTAGGGAACAATGCATGGAGTAATCTGTAGAGACACTAATGAGAGATTCTCTCAGGACATTTGTCCATGCACTAAAAGATCAAAATCTGTTTTCCTGTTTACAATGGAAGGGGAATGCTGGAGAAAATTCTTGCCATTGGAAGCAATAGGAAGCTTTAGTTATTATTTAGTAGAATTATGCTAATGAGGTAAAGCAAATATGATATTGGCTGCAGTTGTTTGTTCATCTGATCCAAAACGTGACATGCTTTTGTCATTTCACTTTTTGTCTACAATCTTCAAAGTCTTCAAAGAAAAGGAGAGAGGAAAGTCTAAAAAAAAAAAAAAAAAAAAGGTTTTCACATGTTGTCATCGGTTTGGTGGGAAAGGATGTTTAAAATCTCAGTTTGGGGTGATTAGCAGATTCAATTTATTCATGCTTTTTCTTTCCCCAATAACCAAGATAATTAAGGTTTGGCTCTTTGGCCTGCCAGAAATGTTCACTTTTATTCAATAGACAGCCGTCATCATTACTGCGCAGTAATGTGTTTCGTGGGGACATGCTGAACAGGTAGAAAAAGGAAATGAACTGTCTTTTGATGAAAAGACCTACAATCCAATCAGCAGTCAAAACTGACTAGAGCAATCTTCTCACCAAAATCAATAAAGAAGGAATTGTATGATATTTCATTGTGTACTTTGTCTAGGTAAACTGCTTACATCTGGAGTCATGGAAACACTATACACAGAAAATTAAAATATATATTTTTTTGGAGTTCCCATCGTGGTGCAGCAGAAACTCTGAGGTTTCAGGTTTGATCCCTGGCCTCATTCCATGAATCATAGGCCTTGTTCAAGTATGCAATCTTCATTTACCAAAAAAAAAATTTCCATGAAAATCATAAAAAACTCACAAGATGGGTCAAACTGAAAGGTTTCATTGCAAGCTTGGTTTCAGGTGGCAGACTTAAATGTAAATTGAAAGAAAATCTTATTAATTGTATTTTATTTGAGCCAACACAAAATTAGAAGTCAAAATGAAATGGAGGCCTCATTTCTTTCATCCAGGAACTTGTGATATCCATGTCAAAATGGACATGCCTGTTATCAGCTAATTTTTTTTTTGTGCATTATCATCATACCTCTTAACCCCTACTTATAAGATGAGGCACTTCCAAATCCAATAGCAATAAAATCCAATAACAACATTTAGGCAAATAGATGAGTGACATTTCCTGGGATTCAAATATTTCCTAGTACTTGTCACAAGCCTTCAATGTCTTTTTCCAATAATAAACATAAAGTTAATTTTCTGTTCTCTCCTGAGTACAAAATATTAGTCACTCACTTAGCTGTTCTCTTTGGGCCAGAGGACCCAGCCTCACTTAGATGAGTCATTTTGTGAGATTCTGAAATAAGGTGCTAGTGAAAGAAAATCGTTCTAAAAGGGGTTTTGTCAGCATGGTTTACACAGCTAATAGATGATGGCAAATTTAGTGCCCAAAAGAGGCAGACACTTGAGTAAAAGTGAGCAAAATAGAGCTTTCATACCCACTGTTTTTATAATGGTTTTCCAATGTGTTTACTGCAAAAACTAATTTTTTTTTTTGAAAAAGCATCAAGTTTCTATATAAAAGCAAAATACTTCCTGACTTTGTTAAGGTATGCTTGACTTTCTGATATAATCTGAAACATTCGAAGTATCACAGTAAGTTAAATTTAAGTAGGTCTTGCTGGACCTGTAGCTAGACAGTCAGACCATCTACCTAACCAGGAATGTTTCGTTTTGGGTTTTTTTGGCTGCCTCTGGGGCAGGTGGAAGTTCCTGGGCTGAGGACAGAACCCGAGTCACAACAGTGATGACACCAGATCCTTAACCCACTGAGCCACCACGGAAGGTCTATTTATGAATGTTTTAACGGAAAACTTTACTATAGAATTTAGATACTTGAAATGATTTTAAGAAAGAAAATATGTGGGCAGAGGATCCTCTTACTGAGTAATAAATGGTGATGGTATGGACTTCATGGTGAGGAAAGAGAGTGGTTGGGAGTTCCCATTATGGCTCAGCAGGAACAAATCCCACTATTATCCATGAGGATGCAGGTTTGATCCCTGGCCTTGCTCAGTGGATTAAGGATTCAGTGTTGTTGTCAGCTGTGGTGTCGGTCACAGATGTAGCTTGGATCTGGCATTGCTGTGGCTGTGGTGTAGGCTGGCAACTGGACCCCTAGCCTTGGAACTTCATATGCCATGGGTGTGGCTCTAAGAAAAAAAAAGAAAGAAAAAAGAGGAGGGTTACTTTCAAGCATCATCACTTCCATCACCACCACCAATACCACACACACACACACAAACATACATACACACTGACACACCGACACGCACACATACACATACACACTCTAGCACTAGCAGGACTGGACTGGGAGAATTTATCCTTTCCAAAATATTGAAATCTTACAGGATAGAAGAAAATAGTTTCAAACAATGAAACTGACAAGGGTTTAATCTCTAAAATATACAAACAACTTATACAACTCAACAGAAAAAAACCCAACAACCCAATGGAAAAATGGGCAAAGACCTGAACAGACATTTCGCCAAAGAAGATATACAGATGGCCAACAAGCACATTAAAAAATGCTCAACATCACTGATTATTAGAGAAATGCAAATCAAAACTACTATGAGGTACCACCTCACACCAGTCAGAATGGCCATCATTAATAAGTCCACAAATAGCAAATGCTGGAGGGGGTGTGGAGAAAAGGGAACTCTCCTGCACTGTCGGTGGGAATGTAAATTGGTACAACTGCTATGGAAAACAGTATGGATGTACCTTAGAAAACCATACATAGAACTACCACATGACCTAGCAATCCCACTCTTGGGCATATAGCTGGACAAAACTTTCCTTGAAAATGACATGTGCACCTGCATGTTCCTTGTAGCACTATTCACAATAGCCAAGACATGGAAACAACCTAAATGTCCATCGACAGACTATTGGATTAAGAAGTTGTGGTACGTGTACATAATGGAACACTACTCAGCTATAAAAAAGAACAAAACAATGCCATTTGCAGCAACATGGATGGAACTAGAGATTCTCCTACTAGGTGAAGTCAGTCAGAAAGAGAAAGACAAATACCATATGATTTCACTTATATCTGGAATCTAATATATGGCACAAATGAATCTTTCCCTAGAAAAGAAAATCATGGACATGCAGAACACACTTGTGGTTGCCAAGATGGACAGGGAGGGAATGGGAGGAACTGGGAATTTGGGGTTAATAGATGCAAACTATTGCCTTTGGAATGGATTAGCAATGAGGTTCTGTGGTATAGCACTGGAAACTATGTCTGGTCACTGGTGATGGAGCATGATAATGTGAGAAAAATGAATGTATACATAGGTGTGTGACTGAGTCACCTTGCTGTGCAGCAGAAAACGGACAGAAAAATGTAAATCAGCTATAACGGAAAAAATAAAAATAATTACAAAAAATATTGAAATCTCTTCTAATATTGCCAACTCCTTTTTCCTTATTTCATAATTTCCTTTGATTTGGCCTATCTCTGGGCCTGACTCAGACAAAACTGATAATCAAGTGATTTTCCTGGGTTTCTTCCAATATGGCACCATATTTTCCAGGCTTTCTCATTGTCTTCACTGATAAGATCTCTCCTTTGATGCCTTCTCTTCAACTAGATGTCTTAATTTCAGGCAACTCTCTACTCTTCCAACTTTAAGAGATGATATTTTCTGTATGTTCTCTCAGACACTTGATGGATGATTGAATAACAACATATATGATAAATGCTTTGTGCTTAGGTTTCAAAGGATACCTATGTCTTAGTGGGTCTCCAAGCCCCCATTTTAAAAGGCCAATTGGAGCCAATATTTTTAATCCAGAGGATTGACTCAGTTGGTGAAAACTGAAGATCTGTGGGCAGATGGGTCTTTGTCTCCTTAAGACATGCCTTGGGAGTTCCTACCGTGGCTCATTGGTTTTGAACCCAACTAGTATCTATAAGGATGAAGGTTGGATCCCAGGTCTTGCTCAGCATGTTAAGTATCCGGCATTGCTGTGAGTTGTGGTGTAGGTCAAAGATCCAGCTCAGATTCCATGTTGCTGTGGCTGTGGTGTAGGCCAGCAGCTGCAGCTCCAATTTGACCCCTAGCCTGGAACTTCCATATGCTGCAGGTGTGGCCCTAAAAAAGCAAAAAAAAAAAAAAAAAAAAAAAAAAAAAGCCTCTTAGGTGACTACCTACTGCAGTTTGTCTTAAGAAGGCTATCCTTCCCACTTCAACTGCAACTCCCACAGGATCCTACTACAAGATGGAATACATCTTCAGAGCAGGTGGGTGGCCTGCTCGCTGGTTCTCTGTGCCAGGAGCCCTGGCCAGAGGTGTCTCAAGAAGCATGACTCAGTGTTAATGCTAATAAGAAACCTTTGCTGACTCTGTAAAATTTGTAGACACTTAAGGCATCTGCTATTTCCCCTCATGTCTCAACTGCTTTCACCTCCTTTGCCTTGTTTCATGGAGAAATCATCATCAAAAACAGCCAAAATGACAAATATTGGGTTAACCAATGAAACACACACTTTCCTTCTTTGCAGTCTACTTCTTTCTGAGTGTGAAGTTGCCATACGCAGGATAGGTGATCTCCTAAAAGCTTGGAGAGAAATATCTTTCAGTTGCTTTTGAAGGAAATAAACATGACATAGAAAAAAATCTTTCTAATGTGTTTCGCTGTCTGGCTGCCTGACTTTCAGGACACTTGGAGCTATAAGTGTTAAATTTGGCTTAAAGAAGTCCTCAGTGGGAAATACTAACCCAAATTTTGAAAAGAGAAAAAAAAAGTTAAAACTTTTATGAAACATTAATAGTGGTTACATTTACAAGTCTAAGGATGTGTAAATTCAACACTTCAATCTGCTAATTTGCCAAGACATAATTTACTCACAGTTCATAAACACAGTGAGACGCTCAGAGAGAAATGTGTGGTTTTCCTGAAATTTATAGAAGATGGAAATAATCAATTCCCGCCTTCAGGGAGTTTGTAATCTAAGAGAAGAAATGATTATCATGCCTAGTGTGTAAGTGAACAGTCGTGTAAGAGAGCTGGCAAACACTGAGAGGCTTGATGAGGAATTACGTCTTCCTTATAGGTTGGGGCTTCTTGTATTTAGATGTAGGCATTCAGATGTGTGTGAATTATTACTTTAATCATGGGAAGGATTTACACATTTAGTGGAAGAGCTGACAGCTGTTTCCACGACTTGAGCTCTCAAGAAAGCTTTAGACTCCTGGAGCCTGTGGATTAATGTAGAAGAACGAAACTGAAGCAGATTTCATGGGGCTGAGACAGAGGAGACGTGGAGAATGTAGAGGTCAAGGATATAGCAGTTGGTAACATACAATCCAGAGACAAAAGATCTAAGTTTGCTCAAGAGAGAATTTAGAGATATTTAAAAAAGGATTGGGGGACTTCCCAGTGTGGCTCAGTGGTAATGAATTGCACTAGTGTCCATATGGACTCGGGTTCAAACCCCGGCCTCGCTTAGTGGGTTAAAGCATCTGGCACTGCCATGAGTTGTGATATATAGGTCGCAGATATGGTTCTGATCTAGCATTGCTGTGGCTGTGGTATAGGCCTGTAGCTACAGCTCCGATTTGACCTCTAGCCTGGGAACCTCCATGTGCTGTGGGTGTGGCCCTAAAAAGACAAATAAATAAATAATAAAAATAAAAAGGATTGGGGATCCATCCCCACCCCCAAATACTAAAGTGATGCATATTTATTGTAGAAAGTTTGGAAACTCTAGAAAGGCAAAAATTAGAATAAAAATTAAGCATTGAGAACTTTGTCTAGATACTCATGTTGCAGCAGAACAAAGGGTGGGGAAAAAAATGTAATTGTAATGTATACATGTAAGGATAACTTGATCCCCTTGCTGTACAGTGGGAAAATATAAATAAATAAATAAATAAATAAATAAATAAATAAATAAATTGCCTGAACTCCAAAAAAAAAAAAAAAAAAAAGAATAAAAATTAGAATAAAATGGTTTTTTGTTGTTGCTTTTTTTAGGGCCACACTCATGGTATATGGAAGTTCCCAGCCTAGGGGTCGAATCAGAGCTACAGCTGCTGGCCTACACCATAGCCATAGCAATGCCAGATCTGAGCTGCATCTGCAACCTACACCACAGCTCATGGCAACGCTGGATCCCTGACCTACTGCGTGAGGCCAGGGACCGAAACCCCATTCTCATGATTCCTAGTCAGGTTCATTTCCCCTGGGCCACAATGAGAACTCCTAGAATAAAAGTTGAGTCTAATCCCACCACTCAAAAATAACCACTATCAATGTGTTAATATTTATCCCCCATCTTTTAAAATATTATCACATTTTTCTTCCATAAGGATGGTACATCTTTTATCATTTTTATTAAATGTGCTTTTTGAACTTACCTTTTTTTTATTTAACAATATATCCTGAACATCTGGAAAGAGATTTTTGGGAAAAAGGGATTTAAGACGGGTGGAATGGGGAAGGGCCTGGAGAGAAGGAAGCTAGTAACAAAGAAAGAGCAAACCAAGGCCATTTTAGAGCCCAGTGGGAACGTGAAGGCCTGGGGAGGATATTGTTTTTTTAAAGCTTCAAGTTCTAGAGGCCAATAAAAGAATCAAGAAGGGACAACCGAATTCCCAGCTCTTTCCCTTACAAGCTAAGGGTCCTTGACAGATTCTTAAACATGTCTGAGCCTTAAATTAAAATTAGCTGAGTGTTGTATCAGGAGTCAGAATCTTAGGTGCTTTTAGGTACACACTCATTATCCTAACAATAACTTTGCTGGAAGAAATTGTTAACTGCATTACAGTAACAGGTGAATAATTGGAAACTCATTAATATGAATTTTCCCAATGTATGGCAGGGCTGAGACCCAAACTTGGATCCGGTTCTCTCTTTTCCACTGAATCCCTGTGCTTGTCTTGTCCCTTAGGTATAAGAAGGGGGTTAAGATTACACGTTCTCCTTACCTCATTGTGTGTTATGAGGATATATGATCTCCTGCGTATGAAACTTCTTGTAAACTATTAAGCACAGCGGATAAATTTTGTTTCTTATCATCTCTAACAAATCCAGTTTCAAATCCTCCATTAGCGTGTGTGCTTTGATCTCTGGTAATACACTCTTCAGACCTGTGGGCTACCTGAGCTCAAGCTTTATTTGGCACAGTGGTGTGCGGATACCCTTTTATTTCCTCTGTTTTCCTCCACAGTTCTGCCTTGTGACTCAGTAAAACTTGGTGTCAGCCTGTATCCTGATGGCAGGCCCATCAGCACCTTACGACATCAGGGTCTGCTGCAATGTGGACAAAAATAAACCACATTCCACAGTGTGTCCAGATGCTTTGAAGAAATCTAAAAAAAAAATTTTTTAAAGATTGCTTTGGATAAATAAAACTTGAGCTAGCAAAAGAAGCCCTTTCCAGATGTCCAGCCAGGAAACCCCAGGTGCAAGTGAATCAGCAGACATGTAGTCTCATCTGAGACGGTGCAGAATCCCTGTGTCCACACACAGCCGGGCCGTGGTTGAGCTCGTGGCTGTGCCTTCCTTCAGATGTGGCTGAGCTCAGGCTGATTCAAGGAGAAACACTGCTTCTCCTTGAGTCACGAGCCTGTCCTGGAGCTTGGCTGGATTTTGCTTGGGTAACTTGCCCAGGATCCATGGTCCAGACTTGCAGCTGAGTCCAATGTGACAGAACAGGTGGTCTCTTGGAGGGGATGGCGTGGTGGGGATGGGGTAAGTTGCTTTTCAAAAGGTTTGGTCAATGCAGGGAGGTTTTGGAGAACAGTTTAAAATTCAGCAGACTTACCTAAAAACAGAAACAAATGTGAGGGAGATTTATTAAAGGCTTTTCATCTCTTTTCCTCTTGATCTCTTTCATCAGGTAGAAGAGTGACTTAGAAGGTGATCAGCCAGGCTTGTTAAAGCTGGCTGATTTATATTTTATCCTCATGAAATTTCTCTTGAAAGTTTGATGTACACTTGGCAGCTCACCATCTATGGAACCTGTCCATCAATTCAGGTCTGTCTGTCTTTTGGTAAATACTTAGCAAGCTTTTCAGGCCCAGATGCTGTGGTAGGCATTGGGCACATGGTCTCAGAGTCACTGCCTCTGAGATATTGTATTAGTTCTCTGTTACTACATAACAAATAACCACAACCTTAGCAGCCAAACCAACGCCCATTTATTATCTCACAGTTCAGAAGTCTAGGCAGGGCTCAGCTGGATCCTCCACTCAGTCTCATGAGGCCACAATCAAGGCATTGGCAAGGATTCCTGTCTCATTGGAGGCTCCAAGTTCTCCTCCAAGCTTCCTGGTTTTTGGCAGAACTCAGTTCCTTGCAGCTGTGAAACTCATGTCAGCTTGGTTTTTCAAGGCCAGTAAGCTAGTGTCTCTGACTCCAGGGACTACTTATACCCTCTTCTAAAGGGCTGGCTCACCCAAGATACTATTCCTTTGATTAACGTAAAGTCAACTGATTAGGCACCTTAATTGCACCTGCAAAATTCCCTCATCTTTGCCATATACTGGTGCATAATTACAGGTATGATATGTCACTGTATTCACAGGTCCTGCCCACATTCAAAGGGAGGCAATTATACGGGCTTATACACCTGGAGGTGGAAATTTTAGGGACATCTTAGAGCTCTGTCTACAACAGATAGTAAAGAAGTAATTGCAGGAAAAATTATTAAACAATTAGAACCCATTCTCTGAGAAGGAGAATTATAGGCTCAACTTCCACTAAGAGGTTTGGGGAGACTCCCTGAGACTTGCCAGGCAGGCTGGCATCAGCAAGGCTAAGATGGAAATGGATGGAGAAAGGAAGGGAGCAGAGCTGGAGTAAGAAGACATAAATTAGGTTAATTAATGTGACCTGAAATGGAGCAAAGTGAAATCACTCACCGACTCTCCCTATTACTCCCAGCAAGTAAAACTGAGCATTTTCCATGTTCAAGGAAGCTGGCAACAGATCCAAAGTTCTCCTTTTTCCACTGCCTTTAGAGGAGGACTCAGGGGGTATCTGTCTGTAGCAAGGTCTGGGTTTCTCCTGAAAGAGGGATATGAGGGGCAACAACCGAAAAAATCAGGGTCAATTCTAAGAGTAGGTATCATTAGGTAAGTCTAATACCTATTTTGCAAGCTGGCAAAGATATCTGTAAGCCTGAAGTTTTGGCTGGTTCTATTACTTGCAATGCTGTATTTAAAAATGAAAGCATTATCTTTTGTCTGTCTTTGGACACTGAGACAGCCTCTCTCTGGTTAGAGTAGGTGGAGAAAAGAAATTTTAAAATATATATTAAAGCTAGAAATTGGAATGTTCCCGTCAGCACTTGGAGAAAACTAACAGATGGGAAGCTTCATGCCCACCTCTTAATAAACATGTGCTGATTTCAGCAAAGAGTTGTGAAATCCCATAGGGTCTCCAGTGTACCTTTTCCCCTCTCATCCCATCAGCCAAATTCAACTTGGTTGCCAAAATAGGGGAAAAAAGATGAAATAACTAAAATGGACCGGAAACACGAGCACCTAAAACATATGCCAAATTTAAAAGTGGAGAGGGTTTTCATTTGATTAAATTATAGGTCTTTTTCCACCAACTTCCCTTTCTGTAGGTTTTAATAAAATGTCTTTTACTGGAAAGATTCTGGGAAGAGGATTCAAAATACAAATGTTTAAAAGCTGAAGTAGAAAAATTACATTCAAAACCAATTTTACCAGCAACTTCAACAGAATAAATATAAACACACAATAGAGGTAGTAAACTCCTCTTCTTCTCAAGCGGGGATTATAGTTTAAGCTGTTTAGAACCTTGATATCTATGTCACTATCTGGTAGAATATGTTAAATGTATACCAAGTGACCTCCGTATAAAGAAAGGCTTCTATGTTGGGAGAATGATAAAATAGTCCTGGACCATAGTTCTTCACAAGCCTAAATGACCCCATCTTTTCTCCTTGTGTTTTGCAATGTTACTTTTCCCTTTTACTGAGTAACCTAGATCTTTCTTTTCTTGTTATTGAAGTTCAGTTGATTTACAATGTCATATTAATATCAAGTGTACAGAAAATGATTTAGGTATGTTATATAAATACACACACACACCTACATACACACACATATATTAATATACATATTCTTTTTCATATTTTTTCCATTATGCATTATTATAAAATATTGAGTACAGTTCTCTGTGCTATGCATTAGGTCCTTGTTGGTTATTTATTTTACATACAGGAGTGTGTATGTGTTAATCCCATCCTCCTACTTTATCCCTCATGCCCTCGTCCCCCTTTGGTAACAATAAGTTTGTTTCCTATATCTGAGCCTATTTCTGTTTGGTAAATAAGTTCATCTGTATCTCTCTCTTTTTAAGATTCTATACATAAGTGATAAATGATACGTCTTTCTCTGTCTGACTTACTTTACATCACTTAGTATGATAACCTCTAAGTCCATCCATGTTGTTGCAAATGGCATTATTTTGTTCTTTTGTATGACTGAGTGATATTCCATTGTATAAAATATACCACATCTTCCTTATCCATTTCTCTGTTGATGGACACTTAGGTTGCTTCCTTCCAGACCTTTATTTTCCATTCTATCTTCTTCATCGACCTGTGACACAGCTGATGTAAGCAGAATGGAGATGGGTTGTTGGAAACAGCTGGGACCAGCAGGCAGCCTCCTCACTTCCAGTTGTGCTCCCTATGACTAACTCATCAACACAGGGCTATGAGTCACTCCCAAGTTCCCTGAGGCCCTGATGACCATGTTAGGTAGGCACAGCAGAAGGACAGACTCGACTAGAATGCAGGAGGTTATCTTGCATCTACCAGCGGTTTGACTATTATTTTGAACACAGTTATTTGTAGGCATTGTCTCCTGTAGACATTTCAGGCACCATGTTGTTCTTTGACCTAACAATGGATCCTGTTTACTAAGGTTTGTTTCCCTTTCACATCTGATGATAAAAAAATTTGTCGGGGTGGTTCTCAGGATTCTGTCCTGGAGATTCTGATTTAGAGATTAGGTCTAAGAATCTGTATTTTTGACAGACATTCCCTGAAAGATTCTTATCATTAGTCAAATATGAGAAATATTCTACTAACAAGTGTTCGACTGAGCAAATTTCCATCCTTTCTCTTCCCCAATCAGATTTTACAGAAAAACTTTGTTTTTTTTTTTTTTTGGTCTTTTTAGGGCCTCACCCATGGCATATAGAAGTTCCCAGGCTAGAGGTCAAATTGGGGCTATAGCTGCCCACCTACACCGCAGCTACAGCAATGCAGCATCTGAGCTGCCTCTTCGACCTACATCACAGCTCATGGCAAGGCCGGTTCCTTAATCCACCGAGAGGGCCATGGATTGAACCCTCGTCCTCATGGATAGTAGTCGGATTCATTACCACTAAACCACAATGGGAATTCCCTACAGAGGAACTTTTAAAAGGAAAGGATTTCCAAAAAGGGCAATTCATGGCCCAATGAATAAATTTAGAAGTAGGAAGTGTCAGCTGCTTGTTTTTTTGGATGAGCAAATCTACAACAAGTCAGGTTTGTTAGATCTGTTGACAAATCTAACTTTCAATATTATCAGCTTTCAAATTGTGGGGTAAACTTCTCAACAGATCTCTCTTCATTCATTCAGTAAATGCTGTATGCCAGGCAATTATATTGACATTAAGAACACAGTGGTAAAAAGACATACTTGGTCCCTGTCCATAAGGAGCTCATATTCTGAATAAGGACTGAATTTTAGTTATTTCTCAAACCAAAGCCTCCATATATTACCAAGAAAAATATCACAAGTCCTTCTCAGCTAACATCCTGTAAAGTATAATGAGAATCACAAACATACACAATTCACCTTTCCTAGATTTAATTAAATGTCTACCAGGCATCAGACTCTGTTGTTGGTGCTTCGGTATGTCAGTGAATACAGCAAAGATTCCTGCCCTCATGGGGCTGTCAGCCTAGGGGGAGGATGAGACATTAGATAATTTAGTCTGAGAAATTATACATTGCAGTCTAAGGGTGTGGGTACTATGAAAGAAAAATAACAAGCAAGAAAACAGGGATGGAGTGTGTGACAAGATAATAACAGTAGGCTTCATTGTTAGGGTAAAGTTTTAACAAAGACTTAAAAGAAAGTGAAGAATTTTGCAGAGTCAGGGAGAAGAGCTGGTTTGGCAAAGCAAACAGCTAGAACAAAGACCCTAAGTGGGGAGGGACCTGGTGTGTTTGAGGAGCTGCAAGTGAGAAAAAGAGGCCTTAGAGGTAATAAGGACAGAGGCCAGGATGAGATCGGTTAGGGCTTTGTTGACCATTTGGCGTGTAATGGAGAGACAATGCAGGGTCTTGAGCAGAGGGTGACACAATGTGACTTTCTGTGTGGAGAATAGACAGTAAGAAGGCAAACACGGAAAAAACCAAATAACTGTTTTGGAGAGCATTTGACAATATCTAGATCTAATAAAGCTAAACCTGTGTCTTTCCTGGAAGCCAGCAATTCCAGGTACTAGGAGAGAAACCCTCTCAATGTACACAAAGAGATTATGTACAAGAATGTTCATTGTGGCATTGTTTAAAATCAAAGTCTCCCATCAACAGGAGAGCAAATTGATAAACTATGGTACACTCATTCAATGGAATGCTAACCTGTAATTAAAATGAATGAACTTGAGTTATATTACCAAGGTGGCTATATTCTTCAAACATACAATGGAACAATAAAAATCTAGTTGCAGAAGGATAGTTTCAGAATGATGTCAAGTTTAAAACACCAAAATAGTATTATTTTATGGCTATGTATGTACTTAGTGAAAAAATTAGAATATCAAATGATGAAGATATAATTATATCCGAGGAGGAAGAGAGGCCAAAGGGTTTGGGGAAAGATAAGAAAGAATTCCAACTGGACCCACCAATTGTGCTATTGTTTTTTTTTTTTCTTTTATTAAAAAGACTCAAACTTTGCAAAACATTAAATTTTCTATATTTTTCATTAAAATGAAATCATTACCAATAAATAACCAACAAGGAAGTGGGATTTAATTTATTTGGCAATCTATTTCTATTTCTACCTCCAAAACAGCATGCATAATATTTATATATTTCATGCAGTTTTGTTTTGCCAGTATTTCCAACCAAAATTGTAAATTCTTCCTAAGTATTTTTTTAAAAATATTTCTGCCTAGAAAATACGTACTATTTTTCTCCATATTTAACAATCCTTATAATGGTGATGGTGCATGCCAGCCATCGGAATTAAAATCAATGCTTTCTTGTGTTCTGACTGCAGCAGGAAGTGCCTCCAGCCAGGCTTCCTGGGTTTATAAACTTGTAGTCACTGGTGGGGATGGACAGTCAGTGGCCCAGTCCTTCAGGCTCAGGTGGCTTTCTTCCTATACAGTTTGCAAAAGCAAGATGGGTGGTTTAGGAACCTTAAGCATTATTTGAAGAGTTGTGATATTAGCAGAGAGGCAACCTAAGCAAAGTGTATTTAGCAAGTGACAAGTATGTTTGCTTTAATATGCTGATAAAAATTTTTCTTCCTCACTGTTTCCCTCTTTCTCCTGCCTTTGTATAAGAGGTTTCTTTTAAAACAAGTGTTTTCAGATTGGAGCGTGGTATGGCAAAGAGCCCAGAAGAGGTGGATTTAGTGCACTGAAGCCCTGTTTTCAATTATCAAGAATCCACGAAACCACAGTCTTAGGTTTTAGATGGGCCAATTTAAACGTTTGCCTTTCCAATGTAAATTTATAAAATATAAGCTGTTTAGCAGGCCCAGAATTTTTCTCAGTGATATGGGCCCTATTTCCTTAGCATGCAGGCTTATCACAAAAACAGGTTATAGGGTCTTCATTAATATGTCTGCAAACAGACTAGATACTACAATATGCAATTCATTTTTCCCTAAGCTATTACCCACCATACATATTCAATTTAATATATTTTATTATGCTAATTTAAAAAAGAAGATGAATTTTTCTCCTTGCAAGTTCCAGCACATTTTCTAAAGACTAAGAAAACATGTTATTGTCACCCATACTTTATTAGATTGTTGTTATATAGGAATTACCATTTTAATACAGAAAGTCTCTGAGCTGACATCACATAATACAGAGAGAAAAAAGAACAGCACAAACAATGAAAAAGAGAGACAGAAAGATAGACAACAGAGAAAAAAAAATCTATGGGTTTCACAGCACTGACAGAAGCAGCAATGTGTGTGTCTTAGGTTGGGCTCTACGCATGTCGAAAACACAATAAATCGAATTTTGGCAGCAGTGGAATATGCTTGTGCAAAATTTGACCTAGCTCTTTACTTAAAACAATGTCCAGTGTTAGCTATGTAGTTTTATTTCCTCTCTCTGCCCCCCTTCTCAAGTTTCTCAAGGTTTATTTCAGAGGAAACTTTTGGTATGTTCCATGGAAGTCACCATCTTCTTCCACGGTTTCTCATGCAGTTTGGTGGAAAGAACAAGTAGTTTGAGTGACAGGTCACTTAAATCATGATTTAAATGATGAAATGTGTCTGATAGCGCCAGTTTCCTCACATGTCATGGCGATGATGATGTTACTTATGCCTTTGACCTCAGAGTGTTGCCTGGGGAAATCAATGGCAATGGTGATATGATCTGTAAAGGCTGCTGTGATAGTTTCACTTTCAGTTCCATTACTACTAATAATAATACAATCATGACTTAGACCTAATTTATTTCACTTAGTGTGCTCTGTCCAACAAGGTAGACATCAGCAAGTATAGCCATTAAAATTACCGTAAATTAAAAAGAAATAATATTAAAAGACCCAGTTCCTCAGTCTCACTAGTTTCATATCAAGTGTTAATAGCTACTATATTGAATAGCACAGACATTAAAACATTTCCATCATTGAAGAAATTTCTGTAAACAGCACTGGTGTAAAGTGTTAAGGAACAGACTTTTAATTTGCTTGAATAGAGCACATTCTACAAATACTTTTCCTAACTAGCAACCTGACCTATGCATTAAAGGGTATTCAAATTCTTTTTTACTAAGTTTGAAACTTAGCTCTCATGCATCTCAGAGTAATTAAGAACTCAAGCAATTTATTTTTTAAAAGAGGAGTTTAGCTCAGTGAAACAAAACTCTATAAAGTAATAAAATGTTCTATACACCATAAAAAATCTAAACCTGATTTGCTGTGACTTGGAATTTAAGATTTGAGATGAATGAACTGCTTTTGGTTACATCATCTTCATGGATTGTCAAATGGAGCTTATACTGAAGTCACTCAGGACAGGTCAGTTCTATTCTCTTGTTTAAAAAAATGAAATTCCTGCTGTTTCCAAGTAACTTACCAGATAATATAACAGATAGGTCACATGAGGCATGAATTTGGCCATTTCTCAGCCACTGCCTGGGCCAGCTTGGATGACTGTTCAGATGGTGAGTTTTAAATAGCAGAGAAGGACTTTAGGAGCATTTAAGGAGAACCAACATGAAGCATACTCTTGGCATGCAGAGACATTTTCCTCATCTCATGCTTATGTATTGTTTAATACTTCCTTATTATCTTTTTATATTACAAACATTTGAGGCCTCAGTCATTTGCGAACCAATTTAGGTTACAAATAAGTGTCTTTGGTAACGACATACACCTTTAGTGTTTCCAGTTTACATGTAGAAAAAATATTGCTAAGCACTGATGTAAGATTCCAATCTCTATGCTTTGGTGCTCTGACACAAAACTAAATTCTACTAGGAGATAGAGAGGTTCTAAGCCATTTGTCGATCTTCACAAGAGAGGTCCCAGCCCCCTGGGTCTATGATCTGGGAGTGCAAAGAGAGGGCAGGGCAGGGTACCTGGTTCAGAAGAGGGCCTTTATGTTTCCAAAATGGAATAAAAAAGGGACTTGATGCTGACTCATGGTCAGCCTAGGCCTCTTGCTAGGCCTTTTCTAGCAAAGGGTCAAGAGGCCAAAGAATTTAGTCAGGTTGCTAAAGAGACGGTTGAACCAAAGAGGATATGGCAGGGAAGCACAGGTAAAATGATACGTAGAAGACTTGGTCCATGTGACAAAGAAAAGCACACACAGGGAATGGTGTGAGGACATCAGCGCCACACACTAAGATGTTCTTGCTTGTCACCTTTTGCTGAAGAGCTGGTATGAGAAAGATACAGACAAAGCAGAGGAAGCTGGCGACACTTAATGAGAACTTGAGATGATGTTTGTACAGCTGGAAAGATAAAGCAGCACTGAGACAGAAATTCAAGGCTGGCAAATCCTGAGACCAAAGAAGAGAATGAGGAAGTAGTCATTTCTGGAAACTGGCTGATAGCAAAGGCGGGTTCTGCTCTTTGATGAGGATAGGACAAAGGTGAAAATTAGGGATGATTTTAGCCTTTTCTCCCCTTTCTTTTCTTTTCTTTTTTTCTTTCTCTCTCTCGCTCTCTTTTTTAAGCACTTAGATCTCTTTGGTGTCATGAGTCTTGGAGAAGCAAGGCTGTGTATAAGTCATTAGAAAGAATAATTAAAAAACCCTCACCATTTGGTTGGTAGAGTGGCAGTTTTTCACTGCTAATCAGTGTCCACTGAGTTAATGAGTTAAGGGAAGAAGAATGTACTGAGAAACCATATTTCTACTCATCAGCAAAGGACTAAAAAGATACTTTCAGTTCTGTGTAAATAGTTAACAATTCATTTAGTTTCCAGGAGCATTATTGTTTAAAAAAAGACTTTATCTATCTATCTATCTATCTATCTATCTATCTATCTATCTATCTATCTATCTATTTATCATCTATCTATCATCTACCTATCTATCTATCTATCTATCATCTGTCTATCTATCTATCTATCCACCCATTGTCCATCTATCTATCCATCCACCTACCTATTCATCCATCCACCAATCAGCTACCATCTCTTTCTCATTTCTCTACCACATGCCATCTATCCATTGCTTGTCTCATAATTCTGGAGGTCAGATATCTGGAGTCTATGTATCAGTAGGGCCATGCTCTCTCTGAAGACTCTAAGGGAGAATCCTTTTTTGTTCTTCCAGCGTCTGGTGTTTGTGGCAATCCTTGGCATGCTTGGTATGCAGATGGCATTGCTCTATTCACATGCTTCCTCCTGTATGTCTTCACATCTTATTTCCTCTGTACAAGTCTGTCTCTGTGTTCAAATATCCTTATTTTAAAAGTATACTAGGCATGGGTCAAGCCACAGCCACTGTAGGAGCAACACTGAGTATTGGAACCTATCCAGTACCTCATTTTAACTTGATTATCTCTACAGAGACCCTATTTCCAGATAAGGTTACATTCTGAGTACTGGGGGTGAGGATTTCAATATATCTTTTGACAGGGAGGGATAATTCAACCCATAGCAAATAATTTCTGCTGTATTCTTATTTTCTACTCCCTCTTAATTCAATGTTTTATACTCTTCTAAAAATTGCTTCTTTTTACCAAACTTTCATATTATTGGCATAACATTGTTTTTTCGTTTTTGTTTTGCATTTTAGGGCTGCACCTGAGGCAACGCCAGATCCTTAACCTACTGAAAGAGGCCAGGGATCGAACCCACAACCTCATGGTTCCTAGTTGTATTCGTTTCTGCTGCACCCCGATGGGAACTCCTGCGGTGTTGGTTGAAGATGTGGTATAGGTTGAAGATGAAGCTTGGATCCCGAGTTGCTGTGACTGTGATGTAGGCTGGCAGCTGTAGCGTGGATTCGACCCCTAGCTAGGAAACTTCCATATATGCCGTGTGGGCAGCCCTAAAAAGCAAATAAATAAATAAATAAAATGCACCATTTGATAAGTTCTGATATCTGTCATCCATCTCTCTATCTATATCTATATATCTATCTGTCTATCACCACGACCATGATAGCAAACCTATCCCCAAAGTTTCTTAATGCCCTTTTGTAATCCTTTCTTCCTGCCCCACCCTAACCCACCATCCCGGGCAGCCACTGATCTGCTTTCAAATTCATATAGTATACAAGTGGACTCATACAGCATGTACTCTTTTTTGCCTGACATTTCAATCAGCATAGTTACTCTGAAGCTCCTCATGCTCTTTATGTGTCAATAATTCTTTTCATTGTGGACTAGTAGTCCATCATACAGATACATTGTAATTTGTTTATTCATTTTGTTGATGGACATTGGGCTTGTTTCTAATTTTTGATTATTACAAATACATTTGGTAAGAATATTTGCGTATAAGTTTTTTTTTTAATGTCTTTTTAAAAGGGGTTTTAGATTTATAGCAAAATTGAACAGAAAGTATAGGCAGAGTTGTCATGTACTCCTACTGCCCATGCACAGCCTCTCCCACTAGAGTGATATATTTGTTACAATAATGAACCTACATTGACACACTATCACCCAAAGTCCGTAGCTATGCGGCTTCACTTTTGGTGTTATACCTTCTGTGGGCTTTGACAAATGTATAATGACATATATCCACTGTTATAAATCATATAGAAGAGTTTCACTGCCCTAAAAATCCTCTGCATAAAACCTACACCCTCCCCGCCACCATGTCTGGCAACCCCTGACCTTTCTATGGTCTCCATAGTTTTACCTTTTCCAAGATGTTATATAGTTGGAATCTTACAGAATGTAGCCTATTCAGATTGACTTCTTTCACTCAATAATATGCATTTAAGGTCCTTTCATGTCTTTTCATGGCTTGATAACACTTCTTTTTTAGTACTAAGTAATATTCCATTGTCTGGATGTACAATGGATGTATTTATCCATTCACTTACTGAAGAGCATCTTGGTTGCTTCTAAGTTTTGGCAGTTACGAATAAGGCTGCTATAAACATACTTGTGCAAGCTTCTGTGTGGACATAAGTTTCCAATTAATCTGGGTTTTCATGAGTACCAAGAAACATAGCTGTTGGATTGTATGGTATGGTTAGTTTTGTAAGAAACCCCCAACTCTCTCTCAGGGTGGCCGTACCATTTTGTGTTCCAACCAGCAATGAATGAGAGAGTTCCTGCTGTTCCACATCATCAGTGTTTTAGATTTTAGATATTCTAATGTGTGTAACAATTATGAGTCTTTTGCGGACATATCCTTTAATTCATTTTAGATGAATACCAAGGATTGGATGCCTGGATCTTATCTCAGATATTTTTAAGTTTTTAAGAAACTTCCAAACTGTTTTCCAAAGTGGCTGCATCATTTATATCCCCACCCTTGCTAACTCTTGGTATGACCAGACTTTTTCAAGTTTAGCTCTTCTAATGGGCATGTAGCAATACTTCATTGTGGTTTTAATATGTATTTCCCTAATGACCATGATGTTGAACATCTTGCCATGTGGTTATTTGTCATCCATCTATTAAATCCTGTGAAGTATCTGCTCACATTTGGTGAAATGCTGCCCTGCTGGAATTTTGAATGGCATTGTGTTGAATCTATGTATCAGTTTGGAGAGGAATGATATCTTAAATATAATTGACCTTTTAAACCCAGGGTCACAGTCTCCATTCATTAAGATCTTCAATTTCTCTCCTCAATGTGTTTTAGTTTTTGGTTTGTTATGCTTATCTCTATTTTTTTTTTTTTTTTTTGATGCCAGAATTCCTGTTGTGGCCCAGCAGAAGCAAACCCAACTAGTATCCATGAGGATGTGGGTTTCATTCCTGGCCTTGCTCAGTGGGTTAAGGATCTGGTGTTGCTGTGAGCTGTGGCATAGGTTACAGATGCGGCTTTGATTCCATGTTGCTGTGACTATACTGTAGGCTGGCAGCTGTAGCTCCTATTTGACCCCTGGCCTGGAAACTTCCATATGCCGCTGGTACAGCCCTAAAAGGCAAAAAAATAAAAAAATAAAAAAAATAAAAATTTTGTTGCTAATATAAATAGGATTGTTTTAAAATTTTAGTTTCTTATTGTTGCTGCCATATGGAAATGCAATTGATTATTTTTAATATATTGTTTTTGAATATATTGTATTTTTTCTTCCTTCCTGTTGGATTGTCAACAAATACTTTTCTTAATTTTTCTTTTCCGTTTTTTTTTTTTTTTTCTTTTTACAGCCACACCTGCAGCATGTGGAAGTTCACAGACTAGGGATTGAATTGGAGTTGCAGCTGAGGCCTAAGCCACAGCCACAGCAACACCAGATCCAAGCCACAGCTTGGATCTGGAACCTATGCCACAGCTTGCTGTAATACCGGATCTTTAACCCACTGAGCAAGGCCAGGGATCAAACCCACACCCTCACAGAGACTATGTTACATTCTTAACTGGCTGACCCACATATGGGGACTCCCAATTCTTTTCTAATCTGTTGGTTTGGAAGCTATGGAGTATATTTCAAGTTTTATATGAGTTGTTATTCTTTTATATTTGACATCTATACTTTTTAGCTTTATTGTTGCTATCTAGACACCTGCTGTCTGCAAGTCAGATTGTTTTTCCTTTGTAGATAATCTCTCTTTTTCTTCCTGACAGTTTCTAAGATTTTCTATTCTTAGTACTTTTAAGTGTAACTTTTCTGTCTAGGTATAGATTCAATATTGCTCATCCTGAGTGGTATTAACATGCATTTTGGATCTAAGGACAAGTAATTAAATCTGGGTATATTCCCATCTTATTTCTTCTAACAGGGTTCTGCTATTTCCTATATCACTTCCTGTAGAGCTTCTGTTTAAAATATGGTGGAGCCACTCAATCTACACTCCCTGTCTTTAACTTTCCTTTCATAATTCTGACATGCTGGTTCCTTTGTATTTCATTCCTGGTGAATTTCTTAGGACAACCTTCCAGTCCACAAACTGTTCACCTGTGTATAAACCTATTTGTCTCATCTATGGAATTGTCTTCAGTCTTAACTATGTATTTCATTTGCAAGATTTCTAATTGGTTCTTTTTCTCATCCATCTATTGTCTTATTTCTTCCTCTTTTGCTTCGTTATTTCTTGTTATTTTTGAATTTTCCCCATATTTTATCATTTTGAAGAAGCTAAGCACACTCATTTTCAGAACTTTTTTTCCACTATTCTAATATTTTAATCTTTTCGCTATTGAACTAACGTGTCAATAGTTGCTTTTGTGGGGGGGTCTTTCTCTGTATTTTATTTCTTTGTGTATTTGAGTGCTTCGGTTTATAAGTTTTTCTCATACTAAAGTTATTTCTTCCCTCATTCCACCATCACTGCCTTATTCCTATTTAGGAGTTTTGTACCTGCTTTCACATAGCCTTCTAGGATCTTTTAATTCTGAACCAATTTAGGAGATATTTAAAATTCAGTCACCAACCCAGAGACATTCCTTGCCTGTTTGTTAGGCTATAATTGTGTATGTGCAAAAGTAATATCAAAGCATAAGCTTTAAAATTCCATATTGACCAAAACTGTGTTTTGTATGCTAAATAAGTGACCACCTTGAAGAACATTCTTTTGGCAAGGTCATGGTGTTAATTATTTTCAGAATTGAGTCAATGTTCAAATTTCTAAAATGGATGCTTTGGTAGAATCCTATGAAAGTAGTTGTATTTTGCCCACGAACTATCTCCAGAGATTTTTCAAATTTTCTTTTACCCCTGTAATAACAAGATTTTCAATTTCAGTCTTGATAATTTCATTTTAAAAAACTATAGGCTGGTGACCTTATTTATTTCAAGGCCCTAGTCAAACTCATGGTGTCCATTGCTGAGCAAGGTAGCCTAATGAGAAGGCTAAAATACATCAAAAATCCACCAGAAGTCTATTTCTTACAAGGATTTCAACTGGAGGATGGGACTGGGCAGTGAAAGAAGTACTGAATATTTATTTCTCCGATTATCCTAGAATTAAAACCAGAATCTGACAGACATAGCAGCAGGGATCTGAAACGGCAGCTCTATGCAGGGAAGAGAGCATGTGGGGATATTTGAACAGTCAGGCACATAGTGGCAGGAATTCTCTGCATGGGAGGAGGGGCAGGCTAGTTTTAATTCAACTGCTTCCTAGAAAAGCAGATTGCCCAGAATCCAGGACTGTGTCCCTGACTGGAGGGTCCAGGGCGTTTTTCATTGACTCTACAGCTGGAAAAGTCCCAAGTATGGGCTTAGGTTCACCAAAATGAACAATTATATGTAAAGTTTGACTGAGCTTGCTCAGAGAGATTTCCCTCTGGAAAAGAAAAGTAGATGCTTCTTGCTAAACCATGCCACAATAACTCCAAAGAAATACAGAAATTTGATTTTTGAACATTTTCATCTGAATTTAAGCCTCTTGGGTGATACAATTGAAAAACAACATTTCTTTACAGTGAAAATGTGTTTGGCAGTCCCTCTATATACAAAGTTCAACTTTAGGGCAAAGAAAAAGAAACACTCATTATGTAATCAGGTCAAATTATTGGTTACTGAGAAGAGTTCCTGGTTTAGACCTCATCTGTTATATGAAGTAGATATTAGATCTTCTATTCTGCCAGTGCCATGTTCATCACAACAGTTCTTTATTCTAAATATGTTAACCTTGGAAGACCTTTCCCCAGGGCTTCTTATTTATTTAGATATTGTTATGTAAGACACACAATAGCATCAGTGAAGGCAGAGCTGATCCCTTCTTAACTTTCACAAGAGGACTGGATAATACATAAAGGAACTGGTGCTATGAATAACAAGAAGTATTTTTCTAATTTCCTGGGTAAAGAGGGGCAGAGAGGAGGGGTGAAGACCAAGGGCAGAGATTCCTCACAATTGCAGTTTAGGTGATGGTGAAATGGATGTGGAGATTCCATTCTTCCTCTCTCTTCTCTTTCTTTCTCCCTTTAACTCAAACTTGGTCAATGTCAAGACACACATTTTTGGTCTTTCCACTTAAAGTGAAAGACACAGGCTGACATCATGTTTGCTGGGTATGATCTGCAGATCGTTTTTAAAACTTTTGAGTAATATGATGAAAAAATTAGGAATTTCACCTAAAAGTCCTGATTTTCTACTTCTGAGAAATTAGAGAATTTGGCTACCCTAGACCTATTGCCCATCAAGGCAACATCTGGCAAGATTTAGGCAGTGGCAAAAGTTCACCACAGGTCCAATCTATTTTAATTAATTAATTAATTAATTAATTTTGCTTTTTAGGACTGCACCTGCCACACATGGAAGTTCCCAAGCTAGGGGATGAATCAGAGTTACAGGTGCTGGCTACATTACAGCCACAGCAACTTGGGATCCAAGCCACATCTGCGACCTACACCACAGCTCTTGGCAACACTGGATCCCTGACCCACTGAGTGAGGCCAGGGATCAAACCCACATCCTCGTGCATACTAGTTGGATTTGTTCTGCTGAGCCACAGTGGAAACTCCCACAGTTCCAATCTTGTTTGCTTCCCTTGTTATATAAAGGGTTAGGTTCTTTAGGCGTATGAGCTTGTAATTTATGGTATAAAGCTATAATTTCTTGGATTCTTATTTGTTCATCCAACAAATATTTGTTGAGGTTCTAAGATCTGAAAGTATATGTGAACAAACAGACCTGGTCCATGTCCTCACTGTGCTCATAGTCTAGTATAGAGAGATAAATAATCACGAAAATACATGATGTTCAGTGAGAGGTGTTGTAAATAAAGCAGGATGCATCAGACATTACTCTGTGCCCTTGGACTCAGGATGGTACTTTATACCTACTTGTGCTTTAGTTGGTTTGAGCAATGAAGTGTGAGTGGAAGTGATCTCTGTCATTTCTGGGTGGAAGCATTTATTTGCTGGCCTCAACTCTCCTCACTTTCACCTCTCCATGGCAAGTGTGTTGGCTCCCACTGATAAGGACTCATTGGGGAGGACTGCCTATGAGAGTTGCCCAAGCAGGCAGTGGATTTTTTTGTAAGTGACCAAATTTTTTTAAGCCACTGATATTTGGGGGGTTGGTCATTATGGCAACACAAACATAGATTATATTGCCTGGAAGCCTAATGAAGAGTCAAGGAGTGTTAGGAGCAGATAAGGTGATCTTGGATCCTTTCTGAAGAGGTGACATTTGTTCAAAGTAAGTGGTTGTGTGGTTAAAGAGGTGAGGGAAGACCCTTCCAGGTGGATGGAACAGTGTAGAACTGTGTGTGTTCTTATAACGTAGTCTTGAACGCTCGTTGGTTTTTAAGTTGTACCGCTCTTCTCCAAGGTTTTAATAAAATGAACATATTAAAGTAAGCAGGATAGAGAGTAATTAGCATTTCTAGCATTTTTTTTCCCACCTAGATTTTGAGATTGCGGCCTTTTACTTTCCACCAGATGTCAATCCATGGGGCAGAGACTACAGACTCCATCAACATATTGGTGTTGATTCTCAGCAGAAACAGGGCCAGACGGCTTTCATCAGTATATTCAGAACTGAGCTTATTCCCAAAGGAATAAAAGGCAGAATAACATGCTCCATTCTACTTTGTTTCCATTGGCTTCTTATGATTCAGTTTTAGTGAAACATATAAAGCAAATCAGCTCAGAGATAAAGGCAATATAATGTGTTTTTCAGCCATGAAAATTGTCTCGGCTATATGCAATTACTTTTCCTCTCAATGTGTCAAGCTGATATTTAAATGATACTGTTAATAAGCACGCTTGATTCCCCTACCCATCAGTGCCACCCGGTTAGTCAGTATATAATAATCTAAATTCTGATTTTTCTTACTTAAACCCACGAAGATCCATGTTTTTGGTGTTCTGTTATGTATACTTTAACTCACTGTAGTAACACAATGTTTTTGCATACTTTTGCCACAAAATTAAGGATGAACTGATGATAATGATTAGGATGAAATGGGCAAATCCTCGTTAGCCTTCTCTAACTTTTTCTTTTATTTACTATTCTCTTCATTCCTGAAAACACATGAATCTAGTCATTCCTTGATTCTACATTGCTAGTGTCTCATTTGCATTCCTGGAGCCCAGGAAATGTGTCTTCTTTCAACTTTCTTCCCAAGCAACCACGTATCCGAACACAGGAAACGTTTAGCACACATCAGCTGAAAGAATGTAGAATTCCTTCAACAATTAGATTTGGGGTGTGATACTTTGCATGTGTTCATTGCTTCTGTCGTGCTTTATACTCAATGAATATTTAGGGATTTTCACTTTAGAAAATTAACTGGAAAATTGAAGACAAAGAGACAAGCCTCTAAGTTATTTTAGAAGCACTGGGTCTCTTTGTTAATGTAAAGAATTCAACCCTTTTGGTCACTGAGTTTTTACTACACACGTTGAACCACAAGGTGTATTAAGATTTATAGGGCAATGCTCTCATCTCTGAGAACTCATGGTCTCAATGAGGAAGTAGTATTTACACGTGGAGCAAGTTGAGAAGGCTGAAATGTAGTAAAAGTGTGTGACTTGGCAAGAAGTTCTATGAAGCATAAGGAAGAGGAAAGACATTGGTGTTGGCTTCCTGGGAGAGTGAAAGAGGATGGAGACGTGCTTTGTGGGATGGAAGGGACTTTGGTGAACTGGGAGGAGGGCAGAGACATTCCAATGGTGAGAAACAATCTACATAATGAAGAGTTACTCTCAGGGTAAGGAAATGACCTAGTTACTCCTCTCTTTTGTTTAACTCTTGCAGAATTACATAGATTTCAGTCTTAACCTGGACCAGAAGAGGGAAGAAAGTATAGGCTCTTTGGACCTAAATTATTTGATTCTTGAGTGGTCAAGAGGGTGAAATAGGGTGAAAATAGCCCTGAATAAAGAGAAAAGGGAGTAAGGCAGCCAAGTCATTAAAATAAGTTTGTGAAGCAGATGGAGAGAAAATGGACTTCCACCTGCCTATCAGTAATGCTGCTCCCAAGAGGAGACAATGAGGACACAAGAGAAGGAGGAAGGAAAGCAGCCCTGTCTAGCAGTTTTTCCACATGTAACTTAAGGATATTACTATTTCATTGTTTTATATTTGGGTTTTATCCTGGAATGTTAAACATGATTTTATGAAACAGAATATACTCAAATGAATAGCATGGGTTAGCACTAATTTTTTAAATATCATAAAATTATAGAATTAAATAAAGTGTGAACTTTTCCTCACCCCTCTGTCATGTGGTACACAGAGAGTCACTTAAGTATGTAAGGGCTTTTTTTTTTTTTTTTTTTTTTTAAGTGCTCTAGATGAGGCACAGATTCCAGCATTTATACTACTATTTGCATCAGGTTAATCAATCTGTTTTTTTCTTTTAACTCCTTATGGAAGTTAGTAATACTAAGGAACTTGGAGTTTTCAAAAGTTAGAGGGTATAAAAGTGAGAGAAAAGAATGGAGAGGGGAGGGTGTGAAGGGCATCAGAGATCGACATTGGGCAGTCCAAGGGCAGTGAGATGGCACTGGTCACCGTGGGTAATAGATCCCAAATGTGGGACAGTATTGCAGAATGAGGGAGTGACAAAAAATACCTACCTACTTCACAGTTTGGTTGAGGGTAGGACTGATTCCAGAACACTTAGAAAGATTCCCGAATGAGAACTTGAGTATGAGGTAGGCATAAGGCTGATCACTCCAGTGATATCTGTCACAGCCAAGTGCACAAATGGTTCCTCGGTGTGATAACTGCTAGGGGAGGGAAGGGGATGGGTAACAAAAGGAGGAAAGGTTGGCTTCTTGGTTTTTGCTGTCAATCTTATCATTTTTCTGGGTTCATGATGATAGATGTAGAACATCAAAAAATGTAGGCATGTAGAGAAGGAAGGGCAAGTGGAAATATGGGCAGGAGCTAAAGAGTAGTCAGAAACCTGCATGCAGGTCTATGGAGCAAAGCATGTGTACCTTTGGCCTGAAGCTCAGGGTCTGCTGGCTTTTGGCCTTGGACCTTTGCTCAGAGATGGGAGGCTGGACCAAAAACTCTATCAAATTCCTTATTCTGTCATGGTTTCACATTTGTTTATCTTGCTCAGAGCTTGGGTATATTAAAATGTTTATAATAAATCATGTAGCATATGGTGAAAAAAAGTCACATAGAGATACATTTGCCAGGACTGGCATTTTGAAAGTTTTTTGAGAGGAGAGACCTGTATTTTGAATTGCTCGTCATCCTTCTCCTCCTGCATGGTCTCACCTACACCTCAGAGTCGATAAAGTTATAAGTAAATTCACTATTTTCTTCCCATAGCAATTCTTCACACAGGGTCTCTGCTCTCTAATGATGTTATCAACTTCTTTATCACCAACTTCCAAAAACGGAAGTGCTATTTAACATCACTATTATCTTCCCTGCACCACTCCAATCAATTTCCAAGTCTGAGTGTTCTCCCTCGATACATTAGGCTCCTCCCTCTCATCTACCCTGTGTCCTGCTGTTGGATGATTCTTCTAAAGGCACAATTTAAATTATTTCAATCGTCTGTCATTCCCTCGTTCAAAACTTGTTACGCTCATCATTGACTGAGCTCATTCACACTCTCTCCTTATCTTTACATCCTGTTGTTTATATATATTTCACTTCTGTAAATATTGTAAACCTCAAAATACATTGTCATTTTTCTTTAAACATTTATTGACTTTTAATAAATTTAATTTTAAAAAGAAAAATGTTCTTTCATATACCTATATGTTTAACTATTTCCAGTCTCTTCATTCCTTTCTACAGATTCAAATTTCGACCTAGTATTATCCTCCTTCAATCTGAATGTATTCCTTTTGCATTTCTTGTAGTGTTGATGTACTTGGGACAAAAGGTCTCAGTTTTTGTTCATCTGAAAATGCCTTTATTTAACTTTAATTTTTGAAAGATATTTCATGGATAATAGACTTTAGTAATAACTTTACATTGTCTTCTGGTCTCTGTTGTTTTCTGATAAAAAGTCAGCTCATATTATCTTTGTTCCACTGTATGTCATGTCTCTCTCTCTTACTTTATCCTCTCACCTACTTCTTTTAAGATTTCTTTCCTTGGAGTTCCTGTCATGGCACAGTGGTTAACAAATCCGACTAGGAACCATGGGGTTGAGGGGTTCGGTCCCTGCCCTTGCTCAGTGGGTTAACGATCCGGCGATCCGGCGTTGACGTGAGCTGTGGTGTAGGTTGCAGTCGTGGCTCGGATCCTGCGTTGCTGTAGCTGTGGTGTAGGCCTGTGGCTACAGCTCTGATTCGACCCCTAGCCTTGGAACCTCCATATGCCATGGGAGCGGCCCAAGAAATAGCAAAAAAAGACAAAAAAAAAAAAAAAAAAAGACCAAAAAAAAAAGATTTCTTTCCTTAACTTTGTTATTCTCTGTTGTATATTCTGCTATAGTGAGATTCCTGGATCTATGAAATGTTGTTTTAGATCAAATTTGGAAACATGCTGTCCTATATTTCTTCATATTGTTATACTCTATTTCTGGCCACTCCCCTACTTTATTTATTTATTGTACACCAAATACATGATTTTAGACCACTTGGTACTGTTGCCCAGGTCACTGAGAGCTTACTATTGCAATTTTTCCTCCCTGTTCTTCAGTTTGAATGATTTTATTGATCTGTTTCCACTTCAGTGCCTCTCTTGTTGTGTCCACTGTACTGTCAATTACAGCTAATGCATTTTTTTACTTAAGATTTTTTTTAGTTCTGGGCTTTCCATTTTGTCCATTTTGATGGTTTTCATATTTCTCCTAAAATTCCCATCTTTTCACCCATTATATTCATTTTTTCATATAGCTCCCTTCGTATATTTTTCATAGTTAATTTCAAATTCTTCTCATTAAATTTCAAAATCTGTATCATCTGTGAGTCTGTTTCTTTTGACTATTTTTTTCTCTGGACTCTAGATTACATTTCTTGTTTATTTACATGACTAGTAACTTTTTTTTATTATATACTGAATACTATAGAGATAATATAAATTCAGTCATCTTCTTCTAGAAAGTGTTGAGATTTGTCCTAGCCAGGAATTAAATTGCTGTCATATCATCTTGAAGAGGTATTAGCTTGCTCCTCAGACCTAGGGTAAATCCATCAGTCCTAGAACATAGTCTTTACTCCTAAGCCCTGGCTCTTTTGGGGTTTACTGAAAGCTCGAAATTTTTACTAAGTCCCTCTAATTCCAGCCTTTGTCTCTTTTGCATTAGACAGCTGCTAAACTATTTTCTTGGCTCTTTAAGTTTCTAGGAGTGGTCCTGCTGAGTTCCTTGGGGTCTCACCTCTCACATGCATAGTTTAGCAGTCAACCAAGGATTAAGAGATATTTATATGCACATTTTGGGGTTACCTCTTTATGACTCCCTTCTCTCTAAGATTTTACTCCTCAGTTTCTAGCCACTCTGCCAATCCCAGACTCTCTTATCTTCCAACTCCTATAATAAGAGTAGGGATTTAATTCCAGCTCAATGGGCTTGGGGACTGCATCCAGTGGGAAAGTCATGGGTGGATTTCACTCAGCATTGGTTTTCTTTGTTTGATTGGTTGGTTTTGGTTTTTTTGGATCACATCTCCTCCAGTTCCTGCCTACATTTGGTTACTCTCAGTGTCTTCAGTTGTTTTTAACTCTTTGGTCACAGTTTATAATTGTTTTCTTTGGGAGTGTTAGTCCAATATAAGATACTATGGGAATTCTCCTGTGGCACAGTGGGTTGAGGATCTGGCATTGTCACTCAGGTCACAGCAGCTCAGGTCACTGCTGTGGGATAGGTTCAATCCCTGGACCAGGAACTTCATCATGCCACTGGTGCAGCCAAAAAAAAAAAAAAAAGATACTCTGCAATTATATGCAACCAGAAATTTTCTGTTAACTATGAATGTATTCTACACCCCATATCTGGCTTTTAAGATCCTATGGGAATAATTTCCAACTGTCTTAGTTCATGCTGCTATAACAAATATACCATAGACTGGGTGACAAACAACAAATATGTATTTCTCACAGTTCTGGAGGTAAAAGTCTAAGATTAGTGTGCCAGTATGGTCTCGTTCAGCCTAGACCCTTCTTCCTGGCCTGTAGGCCATTATCTTCTTGCTGTATTCTCACACTAGGTGTAGAGGGGATGGAGAAGCAAGCTCTCTCCAAGCTATTTTTATAAGAGACATTAATTCCATCATGAGGGCAGCACCCTTATGACCTTATTACCCCCAAAAGGCCCCATCACCAAATACCATCACATTAGAAAGTAGGGTTTCAATATATACATTTTGCAGGAACACAAACATCTAGTTCATAGCATCACTCTCCCTTTTTGCTTCATTTTATACTCCCCCCTTTATTCATGCTCATTGAATTCCTGTCAACTTAACATAGTTAATGTTTTTCCAGATTTTTTATCTGTGCCTCTGCTGTTCTTGTCCCCTCACTTCTATCTTAACATGTCCAAGTCTGTTATTAGTTTACCATTTAGGATCTCTCACTGCATGGCAGAAAATAGACCATCACATAATGGTCCTGCAGAGAGGTTCCAGCTAAAGAGAAACCAGAAGGGGAAGAGCATGCTCAATTTCTGCTCTCAAACTCACTATTTAACCCTCTGTGGAGAAGTAATGAGTGAGGAGAAAGGCCAGGAATGTTACTGCAGCTGAATTTCCTCTACATGGGAAAATGAAGAAAGGAGAAGAAACATCCTCCCAATTCTTTCACTCTCCCAAATATTAACCAGGACCAATTCTCGTCATCTTTTTTGCCCTTTCCTCCCTATATCCTTCCACATAGATATAATCTCTCTTTGCTGTGAGTGCTCATTTCACTTTACCTGAAATTTTCTTTATAGCATTTATTCTGTCTAGTAAGTGGAGAAATTCATCTATTTCACTGCAAACTCCCCTCTTTCCTAGAATCTCCTTAAAATTATTATTTATTACTTATTTATTATTATTCATGCCTTCATATGCTTCAGTTATTAACACATAAGCTGAAAAATGGTAAGCCTTTAATAAGTATTTATATAATGAAAAAATAAGTCAATGAAATGATCCATGAAAAAAAAAAATGTAGGTAGCTTATTCCCAATAAACTCAGGCAAAAAGAGCTCTAATAATTCAATGCAGCATAAGTCAAGCCATCACGGGAATGAAAGAATACATTTCTATTTAAAGCAGCTAATGGCTTCTCACTAGAGGAGGCAGTAACGACAACACCAGGACTCTGATATTGTCATGGCAGCCGTCTTCTCCTCTCCAGCATGAGACAGTATTAGCAGGTGTGCTTGGAACAGAACTCAAGGGACATCTTGGACCGGATGGCAGCCTCTCTAGAGGTTTTAAACATTTTAAATTACTAAGAACTTAGAGTGAGGAATTAAAATGGGGAATTAGAATTCCTCTTAAAGGTTAATTTGAGATTCTTTCTTGATTACATCTTATAAAATTCTTACTTCAGATATAAGTATTCTTCTTCACTATTATCCTTAGGTATTATCAAAGAACAGACTAGGTAGAAAGTATCAAATGAAAAAATAATTTTAGACATTCCTTTGGGGCGGAGCAGGTTAAGGATCCAGCGTTGTCGCTGTAGCAGCTAGAGTGAGTAGCTCAGCTCACAGCTCTGACATGGGTTTAGTCCCTGGCCTGGGAACTTTCACATGCTGCAGGCACAGCCAAAAGAAAGAGTAATTTTTACACATACCTCCTGACAGAATTGTTTCATACTATGTGTTTTAAATATTTTTAGGCACTTAAAATAGTCTATATAATTCTTATTTTTGTACTTAAATCAGGGAAGTATTCTGGCCCAAATGAATGCTTACAATTTTCTTTTTTCTCATTATATTTTAAAATTATATGTATAGATGAGCAAAAGAAGAAGACACAACTCTCTAATTTCATCACCAGCAATAATCAATGTTAGTATTTCGATTTATATAAATTTTTATCTGTCTTCCATGCATACATATGTTGGTACCTACCTATTTAATCACAAATTGAGGAAAATTACAGCATATATTCTTTGCTTAATTACGTTTTTATTTTAAATAGTTTTAGATTTACAGAAAAATTGTGAAAACAATGCCAGATACCCATATAGCCCACACCCAATTTCCCCTATTTTTAAAACTTTACATAGTGTAGCACCACAAATATCGATATCTTGTTATTATCAATGCCTTTATTAATACAATATTATTAACTGAACCCCATTCTTTATTCACATTTCTTTAGTTTTTTCCTAATATTCTTTTCCTGTTTCAGACCCTATCCAGGATATCACATTACATTTTGTGGTCATGTCTCCTTGGGCTCCTCAGACCTTAATATTTTTTCAGATTTCCACATTCTTGGTGACCTTGATACTTTTGAGGAGTACTGGTCAGGTGTTTTGTAGAGTGTCTTTCATTTGGATTTGTCTTTCTTTCCATGTCGTGCTATGGAAGAACATCACTAAGTGAAATCCACACCAAAGTGGTGGGGATTTATGTTCCCCTCCTTTAAAGCGTTCAAAACATTAATTCAAAATTCTTCTGCATGAATACAGAAATAAATGTTTGGGGAAATGTTATAACCTCCCCTGAGAGCTGTTACAAAGCAGGCTTGTGCATCCTTCTCTGGCAGTGAACCACTGAAGTTTAGGCTTTGTTTGCACGCAGCCAATGTCACCTGTACATTTCTATTCTGCAGCAGCATGGATTCAGACCTTGAGTAGTGGAGACAGGAAGCCGTAGCAGGAACTGGGCTCACTGGCCCAGCTCTTATTTTAGCTTTTTAAATTGGGTTTTGTGCTGCCAGATGCTGCTGCTAACCTTTGGCCTACAGTAGTTTTGACAAACACGGAGAGTGTTAGTCAAAGGAACTCCATCTCCCTAAGAATGTGTTGCGACACATTTAACTCAGAGCCGTGTCAGTTGAAACAGATCTTGTGCTTTAACAAGTACCTTGGATCTTTGGGGGAATAAACTAGTGGTGGCTTTACAGGCCTTTTAGGGAAAGCTACTGCTGTGCTGTGTGCTCTCGGCGCTTGGGAATGCACAGTGGTGCTGGATGCCAAGAATATCAACAGCCAGAACAATATGTTCAGCATTTAGGAAATACAGCTGGATCCAGCAAATGCATATGACAGGACTGACTCTGTGGCTAAAGGTATTTCCTCTGCACACTTTGCTCTCCTAAGTAATGCAGAACCAGAGGGCCTAACATGCCTCTCCAGCCTCACATGATTTTGGAAAGAGGCTAATTAAGAGGCATGTCTATCGACCTCACTTAATGTTTCTTGTGTGTCTTTTGCTAGATTAAAGGTCTGGGAAGGTAGAGGCTTAGGTCGAAATTGGTCTTCTAGCTCCTGACACTCCATATGCAATGCCACGCACTCAAATACATTGCTGGTGAGATGGGGCAAATGCCGTGATCAGACAAAGGAGTGTTATCAACTTGGGGATTAAAACTGACCTAACCTGTGAATTCAGAGTGCTCTCTTCCTGCCCTCTTCCCCTGCCCACTTTAAGTGTATGTGGCCATAGAAACAGGCTTCCCAGGTCAGAATCAGCTCTTTTACCTTGAACTTTTTTTGGACTTCATTCAAATAAAGTGATAGGCATATACAGTGGTTATTTGTAATTTTTAAATTTGGAGGAAAGGGAATCTTCTAGATGAAGTATTGTGGCAAATCTTAAGACTTGTCACTTACGAACATGTTTTCACTTTCTTTTTCCCTCATGCATCCCGTCTGAGACTTTCATAGCTCCTCTATCCAGAGAATGTAGGAGAAGTGGGCCTGAAAGAGTGAACAGGTTATTACAGCAAAGCCACTTTTCCCATCTTCTCCATCTTTCAGCTTCTGTTACCAGGGGAGAGGAAGGGAGATAATCAAAAGTGGATTTACTCTGCACTGTCTATAAAGCACCAACTCTTTCCTGGGCACTTTACATACATCATCTTACTTAACTCCATGACAATTCAGCAAAGTGGACATTACTATTCCCATGTTAAAGATAAAGACACTAGGAGTTCCCATCATGGCTCAGTGGAAACAAATCTGACTAGCATCCATGAGGACACAGGTTTGATCCCTGGCCTTGCTCAGGTGGTCAAGGATCTGGCATTGCCATGGACTACGGTGTAGGTTACAGACACGGCTTGGATCTGGCATGGCTGTGGCTGTGGTGTAGGCCGGCAGCTACAGTTCTGATTTGACCCCTGGCCTGGGAACTTCCATATGCCTTGGGCGCGCCACCCCCCCCCAAAAAAAAAGGAAGAAAGAAAGAAAATTTAAAGGGCTAAGAGAGCAAGTTATCCGTTCAAAGACACAGCATTAAGGACAGTGTTTGAGCCCAATGCTGTCTGATTGTGTTGAGCCTATTACGTTGTTCCTTACCTACATCATGCTGAGGCTTTTTGGCTGCAATCAGGTAAGCAAAGAACATTGGTTATGGCTGCTGGCCATAATCATGGGCAAGCATGAAGGAAAGCACAACTTTCTAAGAGCTGAATTTGCAAAAACCTTTGAAGTCATGGCAACCACAGCTCGGAAGACAAGACCCATGTAGGACCCAAGAAGTTTCAGAGAGAAAAATGACGAATATGAAGAAATAGATAGGAGTCCCCCACCTAGCAACTACTGTGGAGGCAGAACCTCCTCACTCCTCCCCTCCAATAAATAAGCAAACTTGAACTTCACCCAAGCTTTCTCTGTGGCCACTGCTGCAAACCAATAGGCTTTGAGGATCTGAGCTTCCCACTGGATAGGAAAGAAATTTGAAGATGAAAGGATAATGAGGAAGAGAGGAAAGACAGAGGGATCTATGTGCATGGATGTTTATGCTATCTTTAAATAAAGGAGAGTTCAAAGGAAACACACCCAACATGTACAAGGGAGGTGAGAAATGACTAAGTCTTTCAGAAAGTATCTACGTGCAGTTTTACACAGGCAAGCCTAAATATCTTGGTTTAAAATTTTCTTTTCCTTTAACTCTAGCAAGCCCACAGTAATCACTCTCACTGGAAAGAAACTATGATTCAAGGCTGTGTCTGAAGGAAGCAGAGAAAATGGTAGAAGCACAGAGGAACAGGAGAAACACAAAGCATCACCCCATCTAAACTGCAAATATAATTACCTTCAGGGTGACAGGATGGCCAGACTCATTCCATAGACCATGAAGATTTTGTCTTACTGCTCTCAGTTCTCAGTCTGTTTTCTGGATTTGTATATATTTGTGGGGAAGCGAAGTACCAGTCAAAGTATTGTTATTCTCACCCTGAAGGAAACATTGTGGGCATGGCAAAGACTTTTATTTAGAACAAATTTTATTCCTGGGCATTGTCTTTCTTCTAAGCCCTCTTTTCCGCAGTACCACTAATCTATGTAGACCATTGCATTGCATCACCTGCTAGCTCACTAGCCACCATTTATGGGAAACCCTCAATGCATCAGATGTTGGGGATTAAAAACAAGCAATGAAGTCCATGCCCTCAAGAAGCTGGTGTTTAGTAGAGAAGAGATACACTGAACAAATAATCACTCTATAAAAGTTCAGTCGTAAAAGCTGTACAAGGTGTGATGAGCACATCTGGCATAAGTAAAAATCTCCAGGTGGAAAATATTTCTTATGTTATCTTTTAGGAAGGAAATTTCCCTTGTTCAAAAAAATAAAAAAAAAATGGCATCATTCAAATTATCAACCCCAGATGAATCAGTTTCCAGTTGTTGGTGCCCTGTAGCTAGATAAACCTTAATTCTCCAGTACCAAAATCTACCGACACATAGCCAAGCCCACAACAATACAAGCCTAGGGGGAAATATCATATTTCTCTGGGTATGCAATTGAGAAAACTCCATACTTAGCATCTATGACTTTTCATTGCATAACAACTTAGGGAAATAACATCAGGCACATATTTAGAAGGTATCCCATGGTAACCATGAGAAGTTGCCGTGGTCTCACATAGCTGAACATAAACATTAATCCTGGCTTATCAGATGCCTGGAAGAAGCAGAGAAAGCAAAAGTTATCCTATCTCTTTTGCATTATCAAATTAAATGCCCCTCTGGGCTTAAAAGAGCCCTTGTGGAACAACAAAATTTTTGTCCCACACTTGGTCCCATGGTTGTAGCAGACATTCTCCATGTCTGATTTTTTTCTGAGATTTTAAGGAATGCATCTTGCTCATAGTTATGGGAGTATGAGTCAGTGGAGACCACACTGAACAAGCAATTAAAGAGCCCTCTCTGCCTTTCCATGTCTCTGTCTTTGCCTTTCTGACTCCCTAAAAAATACTGCAATCCTGAATTCAGTTTCTTCGGTATTCAGATGGATTCTGCCCAGGCTTCCTAGAGATTTGGTGACCATTCATTGAGTAATGGGACATTTCAACTTGCTGAGGGGAAGTTCTGAAATGGCCATGTGCTGCCTCCCCAAGACCAGAGTAGTTAACAGTTTCCATCCATAGATGGGCAAGGCCAAGTTCATTTTTTTTTTTTTCTGTATTTTCTAGGGCCGCACTTGCGGCATATGAAGGTTCCCAGGCTAGGGGTCTAATCAGTGTGGTAGCTGCCAGCCTAAACCACAGCCACAGCAACAGCAACATGGGATCCCAGCCACGTCTGCAACCTACACCACAGCTCACGGCAACGCCGGATCCTTAACCCACTGACTGAGGCCAGGGATCGAACCCGCAATGTTATGGTTCCTAGTCGGATTCGTTAACCACTGTGCCACGACAGGAGCTCCAGGTTTATTTTTAAGTGAAGGAGAGAAGAGTTGGTTTGGAGGCACAGTCTAAAAAAAGGGAGAGGAAGTGGAGGAGGAGGAAGGCATAGCAACTATTCTCTTCTGGGCATCTTATATTGAATTGGTAACTTGGCACATAGGGTATCTGGGAACCAAAAGCAGATGCATGCTTTTAATTAGATACTTGGGGATGTGGGTCAGGGTACAAGTAAGAAACATAGGCAGAACTCGGAGAGGCCATGGACAGTGCTGCTCCAAGGGAGCAATGATAAAGTTGGGAGACAGAAGTCACAATTCCCTCCAAGTTGAGCAACACTTCAGAGAAACTTCTAGCGCCTTGAGGACTGATCATCTTGAGAGTGACCCTGGCAATGTTGGTGATTTCCAGTGGACTCTTGGAGAAGTAGTCATGAAAAGCCTTTGTGCTGGTGCACAAGTGGGACTAGAACATGGGGAGTGAGGGGGGGACAAAGTGGTCATGACTGTTAATTGATGCATCAATTTGTGAGCCCACATAAAAGTTTTGGGGGGGTTTTGAGGAATAAGTAGATTTCTTTGAAGAGCTCTTTATTCCATTTCTTCACTTGCACTGGAATTTATGTCCATTCTCCCATTTTAAGTTTTGGCTTAAAAAAGTGTTAAACATTGTGTTGGCTGAATAAAGTATGTCTTCAGGTCAAATTTGGTCTGCAAACCACCAGATCATTACTTCTCTATAACTCATTAAAATGTCCTATGGTTTTCAGTTTTCTGGTAGCCTAAATACTCAAATAATGCACCATAAACTTATTTATCAGAACATGAGGCAGGGACAGCTAGCTGACACCCAACATCTAGTCTTCCTTTGTATCAAAACAAGTATTTTATACCTGGTGGCAATGACCCAAGCTAAGACTGTTTTCTCATCTCCTTTATTGCCAAGGGTAGACACATGACAATGAATTGGCCAATGAGATATCATAAAAGGGTCCTGAGGCCTCTCATTCCTCTTCTCTTTCGGTTTCCCCAGCTTTTGACTGAGGACAAGGTGAATGAAACTTGGGCTGCCATCTTGCCTCATTAAGTAACCTTCAGGGCAGAAGCCGTGTAGCAGAAAGAGAGGCGTCTATCTTTAATGACATCAGACTCTCTCCCTACCTAAGAGAGAAAATTATCCTGTTAAACTGTTTTCCTGAGGTTTTTGTTATGCGCAGCCACCTAATTCCTGCAAACTATGCACCGTGTCTTTCATACGCACTTGGGTGTAAACTGCGTAGCAGAGAACAAGGACATCCACGTGGGGGAAAATGACATGAGTGAGGTGTGAGCCTGGCCACAAGAACGGGCAGGCCATGTTTGTGAAGCAGTGACAAATTCTTCTTGGCTTGAAGGGAGTTTTTTGAGTTGGAAAGGAGTGCGAGATATAGCCGGCACAATTCCCAGGCAATAAAGCCACAATCTTCTCTTATCGGTGCTAGATTGTCTTGTTTAAGGACTTCCAGCATGTCTTTTCTCAGTTTTCGCCTCCTTGGATTGAAAAGCTATGGTCTTTTCCTGATTCGCTCTCACAAGCCATCTCCTACACGACCCCCATTCCTGAAGGAGCCCTCGCCCAGAACGGCACCAGCATCTTGGCACCCAGGTCAGCACGTGGTTCTCTCAGGGTTGGAACAAGAATAAGTCTGCTTTGGAGTTCCAGGTATGGTGCAGCAAAAACAAATCTGACTAGGAACCATGAGGATGCAGGTTCAATCCCTGGCCTCACTCAGTGGATTATGGTTCCAGCGTTGCCGTGAGCTGTAGCAAAGGTCACAGACACAGCTCGGAACCCGAGTTGCTGTGGCTGTGGAGTAGGCCAGCAGCTGTAGCTCTGATTCAAGCCCTAGCCTGGGAACCTCCATATGTGGCGAGTGCAGCCCTTAAAAAAAAAAAAAAAAAAAAAAAAAAAAAAAGAATAAGTCTGCTTTGACTTACAGATATAGAGAATAAACTAGTGGTTACCAGAGGTGTGGGGGAATGGGAGGTACAAACTATGGGGGTGTAAGATAAGCTCAAGGATGTATTGTACAACAGGAGGAATATAGCCCATAATTTTGTAAATAATGGTAAATGAAAAGTAACCTTCAAAAATTTTCTAAATTTTTAAGAAATTTTAAGCCAAAAATGAATGAATGAATGAATGAATGAAATAAAATAAAATATGTCTGCTTCTCTGTTGGGTTTTCAGTAGCCTTCCTGACAATACCAAGCATTGGTTTTAGCCTTTTTGGAGACAGAAAAAGGTCACAGCTGAGACTCATAATGGAAAAGACCACTAGGTCACTGGCAGAAATGGAGGTGCAGACAATGCATTCATCTCATGGCCCCTCTCCAGACTAGGTCAGGAGCATCCCTGAAAATCCTGGACTTCTTTTGACCATGAGCTCTCAGACCCAGTGTACAATCTGCTAAGCTCTGTTCCTGTGAAGGCGATGTAACCCCCTCGGGGGGTCTGCAGCCCGGCCAGGATAAGCCTACTGGCACATGACTTGAAATTCTTCAAGGAATCCCCTTCATATTTGAAAGAAAAAAAAAAAAAAACTGTCTGTGTTTCTCCCTTTCAGGCGCTACGTTAGGAACAGGCAAAAATTGGGTGGGTCTTCATTAGTATGCACAGCTACTTTCTCAAACCAAGAACTGGAAAATGTGTCTGGATGAACTACCTCTTATTAGCAGGGTGGAGGCACAGGCAAAAATGAGTGGTGAGGCTTATGTTCACAGCTGGCCTGTGCGCATCTTTTTGAGTCTCCCTTTTCTGGCTTTCATCGGATGGCTTGGCTTTAATGGGCCCCACGGATAGAGCATTTCAGTCCCACATTTAATTGAAGTCATTCCCAGGCTCCACCTGACAGGTCCTTCAGATTCAGACACCAGAAACCATGAACAAATGTCACTCCTCTTCTGATCGTCTTCTCTTTTTTAACATGTTGATTGAGTTTCAGGATGCATAACCCAAAATACAAAGTGAAAAGACTGATAAAAATCCCCGATTCCTTGGCTTGAATACATTTTACGTGTTCTGAGCCAGCAAGATAACAGGTGGGAAAACAAAGGGAAAAAAGAAAAATCTCACCATTGCTTTTCAGGGCGTGAATATGAGAGGAAAACTTGGATTGTTGAAAATCAGACGGTGGTCTATCTGTTACAGACGGAGCAGTCACTCCAGGGCTTTAAGGAGACAGACCCACAGTTACCTGGAAAACATGGGAAAAAAAAAAAAATTGTTCCAGACAAAGCCCAAACACTAGGGGGACCAAACGAAAGGATTTGCAGGGAAGAGGAGGCAGTAATCAAAGCTTTGACAGCACCCAGCACCAGTGACAAATGACTATGGAGAATTCCCATTAAGGATATTTGAAACCATAGTTCTTATCTTCCCCTGCCTTCCCTTTTTCTTGGCTGGGGACCTGCAGCCCCGCTCTTTCCTCCAATCTGATCCAGTGAGAGGCAAGCTGTGTTCACTCAGGTCAGATCTAGTCAGAAGTCAGGGATCAAGTTCCTGCCCCCAGCTGATGAAAAAATGCAGCTTCAAAGGCACCTGGGTTTGCCAGTTCTCTCAAAAAGATCCACAGCCAGCAGAAATAATTTGAAATTCACCCGACTGATGGGAGCACCTGAAAAAATGGAATGATTAAAACAAACAAACAAAAAGCCCAGGATCAAGTTTGAATAAAGGAGACTATTAGCAGCCCAGAAGAAGGCCTCACAAGATGTTGAGGAAAGACTGACTTAAAGAAAATAGTTGAATATTTTTTCATTAATTCATAGCTATAATAGTCTTGTCCTTGGAGAGCTTTTTTTTCCCACATTCAGGCAATGGCTGATTTTTCAAACACTAATTTCCTGTTACTTGTTCTGTTCCTTGAGGGGTTTATTGAAGGGAAAAAGAGTATAATCTAGTTAATGTGTGGTTGCCAGATGAAGTACCTAAACATCAAAATGAAATTTTTTTTTTTTTACGTAGATGCAGACACCTAAATGTAATGCTTGAAAAAGCAGAAATCTATCAGTTACATTCGTGGGAATGTACATCAGGCATTTATCAAAAATTTTCAGGAGTTCCTGTTGTGGCACAGTGGAAATGAATCCAGCTAGTATCCATGAGGATGTGGGTTTGATCCCTGGCCTCGCTCAGTGGGTTAAGGATCTGGCATTGCTGTGAACTGTGGTGTAGGTCACAAATGCAGCTTGGATCCTGAGTTGCTCTGGCTGTAGTATAGGTCAGCAGCTATAGCTCTCTCTGGTTCAACCCACAAGGTTTAAAAGTGTTTTTTCGAGAAGTTCCCTTGGGGCTCGGTGGGTTACGAACCCGACTAGTATTCATAAGGATGCAGGTTTGATCCCTGGTCTCAATCAGTAGGTTAAAGATCCTGTGTTGCCATGAGCTGTGGTGTAGTTTGCATGTGTGGCTCAGATCCTGTGCGTGGCTGCGGCTGTGGCTTCAGCTGCAGCTCTGTCAACCCCTAGCCTGGGAACTTCCATATGCTGTGGCCCTAAAAAAAAAAAAAAAAAAAGAAAAGAAAAGAAAAGAAAAAAAGTGTTTTTTGAAAGGCATGGCAGAAGTAAAATGTCTATACTAAATGGAAGTGTAACATCATACATCCTTATATATAGGGCATGTTATAAAATATCTAACCCCCTGCCCTGAATCACTGAAATGATTACCTACAGCAACTCTCTCTCATGGTAAACATAAACATAGATTCTTTAAATTTTTTCTTTCTTTTTACAGCCACTCCTGTAACATATGGAAGTTCCCAGGCTAGGGGTTGAACAGGAGCTGCAGCTGGGGCCTACGCCACAGCCACAGCAATACTGGATCCAAACTGCATCTGCAGCCTAATGCATCTGCAACCCACTGAGTGAGGCCAGGGACCTAATCTGCATCCTCACAAACACTATGTGGTGTTCTTAACCCACTGATCTACAACGGGAGCTCCTAAAATGCTTTTAAGGATGGCTATCATAACATTCGATGGGCTAGGTTATAAAGCAATAACAAACAACCCCAAAATCTTAGTGACTTAAAAGATGAAAGATTATTTTTTTGCTCATGCTACATGTCCACCAAGGATCAACAGCCCAACTTTTATTCATTTGGGTCTGCTTAGAACCTCGACTGATGCCAACTATGCACTGGCAGGAGAGAACTGGGGGGTTAGGTATTGGCTCGTAGTCTTCTTAGAAGACAGAAGTGGCACAGATCAGTCGCATTCACATTTCATTAGCCAGTGCACATCACCTGGCCAAGCCTAATACCAGAGTGGGTAGGGTTAGTGTTTGTCCAACAAGCACTCCAGAGGAAAAAAGAGTAATTTTTCCTGGAATTGGCAAGGTAGATAGCTGAGTCTAATGATGATCACAGACTTCCATTCATTCTTTTTTCTTTCTCTCTTTCTTCTTGTTTTTATTTCCTCCTAAAATACACTTTCAGGTGTCCTGTTTACAGATGCTAACTGGAATGCGCCTCTGATGGGTGTCTTTTCTTTCTTTTGAAACTCAGGAATGTTGCTCTCTGTGAAATCTCCTGGACTAATAACACAGGGAATTTGCAACAGATTTCAAGGCACGATGCCTACAGGCAGATGCAAATTTTAAACTCCAAGGTCCTTGTCTGTCTTGGGAATCAAACTTCTCCAAAAGTTAAATAATCTCAGTCTTTCTCTCTGTTCTTCTTCTTTTTTTTTTAAATATAGAAAAGAGTTTTTCATACTGTAAATATTATGGTGTAAAGGCTTTATGGAAAATAAAGTGCCTGACCTTTCTTTTCTGTTTCTTCCCTTTAATCATATTTATCTCCCAGACCTTGTTCCATTGCCTGCCTTTTTCTGACAAAAACAGAACTCTATCTGAGCTTTTGGAACAGTTCTCCAAAAATTTTCGGAAAATCATTTCTGCCATGTTTTCAAGATCAATCCTGTGCTACCCTAATTGAGCCAGACTCTGGTGCCGACAGGCAGAAGAAAGGGTTTATGAAAATTTCAAATAAGAAAATGATTGGAATTAATACTTTCTTGTCAAAATGAAATAGAAAATGAAGACTACCCTCTTTTTATTCAGAAGATGCATGAGGTTTAGGAGGACACATTAAGGGATGGAACTCCTAGGATCTGCTGTTTTCTAAACTTTCTAACACAAAATATGAGAATAAAAGGAGAAGTTTAGATTATTTTTATCAGGACAGCTCAGAAATATATTTGAGGCAGGATATAACAATAAATTGCAATATAACATTTCCATCAGAAAGCTTTTAAAAAATAATTAGTGTTGTAAAAGTGGTATATGCTTGTTGGGGAAAATAATGAGACATAAAGAAAAAAAAAGAACCAATGACAATGCTAGATTCTAGAAATAATAGTTGCAAAAGTAATTGGTGTTAACCTTCCAACATTTTTCCTATGTCTGCAGTTTTTACGCAATGAAAGTTCACTCTAAAGGATTTTAACTGCTAGTCCACCAATTCAGACATACTTGAAATATTAACTTTCCTCATTTTTCTAAGGCTCAAATCAATTTCGATCTCAAGTCCTTACTCTGCCTGGGAACCCAAATTTCATCTTAATCAACTCAGGAACACCTCCTTTTTTCTGGGGGTGTATCCAAGTTGACAGGGTTGCATCAGCCGTGGGAGAGGGCACTTAATCATCAAGTAATCATCCACATATGTCTCTGCTAAGAAACTTTTGTCCCTCTTGGCATTCTTTCTCTTTATTTTCTATGCTTCTGCCTAGGAAACAAATTCCCAGGACCCACCAAATTCTAGCTCTTAACAGCTTCCAATTTCTTCTCTCCTAAATCCAGTGGTACATTTTCCTTCTTTTTTTTTTTTTCCTGGTACAGGGATATGCTGGTGATTTACCTATTGTCTCTCAGCTCCAAATTCACCCTATGTACACTCTGCTCTGTGATGCTGGGAATGGGATTCTGGAAACTGTATTTCCCAGACTTTTTGCCAGCAGCCTTTCTGCTCATCCTGCCAATTGGCAGCAGTGGAGGAGAAGGAAGCAGTGGGGGGTGGTGGCTGGGGAGAAGTGGCTTCCTCCCTGTTTATGGCTGGTCTTGTCAGGGTGGCTCATGGCTGGTGATTTGTCCCACGAGGGGCAGCTGGCTCAGACCTCAGCTCTAGCATCTGTCAGCACTTCCAGAACCTCCACATGGGCCCCTCTGAATAGCCAACAGTAGCTGGGCGGTGCCCCCCACTCCCAGGTCTGAGCCCCCTCCATGAGACTTCCCTGCAAGCAGACCAGTGGTCCTTGCTCCCTCTTGTTACTGCCTTCAGATCAGCACCCCAGAGCCCCTTCCCGTCTCTCAGCCCTTTTGAACCTGGAGAGCCAACTTACGAAATTAAACCCACTCTGTTGAAATACCTGTAAGATTTAGGTTTTCCTCCCAGGACTCTAATATCTGGGGGTAAGATGCTTCTTTCATTTAATCTTGATGATTTTCCCTCAGAGAGAATTCCTTTTAAAGTGATGTTAGTATCCCAAGCGTCTAGCAGGAGCTCCACCATAAAGGACTCAAGCTGTTGAAAACACCAAAGCTAAAGATTCTCGGGTTACTTCTGTTTCTCACCCAATCTTGCTTTTCCCAGGCGTTATGAACACAGAACTGGGCTCCATGCTTGAATGGGGGAGGGGAGGCAGAGCAGTGGGGAAGACAGGGTAAAAATCATTACTATGGCAAAAATGCTATTAAATTCCAGAATAATTTCTATTTACCTACCTTATCAAATACTGGTCCTGTATTATGTATGTGTGTGTATATTTCTATAAGTAGATTACCTACAATATTCTGTTGTGTCTTGGTTTTTAAAGTTTAGAAGTAAAAATCTTTAATATGGCTTCAAATTAGACTTTAGAACCTTCTGAAAAATATTTATGTATTTAATGTACATAGAGCTGAAAAAAGCTACAGCTAAGCTCACATTTCTGATGGTACATCACTTTGTTGAAAATATTGTTAAATTCAAGTTACAATATTTTCTTGTCCTGAATTATCAAGCAGTCAAACTTTTTTTTCCCCTCGTTAAAACTTATTTAAATACACAGGCTTATATAGGTTATATGGGATTTAGTTCATCGGCTTCTTGAACCATAAAAAATGCAAGATGGATGATCTCTTGTTAACTCTGTGCAACTATATGTGTATTTATGAAGCTGAAATGCAAGTCTAAAAATTTTATGTGCTCTTTAAAAGATAAAATCTTCCGAGAGAAACATGCTCCTGCCTCCATAAGTAGTGCACCAATAGCTCGTTCATCATCTAATAACAATAATAAGTATTCCTCAGTCAAAGACAACTACAAGTTTGCACTTGATTCTGACCATTACTCCAGATTGAATAACCACAGGATACTACAAAGCCAGAATAACAATGTAGACCAAAATGCAGACAATTTGTGTTCAGTGTGCATAGCCTATTTAACCCTCCAAATGGCTGAAGACACTTTCAGCCATGGCAAGACTGAAGTACAGCAAATAAAGATCAGTTTGATGAGGGAGAAAGGTTTGAATACAGTTGATTTAGAAATGTTATAATTGATCTTAAATATGGCCCCAGAATGAATAAAGAGTGTATTTTGAAAAATGTTGATAGTTATACTTGGAGCAAATGTAACTATAAATGAACATAATTTGAGAATTTAATAAACATGCATACACATTTAAATCAGTTTACAAGAGGAAAATTAATTCCATTCCCCTCAAAGTATGGAATAATTTCTTGAAGCAATTTGAAATGATAATATGCTGGAATGATGGCTTAATTTTACAAGAATTTCACTGAATTCATTGGAAGTCCCCCTTGGAGGCGTCAATTTGAGAAATGGGGAATTCCACCATCGGTCAAAGGGGATCTGTGAATACTATTGGAGGTGGGTTGAGTTTGGGGTGACTAATGATAAGAAGGATTCCTAGATTTGCTGAGACCCATTTGAAAAGAAGCTTTGGAAGTACAGTCTGGTTGCTGTTTACAGGATAGAGTGGATTTTGTATGACTGGGAGCCCGGAAGGGAGCTGATTCCCAGGGAATGCTCATCCAAGACCAACCCTGGCCCCTTAGCTAGTTTGAAATTTCTCTGGGCTCTGGAGGTAGAAGGAAAAGCCCTCCCTGGCCCACCCTCCCCGTGTTCAGAGGTTTAGGGCAATCTCATCAAACAATTGTAGTCTTAAACAGAACTACAAGACTGCTCTTAAAACCAGAACCCAGGCTTTCTTGAGCTAATGTAAGGTATAAAATACCCTTGGCATGAGAGTGAGATAAAAATAGTGAAAAAGATTTTTTTCTTTTTTATTAACATATGCAATAAAGTGTGTAGATCCTGAGTGCACCACTCAGTGAATTTGAATAAATGCAGAAACCCATGAAACTAATTCCCAGAGCAAGAGAGGGAAAATTTTCTATTCCTCAGGAGTTTTCCTTGTGCCTCTTTGCAGCTGGTGCTCCCAAAGGTAACCACTATTCTGACCTTCATTACTAGCAATGATTTTTTTCTTGTTTTTGAACAGAAAGTATATTTAACACAACTATTAGTAGTTACTCATCTTCCAGAAAGATTACAGAGAGTGTATTTCTTTTTTCCTTCAATCATTTATTCTTGTGTTCAAAAAACTCTCTAGTACCAACAAGGTATGTCCACAAATTATGTCCACAAGGCATTGAGAATACAATACTGAAGAAAAAAAAAAATCAGTGTCTTACCACAGGAAAAATTATAGTGTACGGGAGAATACACACAAGCAAGCAGGCAATTATGTGATAAATGCTACAAAATGAGGAAGTGCCAAATGCCACAAAGAAAGGGGGTGGCATGTTCACTTGGGTATCAGAGGTGGGTCTTGGAACAAGTGACATCTACTGAAAGATGAATAAGTGCTAACCAGACAGTGACGAGGAAATACAGATTAAAGGGAACAGCAGGGACAAATGCTCAGAGTCAACAGAAAGCTTTGAATATTTGTGAAAGTGAAAGAATAAAAACAAATTATTCCTAATGACTAAAAAAGTGAATTGGGGTCAGACCCTGCGGGACTTTGCAGATCATCTTTCAGAGCTTGGACTTGGTTTCAAGGGCAGTGGGAAGCCATTTAAGCATTTTCAGCAAAGGAATGTCATCATCAGATTGGTATTTGTTTCAAGTAGTACATAGAAGAGAAAATAACAGTATGGAAAGAAAAAGTGTTTGAAAAGCCACTTCGTTTGATACTTTGATGTAAAATAAAAAACCCGAGATAACACCCTCACATCAGGCAAAATTTTTATGATATTTTATTATTTGGTCAAGAAAATGTACAACAAAATATACCCAAGGAAATATGTCTATAGAACATAAAGTGACATTTGGATGAAACCATACCCAGATTCCATCATAATGGAAAGCCATCAGTAATGGATCAGGTTAAATTACGTGCCCAATATTCACAGCAGCAAATGCAGGATTGACTTCAATGTCCCTATGGTAAGACTCCACCACACTTGGAATTCTTTATTTTATCTGTTGAAGTATATCTGAATCCTTTTAAAAAAAAGTTTATATTCCTTTGATGATCATTATCAGCCTGAAAAGTCCAGGAGAAAGTCTCAAAACCATCTTTCCTGACCTCTACCTTCTAAGCCTCCTTCTTTGAACCCCATCTTTCAAACATCTGTTCTGTTAACTTGGAGTTTGAATTATCCAAGTGGATGCCCAAACTGATTAGATTAACCAGATAATCACCAAGTCCCATTCTGCCCTGTCACATAGATGCAATTTAAGTGGTTAAATACTCTGCTTTTTTAGCTATGATAAATTGAAATGCAAGGCTTTCATCAATATCACTTTTATTTCCTTCTACCTTACTTTAATGGATTCATTGTTGAGCCTTTTTACTTTTCACCTCATACTAAAAAAAAGAAAAAATCACATAATATTTCTCTATAGTAGTATTGTTATTCACCTTTTTGTCATGGTTAAAATATGTGTACAATACTTATGTGTCTATAAACCAGTTATATTTATTACCATACTGACAAATTGTGAAACAGATGGTAGGTAGATATCAGTAGAAAAATCTTTGCTATGAGAACAAATTCCAGTATGATTTTATCCTAGTAACTAGTAATTTTTAACAAACTCCAGTACCATGTATGCCTCTCTCCATTACTGGATTGTAAACCTTGGAAAGCAAGTGTTATGGGCGGAACTGTGTCCCCCCGCAATTCATGTTGAAATGCTAACCTCCAGTACCTCAGAGTGTGACCATATTTTTGAATAATACAAATTGCAGATGTAACCAGTTAAGATGAGGTCTTACTGCATTGGGGTAGGCCACTAATCCAATATGACCGGTGTCCTCAAAAAAGGGGAGAGGACTTTCTGTCGTGGTGCAGAGGAAAGGAATCCAACTAGGAACCATGAGGTTGCGGGTTCGATCCCTGGCCTTGCTCAGTGGGTTAAGGATCCGGTGTTGCCGTGAGGTGTGGTGTAGGTCACAGACATGGTTTGGATCCTGTGTTGCTGTGGCTGTGGTATAGGCTGGCAGCTGTAGCTTCAATTGGACCCCTAGCCTGGGAACTTCCACATACAGCAAGTGCAGCCCTAAAAAATAAAAGCACAAAAAGGGGAGGGGGGGAATTTGGGAGTTCCCTGGTGACTCAGTGGGTTAAGGATTCAGTGTTGTCATTACTGTGGCTCTGGTTACGGCTGTGGTGTGGGTTTAATCCCTGGCCTGGGAACTTCCATGAGCCAGAGATGCAGCCAAAAAAAAAAAAAATTGGGGGGGGGAGGGGATTGAACATAGATGTGCAATCAGTCTACAGCCATACCACTCTGAACATGCCTGATCTTATCTGATCTTGGAAGCTAAGCAGGGTTGGGCCTGGTTAGTACATGGATGGGAGATATGCAATTAGCATGGATGCCTTACCATAAGGCAAGGAACTACCTGAAGCTGGGAGAGAGGTGTAGAATATATTTTTTTCCTCTAGCACATTCAGAGAGAGTGTGGTGCTGGAGACATCTTGATTGAAGACTTCTGGCCTCCAGAACTGTGAGACATTAAATTCCTCTTGTTCTAAGCTACTCTCTGGTTTGTGGGCTTTGTTATAGCAACTCTAACAAGTGAATACAGCAAGGATAATAGCTCCCTCATATGTGTGTGCCCCCAGGGAGTCCATGAGTGTTGGCTGAACTACAGTTGTGATCATAGACCCGAGCAGACCTGAAGCTTGAGCCAGCTAGGGCAATGAGATGCCTGGAAATGGAACCTTGCAAAATGTCTTCCTAGTCTTGAGATATGCTCTTGGAAATGTGCTGGAGTTGACATCAGTTACTTGCACCTGATGAGAAGATAGGCATGTGGTCCGTGTGTCTACTGATTCCCTGTTCCACTTCTACCCTGAAAGACGACCACAAAGAAGTGTTTTGATGTACCAAATGGGATGCTTATCTGATGGAGCCAAAGCATCCACAGCAGGATGTTTCACAAGGACACTTAGGCTTGGGAAACTCACTCCACTCTGTTCTTGTAGATGTGTGTGTGGAATCAGATGTAGCTTTTACCTTCATTAAAGGAATGTGTAGCCTTTGCCTGAGCATACCTTCCACTCAACCTTATCCCCAGTCCATTGTGACTCATGAGAAAAATTTAATGAAGACTGTCCCATATAAGTCTCCACTTAGGAAGAGCCTACAAGCCTGGGAAGAGGAGATACTGGTGAAGGAGGCAAGACTAGACAGGACTAGAGTTCACCTTTTTGTTTTATGAAGTCTTTTTTTCCACTAAATATAACATAGTATGCTTAAACTTGCTTTGTTTCAGCTTCACACCCCAAGGAAGAGGTCATTGCCTTATCTCTGAAGTTTTCATCTGATTATTTTAAAGCTCTAAATTTGGTAGTTTATTGTTGAGACACAGACACACACACATGCATACACACACCCCTATATATACAGTCATGTATAAAATGCACAAATCTTAAATGTGTAGCTCAATGAACTTTTACATATGGATACACTTGTGTCGCTGCCTGGATCACCAAGATCTAGAACATTTCCAACACCCTGGGAGATTCTCTTGTGTTCTTCCCCATGCTTTTACATGTGACATTTTTTTAAGAATCCTCTAATTACTTTTTCCTAGCCCTGCTGACAAAGAATGTCTCCTGTGCATTTGACAAAACATTCCTTGAAAAAGACACATGCACCTGTATGTTCATTGCATCGCTATTCACAATAGCCAAGACTTGGAAACAACCCAAATGTCCATCGACAGATGAATGGATTAAGAAGATGTGGTATATATATATATACACAATGGAATACTACTCAGCCATAAAAAGAACAAAATAATGCCATTTGCAGCAACATGGATAGAACTAGAGACTCTCATACTGAGTGAAGTAAGTCAGAAAGAGAAAGACAAATACCATATGATATTACATATCTGGAATCTAATACATGGCACAAATGAAAAGAAAATCATGGACTTGGAGAACAGACTTGTGGTTGCCAAGGCGGAGGGGGAGGAACTAGGAATTTGGGGTTAATAGATGCAAACTATTGCCTTTGGAATGGATAAGCAATGAGATCCTGCTGTGTAGCACTGGGAACTATATCTGGTCACTTATGATGGAGCATGATAATATGAGAAAAAAGAATGTATACATGTATTTGTGACTGGGTCACCTTGCTGTGTAGTATAAAATTGACAGAGCACTGTAAACCAGCTATAATAAAAAAAATCATTAAGAAAAAAAAGAATCTATGGCAATTCATGAGGAATGTGAAATGTAAAGTCTGGCCCAATGCATGTTGTGCTGCCTTTGTGTTTTAAGAAACCACCTGAACCAGCTGAGGAAAGGGGGTGCCACCTCTCCCCCCACTTATAAAATGTCAGCTTACATGTTCCTGCTAGCTGATCTCACACGTGCCCACTTGCTTGGTCCTTTAACTGGTTACAGCTAGACAAGATAGCAATTGTTAAGTCCGACTTTTAGCAGGACACTGTTCAACCATCCAGAGGGAAGACTACCTTCAGTACTACCAAAATATTTTTAAAGGAAAACGGAATTGGATTTTAAATAAATGTATTACTTCTTAGAACTCCTTACAGTAACTTATTTTCTGAAAATGGCTATTATTTATTACATGCTATTACAACTCATTTCACACAGACTCACACACCACACACAGGTTAACATCTAACACCTGGACCTGGCTAATATTTAACTTTTAATATAAACATTAAACCAGAAGGCACTCATTTGTGGTGTGCCCACACCTTCAATTTTCTTGTATTTTTTTCCTGCATACCTAATTCCATTAGATTTCAAACTGAAGAGTGAATTGACTCATCTTTGTGACTCCTCATGTTCCAAAGGAGAGTTCAAATCATATTGCTAGAATATGCTTGGTGTTAAACATTATCTCTATGTATATATGAAAAAGTCTCTGTGAACATAGGCATTTGAATTAGGACACAATTGTCTTTCATGAAAACATAGTTATTTATGAAACAAACTTATAATAGTTTCTCATTCAGGCACAGGATAAAAGAGAATAGCCATTTTAAAAGAAAACTACATGGAATGTAGGTTTTAAATGAAGAATGTCATGGCTTTGCTTTTCTTCTGCACAATTTTTTTCTTCTTTTATGTTTTGCACCAGCTCAATCTATGAGATTTGTTCCAATCTATGAGATTTGTAATGCCACTGCTTTCCATTTATTCTACAACATAAGGGACCACATGTCAATGGCACCTTATCATCAAGGGCTTGTGAGCAGAATTTTTTTCTGATACATCAAATTGTTGTTAAGCAATGCAGAGCCATCAGAAGTGGTTAACTTGTCAAGTCAATTAACACAGCTTAAAAACACAGAGACAATAAATAACATGGGGGGGATAAAAAGATTAATCATATGAAATGCCTTTTAGAATTTACTTAACTGGATTTGAAATTGTCCTTTCACATACACATATGTACACACATATATATGCATGTATACTTACCACAGTGGTTTATTTTTAAGTTCATGTCAAGTGTTCAGTGATCTTTTACTCTATCCTGAAAAATTTTGCTAAGTTAGTTCATAAACACAACCACTGTTATTCTAACTCTTGAGTTACTACAACTTAACATCACATTTTTTGGAAAATAAGATCTTTATGAGTAGTGTTAACTAGATTCCAAACCTATTCATCTCCTAGTTTTGGGGGAAACAGGGTGAACAGTAAGATACATGTGAAGCCAATAGCCATAGACCATAAATGTAGACTCATTCATTGCTGGCACTGCCAAACCAATGGGTCCTTCCTCTGAATAATGCTGGAAGTCTCAAACACATGTATCAGATCTCTCCTTTTCATTCTACCCTCATATGAATTTCACAACCTCTCCAGCCCCTCCACCTTTGCTCCTCTTTATAGCAACACTCCTCTGAAACTAGTTGATTCCAACTTCTCTCTTCCTCTTGAACATAATTCTGTTAGGCTTCCATCCTGGCCCCCTGCAATGAAATGGTTCTCAAATTCTATGATGCAAAATCCAACAACCAAGACGAGGTACTAGTCCCTTTTGGAATTACATTTTTTGACTTACAGCCAACACATTCTTCTAGATTTCTTCTCACTACACTGGCCACTCCTTCCAAGTCTCTTTTGCTGGAGCCTCCTCATGTTCTGACCCTTCACATGGGCTTAGTCTTGGGACTCTTGGGTGCCCTGCCCTATGTCCTTGGGTCTACTTCTCTGCTTCTCTGCCTAAGGACCTTCTCCTTATCCTTGGGTCTCAAGGCACCAATGCCCTCAGGAGGACCCCTCCACTAATAAAGACAGGAAATTTTCAGATTCCCATTTTTTTTGGCAGGATAATTGTGAAGTGTGTTCTTAGATTTCCTGAGAAGATTGTCTGTGGAATTTAATTCCAATCATCCTCAGTGGTAACCAGCTTACTCACACACCCTTTATTACTTTATTTGTTTTCTTCTTCTCCCTTTATTTTCACCACCTCTTTGCCTGTGCTTTCTTGGGATCCAACCTCCCAGTTAAATTGTATTCATTCCAGTCCTTGTTAGGGTTGATTTCAGGAGAACTCAAACTAAGACCTTTTCTTTCTTAGTCAATGTTTACTCCTCTGGTAAACATTCTTAGTCCCAACTCTTTAAATATCAACATACTTTGACAACTCCTAAAGATATATACTCAGCCAGGTCTTCTCATAAATCTGAGACAAGTATTTCTAGCCTCCAACCAAATGACTTTATTTGAATATACAATAAGCAGCTCAAACTTAAACTAAACTGTTTTTCCTTCCTTAAATATACTCATCTTTTATCTTTCCAATCTCTGTGAATAAAATACTCAACTTTCAAGTTGCTCAGGTTAAGCCTGAAATCATCTTTACTCTTGCCTCATATCACACATACAATCTCTCAAGGTACATCTACCTTCACAATATATCCAGAAATGAACTGTTTTGTTCAGTTTTGTTTTTACTTATTTCACCACTACTGCCCTGGCCCTACTGCCATCATTTTTCACCCCCATTCTTAGAATAACCTGCTAGCTGGTCTCCAGATTCTATATTTGGCCCCTTACCATCTATTCATGACCCAGCAGTCAGAATGATCCTGTTGAAACCAAGTCATCCTATGTCCCTCCTCCAGAGAAATCCCTCAGAAGCTTCCCATCACTTGCTTAGAATGGCCTGCAAGAACTTCCATGACCTGGCTTCCTTGATACCTCTGAGCTCATTTCCTATCACCTTCCTCTCACTCTGCTTCAACCACACTGAACCTTTATCACACCTTGAACATGACAAGTACACTCATCTCTCATATCCAGTGAAGGTATTATTTCATGAAGCCTGAGTTTTAGCCATGATGTGTTGTGCTTGTGTGTACTGGGGTCTATATAATATAGATGTCTTACTTTGGGTCATAATTTCAAAAAAAAAATTAGAAAAACGCATGCCTAGACATTCACCTGAGTCAGACTGCTCTTGCTGATGAAGGATTGAAAACTCTTTGAATTTATATTTCAATATTCTCTGCAGGAACCTATCTAATATTTGTAATATTGTTGCATATCAAAAACAAACCCTCAAAAACATCATCTAAATTTAGATCCTGAGACATAAAGTTGTAATTAATTAGGCTGCTTAGATTACTTGCCCCAGCACATTTCTCTCGGGGGCTTTATTCACTGGGTAAAAGGACTTTGCAAAGGATTTCTCCCAAATCATGTAACAATTTAATTTAGCATCAATTTAATTTCATCACTAAGAAAGCAGGCATATTACTAACATCGAGGCATGGCCATTTGGAGAACTAGTAGCACATATCAACTGAAAACATATAGGAAGGAATAACTTTCTTAATTAGAGAACACATGCAAAAAATGCAAATGGTATTTAAAACTTTCCATTTTGACCAGTGTCCTGAAATAAGGAAATATGTTTTATTTTCTCTTTGTAACTTTATTTAATCCACTCCCCAAGTTTCTTGTGATTTTAATGATGGTATCCTTAGAGATGATACAATAAATATTGCACAGAAAACTCCCATCAAAAAAAATGGAAAGGAATGTAAGGATGTGAAAATGTTTGAAAGGCCAAGCCTAGATGTTAGATGTGGGTGAGTATCACAAGAAAAAAAAAAGGCTGTAACAGATCAGAATGAGAGGAGAGATCAGAAGATGAAGTAGAAGGAGGTGATTAAATATTCTGAAGGATGATTTTTGTACCATCTTGGAGTTCGGTTGATATAAATAATGTGAGAGCCTGCAGTGATTATTATTATCATCATTACTGTACTCATCTAGGAAATTATAGCTTATTTGGCACTTGATTCTTCATATTAATGATGTGAAGTTTCATGACAACCTGCTAAGAAAATAAAATGAAAATAATAAATCAGCCTGTGGTACTTAAAAGCCTAATGAAATCCAAACACTTCCCAACAGAAGATGACTCAGTGACACAGAATTGGCAGTTGTCTGTTGTTAGATCATTAGTTTTTACTGGCCCTTTTCCGATTTTAAGAAGGCATCTGCAGAACCCTTTTCTCCCATAATCTGCTTGGACTCATTTAAAGAGACCTAAACTGGAATCACCAATTGGAAAATAGTGTAGAAGCATCCTTCAAGAGCTTAACTAACTTTCTCCAGTGGGTTTTAAATTACAGTCATTTTTATTTAAAATACAGATGAGGCTCATTGAAGTAGTTTTCTTTTGCTCTTAGAAAAAGTGAGAAGAGACCACATATCTCAAACTTGTATAAGAGATGCACAACCAGATTTTTTTTTTTCTTTTCAGGGCCACACCTGCATCATATGGAGGTTCCCAGGCTAGGGGTCTAATCAGAGCTGTAGCCACTGGCCTACACCACAGCCATAGCAACGTGGGATCCAAGCCACATCTGCGACCTACTCACGGCAACACCGGATCCTTAACCCACTGAGCGAGGCCAGGGATCAAACCCACAACCTCATGGTTCCTAGTTGGATTCCTTTCCGCTGCACCATGATGGGTACTCCCACAACCAGATTTGTAATGATCACTTTGTCGTGCATTAGTGGGGTGAAGAAAATGTTATCTTTGAGGGAGTGCTCAAGTCTTTACTGGTATTTAGGAAATGAAGGCTTTGAAAACTTCTGCTGATTCTTCTTAAGCTGGGAACATCTTCAATGGGAAATATCTTGTCTGTTTGAGGGAGATTTTCCTCTAGAAGTTGGCCCATCAGTGGGTCAGCAATGACATTGACTCCACACAGTGGCTCTGGCATACTTTGCTTTTTAGCCCAAATAAAGCTACTTTAACATATGAACTAGATGCATCTTGTGCCAACTGTGCCCCTGAAAATTATTTTTTAAATAAGTACTTTACTGAGAATGTAGACCAAGTCATAAATTATTTAATTTGTTCAACCAGCTGGCAAATGCTCATTTACTCATGCAACACCTTTTACTTAACCCTATCAGGCACTTTACTGCACACCCAGAATGTGGTGGTGATTAAGACAGCTAAGGTTTCAAAGAATCTGCATTTCAGTGAGGTAGCTGAGCAAGTTACAATTGAACCAAAAAAAAAAAATGAAATAATTGCAAATGATGACAAGTGGTATCAGACAAAAAAAATCATAGGGAAGGTCAGGAAGGACATCTATGAAGAGGTAAAATTGAAGTCAATCTGAAGCAGGAAGTTCCTGACTTAATGTGAAGCGTGTGCAAAGGTCCTGAGGTAGAAAAAGAGCTCAGTATACTTAAAGAGCTTAAAGAAGAACTGTGGAGCTGAAGCAGAAAGAGCAAGAAGGGAAGCTTCAAGGATAAGCTCTTAGTTTTATTTTAGGCAAATGAATTGGCATGGGTTGATAGATAAGAGAATGGAAATGCAGAGAAATTAAGCAATATCTTCAAGATTAAACAGCTAGTAAGACACATATTCCCAGCTCTGTCTAATTCCAACATTCTTTCTACAGAACTACACTTAGTTATCTGATGAACACTTGACAGATTTTCAGATTGTGTAGAATAGTTTGAGATCACTTAAAATTGAAACTCACCCAGATATACTCCCTGTCAGCAAAGTGGAAAGCTTCCTAATGGCCAGTTCGCAGAAATGCCTACAGAATCTTATTTGAGTAGCTCTCTTGGAGGGCTGTCTACTCTATGGAACAGGATGTGAGCTTTCTGTGCCTCCAGTGGGACTGGAAAATTCATGGAATAAAATTTTACACTTCACAGTCTAAACTCATCGAGTTTGGGATGTGATAATTTGGGAAAATTAAAAGAGATTCATGGGAAGGCCTTCAATAATTATTGAGTGGCACTATTTTTCTGCTTATTAAATGACTTATGTGAGTGTATGAGTATGTGTATAGGTCCCTAAATACATACACTCAAAAACTGCACAATATTATTTTTGTTTTGACTCACAAAGGTATGTATTACCTTTAAAGTGATATATTTAGTCCTAAAAATGTTTAAAAAAACAAGAGATTAATTCCAATGTAATTATTTTAATTGCCAAAGACATTTCTTTTAACCAAAGATAGGCAAATACCTACAGAGTCTAAAATTATACCTAACATTTTTATAAATATTCATGTATTGAATATTTTCAATATTCCAATGCTGTGACATTTAGAATGTCTGTTTTACGAGTGAAAAAGCTAATACTCTGTGAGGTTAAGTAACCTTATTCATAACACAGAGCAGGAATCACCAGTGCTGGGCTGAAAATTCAAGTTTTTTTTCACCTGACCCTACTGCTTTCCCAAGAGTTTTCAAAAATATTTTCATTTTTAAGAGGAACAATTTAACTGATGATGCATGTTTACATTCCCATATTTCAAAGGATTATCTCCTTTCTGGTTCATGCCCTATGACTTATAAATACTTCTGTAGTGGCTGTTTCCTGGTTAAAATAGGAAATCACGTAGGTAGGCCCTTTATCTTAAATTTTACCCATCCTTTGAGATTAATTCCCCTGGACATGCCAACCTTCCTTCTTTCATCAACTGAAAGATGTAAAAATGTTTCTTCCTCAATGCTTTGTTTGTGATCGTGGAAGGAGGGAGAAAGGTGACAAGTGGCCATTCCCCTTTCAACCAAATCATTTGAAGGGCATGTGCCAATATTGATTCCTCCATCAGAAATACAACACATATATTTTCATGGTGACACCACTGAGAAACTAGGTAGAGTTTCTTCTCTCCTGATATTAACTTGTAGTTAGTATTTTGTGTAGTGTGTTTAAGAGAGAAGAGTTTAGGGTATGCGAAAGAAAGGAAAACATTAGAAGATTTTTTTTAAAATTTATTAATATGTGATGCCTAACATCAAATTTTCAAAAAACAATAACAAAAAAGCTACACTGTTACTGATATGCTAGATGTGTGTGTGCGTGCATATCTGTAGACCACCACTTGTGCCCGATTACTCTAAAATCATAGATTTATTTATTTAAAATGGAAACAAGCCTAGGAACCAGAAAGAATGGATATATTCTTTCTTATACTCTGTTCACAATTAGGATATACATGAGACTTGGTCATATTGGAATATGAAAGTTTTGATGTAAGCATTGCTACCAGGTATGGCATTATTGGTCTTGACCAAATGAGCTATGATTCAAAAGTAGATGTTCTATGATCCAGCAATCCCACTCCTGGGCATATATCCAGAAAAGATGAAGACTCTACGTGGAAAAAATACATGCACTTCACTGTTCACAGCAGCACTATTTACAATTGCCAAGATATGGAAGCAAACTAAATGTCCATCAACAGAAGAATGGATAATGAAAATGTAGCACATATATATATATATAAAACATATATTTTATAGATTTATGTATGAATAAATAATGAAATATTACTCAGCCATAGAAAGAATGAAATAATTCCATTTACAGCAACAGGGATGGACCTACAGATTATCATTCTGAGTGAAGTCAGACCAAGACGAATATCATAAAATATGTATTTGTGGAATCCAAAAAATGGTGCAAATGAACTTATTTATAAAACAGAAACAGACTCACAGACAAAGAAAACAATCTTATCATTATCAAAAGAGAAAGGGAGGGAGGGGATAATTTAGGAGTTTGGGACTAACATACACACACTACTTTATATAAAATAGATAAGCAACAGAGCCCTACTCTATAGCACAGGGAACTACATTCAATATCTATAATAATCTATAATAGAAAAGAATCTGAAAAAGGACACGTGTGTATAACCAAATCACGTTGCTGTACACCTGAAACTAACACAACGTTGTAAATCAACTGTACTTCGATCAAAGAAAGAAAAAGATGTTCTGCTGTGGCATTTTGCTCTCATCTAGTGATACATTTAGGAAGAAGCAGGTATTGGGCTCACCCAACTTTTGTCATCAGCCTCTTGAGGATTCATATTTCCATGTATAGGCTTGACTGCACTTTTGAAGGGTGAGCAGTTGTGGAGAACTTAGCAGCATGACTCAGTGTTTATAAACCGACCATCAGGCCTCCAAGGAGTGGTTACAAAAAGCTACCTTATAAATGGAATTTTTAAAAAGAAAATTGCATTATGTGAACCTAATCCAAGCTGCTCAATTTTTTATGAAATGAGATGGGATTCTTCAATGAATATAATGCAAAATCAAGACCAGATGTTCAACTAATTTTTAAAAATGAGTTGGGAGAAGATAAATAAGCTTTGACATCACTGTGGAGAGACCATATATGTATGGGCTGTGGCTGAATGAGAAAAGGGATGTCCAGCTCTATATCTTAGGGCAGAGCAGAATCTAATGCTATCATGGGGTCCCTTGAGTCATTGCAAAGAAGAAAATCTATGTTTAGAGCCAAGTGGCTACAGCTTCATGACAATAATGAATGGAGAGAATTAGAGATACTACTATTTGAAAGGGATCTTACTCTAGCATTTTCCCCATCTTTTTCATAATATCTCAAATAGGTGAACTTCTGATTTTTGCTTTAGAAGACACAGGGATTGTATTCATCCCTCACATGGCAGAACTTCCTTTGGCCATACAGTTGCAGTCATTAGAAAATTCTTTATTACCATGAGTAAAAATATAATATATCCATTGTCCTAGTATTGATGTCCAGAAATAGGAAGTTTTAAAAAATTATATATTCCTCCATGAAACATGTAGCTTCTTTAATATATGAATATACCTATATCTTCTTTAATCTTTCCTTCACTAGGCTAGACCATTTCCTTTTTTCCCCCCAAACATTCTCCATCTGACCTGCTTCCATATTTCTCAGAATATTTTGCCATCCCCCAAATGGTCTCTAGTTTGTTTATATCATTCTGATGTCTTCACACTAAGAATTGTGCAATATATTCCAATAAAGCCGAACTATACAAGAGGTAGAGCTGCTCAGGTTTGCGCTTTCCCTGACAAAGAAATGCCCCCAATTTGATTCCAGGACTCTTAAAGGAACACCAAGCAACTATCCTAGAATGATGCTGTTATTAGATAGAGTTGGAAAGAACACTTGGGTTACTCTTAGATCTTATTCAGGGTAGAAATTTAAGGTGCATAGTAACTTCTAATAAAAGTCTTTTTTTCTACCTTTTTTTGACTTTTCATGGGTTAAAATATTTGTCCCTAATCTATATACAGAAAAACATGGACATATATGGAAAAAGTAAACAAGTGAAATATACAGAGAGGAGCTATTATTCACCCAAAACTTTTAGACATGTAACTACTGAACAAAAAGAAGACATTGAACAAAATATCTTTAGAAACTGTATAATCCATCTATCTATCTGCATAGGTGTATGTATACATCAATGTGCATGCGTGTGTATAGTGTTCATGTATGTATGTGTTTATGGATGTGTGTATCCTGCTTCTTATTAGGAGCACTTAGACCTTGGTGTTCCTTGCCCAGAAATAATAGTCAAAAACCTATTAGCTACATAATCTTCTCGCCAAGTTATCCCATGGATTCCAGGTCTTCATAAAGGTCTGCTGGGACATATGGAGGAATTAATAAGGAGTACAATGGGACCATCAACCCCCAATCTAGGAACTATAGTTCTAGTAACAAAACCTCCAGGCAAGTCTCCAACACCCACTACTTACATAATTAATTTTTTGAAACTAAGTGTTCCCATTTATCTCAGGTTGTCTTCTTTTTGTTCATTTCACTCTAGTTTTCTGTCCTATGAAGAGTATTTACAATTTTGTTTTAATTACCTGTAGTATTTAATAACTCTCTTTTAAGCTTTGAGTTCTGAAAGCTTAATAAACATGTATTCCCCATTCAAACCATCAATAAAATGCGAAATAGAACAAAACCAAGAACAGTGTCCTGGGGCACTTCATTAGAGCTTTCTTGCTGTCTAATGTGACATGCAGCCACTCACTTGTGGCATGTGGATTCAAATTAACGTAATGATATTTGGAGAGCTGGCAATAAATTTGACTCGCTATTAGTCACCTGAGTGACGATCTGGTGTTTCTTCAGTCTTCCACTTAGTTTAATCAGGACTTGACTCGAGGTTAAATTGATTTCCAACAAGAATGCCAAGACAAGTCAACGGCAGAAGAATAGTCTTTTCAACAAAGGGTACTGAGACAACTGAAGATTTATATACAAAAGAATGAAGTTGGACCACACTCACATGATGTAAAAAAAATTAATACAAAGTGAATCAGACCTAAGTATAAAAGCTAAACCTATACAACTGTTAGATGCAAACATAGGCATAAGTCTTCATGATCTCGGATTAGGTGAGGGATTCTTGGAAATGACACAAAAACCCAAACAACAAAAGAAAACTTTTTTTTTTTTTAATTAGACTTCATCAAAATTGAAAACATTTGTTCTGCAAAGGACACTGTCAAGGAAGAGGAAGGACAAGCTACAGTATGGGAGGAAATTTTTACAAATCATATTGCAAAAAGGAATGAAGTACTGACGCATGATACTACTTAGGTGAACTTTGAAAATATTATGCCAAGTGGAAGAAGCCAGTTACAAAAGACTACACATTGCATTATTCCACTTCTATAAAATGTCCAGAATAGCCAAATTATAGAGGTAGAAGCAGATTAGCAGTTTCCTAGGCCCATGAGGTAAGGAGACTAGGAGATGACAACTAATGAATACAGGGTTTCTCTTCAGTGATAAAAACAGTCTAAAACCCGTGGTGCTGATGGTTGCACAACTCTGTGACATATTAAAAACCACTGAATCGCATACTTTAAATAGGTGAATGGTATGGTGTATAAATTGCATTTCAGTATACAGTTACTCAAGAGTCTGGGACAAAGTTTTGTCAAGGAGGATAAACAGAGAATGACTGAATGACTTAGCCATGTAGTCCAGAATAGTTTACAAAAGTTTAGGAAAGGGCATAATAACCACTGAGAGTCAGTGCAGGTCTGTGCTCTATTCACACCATTTCTCTTTGGAAAGGTTCAGTAAGTTGAGGGGAGCTCTATAGACATAACACACCCTGATTTCAACCAAAAGAATTTTGCTATGCTAAAAGTACTTTAAAGATGAACCATTTCTGCTTGAATAATATCTCATTCTAGATAATACTTTCATGAATCCTGAAAAAGAGTCACAGATCCTGCTTCATCAGAAGAAATTTTGTACGGCTTCCTTAGTTAACTGGAATGTGTGTGGCCTGAAAAAAGCTGGTGTGAGACTTGGATCGATGTAGGTGTAAGACTTGAATCTCTAACAGATGTCACATTTAGCTTCTGGAGTCATTTCATAGGTGACATCAGTAGTAATGAACAGCATTACAACAGAACATAAATTTGTCCATAATGAGGCCATATAATGCTGACTGTTAACAAAACTGAAGAGCCAGAGATCAGCTTCAAAAGGAGAGTGTCAGAGGAAGAGCTTTTATTTGGATGTATATGAATCTCTCTCCCTGTCTCTCTCTATCTCTGAAACTGCTGTATAATTGAATAGGAACAAAAAGAGAGAAAAACAATTACGATATAGACAATTACTGCTCCCTGCCCATGGGGAATAGTAAGTCCAGAGTGAGGTGGTGAAACCAGTTCTCCCTGGCTTACAAGAGCCACTTAGGCTCATCTCTTCCCAACTCTGTGTTCAGTGAAGTCATTTAGCTTGAAATCACTCGTCATGGGAGGATTTACACCATGAAAACTGGCAAATGCTACAAATCTGGATTTTATTCCCCCTGGAGAGTCAGTTGTTAAACATTTACCAGCACGACCCTGGCAAGTTTCTCAGGGCTGGCTAGCTAAAGCAGCGTCCTCCAAGAGGACATGTCATCTCTGAGTATGCAAGTCATGGCACAAAGACACCAAGATAGGAGCTGGACTGATACACACTGTGTGAAGCAACACCCATGTCCATGGTGAAGAGCAGCACTGACTTAGAGTCAAGGTTAAAAGTCAATGTGCTGGTACAACATCCTATTTACACACAAGGTATATATTTTGGTAGACTGGTTTGCTCCTTGATGTACAATTACAATAACCATCCCATGATCCCCTAGGAACAACTTTGCAGAGTCACACAATTCAAGAACTCATTGGCCTGTATTTTCCTTTGCCTCTGTCTCACACAACAGCAGATGTCAAGGATAATATCTAGCTAAGAGAACTGTCTTTATAAACCAAAAGTGAATAAGTGAAACAACATTTGGGTTAACAGGAATGGTTAGAATAGGAGTATAAAATAAACACAGTCAAAATAGATTTTTGGAAAGACTGACCATGAAATTAGGCAGGCATATGCTTATGGCTGTGTACACCTTAGCCAAATATTCTAGCAGAAAAACCAGTATCAGTAGAATAATTGGATTTCCCCCAAAATGCAAAGTCAGAAACAGCATGATCTGTTCTCTGTGAAACAGCATCCAGAGGTGTCTCTCATGGAAAGAAAGACCCTTTGAAGATAAACTAAAGATGTGAGAACAGTGGGGTATATACACTTCCTTGCTTAAAGAATTGCCAGAAGAGGTAGGAAAACAGGCCCCCAAGTTGGAGGCCATTCAGTTACCTTGGCTCTGGCAGCAGAACCAAATCCAGCCTCCCCGATGTTAATACATCAAAGGGAATGGAGGGAAATGGCTATGACCTCTGTCAAAGTTGCCTGTTTCCTGGCATCCTATCAAAGATTGCTGGGGTCCACTTTTGCATATAAAAAAAAACAAAATTAGGGGGGAAATATGGCAGGAGCATTTGGAAGTTCAGTTGAATCTTCTATACTAAAACCTGTCCTCATAATTAGCCAACATGAAAATGCGTCAGACCCAATAATGCATCAAATCTTCCAGGCCAGGAGTTTTCACCTAGGGTCCTTGGATGAAATTCAGAGAGTCTGTGAACTGGATTTTTTAAAAAAGACATTCTTATTGTGAGTACCCTTTGTGGTTCAGCAGTTAACGAACCTGACTAGGATTCATGAGGATGTGGGTTCAATCCCTGGCCTTGCTCAGTGGGTTAAAGATCTGGCATTGCCATGAGCTGTGGTGTAGGTCACAAACACAGCTCAGATCCCTAATTGCTGTGGCTGTGGCTGTGGCCAGCAGCTGTAGCTCCAATTTGATCCCTAGCCTGGGAACTTCTAAATGCCACAGGTGCAGCCGTAAAAAGAAAAAAAAAAATCTTTATTTCCACTAACCTCAAACTGAAAGGTATTATTTCCTTTAATTATGAAGGTAAGCAACAAACCACAGTGACTATTATTATGATTCATCAGTAATAGAAATCATAGGTACATTTCTATCACATTACAGGAGGTGTAGCTATTTTCACAAGCCACTTATTTCATCACCACTTTGAAATCAGGATAATTATTAAATTTGCCACTCTGCCTTGTTAGTTAACAATTAAAAGAAGCATGTATATGGCTTCATCAAAAATTTGGTATTTTCATATTTCGAAAACACTTCAATATAATTGGTTTCTTCTATGATTTTGTGTAGTCTTTTGTGTTTTATTTTAAGCATTTCAAAACTTCTAGAGAAGGAGTCCAAAGGCTCCATCAGGGAGTTCCCATTGTGGCGAAGGGGAAATGAACTTGACTAGTATCTGAGGACGTGGGTTTGATCCCTGGCCCCTCTCAGTGGCTTAAGGATCCAGCGTTGCCATGAGCTGTGGTGTAGGTTGCAGATGAGGCTTGGATCTAGCATTACTATTGCTGTGGCTGTGGTGTAAGCCAACAAATTCAGCTCCAATTCAACCCCTAGTCTGGGAATCTCCATATGCCTCGGGTGCAGTGCTAAAAAGCAAAAAAAAAAAAAAAAAAAAAAAAAAAAGTCAAATGTGTCAATGGCACAGAATTGAAGAAATTTAGAACTAATGTAGGTCCTACTACCAACACAGGGAACTATATCCAATCTCCTGTGATAGAACATGATGGAGATAATATGAGAAAAAGAATGTGTGTGTGTGTGTATATATATATATGTATATATATATATATATATGTATGTGTGTGTGTGTATATATGTATGACTGGGTCACTTTGCTGTACAGCAGAAATTGACACAACAGTGTAAATCAGGTATACCCTAATTAAAAAAAAAAAAAAGAAAAAAAATTTAAAAAAAGAACCAGTGCAGGCAGAAGTAGAGAGGCCCAGGGAGACAAGCCTCCATGCTTCCTGCACATCGGAAAGAAAAAAAAAAATTAGGATCCTGCCACCCCCAGGTTCCATTATAATCTCATTTAAATTTTGAAGGCAAAAGTGATTTACACAATATTTCCACCCTTGGAAAACAATAAAATCATATAAAAACAATAAAAATCTAAATTTCCTAGGAAGTGAGGAAGACCATTTAAAAGTGAGATCTCTCCTCTGAGGTCTGATCTGATCATCCTGGGTCATGGAGTGCATGCCTGAGCTGGAACCCAGGACAAATGAATCATCCAAGGGCCAAAGCTATGAGCAGGAAGCCAGAATAGCTCTGCGGTTTGTCGACTCTGACATTACCGAACCTTCCTGTGCGATCCTAGGCAAGTGACACGACCTCCGTTGACTCAGTTTTTCCATTTTCTTGGCCCCACGTTCCATTCGGCTGGCTGTGCAGAAGTCCCAAGATAAACAGTTTGCTGAGAGACAGCACGGATCATTTTCTTAAAGGAAAGACAATGCCAAGGATCTGTTTCCAGGTCTTCAATGATGGCTCCAATCCTAGCTTCAGGCCCCACACTGCGTCCTACGTTTATTCCCAGTTTCACTCTTAGCTCAGCTTTCCATTTGCTCTTGGCCCAATGGGGCCATCATTGAACTTCGCAGTCATCAGAGAACCTCACTCTCCTTCACAGGGCCAGCCTGCGTGCAGCACTAAAGAAGGGATATTTGCCTTTCTTTGCTCTCTTCCTCATCCTGGCACCAATGTTGTTCTCCCTGAGACATTCCTCTCCCTTCTAACAAAACCTGCCATCAGACCATCCGTGGATCCTGGCACACAGCTCTGTGTTTTCAAACTTGCAAAACATAACAAAAAAACCCCTTAAAAAAAAAAAAAAAAAAAAAAACTCACTTCCTTCCAAAGAAATGGATGCCAAATACCAGGGCAAAAAGAATTTCAACTTTATAACTCATAAAACTATTTTATGATTTCAGAAGTAAAAATACAGTATGTGAGGGATACACATACATGAGAACTCCTGTGGTCTGTTGACCACTGTTTGAGAAACACCCATATAAACGGTGGATGACAGCTTTGTATTAGTCTTTCAGTGGTTACTTGAGCTTCGACAAAATCAAAGTTTGAAGCAAATAGAATGAAGCTTCGATGATGGGATTTTAGGCATGAGGAAGTGGGCATGAAGAAGCAGCAGCAAACCAGAATTCTTTTGGACAATCCTGGAATCACGTGACATTGCTAATTACAATTATGTCTATTCCTGAGGCTGGCCTTGATGACTGAAGCAATTTAGGTAACCTTTAAAAGAAGATCATCATACTAAATTGAAAGAGACCAGAGGCCACCTTAGCTACCCTATGATGCAGCAATTATAGCATCTCTTCTCTCAAGGAAAGAGCAAATTAATGTTGGTCATCGAGGTGTCTCCTGCACCAACCTGAAGCTTATGTGATTTTTTTTTTTTTTTTTTTTGTCTTTTTGCTATTTCTTTGGGCCGCTCCCACGGCATATGGAGGTTCCCAGGTTAGGGGTCTAATCGGAGATGTAGCCACTGGCCTACGCCAGAGCCACAGCAACGTGGGCCGCGTCTGCAACCTAAACCACAGCTCACGGCAACACCAGATCATTAACCCACTGAGCAAGGGCAGGGACCAAACCCGCAACCTCATGGTTCCTAGTCGGATTCGTTAACCACTGCGCCACAACGGGAACTCCGGCTTATGTGATTTTTTAAAGATAATATTCAGTTTATCCACAGAAAGCTTGAGAACAACCTCTGACATTACTAACCAGAAATCAGTCTTCTCAGTTACTCTCTATTTTTTTAAAAATTGGCTTGGAGATTTTTCCTTGAATAACCCAACTCATCATAGTTTCCAATGTGCATTGCAGCACAGCTAAAATGTTCTTTCTATAAGCCTGTGTCCTACATTTATATTTCTTTTCCATTTCCAAGCATAAAACCATTTCCCCCCCATCAGTCTAATTTTTATTAATTGGATTTCCACCTGCATGCCAGCCAGAGGAAAATGTATGTTTGAGTGCAGTAGTAAAGCCCTTCTAATCACAGCAGAAGGAAGAATGAAAGGCCAGAATCAGGGAAACAAGAATTTATTAAGACTCCTACTTCGCCATACTGATTTCTGAGCATAGAACCTCCACTGATCTACTGACCATATGTATGGGACCTGTGTTGTCATTCACACTCAGCTATACTTTTTCTCAAATCCTGCCTGCATGCTCCATTGTATGATGAAAATAGTTTTTGCATTCGGGTAACTAAAAATACCCTGGCCAGGCCAAAGCCAATTTATTTATCCACTTGTTAGCAGGTAGACATCAATCAATAGGTATAAGGAAAGAGACCGTGGCTCGCAAAGCAGGCCTGCATGGCTTTCAAGAGGACTTACACCTCCTATTCACAAGTCAGAGCAAAAGAGCTCGGCTCCCTGGTGTTCTGCTGAATGGATAGCAGTTCCGTAGTCATGGCCTCAGCCCTGACACCAACATACTGAGCAGCTGAGACTTCTGGTGGTCAGCCATCAGCACCTGACTGGCCCTGAAGGTGGGCAAGTCTTGGAAAATTATGGCCTCACAAATCAGAGAAGCAGAGCCCTCCTGGCAAAGGTAAATATGCTTTCGTTACTGAAAAACCCACCCTCCCTCTTCAGGTCAGAATGAAGTTGCTATTACAGCCTGGGCATCAACGAGCATGTGACCACATTCCTTGGGCTCTTTCCTCTTGCCCACCAGAATCACTTCACTTTGGAAACCCAATTATGTTGGATCCCAAAGGAACTTATTTATAATCTGCACAAATGTGAGTTTGCTAAATGTTTTGGATTGCATAAAGTTTCCCCCTAAATGTAATAACTTGCATTCACACATTTTGTTTTTAATCCAAGCACTTGAAAGGTGAAACATTTTTCTAATGATTAACTTATGAATAGTACATTTAATGGACATTTAGATCTACCTATTTTGCATTCATTCAGATTCATAGCTCTCAGGGCATCAAAACAGAATCTAGTGGGGGTCATAACATCAAAGAAACATTTATGCTTGTAAATTTGTTAGGCTTAAGTGAAGTTGTGCCAAACATAAACCAATATGAACCCTTCAAGGTTTACTTCAAAAGGAGTTCAGTTCTATAAACCTTATAGTTTCTTTTCTCAGGTCAGCACACTTTAAATTTCTTCAGTAAAAGCACATACTCCTCCCACTTTCAACTGTGCCACCAAGCATATGCATATTAAGAACTGAAACCAGAGAAAAGAGAAGTCTTAAAGAAGGGTCAAAGTTCAATTACATAGGAAATTATTTTCCTTGAACAGGCACATATGACAAAACTACCTGAGAAATGACTTCCCTTGCGTGCAAGACAAATCTAATAAAAATTACAGCTGCAGAATGTTTAACCCTAATGCACAGAATGTTGTGTGATGTTCTGATGAGCTGAATTTCCTAATTGTTGGAAAGCTCAAATTCCAACTTTTAGTTTCAGTTCTTTTTCTTTGCTGAAAATCTTTCCAAAATGCATTTTTCTGCTTTCATAAAATAAGGGATCTTGGTTATTCTCCATTTTAAAGGAAAAGAGGTGCCTGACTCTAGATTCCTCTCTCCCTCCAAACCTTTACTGTTTAACAGAAGAAAGGAATTAACATTTTTTTTTTTCTTTTCTTGGCCACCCTGCAGCACAGGGAGTTCCCAGGCCAGGGATCAGATCCAAGCTGTAATTGCTGCGGCAACACCAGATCCTTAAACCATTCTGCCAGGTGAGGGATCAAACCTGCTTCCCAGTGCTCCAAAAATGCTGTTGATCTCCTTGAGCCACAGAGAGAACTCCAGGTATTAACGAATTCGAATTTAATTATTCATTGTGGATGGCTTCAAACACACACATATAGTGTATATTGGAGTGTTTAAATGCAATTAAATATATAAACATATATATTGATGTAAGAATAAACACAAGTAGTATAAGGAATCTCTGCTTCCCCATCATCCTCCTTCAATAATTAATATTCTGACATTTTATTTCATCTATCTCAGCAATTCCAACTGTTTCTCTTGGTATTTAAAGCAAATCCCATCTGTGTGTACCAAGTACTATTAAGAACTTCCTTTTTAAAAACATAATCACAATAATAACATTATGCTCAACAAAAGTAAGAGGAACTACTTAAAATCATTTGATGCTCAGCCATGTTTAGTTTTCCTTTGTTGTTTTATGGTTAATTTATTTACACCAATATCTAAAAAAGCACCATGTAGCATTTGCCTGATATGACTTTAAGAATCTTATCTAGGGAGTTCCCGTTGTGGCTCAGCAGGTTAAGAACTCAGCTAGTATAGATGAGGATGCCAGTTCAAGGTTCAATCCCTGGCCTCCCCCAGTGGGTTAAAGATCTGGCGTTGCTGTGAGCTGTGGCATAGGTCATGGATGAAGCTTGGATCTGGCATTGTGGCATTGCTGTGGCTGTGGCGTAGGCTGGTATTTGCAGCTTCAATTTGACCCCTAGCTTGGAAACTCCCATAGGCCACAGATTCAGCCCTAAAAGAAAAAAAAAGAAAAGAATTTTATCTATAATAATAATTTCCCTGTCTTTATTTTACACTGCCTGTGGCCCATGCCATTTATTTGTTAAAACAAACAAATCAAGGAACTACTGAGAAGTGAAGGTGGCCCTATTTTGTATCCTATTATGCATTCTGAAGGATTCCATCTGGTTGTATTCTTATGATACCATCTAACATGTTCCCATATGCCCTAAACTGGTAATTAAACCTAATGACTTAGTGGATGCACTCACAGCTTTTAAGTCAGAACATCTTACAGATTGTACTGAACATTTCCTCTGCATCCCATCAGTAGGGAGAGAATGTCTGATTATCCCATTCTTCATGATATTAAGATGGATATTAAGGTGTCAACCTGATCCATCTTTTATAAAATTTCCCATCAACTTTTCAACTAAAGGTTTTGAGAACTCTGGATAGTCATTGCTTCAAGCCATTATTTCCTTAGGCATTGCAAAGTGATGACCGTCTCATTTTATTTTTTCTTTTGCATTTGTTGACTGGAATTCTTCTAAAAAGATTTTTTTTTCTTATCAGCTATTTAGTTATCTTGAAATAAGAGTGCATATGGGAAAGACATGATCGATAATCCATGGCTTTAATTTAGCAGTTTTCAGAATCAGTTGGTGTTCCAGCCACTTCCAATGACCAATGTTTCATTTTGTTCATATTACTAAAAACTCATTGAATTTTAAAATACTTGAAGTATTCCAGTCGTTTCCAGTCAATATCATTATAATGCTCAAATTGCCAAAACTTAGGCCAATGGTTTCTCTATCCTTTGGACAAAACTCTAATTTTCAGCAGTTTCCCTGACTTCTGTTATATGTACCTGGGTAGAGAATACATTTCCGCTCCAGACTTGAAATCAACCATTTCTCTAAGGAACTCTTTGAGAGGAAAATAATATGGAGAGAGCATAATCTGGGTGCCAGGGTTGTTCATTGCTCCTGATTAGCATTCTTTCTAGGACTTTGAAGTATACAGAGCAAGGAAATGTATATTTTTATTTTTTAAAAAATGAATTCATAGGAATATTTTACAACCAAATTGGACATGATGAGTTTTGTTCTTAGATTTTTTATTTTATATTTAAAACTCTTTTCACCTCTGCTAAACAATATTTATTTATTTGCTTATTCGCCCTATCATGACAAATCAATGTTATTACTAACAATAGGAGTCCTGAATGTTATTCTTTTTGTCCACCTAGGACAGACAGTCAAAAATTATCTTTTAAAATCATTTGAGGCGTTCCTGTCGTGGCTCAGTGGTTAACAAATCCGATTAGGAACCATGAGGTTGTGGGTTCGATCCCCAGCCTCACTCAGAGTGGCTTAAGGATCCCAAGTTGCTGTGGCTGTGGTGTAGCCCGGCAGCTACAGCTCTGATTAGACCCCTAGCCTGGGAACCTCCATTTGCCACAGGAGCGGCCCTAAAAAAGACAAAAAAAATAAATATTTTGAAACTAAATAAATAAAATCATTTGAAATATTCTTTATCTGTATGATTATACAGCCGACTTGCCATGAAATCTAGTTTGTTTCTATTTGCTTTTTTTAATAGGAATTTCTCTTTTTTATTTAATTTCACAAAATATTAATGTAATTTTAAAGTCAAAATTATGGCGTTATAATACATTGTATTACTACAATAAGACTACACATCCAGAGATGTTAAGCCTCTCATTTTCTTTCTCTCCTATTAGTAAGCATTTTTATTCATTTTTGGTTTGTCATTCAATTGCTTCTTTTTTTATTTTTATTTTTATTTTTTTGCTTCTTAGGGCCACACCTGCAGCATATGGAGGTTCCCAGGCTAGGGGTCCAATCGGAGCTACAGCTGCTGGCCTACACTACAGCCACAGCAACATCAGATCTGAGCCGTGTCTGCAACCTACACCACACTTCATGGCAATGCCAGATCCTTAAACCACTGAGCAAGGCCAGGGATCGAACCTGCAACCTCATGGTTCCTAGTTGGATTCATTTCCTCTGCGTCATGACGGGAATTCCCAATTGCTTCTTTTTTAAGATCTTAAAAATATGTACATATTTTGTCCCCTTTTCTAATACAAAAAGAAGCATACTATCACCATGCTGTACAGTAGAAAAAAAAAATTGTATTGGGGAAATAACTATTAAAAAAATCAAAAAAAATAAAATAAAATATTGATGCTTTAAAAAAAAAATGAAGCAGCACACTGTATGTACTCCTCCATGCCTGGCTTTCTTAATGTAAATATCTTGGAGAATTATTTACAGCAGTATATAGAGATCTTTCTCATTCCTTTTTACATCTATGAAGGACTCTACAGAACACCTCTGATGGACATCTGGATTGTTTTCAAGCCTTTTTTTTCCTTTTACAAATTCTTATACAATAAAAGTTTTGCTTATACTTCATTTTATGTTTCTTTCAGTGTATCTTTGGGATAATTTCCTAAAAGTAACAATAGTCGATCAAAGAATAGAGAAAATACAATTTTTCTATTTATTATCAAATTTCTATCCATAAAGTTTGTGCCTTTTTGCATTCTCCCTACCAATGTATGGGAGCATCTATTTTTTCTACACCATCAACAGTGTGTTTTGTCAAATTTTTGGCTTTTTGCTCAATCTGATATGTAGGAAATGGTCTGTGTATTTTAATTTTGTTATTTCTCTTACCATGAGCATGATTTAGTGTTCTTTGTAAGCAAGGCATTGATAAGGAAACACACATGACCCATTCGTTAACCACTGAGCCACAATGGGAACTCCAAGATTCACAATTTTTTACAGAAGGAAATATAAAAACAAGAAACTGCAAAGGCCATTACCATTTACATGCCAAATAATTGCTCCATCAATACAGATCTCACTCCTGAAAGCAATGGTAATTTTTCAGTGTGAAGTGGTCCTTGTCTAAAACCTTAGATGTGTTGATACCTTACTCTATCCCTGAGATGTTCTCATATATAAATAAGAACCGAAGAAAATAAATTATTAAGATTCAATCAAAGTTACTCTATAGCAAAACTTCAGAGTGAAATATCTATCAATTGTCCACTTATTTTTATTGAGTCTGATTTTCTATTAAGAAAAACAAATTGGGAGTTCCCATCGTGGCGCAGCAGAAACGAATCCGACTAGGAACCATGAGGTTGTGGGTTCAATCCCTAGCCTTGCTCAGTGGGTTAAGGATCCGGCATTGCCATGAGCTGTGGTGTAGGTCACAGACACAGCTCAGATCTGGCGTTGCTGTGGCTGTGGCATAGGCCGGAGGCTATAGCTCAATTAGACCCCTAGCCTGGGAACCTCCACATGCCGAGGGTGTGGCCCTAAAAATACAAAAAGAAAAAAAAAAAGAAAAACAAGCTAAGTTCACAAATGATATTACTAAAGTTATTTTTAAAAATTTGTTTACCCACTTGAAATTAGCCCAATAGTTCTAACTATTCTTCCTGGAAAGACCATCTCACCTTGCCTTAAAAAACCCTTATACTTTATCTAGAGACAGAAAAACTTGCTCTCTAAATATCAATATCAAGAAAAAACACTCATCTTATTTCATCTTTTTCCACTGAAGGATTTGTTAGTTCTAAGACTATGAAGTTGATGTGTTTTTGGAGTTGCAGTGTATGTAATACAATTAGCATTTTCAGTAACAATATTCAGAGAAATGGAGAGGCAGGATGGAAACTCTAGATTAAAAATATTTATTTTTTATGTTAAATCAAGTATTAGGTAGTCATTTAAAAGAGTATCATTAGAATGCTTATAGCTAGTTTTTTTCCAATAGAAAAAACTCACTGATAAAAATGGACAAGAGGTTCTTGGAGTTCCCGTCGTGGCGCAGTGGTTAACGAATCCGACTAGGAACCATGAGGTTGCGGGTTCAATCCCTGGCCTTGCTCAGTGGGTTAAGGATCTGGCGTTGCTGTGAACTGTGGTATAGGTTGCAGATGCAGCTCGGATCCTGCATTGCTCTGGCTCTGGTGTAGGCCGATGGCTACAGCTTTGATTGGACCCCTAGCCTGGGAACCTCCATATGCCGTGGGAGTGGCCCAAGAAATGCCAAAAAGACAAAAAAAAAAAAAAAAAAAAATGGACAAGAGGTTCTTGAATGGATATTTCTGGAGGATTTATTTCAGTAATTTTCAAATTTGTTTTTAGATTAACTGTCCCATAAACCTGGCAAATTATACACTCCAAAAAGAAGAGATCTTGACAATAATGTGTAACTGATAGGCAAGAGGGAATATTTTCAGGCAGCAGTCATAATTTTTCCTTGACTGCTAACATCTGCTTGCTAAACCTTGCACACATCCCCAGGGTGTTGGGGTTTGTAAACATTACTTGATGATGACACACTGAATATTACGAAAATGTGTCTCTCAATCCACACCCAAAACCCTCTAAAGAACATTTCATATTTTCAGACTGTGGTAAGCAGTCTTTGGGGGGACTATTTGTAGTCCCTTAACTAAAAACTAAATAGATCCTTTATTAAAAATGAATTCTTGGACTATCCTTGCAGGAAGCATGATGGACAGAAACCACAAGGTCAATTTTGAAGTAAAACGCTATAGAAATTGAGGTTGTTTCTTACATCTCCTGATAGGAAATTCTGCAAATTATAAAAACAGATTGTTTACTGAAATGAGCATATAAACAGCCAGTCAGGTATTTCTTTGCTTTTACAGACCTCAGGACTCCAAACCACTTTTAGGAGTCAAAAAATGAAACTGTAATATATCTGTCAAATCTTGCTATTCAAGTAAGGTTCATTCTTCTATTTGGCAACACTGAATGTAGAGTTTGATAAGGAAGAAAAAATGATACAATACTTCTCAGAGAATGAAATTTAAATGCCGAATGAACATCTCAAGTAAAAATTATGATTTTCACAGATTCAGTACTTTTCTGTTGACTAAAATCAATAGGATTGCCATAATTAGAAGATATGTGGTACTGTCCAAAATTTTCATAAAATATTGGGTCCATGCCAAAGGGTTCTTGAAAGGTTCTGTCCCAAACATCCATGAGCATACTGGTTCAGGCCAAATTGTTCTGGACAGGATCAAATATCAAGGGCCTTTTGGCACGGACCAAATGTCTCTGCAGACTTTTTGGACAGAACCAAATGGTCCTGCAAATATCAAGGACATTTTTTGTTGTGGACCAAATGTCTTTATGGACCAGATGTCTTATGGACCTTTTGGATAGGACCAAGTATCAAGTAGAAGATATACAACAGGAAAAGAAATCCCATTCAACTCCAAGAGAGCCTTTCTGTGTAATAAAATGCTTACAAATCCATTGTGATTCATGAGAATTATGCTATGTACATGATGAACATCCTAAATGTAAAATTATGGGTGGACAAACTCCCAAAGCAAGTAACAAGTGAAACAGTGACACAATGTTTTATGAAAAGGAAGAAATAGTGAAGAGAGAAGAGATGAAAGCAAAGAAAAATGTGACATTGCCATAAAAAGAAATATCATACATTTATCCCTTTGTTGTTTGATTCTTGTTTCTTTGTATATGGTCACTATAGAAGGACATAATGAAAACTTTGGAAAAATTACTTAACACTTGGATGTAAAATAGGAAGAAAACTACCAAAGGTCGATAGTCTTTAAAAAGTTATTGACACATTTGGAGTTCCCGTCATGGCGCAGTGGTTAACGAATCCGACTAGGAACCATGAGGTTGCAGGTTCGGTCCCTGCCCTTGCTCAGTGGGTTAACGATCTGGCATTGCCGTGAGCTGGGGTGTAGGTTGCAGACGCGGCTCGGATCCCGCGTTGCTGTGGCTCTGGCGTAGGCTGGCAGCTACAGCTCCGATTCAACCCCTAGCCTGGGAAACTCCATATGCCGCGGGAGCGGCCCAAGAAATAGAAAAATGACCAAAAAAAAAAAAAAATAAGTAAATAAATAAATAAATAAAAAGTTATTGACACATTAAATGGAAATGATAATGAATTTCCCTAGTCTCATGCGTTTTCTGATCAACAATTCCCTGCTTTTCTTATTAAACTTATTGAGGAGTTCCCTGGTGGCACAGCGGGTTAAGGATCCAGTGAGTGTCACTGAGGTGACTCGGGTTCTATACAAGGCCTAGGGACTTCTACATGCTGTGGGTGTGGTCAACCCCCCAAACCCCTCCCCAAAATAAAATAAAAAACTCATTAGATGATATTACCTAATTAAACTAAGATATTTACTAAGCATGTTACCTTAACATCATCACACTTTTTTCCCTTCAAAAAACTGTTTTTATTTTTGCCCAACCAAAATTGAGGTAATTGAAACAAAAAGCACAGTTATTTCAAGAAAAATCTCTTTCAGTCACAGATTAAAAAAAAATTGCAGAGGTCTTTGCTGAGGTATGAAACATCCTCATTAGAATATATGTTTCATAAAGCAAATTGTTACTTAGTTCATTACTTAGTTCACTGCTGTGTTGCCAACATCTTGAACAGTTCTCAACAAATAGCAAATATTTATGGCAGTTCTCCTTTGCACAGAAGTAATAAAGAGCATACATTTTTTTTTCAAATGTGATTTAATTAATCTTTATAATTAGGGAAAAACAGTTTTTGTTAGCTGGGAGAAATCGAAATGGAGTTTAAGGAATTCAGGAAGGAGTGTTAGTTAAGTACTACTGTGTAGCTTAATTAAACTACTGAATATACTTTGGCAGATGTTGTATAAAATGGTGGAGCTGGGTTTTCTCTACTGCTGTTTGACTGTGGATCAGAGCAAGGTTCCTGGGCATGCAAGCTATACAGTTGTGCAGGACCCCATGCTTAGAAGGACCCCATGCCTGGTTTAATGTTCTACTGCTGCCCTGTTGAATTGTCTAACTCATGAACAATGGGAACTGCACTTTTGTACTGTGATTAGTCCTGAAATTGCACAGCCAGTCCTGCTGCAGAGAGTTTCTATAAAGGTTTAATTAGCAAGAGAAGGGTATTGTATGGATGATCAACAGTCCAACATGTACAAGACAGGTTAGGAAGGACTAAATGTGAACCTATATACTCTAAGAAATTTAATAAGAGAAAGCTCCAAATACTATCAACCTATCTTGTTTCTTTAGATTTCCATTGTCTCTAAAAAAAAAAAAAATTTATATAAAGACTTGTGTTATCACTGTGCATTTATCACCTTTGATTTTCTAGCTGAAAAAATTATAATTGAATTCCAAAGTCCCAGTAACTCTCCTAAGCAGGGCAATTTTATTTTGCAGCTCTCAGGAACCATTCACCCACCATACTAAACATTTGCAAAAGATTCTAATTTTACTTGGTAGGTCACTCTTTGTAATTCAGAAATCATAGTACTCAAGAGAACTGTAAAGTCAGCATCTTTAAAAAAATGAAAGTCACATACTGGGGATTTATAAGTCTCTAAAGTCTGGAGGCTGTAGTGGGACTCTAATGCAATGTCGACATTCCAGACACATGGCCAGCATTCGTATTGTACTTCCTGTATACTCCAAAGTTCACAGAAAATGTCCTTCAATCCATTAAGATGTACCGTTTGGGGAGTTCCCGTCGTGGTGCAGTGGTTAACGAATCCGACTAGGAACCATGAGGTTGTGGGTTCGATCCCTGCCCTTGCTCAGTGGGTTAAGGATCTGCTGTTGCCGTGAGCTGTGGTATAGGTCACAGACGCGGCTTGGATCCCTCCTTGCTGTGGCTCTGGCGTAGGCTGGCGGCTACAGCTCTGATTAGACCCCTAGCCTGGGAACCTCCATATGCCGTGGGAGCAGCTCAAGAAATGGCAAAAAAAAAAAGACATAACCGTTTGCCATGACTTGAGCTCTTTATGCTTAAGATTTTATTGCTAAAGGAATATTACCTCTTCTTACATGTAAATCTTAAAGACATTTACAATGTGGCAATTTGGAGTTAAATATCCATCTTTATTCTTCTGTCATAAGATGTAAGTCTGGACTGATCATCTATTTTGGTTGGTAGTGAAAGGGCACATGACGCAGTTAAACTCACTCATGAATCTATTTCAAGCAAATGCTAAATCATGCTCAGTATCATCATTTACATGGTATGTTTGCAAACCTAAAACCATCCCTGAAAGAAGAAAACCCATAAGCCTACCCCCAAAAGTGTTCTAGTTGAACTCAAACTAGAAACTGATATATTTGAAATGGTAGAGTTCAGAAGCATTTTCGTCAGTCTGTAAACAGGCCTTGGGTTTGGGATTGGACGTTGCTGCCTTGGGATAGACATTTCCCACCTGTGCTAGTTGGAAAACTCAGCTTTTATTGTTACCGTGATCACAAATTTACAATAAATCTTTACTGCTAATTACATGCCTGCAAATAGAGGGATGTTTATGAACCCAATACTGTACAAGGGATTTTATATACATCACTTTATTTAATTCTTATACTATTCTGTAGAACTCTAAGTTCAAGTCCCTGTCCCATGCCTTGGCCTGGCTTGTCTTATTGGACTTCATCTATATCACTTCCCTATACTTTTTTTTAATTTTTATTTTTTAATTTTTTTAAATTTTAATTGTCCTTATTATAAAAGTGCAGCTAGTTTTACACACTGATTTTTGTTTTGTTTTGTTTCTCAGGGCCACACTCGTGGCATACAGAGGTTCCCAGGCTAGGGGTCAAACTGGAGCTACAGCTGCCGGCTGCAGCCACAACACTGCCAGATCAGAGCTGTCTGCAGCCTACACCATAGTTCACAGCAAAGCCAGATCCTTAACCCACTGAGGGAGGCCAGGGATTGAATCCACAACCTCATGGTTTCTAGTTATATTAGTTTCTGCTGCGCCATGAAGGGAACTCCTAATTTTTATTTTTATTTATTTATTTTTTTCAGGGCTGCACCTGCAGCATATAGAAGTGCCCTGGCTAGGGATCAAATCAGAGTTGCAGCTGAGGCCTATACCACAGCCACAGCAATGTGGAATCTGAGCCATTCCTGAGACCTAGGCCTCAGCTTGTGGCAATGCTGGATCTTTAACCCACTGAGTGAGATCACAGATCAAACTCATCCTCACAGACATTATGTAGGGTTCTTAAGCCACTGAGCCACAACAGGAACCCCACCTACTTCCTTGTTCTTACTCTCACACCTCCTTACTTTAATTCTTATACTATTCTGTAGAACTCTGAGCAGCTTATTTACTTTGCATTCTTCAATTGCCAAAGCAACTTCCAAGGAACGATGCCCTCAGGAGTTACACTGAAACTTGCCTGCCTGGTTTAATGTCACTCTCTCTGGAAGCCTCACCCTCCTCCCTCTTAATCCAATATTGCCTCCTTTGTCTTCTGGTTTAAGTCTTTCTTCTTCCATGAATATCATTCCACTTGTCTTTTTGCTGTGAATTTCTGGCATAGAAGTTCTGTAGGGGAGAAGTAAGAGTATAACAGGCAAGGTGCAGAACATGAACCAAGGAAAAGAAGCAGGAGCATGTGGCAGGTAAAGGGAAGAATGAATGGGTTGGCATGGCTGGATTAAAAAGCAAACATTGAGAAGTGAAGGAGGAATAGGCCAAAAAAAGAATCAGGATCAGGTTGTTGAGGACGTAAGGGTATTAAGTTTTCTTGCAGGCAGTTGAAGCCACTGAAAGTCTTTAAGGGAGAGGAGTGGCCCAATCAGAATCCTGCCTTAGAAAGATCACCCTGGTGAGAGCAGGTAGAGGATGGACTGGGCAGCAAAAGGGCAATGAAGAAAAAGGGAAATATCACAAGAGGATGTCAGCTAGGTCAAAAGTTTAGCTAGAAGATGGCAGATCAAAGCCACGTGTGGTAGGGGACATGAAGAAAGAACATTCCAGGAAGAAGGAACAGCACAGAAGGAACAATACAAATGCTTTGGTGCAGGAACATCCTTGATATGTTGGAGGAATGCCAACGAATCCAGTGTGACTTGGCCATTGAGAATGAAAGGCAAGAGATAAAGTCAGGGAGACAGAACAACCATGGCCAAAGTAGGCAGGACCAGTTCAAGCTGGGTAACATTTTGAATTATACTTCTCAGCATTTGAGGAAGCCACTGGAGAGTTTGGGGCAACTAATTAAGATGTCCATACTAAGGAAGTGTCACTGCTGCTGCTAGGTAGAGAATTAGCTATAGGCAGGGTAAGTAGGGAGACCTAGGTAGGGATCCTGCAGTATTCCCCATGGAATGCGGTGGTTGGTGGCTTGGACATGGGGTGGGGGGAGGTTGCAGAAAGGCCTGTTTGACAGGATTGGATATTGTGTTAATTATGGAGCATGGGAGAAAGAAAAGAGGAGTCAGGGAAGATCTCAAGTGTGAACACTTATCATTGAGAGTGGATAAAAACACAGTATGAAAACAAGATGGTACTCACACCAGTGGGTTCTCCATCAATGCTTGATAAACAAGTAGATTAGTGAGTGAAGGAATAAGAGCTGTTATGAGTGAGTTAATGAATGAATAAGAGCTATTATAAATGAGTGAATGAATAACAGCTCGGCCTTAATTGTAAGCATATGTCTCATTGAATGAATGAATGAATGAATCTTTCTATAATAGATATCCAAAGCACCTTCTTTTCCCCACTTCAAGTTTCCTGAGTATATATTCTTGAAAGAGCACACCCAAACCCTTCTCTCCAGTGCCTTGTGCAGGATGGTTTACTCCAAATTTGCCATATCTGGAATTTGGCTTTGAAAGAGGATTTCCTTCTGGAGAGCCTTATATTCTAACCAAAATAAGCTGTGTTGTCAAGCTGTTTTTTAACCTTAATTTCTTAAAATAAATGGGTACAACTGTATTAAAAGAAGGATTGGACATGTTTTAGTTTTATATTAAGTCACACATGGATTTCAGTGGAAAATGGTTTTCTCAAAGTTGTAGAAAGGGCCTTTTGTTTTAAGCTTAAATTGAAATTTTTTTCACTAATAGACGAGAGCTCTGCGTTGCAGACAATATCCAGCTGTGTAAGGTTTCAACAGCTGGAATCATAATGAGCTTCATTCTATGAAAATGAGCTCATTACTATTTAGTTTGTACTGACGTTCAATAAATCCATAAAGTGCTTCTCTAGATTTGAAGAGAATTTCATAAAATCATATAAGGAATTTTTAAAACAAAATTTTAGGTCCAGAAGTATTAAAATTAGAATACCTCTTTGTTCCCCCTTTGTTTTGAAGTTAGGTCTCAAAGCCAAGCAATTTGTATACATTACTATGTATATGCTAAAGAAATACTCAGATCAATTAAGTATATTAAATATATAACATTAAAGTTAATGTTTAAACCAATACTATATTATAAACCAATATTATAAAAAATCATAAAGCTTAATAATAATAATCATAGTAGTTATATATATATATATTTTTTTTTTTTTTTTTTTTTGTCTTTTTGCCTTTTCTTGAGCCACTCCTGCGGCATATGGAGGTTCCCAGGCTAGGGGTCCAATCGGAGCTGTAGCCGCCAGCCTACGCCACAGCCACAGCCACGCGGGATCCGAGCCGCATCTGCAATCTACACCACAGCTCACAGCAATGCCACATCTTTAACCCACTGAGCAAGGCCAGGGATCGAACCCACCACCTCATGGTTCCTAGTCAGATTCGTTAACCACTGCACCATGACGGGAACGCCTATATTTTTATCACAGTAGTTATATTTTTAAGCTTACCAGACACTATGTTATGCATTACCTCATTCTGTAAAACATGCATATTAAATCATGTAGAAAAGTAACATAATTAGTTTTAGTTGTTTTTTTTCTTTTTTTTAGCTTTCATTCTGATGTTAATATTTCTATGATGAGATCAAATCTCATACTTAGGGTTGATTTCATTGTCTTCAGAGTAAGTTTTCTTAGTGCTAAAATTATAATAAAGTAACTTAAAGATATAAAGCTACTGGGAGGGAAAACAAAAAACAACAAAAAAAAACCCCTGGTATTAAAATGTATCGGAGGCAGGAACAAAGAGTAAAAAAAAATCAAGTTTTGGTCTGAATTTAAGTATGTCTCAATATTTTTGGTTCAACATTTGAGTCATTCGGGAAATAAAAGGGAATAAAAGAATAGAGAAAATTTACTAGGTTTTGCAGTTTAAAACTATCCACTTCTCAGTCAAAATATTTTCAATGTGCCATTTTTATATTCCTTTGGTGTGAATTGCAAACAGATTTAATGGAGAGACAGTGGACAACCGACCCATAATTAAAACAATAAAGGCTGTGAAATTCTACCTCTAAAGTAATTTTAGAGTGAACTTTCCTCTGTGAAAGCCATAATAAGTCACAAATAAAACAGTTTGATTTGGGGAGTGTTCTAATCAGCTCAAACTCATTACCTTTGAGCAAAGTCTGAAGCTTCCATTCACTATCAAATCACTGAATACCTCCTGAGCAGACCTATTCACCTGAGGATGTAACCTTTCAATGAATGCCACTTTTGTAAATGCCACTTAAGAGGATCCTTCTAAAAGCCACAGTGAGATGCCACACTGGCCTTCTTGTTGGATTTTCCCAAAGCTGATTTCCTTAGAGGAGAAGGGGAGAGTGCTGTCTGGCACCAAAACCAAAGAGATTCCTGGGGTTTTAATCCCAAACTCTATGTCTGACCACATTCAACCTGTAAATTTCCTCTGTGCAAGATTTCACAGCTCAGAATAGCGTCTTTACTTGTGTGTGCCTTGCAGAGGATAAAGTCCCTCTGTGACAGGATAGCACCTCGGGATATGTGAAGGAAGGGGCTTCTTAAACAATTTTGAGCACCATGACTAATTGGCCAGCCCCATCCCCAAAGAAAGATATTAACAATATTAGGTTTTATATCCAGGTTACATGTAACAGGCATGACTCCTAGTCTGGAATATTTTGTTCTTGATTTCGGTACCTGGATTCTATGTGATTCAAAGGAGGAGGCTTATTATTTCCTTGTCTTATTCTTGATTTATTAAAACATCTGACCTGCTTTTTGTGAGGTAAGATAAAATGTAGTCCTCCTTAGAGAAAGCAGGACAAAGAATGATGAGTTATAAAGAACAATATTCACTGTTGTTTATGTTGCCTGCGATGGTAACTTCCAGATGCTTTAGGGGAGGTGGGAGAAATTCTCAGACACTGAGAGATTTTACCTCATACCTACACTAGTTAGATTATGCAAACACAGCGGAAATGTCTTGCTAACCACCCCCTGCTGAGATGACTGTCTTCCTAATCAAACCCTATCTTTCTTTTGGCCTGTATGCAGCCATTTCAAGAAAAAAAATTACAGAACTCTCCATTAATGTCCAGTTTAAAGGAAATTTTTCTATTTGGAAAGTGAAACATATTCATTTTTCAAAATACTGTATATAATTTGTACTATCTTCTCTGAAAATGTGGAATCCTAACTCAGCTCAGAAAGATGCTCAGTGACAAAAAAATTCATGGCTAGTGGTTCGAAGTTCCATCTTTATTCCCTGAACTTGTTTTGTAACCTGGTAGGAGACCTCCAAGGGTGTGAAATTTACAGGACCTGGGAAAGAAGACCACAAACCTCATTCCTAAAATAAAATTCAACCATTTCATTAATAAACAGCAACTATTAATTAAATATGCCTTTATTGGGAACTTACCCATCACCATCAGCTCTCCTAGAAATTTGAAGCTAACAAATTCAATCACAGCTGTCACGGAGTGTACGGTTTAATGTGAGATGACATGCAATAATTGATTAGCTGTGTGCTATCTGTAATGATGGAGATATTCAGAGGCTATGGGGAAGGGCAGGAGGCTAGGAGGCTTAAACCAGCAGAGTGTTGGGAAAGTAGATGTCCCTAAGGATGCTTCTGAGGAAAGCACTCTAAGTGAAGGCTGAAGTCAGAGTCAGTCAAAGAAAAGGGTTGAGAGAGAGAGATGGAGAGAGTACAGGACAATGCTGGAGGCACAGACAGGGGCTGTGGGAAACCATGAAGAGGATTTAAGGGAGCAGTGGGTATGATATGATTATAAACATATTTAAAGATCACACAGCAGGAGAAAATACAGGAAGGGAATGACATTAATTAGATATGGAAAGACAAATACCATATGATATCACTTATATCTGGAATCTAATAGATGGCACAAATGAAACTTTCCACAGAAAAGAAAATCATGGACTTGGAGAATAGACTTCTGTTTGCCAAAGGGGAGGGGGAGGGAGTGGGATGGACTGGGAGCTTGGGGTTAATAGATGCAGACTATTGCCTTTGGATGGATAAGCAATGAGATCCTGCTGTGTAGCACTGGGAACTATGTCTGGTCACTTATGATGGAGCCTGATAATGGGAGAAAAAAGAATGTATACATGTATGTGTAACTGGGTCACTGTGCTGTATAGCAGAAATTGACAGAACACTGTAAACCAGCTATAATGGAAAAACATAAAAATCATTATATAGATATATAAAAAAAAGAAAAATCAGTGAGAAGGCTTTTGCAGGAGTCTCAACGAGAAATGCTCATGGTTTAGTCTAGATGCATAAAATTCCATCCCGGACAACGGAGTTCCCGTTGTGGCTCAGTGGTTAACGAACCTGACTAATAACCATGAGGGTGTGGGTTTGATCCCTGGCCTCGCTCAGTGGGTTAAGGATCCAGTGTTGCTGTGAGCTATGGTGTAGGTCACAGACACAGCTCGGATCCAGAGGTGCTGTGGCTCTGGCATAGGCCGGCGGCTATAGCTCAAATTGGACCCCTAGCCTGGGAACCTCCATATGCTGCAGATGCAGCCCTAGAAAAAAACGAAAACAAACAAACAATAATTCCACCCCAAGTCATTTAGAAAGGCTTGATTTTTCTTTGAGATGAATGAGAACTTGGGGGACCTGAGCAGAGGTGGGACAGTAAGCAAACAAATATCAACTCAGAGGCAAAGTCGTAACATTTGGAAATTGGGGTGTTAAGAGAAAACCTTGCCTATTTTTCAGTTTTGGCTAAAGTTGACACTGTTATTATCACTCTACTGAAAAAAGGAGGAACTTGCTATCCTGACAAAAACTGCAGCCAACATTTTTGATTAAAGAAAGCTGCACTTATTTTGATCGAACAACTTTTTGTTTTATTTCAGTCTTGTCTTTGATCTGACTCCTGTCAGAACCTTTCTTTCATGAGAGACTTTGACTATTACAGGAGGCAGCATCTGTAATTTAAAACAAAGTGGTCCAGTTCGGGCTAGTAATTATTTCAGAGTGGGTTTCCAAAAGAGGGATACATCTATGGTAAATGTATCCTGCCCTTTCTTCCTTAGCCTCCAGCTTGCAACCCTCCAATATTGCCTATGGCTTTCTTAACCTAAATTTAAATCAAAGCTGTAGATGACTGAAATTATTCACAGAAATTAAACAAATCCACTAGAATATGAGCTCAATAAGGGATTTTTATTTGTATTTTTTTCAGTGTGCTCCAGAACCTAGGCACTCAATAAAGTCATTGAAATAATGAGCAAACTAATGTTAACCAAAAAATGTTGACATAATTCCAAATATTTCACCTTTTATTCAATATCCAGTACTTACTGTACTTAGAAAGCACATTCTCTTTACCATGGTGTTTAGACCCGCCTCAGCACAGTCCTATTACAAGTTTCTTTTACTCTGATAAACCTCTCCCCCACAAAATAATTGTCATTTTCTGTTTGTACTCCCCTTCTCTTTTTGTCCTCTCAGCATGGAACTGTGCTTCTCCTCTCCCATCCTTCCCCTCCCTGTTCTACTGTCATTTTTTCCTCCATCCTTTCAGGACCATCTCAAAGACCAGCTCTTTCAGGAAGCCTTTCCAAAGAGCTGCTCACCATATCTACTCATTCCTCCTCTTAAAAATTCAAGGCAATTTAGGAGTTCCCGTCGTGGCTCAGTGGTTAATGAATCCGACTAGGAACCATAAGGTTGCGGGTTCGATCCCTGGCCTTGCTCAGTGGGTTAAAGATCTGGCGTTGCCATGAGCTGTGGTGTAGGTCGCAGACACGACTCAGATCCCGTTTTGCTGTGGCTGTGGTGTAGGCCGGTGGCTACAGCTCTGATTGGACCCCTAGCCTGGGAACTTCCATATGCTGCGGGAGCAGCCCTAGAAATGGCAAAAAGACAAAAAAAAAAAAAAAAAAAAAGGCAATTTATCTTTCATTGCATCTCATTTAGCCCACCTTTTAGTAAAATTATTCATGTTTTTATCCTATTGTGTAATTAGTATGCACTAAGGAAAACCAAACCACTTTAGGTATATTGAATAGAAGGTATTTAATAGAGGGAATTTATTATGTAGGTGATGAGAGAATTAACAAAACAAATAGGTTTAATAGGCAAACCAGAAATTAACAACAGCAGAAATCCCCTCCCATGCTTGTGGTTTATGAGTCTATGAGAGAAGGTGGTAAAGGCAGTATTGCCAGAATCCAGAATCCAGAGCCACAGGGCCAGAAGCATGGCTGGGGCTAACTGACAGGATCTGGGGTCATGGGGAAAGTAGTGGTCTTACAGGAGTTGTGTCACACAATTACACAGTTCTCCCCTCAAAGGTCTTCCAATGCCTTCCATTAGCCAAATCTACTTGGAAATCAGTTGACTAGGGAGCCTAAGGCATAGCTTCCTACAATACTGAGAAGAAAGAGAGAACAAACAGGCAAATAACCTGTCACTATATTTTCGAGAGGAAAAAAAAAAAAAAGCTGTGTGACAATAGAGGCATATTCATAATAACAACACCTAGTGGGATGTCTTACACAAAATATTGATTAAATTTCATTGTATCCCACTTCTAAAAAAGGAAAGTATCATTCTGTATAAAGATAAAAATAAGGACTTAGACATGAGGTGCTATTTAACCAGTAATTCTTTCTGCATGTACACTAGCCATCAAAATAATGTTTAAAACATTATGAAGCTTATTTTTATAAGCAAACTGTCATTATGAATTTTGGCACTCCATCTCTATGAAGTCCTGCCTTTCTCTTTTTCTTCGGAGACCCTCTTAGCTTGTTTGAGTCATGAAAGCACAAGTTCTAGATCTTGAAACCCCTTAAAAACTGATGAAACTCAATTTTTTGCGGGGGGCGGGGCTGTGTGGAAGACGGTAGTTACACCTGTACTCAGTGTTGCTTACAATTTCTGAGGATTCGCACCGCCTGGAGCCAGCTGATTAGTGCTCCATACCACAGACTATTGGAAATCTTGACAGTCACCTATTAAGCAAGTGAAATTTGAAATTAGCACACAACATATACATGTTGAGCTACCTGGGTTTCCTCGTGTGTTCACCTCTAAGTAACCCAAACAGACGACTGGAGTCTGAAAAGGCATAGTCTAGAGCCCCAGTCAGCTCACAGCTGGGGGTGAACTTGCCCCTCAAAAGACATTAGACAGTGTCTGGAGACATTTTTTATTTTTATGGCTCAGGTGCCAGTGTGCTGTTGCCTCTTGAAGTTGCTAAATACCGTACAATGCGCAGGAAAGCCCCCATGACAGAGAGTTATCCAAAGATTAATAGTTCTAAGGTTAAGAAACCCTACTCCTTTTTTTTTTTTTTTTTTTTTTTTTGATCGTGCCCATGGTATGTGGGAGGTTCCTGGGCCAGAGATCGAACCCATACCACAGCAGTAACCAGAACCACAGCACTGACAATACAGGGTCCTTAAATACTAGGCCACTGGGGAACTCCTGAGAAACCCTATTCTTGAGCAAGAGCTGTCATATTCTTCTACTAGGCTCAAAAAAGACCACATTAATTTACAATGCAAGATACGCTTTCCATTCTTCTAAGAAGCTATTATTCTCCCCTAAAAAGACACTTTAAAGTTGCCGACATATTTAATTAATCGGATTTTACCTGTGTCTCTGAATTTCAAGATTCTTAATCTTTCATGTCAACCCTGTCACTGTTTCTTTGTATTTAGTCCATAGCCTCTTTTAGAGGATAAAAAGTGAATTTCTATCATGTTTAGAGAAAAACCACCCTCTAGCCCCAGAAACTTGCTCTTCAGGAAAATATATATATATATATACCAAATAATATAAAAAGATATACCTAAAATCTTAACTATACAAGATTGAGAATATGAACTCCAAGTAAACCCAGAATTTCCAGGCACAAGTCTACTTTGTCTTTTTTTCCTCAGACAGGTATGTGTCCAAAGCCCCAGACTAAATACCCCCAGACCTCAGGCCACACTCTTATAATGGCACATAGATTTGAGTGAGTTTCCAAAGTCGTTTCAAGGTAGGATCCTTGAGTAGGATGACTCAAGAAACCTGTTCTGACCTTCTATTTTGGAATAGATTTGTACTTCAGGATGAGGCTGACTCTAGGGGAGTAGTTTTCCTGTTGGTGATGCATCTCATGCACAGACCCCCCACCACACACCCACTGGTTCAGCGTCTCTAAGAGTGGGGTGTGCGCATCAGGTGGGAAAGCAGAGTTCTAGAATGTAACCTCCTGTGGGGGATTCTTGTCCTGAGAAGACCCTGGATTGCAATAGAGCTTTTCTTCTCGGGAAGGCCAAGAGCTGAGATTCCATCCATATTATGGAACACTTGCACTTTGGTTATGCCTTGGAGACCTCAGGAATTCTAGAGCTGCCAGGATGGCTCCCACAGTCCCAGGCCCTGGGCCCGCCCCGGCGCCAGGCAAATCTCCAGAGACCTAGATCCCAGACCGTCTGTGGACCCACGTTACTGTCTTGCCCTAGCACCAGGCTAGCACCTCTGCTGGAATCCACAAAACCAGGCCCTCGGCCAGCTCCAGTACCAGACCTGACCCTGAGGACCCAGACACTGAGCCCACTCCAGTGGTCCCCAGCACTTGGTCCCCAGTGAACCTAGGGTCCGGGCCTCCCCCAACAACCCCTCCCCAACAGAGTGTGGAATGAAGCACCCTCTTATACCCAGAGCCATTTAAAACTTTGACACCTGATCTTGACATATCTTTTCTGATATTTCCTCACTATTACTCTTCTGATACCATGTGCTTCTATTTCTTATGTTTCTAATTCAGTGGGTTTTTTGTTGTTTTTTTTTTCTTTTTTTTTTTAACTAATATTTCCTCCATCTGAAATGCCCAACTCCAAATAGCGTTAATACATTTATTTTTGAAGTGCCTCATCTTTCATGAAGACTGACCTCATCTCAGAATCAAAAAACACCCACCCCCTTTTTGGAATACTCACTGAAGTTACTGGGTTTCATAAGGGTACTTTTCACATTTTTCCCACCTGTCATAATAACCCATACATCTCCTTTACGGATGACTCATCTTGGTATCTCCCAAAAAGCCCACTAGTGTGATACTTTGGCAAAGAAGATGCTCCTCATATTTTGATGGAATGAAGTGAAATATTACTAAAAGATGCAGGTCCTCTGTATATATACTATTTCTCTATTTATCTACTGAGACAATTCCTTTTGGTAGTTGTTATTTATTTATTTAGTCTTTTTAGGCCCACCCCTTCCGCATATGGCATTTCCCAGGCTAGGGATCGAATTGGAGCTGTAGCTACTGGCCTATACCACAGCCACAGCGATGCCAGATCGGAGCCATGTGTGTGATCTTCACCACAGCTCATGGCAACACCCGATCACTTACCCCACTGACAGAGGCTAGGGATCGAGTCCACGTCCTCATGTATTCTTGTGGGGTTTGTTACCACTGAGCCACAAAAGGAGCTCCTGGTACTTGATATTTAGAAGAATAAGATGTTATAACTGGAAATCAAAATGAAAATTACGATGAAGAATATAGTATATTGGAGTTCCTGCTGTGGCTCAGCAGGTTAAGAACCCAACATAGAGGCTGTGAGGATGCAAGTTTGATCCCTAGCCTTGCTCAGTGAGTTAAGGATTCAGCATTGCCACAAGCTGTGGAGTAAGTCACGGATGCAGCTTGGATCCTGTGCTGCTGTGGCATAAGCCTCAGCTGCAGCTCTGATTCAACCCCTAGCCTGGAAACCTCCATATGCAGTATGTGTAGCTGTTAAAAGAAAGACAGAAAAAATGTTGTGTGAGCAGTAGAGAAATCCTTTTACATAAGCCACTGTTAGTTTTCTGCATCGATTTGACTAGGCTATTATCCAATTAATTATTCAAATACTAATCTAGGCATGACTATATTTAATATACACGATTAGTGTCTATAACCAATTGATTTTAAGTAAAGGAGATTACCTTCAATAATGTACGTGGGCCTGACTCAATCAATTGAAAGATCTAAAGAGCAGAACTGATAGTTCCTTCAAAGAAGAAATTCTATCTGTGGAGAGAGAGAGCAGCTTCAGCTCATGCTGAGGGCTCCTGCCTGCCCTTCCTATGGATCTGGGATTTTCCTGGCCAGAGCCCACAGTTGTATCAGCCAGTTCTTTGCAATAAATAAACAAGCAAGTACCCATTGTCCCTTAGTATCCATAGAGGATTTTGTTCCAGGAGTCCCCACAGATATTAAAATCCACGGATACAAGTCCCTTATAAAAAATGGCATAGAAAATGGTTGAATTTGTGACTGTGAAACCCATGGATATGGGGGGCCAGTAGTAAATAAATAAATTATTCCTCCTGGTTCTTATTCTATGATGAAATCCAGACTTATATACCTATTATGAAAATTTTCACTTGAAATTTTAAAAAGGACAGTGATTTTAGTATGTTTGTCTATATCTGTGTATATGTATTTCACAGCTGTTTGTGTGCCCATATATGTACATACGTAAATACACACACAGTACAGATTAAAACAATATAAGATACCTTTTTTGCCTAACAAATAAGCAAGTTTAAAATTATGATAATGTTCAATATTATTGAAAGATGGACCGTACATGACTGTGGCTAAGAATGTCTTTCTCAGAAAATTTAAAATACACCCCATATTGCTCTTTTAGCCAGAAGTGTATAGAGTTTTTAAAATGTCAACAAATGAAATAATACTCAAGGACCTAAGACTACCAAAGAATAAGTCGGTACGTGTTTGGTTGATTGACACCTCTTACTATAAAAATTTCTATCAGTTAAATTAAGCATTAGATTGGAAAAATGTCATTCATCACCTCATGAGCAAGGAATCTTGAAACTTGGTAAGCCTCACTGGACTCAGAACTCAGGATACGCCAAACAGCAAGCTTCCAGTTGGCTCTTCCAAGAAAGGACATGGAAGGAGCTAGAACTCAACTTGTTTTTCTTGGATGGAGTCACCACTCACAAGGTTGATCTCTTACTGATTCAAGGGATGTGAATGCTCCCAGGTGATTTGGTTTTCAGTTGCTTAACTATCGATTGATTGATTTTAGTTTAGTGCATTGATACTACTCTCTGTGTTGTGAGTGTAATGAATAGGAGGAAAACAGGTTTTCATAAGGTTAACAAAATACTTTTCTCCTAATATAATTTACTCTCACACAAGCCAACTTAAATTCCTCAGTGAATTTAGATTATTAAAAGTCACAGCTGGAAGAGATTTTAGACCTACTCCCTCTTTTCACAGATGGGGAAGCTGAGGGTATGAGAAGTGAGGTGACTTGCTCAAGGTCACCCCAGTGGGTGGGACAAAGGCAGCACTGTCATCCAGACCTCCTGTGTGGTTTGACTAGGCCACTCTCCCTCTTAATTTATAAATTGTTTGGATCAGAAAAATCATTAGTTACCATTGAAGCATAATAGAAACAAGGAAGAAATACTGATGAACTTAATCATTTCCTTAATTATAGTTATTCTTTAATTGTATTTATGTAATTGCATTCAAACCTGTGCTATCAAATACTGTACCCTCTGACCACATATGGCTATTGTGCTCTGGCAATGTATCTAGTATGACTGAAGAACTAAATTTTTAAAATTTAATTTTTGCTAATTTGGAAGTTAAATTTAAAACATGCTCAATTAAATTCTTATGAACTTTTAATTTATATTTAGAACAAAGTACATATGTGCACCTACCTTTCTAACAGTAAATTCCATGAAACCTAAATGAAGATCAAGTATTTTCAATGAAAACGAAGATGTACCATAAGTAAAAAATATGCACAGGATTTCGAAGACTTAGTACACACACAAAAACATAATATCCCTCATGAATAACTTTTATCTTTATGCTATGTTGAAAAGATAATATTTTGGAACAATTAGGTTGAGTGAAATGTTATTGAAATTAATTTCACCTGCTTCTTTTTACTTTTTCAATGTGGCCACTAGAAAATTTTAAATTCGTAAATGTTCATTACATTTCTGTTGGGCAGTGCTGATAGAGGACCTCCAGTTCTGTGGAGGGTTTTTGGCTGTGCCTGAGGCATACAGAAGTTCCCAAGGCCATGGATGGAACGTGACACAGCTGTAACCAGAGCCATAGCAGTAAAAATTCTGGATCCTTAACCAGCTGTACCACAAGGGAATTCCTCGAGTTGTTTTTTTTTTTTTTTTTCTGAATTTGTAATAATGTGTTTCTAAATAGCTCTTGTGTTTTTAATCACATTGGGGCATATATGAAAAATTTCTGCTACTACTCACTCTGGATCCTTCTATGTTAGTTTTCAGACATATCTATCAGAAATGAACGCCTGCAGTTTTGGATGTTGGCTTTGTGATCTGCTCTTGGTGAAACAGACACTTGTGGGAAGTCTTAGGGATTATGGTGTAAACAAGGTAGTGGAAGGAAATCACCGCTCTGGGTGTGCGGCGCGTCCCTGTTATAACTCCACGTTGCAATTATGCATGTAAATCCTGATGGTATGTTTTTAATACTGTCTGAGCCCCGGATGTGTCATTGATGAAGGTTGGGAGTGCCCTGATGCTCCAAAAAGACCTTTCTCTTGAATAATATAACCCTTGACACCAGCTTCCTTTTTCAGTCTGGGTAGTTGAACTTCAGACATCAGACTGATATTAGATTCCTTAGCATAATTCCATACGAGTTTGAGGCTCATAACTGAATCCATTTTCATTGTTCATGACATCTTAGACATATGTATGTTCCCTCCTAATTGGTGAACAAATTTTTCTCCTAAGCTCTGGTTTCCCTTTCTGGGAAAGAACTGGCTTCCCTTGACATGCCCTCCCATGGGTCTATCACAAACCTTGATTCAGATCCTCTGAATATATCTGGCCTGCCTTCCATGCGAGCACTCTGATGTCCCTTGAACATCCTTTATGGGCTGAACTGTATCGCCCCCAAATCCATCTGTTCAAATCCTAACCCCTGGAACCTCAGAATGTGACTTGTGTTTGACGATAAGGTCTTTAAAGACATAATTAAGGTAAAATTGGGTCATAGGAGTGAGTGTTCACTCATATGAACCCAATATGATTGGTGTTCTTATAAGAAGAGGACACAGACCTGCGCACACATAGAGGGAAGACCATAAAAGACACAGTATGAAAGTGGCCCCCTGCAAGCCAAGGAGAGAGCTCAGAAGAAACCCAGCTCACCAATACCTTAATCTTGGACTTCCAGCCTCCAGAACTGTGAGAAAACAAACTTCTATTCTTTGAACCACCTGATGTGTGGTACTTTGTTGTGACTGCCCAAGCTAATACAACATCCTTATCAGTTGCCCCTGCCTTTTTTTGTCTTTTTAGGGCCACACCCATACCATATGGAGGTTCCCAGGCTAGGGGGTTGAATCAGAGCTGTTCCTGCCAGCCTACACCACAGCCATAGCAATGCCCAATCTGAGCCGTGTCTGTGACCCACACCACAGCTCATGGCAACGCCAGATCCTTAACCCACTGAGCAAGGGCAGGCGAACCCGCATCCTCATGGTTCTTAGTCGGATTCGTTTCCCCTGCGCCACGACAGGACCTCCTCAGTTGCCCTTGATTAAGTGTCCCTTCTCTAGACAACCATCAAATGCCTTTTTGTTGGATGTCACTGTTACTTGTCCTTGAAAGAATCTGTTTCTCTACTTGCCCTAAGACATCATCCCTGTGGTACTCCTCAATTTCCTCCAAAGTGAAGTTTATGTGTCACATAGTCTACTTTTCAAAGTCAGACTGTCCCGTATATTCCCTCCGAATTTGATGAAAATCTCTCTTCCGGTTTTTCCCGACATGTTTATTAAAATAGAGAAACAATTTAATTTTTATAGATTATGCTTAGAGTCTAATAAGTAGCCTTAGGGAATTTAGAAAGCAGTGAATGGGGTAGAAGGAACAAAGCCTATGCAGGATTATTGATCCAGGTTGATATTTGACTGTGTACTTACATTCTTGGAGGCCTTGGGGAAGTTTTCTAATCCTTTTGAGTCTCTGTTTCCTCATCTTTAAATTAAGGCTACTGGAGTTCCCGTCGTGGCGCAGTGGTTAATGAATCCGACTAGGAACCATGAGGTTGCGGGCTCGGTCCCTGCCCTTGCTCAGTGGGTTAAGGATCCGGCGTTGCCGTGAGCTGTGGTGTAGGTCGCAGACGCGGCTCGGATCCCGCGTTGCTGTGGCTCTGGCGTAGGCCGGTGGCTACAGCTCCGATTCAACCCCTGGCCTGGGAACCTCCATATGCCGCGGGAGCGGCCCAAGAAATAGCAACAACAACAACAAAAAAAAAAAAAAAATTAAGGCTACTAGTTCCTACCTCGAAAGGTTACTTGGAGAGCTAACTGACATAACCTACACCAGGTTCATGGCAAATAGTACCATATAATAATTTTTTTTTTTTTTTTTTTTGTCTTTTTGCCATTTCTTGGGCCGCTCCCGCAGCATATGGAGGTTCCCAGGCCAGGAGTCAAATCGGAGCTGTAGCTGCCGGCCTACGCCAGAGCCACAGCAACATGGGATCCGAGCCTCGTCTGCAACATATACCACAACTCACGACAACGCTGGATCCTTAACCCACTGAGCAAGGCCAGGGATTGAACCCGCAACCTCATGGTTCCTAGTTGGATTCGCTAACCACTGAGACACAACGGGAACTCCACCACATAATAAATATTAATCCCCTTGCCCCTAAGGGAATGAAAGTTCCTTTGAAATATGACTATGGATCCTTTTTAAAAACAACAACAATGACAAAAATGTTTTATAGTTAAAGAAGGGGGAGGAAAAAATGTCTCTTTATGGTGTACTTTGATGAAAGAATATTGTAGGGCAACGATGAAGGCCTAATTCTCTAGACATTTGAAGACAGTTGGAAATGCATCATTATTTAGCTTCCCTGGAAGGGAGGGGGCTGCTGGTGAGCTCTTTAATTCTGATTGCACTTGACCACATGACTCAGCTCTGGAAGTCTGCTTCTTTGTTCTTTCCTTTTTTTTCTGATCAAAATAGTAATGGTAATGCTTAGTTTACTAAGAAGAAAATTTGTGTTTAAAAATGATTTATGCTTAAAAATGAAGTTTTAAATATTATACCTAGAACACTTATATTTATGCTTTCATACACCCACTCACTCACATCAACCTGTCAATAAGAGGTACTGTTGCAATGGGAAAATTTTCTTCTTTTATATTTGATTGAATTCCACAGACTAGCTGTGGGCATGTTTCTCTCACGCTTCTGAATGAAGAGGAGACACACAAATCAATTGAACCCAGTCCTTGCCCTCAAGTCTTGGTCATTACGATGCTATTCAAAATGGAATTGGGGAGTTCCCATTGTGGCTCAGCGGTAACGAACCATGAGGATGTGGGTTCTATCCCTGGCCTCACTCAGTGGGTTAAGGATCCAGCGTTGCCATGAGCTGTCGTGTAGGTCGTAGATGCAGCTTGGATCCTGCATTGCTGTGACTGTGGTGTAGGCCAGTGGCTACAGCTCTGATTCGACCCCTAGCCTGGGAACTTCCATATCTGAGAGTGCGACCCTTAAAAAAAAAAAATGGAATTTGAAATCAACATCACAGATCTGATAGCTCTTAGAAAGGTGCTGACTGAACATTAAATGGAGTAGAACAGCTGCTTGTCCCTCATACCTCTTCTCTAGTTAACTGCTACTGACAAGACTGGTTAGTCCCCTCAGTTTGATTGCTCTTGGGAACACGTCCAGGCCAGGAAGATGGTCCCTCATTAAACTGCATTCTTCGCCCTCGGCACTGTGCTCCCTGCTGGTGGGACCAAGCCTTAGGGTAGCCCCTCCGTGCTGCACTGCTAAAATGAAGGGGTCTGTTAATAATCCACGCACTCTTCAGAAAAGAAATCAGTCTATCCAGATACTTTTAAATAATAACACATCAACAAGGTGATATTCCACCAACAAAAATGATGGGAGAGTCCAGTTCATGTACATTGGTTCCATCATTTTTTCCAAGATTCAAAGGAAATATGACTCCTAAAAGCACAACGCAATCAAAATATAATCTTGTTGGGAGTTCCTGTTGTGGCGCAGCAGAAAAAATTCTGACTAGGAACCATGAGGTTGCGAGTTCGATACCGGGCCTTGCTCAGTGGGTTAAGGATCCATTGTTGCCGTGAGCTGTGGTGTAGGTTGCAGACACAGCTTGGATCCCAAGTTGCTGTGATTGTGGTGTAGGCCGGCAGCTATAGCTCTGATTAGCCCCCTAGTCTGGGAACCTCCATGTGCCATGAGTGCAGTCCTAAAAATCAAAAATAATAATAAAAATAATCTTGTTAAGTGCTGATATTTTACATTTCCTCCCTAAAGGCATTAGATTGGAAATAAAATATTTTTATGAGAAACTTCTATTAGAGGTGTAACTAGAGTAGGGGTGATAGAGAGATATATAAAAATATTACTGTTCTTGACGTGGTGAGAATGACTTTGGATACTCTGTTGGAATTTGGAAACTTTGCATTATGTCTGCAGGGGCTGCCTTAATAAAATACCCAGACTGGGTGGCTTAGACAATAGAATTGTATTTTCTCACATTTTGAGTGGCCAGAAGTCTAAGATCCAAGTGTGGGCCAGCTGGGTTTCCTCTGAGGCCCCTCTCCTTGGCTTGCAGATGGTGCCCTCTCTCCATATCTTCATGTGCTCCCCTCTAGCTCCATGTGTGTTCTAACTTCTGCTTCATATAAGGACACCAATTGGATTGAATGAGGGCCCCCCTCCATATGTCCTCATTTAACTTTAACTACTCCTTTACATGTCCTATCTTTAAGTACAGTCACATTTTGAGGTGCTGGGGGTTATGACTTCAATGTCTGAGTTTGGGAGGGTGGGGGACACAATTCAGCCTATAGCAGACACCTACAGACAGATCTTTGAACTTACCTGTCAGTGATATTGAACATTCTGGGGCATCTTCATCCCTTGCTCAACGGTCATTCAGATTGACCACTGGGGCACCAGTGTGGGGACAGCTATGTTCTGGTCAGTTTGATGATATAGGCAAAAGCACAATCAGACTGTAGTTCTTACTCCTTTACCCACTATCCTTGAACCCTTCCTTAGATAAGTAGATGTTTCAGAAATCAACTGGAGGTTCATCAGAAAAGAATGGGCGGGAGTTCCTGTTGTGGCCCAGCGGAAACAAATCCAACTAGGGACCATAAGATTGTGGGTTTGATCCCTGGCCTCGCTCAGTGGGTTAAGGATCCAGCGTTGCCATGAGCTATGGTGTGGGTCGTAGACACGGCTTGGATCCCGAGTTGCTGTGGCTGTGGCATAGGCTGGCGGCTACAGCTCAAATTGGACCCCTAGCCTGGGAACCTCCATGTGCTATGGGTGTGGCCCTATAAAGACAAACAGACAAAAAGACCAAAAAAAAAAAAAAAAAAAAGAGAGAGAGAGAGAATGGGTGAAGGTAGAAGAAGAAGGTTTTGTTTTGATAATACATATCAACGGAAGCTGCATTCAGTAGGATAAAGACCAAAGGAGAAAATGTGAAACCTCCCCATGGGCATTCTTGATTATTCAATAATTTAAGGGAATTGGGAAACATTGAATTAAAATTTCATTTTGGTACAGTAGTCCCCTTTATCTGCCGTTTCACTCTCTGAGGTTTCAGTTACCTGTGTTCAAGCAGCAGCCTAAAAGTATGACATGGAAAATTCCAGAAATAAACAAGTCATTAATTTTAAATGATGCACTGTTCTGAGCATGATGAAATCTTAAGCCTTCCTGCTCCACCCGCCCTGGGACCCTTGGCCATCGTCATCTTCTGCTCTTAGCATCTGCCCATCACCTTCATCACGGCTCAGTGACCCAGGATCACCCAAAGCAGATGATCATCTTTCTGATGAACAGTCAGAAGACACAAGTAGCCCAATGCTATGTCACAATGCATGCATCATTTATTTCACTTCATCTCATCAGGTAGGCATTTTAATCATCTTACATAACAAGAAAGAAAGAAGAAATTGTACTGAGTACAATACAGTAAGATCAGGGAAAGAGACCACCACTATAGTATATCATTATAATCATTCTATTTTATTACTAGTTGTTGTTAATCTCCTACTGTGGACAACTGACAAATTAAACTTTGTCATAGGCATGTATGTCTAGGAAAAGTAGAGCATACATAGAGTTCAGTGCATTTACAGGCATCCACTGAGGGTCTTAGACTGTATCTCCCTCAGAGAAGGGTAGACAACTGTATGTACAAAGAGGTCACATGATCAGAAAATTGAGCACCAGGCAGAGGCTGAGCCTCTTTGCTTCTTATATCCAAGTACATCAAGACCCACTCAGTACCAGAACCATAAAGGACCTAAGAGCCCATGCAGTCCAATCTGTTTAATCCTGCAGGTGAAAAAGCTTCCCAAGATCACAAGGATGTACCACAGTCAAGGCTACAATTTCGATTCACAACTTCATGACAGCACCTTTTTTACCACATGATATTTCCTTTTGCTCTAAAATTCTTTGGTACCAGTGGCTGTTTCTGGAGGTGCCCTCATTACAACGTGTGTGTGTTTGTATATACACACACATATATATACATTATAACACAATTACATATTATAAATAATGATATATACCACAGTCTTTATGTTTTATGTATATTAAAATAAGTATAGCATAATGTATAACATATATTACATAACACACTAATACAATTATTTTATACTGTGTGTATATATTGTGTGATTCATATAGTGCCACCACGTTATCAGGTTCTGGCTGTGTCAGAGGCAACTGCTCAGCACAGGTTTCTCATTAATGCCCCACCACCCATCTCCACTAAGCTCTTGCAGGACAATCACACAATGTTCCCCTTGAAGCCCTAAGTAAACGATGCTTGTCTCCTTTGTCAAGTTCTTTTCCCATCTGTAAAGTTTTGCATCCTCTGCTTTCTATTTCTTCCGAGTCTAAAGATGATCTGGTTCCTGACTCCTTGCCTGTACTTGAATCTCCCGCCACCACTGAATTCAGATGTGTTCTCTTGCTGTTTTTATATTTCCCTGGCCTTCCAACCTACACTTTTTCCTGGGGCTTGCTCTTCCTATGTGCACCGCCTTGGAATCTTACTATGATACAAAAATCTGCTCTGAGGCAATTTTGGAATAAATCACTACAGCGCACAGGAGGAAGTCAAGGAATTCTGGCTAAAGGCACTTCTCCTTTATGTTCTTTAACCCTGAGTAACGTTTTCCAAGCAAAAAAATGGATAACAATACGTCTTCATTTTAGTTTTCCACTCTTGCTAATTTTATTTCTTCCTTTTTCATTTAAAGCACTATCCCAGTTCTCCCAAGCCAATAGACCCAACCTAAGAATTATCCTCTGGGTCCTCTCTCCTTTGGTTTCTTTGAACAACCAAGTACAGGAGAGGCAGCTGGGAATTATGAACATAAAGTTACTGGGTCACTGTAACACATAATCATAGGCATTCATAAATGCCTTAATGAATTCATTGTTTTATCTGTTTGAAAATTCAGCTAGTTCACTCTTGTGTTTTACATAAATATTGTTCTCTTTTTTTCTTTTCTTTCTTTCTTTTTTTTTTTTTTTTAGGGCTGCACCTGGGCATATGGAAGTTCTGGGTTAGGGGTTGAATCAGAGATGTAGCTGCCAGCCACAGCAATGTGGGATCTGAGCCACGATTGTGACCTACACCACATCTCATGGCAATGCCAGATCCTTAACCCACTGAGGGAGGCCAAGGATCGAACCTGCATTCTCATGGATACTGATGAGATTCATTTCCACTGCACCACAATGGGAACTCCTGATATTGTTTTCTTTTAGTCATGCTGAAAGCCAAATTTGGTTTTAGTGCAAGCCATGGTATACTGAGGCATTTGAATCATGAAAGCGACCTACAGAAGATCTAAACATGGGTAGAGATTTAGGGCAGGCTTACTAACCCTGAAGTGGCGATCTACCTAAATTTCTCATAAAAGTTATGAAAACATTTGTTTCGGTTATTTTTTCAAGGACTGAGTTTTTGGCATAAAAAAAGACATTTCGAGAATAAGAAATTCAAGTAGCTAATATTAATACCCATCACCCCAAACTCTCACCTTGACTCTGAGTATGAGCTAGGCACAGCAAAGTTCCAGTTCATACTCAGAGTTGGTGGCAGAGCAGAGTGAGCACCACTGGATGGGAGGCACTCTGACCAGGCAAATGGCTTTGCTGTGCTTTCTCCATCTGTAAAAGGTTGCGGATTATATTCTATTGACTTGAAGTTGTTCTAAAGAATTTGCCTATACTGAAAAGTGTAAGTTCAATACAGGGGGAATATGCTCCTACACTGTAAACCTGAGAGCAAAATGAGCCCAATTCACCCATGAACATTCATTCTTTGGAAATATTTTTTTGGCCATGCCTGTGGCATGAAGTTGACTGTACAGGGATCAAACCTATGCCACAGCAGTAACCAGAGCCACAGCAGTGACAATGCCAGATTATTAACTTGCTGAGCCACAAGGGGCCTCTTTAAAATATTTTTTATTTTATTTTACTTATTTATTTTTTCTTTTGGGAGCTGCAACTGTGATATATGGAAGTTTCCAGGCTAGGGGTTGAATTGGAGCTGAAGCTGCAGGCCTACACCACAACCACAGCAATAGAGAATCCGAGCCATGTATGTGACCTACACCACAGCTCTGTAACAACCTACTTAAAAACTTATTTTTCAGGTAATAAGAAGGTAATTGGTCTCCTCAAAATATTGTTATTTTATTTGTTGCTTTTTAGGGCCACACCTGCAGCATATGGAAATTCCCAGGCCATGGGTCAAATTGGAGCTGCAGCTGCTGGCCTACATCACAGCCACATCAATGCAGGATCCTAGTTGCATCTGCAACCTACACCACAGCTCACGGCAATGCCGGATCCTTAACCCATTAAGTGAGACCAGGCACAGAATCCTCATCCTCATGGATACCAGTCGGGATCGTTACCACTGACCCACAATGGGAACTCCCTTAAGTCATATAAAATAATTGTTTACATTGAAGATCTGGTCTGTGAATTCTAAAAGGAATAAAGATAGAAAGAAAGAAAGAAAGAAAGAGCCAAATACCTGCTAGCTAACATCATGTAGAATAAACACCTGAAAGTTAATACCAATTTTATTTTTCATTTGGAAGTATACCATCCCCTATACATGACCCTCCTCAGAAACCAAAACTGCTTTTTTTCTTTCTCTAGGAACCAGTTAATCACTAGATTTTAAACATTTGAATATTTCTGTGCCATAATTTTTTCACCTATAAAACAGTTATTTCTGAATCTATAGCATGAACAATAAAGGTTACAATTTGCTTTGAACTGTTCAAATGAAACAATTTCCCGAATACATGGTCATAGGACATCAGAACAAGGAGTGGCAATGGAAATTCCTGGAAGTTTCTGGACCTTTTTTCCAACATCTATGGGCTCTGGTATTTTCGTGTGCATTATTTCTGATCATTCTGGGACAGGGAAAATTGTTATTTATCTCTACATGTATATTTATTTCTCTTTTTTCTTCTAAGGATGCTAGAATATGGTCGTGGAAGGATGTGGGTAGGAGGATTGGAGGGCATCAGGTCAAATCAAATAAATATGCATTACAAAGACAGACTTGTGGTTGCCAAGAGGGTGGGAGAGGGAGTGGGATGGACTGGGAATCTGGGGTTAATAGTTGCAAACTATTGCCTTTGGAATGGATAAGAAATGAGATCCTGCTGTATAGCACTGGGAACTACTTCTAGTCACTTATGATGGAGCATGATGGAGGATAATGTGAGAAAAAGAATGTATATATGTATGTGTGACTGAGTCACTTTGCTGAATAGTAGAAAACTGACAGAACACTGTAAACTAACTATAATGGAAAAAATAAAAATCATTTTTAAAAAGGAGGGAGATTGAAAGCTATGGTAAAGAGCTGGAAACCATAAAAATTTACAAATCATACTTGGCAAGAAATAAGAGAGGAAAAAATGATTTTGGTAAAGGTGGGAATGAAATAGTGTGGAGAGTGTGGCATAAAGCCCTTTCTCCCATTGTCTATACAAATTTTGAGTAAAATCACTCAACTGAAATGATATAGTCAGAGTGGAGTCTTCACTGCGAATGTGAAGAGAGGTTGAATTGGCATCCTGGGCACAAATTATGGTAATCACACCACCACACTTCTGAAGCCAAGTACTGACCCGATGCCACAGAAGGACAATCTGGGGCTCCGAAAGACTCCATGATGTTCTCAGATTCACCTTCCTTCCGATCAAGCAGCAGGTTGGGATTTGAACCAAGTTCTCTCCAGCTTCACTTTCTGTGTTCTTTCTGCTGATTATTTCTTATTCACCTAGAGACGTTGTCCCCTACTCTGAGCTATTAGGTTAGTTCATCTTCTGCTCCCCAAAGCCAAACAGCACCTGGTATATAAGAAATAGTCAGTAAAGCATTTGTCACTGATTATAGGTGTCGGTAATTGCTGGTGGCACTAGAGGGTGAACTTCCTGAGGGCAGGGTAGTCTTGCCATTCTGCTTCATTGCGTTCTTAGCACTTAGCCTAGGACCTGACACAGAAGGGGTACCAAGTAAATGTTTGAAGAATGAGTTCTTGGATCACCAGTATCTGGCCTGCAAGTTCTCTCAATTCTCCCCCCACCCCTCCCGCCTTTTAAGTCCATTTTCAAGGTGATAACTTTCTAATGTAATAATCTAGCATGGCACTTTTTCATATATTTTTTTTCCTTTTAGGGCCGCATTTGTAGCATATGGAAGTTCCCAAGCTAGGGATCAAATCGAAGTTGCTGCGGCCAGCCTACACCACAGCCACAGCAACACTGGATCTGAGCCACATCTGCAAACTACACCACAGCTTGCAGCAACACCAGATTGCTAACCCACTGAGTGAGGCCAAGGATCGAACTTCCATCCTCATGAATGCTAGTCAGGGTCACAGAGCCACAGTGGAAAGTCCTCACACTTTTAATAATGCTACAATTATGCTTAGATTAAAAACATCTTCCTCTGCAACCTACCTTTCTACTTGCACAATTTGTATCCATGACTGGTGTAATTACTACCCACGGCTGAACTTGACCACCACACTCCCTCATCAGTATATCTGACAACTTTGAGCATTCTGAGCAAGAAGTATTAATCAATAGAGTTTGAAGCCTTCACAATTCAGTTTGTTAAAGTGTATCATTTTTTTTTCTCATGAAGATTATACTTCTAGGTCAAATGTGTGAGTCTTTCCTGGATACCTCACAGACTCCAACCCTGGGCTTTTTCATGGGATTGCATGATTCCTTTCAAAGGAAAGATTTCTGATGTCAGCCTGTGGCTTAGAGCCCTAGATATTAACTCAGCATGAGCATGTAGAACATAAATGCCATTTCCAGCATCATGTAACACAGCAGGGCAGGAGTAGCTTTCTGAACAAATAAGCTTTCCTAGGAGCAAGACATGAAATAAAACCTTCAGAATTTAAACTTAAGAGCTGGTTTTGTTTACCCTTGAGGAGTTAATCAGATGCATTCTATCACATTGATTCTTCCACTCTCATAATAGCCTGTGCCACTTCTAATAGAACTTACCAAAGGTGTAATTACAATTATTTATATGATGCTGTGATGAATGGCTACCTCCCTCTACAAGACTATCAGACGCCTGAGTGTAGGCTGTCATTATTGGTTGATTGTTTCTTTTTGCCTTTTCTTGAGCTGCTCCTGCGACAACATATGGAGGTTCCCAGGCAAGGGGTCTAATCGGAGCTGTAGACGCCGGCCTACGCCAGAGCCACAGCAACGCAGGATCTGAGCCACGTCTGCGATCCACACCACAGCTCACGGCAACGCCGGATCCTTAACCCACTGAACAAGGCCAGGGAATGAACCCACAATGTCATGGTTCCTAGTCCGATGCGTTAACCTCTGCTCCACGATGGGAACTCCAGTTGGCTGATTGTTTAGTCCACTGTTAGATCCCCATAACCTAGCACAGAGCTATGTACTCAGTAAATGCTGCTCAATGGATAAAATGAATAACCCTACATTTATAAGTGGGCAGGGTCTGTTTCCTCGAAGAAGCATGAACAGCGGTAGTTTTTAACTTGGCTCCAAACATACCCCTAAGCCACCTGAATCAGAATCTCTGGAGAGAGATGATAAAAAAGCAGAGTCTTGGGCTTTGAATCAGAATCTCTAGGGATGGTGGCATAGCAGTATACCCTTTAATTACATACTCCCAGAAATCTCAGGCATACTAAAATTTGAAAACCCACGGCTACTTAGTTCTTTCATTTGATAGTGTCATATACTTCAAAGGGGAGACTTCCATTTTCAGTCTGAGATTTAGAGCCCCAGTGTTATTCGGTGTTTATATATCGAAGGCAGAAGCCATCAAAGAAAGTCAAGACCACTCAACACTGACTGCACTATACAGACTTGCCTTCACTGTATGTTACTTCTCTTTGTCTGTTTTTCCTTAAGATAGCATGAATTCTAACAACGACCTGTGCCTGAGATTCTGGAATTCTCAGTCTTTGGGAACAGACATGCGATTCTTCTCATCATTCGAGATGCACCAGGGACAAATTGTTCCAAGCCAAGTGTGTATGTTTGATGTGAAAAGCACACCTCTAATTAATCATCTCGTTCCCAGCTGGAACACTTTCCCCGGAATTACTGCAAACATGACTGAAGGGCTATTCTCACCTGTTTCCCAGGCACATAGGATTCATATAAATGACCTACTAATTTTGTCTCTGAGCTTCTTTCCCTAATTTGGTGCATTTGTTTATTTTTGCCAGATTGCGAACTAGACACTTCACAATCAGGTAGCTGTAATGAGCAAAATGTTGACTCATTTTGTAAGACATCTGGAGAGGGAAAAAGTATTTCACTTATTGAATTCGAATTATGAAAAGGTGGGGTGTTTCAAAAAAGAAAAATAACCATACTGCTTATAATTTTGTGCTCCCGAACATGCTGGTTAATAGCCAGACCAAGTCAAATAACACTTTGTTCCCACTTGCTAGCAGTGAATTTCCAGCAGGATGGGCTTTACAGAGTAAATCTAACGCAATATTCCATTCTCATTTACCTGTTTTGCTCTATTTCAAGAGCTTGTCTACTCTTTTTTTTTCTTTTTCTTTTTGCAGAGGTTGTTTTCATCCATCATGTCCTCCCTTACATGAAGACTAAAACAATTTTTGTCTTTTCTTCTCTAATTTTAAATGAAGCAATCGATTACTATTGCATGGGCAAACTCTTTACAGTTTAATGAATTCTTTATCTTAGAGGAATATGTTGTGTTTTATGTCTCAAAAGGAGTGGTGGAAAATGAACCCCAAAGTCAAATCCATCCAATTGTCTGTTGTAATTAGGGTGAGTTTAAACATTGCTGTTCATCAGCACTAAAAAAGCAGTGTAACCTTTTGTAAAATTTAGAGTTCTGAACTATCTCACCATTACCTGTCAAGCCTATTTGAATTTTCTAAAAGTATCCCTTGAGCTAATCTTCTGAAATCTCTGGCAAAAGCTTTTCTTGTTGGACACACAGCCTCCATGGGGCTTCATATTCCCAGTGCCATGAATATTTGGGATGAAAAATCTTTTTTTCTTTAATTTTTTCTGGAAGTATTGTACATGGCATGGGTGCCAGCCATAGATAATACGTTCTTAAAAGTGTGGACAGAGCCTTAGTTATATTAATACATCTCTGCCTCCCAATCAGGTGTCAAACCTGGCAGTAGGAACTTGACTAGAATGAAGACATTGGCCAGACTGACTAGGCTAAGGGAAGCCAGTTGTCACAGCAAAATTACCCAGTACAGATGGTAGACACTATTGAAAACCAAGTAGATGGGTAGATGGATGCTAAATACATCTTAGAATGAAATGACTGGGTCAAATGTCCACTTCTTTTCCAAGGGAGAAAAAGGTAAAAAGTACCTAGAATTTATGCCACTAGTAGGATTTAAGAAAAACGCATATAAACATCTAAATGATTTAGTACTTTTTTCTCATGACTTTAAATTCAAAGGTAAGGGCACAACCTTAAAATATTGAGATAATAACAGACCCAAATTAGCCCTGAACAGCTGAACATCAACCCAAAGTGAGCCAATGTTTTTCATTGTATTGTCACCTGTGACCAATATAAAGCATATAACCTCCCTTTATATCCAAGATATCTTTTCCCAGTTTCCTGGCCAGACCTTCATCCTTGGTGACAATTTGCTACATCAGACGTTCTCAAAACGTAAGCCTCTCTGCCAGTGGCATCAGTAGCTCCTGGGAACTTATGAGAAGTATAAGTTTTCAAGTCCATGGAATCCCATGGTGGCCTAGTGGTTAAGGAGCTGGCATTGTCACTGTGGCGGTGTGGATTCAATCCCTGGCCTGGGAATTTCCTCATGCTGTGGATGTAGCCAAAAATTTTAAATACGTATACATATAAATCGATAGATAAATAAATAAATAAATAAAATTTCAAGCCCCCCGCCCCAGACCTACTGAACCAGAAACTCCAGAGTAAGCCTTGGCAACCGTCCAGGTGATTTTTTTTTCTTCTTTTTTTGTCTGCACCTGTGGCATGTGGCAGTTCCTGGACCAGGGATCAAACCCATGTCATAGCAGTGACCTGAACCATCGCAGTGACTTCAGATCCTTAACCAGCTGTGCCACGGGGGATCTCCCTTCCAAGAGATTTTGATGTTCCCTAAGACTCAAGAACTACAGTGCTGGATATGTATTGCTCTAACCTTAATTACCATTTGTTTCACTGGCATTTAGGATTTTCTTGTTCCGTAAATAATAGAGGAAGAGCAAGTGGCTTTACTTACCTAGGTGATCCGGAGAGGAGTCCCAGGAGCCAACCACTTTGGGATGATATGAGTTGCAAAACGTAAATGTTCTGCTGTTACTTCCTCCTTAATTAATTTTTCCACAAGATTTTGATGACATGTAGATGCTTTCCTGAATTCAGGCTCTACATAGTCCATATTTTATACCTAGGCCGGATGATTCCCCCCCCTCCGATTCAATAAGATTTTGTTTACTTCTCTCCAATAGGGTCAAATGAAAGAATTCTTAGAATAATATTTCTATTATCATCTCTAAACTTCCCTCCCATTACTCCACCCATTCATTTCCTTGGATACTTAGGTATAGCAGTAGTTCTCAATTTTGGCATCATAATAGAATTATGTAGGAGAGTTTTTAAAGCACTCCTAATACAAGGAATGTACTCCAAACTAATTACATTGAAAATCTGGGAGTAGGATACAGACATCAGTACTTTTCTTTTTTCTTCTTTTTTTTTTCTTTTCTTTTTTTTTTTTTTTTTTTTTTTTTTGTCTTTTCTAGGGCCGCTCCCTCGGCATATGGAGGTTCTTAGGCTAGGGGTCTAATCAGAGCTGTAGCTGCCAGCCTATGCCACAGCCACAGCAACGTGGGATCTGAGCCACATCTGCAATGTACACCACAACTCACAGCAATGCCGGATCTTTAACCCACTGAGCAAGGCCAGGGATCGAACCTGCAACCTCATGGTTCCCAGTTGGATTCGTTAACCACTGAGCCATGACAGGAACTCCTTTTCTTTTCTTTTTTTTTTTTTTTTTTTTTTTTTTTTTTAGAGCGCTTAATTGTGCTTCTTGAGTACAGAACCAGTCTATTATAGCACACACTTGTATCCTATATTAACGTCTTTATTAATCTTGGACATTTAATTCAGGATCTGGTTATACAAACACCTGTGTATCACATACTCCTTTTAATCCATTAAACATGTAAAAATTCCATATACTTGTCCAGGCGAAGAAAATGACTGAAGAGAATGCTTTTTTCTTGGAATTCAATATTGACAAAAGTTGACAATGCCTTATTTCAATGATACTAGTCTACTGAAAATAGGACTTTTTAATAAAGGCCAATTTTAAAAGAGGGAATGTAGGAGTTACCATTTGTGGCACAGTAGGAATGAACTCAACTAGAATCCATGAACATGTGGGTTTGATCCCTGGCCTCCCTCAGTGGGTTAAGGATCCGGCATTGCAGAAGTGACTCAGATCCTGCATTGCTGTGACTGTGGTATAGGCCTGCAGCCACAGCTCTAATTCGACACCTAGACTGGGAACTTCTCTGTGTCACACGTACAGCTCTAAAATAAATAAATAAATAAATAAATAAAATAAAAAGTTAATAAAAGAGAAGTAAAAACTCATTGACTCAGAAACAAAATTTTGGATTCTCTTCTGATATTTACAACTTTTTTCTGATGCAGATTAGCTTCAAAAGAAGGTCTGGAGGAGTTCCCGTCGTGGCGCAGTGGTTAACGAATCCGACTAGGAACCATGAGGTTGCGGGTTCGGTCCCTGCCCTTGCTCAGTGGGTTAACGATCCAGCGTTGCCGTGAGCTGTGGTGTAGGTTGCAGACGCGGCTCGGATCCCTCGTTGCTGTGGCTCTGGCGTAGGCCAGTGGCTACAGCTCCGACTCGACCCCTAGCCTGGGAACCTCCATATGCTGCGGGAGCGGCCCAAGAAATAGCAAAAAAAAAAAAAAAAAAAAAAAAGAAGGTCTGGAAAGCTAAGGGGTACCATGGGTACACCCCTCCCTAAGGATGTAAAAGAAAACGGAGCAGAGCTCCTTTCGTGGCTCAGTGGGTTAAGAACCTGACATAGTCTCTGTGAGGATTCAGTTTCAATCCCTGGCCTTTCTCAGTGGGTTAAGGATCCTGTGTTGCCACAAGCCATGGAGTCGATTACAGATGTGGCTCAGAACCAGCATTGCTATAGCTGTGGCATAGGCCGGCAGCTGCAGTTCCAATCTGAACCTTAGCCTGGGAACTTCCATATGCTGTAAAAAGAAAAAGAAAAGAAAAGAAAATAGGGAGCAATAAGCTTGTGAGAATAGAACCTCAGATTTGAAGTAGAAAATGGCAGTTGCTTACATGAGAGTTAACAGATAGCTACTTTCTCACATTTCTACTAAGGCTTTAGTCAATTTTAAGATGCCTTTAAAAATATATATATATAATGGAAAAGAGCTTTTGTTCTTACCAGTGTTTTTACATTGCATAAAATCCTGGGTGATCATGCCCAGAGGAACTCAAATATATAAAATGCAGAAACTTGATCGTGTGATGCAGGAAAGCAGAAGCAAGCAAAAGCAGTCATGTTTTCTGCAGGAGAAAAATTTGTATTAACAAATTGATGCATTTAAAAGAAATGAAGGGGGAGTTCCCGTCGTGGCGCAGTGGTTAACGAATCCGACTAGGAACCATGAGGTTGCGGGTTCGGTCCCTGCCCTTGCTCAGTGGGTTAACGATCCGGCGTTGCCGTGAGCTGTGGTGTAGGTTGCAGACACGGCTCAGATCCCACGTTGCTGTGTCTCTGGCGTAGGCCAGTGGTTACAGCTCCGATTCGACCCCTAGCCTGGGAACCTCCTTATGCCGCGGGAGCGGCCCAAAGAAATAGCAAAAAGACAAAATAAATAAATAAATAAATAAAAGAAATGAAGGAATATGAAGCATTTCTATAGAAGTACAATATTGGAGTTCCTATCATGGTGTAGCGGAAACGAATCCAACTAGGAACCATGAGGTTTAGGGTTCGATCCCTGGCCTCGATCAGTGGGTTAAGGATTGAGCGTTGCCGTGAGCTGTGGTGTAGGTTGCAGACGAGGCTCGGATCTGGCATTGCTGTGGCTGTGGTATCGGCCCGCAGCTACAGCTCTGATTAGACTCCTAGCCTAGGAACCTCCATATGCCACAGGTGCAGCCCTAAAAAGACAAAAGGCCGAAAAATAAAAAATAAAAATAAATATAAAAATATACAAGTACAATATTTATGCTTATTGAGCATAAAATATACTCATGATTATACAACCTGTGTGTGGTACAAAGCAGAAGTATAAAGAATCCCAGAGTTACTCACCATAACCCTTAATTTAATTGTTTAGTTCAGGGATTGACAAGAATTTTCCATGAAAAGGCACATAGTAAATATTTTCTGCTTTGCAGATCATAGTTTGTTTATTTTTTTAATTTTATTGGCGTATAGTTGACTTACAATGTTGTACTGGGTGTACCACACAGGGAATCTGCTTTATATATACATATATCCATTCTCTTTTTTTGGCCACATCCATGGCATGCAGAAGTTCCTGGGCTAGGGATCAAACCCACACCATAGCAGCAACCTGAACCACTGCAGTGAAAACGCCAGATCCTTAACCCACTGTGCCACCAGGGAACTCCTATATCCATTATTTTTCCCCATATAGGTTATTTCAGAATACTACACAACTCTGCCATTGTGCAAAGAAGTAACCACAGACAATTAAAAAGAAAAAGAAAAAAGAAAAGAAAAACACAATGCATGTGTCTGGGTTCCAACAAAACATGATTTACAAAAACAAGCAGCTGGCCAGCTCTGGCCCTCAGGGAGGGCACATGGCTGAACCCTCGTCTAGAGCATCATTTTTTGCATGACCTCTACAATCCATTTGCCTGGGAATCCCTGCCTCCACGCATCCTCTTATGTTAATGCAGGCTGTTACACTGATTTATGCTGATGAGTTCTGTCAACAGGTAATCTCATTCAAGAATCGCATCCATTTCACCTTTTTTGCTGATGGCTCTCAAATCATGACCTCTAGCATAAACCAGCCTCCTGAAATACAGGATCTTATAGTCTGAAAACTCCTCTGCGCATCCATTTAGACACTCCATTAGCAACTCAAACTCAACAGGGAAACCACTGTTCTCCACCAAAACCCTGATGCTCATTGTGGAATTTTTGTATAAGGAATGGCCTTCCAGAGTTCCCTGGTGGCTCATCAGGTTAAGGATCTGGCTTTTTCACTGCTGTGGCTGGGGTCGCTGCTGTGGTGTGGGTTTGATTCCTGGCCTGGGAACTTCTGCATGACTTGGTCACAGCAAAATACAAATAAATAAATAAGTAAATAAAATGAAGAGGAAAGGCCTTCCAAGCTAAAGACCTGAGAATTAGAGGAAACCCACATGGCCATAGCCATGACCACAAACTACTTTTCCATGCGAGGCAGCACCAAAATCCATGAACTACAGATCCATAAGGCAACATGGATGGATCTCAAACACACAGTGCTGGAAGTGCCAAAGGTAAGAAACCAAACATGTTTTGTGATATAATACAATTTGAGTAATTCGAAGTTCATTCAGTAATAGAAAAAACAGTGTATATTTTTCAAGGATATAAAAATCTTTGTTCATAAACCAAGCCCACTAAAGTGGCTGACTTTGGAGTAGATATTGGGGGGGGGACGAAAAATAATATCCACAAAATAAGAGAAGAAACTTGCAGACCATTGACAACACAAGTCATCGTGATTAACTCAATTATCACACAAAGTTTTTTTAAAATAGAAAAGGCTGCAAGACTGCAAATCATATGTGTCATGCAGATGGGTGAACTAAATGACTATTTGTCAATCATGATTAAAAATTTGACAAAATTGAGATTATGTAATAACGGAAATTTGAACAATTTAGATGATAGTTTTAAATTACTTAGCACAAAGTTTTGCTCATCTCATTATTAATAAAATTATTTTACCCCAAATGAAATTCTCTAGAGTTTATTAAAGAAGTCTGACATGGCCTGCTTTGTGATATGAATGTCTTTAACGCTGCTGCTGAAATGAGCTGTCCAGACAAGGTAGAGTATATCAAAACACACCACATCCAACAATGCATTATTCAACCAGACATACACCATGACGTCATCACATAAGGTTTCTTTAGATATATCACATAAAAATTTATAAGCAGAGACTTGAGAGGGCTAAGTTGTCAATTTCAATTTGGCAAATTACTACTTGATCAAAATATGGGTATGAATTTTTATTCTCTGCAAGAATAATTCAAAGTGAAAACCCCACCAGTTGCTGCAAAAGGGAACATAAGCCAACTGAGGGATGATTAACTGGCCAATCTCTAATGTGCACCTCAGTGAAATTTTTGAACTTTATGGTCAATGATACACACTCTTGAAAAAAGTATTTGGTTACTAAGGCTTTCTGATTAAACTCAATAGAACGGATGTGAGAACAAGCCACAATGTTAATCAATTCCAGCATGAAAAACTTTAAAAGAATGTTTTATTTTACATTTTAGAAATATGATATAGCTCTTTTAATTGGTTACTAAATTTTTACTTTTCCCTTGGTTACGGTGGCATCAAACAGAAAGACAGACCTAAATATAGATTCTCCCCCGGCACTTCCAAATCACTTTAATTCTATTTCTCTCAATAAGCATATGCAAACCCAACATCAAAACCATTCTTAGAAGAGAAACAGATTCACAGACGAAGAAAACAAACTAATGGTACCAAAGGGATTGGTACCAAAAGGGATTGGTATCCCTTTGGTAGCATTAGGGGCAAATTAGGAGTTTGGATTAGCAGATACAAACTACTCTCTATAAAATAGATAAGCAACTAGGTCCTACTGTATAGCACAGGAAACTATATTCAATATTCTGTAATAAATCATAATGGAAAAATATGAAAAAGAATATATGTTCTTTCATATATAATCATTGTTATTTTTATATTTTATTTATATATACATATATATATATAATAATAGCTAAATCACTTTGCTGTACACCAGAAACTAACACATCTTTGTAATGAGTCAACTACATGTTAAAGAAAAAAATTCTTAGGGAAACTGCAGTGTGAACAAAAGCCACTTCAGGGCCTCTGCACATTCGCTTTCCTTTTCTCCTCTTCATGCTCTGAAACCCTGACCCCCACACAAGGTCCTTGTACACTATTCCTCACTTCTGCCAACTTATTCCAGGCACACCTCTTTTCTTTCCTTCATTCAGAAAATCTTGTGCTGTCTCAAGAGACAGTGTGCATAAGTGCTTTACAAACGGCAAGTCACTGTACAAGGCCTTCTGCATTACAGTGATCAATAGGAAGTAGGCTAAAACAAATACTCTTTATTTTGAAATGATAGAAAATTTAATTTGAGTGGGTAAGAAGGAATGGTTGAGAATGGGCCTTCTGGTCTTTTATTTCCAGTATGTTGGCAGTGATTGACAATAAGCTGAGGTGTTACTGCCTTTCCCAGCAACATCTGGATTTTCATAGGGGGAAGGATACCCTAACCCCAAAGAATTTAAAGATATCAATGTCTAATGGTAAAATTCCAGACCCCATGCAGGCATGAGAAAGACTTTCGGCAAGGAGGGAAGGGCTGGAGTGACGATCATCCTGGAAACACCATCTAAGGCAGCCACCATGCCACACAGTACTGGCTGTCACTCAGCTCAGCCCAGGTTCTATAAATATTGGCCTGGCATTCAAGAAAAAATTCAAAAATAAGTGGTGACTATATAAATTTGAGTTTTCAGGGAGTCGACAAGTTTCTATAACTCTGTATTCTATTTTGAACCAGTCAACACTTTGCCTGAAATTCCTGTCCTGTCAGATTTTATAATGTGGAGACTTTACTATTAAAACTAAACTGGGTGGACACAGGTGATATTACATTTTAAGCCACCTGATTGTATATTTCACATCTTTAACTGCAATCTATTACTGCTGTTTTAGTCTTTTTGTTTTACTGTTGTTACTTAATGATGAGGCTACTATGATTCGTGTTTTGAAATCTCATTGGAAATGGCAAGCTAAGAATAACTGGCTTTCATCCAAACCTTTAGAACAATGACACATGTTGACTCACTGGGGTTTTGTTACATCCAGTCTGGATTTCAAACTATAAATCAAGCCAGTTTCCTCAACCTAAAGTGTTTATAACCATATTTGGGCAAGGACTGTAGTGGTTCTTATAAACTCCTAGACTAGGTCTAGACATTGAAAAGTCAAAGTTGAAGAAAATTTTTTTCTATATACAAATTTAAACCACTATAGATTTGGTACCCATTAAATAAGCAAGTTCATTTTAATGTAATCATATATTAAAGTCAGGGGTTTAAAAAAAAGTAATGGTGTGAAAATGCTTTTCCACACCCTCACCCCTTAACTGAAGGTTTTGGTAGAAGTAATCCAATATCTCTGCTGGACCAAAGTTGTGGACGGGTATATCTTTGCTTATATTGAGTTAATAGTGGAAACAATTCCATCTCTATTTTGGATACCATTTTAGTATCTGAGTCCTACCTTCTAGGTTCAAATTAAAGGTGATTTTCCAGAGTTCCCATTGTGGCTCAGAGGAAATGAATCTGACCACTATCCATGAAGGTTCGATCCCTGGGATTGCTCAGTGGGTTAAGGATCCAGCTTTGCTATGAGCTGCGGTGTAGATCATAGCCATGGCTTGGGTCTAGTGTTGCTGTGGCTGTGGCGTAGGCTGGCAGCTGCAGCTCCATTTAGCCCCTTAGTCTGGGAACCTCCATATGCCATGCATGTGGCCCTAAAAATACAGAAAAAAAAAAAAAAAGCTGATTTTCCTAGGAGACAGAAGGAAGCACTTTTTATATCCTTAACTCAAGGATATACTCTCATGGACCTTTTCTGATATGATACCCATATAAGAATTTTCTCAGTCATTTATTCAGCAAATACTTAAGTTCCTTCTATGTGTCAGGCACTGAACTGGATGCTGGAGGTACTGTGGAAAAGAACATAAATACCATCCCTACCCTCATAGAGCCTCTCGTCTAATGTCAGAGACTAACCTTAAACAAATGATTACAAATATCAATTTCAATGACAATACAGGGAGTTCCCATTGTGGCTCAGCAGGTTATGAACCTGACTATTATCCATCAGGATGTGGGTTTGATCCCTGTCCTTGCTCAGTGGGTTAAGGATCCAGCATTGCTGTGAACTGTGGTGTAGGTTGCAGATGCAGCATGGATCTGGTGCGGCTGTGGCTGTGGCTGTGACTGGCAGCTGCTGCTCTGATTCGACCCCTAGCCTGAGAACTTCCATATGCCACTGGTGCAGCCAAAAAAGCAAAAAATAAAGAAAGACAAGAAGGGTCATAAAGCTGGAGAAAAATAAAGTACTATTATAATGAATAATAAGGGAATATACTTTGATTTGGGAGATCAGTGAAAAAAATGAATTTAAGCCGAAGCATGATTTTAGCCACCGAGGGAGGGAAAGAATGTATCAAGCAGAACTTGTTCAAAGGTGTGAGTTAGAAATGACCTTGAGCTTTCTGGGGAATGAAAGAAGGCCACAGGGATGAAACATATTGAATGATGGGGAGAATGGGAAAAGTTAACTTTGATAATGTAGGTAGGTGCTGGTTATTCAGGAATTCAGAAATCATGCTCAGGATTGGGATCTTTATCCCAAGACTATGTGGAAACAGTGAAAGGTTTTCAGGAGGATCCATGATCAGTTCTTCAATTCATAATATTGCTGCTGTGTAAGAAGAAATTTTAAGGAACCAAACAGATTCAGGAAGGAAACCACCAGTTGGTTCTCTGTACCTGAGAGTCTGTTTCTGTTTTGCTATATTTGTCTATTTCTTTTATCTTTCATACTCCACATATAAGTGAAAATATATGGTATTTATCTTTCTCTGACTGACTTATTTCACTAAGTATAATACCATTTAGATCCATCCATGTTGTTACAAGTGACAAATTTCCATTCTTTTTTATGGCTGAGTGATATTCCACTGTATACATACAATACTTGTATATGTGTGGAAAAAATATGTGTATGAAAGGATGTTTGCTATTATGCTGCTGTTTTCTTTCTTCCTTTCTTTCCCTCTCTCCCTCTCTCTCTCTCTCTCTTTATTTCTTTCTTTTTAGGACTGCACATGCAGAATATGGAAGTTCCCAGGCTATGGGTGCAATCAGAGTTTCAGCTGCCGGCCTATGTCACAGCCACAGCAATGCAGGATCCAAGCTGTCTGCAACCTACACCACAGCTCATGGCAACTACAGATCCTTAACCCACTGAGTGAAGCAAGGGATCGAACCTACATCCTCATGGATACAAGTTGGATTTGTTACCACTGAGCCGTAACAGGAACTTCATGCTGCTAGTTTCAATAGCAAAAAGAAAAAAAGAAAAAAAAAAAAAAGGAAATCATCTATGGCTGTCAGAGTTACAGCAAGAAACAGGATCAACTCATGTAGATCAAGTTAATAAAGCGACTAACTTACAAAGGTCCTAGGACGGATAAAGGCAGCAGTGTCCTAGACTGGCTCAAACCAGCTCTCGAGAGCTGCTTGACCACAATTCTTCCCAGATTTCAAGTTGGTATATTGAAATTAGTCACTGCATTATAATTATTGGGAAGTGTTTAAACCCATAGAAATTTCCAAATGCTAAAATTTACTAGACCACAACTGGTTAGAGGAAACAGTAAGGGGCTGTGAGGTACAGACACTAGCAACAGAGGAAAGCCTAAATTATCGCCTCTAAAGGAACGCAATATGGTATCAGAATTGGAGTGGAGGCTGGTGAAGGAGCCATCCTTCAGGAACTATCTTCATGCAAGAGCTCAATCACTTCCAGAAAATGCAGCTCAGAGAGGAAGGGAGTAGGAAAAATACCATGACTTCTTTCATGTATCACTAATTGGCTGTGCTTTTGCTTGGCCACCTACGTCTAGAAGCTGGGGTTCAACCTCCCAGGACATGGAGAAATGCGGGTAAGGCAGGTACGGAAACAACCACTATTTTATTGAAATATCTGTCAAGATGGAATGAGTTATAAATGTTGTGAAACATTCATTAAAATGAAAGACCCTGCAGATATGAAAAAAGAATGAGGAGGGCCTCTGTGTCATGACTCAAAACCTCCATACCCTATCACGCAAAATGCTTTCTTAAAAGTTACAGAAAAGTATACATTTTTAATCCCATGTTTATAAAACAAACAAACTGTATCCTTTTTTTTCATAGGTCAAAGAAAACATCTAGAAACAAATAATATGCCAAATTCTGAAAGTGATTACCTTTGGAAGAAGAGGTTGATCAAAGGAAACTGGGGACTTGTAGTTTCAACTTTACAGATTTCAAATGTGTTTGAATTGATGAACATGTATTATCTTTGTAATTTTTTTTTAACAAAGCAGTCTGTTAATGTCCCCTTTTTCTTCTCAGCAAAAGCTTGTGACATCAGGATTGGCAAAGCTTTCCTGTGTGTCATCTAAAATGAGTGATTTTTTTCCTTCAGCTATACACCTGAGGATTCTCCAAATTGTCCTATGGAACATGAGGCATCTGCACATCTCACTGCCCTGTGAATATCAGTGTAGATGTGGAGGGATCCTCAGCCAGGGGGTCTGGGTCAACTCCCAAGGAGATATTCTATGGGTCTTCCATGCAAATTCTCAGGGAAGAGGCAGAGGTATTCCTGGTGCAATGTTGCAAATGAAATCATCATGACCTGTAGCAACTGGCTTTAAGTTCCCACCCACTTCTGTAGCTTTCTATATATTAAAAATTTTGTTTTCACTTTACAAAAGTAGGAAAGTGCAATGATAATTAGTGATATCTCAGTAATCCTTCCCTGGAACTCTTTGACCATGTGTTTAGACAATTAAGCATTTTGAAACATAATTCCTCCAAATTCAAATTTATTTTACTCTCTAAAACAAATGAATCCTTTATTCCTAATACTGAGTACACATAAATAATCCCAAATGGAGCTCTTTTTGGCATAAAGCTTGATTTTTTTTTAATATAAAAAAGACCTAAGTACTGTTTATTAGATATATAAGCAAAAAAAAATCAGTCTCTCAAAGCCAACAATGCTTGCAAACTTGAATATATTTAGATTTCTGGGATGGCTGAATTATAATCAACATGGAAAAGAAAACATCACTGAAACATTCTCTTGACCAAAATACACACTCCACCCTTCAGCCACTTCCTCCGGCAAGCATGTGGACATAAAACTATTTACCCGTCCTTGGCTGCTTGTTAACTAGTCACCATACCTAATTGGGGGAATCCAGGTCGCGTTTGGCCAAACATGTCAATGAAATGTATTGTTAACAGATGCTCTGAGCACCTATGATAATTTCATTATCATCCTATCATTTGGAAGCATCATGAAAATAAAATAGTTTCTTCAGACATTTGTGGTTGAAATGCTGTGCAAGGCAAAACAACTATGAAACACATCTACAGAATAAATCAGACCAAATGAAAATAAAAACTCTCTTCAACATTAAGAATCAGGGAGAAATGGAATAAAAATAGTGCTTAAAAAAAGAATAAAATCTCAATATTATGCTAGTTCAGGGTGGCAATAAAAGCACTAAGTCTTGGAGCAAGAGCGAGAATGATTTCACCAGTTCAGTGGCTACTAAAAATCTGTTCTTGCCTTAGAGTCCAACAGATTTTCAACACAAATATCTTTTGAGACTAGTTAAAAAGTGATTGCTCACTGAAGGGTAGGGGAAGAGGAGTGTGGATGGGAAAAGGTGAGTGGGCAAAGCACATATTTATAATGAATCTATTTTTAAAGGAAATATTTTATATCATCAGAAAATCTAAGTTCTCACCCTGATGGTTTTAATATCCTCAACTGGATTCTAAAGATGTTATTACGATATTCTATACTTAAACACTCCTTGGTGACATGGTATATTATCCAGTCACTCACTGTTTTTAATACATTTTAAGCTAGGCATTTTTCTTCATGAATCATATTAAATCAGTTCTTTTAATAAAATTGCTTGTCAGAGTCTCTCTTTATAAAACCAACCTGATGGGATTTACCAATATCAACTTGCCAGAAAATAAACAGTAGCCCTTTTCTTGAAAATGAAGTAGTGGTATTTATATAATCACTTGAGAAAGGCTTAGTCAATCCCTCAGAAGCATAAAGAGTTATTCTGGAATAGATTAAGTGCCTCTGCAAGACATTCTTCCAGCAAAGAAAGAGATAAGGGTCATCTTTTTGAGTGATAGGGAAGGTTGTCCAATAATACGACTTGCCAAGGAATAATTCTCACTCCAAATACTTTTTACAGAAAATGGTGACTCACAGATCTGAGGGTAAGGAAAAGGAAAAAGTTCTGAGAAGGTGAAAAGATTTCGCTGTTTACATATTTCCGAACTGAACTGTTCAGCATGACACATTTTCCTAGCTGAGTTCATATATGATGCCATGAAAGATACTTTTGTTTTATGAGCATAAAGAATGAGTGAGGGGAGTTTCCCTGTGGCACAGTGGGCTAAGGATTCAGTGTTGTGATTGCAGCTGCTTGGGTTGCTGCTATGGCACAGGTTCAATCCCTGGCCTGGGAACTTTAACAGGCTGAGGGTGTGCTCCCCCAAAAAAAGAATGAGTGACACAGACATAACAGACACAGAGAACAGACTTGTGGTTGCCAAGGGGAGGGGTAAGGGACTGAGATGGACTGGGAGTTTGAGGTTAGTAAATACAAACTATTACATTTAGAATGGATGAGTAAGAGGTCCTACTGTGCAGCACAGGGAACTATATCCAGTTTCTTGGGATAGACCAGCATAGAAGATAGTATAAGGAATGTATATATATGTATGTGTGTGTATATATATATAGGCACAACATCATAAATAAACTATACTTTAATAAAAAAGAACTTTCCTTGAAAAAGGCAATGCACCCACATGTTCATTGCAGCACTATTCACAATAGCCAAGACATGGAAACAACACAAATGTCCATCATGAGGTGTATGGATTAAGATGTGGTATATATACACAATGGAATACTACTCAGCCATAAAAAAGAACAAAATAATGCCATTTGCAGCCATATGGATGGAACTAGAGATTCTCATACTAAGAGAAGTAAGTCAGAAAGAGAAAGACAAATACCATATGATATCACTTATATCTGAAATTTAATATACGGCACAAACGAACATTCCCACAGAAAAGAAAATCATGGACTTGGAGAACAGACTTGTGGTTGCCAAGGGGGAGGGGGAGAGAGTGGGATGGATTGGGAATTTAGGGTTAATAGATGCAAACTATTGCCTTTGGAATGGATAAGCAATAAGATCCTGCTGTGTAGCACTGGGAACTATACATCTGGTCTCTTATGATGGAGCATGATAATGTGAGATAAAAGAATGTATACATGTATGTGTGCCTGGGTCACCTTGCTGTACATTAGAAAATTGACAGAACACTGTAAACCCGCTATAATGGGAAAACTAAAAATCATTATAAAAAATTAATAAAAATGAAAAAAGAATGAGTGAGAGACACACAGAGACAGAAAGACAAAATAAGTATTACATCTAAAAATATAGATCATCTTTTAAAAAGACCTCTGACTTTTAAGAAGAAATAAAATGCTTATTTAGAATTGTAGCCTTTTTTCTTACAGTCATAAATGAAGGGCTCTAAATATACAAGTCATATCTCTTTCCAATTGCTAAGGCTGAAAAGTGTTCTTTTGAAATTCTGCTCCATTTCCAATGAACTATTGTCCAGAATTGTAGTCTTCATTGATGCACAACAATTCCGAGTGAGATATAGATATTTGTATAGGTAAGTGGTGCATCATAAGGCCCTAAACACTTATTTGTCCCAATAAATTTAAAGTGGAAAGGCATTTCTTACAATGCATCACTTTCCTTGCTTTCTTCCCCAGTGCCCAGAGCCAGAGAAGACCTTATGTCTTTCCTCACACTCCCCAGCTCACAGTTACACACGCAGGCTATGATTCAACTTACTGTGCACACCTCTGAGTTATCGCTCAGATGGGCATCCAGAAAAGTAACATCTTAATTTTTTTTTTTTTTTTTTTTTTTTTTTTGTTGTTGTTGTTGTTGTTGTTGTTATTGTTGCTATTTCTTGGGCCGCTCCCGCGGCATATGGAGATTCCCAGGCTAGGGGTTGAATCGGAGCTGTAGCCACCGGCCTACGCCAGAGCCACAGCAACGCAGGATCCGAGTGGTGTCTGCAACCTACACCACAGCTCACGGCAACGCCGGATCGTTAACCCACTGAGCAAGGGCAGGGATCGAACCCGCAACCTCATGGTTCCTAGTCGGATTCGTTAACCACTGCGCCACGACGGGAACTCCATAACATCTTAATTTTTAAAAACAAGTTTGTGGGACCTCAATGGCAAACAAAAAGATTTTGTTTTAAAACACTGGTATGCTCAAGGATGGAATACCATTCAAGCTTTTTTTAAGTAATATTTACTGCACTATTTAATGATGTGGAAAGAAGTTTATGATTTAGTGTTAGGTGGAGAAAAGGAGTTTCCAAATACTATGCATAAAAGGTATTTATACAGTTATAAGTAGATCTACACATACAGAGATGTGGAGCTCTGGAAATTTACAGCGAATTAATGGTGATCATCTCTTTAGTGGTGAAGTTAATAATAATTTTTATCCCTTTTGGAAATAGTATATATAATGGGAGTAGATTTATTTATTTCAGCCCCATTTTACTCATTTTTCCATGTAGAAATTATGAGTCTGGTGACCAGACTTCACATGGCTGCTTTGATAATAGGAAATTAATAGTTATTTTGACATCCTGGTTGGTAGAGTTCTCTCCTCCACTCCCTAGTATGATGGATCTTCTTTCAGACAGGTTTTCCATAGGCATTTATTCATCGCATGGTGAGCGTGGGTAAAAGGTCAAAATATTAATGCTGCAATCCCAGCTTTATCCTTCCAGTTGGACTCCTCACTTTCCATCTCTCCCTGGCAAATATACTGTTGATGTATGGCTTTGATAATCAGAAAGAATCAGAACCGCAAGAATCCCCAAGAGAATCTCCAAGGAGAACTAACATACGTTGACATGTATAATAACCTGCATACTGTAATATATCCCAACAGTTTTATATGCACAATTTATGGATTAGAGATTTTAAATAACGTGCCTACGGTTGCCTAGCTAAATGGCAGAGCTTGGATTCAAACTCAAGACTAATAGACTGAAAATCCAATAACTTGGCCCCAGCAGGTAGCAACCTCCCTAAAGTATTTCTCGACTGCATACTCTCTGTCAGACACTTTACATACATTCATTTGATCCTCGAGATAATCTTGATAGATAGTTATTGTTATTTCCAATTTATAAATGTGGAAACCGGTGTTTAAATAAGTTCCCCGGAGTTCCCGTCGTGGTGCAGTGGAAATGAATCCAACTAGGATCCATGAGGTTGCAGGTCTGATCCTTGGCCTCGCTCAGTGGGTTAAGGATCCGGCGTTGCTGTGGCTTTGGCTTAGGCCGGCAGCAACAGCTCTGATTAGACCCCTAGCCTGGGAACCTCCACATGCCGCTAGTGAGGCCCTAAAAAGACAAAAAAATAAATAAATAAATAGAAATAAATAAATAAATAAATAAATAAATAAGTTCCCCAAGGTTACAATAGTGCTACAAGATCTACCCAAATTTTAGCACTTCGAAGCTGAACTTTTGGAGTTCCCATCATGGCTCAGTGGAAATGAATCTGACTAGTGTCCATGAGGGCACAGGTTCCATCTCTGGCCTCGCTCAGTGGGTTAAGGATCCGGCGTTGCCATGAGCCGTGTGTGGTGTAGGTTGCAGACATGGCTTGGATCTGGCATTGCTGTGGCTGTGGCGTAGGTCAGCAGCTGCAGCTCTGATTAAACCGCTAGCCTGGGAACCTCCATAAGCCGTGGGTGCAGCCCTAAAAAGACAAAAAAAGAAAAGCTGAGTTTTTCCTATTACACAATTTTATTAGAGTGCTAAGCCTGCCCTAACAAGATCCTACAGTCCAAGTGGCTTAAACAACAGACATGAAGCTTCTCACAGTTCTGGAGATGGGAGGTCCAAGATCACGGTGTCAGCAGGTTTGGTTTGCTCTGAGGCCTCTTTCCTTGGCTTACAGATGGTCATCTTCACAGTTTCCCCCTGGTCTCACCTCTGTGGGCACATCTCTGGTGTCTCTGTGTGCTCGAATTTTCTCTTGTTATAAGGACATCAGTCAGGTTGGATTTGTGTCCAGCCATAGGATCTCAATTACCTCTTTAAAGGCCCTATTTCCAAATACAGTCCCATTCTGAAGGACTGGGTGTTAGGACATGCATGTATTAATTGGAGCTGGTGCACAATTTAGCCCATGACAGGCACTCTACAAGATCAGAATGAAGAGAGAGTTCCCGTCTCAGCTCAGTGCTAATGAACTTCACTAGTATCCATGAGGATGTGGGTTTGATCCCTGGCCTCGATCAGTGGGTTAAGGATCCAGCATTGCTGTGAGCTGTGGTGTAGGTCGAAGACTCGACTCAGACCCTGTGTTGCTGTGGCTGTGATGTAGGCCCGCAGCTACAACTCTGATTCTACCCCTAACCTAGGAATTTCCCTATGCCATGGGTGTGGCCCTAAAAAGACAAAAACCAAATACACAAATCATAATGCAGAGCTTTTACATACCTTCTACAGCTTAAGTTTTTACTGTTCCAAGGACTGAAAACTTCTTAGTCTATGAGGGTGCATAATTCCACCATTTGTGCATACAAAAGTTTAGAAATACACTCACTGTAGAAAGAGTGAATAAATGGATTGAATTTACAAGCAGGAGGATAGACTATTTAATAGCAGATGATATAACCATGTAGAAAGGAAGAGATCATGCCCATCCTTACAGTGATGTATTGTTTCAGCTTCTACAGGGAATAGCAGAAGTACAAAGGCCAGTCTGCCCTGTGTTGCAGAAAACTCAATCTACGCCCTAGGGTTAGATGGGGGTGATGCCTTAGGGACGTTCCTGGGCCCCAGACATACCACCTCCTCACATCCTGTGGGGAAAACACAGCTGAATGAGTCAGCCGCCAAGCTGAGAATCAGCACAGAGCTTCTGGAATAGTAGGTTCAACATGTAAAAAATGAGAATAATCCCCCACAATCATTTTGACCCTGAGCCAGCTGATTCTAAAGATATGACTCATTCAAGATAAAGCCAAATCCTCCACCTACACACTACTTGAGCCATTAGGGGGAAAATTTTTTATGTATAAAAACTTATATACTTTTAGGGCATTTCCCATTTTATACTTTCAGCAAAAACAGAAAGAAAATAGGAATTCAACTCGGGAGAGAGAGGGGGGAGGGAGGGAGAAAGAGAGATACACACATATATTCGTATCACAAAAGGTATAAAACTAATCAATGGTCAGTGAATTAAGATAATTATAGACATAATTCAGAAACCTACTTTGAAATCTAAACTATCAACAGAACCCCCATCATAAGCCATTTTTCCATTCTTATTATTTTGTTCAGTGTGGACTTCATTTAAAATATCAATGACCAGCAGGCTTCTAAAACCAAGAGAAATGTCAACAAAATTACCTAGCTAACAGAAAGGGTCAGGATGTTTTTTATTTGTCCTAATAGCCCAATTTAATTGTTTTACTAAAATGGTTTATCATTGGAATATTTGTTAATATTAGACAAATTAATCCAAAAGGAGTTGGAAAAGATTTTTGGGGAAAAAAAAGCTCAATTTGAAGTAATGTAGCTAGATAATCCAAACAGTTGACGTCACCCTCCACTTTTTATTCAAGAGAAGCTTTCTTTTGTTAAGTGCATGATCTTATGCCAACAAGTTACTGTTCTCAACCCTGCATTGGTATAGTTGTTAATGCAGGCATCACAGCCACTTCCTTTCTATGGAGCTAGAAACAACATGAGAGGATTTTAGCTTCAGATCCCAGGGTCTCCTTATTCTCCCATATACATTTTTTTGTTTTGTTTTGTTTTGGATTTGGTTTTGTTTTTTTTGTTTTTTGTTTTTTGGCCACCCAGGGGCATATGGTATTCCTGGCTGAGCTACAGTTTCAACCTACCAAGGCTGCAGCTGTGGGAACACCAGATTCTCACCCCACTGTGCCAGTCCGGGGATCAAACCTGCATCCCAGTGCTCTAGAGATGCCACTGATTCCACTGTGGCACAGCTGGGACTCCGTGTGTGTATATTTTTGCTTCCTGTCTTAAGGAACAAGACTGAAGAAGAATCCCAGTGTGAGACCTAATACTACTAGTATTTTATCAGCTGATGGAGTGGAGCCAAAATCCAGTGAGAAAGGTGACAGGACACCTTACTTAACCAGCTAGGGCCTGGAGTCTACCGCTGGGCATAATAGTGGCTACAAAAGCTTGGAGAGACAAGACCTCCGATGGTCCATTAGTATCAACAAGTTATGTAATTAGTGTGCCTGCCTAAATTATAAACTTTTAACTGTAATGTTAAACTATATTTTTTTCCTGAGTTATGTATTTAATCACAGAGTTTCTCTAGGTCTCCTTGACTTTGGAAGATTCAAGGGATAGATTATATGGGGGAGAAGGAAAAGAATGGAAGCATTACCCCCCCCCCCATTTGAAAAGAGCTGCACATCTCTTTGGGACTAGAACAAAGATAATGCACAAAATAACAGTATAAGACATAAAATTGTGACTCTGGTTCTGAACTTTGTCATTTGCATCTTCAGCCTCCCCTTTCTGCTTCTGCTTTCCCTTCTGCAATTTTTTCAATTCCCAGGGAGTGACAGTTTCATAACTCTTTCCCATTTTGACTTTTGTTTTTTTAGGGCTGCACCTGAGGCATATGGAGGTTCCCAGGCTAGGGGTCTAATCAACGCAGGTTCCGAGCTGCATCTGTGACACCACAGCTCACAACAACACCAGATCCTTAACCCACTGATCGAGGCCAGGGATTGAACCCACAACCACATGGTCAAATTTGTTTCCACTGCACCACGACAGGAACTCCTCCCATTATTTTTGGATGCCTGTCCTTTCTCCCTGAGGTATTGATGAAACCCTTGGCAGGGTGTGGTTAAGGCAGTGTGCTCATGTCAGCTCCTATTCAGGACACCTTCTCCCAAGGTCACTCCAGATGTGGGTTCTCTGTCAGTTTCTTCCATTTCTCATGCTAATCCATGGAAAAATAATCACTCCCTTGCCCAACAGCGGACATGTTACAGATGTGAATTCTCCGTCTGTAACCAATTGTTCAAAATTCAGACATAAACATAGAGAGTTTTCATCAGCTGTGTTTCTATAAGTGCTAGTCCATCTCCCCATCCCTTTGCTGCCTCACAAAAGCTGAAGTTTTACATTCCTCTAATCTGTGAAAATGCCTCATTTATCTCTTCTGCTGTGCTGGATGGTGTTTTACTGACTCCTCTCATCCATGGTGGGGAGAAAACCACTTCCAGGCAAAAATACTCCCTGAAATGGTCTCTCCCACAGTTCTCCAGCAACATTTGTGTTTGCTGCTTCTCTGGGATGAGGTGGGGGTGGAGGGTTGTTCTTTAACTGATCCTTGCTGATAATATATTTTTCCCTTTCTCTCTCTCTCTCTCTCTCTCTTTTTTTTTTTTTTTTTTTTTTTTTGCTTTTTAGGGCCACACCTGCGGCATGTGGAGGTTCCCAGGCTAGGGGTCGAATTGGAGCTACAGCTGCTGGCTTATGCCACAGCCACAGCAATGCAGCATCCGAGCCTTGTCTATGACCTACACCACAGCTCACAGCAATACCAGATCCTTAACCCACTGGGCGAGACAAAGGATTGAACCTACAACCTCATGGTTGCTGGTAGGATTCATTTCTACTGTGCCACAATGAGAACTCCTATTATGCTCTCAAGATTTAGATTTAGTTGACCCACGAAGATGAAACCTACTTAAAATACTTGAATGAGATTCAGCCAGCCCCTTTCCTCCACTCAGGCCTTTTCCCTCTCATCCCTCTGTCTTAAGATGCTTGAAATATACAGCCTGTTTGAACTGTGGGTCCTGGTCCACCTTTGGTGCCATCAATCTTGACCTGCTCCTCACCTCCTCAGGTCTCCTCTTCAGCCAACAAAAACGGCCAGATTGTCTTCCCCGAGCAATCCATCGCCGTAGGGCTTAGAGTTCTGGAAACCTGGGGACAGGGTTGACCCAAGGAGTAGACGGACTGGGTGGAGCCCATGAGTAGAACAGGTGATTTGAATTTTGGAGAGGGTGTGTGAAAAAGAGACAAAAGAATCTAAATTATCGCAGGGCCCAGAATCTGTATGAAATTGGTAGGAATGTGCATAAGTGTGATGACAACACAGGTAATTTATTAGTCCTTGTAAATAGAGAAAGCTATTAGCATTAATATTGATTTGAATGGATCAATGGGAAGAAAAAGCTTTAAATTTTTTTTTTTCCCACTTTTGGCTGCTCCATGGCATATGGAGCTCCTGGGCCAGAGATTAGATCCAGTGGAGCCGCAGTTGCCACCTAAGCTGCAGCTGCTGCAACACTGGATCCTTATCCCACTGTGCTGGGCTGGGGATCCAACCTGCCTACCAGTGCTCTCAAGACACCACACCATAGCAAGAACTTGGAAAAAACTTAAAATTTTGATTGGGCCTATTTGGCACTAACTATATCTGTGACACTGGAATTTCTAGCATGTTTAATGTTGCATTAAGTAAACCTTATTAACCTACTTCTTCGTAAAACCTACTTCACAATTCCTATTCTAGCTTTGCCCAGCCTCTCCAGCTTGGTCTAATTCTCTGGTTCCTCTCCTTTCTCTCTCCCTAAAAATATTGACATCTATTAGGATTCCTTTTTGGTTCCTCTTTCCTCTTTGTTGTATTTTCACCCTAGCTCATTACTCGCATAAATTTAAATATTGTCTATATACTGACAATCCCTATGTTTATATCTCTATTCCAGACTGATTCCGAGCCTCAGACTTGAAGAGCCAATCACCCACTGTTGTTTGGATGAGTTGGAGAACACATCCAAAATGGAATTCGAGATGCTTTTCCCTTATGTCCACTCCCATCTGCCTGACCTTCTCCCAGTAGACCTGACCTTGGGACCCAGCAGGACCATTTTCTGTCCAGTTATGAAAGTCAGAAATCTGGAGGTCATCCTGTGCAAATACTGATGTTCCTGCCCAAGAATATATCTTTGTTCAGCATTTCCCACCTGAATTACTGAAATATTCATCTAATCTGAATCATTATTTTTTCAAAGAAAGTACCCCTTAAATCCATAATCCCGCACAGTTGCTGGATGATCACTGTTAAACAGAATTTATCTGCTGTTACTCTCTTGACTAAAAACTTTTCAGTGGCTTCCTATTTCACTGGGATAAAATCCAAACCTTTCCCCGTATCTTACAAAGTTCCCCTTGGTCCTGCCCCTCCTACCTCCTTCATGGCACCTCCCTCCTTTACCCAAGTCCAGTCACACCAGCGTTGTCATTTCTGGTTACCTGAAAGGTTCTTGGATTAATTCATCACAGGGCTGACTCTTTTTCATCCTTTGACTTTCTGTTTAAAAGTCAATAGCTTTAGTTAATTGGGTGTTTGTCTTACTGTTTATCTCCCCCAAAGAACTGCAAACGTCAGGGATCTTGACTGTCCTATCACTTGTATTCTCATTGCCTTGTGCACTGCATGGCCCAGGAGTAAGAATTCAATAAACACTCCTGAGTGAATAAATGAAAGAATGAGTGCCACAATTATACAATAGATTTTATATGGAACAATGGTAAAAAACTGAAAGTAGTAATTAACATTAAAAGGTAACTATGGTTAGCTATCATTTAGCCTAGTTATAATTAAGTTTAATTTTCAACATGCTAAATAAACTTTGTTAATTTTTCTTTTTCTTAATCACAGTGGAACACCATACACCCATGACAGACGTATGCTTAGTATTCATCTCTGTATAGTCTAACTCTCACAGTTAGTTAATCATGTCTGAAAGTTTTTGGCTCCCAATTTTTTTTTTTTTTTTTTCAGGGCTGCACCTGCAGTATATGGAAGTTCCCAGGCTAGGGGTCAAATCAGAGCTGCAGCTGCTGGCCTATATGACAACCACAGCAACATGGGATCCGATCCAAGCCACGTTATAGGTCTGTGACCTATACCACAGCTCAAGGCAACATTGGATCCTTAACTCACTGATCAAGGCCAGGAACCAGGGTCCTCACGAATACTAGTCGGGTTCTTAACTTGTTAAGCCACAATGTGAAATCCCCCAATTCTTTTTTTTAACCCCAATTCTTTTTTTTTTTTTTTTTGATAGGCAAGAAATAGATTTATTAAGATAGGACTCTGGTGAGAGGTGCAAGTGGGCAGGCATGGAAGTTCTGCCCCCACCCCATTCTTAAAAAAGAGAAGCTTCACTGATTTTATTTAGGAGAGCTTTAGAAAATTTTGGCAAATTTGTATCTTTGCAACTTTGGCAAAAGTTATACTTTTATTGACTTAATATCTGTACAGATTAAATGCTTTGTATTAGCCTGTAAATATCACAGCTGGTTAAACTGGGGACGTTACAAGAAGTCACTCCATTTAATTCTTGATACCAGTTCTTTCCCAGCTTGCTACTTCCTCATTCTTTGTTTTCCATACATTATTATTTTGGTCTCAATTGTCCAAGGCTGAAAGCAACCATGCTGAATTTTATCCTCTTTTTTTTTTTTTTTTTTTTGCATACAGAGGAACCCCAGCATGAAACAAAGAATGCACTGTTTATAAATCTTTATTGGCTGGATGCTAAGATAACAGCTGCAAGCAGTTAAGAATTAAGGGACTTTTCCCCACCCCCTCCCTTTGGCCACTTAAATTCTCTTCTGATGAACCTACAAACAACCCAGTTGATAGAGATTTGTAACATTCTCTAATTCTTATTTTTTTTAATTTTTAAATTTTTATTGTCTTTTTGCCTTTTCTAGGGCCGATCCCACGGCTTACGGAGATTCCCAGGCTAGGGGTCTAATCGGAGCTGTAGCCACTGGCCTACGCCAGAGCCACAGCAACGAGGGATCCGAGCCGCATCTGCAAACTATACCACAGCTCACGACAATACCAGATCCTTAACCCACTGAGCAAGGCCAGGGATTGAACCTGCAACCTCATGGTTACTAGTCGGGTTCGTTAACCACTGAGTCACTACGGAAATTCCTCTAAGTCTTATTTTGACTGATCTAATTTTCTGCAAAAATATGCAACACTTGCCTAGGTTTGGTTGGATAATATATTTTGGATTTTCTTTATAAAACGTTTTTTTAATTTTATGAATGTATGGACTGATAGATGACGAATGATTATAAAAGGCAATACTTTTTACTGTTATCTCTCTGGGAGAGATACTTTTTAAGAAGCCAATGAAAAAGAGCTTCTAATTGAAGTGTTTAGAGATACGAAAACTTTATATATGCATATTGCTCATGACAATAATAAAAATGGACTCTACTCTTTCAAAATGGAATTTCCTACTAAGGAACATTCCCATAACCTCTAAACTTGTAATTAGCAGGTCTAGTCACTCATGGCATAACTTTTCCACTGGGAGAGGATTTCAAGCCAGCTTTCCATGTATTAATGTGATGTTTACAGGGGATGCACATGGGAAAATACTGCAGAATAAAACTGGTCAAATTGAGCAGAACTCAATCAAATGAGCCATCATACATGGATAAGATTCAGGACATCATACAGACTTGTTAAAAATTGTTTAGGGTAACCATGGCCTTCACCCTTAATCCTAACTTGAAATCTAAATGAAATGTTTCATGAACAAAGATCTTTACAAACACATATCCAAGGAAGTAGTTGTGAATATTGTAGAAGAGGAAACAGGACCCTCTTAGGATTGCTGGCTGGGTCTGAAAATTAAACTGACAAAGCAAGATTAACAAGAGAAAAGCATGGAGATTTGTTTTTATTTGTATTTATTTACTTATATTTCTCATTAAACTTTTTTAAAATGGGTCTCAAAATTCTGTGGCAGATTGTTTCCATTAAAAAGTATTCTATTTTTTTATTAAAGTCTAGTTGATTTACAGTGCTGTGTTAGGTTACATGGACAAAGAAATGATTCAGTTTTATATATAAAATTATACATATATAATATAAATATATGCAAATTATGTATTTATAATATATAATTATATATAATTTATATATAATGTAGTGTATATTTGTATTATATAATTATATAGTTATATAATTTATATATATAATAACATTTATATATAATCAGTTATATATAATATATAATCTTTTTTCAGATTCTTTTCCATTATAGGTTATTACAAGATATTGGGTATAGTTTCCTGTGCTATACAGTAGGTCCTTATCTATTTTATATAGAGTAGTGTGTATATGTTAATCCCAAATTTACCTCTCCCCCCTAACTCTTCCCCCTCTGGTAACAGTAAGTTAGTTTTCTATGTCTGTGAATCTATTTCTGTTTTGTAAATGAGTTCATTTGTATCATTTTTTTAGATTCCACATATAAGCAATGTCATATGATATTTATATTTCTCTGTCTGACTTACTTCACTTAGTATGATAATCTCTAGGTCCATCGCTATTGCTGAAATGGCATTATTTCATTCTTTTTTATGGCTGAGTAACATTCAGACTTACTTAATATAAGCCTTATGTGGCATGTGTGCCTTCAAAAGGAAATGAAGATCCAAAGAAACAAACCTGTGTATTTTTATGCTGAATTTGGTAAAGAGTGAAGTCACAAAGGAATAAGATAGGTGAAGAAGTATGAGAGAAAAAAATATATTGTGTATATAGGTACCTACATATATAACTAAATCCCTATGTTGCACAGCTGAAACTAACAACATTGTAAATCAACTCTCCTTCAATTAAAAACAAAAACAAAAACTAGTGAGCCTATGTTTGAGCTAAATTAACACATGGTGACAGGACCACAACTGACTGAACTTCTGGGATGGCTGAGAGTGGAAGGCGGTGCTGGCAGACCCTATACACACAAGTGAGAGTTACCTCCATCGTAAGTCCAAGTTTGAAGATTGTCCTGTGTTCTCAAAGCATTCTTATAAAATCTGTATGTTGAACTGGAAAAAAAAGAAGTATAAGGATAGTGTAGTGAACGGAGGGAGACTGAACAAAGTCTGCGGTTAGAATTCTTCATGGTGTTCCCTGGTCTTCAGAGATTAGAACGCTCCTTTCCTCTGGGTACAGGGAGGTCACCACTCACATGAGGGTTTTATGACCTGTTTCAGGGAAGAGGGGAAGGAAGGAAGTTAGGGTGACCTTCTTGCTTTGTCATTTTCCCATACTCTTCCAGCTTAAAGTATTCAAGATGCCAAGGGTGCCATATTTGTTGGGTAGTGTGTCCTGAACCCCATCACTGCCAAAAAGAAAACTACATACAGTAATATTCAAAGGGTACCAGGTGATTACACTTAAAGATACACACATACACAAAATAATGAGATATGTCTATTCCCGTATTCTGTTTATTTATTTTCTCCTTGAAATAAAGACAGATGATTGGACATAGTGCTTAATGCCTTTTCATAAACAATAGAATGCTAGAGCAGAACAGAATGGAAACCCAGGAATCTAGACAACACTTTCCCGTGAAGAAACAGAGCCAGGAAATGAAAGTGAGTTATCAAGTGAGGCATGTCTGTTTAGCAAAGGAGTTGAGTTTGTGGCTTCTCAACTACACTATGTTTTTTCTTGGCAAATTTTCTGACTGAAAGAAGATATTCAAAGAAGAGCTTGGGATAAAAGAGAAAATTGAATTGCCAGATAAGTTAATAAGAACAGTTTTCCATGTGCCTTCTAGGCTTTCTCCAGGGGTTCTGTGTGAGATCTGAGCCCTAAATGCCAAAGGCTTCCATGGTGTGTAATGAATTGGATCTTCTGCCCCACCCCCACCCCATCCATGTGTCTACCTTGGCACTAGTTAAACACCATCCTTGGGATAATTAAGACAATGGCCATTCAAATAATTTCCTGTGTTCTGTGCTTTAGATGTGGCATGCTAGTTGAGAAAGATTGAATTTTCTAACACAGAAAACAAATGAGCAGTAGGCAGGCAGTACAAACTAAAGAAACAGCTTGTTGTAGGAAGGTGAGGTGAGAACCTGGGCTTTGTGACATTCTGAATTGAGTGTAAATCCCATCTATGTCCCTTACCAGCTATGCCACAGTGAGAAAATGACTTAACTTTTATAAGCCTGATTTTTTTTTGACCTGTATAATGGGGATAACATAGCCTACCTCTTAGGAAATCTTGTAAAGATTAAATAACACATAAGAAGCACTAGGCCATTAGAAATACTTAATACATATCTTAAGGAGGAAATCTGACTGAATGGAATGAGCACATGGTCTTTGGAGTTGGATAGACTTGGGCTCAAATCCTGATGCTGCCACTGGGTCTCCTAATAGGATGCCTGGGACACTGTAGATGCTAAATGAAATGCCAGTTTCTTCCCTTTCTCCTCCTTCCATCAACTTGTTAATATAGAACTAAAGCTCTTAAGCTGCTGTGTGCAACAGAATCCTCTGGAGAACGAGTTAAATCAGACCACTGAGCCTCAGCCCCAGAGTGTTCCATCCAGTATTATCTGTCTAGGGCCAAATTTTGCATTTCTAACAAGTTCCCAGATGACGCTGAAGTTGGATGTAGATATAGAACAGATACTTTTGGATGTTAGAGCACAAAAATCTTCAGCTCTTGGGCCCCTTTTTGGTTTCCAATTGAAAGCTCCATTAAAATACATCAGCTGAGATATCTGAACTTTGTCTGATACTGATCATGAAGACATGCCTAATTTCTATTCTCACTTCTACATGGTTTTTATTTTTCTGTTCCTCTGCTTACTGACTTGGAATGCAGAGCTCAGTTTGAAATCAAAAAGAACAAGAAATGACTAGGTTAATACCTGTTGAACCAGACAATTCATCTCAAGTGAAAAGCACAGCAATGTATTTTCCAGTCCTATAATTTCCCCAGACTTCTCATTATCTTTTTACAGGTGAAAACTTGGGGTAATCAATTAAACAGTAAATCAAATACTGTGATCCAAATCCCACCTAACTGACACACGGCTTGGGACGCACAAACACAGCAGACTCGGGGCCAACCTTACATGTAAACATTTAGTTGTTGTTTATATCAGAAGTCAAACACTGGTGTTCCACTCTAGCCGAAGAATGTTTTGTTTATTTCGTTTTGTTTGATGTGGGTCTTTTATTTGATGCCTGTTATGAACTGAATGTTTTTGCACCCGCTGCCCCCCAAATTCATGTGCTAAAGATTGTGTTTTGGTTTTTTTTTAATGGATGCACCTGTGACATATGGAAGTTCCTAGGCTAAGGGTCGAATCAGAGCTGCAGCTGAGTCTTACACCACAGCCACAGCAACACTGGATCCAAGCTGCATCTGCAACCTATGCCATAGCTTGCAGCAATGCTAGACACTTAATCCACTGAGTGAGGCCAGGGATTGAAGCCAGATCTTCAAGGACACTATGTCAGGTTCTTAACCTGCTGAGCCACAGTGGGAACTTCAGATGTACTGAAGCTTTAACCCCCAACATAGCTGTATTTGGAGGTGGGGCCTCTAGAGATGTAATTAAGGTTAAATGAGGTCATAAGGGTGGGGCTCTGATCCTATGGATCCTATAGGATTTATGTCCTTCTAAAAAGAGACGAGAAAGCTCTCCTCTTCCCCCCCATTCTCTCTCTCTCACTCTCCATGTGCACATACCAAGGAAAGACCCTAAAGACAGTCCTCATAGGAAACCAACCATGCTAACAAAGCAGTCTCAGACTTCTAGCCTCCAGAACCATAAGAAAATAAATGTTTCTTGTTTAAGACACTCCACTTATGGTATTTTGTAAAGGCAGCACAAGCAGACTAAATCAGTGCTTGTGTGCTATTGACCCAGAGGGTTTTCTTAAAATTCTGAAATGGTCATTGTGCTGGATGTCTTCCATTTGCTCCTGTAGATCCACTCTCCACCATGCTTCCTCTCCATGTATGCGAATTTGGATATTCCATCTGTTTTCTATTAGACACACAGATGATATGATTATCAACATTTTAAAAATTGAGAGTTTTTTCATGAAAATAAATCTGTATTGTCAGAATCGCATGAGAAATGAAAAGATCTGGTAACAACCCTGGCAACAACAAACTGGCACTTCCCTTTTTGACTGGGCGTTAGCTCTCAAGTTGGCAGGCTTCACTCAATTACTTTCCCAGGCTGGCCTCTGTGGCCATCTGAGAATACTATCCCTGTTTCTCATGAGATGATGTGAAGAACTAAACAATCCAGATGCTTGGAAATCTCTTTTACGGGCTGTTGTAGGTGTTGCTGGTAACAGCTCACAACTGCAACCTCTTCTGAAGTGTTGTCCTTGAGGTGATTGAAACCACTTGGCTTGGGAGTGCCCAGGAATTTGCCTCCTTCCCCCAAAAAACAAGACCAGCAATAAATTCTGAGAGAGACGTCTTCATCCTGGAAGGAGAAATCATTTATCTTGACCAGGATTGATATGTCTTCCAGAGATGGGCTTGCCTTTACTACCCACAGTATCTCAGCCAGCCTCAATATGGTTTATTGAGTAAGTATCCTGCATAAAGTTACTTGGAATCAAGGGACCCACTTTATGGTCAAAGATGTGCAATGATAAGCACACAACCATGTTATCTATAGTTCATGCCATGTGCCACACAATCCAGAAACTATTGGTGTGAAAAAGCAGTAGAATGATTTAAAGACACAACTGACACACCAGCTGAGAGATGACACTTTGTGAGAATGGGGCACTATCCTTTAGGATGCAGCACAGAATTTCAACCTATAACTTATTTTTGGCTACTGCATTGGTCCTATGTCCCTAATAACTAGAAAATATGGCCCAGTACCCAAGAGGTAGAAGTAGGAATGACCCCATTCACCATCATTCCCAGTGATCAACTTAAGCTATTTTATTTTATTTATTTTTTCTAGCTGCACTCACGGCATAAGGAAGTTCTTGGGCCAGGGATTGAATCCAAGACACAGTGGGGATCTATGACACCACAGCTGTGGCAATGCTGGATCCTTAACCCACTGCGCTGAGCAGGGGATCAAACCCACCCCTCTGCAATGATCCAAGCCACTGTGGTTGTTATCCAAGCCGCTGCAGTTGGATTCTTAACCCATTGTGACACAGTGGAAACTCCCACTTGAGCAATTTTAGTCTCTGGTTCCTGGAGGGGAAATGCTACCCCCAGGAAGCTATCCTAAGATTCACTCTAAACTAAAGCTTTCGCTGCCACCTGGTCATTTCTTGTGCCAGAAGGTCAGTAGGCCCCCAAAGGAGCTCGCACCTAGTGAGGGAAATGGACATTGATTATTGCAAGGAAGTATGACTGTCACTACATAATGGAGAAAAACAAGGGTATGTGTAGAAGCACTTGGGGGATTCACTGGACCAGCTCTTGGTAGTCTCAGGCCGTCTTACATGGCCAGCCATCATGACCATGACCTAATAAGTTTTGGTGTTCAGAGGCTCAGGACCCTCAGGAAGGAAAGTTTGGATCTTCTATAGATTTCTCCTGCACAAGGGTCCTCATCTCTTTTTCTAGTTTATCCTAAGATAACCTTCTGCCCTAATTATTACCTTTCTACTTTTTTTTATTACTCAATGAATTTATTACATTTGTAGTTGTACAATGATCATCACAATCCAGTTTTATAGGATTTCCATCCCACAACCCCAGCACATCCCCCCACCCCCCGAACTGTCTCTTTTGGAAACCATAAGTTTTTGTTTTGATTTTTGTCTTTTTGCCTTTTCTAGGGCCGTTCCCATGGCATATAGAGGTTTCCAGGCTAGAGGTCTAATCGGAGCTGTAGCCGCCGGCCTACGCCACAGCCACTGCAATGCCAGATCTGAGCCGTGTCTGCAACCTACACCACAGCTCACAGCAACGCCAGATCCTTAACCTGCTGAGCAAGGTTAGGGATTGAACCCTCAACCTCATGGTTCTTAGTCAGATTCGTTAACCACTGAGCCACGATGGGAACTCCTGGAAACCATAAGTTTTTCAAAGTCTGTGAGTCAGTATCTGTTCCGCAAAGAAGTTCATTCTGTCCTTTTTTCGGATTTCACATGTCAGTGAAAGCATTTGATGTTGGTGTCTCATTGTATGACTGACTTCACTTAGCATGATAATTTCTAGGTCCATCCATGTTGCTAAAAATGCTGGTATTTCGTTCCTTTTAATGGCTGAGTAATATTCCATTGTGTATATGGACCACATCTTTTTGACACACTCCTCTGTCAATGGATATTTAGGTTGTTTCCATTATCTTTCTACTTCATACCATAATTACAACTCCCATCTCTCAGCTAACATGTCAGTTTGCTTAGAGTATGATCTCATAGGCATCTAGAAAAAAGAGTGTCTCATTTTATGCCATTGAGCATTTTGCCCATGAACCCTGAGATATCTACATATTTTGAAGACCCTGAATGCCTATCAAGCTATAGGAGCAGAGTTACTCCTAATACAAGCAAATTAAGCAGGTGGTTAAGCTAATTATCTAGAATCCTGAATGTATGCTAAATAGAGGCCAAAGATCTGAGGTGGAGGTGTTTTAAAGTTGTATTATTCAAATTACTTCTTACGTCCTCTGCTTCATGTAGCTTATATAGATCTGACATTAGAATCTTTTGAAATTTGTAGTAACACTCTTCATACCTTTTTGTTTAATTTCAGAGTTTGACAGACCTCAAGAATATGGATTTAATTACTAAAAAAGAATTTTTCCAAGTAATAACTATTAATACAACTCTTTTTTAGGCCAACTTACAAATAACTTCCAAATCATGGTATTTTTTTCTCTTTTATTGTACTTTCACATTTTAGTTATGTCCCAATTCTTAATTGTTTCCGTGAGTGAACAAAAAGCTCTGGAATACAGAGAGAAACACTTTTCTTGAATATATCTTGTTATGTTTGTGTCTAGAATTGCTGAGACATTTGAAAATGACACCTTCTGCCATTACGAATGGTTTGTATAAACACAAAGCACACAGCAAAGAAAACAGTGGCATTTACAATCATGGAGAGGGAAAAAAATTCTAATTCAAAAAATGATTTTCGGGAGTTCCCATCGTGGCGCAGTGGTTAACGAATCCGACTAGGAACCATGAGGTTGCGGGTTCAATCCCTGCCTTTGCTCAGTGGGTTAATGATCCTGCGTTGCCATGAGGTGTGGTGTAGGTCACATACGTGGCTCGGATCCTGTGTTGCTGTGGCTCTGGCGTAGGCTGGCAGCTACAGCTCTGATTCGACCCCTACCTAGCCTGGGAACCTCCATATGCCAAGGGAGCGGCCCAAGAAATGGCAAAAAGACAAAAAAAAAAAAAAAAAAGATTTTCACTGGTAGTAAAAGTAATAGGTGTTGGTGTTTTTCTCCATAACAGTTACCTAAACTACTTGGTTTTTATATCAGACTGACCTTTATTTTCCTCTAATATTTCCTCTGGAAAAATGCAAGCATTCCAAAAGTGTTTCCACTTTTTTAAAAATCATAGCACATTGCTTGGAAAATAAAGATACTCAGAGCTTAATAGTCACTGTTTTGAAAATGTTCGTAAATTATGTTTTAAAAACTATACCAAATCTTTTGAAAGTTTATTTAAAGCATTAAGTGTGCCCTAAGGTTTGTTTTTTTTGTTTTGTTTTGTTTTGTTTTGTTTTGTTGTTGTTTTTTTTTTGTCTTTTTTTTTTAGCTATTTCTTGGGCCTATCCCGCAGCATATGGAGGTTCCCAGGCTAGGGTCGAATTGGAGCTGCAGCCACCGGCCTACGCCACAGCCACAGCAACGCGGGATCCGAGCCTCGTCTGCAACCTACACCACAGCTCACGGCAACGCCGGATTGTTAACCCACTGAGCAAGGGCAGGGACCGAAACTGCAACCTCATGGTTCCTAGTTGGATTTGTTAACCACTGCGCCACGACGGGAACTCCCAGGTTTTTTTTTTTTAATTTAGAGGTTTTTCTCAGTTAAGTCATGGTACTCTTCAATTTCACACATTTCAACTTATGTCGTTAGCCCTGAAATAAATCATTGTGAACTCAATTTGATTATTCTATGATAAGATTTTCTAAATCATCTTTCTCACCAGCTTCAGAACATTTTTTTCCAAATTGCTCTCTTTCTCTCTCCTACTTTTCTTCTTCCTTCCCCTCTCCTTTTTTATTCCAGTCCGATTTTACCTGAAGACTGTTAGGTGAGGCTGAACAAGGCAGTCATGTGTTCTGGAGGAGGGGAAGCCATGAGAGTCTGAAGCCCGAGAGGGAGTGGAGGACATCCATGTGGACAGCTACCCACAGTGGGATGTTGGAGCCTGAGTGGGGCGAGGGGTACCCATGCAAATGCAAAGTCCTCCATGGGGTGTTAGATCCCTGAAGAGTGTGAACAGTGCATTTTCATGGGGAATGATGGTCAATAACCAAGTTATTCTACTGCTTTTTCACACCAATAGCTTCTGGATGGTGTGGCACATGGCATGACTTGTAGACCCCACAGCTGTGTGCTCATTACTGCACCTCTTTGACCATAAAGTGGGTTCCTTGAGTCAAAAGATTGGGGTAGTAAACCCTGAGCTGAGTCAGACGGATGTCCATGCAGGGGTTGACCCAATATGGAGCATCAAGTGAAGACAATGTCTGCACACTTTGGACAATGGGAATGACTGACACAAGTGTTGGAGCCTGGACAAATTGGAAATGGCGTCCACAGTTGAGGGAGGTGGAGGGATGCTGTAGCACTGACTTGGTCCAGAATATCAAAGTCTGAGTTGATGTCCACACAGGAGCAATCCGTTACAGGGTGTTGGAATCCAAACAAGTAAGGAGGAGGGCATCCTCATGGTGCGTGGGCTGTTGTCTAGAATCCAAGTGGGTTGAGGGAGCTATCTGCTTGGGTTATATTTATGGTAAAGAAGTCTAGCAGACACGATCTTAAATGAGGGACTAATAGCACTGGAAGTGAGACAAATAAAAATTATGTACCACCAGACAGAATGCAATGAGAAGAAAACAGCATCCTTTCCATGATATTAATGCCGCAGATGCACAACCTGAAAAACTAATCATGAGAAAACACCACATAAATCTATGTTAAGGAACACTATGCCAAATAATTAGACTATAGCCACCAGGAGTGTCCAAGTCCTTCTCAAAAACAGTGCACAAAGTTTCTCTTTTCTCCACATCCCAGTTAAAATTCATCTCTGGCTTTTGTGTCGATAGCCATTCAAACAGTGAAGTGATGTCTCATTGTGCTTTTGATTTACATTTCTCTGTGATTAGTGACATTGAAGATCTCTTCATGTACCTGTTGGTCATTTGTATGTCTTCTTTGGAAAAATGTCTATCCAGGTTCTCTGGCCATTTAAAAAACTGATTTGCCTTCTTGCTCTTGAGTTGTATGAGTTCCTTACACATTTTAAATACTAACCACTATCAAACAAGTGATTTGGAAATATTTTCTCCCATTTCATATGTTGTCTTTTTTATTTTTGTTTCTTTTACTGTTTGGAAACAGTTTTGGTTTGATATAGTTCCATTTGTTTATTTTTGCTTTTGTTGCTTATGCTTTTGGTGCCATATACAAAAAAAAAAAAAAAAAAGATCATTGCTAAGACTAATATTAAGGAAAATTTCCCCCTGTTTTATTCTACAAGTTCTATAACTTCAGGTCTTACATTTAAGTCTTAAATCCATTTTGAGTTAATTTTTGTGAATGACGTAAGGTAGGAGTCCAATTTCATTCTTTGGCCGGTGATTGTCCAGTATTACCAGCAACATTTATTGAAGAGACTATCGTTTTCCCATTGAGTGTTATTGGCACCTTTTTCAAATGTAAGTTGACTGTATATATGAGAGTTTATTTCTGGGCTCTTGATTCTGTTCCATTGGCCTATGCATCAATTTTTATGCCAGTCTATATCTCTTTGATTGCTACAACTTTGTAATATGGTTTGAAATTGAGAAATGTGATACCTCCAGTTTTGTTCTTCTTTCTCAAGATTGCTTTGGTTCTACAGGGTTTTTCTATGGTTCCATATGAATTTTAAAGTCTTTTCTATGTCTTTGAAAAATGCCATTGTAATTTTGGTAGGAATTACACTGAATCTATAGATAGCTTTGGACAACATGGGCGTCTTCATTATATCAGTTCTTATGACCTATGAACACAGGATATCTTTCCATTTATATGCATCTTCTTCAATTTTTTTCATTACCATCTTATATTTATCAGTGGAAGATTTTTTTACCTCCGGGGCTAAATTTATTCCTAAGTATTTTGCTGTTTTTGATGCTATTTTAAATTGGAGTCTTTATTTCAATCTTTTCAGATTGTTTGTTGTTAGTGTATAGAAAGACAACTAATTTCTGCATGTTTATTTTATATCTTATGACTTTACTAAATTATTTGATTAGTTCTAATAGTTTTCTTGTGGAGTCTTTAGGATTTTCTATGAACAAGATTGTAACATGTGTATACAAAGCCAATGTAACTTATTCCTTTCCAGTTGGATGACTTATTTATTTTTCTTGCCTACTTGCTCCAGCTAGGACTTCCAATACTATGTTGAATAGGAATGGTAAGAGTGGGTACCCTTGCCTTTTTTGCTTTATTGCTTTTTAGGTCTGCACCCACAGCGTATGGAAGTTCCAGGCTAGGGGTCCAATCAGAGCTACAACTGCTAGTCTACACCACAGACACAGCAACACCAGATCCAAGCCACATCTGCAACCTATATCACAGCTCACAGCAACGCCGGATCCTTAACCCACTGACCCAGGCCAGGGATAGAACCCGCATCCTCATGGTTTGTTAACCACTAGCCAGGAAGGGAACTCCCTGGGCACTCTTGTCTTGTACCTAATCCTAGAAGAAAAACTTTCAGCCTTTCACCATTGAGGATGTTAGCTGTGTATTAGTCATACATGGCCTTCTTATGTTGAGGTGAATTCTTTCTATACTTAATTCATTGAAAGTTTTTATCATGAAAAGATGTTGTATTTTGTCAAATACTTTTTCTGCATCTGCTGAGGTGATTATATGATTTTTATCTGTCATTCTATTAATGTGGTTTATTACATCTATTGATTTGTAGGTGTTAAATCATCCCTGCATTCTTGGGATAAATCCCATTTGATTACATTGTGTCATCCTTTTAGGGAGTTGTTGAATTCAGTGTGCTGGTGTTTTGTTGAGAATTCTTACGTGTATATTCATCAGAGTTTTCTTTTCTTACAGTGGACTTGATTATAGTAATCATTTCACAATGTAAACACAGATCAAATCATCACACTGTACAGTTTAAACTTGCACCGTGTTATATATCAATGATATATCAATAGAGCTGGGGAAAAAGGTATCCAGATAATGATAGTCAAGGAAAGACCAAAGAACTGTTCTGATTTGACATAGTCTATGGAGATAAGACAACTAAATCCAAACATGGGATTCTGACTTGGATTTTCTGTACAGAGTGTTATGGGGATAACTGGCAAAATTTGAATGGGGTCTGAGAATTAGAGATCATAGTAAAGCAGTGTTAGTTTTCTAATTTGATGATTACATTGCAATTAGGTAAGGGAATGCTCTTATTTGTGAGAATTATTTTGGGAGTGCGATGGAGTATTATGGCACTGACTTTTTCCCAAATGATACAAGGTAGGAAAAAAATTATTTATAGTGTGCTTGCAATTTTTGTGTAAATTGGACATTGTTGCAGAGTCAGAAAAAAATTTTTAATTTATCTCCATAAATCTTAACCCAAAAGAAACCTTTATTTTATTACAAGTAGAACATTCTGATTAAATTGCCAAAATAAAGTTTGTTTGTTTCAGGAGGCTTTCTGATAAATATATCCTGGATCTACTCACTTTTCTCAATCTTTTTTCTGTTACTGCCTCAGTCAGAGCCAGGAGTGTCTCCCCTGCATGTCAGAGGCTTCCTGCTGTTGAATACGAATCTGCTGGCTTCTAACTTTGCCCATCTATGATCCAGTCTCCGCATAGCAACTGGAGTGATCTTTCAAAACCAGCCACATCTTTACTTCTCTTCTTGTAAAACTCCTCTGGCTCTTTGTAACTCTCAGAAAAAAATCTTAACTCTTTACTTTTATGGTCTTTCCTGGAGCATCAGGACAGTCTCATTGCTCTCACATCCCACCACTCTCAACATTCACTTTTGTTGCCTTAGAGCATTTTTGCTTACTGCATCTAGAAGCCTGGTTCCTCTCTTCTTTGTACTTAGACCTTAGTCCAAAAACCACTTCGGAAAGGATATCTCTGAACTTCCCAATCCAAAGTAGTTCTTTCTGTCCTTATTCTTAGCTTCTATCTTTATCAACTTATCTAGTTTTTCTCCACTGAATTTAAGAACCTCTGAAATCATCCATCCATTTTTCTTTCTATGTCTCTCTTCCTTTTCTCTTTCTTCCTTCTTTCTTTCTTTCCTTCTCTCTCCCTGTCTTTCTCTCTTCCTTCCACCCTCCTTCCCTCCCTTCCTCCCTTAATTTCTTTCTTTCTTTCTTTCTGTGGACCTTTCCTAACTAGACAGAGATAATTGCTTTCCAGCTCATTGCTATATTTCAATACCTAGAACTAAACCTGGTTCTCTTTGTGAATGAATGAATGAATGAGTATAATACAGGGTCTGTGGGAGTGACGAACATTTTTCAGCTCAAAAAATAAAATTAAATAAAAGAAGGAAACAAATAACTGAACATTATTTTCTAAAATCAGAGATTATAGGAGTTTCCCTTGCAGTGCAGCAGAAACGAACCCAACTAGTGTCCAGAGGATTCGGATTCAATCCCCGCCCTTGCTCAGTGGGTTAAGGATCCGGCATTGCTGTGAGCTGTGGTGTAGGTCCCAGACATGGCTCAGATCTGGCGTTGCTGTGGCTGTGGTGTGGGCTGGCAGCTGTAGCTCTGATTAGACCCCTAGCCTGGGAACATTCATATGCCGCAGGTGTGGCCTTAAAAAGACAAAAAAAAAAAAAAGAAAGGAAAAGGAAGTTACAAATATGGATGGGGAAAGTGAGGAAAAGCCCTATAAACTTATAATTTAAAATAATATATACACACATATCTCTATTATATTCATATATATTCTAGGTCCCCTTAAAAGGCCTCAAATCAATGACAACCTTAACTGCACACTTAAAAATAAAGATAGTAAACTTTATCTTATGTGATTTTTTTCTACTCTTTTTCTGTTATTTTTTTAATATCACGATTTTTTTTCATTATAGCTAGTTTACAGTGTTCTATCAATATTCTACTGTACAGTATGCTGACCCAGTTACACATACAAGTATACTTTTTTTTTTCTCACATTATCATGCTCTATCATAAGTGACTAGACATAGTTCCCAGTGCTACACAACAGGATCTCATTGCTTATCCATCCAAAGGCAATCATCTGCATCTATTAACCCCAAGCTCCCAATCCATCCCACTCTCTCCTCCTCCCCCTTGGCAACCACAAGTCTAGTCTCGAAGACCATGATTTTTTTTCTGTGGAAAGGTTCATTTGTGCCGTATATTAGATTCCAGATATAAGTGATGTCATAGGGTATTTGTCTTTCTCTTTCTGACTTACTTCACTCAGAATGAGAGTCTCTAGTTCCACCCATGTTGCTGCAAATGGCATTATTTTGTTCTCTTTATAGCTGAGTAGTATTCCATTGTATATATATACCACATCTTCCTAATCTAATAATCTGTCGATGGACATTTGGGTTGTTTTTATGTCTTGGCTATTGTGAATAGTGCTACAATGAACATACAGGTGCATGTGTCTTTTTCAAGGAAAGTTTGTCCAGATATATGCCCAAGAGTGAGATTGTTGGGTCATATGGTAGCTCTATGTATAGTTTTCTAAGGTACCTCCATAGTATTCTCCATAGTGGTTGTACCAGCTTACATTCCCACCAACAGTGCAGGGGGTTCCCTTTTTTCCACACCCCCTCCAGCATTTGTTATTCGTGGACTTATTAATGATGGCCATTCTGACAGGTGTGAGGTGGTATCTCGTGGTAGTTTTGATTTGCATTTCTCTAATAATCAGTGATGTTGAGCATTTTTTCATGTGCTTGTTGGCCATCTGTATATCTTCTTTGGAGAAATGTCTATTCAGGGCTTTTGCCCATTTTTTCCATTGAGTTGTTGGCTTTCTTGCTGTTGAGTTGTATAAATTGTTTGTATATTTTAGTGATTAGGCCCTTGTCAGTTTCATCATTTGAAACTATTTCCTCTCATTCTGTAAGTTGTCTGTTTGTTTTCTTTTTGGTTTCCTTTGCCGTGCAAAAAGCTTGTCAGTTTTAATAGGTCCCATTGGTTTATTTTTGCTTTTATTTCTGTTGCTTTGGGAAACTGACCTGAGAAAACATTTGTAAGGTTGATGTCAGAGAGTGTTTTGCCTATGTTTTCTTCTAGGAGTTTGATGGTGTCTTGTCTTATACTTAAGCCTTTAAGCCATTTTGAGTTTATCTTATGTGATTTTTACCACGTATATACATACATAAATTCTTAAAAAGGAAAGAAAAAAAAATAATGACTGTCTTTTATCAAAGAATAGAGCCCAGATCTTGGTTTCTAATACCATTCCTCATTAAAATAAATGAAAGATCCTCAGAGAGATGGCTGGTTCCAGGTCCAGAATAGAAAAAGTATAAAATAACTATCAAGAGAAAAAGCAAGGAAATACACAAACACTAATAAATATGTTTCAAATGAACATAGCGGCTGGCTTGGAAGGGTTTTCCAGGGTCCCAGTTTGGTGCAACTTGAGCATCAAAAAAGAGGAAAAAGGGTATCTTTACAAAAGAGAGATATTCTGGTTCACCAGATAAGTTGACATTATGTGCTTTTTAAAGAAAAGTAGTGGGAGGTATACACTATCTATGCAGTATTCTTGATAAAAGTGCTTAACTTGATTCTAATCATAAGGAAACAATCAGACAAATTTATCTTCTATGATAACTGGCTCAGTGTCTTCAAAAATATCAGTGTCTAAAAGACAAAAAAAGATAGGATGACTTTCTTAGATTACAGGAACTAAAGCGATTTGGCATCCAAATGCAATATCTGATCCTGGATGGAAGAATATACTTGTTCTTAAAAATACTGTTTCTGCAAATGACTTTCAAATTATTTTTCCAAAATACACACACACATATGTATACACATATATGTACATGTATACACATGCATACATGTAATACATATATACATATAGAAAGAATATAACAAAATATTAATGTTCATTGAACTTAGGCAAAGGATTAACAAATGCTCACTGTACTATATTTTCAAGATTCTATGGTTTGCACTTTTTTGTTTTTTAGGGCTGAACCCAGGGCATATGGAAGTTTCCAGGCTAGAGGACCAATTGGAACCGCAGCTGCTGGCCTGTACCACAGCCACAGCAACACCAGATCCAAGCCATGTCTTCAACCTATGCCACAGTTCACAGTAACTTGGGATCCTTAACCCACTGAGTGGGGCCAGGGCTCGAACCCACATCTTCATGGATACTAGTCGGGTTCTTTGCCACTGAGCCACAAGGGGAACTCCTATGGTTTGAAGCTTTTTAAAATTAAAAAAAAAAAAAAAGAGTAAAGAGGGGTAACAACAATAAAACATTACAGACTCTGCAGTCAGACTGCCTGGGTTCAAATCCAGGCTCTAAGTACCAGTTGCGAGACCAGCATTTCTAGATCTATTTTCTGATCTGGGAAAAGAAGGCAATAATGAAGCTGTTTCATAGGGGGTTTTTTCTTAAAGTTTAAATATGAAAAATGCATGCTGAGCATATGGCACAGTTTCTTGACATACAGTTAGTACTCAATAAATGTTAATATTGATTATTGCATTACCCCCAAACCTGTGATAACTCATAATGAAATAAGACTATCATTTAGCTGTTAATGAAATGGTGAACATTTATAAAAAATATACTTTTGAAATTTTTTTTTCTCTTTTATACCAGTTTTAAGAAAGTAAACACATAAGAGGATTTGCACCTTCATGGACAAAGCATCTTAGAATGTCTTTATCTAAGACAAAACTAAATCCCTAGTTTTGTTTTCCTTGGTTGCAAATTGACAAATCTTTTCACTGTAGAAATGACAGAGGTGTGGTGCATTTAATCCTATATGACTGACCCAAAATTGTTGTACAGGAAATGTGAAATAATGAGGGAATAAAAGAATGAACAAGTGGGTAAACTGACCCTGGAAGTCAGAGAATCTGACTCCCAAAGGCTAAGAAAGCGATGAGCTTCTGCTTTCCTCTCTAGGGGTCTACCTCAGCGGCCACCTCCATGTGCTGATTAGATTTGGGGTCAAAGGGATCCTTTGTGTCGCCATCTAGCCCTAATTTCATTGTTGCTTCTTTATTGTTTTGTGGGCTGTGAATGGTTTCTCTAACCTATACTCTGAGGTTGTGATTTAAATGGTGCCGAGAGAATACGGTGACTTCTCTTCTGGTGGCTTCTGGCTGAGATTCATTTATGTGTGGTATCTGGAAGGAGGATCTCCTGATATCCCCTGTTACTCATTAAGAGTTTAATACAATCAGTTTAACAGATTGAATAGCTTAACAGTTTAGTCACTTACCTGGAACTTGAGAAAACAGACAGAATTGACAGAGCAAAAGAAGATCAAATTCTGGACATTTACCCAAAAGAAAGGCAGCTCTGAAGGCTGAAACAAAAGGTGGGCTCTGAACCGCAAGAAAGCAATACAGGTGGATGCAAGGGACCGAGGAAAAGATGGATGAAGGTGAAGAGGACAAACTTCTTACCCTCTTTATCTAGTGCTGGTTGTGCATATTTCAGCAGAGTATAAAGACTACCAGAAAGCCTTTCACCTCGTTTTGTCCTCATTTCTCACGACATATCAAAATGTTTTTTAAGCACTCTGGTGGAAAATTAATCAAAAGTGTTAAAAGTATGTAATGACGATTTTCCCTCTTCTGTTGGTCCTCAGGGTTTTTGGGTAAAGTGAGTAATTGTCTAAAACCAACACTTTGTGCCATTCATCCATGATTTGAGGAACTGACTTATGAAAAGGTTGAGAGACAACCACTGCGTTTAAATGACCTGGATCCTGACACCGAGGTGATCCAAGTCAGGAAGGTAGAAAGCAGTCTCTATTCAAAGGTCAAAAAAAATCTACCCCAGCTGCAAATACATGTGGCTGAATCATAGCCAATGAATGGGTCCATCACAGCTGCTGCAGGCTTTATTGTTTGATTTTCTAAATATTCAGTGTTTCTGATTTTTCAAAGTTTGCTCTCATGGAATTCTTCCAGTTTAATATTACATCCAAGAACTAACAGAAAGGGAGTGCTTCATCATTTACTATAAGACGTGAGCAAAGGATCTTTGAGAGGGAGGAAGGAATGGGGGAGGGGGACATATTCCTGCCAACTGGATTTTCCCCAATACTGCCCACCTCCTTAAAACTCTATCAAAGGGCACTGTACCAATACACTAACAGAACTGCTGAACTGATTCAAGATAGCAAAATATATTGAGCTGTGATTTGTACTTAATCTCTATTGCTTTTGAAAGTAGAAAGGAGCAGTAATACAAGTAATGTGAAATGGTAGATGAGCTAAAATAAAGCTGAAATATATTTTTGTCTTACACTTGATTTTGATGATGTAAACATTCAATAACACACATCACTTCAAAAACAATGCAAATGCAATGTGGGTAGGGTACGTAGTTGGAAAATGTAGGTTTGGGATTGGACAGAAATAAACATAAATTCTAGCTTTGTCACTACTGGCTAGATGGCAATTTACTTAATATCTCCGAGCCTTAGGTTCCTCAATCATAAACAGCAGTTATACTTCCTCCTTCTAGGATTAAAGAGATAATACACATGAATCAGCAGATAGTTGATGAGTAGGTAGCAAATGGGCACTATTTTCTCCAGAAAGAGTTGCCTCAACCCATCTTCCCTTTTGACCCCACTCATCAGGCTCAGCTCTGATGCACCTGCTCCGTAACATCTAAGAATATTCATTCCTTTTCTCTCATCTACTTTCTGTGACATTCACAACCTATTAGAGAGTATCACTGACACACAGGGATTAAGGATATAATAATCATGAAATGTTTTGATACATTTAAAATTATGACAAATATGAGATTTTATTTTCAAAGCAGGATTAAAACAAGAGGTGAGCTAGTCTTTGCCACTTTTTATATTTTCTATCTGAATTCTCTCAGACTTGAGTTACATCCAAAATCCAGCTTTAGGCCTCAGAAATAAAAACGTTTTCATGCAAATGCTCCCTCTTCAGGTCCCCCATCTGGAGCCCTCTCTCAACGGAGAGGGAAGGTTTGTCTATACAACAGATGTGACCTTGGATTTGGACTTCTTTCTCTTCCCACCACTTTATCCTTATGTCTGCTTCCCACCTCCTCCTGAAAGCTGTCTGACTGTGACTATATGTTGACCCTGGTTTTCTGAAATTCTTGGGAAATGCTTTAATCACTTCCTCTTGGACAATTGCAATTTCTCCTCATGCACTCTTTCAAAATCTTTGCTTGTGAAATTGTCTTATCCACCAAATTGTAATCAGCCTGCTTTTCTAAAACGGAGGCCTCCCATTCTTCCTTGTTTCATATTTTATCAAAAGCCAAGACAAATTCAGAACTAAACTCTGTTTCTAAATCTTGATTGTACATGAGGATGTCTTTAAAAAAATGAGGATGTCTTTATTTATGGCCTTCATTCAAGCTCCTTTCTTGTTTTATCACTCAATGCAGATTTGAATTGGGCAGTGGTCTTCTATTAGACTTGCCATATGTATCAAATATTTATTTCAGCCTCAGAGGTTTACATAGCATGAAATCTTGCCCTAAACATTTCTCTTTGGTTGGTGAGGCACTCTGAAAATTTCCTAATGTTCCTGAGAGTTAAGGACATCCTGAGATCTGTTTCAATAAGGCAATTTTCCTCTCCACATTTGCTTGACTTCATGCATGCAATTTAATATCCCACTTAAGAAGATATTGTCTGTGGATGAGATAGAAGACAGGAAGCAAACTGATTTATTAAATCTTCAGGCAGTAAACAAAGACTTCCCATCTGAGTTCTTTACCACAAACACAAATAACCCTAAACCCTCAAACCCTCTCCACAACATAGAATGCCTGTATTTTCCTAGCCTTGGAAATAACTATTTAACGGCGTGTGTAATTGTTACCAAGTTACTATCTTTACCCTATCAGAAAAGGTTTCCTGCTCTGTCTTCTGGCTTAGTCATCAGATTTTTTTGGTTAGTTTCTCTTTCTATATCTCCTCTATCCCAGAAGACATGCAAAGGAAGCTCCCAGTGGTCCATAACCACAGATGTTACAGCTTATGGGTGGCAGAGAAATTGATTCAATCACTCATAAGTCACTCCTAAACCATCATTTATTAAAAAAAAAAAAAAAAAAAAAAAAGGCAGGTTCATGCTGTACTTCTATCCAGAGAAATCCACAAAAGACCTGTTTGGCCACAAATCACACCCAGTCTGCAGAACACCTACCCTGTGACATTCCCTTTAATGGACCTATTTGAAACCAATGTTCATTATTCATCATCTCTGTCTTATTACTAAATATGACAAGGCTCTCCTAAACAATATTTTTCAGACACTCATAGATCTACTTTCAGCTCCTAGGTGATGACCACCTGTTTATTTGAGGCTATCCATGGCTCTTTAAAGTGATTTTTATGATACACACATAACCTGTGGCATATGGAAGTTCCCAGGTTAGGGGTCAAATTGGAGCTGTAGCTGCCAGCCTAAACCACAGCCACAGCAATGTGGGATCTGAGCCATGTCTGTGAACTACACCACAGCTCATGGCAACACTGGATCCCCAACTCTCTGAGCAGGGCCAGGGATTGAAACTGCATCCTTATAGATACTAGTCAGATTCGTTTCTGCTGAGCCACAACAGGAACTCCCAAAATATTTTAAATCAGACCTTTTGTAACAATATCCTACAATTTTTGTAAAAGTCTTATCCAGGCATTTTCACATGATACTCATGAACAGAAAACTAATTTTATTTGAAAACATGTTTATTTGGTCAAAAAAGTGTTTTTCTAGTGATATGGCCTCTACTTCTACAGGAAGAGGAAGAGAACAGAGCTTTGTAGCACAACACTCTGCATTATCCCAACCTTTCCTCACTGCAGTCTCATGAATGATATTGTTAATTCCAGTTTGCATGTGAGAAATGAAGGCTCAGAGATATTAACTGTTCAAGTGGCTGAACTGGGATTTAATCTAATTTTGTTTTTTGTTTTTTGGTCTTTTTAGGGCTGCACCCAGGACATATGGAGGTGCCCAGGCTAGGCATTATGTGAAACTGAAGCTGCAGCCACTGGCCTACACCACAGCCACAGCAACGCCAGATCCGAGCCACATCTTCGACCTACACCACAGATCATGGGAGATCCGGATCCTTAATCCACTGAGCAAGGTCAGGGATTGAACCTGCATCCTCATGGATACTAGTAAGATTTGTTTCCACTGTGCCACAACCGGAATTCCATATTTTATCGAATTCAAATGCTCATGCTGCTTCCATGGGATATGTCCCTTTCCAGGAAGGTGTTCCCCTTCCTCTTGGGGAAAAAAACAAAAAACAAACTCTACCTAGAACAGAGAGGGAAAAAGATAAACCAATTTATCTCAAAATTGGAAGGAGGGTAAAACTCTCATTCTCCCAGAAGAAAAAAATGTAGTAATATATTACTCTTAGTGAAATATAGACGGTAAGATTGTTAAATGCAATAAGTTGATAATTTTGCTTAAATAATATGAGTGCCAAACATATAAACATTTATCACAGTCACTTTTTTATTAAAGCTCTATGCAGAATTTTGTAAATGATCATTATCCACATCTGCTCCACATCTGTAGTCTTTCTGTCTGCAACTTTACTGCTAGTGGCAACAGTGAAATCACACCCTCTCTCTCCACTGTTAGACAAATCTACAAGGCCTCCCCACTGAGCATCGTGTTAGGGAACAAAATGGAAGGAAAATGAGTGTTTGGGCATATGGCATGGAGGCCTGGGGCAGTCTGTAGAAGAAAAATTGAGAATCCAGAGAGAAAGTACCTAACATTTCAGATGGTTGAGGTCTCCTAGGCAACAGAGCTGTAGGAATACTCCGGGATAAGTACATTTATAGATCATAATGCTAAGATTCCAAGTTAAAAGACCCAATCTGTCTGTAAATTGTTCTATCTGGAACTGATCTGTTGCCCACCAAATGCTTGTTTTGTTGCTGTTTTTTAACTTTAGTCTCCAGACTGTGAGATGATAATTGTTACTGTGTTTATTCAGTTTCAGTGAATTAAATTACCAGTGCAGAGTGCCTGCTGCGTCCCACCTGGATCAGCAGCGTCTCTGCAGCACTGGGACACAGGTTGGATCCCCAGCCCAACAGAGTGTGTTAAGGATCTGGTGTTGCCACAGATTCAGTGTAGCTTGCAAACTGAGGCTCGATTCTGAGCCCTGGCCTAAGAACTTCATATACTACAGGGCAGCCAAAAAAAAAAAAGAAAAGAAAAAGAAAAAAGAAAAAAATTACCAGTGCACAGAATAAAGATAAACCTAAGCCACTGGATTGGGAAAAATGCCTCTTTTACTTATATTTATTATAATTATTTATTATAAATAAATATTTATTTTTATTATATTTGGAAAAATGCTTTTTTTTGTCTATGACCATCAAACCTATATTACATATTTAACGTGAAAGATGTAAAAGCGCATTTATGAATCAGTGTAAAATATGTCCAGTGTGGGTGGCAAAATAATGGCTCCTAAAGATGTTCATGTCCTAAATACCTCTAACTGGTGAATGTATCAGGTTACATAGCTAGGAAATTAAGGTTGCTAATCAGCTGACCTTCAGATGGGGAGGTTATCCAGGTGAGACCAATGTAATTGCAATGGTCCCCATCAGAGGAAAAGGGAGCCCAAAGAGAGAGGGTCAGAGTGATTTAATGTGAGGAAGACTCTACCGACAACTGCTGATTTTGAAGATGGAAATGAGCCAGGAGACCAAGAATACAGGGAGCCTCTAAAATATTAAAAAAAAAAAAAAAAAAAAAAAAAGGAAAACAGTCTCCCTAGCATCTCAGGACTCTATAGCATTGACTTTTAGCCCAGTGAGACCCATTTTAGATGTCTGAACTTCAAGAGTGTAAGACAATAAATTTATGTTTTTGTGAGCCACTAAGTTTGTGGTCATTTGTTACTGTAACAATAGGAAACTATTACACCTACTTCGTCCCTCTGCATCTGGAGGAATTGGTTCCAGGACCCCCAGGGCATTCCAAATTGCAAGGACGCTCAACTTCTTATGAAACGAATAGTACAGTCAGCCCTCTGAATCCATGGATAAGGAGGGCCAACAGAATTCTGAAACAAACTTTTTTTTTTTTTTGCTTTTTAGGGCCACACCCACAGCATATGGAGGTTTCCAGGCTAGGGGTCAAATCAGAACTACAGCTCCCAGCCCACACCACACACCGCCACAGCAACGCAGGATCCAAGTTACATCTGCGACCTACACCACAGCTCATGGCAACACTGGATCCTTAACCCACTGAGTGAGGCCAAGGATTGAAACCTCAACCTCATGGTTACTAGTAGGATTCATTTCTGCTGCACCATGATGGAAATTCCAGGAATTCTGAAACAAAATTTTAATGAGTACAAAAGTCTGTAATAAAGATACTTATATTTTAGATACTGACAAAAGTATTGCTGATTCTCAAAGGAAGTTTAATGCATTTTTAAACATAAATATTTTAAAAGGGGAGAAGAGGTACAGTGGATGAAATAATGAAACAAGATATAGACTAATGATAACAGTTGAATGGTGGGTGATGGGTACAAAAGTTCATTATACCATTCTACATACCTTTCTGAATGTTTGAAAAGGTCCATAACTATGTTTAAAAACTTTTTACCACCCTTCCAGTTAAATAACTTTCCAACGGGACCCTAATCAAAGCCAGCACCCTTGTCATATGGAGGTTCCCAGGCTAGGGGTCGAAACAGAGCTACAGCTGCAGGCCTACACCACAGCCACAGCAACGCCAAATCCGAGCCGTGTCTGTGACCTACACCACAGCAACACCAGATCCTTAACCCACTGAGTGGGTGATCCACTGAGGCCAGGGATCCAACCCACAACCTCATGCTTCCTAGTCAGAGTCATTTCTGCTGCACCACAGTGGGAACTCCCAAAGCCAGCACTATTGAAAGAAATACTCCGTATTTCTCTTCTAGAATAAAATATTTCTTTTCCTAGAATAAAATCTAGGAAATCTAAGCCTCTTCTCTTATGATTTAATCTAAATCTTTGGTATTGTTTTATTTCCACCAGAGATGATAAATACCACATTTTCATAGCAGATGATTTGTTTTCTGCCAAAATTCGAAAAGCAAAGCTCTCTGTGCCTACTCGCAGAGAATTATGTGAACATCTTTTGTTCTATTAGCATAAAGAAATGCACCTAGTTATGGGAGTAGAATGGGTGAAACCAAAACAATGAATTTGTATGATAAAAATCAGAAGAACGTAAAAATATAGCATTGCACCATGAAAAAGTATAATACTATCTTTGAAAAGTATAGTAATTAATCCCATTTTTGCTAGCATTATGTGAAAATTGATATTCCATCTAAGTCACATTATGCATTCTATCAATCAGAGTTTAAAAAACAGATAAACAGAGACTAAGTTTCTATGAGATTAGTACAACAAAAAATAGAAATTTGCCAGAGAATTGGGTGTTTTATTACTTCTTGAGATAATCGAATAACCAACATGACAAGCTGCTATAAAGTATATAGACATTTTTATTTTTTTATTATTGAATTGATTAGCCTACCTTATGGGCTGGAAAAAGGAGAAAAGTTTAAATCATATTGGTTCACACAGAGGTTTTGCATAGAAGCAAACCTACTTGTAAATCAACTAGAAGAATTAGCCAATTGCAATAAAACAGAAAAAAAGAAAAAGGTCTGGGATTCTTCTTTGTGCCAGTATAATTCTAACTAAGGGTCTTAGTGCCTACATAATTTTAATATCTATTATATATTTTCCCATCTCTACTCTCTTGATATTCCCTTTTCTTATGTCAAGTAGCAGCAGTATTTTTCTGAGAAAGCAGACCATCATTCTAAAAAGTTTACCTCTAAAGTCCTTATGGAATCATGTCTTCTTGTTTTAATTTTACTTATTCCATAGGAAGTAGATCATAGAGTCTATGATTCTTGGCCCTTATCTATACTTAATCCTTAAAATAAGTCTCTATTCTTACAGATTTATAAGCCATAATGCAACATTAAGAATCATGACATCAATTTTACCTTCCATTTCCCAGAAAAATGAGACCTAAAAAAAATGCTATATTTAAATAACTCCAGAAAAGTTTTTACAAATTCAACTGTTACCATTTTATCTTTTTAACACTGCTACCACCACCACCATCAAAAAGCATTTCCCTATATTTGATCTATGCAGTGTGAGAACTTGGCCTCTGTTTTTCTTTGATGAAGACAGAAAACAGCTGGTAACTATTATGTATATTATATACCTTCAAACACTGCAAGACTATTATTAGGCTACCTTTCTTCCCTTCTCCAAGATAAGCAATTCCAATGTCTTTAACTTTTTCTTACAAGTTCCATTTTCCAACCCTTTGATCAACATTCATAGACTCTTCTGAATCCTCTCCAAATTTTGGAGTTCTCATAAGATATTGGGCCCCATTCTAGAGAGCACTTTCTTACAAATTTCTGACCGGTGCTAAGTAAGAGAAAGTGCCATCTATTTATCCCTCTGTCTATTTAAAGTTAAGTGAGCATGGAGGGGCTCCCACCATTGACCATAGATGTTGGATGTATTTTGGTGCTAAAGTAGCATGAACATCAAAAAGGAGAGATCATGTCGGTTTTTGCCTTAAGCTCTTGGCTTCAGTGAGACCACACCTAAAAGGGACCTTAAGACATGCCTAAAACCAAGTAACACACAACGTCTGGTCTAAATCAAAGACAGAGGCGTTCTACTGACTCACAATCATTATCTTTGAAACCACTTGTTCTTACACTGTTAAAGGTTGATTATCTAATTCTACTAGAGTATAGGGGGTGAGGCGGTGTGTGTGTGTGTGTGAGAGAGAGACCCAATAGTTCTTCCTTATTCACATAGCTTTGCCAGTCTTAAAATGTAGTTTCTTTGTGAAAATGTGTAATTTTTAATTTGTTTTATTTCTTAAAAGAAGGCACATTGTCCAACTATACCCAGTAAAATTTCCCATATTTTAAAACAAGGACCTTACTTCCTTTTCCTTTTAAATTTCCTACCCGTAGCTCTGATGCTCACCTCCCTTTAATTATTTTTTTATTCTCATTCACTTGTTTTTCCCTTTTATCCCTTTTTTTCCCTCTTCTCTTTCCTTCCCTCTCATTCTTAGTATCTAATATCTACATACATCACCTGTGAATGGAGCAGAAAAGATTTCGTTAAAATGTGAGTGGGGAAGGAGGAGAAAAGAGACTTCATTAAGAAGTGAAAGTCACCACAGTTCACATTTGAAAACATCAGATGTGTTGAAATGATGATATTAGGGGAATGTAATTGGGAAGCAACAGAAAAGACAAGAAACAAAGCAAAAGAGGGATCAAGAAGATGGCACAGCCTCTCAGGCGCAAATGTCCAACAGTTCAAAATTTAAGCTTTATTTCTTCTTTTATTATGATTATTATTTTGTCCTTTTCTAGGGCTGCACCTGCAGTGTATGGAGGTTCCCAGGCTAGGGGTCAAATCGGAGCTGTAGCCGCTGGCCTATGCCAGAGCCACAGCAACACAGGATCTGAGCAGAGTCTGTGACCTACACCACAGCTCATGGCAATATAACCCACTGAGCAAGGCCAGGGATCGAACCTGCAACCTCATGCTTCCCAGTCAGATTTGTTAACCACTAAGCCACCACGGGAACTCCTTTTTTTTTTTTTTTTTTTTTTGCTTTTTAGGGCCACACCCTCAGCATATGGAAGTTCCCAAGCTAAGGGTAGAATCAGAGCTATAGCTACCAGTCTACACCACAGCCACGCAACGCCAGATCCAAGCTGCATCTGTTACCTGCACCACAGCTCACGGCACCTCTGGATCATTAACCCACTGATCAAGGCCAGGAATCAAACCCACATGCGTCTCATGGATACTAGTCAGATTTGATACCCCTGAGCCACAATGGGAATGCCAGAGATGCTTTTTTTCTAAGATGAGTCATGAACGGTATTTCATCAAAAATAAAGTTTGGAATAAAGCAGTCTGTTTAAAAAAAAAATTCTCTCCACATCCTGGAGGAGAAAAATCTAGACTCTCCATTTCAAAAAGAAGCTATATTTATTAGTGTGGCCAGAGTGAGAATTAAGCCCAAGAGTCAGAGGCAGAGAGAGAGGCAGCCCAGCTCTAACAAACCACGGGCAGGCCAGCACATTCACAGCCAACCTGCTTGGCACATTGGTATTTGAAAATATTATGTCCTGAGTGTAGGAAACACTGCAGGCAGAGTGTTTGTGGTGTTATCAGACAAAAATCTCTGTGTACCTGGACTCAGTGTTCAAGTCTCTTCAAACGCCAGGCTTCACACCAAGTTATGTCAACATATGACTCAGAAGAGGCGGAAAGGGAAAAATAGGCACAAAGAAGGCAAAGCTGGGGAGAAAAGAGCAAATAAATACATAAGCCAAAGTAAGCCAGCTTGGTCCTAAGGAGAACTGCAAATACTTTTCCTTTTCTTTTTTTAAAGCAGTCAAAGGTAACAGGGAAAAATGAATCTACATCTTCTCATGACTAGACCTTTCTTCTCATCTCAGGGGAGGAAGGAGACAATCAGAAAACATAAGATTTAGAAAGAATATGAGCACTGTCCTATAATCCAAAGCATGGACGGAAAGTGACAATTATTTATATACTGGTCTCCCAACTCCAGTGGGGATTTGTGTTAGGTTTTCTGAACAGTTTGTAAAGATCCCTCACTCATTGTTATTAGAAAATATTATGAGACCCTTTCTTTGGGGATAAACTTCCAGGCATGGATCTCTCACATCCCTGAGCCTCCCTGAAAAATACCACCTTCAGATGGTAGGCGTTGATACATGCCTCAAATATCACCTGGTTAATTCTCGTCTCAAAGCACACTTACATAAAATGAACCTACTTGTATTTAAAAAAATGCTCCTGTGAAAAAAAGGGGCATTTTCTCTTACTACACGGTCAGAATGATCACCCCCAGAAAATGCTGACTGAAAGCAAAAAAATGGAATTTCTTTCCCAGTAAACAATAGTGATTATGTTTCAGTAAAAGCACAGTGATTTCTGCTTCCTTTAACTGCCAGTGAGCTAAATAAAAGCTATGAACCTGCTGGCCTGGGACTGAATGCTAAGCGGGTGTCTTAAACAGCGCATTAAGTTAGGATGTATACACAGTCAAGCCCTCAGCACGCCTATAGAGTGAATAAGCCCCTGAATCAGTCTCCTGGAAAAATGAGGGTGTGGTTAAAAAAAAAAAAAGCCCTGGAGAATCTGACTGATGTTACCAGACAATTTAGAAAACCCAACGTTCTTTGCCTTAAAAGACTATGTAGTGGTTGATCAAATAATCTCAAACACATACAATAAAATCCTATGTCCTGAGTCTCCTGGCTCTGAAGACACAATCGACCATGTAGATACACAAATGTCAAGAGGTGGTAAATGCTGGCTGGAGGTTGGAAAGATGGCAAATTCCATTCAATGGGGCAAGACTGACTTAAGAGTTTAACCAAGAGTTTAAAAATTCTATTTGGAAATGAAGAAGACATTTTTTTTCTTCATAAAAGTAAAAACTAGTATTTTTCATGTTCTTTTGTGCATTTTATACAAGATTCCTAAATATTTTACGTGTGTTTCTAGCAACATTCTGAGCTTTGACAAAAGGAGGGGCATAATGAAATATTAATGATGGCAGAATGCTAAGGACCCAAGGGATCATATGTAATCAAAAGCATGTTGCTCAATCTGATAAACTGAGAAGGGCAATAAATGTGACTTTTCTAATTTTAACTACAGTATAATTATAGAATAAAAGGAGTTGTGAATCCAGTTTCTTCTTCAGAACTTTTGTTCTAGGCATATTTTCCTTAAAAAACTTGGGCACGAAGGGTCCCTGTGAACTAACATGAAAACAGATTCTAACGAGTGTGGAAAGGCTATGCTTGAGTGAGACAGTGACCCGACCAACCACATCACTGATGCAACTGCTCTGTGCTAAGACTGTGCCAGCCCGACAGGCATGTGATAGCAAAGTCAGTGGCTCCTACATTCTTAGTCGCCAAGGCTCCACATATATCCCCACCTATGTTGTAGGTAGTGGGCTGGCTATGGCTGAGAGTCTTTCTGAGATTTTGTGCTTACAAACTGCATTGTTTGGAGTACTAACTGCCCAGTGGTAGACCTGGGCAGCTTTGCTTAATTTTTTTTTTTTTTTTTTTTTTTTGGCCATTCCCGCAACATGTGGAAGTTCCTGGGTGAGATCCTTAACCCATCGAGCCACAAGGGAACTCTCTTTGCTTTTTTTTTTTTTTTAACTGCTATGTTGCATTTTTTAGAACTTGAGAGTGGAAGATTTAAGACTCATATATTCAATATAATGAAGGTGACCATGAGGCAGTGTACATCCATCCTCATGTGCTAAAAATAATAAGCAAAGACTATGAACTCCGTGCTGGAATCTGAGCAGGTTCTGTGTTTTAAATGGCTGTTCTAGAGCAAATAGAATTTCTGTCAATGTACTAGCTGTCTGGGATGCATATAGAGCAAGACATCATTTGCCACATAGCAAATAAAAATAGAGGACCATCCCAGACTTCAGACAACATTACGAAGCTACATTAATTAAGACAGTGTGGTACTAGTACAAAAGCAGACATAGAGACCAATAGAACAGAATAGAGAACCCAGAAATAAACCCAGACACCTATGGTCAATTAATCTTCAACAAAGGAGGCAAGAATATAAAATGGGAAAAAGACAGTCTCTTCAGCAAGTGGTGCTGGGAAAACTGGACGGCTGCATATAAATTAATGAAACTAGAACACAACCTCACATCATGCACAAAAATAAACTCAAAATGGCTTAAAGACTTAAACATAAGACAAGACACCATCAAACTCCTGGAAGAGAACATAGGCAAAACATTCTCTGACATCAACTGTACAAATGTTTTCTTAGGTCACTCTCCCAAGGCAATAGAAATAAAAACAAAAATAAACCAATGCGACCTAATCAAACATACAAGCTTTTGCACAGCAGAAGAAACCATTAAAAAAAAAAAAAGACAACCTATGGAATGGGGGGAAATAGTTTCAAATGATGCAACTGACAAGGGTTTAATCTCCAAAATATACAAACTCATACAACTCAATAGCAAAAAAACAAACAACCCAATTGAAAAATGGGAAGGAGACTTACATATGTATTTCTCCAAAGAAGACATATGGATGACCAACAGGGACATGAAAAAATGCTCAAAATAACAGATTATTAGAGAAATGCAAATCAAAACTACAATGTGGTACCACCTCACTGGTCAGAAAGGTCATCATTAATAAGTCTACAAAGAAAAAATACTAGAGAGGGTGTGGAGAAAAGGGAACCCTCCTACACCATTAGTGGAAATGTAAATTGGTACAGCTGCTATGGAAAACAGCATGGAGGTACCTCAGAAAACTAAATATAGAACTACCATATGATCCAGCAATCCCACTCCTGCGCATATATCCAGACAAAACTTTCATTCAAAATGATACACGCACCCCTATGTTCATTGCAGCACTATACACAACATCCAATACATAGAAACAACCTAAATGTCCATCGACAGATGAATGGATTAAGAAGATGTGGTACATATATACAATGGAATGCTACTCAGCCATAAAAAGAATATAATAATGCCATTTGTAGCAACATGGATGGAAATAGAGATTCTCATATTAGGTGAAGTAAGTCAGAAAGAGAAAGACAAATACCATATGATATCACATATCTAAAATCTAATATATGGCACAAATGAACTTATCTACAGAAAATAAACAAACTCATGGACATGGAGAACAGACTTGTGGTTGCCAAGGAGGAGGCAGAGGGAGTGGGATGGACTGGAAGTTTGAGGTTAGTAGATGCAAACTATTGCACTTGGAGTGGGTAAGCAATGAGGTCCTGCTGTATAGCACAGGGAACTATATTCAATCACTTGTGATGGAACATGATGGAGGACAAGGTGAGAAAAAGAATGTATTTATATGTATACCTGGATTACTTTGCTGTACAGCAGAAGTTGAAATAACATTGTAAACCAATAATAAATTTTAAAAAGTAGAGGACTAAAAATAGAATTACATTATACGATTCCTAGCTAACTGCAGTGTTTCAGTGTTTCCTGGATAGGTGGTTAGGTGGCCAGGAAGATGGAAGGAAGGTAGGATGGAAGGAAGAAAAGAGAGAGAGAGAAAGAAGGAAATGACAGAAAGAAGGAAGGGAGGGAGAAAAAAATTGCCATTACCCCCAACAGTTTGGGACTTAACATTTTCACTACCATCCAGAAAAATGTTTACCTCTGGACATCAAAGGAAGAGGTTGAAGGAAGGGGCCACTGTACTTCAACATCCTTTCTCTCTCCTTTTTTTCTTTTCTTTTTTTTTTTTTTCTCTCCTTCTTTTCTATTCCCAAATGAGAATACTGATGTGGATGGGTCGAGAATAAGGACAACTTGGAAGCAACAGAACTGTCGAAAAAGTGTTGATGGGGAAGACCATGATGTTCAGGAAGTCAGATCTCAGATAGTTCTACATCTCCACCTCTTTCTACTAAGAACATAATTTAAAGTTCAATTTCTTGAGACTGCATTTTCTTCAACAATACTTGATGAATATGTGGGATAATCAATGTATTTCTCAATGTTATTTAGATATTTGAATTCCATCAGTTCAATCAAAGGATTCAGTTCTTATTGCATGGATTTCTTTTCACGCTGTTAATGAAATCTTGCAACAGAAACATTTGTCTGAACCAAAATTAACCTTTTGAAGCATCAAAGTAAATATGTTAAACCCTCTAAACTCATGTTGTAGAAATTAAAGGATTATCTTCTTTTAGAACTTTAAGGGCGTCTAATTACACATTTTTCTCTTATAACGTGGTTACTGGGGGGAAGCGGAAAAACAGAAAAATGTAAAAACATAGAAATTATTTGTTAGATTTCCTTTCAGAGATAAGGAAGGCAATGCTAGTGCTGCCAGTGTTCTAATTCTTTTTCTTCCTCTTGGGACTACAGTTATTTCCCCAAAGTTGATGTGGTCATAAATGAGTCTGGCCAATGCTATATCAATGGAAGTGATGTGTCTCAGTTCCAAGCCATACCTCTGAAACTTCCTTTCTTTACCTGCCTAGTAAATTCCTAAAGGAATTCAGTCTGCAGAAGATGGGAAGTGCCTGCTTCCCCAAATGCAAATTGCATGGAGAAAAGTCACCCTCAAATCCTGCATTGAATGTTGACATAAAAAGAAATAAATTTTTAGGGAGTTCCTGCTGTGACACAACGAGATCAGTGGCATCTCTTCGGTGCCAGAATGCAGGTTCAATCCCCAGCCAGGCATAGTGGGTTAAAGGATCTAGCTTTGCCATAGCTATGACATGGGTCACGACAGCAGTTTGGATCTGATCCCTGCCCAGGAACTCCATATGCTGCAGGGTGGCCAAAAAAGGGAAAAAAAAAAAGAAATAAACTTTTAGTGTTAAACCACAGACAGTTGAGGGTTGTTTATTACAGCAGGTAGCCAACCCTAACTAATACAGAAAATCACTAACATTTCAGCATAGCTGCTTTCGGTCTTTTTCTACGTATATATTCAGCACAGTTGTGGTCATATATATGTATGCCTTTGTATTCTGAATTTTTATTTAATATCACACAGAAGGATTTTCTGTTTTATTATAAATGCTTCATAAATGTAACTTTTAATGACTATATAGTATTATAGGTATATATTATAATTTATATTACTAAAACCTATCTGGGGATAATTAAGCTCTATCTAGTTTTTCACTATCACTATATGATGAACACTTTCATGCATAAATTCACATGTATATTTTCTTTTATTTCTTTCCCCTTTATTTTAGGGCCATACCTGCAGCATAGGGAAGTTCCCAGGCTAGGGGTCTAATTGGAGCTGCAGCTGCAGGCCCCAGCAGCTCAATTTCCAAGACCCAGCTGTGACCTACACTGCAGCTTGTGACAACATCAGATCCTTAACCCAATGAGAGAGGCCAGAGATTGAACCCACATCCTCATGAATGCTAGTCAGGTTCTTAACCTGCTGAACCACAATGGGAACTCCCCTTTTCATTTTCTTTAAACAGATTGTTAGAAATATAATTACTGGGTTAAATGGTGTGAATATTTTAGGTATTGGTTCAGAGGTATATTGAGAGTTTTCCCCAAAATTTACCTCACCATCACAAGTGATATGGGAGTGCTTCTTTTATCATATCTTCACCATAATCAAGAATTATAATGAGTAATTTTAACTAAAAATTTTGTCCTTAACATGGAAATAGCACGCCCTTGACAACGAGGTTAACAGACTGCGAGGAAAGTAAGTTGCAGGATATCTGCTGAGTTCTGTAGATAATCTGCTTCTTAAGTAGCAGAGCCACAGACTCACTATGTATTCCAACATACAAAGGGCAGAATCTTCAAGAATAGGTGACCACATTAACAGCACAAGCTGTTCAAATTCTAATAGTATGAGGGCAAAGGACTGGGAGATAAAATCTGAGTAGGACTCTGAAGAATAAATTCGGAACCTGCCACTCAGATAGGAGGGCAAAGGACATTACCGATGGAGAGCTATCTATGAAATTACAAGGAAGCATAAATGGCAGGCCAACTATAGAAGATTACAAGCCCACCTGTCATTTTAGAACTTCGGATGATGGCACAGAAGCTAAGACTCAAAAGAAGTTGTGGCCCGTGGGGAGTTATATGCATACCAGGCTAAAGAGGCTGCAACTTATTCTACAACTAATGGAAGCGAGACATGATCATAACTTAATTCATTTTTAAGAAATGAAAATGGAAGTTCCCACTGTGGCCCAGTGGAAACGAACCTGACTGGTATCCATGAGGATGTGAGTTCAATCCCAGGCCTCATTCAGTGGGTTAAGGATCTGGAGTTGCAGTGGACTGTGGTGTAGGTCATAGACACAGCTCAGATCCCATGTTGCTGTGGTTTTGATGTAGGCTGGCAGCTGCAGCTCCGCTTTAACCCCTAGCCTAGGAACTTCCATATGCAGCAGCTGTGCACCCCCTAAAACAAAAAAAAAAAAAAAAAGAAAGAAAAATGGCTTTGTATCATGAACAAGCCACTTTATAGACATTATCATCTTTGATTCTGAAAACAACTCTGCAAAGTCCTGTTTTTCACATTTACAAGATAAGTCAAAATCGAAGTCAGCATCAAGTCACTTAAATGGAAGAATTAAGATTTCAACCAAGGTCTCTCTTCAAGCCCATTATCTTCTCATTGTACTATGTCGCCTTCCATGCTGTGCCAATGTGGAGGATAAGTTAGAAAGGAAATACAGTAGAGGCAGTGAGACACATTCAGAGACTATTATATTATTAAGGTAAAAGAAAAAACATTTTTAATTAACTATCTATTAACTAGGATAAAGTAGGGTTCAAAAAGCCAAGACTAAAGGAAAGAGATTATGAAAAAAAAGGGACTAGATTTAACCTGGCAGGTCCCTGTGGCCTTCTCAAGAGACTTAAAAGAGAGGTAAGCAGAATCTATATATGTGTGTGTAACTAGGTTGCCATGCTGTACAGTAGAAAATTGACAGAACACTGTAAGCCAGCTATAATGAAAAAAAAAGAATCATTATGAAAAGAGAGAGAATAGGCGATAGGGTGGGTGGTGCTTGCAGAGTAAATGGGAGGTGATGTCATAGTAACTGCTTAAAAGTATGGTTGAGACCCTTCTGTAATCTTCTCTCTAAGTCTTTTTTTTTTTTTATTTTTTTATTTTTTTATTTTTTTGTCTTTTGTTGTTGTTGTTATTGCTGTTGTTGTTGTTGTTGCTATTTCTTGGGCCGCTCCCGCGGCATATGGAGGTTCCCAGGCTAGGGGTTGAATCGGAGCTGTAGCCACCGGCCTACGCCAGAGCCACAGCAACGCGGGATCCGAGCCGCGTCTGCAACCTACACCACAGCTCACGGCAACGCCGGATCGTTAACCCACTGAGCAAGGCCAGGGACCGAACCCGCAACCTCATGGTTCCTAGTCGGATTCGTTAACCACTGCGCCACGACGGGAACTCCTCTCTAAGTCTTTTTATATCACTGCTCTGACCATTCCTGATAATTCTTCAAGATCACAGGAATCAATTTATATTATTAGAAACAATGTTGGGTTTATAGACATATTTCCATTTGTCATCAAAATATACTGGAGGGAAGAACCTGTCTCATAATATTAGGAATTAATTAATTTCCAAGATATCCAAAACCATAGAAAAGTTTTAGCTTCAATAAGATGGTAACAGATTTCTCATGACATCTCTGAAAAATTAGGCATACTAAGAAGGATGCCTGTGTCATCCATCTGCAACCAGCCGCTGTAGTTATTTACTCCAAGTCAGAGATGAACTTTTTGTTTTAAGGAAAAAATACAGAGGAGATAATTGAGGGTTTAGTCAATGAAGGTACCATTGAACGAATTGCACATAGTATGGCCAAATTTATGCTGTTACCAATGCTTTAAGTTTAACTCTATAGAGATGATAAGAAGTCCCATATGTAGTGTTTATATTTAATAAATTTCTCAGTATCCTTAGGACAAGATCTTTGCAAAAACTGCCCTTGTCTATGACTATTAATAGTTGATCATTTGTGGCATGACCATAGAAGCAATCAATGATCCAGAAATAGTTTCTAAAGGATAGGTGTATCATTTAGAATTTCTGGTTATCTTTCAAATCCTTGAATTTCCTAGCATTCTACAGTTTTTTTTGGAGATCTTATGAAGATCCTACATGTGTATATCAGTTAGGGTCCAGTCAGAAAACAGAAATTACTCTAGATGTTTCCAACAGAGGAGTTTAATACAGAAAATTTATTACACTGTTAATGGAAGCTCTGAGAAGGCAAGCAAAGGATGGTGAGAAAGAGATTAGTGAATTAATCAGAGATTAGTATGGCTATTACTAGAAGGAAGGGAGAGATCAAGGTTACTGAGGTTTGAAGGCCAAGTCCCAATGCTAAGACCTTGTTTTCTCCCTTTCTCCTGTTCTCCAGTCTCTCACTTGTGCCTCAGGGAATGTACCTGAAAGCAACATAAACAAGTAACTAGCAAAAGGCACTAATACTTAATATGTTAATCATGAGCTCAATCAGAAAGCCTGAATTCACAGAGAAACTCAGAAACATAAAAGAAGAATCCTGCCCTCACAGTTTCCCTTAACTGCTGATAATAGTAAAAATTCTAATGTCTTTTCAAGAGAGGGAAAAACATGCTCATAGTCTCTTCAAAGGACACCGTGGGCATCCAAAGGAGGGAAACTTGGGAGCGAGAACTTGCACTGGCACCTTCTTGGGTTACACTATCCCTGCTATCAGCATGTAGCCAACTGAGATAAGTGTGTGCAACACCAGATGTGATTGAAAGCCAAGCAAAACTTCCCTGGGGCTCCACACTTTGTCCTGTCAAAAGTCTCCCCTTCCTGGGTTGCTTTATAACTTATCGGAAATGCCGTCCTATGGAGCAGGTCTCAGAAAAATGTTGCCTTCTAGGATGTGACATCACTATTCGCTTCCCAGTCAGAATTTGTTTCTTATGTTAATAATAAACCACAGTTTCCCATCAATGATTCTTTAGCTATGGTAAGGGAACTATACATAGTGTGTGTGTGTGTGTGTGTGTGTGTGTGTGCGTGTGTGTGTGTGTGTGTGTAATAAATTATTACATATAAAAAGGTGGCTGGCTCTGAGAAGTGCTTCAAAGAATATCATTTCCGTCATGAGTTCTTTCTGAAGTCAAAAATCTCCCAGCTGCTCTATTTTCACCAATATAATATAAACCTCATTCGAAACCATACAAATATAACACACACTTCATTTGATCAGTTATCATTACCACTATCTACATAGCATTGAAGCCATGTAGTCAATGGTCACAAAAGGTTCACTGCTTGCCGAGAGTGTAATGAAAATAATAGAATAGAATCTTGATGTCCAGGGCTGACTGTCACAAAAGATCCCCTGGGTAGATCAACTCTTCCAGGGAAAGTGTTGATGTTAAAAAATGCGCTTGAAGCATATCTTCTGCCTGGACACACTGAGCAATTAACTTCCCAGAACCTTAAAGTGTTTTATAATTCAGAAAGAAGGGAAATGCTTGAGGAATTCAAGATTTTCAACGGTTCCCTCACTAGACAACAGTACCAGTGAACATTTACCGAGCACTTAGGGCATACCAAGCACAGTTGCACACACTGTGTACCTCTTAACTCCTTTAAACATTACAACTCTATCATTTGCATTTTAGAAATGAGGAAACTGAGGCCATAAAAGGCTAAATTTCTAAAGCTATGAAATCAGAACTTACCCTAGGATCTCACAACCAGTGGCAGAGACAGGAGCGAACCCAGGCAGATTGGTTCCAGAGTCCTGCACTATTAAAAATTTCACTCACTGCCTTTTCCTTCTAGATGGTTTTTACACTGTCTTGGCCACCTTATCATGGTCCTTTCAGAGTATTTGCATGAAATCTTTGGCTTGAACCTTTGCTTGGTGAACTGCAATTGATTTAGATGTTTCACTGGCAGATTACGTTACTGCGTCTTAAGCCCCCTTCTATTCTAGAAGGATTATGTTTGTTCAGTGGTCCTAATGGATTTCTCAGGACCGTGTCAGAAGAAGGACTATGTTGTGGACATAGACCCCTGAAAACACCTGAAAAAAAGCTCTCGGCCATACCAGCTAGTTACTATAGATTGCTGTCAACAATTTACCTTAATCAAGTTTAAGAGGTTTTGTGGACAGGAATCTTATCCAAGCTGCCAAAATAGAAGAAAGTCAGGTTGAAATGGTGTTCCTGACCTATAAGTTAGCTGAAATATTTATCTGAGTGTTACCCACCCACCTTTTTTTTTTTCTTTTTCTTTTCTTATTTTTTTTTTTAAGGGCCGCACCTGAAGCACATGGAGGTTCCCAGGCTAGGGATTGAATCGAGCTATAGCTGCTGGCCTACACCACAGCTCACAGCAACGCCAGATCATTAACCCACTGAGCAAGGCCAGGGATCAAACCTGTGTCCTCATGGATGCAGGTCAGATTTGTTTCCACTAAGCCATGATGGCAACTCCCCACACATCTTGATAGCTTTTTCCCACTCATTTTGTGACTCTAAAGTCAACCACTGGGGCCATTCTCCTGAGTTACAAATGAGAAAATCACTCTGAACTTGCCACAGCTATATACTTCCAGCCTACCTGAGGCCTTGCTCAATAAATAAGAATATAGCTTAGTTACTGCTTTGTTGGTATCTATCACTTACTCATCTTCACCCTAAACATTATCTTTGTTAGAATTACAAAGATAGAACAAGGTAAGATCTGGATCATTCTTGCTTCATAAAAGGTCCATAAAAGCAGCAACAACATCATGTTATAAGCTCTGAAGATGTTCTTCTAAGAGCATTCAATGGAAGCATTGAATACAAGAAAATTTTTCCTAGTTCTAAGGACGGACAAAAATCATAGAGCAATAATTCTCTGGCCAATTCCTGTTCAGAAGTGGTCTCACTTGTTTCTATTCTCAAGGCAATCACAAAAAGGGAGCTCTGTGCTTAATAAAATGGGAGATATTCTAAATATGCCAGAGATGGCTACAGTTCAGCATTAGTTTTCAAGTTGCAATAGTACTGAAATGACATGAGCAATGTGATTTTTAGTGTCAGAGAACTACCTTGTTGAAGGCTGTTCCAGTTATCTGTGGCTACATGTTAAATGACTCTAAAGCTTAGAGGCTAAAACAGTGACACCATTTATGTGGCTCACAGATCTGCAATGCAGGCAGGGCTCTCCATCGGATGGCTCCTCTCTGCTGCACTTGACCTCAGCTCCCGCAAAGGCAAGGGGGATGGAATCATCTGAAGACTAATTGACTTACATAAATGATGATTGATGCCAGCTGTCTATTAGCTGGGATCACCTACATGTGGCCAGAACACCTACATGTGGCCTCTTCGTGTGTCCGGGACTTCCTTGTGACACGGCGGCTGATTCCAAAGGGGCAAGTGAGAAGGAGAGAGCCAGGCAGAGGCTGGATTGTCTTCTATGTCCTAACCTTGGAAGTCACATCATCATATTGTGTTGAGGCAGTTAGAAAGATACACCTAGGTTCAAGGGGAAAAAACAGACACCAGGCCTGAATGGGGGCAGGTTGATGAGACAGTGTAATGGGATGGGATCTGTATCAGTGTAGGATTTTTTGGAAAAAAACATCAGCCACAAAGGCCTGCTAGTTTCTTTGCTCATTTTCTGAGTCAGCCCAAACGGAGCAATGCCACTGCCTAAGAGGCTTGACTTACAGTTTCTGTGTCTTTGAAGATGCCCATCAAAATATTTTTCTTATTCCTTTTTAGATTCAAAGAGAAGATTAAGTCTTTTCCTGTTGCTCTAACATTGGCAAAACTCCATGTAAAGTATCTGAAAGACTGAAGGATGTACGCTTGGCAGTTATGTGTGTTATAGACAAAATCTTTTTTATGTCTGTGGTCTTTAGAATAATTTTTGTAATGAACTAAAAGGGAAATATAAAGGGTTTTATGGATTAAATTCTAATATTTATGATTAGATTTATAATATCATATAAATTATATTACAAAACAACTGCTGGATGCTTCTGCTTTCTTGTTTCAAAATACTGCTATTAGTATGTTTCTCATACCTTTGGGATATTGTAGATATTATCAAGTTAAAAAAAACAAAACAGCAGGAGATTTATCAACTATGCGACCAGAGGATAACCATTCTAGCTTTGAATTTGTATGTAATAAATTAGATTCTATTTAACAATTATCAGCAATCTATACCCACTAAGATGATTTGGTGAGATTCAGGGCATTGACAGTAGGTTCCTAAAGAGGACAAGGGGTACAACAATGCAGTTGTCCCTCGATATCCACAGGGAATTTGTTCCAGGACCCCCATAGACATCAAAATCCAGGGATGCTCAAGTTTCCCACAGTCGGCCCTCCCTGGCCACAGGTTCTGAATCTGCGGATTAAACCCACCCTGGGTAGAATCCATGGATGTAGAGGATCAACTGTATTTCAGATCAGTTCTCTGCTTATTTGAAGATGGGATGATTATGAAGCATCCATGACTTTTGTAAACATTTTGCTCCCATCTAGATTTTGCTAATTGTGCCAAATCACATTCTATCAAATATTCAGAATTAAGAGGAAAAACAATCACAGAATGTCTTAAAAAGATCAGATCTCTGTGACTAGCACAATAGTAAATACAGCTGAAGAAACCGATTGCCCTGCCTTTGATTCAGAGGCTATTACTTAGTGAAAGAAAAATATATATATATCAAAGAATGAGGGTCATCGATTCTAACACCTAATCAGAGAATCTTAAAAAAAAAAAATGAATACAACAAAAAACATTTTGGACTTACGGCAAAATTCTCTTTAACTGCTGAAAATAATAAAATCCTACCATATTTTATTAAGTTGGTAATTTTGTAAAGAAAGAAAAGGCAAGATTTTCTCTAATCTGCTGCATTTGTTTTAGGAATAAAAAATACTGAAACAGTGTTGTTTGAAAGGAAACATGCTCTCAACATTTGTTGACAAGACCCAAAGAGGTGTTTTTTCGTGTGTGGAGGTTATTTTGTTTGTTTTGTCTTTGTAGTGTCTGTACTTTCAAAAATTCCCATGGTAACTGAATTTTAAAGACTGTTGCTCAAACCTGGTAGATTGAGGCAAATTGTTTATGAAAGTGTTGTGAAATAAAAGACCTGAATAAGGCCATCTTTAAAATTAGAACCTGTGAATCGGAGTGGTTGGAAATTAAAAGAAAAAAAAATTTCAGCATAGCCAAAATTGTTAGTGAGTCAAGATAATTTTCTCAAATAGGTGTCTGAATTTGCAGGAAGGGATGAAAGGATAAACAACTGAGGGGCTCAATTATTACAAATTAATGCAAAATAAATAACCTGACGGGAATAACCATTACCCACCCACATACTGGCATATATTAGTAACGAGACTTCTGTCAATACCTACCTATAAGTCACTTTCCTTCTTTTACAGTTGAACTTGGCCCATAGAGGAGTATAAGACAGAGGAGAAGAAAGAGAACAAGAGGCCATAATAAAATGATTTAGGACTCTATATTTCAAATATATATATATATTGGTCTTTTTGTCCTTTTAGGGCCACTCCAGCAGCATATGGAGGTTCCCAGGCTAGGGGTCCAATCAGAGCTGTAGACTCCCACCTACACCACAGCCACAGAAAATCAGGACCCAAGCTGCATCTGCGACCTACAGCACAGCTTACGGCAACACCAGATCCTTAACCCACTGAGCGAGGCCAGGGATCTAACCCGTGACCTCACGGAGGCTAGTCGGGTTTGCTGACCACTGAGCCACATGGGAACTCCCTCAAATATTATTTTAATCCCATATATCTTTTTTTTTTTTTCCCTCTGAGATTGAATCAGTGTTTCAGGAAATTGTTCCACCTAAGTGTTTAGGTAAACTAAGAATAAAATGCCTCTGGTCTTTGAAGAAAGGAAGATAAGGAAGAAGGGAGGATATAGGAGAACTAGAAATGAAATGAAGGAAGACCAAAAAGAAAAGAGAATTATTAAGAAATGCAGAGGAAGGGAAACAAAGAAAGGAAAAAGGCAAAAGCAAAAAATAAAGATGCTGTGAGCCAGGCACTGACACCCTAGGCCCATAGACTGGGTGCAGTTCATTGCCTGCATATGTACAGGCCCAGCTAAGAATAGCTTTTACATTTTTGAATGGTTGGAAAAAAATCAAAAGAAGAACAAATATTTTACGATATATAAAAATTCTGTGCCATACATAAAGTTTTATTGGCTATTTAAAAACTTGTGCTCATAAATGAAGTTTTATTGGAACACACCTAGGTCGATTGTTACATGTGGTCCAGGGTTGCTTTTGTGCTACAAGAGCAAAGTAGATTGGTTAGGACAGCCCTCAAAGATCAAAGTGTTTATTATGTGGCTCTCACAGAAAAAGTTAAAAGACCCCTATAAATATTTATGAAATATTAACTATGTACTCAGCACTTTCCTCTAGTCTATGGAGGATACAAAAGAAAAGAATGAAGATGTGCTTTCTGTCCCTGGGAACCTGCAATCTACTTGAGGAGAGAAACTAAAAACAGCAGGCCTTTGACATTGACTCCTAGGAACTACAAAATCGGCTTTCATGTATGGTTGATTTCTTCTTATTCTTGCTAAACTTGATAACTTGTAAACAGTCACAGTACTAGAAACTCAGGCGGTTAGAGTACAACTGCATCCTTAAAACTACTATTGCTATCTTTAACATTCAGTTTATTAGCATCTACATTTTCAACCAACATACAGAATAACGCAAAGGCTTGATCTCGAATGGATAATCTAGCAAAAACAGTGTCTTAGTGAGACCATTCCTAAAACAGAGGAAGTTTTTGGCAGAAGACATACACAAACGGCTGAAGATTAAACGTGACCCTTTATGTTGGGTTGCTGGCTCAAAGGCCATGATACTGGTCACCCTCACTGGGCTAAAATAGACATAAAATGCCCTAATGCTTTGAAATAAGTTTCTCCTTGACTCCAGACTAAGCTTTGCCTCCCCTCCATTGGTCATGTGCATCCCTGCCTAGTTTGGAGGGCCGGGAAAGCAGAGGGTCCACTCAGTTCCCTTGAGGGTCTTCAAAAGTGGCAACTTTCCTACTCTGTCCAATATGGTAGCCACTGACCAAGTGCGGTTATTAAGCACTTGAAACAAGCTAGTCAAATTTGAGATGTGCTGTAATTATAAAACACAACACCTGTGCAAAGACTTACTATGAAAAGAAGAATGAAGGAGTTCCCTGGTGGCTCAGCAGGTTAAGGATCCAGTGTTGTCACTTTTGTAGCAAGTGTTTGATCCCTAGCCTGGGAACTTCTGAATACTGCAGGCATGGCCAGAAAAAAAAAAAAAAAGAATGAAAAGTATCTAATTAGTATTTTTTCTAGATTGTATTACATGCTAAAATAATATTAAGGACATATATGGTTATAATAAATATTTTATTAAAATTAACATTGCATATTTTTTAAATTTTTTAAGATGTGGATCCTGCGAAATTTAAAATTACCTATGTATTTGCTTCTTATTCAATTGGACAGATGTTTTAACATGTGGATTTAGTATTTGTTATGTCTGTGTCAAATAGGTAGCTGAGTAGCTCATTCTCTCAGCTCCTTCAAAGTCTGCTCAAATGTCACCTACTTAACAAGGTCACTCAATGTAAATTACAACTCCCCAAATTCCTGACCTCCTTACCCAGCACTATTTCTTTTCAGTTAGCATTTATCATCCTCTAACTCACTATATATTTTCCTTATTATAGTTAGTGTTTATAGTCTTTCTCCCTGCCTCTGCCCTCCAGAAGGCAGAACTACGTATTTATCTTCCCCACTGATACATCCTCAGTACCTAGAACAATGCCTGGTAGCCGGCAGGCAATTTTTTAGAGCATGCTGAATAAATGAATGGTAAATGTGAAAAGAAACACTGCAAAATATTATACTGAAATATAAAAGGTTAGTATTTGAGGACTTTAGGTAAGATTGTCAAAAGGTGGTGCTTTTTTAACCTTCTCTCATGTAAGCTTATACCCTCCACTCATACCCAGCTCTATCTCCCAGGCCTCTGCTCCTGAGACCTAGCTGTTCATTACTTCCTGCTTCTAGGCCAGCTGAGGGAATTAGGGTTTGGGGTATTAGAGCTCAGATTTTCACAATGAAGGAATATTACTGAGCCTCTGCCATGCAGATGAATTGATAGGCAGTATCTTAATAAAATGTTTCTGTGATGCAATTTACATACATGCTCCATCTAACTGGATTAAAGTGAATAAGACAAGGTGATACTGGAGTTCCTGCTGTGACACAGCAATTTAACCACCCAGTGTTGTCTCTGAGGTGGTGCAGGTTTGATCCCCTGCCCTGGAACTTCTGGGTACAGCCAGAAAAAGAAAAAAAAAAAAAAAAAGACAAGGTGAAATTTGATCATTCATCTCTGAGTTTGAATTGGAAAGTATTACCAGAAGAAGCTCTTAAGCAATGGTATGTAAACCACAGCTGGGGGCTGAATTAAAAGCATCAATTGCATAATGGTGTAAACCATCAGAAATTGGGCTATAGGTATAATGACACCCCCAATTTTTCCTATGAGAGGAATAAGAAGAACTATGACTCTGAATATGATCCAAATCATCCAGCAGTTTTTAATTTTATGCAAAGTTCATCAAATTCCATATTTTTTCATATTTCTGCTGAAGTTCTGATACATTAAATCATGCCCAAAACACATCTATGGAGATCACTCATGTCCAGAAAGAGTTATGGCAGCATTTGCTCATTTATTATATCAAAGTTTCTAACATCCATTCCACTTTTCTTTTTCCCCTTTTACCAGGAAGAGAAATGGTCTCATTTTGGCACAATCTTTATGCTAAACCTACTACTTAGTTTCTCAATGCAAACTTTTCTTCCAATAGAGCTGCCAACTCTTATCATGTGACCTAAGAGTTATACTTGTTGCCTTGTAATATCTCCCCATTGGAATTCCCTGCCTTTGTGGATGATATCATCACCATTAGAGAGTCACTCCTTTGTTTATGTTATATAACCCGGGATAAGACTTTTTATCTTTAGAAGTCTTTGTTAAAAGTCATTACTCCATCAAGTGCTACACATGACTAAGGCATTATTGGAGATTTGTACCTTAGCATAGATTAGTATATCAAATTGTTTCTCTATTTCATTGCTAGTTGACATTGGTGTTCTCAAAGAATGAAACACACAAGATGAAAAACTGATGAAAAGTTCCAGATGTAAACTCTACTTAAAAGAGACACATGCACCTGCATGTTCATTGCAGCACTATTCACAATAGCCAGGACATGGAAACAATCCAAATGTCCATCAACAGATGATTGGATTAGGAAGAAGTGGTATATATACACAATGGAATACTACTCAGCCATAAAAAAGAATGACATAATGCCATTTGCAGCAACATGGATGGAACTAGAGAATCTCATCCTGAGTGAAATAAGCCAGAAAGACAAAGACAAATACCATATGATATCACATATAACTGGAATCTAATATCCAGCACAAATGAACATCTCCACAGAAAAGAAAATCATGGACTTGGAAAATAGATTTGTGGCTGCCTGATGGGAGAGGGAGGGAGTGGGAGGCATCGGGAGCTTGGGGTTGTCAGACACAACTTAGAATAGATTTACAAGGAGTTCCTGCTGAATAGCATTGAGAACTATGTCTAGATACTCATGTTGCAACAGAACAAAGGGTGGGGTGAAAAAAATGTAATGTATCATGTAAGGATAACTTGACCCCTTTGCTGTACAGTGGGAAAATAAAATTAAAAAAATAAATAAATAAAATAAAAAATAAATTACTGAACTCAATCCAAAGTAGAGAGGATTCCTTTGAGCATAGAAATAAAAGGCTTTGGGAGTTCCTGTCGTGGCGCAGTGGTTAACGAATCCGACTAGGAACCATGAGGTTGCGGGTTCGGTCCCTGCCCTTGCTCAGTGGGTTAACAATCCGGCGTTGCCGTGAGCTGTGGTGTAGGTTGCAGACGTGGCTCGGATCCCGCGTTGCTGTGGCTCTGGCGTAGGCCGGTGGCTACAGCTCCGATTGGACCCCTAGCCTGGGAACCTCCATATGCCGCGGGAGCGGCCCAAGAAATAGCAACAACAACAAAAAAGACAAAAGACAAAAAAAAAAAAAAAAAAAAAAAAAGAAATAAAAGGCTTTGGTCAGTCATGAGGAAACTGGGGGCCAGAAAAAGGGAGCAAGATCAGGATGATCAAATAGAGCTGGGGGGCAAACAGAGTTGTGCTTATGGTGTGGCGGGTTAAGGATCTGGCTTTGTCACTGCAGTGGCCCAGGTGGTCATTGTGGCTGGGGTTCAGTTCCTAGCCCTGGAACTTCCACATGCCATGGGCGCAGCCAAAAACAAAACCCAATAGAGCTGAAAGCTAGGAATGGGCTGTGTATAAACTTCACTTAGTGCTCCATGGCCCCTTTACTCTCTCTTGCTCATCATTTTTTTTTTTTTTTTTTTTTTTTGTCTTTTTGTCTTTTTGCCATTTCTTGGGCTGCTCCTGCAGCTTATGGAGGTTCCCAGGCTAGGGGTCCAATCGGAGCTGTAGCTGCTGGCCTACGCCAGAGCCACAGCAATGTGGGATCCGAGCCGTGTCTGCAACCTACACCACAGCTCATGGCAACGCCGGATCCTTAACCCAATGAGCAAGGCCAGGGATCGAACCTGCAACCTCATGGTTCCTAGTCGGATTCATTAACCACTGAGCCACCACGGGAACTCCTCTTGCTCATCATTAATATTCATCAAAATGCTTCTTTTTATTTCAAATTACTGTCTTACTCAAGGACCTGGCAAAAACCTGAAGGTACACTTAGACACTGGAAAATTTGGGGATAATTTCATTAAAACCATTTTTTGCAAAGGTGAGTGCAGGATTTAGGAAAAGAAAGAAAGTGTGGTACAGCACCTTGAAACTAACAACAGAAGGGAACTTTTTTCAGCCCCACGTCTGAAAATGCAGAGAGGGAAAGAGCATTAGAACTCAGATTCAAAATTGGATGGAGAGGGTCCCTGACTGAGCCATGGCCTTTGGCAGAGGAACAAAGCCAATTCTCAGGCCAGACAAGAAGGTGGGAAAATAAATATGTAGATCCACACCCTCCCAGCCTTCAACTTTCTGCTGGGGCCTCCACTGGCCAGACCCACACTTTAACAGCAAGTCCTGTTCATAGTAAGGGAGCCTCACCTATTTTCAATAAGACAAGAGCAAGAATCTGTTTCTGTCAACTTTTTATAGAATATTATAATTTTAATAAACTAATCTTCAGTTCAAAATGAGTTAATGCTTTCCTTATCCCCTCCATCATTATTCAAGCCTTCAGCATTTGTACAGGCACTAAATTCTAGTTTGAAAATAATGCATCATATTGGAGACAACAGAGCACAAAAGTAAAGTGCCTCTAACTTATAACAGATTTTTTTTTTTTTTAGTTGTTGCAACTGTATTCAATCAACTGTACCCAAGCAACTGAACTAAACTATTCTAAGTCAAAGCCAAAAAAATGACAGGCTCAGGAAAAAATTATTTTGGAAGCTGGAAACATTTGCCTTGGTATCACACTCTTACGTTACTTGAAAATTTTGTGCATAGGGACAGACATAGAATACACACACACACACACACACACACACACCCTACAGCCGGCAAGTTAATTGGTACTCGGTAGCTACACAGTTCACAATTTAATGAAAAAACAAGAAAAGAAGAAACACTGCTGTCATACACTGACAAATGAACACTTGAGATGACAGCTCTTTGCCAAAAAATTTCAAATAATAAAGAGCTGAAATGAGATTGGAGATAAGTAGAAAACAGAATGGATTGCTAGAGTTTTGTGTTCTATAACCACTAACAAATAAAAAGAATATAATATAGAACTTAGAGGTCCTAAAAATTAAAACCCATACCTTTCATAGGAAAGAACCTCTGTTTCTGAGTTTCCAGTCTGAGGTTCACTGCTGTGTCAATTACAATTTTAAAATTTTCCATAAAACAAATGCATAGATTAATTAACGATTCTTAGAAATCGTATTGTTTTGAGTTTGGGGGTTTTGTTTGCCTATTTATTTATTTGTCTTTGCTTACTTTAGCAAATACTTTCTTTATTAACCAAAGAACTTGAAATGGAAAGAACAAAGTCAAGGCAGTTATAGACGACAAGTAAGGTTTTTTGAAAAAGGCTTTGCTTTCATTCTTGGAAGAAAAGAAAATGACTGTGAGCTCAGCCCTTCAGCAGTTCACAGAAATTGACAGCAACTGCTTTCTTTGAAACCCACGTTGATGCATCAGAGGCTTTGTAGTAGCTTTTAGGTTCTAAGCACAGGTATCCTAATGATTGAGTATAGGTGATAATGAGTCTCTAGCTCTTTATTTGCCTTGGTTATTGATAGCAAAGCTAAGACAGATTTTTTTTTTTTTTTTTTTTTTTTTTTTTTTGTCTTTTGTCTTTTAGGGCCACACCCGTAGTAGCATATGGAGGTTTCCAGGCTAGGGATTTAATCAGAGCTACAGCTGCCCGCCTACACCACAGCCATAGCAACGCCAGATCCGAGCCGCATCTGCGACCTACACCACAGCTCACAGCAGCGCTGGATCCTCAACCCACTGAGCGAGGCCAGGGATGGAACTCACAACCTCATGGTTCCTAGTCGGATTCGTTTCCGCTGCACCATGACGGGAACTCCCTAAGACAGATAATTTTTAATCCACCAAATATTTATTATTCCCCCAAAGCCAGTTCTTACTGAAGAATGACTGGATGTTCATTAAAAAAAAAAAAAAAAAAACTCAAAATATAGGAATTGTAAATTTCTATGTTTCCGCCCCCGATAACCATTTATATCCAAGATAGTGTTGCTTTTATGTACACTAAGATGAGCATATGGGTTGTTATGAATGGTGGCCATTCTGATTGGTAAGTGGTCGTGATACATCAGTTATTACATACTAAGACTATTATGCCCATTTTATATCAAACAAGAAAACCACATACTATCATAAACAGACTAAATACAAAGCTGATGGAAGTTAGGAAATACAACTTTCTTTTCATATCTCCTTCCATTCCATACCACAGTTTATGGAAATGATTCAGTATTTGTGATCAGGAGTTCCCATTGTGGCTCAGCAAGTTAAGGGCCTGACATGGTGTCCATGAGGATGCAGGTTCAATGCGCTGTTGCTGTGGCTTTGGTGTAGGCAGGCAGTTGCAGCTCCAATTCGACCCCTAGCCAGGGAACTTCCATATGCCGTATGTGTGACAATTAAAAGAAAAAAGAAAAAAAAAGTAATATTTATGATCAGAGATAACTGATTTTCTATATTATTTTTCTTTTTTAAGAATCACTTTTTACATTTATTCTAGGTTTTAGAAGTACGTTAATTATTCAGACGGTAAACATTTTTTTCTGGTCAGGGTATCACCTAGAATCTTTTCAATTCTTAGTCCTCTCCCTTTTTATACTTAATGTTTTATTTCTTTATGTTGAATTCGTTCTTGATTGGATGGAGAAAGATAGGAAAGTTTACTTGGGTAGTATATAGGGGAGGAATCAGGTTTGAGGGGCCTGAAACTTACACAATTTTAGGAGTTCTGTTCAAGAAAAGGAATATACAATTATGATTACACATTTTACTGTATGTAAATTGTAACTTGATTGAAAAAATTAGGTATGAAAATAAATTTTTACTTAGAATGAGAAATAAATTGCAAAATCTTGAAGTATAATCAAATACTACAGGGAGTTCCTGTTGTGGCTTAGCGGGTTAAGGACCCAACTAGTATCCATGAAGATGAAAGTTCGATCCCTGGCCTCATTCAGAGAGTTAAGGATCCAGCATTGCTCAAGCTGCACCATAGATCAAGGATGTGGCTTGGATCTGGCATTGCTGTGGCTGTGGTATAGGCTGGCAGCCGCAGCTCCCATTCAACTCTTAGCCTGGGAACTTCCATATTCTGCAGGTGCAGCCCTAAAAAGACAAAAACAAAAAAAACAAACAAACAAAAAAACAAGAAAACTACAAACATTGCAAGATCCAGAAAATAACATGGTGTTTACATCAGTAAATTGCCCGCTCTAGTATATATTTTTCTACAACTTTCTATTGCATCTTCATTCACATCTTCAGGAAAACTTTGTAATATATATATTTTTTATATACAGAGAAGCATAAGGGAGTTGTTAGGGTATCATTGATCAGATTTTGCTTCTTATTTCTAATAGTTCCAAAAATTACTTTTAATTTCACAACTTGTTATTTATAACGTGACATCATTTTGGGGGGAACTTTGTCATATTTGGGAAAACCACTATCTAGTTTCCTTCATGCAGAGCAGAGTAGTTGAAATAGTCACAGACTCCTATCAGCTTGTACATTTCAAATTCTGCTTCTCCATCGGTCACTCACCTTGGGGGCTGAGGTCCTTCCCGTGTACATACAGTCTCTGCCTCTGCATCTTGATGAAACAGATGTCATGACATCTTAGACATGTGTTTCAAGAAGTTTCTCTTTACATTTAGTTTTCTGAGGAAACTCCGTACTGTTTTCCATAGTGGTTGTACCAATTTACATTTCCACCAACAGTGTGGAACGGTTCCCTTTTTTCCACACCCTCTCCAGCATTTGTCATTAATGATGGCTAAGCAATGAGAACCTACTGTACAGCACAGGGAGCTATATCTAATTTCTTGGGATACAACAGGATGAAAGTTAATATTTGAGAAAGAATGTATACATATATATGACTGGGTCACTTTGGGGCACAGCAGAAATTGGTATAACATGGTAAATCAACTATAATTTTTTAAAAAAAGAAATTTCTCTTTAAAATTCAGAAACATTATGCTATGATTATGTGTGGGGTTTGCTGATCCATGTGCCTGAAATTGTGTTAGCCCTTTGTTATAAAGACCAAATTTCTATTGGCTCAGACTTAGGCTTTTTTGTCATTAACTCCTGAAAGTCCTCATGCATATACTGAACCACTCGGATCTCTCTTCCAGGTCTGTTGTCTCCTCTCTCTTCATATTTATTTTTTCAACCTTCTCTCAGTGCTTGGCAGGGGGTGGGGAATTCCTGAATTGTCTTCCAAGTTACTGGTTTTTATTCCTGCCATTTAAACCTACTATTTACCGCTTCCATCACTATAACGTTTCACCTCTAGAAAATGTTTCCTGACCTCATACCTTAGTATAAATCAAATGTCCTCACAATTTTTAGGGCTAAAATTCATTGCATATTTTCTAAAGTTTTCTTTTGTTTCTGGCACTGTCCATTTTATAGGGGATTTTGTCAGAGATTTTATAAATCCCCGGACAAGCCTTTCAGAGTCAGAGGAGGGGAGCAAGATAAAATTTAGATTTTTGTTGTTGCTTTATGGAGTTGTTTTAGAGGACCAACCCTCTGCAAGAAATAGAGTGTGTACAAAGTTTGAAGGCACCACGCCTGAGCTAAAATCTCTTCTCCTTGGTAATTGTGACATCCCACTATTGCCCCATTCCACTATTGGCTACACAATCCTTGTTAGGGATTAGATGTGATTAAGCCCTCCTTCTTTGAATATAATAAAAAATAAATATTTGGTCTCTGTCTCCAGTTCCTGGCACACAGCTCCTAAAACCTTTGCAATCTCCTGTGATAAAAGTGCCTTTTATATGCTAATGATAAGATGGTGGTTGGGGACCCCTAGATATCCTCTGGTCACCAGAAAGGTCAAGGTATGATTAGGTCAAGGGACTAAAGAACTTTCATCCCCGCCCCTTGACTTCCAGGAAGAGAAGAGGGGTTGTAGCTTGAATTAGATCACTAATTGCCAATGGTTTAATCACTGATAGCTATGTAATGAAACCTCCATAAAAAAAACCTCTAAACAATGTGTTTGGGGGAGCTTGCTAGTTGTCAAGCACATCCATGTATCAGGAGGGTGGGGCACCCCACTTCACAGGAACAGAAGCACTTGCACTCAGCATCCTTCCTGACCCTACCCTATGACCTCTTCATCTGGCTAGTCATGTACATCTTTTTAAATAAACTAGTAAATGTAAGCAAAATGTTCCCCTGAGTTTTGTGAGCTATTCTAACAAATTATCGAAACACATTTTCTCTTTTCCTGCATTATGAAATAGTTTATATAAAATGAAAATGACCCACCTCTTTGTTAAGTGTTAAGGACTCACCCATAAAATTATCTCAGCACAATACCTGTTTTTTGGAAGTTGTCTTTCTGAGAAACAACTGCGGAAACATCCATTTTGTAGCCAAGTCAGACAGCCTGTGGGGTCTGAGGCTAACTCCTGGTAGTTAAACCACAGAATTGAATTGAATTGAACTGAGGGACACCCAGATGGTGTCAGAAGTACTTGGTAGTTGGTGTCAGGATGAAAAGAAACCCAGAAAAGTGCAGGAATGAAGGCCATCTCCTATTGTTCTGTGTGTCATGAGTGTACACACCTCTGGGGTCTTAGCTTAATTTACAGGCATTTCTTGAAGCACATCAATGCTTCATGCCTTTGCTTCCAATTCCTGCCCCAGCAGACTTGGGAAGGCCAATGACTTCAGGGTAACTTAACCACATCATTAGAGTAGGAGGAAAGTGAGGAAATAATAAAATCAAACTCTCAAAAAGATTCCTGTACTTAAAATGTCTCAGTGGGGTCCAGTTACTCAGGTCCAGCCTCTTGTTCCCCTCAATCCTTTAGTGGTACTCTGCCTGCTCTGCTTGGTTACTGGCCAGCTGCCCAAACCTTAGTAGAACAATTATTTCTCAGTTGCTATCTTTAGGGTTTTATAGATTACCTCTACAAATAATGATAATTTTTATCTTAACAAGGATGGCTTTATTGTTCCATTGTTTTACGTATTGTTGTGTGTTTGTTTCAGATGTTCTCTTTCATGTTCAGGAACTATTCTTTTAATCTTCAGTCTTGAGTTAAGAGCTCAGGCTTTTTGGTTTCATTTGCTTTTATTGAATTGGGCGATGTGTCATCAGATCCATTTTCAAAATCTATTGCCACTTTGATATCAATAGTTTATCTTCTTTGATCTCCTGATCAAAAATGTTAGTAACCTTGATTGTATTGAAACATGTTTGTGTTTTTAGAAAAACCCCTACTTGGCTATGGTATGTTACTTTTTAGCCTAATACTAAAATGCTATCATTTGTAAAAAGTTTTGCATCATATTCACAAGTGAAATTGGCTCATGGTTGAGTTTTTTAGCGCTTTGGTTGGCTTTGATATACAGAGATATGATGGTTGTATGAAATGAACCAGTACACTTTTTTTTTTCTCTTTTCCTGGATTATAGAATATTTTAAATAAAGTGGTAATTACCCATCTCTTTGTTAAGTGTTAAGAACTCATCCATAAAGTTGTCTTAGTCCAACACTTTTTTGAAAGTAAGCTTTCTCAGAAACGGCATTTACTTTTTATATTCACACAAGACATTGCCATTTATGTTCATGTTGTCACAAAATTTAAAAATACAGATTGTTCAAAAGAAGATTACAAAATCATCTTAATATCACACTTCGGAGGGTACACTACTTTTTGCCCGTGAATATTTCGATGTATAATTTTGGAATATTTATCTTGTCATTGACAACACTCATTTGGCCTCCCCGTCTTCACACATGAACACAGTGCATTTACTTTGACAGTTTTGCTACCTGGTTTCTCCCTCTCTCCTACTCTTTCTCTTTTTAAACTTAGAACTATATTGTGAAAAATCTTCCCATGCCAGTAAAAGTTTCTAATAACACACTTTTTAATGACCATCATTTTTTTAATGGTAATGGGGCACTGTAATTTAGTTAATCGATTGTGGAGAGTGGGCTTTTAGACCTGTGGACCTCATCTTTTATCACCACTGTCTCACAAGAGCATCTTTTCTCAGAATCGTCACCTCATTGGGACAGCTCTGTACTCTTACCATTCTAACCTGTGATTTACCTCTATTTACTCATCCCCACAAAAGCAGGTAGAAGCTCATCCATTGCTACGGGTTAAAAAGCTCTCATCAGAAATTACAGGTATATCTGTTGAAGTTATGGATCAGAGAAAAAAAAAAAAAGAAAGGAAGAAAAAGAAAAAAACCCAGAAAATTTTTATACAACTTTCTCAGATTGGTGGCCCATTAGCTTGTGGACTAGGAAGGAAACTCCAAGCCAAGAGCCGTTATGCCCAAGCACTCTCTTTGGTTTGGGGAATTCCTTTTCTCCTTGGTTGTGGCAGCCAGCCAGCTAAAGCAGTGTTTCCCCTTTTCTAACTGGCACAACTGCCATCACTAAGAGCCAGCTATGGGAGCCCTGGCTTTGTGCCTAGGAACGGCCATCTCCATTAAGTGCGAATACAAATAACTTAAGAGCCGTGGCAGGAATTGTGCTCTGTGTGGGCGATGGCCACAATCACAGATATTTGTACCTCAAAGACCTCCCAAAGCACACCTCACTCCGCTTCCTCTAGCTCCTGTGTCTCTGAGGTATGAAGTATTTGTGAAGCTTTTCCCCTGCTTCTACATCTGGCTACGTAATCAGTCAAACAAGCATAGGTTGTTTGGCCCATTTCTCAACCCAGTCTATTTACATAACATCACTCATGAATTCTATTCATTCTGAACATGTAGGGGGTACCCTTTCTTGGCCTCAGCAATGATCCAGAGTTTCCTCTGCATTTTCATGGAAATTTGAGGAAAGGGAGATCCTAACATGCGTTCTCAAAGTGCCGTCTTGAAAGAGAAGCATTGTATTTTTTCCTGTGGGGGGAAAAAAATTGCACATAATATGCTTTAAAACTAAAACGTCATTCTCTGAAAAATAAAGGTTCCCTCCTAAGGGAATTTCATTTAGTTTTCTCCTGGATTTTCCCAATTACCTGCTGCAATTCACTCTATACTAAGTTCTGACACTTCGTTCCTTGAAAGAGAATGGAGGATGCTCACTAGACTGAAACCTCAAGGTGATCAGAGATGGTGGTGTTTACAGTACTTGGCATAAAATAGGTGCTTAATGCTTCTTAAAAGAGGAAGGAAAAGCTGTTCAGACAACTGCTTCTTTAACACTATGTAACATGCAGAGTTGATGAAAACACCAAGAAACTTTGGAACAGACTGGCCACATGGAGTGCTACTATGTTCTTTCCAAAAGTGAGAGGGAAAAGTGATATAGTTCCATTCCACAGGCAGGAAGTGGAACATCATTAAACTCCACGTGGGACTCAGGGTCATAATGATAAAATACATCGCAGTATATTTCATAGAAACTAGAACATAACATATTTTGTCATTTTCCTCTACTTGAAATATAGGAAAGAGTGTAATAGCAGAGAAGGAGGAAGAGAATTATTCTAAGATGATTTACTTCCCCTAAATCTATGAGAAACATATTTTGGAATACTCACTAAAAAATTTGAGGTCCTTGGATTCGAAGCTGTATGAGTGCAGGAAATTGATATTTCGCCAGGAATTTAAAGATTGCTTTCTTTATTAGGTAAGAACATAATTTCTGAACTCACTAATGCTTTTGGAACATGAGTCTCTTTAAAAATCTCAAATGTGAAAACTTTTTTTCTACTCCAAAATATCTAAAATGTGAGAGTAGATTTTGTAAATAAAACTGCTAATATTCATCTAAAGTAACAGTTAAAAAAATCAATAATCGAGTACTGCAAATTGTCGTACATTTGAAAGACCTGAAAATATAGGGGGAAAAATGCTTTATTATGAGGAAGAAAATATCATTCTTACCTAAATTTTTTTTAAAAAGCCATTTTGAAAAAAACAATAAGAATGATAATGATGTGATATTCTTTTTAATGAAAAAAAAAAACCTTTCCATTTGGTAAATAATTGTTGAGGATCTAGTCTATGATAAGTATAGTTCTAGATGTTAGGGAGCAATAACAAAAAAATCCCCTGTGCTGATGGAGGAACATTGCAATGGGAGAGCAGAAAGCAAACAAATTAATAAGTAATATATTCTGCATGTCCTTGGTGATAAGTACATGGGGAAAACTAAATAAAGAGTCAAGGCGAACGGAGAGTACAGAGATGCAGGGTGGTGGGTGTTGTAGTTTCCCGGAGCTGTTGTAACACATTACCACAAACTAGGTGGCTTAAAATAACACATGTTTGTTATCTTACAGTTTTGGAGGTCAGACATCCACAATGGGTTCCATGGGGCTAAAATCAAGATGCTGGCAGGACTGTGTCCCTTCTGAAGACTCTAGGGGACAACTGGTTTCCCGACCTTTTCCAGCATGTGTGGGCCAGCCACATTCCATGGCTAGTGCCCTCCCTCCAGCAATCACGTGCTCCCACCTCTGCTTCTGTCTTTTACCCTCCTCTGACTCTTCTTATCCTCCAGCTCCCTCGTATAAGAATGCTTAGAATTACATTGGGATCACCAGATAATCCAGAATACTCTCCCCATTATAAGGTTCTTAGCAGACCATGGATTCCAGCATTCACTGACCAACATTGGGCAAGGCTAAAACCAAGACTTTCATCTATTTCTCTTTCTGCAGACAACTCCCAGTCTCTGTACTGCTCCATGGCAACAGTAAATACTCAGCTCTGAGTACACAGTCTTCCTGGGGGTTGGGTATTACCTTGTTTCTAAAAATGACAGATGTGAGGCTAGTGCTATGGAAATCTCGTGTGTACTCTTGATTTGTGGGATTCTTTAGAAAGTGAGAGATTTGACATTAAACTAATATAACTTCCAAGGTCCTAAAAGAACTACACTCTTTCCTGGAAAAAAAAAAAAAAGAAAGAAAGAAAAAAACTCAGGCTGCACATGCTCAAAGAACCTCACCTCTCTCAAGATATCCAGAGCCCCACAGTCCAAGACTAAAATGCTGAATAGTAAACTAACTGGTGAGAATGGCTTTTGGGCTTTAATTTTATGTGAGAATTTAGAATTTTGGGCTTTTAGTTCACAGGGTAAAGACATTTGTTATAGAATTCAGTTTCTCTAGGTTTTAACATCTAAATATTTTCATTTGAAAGAGGGTTTTGGGAGTTCCCATTGTGGCGCAGTGGTTAACAAATCTGAATAGGAACCATGAGATTGCAGGTTCGATCCCTGGCTTTACTCAATGGGTTAAGGATCCGGTGTTGCCGTGAGCTATGGTGTAGGTTGCAGATGTGGCTTCAATCCCACGTGTGGTGTAGGCCGACAGCTACAGCTCCAATCAGACCTCTAGCCTGGGAACCTCTGGCCCTAGAAAAGGCAAAAAGACAAAAAAAAAAAAAAAAAAAAAAAAAAGGAAAAAAAGAAAGAAAGAAAGAGGGTTTTGTTTATGAGCTTTACAACTTCTTCCTAGAACTGTGATCATTGAAAGAATATTATATTTACATTTGGGAAATCTCTAAATGGTTGGAATTGTGCTAACAGAATTTCTATGCGTTTCATTAGTGGAATATCTTTATGATATCGTTTGATTTCTGAAAGACTATTTTGGATGACCCCAGATGTCCATGTGGGTTGGGAAGTTGAATAGAAAGTGAACATTCAGCCTTGGAGACAAACTGGCTTTGAAGTTAACAGAATCAACTCATTGCTCTGACCCACCTCAGAGCTTTCTGGGTCCCCAAACTACCCTGCCCACTGGAGGTCCCAAAGAGATTTTCAGTGGAAGGGTGATTGGCATTGGGGTGGTCCTATAAAGGAGAAAGCAGGACTGTCCCCAGAGGGAGCCAGCCATGCTTCTGGCTCTGTATGGGTTTAATACTCGATTCAATGGGCTAAAAGAACTAAGAGCCAGGGCGCATGAAGTAGGCGCCTTCTCCACATTCATGACATTTCCTTGCATCTGAAAGTGTTCCGTTAGCTGTAACAGTCCTGGCCTTTCTTTCTCCTCCCCTGAATTCTCAAGGGAAGAGTAACTTACCTAACTGGTAAATTTGACAAGAATAATTTGGGTATATTTACTGGGCCAACCTATTCACTGAGGTCCCTTTGGGAGATCCAACCCACGGTTGCACTGGCTGGACCAGGACTGGGTAGAAAAGTCTGCCCAATTCTATGGCTGATATTAGCAAATCCATCTGACTCCAATGGCAGCTGATACCTCATGCCAACGGATAGCCTTCATCTATAACAAAGGTGATATTTGGTTCCTTATTACTTGTCTTATTTCTCAATTGATTCACAAAATGAAAGAATGATATTTACTAAATTATTAGATTAGAGGGCTGGAGCTGCTGGTAGATATCTTGTCATTGTATTTGGGGCTGGGGGGCGTCCTTCCTGAAAACAAGCCAATGAGAAGAAGGCAGAGTCAGGAGCATCAGAAAAGGACCGCATCTGGATGACATGGATTAATCATGTGTATCCAGCTGTGTCTGATGCCCATGAATTTTCAGTTATAAGAGCCAACACATCCCCTAGTTTGCTCGGGCCAGATACAGTTAGATTTTGGACCCTGGCATTGAAAGAGATCTGACCCATGTTGTTTAGGGATGGGCTGCTTTTCTTGGATCTCAATCATGAAAACATCTGCTTCTTCATCTGTTTCTTAGCTGGATAAAATGTAAATTTCAAAGTTGCAAACCATTAGCACGTGCTTAAAGTCTTGGTCGGGCAGACAAAGCTTGTAGCTGCTCCCACCCCTCCTTCTTTCAGAGATGTTGCTGTGGATACCTGGCAGGCACAGGTGGACGTGTGGCTGAGGAATAGAATGTTACTTTTCCAAGTCAGACAGAGACAGGCAAATATCGTGTGAGATCACGAATATGCGGAATCTAATGAAGAATGATGCAAAAGAACTTATTCACAAAATGGAAACAGACTTAAAGATTTTGAAACCAAACTTATGGCTACCAATGTTAATAAGTCAACTACACTCAAAAAAAAATTTTAATTTAAAAAAAGAACGTTACTCTCCTGAAAAACAAAAGAGCTGTTGGCTAGTAAGTTCATTTTCTTCACACATGAATTTTCTTTTTTTCTTTTTTCTTTTTTTTTTTTTTGCCGCTCTAGCAACATGTGGAAATTCATGGGCCAAGGATCAAAACTGTGCCACAGCAGCGACCCAAGTCACTCCAATGACAACTCCAGATCCTTAATCTGCTCCGCCACAAGAGAGTTCCTATATTTGATTTTAAAATGTCTCATGACAATAGCTTTAGTAACTCATATTTGAATTTTAGAGAGAGTGGCACATCTCCTTCAGAGAATGGTAAAGGGAACTAAAAGAAATGTGATAAATTAAATCGGCTTCCTTAGCGAAGGTGTCAGAGGCCCCTTAATTAGAAAGTAACAGTATTGAGAATTTAAAACTGATGTCATATTTATCTTAACATTTTAGAGGAGTATGAATACGTCTGTCATCATGGAAAAACTTCCTCAAGACTCTCTTATCAAGACTCTATTGTAAAGTTGAGACAATTGCTCTAGGGCAAAAAAAAAAAAAAAATCATGTGGAAGAGCAGAGAGTGGGAATTCTACTAGACGTGTTCTCCACTAGGATCAGGGCCACCTAGTCATATCTCTGAAATGGGATGCTCATTGTGGTATGTAATTAGGCGATCACAGGAGAAGACAATATGGTTTGAGAGACCAATGGGAAATCTAAACACAGGTAACTCACCTCACTGTGAAACTGGTTGCTTAAAGGTTGATATGTCTAGACTGCATCCACACATAATCATACGTAGGAACAGGAAAAATTTACCAAAAAAATGGGGGTGAAAAATAGGGCATTCTTATTTATGAAATTTATGAATTTATGAAAAGAAGCCATGAAGCCAAGTGTAAATTAGATAAGTCCTAGAGTTCGTAATTTTTATGTGATTTTTAGCTTTTCTTTCTCTCTCTCTCTCTATCTTTGGCCACAGTATGCAGCAACTTGATGTGTGAATTTCCAGACCAGGGTTCGAATCCAACCCACCGTGGTGAAAGCACAGAATCTTAACCTCTAGGCTATCAGAGGACTCCGTTCTTCCTTTCAAGTCCAGTGACTTCATTTATACATTGTTAAATCTACCTCTGAAATCACTGTCAAAATTAAATGAGTTCTCCTTCAATCCCAGCTCCTGTTTCTTCATCTCCTGTCCAGTCAAATGCCTTTGTGTGCCTCATCTCTGTGCCAGGTTTCCTGCTGTCCCCTCTTTCAGGCTGCAGAGACCTTTTCCCACACCTGCATCCAAATTTCAAATTCTACCTGCATTTCAACCCCTAGTTAAGGTTTCATTCCCTCTGGACACACCTCCTGCCTCCCAATTACCCATCGCATTCTGCCTGCTCACTGACTGTTTCCATGAGGCCCATTAACACCAAAGACACTTTACTGATTACTGTGGCTTTATACACAGTTTGGAAGTTGAGTAGTATTTGAACTCAGACTATGTTTTTCTTCAATATTGTGTTGTCGTTTTAAGGCTGATGCTTGGCATATAAACTTTGAAATTAGTTTGTCTAGGAGTTCCATTGCGGCTCAGCGTAACGAACCCGACTAGTATCCGTGAGGATATGGGTTTGATCTCTGGTTTCCTAGCTCAGTGGATTAAGGATCCCATGTTGCTGAGAGCTAAGGCATAGGTTGCAGATGTAGCTTGGATCTGGCATTGCTGTGGCTATGGTGTAGGCTGGCAGCTGTAACTCCAATTGGACCCCTAGCCTGGGAACTTCCGTATGTCCCAAGAGCATCCCTAAAAATAAAAAAACAATAAAGTTAGTTTATCTACATCCATATAATAACCCACTGGGGTTTTAAATAAAATGGTCTTGAATCTGCCGACCATATTATTGAGAAGAACAGACATCTAAAAAAGAATGGCTCTACCTATGAATAAATGTAGAATATGTCTGCATTTTAAAAAACTGAATGACTTCACTTTATTAATTTTGGTAGAACCTCATAAATATGTGTAGGAAAAGATTTTTCATAAATTATGCCATCTCAGTCTCAGAGTGGACAAAATGGAAAATAGATCTACTGAGGTAGTTAGTACAAGAAGAATTTCATCTTATTCCTTATCAAAAAAAAAAAAAAAACAAAACCTCAAAAAAACTCAGGTAAAACAGAAAAAAGTCCAAATAAAATGACATAATTTACTCTTGGGAGAAAGTACAGCTAATGTGTGCTCTAGCCATATTTACCAAATATTAACTGAAGTAAAACTTTAAATATTAAACAACTTTAAAAGTTAGCTTCTGAGCATACTCAGAAAAAAAAAAGTTCTTTAATGACTGTAAAAATGGGACAAAATGTTTGAGAGTTTTTTAGCTTTTTAACTTTATGTCTAATGTATGTCACGATATATTGAAGTAGATATTTCTTTAATAAAATTCATATGTAGTGTTGACACTGGAACATTTTTTTCTACACAATCCTTAATTTTTACAACTTTAGTCTTTTTTTTCTTGGAAATTTGACATTTATTTACTTATTCATTTATTTATTTACATCAACAAAGTAGCATAATTTTCAGGGAAGCCTGTAGGGATATTTTTCTAATTCTCTTGTTCCCCATACCTGTTACTATTTATAGAGTTGCAGTCCTGATGAGAAGGAACAAGTCAAATCAAAATCAAAACAAGTACAACTTTAATTCTGAATTACAGCTAATATTTTACATTTCTTTTCCCCTTGAAAAAATGCATGTGTACTCTTTCAACTGGTCACAAAGGCCTTGCAGGCCAAGCAGGCAGCTCAATACATTCTCAACAGGGATGTAGCATTAGTTAGCAAAGACATTTTGTTCAATTTCTTTCTTTCTTTCTTTCCTTTTTTTTTTTTTTCTTTTTAGGGCCACACCCGAGGCATATGGAAGTTCCCAGGCTAGGGGTCCAATTGGAGCTATAGCTGCCATCTAGGCCACAGCCACAGCAACGTGGGACCTGAGCTGCATCTGCGACATACATCACAGCTCACAGCAACACCAGATTGCCAACCCATTGAGCAATGCCAGGAAGTGAACCCTGCATCCTCATGGATACTAGTCATATTCGTTTCCACTTTGCCACAATGGGGACTCCCTTGTTCGGTTTCTTTATTTAATAAATTAAACTGAATGTCTCTCTTGTGTAAATAAGTGCCACCTTCATTGCTACTTCCATATTATTAGAGTTTTTTCATTGTGAGCAACAGAAATCAACTTGGCTATTGTAGACAAAAAAGGAATGTATTGGAAGGTTATCAGAGTTTCCTTGAATCAGCATGAAACTGGAGAACTGGTTTTGGGGTCAGACTCTTCTCTGAGCTCCAGACCTGTAACACCTACAAGTAGATGTCTTAAAGGCATCTTAGGATCACTTTATCCCATTTCTAGACAAGCTTCTCTCCTTCCACAGCGCTCACTGTCCTTAGTATAATCAAGTATCTTCAACAAGGCTTCTGTGACCTTGGACGATCTTAAATGTGCTGCCTATTCTAACTTTTCCTACCTCCCACCCGCCACCCAGTTCTCTCCAACCTGGCCCCCGTCTCCCTTGTCAACATTCTTTCATGTCAAGTTCTCTTTTGAATGCCAGGCTAGAGTTTCCCAACTGCTTAGCCAAAGCTCAAAGCACTTCTGAAAACTGATTGCAGGTATACCAAGATACTAAGCCCATTGGGACTGTGGAGGGACAAGCTGTCATCTGTCAACTTTTTGTTTTTGATTTGAAAATTTCATCCAAAAATGTGTTAAATAGATAGGAGAAATCCTTTCACAACATATATGGATATCAAATCACCATGATGTACACTTTAAACATCTTCCAATTTTGTCAACTTCACCTCAATAAAGCTGAAATGTAAAAAAATAAATGTGATGAGGAGTGCTCCCTTGGAAAAAAAGAAAGAAGGAAAGGATGGAAGGAAAGAAAGAAGGCGGGAAAGAAGGAAGGAAGGGAGAGAGAAAGAAAGGAAGAAAAGAAAGGAAGGAAGGAAGGAAGGAAGAAAGGAAGAATACATCCAAAAAGACAGGAAAAGTTTAAAAGATGCTATACCATTGTGAAGGTATAGCTGGCTCACCATGTGGGTTTTTCTGTAATGATTCCTCACAATTTACAGAGGTAACTAGCAGAGGGGTAACGCTTCTAGAAAGAACTATAAAGAGGCAAATAGAGCAACCATGTGTGATTCTGATTTCTTTTCAATACATCATGTGACATTTCTGATTATAAACTGATCACAGACAAGCCTTGGTTTGAAAAATTTACTATTATGTAATGCAGCCATGTTATTCATAACCATGTGCCAGATGGAAAATGTGAGTGCTTTAACTGGAAAGTGAATTATTTGGTCTTTCCATTTTGTGTAAATCTTCAAAGCATAAATTAAAAGCAGAAGATGTATTGTATGGATTCAGGATCTGAAGACCTCTACTGTACCCTATAAATCCTCCAGCAGCATGGAAGACAGCATATTCCACTGGCCAGACGTACACCCTTATCTCTCCCCTAATACTGTTGTTCTACTTTGAGATGACGAGGTTAAAGAAAAATGTACCCTGACATGAGTATTTCCCACTCTGAATATTCAACATGAATCCTAAGGCCAGACAGGGTTTATTTTAGTTTCTGTTCACAGTGCCCTGTGTGCTGCATCATGTTGAAAGTTTGTTCATTCAGGAAACATTTCAAGCTTTCATGGTTTTGCAGTATCTATATGAAAGAGGACTCTACTCAGAAAAATGATCTCTTAAATCACCACTTGAAATATATTTATTTAATTTTCATATCACCTGAATAATTGATGTGATATATTTTGCTGCTTATGGACAAGAGGAAATCAAAAGGTGATGTTTTAGAGCTAAGAAAGCTGTTTTCCCCTATAAACATTAAGCTAGTACTCAGAATGTCCTTATAAGCAATATAATAAATTAAAAGATGAATATTTAATATATAAGCAGAAATAGAAAAAATTCACACTTATACTCTTGCCATATACCTTAATGGATAAAAGAACTACAGGGCATGAAACTGAAACATCAAGATGACAAAAGGGAAATAGCTCCACTGGCCAAAAGTGTATGAATTATTTCTGTCCTTAATATCAGCACAGGAAATCATACAGCATACTTTAAATTTGAAAGTAAGAAATAATTTTCATGTAGCATATGTGACAGTGACGATGGGAAATATTAAGTGTTTATGCTGCCCTGTCCCTTCCTGTCCCATCCCACAGGTAACTGTCAGAACAGCCTTTCTAAAAAGCACAGTTCTGAACATGTTGCTCCCCAGGTTAAAAAATATTCAAATAGAGAGTTCCCTGGTGGCCAAGCAGTTAAGGATTTGTCATTGCTACTGCTGTTGTTCTGATCATTGCTGTGTTTTGGGTTCAATCCCTAGCCCAGGAAATTCTGCATGCCAAAGGCATGCCCCCCCCCAAAAAATTCAAATAGTTAGAAACATTTTTATTTGAGGCATATACTGAAATCCTTCTAGATGCATTGATATTATGACCTAGATTTGCTTTAAAATAATCTGGGTGCATGGAAGGGAGGGAGGGTGTGGCAGTAATAAATGGAATAAGATTAGTCATGACTTGGTCATTACAGAAAGGTTTCAGGGGTTCATTATCAGACATTCTCTACTTTTGCTTATTTTATTAAGTAAAAAAAAAAAAAAAAAACTCTTGAAGTTCCCACCATGGCACAGTGGAATAAGACTGCAGCAGCTTGGGTCAATGCAGAGGTATGGGTTCCATCCCCGGCCAGTGGATTAAAGGCTGCAGCTGCAGCTCAGATTCAAAGTCTGGCCTGCAAACTTCCACATGCCACAGATGCGGCCGTGAAAGAAAGAAAGAAAAGAAAAGAAAAGAAAAGAAGAGAAGAGAAGAGAAGAGAAGAGAAGAGAGAAGAGAAGAGAAGAGAAGAGAAAAGAAAAGAAAAGAAAAGAAAAGAAAAGAAAAGAAAAGAAAAGAAAAGAAAAGAAAAGAAAAAGAAAGAAATGTAGGAAGGAAGGAAGGAAGGAAAGAAGGAAAGAAAGAAAGAAAGAAAGAAAGAAAGAAAGAAAGAAAGAAAGAAAGAAAGAAAGAAAGAAAGAAAGAAAGGAAAGAAAGAGAGGGAGGAAGAAAGAGAGGAAGGGGGAGAGAGAAAGAAAGAGAAACTCTTCATATTGACATTCAAATCCTCTGATAATTTGGACCTAATAACTCACCTTTCAGGTTTATAGTCAATTTCTCAAGCATCCAAGGCCCTAACAAATCATCGTTGAAATATTGTCTCTGAGCACATCTTTTCTTGAATCACTGCCTTTGTTGTTTTCTTTCCTGGAATGTTCTTCCTTCTTCACTTTACTTACTGGACTTCATTTTCTGGGCCTGAGTTCCTTCTTCTTTAATATTACTGGGTTGGACCAGATAACTTTTAAACGTCTTTTACCCTATAATTATCAAGTTAGTTTGACCACTCATTTCTACTTAAAAATAATGTCTATAGCAGTCCCACTCCTGGGCATCTATTCAGAGAAAACCATAATTTGAAAAGATTCATGCACCCAATGTGCATCACAGCACTGTTTGCAATATGGAAACAACATAAAAGTCCATCCACAGAGGAATGGATAAAGAAGATGTGGCAAATATATGCAATGGATATTACCCAGCCATAAAACAGAATGAAATAATGCCATTTGCAACAACATGGATGAACCTAGAGTTTATCATACTAAGTGAAGTTAGTCAGACAGTGACAGACATCATATATCACTTACATGTGGAGTCTAAAAAAAAGGATACAATGAACTTATTTGCAGAGTAGAAACAGACTCACAGACTTTGAAAATAAACTTATAAGTTACCTAAGAGGACAGGTAGTATGGGAAGGGAAGGACTGGAAATGTGGGATCAGCTGATGCACGCTAGTATATGGAATGAATGGCCAACAGGGGCCTGCTACATAGCACAGGGAAATCTACCCAATATTCTGTAATGGCCTATGTGGGAAAAGAATCTGAAAGAGTGGCTATGTGTATGTGTATAACTGAATCACTTTGTTGTACAGTAGAAATTATCACAACATTGTAAATCAACTACACTTCAATAAAATTTTTAAGATGAAAAAAATAGAGTCTATAAGCAGAGGACTCGACTAGACATAGTCTGTGATAAGCAAGTACAAGTAGAGCAAGATCAAGGGGTCTTGGGAATTTTGATAAAATGAGGTTCCTCCCTTTTTTGTATTTCACTTCTGCTGACCTCTTGGAAACATGATCCCAAAAGAAAACTGTTCTAAATAATCTCTAAGACCTACTTAGCAATACACTAGATGATTCCATGGAGCAAGGGTGCCCCAGAGAGAGGGACAGAGACTGAAAATACATCATAGAATTGGTTGTGGGAATTTGGCTGAAGCGTGTGAGACTATGAGGCATGGAAAAGAAGAATGACTACAGTGGTTTGGCTTTCTGTGTACTGTAGGAACACTGTTCCCCTTATTTCAAATGTCTTGGAGGGAATATTTTTGCTGCATGGATTTCCATTATTGAATATTGACTAAAATTATTTGAAGAATGAAAAACTCCTAGCAGCCACAGAAGAGCAATCTTTTTCTTTAATGTGTTCTCATTTTGATGACAAAAATTACCCATATTTTGGGGAGTTCCCGTCGTGGCGCAGTGGTTAACGAATCCGACTAGGAACCATGAGGTTGCGGGTTCGGTCCCTGCCCTTGCTCAGTGGGTTAACGATCCGGCGTTGCCGTGAGCTGTGGTGTAGGTCGCAGACGCGGCTCGGATCCCGCGTTGCTGTGCCTCTGGTGTAGGCCGGTGGCTGCAGCTCTGATTCAACCCCTAGCCTGGGAACCTCCATATGCCGCGGGAGCGGCCCAAGAAATAGCAACAACAACAACAAAAAGACAAAAGACAAAAAAAAAAAAAAAAAAAAAAAAAAAAAAAAAAAAATTACCCATATTTTAATTGTAGTTTATAATTAGAAAAAATTCCCTTAAATAATTACTCTTTTCCAAAATGCCCTTGGAAATTAAACCAAATGACTTTCTGGATGTGTTTCTGCCCCTCGTTTTTGAGAACTACTTCTTCATCCACCAAGGTAAGTTCCAACAGCAGGCATGTTTGCACACCAGGCATGTTTGAGACTGTCTGATGCTAAACACAGCTGATTGGACCTATATTGGAATCTATAACTGGTACTAAAATCAGCCAATCTGGATGGTTAATGTGGCAATATTAAATCTGTATGTTAGAATCCTTTGGGTTGATAATGACAGAAATGAAAAATTTAAGGTGCCTAAACAAAATATAAATAACTCATTGGCTCCTTAATTTAGAAGTCCAGAAGGACGATGTTACTGTACAACTGGCTATAGGTACTCAAGTGACATCTTCAGAGCTGAGTCTATCCATTTCTGAGTTCATTTTCTTTGGGTTGTCTTCATTCCCAGGCAGCCTCTTCCCCTATAGAGGACATCATGCATCAGTCAGCTCGCATATTTATATTCGACCACTTTAGCAATCCCCAAAGGAATCTCAATCATTAGTTAATTCTATAAAAATTCTCAGGAAATGTTTTCATTGGCCCAGCTTGGCCTATGAGTAATTGAACCAATAACAAAGACTAGAACATGGAGTTCCCATCGTGGTGTGGCAGAAACAAATCCAACTAGGAACCAAGATGTTGCGGGTTTGATCCCTGGCCTCGCTCAGTGGGTTAAGGATCTGGTGTTGCCATGACCTGTGACCTGTGGTGTAGATCACAGACTTGGCTTGGATCTGATGTTGCTGTGGCTGTGGTGTGGGCTGGTAGCTGCAGCTCCTATTTGACCCCTAGTCATGGGTGTGGCTCTAAAAATAAAAAATAAACAAACAAACAAACAAATAAATAAAACAAAGGCTAGAACATTCCCAGGCTCTGATTTCCCTGACCCAAGTCAAAGTCCTCCCCTTGAGGTCAGCCATGCCTGAAGATCATGGACTGAAAGTGGAAAAGGAGTGGTTCTTTAGAGGAAAATTGAAGAGCTTTATCTCATTACAGGGTCATATATTAGAAAAAGTTAACTGGTTAATTGGCTGCTGGTTAATTGATCTGGGGATTGGCCATTTGGACCAGTTTGGGATTACTCAGTTCTTGGATAGAATATATATAAATAGAAAGTTGTTAGCAGAATGAACTGACCAGTGGCTATAAACCCAAGTTTTCTGTGATCTCAATGACTAGTATGTTTTTCCATTCTTCTGACTGATGGTTGAGCCTTAATCATTTGTTGTTCCTCTTAGTCTGGATTATGTTGGAAGGGAATGACTAAGGCACTTAAGCCAATCAAATGATGATGAAAAAACATACACAGCGTTCTGCCCTATTTGAATATTTGAAGCTGTATATTCCAATTTGATTTATCAATTTTCCCAGGGTGAGCCTCCTGTATCAGGAACAATCCTGTTTCTCCATAGTAGTATGGGTGCCTATCAGTCCAGTGTGCCTTGTTGGTTTGTTTGTTTATGCTATGATCTGAAAGTTAGTGTCGCCCCTGCCCCACAAAATTCATATTTTAAAATCCTAATGCCCAATGCGATGGTATTAGGAGGTGGGGCCTTTGGGGGGGTGATTAGGTCGTTAATGCCCTTGTAAAAGAGACCTAAGAAAGCTCCCCAACCCCTTTCACCATGTAAGGATGCAATAAGATAGCAGTCTGCATTCCAGAAGGGGGCCTTCACCAGAATCCAATCATGTTGCCACCCTGATCTGAGACTTCCAGCTTCCAGAGCTCTGAAAAAGAAATTCTTTTGTTTATAAGTCATCTAGGCTGTGGTATTCTGTTATAGCAGCCTGAATGGCCTAGACCCTTGTTTGCTTCCCTTTGAAGAACATGAAATTACACAGACGTAGTACTTGCCCACAGGCAGAATGTGTGGATTGTCTAGTCCCATTCGTTGCCCATGCCCAAAGATGCAGATATAATCGGTTTCTCACGTCTACAAAAGAAACACTTTTTATTGGTAAATTTCAAATAATTTAGAATGAATGGATTTCCCTTCTTCACCAATTAAACAAATTCAACTTAATTCCATACAAGCCAAGCCTCATCTCTTTTACAAAACCTTTCCCGATCACTCTGCCCAGTTCAATTTCCTTCCACGTGCCTTTTCTTCCATATTCCTTTCTCCAGTAACAATAATAGTAATAAGTGTTACTTACTGAGCAGTTACTTCCTGACAGATGCTCTGCTAAATGTCTTTCATGAATTATTTCACTTAATCCTCTCAGCAGTGCAGGTTATTGAAGATGGTGCTTGTTTTGCAGAAGTACAGAGAGGCTAAGAAACTTTGTCCAGTGTCATATAGTGATCAAGAATGGCATTGAGCCTAGACAGTTTGATGAGCCCATACCTTTAGACATTTCATTACACACAACCCCTCACAGCCTTTTTAGTCTGTACCACTCATCCACAGCACAGTGCTCATTGGGCACATAGTAAGCACTCAACAAAGGCTTGTCATTATTATCATTATTATTACATCGCAATATTAGGTTCTCATTAAAATGTCCCGTATTTTCTTCTCCCTGCAGCCCAGTCCCCAGAACTAGTGGGGCATGCAAGACACTGTTTTTGCATCAATCAATTATACCAGAAAGTAGAAATATGCTGAATATCACTATCTCTATTAACAGGAGGAATAAACATTTTTGTCAGATTTGAAAAGCAGAGGTCTTCTGTAATTTCTTCAGTTTCATAAAGGTACCAATGCTTTTAAATCTTGGTTATTTCTTTTTAAATGGTGCCAGATCAAAATATAGAATGGCTTTTCTGGAACACATCATTAAAATCTCATCATATTTATTTTATTTTATTTCCAGTTTTATTGAGATATAATTGACAACATTGTATAAGTTTAGGTGTACAATATAAAATGCATATATTATATATTGCAAAATGAGATTAATTTTGTTTTTATCATAACATTTCCCAAATATTTTTAACACTAACTCATGAAATAATGTTATTTTATCATTTAAAATGGAACTGGAGTTCCTGTCGTGGTTAACGAATCTGACTAGGAACCATGAGGTTTCAGGTTCCATCCCTGGCCTTGCTCAGTGGGTTAAGGATCCTGCGTTGCCCTGAGCTGTGGTGTAGGTTGCAGACGCGGCTCGGATCCTGAGTTGCCGTGGCTCTGGCGTAGGCCAGCGGCTACAGCTCAGATTGGACCCCTAGCCTGGGAACCTCCATATGCTTCGGGAGCGGCCCTAGAAAAGGCAAAAAGACAAATAAATAAATAAATAAAATAAAATGGAACTAAGATTAAAATTGAAGTGTATTAAGAGAACACTAACTACATTTAATGCAAAGTAAAGTCCTTTAAGGTTTGTCAGTTTTGCAAATACACCCCATCCTTTCATGGAGGTCTTGCACCTGGAGAAAGATCCCAGGTCACAGATAACACAATTTGGCAATTGAGGCTTTTACAATAAAGACATTTGGGGTCATGTTTAATATATGTGGTAGACAAAATTCTAAAACGTCCCCTCAAGATTTCCCACTCGAGGAGTTCCCTGGTGGCCTAGAAGTCAAGGATCTGGTGTCACTGCTATGGATTGGGTTCATCCATGGCCCAGGAACTTGGCATGCTGTGGGTGTGGCCAAAAAAAAAAAAAAAAAAGATTTTCCATTCTAATACGAAGAGATATCAACATTTTTACAGATATAAGTAAGGTTATCAGCAACTGACCTTAAGTTAACCAAGAAAGATCATCTGGGTAGGCCTAATCAATCACATGAGTCCTTAAAAAAAACAGTTTTCTCAGACTGGTGGCAGAAGTCAGAGAGATTCAAAGCATAAGGATTCCACAAACCACTGCTGGCTTGAAGATGAAGGGAGTCACATCCATGGACTGGGAAGTAGCGTCTAGTTTTCTGAAAACAACCCTTGGTAACAACCACAAGGAACTGAATTTTTCCAATAACCTGCCTGGGCTTAGAAGTAGATTCTCCTCTAGAACATTCAGAAAAGATCCCCGCCCCATGCTGATTTCAGATTCTTGATACCCTTATCAGAGGATTCAGTCAAACCTACACAAACTTCTGATCTAGGGAACTGTTAGGTGAGCATAACCAAATTTGTGGCAGTTTGTGAGACAGCAATAGAAAAACAAAGGCAGATTTTTATTGGCTGACCCATATGAAATTGCCAATATTCACTGTTTTTGCTCTATAGAAATAATGATTTCATTTGGCTCAGCCTACTGTTATTTGAATGTGTACTATTTAATAATACTGGTTCTTACAGCCTTAACATCTTAGGAACTCAGCAAAAATACATGTTCACAAACTTTTCTCACTCCTTTGTTCTTTACTCCCCAAAATGCACACACCAAAATATGTGTCTATGGTGATCACTTCATGAGTCCTACACCAGAGAAACTATCTCCTACCTTTAATCATGTTGTTTCTGTTTGTGTTACCAATTATTATACCTAGCATCTGTTCTCAAATGTGACCTTAAAGTATTTGAGATGAGAAAGTATATCTTTATTACCTCTAAAATTTTTTTACATACCCTTTTAATAAATGAACAATGCAATATTCAGGTTTATAACAATGGTCTTTTGAAAGGAACAGATTATATGATTCAGTTGTGCAGAGTGATATGTGGAGCTTTGTTTTGACATGAACACTGGGGAGAAAAGAGGGTTTACAGTTTAGACCATAGATTGAGACTTTTAACCTCTTTTTCTTCAAAGTAAAAGAGCAGCTAAAGTGTGTAGACATTCCCATGCATAGAAACAGAACTCTGAGAGCTGATGATTGAACTGGGAAATGCAACATGCCATTCTTCCAAAACAGCTTAGGAAAGCATTTGAGGATAAAAATGGGCAGAGGAATCTTCATTGGCAAAAAGAATCTAGCAATCACATTTTCTTTACAAAACATCTATATTCCTTTACTATTTATATATGTAGCCCAAAAGACACAAAAGTGAACTCAATGCAAGTAAGGGCAATGTTTCAATTTCTCAGATGGTGTTGAGGCAGAGTTAAAGACAAAACAGCTCCTCCTAGTTGTCATTGAGGGTGTGGCATTTATTCTCAAATCAGGAGATCATGTTTCTAGGGAAACCTCACTCTAAGGTAGAATGAAGAAATTAGTCATGTGTCCTAACCCGTGCAGCCTCAAGGACTGTAACTCAGTGTTGCTCCATCCACCCAGGTAAAAAGAAGCTGTGGTTAATTTATAAATTATGGCCAATTCGCTAAAATCCATGCTTCCAAATCCTCAAATCCTTAGGACCATGCTTCCAAATCGAGACTGCTCATTATTCTTTGGGCAGCTTTGGTTACTGAGTTTCCCCTTATATATTTTAGAATCAGCCAAGTAGTTTTACCGAGATCATTTATAATGTCATTGAAGAAGTAATATTTTCAGAACTGTCAAAGGGACACTAATGGAATAAGGACACACCAATTACATAAGGACATTTTAAAAATCTCTTTAGAAAATAGATATAATTCTCAATAATTGAATTTGTAGAGAATTATTTCAGGTGATCCCCTACATCCTTATTTTAAATGTTTCTGGTTCTTTTCTGTGATTATAAACAAAGGCATGCTGGATTGTTTTAGTATATTTTATTAACTAATATAAAAAGAAAAAATCTGGAAAGGGTTTACATCATTACATGTTTTAAGTAGCTCTTATAGAATATTGGAACTGCAAGAGAACTTGGAAGTCAAGTTCAATGCAACCCAGTACAATACAGTCATGAATGAATCTCCTACAAGTACCATAACCAAGTGATTATACAGCCTTTATTTGATTACAGCAGCCCATTTTGGTCTTGGATAGCTCTTACTATTAGAAAGTTCATCTTTATGTTGAAATAAAACCTACCTCCCTGTAATTTCCATCTATTGCCATAAAAATCAAACTGTACTTAAGATGGTAGCTATTTTGTTCTTATCTTGCTAGTTACTATTTAATTATAAGTCTTTATCTGGTCACAGTGAAAATTCTGCTAACATACTCATTCCATCAAACTACATTCTACATTGTACATTGATATATATTTCCATAGCAGCAATTTCCACAAGTAGGATTTTAATTTCCAAGTAGTATGGTCTTAAACATTGTCTCTGAAGTCATTTCACTACTGAAATTCATTGAAAGCCATTTCTGAAATTTCTTCTAAAACACTCACATGAATTCACACTGTGACAATGAGGTAAAAATTCTTTGAGGTTGTGAGTTTTTAATCCCACCAAATAGAAATGTTAAAATTCAAAAGTCAAAGCAAGCAATAGTAATACTAACCCAGTCAATATTGAAGATAAATGTCAAACAACATGCATACATTTCTTTGCAAGGAGCATCTGCAAATGTAGAGCCAAGAGTGGTTTCATCACAGATAAATCTGCCTGAAAAGTTGTATCAAATGACTTTACATGCCATATCTTGGCATTTTCTGAGATTTAAAAAAAAATCACAAAAGTTTATTTTCAGAGAACATATCTAGGAATGATTATGATGGTATATTAAGAAAAGGAGCATCTTGGAGTTCCCTATGTGGCTCAGCAGTAACGAAACTGAACTAGCATCCAGGAGGATGAAGGCTCAATCCCTGGCCTCGCTCAGTGGGTTAAGGATCTGGCTTTGCTGTGAGTTATGGTGTAGGTGGCAGACACAGCTTAGATCTGGCATTGCTGTGGCTGTGGTGTAGGCTGGTGGCTACAGCTCTGATTTGACCCCTAGCTGGGAACTTCCATATGCCACAAGTGTAGCCCTAAAAAGACAAAAAAAGAGAAAAAATACAAAAGGGGGGGGCGAACCCACAGCATGTGGAGGTTCCCAGGCTAGGGGTCTAATCAGAGCTACAGCTGCTGGCCTGCACCACAGCCACGGCAACGCCAGATCCTTAACCCACTGAGCAAGGCCAGGGATCGAACCTGCAACCTCATGGTTCCTAGTCAGATTTGTTTCCACTGTGCCATGACGGGAACTCCAGAAGGATGATTTTTTTTTTTTTATGATAGGCAAGAAATAGATTTATTAAGATAGGATGCTTGAGAGAGATGCAAGCAGGCAGGCAAGGAGGCTCTTCCCCCCCCCCCCCCCGCCGCCCAGGCGATTGAGATCTTTATTGCTTCTCTGCTCTCCATGTAGCTGGCCTTGCTGGGGCACTTACATGCCCTGTGTGGGTCACCCCAGTCCAGTGGGACCTCCAACAGGCAGATGAGACCCTAATTGTGGACACAGTTGGAGGCCTGCCTTCTTCTCGTCCTGAATCACTTTCTTTACTGTCGCCCCCATCAGTCATCTACTTAGAACTCAGTCAGGGAAGAGATGGTTGGTTGGTTGATGAGCTCTACTTTCCACCTCCAGGGATTCCACACATGGGAAATTATGAAGTGGAGTAACAAAGATCCTTTGATCATAAAGCTTTAGTTCTTTATCTTTTCTCTTACTTAGAAACAAAAGGGAGTTTAGGATATACATTCATATCCCATGTTAAAATGTACATTCCATTATTCTGACTATGTAAAATATATGCATGGATACTTAGCAGATGTAATTCTGTCATTATTATTTTACATTCAGGAATTTTTAAAAACGAATTTTGAAAATTGTAAATTGACAAGAGCTATTTTATAATCATGAAATTTTTTAGCCCAACATTCTTTGTTTTATAAGTAAGGAAACTGAGGCACAGAAAGATATCAAGGTCACACAAATATATGACGAGAGAGAAATTACATAAAAATGCTAATTGATAAATATCATGACACTATAAGTCATAAATGCCACTCTATAAACCACTCTTATGCATCCCTGCAATATGCCAATAACATAGGCAGATACAATGTTATCCAGTTTTCATGAAAGAGGGTGATTAAATTATGAAATAAGTACTTTTCCTGCATCATAAAGCAAATCAAGAATAAAATTGAGAGTTCTTGTTGTGGTGCAGCAGAAGCGAATCCAACTAGTATCCATGAGGATGAGGTTTTGATCCCTGACCTCGCTCAGTGGGCTGGGGATCCAGCATTGCTGTGAGAGGTGGTGTAGACCACAGATGTGTCTTGGATCCCATGTTGCTATGGCTATGGTGTAGGCTGGCAACTTAGCTCAGATTGCGTCCCTAGCCTGGGAACTTCCATAGGCTGTGGGTACAGCCCTAAAAAGCCAAAAATAAATAAAAATAAAATAAAACGTTTTTAAAATTAATAAAATTAGTAAATAACCTAACTTCTATCAGTTCTTCCTGTACCAGGTTATATATATTTAGCATTTGGCAGTGATTATACATCAATATGTTTCAAAACATTGGGTTAATTTTACACAAAAGCGTATTCCTTCTAGAATAACAAGATTTTTTTTTTAAATGTCTGTACCTGCGGCATATAAAGTTCCTAACTAAAGGTTGCAGCAAATCAGAGCTGCAGCTGTGGCCTACACCACAGCCACGGCAATGCCAGATCCTTGACCCCCTGAGTAAGGGATCAAACTGGCCTCCTCACAGACACTACGTCAGGTTCTCAACCTGCTGAGCCAAAATAGGAACTCTCATAAGAAAACTTGACTAGATGACAATACTGCATATTATTAATCACATTCCTGCACAGTAAGAAATGAAAATAGTTAAAGGAATAATTCTACAAATTACGTATAATGTCCCTTCTAAGAGTTCTTTGTTGTTGTCAATATTAATGACAGCTTATAACTTATAATGTACAGTCTCCTCCTTACTCAAATGTCCCCTTGGTCAGCACAGGTTGAAATGTCTGGGGTCTAGGAACAAGGCTTTTCCTTGCCTCCCGAGGAGCTGAAATAATTCCTGTTAGTCAAAGACTGCCTGTGGGGTTTCCGTAGAGAATTCTCTCACCTATCCTGGCTTCCCCACGGTCCTTATAATGTGAAAGTTTACTGACATAGGGAAAACTAAAAGATCTCTCTTCCCTTCTAGAATGGTTAAGAGCATTCAGTTTAAGTGAAGTGTCTTGATGTGTCTTTCATCTTACTAGTTTTCTTTTTTATAAATTTTTTAACTTTTTTTTTTTTTTTTTTTGCCACCCTGCAGTATATGGAGTTTCCAGGCCAGGGATCAGATCCAAGCTGTAGTTGTGACCTAAGCTGCAGTGGCAGCAAAGCCAGATCCTTAACCCACCTTGCCAGGCTGGGAATCGAACCTGCATCTCAGAGCTCCCCAAATGCTGCCAATCCCATTGTGCCACAGTGAGAACTCCGTAATTTTATTTTGTTTTTATCAAAAGATAAAGACTCTACATGGTTTGCTATGAAAAACAGCTGTTCTAACCCATTCTTCTCAAACTTTCTTCCTACCATCACCTTACCCACTTTCTACATACTTCTCTCATCTTCCCATTTCCACCATAATTTTTATTAAGATCAATATTTAGAGTTCCTTTCCATTATCCTCTTTTTTAATTTTTGAGTCATTTCTTGCTCTCCATACCCATGCATATATAGATGACTACTCTTGTTTTATTCTTGCAGTATCTTCTTTTCTCTCTATAGTTGCTGATTTTCCAGATTGAATTTGCTTTAGCTTTTCATTTTCTTCTATTCCCTGCATTATTTCTCATTCAAAACTTTTTGTTTTGTTTTCTATAAGTCCATTTTGATCTTTCTTCATGACAGAGGCTTTCCTCAAATGCTTGGTGACTGTGGGCTGTCCATTCATATTTGGAGTCAAGGCACTGATCTAAAGGTATGACCAAAACTCTGTGTACCTGATGGAGCTTATTGACTGAGTGGCATCAGTGTAGGCACTTGGGTGTTGGGATCCAGCTATTTCGTGGCATTACAGATCATTCTTTCCGTAAGAATGAGCCCAAAAGGGAAGTCTTCAATCTGCCACATGGAAAGTAAACATGAAGATTTTCACTCAACTCTCCTGTTTGCAGCTATGCTTTACCTCTACACCTTCCTACAATATGTTTAGGATTTGTCTGATTCCATCTCTCCAGTGAGTAAAATTCCTGGCTCCCACCTGGACAAAGTGAAGGAGGGGTTGTTGACGTAAAAGCTAGGCTGCTGTCACAAAGATGATCTGGCTCAGGGGCTTAAAGATTAAAGGGGGAGTTCCCATCGTGGCTCAGTGGTTAACGAACATGACTAGTATCCATGAGGACCCAGGTTCTATCCCTGGCCTTGTTCTGTGGGTTAAGGATCCAGTGTTGCTGTGAGCTGTGGTGTGGGCTGAAGACATGGCTCAGATCCCACATTGCTGTGGTTGTGGTGTAGGCCAGCGGCTACAGCTTCGATTGGACCCCTAACCTGGGAACCTCCATATGCCGTGGGTGTGGCCCTAAAAAGACAAAAAAAAAATTTTTTTTTAATTTAATTTTTTAAAAGAATAAAGGGGTATATCTCTTTCTCTTGAAGCAGTCCCAGTGTCAAAGATCCAGGTCAGTGGAGAAGCTCTGCTCTTTATGATGTCCAGTCCTGGGCTTTTTCTAGGACATTTTCATCATTTTCTTGGTAAAAGCTGGGTGCTTTCCATGTCTGCATTTCAGCTGGTGGGAAGGAATAAAAGAATCTGGAGCAGGCACGCTGAATGAATTAAGTCCCCAACCCAGAGTGGGGACACATCACTTCTCACATTCCACTGGTGAGAACTATTTCCCCCGCGATGCCTAAGAGCAAGGGGGGCTGTAAAATGTAGTCTAGTTGTGTACAATGAGGCTGACCGTGGACGGAGACAGTGGCTCTGGGTGGACAACCGGCAGGCTCCACTATACTCCTTAAAGAACTTCAGAGGATAGAAATTAAAGTCTTTCTACTTGGCATAAACTCAGTGTCTACCATCAAAGAGTATGTAGTGCTATTGAGGAGAAAAGAATCGGTGAAACTTCTTTCAATAGGCCATACTAATAAGCCAGTCTCTACAGAAAAGAATATATGTGTAATCAAAATGAGAAGAAGAAAAATATCAGTTTGGACCAGAATAATCAGAGATCTACAATTATTACTATTTTCACTAATATCCATCATCTTCCTGTTGGTTTTCTCACTTGCCCATGGAGATAGCCATCAGCATCAGTAACAGCTTGGTAGAGAACACAGTTTATAGCACCTTATTTACGTACTGATTATACAAAATGACAACAGATCCCTGATTACCTGCCAATTAATTTAACAGCCATTTATTTCAATACCTCCAGAAATTGTGGCTATAGCATTTGTTTCCTGTGGTGTCTTTCTTCCCCCTGAGGATTCAAGCTTAAACTTTCCTCCAAATTCATTCTTTGATATCATGTTCCAAGAGAAATAAAATTTGTTCTCAAAGAATAGACTGGTATAAAAGGATAAAATAAGCTAAGAGGAAATATTAAAACAATAGCCAAAATTTATGTGATAAAAAAAACAGTCAAAAGTAATCATTTTATTGGGCACAAAGTAAGAGACACAAAACCCGACTGTCTAAAAAATCTCCACGTTATATTTGCCCTTTTTTTTTTTTTTTTTTTTTTTTTTGCTTTTTTAGGACCCACGGCATATGGAGGTTCCCAGCTAGGGGTCGAATCAGAGCTGTAGCTGTCAGCCTACAACACAGCCCTAGCAACTAGGATCCTTAACCCTCTGAGCGAGGCCAAGGATCAAACCTGCGTCATAGATCCTAGTCACATTTGTTTCCACTGTGCCACAAGTGGAACTCCCCCAAGTTATATCTGAAGGAAGATGCCAGAGGACAAAATTTTTTCGAGTTGTTGATTAGTATATTTACAATCTCTGAAAACCGAAAGGGGTTCCTACTGACAACTAAGAGTAATAGAAAGCAACCTTACTATCTCACTTGAAACAACCAAGAGAGAGGGAGAAACTTCCAGAAAAAGTATATGAAACGATGGTTCTCAAGACACTGGACATCAGGCAACAAGGGACAGTGATCTTTGAGAGACACAAAACAAAGTAAGAAAATATTGATAAGCTGTACTTATTAAAATAGTAAACACTGCACTTCAAAAGACACCATTGGGGGTGAAAAGACAGGGTACACGTTGGGGGAAATATTTTCAAAGCGGGAGTTCCCATCGTGGCGCAGTAGTTAACGAATCCGACTAGGAACCAAGAGGTTGTAGGTTCGATCCCTGCCCTTGCTCAGTGGGTTAACGATCCAGCGTTGCCGCCAGCTGTGGTGTAGGTTGCAGACGCGGCTCAGATCCCGAGTTGCTGTGGCTCTGGCGTAGGCCAGTGGCAATAGCTCTGATTCGACCCCTAGCCTGGGAGCTTCCATATGCCGCGGGAGCAGCCCAAAGAAATAGCAAAAAGACAAAAAAAAAAAAAAAAAAAAAAGATTTCAAAGCAAGTATCTGATAGAAACTTGTATATAGAATATACAAATTTTTCAGAAAATTGAATATAACAAATACCTAAATGGAAAACAAGCAAAGGATTTGAACAGCCACTTCACAGAAGAAGATACACAGATGTCAAATAAGCACATGAAAATATGCTTAACATTACTAGTCTTTAAGGAAATGCAAATTAAAACCACAAAGAGCAGTCACTACACACCTAGCAGTGTGGCTAAAATTCAAAAAGACTGCCTAGGAGTTCCCATCGTGGTTCAGTGGGTTAAGAACCCAACTAGAATCTCTGAGGACTTGGGTTTGATCCCTAGCCTTGCTCAGTGGATTAAGGATCCAGTGTTGCTGTAATCTGTGGTGTAGCTACAGCTCAGATTTGACCCCTAGTCTGGGAACTTCCATATGCCATGAGTACAGTCCTAAAAAGACCAAAAAAAAAAAAAAAAGACTGCCCAAACTAAGTGTTGACAGGATTTTTTTTTTCCATAATGATTTTTATTTTTTCCATTATAGCTGGTTTATAGTTCTTTGACAGGCTGTTAGGAAACTGGACAGGATACTATAAAACTCTAAGAGGAAAACATAGGCCAAACACTCTCTGACATAAACCACAGCAATATCTTCTCAGATCCACCTCCTAGAGGAATGACAATAAAAACAGAAATAAACAAATGGGACTTAATTAAACTCAAAAGTTTCTGCACAGCAAAGGAAACCCTAAACAAAATGAAAAGAAACCCACAGTATGGGAGAAAATATTTGCAAATGAAGCAACTAACAAGGGATTAATCTCCAAAATTTATAAACACCTCCTGCAGTTCAATACCAAAAAACAAACAACCCCATCAAAAAATGTCCAGAAGATCTAAACAGACAATTCTCCAAAGAAGACATACAGATGGCCAAAAAACACATGAAAAGATATTCAACATCACTCATTATTAGAGAAATGCAAGTCAAAACTACTATGAGGTACCACCTGACACAGGTCAGAATGGCCATCAACAAAAAGCCTACAAACAATAAATGCTGGAGAGGATGCAGAGAAAAGGGAACCCTATTACACTATTGGTGGGAATGTAAATTGGTGCAACTACTTTGGAAAACAGTATGGAGATTCCTCAAAAAACTAAAAGTAGAACTACCATTTGATCCAGTAATCCCACTCCTGGACCTCTATCCAGAGAAAATCATGACTCAAAAAGCTGCATGCACTCCAATGTTCATTGCAGCACTATATACAATAGCCATAGGCATGGAAACAACCTCAACATCCATTGACAGAAGAGTGGATAAAGAAGATGTGGTGCATACACACAATGGAATATTACTCAGCCATTAAAAGGAAAGAAATAATGGCATTTGCAGCAACATGGATGGACCCAGAAATTATCATGCTAAATGAAGTTAGACAGTGAGACACCAATGTCATAATCTTTCACATGTGGAATCTAAAAAAAGGACACAATGAACTTCTTTGCAGAAGAGAGATTGAGTCACAGACTTTGAAAAACTTATGGTTTCCAAAGGAAACAGGTTGGGGTGGGAGGTGGGTTGGGGGTTTGAGATGGAAATCCTATAAAATTGGGTCATGATGATAATTGTAAAACTATAAATGTGATGAAATTCATTGAGTTAAAAATATAAATAAATTTTTTGTTTGGAAAAAAAAAAACCTGGAATCCTCATTCATTGCTGCTGGAAAGTAAAATGGTAAAACTACTTTGGAAAACTAGTTTCTTAAAATGTTTAAAAATATATATACACCTACCATATGATCCAGCCATTCCATTCCTAGATATTTACCCAAGAGAAAAGAAAGTATAGGTCCATAGAAAGACTGTATGCAGTTTTTACTGTAGTTTTGTTTCTAGTCACCAAAACCTGGAAACTATTCAACTGTCCATCGGCATATGAATATACTGTGGTATACCAGATAACTGAATACTACTCAGTAAGAAAAAGAATGAACTATTGATACAAGCGACAGCATAGGTGAATCTCAAAATAATTATACTGAGTGAAAGTCAAGTACAAATGAATGTATATTGTATGGTTCCAATTATATAAAACCCTAGAAGTTTTCTTGTGGCTGAGTGGGTTAAGGATCTAGAGTTGTCACTGCTGCGGCATGGGTTTAATCCCTGGCCCAGGAACTTCCACAGGCTGCAGGCACCTGGGGAAGGGTGAGGAGGGAGGGACCTCTGGGAAATGCAAACTAATCCATAGTGATAGAAAACAGATTAGTGGTTGCCTGGGAGAGGCAGACAGAAGGGTGGGATTGCCAAGGGATGCAAGGAAACTTGGGGCAGGGAGGATGGATATGTTCCCTACCGTAACTTTGGTGATCATTTCTTGGGTGTATATATATAGAGAGAGATAGGTAAATGATACATCAACTTTTATCAAATGGCACATTGTACAGTTTATTATTCATTAACCATACCTCAATAAAGCTGTTTTTTAAATCTGAAAGGACACAAATACCAAATATTGGTGAGGTTGTGGAGAAAAGGAAACACTTGCACACTGTTGGTGGGAGTGTAAATTGGCGCAGCCACTGCAGCAAACAGCATAGTGGTTTCTCAAAAAGCTAAATATAGAGCCATCAAATGACTCAGCAACTCTACTCCTGAGTATATATCCAAAAAACCCAAACATATTAATTGAAAAGATACATGTACCCCAATGTCTATAGCAACATTGTTTATAATTGCCAAGGTATGTAAGAAAGCACCCTAAGTGTTCATCAACAGATGAATGGATACACACACACACACACACACACACACACACACACACACACACATACACACACAATGGAATATGACTCCGCCATAAAAAAGAAGAAAATTTTACCATTTGCAACTGTATGGAAGGACTTGGAGGGATTACGCTAAGTGCAATAAGTAAGACAAAGGCAAATACTGTATGGTATCTCTTATACGTGGAAAAATATAGCAAACTAGTAAATAGAACAAGAAAGAAGCTGACTTAACAGATTTAGAGAACAAACTAGAGGGTACCAGTGGGGGAGCAATATAACTGTGGGGAAGTGGGTGGTACAAACTATTGGGTATAATATATAGGCTCAAGGACGTATTGTACAGCACAAAGAATAACTGTAAATGGAAAGTAACCTTTAAGAACTTTATAAAAAACTTAGGAATGGATTAGCAATGAGATCCTGCTGTGTAGCACTGGGAACTATGTCTGGTCACTTATGATGGAGCATGATAATGTGAGAAGAAAGAATGTATACATGTATGTGTAACTACATCACCATGCTGTACAGTAGAAAAAAAATAATGCATTGGGGAAATTAAAAAAAAATTTATAAAAATTTTTAAAATAATTTTTAAAAAGAAAAAGAAGAAATCAGACCTTATTTTGCTAAAAAAAATATGAAGGGAACATTTTATTTATTTATTTATTTATTTATTTATTTATTTATTTAGTCTTTTTAGGGCCACACCCTAGGCATACAGAAATTCTCAGGCTAGGGGTATAATCAGAGCTGCAGCTGCCCACCTACACCACAGCCACAACAATGCTGGATCCTTAAACCATTGAACAAGGCCAGGGTTAGAACCCATGTCCTCATGGATACTAGTCAGACTCTTTACTGCTGAGCCATGGTGGGAACTCCCTAAAGGAAACATTTTAAAGGAAGTAATACATCCATGTGTTAATTTTTTTTAATTGTCTGCAATGTTTTAATTTATCGAAACAATTTTCATTAGTCTTTAATTAAATACCAAATTTTGAAAAGAACAATTAAAATACAAAGATTTTCATGAGTAAAATAAATTTTTTTTAAAGTTTATTTATCTTTTTTTTTTTTTTTTTTTTGTCTTTTTAGGGCAGCATTGTGGCATACAGAGGTTCCCAGGCTAGGGGTCCAATTGGAGCTATAGCTCCTGGCCTACACCACAGCCACAGCAACACAGGATCCAAACTGTGTCTGCCACCTACACCACAGCTCACAGTTCCCTTGTGGCACAGCAGGTTAGGGTTAAGGGTCTAGCATTGTAACTGCAGTGGGTTCGATCCCTGGCCTACAAACTTCCATGTGCCATGGGCACTGCCAAAAAAAAATTGTTAGCCTTTGCATATATGACATTTGTAGATTGATGAGGGACTTTTAGAGATAAAATGCTGTTTCTGATGGGGTAGGGCTCTTGATCTCAAATTCTTTGCATGAATTAAATTATTTAGTGGACAAATCAAATATTTCCAAGGGAGCTAAGGAGTTAAGACAAATACTACATATTTACAAATAAAATCCTGGCTTCTTTTTTTTTATCATTTTATGACCACTATTTCATTTGCTCCTATCATCAGAGGATTTTACTCTGAGAAAGATGTCATCAAGGGGCACATATCCCACAGAAAGAATGAAAGAAAGAGAAAGTGAGAAAGAAGACAGAGAGCCATTCAAGACATGGAAATGCAAAGAGAAATTATTGAGCAATGTTAGTTGCTAATTTTGGAAAATAATTCATGTGTCCATGGGTGTGGCCCTAAAAAGACTTAAAAAAAAAGATGTCCCGTTGTGGCACAGTGGTTAAGAAACCCAACTAGGAACTATGAGGTTGCAGGTTCAATCCCTGCCCTTGCTCAGTGGGTTAAGGATCCAGCACTGCCGTGAGCTGCGGTATAGCTCACAGATGCGGCTCAGATCCTGCATTGCTGTGGCTGTGGTGTATGTAGGCTGGCAGCTACAGCTCCTATTAGACCCCTAGCCTAGGAACTTCCATATGCTGTGGGTGTGGCCCTAAAAAGACAAAAATAATAATAATTCATGTGTCCAAATCTATTTTGCTACAATTTACAACTTAAATCATAGCTTATGTCAATTGTGCATGTCATGGTTACAGACTGTTAGAATCTGGATGGTCAGAGTTTCAACCGGAAACAGACTTCAACGATTTCCAAGGAAAGACTGGTGAGGCACTGTTAAAAGGGCATTGGCACAGCCAAGAGAAAGAGAAGGATGTTGCGGCTCCCAGGGACCAGCAGGGTTTTATGTGTCCAGAGCCACCACTGTGGGAGGGAGGCAGTGAGAGCTGGCATCTCAGAGAACAGTCTGGCAAGAACTTTGATCCACAACAGTGCTCCTCTCCATTCCTTTTTGGTTATTATTCCCACCCCCCAAGAAAAATTAAGGTGAATTTAAATTCCACCTGATGAGGTACATAACAGCTAAGGAATAAGATTTTATCAGGTAGGGTTTAGTTGGGTATTTTGTTTTTGTTTTTGATTTGGTTTTTCATCTTTTTAGGGCCGTGCATGTGGCATATGGAGGTTCCCAGGCTAGGGGTCAAATCAAAGCTGTAGCCACTGGCCAACACCCCAGTCACAGCAATGCCAGATCCGAGCTGCATCTGTGACCTACACCACAGATTACCGTAACACTGGATCCTTACTTAACCCACTGAGTGAGGCCAGGGATCGAACCTCATGGATACTAGTCAGATTCGTTTCCACTGAGCCACGATGGGAACTCCGAGTTGGGTTTTTTTCCTTTCTTTATTATTATTTTTTTTTCTTTTCACTCTCCCCACCCCACCCCCGGCCCCCCACCCACCAACAACCAATGTTCACCCTCTTGGGGGCAGTCTTGCTCCCAGGGAGAATGCATGTTCTGCAGAGAGGACACTGCCACCAGAACTGCAGCCCTGAAACCAGACTTCAGAAGAAACACCGTCCTGTCTTTGTCCTCCTGCCCTGCAGCAGGCAGAGGAGTCTGCCGTACAGTCCAAGGGATCAGCCCCAAGATGCAGAGCAAGGCAGTGAAGAACAGAGCATGCAGATCTGGGAGAACAAAAAAAGTAATCACCAGAGAAGTTTTCCAAATTTCTTATAACTTAAATGGGGCAAAATCTCTTGGGGGAAAGCCTTGTATGTTTTGGTGAAGAATATGAGTTTTGTGGCAAGAAGACTAAGTTCCAGCCTGTCCCTTTTTCATTGTAGAAGCATAAGGATCATCTTAAACTCTTCTAGCCACAGAGTTAAATTGGGACTATGGATATCTATTTCTGGCAGTTACTTTGAGGATAAGCTGAAATAACATATGTGGGGCACTTAGTAATGTGACTGGCTGGTTTAATAATGACTAACTGTACATTTGAGTGTTTATCATCTGCCTTTCTTTCCTTTCATTCATAAGTACCAAGACAGAGACTCTGCTCCGTCAAGCTTGTGGTCTAGTGGAGAGTCAGAGGTACCAATCCAAATGCCAAAACACAGTCAGGCTTTTGGAAAGAAACTGGTTCACAAAAGAATGGCCCTGGATACAATAGGTAAAAACTGGCAGCATATCAATCAGCAAGGTTCTGTGTGACGTCGTTTGAATGAATGAGTCTCAGGTTGAAAAAGTCATCTACAAAATCCTTTAGCCAATTGCCCACACCTTTATTCTAGAGAGAGATCATTAAGTGATACCAGAATGTCTACAAGGCTGGTGATTTAGAAAGCTTCATTCTAGTTATTTTTCTAAGTCTTGTGTCCTCATCTGTAAGAGTAAGAGGATAATGGTCCTTACCTCACAGGGTGGTTGATGGTAGAATGAAAAAAAAAAAAATCTATAAAGTACTTAGACCTGGTTCTGGCTCAGAGAAAGTGCTGAGTAGAATATAGCTGTTTAAATGTATTTCTCTTCAGATACTGAAATCCTTATGCCCTTTTTCATGTGCTTAAGATTGTCTTAGTTTTTCATATTTTTGTTTTGTTTTGTTTTTTGGCCACACTCTTAGTGTTTGGAAGTTACCCAGATAGGGACTGAACCTGCACCACAGCAGTGACCTGGGCTGCTACAGTTGTAACGCCAAATCCTTAACCTGCTGTACCACAAGAGAACTCCAGTTTTTCATGTTTAATATAGTAATGATTTTAAACACCCATTCCATCTCAGTAAAACTTTCACAGCTAATGAGAGAATATATCAAATTTATCCAGAAAATGGTTCAGCATGAATTTAGGGATAGTCATAATTATACTTTCATTGCTATAATTCAGTTGAATATATCCTTAATTTTAATAACTAATAACTAATAGAAAGTGTTTATTGACCACCTATATCAAAGTAGTCTATTGTTGGTATAAAAGTTTATTTAAGAAATAGGAGTTCCCGTCGTGGCGCAGTGGTTAACAAATCCGACTAGGAACCATGAGGTAGTGGGTTCGGTCCCTGCCCTTGCTCAGTGGGTTAACGATCCGGCGTTGCCGAGAGCTGTGGTGTAGGTTGCAGACGCGGCTCGGATCCCGCATTGCTGTGGCTCTGGCGTAGGCCGGTGGCTACAGCTCTGATTCAACCCCTAGCCTGGGAACCTCCATATGTGGCGGGAGCGGCCCAAAGAAATAGCAAAAAAGACAAAAAATAAATAAATAAATAAAATAAAATAAAGGTTCTGCTGTGTTGTCTTCTTAAAAAAAAAAGTTTAAGAAATAATGTTTATGATGGTCTTTAAGCATCTAACACAACCTTCATAATTAGCTCCCTATAAGATGCTTAAAATATGTGAATTCAAAAAAAGATGGAAAATAATTTAAATGTCAAAAACCTTTCAAGTAGAAGTCTTTTAGCCTTTCAAAACTTTTAGAGCCACCTACATAAAATAAAGGAAAATTGAGAAAAGGAGCAAGAGCACCCAAAAATAAAACTTTTCCAAGAAACTACTACCTAGTTTGGAAAGCTGAAATGTTCTATAACACAGTTTCTGGGTGAGCATTCCAGCTACACAGTAGTTCATTCCACTTTACTGGATGAACAAGACTCCTTTGCAAAGGCTGTTGGAAGATACATCCCTCTAATGAGAAAAAGAGCACTCCTGGTAAAAATCAAAGGGCACAGATTAAGGCTTTTAAAAGTGCTGATTAAATAATAAAGTAACTAAAAATATAAACAAAATGCTGATTAAGTGAAAACTGGCAAGCTTTCAAGGCATAAATTAAAATCCTCATCAAGTATTTTTTTTTCCCCTGGTTGCAGGGCCTGTCAATTCCAGACAAACTGCTCAGATATTTTACCCATGAGGGCTGCCCATGGGGCAGTTTATTTTTCCTTCTCACACCTGTGCTTAATGAGTAGCAGTTTTGCAAGCTTCGACATTTTTAAGGAAAGATGGGAAGGATTTCATGCCAAAAAAATATAATCAAGTTAAGAAACAAAACTACTGTAATTTATCTCTATTCAACCTAGGCTTAGAAGACCATGAAATAGTAAAAGACACTATAGGCTTTTAAGGCAGAGAGTTCCAAAGGTCACCTAATCAATGGCTTCCCCTCTACCAGAACTGAAAGAGATTAAGAACAGGATAAAAGCCAAAGGTTTTCAAGAAAAACAGCTCACCTTCGTTTAAATGTAACCCCTAGGGTCAAGAAGTTATTTCTTATCAGGGATAAGATTTTTTTTCAGCAGGCAAGGGATTTGGCCGGGATGGGTATTGTCCTCATGTGTGCATTATTCTTAAAGAAAAGCCATTTTTCACTTAGAAAAAAAAAAAAAAAACTGTCTTTTAAAACGTATCCCTTTAATTGTATTAATTTCAATCCTTTCCAAATGACTGGATCTGAAAAATTCATTTTGTGCTTAACCATAGTCATCAACTCAAAGTCAATTCTCTTTCAATTTCCATAATTGCGCATGCTCCTCATTTACCGTCTCCAACAAGGAAACATCCAAATACACCCTCTACACACAAATGTACATGCTCCTTTTTGTTACTGAAAATTTAAGCTGACCTAAGTTCTGAGAAAATCCTATCTCTATGGCAAGTCCAAGAAGAAACAAGGCACAATCCTAAATCAAGATTTCGCCTCTACAACACACATTCCATCACACAGATACTAGGCTTCCTAAGAGGTTACTGGTGTAGAAGAAAGAATCCACTACTGTCCTTAAGAAAAACTTCCTCTTAGAAAAATGAAGAAGTGAGGCCGCCCTGTGTATGTTGCAGCCGCTTGAGTGCAAGTCTGTGAAACAAAATAGAAGATGGTATGAGTAAAAAAAAAGAATAAAAAACTACTACACCTTAATTTTTTAAGAACAACTTTATTGTGGCATAACTTACATACCATAAAACTCACCCATGTTAAGTGTACAACTCAGTGATTTTCAGTAACTTAACCAAGTTATGTAGCCACCACCACAGTCTAGTTTTAGAACATTTATTTCCATCACTCCAATAAGATTCCTTGTGTTCGTTTACAGTTATTGCCATTCCCATCCCCAGCCCCAGGCACCTAGGAATCTACTTTCTGTCTTTTTTGTCACGTTTCCCTCTCCAAATAAAGATGAGAAAAATAAATCCAAAGAAATATCCTACAAATAGAAGGATGTTGTTTGCTTAAGAACCCATCCTGTCAGAATAGTTAGAATTCTTAAGGGAGTGAAAGGGAATCGTGGACTTGAGGCCTGCCTAGTTTGAACAGGGTCAGAGTGGAGAGATTTAACTATCTCTCCAGTTAGAGATAATTGACTTACACAATTACAAAGGACATTGATAATAAAAGAATACTGTAGCAAGTCTTGTTATCTGAACTAAAAAAATGTTTCCATCTCCAAAGTTCAAAAAATAAAAGCTGCTTTCAAGTAAAAGGGTAAACTCTCAGGCATTTCTATAAAATTCAGTCCGAATATTATATATATGTTTGCTTATGAGACATTTGAGATATATCATATCCTTAAGCAAAGTATATCTCAATGGATTGAAATACAAATTACTTCTGAAATGTAAGTCACTTAGGCTTTTTTCCCTCCAAGCTCTCTGTGTATATTATTCTAGTGTATTTTGAGTAAGTAAATATATCAAACTATCATGGTTTTGGTTGATGAAATACTTTTCTAACCACTTATTTCCTTCCCCCAGAATCCATGTATTTTAAGAAAGCATTGGCTTCAGGTTTATCTTGCTTATATCCTGATTTCCAGGTACCCTTCCCTCTGGCAGGAACACCCAGCTTCCCAGAAATTTACTGAGAATTTTACAAGGGGCCCTTTTATACTTGAAAGAGAAAACTGCTTTGTCAAGTGATGATGAGAAATTCAAAAAAACTCTAACCCAGACGGGACTCTAAATTTGGGGAAATCCGAGGCACTCTTTCAACTGGCAAAGTTGGTCACAAAGATGCCTCAAGAAGTTATTTTACACTGCTTATAGGAAACTGATATTTGCTGTGTGTGTGAGTGTGTTTCCCTTTAATTCCCTGTGTTAATAAAAGCAAATGTTAGTTTTGTGTCTTTGATGTGTTGGGCATTTTATAGACCAGAGTTCGAATAACCCCATGGCAGTTGCTAAAGGTGGAATATTTGGAGAAAACAAGTGCTTGCAGAAATAAACATATTTAGCTAACAGATTTTCTAGATTCCCAAAGCAAATAGGAGGTCCACACTACTAACCTAACTAGGAGGCAAAGCTTTTGAGTTTTGGTCCCTCAGAAGTTACTGAAGAAAGTCGAGGACTCCTTTCAAAGATCCTTCCTTAAAAAGCAAGTGTGGTTTGTGTTTGTCTGTAAAAAGGACTGATGTGATGAGTTGCTAAATGCTAGAGACTTCTCAGATTGTGCCTTTAGAGGGAAAGACAGACACATCTTAAATAGGAACTTTCCACATTCTTGGAGTAAGTAACACTTGAAATGTGAAAAATCTGGCAGCGGGGCTGGGGGAGGGGAATTCTGTGATGAAATCGATGTCCACCAAATGAAAATGCCAAATAAAAGCAAGAAAGGACTGTAGGAAGGCAAGTCTGGAAATGGTCTTTTCTCAACTTTTAGTGACTCAAAGATCTCTACTTTGCGTAAGGGGCGCGGTGAACATGGGGAAGGACACCGCGATATTTCTCTCTACAGGGTCGACCAAGTTTTCCAGGTTTTAGCGGTAACAGGTATCGAAACTCCAGGGAAAAGACTTTCTTGCATATTTGAGGGGAAAAAAAGCAAACTGCTGCTCTGTCCTTTCAAAAGCAACCTCATTCTCTAAATTTCTCCCTGATCCGTCAAGCGCCCCGCAGAACTCTTGGCACTTAGTAGAGGCTCATTGAAGGCTCTCTTTTCCCTTCTAGCCCCTCTCCCCGCCTCGACCCGCGACCCTGGCTAGCACGTCCTCAGGACCCCGCAGATACCGCGTTTGGAAGGGGAAAAGTCCTAAGAAGAAGCTACGAAGGCAAAGAAAGTTAAGTTCTCAGTGCACAGTAGACCAAAGAAAGGGAACCGGAGGAAAGCCAGCCCCGCCCTGGGACGGCAGAGGCTACATTCCTACATCTGCAAGGTGGTGGCTACTTTATGGTTTTTCCTCCCCCCGAAATACACTCCACTAAGCAGAGATATTTTCCAGAGGTGACGCAATGTCCTCAACCTCTCTCTGCATCCCCATAAAAAAAAAGGGGGGGGGAAGCGGGGGTGGCGGGGGGGACTCGCGACCCCTTCGCTACACACGACTCCAGCCCTCCCTTTCCTGCCTGTCTACCCCTTCGCAGCCGCTTCCTATCCTTCCCCTTCTGCCCCCTAAAAGTTTGACGACCGCAAAGGAAACCAAAAAAAAGTTCTCTTGCCCCAGTCCTGGCGGGCGATCAGCATCTCTTTTGTTCGCTGCGAACCCACAGTCCTCCTGACGTCACCCGGAGCCCAGGCCAATCGGCGAGCGGTCGGCGGCGGCGGCAAGAGGAGGGTGGGGGGAGTCCGACCGGTCCCTCCTCCCAGGCGCCCGAGGCCTCGCGGGGGGCGGGAGGGGACCGTCCCATATAAACCCCAGCTCTCGGGTCTCCGCTGCCCGCGCCGGCTGCGCTTTGCAGGGGGGGAGGAGAGGGAGCCCTAGGCGCGAGCGGGGGAGAGGGGACCTGCAGCCACAACTTCTTTCTTCCTCTCCTTCCCCTCTGTCCCTCTACCCTTCCCCTTCCCCATCATCCAGCCCTTACCTTCTTGGCGGCGTCGGCCCGTAGCGGGCACTGGAAGGGACTCCTCTGGCAGGTTGCGAAAAAGAAGTCAAACTTGGTGGAAAGTTGTCTCCTGGTTAGAGCGTCTATATCCCCGCACCTTCTCAAGATGCTCGGGGGTCCGGGACCCGGGCTGCTGCTGCTGGCCGTTCTGTCCCTGGGGACAACGGTGCCCTCCACTGGAGCGTCGAAGAGCAAGAGGCAGGCTCAGCAGATCGTTCAGCCCCAATCCCCGTTGGTTGACAGCCAACGCAAGCGTGAGTACTGACCGCGAACTGAGACAGGCTGTCGCAGGGGTGGGACCGTAAAGCCAACCAAAGTTGTGGCTAAAGTTTTGTGCGCGCGCGAGTGTGGAGTGAGTTCACGCTGACTGTGGACACAAAAGACTCTGGGTTTCAGCAGGCTGGTTCTGGGGGCCTAAGATTGCTACTGCCTTGGAGGACAGGGGCTCTGTGGTGTCCGGCAGGGCTCTTATCAGCTCTGCACGTCCCGGCCGTCCTCCAATGAATTCGTCGAAACTTGCCTTTAAAAAGGAAAATGATGTGTGCCTTTAAACTTTCCATTTGGGATTAGCGTGGTCTTTAGGCTTATTTTCTTTGTTACTAAAACAATTGATGGAATATTTTCAAAATGGGGGTGAGGAGAGGGTAGCTAAAAAACTGTTGTTCCTACTTTGAATGAGATGTAATTGGTTCAGATTGCTTTGGGGGCCCTCAGGATGCTTCTCCAAAAAGAGAGATGGGAATTCCTCTTCCAGTTTTTCAAAGACACACCCTCCCTTTTCTTTGGCTAAAGGAAACTGCCTGACTTATTACTCCCAAAGAGCACTGAAATTCCTTGCACTTTTTAAAATGTAATTCCCAGTTATCTGCTTTTCAAAATGTTTCCTTTGATGCAGACCCCTGGCCAGATGGAAATGACATCATTGTATAATGTTTAACTCGGTCAAAGAAAAAAAAAAAAGGAATACCTATATGTCTACGTGTACAAATTGCAGTTAACTCTTTAGATAGCTAACTCCTTTTAATTTTCCACATGCGCTGATGATTAACTTTTTTTTCATATGTTGCTTAGGCTCCTCAATTTAGTTGTACAAGAAATTTCCGTAATTTGGAAAAAGGAAGAATGTAATAACTTTTTCCTTCGATTCTTTACAGCTGGTTGTTACGACAATGGAAAACACTATCAGATAAACCAACAATGGGAGCGCACTTACCTGGGCAGTGCCTTGGTTTGTACCTGTTATGGAGGGAGCCGGGGCTTCAACTGTGAGAGCAAGCCTGAGCGTAAGTGGTGGGGACCCTGCCCAGTTCTTAGTGTCTTCTATTAATGGAGAAGTGGTGCCTGTTCCTTAAACTTAGTGTTAGTAGTAAAATTACATACACCATTTTCCCAATAGACTTGTCTGTCATTGCCTCTTTAAAAATGTTTAATAACTGCTTTTCACATGTTCCTTTTACCTTTAAAACAAAAGAACAAATATATCCCAAAATAGTCCCTAGAGCCTTCTTTTTGTTTTACTTTCCCAAAGCCTTTGATGAAAAAAAAAAAAAATGAAAGACGTTGTGTGTTCTTTCTCCCTCCAAAAAAAAAAAATGCTTATAAAATTTTGGTTTATTAGAAAGTAATTTCGAATCTTAAACCGTAAGGTTATGAGGCAGCACAACCTTTGGGCATTATACTGTAGAGCGATTTGTCGGCTGCAGTGCAACATTAAACCACTCACGCTTCAAAGTTCTCATTCCTCTGTGACCCGTGATATGTTTCTTGTAAATCATGGCAACTCATACAGAGAAGCACCGGTGAGGCTAAAACGGAAATAGTAGGATTAACAAGTGACAATGCCTGAGGGGAAGGGGGGGAGGGCTCTTCAAATTGTTTGCTTTTTCTGTGGACCTTGATTTGGCTTCCTGAGCCAGAAAGGGGACTCTAAAGCCCTGCCTTCACAATCTGAGTCCTAAGGTCGCACTTTATAAAGTTTTTTCCTAAGGTCTGAGAATCCTTTCCAATTGAAATTCATTTCCAGAAAATTAGGGAACTTGTCAAAGGTCAAACTGAGGCTTTATTAGAGCCCAGGGTAAAACCAGGATCTCCCCCACTCCATCTTTTAAAACTTTCCGTTTGTTCCTTGCTACTCATAGAATGGAAAAGTGAGTTTTCCTTTGGATCGGAGTAGTGGAATAGAAAAGCTTTTACATATGTGAGGCTCACGTGGACTTTCCTTCTCCCTTCAGCTGAAGAGACCTGCTTTGACAAGTACACTGGGAACACTTACCGGGTGGGCGACACTTATGAGCGCCCTAAAGACTCCATGATCTGGGACTGTACCTGCATTGGAGCTGGGCGAGGCAGAATAAGTTGCACCATTGCAAGTAAGAATGTCATTCTGTCACATGCTGCTAAATTATCATAATATGAATTTCCTCATCACCATCACTGTCACTTTCTGTTATCCATGACTGGATAATCCTCATTTGGGGATTTACCCTAGGTGACCAGGCACCCTTAGGTGGTCACCCAGCCGGTTCTTGTGCTTCTGGAAGATGGCTCTGAGTGCAGGTGGAGTCAGTGTTTAGTCTGTGTGGATTTATGAGTGTGTGTGTGTGTGTGTGTGTGTGTGTGTGTGTACACAGTGGAACCACGTGGATCTCTTGGATTCTATTCCAGTACAACATGCTTAGAGGAATTGCCCATTTTATGTTATCTGGGCATCTTCAGGCCGGGCTGTTTACGTGGTGATCTGCAGGCATTAGGAAGATGGTCACTAAGGACATGAGCCACTCTGTGGGCTGCTCTTCTTGATCGCAACACAGAGACCTCTTGGATCTCACGGAAACAGTCTGATTTCTTTCTGACCAGTATTTTATACCCAGGAAGCAGGTCTTTCTATTCCCAGGCATAATATGGAATGATTAGCCCAAAAGTGTTTCCAAGGGACTTTGGGATCTGGATTCACTCTCAGCAATTCTAGTTTAGCTATGGCAGTCTTTCCAGTATGACTCATTGGGTTACCAACAGATTCTATTAACATAGCATTTAGTTTTTTCAATCCATTATTTAAGTATAAGTCACCTTAATGCTCTATCTTAAAAACTAATTGGTCTGTTGCAAATAAGCCTAATTTTTCCCATATTTAATGTTAGGGTTTATCCAAATGCATTGACACATCTTAAGAGTCGGTGGTCCATAGTGGACAGCTTGGCCTTTGCATGTGCCATTGCATTTAACAGCCTAGAAAAGTAGTCAGATTTCCACACCTGATATATATACATCTATTTGCTTTCCATCAAAATGACATTTCTATCCTAGGATAAAATATAGACTCTCCACATCCTGAAAGCGGCATGTGAGGCCTGATATGGCTTTTCCATTGAATTAGTCTCCAGGCTCAACCTGCTGTGTATGTGGAGACCATGCCTGCCAGCCTTTCTTTTCTGCTTTAGAACCCAATTTCCTGTGATCTCTCTGGGGATACCGGGATTTACGACTCCTTTCTTTGCCATTCAATTTTCTCTGTGGTTTCCCATTGTGCTTAAACAAGACATTTAATTGAGTGACCCAAAGTGTTAACTTTTCCAGAGTGTCTAATGGGAAAGCTCTTCTTTGTGCCCTTACTTTGGCTAACCTAAGTGCCTATCCAGGTGGGAACATGAGACTTTTTCTGTTTTAAAACTATTTTGCATCCTACTCTCTCTGACATTTGCTTTTTATCTTGAACAGACCGCTGCCATGAAGGGGGTCAGTCCTACAAGATTGGTGACACTTGGAGGAGACCACATGAGACTGGTGGTTACATGTTAGAGTGTGTGTGTCTTGGTAATGGGAAAGGAGAATGGACCTGCAAGCCCATAGGTGTGTGACTCTCCCAGATGCATGCGGGGTGGGGATGCACAGTCAGAACGTTGGGGTGAACCCTAATTGACATGGACAAGAGATCTGAATTCCAATTAAAAATGGGAGATCCTGGAGTTCCCGTCGTGGCGCAGTGGTTAACGAATCTGACTAGGAACCATGAGGTTGCGGGTTCGGTCCCTGCCCTTGCTCAGTGGGTTAACAATCCGGCGTTGCCGTGAGCTGTGGTGTAGGTTGCAGACGCGGCTCGGATCCCGCGTTGCTGTGGCTCTGGCGTAGGCTGGTGGCTACAGCTCCGATTCAACCCCTAGCCTGGGAACCTCCATATGCCGCGGGAACGGCCCAAGAAATAGCAACAACAACAACAAAAAGACAAAAAAAAAAAAAAAAAAAATGGGAGTTCCTGTCATGGCTCAGTGGTAACAAACCCAACTAGTATCCATGAGGACGCAGGTTTGATCCCTGACTTTGCTCAGTGGGTTAAGGATGTGGCATTGCCATGAGGGGTGATGCACGTCGCAGACGTGGCTCACATCCCAAGTTGCTATGGCTGTGGTGTAGACTGGCAGCTACAGCTCCAACTAGACCCCTAGCCTGGGAACTTCCATATGCTGAAGGAACAACTCTAAAAAGACCAAAAAAAAAAAAAAGTTTAAAAAAGATAACCAACTGAGAATTTTATTTCAAATAAGGAAATGTTATATAATCTGTAGTCTTCTTAAAAGAATTAGATCCAAAAGGACCAACCATGTGTAGAAGTCTTACTTTTGTTTCCAAAACACAAAATAGAGTTGAAAGATTTAGGAAGAAATCATTTCTTTTCTCCAGGTTCTGATCTTAGATTTATTTCTCTCTGGTCAAGATGTAAGTTATTTATAAGGAAAAAAAATGACACTTTGGACATATTTCTTTATTAGAAAGCAGTGAACTAAAACATAATATGATGTGTGCTCTGTCACTCATTGGTCATTTGTGGTCAAAATAAAAATTACTGAGTTTCTTCTGGTGTCAATCTTCAGCTGAACCCTGTAGATACAGATCTAAAAGTTTTTAGCTATAAATTTTATTCGGATTGTTCTCTAATTCAGAGGCTTTTATTTTTCTTTTTGTTGTCTGTTTTTACAGAAACCCAAATTTTAAAGACCTTTCTTGTCATTTTATTTAGGCATTCATAATTGATCATTCATAGTTAAGAGTGGAATTTTGTCTACTACAGGCTGGATACATAGATCCTTTTCACTCAAAATAGTGGTGTGGAGAATAGTACTAGCTGCAGATACATAGTCTATGTTCTTAGTAGGAGAACAGAATTTCTGCCTGCTAACTTGGCTGGAGCCTTCTTTTGCTTTGGTTACTTACTATGTGCTTAGTTACAGGGCGTGCCTTTCTTTTTGAACAGAGTACCACTTAGAAAAATGTGGTTAGATTTTTGCTTACACAATATACTTTAAATTACAGGGAGACTGCACAATTCAAAATAACCCCCTTTTCTTCTGTTTTCCCTTCCAATTTCCCTACAGCTGAGAAATGTTTTGATCACGCGGCTGGAGGGACTTCCTACGTTGTCGGGGAGACCTGGGAAAAGCCTTATCAGGGCTGGATGATGGTGGATTGTACTTGTCTGGGAGAAGGCAGTGGACGTATCACCTGCACCTCTAGAAGTATGTTTTCAATCTTTATGTTAAAGATGAGGCTAGGTCTTATTTTCTGGATTCCTAGAGAGAATTGTCATGAGATATCAGTTCAAATACATCCATTCCACCAACCTGGTAGAATCTAGGTGTCAAGAAAAATTCCATAACCAACTTATTTTGCTTCTTCAAAGGAGACTAAATTAAAAAGAAAAAAAATTTGTTCAATAAGTTCTTAGGTTATCAGCTACTGAGAAGGAACCTTAATATGCATTTAAATGCCAAATGCATTGTGGACCTGAAGATTAATTGCAAATGTTTCACCTAAATTATCACTGAGATATTTCTAAGTAGCAAAGAAGTCATTAAAATAATATGCAAATTCATCTTTGGGCATGTGGGTACTCTTGACATAGAATAGAGCAAAGCTCTAAAGTTTTTGGTTTCCTTCTATATGTGAAATATAAATAAGTCATATTCACTAGTAAAACTGAAGAAAATAAAAAGTACTTACCCCATAAGTTAAAATTGCATATCTAAGGAGTTCCTATTGTGGCACAATGGAAATGAATCCAATTAGTATCCATGAGGATGTGGGTTTGATTCCTCAGTGGGTTGGGGATCCCAAGTGCCATGAGCTGAGGTGTAGGTTACAGATGCAGCTTGGATCTAGCATTGCTGTGGCTGTGTTTTAGGCCGGCAGCTGCGGCTCCTAATTAACCCCTAGCCTGGGAACGTTCGTAGGCAACAGGTATGTTCCTAAAAAGATTAAAAAAAAAAAAAAGTATCTCTTCTAGGGTTAAGGACAACATCTCTTTAGGCTTATTAGTGCTATAAAGAAGCTACCCTCTGGCATCTGCTGCTCCTTCTAACATTGCCCTGGAGCCTTACGTGTTGCCTTAGGGGTTCAAGCCTACAGTTTTGAAATTTCAGACTAATAGTGCCTGTAGAATTTGTTGAAGTAAAACAGCCATTAACTATCCATGTTATAAATAAATTTTAAATCAAATCTAAATATTTTAAACATATTTTGTTTATTTAGCTTAAAGTATTTAACCTCATCTTAACATGTTCATCATCCAAATTTGAATTCTTTGCAAACAACAAAAAAAGTCTCTCCTGGAAAGGGATAACAATTCTGACCAAATCTTTCCCAGAACACTGCCAGCTCATTAGATCTTTTGCATTTAAAATTTTCTTATAATCATCAGACTCCCAAGACCTTGGTGGCAGTATTTGGCTTAAGACAAATTAGATGTTTGACTCAAATTCTTATCTATTATTTAAAGCTCTTCTATTAGCAAGTTGGAAAAAGTTTCTCAAAGAGAAGTCATTTATTCCATGAAATTTATGTCCCTACTTTGTACAAGATGGCATAGGGATGCAAAAATGAATCGGACCTTAGCCCAGCCTTCAAAGAACACTTAGTAAGTAGGTCAGGGTGATGAGAAAGGCTTATACATATTCATCTTCTAAAAAGCACAGTATTAAGGGCTTCAAGACAAACACTGAAATAATGCTATTGTGGTTCAGGGAAGGACAATACTGGTGATTTGAGGAAAAGCTATAACCGGCAATGATCTCTTTAATCAGACTTCTGCTGTGGTGGTAGATCAATGTGAGTGTGTATTTGTGTGAACTTCTATCAACCGATTTTTTTTTTTCTCTAACCCAGTGCAGTGATATTCTAACTCACAGATAAATCCAATCCTCTCCACTCACATTGTAGCATATGGGTAAAGCTGCTTTATGATTGAAACAATCTATTTGCCAGATAATTGAACACATAGACAAATGGTAATTTAGTTACAAATTATCACTTTGCATTAGGAATTCCACTTTTCCATCAGAGGGAAGAGACTGAGCAATTCCAAAGAGCCCATTTTGTTAGTGATTCTAAATGGGATGGGGGGTGGGGTTAAGAAGGAGAGAATATTTTAGTCCAAGAAATTGGTGGTCCTCTGAATTTTTTTACACAACAAATGAAGAAAGAGATGCTGCCATCCTTTAATAGCTTCTTTGGGGCAGTTTGGGGAGACCCTTTGAGACCTGCTTGCCTCCCTATTTTTTCTAGTTTTCTAAAGTAAGTCCCCTCTGCAAAGGCAGGTCGTACATAGTAATGACTAAAAGAAAGCCTGGAGAGCCTGAGAAAGAGAGGATAGACTAGAAAGCTAGAGAATGAATTTGGCCCAAGGCACGATATGAAAACCATGAAAAAACAATTTAATGAATGAAATGTAGTCAAAAAGTATTTTGGCAAATAGAGAAGTGGAATAGGACTAAATCATCAGCTCCCTTCACACGTTCAAATGCAATCTCATCTTTCAGAAGGGTAGCACCTGTGGTACCGCAGCTGAATATAAGCAAATCACCCCAGACCAGCTGACCAAGCTCGAAACAACTATATTCTTATTTTAGGTTTGCATGGTGCACTTGCCAAACTTGATAAACACATTTAAATGCTTCCTTTCTAACACAGACAGATGCAACGATCAGGACACCAGAACATCCTATAGAATTGGGGATACCTGGAGCAAGAAGGACAATCGGGGGAACCTGCTCCAGTGCATCTGCACAGGCAACGGCCGTGGGGAGTGGAAGTGTGAGAGGCACACATCTCTGCAGACCACATCTGCTGGTGAGGCACACAGTGGGACAGGGCTGGGGGTGCTTTCAGAAAGTATTTCTGCAAATGCATCTCTTCCTTGGCAAGCCATTTAACACATGATTTGCAGTGTTCTGGCTAGTAAGTTGAGTTCATTTGCAGACTCTTTGTTGCTAAAACCTTGTTTAACGTTAAATTTAACGTTTAAATAAGTGAAATGGAAATGGATCTTAGGGGAAAAGAATAGTTTTAACCCCAAGAGATTAAACTGATGTTTAAGAAAATGCTAAAATCATAAAACCTACACCATGTATACATAAAAATATAGATAATAATGGAGTTCCCGTCATGGCTCAGCGGTTAAGGAACCCGACTAGCATCCATGAGGACTTGGGTTTGATCTCTGACCTTGCTCAGTGGGTTAAGGATCCAGCATTGCTGTCAGCTGTGGTGTGGGTGGCAGACATGGCTCGGATCTGGCGTGCTGTGGCTGTGGCATAGGCCAGCAGCTGCAGCTTCAATTGGACCCCTAGCCAGGGAACCTCCATATGCCATGAATGTGGCCCTAAAAGACAAAATAAATAAATAAATAAAAATATAGGTAATGTATAGATAGAGATATATACACACACATACATACACATGTATATGTATTCTGAATATTTAAAGTGCATTTTAATGGAAATGAGAGACTTTTGATGAGTTTACATGACTACTTACTTGATTCTTCTACTAGGAAAAAGGGAAAAAGTATATCTGTTCTTTTTCAGAATGGAATATATCTCCTTGTCCTGACATTCTGCTCTTTTTGTAGTGGAAGCAATCCTTTATGAGAGGTTTTCATGCCCCAGGAAATTTCGTTGCATTCCAAAAAATAATGCACAATTATTTTCTTCATGTATTGGCATTCACAATTTGAGAAATTCAAAGGGGGCCTAGAGACAGGAAAGAAAGACACAATATTTAAGTGTTTAAAAAAAAACAAAAAAGTTGAATTATTTCTAGTATAAGAACAAGATCATTACCATGTAGCTTTTTTTTTTTTTTTTTTTGAAGAATCTAAAGAAATAGGACAGTCAAGAGTGTGTACTTCTGGGAGTTCCCTGGTGGTGGTTAAGGATCTGGCACTGTCACTGCTGTGGCTCGGGTTCCACCCCTGACCAGGGGACTTCTGCATCTGGCAGGCACACAAAAAAATAAATAAATAAAAAGTGTGTACTTCTTTTATTATTCTTGTTATGTTTTGATCAAGTTTTCATACATAATGTGCTAGCATTGTTGCCTCGTCTTTTATCAATCGATTATTTAGCTAAAAATATTCATTGCTTGTTTGGATTTTTCTCCTTTTGATGAGTTTTCATCTTGCTGTGAGCACTGATGAAGGTGAACAAGATTCATTTGATCATATCTTTGCATTATTTGATTATTTTCAGTAAAATTGCTGCTAACCAAAAAAAGAATCAATTACAAATCTTAGTCTACTGAAATAGTTTAAGTTAAAAGGGTAATTGGGGTTAAGTGAGGTAAGCATTCAATCGTCATTATCTGCTTTTATTAATATGACTAATATTATACTGAAATGGCTCCATTGTTTTAAAAAGTTTGAGAAACTCTGGGTTAAACCAAACAGAACCATCTTCTACAGGATGTTAATATTATCTTGCATCGTGACTCTCCCAGGTGGGTTGTATGAATACAGATGCAGTGTTCCCCCAGTACGAATGAGCTTGGGGCTGTGATCTGAAGTATTAGGATTAAAGTGTTAGCAGCACTTAGGGAGATGCTGAATCCAGCCTACTGGCCATTCTAGCTTCTGTTCTTATTCTGGTCTTTCTTGGGCCCAGCCTTTGGGAGAACAGATTTCTCTAAGTTTCAAGAAAAGACTAACATATCCCTTTGTCTGACTCTGAAAGGAAAGCTGTCTTTAGAGGATTGATTGGTTTCAGAAAAAAAGAAAACAACAGAATTCCAAATAATCCTGGAGAGAAACAAAATGTGGAAGGAGGGGCTGTGTCTACAGAATCCAACATAGATACCAGGGCACCTCTGAGGAGCCCAGAGTTACATGGATGGTGGGCACTCTGCTGCAGAGTGGCGGGGACCTCTCAGAACAGTATCTGGAAAAGGGTTGCCCAGATAAATTGGACTAACAGGAGCTGCTAAGAGAGGAAGGGTGAGACAGACCACTCCAGGCCAGGGGGAAAGCATGAGGACAGCACAGGGTGCAGGGACTGGTGCCCAGTGAGATGCCAGGCATAGAACAAAGAAGGAAGTGAGCTGAAAGGAAGTTAGGAGTGGAGGCTTGTGGAGGCATGGACTGTGAGCTTGCTGGAGTGAGGCCTTGTTGTATGTATCTGCTCTCTGGAGCAGCAGAATAATGTTGGCGATTTGGAAATTTCATCTCAGTTTCTCCAGATAAACAGGAAGATAGAGATCTTTGGGTAACCTTATTCCTTCCTGAGCTGAATGCAAAAGCTAATCCAGAAAAGGGAGGGGCATTTTTTTTGCAACTACAGCTCAGTAACAATAAGGACTGCAGAGCCATCTGTATGGCACCTGGAAGATCCCAGCTCCAGAAAGCAGTTTTCTCTTAACCAGCTCTGTGACTTTCCTTTCTTGTGCCCTCAGGATCTGGCTCCTTCACAGATGTCCGAACAGCCATTTACCAGCCCCAGCCTCACCCCCAGCCTGCTCCATATGGTCACTGTGTCACAGACAGCGGTGTGGTTTATTCCGTGGGGATGCAGTGGCTGAAGACACAAGGAAATAAGCAAATGCTTTGCACTTGCCTGGGCAATGGAGTCAGCTGCCAAGAGACAGGTCTGTGTTATCTTTTCAAAAAAGGATACGGATAACTTTTTTGTTATTTAGTTTTTGAAAGGCAATACATTTATTTACCAAAAAAAAAGTAAAACAATAAAACAAACAAGGAAAGCTTGTAACCTTGCCACCCTGTGATAACAACCAGGGTTGGCATTTGATATATTTTCTTCCAATCTTTTTTATCTATGTATTTGCTTTTCTGTAGTGAGTATTAAACTGCTTTGGATTATCTTTTTTTTTTTTCTTTGTCTAAAATGTTTTTACAAGGGTTGCTTTCTAAATAGCTAAGCATCCATATTTTATATTCTAAATCTCAATGTTCTGGAGCTTTCGGATGTAAACTTCTTACAACAACCTAATGAATCTCTCCTGGGCTGTAAAAGTGGTGGTAACTATAGCAATGATTGGCACCCTTGACTTTTCCCCTAGAATGGCCTCATGCATTAATTCTTAGGGCACCAACAGAGTCATAAATATGTCCTTTCAGTGTCCCTTTTGCAGCCTCTTTAATTAACCTGTATTTATATAGCTTTGCAAATGGAGAAACTGAGGCCTGGTAGCAGAGGTGGTAGCAAGGGATGTCAGCAGAAGAACTCAGGTGTTCTATTCACAGAAGAAGTGGCTTCCTGAGTAAGGCATTTTGACAACTTGATGATCTAGTTAACACCCACAGCTGGTCATAGAGTTTTCTTTTTCTTTGAGCGCACAAGCTCAGTCTCAGTTAAGCTGTAAATAAATAAGCTCCTGGTGGGAGATACATGCAGCTCGGTTTACTGAGACCTTTTCGGTTCCTCTTCTAGCTGTCACCCAGACTTACGGTGGCAACTCCAACGGGGAGCCATGCGTCCTCCCGTTCACCTACAATGGCAGGACCTTCTACTCCTGCACCACAGAAGGGCGACAGGACGGACATCTCTGGTGCAGCACGACTTCCAATTATGAACAAGACCAGAAATATTCTTTCTGTACAGACCATACTGGTGAGTGTCCCAAGGGGGAGGGGGAATGCAACCCTGAGAAAAACTCGTTTCTCATGCCCTATTTGCCAGCAATCTAGCCATTCATTTTGAGGCTGCACTTGAGAAGTATCACTTTTGTGCAGTCTGGACCCAAGAGACCCAGAACTCACTCAGCAGCTAAAGATCCTTCCAAGTTTCCCATAATCTCGGGAAATGACACCAAAGGAAAAGCCCTCCAGAGCATTTATTTTTGACACACGGGGATTATTATGTGATTCAAGAGACTTGTATGGTAAAATCAGTAGGCAATCCCACAGGGCTGAAAAATACACAGGATGGAAGCCTTGAGTGCTTTTGCTTCTCTTTTGGTTAAAACTATGTTTTATTCAAAGCGACCATTTAATCTTTTCTTTTGGCTGGGAAAACGAGAGTGGAAATTGAATTTGGATCTGTCTTAAAGGTGAAGGTGAACACGCTCAGGCAGCTTAGAACTGTATCATCACACATGGTTTATTCCAAGATAGAGGCTCTGTGAGTTCGTTGAAAAGGGCTGGTTCTCTCAGAAGCTTTCTATAGCAGTTCCCCTCTGTACATTGGAAAGCTCAGTTGTCATTGGTTTCCTCTTATTTGTATTGTTCTGGACAGTTCTGGTTCAGACTCGAGGTGGAAATTCCAATGGTGCTTTGTGCCACTTTCCCTTCCTGTACAACAACCGAAACTACACCGACTGTACTTCCGAGGGCAGAAGGGACAACATGAAATGGTGTGGAACCACACAGAACTATGACGCTGACCAGAAGTTTGGATTCTGCCCCATGGCTGGTAAGATGAAGCCCTTGAGAACAAGCATTTATGGAGTAAGACAGAAGGATAATGTCCAGTGTACTCCTGTTTTACCTATTAAGACAATTCTGAGACAGCAGAAAACATTGTGAGATATAGATATAGATACAGAAATATCTACATATAAAATCAAGTATATAAGAATTATATAATTATATACATGATTTTAAAATCCCATTAATGAGTTCCCATTGTGGCTCACTGAGTTAGGAACCTGATGTTGTCTCTGTGAGAATCTGGATTTGATCCCTGCCCTTGCTCAGGGGGTTACAGATCTGGCATTGCCACAGCTGCCGTGTAAGTAGATGTGGCTCAGACCCAGTATTACTGTGGCTGTGGCATAGGTCTATAGCTGCAGCTCCAATTTGACCCTTGGCCTGGCAACTTCATATGCCACAAGTATCACTGTAAAAGGAAAAAAAAAAATCTCATTGATATAATTTAATGCCCCAAAATATGTAACTACAATAAAAATACTTTTTAAGAGTCTGGAAATATTTATTTTTTCACAGGTTTGTCTTTTGTAAAAAGCACACACTGAGACACTTAAAATATTTACGTGACTGTTCTAAGTCACAGACCTATAATTACATACAATTTCAATTTTTAAGCTCTTATCATTTATTAAATACCAAAACGACTCAAACTCTGTTTCCTTTTTTCCAAAGGGAGGGCTCCAGTTTGTGTGAATGGGCAAAAGGGAACCAATACCAATACCTTTTTTTTTTTTTTTTTTCAAATTTTAGGAGCCCCATAGATTGCATTTCATTTTCCAGGTGTAGAACCAAGATTCTGCACTGTCAAGTGTGACTATGAGGCAGTGAAATAGAAGAAAACTGCTTCTCTTCTGATTAAAAAAAATTTTAAAAACAACTTTTTACATTTACTTTTATTCCTCTCGTTTCATCAAAAGATAATGTTGCATTTAGAAGGAAAACACACATTCGCTTACAATTCTACACCCATACCCATAGTTTTCCTTTCATCTAGAATAAACTGGGACTAGAGAAAGTTATGGGTTGTAGTGCAATTATCTACCAGTGTGCTTCTAGGACATTGTAAACCCTTTGAATAAGTAGGCATTATTGTGGTTTACATCCCGTAACCGTCCTGTAATTACTCCCTACAACATACCTCATCTTTGGACTATGTTTTCTCTCTCCAGTACTCAAAACTCTACACCCATAGCCCAGTACTGAGATTCTGCTGAGGCACACAAAACTCTTTCCAAGTGAGGGTTGTCAGGATCACCACGCTGAATCGATAATATTGCTTACATTTAAGTCCTTGTGGTCATTTATCAAAGAATGCATTTCTCATCTGTTTCCAAACAGCCCATGAGGAAATCTGTACAACCAACGAAGGAGTCATGTATCGCATCGGAGATCAGTGGGACAAACAGCATGATATGGGTCACATGATGAGATGCACATGTGTTGGGAACGGTCGCGGGGAATGGACATGTGTTGCTTACTCACAGCTCCGAGGTAGGCTTGCTTATAAATGAAAGTAGTTGAGAATACAGAGAGGCAGACTTGTATGTGAAAACTTAGGCTTTACAAAAAGCAGAAGAAGAAATATGCAGTGCCACTGTATTAATCGACTGCTGGATACGTTTTGCATGGTAGGCAGCAGGTTAAGAAAATTGCACAGAGCAATTCTAAGATTCTGAAACATTCCCAGGGTATAAGTACTTAGGCTGAGCCAAAAAGATGACTTCAAAGGCTAGAACACAATCACTTGATCCTTTTAGCTTGTAGTTATGCCGTTGGAGTCTTGTCTAGAAAAGCCTGGGTAATTTCTGTAAAGAAAAGAGACTTTGCTATCCTAAAATCAGATTGTTGCAGATCCAAATTTAAGGAGATAAACACATAGAGACCACTCTCCTGCATTCACTTTAGTTTTTCCCCTTTGGACCCAGGTGTATAACATAAGGAAATTGATCTATTAAAAGTATTTTAGCTTTTCTATTTCTTTGATTTGAAAAATAAGATTTAGAGGAGTTCCTGCTGTGGCACAGTGATTAAGAATCCAACTGCAGTGGATTGGGTTACTGTCGAGGCATGAGTTCAATCCCTGGCCCAGTACAGTGGGTTAAGGGATCCAGCGTTTCTGCAGCTGTGGTGTAGGTTCCATATGCCATGGGTGCAGCTATTGGGAAAAAAAAAAAAAAAAAAGTAGGATTGAGGTAGAGCTCTGAGTTGATAAATAGTCCTTGTAGCCTGTGTGTTGACATTGGCCTGAACTTTTTCTCCTTCTATAGAACCTAATAGGTGACACAATCCAGGACTAATAATAATTAAATATGATGTTGCAGAGCTGAAAAAGACATTAGAAAGGCATGCAGACCAACTCCTTATTTTACAGATGAAAGAGCTGAGACTCAAAGAGGGAAAGTGATTTTTCTCAGAATCTCAGGGAGTTGGCAACAGAGTTGGCCTATTTTGGTTGTTATTGTTATTGTTACTTTCCAAATACTTTTATGATATTTTATTTCCTAAATCCAAATATCTCCTTGCCCCCTGCCATTCCAGAGATGAGACCATCACATTATGCGCTAGGTGTCCTGTAAACCCATAACTGTCTCCCTCCTATTTATCGTAACAAGCAGCAACCTAAAGGTCATTATCTACCAGACAAGAACTTTTCCAAAAGTAAGACAGGTACTTGGTGAAAATTTGACTTTCCACAGGAAGGTAATTTTTGCCACATTCTTTAGTTGTTTATACGTTGGCCTCCAGTCTTTACAAGTTTATAAGAGAGGGATGGGGGGTTTTTTTGTAAAAATTATCGTATTGCGTAAGCTTTGAAAAAAAATTTATGCCAGTAGAAAAGTTATGTTAGTGAGAGGTGTTGATAATTAAGTGAAAGACTTTGAAAAACATAGCTTCTTTTATTTCATCAGTGAAACAAAAAATTCTCTCCCCCCCCATGTCCTATACAGATCAGTGCATTGTTGACGATATCACATACAATGTGAATGACACGTTCCACAAACGTCACGAGGAGGGACACATGCTGAACTGCACCTGCTTTGGTCAGGGTCGGGGCCGATGGAAGTGCGATCCCGTTGGTAAGCAGGCTGGTATCTCCAAGCTGGATTTGGATACTGAGAATAGCTGGCCAGTTTCAGATAAGGAGAGCTCTTTGATATTTCTTGATTGCAGCCAGCTCCAGACTTTGATCATGGCTTGCAGAGAGCTTGGCAAAGCCTTTTCTCTAATCATGAACCAATATATAATCTCAATAGTGGTAGTCATCTATTTTTGCTGAATTTGAGAACAAATGGTTTATTTTAATTGAATGGAATTCACGTTTTTGTTTTGAATCATGAAGATAGTTCTTGTTTGAGAGAGAACTTTCCTTTGCTGACTGTGCAATAACCTTGGCAAATGATTATGCCAGTAAATGCCTCCCTCCAAATACTTTATTTTTCTTGGCTGCCCTTTATAATAGATCTAAGCAATCGATGAAGTTTGAGCCTTAAAAGAGCTGTGTTACCTACTTTAGGTAATCCATTAATATTCCTTTACTCAGAGAGACATGTTCTCACTAAGAAAACAGGCTGATCATGAGTTCCCGTCGTGGCACAGTGGAAATGAATCCGACTAGGAACCATGAGGTTGTGGGTTCAATCCCTGGCCTCGCTCAGTGGGTTAAGGATCCGGCATTGCCCTGAGCTGTGGTGTAGGTCGAAGACGACGTAGCTCGGATCTGACGTTGCTGGGGCTGTGGTGTAGGCCTGTGGCTACAGCTCCAATTAGACCCCTAGCCTGGGAACCTCCATAAGCCACGGGTGCGGCCCTAAAAAGACAAAAAAAAAAAAAAAGAAAAAGAAAACCAGCTGATCAGATGAGTGTGACCTGAAATTACCAAAGCTGAGAGAGAAGCCTGGGGGGTTTTCTTTCTTTCTTAGAAGCTACTCAGCAAGTATTCATTATTTGAAACCTAGCTCATTCATTTATATGTAAAATTAAGTCCTCCACATTTTAAAGATGTGTATAAAGTGATATTTTATCCTTGCTATTCAAATGGTAAATCAGTTGCATTAAAAAGGGTAAAATAGAATACCTAATTTAATTTCCTATAATTAATAATGTCAATATATACTGCAATCTAAACTTAACATTTTCCTTTAGAAATGTTTTCCTTTGAGAAAGTCAAATATTCCTCCCAAGGGGTACTTTAAAACATTTCATTGGGAAGAATAGACACTGTTTAGTAAGGTAAAAAGATATGAACAAAATATTTTTTAACTACACATTTTTTTAATATTTTAATTTTTATTATAGTTGATTTACAGTTAACTGCATATATTTGTAAGAACAGTTGCAAGTTTTTATTAAAAATAAGAATATGTGCTCCAGCACACTAGAATTAAATGTGTAGCTTTAAGTCTTCAAGGCTGCTTATCTTTTACTTGTATATATTTTAGACCAATGCCAGGATTCGGAAACCCGCACCTTTTATCAAATTGGAGACTCATGGGAGAAGTATGTGCATGGGGTCAGGTACCAGTGCTACTGCTATGGCCGAGGCATTGGAGAGTGGCACTGCCAACCCTTACAGACCTATCCAGGTAAGTAGTAGCTCTATTATTGCAAATCGAAAAGTGTTGACTGAGTTATAAAAACAGCGCAGGGAGTTCATGTTGTGGTACAGCAGAAACAAATGACTAGTATCCATGAGGATGCAGGTTCGATCCCTGGCCTCGCTCAGTGGGTTGGGGATCTGGCAGAGCCAGGAGCTGCAGATCCCGAGTTGCTCTGACTGTAGTGTAGGCCGGCAGCTGTAGCTTCGATTCAACCCTTAGCCTGGGACCTTCCATATGCCATGTGGCGGCCATAAAAAAACAATAATAATCATCATAATAAAAACAGGGCAGCATCAGTGTTTATTAATGCTCTGTGTGTGCATTGGTATCTCCTCCCTTTCCTATCCTTTTCTCATATCACTGAGAAATTACATGAAATACAGCATAAGGTAGGTGTTCGCTCAACATTTCATGCAGGCCCTCTTTGTGCTAAAATGGCCATATGTTTGATCAATAGGAGTCGGGAACAAAGTACCCTGGGTCAAGAGTTGAGTAACTTGGTCAATTCTCTGCCCACACAGTTCAAATACTCGAGAATGTTTATTGCCGGGTTTTTTTTAGGTCACGGAACATAATGTCTAGCTGGAGGTACTATTCATTTTAGAAAAAAAGTTTTTGCATTTAAGTTTGGCTGGTTAGTTACAATAAGATGGGTAGAATTATGAAACTCTAACTTTTAGGCATTAGTTATCTGAGCAATTACTGAGGTCAAAGCCTCCTGGACCTCTGAATCTGCTATGACGGAAATCAAGATTAAGTCCCTCCTTCCCTAAGTGATAAGAGATTCACTATCAAAGGGAACAAGATATGGACCAACAGGGCCCACAGCAGTGTTTATCAAGACATGAGTTCCAGTTCTGTACATGCTGCTACAGAGATTCAGGTCAAGCTTCACTAATTATTTCCTTCTCTGAAAATGGGAGATGGTAGTTGATTACCTTTAAAGTTCCTTCCAGCAGTAACAAACTAACAATCTGGCATCCTAAATACCAACTACCCAGATACCCTTTCTGAACTTTGAAGAGACCCTCCTTTCCCCAGCCCTCAGACACTGCCTGGGCCACAGAAGATGACTCTGCTTTAACAGGTTCATGGTACAGGTTGACCTGGCGCTTAAATTGTATTTCATGGTGGATTTGAGTATAAAAATCACTTAAAATAATTTTTCATTTAATAATTTTAAAAAATCTGATTGCAGAAAGTATATAGTTGAGGTTTTTTTTCTTTGAGGATGCTTCCAAAGGATAGATACCTCTAAAGAAATCCCCTCTAGCGTCTATGTTAATGGCTGTTATTGATGTAGTGTTGGTTTTAAGAGATCTCAATGAATTAGAGAGAACTTCTTTTTCTCTCTCTTTTAAGGTAAGCCTGTTCATGTAGCTGCTTGCTGGCAGCCTTTCGGTAGACATGCCAGAGATGAAATGAAATGCAGATGGGGGGGGAGTCCTTCTGTGTTGGAGTTATCTAAGTTGACCTTGTTCCTACTCCTTTAAAAGGGTAACAGTAAAGCCCTTTGAGCAGAGAGGAACTTTAGGGGAGAGGAAATTGGCCTCCATAGGCAGTCTGATACTTATCTGTAGGTTTGGTTTGCTCAATGGCTGCTGCCTAGCTTGTGAGTCTTTAAGAGTAAAAGAGTGACAAAGAACAGAATACCAATAGGTCATCTCTGAGCCTTGCCCTGTTTGTTCCTCCACCAGAGGACCTGATGGAATTGTTCAAACTAACTGAAGATAAGAGGCATTTGGTTTGTCAATAAACAACTAGGAAAGCATAGATCTCAGCAAACTAAATAAAAAAAAAAAAGGACTGAGTCACAAACTCATAAATGTTTAACTTCTCCAGGGTCACCATTACTGGAAATTAGTTATTTGGGCTTTATTTCCAATAGGTCTTAAAAATATAGACATTGTATTATATCTTTACTTAACTGTTATTGTTAGTCTCATCATTTTGAATAAGAGGAATAAAGTTTTCACAATGGTGAATCATTGCTCTCAGGTTATTTTAAAAAGTCTTACCAACTAACCAATATGAAAATGATTATTAAGATTTTGAATCTAGGTGCTCCTGTCGTGGCTCAGTGGAAATGAATCTGACTAGAATCCATGAGGACACAGGTTTGATCCCTGGCCTCGATCACTGGGTTAAGGATCCAGCATTGCCATGAGCTGTAGTGTAGGTCACAGATGTGACTCAGATCCCACGTTGCTGTGGCTATGGCACAGGCCAACAGCTGTAGCTCCAATTCAACCCCTATCCTGGGAATTTCCGTATGCTGCAGGTGCAGCCCTAAAAAGACCAAAAAAAAAAAAAAAAAGATTTTGAATCTAAATAATGTAAGTGATATCATTTCAGATTTCTTGTCTTTAAATCACATGTAGCAAAAGCAAAGTGGGATGATAGTTGAGATTTAATTGACCTTACAAATAATGGTCACAGTTTCTTTACTTTCTGGACAAAAATATGCTACATGCGCAACATCCCCACGGCTGTTTAGTGCACTTCTCTTAAAGATGAGCTAGGGCTCAAGACTACAATTGAAAACATAGGATTTCAAGCCAGCACTTGAAGTTTTAGACAGAAGAAAAGCTTCTGTAGTTTCTATTACTGAGTAAATACCGCTAAGTCACCTGTTTCTTTTCCTCTCCTCTCCTTTACTATCCTCGTCCTGTGGCCTCAATAGCAGGATTAAGCTTAACAGAAGGCAGTAAAGGTCATTTGTGCTCTCGTTCTAAAACTTATCTTAATAGACATTTAACTGTCATAATTTTTTAAAAGACTTTAGAGCAGTTGTAGCCTCACAGCAAAACTGAAAGAAGATGTAGAGATTTCAAATGTACCCCCAACCCCCACACACGCGCAGTCGCCCCTAACAGCAACATCCCTACTGGAGTGGGGCATCTGTTACAGTCGATGGACCTGTATTCACACTTTCTCCCTCAAAGTCCATGGTTTACATTAGGGATGACCCTTGATGTTGTACATTCTGTGGCATCATAAACTTTTCCCCCTAAAAATCATGGTCGCCAAAGTAAATAAAACACGTCAGGTATTTCTTTACATCAGGAATCGATGATAGGATCTCCTTAAAGGATCAATATTAAAACAACATTATGCCAATTATTGTGGATAATTTAAGGATGTGATATTCCATATACTGATGTATATGGATGTACTTTAAATAATCGCATCTCTAAAATTTTGCCTCTAAAATAAATAAATAAATAAAAGGAATTCTTGTCATGGCACAGCAGAAGTGAATCTGACTAGGAACGATGAGGCTGCAGGTTCAGTCCCTAGTCTTGCTCAGTGGGTTGAGGATCTGGCGTTGCCATGGGCTGTGGTGTAGGTCGCAGACACGACTCAGATCCCGTGATGCTGTGGAACATATGCTGCCGGGTGTGACCCTAAAAAGCAAAAAAGAAAAAAAAGTAAAAAATAAAAAATAAAATTTTGCCTCAATGGTTGTTTTTAAAAAACTTATTTATACTTGTAAAAATCTTCATAAACAGAAGGGGTGATCCAAAGAGGGACCTGGAATTGACTTCTGCCAATTGATAAAAACAAACATCCTTCCATGTTCTATGAAATATATACCACTTTAGAATTTGCAAATGAGAATTTTATATGTGAATTTTGGGTTTCTTATAGCCTACAAATATGTGCATTAAATGAAATTGAAATTCAAAGAATATTTGTTAGTCTCCAGCCAAGTTTGAATTATTCTCAGTATAGAAATGAGTAGTATATTATTCCAGAACTTTTGTGTCTAACGGATATGCAAGTCGTGTATTTGTTCTGCTAGAGAAAACTTTGTGCCACAGAGAATTTAACATAAGATAATAATTAAGTTTGAAATCAATATTTTTTTCCTAAGACCTTACAGGAAATTTAAATCTGTTAATAATCTGGTGAAGTGCCTTATGAAACATGCAAAATTTTGCTCTGTTTGATAGAGTGACAATTAGAAATCCATGGAAAGGACCATGACAAAGAACTTTATTTGTATTCCTAATAAGTTGAACTTTAATTAACATCATCAAAAAGTCAGTGTTTAGGAAAAAGATAGTGTTTGGTTCTGCATGTATAAATTTTCCATCCCTTTCATTATAATCCTAAATGGAGTCTACACTATTAAGAAATTGATTCCACCTCTCTTATTTTGCTTTTTTTCTTAAACAAAAAACCAAAACCATACTTTAAATTTTTTAAGTTACAGTTACACACATTCAGAAGTGGAAATATTGAATTTAGTATATACTTCAAAATGTCACTTCACCGATAAGCGCTTTTGAAAAAATCGTTTGACCTCTTAATAATTTGACTAGTCTTTGGAATGACTTCAGAGTAAACGTCTTAAATAAAAATAAAACTAAACCTTTTTTCCAAACTGATAGGAGGCTTAGACTGATAAGACAAGAAATGAAACTGGAGTCTTCAACTCTTACCTTTGTCTGTTTGTCTAAGGTTCTACACCACTTAGAAATGTGTTTGTTTTACATGTTGCCATATGGCCTTTGGAATGTTTTTTCCTTCTTGATGGTAGATTTGTTCTTAATGAAATCTCCACAAACTAGAATTTCCTTCAGAGAAGTTTAATATCATAAGTAAATGAAGTTTGTATTCTGTGTCACCTTACTTTTGTTAGACTAATTCCAGAATGCTTACTTGGAAAATGGAGAAGAAAGCAAACTAAGTGGCATGTTTTTAAAAGTGTATTTTGTTTGCTTATAGACAGGTTCTATTTGCATTTCTCATGTGAAGGACAATAATTTATCATGGAAAAAAGATTTGATGCATTGATTTCTTATGCCACTATGTGAAAGATCATCCCTAGATAATTTTTATTGGGTTCCCATTTACTGATAAGCAAAACTATCTTGAATGATGGCAATCCATATGCACCAAATTTTAAATTCCAGTGAGAGGCTACTCAAGGTCACCACATCTCACATTTTCCTTTTCAGGCACAACTGGTCCTGTCCAAGTGATCATCACTGAGACCCCCAGTCAGCCCAACTCGCACCCCATCCAATGGAATGCACCAGAACCATCTCACATTTCCAAGTACATTCTCAGATGGAAACCTGTGAGTATCCTATCTAGAAACCTTGGATACTGCACCTCCGGAAAGGAATAGATTCTGAAAAAATTTTTTCATCTTTCGAGCCAATAGATCTGATGAACTATTCACATGGCATTGTATTTGTTTAGTAACTAAACAGGAGTTCCCTTCATGGCACAGCAGAAACGAATCCAACTAGAGGTTGGGGGTTCAATCCCTGGCCTTGCTCAGTGGGTTGAGGATCTGGTGTTGCCGTGAGCTGTGGTGTAGGTCACAGACTCGGCTCGGATCTGGAGTTGCTGTGGCTCTGGCATAGGCCAGCAGCAACAGCTCTGATTAGACCCCTCACATGGGAACCTCCATTTGCTGCTGATTCGGCCCTAAAAAAAAAAAAAAAAGATCAAAAGACCAAAAAAAAAAAAAAACCACTAAACACACTAAACAAAATGTGGTCAATCTAAATGACATTTAGATTTAGGTTTTTTTGGTATTTAGAAGAATTTAACTCTTCATGTTAGGAGAACCTTCTTTTTGAGGAGTTAGAAATGATTTTGCTTAAAATTACTCTTCCTTAGGCTGGGAAGAGAATCTAACGTTTTTGTATGTTTTGCAACTCTCTCAAAGGGAAAAAAAATATTGGCATGATTTCCATGATTTGAAAAACAAATTAGCTAAGTTAATATTTCTTTTTTGGTTCACTTTCTAAGTGATAGTTTCTTAAAACCTTACTTCTGCTCCTTTGAAGTCATTTGGGTAGAAGGAAGAGCGATGATGATGAGAGGGAGGTATAGCTGAAGGATAGCTGGTGTATTTAATGAATGACCTTACGATTTCCTGATAATCATCTAGCAATGTCTCTAAAATGCATGACTCATAGTTTGACAAACGCTATTTTAAACACAGGGGAAAACACTCGTTTTTAATCACAGCTATTGGTTTCTAGGAATTTAAAGCAAAACAAACACTTGACCAACTCATACAGTTGTATTAAATTCTTTTGGAGAAATTCGAGCTGTTGAAATCACTCTTTTTCTTCTTTTACCCTCTTTTGTAATGTCTGCAGAGTATGGAGTAGCTCTTTGCAGAGCTTTGTATCTAATGATGTTAGTCTTATCACCAATTTTATTTAATCTTAACTCTGCATTATTATGTAAGAATACTGTAATAGGGGACAATTACAAATTGGTATAAAATGTGCATTAAATTGGAATCTTCAAAGAGTGGGGGCTATTAATTTCTTTGAAATTATTAACAACTTCAGGTTTTTCCTTAATGTTTGTTACCTGAGAGTTTATTCTTGGGTATTTTCTTCTGATAGGTAACCAAAAAAAGTTTGCATTGCATGAAAGGCTTATTACTAAGTCTAAGCTAATTATAATGACTAATTTCATTAAATTTAAAGAGTACTAGTATAACTTTCATTTACGCCAGAAATATAAATGGACACGAGTATTTGAATTATTCAAGAACTGGTAGATTGGATAATTTTTAAAAATCCCTGGACTTTGAAATGTATTTTGATTTATATGAGTTTAGAATATTTTCACTTAAAAGGATCTCAACTTGTTTGAAGTAAGGATATTTCTTTTCTGCACACTTTATTGCAATGAGTGTTATGATTCATGATATAATAATGAAGTTGGACAGGATGTGAAAATATAAACTGGAAACAAAGATTAAATAAACTGAAATCACATTTTTCTGCAGTCTTGCCCAAAGTTGGCTAACCACTTTTGAAGGGGTAGTTCATATCCAAGAATGAGTCATAAAACCAGAGCAATTAAACCTTGTATGTATGGTATGTAGGAACTGGGTCACAAAGGAATATTATGCCTTTGACTATCCTGCAAGAAACTTGAATTGTGTCCCACCGAGTGAAAGATAGAATATATAGCCTTTTCTCACTTCAGAGAAATGAAGAAATTGGGAAAGGCAAAACTTGGGTTCATCATATTATGTTGCTGTTATTAAATAATCAATATGGTTAAAAAGGAAGAGGCCTAGGGCCTCCCACTGTGTAACCTTGGGCATGTCACATAACTGTGTTTCTCCGCCTATAAAATCAGGGCCACAAACTTGGAGGAGGGGGGAATGATGATTAAGGGAGAATGCAAGTAAGACAGCATAGAACATGGCACATAGTAAGCTATCAATAAATATTAGTTTTAATAATCATTATTATTAGTATCAACAGATTTTGTTACAGGTGCATATTCTAGATTCCAATTTTCCTCTAAAATGGAGCTGCATAGACCTATCATCTCTGAATGTTCATCTTTATAAACACTTGTGTGTTTTTTTTTTTTTTAACTTAAATTTTTTAGAAAAATTCTCCAAACCGTTGGAAGGAAGCCACCATTCCAGGCCACTTGAACTCATACACCATCAAGGGCTTGCGGCCAGGTGTGGTATACGAGGGCCAGCTCATCAGCGTCCAGCACTACGGCCACAGAGAGGTGACTCGCTTCGACTTCACCACCACCAGCACAAGCTCAGCAGTGACCAGTACGTACCTGTACCTACCCCGGCTGCCCTCACATCGATGCCTGTGCTTCTCAGGGCTGGGCTCCCCTTGGGAAGAGCATTCCTTCTCGATTTTACATTCTTCCATGGATGGCACCCACACTTTTAAAAAGGTGATATCCTTCAGATGACAGCAGTAAATTTTCTCAGTGGCTGAAAGGCTCTCTCCCCGCTTTCTGTGACTCTCTAGGCAACACCGTGGTGGGAGAGACAACACCCTTTTCTCCTGTTGTGGCCACTTCCGAATCAGTGACGGAAATCACAGCCAGCAGCTTTGTGGTCTCCTGGGTCTCGGCATCGGACACTGTGTCAGGATTCCGGGTGGAGTATGAGCTGAGCGAGGAGGGCGATGAACCACAGTACCTGGGTGAGCCCGCTGGGTCGACGACCAGCGGCGGGAACCCGACTGGGGGTGGCGGTGGGGGCATCCACGCAGGTGGCCTGGGAAGCTGGGACCTCGTTGACAGCTCAGACTGCACAAATGACCCTCCAGGGTGAGGACAGAAAACAAGTGACTCTTTTTAGAACCAAGCTGGGTTTTTTCCTGAGCCACGCTCCCTTTTCCAGTCCCTGATGGCAGCTGCCTGGGGCACTTGCCTGGGCTCAGGTCCGCACAACCAAAGTGTTTTCTTCCTGGATGGAATTGCCAGCCTGAGGCCTGCAGTGGAAAAATGTTAGCTTTGGGGGAGGCTTCGTACCCCACTTCATGCTTTTAAAATTCTCAGGTTTAGAGGCCTTTGAAAAACCTTATGGTGGAATAATAGACATATTGAAAAGTTCACAGATCATAAATAGAGAGCTCGGTGAATTTTTATAGAGTGAACATGGCCATGCGACCAGGCCCCAGATCAAGAAAAAAAAAATCCCTTCGATTTCTCTCCCCATCGCCTCCCACCCATAACTATTACCGTGATTTCTAAGACTGTTTACACATTTGGAGTGGATTACAATTATACATCCTTAGAGAAAAAAAAAAAAATTGGAAAGGGAGGAAAAATAAAAATTACGTCATGGTGCATTGATAACTATTGACTATCCATTAGTACATTTCCTTCCAGTCTTTACCCCCCCACTTCCACCCCGGCCATGAATATGTGATTTTAAAAATATCCTTCTCAGAGGCTGTGGAGTCATTGGAGGGATTGGTATGCTCTGACAGTAACCTTTCCCTTTTATTTCAAAGATCTTCCCAGCACAGCCACTTCTGTGAACATCCCTGACCTGCTTCCTGGCCGAAAATACATTGTGAATGTCTATCAGATATCCGAAGAAGGAGAGCAGAGTTTGATTCTGTCCACTTCGCAGACAACAGGTACACGTGTCCTATGTGGAGTGAAAAGAATCTTTTATTCTGTAAAACGTACCTATAGCACTGTTTCCTGACTGTCTCATTTCTTCCTTTTCTGTCTCATTAGCCCCTGATGCTCCTCCTGACCCTACCGTGGACCAAGTTGATGACACCTCGATTGTCGTTCGCTGGAGCAGACCCCAGGCACCTATCACAGGTCGGCATAGCTGCCTTTTCCTTCTTCTTGGCTCCCTTCTTTGCCATAAGAGGTGAGAGTGCAGATTCTGATCTGCAGGCAGGCATATCACTTAATCTCCCATGTAATCACGGGACCAGGACAGAGATGTACGTGTGTGTCTGTGTATGTGCTATTAAGTCTTACAGTCCTACTTTCTTATGAATTCTTTCCCTTTGAATCTATGTTACCATCTTCCTTCACATAAAACACACACACACACACACACACACATGCAATCACATACATAAATCTCTAAAGCCAGCTCATTGACTTAATTAAACTAGGCATTCCCATGGTAGAAGAGGGGTAATTTTTCTGGAAACCTCACTCTCAGACTTTAAAGAGTCAGCCAAGTTGCCTTCTTTGCTCATTAGGTGACTCAGACATTCTCTGAAGTTCTTAAAAGACACAGACATGCTAGGCAACTCTCTACTCAGAATGGTTCATTAATTGCTTCCATCTTTCAGAGCTCAAAGAAAAGAAATCGGTTTAACATGAATATTTTCACCTCCTGGCTTCTCTAATAGACATTTATTAAGGATCTTGGGTCTTCAAGGATGACATTTATTATTAAAAAGTTTTGCATGACTGTCTTTATTTTATCTTTGGACTGAATAGTCCTTATTAGAAGTAGCACTATTGAAAGAGTCAAAAAGAATCACTCATTCTTAACTGATCCTGCAAGATGCTATAGGCTATTAGAAAGGGGGGATTTATGCCTTTTGAAACCTCTGTTTCATCAAATGGTGTATCTTACTTTTTTCTCCTGAATCTGCAGGCTATAGAATCGTCTATTCCCCGTCTGTAGAAGGTAGTAGCACAGAACTCAACCTTCCTGAAACTGCCAACTCTGTCACTCTCAGTGACTTGCAACCTGGTGTTCAGTATAACATCACAATCTATGCTGTGGAAGAAAATCAAGAAAGTACCCCTGTCTTCATCCAGCAAGAAACCACTGGCGTCCCACGTCCAGGTAACTTGAAGACACTTCCTGTGGTGTCTTGTCTCTTAAGCCTTAATGAAGTAACATCTTTAACCTCCCTTTTGCTGGAAGAACAAAACCAACCTTGGCTTTTGTTCATGCCCTGAGCCTGCTGGGATGACCAGGTGTGTAAGACAAACGAATAATTGTCTCCGGGGAGGGTTGTTTTGCCTCTGTCACCCATTCCTCTGTGCCCATTGCCTTATGGATTATCCATCCTTAAACTTATGAGATGTAGCTGAAATGTCTTCAGTGTAAAGTAACTTATCAAAGCTGGCCATTGTCCTTCCTGATTGAAACCAACAGCTTAAAGTCTTCATATTTTTCCCCAGAAACAAGGGTCAGTTCATCTGTGGCTCTTAAGTATTTTTAAATGATCCAGTAAAATAAAAATCACTACATTCTTTTCTGTTGACACAATAAGAATTTATTTGAGCAATTCCCTGGTGGCCTTGCAGTTAAGGACCTAGTGTCACTGTAGTGGCTTCAGTCACTGCTGTGGCAGTGGTTCGATCCCTGGCCCAGGAACTTTTTTGTTTTTTGTGTTTGGGGTTTTTTTGGTATGTTTATTGTAAACCCCTCAATAGAATATTTCATATGTTTACTTACATATTTTACATACAAGTCTTAAATATCATACATAAGCAGTTTGAAGCATGAAAATAACCCCCCCCCCAAAAAAAAGCATATTCTCCAATTAAGAGAGAAAACTTAGCATTGCTCTGGAATGAGAGGCTTTAAGCATTACCTTACATACATCTGCAAAACTGGCTTTTAAAAAATAATTCTTGGCAGGTGTAGTGAATGACCTGCTGGCTCTTGTCTGTTAGATAAAGTGCCCCCTCCCAAGGACCTGCAGTTTGTGGAAGTGACGGACGTGAAGGTCACCATCATGTGGACACCCCCCGAGAGCCCGGTGACCGGTTACCGCGTGGACGTGATCCCCGTCAACCTGCCTGGCGAGCATGGGCAGAGGCTGCCCATCAGCAGGAACACCTTTGCAGAAGTCACCGGGCTGTCCCCTGGAGTCACCTACCACTTCAAAGTCTTCGCCGTGAACCAGGGGAGGGAGAGCAAGCCTCTGACAGCACAACAGACAACCAGTAGGTCCTGCACCAGACTTTACCCCAAATGCTCCACCCTCGCTTCCAGCCGGCGAGGAGCGGGCAGCAGGCCACTCACTCCTAGGCTCACAGTTAGAAATGTACTCAGGGGCCAGGGATGTATAGCAAACATACGGCCCATCAAACTTGAAAACCAAACTTAGGAAAGCTCCATGGAGGCTAAATGGTAACCCATTTCCCAAACACACGTACCAGGGGAATGGCACTGAGAGAAGAGAACTTAGCCTCATTTTTCTGGCTAATGGAGACGTGGATTGAAAATTTGAGTACATTTTTGTGTAGCTATGTCTAGATCAAACTTTAAATGTAGTCTCTCAATCCTTTTATAGTAGAATTACTTACAAATAGTAATTGCTAAAATAGTTGGTGTGTATTAGGCACCAGGTCACCAGCACAGTTCTTTGCAGGCCTTACCCTCGTATTTAATCTTCGTTTCTAGTTAACGAAGAAGGTCTTATTATTACCAGTGTGGGAAACCTGAAGAAACTGAAGCTTGTAAAAAAGTCTGCAACCTGTAAGGTGCCAGATTTGGGAAATGATGGAGCTGGATGCACATAGACTCATGTCTTTTTGACTCCAAAGCCCGTGCTTTTAATGATTTTTACTTGATTACCTCTTAAACATTTTCTCCTTTTGAAAAGTGTTTTAAATTATTGTAGGGAAATTGCCAGTTATCACACTCAAAAAGAAAATTCACGATTTATGTGGTTCTTTCTGATAGTTTCAGACTCAACAGGCTTGCCATGAATCTGAGGTTTTGAGTGTACATTATAAGTATTGTCTAATCTGAATCATGTGAAAATAACTTTCCTTTCTCCAGTGAGGGACTAGTCATTCAATAAATGCAGAGAATATCGGTCTTGTTCTCGGCAAGACCTGCCCTCATTTTAGTGGGCGTATTTCTTCCTGCCCTCATTTTAGTGGGCGTATTTCTCTTTTCTTAACCTGTTTGGCTCAGAGCAGATCAATTTGTGGCTTCACTAGTGTTTTGGGGGCTTGTTTTTAAATGCCGTCTCTGTAATGTTAGTGTGGTGATAGGGAAGTCATGCTCGAAAATTAGAGTTGCCACAGATCAAAGTCAAGCAAAAACAGTGAGCAATTTCTCACGACTGACACAGAGTTTTGCAAAGTTCTCTATAGCACTCAATCTCTTCATGGCTCAATATTTCCAAGATTTTGTTCTTTACTTCATTTCAACTTTGAGAAGAAAGAACTTGGAAACTTCAGTCAAGCTTTAGGATCTCAGCATAAGAATTCTAAGTGCAAATATTTCTTGACGTGTTTCATCTTTTTTTTTTTTTCTCTAGAATTGGATGCTCCCACCAACCTCCAGTTTATCAACGAAACGGACTCAACCGTCATGGTGACCTGGACGCCACCTCGCGCCAGGATAGCCGGGTACCGATTGACTGTGGGCCTGACCCGGGGAGGCCAGCCCAAGCAGTACAACGTGGGGCCCTCAGCCTCGCAGTACCTACTAAGGAATCTGCAGCCTGGCTCTGAGTATGCTGTGACCCTCGTGGCCGTAAAAGGCAACCAGCAGAGCCCCAGAGCCACTGGCGTCTTCACCACTCGTAAGTCAAGATCTAAATGGCTTTTTGTAGCGAAGTCATAGGTTCTTACCTATATTTGCATTCTCTGCCCGAGATCCTTATATCCTCTCAGACCAGCACTTTGAGGAATGTGGTTTAAATAACACCCAGTGATGTGAAACTTGAAGGCTTTTGCATTAATGAATTTACCAAGTATTTGCTAAGACAAGGAAAAAAATCAGCAGCTATGTCTACGCCCTAATACTTTGGGTATCGAATGATAGCAGTAAATGCGGAACAAAAACATCTACCAGTTGAATAGAAACCAACAGGACAAGAAGCTAAGGAAGTGATTTCTTTATGAGTGTGGATGGCAGCCGTTTAAAGTATTTCTGCAGAATAGAATCTTTTTTTTTTTTAAATCTTTCTTAAATTACTCTTGAAATTCTACAGAAGGAAAAGTACTGACAGTAATTTTTGGTCCTGTCTGTCTTCTGCTCAACATTTTACCAGAATTCACCTTACGTCTCTTACATATCTACACCATAATAAAGGCTTGTATTCATAAATTGATTTCTATTAAATGCATCCTCATTTACATGACAAAGAATTATGAGACCCATAATTTCTAGAGAAGCATTTATTATTTTTAACTTGACATTTTGAATTACAGAAGGACCTCACATAACACTTTTTCAGCATATATTGCAACTATGAACTGGCTTGCAGTTTCCTAAAAGCTTTTCACAAATCTTGTCTTTTGACTAATTTTAAAAATAGATGTTAAAAAGCATTCAAAAAGTGAATATAAGCTTAGTTTGTAAATAACCATGGAATTTATTTCACAAAGAAAATTTTCTATTAAGTTTTCCCTGTAGGAATTAATAATTTACCAAAAATTTATTTCCATTTAAATTTGGAGTTATAAGTTTGGCTAATGAAGCCTTTTTCCTCAGTAACTGCTAATCATAAGCAAATGAAATCTGCTTTTTATCTGGAAGTTAACCTTTAAATTTTGCTCTTTCATGTTACATATTACATATTACTAAGATACTCTAGAATCTATTAACATGAACTTAATGTTTTTGTGTTTCTTGTAAATATCAATTTCCTATAGATGACCTTCACTGCATTAGAATGGAGATTTCCATCGATTTAGTCTTTTACTGACTGTGTATAATTCTATGTATTACCTTTTTCACTTTTTAACTTTTTAACACGAGTTTTTTTATGTAGTTTCTTTTGTTGGATAGGGTCCCTATAGTTTAATTTGTCTTTTATTTCTTTAATTTTTCATATTTATTTTTATTTCATTTTAAATGATACTAACAGTAATTAAATGGAGTGGGGTGGAGCAATACTATTTCAAGTACTTTTGGAGAGTCTGATGTATTGGACAAATTGCACAATGCATTTATAAAAATATAATTTCAGGAGTTCCCTCTGTGGCACAATGGGATTGGCAGCATCTCTGCAATGCCAAGACACAGGTTCAATCCCCAGCCCAGCATGGTGGACTAAAGGACCCAACATGCCCCAGCTGTGGTGTAGGTTGCAGCTGTGGCTTGGATCTGATCCCTGGCCTGGGAACTCCATATGCTGTGGGGCAACCCAAAAAGATAGAGAGAAAAAAATATATATGAAATATGTATATTTCATTTGAGTTAACTGATAGTGGAACTACTTTTATTAGAAAAAGGTCAAGATGGTGCTTTTAGTACACCTTCAAAAAATATTTGTTGAATAGATAATTGTGAAAACAGCTCAACCAAGCTTTGATTCAAAGAAACTTCTGTAAACAGGGAGTTCCACAACTTCACTTGAACTTCAAGTACTCTCTGAGGCTGTAAACAGGGCTTGCATATTTTTGAAACTGCTTTTAAGTTTCTGTAGCTTTTTACTGTTACCAAGCTGAATTCTGGGAAGAGTTTTTTGGGTTTTATAACTCGGGCTACATTCTTCAAAGCATATGGTAGGGGTGTGGGGAGAGCCATTTCTATGGGATATTCAGCTTTCTCTTTTATAAATAGGGCAAATTTTATTTTATTTTTTAACATCCAGGCTGTCCTTCATCTAACAAGAGCTGCCAGAATCCGTAACTCACACTTACGGTCATATTCTTTGTTTGACATCAGTTTGTGGGTTTGTGGTTTGGAGAGTTTCCTGTAATGGTCTTCCCAGGCAGAGCGCATCCTCTTAAACCTGGGAAGGTTCTAGCTGGCTGGCTCAAGCAATAGAAGACACCCAATCTTAAAGCCCAAGACAGTTGAGAAGAATGTACTTTGTGAAAAAAATTGTGACTTGACTTTCACAGATTTTCAGTGCAAGAAGCTGAGTACTCTCTGAGTGCTTTCTTGTGGTTATTAACATGATCACCCCAGAGTTCCCTTATGGTGTAGCAGTTTAAGGATCTGACATTGTCACTGCAGCGGCTTGGGTCACTGCTGTGGCACAGGTTCAATCCCCGGCCCTGAGAACTTCCATATTGCACAGGCATAGCCAAAAAAAAAAAAAAAAAAAAAAAGAAAGAAAGAAAGGAAAAAACTGGCCACCCAGGGCTAGTCATGGCATTTTGGCAGTCAGAGGCAGCCAAGTGGTGTATAATTTCAGAGACTCTGGGAAGGCATCACTGGTTATCCATCCTAATTCCTCTGAAAATGCCATCAAATAATACCATCCTTATGAAACAGCTCTCTACAGCAGAACTTCAATTCAGCCATTAGAGCAGCCATGATAAAGTGGCCCACACAGATATTTTATTGTTTCAGACAACAGTATTTTAAAAATAATTTTTAAAAATTACACATGAAAATCCAGACTGGAAAACAATGGAAGAATTTCTACTTCCGTATGACAAAGATAAAACAATTAAATGGAGCTGAGTAGTAACTACGTGGTCTTAAAGACTTTAATCTCAAATTGCCTAAGTCTGGAGGATAAGTCTTTGTCTCACTAGCCATTCACAATTTAGCATATATACATTTTAATAAACTGTTTTCCCAGTGGGCACAATTTGGTTGGGACATAAAAGACGAAGGAATTGTGAAGGCACCAAACATGTAACCAAGGCCATCCACACACATTAAAGCCTCGAATTTGACTCATTGAAACAAATGTTGTGTCATGAGGCTTTTGAGACCTCATCTTTCCCATAGAAGCCAGTTTTCAAAATGCTTATTCCCATTATTACAAGGTTTAGTTGTTTTGTCAATTGCAGTTCCCAGGCTCGGGGTTGAATCTGATCTCCAGCCACCAGCCTGCAGCACCACAGCCACAGCAGCACAAGATCTGAGCCTTGTCTCTGATCTACACCATAGGCCATGGCAACGCAGAATCCTAAACCCACTGAGCAAGGCCAGGGATTGAACCTCCATCCCCTTGGATACCTGTTGGGCTAGTTACCATTGAGCCACCATGGGAACTTCCTTGCCAACTGTATTTTAAGAGATTCTAAATTTATAATGAGATTTGTAAGACTGTTGAAAATGTCTGTCTCAACTTCGTGTTCACATATTCTTTTTCTTTCTTCCTTGTTTTTCTTTTTTTAAAGTGTTATCTTTACTAAGAAATAACAGTGATGTCAGGATGCTAGGAGATTCGAAATAAGCTTTTATTATAATTCTTAATTCCGGAGGCAGAATACTAAATCTCTGCAGTATGATTATTCTGAATGAATAATCACACATTTAAAGGAAGAATCTTTAGAATTTATAAGTGCGTCTGTGACGGCAGATTCTGTCTAACTTGAGTGTGACATCTCTTTGCAACCAAAAATAACTGGCCATCATTATGGAATGATTCAGCAAAAAGCTGTTTTTAGATAATCATCTATAATTTAACCATTATTCTCAAAATAATGATTAAGAAGCAGAGTGATGATCAGCTTGCGGTGACCAGTTTTACATTTTATTATTTATTTATGTGCTTGCTTTTTAGGGCCGCACCTACGGCATATGGAAGTTCCCAGGCTAGGGGTCCAATCAGAGCTGTGGCCACTGGCCTACATCACAGCCACAACAATGCCAGATCCAAGCCTTGTCTGCAACCTACACCACAGCTCACGGCAGCATGGATCCCTTACCCACTGAGCGAGGCCAGGGATCGAACCTGTGTCCTCATGGATACTAGTCAGATTCATTTCCACTGAGCCATGATGGGAACTCCCAGTTTTACACTTTATATATGATTCTATACTGATGATATAGGGAAAGTTAATGTCAGCTAACTCAAATCCCAAACATAATGGGAGTTCCCTGGTAGCCTAGAAATGAAGGACTTGGTGTTGTCACTGCTGTGGCTCAGATCCGATCCCTGGCCCAAGAACTTTCGCCTGCCATGTGTGGGGCCAAAAAACAAAAAACAAAACCAAAATGATGACCAAGCACAAATTATAGAATCCAAGGAGGTGAAAGGGTCCTCTGAGGTCATCGAGCTCCATGTTATTCAAATGTGACTCACGGTCCAACAGCCTTGGTGCTATAGAAATGCAAACTAGCACCATGCGGACCTACTGAATCAGAACCTACCTTTCAGCAGGCCTCACACCATGTGTGTGGCACCTGAAAGATCAAGAGGCACTGACATATTGAAGATTTTCACATATGTTAACTTTTGGATCTATTAACTGACTCTACTGAGGTTCTCAATGACAGTATTTGTACACTGCATTCTCTGTGATTCCAGAGTTTGAGCATATGCTTTGATTCCATTTCACAGTGCAGCCTGTGGGCTCCATTCCACCTTACAACACAGAGGTGACTGAGACCACCATTGTGATCACATGGACCCCTGCCCCAAGGATCGGCTTTAAGGTAAATGACAGATTCCTTATCCCTTGTGGTACAGCCCAGAGGCGCCCTCGTGTTTCTGGATGTGGTTGGAACAGGATGCTCAGGAGTCAGGAGACTTGGGTTTGGTCCTGCTTCTGCTCGTATACCTCTCTGACTGCATCGTCAGGGCATCATAGTACTTCTGCCTCCCCGAATTGCTGGAAGGAGGGACTGAGGCAGTGAATGCTTTGCAAAGAAGAAAACATTACTATGGAACTGTTAGTTGTTGTCTTGTTTTCTCTCCTCTTTCCCACAGGGAACTACATTTTAAAATATATAGGAAACTGCATTTGTTGTGTTGTTCTAAATGGTATCAACAAGTTCACAAAAACCAATTTAGAGAGACCAATTAAACTCAGAGTCACTCAAAAATCACATTTTCATCCAATCAGTTTCATCTCAACTTGTTCAAAGCCCCTTGGGAGAATCTCTTAATAGAATTTAAGATTAAGGTCTACCCTGTAGATATCTGGGTGCATACTCTTTAAAGTTAGGGAAGTGATGAATACAGATGAATGTGTTTAAAAGAATTCCTTTCTTTGGCATTTAGAGTGTGGAGAGAGAAATATTTATTATAATTGAAAATCAAGACGAAATCCCCATGATTGTTTGTTTAAAAAATACACTAAAGACTACTTTTTTTTTTGAAATATACAAATGGCATAGTGATGGTTATGCTACTTAAATATAAAGAAACCCTTTTAAAGATTGTCAGTGTACCTTTGAAATTTCCCTTAATAGTGTCATTCTGACTTTCAGAAGCTTTATAACATACTAGGAGTGTCTCTAGATTTGTACACTGTTTGATGACACGGTATTGGGTTTTTGAAATAAAATACTAAAAGGACTGAAAATCCTGGGCATACTCATTTTAATTATTCTTTTTTAACATACCACCCTGCAGTTGACGTTATGAACTCACTTCTTCAGAAAGAGTGCTTTTGGGAGTTCCCATTGTGGTTCAGCGGAAAGAAACCCAACTAGTATCCATGAGGACTCAGGTTCCATCCCTGGCCTTGCTCAGTGGCTCAAGGATCTGGCATTGTTGTGCATGTGATGTAGTGTAGGCTGCAGACACGGCTTGGATCTGGCTTTGCTGTGGCTGTGACATAGTCCAGCAGCTGCAGCGCCGATTCAGCCACTAGCCTGGGAACTTCCATATGCCGCAGGTGTGGCCCTAAAAACAAAAAAAAATTAAAAATTAAAAATAATAAAAATGTTTTAAAAAGAATCCTTTTGAAGTACAAAGTGTAACAGGGGCTGTTACCTTCAAGTTGAATGTTAATAACTCAAAGAAAGAACTAAAGGATTTCTTCCAGTGAAAAGAAAATAAGAAATGAACCGCTGTGTAGCCCCAAGCCCCTGTGTGCTTCAGGTTTGTACCAGGAGGTTATTTATCAAGCAAAACAGTATGTAATGACATTTCTCTGGAACCTTCCATTATGAACTACCTTAATGTGGTTTTGGAAAATAATGCACTTAACTTGCATCTTCCTCCAGTTCCGGGGAATTTCCAGCTAAATTACTTAATAGAACTAAAGTAAGGTCCCAACTCATTCCCATCTGCAGGTAGAGTACAGTTCCTGAGGAGTCCACATCATGCAAAGCATAACCGCAACCTCTCAGCAGTAACCCAGCTCTGAAAACATTTGTCCTTGGTGTTTATTTTGCTTTTCTTCTTCTAGCTGGGTGTACGACCAAGCCAGGGAGGGGAAGCACCACGAGAAGTGACTTCAGACTCAGGAAGCATCGTTGTGTCCGGCCTGACTCCAGGCGTGGAATACGTTTACACCATCTCAGTCCTGAGAGACGGGCAAGAGAGAGATACCCCAATTGTGAAGAAAGTGGTGACACGTAAGAGGAGTTCTTTGCCTTTTTTTCGTTTAGTTTTTTTTAAACTGTTCTGCTTTTTTAAAAAACAATGGCTGATAGTGATATTGTTTTTACTCATGATAATGACACAAAGAAAAGATTTCATCCCTACTTATATTATTAGCTATTTCCAAGTTTGGCGTAACAACTTCAACTCATGTCATATATTCCATGGCATTGGAAGTGTTCTTTCCACGTCAAAAAAATGCTATGAACTGGCAAGACAGAAAAAACTTTAGTACTGTTACAAAATTTAAAACTGTGAAAAAAGAAATGCTCTCAGAGAATTGCTCTCCAGCATGGTTTCATAGTATAACTTCTTGAGGAAGGAGGAAGGAAGGGAGGAAGTGGGGAGGAAGGAAGGAAAGAAGGAAGGAAGGAAGAGAAACATTCTACAACTCAAGTGCTTTGTGTTAGCTTTAACTTTTAATGTAATTTTTTTTTTTCTGCTTAGCACTGTCTCCACCAACAAACTTGCACCTGGAGGCAAACCCTGACACTGGAGTGCTTACTGTCTCCTGGGAGAGGAGCACCACCCCAGGTAAGCCTGGGATGTATCAGAGAGCAAGTACACACAGTGCCTTTCCAAGACAAAGTTAAGAAAACTGTGTTCCTTTCAGAGAAAGGGTCGAAATTATAAGTACCTAGCTCTCCATACAAAAATACAGGAGTACATGAATGTACATCATAGAGTGACATATGGGGCGTTTTACTGCATGTTTCTTTGTTTGTTTGTTTATTTTTGCTTTTTAGGGCCACACCCACATCATATGGAGGTTCCCAGGCTCAGGGTCCAACTGGAGCTATAGTTGCCAGCCTACATCACAGCCACAGCAACGCCAGATCCGAGTGGCGTCTGCAACTTACACCACAACTTACAGCAAGGCCAGATCCTTAACCCGCCAGGGATCAAACCCACAACCTCATGGTTCCTTTACTGCATGTTTATTTAAATCATAGCAAAGTGAACAAGGCAGACCCTTATTGAACTATGGAGAATCATGAGGGCTGAGGAAAAGCATTCTGGGAAGTGCCTTTTGCTCAGTGGCCGTTCAGAATTGCCAAACAAATGCTGAAGTTATAACACCTCTTTTTCCTTCTATGAGTTATCATAGATTCTAGGTTTATAACTCAATAAACTTAGATATTTCACCAATATTTTGTCATGAGTTGCACCACAAAAATCTAAGGGTGATGAAAAGTAGAAATGACTTCCATTTTACAGAATGAAAAATCTGAGACTTGGAAAAAATTGACTCACCTACAGTCACAAATTTTAAATGTGACAAAACTGCGATTGTAGCCTGTGTTTAGACTCATTCTCACACCCAACTTCATGCATTTGGATCTTAATTGTTACTTTGTTTTATTTATACTTGATACTGAGAAATTGGCTAAACGATATTCCATGACTATTTTTAAAGCTTTAAATAAAGCATTTGTCTAAACCCCTTGTTCACACACTATTAAAAATTATTTTTAAAATCCTAAAATGTGTAAAGATACCTATAGCAATATTCAAGAATCATGATGTACCAGGATAATGGCAGGAGAAATTTTGATATTGCTGATCTTTGCCAAGCCCACATGAACATCTCTTTAAATGAGAAATGTTAATTAAAATATAATGGTATCATTTTCATTAGTTATATTGGGGGAATCACAATCGAAATATTAAGATACTCGTCACTGAGAAAATTCTAAATTAAACAAAAACAAAAATTCCAACTAATATTGATGGCATCCATAACTGCTATACTTATTCATTAGATGGATATATTTAGTTTATTATTTCAATTTCTGTTTGTGCTCTAAAAATTTTTTAAACTTTGCTTGGGTGCACAGCGAAGGCAATTACCTCTAAGTCTGATCGGTATGTGCAGTCACACACAATAAAGCTAGCTCAAAATATCCTTTTTTAATTCCCCTGTGAAGTAAAGTGATTTTGGTGAAGTTTTCATTATCTGTGGAAACATCATTTATACCAAAACTACACTATTTCCAGCCGAATTACTCTAAATTTGAAACTTTTAGATTGGCAGATTTCATGCTTGGCAGAAGCTAGATCATTAATACTGAGTGTTAATGGATGGCCTAGCCTGTCCATCTGGATGGTCACTAACAAGTGAAATGACTGAAACATTTATTTTGCATAGTTGGATTTTCTTGTATATACCACTTTAGTGGTCACTCTGTTCCTAATGACAAAGTAGATCATCATTTTCTCATCCTTTAGTAAGTTTAACTTAAATATTTCCCTCATTTTACTTTTAGTCTGTGCCTGTGGATCTCTGGTCATCACTGTTTTAAATTAAAAACATCTCTCTCCTCCCCCTCAGCCCTCTTACTGCCAAATTTCTTTCTTTTTTTAATTCTATTGGAGTATAGTTGACTTAGAATGTTATATTAGTTTCAGGTGTACAGCAAAATGATTCACTTATATGTATACATATACATATATCTGTTCTTTTTTCCCATATAGGTTATTATAGAATATTGAGTAAATTTCCCTGTGCTATACAGTAGGTCCTTGTTAGTTATCTATTTTATATGCAGTAGTGCGTATATGTTAATCCCATACTCTTAATTTATCCCTATCCACCTTTTTCCCATTGGTGACCCTAAGTGTGATTTTGAAATTCTTGTGTTTGTTTCTGTTTGATAAATAAACTCTTTTGTATCATTTTTATTAGATTCTACATATAACTGATATCATATCTGTCTTTTTCTAACTTACTTCACTTAGTATTCATAATCTATAGGTCTAGCTATGTTGCTGCAAATAGCATTATTTCATTCTTTTTTATGGCTGAGTAATATTCCATTGTGTATGTGTACCACATCTTCTTTATCTTACTGCCCAATTTCTACAAATCTCGAAGTCTTCAGCAGTTAGCATTCCTTCTCTAGAATAAGGAGAGCCACTCTTTTTTTCACTTTGTCTCCTTTCCTGTAAATCCCATAGGTTCAGATCTTGCAAATTAGGAGAGCCCACTTTGGGGGATGTGCCTAGAGATAAGAGCCATTCCATGCTAAGCAGATAAGGCAGAATATTCTTCAACTGTTTGCAAATGATCCATCAAGGAAAAGCAGGGTAGAGTCGTAGAAGAAGCATGGAATTTGGAGAAAGAAAAGCCTTTGGTAATCATGTCCCCTTTCCAAGATTTTCTTTCAACTGAGACCATTAACACCTGCCTCAAAGTGTTGTCAGCTCTGAAGGACAGGACTCCAATACAGAAATGCTGAGTCATTTCCCTGTTTCCCTGTGAGGGTCCATCTATCACTGGAGTCTAGTTTAACAGGCTTTGGGTTGTAAATGTTCTGTGCAGTAACTTCATCCTTTCTGTTTTCTCCAGACATTACTGGCTATAGAATTACCACCACCCCTACAAATGGCCAGCAGGGATATTCTTTGGAAGAAGTGGTCCATGCAGATCAGAGTTCCTGCACCTTTGAAAACCTAAGCCCTGGCCTGGAGTACAATGTCAGTGTTTATACTGTCAAAAATGACAAGGAAAGTGTTCCTATCTCTGATACCATCATCCCAGGTAATGAAAAAATAAGCTGTTATCCTCAGACTGGCAGTTCCAATAAGAGTGGGGATTAACATCTTAATCCCCAGATGGTTGAGTGTATCAAATACGTTCGGGATTTAATTCTGACCTCCCAATAACACTCCTCAGAACGATGAAGTCAAAGCACTGTTTGGACAAATGCTTGCTGTTAACACTGCTTGACTGTCTGTGCTTCACTGGGATGCTTTTGTTGCAATGGGTATGTAATGGAGTGGCAACCATGGCATTAACTCTGTACTGTCCGCTCACGTGGAATTATTACTAAAACAATGTCATGTGTCTATACCCAGTACTTACAGGCGAAAAGTAATATGGTAAATGCATCCCATCGGTACATTTGTGCCTGATCTTACAGCCTCCATATGTAAGCACTGAAATAGCTCTTGGCTGACACATTCAATTCTTCATCTTGCCATTTGAAATCCTTCTTTTTTAAAACTGAAAAAAAAAAAATCAAAGAAAGGCCACACCTTTGGGGTGTTCTTTCTTATGAATTGAATGACAACATTAAGAAGACCTATCGAGGGATAGGTTTGCTGTTTGTCCAAAATTGAATCACGACAGAATGAAAGTATTGGACGGATTGTATTCCTCTTCGCACTATTTGGTAGAATGCTTTTACTAATGCTAATTAAATAACTTTGATTATGAGTTGAGCAAAATGTTAGCAATGGCCTTGGACTCAGGCCTGTCTTTTGCCCGAATGTGCTTTTGAATGGCACATTTCATGCCATACATTCATAATGCAGTAACATTATGGCTATAATGTTGTTATGAGTTTCTGTATGGGGAGAAAAACTCATCAATTTTTTAACCCTCTTTATGCAAGCTTTATTTTCCTACTTAAAAAAAATGGATTTTTTTAAACATTGTTGATACTACAGATATTATGTCTAAGAATGGTTTTGACATTATTTGAAAAATTATAGGACTATAATTTTTCAAACCTGAGGATTCAAACTTTACTGTTTGGGGGATTTCCAAAAAACAGACCAACAAAAATCCCTAAAGGAATGGTGTAACCTGTTTTATTCTCCCAGGGAAGCAAATTCTTCATGATGCTTAAAAAGTCTTTTCAGATAATTTGGGACAGATTGCATATTACCATCATTGCTTTTAACACCATCAATTTTACCACTAGTAACCTGATGTACACTGCTTTATTTTTTCCTCTTTTTTGCCTCTGTTTTCCTTTTGCCCTCCTTTGCTTTGTAACTCAATAGAGGTGCCCCAACTCACTGACCTAAGCTTTGTTGATATAACCGATTCAAGCATCGGCCTGAGGTGGACCCCGATTAACTCTTCCACCATTATCGGGTACCGCATCACAGTAGTTGCGGCAGGAGAAGGTATCCCTATTTTTGAAGATTTTGCGGACTCCTCAGTAGGATACTACACAGTTACAGGGCTGGAGCCTGGCATTGACTATGACATCAGCGTTATCACTCTCATTAATGGCGGAGAGAGTGCCCCTACTACACTGACACAGCAAACGGGTGAATTTTGAAAACTTCTGTGGTTTGAGACATGGATGGTGTTGCATGCTGCCACCAGTCACTCTGGTTAAATATGGATGTTTCAAGGGAAAAACCAGCAATTTGTCAAAGATTAACAGAGGGTGGGATGAGGGGGTAAGGAATGCAATGCATAGGCTAAACTGATTGGATGAAGACACGTGCAGTGGTCTCAAGTACATTTTCATTTAAACTGCAAATATGTATAAAGTTAGAGAAATGTAGCTATCTGTTCTATCAAATACAAAATGGCAAAAGCTAATTGAATTTGCAGACCTAGAATTTAAAAAAAAAAAAATTCCAACATTAATGCCAAATTGCATCACGAGCCCAGTTAACAAGAAGAAATGTACTTCCAAAATGTACCATTATGCAATTTCCTTCTACTTTTTGATAAACTCTACCATGTAACTGTTGTAACTGATTGAAATTTAGGGTAGAGCAGAAGGAGGGGTTTTGCAGTAGGAGAAAAAACCTTTGGAACATTCTAGGTTTCATTGCCGTGATGAGGTAAAGAAACTCCTCTTTAACCACAGTTTGGGGACCAGCATGCAACATTATAAAGGTTCTCTGGCCTGCATGGTAAGAAACATGCTGAGAACCAATCTGCATGAACCTTTTTCACTTGTTAGTAGAATTCACTGAATGGAATCTAGTGATGCCAGTAGCTGTAGTCACTCCTGTCAGGGGAAAATGTAGGACCCTCTTGTCTTTTTGTCTGTGTGCATGTGTTTCTTCGGAAAGTATTGCTATGTCTCTCTTTGCTGTGTGGCAACTTAAGCCTCTTCAGCCTGGGATCAAATAATCACCAGTGGTATTAATCATGTACTTAAAAATCAGTGTATTTGAAAGTGAAATTAAAATTATTCTTTAAAACATATTGATGGCAGAAAGGTTAAAGGGGCCTAACAGTACTGGGGGTAGTGTTTTTATTTTTAACAGTAGTTCACTATGATTTAGTGTAGATTTAGATTAAACTATTTGCATGAAGATGACTCATTTCCTTTATGCATGAAATACCGGTTTTACCTTTCCAGCTATTCTTCTGAGTTTTGATTGGTACATTGCATTGACTTAGTCTTCCTTCTTGTTTGAAACCAGCTGTCCCTCCTCCCACTGACCTGCGATTTACCAATGTTGGTCCTGATACGATACGTGTCACCTGGGCTCCACCTCCATCCATTGAACTGACCAACTTCCTGGTGCGCTACTCCCCTGTGAAAAATGAGGAGGATGTGGCAGAGCTGTCCATTTCTCCTTCAGACAACGCAGTGGTCCTCACAAGTAAGCAGCGGTCAAGTGTATGTGTTCTGTAACTACTAAGCTACCTCCTGAGGAAAGAATTCTGTGTGTTCAGGTGGGAGCAACAGGAATTAAAATAGCCACAAGAGAACGACAAACTCAACTCCAAATCTAACAAGCAGCTTTGCAAATTCTGAAAGATGTCGTGTTATTATTATTTTAATATATCTTTGCTATCTGTAGCTTTTCAAAAATCAGAGTGGAAAAACAATCAACAGTGAAGTTCAAAGACTTTAAACAAGTTCTGCTTCCAAATAAGCACATAAAAATAAATGTAGGCCAAGAAAAATTAGATGACGAAATCTAAATGGGTTAGAAAGACCAGAAATGAGATTGAAAACAGTGTCACCATATCTGTTTTATTTCTCCTTTTTTATTCTTAAGTGTCAGCAGGTAATCTATTTGGCATATGAAAACTTAGAAACAGTAACTGGTCACTCAGGGTAGATCGGGGTTCTATTTTGAAGAAAGAGCCAGAAGTTTAATTTGTACTTCAAAAACAAACTGTTAGCAGAATTTCTCTGAAGGCTGAAGACTTAGAAAACAACTCACACTAAAATAAACAACAATTTATGGAAATTATTTCTTTCTAGTTACTACCCTTTTGAAATTGATATCTTCTATTAAAGAAAATAAAAGCAGCCTGTGACATGGTACTGTGTTTCACATAAATGTCACTTCTCCTTATTTTCACTAGTCTAGAGTAGAGTAAAAGCACAGATATAAAAATATAAGGAAGTCCCTGGTGGAGCAACACGTTGAGTCTCCAGTGCTGTCCCCTGCTGTGGCTTGGGCCACTGCTGTGGCACAATTTCAGTCACTGGCCTGGGAACTTCCACATGCTTCAGGCATGGCTTAAAAATAAATAAGGAGTTGTCGTCGTGGCTCAGCAGTTAACAAGCCAACTAGCATCCATAAGGTTTGGGTTTGATCCCTGGCCTCACTCAGTGGGTTAAGGATCCAGCGTTGCTGTGAGCTGTGGTGTAGGTTGCAGACACAGCTCAGATCCCACGTTGTAGTGGCTCTGGCATAGGCTGGTGGTTGCAGCTCCAATTCAACCCCTAGCCTGGGAACCTCCATATGCTCCCTAAAAAGCCAAAAGGCCAAATAAACAAATAAATAAAAATTAAAAATAAATAAATAGGTAAAAAGTTTTTTTAAATATGTAAAAATTTCTATAGGGAAATTAGGGAAAATAGCCCAATTTAGTTGCATTACCAAATGATGGTCTGAAAACATCTACCTTTCAAACATGTTTAAGAGAATGAAATACAAAGAAAGGCAGCTCAGCATGACCATAGTCTTGATTTCTCATTTCATGACTAAGGGCAAGAAATCCTTATTTCTGAGTGTCATTGGGGTGGTTGTTTCTGTTCTGGAGCATTCTGGAGTCAGTAGTTACTGCATTACCCAATACATGAGGCCCTGCTTCAGCACCACTTTCTGCCCCACCTTAACCACAGATCTGTCACATGTTGTTCATATGTTCTAAGATCTTATTCTAGATTCGACTATAGATTGCAAGGTAGTCATTCCCCCCAAGAGAAGCCATTATTATCCTACTTTACAGATGAAGCCACTGAGGTCTCCAGCGGCTAAGTAAATTGCCTCTGGCCAAGCAGGAAGGAGGAAAAGGGAGTCCACGCATCTGCTCTCTTCCTCTCCTGCTTTGGCAAAACTTGCAAGGGCCCCTGCAGGAGGGGAGAAGGTATAGAGGCGAATAGGGTCTCCTGAGTAGGAGTTCAAAGGTTGGAAACCTTACCCTCTGCCTTTGATGGTACCTCAGAAAGAGAAAAGTATGTGTATTCAGTGTATACCCAGGCGTGTCTATTCGATTCTTTTAAATATTCTATTCTTACTTTAATATGGCAGAACCCATCACTTCCTATGAGTATGACTCTTTCCCAAAAAAGGCTAATTAATGGTTAAGACCACTGGTGTTGGCTCGGGTCCACTCCTGTGTGATCTTGGGCAAGTATAATCAAAGAAGACAATTTCTCTGTGCTTCAGTTTTCTCACTTGTGAAATGGGGATAATCATAAACCAAACTTTTGGAGGTAAATGGATATATTCGTTATCGTGAATGCGGTGATGGTTTCACAAGTGTATACGTTTGTCAAAAGCTCTCAAACTAAACACTTTAAATATGGGCAGTTTATTGTATGGCAGTTAAGCTGCTTTTAAAATTAGCAAACTACGTCTTAGGGCTATTGTGAGGAGTAAGTGATAATCCACAGTGCCAGAGTCATTGTCATGAGCCCTCAATAGAAGTGAACGATAGCACTCTTAATGTGCTGCAGACATTCTGTCTTATTTGAGATGTGGCTGAGTCATGCTCACAGGTAGAATAGAGGGCAGGGCTTAGAGATGCTCCAGGGCAAGGTGACCCTTCCTCAGCACCTACTTACAGGTATTGACATGCACTTAGATGTAAATAGGCTCTAGGACTAGACTCTTGGCTGTTTTATCAGTTGCAATATCCCAAGGATGCTTTGGTGCTTTCATTCTTTCAAGCATACTTTAAAAATAATTTCCTCTTGCCTCTTCAGATCTGCTGCCTGGCACAGAGTATTTAGTCAGCGTCTCCAGTGTCTATGAGCAGCATGAAAGCATACCTCTCAGAGGAAGACAGAAAACAGGTGAGTCATGTGGGCAGTGGGCTTCTTGAGCAGCTTTCACTGACCAATTTGAAGGAGCGAAATGTGGTGCTACTTCTAAAAATAGATCTCCAGGAGTTCCCGTCCAGGATCAGTGGAAATGAATCTGACTAGCATCCATGAGGTTGCAGGTTCGATCCCTGGCCTTGTTCAGTGGGTTAAGGATCTGGCGTTGCCCTGAGCTATGGTGTAGATCATAGATGTGGCTCAGATCCCGCATTGCTGTGGCTATAGGTGTAGACCAGCAGCTACAGCTCCTATTCAACCCCTAGCCTGAGAACCTCCATATGCCACGGGTGTGGTCCTAAAAAGACAAAAATAAAATAAAATAATAAAAATAGATCTCCATTTCTGTGGGACTGGTGGTACTTGTTACCTTGATCTTTGGTCTTAAAAATTAAGACACCTTATTCAACTATAATGCTGACCTCCAGTCACTAAGATTATACTCCCTGCCTCCAGGGAGGACAGAAAATAGTCCAGATACTTTATTGTCTATCTTTTTAAAACACCTCCTAAGAATAATATCTTATAATCTCTATTATTGAAAGATGGTGAACATTCTTTCTCATTAGGTGACTCTGTCTAAAGGCTGACCCAACACTGTCATTGTCATCAAAGTATTTTCCCTCCTTACTAAGCCAATGAGTTTTTCTCTTTTTTCTACTCGATGAAATATTCATTTACTATAAAAAAAGAAGTTGAATAGAATCCCATATGTCCCTTCTTAAATATGAATGCTTCTATTAATTTCTCCCTTTCAAAAAAGTGTAATTGAATACAGCCACTTATTTCTTTTTTTTTCTTTCTTTCTTTCTTTTTTTTTTTTTGTATTTTTAAGCTTTATTTTATCACCCTTATCAAACAAACACACATCAGAAAGCATATCAACAGAGCATCTTAGGGTAATTCAGTTTACAACAAAACTGAACAAGGCAATTGTGTTTACAGATAGTTTTCGGCAAAAAACTATATGCAATACAGTTAATTGAAACGCAGTGTCCATACTTTTTTAGGTTTAGAGGAAAATGAAAGTTCTTTGCTACTCAGCAAGAAAAAAACAGGTTTAAAAGACTTGAATAGAAATCAGAAATACAAGGATTTGAGAAAAGAACTATTTGGTACTGATGCACATCTACATTTATAGTCCCACTTACCAAAAACAAAAACAAAAAAACAAACAAAAGAAAACCCTCACAAACAATAAGACATCACAGAAAACGGAGAACCATAGTGCAAGAAATGCCAAGACCAATGCTACTGAAACAACCAGCCACTTATTTCTTATAGTCTACTTGCCTCCAAAAAAAAGTTGTGGTGTCTCACTTTGGTTTGACTATATTATTGAATAGAGTAAGTAAATGTTGGAATTAAAATGAAAGTTTACTGGAAGTCCCAGACAGGTTAGGTGGTTTGAATTGGAGATAAAGGCTAAATTTTTGTTACTTCTTCTGCAGCGCACTAAATTCTAATTCATGAAGAATTACCTGCGTTGTAATTTGTCCAGGATGATGTCTTATTTTAGTTTTAGAAAGTTTTTTGTTTGGCCTTCTTACCAGCCTGATGGCATATCAATTCCCCCTTGAGTGTAGAAAGCTTCTTTGAGAGCCAAACACTTATTTTGAGAGTGGGTAGATCTTGCTCTACTTAGAGAGATACACTTGTAGGATAGAAACAGAATACTTGAACACTGAAGCATTTGAAAACATCAGTTCCCAGAATATCACAAACACCTGTCTTCAGATGTGATGCAGAAATCACTTGGATCCTTAGCAAAAGAAAAAAGAAAAGAAGACTTGAGTTGGCCATTTCGAATGGAGTCAGTTTATGATTTTGAAATTTATCTGTGGCTTAGAAGCAGCGCCTCATAACCTGAGGTTATGGTGGTTCACGGTGTCAGTGGGAAAGGGTAGACATTGGGTGGATGTTACTTTCCCTTCCCCTACATTCTTCCTCAATTCCTAAATTAGTGGTGTCTTTTTTTCCCCTTTTCTCCCTTCCTACCCTGGGTGGAAAAAACAGGTCTTGATTCCCCAACTGGCATTGACTTCTCTGATATCACCGCCAACTCTTTCACTGTGTACTGGATCGCTCCTCGCGCCACCATTACTGGCTACAAGATCCGCCATCACCCTGAGCACATGGGTGGAAGACCTCGGGAAGATCGCGTGCCCCCCTCTCGGAATTCCATCACTCTCACCAACCTCATTCCAGGCGTGGAATATGTGGTCAGCATCGTCGCTGTTAATGGCAGAGAGGAAAGCCCTCCCTTGGTCGGCCAACAATCAACAGGTAACTTGTTTTCTGGTCAGAGGACTTTCTTATGCAGGCAGTAGCTTCTGTGTGACATAGCTTTGGGTTGTCTGAGTCATCATCTCTTAAAAAAAACAGGTCATGTTATGATAATATATTAAAGAAGATAACTTCTTTATCCTAAGAAATTTCTCACCTGAGTTAGGTATGTCTGCATTTCTAATAACTGAAGTTTTATTCAAATTGCAGAAAACACTGTTTCAGAGTCCCATTAAAAGTTATTTTAGGAATTCCCATTGTGGCGCATTGGAAACGAATCCAAATAATATCCATGAGGATGCAGGTTCCATCCCTCGCCTCGCTCAGTAGGTTAAGGATCCAGCGTTGCTGTGGCTGTAGTGTAGGCCAGTGGCTACAGCTCCTATTCTACCCCTAGCCTGGGTACTTCCATATGCTGCAGGCGTGGCCCTAAAAAGCAAAAAAAAAAAAAAAAAAAAAATTATTTTAATAGAATAATGTCATCATTGTTAGGAGATAGATGCTTAAGTAACTAAGGGAGAATTATCTTCATGATATCTGTACTTTAGTCTCAAATGCGATAACAAAAAGATATAGATAAAGACAGAAAAAGAGAGAGAGGGAGAGGGAGAGGGAAAAAAGTGTGGCAGATGTCACAATTAGCAAATACTAAGGGAAGGGAATAATGGGTGTTCATATATTATTTTTATAATTTTATGTTTCAAAATGAGAAATTTTAAGACAAAAGTTTAAATTGGTGTTTAAATTTAATAATTTGTTAAACAGGTTAACGTAAATTTAATGTTATGTTAAACATTAAATAATCACCTTACTATGATTTGAATTGTCTCCTTAACCTCTTATCTGCATTGTTGATAATTTTTAATTTTGCTAATTTTATATAGTATTTGTGTTATTACATGAAAGAAACATAAAGCAGTTATCTGGAAAATGATCGAAAGGTGGATCTGGACAACTTTTGAAAGTTAGAGATGTGAAAACTTTCCCATGTTTTTTCCAGTTTCTGATGTTCCAAGGGACCTGCAAGTCATTGCCACAACCCCCACTAGCCTGTTGATCAGCTGGGATGCTCCTGCTGTCACAGTGAGATATTACAGGATCACGTATGGAGAAACAGGTGCGTCAGTGCAGTGCTACTTCACACCCTGATCGAGTATTCTGTCGAGGGTAACCCGAAAGCCCAGCAGTAGATACATAATTACAGAAACTTTGGTGAGCCAGTCAGTGGAGCTTTGACTTTTTATATGGGAAATATATGGGACATAGTTGGTGGTAAAATCAAGATGAAAAGTTGTTTCTCTAGTACTAGAGGGGAACAGGAGAGCTGAGGAAGGATTGTAAATTCCCAGATATATTATCAGCGGTGAAATGATAAGTGGTTGACATTTATCTTCCTCTATTTTTGAAATTTTACTTACTAAACATGAATATGTTCCATTAAGATTTTGAAAAAGGTCAACAATATATGCAATTGAGTTAAGGACTTACCTTCTTCCCCTTCTAATCTAAATCTACCTTGTGTTGAAGCTGGCGTGTTAAAATAGCATGAGCTGCAATTTTCTCCCAGTGTTCACAGACTCTTTAAGGCTTACTACGTGCATAAATAAATATACCTAAAAAATAAGTAAATAAATAAATAAACCTTTCTGTTTAGGCCCTAATAGCACTCTTTTGAGGGGAAGAAGCAAAGGTGTGACTTACATGCTGCTCTCAGTATGTTAATTCATTTACTCATCAGTCCTTAAGTGTCTCTCAGCCCCTCACACTTTGAATTAACCCCTTTTCGAACAGGAGGAAATAGCCCTGTCCAGGAGTTCACTGTGCCTGGGAGCAAGTCTACAGCTACCATCAGTGGCCTTAAGCCTGGAGTAGACTACACCATCACCGTCTATGCTGTCACTGGCCGTGGGGATAGCCCAGCAAGCAGCAAGCCCGTTTCCATTGATTATCGAACAGGTACCGACTTCTCTGGGAAGAGACAGGCTAATTTACTCTGAGAGGTTTCACAATGTTCTCCCAAAGTATTTTCTGCATTGTGGAATTGATTTTCTTTTTTAATAAGATGAATCAATGGCTATGTCTCAAAGAGTTTTGAGACAGATACATAAGGAAACACCCGAGGTTGGGAGGTTTTGACCGTTTTGTTGATCGATGTAGGCCATGTGCCTATAATAGAGACAGGCATAGAGGATGTTCAGTAAATATTTGTTTATGAATGAATGGATGAGCTGATAAGGTAGGAAGACAAACATCTACATGAAATGTAGTTTCTTTGTGCATGGATGAGCCATCTTCAAAATAGGGAATGGTATCAAGATGCATGTACTGCCTCCCCAAAGCTGTCCCTGTTTTTGCAAAACAAACACCTGGGTGTCATTAATGGCAGTAAGAGATTATTATTCTATCTTTACCAGAGCTAGAGACAAGGACTTCTTCAGCGTATCTCCATGGACTGGGGATTCATTGGTTTCTCCTGGTTTCTATTTGTAGAAATTGATAAACCATCCCAGATGCAAGTGACTGATGTCCAGGACAACAGCATCAGTGTCAGGTGGCTGCCTTCAAGTTCCCATGTTACTGGTTACAGAGTGACCACTACTCCTAAAAATGGCTCAGGACCATCAAAAACGAAAACTGTTGGTCCAGGTAAGAATAGCATCTCACATATAGCAAGATAAGCAGAGTTAAGACCACACAACATGCCTTTTTAAATAAATGGGCACCTGGCTTTGAGTACTAAGCACTTTCATATCATGTATCAAGGTTTCCCCATTTGTGAATTTGGGCTCAAGATTGTTACCAGCTCCCTCCACAGTAGAATGTCTAGGATGAATGCATTTCTGTTTTTCCATTTGTAGTTCTATTTGATGGTGTGGACATCTTAAATTATTTGATCCGTCTTTGTGGTTTTGCTTACCGTGCACACCAAGAAGAGAGAGATGGGTGCAACTGACTTTTTAAAGATCCTTTTAGATTTTGTTTTTGTTGTCATATAAAAAATTATGGGGTGTTCCCATAGTGGCTCAGTGGAAATGAATCTGACTAGCATCCTTGAGGACAGAGGTTTGATCCCTGGCCTCGCTCAGTGGGTTAAGGATCTGGTGTTGCCTTGAGCTGTGGTGTAAGTCGCAGACGTGGCTCAGATCTGGCATTGCTGTGGCTGTGGCATAGGCCAACGACTACAGCTCTGATTCGACCCCTATCTTGGGAACCTCATATGCTGTGGGTGCAGCCCTGAGATGACAAAAAAAAAAAAAAAAGTTATGGAATTAGGGTCCTAAGACAGTATCTAAAGACCAAGTTAATTTTCATTTTTCAAGAGCAGCATCGTTCATTGTTGGCAGGATCATATTCAGTTTTAGAGCTTATCCCTTAGCATGGCTCCACTCCAGTGGTAATTTGTATTAGCAATGAGCATGTTTGTCCATGAGGAAAGCCATGTGCAATTCTTCCGTATAATTCTGCAAATTCCAGGCCACCATGCATTTACTACCAGACTCTGAAAGTCACATCTAATGACATCAATGCTGCCTTTGTTTTTCACTCCCTTTGCAGATCAAACAGAAATGACAATAGAAGGCTTGCAGCCCACAGTGGAGTATGTGGTTAGTGTCTACGCTCAGAATCAAAACGGAGAGAGTCAGCCTCTGGTTCAGACAGCGGTAACCAGTATGTAACCATTGTCTCTTTTCCACATTCAAGGTCAAATTTCATTCTTAGGCATCTGCATACCGAGTTTGTATCTTGGGCTAAGCCCTTTACAAACGTTTTTCCTTCTCATTGCCAAGCGATAAACGTATATAAACAACATAGGGAAAGAAGTTATGGAACCAACCAGAGTTAGTTGCTGTGCTTTGAATTTCTTTTGCTCCAATGGCCTCAGCAAAATCTTATTTGCCTATAGCAAAGCTACAAAATAAATATTTTGCTAGCACCTTCTTTTCTACAACTGGCGTGGTAAAGTTGATTGAACTGTGCCTCATGAAGCTATTGTGTTTGGAATACTCGTGGCTGGACCAGACTGTAGCTGGACCAGCGTTGAATGTAAATGCTTAACGAGGTTGCAGGGGGTGGGGGTGGGGGTGGGGGGGATTAAAGAAAGGTTATAACAATCTGAATGTTATGTTGAAAATCAACTTTACCACTTCCAAGGTGAAAAAATCCCGGTCTATGAGACTAACATCACATTGCAAAAACAAATCTTGGTAGAATATCTTAAAATTAATATAAATAAATCCCCATTTGGGGGACATTTTGCAGGGTGTCTATATAGCTCACATACACCCACATTTTAATTGGTGACGCAACATTAAATATTAACAGAACCAAAAAAACTCAAAGCAAGTATCAAGTAATTTTCCTTCTAATGGTGGGTTAATTGGAGTTTAATTCATCAAAGGAAAATGGTATCTACAGAACTGCTTTGCATGTTATAAAAATGCTTATTTCGCAACTTGCTTTTCACATAACTTCTTACCGTTAATTTGCCTAACAGACATTGATCGCCCCAAAGGACTGGCATTCACTGATGTGGATGTCGATTCCATCAAAATTGCTTGGGAAAGCCCACAGGGGCAAGTTTCCAGGTACAGGGTGACCTACTCGAGCCCTGAGGATGGAATCCATGAGCTATTCCCTGCACCTGATGGTGAAGAAGACACTGCAGAGCTGCAAGGCCTCAGGCCGGGTTCTGAGTACACAGTCAGTGTGGTTGCCTTGCACGATGATATGGAGAGCCAGCCCCTGATTGGAACCCAGTCCACAGGTATATCGTGAACTGCACCACTAGGTGCTCATGGGAGCAGCGGCTTTAAGCCCTGCTGAATGAAGTATACTTTATTGGGCTACTGAGTCCCATGTAAGGGGGTACCAAAAAAGCAGCCACTCTCAGGAAAGACCCTCTTTAAAGAGGAGTAGTAATAGGCGATGAAGTGTAGGTGAGTGGCATGTAGGTAAAAACTAACAAGAGGAAATTTCGGAGTAAATTGGCTTGCCAACACGGCCATAAAGCGAGACATTTGATGATGATAACACTAAAATCGTGGATAGTTTCCTGAGCCATGACTCCCTGTAGTTAGGGTCACTATGTGTAAAGGAAAGAAATTTGGCATCCTAGGGCTTACTCTAAAAAAGGAACCCAAACTGGGCCATTTCAGAGCAGCATGATTCTGAGAACACATGGGTAAGAGCTTCCTTCTCTGCTTAGAGATCATGTGCTGGGTGAATAATTTGCTTCAAGGATTGAGAATCAGACACACAGGAAATAGTTACTAGGGCAGATGCCTTCCACGATACTTTATGCTCTTGTGCTTTATTTCTGAAGCAGAGTGGAACGCTAAAGATGTGTCCTTGTGACAGCATAAACCCTGGAGGTGACAATCTGTATTATTGCTCTTTGCTTCTCTTTTCTGCTTCTGTTGTGAGCCAATTTTCTTCTTACGCTGCACCACAGAGAATACTTCAAATTTCTGATATCTGCCGTGGGGTCCAAACAAAGGGAATAAAACCATAATTCCATCTTTTGGAGAATGGAAAACTCTGCGAAATGGTTTTCCATACAAAGATAATTTATAAAAGAAAAGGGCTACTGCTTATCTTTCCAGAGAAATGGAAAATCAATCCTAATGGCCCATAAGCCAATTGGACTTTTTTTTTTTTTTTTAAGGGAAACCATAAAACAACTTCTAAAACCTAAAGTCTCTTAGAGTTCTGGCATTTGCCCAAATGTTTCCAGTGATTCTGAGCCCTTGCAGATTAAAAAAAAAAAAAAACCACGCATTTTTTTCAGCAAATGTTTTCTTCATTTTGCATCCTTTTTTGGACTTTCTGGTACTGAATCTCTGCTTGACCAGGGCACCCACCCAATCAAACAAGCAAAATCTATCTATTTCTTGGAATTCCCTTTATTTTCTCTTTTTCCCCATTTACTATGAGATAACCTCTAACTAATGACCATCCCAACAGCCATTCCTGCGCCAACCAACCTGAAGTTCACTCAGGTAACACCCACAAGCCTGACTGCCCAGTGGACAGCCCCCAACGTTCAGCTCACTGGGTATCGAGTGCGGGTGACCCCTAAGGAGAAGACCGGGCCAATGAAGGAAATCAACCTTGCTCCTGATAGCTCCTCTGTGGTCGTATCAGGACTCATGGTAAGAAGTGTCCTTTTTCGTTGGAAAGAAAGAGTAGGTCATCTCTTCCACAGTTTAAGGTAATGGACATATAATATAATAAATCTGTGTTTGGAATTCCCATTGTGGCTCAGCGGGTTAGGAACTTGACCAGTATCCATGAGAATGTGGGTTCAATCCCTGGCTTTGCTCAGTGGGTTAAGGATCTGGCGTTGCTGCAAGCTTCGGCATAGGTTGCAGATGTGGCTCAGATCTGGCGTTGCTGAGGCTGTGGCGTAGGTTGGCAGCTGCAGCTCCAATTTGACCCTTAGCCTGGGAACTTCCATATGCCGCAGGTGCGGCCCTAAAAAGAAAAAAGAAAAAAAAAATCTGTGTTCTTTACCTTTGACATCAAATTAATTTTATTGTCATTTAAAAAATTTCCTTTTTGCAGCCACATCTGCAACATATAGAAGTTCCTGGGCAAGGTGTCAAATTGGAGCTGCTGGTCTGTGCCACAGCCACAGCAACACCGATCTGAGCCATATCCGTGATGCACACCACAGCTTGCAGCAAACCGGGACCCTTAACCCACTGAGCGAGGCCACAGGTCAGACTTGCATACTCACAGACACTATGTTGGGTTCTTAACCTGCTGAGCCACAACAGAAACTCCTTGTTTTTTGTTTTTTGGGTTTCTTTTATTATAAATTTGTATCAAGTAAAATTACTTTATGTTGACTTAAGTGTTTCCAGATGATAATAACAAAATTACTTTATGGTGACAATAAGCATTTCCAGTAAATTTGGATGTTTCATAACTCCTTAAATGTATTCTGTTTACTTTAAAAGTTTTTTTGCGTGTGCATTTGTGCAGGGCAGAGCAATTTATATATCCATAAGTTGGATGCACAAATCCACCTTGGGTATGCATTTCCTGAGCTGTTACCTTTGCAAAGAATATTTCCCAGCTTTAACCAGCTGAACCTGATCCAACCTTCCTTAAATCATTTTTAATCCTTCTACCTGTACATGCAGAATGCTAGCCAGGAACCTAGGAAACTGGTGTACTTCTTAACATTCCAGAAGAAACTACAAAAAGAGGGTTCAGAGAAAGCCTAGAGCATTCCCTTTGGCTCTCTGGATCAGAAAAAAATCATGATTTTCGTGTGTGTGTGTGTGTGTGTGTGTGTGTGTGTGTGTGTTTAGGGCTGTACCTTCGGCATAAGGAGGTTCCCAGTCTAGGGCTTGAGTCAGACCTGTAGCTGCTGGCTTACACCACAGCCACAGCAATGAGGAATCTGAGCTGCATCTGTGACCTACACCACAGCTCAAGGCAACTGTGGATCCTTAACCCACTGAGCAAGGCCAGGAATCTAACCTGTGTCCTCTTGGATGCTAGTCAGATTTGTTTCCACTGAGCCATGACAGGAACTCCATAGAAAAAAATCATAATTTGTACCTGTCAGATTATAAAAGACAAAAAAAAAAAAAGGCTAATACCTGTTTTCCTTATTTTATATCAACTTATTATAAGTTATGGCTCACTTGGGCTTAACCCCAAGTGCATTTTTAAATTCATGTAATTTAAATATGTTGTCAATCACCTGCACTGTAGGAATGAAATTAATCTAGCACTTACAGTTCTGCAAGTTTTGCTGGTTTATTTTTTCTTTTCTAACCATTGCATTTTTTTTTTTTTAATTCTGGGAAGAAAATTGCCTGTGCTTTAGAAGATCACACTGCTAAAGCTTACCATGCCCTTCTTTCTAGGTGGCCACCAAGTATGAAGTGAGCATCTATGCTCTTAAGGACACTTTGACAAGCAGACCAGCTCAGGGAGTTGTCACGACCCTGGAGAGTGAGTAGTCAAACTTTTAATGTCAACAGACATTCCATAGAAACAGAAATTGAAGGTTGGCAAATGCCTTTCTAGATCACTGAGTTAACCAAGGAATGATTCCTGGGTTAGAAACTGATTTGCTTGCCCCTCTTTTTTGAGTTACAACTGTCACCTTCTATGCCTCTCCAGGAAGCTGTCTCATGGCACATAAATGGAATCACTTACAGTGTTGGTGCTGCGAACTAGGACAAGGACCTAGTTTATGTTCTACTTGTTAGACTTTGTTTCCACAGAGCTCGGTTTTAGGAAGATATGCTGGCTTCTGCTGTATCTTAATGGTGTAATAAATATTGGACAAAATTAGTCCAGATTCTAGTTTTCTGCCATATCAATAATCCAGTTTTTCTTTTTCAGAAATCACATAATGTGTCAAAGTTTTCTCAGCTGCAAAATAAGGATTGTGTTTTATCTGTTGAGAAAAAATATGACTCTCTATAAGAATGACAAAATACTAGCAATACATTATTATATGTATACTGTAGGTTATGATATATAATATATACTTCTTTATATTACAACACATATTTCATATTATAATAACTTAATAATTTTAACACTTATTGAGGTATCTGTAGATATTTAAGACAGCCTTGGGAACTACTGGCAGTATCTGTAAAGCTTTTCATTTCTTCAAAAAAAAAATAAATAAATAAGGGTACACTAAGTGAATATTTTCATTTTTCCTAATTACTGTCAGTTTTTCTGTCTGGATGCCACGGGAGAAAAATCTACACATTTGTCATGTATAGAAATTGATGTATTTGGTGTGTAGTAAAGAAACGTTCTAAAATATCAAAACCTTACCTCTCTGAGTCAGCCAGGCAATAATCTCTGGCTGTCGCCCCATGCAGATGTCAGTCCTCCAAGAAGGGCCCGGGTGACAGATGCTACTGAGACCACCATCACCATTAGCTGGAGGACCAAGACTGAGACGATCACCGGCTTCCAAGTTGATGCCGTCCCAGCCAATGGCCAGACTCCAATCCAGAGAACCATCAAGCCAGATGTCAGGAGCTACACCATCACAGGTCAGGGACTCCCTGCACTGCCCACGTTTATGAACTGCTACTCACAAAGTAGCTGACCAGTGTTTCTGCCACTGACACGGATTAAATTTATCTTCAGTGTTTGATGATAACCATCTCTATTTTTTAAAATTTTATTTTCATCTCAGGATCAAAAATATTTTGTCCTGTGAATGCCCGGTTTTGTCTAATGTTTGCCAGAGAAATGGCCTAAGTGTCATTCATCAAAGTTGATCCTTTGTCAATGAACCCTTAGGAAGAAAAAAAACTATACATAATGTATTTAAAAAATAAATTAAAATAATACTTCGGTTTTGCTTAAAAACCAAAAAAAAAAAAAAAAACTTCAATGATAGTATATAGTTCTTAACATTTATGTAGATTACAAAGCAAAATTAAATTTATTTATTTATTTATTCATTCATTTTTTTATCTTTTTTAGGGTCGAACGCATGCCATATGGAGGTTCCCAGGCTAGGGACGCAGTCGGAGCTATAGACACTGGCCAGTGCCACAGCCACAGCAATGTGGGATCCGAGCCATGTCTGCGATCTGCACCACAGCTCACTGCAACGCTGGATCCTTAACCCACTGAGCGAGGCCAGGGATCGAACCCGCAACCTCATGGTTCCTAGTCGGATTCATTAACCACTGAGCCACGATGGGAACTCCTGCAAATTTAAATTTAAAAAATCAATCAAAGAGGTCAAAGTTGATGTCAGAGAATGTTCAATATCTGGGTTAATTTAGGTCTCTGAGCTTTAAAGTTCTGATTCCATTTACTAACCAGTGACCATCTGATAAAACAGTCAATAGCTGCTTACCTCTGTCACCAAGACGGCCTGTTCTAACACAGAATTTTCATATTTTAAAATTTACTTTAGCCAATGTCTTCATATGCATCAGTGACTTTATTTTGAGATATTTTCCTCGTTAACAGTTAACACCATGCTCTAATTTATTGTTCAAATATGAACCACTTCCATGGTCTATATGGTAGAAGGAACCATGAAAATTGCAGAAGCGTTTGAAGTTTTTCCTAGTAAGTGAAGATCAGATAAAAATCATCTCTTCACAAATCCCAGGTTTACAACCCGGCACTGACTACAAGATCTACTTGTACACCCTGAATGACAATGCCCGGAGCTCCCCTGTGGTCATCGATGCCTCCACTGGTAACTACGCTTTCTACTAAGAAATGCCACTGACTTAGATGTATAAGTGATCAGTCACATGAACTTGAGAAACAAAAATGAAGTCGATATTTTTATATTACAGATCATAGTGAATCATCTTTACAGTTTATGGAATGCTCAGAGTCTCTCAAGTTCATTTTTAAGGGCTGGGAAAAGAGTGTGGGAATAATGGTCTTGGTTATTCATTTTCTTAGAGTCATAATTTTGTTTTCCCTTAGCCATCGATGCACCATCCAACTTGCGTTTCCTGGCCACCACACCCAATTCCTTGTTGGTATCATGGCAGCCACCCCGTGCCAAGATTACTGGTTACATCATCAAGTATGAGAAGCCTGGGTCCCCTCCCAGAGAAGTGGTCCCTCGGCCCCGCCCTGGTGTCACAGAAGCTACTATTACTGGTATTGCTGCTTCCATGCTGTCATTATTCCTTACTCCCTAGGGCACACAAAGTGCTTAGCAGACTCCAACTGTGTCTTTGGGGCTGTACCAGGAGAAAAAGAAGCTCTGTTTCTCATAACTTCAAAAAACATTTTCTGTGTAGGAGCTCTAGGGCTCAATGTATCTCAGAAGTCATGAATTCGTGAAAATGCAATAATTTCCATATTGTCATAATGGTATAACTAGAATCTTTCTATGTGTTGTATGTTCACCAGACACCTATCAGTTCAGTCCTAGAAAAAGACATTTTTCAAAGCAAGCGAGCAAATGGTGATGCTGTCTTTTCACTCAGCAACCTAAAGAAGTGCTAGCTTGCAGGATTGCCCAGAGGGCCACCTGCCATTGCCCTCATTATCCAGTTTAGGTCTTGAGGCAAAGTGATTCCCAACCATGCACATTGGAGAGAGTGCTTGGGATGGGGAATAAGAGATCACAGGCCTCTGGTGTCATTTTTGTCCAAGAGACTAAAATTTCAAACTGTGTATGCAGGGTATCATCTGGACTTTAAATGCTATAGAACGCACAGGTACCAGAAAGAGACGCTGCTTTTTCAGAAACTTTGGGAACAGGAAAATAGAATCAGATATGGAAGGCATTGAATTGGGTGCTTCCTACAGAGACCATGCGAGGAGCGATCACGCTCTCCTGCAGAGTGCTTTTGTGTAAATAATTTTTCATTGATCCTGACACTGAGAGCCCACTGATTGTTACGCCTAAGTAGATTCATGTATACAGTCTGCATCGACCTCTCCCAAATATGCGTTCCACTGGCAGTGTCCAATGCTGGTAGAGTTTCTTGAATTCAAAAGGGCAGATAAGACAGCATAGTAAGAGAATACCCAGGACACGCTAGAGGAAAGGTGCTTATTCGGGGGCACTCCCATGGTGGCTCAGCCATAACGAACCCTGCCAGTGACAATGAGGACTCGGGTTTGATCCCTGGCCTTGCTCAGTGGCTTAAGGATCCGACGTTGCCATGAGCTGTGGTGTGGGTAACAGAGAAGGCTCAGATCCTGCTTTGCTATGGCTGTGGTATAGGCTGGAAGCTGCAGCTTTGATTCAACCCCTAGCCTGGGAACTTCCATGTGCCAAGGATGCAGCCCCTGCTCCCCTCCCCCCAAAAAAAAGGAAAAAGGAAAAAAAAAAAAGTGCTTATTCAGGTGTCAGACTTGATAGGAAGATAATTAATTTGCTAAGTGGCCATCGTATGCAGGGTTTTCAGGTGTTTGTGGTAGTAAAACAAAGTCAGTTTTACTTTGCAAGAGGCCAAGGGCCAGCTGAAGAGGGGATGCTTGCTTGCCAGTAGCATCTTCTGGTGAGATCCACTTCTACTTGACTGGCTAAGCCCATGGATATGATGTGATGATTTGTCCTCCCATCAGGTCTGGAACCAGCAACCGAGTACACAATCCAGGTCATTGCCCTCAAGAACAATCAGAAGAGTGAGCCTCTGATCGGGAGGAAAAGGACAGGTAAAGAGCAGTCTAGGTAACAGCCAAGGCGAAACTAATTACAAATGATTCGTTTTGCAGTGAAAAGGGTGTTTTCCATGCATTTCTCCTGGAACTTTTTTGTTTTTTTAACAGCATAGCATGTATGTTGTGCTCTTTGACAGCAGGAATAGCCTAACATAATCTGCAGCGTTCAGTTCTACTTTTTCTTAGCCAGTCAATATAAAAGCCTTTTATTCACCTTTAAAAAATTCAAGTCAGATGTTACAATGTAAAAGCCAAGTTGTGGTCGTTGCTACTCTTCTATACACTCTGTTGAGGTTAAAAATGTTATATTAAAAAAAAAAAAAAGTAGGGGGAGAAAAACTTTTTTTCCCATTTGTCTTTATTTATTACTTGGTTTCTGATACTTGGAACTAAATAATGTCTGGCTTTTTTATCCAATATCAGTTGAATTTGAAGAAAATGCCTTATTTATGCTGATGGGAGAATTTGTAAAATAAGTTGTATATATGCATTTTAATCTATTGTTAGCATTTCAAACTATGAAAAATTTGTGTCAAACCTCTGGAATTCTCATACTTCAGATGACAATATAATTAATCTGGTTTCTAGTCCTTATGACAGGATTCTCAAGTGAAAAAGAGAAAAAAAGGTCACACATTTCGGTTCTGTTGGGCTTAATTTGAGCAGAGGCAGCTTCTACGGGGCTCAGTGGTTCAAAGCTTTGTATGATAAATTCATACTAACACTTTTTTCTTTCTAAACTGTAAAGAAACCTTTGAGAAAAATCAGAAAGGTTTCTTTCTGGAAAAAAAGTGTTTTGTGATCTAAGAGCTGCTCATTTTCCAGGGGCTTTGATCAGATTGATAAATAGTCGTTGTTGCCTGAATTGAGAATGATTACTGCTGCTACTTCTGGGAGCTTAACCCGCTTTGCTTTTTTGGCTCTAACCTCTCTTGGCTAGATGAGCTTCCCCAACTGGTAACCCTTCCACACCCCAATCTTCATGGACCAGAGATCTTGGATGTTCCCTCCACAGTTCAAAAGACCCCTTTCGTCACCAAACCCGGGTATGACACTGGAAACGGTATTCAGCTTCCTGGCACTTCTGGTCAGCAGCCCAGTCTTGGGCAACAAATGATCTTTGAGGAGCATGGTTTTAGGAGAACCACACCGCCCACAACGGCCACCCCCGTAAGGCATAGGCCAGGACCGTATACGCCGAATGTAAATGAGGAGATCCAAGTTGGTCATGTCCCCAGGGGAGACGTAGACCATCACCTCTACCCTCACGTTCTGGGACTCAATCCAAATGCTTCTACAGGACAAGAAGCTCTCTCTCAGACAACCATCTCATGGACCCCATTCCAGGAAAGCTCTGAATATATCATTTCATGTCATCCCGTGGGCATTGATGAAGAACCCTTGCAGGTAATTAACTTTCCTCTTCACTTCTGGGCAGGCTGGGAGAAAAGTGAGTCAGGCTACTGAAGTGACCAGAGCTCTGATGTCAAGTGGCCATACGTCGAGGCCCTCTTAGAAAGGTGGCGTGCTCAAGTCCTGATTTTTTTTTTTTTTTTTTTTAATCTCAGTATGGCTCTACTTTAGGGAATGTCCCCAAAAAGTGTCATTAGCCTTTGTTTAGTAAAGAGAAGAAAATCATTTTGACCAGTCTCAGTCATGGGAGGCAAATATATATACACCAAAAAAAAAAAAAAAATGACTGTAGAAAAGAGAGCGAGATGTCAAAGGAGAAAGAACTTGGCTGAAGCTGTCCCTGTAGGTGATCAATTCTCTAAAACCTCCATTCTTTCATTTGTCTTGCCAATATCCATTTTTATTGTTTTCTTATTTTTAGAAAGTGGCAGAATTTTAAAAACTGATGACACTGTGGAAGATTTACAAGCTTCGACACATGAGTTTGAAGATATGCCACAGTGTTTAAAGGCCCCCATGTTGGGGTCAGATGCCACACACATATGCAGGATGAATGTATCTCCCACAGGGCGGGCAGAGCGTCCACGTCTATGAGGGGGAGGCATGGCCAGGGGTCCCAGTGGGCTTGGCCAGACCTGCATCTACAGCAGGATGAAGAGGAGGCTGAGTGTAGAATTAGTTGAGGGTTCATGGCAACTAGGGAGCACCAAGGGTAAATTTTTGGCAGGAAAATCTGGCAGGCAGAAAGGAGGGCCAGTCACTCCAGCTCCGTTTCTCTCTTTGGCTGGTTGGGACCTTTACACCCTCCACCTTTGTTTGTCTCTCTTTGTTTAGTTTACACAGTTAAGGTCATTGACAAGAGAATAGGGAAAGTCATGGCGATTCCTCACCATATGCTTTTTCCCCCCACTTTGGATGTGCCAATAATTGCAGTTCCGAGTTCCTGGAACTTCTGCTAGTGCCACCTTGACGGGTCTCACCAGAGGTGCCACCTACAACATCATAGTGGAGGCACTAAAAGACCAGAAGAGGCACAAGATTCGGGAGGAGGTGGTTACCGTGGGCAATTCTGGTATGTGAATATCTGGGTTATCCAGGCACAGGCTCTGGACTACACCAGAGATGCTTCTTCAAGTGACTCTTCCTTTGTTGTTATTGTCTTTTTTTTTTTTTTTTTTTGGCCCCACCCTCAGTATGTGAAAGTTCTCAGGCCAGGGATCGAACCTATGCTATTAGCAGTGACAATTCTGGATCCTTAACCCGCTGTGCCACAAGAGAACTCCCATTGCTGTCATCTTTTGACTTTGAAAAATTAATTCCGTGAAGTAAATGAGCAACTTTAAATTCAATAATTTCCCCCTCAAAGTATCCTAGTATCTTTGCATCTCCAGCATACATATATAGAGTCTCAGTGCTGTGATGATAAGCCTGGAAGGGATTTCAAATATTATTTAGTCCAACACTCTGAGTTCCGGCTAGTGAGCACCAGGCTTGATGCTGGACACAAGTCTCCTGATGTCTTTTCCCAGGCCCTCTTTATACCGTGTTGCTGTCCTCCTGAGTAACGTTTAAGTACTGAAAGTGGTTACCCGCGAGGAAAATTCCTTACCTGCAGACATTAGCGCCATCTGGGTTTTGTTCCTGATGTAAAATGCTACCAACATAGCCCATTTCCATCCAAAAAGCTCCCTTATCCAAATATAATTTCATGATTATATAGGTCTAAGAATGCAATCGAGGTTAAATGATCATTGACTTTTTCTTAAGCACCTGGAAAGTCCTTTTAAACCAGTCATATATCACATAGCTTTTCAAACTGCAGCAACTTAAGATTCACCAAGACACATGAGATAGGGAATAATTAAAATGATGAATCTTGAATCTTCCAACTGGAGGGTTCTCTATTTCACATCAGCAGAGAATGCTAAATTCTGCCTGCCAAGCAGCAGATTTTATTCCTGGGACCAGTTCCTTAACCGCGGCCTCCTTCCTCATTGATAGGTGACTGTGTTCTTTTACAAGTATAAATGCCTATGAATCAAGCAGTTGAGTTTGTTTGCGGGGGAGGAGGAGGGATCAGTTCGTGCTTATTGTGTTATATGTTCATGGTAATGCACATCTTTTGTTTTGTGTGGTTTTGCTAATAGAATGCCACGTGGAAGGGATTTTTCAAGAGCTCAAAGGTCTTTGTGCTTTTCCACATCGTTTTTTGTTTTCTATTTTTTGTTTGAGATGCCATCTCCAAAACTTTAGTCTCATGGAACTGTAATCCTTGGCTATTTTTAGGAGGGTTATTGAAACCCCTAGTAGCAATGTAAGTTCCTTCCATTTTTCTTCCCAACTCCTTATTCCCACCCGCAGTATTCTGCATTCTAGCCAGGTTCTCTTGGCTGTAAGACATTTCCAATGTCTTAGTTTCAACAAAACTCTATTTTCTTCCAGTATGATGCCTTTCAAAAGGTTAGGCACTTCAAATATCTATTGCTTTTGAGCTTTTGATTTTTGTCCTGTGATATTCAAAGTGATATTCAAAGTTACAGAAGTTAGTTTATTTAGTTTTTACAGAATAATTTGAAGCATGCTTTGTTGGCATAGATTATTGTAAAATAAGCTTTCCTAAAACATAAAGACCAGATCATAGGCAACATGAAGAGACTCCATTATTAGTAAGTTATTGATATGCCATTGCTTGCTCTTTTATGGAACCATTGGTTTTATTGATAAAGTAGTCCAACCATTATGACAATAATGTACAAAAATCTAGGCTTTTTACACTATTATGCAAAAAAATGCCACAAAAGTGACTATCATATAAATGTGATCACATTTTAATCCTTTATTTAAAAATGCTATGACTTTTGTATTAAAAGCAAAAGATGCCCTCTAATAATTGTTCCTTATCTGGTGAGCACTTTTTAAGTGTTGTCAATAGACCAGTGCTTTGAATTCATGATCTCATGTAATCCTCACAAAGTCCCAAGCAAGTGGTGGAATTTTTTTTATCTCCACATTACAGATGAAGGAAATAAAGCAGAGAAATGTTAAATAACTAGCTTAGGGTCACTTAGATAATGATAGGAATTTCCAGCCTTTGTGTCCCATTAAAGTTCTTTTTTGGGGGACTGGAGAATGCAGCCGCTTAATGTGGCATCTCAGTTCGCAGACCAGGTATTGAACTTGGGCTGCAGCAGTGAAAGCACTGAATCCTAACCACTAGACTATCAGGGAACTCCCTCCTCTTATTGAGATTCTTAATTAGCTTAAACAGTCTCCCAATTTGTTCCGTGCTCTATAGGCTAGATTTATCAGAAATGATGATTTTTTTTTTAGAATTGATGGCAAAAATGAAAGATGGGCTCCTTTTAAGATGCTTGTGTCAATGCTGACTAGCAAAATCTAAGCATTGTCTATTAGAACATCTGATGCATTGATAGGTGAAGGCTTTTTAATACCACTGGGGCTTTTGTTTTAGAATAAGTCATTATATACAATAATTCAGTTTTCTTCTTATGGTCCAAAACCACAATAAGATGATTTTTTTTCTTTTTTTCTTTTGCTTTTTCCTCCTTTTTTTCATGTAGTTGACCAAGGCCTAAGCCAACCCACGGATGACTCGTGCTTCGACCCCTACACGGTTTCCCATTATGCCATCGGAGAAGAGTGGGAGCGATTATCTGAATCTGGCTTTAAGCTCTCGTGCCAGTGCTTAGGCTTTGGCAGTGGTCATTTCAGATGTGATTCATCTAGTGAGTAGCTTGCTTTGTCCTTCTCTTGCAGTTCCATGCATTTGCACAAGGGGCCAAGGAAGCATGTTTGGCAGACACAGGCTCTTCCAAACATGAAGCAGATGAGAGGAGACTGCTTGACTCAAAGTAACATTTTGCATCATGTAACAATGATGGGAAATTTTACTTGTTGAAAATTGCTTCATCTCAACAGTTGTATTTCAATACCACTACTAATTAAAAGTATATTTGCAATGTAATATAACTAAACAATTTTTTTGGTAATATATAAATTAACGAACTCTTTGAAGCCAGGTCTAATGAAGGGTATCAGAGACACAGAGACACCCCAAATCTCTTTTAATATTTAGTGTTGAGTGAGCTCAGGGATGAACATTTATGCTCACAAATACTCTATTTTAATGCAAACTAAGTATGTGCACACATATCGATATATACAGACTCAGACACTCTTTCACATCTCACATATACACATATCACACACTCATGTCACACACACACTCATATCACACATCAGGTAGCTTGAATCATGCCAAGTAGCCAGTACAGATAATCCATTTGTAGGTAATTAAGAATCCACTTCAACTGAAAAATATTTGATTTTCAAAGTATAAAGAGGTTTTTAATATCTCCATTTTTTTTTTAGTTAAAATAACCCTAGGAATTACTTATCATGCTTTGAGATTTAAGTATTAGTATTTGTAAATCTTTCATGTATGCTTTGTTTGTAGGAGATGTGATAATTATTAAAAATCTGTTCATTTTTATAGGTGTTAACATTATGCCTTCTAACTAGCCTCCTACGGACACAACCAGAAACTGTATTGGGGGAGATAAAACATAATAGATTTTTAAAAGATATTCAGGGTACTTTATATGAAATGGTTTAACTTGGACTGAAATATGAAAACAACTATTTTGTTCAATGCAGACTGCTGTGCTTGACCATCTGAAAGTGGAAAGAGTGAAAGAAGTGTTATGAGCTATTTAGGAGTTGAAAGTTTTAACATCAATTAGGTGGTTTTTAGTGTCTGAAATTGAATTTTTTTTTTTTTTTTTTTTTGTCTTTTTGCTATTTCTTGGGCCGCTCCCACGGCATATGGAGGTTCCCAGGCTAGGGGTCAAATCAGAGCTGTAGCCACCAGCCTAAGCCAGAGCCACAGCAACGCTGGATCCGAGCCGCATTTGCGACCTACACCACAGCTCAGGGCAATGCCGGATCGTTAACCCACTGAGCAAGGGCAGGGACCGAAACTGCAACCTCATGGTTCCTAGTTGGATTTGTTAACCCCTGCGCCACGACGGGAACTCCTGAAATTGAATTTTTAAGTCTGTACATTTATTACCTGTATAAGTACTTATGCACAATTGTGAGAGCAGAGCTGTAAGTTGATTTATGTGATTCTTAGGCTCAACTGACATATTCCTTGCTTAGGTGTCATAATTGTTGAATAACTTTTAAAGTTTAAGGAATGACTGACATATGGATAAAATGAAAGAAGTTGTGTCTGTTATACAAACTTACAAAATCTGTTTCGTTTTGGTATAAACTTGGAAGATTAACAAGTCATCTTTTATGTATAGTAAAGACATAGAACTGTGACTTTTAGATATCCCTTAGAACCAGTCCTATTTGTTGGAATGATAACCATTGATTTATCATTTTGTTTGTTTTTGTTTTGTTTTGATACACAGGTTTCTTCTTTCCCATTTCCTATTATAGAGATCAACTGATCTTTGTTTTTTTGGTGAATTGAACTATTCTATATCCAGGATCTCTGTAAATCCAAAAGTGACTTTTCATCTGTGATCTCTATTCCTAAAACTCAACTCGGTTCTGACTTTAGCTTTCCCAATTTTAAACCTTAACAGGGAGCATTCAAATGAAGGTCATTAGCTAGTCTTGTGAAATGGAATAAATTGGATTTTAAAATTCTGAGAAAATGTTAAAATGTTAAGATAATGTTTTTACATCCAACCAAAAAAGTGATTGGTCAGAGGGATCATGACCTTCAACTTGCCTTGCCACCCCTTCCAGAAACCTGGCTTTGAAAATCTGGTGACATATCCCAGTGCAGTCACTGTCTTGTCTTGAACATGCCCATAACGCCTTTTCCTCTGATTCCCCCACCCCCAGAATGGTGCCATGACAATGGTGTGAATTACAAGATTGGAGAGAAGTGGGATCGTCAGGGAGAGAATGGCCAGATGATGAGCTGCACATGTCTCGGAAATGGAAAAGGAGAATTCAAGTGTGATCCCCGTACGTTGCCACAGATCATTTTTAGGACCTTTTTAAGCACTCCCACTTCATTCCTGAGCTGTAACTCTCATCCCTGGAAATGACTGGAGACTTTAGTTCTTCTAGAGGCGTGAACAGTGGGTTTGTTAATCTTGATTTGGGAAAGCAGAGACAAGCCTGGAAAATGGCTATGATTGAATGCTATTAAAGGGCACCTGAGCACTTTTCCAACCTGAGTCATTTGACCATAATCTGCAGTGGGATGTTACGAGAAAGCTTTATGGGTCTTGAGATTCAACTTTTGAAATACAATCTCTATTTTAGCATTGAGCCTTTTCCAGTCTATGAGGTCTGATCTTTGGAAAAGTTGCCTTAAGATCTGTGTAGCAGTACGTCTCTTACAGATGATTCCCACTAACATGTGGGACGTTACAAACGTGCGATGATACAAATTTAGGAAACAGAGCCCACCCCCATAGAGGGGGCACATCTGCATTGGTCTCAGTCTTACATGTGCTTCTGACTTGTGTGTCCCTGTAGATGAAGCGACGTGTTATGATGATGGGAAGACATACCATGTGGGAGAACAGTGGCAGAAGGAATATCTCGGTGCCATTTGCTCCTGCACATGCTTTGGAGGCCAGCGGGTAAGACCAGTTAGGCCAAACTCTCTTCGATTTACTTAAGGGGGGAGGCCCCTGCACTGTGTGTGTGCTGCGCACACAGAGGTGGTAGTACCCTTTAAGAAATGATGAAATGCCCTGTTTCCTGTGGTACCCAGCTGCCAACATAAGGCTACTGGATACCCCTTTCCAGTCCTCCCCCTCTGTGTCAGCCTCAGTCACTCTCCCACATGTACTGTTCTGACTGCCTCTATTCTTCAGCAACTAGAAGTTACATGCTGGGTAGCCCGGGGCCTCTGGCTGTATTCTGATGGGCAAGTGTCCCTGCCACTGTTGTTAAATATTTTGAATAATACTTGGATCTAAGGAGATATCGCTTCTTTGTATTCTCTTTTAGTCCTAAAATCAATTCCTGCTATAGGTCTAGAGCTGGGCTCAGGAATATGGGACAGACATGGAGTGAGAAATGGTACTGGCTCTGAATGATATAGTTGAAGACATTAAATTGGCATATACTGGAAGTCAGGCTGATTAAGTAAGGTTCTGAGTGGGTCTGATGATACGGTTCCCGAGTAGGCTGATAGCAACAAATGAGGTCTTGTGGAAAAGAGAAGCATAAATTGGCTGAGGTTTAAGATGGTTAAAATTTTGTCAAGGGAGGGAGAAGCAGGGAGACCAGAGAAAGCATACCCCCTGGGATGGAAGAAGCTGGAACATATGGGCACCAGCAAAACAACCCTCTGCCTACTGCCTGTGGCAAGACATTCAGTTGGAAGGAGTGGGGGCCACTTAGGGAGGGCCTTGGAGTCCATTACTTATTCTAGTACTTCTCAGCCATTTCTCATCTACTTCAATATAATAAAAAAAAATACTGGTGTTCCCTTGCAGAGCAGCGGGTTAAAAGGATCTGGCATTGTCACTGCAGCAGTTTGGGTCACTGCTGTGACTCAGGTTCAATCTCTAGCCCAGGAACTTCCACATGCCCCAGGCATAGCCAAAAATAAAAAGCTGTGCTTTCCTCTAGTATTTGGGATTTCAAAATAAAATGACTTGTAACTCAAAAGCAACGGGAAATACTATTGCTTTGTTTTCAGTGAAAATATACCCTCCCCAACAGCTTTGCAAATTCTGGTCCATTGAAGGGCAAGCCCTCTACCCCCAGGTCAGATTTACGGATTGATGCCTTTGGCATTAGCCAGTTGCAGATGCCCAGGAAGAAAGGGAACGTGATGGAAAATGGTTTTTAGGAAGACTTAACTGGCAGCAGGGAAGGGTTTTCAGAGGTCTGGTTGAGGGCAGCCCTGGGAAGCTACTCTGATCTTATTCCATCACTAGTGATTGGGTGGAGAGGCAGTCTCTCTCTCTCTCTTCTCTCTTTCTCAGTCTCTCATTAACACGTATAAAGACTGTGATCACAGAACTCAGTCATCTCTGGTCCTGTGCTCACTGTAGAAGTGCATGATGGAAAGTGAATTTGTCGCAGTCAGTTTTAGTCTCACTTCAGCCTCTCCGCCTCATGATTTACACATGTGAACCCTTTCATGTGTGACACCTGTTCTAAGGCAACGTGCTAAATGAAATGCTTAAGACATTTTTATATGAAGGCAAGATTCATTGGTTCTGTAAGTAGGTATTTGCCCATATTGTCATAGGTATTATGGGGACTACGCTTTTTTTTTTTTTTTTTTTTTTAGGGCTGCTCCCTCAGTATATGGAAGTTTCCAGGCTAGGTGTCAAATCGGAGCTGCAGCTGCTAGCCTACACCGCAGCTCATGGCAACACCAGATCCTTAACCTAGTGATGGAGTCCAGGTATCAAACCTGCATCCTCATGGATACTAGTCAGATTCATTTCCACTGAGCCATGATAGTAACTCCTGAAATATGCTTTTAAATGGAGAAACATATCTGAAATATTTAGTTGACACTATAAAAAGAAAGTGATTGTATTATTTAGGGTTCTTTGGGTTGTAAGAGAAAAGTCCAGCTCAGGTTAATTTAGGCAAAAGAAGGCTCAAAAAGCTGGAAAGTCCCAGGAACTACCAGCTTTAGGGCCACTCTAGCAATGCATCTGGGGTTCCTGTTTCATCTGCCTCATCCCTTTGCATTGGCTTCATCCTTCAGCAGGTGAGGCTGATGGTGAGAAAGATAACGTCCAGTAGCTCCAGGTTTACCTTCTATCAGCTCAGGAGCAACAGTTGAGAGTGGACCCATTTCCTTACATTTCTAGCCAAAATCAGAGGGAGAAGCCACACTGGCCCAGCTTGGTCCCATCCCCATTGTCATCCCCTCTCCATCCAGATGGCAGGCCACCATGGAATTTTAGGAAGGAAGTAAAGCTGCGGTGCTTGTACAAAGAATGTGAGCAGGAGTCAGCCAGCTGGGTGGCAGCCCCACTCCACCCACAGACACGTGTGACTTCCCCACTTCCTCAGCCACTCACTCCTCTGGGGCTCCTTTTCCCTGCCTGTAAGATGAAGGTGTTTATTCATGTGATCTCACATCCCTTTTAAAAGTTCTAGGATTCTAGTAAACCTCTTCCCCCATCTAGTGTGGACATTAAACTGGGACTGGAAGGAGCCTTAGCAGACGGGTGGGGTTTGAATAGGAACAAAAGACATTTCAGGAGAAAGGAAAAGCATAAATAGACAGAAGCAGTTACAAACTATGAGGGATTAGCCAACATATATTTTGTGAGTGATCAATGCATGAAATCATTATCATCAAAACTCCCTTTGTGATTAACTGCATATATTCTGACAACTCGTAAGAGCGGACATTCTTCTTTGATGCAAGCACTAAATTGTGACGTTCTATGTTGTCCTAAAGTCCATCTGACTACATGTCTCTGCTCTCTCAGGGCTGGCGCTGTGACAACTGCCGCAGACCAGGGGCTGAACTCGGTCCCGAAGGCTCCACCGGGCACTCCTACAACCAGTATTCACAGAGATACCATCAGAGAACAAACACCGTAAGTGCACTTGCACCCCACATGCTTCTCCCCTAAATGCAATTAGACACAGAATAGGGAGTCTGTTTCTCTCATTCTTCTGAATGAACCAGATGTTTAAAAACTATTTTATTATTTTATTTTATCTTGTCCTTTTAGGGCTATATCCGCAGCACGTGCAAGTTCCCAGACTAGGAGTCGAATCAGAGCTGCAGCTGCCTGCCTACACCACAGCCACAGCAATGCAGGATCCGAGCCATGTCTGTGACCTACACCACAGTTCATGGCAACACCAGATCCTTAACTCACTGAGCAAAGGCAGGGATCAAACCTAAGTCCTCATGGATATTAGTCAGATTCATTACACTGAGCCACCATGGGAACGCCTAAAAACTCCTTTGAATGACGAAAGAATAGACTATTGTATCCTAACACAGTTTAAGTTGTAACGTATTAAACGCTTGACCATCTCCTATGGCCCGGTAAACTGCTAGGTTCTTAAAGCTAAAAACATTCTATTTATAAGTAATTGTCCGAGAAGCCACTCTCCACCCCCACCCCATCCCCGCTTTTTTCCCTGTTTTTCCATAGACTCTATTGTATTTGCTGTTAATTGGCTTTCTTCTATTTTAACAGAATGTCAACTGCCCAATTGAGTGCTTCATGCCTTTAGATGTACAGGCTGACATAGAAGATTCCCGAGAGTAAAATTTCCAAGCTGGAGAAACAAGCACGGATCTCTGCCAAGGTCCATCCAAACTGGAGTGATGTTAGCAGACCCCATCCCAGTTTGTTTCTTTCTTAAGCCCTTTGCTCTGGAGTAATTTCTTCAGCTTCAGCTCAACTCACAGCTTCTCCAAGCATCACCCTGGGAGTGTTTTGAGACTTTTCTCATAAATGGCAGTACATGGCCTGCTCTCCAAAGTGTTCAGTACCGCTCAATATTTTAAATGAAATGATTCTAACTTGTGATCTGAATTGGGATCAGTAGGGTTGCACATGTACCAACCAAGATGCAAAATGTCTTGAAATGATATTACCAAAAATTTTAAGTAGGAAAGTTACCCAAACACTTCTGCTTCTACTTAACTGTCTGGCCCGCAATATTGTAGGAACAGCATATCCTTGTTACTGTGATATTTAAAATATCCACAGTACTCACTTTTTCCAGATGACTTTGGTAATTGCCTAGAAATATCTTTCTCTTACCTGTTATTTATCAATTTTTCCCAGTATTTTTATATGGAATCAAATTGTATTGAAGACAGTTAGTAGGCAGTTGATAAGAGGAATTTGGTATAATTATGGTTGGTGATTATTTTTTATACTGTACGTGCCAAAGCTTTACTACTGTGGAAAGACAACTGTTTAGTAAAAGATTTACATTCCACAATTTTAATGTGGTGGTTTCTTTTTTTACATAGAGAAATGTGAAGAAAAATAAGAATCCTCATGAATTTTCTTCTCCTTTATGATTTAGCAAACATTTGAAAATCTATGATACGCACAGCTCTCTAAGTTTTGGTCATTTAAGTACAGTGTTTTCTAAATCTGTCATTCCAAAAACCCAGATTCAGTCTTTATCATTCTATCTCTTCAGTAATAGAGATAGTTTTATGTTTTCTGCTTTACCAGATTTAGGTAGATTCAAATATTACCTTGCTTAAAAAAAAGGGAGATCCCATTGTGGCACAGAGGAAATGAATCCGACTAGTAACCACGAGGTTGCGGGTTCGATCCCTGGCCTTGCTCAGTGGGTTAAGGATCTGGCATTGCTGTGAGCTGTGGTGTGGGTCGCAGACAAGGCTTGGACCCTGAGTTGCCAAGGCTGTGGGGTAGGCCGGCAGCTATAGCTCTGATTCACCCCCTAGCCTGGGAACTTCCATATGCTGTAGGTGCAGCCTTTAAAAAAAAAAAAAATTAACTTGCTAGCTTTTTGTTCTCTTCTAACCATTATAATTCTTCCCTCCCTCATATAGCATAAAGGAGTGTTATCTTAGGGAAACGCTGTCATATAGTAACCTCAATCTCAATCCAACTTGTCTTATTTCACACGAGCTGACACTGAGGGTTCCCCAGATGAACTAAGTTTGCATAGCCCTGGTCTGCAAGGGCCATTTCCTTTCAGTCTAACTTTGGGGAACAAACAAAATTTTGAGATTAAGTCTGGCTTCCAGAATAGTGAAATATCAGCACTGGGAATAGTTAATTATTAATCAGTAAAAAATTAATGATTTACAATATACAAGACATGGAAACGCTCTTATACATCATTGTGCAACATAAAATATTTCAATAAGTAACTGGCAATGAATATCAAGACCAATTACAAAAAGATTTCCTCAGGATTCATTTATTTAAAAAACAAATTCAGGAGTTTCCACTGTGAAACAGATTCAGTGGCATCTTGGGAGCACTGGGGCTCGGGTTCAATCCCTGGCCCAGCACAGTGGGTTAAGGATCCAGTGTTGCCACAGCTGTGGCATAGGTCACAAGTGCAGCTCAGATCTGATCCCTAGCCTGGGAACTCCATATGCCGATGGGCAGCCAAAAGAGAAAGAAAAAAAAAATTCACATTGGAACTGATTTACATTTACATTTTATAAAATTCCCTGACACTTAGCATCTCTTTGGGGAGAAGTTTTACAGTCTAATTTTATAGAGACTACAGCTCAGATGTGTTTTCTAGACCCAGACCCTAGACTTTCGTTCCCATCACTACCCTTTCAGCTTTGCCAACCCAGTAGTTACCAAGACAGCTGCTCTGTACATGTGAAAGAAAGGGGGAAAAAATTACAGGAAGAACAGACTATGGTGATATTAAATGACTGTTCCACATACGTGGGTCATCGCTGCCCACAGGAGAGAAAATGTGACAAAACAGCATGAGGGGAAGCCCCACTGTAGACACATGCCAAGAGAAAGTGGGCTGGTGCCTCCATCTTTAATGTGACAAGGAGGTCCAGGTACCCACTCACGAAAACGGCACCTCAGCAACATCCTGTTGAAATTAACATGAAACATAAGAACAGCTTTGGGTGGAGACTGACTGCTTCAAATCACTTATCTAATGACAATCCTAAAACTATTTCCCCAAAGTGAGTTAAAGTAAATCCAGTTGGGCTGTATTAATTAAATGGATAGTGGGCCCGTCAACAACTTACACACTGAAGTGCAAACTCTGCATTTAAGATTTTTAAAAGCACCACTTTTTCCAGATTCTCAAAAGCAATATATTAAACTTACAAAAGAGACTATTTCGACAGGGAGTATTATTTAGAAAATCAGAACAAATTAAACGAATTTCAGTGGCCTTTTATGTTTTGGTGTGTCACGATGCACAATGGTAAAACTTTCTTTTTTTTTACTATTTCTCAGCAAAATCATTTAAATGCAAGGATTTCCAAAGCCCTTTTACAGTTCTTACTGACTCATGTTACTGTTGCCTCTGAGAGTTGTCTTAAGCAGGCCAAATTAAAAACGCATAATTAAAAGACCAAGCTGGATTTAGGCAAGAAATTGCCAATTCAAGAAAAATCAGATAAAACTAATAAATATATCAGGTTTTAAAAAGAAAAATCCGGAGTTCCTGTTGTGGCACAGTGGAAACAAATCCGACGAGGAACCATGAGGTTGCGGATTCAATCCCTGGCCTCACTCAGTGGGTTGAGGATCCAGTGTTGCCGTGAGCTGTGGTGTAGGACACAGACACGGCTCGGATCTGGCGTGACTAGACCTCTAGCCTGGGAACCTCCATGTGCTACAGGTGTGGCCTTAAAAAGCAAAAAGAAAAAAATAGAAAGAAAAAATCCTAGTCTTGAAGCTACATGTTGGCTTGCTGCACTTGATTTGTTGTCACATATTTTTGTTGTTTTCAGCTCTAATGGCATAAGTGAATTATGCAATATCCCTATAAGCCTGTAAGGCACATGTTCTGCAGAAGTGAATAAAGAAATGGTCAGGTGGAAATTACAAGTATAGGAAATGACTTTTCCATTTAATTATATTTCTATTGAAAATTCTATTCCATTTCTAGTTGTATGAAACTCATTAAAGTGATTAAGAAACATCACATCAGCACATTTAAGTGCTGAAATTGCTTCCTATTCAGTAAATTCCCATTACTGCTATAGGGGAAGTGGCAGCCTCCAATTAAAAAAATCCCATTTTCAGGAGATATGTTTCAACCATTAAGAAAAAGGTCACTCTTGGGACTTGTCATGTTTAGGAACATTTAAAGATTACCACAAAGGCTGATAAAGCAGAAGCAGCACAAAGATGACTTGTCCCGCCCTGGATTTTTCAGACTAAGAAACTTATTTTTAAAGAGTGTAAATGGCAGTCATATTTTAAATGCAAGATATTATTTCCACATCATCCCATTCTATATCATTAAAACAAAAGTGACTAGGAGTTCCTTTGTGGTACAGTTCCTTTGTGGTACAGTGGGTTAAGAATCTGTTGTTACTGTAGTGGGTCACTGCTGTGGCATGGCTTTCATTCCTGGCCTAGGAACGTCCACATGCCATGGATGTGGCTAAAAAATTAAAAGAGACTTCGAATTGCAAACAAAAATCTATATACATTACAAAGGAAGAGAAGAAAATACCGTAAGTAGTAAAAGAGCAAGAGAAATGGTATTTCAGCTTGAAGTCCCAAACCGGAAATTCCTTTTGTAACATTCCTCAGTCGAGCTAGGTATAAGATATTAAAGCATGTTTTACATTTCCTTGAATTCCTCTTTACTTACTCTTTAGAGACACAGAAGTTTTAACAATCAAATTTATCCTAAAATGGCTCCTGCCTGGTGCCTCCAAAGCCTTGAAATTAGCTTGTTTGGAGGTGACCAGCATGGGGTGAGTGTCAGCCTTCTGTAATGGCTGGGGCTGGAATCACCTGTCCTGCAGGCTGCCCACCACAGTGGACTGCCCTAGTGGAAAATACATCACAGGTTAAGGATGCTCCCAGGGAGCTCTTTGCATGAGGGTACTTGGGAAATAGACATTTTGTTCCAGAAGGAAGCATTGCCTCTGCCAGGAGATTGCTGGACAGGACTTTAAAATGAACCTGCTGACCTGTATAATTCAGTATTAGTTGTAAGATGCTGAGCCAAGTGCTGAACTTAACCACTTTGGAGGGGAAATTGGAACCCTCATACACTGCTGGTGGAAAAGTAAAATAGTGCAGCTGCTGTGGAAAACTGTTGGTTCCTCAAAAGGGTAACCATAGAGTTACCATATGACCCAACAATTCTACTCCTAGGTATCTACCCCAGAGAACTGAAAACATAGGTTCACATAAAAATTTGTACATAAATGCTATAGGACCATTATTCATAACAGCCAAAAAATGGAAATGACTCAAAACCCAGACTGATGAATGAATAGACAAAATGTGATATATACACACAATGGAATATTATTTGGTCATTAAAAAGGAATGAAGTAGTCATCCACGCTACTGTGAAATGAAATTCAGATTTTATGGCAAGACAAGAAAAAAATTTAAAAATAAATTCTCTGCCCTTCGGCCTCCTCTTGCCCCACACAGTGCATTTTGTATCTGTATTATCCATCAACCAGATCTCCTCCACCAGCAGGAATAACTGCTCTACCATTAAGGGTAGCATTCTCCTAGTGTCAATGAGACAACTCTTTACAAGATAACATCCCTTTTTGATCTTGTAAGGCATGACATGATCCACCACAATAATGCTTAGATCTGGATTATGTAAACTGTCAATAATACGACATTTGATGTACAAATAACTTATACAACTGTGTAATGATTTCTAATAGGTGGAAAAATTCTCAGCTTTCTGGGACGTTCTTCCTGGATTATAACCCTCAAATTTGGCTCAAATAAAATTTTCTAATTCTTTCCTAGATCGACTGATTAATTATCCATTGACGCTACACCATGAACCTTAAAAATACGATAAGTGATAGAAGTCAGGCACAAAAGGCCACATAATGTATGGTTCCATTTATAACAATGTCCAGAATAAGCAAACCAATAGAGATAGAGACTGGATTAATGGTTACCAGCAGGGGAAAAGAATAGAGAAGAATTGCTAATCAGAATGTGGCTTCTTCGGGGGGTGATGGAAATGTTCTGGAACTAAATAGTGGTGGTGGTTCTACAACTTAAAAATCACCAACTTGCCCAATTTTAAATGATTAAAATAATAAATTTCATATGCGCACTTTACCTCAGTGAGAAAAATGCCACTTTAGTTACAGAAAACCTCCTTGATATCCTTTTGTTATTGGTAATGTTACCAAGGCTGTTGCCCCGGAGTCCATATCCCCCTGCCTCTCCTCCAAATAGAAAGCCAGGACTCTTGTCTAAGTTTCAGGAGGAAGCTTCAAAGAGAGAAAAACAAGAACTGGTTAGAACAAACTATGCCCAAGATGGCAGAAGATTTGACTTCCAATAAACCTTGAGCCTCATTAGAGGCTCACTGTCATACACTAGCACACCAGCCCACATGCCCACCAGCACCATGACAGTTGACAGTTGCCATGCCAACAAACATGGAAGTCCATAAGAGGCCTGAAAAAGACCTGCATCAGTTCCGGTCCAAACCACACCCCTTTTCTCAGCTAACTCATGAATATTCCTTCCACTCTTTCCAATTTCCCCCATTTTATCTCAACCCTTCTTTGTATTTGGTGCTTCTGCCTGAAAGGGGTTGAGAAGTTGATTTAAAAACTAGGTTCAGGAGTTCCCTTCATGGCTCAGTGGTTAACGAACCTGACTAGGATATATGAGGATGTGGGTTCAGTCCCTGGCTTCGCTCAGGGGGTTAAGGATCCGGCATTGCCATGAGCTCTGGTGTAGGTGGCAGATGAGGCTCAGTTCCCGAGTTGAGTGCACTGTGGCATAGGCCAGCAGCTATAGCTCCTACTGGACCCCTAGCCTGGGAACTTCCATATGCCATGAGTGTGGCCCTAAAAAGCAAAAAAAAAAAAAAAAAAAAAAAAAAAATTAGGTTCCAGAGTTCCTGCTGTGGCACAACTAGATCAATGGTGTCTTGGGTGCACTGGGACACAGGTTTGATCCTTGGCTTAGCACAGTGGGTTAAGGATCCAGTGTTGTAGCCAGCTGTGGCTTAGGTCACAACTGGGGCTTGGATCTGATCCCTGGCCCGGGGAATTCCATATGCTGTGGGATGGCCAAAAAGATAAATAAACAAACAAACAAATAAATAAATAAATAAAAACTAGGTTCCTGCTTCTCCATTCTTTGGCCATTGGGTAAAGCTTGTGCTGTAGTCACAGCATCAGTTTTGTTTTTGGCTGTGCAAATCCCATTGGAAAGAACCGCCCCCTTGCTGAGATGAGGGTACCTGGCCCAGGCTAGGACCCTGGTGTGTGCCCAGTAGACCAATTTAGTAGCAGTAAGAAGTGATGTGCGGGGGGAAAAGAGTAGACGAAAGGTTGAAGGAACTTGGAAACTCTCTGGCTACCTATTCAAAAAATGAGACAAAATCTTCAACGTATATATATATGCTGACTTCTGGTTATAGTAATTTCCACACATTAATATCATCTTCCACTATATTCCATGCCCCATATACACCAAAGCACAATGAAAATAATAACTAGTGGAGTTCCCACAGTGGCTCAGTGGAAACAAATCCGACTAGTAACCATGAGGTTGTGGGTCTGATCCCGGGCCTTGCTCAGTAGGTTAAAAATCCGGTGTTGCCGTGAGTTGTGGTGTAGGCTGCAGATGTGGCTTGGATCTGGTGTTGCTGTGGCTGTGGCGTAGTCTGGCAGCTACAGCCCAGGAACTTCCACATGCCACAGGTGTTGCCCTAAAAAGCAAAATAAACAAATAAATGAATAAATAAATAAATAAATAAAATGAAAATAACTAGCATTTTTTTTTGCCACACCCATGGCATGTGGAAGTTCCCAGGCCAGGGATCAAACCTATGCCATAGCAGCAACCCGAGTCATTGCAGTGACAATGCCAGATCCTCAACTTGCTGCACCACAAGGGAACTCCAGGTAACTAGCATTTTTTTCTTTTAGAAACAGTGTTTATTATATCTGAGGTAGTATTCTAATTAGCTCTTACATATTTTGTTTCATTTACTCCTCAGTGCAACCCTAAGAGGTGGATGCTATTAGCAACATCAGTTTACAAGTAGAAAGTGAGGGAAAGACTAAATCACCACCTAACGTCACACAGCTTGTTAGCAGCCTAGCTGAGACTTGAAAACTACTTCTGGGGGCATGTGCTTTTTATCAGGAGCTATCTGACCTCTTCAGGAGTGAATCCATCTCCATTTTATAGATGAGAAAACACACTCCAAGAGGTTAAAGCAGGTGCCCAAGATCACCAAACCGGTGAGCAGTAAAACAAGGTAGTGATAATCAGAAATAGCCCAGAAGTAAAATTTGTGCCCAGCATAGTGTTTAGCAACAACAAGGTTTGAGATTATTTAAGAATGGAAGGCACCAGGAGCTTCAAGACCTGCAGGGACTTGTGCTGTCAGAGGCAAGAGGCTGGGCTCCATGAAGAAGCTGTCCCTGGAGGCATCAGGATGGATACAGGGTGTCCTCAGTGGACTGTTCACAAATGACTGAGGGCCGAGGCTTTGCTACCTGGGCCTAGATGCTCCTCCAATTTAAATACCCTCTTTACTGATCCAGATGTTTTATGTTATGGGGGTTTTGCCCATTCTGTATCAGTGATAGCAAGTATCAGATCAGTGTGTGTACCATTTAAATATCAGTGAAACACTCAGTTCCAGTTGTGAGTCAGAAGGTTAAGAACCTGACTAGTATGAGGATGTGGGTTAAGCATCCTGAGTTGCCTTAAGCTGCAGTGTAGGTTGCAGATGCTGCTCAGATCTGGTGTTGCTGTGGCTGTGACATAGGCCTGCAGCTGCAGCTCTAATTATATCCCTAGCTGGGGAACTTCCATATGCTGCAAGTGTGGACATTGAAAAAAAAGAAAGAAAGAAATTAGAGTAAATTTAAGACAAAAGTATTTCTATCTGGTTGAGATATTTTATAGTACCATTCTTAAAATTATCTTATGTAAGCAAATTTAGACAATATAGTGTTAAATAGAGCAAGAAGTGTTCCAGAATTATACCCTTAGTGTTAATCTTTGGTCAAGGAAAGAACAAATTAGAAGCTAAAATATGTTTTAGCTGTTTATTGCCACCTAACAAAGCACCGCCGAAACTTTGTGACTTAAGGCAATACTTGCCTATTTCTGTGTATTGGGACCACATGAGAAGCTCCTCTAGGCAGGTCTCTCAAGAGTTTGCAGCCAGAGGCCACCTGGGGCTGGAGCTGCACTTCCAAGGCAGCTCACCCACACGGCTGGCAGTGTTGGCAGGATAGTTTCTCTTTGGGCAAGGCTGCTTCCATGTGCCTGTAAGCGTGGCATTGGCTAACCCCAGAGCAAGCAATCCAAGAACCTGAGGCTGAAGTTGCAATGCCTTTTATGACCTAGCCTTAGCAGTCCACACATTTCTCCTCCAGTATTTTATTGGTAAACTAGTCAGCCTTGTTTCAGCAAAGGCTGGAAGATTAGGATAGATTAATAGATTACGATTGAGGATAACTGTAAAACTTCAGAAATCTCTTAATTTAGGAAGGAAGCTGAGACACAGGGATAGGGAAGAGGATAGGGCTCATCTATTAAGGTGAAAGATGACAAAGGTGTTAGTTGGCCTTAAGTGTAATATAGGAACAGGACCATACGTGCACAGCACGTAAATGCACAATTATGTCCTAATGCAAGGAGGCACTGCCCTCCACGGTGCCTTACTTCCTGTGGTAAGCCCACTAGGGGGACTGGGTCCATTTCTGGGCAAACACTGACTATATCTTTATGGAGCCCCAGAGCGGACCTCAAGGACTTGCTGAAAACGTGGAGAACATTTCACTTAGCAGGGAAAGTAAGCACTGGCAGCATCCTTATGTCAGGTCAACAGAAGATTTACTCTCCCATATGGTTTTAGTCAACGGGTTAAAATCTGCTGTTTGTTTAGAAGGTAGTCAACCAAGCTTTTTAGCTTTTATTTTTGGCCATGCCCTCGCCATATGGAAATTCCTCACCCAGGGATCGAACCTGTGCCATAGCAGTGACAATGCTGGATCCTTAACCCGCTGAGCCACCAGGGAACTCCTTAACCAAGCTTTTTAGAACCATGATTAGAGGAAACTCTCAGGAGCAAAATCCCCTATGAGGAAACTAGTGAGACCTAAAGATTCCTGTGTCACCTATCATGGTGTCTGCTCAGTTTCTTTGGCTTAGTGATGAACCTTAGATATTTGCACAGGTAGTAAAGTTTTAGGATGAGCTGAGCTCCAGGAGGCAGGGCTGCTCCTATATTTCTCACAAATAATCATGTGTAATGTTTGTCAAACTACGAGCCTATAACTAAGACAAATTAAATATAACACTGAACACCATGGATCCAAGATTATTAAAATTTAATGCTTTATTTTTTTAAAAAGGTTTTTTCAGAATCCCATACATGACTTTTCACCTACACATAAGCAGGGTATAAAATAAAGTGTGATGAAGTCAGTGATGGAAGAGTCAAAGGTTCATCAGTGATGGAAGAGCCGAAGGTTCGTGTGAGCAAGGACTATTCCTAGCTCATCACAAGCAGCAATCACAACTTTGTCAGCAGCGGAACCGGAGGGAGCAGCGATGTAGGCAACACCACTCTGAGGGGGAGACAGAGACTGACTCTCAAACACAACCTTATGCAAAACATGCCAGGATTCAAACTCCCCTATAAAAAGCATAAACTAACGAGTCACAGTGCAGACCGATTCACTCAGTCAACAAGGCAAAATAACAGGATTTGGGTTACCCATACATCAAATGGAGATGTCACAATAATTCACTAGATATTACTGATATGCCACATCACCATAATTTGGATATATAATATAACCCCTAGGACTGAAAAGTCAGAAGCAATATTTCTGAAATAGTTTCTGCATCATGACCAAAGCTATGCAAATGCACACCGGTTCCATACTTACCCTTTTAGCTCTGTCTACATTATCCCGGAAAGGAAAGAAGGCGTCAGAGCTGATGCAAACGTCCCTAAGTTTGTCAATCCATTCCTTCTTCTCTGCCTCAGTTAATAACTCAGGGACCTCCTCAAATAGTGCCTTCCACTTTGCCAAATCTTCACCCTATGAGTTGGGGGGAGGTGAGGGGAAAGACAAGGTTTACGCCATCTTTAGTACTATCTGATGGAAAGAGAATTGCAGAAAACACTTCCTAGGACTTCTCAATTACAAATAACCACTCTTATTTACATCCAAGTCCATATTTCTAGAACCTTTTTTTGATGCTGTTTACCATTTCATTAAGGAAGAGTGTTAAGTACCAAATAAAGCTTTTATCATTTATAAGTCAGTTTATTACAAATGTATTTTGTTCTTTAATCTCTGCCTAAGTTAAGTCTACTGCTTTATACCCCTGTATCAAAGGAAGCAAGGAAACCAATGGTGGACGCTCCAGAATGACATTTCTACAGTAATTAGTCTCAAGTATACAGCCAATCTCATAGACAAATTAGAACGTGATTCATATTTTTTAAAAGTGCTTTTATTTTGAGTGATTTTTTTTTTTTTTAGCTTAAACAAAATATTTTTATTCTTATGGGACTTATGTCAGAATTTATTACGTAATATCAAACAGAAAAAGGAAGTAAAAAAGTTTTAAAAAAAAAAAAAAAGGCTGTTTTAAGCACTTCATGGCTGCAAGTACCGCTGATCCTGTTGAGTACAACCTGGATCCCTGTCCCTGACTGGACAGAGATGGGCTGGACAGAGGTCACTGGCCCCCCAGAAGATTACCAGTTTTTGATTACCAGGCTTCTCTTTTTGTTTTGCATCCAGTCCTTGTTGAGCACTTCTATTTCCAGAAACTGCAGTAAATCCTATTCTTTTGGCAGGCTAGCTGCAATTTTAATGCCCCCATATACGTATCTTCTTCAAAGCAGAAGATACTAAAGAACTTAAAATGTGACAAAAGTATATTGTGCTGTTAACGGAGCTTGTAGAAAATTTGAGGGAAGACAATGGTTACATGCTACTAGGCAATCTGTGTGCAATGCTGAATACACACCTACCATGCAGCAAGCAACACATCTGGCACTATTGCAGGTACCCCAAATGGATGAAAAACAGCCCCTGTCATCAAAACGTCAACAGGAAAGGTACAAACACACAAAACTAAACCAATGGCTATAATCTAAAAAGACAGATGATTTGTGCATCAAAAAAGGATAAAGAACTACAAAGAAAGGTAAATGAGACAGAAGAAGTCTAAATTAGTAATTTTAGACAATATAGAACTTTAAGAGCTTTTCTCTTTGTAGTGATGAAGGTAAAGTCTGTTACACAGAAAATACACTCCACTCAGACCCAAGGACAGTCCTTTACCTCGCCGATGGTTCCAGTAACATACTGATCGATGGCATTGGAGATTTCTGCTCTCTTTACTCCAGTTTTAAACTTCATGGAAAGCACCTGTGGGTGATGTCTAAGCCACCAATAGTTTGCCTTGTCCCCTGCAAGGCGAGTGCAGTGTATCCGAGACTGCTGTCCTGCTCCAATGCCAATGATCTGAAGAACACGGACATTAGAATGAGTATCTCTTCCAACAACACATTTTTCTCAATGGGTCTTCTGTACATATTCCCAAATCTATCAATTTTGTGGAGAAAAAAAATCAGGCTGAAAAATGGAAATGCAAATAATTTTTAAGTCATTAAAAAGGTTAAATGTAACATTTATAACTATTTACATGTTTTACCACTTCAGTGACATGTAAGGTATAGTTAATATCTGGAGGTTTCCAGAACTCCTAGACATCAGTGGTGAAGTGTGGTCTTACTGGAACTTACTAGACAGTAAGACACAATCTCCCGGGTTTTTGTTACCACAGATGCGCAATTACTAAAATTCTGAATTTGAAAGGTCGTCTAGGTCACATGCCAATTCATATCCACCCTCCCCTCCCACTTATGGGCCAAATAATTTAACAAATGCCTAGAGAGGAGCTTAAGAGACACTAAGAAGAAAAGGTCCTGAAGCTATGGCAAAACCAGTCTGCCCTAAAGCTAGGCGGGCCTGGTGATGAGCCAGGTCCGTTCTGAGCTCCATAGCTGGTGCACCAGGAAAGAAGCTAAACACTTAGCTTCACGTCAGATAGTGAGAGATGTTCAATGTCTTGATTGTGGCAGTCGTCAAGCAACAATATAATCTGTGCAAACTGGGCAAACGCTACACTTCAGGGTGAATTTTACTGTGTAAATTATGCCTCAGTAAACCTAAAACTAATTTTTAAAAGATCATGTTAACTCCTAGTCTGTGGGTTCTCGGTAAAATAACCTGAGAAGTAAAAATACCCTTCAACTGGGCTGGTGAGTGGCACTACTGTTGTGCTCCCTCTTCACTGGAAATACTACTGATAGGGAGGAGGGGAGGGAATAAACTAGTTTCACAGCAGCTTTTAGAGTCCCACTAGTCCAAAATGTACCAACTCATGCCAGGAGAGAGGCAATATGACCAATTTGAATACTTGGTTCCAAAGATAACTCCATAATCACTGAGTAAATACTGATAAACCCAGAAGAGAGAAAATTGGTAAGTTTTCCTTTTTGAGCTGTCTAATACCTGAGGCAGAAGGATTTTTGAGTATCATTTTGTAAAACAACAGTCCCCCCCAAGATGAGCTGGACACCTTGGGTTACCTGCCCATTCTTGGCATAGCACACGGAGTTAGACTGAGTATACTTGACAGCAATGGTGGCTACAATAAGGTCTCTGAGTGCAGATTCCGGCAACTGAAACACACAGAATGGATAAATTGCATCAGGCTTTTTTTAAAACTTCATTTAAGTATCTCATGTGTCATTTATTGTAAAAGATCCACAACACAGTTCTCTCTCTCAAACGACAGAGTGAAATCAAATGTTCATAGGAGACACTATCATGTTTTACTGAAAGAATCATATTCAATATATTTGTCATGGAACTCTGCACGATGCCTAATGCATCAGACTCAAACTGATGCCACTTTGCAGTAACTTTGGCTAAATCGGTTTACATATCAGGCTAGATATGAAACGCCATATCCACTCCAAAGCTAACAAATAGCATCTTCTCCACCACCGTACCAACATATAACTGGAGATGTGATAAAACTTATGTTCAGAAAAAAAAAACAGAATAGTTTTCACAAACATTACAAACAATTCTGATGCACACACAGCCAAGGCTGTTCAGGGAAAAATCAAATTAAGATCATTTTCTGGTTTACCTGGGATATTCTAAGTAGAAAGGATTCTAAAATATATTATGAACTATCAGTTCAAACAGAATGAAATGGCTATTATAACTAAAAATGTCACTACCTTAAATATAAAAAGCAAATACAAACTAAAAAGGATAAGATCTATGTCACTATACAAAGTGGATAAAGACATAAGCAACAAGTAGTTAATAAATTTGCTAACTGAAAAACTGCTAAGTCAGACTTCATCAAAATTAAACTTCGGTTTGAAAGATCCTAGATTAAGAGGATAAATAGACAAACTATAGACTGTGAGAAAAGATTTGCAAGTCTTAGATCCAAGAACTAGTATCTAAAATAGGTAAAGACTTTTTACAGCTCAATAAGAAAACAAATCTAATTAGAAAATAGGCAAAGACATGAAGAGACATTTTAAGAAAAAGGATATACACATGAAAAAAAAAGTCCATCACTAAGGCACTGGGAAATGCAAATCAAAACCATGAGATATAGCTTACACACATCTCTAAAAAGAAAGTGACTATACTGATAAGCTGGTAAGGATGCAGAGAAACTGGATCATTCATACATTGCTGGTGTAAAATAAAAAGTGATGCAGCCTCTTTGGAAAACAATATGGAAGTTTTCTTAAAAAACTAAATATACAACCATAATACTACCCAGCACCCAGCAAATACACTCCCCTGTCTAAAACAGAGAAATGAGACATCAGGTTCACACAAAAGCCTGTCCACGAATGTACTATGAATGAAAGTTACAGAAAGGGGAACAGATTAGTGGTTGCCCAAGGTTACAGACGGAGTGGAGGAGAGACGCGTGTGTGTAAAAGGGAAAAGGGGCCTCCTTGCAGTGACTGTAGAAGTGTTCTGTGCCTTGACTTTATTGATGTCGATATCAAGGGTGCGATACTGAATTACAGTTTTGCAAGACATTTCTAATAGGGAAAGAAATGGGGTGAAGCGTAAATGGGAAATATCAAAGCTGCATGTGTATCTATAATTTTTATTTTTTAACTAGAAAATTAGAAGCTTAATTAACAACCACTGTTAAAACGTTTTAAGAACTTACCATTCTAAGGTACTACTGATGTAGTATACCCTTTCCTATCTACAACTGCTCTTTAGAGTCACCAACTATATATTTTAGTCCTCTGATTTTAAGAAAGATTAATAAGAAAAGCCAGCCTTCTTACCTGTCTACCTTAAAATATAACTCTGGTATACGGAGTTAAGATCAAGGAATATGGTTTTTGTTTGTTTTTGTCTTTTTTTTTTTTTTTTTTTTTTTTTTGCTATTTCTTGAGCCGCTCCCAAAGCATATGGAGGTTCCCAGGCTAGTGGTTGAATCGGAGCTGCAACCACCGGCCTACGCCAGAGCCACAGCAACGCTGGATCTGGGCCGCGTCTGCAACCTACACCACAGCTCACGGCAACGCAGGATCGTTAACCCACTGAGCAAGGGCAGGGACTGAACCGCAACCTCATGGTTCCTAGTCGGATTCGTTAACCACTGCGCCACGACGGGAACTCCCATGCTTTTTGGGTTTTTTTGGTTTTTTGTCTTTTTTTTTTTTTAAGATCAAGGAATATGAAACACATTAAGGGGGATTGGGAGTGAGGGAACCCAGTATAAAAAGTTCAAACAAATTAAAGTATTAAGAAATGAGAAGGAGTTCCCGTCGTGGCGCAGTGGTTAACGAATCCGACTAGAAACCATGAGGTTGCGGGTTCGGTCCCTGCCCTTGCTCAGTGGGTTAATGATCCGGCGTTGCCGTGAGCCGTGGTGTAGGTTGCAGACGCAGCTCGGATCCAGCGTTGCTGTGGCTCTGGCGTAGGCCGGTGGCTACAGCTCCAATTCGACCCCTAGCCTGGGAACCTCCATATGCCGTGGGAGTGGCCCAAGAAATAGCAAGAAGCCAAAAAGCCAAAAAAAAAAAAAAAAAAGAAATGAGAAAAGAGGAAAAAATTTAAGCATGTTCATTAATACTTAATACATACTCCTTATGCTTCTCCTCCTTTCTTAGGACTGAAACTGTTCTAGACCTAATAATAAGAGCTGTTAATTTTGAGGCTGGAATGTTAACAGAAATCTGCTTTAAAAGCAGAGAGGGGACTATAAAGGAGGAGAAAACCATCATTCTCATCTTTAGGTTTCCAAATTTCCATTAAAAAATATATGAACAAGTAGAGAAGAATTTAGATAAAAGATTAAAAGCATACTCTTGTAAAACAACAAACAAAAAAACACACCCAAGTGAGCACAGCCAGATGCACAAAACCTTCTAAGGTCTAATAAATTATTAATCAGTCTAATACCTATAAATCAACAAACTATAAACCTATAAACTTACAGAAGAGTCTCAAAAGGTAGACATGGTTGCCAACCTGGGCACCAAGGAATCTTAATCAATATCCTTTCAGTATTTTTAAAAATATATCAATTAACCAACCAGGTTAATAAAGTTTAAAAAAGGGGGGGGGGTCATTTTACTGTGAGCTGCCTAAAGTAATACTGCTACCACAGCAACGCAGGGCCTTGATGAAAGCAGTGGATTCCCAAGAACTGAAAGAGATTTCTACCTGATTCTGACATGTTCCTTTACTTCAGGGCACCATTAAGTTGCAAAGATAAAAATTACAGAACACCCAGTAAGTCACCAAAGGTCAAGTCCTAATCATTATGTGCTTATTAACGGAACTATGCCGGTAAAAATTTTAGAGCTCATTTTCAGCATTCTACTTAAAGCCTCAGGACTAAGACCTCGAAACAACAGTCAACTCATTTTCCACTTTTGTTGCAAGAAATAACTTAAGAGACTGATCCTTTCCTAAGAATACACAGAAAAACTGAACACAGAGCAAATAAAATATCAAGTACTGGGAGGCAGGAGGCAAAGACCCCAGAGATAAAGAAGCAGGAGAGATGCGGGTGACCACGCCTTCCCCTCAAGACATCCTCCAAGTTGCAGGGCAGTAACCAAGGGGTAAATGAGTCAGGCTCCACTTTGGCAGTCTTGTGGATGAAGGGGGAAAACTGGAGTTGAGTGTGTTCACCAGGGAGAAACCCTGGCAGACAGCTGGTGCTTTCAGCAGAGCAGGGTGAACCAAAAACAGACCAGCCCTCACAGAGACTGAAGCTCAATTCAAATCAGCCCAGTTTCTGCCACGATGAAGATGCTCTGTCTGCCAAAGATGTAGGTCAACTCTACGGGGGGAAAAAACACCATTCGGATCCTTAAATGTAAACAGACCCCGTGGAGTTTCGGCCAAAAAACAAACAAACAAACAAACAAACAAAAACAACCTGATCTATAGTCACCCTACGACAGAAATGAAAAATTTTACTGTGGCAACCTGAGGATTCTAACCCAGGAGACAGGACCTCAGAAAGCTTCGAGAACTGTTCCAAATAGATAATGGGGGAGTCAATATATGTGTGATTAATGAAGGGGTACATGTGATCAAGCATACAAATTGGTAGAAGGTTACTGCTATTCCCAAGGAACAGATATCTTGCAGTTAATGGTTTTACTGCTTTTCTAAGTAAGGGACGATGCAAGAAACTGGGTTCACAAAACCTGAAAATATCCAACAATCTGAGAACAAGCTCTGCCAATTTTCCCAGCACACAAAGTGCCTCATCCTGATCCTCACCCTGAATTCCTTTCAGTGAATGCAGTGGCTAATGACTTGATTCTTGCAGAACTGGATGGTGGGTGATATTTTTTATTTTATTATCCCTTCCGTTCTGGCCTTAATTTCAATCAAGGTTTGGGAAGCATTCTGTGACTAACTTGTCCCATAATGCTAGGAATGCTCATTCAGTTTAGGTAAGGATTTCTTTGACAGGCCACTCGATGTGCTATACTGGACTATTAAAAGTAACCAAAAGCATCTGGACCGCCTATCTTACTAGTCTGTCATGATCCATGAAATGGATCCTTCTTGTTGCTTCTTCCCGTATCTAGAGTTACCCTATTATAATCACTGATCTTAAAGAAGGGTATATTTGACCAATCATTTTAAGTCGCCTAGTCATCCTTATTTTTATCAGAGGTTCAGCCACACATGGAGTAATGCGAAAAACAATAATCTTGTGAAACAGTAATAATACAAGCACCATTAATAAGGTCATAAGTAAGGATTTAAGTGAAGAACTTTCATTAGCTGTGTCCCAGTATCACCCCAGGTTGGCTGATGCATTTTTTTCTGAACCAGTTGCTATCTTTTATTTATTTATTTATTTATTTATTTTTAAATTTAGGGCTGCACCCGCGGCATATGGAGGTTCCCAGGCTAGGAGTCAAATCAGAGCTGTAGCCACTGGCCGATGCTACACCCACAACTACACTGGATCTGAGTGAAGCCTGTGACCTACACCACTGCTCACAGCAACACCGGATCCTTAACCCACTGAGCAAGGCCAGGGATCGAACCTGTGTCCTCACGGATGCTAGTCAGATTCGTTAACCACTGAGCCATGAAGGGAACTCCCAGTTGCTATCTTTAAGGGAAGTGAAATATTGGCATTATACATAAAGTTCACCCAAGATATCTGCACATACAAGGCGAGTGGTGGGTCACTGTGACCCCTCACGGGATTGAAAATGGAATGTTATCTTCTAAGCAGTTACATGGTTGGCACCGGAAGAAGAAAAATTGATCTTTAAGGCTGAGCAGGCATTTCTGCCATTGGGGAAGTCTGGTTAATGCATAATGCAGGTCCACAATGTACACTAAAGGGGAGGGAGAAGCCCAAGGGCAGAGGATAAGTTTCGTCTTTAAATTTTTCTTGTCTTGGCTTAAAATATGAATTTTTATTTCATCAACAGCCGATGCCAAGCATTCAATCAAAAATACCAGGCATATCAGCAGGCAAAACCAAAAAACAATGGAGTCAGTTACATATCTGAATTATTGAAGGAAAAAAAGGATAAGAAACATTAGACCCAGCAAAAACATCCTTTAAAACTGAAGGCCCAACTAAGAGATTTCAATAAAACAAGTACCACTCATTCATATCCTTACTGTAACACTGGGCAAATTTCTTAAGTCTCCTCTCTGTCACAATTTTGTGATCTTTACAATAGAGACGATAGTAATCAGGTCCCACCCAGAGGGAGCTATGCATATTAAACCATACAATAGCTGGAAACACAAAGAGAAATCACTATTATGCCAGGACTATGTCCCTCAAAACAATGCCAGAGCAAAGTCGTGACTGAAAACGGAAACAACCTAAATATCCATCATAGCACATGGACTGCCATGTGGCCTTTCGGAGGAAGATGTGGATCTACCTTTATTGATACAGAAACACACTTGCAGCTTAGTGCATGGGAAAAAGTCAAGTTACAGAAGAGACATGATCCCAGTTATGCAGAATTGAAAATATCTTTATACATATGCACAGAAATTTCTAATATGGTCTTCTATTCATTTTTGAAGCTCTCAAATTTATCTGACAACTCAGAGGGAGCTAGCTTTTCCCTACCAACTGGTTTTAAATATGGGCCTTAATAAATGCATAAGCTTATAAATATTAAAAGCAATCTTCTGAGGGAGTTCCCACCATGGCAGAGTGGGTTAAGAATCCAACTGTAGTGGCTCGGGTTGCAGCAGAAGTGTGGGTTCCATCCTCGGCCTGGCACAGTGGGTTAAAAAATCCAGTGTTGCCTCAGTTGCAGTGGAGTAGGCCCAAGAACTTCCATATGCCACAGGTACAACCATAAAAATTAAAAAACAAAACAAAAAACCCCCCAGATTTACTGAATTGCTAGTATCCAGTTCATATATTTTCAAACTTACATCTTTATTCTTGGTAACAATGTTGCTAAATAATGATCTGTCGATGACACCATTATTTCTCTTCTGGCTTAAACGAAGACCAAAGAGAGTTCGAACTTCATTTTCATCTGGATTGTAAGAATGATCCATCTAAAGAAAATAAAAATTTAAAGAGTTACAAAGTAAAAAATATGTCTACAACCCTTAAAATTTTTTTTACTTAACTTATGTACAAAATATATCATTTTAGGAGTTCTCTTGAGGCACAGTGGGTTAAGGATCCAATGTTATTGCAGTGGCTTGGGTTGCTGCTGTGACTAGGTTTGATCCCTGGCCTGGGAATTTCCACGTGCCAAGGGCACAGCCAAAAAAAATTTGTTTCATTTTAATCAAATGCATTTTTTGTAACTTAAGCTTGTGTAAGATCATTTAATGATGTGTGTAGTAGAATGGTCAGGCATCAATGTTTTGCTCCAAGAAATTTTATAGGTTTTATAACCTTATGGGGTTTTATAACTTAAATGAAACATATAAAAACCAGTGATTCCAATAGACCTTTTTGGTTTCAATAACTGAAAGCAATATCTGTATAGTTTTGTGGGGTTTTTTGTCTTTTTTTTTGTCTTTTTGTCTTTTGAGGGTCGTACCGGTGGCATATGGAGTTTCCCAGGCTAGGGGTCTAATCTGAGCTGTTACTGCTGGCCTATGCCACAGCCACAGCAACACCAGATCCTTAACCCACTGAGCGAGGCCAGGGATCAAACCCACAACTTCATGGTTCCTAGTCTGATTTGTTTCTGCTGCGCCATGATGGGAACTCCCAGGTTTTTTTTTTTTAAAAAAAAGAATAGCAGGAGTTCCCGTCGTGGCGCAGTGGTTAACCAATCTGACTAGGAACCATGAGGTTGCGGGTTCGGTCCCTGCCCTTGCTCAGTGGGTTAACGATCCGGCGTTGCCGTGAGCTGTGGTGTAGGTTGCAGACGCAGCTCGGATCCCGCGTTGCTGTGGCTCTGGCGTAGGCCGGTGGCTACAGCTCCGATTGGACCCCTAGCCTGAGAACCTCCATATGCCATGGGAGCGGCCCAAGAAATAGCAAAAAGACAAAAAAAAAAAAAAAAAGGAATAGCATATAAAACAGATTTGCTAAAAAACATGCAGTGTCACAAAAATTAACCTCTTAATTTTCCCTTTTCTTCCTAAAAATCTATTACTAAGACTTAAAATAAAAAGTTACAGCATTTGAAGTTTATGTTTTGTTTTTTTTGTCATGTCCACAGCACATGAAAGTTCCCGGGCCAGGGACTAAACCTGGGCCACAGCACAACCCAAACCACTGCAATGGCAGTGCCAGGTCCTTAACCCACTGCACCACAAAAGAACTCCTACTTGTTATTTGAAAAGGAGTATGTCATTTTTTGCAATCTTCCTCTCCCAAATGTTGAACTGAAAAGACAGTAAAGACATGGGATTAATCTGCATAAGACCACTCTCTCCCTAGGTATTTTTCTAAACTTGACAATTTTCTTCATTTATTCTTTGAATGATCTTTGACTTAGAAAGCACTAATACCTATATCTTACAAGCAAACTCTCAGGTAGGCTTAATTTACATTTTCCTGCACGCTAAAATGGTCTCTTTCTCTTTGCATCATAAAATTTCTGAAATGGGAGTTCCTGTCATGGTTCAGTGGTTAATGAACACGACGAGGAACCATGAGGTTGCGGGTTGGATCCCTGGCCTCACTCAGCGGGTTAAGGCTCTAGCGTTGCCGTGAGCTGTGGTGTAGGTCGCAGACACGGCTCGGATCCTGCATTGCTGTGGCTCTGCCGTAGGCTGGCGGCTACAGCTCCAACTGGACCCCTAGCCTGGGGACCTCCATATGCCACAGGTGCGGCCCTAGAAAAAGACCAAGAAAGGCAAAAGAAAAAAAAAAAAAAAAATTCTAAAATTGAGATATGTCTTCCTATTGATGTCCAAAAAAAACAACTCCACAAAACTTGTCAATAACCAGGCAGATAAATACACTGTTTCATTGTTGTAATTTTATGTACATGTATGTAAACTCAGCCAAACTCTCAAAGTACCATTCTTTTGACACCTGAAACACAATACTGTCTGGTGCTGAAAGTCACGATCAGGGTCAGGCTCAGGGCTTGGAAAACATTCTCCATCATGCAACAAGTAACTGCTAATAGCCGTAAGTACTACTCTTGACAACAACCAAATGGTTGATTAGGAGTGAAGAATGCAGTGGCAGCTAAGTGGTTAAACTTTCTGTCAAGTAGCTTCTTAAAAAGTATTATATTTAATGTGGCTTTTTTTTCCCTTCTTTCCTTGAAAAGCTGACACAGAATCTATGGTGAACCATACAATTATTGGGGTGGGTGGGTGTGTGGGTGTGTGTGTGTGTGTGTGTGTGTGTGTGTGTGTGTGTGTGTGTGCGTGTGTGTCTTTTTAGGGCCATTCCTGCAGCATATGGAGGTTCCCAGGCTAGGGGTTGAATCAGAGCTGCAGCCACTGGCCTACGCCACAGCAACAGCAACACCAGATTTAAGCCACATCCGTAACCTACACCACAGCTCACAGCAACGAAGGATCCTTAACCTATGGAGCAAGGCCAAGGATCAAATATGGGTCCTCATGGTTGCTAGTCAGATTCATTTCCGCTGAGCCACGATGAGAACTCCCAATCACTGGTGTCTTAAAATGAAGAATAACAACTTCTTATACAGGATTTGGATTCCACAGATCTTTTATATTAATACCTTATGAAAAACAGTATTACAGATTTCTACTTTCAAATCAAATAACTTTTTGCTTGGAGTTCCCGTTGTGGCTCAGCAGGTTAAGAACTGACTAGTATCCATGAGGATGTGAGTTGATCCCTGGCCTTGCTCAGGGGGTTAAGGATCCAACTTTGCTGTAAGCTGAGGCATAGGTCGAAGATGTGGCTTGGATCTGATGTGGCGTAGGCCAACAGCTACAGCTCTGATTCAACCCCTAGCTTGGGAACCGCCACAGGCCACAGATGCAGCCCTAAAAAAAAAAAAAAAAAAAAAAAAAGAAAAAAAAAAACTTTTTGCTTTTATCCACGCACAATCTTAAACTATGGGCTAGTTTCTCTAACATATAAGAGCTTGTAAAAATCAGTAAGAAAAAACTCAACAATCTATTAGAAAAACTGGCAAAGAATATTGGCAGACGGTTCATAAAAGGGCAGTAAACATACTTTTAACCATGAAAAGGTGTTCACTCCTTGCACAATGAGAAATTAAAACTGCAGTGAGATGTCATTTTCATCAAACTATTAATATGAAAAAGGTAAAATACTTGATGCTAGCAAAGGCGTTGGGAAAGAGGCACCCTTACACATTCTCATTAAGACATAAAATTGTTTGTACAACATTAAGAGGAGCAGCATCTATCATTCAAAGTTACCAATACACACAGCCTGTGCCCCAGTCCTAATTTCACTCTTAGGACTCTCCCCTTAGCTTATTCACTGCAAGGTGTGTGTAGTAGCTGAAGACTGGCTAGATAACATACACAGATAGGGGGATAAACCTCCAAAATGATGGAGCAAGGTACATGCGTCTCACTGGGAAGGGGAAAAAAAAGGAAAAGAAATGCAAATGCAAATATTTTCTAAATATGTATAGGCTATGCATGTCAGGAAAGATGAGCAATAAATTAAAAATATCAGTTATTTTAAAAAAGGTAACTTGGACTTCCCATTGTGGCTCAGTGAGTTAAGAACCCAATATAAGTCTCCATGAAGATGAAGTTTCTATCTCTGGCCTCACTCAGTGGACTAAGGATGAAGCATTGGCACAAGCTGTGGCACAGATGGCAGATGCAGCTTGGATCCAGTGTTGCTGTAGCTGTGGCCTCAGGTGCAGCTCAAATCAGACCCTTAGCTTGGGAACTTCCATATGCTGCAGGTGCGGCAAGGTAGGAGAAATAAGAAAGTGGCAGCAAGCAGAAGGGAAAGATGAGGAGACGTCGTCAAATAACTTTTAATGCCTTCTGAATAGAAAACCTCCATGTACATACATTACTTTTTTAAAAATTAAAATTAAGGGTAAGAAAGCTATCTTGATCTTAATCCTCCAAAACTAAAAATTTGCAGGATTAAGGATAAAAAAATTGTAGTAAATAAGGATAAATTAGAAGGGTGTCAGCATAAAAGACAAAATACAAGAGCAAATCACTGTTTCAACATGAAGTGCACTAACCTGAAGAACACAGTAGTTCCCATTTTTCTTTTTAGAAAGTATTTTCAAAGCTTCATCGTCATATCCCGGGGCAACAATACCATCAGATACCTATATACATATTAAATATGAATTTCTATCTTTAAAGATTAGAGAATGATTCTTAACCAATCTATAGACAATTTTCTGTCATAAATAATGCAGTAGCAGTTTCTGGTTTCTACCTCCACTAGATAATATGAACCCAATACTTGGAAAAGATAAGTCTATGCTAGCATATAGCTGTCTACAGCTGATCTTATCTCATTGGCTGTGCTTTTGGTTGTTTGTTTCAATTTTAACTAGAGAATATACGAATGATACACTGTAATACACGTTCCTTAGGAAGAAAAATGATTTTTGCTATTCTGCTCATGGGGTGGTTTTATACTAGAAAAAGTATTCTAGTCCCAGAACGTGGTCAAATGATCTGAGGCAAGGCAGGCAAGCAAATGAGTCAATGGAAACCAGAGAGTTAACATATTATAGCTAAAGATAAAAAGTCATAGCTCATACCCCAAAGCCTTGTGCTATAAAACCTAGAATGCAGCATTCCAGCTCCACTGCACCTGGAGTTGGCAGGGGTGATGGTAAGAATCCTAAAGCAACTAAATATTGTCAAGCCTGAGGCCCTATTAGCCTTAATTGCTGACTATTTGTTTCCCTCCAAGCTATCTGAGCTACCTTCATTTTTTCTATCTCCCCACCCCCAACAGTACCACCTCTACATCTTGGAGAGCTTGTTTGGTACTCAATTGATAGTGGTTAGTTCTTCCGAGTAGTTAGTAATTTTCCCCATCGTATGTAGTCTCTTTCACTACAGACCTAATATTTACAGTAAGGTTCATTATTCTATCACCATATAAGCTGGCATCCTCTGATTTTATCTTAATGCCAAAGCAATAACTTTGGCATTAAGATAAAGGCTACTAGAAAATTTAAAAGAATATATAAAACTTTATTAATAGCCATATACAAATACTACAGGTTACGGTTTCAATGGACACCATGAACAAATAAACCTCGACTTGGTTATGTATGGATCAAGATACAGAATGTCCACTAACCTCTCTGGAGATAATTTTGGCAGTGGGGACATCGCAAACATCAGATAATGCAACAAAGTCACCAAAGGAAGACATCCTATCAGCTCCTGAAAATAAAAATTAAAACGTGGTATTTATCACAGATTATCCTTCCACAGGTAAAGAGAATGTTCAAAAAAACCCAACATGATCATATAAAATCTAACTTTAATTTTAGATTAACAAGTCACGTAAGTGAAATCATCAGTAAGCAATCAATACTCTTTAATGTTACCCTCTAGAGCAGTAGTCAGTAAGCTTTCTGTACAGGGCCTGATAGCAAATATTTTTTAAGCTTTGCAGCCGCATGGTCCCTATTTCCACTCTGAAGTTGTGGTTAGAAATCAGCCAGTGACAAAACAAAGGGACAAGGCCCTGTTCTAATCGAACTATATTTATAAAGATAGGCGATGAGCTGGATTTAGCCCATGAGCCATAGTTTGCTAACCTTTGTTGTAAAAGGTAAAGTTCCTCAATAATCTCCCATTAATGTTACAATAATATTCACAGGTTATTAAACTCAGGATCAGATATTTCCAGTTATATAACTTTAACCAAATCCAATGTACTTAAATAACCATACAATTTAAATTAAGCAATGCAAATGCATTCAATAGCCTAAACTGAAATTTATGCAACAAATTCCAATTGGGCTCCCCTTCATCACATTAAAATACTAATATACACTTTTATAAACAAATTTATTCCAAGGTTCTCACATAGTCATTTTTAAGGATTAATGAAAAACAAATTAAAATAATTTGAGATCTAACAATGAAACGAAGGACATTACTACTTTAAGATAAAATATTGTTTTTTGCTCAAAAAAAAAAAACAAAAACAAAAACAAGTAACAATTATTTTTCTGACCTCTTGCTCGTGCATATGCAGTGGATACGGGTGTGAGGGTTTTATACAGATCATGGACCATGCAGACTTTGGCTTCATCTTCACTGAGTGGAATTCCAACAGCAGCGCCTGGTAGAGAAAACCATAAATAAACCAAAAAATCTCAAGTTACTACTTGTCAATTTCTAAATCAAGACAGCATTTTTCTAAACATCTAGTTTATGCAGCATAATTTCTAGTGCCTGTGCCCAGAAAATCCGCTTGGTTAGGTAATTAAACACCAAAAACAGAGCTGTAGGGGAGGGTGATAACAGAGCTGCCCATTGCTGGCACCAGGGGTATGAAGAAGCTACCTCAATACCGACACTCTGTCCTGTTGATATCACACACCTGTTTATTTCCCTGCTGCTCCCATTGTTTTAACATCCAAAAAATATCTGAGAACTAATTACGTGTTGAACTATCAGCAGATGAAATACATAAATAGCTATGTTGTAAAGTTGACTTAAATTTAGTAGCAAAAAGGTCTCTCATGCAATGGCCATGAAAAGTTAAAGTTAAAATGTCATAAAAACAACCTCATGTCTACTCAGCTACATTTCAACCATGTAGAAAAACATTTATTTTTAGTCAATGCAGTAAACAATATCATTTTTACATTCTAAACACGTTTCCACTATAAAAAATAGAAAAACAAAAAAGCCAATTACCTGACCTTCCTATCTCAAAGTTATACATTATATATGTGTAAATATATGTGCATATATTATTGTCAGCAGAGTTTATCCAGTTACCACACTGATATTATTAACAGAGTGATTTCAGACTTCATAAAATGCTTGTATTTGCTTTGCTATTTTTTATTTTTATTTTTTTGGGGGGGGGGCTGTATGTGTGGATAGGCAAGTTCCCAGGTTAGGGGTTGAATCGGAGCTATAGCTGCCGGCCTACGACATAGCCACAGCAATGCAAGATCTGCCAGATCCAAGCCACACCTGTGACCTACACCACAGCTTATGGCAATGCCAGATCCTTAGCCCACTGAGTGGGCCAGGGATGAATCAAACCCACATCTTCATGGATACTAGTCAGGTTCAGGTTCCTTACCACTAAGCCACGATGGGAACTCCCCATATTTGTTTTAGATTCTTGTCAGAATTCAAAAAAGTTTAAAAAGTGCATTTTGGAATTCCTTTCGTGGCTCAGAGGTTAACGAACCCATGAGAATGTGGGTTCGGTCCCTGGCCTCGCTCAATGGTTAAGGATCTGGCGCTGCCGTGAGCTGTTGCGTAGGTCACAGATGCAGCTCGGATCCCAGGTTGCTGTGGCTGTGGTATAGGTCAGCAGCTACAGCTCCAATTCGACTCCTAGTCTGGGAACCTCAATATTCCACAGGTAGGATCCTAAAGACACACAAAAAATTTTATTTTGAGCAGTTTTGGAGAATCCCAGGGTACAATGCTTTACCTGCTGGGCTGACATGTTTGAAAGAGGCAGCAGCTGCAATGCCTAAAGCTTCTTTGAGTTCCTTCACCAGCTGCCAGGCATTTAAAGCATCACACAAGTTTATAAATCCAGGAGCTCCATTCAGCACTATATATAATAAAAACATATACACACATTAACAAGCAAGGTTAATAAGGTCAGATTCAGATATGTATATTTCTAGGAAAAAAAATCAAGTCCACACAAATATGTTTCAAGTATAATCAGGAGGCAAACGGGTATATACAAACATATAAGAACTTGATAGACAAGTGAATAAAGCACCCAAGCCTGAGCCCATCTTACCAAAACAAACATGTGCACACACAGCACTGGTGGATCAAATCCAGCCAATTTATAAATCAACAGAGAATTCAGGAATGGGGAAACAGTATGACTAGTGACCATAAGTGATCCACTTCAGTAGGGAACAAAGATCAAACAACTGTAGCAATTTTAGTGTAAAACTTATAGTATAAAAAATTTAAGTTGTAAATCTTGTCAATTTAAGGAACATTACAAACTTTAGTAAGAGTTTAGTGGGTGAGACAAGTAGGGAAAAAACTTCTGCGTTGGGTTTTTCTTCTTTTATTTATTTTTGTCTTTGGTCTTTTGAGGGCCACACCTGTGGCATATGGAGGTTCCCAGGCTAGGTGTCTAATCAGAGCTGTTGCTGCCAGCCTACACCAGAACCACGGCAACCTGGGATCCGAGCTGTGTCTGTGACCTACACCACAGCTAATGGCAATACCAGATCCTTAACCCACTGAGCGAGGCCAGGGATTGAATCCACAACCTCAAGGTTCCTAGTTGGATTCATTTCCACTGCGCCACGACGGGAACTCCTTTTTCTTCTTTTATGCTCGACTCAGGAGCTTAGCCTAAAGTTGAAATGCAGTTAAAAAGGAGACTACGACCTTTCAATGTCTATTTTCCCAACAAGGGCAGGAGTTTTCAGAAGCCCAAGACCTTTTGTAAATTAAACATTTATCTATAAGTATATAAAGTATACTTTAAATATACTATACTACATATGCTTTAAGGATACTATAAGTATACAAAAAAAAAAAAATAGTGGGCACTAACAAAAAACAACTTTATAACTTCATTTCTTTTGTGTTATCTTGGATAGCAGACACTTTTAAAATCAAAACCTTGCCAAATATATGCTGAGTGCCCACTCTAATGCTAGGCACTATTCTAGGAACTTTGGATATTATCAGTGAATAAAACAGTCCCTCCCCAAATTACTCTCATCATGGAGCTTATGAGAGGAGTTAGAAAGGAAACAAAATGGAGTTCCCATAGTGGCTCAGCAGTAAAGAACACAACTAGTGTCCATGAGGATGTGGGTTTGATCCCTGGCCTTGCTCAGTGGGTTAAGGATCCAGCATTGCCGTGAGCTGCAATGGAGGTCGCAGCCTCGGCTCAGATCTGGTGCTGCTGTGGCACAGGACAGCACCTACAGCTCCGATTCGACCCCTAGCCTGGGAACTTCCACATACAGTGGATAAGGTCCTAAAAAGAAGAAGAAATGAAACAAAATAGGCAATAAAACTATACAATAGAAAACATTATGTATTTTACCCAAATGAGTTGAAAATCTGTGTCCACACAAAAACATGTACACAAATGTTTATAAAAGCTTTATTCACAAACTGCCAAAAATCGACCTTCTATTTTTGATGCTCTTCAATAGGTGAGTGGATAAGCAAACTGTGATACATCCACACACAATGAAATACTACTCAGCAATAAGAAGTGAGTGACCAAAAGACACAGAGGAACCTTAAATGCATGCTGCTAAGGAAAGAAGTCAGTCCCAGTTTGAAAAGACTACTTACTAAATTTAGTTTTCAACTATATGACATTTGAAAAAAGACCAGTGGTTGCCAAGGGTGTGGGGAGCTGGAAGGGAGGGAATTTTTTTTTTTTTTTTTTTTAAGGCTGTGCCTGTGGTATATGGAAGTTCCCAGGCTAGGAGCTGAATTAGAGCTGTAGCTGCCAGCCTATGCCACAGGCACAGCAACACCAGATCTGAGCCATGGCTCATAACAATGCCAGATCCTTAACCCACTGAGCGAGGCCAGTGATTGAACCCAAGTCCTCATGAATACTAGTCAGATCTGTTTGCACTGAGCCACAAAAGGAACTCCTTGTGCAGGATATTATCACAGGGAGTACATCATATACATTTGCCCAGACCTGTAGAATGTAAAACACGAAGAGTGAATGTAAACCTAAATGATGGACTTTAGGTAATAATAATGAACTAATATTGGTTCATCAGTTGTAACAAATGTATAATGCAGGCTGTTAAGAGGGAAAATAGGGGTGGAGGGAACATGAGAATTCTCTGTGTGTTTGTGAAAATTTTTGGTAAATCTAAAACTGCTCTAAAAATAAATGTCTTTTAATAAAATTACCTGGAGAAAAAAATTCCCTCATTCAACAAAAATCACTGTTCTAATGGAGCTTATGGGAGAGGCAAAGAAGAAACAATTAGGCAATATATAATAACAACAAAAGTAAAATACTCTATAGGACATACATCATGCAATTTTTTTTTTTTTTTTTTTTAATTTTAAGGGCCAAACCTGAGGCATATGGAGATTCCCAGGCTAAGGGTCGAATCGGGGCAGTAGCCACCGGCCTATGCCAAAGCAATGCCAGATCCACGTCATGTCTTCAACCTACACCACAGCTCACAGCAACACCAGATCCTTAACCCACTGAGAGAGGCCAGGGATCAAACCTGCGTCCTCACGGATGCTAGTTAGATTGTTTCTGCTGAGCCACGAAGTGTACTCCCGTTATGCAAAATTTAAATGAGACACCTTAGGTAAAACTCCATCTCCCGTTCTTTAGACGGTTTAGGCTAATTATGATAAGTGAGAGAAAACTTGGCTCTGAAACATCTCAGAGTTACAGTAACTCCTTTAAATTACCAAAGATACTAACAACTCTATAGACATAAGAGAAAGCACTACAGAGAAATGTTTAAAGTTGTTTAATCCACTAAATATTTGAAACAAATAGGACTCTTGTTTCCAATTACAAGAAAACCAGTCATTAAGACTGCATGTGCGAGTGCATGCACACGCGCGCGCACACACACACACACACACACTCTCTCTCTCTCTCCCTCCCTCCCTCCCTCCCTCCCTCCCTCCCTCCCTCCCTCTCTCTCTCTCTCTCTCTCTCTCTCTCTCTCTCTCTCTCTCTCTCTCTCTCTCTCTCTCGGGTTGGGTATGGGGCCTCGGTAGTATTAGAAAAGATTCAAAATACATCTGAGATAAAATAGCAATAGAACTTGCTGCTCCACTGAATGTGAAGGGAAGGGAAAGAGTATTTTAAATATTCCTCAAACCTCCGACACTGTTCCCACCCCTCCTCTCCCATGGTTGGTGACAGGTAGCAGACAGGACCACCCACATATTCCCACCACCAAAGGCACCATCGTGGGTGCGCTGCGCTCTCGCCCAGGGCCACCCTGCCTCCCCCACCAAACCTCACCTTCATGGCCTTCACACACTCCCCCTTCTATCGCTTTAACAACAAAATAGAACAAAAACCTGGGAAACCTTCTCATAACTCTAAAAACCTCTAAGTCCTGATTAATTTCTCTGTTCAAATCTTATCAGTTATATTTCCTAATCTCATATTCCTATTCTGGCTATTTCAACTGGGCTTCCAGAGCCACCATTCCAAGGAAACTGCTTCTGGTTAACATTCCCAAATCAAACAGCCACTGCTCTCGGCACTCGGCAGCATTCCAACCGGTTGAAACTCTTCAGGTTTTCCCCTGCGGGTTCCTTCATTGCTACCTTAAGGCTTGGTCCTGACCCTCTCCTACGAAATCCAGGCCATCCCATCCTGACCTACATCTTCAAAATCACCCACATGCCAAAGACATTCCAATCTGTATCTCCAACTTGGCCTCACTTGACCCCAGATTACTTCAGTATTTTTGGTTCCCAAGTCCCCCGGGCATCTCAATCTTCAGACAGCTATTAAGAGCTATTATGTAATTTACTTTATCTTCTAAAAGTGAATCACAATACACCTCCAGACACATAACACTCTGCCTTTACCTGTGATGGGAAGCTTGGGCTTCAGGGTATATAACTGGGCAGGAGTTTGATGAGGGTTCATTCCATACCTCAAGGGCATCTGAGATATTCCTTTACCATACTCTTTCCTGAAGTAATCTGAAATTGCTTCGTCATATTGTGCCGTATGAGTGAAAGCCTAGAAAGAGAGTTTAGTTGTGTGATATACCCGCCATATTCCCCAAAGTGAGGTAAATTGGTTTCAAGCAGTATATGCAAACCACACCCTCCACTCTGCACACGCCAGTGCAGGAATGACACCAAATAATACTGACCAGAATCAGGACTGAAAAGAATTCCTTTCTATTTCTCTTTAATTCTTTTTCGTTTTTCTTTTCTGGCTGTCCTGCGGCATGTGAAATTCCTGGGCCAGGGATCAGATCCGAGCTGTAGTTGAGACCTACTTATTTATTATTTTTGGCCCATAACGCATGGTGTATGGAAGTTCCTGGGCCAGGAATCAAACCCATGCAATAGCAGCAACCCAAGCCACTGCAATGACAACAGTGGATCCTTAAACCATGCTCCACAAGAGAATCCAGTCTCTGCATTTATAACAAAAGCATAGCAGTTTCTAGCAGAGCCCTGGTGGGTGATGCAATTTGGTGAGAACTGAGTACTTTTTGGTTTTTGCAAATACTGTACTAGATAAAAGTGTGTCCCAGGGTTTCCTTGTGGCTCAGGAGGTTAAGGATCTGGCACTGTCACTGCTTTGGCATGGCTATGATCCTGACCTAGGAACTACCACATGCTGTGGGAGTGGCCAGGGCCGGGGTGGGGGGGGAAATCAAGGAAAAAAAAGAGTGTGTCCCTCACCTTCAAGGCTAACTGACGTCTTGTCTCCAGAGATGTGTCTTTGTTGTCAGAGCCTTGCATCTCCGAGGACACAGCCGCGTAGTCCTCTGGTTCACACACTACTGTCACTCGAGCGTGATTTTTGGCTGCCGCTCTCAACAAGGTTACCCCACCTTTGAAGAACAAGAGAATTTGCATTTTCAGATCAGTTTAACATTCTTCAAATAAAGTCACTGTACACATACTTCTACCATAATTCTTGCTTTTAAAAAAATATAAAAGAAATGGGAATTCCCATTGCAGCTCAGTGCCAAGGAACCCGACTAGTATCCTTGAGGATGTGGGTTCGAACCCTGGCCTCGATCAGTGGGTTAAGGATCCAGCGTTGCTGTGAGCTGTGGTGTGGGTCGAAGATGAGGCTCAGATCCCATTTTGCTGTGGTGTAGGCTGGCAGCTCTGCTTCTATTTGACCCCTAGCCCAAGAACTTTCATATGCCTGGATGTGGCCCTAAAAAAGCAAAAAAATAAAAAATAAAAATGAAAGAAAAATTAGCCAGATGAATCTCTACATAGAGAAACAGTTTAGGAAGTCAAAATGAATTACAGTCATCCTACAACTATCTGGGAGGAGTATCTCTTTTCTCTTCCAACAGTGAACATCAAAACATAATCTCATGTGAACTACTACATTTAGACTGAATAAGCAACAAGTTCCTGCTGTACAGCACAGGGAACTATATCCAATCTCCTGGGATAGACCATGAATGGGAAATAATATAAAAAAAGATGTATATATATATTTATATATATATGTATGTATGTATGACTGAGTCACTTTGCTGTACAACAGAAATTGGTACCACACCGTAAAACAACTATACTTTAAAAAAAAAGTAATCTCATTTAAAATGTAAATGGTTTTCTCCTCTGGCAGTCTTCAAATACAACTTTTCTAACTTACCAATATCAATCTGTTCAACAGCCTCTTCAAGAGTGACATCTGGAGAAGCCACTGTCTTCACAAAGGGATACAGATTACAAACGACAACTCTAAAACAAGGAGGAATTTAGCTGTCACTAAAAACTCAAATTTACATGGTTCACACATGTCAGTAGCTATTAACAAGACCCAAACCCCTAACGACTGAAAATATAAACTGTGAGCTTGACATTTTAAAGTTCTAAAGGGTTTCGTTGAAACCTCAGGACCTCCCAATGTTTCAAGAGGGGTAAACAGAAGTGGCTGCAGTCAGCAAATGTTCTCAATACACATTCCCTCTGAATCACACGGCAATGCTGCTGCTTGGGAAACCTTAGCTATCCATGATACTATAAAACCATCAAAATTAAAAAAAAAAAAGTTTTCAATATAAATACATTATAAAATATAAAATAAATAATAAATATAGAACATATAATACATACATAAATACATAATAAAATACAAAATATAAGGCAGAGTTCCCATCGTGGATCACCGGAAATGAATCTGACTAGTACCCATGAGGACGAGGTTTGATCCCTGGCCTTGATCAGTGGGTTAAGGATCTAGTGTTGCCGTGAGCTGTGGTGTAGGTCACAGACGTGGCTCAGATCTGGCATTGCCGGGGCTGTGGCATGGGCCAGTGGCTACAGCTCTGATCTGACCCCTAGCCTGGGAACCTCTATATGCCACAGGTGTGGCCCTAAAAAGACAATAAATAAGTAAATAAATACATAAATACATAAATAAAATACAAGGCTACCAGAGTTCCCACTGTGGTGCAGTGAAAATGAATCTGACTAGTATCCATGAGGATGTGGGTTCGATCCCTGGCCTTGTTCAATGTGTCGGGGATCCAGTGTTGCCGTGAGCCGTAGTGTAGGTTGCAGAAGTGGCTCAGATCCCATGTTGCTGTGGCTGTGGTGTAGGCCAGCAGCTGTGGCTCTGATTCTACCCCTAGTCTCAGAACCTCCATATGCCACAGATGCAGCCCTAAAAAAAAAAAAAAAAAAAAAAAAAAAGCAAAAAACAAAAACAAGGCTACACATAACATCCTCATTTTGGAATGTGATCACTGCTATCTAAAAAACTAGATTTTATATTGTATTTCCAATAGATTGTTTACAATGATGAAGTATTGTGAGGGTGAAGTATTTGCTGTGTCTTAGGAGAGATCATACACAAAAATGGTAATAGGAAGACCAAAAACAATTTTAATGATAGCCCTGATCTAAAATTCACAACCAGTGAAACAGATAGGGCTAGGGCTGCAATGTAAGGGGCTATTTGAGCAGATTCCCCAGGGAAAGAAGTACAACTGATAAAAACTAATTAAAAAAAAAAAAAAAACAAAAAACGAAGAAGGGGGGACACTTCCAAATACTTATAACTCTGATACTAAAACCAGACAAAATGTCACAAGAAAAATACTGACCAGTATCTTTTGAATACAGACCACAAAGTCCTCAATAAAATGCTGCCAAATTAAATCCAGTAAAATATAAAAGATACACACCGCAGCCAAATATGGTTCATCCCAGGAATGTAAGGCTGAGTTAACATATATAAATCGGTTAATATAATAGCACATGTCAATAAAATACAGGACAAAAACAATCGAATTATCTCAATATATGCACAGAAAGCATCTGACAAAACTGAATAACCCACCATTCAGGATAGAAACACTCAAAAATTAAGAATAGGAGAGAATTTGCTCAAATGATAAATGGTATCTTTTAAAAACCCACACCTACCATCATACTTAAAGGTGAAAGACTGAAAACTTTCCCCTAAGATCAGGACCAAGACAAGGATATCCACTCTCACCACTTCTATTCAATACTGTACTGGAGGTTCTAGTCAGGTCAATTAGCAAAGAAAAAGAAATAGAAGACTCCAAGATTGGAAAGGAAGAAGTGATGCTATCTCTATTAGCAGGTGACGTGATCTTGTATACAGTAAATCCTAAAAATACACCAGAAACACCACAAAAAAACTACAAGTACTAATCAGTAAATGAGTTCAGCAAGGTTTTAGGATATAAAATCAACTGAACTTACACACACTAGCAACAATCTGAAAGTAAAATTAAGTAAATTTACACTTTGGAAAGTAGTCTGATAGCTCCTCAAAAGATTGAGCAATTATCAGATGACCAAGGAATTCCATTCCCAGGTGAATTCCCAGGTATATACCCAAGAGAAATGAAAATACATATCCACACAAAAACCTGTACATGAATGTTCATAGTTGCATTATTCATAACATCCAAAACTGGAAACAATCCAAATATCCATCAACTGATGAACTGATAAATGGGTGCATATCCATACAACAGATTTTTTTTGGCAATAAAGAAATGAATTACTGATATATGCTATAATATGGATGAACCCTGAATACATGCTAAGAAACTAGTCACAAAGCACCATATACTATATGATTTCCCTAATGTGCAATGTTCAGTGTAAATCCACAGAGACAGAAAATAGACTGGTGGTTGCCTAGGATATTGGGGGAAATGAAGAATGAAAGATAATGGGTAGGGTTTTTTGGGGGGGTGGGGATTTAAGGTAGGGGTGATGAATATATTCTAATATTAACTCATAACTGCACAATTCTAAATATACTAAAAACTACTGAATTATCTATTTTAAATTGGGGAAATAGATGGTATGCGAATTATATCTGATTAAGCTGCTATACATATATATTAAGAACTTTAAATATCATTATGTAAATGACTAAGTTATTTATATATACTACCATTTAGAACACAGCCTCCTAATTATGCATTCTGGTAATATAAACTTGGCAAAATCAAAATGCTTACCCTTGTACAACATCACAAAGATCTTCAATAAATGTTTATAGTAAGTGATCAGGAAACTAAACCTAATGCTAACTTGATCTTTATTTATTTACTTATTTTTTTTTTTTAAAAGGGCCGCGCAGGTGGCATATAGAAGTTCCCAGGCTAGGGGTCAAACTGGAGCTGTAGCTGCTGGCCTACACCATAGCAACACCAGATCCGAGCCGTGTCTGTGACCTACACCACAGCTCATGGCAACCCCAGATCCTTAACTCACTGAGTGAGGCCAGGGATCAAACCCACGTCCTCATGGATACTAGTAGGGTTCGTTACTGCTGAGCCAAGACGGGAACTCCCTAACTCGATCTTTAAAAAGCTCCAGTGCTGCTACAGTTACAGCGTTGGTCACTGTGGCGGCTAGGAAGCAACCTGGCCCAGGAACTTCCACATACCCAGGGTATAGCCATTAAAAAAGAGAGAGACACCAAGTTTGGCTTCTTTGCCTTTGATCCTTAAGGTATTAAAAGTTCAGCTTTGAATTTTTACCTTATAAGACTGAAATCAAGTCTGGCCATGTCAGCACTGTCTTCTGGGATATTACGAGCCAAGATTCCTAATTAAACAAAGTTGAAGTCTTAGGTTCAAAAAACAAGTTAAAATAAGGCATTTCTTTCCAATATGACTCCATCAATCAAGTTAAAAGCCTCTAGCACTGCCTAATAAAGAATACCAAACATAATACAAAATGAAGATTAGTGGGTATACTTAAAAATCAGTTCCTGATAACTTTTCTTGAGGAGAAAAATGTAAAAGGAATTTTCACTTAACTGTTGTCAGTTCCATTACTCCATGCTCTCATAAGTAAATGGCTAGTAAGATAATTCTTAGCCTTAGAACCCTCATTATGCCAACTTTACTGTAGTTGGGAAGCTAGCAATCAATACACCTGTTTCTCACAATTTTGGTTATGAAATTCACTGTCACAGCAATTCACTGTCTCAGATGAATGAACACAAGTAAAGCATTGTGAAAAAATTCCTTTGAAAGTCAGTTACACTATGATGTTTTATTCTTTTTTTTTTTGTCTTTTTCTAGGGCCACACACAAGGCATATGGAGGTTCCCAAGCTAGGGGCTAACCGGAGCTGTAGCCGCCACCCTACGAAAGAGCTACAGCAACGCAGGATCTGAGCTGCATCTGCAACCTACACCACAGCTCATGGCAACGCTGGATCCTTAACCCACTGAGCAAGGCCAGGGATCGAACCCAAAACCTCATGGTTCCTAGTCAGATTTGTTAACCACTGAGCCACAACGAGAACTCCTAAGATGTTTTATTCTTCTTTTTTTGTGTGTGTGTGTGGTTTTTTCTGCCTTATCTTGAGCTGCTCCCTCGGCATATGGAGGTTCCCAGGCTAGGGGTCAAATCGGAGCTGTAGCCATCGGCCTACGCCAGAGCCACAGCAACGCTGGATCCGAGCCTCGTCTGCGACCTACACCACAGCTCATGGCAACGCCGGATCCTCAACCCACTAAGCAAGGCCAGGGATTGAACCCTCAACCTCACGGTTCCTAGTCGGATTTGTTAACCACTGCGCCACAACGGGAACTCCAATGATATTTTATTCTTAATTTGAGTCATCATAAAAGTTTAACAACTCTAAAATCTAAGTATTTTTATTAGGTCCAGCAGGAAATACCACACTCTAAATTAGTTATTAGGCCAGGACTAATTAATAGCAGGAGAGGAATCCATCAGGTAATGAAGCAAACCTGACTTTAAACATGTTCTAATCTATTATGAACTTTAGCAGCACATGTGACAAAACCACTATAACCTCACTATAAGATCATTTTTTTTGAGCTTATGACCTGTCATTTTTCCTTATTCCTGTTTATTCTTCAAAGCAACTGAAAACTACTTTGTGTTTTAAAAATTGAATGTATCAACCACTTACCAGCATGGACTGCAGGATGCAAGGTTTTCACACGCCCTCCTAACATTTCAGGAAATCCAGTTAGCTCAGACACATCTCTGGAAAAAGATAAACCGGATATTGCTATTGCTTCTGCTGAGCTGTCATTTTACACTTTACACTATTCCAAAGCATCGTCTAATGTTTTTTGGGAGCCTGGATTTTCAGAATTCAGAAAACAAATTATAAGCCATACTAATGAACTATTATGAAATAAATTCAGGAGTTCCCGTTGTGGCTCAGCAGGTTAAGAAACTGACTAGCATGCATGAGGATGTGAGTTCAATCTCTGGCCTCGCTCACTGGGTTCGGATTTGGCATTGCTGCAAGCTGTGGCCTAGGTCGCAGATGCGGCTTGGATCCCAGGTTGCTATGGCACAGGCTGGCAGCTGAAGCTCTGATTCCATCCCTAGCCTCCACAGATTTCACAGCCTCACAGATACGTTAGAGCAAGACTTCTGGCTGCTGTAATGACAAAGCTGGGTTTTTAACCCACTCTGCCACAAGAGAAATCCAAAAGATGGTATTAAAATATTGATCCAGGAGTTCTTATTGTGGCTCAGCAGGTTGAGAACCCAACAGTGTCAGTGAGGATCTGGGTTCAATCCCTGGCCTCGCTCAATATATTAAGAATCTGGCATAGCTGCAAGGATGTGGCAGAGGTCACAGGCACAGCCCTAAAAAGAAAAAAAAATTAAATCAATCTATATTACTACACTAACCTGAACCCTCTCTCCAGCAGAATTTACAAGCAAAATTTTAAAAACTCACGACATGTTAAATGAAAAAAGGCAAGAAGCAAAACTATCTTATGTATGAATTACACAATAAAGAATATGTGTATAAAAATACTAGAAGGAAACACATCAACATGGTGAACAGAATTTTAAGCCATTTTTACTACCTTCCCTATAATTTTTCACATTTTCCAGGTTTTCTACAATCAACATATATTGCCTTTATAGAAAAAAATAATAACAAACATTTAAAGCAGCCAATTCACCAAGAGGATATAGAATTTCCTGAGTAGGTTCTCTTCAGCAAAGTCATTTGCAAATGACTGGTGTTTGACCAAGGGCACATAGTTCCAACATAAACTGAGAAACAGGTGGCATAGTGTCTAACTCAAAATTCCCTTTCCTGGAACTCAGGAAATAAAACCCAGTTGCTTCAACTGAGGGTAACTGCTAATAGGAGAGGAGGGAAACCTCTCAGAAATAACAACCATTTGCGGTAACTAAGAAGCTTGCTACTACTTTATATTTAAGAATTTGTATATAACAGCTGCCATCTTTGGGATAATTCTCTGAGTGCCCACTACTGTATACTAACCAGATTACCTTCTCATCAGTTTACCTCACACCTCAGCTTCCCTAGGGTAAAATCCTGGCTGTTCCACCTTTTGATAACTTTGTTAGCGGTGTGATCTTGGGTAAGCTACTTCTTTGTGCCTCAGTTTTCATATCTATTAAGTGGGGATAATATTACCTTGGGGATAATATTACCTAACACCAAAACCTTGTAAGGAGAGTTAATACATGTAATACACACACACATGTAAACAGCCTCACTTCAATAGAAAAAGTTACATCCTTCCCATCCATTTTTTAAAAAAAGAGCTATAACAGGGGTTAGCAAGGAGGGGGCAGAGGTACAGATCGAACAAGACTAGAGAGCAGATAAATATTTAACTGGAGGATGGATTTCCAACATGAGGGCTCGTTATACTTTTCTCTCTAGATTATGTCTGAAATATTTTCATAATACAAAATTTGGTAGGGAAAAAAAGACTAGAAAACAGGACCTCGCTTAATTTGAAGGGTCAACTATGACAGGACTCAACATGGTCCAATGGAAAGAATGGTCTGGATTTTGGATCCTCACCTCATGGCTGTTCAGTAAGAATACCCTGCCTCTAGTGGTTCTTAGAGAGTTCCTATGAGAACTACCTCAGAGAAAAGATGCAAGACTTTCAAAACTAGAAAGCGTTTATTTAATAAGTAAGGTAAGGCATTCATTCTTGCCATGTGAACTTGTTCGATTTAGGGAAGCTGTATATTGCCCACAAAGGGGGAAAAATTACAAAAGGAAAAAAGTTTAGAATCTAACTCTACATGAATGCAGGGGACAAGGAGTAGAATTTTCCACTGGGCAAAAGACAGAACTTATATTCCTTTTTAAAAATGTATTTTAGGAGTTCCCGTCATGATACAGTGGAAATAAATCTGACTAGTGTCCATGAGGATGCAGGTTCGATCCCAGGCCTTGCTCAATGGGTTAAGGATCAGGCCTTGCTATATGACCTGTGGTGTAGGTCATAGATGGAGCTCGGATCCTGCGTTGCTGTGGCTGTGGCACAGGCAGGCGGCTGCAGCTCTGATTCAATCCCTAGCCTGGGAACCTCCATATGCTGCGGGTGCAGGCCTGAAAAAAGACTATATACATATATTTTAAAAAAGAAAAAAAAAGTATAATTCAGGGGTGGGGTTGTCCTCCCTCTGAACTTTCAGTGCAATTTATAGCTGTCCTATGGCCTTCTTCATTTCCTGCCTTTGAGTATTTTCTCCCTCTCCCATCAGAATGCCAACTCCAAGAGGCGGAGATGGCCTCCAGATCTACTTTTGCACATTCCCTCTTTCCACCACACAGCCAGGAAGTAGCTTGTGAATGAGGGGATAAATGCAGATGTATTACCTTCATAAAGGTACCAGAGAATGATAAGGGAAGAGAGACTAAATCTTAAGAGTTTTAATGATGTCAACAGTTTCACTTTAAGAGCCAGTAAAAACAGATCTTGTGCATCATGCAAATCATGACTTTCTCCTTGCACGACAAACAGCACACCTAATTTAGTCCCTTACAGGTAGTGGCTAAGGAGCAGGGCTCTGAAAGAGGACTCTGGAGCTCCCAACTCTTAGTTCTAATCCTACTTAACTTTGTAAACTTGAAGTTATTCATTTCTCTGAGCCTCACTTTCCTCTTCTACTAAATGGTTAGTTACGTAGCAGTAGGAACCTCACAGCATTGTAGGGAGAAGTAACATATTTTATTCAGCGCCTGGAATATATTACTTTCTGATTAATGTCGTTACACTGGTTCTGACCGGACTTGACTTAAAAAGTAAGTTATGCCTTACCTGACTGCCAGACCAGCATCTCTGAGAGCTTTTGCGGTCCCTCCAGAAGCGATCAGATTCAAACCAACAGAAGCTAGGTTCCTGGCAAATTCCACAAGGCCAGTTTTGTCAGAGACACTAAATAAGGCTGAAACATAAGACATTTTCCGTCACTCGCAATACACCACCACATTATGTTTTTTAAGTCCCAGGGGGAGGAGGTGGGCAGTCTGGGGAGGGCAGTCACGAAGCTCAAGGCCCACACTATCCAACCCAGACTTTGGCCTGGGGCTGGCCGGGTCTGCAGCCAGCGCGCCGCACTACCGCGGGCCGGGGCCTGGCAGGCCGCAGCGCCGCCCCCAACCCAGCTCCCGCCAGGGCGCCGCCATGGCGGGGTGAGGGCGCCGCGGTGCACGGGCGCCAAAGACGCGGCTCCAGCAGGGCGCCGAGGGGCTCACCGAGCTGCCCAGGCGCCATGGCTGCAGACGGCGGGACTCAGGGACGCGCGGGGGACAAAAGCGGCGACTCCACGTGCAGAGGGAGGCGGTGCGGCCAGAACTGACCGGAGAAGTCAGAGGGGCGGGCCGGGTGGGCACCTGACCTATCACGTGACTCGTCCCCGCCCTCGCACCGCCCCCGTTCAATTTCAGACGCGAAATTGGAACCTCTGGGCTGCAAGGGAAGGCGGGATCCGCTGCCGCTGGCTTCCTACGCCCAAAGCTTGAAGGGATCACTGCTCCTTGTCTCACACCCCAAACGTGATTTGTCCCTTCCCTGAAAACGCGGCCGCCCCGGGCCTCCAGAGCAAACGCCTCTTGCCTGGGGCAGCCTGTCTCCTGACGCTGAAATGTACATAAAAGTGTCGAAAGCCCTGGCAGAGAAAACAAAGAGAAATACTAGGAAAAGTTCATAAGGCGGCCAGGGGAGAAAGCATCTTGGCAATCATCTTCCTCCCATTTTAGTATATTTTTAAAAATAAAATGAAGGCCTAAATATTAAGTGGTTGACTCCACAGTTGTTTCAGAGGCAAAACGAAGTGAAATTAACATTCACCTGAGTTTTGGATTCCACCTTATGAAATATCCTGAAATCTGCTTGAAAATGATGTCTTCTGGAGTTACCGCTGCGCTGCAGCGGGTTAGGAGTCCGACTACAGCCACACTCTGGGGTCCTGGTCGCTGTGGAGGTATGGGTTGGATCACCTGCCTGGCACAGTGGGTTAAAGGATCTGGCCTCTCAGATTCAATCCCAGGGAACTCCCATATGCCGTAGGTGCAGCCATTTAAAAAAAAGGGGATGGAGGGAGAGATGGTGTCTTCTTGCAAATCAGTAAACATTTCTTGACTCAAGCCTGGATGAAAGGAATGATAATGGTTAAAAAGAAGGTGAGGGAGGGCGGGGTGGATAACTTTCTTAATCTGTTAAAAAGGGAAAGCAAAATTGAACACGTTAATTTATTTTGGAAAATAACACATTTGTCACGAAATGTATACATGTTGCTGTCTACAATAATCTTTTAAATGTTCCTCATTAGAATTATATTATAAAATAATAGTGCTGCCAATCTACTGTTCTTGTCTAGAGCTCACAGCTGCAGAATGTCTTCTCTTATCCGCATGCTATTTATTTCTGTTTCTCCTCTTCCCTCTCTAATTTTTCCAGTCTCTTCTTTATGCCTCAAAGTGAATATCTATTGGCTGAGTATCAAGGGCTCTATTTTACAACCTTGGAATATATAAACACTTTGATCTGAATATTTCTCACATTTCTAAGAGAAATATATTAAGTTTATCACAGTGTCTTCAGAGCATGTTTGCCAAATTTGAGTTTAAAAAGACAAGGTTCAGGGAGTTCCCTTTGTGGCTCATGGAAACAAACCCAACTAGTATCCATGAGGATGTGAGTTCCATCCCTGGCCTTATTCAGTGGGTTAAAGGATTTGGCATTGCCACGAGCTGTGGTGTAGTCACAGACACGCCTGGGATCCAGTATTGCTGTGGCTGTGGCATAGGCCAGCAGCTGCAGCTCCAATGCCATCCCTAGCTTGGAAATTTCCATATGCTGCAGGTGTGGCCTTAAAAAAAAAAAAAAAAAAAAAAAAGCAAAACAATAAAAATCTAAAAAAAAATAAGCTTCGTAATTCTTCTGAAGGACATTTCCCTGGCTGTCATCGTTAGATTTTTATAGGAAATAGAAAGCAGAGAAAGGAGAAAATAATACTGAGATTTAGTGATAAGAGGAAAATAAACATTACTTAAGTACTCAGCATTTTTCCTGCACTGAGTTTCAAATATTCAATTTATTAAATATTTATTGAGCCTTATCTGCCTGAATGGCAGAAATACAGTATCAGAAATACAAAGATGAATATCAACTCATCATTGTTCTCAAGGAGCTCATAACGGAATTAAAGTATAGAAAAGTACAACTAGAAAATATTAATAGAAAGAGAAAACATGGGATTAAACTCCTTTTTGTAGAGGATTTTTGGAATGTTGCCACATATACTAAAAAAGAATGAATTGTAGATTCCAGTCCAAGACAACTCTTTTCATTCAAAGATGTTTACTAAGATTAGTTCTAATATCTTCATGGTTTTAAATTCAGACTTGATAACTACTTCATATGTTAATGGCAAAAAGAGAACATGAATGTTTTACCAACTTGGTGATCCTGGCCATATCACTGCATTTGGAGGACCTTAGTTGCTTTGTCCATAATATGGGCATAATGTTTATTCTGTGGGATTCGAATTATAAGAAGCAAATTAGGAGTTCCTGTTGTGGTTCAGAGGGTTAAGAACCTGACTAGTATCCATGAGGATGATGGTTCAATCCCTGGCCTCGCTCAGTGGGTTAATGATCCAGCATTGCCAGGTTAAAGATGTGCCTCGGAGTTCCCATCGTGGCGCAGTGGTTAACAAATCCGACTAGAAACCATGAGGTTGCAGGTTCGATCCCCAGCCTTGCTCAGTGGGTTAAGGATCCAGCATTGCCATGAGCTGTGGTATAGGTTGTAGACGTGGCTCGGATCCCAAGTTGTTGTGGCTCTGGTGTAGGCCAATGGCTACAGCGCCGATTAGACACCTAGCCTGGGAATCTCCACATGCCGTGGGAGCAGCCCTAGAAAAGGCAAAAAGACAAAAAAAAAAAAAAGATGTGCCTCTGATCTGGTGTTATTGGTGTGGCTATGGCATAGGCCAGCAGCTGCAGCTCCGATTCAACCCCTAGCCCAGGAACTTATATATGCTGCAAATATGGCCTTAAAAAGAAAGAAAAAAAAAAAAAGAGAAGAAGAAGCAAATTAACCTATTGAAAGTACTACTTGTAAAGTGACTAATAAGAGTAATAAAGAAGCAGATTTCCTTCTTGGTTAATTCCCTTGATGTAGTTGCCTATGTGTACATCTCTCTGGGCTTAAAGATGGTAGGCACAAGCAAGCTAATGTGTTAGAAACTGGAGACATTTTCACAAATATGTGGACTCATCTTCCAACAGTCTATCACTAGCATTACTATTCTACATAGATAGAAAAGAACCTGCTCTTTGGATGTGGCCATAAATTTTTTTGTTTGTTTTAGGGCCATACCTGCAGCATATAGAAGTTCTCAGGCTAGAGGTCAAATCAGAGCTTCAGCCATGCTAGTGAGCCACAGCCATAGCAACGCCATATCTGAGCCTCATCTGCTACCTACACTGCAGCTCACAGCAACAACAGATCCTTAACCCACTGAGTAGGGCCAGGGATGGAGCCCTTGTCCTCATGAATACCAGTTAGATTCATTACCACTGAGCCACAATGGAAAAAATACTTCACACAAAATTTTGCTATTAAAAAAAGAGAAAAGAACATGATGCACTACAATGATTATATCTTCTTTTTCTTTTTTTTTTTCTTCATCTTTTTTTTAGGGCCTCGCCCGTGGCATATGAAGTTTCCCAGGATAGTGGTCAAATCAAATCTGTAACCATAGCAATGCCAGATCCAAGCCGCATCTACAATCTACACCACAAGTCACTCAGGGGGTTAGTGCCGGATCTTTAACCCACTGAGCAAGGCCAGGGATCGAACCTGCATCCTCATGGATGCTAGTCAGGTTTCCACTGAGCCACGACAAGAACTCCTATATCTTCGTGTTTTCATTTCATACTTCACACTCTTCCCAAAGGAAGGTTGAAGAAACTGAAATGACCTTTATATATCTAAAAACATTCCCATGCATTTATCAGTAATTTTAACTTCTTAAGTCTGCTATTATCTCCTCTTGTTTTGTATTGTTTATCCCTATATAAATGTATCACTTCCTCCAAGAAGCTTCCATTCCACTCCAAATCTGTGATTTCCTACTAGACTATAAAGACTAATAAGGCTGCTCATTTGGGGCCAACTTACTGCAAGGGTTTACTCATGTGGCTACAGTCTGCCATATGAAGTGATCCCCAGGAGCTGGGACAACTGGAATAATACATGAAGTATTATCAACAAGAGGTTAAACTATCGTATGCCATATTAGTAAATTTGAACATTTTCTTTGAAGGTTCTAGGGGTGATCTGAAATGTAAAGTTGGCAAGAATACAAATAATGAATTAGAAGAGCTGGAAATAGAAAAACCACTTAAGAAGATTTTTGCATTAAGCTACACCAGCTTCTAACCAAAGACCTGAAAGCATGCAAAAAGAGAGATTTATGTGATAGAATACCAGGGGCAAAACCAATGCCACATGGAGGGGTTCCCACTGTGGCACAGTGGGATGGGCAGCATCTTTGGAGCGCTGGAACACAGGTTCAATCCCTAACTGGGCACAGTGTGTTAAAGATCCAGTGTTGCTGCAGCTGTGGTGTAGGTTGCAACTGTGGCTCGGATCTGATCCCTTTGCTGGGAGTTCCATATGCTGTGGGTGACAAAAAAAAAAAAAAAAAAAAAAAAAAAAAAAAAAGGAGTTCCCTGTAGCTCCAATTCAACCCCTAGCATGGAACTTCTACATGCTCCACATGTGGCCCTACAAAGCGAAAACCAACCAACCAACCACCCAAAAAAACCAAAAATGGCACATGGAGATGAATCTGAATCACAAAAGGGAAACATGAAATGGAAAGAAATTAGGGAGGCTCCCTTGTTTATAACTTGGTTATCTGAGTTGCTGATGAAGCAAATCACCAACATGAAAAAGAGAGGGAAAGAACAGTTTTGGCATGTGTCTAATTTTATTTCAGGTCAATGTGAGCATTTGGGTAATAAATTTGAGTTTCTAAATGTTGATTTTGAAGTGTAAATTACTGACAGACATCAAAATGAAAATATACAGTAAGATTTGGTGAATACAAATGCGAATCAGGAATGGACATGAGGCTAGGGATGAATAAATTTGGAAAGTTAATGAGTGTAAGGTAGTAGTTGAAGTCTGAAAGAAGATAAACTGGCTTAATTAGGCCCAGCAAATAGATGAAGTCAGAAGGCCAAGGAAAGGAAATTTACTCAAGCAAATATTTAATCCCTAGAGTGCCTGTGGATTTTAACCATGTAGCCTTCATATAATTAATACAGTGACTGATAGAATAATAACAAATTAATATTATGGCCAGCTTCCGCCTGATGAGGGTTGTTTTTTTTTTTTTAATTTTTGTCTTTTTAGGGCTGCATCCACGGCATATGGAAGTTCCCAGGGGTCAAATCAGAGCTGAGGCTGCCACAGCCACAGCTACACCAGATCTGCCAGATCTGAGCCATATCTTCGACCTACACCACAGCTCATGGTAACTCCAGATCCTTAACCCACTGAGCGAGGCCAGGGATTGAACCATCATCCTCACGGATACTAGTCAGGTTCATTACCACTGAGCCACAGCAGGAACTCCTGATGAATATCTTTTGAGGGAGATATTCACTCACATATTCATTCAAAAAATATTTACTGGGGGCCTACTATGCACCAGGCCTGAGGACAATGAGGATGCAAAGCTAAAGGAAACAGACAAAAGAAAAAAGAAAAAATCCATGCCCTCACGAGCTTACATTCTCAGAGGATGAGAGAGTCAATCAGTAAACAAAAGAAATGCTTAAAATGTACAGGGTGCTGGATGGGGAGATACTCCATCCCTGTAGGGAAAAAAATTAAGCAGGGAAGAGGGCAGGACAGATGGGAGCTGCAAATTTAAGTAGGCTTATCAGAGAATTTCACACTGTGAAGGTACATCTGGGTAAAGAAATGAAGACGAGGGAAGGGAAGGCATTTGGTGGAGAAAATTCCAGGCAGAGACAATAGCAAGTGCAGAGGTCCTATGTAGGGGTGTGACAATCAGGTTTAAGGAATGGTTTGCAGTTCTTGTATGGCTGCAACAGAGGAAGCAATGTCAGCAGACAGATTGTACAGTGTTTTCCCGGCCAATGTAAAGCCTTGGCTTTTACACTGAGAAGCTGAGCTCCTGGGGAATTTTGAGCAGAAGTAACATCTAGGTTACATTTTAACCTGTTCACTCTAGTTGTACAACAAAGGTGGAAGCAGGGTGATCCCTAGAGACTATTGTGATAATCTAGGACCTAGATACTGGGTAAAATATGGGGGTGTCACGTTCAGGGGTGACATCAGTGGAGATTGAGAGAAGTAATCAAATTTGAGATACACTTTGAAAGGAGAGCCAACAAGGTTTGTTGACAAGTTGGAATTGAAATGTCAGCAGAAGAAAGGAAGCAAGGATGACTGCAAGATGTATTGGCCTGTACAACTGGAAAACTGAAGTTGACATCAGCTGACACTGGGAAACCTGGAAGGGAGGTGGTCCTGGGGGGAGGAACAGAAGTTAAATTTAGAACATGCCCTGCTTATTATACATCCAAATGGAGAGTTCTAGAGGGCAATTGGAGAAGTCTGACAGGGAGCTCAAGAGCAGAGACATAACTTTGAGAGTCATTGATGTATGGATTATATTTGAGACAGACTGGAAGAGACCAACAAGGAAGGAGAGAGATTGGAGAAGAAAATAGGTCTGAGGACTGAGCCCTAGGACATTCCAAAACTGAGGTCAAGGAGATGAGAAGGAACAATCAGTAATCTAGGAGGAAAGTGGAAGGATGAAGGAGCCTTGGGTGTGCTGGAAGCCAAGCAAAGGGAATATAATTTCAGGAGGAGGAAATGGTCAACGCTGATGAATACTGCTGCTAAGTCAAATATGATCAAACATGAAAGTTACCCATTGGATCTTGGATTACCCTTATAAGGATAGATTGGGTGGTGGTGGCCGAGGTCTGGTTGGAGTAGGCTCAAGACAGAATGAGGGGAAGAAGTGGAGACGTGCAATAGACATGACTCTTTCAAAGAATTTTACTCTAAAAAAAGGTTTTCTCAACCTCAGCAGTATTGACATTTTGGACCCAATAATTCTTTCTGGAGGATTGTCCTAGGTCCTAGAGGATGTCTAGTGGCATTCCTGGCTTCTCCTTGCTAAACACCAATTGCACCTCCACAATCTCCCTCCCTGTTTTGACAACCAAAAATGTTTACAGACTTTGCCAGTTGGCCCCTGGGAAGAGGCAGAGAGATAACGTTCAGCTACAATTGAGAACCACAGCTCTAAAAAGAGAAATAGAGAAGAAATGTGGTAGCAGTAGCACATGTTTGGCTGCCTAATCAAAATTTCAATTTTCCCTTACTTCTTACTAGCAGAACATCAATTTTATTCCAGTTTACCCCTTTCAGAAGATGATCTATTTATGGAAGGCACTATTTGTTGTAATCCCATTTCCCTTGGCAGTGATGGGTTTATGGATGGATGGATGGTGAATTTTTGGATAATGAGACATGCAGAAGATCTATTGGAGGGTATTTTAAAAAATCTCTTAGAAGCCTAAGGAAAGATGTAACTCATTTTCTTCTGTTGAATATGATTCTTAGAACATATGGCAACAATTTTTAACAACAAAGTCTACCTTGAGGCCAGAAAGGTGAGAGAAATCCAGGATTCTGATGCCATCATAAAGCCTCTGAATTAACTAAATCTTGAGTCACTCTCACATTCAAACTTATTACTTAAGTCAATGTCTTTCTTTTTTATTTTATTTATATTTATTTGTAGTTCACCCCATGGCATATAGAGTTCCTGGGCCAGGAATCATATCTGAGCTGAGGTCTCAACCTATGCTGCAGTTGTGGCAATGCTGGATCCTTAAGCTGAGCTGGGGATGGAACCTGCATTCTACCGTACTCCCAAGATGCTGTAGATCCTGTTGCACCACAGTGGGAATGACAGTGCCTTTCTTTTTTAAACCAGTTGATTTTGAGTCTTCCATACAAGTAGTTTAAAATATTCTAAGAGATTTTTTTTTAGTTAAAAAAATATTTCAGGAAGAGATTAGTAAAGGGTAGGACTCATTCACATTTAATACAGTGTGTAGTTGACTTCAACTGTCTCAACCTTTTCTGTCCAATATGGTAGCCACTAGCTACATATAACTAATTGAGCACTTGAAATGTGCCTAGTCTGAACTGAGGGTTCTGTAAGTATAAAATAAATATCATACTTTGAAAACTTAGAAATATAAGTAAATAACAAAAATGTAAAATATTTCTAATAATTTTAATTGATTATATGTTGAATTACATGTTGAAACGACAATATTTAGGACATATGGGATTAAATAAAATGTATTATTTAAATTAAATTTACTTTTTTCTTTTTACTGTTTTTAATGTGACTACTAGAAAATTTGAAAACACGTAAGTAGTTCCCCCCCTTTTTAAAATTTCTACCTAACTGCACTGATCTAGACAGAATTGAAAAATTGTTGTATCATTTTCCAAATTGGGTGAGGCACAGAATTCCTTGTTATGAAATGGAGCAAGACCCTTTGAGCCCTCCTGGGTACAAATCTTGGCCTGTTTTCTTTGTTTGTAGGAAACAGGCTTCATTCATCTTCCTTGACCTCTGAATTCCTAAAGGTAGACTCAAATAGCTGCTTATCAGGGAAGAGAGGGAATGTAGAAACTAAGGAGCAACAGACAAGAAACAAGAGTACAATGATTAAAGCAGGATCCTTGTTCCTCCTCAAGGAAGACAGAGTAACATTACCTTTGAGGATTTCTCTCATGGCGCACCAGGTTAAGGATCTGGTGTTGCCAGTGCGGCAGCTTTGGTTGCTGCTGTGGCCCAGGTTTGATCCCTGGCCAGGGAACTTCTGCCTACCGCATTGTTCTTCCATAGGAGCTAAGGTCCCCACCCAGGTGGAGGTGGAGGTTGGTGACCTCAGGCTGAATACAAGATTCCTGGAACACTAACCTGTTACCTCACTACCAACCAACCAGAACAAAGTCTACACACGTTGGAAAAATAACAAAGACTGACACCCTCCCTAAATGATTTTCCCTTTAAAATCTTTCATGGTCGAGTAGAATCTTCATAGTTGCTTCATAGATAAAGCAACTATCCCTTTTCCAACCAGCACTTGTCTCTCAAATACTGGCTTCTGAGCAGCAAGCAGCTGAACCGGAGTTCTGTAACACCTACTATTGATATATACTCTATATAGAGTAACTCACTTAATCAGGTGTACCCTCTCAGAATTTATTCATAAAAATCAAACTTTAATATTACATCATGTTTTCAGAACTTGAAACCAATATCCTAAGTGTTTGAAGAGAAAAAGTCAGTCTACAAGTTTAAACTAAAATCTTCAATCTAACATCTGGAAAAGTTCCATATAAAAATCAATAGCAAAAGAAAAATATTTTGGATCACTTGAAACAATAAGAACATAATAAAATACTTGGATATTTTTCTTGGAGCAAAAATTGCATAACCTTTCAAAAGTAGAAAAAAAAAAAAACTCCATATGTTTAAAGTATAAGATAAAACATAATTGTCACCTGTCATATGTCTCCTTTCTCCCTAAAGCATCTAGTTTAGGATTAAGATTAAATATCAGACCCAAGAGAAACCAATGTGCACCTATTTATTATTGAACCTGAATGTCAAAGAACTTCCAAGCAGAAGAATTACTTTATCATAGCATCAATATAATTTACTATTACTTTTTATTTGTCATTAAATATTAAGGGATGCTAATGTAAAATAATGTAATTTTGAAGTTTAAATTTTGTGAAACCCAAAACAATCTATTTGGGGCCTTTGATGGTAAGATTTGTTTATTTATTTATTCACTTATTTATTTATTGCCACACCCATGCCACGTGGAAGTTCTCAGGCCAAGGACTGAACCTGCACCACAGCAGCAAACTGAGCTGCTGCAGTAACAATGTTAGATCCTCAATCCACTGTGCCACAAGAGAACTTCTTGATCGTAAGTTTTCAATATATATTTAAAAATTGGGAGTTCCCGTTGTGGCGCAGTGGTTAACGAATCCAACTAGGGACCATGAGGTTGCGGGTTCGGTCCCTGCCCTTGCTCAGTGGGTTAAGGATCTGGCATTGCCATGAGCTGTGGTGTAGGTTGCAGACGCGGCTCGGATCCCGCGTTGCTGTGGCTCTGGCGTAGGCCGGTGGCTACAGCTCCGATTGGACCCCTAGCCTGGGAACCTCCATATGCCGCGGGAGCGGCCCAAGAAATAGCAAAAAAAAAAAAAAGAATGTACTCCTTTATTGTTTTTTTGGCAGAATCATTGATTCAATATGGTTATAAATCAGGAGAGTACGGGGCAAAGACTAGGTTGTCGATGTAACAAAATAAAGAATAAGTATGATTTTTGTTCTAAGAAAAATCTTTTAACTTGTTTTGGCTAAAAGTGAAAGAAATTTACAGAAAGCTATATTTAAATGAAACTATTAGTTTTCATTTTCATGGATAATGAAAACTAGAGAGAGGCCAGAGGACCTACAGTTAAAAGAACACAAGTGGGAGTGGACAACGTACTCACGGCACACATTTATTTACAGGCTTGCTCCTCACCATTAAAAATTCATATTTGCTAATATGTTAAGGGCAAGGACATACGATGGAAAAAAGGAAGGCATATAGAACAGTCAAGCTTAACAAGGGCAAAGAAATGGAAAAGTCCACGAAAGTGCAATCACAGAAGAATAATTAAACCATTTCCTCTTAGATTACTTTCTACATATTATTTATGCAATGAATTCTTGCAGTTCTACACAAAGTACTATGCATATCAAAAGAGAAGCATCCCCTTAAAGAGTAACGACAGCAATGATTTATTTCTAGACCAGTGCTCCCAGGAGAACGTGTCACCACTAGGGAGCAGCAAAGGTTGTGCCTTGGGTCATCAACAACTTGTAATTTCAAAGTCAAAGGTAATCAGCTATATTTGCACAATGCTTTCAGGTTAAAAAAGTGCCCTTATATCTCATTTTCATTATAAGGCAATGAGGACATTCTATTTTTAACTCTAGTTTTCAGATGCAGAATGTGAAGGCCTGTAGACACTCAAGATCACAGGTGCTAGAAAGTAATAGAGTTGAGACTCTGTTTTCCATTCTAAAGTTGGCTCAGGCTACTAGTATAGAGAGTTAATGATAAAAGACACCCTACTGGGAGCATAAATTACAGCCTAAAAGGAACAACCCCTGAATTTTTCAATCCTACAATGTACCATTGATTTTATACTAGATTTTTTGGTGGTTAGATAGGAGGAAAGGTATAATAACACTCCATATTAAGTTTACATTGCATTCCAATTTCAGAGAATTAAAATGTAAAAGAAAGAAAGTGTGTGGCAATCCCATTGTGGTGCAGCAGAAACGAATCCGACTAGGAATCATGAGTTTACGGGTTTGCTCCCTGGCCTCGCTCCATGGGGTGAAGGATCTGGGGTTGCCGTGAGCTGTGGTGTAGGTCAGGAACTACAGCTCTGATTCACCCCCTAGCCTGGGAACCTCCATATGCCATGGGTGTGACCCTAAAAAAAAAAAGAAAAAAAAAACCCACAAAAGTAAGGTGTATTATAAACTTAAGGGACTACTATATATAAATAATTCGTTTGTGTATATGTATGTATTTATATCTATGTATTTACGCTTGTTTGTGTGTCTGCGTGTGTGCATGCGTGTTGATAACCTTTTAAAGAAAGTGGTACAGTGAGTCTGTACACTTATTTTTGATTATTATATATTGTAATATTTTATTATATTGTGTATGATACACATATATTATTATACATTATATTATTATGATGTCTTCCTAATTCTCCCACTCCTTGTTTCATGCTAAAGTGTGTTTATCCTGTATGTCATTGCTATAGGGCTAGTTCTTATTTGAAATTTCAAAGTGATGTATAACAGATGGTTCCTACTTTATTAGCAAAGTTAGGGAAGGATTCTGTCTTCCTTCCCTTCTTAAAAGCATTTATTTCTTTTTTAAAAATCAATGCCCAATTTCAGGCCAGGTAGTAATGGTGGTTGGTGTTAAAAGAGAAGATATTTTGCTGGAGGTGTACTTTGCACCACTCATCAATTACACCATGGGAGTGGATGTATTCTCCACCCTTATTTTTCATACCTAGGAAGAACCATCTTATTCTTGCCTTACATGTATTTCCCTCTGCTAATGTTGATCAGGCAATTATCAGCATGCAGGAAATATGGTTGCTTTGGCACCAGGGTTTTTGAAGGACTGAGAGACCATGGGCTAATACTGATATGAAGGAACTGGATTAGATCATTTGAAAGGTTTATTCATTCGACAAACATGTACAGACTACCTACCATGTATCTTGTAGTAGATTGATACTGGGAGCGTTAAGGAAATAGTTTTCAGACAAAGCACAAAATCCTTTCCAGTGACACATTATGAGATCAAGACAGTGTAAAATGGGTGTCAGTAGCTGCGTAGAAAATCCTTTCTCCCAGCTTCCTTATGTAAGGAAATACAGTTGACCTTTGAACAATCTGGACTTGCTCTGCACTGCTCCGCTTACACAAGGGCTTTCTTTTTTTCTTTTGCTTTTTTGTTTTTGTTTTTTGCCTTTTCTACGGCCGCTCCCGTGGCATATGGAGGGGCCCAAGCTGTAGTGGCCGGCCTACGCCATGGCCACAGCAACCGGGGTCCGAGCCACGTCTTTGACCTACGCCACAGCTCACGGAAAAGCTGGATCCCTAACCCACTGAGCAAGGCCAGGGACCAAACCTGCAACCCCAAGGTTCCTAGTCGGATTCGTCAGCCACTGCGCCACGACGGGAACTTCAGGGGTTTCTTAATCAATGAATACAGTCAGTCCTCAGTATTTGCCAGTTCATATTCACATCCGCAGATTCGAAATTTCCATCCACAGTGTTGAATCCGCCGATGCAAAACCGCGCATAGAGTTCGGACTATGAGATTTGAGCATGCGCAGAGTTTAGTGCCAGGGTTTTCTGGATCTAATCCCCTGCCTTTACCTGAGGAACGACTGTAACAGAAAACCGTTGTTTAGCAAATATTTCATTATCCATTCTCTTGACCCCTCGCAATAAGTTATTGTGCGGAAAACATGGACGTTGATAAAGTTGGGTTTGTGGCCGTCAGCCTCCCAAATAGTTCCAGGCCATGCTCACTTTTGTGGGGGTCCCACCTCACACGGTAGCAGGGATGGTCTGTGTGACAGAGACGGAGGCAGAAGTGATGGGATCGTTTCCACCCGGGCCTGCTTTCTCCTCCGTTGGGCGGGAGCTTGGGCGAGGCCAGCCGCCCTGCGGCCCTGCTGCGGGGAGCATCAGGTGGAGAGGCCTGGAGGCGAGAAGGCGGAGGTCAGGGCCTACTCTCTTTTCGGCGGAGCCCGTGGCAGCCATTGCCAGAGCTGGACCCACACATGGTAATAACTGGCTGTTGTTTGAGGCTGCTAAATTTGGGAATAATTTGGTACACAGTCACAGAGCGGAAATGCCCTTCTAGGTTCCAAATGGAGCCGCTCTTGCCCGGGTGCCACGTGAGCCAGTGGGAGTTTAGGTCACTTTCAGGTCTGTCAGTGCCTGGCTTGGCAAGAAACCACACCCACTCCGCCGCTAGGCGCTATCCCTCGCACCCCAAAATGGTTTGATTCTGGGGCCTCAGCCTACTGATATTTTCTTTCTGTTTGTTTGTTTGTTTTGTCTTTTTGTCTTTTCTGGGGCCGCACCAGGGGCATATGGAGGTTCCCAGGCTAGGGATCTAATTGGAGCTGCAGCTGCCGGCCTATGCCAGAGTCGCGGCAAGAGCCAGATCCCAGCTCAGTCTGCGACCTACAGCACGGCTCAGGGCAGTGCCAGATCCTTAACCCGCTGAGCAAGGCCAGGGATGGAACCCGCAACCTCATGGTTCCTAGTCAGATTCGTTAATTCGTTAACCACTGAGGCGCTACGGGGAACTCCCTTTCTGTCTGTTTTGTGGAAGTTCCCTGGGCAGGGATTGAGCCTGCACCTGCACCACAGCAGTGACAAATGCCCGATCCATAACCTGCTGAACCACCAGGGAATTCCCCAGCAAGATGTGTCCTGTTCCTCTTTCTTGTCCTTTATTCTTTGTCCTAGAACAGCTTAATGCCTTTTGCCCCATTCTGCAGTTCTCTGAAAGGAGACTGTCCTCAGTTTCAGGGGAATGTTAAGCAAAGGTGCTTGTATCACCTCAACTGTCTTTTTAAAACAGTTTTTGGCAATGAGGAATGGAACATGAAGCTGACGGCTAACAGCGCACAGGATGAGCCCCAGGCGCCTGCTGTACCCCTTGAGTTCACCGTCCCTGTCATTCCTTCAGGGAGGACTGTGGGTAAGTCACTCCCAAATTTGAGCTCTATCTCTTGAGTGAAGTTCTCTGATACAAACAAGTTTTATTTAAAACACAAACAAACAAACAGGAGTTCCTGTCATGGTTTAACGATGATGAACTCCGCTGTTATCCATGAAGACACGGGTTGGACACCTGGCCTCACTTAGTGGGTTAAGGATCTAGTGTTGCCATGAGATGTGGTGTAGGTTGCAGATGCAGCTGGGATCCCTTGCGTTGCTGTGGTGTAGGCCAGCAGCTGTAAGTCGATTCAACCTCTAGCCTGGGAACTTTGATATGTCACTGATGCAGCCCTAAAAAGCAAAAATAAAAAAACAAACAAATTATATATATATATATATATATATATATATATATATATATCTCAGAAAGTCTCTGGGATCATAGAAGGATTACTGCAGTGGTAATACTGGGAGCCCCCTGGGAGTTCCCTGGTGGTCTAAGTGATTAGGACAGGGCACTTTCACCGTTCTCCTGGGATTCAATCCCTGGATGGGAAACTGAGATCTCACATCAGGCTTTGGCCAAAAGAAAAAAAGAGAGAGAGAGTGCGAGAAAGAGCCTCCCAAAGTAGCAGCCATTGAGGGACTCAGCAAAGTCTCAAGGTGTGTCAACAGCATAAACTGCTGGAGGACTTGGGAAAATAAATTAGGACAAGAAATTCAAACTGTTTTGACCATCAAAATCCAAAATTTAGCAGAAAAGCATTGCTTCTCAACACTTGTTTCCATTCCCCCACACCCCAGGATGCCTCACATAGCTTATACACCCCACCAGTGGCATTTGTATCCAACCACTTGTGGTCAGACACCTTGAAGTTGCCCTGAATTTATTCTTTCTGTCGCAGATACCCCACATCCAGTCTGTAGCCACTGTTGGGTGGACAAATCCTTTTAGAAGCTTATACAATCATCATTCAGCTCTGCTCTAACACTTCCAGTGGCTTCCTCTCTCACTTGGAATAAAGCCAAAGTATTTATCATGAGCCATAGACCCTATGCCATCTGACCTCTCACTTCCCTTCCCCTTCACTATTTTCCTTGTTTGTTCCACCACAACCACAATGGAATCTGCTACTTACTCAACATTCCAGACACGCATCCACTTTTAGGGCTAACTCCCTCACCAACCTCGCATCTTTCCTTGTTGTCAACTTTTCAGAGGCCATCCCTGACTATTCATTCATTCCATGTATGTTTATTGAGCACCTATTCTGTGTCACACAGTATTCTAAAATCTTGGAATACAGTAGTGAATCAAATACACAAAAATTCCTGCCCTCATGGAGTAAGAGGCTGCAGATAATAAGCAATGTGCAAAATAAGGACATAAATTCAGCCTTAAATCTTCTAGAAAAGGGAAGAAAAAGTAGGATTTTTTTAACAGGATCAAAAATGACATGTTTCAGTGATCAAGGCAGCCATCACTAAGAAGATGATATTTAAGAGAAGACTTGAGGAAGGAGTGGGAATTAGCTACTCAGGCATTTTGAAAACCCTTCACATCCTGCCATACTTCCTCTCCTTTCTGACTTTTTTTCACCATTGTAATATACTAGAAACTTTACAAATAAATGAGGTGATTTTATTAACATATCTTCCATAATGAAATAATGGAATAAAATTAGCTTTTGAGAAGCCTCTGAGAGAAGCCTTCCTTATTTGAATGTGTGTAAAATGTTGCTTGAAAAAAATATGATCTTTTAGAGAGGATAGACTGGCAAAAACCAAGTATCAAATAGACTTTAGGGAACCTGCTGCTTTTGATATGAAATCCTGTTGGACTTGGTGTAGGAAATCAATCAATACAAATACCTGATAGTATGTAAGAATGTTTCATGACATTCAAGAAAGGATTCTCCTTTCTCTCTCGAGTTTTGTCACATGGAACAGAAAAAACAATTTCTTCCTTATGTAAAGAGACCAAAGAAGATTGAGTGCTTACATACTGAAAGGGGAGTACATTTTTTTAAAGCCACCAAAAGCCTGTGGCAAAGGAAGAAGGGCTGTAGGGTTTTTATCACTCTTAGAACTAGTTCGATGAAAGGGAATCCACATTCCCTGGATAAGCCAAGTAAGTCAAAGTGAGTTAAATATAAACTGAGGATAGGTCAGCCTCACATAAAGCTCCAATATAACAACTAATGATTAAAGCAAAATTGATTTTTCTACACAACAGAAACCCAAGCTATTACTATTTTGGTGAATGGATTATTAAAACTAAACATTCTGTGAAATTTTATGATCAATATTTTTCTTATCTTTCATTAGTTTTTTTTTAAAAAGTCCTTGGCCAGAGTTAGCTCTAGGTTAGACCTGTTTCTGAGCCCCCACACCATGGTAAAGAATGTTGTCAAACTGAAATTTGGGGTATAAAATTGGAGTTAGTTGGGGGCTGATGGATTTGTGCTGCTTCATCCAGAGTCTTACTAACCAGTAGATCCCTCTTGTAACCAGTAATACAGCATAAGTTTGCAAGACTTGCTTGATCATCTGGGGATCATATCTGAGGCCTTGGTCTCGTTAACATCGTAACTATCACGAGCTAATTGGTCACACACCACAGTAACTTACAGCATGATTATGTACAGTATGCCAGGTATAAAGTCTAAAAGGGTTTTTTTGTCAAGCAGATTTTAGTTTATTTATCACATTTAAAAATGAACAATAAGGGGTGTGGGGAGATGCACTGGGGGTTTGGGATGGAAATGCTATAAAATTTGGTCGTGATGATCGTACAACTATAAATGTAATAGAATTCATTGAGTAATACAAAATGAGCAATAATAAGCAGAATAATATATCATACTTCTAGACATTCCTGAAGGAATGTTTTGTATTCCTTTTGAATCCATACCCCTTTTTTAATAAATATAAATTTGTCATGCTTTTTGCAAATCATTGCTGTCGTCTACATATTCCTATCAGCCAAAATAAATTTATGAAGCATTATTTATTTACTTATATAGCTTTATAAATAAACCTATCTGATATGTCCTTTCTTGTCCTTTCTCTTCTACTCATTTTATCACTAACCAGGCCCAAATTGAAAACATATGTCCTTTGATATGATTTTCTGCAAATGTATGCAGATTTAATACTTTCAAAATATAAATATAATCTGTATATAAGTTGATAGCATGGATCAAACTTTTATTTAGTTAGTAGGCTAAATAAGAATATGTGATATGCATAAGTAAAAAAGTAAATAAAAAGGAATCCTGAAATTAGAATGTTAAATTCTATGTAAATCTGGCTACAGATGTCCCACATGGTAGTAAACCATAACCTTCAGAGTAGCTTCTTTCCAAAACAAAGATCCTTTGCAGCTGATCAATTTCTATACATTAAACATCTAACTTCACAGACTTTAATGAGTAGTGATATTAAAAGATAACAGAATCACCTTTTATCCAAGTTTATAACTTTTCTTAGTACAGGTTGTAAAAATGTAGGTATATGATATGAATAGTAACTGATGAGGATTGGGGGGGCAAGCTTTTACAGTGATTATATAATGTCACAGTACCTTTCCCATGGATCTTCAGAGAATATTTTGGAAATTTTGTTGATCCTACATCAGCTCCTGAGCAATCCTTATAACTTGCCTTTCTTGGCTTTCTGTTCTTCCCCCTAATGTTGTTCTACTTTGGGACACTACTCTTTATTTATTATTATTATTATTATTATTTTTAGGGCTGCAGGTGCGGCGTATGGAAATTTGGAGCTGCAGTTTCTGGCCTAAACCACAGCCATAGTAACTCGGGATCCAAGCCACATCTGTGACCTGTACCACAGCTTGTGGCAACATTGGATCCTTAACACACTGAGTGAGCTGGCATCCTCATGAATAGTAGTCAGGTTCATTTCTGCTGAGCCATGATGGAAACTCCTATTCTTTTTTATTTTATTTATTTGGCCATGCCTGTAGTATGTGGAACCCACACCACAGTTGTGACCTCTACAACAGCTGTGGCAACTCTGGATCCTTAACCCACTGTGCCACATGGGAACCTCCTGATCATTACTCTTTTTTTTTTTTTAAACTTTTTAGGGCTGCACCTGTGGCATATGGAGGTTCCCAGGCTAGGGGTCGAATTGGAGCTACAGCTGCCGGGCTATGCCACAGCAATGCCAGATCCAAGCTGTGTCTGTGACCTACACCACAGCTCATGGCAATGCCAGATCCTTAACCCACTGAGCGACGCCAGGGATCAAACCTACAACCTCATGGTTCCTACTTTGATTCACTTCTGCTGCGCCACCAGCGAACTCCAGATCACTACTCTTTTTGATGCCAATGATATTTATATATTCTGGAAAATAGGCCTCCCATGATTGGAAGCAGAGGGATAGATGAGCAACTGGCTACAGTTCCCTTTTTCACTCCATTCCTTAATTTTATGCCTCGCCACGGCAGGCTATATAGATGTATCTGACTCACCTGTTGTGTTGTGAGGAAGGTGAATTAAGACCCAGAGAAAAATTTGAAACTGTATGCCTCATGTCATTATTCCCATTCCCCAGGAGATAAGCTCCCAAAGGCTCGAACCTTTGTGAAACATTGCCTTTGTGGACACAACTCCCATTCTTTCCTTGATCTCCTGCCCTCAATTCCATGTTTCTCAGGAATTGCTTTCTTCTTCATAACTAAACTGTGTGAACTTCTAATTCCTCCTCAGGAAACCCAATCCCCTATTCACTGGGATGTATCTGATCTTCCTCTACTATGTAATCTCTAGACTAATAATCCACAGCATGACTTGTCTGAATATATGAGTTATTCAAGCTGGAATATCATCCTTGGGAGCTTTATCAGGACAGTCTAAGGTGGGCACTAGACTCCAAGTCAAAGCTTTTCGATTCCCTCTTTCCCACCCCTCCTCCACTAACAAATAGAGATACGCTCTCTCATTGGAAGCTTCCAATTATCAAATCTGATACACAGACACACAGACACACCTGTTTTCCAAGGACAAAGATACTCTTCAGGGAGGAAGAGAAACCTTTAGGTAAATAAAACAATTTGCCAAGGTCCTTGCTCACCTATGTATATATATCCCTTTGTATTTATTATGCCGAGTGGTGCCCTTTATCATAGTTTCCTAGAAACTAAGCCTTTTCCAGGAACTCTTGAGCCATCTGCCCCTTTAATACAGAAGGAACTGAATAAACTTTGAAATGACCACATTGTGAGAGCAGAATGCAACATCTACATTTAGGTGTTTTTAAGCAGAAGGACAATTCATAGAAGATTTGTTTTTCTCATGCCCAAGCATCATCTCTTCTGTTCCCAGGAATCAGCAAGGGAGTTCTAGTTAAACTTACTCTTTTGGCAAGAACATGGTGGAAAGTTTTTAAGCATTATTATGGATTGAACTGTGTCCCCCAGAAATATTTCTTGAGGTCCTAACTCTCAGTACCCGTTTCTGTGAATTTGTTTTAAAAGTGGGTCTTTGTAGATGTAATCAAATTAAGATGAGGAAGGGGCCCTGATCTAATATGACTGGTGTCCTTATAGTAAGAAGAGGAAAAGAGATACAGATTACATATGCAGAGGAAGGATGGCCAGGTGAAGATGGTATGTAGTTGTGCTGCCACAAGCTAACGAGTGCCTAGGAGTAACAAAAGGTGGAAAAGGCGAGGAATGATCCTCCCCAGGAGGCTTCAGAGGGATCACAACCCTGCCAACACCTTTCAGCCTACAGAGATGTGGAAGAATAAATTGCTGTTGTTTCAGACCTCTCAATTTGTGTTACTTTGTGTGGTGGCCCTAGCAAACTAACAGAAGCATCACTGCCATCATCATCATCAGTACCATTAATGACATCTGCTATGTGTTTTCACTGTATCATTTGCTTGACTGATTTATAGGTTCTGGAGTCAGAGTCTCTGGGTTCAAAATTTGGCTCACACTATCAAGGGCAAGTTATGCAATATTACTTATTTCTGCTATTTTCTCAAATCATTCTAATACTGTTAAAAGATAGATATTAATAGCCCCATGTAACAGTAGAGTCTTCTGAAGCATAGAAAAATTCACCACTCATGGAAATGCGGTTAGATATATTTGAAATATTAAAAAAAAATTTATTTTGGAATAATTTAATTTTTTCAAATTTTTTTAAATTAAAAAAAATTTTTTTTATTACTCAAATGAATCTATCACATCTGTTGTTGTATAGTGATCATAACAATCTGATTTCACAGGATTCCATCCCACAGCCCAAGCAGATCCCCCCATCCCCCAAACTGCCTCCTCTGGAGACCATAAGTTTTTCAATGTCTGTGAGTCAGCACCTGTTCTGCAAAGAAGTTCAGTCTGTCCTTTTTTCAGATTCCACATGTCAGTGAAAGCATTTGATGTTGGTGTCTCCTTGTATGGCTGACTTCATTTAGCATGATAGTTTCTAGGTCCATCCATGTTGCTAAAAATGCTGGTATTTCGTTCTTTTTGATGGCTGAGTAATATTCCATTGTGTATATGTATCACATCTTCTGGATCCACTCCTCTGTCGATGGACATTTAGGTTGTTTCCATGTCTTGGCTATTGTAAATAGTGCTGCAATGAACATTGGAGTACATGTGTCTTTGTGAGTCGTGGTTTTCTCTGGATAGATGCCCAGGAGTGGGATTGCTGGATCAAATGGTAATTCTGTTTTTAGTTTTCTGAGGAATCTCCATCCTGTTTTCCATGGTGGTTGCACCAATTTACAGTCCCACCAACAGTGTACTAGAGTTCCTTTTTCGCCACACCCTCTCCAGCACTTATTGTTTGTAGACTTGTGGATGATGGCCATTCTGGCTGGTGTAAGGTGGTACCTCAGAGTGGTTTTGATTTGCATTTCTCTAATAATGAGTGATGGTGAACATGTTTTCATGTATTTCTCGGCCATCTGTATATCTTCTTTGGAGAATTGTCTGTTTAGATCTTCTGCCCATTTTTGGATGGGGTTGTGTGTTTTTTTGGTATGGAGCTGCAGAAGTTGTTTATAAATTTTGGAGATTAATCCCTTGTCAGTCGTTTCACTTGCAAAGATTTTCTCCCATTCTTTGGGTTGTCTTTTTGTGTTGTTTAGGGTTTCCTTTGCTGTGCAGAAACTTTGAAGTTTGAGTAGGTCCCATTTGTTTATTTTTCTTTTTATTGTCAATACTCTGAGAGGTGGATCTTCAAAGACATTGCTGTTGTTTATGTCAGAAAGTGTTTGGCCTATGTTTTCCTCTAGGAGTTTGATAGTGTCTGGTCTTCTATCTAGGTCTTTAATCCATTTGGAGTTTATTTTTGTGTATGGTGTTAGGGAGTGTTCTAATTTCATTCTTTTCCATGTGGCTGTCCAGTTTTCCTAGCACCACTTATTGAACAAGCTGGCCTTTCTCCATTTTATAGTCTTGCTTCCTTTGTCATAGATTAGTTGGCTGTAAGTGCATGGGTTTAATTCTGGGCTTTCTGTCCTTTTCCACTGATCTATATGTCTGTCTTTATGCCAGTACCATGCAGTTTTGACGACTGTTGCTTTGTAGTATAGTCTGAAGTCCGGGAGCCTGATTCCTCCAGCTCCATTTTTCTTTTTCAGGATGTCTTTGGCTGTTCTGGGTCTTTTGTACTTCCAAAAAAACTTTAAAATATTTTGTTCAAGTTTTGTGAAAAATGTCCTTGGCAATTTGATAGGGATTACATTGAATCTGTAGATTGCCTTGGGTAGTATAGTCATTTTGATAATATTAACTCTTCCAATCCAAGAGCATGGTATATCTTTCCATCTATTTGTGTCATCTTTGATTTCTTTCATCAGTGGCTTGTAGTTTTCAGAGTATAGGTCTTTTGTCTCTTTAGGTAGGTTTACTCCTAGGTATTTTATTCTTTGGAATGTGATGGTAAACGGGATTGCTTCCCTAATTTCTCTTTCTGCTTTTTCATTGTTAGTATATAGAAACGCTATCGATTTCTGTGTATTAATTTTGTACCCTGCAACTTTGCCAAATTCATGGATAAGCTCTAACAGTTTTCTGGTAGAGTCTTTAGGATTGTCTAGGTATAGTATCATGTCATCTGCAAATAGTGATAGTTTTACTTCTTCCTTTCCAATTTGGATTCCTTTTATTTCTTTTACTTCTCTGATTGTTGTGGCTAGGACTTCCAGAACTATGTTGAAGAGTAGTGGTGAGAGCAGACATCCTTCTTGTTCCTGATCTCAGCGGGAATTCTTTCAGCTTTCACCATTGAGAATGATGTTCGCTGTGGGTTTGTCATATGTGGCCTTTATCATGTTGAGGTAGGTTCCCGTTATGCCCACTTTCTGAAGGGTTTTTATCAGAAATGGGTGTTGGATTGGAATAATTTCAAATTCATAGAAAATTTACAAGAATAACCCAAAGAACTGTCACATACCCTTCACTCAGACTCCCTAGTTAACTTTTTTTTTCTTTTTACCGCATTTGCCTCATCATTGCCTTTCTGTTTATATAAAATTTATATATTTTATATTTTATTCCCTTGAGAAGTACAGACATGTACCCTATTACCTCTTAATAGTTCAATATGCAATTCCTAACTCTCCCGTCTAATGTAAGTTCAACCATGAAAATCAGGAAATTAGGGTTGATACATTACTATGATAGGTAGTTTTTCTTTAGTGAACATTTTCATCTGAGAATAATATACATACAAGAAAGTGCACAAATGATAGATATAAAACTTGATGAAATTTCACCAATTGAACACACCTGTGTAACTACCAGACACGTTGGGCAATAAATCATTATTAGCACCCAAAACCTCCCCACCTTCTGTCCCTTCCCACTCACTTCCTCCTTCTCCTCTGCCTCCTCCTCTTCCCCAAGGGAAACCCTCATCCTGACTTTTAATCACAGTGGATTAGGTTTGCCTGCTTTTGAACTTTGTATAAATGGAATTACATAGCTGTTCTCTCTCCTTCTCTCTCTCCTGATTTATAAGACTGGTTTCTTTCACTCAGTGTTATTCATGTGAGATTCATTCTTGTGGGTGGGTTTATCTGTAATTCGTTTTTTTTTCTTATTGCTATATAATATTTCCTGGTATGGATACATTCCAGTTTATCCATTCTACTGCTATTGGACATTTGGACATGTGGATTATTCCTAGTGTTTGACTGTTAACATTTTTGTTCATGTGTTTTGGTGCATATATGGGTACATTTCTGTTGATTTATTTCTAGGAGTGGGCTGGTTAGGTCATAGGGTATGCATAAATTCACTTTGAGTACATACTGAGAAAGAGTTTGTCAAAGTGATTGTACACTCTTCAGCAGTGTATGAGAGTTGCAGTTGCTTCATATCCTTACTAACCCTTGGTGTTATCATTATTTTTAATTCTATCCCCTCTAATAGGTGTATGGTTGTATCTCATTGTGGTTTTAATTTGAATTTCCTCGATGACTGATGAAGCCAAGGACCTTTTCATATATTTACAAACTATTTGAATAACCGCTTTTGGGATGTACCTGGGGAGTGCTAGACTTTTAATTTTTCCTACCTGATCTCATAGTTCATTTTTTAAGTAGTTATTTTAAATTTTTTAATATATCATGATATAAAGTTTTAGTTGGTCAGTATGAACTAAGTACTCTGATAACAACAATGCTATTAAATGCACCAACCTCAGTTGTATTATCTGTTTATCACTGTACACATAGCAAGTTACTCCAAAACTTAGTGCTGTCAGACAACAACAAATGTTTATTACATCACGAATTCTCTATAGGTCAAGAATTTGGGGTCATCCATTTTAAGTTAGATGTTCTGGCTCAAAGTCTCTCATAAGATTACAGTCAGGATGTCAGGCAAGAAGTTGCCTGGTGTGTCCAAGGATTAAGGATCTGATGTTGCTACTGCTATGGCTTGCGTGGCTGCATGGCTGCATGTTTAATCCTTGGCCCCAGAACTTCTGCATGCCGCAAGTGCGGCCAAAAGTAAAAGGATGTCCAGGACAGCTTGATAGGAGCTGGAGGACTGCTTCAAGATATCTCACTGATAAGTCTGAGTTGATGCTGACTGGTGGCAAGAGGCTTCAGCTGCTTACAGTATGGACTTCTCCATAGGGAAGATTAAGTGTCGTCACTTAATTGTTAGTGATTAGCTTCCACCAGATGGAGTGATTCCGGTGCTTCCATGAGAGAGCAAGGTGGAAGCTGCAGTGTATTTGACGACCTGGCCTTGGAAGTCACACTCAACTGTTTCCATAGTATCCTGTTGGGTACCCATGTTAGCCTTATCAATGTGACTGTACAAGGGTCATCTTTGAGGTTGGCTGCCACAGTTGTTCTTATAAACTCAGTTGCCCAAGCTCTTTTTAAAATGTAAATGGAGAAAAAAAATACTTGCTTAATGCATGTGTATTCTTATGACAAACATAATGAATAGACTTATGGATAACTAACTTCTATTTCTTACAAGTGTTTCAGATATTCATGGGAGTAAATGGGTTTAGATATTTTTTATAGCTCTTTTTACTATTTTTCTCTCATTTTTGACAACTTATGGAGTAAACAGTATATATGTTTGTATATATGAATGTATTTTACAATGAACTCAGCATCTGTAGAGAAGATCAGCAATTAGCTGCTACTTCTCTAGATTAGCTGTGGGGTAGGGATGAACAAAGGGAAGAAGGGAAGGTTAAGACAGATGCTGTGCCTGGGCAGACCAGAGCTATTGCCCATCAAAGGTTTTATTTCTTGGAAGATATGTGCTAAGTGTTATATGCCTATCTGCATACCTACTTACCTACCCCTGTATCTATCTACCATCTGTTTTTAACATCTTTTACTGAATGTGGCAGTCATCTTTCCATTTTTAACACGTATCTAAGGAATGTATGAATAACTCTAAGTGAAGCAGGTATTCACAAATGTTTTTGTTCTTTTGGTATTTAAATCCATTAACTTTTCCATGTTATCTTAATAGTTTGCTTTCAGTAATCTGGTATATATGACAAAGTCCAGTCATTGACCAGTTGTTTCTCTCCATTGTACTTAAAGCTGAAAAGTACTCTTTAAAATACACTTTTCTGTTTTTAGTCTTCTCGGCATTTGACTAGTCTAAACTGAATAAAAAAAACTAAACCAAAGCTGTATGACCTAAGATAATCCATCACAGCATCAAAATAATTAACATTTATTGAGAAAAGCCAGGCACTGTTCTTAGCTCTTTTATATGCATCATCTTGTTTACTATTGCAACCCTATAAAGTAGCTTATATTATTATCCTAATTTTTTATAAATGAGAAAAATTGCTGTTTAGAGAGATTAAGTAACTTGACTAAGGTCACGTAGCTAATAAATGGCAGGCCAGCTAGGAATTGAACCAAGTCTGACTTTAAAACTGTCTTCTTAACCTCTATAAAAAATTAAGTGCCCAAAAATAGGAGAATGCTCATGTGCATTAAAACTTCCATACAATGTAATATTATGAAGTCACTGGAAATTGTGTGCTCAAATAATTTTGCTGAATTTGGGAAATATCTTTTAATAGCAAACAGAAGAACAAGATGCACACTGATATGTTATTCCTATTATTATCTCAGCTCTATGGAAAATTAGTTATGTGTGAGTATTCATCAAAAAGAAGGGCAGTAGTATATACAGCATTAATAATGTTTATCTCTAAATGAGATAAGACTATGGATGCTTTTTGCTTTCTTATTATGCATTTCTATAATGAACATTATTACTTTTATAATCAGGAGAAGGTAATAAAAATCTTCAGTACTTAGAATATGAAAGAGAAAATGTATAAAGACTTGGTTTTTATGGTTAAAGAAATGAGTCCATTTAATAACTGCTGGATCCATTTAAAGGTGCAACCATTCAATTTGAGATCTATTTTTGTTGTGTATGGCTATCAGATGTTCAGACACAATGTAATATTCTCCTGCATGCTGTATTCTCTTTTTCTTTCTGCCTTATGTTGAAGATAAAGCTGAAAGTGTGTGTTTTTCATTGGGAAGCTGGCATTTGAATGAGACTGTTGCTTTTTTCAGCTTAAGGAAGATAAAAGGAGTTATCAAGTAATGTTTTCTTTCACCTAAGGATGTTGGTCCCACTCCAACAATTGGAATTGATTGAACTCCAGTGCTTGCAAATTTAAAAGCCTAACACAGGGGATCTGCTCACTCTGAATTTTACAAATCAATGGATAAGCTCAAAACAAAAACCCATTACAGAGCACCTTAATGTTTATCTGTTTGGCAAGATAAACATTTGTAAACAAGCATTTTCAACTCTGAGCTTCAATAATAACACTATGAGATCTGTATTGGATGTTTAAAATTTGCATAGAACTGTAAAGATAGGACAAAGCCAAAGGAGAAAATTGCTTTTTAAAAAATTGTCTTCTGATCCATAGTCTCAATTAAATTGTTTCTTCTTTATCTAGACTAGAATAATTTCTCTTGACTTTTGATAGCATTCTTATTGTCTATGGAATGTAACATCACATGAAACAAGTGTGCCTTTGGTATTTGATTAAATAATATTGCTTCATGGAAGCCTATAAACCATTGAACCAGGCAAAAGAAATGATATTATATAGACATATCTGAAAAGCACGATGATTGCTAATTTAACCTTGAAGTTGTGAAATCTAAATCTCGACATTTAATTTGGACTTCATGTTTATGTACTGAGATTAACCAAACTGGAGGAAAATTTTTAAAAAGACCTTATCAATGTGGTATGAGTCATTTTACATAAAAAGATTCATTATTAGATTTCCATCAACAGACCTAAGGGTCTTAACATCTAGATCAGTGCTTTACAAATTGTCTTTGGAGCAGATGATGAGCCAGATCCCCTGGCCTCCGCCAATTTGTTGCTAACCAATACTTTTATAAAATACAGTAATATTGCTGTACTAGAACAATGGAAAAGTGAAAATAAAGACATACAAAATAGAAACACTTTTTAAATTATTAGTTTCAACAGACATAGAATTATCATCAGATTTTTCCAAAAGTTTTAAAACTTTACTCTCAATTTCTATACTTACCTTGCCATGAACTAATAACAAATAATTCTTGGATCTGCAGCAGTGTGCTGACAACCCTTTAGCTCTTCTATAGATTCCCTTGCTCTTTCTCAGCCCCATATTGCTGCTTGGCTTGAGCTGGGAATCAGATTAGGAAGTGGGATGAGGCTGACTTCATTATCCTCACCTCTACCTCCCCTTGAGAAAGCCTGAAGACTATAATTATCTCTATGTGGTGTCAGGATCTATCACTCTAGTGTCCTGATGTTATCCCTGTATTTATAAACACCGAGGCAGGTGTTCCCAAGGTTCTCTGCCTGTAGTTTCATGTGATCGCTCCAACTAGTAAACGGGCCAATGTCAGGGAATCTCCAAAACAGCATACCCAGATGAACCAGGGAAAAATATTAGAGTGTTTTATATCTATATGGAGGAAATAGTTAATAGTATCTGCAGTGTATATGACAATTGTGGCCACAGCAATGAAGTTTTTAAAAATTGTTAGAACCCAGTGTAATTGCTGACACTGAATTCCTTGCTGTGGCTCATATAAATAACTTAATCTAATTCATTTAATTTTCTCCAGGTTCAAAACAGTGAGTTTTCAGGTCAGCTCAGGCTTTAGAATTCATTCAGCATTTCAACACCCCCTGCTCTGGTTGATTCTAACACCCGAGGGAGTGGATGTAGTGTACACCCCAAGTCTTCAGGGGCGGGGTAGGGTCCTCTTGCTGGTCTTTTTTTTTTTTTTTTTTACCAGAGGTAAGTGACATTGTCTTCTCTGCTGTTCTCAGCATGGTGAGCATAGAAGTTTAAGAGATGGGAAACTGGCATTTCTGCTTCTCTTGAATCATTCATTGGCCTGAGGATCTCCCAGATGCAACTGCATCCTGCATCATACTAGGTCTAAGTACATCTCTCTGTTGGGCAGGAACTTCTCTTAGCTGACACCTAGATTCTTTTTTTTTTTTTTCTTTTCTTTTTGTAACGTCTGCCCTTCATACAGGAGACTGTTGGAAACTTCAACATCAGGTTGTTGGTCTTTGAAGACTGGCCTTGATCCCTCAGCTCTTTTTCTGCTATGAACCCTATCTTTGTAAAGCCAAGAAATAGGAAACCTATCCAGTGAAGTTGTAGCCACTAGGAGATGTAGCCAGGGGCAGGAATATATGGGTTTAGATGCTGGGGAAAGAATGACGGATGGGGGAAGAGAGAGCCCTGCTACCCAGGTCACTTGGGCCCCAGGCCAGAGTCTGGTTGTGCTCATGGCTCTTTTCCCAAAGTAGAAATGATTTTCATCAGATCATCTAGCTAGGAAACTTGCAAGAATCCATGAAAACCACATCTGATGAAGATAATCTATGGTGTTTAGATATCAGGCTGTTGGGTATCTGTGTGAGAGGTAGTCTGTGGGCTTCCTGAAGTGCTGATAGCATTGATTCTTGATCAGGATGTTGATTATACAGTTGTGTTCATTTTTAAAAATTTTGAATCTTGTAATTTTACTGAGCTGTATACTAATGATATGTACACTTTTTTGTACTTATGCTATACTTTCAATAAAATTTATTATTATTTTTCTTTTTATAGGGCCGCACCCATGGCATCTGGAAGTTTCTAGGCTAGAGATTGAATCAGAGATGCAGCTGCCAGTCTATGCCAGAGCCATAGCAACTCAGGATCTGAGCTGAGTCTGTGACGTACACCACAGCTCATAGCAACTCCAGATCCTTAACCCACTAAGCGAGGCCAGGGATTGAACCTGTATCCTCATGGATACTAGTCAGGTTCATTACTGCTGAGCCACATTCGGAACTACAAAATTGTACTCCTTTTCATTTATAAATGTTGGCATTGACAGGTGACATAAAGCTATGACTATGTAAAAGGTGTATTCATTTTCTGAGTATTTATTTACATTAATGTTATTGAATTCAATCTGAAAATGTCTACAGGTTGTCAGCATTTTTGAGTCACATGTTTGGAATTTAATATGGTTCACTTCTTCATTTGTGACAGGGACACACTTTTGCAATATCTGCTTATGTCTCCTGAAATCTGTATTTCGTTCTCTAAAGACTTGGATCTTGGCATTTGTCAAGTGATGTATTCTAGAAGAGCACTTCTTATTTTTCTAATTTTTATTTATTTATTTTTTTGGTCTTTTTGTCTTTTTAGGGCTGCACCTGCAGCATATGGAAGTTCCCAGGCTAGGGGTCTAATTGGACCTGTAGCTGCCGGCCTATACCAGAGCCACAGCAACGCGGGATCCAAGCCGTGTCTGCAACCTACACCACAGCTCACGGCAATGCTGGATCCTTAACCCATTGATCAAGGCCAGGGATCGAAACTGCAACCTCATGATTACTAGTCGGATTCGTTTCTACTGTGCTGCGACAGGAACTCCCCTAGAAGAGCAGTTCTTAAAATGTGGCTCAGGGATCCCTGAGACTCTTTTAGAGGGTTTACAAAGTCAAAATTCTTTTCATGATTATACTAACATGCTACTTGTTTTTCCCCTCTCTCTCACAAGTGGAGTTGCCAGTAGTACCTCCATGGCATGGGATGACATCCTCATTCTGATGACTACCGCAGCTTGTACTTATGCATTCTCTTGTATATTATTTGTAATCCCACTCTTAATTTTGCCTGTGATAAATATGGATAGATGTAGCCCCCATAAAACTATGGTTATTCAGGATCATCAATAATAAAGAGTGTGAAAGAGTCTGAGGTCAAAAAGTTTGGAAAATGCCACTCTGGAAGAATAATGCAGTTAATTCTGTTTATGGTGAAACACAGACAATTTGGCCATAAGAACCTTAGGACATTTTTTCCTTTTTGTTACTCAGTGTCCAATATGCCAAGTAGTTGGGTAGTGTCCCGGCAAGGAAACAAATTCTCTTGTGGAGGTTCCGGAGGAAAACCTAGCCTTGACAACACCTTGATTTTAGAACCTCTGACCTCCAGAATTATAGGGTAATGAATGTGTTGTTTTAAGCCATGAAACTTGTGGTAATTTGTTACAGTCTCTATAGGAAACTAATACAGACTTGTTTCAGGGGAAGCTCATTTGTTGAATATCTCCTGTGTGCCAGGCTCTGAGCAAGATCACATAGCCAGGGATTAGAAAATTAAGGTTCAAATTCAGGCTTATCCACATTCAGAGACTAAGCTGTTCCACTAACCTAGGTTTTCCACCCCACATCAAAGGGTATACTTTGGTAGGATTGGTACTGGAAAACCGTCGAGTTCTCTATGAATGATTTTAGAAGTCCATTGTAAGATCCATGGTGCCATGTATCGTTAACATGGTCAAGGTCCTGATGCCACATTGATCTTGCACTTTTATTTGGCTGTTAACAATCTATTTGATGTATATAGTGCCATGAGTAACTTTATTGCTGCTCATTATCTTCCAGTTGGGAGTGATTTTCCTCCACGTGACTTCCATTTATTCCTAACTAGGAATTAAATCTCAAACTAACTGCAGCATGTTCAGTTACCTCTGAAAGTGTGAGTGTTGAATGTCAGGCTCTTTCTCATGAGAAGAAAATTCTAGAATGAATTCTCATTCAACATAGGTAAGATAAGATTATTTGCTTTATTTTTTTTAAAAAAATTGATGGTGAAATATGTTGATTTTTCTAGTCTAAAGCTGAATATTTACCTATCATACTGGTATTTACTACCAGCTTATCTGTAGGAATATTTTAAAAATAGGATTGGTTTTAAAATAAATCATTTAGGATGGATGGAACTTGCTTAAGGAGTTAGCTTAACTGTAAACACGGTGAAGAGAAAAAAGCTCAAAATACAAATATTCAGAAGTATAGTTTAGGTGCCTCAGAAATATCATGTATTGGAGAAGCCACATTGATGGGTCCATGTCTTAAGATGGTGGTAGCGTACAGGATTTCTCTATTTTTATTTTGCCTTAATCTTTGCTTTTTTCTCCACTCCATTCCAAACTGTTCCAAGAGTATATGTCATTCATTCATTTCTGAGTTGTTATTTGGGGAGAACTCAAGATCACCAAATCCCTAAACAGCGACCTCTTGTGACCATAGCTACTTCTACTATTTTCCCCATGAGAAATACATGCACAGAGGATGAGGCTAAGCCCATGAGTACTATTCAGGTTTGGTGCCAACATCCTATGTGGGATTCCTAGATCTGAGGAATTATGCTGGACTACATTGGGCTAGAAGCATTCCTATGTGTCTTCTGTTAAAGGCCTGACTAGAAGAAGTTCCTTCAGATCTCGCTTTAGTGAGGTAAAAAAAAAAAAAAAAAAAAAAAAAAAAAAAAGGATAAGCCCAAAGAAAAAATGATTTTCCCCAGTAGGACTTAGAGTGAAGTGGTCTGATGCTCTACCTTAGGCTAGGCCTTCTTCTTATAAGACAGAAGTGGAGTTTGGGTGGGTAGAAGGAGGAGGAGGCGACAGTTGAATGAGTTAATTAGTTTAGGTGGAAAGCCGGGCCTACTTCTCTTTCTAGAGCAGTAGCTGACGGGAAAAAAAGTCATTTTATGTATGTATTTATTTATTTTATTTTTAGTGCCGCACCTGCAGCAGATGGAAGTTGCTGGGCTAGGGGTCGAATTGGAGCTGCAGCTGCCAGCCTATGCCACGCCACAGCAATATCACATCTGAGCCACATCTGCAACCTACACTGCAGCTCATGGCAAAGGCTGATCATCAACCCACTAAGCGAGGCCAGGGATCGAATCCACATCCTCATGGATACTAGGTAGCTTTTTAACCCGCTAAGCCCCAACGGGAACTCCAGGAAAGTCATTTTAATCAGACAAGTGAGAAAGGACAGGACCTCTGAGAAACCAAATCCAGCTGGAGAGCATTGCCAGAGTAGCATAAGGTTTTGTGTCCTTGCCTTACAATAGCACTGGAACTTCTTTCCCCTGCCCCAACATCATGACCTAACAAAGATCCTTAGAAATTCAGGGTGGAGAGCAGGGAAGACTGGACCCTTGATCTGACCCCAGAGGCCAACGATGTATATTATCTAATAGATGGTTAATGCCTGGTCAAGATTTACCTTCTCGGGTCCATCAGCTCTATCAGTGGAGAGATAAACCAGGAGCTGATGCTCGTCCCTACCAGCCTTCCACAGTGCTGTGCTGCCTCATTCCTCCAGCATTCCATCTAAATCAAGGGAGGCGTAGGATCTTGCTGGTTTGCATTTTGATGAGGTTTATCTGATTGCAGCCTCTGAATGCTCTGGGATGCTCTGTGGCAGTGCAACTACAAGCATGAATCAATTAAGCAGCTATTAGGTTCACACTTTTAGGCAATGGCATACTTGGCTTCACACTGACTTTGTTATATATGAAATCCCCAAAGAGAATAATACCTTATCTAAATTTCATTATATTTTTCAATAGAGTGAATATAGATCAATAATAAATTTTGTTCCAATATAACATTAGTTTCATAAGAATTTTTCCCATTTCCTCTTTTTCTATCAAGAAATCAAATTACAATTATAAAAATAAACTATGTGCTTTACTTCTGTGAAGAGAACAATTGTTTCTGTTTTAATATTAATATTTTAATTTATGTTTTAAAATAATTGTGGGTGATTTTATACAATGTGGAATTAAATGTTTCTCAGAAAGTGAACTTACATTTGGATATTTTGAAAATTAATCTTTTATACATGACAATGAAATTAGATTATATTAAATAATTTTACTTTTTAAATGTAACTTTTTAAAAATTGAGAACTACATCAAATATATAGACAATGAAAAATAAAATTAGGGAAATCCTTATCTTTTTATTTACTAACAAACTTCATTAAAATAATATGTTATATATACTTGAATAGTTTCAAAGAAATTATATAACTGTGGCTGCCTTTGTTTTTCTCCATTGCATGACCCTCTCTTGCTTTGAGAGGTAACCACTATCATGAAATCAAAGCTCATTATTCCATATTTTGTATTTTTACTGTGTATACGTAGAAATGACGTACTATACTATAATTGATCATTAACTCTCTCCAACTTTATTTTTTTTATGTTTTTGCTTTGTTTTTAGGTCGAACTGCAGCTCCAGTTAGACCCCTAGCCTGTAGCATGTGGATGTTCCCAGGCTGGGTGTCAAATTGAAGCTGCAGTTACTGGCCTGCACCCCAGCCACAGCAACACAGAATCTAAGCCCCATCTGTGACCTACACCACAGCTCATGGCAATGCCGGATGCTTAACCCACTGAGTGAGGCCAGGGATCGGACCCACATCCTCATGGATACTAGGCGGGTTCTTAACCCACTGAGCCACAATGGGAACTCCCTCCAACTTGATTTTAAACTCAACATTTTAGATAGGATTTTAAACCTAGGGATCAGGGTAGGTGTATAGAATTAGATAAACCTCAAGAGGTTAAACTGAAATGCAAAATCTTTAGGTGCTACTGACCTCCTCAAATTTTAAGTGCATGCACGTTTTTTATAAGAGTTGGGTCCATAGCTTTCACAAAATTATCCACTCCATCTTTGACCTCCTAAATTTTTCTTCAAAATTTGAGATTCCATCAGTGTACAAATGCTTTTTTCTAACTGATGTATGACTAATTTATTTTGTTCTATAAGTTCTATTCTGGTGCAGCATTTTCAAAAATGGATGACTCTCTTGATAAGCTTTTTGAAGGCGTGGAATGATTTAACAAAACTGCAGATACCATACTGGCCGGTAGAGGGCACTAGCACAACTAAAAACGGAGAAGGCGTCTTTTTGGAGTAAAGAACTAACAAATGCCAGAGGAGTCGCTTGTAAGATCCTCACATATTTATTTATCTCTATTTACAGATTTCTACATTGAGCTTCTAATATGATCTAAAACTTCATGTTTAAGCTATTTTATTGTTATCAGTATCATAAAACAAATTTAAAGCAGGCCTGAAGGGGGGATTTTAAATAAATAAAGAATACCACAGCTAGATTCTGGCTACTTATCTAGTCATTGCTGAATGTTTGAAATTCAGCTGGTCAGTTAATTGATATCTTTATTAATAAAATAACATGATTTAGGAATTTACATAATACAAAAAACAGCCTCTTCATTTAAGACTTTACTAGAAATACTTTGTCATCATTTATGCCCCCTTCCTACACAGTCACTCTTTGAGAACATTCCACATTCTTTTTTTTGCTAATTAAGAAGCCTGTGAGCATTTTACATCCTGACGGCTCTTCTGGGACTCTGACAGAAAGCAGTTATTTCACCAGAGACCCTTCCTGCCCAGCTTGCTCTTCTTTGTCTCTACTGAAGAGTTAAGGTAGGCAGGGGTCAATTTTCCTTCTCCTAAATGAGAACTACTCAGGGATTTTTATGTTCTTACTATCAGTTGTCAATTAAGAGTCAAGAAAATCTAATCTCAGCAGGTATTTTGACATCAGAACATTAAAATAACTCATGTTTGTTTTTAAAGAATTTACAAAGAGTGTTTGCCTACAAGCCTGACAATAATTTCTTGAGATAAGAAAGTAAAATATGGTTTTCCCCATTTTGTGGATTAGGAAGTTAATGCTCCCAAAGTATCCCAGGCTGTGGATGATTCTCTTGTGGGGGGGGGGATTATATTGTTTATTGTGACTTTTTTATCCCCATATTCAGTTTGTCTGCATCATGATTTCCCCCTCTCAAATGTTTAAATCGTGTGCAATTTTTTTTTTTTCTCGTTTTTTGGCCACCCTGCAGCATATGGAGTTCCTGGGCCAGGGATCACAGCCGAGTTGCAGTTGCAACCTACACTGCAGCTGCGACAGTGCTGGGTCCTTAACCCACAGGGATTGAGGCTGCATCCCAGTGCTTCTAAGATGCTGCTGATCCCCTTGTGCCATAGAGGGAACTCCTTCATACACAATTTTGACTTATAAAAAATGCTAGAGGGTATAAACTTTTAGCCAAGTCATAAATCTTTCATTACTGTGGACTCTTCTTGGCCTTGGTTGCCCCTTATTACCCCTTGGTTAATAAGTACAAGAATAGTTTTCTCAGAGTTCCCCTCATGGCATATCAGAAACAAATCTGACTAGGAACCATGTGGTTTCGGGTTCGATCACTGGCCTCGCTCAGTGGGTTAGGATCTGGTATTGCTGTGAACTGTGGTGTAGGTCACAGATGCGGCTTGGATCCTGCATTGCTGTGAACTGTGGTGTAGGCCAGCAGCTGTAGCTCCAATTTGACCCCTAGCCTGGGAACCTCCACATGCCCTGAGTGTGGCCCTAAAAAAAAAAAAAAAAAAAAAAAAAAGGCATCTAACTGACTAGAAATCAGTAAATCTCCAGAGAAACCTACCCACGGCATATGGAGCTTCCCACTAGAGGTGGAATCCGAGCTACAGCTGCTGGCCTATGCCACATCCACAGCAACTCAGGATCTGAGCCTTGTCTTCGACCTAGACCACAGCTCATGGCAACGCTGGATCCTTAACCCACTGAGTGAGGCCAGGGATCGAACTGGTGTCCTCATAGATGCCAGTCAGGTTTGTTAACAATTGAGCCAAGACAGGAACTCCTAGGTGTCTTTTTTACTCATATATCTATTCCTTTCCTTAGTTATTTTGAATATATTTCTTTGTGTGGAGGCTTTTTTAGAAAATGTTATTTAACCCACCTTATTTACTTTGTTCTGCATTTCCCCCTAGTTCCTAAATCTGTTTTTAGCTATTATTTTGATATAGTCTCAGAATTATCTAGTGAGTCTGTAGCTACTTATTAATTAATTCATTTAATCAGTTGAATAAAACAAAGATCTCCATCCAAATATATTAACTTACATTCTAGAAGGTAAGCAATAAAGATAACAAACAAGTTACATCATGTTAGACATGTTACATCATATGTTAGAAGGTGCTTAGTGCTGTAGAAAAATGACAAATGTGGCAAAATAAGCATGGAGTCAGGAGTGGAGGTTGCATTTTTAAGTAGGTAGCCCTTCCTGAGAAGGAGATTAGTGAGCTAGCCCTCTGAACATCTAGAAGAAGATAGAATAGCAAAAACAAACAAACAAAAATACAAGGCCCTCAGGTTGAAGAGCCTGGCTTGTTAAGGGTCGTAAGGGGATAGACCAGCATGACTGGTAGAGTAAGTGGAGGGCAGATATGAAGGGAGGTGGTCAGACAGGTGCCATGTGGGGCAGCCCATGGTAAGACTGTGGGCTGCTGTAAGCACTTTTAGTAAAGTGGGTGATCACAGGAGAGTGTAGTGTCTTAGTGAAGAAGGAAGTGCAGCTGCCCACTGAGCTCCCTTCTTGACCCTGCAGCTCTCATGCATTTTCCCACCCAGTAGAAGGACATGATCAGAGCAAATATTTTAACAGGATCTCTCCACTGTCTTGGGGAGAACAGACTGTATGTGTGAGTGTGGGGAAAGGTTAAGTGTAAAGAAGACACATGTGTCTAGGAGTTCCTGTCGTGGCTCAGCAGTTAATGAACCCGACTAGGATGCACAAGGATGTGGGTTTGATCCCTGGCCTTGCTCAGTGGGTTAAGGATCCAGCATTGCCATGGGCTGTGGCGTAGGTCGAAGATCCTGAGTTGCTGTGGCTTTGGCTGCAGCTCTGATTGGACCCCTAGCTTGGGAACCCCCATATGCCATGGGTGCAGTCCTAAAAAGACCAAAAAAAAAAAAAAAAAAAAAGAAGAAGAAGAAAAGGAAGACAATAAGTTTGTAATTATAGTAATCTAGATCAAAGGCACTAGTGTGCTGGTGGTGGAGGGGTGAGAAGTGGTCTGCTTTGGATATGCTTTCACGGTAGAGCCAGACCAATTTCCTGATGACTGAACATTAATGTGAGAGAAAGAGAAGGTAAGAATGGTTTCCAAGTTTGTGCCTGAGTAAATGGAAAGTTGGAGTTGCCATCAACTTAAAGGGTGGGTTGAGGAGGGTCGATAGGGGTTCAGATCTGAATGTGTTCACTACAACTAGGAATGAAGTGAAGTTGATTAGCTGGTGAGATGTGGGAGCTCAGAGTTCAGGAGAGGTCTGGCCTGGACCAAGTCTAAGAGCCATCAGTGTTGAAGGCATGGAGCTGGATGTCACAGGGCAAAGAAGGGCACTGAGAACTCTTTCCTGGAAGCTCCAGTATTGAGAGGACAAGCTGAAGAGGAGGAACCAGCAAAGGAGACAGAAGAAGGCTGAGCAGGACAAGCAGGAGAGTATAGTGTCCTGGTGAAGAAGGAAGTGCAGCTGCCCACTGAGCTCCCTTCTCGACCCTGCAGCTCTCATGCATTTTCCCACCCAGAAGAATTATCAAGTGGCTTTGGAGCATGGAAATTTTCCTCTGAAGGAAAACAGAGGCAGTGATAATTTATCTTATTCCTGGTGTGTTTTTTTTTCCCCCATCAGTTACCCATTTGCTTTATTTTTTTTAAATTTTAGTGTCAATTAAATTTTATTATCTAAGAATAAAATGCAATAAATGAAAACTTTAAATCACCATGTCTTCTGAGATAGTAACTCCACATTTTATACAATTTTTTACTTCTTATGCATATGTTATTTATTTCAATTATTTCAGTCTCTCTCAGATTAGAAGAGTTTGTATTATCCCATTTCATAGGTGCAAAAGACTGATGCTTAGAAACTACTTACTATAGTATACTAGATTTTCATAAAGCAGAAAACTTTTTTTTTCTTTTTCTTTTTCAGCTGCCCCTGTGGCATATAGAAGTTTCCAGGCCAGAGTTCAAATTTGAGCCCCAGCTGTGACCTCTGCCACAGCCATGGCAATGCTGAATCCATAACCTGCTGTGTTATGTATAGCAGGAACTCCAAAGCATAAACTTTTAAAATGTGCATCTGTGACTAAAACTTGAAGCATAACATGTCTACAATAGGAATATCTTTTTTATCTAACTTTCTCTCACAAGGGTACTTTATAAAGACATATATTAAAGAGTATTTATTCCTAACATTCAAGAAGAACCTTTGGGGAATTTTCACCCAGGAAATATGCGGTCCTTTTACATTTAAAATTCATAGCAAGGTCGTCATAATATAAATAAGGAGAACCTCTTTACAGGGCAGCTTTGCAAAACTTACCAAATCTTAAAACTTTTGAATATCCAGGTTTTTTTTTTTCTTTTTTTTTTTAGGGGCAATATTCTGCAGCATATGGAAGTTCCCAAGCTAGGGGTCAAATCAGAGCTGCACCTGCAGGCCTACAGCACAGCCCACAGCAATAACAGATCTTTAACCCGCTGAGCAAGGCCAGGGGCTGAACCATCGTCCTCATGGATACTAGTCGGGTTCTTAACCTGCTGAGCCCCAACAGGAACTCCTGAATGTCCAGTTATGATCCAACAATTCTATGGTTAAAAATTTATCCTAAGATAAATAAAGGACTATAACATTTAATGATATGGGGGAACATTTGAAATATGGTATAAGTTGGAAAAGAAAGCAAATTATTAAGCAGTATGTATGATATCACCCTCTTTATATTGCAAATTATATTGAGAAAAAACTAGAGGTCAGCAAGCATTTTCTGTGAAGTGCCAAACAATAAATATTTTAAGGCCACAGGGTTTCTGTTATAACTACTCAGCTTGGTGGTTGTGTAAAAACCATCATTAATAATATGTAAATGAATGGGCCTGGCTGAATTGAGCTGCTAGGCTGTAGTTTGCCAGTCTTTGGGGTATAGTAGTTTGCTGACCCCTGATCTATAATTGTAAACAGTGATTACTCTCTAGTAACTATAATTCTAGATTTAATTTTCTTCTTTTTGCTTCTCTACAAGATCGTAGATAGTTCTTCATTGCCAAGAGAAATATGAGATTTGATGAAATGATGATAAAGCATTTAGTTATATTTCATTTTGATATTATCAATGATATATTGCTATTTTTATTGCTTCAGTCAGAATAGGACTGGGTCTTATCAGAAGAATAAATGTTGAGTTCCTCTGTGGCCCAGTGGGTTAAGGATCTGGCATTGTCTGCTTTGTGGCTCAGGTCACTGCTGTGGTGCCAATTCTATCCCTGGCCTGGGAATTTCTGCATGCTGTGGGTATAGCCAAAAAATAAAGAAGGAAGAAAAGGAGGAAAAGAAAGGCAACACTTGATTATTCAGATATCAAACATATACCAACTTTCCCTGTGACCCCCAAATATTTCCTATGCTATATGTGCTCCCAAATAAAAGATGATTTTAATATTAGCTTCAGAAAAAACATAATTAGGAATTAGGAAGTTTGGTTGGTTGGTAAGACAAACAGACATGTCACTTTGAAGAATTTTCTAAAAATTTCTAAATTTTGGAGAGTTAGCGGCATTCTTTGCTTCACCGGAAGAGAGAACAAGGCCAGTTGATTGTTTAAATCAAATATTTGTCAGAGTTCTCAGGTCTTCTCATCTTGTGGAGTCTGGTCAGTGCTATGCTGATAAATGTTTAGTAGCTAACAGTGGAAGGGAAGACAGTGGGAACAGGGTGGGCAAGGGGGAGAGAGCCCTGATTTGTAGCACTTTCTCTGGTGTAAATATTTCCAATTGTGGGCAATTTCAAGCTACCAATGGGACTCGTAAAATTCCTGAATGTTTAACAATTCCCCGAGTAAGCCAGTGTGAACCAGCTCCAACACAACACTAGGTCCCATTAAAATGAACTGGGGTCCAATCCCACTTACGGTAAGAAGACCAGCTCCTCTCCTCTCCCCACTTTCGGATCTTTGTGAGAAGCCTCAAGTGTTTACATCCTTCTGGTAGGGATATCCCTCTGCTTGCTCTCTCAGAATTGCTCTGCTCTTAACATTCCCTGTGGTTGCCAGGGCTGCTCTGTGGGCCTCAGCACTAATCTTTACATGGGCTGCTATAGGCAACTGACCTATCAGTCAGCCTCCCTTCCATTCCATCAAATCTTGCCAACTCTCCTTGACTATCAAACAGGACTTTGTGTTAGAGTAGTGATCTGAGAAATAAGGAGTCAGAATCTTATTGGCCTGACTGCTGGTCATTATGGATTCCAGGATGGCTTTGTTGGGAGGGACCACCGGAAGTAGGATGAGGAGGAAAGCTGCACTTTAGTGACAACCATGGGAAAATCTGAATGCCTGTTTGCGGGGGGTGGTGATGAGTGCTTTCGTGAAACCCATGCTCTGGTCTGGCAGCAAAAGTGTGAATCTTTTCCTATGTTTGATTACCCTTCATAGCTTCAAGTAGACCACAGATGGCTGACACCACTCAGTCCCTGCAACCTGGGATGGTGTAGGAAGAATGGGGAGGAGACTGGCAATCCCCCACTCATAGCACTGGGAGTGCAGGACAGACTCTGGGAGTTGTCTGGTCACAGGGCTGTGGCCAACTTCTGCCTGAGGCCAATTAGTCTTTTATCATATAGTCTATGGGGTTTCATCAGCTCCAGCCTGCTCCTCTCCAAGCTGTGCCGTGTTCAGAGTTTCCATTTGCACTTACTGTAGGGCTGGTTATGGAATCATGAGTAGCATTTAAATATAATAATACTTTCACAATTAATCTACAGGGCACTGCGCTGTGCTATCTTTGTATTTCAGTTTTATTATTATGGAAGAAAAGGCTTATTGACAATATCTTTTTTCCTGACAATAACTCATTAGATACTGTCAACAGCAAAAATCATAATGGACTTCAGCTACGTGAGCCATATGTGTTATTTCTTTCTTTCTTGCCCTCAGGGCCATTTGGAATGAAGGAGTCTTAGAAAATGGGCAACATATTGTCAAATTGGAAAGCATATGGGGCTGAACAGGATTCTACTGAAGGTTCATGGTCTTATAATCTAATATTTATAAGCAATTAAAGTTCACTAAAGTCTATAAAAACATGCCACAGCTGTGAATCAAATTAGTGCCTTGACCTACCCAATTAGACAAAGAAAACATCAATATCATAATTAGGCAGCCAATTCCCTTCTTAGAATTAATGTAAATAGTGATTATGTTTCAAAACCAGGAAAACACTGTATTTTCAAACTAGAAGAAAGTAGATGCTGTGCTAAAAGATAGAAAATTCTGGGTGGGAAGGAGTGCCTTCCTGTTGGATTAGTGAACTATCAAAGGGGAATTGTTTTTTGGTATTGGCAAAATTTTCCATTGATTCCAATCAGTGTCTTTCTTTTCTTTTTCTTTTTCTTTTTAATTTAGCATCATCACTTTGTCAGTTGAGGTTGAAGAGCAAAGAGTTTCAAGCCTACCAGAGAGCCATTGCTGAATGAGTCAGTAATTTCAAACACACCCAAGTGCAGGTGTAACAGCTAGTCATCTACCCGCTGATGTCTTTCATCCTTGTCAGTGAAAGATGTTTCAGAGCTTGGGCGGGAGCTTCTATTGTGATGGAACAAGTAAAATTATACAAGTACTCACTTCCTGTCTCTAATTTCTTATTCTCATGATTTCCTCTCTGCCTTCTCTATTCATTGGCTGGAACTTTCAATTGCAGAAACCATTCAAGAAGCATGAACTCGCCAATAAATTTAAGAAATCTAGGTAAAGAGTGTAAAGTAAGGAGGAGTTACTGTAAATTATCAATTTTTCAGCTGGAAGACTGTTTTGAGACTCTTCTCTAGAGGAAAATAGGACTCTCATCAAAATTATTTTGTCTTCAAGTAGCAACTGAAAGAGGCCTTTCTTTAAAATTAATGAAGACAAATGAAATTTTAAAAAATGTTTTGCTGTGAAAGGATAGGGCAACAGTAGAAATCTTTTTGTCGGTTTTCATGATCCTTATTTAATCCCTGTATATACAAAATAACCCTGCTCATGCTGTGAAATGAGTTGATCTGATTATTCTGATTATCTTCAGTCAGGCTGTTAATAGATTTGTAGGATGTTTTGCCAGCAGCTTGTGTCCTGATGTCTTGGTTATTTATTCTTGGGATTTAAGGATCTCTTTATTCTTTATTATTTTTTGTCCAGAGTATACCTGGTGCTCTACTGACAAGGTAAAAGACAAACATTTTTTTGGAGATATTTGTATATCAAGTGTAAAATAATGCTCTCAGCATCTTAGATAAATCTCTCCCTGAGAGGGGCATAGAATATAACATCTTAGAGATGTGGTGACTTTTACAAATTATTTGTAGATCATTCCAGAAGTGAGCTCTTAAATTAAAAATGTTGTCATTTATCCTTTGAGGCTTGATGTAGTTTGTTAATCATTCAGAAAGTGAGATGACAAATATTTGTACCCTTACCTTCCTCTTTATACAGGAATTTATTGTTTCAGGAAGTCAAACTTGAGTCCTGTATTAAACTCTTGCAACTTGTACTTCTTGCACTGTCACCTGTTTATATTCCTCATTCCTCAAGATATCATGGAGGTTATTAGTTATATCTTGTTTATATTTCTTGACCAGGGGCTAATTCCTATACTGAATTAAAATCATATTTGGTATTTTTTTGCCAAACATTTTTGCTGCATTTTCTTTGCATAACTAATTGGCCATAAGTCCATTTTGCTATAAAATATACACTAACTGGAGCATTGATCTAGTGTTCCTGTTTTTATATTACATAAATCTGAAGGAGGCTGAGGGCCCAGAAGGTACAGAGTTGAACCCACATTTCCCATTGAACCTTGGGACATCTGTCAACAGATAATGACAATATGCCAAGAACAAACAACAGTACAAAATAGGCTTTCACAATGCAACTCAAAGCTCGAGTTATAAATATGCATCCTAATATTTGGAAACTGATACTTCTCTCTCTCTTTTTGGGCCTCGCCTGTGGCATAAAAAGGTTCCCAGGACAGGGATTGAATCCACGCCACAGCAGCAACTCAAGCCTACAGTAGTGGCAACACTGGATCCTTAACCCACTGCACCACCAGGGAATTTCCTGATACCTCTCTTAATGTAGGAAGAAGTTTTAGCAAAAAGAAAAAAGTTCAGTGCTGAACAAGGAAAACAAATCAACAAACAAAACAACTGTGTGATCCTGCGAGTGAAAGAATTCCAAGACAGGTGCTTAGGTACAACCCACAAAATAAAATCAGTTATTTGTGCAATATTGCCATGAATCTACACACATTTTAAGTGTATTCGAATATTTTGTATTTCACAATAAAGTCTTTAAAATTTTTTCTTATTTATTTTTCACTTTTTTTTTGTTTTTGTATGTACTTTTTAATGTTCTCTTTCTGTTTTTTGTTTTCTTTTTATGGCAAAATTGCCTTATGGCCAATTATTTATGTGGCAAAAATGCTTGCAGCAAAGAAGTCTATGGCAAGTTATAGTAAAAGTACCTAGAAGCAAACAACTTATTCTGTCATCAGGTTCAAAACCATTGCATTTCCACAAATAGAATTGCTTCCTAGAAACAAAACAATGAAACAATAGCATATTTTTTTTCCTTCTGAACTATCCTGGTTGTTTATTGAACATGGAATAACAGAGTGAATTTGTTCAGTACCATACTTAATCATTCTTAGTCACCATAATGCTTTACATATATTTTTAGTTTGAGCCATTCATGAGTTAGTAAGTGTTTTGTGTAAGTCACACTGTAGTGCATTGATGTTCAGTTAACATATTCCATTTCCCTCAATAATCCATTCACCTTCCCTCCTTTCCTTTTCCTTCTTTACTCCCATTTATTTGCTAAATATCTATAGCGTTTTACTCAAATTTGAGTAGACATCCCCTTGTCTCCAAGGAGTTCACAGTTGAGGGGGAGCAGCTGATGAACTCCCCTTTGAAATACTAACCTATTTTAAGACTCATGAACTTTTCTTGGTAGGGACATGTTACCTATCATTCTTTGGATATAGTTTTCTTCTCTGGTTTCTTCTGTGTTGCAGGCTATTTTTTTTGTGACTTATTTGATGTTAATTGCTTCAATCACCTTTTAAAAGATACAATTACATTAATTTTCTTTCAGTCCCCTAGCAACTTCTCAGTTCTTCAAGACCTTATAAAAATAATTCAGGCTGTGATGAGCTCATTAATGAATTCCCTTCATACCTTAGAATTCTTATCAGATCTGCCAGTATGTGTGCAGAGCATATTCAAAGCGGCTATTTTCCCCAAACTATTTATAGACTAAATCCCACAAACTCCTATTTCTTAATATCCTTAGTTTTACTTTGAAATTGTCCACTGTTCTTTTCTTTTCTTTTTTAAATGGCTGCAACCTGCTTCATATGGAAGTTCCCAGGCCAGGGATTGAACCCACATCTCTGCAGCAACCCAAGCCCCTGCAGTTGGATTCTTAACCTACTGCGCCATGGCAGGAACACCTGTTATTTTAAGTGAGAACATTTTGTTTTTTTCTCAACTATCTTAGACCATAATTGTTTTATAATTTTTATGTATCAATTGACTTACAGTGTTTTAAGGGAAGCGGAATATTTGAAAAGGTAATTTATTTCTCTAAAAAGTATTGAATTTCCATATTTTCTTTTTTTAAATGATTTTTATTTTTTCCCTTACAGTTGGTTTACAGCGTTCTGACAATTTCAGCTGTACAGCAAAGTGACCCAGTCACACATATATATACATTCTTTTTCTCTCATTATCCTCCATTATGTTCCATCATAAGGGACTAGATATAGTGCCCTGTGCTATACAGCAGGATCTCATTGCTTATCCACTCCACATGCAATAGTTTGCATTGATTAACCCCAGACTCCCAGTTCATCACCCCTCACCCCTTTGGCAACCACAAGTCTCTTCTCCAAGTCCCTGAGTTTCTTTTCTGTGGAAAGATTCATTTTTGTGCCATATATTATTTTCCAGATATAAATGACATCGTATAGTATTTGTCTTTCTCTTTTCTGATTTACTTCACTTAGTATGAGTGTATCACTGTTAATAACCACTGTTTATTTTCTGATTATTAATGGTGATAATTCTTACTCTGAGAATAATTGATACTCCAAAGTTCTATCGAGGTCATCCTTTCAGTTTTTCTAGAAATTAGATTTCTTGCACATGGTTGCTTATTGACTGTATATGCTTATATTTTTGGGATACAGTGGAAATATTAAATTAATATATGTACTCATGAATATAAATTCACAGTATTAACCACGACATTTAAAAAGTATTTCTACCTTTTATTGTATATCATGAGCAATTATTGTTTGCTTTCTGTTTTATTAGATATCTTATTAACTGATAATATAACTTTTTAAATAAAAATCCTTTTTCGAAATGATCTCAGTCTCACTAAAAATTTATAAAAATAGTACAATGATTTCTCTATACCTTTTACCTAGATTCACTATTTGTTAACATTTTGCAATATTTCCTAGTTCCCTCTCTCTCTCTCTCTTTCTTTCTTTCTTTCTATCTGGGGTTGTATGTACACATATAAATATATGTTATATATGTGCCTAGAAGGATAGAGATGTTTAAATAGAAATATAATTTTTTCACATATCCTTTAAGTGCAGATTGCAGGGATCATGTTTATTTACCCTTAGATACCTCAGAGTGCATTTTATTAGAATAAGAACAAGAGGAGTTCCTGTTGTGGCTCAGTGGAAGTGAATCCAACTAGTGTCTGTGGGGATGCAGGTTTGATCCCTGGCCTAGCTCTGTGGGTTAAGGATCTGGCGTTGCCATGAGCTGTGGTGTAGGTCACAGACATGGCTTGGATCCCTAGTTGCCGTGGCTGTGGCATAGGCTGGCAGATACAACTCCAATTGGACCCCTAGCCTGGGAACCTCCATATGCCATGGGTGCAGCCCTAAAAACCAAAAAAGAAAAAAAAAAAAGAATAAGAACAAGAACTTTAACTTATATAACCTCAGTACAATGACCAAAATAAATCAGAAAATTTAACTTGAATCCAATATTATTATCTAGACTATAAAACCTTTGCAATTTTTTTTTTGTCAAATCAGAGCTGAAGGGTCAAATCAGAGCTGAAGCTGCTGGCCTACTCCACAGCCACAGCAATGCCAGATCTGAGCCACATTTGCAACTTACACCACAGCTCACAGCAATACTGAATCCTTAACCCACTGAGTGAGGCCAGGGATTGAACCTGAGTCCTCAAGGATGCTAGTCAGATTTGTTTCTGCTGAGCTACAACAGCAACTTTGTCAAATGTTTTAATTTCATTAGTTGTTTCAGTAATGTTCTTTATATATTTTCCTACCAGTCTAGGATCTAATTCAGGAACCACATTACATTTAGCTGTCATGTCTCTTTAGTCCCCCTCATCTGGAACAAAGGCATTTCTTTGTCCAAAAAGTGACATTAACCTACATATTTTTTTCTGGTTTTACATTTATTTATTTTTTAAACTGAAGTATAGTTTATTTACAGTATTATATTAGTTTCAGATCTATGACATAGTGATTCAATATTTTATAGGTTATATACTTCATTTAAATTTATTACAAAATAATGGCTGTATCTCCTTGTGTTGTATATATCCTTGTTTATTTATTTTACATATAGTAGTTTGTGTCTCTTAATCCCTTATCCCTATGTACCCCCTCCTTTTTCTTTCCCCACTGATAACCACCAGTTTGTTTTCTATAACTCTGGGTTGGTTTCTGTTTTGTTATATTTCTTTGTTTCATTTTACCACAAATAAGTAATAGCATACAGTATTTGTCTTTCTCTGTCTGACTTATTTCACTAAGCGTAATACCCTCTATGTCCATACATGTTTTCACAAATGGCAGAATATCATTCTTTGTCAGAATACCATTGAATATACTACATCCTCTTTGTCCATTTATCTGTTGATGGACACTTAGGTTGTTGCTATACTTTGACTATTATCAGTAATGCTACAATGAAAACGAGAGTGCAGATATCTCTTTGAGATCCCTGTTTTCATTTCCTTTGGAAATACACCCAGAAGTGGGATTGCTGAGTCATTTGGTAGTTCTATTTTAAAATTTTTGAGGAACTTCCATACTGTTTTCTTCAGTGGCTGCACCAATTTACATCCCAGCGCCATAAGTGATCCCTTTTTTGCCACATAAAACGATATGAATTATTTTGAACACTGGTTAGTTATTTTGTAGAATGTCCCTCAGTTTGAATTATTTTGAAATTTCCTTGCAACTAGATTTAAGTTACGCATTTCTTGGGAGGAACACCATTGAAGGGAAATTTTGTCTTTTCAGGACACATATCTTCCTGTATCAAAATATGTCTTTGTGATTAACATTACTTTGTGATTTATAACATAACTAATTTATGGGAAGATACTTTGAGATGATATAAATATCCTGTTCCTTATGAAACTTTCACCTACTGGTTTTAGCATCCATTGATGAGTCTTGCCTGAGTCAATTATTTGTTGATTAATTATTAACCAATTATTTAAAAGTTGATTTTCCATATTACTTATTCCTTCTACATTATAAAGAAGAAGTTTCCTTCTTCCTTCCTTCCTTTACTTATATTAGTATATATTCTTGGATTCTTATTTGGGTTATATACTGTTACCTTCATTATTTAAATTAAAGCACACAGATTATCTCAGATTTGGTTGATGGGAGCTCCTTTGGGACTTTGTTATTCCATTTTCTTTCATTCAGTGAAACATAGATCCATAAGAGCTTTCTTTGCTTATATTCATTTGCTGTCTGAGTCACAAAGGTGCCATGTTAATGAAATCATCAAATAGCATTAGGTAAAAGTATAATTTTCAAAAGGTTAAAAACATGACTCATATATAGTCATGATGAGTGTGTTAAATAATTATTTAACTCATTAAGGAAGGGACCAATAGGATAGTAAATCTGATTAAAAGGGGAATTTGAGAGTCTGAGTACTTACAGTCAGTGAAACACAGGATGCTGAAATAAGATGCACAGTTATATTTCAAACTGGTTAATGTGCTACATAGCAATAAAATTGTAACCATTTGTATTATCTTTTCTATGGACAGAAATCTGCAAATTAACATCTGATTTCACAGAGACTATGAAATGTAAAACAGTAAATTAAAAATATACATTTTCTTAGAACTTTATTTCTAAGTTTTAGATAATTTTCCTTAGTACCTCAAAGTTGTATTTCTTTTCTTTTTTCTTTCTTTCTTTCTTTCTTTCTTTTTTTTTTGTCTCTTTAGGGCCACACCCGTTGCATATGGAGGTTCCCAGACTAGGGATCCAATTGGAGCTGTAGCTGCCTGCCTACACCACAGCCATAGCAACAGGGGATCCAAGCAGCATCTGCAACCTACACCACAGTTCACGGCAACGCAAGATCCTTAACCCACTGAACAAGGCCAGGGTTTGAACCTATGTCCTCATGAATGCTAGTTGGGTTCTTTTACTGCTGAGCCATGATGGGAACTCCAAAGTTAAATTTCTTTTAAAATGCCATGTCAGATCTTTTGGGTGCTAGTCTTCAATTTTAATAGAAAATCTAAAAAATTTCTCTTACTGCATTTTAAGCCCATTTCACTTGTGAAGTTAGAATTTGTTTGCTGTAATAATTCACCTGAATGTGAAGACTGAGTAGACTCTTGGCCTCCTCTTATTTTTTTTTTCTTTTGAGGGCTGTGCCTGTGTTGTATGAGGGTTCCCAGGACTAGGGGTTGAATCGGAGCTGCAGCTGCTGGCCTATGCCACAGCCATAGCAACATGGGATCTGAGCTACATCTGTGACCTATGCCACAGCTTGTGGCAACACTGGATCCTTAACACACTGAGCAAGGCCAGGGATCGAACCCACATCCTTATGGATATTTGTTCCTGCTGAGCCACAGTGGGAACTCTTGGCCTCCTCTTCTTTAAAATAATTTATTCTTTACATGCTTTCTGGCATCTTTTGTCTTATTTTTGATTGTTTTGTTCTTCTTTTTTTTTCACAGTTCTTGAACCATCAGTGTACCAAACATGATATTGTCTAATGAGCCCAACACATAGCATCCCTACTATCTCACATACCCACATCCACAGAAGTTTATAGGACAGCACTCCAGGCTTATTATTTTTTGAACAATAAATTAAAACATGATACATTATAAATCACCAAATTTTCTATTTATTATTGTACATATATATGTTTCTCACCCATTAATTCATTCATTTAGCCCTGCATGCATTTAACCATCAATTCATTAGCTTTTAATTTTATTTATTATGGTAAAAAATACGTAACATAAAATTTTGTATTAAATATTTCTAAGTGGATAATTCAGTAGTGTTAAGCACTTCATATTCTTGTGCAACCATCTCCAAAATTTTTTCATCTTGCAAAACCGAAACTCTACAATCACTAAAGAATCACTCCCCATTTCTCCCTCTCCCAGCCTCTGGAAACCATTATTTTACATTTTTTACATTCTGTTACTATTAACTTGATTGCGCTAGATACTTCATACAGGTGTAATCATATAATATTTGCCTTTTTTGACTGGCTTAGGTTACTGGATATAATGTCCTCAGACTCATTTCTATTGTGATAACATGTCAGAATTTCCGAATTTCCTCTCTGTCTTTTTTTTTTTTTTTGCTATTTTAGTGCCACCCCTGGTGCTTATGGAGGTTTCCAGGCTAAGGGTTGAGTTGGAGCTGTAGTCACTGGCTTATGCCACAGCCACAGCAACACCAGATCTGAGTCGTGTCTGTGACCTATACCACAGCTCACGACAACACTGGACTATTAACCCACTGAGCAATGCCAGGGATTGAACCCATATCCTTGTGGATCCTAGTCAGGTTCGTTAACCACTGAGCAATGAAGGGATCTCCTTCCTCCCCTTTAAAGACTGAATAATATTCCATTGAATGTATGTACAAACTTTTTTTAATCCATTCATTTGTCAGTGGATACTTGGGTTGCTTACATCTCTTCGCTATTGTGAATAATGCTGCTATGAACACGGTTGTGCAAACCTCTTCCAGATCCTACGCTCAATACTTTTTGGTGTTATATCTGGAAGTGAAATTGCTGGATTACATGATAATTCTTTTAAAAAATTTTTGAGGAACCCTCATACTGTTTTTCATAGCATCTGCACCATTTTACATTCTCATCAGCAATGCGCAAGGGTTCAGATTTCCCCACATCTTAGTCACCACTTGTTTTCTGTTTTTGTCATAGTAGCAATCCTAATGGGTATAAGGTGATATCTTTTTTTCCTATTCCTTTCTCTCTTTTTTGAATTCAGTGAGTTTTGTTATGTTTATACTTGTACAACCATCATCACAACCAAATTTTAGAACATTTCCATCCCAAACCCCGAGTCCCTTCCTCCTGCCAACCTGTTCCCTTTGATTACCATAAGTTTTTCAAAGTCTGTGAGTCTGTTTCTGTTCTGCAAATAAGTTTATTTGTATCTTTTTAAATTCCATCTGTAAGTGATAGCATATGATGTTTGTCTCTCACTGTCTAACTTCATTTAGCATGATAATTTCTATGTTCATCCATGTTGCTGCAAATGCCATTATTTTATTCTTTTTTACACCTGAGTGATATTCCACGGAATATATGTACCCCATCTTATTTATCCACTCCTCCATCAATGGACATTTAGATTGCTTCCATGTCTTGTCTATTATATGTAGTGCTGCAATGAACATTGGGTACACATATCTTTTTGAATCATGCTTTTCTCTGGATAGATGCCTAGGAGTGGGATTGCTAGATCAAATGGTAATTCTATTTTTAGTTTTTTGAGGGACCTTCATACTGTTTTCTCTAGTGGTTGCACCAATCTGCATTCCCACCAACAGTGTAGGAGGGTTCCCTTTTCTCCACACCCTTTCCAGTATTTATTGTTTGTAGACTTTTTGATGATGGCCATTCTGGCCTGTATAAGGTGGTCCCTCATAGTAGTTTTGATTTGAATTTTTCTAATAATTAGTGATGTTGAGCAGCTTTTCTTTTCTTTTTTTTTTTTTTTTTTTTGGCCATCTGTATATCTGCTTTGGAGAATTGTCTGTTTAGATCTTCTTGCCCCTTTTTTGATATGGGTTTGTTTTTTGATATTGAGCTGCAGGATGTGTATAAGGTGATATCTTATTGTCATTTGCATTGTATTTCCCTAATAATTAGTGATGTTGAGTGTCTTTTCACAGACTCCAATAACTTCATAGTTTACTTAGGAAACTAGTCTGTCAATAAGAGACCCTGAAAGAAAGTGATGGATCCTAAGAGAGGTATGAACAAAATGTTTTCTGGTCATTCATTTTATCTTGTATCTCCAGTACTTTTCTCCTTAATATTTGCTTCTCAATATACTGGTGGCCTCTTATACCTTAGCCCTTCAGAGGTAATTTACAAGTTTTCCATTTTAGCTACTTATATTTTATTATTCATTGGCTATTGCAAATGATTTGCATTTACTCAGGTCCCTAATCAATAGAATAAAGTGAAATAGGCCTCTCAAGCTTCAAGGTTTTTTTCAGTCATCATACAATGGTTTGTGGCCTTTCATGATGTCCAGGACCTGACATATTGCCTCACTGCCAAATCCTAAACTCTATATGAATTACTTATTCTACGACCAATTGAAAATGTCGACATTATTTCCCTCAACAATTGTTCTATACTTTCTGCAGTGTAATACAGGCTCAAACATTGTCCTGCATTTCTTTCCCCATTTCTTACTTCTTTTTGACATAGAGTCCAGAAAGTGTCAGGAGAAGGAAGAATGTAGAGAAATTTGAGAGAAGTTCTGTTACCAGAATGTGACTAGTTGACCTGGGCTCCTGCCTGATTTTGCTAAATGTTACCTGATATAAAATAAAGATAGAAATTAATACACTCACACACATTCCTTTAAAATTTCAAGTTTATACTGAGTCAGCCATGGTTCTTAAAGTGTTGCCAGTCAAACTACTTGGTTCAAACCACAAACCTAAAAACTTCATGCTATGACAATAGCAATCCATTCATTTTTCTCTCAGGAAATAGCTAACATAGTAGAATCAGATTAATTTAAAATATAAGCTAACAAGGATTCAGAACAGATCTCTCTCTACAGGGAAAGTATCAATGAGTCCCACCAGGCTAGTATTTAACCATTAATCACTCATTAACCTTTGACTTAATTCATTATGTTCTTCAACTGTATGGATGTCAGCCTATGGTAATTTGGTATTTCTTAGAAATCATTGCGGCTGCAATAGCCTGGGATAGGTAAAAACAGGGGGCAACATTACTCAAATCTACAAAAATAATTCCATTTATAGCCTATCATTTTATTTCTACCCTAAGACAACATCTTTTAATTATATGAATACAGTTCTGCTTGTATATTTTTTTAATGGGACAAGAATAGATGCTAAAATTTACTCATAGTTATACTGACAGTTGAATATGACTTCTAGTCAAAAATTTGGATAAATTGTCACTTAAAATGTTCATTTGGGGGAGTTCCTGTGGTGGCTCAGTGGAAACAAACCTGACTAGTATCCATAAAGATACAGGTTAGGTCCCTGGCCCTGCTCAGTAGGTTAAGGATCTGGCGTTGTCCTGAGCTGTGGTGTAGGTTTCAGGCGTGGCTCGGATTCTGCTTTGCTATGTTGTGGTGTAGGCTGGCACCTGAAGCTCTGATTCAACTCCTAGCTTGGAAACTTCCATCCATATGCCATAGATGCGGCCCTAAAAAGAAAAAAAAAAAAAAAAAAAAAAAAAAAGAAAAGGAAAATCTGTTTGGGATAATATTTAAGAGTTTGAATTTAATGTTACTTTGTTTCCTGAGATTTATATGCTAGAGGTTTTTGCTGTAAATTATAGCAAATAAAATAGTAAGTACCTAACAGAAATCTGCTATATTCCTGACTGTTTATGGTGGTATAGTGCAATGCTGTTAAAGTGTGTTTTGACAGCATCTGACTCTCTGGGAGTTTTTTATAAGGGCAAGTTCTCTTTGAAATGAGCAAATGCTTTTAAAAGATAGGTATTTTCATATGAACCCAAGAAAAAAAATAGAAAACTTGAAGTGCCTTATAATTATAGAGAACCATATACCAAAGGCTATAAATCTTTGCTGAAGGACATTTAGGTAGATCTAAACAAAGGGAGATATGTGCTGTGTGCAAATTGAAAGTCCCAATGTTATTAGGATGACAGTTCTCACCATAACAAATCAATGCAATACCAATAAAAGTACTGGCAGTGTTATTTTTAAAGAAATTGCAAAGTGTAGTCTAAAATCTGTGTAGAAATTTAAAGCTGGAATATCCAAAACAATTTTGAAAAAAAAAGCAAATTTGGAGGATTCATAATACCTGCTTTCAAGGCTTACCGTAAAGCTATAGTATTTAATACAATTTGGAACAGATGGAGAATCCAGAGATAGATTCATGCATATCAGGTCCAGTTGATTTTTCACAAATACGCTAGAGTCATTTAGTGGTGCTGAAACAATTGGATATGCATAGGGAAAAAAAGGATTCTCAATTCTTACTTGATACTATTAAGTTATAAAATTAACTTGAGGTGGATCTAATACTATAATACTTCTAGAAGAAAACACAGTATAAATAGACATAGGATAATCATTGTGACATTGAGTTAGGGAAAGATTTCTTAAAGAGGACATAAAACACAAACCATGAAGTAAATACCTTTTCAGAGACCTGATTAATTTTTTTTTTTTTTTTTTTGGTCTTTTGTCTTTTAGGGCCGCACCCATGGCATCTGAAGGTTCCCAAGATAGGGGTCTAATTGGAGCTGTAGCTGCTGCCCTATGCCACAGCCACAGCAATGCCAGATCTGAGCCGTGTCTGCAACCTACACCACAGCTCACGGCAACACCAGATCCTTAACCCACTGAGCAAGGCCAGGGATCGAACCTGCAACCTCGTGGTTCCTAGTCGGATTCGTTAACCACTGTGCCACGATGGGAACTCTCTTGGGGGTTTTTTGTTTGTTTGTTTTCTAGGGCTGCACCCTGGCGTATGGAGGTTCCCAGGCTAGGAGTCAAATTGAAGCTACACCTGAGGCCTATGCCACAGCCACACCAACTCCGAATTCTTAACCCACTGAATGAGGCCAGGGATCGAACCCACAACCTCATGGTTTCTAGTTGGATTTGTTAACCACTGAGCCATGATGGTAACTCCCCCTGATTAACTTCTGAATTATAGTCTCTAATTGGTGGAACTCAAGAATTGTTTTAATAAGCTCTCTGGTGATTCTTTTGCATGCCAGTGTTTGAGAGTCACCATAATAAGTGTAAAAACATGTTACCATGTGAGTGCCCAAATTTCTCTTCATCCCTCCCTAAAATATTTGGTGGGTAGGAGAAATATGGAAAAGAAAAGATCTGTGATTCTTTAAAAAATAAAGCAAAACACACAAAAAAGTGAGACATTGAGAGTTGAGATCAGCTATACTGTCTGATGTGATATGTATTCCAGGAAGCAAGATAACATGGCACAGAGACTTGAGAGAAGAAAGGATACACATGCATTAGGATTGAAGGAGTGACAATATTCAGGGTTTCTCTGAATTTGTTTGTTGATTAAAATGCAATCCAGGTTCACAAGTCTTGAGTCTTGAGGGTTTTTTTTGTTTGTTTTGTTTTTTGTTTTTTTGAGAGTGGGAGTTAAGGGAGTTCCCATTGTGGCACAGTGGAAATGAATCTGAATCTGACTAGTAACCATGAGGTTGTGGGTCTGATCCTTGGCCTTGCTCAGTGGGTTAAGGATACAGTGTTGCTGAGAGCTATGGTGTAGGTCACAGACATGGCTCGGATCCTGCATTGCTATAGCTGTGTTGTAGGCCAGCAACTGTAGCTCTGATTCAACCCCTAGCCTGGAAAAAAAACCTTTGTATGCCTGAGGTGTGGACCTAAAAAACAAAACAAAACAAACAAACAAAAAAAAGGAATTAAGGATATTGGATTTACTTTAGAATTCTTCATGAAACTCAAGTTAAAGATTTTAGAACATTTTTCAAGTTTCTTTTGGTGACTGGACCATGTTTTGTTGAACTCAACACTGAGATTTACCACATGGTTCTCTGAGTTTATAAGAATTATAGAAGGCCTTTTTGTTTACTCCTCAGTCACCTGAAAATTATTCATTTAATGAATGTGTGAAATAGTTGAAGGCATACTTCTCCCAGCATTATCAGATATTATTTAACACTGTATTAACAAAAGAAAAGTCAAAAACCACATGATCATCTAAATGGATGCAGAAAAAGCATTTGACAAATCCAACATCTGTTCATGATAAAAGCTCTTACCAAAGTGGATATAGAAGGAACACACCTTAACATAAATAAGCCATTTATGACAAACACACAGCAAATATAACACTCAGTGGAGAAAATCTGAAAGACTTCACGCTAAAATCTGGAATGCTCTCACCACTTTTTTTTTTTTTGTCTTTTTGCCTTTTCTAGGGCCACTCCCTTGGCATGTGGAGGTTCCCAGGCTAGGGGTCAAATCGGAGCTGTAGCCGCCAGCCTACACCACAGCCACAGCAATGCGGGATCCGAGCCTCAGCTGCAACCTACACCACAGCTCACAGCAATGCCGGATCCTTAACCCACTGAGCAAGGCCAGGGACCGAACCCGCAACCTCATGGTTCCTAGTTGGATTCGTTAACCACTCAGCCATGATGGGAACTCCACTCTCACCACTTTTATTCAACATAGTATTGGAAGTCCTAGCCACAGCAATCAGACAAACAAAAGAAATAAAAGGTATCCAAATTGGAAGAGAAGAGGTAAAATTGTCACTCTATGCAGGTGACATGATACTATATACAGAAAACTCTAAGGACTCCACACTAAAACTACTCAAACTGATCAACAAATTCAGCAGAGTAGCAGGATACAAGATTAACATTCATAAATTGGTGGCACTTCTGTATACTAACAATGAAATATTAGAAAAGGAACACAAAAATATAATACCTTTTAAAATCACACCCCCAAAAATTAAATATCTAGGAATAGACCTGACCAAGGAGGTGAAAGACTTATCTGCTAAGAACTATAAAATATTAATCAAGGAAATCAAAGAGGCTTCAAAGAAATGGAAAGACATTTCATGCTCCTGGGTTGGAAGAATTAACCATCGTAAAAAAAGCCATACTACCCGATGCAATCCACAGATTCAATGCAATCTCTATCAAATTACCCATGACATTTTTCACAGAACTAGAACAAACAATCCAAAAATTTATATAGAACCATAAAAGACCCAGAATTGCCAAAGCAAACCCGAGGAACAAAAACCAAGCAGGAGGGATAACTTTCCCAGACTTTAGGCAGTATTACAAAGCTATGGTAATCAAGATAGTGTGTGTGGTACTGGTACCAAAACAGACATACAGACAAATGGAATAGAACAGAGAGCCCAGAAAAAACCCAGACACCTATGGTCAGTTAATCTTTGACAAAGGAGGCAAGAATATAAAATGGGAAAAAAAAGAGTCTTTTCAGCAAGTGGTGCTGGGGAGACTGGACAGCCACATGTAAATCAATGAAACTGGAACACGCCCTCATACCATGCACAAAAATAAGCTCAAAATGGCTTAATGGCTTGAATGTAAGACAAGACACCATCAAACTCCTAGAAGAGAACATAGGCAAAATATTCTCTCACATCAACCATACAAATGTTTTCTCAGATGAGTCTCCCAAGGCAACAGAAATAAAAGCAAAAATAAACCAATGGGACCTAATCAAGCTGACAAGCTTTTGCACAACAAAGGAAACCATAAAAAAATCCAAAAGACAACCTATAGAATGGGAGAAGATAGTTGCAAATGATGAAACCCACAAGGGCTTAATCTCTAAAATATACAAACAACTTAAACAACTCAACAGCAAAAAAGCCAACACCTCAATGGAAAAATGGGCAAAACACCTGAATAGACATTTCTACAAAGAAGATATACAGATGGCCAACAGGCACATGAAAAAATGCTCAACATCACTGATTTTTAGAGAAATGCAAATCAAAACTACTATGAGGTACCGCCTCACACCAGTCAGAATGGCCGTCATTAACAAGTTAACAAATAGCAAATGCTTGAGAGAGTGTGGAGAAAAGAGGACCCTCCTGCACTGTTGGTGGGAATGTAAATTGGTACAACTACTGTGGAAAACAGTATGGAGGTACCTCAGAAAATTAAATATGGAACTATCATATGACCCAGCAATCCCACTCTTGGGCATGTATCCAGACAAAATTTTCCTTGAAAAAGACACATGCACCTATATTTTTGTTCATTGCAGCACTATTCACAATAGCCAAGACAAGGAAACAGCCTAAATGTCCATTGAGAGATGAATGGACTAAGAAGATGTAATATATATACACAATGGAATATTACTCAGCCATAAAAAAGAACAAAATAATGCCATTTGCAGCAACATAGATGGAACTAGAGACTCATACTAAGTGAAGTAAGTCAGAAAAATACAAATACTATATGATATCACTTATATCTGGAATCTAATATATGGCACAAATGAACCTTTCCACAGAAAAGAAAAGCATGGACATGGAGTACAGACTTGTGGTTGCCAAGGAGGAGGGGAAGGGAGTGGGATGGACTGGGATTTTTGGGTTAATAGATGCAAACTCTTGGATTTGGGGTGGATAAGCAATGAGATACTGCTGTATAGCACAGGGAACTATGTCTAGTCACTTGTGATAGAACATGATGGATGATAATGTTAGAAAAAGAATATGTATATCAATATATATGTGTTTATGATTGGGTCACTTTGCTGTATAGTAGAAATTGACAGAAAACTATAAATCAACTATAAGGAAAAAAAATCGTATTAAAAAATGCAATCCAGGAGTTCCCCTCATGGCTCAGCAGTTAACAAACCCATCTTGTATCCATGAGGATGTGGTTTTGATCCCCAGCCTTGCTCAATGGTTTAAGGATCCGGCATTGCTGTGAGCTGTGAGTGTTAGGTCACAGATGTGTCTTGGATCTGGCATTGCTGTGGCTATAGTGTAGGCCAGTGGCCACAGCTACGATTGGACCCCTAGCCTGGAATCTTCCATATGCTGTGGGTGAGGCCCTAAAAAAAAGAAAAAAAAGATGAGATCCAAGATAAGCAGCTGAAAGTGTGAAAAGGGGGCTAATAAAACATATGGATTATATAATTTAACATTTAAAAATACTTAGAATGATGTCTGGCACATGATAAACATTATACTAGTGTTTGATAAGGAAATAAATTCAATAAAATACATATATTTATCATTGCACATATACCATATGGCAGGCACTGAGAAAAATGCTGCATTAAAAAGAGAAGACCCTTGTCTTTATGGAATTCTTTTATTTTATTTATTTTTTTGGTCTTTTTTGTGTTTTTAGGGCTATACCCGTGGCACATGGACGTTCCCAGGCTAGGGGTCCAATCAGAGCTTTAGCCTCCAGCTTCTGCCAGAGCTACAGCAATGTGGGATTCATGGAATTTAGAATCTATAAGTTAGACTTTCAATTAATGTCATAAATAAAGTTATAATTAATTATAAGTGAGAAAAAAAGGTATCTGGTACAGTGAGAATATATGACACAGTTTGGTGAGTCAAGGAGGCTTCATAGAGGAAGTCATATTTAAGCTAAGTTCTGAATCCTGGGTGGGAGTTAACTATGTGAGGAAAAGAGCATGTGTTAACTCTCTAGGTAGGGAATAAAATGGTACATTTCTGAAAATGGAAGCAGATATATTGGATTCATGTAGAGGCCTAAAGGGGCTTACATTGAAGTTGGAGAAGGTAGGTAGGCGGCATTTTATTTATCTATTATAAACCATACTAAGATAAGGGTGTAGATCTTTACCCACAAATCAGTGAAGGACATTTAGGTTTTAAATACAGAATGAGTGAAGTTTTAAATACAGTCCGTGTGAGTGAGTGTATAATTGCATGCATGCATGTGTGTGAGAGGAAAGACACACACACACACACAGATTGAGATTTCAATTGAAAGAGCACTTCGGCCCCACTTTGGAGAATGAGGTATAGGGGAAAGGGTGGCTGCAGGGAGATAGGCAGCTGATGCATTCATCCAGGAAAGAAATAATGTCTTAGACTAAGGAATTAACCTGGTGGCTGTGGCTTTAGGGAGAAGTAGAACAGTTTCCCTGGTTAAATGAATAGAATGTTACTGGACTGGATTTGAGGGAGACCTGATGGAGAAAGCAATATCAAGGATTGATTCATGGGTTTTCATTTACTCTGTCCATTGATAAAAGAAAGAGTAGGAGAAGCTGAAGGTTTGGGGGAGGAGATTATAATTTGGTATTAGATATTTTGAGTTTGAGGTAGCTTTGGTTTTTTTAAGTAGAGCTATCTAGCAGGGGTTTTGGGGCTAGAGATATGCATTTAGGAGTTAACTAGTTTAGATGGTAGTGAAAGCCATGTGCATGCATAGAGTTTATAGAGTAAGGAATACAGACTTTATGATGAATACTCAAAGAACTTCAATGTTTGTTGAAGTAGTGGGGGCAGAATCTGCAGAGAGGATGGATAAGTAGCAGAAAAGCAGGAGGGTATCTAGGGAGAAGGTATTTCTAGAAGAAAGGAATGTTCAGCAGTGTAAATACTGCTGAGAACTGGTGAAAAAGGACTAAAAAAAAGAACAGCAATAAGATAATCACTGCTGATATCGGATATAGTTTGGGAGAGAAATGGGGGCAGATAATGGACTGAAGTGAACTGAAGAGTATGCTCTGGAAAATAATAGGTTGGATCAAACAAGACTGATTTTTGTTTAAGAGTGAAGGAGGCCTGTTTTGAATATCTGCTTAACAGATTATAAAATGTGATGAAATAATCTCAGGAACTGGTAAATATTGTCTTAACCAAGTGATCCAAGTTCACATCTTAAATAGTAGGATAAACTGACATCCTGTGCCTCCTAATGTGATTATCTGAGAAGAATCCAACCTAGCTTATGTAAACTCTCTGCCGAGGGTTCATAATTCAAATCCAGACATAAGTAAATAATCCAACAACAATCCCACAGTATATAGAATTTTCTTATACTATTAAAAATCCACATTCTAAAAGAAAAGGAAAGCTGAGGCATTGCTTCAGCTTAAAGGAGATTAACAGACACAGAACAAAATGCAATGTGTGGTATTGAATTGGATCGTGCATCCAAAAGGAGGAAATTCTATGGAAAACATTACTGGGACAATTAGTGAAATTTGAATATGTATTGTATATTTGATAATAGTTTTGTAGTAATGTTAAATTTGCTGAATTAGATTTTTCTCTTATGGTTATATAAGAGAACATCCTGTTTTTAGGAAATACAGGCTGAAGTATTTAGGGGTAAGGGGCCACAGAGTTGCAATTTACTTTCAAATGGTTCAGTAAAAGTGATATGTGTATAAACATATAATGTGCCCATGTATGCACAAAGTAATGTGACCGAGTGTTGGCAGTTGTTGACTCTATTCTTGCAACTTTTGCTATTTGTGCAATATTTTTGTAAATTCAAGTTTTTTCACAATAAAAATTTTCACAGTGAATTTTAAAAATTTAAATTCAGGAATTATCACAGCATTATACCGTCTGCTAATATTTATTATTCACAAAATGTACCACATACTTTAGATTAGAAAGAACAATTTTGGATGTTATATTAGTAACACCATTTATCTATGGCCATCAATATAATTAGAAACCTAATTTCAGTGGTTGACAGGATGTGACCTATCCTTCATAAGACATTCTAGTAAAATTCAAGGCTATCTTTTCTGGCAAAAAGCAACACAATGATCCTACCTGAGAACTTAACTAGATTCAACTAGCAGCCCTGGAGAATACTCTTAGTGTAATGTTGGATTTTAGATATCAAAGGGAATGTGGAGATGAATGTGACTGTCAGAGCTCTCAAGAAGCAAGTGGTCCAGTGTGAAGGCTCAGACAAGATCACACTATCACAGAAATTCATGGAAACACAATAAGTGAACTTCAATGGGAGAGAAAGACTTCAGAGCAATATTTCCTAGATTCTGGAAAAACGTTACCCAGAGTGGTAAAATATCACCACCAATAAAATGTTGGGGAAATTTACATATAAGAAGAATATGATAAAACAACCACCACAGTCCACTTTCATTATCATTTTGTAGAGAAAAGACCTTTTAATACCCCAAAACTATGAAAGAAAATATCAAAGTAAAGGTCTTAAAAATGAAATGAATTTCAGTTTATTGAGAAAAAAGAAGAGTAATAAAAACTTCATGATGGAGTTCCCACTGTGGTGCAGAGGGTTAAGGATCCAGCCTTGCCACAGCTGTTGTGTATGTCACAGTAGGTCAGATGTGATCCCTGGCCCAGGAACTTCCATGTGCTGTGGATGCAGGAAAAATAAAAAGTGCATGAGTGATGCCAACCAAAAATCTTAAGGAGTTCTGGGAAAGTCAAAGCAGTTTTTTAGTATTGAGAGGATATAAGACTCAGGTACTCGAGACCTTAGACAGCAATGGGCACAGCCATTCTTTGGTATCCAGGAGCCTCAGGATACAAAAGTCCTCAGATGCTCAAATCCTTCATATAAAATGGCATAGTGACGCTGGTGTTGCTGGTCCATAGCTGAGTAGCAAGCAGATTGATTATTGGCAAAGGGAAAAAGCCAAAACTGCTCTTTCACCACTTCTAAAAAATACTTATTTTAAACAATATCCCTGAAAGATTTAATTATCAAAGGAATTTTTTTAAACATCATTGTTTTTAAGTCTAAACAAGTATTAAATTTAAACCATCGAGACCAAAAAAAACCCAATAACAAAACAGCAAAAAAATGGCATAGTATTTTCACATTACCTACACTCATTTTCCTGTGTACTTTAACTCATTTCTAAATTACTTATAATATTTAATAATACCATGTAAATAGAAATATTTGCCAACACAGAAAATTCAAATTCTGCTTTTTGGAACTTCCTGGATTTTTTTTCAAATATTTTGAATCAGCCATTGGTTGAATCCCTGGATGTGGAATCCACAGATGCAGAGAACTGATTATAATAGAAATAGGCTTTGGAAAATTCACATTCGGGAAACCCTCATACAGGAAAAAGGCCTGTGCTCTCTTCTGAAGTACATCACAGGCATGCAGTGGGCTGTGAATGCATATTTGGGATAAATGTAGTAAATGCTGAATTAAGTAATTAGGGTCTTGGACTCAAAAAGTAGTATACACCAACATCAAATGCTTTCACTCACATGTGGAATCTGAAAAAAGGACAGACTGAACTTCTTTGCAGAACAGATGCTGACTCACAGACATTGAAAAACTTATGGTCTCCGGAGAAGACAGTTTGGGGGGTGGGGGGATGTGCCTGGGCTGTGGGATGGAAATCCTGTGAAATCAGATTGTTATGATCATTATACAACTACAGATGTGATAAATTCGTTTGAGTAATAAAAAAAAAATGGAAAAAAAAGTAGTATAATACCTGTTCAATATGAGAAGCAAAGATTAAAAGGCACATTGTCAATGTTTATATGAATGCTAAAAATAAATTTTGAGCTGTTGATGTTTCCAGTGGGTATATTTAAAATCAGCTTCTTTCGCGTTCCCTTTGTGGCTCAGTGTTAACTAACCCAACCAGGATCCATGAGGATGCGGGTTCAACCCCTGGCCTTTCTCAGTGGATTAAGGATCCGGCACTGTGGTGAGCTGCAGTTGTAGGTCTCAGACACAGCTCGGATCCCCTGTTGCTGTGGCTGAGGTGTAGGCCAGCAGCTGTAGCTTTTATTTGACCCCTAGCTTGGGAACTTCCATATGTTGTGGGTGTGGTCTTAAAAAGACAAAAAAAAAAAAAAAAAAAAAAAAAGAAAGAAAGAAAGAAAGAAAAAAAAATGTTAAAAATGTAACCTTTTCAACTAATGTAAACAGTGTAACTCTTTCTTTTGGACAATTCAATGAACTGGCCATTTAATTAGAAAGGAAGCATTTGTATGACAGTAAAGCAAGTTTGTCAAAAAAAACAAACAAAAAAGTGGCTCTTTTGGTGCCTTGTTCCATTAATATATTCCAAAGCAACTTTGAATATGCATCCATTTTGCATTGTGTTCTTAAATTACTTTCTGGCAAGTACCCTAATATAACCTGTGTAGTAAACTACCTACATTGAAAACTTTCACAGTTAAAAGTTATGTTCTATATGTATATATATGGCCGAATCCATGGCATATGGAAGTTCTCAGGCTAGGGGTCAAATTGGAGCTACAGCTGCCAACCTACGCCACAGCCACAGCCACAGCCACGCAGGATCCGAGCCCCATCTGTGACCTACACCACAGCTCACGGCAACACTGGATTCTTAACCCACTGAGTGAGGCCAGGGATAGAACCCGGATCCTCATGCATTCTAGTAGGGTTTGCTACTGCTGCGCCATGATGGGAACTCCAAGTTAGGTTCAATATTAATAGTTCCTTCACTCTATAACATCCTGCTAAAATTTCCAGCAAGTTCACTAATGATGAAATTTGTCTTCTGGCCTTCTGACTGCTGTGTCCTAGAAGTGCATCCTAAAGAGTGAGGTGCATATTTAACAGTCAAGAGGAAATCCTACACCAAGGATGGCTGTCAATCAAACCAGCCCTTTTGGGAGTTTCCCTTGAGGCTCAGTGGTAACAACTAACTCCACTAGTATCCAAGAGGATGCAGGTTTGATCCCTGGCCTTGCTCAGTGAGTTAAGTATCCATCGTTGCGGTGAGCTGTGGTGTGGGTCACAGACATGGCTCAGATCTGGCATTGCTGTGTTGTAGGCTGGCAACTACAGCCTTGATTCTACCTCTAGCTTGAGAACTTCCATAAGCCATGGGTGCAGCACTAAAAAGACAAAACAAAAAAAACCCCAGCCCTCCTGCTCTTTTTATTATCAGAAAAATGCAGATAAAAATGAATGCAACTGGAGTTCCTGTTGTGGTGCAGTGGAAACAAATCCAAGCAGTATCCATGAAGATGCGGGTTCTATCCTGCCTTGCTGAGTGGGTCGGGGGATCTGGTGTGTCCAAGCTGTGGTGTAGGCTGACAGCTGTAGCCTGGGAACAGCCATGTGCCATGCGTGCAGCCCTAAAAAGCAAAAATCAATCAATCCATCAATATGAATGTAACTGACAAAGTGAATGGGAATGCAAAACTGGAAAAATTTGAAATCTCCTTTACTACATTGTTGTCACAGATCTTTTCTGTCACGATGTCATTAAAGTCAGAAATGTATCTTATTTTTGGTTATTGTAGACAGAAAATAAATATTGGTTAATATTCTCAAAGCATTTTGACTTTTTAAAAATTACTTAATGAGTTTTATTACATTTATAGATGTACAATAATCATCACAACCAAATTTTACAACATTTCCATCCCAAACCCTCAGTGCATCCCCCCACCCCCCAACCTGTTTCCTTTGGAAACCATAAGTTTTTCAAAGTCTGTGAGTCAGTATCTGTTCTGCAAAGAAGTTCAATCTGTCCTTTTTTCAGATTCTACATGTAAGTGATAGTACTTAATGTTGGTATCTCATTGTCTGACTGACTTCACTTAGCAGGATAATTTCTATGTCCATCCATGTTGCTAAAAATGCTGTAATTTTGTTCCTTTTAATACCTGAGTAATATTCCATTGTGTATATGTACCACATCTTCTGGATCCACTCCTCTGTTGATGGACATTTAGGTTGTTTCCATGTCTAGGCTATTGAAGATAGCGCTGCAATGAACATTGGAGTACATGTGTCTTCTCGAGTCATGGTTTTCTCTGGGTAGATGCCCAAGAGTGGGATTGCTGGGTCATATGGTAGTTCTATATTTAGTTTTCTGAGGAATCTCCATCCTGTTTTCCATGGTGGTTTCACCAATTTACAGTCCCACCAACAGTGTACGAGGTTTCCTTTTTCTCCACACCCTCTCTAGCACTTATTGTTTGTAGATTTTTGATGATGGCCATGCTGGCTGATGTAAGGTGGTACCTCATAGCGGTTTTGATTTGCATTTTTTGGATGGGTTTTTTTTTTTTTTTTGGTATTGAGCTGTAGGAGGTGTTTATAAATTTTGGAGATTAATCCCTTGTCAGTTGATTCATTTGCAGATATTTTCTCCCATTCTGTGGGTTGTCTTTCTGTTTTGTTTAAGGTTTCCTTTGCTGTGCAGAAACTTTTAAGTCTGATTAGGTCCCATTTGTTTATTTTTGGTTTTACTGTCATTACTCTAAGAGGTGGATCTGAGAAGATGTTGTGTTGTTTGTGTCAGAGAGTGTTTGGGCTATGTTTTCCTCTAAGAGTTTTATAGGATCTGGTCTTATATCTAGGTCTTTACTCCATTTGGAGTTTATTTTTGTGTATGGTGTTAGGGAGTGTTCTAATTTCATTCTTTTCCATGTGGCTGTCCAGTTTTCCCAGCACCACTTATTGAAGGGGCTGTCTTTTCTCCATTGAATATTCTTGCCTCCTTTGTCATAGATTAGTTGACTGTAGGTGCGTGGGTTTGATTCTGGGCTTTCTGTCCTGTTCCGTTGATCTATGTTTTTGTCTTTGTGCCAGTACCATACGGTTTTGATGATTGCTGCTTTGTAGTATAGTCTGAAGTCCGGGAGCCTGATGCCTCCAGCTCCATTTTTCTTTTTCAGGATGTCTTTGGCTATTCTGGGTCTTTTGTGCTTCCAAACAAACTTTAAAATATTTTGTTCAAGTTCTGTGAAAAATGTCCTTGGCAATTTGATAGGGATTACATTGAATCTGTAGATTGCCTTGGGTAGTATAGTCATTTTGATAATATTGATTCTTCCAACTCAAGAGCATGGTATGTCTTTCCATCTGTTTGTGTCATCTTTGATTTCTTTCATTGGCATCTTATAGTTTTCAGAGTACAGGTCTTTTGTCTCTTTAGGTAGGTTTACTCCTAGGTATTTTATTCTTTTGGATGCAATGGTAAACAGCATTGCTTCCCTGATTTCTCTTTCTGCTTTTTCATTGTTAGTATATAGAAATGCAGTTGATTTCTGTGTATTAATTTTGTATCCTGCGACTTTGCCAAATTCATGGATGAGCTCTAACAGTTTTCTGGTTGAGTCCTTAGGATTGTCTAGGTATAGTATCATGTCATCTGCAAATAGCGATAGTTTTACTTCTTCCTTTCCAATTTGGATTCCTTTATTTCTTTTACTTCTCAGATTGTTGTGGCTAGGACTTCCAAAACTATGTTGAATAGTAGTGGTGAGAGCAGACCCTTGTCTTATTCCTGATCTCAGCAGGAATTCTTTTAACTTTTCACCATTGAGAATGACGTTAGTTCTGGGTCTAAGCATATTCAATTTGTACCACTTGTCTAGTCCAGCCTCTGGGACTGAGTAAGACACTTGTTTGCTGATGCTATCCACTAGGTGTTTAATGAATCTATTACTAGTTTCCAGCCATTGCTACCAAGATTGGTATTATCTGTGCTACAACTCCTGTCAGAGGAAAAGGGACTACAAAAGGGTGATGTCCCCACATTGTTATCCTGCAATCTTGATAAATCACCAATATTCTACTCTGCCTCAGTTTCTTCATCTGCACTGGAACTAACTCTCCCTCTGCCCCACACAGCATATGAGCTAATAAGCACACAAAATTAGTAACTTTTCTAATGAACTGTCTAATCTAGAAAAATAACTTAAGTGGATTGCAAGATGTGAATGGAATGTGGGAATATTTGAGCTACAGAAGCCCTGGGAGATTTCCCTTAAAAGTTTTACTTAGAGCTGTGATGATGGAAAGACCAGTGGCACAAAAGTAGATTTGAATAGATTAGATCCATTACTCAGGTATTTTCTGAGCTTTGCTTATCTACCACCTTAGAAAGGAAATAGCTGCAAAGAAACACTATGGGGTAATGGGAGTGAAGCAAGGAAAAATAGTAGGAGATGGCTCAATGGAGCTATTTATGGAAACTTCAGGTCTTTCCTGTTTTTCTTCATCTGCCCTGAAGTTAGAGCAGAATGTCTTTTCAGGGTGACTTTTTTCAGAGTCCTTGAAATGTGACTTTTTTTTAGGTTTAGAAGCAAGCCACTATGCCTTAGTGTTAATGTTTAAACTTTCTATGCTAAGTTTCAAGGAAGCAGATGAGGGCTGTAATAATACTCTCAATGTAAAAAGTGGAGACCTATAAATTTGGGAAACAATCTGGGTTTTAGGAGTAGACAAGCTTCTAATCTCAAATGCAATCTTGGTTTATATGGTTTATTGGGACCAGCCATCAACTATCTTACAGGAATTTTATTTTTTCATTTTTTTAATGAAAAGTGCTTGCACCTTTATTGCATATTTGTAGAATTGATTCTATCTAAAATGTCAGCTTTTGATCTCTAAAGCTGAATGCATAAAGGAAGGAGAGAAAAAGTCTTTTAATAATTTTACCTTATCATATTGTATATTCAAATAAATTATTATAACAGACATGAGCTAAACTTGAAAGTACAAATGAAAGTGCAAGAGCAGAGTTAAAACTTTTAAAATTGATATCCTCAGGACTATGAACTTATTCAGAGCCACTGTCAGGTAAACCAATAAAATCAGAGTTCATTCAAGTGTCAACATAATAATGTAAAAAGAGCATCCATCCTATGTGTGGGGGAGGGGGAGGGACAAATCATTATCCACCAACAGGAATGCCAAGATGATAAGTAGTATCTCTATTGCTATTTTGAAAAATATGTGGGTCAGTACTTACAAGCCGGCAAAACAAACAACTATTTCTTCATAGACCAGAACCAGCTCTTTAATGATCAGAAAGTATATTGCTAGTTGATCATGAATAGTCCTAAGCTGAAGTCTTCTGTCACTATTTGATTTTCTTGTTATTTCATATTAGGAAGTGGATACTCCAAAATATTGTCCTTATACACACACACACACACACACACACACACACACACACACACACACACACACAGTCTTATATAAACTGCCCTGCAACTTACTCACTTTAACAAAACATCAGGGGCACTTTTTCCATATTCTGGGTATAATTATATAAGTAATATTGCGCTGTTTCCATTTTTTCCCTATCCTTAAAAGTATTCATTTAATTAATTTTTTTAAGTTCCCAAGTATCTCACTAGAGAATAGATTTTAGAGTGATGGTGAGCCTTCACACCAATGGTAAACCTGGCATGATCTTGTTACTGAGTTCCTAGAAACATTAGTTGACCTAATAGATGTAACAAAGAGGTTTGTTTGTTTTAGCGGTATTGATTATCTCTAACTTTTTGTTAAGTTTTGAAGTATTTAAAAAATAAATTATGTATTCATTTAAGCTTTCTATGCCTCAGCTATAGTGCTAGGTTTTCTTCTAGAGTCAGATTTTTTTTATTGAGTGAATTTAGAATTAAATAAAATGATAGATATTTATTATAAATTTTCAAATTTTAATTGACATATATTATCCATTTCTGTATATATACAGTATGTACAGTTGTTTATAGTTGTATATACCATATATGCATAAAGTAAGGAATCATAATAAAATGAATTCTTATGTACGCATCACTCGGGTTAGGAAATGCAACTTGATAAGCACCTTAAAAGACCTCTAGTGCTCCACCTTGACTGCATCTCCCCCCTCCACCCCAAGTCATCACAGTATTGAATTTTGTCTTAACTATTCCTCTGGATATCTTTAGAGTTTTACTACCTAGTCTTGCTGCAGGAGCACCTAGGTATATGTTCTTAAACAGTGCATTTACTTTTCTTTCTTTTTGAATTGCATGTAAGTGGCATTGTACAGTATATATGCTTTTTTTATTATAATTCTGTTTTTAGATTCATTCTTGTTGATATTTGTAGTAGATTGTTCATCTATATTAATGTACTATATATATTACATAAATGTAGCACGTCTTGTTTATCCACTTTACTGGTAATGAATATTTGTGTTGCTTTCAGCTTTTTGCTCTCATAACCTAGTAGTGCTGTAATTTACATTTTTCTACTCCTAATACACATAAGACTCTGTTGACAATGGCATTCAAACTTTTTGCTTGAGATACACAGTAAAAAAATATATTTTTCTTCACAATTCAGTTGACATACATACATAATGTGTGAAAAAAACAATTCCACAAAACCATATTTACCTTTACTAATTGCAGTGAATTTTTATTTTTCTATTTAATTTTATTTCATTTTTAACTGAGTGAGTCACAACCCAGTTTGAAATACATACTTAATGGCTTTAAAGTATATACGTAGAAGTATTATGTCACTGTATGTGCACAGGTCCAATTTTATTAGATAATGCCAAATACTTTTCCAATCACCTCTTGGCCTCTTTCATCATTCCTGCATTCATTCTTCCATCTCTTTGACTATTTTTCAATTGGTTTATTTGTCTTTTTCTTACCAATTCATAGGTACACTTTTGGTATTCTAGGTGACAATCTGTTATCAAATAAGTTGCAAATATCTTGTTGAACTATTTCATTCCTTTAATGGCATCATTGGATGAACAAAATTTCTTAATTTTTTAATCTTCCTTAAGGTTGTTGATTTTTAGGGCTTGGTTAAAAAATCCCTTTCCACTCTGAGGTTATTAAGATATTCTCTTATATAATCCTTTGAAAGTTGTATATTTTGCATTATAAATAATCAATCTGAAATTAACAAATTTCATTTTTTTCCATTATTTCAGAACTATTTCCTGAAGTGACTTTGCCCCACTTTTGCAGTGCTAGCTACATTATATTATCTATGGAGGTCTGTTTGTGGACTTTCTTCTTTTCCATTAGTCTGTTTGTCTTGTCACACTACCAATACCATGATGTTTTAATTACATAGCTTTATGATAAGGCTTGAGATCTGTTAGGGCAAGCTTTTTCATTTTGCTTTTCTTCTTCAGTTATGTCTTGACCTTGGTCCTATAAGCTCTTCTATATACATTTTTAGAATTTTCACAATTTCCCCAAAATAACCTTTGGAGATTTTGATCAGAATTGTATTTAATCTCTAGATCAGTTTGGGAAGAGTGACTTATTTAGGGTAGGAAGTTTTTCTATGCCTGAATATAGTCTTCGTTTTATTTAGGTAACTTTAATGTCTCTTGATATGTTTAATAATTTTCTTCACAGAGATCTTTTCACTTGTTTAATTCATTTATGGTGTATGTTTTTATTGCTATTATTATATAAGATATTGCTATTATACATCCTCACCAGCATGTGGTTTTGGCAGTGTTTGGGATTTTTGACCATTCCAAAAGGTGCATTGTTGTATTTCATTTTTGTTGTAATTTGTGTTTCCCTGACATGTGATGTGAAGCATCCCTAATTAACTTTTGGTTAGCAAATCTAACGTAAGTCTGACTACTGTTCTGTGGTCAGAAAGTGTGATGTGTTTGGTATTTTTGAAATTTCTTGAGGCTAGCTTTATAACTCAGTTCAAAGTAAATTTTTGCAAAATTTTTATTTCAACTTAAAAAATTTAATTTTTCTACTCCTGGATGCAATGCTAATTCTGCAAACAAAATCTGTTGAGGGTCTGCTATGTGCTAGGCACTGTTTTAGGTGAGAGAGACACAGAAGTTAACAAAGAAACAAAAATTAATGCTTTTTTGAAGCACACATTTATTTATTTATTATTTTATTTTATGTTTTTACTTTTTAGGGCTTCATCTACAGCATATGGAGGTTCCCAGGCTAGGGGTCAAATCAGAGCTGCAGCTGCTGGCCTATACCACAGCCATACCAGCGCAGGATCCGAGCCGCGTCTGCGACGTACACCACAGCTCATGGCAATGCTAGATCCTTAACCTAGGGATTGAACTCACATCCACATGGATGCTAGCTGGGTTCCACGAGGAACTAGTCCTTACCACTGAGCCACGTCTGGAACTCCTAGAACACACATTTAGAGGAAGAAAGAGATTATAAAATTAAAAAGTTGAACATATAATGTGCAGTAAAGAAGTACACAAAGGAGGAAAAATAAACTAGGAGAAGAGTAGGAAGTGCTGGTGGTGAAGTTTGATAGGGTTGGCTCAAAGACAGCTTCATTAGACACTTTGAGTCAAAACTAAAGAAAGAAAGCCATGCAACTGTTTGTAACAATGAATAAATAAATGTTAGCTTTCACATTGGCATTTTATTCCATTTATTTTTATTAGCTATATATACCTGGTTTTCCATTTATTTTGTAAGGCTTTTGAAGATTTCCTTTCAAAATCACTACAACTGTTTGTATTTTCCTATGATACTGAAAATAAGCCCATTCCTTTTCTAAAGAAACTGTATTCAAGACACATTTTGGAAGTTTCTCCTTGTTTAGATATCTTTGTTTTTCTCCCCAAATAATTTTGTAACAATAATGTTTTACCAATTTTTATAGGAAATTTGAACTTTTAAAATTACATATCCAGGCCACCTATGTGAACATTTATGATGTTTTCCTCCCTAGGAAAGTACCTTCCTAGTTCTGAAGAACCAATTTACAACTGGAACAAATATTACTTCAAACACTGTATTTAATTTGTGGGGTTTTTTTAATTGAAACTTTTTCCTGAATCCTATTAGAGAAGTTTTAATGAGAATGAAATAACTCCATCTTAATACCTAATTTAAATTTTCTAGTTCAGTCCAAAGTAATTGTATATATTGTAGAAAAGGACATATTTTCTCTAATGATGAATTAACTAAGTAATTATATATATGTGAGCAAATTATTTCTGGACCTCTTATTTTTCATGTGTAAAATACAGGTCAGCTGGTTTATTTTCCTTTTCAATTTTCTCCAGTCTTGCTTTCCAAGATATCTTCCAAGGTAAAGTCGACATTAGGATTCTTCTTAAGGAGGGAAGATATTTATTTTGGAGACTAATTCTTCAAGTCTCCTTGTTAATGGAGAGCAGGGTATATATAGGAGAGTTCTTTGCATAAGAATATGGGAGAGTAGAGAAGACAAAAGAATCTGGAGCCTAACAGCATGGTTGGGGATTTGAACCTAAGTTGATGAAATAGTCAAAAGGGTTTTTAAAGAGGGTGACTAATATTAAATTTAAAATCTTTTGTGTTTCTTTAATATAAATATTGCTCATTTCCCAAATGGTCAGAATGTTATATTGTAATTATTTAAGTTATAATATTGTTCTTCTACAAATATAAAATGAACACATGTCAAAGATTTTATTCAATTTACTAATAATGCAGGAAACTGATATTAAGATTAGCTCAAATGAGAATTTGAAGAACAGCAATAAATATGAAATCAGGATTGCTTAAATGAATTTATTAGTAGATGCAAAACTGATTAGTTTCTTATAGAGCAGTAACATTTTATGTTTGGGGTTAGTCTTTTCTATATAGCAGAAATGAATTATATCTTTATTGGGTAAAATTTATCCCATTGCTTTGGACAAGAATCATTTGCATTGCCCCAGTTTTTTACAACCTGAGAGAGTTGTAGAAAACTGATTACAAAGATAACACAAAGTTAATACAAAGATAATCGGAGATGCACACCTGTGTAAAATTAGATAATCTCCACAGAGTTCAGGGGACCTTGCCCAGGCCTTCCCTGGAAGGACACATAGTGATCTCTTTTGCCTATTTCCAAGTCATAGATAATTCCTCTTGGCAGAAAAAATAAGTGGACACATACTAAATTGTATAAAAATTATGGAAGAGGATTGAAATCTCAGTTGATGTGTTGAAGGGAAAACATAGCATGGGTAGAAGGATGTAACAGTCTGTGTTCTAATCTAATTCAGTGGGGAACTGAGGATTAGATTAGTACATAAACTGTCACATCCTTCTGTCCATGCTGTTTCCACACACCTCCACTGGGCAGTCTTGGAGGAGGACATTGAACTGCTTCTGAGATATAAACTGGGGCACAATCTTGCCTGAATTTTAATTGACAAGATGACCATAACCACAGTTGACACCTTGTCTGCACTATTCATAAAATTATATTCAATTGTGAGAGTTAAGAATTCTACTTACTTCTACTTCCATAGGGAAGTTTTGGAAAATAAAAAAATTCAAACCTATTTAGTAATGGTAACTTCTTCAAACACAGGCGTGATCTCATTGCTTCTCTGAAGGCCAGTATAGCACTTCAATATCCCTGAAGACCACACTTGCTCCTGGCTTGGCAGCTAATATTAAACAATGAGTAGATGAACAGAGATGTATTTTTATCAGCCATGGCTTTGGAAGTACACCCACTTATAATGGTTGAGGATTCTTTTCAGCCACTGTTTGATGAGTTTGGAGTTAACTAGAGAGATTAGAGATCTAGCTAAATTTGGTTTTGATAACCAAATCAAAATCTGAGGTTGGCTATTTTAGACTTATTAATGCCATTAATGCTGTAGTGTCATTTTGCAGTCTGAGAGAAATTCAGGACTGGTTCCAAGAGGCACTATGGTGAAGTGGTTAAGATTTCTTGTTCTGTGGCCATCTTGCCTGACTTGGAATCATAATTTTACCTCTTCCTAGTCACACAGCCCTGAGGAAGTCACCGAACAAATGTTCCCTAATTGTAAAAAAGGATGATAGGTGTACTGTTCTCATAGAGTTGAAGTTAGTGTTAAATAAATCAATTTGTTTAAAATAAGCCTGACACATATTAAGGACTATATATACATATATGATATATATTAGCTAATATATATTTTAGCTTTTATTTTAAATTGGCAGTTTTAGCTTGTAAGATGAAGATTCATGAAGTGGTTTTGTGTGTAATAGAGCTTCAGACATGTTCAAATACACACAGATATCATATATTTGATGTAAAAAAAAATATATATATACACACACACACATACACATACTTACCAGAGGTGTATGAATAAGAATTCTACCAGAGAAGTAGAACCCAGTAGAATACACAACGCATATATGTATATATGTTTTATATATAAAGAAAGAAAATGTATGTAACATGCATCATATATATGAGAGAGAGAGAGCAGGAGGGAGATTGATTTCAAGGAACTGGCCTATGCAATTCTGGGATCTAGCTTGGCAAGTCCAGTATCCATAGGGTAAGAGCAAACTGGAATCTTTTGTGCAGCAGCTAACACTGTAGCCCATAGGAGGTATTTCTTTTTCCTTAGGGAAATCTCAGGTTTGTTCTCAAGGCCTTCATCTGATGAGATGAGGCTCACTGATATTATGGAGGAGAATCTCCTTTATGTAAAGTCAACTGATTGTAGGTGTTAGCATATGCAAAGCATCTTCATAGCAGCATCTAGATTAGTGTTTGATTAAATAAGTCGTTACTATAGTCTCGCTAAGTTGACACATAGAACTAACCATCATAAGAGGCTTTCAAGTTTAGATTATATTTCCTGATGGCTGGGCTTTTCAATAACAATTATGAGAAAGACTTTCATCCTGACACTACTGCCGTTACTTTGCTGGCATTTATTTTTGATTCTGAGAGAATCAGTTAAGTAGATATTTGCCAGCAGTATCTAGCTACCAGTGTCCAGAAGCTGTTTTCCCTGCTTGAGAAGCACTTTAAGAAAATCATGGAGAAGTCAGTCGTTCTTGGCAAGGGTTTGTCATTTTCTGTCATCCACTTGAGACACAGCTTTCCTTATAGTAACTGAAGAGACTCTTTGAGTTGGGGGAGAGGACTGGCTTTCTCCTATTAAGAACCCTAGAATCAGAATTTTAAAAGCTGAAGAGCCACCCTCTTTCTTCATTTTATAACAGAGATGCTGAAGCCTAAAGGACCCAACATCATACAGCAAATCAGTGTCTGAAACAGGAACACAACCAAATCAGTTTCTGAAGCCAGAAACGACAACCAGGTTTTCTAATCCCCAGTCAGTCAAGTCTTTAATCTCTCCTGATCTTTTCCACTCTCCTTTTTTTGGCCTATACATTTTACTTAGCTATTGAAATGAAAAAAGGCTTAGCATTGAACCCAATAATGCTACGAAACATCTTTAGACTTTTTTAGGGAAATGAATGTTCAGTCAGGGCATTTATAATTTTATTATTATTTTGCTTCTTTTTTTATAGTAGTGGAATACTTGATAATATAATGCTGTAGATAAGTGTAAGGAAATCTGAAGAGAGAAGAGATACTTCAGTTTGAATCACTAAAAATCTAAATGGAAGTTCATTTCTAAAGTGCCTCGATCTGTGTAAAAATGGATAGAAAGCTTTGTTTCGTTAGTGTAGAGACCAGTAATGGCTACAAAATGTGTCATCCAGAAACGAGAATTCATCCATGTGGACATAGAGGACGCAGTCAGTCTTGTATTAAAATTACGAATGAGCATGTCTGTCTTATCACATGCCCCTACAGGAGCCCTTTGGTAATCAGATATCACTAATCTTTTTTAACTTCTGGTGCCTAAAAGAGTCCTTGACACATATCTAGAAATTAACATATGAAATGAATTAAGTACACACCTAGAATTTAGGTCTTCTACTTGCCTTGACTTAGGGCATTGGGGATGGCCGAACACTTGCTAGTTCTTTTGAGATTGAGAAGTCATTTATTAGATATTTGTAAGATACACTTTCAGAAGTAGGTTCCACATATTTATACTGGAGCTGTTGTCAAATGCTTAGAAAGAGGAATGGCAAGGCATGAAGATAATATGTCAATGAAAAGTAACAGTTGCATAGTTCCTTGGTGGCATCGTGGGTTAAGGATCTGGCATTGTCACTGCTGTGGCTTGGGTTGCTGCCATGGCGTGGTTTTGGCCCCTGATCCAGGAACTTCTGCATGCTATGGGCACAGCCAAAAAAAGTAACAGTTGCTTCTACTTGAATGAGACATGAGATATATTGTAGATTTTTGTGAATATTTTTCCCTTTTTTTCTATTAAAATGGGCTTAATGATAAAGATAAGAAGTCTTTTTTTTTTTTCTTTAATAGGGCCACACCCAAAGTACATGGAAGTTCCCAGATTAGGGGTCGAATTGGAGCTACAGCTGCCAGCCTACACCACAGCTCAGAGCAACCCAGATTCCCAACCCACTGAGCAAGACCAGGGGTCGAACCCACATCCTCATGGACACTAGTCAGATTCATTTCTTCTGCGCCACAGTGGGAACTCCAAGACAAGAAGTCTTAATATTTAGTATTTACTTAATACTAAATGGCACATCTAATTAAACATTGGACTTATATAACAAAGTGATTATAAGCAGAGCTTCAAACTTTTATAACTCTATTACATATATATGTAACTCTATTACATATATATATATATATGACACACACACATATATCACACACACACACACACACACACACACACACACATATACATACAACTTATAAAGTGACATTTAGTCTCCTGGAGGGTCAAAAATACAGATAGGAACAAATGGGATGGTTAAAACACAGAAGAGAGATCAGGTTAACATGATCCCACCAATAGACACTATAGGTGGACCCTCCACTTGTCCAAACCATAGGCAGATATCATTACTCAGCAAGATCTTAGCTAGCAAGTCTTTTGTGCATGTTATTTGTTAAAGGTGGAAACTATTTACAGTTTGGTACCTATACATCAATTATTCTTTAATAGAGCTGCATTTCTTTAGAAGAGTTTGAATTCTAGGAAAAGCTGTCTCAGCAAGTTTATATGTTTTAGAGCAAAGTCCATGAAATGTGCTCCACCGGAATTTCTTAATTTTCGGTATTTAGGACCAACTTTATATCACCATGAAGAAGGTTACATGTTTCTCCAAAACATTGTAAGCCACTGAAAGGCAGACAGTGTACTTGTCTCTTATGCACTATAGTACTTGGCATGTTTAGTATTGTAGCATTTATTTGTTGAACATTTATTTAATGGTCAACAATTATATTAATTTAATAACATCAAAATGGTAATTAACTTATATTCTATATTATATTTTATGCTGACATAGTTCTAGGCACTTTAAACACATTATAGTGTTTGGTGTTTGAACCAATTTTGCAAGGTAGCTTTATTATTTAGGGGAGAACTAGACTCAATAGGTATAGGAATCTTACTAGAAAGTTGCAGAGCCACATTTCAAGGTGGGATTTCTCAGATTCCTACTAGATCTGTTTCTTTTCTTCCATGGGGTCTATACTCAATAATTGTTGAATGAATGAATAGTCTTTAAAAATCTTCGTAAACTATGTGTCAGTTGCCTGGTATGCAATTAACCTGGACATTACAACTTTAAGGAATTATTGCCATGTTTTAAAATAGACATTCTGTTTCCAATACCACAAAGCAAATACCATTACATTAGCCCTATGGGCGTGTTCCAAGGATTCTGATACACTGTTTGTTCACACCCCCACACAATGCACTGATTTGCTATCATGCATTTACCAGGGAGGGGACTCCTTACTCATACAAGATACCTTCTCTTTAAATCACCACTTTGATAAACACATGTTCAACTGAAATCATCTTGAGTAAAATTTGGGATATATAGGTGTGATGGATTAACATATAATTTTCATCAGGATTACAAAATGCAGAGTCTACAAAATCTTTCTAATCTCTCTAGGTAAAAAATTTTGCCAAACACTTTATAAGTGTCTCGGCACTGTCAAAAATAGTGCCCGGCACAGTTTGCAAACTTAGTCATTGACTGCCCAGTTTGAATCACATCTTGAGAGCAAACAAGGAAATCATTCTGTGTTATATGAGGATAATATAGAATTTTTATATGGGTCTACAGACTTAAGTAAAGTTGAATGAAGCAGTGAACAAAGAATAAGATTTATTACTTTAACATACTTTTATTATATACCAGAAGTATTCAAAGTGATCTACTGGGATTTTCTCATTTGACCCTCTCATTTAAACTTTTTGTAAGGGAGGCACTATTAACTCCATTTTAAGATGAAGATGCTGAGCAGAGAACACATCTTGCCAATAGTTACATAAATAGCACAGAGTGAGGGCAGGACTCAAACCAGCATCTGTCTAACTCCAGGGTCCACATTCTTCACTTCTTTTGAAACTGCTTCTGAAAAGTCTTCCTTGACTCAAAAATTGAGAAACTTGAACCCAGTGTAGGATGTCTGTGAACATCTAAAACTTCCTATGTTCAGCACTATTTCCTCTCCAGCCCACCATCCTGACCCTACTTGCCTCTTCTCTTCTTCTTTTACCCCTTATTTCTTTTCACATAGTTCCCAAACCTGAAACTTTGGCATCTCTCAATTGCCTCTAACATTTAATTTGTTGCCAAGCTCTGGAATTTCTCCCTTCCTTCCTTCCTTTTTTGTTGCTTTTTTGGGTCGCACCTGTGGCATATGGAAGTTCTAGGGTAGGGGTCGAATCAGAGCTGTAGCTGCTGGTCTATGCCATAGTCACAGCAATGCGGGATCTGAGTCACGTCTGCAACCTACCCCACAGCTCACAACAGCGCTGGATCTTTAACCCACTTAGTGAGGCCACGGATCGAACCTGCTTCCTCATGGATACTAGTCAGGTTCGTAAACCGCTGAGTCACTATAGGAACTCCCGTCTTTATGCAATGTGTCTCGAATCTCTTTGTGACTTTCCCCACCTAATTCCCACTAATTCAATTCAGAGCTCATTTTGCTTCTCTTCTAAGAACTTGTAGTCATTTTTTTGAATCATTCTCCTGTCTCCTTTATTATTATTGTTGTTGTATTATGATTATCAGCATATTCTGTCATTGTTCTAAGATTTATCCCAGAGCTAAACTATGATATTTCCTCTAGCCCAATTTAAAAAATTCTTTCATCTCTTTTGCATATGGAATTATGTCCAAATTTATCACCTAAGATTGTGCAGAGATGAACTGAGACTCCCTTTCCAGCTACTATCAGAAAAGACTTGGGGGAGTTCCCATTGTGGCATAGTGGAAATGAATCCAACTAGTAACCATGTGAGTTTGGGGGTTCGATCCCTGGCCTCACTAGTGGGTTAAGGATCTGGCCTTGCCATGAGCTGTGGTGTAGGTTGCAGACGTAGCTTGGATCTGGTGTTGCTGTGGTTGTGTTGTAGGCTGGTAGCTATAGCTCCAATTGGACCCCTACCTGGGAACCTCCATATGCCGCAGGTGTAGCCCTTAAAAGCAAAAAAAAAAAAAAAAAAAAAAAATACTTGTGGATTTTTCCAACCATTTTCAAGTAAAGATGTGGTCCTCAAATTCAAACAGCAGCCACAGGAAGTAGTCACATGCTTCTTATCATAATAAGTCCTTGGTTGTTATTTAACAGGCAGGGAAATCAAGGCCATGTTACAAAAAGGGATATGATTTCCTCATAGCAGCCTAGATTGTGTTGTTTTTAGAGGAAAATTATTGTTTGTTACAGTGAGATGTGTTTGCCTTTGAGTATCCTGGAAGGAACCTAACTACAGCCTTTGAGAGTAGAGCTTTTTCCCACACTTTGAACCCACTTACCCTTCTTCAGAGTCTAAGAATCCTAAGCAAAAGAAAGGCTGTTTTAGTATTTAGTTGACGATCAAGGCTCCAATGCTGACAAAGTACAAAAAGGGAAGTGACTTTCTTTTCTTACTGGGAAAGAAGTGTAGCTTTAAAATGAAAAGGATTAGGATTCCATATGTAGAGAACTGAAATTGAAAAGAGATTATGAGATGATTGTCAGAGGGATTTAAAAGATAAACCATGGTTGGAATGAGGGAGCCAGTCTCCCTCTCTCTTAGTCTCTATGAGTTTAAACTCCTGTTCTATTCTTTTTCTTTCCTTTCCTCCTTCCTCTGTCACTTTTTAGCACTTATCATTCCCATGATTTATAAATCAGTTTGTCTTATTATTGTCTGTCTCCATCAACTTAAATGTAAGCCCCATGAGGACAAGGAAGTTTATATGATTTACTGCTCCTCACTCCCTGAAATATAGAATGGAGGTTGGCACAATTGAGGTGCTCAATAAATATGTGTTAAAGGAGGAAGGAAGGAAGGGAAGAAAGAAGGAAAGCATGAAAGAACCTCAGAAGGCACAAACTATGAAATCTTTCCCCATTGTGTGTACTAAAATGGATTGAGTTGCATTCTGTTTCTCTATAATATTCTCCATTGAGATGCTTACCTGATCTTTTTAGGAAGTTAGTTGCTTAAATATGGATGAATCTCACAAAGCTAACACAAAGCAAAAGGAGGAAGGCATAAGAGAATGCATACAAAATTAAGCAGAAAAAAGTAAACTATGCTGTTAAAGTATGCCTTTAAGATTGGTAAGATGATTTTTTTCCTCAGAAAAGCAAAGAAATGGTTATTAAAACACCAGGATAATGAGAGTTAGAAAAAGATGTGATTGGTTGGGCTATTTTACAGTTAGCATGCACTCATGCAGTCCTACAGATTGATCTCAGTTGCTTTCTGACTTTTCCATGAACTTGAAAATATCTTGAAGTAATTTGAAAGATTTTACAGTTACTATCATCACAAAATAAAGCATCTCCAAACTTAATAACATAAAAAAACATTTTTATTATGCTCACATACACAGCCAAAGATTATATGACTAATTAATGGCTGAGCTGGGGATTAAATCAAGGACTCCAGATTCCACTAGTTTCTTTGTGCACTCTGACCCTTTGATTTCTTTTCATCGAATTTTTTCCTCTTCATCTGGGTATTTTGGTTTTCAGGTAAGCAGGGAAAATAGAGGAGGCAATTATTGTGTCATGTCATTCATTTACTAGGGAAACTTTAAAGCTGGAGATGGCCTTTGACCCATCTATTGATTTATCTGAGAGCTTCCGTCGACCAGCCTCTGCTCAGGCCAATACTTGGTGAAAATGAGGAGAAAAACAGAAGAATTAAAAATGTGGTAAAGGTAATAAGTCATCTGAAACATCAACTAAGCGATTATACTATTATAGTTATGATAGAATGATGGAGGAATGGTTTCTCCTAAATAAATTGGTCAGATAAAAGTTGTGGGTGGGGTTAAAATCACATGCACATTCTGGAATTCTAGACCTTTAAACAAGGCAGTTTCTTGTTTTGATTGTATAAAACATCAGTACAACTCATGGTAAAACTATAACTAGGATTCCTGTCAGATTTATCAGTCTTCATACTGGGAGTGCCCCCTTAGTTTGATGTAATAGACAGGCTTGTTGACAGGTTGCCTCTACCCTCCCCTCTGTCAGGAGCACAGACACATTCTGTACATGGTATCAGGAGTAAAAACCACATGGTAAGAAGAGGTTCAGAATAGTAAAACAGTGTAGACCAGACTGACTATTTACATTCAAAAATGTTAGTTACTGGTTAGCTTTCTTTCTTTTTTCTTTCTTTCTTTTTTTTTTTTTTTTTTTTGTCTTTTTAGGGCCACACCCATGGCTTATGGAGGTTCCCAGACTAGGGGTTTAATTTTTTAAAAACTGAAGCAAAAGAGCATAATGTCCTATTGCTTTGGGGATGGCTACTACAGAGGTAAAGCATCAGATAATTTGTCCAGATCACCTATTCAAGTTAGCTTATACTTGCCATCAAAATTAAAATTCCAATGTTTAGAAAGTTGAAGAGAATATGAAATGCCTCTTAAAATAATTTTTTTTTCTTTTTTTTTTTTTTGGTGTTACTGCTAAGATACCGATGGCTACTACAGAGGTAAAGCATCAGATAATTTGTCCAGATCACCTATTCAAGTTAGCTTATACTTGCCATCAAAATTAAAATTCCAGTGTTTAGAAAGTTGAAGAGAATATGAAATGCCTCTTAAAATAATTTTTTTTTCTTTTTTTTTTTTTTTTTTGGTGTTACTGCTAAGATACCAACCAAACCTGTGGATTAACATCGCTGTGTGATTTGTCACGGTAATAACTTTTGAGTCCCCTTCTTTCAAAGAGTGTAGAAGGCCTTTGTTGTTTGCATGTGAAGGGACTTTCCTCACACATGTGCCCATCTGTGCAACCTCCCTGGCTCATTTCTGAGTGGTCGACTGTGCTTTTCCCTGTTCCTGTGCTTCCCCTGTATGTATCTCCTTTCTAGCTCCAGGCCACCCACACATCTCCATGAACCTTGACTTCCATGGAAGCAGAAGGCATCTGCATGGGAAAGGTCCCAGCTCACAGAATAATGCTCTTCCTTCAAGCTCTTTTCTCTTTTCTTTACTGATAAATGACTTTCATTGGAAGCCATATATCAGTAAAAGGCAATAGGCTGAGAAAAGAAGAAAGCCAAAGCAGTGTGGATAATCCATAAATGGTTGTTAATCAATACTGTTGTTAATCACTTCTTTTTTAAAAAGTGGTAGGAATAGAATTTTAGAAGTTAGAATATAGAGAATATTTCATTTTGGGTCAACCAGACTGACTGTGAAATCTTCCAGAATCAAATTCTCTCTCCATTATCTCTTTTTCTGATTTTTTGCTACATTTTTGTTCATGGTATTTTTGAAGTGATATGCTAATTATATGTAAAATATAATTGTTGAGCTTGATAGCACATATCGTTCCAACAATCTCTAGTGTACCTTATTGTTTTCCCAAGAGTTAAATGTGATTGTTTTAATTCTTTAGTTAAAGAAAGAATTAGTTAAAGAAATAGAAGGTGAAATGATTTGCACACGAGGTCACTTTGTTTGATATGTAATTTGATAACCATTCCTAAAATATCTGGAATTAAAGATAATTACTTTAACAAGACTTGAGCATCCAGTTTTACATAAAAATCTGTGCAGTGAAATATGTCTGCAGGCTAATTAAAGGTACTGAGACATTTTAGACTATCCAGTAATTTTTTCATTCTGGCGATTTGGTATATATAGGCCTTATCTGAACTTCCAAGTTAACTTAGTGAATGAACATAACTTTGCCTGATAGGCAGCCAACCACTAGTATAGCCTTAAAAAACAAAAACAAAAAATATCTTATGAATATGAAAGGCTATAGGAGAAATGGCCAAAATGGATGAGGTCATTAGAAAGGATCAAGAGAGTGTAGATATTTTGTAGTTTAAAACTGTAAAAGAAAGCGGCAGTTCACGTTTCAGTATAAGCTAGGTGCTGTTTATCCAATTGTCCTATTAAAACAAATAATATAGTGGTTGATTCTCTGCATTTAGGAGCTTTATTAGGCAATAAATTAAAAATCAATAATGTGAAGTTCAAGAGAGGGTCATTGCATGAAAATGTTGGTCGTAGTAAAAAGTTCTGGCAGGAAGTGCCTAAAACTCTGTTTACATTAAACTTTGCATTTAAAGATGAAGCTAAGGTATAAGTTAATATATAAAAATGATTCTGTGTAAAGAATTTTTAAAACCTAACTCTTGAACAAAAGTTTGGGGTCTTGCAAAAAAATCTGCCTTCCTTTTTTCCTAATCTCCACCCTGTAACCTATTTACCCCAAAAGCCAAGTTTCTCTTTGCTGTTTCTCAGGATTAATCTTTCACAGATACCTTTTGGTGACTAGTTGGGGATTTTTCTCTGAAGACCATCCAGAGATAAACAGTACTGCTTTGTTCCGTCCTGTGATTTCCCTCCCCACCAAGTCAATTGTTTTTTTATTAGATCAAGTGCGTTTTTTTTTTTTTTTTTTTTTTGGTCATGCGAAGGTTATACAGCCTGTGCTAGACATAAAGTTCCAGCACGTTCCTTCTAGCAACTGTTACTATGCTTTCCCAAATTCTCAGGAGACCCCTTGATAAGGTATTTGCTTGATAAGGTATTTTTTTCTTCTTGAAATAAAAATATCTTTATGTTTTGTCTTTATTATGAAGTTTCATAACATTCTTCCTTTTTGTTGCTATAGTTTTTGTTGGCTCACATTCTTCCTTTTTGTTGCTATAGTTGTTGTTGGCTCTGCCTAAGATCAAAGCTGATATATCCTTCAACCTTCTGGGATTCTTCCCTTTTAGGTACCAGGCAAAAACCCCACCGATCTGTCCACTCTGCCATTTTATTCTCTTTTTGGGAAATCTTGGGCCAATCTTCCTCTCTGTTATGAGAACATAGATTTGAGTGAGTGTGTGTGTGTGTGTGTGACAGATTTACTGGGCTGAATTGTTTGTCCAACACTGAAGGACTTTAAGACTCTCCCTCTGCTTTTCCACCAGTAGCATGAACAGTTAGCACATAGTCTATGGAGTAAACAAACATATATAGAAGAATTGAATTCACCAGATATTAGTAAACTATCTGAGAAGAACTGCTTCTAATTTTCTAATAAATTAGCTTAGAACTAAATACGAACTAATGAATTTTTTTCTGGGTGATTACTTTTTAGCTTCATTTGTTTCTATTTGGATTCATTTTGGATGTAAAAAAAATTCCCTTTTTGGGAGTTCCTGTCATGGCTCAGTGGAAACGAGTCTGAGTAGCATCCATGAGGATGCAGGTTTGATCCCTGGCCTCAATTAGTGGGTTAAGGATCTGGCGTTGCTGTGAGCTGTGGTGTAGGCCAGAAGCTACAGCTCCGATTTGACCCCTAGCCTGAGAACCTCCTTATGCCACAAGTGTGGCCCTAAAAAAGCAAGAAAAAAAAAATTCTCTTTTCATTTCAGTCTTTGAATAGGCAAAAAGTATATATAGTTCAAAACAGAAATCTATATCAAAAACACATTCAGGGAGTTCCCGTCGTGGCTCAGTGGTTAACAAATCCGACTAGGAACTATGAGGTTGAGGGTTCGATCCCTGCCCTTGCTCAGTGGGTTAAGGATCAAGCGTTGCCGTGAGCTGTGGTGTAGGTGGCAGACGCGGCTTGGATCCCGAGTTGCTGTGGTTCTGGTGTAGGCTGGTGGTTACAGCTCCTAGCCTGGGAACTTCCATATGCCACAAGTGCGGCCCAAGAAATGGCAAAAAGACAAAAAAAAAAAAAAAAAAAAAAAAAAAAACAAAACCCAAAAACAACAACAAACAAAACCACATTCAGTGAAATCTTTCCCCATTTACCCATTTTCACCCACAAACATAGATAATCTTTGCCATTAGTTTCTGGTTTATTTTTCTTGTTTCTTTTTGCAAAAATTAGCAAAAATGTGTGTATTTATGTATAACATATATATTATTTTTCCTTTTTCTTGTACAAAAGATAGCATGGTTTGTATTATTTTGCTCTTTAACAATAATAGCAAAAGAGAAATAAAACAAACAAAAAAAACCCCAAAGGCAAATAGTCTATAGAGATCCTTCTTTTTTTATTTGTTAGTTTCTGAATATTACTTCATTCTGTAAATATTTTAGATAAAAGTATGTGGAAATAGAACTTAAAATTATGAAAACTAAAGAGTATAAGATTTGTTAAAGATTAAAAATCTATGGGAGTTCCTGTGGTGGCTTAGTGGTAATGAACCCGAATAGTATCCACAAGGGCTCGGGTTTGATCCCTGGCCTTGCTCATTGGGTTAGAGATTGGGCGTTGCTGTGAGGTGTGGTGTAGATTGCAGATACGGTTTGGATCTGGCATTGCTGTGGCTGTGGTGCAGGCCAGAGGCTATAGCTCTGATTTGACCCTTAGCCTGGGAAACTCCATATGCCATGGGTATGGCCCTAAAAAGACCAAAAAAAAAAAAAAAAAAAAAAAAAAAATTCTATGGAAGAAATATATTGGGAAAGATTAGACAAAATTAGAGGTAGTGGAAATATTCACTGTAAAATAAAAGAGCTGAAATTTCACATGATAATGTTTATCAATTACTAAAATCTGATACCAGAATCAAATCTTTTAGACAAAATTTAAATATGTTAAATTCAACCTGGGGAAACTGGCTTTGTTAGAAAGAGCTGCCGGAGAAAAATCACAATGTGGGAAGCTATAATTGGGAAAATACAATGTTCTCAAGAAATTCAATAGAACAATCATAGCTTCAGAGTAATACATAAGTTGGAAAGTATCACTTTCAATAAAAGTAATTTTAGCTACATTAAAGATAAAAATGGAAAATAACTGCACTGTATAGAAAATTGATCAAAGAATCAAATTGGCTTAATGAAATAAGCTCTAGAAAATATTTTCTTGATGAAAACCGATCATGTTTATATAATTGTGCTTAAAATGCTTTACATAGGATCCAATTACTTACTGGAGCATATAAAGTTGTATCAAAATAAACCGTACTAGCATGTCCTGGACTTTTTTCCTGTGAGTTCTGCCCTTGATTTTTTTCATCTCCTCTTCCCTTTTCTTCTTTGAGAGTCTTTGATGTATCATTTCAGAGCTGCTTAACTATATGAATCAACTAATCTTTTCTTTGAGGGACTTCTTTCTCCCTCCGACTTCCTAACAACTCAAAGCCTCTTTGCTCTTCAAACCCTTGATGTCATCAGGTAGGTTGGATCCTCCTTCCTTCCTGCTGTCCCCATCAGGAGTCATATATCCTCATTGCTGACATTTACATACTTAAAATATTCATTAGTACACTGAAGAGAGCAGCCAGCCTTCCCTGCAAGTACCCTTACTAGCTTCCTTTGAAACTTATCCTGACATTTCTGGCTCCCTGCCTCCTCGCTCTCCCCTAACCTGAATTCTTGATTCTTCAAGGCATATTTGGTCCAGCTCTGGCTGGGTTCAATCCTGTTCTGGTTGGAGGAACTCCAGAAGCCCTTTGTGAAGAGTTCCAATGTGAAACATCTCACTAATCCTGCTGCCATTTCCAAATTGGCACCGTGCCCTGATTTGGTAATCGTGTTTAGGCTTGTGCTTTGGTAAACCCTCCATCATGTACCCTAATTTCAGACTGTGTATTCCTGTCTTATTACTTATACCTGAATTTCTGTTTTGGTAGTCTTTTTGGAACTCCTGTTTCATTATGACTGCATTATCAGTCTTTGTAAGGGCCTGGAGTCCTACCCTTGCACTCTAGCCTTAGGTCTGGGACTTTGTTTCCTTTTTCCAGAGTTTCCTGATGCCCATCAACTGTCTGCTTGACTAGACCTCTAGGTATAATCTGCTCCAGATTACCCATCTCCAGGCTCCACCGGTCTACTCAAACACCCACACTTTATCTCGTTTTGAGGTTCCCAAAACGCTAGAATCCTTCCCGATCCTCACACAGTTTTCTTCAGATAGGATGTAGGTCAGGTTATGCCTCTTTCCATTCCTGGACACTGGCTCTATGCGCTAGCATCTGGTCAATTCTAGAAAGTAATTTCTTGTCCAGGTCTCAGGGTAAGCCTTCATTCCAAATTTCCATTTTTATAAAACCTTTAAAATATTTAAATATTTAGACTAAAATTTTATTAAATCTTTCTCCATTCTTTTTTGGGTTTACTCATTAAAGCTTATTACCTTTTGGGAGAAACTTTTTTTGATGTTTCATTTGTTCTACGATGCTCTTAAATGTCCTTAAAATAACAAGTAATTCACCTACTATTTTCATTTGTCCAAAGATTTTATATCATTACTTTTAATAAAATAGAAAGATTGTCCATGATTTATTGAAAATTTGCTGCATGCCAGAGCATGTGGGAACAAAGATAAATAAGATACAGTCCTTCTACTTAGGGAGCTTACACACCACACAATTAAAATACTATATGATAAAGTTATACTAGATGAGATTTGTGAAAAAGTCTGGGAGCACAGAAGTAAGCTTGACTCACGTGCCTTGGAGTATGAAGAGCAGAGGTTGCTTCACAGCTTATTTGAGCTGGTTTCCTAAGGCTGAGTAAGAATTTGCTCTACAGAACATAGCTATGCCTGACAGAAGAAATAGGACCAGAGCACAGCCCATTCCACTGGAGGAAGTATGAATCATTTGGGTGGCTCTATTGCAAGCTCTGTTGAAGGGGGAGGGACAGGAAATATGGCTGGAGAGACAGATTGGGGACCATTGGTGAAAAGATCTTACATGCCATGCTAAGGAGTTGGGACTTGATTCTACTGCTGGTAGGGACCCATCCCTGACACTTGAGCAATTTCCCAGCTGCCTAATGGGGTAATCCAGTCCTTCTTGCCTGCCAAAAAATGTATTCACAGAATTTTAAGGAATTAGCAAGACTTTATGCTCTGAAAGTCATATCATGTTGGTAGATTCTTCCAAAAGGCAGATACCATTGTAGACTTTATCCCTTTAAAAATTTTGTCTCACATTTTATGTACAAATATTATTCCATGCTTTGTGGACATCTTATAGAAAACTACTCTTAATATCACTTAATATCAGATTGTCCAGATACCCTGTTATTGATTTATTTATTTATATTTGAATGTTATGGTGAGTTAAGAGCATTTTTTATGGACATAGTAGTAATCTTTTAGGTGTGTGCACATGCACACATGCATGTGTGTATGTTCAAGTTAGAGGGAGAGAGGGAGAGAGTTTCCTGGTTTAGCAATGTATGCTTTGTGTTTCTCAAAGTTGTTTTCATCATATAATACTTCATCCCTGAATTACTGTTAGGATAAGCTCTCAAAATTTTGTGGAAAAAGACTAACAACTCTAATTTTATTATGTAGATCTATAAAAAGAATTATCTGTAAAGTAACCATGAAGATTTTTTTAAAAACTCTTCCCTTTAACAAATATTTTTCAACAGCTGTGCTCTAGAGAAGCATCTGAAAAGTACTCCTGAAAATGATTTTCTGCCTTGTTTGTTTATACATGTGAATCCTAGTGAAATGCAGCAAGTTAAATAATTCATTTGTTTACATTTTTTAGCATCACCAGAAATTTGGTTAGAGCTAAGGGTGAGGTTTACAAAGATAAAGAGTGTCTTCCTTCTTTCTCTTGCCATCTTGATATCTCTTAGTCACTTCCTCCTCTGTCCTCCCAGCTTTAGGTTGCTTCACTCTTGTGGACTTGACCCTGCATTCTTCCTCAGAAGACAGTGTTTGAGCCACTAGAATCCATTACCATGATCAACCCAGAATAAAAAGTACATGGGCTTTTTATGTCCTCCCAGGGAGGCCAGAGCCAATGACGGAGGAGACTTCATCTGAAATTGCTTCTTGCCTGGCTTCCCATTCTCTCTTGCTTCTTCTACTCCCCACCAGTTTTTCCTGGGAACACTGGAGACAACTTATATCCTGAGACAATAGTTATGTGTGTCAGTCAGAGTTCTCCAGAGAAACAGAGCCAATGTGGAACAGATAGATATATAGGTACATGTATACATGTATGCATATGTATATACAGTCAATTCTTCTTAATCACTACTGCTAATAGTAGTTCTGTTAAGTTGCTGCAAACACTGAATTAGCAAATACTTTACTATTGGCTCTAGAGGAAATACACGGCTGCGTTCCTGGGATCATCGCTCCCAACATTTTTCATTATCTGATCAATACATAACTTTGTTTTATGTGTGTATCTGTTTATAGACAACACATGCAAACATACACACACACATATATTCATTAACATTGAGCTCATGGCCAACAGAACTGTGATTTATGCCTGGATAAAGCTTATCTAATACACATATTTCTCTGTAAGGAAATCTACAGCTTTCTTGCACTTAGAAACACTAGACAGCACTTCAGCACTATGCTTGGGGGCGGCATTTTAAACAGCAAAACCAACAAAAAAGCACAAAAATACAGAAATCTGGCTCTAAGTATAAAAAAGGAAACTTGTTTGCAGTATAAAAACTGAAACAAGAAGGCAGAGATTTTGACTGACCTCAAATGGAAGTATGTGTATTGGGCAACTCAAGTTTTCACTGTTCTGTGTATGTCTATGAATGCTTCACAAGTATTGGTTTTGGAATTACTAATAAGTTTTAGAGGGTAGGCAAATTATCAACTATAGGATGCATGAATAATGAGGGTTAACTGTATATATGTTTGTATATGTAATAACTACATATGCAAATATATATACACACACACACACACACACACACATATGCTGGAAACTCAGGCAGGAGTTAATGCTTCAGTCTTGAAGTAGAATTTCTTAGAAATTCAGAAACTTCAGCTTTTGCTCTTATGGCCTTCAGCTAATGGATTGGGTAAAGCCCACCTGTGTAATTGTAGGTAATCTCCTTTTTATTTTTATTTATTTTTAATTTTTTTTTGTCTTTTTGCCTTTCCTAGGGCCGCATCCACGGCACATGGAAGTTCCCAGGCTAGGGGTCCAATTGGAGCTGTAGCTGCTGGCCTACACCAGGGCCACAGCAACTCGGGATCCAAGCCGCGTCTGTGACCTACACCACAGCTCACAGCAACGCCGGATCCTTAACCGACTGAGCAAGGCCAGGGATGGAACCCGAAACCTCATGGTTCCTAGTCGGATTCGTCAACCACCGAGCCACGACGGGAACTCCTGATAATCTCTTTTTTATAAAGTCAACTTATTATCAACGTTATCCACATTTGCAAAATACCTTTACAGAAATACTTTGATTAGTGTTTAAGTAACTGGGGTACTATAGCTTTGTCAAGTTGACACAAAAACTAACCTTCACACCATGCAAACAACTTTAATCTGAAGCTGGTTTCTCCATTCTTTTTTTTTTTTTTTTTAATTTTTTTCAAATTTTTTTGTCTTTTTGCCTTTTCTAGGCCGCTCCCTGTGGCATATGGAGGTTCCCAGGCTAGGGGTCCACCGGAACTATAGCCGCTGGTCTATGCCACAGCCATAGCAACACAAGATCCAAGCCACATCTGCAACCTACACCACAGCTCACAGCAATGCCAGATCCTTAACCCACTGAGCAAGGCCAGGGATCGAACCTGAAACATCATAGTTCCTAGCTGGATTCGTTAACCACTGCACCATGACGGGAACTCCTGGTTTCTCCATTCTTTTTTTTTAAATTTTTTAATTTTTATGTTTTTTAATGTTTGGCTTTTTGTCTTCTTGGCCACACCCACACATATGGAGATTCCCAGGCTAGGGGTCTAATCAGAGCTGTAGCTGCTGGCCTACGCCAGAGTCACAGCAGCGACAGATCCGAGCTGAGTGCAACCTACACCACAGTTCATGGCAATGCCGGATCCTTAACCCACTGATCCGAACATAGGGATCCAACCCACAGCCTCATGGTTCCTAGTCAGATTCATTTCTGCTGCACCACTATGGGAACTCCTCCTTTCTTAAAATACCTTTTAGCTCCTCAGCCATCAGATATCTCTGCTGGCTCTTTCCTTGAAAGATCTCTATCCTACTTCCTCCTAGAGACCTTTATTTTTCCTTTCTTTGGAAGAACAATATGACTATCATTTTGTTGCTTGGGCTTATGCCCCAGGGCACCACCTTTCGTCTTAAGGAGTTTAGCCAATTATTTTCTTGCATAGCTGTAAAAAATAATTCAGCCTTTATCTTGTTCTATATAAATGGGGGATCAGAAATTAAGGGTTAATGGTAGATTTGAGATGGCTCTTGAAGAATTAATAGGATTGGAGGAAGCTGAGATAGATTGGGGATGACCCAGGGGGAGGGACAAGTGTGAATAAAAGTACAGTGGTGAGGAGTTACTGTTGTGGCTCAGCAGATTAAGAACCCAGCTAGTATCCATGAGGAGACAGATTTGATCCCTGGCCTCACTCAGTGGGTTATGGATCCAGCGTTGCCATGAGCTATGGTGTAGGTGCAGGCATGGCTCTGATCCCATGTTGCTGTGGCTGTAGCTCTGATTCAGACCCTAGCCTGGGAACTTCCATATGCTGTAGGTATGGCCCTAAAAAAGCAGAAAAAAAAAAAAAAAAGTAGAGCAGTGAAATTAGTGCAGAGCATCTTCGTGGAAGAGAAGTTGGTATGTGCTGGCTACACATTAAAATTCATAGTTGTGAGTGGTGGGAGCTGGAAAGGTGAGCATGGTCCATGTTGCAGAGATGCTTGAATGAAATGATGAATGATGAGGAGTTGATTGTATGAACTATGAACACAGCAGCTCAGCTGAGGCATTGTGTTTTTATTTTCATTTCCACCCACCCCTACCTAGCATCCCCCTCCTCTCTCCTTAAAGAACTCTGCATGTCCAGCTGGAGCCTTACTTAAAGTCCTTGGGAGTTCTTGTTGTGGCACAGCGGAAACAAATCCGACTAGTAACCATGAGGATTCTATCCCTGGCCTCACTCAGTGGGTTAAGGATCCGGCATTGCCATGAGCTGTGGTGTAGGTTGCAGATGCGGGCTTGGATCCCATGTTGCTGTGGCTGTGGCGTAGGCTGGCAGCTGTAGCTCTGATTTGACCCCTAACCTGGAACCTCCATATGCTGCAAGTGCGGCCCTAAAAAGCAAAAAAAAAAAAAAAAAAGTTATTTGAATGCAGACTTCTGCTATGAATGCAGGCTGAAGATGTAAAGAAAGAGAGGTAATAAAACTGAAAAGGAGGATTTGGGGGCTAAATATTTAATGAATCACTAAAAAGTGTGTATTTACCCCATTTTTCATTTGCCACTTGAGTGAAAAATCAGGAGAAATTCTTATAAGGCAGTACCATGTGCAAACATGGCTGTCGGGAAGTTGCAGCAGACTGAAGGGAAAAGCATTTGAAAATGTAAAAAACAGCCTCTTCCTCTCCATTTCAGAGAGTGACCCCGAAGAGCGTTGAGTGCATCCTCTATTCTATTCTCCAGCTTGTGAAATACAGAAATCACAAAGCACTGACTGAAAATGGCTGTTTCCTTTGTTCTCCCTCATACAGCTAAGGGACTTTGGGAGTTCAAGTGCAAATGGATGTTGAGTAGTTTTCACTTTCCAGAAAGAAATCTCAAACAAGTTGCCTCCAGGTGCATCCCAAATGGCATGTTGATTGACTCAGTTCAAAAAGAAATTAAGGATGTAAATGTGTTTGAGAAATTATTACCCAAATCACAACATCCTCTTCAGACAGTTGTTTGATTGAATACTGAAAAGAACATTAAAAATCTTCCAGCAAAAGCTTTTGCCAAAGTGTTAAATGATAAACTGGTGTGAATTCTCTTCTTGCCCTCTGAGAAAAAGATGTTTTTTGCCTTTGACATTAGTTCAGGTTGTTTGCATGTATAATTCAGACATATTTGTAGGTGGCCTTCTGTCAAAATGTCATTAGATCTCATAGTTAGAGTTACTAATACTTGAAGTGATGTAATGAGTATTAAAAATATTGGCCCAGACAGCTGTCACTAGTGTCTTAAAGCAGACGGGTGCAGAAAATCCAAAGTGAATCTCCTCAACCTAAAATGACAATAGCAAAAATATTTTTCATTATTAGTTAACCTTTTCAAAAAGTTTTTACTCTTAGTGTCTTTTTTTATGGAAACCTAAAAACCACCTGAAGTTTCCATTGATCAAAGATTTTTGCCCTATTAATCGATTAATTCACTCCTTTTATAAATAAAGGTCAGCTATTGTCAGACTCTCGAGATATGGCAGTAAACAAGAGAGTCAAGACAGCATGCTGTTTCTGTGGAGTTTAAATTCCACTGTGGGGAGACAGACAATATGAATTAAACAAATGTGTAAGGACATCTCAAAACCTGAGCTTCAGCTCCACTGTTCTACCATTAAGTGTACCATTGAAGATTAATTTCATAAAACATCATCCATCATTTTAAATTATTGCTATTCATTTGATAGCGTTTCAGCAATAATTTTGTATGCATGTGTGAAATCAAGAGGAATGTGGAAGAATTTTTTTCTGATGTTGATATATTTTTTCTTTCTTTTTTTTTTTTTTTTAATTATTTTTAGGGCCGCACCTGCAGCACATGGAATTTCCTGGGCTAGGGGTTGAATCAGAGCTGCATCTGCTGGCCTCTGCCACAGCCACAGCAACCCTGGATCTGAGCTGCATTTGTGACCTATGCTGCAGCTTATAGCAACACTGGATCCCTAACCCACCGATTGAGGCTAGGGATTGAGCCCATACCCTCATGGATACTAGTCAGGTTCTTAATCCGCTGACCCACAACAGCAACTCCTAATGTTGATCTTTATAAGCTTCTAATAAGATAGACTTTACTTTCTTAAGGATGGTTAATGGATAATTCAGGAAAGACAATGCTGTTATTTTGCTATTATGTGACTGGATCTTTTATGAAGCTTTGTTCTTATAGATTTCCAGGGACCAAGGAGCATGTATAAATTCCATAAACAAAAAAAATTATCTGTATTGATCTTCAGTGTATTCATTTGGTCAATGAACCAAAATTATATATTGCGATCCTTTCCAAACAGTGTCCTGTAACTAATAACTATAGTTTTCAGTACTCAGCCAAGTGAAAAAAAATCCATTATCAGTTCTGATTTGGACTGAGTCTCTCTCTCTCTTACCTTTGTTGCACAACAGTCTCTCAGGAACCACAAGGTGAAGGCAAGAGGTCAGCATTCACAGGACAGGACCATCTCTGGCCTTGAGCCCTTACGCCATTTGTTGGGATTTTGTCTGCCCTCTTTCCAGAGACAATACACTTTTTTTTTTTTTTTTTTGTAAAAGAATGAAAGAATGCATATTCTGAGAAGAACTAAGATTTGGTTGCACAGCTAATTGAACAGATTGAAGTCAGGGGGCAAAACTTCTTAGAGCAAACCGAGCAGCATTCACTTAAATGAAAAGCCTGCTATATATTCCTGTATGTAAATGTCACACAAAGCTCATGTCTCTAATTTGGTCTTTGTGCTAATATAAATTTTCAGCTTCTAGAGGTGGGAGAGAGACTTAGCTGTGTGAGAACTAATAATGGATTTGTTTTCACTTGGCTCAGTTCTGAAAATCACATAATTATAGTTATTAGTAATAAGACACTGTTTATAAATAATTGCATTTTTTATTAAAATATAGTTGATTTATAGTGTTGTGACAATTTCTGCTGTGCAGCATAAGGGTCCAGTCATACTATCTATTCTCTTTCTCATACTATCTTCCATCCCAAGAGATTGGATATAGTTCCCTGTGCTGTACAGTAGGACCTCATTGCTTACCTATTCTAAATGTAATGCTTTGCATCTACCAACCCTAAACTCCCCGTCCATTCCCCTTCCCCCCAAGAAGATGTGGTCCATATGTAAAGTGGAATACTACTCAGTCATTTAAAAGAACAAAATAATGGCATTTGCAGCAACATGGGTGAAATTAGAGATTCTCGTACTAAGTGAGGTAAGTCAGAAAAAGAAAGAATTGCATTTTAATAAAAATTTCAAGTATACATATTCCCCCCACTGTATCAAAGAGTGTTTAAATTGTACATTTTGGTCTGTGTTTCCCCTGTTTGGAAAGAATAGCAAATTGTACTTTTGTAGAAAAAAAGCCCCATAACAAAAACTCTTGACTTAGAGGCAGAAGACTAGGTTCTTCAATTTAATAATTCTGTGGCTTCTGGCAAGCCACTTCATATCTCTGGGCCATGGTTTTTCTCATCTGTAAATTGAAAGAGATCCTTATTGGAACTCTGCACTCTCTCTCAGTCTTCTTAAATCCAGCTAAGTTGGACTCCCAGATTCTGTCTCCATATGAAATTCACTTCCTCTGGTCTTCTCTTATTAGGTATGACAGTTTTCCTCCAGTGAATTAAGGACTACCTACACTGTGAGAGAGGAGAAGAACATAGTTTTTATTAATTATTTCGTCTGTTTCTATGAATATACTGTGTTTTTATAGAAAATTATTTTCATATGTAACAACTATGTGGGAATGCTGGCAAAAACACAAAGTTCATTTAAAATCAATTCCAAGCACGTTTTGTTTTGCTCCCTGTCTCCACACTTTCTGTTGCATGGACAGTTCTTTCCATGCCTGCATTCCAGAGACAGAAATCAATGAACAATTCTGAAATGATTTTTTACAATAAATTGGAGCTGAGTCTCAAGTAAAGAAATGCTTCCATTTTTCCTGACTGCACTCATGCCTGGACTGTGTTATAGAGAATTCCCTCCTAATGATCTTTTCCTTTTGCTCTACCTGACACCATGTTTCTTAGAGCTGCTTGTCCTTGCCTTATAACCACTTCTACCTTTTTGCCTAAATTCAGACTGCTGACTCTAGGTGAATCTACCAGTCTCTTCATTTTAAGCAACTCTTGTTGTGAAGCTATGCATATATTTTAAAATATTTTATTTTTAGTTTTCTGTTTTTTGGTGTACGGTAACTTCTAACAGATACATGGTCATATATAACCAACATCACAATCAGGATACCAAACATTACCTTATACCAAAAATTTCGTTCAGCTGTCCCTTTGTCGTCTAAACTTTCCTTGAGCCCTAACCCTTGTCAATTACTGATTTGTTTTGCATTTTCCAGAATATTATCTAATTGAAATAATGTAGTATAAACTCATAATGCATTTGAGATTCATTTCTTTTGGTGCAGGTACCAATAGTTTGCCTCTTCTTATTGCTGAGTTGTATTCCACCACATGGATATACCATGATTTGTTTGTCTATTCACTTGCTAAAAAGACATTTGGATTGTTTCTAAATTTTGGAAATTATGAATAATGTGCTAAAAAATTCATATACAGGTTTTGTGTGAATGTAAGCTTTTATTTCTCTTGAGTAAATACCTATGAGTGGAATTTCTGGGTTGTGTGGTAAATAGTATATGTTTAATTTTATTAGAAACTATCAAACTGTTTTACAGAGTTGGCTGTGCCATTTTGCATACTCACCAGTGATGTTATAAGAGTTTCAGAAACTCTTTTGATGATACTTATTATAGCCAGGGTTGGTTTTTAGGCATCCTAATAGGTGTTTAGTGGAGATGTACTTTTTTTTTTAACCATAGGAATATCCAATCACATTATGAAACAAAATACTTATTCTAGCTTGATGTACTTGCACTAGTATTAAATCACCAGTATGTGGAGCAGTCACAAGGACCCTGACTTACTTATGGCCAGCCAAGAGGATGTGTAAAACAGACCCTTCCACAACAAGGACACTTTCCAAGAATAATAAACTATACATCTTGAGCTGTAGAAAGCTAATGTGTGGTTTTAGACCAGCTTTCTTTCCACCATAGCCTACTACCAAGTGTTCAGAAATAACTCAGATGACATACTCATAATTAGGGAATATTTAATATAATAAGAAAAAGACATTTATTTATAGTGCAAGTTAAAATATAGGACTGCCACATTTAACATCAGATACATGACACTTTTAGTCTTATTTTTTTTTTCTTTTTAGGGCCACACCTGCTTAATGTAGAAATTCCTGGGCTAGGGGTCAAATCAGAGCTGCAGCTGCCAGCTTACCCCACAGCCACAGAAACACCAGATGTGAGGAGCCTCTGCCACCTACACTGCAGCTTACAGCAACCTCAGGTTCTTAACCCACTCAGCGAGGTGAGGGATTGAACCCACATCCTCATGAATACTAGTTGGGTTCTTAATGCATTGAGCAACAATGGGAATTCCAGTCCTATTTTTTTCTCTGCTTTTTAGGGTCGCACCTGTGGCACATGGAAGTTCCCAGGCTAGTGTTGAATCAGAGTTACAGCCGCCAGCCTACACCACAGCCACATAGCAATGCAGGATCTGAGCTGCATCTGTGACCTATACCACAGCTCACAGCAATGCCAGATCCCCAAACCACTTGAGCGAGGCCAGGGATCGAACCCGCATCCTCATGGATACTAGTCAGATTCATTTCCTCTGCACCACAATGAGAACTCCCTCCAGTCCTATTTTTAATAGGAATTATATCTGAATCCTTTCTTGGAATTATCTTCTTGCCTGCTATCTGTTGATGGCACGGAACTCCTGGTCTTTGATGTGGGTGAGCCTCAGATTTTTGGTGTTCTAGGTGCACATTAGAATAGTCGATGTCCTTACCATGGCTTTTGTCCTCCTAGCATCTCAAAATCTTACTGATTTCCTCAGTTACTAGACCAGCTTGGCACTCTTGGATTGCTCTATCATGAGGCTGCTTAGAACCCGATATAGCTAGGTTACATCATAGATCGAGGTTAGATTCTCAAGTCAGCAAGAAAAGAAAAATTATTGATTAGTCAAAGTTACTACCAAAGCTCCTGTAGGATGATGCAAGTTGGAGGCCACCATACCGTCTTGCAGCCTAGCTTGGCTCAGCCACTTTTTTCTCTAGTTTTGGAACATGTTACTTTTTCTTCCGTTGAGCACCAGATGAAAGAGTTGGCTTCTGTTTAGGGGCCATGTTGTAAGAAAACTATCTTCAGTGTCTGAGTAGCAAATTCCATTTAGTGCGTCTGGTTCTCACTATGAGAAGTTCAGAGGAGCTGAGATAAACTGAGAGAACAGGTTCATGTCTCCTGCTTTTACTCATCTTGGGCATACACTCAGCATATTGAGAGAAATGGCAGGTGGGATTTCTGGCACTATCTTATTTTTCTGTATTTTCTGCCACCTTTTATCCACCTTCCTAAGTTATGTAGTTGGATTTCCACAAGAAAAATGTTATGTTTGTAATGTACTTTTCTGTGCTGACAACATAGCAGCTGACTACTGTATACTTTTCCATTTCTTCACAATGAAATGGAGAAAAGCTAATAGATATTACATACTTCTTAATGTCTAGTGGCAAATTTGGCCAGTCTTCTTCTTTCCCTGAGCAGTGCCTCTCAGAAGTGCCACAGTTGATGAGCCTGCCCACAGAGTAGCCATACCCAGCACCATTCTTACACAAGTGAGAGACATTTTCTGCTGCTGCTTCTAGCCTAAAGCTATAGAGTTCCCCTTCTGTGGTCTATAAATGCTTAGGCAGATTATAGACTTGGGCTCATTAAAATCTGGCTTTAGAGCAGTGGTGGTAACAGAATATGATGTGTTATTACTTACATTTTCATTTTCTGAAATGACTCTGACATTACTCATTGGAGATGCAGTAGACCTTTTGGACATGTTTTTATGCAATTACATTCATAGAAGTAAAAATGCCAACAAAATTTCCAAAATATGGCAATGCAAATTTCCAAGTCTGTTTTAATAATATAAAATAACTGCTGCTTATATGTGATAAACAGCAGTATGTAAAAATAAGTCTCATAAATGCACTAAATAAGCAAACTTTTAAAAATAGGTAGATAAAAAATTTTAAAATGCTAGTACAGAGCCTTATATGGTAGGCATTCATTCAATATTAATCCCCTTCGTATTCTTTCATTTTTAACCCTATGTATTTAGAAGATGGTTTTTGTTAAAGGCCTGCACATGGCAAAAAGGGGAGAAAAGTGCTTTAGTAAGAAGAGTTTGTCCTTGGATCACCCATTTCTTTGTTTATCTTGGGAAGGGAATGAGGTAAAACAGAAATATTATGAATCAGACAAACTCATATTGAAATCCCAGCTAGCTGTGTGACTTTAGGCATACTATATAATCAGAGCATCAGTTTCTTATTCTTAGAATAAAAGAATACTCTAAATATTCAAGGCAGTGGGTAGTATTACCTCCTTGAAGAATCGCTATAACAGTTTAGGATGAGGTCATTAAGCATTCAGTTCAGGAGTTCCCGTCGTGGCGCAGTGGTTAACAAATCCAACTAGGAACCATGAGGTTGCGGGTTCGGTCCCTGGCCTTGCTCAGTGGGTTAAGGATCCAGCGTTGCCGTGAGCTGTGGTGTGGGTTGCAGACACGGCTCGGATCCCGCATTGCTGTGGCTCTGGCGTAGGCCGGTGGCTACAGCTCCGATTCGACTCCTAGCCTGGGAACCTCCATATGCCACGGGAGCGGCCCAAGAAATAGCAAAAAGACAAAACAACAACAACAACAACAAAACATTCAGTTCATTGAATTTGTTTAGTTTTAATTCCAAACCTTCTAACTAAGTAGGTCTCTCTAGAGGGAGATTTTGTGGTACACACATGAGCTTTGAAACTTCTCAGTCATTTTTATAGTGTAAATCAATGATTTTCATTTACCTGTCTATGTTGCTTTACTGTAGAAAAAGAATATACAATTTTTGCAGGCATAGGCATGCTGGCAGTGAAGTCTCATACTAAATTGTTATACCTCATCTCATGAGTGTGATTAAATGAGTCTTACTCCTTCCAGAGATGAACCTGCTTTTTTATGTGCAGGTGAAATGAAATTTTGAGCCTGCAAAGTCAGAGACTAGAAGCTGAAGGTTATACATTTTGCATGGTGAGGAATGTTACCCAGAGAGAGCTGGACAGAAAGGGTAAACCTCTTTCCAGACTTCTGTATACCCATTAAAATTTAAATTTAATCATTATTAAAGTAATGACTAGACATATTTTAAAAATAAAAAGTAGGTCTTGGCTTAGAATGAGAAATTCCCAGTTTCTGCTACCACTTTCCACTCTTTAAGCTATTTCTTCTGGTATTCTGGTATTCATCTCCATAGTTCTAAATTGCATATTTCTTGTATTGATTTCTTGATTTTTAAAGTTTTAGACATTTTTTATTTATTTCATACTATGGAAAAAGAGGATTTTTCTATCCTACACACACCAAGCAATTTATATCCCTGCTATACACACACACACACCATAGCATAATTTTTGTTTAAAACAACTAAATCACTGTAAGGGTTACATAAACATTATTCATAACTGAGACATTATTCATGAGTATAATAATTGTGCATCTTTTCTAGCACAGCCTTTGCTTCTTTCTAGAGTTAACACTGAGGAAGAACTACCCCTTAAGATCACACTGTATGGCCTAGTTAAAAAGTGTTCAAATCTCAGAAAATGACAAACTCTATTCTGTTGAACAAACTCTGAGGCCCCTTAAAGTATTTGCTATCTACATCACTTTCAGTTGCCATTTTGAAGTTTGTTAACCCATGTCTGCAAGGTCTACACTCTGAGATCTCCTGCTGGAAGTTCTGTTGACTGCAGGGCAATCTTGGAAGACACCTTAGGTTTTATCCCAGTATAAAGGAAAATCAAACTGCTGTGGTTAAGAGCTGGGATGGATGGTTTCCAGCTTCTGGCTAGTGTGTACCCCTTCCTTTCTCCCTACAGTGCTGCTCTATCTTAATGACACATCCTTATTTCTAAATTCTGAGATCAGGCCTTAATTGCCTCAACAGTTACTGCTTTTCTATTTCTGTTTTCACAACCTCTTCTGAATAATTTAAAACTTAGTAGGATTTTGTTATTTAATAGCAAAAATAGCAAAAGCTTATTAATCCTAATAAGCTTCTCAGAGATAGGCCTCCTGAAGTCCCAGTCCTGCTCTAACTGGGACTGGCTGTTCTCAGGTTGGCTGCACAGCTCTCTTCCTAGGATGTCCCTTCATTACCTTCTTAGTAGGCTGTCTACCTCTCTCCTATTTGTGGCTCTCTGTTTTCTGCAGTGCACATCTTTATCTTTGCTGATACACTCCTCTATTTGAGGAAACACATCCTTCAGTAGTTTCCTAAGAGAAGATTTATGGCAGGAACTTTTATTTCTTTCTTAGTTTTACTGAGGTATAATTGACATATAACATTAGCTTCAGGTGTACAGCGTAATGATTTGTATATGTTGTGAAATGATCACCACGATAAATTTAGCTAAGGTCCACTATCATACATAGTTGAAAATTTTCTTTTTAATTTTTATGATCTATTCTGAATCCCTGTCATTTATGAATTATATATCATGTACTTCCATGTGGTATTTGTCAGTGGATCTCTTAAATTTAGAAATGTTTATCTTTCAGTTCTGGAAAATATTCTCATTTTAACATTTTGTTTTCTTTTTAGCTCCGTACCTGCAGCATACGGAACTTCCCAGGCTAGGGGTTGAATCAGAGATGCAGCTGCTGGCATATGCCACAGCCACAGCAATGCCAGATCTGAGCTGTGTCTGTGACTACACCACAGCTCATGGCAACGCTGGATACTTAACCCGTTGAGCAGGGCGAGGGATCGAACACATGTCCTCATAGATACTAGTCAGATTCATTTTTGCTGAGCCACGACAGGAACTCCTCAAAATAATTTCTTAAGTCTTTTCTTTGGGTGGATCAGTTTCTTCATAAAAAAAGCCTCCAATTTTGTACCAAATGATATAAAATTGGCTGTATGCATTTTTAGAGTCCAGCAGTGGAAAGGTGCTGGCAAAGGGAGTGGAGGGGATTGGCAACAGACTTTAACAGCTCTGTAAGTTAAGAGCTGTTTGGAAAATGAGCCAGATCTTATTCATTCTAGTATCCTTTGTGGCATTGAGCCAGATGCCTTCATATTGGATTATGGGGATGTGTAGGCAGTTTGGCTGGGATATTTGTCACACTGTTATTTGCCAGGTTGATTTGAGTGCTTGCTTGATACTCCATGTGTATCCCTTTAAAAACTGAAAGAGAATGGATGGCCTTCACCAGCAGAGAAAGACTGCTCTTTGATCACAGTGAATACATTGCTGAGCCTCCAGATATAAGACAGAAGATCAAGTAGTCAACATATGTATAAAGTACTTAAAATAGTTCCTGGAGCAGAAACTCTTATCATATTCGTAGTTATCAATGATTTAAAATCAGCTTGTTAATTAAGCACATATGGCTTTTGAGCCCACAGTGTAGATAAAGTGGTCCCTACTTTGAGTAATACTCTATGCTCAAGTAGCATGCATTCTAGTTGAAACACATGAAAAACTGATAAGTTGAATAACTGATGAACAGTAGTATCAAAAATAATAAAACACTTAGGAATAAATTCAACCAAAGAGGTGAAAGATTTGTACACTGAAAATTACAAGTTACTAATGAAAGAAATTGAAGACACAAATAAATGGGGAAATTTTGTCCTATGTTCATGGATCAGAAGAATTAATATTGTTAAAATGTCCATACTACCCAAAGCAATTCAATGCAATCTCTATCAAAATCCCAAGAACATTTTTTTGAAGAAATAGGGAAAAAAATAAAATTCATATGAACCACAAAAGATCCCAAATAGCCAAAAGAATCTTGAAAAATAGCAAAGCTGGAGACTTCCCAATTTCAAGTTTTATTACAAAGTTGTAGTAATTGAAATAGTATGGTGCTGGCATGAAAATAGACATAGACCAATGGAATAGAATCAAGAGCCCAGAAATAAACATATATGTATACAATATATTGACTAATGTTTGTCAATGGAGCTAAGAGTGGAGGACAGAATAGTCTCTTTAATAAGTGCTGGGAAAACTGGATAACCACAGGCAAAAGATGAAATTTGATTAATATTTTACAACAGTCACAAAAATTAACTTGAAATGGATAAAAGACTTAAATGTAAGACCAGAAACAGTAAAACTGCTAGGAGAAAACATGACTAAAAATCTCCTTGACTTTGTCTTGGTAGCAATTTTTTGGATATGGCATTAAAAGCATAAGTAAGAAAAGCAAAAATAAACAAATGGCACTACATCAAACTACAAAACCTGCAGCACAGTAAAAGAAACAATCAGCAAAAGAAAAAGGTAACCTACAGAATGGAAGAAAATATTTACAATTTATCTGATAAGAGGTTAATGTCCAAAATATATAAGAAGCTCATACAACTCAATGGCAAAAAACTAATCCATTTAAAAAATGGGCAGAGGAACTGAATAGAAATTTTTCCAAAGAAGACATATGAATGGCCAACAGATACATGAAAAGATACTCAACTTCACTAATCATCAAGGACATGCAAATTAAGGCTACAATGAGACATCATCTCATAGCTGTTAGAATGGCTATTACCAAAAAGATAAGAGATACAAAGTATTAGGCTGGGGAGAAAAGGAAAGCCTTGTGCACTCTTGGTGGCAATGTTGGTGTAGCCACTATGGAAAACAGTATGGAAGGTCCTCAGAAATTTAAAACTGGAACTACTGTATGATCCAGCAATCCCATTTCTGGGTGTATATCCAAAGGAAATGAAATCAATATCTACAAGAGATATCTGCACCTCCAGTTCATTGCAGTATCTCAATAGCCATGACAATGTAGGAACAACCCAAATGTCTGTCAACAGGTGAATTGATAAAGAAAATGTGATATGTATACATACACACATACACAATAGAATATTATTCAGCCATAAAAGAAGGTAATCCTGCCATATGCAATAATAAGGATGGACATTGAGGGCATTATGCTAAGTGACATAATTTAGAGTAAGACAAACACTATATATTCTCACATGTGGAATCTAAAAAGCCTAGATTCAAAGAAATAGTAGAACGGTTGCTGCCAGGGGCTTGGAGATGGGGAAAATGGCTTGTTCATCAAAGCACACAGACTTTCATCTATAAAATGAATAAGTTCTGAGGATTTAATGCCCACATGATGAGGAGTTTGACCTAGATGGCAGAGTAGGAGGACATGGAACACACCTTCCCTAGCAAATACTTCAAAAATACATCTATATGTGGAACAGTTCTCACTGAAGACTAACTATAAACTGACAGAAAGAATTCTGTACAGCCAGAGCTGTAAGAAAGATCCACAGGTGGAATCTGAAAAAAGGACAGACTGAACTTCTTTGCAGAACAGATGCTGACTCACAGACATTGAAAAACTTATGGTCTCTGGAGGAGACAGTTTGGGGGGGTGGGGGGGTGTGGGGGATGTGCTTGGGTTGTGGGATGGAAATCCTGTGAAATCAGATTGTTATTATCATTATACAACTACAGATGTGATAAATTCATTTGAGTAATTAAAAAAAAAAAGATCCACAGGTAAGAAATCGGGTTGGGATCTGTGTCCCTGGTCAAGGACTCAGAGAAATTGGGAGAATACATGGGTGCACACCCACCCTGAGGAGTGAGTGGGTGAGAACCAAAGATTGGTTCCCTGAATCCTGGTGTCCTACGCAGGGTAGATGAGCCCCCCTTGGCTGGTTGGAAGACCGCACAGAGTAAGAGCAGGGTTGCAGGGAGCCTGGACTCTGCTTATGAGGAGCAGAAAGGGTTGATAGAAGTTTCTCAAGGTCATCTTAGTGTGCACTCCAGCCTGAGCTGTGTGATTGCTCTGGGACTGCTTACTCCATCTCTATATGATACTGGATCTAAAGCTGCCAGGACTCAGAGGGAAACTTACCCATGGAATGCAGAGGCGATCTGATCCCAGGATGGAACCTGGGTGGGATGGCAGTGGCTATTCTTGACACTTCCATGAGCAAGACCATCAGAAGTAGCCCGGAACTCAGATAGCAGCCACTCTAACACAAGTTGACCTGATATGCACTGAGATTTCATAGACCCCATTTGCCCTTCATTGTGGCTCTATAGCAGGGCAGGGGCAGCAGAGGCTGGGGGCAGTCACTGGCTATGAGGGACAAAGGGGACTTGCACCTGAGGCTGCTTCTGAGCAGAGAGAGGGAAGCAATTGCTGGCATCTGCACAGGCAGCATATTGAAGACAATTTGGATAGGAGCCAAGAACTTGCATGAACCATCTTTGCTTCAGCACTCACCCACACTGAGGCAAGGGAAGGAAAAACACACACTTAAAGGAAAAAGAACAACCAACTTGGACCCAACCCTCAGGGTTTCTGCTCCAGAAACTTGGCGTCAAATCATCATGACAGCCACTGACCAGAGGGGAAATTCTCCCTCATACTGGCTCCAGTTATAGCCTCTTAATTTCTAACCCCACTCCCTACCAAAGTCAGCACATTCTGAGGAAAGATGTGATTTACATTCATATCAAACCTAGCTCTCCCACCAAGGCAATGGGCACACACAGTCTCTATAAGAATGCTTCCATATAAGACCATCCCTTCAAGACCACAATAAATAACTGTTTCACCTAAATTCATAGAGGCGGATAAAGTTAAGCAAAATGAAAAGGTGGTGGAGGAACTGCTCTCAATTTAAAAATAATGAAACAAATAACCAATTTACCAGATAAAGAATTCAAGACATTAGTAATAATGCTAACTTAATTAAGGCAAAGAATAGATGAACACAGTGAGAATTTAAAAAGGAACTAGAAAATATAAAAAAGAGACAATAAAATGAAGAATTCAATAGCTGAAATAGAAAACACACTAAAGCATGAGAAGAGGAGAGGGCAAATGCTGGATACTTAAAATGCATTTGAAATTAAGAGAAATTGCAGCAACCAGAAATAATACAACATACAACAACCATCTGCATACATATAGATGGTTGTATCAAAACAAATGGCCATACACATAAAAAAGAAAAAGGAAACCAAACACAACATGAAAGATGGTCAGAAAATCACAAGAGAAGACAACAAAAAGAGGAAGGGAAGAAAAAAGACCCAAAATAGCAATCAAAAAAAAATTAAGAAAATGACAATAAGTATATTCTTACCCTTAATTGCATTGAATGTAAATGGGTTAAATGCTTCAACTAAAAGGCACAGCCTGGCTGAATAGATACAAAAATAAGACCCATACTTATGTTGCCTACAAGAGACCTACTTCATATCTAAACACACATACAGACTTAGGTGAGGGATGGAAGAAAATATTACATGCAAATGGAAATTATAGAAAAGCAGGAGTAGCAATACTCATATCAGACAAAATAGATTTTAGAATAAAGAAGGTCACAAGAGACAAAGAAGGACATTACATAATGATTAAAGTCTCAATACAAGAAGAAGATATAATAATTGTAAATATATATGCACACAATATAGGAATACCACAATATAGAAGGCAACTACTAACAGCCATAAAAGAAGAAATTGACAGCAACACAATAATAGTGGGGGACTTTAACATCCCACTTACAGCCATGGAGAGATCATCCAGACAAAACAAAAATCAACAAGGAAACACAGGCCTTAAAAGATACACTAGACCAAACAGGTTTAACTGATATCTATAGAACTTTTCACCCCAAAGCAGCAGAATATACTTTCTTCTCAAGTGCACAGGGAACATTCTCTAGGATAGATCACATCTTGGGCCACAAATCAAGCCTCAGTAAATTTTTTTAGAAATTGAAATTATTTCAGGCATTTTCTCTGACCACAATGCTATGAGACTAGGAATCAGCTACAAGAAATAAACCAGCAAAAAACACAAACTCCTGGAAGCAAAACACTATGCTACTAAACAACCAATGGATCATTGAAGAAATCAAATAGGAAGTTAAAAGATACTTAGAGACAAATGACAATGAAAATTCAACAATCCAAAAACTATGGGAAACAGCAAAAGCAGTTCTGAAAGGAAAGTTTATAGCAATACAATCTTATCTCAAGTAAACAACCTAACCTTACACTTTAAACTTCTAGTGAAGGATGAAAAGATAAAGCCCAAAATTAGTAAAAGTAAAGAAATCATAAAGATTAGAGCTGATATTAACAACATAGAGACAAATAAAACAATAGAGAAGATCAATGAAACCAAATGTTTGTTCTTTGAAAAGATAAACACATTGATAAACCTCTAGCCAGACTCATCAAGAAAAAAGGGAGATGGTTCAAATCAATACAATTTGAAATGGAATAGGAGAAATTACAGCAGACACTGAAGAAGTACAAAGGATCATGAATACTACTGTGAGCAACTATGCCAATAATATGGACAACCTAGAAGAAATGGACAGAGTCTTACAAAGACGCAACCTACCATGACTGAACCAGCAAGAAATAGAAAATATGAATAGACCAATCACAAGCACTGAAATTGAAAATGTGATTTAAAAACTTCCAAAAAACAAAAGTCCAGGACCTGATGGCTTCACAGCTGAATTTTATCAAACATTCAGAGAAGCATTAGCACCTCTTCTTCTGAAACTCTTCCAAAAAATTGCAGAGGAAGGAACACTCCCCAGCTCCTTCTATGAAGCCACCATCACCCTGATACTAAAACCAAAGATACTACAAAAAAAGAAAATTACAGACCAGTATCACAGATGAACATAGATGCAAAAATTCTCAACAAAATATTAGCAAACCACATACAAATTTATATTTAAAAGATTATACACCATGATCAAGTATGATTTATCCCAGGGATACAAGGATTTTTCAATATCTGCAAATCTATCAATGTGGTACATCATATCAACAAACTGAAAAATAAAAACCATATGATCATTCCAATAGAAGCAGAAAAGGCTTTTGACAAAATCCAGCACCCATGCCTTATAAAAACTCTCCAGAGAGAGGATGTAGAGGGGGACTACCTCAATATAATAACAACCATTTATGACAAACCCACAGCTAATATCATTCTCAATGGTGAAAAACTGAAAGCATTTCCATTAAGATCAGGAACAAGACAAGGATTCCATTTTCACCAATGTTATTCAACATAGTTTTGGAAGTCCTAGCCATGGCCATCAAAGAAGAAAAAGAAATAAAAATAATCTAAATTGGAAAAGAAATAAAACTATCACTGTTGGCAGATGACATGATACTAAGAAAATCCTAAAGATGCTATCAGAAAACTGTTAGAGCTCATCAATGAATTTGGTAAAGTTGCAGGATACAAAATCAATACACAGAAATAAATTGCATTTCTATATACTAGCAATGAAAGATCAGAAGTTGAAATTAAGGCAACCATACCATTTACCATCACATCCAATAAAATAAAATAAAATAAAATACCTAGAAATAAACCTACCTAAAGAGATAAAAGACCTATACTCTGAAAACTATAAGATGCTGATGAAAGAAATGAAAGATGACACAAGTAAATGGAAAGCTATACCATGCTCTTGGATTGGGAGAATCAGTGTAGTCAAAATGACAGTACTACCTAAGGCAATCTACAGATTTAATGGAATCCCTATCAAATTACCAGTGGCATTCTTTACCAGTGATGTTCTTTAGAGAACTAGAACAAAATATTTTAAAATTTGTATGGAAACACAAAAGACCTCAAATGGCCAAAGCAATTTTGAAAAGAAAAAACAGAACTGGAGGAATCAGGCTCCTTGACTTCATACTACACTACAAAGCTACAGTCATCAAAACAGTATGGTACTTGCACAAAACCAGAAATATAGATCAATGAAACAGGATAGAAAGCCCAGAAATAAAACCAAACACTTAACATTAGTTATGGTCAACTAATCTATGAGGAGGCAAGAACATACAATGGAGAAAAGATAGTTTCTTCAATAAGTGGTGCTGGGAAAATTGGACAGCCACATGTAAGAGAATGAAACTAGATCACTTTCTAACAACATACACAAAAATAAACTCAAAATGGATTAGATACCTAAATGTAAGGCCAGATACTACAAAACACCTAGAGTAAAATGTAGGCAGACTGCTCTTTGACATAAATTACAGCAACATATAGTGTGATCCACCTCCTAGAATAATTACAATAAAGACAAATATAATAAATCAATGGAACCTAATTAAACTCAAAAGCTTCTGCACAGCAAAGGAAACCATTAAAAAAATAAAAAGACAACCCACAGAATGGGAGAAAATCTTTGCAAATGATTCAACAGACAGATGTTTAATTTCCAAAATATACAAAAACTCATACAACTCAACAACAACAACAAAAAAACAGACAACTCAGTAGAAACAATGGGCAGAAGACCTAAATAGTCATTTCTCCAAAGAATACATACAGATGACCAGTAGGCACATGCAAAGTGCTTGGCATCACTAAATATTAGAGAAATGCAAATGAAAACTACAGTGAGGTACCACCTCACACCATTTAGAGTGGCCATGATTAACAAGTTGACAAACAACAAATGCTGGAGAGGATACGGAGAAAAGGGAACCCTCCTTCATTGTTGGTGGGAATGTAAATGGTACAACCACTATTGAAAATAGTATGGAAGTACTTCAGAAAACTAAATATAGAACTATGATAGGATCCAGCAATCCCACCTCTGGGCATATATCCAGAAAAAACTTTCATCAAAAAAGATACATACACCCATATGTTCATCGCAGCACTATTCACAATAGCCAAGACATGAAAACAACCTAAATATTCATCAACAGATGAATGGATTAAGAAAATATGGTACATATATACAATGGACTACATTTAGCCATAAAAAAGAACAAAATAATTTCATTTGAAGCAACATGGATGGAACTAGAGATTCTCGTACTAAGTGAAGTCAGAAAGAGGACAAATACCATATGATATCACTTGTATCTGAAATCTAACATATGGCACAAATGACCTGTCTACAAAACAGAAACTGATCATGGACATGAAGGGCAGACTTGTGTTCACTGGGCAGGGGGGGAAGGGGGCTGATGGAGAATTTGGGGTTGGTAGATACAGACTGTTAAACTCGGAACAGATGGGAGATGGGGCCTTGCTCTACAGCACAGGGAACTGTATCTAGTCTCTTGGGTAAGAACCTGATGGAAAATGGGGAAAAAAATTGTGTGTATAGGTGGCTGGCTCACTTTATTGCACAGTGGAAAAGGAACATTATAAATCAACTATAATTTAAAAAATAATATAAGGAATGAAGAGCAGACTAATGATACAGAAGAATGCATAAGTGATCTGGAAAATAGAGTAGGGGAAATCACTCAATCAGAACAGCAAAAAGAAATACAAATTTTATTTTATTTTATTTTATTTATCTTTTATGGCTGCGCCCACAGCATATGGAGTTTCCCAGGCTATGGGTCGAATCAGAGCTGCAGCCACTGGCCTACACCACAGCCACAGCAATGCCTGATCCTTAACCCACTGAATGAGGCCAGGGATCAAACCTTGTCTTCACAGATACTAGTCAGATTCGTTTCCACTGAGCCATGGTGGGAACTCTGAAAAACAAATTTTAAAAGATGAAAACAGTCTGAGATCTCTGGGATAACATTAATCATATCAACATTTGCATTATAGATGTGCCAGAAGGAGAAGAGAGAGAAGGGGGATGAAAATTTTGGCTGAAAACTTCCTAAACCTGAAGAAAGAAACAGTTATCCGGGTATTAGAGCACAGAGGGTCCCAACAAGATGACCCAACAGACCCACAACAAAACATATGATGATTAAGGTGGCAAAAGTTTAAGGTTAAAGAGAGAATTCTAAAGGCAGCAAAAGAAAAACAGTCATATATAAGAGAATCCCCATAAGGTTATCAGCTGATTTTTCTGCAGAAACTTTGAAGGCCAGAAGAGAGTGGCATTATATATTAAATGTGCTAAAATGGAAAAACCTGCAACCTAGGACACTCCTTCTAGCAAGATTATTATTTAGAATTGAAGGAGAAATAAAGAACTTCTCAGACAAGCAAAACCTAAAACAGTTCGTCAATATTAAACATTTCCTAAAAGAATGTAAAAGAGCCTTCTCTAAGTGGAAAAATAATAAGAATCTATACAAAAGGGAAAATTCCATCAGGAAAGGCAAATATATAGTAAGAATTGAGGATCAATCACTTAAGCCAGCACATAGATAAAGGATAAAAAATTATGAAAACAAGAGAAAAGGGATATATATGAAGGGATGAATATGAATATGTAGAATATGACTGAAGAAAGCACAAAATGGAGGGAGGGGAGTAAAAAATGTAGATCTTTTAGGATGTCTTTGAACTCAATGTACAACATGGTGACTATAATTAAGAATACTGTACTCGAAAGTTAAGAGAGTTGACGTTAAATGTTCTCTATGGTGATGAGAACATTTAAGATCACACAATGACAGTTATGTGAGGAGGTGGAGGTATTGTTACTGAACAAGCCAAGCCTCCTGTCTCCTTGCTGGTCAATCTCAAAATAAAGCTCTTTCTTTTCTCAAAAGACAGTGCCATCGCATATGTATTGGGCAACGAGCCTTTGCTTGATAACAGTTTTGGTGACAACCAAGGGACTTTAGGCTTTGGGACAACCTGCTTGAAGCATTGTAGCTTCCAATGGAGTGTGTGCCTTCCCTACTAACCATGAGTGGCCATCTAGACTGAATTTGTCTAGAGGACTGGTTGTCAGCTTCCTGCTTCCCTGCTGAGGTGCTCTAGGCTCCTAGATGCTACTTTCACTTTTGAGAGAAGAAATAACTCCTGGATCAGATGTCTTTTGTGTGAATGACCTTTTTAAAATGCACCTGTGCCTAAGCTGTCTAATAACTTCATCAGGATTGTGTAGAGTCTCATCTTGGGGAGATTTTTTTGGGGGGTGGGTTCAAGTCCCACGGCTAGGGTCATGGGTTAGAGACCCATCCTAAGGGAGAAAATATAAAAGGTTATAGCCAATGAGGTGCTCAGAGTTTCAGGTTAGAGCCCTGAACTCTAGGTTGGAGTCCCAGAGTTTTAGATTTCTTTGTTCATGGTTTTTTTTGTGTGTGTATGTGTGTGTGTGTGTGTGTGTGTGTGTGTACCTGACTGTTTTATTTGTTAGGATTGGCTAATTGAGGTTGGATCTTGGATTACTGTAGTAAAATTTTATTAAACCTGATATTAATGAGGGTCCTCTGACTCTGGAGATAAAATACATTGCTCCCTGACTAAGAAACCTTGCCTTATGGAAGTGACGAGGTTTTTCACCCATGCCTAAGATGATTGCTTGAGGTATCGGTACAAGTGTGTATTCTTTATGAAACCAGCCCTGATTAGGGTGAGGAGGTAAAGGAGAAATGAAGGAGTATAAAGCAGGAAAATTCTCCACTGCAAAAGAACAGTTTTGCTAAAGGCTAAAGGCAGTTGTTCCAGGATCTTTTGTGTTTTTACTGACCAAGAAATAAACTATTTTGAGCACTACAATGGAGGAAATCCAGTCAGTCAACCTCAGAGCTCCGACTTCATGAAGGGCTTGTTTTTCTTCAGAGGATGAACTTCCAGAAGGGGAACTCTTGGCTGACTTATCATCAGCTCTGCCTTGCACTGCAGTTATCAACTTTGCTCAGACCAAGAGTAGGCAGGTATAAGTAGTGGGTTCACAGTATTTGTCTTTGATGGTTTTTCTAAGTTATTTTGCAGATAAGAATTTACAAAAAAAGTGTAAAATTATGATTCAGAGGGAAGACTGTCAGAAAAATCCTATCTTGCTTTAGTCAGAGCTTAATGATCTCAACTTAAAACATTATTTTTCTTAAACAGGTTTATTTTTTATTTAGTTTGTTTTTGGCCCCACCTGAGGCATGTGGAAGTTCAAAGGCCAGGGACTGAACCTATGCCACAGCTATAACCAGAGCCACAGCAGTGACAACACCAGATCCTTAACCGTCTGAGCCAAAAAGAAACTCTACAACTTGCTACATTTATATATTTATAATCCCCCTTTTCTGCCTCTGGTCTAAAAAGCACAGCTTTCTATATATGCCTGAATATCCTATTCCCTTGTTGGGGCAAGATCTATTAGCAAAAGTAAATGATTTTCTCACCAAAAAAGTAGATGTTAAAGAACTTCCAGATGAAACCTATGTACTCCAAGCTGGACTACTACAATTGGGGAACAAGCCTCAATGAGAAGTACCTGAAGAAATTCTACAAAAAAGAGAATGTTTGGGCTGATGGGAGGCCAAGAAGAATCAAGATGGCTGATCCAACGTAGTAAAACTCTATCCAGTTGTCAAGGCTCCAAATTTAAAGCAATACCATTTAGAGATTCATGCAAGGGAAGTTGCAAAGCCTCTGATAACCACTTTTCTTAAATGCCAGTTAATCCTACTTTGTCAATCCTCATATAACACTCCAGTCCTGCCAGGACAAAAACCTGGGACTGGAGATTATCACTTTGTATGGTATTTGAGAGCCATTAACCAAATTATAGAGGATATACATCTGGTGGTGTCAGATCCTTATCCTTTGCCTACAACTTTACCTGGAGACTTTTGCTAGTTTGACTAGTATAAAGCAACAATATTGCTGGATGGTTCTCTCACAAGGATTTACAAATGCCTCCAAGAAGCCTTAGCCAAGAGCCTAAGGGATCTCCAGATAAGTGAGGAGTCTTAATTCAATATGTAGACAATATACCAATTGCTAGTAAAACTATGGAAGCTTCAGACTAAAATACAATCTTCACTTTAGACTTGCTGTCAGACCAAGGCTATAAAATATCCAAGTGCAAATTTCTCAACCAACCGTAAAACATCTAGGATTTGAATTATCAAAAGAACTAACAAACTATTGATGGATCAAAGGGAAGCATTAGCTAGGGTGACTGTATCCAGAAGGCAACTGCAAGAATTCTTAGGACTGTCTGGTTTTGTTGTATTTGGATTCCTAACTTTGGATTCATGGCCAAACTCCTATATGAGGCTCTTAAAGGAAATGATAATAAGCTGTTAAGTTGGACTGTGGAATACCATAAAAAGAATCTGTACCATACAAGTAATTGAAGAAGTCTATTCTAGCAGACCCAACATGACTAATCAGCCTTTGGAAAAAGCAAATATGGAAATGTTTACAGACAGGTGTAGCTTCATGGATCAATGACTTCAAAGGGCTGAGAATGCAATAGTAATTCGTCATGAAGTCCTAGAATCAGAAGCCCTCCATCCAGGTATATCTCCCCAGAAGCAGAGCTCATAGTCCTCATGAGGGTCCTGAAGCTTGGAGCTAAGAGAAAGGTAACAATTTATACTGATTCTGAGTATGGCTTCTCTATTGTGCATGCACGTGAGGCCATATGGAAAGAGAGAGGTCTACTAGCATCAGGAATAGAAATGAAACTCACAGGGGAGCGCGGCTTTATTAGACTCTGTTATAATACTGGAAGAAGAAGCCTGGACCACCAAAAGACTGAGTTATATAGCTAAAGTAAATAATTTGGCTGTTCAGGCAGACAGAGCAAAACCCCCAGATCTCTAAGGCCTTAAAACTCATTCTGAGGTGGATCTATCCTTGCTTAAGCCTCACTATTTGGAAATGGATCTAGAGAGAGCAAGCGAATGGGGATTTCATGCTGACTCTTGAGAGTTAGATAGTGAGCAGTACTGAACAACTAAAGAAGGCTGGGTTTGTAATGAACAGGGACTAATGCATATATCTGAGTATTTAATGGAAAGAATTATTACTCATCTACATCAAGGAGCCCATTATGGGAAGGAAGCAACCGATTGCTGGCCACAAAGGTTTATTTTTGGTCCATAAATGCAAAGAATCATCTAAAATAGAATACAAAATTGCCTGATCTGTGCCAGAAACAATCATAAAACTGGGCCACCCCAACAAGAAAAGGAGTACAAACCAGAGGGATAGAACCAGGAGATGGTTGACAAATAGGCTTTACTGTTATGCAAAGAGCCATGGGAAATTATAGATATTGTCTGGTATTTGTGGACACTTTCACAGGATGGGTTGAAGCATTTCCATGCCAGTCAGAGAAAGCTTCTAACGTAACAAAAGCCTTGCTAAAATAAATTATCCTTCTTTTCCTATGGTCTTTTTCAATTCAAAGTGACAAGAGGGGAGCTTTCATAACCAAGGCAACACATGGGTGTCTGGGGTCCTTGGAATACAATGAATGTTACATGCTTCATGGAGACCCTAGTCTATGGGGAAGACTGAAAACGTGAGTCATACCTTAAAACAGAAACCAACCTAACCCAGGATAAGGTCTTATCAGTGGCCCTGCTTAGGGTAAGACTAGCCCCTAGAAGCAAGCTCCAATTGAGCTTTTATGAACTGTTAAATGGAAGACCCTTTCTTAAGACTAAGTACTATTATGATCTTTTTAAAAAATGATCATATTCTAAAAGAATTAGATACTATAAAATGTGTACAGTCTCTAGGTGTTAATTTATTTGCTATACGTAAATACGCTTCTAGTCAATTAACATTTTCCACAGATGTTCCCTTGGACTGCAAAAGCCCAGAGGGTTGGGCCCTCCTCAAAACTTGGAAAAATCAACTCTTTGTGGAATGGACAATTCCCAGATGGGCACATTCTCCATGGACAAGTGGAAGTAGGAGGACTCACCATCCTAACACACATCCACTACCAATTTCTCAGCCCCTGATTTTATACTTGTAAACCCTTACGTAGCCTTAGATTACTTTTCAAAAATAAACACGACAGCCAAGATTCCACTTGGCCAGGAAGACAAGATGTGGATATCTCAAAATGTAGACCTTCTACCCAAGAGTCTGGATCAGGCCTATATAAAACCAAATTAAATCACTAAAAATGTTTTAAAAAAAAAAAAACACATGTTTGTGGATTCTCAAAGGAATAAAGACTTTTTTTTTGAAGAACTGTTAAAATTAGGAGTAATTCTTCCATGTATCTTAGGGTTATTGTCAGCTAGAGCAGTCATCACCCTTTCCCCCTCAAAACTGAAGAACATATGAAGAAAAAAGGAATTGAAACAGCACATAAACTAGTTCTGCCTCCTTCAACAAGCTGGTTAATCGAATTAGTTATTTTACAGATATAGTATTGCACATGCGCAAGACCAGAATCCGTGTCTTTAGGATGACCTCGGAAAGAAGAATCTTCAGTCTACAGAACTCAGAGATCAGAGATGTTGCCACCAGAGCCCTTTATGAAGTGAGAAGGCCTTCATTAAGGGAAATCTGGCTTCCAGCAGCAGGAGTAGCTTATAGGAATGATTCAAGACTAGCTAATCAACTTCCATGTTTGAAATTCCCCTAATCCCTTAAATTTTGCCCAGGGCTCTGAGTCAAGGAGATAGCTTTGAGAGCTTTCCTCCTGTCTCCGTGCTGGTTGACCTCACAATAAAGTTTTTTTTTTTCCCCCCTCCAAAGCCTGTGTCATATTATTGGCTTCTATGCATGCTGGGCAGTGAGCTTTTGTTCGGTAACAATATTTACTAATCTTATTGTGGTAATCGTTTCACAATATATATGTGTACCACCTTAAACTTACCTATGTTTTATGCTAGTAATATCTCAATGAAGCTGTAATAAATATAAATAAATAATTAGAAAAAAATCTCATAGGATGAAACAGAGAATGCAAGAACTAGCATCTCTGTTATTAAAGAGAATGACAGAGACCCAAAGAAATCACCTTGCTCAAGGGTAGAACAAATCCTTTCTGCACTCAAAGAGAATCTAGGACTCTTTCCTTTCTTTCAGGTGTCAGGGGCTTTGACCAATACACTTCTGCTTTTGTTTTTATTGTACTTCAGAGAGCTGCTCTGAAGTCCTTTAATACATGTAGCTCAAATATTGCCACTGAGAGGTAGGCTCACTCAGATGTTTGTTTTCTCTTTGGTAGATTTATATTTTTAAAGATGTGCTAACATTTAAGGACAGGTTTTATTTTCATAAAAACAGGAAGCATATACCATCCAGGATACTTTTGATAAGAATTTTAGCTGTCTTCTCTTGCCCTTAAAGAAAGAAGGTGCCAGAGACTAGTAATAGGAAGCTGAAATGATTAGCATTATCCCATAAGAGGCTTAAAGAGGGTAGAGGGAAGCACTAGCAAGTAATAGAAAATGATGGAAAACTAGGGTAGACCTTTTAGCAGGCTGGACCTTTGTCCTTGAGGGGAAGCTTCAAGTCCAACAAACGTGTTTCCACAATGACTGCCGATCATTGTATTTCTATTCCTTGTTGAAATCAAGTGCAGCTTGTGTTCTCAGTAAAGATGCCAGACTCAAAAAGTTTTTTTTTTTAAATATCTATTGAAAGAAAGCTCTTGCATAGCTATCAGCATCATTACCACTATATTGCTTTGCTTATTTGTAATGTGTACAGAGGTCATGCAGAAAGGGAGCTTAACTTGACTTCACTTGACTGCTTTCAATTATAATGGAAAATAGTAATGATTTAAGTAAATATTATTCATTCAACAAAAATTTACTGACAGCCTCTTTGGGGTAAGGCACTATGTAGGCACTGGATACAATGTGATCTCACACATCAAGGATTCTGATATGTTTACACTCTAGTGAGGGAGACAAGGATCAAATAATCACACACAAAAATGTAAATTACAACAATGATAAGTGCTATCAAGGAGATAATCGCAGTGCTATGGATGTTAGATATTTTTAAGGGAATGACAAAAAAGGGGGGGATTAGTAGGTACTCACCAGGAGAGGACAAGAAGTGTGTGCAAGGGAGGGAGCATGGTGAGGAGGCACTGAAAGACCAGTGAGAGAACTGGGGAGAGTGGTGTGAAGATAAGCATCAGACCATAGTAGATTTTGACCATAGTAGGCTTTGTGGACCGTTTAGGAGTTTCATCTTTGTCCTAAACACAAAGGAAAGGCGTTAAAGGGCTTTGAAAGGAGTATGTGTGACATCTTCACGTCTGTGCTTTGAAAACATCATTGTGGATGCAGTCTCGAGAATGATTTGGAAAGGCTGGCACAGATGATAGAGCACATATCACTGATCAGACCTTATAGAGAACTGTTGTATGAAAGCAGCATTTAATTTATGAGAGAATAAAGCTGTAAAGGATGTCAAGGAATTTAATCCAATATTCTCATTTCAGACCAGTGGATATTGCAGACTTTCAGGACAAATGACTTCATAAAGTCTCCCAGAAGAGAAAAATCCACCATATCTCTGGGGAACAGATACTGACATTTGACTTTATTACAGAGGAACCCATTTCAGTGTTTTAAAATGCTCTGCCTCTTACTGAATAACCTTCACAACAACATTGAGAAGCAAGTTGGTATCATAATTTCGATTTTATAGACAAGGAGTTTAAGAACTCAGATGAAGAAAGTACTAAGCTGTCCCAGTTCATGATAAAAATTTAGTAGCTGTGCTAATTGGTGATTTTTCTCCTAACCTTCCAGTTCTCTAAGTTGTTCAGATGTCTTTGTATTCACCAGAAATGTCCTGGAGCACATAAAGTTGGACAGAAGTCATGTATAATGTTTTAGACTTGTTGGGCTGTTCCCTGAAATTATTCTAAGTGTGAGCTACCTCCCTGACCTCAATTTTTACTTTTTATGTACACATGTTCATTTTCCAACTTAATTTCACCAATCCAAATATGCTGCTTCTTAACTTTTAAAGACAAGTTTATACACAATAGTTTTATTAATTTACAAGGGTTTTGCTAAGTTCTCAGCCCTATTCCTTACAGACTCATAGATGCTGTGTGTCCGATGTAGTGAAAGTGATGGGGTTTTCAAAGGGTCAATGCATGTTAATCTCATGAAAAGTCATGTACATAAACTCTGGCATTCTGCGCAAGCTTTCTCCATTTTTTTTTTCTTTAGGTAATAACACAAAGTATATAAATTGCTTTCAAAATTAAATTATATTGTAGAAATAACATTCTTCCTTACAGGTTGATTTTCATTAACATCTCTTATTTGACCTAATTTGTGATCCCAATTTTCTAGAATTTCTAAGAAGCTTTAAATGTTTATTAAATTCTGAATAATTCCTGGAGGATATTGGAGGGAGCACGTTCCTAATTTTTCTCCCCTCCCAATGCAGGCATACTCTGGCCTAGAATTTGAACTCAGCATTTTTCATTAGCTCCTTATAAATTGCATTAGAAAAAGTAGCTTGAATAGTTCGATTATTCACCACAATAGAGCATTATCAGAGAAGAAAATACTTCATATCACAAAAGGATATTATAATAGATATTGAAAACCCTCTTTGACATGCTGGCAAAACATATAATGCTTCATCTGGGTCATTTAACTCTAATTACTTGGATAATTTAGTCAAAAGCTATTTGTTTATTTTTAACTAAAACAATTGAGTAATATCGAAAAGCCTTGGGTTTTATCAAAATTATGTGTATTTTTACCTAAACCTCTATGCCATGTTAGGCTAGTCCTTTTTCCTGGAAAGATTTCTAATTTTTTTTTTTTTTTCTTTTTAGGGCCACGATAGTGGCATATGGAAGTTCCCAGGGTAGCGGTCAAATTGGAGCTACAGCTGCCAGCCTGTGCCACAGCCACAGCAACCTGGGATCCTACAGCACAGCCCATTGCAACACCGGATCCCCAACCCACTGAATGAGGCCAGGGATCGAACCCTCATCCTTGCGGATACCAGTTGGGTTCGTTAACCACTGAGCCACGAAGGGAACTCCAGGATTTATAATTTTACTATTTCTAGTCAAACTGTTTTTAATACTTTGGATCCTATAGTTGGCTAAATGGCAGTCTAAAAGAGTGAACTTGGTGGGTAAAATTAGTAGACAAAAGTAGAAGGAGGAACATGGATAGTAACATGGACAGTAGCTCCTCAAATAGTAACTTTATTGTATAGATGCCTAGCAGTCTTACCTTATCCAAGGGCTAAAGATTAATATCTGGGCATATGATGCAATATTCTACTCTCTGTGTTTTGGAGAAAACTTCATGCTTTTTAAGTATGCATACTCATAAAAGCATGCTAATGTGTAAGCTCCGTTATGTTTATAAGGCAGGGGTCTTATTCAACTTAGTTATAATTATACCTAGAGGGCTCAATAAGTGTTCAATTCTAAGTAATTACTAATCTATTTGACATTTATCAAGCATTACAAGCAAGTTTAGTATAGAACACACACACAGAAACATGTTAAGACAGAAATCTACAGAATTCGGTAGATAATTCTGTCACATGATTAAGCCCTATACTGAGTTCAAGCATTTTGACTTTAGCACTAACATTGGGTCTTTTTGGTCCAGACATCTTTAAACTATGGACTGAATAAAATCAACAAAAATTAGTTAAATATAGTAGAAGTTAAATCAAAGATTAAAACAAATGCCCATGGGTCCATATTGATATAAATTAATAATTGAATAAATATATGAATGATAGACAAGAGACACTTCTTTACAGAAGACTTCCATTTTAATAAGTGCTGAAGAAAGGTAAGAAATAAAAACTCCATTTTAACACCATAGAGTAATTGTTACAGGGAGTGTTCACCCATGGATGCTAAAATTAGTGGGTGAAAGTTAAAGGAGGAACAGAATATTTGTGTAGTCTCAAAGTATCTCTTCTAAAATAGTACCTTTGCAGTAGAGAAACCTGGCAGACACCCGCTGAACCGTGGACTCAAGGTTAGCATCATCAGGAATAAGATACATTGGCATCATATACCCTCTGATAGGATCCCCTGAGACAGCTTCATCACTTTTGTGCCATTTTTCCCAGGCCCTCTAATCATAAACAATCATGAGACAAGCCAAAACTGAGGTATATTGTACAAAATACCTAACTAATCCTTTATAAATGTCTCAAAGTCATGAAAGACAAAAAAAGACTGAGGAACTGTAATAGATCAGAGATGATCACAGAGGCATGACAATTAAGGCACTGTGGGAGCCTGGATTGATTGGATCTTGGAACAGAAAAAGGACTTTCTAGGAAAATGGGGGAAATCTGAATAAAGTCTCTGTTTGGTTAACACTTTTGGGCCAATGTTAATTTTCTGGTTTTGATAAGTGTACTATGGTCTTGCAACATTGGGAAAGCTGAGTGAAGTATATATGAGAACACCCTGGACTATTTTTTAAACTCTTCTGTAAGCTTAAAAAGTATTTCAAACTATGAAAATAGTAGCAGACGATATGAAATGAGCACAATGGTCACCACTGAACAAATATCTTAAGTAGGGAAGTCTAGGTCTCTGAACCTTTCATCCCTTGTCTTCTACTCCATCTCAACTACTTGAAACACATTTGTTCCTTAAACGCTGGCTTTTAGAAATGTGGTGGCACAATGGAACTGTCTTTAAAGATAACATAATATTCTCGTAGTTCCCATCTGTATGTCAGATTTTTTTGGATACAAACCAATTTTAGCATTTTCCCTGGAGAGGAATGATGTGAGGATCTTCAGAGCAAGTATCACATGAAAAATACTTGCACTCTCAAGAGCCACTAGCCAGGGCGCTTACCTCTTTAGCAAGTTCTGGTCCTCAAAGTACTTTCTTTGCAAACAGTCATTGGCTGTTATGTGGGTATTATTATCTGCAAAATATTATATTAAGGATTTTTTTGTTGTTGTTCAAACTGACGTAATACCTAACACCTAACGACACCATTCCTTTTGCTAAGAAATCTTATATTATGTACATATCAAAGAAGTTTTTCAATCTCTCGTATGTCATATGGATTTTTGGGGTAGAACAATAATGAGTAGGGCTGTTATCTTCCTCTTTACGGCTAGTAATTTTGCTGCATTATGCTGTTCCATGGTTATATATCTGTTCTGTTTTTTTCTGAACATACAAATATACATAGCATATTCAATAATATCACTAGAAGTTTAATTCATATAGTATTAATACAGTTAATATAACTAGTATATGATGCCGATATAATACAGGAAAAAGTGTTCAGCAACATGTTTTCTAGGATTCATATCTTGTCAAATCTCAAAAATTCATCTCCAATGATGGAAAATGTTTGGCAGTGTATAGCTTTTTGTTTGCATTTTTAACCTTTTTAGACTCTCACTAAAGAAAAAAATTCTTAAAGGCTTAATAAAGGCCTTTGCAGTATGATTAATAAGAACAAAATGTGTTTGAGTTACCTCATGTTTCTTTAATATGTAAAAAAATTATTGGTGTATAGTTGATGTACAATATTGTATTAGTTTCAGGTGTACAGAAAAATTAATTAGTTATACATATAAATATATCCTTTTCCCCATATAGGTTATTGCAAACTATTGAGCAGATTTTCCTGTGCTGTACTGTAGGTTCTTGTATGGCATCTGTTTTATGCCATAGTGTGTATGTGTTATTCCCACCCTCTCAGTTCCTCTCTTCCCCCAGTGGTTTCACCTATGGTAACCATTAGTTTATTCATAGTTTCTGTTACAATTATATCAAACACAATTTAGCATGGTTGTTTTTATACACACTTTTGGATGTTTTTCTTCTGCTGAAATACTGAAGAAGTAAAGTTGACGTTTTGCCCATAATTCCTCCTCTCAGAATATGAAGATTTCAAAACTAAGGCTTTTTCTTGAAATACTTAAGGCCTAAATGTAATTAAATGACTAATGAAGTGTCATTCTTAAAAGTTATTTTAGGAGAGAGGACAAGATGGCGGAGGAATAGGGGGACACGCTCGCCCTCTCCCACAAACAACAAAAAAAGCACATCTACAGAATAAATGACTCGCACAGAACAGCAACCAATCGCTGGCAGAGGAACCTAAACTCCAATAACGGCAAGAAGTTCGTGACATTATTGGGCAGAATGGGAGAAAAGAGGAGAGTGAGAGAAGGTGAATCCGAGCGGGACGGGGGCTCCTGAAAGGGAACTTCGGAGGAGAAAGGGATCCCGCACCCTGGAAAGTCACCTACCGGGGGAAAGATCAAACGAACCGGAGGAATCTCCAGATGCAGAGAAGAGTGTAGCAGTAAGTTGGAGTACGGAAAAGCCGATCAAGAACCCAACGGACCATCTGAACTACGGGCACAGTCACCAAAAATTGAGACGCCTGGGTGGGGGCTGGGCACCGAATCCTCGGCTCCAGAGGTTAGTCCCCGGGAAAGGGCCGGGGGACGCCTGGGTGGGGGCTGGGCAATGAGACCTCGCCTCCGAAGGTTAATCCCTGAGAAAGGGCCGGGGGACGCCTGGGGGGTGCTGGGCACCGAGACCTCGGCTCCAGGGATTAGTCCCCGGGCTGGGGGGGGCGGGGCAGAGCGGAAACTGATTGGGAGGTCTAGAAACCATTTGACGGGGCGGAGACTGCCTGGGAGACTAGAAAACAAAGCTGTCGCAGAGGAAGGGAGCAATACTCTAGGAGCGGGGAAGTGGAAAGCCGCATCAGAGGGAACCTGGGAGAAGAGCCTGGTCTGCGCCTGTCCTGGGGAGGGGAGAGAAGAAGGGGTGGGTCCCCATAGAATACCCCCCACGCCACAGCAAGCTTACAGGCCCGCTAGCTAGCTGAAAACTGTGCTTCCCAGTGCATCCCCTCCCCCCACCCCCGCCACGCCTTACGCTCTCACGGACCTGGGGCTGCCTGCCATCCAGGAGGGCTGGCCTCAACAATTGCCTGAAGCCTACCACCACAGGGGCTGTCCCTGCACAGGCCTGCTTGCCCTTTGGAGGGGCTACACTTCCGCAGAGCAACACCAAACACCACCAGCCCCTGAGAAAAGGCCTGCAGCCCAGAAACGCTAGAACAAGCTTAGCCAGGCTGTGAATAGATCGGCCTAATTCTCGGATGGTTTTTCTGAGTCGGGTTGCCCTGGGGAGGAGCCTCTTGGGTTTCCAACAGCCCTGCTACCCGCCCAAGCCCCCAGGGGATGCTCTAGTGGACCAGCTGCATAGGACTGCCAGCTCCAGGCAGGACCCCCCTGCAGCCCAGAAAAGCTGCAACAAGCCTGGCTAAGTTGGGAAAAGATCTCACACGGTTTTTCTGAGTTGGGCTGCCCTGGGGAGGAACCTCTTGGGTCTCCAACGGCCCTGCTACCCGCCCAAGCCCCCAGGGGGTGCCCCACTCCCGTGAAATAACTGCTCAGAACCACCAGCCCCCTGGAAGAGCCCCTGCAGCCCAGAAAAGCTGCAACAAGCTCGGCCAGACTGTGAAAAGATCCGCCTACATTCTCAGGCTGTCCTTCTGAGTTGGGCTGCCCTAGGGAAGAGCCTCTTAGGTTCTCAGTGACCCAGATAGCTGCTCCAGCCCCCAGGGGGTGATGCACCCCTGAAGAGCAGCTGCCCAACACCGCCAACCCCCTGCAAGAACCCCACAGCCTAAAAACACGAGAGCAATCTCTGCATGACCAAGTGAAATCTGCTACCATCGTGGTGTGGACCTCCCAGTCCTGTCTGCCCTAAGGAAGCCCTCCTTTGCTTCAAAGAAACACTGTTAGCCCCATCAACACTCCAGAAAAGCCACACTGCCTCAAAAAAGATTGACCAACAACGCCAGCCCTCAGGAAATATTCCACAGCAGTGACAAGGCAAACACTGCCCGATAACGGAGAGTACAACTCCCTCAGGAGAAAGAAAACAACAAGCAAGATGAAGAAGCTGAGAAACCACCCCCAGTCAAACCAACAGGAGAACTCACCTAAAACAGTCAACAATGAAACAGATCTCTGCAGTCAGACAGACCTGGAGTTCAAAAGAGAAATAGTGAAAATACTGAAGGAACTAAGAGAAGATATGAACAGTAATGCAGATACCCTCAGAAAGGAACTAGAAAATATAAGGAGGAGCCAAGAAAAACTAGAACATTCATTTGCAGAGATGCAAACTGAACTAGGGGCGGTAAAAACCAGAATGAATAATGCAGAAGAACGAATCAGTGATATGGAAGATAGAATAATGGAAATCACTCAATCCAGTCAACAGACAGAAAACCAAATCAAAAAACTGGAAAGCAATATAAGAGACCTATGGGATAATATAAAGCGGGCCAATCTACGCATAATAGGAATTCCAGAAGGAGTAGAAAAAGATAAGGGGGTGGAAAATATATTTGAAGAAATTATTGCTGGAAACTTCCCAAATCTAAAGGATACTGGGTTCAAGATACAAGAAGCACAGAGGGCCCCAAACAAACTGAACCCAAACAGACCCACACCAAGACACATCATAATAAAAATGGCAAAAGTTAGTGATAAAGAGAGGATCCTAAAGGCAGCAAGAGAAAACCAGAATGTTACCTACAAGGGAACCCCCATAAGAATATCAGCTGATTTCTCTACAGAAACACAAGAGGCCAGGAGGGAATGGCAAGAGATATTTAGAGTGCTAAAAGGAAAAAATATGCAACCTAGAATACTCTATCCAGCAAGAATATCATTTAAAATAGAAGGGGAAATAAAAATTTTTTCCAACAAACAAAAACTTAAAGAATACAGCAACACAAAACCCAGGTTAAAGGAAATATTGAAAGGGCTTCTCTAAACCAAAAAGAAAGGAAGGAAAGGGAAGAAAAAAGAAAAGAAAAAAAAAAAAAGAAGAAGAAGAAGAAGAGGAAGAACTAGGACTGAGGAAACCGCAATCAGAGAGCAGTCACTCAAATAAGCCAGCATACAGATTTAATCATGAACATGCTTCAAACAAAATAAAATTAAAAAGAAAAAAATAAAAAAGAGTCATCAAAACCATAAAATGTGGGCAAGGGATGTTAGGAAGTAAATAACCCTTTTTGTTTGTTTGTATGTTTCTCTTCTTAATTTTAATATAGTAATGAAGTGTTGAACTTACAGGACCATCAGGCTAAAACACACAATTATGGGAAGGGGTGAGCATATTTAAAAAACAGGGCAACCACAAGCCAAAACCAAATATTGCATTTGCAAAAAATGAAAAAGAAAATACCCTCAAGCAGATACCAATAGGAGACATTCCAACCAAAAAAAAAAAAAAAAAAAAAAAGAAAGGAAGAATGGAGAACCATAGAATCAACTGGAACACGAGGTTCAAATGGCAATAAATAATCATCTATCAATTATCACCTTAAATGTCAATGGACTGAATGCCCCAATCAAAAGACACAGAGTGGCTGAGTGGATAAAAAGGCAAAAACCTTCAATATGCTGCCTACAAGAAACTCACCTTAGGACAAAAGATACATATAGATTGAAAGTGAAAGGGTGGGGAAAAATATTTCATGCCAATAGACAAGACAGAAAAGCAGGAGTCGCAACGCTCATATCAGACAAAATAGACTTTAAAACAAAAGACATAAAGAAAGACAAAGAAGGACACTATTTAATGATTAAGGGATCCATCCAAGGAGAGGATGTTACTATCATCAACATATATGCCCCAAACATAGGAGCACCCAGATACATACAACAAATATGAACACACATAAAGGGAGATATTGATGAGAATACAATCATAGTAGGAGACCTAAATACCCCCCTCACATCAATGGACAGATCCTCTAGACAGAAAACCAATAAAGCAACAGAGATCCTAAAGGAAACAATAGAAAAGTTAGACTTCATTGATATCTTCAGGACACTGCATCCAAAAAAATCAGAATACACATTCTTCTCAAATGCTCATGGAGCATTCTCAAGATGTGACCACATATTGGGACACAAAGCGAATCTCAATAAATTTAGGAGCATAGAAATTATCTCAAGCATCTTCTCTGACCACAATGCCATGAAATTAGAAACCAACCATGGGAAAAGCAAAGAGAAAAAACCTACTCCATGGAGACTAAACAACATGCTACTAAAAAACCAATGGGTCAATGAGGAAATCAAGAAGGAAATTAAAAACTACCTTGAAACAAATGATAATGAAGACACAACCTCTCAAAATCTATGGGATGCTGCGAAAGCAGTGCTCAGAGGGAAATTTATAGCAATCCAGGCCTTTCTCAAAAAAGAAGAAAGATCCCAAATGGAAAACTTAACCCTCCACCTAAATGAATTAGAAAAAGAAGAACACAAAAGGCCTAAAGTCAGCAGAAGGAAGGAAATGAAAATATCAAAGAAGAAATCAATAAAATAGAGACTCAAAAGACAATAGAGAAAATTAATAAAACCAAGAACTGGTTCTTTGAAAAGGTGAACAAAATTGACAAACCCCTGGCCAGACTCACTAAAAAGAGGAGAGAAAGAACCCAAATAACCAAAATTAGAAATGAAAAAGGAGAAATCACAACGGATACAGCAGAAATACAAAAAACCATAAGAGAATACTATGAACAACTCTACGGCAACAAGTTTGACAATCTGGAAGAAATGGACAGTTTTCTAGAATCTTACAGCCTGCCAAAACTGAATCAAGCAGAAACAGACCAACTGAACAGACCGATCACTAGAAATGAAGTTGAAGAGGTCATAATAGCACTCCCTACAAATAAAAGTCCAGGACCAGATGGCTTCACAGGTGAATTCTATCAAACATATAAAGAGGAATTGGTGCCCATCCTCCTTAAACTCTTTCAAAAGGTGGAAGAAGAAGGAATACTCCCAAAGACATTCTATGAGGCCACCATCACCCTCATTCCAAAACCAGGCAGAGATACCACCAAAAAAGAAAACTATCGCCCAATATCATTGAGGAATATAGATGCAAAAATTCTCAACAAAATCTTAGCCAACCGAATCCAACAACATACCAAAAATATTATACACCATGACCAGGTTGGGTTCATCCCAGGTTCACAAGGATGGTTCAACATACACAAATCAATCAACATCATACACCACATTAACAAAAAAAAAAGTCAAAAATCATATGATCGTCTCAATAGACGCAGAAAAAGCATTTGACAAAGTTCAACATCCATTCATGACCAAGACCCTCACCAAAGTGGGTATAGAGGGAACATTCCTGAATATAATCAAAGCCATTTATGATAAACCCACAGCAAATATAATCCTCAATGGGGAAAAACTGAAAGCCTTCTCACTCAAATCTGGAATAAGACAGGGATGCCCACTCTCACCACTGCTCTTCAACAGAGTTTTGGAAGTCCTCGCCACAGCAATTAGACAAACAAAAGAAATGAAAGGCATCCATATAGGAAGAGAAGAGATCAAACTGTCACTGTATGCAGATGACATGATACTATACATAGAAAACCCTAAGGACTGAACCCCAAAACTCCTTGAACTGATTAATAAATTCAGCAAAGTAGCAGGATATAAGATTAACATTCAGAAGTCAGTTGCATTTCTGTATACCAGCAATGAAACATTAGAAAAGGAATACAAAAATATGATACCTTTTAAAATTGCACCTCACAAAATCAAATACCTCGGAATACACCTGACCAAGGAGGTAAAGGACCTATATGCCGAGAACTATAAAACTTTAATCAAAGAAATCAAAGAAGATGTAAAGAAATGGAAAGATATTCCATGTTCCTGGATTGGGAAAATCAATATTGTAAAAATGGCCATACTACCCAAAGCAATCTACAGATTCAATGCAATCCCTATCAAATTACCCATGACATTTTTCACAGAACTAGAACAATCCAAACATTTATATGGAACCACAAAAGACCCAGAATTGCCAAAGCAATCCTGAGAAACAAAAACCAAGCAGGAGGCATAACTCTTCCAGACTTCAAGAAATACTACAAAGCCACAGTCATCAAAACAGTGTGGTACTGGTACCAAAACAGACAGACAGACCAATGGAACAGAATAGAGAATCCGGAAATAAACCCTGACACCTATGGTCAATTAATCTTTGACAAGGGAGGCAAGAACATAAAACGGGAAAAAGAAAGACTATTCAGCAAGCATTGCTGGGAAACCTGGACAGCAACATGCAAAGCAATGAAACTAGAACACACCCTCACACCATGCACAAAAATAAACTCCAAATGGCTGAAAGACTTAAATATACGACAGGACACCATCAAACTCCTAGAAGAAAACATAGGCAAAACACTCTCTGACATCAACATCATGAATATTTTCTCAGGTCAGTCTCCCAAAGCAATAGAAACTAGAGCAAAAATAAACCCATGGGACCTAATCAAACTGAAAAGCTTTGCACAGCAAAGGAAACCCAAAAGAAAACAAAAAGACAACTTACAGAATGGGAGAAAATAGTTTCAAATGATGCAACTGACAAGGGCTTAATCTCTAGAATATATAAACAACTTATACAACCCAACAGCAAAAAAGCCAATCAATCAATGGAAAAATGGGCAAAAGACCTGAATAGACATTTCTCCAAGGAAGATATACAGATGGCCAACAAACACATGAAAAAATGCTCAACATCGCTGATTATAAGAGAAATGCAAATCAAAACTACCATGAGATACCACCTCACACCAGTCAGAATGGCCATCATTAATAAATCCACAAATAACAAGTGCTGGAGGGGCTGTGGAGAAAAGGGAACCCTCCTGCACTGCTGGTGGGAATGTCAACTGGTACAGCCACTATGGAGAACAGTTTGGAGATACCTTAGAAATCTATACATAGAACTTCCATATGACCCTGCAATCCCACTCTTGGGCATCTATCCAGACAAAACTCTACTTAAAAGAGACACTTGCACCCGCATGTTCATTGCAGCACTATTCACAATAGCCAGGACATGGAAACAATCCAAATGTCCATCAACAGATGACTGGATTCGGAAGAGGCGGTATATATACACAATGGAATACTACTCAGCCATAAAAAAGGATGACATAATGCCAATTACAGCAACATGGGTGGAACTAGAGAATCTCATCCTGAGTGAAATGAGCCAGAAAGACAAAGGCAAATACCATATGATATCACTTATAACTGGAATCTAATATCCAGCACAAATGAACATCTCCTCAGAAAAGAAAATCATGGACTTGGAGAAGAGACTTGTGGTTGCCTGATGGGAGGGGGAGGGAGTGGGAGGGATCGGGAGCTTGGGCTTATCAGACACAACCTAGAATAGATTTACAAGGAGATCCTGCTGAATAGCATTGAGAACTATGTCTAGATACTCATGTTGCAACAGAACAAAGGGTGGGGGAAAAACTGTAATTGCAATGTATACATGTAAGGATAACCTGACCCCCTTGCTGTACAGTGGGAAAAAAAAAAGTTATTTTAGTTAGTGTTTTAAATATTAGTATTAAGTAATTATACAAAGATTAGAATTATGTCATAATTTAATCTCTATTATTTTGTTTTGTACTATTACTTAATCAAAAAAACTTGGGGATTAAGAGGCACATTATTTGTTGGAGTTCCTTCGTGGTGCAGTGGAAATGAATCTGACTAGAATCCATGAGGATATGGGTTCGATCCCTGGCCTCGCTCAGTGGGTTGAGGATCCAGTGTTGCCGTGAACTGTGGCGTAGGTAGCAGACGTAACTCCATTCCCGCATTGCTGTGACTGCTGCAGTGTGCGCCAGCAGCTGTAGTGCCGATTGGACCCCTAGCCTGGAAACTTCCATATGCCACAGGGGCGGCCCTAAAAATCAAATTATATTATTTGTAATAATTATGTATTGCTGCATCAGCGGTTACTCTAACACTTAGTGTTTTAAAACAAACATTTATTTTCCTCATTTTCTGTGGATTAGAAACTTGAAATGTCTTATCTTTCTTTTTCTTTTTGTTTTTACAGCTGCAACTGTGACATCTAGAAGTTCCCAGGCTAGGGGTCCAATAGGAACCATGGCCATGACAACACCAGATCTAAGCTGCATCTAGGACTTAAGCCGCAGCTCCCAGCAATGCCAGATACTTAACCCATTGCATGAAGCCAGGGATCAAACCCACATCCTCACGGACGCTATGCTGGGTTCTTAACCCTCTGAGCCACAACGGGAACTCCAAAATGTCCTATCTTGACAGTCTGGTTAGAGCCTGTCTTGAGATGGCAGTCCATGTGTTAGTGGGGCTCTAGTCACCTGAAAACCTTGACAGGGGCTGGAGGATCTGCTTCCAAGTTGGCTCACACAAATGACTAGCAGACTGGTTTGGTTGTTAGTTAGAGGCCTTATTTCCTACCTAAATGTGCTTCTTTGTAGGCTGCTTGAGTATCCTTACAAGGTAATAGCTGGATTCCCCAAAACAGGTAATTAAAGAGAAAGCAAGGTAGAAGTCTCAATGTCTGTCTTGAAATATCGCTAGAAAACACACTATGTGATAATTATCTACAGAAGGCAGGGTTTTTTTGTTTGTTTTGTTTCACTCTTTTTTAAAATTTAAGTATAGTTTATTTATAATCTATTAGTTTTAGGTGTATAGCATAGCAATTAAATATTTTTATAGATTTTACTCCATTTAAAATTATAACAAAATAATGGCAGTATTTTCCTGTGCTTAAAATAGATCCTTTTGCTTATTTATTTTATATGTAATAGCTTGTATCTCTTAATCCCATGCCCCAGTCTTGCCCCTTTACCTTCTCTGTCCCCACTGGTAACCACTAGTTTGTTCTCTACATCTGTGGGTCTGTTTCTGTTTTGTTATATATATTTTTTTGTTATTTTTTAGATTCCACATATAAGTGATATCATATGACGTTCGTTTTCTCTTTATGACTTATTTCACTTAGCATAATGCCCTCTGGATCCACGCATATGGTTGCAAATAGTAGTTCCATTATTTTTTATGGCTGAGCATATTCTGTTGTATTTATATGCCACAGCTTTATCCATTTGTCTGTTGGTGGACACTTTTGTTGCTTCCATTTCTTGGCTACTGTAAATAATGCTGCTGTAAGCATTGGGATGCATGTATCTTTTCATGTTAATGTTTTCATATTCTATGAATATATACCCAGGAGTGGAACCACTGGATCGTATGGTAGTTCTACTTTTAGTTTTTTGAGGCCTTCATTCTGTTTTTTATAGTGACTGCACCAATTTACATTCCCATTAATGATGTACAAGGTTCCCTTTTCTCCCGATAGGAGAAACATTTTGCCAATATTTTGTATTTATAGGCTTTTTGAGCTAGCCATTCTGATGGTGTATAGTATTACCTCATCATGATTTTGACTATCATTTCTCTAATAATTAGACAAATTGAGCATCTTTTCATAGGCCTGTTTGCCCTCTCTATATCTTCTTTGGAAATGTGTATTCAGGTCTTCTGCCCAATTTTCAGTAAGCTGTTTGGGTTTTTTTGAAACTTAGTTGTATGAACTGTTTATATACTTTGGATATTGACCTCTTATTGGTTATATCATTTGCAAATATTTTTTCCTGTTCAGCAGGTTGTCTTTTCATTTTGTTTCTTTTTCCTCATTTATTTATTTATTTATTTATTTTGCTATTTCTTGGGCCGCTCCCGCGGCATATGGAGGTTCCCAAGCTAGGGGTCGAATCGGAGCCGTAGCCACCGACCTACGCCAGAGCCACAGCAACGCGGGATCCGAGCCATGTCTGCAACCTACACCACAGCTCACGGCAACGCCGGATCGTTAACCCACTGAGTGAGGCCAGGGACCGAACCCGCAACCTCATGGTTCCTAGTCGGATTTGTTAACCACTGTGCCACGACGGGAACTCCTCTTTTTCCTCATTTATAATGGTTTTTATTTTTTCCATTAAAGCTGGTTTACAGTGTTCTATCAATTTTCTACTGTACATCAAGAAAACCTTAAGGCCTCAACCCAAAAACTGCTTGAACTGATCACCAAATCCAGCAAAGTAGAAGGATATAAGATCATTTTGTTTCTTTTGTTGTACAAAAACTTTTAAGTTCAATTATGTCTTATTTGTTTGCTTTTGCCTTAGGAGATAGATCCAAAAAAAATAATAATTCTACAGTTTATGTCAAAGAGTGTTCTGCCTGTGCCTCCTTCTAGTTTTATGGTTTCAGGTCTTATGTTTAGGTCTTTTATACATTTTGAATTTATTTTTGTATGTGGTGTGAGGAAATGTTCCAGTTCTATTCTTTTACATGTAGCTGTCCAGTTTTCCCAGCCCCGCTTATTGAAGAGACTCTTTTTCCATTGTATATTCTTACTCTTTTGTTATAGGTTCATTGACCATAGACATGTGGGTTATTTCAGGGCTCCCTCTTCTGTTCCACTGATCTACAGGTCTGTTTTTGTGTCAGTACCATGATGTTTTGAATCCTTTAATTTTGTAGTATAGCTGGGTAGAGTGTCCTAGTTTGCAGATTTTTCTCCTTTTAGCACTTTTAGTATATCATGCCACTCCCTTCTGGTCTGCAAAGTTTCTACAGAGAAATAAACTAATAGCCTTTTTGGGATTCCCTCATATATGACTCTTTGTTTTTTGTTTTGCTGCCTTTAGAATTCTCTTTTTGTCTTTAACTGTTGCCATTTTAGTTATGATATGTCTTATTGTGGGTCTATTCTGCTTCTTATTTGGGACCCTCTATGCTTCCTATACCTGGATAACTATTTCTTTATTCAGATTTGGGATGTTTTCAGCCATAATTTCCTCAAATACATTTTTGATCCCTTTATGTCTCTTCTTCTGAATGCAAATATTGATATGCTTAATGTTCTCTCAGAGATGTCTTAGATTGTTTTCATTTTTTTATTTGTTTTTCTTTTAGCTGTTCTGATTGAGTGGTTTCCATTATTCCATCTTCCAGATCTCTTATACATTCTTCCATATCATTTAGTCTGCTCTTCATTCCTTCTAATGTGTTTTTTATTTCAGCTGTTGATCTCTGCTCATATATTCTCCCTTTTTCTCTGAATCCCCTCCCAGGGGCACAACTCCCAACCTGATTGCTTCTCTCCCCTCCCTACCCAATTTTGTGTGCATCTTTCCTGCAGCCTTGTTTGTACAAGAGCCAGTTTCCAGTGAGAACTATTCCACATAGATTATTTTTGATGTGTTCATGGGAGGAAGTGTGTTCCATGTCCTCTTACTCCACCATCTCGATTGATTTCCCACAAAAGTGAGTATTCACTATGAGAAGGTACTATGCAAGGGCTTAACTACTAGGACATGAGGCCCCCTGGACGCCATCTTGGAGGCTTATTACCACAACAGTCTGTGTAAAAGGGACAGGTTTATGCATTCTCTCTTAACATTCTTATTAACTGTCAAATCTATTTTCCAGTTTACTAGAAGACTTCAAGTTTCTTTTTAAAATTTTTTTCATTTATTTTTAATGGTTTTTATTTCTTTCCATTATAGCTGGTTTACAGTGTTCTGTCAGTTTTCTACTGCACAGCAAGGTGAACCAGTCACACATACATATGTACATTCCTTTTTCTCACATTATCATGCTCTGTCATAAGTGACTAGATATAGTTCCCGGTGCAATACAGTAAGACCTCATTGCTTATCCATTCCAAAGACAATAGTTTGCATCTATTAACCCCAGACTCCCAGTCCATCCCACTCCCTCCCTCTTGGCAACCACAAGTCTGTTCTCCATGTCCATGATTTTCTTTTCTGTGGAAAGGTTCATTTGTACCATATATTAGATTCCAGATATAAGTGATATCATATGGTTTTTGTCTTTCTCTTTCTGACTTACTTCACTTAATATGAGAGTCTTTAGGTCCATCCATGTTGCTGCAAATGACATTATTTTGTTCGTTTACATGGCTGCATAGTATTCCATTGTGTATATATACCACATCTTTTTAATCCATTCATCTCATCGATGGACATTTAGTTTGTTTCCATGTCTTGGCTATTATTAATAGTGCTGCAATGAACAAAAATAGAGGTGCATGTGTCTTTTTCAAGGAAAATTTTGTCCAGGTATATGCCCAAGAGTGGGATTGCTGGGTCATATGGTAGTTCCACATTTAATTTTCTGAGGTACCTCCATACTGTTTTCCATAGTGGTTGTACCAATTTACATTCCCACCAGCAGTGTAGGAGGGTTCCCTTTTCTCCACACCCTCTCCAGCATTTGCTATTTGTTAACTTGTTAACGATGGCCATTCTGACTAGTGTGAGGTGGTACCTCATAGTAGTTTTGATTTGCATTTCTCTAAAAATCAGTGATATTGAACATTTTTTCATGTGCCTGTTGGCCATCCATATATCTTCTTTGTAGAAATGTCTATTCAGGTGTTTTGCCCATTTTTCCATTGGGTTGTTGGCTTTTTTGGTGTTGAGTTGTATAAGTTGTTTGTATATTTTAGAGTTTAAGACCTTGTGGGTTGCATCATTTGAAACTATTTTCTCTCATTCTGTAAGTTGTCTTTTTGCATTTTTTTAAATAGCTTCCTTTGTTGTGCAAAAGCTTGTCAGCTTGATTAGGTCCCATTGGTTTATTTTTGCTTTGATTTCTGTTGCCTTGGGAGACTGACCTGAGAAAACATTTGTAAGGTTGATGTCAGAGAATGTTTTGCCTATGTTCTCTTCTAGGAGTTTGATGGTGTAAGACTTCAAGGTTCTTAACTCTTTTTCTACATTGAATTAATGGCTTTCAAAGAATGCCATTGTAGCAACATTTTACTCTTACTTTTATATATTTACATGTTAATCGACACAGAATTTCAGTATAATCACCACATAAATTTTCATTCCAAATTATATTTAGCATTTTACCAACATTTAACAAGATTATTTAAGATAATAATAATATATCCAAATGAAAAGTATTACTAACTATGAAATTCTGGTTAAGTGTAATGGTAACATACACAATGACATAAGCATTTAATCACAGGTTTAGGGATATTCGAAATGTCATTCACTGAAGTATTCAGTGTAGCTAAAATCATGGGGCAGATTTTGGTCAAATAATGAGACTAAAGTCACACTTCAGGACAGTTTTACTGCAAAAGGCCTTGGCGAATTCTCATATGAAGCTCCATTTCCTATTTAAGAACTAGTGCTAACTCTTGAGGACTATAGCTATCGTAGGAGATCAACCTGAAGTGGTTGTGATCCCCTCTGCTTTTTTCTCCCTCCAAGTTTGCTCTATGCCAGAAGATTTGATATCTGAAAGGGATTCAAGGTCTTAATTCCTGATTATAAATGGCTCTTAACCTTTGTTTGACAGGAAAACCACTCTCATTCTTTTAATTTTGTGCTATATTTTATCGCTGGGCAGCAAAGAAATTCTGCTTGTCCTCAGAGTTTCACAAAATCTTTTGTGCATATTTCCATCAGCTTTTGGCTTTCAACCCTATAACCTCAGTGATTTAAATTTAGTCCAAATTATCTGAAAAGAAACAGATGTCACACATTCCATTCCATTATCTTTCTATTCTAACTCCTCCTTAAATAAAATACTCCCTCTTCTCACAGTTTTAAAACAAACAAAAAACCCTTTAAATATATTCCTAAACACTATTCAGAGAGCAGGTTTCGAGGAATCATTTGACACCATTAGTACCTCAATCCCAGCGATTTCAATAAAAGAGCCCAGAATACTTATATTGTGATGAGGTTAAAAATGTACTCATGTTCCTATTAAACAGGTAACTAAATTGCAGCTACTTTATTTTCTTTAATAGATTAGATCTTCTTTATATTATATTAGTCCACTGGATAACATGGAGGGGAAAAATTCTAAAAATTTGTTAATATGCAGTTTAACAGTCCTTCCCAGTTTACATAACTTCTTTATAATGGCTCAGTGTACTTGGGACAAATCCTGTTTTTGTATTTCTTCTCACTCCTTGTTATCCTCTTCAAGATGATGAGAGAGTTTATTGAGGGTTGGTTTTATGATCTTAAATTACAGGAGCCAAGTTAATGGTGAGGTTTGGAAAATAGGAGGCTCAAAAAGTCACATTTGTTCTGGATCCTCATTGGCTTAGACTAGAGCAGCAGGTCTTGTTTGTTCTCTGGACTTGTAACCCCTGAGCTAATTCTCTCTGATGGTTTGGGACACCATGCTGGTACCTACCACTGATGGCCATTTGTTAGGACTATTTGTCTAGTGTTGAAGTTTCCCTACACTGCAGTCTCTTTTTTATTCATCCAATGTAGTTTACCTCAGTTGTTTGAAACATTCCCAGTTTCATGATCAATAATGTTTCTTCATAAGTAGATACCATTTTTTTTTTCTTTTTAGGGCCACACCTGAAGCATATGGAATTTCCCAGGCTAGGGGGTGAATTAGAGCCACTGCTGTTGGTCTGCACCACAGCCACAGCAATGATGGATTCAAGCCACGTCTGCAACCTATACCACAGCTCACAGCAACAGTGGATCCTTATCCCACTGAGTGAGGTCAGGGATTGAACCCACAACCCCATGGACACCACTTGGGTTTGTTATCCCTGAGCCACATCGGGAACTCCTAGATACCATTTTTTAAATTATTGAAAGTGAGTTCTTTTTCTTTTTTCCCCTTCAAGTATTTGGATATAAGTACAACTTTCAGAAACTTTCTAAAAATCAATAATTTAAAAAAGAAAACATTTGAGAGGTTAGTTTTCAATTAGTTACCAACTTTTTTTATTTACTGCAATTTTATTTTATTTTATTTATATTACTCAATGAATTTATTACATTTATAGTTGTACAATGATCATCGCAACCCAATTTTATAGCATTTCCATCCCAACCCCCAGTGCATCTCCCCCTGTCCAACCTGTTTCCTTTGGAAACCATAAGTTTTTCAAAGTCTGTGAGTCAGTATCTGCCCTCCAAAGAAGTTCAATCTGTCCTTTTTTCAGATTCCACATGTAAGTGATAGTATTTGACGTTGGTATCTCATTGTCTGACTGACTTCACTTAGCAGGATAATTTCTAGGTCCATCCATGTTGCTAAAAATGCTGTAATTTTGTTCCTTTTAATACCTGAGTAATATTCCATTGTGTATATGTACCACATCTTCTGGATCCACTCCTCTGTTGATGGACATTTAGGTTGTTTCCATGTCTAGGCTATTGCAGATAGCGCTGCAATGAACATTGGAGTACATGTGTCTTCTCGAGTCATGGTTTTCTCTGGGTAGATGCCCAAGAGTGGGATTGCTGGGTCATATGGTAGTTCTATATTTAGTTTTCTGAGGAATCCCCATACTGTTTTCCATGGTGGTTTCACCAATTTACAGTTCCACCAACAGTGTACGAGGGTTCCTTTTTCTCCACACCCTCTCTAGCACTTATTGTTTGTAGATTTTTGATGATGGCCATGCTGGCTGATGTAAGGTGGTACCTCATAGTGGTTTTGATTTGCATTGCTCTAATAATGAGTGATGTTGAACATCTTTTCATTTGTTTTTTGGCCATCTGTATGTCTTCTTTGGAGAATTGTCTGTTTAGATCTGCCCATTTTTTGCTGGGGTTGGTTTTTTTTTTTTTTTTTGCTATAGAGCTGTAGGAGGTGTTTATAAATTTTGGAGATTAATCCCTTGTCAGTTGATTCATTTGCAAAGATTTTCTCCCATTCTGTGGGTTGTCTTTTTGTCTTGTTTAAGGTTTCCTTTGCTGTGCAGAAACTTTTAAGTTTAATTAGGTCCCATTTGTTTATTTTTGTTTTTACTGTCATTACTCTAAGAGGAGGATCTGAGAAGATGTTGTGTTGTTTATGTCAGAGAGTGTTTGGGCTATATTTTCCTCTAAGAGTTTTATAGGATCTGGTCTTCTATCTAGGTCTTTACTCCATTTGGAGTTTATTTCTGTGTATTGTGTTAGGGAGTGTTCTAATTTCATTCTTTTCCATGTGGCTGTCCAGTTTTCCCAGCACCACTTATTGAAGGGGCTGTCTTTTCTCCATTCTATATTCTTGCCTCCTTTGTCATAGATTAGTTGACTGTAGGTGGGTAGGTTTATTTCTGGGCTTTCTGTCCTGTTCCGTTGATCTATGTTTTTGTCTTTGTGCCAGTACCATACGGTTTTGATGATTGCTGCTTTGTAGTATAGTCTGAAGTCCGGGAGCCTGATGCCTCCAGCTCCATTTTTCTTTTTCAGGATGTCTTTGGCTATTCTGGGTCTTTTGTGCTTCCAAACAAACTTTAAAATATTGCGTTCAAGTTCTGTGAAAAGTGTCCTTGGCAATTTGATAGGGATTACATTGAATCTGTAGATTGCCTTGGGTAGTATAGTCATTTTGATAATATTGACTCTTCCAACTCAAGAGCATAGTATGTCTTTCCATCTGTTTGTGTCATCTTTGATTTCTTTCATTGGCATCTTATAGTTTTCAGAGTACAGGTCTTTTGTCTCTTTAGGTAGGTTTACTCCTAGGTATTTTATTCTTTTGGATGCAATGGTAAACAGCATTGCTTCCCTGATTTCTCTTTCTGCTTTTTCATTGTTAGTATATAGAAATGCAGTTGATTTCTGTGTATTAATTTTGTATCCTGCGACTTTGCCAAATTCATGGATGAGCTCTAACAGTTTTCTGGTTGAGTCCTTAGGATTCTCTAGGTATAGTATCATGTCATCTGCAAATAGCGATAGTTTTACTTCTTCCTTTTCAATTTGGATTCCTTTATTTCTTTTACGTCTCAGATTGTTGTGGCTAGGACTTCCAAAACTATGTTGAATAGTAGTGGGGAGAGCAGACCCTTGTCTTATTCCTGATCTCAGCAGGAATTCTTTAGCTTTTCACCATTGAGAATGATGTTAGCTGTAGGTTTGTCATGTATGGCCTTTATAATGTTGAGGTAGGTTCCCTCTATGCCCACTTTCTGAAGGGTTTTTATCAGAAATGGCTGTTGGATTTTGTCAAAGGCTTTTTCTGCATCTATTGAGGGTATCGTATTGTTTTTATTCTTCAGTTTGTTAATGTGGTGTATCACACTGATGGATTTGAAGAATCCTTGCATCCCTGGGATAAATCCCACTTGATCATGATGTACAATTCTTTTAATATATTGTTGGAATTGGTTTGCTTGTATTTTGTTGAGTGTTTTTTTATCTATGTTCATCAGTGAAATTGGCCTGTAGTTTTGTTTTTTTTTTTTTTTTTTTTGTGGTATCTTTGTCTGGTTTGAATTACCAACTTCTTTTGGATTTAAATTTTTATTTGATATTGACTCTTTATGATTGCTGAACATCTGCATGTCATCGGATTACTGGGGCCCTGTATCACTCCGGGTTCCACCAGAAAAGCAGAACCAGCAGGAGATCTATGTTAAGAGATTTATTGCAAGGAATTGACTATGCAGTTGTGGCAGTTGGTAAGGCAAATCTGATAGCTGTAGTGTAGGATGTCAGGAAGGACAGGCTGGACCTCTGTGGCTGAAGCTGCCATCCACAGGCTAAATCGCTGCTTTATCAGGGAAGCCTCAGTTCCCTTCTTAAAGCCTTTCAACCATTGAATCAGGCCCACCCAGATTATCTATCATACTCTCTGACTTAAGGTTAACTATGGTCTTTAATTATATCTACAAAATACCTTCACAGAAACACCTAGATTGGCTGTTTGAATGAATAACTGGAATGTCAGCCTAGCCAAGTGACACATCTACAGGCCATATCAGGTCCCAAAACATTTGTCCCCAGAGTTTCTCGATATTGCTTATGATCTAATTTACTGTCCTTTATACCTTTGATCAAAGGGGTTATAAGCATGTTTACCTGATATTTTTTGATATTTATATGGAGGCAATTTAGTAGTATGTTCTAAACATAGGAAATGCATATTCTTACAAATCATACATGATGGTATTATTTTACAGCTTTGTTTGCTAGTTGAGACTTTATATTTAACCAAAACCCTGCAACGAACAATCTCCTCTGCATTTAAAGTATAATTAAGAGATATTGATTTATGCTTACATAGTTTTTAGAATGTCACAAATAAGTCATTTCCTACTAATGTTTTCTTCTGTGCTGAACTGCATTTTTCTTTCTTTCTTTTTAGGGCCACATGCATGGCATATGGAAGTTCCTGTGCTGGCCTAAACTGTAGCCGCAGCAATAGTATCAAATACATATGGCACCGACTATGTCCAAAACGTAAACCTCTTACAATGCTAAAAATCATTATCCCAACAATTGCAGGATCCAAGCTGCATCTGTGACCTACACCACAGCTCACAGCAATGCCAGATCCTTAACCACTTAGTGAGGCCAAGGATGGAACCTGCATCCTCACGAATACCAGCAGGGTTCATAACCCACTCAGCCACAACAGGAACTCCTGAACTACAGTTTTTCAGAAATATTTGTATATATTTGCTCAGTATTATCATGAAAGTATAATTTCAGTATTTAAATCTACTTCCAGCGTTTCTCACTGACTCACTGCAGTTAGTTTTTTCTTTGCTTCACCATGTAATGTGATACTGTCAAATCAAAGCCTTAATATATATTAAAAATAATAAAAAATTCAGTTATGAAATATAACTGCCATAGGGTATTATTTTTATAACTTATAAAGGAATTTAGTAATTTTCTTAAGTTGAGTTATAATAGCATATGTGTAACAATTGTCACTTTCATATTAAAACAGAGGATCTAGGAGTTCCCGTCGTGGCGCAGTGGTTAACGAATCCGACTAGGAACCATGAGGTTGCGGGTTCGGTCCCTGCCCTTGCTCAGTGGGTTAATGATCCGGCGTTGCCGTGAGCTGTGGTGTAGGTTGCAGACGCGGCTCGGATCCCGCGTTGCTGTGGCTCTGGCGTAGGCCGGTGGCTACAGCTCCGATTCAACCCCTAGCCTGGGAACCTCCATATGCCGCGGGAGCGGCCCAAGAAATAGCAACAATAACAACAACAACAACAAAGACAAAAAAAAAAACAAAAAACAGAGGATCTAGATAAGTTTGTCAGTTCACCGAAAGGTTGAAAATTTCTATCATATATGATCACTTGGCAGTTAATTTTTCATAAGGTGGTCATCCAGATGAAGCAGAATAGACTTACTTTAATTTTTCAGAGTATCATAAACATGAAAGGCTCAAAATATTAAATTCAGAAAGAATTCATGGGTCCCTGAGAATATGTCACAGATCCCTGAGGGGTCTACATTCTACTCAAACTGCCATGGGTATAGGAAAAATGGAAAATGACAGTATTTCATATGTTCTGATACATAACTGAATATGGCTTTGCTAGTTTGAAATAATTGCTGTGGAATTAATCTCATTATTTTCCTTGATTGTCATTGTTTTGGAGGTTCCAAGTGATCAAGCATTATTTTAGTCAGTGATAATAGTAATTAACTCTAAGGAATTGGTGAAATTTTTACTTCTTCAGAATGCTATCAGTTTCTTATGGAGAGAAAATAGCCCTTATTCTAGTGACTGATAAGCATGGGTGTAAATGTATCCTTCTAGAGTCTGGTGGGCAGGAGGCACCAAAGCTTTAGAGGAGGAAGCAAAAGTGCTCCTCACGAGAAAAGGAAAAGAATTTAATTGTCCTGGAACAGAAGGAGGAGAAAGGGAGTAAAGAAAACAAGGAGATAGGATGGAAGAGAGAAGAGGGTGCATTGGTAAGATTGAGAGGTCATGTACTCTATAATTTGTGACCCACTAATCTCCAATAAGGGCATTAAACTCACCAAATAATTTGTGTGAAGTTTTGTTTTTATTTTCCTACAACACCGTCAATAGGTTGAGTTTCTGTCCGGGTTATAAAGGGTATTATTTCAAGCCACATATGTAGATGTAGGAACTGAGGGGCAGAGGAGACTTAGCCAGCATCTAGTTGTTTACATTTGTTTGACCCTTTGATTGAATTCCTCAACAAATCTGTGGACTAAATATAACTATTACTCCACTTTCTAGAAGGGGCATTTGAGCTTTGGAAATCACCCTAGCCAGGAAGAGGAAGAGTGGCCTCAATATCTTCTCCTCACTAGACTCCCTCTGCTCTTTTCCCCCAAATGCCCTGTTTCCTTGTTAGAACACATCTCTTTAAAAATAAGCTCTGGTAATGTTTTCTCCCTTTACAGTAAATCAGTGCCTTATCTTTCAATGATCTGACATTCCTCACATGGCCCTTAGTTTAGAAAATGAAGTTGCTATATCAAAATGGCATCTTGCCAATGACCTCCTGAGGCTGCAGAACTACAGCATCAACAGAACTCCATTTCAGGGCTCCCGGTGCTACACAAAATGCTTGTTTGCTCTAAGCAATGAACTTTCATTATGGAAGGAAGACTGAAGATTTGAGGGTCAAACTGTAAGTGAGAGTGGGATTTTGTTTTCCGTAAGACCCTTAATAGTAGGAAATTTTTTGCAAGCCTTTCAAAGACTTTTGAGCAAGTTTCTTCTTTATGATGGCCTTTATTCACATCTTAACCAGCTTTCAAAATGGTTCCATGGTCCAGAGAGAAAGCCTGAATAGTAGCAGAATGAGCAGGCTTAGTTTCATTGCAGTCATTCAAATTGCCATTTTTTTTTTATTTTTTATTTTATTATTTTTTACTGGAATTTTTAAAAAATTAAAGTATAGCTGAGGAGTTCCCATTAAGGATCAGGGGTAATAAACAGGACTAGGATCCATGAGGATGCAGGTTCAATCCCTGGCCCCGTTCAGCGGCTTTAGGGATCTGGCATTGCTGTGAGCTGTGGTATAGGTCAGAGACATTGCTCACATCCCAGGTTGCTGTGGCTGTGGTGTATGTAGGCCTGCAGCTATAGCTCCAGTTCAACCTCCTAGCCTGGGAACTTCCATATGCTGTGAGTATGGCCCTAAAAAGCAAAAAAAAAAAAAAAAAGGTATAGTTGATTTACAGTTTCTTTAATTTCTGTTGTACAGCAAAGTGACCCAATTACACATAGTTCCCTGTATTGCACGGTAGTATCCCTCTGCCCATCCGTTCTTAATGTTGTAGTTTGCATCTACCAATTCCAAAAATCCCTGTCCATCCCACTCCCTCCCCACCTCCCCCTGGCAACCACAAATCTGGTCTCCATGTCCTTGATCTCAGTTTCTGTTTTGTAGATATAATCATGTGCCATGTTTTTTTGTAGCTTCTAGGTGTACCCAAGTATGCTTCTAAACACACAAATTCAAAACTATTTTAAATTAAAAAACTGTGCATTCATTTAATTTCTTCTTTAAGTTTATACATTAATCTTTTTCCTAGAGGAAAGAACTAAATGAATATATCTCAATCTAAAATGACATAAAATGAATAATATCTCAACCTAAAATTACAGTTTGAGAAGACAAAATATTCATTTTGTGTTACATGTGAGTGCTTATCCCAGGAAGAAGATTAGTATATAAACTTGAAAAAATTAATTAATGCAAAGATATTCAATTTAAAATATTTTGGGGAGGTCCCATCGTGGCTCAGCAGTTAACAAACCCAACTTGTATGCATGAGGATGCCGGTTTGATCCCTGGCCTCACTCAGTGGGTTGAGAATCCGGCCTTGCCCTGAGTTGTGGTATAGGTTGCAGACGCGGCTTGGATCCCGAGTTGCAGTGGCTGTGGTGCAGGCCAGCAGCAACAGCTCCAATTCAACCCCAGCCTAGGAACTTCCATATGCCGTGACTGCAGCCCTAAAAACAAGACAAATCGTTTTGAATTTGTGTGTTTAGAAACATACTGTGGGTAAATCTAGATGCTACAAAATTTGGTTCAAATGATCAGTCCAGTTCACTATAGCAAGACTTTACTGATACGCCATATGCTTCATTTGTCACATGCTGTCATTAAAGCACTCATTAAAATGCATACCTGGAGGACCAGATGTTTCATTTTTATTATACACCATTTTCCTCACATTTACAATCCATATATGCTCATATAATGGCTAAAATTTTGTGAATGTTTTTTACATACTTATGCATATACTTTGTGTTTCTATCTCTATGCCTGTAAAACCAATATGAACATCTATTTATGTCTGTATGCACACATATAGAAATGGATTTTTGAGTATAGCCTTGTGAATTTATTCCATCCTATTTACAAAATATATTCTTTTGTTCAAAAGTCAAACTATCAGATACTAATATGCATGACAATGAACTACCCTCTTGCATTTCTCTAGATATTTTTTCTTTTCCTTTCTTCCAAAGTATTGCTTGTGTGGCATCTGATGAAAGGGAGTTGCTATTAAAGGAGCCATATAAAGGCACATGAAAACAAAGACCTTAATTCTTTGTAGATTGGCCAATTAGTGCTTGAATCATCAGACTTTTCAACAAAAATATCTTATTATTAATTTAAATTAAAATATTGGCCAGTGGAGTTCCTGTTATGGCTCAGTGGTAATGGAACTGACTAGTATCCCTGAGGATGTAGGTTCTATCCCTGGCCTGCTCAGTGGGTTAAGGATTGGGTGCTTCCATGAGCTGTGGTGTAGGTTTAACAAAAGTGGTGAGAGTGGGCATTCTTGTCTTGTTCCAGATTTTAGTGGGAAGGCTTTCAGCTTTTCTTTATTGAGTATTATATTGGCTGTGGGTTTGTCATAAATGGCTTTTATTGTGTTACGTTCCTTCTGTATCCACTTTGGTCAGAGTTTTGATCATGAATGGATGTTGAACTTTGTCAAATGCTTTTTCTGCATCGATTGAGATGATGATGTGGTTTTTGAATTTTCTTTTGTTAATGCGGTGTATGGCATTGATTGATTTGCATAAGTTGAACCATCCTTGTGAACCTGGGATAAATCCCATTTGGTCGGGGGTATATGCTTTTTTATATGTTGTTAGTTTCGGTTAGCTAAAATTTTTTTGAGAATTTTTGTGTCTCTTCATTAAATATATTGGCCTATAATTTTCTTTTTTGGTAGTGTCTTTGTCTGGTTTTAGTATTAGGGTGATGGTGGCTTTATAGAATGTCTTTGGGAGTGTTCCTTCTCCTTCAACCTTTTGGAAATGTTTGAGAAGAGTGAGTATAAGTTCTTCTCTATATGTTTGGTAGAATTTGCCTGTGAAGCCATCTGGTCGTGGACTTTTGTTTGTCAGGAGAGTTTTTATTACATATTCAATTTCATTTCTAGTGATTGGTCTGTTCAGTTGATCTATTTCTTCTTGATTCAGTTTTGGCAGTCTGTAAGTCTCTAGAAAGTTGTCCATTTCTTCTAGGTTGTCATAATTGTTGGAATATAATTGTTCATAGTATTCTCTTATGGTTTTTTGTATTTTTTCAGTATCTGTTGAGATTTCTCCTTTTTCATTTCTTATTTTGTTTATTTGTTTTTTTTTTCTCCTCTTCTTGGTGAGTCTGGCCAGAGGGTTGTCAACTGTTTACCTTTTCGAAGAACTAGCTCTTGGTTTTACTGATTTTTTTCTGTTGTTTTTTGAATCTCTATTTTATTGATTTTCTCTCTATCTTTATGATTTCCTTCCTTCTACTGACTTTAGGTTTTGTTTGTTCTTCTTTTTCTAATTCATTTGTGTGCTGGGTTAAGTTGTTGATTTGAGATTTTTCTTTTCTTTTTGAAGTAGAACTGTATTGCTAGGAACTTCCCTCTAGGCACTGCTTTTGCGGCCTCTCATAGATTTTGAGTGGTTGTGTCTTCATTATCATTTGTCTCAAGGTATTTTTTTTTTCTTTTTTTTTCTTTTCTTTCTTTTTTTTTTTTTTTTTTTGGTCTTTTTAGAGCCGCACCTGCAGCATATGGAGGTTCCCAGGCTAGAGGTCTAATCGGAGCTGTATCTGCCGGCCTATGCCAGAGCCACAGCAACGCCAGAGCCACAGCAAGGCCAGATCTGAGCCTCGTCTGCAACTTACACCACAGCTCACGGCAATGCCGAATCCTTAACCCATTGAGTGAGGCCAGGGATCGAACCTGCAACCTCATGGTTCCTAGTTGGATTCTTTTCTGCTGTGCCACAACAGGAACTCCATCTCAAGGTGTTTTGTTTTTGTTTTATTTTGGTTTTTTTTTAGGGCCGCACTTTTGGCATATGGAAGTTCCCTCTCTAGGGATCTAATTGGAGCTGTTGCTGCTGGCCTACACCACAGCCACAGCAACATGGGATCTGAGCCACGTCTGTGACCTACACCACAGCACACTGCAACACTGGATCCTTAACCCACTCAGTGAGGCCAGGAATCAAACACACATCCTCATGGATACTAGTCGCGTTCATTACCTCTGAGCCACAATGGGAACTTTGTCAGGGTATTTTTTAATTTCCTTGTTGGTTTTCTCATTGACCCATTGGTTTTTAGTAGCATGTTGTTTAGTCTCCATGTAGTCAGTTTTTTCTTACTTCTTTTCCTGTGGTTGATTTCTAGTTTCATGCCATTGTGGTCAGGGAAGATGCTTGAAATAAATTCTGTACTCTTAAATTTGTTGAGGTTAGTTTTGTGCCCCAGTATGTGGTCAATCCTTGAGAATGTTCCATGTGCACTTGAGAAGAATGTATATTCTGGTTTTTTGTTTTTTTGTTTTTTTTGTTTTGTTTTGTTTTGTCTTTTTTTTTTTGCTATTTCTTTGGGCCGTTTCTGCTGCATATGGAGGCTCCCAGGCTAGAGGTCGAATCGGAGCTGTAGCCACTGGCCTACGCCAGAGCCACAGCAATACGGGATCTGAGCTGCATCTTCAACCTACACCACAGCTCACGGCAACGCCGGATCCTTAACCCACTGAGCAAGGGCAGGGACCGAACCCGCAACCTCATGGTTCCTAGTCAGATTCGTTAACCACTGCGCCACGACGGGAACTCCCTTAGTTTTTTGAATGTAGTGTCCTGAATATGTCAATGAAGTCTAACTTTTCTATTGTGCCATTTAGGATCTTGTCTGCCTTATTGATTTTCTGTCTAGAGGATCTATCCACTGATGTGAGTGGGTTGTTAAAGTCTCCTACTATTATTGTATTCCCATAAATTTCTCCTTTTATGTCTGTTAGTATTTGTTTTACATATCTGGGTGCTTCTATATTAGGGGCATATATATCAATGATTGTAATATCCTCTTCTGTGATATTCTTTTAAATTTTTTTCCATGAATAGGCCAGTCACCAAAGAGTAAAACATGCAGAAGTTTGTTTAATAAAGGAAGAAGTGATACTAGATAAAAACACAAACTTGTGTTTTAAACTGTGTTAGGTTTTTTTGTAGGGAAAGAGTTGATAAGAAGAAAACGGTAATAATAATATTTTTCATTTTGATTTTTCCTCTAAAATAGAGAATTGATTTAAAACTTAGACTGCAAAAAGGGCAGATTGATCTTTTACATCAAATATTGCTTTAATTTTTTAATAGGTGGACTAAAAATGGACCAAAATTATTTCTTATTTATTATCCCCATAAGATTATAGCAACATATTTTAAAAAATAATTCAACATACTCTACCAGTTTAACCAAATAAATTATTACTCATCCTGGGTGAGTAGGTGATTCTTTGCAAGAATGTAAATCACTCTGAAATTCCCAGAGTCACATGGTTCAATGGTAGGTAAGATAATCATTAGTTTATCAAAATTGCTCTCCTTATAGACCATGTTATTTGTGATGGGGCATTCTGTACCACTATATCATCTTGGAGACAGAAACTACTTTATAACTTAGCTTGCGGGGAGTTTTATTTAAGCCTGCTTAAAATATGTTTTACTTCCTGGTTTTGTGGTTCAGATTTTTACCATTTGCTTCTTGACACAGTTTTTCTAACTACATCATCACTGGAGTGTCTCAGGCTGATAAAGTACCTGAAAATCCTGAATCTGATACCTTCCTCACTCCTGCCTGTTTCATAGCATTAGCTGGCACCACCTTATATCACAGGTGGATCTTATGTAATGAGGTATTAGCAATTGGTGCCTTATTATCTTAAGCCTCTGTTGGAGCCCCACCCTCCTCATAAAAGAAGGATGATGTTATTTTTGCTATGAGTTGGCTTCAATTTCCCAACTTATTTCAAATTTCTACCTGGATTAAATGTGTACACTTGCCATATTTTCTTACCCATGTTTGTTTAATGAGGGCCTGTTGGAAAACAGGCTTTGCAGACACAGACACATGAGTTCAAATCTCTGTCCTTATACTCATTAGTTGTGTAACCTGGGAAAGCTACTTGATCTATGCTTCCTTATCTGTAGAACACAGATTATAATATTGACCTCACAGGTTTATTATAAAGATTAGATCCTGTGTGTGATGAGCATCCCATAGCATTTTTTTTTTTTTTTGGTTAAGACGGTGAATTTTATTATATGCCTTTTTTACCACAATAAAAAAGTCAGAAAATAAACACATTTGAAAAAAAATGGCAAACATCATGATGTCACAACACACAAGTCCATTTCTAAATTTTAAAACGTGATAGTAAGAATAGAAGAAAAACACATAGGTTCTACAACATATTTGATAATGTGAAAATTGCATGTAGGGTTTTCCTCAGAAAGAAAATATGCATCTATAGGAGAATGACAGCATTTTCCTGTATGCTTTGTTTAATCTGTACAAGTAACTCTGTGCAGTAGTCTTAAACTATTGTCTTAATTTTACACAAAAGAGAAACTGAATTTCAGAAAGATTTGTTCAATTCACAACGGAATGAAATTCAAAGTAGAAATGATCTAGTCTTGGAAGATTGTACTTTTCTAAGAATTTGTCCATTTCTTCTTGGTTTTTTGTTTTATTGGCATATAGTTGCATGTAGTGGTCTCTTATGACCCTTTGTATTTCTGTGATGTTCATTGTAACTTCTTTTTCGTTTCTAATTTTATTGATTTGAGTCCTATCTCTTTGTTTCTTGATAAATCTGGCTAAGGGTTTATCAATTTTGTTGATCTTTTCGCAGAACCAGCTTTTAGTTGCATTGATCTTTTCTATGGTTTTCTTCATTTCTATTTCATTTATTTCTGCTCTGATCTTTATGATTTCTTTCCTTCTACTACTTTAGGTCTTGTCTGTTCTTCTCTGTCTAGCTGCTTTAGATGTAAAGTTAGGTTGTTTATTTGAGCTTTTTCTTATTTCCTGCAGTAGGCTTGTATTGCTCCAAACTTCCCTCTTAGAACAGTTTTTGCTGCATCCCATTAGTTTTGGAGTGTTGTATCTTTGTTGTCATTTGGTTCTAGGTTTTTTTTTGTTTGTTTGTCTTTTGTTTTGTCTTTTTGTCTTTTTGCCTTTTCTAGGGCCGCTTCCCACAGCATATGGAGGTTCCCAGGCTAGGAGTCTAATCGGAGGTGTAGCCACCAGCCTACACCACAGCCATAGCAACACAAGATCCAAGCCGCGTCTGCGACCTACACCACAGCTCAGGGCAATGCCGGATCCTTAACCCACTGAGTGAGGCCAGGGATCGAACTTGCAACCTCATGGTTCCTAGTCGGATTCGTTACCCACTGTGCCACAACGGGAACTCCGGTCCTAGGTATTTTTGAATTACCTTTTTGATTTCTTCAGTGATCCATTGGTGGTTTAGTAGCATGTTGTTTAGTCTCTACAGGTTTGTGTTTTTTGCAGTTTTTTTTTCTTGTTGATTTCCAGTCATAGAGCATTGTGGTTGGAAAACATGCTTGATATGATTTCAGTTTTCTTAAATTTGCAAAGGCTTGATTTATGGCCCAGAATTGTGATTAGTCCTAGACAATATTCTGTGTGCACTTGAGAAGAATATATATTCTGCTGGTTTGGGTGGAATGTCCTGTAAATACCTATTAAGTCCATCTGGTCTAATGCTTCATTTAGGGCCTATGTTTCCTTGTTGATGTTCTGTCTAGATGATCTGTCCATTTCTGTAAGTGGAGTGTTAAATTCTCCTGCTATTATTGTGTTATTCTCCATTTTTCCCTTTAAGGTTGCTAGTAGTTGACTGATACATTGAGGTGATCTTATGTTGGGTGCGTATATATTTACAATTGTTATATCTGCTTCTTGGATTGATCCTTTGATCATTATGTAATGTCCTACTTTGTCTCTTATAATATTTTTTATTTTAAAGTCTATTTTGTATGATACGAGTATTGCTACTCCATTTTTCTTTTGATTCCTGTTTGCATGGAAGTGAAGTGGGTCTCTAGAAGTGAAGTGAGCCTAGAAGTGAAGTGGGTCTCTTGAAGATAGCATATATATGGATCTTGTTTTTGTGTCCATTCAGCCAGTCTGTGTCTTTTGGTTGGGGCATTTAGTACATTTATAGTTAAGGTAATTATTGATATATATGTATGTTCTTATTGCCATTTTATTGTTTTGGATTTGTTTCGTTGGTCATTTTACTTTGCTTCATCTCTTGTTCTATTCTCTTGTTGTTTGATGACTATCTTTAGTGTTGGGTTTGTATTACTTTTTATTATTTGTGTATCTATTGTGAATTTTTGGTTTGCAGTTACCCTGAGGTTTTTATATAGGAGTATATATAAATGAGATTATTTTAAGTTCTTGTTCTCTTAATCATAAATGCATCTCCAGTGTCCTGCATTTTTACCCTCCTCTTCTCACAATTTCTGACTTTGGTAGCATATTTGTGTGTGAATGATTTCCAACCTTTACTGTATATATGCATTCACTGGTGAGCCTTGTCATTTATGGTATTTTTGTTTCTAATTGAGGCCTTTTCTTTTCTGCTTAGAGAAGTTCTGTCGTAAAGTTGGTTTAGTGTTGCTGAATTCTCTCAGCTTTTGCTTATCTGTAAAGCTTTTGATTTCTCCTTCAAATCTGAATGAGAGCCTTGCTGGGTAAAGTAATCCTGGTTGGAGGTTCTTTTCCTTTCATCACATTAAGTATATCATACCACTCCCTTCTGGCCTGCAGAGTTTCTGCTGAAAAATCTGCTGATAACCTTATCGGGGTTCCCTTGGATGTTATTTTTTTCTTTCCCCTAGTTGCTTTTGATATCTTCTCTTTGTCTTTAATTTTGGTCAGTTTGATTAATATGTGTCTTGGGGTGTTTCTCCTTGGGTTTACTTTAAATGGTATTTGTTGTGCTTCCTGGATTTGAGTGAGTGGTTCCTTCCCCATATTAGGGAAGTTTTTGGCTATTATCTCTTTGAATATCTTTTCTGTCCCTTTCTCTCTCTCTTGTCCTTCTGGCACTTCTTTAATACAAATGTTGGTGCATTTACCATTGTCCCAGAGTTCTCTGAGAGACCGTCTTCACTTATTTTCAATCTTTTTCTCTTTTCTGTTCCACATCAGTGATTTCCACTAGTCTGTCCTCCACCTTGCTTATTTGTTCTTCTGCCTCCTGTATTCTGCTGCTGTTTGCTTCCAATGAATTCTTTATTTCAGTTATTGTATTTTGCATCTCTGCTTTATTAAGCTTTAAATCTTGTATTTCTTTGCTTGTTGTTTTCTGTAAAATGTGTTTGACTCCAGTTTATTTCTAACGTCGTGCATCATCTTCAGTATCATCGGTCTAAAGTCTTTTTCCTGGAGGCTGATAATCTCCAGATCACTTGGTTGTTTTTCTGGGTTTTTTCCTTGCTCCCTTATCTGAGTTATAGTTCTCTGCCTTTTTATTTTTATAGGTTTTTGGTGTGGTCTCCTTTTTGCAGACAATAGAGTTGTAGCCTCTCTTACTTCTGATGTCTGACCCCCTTGTGGCTGAAGTTGGTACAGAGGCTTGCTGTAGGCTTCCTGATGGGAGGGACTGGTGCCTGCCCAGTGGTAGGTCAGGCTGATTCCTATCTCTCTGGTGGGTGAGGCTTTGTTTCTAGGTGAGATTAGAGGAGGCTGTGTGCCTGGGGGGTCTTTAGGCAGCCTGTTTATTGATGGGCGGGGCTGTGATCCCATCTGGATTATTGTTTGCCTGGGGCTTCTCAGCTCTGTTGACCATTTTCCAAAATGGCCACCTCTTAAGGAACACATGCTGATGAATATTTCCTGAGAGCTTTGCCTCCAATGTCCTTCCCCCATAATGAGCCACAGTCACCTGTGTTTTCCCAGGAGGACCTCCAAGAACTTCCAGTCAGGTCCAACCCAGATTCCCATGGAGCCTCTGCTTTGCCCTGGGACCCAGTGCACATGAAAGCCTGTGTGTGCCTTTCGAGAATGGGGTATCTGTTTCCCCCAGTCCTGTGGAGCTCCTGCACACAAGCCCCACTGGCCTTCAATGCCAGATGCTCCGGGGGCCCTTTCTCCCAATGTCATCCCCAGGTGTGGGACGTGATATGGGGCTCAGAACTCTCACTCCTGTAAGTCAGTCTCTGTGATATAGTTACTTTCTAGTCTGTGGGCTGCCCACCCAGTGGGTATGGGGTTGCTTATATCATGTAATCACCCCACCTACCTTCTTGATGTGGCCTCCCCTTTGTCTTCTGGAGTAGGATTATCTTTTTGAAAGTTCCCAGTCCATTTGGTTGAAGGTTGTTCAGCATTTGGTTGTAATTTTGCTGTTTTTATGAGAAGGTGAGCTCCAGTCCTTCTATACTACCATCTTAATCCCGTCTCCTATAGCATCTTAATGTAAAGGCCAATTAATGGTGGGGAAAAAGTAAGTTGTCACTGATGACTATGAACAAAAACCAATTTGGAGATAAAGGATTAAAGTTATGGCTGTGGTTCCCATTAAAATTCCTAATCTATTTTACTTCATAGTTAACTCATTTCCACATTTTTTCCTATTGAAAATAGAGGTTTCAGGTTTCAACCTAAATCTCTCATCCTACTAACATTTTCATGTTCCCACAGCATCCATTTTATCACACTCTGTCTCTTTAGAAGGGTTGCCAGGAACTTCAGTATTCTAAGTCTAAGTGTTCATCCTAAATCTTCAATATGGCATCTTCTGCTCTTTAGAATTAAGGTCCCTTACTCTCCAAACTTTATCTTCTAAACCAGCTCTTAGTACTAATCAGGGCAGAGTTCTCACAGTCCTCCAAGGATATGGAATTAACCTCCAACCCTTAGTGTTCCATAAGGCATGGTTCCTGTCTCCAAAAGGCTCAGATTGTAGACAAGGCAACCAACTGACTATGACAAAGGCTAATAAAGAGTTGACTGTCTTTATGAACAGAGGTCTATGGTAAAACAGATGACAGGGTGATTAATTCAGCTGGGAATAGGGGTGTGGTGGGCGGAAGGGCTGGGAAGAACTACAGAAAGGAAGTAGCATTTGAGTCAGTCATTTAAGAATGAGCATGATTTTATTTCAGGCAGAGGGAGCTGTGTGACCAAAGCCTGAAAGTAGATAGTCCTCTTCCGAGGCATGAGGGCAGGAGGGATAGTTGAGACTGGAGAGACACACCTAATGAGGCTGGCAAGGGCCAGGCTGGGGAATTTTTTTGACACTCTACCGAGAAGCCTAAAAGCAATGTTCCTTTTCTTGAATTTTTGGTGCAGTTATTCTTGTGCACTCATTTTTGGCAATATTTAAGTTTTTTAGTACAAGTGATTTATATGCCTCTAGAGAACAAGGAAAACCCCTAAAGTTCTTTTCTTTTCTTTTCAGCTCTTCCCATGCAGTGCAGTGCATGACATAGAGATGAAAATTATGGACTTAGGATTTGAGTTCCCTCTGCTGTTCCGACTATCCCCACCTCTAACTGAGTGAAATCAGGCAAGTTACATCATTTCTATGAATGTCACTTTCTTTCTCTGAAAATGGGGATAATTCCAGTTTCTATGTGATAGGCCTTCTATGATGATTCAGTAATTGCTTAACAAATGTTTGCTACTCAATGATTTAATAAGCATTAGTTGACCACCTACAACAGGAAGAGACCTGTGCTAGATTCCTACTATAAAGTGATTAGTTAAATGGACAGGGGCTTTGTGATCTAGTGTTTATTATTATTATTACTACTGTTAGTAATGTACATCTTTAATAAACATAGTTAAAACAAATTAATGTGTTTTAGCCACATAAATATCTTATCTGTGGTTGGACCAATTCCCTCTTGCCCTGATCCTGGAGAGTATTACATGACCAGCTGACTGATAAGAATTGCCACATCCAATGTTTTTGGAGCCCATCAATGACACAGTTGTATAGTTTTATCAGAGCTCTCATCCTAAGTTTAATAGGTAAACTGACCTGGAGATGACTTTAGATGAGACCAATCTCTAGAGGATGGTGTGCATGTTCAAATCTGGCTCAGTCAGATTTGTGCTCTTTGAACTGTTCTGCACAATTTGTAATTAATAGAGCTCTAGAAAGCAGAATTCTAGAATCCTTGGAATACCTAGTTTTGCAAGAGCTATTCCACAATAAAGCTTTTTCATTTTTCTGCTGGTGCAGTGAAAGTACAAAAATGCCTAAGTTCTGGTAGTTGTGATGACTCCTTGCTTGATAAAGGGATGCACTTGTCAGTCTCTAGGGTGTGGAACCACTAAAAATAGAGAAAAGGACCAGAGGAAGAGATCGTGGACTGAGACGTGAAAGTCATTCCTCAAGACAACCTGGTCTGTTGCCCTCAGGCAGACGCACTGGAATAACTGAGTCCTGTGACAGATGACCCTAGTCCTACCAAAAAGAGCAGTTTAACTTCTCAATACAACTGTAAGAATAAAATCTGTAAAAAGCTTGGCGATAAATGTGTTCTTTCTTAGATTGTATTGTTCTCTGTTTATTTGCTGCTCAGTTTAGTTTTTACTTAAAACTTTTTTTTTTTTTCATCAACTGTGTGTCTTTGGGTACAGTATATTTCTGGTTGCCAGAATTTTCTTTCATCCCTTAAAAGGAAATCCTAAGGTAACATTCCAATCTACCATTAGGAGTGGGGCACAATCATACATCTTCCTCTGTGAAAAAAAAAAAAAACATTATTCTGTTTTGTTTTGTTTTTTTAAAGAATTCACACTCTCATTTCCTTTTTGTTGGTCTCATAATTACTTGAAGTTCCATTTTGGACTTAGGTTATGATTTCTTATTTATGTAAATTACAGCTTCCAAGATTAATGTTAAGCAAGTAACTTAACATTAATTTTGGAAGCTATATGTTTTCCACAATGGAATTTTAAAAAATTAAGGCACTTAACATTAATCTTGGAAGATATATGTTTTCTGCAATTGAATTTTAATTTTTTAAATTCAGATATAAAAATAAATTTGAAAACCTTAAAGAGAATACTAGAAGCAGAAACGGTCAATATAGATGCCAAGACAAATTATTTAAAGTGGAACAAGTTTTGGAGGTCTAATTGTCTCTGTGTCCCAATTTAAACTACTTTAAGTTATGTTTTGTGAAATATTACCCCAGTTCTCAAGGAAATGTTTATGACATTTGGAGCTATGGCATAGTGTGCCATCAAGTATAAAGGAATATCTTACATATATTAAATACTGAACGTATAGTTTTGAGATTACTTTGAAGAAATAGATCTCCTGGGAAGTCATGGGTTATAATAAAATACCTTATCTTCATCAGAAATTTAGAGGTAGCAGATGAGGGTATCTGGGCAAGAGGACATCTTGAGAGAGAATCTTTTTGTTTGCTTGTTTTTTGGGGCTGCATATGGATGTTCCCAGGCTAGGGGTTAAATCAGAGCTGTAGCTGTCAGCCTACACCACAGCAACAGCCACATGGGATCCGAGCCACATCTGTAACCTACACCACAGCTCACAGCAATGTCAGATCCTTAACCCACTGATCGAGGCCAGGGATCAAACCCACATCCTCATGGATACTAGTCAGATTTGTTACCACTGTGCCACAACAAGAACTCCCTGAGGAGAATGTTGAATCATATTTAAACAAACAATAGAACAGCTCCACAATGACAATCGAGAGGTGACAAGCAGTTGCTGGGAGAAACCGCTGGGGACATTTTTGAGCTGACCTTTCGCCTGCATCAGTGGCACGGTGAGTCAGTGCTTTTTAACCTGAAGTAACCTGACTGAATAAACTGTCTGTAATGTCCTTCAATATGTGGAGTCCTATCCCTAAATCCTGCCTTGTTTCAAAACTGAGTAAAGTTTATTTGTGAACCAAACCATCACTAAGTTGTAGACTGTGACAGATGGCAGAGAAAGAAGGCAGGGAAGCAGGAGCTCAAGTCATCATCAAAGCTGAAGAAAGTCAGGCATATGTTGGACACTGCATCCCAGGAGTGGTGATGGAGTGTATTATCTCCAAGGCCCTCAGATGTCTGAAGAACCCTTTGTTGTTAACCTTGTTAGGAAAAAAATTAAAGGGCCTAATTCTAAATATTCAAGACTGTCTCCCCGGGATTGGTTTTGGAGGGACTCATGGGAGCAGCAACAGAGCCAAAGTTGCAGTAATGGGCATGCGCCAGAATGTCTCCAGTCAGCTCCAGGCTGGCTGCCATCAATACATCAGAGTTGGCATGGGGACCAGGAATCTGAATCAGCATTTGCTTTGGGTTTGAAGGGAGAACTCAAACATTGCTTCAACTCATTTCACAGAGTCTGGAGCATCATGGAAAGGTGTGGTGACCCAGGTAGACTTTCACTGGTCTTAGCTTAAATAGTCTCTTCAATTAAATTCAACAGTGATTATTGAGCATTGATAATGTGTAAAATATTGTGATATAAAATAGTCCATGCTCTCAAAGAATTTACAATCTAGTGTGGGAAAAATAAGATGTATAAAAATCACAGGAAAGCAAAAAAAGAAAAAGAAAAAAAAATCACAGAAAGGTAAAACCCAAGTTCCTTGAGAGAAATACAAACAAAAAACTAAACTAGAGTCAAAGACGAGAGAAATTATATCTAAAAAGTTTTCATGGAAGATGTCAATTTCAGGATAATTTTGAGAGGTAAGTGCTTTGAGAGGGAGACATGTATCCCAGGTAAAAGAATTAGCATAAGCAAGGCCAAGATCAGAGAGCAGAGGTTACATTTGCATATTGTAATATATATCAGCTTGGCAGGTGGTCAGGCGTTTATAACAGACTGTTGGAGGATGAGATTAGAAAATTCGCTAAAGCCAGATTGTATAGGCATTGAATATCGGAGGGAATGAGTTGTCATTAAGGTGCTTAAGCAAGGTTATTCCTAAAAGGCTTTATGCTGGACTTCTGGATCATATATAACCTTAAATTACAACTAAAGTTACTTAATGATAAAGTACCTTGAATAATTCAAGCACAGAGCCTTTTTCTTTTCCCTTAGTCTACAGTAGATTTCTTCTGCTGATTTAGAGATTTTTGAGTGCAGTATAACTCTGTTATATCATAAACTCAGAAATATCCTGGGTCAGCTGATGTCTCTTTTATCCATAAAAGCCTGAAACAACATGGCTCTCCTGGAACAGATGCATAAATCCTTGGCCCCAAAGTGAGGGAATCCATTGTATGTAATTTATGTCACTTACAGCCCACCTTTTACTTTCTGCATTTTCCTTAACCTATTAAATTGTTATAGGAGCCAACATAGTCACTTCTCCCCAAATCAAAGCATTCAACTTCACTTTAAGCTAAATTTGAGATTTTCTCTAGTTTATCTAGTGATGGGCTGAGGTTCACAGTGTTTCAGCTGAGCTCTGGCCTCACTGACTTAACCCATCTTAATGACACTTTATTATAAGAGTCTGGAAAATGTTCCTTGTGCTCTGCCTCTACTAGAGCAGACATTATGAAGTAAAGAAGGCACGAGAATGTAGGACAAGTCCTACTGGCCTGGCAAGGGTCCCACCTCATTCCTCATGACGTGTCCAGTGCAGGTGACACCTTCTAGAAGGTGTGGATAGGCAGTTAATTTTACGGAGAGTAGGAGGTGTAGGCTCAGCTTTTTTTTTTTTTTTTTTTTTCCAGTGGGACATTATCTGAATGACATTCATTCTCTCCTGAGTCTGAACTTCATGCAACAAGCAGCAACTGGATGTCATTTTAAAATAAGGAAAGGCCACCAAAAGATTCTGGTTTGGGATTTTGTTTGAGAGGGAGAGTTGATTGAGAAGTGCTCCTTGGTCAAGGATTAACCCAAGAGAAACATCCAGGAGGAAGAGGAGATCTCTGGGTTTCTTACCCCAGCCCCCAGGACAGCTATGCCGTGAAAAGGCTTCTGACCTACCGACACGCCGCACGTTGGACAGGGAATCAATTCTTCTTTTGAGGGGTGGAAGAAAAGAGAGGAATTCTCTTGTTCCTGGCATTTGAAGGATGGCTTCCCAGTTTCATCAGCTTCGGGTCCTGGTCTGGAAAAATTGGCTAGGTGTCAAGAGGCAGCCGGTGAGTAAAACAAGGGAGGGGGTCATGGGGAAATGCTCCAGGCAACTTAAAAATATAGTGTTAACTACAGGTAAAAAGAGAAGAGCTAAGTCATTTTCTAAAGCAGGAGCAAGGTATTTAGAAACCATCCCTGCATCTGTCTTACAGCTAATGGGGCGAGTCTAAACATGCTTCAAAAGCTGCCTTTTGATTTCAGTGAATTAAAAGAATAAACCAGGACATGCCCTGGGCAAAGAAAAGGATGCACCTTGTTACTGGTTGAATTAGAACTAGTGTTGAATGCTAGGTTTTGGGTAAAGATGCTTTCAGAAATTTTCTTAGTGAACTAGGTAAAAATGAGACGAAGTAAAGTTTCAGATGAACAGTATAATAATAAATGGGGGAGAAATGTCCCTGAAAACCAAAAGCCATGGAAAAGTTTTTGAGAAGAAAATTTAGAAATGAAATAATTTGAAGGCTGTTAGTATAGAAAAGCTTCTAAGAAAGTTTAAATATCTAAAAATTATTTACTAGAAATGTCAAACCAGGATCAATATATATGTCATGCTTCAAGAGTATTATTGAATTGCTTCACTGCTATAGTCTGTCTACTCTGCTTATAGCAACACCTTTTGTGTGTGTGTGTGTACTCTTACACTCTTGTTTGTTTTTTAAATTGCATAGCCAGCTATTAGATCCTCAAGGAGATTGAGAAAGGAACTAGCTTCTATGAGCTGCCACATATTCAGAAGAATATTTGAAAACTGTAGAAATCTAAGAAGATACTCAGTATACTTCATTTTAGAGGGATTATTCCCAGCCTCAAATGAATAACATAAATATTTGTAAATAATATGCATCATAGAAACCAAAGTTTTATCTGTACACCTTATCTCACTCTAGGTTTGCTTGCAGTGTCTGATACCTTTCTAACTGTCCTGATGTATATATTAAGAGGGAAAAGTTGATTTGTCTTTGCGAATTTGTTGGAGGATTTAAAAATCACAGGCATGATGTGATTGCATGGGTGTGGGTATTGGACATAAAATTTCAAATCATTAATATTTTTACTTCATTGTTTTTAAATTGGAAATAACACAAAAGTGAAACTTTCTATAATTTTCCTGTGGTAGGTTCTGTGTGGAATTCAGCAGGGGAAGAGTCTTGGGTAGGTGGATGTGGTCAGAAGACAAGAGTTGCCTTCTTGATTCTGTTCCTCACCAGCTACATGACTTGAATAGCATATCACAGTTTCTCTGAGCACTGGTTTTTCCATTTGTAAAATGGGCATGAGGTTTACCATGTCTGTCTCATGGGGTCGTAAGAAACAAATGTGCTGCTGTATTTCAAAGTGCTTTATAAATGGTGAAACACTTGGTAAATAAATTAGAGAGGGATTTGGGGCAATGTCTGTGTCATGTTTTATTCAAAGTAGTGGTGAAAGGAAATCCAGAAGAAGGAAGTGAGGGAGAGATGAAGATATTTATATACAGTAAAGTTCTTAAGTGATGAAAATTCAATAGTTAAAAGAATAGAGGAATTGAAAACTTATATCAGTTGTTGCTGCTAAGCTGAATGCTGAGATGGTATATTTTCTTTACAATTCTATTTTACCTAACAATTAAAAATAAAAAGCCCTCAGGTTAATATATTTTTCATTGAGAAATTTCATCTTTAGAAACTTTATTAAGCTTTTTCCTCATTTATAAAGTAGCTGGCATATCAATTTTCTACTTTAAGGAGTTTTTCTCCATTTTAGTCAATTTCTGCTGGACATGACATATTTAAAGGAAGTGGAAGTCAAACAGGCTAAAAGGTTTTCAGTGTGATATATTATTCCTATGTAACCAAAATCCCTAAAAAGTCCCCAGTAGTTATACTTTTGCCTAAGGAAAGAAAATACATGAACAATTAGTTCATTTTGGGACATCACATTATTCAGATCTTAAGAGCACCTGGAGAGAATGGGACCTAGAACAGAGAAGTCTTGGTGGCAGGGAGTGAAATCATTAGAAGTTCAGAATTTGGGGCAGGCCTACAAAGGGCCAATTTCCAAAAAAATTCAGGAAGGCCCACCTGAATCCATTGTGACCAACGGGAGGGACACAAGAGACCTTTAGAAAATAGTGGTGCCAAAAGGGAAAGGAAACATAATTCTAAGCGGAGTGCTGGAGGGCAAAGAAATGTATACTTCCTCATAGTTTTGCCTAGAGCCAATCCTATGTCTTGGTACTAGAAAAGAAGACTTAAGGACATAAATATATATATGCCAGTGTTACTTAAGAGGAAAGAATGAGCAAATCAAGAAGTTGGAAAATTATGATTTAAAATCTAAAAGGAGATATTTTTTTTAATGTGAAAAGAAAATATAGACAAGTTAGAAGATAGAATGTGAGAAGAACGGGTATGTAAATTTGAGAGGATGTAGTCTTTGTATAGGAACTGGACTTTGTCATCCATCAGGCAATTATTTAAAATACAAAGCATATTTATTTCTATCTTTGTAATTGTTCTGAATATGACATTTTAAAAACATACTTTTATACTAAGGAAAATAGAAATTAAGTTGTATGACACTGGAAATGTATAGTCCTTAATGAATGTTAAAGAAAAATGCTTGTATCACCTCTGTGATATCCTCTTCCACTCTGTTTTTGAGAGAGTCCATCACAAAGCAAGGCAGTGGGAAGGATGGTCTATAGAAATTAGTTAGGAATCTACTAATGGAGAAACAAGTGATATACAAAAAAATATACAGTAAAATTATTAGAGTGGAGTGGGGATTATTGAGGAGATTTGTTGTAAAAGTACTAGAAAGTGAGAAAAAATTTTAAACAACTATACAATGGAATAAACTATGTGTTGACCTGGCTGCAAAAAAGGGAAGGAAGGATCTTTAATTTTTTTTTTTTTTTTTGTCTTTTTGCTATTTCTTGGGCCGCTCCCGCGGCACATGGAGGTTCCCAGGCCAGGGGTCCAACCAGAGCTGTAGCCACCAGCCTACGCCAGAGCCACAGCAACGCGGGATCCGAGCCGCATCTGCAACCTACACCACAGCTCACGGCAACGCCGGGTCCCCAACCCACTGAGCAAGGGCAGGGATCGAACCCGCAACTTCATGGCTCCCAGCCGGACTCAACCACTGCGCCACGATGGGAACTCCAGGATCTTTAATTTTTGACATGACTTTCCTCAAAGTTGCTCTTAGAGTTAATGTTTTTCTCTTTTTTGTAAAATCCAATGTCAAAATTCTGGACTATTTGGGATTCTCTAACAGCCTTGATTTTATATGGTCCCTAAGAGCTCAAGGGGTTTGTTCAAAGTCACATAGTGAATTTAAAAGTGAAAAGTTAGACTTTCCCAAAAAATGGATCTGTTCTTTCCATTACTTCCTGCTGCTTCTCTATTGCTCCTAAATTGAGTTTCCTTTCCCAATACTCTCTAATCCCTGCTCAGGATGTCCGCCCATTCAACAAAGAGATCAGATTTTCTAAGGAGGCCATAGATATTGCTGTTTTTTAATATCAGTGGTAATGTCAATTCTCAATTATATTGCAAAAAATGATTACTAAAGGAGTGTGAAAAATACATTAGATACCAGCAGAAATGCTAGGTAATAGAGAAAATCAAATAGATGCAGTTGCTACCCTGCTGGGCTTGTAATTTAACTCTAAAAAATAATGGAAATATGAACATACATTACACTGGAGATGGTTAGCAAGAGGGAGGCTCACCTAATGAGATATTAGTTAATGACAGGAAACAGAGTCCTAGAACAATAAAGAGACTGCAGGCTTATAGACTACGTACTATAAGAATTTATTATTTTTTAAATTTTTTAATTGATATTTCCCCCAACACAACTTTTTTTCCCACTGTACATTGTGGGGACCCAGTTACACATACATGTACACATACTTTTTTCTCCTATCTTCTTCTTTCATTAAGAAGATGGTTTCTAATTAGGTTCCAATATCAAGAGGAGACTACAAGTTGCAATAGATGTGGAATCTAACTCCAGACTTATGACCTGAAGAAGGAAAATTAACTTCAGCTGTTTATTTTCCGTTGTAACTATTTAGCTAGTGAATCACACTTTAGCTCAGTTTATGATAGACCTAGTTTTTCTATCACAGCCATTCCCACAAATTGATAAACTTCTAAAATTTGAATAAATTTGATACTTCCTCTCCAATCCTTACCTTGCTTGTATAACTCTTCCTCATGGTGGCTAAAGAAAAAGACTTAGCCTGAAAATTTTGTAACAGTTTGGTTCATGCATTAAGATAACTTTTTGATTAAAGCAATTTAAACTCAATCTCAAATTTAATTCTAAATCAGATTAAAATGGACTAGGTCCTACACAATTCACTCAACTTCATGGTCAAATGTTCTAGGCCCTTTAACCTCTTTTGGATCTGTACCATTTACACCCTTAATCCATTTTAATTGTTCAAAAAATTTAGATCTTCTTGTTCATTATGGTGCATGGCACATAGCAAGACATCCACATTTTATTAGTTTAGCCAATCAAAAAGTAAATGAGATAAAGATGTTTTAGAAATAGAAGCATAGAGAAATAAATTAGCTCAAAGCTCAATAAAATGTATAGTTTTTATAAATATCATAGAAAACTTACCAATCTTCAAAATGTAATATACTCTAATAAATACAGATTTCAGAAAATTGTCTTGATTCTGGCTTTTGGATGGGTTATTTATGTGGGTGGCAGTATTAACTAGCAGAAAGCTCAGTCTAACTAAGAACTCTATGCTGCTTTTGTTTCCTTGTTTTGGGGGTGAAATTAAGGTTTGTTCCAGATATAAAGTATCAGACTTACGTCTGAATCTGAATCTTGGAATCCCCTTGTTAACACCAAGTAACAGTCATTCTTGATTTAAGAGACAATGAAAAAAGAAAGGAATAGAGGAACAAGGAAAAGACTGTATACTTTATGGATAAAAGTTGAGCAATTTTTCTTTTCAAGTTTGTAATAAAAGTTATGATTCTAGGTTACTACTCAACCTATAAATGACTTTCAGTGCTCTTACAGTCTGAACTAATAAAAGTATAGTATTGCAGTCAAAGAGAGCTAGTAATTTACTCTGTAGTGATTTGGCTACAAAGCTTAATGGTTAACTGTGCAGGTGCTGAAGCCAGGCTCCCTGAGTCCAAATATTGGTTCTACCATTTAATGGCTTAAAGAATGAAGATTTATTTAGTCTTTTTCTAGGATTCTAATTTCCCATCTACAAAATGAAATAAGGTGATTATATTAAATAATTCATGTTAAGTGTTTAACATAGCATCTTAAATATTCTCAGCAGTCAATAAATATTAGCTATTATCAACTTGGATTAATTTATTGAATTTTGATACTAATTGTAAGAAGACCTCTTTACAAGAATTCATCCTGGAGAAGATATTTTGAAATCATATTTAACAGGGAATTGCTGAAGGAACTGGCATTGGTGCCCAGGAGAGAAAACTTTGTCTCTATTCAAATGCTTGTAGAATTCTCCTGTGGAATCAGAGGCCAAACTAAGACAAATGACTGTTAGTCATGAGAAAGAAGTTATCACCTTGACATGAGCAAAAAAAAATCAGACAATGTGAGTTGTCCAATAGCGAAGAGGTCTCACGAAATATTGAACTTCTAGTCATTAGAAGCATTCAAGTATAGGCTGCATAACCGTATTGCAGAGATGTTTTTCCTGACTGTTGATATATCAGTACTTCTGGACTTATTTCTTTTTCTGGAATAGTCTACCCTCTTTCCCATCTGTGGGTCTTCACCCATATGTTTCCCCTGCTTGAAAGACTCCCACTTCTTTCTCACACTCCATCCAACACGCACATCCTGTCTTCTGCCTGACCTTTTTTCATTTTAGTTTTTAGATTTAGTTCCCCTCACTTTATCTTCTTTCACATTCTTGACTTCCTGTGTCATAGCATTATCTATTGCATTTCGTTATAATTTTTTCATGCTTTCTTTCCTCAAAAGACTGAAAATTTCAATTGCTCTATCTTCAGTACCTGGTACACAGTGGGTACTCAATTTCTTATTGTATTAATGAATGTGTAAGCATTATGTAAATGATTTTTACTGTAATGTATGTTAAACCCTAAGTTTCCTTAAGACTCTCCAAGACTATGATTTAATGGAGGGAAATGGAGAATCTTTATCCTAAGCATTTTACTTTTATTTATTTTCAAAGTTAATCAAAAGAATCCTCATTGAAATCTGGAAGTTGTACTGTATTATTAATTTCAGAACAACCAACTTCAAACCACTCTAATGCAAGGGGTAAAAACTCAAATGTATGTAAGGTCAAGACAGGTAATGTGACTATGTGAGGTGGGCCAAGCATAGGCATTTATGATTAATACTAGAGAGTGAATATCTTATTTATAGGCATTCAGAGTAGTAATTTCCTCAAATATTTGAGTATGTAATGATACTTTAATTTAAAGTGCACTTATCTTTTACTTTCTTATTTACTTTTAGTGAAAATAAAAGCATAATAGAAATGGTAGCCACAAATGGAATGTGACCTAACAATAATTAGAATAAAGTATTGTGACAAAGTAATGGAGTGTGAATGACTAAATTTGAAATTATGTGCTCTGCTAAGATTTTTCAGAATTACTTTTAAAGTAATTAAAAATTTTTAATTTTAAGATGGTTTCAAATCTAAAGAAAAGTTGCAAGAACAGTACAAATATATATATTTTATTCCAGAGCTAGTTGAGATTGATGCCCCATTACCTCAGATGCTTTAGCATGCATATTTCACAAACAAGGACATCCGCTGACATAACCCAATATCGCCATCAAATCTGTAGACCCAATTCAAGCTTCACCAGTGTGCCCAATCATGTCCTTTATAGAAAAATGATCTAGTTCAGAATCATGTTCTGCCTCTATTTTTTGTCTTTAGTTTCCTTCGGACTGTAACAGTTTGATAGTCTTTCCTTGACTTTCATGACCCTGGACATATTTTGTTGTTTTGTAGAGTATCTGCTTTTTTTGTTCTTGTTGTTTGTTTTGTTTTTGGCTGCACCCCACAGCATATGGAAGTTCCTGGCCCAGGGATTGAATCCAAGCCACAGCACCTGCAGCAATGCCAGATCCTTAACCTGCAGCACCACAGCAGGAACTCTTAGACTATCTGTTTTGTAGAGACTCAAGCTATTCATCTCTGGAAGGGGTGCCAGAGAAGTGATGCTGGGTCTTCACATTGCATCACATCAGATTGTGCATGATGTCAATTTTGTCCCATTTTATGGAGAAATATTTTGAGACTGTGTACATAGACCATTTCTCATTAAACTTTCAATTTATCTATTTGTTCCTAGTTTACTCAGATATAATCTTTTATTATCATAATGTCTTTTAATGTTTCATTTTGGCCAGTGGATCAAATTTGATGCTCAAAAATTGGCCATTGGCTGGTATCTGTGTTTTACTGATGCATTTCCTTCAGTCTCTGAGATTCTTTGGGTAGTATATCTAGCACCCTCTATCAATGGATTTAACTTTCATACCTATTTCTTTGTATATATGTATGTAAATTTCTCTCTGCCTCTGTCTATCTTTGTGTGTACATATAGTCTACATATATTTTATAGCTCTGTCTAGGCTTGGAAACAGTGACAGCCCAATAGCAACAAGCACACTTAGCTCTTATCCACTGTAAGAAAATAGTGTTTCATGAAAATGGGTATTTTCAGGGTTGGGACAGAGAAAGAGCACAATGAGGTAAAAAAAACTTGTGGAACCAGAAGGAAGAAAATAAATAACTCAGTTTTTCACACATTTATAGCTATACTTCATGAATCAGCAGTTCATACCCATATCTTTACTTCTAACCCAACACTTTCTAGTTTCCTCCTTTCCCATGTTTATAATTTCCCTGTTGGATAGTGAGAAACCTAGCTCCTCTAATGGGGATGTACTAACTTTCTTTTTTCTTTTTTTTTTTTTTTTTTTTTTTGGTCTTTTGTCTTTTTTAAGGCCGCATGGGCAGCATACGGAGGTTCCCAGGCCAGGGGTCTAATCAGAGCTATAGCTGATGGTCTACAGCACAGACACAGCAACACCAGATCCGAGCCACATCTGCGACCCAGTGAGCGAGGCCAGGGATCAAACCTGAAACCTCATGGTTCCTAGTCGGATTTGTTACTGCTGCGCCATAACGGGAACTCCCATGTACTAACTTTCTAATAAACCTTCCTGAGTTCCCACTGTGGAACAGTGTGTTAAGAATCTGACTGCACGCAGATGCAGCTCTGATCTCATGTTGCTGTGGTTGTAGCTCCAATTTGACCCCTAGTCTGGGAACTTCCATATGCTGCAGGTGCATCCCTAAAAAGACAAAAAAAAAAAAAAAAGAATCTGACTGCAGCAGCTCAGATGGCTACATAGGCATGGGTTCAATGACAGGCCCAGTGCAGTGGGTTAAAGGCTCTGGTGTTGCTCACGGCTGCAGCTCAGATTCGATCCTATATGCCTTGGGTATGGCCATAAAAACAAACAAAAAATCTTCCTATTTGAAATCAGTTGCCTGCTCATTGCCCTGCATTGACACCCTCCTTATTCCACTTGGGTTCTGACACCTCATGTTGGGCTGCTGCACTGTGGGTGTCCTCTTCAGCTTGCTAGGGACCTACTTCCTCACTGTGTCATTGTAGTGCCCCAAGTCCTAGTGTGGACTTAACTTACTGGACTCCACCTACAGACTCTTGGGCACTACATTTTTCAGAAAGGGGAAAATTAAGAAAAGTGAGCAGAATGGGACATCTCAATAGAAGATAAACCCTAGATTTTTAGCAACATGGATGGACCTAGAAATTATCATGCTAAGTGAAGTGAGTCAGACAATGAGACACCAAAATCAAATGCTTTCACTGACATGTGGAATCTGAAAAAAGACAGAATGGACTTCTTTGCAGAACAGATACTGACTCACAGACTTTGAAAAACTTACAGTTTCCAAAGGAGACAGTTTGGGGGGTGGAGGGATGTGCTGGGGTTGTGGGATAGAAATCCTATAAAATTGGATCGTGATGATCATTGTACAACTATAAATGTAATAAATTCATTGAGTAATTTAGAAAAAGAAGATAAACCCTAGAAAAATAAAGACAAATGCCATGGCTCACGAAAGAACTGTATATTACTTAGTGTGCAAATGGCCTTGGCTGTCAAGAATGCAGGGGGGATGGAATGCAAGTGAGATAATTAAAATATTAGCAAAAGTATGAAACTCAAAAACTACTTTTCTAAAGTTTTCAAGTAGCCTCAATGTCTGTATTTTAGCCTTTCTTTTCAAACCAACAAAAAAAAGTCATGGCTCATTGATTTAGTATTTGGATCCTTGACATTGCATTTACTTCTAGGTTGTTTATGATAATATTTAGGATGGTGTTGAGAGCAATCCTGCTGCTAAGAAAATTTAAATTTTGTTTATTTCTTGCTTTTGTGATTAACTTGTCAACCTTAACATCCCCAAGATCATAGTATGGAGGGCTTTGGATTTATTATCCTTCTAAAGTGCTGTATGCAAAAATGTTCTCCAAACCTCTTTGACCTAAAATCCTAGGGGAAATCTTGTGATAATAGATTGTTTATGGGCTTGCTGTGGTTTTTACCTAAAACAGAGTCTATATTGCCTTAAATTACTGTGATATAGATTGCATTTTTGTTCATATTTAACTCATGTCTAAAATTAATTTCAAAATTTACCAAAACATCCTCATTAAACTGTCAAATGAGATCAACCAAAAGATAACTTAAAGATATCCCATGATATACATTTCTTTTTTGAATGTGAATGTACATTTGTGTTGGTATAATTGATCTCACTTGCTCACTGAATTCCCATGAGGTTGCTATGGAAAATGAATAGATGCTCCTAAAAGTAGCTATGGGGCTACTAAACCTACTCAAATGGAATACATTTAAAAAAACAAAAACAAAAACTATGACTTCAAAGGTAAAACCAATAAATCCACAGACATTAAATATTTTTAACCTTAATTCTTTACAGTCTGCATGTCAAATGAGACAGAATAAAAATAGTACCTTGTATCTAGGATTTTTGAAGCATACACTCTAATTTTTGAATATATCAGAGACTAGGCTAGAATAATAACACATATTTTTATAGCACTCATGGTTTTCCAATAGAATTTCTATAATACTTTCTTATTTGTTCCTCAGAGCAGTATGAAGAACACACACACACACAATATACATACATATATGTGTGCATAGTGTGCGTGTGTGTGTGTGTGTGTGTGTGTGTGTACATATATATATGTGTATATATATAATGGCTGCATTGTAGACAGATGGAAGTTCCTGGACCAGAGAGCAAATATGAACTGCAGCTGCAACCCACATTGCAGCTGCAATGATGCCAGATCCTTTAACCCACTACATCCAGGCAAGGATCAAACCTGCACATCCACAGCAACCTGAGATGCTGTAGTTGGATTCTTAATCCGCTGTGCCACAGCAGGAACTTCTATATATATGTGTGTGTGTGTGTGTGTGTATACATGCTAGCTTAAGTATTTTAGGAGTTCCCGTTGTGGCTTAGTGGGCTAAGGACCTGATGTTTTCATAAGGATGTGGGTTCAATACCTGGTCTTGCTCAGTTTGGGTTAAGGATCTGGCATCATCCCAAGTGGTGGCTTAGGAGATGTGTCTTGGATCCTGTGTTGCCATGGTTGTGGCATAGGCCTCAGATGAAGCTCTCATTCAACCCCTGGCCAGGAACTTCCATATGCTGCAGGTGGGGCCCTAAAATGGAAAAAAAAAAATTTTTTTTCAAATGCTAGCTTTAGTATCTTAATGTTTAGATCCTTGTTCCATGCTCTTCTTCATAACTGTGTATGTGACTGTGGATAAATTAAGCTAACCTTCTGCAGCCTAGAGAACAAAAAAGGGGAGTTGGATTAGATCAAGGCTTCTTAGCCTCTTCTGTGCTATGCATGTCTGGTGAGGTCTAAGCCCTTCCTAAGAATAATGTTTTTAAATCAGTGAATAAATAGAATTGCCAATAAAACCAATTATATTAAATTCAGTTATTAAGGTATTAAAAAGCAAGTTTATGATATTGTAATTAAATTTATTATAGCATCAAATAAATAAAGGCGAATGCATAACTACTGTATTTTAATGCTATGATGGGTATAAACAGCACTTTGAATACCTGAAACAACGCTAATATGATTTGAAAATTCAGATGTCCATGGACAATAGCATCAGCATCACCTACCTGGAGCTTGTTAGAAAGAAATATAGTTCTTCTACCAACCTCAGATCTACTGAATCCAAATCTCCATGTTTATACCATCCTTAGGAAATTTGGAATGCACATTAGTGACTGAGAAGTGCTACATAGATTTGGCTGTTGAGCCTCTCTGAGAGCTTTTAAGCTGTGATTAAACTGAGTACCTAGGGGTCCTCAGATCCATGGTCAACTTCTGTTTTTTTAAAACTTGCCCTTAATCCCAAGTCTAAGAACTTGGTGACAGATCTGCCAGCAAGGGTATCAGTGCTGATAGAGACACATGAAGATTTTCATGGAGAATTTGGGAGTTACTTAAGGATCAATAGTTGAATGGGTCTAGATTGTTTCAGAGAATTGAAGAGCCACAGGCAGTAGTTTGAGATTTGGCAGAAACAAACTGTCTCTGAAGAATGGCGGAGGAATGAGAACAAGTCTGACTGCATAACCAGACAGAAACATAGTTCAAGTTTAAGTATAGGTAAGGATTGTTCTGTGTGGTTTGTTTTGAGCATAACAACTGCTTGCATATTACAGTTAGTGTTCTTGTGAAAACATGTTTTCACTGCTTCTGGAACCAATTTTATTAGTTTGTAAAATATTAAGCTGTTATTGTCTTATGAGCTGAATTATGTTTACATGGGAAGGAAAGCCACTCCTGAAGTGTCTTACAGTGAAATTCTCTAATAGAAATTTCCATGCAATGGAAATTTCCATTTATTTATTTATTTATTTATTTATTTATTTTTATTTATTTATTTTTTATTTTATTTTTTTGTCTTTTTGTCCTTTTTTTAGGGCCGCACCTGCAGGATATGGAGGTTCCCAGGCTAGGGGTCTAATCAGAGCTGTAGCCACCAGCCTATGCCAGAGCCACAGCAATGCCAGATCCAAGCCGCATCTGTGACCCACACCACAGCTCACGGCAACGCTGGATCCTTAATGCACTGAGCGAGGCCAGGGATCGAACCTGCAACCTCATGGTTCCTAGTCAGATTCATTAACGCTGTGCCACGATGGGAACTCCCACTGTACATTTATTGAATGTATATTTTGTACCAGTGGAAATTCACAGATGAATTAGACACTTATGTTGCCATAAAAGAATGACCAATTTATTTCATCAGGTAGGCAAAAAAATATTTGATAATAAGAGTATAAGGTTCTATGATATGAAGCAGACACAAGATACTATTTATAGTGATTTGAGGGGGAGGATTGCATAGAACTTTGAATTCCCATGTGTTGACTCATTTATTCATTCATTTGTTCAACAATGTCATATACTAATCTTTATGCTTGAGCATAGAGTGCTCACATTAGAACTGGAAAGATATGTCTTGGTTATGCTTGGGGATTGTATGCCCTGTTTAGCATGATGAGCCTTATCCAGCAACTATGTAGGAAGCTCTAAAAGATCTTCAATTTAGGAAGTTCCTGATCATATTTGAATTTAAAGATGATCACTCTTATGCCAATTATGAAAGGTGATGGGCAAGGGGGCTTCATTTTAAGGTTCATTTTTAAGGTTTTTAACCTGGAAAAATCCTTCTTATGCTTATTTCAAGGTCTCTTACATTTAAAAAAACTTTCTCATTCCCTTCTTATTAATAATATTTTCAGGAAAGTATCTAGCTTGTGTTGGAATTTTATAGTATAGTGTACTTCTTTTCAGGTTTTTTGGTTCAGCAATATAATTAACATTTTTTTAATATCATTACTTTGCAGTTTTGGACACTCGTGTTGATTTTATGGCCAGTTATTATTTTCCTAATTTTGGCTATTACCCGGACCAAATTTCCTCCAAGACCAAAGCCAACTTGTAAGTAAATGAGATTTGTTTGTTTCCTTAACTTTTGGATTCCAGTTAAAATTTATTTTGCTACCACGTTAGTGTTTTATTTTAAAATTTATTTTTGGGAGTGTGTTTCCATTTGGAAATATTTGTATAAATACTTAGTATGGTTTCCCCCCGGTGTTTCAAATTAGTAAAAAATTGAGCCTGTAATATTTATCTAGAAAAAAATTAAGTATATGGGAGCTAGAATATATTTTAATCTTTAACCATAAAATTCTAACTCATAAATCTCACCATGGTATGTATAACACACACAAACAGCCATCTCAAGCTAAATTGTCTTTTTGTATCATAGCAGAAGACTTAGACTGGAATTTGATCAACTGAACAAATGAAATACAGAGTACTATAAAAATCTCATTTCTCTGCAAGGCTAGTATTTGAATGGTGCAAATGTATCAATACATTTAATTTAGGAGAAGATTGTTTTTCAATTAATGCTGTTTCAGTTATAATTAGTCATTATAAGTTATAAAATGGGCACAAGGCCCAGTTCAGTTCGTGATTTCTTTTGGGTCCAAGATAGAAATGCAGAAGAAACTCAGAAAAGTCTTCAAAACTGAGCGGAATGAGCGTTTTCACCTCAACCATTTGACCAATGTTATTTTTGCTTTTGTTTTTAAAACTTGGAGTCAATTTTCTTAGTAGAGAAGTAAAGTCAGGTCAGATGTTTCACGGCACAAAGCAGCCATCTCCTAAGAAGCTTCTTATAAATCAGGTTTCTGAAAAATCAAATTATATTTCATATAAATTATGGTAATTCTCCATATAAAAGAATACTATGCTGAATTATTTGTAAAGAGAATAATGAGCTAGTGGCTTTTAAAAATAAGCACAGTGCTTTTCAATCACACAGTCTTAAGAAGTAATATGAGAATCATGGTGGAATCTACTCAAATCATATACAATATAATAATTCAAAAGAAAATATCAATTCAGTTAGTGTGAAGCATTTAACCTCTTGGTGCTAAAATAAATAATCCCTTACATTTGAATAGCACCTTATCATTTCTAAAGGACTTTTGTAGAAGTTATTATTATGTAGAGTTGATGATATTTTATCAGGCTGTTTATAAAAGCATAATTTTGTTCTCTTCATATTATGTGTATATTAGTTATAAGAGATTAATTCCATTGTATACTGTTGGAATTAATGTATTTTTGCATATCTTAAGTAATGTGAACTTCAGAAATAATGCATTCAGCACATAAGGACAAATACTCCTTGAACTATCCTGGTTGAAGGTGGTAATTACTGATTTGCTAGCATAGTGATAGAAGGATTTTATTAGCTCCTTTCAACAACTTATTTCCACCAATTTCTTGTTCTTAATGATTTTTCAGTTATATAAAATTCCTTTTCTTATCCTTTTCTAAAATATAAGGTATGTGAGTAATCTTAAATGAATTGGTGTTAGCCAGTAGGATTTAGAGATTTGAGAAAATCATGGAGAATTCTTATAATCCCAATAAATTACAATGAAAAAAACTTGGAAAAACCATGGGACAAGTGCCTTATAGATCTAATCTAAAAGGCTCTATGGAGTTCCCGTCGTGGCGCAGCGGTTAACGAATCTGACTAGGAACCATGAGGTTGCGGGTTCGATCCCTGCCCCTGCTCAGTGGGTTAACGATCTGGCGTTGCCGTGAGCTGTGGTGTAGGTTGCAGACTCGGCTCGGATCCCGCATTGCTGTGGCTCTGGCGTAGGCCAGTGGCTACAGCTCCGATTAGACCCCTAGCCTGGGAACCTCCATATGCCACGGGAGTGGCCCCCCCCAAAAAATAGCAAAAAGACAAAAAATAAAAAATAAATAAATAAAAAAAATTTAAAAAAAATAAAAGGCTCTGTAAGGAGTTCCTGTCGTGGCGCAGCGGAAATGAATCTGACTAGGAACCATGAAGTTTTGGGTTCAATTCCCTGGCCTCGGGGCTCGGGGGTTAAGGATCTGGTGTAGCCGTGGGCTGTGGTGTAGGTTGCGGACTCAGCTTGGATCCTGTGTTGCTGTGACTGTGGCGTATCCCAGCAGCTATAGTTCTCATTGGACCCCTAGCCTGGAAACCTTCATATGCCACAGGTGGGGCCCTAAAAAAAAAAAAAAAGCAATAAATAAATAAAAGACTCTGTAATAACACACTATCTAAAAAGAAATGGCCATTTTTTTAAACTATAAACCTATTATCATACTTTAATGAATAATTCACCTTTGAGGCAGTTGTCTTTATTTTTGTGGGTAAGAGGGAACAAAATTATAGAAAAGTTTAAATATTAAGAGTATTTTTGTTTGTCTCTCAGAGCTTATAAGACTCAGTCTAAAAAATAGTTTACTAGTTTGTTTTTAGAGCTGAAAGGGACCCTCTAACTTACACATGAAAACACTGGGACCCAAGGAGATTTTAATTTACCAAAATTCAGTCATGTGGGATAAGAGAGAAAGGTATTAAAAATTAGGTTTACTTATTCTTTGCACATGAGATTTGTGTTGTATCTTACCCTCCTATACCTAGAGCCATATTCAGATTATGTCCAAGATTTCAACTCATCCTGTAACCAGCAGAGTATAAAATGTAAATTTTTTTTTTTTTTTTTTTTTTTGTCTTTTCAGGGCCACACCCACAGCTTATGGAGGTTCCCAGGCTAGGAGTCAAACTGGAGCTGTAGCTGCTGGCCTACACCATAGCTCACGGCAACACCAGATCCTTAACCCACTGAATGAGGCCATATATCAAACCTGCATCCTCATGGATACTAGTCAGATTGATTTCTGCTGAGCAATGATGGAAACTTCTGAAATGTAATTTTATAAGTGGAGGTGCTATTTTGTAGAGTCATGTAGAGAATCTAAAACTAGTATAGATGCAGTTGCTTCTTTTTCTCTCTTGTAGTAGAGAGGGAATAACTTCAAAATTATAATTTGGATTTAGGTTTTTAAGACTCTGCTTATTTTTAAATAGCTGTTTTTGTTTCTCACAGCTATTATATCGAAAGATTAAAATGATCTACTAATAATCATGATCTTATTTCTTGATCTCATACTATGTAATGGCTGTGTTATTTCATAGTCAGGAATAAGGCACAGAGGGATTAAGTAATTTGTCAAAGATTGCACAGTTAATAAGTAGTGTTGTCCTGATTTGAACCCAGAGAGTCTGGCTCCAGAGTCTTTTTTAAGCTTGTGGACTCACATTTCTTACATCTTTAGTCAGCACTGATTTTTCATGTCTAATTATGTAGGTTTCGCAGAAGTAAACTAAAAATTAGAAATTAGGAATATAAGGAGTTCCCGTCATGGCTCAGTGGTAACAAACCTGACTAGTATCCAATCCATGAGGGTGTGGGTTTGATCTCTGGCCTCACTCAGTGGTTAAGAATCTGGCATTGCCGTGAGCTGTGGTATAGGTGGAAGATGAGGCTCAGATCCCTAGTTGCCATGGCTGTGGTGTAAGCCGGCAGCTACAGCTCTGATTCGACCCCTCACCTGGGAACCTCCTTATGCTGTGAATGCAGCCCTTGGGAAAAAAAAAAAAAAAGACAAAAAAGTTAAAAAAAAAATAATTTAGGAATGTAAACTCCTTCTCTGTCTCTATTATAAACTTTTAAAAAAGAGGTGGATTCTGACATACATATTAGAGTTATCCTAAATATTAGTTTTTAATGTAAAATGCTGCCACTGTTTGACAAATTCTGCATAAATCATTGTAGTTCTAGTATCATAGAAAACAGATCCTGCTTAATGGAGTAAAAAGCCTTTTCAGGCTACAGCGCCTTCCTCAGTACTAGTTGGGCAATAGAAAAATGAAGATGAAACTCCAGACTACACCCCAGATGAAACCCAGCCATGGTGAGAATGGGAGTTGTCATCCCTTGGGCACATTCTGCTCCCAGCTCAGCCAGGCAGGTATGTAGGACTGGTACATCATTCAAAATAAGTAAAATCAGCAACTCCCTCCAATGATTCCCTCCAATGGTCCTTGTGACTGATAGGCTCTGGAGAGACAGGATTGTTGGTGCAGAGGGAAGCTGCTGGTCCAGAGCAAAATACTTTCTTTTGGCATCATCTGCCTTCACTTATTCCCTTTTGTGTTGCCACCAACAGCGTACATTACTTGCCCTGCAAATGGTAAGTCCCAGGTAAAGAAACCTTTCCAAAGGCTGGCAGGCAAGCCTGGATGCTTTCTTGTTCACGTGGAGAAGAAATGGGCTGAGGAGCCAAGTTTGAAATGGTTCCAACCTCTTATAATCTCTACATGCAGTGGCTTGTCCAGAAGCAAATTTTAAAACCAAAATAGTATGCTTAGGAGCAAAAGCAACAAAAGCAAGCCAGACCCTCAAATCACACTTAGGCTAAGCCAGGCAGACTGTTACTTTTGTTTCCTTTTAACACATACATACCTGTGAAAGTACGGGCAAGCAGTTCCTCATCACTGAAAAACTGACTGCTTTTCAAGAACAGTAAGACCCTGCCTTGATGAGATAAGTAGACTCCAGGAGATGCTTCTTGACACTAAGAAGTCACTTTTTTATAAAGTTAATGAAAAACAGTATTTTAAGTGGTTAACATATCACTAATATCAAAATGGACATTATACTGTACAAATATGATCATACACTGAATTAAACCCCAACTATCTCGAGGCTGGCACTTTCCAATAGCCCTGTCACCTCAGAAGGTAAAAATTCAGCCAATCACACATCTGAAAACGGGCTGGTGGAAGACAAGGGAAACTGCTAACTGAATGATATCCCAATTTGTGTTATCACAGGGTTGTACTGAACTATATGACTCAGTAGCTTTGGTAAATGCAAGGTTATCATTCCTAGCATGTCTTTTGACCTCCAAAACATACCTTGTGACTTCATGGATGCAATAAAAGTAATAATAGGAGTGAACATCTACTGACAACTTTACCATTTATAGGAACCCTGCCAGGTACTTTGCATATATTTCCTGAGTTGACTTACATCATCTCTGAGCTATAAAATATGATTGGTCCTATTTTAAAGATAACAAAACTGAGGCTTAGAAATCTTAAGTAATTTACCAACATTCATAGAGCCTGGATTTTAACCACAGTTTCCCAATCACCCCACAATCCATACAGTGAGTTTTTCTAAGTCACAAATCCTAGCAATGGCAGGCCTAAGGTCTGGCTCATTTGAGTTTACAACCTCTCCATTTTCTTTCTCATACCACCTGTTAGTACTATCACAGATGGAACATGGTTGTAAAAGTGAACTCAACTGGTTTTTCCATCTGTCAGCAGCTCTAGGAGAAAAAAAATGTGAGAAGATTGAAATTATTGATTAATTGGCAACTTGTAGGATTCGTGTGTGTTGTTATACCTATGGTGCCTGAATTGTTAAGAGAAAACTGTTGTGTAGTTTATGTTGAAAGAGCCTGTGAGGCATCTCACTGTGAGGGTCGTGAAAGCCAGAGGGGTGAGGTTTTTTCCTGGCCCTGCTCTTGCTGCTGACTTTTTGCGTGGTGTGTTTTTATGGAAGTGAAGGCAAGTGCGTGAGGACAGAATTCCAGAGTACACAATGCTCTCCAGAACACTCATAATTTAACAGTAATAGTTGAGGGACCCATAGCAAATAACTTCCTTTTCTATGTTGATTGGCTAAAATTAATGTAGCCTTTGTTCTGGAAAGCTCAGAACTCATCATCGTTGTCTTCTGCCCCATGCAATTTCTCCATTCTCAGGTGTGCCAGCAATACTAGGCAATCTTTCAGATTAGAAATACCTGAGTCATCCTGACTCCTCCCTTTCCTTCACCTTCTCAAGCCACTAGCCCTTGCAAATCAGAATCCATCTTGTGAAATGCATCCTGGAGTTACCCCTTCTCTTCCATCCTTCTGCTTACCCTCTGGTTCAGGATATCATTCTTTTATGCTTGGATTTCTTCAGCTTGTGGGTTTTTGTTTTTTTTTTTTTTATCTCTAGAAGCTCTGCCTCTAACTCACATTTCATCATCAGATAATCCCCTCAAATACTCTTTGGGTCTATCTTTGCGTCTATCAGATTTTGGCTCCTCTTCACCTCACTTTTAAGACCCTCATAATTAGGATTCATCCGACTTTCTATTTTTTATGTTCTGCAGTATGATGCCTGTGCCTGAAGCAACAGCATCTGAAAGTCTTCCACACATTCCATGCTCCTTCCCACTTGGACACATGTGCTCGTAGCTCCTCCTCATTGTCTGTTAAAAGACAAACCAGGTCTACAGCGTACCCTTTTGCCTTCCCTGATCATTCAAACTCCAATTATTTTTCCTTTATTTCTTTCTTAGAAATGTGTTAGATCATAGTAGTCTTTGATTGCCTTATGGTTCAATCTGACTCACTCATTGGACTTACAGTACCTTAATAGCACAAATCACATCATAACATCACACTCTTGTCAGATATAACATAATTCCTAACATAGGGAACGAAATAAGAGTACAATATATTGGTCATTATTTGATAGTTTGAAAAATTGACATGAATTATTTAATTAAAAAATCCACCTAGATATGGATAATAAAAAATAATTTAGTGTAAGTTTGAGATGGGTAAGGACAAGAACTTAGCCTGTGTGCGGTTTGATTTCTACTTCGTTCCAGGTAAATCTGACTGTGCTATCAAAAAAATGTCTATAATGGTAATATTGGGAAAAGAAAATGGATATAAATCTCCCTCACTCCCTCCTAGGTAGATCACCTGGGAATTTCCCTAACAAATTAAGGTGTTCTTATGAATGTATGTGAAAGATTTTTGTGTGGGGGAGATTTACATGCCACTTCTTGCTTAAATTCTAGAAAATGTTGGAACAGCTTTTGAATTTCAAAGCCAGAGTCCCACCACTTGTTTCTTCCATTAGTAAATCAGTAGTTAACCTTTTTGGGCAACTTTACCAACCCTTTAGATGGCAACGAATATACATTCTATGAAATGCATAGACATTGGGATCAGATTGTGACTTTGCTTCCTCTTCCATTCTGCACAGACTATAGGAAAGGAGCAGGAGGAAGGGGGATGTGAACATGGCCCCGCCATACTCATGTGTAGCTTAGCCATGGCCACAACTCCTCCCCTAGGAGATTGCCTACCTCCCTCAGGCTCTGACTTGAAATTATGCCTTTCTCTCATGCTCTGCGGATGGGCACACCCTAATGCCAGATAAGTTGACAAAAGGATTTCTCAACTAATCCTCTCTTAGACTTACTACACAGAGTTGCATCAGAGAACACCGGACATACCTTGAAGTACAGTGCAACTTAATTTAACGAGTAGAAAAAATAACGAATAAAAATAGCTGTTGATTGCACAGCGGAGAATTTTTTCTTTTTTCTGCTTATTTTGTACCATCCCTACTTTTGGTGATTTACCTTACAAGTTTCCCGGAGGTGACCGTCTCACTGAAATTGGCTCTGGGAGCCATGTGTCTTCACTTTTCCAATCTTTTCTCCTTTTCTTCCTTTCATAAAGAGCAGAGGAGCTCCTGTTACTATCAAATGGGGACCTCTAATCACCAAGCTTATATGATAAAAAGCAAGCAAATAAATGATTACTTATAAAATTCTCATAACTATAGTAATGTCACTTGCTGAGCTTACCGCTATCAGTTGATATTTCCAATATACCCTTGAGGCTAAGAGCAGAGTTTAACAAAAGTAATTTCAGCCAATTCCTTTTCACTTGTCAGAGAGCATAGAGCTCAGACACAGGCTCACAGGTGAGGGTCTGGCTTCATGGTTGGCTGACTGTATGTTTTCATGAGTGACTGTTTTATTAAACCTTCTTCCAAGAATCAGTCAGGAAACTTGGCCTACCAAACCTTAGTCATTTTATGCTACCCTCACTATTCAAGTTTTCTTATTCTCTTTGATAAGGTCATATCATGTCCTTTGCGTAGATAAATGAACCAGTATTTTTAGAGTGAAATAGCACTCATGGAAGAAATGCCACAGCATACAATATTCGCTGGTCTCAGGTCAGTTAGAATTTCATTGTGGATTACAATTAGAGTGACCTATACTCTTTTTTTTTTTTTTTTTCCCACTGTACAGCAAGGGGGTCAGGTTATCCTTACATGTATATATTACAATTACATTTTTTCCCCCACCCTTTCTTCTGTTGCAACATGAGTATCTAGACATAGTTCTCAATGCTATTCAGCAGGATCTCCTTATAAATCTATTCTAAGTTGTGTCTGATAAGCCCAAGCTCCTGATCCCTCCCACTCCCTCCCCCTCCCATCAGGCAGCCACAAGTCTCTTCTCCAAGTCCATGATTTTCTTTTCTGAGGAGATGTTCATTTGTGCTGGATATTAGATTCCAGTTATAAGTGATATCATATGGTATTTGCCTTTGTCTTTCTGGCTCATTTCACTCAGGATGAGATTCTCTAGTTCCATCCATGTTGCTGTAATTGGCATTATGTCATCCTTTTTTATGGCTGAGTAGTATTCCATTGTGTATATATACCACTTCTTCCAAATCCAATCATCTGTCGATGGACACTTGGGTTGTTTCCATGTCTTGGCTATTGTGAATAGTGCTGCAATGAACATGCGGGTGCATGTGCCTCTTTTAAGTAGAGTTTTGTCCGGATAGATGCCCAAGAGTGGGATTGCGGGTCATATGGAAGTTCTATGTATAGATTTCTAAGGTATCTCCAAACTGTTCTCCATAGTGGCTGTACCAGTTGACATTCCCACCAGCAGTGCAGGAGGGTTCCCTTTTCTCCACAGCCCCTCCAGCACTTGTTATTTGTGGATTTATTCATGATGGCCATTCTGACTGGTGTGAGGTGGTATCTCATGGTAGTTTTGATTTGCATTTCTCTTATAATCAGCGATGTTGAGCATTTTTTCATGTGTTTGTTGGCCATCTGTATATCTTCCTTGGAGAAATGTCTATTCAGGTCTTTTGCCCATTTTTCCATTGATTGATTGGCTTTTTTGCTGTTGGGTTGTATAAGTTGTTTATATATTCTAGAGATTAAGCCCTTGTCAGTTGCATCATTTGAAACTATTTTCTCCCATTCTGTAAGTTGTCTTTTTGTTTTCTTTTTGGTTTCCTTTGCTGTGCAAAGCTTTTCAGTTTGATTAGGTCCCATGGGTTTATTTTTGCTCTAGTTTCGCTATTGCTTTGGGAGACTGACCTGAGAAAATATTCATGATGTTGATGTCAGAGAGTGTTTTGCCTATGTTTTCTTCTAGGAGTTTGATGGTGTCCTGTCATATATTTAAGTCTTTCAGCCATTTGGAGTTTATTTTTGTGCATGGTGTGAGGGTGTGTTCTAGTTTCATTGCTTTGCATGCAGCTGTCCAGGTTTCCCAGCAATGCTTGCTGATTAGACTTTCTTTTTCCCATTTTATGTTCTTGCCTCCCTTGTCAAAGATTAATTGACCATAGGTGTCAGGGTTAATTTCCGGATTCTCTATTCTGTTCCATTGGTCTGTCTGTCTGTTTTGATACCAGTACCACACTGTTTTGATGACTGTGGCTTTGTAGTATTTCTTGAAGTCTGGGAGAGTTATGCCTCCTGCTTGGTTTTTGTTTCTCAGGATTGCTTTGGCGATTCTGGGTCTTTTGTTGTTCCATAGAAATGTTTGGATTGTTTGTTCTAGTTCTGTGAAAAATGTCATGGGTAATTTGATAGGGATTGCATTGAATCTGTAGATGGCTTTGGGTAGTATGACCATTTTTACAATATTGATTTTCCCAATCCAGGAACATGGAATATCTTTCCATTTCTTTACATCTTCTTTGATTTCTTTGATTAAAGTTTTATAGTTCTCGGCATATAGGTCCTTTACCTCCTTGGTCAGGTGTATTCCGAGGTATTTGATTTTGTGAGGTACAATTTTAAAAGGTATCGTATTTTTGTATTCCTTTTCTAATGTTTCATTGCTGGTATACAGAAATGCAACCGACTTCTGAATGTTAATCTTATATCCTGCTACTTTGCTGAATTTATTAATCAGTTCAAGGAGTTTTTGGGTTGAGTCCTTAGGGTTTTCTATGTATAGTATCATGTCATCTGCATACAGTGACAGTTTGATCTCTTCTCTTCCTCTATGGATGCCTTTTATTTCTTTTGTTTGTCTAATTGCTGTGGCGAGGACTTCCAAAACTCTGTTGAAGAGTAGTGGTGAGAGTGGGCATCCCTGTCTTGTTCCAGATTTGAGTGAGAAGGCTTTCAGTTTTTCCCCATTGAGGATTATATTTGCTGTGGGTTTATCATAAATGGCTTTGATTATATTCAGGAATGTTCCCTCTATACCCACTTTGGCGAGGGTCTTGATCATGAATGGATGTTGAACTTTGTCAAATGCTTTTTCTGCGTCTATTGAGATGATCATATGATTTTTGACTTTTTTTTTGTTAATGTGGTGTATGATGTTGATTGATTTGTGTATGTTGAACCATCCTTGTGAACCTGGGATGAACCCAACCTGGTCATGGTGTATAATTTTTTTGGTATGTTGTTGGATTCGGTTGGCTAAGATTTTGTTGAGAATTTTTGCATCTATATTCCTCAATGATATTGGGCGATAGTTTTCTTTTTTGGTGGTATCTCTGCCTGGTTTTGGAATGAGGGTGATGGTGGCCTCATAGAATGTCTTTGGGAGTATTCCTTCCTCTTCCACCTTTTGAAAGAGTTTAAGGAGGATGGGCACCAATTCCTCTTTATATGTTTGATCGAATTCACCTGTGAAGCCATCTGGTCCTGGACTTTTATTTGTAGGGAGTGCTATTATGACCTCTTCAACTTCATTTCTAGTGATTGGTCTGTTCAGTTGGTCTGTTTCTGCTTGATTCAGTTTTGGCAGGTAAGATTCTAGAAAACTGTCCATTTCTTCCAGATTGTCAAAGTTGTTGCCGTATAGTTGTTCATAGTATTCTCTTATGGTTTTTTGTATTTCTGCTGTATCCGTCGTGATTTCTCCTTTTTCATTTCTAATTTTGGTTATTTGGGTTCTTTCTCTCCTCTTTTTAGTGAGTCTGGCCAGGGGTTTGTCAATTTTGTTCACCTTTTCAAAGAACCAGCTCTTGGTTTTATTAATTTTCTCTATTGTCTTTTGAGTCTCTATTTTATTGATTTCTTCTTTGATCTTTTCATTTCCTTCCTTCTGCTGACTTTAGGCCTTTTGTGTTCTTCTTTTTATAATTCGTTTAGGTGGAGGGTTAAGTTGTCCATTTGGGATCTTTATTCTTTTTTGAGAAAGGCCTGGATTGCTATAAACTTCCCTCTGAGCACTGCTTTCGCAGCATCCCATAGATTTTGAGAGGTTGTGTCTTCATTATCATTTGTTTCAAGGTAGTTTTTAATTTCCTTTTTGATTTCCTCATTGACCCATTGGTTTTTTAGTAGCATGTTGTTTAGTCTCCATGGAGTAGGTTTTTTCTCTTTGCTTTTCCCATGGTTGGTTTCTAATTTCATGGCATTGTGGTCAGAGAAGATGCTTGAGATAATTTCTATGCTCCTACATTTATTGAGATTCGCTTTGTGTCCCAATATGTGGTCACTTCTTGAGAATGTTCCATGAGCATTTGAGAAGAATGTGTATTCTGATTTTTTTGGATGCAGTGTCCTGAAGATATCAATGAAGTCTAACTTTTCTATTGTTTCCTTTAGGATCTCTGTTGCTTTATTGGTTTTCTGTCTAGAGGATCTGTCCATTGATGTGAGGGGGGTATTTAGGTCTCCTACTATGATTGTATTCTCATCAATATCTCCCTTTATGTCTGTTCATATTTGTTGTATGTATCTGGGTGCTCCTATGTTTGGGGCATATATGTTGATGATAGTAACATCCTCTCCTTGGATGGATCCCTTAATCATTAAATAGTGTCCTTCTTTGTCTTTCTTTATGTCTTTTGTTTTAAAGTCTATTTTGTCTGATATGAGTGTTGCGACTCCTGCTTTTCTGTCTTGTCTATTGGCATGAAATATTTTTCCCCACCCTTTCACTTTCAATCTATATGTATCCTTTGTCCTAAGGTGAGTTTCTTGTAGGCAGCATATTGAAGGTTTTTGCCTTTTTATCCACTCAGCCACTCTGTGTCTTTTGATTGGGGCATTCAGTCCATTGACATTTAAGGTGATAATTGATAGATGATTATTTATTGCCATTTGCACCTCGTGTTCCAGTTGATTCTATGGTTCTCCATTCTTCCTTCTTTTTTTTTTTTTTTTTTTTTTGGTTGGATGGTCTCCTGTTATCTGCTTGAGTGTATTTTTTTTTCCGTTTTTTGCAAATGCAATATTTGGTTTTGACTTGTGGTTGCCCTGTTTTTTAAATATGCTAACCCCTTCCCATAATTGTGTTGTTTTAGCCTGATGGTCCTGTAAGTTCAAGCACTTCATTACTATATTAAAATTAAGAAGAGAAACATACAAACAAACAAAAAGGGTTATTTACTTCCTAACATCCCTTGCCCACATTTTATGGTTTTGATGACTCTTTTTTATTTTTTTCTTTTTAATTTTATTTTGTTTGAAGCATGTTCATGATTAAATCTGTATGCTGGCTTATTTGAGTGACTGCTCTCTGATTGCAGTTTCCTCAGTCCTAGTTCTTCCTCTTCTTCTTCTTCTTTTTTTTTTCTTTTCTTTTTTCTTCCCTTTCCTTCCTTTCTTTTTGGTTTAGAGAAGCTCTTTCAATATTTCCTTTAACCTGGGTTTTGTGTTGCTGTATTCTTTAAGTTTTTGTTTGTTGGAAAAAATTTTTATTTCCCCTTCTATTTTAAATGATATTCTTGCTGGATAGAGTATTCTAGGTTGCATATTTTTTCCTTTTAGCACTTTAAATATCTCTTGCCATTCCCTCCTGGCCTGTAGTGTTTCTGTAGAGAAATCAGCTGATATTCTTATGGGGGTTCCCTTGTAGGTAACATTCTGTTTTTCTCTTGCTGCCTTTAGGATCCTCTCTTTATCACTAACTTTTGCCATTTTTATTATGATGTGTCTTGGTGTGGGTCTGTTTGGGTTCCGTTTGTTTGGGGCCCTCTGTGCTTCTTGTATCTTGAACCCAGTATCCTTTAGATTTGGGAAGTTTCCAGTGATAATTTCTTCAAATATATTTTCCATCCCCTTATCTTTTTCTACTCCTTCTGGAATTCCTATTATGCGTAGATTGGCCCGCTTTATATTATCCTATAGGTCTCTTATATTGCTTTCCAGTTTTTTGATTTGGTTTTCTGTCTGTTGACTGGATTGAGTGATTTCCATTATTCTATCTTCCATATCACTGATTCGTTCTTCTGCATTATTCATTCTGGTTTTTACTGCCCCTAGTCCAGTTTGCATCTCTGCAAATGAATGTTCTAGTTTTTCTTGGCTCCTCCTTATCTTTTCTAGTTCCTTTCTGAGGGTATCTGCATTACTGTTCATATCTTCTCTTAGTTCCTTCAGTATTTTCACTATTTCTCTTTTGAACTCCAGGTCTGTCTGACTGCAGAGATCTGTTTCATTGCTGACTGTTTTAGGTGAGTTCTCCTGTTGGTTTGACTGGGGGTGGTTTCTCAGCTTCTTCATCTTGCTTGTTGTTTTCTTTCTCCTGAGGGAGTTGTACTCTCCGTTATCGGGCAGTGTTTGCCTTGTCACTGCTGTGGAATATTTCCTGAGGGCTGGCGTTGTTGGTCAATCTTTTTTGAGGCAGTGTGGCTTTTCTGGAGTGTTGATGGGGCTAACAGTGTTTCTTTGAAGCAAAGGAGGGCTTCCTGAGGGCAGACAGGACTGGGAGGTCCACACCATGATGGTAGCAGATTTCACTTGGTCATGCAGAGCTTGCTCTGGTGTTTTTAGGCTGTGGGGTTCTTGCAGGGGGTTGGCGGTGTTGGGCAGCTGTTCCTCAGGAGTGCATCACCCCCTGGGGGCTGGAGCAGCTATCTGGGTAGAGTGACCTATACTCTTTTCACATTAAAAATTAAAGTCTTTGTTTTAGTTATATACTTATATATTTATGTTTATATGTAAAATCATTACTATTGTGAGAAGCAGTGTAGGGGCTGAGAGCACAAACTATACATCCAAACTGCCTGGATTCAAACACAAGCCTTGGATAAATCTCTTGGATGTTTGGAGCCTCATTTTCCATAATTATTTTTTGAGGCTATTAATAGTGCCTACCTCACTGAGTTCTGAGAATTAAATGAATTAATACTTGTTAAATACATAGAAAAGTGCCTGGCATATAATAAGAGCTACATTAGTGTTAGATATTTTTTTATATTATGTTATTTATTATGTAATAATATACATGTACAGAGTATAACATCAGTCACTGAGTATTTAGGAGAAATACTAAGAAAATTTAGGAGACTTAATTGAAGTTTTACATTTATTCTTGCCATTGTTGCATATTTAAATGGTATCTGTTATGTCTGTGCTGGTCAAGAAAGTCATGAGGACTGAGAGCAATCAAGTCTATACCAGCCTATATACTTCAAATCTATACCAATCATATCTATAAGTATCAAGTATAAAGTATATAATGAACCATAGTAGTTAAATATGCAATGCAGTAAATTCACAGTGGAGGTAGGCCCAAGAGCAGAATAAAGTGGAGAAGATGGAGTCCAGACAACTTTACTTGGAATCAGGAATAGGTCTGTGTGGAGGCACATGCAATGCAGATTTCTAGAGGTTAAGAAAAAATTTGGTAATCAAGATCAATCTTATTTTTATACAATATTCTAAAATATCGAAATTAATTTTAAAGTTCTACATGCAAAATACCAAAATTTTTATTAAATCAAGATCACTATTGCTGCTTTTTCTTTTGTTTTGAGCTCCAATGTGGCTTATATAGCACTGCCTAGGATATCAGTGAAGGTTTCACAAGGAAGTCTTATGTCTTAGTATGACTCTTGAAGAATGAGTAGGAGTTTTTCAGCTAGACAACTAGTGTCTTTGCGTTCCTAATAGAGAGCAATCAACACAAGTGAGGACACATGACATGAAAGAGTTAGATGTGCAAAGAATTTGGAGTCTGCTTTGTGTGGAAAACGTTTATTGCGAATGTTGGGAGATAAGGCTATTTGGTCAACACCAAAAATGTTCGACTTTATTTTGAAGAGGATGAGAAGCCACTGGAACTTTTTAGTAAATTAATTTTGTTTTAAAACATTTATAACTTGGGGAGCTTGCTGGTGGCCTAGTGATTAAGGATTCAGCATTGACACTGCTGTGACTTGGGTTAGATCCCTGGCCCTGGACTTCCACATGTGGCAGGCATGGCCAAAAATAAAAAATACATCTTTTTTCTGAGCATTTAAATACATGTATTATTTAAAAGTTAAATAATTTTATACAAGTATTCATATTGCAAAAAGCAGAAGTCCCACATAATCTTGCGTTTTAAATATAACCATTTTTAAGGAGTTCCTGCTGTGGCACAATGGAAGGAATCTGTGGCCTCTTGGGAGCACTGGGACTCAGGTTTAACCCCTGGCCTGGCACAGTGGTTTAAGGATCTGACATTGCTGCAGCTGCAGTTTGGATCTGATCTCTGGCCCAGGAACTCCATATGCCATGAGGCGGTCAAAAAAAAAAAAAAAAAAAAAAAAAAGGTAATCATTGTTAATATTTTAGTGTACACTCTCTTAGACTTTTTTTTCTATGCACATAGCAAAAACACACACACATGCACATATGCACACAAGCAAAATGTGACCATCAGGATCAGATAACATTTTAGAAAGAGCTCTTGCAGCACAATGAAAGAGCTGGTGATTGGCGTGGGCACAGAGTTCTGGTTTTAAGACTTCCACTTCAGTTTTCACTTTCATGATCTCTTGATTGCCCTGGAAATGCTAGAGGGCTAAAACATCTATAAACTTCTATATCTTAGCTAGTGATTTCCCCAGAGGTGTTTTTTTTTTTTTAACACCTCCTTCTTCAATTCCTCACTTTCTTTCCAGATTTTCAAATCCGTATTTCTCTAAAGAAAAATTACTCTTTATAATTTGGAGTTTTTCCATGCACCACTAGCTATAACCCTCTAATTTCATACTATTCCAATGAGATTAATACACTTCAGGACAAATCTGGGGAGTAGAATTGCAGCTAACTAAGGAGAAAATAATATAGGAATCACAATATTAATAGTGTTTTTACTTCTTATCTTTTCTTTATCTTAGTGGTTTATAGATAACCACTCTATCTTAATCAAAATCATCTAAATATACCTGTTGAAAGATGTAGATTCCATGGTTTCTGAATTGGCACCTGGTGATGGTGGTGGAGAAGGTGATAGAGATGATGAGATGTTGAGGTGATGAGGTGTTAAGGGTAGTGAGTGTGGGACAATGTTGAGGACCAGACAGTTAAAAGAACTCCTCAGGTGATTCTTATGCAAGCTAATGTTTGAGATCTATCTTCTTTCTTTTTAATTACTTTTTCTTACTTTAAGTCATCTGCATTTTTCACTAGCTCCCTACTATGAGAACAAATCAGGGAATGAATTGAATTCTTTGAGTAATTTCAGGGAAGAATTTGCTTTCACTTGAGTTACCCTCCAGCACTTAAATGATTGCCAGAATTCTCTGCCTCATTTTAGCACTGAATCTTTTGCTGTAATCCTGAGGATGTCCAAAGGCTTACAATTTTTCGTGTCTTATGTTGAAGGCAACATTTTCAGGACAGTTGAGGAGAATGCCTCTCAGAGATCACGATCAGATTGGTGACTAAGGAAGGAAGTACTGATAATTTCCCAAACTTTTCTGCCTAGGTGTTTCTCCAAGATGAGTTCATGGTTAAGTTACATAATTTTGGGAACCCAGTTCCACTTAAAACAGGTGCTTCACACTCTAATGTTGTATCACTGTGCTGCCAGTTTCATAAATATTAAGAGAATGAGTAAATGTCAAAAAGCCACTTCATTGTTTTCAAATTGCTGCCTTCTGTGGCAGTGTTACAAATATGCTTCTGGAGATTCATATTCTATAAGACATACCTAGGGCTGTCACAAATAGATCCCAGTTCTGTCCTTAAGTTGCTTACAATCTAATTGTGGGGCAAAGAAACACACATGTAACATTTTACATGCCATAATAGATTAAAAAATAAATGTTAAATGATTTTTTATTTTTTCCATTATAGTTGATTTACAGTGTTCTGTTAATTTTCCACTGTACAGCAAAGTGACCCAGTCATACATACATATATACATTCTTTTTCTCACATTATTCTTCATCATGCTCCATCGCAAGTGACTAGATAGAGTTCCCAGCACTATACAGCAGGATCTCATTGCTTATCCATAAAAAAAAAAGTTAAATATAACTAAAGTAAAAGTGTTAAATGTAGCTCTTGGCACAGTTCTTTGTACATATTAAGAACTCACTATTTAATAGTGACATGTAATAATAGTGTGAATATTTAGGAAAATAAGTAGTATTAAATAAGCAGCATTGGTAACAAAACTACTGGAAGTTTTAAAAAGGAAGAGTTCCCATTATGGCTCAGTGGTAATGAACCTAACTAGTGTCCATGGGGATGCAGATTCCATCCCTGGCCTCACTCAGAGGTTAAGGATCCAGTGTTTGCATGAGCTGTGGTGTAGTTTGCAGGCATGGCTCGGATCCCATGTTGCTGTGGCTGTGGCATAGGCTGGCAGCTGATGCTTTGATTCAACCTCTAGTGTGGGAACTTCCATATGCCTCAGGTGTGGCCCTTAAAAAAAAAAAAAAAAGCAAGAGATTTATATGAATTAGTGAAGAATTACCCCAGTACTTGACTTGGAAGGGAAAAAAAAAAAAGGAATATGATGAATACACAACAAGAAGATAGGTACTCTTCAATAGTGAGAAAGGTCAAACTTTCTGAGAATACATAGACAGGTTTGGCCAAAGTAGAATGTGCTGAAGAGTAGAGGAGATCAAGTTGGGTGGGGTTCGATCGTGTAGGGTTTTTAATGCTAGTCCTAGTAGTCTGATTCTCTCCTATAGTAATAGCAGCATTGTGAGCAGTTTATTTAATTTTCTTTTTCCAGCATGGGAGGTGAACTAAGGGAAGTTTGAAAGATTTTCTGCCATTTTTGTTTGTCTTCATCCAGATGTTTCTCTCACAGGCTATATTAGTTATCTATGGTTCCATAACAAATTGCTTCACAAAATATAGTGGCAACAACAGTAAAAATTTTTATCTTCCAGTTCCTATTGGTCATAAATTTGATAGTGGCTTAACTGTGCAGTTTTGACTTAGAGTCGTCATGAGATTGCAGTCAGGATTTTGGCTAGAGCTGCCTTCATATGACATCTTGACAAGGGCTGGAAAATCTGTTTTCAAAATGGATTACTTAAATGACTAACAAGTTGGTACCAGCTTTTGGTGAGGAGCCTCAGCTTCTTTCTATATGTTTTTCAGTGTCCTTGTGACATGACAGATGCTTCCCCAGACCAAATAATCCAAGAGACAGTCAGGTGGAAGCTATCCTCTTTATGACCTACAGTCAGAAGCCTCAGAGCATCAGTTCTACCATGTTCTGTTCATTAGAAACAAGTCACTAAGCCTGACGCATATTCAAAGGCAAGGGAATTAGATTCTGCCTTTTGAAGGAAAAAAGAGTCAAAGATTCTGTGGGCACATATTAAAACCATCACATAGACTAACAGAGCCAGCGGTGCAGTAATAGTGTGCACTAAACACGCTTGAACTATCCAGCCCCATCATGGCACAGTCCTTGAGACCATACCACATTCCTTGCAACTAGTGCAATGCACATGGAAGCGTTATTATATGTTTTTTGGACTGTTACTATTTTGTAGATGAAGATATTTATTTTCAGAGGTTTTAGCGACAGATCTCGCTTAGTAATGTGTTGCAGCCAAGATTTAATTCGGTTTTACTACCGAAATTCCCTATTTAATATGCTATCTGTCAAACAGAATCACTCATTTCTATTAGAAATACCTTGCTGTTGGCATAGCTAGCAGAACCACTTTTTGGAATTTTGTCTGGTATTTAGTAGTCACCCAACAAACTTTGTTGTACAAATGAACGAATTTGGTGCACCAATACATGAAGACTTGAGATATGAAGAAATCTATTTACTGAGAAGTCAATGGAAAACTGGAGAATACAGGCCAGAATACTTGCTTCTTGTGCAGGCTATCATTTTATCATATTAATTGAAAGGACACTGTGTTTAAGAAGTTAGATGTAACTTGAGTCTCTGATGTAATGACAAGGTACACCGGATTCTATGTAGAATGCATTTGTATCATTGTGCCATTGTTTTGAATACTGTCTTCGTATGAGTGGGAGTGGATTAAAGGGGAGTAAATAAGTGTGGTTCAGCTTGAATTCTTCTCATATGAATAGCATTATGCTTTGGTATTTAACCCACAGACAAAGGGAAATAAATGAATTTGAGTACAGAATGGCATACCCAAACTCTATATACTTCTCTACACAGCTCTAACACTATTTACTCTGGCAAAATTTTGTACCAAAATTGAACCTAATCTGCACTGAAAACTTCACCCAATTCCCCTGAATCCTGTTAGCTTTCATAAACTGTTTTTAAGATTGTATGCTAAGCAAAGTTCTGAAAACCTGCTTTAAAAACCCCACAGGACTTTGTTATATAGGTTACATCCCTTTTAGCAGCATGCCAAGGGCTGAAATTTAAGGTCTTCATTTTGTTGATTTATCTTTAGTTTTATATGGGAATTTGGCATTAAATATATAATCTGGTGGGTAAATGATAGGGACCAGTAAATTTCATACGCAGGTTCGGTTTGGGGATTATTATGTATTTTATGTTAACATTAGGCAATGTAGCCAAACCTCCAGAACAGTAAGCAATGAGTTTTTCTGCAATGTTAATACAAAGAGTATCGAGCTTAAACTCAAATAAAACCTAAAACAAATGAACAAGAGTGGGATTAGGTTAATCTCAAACATTAGGAAGATTAAAGTATTAGAGTCATGGTTCTGATGCCTACTTTTGTCACATAGATTTCTAGACAGCTAACTCTGCACAACCCCTGAACACTCAGCTATTGATTACACAAACTCTCATTTATTATAGTGCTATGTGGAATCTAAAGGAGAAGAACACAAGACTTTTTAGATAAAACATCAATAATCAACTTGTGGGGACAAGATGTACCATACCTGACCCTCAATCCCATAATCTATTGCTTTATCAGCTTTGATAGCAGGAATGAAGAACCACAGATGCGTTAAGATTTATTTAAAAATACAATCCCTGAGGCTAGAGAAAATAGCAAATCTTAACATTGTAAGTAGGACTGAAGTTGCATCCTGAGGAAGACTAATAGGCTAGTTGGATTTGCATGGAGAAAATGGGAAGTTTTTCAAGGGAAGGAAGAGAATGCACTATGTTCATGGTGGTGGGGGTGTAAGATGAATGGTTTTATTTTACCTCAGGAAAACTTCCCTGAACTCTATACTAGGTTTTTTCACCTCCATACCACCCTTCCTTTATAATTGTAATTTACTATGTATGCATTTATTTGACGTTTGGGTCCTGGTCTCCCTTTTGTGAGGCCCATAACTAAGCCTGTCTTTTCCACCAAATAACAGCAGTGCCTTACACATAACAGACACTCAATAGATAAATAAATGTCCCCTCCTAATTCCATTAGATTCTACTGAGAAATGAGTTTGAATGTGTAATATAAGATCAAGGGACCCAGAGTTTCAGATACCAGGGTGACAATATCAAGATGTCTTTAGCTGATAAACAATAGTGACACACGGTAATAGGAATATGATACTTTGTGTATTTTTTTTTTTTTTTTTTTTTTTTTTTTTACTGCTTCAGCTGTGGCATATGGAAGTTCCCAGGCTAGGGGTTGAATTGGAGCTGTAGCTCCTGGCCTATGCCACAGCCATCACAATACCAGATCTGAGCCACATCTGCAAACTATACCACAGCTCACAGCAATGCTGGATCCCATAGCCTACTGAGCAAGGCCAGGGATTGAACCCCATCCTCACAGAGATTGTCATTTTCTTAACCTGCTGAGCCACAAAAAGAACGCCAGTGCTGCATATTAATCAGATAGTGTGAGAAGACCAGAGCAGGGTAAGGAGGGCTGGAGCAAGAAAAATAATTGCACAGTTACCAAAATTATAAAAAGTGATGAGCACTCTAACACAATTGGAGAAAGAGAAATGGAGAAGAATGGCTAAGTCTTAAAGATATTGGGAAGATAGAGAGTCCATAGGATATGGTACAGATTGGATTTGGGGGACAAAGGAATACTTGGAAATAAAGTCATTCTCCTGGCTTTTAATCTGGGAATCTGAGAATAGAACAACAATGACTATAACAATGATCCTTTTAAGGTAATACTGCTTTTAATTCCTGTGAAAATCCTGAGAGATTCATGACTGATTTCCAGTTTATAGATAAGAAAATCAAACTCTCAGAGAGGCAAATAGAGCCTAATGATCAAACCCATGGGTCTTCTTTCAGGGTGCTCAATTCAAGTCCCAGTTTGCCTTTGAGAAGTCTCTTAACTTCTCTGAGCCTTTTCTTCATCTGCAAAATATGGATAATCAAAGTATCCATCTCATAGCATTTTGGGGGAAGTTAAGGTAACGTATCTAATAAAATAGCATGTGGTGAAATAGTTTCTGATATCACCGAGAAGGATGCCTGTAGTCTATATAAATATATAGTAAGTGCTCTATAAAATATTTTTATGATTAGATGACTTGTTTAAACAGCTAGTAAATGGAAGAGCTTTAGAGTTGAACCCAGGTTTTGTGATATATTTGTTATGGATATCATGTTGCTATTAGAAAAAAAATAAGGTGCAGGATAGAGCTATGAAAATGTCGGTTGTTTACTATCCACAAGGCACTACTTATTTATTACAGTTCATGCTTTAAGAATCACCAATCTGAAAGTTATCTTTTTGTTTTCTTTTTGGTTTCCTTTGCTGTACAAAAGCTTGTCAGTTTGGTTAGGTCCCATTGGTTTATTTTTGCTCTTATTTCTGCTGTGTTGGGAGATTGACCTGAGAAAACATTTCTAAGGTTGATGTCAGAGAATGTTTTGCCTGTGTTCTCTTCCAAGAGTTTTATGGTGTCTTGTCTTATATTTAAGTCTTTTAGCCATTTTAAGTTTATTTTGGTGCATGGTGTGAGGGTGTATTCTAGTTTCATTGATTTGCATGCAGCTGTCCAAGTTTCCCAATCTTGTGTTTGAGAAAAAAAGAAATCAATTGTTCTTATCTTTGTTCTGCCATTCTAAATTATCCTAAGATTTGAAAAAGGATATAAATTGTATTTTTGTTTCTATACTTATGTACTGGATAATATATGTGAAATTATGCCAAGAGAAACACACTGGATAAAAATCCTCTTAATGCTAAATTAGTCCTGTAATCTTTAGTGACAACTACTGTTAATGGAACTTGTTTCTCTTTGTGAGTCTGCACTTTAAAACTGAAGGCAATAAAGATGCTACATCAACTGTTTATAGTTGTGAAGCCAAGTACGTTTTAATAGAACCAACATTTGAAAGAATTCTACTCCCTCTAGGAGGCCCCATACAGCAATCACACAGGAGAGGTAAATAGATGAGAAAATGTTTGCTGAGAGCAGAAATATTCAGAGGCTCTCTGTCCTGCACACAAATTTGGGTTTTTTGTTTGTTCGTTTATTTGTTTTTGTTTTTGGTTTTGGTCTTGGGGGTTGTTTGGCCATACCTGCAGCATTTGGAAGTTCCCTGGCCAGGGGCAGAATCCACGCCATAGCAGTGGCCTGAGCCACTGCAGTTGCAACACCAGACTTTTAACCCACTGAGCCACAAAGGAACTCTTGAACACTAATTTGTAACAGGGAGTCTTTTTTGCTGTCGTATCCCTGCTAGTATTTGTGTTGATTTTGTAGAATATAGGGGTTCCTAATAGTTCTAAAGTAGGAACAGTCACTCTTTTCCTTTTGACATGCTATGCTCTTTTCTCATTTTTGGAAGGAACATGAATATCATGAAACAGTAAGCAAGACATGATTACATAGGTTATAAGGAACCTATTTGAACACAAATAAGCCTTGAAACAACAGCAACTTGAACCATATCTAAAAACAATCCAGTCAAACCAGAGTAGGTATTAATTTACTTTGTTATTCCTACCATATGTCTGGACTCCTTTATTTATACAATGGAGGTCGAAGTACCAAAGCCTTCTTTGAGTGTTCTGACCAAGATTTGATCCTTTTTATTGGGGAGGGGGGGTCTAAAAGTATCTTTATTTCCTATTTGCCTTTTTATTTATTTTAAAGATATATTTTTATTTTTAAAAAATTTTTATTGGAGTATAGTTAGAGTGTTGTGTTAGTTTCAGGTGTACAGGAGAAAGAATCAGTTATGTATATTCAGTTATACATATTCAGTTACATGTATAACAAAAATGAATCAGATACACACACACTCATATTCCTTTTCAGATTATTTTCCCATATAGGTTATTACACAATATTGAGTAGATTTCCCTGTGCTATACAATACGTACTTGGTACTTAACTATTTTATGTAGTTAACGTGTATATGTTAATCCCAACCTCCTAATTTATCCCTCCCCACACCATTCACTTTTGGTAATCATAAGTTTGGTTTCAAAATCTTGACTCCATTTCTCTTTTTTTGAATAAGTTCTTTTGTATCATTTTTATTAGAGTCCACATATTAGTAATTTCATATGATATTTGTCTTTCTATTTCTTCACTTAGTATGATAATCTCTAGGTCTACCCACGTTGCTGCAAATGGCATTATTTTTTTTATAATGGCTAAACATCGTATTTATGTATCACATCTTCTACATCAATTCCTTTGTTGATGGACCTTTAGAATGCTTCCAGGCCTTGGCTGTTGAAAGCAGTGCCTCAATGAATATCAGGGTGCAGGTATCTTTTTGAATTACAGTTTTCGCTGGATAGATGCCCAGAAATGAGATTACTGGATCATATGGTAGTTCCATATTTAATTTTTTAAGGAGTCTCCATACCGTTCTCCATAGTGGTTGCACCAGTTTACAATCCCACCAGAGTAGGAGGGTTACCTTTTCTCCACACCCTCACAAGCATTTATTGTTTGTAGACTTTTTGATGATGGCCATTCTGACTTGTGTGAGGTTATACCTCATTGTAGTTTTGATTTACATTTCTGTAATAATTAATGGTGTTGAGCATCTTTTCAAGTGTATTTTGTCCATCTGTATGTCTTCTTTGGAGAAATGTCTTACTTCTTCTGCCCATTTTTTGGTTGGATTGTTTGGTTTACATACATGATCCTTTTCTTTTTAAATGTCAGAACTCTTCCAACTCTTTCGGTGTGCATGGCTCTTAGTAAAAGTTCAATAAATATTTATTGGATGGCTGGATACATGAATGCTTTATGTAATGACTAAATCAATGCATCATTGAAGTTTCTCCCAAAACACCAAATACCTGTTTGCTCACTTGAGAGCGACTGTGTCACATCATCAGCATTGTTAATGACAAATGCATGATCATAACTAGGAGTTAACAGGTTTTTTTCCCACGAACACTTATCTTCATTCTCATTTCCTTTTCCTTAATGAAATAAATGTTGCCTCCTCCCATTTATTAAAATTCTTGTTTGGTTTGATGACAAATAACCCCAGACTAAGCCTCTGACAGTTTCATTCCCAAATCTCCCAGTCAGCTCATGATAAATTAGTCTAATCCAGCTCAGTTCTAGCTATTGAAATCTAATGGTTCTCATCATGTTAGACTAACCCAATTGCACTACCTAAAGAAAGATAATTAAGAAATGTAGGTTTGTTATAAGTCTTCAACAAATCTGTTACTAAACCCCTTACCTTCCTCTTCTCTCAAACTGCCCATTAATAATGTGGGAAATGGATCTGCCATCTACCATATCATCCAAAGTATTAAGATGGTAGTCATTTTTCCCCTCAGCTCATATCCTTTGGTCACCAAGACCTTTCAATTCTTCCTTCCATATATCTCTTCAAACTCTTCTGTCTCCATTTCCACTGTCACTGCCTTAGTTTAGATCTTCATTCTGTTCTTCTGCCCTAACTACAATAATTTTTTATCTGGTTTCCATCCCCCTGACCTAGCTCCTTCATTCTATTATTTATACTGATACTAATTGTTTTTTTAAAACATGAATCTATATAAGCCACTTCCATGCTTAATATCCCTCTAAATCAACATTACTTTTAGGTTAATGTCCAGACTATCACATGACACCTGAATCCTTTTATGATCATGCCCTGACCTAACTCTTCTGTGCCATCTCTGGCCATGAGCCTTTCCCCATCACTCACAGTCACATACTTCACTCTAGCCCCTTTCAGTGAACTGAAAGAAATGCTGCCATAAGATCATAAGTGGGGTCCAGAACATTCAATCATGTAAAATGCAAGAGCCTGTTTTGCAGGGATAATGAAATGACCTGGTGAGCCAATTGCTTTACATCTAAATTCAAGTTATTGCATTATCATGGGGTTTTATTGTACTTCAGACTCCTCAAGGGCTTTCTTACATTTATGCCTTTGCATATATTATTCTCTCCCTTACCTGTCATTCTCTCAGCTAGCTCCAACTTGTCCTTCAAAACTCATCACAGGTACCACTTCTTTAACTAAACCACTCCTGTCCACATTACCTTCTCTGCCTACAAATGGTATTAGGAGTACAAATTTCTTTTTTTTTTTTTTTATTTTCCCATTGTACAGCAAGGGGGTCAGGTTATCCTTACATGTATACATTGCAATTACAGATTTTCCCCCACTCTTTCTTCTGTTGCAACATGAGTATCTAGACATAGTTCTCAATGCTATTCAGCAGGACAAATTTCTTACTTTAATAGCATATACAGTGCATGACCTCATCCTTGTAGCAAGCATTATGGCAGTTGTAATTGTTCAGATACATACATGCTTGTCTCTTTTCTTTTATCTTTACGCAACATACATGTGCACTCACATGAGCACACACAAAGCTTCTGTGCCCATGTAGAATAAGAGTTTTATTTCCCATATCTATATTTGCTCCAAATACCCAGCCCAGTAGCAAGCACAAAGAATAAATTTGAGACCTAAATGGAAGCTAAAAATCTGGGTTTTCAGTAAACCATTTGAATAAATATTTGCTATTTTGTGCTTTCCAATCTGTTAAGAATATCCTAAGCCAAATTGGCCATTCATGATTATTAGGATCTTCTTGGTAGGCAACATTAATAATTGTCTCGTAACTAGAGATAAATGAGCTCTGTGGGTTTCCTCCCCCACAACCTTGCTGGCAGTTGGTATATTTATAATGAAAACAAGTCTTGTGGTTTACCATCCATAAAAATACTTATTATCAAGTATGTACGGAACTGTTCATGAAGCTCGGTGAAGTCCCAGCTCTTTGTCCTTGCAGACATTCCAACAAGATCCTTGCTGGAGAGGTGTTCTGGAGGCAAGTGTAGCTCTATATTTAGTAGCAGTGGTCATCAGCCCCAGAATCGAGTCAGTGTTGGAGCACAGGGCTGAATGGAAATGCTAGACTATAGATCTGCTAATTCTTACACCCTGTTCATGTAAAGGTGGAAGTACATCTGCAGTATTTCTAGCCAAGCCACGTTAACTTAAACAGCATTCATTTCATTGTTAAAAATTTACTCCTAACACCCCTTGTGCTACCTAACACATGCCAGTGCTGACTGAAATAAGGGCAGGAGAAGAACTGCCTTTGCAAAATGCCATCCTGGCTCAGGTCCTCCTGAAGTTTCTCATTTACATTTAACTATTCCAGGACTATGTATTCCTGATTTGGGAACTTCACAAATTAACTCTGACTTTTAGATCCAAATTAACCTCAAAAGTTAAGGGTTAGTTGCTAAATTAAAATTCTTGAGCACACTTTACTTACTGTATCCTTATGTATTTTTAAATAAAATATAGACTATACAATAAAAATTAACTCTTGGATCCTTTGGCCAGTCACAGTGGTTTTTGCCAGCCCTCTTCTAAAGAGGAGAGCAACATATTCTGGCTAGGATTCGTTAGCTGAGCAAATATTCTCTTTTCATGGTTTAAATATTTCCCATTCCTTACTTCCTCCTTGTTTCATCATCATTTGTCCTGTGTTCAATTCTGGGATCCTGATTCATTCACCACCATTATTACCTTTTATGTTTTTTATTAAAATTATAGGAGTTCCCGTCGTGGCGCAGTGGTTAACGAATCCGACTAGGAACCATGAGGTTGTGGGTTCGGTCCCTGCCCTTGCTCAGTGGGTTAACGATCTGGTGTTGCCGTGAGCTGTGGTGTAGGTTGCAGACGCGGCTCGGATCCTGAGTTGCTGTGGCTCTGGCGCAGGCCGGTGGCTACAGCTCCGATTCGACCCCTAGCCTGGGAACCTCCATATGCCGTGGGAGCGGCCCAAGAAATAGCAAAAAAAACAAAAACAAAAACAAACAAAAAAAAACCCAAATAAAAAAATTATATAATGGTCTTGTCACTTACATTTGGGGTCTGTCAATTATAGATTTTTTGATTCTCCAAGTGCCTATGTGCTTTATTTCCTTGTGGAAGTAGATTGATACTTTGTTGAATATTTCTGCCAGTTCTCCTCCTTTTCTGCCCGTCCTCCTCCTCTCTCCTTTCCCCTTCCTGAGGCAGTAACTCTAGTGCCCAGCACAGTGTATAAAGTACTAAAAGGTTTACAGTTAGAGCAGGGAGAAACTTATCCTTGTGTATACAGTGTTAGAATGAAGGAGACAGAGTTGCTACATATAAAAACAAATTAATTTAGGCCAGGTCTTATTGAAGTAAATCCCTTATAAAAATATTTATAAAAAATTATGTATGAGGAATTAACATTTATTGTGCCCAGGACTATGGTTAATCTTTTACAAATAATATCTCATTTGATCTAAACAATATCATTCAAGGTAGATATTATTGTTTCTTTTTGTTAGTGAAGAAGAGAGGGCATGAAATCAATTGGCTAACGTCATGCAGTAGTGAAGCTGGAGCCAAGCTCTGAGTCCAGGCCTGGGCTAACATTATACAAATGTTGCCAAATATGTTTTGAAATCTTGATCTGGTTCACTTAATTTCAATTAGTATTTACAGTAGTGAATCTGGTTCACTTAGTTTCAATTAATATTTACAATAGTGAAAGCGCAGTGCATCTGAAGTGCCGAGAGCTCATCATAATTGAAATTTGGATGTTATAACATTAGATTCTTATACAGGCACCAAACCCTGTGTTACTCATTCATTTATCCATTTGGCTATATTTTTTGAGCTCCTACTCCAGCTATCTTATCTATGTGTGGCATAATGTACACATAAATCCTTGCCAATAAGGTGAATTGACCTTCCTGCAGAGTTGTAACTGTTAGTGGATTCCTGGGATCAAGTAAGCACATTGATCTTTATTCAGCTAGAATAATAGTTACAAAAACCTTCTGGCCAAGCTCCCTCTTTGAGGTTTAAGGATTTTTGATTCAGCATTGGTAGTTGAAAAGCTTTAATCTTACAGTCATTTCAGGTCAGTAGAAGACTGTCTTTGACCTTAGTATTTGTTGTTCCTTCCATAATTTTCCATCTTTAATTTTAAAGAATTACAGCAAGACAAATGCAATTGTTTTGTTTAATTTGCATAACAATACAATAAATTGTTGTGACTCAGATTTATATTTGATAAATAAAGGGTCATTGCCCTTTATGGTATCTGAAATAATGCTGTCTATAAGCATACGTTGTGATTTACATGTAAGTTACATATTGATATTTTGGATATAGATCAAAAACATTCTTTTTTTTTTTTTACCTTGATGTATAGGAATTCCTGGGCCAGGATAGAATCTGAACTGTACCTGTAGCAACACTGGATCCTTTAACCCACTATGCCAGGCAAAAGATCAAATCCATGTCCCTGCAGTGACCCAGGCTGCTGCAATTGGATTTTTAACCCACTGCCCCACAGTGGAAACTCTAAAAAATGTTCTTTATAAGAAAGATAAAGGTAGAAAGAGAAACCCTATAATGATAAACATGAAAATCACAAAGACCAAGCCATACCAAAGATATTTTGAAATAACGATTTAAGGGGGAAATCAGTTAAAGCTAAGCCTGGAACCGTATACTTAGTCACTGGATTTAATACATGTTATAAGACACTTGAGATGTCATGTGAGCTACTTTGCCTCAGTTTGCCCATGTGAACTGTGGATTTCAGCTTCATTGTCCCCAGGAGAGTGCCCCCATTATGGTAAAGTACATAGGACTTCTAGTTAGCACATGTTAGAGAGATAATGAAAGACATTATCACACTTATCCAAAGGACAACTGAGTGTGGTTAATTTTTTCCTTTCTTCTTTCAAATTCTTTCTAGTTGTACAGTGAAAAGGGGTTTTGATATACAATCTCATATGATACCCAAAGGCAATTAGTGTTTCCAGACAATGAGACACTCCCAGCCTTTCTCTTTGGTTCCCAGGAGTTATCCAAGCCCTCTCTGACACATTTGTATTGAACCTTTATATCTAGACCTCCTCAGGGTCAGCCTTATGCTTAAGACATTTCCCAGCCTCCTTTCTCTATCAACAAGAGAAACTATCCAACCATCCAGTGCCACAGACACCTGTTCTCTGCTAGGTGACTCCACATATTAATGACTAACAGTCAGTAATCCCTGTGAATAAGCCAGACACCCAGTGTCTCAGACACCTCAGTAACATGACCTCAGACATCTCAGTAACATGACCTATTAATCTGGCTTAAAAGCACACATCTCTAGAGAGCCATTAGTGTATGGAAATGCCTATCACATTGCCAAGTTTGGGAAGAAGATTTAATTAGAAGTGGAGTGGGAGGGGGACTTCTATACTTCCATCAGTTTTCAGATCATACAATAAACATGATATGGAAGAGAGAGTATGGGATTTGAAATCACAACTTAGTTTAAAGTTCCAATTTCGTTTATTTACAAATGTCACTGAGTTTTCATTACCCAATCCATAAAAGGGGAAATGATGCTTACCTTCTGCTTCTACACGAATGAGGCTCAAATATGATCTTATTTATGAAAGTACTTTTAAAGCTAAAGAGCATAAAAACACGTTGTTATAATTACATATAGTTACATATGTTATTGTTATAGTGATTGAAAAAGACATCCCCTTGAACCAATTCTTCCAGGAGATATAACTGGTTATATATATTCTAGAACTACAAAAGGACTGGGTGGTTAGCAAGGGGCTTGTGTGTAGCATATACAAACTTGGCGTTATGCACCAGCCTCTTCTTGACTCTTCATGAGTCGTTGATCCCTTTCCCCTCTATTCAGCCTCAAGACCGCTAGGCTGGACGCAGTGAGGAGAAAGAAGGCAAGTGTTTGAACAAAGGACATTAACTTCCCTGGATCTATATTCCTGTGAATTCTGTGACACAATTTAAAGTCTTATGGCGAAATATAAACAAAATGACTAGTTTTTGTGGTGGGAGACACATCCTGTTGTTCAAGTTAGTAGAGGGTGGGGGCTGGTAGGGGGTCTACTCAGTGCTAAAGTTTGGACTTTATCCTGAAGATGGGAAGGCTGCTCAAAAACAAAGGCATTAAAATTATTTGGGCATAGTATGTATCTGCATTTGGACTTGCGAAGAGGGACTCTTACCTTTATCTGAGGTATACACAACTTGTGTGACCCTCTTAATAAGGACAATCCAATAGTCTAGTAACAAAAAATTATCCAGGGCCTTTTTCATATTGGCTTTATGTTAGAAACTTCAAGATCCTCTACTTATTTCATAGAGGAATAACTCTCCATTCTGAATCTTTTCTTCCTAAGCACCCTTTCTATTCTCTGTCTCAACATCTACTCTTGCGTTCTCTTGGGCTCTCCTAAAGACATATATATATGTGTGTTAGGTATATGTAAACAAATGGATATATTTTCAAAACACTATATAATATATAATGAAATATATATATATATGCATACACTTAAATGTATTATTTTATTTTATTTTATTTTTTGACTTTTTATGGCTGTACCCATGGCATATGGAGGTTCCCAGGCTAGGGGTCAAATCGGAGATATAGTTGCCAGCCTATGCCACAGCCACCACAATGCCAGATCCAAGCCTTATCTGTGAGCTTCACCACAGCTCACAGCAACGTCAGATCCTTGACTCACTGAGCGAGGCCAAGGATCGAACCTGCATCCTCATGGTTACTAATCAGATTCATTTCTGCTGAGCCACAATGGGAACTCCTTAAATGTATAATTTTAAACACTAGCTCTCTGACGAAGTATAAAGGCAGTAGTGTGTGTTAAAGCATCTCAATATTTAAAATTCACCTTTATTGGAGTTCCTTGTGGTGCAGTGGGTTAAAGATCTGGCGTTGTCACAGCATTGGCTCCCATTGCTGCTATGGCAAGGGTTTGATCCCTGGCCCAGGAACTTCCACATACTCTAGGCATGGCCAAAATAATTCACCTTTATTTATGGGGAAACTAAATCTAAATCCCTCACCCAAGTTTTGTTTGTGTTGTTAAGAAGTGAAGGGAGATAAAGAAAGCCAGTTAAGATAAATTTTAACTGCAGCTTCTGAATACAAATATGCACAATATAAAATTTATACAAGGTAATTGATATCCTCTTTTTCCTGAGTAGAAATTTACACCATATAACCAAGATTAGTGTAGGAAACAAAAGTTAATGATGATGCAAACATTTCTCAACTTTAATCAACTAATTCTCATTTATCAATTAACTAATAGGAATAGGAATATCCCAGAACTGGGCCAGAAGAGATTAAAAATCTTAATTTACAACTCCTTTGAAGAGTTGCCAGGTACTTCTGATACTGTTTGTATGAAACCCCAGTTATTGCAGCAAACAGGAAAATGGAGCATTGAGTTGAATATGGGACTGAAGATACAGTCTTGACTTCTCAACAAAGCATCCCACTGGATGTGGGAAGGAATGGGTATGACTTAGGGCCACTGATTGGGCTGCCTCTAGCAGTGGCTTTCTTTTCTAATCTATATCGTGTAAGTAAGTAATTTCTCTCTCTTAAATAATCAAGGGAAGTTGTTTCTTAGACTTATAACTATATCTTTTTAAAGCATTTTGATGCTTACTTAGGTGTATGTCTTAACTGTGATAAATCCTTATAAATTTCTGACTTAGTTACATCATAAGGAGGGATTTCCACTTTATTTTTTAAAGGAACTTTAAAGAACTGTACTGGGAATTACTAATAATCAACCCCATTTTCCCATAAACAAGCAGGAAAAACGATGGGGGACTGAAGGTGCAAAATAGGCCTTCCAGATACATGCAAGATACTCCAAATTACCACATGTAACAGGGAAGAAAGTCTTCTAGCAAGGCTATCATAAGAATTAGAAACAATATATGCCACAGAAAAGTATACCTATTAGGAATACAATAAATGGTAGTCATCCATTTATATGTTTATCCACTGGGGAATCTTGCCTGGACCAGTATTTTGGTATTAATCTTATTGGTATGTCTACCTTCTATTACTTACCAACTTTCTATGTTGTACTGACGTACCTGACTTTATCAACTTTTAAAAATGTTGGAAGGAACTTGCTTAAAGTTTCTGTTAATTTTTTCCTGATGTTTTATTAAGTAACACAAAATAAGATCTTTGCAATGTAACCAAAGGGAGTAATTAATGAGAATCCGGTGCTTATGGGGAAATTGGTACGTGTCCAACAGCAATAAGCAAAGTCATTCAAGTCATTTTTTTGGCTTGAATGATGCAAAACAAGAGAGACAATGATCAGGAAAAGCTAACATTGACTTGGAAGAAACAAACTGCTCCTTTAAGAATAGTAAGAGGTCAGTGAAATCACATCAATTTTTATATTTGAAAATTGGAGATAATTTTGAACTTTCAGATATCTTTCATGTTTTATTTCTATTATTTATCAAAATTCTCCAGGGCTGACAATGAGGATTTATTATTGCATATTTAGTAAGGCCCCTTCATTTACACTTTATTGTCTTAGAGCCAGAAAGTATTGTGATTTCCAAGTTCCAATCTTTCAGTTTCATATAGTTGGTCACCTTTTTATGGAGAGAAACGCATTGCTGTCTACAGAGGATTTTCTTGTGTGTTATAGCACAGCTTTATGCTTCTTTCACCTTTTCTGGAAATTGAACTGGAAAGAGAGGATGGTGTGAGGAATGCAATTTTCATTATCTGTTATCTCTGAAGACAAAGCACTTGAAGACTTTTCACATCCTTCTGTTTTTCTCCACATCATTAGGCTAAGAGAACAAAAGCATCTGCTTGCCTCAGACACAAAAAGGGCTGCTGTAGAGTTCACTATATATGCATAAAAACAGACAAGAAGGGAGAAGCAAAATGCACTATGCTGCTCACCCAGTTCATGGGCCGTTTCACATCCCAGTTTATTTTAATTATTGAATTTGTGGATTTGTGGGAAGGATTTAATTTCATTGTTGAAATCTAGTTGTTGAAGGCTTCTTCCAAAATAGAAAAAGAGGGGTAATTGCCTGGATTGAGTCAATCGGTTATAATTCTCAGGTATTAATGGCCAAAAATAAAGATGGGATGACCAGGGTTTGTTTTGCTAACATGATGAACTCTGTGTTTTTTCCTATCTCTCATTAGTCTTCCTCAGGGTAGAGACAGAGTTCTCTTGTCCCCCAAGAGCATTTCCACATTACGTGCACACAAAGTGTTTGAAGGCCATTTGTGAGTTGACGGAATGAATGAGTAATGATGTTGTGTTGCTGATGTAGAAACACATATTGGCATAATATCTACACAAGAACTGACAGCAAAGAAGAAACTTATCATCTGGGGCTGCATGAACCAGGACTTTTAAACTTAGGAAGGGATTTGAAGACAGAATTTTTCCCAGTTTAAAAACTTAACAAGAATTTCAAGATTTCATCCTCATGGTAAAGGCAGAGGAGCCTCTTAGATCAGTTCTCTCTCAGACAGTCAAGGCTAAATATGATGCTTTGTGGTCCTGCATTATTCTTGGCTACCTGACAGTGGAGACCACTGACTTGCGTGGCAGTGAGTGCTGTAGGAGGCTGGGGGTTGAAATGGCATTGCTTCACTTTGTCACTTTTAAAAATCTGAGGAGACTGCGAAATGAAACTGACCCACCAAATAATGTTGTATGATAGACCATTAATTGTAAGAATATCTTTACAGAGCTGCCAGCTGGCTAATGGCTAACCAGTTTTCAAAATGTGAGGAGAGAGATCCTGGGAATTCACATTAGGTGTGAGCAAATTTTCCTTTAGCAAGAAGAAATGACTGCCCAGACAGCTTACTTGGTATAGTTTTAATAAATTATGTCTTCCTAACCTGCTGAAATTCCTTGAAACAACTGAATATTTGCAGTTGGGAGAGCCAGTGGTTGGCACTCAATTGTGATCTTCCCACAAGGCTCAGAATGTAGGGTCCTTTAAATAAGTTGGGATGCAGCTCGATAGTAGATAAAAGGTGAGATCCCAGTTCCAAAAATCAATTGAGATAAGCAAAAATGTAAAGAGAGAGCATGGAAGTTTGAAGAGTGAAATGACTTTTAGAAACCTAGAAGCAATTTTAAAACATTTATCAATAATTCAGAAGCAATGCAAATAAATGGTATGTATTTGCCAACAACAAGTTTGGAGGATTATTAGAGACTCTAGAAGGACTTAATTAAGCTCAGTAATGGAGTAAACACAATAGCAGATGATGCTCAATGGAGAGAAGACAGAGGTAATATATAATGAGCAGTTTGGAGTCATGCATTTAATGAGTTCTGAATTAGCCATCCCTCTCAGGAAGAGAGATTTCCAGCTAGTATCATAATAAACAGGGGGAGAAGGACAATGGGAAAAAAAAAAAAAAAAACAAAAAACAAAAAACGTAGATCAATGAGTTACTCATAACATTTTGCAAAAAGTGGATGGAATCTATCAATGCAGAAAACATTGCTATAAAGCTATTCTTAAACTGGCATGTAGGTAATATTGCATTATAATGAGTTTTCTTTGGTACTTCAATAACTAAAACCTCCTGGTTAAAGTCTAATGTAATTCCAGGATGTTATCATTAAAAACTGTTAAGTATTTCAAACGTGTTGGCAAGCATAAAAATGACACATTCCACTACTTAACTTTATCAAACCCTAACATTGTCATTCATATTTTTCAGAATTTTTGGTTGTTGTTTAAAACAACTCAAACATTAAAGCAGGCTTGAGGCCCCTGGGTAAACCTCCTAGATCAGTCTCTCTCCCTTCCTTCCTACTTTCCTCCTACCTTTCCTGAAGGAAACCATTATTAATTCAGTGTGTAACACTCCCATGCTTGTTTTATATTTTTTTTACTGCATATTTTTATACCTGACTACATTCCATAATATTAGTTTGCTTTTTTTAATTCTGTGATTTCTGGACTTCATTTAATTTTGTTGTTATTGGAAAAGTTGAGTTTATTACTCCTTGGAGCTAGGGAGAGTGCACACCCTGAGGAACTGTGGTGTGTCTCAGGGAGAGGGAGTTAGAAAGAACTTACTGTAGGATTTGGTCTTTGGATGATCATTGGGGAAGGTCCTAGGAAATGGATTTGTTCTGAATTGAAGGTTGTCAGGAATCAGGGACAATTTTATGATTCTTTGCAGGAGCGTGTCTCTGCTAATTTCCTTGCTAGTATATTAAGTGATTCTTTTCTTCTGTTAGGAACAGTGCTGCCTGAACCTTTATTTTATGTTTCCTGGCATAATTGTAAGTGTTTTTCCCAGTTTTATTGAGATATAATTGACATATTAGTTTCAGGTGTACAACATAATGAGTCTATATATATATATGTATATATGTGTATATATATATATATATATGTATATATGTGTATATATATATGTATATATGTGTGTATATATATATATGTATATATGTGTGTATATATATATATGTATATATATATATATTGCAAAATAATCACCTTAAGAAGTTTTGTTAACATCTGTTGCCTCACATGGTTACAATTTTTTGTGTGTGTGATGAGGACTTTAAAATTTTTTTTTTTTTTTTTTGTCTTTTTAGGGCCACAATGTGGCAAATGGAGGTTCCCAGGGTAGGGGCTGAATCAGAGCTGCAGCCACTGGCCTGCACCACAGCCACAGCAATGCCATATCTGAAACGCTGAGCCACAATGGGAACTCCAGACCTTTAAGATCTACTTACTTAGCAACTTTCAAGTATACAATATGATATTGTTGACTTTAATCACCATGCTATATGTTACATCTTTAGTTCTTTTTTTTTTTTTTTTTTTTTTTTTTTTTTTTTACACTGGGTGCAAAGACAATTTATTGTTTAGTTAATTAGAGCATTCACAGAGCTTTCTGATACCTTGGATGATAATAGGTCCAAGCTGATACCATGTGACCTATGCTCAGCTCTCCTCTATCTTTTTCCGGGAGGGACAGCATGAGAGCCTGATGGGCAGCACTGCTGTCTAGTTCTTATTTATATCTTATAACTGAAAGTTTGTACCTTTTGACCACTTTTTTTTTTTTTTTTTTTTTTTTTTGTCTTTTTGCCTTTTCGAGAGCCGCTTCTCACGGCATATGGAGGTTCCCAGGCTAGGGGTCGAATCGGAGCTGTTGTCACCGGCCTACTCCAGAGCCACAGCAACGCGGGATCTGAGCCGAGTCTGCAACCTACACCACAGCTCACGGCAACACCGGATCCTTAACCCACTGAGCGAGGCCAGGGATCGAACCTGCAACCTCGTGGTTCCTAGTCGGATTCGTTAACCACTGTGCCATGACGGGAACTCCTTGACCACATATTTTTAAACTTTATATAAATAGTACCCAACTGTAGCATCCTTTAGCATCATGGTTTTTAGGCTGCACGTTATGTTGTGCTCAGCATTGTGTTTGGTATGCTTATTTCCGTTGATATATGCAACTTTGGTGAATTCATTTTGACTGCATACTCTATGCATAGATAGATCTCCATCTGTTTATCCATGGTCTTTTGATGAGCACCTCAGTTCTTTTATTCAATTTATTTCTGATAGTATTGTGATGGGTATTCTTTTCTTTTTTTCTTTTTTTTTTCTTTTTTTTTTTTTTGTCTTTTCTAGGGCCTCACCCATAGCATTTGGAGGTTCCCAGGCCAGGGGTCTAATCGGAGCTGTAGTCTCTGGCCTACACCGGAGCTACAGCATACAGCATCGCAGGATCCAGCTGTGTCTGCAACCTACACCACAGTTCACGGCAACGCTGGATATTCTTTTCTTTGTCTCTTTGTGCATTTGTGCACATGTGGTCTAGGTTATATACCTAGAGATACATACATTTTAAACTTCACTGAATGTGGCCAAATGCTCCACAGTATAGCTTTGCTAATTTACTTTTTCCCCACCAAGGGATTAGAGTTCCCACTGCTGCGCATCTTCTCCAACATTTGGTGTTGTCAGACTCTCTAAACTTTTGCCAATCTGATAGGTATAAAATGGAATTTCAAGATTTCAATTGTATTTTTCTGAGGTATCTTTTTTGGGAAAAAAAAAAAAAACCTTTTTCCTTAGAAAAAAATTAGAAATACTAATTGTATGTTGATATTTTTAACTCTACAACTTAGGAAAATACCACAGGGAATTTTTCTTTACTTTTTTTTTTTTTTCCCTAATGATACAGTGTCTTGGATGGAAGTGGCTCTACAGAAAGGGAAGGGGAAGGCCATTAATATTTTGTGAGTTACAAAGCAAGCCACAGGTCACTTGAATTGTCTCTTTCTGATTGGCAGAAGTCTTGGTAAGAGAATCTTTGTCTTAGGAGAAAGTCAAGTCTGACAAGGAGATGAGGCTGCTATCTGTCAGCAACGCTGCTTAAAAGAAAAGGTTGTGACATACATTTTCCACTGGCAGGTTGTCACACAAATCATTTGTAAATAGACGTAATATGAATACCCAGATATCTAAATATTACACAAGCTTTTGAGAAGTGATCATATCTGGAACCAGACCCTGTTTTTCCCAAATGAGTAAACCATGTGTTGAATTAGCGAAGTCACTAAGCTTCTGCCTTTATGGGACCTATTATTTTCTATACAATGATCCTAGCAATGTATTTCACTGACTTTTATTTTTATACTGTAATGCATAAAATTCTCTGTGATCATAACTGAATCAGATTTCTGAATGAAAAAAAAGGTCTTTTCTCCATATCATAACTCGTAATGGTTACTGAGATCACATTTTAATTTTTAAACATACTTTTCATCTTATATTAAGTGCTTAATACTTCAACATGGCTAATCTTTTATAGGCAATTCTTCTACTTGTAATAGTTGTGATGGATGGGTAATTCAGATATATTTTCCCTGTGTAAATGAGAAAATGACTCATGGTAGAGGTCATGGGTGCATAATAAATCATTTGCAAAGCTAGGATTAAAAGGATACTTTTTAACTCTTGTTCCTGCTCTGTACTTTACTCACTAGAGTCATTCCTTAAATGTCTGCCAGTATATAGCTCTTGGCAACAACTCAGAATTTAGCCTAGTTATCAGAGAGGCAAAGATTTGGGGAAGAAGGTTTGCATGGGAAGTCTTTCTAACTAACACCCACAACTTTACACTATTTTTATTGTCTTACTCAGTATTTTGTATATCAATTCTATGATGATTGGAAGTGACCGCATTACTAAGTGACTTGGAAGTGACCCACTTAGTGTGTGGTAAAGGGAGCACAGCACCTCAGTTTCTCCCCAGTCTTTGTCTCTTAGTGGCAAATACCCTCACTCCTTGTTAAGGATAGGTCATTGGGTTGGTTAGTCACTTTCATTGGTGCTCCTGTGCTGGGGGGCAAAGACACTAAGACCCACTGAAGTGTGGCTCTTGAGGCCTGAGAGGTGGTATTTCTCTCTATAAAGGAAAAACTTTACCTCTCCAATACATTTATTTACTTTTATTTTATTTTATGAACACTGAGAACTGGATAAATGATCATTTCTTTAATTTCTTAGGCCATTCAGATTCAAATAACACACAGACCTTTGGCACCTATTATTGTGATGGCTCTGTTTTTTTCTTACCTATGTTTCGTGTTATTCTGATTTCCTCATTACCTCATTTTTTTCCCATTATAGAGTGTGTACTTTTATAAGCCTGTCTAAATCCTCTGGAAAATTCCCTTCTCCAAGGTGTGGCTTAGGTTTTGCTGAAGGACTCCCACAATAATAATGGGCGTTTGTGATAGACTCCCGCAAATAAACACTAAGGATTGTCATTGAATTACTATAGCTAAGCCAACTTAATGAAGAGACTGTTTACAAGTTTTAGTATGTTGAGACATAAAGCCAAGACATTTTCTTATGTAAAAAATTCCAAGGAGTTCCATTAGTGACTCAGTGGTTAAGGAACCTGACTAGGATCCATGAGAATGCAAGTTCAATCCCTGGCCTCACTCACTGGGCTAAGGATCCAGTGTTGCCGTGAGCTGTGGTGTAGGTCGCAGATGCGGCTGGGATCCTGCTTTGCTGTGGCTATGGTATAGGTCGGCAGTTATAGCTCCGATTGGACCCCTAGCCTGGGAACTTCCATATGCCTCAGGTATGGCCCTAAAAAAAAAAAAAAAAAAGCTCCTGCTTTTGGGCAGGGGGTACTTTCCAGTTCCAGGTCCCTTTTCAGTTGGGAATACATGAGATAATGGGTTAAGGCACCATTTCCCAAAGTGTGCCCCATGGAATATTCATTCTCAGCACGTGATCTAGTACTACCTTAAGAAACAGGAAGAAAAAGAAAGGAAAAATATTCAGTGGTCACATAACCACATATGTGGAAATGTGGAGTTAACCAAAGTTATTCAGGCTTTTTACTTAAAAACTTCTTCATCTTTAATATGCAAATATATTCTGGCTTTCCCAGAATAGGAGATAGAGTTTAGCTTCCTAAACTCATTTGGCCCCAGAGTCTGATTGATGGAAATCCTGATGCTCCTTCGCTCCCTACTCCCCCAAACCTCAACATCACATTGGAGACCATCTGTAATGGGAGAGAAATTAATTCCTCAGTTTGTTTTCCCAGGTTAACTACCTAGATACCTGTTTGATATGCAGTGTGATTAACAATTAGCATAGCACTTCCTCCACAAATCAGAACAGATGTGGTGGCACTGGAGGAAGTATCACTCTTCCAGAGTCCCCCCTCTTTTTGCTAGATGTTTACTGATGTTGCTGGATCCACAGAAACGGGGGACTTGTCTTGGAGAGGAGCTGCAACTGATGGGGCTCAGTGCAGTGGTTCTCAATCCACCTGTATCAGGTCTTTTTGATATTGCCAATCCACCCAGTCATACCAATGTATACCAGCTTCACAGTCTCCTTGCCCCAGAGGCCAGAGGTCACTCTCCTGGTCAGCATGTCTGGGAGGATTAGGAGATTACATTTTCTAGAAAGAATGTCCTGTAGTGAATGAGGATCTAGGGTTAATTTTTCTTTTAACTTTAATTTAGGTGGAAATAAAACAGCTGCCAAGATTCTGTTTGTGAATGCCATGGCAGGGAAATTTTTTAAATGCAAATGAGAATCTTTGTTACTAAAAGACAAGTTTCCGAAAGACAAAATATTGGTTACTGTTAGGCTCATATAACATGGATGAACAGACCCCATTCACTCAAGATGAGCTGTAGAACTCAATTTTTGCCAAGAGGAAATATTTTGAATAGTATTAGTGGAGATTCTTATTTTTGAACTGCTCCAGATTCAGTCCATGAGGGAGTTTATTATCTAGCATGTATGTGTTCCTGTTATGTCTCTTAGCCTTGAATCAAGCTATTTTGTTTTCAATTTAAATAGATCAGGCCATAGCTTTGGAGTCTATCACACAGCAGGGTCTCCTTAATATTCAGAAAGGAAGACAGCACATTCTGTACTGGGAACTTAGTAAGGTGGGTTACAGACCCCTCTGGGTGGGCCATGGATTTAAGTGTGTACTTTAGAATCATAACATCCAAAGAGATAGCAATGTCCTGAATAAAAACTGCCTCACCCTCTTATCTTAAAAAATAATGACAGTAATAAGCCAAAGATATAAAGCAGGCAGAAATCTTTCCCCACTTCCTCTTACACCTGCAGTGTCATAGTCAGAGTCCCGAAATGATTTCCACAGGGACACACTTTTTGCACCTTTTTTTTTTTTTTTTTTCTTTTTAGGGCCACACCTGAGGCATATGGAAGTTCCCAGGCTAGGGGTTGAATTGGAGCTGTCGCTGCCGGCCTACACCATAGCCACAGCAATGCAGGATCCAAGCTTTGTCTGCGACCTACACCACAGCTCATGGCAACACCGGATCCTTAACCCACTGAGAGAGGCCGGGGATCAAGCCCACATCCTCATGGACCCTAGTTGGGTTCGTTAACCACTGAGTTACGAAGGGAACTCCTTTGCACCTTTTAAAATCTGTTGACTGTGGTTGGAAGCAACTCCAAGGGATGTGGGGGATGTTGGAAGGATCCCAGCATGTAGAATACCATCTCAATAACTTTTGTCCTTATTCTCTGAGGCTCTAGCCACTAAATTTATACAGAGGCCAATGTTTTGAGTATAAGACCTCCTTACCCACTACTTTAAGGATTAGGCATCATGTCTCACTCCCCACTGCCAGAAACAGTCTTCATTTTACCAATGGATTTCAACTTGGAAAAGTACCTGTTCTGTGAAGCAAGACTTGCCTGGCAAGAATTAGGAAGAATGTGTTGTGGCACCACACCCGCTGAGCACACAGTAATTAAAGCACTATACCAGTTGATACAGGTACACATTATGAATTACTAGGAAGAGAAACACATCATGCAATTCTCCTAACCATTCATTGGTTCAAGACACAGAGATGGAAGATCAGGTAGGGCAGCAAAGCCCCAGCCACTGCATGTAAATTAGATAAATGTTGCAACAGTAGTCTGACGAGCAATGGTAACTTATGATTCCATGTGGCATTTCCTCTTCAGTGTTCTTAGTGCTGTACACAAGCTTTATCTAATTATATTCCTTGTGCCCTATGAGGTGTCAAGGCCCATTATCCTCAATTTGGTAGATGGGGAAATAGAGACATGGAGTGGTTAATTTACTTCTGGTGATTCAGTGAATGAACAGCAAAATCAGAAGTGGGACGTGTTTTTCAATTTCTCAGTCTGTTCACTCCAAGATATACTGAAACTTAGCCAAACAAAATGTTGTATTCATTATTGCCATGTATCATATTGGTTCTAGATTCATCCCTGGCATTTTATTTTTTATGTGACCTTGAGCAAATTATTTGATCTTTCTGAGGTTATCTGCAAAATGGGTATACACTTTCCCTTCCTATCCTGTAGGACTGTCATGGGGCTCACATGAAATGGTGATTGTTTAATTCTTTCAAAATATAAAGTTTTTTTAAAACCAGTGCTTTACTATTTATTTTCAAATATATTCTATTTTTATACGTAATAGTTCTGACAACTGAGGAAAACATGACTTCTATATGCATTTTATTTAATAAAAGTATGAAGAGTTTTGAAACCAAGAGCTCACTTGCTCTTTCCTTCTCTTGCCCAACCTCTCTCTCTCTCACACACATATACACACACAATAATCCAGAGTTACATTTCTTGAATAAAAAATTTAATAGAAGAATGAATCTTACTTAGCAACCTAGTGCAGACCTACAGTATCTGTTCAATAAATATTTATTGAGTAGATGATGGATGGATTCACTTTGTGGATAATTAATTCAGTGGTTGATATTATAGATGTCAATGTGTACTAGCTAGATTTTCAGAGAAACCAAGAACTAAGGAGCCTGTAACAATAAATAATATTGATTTCATTACTCAATATCAATCTATCCACTTTTATAAGGCAGATCGATATAATGCAATATTGTCCATTGAACTTACTATATCCAATGTTATCCATTAAACTTACTATATAATTTGGGATAAAACTTGAAACTTTGTCTTTCAAATAAGAGCTATATATTATGTTAAAATCCTAAATTATGCTATCTTATTGTGACCTTCAGGATTTCATCTATTCTTTGATTCATTTATTAATGTAATAATTGCTTATAATGTGTCAATCATTATGTTATTATTTTTAAAAGTGCAATTTTATTGAGATAGAGTCTCTGTCTGAAGATTCATAGTCATATCAGTATTTAACCCTAGGCTGAGGTCTCTCCGGCCACAAAAGTTTTTAAAAAGCCCTTATTCAGAATGAATGAAATCAGGAAGAGCTTGTGCGTTTGATTTTACCTGTGATGTGCAGAGGAACAGGACCTTTTTCCCTGAGGGAACAGCCTGTTTCTCTGAATGGAAAGTGCATGTGAAGGAGAACAGAACAGTCCTATGGTTCCTAATAATTTGAAAGGTCAGATTTGTGTCCTTCATAATTTTAATTGTATCTTTAAAAAGTAATTGAGAAGGCAATTTGCTCAAAAACTAGAAGAATAAAAAGTCTTACTTCAATAAATTATGACAGGTATACTTCTGAGGTTCATTTCCTTTCCTGTGTTTTCTTTATTCCTATCTGATTATCTGATTATTTGTGGGTGACATTTCTGGGTATGCTTGATTCATTTTGTGTGCTTGTTGTGGGGACAAATTCTTGCCCTGTGTTTCACAAGGAGACTTATCATTTGCCTGATCAGAAGACCTGATACATTTTCTACTAATGTGACCCTATATCCAAAAGGTTAAGAAAAAATATAATACCTCAAATGAATAAGTCCATAGTTTTAAAAGTCAGGATTTTTTTCCAAGATTTATCATTCATCTCTTCACTGGGGTAAAGACCAAATTCCTTTCACCTGGAAGCACAAAACTACCACCTAGGTTGTGTTCTGACCTAGCTTTGAGAAAAACACAAAGAAGCACAGTGGAAGTTCTTCAATTCTACCATTATTATAATATTTACAAATGTCACCAAGGCAGCCTATTGAATGCTCTGCGAGCGAAATGATGTCAAATGGAAGTAGCTTCATTACCAAAGAGACTGTGACATTTCTTTCTTTAATATTACAGTAAATAGAAAATAGTACTTCTATAGATAGTGCCTATGAACAGCAAGCTCCTGAGTTTATTATAGAGGTGGGCAGAAATCCTTCTGTTGTGGTGAAAATGAAAAAAAGAGTAAAGGAGTATGTTGGGAAAAATGTGCATTCTTGACAATATCCATGAGTCGGGAGATATAAGCGTGGGTGAGAGAAAGGAGAGTAGCAAGAGGAGGAGAGAAAGGAAGAAATGGAAACAAGAGGGTGGTGAGTGAGAGGGAAAGAACAAAAGACTGAGAAATAGAGGAAAGGGGATTAGATGAGATAAAGGAAGAGGAAAAGAAAAAACAAGAAATGAACAAGGTAGGAGAGGGACAAGTGTGAGAGGTTATTCTCCTGGGTCAGTAAACTACAGCATGTGGATCACATTCATATCCAGTCCATTGCCTTTTTTTTTTTTTTTTTTTTTTTTTTGTAAATTAAGTTTTATTGGAATACAAGCAAGCCATATTGTCAATGGCTGCTTTCATGCTGCAATGGCAGAATGGAGTAATTACAATGGAAATAGTATGGCCCACAGCTTAAAATGTTTACTGTCTAACTCTTACGGAAAAGTTTGCAGTCTAATCCAGTTGTTCTCAAACTTCAGCATTCATCAGAATTACCTAGAGGCTTGTTAAAATAAGGATTGCTGGAATTCCCGTTGTGGCTCAGTGGAAACAAATCTGACTAGGAACCATGAGGTTGTGGGTTTCATCCCTGGCTTCGCTCAGTGCGTTAAGTATCCCTCGTTGCCGTGAGTTGTGGTGTACGTCGCAGACGAGGCTCGGATCTGGCGTTGCTGTGGCTGTGGCATAGGCCAGCAGCTATAGCTCTGATTAGAGCCCTAGCCTGGGAACCTTCATATGCTGTGGATGTGGCCCTAAAAAGACAAAAAGACAAAAAAATAAATAAATAAAAATAAAAAAATAAAGATTGCTGGACCACATCCTCAAAGTTTTTGATTAGGTAGATTTAGGGTAGGATCTCAAATTTTCATTTCTAATACATTTCGAGGTAATATTGACGCTATTGGTCCAAGGACTGTACTTTGAGAACTTCTGCTTTGGTCTTTACGTTATGTCACACTAATACTCTTCTGAATAAGCATTTTTGTGTAGAAGGAAAGGAAAATCAAACTTGATCCCCCTTCTAGATAAACATAGATGTATATGTTGATGTAATAATTCTTTACAAAGTATCTTTTTAAAACTTCTTAAACTGGATCTTTTTATATCGCCAGTTTCATTTTCAAAACAATGAAAACTGAATTTGATTTAGCTGAAAGCTTAGCTAACTGGTGGTTTAGTCCTAAAAATATTTTATAGTTTGGTTTCATTCCACTCCATGGAATAACATTGGACTCGTCAATGTTATTGGACTGTGTCAATAATGTTGACTGTATCCATTTTATGACACTAACCTCTTCCCACCCATGAGTGGCTGCTCATATGACCTTACTGCCAGTGCATGGAGCCTCTGAGAGACGAAGCCATAAGTGATTTAAAATTTTGCTTACCACCCACCCCATCTCACTCTTAGACTATGCTGGAGTCTTCCAAATCCAATTTCCCTGTGAAATTGCAAATTCTTCACTAGCTTTACTTTTGGAATGTTGTTCTGAATGTGAGACATTGGGAATCATAACATGCTTAACACTCCATCCCAAGACCCTCAAATCTTTTTTTTTTTCAACCTATAAGTGGTGCATAGTTTGCACATTTATCCTCTTCCTTTGCTTGTATCCTTAAATCTGTGTTCTGGCCGTGAACATGGGCAACCAATTATTAACCTTAACTTTTCATTCTCCATGCTTGCTGTACAGAGGTTCTATGAAGGATAGAGAAGAAATTGTTGCTCTTTTTCCTGCATCCCAGCATTCAGGGATATAAAGATAAACATAATTTTGTAACCTGAAAATGCCAGACACACCTTCAGAGTAGAATGAGATCAATTTAGAATTAGCAGCTCTTTAAAACAAGCAGTGACTTCATTTCACCGTTGCTCTGAGTATTAACTTCCTTGCACACATAACTGAGATGGGCAGAAGATTGAAAATTTTATCTTTCTCCATGAGAAAGCTACAATACAGTTTAGCTCTATTTCATTCTGATGTATTAGTTCTAGAGGGTTTCCAGATTTTGTGAAAAGTTGATGTGCATGAGAAAGTGTACTGTGGATATCATAGAAGAATGAATAATGTATATGGAATACAGTAGATGCTTAATAAATCAGTGTTAATTGTTGCTGAAAAAGGCTATCTCTCTCTTTTTAAAACACATTTTTTTACCTAAAACCATGTCTTGCTACCTGTACAGAAATAAATTGATCTCTATTTACAGTCTAACGTGCATTGTGATAAATTGACATTTAGCATTTTATTAATATAAATGCATCACAATATGCAACAGGCTCTCTTATTTTAATGAGTGATGGTTCTTAGTTAAAGGTGATGGTACGAGTTCCTGTTGTGGCTCAGTGGAAACGAATCTGACTAGCATTCATGAGGACGCAGGTTTGATCACTGGCCTTGCTCAGTGGGTTAAGGATCTGGCATTGCCATGAGCTGTGGTATAAGTTACATATGAGGTTCTGACCTGGCATTGCTGTGGCTGTGATTTGACCCCTAGCCTGGGAACCTCCATATGCCTCGGGTATGACCCTAAAAAGACAAAAAATAAAAAAACGAAAATCTAAAAGGTGATAGTAAAATAAACAGTTCAGGCAGTCCATATTCTGCATTACACTATATTAACTTAAACTTGTGCACACCAGTTCCTTATTTGCATGAACCCGTTGTACCAGGTTAAATATCAGTTATTTAAAAAAAAAAAAAAAAACTGCAAAGAGTGGTCTGTCTGTACTTTGAACATCCTGGGATCTTATTTCTTAAGAAATCCTTTGGAGTTCCCTGGTGGCTTAGTAGGTTAAGGATCCAGCATTGTCACTGCTATAGCTCAGGTCAATTGGTCTGATCCCTGACCTGGGGATTTCCATGTGCCACAGGTACAGCCAAAAAAAAAAAAAAAAAAAAAAAAAAAACCCTTATGTGAATTTTCCTATAAAATAATCATAGTTATAGTTAATCACATCAAAGAATGTCATGGGTTTAAATTCCTAAATTCTTTCAAATTCCTCTTTAATAATTTGCAACTTGTAATCAATGTCAGAATAAGTAAATTGGATATAATGTACCACCTCTTCCCAGGTCTTCTTCCTGTGACATCTTTTCCCTTCTTTTTCTTTCTTCCTGTTGTTATATGGCTTCTGCTGTTGTTTTCAACACCATCACCTTGGCAAGTGGTACAAAACAGAGGGGTCTTATGTTTCTGTTGCCCTTCTATCTGCCTTCTATTCAGACAACCTTCTGTACGTATTTGAGATGGAATAGGAACGTGCTCACTTGCAGACCCATACCTTGAGTGAGTGGCTCCAGGCGGGATCCGTGTAACAGGGTGACTTACCATTAATGGTGAAATTCCACTGCAGAATTTTAAGGGTCTTGCTGTATGCAGTTCACTGTGGCAGAATTTTGTAGTAGAGGGGTGATGTGAACTGATAACAGGAAATTCACTGTTCTCCAGCTTATGTAAGGAATTGTGTTACAGTGAGAACATTGAAGTTCACTGCAGTTTTCACTTGGATTGGATATTAGGAGAGGCTTTTGTCTTTCTGATGTCAGAAAAAAATGTTTCTTAGAAGGTAGTAGTGAATAGTCTGGTGGATTTAAAATCTTTCCAATTTCTTTCGAATTTTCAGAACTTACATTCATACTGGTATAATTGTATGTGTTAGTTTTTCCAATGGCTATCGTAACAAATGACCACCAAACTTTGTGGCTTAACAACAACATGAACTTATTTTTCGGTTCTGGAGTTTATATGTCTAAAATTTAGTATTAATGAATTAAAAATTAAGATGTTGGCAGGGCTGCATTCTTTCTGGAGGCTCTAGAAGGGTCTATTTCTTTGCCTTTTTTGGCCTCTAGAGGTCGCCTGCTTTCCTTGGCTTTTGGCTCTTTTCAGTCTTCAGAGTCAACAATATAGCATTTTTCAGACTCTCTTTTTTTCTCTTTACTTTTTTCTAGCTAACTTTCCTATTACTCTTTTCTTTTTATTTCTAATTTTCTTTTTTTAATGTATATCTGTATCTGAAAGTTACTTAGATCTATTTTCTATTTATTATTCTCTCTACTAATAATGCATACTTAACCATTTTACTCTTACTATTTTTCTCTTTTCTGTCTTTTTATAATAAAAACATACCTGTGCCAACACTCTTTTCAACAGACTCATAAGGAAGTTAACATTTTGCTTTTCAGTCTTCAGTTTGTTTTCTAAACCTGCCCTTTTAGAAAGTTCTTTGTCTCTGTATTCCCCAAAGGAAGGAAGCTAATGTTTTAGTATCAAATCTAATTGCGAAAAGATTTGTAATTCATACTTTTCCTATTGTCTTGACACGTGTATGCCATCATCATATTTTGTAAAGCAAATTTTAAAGGTTACAAAACCCTTAACTGTCACAATTCTTATGATTTTAATATTGGGAAAAATCTGCATATTCATTCACACAATTATTATTTTGGTTTTTATGCTTTTTTGTGTGTGTGTGTCTCTTCTAGGTCCGCACCTGTGGCATATGGAGGTTCCCAGACTAGGGGTCTAATTGAAGCTGTAGCTGTCGGCCTACACCACAGCCACAGCAATGCAGGATCTGAGCCACGTCTGCGACCTACACCACAGCTAGCAGCAACACCAGATCCTTAACCCACTGAGCGAGGCCAGGGATCGAACCCACAACCTCATGGTTCCTAGTTGGATTCATTTACCACTGAGCCACAACAGGAACTCTTATTGGTTTTTAAATAAAAAGAAAATATTGTGTGTATCAGATAATTAGTTTAACTATTACGCTAAATTTTGAGAAGACCAAAAATATTTCTCTGTATCTGGAAGATAAGCCACATTTATAAGGAATAATTATAAAAGAAGACATGTACATTTTGGGAAAAATAGTTAATATGCAGTCAGATGAAAGTAAAGTCATGTGAAATATATCACCCAGGGAAAAAATTCCTCCCGATTTTTTAGTATACCACATGTATTTATATATTTATATATTTTTAAAAGATTGAAGCTATTCTAGTCATATATTTTCTGATCTACTCTTTTAAATTAGCAATATAATATAAATAATATAATTGGACAACATTTTTACTGGATGCATCATATTTTACTACATGGATACATCGTGTAAACATTCTTGCAGCTAGTTCCTTAGAATAAATCCCCGAAAGAGAAACTTGCAGGAGAACAAGGTTTTTAAAGTTTTTTTGATACTCAGGGGACCCACACAGTCATAATCCAGAAGATAATTTTACAAAAGTTACTGCACTTCTTTCCCTTCCCAGGAGAACATATAATGATATTTTTTTTTTTTTTTAACTTTCAGGTTATCTTGCACCTCGAAACCTTCCTAGTACCGGCTTCTTCCCGTTCCTGCAAACCCTACTCTGTGACACAGATTCTAAATGCAAAGAAACACCCTATGGGCCACAAGATCTGCTTCGAAGAAAAGGAATTGATGATGCACTATTTAAAGACAGGTAAGGGCACTTCCAAGTGTGTTCAGTGGTTTTGAGGAATCAGCTCTTTCTTCCTTATGAGATATCCAGGAAACCATCCTACATTAGATATACAACTTTATTTTCTGTATCTACAAATGTGATGGAGTAAATATTAATGAACAAGGTGAGTACAGACTGGAATTACCATGTAAGTTGGATAAATTACTCAAACTGCCTTTTAAACTGGGTAGCCAAGGCAGTCCTCCTTAACATCCCTCAGAGATTCTCTTTCCTACCTCAAATTGTCAATGACATTACCCTAAGACTCGATCATAAGCATAAGCTGTAGGGCAGTGTCAAGGGTATTATCTCCTGGACGAATGACATATTTATCTTACTCTGTGTGCTGCTTCTACAAATAGCAGAAACCAGGAAATGCAAATAAGGAAATTAAGGTCTATACATCAAAGTAATGAAGTCAAAAATATTCTTAATTGAACAGCAACCTTTAAAGGAGGCTAATGTGTGTCCTGTTTTATGGTATGAGATAAAGCTAAAGAATAAAGATAGGAATTGTAGATCATTTGAAACCTCAGTTTCACATCCCGAGATTTTAAACCTAAAGAGACACCCAAGAGCCCAACTGTCTGTAGAATCGAGAACCATATTGTAATCTGAATATTATTCTGGTAGAGAATTTTTTTTGAAGTGTCTCTTAAGAAAAGATTATATTTATCCATAATCAGAGGTAATTTGGTTCCAAAATTTTAATTTAAATTCATTGGCATGCAGTACCATTTCTCCTTGAATATTATCATCATGATTTTTGTGTGCATGTGTCTTTTTTTTTTTTTTTTTTGTCTTTTCTAGGGCCACACCTACAGCATATGGAGGTTCCCAGGCTAGGGGTCTAATCGGAGCTGTAGCCACCGGCCTATGCCAGAGCCACAGCAATGCCAGATCTGAGCTGTGTCCGCAACCTACACCACAGTTCACGGCAACGCCGGATCCCTAATCCACTGAGCAAGGCCAGGGATCGAACCTGCAACCTCATGGTTCCTAGTCAGATTCGTTGACAACTGAGCCACGACGGGAACTCCTATCATCATGATTTTGATTGTCAGATAATATGGATGACAGTTTCTTAAAAAGAGTAACTAACTGAACATATCACCATGTCGAGAATTGTCCTGGGAAATTACTTGGGACACACATAATTGTTGGGTTGCTAATTCCATTGGTTTCATAGTTTCAGTAAGGTATTTAGTCTTAATGCTTAAAGCACTCTGATGTTCATTCATTTATTAATTTATGCAAGAAATAGTGGCTGAGAAATTTCTGAGTGCCAGGCACCATTCTGCATTACAGAGGTGAACCAAATCATTTCTTTACCCCTCTGTTACTAGCATTCAAATGGAAAAATAAGTATGAAAAGAACAGATACATACATAGTGTAATTACTAATCATAATAAATGTAATAGCGAGAAAATAGAGCAGGTTAAGAGGTAAGAACTGAAAAGTGAGAGTTTAATAGGGTGGCCAGAGAAGGGCCTCTGCTAGAAGGGGACATCTGGGTAGAGACAATCAAGGACAGGGAGAAACTAGCACCAGCATGTGAACATCTGGAAGAGAATGTTTCAGGCAGAGACACAGCCAGTAATCCTGAGGTGGGGACAAACCTGATCATTTAGAGGAACAGAGAGTCAGCTAATATGGCTAGAACATAGGGAGGGATGCTGAAAGAGGTAGGGAATGTGGGGTCGGGAGGGCGCAGGAGACAGCATGAATCGATCAGGTAAGGAAAGGGAAGGGATTTGTGTTTTATTTTTGGTATAATGAGAAGCCATTGGGACATTTTAAACAAGGAAATGGGGAGTTCCCATTGTGGCCTAGCAGGTTAAGAACCTAACTAGTATCCATGAGGATGCAGGTTTGATCCCTGACCTTGCTCAGTGGGTTAAAGATCGAGCATTGCCACAAGCTGTAGTGTAGGTTACAGATGTGGCTCAGATCTGGTGTTGCTGTGGCTGTGGTGTAGGCCAGAAGCTGCAGCTCTGATTTGACCCCTAGCCTGGGAACTTCCATATTCCATAGGTGCAGCTCTAAAACAAACAAACAGGGAAATGGCATGGCATTGTCTACAAGACTAACATGTTCTAGGCATATGCCTCAACTAGCAGCTAGTTGTATATCTCTGCAAGGAGATCAAAAGCGAACTAGAGCCTGTGCCCCCTTGTTTGTAATCAGTGTAGAGATAAGGCGAAAGCATGGCATTTTTATTCATTTAACCAGTTCACAGATAGTTCATGTGTCCCTTTGTGAGTGGTGAATTAGGCATGATCTATGCCTGTATCCTAGCAGAGGAAGGTAAATATTAAATCCACGATAATAGGAGACTGGGCAATGAAGAGTGCCAGAGGGATTCTGAAGCAAGATATCCTCCATATTTATAAAGTAGAGAGAGAGCTTTCAGTTGATATAATCAGATAAATCATGAAGAAATTGTACGTAAGATGGACATTTTGTGAACTGTTAGAGAAGACATGGGAAAATTAATGTCCATTTTTTACAAATTGGATTATAGTTCTACTTAGGGCTCTCTTCTTCATATCTTTTTTTTTTTCCATGAAGAACTAAGTAAGAATGAGAGAGATAGTTACCAATATCTAGGAAGTTTATAAATATGCCTTCCCCCAAAGAAGTATGTTTCTATATAATGTAACAGAAAACCAAATTCATGGAGCTCTCTGAGATGAGCCATTGAGTTGGTTTTAGAAGAAGGATTAAAGTACTAGGTTTATTTTACCCTCTGTTGTTTATTCTCTACATAGCAGACCTTGTCTCTTTTTTTAAGTTTTATTCTAATCTCCAGGTATTTTATTGAGCTGAAGCTGTATGTTGCTATACATTCAGTATTTTCTCTAAACTACCAAGTAATTGGGGCTTAATTTAGAAAATTATGTACAGTAATAAAATTGCAGTAATGATATTTCCCACCATGCTATTAACTTTAATGCTTTATATAACCATGCATGGAAACCAGGGTGTGGTTACTAGGTAAGCCCTTCCATAGTAGGTAAGCCATTCCACTAAATTGCTTCCCTTTGGTAAAGAAAGACTCATTAGCATAGCCTCATTAACAAAACAGACTTCCTTTTCTGTTTTGTAAATGAGGGGGAAAAAATGCCATCTTTGGCCTCATCAAAAGAGATCCACCATGTTTATTTTAACAGAATGCTCTTCTGAAAGACAAGATCACACTGCAGTTACTACTTGCTGGCCAATGGCCAAGTTTTTGAATGTGTTTTGCGCTGGCACCAGCCTTCTGTTATTGAATTCATACTTTTCTAAGCATTAAACTGAGGTGCTTTAAAAAAATTCAACACTAAACTGAGCATCAACTGTAACTAGCTGTCTGAAGGAAGAAATTATTACATTTATGGGGTTTTTTTTTTTTTGCTCTTTTGCATGAGGCATGATCCAACATCAAGGGACTTATCCTTGTGGGCCTTCCTCACTGCACTGTCTCTCAGCATACATCACAACAGTGGGAGGCTCTGGCTGTGTCATTGCTCATACAGCTGGCAAATGGAAAAGATCATCTCACAGATCTCACAGGGTCATTATCTGGAGAAGAAATTCAGCATTCCTGCAGCTACCTTGGGGGAATTGCCTCAATGAGTTTACTCCCTGACTCTGTCATGTTGACACTCATCCATTACCCATGGTTTACAAATTTGTATCTCTGTCCCTATTGAATGGCTCCTACAGAATTTGAAGCATAGCTAATCATATTCTATTCAGGGAAAATTTTTAAAGTGCCAAGGCTTTTGTTTAATATTAAAAAATATGGATGTGTTTAGAAACTGACCAAAAGATATTATTGGGAATCTAAGGTAAGTGAACATGTATGTATTCTCATTTGACCATAAAGATGAGGTAAGATGTATAGTTTCACACTGTTTTAATTTCAGAGTAATTTATAACCATTTAGTAAGCATTTTAATGAATATTCTTGTAAAAATAAAGGTTAAAATTTCACTTATCAAAAAGTGGAAGGAAGTCTTAACTGCCACACAGGTGAAATTGTTAATTCATTGAGTAAGAATGTATTGAACCTGTACCACTTACTGAAGACCATGCAAGCCACTGTGGATATAGAGATGACTAAGGCACATCCCTACACAAACTTATAGTCTGGTGGGAGAGAGAGACTCCTAAACAGGTAAATTACTCTATGACATGGTAAATTTGATGAATATTTGTCTAGTTCTCACTGTGCCCAGAACATCAGACAACAAACCGTAAGTAGTTACATAGTTACCCTGAGACATTGTTTCTGCCTGAGGAACATGGATCTGACTGTTGGATATATTTTTGGAGTGGAGAGAGGTTTGGGTAGGGAGATGTCAGGGAAGTTCTCCAGAGGGTGAAATCATTAAGGACAGATAGGGTGGTGATTACCAAACTAGAAGAAGGTGTATTTGAGAGAGGCCATAGAAGAAGAATCTCAGAACTTAATAAAAGAAAGAAATCAGTGGCAGCCCTTTTATAGTCAGTTTAGAGGAATAGGCAGATAGCTTTGCTATTGACTGTGATGGCAGAAATCACAAATTCCCTTGCAGTGTTGCCAAATTAATCTGCCTTGTGTCCAGGTAGAACATAATATGTACCAAGTCATCTGAAATATACAATGATGTTATCTCCTTCCCCCCATATTCTACATGCTTCTCATACATATCTACCCCCAAGGCATTTCCTCATCTTCCCATCAAGGTACCTTTAAAAACTTTTAGAGACGTATTAGCTCAGATATCTATTATATCTATCATATCTCCAGAGTCCCTCTGAAGAATATTAAAAAACCTGAGGGCAGAGCAACATATTAAGGTATTTCTAAATCTTACTTTAACTGATACAGATTGTTGGTTGGTAAGTGAGTCATCTAGGAGAAAGGTGTATTTTGAACATGGGCATGCAGGGATTATATCTGAAGTGTAGATGCCTCTGAAGGAAGGAACATCAGAATGAAATGCAATAAAATAATGAAAAAAATTAAAAATTTCCAATGATTGTCTTCTGCTTGAGGGTAGCCAGGAAAAACAACTTATCAAATCATTGAAGATGCCTCAATGACATTGCAACATCCTTATTTGTACTTAAAAGTCAATAGCGAATGCCACATGAAGCTGGAATCAGAATTGGGCCTGAACAGATTTCACACCTTCTTTCCAGGTGTCACTACATACCCATATAATTATAATTCTGGGGGAAAAGGGAAAAAATATAAGAAGTTTAACAAATCCTTAGAGACAAAAAAGAATATCAGAATTTTCTTTTTAGGATTTGCCATATGTGTCTTTCCTGGAAGCAGTTTCTTTTATAGGCAGAATTTACCAGGGCACACATGGATGCCACCCACACAGGTAGCCTTTCCCACTCACAGGAAATACAAAGACATTCAGGATAAGTGCATAAATCCTACCATTATGATGATGTCTATAAATGTGACATTTCCCAAATGTGACTGTGGGTAGAAATGTCTGAGAAGAAGTAAAGCTACTCTGAGCCTAATTTCCCTCCTAGTCTCTTAAATTTAACATTTTGAATCCAAGATGTTTCCCTTAGTAAATTCCTTTTCAAAGTAGAGCACTATAAATGCCACTGAGGCAGAATCTACTTCTTCAACATCTTAGAAGCAAGGCCCTAGGCCGTCTCCAAGTACTGTACATGTGGCTGGGCCCAGTAAAAGGCAGTTAAATGATGCCATGAGCCACTTGAATATTTGAGGCTTTCTGGCCTCACCCGGAAGATGAATTTTCCAGACTCAGGTGAGCCTGCATTCTAGATTCAGGAACCGTTTAAGTTTTGCAGAGAGATATAGTATGAGAGAGATTCTCTGATACTAGAGAAGCGCTAAAGAAGAGCTATTCAGCGTTCCCAGATAGGATTTTTAAATCTCATGTGTTGGTCCTAGAGAGTGGGATTAGGGATAAGTCATCCCTGAGTAAATTCACTTCTTTTTCTCAGTCTAGTACAGGTTTTATCAACCTTAGCATTATTGCTGCTTGTTGTGCTGTGCATTGTAGAGTGTTTAGTAGCATCCATGACCTCTACCCACTAGATTCTAGTAGCATCACTGCCCCTTCAATTATGACAAACAAATGTGTCTCCTGGGAGAAGGGGAGGGGCACAAAATTGCCCCCAGCTGAAAACCACTAGTTCAGTGAAAGGATGAATAAAAAGATTTTAAGGTGGCAAGAGGCATGGGGAATTAGGAGTTCCCACTGTGGCGCAATGGGACAATGGGATCGGTGGCATCTCTGCAGCGCCATCATGCAAGTTCCATCCCTGGCCCAGCACATGGGGTTAAAGGGTCCAACATTGCTGTAGCTGTGGCATAGGTCGCAACTGTGGCTCTGATCTGATCCTTGGCTCAGAAACTCCATATGCTGTGGGGTGGCTGAAAAAGAAAAGGAAAAAAAAAAAAAAAAAAGAGGCGTGAATTAGACTATGACTCTAGGATCTTTCTCTATAAGAAATACAACGTTATAATTCTAATTTAGGATCTCCTTCAATGGGTTGTCACCATCCCTGAGGCATGTCATTTCTTAGCTGTTTCAATGATCATGTTATAATCCCTGGTTTTCTTATTTGACTTGCCTATTATATTACGTATTGTTGAAATTTAAGAAATGTCAGTGAGTTTATCAATAAATATGGTAGATACAGTGTAAAATTGATTAAGTGTTTGTGTCTGTGGTGCCACCTCTGTGTGTTTCCTCTTCCAAGGACCTTTGCAGAACCAGGTAGGCAACAATGGAGGCAGTTTCAGGCTATTTTTAAAAAGATGCTTCCTTAGCTGTAAGTTCTTCCAAGTGATATTCTTTATTATCTATTATTCAGCACTCACCATGTGCTACACATCCTACCATCTGCCAACACAGTGCTCTGTAGACAGACTTTTCTCCACAATTTTATAATCTAAGGAGAAAACTGATCATTACTTCAAATGGAAAATGCCTCTTAAGAGTAAACTGATGAAATTAAATCACAAAATGGAGAAGGTGTTACAAAATTCTGGGTAAGATCCTTTGCCTCTTTGCACCTTACCAGCTAATGTTTGCAAGTTTCCACATTATGAACTACATGGGTGCATCCATTTGGTGCCCAGCAATCTTGAAATTTATGGTATTCTAGAAAGATTATGTGGGGAGCAAAGATACATACGTACAGGGATTCAGCTCCACACCAATGATGGAGGCTGTGTCTCTACCATCTTCTTTGTGGGCACTTTGACTGTTAATATTGGTGAATGCCTATGACGACAGGACCCAAACAGGCACTTGATAAGCACATCTCACAGAGTATTCACAACAACTTTGCAAGGTAGGTGTATCATTCCTAATTTGCAGATGAGGCCACAGTCGTTTAGGAAAAGGCAGATGTAGGATTCAAAATATATCTACTAACTCCAAGGTTTTTTTCCTTCTACACCCTGGCAGTACTCTCTCTTTTTAACTTAATTAGCCATCCAATCTTATGGTCCAGTACCATGCTAGGTGTTTGGAATAAAAGAATCATCATCATGGTGCCTACTTCCAAAGATGTCACAGTCTAAATGGAAAAGTGATAGGAATAGGTACACAAATAAACATAATACACTTCAAAGTCATATAAAGCAAATATGTACAGGGTGCTTAAACTGTGTGAAATAATGGAAAAGGTAATATTTCCATCGCTCTAAGAATCATAAAATGCTGTCTATAAGTGTAGTCATGCTAATTAGAAAGCTCAGGGATTACCTTTAACTCAGTAAGACTGGCCACCTTCCTGTTCTCCTTTAGTAATTTAATAGGAACTCAAAAGAATTACCTTTGCTTGAGGGAGGTAAGCTGTATTTCAACTTAGAGCCTTAACTCATCTTTTTTACCCATAGCACTTGCTGTTGTACATTTATTTTGTGATTTCCTTTTTAAGAGTTTACAGACAATAGTTACATTGTTCAGTGGCAGTGGACACATTCTATCACGCTACACACTGTAAATGGAAAACAAAGCTGGGGAAAAATTGCAGGAAGAGGAATGGCAAAGTATACATGATATCCTGCGCTGTGTCCCTGACAAAAAGCCATATCAGTACCACCTAAGAGGAGATGAACCACCTTCCCACTCCTGTAATGTGGAATGTGTAAGCTACTGTGTAACCATGGGCACTTCCTGGCCAGGTCAAGGACAGGTTCTGTTAGAAAGGAGGCCTCCATAGTTCCTGTCTGGAAGAGCTATTTCCTGTCAGACAAGTTCAGAGCAGTTGAGCCAACAGCTTGGTGGGAAGAAAATGAACTTGAGGGAGTTCCCGTCGTGGCGCAGTGGTTAACGAATCCGACTAGGAACCATGAGGTTGCAGGTTCGATCCCTGCCCTTGCTCAGTGGGTTAAGGATCCGGCGTTGCCGTGAGCTGTGGTGTAGGTTGCAGATGCGGCTCGGATCCCGCGTTGCTGTGGCTCTGGCGTAGGCCGGTGGCTACAGCTCCGATTCGACCCCTAGCCTGGGAACCTCCATATGCCGCGGGAGCGGCCCAAGAAATAGCGAAAAGACAAAAAAAAAAGAAAAGAAAAAAAAAAAGAAAATGAACTTGAGGAATAGTTTCAAGGCTCTTATCTGAACGTGGGAAAATGGGCAAGGTGTCCTGTGTAGAGTAGATGCAGCTTTTGCTTCTCCAAGCTCATACTTTCTTAGCTTCCTATAACCTCTTTCCTCTGCCTCCCACTCCCATTTATTATTGACTCTGTTTTCCCATGCTCCTTTTGGCTCATTTTAATCTTTGTCATTCTCCTTTGGTTTTTTGTTTGTTTGTTTTCCCCATTCCTTAAAATTTTTATGAAGGCAGTTTTCCCCTTTATTTCCAAAATGTGTTGATATTCAGTAGTGTTCCTTACAGTATTTCACGCTGAACTAAAAAAATGTTGAGAAAAAGAAAAGTGAACCTGACTTTCTCAAACTTTCTAAAACTTCTGTTTGAGAGAAGGGAAAAGGTTCAGGTCAGTTTTTATTTTTATCTGAACAGTTTTCCCATCCAAATAGTCATCATAAGAAATGTAAGATTTAGGGGAATATAGTCATGGTCATGAATAATTCAAATATACATTATGAATGCAGAACTTTTGGAGCAACCAGCACATTTTATAGAGAATACTAGAAAAACACTAGGGAACGAAAACAAATATCACCTCTTCTTATCATTTCTATTAAAAGGTCACACTGGAAAAAAAAAAAAGATATTTTTTTTCTCTAATTGTAAATCGTAAAGTACCCTAGAACCAGGATTCAGATCTTGTTTCTGAAAAGGAAGTCAGATAGAACCATAGTAGCAAGCAGAACTTCTTGCTTTTCCATTATCTTTTTATATCCATTCTTATGTTCCTTAAGTAGGCTTTTTACAAACAACCAAACCACAGTCACATTATTCACATCCAGGTGTATGAACTTATTTCACTCTTGAAATAAATACATGTATTTTAAACACTTACTTTAGGTATATCAAGTTTTCAAGAAAGTATGATTATCTCCATTTTAATAATAATAATGACTTAAATAAGAAGAGAATTTTTAAAAGAGGGTTACTGGATGGTGGGATGATCCAATAGTGTTTTCTTCCAGAAGCTGGCGTGATGGTGATGGGCAGGGATTCCTGGTACCACATGAGGCTATTGCAGCCATGATATGTTCGGTACAATTAAAACCCTGCTTACATCATTATTCCTGTGACACCTGGTGCCACCAAAAATGACACCAACCACATGCCTAGCACAGACTAGATTTTCAATAAATCTGTTTTCGTTTTCTTCTTCCCTGAATCTTTCTTACATATATTCATCTTTGATAATCTTCAAAATGCCATCTAGAACTAACATAGAAAACTTGTTTTTCTTTCATTGACAAATAAGCAGACCTTTGTTTCATTCCTTGAAGCATCCCTAGACTTCTCTCTATTTGGGACACACCATCTTTTTAAATGAAAAAAACACATCCTAAATATTTTCACTATTTAGCTCTAATGTCCTTTTTTTCTTTCTGTAAGAGTAAAGTAAAAATAACTATTTTAAACCTTATCTAGGCCATTTTCTCTGAATAAAAATTTACCTTGTAGGAGCCCTTATATATTCATTGGTATATAGTTAGGTTGAGTTTTGTCATTAAAATCCTGGAAAGTAGATTATAAATTTGAAAGTCCACAGAGAGCCCTGGAATCTGCTGCATAATACATTGCTGTAACTAACTGAAATTAATGTGGGTGAAGTTATAGAGTTTTTGCTTTTTCTTCTCTAGTGAAATTCTGAGAAAGTCATCCAACCTGGAGAAGGACAGCAATTTATCACTCGAGAGCACTGAAGTTCCAGAAAAAAGGCACACATCACTGGGTAAGCTATTCTCTTCTGTCCAGTTTAGAACAGGCCTTCTGGAACAACCAGTAAAGGTCTAATCTTTAAAAGTTATACTTTTAACTTTTCAAACAAGATGGAATTCTTAGAATATCCCTAAGAGATCTAAATGTTCCTTATGGTTGCATGAGTGCGGTAGTGCAATTATGCAAAGTTTTTTAGAATAATTGGAAATTAAGTTCTTCCTGAAAGACTCTCCAGCCTGAATAGTACTAATATAACATTGAAAATTAGGCACTTTCCAAGGATTGACTAGGAACTCTTCAGTTGTCTGCAGTTAGATGATGCTGGGATGGTTAGAATGCCAGGTAATAAAAAATATGGGATAGAATCTCAGAGACTTGTCCAAACTTTACATTTTATAGATTAGGACCATGAGCCCCAACAAGGTTAAGTGCCTTCCCTGTCAGTCATCCTGCCCTACCAGTACTAGAACAACTGCCACAATGGGACTTTTTCAGCTGTACTCATCATCCTCCCATTTTCCCACTTAGTATCTGAGTCATTCATTGTGACTGTGTACTTACTTCACTCACAGCTAGGCCAGTGGCTCTTGGATATTAGCGTGCACAATAACTGTGGGCTGAGCTTCCTGAACCTTATGGCCAAGTGCTTCTGCTGCAGGTAGTCTTGAGAAACACTCATTAGAAGCCACAGATTGAGAATAAACTCCCAAAAGAGCAGGACCGTTTTATATTCATTAGCAAATATTTATGGGGTACCTGCTATCATGTAGGCACTGTCCTACGTATTAGAAATACATTAGTGAATAAAACAAAGATTCCTTTGTGTTGCAATATGATTGGTGCCCTGGGGGGAAAAAAGGAGTACCTTAAAAAATGCCATGGGGTATTTATTTAAGCCTTTATGACATTACCACTCCAATACAAGTTGATCACCAAAGGGAGAAAAGTCCTTTCTTATTGTAATAGGAATAGGGTAGTGAATGGTTCCGAGAAGTTAGTGTGCTGTTGTGAATCATCTCTGGGTGTTTGGCTGAGCAGATTAAAGCACAGCAGAAATAAGATCATACTATTGTGGTCCAGTAAGCTTTGCTGTGCTTCGTAGCTAATGATTATGTTTCTTATCCCAGCCAGTCATCTCACAAATGTACTGTCTTGGTCTAAAGGACAGTTGGTAAATTCTTTAGCCCCATGAGCGTTTGGACAGAGCCTAGTCCCCACTGACATTAGGTCACTGTATCTTTGAATATTAAAATTCTTTGTTGTGGGGACAACAAAGTATTTATATCCAAAATTTATAAAAGTTAACACACTGGCTTAATGAGCACCCACTCATGCCATAGATATGAACATACTCTTGTAGCTAATGCTCCTAGCCCAGAACACTCTGCCACATTATAAACAGCACTGGATGAGGCCACTTTGGGAATTACTTAATTAGAGTATACTGTAGTCCAAACTAATTGCTTCCTCTCATTTTTCTGATCTGAAATATCATTCAGAAACCACTTTGTAGAGGAGAGGATTTATGATCCTAAGCAGATTTTAGCCTCCCAATTGGATAATTAAAAAAAAAAAAAAAGCCATTATCACCAGATGTGCATTGGCAGGTCCTTTGAACAGATGTTGGATATGATGGATCTGTGGTGCTAGTGGAGGCACCTCAAATCCTCTAGGCCTGCACAGAAATGATTCAGTTTATTAGGCAATAATATTGGTGATGAAATTTAATGATATAAACTGGAATGAAAGCAAATGACATCCAAAATGATTAGGAAAAACTCAAGAGCAGACCAAACCACCACAATTTTATATGAAAGGAAAAACTGATGGACTTTTCCATTTTCCAGTATGAAACTTTTGTGGAAGATGTGGAGTACATATACACATGTAGAGTATATGAGTTCTTATGAGAACCTGCTCATGTGTATGTTTGTGTGTATGTGTGTGTGTTTAGTATGCTAATCTGTTTTTTCCTTTATAACAGCCACAGTATTTCCTAGTCCAAGTTCTGATTTAAAAAGTACTGGAGCAGAAACTTTCAACAGCAGTCAAGTGCTTGCCCGGATCCTTGGTTTAGAAAAGGTAATTTCACTCAGTTTTGTACTGGATTAATAATAAAAAGCAGTTGAACAAATGCCTCTTAGATAATTAACAGAAGAGTCTTTCAAACAAGAAGAGGTTTGGGGGTAACCTTCCTATTTGGAGTAATATCTTAGGGAGCTTCTTAGGAGCTCTTTGATGAAAAGCTTAATTCTGAATTCCTTAAGGTCTTGGATGTTTATTTACTTCTCTGTTAAGTCCCTTAATTGAACTTAAGATTTTCATTTAGTAAAAAATAGGGTGGTATTATATGTGGTCTTTTAATTTTCTGAAGCAGGGAAGAAGAATGCTGTATGAAAGCAAATGAAGCTATAATACCCATCAAACTTGCTGCTTCATCCATACTAATAATGCTTTTGGAAAAATTAGAGCCATAAAAATATCTCCCCAAAGTAATAAAATCCCTTTCCTTAGCGTGGTTTAAAGAGCTTACTTATGGATTTCCATCTGTTTACTAGTCTTCCACTTTAAGTTTCCAGACTGCAAGATGATAAACATCATTTCTATCAGAGGTGTAAGCTGGCAGCCTATGAGCTATATGTGTGTGTGTGTGTGTGTGTGTGTGTGTGTGTGTGTGTGTGCTCACATAATACAAGGGTTTTAAGAAGTTGAATTTGAGTGCCATTAGGCAGAAGAGGTACTCTTCTATTAGCTGCAATCCCCACTTTTCCTTATTGTCTTTAAGCAGATTCATACATTTAAGTTATTTGGCCTGGCCCCTGGGCATTTGAGTTCTGCTTTATGTGCTCTTCAGAAATAAAGAAGAGATCATTTTTAACATTTTGCCATAGAGAGAATATTCCTCTCTCCCTCTCCCCTCTCCTCCCCCACTCTCTTTCCCCCTCTCTCTATCACACACGAATACACGCACATACACATAAACACCACATATGCATGCATGCATTTTTAATAATATATCCATGTCTTATGTAGTAGACATTTCTTCCATCTTCAACATGGGAAATTAACTGATCTTTACTCATATTCCTGCTTAATATATTTCTATTAGTTCCTCATGAATTGACATTCTGCATAACTGAGGCACTTTGATGAACTGGTTTATGTAAACAAGACAAAGAACAATACAAAAATGTATGTAAGGAAAAGGCACCATAACTTTCAATGCAATTCTGCCAGTCCTGGCTGAAATAGAAGACTTTTCCCATTCAGTCCAGTCTAGATTTTGGAGGTCTAGTTTATATAATAGTTGAGGTAGCTAAAGCACCTGTGTCGCTGAGGAAGTTCTACAGCATGCCCACTTCACTCCAGTCTAAAGCCTCCCTAAATCAGTCCAGGATGTAAACTAAGAAAAGCTATTTTATTCCATTCTGTTTCTTCCGTATTAATTCCTGGAATTAAATAGCTTGCATTGTATCAGTAAAATTCTTAAACATCTAGAATCTCAATGCTGTTCTCAAAAATACAACTTTATTGTATTGAAACTCCTAGGTTCTCTTTCTCATATGGAATAAAAATTCAGAATTTTTTGAGGCAGCACAGAGTCATATATCCAGTGGAGATAAGTCAAAAATGAATTTTCTATGTATAGATACATATTTTCAGAGTAGTTGGAGCAGGAAGGGATGTAAAAATTAGGATGACATATTGATGCCTGTGTCAGCAGTCTCTCTGATTCCTCTTTCTTTCTGTTTATTGCATTCTGCAACCCTTGCAAGAATAAGTAGAGAAATCATTTTGGGGTGAGTTTTTGTGTAATGTTAGGAAAGAGATATGGATGAATGACTAGAGGATCTGGCACTTATAGTATATCCTAGAATAAGTGGATCCTGTCTTGTTTCATTACATTTAGAAGCTGAGTCACTGGAAGGCAGAATGTAGATTTTGTGATATAACCTAAAGGGAGAATAAAATTAGTTAGCCCTCACCTCATAGGGTATAGAAATAATTATTAGGAAGGATTCATTAAATGTTACAACTAAATGTAATTGGCTCTGTAAATATCTAAACAACTTAATAATGGTGAATGTGATCAATACTATAACTGAAAATAGTGCTGCATCTGTGACTGGTATGTACTGTGAAATATATGGGGTACTTACAAAGATTCCATTATGAAAATGCTTTCCAATTATTGTCTTTAGTAATTATATGCTTCTATGTATTTTCGTATATGTGTTTTTCTTTTTTATTTATATGCAAAAATCTTTAAATGAAATAATTGCTTTGCAAATGAAACATAATCCATGTTTTTCTACTTCTCTAAATAAACACTGTTGGTCTTGAACTAGACTCTGGAGCTCATCCTGTTTGGAAATCTTCCAAAGATTCTGGCCAATTTCCCATGAAGTGTCATAAATTGTTAGGACACTTGAGTCTCTGCTGCTAAATGCCAGGAAAATCTAAGATTTTTAAGACTGAAGATTTTTGTCAGACAAGATCTAGTACATTTAGGTTGTCTAGTCAGAGACAGTAAATGAGTTCAGTTAAATAAATCGTATGTAAATCTTTCAAATCATGTAGATGACAAGAATTATCATATTCCTACATTCTCTCAGTGACTTTTCATGGGTTAAATCCAATGTATTTTAGCATTAATTTAATAGTTGCCATAATGCAGGACCTTAAAATGGCAATTGTGAAAACAGGTCAGTTTCCTTGAAAACTAGGACCGTTTAAAATCTACATTTACTAACATTATCATCCCACTCTTCTCACACACATTTTTAGCTTTTAAAGCAAAATTCAGCTTCAGAAGATATACGAAGAGAAATGTGTGAGAGCTACCCAAGATATATTGCTGATTCTGCCTTCTCTTGGACCACTCTAGGGAAAAATGTTTTTAACATATTTTGCCTGTCCAACATGACCCTTTTAGAGTCTTCTCTCCAAGAGCTGACAAACCAGTTCTCTCAGGTGAGTGTAAATATTTTAATATGGTTAAGATCTCCTAAACAATAGAGGGAAATGTATTATTTCCATTCTTGTGTACACAAAGTGACTCAAAATTAATCAAAGAACAAGTCCATAGCCCACATGGACTGGGAGACGCTGACTGAAAAACTGGCTCACCTTCAGCATGAATTCCTTGCACAGAGATTCACATACAATATCTAATTCTAAGTAATGTCTAATTTCCATTTAAATGTGCAGGATTGAAATTATGTCTGTGTTGAACCAAAATATTGCATTATAGTTAATGTAGACACAACTTGGTAGATGGAATATGGCTTTGCTCTATGGTGAATGAAGATTGACTGTTTTCTCTGAGATATTTAAGTGAGATTACTCAGGATGCAATGTAAGGTTAATAATTAAACTATCAGAGCCTTGCAACTCTCAGAAGTTAGAATAATGAGTAATCTTCTAAATTTTTCTTCTAATGTCAAACCTAATTTGAAAAGCTGCTTTTTTCTGAGATAATATATCCCTCTTTCCAAACTATTATACATTAAGACCAAGAACTTTATAATATGGAGTTGCTAATAACCATTTTTATATGCTAGTCTACAATGTGAAAATAAGACACTGATAATCTTCTTTTAATGAAACTCCACACACAGTGAAAGTTCACAGAAATATTCATAATTCTTTCAAAATTTTATAACCAGGAATAAATGAAGCATGTCCTTATCTAACATTTTCCCCTAGATTCTCCGAATTTTATTTTAGGTAAGTGCAGAAGCTTACATTACTCTTCAGTAATCGGAGTTTTCCAAAGAACTGGATTAGAGACACTGTTGTAATAATCCCAATCCAATAAAGAGTACTTAAAAGTCTATCTCAACAAACCCAGCAATCGTATAAGTGTGTGGTTAAGAAGACATTGTTCAAAATCACATTTTCAGCTTAAAAGAACTTGAATTAAGACAGAACAAAAACCTGACTTTACTGCTATGAATGAGCTTATTAAGAAAATTGTTTTAAGTGAATATACAATTAAGGAAATACGTTACTTCTGAAGGTACTAGAGGAGTCCTATGATCCAAAGCCAGAGTAAAGGTCATGGTTTTCATTTATTTGTTTTTTTATAGTATAAGATGTGGTTATAACTAAAGTTTCTTGTATTGAAACAAAATTTAGAAAATATTTTATGGTGTTAGGTATGTATAAATGTAATAGTAAACATTTTCATATGTTTGTATATATACATATTCATACACACATATATAAATTTTAATGGTTTTCCATGCAGATAACAAATAATATAAGGTCTCCTAATGGACATAGAGAAGATATGTCTGCAGGTCCTAAACCAGGTATAGAGAAAAACAAAAACATTACTCAAAAACTAATTTTAAGAAATTAATTTCAATTTCCAAAAACAGTTTAAGATATTTTGTATAGGAACTCCTGGTGGCCTAGTGGTTAAGAATTCAGCATTATCATTACTTTGGCTCAGGTTTGATCCCTGGCCCAGGAACTTCCTCATGCCCTGGGCATGGCCCCCCAAAATATTTTGTATAAATGTAGTTTTGTTAACCAAATGTTAAATGTACAAATTTCCAGAACTATAGGAAAAAATCCAGTGGTGTGTAAGAACATTCGAAATGCTTATAGTTTTTCCACGTAAAAAGGTAACTTCAAACTGAATGAAAATCTGAAAGAATTACTTATGTGAAAATCTAGATTTTTAATGCTTTCACAGACAGCCATGTGATTACAGATATTGAAGTCTCACTTACCACTGTTTGTGATTTTATTTTCTAAGCTATCAAGTGATCCTAACAACCAGAAGATAGTGTTTCAGGAAACGGTCAAAGTGTTGTCCTTCTTCTCCAAAGTGCAAGAGCAGACAGCTGTGTGGCAGCTTCTCTCCAGTTTCCCAAGTGTGTTCCAGAATGACACAACTCTAAGCAATCTATTTGACGTTCTTCGAAATGCAAATAGGTAAGAAAAAATAAGAATTAAGGGTTATGTTACTGTTCAGAAAGAAGTCCTTTTTTTTTTTTTTTAATGTATCTTTGAGGATCACTGGTAGGTAGGTGACTTAAACACAGCAAATAATCCTTCAGCACCTTATTGCAGATTTTAGCAATGAAAATAAAGGTACTAGATAAACAAAGGAGAAACTCACACTGTGATCATTAGGTTTATTGACATATATATGGGAAAATAAGGAGGAACATAAGCATAATATCTATATTATCAGTTGGTATCCCAGAACTTCTGAGGGAGATGGTATAGTAGGACCAGTAATAGATTAGGACTTTGGCTCAAGCTCACACAGAGACTATCAGAGCTCTGTACATATAGAATAACAATAGCTCTGTGCACTCTTCTGCTCATGAAGAAAATATCTCATTGGTTTGCAGATACCTCAAGGGGGTGGCCTCTCTCATGTGCAGCCAGCCTATAGATGATGTTTCTAAACCTACATATTAGGTTGGCTTTATTTGATATATACGATACAAAGATTTGAAAATTTTTTCAGAGGATACCCCTTCAAAGGCTCCTTTCCTTATAAAAGAGATCTGAGCACAGCCAACTTTTAGAGTTTGATGGACGCATACTGAGGTTTGCCTGTCCTATGTAGCTAGTTGGCAATGTGCATTAAACAAAACAACAAAAACTCCATCAACAACTAACGATTATTTAATGCCTATTATGTACCAGACACTTTACTGGAACATTTATATATATCACATTGAAACTTACAATAAAACTGTTATTTATGTTATACATGAGGTAACAGAGGGTCATAAAAAATAAATACTTAATGATTATGCAGGTAGGAGGGTTTGAGCCTGGGTTTTTTAACTCCAAAGCTCAGAGTGCCTCTCTAATATGTCACTAAGAGACCAATGTATTCCATCTTTTATGTCTGAAGCACTAGAAGAGAGTTTTGTCATCTTCTCTGGAAAGCTTCTTTTTTTTTTGTCTGTTTGCTATTTCTTGGGCCGCTCCCGCAGCATATGGAGGTTCCCAGGCCAGGGGTCCAATGAGAGCTGTAGCCACCGGCCTGCACCACAGCTCATAGCAACGCCAGATCGTTAACCCACTGAGCAAGGGCAGGGACCGAACCCGCAACCTCATGGTTCCTAGTCGGATTCGTTAACCACTGCGCCATGACGGGAACTCCTTCTCTGGAAAGCTTCTAAGAGCTTATATTTATTCAAAGACTTTATAATAAGCCCTTATGTTGTTGCATTAATTTCATTTGACTCTCACAATAGTGCTTTGAGATTGAAACCAGAGATATCCCCATTTTATAGAAGAGGAAACACACCTTCATAGAGGTCAAATGACTTCCCCAGGTTTCTACAACTAGTAAGTGGCAAAGCTAGCACCTGAACTCAAGGAATCTGAATCCAAGTCCTATATTCTTTCCACAAAAACATATCATAACTAAATTATAAAAGAAGCAAGATATTAAGAAATTTGACTTTATCCTCATTTTGGCTCTTTTTCACTCCCCCAGAATTTTGACACTTGACTCTCTTCCTCTTATGTATATTCTGTCTCAGAAAGCAAATAGGTGGATCAGTTCAAGGAGAAAGGGAATTGTTTGAAATGTATAATGTAGCAATGAAAAGAGTCAAGATAATATTCAGACCACAATGTCATATCACTACACACTCATTAGAATGGGCAAAATTTTAAAAGATGGATGACTTGAGTTGTTGGCAAAAACAGAGCTAATAGAATTTCCATACATTGCAAGTTAGAGTGTAAAATTATATAACCATTTTGGAAAATAATATGACAGGTTCTAATGAAGTTAAAATAGATCCATATGATGTAGCATTCTACCCCTGGGTATTTACCCAGGAAAATGAAAACATATACCCACATGAAGACTTGTATCCTAATGTTTACAGCAGATTTATTCATAATACCTAAAATTTGAGGGAAAAACAAATATCCATAAACAGAATGGATAAAAAAAATTATAGTTTACCAATACATTGTAATTCTACTTAATAGAAAAATAAACAGATTATTATACCACACATAGATAAATCTTATGGATATTATGCTGGCAAAAGAATGCAGACACCCTCCCCCCACCTGCAAAAGGAATACATACTAGATGTATAGATATTGTATTATTGACAAAATTAATGTATAGTGTTAGAAATCAGATCAGTGAATCCTGGGGCAACTGTTGGGAGCGTAAGACAAAATTTTTGAGGTGATAAAAATATTTTATATCTTAAGTAGCATGGTGGTTTCACGAGTGTATATATTTGTCAAAACTCATTGAATTGTAACCTAAGTATATCGTATTGTATGTGAATTATACCTCAGTGAAATTTGGTTATAAAACAACAAATAAAAACCAAAAATCCCACAACATAATACTCACTGGAAGGTAGAAGATCCAAAAAATTACTCTGAGGTCAGAAATAAATTACTTAATTAGAAATAATTTAGAGATTATTTTGGTAGAGTAAATTACTTTAGAACATTTTGCTGTGGTTATTTTAATTCTTTTAAAATTTAAAATAAAAATCACTAAAAAAAAGAAAGAAAAACGAAAGAGAGTTCCTATTGTGGCTCATTGGGTTAATAACCTGCAATAGTGTCTGCGAGGATGCGAATTCCATCCCTGGCCTCGTTCAGTGGTTAAGGATCTGGCATTGACACAAGCTGTGGTGTAGATCACAAATGAGGCTCACATCCAGTGTTGCTGTAGCTGTGGCATAGGCCTGAAGCTTCAGCTCAGATTCAACTCCTAGCCCACCAACTTCCATGTGCCTCCAATGCAGCCCTAAAAAGAAAAAAAGTACTGCATTATGCAGTAGGGTATATTCTCAGGTAATGGTTAGAATGTTGTAAACCAGAAGCTTTTAAAAGAAATATCTTCAAATTATTATAAAACAAATGACCTTTGGTTTTTTGTCTCACTTGAACAACTCTTTTTTTTTAAAGTAATTGATTTTCGCTTATTCATTATTATTTAACTAATTAATTCACTTAAATTTTTATTGCCAATTTATATACTTATTATTTCTAATATGACAACCTCTAGCCACCTGTGGGTTTTTTTTTTTAATGTACTAATCAAATTTTATTTTATTTTATTTTAAGATTTTTATTGGAGTTCCCATCGTGGCACAGCAGAAACAAATCCGACTAGAAACCATGAGGTTTCGGGTTTGATCCCTGGCCTTGCTTAGTGGGTTAAGGATCCGGCATGGCCCATGAGCTGTGGTGTAGGTCACAGACGCAGCTTGGATCTGGCGTTGCTGTGGCTCTGGCGTAGGCCGGCAGCTGTAGCTCTGATTAGACCCCTAGCCTGGGAACCTCCATATGCCACAGGTGTGGCCCTAAAAAAAAAAAAAAAAGATTTTTATATTTTCTATTTTAATTGATTTACAGTGTTCTGTCAGTTTCTGCTGTACAGCAAAGTGACCCAGTCACACATATGTGTGTGTGTGTGTGTGTGTGTGTGTGTGTGTGTGTATTCTTTTTCTCACATTGTCCTCCATCACGTTCCATCACAAGTGACTAGATATAGTTCCCTGTGCTATACAGCAGGATGTCATTGCCTATCTACTCCAAATGCAATAGTTGTGGGGTTTGTTTTTTTTTTCATTTAATAAATTTGACAGGTTACATTTTGTAAATTTAAGGTGTATAGTGTGATTTTGAGTACTCGGTGTGCTAGTATTACTAAGGAATTGGATTTTTTACTTTAAATTTTAAAGACTGATACTTGATCCAGTTATTAGAGAAATTTTTAATATGTTTGAAAAAACATGTGTATGTGAATCTGCTTTTCACTGGTAATTTAATGAAATCCAAATACAGATTAAGTATTTTCAATGAAAATTTAGCATATGAATTGGGATACTTCATAAGTGTAAAATGTATGCTGAAATTTGAAGATTTAGTACAATAAAAGACAAAATAATAATATATTTTATATTGATTTGACGTTGAAATAATATTTTGGCTAGACTGAGTCAATTAAAATATATTATTAAAATTAATTTCATCTGTTTCTTTTAACTTTTTAATGTGACTACTAAAAAATTAAAAATTAAACACGTGGCTTGGGGTTCCCGTCGTAGTACAGCAGAAACGAGTCCAACATGGAACCATGAGGTTGTGGGTTTGGTTCCTGGCCTCGATCACTGGGTTAAGGATCTGGTGTTTCTGTGAGCTATGGTGTAGGTCACAGACAGACTCGACTTGGATCCTGAATTGCTGTGGCTGTGGTGTAGACTGGTAGTTACAGCTCCAATTCGACCCCTAGCCTGGGAACCTCCATATGCTGCAAGTGCGGCCCTAAAAAGCAAAACCAAACCAAAACAAAACAAAATATGTGGCTTGCATTATATTTACGTTGGAGAGCCTTACATAAACCAATATTTAAGGTTAAATCTTCTTTACTATTATTGCTAAAATGATAGTGTCACTAAAAGCTGTAAATTTTTCACAAATGACTATATTTTATCACCAAATCATTGGTTTATCTTCTCTTTGTTGAACAAGTAATATAGACAAATAAACCTCATGAAAACTTATTGCTGTTATTTCCTCCAGCAATTTTGTAAAGTTGTAAATTGTTGTACAGCTCAGTCACCAAAACTAGATTATATAATGTTAAGATTATGACAGAGATTTAGCAAAAATGAGCCGTCTCAAAAACATAAAAGGGTAGATGAAAAAAACAAACACGATATTCACCATTTATGAGGAAGAAACTGATCTGAGATATGAATCACAAAAACTCCTTTTTAAGTTACCTTATTTACAAGGAGACTTATTTTGAATAACTTCCATTTGTATATGATGAAGAGGACAGAAAAACAAAATCAGTGAAGTGAAATAAAAGCATTTTGATCAATGTCTTAAAGGATTTCAGGAGTTCCCATTGTGGCTCAGTGGTTAACAAGCCCAACAAGCATCCATAAGGACATGGGTTCAATCCCTGGCCTTGCTCAGTGGGTTAAAGATCCCGCATTGCTGTGAGCTGTGGTGTAGGCCGCAGACGCGGCTCGGATCCTGCGTTGCTATTGCTGTGGTGTAGGCTGGTGGCATCAGCTCTGATTTGACCCCTAGCCTGGGAACATCCATATGCTGTGGATGCAGCCCTAAAAAATCAAAAATAAATAAATAAATAAATAAAGGACTTCAGAGAGGATGGGGGTCAGGTATCATTTTTAAGTCACACTTTATCAGAAAAAATGAATTGTCTATTGGCATTTCATTAATGATATTTATAACAATAATGCTGACAGTTACAAAGCGGTTGGTGGGTTCAGCCTTTGAAGGTGTTACTTTTGGACAATGAATCAAGTGAGTCAAGCAGAGGGCCAAGTTGGGAGAAAGCCTGGCAGAGACCTACAACCTCAGACCATTTAATGGGCCTTCATAGTCACCAGAGTTCAGAAGCAACCCAAAGTCTGAGAACCAGGAGATTCTAGGGGGAAACATAAAAATACCTGAGGTATTGACCATTATGTATAGAGAACAGAGATTGAAAAAAAATGCAGCCACACCCCTCTGGCCAGACACATGGCTGGAATAACCATCTAACAATGTCTTTGGGCTCTGTGCAGAAATGGGCTTCCCTCCTCCTTCCTGCCATGTTGGGGTAGAGTGCCAGAGGCAAGACACACAGTGGAAAGACCATAAACTGAAATTAGGACTAGCCCTATTTGCTACTAACTTGGATAACTTTGTGTAAGTTATTTAACTTTTTGAACTTTAGCTTTCCAGTCTGTAAAACAAGACAAATAAAACTGACCTTATGAAATTATTATAGAACTAAAGAAAATTATAAATATATATGTATATGTTTTTATAGACATACATATCTATATGTATATTCTAATGTTATACCAGAAACTAGAGGACACTCAAAAGTTAACTCTCTAAATACAGTTTTCATTCATAAATAGGGAGCTAAAATTAAAATGATCCTTAATTTAAATATTAAAAATTCAGAGTTCTTGTCATTTTGCTGCAGAAACGAATCCAACTAGGAATCATGAGGTTGTGGGTTCAATCTGCGGCCTCACTCAGTGGGTTAAGAATCCAGCGTTGCTGTGATCTGTGGTGTAGGTTGCAGATGCAGTTCGAATCTAGTGTTGCTATGGCTGTGGTGCAGGCCAGCAGCTGCAGCTCCAATTAGACCCCTAGCCTGGGAACTTCCATATGCTATGGATGAGGCCCTAAAAAGCAAAAATAAAAATAAAAATAACTATTAAAAATTCCAAAAGTATTGTAGAAAGTATTTGCACATGCTGTTGCTGGAGTAAGCCTTCAGTTAACTAGGATACGATATGGAAAAACTACTGGCTAATGTGTACTACATTTAACGTCACAATGGCAAATTGTTAACAAAGCCTTTGTTCTAAGCTACTGTTCATGTAAATTAAAGCATTGCTTTACAATATTTGTGAATTTCAGACATACTTGTATAATGCCAACATTTTTTAAAATGAACTAATGACAATATGGGAAATATGGAATAAACCCAAGCATAAGTGAAATTGCTGATTGTCCATCTCCAGTATAGATGCCCTATCTTATTAGTAACATGAAATCCTAAGAAAACAGTACCAGTTGGTCTGGATATTAACTTTTAGTTATCCCTGGAGTCATGCCTATGGGCCACTTAGAGGATAGAATGCAATCTTTAATTAGGACAAGCTCCTTTTTTTCCCCCCAAATATTACCATTTGTTTAGCCAAAGATAAATATTTATCAAATGCTTAATTAATAAGCGTGAAACTGATTCCTTTATCTGGGCTTGATTTTCAATGAAAATAATTTCCAATACTTAATTTCCAAATACTTTTTTTTGTTTTTACTTTTTCCTTTAATTAAAAACAACAACAACAAAAAAGAGTTAAGTCTTTCATTGGAAGCTACTGTTTCTCACCATTTATTTTTAGGTCTTAACAACAACAACAACAAAAACCTGATATGAACTTCACTCCTTACTTTAAGGCCTTTTAACTTTAGAATCTTGGAAACATGAAGTGCCCTGTCTGGTTCAAGAACACTTTGTTGGGATTTTGTGCATGAACAGACAAACAAGTAATTAAATGACAAAAGCAACATCTTGTCTTTTATGTTATCAGAATAATTCTCTATACTGTAGCTATTTTCTCCTTGAATAACCTTTTGTTTCTGTCTGCAAACCTTGAAATGCAATCCGGTTTAATTGTTTTTCAACTCGTTAGCGCGCTGCTGGCCGTGCAGAAGGTTTATCCACGTGTCACAACTAACGAAGGTTTCAGAACTCTCCATAAATCTGTTAAACATCTGCTGTATACTCTGGACTCCCCATCTCAAGGTATTATATTTCCATTTTCCTGTAGTCAATTCTGTGTTGCAATTCTGTGTTCAATTTCATTAGAAGTAAAAAACAGAATCAACTGAAATAATCATTTATGGATGATATGATTCTTACGTGGGAATATATGCTATAACTAAATCTGCATCTTTATCTAACCAACTTATGGAAGCAAGGAGAAATCTCTGGCAAAGAGGCTGTGACTTTCTAGGATTTTTATTTAGGGGAAAATGATGTCTCAGCTTCTAAAACTATGTTTATACTTGGTATAAAAAATAAATATCAGAGTAAAGGGGTAAGCCTCAACAAACAGCTTTCTACCACTACTTTTGAAATAAAAGCCTACACTGAATTACAGTATTTTTGCCCTACTTTGCAAACTTTGGCTTTTAAATCAGGACGAATCTTTCTTTAGTAAAAAATATACCCCTCAACCAACCATCTTGAAAATGCATAGTGGACATCAGAAAGTGAATAGATTGGTATAAAGCTATTGTCACTCCCAGTAAGACAAGCCATAGCATGTTGCTAGTGGATCAGAAAAGATCACCTCCGCATGTATAGAACAGCATTATATGCCACACACATGGGAATACACAGACATACACACACAGTCACATACAGACATTTAGGGCTGTACGGAATAAATCCTTACCTCCCAAGTAAAATGTTCGGTTAGCATTTACCTCTCCTGAATGAGTTTAGTATTCTCATTTCTCAACTAAGTTTTTCAGTTTTTAAATACATAGACTTTACCTTTGGATTATAGATAAGTATCCTGAGAGCATCAGGTCACGAGCTGACTGTTTATTACAAAGTTTTAAACTACTAATTTTCATATGAAAAGCAGATTTGGAAAGATTTTGAAGAATTCTCAAAGGAGGATCTAACACACTCTTGAATACCAATTTCTTTTAGTCTAGAACTTTTTAAATCTACAATTATAGAATTAATGACTAGCTTACAAGATTGTTGTTAAATTCAATATCTTGATGCATATTCAGGTTAAAAAAAATAAAAATGCTTACTCTCTTAAAAAAAGTCCAGGCTGGAGTTCCCGTCATGGGTCAGTGGTTAATGAATTCGACTAGGAACCATGAGGTTGCGGGTTTGATCTCTGACCTCACTCAGTGGGTTAAGGATCCGGCATTGCCGTGAGCTGTGGTGTAGGTTGCAGACGTGTCTCAGATCCTGTGTTGCTGTTACTGTGGCTGCGGTGTAGGCCGGTAGCTGTAGCTCAGATTAGACCCCTAGCCTGGGAACCTCCATATGCCGTGGGTGTGGCCCTAGAAAAGACAAAAAAAGAAAAAAGAAACAAAGTCCAGACCAGAAACACAGACAGCACACTAACAAACACTAATTATTTCCTCTTTATATTTTTCTGTTTTCATTTTAAAGACTTGAGAACTTCAAGTTTCTCCTTGCCATTCTTTCCTTTTCATCTTTAGACTCACACCCTGTAATTGTGTAAAGGGATAAAGTCCTTTTACGTTTATTTTACAAAACATTTTTACAAAAGGCAAAACACTCCTCAGTGCCTTAGAAGCCAAATAACTTCTTAACTAAGGCAGCAAACACTTTTCTTGGTGAACAATATTTAGCAATGGCCATATCTCATGCCTATGAATATGCTAACAATTTTGACAAGTATTAAACCACGTCATTGGATGGTCAAGATGACAAGAAAATACATCAAGGACGTGTGTTTTTATTTATAAAATTAGATGTGCTTAATTTTTTTTTGTTTTATTTCCTATATTTGTGACTTCATTAGTGTAAGGATACCAAGGCAGTAGCATTAATGTCAGTATTTAAGTCATTTACCCCAAGTTCCTTCCTGCTTGAGCAGGAATTTCATAACCTTTGATAAATCCTTCCAAGTATTCCTGGGAATCCTTCTGGAAACTCAAACCTGTCATTGAAGGCTGAACCAGTGACCCTACTTTAAAAGCATAGGGGTCTGTAGCCCCGCATACAGATAACTGCCATATAGCCCAAGCCACCTGTGCTTAACCTTCATGGCATTTAGCGGTTTTTATGCAGTGAACACATTTCCTCCCTTGGCTTACACTCAGGTAATCTGGAGTGGAGTGGTCTCCCTTAGTAGAGTGCTTGGGTCCTCTCTAATGCATGACAGGGCTCAGATAGCCTTGAAGGTCTCACTCCTCTCTTTCAAAGAAAGGAAATTAAAAGATGGTATTTTTGTGTTGATGATAAGGGTTTTATTATCTTAAATCCCTTTTACCATAAAAACTACCTTATGAGATATGGTTATTATGCCATTTGCAGAAAAAAATAAAGACTGAGGCAAAGGGTGGCTAGGCACTTTGCCTTCGTTATACATCCAGCAAGTGGCTGAACTGAGATTAGAACCTGACGTGTTTATGCCCAAAGCCAGGTCCTTTGAGCCCTTTGTTTGGTGGCCTCGCTCATATTTTCCATCTGGGACATATACATACTTACTTCCAGGATAACCACACAAGTTCCTGCCACCACCAAATCTCAGCCACTGATGGAGTTTGACTCACTGTGCCAGATGCCTTATTACATGATACATTTTTCCTCAGTCATCTCCCATTCCTTTCTGCGCTCTGATTTCTATAAACCTCCCCAGCCCATGTCTATTTCTGATTCAGCCTCAATTATGAACACACCTCAAGGTTTCTTTAGAAGCCTCCTCAGCCACCATGAAAATACACACTTGGGAAGAAGGTTATCTCCCAGCTTCCTTCTTAAGGAATCTAATTCTCTTCTCTGCCCCAGTGAGGATCCTTGCTTCACAATTTAGTATTTCCATTTATAAGCACTGAGTTTTGAGAGCAAAGATTACCTTTGTGCCTCCTTGAAGTTTGCTTTTTTTGCAAAGTAGTAAGTTACATGAAATTACAGCTTTAAACAGAAAGTCATCTTTCCTAGTGAAAAGAGCTTACTTGTGCAATACATTTCTTTCTATGTCTAAGGACACCATTTTTATATACTCCTAATTCTACAAATTAAAAAAAACAAAAACAGTATTTCTTCCCAGATACTTTATAGAGTCCAAAAGGGAAAGCAGACCAAGGGAGAAGTCCATACTTGACATCAAGGTCAAGCCTATGTACAAAGTTCATTTCTGTTAGTTATTCATTTTAATAGCCTGATGAGGAAGAGAAACTCCATAACCGTATAGTATACAAATGCTAATGAACTTGCTCAGCATCACATAGGACATCAGAGTCAGCAAGACTTGATCTTAGAAAATGGTTTTCTATACTTTTATACCACAAAAACATAAATCTCAACAGAGTCCTCTCCTGGATTATTCTATGTATGGATGCCAGTAACTGATAGGTATTGAAATTATTCACTTCATTTATTTATTCTGGGAATCTTCATTCTTGGTCATTTCAATCACTGATGCACTGCTGTTGTTAAAGCAGTACTACTCAGCTGCACCTTGAGCAGAACACAGAACTCTCCTCTGCCAGCTAGGAAAACTGAAAAAAGCTACTCTGCCTTCTAATAAGGACAGTTCAGACATTACTACTCAGACACAGATGATACAGAGGTAGACAAGGAGGTCTTTAATTCTGTGAGTCTTTTTTACACACATGCTAATTTAAATACACTAAATGACCAGCACCGGAAAAGTACAGATGGTTGCCTAGTTTTGTGCTAGGACCATCCTAGTAGGATTTAAGACACACTAACTAGAGACAATGGGAGAACTATTAAAGCTGGCAATAAAATATCCTATTGAGAGCAATTATGCCCATGTTAAAAAAAGAATGACAGCATGAAACTACTGGATTATTTATAAAGAATTAGTAGTGTCTACAGGGAAGATTGAAATAAGTGATATCATTTCTTTAAAGGAGCTGAACAAAAACATTGGATTTCTGATGTTCTTATTCATGCAGTTGTCATTTAAAGTATTTCATTTTCAATATTTCATGTGAATGCTGTTGCACACTTACTCTTTAATGCTACAATGTTATGCGACAAGCCGAATCGGGGACCTATTTAATTTCTAGGGACAATTCTTGGTGTTGAATAAGATCTTCACATATGATTTCCATTAGACCCAACTTAGTGATTGCCTTCCACACTCCAAACCTTTATATTATTTAAGACCACTCAGAATGGCTTTGTTAACATTAGCCAATTTGCATTCCCAGATGGAGTCAATTGAAATCATGATTGCTTTTCCAAAGACAGAAAATATAGATTAGAGATGACAGATGTTTCCTGAGGCTACATTCTAGACAATCAAGGGAAAATAACAACAACAACAAATCCAGTGACCCATAAAACTGAAATTGGCCTTATTTGATTAACAAGTCATGGAGTGATCAATATCATTATAATATTCAAGTCATCCATACATACTGTTTTTAGAATAAAAATAATGTAATGGTTCGATGCACAGAGAAATAACTTGTTAGAAATGCATGTGCTTGACCATTAGGATAATTTCAATTAATAGGAATCTATTTCCTATAAATATCTTAAATGTTTCTAACCAAAAGAGCTTAGATATCTTTTATAATATTCTTTGGATAATTAATTTGACCTGGATGATTTTTGCTTAGAAAAATAAATTTTTCATGTTAAATATTGTCCTATATAAATACTGTTACTTTAGGTGGCTCTGATAATACAACACACATGTGGAGTGAGGAGGATGGACAGTCACTATCCCCCAGTAGCCTGGCTGCGCAGTAAGTCTTTGTTGGTTTATTGGTTTGTTTCTAAATTGGTAAGTGACTTGGCTGAATAAGCAATAAAAACAATTCATAAACATTGTTCTTTTATCAATATGTAAGGCCATAGAATAGAAAAAGGAACTATTGACTGACTAAAGAAAAAGACACAGTTGAATTTTAGTAAATTTGAAACTTACTTTTGGTATTATTCAAGGATCTGTGTTTTAGTTCTGAGATTGCATAACTAGATCTAGCGTGTCCTGTCTGGATGGGTTACCTATGTCTATGAGGAAAATCTTGCTGGAGGCCCAATTTCCAACCCTTTCAAGGTCTTTTGTCATGAAAGATGGAAAAGCCTGCAATTTTTCACATTACTATTTATTTTGTTTTTTTTAAATCAAAGTGTATTATTTGTTCAATCAAGGTAATGCAAAATTTGCTTGCTTCAGTAGTATTTGGGTAGTCAAAACTGTTTATAGGTAACAATTTTGGACTCTTAGTGGGGCATGTAAATAGGAATAGGCAGTGGAAATGACAGCAGCAATCTTGGCTTCTAAGGACCATTACTATAAACAGTGCCCTGAAGTAACTGTAGTAGTTATGGTAGGAAATACAAGCAGTTGCCTGTAGGAGCTGATTAAAGTAAATTCATATAGTTTAAGGCATATATAGAGAGTAGGTGTCCTATTATATAAAGGTTGTTTTGGCCTGATAAATTATGCTATTGAAATTCTTAGTCCCAAAGGATATATTTTTTTACTGATGAAAATTTGTACAAATTTTAAAAAAAGTATTAGGACTTATTTTAACCATTTGTTTATTTTTCTAAAGTAAAATCTATGCAATTGTTTATAAACTTTCTATTATTTAATGAGAGGTTCTTCAACTCTGGGTAATTCTAGATAAAATCCTTCCATAAAAAAACTTCCTCTTTCTGTTCCCACGTTTCTTCTTCTCTAAGGTGGATGAACCAGATGCTTCTCCCAAGAGCAGTCTAGCAGCCCTGAGCAATTTTCCCCCAACCAGGATGCCATGTTCCAAATAGTCAAGTATTTTAAACACATTCCTTATACAGCTACCAAAATAATTTTTAAAAGAAACTTCTGAATTGAGATAACTGTGTACTTACTGCTGAAATCAAGTATCTTTATCAGAGCCTTAGGGCATCCATAGCTTTGATAATGCTAGCGCTTCAGACCTGAAAATTACACAGCAAATGTAGTCAGTTGCTGACAGCTAGCTGACAGTTTATTAGGAAGAATTCAATACTTTTAAGATAGCTCTTGTGGAGATTGATGAAATTAAGGAATTTCTTACCTTTGGACTTCCTTTCTTTTCTGTTCCCACTTTAAAATAATCACAGAGTGTCAATACTTGGTATGAGATTAAAATGTTTATGGTCCAGAATTTTCTTTTTTTTTTTTTTTTTTTTGTCTTTTTAGTGCCATACCCACAGCGTATGGAGGTTCCCAGGCTGGGGGTCAAATCAGAGCTATAGCCACCGGCCTATGCCACAGCCACAGCAACACCAGATCCGAGCCTCATCTGTGACCCGCACCACAGCTTACAGCAACACTGGATCCTTAACCCACTGAGAAAGGCCAGGGATCGAACCTGCGTCCTCATGGATACTAGTCAGATTCATTTCTGCTGAGCCACGGCAGGAACTCCTATGGTCCAGAATTTTCTTTCTTTCTTTTTTTTTTTTTTTTTTTTTTTGTCTTTTTGCCATTTCTTGGGCCGCTCCGCGGCATGTGGAGGTTCCCAGGCTAGGGTTCGAATCGGAGCTGTAGCCTCCGGCCTATGCCAGAGCCACAGCAATGTGGGATCCGACCCGCGTCTGCAACCTACACCACAGCTCATGGCAACGCCAGATCGTTAACCCACTGAGCAAGGGCAGGGACCGAACCCGCAACCTCATGGTTCCTAGTCGGATTCGTTAACCACTGCGCCATGACGGGAACTCCTATGGTCCAGAATTTTCTAAAGAAACCTGCTCAAAATTATTATTTTTTTTCTTATAGCTCTTCTCCCTCTTCACTACTTTTGTACTAAAGTTAGCATTTTTATTGTTGTGTGGGTATCTGTGCACACACACACGCATGCAAACATCCATAAACTCATCTTTTGTTGTTAGCATTCTTGGGAAGTAGGTGAGTTTTATATAAAAGATACATAAATTAAATGGCTTAAAGGAATATTTGGATATTTATGCCAAAGCAATTGCGCATGTATATGGAATCTTAATTTTTGGAGTATATTGAAACCTATTTCCAAAATCTTGTCAATCAAATGTTCTTTATGAAACTAAGATAATGGCTTAGATTATATTTCAAGGTCATTTCCATCCCAACATTCTTCTAAACTTGAAAATTCACCATGAAATGCTATTGCGTCATTTCTTCTGGAAGGTTAGATCAATATTTTGCTATAGAGCATAGCAAAGGATGGAAATAGCTCAATGCTATAATGATTATGACAAAGAGGAGGACATCACAAAAGAAAGAGAGCAATACTTAAAGAGAGAGTGTCTGGTCAAGGAAATACCAAACAAAAGCAAGAAGTCTTGGAGATGGGTGCAATTTTTTTAAAATATGGAGGCTATGGATTGTATTTAAATGAGGGTCGGCCATCTGACACCAATTAGCTGTGCTCTGACTGTCAAATTAGAGACTTTTCTTGCTATAGCTTTTTTTTCTTGTTAAATTTCCTCAAGGATCCCATGTCATTAACCCACATCTAAACAGCCCAAGACTTCTTTAATGTTAATGAAAATATTGTCCTAAATGTTTACTATGCCAGGAAAGTTCTCCTCCATTAGTATATGAATAAAATCAAAGTTGAATGTCTAATAGAACTAGTTAATTTGAGTGTTGTGAGGTTCAATTCAAAATAGATGGTTCCCACATCAGCCACTGGCTTTTAGTCTATCTCTGTTGTACATAAAATTCAATAGTAGACACTCAGGAAGAAATCACAAAATAAGTAGGGACACAGTCTCACAGCTTCAGGACATGCACTATGATGCACATGTACTTACATTCATATGCTTCAGAAATCTTAGGCTATGGTCTCAGATGCCAGTCAACTTGAAAGGGAACCAGAAAGTGGTTAAATTGGGAACTCTGAATTTTTATTTTTTTATATAATGATTTTTTTTCATTATAGCTAGTTTACAGTGTTCTGTCAATTTTCTGCTGTACAGCATGGTGACCCAGTTACCCATACATATATACATTCTTTTTCTCACATTATCATGCTCTATCATAAGTGATTAGACATAGTTCCCAGAGCTAAACAGCAGGATCTCATTGCTTATCCATTCCAAGGCAATAGTCTGATCTATTAACCCCAAATTCCCAACCCATCCCACTCCCTCCTCCTCCCCCTTGGCAACCACAAGTCTGTACTCCATGTCCATGATTTTCTTTTCTGTGGAAAGTTTCATTTGTGCCATATATTAGATTCCAGATATAAGTGATATCATATGGTATTTGTCTTTCTCTTTCCGACATACTTCCCTCAGTATGAGAGTCTCTAGTTCTATCCATGTTGCTGCAAATGGCATTATTTTGTTCTTTTTTATGGCTGAGTAGTATTCCATTGTGTATCTATACCACATATTCCTAATCCAATCATCTATTGATGGACATTTGGCTTGTTTCCATGTCTTGGCTATTGTGAATAGTGCTACAATGAACATGTGGGTGCATGTGTCTTTTTCAAGGAAAATTTTGTCCAGATATATGCCCAAGAATGGGATTGCTGGATCATATGGTAGTTCTATGTGTAGTTTTCTAAGGTACCTCCATACTGTTCTCCATAGTGGTTGTACCAGCTTACATTCCTACCAACAGTGCAGGAGTGCTTCCTTTTCTCCACACCTCCTTCAACATTTGTTATTTGTGGACTTATCAATGACGGCCATTCTGACTGGTGTGAAGTGGTATCTCGTGGTAGTTTTGAATTGCATTTCTCTAATAATCAGTGATGTTGAGCATTTTTTCATGTGCTTGTGTACCTTCTTTGGAGAAATGTCTTTTCAGGTCTTTTACCCATTTTTTTCCATTGGGTTGTTGGCTTTTTTTTTCTGTGGAGTTGTATAAATTGTTTGTATCTTTTAGAGATTAAGCCTTTGTCAGTTTCATCTTTTAAAACTATTTTCTCCTATAAGCTGAATTTTTTTAAAGAAAAAGAAAATAACATATTGTTCAGTTGGATTCACAATGAAATGGATTTAAATTATTTAGAGAATGTTATCAGTGAAAGGGATCTAGCAGATCATCCAGCCACCTACCTCTTATTTGACAAGAGAAGAAATGGAGGCCCAGAGAGGTGGTTGCCATATTTAGAGGGGGAAAACAAAGAAAGAAAGGAAAAGAAAAAATATGCAAGACTCGTGGGATGTGCTAACACTGAAAAATTATTCATTATTTATCTGAAATTGAAAATTAACCAGAAGTCCTGTATTTTACCTGGTAACCCTAAGCCTGTGATCTTTCTGTCATATAAATGTACCTAGAAATGACCTTAATTAAATATAAAAATGGCAGCAATGGAAGAGGCAAGTACTCAAAGAATCCAGAGTAGTGCTACTGTTGTGTAGTTGGGCTGGAAGGGGAAGGATCGCTTACTTCACAGGGTTTCAGTGTTTAACTCAACCAAGGCCAAACAACCAAGGAATCACATGATCTCAAAAAAATGGCTTTGCAGAGTTCCTATCATGCTTAAGGGATTAACGAAACTGACTAGAATCTGTGAGGACTCAGGTTCAATCCCTGGCCTCACTCAGTGGGTTAAGGATCCAGCATTGCTGTGGCTGTGGCGTAGGCTGACAACTATGTCTCCTATTCGACCCCAGGCTGGGAACCTCTATATGCTGCAGGTGTGGCCCTAAAAAGACAGAAAAAAAAAAAAAGTCTTTGCTTTGTTTTTATATGACTTAATTAATAATTCTTTCTGTTCTGTAGGCTCCTAATACTGGAAAACTTTGAAGATGCCCTCTTAAACATATCAGCAGATAGTCCTTATATTCCGTACTTGGCATGTGTGAGAAATGTCACTGATAATTTGGCCAGGGGATCAAAAGGTAATACTCTTCTTAAGAGTCAAAATGATGCTCATGATTTCTAAAGTAGTCTTACAAGACACTTGTTTAAAAAAGAAAAAAAAAAAAGGTAAAAATCTTAGTTTCCATATGCACCAGTGTCACTGGTTTGATATGTATAGGGAATTTCTAATCATATTATAATATTGTTACTCCTGTTGCTGCTGCTAGTACCAACTGGCCACCTGGACAAACTTTGATGTGTAAGGGCCATATAACAGATAGTGTGATAATTACCACCTGGATAAACTTTCTAAGTGCCCAGAATTAGTTCATATAACCCTCCATGAGCTTTTCCATGCCCTTAATAATCTTAGTTGTCAAAAAATAATAAAGAATGATAATATGGACTTCCAAAAACAGATGTAAATTACATAAACAAAGGCATTTTTGTAGCAGGCTGTTTTTGCTTCCTATCTTTACCCACTTTATTTTCAATTTTCTGCCTACACAAGCAACCATAAAGATTTCATTTAATCAAATATTTCTTTTCCCATTTTTTTAAAGATAAAACATCTATTTTCTCACATTTTATCGGAGATATACCTTCACTTTTCCTCCACCTAAAGAGTTTTTTGATACTTAATGGCAGGCAAGTAACACAACAAATATTTAAGTGTGCTCTCTGTTTACTGGGTGTGAATAAAGGTTGGAAGGGGATATTTGCATCACAGTGGTTATACAACCTATTCTCTCTCAAACACTTCAACTTAATAGTAGATCCAAAGTAAAAGCATATTCAGTTCACAAAGAGCCAAACTGTCCAGCACCTTTGCTAGAAATATTTTTGTCTCTAAGTAGAATATCTATGAATATTTTAAAAATAATGAACTCTATAGTCTCCATGGTTCAAGAAAAGATTAAATTTTCACTCATATTTAGATTGAAGTAGGCTATTATCTTAGAAAAAAAACTTAGTAATAAATTAGGATAAAAGTGTCTTTCAAATAGGTGTCCTGAATGACCTTGCGGTTTACATAATTCTTTTCTCCTCCTTTACAGAAAATTTAAGACTCCTGCAGTCCACAATTCAATTTAAAAAATCTTTTTTTCAAAATGGTTCCTATGAGGATTACTTCCCTCCAGTTCCTGAAGCCCTGAAATCAAAAGTAAGCCATGAAAGAAAAAAATAATAATATACCTCAACACTTCCTGTAATTCTCTGACAAAATATGTTTTTAGTTTAAGTTTTCAATCTGTATATTCATAAATGCTGGTCCTATTTTGACTCCAGATTAATGCCAGAAGAAGGGTGACAAGAGTTCTGGTGTTATGTTATTGTATTTTTTTTAAATGAGTGGATATCTCTGTCTAAAATGACCCATAAGAGCCTAATTTCAGAATGCAATACATAAAGGAGTAACTACTGATAATAGTTGTCTTATTAAGCTTCATAACTTGAAAAAACATTCAAAACATGATTCCTATTTGAGATGTCTCTGGTTTTAAAAAAAATGAAAGTTGACTTCAGGAGTTCCCTTTGTGGTTCAGCACTAACAAACCCAACTAGTAACCATGAGGATGCAGTTTCGATCCCTGGCCTTGCTCAATGGGTTAAGTACCTGGAATTGCTTTGAGCTGTGTGTGGGTTGCAGATGGGGCTCTGATCCTGTGTTGCTGTGGCTGTGGCATAGGCTGGTGGCTGCAGGTCTGATTCAGCCCCTAGCCTAGGAACTTCTATGTGCCACATGTGTGGCCCTAAAAAGAAAAAAAAAAATGTTGACTTCAAAAGCCGATTTCAGAGTTCCTGATGTTGCAATTCCTGTGGTGCAGTGGGTTAAGAATCTGATTTCAGTGGCTTGGGTCTCTGCAGAGGTGCTTGTTTGATTCTTGGCCCGGGAATTTCCATATGCTGTGGATGTGGCGACACACACACAAAACTGATGTTTTAGACTTAACAGTGTACAAAAATCTCAGAAAGTTGACTCAGTTTATTTTTATTGTTGTAATCAAAAGCAGAAACTAATAAATCATGTTAAAATGTATGATATTGAAGAAAGGGAAGTGAGCAACAGAAAAAATTTTAACTCTGAAGTTTGAATTGGTTGGTGTTTGTTTCTTATTCTTTGTTTAACTCATGCATATGGTATGCAAGTTATCATGAAACTCACTCTTGTTTCGTAAATAACCTTATTAAATTTTGAAAGCAGCTTTCCTAGTAAGAACAGCAGTTTAACTGGGTTTATGTAGCTGGAAATAAAGTAAAATTAGAACTGGTTTATTCAGGGCAAGTAGGATGACTTGCTGAATAGTCAACATGGTCTAATTAAGCAGACATACAAAACATGTGTCCATGTATATTACAAATAAATATGCTAGTTAGATTACCTACATCGTAGTCTTAGTCTTCTACACAAATCAAAATTTCTAATGTGCTTAATTTAGCAGTATCTTAATTTGTTTGTGCAAATGAGAAGGAAGTTATACGTTCATCTGGATAAGTCCTACTCTTCCCTCAAAGACAAATTTAAACGTTACTCCTGTAATATTAAGGTACGCCTTTCTCCCTGTTTCCAAGCCAGGATGGATAATGTTTTTCCATTCATTCTATCCATCATCTGTGCTCCCATAACACTAATCTATCTACTTAAAAGATATAAACTCAAACCCCAAAATCCTTATAATCAATTCAGTAGAGGAGATGGAAAAGCAAACCAATGATTATAACACACTGAGGTAAGTGTGAAGTATGTGGATGGACAGGACTCTATGTATGGAGGTGGCATATTTAACTCAAATTTCAGAGGATGAAGGTGGAGAGAAGAAATTTCGTGGAGGAAAGGCTCCTTATTCTGAGTCTTGCAAGCTGTGAAGAATTAGGTTTCAGGCCTACATTCCAGACAAAGAGACCTGCATTGGTAAGAAGACAGAGGTGTGAACTTAAAGGACAGATATAAATTACCTGAGGTCATGTGTCCAACTGGAACAGAAGGTGCCTATGAGAAAGGCAGGAAAGGGGACCCAGATCCCCAAGGCCTCTTTACGCTTAATCAAGGAGTTTGAATCGGATCCCGAAAATTGTGAATGTGAAGAAGGTGAATTCTGCATTTTAGGAAAAGATTTCTCTAGGAGAATTTCAGAGGACAGATTGGAGGAAAGCCAACTAAGGGATTTTTGCAGTAACTTAAGCAAAAAGTGAGGCCCTGCACTATGTCAGTGGCAGAGAATATAGAAGGAAGAGAATGTCAAGAGCACTGTAGCAGGTTGGGCTCACACAATGTGGCAGCCAGTGAGGTGTGAGACATAAGGAAGAGGAGTCTCCGATTGCAGTGAGATTTCTGGCTTTTGGAACTTACAGTTTAGCATTATCACTTATTGTCTGTGTAAGGTCTTCTTTTTTTCTTTTTTGTGCTGCATCCATGGCATATGGAAGTTCCCGGGTCAGGGAGCAAATCTGAACCATGCTGTGACAACACCGAATCCTTAACCCACTTTGCCAGAGTGGGAACTCATATAGGGTCTATTTCCCTCACTAGAGGGTAAAATCTGATGAAATTATGCCTTCTGTATCTCTAAAGCCCCACATGTAGCACACAGTAGGAGCTTAAGACTTGACTCATGAATCTGTGAACAAATGACAGTGTTCAAATCAGTGCTGGTGATGTAATCCCATTACCTGGGCAGTTACTCATTGTGGTTCTCAATTTGCAAAGTAACTTGGCAGCACAAGATATACACTGAGAAATGGAAAAAAACACATCCTCATTTACACTAATGATACTAGATGGAGCTAAGGATAGTTTAAAACAGCACCCACGTTTAGGTTACTGCTCCCCTTGTGGTTTACATTATGAAAGAAGTTTGGAAAGCCACAGAAATGGAAAAAACTACAATCCTGTCCCTTGGGTAGAAAATCTATTGGCATTTATAACAAGCATTTAACAAAACCCATTCATTCCAAAACTACAAGTTCCATAGGAACCTAGCTAAATCTGTCACTTTACTGTATACTCTCAGTACCTGGCACAGAGTCTGACTCATGGAAAGTATTCAGTACATACCATTGAAAGAATGAAGACAAGCTCCTAGGTTTACAAAGAGAGGTGCTCTTACTTCCCTGCTTTGTCCTCCTTGGTAATTAGTATCTTGATTGTGGCAATCAGTTAGGGCCCACCCATTCTAAAACTTTATTCATGATATTTCTAAGAAGGTTTAGACCCTCCAAAATGCCAAGTGCCTGTCATTCATTGTTGACTTTTTTTCTGTTCTAGCCCTGAACATCCTACTCTTCTTGAGCTTTTGTGTTTTCTTCTCCCTTCTTCGTCTGTTTTCTTCTCTTTTCTTTCCAGTATCACTGGTGGGAAGGACAACGTCCCAATTGGGGAACTACTCATAAAATAGGTATTCTCCATATTAAGCAGATATACAGATAGCACACTATTTATATTGTAATGCCTTTACATTTTTAAACAGGCCTCTTTTCCCTTCATTTACCTGCTAAGAACCCAGGAGTGCTACTGTTTAAGCATATTTATACATACAATATTTTGAGGTCTACATCAACGTGTTACAATTCTGATTCAGATGCACTGGGAACCGTGGGCACTAGGTAATTCAGTCACAGCTGGATATGGAGTTAGTTATGGGTCATGGTTCACATTTAGGCCTGAGCCCTTACTCACTAGGTGGATGAGTTTGTGATGCATGAAGCTTTGACAAACCTATAATCTGAACTTGATACATACTTTTGAAGAGAGACAATTATAATTCTCTGAATGTTTGTTGATTATTAATTATCTAATAAGTTTCTACATTAAGTTTAATGCATTTAAAGCACTAAATAATGACAAATCTAAATGACAGTCCTATTGCTCCTTGGCAGAAGTGCCCCACAGTGCGGTCCACATTATTAACCCTGACTCAAATTCTTATTTCACAGGACCATTTCTACCTCAGTAGCATGGCTAGATTTCCAAATTCTCCTTCTATATTTTTCATTGTATCAAGCCAAGATTATACTATCTGGACTTGTATTGATTTCCTGTACATGTATATCAAACTTACAATTAAAAAAATATATATTTCAGCATCTACTGAGTAAAGTTATTCAAATTTACTATACCTTTAAAAGCACAATTAAAAAAAATTATTGGGCTACCAGCATTTATCTTTACATTTATGAAATTACTAAATTAAAAGTCACTGGAGGATGTGGCAGAGAGTTTTGACTCCATTTAGAAGTTTAATCACATCAAATATTTGGAAAATCAAAGGAAGAAAGATATGATTGGGTCTATTACAGAATGGAAATTTTCTCATAGTAGTAAGACTAGTAAGTAGAATTTTAATACATATGAGACCATTTTAGATGGTTCAAAACTGGAAGCCAATTAGAATATAAAATATGGTAGAAAACAGACCGATGATATTTACTAAGATGATTGGTGTTTAATTACTACTGCCTAGACATAGTTACTATAAATCTTTCATGCAAGACACATCATTATGCCTTTCCCATTTGATATATGCAAAGAAATATTCCTAAACATTTTCTTTTTTTTTCCACTTTTTTTATTACTCAAATGAATTTATCACATCTGTAGTTGTATAATGATCATAATAATCCAATTTCACAGGATTTCCATCCCACAGCCCAGGCACATCCCCCCACCCCCCAAACTGTCTCCTCCGGAGACCATAAGTTTTTCAAAGTCTGTGAGTCAGCATCTGTTCTGCAAAGAAGTTCATTCTGTCCTTTTTTTCAGATTTCACATGTCAGTGAAAGCATTTGATGTTGGTGTCTCATTGTATGGCTGATTTCACTTAGCAGGATAATTTCTAGGTCCATCCATGTTGCAAAAAAATGCTGGAATTTCATTCCTTTTAATGGCTGAGTAATATTCCATTGTGTATATGTACCACATCTTGTGGATCCACTCCTCTGTCGATGGGCATTTAGGTTGTTTCCATGTCTTGGCTATTGTAAATGGTGCTGCAGTGAACATCAGAGTACATGTGTCTTTGCGAGTAGTGCTTTTCTCTGGATAGATGCCCAGGAGTGGGATTGCTGGATCAAATGGTAGTTCTGTTTTTAGTTTTCTGAGGAATCTCCATCCTGTTTTCCATGGTGGTTGCACCAATTTACAATCCCACCAACAGTGTACTGGAGTTCCTTTTTCTCCACACCCTCTCCAGCACTTATTGTTTGTAGACTTGTGGATGATGGCCATTCTGGCTGGTGTAAGGTGGTACCTCAGAGTGGTTTTGATTTGCATCTCTCTAATAATAAGTGACGTTGAACATCTTTTCATGTGTTTCTTGGCCATCTGTATGTCTTCTTTGGAGAACTGTCTGTTTAGATCTTCTGCCCATTTTTGGATGGGGTTGTTTGTTTTTTTGGTATGGAGCTGCAGAAAGTGTTTATAAATTTTGGAGATTAATCCCTTGTCAGTCGATTCTCCCATTCTGTGGGTTGTCTTTTTATGTTGTTAAGGGTTTCCTTTGCTGTGCAGAAACTTTGAAGTTTTGAGTAGATCTCTTTGTTTATTTTTCTTTTTATTGAAAATACTCTGATAGGTGGATCTTTGAAGACGTTGCTGTTGTTTATGTCGGAGAGTGTTTGGCCTATGTTTTCCTCTAGGAGTTTGATAGTGTCTGGTCTTATACCTAGGTCTTTAATCCATTTGGAGTGTATTTTTGTGTATGGTGTTAGGGAGTGTTCTAATTTCATTCTTTTCCATGTGGCTGTCCAGTTTTCCCAGCACCACTTATTGAAGGGGCTGTCCTTTCTCCATTGAATATTCTTGCCTCCTTTGTCATAGATTAGTTGGCTGTAGGTGTGTGGGTTGAATTCTGGGCTTTCTATCCTGTTCCACTGATCTATATGTCTGTCTTTGTGCCAGTACCATGCAGCTTTGATGACTGTTGCTTTGTAGTATAGTCTGAAGTCCGAGAGCCTGATTCCTCCAGCTCCATTTTTCTTTTTCAGGATGTCTTTGGCTCTTCTGGGTCTTTTGTACTTCCAAACAAACTTTAAAATATTTTGCTCAAGTTCTGTGAAAAATGTCCTTGGTAATTTGATAGAGATTGCATTGAATCTGTAGATTGCCTTGGGTAGTATAGTCATTTTGATAATATTAACTCTTCCAATCCAAGAGCATGGTATATCTTTCCATCTATTTGTGTCATCTTTGATTTCTTTCATCAGTGGCTTGTAGTTTTCAGAGTATAGGTCTTTTGTCTCTTTAGGTAGGTTTACTCCTAGGTATTTTATTCTTTTGGATGCAATGGGAAATAGGATTGCTTCCCTAATTTCCTTTTCTGCTTCTTCATTGTTAGTATATAGAAACGCTGTCAATTTCTGTGTGTTGATTTTGTATCCTGTGACTTTGCCAAATTCGTGGATGAGCTCTAACAGTTTTCTAGTAGAGTCTTTAGGATTGTCTAGGTATAGTATCATGTCATCTGCAAATAGCGATAGTTTTACTTCTTCCTTTCCAATTTGGATTCCTTTATTTCTTTTACTTCTCTGATTGCTGTGGCTAGGACTTCCAAAACTATGTTGAAGAGTAGTGGTGAGAACGGACATCCTTGTCTTGTTCCTGATCTCAGTGGGAATTCTTTCAGCTTTTCACCATTGAGAATGATGTTTGCTGTGGGTTTGTCATATATGGCCTTTATCATGTTGAGGTAGGTTCCCATTATGCCCACTTTCTGAAGGGTTTTTATCAGAAATGGGTGTTGGATTTTGTCAAAGGCTTTTTCCGCATCTATTGAGAGGATCATATGGTTTTTATTCTTCAGTTTGTTAATGTGGTGTATCACACTGATGGATTTGCGGATATTGAAGAATCCTTGCATCCCTGGGATAAATCCCACTTGATCATGATGTACAATCCTTTTAATGTATTGTTGGATGCGGTTTGCTAGTATTTTGTTGAGGATTTTTGCATAGATGTTCATCAGTGAAATTGGCCTCTAGTTTTCTTTTTTTTGTGGAGTCTTTGTCTGGTTTTGGTACCAGGGTGACGGTGGCCTCATAGAATGAGTTTGGGAGTATCCCTTCTTCTGCAATTTTTTGAAATAGTTTCAGAAGGAGAGGTGTTAGCTCTTCTCTAAATGTTTGATAGAATTCGTCTGTGAAGCCATCTGGTCCTGGACTTTTGTTTGTTGGAAGTTTTTTAATCACAGTTTCAATTTCAGTTCTTGTGATGGGTCCATTCATCTTTTCTATTTCATCTTGGTTTAGTCTTGGAATATTGTACTTTTCTAAAAATTTGTCCATTTCTTCTAGGTTTTCCATTTTATTGGCATAGAGTTGCATATAGTAGTCTCTTATCATCCTTTGTATTTCTGTGATGTTTGTTGTTACTTCTCCTTTTTCATTTCTAATTTTATTGATTTGAGTCCTCTCTCTTTTTTTCTTGATAAGTCTGGCTAGGGGTTTATCAATTTTGTTGATCTTTTCAAATAACCAGCTTTTAGTTTCATTGATCTTTTCTATGGTTTTCCTTGTTTCTATTTCATTGATTTCTGCTCTGATATTTATGATTTCTTTCCTTCTACTAACTTTAGGTCTTGTCTGTTCTTTTCTCTTGAGCTGCTTTAGATGTAAAGTTAGCTTGTTTATTTGGGCTTTTTCTTATTTCCCCAGGTGGGCTTGTATTGCTATAAACTTTCCTCTTAGAATGGCTTTTGCTGCATCCCATGGGTTTTGGAGTGTCGTATCTTCATTGTCATTTGCTGCTAGGTATTTTTTAATTTCCTCTTTGATTTCTTCAGTGATCCATTGGTTGTTTAGTAGTATGTTGTTTAGTCTCCACATGTTGGTGTTTTTTGCAGTTTTTTTCTTGTTGTTGATTTCCAGTTGTATAGCGTTGTGGTCGGAAAAGATGCTTGATATGATTTAAAGTTTCTTAAAGTTACCAAGGTTGGATTTGTAGCCCAGGATATGATCAATCTTAGAGAATGTTCCATGTGCACTTGAGAAGAATGTGTATTCTGTTGCTTTTGGATGAAATGTCCTATAAATATCTATTAAGTCCATCTGGTTTAATGCTTCATTCAGGGCCTGTGTTTCCTTATTGATTTTCTGTCTGGTTTATCTGTCCATTGCTGTAAGTGGGGTGTTAAAGTCCCCCACTATGATTGTGTTATTGTTGATTTGTCCTTTTAAGGTTGTTAGCAGTTGCCTTATATATGGTGGTGAACCTGTGTTGGGTGCATAGATATTTAAAATTGTTATATCATCTTCTTGGATTGATCCTTCTTTGTCCCTTAAAATATTCCTCCTTTTAAAGTCTATTTTGTCTGATATGAGTATTGCTACTCCAGCTTTCTTTTGATCCCCGTTTGCATGAAATATTTTCTTCCATCCTCTCACTTTCAATTTGTATGTGTCCCTAGAAGTGAAGTGGGTCTCTTGAAGACAGCATATATATGGGTCTTGTTTTTGTATCCATTCAGCCAGTCTATGTCTTTTGGTTTGGGCATTTAGTCCATTCACATTTAAGGTAATTATTGATATGTATGTTCTTATTGCCATTTTATTAATTACTTTGGATTTTTTTTTGCTGCTCTTTTTCCTTTCCTTCTTCTCTTGTTCTTTTCTGCCTATAGAAGTTCCTTTAGTATTTGTTGTAAAGCTGGTTTAGTGTTGCTGAATTCTCTCAGCTTTTGCTTATCTGTGAAGGTTTTGATTTCTCCTTCAAATCTGAATGAGAGCCTTGCTGGTTAGAGTAATCTTGGTTGGAGGTTTTTTCCTTTCATCACGTTGAGTATATCATGCCACTCCCTTCTGGCCTTCAGAGTTTCTGCTGAAAAATCTGCTGATAACCTTATCGGGGTTCCCTTGTATGTTATTTGTTTCTTTTCCCTAGCTGCTTTCAAGATTTTCTCTTTGTCATTAATTTTGGTCAGTTAGATTAGTATGTGTCTTGGTGTGTTCCTCCTTGGGTTTATTTTATATGGTACTCGTTGTGCTTCCTAGATTTGAGTGAGTGATTCCTTCCCCATGTTAGGGAAGTTTTCAGCTATTATCTCTTGGAATATTCTTTCTGTCTCCTTCTCTCTCTCTTCTCCTTCTGGCACCCCTATAATACGGATGTTGGTGCGTTTAACATTGTCCCAGAGTTCTCTGAGACTCTCTTTGATTGTTTTCAATCTTTTTTCTCTTTTCTGTTCTGCATCCATAATTTCCACTAATCTGTCCTCCACCTCGCTTATTCGTTCTTCTGCCTCCTGTATTCTGCTGTTAGCTGCTTCTAGTGAGTTTTTATTTCAGTTATTGTATTTTACATCTCTTCTTGTTTAAGTTTTATATCTTGTATCTTTTTGGTCAGTGTTTCCTATAAGTTATCCATCTTTGCCTCCAGTTTATTTCCAATGTCTTGCATCTTCTTCAGCATCAACAGTCTAAAGTCTTTTTCCTGGAGGCTGAGAATCTCCTCATGGCTTAGCTGTTTTTCTGGAGTTTTTCCTTTCTCCCTCATCTGAGTTATAGTCCTCTATCTTTTCATTTTTATAGGTTTTGGTGTGGTGACCTTCTTACAGATAAGAATTGTAGCCTCTCTTACTTCTGATGTCTGCCCCCCGGTGGCTGAAGTCAGTATGGGGGCTTGGTGTAGGCTTCCTGATGGGAGGGTCTGATGCCTGCCCCCTGGTAGGAGGAGCCGATTCTAATCCCTCTGGTGGGTGGGGCTTAGTCTCTGGATGGGATTAGAGGCAGCTGTGTGCCTGAGGGGTCTTTAGGTAGCCTGTTTACTGAGGGGTGGGGCTTGATCCCTCCTGGGTTGTTGTTTGCCCTGGGGCTTCTCAGCAGCTGGGCTGATGGGTGGGGCCAGATTTTCCCGAAATGGCCCCCTCCAGAGAAAGGCACTGCTGCTGAATATTCCCGAGAGCTTTGCCTTCAATGTCCTTCCCTCACAACAAGCCATGTTCACCCCTGTTTTCCCAGGATGTCCTCCAAGAACTGTGGTCAAGTTTGACCCAGATTCCCTTGGAGACTTTGCTTTGCCCTGGGACCCAGTGCACGTGAAGGTCTGTGTGCACCTTTTAAGAATGGGGTCTCCGTTTCCCCCACTCCCATGGAGCTCCTGAGCACAAGCCCCACTGGCCTTCAATGCCAGATGCTCCAGGGCTCTTTCTCCCTGTGCCAGATCCCCACACGTGAGAGTTTGATGTGGGGCTCAGAACTCTCACTCCTGGAGGTGAGTCTCTGTGAACCAATTAGTTTCCAGTCTGTGGAGCTTCCCACCCAGAAGGTATGGGGTTGTTTATATCGCGAAATCACTCCTCCTACCTCTTGATGTGGCCTCCTCTTTTTCTTCTGGACTAGCATATCTTTTTTAAGGTTTCCGGTCCATTTTGGTGAAGTGTGCTCAGTCTTTAGTTGTGAATTTTGTTGTTTTTAGGAGAGAAATTGAGCTCCAGTCCTTCTATTCCACCATCTTAATCCCGTCCTCCCCCTAAACATTTTCCTATATCATAAAATAATTCATTTCTGTCAAAATGCAACTTCTGATTGGAAACTGAGGTGCAATGAATGACACATATATTTGCTTCTTTAGATGTTACTCCAAATTATTTGACTTCTTAAAAGGAATATCTCTAAGAGTAGCTTCCAAGCGCAACAGAACCAGCTTTCCCAGAGGCATAATTTTCCCCCAGGAAGTATGATTTGAGGATATATCCTCAGGACACACAGAACATAGTGAACTGCAAGATGCTTGACAGGGTAGGAAATTAGTTGATTTTCATTTTTCTCCTTTTCCTCTGAATGTGGGGTTCTAAGTGCTTTTAAGCAGTTGATAGAACAAAAGTTTCTCTCAGTAGGTAAGAGGGTAGAAGATAATGTCAACACAGTGCAGACACTTTGGGGAAAACCAGCTATATGCCCATCCATATTTAGAATATGTGTGGTTCTCATGCTGCAGTTTAAAAAGTCTTTTTTTTTTTTTTTTTTTCTTTTTAGGGCCACACCTGCAGCATGTGAATGTTCCCAAGCTAGGGGTTGAATTCGAGCTATAGCACCCAGCCTACACCATAGCCACAGCAACACAGGATCCAAGCTGCTTCTTCAAACTACACCACAGCTCGGGGCAACACTGGATCCCCAACCCACTGAGCAACCCACTAGCCTCATGGAAGCTAGTCCAACTCATTACCACTGAACCACCACATAAACTTCCTAAAAAGTCCCTTTTTGTTATTTTTTAGAACTTGTGGTGAAATACACATAATGTAAAATTTACTACCTGAACCATTTTTAATTGTGCAGTTCAGTTGTGCTAAATACACCCATATTATTATACAGCCAATTTTCAGAACTCTTAGTCTTGCAAAACTAAATGCTGTACAAATATTTCCCATTCTCCTCTCCCAACATTCGCTGGCACTTGCAATTCTACTTTCTGCTGCTGTTAGTTTGGCTATACTAGGTACCTCATGTAAGTGGAATCATATAGTGTTTGTCTTTCTGTGACTGGCTTATATCACTCAGCATAATGCCCTCAAGGTGCATTTGTGTTGTAATATCCTCAGAATTTCCTTATTTTTTGTTGTTGTTTTTGTCTTTTTAGGGCCTTACCCATGGCACATGGAGGTTCCCAGGCCAGGGGTCCCATCAGAGCTGTAGCCACTGGCCTACATCACAGCCACAACAATGCCAGATCCGAGCCTTGTCTGCAACCTACACCACAGCTCACAGCAGCATGGATCCCTTACCCATTGAGCAAGGCCAGGGATCGAACTGTGTCCTCATGGATATTAGTCAGATTCGTTGCCATTGAGCCACGACGGGAACTCCAGAATTTCCTTACTTTTTAAGGCTGAATAGTGTTCCATTTTATGAACATACCACATTGTGTTTATCCCTTTATCTGTCAACGAACACTTAGGTTGCTTCTACCTCTTGGCTTTTATGAGTAATGCTGCTGTGAATATGGGTTTACAAATATCTGTTAAAAACTCAGCTTTCAATCCTTTTAGGTATATACCTAGAAATATAGTTGTTGCGTCATAGGATAATTTTATTTCAAAATTTTTGAAGCCCTAACCATACACTTTTCTGTAGTGGCTGCATCATTTTACATTCCTATCAACAGTGCACAGGGGTTCTGATTTCTCCATATCCTTACAAACACTTGTTATTTTCTGGTTTTATTTATTTATTTGTTCATTTGTTTGTGTGTTTTGATATTAGCCATCTTAGTGGATGTGAAGGAAGGCTTTTTTGAAATTCCAAACCAAACCTGCTTTGCTATCTGCCCTTATCCATGATTTAAAATATAAACTACAATAGAAAATTAGTTTAAGTATTTGTGATTTAAATGAGATAAAACTGAACTACATCTTTTTAATCTATGTATCTACAAGATATGAATACAATTGGGAAAGAAGTCTAATAGGTCCAGAAGTTTTATAAAACTCTTAAGAGAACAGTAAACTCAAATGACAGAAAGTAGAGCTTTGTGGTAAAACTGTTGTGAAATGCCAACTGAACACAGAAGCAAAATATTTTTAGGAAGTAAATCAACTTTGGTTGTTTACTATCAACTACTACATATTTAGAATAATATAACTAATCTATTTCCTACTCTTTCCTCTTTGGAAAGCTGTCTCAACTTCAAAACTTGACCAAACTTCTTTGTGAACCCGCAACTTTCAATTCGGTAGAGAAAATGTGCCAGCTCTCCAGCATGAACTTTGGAAACCTGTGTGAAGAGAGTGCATTTCATGTGCAGCTCCTTGAAGCAGCAGAGCTGGGCACCGAAATAGTGACCAGCTTGCTGTATCACGATAATGTCCTATCTGAAAAACTGAGGGATTTGCTTTCTGGGGATCCAAGCAAAGTTGATTTAAGTATGGATAGGTAAGTTTTTCCATTTATTCTTCCTTGGTGATATCACTTCTCAAATAGGTAATTGATATGCCTAGTTCAATTTCTTCTCTTCTGCTTTGTTCCAGGTTTCTAGAACAGGCATTGCAAATGAATTACTTGGAAAACATCACAAGGTTAATGCCGACTGTAGAAGCCGTGCTGCATGTCAATAACAGTGCAGACACTTCTGAAAAACCAGGTGTTTCCCCATCCACATTTTAAATGTTGTCTTATTAGAATGCATGTGTTTCTCATGCTGCAGTTTAGGAAAAGCTTTTTTGAAGTTCCTAAGCAAACCTACTTTGTATCTGCCCTTATACATAAGATACATTAAGCTTTCAAGTATAGTTACTTGTCTAAAATAAACACACAGCAAGCCAGCAGAGAATGAAACAGCAAAATTTGATTTCACAGCCAGATATCTTCAAAAATTTAACTAGTTAGACCATTCACCTTTTATTTATCAGATATATTAAAGTGCATTAGTAGTCAGTTGCGAGAGCAAGGATAAAATTTATTTACTTCCATGAGAGTAATCTGATTTTAAAAATAAAGATGTGCTGCTGTCTACAGAAATATCAATTCAGAGCCTTCTATTAGTATTCTGAGCATAATGTGTCATGCAATACATTTCTTCTTTGCATAATACCACAACACTGAACAGAAAGGCATTCAGGATTTTGGACAACAGGCAGCCACAAAATTGGAAGGGCACTAAGTCCAAAAATAAAGAAGGTGTATTTGCATGAGGAATACTTCACAAAGAAACTGAAAGGCACTTGCAAAATGGAGATCACAATCTGCTAAAATAAAGTCAAAATAATATTTGTTATTCATTAAATGACCCAGATATGAAATAATTATAATCACTATCTTAAAAAAGTTTGGAGTTAAACACATTCATTTTAAAAATTGAGGTAATGATTATGAAAACCCTTTATAAACTGTAAGGTGCTGGGAAAAGTTAAGGAAAAAATACTCTGCGGCATTATGTTGGGGATTTAGAAAACCTTGTCCTAAGCTGACAATATTATATGATCCGAGGTTAAAAAGCATTTTGAATCTGTGTGATGTTTTAAATCAAATGGAGAGAGATATATTTAGCACATTATGTGATCAAAGTCTGTGAGGAAACCGTATTTTCCTCTAATCCACCTTGCATTTTAGACATCTAAGGAAAATTTATAATCCAGAGCAATCTGTTACCTTGGGTTAATGAGATCATAATAGGAATAAGTCTAAATCAGATAGAAATAGATCCTAAAGACGTAAAATTTGCCAAAACTGGGAGACATCTGTTCCTGACACAAGGTATATATGTCGAATATATGTTTCCATCTAGAAGGTTTCCGTATGTTAGTACAACTAAAAAGAATTACGTTGCAACCAACATGTGAGTTTTGCTTTTTTTCTTGCAGGTCAGTTAATAGAAATGTTTAAAAATGTTGAAGAGCTGAAAGAAGAACTGAGGAGAACAACAGGAATGTCCAATAGGAGTATCGACAGCTTGCTGGCCATTCCCATCCCTGATAACAGAGCTGAGGTGGGGTGGAATGCGTTTGTCCTTACATCCCGTTTTTAAAAATTTAAATAGCGCTTAATATTTGTTGAGCACTTACCAGTAAAACACTGAGAAGCTACATGCAAATCTGGTGAATTTGCCATGAAAATGATAACATTAGAGGCCTAATTCTTAAGTGAAAGTAGAAGAAAAATCCTGAAGCAAGGACATGATCACCATCTGTTCCTTTTCCTCCACCTTTCCTTCTCCCTCTTTTGCCTCCTTTGTCCTCTCCTTTTCTTTACCACAGATGGTTTTCTTAAATAAGCGTAATTCTTTGTATTCACTATCACAATCACATTACCTTAGGTACTTTTGTACATTCTGTTATGATGATACCAAAGTCAACTTTGAGTAATCGAGGGGGGAAAAGGAAGGCCATTTATAATTTGCTGAAACCAAAATAAAAATGAATAGTTGTTTTTACTTTTTAAAAGCCCCAAGACAAGATGGAGTACATAAAATAGATACACGGTCAAGGGAACTCTGGATAAGTTTGTAGGTATAGTAGACATTTTTTGCTGTGAAAATGAATAATGTCATTTCCTCATAGGCTGATAATAGGGTTTTCTACTTGAAACGTTTTATCTCTTATCCCTTTCCCAAGTTCATTGTCTGGAAGTGTCACAGAAATTTTCCAAAAGAACTGTAAAGCTTAAAGATCTCATCCATTCAAAACTTACTATGTGACAGAGTATGTCATATCTAAACACAACCCAGTTATTCTCCAATATTGGATAAAGTTTCTTAAAAGCCTTTAAGGTTCACTTTGGAAAATATTTATGTTTAGTTGTGTCATTTTAATTGGTTCTTCCAAACAAAAATTAAAGGTGCTCTGCCTTCACTTTTCTTCCTCTTTTTCAAGGTAAATTTATGACTTCACCTCTCCCCTTTGGTTTCACCTTTCACTCATGTGATCCTAAGATCTAATTTCAGCAATTGCATTTTTTGGCCTCTGAAGAATAAAAACAGATAAATGGAGAACACACATTCTTATTACTTTCAAAAGGAAAGAAAGAAAAGTTTCTATAGTCTTGAATTTCATAAAATTTTTCTTTATTTCAACTCGGTGGCAATAGAGATGACATCTCACTTCCCATAGTCACACCTCACTTTTTATGCCAGCGTTACTGTCCAGGATGGTTGATTCATATTATTGTGTGATTCTGGGCTTTTTTTCTTCACTTTTCATCTCTGGATCCCAAAGTTTATTGTACAAGATTGTAACCTTAAATGATTATAAAAGTGAAATGAAATTTGAATTTAAAAGTAAAATTTTAAAGGCAGCAAGAGTCTTAAACAGGAATTTTTCCCAGACTTACTCCAAACCAATTTTCTTTCTTGGTACCATCACTCTACAGTTGTTCAAGCAAGAAATCTGGAAGTCATTATGGATTCCTTCTGTCTCTTTTCTCATCTTATTTCTTAAGTTTCCAGTGAATTGTGGCTCTTTAGCACTTTATTGATAGTAATTAGTGCTTTAAATAAAAAGTTATTTGATTTTTGAGGATAATTTGTCATATTTTTAAACCAAGTCTAAGAGTGCAGAAAAATTCTCAAAATGGACAGATGGCTCTCAAAGGATTCCCAGCTAAAATATTTTTCTTCCTCCAACTTGCAGATTATTTCTCGTGTATTCTGGTTGCATTCCTGTGACAGTAATATGACCAGTCCCAAACTGGAAGATGCATTGGAGGAATTCTGCAGCATGCCTCTTTCAGAGAGATCCCGTCTGTCTTACCTCATCGGACTCACTCTTCTGCACTACTTAGACATTTACAACTTCACATACAAGGCAAGTTGCTGTTGATGAAATAGTTTTATATTTATAGTTTAATATAAAATATTTTATTACATGTGTATGCTTAATACTATAAGGAATGAAATCCATTTATACCACTTTTGTAATTTTAGCTTTATTTTAGAACTAAATGGGACTTTAAAGATCATATATGATAAATTTGCATATTTTATAGGTGAGGAAATTAATATTATTGCCTTATTTTTTTAACTTTATAATGATTTTTATTTTTTCCGTTATAGCTGCTTTGCAGTGTTCTGTCAATTTTCTGCTGTACAGCATGGTGACCCAGTTACACATACATGTATACATTCTTTTTTCTCACATTATCATGCTCACAGCAGGATCTCATTGCTTATCCATTCCAAAGGCAATAGTCTGCATCTATTAACCCCAAATTCCCAACCCATCCCACTCCCTCCCCCTCCCCCTTGGCAACCACAAGTCTTTCTCCATGTCCATGATTTTCTTTTCTGCCAAGAGGTTCGTTTGTGCTATCTATTAGAATCCAGATACAGGTGTATCATATGGTTATTTTTCTTTCTCTTTTCGACTTACTTCACTTAGTATGAGAGTCTCTAGTTCCATCCATGTTGCTGCAAATGGCATTATGCCATTCTTTTTTATGGCTGAGTAGTATTCCATTGTGTATATATACACACCACTTCTTAATCCAATTGTCTGTCATGGACAGTTGGTTTTTTTCCATGTCTTGGCTATTGTGAATAGTGCTGCAATGAACATGGGGGTTCATGTGTCTTTTTCAAGGGAAATTTTGTCCAGATATACGCCTAAGAGTGGGATTGCTGGGTCATATGGTAATTCTATGTATATTTTTCTTTTTTTTTTTTCCTCCATTCTGCAGCATTTTATTTTATTTTTTTTTCTATGTATATTTTTCTAAGGTACCTCCATACTGTTCTCCATAGTGGTTGTACAGCTTACATTCCCACCAACATTGCAGGAGGTTTTCCTTTTCTCCACACCCTCTCCACATTTGTTTTTTTGTGGAATTATTAATGATTACCATTCTGACTGGTGTGAGGTGGTACCTCATAGTAGTTTTGATTTGCATTTTTCTAATAGTCAGTGATGTTGAGCATTTTTTTTTTCATGTGCTTATTGGCCATATTATTGCCTTATTAACTCTCAATTTGTATATCCAAGACCAATAATTAATTTTAATATACACTACACTAAAGTATGAAATACAAATGTTATAATAAACTTTTTTAAAGTGATTAAACATTAATTTGATAGGATAAAAATAAAGATTAGAACAAAGTTTTTTTTTTCCTCAAGTAAAAGAATAGGGTTTTTTGATATTTAAAAAATTACTTTTTTTGTGGTTCCTTTATCAAATTTAGATAGAGGCTACAGTTCTTATCCAGTAGAATGAAACAGTCATTATTAGAGTTATAAAGGCAACATAACTCCATCTTACAATAAGTAGATGCTTTATAAGTGCTTATTGAATAAAAAACTGAAAGAAAAATATAAACATAGGAAAATCAAACACCTATATTTGCCAAGTCTATAGGTCAAAATTATTTACATTATTGAAAACACTGAAAAAAAAATGTTTTACCCTTTAAGAAAAACCAGAAACAACACAGCTGACTTGCTGAAACATTGTAGCAAAGGAGATGCAGTCATTTTAGGACTAATCATAAATAATCCTATCTGTGGTCATCATTATCCCACACTTATATTCTGTACTGGTGCCCTAACTGGCCTGCTATCTCCACATTTGTCCTCACCACCCCAAACCCACCCCACCACACCCTATGCAGAGTGATCCTTTTAAAACTTAAAGCATATTGTGTAACTTTTTTCTGCTTAACACCTTCCTGTGGCTCCTCATTTTATTCCAGTAAACCCCCAAATCCTGTTGGGGCTCCAGAGCCTGCAACACCTCCCTGTTTTTAAAATCCCATTTCCTACCTGACATCTCCTTGGGTCTATGGCTGCTACATGAGACCACTCCTGGAGGTGTTCTTCATGTGATTTGCAGAACTATGCATCCTTACTCAACACTGACCTTCTCAATAAGATACCCTGACAATCCTATTTAAAATGCAACCAGGGAGTTCCTGTCATGGCCCAGCAGGTTAAGAACCTGACTAGTATCCAAGAGGATGCAGGTTCTATCCCTGGCCTTTCACAGTGGGTTAAGGATCTGGCATTATCATGAGCTGTGGTGTAGGTCACAGACATGGCTTGGACCCTGCATTGCTGTGGCTGTAGTGTAAGCTGGCAGCTGCAGCTCTGATTTGACGCCCAGCCTGGAATTTCCATATGCCACAGGTGCAGCTCTAAAAAGAAAAAAAAAGTTAAAAAATAAAAAATAAAATGCAACCAGTCTCATCTACAGCACTCCCAAACCTCCTTTCCTTCTCTGTTTTCTGTTGCACTTCCAGCATACTATATATTTTATTTAATATTCATGTTTGTTGTTTATTTTATATCTACCTCTATTTGGATATAGGCTCCACAAGAACCTCTTGTTCACTGAAACATTTCAAAAGCCAAAAACAGTGCTTGGCCCTTAGAGGAACTTAGCAAATACCCATTTACTAAACAAATAACTCTTTTTTTACGTAAATTATAACCTAAACTGCATATAAATTGAAATTATTAATTTTTCATCTAAAATTTTAATCCTTAATAATGTCTCTGCAGAGCACGTATCAAATCAATTATTTCTTGTTGAATATAGTAATTAAATATGTACATTTTACAAGCTGAAGACCATTCCTGATTATTGTAAATAAAAATAATGATGTAGTCAGTTTATTTCTGATGTAGGCATGCCTAGAGTTTGGGCAGAACTGGAAGCAAAATTAAGACACTGAATCCAATTAGAAAGATCTGATTGCAATTAGTAGCTGTGCTATTGAGACAGCTATGTCTTTGTGATATCTCTCCACCTGATCTTGTGCTCATAATGGTGGCCTTTGACCCTCCTGAACATGCCAAGAGCTTTCCCTCTTCATGAACCTCAGATATCTTTGCCCCTCTGCCTGTTGCCTTCCTTTCTTTATTCTTTCTGTGGTTTGTTCTTTCTCTACTTTGGGGTGCCATCTTGAAAAGACTTCTTTTGCTTTCGTAGTGAAACTTCCTAATGCCTCACATTCCCCAGCCTTTTGCTTATTAACTTGCTTCATATCTGTTGCTCCTACTAAAACAAAGCCCCCTGAGTGGAAGGATGATGCCATTTAGTGCACCACTACACCTATTACCTTATACCAATCGCCTCACCCAGTGCTGGGAACTCAGTTAATATTTGTCAAATAAATGAGTGAATAAGAGAATAAAATTTAAATTTTAAAAATATTTTCAATGTTACTTTCTGCAGCAGAAATGCATTATGGGATTATGATTAAGCCTGAGAAATCACATGAACTGCTTCTTTTTTTTTTTTTTTTTTTTGTATTTTTAGGGCTACACCCATGGCATGTGAAAGTTGCCAGGCTAGGGGTCTAATCAGAGCTGTAGCTGCTGGCCTACAGCACAGCCATAGCAACACAGGATCCAAGCCGCATCTGTGACCTACACCACAGCTCATGGCAACGCCAGATCTGAGGGAAGTCAGGGATCAAACTTGTGTCTTCATGGATACCATTTGGGTTTGTTAATGCTGAGCCACAACGGGAACTCCCACATGAGCTTTTTGACACAGCTTTTCTGATCTTAAGGAGCACATTACATGATTTTTGAATAATAGTACATGTGAAAATTATATAATTGACATTTTCCTTTCAGACATTTAAAATCATTTATTTTGGCAAATTTATTGAGGTATAATTTATATATCATAAAATTCACTCATTTTAAGTGTAAGATTTAATTTTTTTAGTAAATTATAGAATTATGCAACAGTTACCACAATGTGTTTTAAAATATTTCCATCCACCCAAAAAGAAATGTTGTGTCCATTTACAGTCACTTCTCATTCTGACCTCTGGTACAGGAAACCTCTAATCTATTTTCTGTCTCTATACATTTGCCTTTTATAGATATTTTATTTAAATTTAATCATATAATATGTGGTCTTTTTGTCTGCCTTTGTTCACTTAGTATAATGTTTTGATTTTCATACATGTTGTAACATGTGTCACTATTTTATTTCTCTCTATTGCCAAATAGTATTCCAGCTTAAGGATATATATTTTGTTCATCCATTCATTTAGATTGTTTCCACTTGTTGGCTATTGTGAGTAATGGTGCTATGAACATTCTGATACAAATCTTTGTGTGAGCATAAGTTTTTATTTCTCTTGGGTAAATATCTAGGAATGGAATAGTTGGGTTATAGAGTAAATTTATGTTAAACTTTCAAGGTAGCTGTACCTTTTAATATTCTCATCAACTGTGTTTGAGGGTTCCAGTTTCTCCACATAAATCATATCTTTCTTTTTCTTTTTTCTTTTCTTTTTTTTCTTTTTCTTTTCTTTTTTGCCATGCCTGCAGCATGAAGAGGTTCCCAGACAAGGGATCAATCATTTCTTTTTATTCTGTTCCTGTTAGGTGTTTTTTCCTAAGGAAGATCAAAAGCCGGTGGAAAAGATGATAGAACTCTTCATAAGACTGAAAGAGATTCTCAGTCAAATGGCTTCCGGTGCACGACCGCTGCTAGACAGAATGAAATCCCTGAAACAAATGCATCTGCCCAGAAGTTTTACATTAACACAGGTAGAAAAGTCACCCAGTAACGTTCATGTTAGAAAATTCCTTTTGTCATATTAACTTTTATTTTGATTAGTTATAATACATTCAGCTACAAATATAGTACATTGACAAAAACCACTTACTGGAAAACTCTGACAAAACTTCTTGCCTCTTATTTTGGAAGTTTAGTACGCTGAATGTACATTTGGGATGCATGTTTTAAAGGAACTGTGGAATTTTAAGGATACCCTAAGCATTATCGAGTTTTCATCTGTATTATTTTTGATAGCATTTATAGCTCATGTAATGTTAATAAATCATGTATTTTTCTCTCACAGGCAATGTACAGAAGCAACCGGATAAACACACCTCAGGGATCATTTAGTACCATTTCCCAAGCACTGTGTTCACAAGGAATTACCACTGAATATTTAGTTGCTTTGCTGCCCTCTTCTCAGAGGCAGAAAGGCAACCACACCAAGGATTTTTTGACTCATAAATTAAGTAAAGAGCAAATTGCTGCAAAATATGGAATTCCCTTACATGCCAGTGAGTATACTTCAAAATTAGCATGGTAGTGTCACCTCCTAACAACATTGTCTACTATATCTTAGCCTTGTAAAAAAAACCTGGCTATATTTCCTGTATTGTAAAATACATCCTTGTAGCTTATTTTATTCATAATAGTCGGTACCTCTTACTCCCTCCCTGATATTGCCCTTCCCCCCTTCCCTTTCCCCACTGGTGACTGCTGGCTCTCTATGTCTATCAGACTGCTTTTTGTTGTTGTTATATTCCATAGTTTGTTGTATTTTTTAGATTCCACATATAAGTGACAATATATAGTACTTGTCTTTCTCTTTGACTTACTTTACTTAGCAGAATACCTTCCAAGTCCATCCAGGTTGTTGCAAATGGCAAAATTTTGTTATTTTTTATGACTGAGTTCATTGTATATATGAGTTTATGGGTATACCACATCTTATTTTATAATTAAAGTATAGTTTATTTAAATGTTGTGCCAATTTCTGCTGTATATCAGAGTTACTCAAATTTTATGTATTATTTTCCATCATGGTCTATCCCAGGAGATTGGATATAGTTCCCTGTGCTACACAGTATGACATTATTGTCTATTCATTCTAAATGTAATGGTTTCCATCTTTTAACTCCAAATACCCAGTCCATCCCACCCTCTGCCCCCACCCCCTTGGCAGCCGCAAGTATCTTCTCCATGTCTATGGGTCTGTTTCTATTTTGTAGATAGGTTCATTTATGCCATATTTTAGATTCCACGTATAAGTGGTATCATATGGTATCTGTCCTTCTCTGTCTGATTTACTTCACTTAGTATGAGAATCTCTTGTTGTATCCATGATGCTGCAAATGGCACTTTTTTTTCCTTTTTAAGTCTTAGTAGTATTCCTCATGTTGTTAATCTATTCATCTGTCAATGGAGATTTGTTTCCATGTCTCGGCTATTGTGGATAGTGCTGAAATAAACATGGCAGGGGGCATGTATCTTTTTGAATTATAGTTTTGTCTGGATATATGCCCAGGAGTGGGATTTCTGGATCATAGAGTAGTTCTACATTTAGTTTTCCTAGGAACCTCTATACTGTTTTCCAGAGTAGTTGTGCCAGTTTACATTCTTTTCAGCATTATAGGAAACTTCCTTTTTCTCCACATCTTCTCCAGCATTTCTTATTTGTTGACTTATTAATGATGGCCATTCTGACCAGGATGAGGTGGTGCCTCATTGCAGTTTTGATTTTCATTGCATTTCTCTAATAATTAGTGATATTGAGCATCTTTTCATGTGCCTACTGGTCATCTGTATGTCTCCTTTGGAGAAATGTCTATTTAGGTCTTCTGCCCTTTTTTCAACTGGGTTTTTTGGTTTTTTGTTGTTGAATTGTATGTCTGTTTTGGAGAGTAAGCCCTTGTCAGTTGCATTGTTTCCAACTATTTTTTCCCATTCCTTCGGTTGTCCTTTTTTTTTTTTTTTTTTTTATGATTTCCTTTGCTGTACAAAATCTCGTAAGTTTGATTAGGTCCCATTTGTTTATTTTTGTTTTTATTTCTATTATCTTGGGAAACTGACCTAAGAAAATATTTTAAAAATTTGTGTCAGACAATGTTTTGCCTATGTTCTCTTCTGGGAGTTTTATGCTGTCTTGTCTTAGGTTTAATTCTTTAAGCCATTTTGAGTTCATTTTTGTGCATGGTGTGAGGGTATGTTCTGGTTTCATTCATTTACATTGCCCCTGTCCACTTTTGCCAGCACCACTTGCTGGAGAGACTGTCTTTTTTCCATTTTTTATTCTTTCTGCCTGTATCAAAGATTAATTGACTATAGGTGTCTGGGTTTATTTCTGGGCTCTCTATTCTGTCCCATTGATCTGTATGCCTGTTTTTGTACCACTACCACCCCATTTTAATTACTGTGACTTTGTAGTGTTGTCTAAAGTCTGGGAGAGTTATGCCTCCTGCTTTGTTATTCTTTTCCTGAGGATTGCTTTGGCAGTTCTGGGTCTTTTATGGTACCATATAAATTTTTGGATTATGTGTTCTAGTTCTGTGAAAAATGTCATAGGTTATTTGATAGGGATCACATTAAATTTTTAGATTGCTTTGAGTAGTATGGCCATTTTAACAATATTAATTCTTCCAATCCAGGAGCATGGGATATCTTTCCATTTCTTTGAATCCTTTTTCATTTCCATTATTAATGTTTTATAGTTTTCAGCAGGTAAGTCTTTTTACCTTCTTGGTCAAGTTTATTCCTAGGTATTTAATTTTGGGGGATGTGATTTTAAAAGATATTGTCCTTTTATATTCCTTTTCTAATATTTCATTGTTAGTATTTATAAATGCAACTGATTTCTGAATGTTAATCTTATTTCCCACTATTTTGCTGTATTCATTGATCAGATAGAGTAGTTTTTGTGTGGTGTCCTTAGGGTTTTCTATATATAGTATCACATCATCTGCACATAGTGACAGTTTTACCCCTTCTCTTCCAGTTTGTATACCTTTTATTTCTTTTTCTTTTTTCTTTTTTGGCTGATTGCCGTGGCTAGGACTCCCAGTAATAGTTTGAAGAAAATCAGTGAAAGTGGGCATCCTTATCTTGTTCCTGATCTTAGTGGGAAGGCTTTCAGCTTTTCTCTGTTGAGTATTATATTGGTTGTGGATTTGTCGTAAATGGCTTTTATTATGTTGAGTTATGTTCCCTCTATGCCCTTACCATTTTGGTAAGAGTTTTTAAAATGAATGGAGGTTGAATTTTGTCAGATGCCCTTTCTGCATCTATTGAGATGATCATGTGATTATCGAATTTTCTTTTTTTTAATGTAATGTATTACATTTGATTGATTTGAACCATCCTTGTGAACTTGGATGGTCATGGTGTATGACCTTTTTCATTTATTGCTGGATTTATTTGGCTAAAATTTTGTTGAGAATTTTTGCCTCTATATTCATCAAAGATATTGGCCTATAATTTTATTTTTTGGTAGCATCTTTGTCTAGTTTTGGTATTAGGGTGATGGTGGCTTCATAGAATGTCTTTGGGAGTGTTTCTTCTTCAATCTGTTGGAAGCATTTAAGAAACATTGATATAAGTTCCTCTTTGTATGTTTGATAGAATTTGCCTGTGAAGTCTTGAACTTTTGTTTATGGGAGTTTTTTTAATTACATATTCAACTTCATGTCTAGTATACCACATCTTCTTTATCCATTCATCTCTTGAGGGACACTTAGTTTGCTTTCATATCTTGGCTATTGTAAATAATTTTGCTATGAACATTGGAGTGCATGTATCTTTTTGAATTAGTGTCTTTGATTATTTTGGATATATACCCAGGAGTGGAATTGCTGGGTCATGAGTTTTATTTTCAGTTTTTTGAGAAAAGCTCTATATACTGTTGCTACAGTAGCCACACCAATTCACATTCCTACCAACAGTGTACAAGTGTTGCCTTTTCTCCATATCCTTGTCGATATTTTTCTTTTTCTTTTCTTTTTTTTTTTTTTGCTTTTTAGGGAAACTTGCAGCATATGGAGGTTCCAGGCCAAGGGTCGAATTGGAGCTACAGCTGCTTGTCACAGCCACAGGCACAGCAACACAGGATTTGAGCCTCATCTGTGACCTACACCACAGATCATGGCAATGCTGAATCCTGGACCCACTGAGTGAGGCCAGCGATTGAACCCACATCCTCATGGATACTAGTTGGATCTGTTCCTGTTGAATACAGCAGGAACTCCTTGTATTCTTTTTGATGATAGCCATTCTCAAATGTGTGAGATAATATCTCAGTGTAGTTTTGATTTGCATTTCCCTGAAGATTAGCAATGTTGAGCATCTTTTCATGAGCCTATTGGCCATCTGAATTTCCTCTTTGGAAAAATGTCTATTCAGGTCTTCTGACCATTTTTTTAATCCAGTTGTTTTTTTTTTTAATTTTGAATTGTAATCTTAGCCTTTTATAATAAATGAAGCATTAATTTTCCCCAAAATTAAAACTAGAAAACACTCATATAATACTTACCACACATCAAGCATGTTATGTGTATCAACTCATTTACTCTTCACACTAGCTCTGAAGTAGATGCTACTATAGCTACATCTTAGTAAGAGAAATGATGCACAAATAGATTAAGTAACCTAGCTATGGTTGTCCAATATAAAAGTATCAAAGTTGTGATTTCAACCCAGGCAGTCGGCTGCAAAGCCTAGCCTCTTAACCACGGCACTAGGAATTTGTCAGTCATAACTACACCTTGCCAGTAAACAATACAACATGCTTTAAATCTCCTCAGGTCAATATTTGTCTTAACTTTTAGAAAAAGAAGTAGAAATTTTTATTACACATAGAAGAGCTTCATAAATACAGCAGAACTATAAACATTCAGTAGCATTTGATGTATAAGCTTTGAGATACAAAATATGATCAGTTGAGGGATTACAAATAATATAGGGATATTTAGCATAACAATTGGATTGACTCATTTATGTGTTTATTAACTCATTCAATAAACATTTATTGAACAGTTCTTATGTATCTGGTACAATAGCAAATTTTTGTATATATTTTTTAAATTAGTGTTGGTGAGAAAGATCTGTTTGAAGAAATTCTGAAATGTTTTCAACCTTTCTAACTCCTCTTGTTTAAATGCCATCACTTACTATAAGCTTGCTTATTGGGTTTGACCTGTATACCCAAAGAAGATATTTACTATGCTTTCTTACTTTGACACCGGATGTTTCGTGTTTATTAATAATAAAGGGAGTATAAGACTTGTATTTTGGGGTACTAGAATAATAGCCTTTGTTAATTTACCATGAATAGATTTTAAAGGCATATAATAAATGATTTTACTATACTTTCTCTTTCCAGCACCCTTTTGCTTTTCCCTTTATAAAGACATCATTAATATGCCTGCTGGACTTGTGATTTGGGCTTTCTTGAAACCTATGTTGTTGGGAAAGATCCTGTATGCACCATATACCCCCGTCACAAAGGCAATAATGGAAAAGGTTTGACTGTTACAACTCACATTTTCTATCTTGAGTATTGAGATGATTTTAAAATAGTCAGCTTCCAAATTTACTCTAGCTGGCTCAGATTTCTTTATAGCTTACATACTATTTCCTTTGACTTTCTGAAACTCTTAATTAACAATTCTCAACTTCAGGCCTGTATATGTGTAAACAGCGTACATTGGATGATAGCTCCTTCAAGAGAAATGAACCATGTTGACACTCGAGAGTGAGGTTAGTTAAAGCAAAACCTCAGATTTTTCAATTTATCTCCAAAAGCAGAAAAAATTTCTACAACTGGCATCTAACTTTGAAAGTATGTAAAAATAGTGGCACTAGAGAAAATAATACTGGGACATTATATAACTAGTTTGAACAAAAACATTTGCTGAATTATAGATTCTTGGCTTTGTATTTGATTGTACAATTTAACATCTTCCAATTATATAGAAGACAGATGTTGAGAAAGACAACATTATTAATACTAACTGTATTTATCATCCACCTAATATAAGCATAATAACATTTCTCTCTCACTTTTAAAGTTGGCTTAGTGATTTGAATTATAAACTGGATGCTTTTAAAAGGATGGAGTAAAAGTGGGGAAAAGATCTCTGCTTTACCATTACTTAGTCATAAAACTATAGTTTATGTAAATATAAATTATTGTTTAGGTCTATATAAAAATGGACATGAAGTCATAACTGATTTCTAGAAATTTTTTCCATTTTAGTGTTTATATTTTAATAGCTTATTTGCTTTATTGACTATGCATTTCTACACAGTTTTGCATAAATGAAATCATTACATGCTTATTTTCTAAGTGCAATCTTTTTTTCTTTCCTTTTTGCTTGACTCTCACTTCTTTTCTTCCTGCTTAATCCTACTCTTCCTTATAAACTAATGTATGTTAGCATTTAAGCATGTGTCTTTCTATGATTTACATACATTCCTTTAATCAGTTATATGTTATTATATTCTATGCATGTTCATATACAGAATCCTTTGGTCATTGTTTGCATAATTAAAACGAGGTTTCATTATAATACTTTCCTACGTATTTCTTTAGTCACACAACACCTTGTGGCAATTCTTCCAATTCAACAGATATAATTTATTCCTTCTTTTTGAAGATTGCAAATTTTTTCCATACCATAGAATTTGCTTAGTCAATCCCAGTTGTTGGGCATTCATTTTGTTCCCAGTGTTTCCATGTTGCTCATGTAAACAGTATGACAACAAATAACTTTTGTGCAAAGGACTTTATACCATGGTATTTTTATTTCACTGAAGTGAATGTTCAAGATGGAGGGATTGAAGGATATTGGATTCTATTTTTATGATTTTTGTCAGATTGCTTTCCAGAAAAGGCTATACACATCCCTGTCTACCAGCAACACATAACAGTATCCTTCTTCTTATATCCTTGAACTAGTAGCAAAATATGCTATTGGTAAAAATGGATAGCTTGTGATAATTCCAGAAGACATGCTTTCATTTTGGCTGTAAATTCTCTGTGGACATGAAGTAAACCCTAAATTTTCTGTAATTTTTATAAGTGATCTTGACCCTATGAAAACTGCCACTTAAAAACTTTTGTCCATGTGGGAAATTTCTGACAATGTTTTACTAACTCCACATTTTAGAACTGTTTCTTAGAGTTATATAACTAAATAACCTTAAAGATAACTTTTCAAAATATAGGAAAAAATACTAATGGACCAGACTGATTTCTGTTTCTTTGTGTTTAAGTCTAATGTAACTCTGAGGCAGCTGGCAGAATTAAGAGAAAAATCTCAAGAGTGGATGGATAAGTCACCACTTTTCATGAACTCCTTCCACCTGTTAAACCAGACTATTCCAATGCTCCAGGTAGGAGATGGTTCTGTCATTCACCTTCATATGAATTATAATTCTTTGAGATTTTAGTCACCTTCATAATGGGGCTGGGAAGATAGTAACTTAGAATCCATATTTATCAGATTAAAATTTATCAGACCTCTAGAGAGCAGGTCTGAGACAGGATAACAGATCTGTCACTCATGTTTGTAACCATCCTCACCTCTCCTACCACAATTTCTCTGTCTGTAATTCAGAGGTAAACCATCTGACAAGTTGATCCTGAGACAGAGCTAGTGAGGTAAATCTATTTTCCAAAAATAAGATGTGGTAAAAACTACTTAAAATATGCTGATTTTATTATATTTCTAAATTATGTCTCGTTATTTTAACCAAACCAGTCTTCCTAAAATACTAATATTCTGAAAAGTAATGTTAAATTCAGGGAGATCTTTGCTTGAAACATTTGACACTCCAGGTTAAAGATTTGACAATGCAGCTCAAATCCAATGAACACTAGTTGAAAAGTGTAATCTGGAATTCTTATAAAAGATGCAGGATTTTCTGAAGATGATGCAAGTAGTGTGGGGAAATGCTCCAGGCTCAAAGAGAGCTATTGGCAGCTAAACATCAAGCAGCAGAGTTAGATCCATTATCAATTTGAGAAGAGAAAATTGTCAGGAATGGTGACAACTTAGGAACTTCAGGAGAGTATGGCTTTCATATCAAAGAATTCAGAAAGGCCCTTGGAAAACTAATGGAGCCCTAGAAGATTTTTGCAACAACAATAAAAATGCCCTTCTTTGTAATCATGTTCAAGAAGTTAAACATAGAACAAAGAATTTGTGTCATACAACTTTATTAGAAAAGTCATATCCAAGAGATACTTTACTCCGTCTTTGTTTTGACTAACAATTAGTCCATGGTTATTATAAATAATAAAATTAAGTTCTAAAATATATATTTAACACAATTATTATAAATAAAATTTTCATCACACATCTTCCCTACAGTTTACTCTTAAATTCAGTTCTAACTTTAAGCATGTCCATTTTAAGTGAGCTTTTTTTAAGTGAATCTCAGATAACAAAAGCTACATGGACAGTACTGACACATGTATTTTCCTCAGTGGAAAATTGATCTTTTTCCCCTAAAACTCTTTTTCTGTGAACAGATAAAAATCCCACACATATTATTTCATTAAGGAAAGTTTTGATGGCTAAAGCAGTCAATTAACAAGGGGTATGATCTATGCATAATAGTTCCAAAGTACAATAATTTGCTAAGAAGAAATTCTGTGACTATTTCCGTAAAGGGATAATCTTTTTTTTAAAGGGATCCTGTAATGACCTAAAGATGCTAAACAGTATCTTCATTCTATCCAGACAAAAGAAGTTATTATTCTTAATTATTGAGGAAAATTTATTTCTAAAACATGTACAGAATTTGAAACTTAAAGCTTTCACATGACCTGGCTTTGCCATTGTGAACTCTCATTCTTTCTTTCATTTTTAACCATCTCTACGATGTTTTGATTATCCTCATGTGTGTCATTTCAGTCAGTCCAGCAAGTAAAACAGTCAAATCAAATAGTGTTACATGAAACTTCAGTTACAAATCATTTAGGGAGAAATACATTTCTCTCTTTTTTTTTTTAACTCTTTTTGCTTTGTGCACGCTGACATAGAGGTAAAAGAAAATGACTGATGCTTACATTTGAAAGAACTCTTTACATTAAATCTACAATTTTATGCATTTATCTTATGTGTCAGTGAAAAACCACCAGCTATTACAAAATAGGACAAATTAGATGACAAAAGAACCAAAAAACAATAAAAATTATATCTGAATGTGGAAAGTATTGTACCCATAGTGTCTTCACATGCTCCTCTTCTGTGTACTTATGCACAACACATTGTTCCCTCGGATAAATGCACCCCCATACTTATTCTTCAGTTCTCCGTTTACATACTCCTCCATCTGTTCCAAGGCAACATTCATGTAGCCATCCAGGAAAACCAGGGTCCGTCAGTAATCCATTCCAGAATTTAATTTTACCACTACTGGTTGTCCAGTGATTTTCTTGAGGAAGTCACTGGGTGTTTGCTTCTTCATACTCATTTTAACAATCCTGATCAGAAATTTGGGAGTTAGGAAACCTGAATGCTAATCCCAGCTCTGCCACTTAAGTAGCTTTGTGCCTTGGATAACTCATCATTTCACCTCACCAGGAGCCAGGTTCCTCACCTCTCAGCCAGGATCAGAACCCCCACTCCAGGAACCCCACAATCCCAACCTCCCTGCCATTGTGAGCTCTTAAACAAGTGACTTAGAATACTTGCTACAGTTTATGGATCTCTAAAATGATAACCACTGCGCAAACTTGTGAAGATCATCTGTGTGGAAGCATTCGAAAATAGTATTGTATATCATAGACAGGATTGATTGTAACGAGAGATGGAAGAATGGAAGTAGAGTTTGATGCGTCACCTCTGAATTGCAGTTCGCACAGTGCCTTGCTTATTAGTAATGCTCTGATTTAGGTTTTCCACAATGCACAAATTAATTCCTAGTAAATAGTTAGACGTTAAAGACCTTGGGTTATCATGGTGTGTAGCTATGTGATAGCCATCTGTCTTCATGCTACCAACTACTCTAAGATGCCTCAGCAGCTATAGATTTAGCCAATTAAATCTATTTTATACATACTCTGTTAATACATAATATTCTTAATCATTTATCTCCATGATAACATAACAAGATATTGATAAGACGGAAAGAATAATAAGTTCTACTCAACTATTCTTTCTTTATTTTTTATTTTTATTCATTTATTTATTTTCTTAGGGCCACACCTACAGCATATGGAGGTTCCCAGTAGCCTGGGATCCTCCATATGCTGTAGCCCAATCAAAGCTGTAGCCACCAGCTAGGGAACTTACATAGCTTTTTGGACCCTAGCTTTGTCATCTGTTAACTGGGGATAATAATAGTACTTACCTCTAGGTATTATTAAAAACTCAGTGAGAAAATCAAGGTAAATTCAATTAGACAGTTCCCAGCACATAGTAAGATCTCAATAAGAATTACCTAGTAGAACAACTGTAGTGATAGAATTTTCGTCTCCTAATTTGGAAGTTAGCTACATAATCCTTTATATTAAAGCATCTGTTTTTTTTTTCTTATCAGTCTTTTCATGTATATAGAATAATTTGAAGTTTAATCATTAGTTTATTTTTCCATGTTCACATAGCTGCACTTAGTACAGTGTAAAATAATACCTTAATAATTTACATTTAACTATTCTGATTAGATACTACTTTGCAGGAAAGTAACCTGAAGCTGGAAAAGGCTGAGTGCTTGCTGAAAGACTCACAGCTGGGAAGTGGTAGGATTAGAATATAAATCAGTTTTGTCACGTCAAATTCCACATAGACATCAGTTTGGTTTTTGTTGTCGTTTTGTGGTGTTTGCTTTTTTTTTTTTTTTTTTTTTTTTTTTGCTGCACTGGCAGCATGTGGAAGTTCCCAGGCCAGGGATCAAACCCACACCACCTGAGTGACCCAAGCCACTGCAGAGACAACAATGGATCCTTAACCCACTGTGCCACAAGAGAACTCCCTAGACATCACTGTTTTTTAAAGTTATTTTTAGTGGTTGAGTATTATTCCATTGTATATATTACCATATCTTCTTGATCCACTCAGCCATTAAAAGGAACGAAATACCTGCATTTTTAGCAACATGGATGGACCTAGAAATTATCATGCTAAGTGAAGTCAGCCATACAATGAGACACCAACATCAAATGCTTTCACTGACATGTGGAATCTGAAAAAAGGACAGAATGAACTTCTTTGCAGAACAGATACTGATTCACAGACTTTGAAAAACTTATGGTTTCCAAAGGAGACAGTTTGAGGGGTGGGGGGATGCACTGGGATTGTGGGATAGAAATCCTATAAAATTGGATTGTGATGATCATTGTACAACTATAAATGTAATACATCCATTGAGTAACAAAAAAGTTACTTTTGTTTCAATTGAACAAAATTCAATTATGAACCATCAAAATTGTGCATAACCTGTGTGAAAAATAAATGATATTATAGCTGTAGAGAAAAAGGATTGTTAAATTGAATATGATTTCCTAATATTGTTAATTATGGTCATATTGGCCAATTTAGCACAGTGACCAGTTTGTGTCTTTAGAGAAGCAAAAACCCAGCCTTTCAAGTGATTACCAGCCACACCCCTCTTTCTTTCTCAAAGATGTGTGTGGGAGCCTTTGCATGATGATGCATTGTTTACTGCCTAATAGTGGTACCTCATTTCACTGTGGGTGTCATTAGAGAGACAAATGATTAAACATGTTTTCTTCTTGTACTAAAACTGACTTCTTATTATTATTCGTTAGAATACTCTAAGGAACCCCTTTGTGCAAGTTTTCATCAAATTCTCTGTCGGACTTGATGCTGTTGAACTATTGAAACAGATAGATGAACTTGGTGAGTCCAGATTGACAAAACTGTTATTCACTAGTCATGTCAGAAATGTGAAAAACATTGTCCCATATAAGATCTTCTTTTTTTTTTTTTCTGTATTTGGTTTCTCTCTAGCTATTCTGAGGAAAGTAAAATTCTGATATATCCATCCACCTTCTTCCTAGTTAATTGTACAGTTACAGATAGTAATGAATATTTGGATACCCAGTGTCCATAATTAGTTTCAGTAATTATAAATGCAACATATTCTGTATAAATGCAGCTTGTCCTTCAATCACAAGTAGGTGGCTAGAAGAGGTCACCTTTTTTTTGGGGGGGGGTAACTTGATGAAAAAAGCAAGTCTATAAAGACATAAGAAGATAAAATGGTTTATTCCTGGCTACATTTATAATTTTATCTCCACTGGCCTCTGTATCACTTTGACTACCTCAGAATGTAACCAGAAGAGGTTATAGAGTTAGCAAAAGCAAAACAAAGACAATACAGAGACTCAAAAAAAAAAAAAAACCTAAATCAGTATTCAAGGTCGACTCCTCCTCTCATGATCATTTAAAAGGAACAGGCTGAAGAGGATCAAAGAAGGCTGTCTGAACTTATGCATTCCCTCTGCCACATCCCCACCTTCAACCTAAGAGATGCAAGATATTTAATTCAGTCTGTGTCTGACTCCCTGTTGCTATGCAACCATGGATATGAGGAAGAGATTGAGAGCATCAGAATTTGGCAGCAGTTGAGCAAATGCCCCTCCTCCTTCCCAGCGCTACTGGGACTTAAGTGATTTAGGTTGTAAACCAGTGCGGAGGAATTATGCCTACACTTACATGGTGTATAATTGTCTGTACTTTATGATCGTTAACCCAATTTGACTAAAGAAAAATACTAGTGATTTATTCTCTAAAAGTATCATTTGGGTAAGAAAGCATTTGATCAAAATATCGGGGATAAACTACAAAGGTCTTATATAATTTTTTTCATTCTTAACTGTAGATATAGTAGATAAGTTTTAAAATTAAAATAAAGTCAAAATGACTCTAGCAGTGAGACTTGCTATTTGTATAACTGTATATTTAACTTAGTATCAAAAAGGTCGTGTAGTTGGAATTTGGGAGGCACTGACTTCAGAGCTCTTTGATTCTGTCTACCAGCCCTTCTGAAGAATCCTTTACAGTTGCGTTGATTTCCAGCGGCCACTGGAGGCCACTGTTCAACCACAGCTTTACCCCTCCCCCACCAACGTGTATATCCAGCAAAATATTTCACTTTATATTCTAATGAGAGGTTCATTTCAGAAGTTTCCCTCTGTGAGAAGTTTCGTCTTCTACCGGACAGTGGTAGAGAGAAGTTTGGGTTCTGTGAAGAAAGATTTATGATATTCACTGTCTTCTCAGTATTCACGATGATCAAATCAGTGAATATTTAATCGGCCAAGTGATTTATTAACTTACAATTTTATATTTACCCTTTGTCTCAGTTGATTTCCTCATAAGGAATCATGAAGTTGAAGAGCAATTAAATTCTTTTTCTTCCAGAGTAATTACCTGAAATAAAATCATGATCATTTTGTTCAGCTTACTATAGGTATCAATAGAGATAACTCACATCAAGTTTTAAATCAAACAATATTAGAAAATTGTAACTATGTCTCATAGATTGTCATAGTCTCCTGAGAAATGAGCCTATACCACAACTTATTGAGTGATGTTGTTTATGTGTTTCTACACACTTTGCATGGATTTCCTTGCTTAAATTCTTACATGCACATTTCCTGAACAAAACAAGCAAATTTTTGTTTATTCAAATCTTTCATCTCTATAGTTTTCTTCCTAATTAATGCAGATAGATTTTTTTAATTATTCACTTTTAGTCATTGGTTAATTAAATTGTAGCAGAATATACTTTTGGATTAACTTATGTCATTCTTTGTACTTGAGTTTACTGTGTCTGTTACTAGTTCAACATTCTCCTTAATGAACATTTGCACAACTGGCTACATTTTCCCAGAAAAAGAATCCTGGATTTTTTGAGTAAATTCTACAAGTTCCTATTATTTATAATCTAGTTTAAGTTTTAATACTTACCAAAAAAAATCAGTATTTTGTCCCATTATTACTAGAAACATTATAATACATTATAATATGCTTTCTCTCTGTTTATTTTCCTTCTTTAGATATTCTAAGGCTGAAATTAGAGAACAGCATTGACCTCATTGATCATCTTAACACACTGTCTTCCCTGACAGTAAATATTTCCTCCTGTGTATTATATGACCGTATGCAGGCAGCCGAAAGCATAGATGAGATGGAAAGAGAGGCTAAAAGACTCTACAAACGCAATGAACTCTTTGGAAGTAAGTGTTATTCTACTAGAATTTGAGCTTCTCTTTGTACTAAAATTGGCCAAATTCTTTTCTCACTTCTTTCATCCAGAACTCAGAAAAGTAGTCAGGGTGAGGCAGAAGGTACTGTCCCCTCTGATGTCCTTATAAATGAGAACCTTTCATGTAGTCAACCAACCATATTGTTTGAGGAGCCTTCAATATGTATAATTATGTTGGTGTGGTTAAAATTAAAACCAAAAAGGATTACACAGTCACAGGGTGAAGCTAAGTCCATCCTCCTAATCAGTCAGATTATTTATTTTAAGGTGTGTGTGTGTGTGTGTGTATGTGTATTTAATTTCAGTAAGTGGCTTAAGAGTGATATATTTAATCTGGCCACTTAGTTTATGATTGTATTCTCAAATTCCTGTTTTGAACCTCTGATGTTGTCACTTTCAATTAGCCATCTTTTCTGAACTTAACTGTCACATTACTAACTCATTTGCCTGTTTGACCATCCCCTATATATACCTTCCAAACAATGAATAATGTCAACCATAAAATAACCTTTCTGATGTTTTTGCCATTTTATTTTTAGGTGTTATTTTTAAGCTTCCTTCTAATAGCAGCGGGCACAGAAGCTATGACTCTGGAACTATCTCTCTTCCTCCTGTTGTGAAATATACCATCCGCATGAGTCTTAAGACCTCACAGACCACAAGAAGCATAAGAACCAAGATTTGGGCTCCAGGGCCGCACAATTCTCCGTCACACAACCAGATCTATGGCAGGGCTTTTGTTTACTTGCAGGATAGTATTGAAAGAGCAATCATTGAATTGCAGACTGGCAGGAACTCCCAGGAAATAGCAGTCCAGGTCCAAGCAATTCCCTATCCCTGCTACATGAAAGACAAGTAAGTCCCTGCACTTCCAGCCCTTGAAAATATTCGACCACTTTTTTAATTCACTTCTTTCATTCATTCACATGTATCGTTGAAAGAGATAATGTTCACCCAACCTTTGTCAAATGCTTGTTTCTAAGAAAAAGTCCACAGTATATGGCACAGCTCACAAGAGCTGCTCTTTGTTACTGAGATGATGGTAAAGTTCTTACAAAATGATCCATGTTTTCTTTGTCATAGCCCTTAGTCTTCCAAGGGCTTTTGCCCCAAAATTAGAGAGTTGGACTCTAGACCTGAGTGCATTGCTGCATGATTTTGGTGTTAACCCATTCTAAACTGGTTTCACTTTTCTCTAGTCGAATGAGTGCGTTAAACAAAACAATCTTAAAACCACTTGCAGCTCTCAGATTTCACTAAAAATCTGTGAGTACAAGATTAGTTTTAAGGAAAATAATTTAATAAGTCACATTATTGATCAACCTTCTAAGATAAATCTTGTGCTATCTAAAACTATCTTATGTATTCTCAGTCCACTTGGTAGGAATTTCTCTAAAATATTTTTGCTAAATAAACAACAAATGTAAAGATCATGCTTTGGACAATTGAATCTAAATGTTCAAGAAGTTTGCCAGTCAGGTAACACTGATATCTCCTTCACTCTGACCACAGTGAGAAAATAAGGTTGGGGGATTAAGTTTTTCAAGCCCATTCTCCTACACAAAAGCTTGAGGCTGACTATTACTTTAAATGCATTGTACTTGTTATTCAGCCCAGGTATTGCAGTTTATATACAATTCAGATGGGTCTGGATTTTTTTTTTTTTCTGTTTCTATCAATGCTTCTGTTTCCTTTGGCTGCTTCAAGAGCTATAGCTGAGATGACGTTATGTAGCCCTTTGTGCCACAGTGATGCAGGGAGACAGAAGAGAATTCTGTCGGCAGGTTGTCAAGGTTAGCGGCTCATTGTGGAAGTCAGTCAGGACCTTGCTGCCTAAACCATGTGTGAACTGCAACACCTTGTGTGAATAGTAAAGACCTGTGGTTTCAATTAAATGAAAATTCTCATCTATTTTCCTGCTCACTTTTTCCCCTTATAAATTTTAGTGTCTAGAATGGTAGGCACCTGCATGTTTTTTTGAAGAGTAAAGTAACCATGCTCTGCATTCTTCATCAGAGTAAGAACATAATGCCTTATGTACACATATAAACTCTTTGTTGCATAGAGTGCTTTCACATATATTATTTCATTTGTCCCACCAAACAACCTGATAACAAGGGAGCAGATATTGGGAGTTCCCGTCATGGCACAGTGGAAACAAATCTGACTAGGAACCATAAGGTTGTGGGTTCGATCCCTGGACTCACTCAGTTGGTTAAGGATCCAGCATTGCCTTGAGCTGTGGTGTAGGTCACAGACGTGGCTCGGATCTAATGTTCCTATGGCTGTGGTGTAGGCCAGCCAGCAGTTGTAGCTCAGATTGGACCCTAAGCCTGGGAAGCGCCATGTGCCATGGGTGTGGCCCTAAAAAGCAAAAAAAAGGGGGGGGGGGCAGCAGATATTATCAGCCACATTTTCCAGATGAAAAAAAGGAAATCCCAGAAAGGTAAAGTAAATTGCCCAAAGTTGAATTGTTGATACTGCACTTGTCCTTCAATTACAATACCAGAATTTTCTCTTTCATACTATACCAATCCTAAGATATACAGTTCCTTGGAAGAAACATTAGCAGGGATTTGTTATTAATGAATGAAGTCCTTTGCCTAATTCTAGAGCCAGAAACAGCACCAAGGCTGGACAAGAACCAAGATAAAATTCATTCAACGAATACTCTTTAAGTGCTTTCCCCATGCCAGACAGTTTCCCAAGAACCAAAAATATTGGATGTGGCACCAACCCTCACTCCTCCCCCACCCCAAAGAATCCTTCATATCTAAAGTGAAAATGAATGATAGTGATGTCATGGTCCATTAATACTTGCATTTTCCATGGGAACTTGAAAGTAATTCCTTGACCTTATATATTAAAAAGAAAATAGCTTTGGGACATTTCTGCAAGTGAAAGCTTCAGTAGAACCTTCTATGTAAAACAGATCAATTTAGAGTTTTTCTCATTGAAAACTACTCCTTTGCCTTAGCCCATAGAGGGTGGCTAATGTCAGAATTACGGTTCTCAGGGTATGGTCTGTGGACCAGTAGCATGAGCATCACCTGGGAAATTGTTTAAAATGCAAATTACCCACCCCACCTCAGATATACTTAATCAGAAGCTTATGGGTGGGGCCCAGAAATCTGTTTCAATAACCCTTCAAGTGATTCTGATGACTCAGGTGTCGTGGGCCAGCCACTCAGGAATATATTTGGGGCCCAATGAAGTATTTCAATGTCTCTCTAGCACATTGCCAGAAAAAGCATTTCTATACTGTTTACAAAACATCTCCTGGAGCATTGTTTTCAAGAATCCAGGAGTTCCCGTCGTGGCACAGTGGTTAACGAATCCGACTAGGAACCATGAGGTTGCGGGTTCAGTCCCTGCCCTTGCTCAGTGGGTTAAACGATCCAGCGTTGCCATGAGCTGTGGTGTAGGTTGCAGAGGTGGCTTGGATCCAGCGTTGCTGTGGCTCTGGCGTAGGCCAGTGGTTACAGCTCCGATTCGACCCCTAGCCTGGGAACCTCCATATGCCGTGGGAGCAGCCCAAAGAAATAGCAAAAAAAAAAAAAAAAAGAATCCAAAATGTTCTTTTGGAGTTCCCGTTGCGGCGCAGTGGGAACAAATCTGACTAGTAACTATGAGGTTTTGGGTTCGATCCTTAGCCTCGCTCAGTGGGTCAAGGATCCAGCATTGCCAAGAGCTGTGGTGTAGTTCACAGACACGGCTCGGATCTGGTGTTGCTGTGGCTGTGGTGTAGGCCGGCGGCTACAGCTTTGATTCAACCCCTAGCCTGAGAACCTCCACATGCCATGGGTGCAGCCCTAAAAAAAAAAAAAAAAAAAAAAAAAAAGCAAAATGTTCTTTGTCTTCATTTTAAATCAAATGATTTTGAGTTTTATTTTATTTCATTTTGAGAAATTTGATTTAATAATAACTATGAACTTCCAAAGAGCAGATAAATACAGTAATTTGAGAAGATATCTTTTAGCGAGATAAACCAATCATCTACTAGTTTTAAATCTGCCTTTTAGATAAGAATTTAGTTTAGACAGAGAGTTTAGAGCTTTGCAGTTATATCATATAATAATTATTTTCCTGAACAGGACATGCTCAAACACCCTTTAAACAATTTGGCAATTTTATCTAACAATCCAGAACTGTTGTTTTACTCTTGCAGCATTACAGCAAGGAAATAATGCACTTACTGTTAAGTCAGCTTCATATTTCATAAAGAAGTCATATTAATAATTATTCTCAATTTCAAAACAGGTGTATAATTTCAAAATAAGAAGAAGTGTGTTCTTTATATGTTACAATCTGCAAGTGTGGCATTCATTTTGGTCACTGGATTTTTGTTTTTTTTGTTTTTGTTTTTGTTTTTTCCTACAGCTTCCTAACCAGTGTCTCTTATTCTCTTCCAATCGTGCTCATGGTTGCCTGGGTTGTATTTATAGCTGCATTTGTAAAAAAACTTGTTTATGAGAAAGACCTTCGGCTTCATGAGGTATGTTGCAAATATCTTCTTATTATAAATAAGTTCTATCTGTATGCAGTTAATTACTATGATTTTAATCACACCTCTGTAGACTCAGAAAGCTTGATCCATACCTTGTGAATTCAGTGGAAAAATATTTAAGAATATTTTAAGTATCTTTAAGAATCATTAATGTGGCTGGTATGGCAATATTTTGTTTTCTCAAAAAATTCCATAGGGAGTTCCCGCTATGGCACAGTGAGTTAAGAATCTGACTACAGTGGCTCAGATCCCTACAAAGGTGAAGATTTGATCTCTGGCCCAGCACAGTGGGTTAAAAGATCCTGCATTGCCGTTGACACAGATGTGGTGTAGGTCCCACAGCTGTGGCTCAGATTCGGTCCCTGGCCTGGGAACTTCCATATGCTGCGAATGCAGCCATTAAAAAGAAAAAAAAAAAAAAGGAAAAAAAAATACATAGAAGTTATTTTACAAGGGCTTCTGAAAAACAAAATCTGAGTACAATTTATGATCCTAAGAGTAATGTTTGCCGAAGAAGTTACCTATAGGACTTAGGATTTAACAGAGGAAATTAAACATTAACAATAATTATCAAGGCAGAAAAAGTTGTTGGCATAGTAACTAAATGAGTCTAAATGAAGATACAGATACACATATAGATATGGACTGGGACATAGACAAGACATATGGCTTGTTTCAGCTCTCAAGAAGCACATTCTTTCTTTCTTTTCTTTTCTTTGTTGTTGTTGTTGGTGGTGGTGGTGGTGGTGGTGGTGGTTTAGCAACGTTAGAAGGTTCTATTTATAATCAGACGTGCCCATAAAATCACCATAGCAAATCCTCTTTCTGGCATATCTTGTCTCCTTCAATCATCTCCCACTGACTTGTGACTTATAGACTAAGAATTTCATGTTATGCTACTGATTAAGTTAATGATACAAAGTTGGAGTATAAGACCTGGATGTAAAGTGTGATCTCTTCTTGAGCACACTCTTTATCATTATCCCCAAATACAAAATATCTTACTTCTCTTTAGAATTTATGAAGGACCACTGTGTGATTTTCAAATTGTATTAGAGTAGAAATTATTTTATCTGTTCATCCTGTAATGAACCCATTTTTACACTCATTCAAGAAGTGAAAAGATAGCGGAAACATTTCAAAACTGGGGCACAATAATTATTGCAAGGCCTGGCTGACAATCTGAAATAATGAGGTTAGCGTAACCTGTTAGCCCACTTGTACTTTTCAGCTTACTTTGCCAGTGCTTTTAGGCAATTGATTATTTCTCCTTACAAGGTACAAATTACTGCTTCATGTTTTTGTTAGCCCAACACCAGGCTTCCAGGGTTGTCCTAGAGTTAAAACCTACACTTCTTACCTTTCCTATTTGAATTCTTTTTTTAGTTTTTTTTTTTTTTTTTTTTTTTTTTTTTTTTTTTTTTTGTCTTTTTTTGTTATTGTTGTTGCTATTTCTTGGGCCGCTCCCGCGGCATATGGAGGTTCCCAGGCTAGGGGCTGAATCGGAGCTGTAGCCACCGGCCTACGCCAGAGCCACAGCAACGCGGGATCCGAGCCGCGTCTGCAACCTACACCACAGCTCACCGCAATGCCGGATCGTTAACCCACTGAGCAAGGGCAGGGATCGAACCCGCAACCTCATGGTTCCTAGTCGGATTCGTTAACCACTGCGCCACGACGGGAACTCCCCTATTTGAATTCTAAATGATCCTCGGCTGCATTTTTATATTTCAGTTATAATTTGGTTAAAGTCTGATCATCTGGTTTATACCCTGTGGTATTCTGTTCTGTGCACAATGTTTTCTTAATCCCAATCTAGAAACCAGAATCCATGCCCCAGACCATAACCTTGGTTGCAAGCTCCTACCTTATATTTCTCTTTCAGGTTCCTGGTACTCAGAAGTGAATCTTTATAAATTAAAGAGAAACTTTCTTTTCTACATAAAAATAAATATCTACCTTAAAAGTATTAGAAATGAATAGTAAATATAAGTAATTTGTATATGTGTGTGCGACATGTCTATTATGTATATATAATACATATGTATGCATATGTATAAATTCACACACACTGTATTATTTGATTTGAAAATAATACTCTCTGAATGCATCTATTGATGTCACCAAAAAATATCAAAGCACAATAAAGAGGTTTCTCAGTAGAAGACATGAAAGACATTTTTTAAATTTTTATTAAAGTATAGCTGATTTAGAGGGTTGTGTTACTTTCTATTGTTCAGCAAAGTGATTTAGTTGTTTATATTTATATATATATATATATGTGTGTATATATATATATTCTTTTTCAAATTCTTTTCCATCATGGTTTGTCACAGGATGTTTTTTTATTGTTATTCCCCCAATACAATTTTTTTTCTACTGTACAGCATGGTGACCCAGTTACACATATATGTACACATTCTATTTTCTCACATTATCATGTTCCGTCATAAGTGACTAGACATAGTTCCCAGTGCCACACAGCAGGATCTCATTGTTAACAGTAGGACCTTGTTGTTTACCATCCTGTATATACTAGTTTGCCTTTGCTTATCCCAAACTCAATGCTTTCCTCCTCTGCTCCTCCCCTGGCAGCCTTATGTCTGTTCTCTACGTCTATAAGTCTGTTTCTGCATCACAGATGGGTTCGTGTCATATTTTAGATCCCTCATATAAGTGACATCATATGCTATTTGTCTTTCTCTTTCTACTTTACTTCACTTAGTATGATAATCTCTAGGTACATCCATGTTGCTGCTAATGGCGTTATTTTATTCCTTCTTATGGCTGAGTAATATTGCATTTGTATATATACCACGTTTGCTTTATCCATTCATATATCAATGGACATTTAGATTGTTTCCATGTCTTGGCTGTTGTAAATAGTGTTGCTATGAACATAGGGGTGCATGTATCTTTTCCAGTTACAGTTTTGTCTGGGTATATGCCCAGGAGTGGAATTGCTAGATCATATGGCAAAAAACTTACAGTTTGTTGAGGAACCTCCACACTGTTTTCCATAGTAGCTATACCAATCCACATTCCCACCAACAGTGCAAGAGGGATCCCTTTTCTCCACACTCTCTCCAACATTTATTGTTTGTAGACTTTTTTTTTTTTTTTTTTTTTTTTTGCTTTTTAGGGCCACACCTGCAGCATATGGAAGTTCCCAGGCTAGAGGTCAAATTGGAGCTACAGCTGCTGGCCACATCACAGCCATAGTCACGCAGGATCTGAGCCACTTCTGTGACCTACAGCACAGCTCACAGCAATGCTGGATGCCCAACCCACTGAGTAAGGCCAGGGACTGAACCCAAATCCTCATGGATACTAGTTGGATTCATTTCCACTGAGCCACGATGGGAACTCCTGTTTGTAGACTTTTTAGTGATGGCCATTCTCTCTAGCATGAGGTTGTACCTCATTGTAGTTTTGATGTGCTTTTCTCTGATAATTAGCAATGACGAGCATCTTTTCATGGCCATCTGTATGTCTCCCTTGGAGAAATGTGAAAGACATTTTTAGTGGTAAACCAGTTTCTATTTGATAACTCTGTGTCGTCATCTTGCAGGCATCTACTTAAAAAATTTAACCACCTAGGAGTTCCTGTTGTGATTTCATGGTAACAAACTTGACTAGTATCCATGAGGATGCAGGTTCAGTCCCTGGCCCCAATAAGTGGGTTAAGGGTTGGCGCTGCTGTGAGCTATGATGTAGGTCACAGACATGGCTCAGATCCCGTGTTGCTGTGGCTGCAGGTGGGCTGGCAGCTGTAGCTCTGATTTGACCCCTAGCCTGGGAACTTCCATTTGCTGTGGGTGCAGCCCTAAAAAACAAACAAACAAACAAATTAACCACCTATCTTAGGGGTCAAGTTCATATAGTGGAAAATCATCAGACTTGGAATCAGAAAATCAGGCTTTGAGTCTTGCAGTTCATATTCACTTGGGCCCAAACCCTTAAATTCTCTGAGTCTTATCATCTAGACTTCATTCAGCACTGTATTTCCAGAATGTACTTTCACACTGCTAGAACAGAAGAGGCTTTCAGTTACTCATTTTTTATCAATTCTAAGATAATGATTTTTTTCACATTTTAAAGCCTCTGAAATTGAGATGTATTTGATAGTGTATCATTTATTTGGCAGCGATTTTTCTTTCTTGCTGGCATGTAAAATAACATATCTTAAAATTAGTAGTGTCCTAAATTTAAAAGAATATGGTATATTTGTGAGGTGTATTGATGGTATCAGGTATGGAATGAGTAGAGTATTTCTAATGTCCCTGTTTAGGCTCCTTCTACTACCTATAGTTCTAAACTAACTTCTTTTTTAAAATGAAAGGTGAGCCCAAAGAGTGAGAAGCGACTTGCTGAAAAGTATGAACTAGTTAATGATAGATCTGGGTGAAGAATCTAAGTGTCTTGACTTCCAACCAATCCTTTCCTTGTCATAGCTACCTTCCCTCTCACCATTTAGTAGCATAGATTCCTAACGACGTTTGAAGATGACAGTGGAAAATCTCTTAGGCTATCCATGACTCAAGATTACGCTTTAATACTGTCTTTTTAATATTCACTAAGACCTAAATCTGCCCATTGTCTAGTTCCTTCTGGTTCCAATTGAATTAAAAAAGTAAAAAAACAAACAATTTTTTCTTTTGTAATTGTTCTCACATCTAGTCAGGAAAACCAGGACAGTTGCTAACTCAGTGAAGCCATTCATCTCTGACCTTGTTATGGTATGATTTTAGTGAATACCCTTAACTTGTTAAAGAAATTTAGCACAAATATATTAATGCTCAGTAAATTTATTGATGAAATTAAGCCTGTAGTTAAAAAAAAAAAAACTATTTCAAAATGCCTTTCAGTTGAGTTTTGTGCTGCATTCCTGACTTTTTAAGATTAAAATACTGGAGTTCCCATTGTGGCTCAGTGGAAACCAACCCAGCTGGTATCCATGAGGATGTGAGTTTGATCCCTAGCCGCACTCAGTGGGTTGGGGATCTGGCATTGCCATGAGCTGTGGTGTAGGTCACAGATGTGGCTCTGATTCTGCATTGATGTGGCTGTGGTATAGGCCAGTAGCTGCAGCTCCTATTCGATCCCTAGCCTGGCAACTCCATATATACTGTGGGTATGGCCCTAAAAAAAAAAGCCTCCAAAATTAAAATGCTAAAACAAAAGCTGATTTTATATCACACAGAAGAGTATTTTTCACATTACTTTCTTGGTTTTGTGGTTAGTTTCATGTATTTGCTCTAGTGTAAGTCATTTATGGGAATTTCAGTACTTATATTCAGTTGGAGACAAAATTTTGGAGTTGTTCTCTCTTGGTCCAGACAAGTAACCTAAAATATCTGTGGACTGCAGAGAGGTTGCCAAGAATTATGCAAGAGTTTATAGTCCTCCAGTGCTTCACTCTAGATAATTTTTGTTTTGTGTTGCTTTTTTTGCTTTCTTAGGGCTGTATCTGCAACATACGGAGGTTCCCAGGCTAGGGGTCGAATCGGAGCTTTAGCTGCTGGCCTACACCACAGCCACAGCAAAGCCAGATCTCGAGCCAAGTCTGCGACCTAAACCGCAGCTCATGGCAATGCAAGATCCTTAACCCACTGAGCGAGGCCAGCAATCAAACCTGCATCTTCATGGATCCTATTCAGATTCATTTCTGCTGCACCACAATGGGAACTCCCACTCTAGACAATTTTTTATGTCTTCTTGATATACATCATGCATCCTACCAAGTGAGAATTTGAAATATTCCAAGTGGAGTTCCCGTCGTGGCGCAGTGGTTAACGAATCCGACTAGGAACCATGAGGTTGCGGGTTCGGTCCCTGCCCTTGTTCAGTGGGTTAATGATCTGGCGTTGCCATGAGCTGTGGTGTAGGTCACAAACGCGGCTTGGAGCCCACGTTGCTGTGGCTCTGGCGTAGGCTGGCGGCTACAGCTCCGATTCGACCTCTAGCTTGGGAACCTCCGTATGCCACGGGAGTGGCCCAAGAAATAGCAAAAAGACAAAAAAAAAGAAATATTCCAAGTGATAGTCACAATATCCTTTATACTTGCTAAAACATATAAATATCTAATGTTTAGAAATTGTGGTAGAAAATGTTATTTCTTATTAACTGATGTTTGACATTCTTATTGAATTGAATGAAGACATTGCTATCAAGTAGATATATGCATATTTATGATTTTTTTTCCTAACAGCATTAATGTCAATCCCTGTGCATAAGCTTCTCTTGACTGTGGCAGCACATTTATCCTAAATCTTACAGAGTCTCTTTCTTTTCCTTATTCTCTGCCAAGAACTGGAGCAAACTTTGACCACTGTGCAGAGGGGCTTTCCTAACTACAGGTTATCAGATATTGATAAATTGTTCCAGCAGGTTTGGGAGGCTTGAGAAAAGTGATTCTTTGATTATAAAGCTGGCATCTGAATCTGTCACTCTGAGGAGGAGCTAATGACATCCAATAAAGCATAGCCAGACAGTCTCTGTGGGCCACCTCCCATTAGCAAGTTTGGTCTTGGTTATCATCATGAAGTTGGCAGTGAAACTACATAATTTATGGATGACTTATATGCTCTCATTGTTTTTTCTCTTTATGAATAACAGCCACTCTTATGGGATAAAATCCTGAAGTTTAACACTGAAGTTTGATGATAGAATGTTAAGTAGTAAACACTCTTGGAAGCACCTACCATGATCTGTTGTAATTTAAAAAAAAAAAAAAAAAATGCTCAATAACCAACTTTTACCAACCCTTAAGAACAAAAATCTGATCTTGAGTCTTGAAAATTTCAAAATTACAATGATAAACATCTTCAGTCCTCATCTTTGGGTTTGCTAAATTGTCTTTTAACAAGGCTATGAACAGAGAATTTTCTAAATATGTAAATGTTTTATACTGAAGCTATCAGTTGTTAAGGAGGGAAACACTTTTATACACATGAAGTCAGCTTTATTTCATGTCCTTAATAGTGTCCTGGATATTTTATATCCACTTTGTAAAATATGTTAACATTGCCTCCTACTGACAAACATTGCTATTGGGGGAAAAAATATCTTTTGTATAGGCCAGTGCACTTAGGTGTTAAATATCAGCTTTAGGTAGTTATATGGACTCTTTAACTCCCCATTTAATTGTATTCAAATAGACATTAAACTCAGTAAAAACATCAAAATACAAATAACAGGGAAGGCAGATAAAAAGAGCTAATATACCCTGACTGTGTTTGACCTAATGAGTATCTCTGAAATAAATTCATCCTACATGACGCAGTAATTTCTCAGATGGGGTGGGGTACAGGGAAAGAATTGCCAAAATAAGATCTGTGAGGTCTTTTTCACACAAAAATGTAATTTTCTTTTTAATGGTAGATACATAGCAATGGGAGAAAACCTTCCGTAGTGAATCTTTGCTCCATGCTGACTCACTTTTGTATTCCTGTGGAAACACGGGTTGTCTTCACTGCAAAGGGTAGCAGGATCTGGGAGGAGAGACGAAGTAGGGAGAGAAGAGGGTGAGGAAGAGGGCAAAGTTAAGAGGAAAAGTCACAGGATTTCCTCAGCAGTGATTAGCTTGAGGCCCACAGCTCAGACTATTGGCAGTCAGATATCTGTTTCCATGGTAACAACCAGAGCAGCAAAGTTATGAAAATGTGATAGGTTGCAAAGGCAGAAAGTAAAATTCACTATTTTGCTTATAGAGCAAAAGATTTGGCACATCTCATTTTTTTTTCCTGGACAAGTTAGGTTTAAAGAGGGAGAGCATTGAAAATCCTTAATTTTGCGAAACAACATTGAGTTATAAAGCTGTTAGTGAAACATTTCTTTCATTTCATTTTTTTAATGGAATATTAGACTCATAAGCTCAACATTAATCAAGAGCTGTTAAAATAAACCAGGTACAAATTCAGGTCATCCATGGTCCTGGGGACTTCAGGTCTTTCAGAATCCTTTTGCGTTAACACACAAACACTTTATTCTGGTCTGTTTTTCTACCTTGGTGGATTGCCTTAGCCTCCAGGGATATCAGTTGAGAAGGAGGTGTAGACTGTCTGAGATACATGAGGTCATGGCATGGACATCTTTTTGGAAAACAAAGATGACAGACCTGACCTAGACTGTCAGTGAGATGGGGAAGTTGTGCCAAAAAGCATAAAGTCTCCCTTCAGAGTTTGCATGTTTTTAATTCTTAGGAATCAGGTTATTCTATTTTCTCTCAGAAATATGGATATTGATTTCATTGTTTGTTAATGTTTAGTAAAGAAAAAGTATGGGGTTTTATTATCTCAGTCCCTACAATGAATTTGAAATAAACCATAGGTTTTCACCATCTTGAAATATTCATGCCTGCGTAAATGTCAAATTCATGTTGTAAAATTCTGCAGGGGATAGCAAAAATTTTGATGATCCATTTTAGACTAGTTTAATCTGGAGACATCACTTAGATAACCAGTTATAAAATGAAATTGTCAAAAAAACAAAACTCGATATCCAAACCATTCGTAATATTGGTGCACTCTGGGAACATACAGTCTAAGATAGGCTGGAATACATGGTCATATTAATTTCACATGCAAGCAGGGACAATTACTGGACTTGTGTAAGTCATTAAAATGCCTAGTTTCATGTATATGAAGCATCTCATGGACATTTTGAAATGGTACAGAAATAATTGTTATCTGAGAGTATATTAGCTTAAGAAGCAACTAACACTTTTTCCTTTTTACAGTACATGAAGATGATGGGTGTGAACTCCTGCAGCCACTTTTTTGCCTGGCTCATAGAGAGTGTTGGATTCTTACTGGTTACCATCATCATTCTCATCATTATACTCAAGTTTGGCAATATTCTTCCTAAAACAAACGGGTTCATCTTGTTCCTGTATTTTTCGGACTACAGCTTCTCAGTTATTGCCATGAGCTATCTTATCAGTGTCTTCTTCAATAGCACCAACATTGCAGCTCTGATCGGAAGCCTTATCTACATCATCGCTTTTTTTCCATTTATTGTTCTGGTTACAGTTGAGGATGAGTTGAACTATGTAATAAAAGTATTCATGGTGAGTCAGCTGTCACAGGGTGTGAAAAGAATGGATCTTTTATGTGTGTTTAGGCTCTGAAACTGAAAGCACACTTACCTAAATTTAAAAATATAGTATGGCAGAACATGCAAGAGTTGGTTCTTCCTACACTGTTATCTACCATCCTTTTCATAGTCTTCATAGTAAGACTATGAAAAGAAAACTTTTCCCCACAGTTTCTAAAACCATAATATGTGATGCTATTAGGAGAGAGTTCCTGAAAAAAGAACTGTTAAAATGTAATATGTCATGTTTTGACGATCGTCAAGAATTGACTTATCTCTGCCCAATTCCTTAAATATCTTAAAGCCTCTATTACGGACATTATTCTCATATATGAATAACTCTCATAGTTTTTATGACATACAATATAACATAATGGCATAAAGATGTGCTGAGAGTATGTGATCAATTTTGAATTTCTTTCTGCTTTTTTAATACAAAGAACTAAATTAATTTAAAAATTTTAATGAAAGCATTAAGATTAGTGACTTTGAAATTCATGAAGCAGGGGTAAAGCTCCTCATTGACTGAGAGCCATATTAAAACTTTGCTGTTTGTGGAAATAGAAAGTGATAAATACAGAATTCAAGCTCCACATGGAAGCTTGTGCCCATCACTGTCCCGGGAGCGGGGGGTGTTTAAACCTTCTTTGATTCTGGAGCCACTCTGTCAAGGGAAGCTGTGTAAGGGCCAGAACTAAGTTGCTCTGGTCCTTATCATGGCATCCTGCCCCAGCACCAAGTCACTGGATGCTGAATGGCTTCCTCAGAGAACCTGCCGTCTTGATTATTTTTATCATTTTATCCCAAGAGCCTCTAGGAATATGTTCCCTAAGAAATATTTGGAAAGACCAACTTCCAAATAGGGGGTGGGGGGAGGCTGAGACAGATCTTTCTCACTGCAACGGAGTGGCTGAGGAACCATCTTAGAAGCAGGGTATATTCTACCTACAATCACAGCTTTCGGATTCTTACACACGCTTCAGAAGTAGCCATCTGTACCCTGAATATTTCCTAAAAATGGCATCACACACTATGTGAACATTTTTTTTTGTCTTTTATTTAGCATGATTATTTTCTGAGTTCATCCAGTTTATAGCATGTATCAGTTACTTTATTCCTTTCATGGCTGAATAATATTCCATTGTATGCTTAGACCAGAATTTGAGTATCTGTTCATCTGATGATGAGCATTTGGGCTGTTTCTACCCCTTAGTTATTGTGAATAGAACTGCCATGGGCATATACAGACATGTATTTGATAGAGGACCTGTCTTCAAATCATTGAGGTATATAACTAGGAATGGAACTGCTGAGTATTTGTTTCTATTTTCTGGTTTATTCAACTGTCAACTCCCTAAGGGAGGAAGTTTTGTTCAACAGTTCACCCCCAGAGCCTAAGGTAACCAACTGCCCTAATTTTCCTGGGACTGTCGAATTCCCAGGACACAGGACTTCGGTGACAAAACTGGACAAACCTATACAAGCTGGTCACTTTGCCAATGTCCAGGACAATATGTGACATGGAATAGCTAGCCAGTAAATATTTTTAAAATTAAAAAAAAGAAAATGATAAATAACTTTAGCCTGACATTGACCACCTTGGGTTTAAACAATGTTTAAAATTCTAATTTGTTGCATATAAGTATTTAATCAATTGTCATATTAGTATATTTTCATGTATAATAGCTTCTATTACTTGAAGTCAATCTATGAAGAAAAACATCTTTTGCCCCCTAACATTTCATTATATGTTAGTCTTAACATTGCATTACGCTATAATTACTGATTTTATAAATTGCTGAGCACCATTTAATAAGTTTAGATACATATTTTTGATTTTGGATAGATATTTTCCAAGTTATAATTTTCCTGCTTTTGTTTTCTACTATTTCCTCTTCTCTTCTTTCAGAGTTGTAGAGTGTGTGGTAAGGGACCTCTGTATTTTTAAATATGCTTGGAGAATTAGTGTCAATTTACGTAAGTGCCCAAAGTGTTAAGTACGTTAAGATCTGTTTAGGTGAAATGTATGAAATCAATAAGAACTATCATTATGGTTGATTTTCTTTACAGAGTCTGCTGTCCCCAACAGCTTTCAGTTATGCAAGTCAATACATTGCACGGTATGAGGAGCAGGGCATTGGTAGGTTCACTTTCTTTACAACCGGAATTTATCTTTCACACCTGCAGTACATCTCACAGAAGACTAAATGTATATGTTCTCTTCTTAGGTCTTCAGTGGGAAAACATGTACAGTTCCCCAGTTCAGGATGATACCACCTCGTTTGGCTGGCTGTGCTGTCTAATCCTAGCTGACTCTTTCATTTATTTCCTTATTGCTTGGTATGTCAGGAATGTCTTCCCAGGTATGAATACACTTCCTACAGATAACATGCTTCTTATGGTTGTCATCATTACAAATCTGCCAATATCTATATTTTCTAATATTTGATTTGCTGTTTATCATCTCCAAAAGGAAATAGTTAAATCCCAAAACTAACCAAACTTTTTTAGGATGAGATAATGCATGTTGAGTTTTTTCTCTGATGTTCCTTTAAAGGATGGAGTAAATTGAGAAGCCTGGAGTCCAGTCTTCTAAAAAGGAGAACAAGATATTATAAGGCAAAAATCAAGTCTCCTAACTGTAAGGAGAATTTATCAAATTCTAATGGAACAAGACTAGTGGAGTTCCCTCCTACGTCTCAAGTGGTGAAAACTCCATCATGTTCAGTTTTTCCATTAAGCCTTATTTATATTTGCACTTTTTGATGCTGTAAATGAATAAAATTCATTATTATTCTACTCCAGTTATAGATGATTTTTCTAAAAGAGAAATATCTAGAGTCAGAAAGCAGATCAGTGATTGCCTGTGACTTGGAGGTGAGAGCAGGAATTATCTGTAAAGGGCAGGAAAGAACTTTTTGGAGTTATTGAAATGTTTGGATTATGGTTATGGTTATACAACTTTATATATTTGCGAAAAAATCTTCTAACTCTATGTTTACGAGTACATTTTATAGTATATAATTATACCCAATGAAGTTGTTTTATAAAGAAAGAATAAAAAAGGCTATCTTTTTTTACTTTACCTTAGAAACTGAAATCACCTTTTAATTTTATATAATATCCAAAAAAAAAAATGAAAGCACTTCCTGAACACTATATAGTAGGTACCCTGTTACTTAGCCCCTCATGCTAACTGTTAACAATCGGTTAATAATTACTTTTCCTAATACATTTTTGTTACAGGTACATATGGTATGGCTGCTCCATGGTATTTTCCAATCCTTCCTTCCTATTGGAAGGAGCGACTAGGATGTGCAGAAGTGAAGCATGAGAAAAGCAGTGGCCTCGTGTTTACTAATATCATGATGCAGAACACCAACCCATCTGCCAGTAAGACAAGTAGGTCAACAACATGCATTATTATGAGAGAAGTGATATAAAATTTACATGACTAGTGATTTTAATTATGTTTTTCTAAATGGCAAAATGATCATCCTTTTAGTCATGGATGAATATATCTACACATATGTGTTTGGACTCTTAGGGAGATTAAATTGTGGCTTTTTCTGGGCTCATTAGCTCAGTTGGTTAGCATATGGTGCTAATTAGGCCAAGATTGCAGATCCCTTTGTGGTCCAGTTAGATTCACACAGAGAAAAATTTTGTTCCTTGGCCCCAGTTTGCACCCCTCACTCCAGCCATCTGTCACTAGTCATAAGGAGTAACAAGTAGCAAGTATGAATAATTTAGCATAACCTATTAACAACACTGAACAAAAAATGTCAGCCTCATGTCTTACTGACATTGAGTGAGCAGTGTCATCTTTCTAAAGTTAAGATGACCCGGAATTTCTGCTGTGATGCAGTGGTTTAAGGATCCAGCATTGTCTCTGTGGCAGCAGAGGTTAATCTCTGGCCCAGTTAAGTGGGTTAAGGATCTGGCTGACAGTAGAAGTGACCCCTAAAAGTGGTCCTTTTGTGATGCCTGAAGGAGATGTAGGGAGTCTTAATGAATTTGATTCTATAAACCATAGATCTAAGTGAGCCTTGTCACTGTAAAAATCATACCCTATAGACATTTGTTCCATAAGTAGGTATCATCCTATCTAATGGGAGGACCAAGCCTTAAAACTGCATTTTTGAATATTTGATATCTGTTGAATAAAGGAGAATCCATTATTATGATACTATATTCTGGGACTACTTTTTCTGACAGGAAAGGACAATATAAACCTTCAAGTGTGGTTCCGTACTCTCATTCATTTTTTAAGCAAGTGAGGAGATACCGAAGACTATAATAGCTCATTTGTTTCTGGAATTACTTTTTACTTTGAGGCTTGTATTTTTATAGTCTTCAATTTTTAATTAAGGAAAGATATAACTCTAGATGCATTTTCCTTCCTTGTGAGCTCATAATTCTTTCCTTGATTTCTCTCCAGGTCCTGAATGCATGTTCCCCTCCAACATTGAGCCTGAACCTAAAGATCTCACAGTTGGGGTTGCCCTGCATGGAGTCACAAAGATCTATGGCTCAAAAATTGCTGTTGATAACCTCAATCTGAACTTTTATGAAGGACATATTACTTCATTGCTGGGGCCCAATGGAGCCGGAAAAACTACCACCATGTATGCTACTTTTCAACACTTACTATCATGAAGCATAACCCTTACTATTTCTTCACCTCTTTCATAAAAAGTAAAGTTATCATATCCCCCAGATGGATTAAGAGAGCCCAGCTTGTATACTGTAGAATGGATCTAAATCAGAGGGCCCAAACTGTGAGTTCAAAGGCCAGATCAGACCCACCAGATAAGCTTATTTTGTCCACCTAATATTGGTCCACTAGTACATCTTAAAATTTTTAATTTTAGTGCCAGTATTTAAATATAGGGGCATTATCTAAAAAAATAAATATTCCTAGCAGGTCTTAGTTAACAGGATGTTCTGGCAACATTTGATCTACAGGCTTAAGTAGAGACAATTATTTAGGGCTTATTAGTGACCATACTCAGAGGAGACATCTACTTTCTGGTTTGACTCTGGTCCCCACCAATTTTCACTGCCTCATACACTCAGTCTGTTTCATTTATTTGCGTGTATATCCTGGCCCGTGTACCAGGTTGGGTCTACAAACCTTGATATAAACACACTTAGCCCCAGTTGCTTTGTTGCAAGGAACACTTGTCTTGATTCAAGAAGAAAGAAAAAGATCACCAGCATTGGGTCACTTTGCTGTAGAGTATAAATTGGCACAATACTGTAAATCAACTATACTTTAATAAAAAAATTTAAATAAAAGAAAAAGAAGCACCAGATATCAGATATGGATCAAAGAAGCCATAAGTAGTACATGGGCTATTCTTTCTCTCTCTTCGTTTAACTAGCATTTTCCTGTATCCTTATGAAGAAAAGATTGAAATGTTTTTAAATTAACATTTTTTTGAATTTTTTTTCTGTGACTCACCTCCAGTGCTCCACTAGGCTTAGTTTGGAGTTAGCTCTGAGATGCTTTTGGTCCTCTAGCCCTTATTTGAGAAAGAGTGTCTATTGCCAGATCTGCTATTTACTATCATCATGAGTAAGCTCAGTGACTGCCAAAACATATACAAGTTATTTTTTTGTAAATAAAATGAAGTTTTGTAACAAGAAAAGGTTATGAAATGAGTGAACATGCAGCTCTTCTCATTTATATGACCTATTTCAATCAGAGTTGTTTTTCTAGTGAGAACATAATGCTTAAAAGGTAAGATTTCTCTCAGTCAATCAGAGGTCAATGAAGAAAAGGGAGCAAGAAGACTTTTGAAGAGGCTACACTTTTTGCTGATAAAGTCCTCACTTTAGTCTTCTGAATATAAAGAATGAAGTGTATTATTGATTTTAATGTGCTTATGGGAAGAATTTTGCATTGTATCGATTCACTGTTTAATTCACAGTAGCCATTTAAAGTCTATTACATGTAAAGCACTAGTTTGGTACTGAAAGTGTGAGAAAACAAGTCCTTTCCCTAATCTCATGGAGCTTATGTTTTAGTGGAGAAGATGAATATTAAAAAACGGCCCAGTTTACTAGCCATCTGAAAGTTGATGAGGAGTTTTGTAAGTGAGAATATCCTAGTTGCAGTGTAGAGTGAAGAGTCTGAAGATAATCAGAGTTCATGTGGGAAACAGAATTAGGAGCCTATATCAGTTGGTAGACAAATGGTGATGTGGCTCACCCTATGGTGGTGGCTGGAAAATGGAGAGATAATGGAGTTAGGAGACTAAGATAGGAACATGAAAAAATTTATGCAACAGTAGGGAGAGGTATCACACACTGAAAGAATAACACCAGTGAGGGTATGGGTTTGAGGGCAAAGTCCACGAGCTAAGATTTAAACATGTTGAGTTTGAGTATCCTGTAAGAGATTCCATGGAGAAGTGACATTGTTAGTTGGATATATAGAGCAAGCTTGGAACTGAGTGAAAAGATCTTAGCTGAGATATAAATTTGAGACTCAGTGGCCTACAGGTACTAACTGATGCCAGGGAAGTGTCGGCATTTGCTCAAGGAGAAATTACACTTGCGGTTAAAGAGCGCAACCATTTCTATCACTATTACCACCACCATCCCACCGCCATCACCATTATCACCATCATCATCATGTAGTGTTTCTATAACACTCTAAATTAATTTTAACTTGTATTCCCAATTAATACCATTTTACTTCATAGCTTGACCTGGCCTGGGAAGATACACTGTAGCATTTTTTGCTAGCCACTGAGATGTATTTAATCCTGAAATCTATCTCAAAGCTTTGGTTCACACCTAATTTATTGTTTCTTTGTTTCCAGTTCCATGTTGACAGGACTGTTTGGGGCTTCATCAGGTACCATCTTTGTTTATGGAAAAGATATCAAAACAGACCTACATACTGTACGGAAGAGCATGGGGGTCTGCATGCAGCATGATGTCTTGTTCAGCTACCTCACTACCAAGGAGCACCTTCTCTTGTATGGCTCCATCAAAGTTCCTCACTGGACTAGAAAGCAGCTGCACGAGGAAGTAAAAAGGTCAGTTACGATGAGAATGAGAACATGCATTGGTAACCCCCCTCAAAAAGAGGCTGGGCTATAGTAACAATAACAGGAAAAATTTTCTCACAAAACAATTGTTTTTTGTTTTTTTGTTTTTCTAGTATTGTATACATTTAAGAGCATTATCCTCACAACCTATTATTATACTTAAATTATTTAACTCTCTTCATCTCTGGCTGCCATATTGCCCCCAGTCCTTTGTTTCTAATCTTGGTGGCTACTGTACTGGTCTTAACTGGACTTCTGACTTCTGTATTCCCCTATACAATCTCTTCCCCTATACAATCTATTCTTCAAAGAGTATCCAAGGTGACCTTTTTAAACCACCGACGAGACCATGTTACTCCTCTGTCAAAACCTTCTAATGGCTTCTCACTACACTCAGTGTGAAACTCAGGAATGTCCTTATCAAGGCCTCCGCGGCACTTTCCAATCTGCCCCCAATATCACTTTTATTTCCTTCTACTTTCCCTCTATATACTCTGCTCTAGGCGCGCTTGCCCAGGTGCACACTGGGTTTTGCTGGCCTGTTCCAGCCTCAGGGCATTCCATGTTCTCTTTACCTACAGGAGCCTTCCCCAGACCGCCCTTTGACTTACTCCTCCACCATGCTGGTGTCTGCTCAAATATTGCCTTTTCTGTGAGGACTACCATATGTAAACAGATGCCTAAAATAGCATACCCCCTAGGTGCTCATCTCATGTACCTGCATTATTTGTTTTTTCCCAACACCATATTATAAACTTACTAGGGAATATGTTTATCAACTGAATTTCCCCTCCATTATTCTCGATACACACACAAACTAGAACATAATCTCCTTATGGATAGGAATATTATCTGCTTGATGCTTTTTTCTCCAGCACCTAAAACAGTCTGGCAGAAAACAGGCAGGCACTCTGTAAATATTTGTCAAATGAATGAATAAAATAATGAGCCATATATTCATTTTGTTGTTTTCTGAGTATCGATTTTGTGCCTCCAACTATGTGATAAATAACAGAAAACTGTATCATGAATCCTAGTTTATTGTACCTTGCTGAGCACATAATAATTGCTTAGTGAATACCTATCATTTAAGATGTTTATTGTATTTTTCCAATAACTAAATCTTCATCTGTAAAAAATAATCAACATTATTTTTAAGGACTTTAAAAGATACTGGACTATACAGTCATCGTCATAAGAGAGTTGGAACATTGTCAGGAGGAATGAAGAGGAAGTTATCCATATCCATAGCTCTTATCGGAGGATCAAGGGTGGTGATTTTGGATGAACCATCCACAGGAGTTGACCCATGCTCTCGCCGAAGTATATGGGATGTTATATCCAAAAACAAAACTGGTATGAGTACCTTCTTATAGCTTCTCCAACCAGCAGTTATAATTTGGCCCTCCGGTATGCACACAAACAAGCTGAAACCTTTTCTGTTTATAATCTCCATTAAACATCTCAGACGGGTCCTTCCTTTTCCCAAGTCTTCTCTTCTCCCAGCTAAATTTCTGGATCAATTAGTTAATATCTGTGTAATGCCCAGTGTGAACTGAGCACTTAACTGACCTTTTTGAGAGCATGCAAGTCTGATAGAAGTTCCTTTGGTTCTCAGCTACCCAGAGGAGCTGAGAACCTAATTAGAGATACCAAACATACACAAATGAAAATAAACTGAAAACAGACTAAATAAGTGCTAACAAACAGGATGTGAAGCAAAAGAGCAATCAAAGTGGAATGGATTAATCAGAGAGGAATATTCAGAAAGTCTTTAAAATTAATGCTTTTTCATAGTGAAGAAAGGGGGAGGGAGGAGAGACAGACAGACAGACCAACAGACAGAATGGAAGTGAAACCAAGAAATAGACTAAGGGATTGGGAGGGGTTGCCCGCACTGTAGAGTATGGACATTTAGCCTTACAGCATAAAAATGTGCATTTGCTGCCAACTTCTAAGAAAAACACCCCAAATATCAAAGAACACCCCTTCTGAATTTTTCTTTGATCATTTTGGAAGTTCTTTCTGATCAGTTTTTCAGTTAGCTCATAAAACGTGACTCTTCTCCTCATAAATCACAGGATTTACTTGTGCTAACTCAATATATCTTGGGAATGGTCTCTTCATTTTTCATTCTTGTTTGTTCTCCTCTGTATTTTCAAGCCAGAACAATCATTCTGTCAACGCACCACTTGGACGAGGCTGAAGTGCTAAGTGACCGCATTGCCTTCCTGGAGCAGGGCGGGCTGCGCTGCTGCGGGTCACCTTTTTACCTCAAGGAAGCATTTGGGGATGGGTATCACCTCACACTCACCAAGAAAAAGGTTCGTGGGAGAGAAAACATACCTCATTATGGGGTCATAAATTCATATTTATATGAAATAGAACCAGAATCTATCCAACTTTATTCATTGCTAAAATTCATTATTAATGTGTTACATTTGTGTTTCTCAAATTTACCTGAATATCAGAACACTTGAAAGTCTTGGTTAAATCACAATTTCGGGCTCCTCCCCAAGAGTCTCTAAGCTGGGAGATCTGGTATGGGGCTCCAGAATTTTCCACATTTCTACCAAGATCCCAAGTGATGCTGATGCTGCTGGTTTGGGATTGCACGTGGAGAGCCAATGTGCTAGATAAAAATGATCTATCACATTACTGATTGAAGATCAGCCTGTTAGTTTCCCTAGCATTTCAGTGTACATTAGATTTTCCACTATATTAAAAGTAGGTGAGGAGAATATGCAGTCATGTATTCATCTTCTGATCAGTACTCCTCGAGTGACACTGTGGAGACTAATTCAGATGGGGCAGTGATGCTTTCACTTCTTTGTAGAACAAAAATGCTATTAAGCCTCCCTGTACCACCTAAAATAGCGTATATATCAATACTGTGCAAGATGTATATGCTATTAGAAAGGTTTTGACTACTATCATTTATTTTATATTTGATCATCCTGATGTGGCTTCCAAAATACAAAAAGTAGTTCGTTGTTATATTCATTGATTCGTTCAAAATGTATATATTAGGTGCATATTATGTCTTAATATGTGCCCAAGACGCTATCCTAGCCACTGGGGATACAGCAGTGAACTGACGATACTAAGATACCTGCCCTTTGGAGTTTATATTCTGCTGGAGTGTGGGGAGTTCAGATGGTAAAATTGTTAGCTATATTATTTAGAATATCCACAGTGATAAATGCTATGGGTAGAAATAAAACAGAGAAAGGGGAATAGGGAATGCCGAGTGGTGCCATTTTAAGTAGAGTAGTAAGTGAAAGGGTCTCTGAGCAGGTGACAGTTGAGCCAAGAGTTGTCCAGACAGAGAATAAGCCATGCAGGGCAAAGGCCCTGAGGAAGGGTGCACCCGAGCTTGAAGCAATCTAGCAACAGAGACTGCTGCTGCTGGGGTGGAGCACGGGATGGTGGGATGGAGGATGGTAGGCAATGCATTGGAGAGGTGACAGGGTTGCGGGAGAGGGGAGCCAGTGGAATAGTGACTTTTAGGCAACCATAGGGACCCCAAGTGGGATAAGGAGCCATAAGAAGAGTGAGGTGTGACCTGACCTACATCTGGAGTGGCCAAAGGAACTCACTACCTTCTAACTGGGGCCCTTGGGCACTGTGGTGTAAAGACAAGAAGTGTTTAACTTTTATTTTTGTCTCTAGAGTCCAAATCTAAGTGCAAGTACAGCATGCGACACGACAGCCGTGACAGCAATGATCCAGTCACACCTCCCTGAAGCCTACCTCAAGGAGGACATCGGGGGGGAGCTTGTCTATGTGCTTCCTCCATTTAGCACCAAAGTGTCGGGGGCCTATCTTTCACTCCTGAGAGCGCTGGACAGTGGCATGGGTGACCTCAACATCGGGTGCTACGGCATTTCGGATACCACGGTGGAAGAGGTACACCTGGACATTTCCTTTTCTCTTAAAGTTGATGCAATGTATTGTTGCCCTAGAATAAATATGAACAGTTCTTTTAAAAAAATTATTTTAAAACAAACATTTCAAGAAGTAAAGGGAACCAAAAGTAAAGATGCTTTTGATTATAAAAAAAGTTAATTAAAAAGACCCATTTCACTAAATCAGAAAATCTTAAAATTATCTCAATATTATTCTTATGTAAGACTGACTTCTGAGAACAATCATATTGCTCCACTTACGTGTGTCTTTTACATACAAATATGTTCATGTAAAGTCACTCTCAAAAATATCCCTTAAAGTCATACTTATTTGTCTGAATAAATGGGATAAAAATTTGAAATCAAAACTGAACATAGGTGTTCCCGTGGTGGCTCAGTGATTAACGAACCCGACTAGCATCCATGAGGACACGGGTTCGATCCCTGGCCTTGCTCAGTGGGTTGAGGAACCCGCGTTGCCGTGAGCTGTGATGTAGTTTGCAGACATGTCTCCAATCCAGCGGTGCTGTGACTGTGGCGAAGGTCGGCAGCTACAGCTCCAATTGGACCCCTCGCCTGGGAATCTCCATATGCTGCAGGTGCGGCCCTTACCAAAAAAAAAAAGAAAGAAAAGAAAACTGAACTTAGAAACTAGAAAATATATGCGTGTTTTATGTTAATTGAGTATTCTGGCTTCTTTTTCTAGGTCTTTCTGAACTTGACAAAAGAGTCACAAAAAAGGGATATGAGTCTTGAGCATTTAACACAAAAGAAAATTGGAAATTCCAGTACCAACGGCATCTCCACTCCTGACGATTTATCTCTGAGCAGCAGCAATTTCACAGACAGAGACGGTATAAATCTAACGTGCACATTTTTTTGCTTAATTCCAATAAAAGACATAAATGTGAAAAATCATAGGACAGATTTTGATTGTTTAAAATTTCAACTCTAAATTCTTTCTAGATTTAAAAAGACTAAAGAAATGCAAGCTTTCTTTTTTCTAGACAAAGTATTTATTAAGCCAAATTGAATTCTATGTTTCAAAAATATTTTGAACAACGTGAAAGAACTTCCTTATTAGGGTGATGGTGAGTCTTCCTTCCACCCACCGCAAGTCATTTTCAGGATGTTACCACAACTTCAGAGTTGTGTTCATCAACTTATAAAAGGTAGCTCACTCACTGCTATTAGACATGGTCAAGTGGAGGTAACAGTCATTTTAAAAAGAGGTGTTTTTTTTTGTTTTTTTGGTTTTTTTTTTTTTTGAAGAGTCATCACTCTTCATGGGACTTTACTAGAAAACATGTCTAACCTTCTCCCATCTCTGAATGATTCAGATGCTGAGAAAATGCTTTTAGGGGAGATTCTCTGAACTGATGAAGTTGGACATGATGGTTAAGAACCTGTAACTACAGGTTTTCCCCTCCAATTCTTCACAAAAATATGTTTGGAAAATCATGTTTCTTGACATGACCTTGAGGAATTGGGCTCTTTTGAAAAGAGCTTTTATACTCTCTATTCTCTTTCAGACAGTTACTTTATGCCTTTGGAAACACTCTTTACTTAAGGAAGCTTATAGTAAAATCACGTATAAATTATGGACTAGTCATTTCAACAGTTTGCTTAAATTGGGAAAAATCTCTGGGGACATAGCTTTTAGTTAAACATGTGCCTGGCTCTAAAACTCAGAAAAGATCATCTCTGATGACTGTGTAATTCTGGAACTTGGGAGCCTCATTTGTCCTCTGCTAGGTTCCTCAGGTATCATCTTTTGGGAAAATAATTGTCGAGTCTGTGAAACTGAGGACTTTGAGTGGACAGTGGACATCTGCTTCAGGAAGCAAATGTTACATATTTGCCTCTGCATGTGTCTCATAATTTGAAACTATTCTTCAGTCAGAATATTCCCCTCATTGACATTATCTTTTAGAAAGCACATTTGCTTCATTTGATACACCTGTAAGTCATCCACATGTAATTTCTCAAGAAACCGAAAAGCATACTAATTGACTTAACATATTCAGCTCCTTATATACAATTCCCCTTTGCAGAGATATGAGTTTGCATTTAAACTTGTTCACTCTGTTTAATTGGAATTCATTTTAAATTAAGCAGCTTTGTATTTTTCCTTATCAGCTAAATGAAGATCATGATTTTTATGCTGCATAATTTGTGATGAATAAGTAAAAATATCCACAGGGTTGACAAATGCTGTCATCTTATCACATGTAAAGGAGTGCTTGGTGGCAGGCCTTTGGAGGGAATATTATATTTGAAAATATTCTTAGAGGGGACTGCTAAAATTTTCAGTTGTACTTGAACTGTAGAGTAAGCAACAGTTTATGGCCTGCCCAGCTTCTGCCCATACTCAGAAGCCATGGGGTTTTTCTCAGCATCTGAAGAGCATTTTCATGGCAGGTGTGGGGAACGGGTTGGGATTGGGAGGGTTGGGGGGAGGAGTAGACATTTTTTCCAGTGAGTTCTCTTTTGTAACTGAAGTGGTAAAAATGGAATTTTAAGACATGTAACCAGTCCAAATTTCTAAAAGAAATGTAATGAGTAAGTATTTGAACTAGAATTATACTTTGGAAAAGAGCATTTTCCTTTTCCTACATTTAGGGTGACTTCATTGGACCTCACATTAGAATGAGAGCCAGTTAGACTTACAATCATTAAGTTAGTCACAATAGGAATGAGTTAGACTAGACTAATGTTTTGGTTCCTATTTATTTTATTTGAATTCAATTTATCTCTCTTATTTTTTAATGGTCACACCCACTGCATATGGAAGTTCCTGGGCCAGGGATTGAATCCATGCCACAGCTACAACCTGTGCCACAGCTGTGGCAACACCAGATCCTTTAACCCACTGTGCCTGACTGGAGATCAAACCCACACCTCACAGCAACCGGAGCCCTGTAGTCAGATTCTTAACCCACTGAACCACAGTGGAAACTCCTGAATTCAATCTCTTGATGGAAACTATTTCTTGAGTGTTAGTAGCTAGTAATACATAATGAATCTGCATTGAGACTAGAGACTGGGGACACTATTCATTTATAAAATTCTAGATAGCTCACTTGACATGTAAAATTACTATGCATATGATGAGGGATATTTTGTGTATAGTAATTTATAATTTTCAAGGCACTTTTACATAAGCTATATGATATGAGATGGAGAGGCTCAGTCCCAAAGCTGATCAATGAAGAGCTGAACCTCAAATCAGAATCTTTAAAATATAGTCTTTTCCTACATGCCACATTTTGCCATTCATCCGTAGTTTTTGAAGTTGCTTTATTACTTAATTTATCAGGATTTCCCAGAACCATATTAAATCTCTCCTTTTTTTAATCAGACAAAATCCTGACCAGAGGAGAGAGACTGGATGGTTTTGGTCTGTTACTGAAGAAGATAATGGCTATACTCATTAAGAGGTTCCACCATACCCGCAGGAACTGGAAAGGTTTCATAGCTCAGGTTATTCTCCCCATCGTCTTTGTAACTACTGCCATGGGCCTTGGCACCCTGAGGAATTCCAGCAACAACTATCCAGAGATCCAGATCTCCCCATCTCTTTATGGTACCTCTGAACAGACAGCCTTCTATGCGTAAGTTTCTCTCCTTTAACTAAAACATTTCCGCATGCCTCCAGAGGTGAGTTGTGCCTGAATGAATGCCATGAAATGCTAAAGGAGCCTCAGTCCCTGATCCTGCCAAAAGAACAGACAGTTTGATTTATTGCACCTTGACACTTCTCTCACCAACACATAACTTTTATGAGTTTTCGTGTTTGTCTAAAATAAAGTTATTGTAGATCTTTATTTTTAATGATGAGGCTTTAATCAGGAAAGCCAGGTTAGGTATGAGTCCCCAATTTGTTGTAATATATAGCAAATAAATTTTTATTGAATATTGAATAGCAGTGTCAGAATTCTGTATAATATAATGTTATATATAAAGTAGGTGATCGCTCAAGTTCCTGCCATGGCTCAGCAATAATGCACCTGACTAGGATCCATTAGATTGCTGGTTCTGTCCCTGGCCTTGCTCAGTGGGTTAAAGATCGGGTATTGCCATGAGCTATGGTGGAGGTCACAGACGCTGCTTGGGTCCCACATAGCTGTGGCTGTGGTGCAGGCCGGCAGCTGTAGCTCTGATTCAACCTCTAGCCTGGGAACTTCCATATGCCACGAGTATGGCCCTTAAAAATAAATTAATTAATTAATTAATAAAGTAGATGATCACTAAATGCATTTGACAGTTAAGAAAATAATAAGGCAGCCAAATAGAGACATATGCTTATTTTTGTGCATGATCCTTTTTTTCTGAGACCTAAGTCTTTCTTTAGATTTTTAAGAAAACTGTCCTACATACAGCATATTTCATCTCTTCAAACTGTTCATGAGCATGAATTTAATATGGAAGACTAGTGGTGGAATCATGAATTTGTTTCTATCTTTTAATATTACAGGAATTATCACCCAAGCACAAAAAATCTGGTCTCAGCAATGTGGAGCTTCCCTGGCATGGACAACATATGTTTGAACACTAGTGATCCGTAAGTGGTTCTTGTTTATTTCTTTTATTCAACACTCCAGTGTGTGTGCATGTGTATGCGTATGCATGTGTATGCATGTGCATGCAAATGTGTGCATGTATGTGTGGGTGTGTGGACAAGTGAGTAATGTTATTTGGATGGGGGAGGTCAGCACCTGATTGAAATCTGTCTTTAACGGATTTGATCTTCTTTAGTTCATTCCACTCACTTTGCTATACTGTAATAATAAACAGGTGCTTTAAAACCTGTACAGTTTTTTTTTTCTACATATTTTCATTAAACAGTCACAACCACCCTGAGCATTATTAATCCCATTTTTAAGATGAGGAAACTGAGGATCACATGGACTGAGACACTTGCCCAAAGATATCTAGAAAGTTGTGTTTCTAAGTCCAAGACCCCCATCTTCTGACTCCAATCCCCATGTTTTTGTTCTGCATGGTGTGGCTTATTCACACTTGCAAGATAATACGTGACACATAGAAACCTGACAATTATTTTTGTAAAGTATCCACTTTCCATTAAAGGAGAGAATGAAAAAAGCAAAGGAAATAAAAGGGTCCAAAAGTTCCATCCTGCCACATTAAGACAATTCAATGAGCTTTGGTCTCAACACTTTAATCATTACTTGTTCTCTCTCAATTCCTATAAAATGTCAGATCACTTGGAAATGGTAGTGCAATGAATATTCAAGTTATGAAAAGTCAGTAATTTGGGAGTTCTCGTGGCTCAGTGGTTAACGAATCTGACTAGGAACCATGAGGTTGCGGGTTCGATCCTTGGCCTCACTCAGTGGATTAAGGATCCTGAGTTGCCGTGAGCTGTGGTGTATGTCACAGGCGTGGCTCGGATCCCACGTTGCTGTGGCTCTGGTGTAGGCCAGCGGCTACAGCTCCGATTCGACCCCTAGCTTGAGAACCTCCATATGCTGTGGGTGCGGCCCTAGAAAAGACAAAAAATGTATACATATATATATATTTTTTAAAAGTCAGTAATTTGAACCTAGGACTATACACCTGAATTTAATACCAAATACTCACGTATGTGCTCATACATAAACGTGAGAATGCACACACACACCTCATTTCAATATCATTTTTACTTGCAGAAGGTGTTTAAAGAAAGACAGTCTAGGAAAATGGAACAGCAGCGGAGAACCTATCACTAATTTTGGTGTTTGCTCCTGCTCAGAAAATATCCAGGTAAGATGGAATTGCCTCTCAGTGAAGGAGAAAAAAGAAAGGAATAAAGGTCAAAACTTGAAATATCTATCCAGGTTACCAAAGAGTCAGTATAATTTTGTTTTATGGAAGCTAGTAGCTCAGTGATGTGGCCCTAGGCATCTCAAAAACACTGAACTTCAGGTCACTGTTTCAAATCCATCTTAGGACAAACTTCTGAGGTAAGTAATTCTATGATGGTCTTTGCAGAAACCAATGGAAAATGAATTTTTGGTCTCAGTTCAGTTGTAACCAGAAAGCTCTATGTTTCAGACAACAGAATGCTACTACCATAACTGTCTATATTTGAAAACACAGCGAGACTATTACTGTAGTGGTCAGTTGGGAAGTTAGTAATGTGTAAGTTCAGAACAGAACTCCATGTTTATAAGCAACACCTCCAGGATGCAAGAAACATCGGTATCCTGAAAGAAACATTAAAGATTGTCCAGCCATCTCTGTCTGTAGTTCTACAGATACATACCTTAGTTTGCTGGGCTTATCAAGTCAATAAACTTTTAAGAAAATCAAATTCCCTGGGGAAATTAAATATTGTTGAAGAGGTCGTGAGTATCTGAGGGTCACTATGTTGTCAGCTTACTTCCTCTTAGGGAGGAATCTAGCAATAAATATTTTCTTCAAAGTGCCATAGGATTACATCCTAAACTGTCTTGGTACATATAGTATTTTAGAATAAAGATGTTTTCAGTAAATGCAACCTATTTTTGTGGTCTCACGGAAGGCAGTTACTAACAATGAAAGCTGGGATCCAGCAAGCATCTTCTGAAATCCTTGCATATATAAATATTAGTCTTACCCAGTACTCAGAGTTTTCTAATTCCTCATCCAACTTGGCTAATTTCTGAAATTCTTCATGTATTTTCTTGACCTCACGGTAAAAGTCAACTAACTTAGTATTTAGGCTTGGAATCTGGATAAATTTTATTAATTTAAAAAACTCAGTAGATTAAATTATTTTCAATTTTATATTCTGCTGATGAGAATCCAAATTTGTGTAAATAGCTCTTGAAGAGTGTTGACAGTATCTACTAATGCTGAACATATACATACCCAATGGATTTAGCAATTCCATTCCTGTTATAATCCCATCAGAAACATGAAAAAATTCACTTAGTCAAACACTAGAATATTCATAGCAATGCTATTTATAATAGCCACCAAAATTCCCACTAATAGTAGAGGAGATAAATCAAATGCAGTGTATTTCCACAATGAAATTCTACATACAGCAAAATGAGAATGGTTTACAACTACACACATCATATTCTCACAAACAAATGATGAGTGAATAAAGCCAAATATGAGAAAGTACATACATACAATACAATTACATTTATATAAAATACAAAAACATGCAAAACTCTTCTGTGCCAATTACTTTGGAAGTGGTAGTTATTGGGAAGAAGCATGACCAGAGGGGTTGGGGTACTAGCATTGTTCTGTTTTCTGATCCATTTGTCGGTTACAAGGGTGTATTCAGTTTGTCAATATTTATCAAGCAGTATACTTATAATCTATATGCTTTTCTGTATATATAATATTATTCCATAAAAATATTAAAGCTAAAAGTTGCACTGCATACATAAGGGTATCTCTATTTATGAAACCAGTGACATTCCAGAATGTGATCTTCAAGTTGATACAACTTGATGCACGGTGAAATTTTATATTTTAGAGCAACTTGCAACTTAATGCTCTTGATACACACATGAGGTGCCAGGCTCAGGCTCTGGGACCCCATGAAAGCTGGAAGGAAAAACTGGAAACATACGAAGCTTTCCCCAATTAAACTGCATGACCGTGAAGCATGGGAAGTTTTAATGAAAAGTAAGTAGTCAGGAAGTGCAGAAAGCTACAAACATAAAAATAAGTGGTTTAATCTAAGCTCAAATTGATTAATAGTAGTATAACAAGGTACTTAATTTTGACACATGTACAATGGTAATGTAAGATGATAACAATGGGGAAAACTGGTTGACAGGCATACAGGCAGTCTCTATACTGTCTTTGCAACTTATGTATGTATAAGCAATCTATATATATATATTGATTTAGGTAGAATTAAATTATTTTTAAATTTAAATATGTATACAATTGAGCTCTGACACCTAGGTTTTATACCTTAAAACTAATATAACACAAACTTTTCTCCACTGCAGTCAGTCCCTAAGAACTTATGCCTGTTAATATTATCTTTTCAATATGAAGCAAACATTTTTTTCTTCCCTGTGAATTATTGAGGCAATTTTGAGTCATCTGAATGTTTAAAGTTATTCTCCAAACACATCAGGCTTGTCAGTACAGTGAAAGAAATGTAGAACATTAGTTAACTTGTGTTCCTTTTTGGCTTTAAGCGAGTTCTAAACACAGGTATGTGCTCTATATAAATAACAACTATTTGTTCTAATTTCTTGCCGTCAGCAAGATGATTTCCTTCTCAAACCTCCTTAGAGGCAAAGGATACTCTTATCATACTCTACCAGTTGCTCTAATAGGACAAATCATGAGACTGAAGCTCCTTAACATTGTCTATTTAATTTGTATAGCATTGTCCAGAAAGAACTTAATTTTTAACCTTATTTTTCAGGAATGTCCTAAATTTAACTATTCTCCACCTCATAGAAGAACTTATTCTTCCCAAGTAATTTATAACCTGACCGGGCACCGCTTGGAAAATTATCTTATATCAACTGCTAATGAGTTTACGCAAAAAAGGTAAAAATACTCTGTTAATAACATTTAATTTAGACTATCTTGCTTTCTTACTGTTACAATTTTAATAGTATATATCTTTTGAATTTTTGGCAATAAATGCAAGTTTCTTTTGACTATTTGAGTAAATTCTGTTTTATCTAAACAGCCTTACATATTAAAGTTTAAGTAATGACTCAAGATTTGATCACATTGAAAAGCATTGTCTAAGACTTCAAAAATTTATTGTTAATCTAAGCAAAAGAGAAGTTATTGACTAGATTATGCCAACATGGAAAGTTTTAAGGCATGGCTTTTGGTGACAGTTGTCCTTAGCTGCAATATGAATGTGTCAAAACAAAATATGGTATCTGCATGTGAATAAAATGTTTCATTGTACAGCACGGCCACAGGCTTGTTGTTAAGCCATCTAAACATTTGCTATAAATTTGGCAGCCTTACATTTGCAACATGGATGGACCTGGAGAACACTATGCTAAGGGGAATAATAGACAAATATTGCATAATTTCACTTGTAAATGAAATCCAAAATAGTCAAATTCATGGATAAAGTAGTATAGTGGTTGCCAGAGTTTGGAGGAAAGGCAAAATGGGGAGATATTGTTCAAAAGCTACAAAGTTTCAGTAATGCAAGGTGTACATTCTGGAGACCTAATTAGAGCAATGTGAGTATTCTTAAAAATACTGTATTGTTACTTGAAATTTTCTAAGAGAGTAGGCCTTAAGAATTCTCAAGATGTAACTATGTGTGATAATGGATATGTTAGTTAAATTGATTGTGAAAATTATTTCACTATATATATATATATATATATATCAAGACATTTCTAAGCTTTAAATATATTCACTTTTTATTTGTCAACTATGTCTTAATAAAGCTGGGAGGGGAAAGTTGGTCAACACGTGTGAATATACTTGTAACTATTTTCAATGAAATGAGATTTGTTATGAACATTATTTATTATTACTTATTTAACCCAGTAAATGATGGATATGTAAACTAACTTTAAAATTATTACTTGGATTTTTGGGGGAAGTATTTTCTTTTTTTTTTTAGTGATTTTAATTTTTTCCACTATAGCTAATTCTGTGAATTTATAGTGTTCTGTCAATTTTCTACTGTACAGCAAAGTGACTCAGTCACACATACATATATATATACATTCTTTTTCTCACATTATCCTCCAGTATGCTCCATCATAAGTGACCAGATATAGTTCCCAGTACTATACAGCAGGATCTCATTGCTTATCCATTCCAAAGGCAATAGTTTGTATCTATTAACCCCAAATTCCCAGTCCATCCCACTCCCTCCCCCTCCCCCTTGGCAACCAAAAGTCTGTTCTCCAAGTCCATTAGTTTATTTTCTGTGGAAAGGCTCATTTGTGCCATATATTAGATTCAAGATATAAGTGATACCATATGGTATTTTTTTTCTCTTTCTGACTTACTTCACTTAGTATGAGAGTCTCTATTTCCATCTACATCGCTGAAAATGACATTATTTTATTCTTTTTTATGTCTGCATAGTATTCCATTGTGTATATATACCACTTCTTAATCCATTCATCTATTGACCGACATTTAGGTGTTTTCCATGTCTTGGCTGTTGTGAATAGTGCTGCAATGAACATATGGGTGCGTGTGTCTATTTCAGGGAAAGTTTTGTCCAGATATATGCCCAAGAGTTGGATTGCTGGGTCATATGGTAGTTCTATGTTTAGTATTCTGAGGTACCTCCATACTGTTTTCCACAATGCTTGTACCAAATTACATTCCAGCCAACAGTGTAGAAGGGTTTCCTTTTCTCCACACCCCCTACAGCATTTGTTATTTGTGAACTTATTAATGATGGCCATTCTGACTGGTGTGAGGTGGTATCTCATAGTGGTTTTGATTTGCATTTGCATTTCTCTAGTAATCAGTGATATTAAGCACTTTTTCATGTGCTTGTTGGCCATCTGTATATCTTCTCTGGAGAAATGTCTATTCAGGTGTTTTGCCCATTTTTCCATTGGTTGTTGGGTTTTTTGCTGTTGAGTTGTATACGTTGTTTATATATTTTAGAGATTAGGTCGTTGTCAGTTGTATCATTTTGAAACTATTTTCTCCCATTCTATAAGTTGTCTTTTTTTTTTATGGTTTCCTTTGCTGTGAAAAAGCTTGTCAATTTGGTCAGGTCCAATTAGTTTATCTTTGCTTTTATTTCTGTTGCCTTGGGAGAATGACCTGAGAAAACATTTGTAAGGTTGATATCAGAGAATGTTTTGTCTATGTTCTCTTCTAGGCATTTGATGGTGTCTTGTCTTATGTTTAAGTCTTTAAGCCATTTGAGTTTATTTTTTGTGCATGGTGTGAGGATGTGTTCCAGTTTCATTGATTTACATGTGGCAGTTTTCATAGCACCACTTGCTGAAGAGACCGTCTTTTTCCCATTTTATATTCTTGCCTCCTTTGTTGAGGATTAATTGATCATAGGTGTCTGGGTTTATTTCTGGGTTCTCTATTCTGATCCATTGGTCTGTATGTCTGTTTTGGTGCCAGTACCACACTGTCTTTTTTTTTTTTTTTCCCCAAATTGGGGCTAAGATTATCCTTGATTTTTTTTAATAATTTTTATTTTTTCCATTGTACAGCAGAGTACATATATTTTTTTTCAATAATCCATTTTCTACTTTAAAAGTCCAAGATCTTACAAGTAGTTATATACATACAACTCCCCTTCAAACATCCAGGAATAAAAAAGTAGAGCACTAGGGGACAGATTAGAAAAAAAGATTGGAGAATAGAAGAAATAGAGCCATTTGAAAAAAAGATATCACTTTAATATTAAATTACTTTTAGAAAAAGACATTTAAGCACTAAAATCTTAAGATTTTTGAAGTGGTGCACGATCCAGTTAAGTTGGTGAAGTTGTCTAGTTTATGTGTTAACTTATTTTCAGAACAATTACTCTATATTTGCAATTTTTAGAAAGACTTTTTTACTTCTAGCTATAATGTACACTTTAGACTAAAATATGATAAAAGAAATTAATAAAATTATATTTGTCAGACAGAAATATTTCTTTCTGTAAACATGTTCCTAATGGAAAGAATTGAGTTGTTAAACATTTTAGACCTATTTATGAGTATTTTCTCCATTAAAACAAATATCAATTTTTCTGTGTAGATATGGAGGTTGGAGTTTTGGACTACCTTTGACTAAAGACCTGCGTTTTGATATAACAGCAGTTCCTGCTAATAGAACACTTGCCAAGGTAAATTATAATCTTTCTTTTGAGATATCGTACACATGAGAAAGTGAATTTGAAATATTCAAGCATTTTTATGAGGTTAAAACAAAACACTGACCAATCAATTTGAAAAGCTCTTTGGAACAATCATATTCCATAATATAATGGTTCCTATCCTGTGTATTTATCCTAGGGAAAAGTGTACAGACAAGTACCCATTTTCATATACAAAAATGTACACAATAATATTTCTCAAATTAGGCAAAAACACAATCCCAAATGTTAACACACAGTAGAATAAAAAGGTAAACTCTTATGTACTCATTCAGTAGAACCTTCAGCCATGGAAATGAATGAGCTCAGTTTCATTCAACAAATAGGCTGACTCTCCCAAACATTATTAGGAAGCAAAGAAAAAGACAAAAAGGAATACATAACTATAATTACATGTACCATAAACTTTGAGAGTAGGCAAAACTCAACCATATTGTTTGAAGAAGTGAGAGAGTATTGCAATTAAAAAATGATATGTACTGGGAGCTCCCACTGTGATGCAGTGGAAACGAATCTGACTAGTATCCATTAGGATGCAGGTTTGATCTCTGGCCTCACTCAGTGGGTAAAAGATCCAGCATTGCCATGAGCTGTGGTGTAGGTCACAGAGGCAGCTTGGATCCCTCGTTGCTGTGGCTGTAGCTGTGGCATAGGCCGACAGCTATAGCTCCGATTTGATGCCTAGTCTGGGAACTTCCATATGCCACAGGTGCAGCCCTTAAAAGACAAAAAAAAAAAAAAAAAAAAAAAAAAATGAGATGTACTGGCTACTTTTATTTCTCAACCTGAGTGATGGGTTTACTGCCTTTACAATTTTTTATTAAACTATACATTAATGTTTTATGCATTTTCCCTTGTATATGGGTCATATATGTTTAGCTTTGCTTCTTAAAGAACATGGAAACTTGGAGTTCCCATCATAGGGCAGTGAAAACAATCTGACTAGGAACCATGAGGTTGCAGGTTCAGTTCCCGGCCTCATGCAGTGAGATAAAGATCTGGCATTGCCGTGAGCTGTGGTGTAGGTTGAAGACGCGGCTCGGATCTGATGTTGCTGTTGCTGTGGCTGTGGTGTAGACCAGCAGCTATGGTTCCAATCGGACCCCTAGCCTGGGAACCTCCATATGCTGCAGGTGCAGCCCTAAAAAAAAAGAACATGGAAACTTAACAGAATTTGATGGATGTAAATAATCCCATTGACTTTTTTTTCTCCTAGATTATACATGTACTTTGAATTGTAAACAAGCTTGAGTCACAGAATCAGACACACATATGATTACTCATATGATCACAAGTAGTCTTTAAATTTTAAATTATTCTTCACGTATTTCTCATTTGGTAGTAAGAGATATATACAACTTGGGGGAAGTGAAGAAACTAATATTCATTTAGTGACTGTTATAAACCTAGCACCACTGTCATCTTGTACATCAACTACCTAATTTCATCCTTACAGCACACCTAAGAGAGATATTATTGAGTCTATGTTAGCTAGTTTTTACAAGGTCATATAGAAAGTAAATAGTTTCTGCTGGAGTTTGAATGCCCCCACCCTGTTCCTTTCTTCCCTTTCTCCACACATAGAGTAACCATTTTTGCATAAGGGAAGGAGTTCTAATATTAAATAATTTTTCTCTAAATCAGATTTATAATTTTGAATTATCAACTGGGTTTCTTGAGTTGAGCTATACCAATATTTTAAACCCCTCTGCTTTTGACATAGAAGGTAAAGTAACTTACCTGCTTCTGGGTTATAACTAGCAGTAGAAAGTTAGTGGGGAGATTCAGGGTTATCAGTCTTTTTGCTAAAGGCGTAATGTTTGTATATTTAATTTATTTCTACAGCCAGGCCTATATACCATTTATTATTATTATTATTATTATTATTATTATTAATGAGAGACAGAATGCTTTAGTTCTATTCCAGCATTGCTATAGACTAGACACAGAGATGAAGATAATAATGATTTCTTCAGTTTATTTCAAGCTTTACCTGTAGAGAAGTTCTGGGATATCTAATAACTTGATGCTATCATGCAGAAAAAAACCCTATTTTCCCCAATCTCTGACCATCTTTAATTTGGAAACTTAGACATCTTTGGTCAACACTCTAGGGGATGGTTCATAATTTCCAAGATGAAATAAGTTACTGGGAAATTGGTATACTTATTTTAAATGTAAATTCTAAACTGCCTAATTTATTTGAATACCATACCGATCTTGCCTTCTTTTGGAATTTAACAGGTATGGTATGATCCAGAAGGCTATCACTCCCTTCCAGCTTACCTCAACAGCTTTAATAATTTCCTCCTGCGAGTCAACATGTCAAAATACGATGCTGCCCGACACGGTAAAGTTACTTACACAGATGCTTCTTGTATTGCAGCTTTTGCTACTCTCCATAGAAAAATGCAAACTAGATCTCATTTCCTCCCAGTGGCAGCTATTTTATGGTATTTAAATCACAGATTTTTAAAAGGAGTTTGGAAATAGTAACTACAACCAGATGGAATATTCTGGATAATCCCCTTAACTTCAGGCTAATTTAGCTTCCTCGTTTATCAAGCCAGGATAATAATGCTGACTTCACACTTATTTCTGCTCTCACATCTAGTAGTTATATCTCATAGAAAACATATTTTATAACTGTTTACTTCTATACAGACTGAAGATAAAATAATAATGTCAGTGAATACTGTACACGGATCTAAATGTGGAAACAAAACTTTTAAACTAGAAAGTCGTACCAGAAGTGAAGTGGTACCATTAATTGAGCACTTACCATGATGACACAAGCTTTGTATAAAATATTGCTAATCCTCAGCACCCTCTGAGGACTAGTATTATTGTTCCCTACTGTTATTTTTCTGGGAATCAGAGTGGGATTTGAACCCAGGCCTGTTTGGCTCCTGCCTCTTCATTTTCCTAATACTTCTCTATACTCATCCAGGTCTACTTTAGTGGGATTTCCCAATAAGCTTCCACATAGTTTTTAAAAGGGTTCGGAATTGAAAGAAACTGATTTTTTTCTAATTCAATTACTGTTCATCAGACCATTCATCTTCTTCAGCCTTGCTCAAATTATTTCCCCACGCTGGTCCTCAAAAATAATAAATATGGAGAAAAATGGAGGAACATATTTGCTGGCCAACTCTGAGTTACTAGCCTAACATATGGGCTAACACATAGACTATTGTTTTTCAAAACGCCGACGTCTACCTTTCCTCCATCTCCCTACTGTTGTATGTAATAGCATGTGCTGGGTGTTCTGGGGATTGTAGAAGTAAACTGCAGAATCAAATACTTATTCTGGGAACAGAATCTTTCAGAGTCTTCATTTCAGAGAAAGCAGTATTTTTCCCAACTGCTTTGGCATTTTCCTAGCAGCAGGAACAGTGAAGAAAATAACAAAATTGATAGGTAGTCCTTAGACCTAGAAGATCAATAAAGGGTGTAGTCAAAAGTGGTAAGTTAAGTTAAATAGTAACCAAAGCCAGGTGGGTCTAGTATAACCTGGTTTGAAATACTATTGAACATTTGACTTTTAGTAGGATGTCGTATTCAGAGCAAAAGACCCTTGCTGCTGTGACAGATAATAAAAATGTAAGAAGTTTAGAAATGACTATAGGGGGAAATGTTGCAAAGGTATGTATGTAAGAAAAAGAGACAATGCCCCTTTTAAAGGGTCGGCTTTTGAAACCAGTATTCAGATTTAATTTATTATTAGTGTTCCTTACCAAAACCAAAGCAATCTGGATCAGTTTAGACCACATCAGGCTTTCTGTGGCCCTTACAACTGTGTTTTAAGTTGCAGAGTCTAAAGAATTAATAATTCTGGAATATAAACTTTATATTGACCCCTAAAGGAAATTTTTGTTTGTTTGCTTGCTTGTTTTTTCAAGCAAGAAAAGTGTTATACAGGAAAACAAATAGCTCCCAGGACAGGCTGAGAGGGGGAAGAAGAATGCCCCCGCATTGTCCTATAGGAGTTTTCATCCCTTAATGATGGGGGTTACCAACGTGGGGCCCAGAAAGATATGGTTTTCTCCCATTGGCCTTGCACAGTTACTTATATCAGTCCTTGTCCAATAGGGGTCTTATAAGGGCAGAAATGTCCCATAAGTCTCATGGTTTCTTTGCCCTTTTCTTCCCATAGACTGAGTCACCAGTGGGTAAGAGATTAATGTCCATCTAGGCATAGGTACACTCCCTACAGTAAACAAGGCCTGTGGGGATGTTACTCCCTGGAGCCCTTAGCCAGAAATATTAATCAGTAGCCACATCAAAGAATGCATTGAAGCCCATGCTCCTGCACTGCCTATCTGAGTTGTTATTCTGCCTCAATCCCCCCCTCTAGAGTTGGAGACTCTAACTATGGGGCAAGAGGGGTAGGGGGGTGGAGGGTAGAGGCAACAACCACTCTGACTCCTTCCTGCTGAAAAGGGGCATCCTTAGGAAATGTTTTAAATTTAAAAATAAAGCTTAGTGATAATCATTGTACAACTATAAATGTAATAAATTCATTGAATAATTAAAAAAAATAAAAATAAAATAAAATAAAGTAAAATGAAATAAAATAAAGTAAAATAAAGCTTAGGAGTCCCGCTTTGGTGCAACAGGATCAGTGGTGTCTCTGCAGTGGCAAGGACATGGGTTTGATCCTGGCACAGCGGCCTGGCACAGTATGTTAAAGATCCAGCATTGCCACAGCTGTGGCATAAGTCGAAAATCTGTCTTGGAGTCATTCCTTGGCCAGGAAACTCCATATGCCACAAGGCATCCAATAAATAAATAAATAAGGCTTAGTTTGAGTTATATAGCGATTAGTAGTAGTAGTAGTATGCCTTCTGTTTTTTATTAACTTTTCTTATACAGAGTTATGAAAGTGATAGCTTTCCACCTTCTCTGGAAGGAGTTTTTTTTCTTTCAAAGCAGACATCCATGTCACCTGAAAATACTTTTATTGTTTTCTAATGCATTGTAGGATCTACCATGATAATGTTGTCTTTAAAAATCAGCTCAATTATTTTCCTACCACCTGCCCCCCTACTACACTAGCTGTTTTAAGGCGTCTTTGTTGGATTCTATGTGAATTGAGATTTTGCTTTAGCTGTAAAGTTGATTCTCTTTGAATTTTAACATGCTAATAAAAATCTATTAATTAGTTTTCCTTTGCAATGCCAGTATCTGTTATATTCATGTGGTTCCCTCTAGCGGTTAATTTAACATGGAAATTCTGTTCTTTCTTCCCAAAGAATACAAATTTGCTTGTTTTTGCTAACAAATGTTACACAATGAGGCTCTTTTCCAAAAATAGTAACACATTGTTTCCTCCATCCTAGTGTTTATCCTTATTGCCTTAGTAACAATGGTCAATGAGAAGTGACTCATTTTAGGTTTACAAGCATAGAGACAGACAACAGAAAATGTGTTATTTTTAATATATATTTTATGTAGAGGAAAAAAATTGAAATTTTAAGATTTTAAGAGATTCAGTAAGCATTCATGGACTAAATACTGTGCTCAAGATGTTATGCTGGTTATGTTGAGAGTTCCCTGGTGGCTCAGCTGGTTATGGATCCATTGTTGTTACTGCTGTGGCCTGGGTTCATCCCTGGCCTGGGAACTTCCACATGCAACAGGTGAAGAAAAAAAAAAAAAAAAGAAAGATATTTTGCTGGATGCTGTCAAGCCCACAGAGAAGATTGTAATATAGATTCCAAACCCTAATACTGTTACTTGATCTTTCAGCTAAAGATATGTACAAGAGAATTGGTTCAGCAGCATTGTTCATGGTGGAGCAACTGTAAATGTAAAGATTCCTCTGATGAAATAGTATTTCTTGATTCTGAAATACAAATCAGAATTAGGAGAAGTGTTTTCCCCTTGTCTATATTATAATCTAGCAACAAGGTTTAAATAGGGCCCAAGGAAAATTGAATCTCAGTAAAAGAGAGTCCATTAATTTATATAAAAGATAAGAAAATTGCATTCCCCCAATGATGTGATTAAAATTATAGGTCAAATTGACTATTATTGCTGTTCATTTCTTTGTTTTATTTTAACTATATATTTTTTCCACATATAACAGTTGCAGAATTCAATCTTAAAATATGTCATACGCTAATAAAAATTATAAGTTTAAGTTAATGGAAATAATAGAACTTTAGAATAATCTATAATAGTTGGGTGTTGTGAAAGAGCCTTCATATCCCAATGTAATGAACATAATGCTATATGATCAGTAAGTGAGAAAGTTCTTGCTCAGCTTATAACCCTACAGGAAAACATGTTTAAGGGGTATACTCATTCCTATCCCCTATCGTTCTTTCCCAAAGTTCCTCAGACAGTATAGGTTTTGCCTCTACACCGTGTCCTTTGGGAAACTTGACAGCCCATTTTGACTCTGGCTAACCAACTTTCCTCTCAGGAAAAGGAGGAAAGAACCTTGCTTCTAATTCAGAAAGTATAACTAATGCTGGGAGATACAAATAATTAAGAACCATATTGGAATTAAGTGGCTATTTTTCTGGAGCCAGCTAGTTTCTTCTCAGGCTACAGTATTTCCCTGCCATATCCAATATGGCACGATGAAAAGAGATGAGGGTGGAAAGTGTCTCCTCTTTAGGAGATCCTCACATAATTGGTCTCCCTTTGAGTTGCTTCTTTAAATGTCATACATATCTAAAGTTCCACTGATACAAACATACATATGACTATGGAGAGGAGAAAGTAGAAAACAATTAATTAAGTTTAATAGAGGGGAAACATACCACATAAGAAGTGTAAATTCTTGCCCCTTCCCTCAAAATTCTGTAACAATGTGGAAAAAACTGGGGCGTGTGTGTGGGTGTATGTGTGTGTGAGAGAGAGAGAAAGAGAGAGAAAGAAAGAGTGAGTGCCATCAATTGTATGGCATTGATGTGACTGGGAGTGGATGGGAATCATTTTCTTTTGAAAGAATATCCCCAAATTAAAATTCTTTAGAAAATATTACATTATTCATCTAAAGTTGGTATTTATAATTAACTGAATACCTACTAATGAAAAGAACTCTCTTTTCTTTAAGGTATCATCATGTATAGCCATCCTTATCCAGGAGTGCAAGACCAAGAACAAGCCACGTAAGCAGATATATCTGGTGTCACTGCTATCTCTCTGGCATATCCAAGCCTCTGTATAAAGTGCTATAATTGGAAATCACAGTTGTATCTGAATGAATGTCAATCTAGAAGAGCTGGTAATATAAGTCACTAACTGGAATAAAAGGAAGTTTCTGACAGTGTGTAGAGTGAGGTTGCCAAGTAGAGTTTGTTGACTATAGATTCACAGGATCTGCTGCTTTTATAAGTCAAGTGCTTCATCATTTCAGCTTCCCTGCATAGCATTTAAGCACAATCTCTATGCTCAAGAATGATATACCTCTCGCATAACCCTGTAACCCTTGGAGACTGGGGTTTTTCTATCAAATATCCTAGTAAATTCAGATGCACTAGAGCTACATTTATCCCAGGGTCACAGCCAAGTCATGCAGAAGATATTATCTGGCTGCCTTGCAGGAAGACTTATTTGTGTCACAGCTAACTCTTGTACCGTATTGTTGATGGCTTTAGCCATGAATCTTTCTGAAAGGGAAAGCGTTCCAAAAACTTATGTGTGCTTTCCTCTCCCTATTGCTCACTATAGAATGAGCAGCTTAATCGATATTTTAGTGGCACTCTCCATCCTGATGGGCTACTCTGTCACCACTGCCAGCTTTGTCACCTATATTGTACGGGAGCATCAGACCAAAGCCAAGCAGCTGCAGCACATTTCAGGCATTGGTGTCACATGCTACTGGGTAACAAACTTCATTTATGACATGGTGAGTAACTTGTGTCTTTGGGGGAAGGACAGGATTGGTTTGGGTAGAAGACAGTTTTATATTTGAGGTTTATTTACCCCAGTTTGTTCAGATTATTGCCACAAAGACAGTAAATTTTAAAGAAATATATTGCATTAGGCTTATGTTCATCCAGTGGTTGGAGGAAAGAGAAATCCACCTGCCTGTCCTTATCTCTGTGATCTGAGGACCTTTTGAATCAGCTTCTCCGGGACATTTGTTAGAATGCATATTGCTGGTCCTCACTCCAGACCTGTGAGATCTATATCTTGGGAATGGAGCCTGGAGGATATGCATTTTTTTGGCCTTGCCCAGGACATGTGGAAGTTCCTGGGCCAGGGATCAAACCTGCTCCACAGCAGTGACCTAGGCCACTGAAAGCTGGATCCTTAACCCACCATACCACAAGAGAACTCCTAGAGAACATGCATTTTTAATAACCCCTCACCAAATTATTTGAAGTACACTGAAGTTTGAGAACCACTGCTGTGGAGAAACAGAAGCTTCAGAGAATAGCCCACCCAATGGTACCTAATAATCAAGCTTATAAAAATTTAACCAACCAGTAGCGAATATTTTAAAGTAGTAGTCTCTGCTGAATGACATATTAGAGAAGATTAGTAGGGAAAATAAAGGATTAATTTCATTGATAGCTCTCTTATTTGCATAAAATTGGCCCAAAGTTCAGATGGTTTTTCTTGACTCCAAATGTACCAGTATTGGCCAAAAGCCCAGGATGGGTAGGTCTTTGCCTGGTGATTACGGTGAAATTGTCTGAGTTGCAGTAAAGACCATTGGCTTGAAGAGCTGGAGAGTAATTAACTGCGTATCCATTTGGTTAATGTGCCCAGTGAGGTCTGAAATGCATTTGTTGTAGAATTCAAATCTAAAAGAATGGTAGTGATTCCTCTAGACTTAATAGGAGCTTTAATGTGTTAAGAAAGCTTAAAGTACATACTTCTGTGAAGGGCTACTTATTACTTAGATTTTGTTATTGCATATCTGGTGCTTATTCCAAATTTAGGAGATTTTCCTCCCAAATTAAATTACCCTCTCTTTCATTGTGTGCATCTTGGGGCATACTTCTCAGCATTTAATATTTCTGCTTGCCAATGAAACCCTGAATTCTTTGTTCATATCCTCGTGATTCTAAGAATGTATGGTACCTGCTGCCCTGCTGTTTTGCACAGAGTGGCTCACACTGATAACCAAGCCTTAGAAATCAACCATGAGACAGTTCCAGCATTCAAAATGAAATCGATACTTTGAGGACTGAATCTAATACCAACACCTAGCTATCTTAACTTTCTCACTGAAACTGTGCCACCAAATGATTCCAAGTCTTAAAGCCTGGAGGCAGGAACACCAGGGACCCCAAGTATCTCTATAAAGATGGAGACTAGCCTAATATTGCAGGAAACAAATTCTAGAGTGAAAACAATGTAGAATTAACTGTTACAAGTAACAGGAACATAGATAAAAATTCATTTCTTCAAGTGTTTCTAGGTCAGTTTTTTACAGTTTTAAACTAGAAGGGCTATTGATTTTTTTAAAAAAAATACTTGCTACATGTTAAGCATTGTTTTACATATTCCCATAGGCCTTCTACTTGGTGCCTGTAGCATTTTCTATTGGTGTCATTGCAATTTTCAAGTTACCTGCCTTCTACAGTGAAAACAACCTAGGCGCTGTATCTCTCCTACTTCTGCTGTTTGGGTAAGCTGCAACAAAAGAAGAATTAACTGAATTAAGTGCTCCTAGATACAAACAGAACCTAAATCTCATTAGCTAATTTACAATTGTCTTGGGGTTTCATTAGTCATGAGTAATGATTAACAATATATTACACTTGCTAGTCTATAGTCTGTACAGTGTAATACTTTTGAAAATTATGTTGTTATTTGTAGTAATACCTATCATTAATGAGTACTTACTAGGTGCCCAGTGTCACACTTATACATTTACATATGTAATTTAATTTAGATTAAAATGGAAGCTTTAGAATAATCAGAAAATGTAAATACAGATTTGAACTTATGTATTAATAAATTGTGAATATATATAAGTATATATGGCCTTAAAAAGTAAATATATTCATGTATGTTTATTTTCATTTATATTTTTATGGATGCCTAAGAACATATACATAATATTGTTTCTTAATAATATAGGTAATAGTTTGATATAATCAATGCTTAGCATAACAGTTTTCTCTGCCCTGAGTGTATGTGTTGTGTCCATTTAGTTAGCCATTGTAGCTGATGAAGGATCTGTCTCTAGTTCTACTTCCTTACCCCAAAAGTTTCTTGAGTATTTGCTCAAAACAGGATATCCAGTTTCTGTCTGCTTAGCTCCCTACAATAGTGTCATTTTTCCCCCTCAACTTTAAATTGTAAGATATATATCAATAAACTCATATCTCTAAGCAAAAAAAAAAAAAAAAAAAAAAGGTCTTGCTTGGGCAGGGTAACACCATCTCCAGGAAAAATTAATTTGTAGTTGTAATGATGTCAGACTATCAGGATTCCTTCCTTTATTATTATTTAAAAGGTGTGCTTTGGATTTTTTTTTTTTTTGGCTGCTGTTAATAAAAAGGATAAAAGACAGAAAATACAAGGCTTGACAACTCAGCCCTAATGTTTATGTTCACCTTATAATGCCATCTAAGTTATTTACTTATGTAGTAAAGAATAATTAAGCCATATTTTAAGTCTTAGTATCATTATCCTAAAGGTATGCCACATTTTCCTGGATGTACTTGCTGGCTGGGCTCTTCCATGAAACAGGAATGGCTTTCATCACTTACGTCTGCATCAACCTTTTTTTTGGCATCAACTCCATTGTTTCCCTGTCGGTGGTGTACTTTCTTTCCAAGGAAAAGCCTAATGATCCGGTAAGGTCCTTTCTTAGTCTGCTAGACTTCAGTAAATTGATCAAATGCTTCAGTATGTTCAAGGTGGAAAGATTTTCTGTAATTTGCATTCTCTGAATAAAATAGAGGAATTTCATTTGACTCTTAAATTTAGTAGAGGGGAGACTACAGTCTTGTACAATTATTTTAGGCTCCACCTAGGTTAACGTTTATGATTGTATTTATGCAGTGTGAAAACTATTGTCATGTGATGGATGGTCTTAAGTAGGGGAATGGAGATGAAATCAGATACATTGTATGGCACTACAAAAATCATGCAGCCAATCAGTCAGAGAAAATTTTTGACTCATTAACAAATTGTTATGGTATAGGTAGGGACAAAGACAATGACTTAGTTATACGATTAGGGGTTAAGATTCACTTGAACATCCACAGAGAAAAAACCTAATTCATTCCCTTTCAGTCATGCTTTGGCGTCTACTTCATTGTAAGCATCACTTTGAATTTAGAGTTGACAATTATGGTTACTGAGAAGGGAAGCTCTAACAGTGCCAGACAATTGAATGGAAAAGAACAGAAAGGAAATGAAGTTGGGTGTGGACAAGCACACTCCAGAAGAAGAAAACTCGTAAGGTGGCAGTGGTTGGTCCCAAGTGTGAATAACATGAAAATGAGCCGTTTGCTCTTCATTGAGATAGACTGTCTCTCCTTTCATGCCATTTTATCATTTTATTCCCTTTTCAAGTAGGAATTATTTTAGGTTCTGAAACTTTACTATACTAAATACCTCCTTTACTCAGGCACCTACCCATAGATGTCCCATGCCAGCACCTGGCTATTACTACATTCCTAGGAGCTATGGAAGGTCCAGAAGTGAGTCTTCCCCCAGGGTTTGGCACATGTTCAACTATCTCAAAGAATATATATAATCCTCTTCTGCTGGTATTTTAGTAATAAATCTCCACAGTTTGGTTACAGTGAATGTTTATATGTAAATTCAGCATGTATGTAAAATAATTGCCAATCTAGATAAGCTTCTCAGGTTTCAATATTTACCCTCACCTAGTTTCAAATTTTTGTCAATTATTGGAAGACTAACACTGAGCTTTATTTTTATTCCTCTTATTTCAGACTTTAGAACTTATTTCTGAAACCCTCAAGCGCATTTTCCTGATATTCCCACAATTCTGTTTTGGCTACGGTTTGATTGAACTTTCTCAACAGCAGTCAGTCCTAGACTTCTTAAAAGCATATGGAGTGGAATATCCTAGTGAAACCTTTGAAATGGATAAACTAGGTGCAATGTTTGTGGCTTTGGTTTCTCAAGGAACTATGTTCTTTTTCTTGCGACTTTTAATCAACGAGTGGCTAATAAAGAAATACAGGTAAATACAATGAAAACAGTGTTTGATATCCTTGACAAAACTCAATTCAAAGTATTCAGAGAGGGGTCAACAATCTAAGCATTTCCATTAGGAATATGGAGATGTTTTGCTCAAAAAACTTTTAAAAATTGTAGCATAATTCACCGTTTATTTCATTCAGTAAGTACTTATCAAACCTTACTATGGGTTTGCAAGTATTGTTGTAAAGTGAGAGCATAAAATTAAATGAACACTATTGTTAGTCTTAAAGAGACCAAGATATAGTGATGGAGAAAAAATATGTATATAAACAAAAGATGTAATCTTTGAGCTGAGCTTGGAAGGATAGAAAGTAGAAGTGGGGAAAGAGAATTGAGTATGCATATTAGCAATGAATTTGGGAAAAAAGGGTCAAGCAAAGTAAGGACAAAATCATAAATAGAAAGAAATACACATACCATTGACCTAGTAATTCTATTTCTAGGAATTTTTCCAACAGATATGCTCACGTATATGCAGAATTATGTATGTATAAAGTTATCATAATAACCATCTCTAATAGCAAAAGAATGAAAACAATCTAAATGTCCTCCCTTTAGGGACTGGTTAAATAAATTATATGCATAATTTATAAGTGAAACACTATTCAGGCATTAGAAAGAATGATGCATTTCACTATGTAACATTTGAGATTACTTCTAATATTTATTGAGAAATTCAAGATTCAGAACTACATATGAAGTATATTACCATTTGAGTTTTAAAAAAGAAATATGTATTATTTATGCATACATATGCATAGACTGTTTCTAATTATGAGTGCTTCTGCTAAAGAGAACTATATGTGGTTGAAGGAAACTACTTTTCACTAAATATTCTTCAGAACCTTTTTTTTGGCTGTGCAGAAGTTCCCAGGCCAGAAATTAAACTCATGGCACCACAGCAAATCCAGTCACAGCGATGACAAGCCAGATCCTTAACTGGCTAAACCACCAAGGAACTCCACCATTCTACTTTGAATACATGAAATGAATGTTTCATCTATTGAAAAATAAGACAAGTTAATGATAATGAATGAAGACAAGAGCAAAGATAGAAAAGTCTTGGGGCATATTTGAGAAATGAGTAATACAATTTGATTAGAGCATAGATTAAATGTAATGAAAGCGTAGGAGCTAAAATGTGAGACTGGAAAATTTGGAGTCTACCGATTGCTTGGTTAGGAGTGATAACTTGGATTTTATTCAATGAACAAATAGTAAGTAGTACATTAAAAGTTTTTGAACAGAAACCAACAGAATCAAATGGTATGTTAAGAGCTGTGATTTTTGTGGAGATCATGGAGATTGGAAGGGAAGAGTCAGAGACACTGGAGCAGTTTGAGGTTTCTGGATAAATCTAGGTGAGGAAAAAAAAATGAAAGCCTGTGATGGTAATAGAAACAGACAGAAAATGATCGATGACTAGCTGTTAAAAGGAATTTCCAGTGCCAGGAGACTGACTGCATGAGTGGATTTTGGAGTGGGGAAGAGTCAAAGAAAGCATTGTAATTGGAATCTCTGGGGATATCATTATAAAGGAAACTGGGACATTGGGAGGAAAATCTGAATTGGTTTGCTTTGGTATTTGTTAGGCAAGATGCTGAAGTAGGTTTGAGATTCAGTGAGTTTTCAGGGCTGATAACCATAATATACTGGCCAGATTGTAGGTAAGACATTCACAGTAAAAAGACAATAGAATAATATTCATATTATTGATGACAAAAGAAAAAATAGGATTTTTTTTTAAAGGCAATCATTGACCATGGGCTTATATAAGCATTGATTCTGTTTTCTGTTAGGAAGTTAACTCTCAGACCTAAACTAATTTCCTTGTTAAGAAATTAAGATTCTGAATTGAAATAGTGGATCCATAAGTTATTAAGGCATGGAAAGCAAAAACTGCTTCTCAGTTATATCAGTGAATATTGTAAAGAGCATTCATACTAATTTTTAAGTTATTTGGGTACCATAATGCATAAAAAAAATTTTTTTAAAAACCTAGTATGTGATAGCACACTTTTAGTGAAGTGAGAACTCATTAAAATAGGTCAAAACTGAGTGGTACCATTTCAGAATCATTGATAGAAAATCATTGGGTCCATTTTTTAGACTCTTCTTCAGAAAATTTAATTCCTCACCTGTAATTGAGAAAATAGATGAAGATGAGGATGTGCAGGCTGAGAGATTAAGAGTTGAGAATGGTGCAAGTGAATTTGATCTGGTACAACTCCACCGTCTCACAAAGACCTACCAACTTATCCACAAAAAGATTATAGCTGTAAACAACATCAGCATTGGAATACCCGCTGGGGAGGTAAGGAACTATGTTTTGTTTCTAAGTATGCTTTATAATGACCTGGTAAATGACAAATAAAAATCTTTATCTTTTCTTAATTCTTGCTTAGAAATATGAAAGTGAACCACTGAATATTTTGATGGCCTCTATATGTATAATTTACATCCGTTCATGTGTTACCCTAGAAGTCTTCCCTGTTGGCAGGGAGGACTCACCATCCACCAAGTCCTGAGCCCCTTCCCAAGTTACTGTCCTCCCTGGGTGAACTTGCAGTCAACAAGTCTGTGCAGGGTGCTCTTTTCTTTTTTTCTTTTCTTTATAAAATTTTTAAAAGATCAATGAACTTTATTATATTTATAGTTGTATAGCCATCATCACAACCTAATTTCACATTTCCATCTGAAACCCCCAGCCCATCCCCCCGCAACATGTCTCCTTGGCTAACCATAAATTTTTCAAAGTCTGAGTCAGTTTCTGTTCTGCAAGTAAGTTCATTGCATCCTTTTTTTAGACTACACATACAAGTGATAGCATATGATGTTTATGTTTCACTGTCTGACTGTCTTCACTTAGCATAATTTCTAGGTCCATCCATGTTGCTGCAAATGCCATTATTTCATTCCTTTTTATGGCTGAGTACTATTCCATTGTGTACATGTACCACATCTTCTATAGCCACTCCTCTGTCAATGGACATTTAGGTTGCTTCCATGTCTTGGCCATTGTATATAGTGCTGCAGTGAACATTGGCATACAGGTATCTCTTCAAGTCATGGTTTTCTCTGGATAGATGCCCAGGAGTGGGAGTGCTGGAGACTATGGTAATTCTAGTTTTAGTTTTTTGGGGAATCTCCAAACTGTTTTCCATAGTGGTTGTGTCAGTTTATATTCTCCCACCAATAGTGTAAGACGGTCCCCTTTCCTCCACACCCTCTCCAAAATTTATCGTTTGTAGACTTTTTAATGGTGGCCATTTTGGTCGATGTAAGGTGGTACTGCATAGTAGTTTTGATTTGCATTCCTCTAATAATTAGTGATGTTGAACATCTTCTCATGTGTTTTTTGGCCACCTGTATGTCTTCTTTGGAGAACTCTCTGTTTAGATCTTCTGCCCATTTTTTGATGGAGTTTTTTGTTTTTTTGGTGTTGAGCTACAGGTGATGTTTATCTATTTTGGAAATTAATCCCTTGTCTGTCACTTCATTTGCAAATATTTTCTCCCATTCTGTGGGATGTCATTTTGTTTCGTTTAGGGTTTCCTTTGATGTGCAAAAACTTTTAAGTTTAATTAGGTTCCATTTATTTATTTCTCTTTTTATTGGCATTGCTCTAGGAGGTGGGTCTGAGAAGATATCACTGTGGTTTATGTCAGAGAGTGTTTGGCCTATGTTTTCCTCTAAAAATATTATAGTATCTGGTCTTATATTTAGATCTTTAATCCACTTTGAGTTTATTTTTATGTATGGTGTTAGAGAGTATTCTAATTTCATTCTTTTATATGCAGTGGTCCAGTTTTCCCAGCACCACTTGTTGAAGAGACTATCTTTTCGCCACTGTATTTTCTTGACTCCTTTGTCATAGGTTAGTTAGCCATAGGTGCATGGGTTTAATTCTGGGCTTTCTATCCTGTTCCACTGATCTATATTTCTATTTTTGTGCCAGCACCATGATGACTGTTTTGATGACTGCAGCTTTGTAGTATAGCTGGGGGTCAGGGAACCTGATTCCTCCAGCTCCATTTATCTTTCTCAGGATTGCTTTGGCTCTTCTGGGTCTTTTATGCTTCCAAACAGACTTTAAAATATTTTGTTATAGTTCTGTGAAAAATGCCATTGTGACTTGATAAGGATTGCATTGATTCTGGAGATTGTCTTGTTAGTATAGTCATTTTGACAATACTGATTGTTCCAATCCAAGAGTATGGTATATCTTCCCATCTGTATGTGTCTTCTTTGATTTCATTTCATCAGTGTCTTATAGTTTTCAGAGTATAGGTCTTCTTCAGGTAGAATTTATTCCTAGGCTAGGTATTTTATTCTCCCCCCCATCTTTTTTTTTTTTTTTTTTTTTTTTTTGTATTTTTAGGGCTGCACCTATGGCACATGGAAGTTCCCAGGCTAGGGGGTCAAATTGGAGCTGTAGCTGCCAGCTTACACCACAACCATAGCAACATGGGATCCAAGCCATGACTGTGACCTACACCACAGCTCACAGCAAAACCGGATCCTTAACCCACTGAGTGAGGCCAGAGATTCAACTGCTATCTTCATGGATACTAGTCAGGTTTGTTACTGCTAGCCACAAAAGGAAACTCCCTAGTATTTTATTCTTTTTGATGCAATGGCAAATGGGATTGTTTCTCTAATTTCTCTTTCTGATCTTTCATTGTTAGTAACATAGAGATGCAGTAGGTTTCTGGGTATTAATCTTATGTCATACAACTTTACCAAATTCATTAATGAGCTCTAACAGTTTTGTGATAGCATATTTAGGATTTTCAAGGTATAGCATCATGTCACCTGCAAACAGTGTTAGTTTTACATCTTCCTTTCCAATTTGGATTAATTTTATTTCTTTTTCTTCTCTGCTTGCCATGGCTAAGACTTCTAAAACTATGTTGAAAAGTAGTGGCAAGAGTGGACATCCTTGTCTTGTTCCTGATCTTAGTGGGAATTCTTTCAGCTTTTCACCATGGAGAATGATGTTAGCTGTGAGTTTGTCATATATGCCCTTTATTATGTTGAGGTAGGTTCCATCTATGCCCACTTTCTGAAGGGTTTTTATCAGCAGTGGGTGTTGGATTTCGTCAAAATCTTTTTCTGCATCTCTTGAGAGGATCACATGGTTTTTATTCTTCAGTTTCTTAATGTGATGTATCACACTATTTTATTTGTGGATATTGAAGAATCCTTGCATCCCTGGGATAAATCCCACTTGATCATGGGGTACAATCCTTTTATTTTTATTTTTTTTAATTTTTTTATTACTCAAAGAATTTATTACATTTATAGTTGTACAATGATCATCACAATCCGATTTTATAGGATTTCTATCCCACAAGCCAGCACATCCCCCCACCTGCTGAACTGTCTCCTTTAAGAACCATAGTTTTTTAAAGTCTGTGAGTCAGTATCTCTTCTGTAAAGCTCATTCTGTCCTTTTTCAGATTCCACATGTCAGTGAAAGCATTTGATGTTGGTATCTCATTGTCTGACTGACTTCACTTAGCATGATAATTTCTAGGTCCATCCATGTTGCTAAAAATGCTGGTATTTCATTCCTTTTAATGGCTGAGTAATATTCCACTGTGTATATGTACCACATCTTCTGGATCCACTCCTCTGTCGATGGACATTTAGGTTGTTTCCATGTCTTGGCTATTGCAAATAGTGCTGCAGTGAACATCGGAGTACATGTGTCTTTGCGAGTCATGGTTTTCTCTGGATAGATGCCCAGGAGTGGGGTTAGTAGATCAAATGGTAGTTCTGTTTTTAGTTTTCTGAGGAATCTCCATCCTGTTTTCCATGGTGGTGTCACCAATTTACAATCCCACCAACACTGTACTGGGGTTCCTTTTTCTCCACACCCTCTCCAGCACTTATTGTTTGTAGACTTTTTGATGATGACCATTCTGGCTGGTGTAAGGTGGTAACTCAGTGTGGGTTTGATTTACATCTCTCTAATAATGAGTGATGTTGAACATCTTTTCATGTGGTTTTTGGCCATCCATATGTCTTCTTTGGAGAATTGTCTGTTTAGATCTTCTGCCCATTTTTTGATAGGCTTGTTTGTCTTTTTGGTATGGAGCTGCAGAAGGTGTTTATAAATTTTGGAGATTAATCCTTTGTCAGTTGATTCATTTGCAAATATTTTCTCCCATTCTGTGGGTTGTCTTTTCATTTTGTTTAGGGTTCCTTTGCTGTGCAAAAACTTTTAAGTTTAATTAGGTCCCATTTGTTTATTTTTGTTTTTACTGTCATTACTCTAAGAGGTAGATCTGAGAAGATGTTGTGTTGTTTTTGTCAGAGAGTGTTTGGCCTATGTTTTCCTTTAAGAGTTTTATAGTGTCTGGTCTTATATTTAGGTCTTTAATCCATTTTGAGTTCATTTTTGTGTATGGTGTTAGGAAGCATTCTAATTTCATTCTTTTCCATGTGGCCATCCAGTTTTCCCAGCACCACTTGTTGAAGGGGCTGTCTTTGCTCCATTGTATATTCCTGCCTCCTTCATCATAGATTAGTGGGCTGTAGGTGCATAGGTTTATATCCTATTCCACTGATCTATATTTCTGTCTTTGTGCCAGTACCATGCAGCTTTGATGACTGTTGCTTTGTAGTATAGTCTGAAGTCAGGGAGCCTGATTCCTCCAGCTCCGTTTTTCTTTTTTAGGATGTCTTTGGCTCTTCTGGGTCTTTTGTGCTTCCAAACAAACTTTAAAATATTTTGTTCAAGTTCTGTGAAAAATGTCCTTGGTAATTTGATAGGGATTGTATTGAATCTGTAGATTGCCTTGGATAGTATAGCCATTTTGATAATACTAACTCTTCCAGTCCAAGAGCATGGTATGTCTTTCCATCTACTTGTGTCATCTTTGATTTCTTTCATCAGTGTCTTATAGTTTTCAGAGTACAGGTCTTTTGTCTCTTTAGGTAGGTTTACTCCTAGGTATTTTATTCTTTTGGATGCGATGGTAAATGGGATTGCTTCCCTAATTTCTCTTTCTGCTCTTTCATTGTTAGTGTATAGAAATGCTGTCAATTTCTGTGTATTAATTTTGTATCCTGCAACTTTGCCAAATTCATGGATGAGCTCTAACAGTTTTCTGGTTGAGTCTTTAGGATTGTCTAGGTATAGTATCATGTCATCTGAAAATAGTGATAGTTTTGCTTCTTCCTTTCAAATTTGGATTCCTTTTATTTCTTTTACTTCTCTGAGTGCTGTGGCTAGGACTTTCAAAACTATATTGAATAGTAGTGGCAAGAGTGGACATCCTTGTCTTGTTCCTGATCTCAGTGGGAATTCTTTCAGCTTTTCACCATGGAGAATGATGTTCACTGTGGGTTTGTCATGTATGCCCTTTATTATGTTGATGTAGGTTCCCTCTATGCCCACTTTCTGAAGGGTTTTTATCAGAAATGGGTGTTGGATTTTGTCAAAGGCTTTTTCCATGTCTATTGAGAGGATCATATGGTTTTTATTCTTCAGTTTGTTAATGTGGTGTATTACACTGACTGATTGATTTGTGGATATTGAAGGACCCTTGCATCCCTGGGATCAATCCCACTTGATCATGATGTATAATCCTTTTAATGTATTGCTGGATTCAGTTTGCTAGTATTTTGTTGAGGATTTTTGCATCTATGTTCATCAGTGATATTGGCCTGTAATTTCCTTTTTTTTTTTTTTTGTGGTATCTTTGTCTGATTTTGGTATCAGGGTGATGATGGCCTCATAGAATGAGTTTAGGAGTGTTCCTTGCTCTACAATTTTTTGAAAGAGTTTCAGAGGGTAGGTGTTAGCTCTTCTCTAAGTGTTTGATAGAATTCGCCCGTGAAGCTATCTGGTCCTGAGCTTTTGTTTGTTGGAAGGTTTTGTTTTGTTGTCTTTTTAGGACTGCACCCACAGCATAGGGAGATTCCTAGGATAGGATCCTAATTGGAGCTGTAGCTGCTGGCCTATGCCATAGTCACAGCAATGCCAGACCCAAGCCACATCTGTGACTTACACCACAGCTCACAGCAACACCAGATCCTTAACCCACTGAGTGAGGCCAAGGATCGAACCTGCATCCTCATGCTAGTCACATTTGTTTCCACTGAGCCACGATGGGAACTCCAGGAAGTTTTTTTTGTCACAGTTTCCATTTCAGTACTTGTGATCGGTCCATTCATCATTCCAATTTCATCTTGGTTTAGTCTTGAAAGATTGTACTTTTATAAGAATTTTCCCATTTCTTCTAGGTTGTCTGTTTTATTGGCATATAGTTGCTTGTAGTAGTCTCTTTTGATCCTGTGTATTTCTACGATGTCCATCGTAAATTCTCCTTTTTCATTTCTAATTTTATTGAATTGAGTCCTCTCCTTTTTTCCTGATTGAGTCTGGTTAAGGATTTATCAATTTTGTTGATCTTTTCATAGAACCAGCTGTTAGGTTCTTTGATCTTTTCTATGGTTTTCTTCATTTCTATTTCATTTATTTCTGCTCTGATCTTTATGATTTCTTTCCTTTTGCTAATTTTAGGTCTTGTCTGTTCTTCTTTCTCTAGTTGTTTTAGGTGTAGTTAGGTTGTTTATTTGGAATTTTTCTTGTTTCCTGAGGTAGTCTTGTATTGCTATAAACTTCCCTCTTAAAACTGCTTTTGCTGCATCCCATAGGTTTTGGATTGTTGTGTCTTTGTTGTCATTTGCTTCTAGGTGTTTCTTAATTTCCTCTTTGATTTCTTCAGTTATCCATTGGTTGTTTAGTAGAATGATGTTTAGTCTATGTTTCTATATTTTACAGTTTTTTTTTTCTTGTTGTTGACTTTCAGTTGTATAGTGTTGTGGTCAGAAAAGATGTTTGATATGATTTCAGTTTTATTTAATTTACCGAAGCTTGATTTGTGGCCCAGAATGTGATCTATCCTAGAGAATGTTCCATGTGCACTTGAGAAGAATATGTATTTGGATGCTTTTGGATGAAATATTCTATAAATAGATATTAAGTCCATCTGGTCTAATGCATCATTTAAGGCCTTTGTTTCCTTGTTGAATTTCTGTCTAGAGGATCTGTCCATTGTTGAAAGTGGGGTATTAAATCCCATGCTATTATTGTGTTATTGACAATTTCTCCTTTTAATATTGCTAGCAGTTGCTCTATATATTGAGGTGATCCTTTGCTGGGTGCATATATATTTACAATTGTTCTATCTTCTTCTTGGATTGATCCTTTGATTATTATGTAATGTCCTTCTTTGTTTATTATAATATTCTTTATTTTAAAGTCTATTTTGTCTGACATGAGTATTGCTACTCCAGCTTTCTTTTGATTTCTGTTTGCATAGAATATTTTCTTTCATCCTCTCACTCTCAATTTGTATGTCCTAGAACTGAAGTGCATCTCTATAAGACAGCACATATATGGGTCTTGTTTTTATATCCATTTGGCAATTGTATGTCTATTGGTTGGGCCATTTAGTCCATTTACATTTGAGTTAATTATTGATATGTATGTTCTTATTGCCATTTTATTGTTGTGGATTTGTTTTTGTTCATCATTTTTCTTCTCTTCTTCTCTTGTTCTTCTCTTCTCTTTAGTTTTTTGTGTTTGGATTTCTTTTTCTTATTTGTGTATGTATCTATTGTAGATTTTTGGTTTGCAGTTACCATGCATGAAGTGTTTTTTTTTATGATTTTTATTTTTTTTCCATTGTAGCTGATTTAGAGTGGTCTGTCAATTTTCTACTGTACAGCAAAGTGACCCAGTCCCACATACATATATACATTCTTTTTTTCACATTATCCTCCATTATGCTCCATCACAAGTGACTAGATATAGTTCTCAGTGCCATACTGCAGGATCTCATTGCTTATCCATTCCAAAGGCAATAGTTTGCACCTATTAACCCCAAATTCCCAGTCCATCCTACTCCCTCCCCCTCCTCCTTGGCAACCAAAAGTCTGTTCTCCAAGTCCATTAGTTTATTTTCTGTGGAAAGGCTCATTTGTGCCATATATTAGATTCCAGATATAAGTGAAATCATATGGTATTTGTCTTTCTCTTTCTTCTGACTTACTTCACTTAGTATTACAGTCTCTAGCTCCATCCACATTGCGGAAAATGGCATTACTTTGTTCTTTTTTATGCCTGAGTAGTATTCTGTTCTGTATATATACCACTTCTTAATCCATTCATCTATTGATCAACATTTAGGTGTTTTCCATGTCTTGGCTGTTGTGAATAGTGCTGCAATGAACATACAGGTGCATGTGTCTATTTCAGGGAAAGTTTTGTCCAGATATATGCCCAAGAGTTGGATTGCTGGGTCATATGGTAGTTCTATGTTTAGTATTCTGAGGTACCTCCATACAACAGTGGTTGTACCAATTTACATCCCCACCAACAGTGTAGGAGGGTTTCCTTTTCTCCACACCCCCTACAGCATTTGTTATTTGTGAACTTATTAATGATGGCCATTCTGACTGGTGTGAGGTGGTATCTCATAGTGATTTTGATTTGCATTTGCATTTCTCTAGTAATCAGTGATATTAAGCACTTTTTCATGTGCTTGTTGGCCATCTGTATATCTTCTCTGGAGAAATGTCTATTCAGGTGTTTTGCCCATTTTTCCATTGGTTGTTGGGTTTTTTGCTGTTGAGTTGTATAAGTTGTTTATATATCTTAGAGATTAGGTCGTTGTCAGTTGCATCATTTGAAACTGTTTTCTCCCATTCTGTAAGTTGTCTTTTTTTTTTTTTTAATGGTTTCCTTTGCTGTGAAAAAGCTTGTCAATTTGGTTAGGTCCAATTAGTTTATCTTTGCTTTTATTTCTGTTGCCTTGGGAGAATGACCTGAGAAAACATTTGTAAGGTTGATATCAGAGAATGTTTTGTCTATGTTCTCTTCTAGGCATTTGATGGTGTCTTGTCTTATGTTTAAGTCTTTAAGCCATTTGAGTTTATTTTTTGTGCATGGTGTGAGGATGTGTTCCAGTTTCATTGATTTACATGTGGCAGTTTTCATAGCACCACTTGCTGAAGAGACCATCTTTTTCCCATTTTATATTTTTGCCTCCTTTGTTGAGGATTAATTGATCATAGGTGTCTGGGTTTATTTCTGGGTTCTCTATTCTGTTCCATTTGTCTGTATGTCTGTTTTGGTACCAGTACCACACTGTCTTGATTACTGTGGCTTTGTAATAGTACAGTCTGGGAGAGTTATGCCTGCTGCATGGTTTTTGTTCCTCAGGATTGCTTTGGCAATTCTGGGCCTTTTATGGCCCCATATAAATTTTTGGATTGTTTGTTCTAGATCTGTATAAAATGTCCTGGGTAAGTTGATAGGGATTGCATTGAATGTGTAGATTGCTTTGGGTAGTATGACCATTTTTATATTAATTCTTCCAACCCAGGAGCATGGAATATCTTTCCATTTCTTTGAATACTCTTTAATTTCCTTGATTAATATTTTATAGTTCTCAGCATATAAATCTTTCACCTCCTTGGTCAGGTTTATTTCCAGGTATTTAATTTTGGGGCGATACAATTTTAAATGGCATTGGATTTTTGTATTTTCTTTTTCTTTTCTTTTCTTTTCTTTTCTCTCTCTCTCTCTCTCTCTTTTTTTTTTTTTTTTTTTTTTTTTTTTTTTGCTTTTTAGGGACGAATTCACAGCATATGGAGGTTCCCAGGCTAGGGATCCAATCTGATCTATACCGCTGGCCTACACCACAGCCACAGCAATGCAGGATCCAAGCCACATCTGCGACCTACACCACAGCTCACGGCAATGCTGGATCCTTAACCCACTGAGTAAGGCCAAGGATCGAACCTGCAACCTTATGGCTCCTAGTTGGAGTTGTTCCAATGTGCCAAGGCAGGAACTCCTGTATTCCTTTTCTAATACTTCAATGTTAGTATACAGAAATGCCACCAATTTCTGGATGTTAATCTTGTGTCCTGCTACTTTGCTGAATTCGTTGATCAATTCAAGTAGTTTTTGTATGGAGTCCTTTATGGAGTTTTCTATATATAGTATCATGTCACCTGCATAAAGTGACAGTTTTACCTCTTCTCTTCCAGTTTGGATACCTTTTATTTCTTTTGTTTGTCAGTTTGTTGTGGCTAGGACTTGCAATACCCATGAAGTTTTGATATCGAAGTCTATATATATACAAGATCATTTTAAGTTTTTGGTCTCTTAATTGCAAATTCATCTCCAGTATCCTGCATTCATATCCTCCTCTTCTCACAATTTCTGATTTTGTTAGCATATTTGTGTGTTGATCATTTCCTTCCTTTGCTATATGTATGCCTTTACTGGTGAGCTTTGTCATTTGTAAGGTTTTTGTTTCTAGATGTGGCCTTTTCTTTTCCACCTAGAGAAGTTCCTTTATTATTTGTTGTAAAGCTGACTTAGTTGTCCTGTGCTTTATCTTGCACTGCAGATCAATGGAAGATCCTAGAAAAGGGATGGCGTGGCATATAAAACACAAGAGACTCTTTTGCATTTTAAAAGTGGGGGACCAGGAGGCACTCTGTTTCTCTGAACAAAGGCCCCTAGGCTTTAGCCCACAAGACTTTTATTAGGGAAAGTGACATATTTAGATTAGTGAGCAAGAGTAGGCATAGGGAGTGTTGAAGCTATCTCTTAGTGAGATTTAGGGAGACTACTAGCAATAAAAGTCACAGGTGTATACATCTAGGATATAGTGCAGCTGCCTAAAGAATAACATAGTTAATGTATAAGCCCCTTATTTTGACAGGAGACTTTGCAATTTAGAGTTCTGTGTCGGCAGACATGCTTATCTGGCTTTTGCCATCACAAGCATTCCTTGGCTTATCATGCTTTTGCTCTAAGTTTGCTTTCTTCAGAGTTCAGCGGTTCAGTGGTCTCCAACAGTCCTGAATTCTCTTAGTTTTTCCTTGGCTGTAAATCTTTCAATTTTTTCTTCAAATCTGAATGAGAGTCTTGCTGGGTAGAATAATCTTGGTTGGAGGTTTTATCCTCTCATTGCTTTAAGTATATCTGGCCACTCCCTTCTGGCCTGCAGAATTTATGCTGAAAAATCAGCCAATAACTTGATCAGGGTTCTCTTGTATTTTATTTGTTTCTTTTCCCTAGCTGCTTTCAATATTTTTTCTTTGTCTTTAATTTTGGTTAGTTTGATTAATATGTATCTCAGTGTGTTCCTCCTTGGGTTTATTTTATATGACCACCCACCTGGGTGTGGGGTCACTTAAAGTCTCTTAAATCACATAATCCCCCCCTACCATCTCGATGTGGCCTCCACTTTGTCTTCTGGAGTATCAAATCTTTTTGTTTTTTGATAGCTTCCAGTCTATTTGTTGAAGGCTATTCAGCAGTTGGTTGTGATTTCATTGCTTTTATAAGAGAAGGTGAGCTCCAGTCCTTCTAATCCACCATCTTAATCCCCCACATGCTATTTTCAACTCTTAGTTTCCAGGCCTTTTTGAAAGAGAGCATAAAGACATTAGTTGTCAGAAGCAAATTCCTAGACTGGCATTTGTATTCAAATTCAAATTATTGCTGTTTTCATGGAAGCAAAAAATTTACATCTTTTTTTTTTTTTTTTTTTTTTCCCCTCCTTCAAACCAGTGCTTTGGCCTTCTTGGGGTAAATGGAGCAGGAAAGACCACCATCTTCAAGATGCTTACTGGAGACATAATTCCTTCAAGTGGAAACATTCTGATCAAAAATAAGGCTGGGTATGAAAAACAAATGCTTCAAATTACCAAACAAACCTAATTAAGTGAGAAAAATAATTAAAATGAACTATTTGTTATGTTGTGGTTATATTATTAAATCCTTAAGGGAAAGAAAGCTGTTCAAGTGAGTGAAAATTTTTAAACTGTTAAGTGACTAGGATGGTGGGATTGTTTTAACTTTTTACCAGAATCACCATGACCAAAATAGAGCTACTCTCCCAACATTTGAGGACTAGGAGGGAAACATCTTCTGAAACTAATTTGTGTTTTTGATTCTCTCAATTCAGATCTCTGGCTCACATTGACTCTCACAGCTCATTAATTGGCTACTGTCCTCAGGAAGATGCCTTGGACGACCTGGTAACTGTGGAAGAACATCTGTATTTCTATGCTAGGGTACATGGAATTCCAGAGAAAGATATTAAGGAAGTAAGTACAAATGTGAAAAACAAGTTCATTTAAAAACCATTATTGTGGAGTTCCTGTCGTGGCACAGTGGTTAACGAATCCGACTAGGAACCATGAGGTTGCGGGTTCGGTCCCTGCCCTTTCTCAGTGGGTTAATGATCCGGCGTTGCCGTGAGCTGTGGTGTAGGTTACAGACGCGGCTCGGATCCTGCGTTGCTGTGGCTCTGGCGTAGGCCGGTGGCTACAGCTCCGATTCAACCCCTAGCCTGGGAACCTCCATATGCTGCGGGATCGGCCCAAGAAATAGCAACAACAACAACAACAACAAAAGACAAAAAAAAAAAAAAAAACATTATTGTTTCTCCTTCCCACCCACTCACCCTCAAGACCAAGTTGACATTTGGAAAACTATGACATTTTTCTCCTGACAGTGATAATGGACACAGTATTAGTTTGATTGTGTATGTTATATGCAAACCCATAAACTCAGCTTTAGAGACATCTTGACCCATGTTTATTCAGTTACCTTTTAAAAACTATCAAATAAAGAATGGCATTTGCCTTAGGATCTGGGTTTAGCCTTGGTTGTTGATGCCTGTACATAATTTAGTGTTCAGATAGGTATTGAAACGTAGAATTACCTACAAACTGCCTAAGTAAAATAGAATAGCTTCCAATTTGATTTTTTAATGTGGTTTTTGTTCCTCACTACAATTATTTGTCTTTTTAATGGAATGGCTAACCCTCAGGCCAGTTTTCTCTATTTTTGCAACCCTCAGGGACTTGTTGAAGTCCTCCTAGGATTCCACTATTTTCCAAGGCTATTTAATTACAAAAATAGCCTCAAAAATAGCCTCAAAAACCCAAGATTCCTAAGTTAATACACCAAAGTTTTGATACTGGGTCAGTTTTAAATAGACCTAAAGCCTTTCTGACAACTCAACCCATAGTAAGAAAGATGAAACGGTGACGACAATCAATAAGAAAGCTGCCTTGTGAAGGGATGAATTCTATTTAAGCTCTTTGAAGCTTTACAAGGAAATCCTGTGTTAATGCAACAGAAAGAACAATTGTAAATACACACACATGTACTTGGGGAAAAAAAAATCCCATAGAACAAGCCACCACAGAATTGCTTTTATTTCTTTAAATGAACTATTAATTGTTAAGTGGGCCTTTGAAAATAAAACTAAAATTTATGTTGAATTTAAAATTTAAATTTTGGGGCTTATGTATTTCTTCATAAGTAGGTTTTTTTTTTTTTCCACTTAATGCTTTAAGAGTTTTGGCAAAGGAAAATCAACCTAAGACTTATTTTCCACCCACAGACTGTTTATAAGCTCCTTGGGAGACTTCACCTGATGCCCTACAAGGACAGAGCTACCTCTATGTGCAGTTACGGCACAAAAAGAAAATTGTCCACTGCACTGGCCTTGATAGGGAAACCTTCCATTCTGTTGCTGGTAAGAGAATCATTGTGAACAAGGCTGCTACATAATTAGAACCACACATCTAATTGTACGTGTAACATTTCATTATCATTAATGCAATAAGCATTTATTGAGGTCTCACTATGTGGTGGTTATTTTGCAAAGCGCTTTACACGCACTGTCTCATTAAGGGAATGTATATCAGCAATAAGTTGTTGCCACAACAGTATGCCCTTAAAAATGTTTTAGTCTGAGGCTGTGGCTCAGTTGCTTTCAGAGGAAACATGGGAATAAGAAGTAGCTGAAACAAGTTCAGGATATTCCAATGAGTGAGTAAAATTATGACAATTAGATTCGCAGTGATTGAAGATATCAGTTCTATTAGTAGCTGATCAGATAAACTAACACATTCTCCAACTTTTACCAAAAAGTAAATATGCATTGTTAGGACAGTGTGTTGTGCTAAAAGGTTATTTCCTTGTTGCTTAAAAATAGGAGTTACCTAGCCTGGGATGCAATTGACAATATGTCATTCTATTTTATCTGAATTTTTTGGAGGCAAGAAATACATGCCACATTTACATTTTGATTAAGAGCTGAAAAAATTAAATTGATCACCTGGAAACATAAATTACACTAGACGTGACATAGCATTCTGCTCTCCAGGCCAAACATTATGAGAAGTGTTTATTTCAGAGCAATAAGCTTGCCCTTATTTTGGAAGATCCTCTTCATTCAAGGACTTACAATGTCCAAAAGAGGCTTAACTATATGCAATAAAATCACCAGATATAAATCACCACATTATTCCAGGGATTAAGTAACACAGAGGACCAAATCATTTGAATTGCCCAGACAGAGTAATGCACAACCCATCTTTCTATAATACCGGAAGCTGATAATACACTATATTTCTGCCAATCGATGCTCATAATGGAATTCTATTGTTTAAGTGTCCCTTAAATTGAAGAAAACAATTCTTAGGCACCCCTGTGAGATAATAAATGTAAAGCACTCTAAAATGTTAAAAGCTCTATGCAAATATTGGGTATTAATGAGATGAAGTGAAATCAGGCTATAAGAGAAAGATATTGTATTTTCTTTTATATGCATTTACTATACACGCCATTGTCTTCAAAACAGGAACAATGACAGGATAACCTTTATTGTTTCCCCAAATTAACACTCATTTCTTTCTTTAAATTTAATCCCTTGCTATAAAAACAGAACTCTGGCAGCCTATGTGCATATTTCCCATTTCAAATATACATTTTTAATTTTTACGTAATCTTGACCCCATAATTCTTCTTAAATTATCTCTCAGGATCTGTCATTGCTTGTTTAAGTTTTCCATTGATACATTTCTAATTTTATGTCTGAACAATTTTTTTATATATAATGATTTTTATTTTTTTTCCGTTATACCATATGACCCAGCAATCCCACTATTGGGCATATATCCATACAAAACTTTCCTTGAACAATTTTTTAAAACATCATATACCTTAAAATATAATTTAGGAGTTCCCACTGTGGCTTAGCAGGTTAAGGATCTGATGTTTGCTCCATGAGGATGCAGGTTTAATCCCTGGCCTTGCTCAGTGGATTAAGGATCTGGTGATGCTGCAAACTGAATGTAGGTTGCAGATGCAGCTTTATCCAGTGTTGCTGCGGCTGTGGTGTAGGCCTCAGCTGCAGCTCTGATTCAGCCCCTAGCCTGGGAACTTCCATATGCTGCAGATGTAAAAAAAGTAGTTATAGTAATAACTTTTATGGGAAAAAAGAATAGCTGTATGTATATGTATAGCTGATTTACTTTGCTATAAACTTGAAGCTAATACAACATTGTAAATCAACTATACCATAATAAATTGTTTTAAAAATAATACTAGTAAGCAGTAAAAAAGAATGAACTATTGATACATACAACAATTTAGATCGATCTCAAGGACATTATGCTGAGTAAAAAAAAAAAAAGCCAATTTCCAAAGGTCATATAGTATATGGTTCAATTACTATAACACTCTCAAAACAAAATTTTACAGGAATGGAAAAAAAAATATGTGCTTTCCAGGGATTAGGGACCATTGGGGAAAGGTACTGGGTGTGACTGAAAAAACACAGAACAAGGGAGATCTTTGTAATAATACAGCTGTCTGAATCTTGATTAAGGTGGTGGTTATACAAATCCACGTGTGATAAAATGACAACTATATAACCCATTGGCCCAATCTCAAACTCTTGGTTTTAATACTGTACTACATGTAATTACATACGTTGTAATCACTGGGGGTAATTGGGCAAAAGGCAAACAGGACATCTCTGTATTATCTTTGCATCTTTCTATAAATTTCTAATTATTATCAAGTAAGATAATAAAATTTGGTTTAATAATTTGTATCTTTCTATTTGGCAATTTCTGCAAATTTTTTTATTTCTGCAAGGAGTATTAAATTTCAATTAATAACATAAAACTAAAAATACACCTCAATCATAATAACAAAAACATCAGCTTGCATTCTCTGTGCTTCACATAACACGTTATTCACTCGCAGCCACAATTTTGCCATCAGGAGCAAGATAGCAATCTTGTTGATGTAGCTTCAAATACACATGTGACAACGTAGTAGTAAATGTAGAAACTCTTGCTTTGTCAGTAATTGAAGCAGAATTTTTTCCAAAGAAATGTAAGAAAAAAGTATAAAGGAACAGGGTGTCAACTTCAGTGAGACACTTTTTAAAACAGATTGACAATATTAAATGATTAATTTTGAGCTTTTTGACAGCAGCAGAAAGAAGCCTATTAAGTATAATACAAGTTAGTCACAGGAACTCAAAAAGTGATTTCTGTTCTAAGTAAGGGAGGTGCAATGATTCATGTAAAGAACCCCATCAAAATTTAATTAATTTGATAAATTCTTCTTGTAACTTCTATTAAGGATGAGCCAAGCTCTGGGATGGATCCTAAGTCAAAACGGCACCTCTGGAAGATCATTTCAGAAGAAGTGCAAAATAAATGCTCAGTCATACTCACTTCTCACAGGTAAATAGAGTGTGGGAACTGTAATCAGATGACACAATGTTAGGATGATAGACGGGGAAAGGTAATCCTGTGCAATGTACATCGATTATGAATGTCCGCAATTGAACTATTTTGTTCTCATAGTCATGGGAGCAAGTCAGAAAGGTACCGTGGTGAGACTCCTGCTCCTCTGGTGGAACAGGGCCTAAGCAATCTTTTAAAAAACAAATTTCTGGTTACTTATGGCCCTCCTAACTCAACTACGACTCCCTATTACCTATCACATATAGTTCAGCATCCCTCAGCTTAGGATGCAAGGCCTTTTATTATGTGGCCTCATCTGAATTTCCCGTATTTTTCACTACGAAACCCTCTCTTATCAGTCAGTCTGAGCGACTCCCAGTTCTACAGACACTCACTGCCCCCTTGCATCACCCTGCCCTTTCTTCAGCTGTGCTTTCTCCTGGAGTTGGTCTTTTCACAAACCCTACAATTTCTAATCCTACTAGTCCTTTAAGAAATAGTTCCTCCATGAAGTAGGCCCTTCCAAACAATTAAGTAAAAAAGCTACCAAAGCATCTTCTTTCTTTTTTTTCTTTGTTTGGCCTCCCCCAGGCGGGCCATGGACCAGATCCAAGCTGCAATTATGGCAACAAAGGATCCTTTAACCCATTGCAGAGACGCCGCTGATCCTGTTGGAGCACAGCAGGAATTCTACTACTAATGCATTTTATCTATGCCTTTTTAATAAGTTGACCTTGAAAGGTTCATCCTTTCAGTATAATTATCATATAGTATTAAAAGGACTAGATATGTTTAGAATCAAGAGACTTGTTTACATCCTATATTCTAGCCTTACCCTAGCACGCTGTATGTCCTGAAGCCAATTATTTAATTTCCATTAACTTTCATATTAAGTGGACATGGTGATACCTAAGATTGCCTTCAGTTATCATAGTCCAAGAAATTAGAATTATGTAATCAATTACAGGTTAACTAGTTAAAATACAAAAAAAAAAAAAAAAGCCAACCGAATATGGAGTATAAGGCATAATGAAAAAAGCCTAATAAGCCTAATATTATTTTGGAAACAAAATGTGCCAAAATGTAGTTCTTGAGTCAAAGTTTCAAAGCACTTACAAGAAATACTGTGATTGATAAAATGGGCTTTCCAGATAAGAGAGACGGCCTCAAATTTGAGAAGAAACAGTCGTAAACTCTATGTGAAGACATTTAATTTACATTAAAAGATTTTTTTTGGGAGTTCCCGTCGTGGCGCAGTGGTTAACGAATCCGACTAGGAACCATGAGGTTGCGGGTTCGGTCCCTGCCCTTGCTCAGTGGGTTAACGATCCGGCGTTGCTGTGAGCTGTGGTGTAGGTTGCAGACGCGGCTCGGATCCCGCTTTGCTGTGGCTCTGGCGTAGGCCAGTGGCTACAGCTCCGATTCGACCCCTAGCCTGGGAACCTCCATATGCCGCGGAAGGGGCCCAAGAAATAGCAGCAGCAGCAGCAGCAGCAGCAGCAGCAGCAGCAGCAGCAGCAGCAGCAGCAGCAGCAGCAGCAGCAGCAGCAGCAGCAGCAACAGCAACAACAACAACAACAACAACAACAACAACAACAACAACAACAACAACAACAACAACAACAACAACATTTTTTTGTTGTTCTGCAGGGGAAAAGACATTTTAGGGAGTTCAAACAGTATTTCTTAGGTGCCATAATGAAAAAGTTAAGCCTATGCTTGTGAACTTAAAACCCAGTTTTCTGTGCTCAGAATGCTGATGTGATTCTGTCTTTTCAGCATGGAAGAATGTGAAGCTCTCTGTACCAGGTTGGCCATTATGGTGAATGGAAGGTTCCAATGTATTGGATCATTGCAGCATATTAAGAGCAGGTGAAGAACAAATGCGTTCTTTCATACATGGGTAGCATAGTCAATCCCACAGTACCATACTCGCCTTCAAAGATTATCTCAGCAGCCTATCTTGCAATGTGTAGTAAAACTGGAATAGAGAAGCATTTGACTCATGCTTGACTCAAGCATTGACTCATCTTAAAGTTAATTTATCATACTGAGGATTGAATTTTTTTTAATAAATAGCCTGTTGATGTATTGTTTATTTTTAAAAACCTCAGTGACTTGAATCTTTACAGTTGACACCAAATCTCCAATAACTTGCCTCTCAAGATCTTCTTTGTTTTAAATTAGAAAGTATTTAAGCCCCAGAAATTGATATCAGTTACTAATTCATGGATTCCAAAGAAAGCCAAGATTTTATATTTTCTTTTCTAAAGCAGCTTTTGTCCAAAAGATCTGATTTTGTATAGTGGTAGAAATAAAGAAAAAGTCATGGCAGTGTACTGTTTCCACTTTGCAACATGTCCCGAACTTTTATGGCAAAATGATAGTCTTTCTACAGGAAAAGGGACTATAATGGTCGGCTTGGGTCTTGTTTCATTATCTAGAATTCCAGGGAGCTCTTTCAGCAAAACATAACTCATGTCATATTTTGCACTTCTTTCTAGGTTTGGACGAGGATTTACTGTCAAAGTTCACTTGAAGAATACCAAAGTGAGCATGGAGGCCCTCACAAGGTTCATGCAGCTGCACTTTCCAAAAACATACTTAAAAGTAAGAGACTGCCCTGCCTTTTTATCTTGACTGGTTTTGACAGTCATAATCTAATATCTTAGTGGATGTTTATTTATTTCAAGGTGACCATAGCTTTATTATTTGTCTTAATATATTTATTAGTTCAAGATGCTTAAGATACTCTGAAGCATAGTTAGTATGAAAATAAAATCTTCAAAGTAGCTATATATTTTTGTAGGTACTTAAGAGTAACACAGTCCTTTTACATACCTTTATTTCTTCGTCACAAAGACTTTATGACCATATTGTATTAGTTTTCAATTTGTATACTTAACTAGTTTATTAGTCATATATGTTTCGGAACTGAGGGATGACAGATACGTATGACCGAGGGTATTTCTTCCTAGAATAAAAAAATTACAGAGTTGTTCCAAAATGTCACAGCTAGAAGAGATTATCTCCTCTGCTTTCCTCATTTGAAAGATAAGCACACAAAGTTTTGAGCAGAGTTGCTTGGAAATTGTGTTCTTAAATCCCTTGCTAGCTGAAACATTGCTCAATTAATTTCATCTTGCAGATATGTATATCAACAGGATGAACACACACAGATATATGCATATAAATCTCACATAGTACATATTTAAGTGCACTTGAAAAAGTTGTCATTATAGCATCTTTGATGTGCAGGTAACTTATACAAGATGATTATACCAAATGATAGTGTAAAAGGAAAGCAGGTATGGTGTGATGAAGAGAAACTGCTTCAGAAAAGCAAGGTGTTAAAGATACTCCAAGGAAATAAGAATAGATTTCTAAGTTTATGGTAATACTGTGAACTAAGTAAATTGAAAAGATTTTTTTTTTTTTTTTTTGTCTTTTTGTCTTTTTGCCATTTCTAGGGCCACTCCCGCGGCATATGGAGGTTCCCAGGCTAGGGGTCGAATCGGAATTGTAGCCTCCGGCCTACGCCAGAGCCACAGCGCGGGATCCGAGCCACATCTGCAACCTATACCACAGCTCACGGCAACACCGGATCCTTAACCCACAGACCAAGGGCAGGGGTCGAACCCGCAACCTCATGGTTCCTAGTCGGATTCGTTAACCACTGCGCCACGACGGGAACTCCTGAAAAGAATTTTTTAAAGAATTTTAGATTGAGTTAAGAAAGAGTGTGGCATTATTTAAATGAAATGCCTCCTAGACAATGCTTTTGAAATCTGGCACCTTTGGCCAATATAAATTGAATAGCCAATCCTTAGTCTTTTATAACAATTCTAACATTTAAAACAATGGAATTTCTAAAAATGATCTCTGAAAAAGCTTATATCAGCTAAGCATCCTCTGACATCTGCAATTCCATTCCACAATATTTTTTTCTAGTCAACGCTATAATGACTTTATAAGTGTGCATGAATGTAGAATGTTTTGGAATTTTCATTAGCTTTTTAATTTGTTTTCTCTGTGACATTCGTGAAACTTTTTACCTCATCTTCAAATGCTGTTAGTTTCAAAACATACCCTTTATTTACACTGTAGTATCGTTTTCAGTGGAATGAATTTCAATATATTCTGAGCTCTTGGTTAAGTTATGTCTAGTCAAGCCTGTATTACCAAACATTGATAAATACATTTTTCCCTTTGGTTCCCACAGGATCAGCACCTCAGCATGCTAGAGTATCATGTACCAGTCACAGCAGGAGGAGTAGCAAACATTTTTGATTTGCTGGAAACCAATAAGACTGCTTTAAATATCACAAATTTCTTAGTGAGTCAGACTACTCTGGAGGAGGTAAGTTGGATACCATGATCCATATGTACAACATCACATGAATTGTTATACCTTCTGATTATTGCTTTTTTTTTTTTTTCTGTCTTTTTACCATTGCTTGGGCCGCTCCCACGGCATATGGAGGTTCCCAGGCTAGGGGTTGAATCGGAGCTGTAGCCGCTGGCCTACACCAGAGCCACAGCAACACAGGATCCGAGCCATGTCTGCGACCTACACCACAGCTCATGGCAACACTGGATCCTTAACCCACTGAGCAAGCCCAGGGATCGAACCCGCAACCTCATGGTTCCTAGTCGGATTCATTAACCACTGAGCCACAACGGGAACTCCTGATTATTGCTTTTTAATGGCATTCAATTTGTTTTTAATTGAAGCAATATCCAATTTTGTACCTGAAAAACTTAGCTTAATTTATTCTTAAGTGCATTTTGAGATGTTCAAAAAAAATGTGAAAAGCATTAACTATTTTTTATGGAGAAAAGAAGTTTTTTTCCTTCTATAAGACATCTGTACCCATCAGTTACATGAACATGTAAAGCAATAATTATTTTCACCTACAAAACAAATAGCTGTTAATACTTTCCTTATTTTCTCCTTGGTAGGTTTCTTAAATAACATTTCTATTGATTGGCTCCCTGGATTAGGGGAGGGTGAGAATATCTAGTGAGAATATGGTGCCAACGCCTTAGCTCTATTAGATTCAGGCAACCAGAATGGTAAATGCAGCATTCGTTTGTTTCATTCATCTGTCTTAATTATATTTATATTCAATAACTCGAGGCTTCATAGGGCATCCTTCGTCATCTTTGCACTGTTTTAGTTTTATACAGTTCAACTAATCTGATATATAGAACATTTGATTGTACTTGTCACTGGAATGGATCTGAAAGTGAGGCTATAGAGGCCTCTGAATAATGCTGCATGTTATAGACAATTTTTTATGGGGAGTTAAGAAAATTATAGCTTTGCCAACACAAAAGATTTATCCCTTGACTTGTAACCAATAGCGAGCATCAGGTCTGGCACAAAATAGACTATACTTTCTGGATGAATCTATGACTAATAGAATTAATGATTTTAAACAAAGTCATAAAGGACTGCCTGTTAAATAATCAGTTGACTGAACGTAATGTTAATGTGAGCTTTCTATACAAATTTTATTTTCGTGCATTAACTCTTAAAACTAGTGAAATTTCTCAAACAGCAGCATCATACGAACATTTGATAAGGGCTTGGGTTGGGCTGCTTGTTTATACTTGGAAGATATTGTTGCCGATCATATATATGCAAATATTTGGCTGAATATATTCAATTATCACTTTAGATTTATATTTTTATTGTAAATGTAGTTATAGTTGTAGATATAGATATTATTTTCAGACCCCAGTTAAATTTCAATATCTGAAGGAAGGACTGCTAGTGAGAGTGCATGTGTATGTTTGGGCATGCCCCTGTGAAATCTAGTTGTCTTCTTATTTGCTCTCGCATTGTGTGCACGTGTGTGTGTATGTGTGTGGGAATTCACCTTATTTTTTCCTTTGGTTTACCAAGTACTAATGGCTTTATTTCCCTTGAAAAATCAGGTTTTCATCAACTTTGCCAAAGACCAAAAGTGCTATGAAACTGCCGATACCAGTAGCCAAAGTTCCACCATAAGCATTGACTCACAGGATGACGGGCTAGAGTCTTAGTGCCTCCAGCAAACTCAATCTCAGCAAATGGCCAATGGCTTCATTTTGAGGAAGAGCCACAGAAGATACAACTTACTTAAAGTATCTTAATTTTAAAGTTATTGTATTGTAAAGTTACAGTTCTGTAAGGCTAGCCTGTTGCTACTGAAATGAATTCCTGTCTACTCAACACTGTGAGCATGCTAGTGCATATGTTGTTGATTATTATGCAAAGGTGAAACTACCTGAATGTCTTAATTTATTACTTTCAATAAAAAGGCAGCTTAAAAGGCATGGTTATTAGTAGATGAAAAGTAAGAGTGGAGAAGAAAAGGAAGGTTGTCACGGGTAGGAAGAATATGGAGAGCAAAGAAAATAATTTATTTTCAGAAATAACGGAATGAACATAATCATGAATACATGAATCTATTGTGATGTGTAAAGTGCCAAAAGCCAAATTAACATCAGCAGTAAGGAGTGGGCACAATGTCTAGAATGTGTGTGTGTGTCATTTTCAGTACCTGTAAATACACGAGGACATACTGATGCCCCCAGAATGCCTTCTCCCAGAACGCTGCAGAAGGGCAGTTTACCCTGGTGGTAAACAGAACTTGGATGTTCTACTGCAGTGCCTTGCCATAGTAAGGCGCAGGGCAGAGCCAGAAGCTGCTTGTTCTTGGGGGGAAATGGGCGTGTCAGCTGGGCAGATGCAAATCCTAAAAGACCAGAGAGAATTCATGTGCTGCTGGCAGACAACATTTTTTTAAGCTCTTGCAGAAGCCTCATATTCTAGGACTCTCTGCAAGCAACATTCCAGTGGAGGGGAAATGAATATGAAGGTAATTTTCATCTAATTACCCAGCTGACCTAGAATCATATATATGGCTATAAAATGGACTTTGTAATAATGCCAATTATATGGCCCTCAGGGAAGGTGGTTTATATAATATGTGTGTGTGCGTTTGTGTGTAAGTATGCCAGCTTTGACAGAACTGTTTCCATTTTAAACGTCAATAAAATCAAAATTTAGTAAAAAAATAATTCATGAAGTCATTTCATTTGTTACAGAAGAGCCAGGAACCTAAAATTGGAATCATGTGGTCCCACGGGATCTGGCCCCTGCTTATGTCTCCACCTTCATCCCTTTCTTTTCTTCTCCTTTTTTTTTTTTTTTTTCATTGTCACACCCATGGGTGCCGGAGGCCAGCTCCGGTGGCCAGAGAATGTACACTTTTCCTGAAGGAGAGGGATGCGAGTTGGCTTTTGCAACGGAGACAGCCTCTTTGTCCCTTCTTTCAGGGCGCTGGACTGCTCAAATTTTATTGGCATAAGTGGTTGATTATATAGACAGTTTCTAACTACAGATTACATCATAGTGTTAAAAGTACATTGGTTAACTTTTACATGGTACAGCAGCTAAACATCACGTTCTAAGATCTTTATCTTAACTAAATTTAGTGAGTACAATTTAAGGGCAATTAGGTACAATACATCATGTGGGAAGGAGGAGACTCAGTACAAATCATCCCATGGCCAGCCAGTCTTCACAAGTTGAAGAGGTCACAGACACAAGAATTTGGCATTCACAAATCTTGTTTTTAGACCGGTGCTTATCTTTAAAGCGTTATGGCAAGGAGACAGTGTAAGAAAATATAAACCAACTTAACTAGCTATCACTTAAAAGCTTCTATAACTCATAGCTAGGTGTCTTTTGGTCATAAATAATATATGCTTAACTTCTGTGAACCTCATTAAAATCCTAACTCTAAAGTTTACTGTGTAACTAGTTAGTAGATGAACACTATGTTTTAATTAATTTGGATTTAAATAGGGGAAAGTCCTTCAGGATGAAATTCTTATTATATTATTGTTGTAATTTTGTTAAATCACAAATCACCACAGGAAATTAAGAATGGAAAATAAGAATAATAAGTAAATAATCAAGAAAGACTGAGGAAAAACTGAATAACAAATAAAACAACAGGAAAGACTAGGTCACCTGAGAAACAATCCATGTTCTCTGGTGCAAACATGGAAATTGTTTTCCCAGGAAAGCCCCAATTCTTCCCAATCAACATCAGAATGAGAGCTGTGTAACCTGAGGCCTGCCCTCGGCTTGTACCATACAGGCAGGCTTTCATCCTGACCAGAAGACCACTTTTGGCTTGTACCATTCAGGTGAGCTCCCTTCCTTGGTTAGGAACCTGCCTTCAGGTTTTTCTGCCGTCAGGCAAGGTCCTTTTTTTGAGTCCCCGCATCTTCTCGGCTCCCCGCACATGGGTACATGGAGGTTCCCAGGCTAGGGGTCAAGTTTGAGCTGCAGCTGCTGTCCTGAGCCACAGCCACAGCAACGCCAGACCCAAGCCATGTCTTCAACCTACACCACAGCTCCCTGCAACACCAGATCCTTAACCCACTGAGTGAGGCCAAGGATCGAACCTGCATCCTCATGGATACTGGTCAGGTTCATTTCCACCGAGCCACCACGGGAACTCCGATCCCTTTGTGTCTCCTTTTCCTTTTTAAGATGTAGCCATGCTGGCCACTTTTTGATTCTTCCAGAGCACCAAACTCCTTCCTATCTCCAAACCTCTGCACATATTTTCATATGTCCCCCTGCTTGAAATGCTCTTCCCCCACAATTTATGCCTAGCTAACATTCTACAAAATGTGATTCTTCCTCAAAGAAGCTCTCCTTCCCTACTTTCTCAACTGAAATCCAATCCTCCTGTCCTAAACTGTATTATCTTTCCTATTTTTCTGTTAGGGCATGCATCCTAATTTTTAATATATTCAGACTAACAGTATATATATCTTAACAGATGACAACAGAATTTCTTTTAGGATAGAAAACATCCTTGTTGAATATAATAAGCTTTTTGGTATAGAAGCTCTGAGAGGATGGGTGTCTTCTGGAGTCCAAACAACCAAAAAAAAAAGGTCAGTCTCCATGAAATAATAAAAGGATATTTTATTGTTCATTTTGTTTGTTATTGTAGTAATTGGTTGCTGGCTTGCTTCTGAGCAATTGTAGGAAGGAAAGCACAGTGAAGGAGGAACCAGCGAGATGGTAGAAGGCTGAGTATTGAAGAGATGGAAGTCCGGTGAGCAATCTGGGTGGTTGAGAGGACTTTTAAAACCATGAATATCTCCCCCACACTGGATTTTAAAGACGGTATGAAAAAATGTAAACTATCTCATTATTTTTATATTGATTACATATTGAAATGATAGTATTTCAGATTAATCTCGCCTATTTACTTTCTTCAATGTTGGTATTATGAATTTTTTAACTATAAAAATAATTTAAAAATAAATAAAACCATGAATATCCAAGTGCATTTTTCACATTCAGTTTCTGTGCAGCCATGCTGGGGACTGCCCTCCTACCCCTAAGTCTTTTTTTTTGGCTTTCTAGGGCTGCACTCACAGCACATGGAGGTTCCCAGGCTAGGGGTCTAATCAGAGCTGTAGCTGCTGGCCTATGCCACAGCCACAGCAATGTGGGATCCAAGCCACATCTACAACCTACACCAGAGCTCACAGCAATACCTGATCCTTAACCCACTGGGCGAGGCCAGGGATCGTACTCATGGATATTAGTCAGATTCGTTAATCACTGAGGCAGGACAGGAACTCCTCCTACCTCCTAAATCTTGATTAAAGTTAGTGGCATTACAAAAGCTTTAAGTGAATGAGTGTCTGGGGAAAACTGAGGAAGGGCTGTATTAATGTTTTCTTTGAAAGAGATGCAGAACAGTGACTACTTCATGATGGAGCAGAAGCCTGGCGGGAGAGGAGACTACGAGACAGAGAGGTCCAGGTATGTGCTGAGCAAAGCTTCTGATCCTCCAGGATGTGGATCGGGGGCATTCTAGCCAATCTTATCTACCTCTCAATAGGCAGGGAAGTCCAAGCTGGCCCCTAGATGACAGTGACTGCCCTTTTACTTGAGTGTCTATTTAGTGTTCCTTGCCCTCTTTAGACATGAAGCTCTGTGAGGACAGAACATCTACTTTGATCTTCCTGGTTTTCCCATCAGTACCTGCAAACACAATAAATATTTGGGGCAGTCAATAAACATTTGTTGGTTAAATGGATAAATAAGTAAATAATGAGAAACAAAAGAGAAGCTAGCATGGTTGATATGGAAACCAAGCATTGTTATTATATTTAAATCTCTGAAATGCAGTGAAGTTTCCCATTAGATGATTTATTTATGGAAAAGAAAAAGGAAAGCCAATGCTGATTCCATAATACAGATATTACAATGAATCCACTAGAAGAGGAGGATTCTGATACCTTCTTTGAAATCAGAACTCTAATGCTTTGCTTTTGTACATTCCGGCACACTTACTTCTTCTTTGTCTTTTTGTCTGTAAAGATGTACTGTATAAGAGTGTCATGGTGCATGTTTACATATAAGTAAGGAATATACATTAAAAAACTATTTGAACCCACATCCCATTGGGTTTCTCCATAGTAGAGAAATGTTTATAGAGAATTTCCAGTTCTCGGAAGACTGCCTCTAGTCTGGATAAACTGTACAGAATCTGCTTTTAAATATGAGTTACCTGGATTACCTCTGAAGATTATGGCAATATTCACTTCACCTGTAAAACCTGATTTTCAAAATATTAAGCTTTTGGCACAAAATCAGAAGAAAAAATGGAAAAATTATATGTATAACTACCTTCTCCAAATATGCTTTCCGCCTGAAGGATCCCATTTTTCTTCTCAGAGATGATAATTCCCTAGACAACTGCAAATGGCCTCCTGGGTGAGGTGGGGGTGATTGGAACCTCCTACCCCCTCGGGTCCCTGGGAGGCTGCTTGCTTCATTAAGGTAAGCTTCGCAACATAAGTTTTTAAGTATGATAACATCAAGCTAAAAGGGAATGATACTATTTCCTTTGGATTTTTGTTTGTTTGTTTTTGTCTTTTTAGGGCTGCATCTGAAGCATAGGGAGGTTCTCCAGCTAGGGGTTGAATCAGAGCTGTTCAATACCAGATCCCAGTTGCGTCTGCAACCTGCACCACAGCTTCATCTTAGCAGTGGATCCTTAACCCACTGAGCTTAAGAGGCCAGGAATCCTGCGTCCTCATGGATAACAATCAGATTCGTTTCTGCTGAGCCACGATGGGAACACCTCCTTTGGCATCATTTGTTACAGAGGTAGTCTTATCACCCACTTGCCTATAAACCCAGACTAATTTTCCGTAATATGTAGAACAAAGTGCAAACTCCTTAACTGATCCACAGAGCATTTAATAATCCAGCCCCCAACGCATCTGCCTCTCTTCCTCATGTAGTCTTTGCTCAACTTCAATGAATTTCTTGCTATTTTCCACTTTGACAGATCTTTTCTCACTCTCCATGTCACTTTGCTCACACTACTCTGTCCTCTTGAAAGAGCTCTTCCCTATTCCAGTTTAGCTTTTATCTAGAAACTCCCCTTCTTTTTCACCCTTCCCTTGTGTATTTTCTTTAAAGAAATCTTCCCAGAGAGCCTCAGGCAGAGTTCATTGTTCTATCCTCATTACAAAAACATTCTGTGCAGGCCTCTGCAGATGCGTTTCCCTGTTGCATTATAATCATCTCATACTGTCTTTCACTTCCCATTACGCTCTGAGTTCCTAAGAGTAGAGAACCTGTTATTCTTCCATCACTGAATCTGTCATACCCGGCACGGTACCAACATGTTGCTCAACAAATCTTTGAGGGACAAAAGAAGTCTATTTCAATTTTGAAATATTTTCATAATTTTTGCTTTGAATTTTTTGCAATTACATTTGTTTTAGCTCTAGAAGACAAGCTATTACAATTTAATGATAACTGCTGGGGGAAAAACGTGCAGATGACCAAACATTTTACATTTAAATGTTATTTCTACATAAAGCACATTTCATCAAAATGCCAAGCATTTTGAACATACCATTATGTTATTAATAGTATTGCCTGATATGGCATTTGTTCAAAAATACGAAAATAAAAATGCTATTTAAAAGAAAATACCTTCACCAATATAGAGTTATGCTTAGTCACTCCCATTGTACAAGTGGAAAAACGAAGGTAAAGGCACAGTTATAGCTAAAATAACAGCAGCTATGACTTACTGAGAATTCCTTATGTGTGAAAGACTAGGTCAAGTTTGCCACATCTATTTGATTTTTATTTAATTCTCACAACATACTTTCAATTTATAAGGCCCTTTTTATTGACAAGGACACTGAAGTTTGGAAAAAATAATTATCTTAATAATAATAAACAAAAAAGTAAATTTGACTCCAGAGACTATTTTATGACATAGAATTCCCCCTAGGAAAAAAAAAAAAAAAAAACTTTTGACTTAGATACTTAAGTTCCCTAATAATTTAGGCATGAGCTGTATTTATGGCTATGTCAACAAGACAAGGAAACCACTGTCTCTGTTTGCACCCAATTAACTGCTTTCATGACCACTGCAGTAGAGACCTCTGGCAAGAACAAGAAGACTCTGACCCTAACTATGCTTTTCCCCAAGAAAACCTCAGGAAGAACTCTAGTCTTCCATCCTATTCCCTCTGAAATTCCTCACAAAGAAACCCAACCATGTCAAGTAGACCTACAAAGATTTACTAACTAGTTATTCTTGTTTTAACTCAAAAGACTTTATACTTCCTGGGATATTGTTGTTTTTAGTACAGTAATTTTGTTATTTAACTTCTTTGATTTCTTTTCTCATTTTATATCTATTTCCATTTTTATGTTGTATTATTCCATTCAAATGAAGCAAAACTCCCAGTATAATGAAGCCAGCGCTATGAAATGGTCTATGCCCTAAATAAGTTATGTCCAAAATGTGTCTTTCAACACCTCAAAGGAATTTGCAATTCTTGTTGCCTGGATTTCATTGAGAAACCTCTAGTGAAAAACGGAAAGCCCCTCACTGAAACTACCACTCTTGGCAACTCTTTAGAGTTGCAAACCAAAATCTTTCTCAAAGACAAAAGTTGCAATAAGCAGCACAAAAGAAATATTCAGCACTATCGGAGAAGATCTTTCCTTTATCTAAAACATTCAGTCACTACATGAAGATACTTATTATTATTTATTAATTAAATATTATTGGACTAAAATACTATAAGCAAGATGTCCACATTATAGTTTAAGAAGGAAATAAATGGGAAGTCTTACCAAAGGAAAACCTCAGATAAAACTCCAGAAAATTCCTGCAACTTTTTGTCAGATTCTTTCATAAAATGCAGTAACACACATTAACTAAGTGAGGGAATGTTCTTTTTATACTAACTACTTTAAGACCTTTTCTGATGCCCATCTCAAATAGAACTTCAAAAGTATTCTCCCGTTGTGGAGGTCTTCCCCAAACTCTTTCTTAATAATGAAATTAAAGTATGGATTACCTGGAGTCCCTGTCATGGCTCAGTGGAAGCGAATCTGACTAGCTCCATGAGGACGCAGGTTCAATGCCTGGCCTCCCTCAGTGGGTTAAGGATCCTGCGTTGCTGTGAACTGTGGTGTAGGTCACAGACACAGCTGGGATCTGGCATTGCTGTGGCTGTGGCAAAGGCTGGTGGCTAAAGCTCCAATTCGCCCCCTAGCCTGGAGACCTCCATATGCTTCAAGGGCAGCCCGAAAAAGCAAAAAAAAAAAAAAAAAAGAAGAAAAAGTATGGACTATCTTATTAAATATTTTATATTTATTTAAGGAGAGACTTTATAACCTTTCTTCACAAGTGTGTCCTGTCTAACATTTCAAGAACCTCCCTGAGTAGGGAAGCTGTGACATGACTTATAAGTATAAACTATATCATCTACTGAATACAGAAAGTTAGCAATTTTTTTTCACTTACTATTTTGCAAATATAAGGAGAGAAACTAAGCTGTCATATATAGCAGACACTCTCAGATGGCCCCTAATTATCCTCACCTCCTATTTGCATGTTCTTAAGTGATCAATGTCCTTAACTTGAGTGTGGGCAGGAACTGTTTCTAACAATAGAATAAGGCAAAGGAGTTTACCTTACATAAGTTTATAATATTTGTCTTGCAAGCCTCTCTCTCTCTCTCTCTCTCTCTCTCATGGCTTTGAACAGATAAGTCATGTTAGGGAAGCCCACTTGGCAAGGAATTCAGGCTGCCTCTGGCGAAAAAGACGTAAGGAACTAAGGTGGCCTTCAGCTGACAGCTAGCAAGAAACTGAGCCCCTCATCGTGACACCCTTCCAGAAACTGAGTGCTGCCAACAATCACCTGAGTTTGGAAACACTTCCCGGGGTGAGCATGCAGATAAGAATCCCAGCCCTGACCAGCATCTTGATTGCAACCTTGTTTGATAATGTTTTTCCCTCAAATAATCCTCAAAATATGTGTACCTCTAATCTTTACTCACTTCAGCATACAATTAACAATTCTATTAACCCTGGTCTTCAAGACAACTTTTCTTCCTCTAAGGTGTTGATCCTTTGGTTAAGTTTTGTCCACACCTATGCCATTGTAATAAGTCACCAAAGGTTATCCTCTGTATCTATCCATACCTTATCAGCCACTGATGGACTAATATCAATTTAATAATAATTGAACATTTATAAAATACTGTACATAATTTTATTTTTTACAAAGCAATTATATATATATAATATATATATTTAATCATTTGAATCTAATAGCAACCTTGTGAAGCATTATTGCCCCTAGATAGAAAAATAGGATCAAAGGGATTAAATAACTCTCTTCAAGCAAAAAACACAATATATTAAATTCTAGTAGCTAGCTATATTTTCTTGTCTGATCTAAATTCTTTCCCTTTGCTGATTTAGTTCCTTTTCAAGGCTGTCTCTGTGAGGCTGTCAATGACTATGGCCCCACTCCATTCCAGCAGTTAGTGTGGGTACATGACCCAGGATGACCAGAATACCTTATTTCTCATGACCACTTTGATTAGAATTGACGCATGACTCCAGTAAAATTAGTAAATCATTCTTGAATTAATATTTGAATGTTTGAGACAGATACTTCCTTTTCTTAGGATTGCTAAACTAAATGGAAGAGAGTCCAGGGGTCCCAACTGACATCTTGTTCTTAACATAGAAAGAGTTCCTCTATTTAATAAAGTCAAGCAGAGACAAGAGGCACTGACAAATGGCATAATAAACCAAGTCCTGACGACATTTTTTTAATCACAGGATCTAGCAAGCCTGAAGGACCACTCTGGCAGCTGTAGAAGACAGACTGTGGGGAGGCAAAGTAGAAGTCAGAGTAACCTAGGAAATTAGCACAGCAGAATAAAGGTAGCAGCCACAGAGATGGTCTGACATGGTTAGATTCTGGATCTATTTTGAAGGCATAGCTGACAGGACTTGCTTCCAGATTAGTGAGAAATGCCTAAGAAAGAAAAAGAGCCAAGAATGAGTCCAAGGGCTTTGGCCTGAGAAACTGGATAAATGGAGTTGTCATTTATTGTAGAATGAGGAAACTGGACAGGCAAAGGAAGGTTGAGAAGGAAAAGCAAGAGCTGGGTTTAAGGCACATTAAGTTTAAGATGCTTATTAGACATCCAGAGGAAATGTTGAGTGAATTGATAGAGCTATATATCTGGATGAAAAGGTCCATACTAGAAAAAATACATGTGAAAGTCATTGGCATAGAGATGGAAATTCAAACCACAAGTCTGAATGGGGTTATTCAAGGAGATAAGTGCGTCTAAAGCAGAGAAACCATCTAAAGAGAGCATCCTGGGGCATTGCAGTATTTTTGATGTAGAGAAAGTACATCCTAAAATAAAGTGTAACATGCAAGCTAAGAAGAAAAAATGTTTCTAAAAAGGAGGGCGTGGCCGACCTTGTCTGAGCAGATTCTGGGTAGATTAAAATAAGAACTGAAAACTGACCGTTGGATTTGACATATTCATGAGTGACCTTGACAAGAGACATTTCTGTGTAATAATAGCGAAAAGGCCTCAGGAATAAGTTCAATTAAAAAAAAATAGCAGAGGAAGTGGAGATGACATATATAGTTAACTTTTTTAAGAGTGTAAAGGGAAAGAATGCAGAGAAATAGGTGGCAGTTGGAGCGAAATTACTCCTTATGTCAGAAAAGGGACCTTATGTCTCCAAATGAGTGTAGGAAAGGGTCAGGTTTGCCAGGGGTCATGCCTTCTGCCTCTGATAGTCTCTGGGGTGGGCAATGTCCCTGTTCCCTGGGCACTGTTTTCCTTGCTAGGATTAATGATGGAAGCCTAGGCTGACCCGACCTGTGACCTGGTCTTCTTGGTTTGATCAGAGTATGGTAGTACTTCCTGGCTGACTCATCCTCACCCTTGTGACATCTTCCATTTCTCCCACAGGTACCACAGTTCACCCTTAGCTCAGAGGTCACCTAGTCCTGCCAGGGTGGATACCGTGTTAGGAACACTGCTCTCAAGTCAGAGACAAGCCACACGCAACTCAAAGTGGCTACACTGAGACCCAAGGTCACCTTTATGGTGCCATCCCATGCAGTCTAGTTTACTTTGAAGTGGCATGTTCCAAAGTGATATACAGTGTCTTACCTTCCACTTTAAGATCATTTAATAAATATTTAACACAGGAGTTCCCATCGTGGCGCAGTGGTTAACGAATCCGACTAGGAACCATGAGGTTGCGGGTTCAGTCCCTGCCCTTGCTAGTGGGTTAACGATCTGGCATTGCTGTGAGTTGTGGTGTAGGTTGCAGACGCGGCTCGGATCCAGCATTGCTGTGGCTCTGGCGTAGGCTGGTGGCTACAGCTCCGATTTGACCCCTAGCCTGGGAATCTCCATATGCCGCGGGAAGCGGCCCAACAAAATAGCAAAAAGACAAAAAATAAATAAATAAATAAATAAATAAATAAATATTTAACACAGAGAGAACTCAGAGAAGAAAATTAGCAGTATGTTTACTCTTTTCTCCACTTACATACTCTCTCTCTTCCATCTCTTCTATACTAATTCCCCAGGATAGAAAGCCAGCAAGTTTTATCTACATCTGATCACCATTCTACAAATAAACAGAAAAACTTAAGACAGAAGTTGTTTTTTTCTTTACAAGAAAACTCTTGTGATTTTGAATTCACTTCCTACTTTTCCAGGCTAGACTGTTAATCAACTAAATGGGATGAAAGGAGGAAAGTCAAGGAAACTTTGCAAATCTATTCAAACTGATTACCCTGTCCTCCAGAGTTACTGTCTTGCCAGCTCACACTCGAGCAGATAAATGCCTTGAGCTACAGAGGAAAGGCATCATAATCAGAAAGGCAAACGAGAAAAAGCTTCAAAGGAAAAGGCTATGGCAGGTCTATCCAGGCAGATTTTTCCCACAAGGAATGACAGGCATTCCCTGTCATCACACCTCAGCTCTGCAGGCTCAGAATCATACCTTAACGGCATAAAAGGGCATAGCTCCCAATGTTGGACTCACGTTAAAGTCCAGAACACTGATGGGTAAAACCTGAGTACCAGTTTATTGATTTACAATGAGAACTTGAACTGAAATTTTCTAACCCCCAGCCAATATATTCTCTTTCCAGGAAGTCAAGCTTTAATTGGAAAGTTGCTTGCTGAGCAGAGACTCCGGGCAAGTTGAGTTAATTACATGATTCCAGTGCATAATGTCATCAGACTTCTCCAGCCGGAAGCATCCAATCTCCATAGCAGGATACACCTTCAAAAGACATGTCCTTGATTCTGGAAACTTTCCTTATCAGAGCTGAGTGAGTCCTGAATTCTGTCATCAAAGCCTGATCTCTGAGAAGCTCTTTTCAATGCTTCTTTGGCTAACCAACTCCCTTCTGACCTATATTTCTTTAGACATGATAATATAGCACTTTCATTCAAGATGCAGGTTTTCAGATGTAGTAATTTTGTGTCTTCATCACTTATTGATTGAAAAGCTTAACTCAGAGCAGTATTTCTAAACTTCCCTCATAATGAAAATTACCTAAAGGCCCTTTGTTTAAAAAAAAAAAAATACAGTTTTCCAAGCCATTCTCCTCAAAATTATGATTTAGTAGGTCAGTGATTAGGGAGTAATTCTTTACTTTTCTTTTTATTTTTTATTTTTTTGTCTTTCTGCTATTTCTTGGGCCTCTCCCACGGCATATGGAGGTTCCCAGGCTAGGGGTCGAATCGGAACTGTAGCCGCTGGCCTACGCCAGAGCCACACCAACGCAGGATCCGAGCCGCATCTGCAACCTACACCACAGCTCACGGCAACGCCAGATGGTTAACCCACTGAGCAAGGGCAGGGACCGAACCTGCAACCTCATGGTTCCTAGTCAGATTCATTAACCACTGCACCACGACAGGAACTCCAGGGAGTAATTCTTATTATTAACAAGCATCCAGGTGATTCTTATCTTCGAGGAGTTTGGAGAACCATTGTGTTAGAGAATAATCTAATATACCTTACTTCTGTGACTGGGCTCCTCATTATGGCCAATGTTTACCAACAACATGTACGTTAATTATGTCCATACTTTTATAAGCAGCTCACAAAATTGACCCCATCAGATCTGAGAGGCACTATAAAACAAAGAATTAGAAAATTGCTTCTTAAACATAAGTGCACATATGAATCACTCAGGCATCCTATTAAAATGCAGGTGGCGATGAGTAGGTCTGGCATGGAGCCCAGGACTCTGCATTTCTAACGAGTTCACAGGGATGCCCACTGCTACTGATCCTCAGGCATACTTTGAGGTTAGAGATTAGCCTTTGAACCAGCTGCCTTGGTTCGACTCTCAGTTTGGAAGTTCACTTCCAGTTGCCCTATCTGGGTGATCTTGGACATTTTACTTATCCTTTCTGTAACTCAGTTTTCTTGTTTAAAATAATGCTAGTGCTTACTGCACAGAATTGTTATGGGGATTGAATGGATGTTAAAGGTGCTGAAAAAGGCTCTGTGGTTAAGTTCTACATAAATGCCAGCTCTCACTGACATCTTCTTGGTGCCATGGCTTGGTTTCAGCTATCAAGATCAGTAATGAATGTAAATGTAAAAACTCTTTTTCTTGTATTGTGCCTTCTAAAAGAAAAATCCTAAAAGCAAAGTTTTCTACGGATAACGCGATGACTATTTTCACTTAACAGTTTTATGATGAACGTTCTGCATTTTGTTGATTCCAGGAACCCTCTTAACTGGTTTTAATTAAGCCCAGTCCCCTTTAAGTATCTTTTCAAAGAGAAAAGCATCACAACAGAAGTCTCTAGTTGACAAAATTATTTCCATCTTAGCCTGAACTTCAATTTTTACAAAACTGTTCCTTCAATTTAACCCTTCAGGTTAAATTCTCCCAAAAAAGGATGAAGAAAAGTCTTGTCTTTAAAAAGATAATTATTCCAATTTAAGATTATAAACTAAGCTCAATTTGGCACATATCAGAACACAATAAGTGCCTGTTGAATAAATGAGTGGATGAATGGACAAATGAAGGAATTAACATAATTCCTGAAAATCCTGTTTCAACTTTCCTCTTAACTAAAGTCCGACTCATAATACTTTATAAGGAGAAGAAAATGATTTTAGGTATACCTTTTCCACTATGGTACACTGAATCTCAGTGTTCTCAATTTTAACTGCACATAGAAATTACCTGGGGAAATTACACTGATTTCAGAGTTTCACCTTTCCCTAGAAAATTTGATACAATCGCTCAGGGTATTGTGTAGCTGCTGGGAATCTTAAAAAGTCGACAAGTGTTTCTAGTGTGCAGCCAAGGTTGAGATCCATGGTTTCATCTTCTATGGATAATTGATATGTTCTTGAAAAATTTCAAAAACAATATATAACTCCTCAGAGGCTTTTTATTTTTTTATTTACTTTGTTTTGTTTTTGTCTTTTCTAGGGTCACACCTGTGGCATATGGAAGTTCCCAGGCTAGGGGTCTAATCGGAGCTGTAGCTGCCAGCCTACACCACAGCCACAACAACGTGGCATCTGAGCCGCATCTGAGATACACCACAGCTCACAGCAACGCCAGATCCTTAACACACTGAGCAAGGCCAGGGATCAAACCAGCAACCTCATGGTTCCTAGTCAGATTTGTTAACCACTGAGCCATGACAGGAACTCCCTCAGAGTCTTTAAATTTATACTAGTCTTTGGTTCTGTAGACAGGATTACAATTTGCATTGCTATAATATCAATCCCAGGTATTAATGCCCCTTGAAAACATGTATTATAATCATGCCACTAAAATTAGAATTGGAAAGAAAAGCCTTTTGAGACATAAAATATTGGTTTCAAATGATGTGAAAATCAAGTTAGGCCCTAACATTGTTTTCCTTTTAAACTTATATTTTAAAACTAATGGAGCTATTTTTTAAAAAAATGGAAATGCACCCAACTGCCATCTACAAGGGGAAGACATAGATAAGCTTATTTGGGGTCATTTTTCAAAAAAAAAAAAAAAAAAAGTTCTTCCTTACAACCTCTCCTATATAAGACTATCCTGATAGGAGTCCCCGTTGTGGCTCAGTGGTTAACAAACCTGACTAGTATCCATGAGGACACCCATTCAATCCCTGGCCTAGCTTGTGGTGTAGGCCTCAGCTACAGCTCTGATTCGACCCCTCGTTGGGAACTTCCATATGCCGTGGGCGTGGCCCTAAAAAAAAAAAAAAAGACTATCATGATGAATATTCTCTTGCTTTTAGCCAGGTGGTTCTACAACACTTATAGGTACAGAGACAGCTTCTAAAGTATTTTTCCCATCTGCTTTTGTAATCGTTGCTCTATTCTTTGTTTTCTTAAAATACAGCACAGAATATGAATCATGTTGAGCTGTTCTTAAAGAAGAAGCTTTGTCTCAGCATCATATGTGAATCATTTAAATCCTACCTAACAATACAGTTAAGGCATTAAGGTATTATGTATCATTGAGTAAGAACTATACAGAGAAATTAGTTTTCTTTTTTTAGGTGTTATTATCACCTTTTCAAAAAAATTACTGACATAGTTGATTTATAACGTTGTGCTAATTTCTGCTCTACAGCTAAGTGACTCAGTTTTATATATGTATTCTTTATCATATTCTTTTCATTATGGTTTACCACAAGATACTGAATATAGTTCTGTATGGTATACAGTAGGACCTTGTTGATTACCCATCTTATATATGATAGTTTACCTCTGCTAAGAAAGAAATGAGTTTTCATAGTAAACATTACTTTTAGAAAAATGGCAACACAGGTGTATACCTTTATCTCTGTAGACTTTAGCACTTGAGTAACCAATTAATTAAAATATTTCAGCAAGTTGTTCCTTGTGAATAATTTTTCAATTTTTAAAAATTAAGTATTTTTTTAATAAAAGCAAGAAGTACAACAACGTAATATATATTTTTAAAGCTGCATTAAAGTAGCAGCACATATGGAGTTCCCACTGGGGCACAGTGGAAACGAATCCAACTTGGAACCATGAGTTTGCGGGTCCCATCCCTGGCCTTGGATTAAGGATTTGGCATTGCCATGAGCTATGGTACAGGTCACAGACGTGGCTCAGATATGGCGTTGCTGTGGCTGTGGTGCAGGCTGGCCGCTGTAGCTCCAACTTGACCCCTAGCCTGGGAATCTCCATATGCCCTAAAAAGCTAAAAAAAAAAAGTAAGTAGCAGCGCATAAATAGGTGGAAGGAGATTTAATAGAAGTAGAATCATGCTTCTAAGTTTAAAACTAAAAAGAATAAAGAAGTAGATATTTATAAAATACTTCTCCTCATTCCTCATTCTCATTGTTTTACTTCATTAATGTTTAAGCAAATTTTAAATTACTGAATTAATATATAGTTTCCCTTAAAATTTAAAATATTACAGAGATTAAAGTGATTTTTGACACGGCTCCCAAGGTAGGCTTCCTCATCCCGCCAGAGATAAGCGCCATGACGATTTTAGGGCGTTTCATTCCGCAACTTTTCAGAGTTTTAAATAACCTTGCAAATGCGTGTGGGTATGTACAAGCCAATGGAATACAGCAGAGTCGGCAGGAAGTCCAAGCTCTGCTGGACCCACCTTTACTGCAAAAATAGAATAACGGTAGATAAAATGCAAAAGAGAAAACAAAACCATGGCTGGATTTAAAAGCAAGATAAACTGGCCTATAGATCAGAAACAGCTAAAATAAGAGCCAGAGGGAAACCGAGGGTAATCAATTAAACCCATTACCCCTGGAACCTGCCTCCTGTTCAAGCTGGCTTCTACGGTTGCTACGAAAGACTTCCAAGCTCCCCCACAAACAGTTGATTTTAAGGAGCTTGGAGTCAGCTGTGTCTAATTTGACTCCATCTGGTTAAGACCGGTTAGGTCCGCCGCCCCTCCCACTGGGCATGCGCCAGTGACCAATTAGTGACCTTTTGACGTCAGAGGAGCAGGTGCTCCGCCCTTAGAGCACTGTTCTCCCCACCTTTTCTGGACTAGCGTCTCACTGGGAAGCACGTCGCTTAGTTGTGGCAGCACTAAAGGGCGCTTTATCCCATAAATATCCCCAGACCCCTCAACTTTGGAGAAGCGGATTTGAAATGTGTTCACCCATCCTCTCACTCATCTGCTTCCTGAATAAGGCCCGTCTCAGCCGCAAACATTTGGCATCTCAGCATTTGGCTCCCTGCCTGTCTGACAAACCGGGTGCGGAAACTGCGTTCAACAGCAGGTAGGGTAGCCCTGTGTTAAGCCACTGGGAGCAAACGGGACTAAAAGGACTTTGAATGAGATGAGAGGTCCCGGAGCTCAGTTACGTCAACATCCCAATGAATCCCTCTTCGTTAAATTAAAAAAAAAAGTGACTTACTTTAGCATGTGTAGAAAGTCAGAGCTGGAGGTAAACTGAAACAGTTGTCAGATATCTCCCATAAAAGTGGAGAGGGTGCCTATGGGCCAGGTCATGTGGGTGTATTTTACTCCTCCTCGTCTCTTTGTTTTCCTCTATTTACTACTCCTTTCTTGTGAGATTTTGTGGGTGGCAGTACGATGGGGTCATTCACCTCAGCGAAGATGAAATTGGGGTACAAGAGAATTTAAAAATAATGATAGAACCAGGTAAAAGACATTTTTTTTTTAATTTTCACCTAGTTCCAGCAACTCCAAACATCATTGATAAAATATCCAGCCACAAAACATCTTTCATCAATATAAGTTCTAAAAAATTGATGTGGTTACTACTAAGCTTTAATAATAAGTATGCGGAGTTCCCCTCGTGGCGCAGTGGTTAACGAATCCGACTAGGAACCATGAGTTTGTGGGTTCGATCCCTGCCCTTGCTCAGTGGGTTAACGATCCGGCGTTGCTGTGAGCTGTGGTGTAGGTTGCAGACTCGGCTCAGATCCCGCGTTGCTGTGGCTCTGGCGTAGGCCAGCGGCTACAGCTCCGATTCGACCCCTAGCCTGGGAACCTCCATATGCCATGGGAGCGGCCCAAGAAATGGCAAAAAGACAAAATAATAATAATAATAATAAATATGCAACATTCAAGTTAGAAGTTTAAAAAAAACTGGAGTTCCCGTGTGGTGCAGTGGAAATGAAGCCAACTAGTAGCCATGAGGACGTGACCTCAGTGGGCTAAGGATCACAGCTCAGATCTGTCCTTGTTGTGGCTGTGGTGTAGGCTGGAAGCTGTAGCTTGAGGGCCCTAAAAAGCCAAACAAAAAAAAAAAAAGTTTTAAAAAAAACATCCTTTGATAAACATTGTTCTCTACATGGAGGAAAATTTGGAGTACTCTGGGTTATACGTTAAAGATGATTCAGAATCCTTCCAACCTGCGTGGGTAGGATTTCTGCCTCCAGCGTTTGAAAAGTAGGTTTTAAATAAATAATGATAACACTGTAATTATAAATATGAAGAAAGAGCCCTTGTTACTTCAATTCTGTCATTCTGTGTAGCCTCCTCAAATTTTTACTTAGGTTCAAAATGTTTTGACTACACAGACATTTGAAGGCTTCAAGAATCAACCCCAAAGAAATAAAGATATAATGAGTACTGGAATAGTGAAATTTATTGTGAAATGAAATATTTATAAATCTCTGCCAAGCTTAATTTTTAAGACTTTTCCTGACTATGTAATTGTTGCTTTGAGTGGGAGAAATAGTTGTTGAACACTTACTATGTTCTGGGCAATGGAGATACAGCAATAAACAAGAAAACATATTTGCATCTATGGAGCTCACATAGTGGATGGGCAGAGGTTGGGGAGACAGAAAACAAGTGGGAAAAACAAATGTGTAAGTGACATTTTCAGATAGTGGAAAAGAGTGGCCAAGAGAGTGGAACAGAAGTTCTCTACTTCTCAGTTGTGGTAGAGGAGTGATGTAGTATAATTTATATTAGTTGCATGTACGTTGTACATTGGAGAAGTTATTGATGTTGAAAATTTGAGTAGTCAGGGTTTCCCTGTTTGCAGGAATGGGGAATTGATTGTTTCATTTGCTTGCAAATATGAAATCTAAATATACATGGCAGGAAGTTTCCTGCTTAGCTGAAGAAACAACTCTCTTTAGCTTAAGAACAGGCTTTAGAAGCAGGGAGAACATGCATCCTGGTTTGCACAGGACAGCCCTGTTTTATAAAAGTGGATGGAGCTCAGCTATCCTAATGCTTCTTTACATTCTCAAAACTGCTTATAGAGTCAATCATTTATTGAGAGGACTATAAGAAATATTAAATCAGGAGTTCCCGTCGTGGCGCAGTGGTTAACGAATCTGACTAGGAACCATGAGGTTGCGGGTTCGGTCCCTGCCCTTGCTCAGTGGGTTAATGATCCGGCGTTGCCGTGAGCTGTGGTGTAGGTTACAGACGCGGCTCGGATCCCGCGTTGCTGTGGCTCTGGCGTAGGCCGGTGGCTACAGCTCCGATTTGACCCCTAGCCTGGGTACCTCCATATGCCGCGGGAGCGGCCCAAAGAAATAGCAAAAAGACAAAAAAAAAAAAAAAAAGAAAAGAAAAAAAGAAATATTAAATTAACTAGTTAAACTTTTTTAAAATTATATGGTTAAAATAGCATATAATTAAACACTAATTCTATCAAAAACCATTAATCTAATGCATCCTAATTTTGAATGAATATATTACTTTATTACATATTTCCCACTAGCTAATGATTAGCTGGTCTTGTGCTCATTACATCATTGTTCATTTCCTTTGATAGGGACTAGGCAGAAGGCTTGAGGTTGATAAATAAAAACTTGTTACTTAGAAAAAGGCTATAAACACTAGACTGTATGGATAAAGAAGGAAACAGAATTCCCTTCCAAGGGATGTTTTAATAAATTGGTGGATCACTTGGGTTGAAGTTATAGGGCAGGTTTTATTTAATGACAAGTAATTCTTTGGTGATGGAATGATAAGTAGTTTAAATATGAGGACTTCAGGAGAGTTTTCTGAGATCTTAATAGAAACTGCACAGGCTGTCTAAGAGCTAAGTAAGGGGTTCACTCAGCTTTTTGCTTACATTCTTGAAGTGACTTAACAATAATCAAATACATCTGCAGCAGGAAAACTGGAAAGAGAACAGGTCTTAAAATACCTGCTTCCATAGCCAAGATCTGCCTGGCAACCCTATCCCACAAGCAAGTCCACACCCACAGCTCTCCATCCAGACTCCAGCTTCTCTAAACAGTTCTAAACCAAATCCTTCTTTGAAACAAGATCGAACTTCGAACCAAGCTCCTTTTGCAGAAAGAAGAGCTTGCAGTCTATTATATGTACAAATTTTTAGTATAACAGAGAGGTCAAATGGCATTGTTCAAGAACAAACAGTTTGCTTCAGCTTCTTGGAAAGGAAAGTCTATGTAGAGGATACTTTCTCCCTGAATCAATGTAATGTATTTTAACCTCTTCAAAGTACAGAACATGCACTAAAATTTTCAAAAGAGAAAATAGAAATATAACAATTTGGAAGTGGTTGCATCCAGGATATAAATATGCTAAGTCCTCTCCTGATCCTAAGAATGACCATGAACACGCTGGAAAATAAAAAACAATGACTAGAACAAGGAAACTAAAACCATTAAGACCTTTAGATTGGGTGTGTTTTTTTATAACTGTGTTTAAGTCTCATAATAGATGGTCTGAGTTTTTAATTCAAAATGAATTGGGAGTTCCCGTCGTGGCGCAGTGGTTAACGAATCCGACTAGGAACCATGAGGTTTCGGGTTCGGTCCCTGCCCTTGCTCAGTGTGTTAAGGATCTGGTGTTGCCGTGAGCTGTGGTGTAGGTTGCAGACGCGGCTTGGATCCCACCTTGCTGTGGCTCTGGCGTAGGCCCGTGGCTACAGCTCCGATTCAACCCCTAGCCTGGGAACCTCCATATGCCGCGGGAGCGGCCCAAGAAATAGGAACAACAACAACAACAACAACAACAACAACAACAAAAAGACAAAAGACAAAATGAATTGGGTTCACATGTTAGCTTTCTGATCACAGGTGAGATTTTTATCTTTTATCCTCATCACCACCATTATCACCGCTGTCATTAGCGTGGTGGAAGATCTCATTGCCCCTTACCAATGCCATCTGTCCTTGATGAAAAGGATGATTTCCTCAAAAATGTTTGATACTCTTTTCTTTTCTTCTTTTCATCCCTTTCTCCTTCTCCTCTTCCTCTTTTTTTCTTTTCCTTGATCATCATAAGATAAAAGCTAAATGGGGTAATTATTTCAATTTCTAAATGTATCTTTAATGTAAATAATTTGTTCTCCAAAAGAATTTAACCTGGATAGTTTTTACTCAATGACGTTAATAGTTCTCTTCAAAAAAAAGATCCCATTATTTAATATGTTTTAGACTAATTTTCATCAGTTTCTGCAGATCTGAAATATTTAGAATTAAAAGAAAAACAAAACTTGGTCAAGTGGCTCAGAAATCATCACCTAGCTGTAAAAATGAACGTAATAGAAGAAAATTTGCCCTTATTTATAGAAGGAAGACTTATGCATGGAAAACTGCCAGTTTTTTTCTTTACCAAATTAATAGACACAAATAAGCATAATTTTACGACACTATCAGTTGTGCTCCTCAGTATTTATTCAGAAGAGTTGAAAACTTACGTCCCCACAAAAATCTTCACACAGGTGTTTATAGAAGCTTCATTTATAATTGCTAATACTTATAAGCAACCAGGATGTTGTTCTGCAGGTAAATGGATAAATAGTACATCCAGACAATGGAATATTATTCAGCACTAAAAAGAAATGAGTTAGCAAGCTAAGAAAAGACGTAGAAGAAGCTTAAATGCACAAGTGAAAGAAGCCAGTCAAAAAGACTGTATACTGTATGATTCCAACTATATGACATTCTGGGAAAGGCAAAATTATGGAGACAGTAAAAAGATCAGTGATTGCCAGAGGGGTGAGGGAGGAGAAGAGATGGGTAGACAAAGAATAGAGGATTTTTAGGGCAGTGAAAATACTCTGTATGATAATGATGAATATATGTCATTATACTTTTGTTCAAATGTGTAGAATGTATAAAACCACAAGTGAACCCTAAGGTAAAGTATAGACTCTGGGTGATTATGATGTGTCAATGTAGGTTCATCCCTGGTAAAAAAAAAAAAAAAAAGTTCCACTCTGGTGAGTGATGTTGCTAACGGGAGGCTATGCATATCTGGGGGCAGGGAACATACGAGAAATCTCTGTACCTTCCACTCAATTTTGTTGTAAATCTAAAACTGCTCTAAAAAGATAAAGTTAAAAAAAAAAAGAATAGAAAAGTGCTTACAATACTTCTGTGCTTCAAGATGGAAAGAATACAGGCTCTACTTAGGAATGGTGAGGTATTAACACTATGTGGTATGATTTTTCCAAGAAGCATAGCCAAGGTCTGACGTTTATGCTGAGACATGATGAAGGAGTTAGACAGATAAGGAGGCAATGGAAAATGATTCCACATAAACCTAAAAAAGAGCAAAACTGAAAATGCTGTGTCTAAATATCATGTGCTTCTTGCTATCAAGCATAAGTTTTAATTTAGTTTATAAAGCACTGCTGACAATATCTGCATAAGTTACTTTATTAAATCAAATAACCTATATGTCCAATTCTCATTTTCTTTCCTTGTATTAATTTCAACCAGAAGAGAGGAGATAACTGGGAAATTTTTGCAGTTGGAAACATACAGGGATCCATAAAAAAAACCTCTGAAACTTTTTTTTTTGTTTTCTTTTTATGGCCACATCTGTAGCATATGGAAGTTCCCAGGCTAAGGGTCAAATTGGAGGGGCAGCTTCCAGCCTACACCACAGCCACAGCACCCTGGGATCTGAGCTGCTTCTGTGACCTACGACACAGCTCAGGGAAACGCAAGATCCTTAACCCACTGAATGAGGCCAGGGATTGAACCTGCAACCTCATGGATACTCGTGGGGTTCGTAACCTGTTGAGGCACAACAGGAACTCCCTGAAAGATTTTAATCATCATGCCAATTGCCATCAGTTTTGTTTCCATTATTTTTGTGTCCACAAGGAGGAGCATTACAAGGGGTAAAAGAATGGGGGTATCAGCTGTGACATGATGGGAGTGAGCCTCTGGCTCAACAGTCTCCTTCCAACTGTGTTACTGTTTACGTTTCATGGAAAGTCCCAGTTAAATTGTAAATATCATCTCTAGAAGATATGTCACCATCTGCCATTAACATTTTTTTTGCCAGATTATTTTATTTATTTATTTTGCTTTTTAGGCTCACATAAGCTTTTTCAGAGATCATTTTTAGAAATTTCATTGTTTCAAATGTTAGAATTGTTATAAAAGACTAAGGATTAGCTGTTCAATTTATATTGGCTAAAGTTGCCAGATTTCAAAAGCATCATCTAGGAGGAATCTCATTCAAATAATGTCATACTCTTTGTTAACTGACTCTAAATTTTGTGTGTGTGTGTGTGCTATTTTAGGGCCATACCCACAGCATATGGAGGTTCCCGGGCTAGGGGTCTAATCAGAGTTATAGTCAATGGCCTATGCCACAGCCACAGCACCTTGGGATCCAAGCCACATCTGGGACCTACACCACGGCTCATGGCAATGCTGGATCCTTAACCCACTGAGCAAGGCCAGGGATCGAACCCTCATCCTCATGGATCCTAGTCGGGTTCGTTAATTGCTGAGCCACCAAGGGAACTCCCATGCCAGATTATTTTATTAGATTAGCCCTAGGTAATCTAGACCAGAAGAAAGATACAGAGCAGAGAGTCAAAGTACTGGCAGCCCTCAACCCTGATCCAGCCCTCTCATGGGCTTGGTTTCCAATCATATACTGTTGGTTGGCAAAACATTTTAAATTTTAATTATTTGCCAACATTTTGAAAAATAATTTTCTTTTGAAATCAAAATCTCTGGCTTCTCTTGAAAAGCCTCATCTGGCACCACAGTCTCCCCCACTGCACCCCATAGCCCTCCACTGCCAAGTGGAAATAGTCTGCAGAAGTTCAATGTCACTGCTAGTTTCAGATGAGACATGCACTTCTCTATTTTGTCAAATTGCTTCCAACTTAGTTTCTTCTAACTCTGAGGCTAGTGTCACCTACCTTTAAGAGGTCTTTTCTGATCATTTCCTGAACCTGGTGACTACCCCATTTCATCTGCTTTCATATTTACAATTCTCTGAAGTAAACTTACTTGCTCACTGGCTTACTTTATTCTCTGACGCTACATCCATTCGAGTTAAAGTTCCAACGTAGCAGAGATCTTAGTTACCCCCAGCATTCAGAACACAGAAACAGTGCCTGATACATTGAAAACACCCAATAGATATTTGTCAGATAAGTAAACAAATTTATCATCATGCCTGCTTTGTTGTTTCTCAAAAAGCAGAGAAATATTTCTCCACACCCAGGAGAAAGGCCCTGTGGTAAGGACCTTCATTCATGAAAATCCCAATAGAATTTCAGGTCTGTTGGTTTCTGGTCATTTAGCTGCTGGTGAAAACAATGGGAACTAAACTAATAGTAATTAACATAATGATCAAGAGCATTCAGAGATTTTGTTATTGACCACTGTAGATATACTTCCAACTGAATTAGTGTCCCAGTCTTTATGTCTCCTCTGAAATTAAAATAAATGAAATATTTTTTAATATTGGGGTTCATGAAAGTCTGACCTAATTTGATTAAGTTGTGTGTTTGAAGGAAGAGGGGTGTCTAGAAAGTTTCTCTGTAGGGAATTTTGATAGAGCTTTCCTTAAGCTGAAACCTGAAAGCTACATGAGAGTTTCATCTTTTCCTGGGTCCATTAGCGTCATTCGAGAATCTCACAAAAACAGGTTTAAGAATTCTCCCATAGATCCTAAAAAAAAAAAAAAAAAAGACTGAAAGAGTAAAAGAGGAGTGGAAGTTGAGTGTAAAAGGTAGGATGTGTTCACGACTCTGTCCTCAGTATCCATCGCTGTGTACACTAGGTGTTCAATAATATTTACTGACTTATAGACCAGCAGGAGGAATAACCAGATGCTGGGTTCTTCAGGGCTGCTGCTGGTTGGAATACCTCACAGACTTAAACCTAGTATCTTAGGCTCAATTAGGCTGACATGAAATAACTACTGGTTTTGCTGTATCGTGTCTTGGAGGAAAAGCCATTTGTTAACTGTGAAGAATAATGATTGTTTTAAGACCTTTGAAATGGGCTGCTGGAGTACATCCAGCCCCAACAATATGAATGTGACGCCAGTCGTGGTTTTTGTGTGAGGTTCCATGCACATTTTTAAAAGCATCTAAAAAAGGTTCTGTGTCCTGTCACCAAGCAAATCCAGATAGAATTAGACATAAATATTCATTAGAACTTCCCTCTACCTCCCCTTAACAACCTTCTATTGAAATGGAGATTTTGACTTTTAGGATAATGAAGAATATAAAAAGCCTTTATTCTTGAAAAATTAATAGATTAATAAAATGGTATTTCTCTATTTTCATTAGGATGAGCTTTGGTATTTTTTTTTAAAGAAAACTTCAATGTGCTATGCTTGTTTCCATCAGAAAAGTACCTTATCTTTCATGAGGTAGAACGTCTCCTTAACAATGTGCTATAATTTCTGTATTCTCTATTAATCCCCAATTGAGTGCAGCCAGAATTGTATTCATGCTGGTGCTTAGAGGAAACTTTGGAGCTCTGCTTTGTCTTTTGCAAAAACATAGGAGGCCTTAGACTCTGGTCTTTAGTTGAACAAGTCATTTTAAGCCTCTTTTGCAATTCTTAGAGTTGTTTTCTTTTCCTTTAAAAGAGGGAAACAATAAAGGAAGTCATTGCGAGGATTCATAAATCCCTACTTTCACAGTGTTCCTGAGTAATATTTTGCATTAAAGCTTGTTTGTTTTGTATTCACTTTGGATAAAACTAGAAAACTACGAAAAAAGAAATGTGCTTTCAAAATATTTCAGAATAGGAACATTCAGAAGAAGGAAACATCTTTGTTTTGTTGCTTTTTTTTTTTCCATTGTTGGATTCTTTTTGTTGTCTTTTTTTTTTTTTTTTTTTTTTTTCCTGAATGGAATTAACTTACCCTTGGAAAATCTAGATGTCTCCCCAGTGAATCTGCCCAAATGAAGAGAGATGATTTGACGTTGCCCTCTGCCTTTCAGACTGTGTCTGTGAAGTCTAGCTTTGGTTTGAACAAAACAGGTGCCCTGGTGTTTTTAGTTCTACATCTGTTGTGGAATATAATTATAGCATTGATGTCTGTTTATTCTGATTGGTTTCCATTATGCTATTGTCTATGTTCAGGGTCTTGTTTCCTAATTATTTTACTAGTCAGTTGGTCTTTGCCATATTCCATTGAAAGAGTGTGATTTGGTTTCTCAATTCATCACAGCCTATTATTTTTTTTACTTGGACTAGTAATATCAAAATAAGTTTTCTTTTCTTTTTCCAAGTATGTTTAAAGGGGGCTTCTAAAATTTATTTGAAAAAAAGTGAAAAGGTGTAATTAGAATTACTCTGTGAATCTCTTAAGAAAAATATCTGTAATGTAGTGATACAAATTTTATTTACGAAAACAAACAAAATTTACATAAAATTAAACAATTTTCAATGCCTTTATCTTGCAAAAAATGTTGGCAATTTGTGGTATAAGCTATTGGTGGACAACTGTTTTCTTCCCATCTGGCCTAGTTCTCTCTTTCCCCACTTCTTCCTGTTGGCCCAGATGACATTCAACCAGAGTCTCAAAATGTCACTTAGTTTTCTTTTCTTTTTTTTTTTTAGGGCTGCACCTGCAGCATATGGAAGTTCCCAGGCTAGGGGTCAAATACGAGCTGCAACTGCAAGCCTATACCACAGCCATAGTAACATCAGATCCGAGCGGCGCATATGCAACCTACGCAACAGCTCATAGCAACACCGGATCCTTAACCACTGAGCTGGGCCAGGGATCAAACCCACAGCCTCATGGATACTAGCAGGTTCATTACTATTGAACCACAAACGGAACTTTCTATATGTAGTTTTCTTAAATTCCCTTGTAGATAGGTCAGGGGCATGTGGCCAGATCCTAGCAGAAGGTACCCAAAGGAGAGTTTGCTACAGAGCATCTGGGAGAGATTTTCCCTCCTATTGTTAGAGCAGACAACTGACGAGATAGAAGAGAAAGTTGGAGGGGCACAGGCCAGGTGACAGGAAACCACACATCTCGTGAGGACAGAGGTCCTAAAGGCAGACGAAGAAAGGCTGCAAGAGGCAGAAGTCTCCAGCTTCTGAATGTAAGCTTTTTGCTCATTTTGCTGTCATTACAATACAATCAGCCTTGCAGTCAAGAACTCTCCATCATGCATAAATGCCATGACACCTCTGATGAAGACTTAGTTAAATAAATAAAAAAAAAGACTAAATAAGGGCCAAAATCCCCCCTTCACTCAAGAAGGTAGAGGGAGGAGTTCCTGCTGTGGTTCAGCGGGTTAAGAACACAACTAGTGTCCAGAAGGATGAGGGTTCGATCCATGGCCTCATTCAGTATAGCTTTGGCATAGGCCAGCAGCTGCAGCTTGGATTTGAAACCTAACCTGGGAACTTCTGTATGCTGTAGATGTGGCCCTAAAAAAAAAGAGAAAAAAGGTGGAGGCAGCTCCTCACCTGAACCTGCCTTCTCTCCTTCCTGAGAGTGTACTATTAATAAATCCCCACTCTGCTTTCTTGACCTCTGTGTCTCATCTCTGAATTCTTTCTATGATGAGACAAGGACCTATTCTCTGGTAACACTTACAAAAAGATATGTGAAAGGAAACTGTGTTTTTTATGACAGATGCTGTCAGTTCTATATGTGATGTCTAAACTACAGCTACACTCTTACATGGAAGAGGTTTAAGTAAACCTAAGTTTCAAGACAACACTCTGAGGATGGAGAGCCGAAATACAGAAAGACCAGAATCCTTATAATATTACTAAGCTATTGAACAAATCCTGAAAGCATCCAGCCTTTGGACTTCTTTTATGATGATATAATTATATTTTTATAAGCCATTTATGTTGGATATGGTATTGTTGCCAAAAGAATATCCCCCAAATCACCATATTAACTGATAGGAAATTTGTATTATTGCGCAATACAGAGCGATAGCTCTACCAAATAATATTTACTTAAAACTCTAATTACATTTATTTGAATGGTGTCTACTATATCCTCTTCCTGAAGCTAAAGCAACTCTCTAATAACAATTATTTTTCTGATTTTGTCCTATAAATCACATTTAAAAAGATTCAGATTCTAATTCATCCTCCTCCCCTTAAAAATGGCATTGATAATAAGGCTGAGGCTCTTTGTAGAATGTTTTTTGCTTATTTATTTGGTTTTAGTTTTGTTTTTACGTTGTAATGGGGTTGGAGAAGAGTTTCTACAAAGTCGAACAGAGGTCAGATTAAAATACCCTGACATTTGGTATTTTGAAATTAAGATATTGTATAATTGTGTAGGAACACATTTGACAGTGCAAATAAGAAACTACCAATGAGAAATGATTTTTAAAATGTGCCTTAATGGAGTTCCCTTCGTGGCTCAGCGTTTAACAAACCCAACTAGGATCCATGAGGATGCGGGTTGGATCCCTGGTCTTGCTCAGCGGGTTAAGGACCTGGCATTGCCATGAGCTGTGGTGTAGGTCGCAGACGTGGCTCAGATCCCTGTTGTGGTGTAAGCTGGCAGCTGTAGCTCTGATTCAACCCCTAGCCTGGGAACTTCCATAGGCCGTGGGTGTGGCCCTAAAAAGCAAAAGTACCTTAATGTTATAGCTTGATTCATTTCAAGTACACAAAGAGAAGTCTTCCCTTATTTTTCTCACAAACTTTAACATGTTTCTGAAGAGAAAAACCTCCTCTTATAAGTTAATTTATAAGCCTATCACCCACTCACAATTGAGAGTAACCGAGTTCCCTGATTTCTTGCAGCAAGGTCAGGATAGAGTCCTAATCTACCATGGGTAATTTGGATGAAGAGACTGGCTTTGAGAAGAAAGTAAACAAGCACTCCACTTTGGCTGATAGCCTAGATAAATTTAATGTGTGAGTGGAATCACAGAAATGGGATAAGGATTAATGGAGAGAAGGGAACATGAATTTCACATTAAAAAGATTAGGGAAATCCCAACCTTTATTATAAAATATCTGTGAGCCTATAAAGATGATTTATAACACTGGAAAAGCTTTAGATACGCTTTGGCTAATGCTCCTGGGAGGCTCAGAAAACATAATCCAATTTACTAGTGGTGTACAAAGGAGACATACTTTAAAATAATTGCGATTTTAAACTGTAGACTTCACGGCACCACTGGCATCTAACCACAACCTAAGGATTAACAGAAATTGTTAAACTGCCGCTTTAAAATGTCATATTTTTGTGTTGTGTCGTCCACAGCCCATGCCCTAAAAAGCCAACTGCATAAAAGAGCTGTTGCAATCAATCCGCACACCTTACCTCAGCTGAGTCACTGACTGAGGGAGAAACAGAAGCAAACTGGAAGTCACGAATCAGTACCGCCCCTCACTAAGCTTTCTGAGTCATCCAGTTGCTCTTCTCTGAGAAAACTGAGCTGAAACTAGTGCACAGAACTTAGGTTTTTTTTGAAACGACGTCCTTCCTTCTAGGCATTTAATTCTTTAAAACTCACTAGAAGATGCAGAAGCATTTTAGTTCAGGATTAATTGTAGGACCAAACTAGAGGAACATGAGAGATGTATTTCCCTGTCTGATTTCTCTAGCAGTCTTATTTATCTCATAGCTCAGAGAAGATCCCATTTTTTGGAGCACCTTTTTGTTGTGAATTATACCATAGAATGAAGTGGGCTCTGGAAATTTGTCTTAACATCTGCTTTACTTTGGTCCAAGCATCAGCCTATGAATGTTTTTCTGCTACAGGCTATTCTGATTGTTTACTCCATCCTGACAGCCAGTTTTACAATTTATGTATTAAAGCGGCATCAAACTAGAGTCAAGCAATTCTGTTCTAGTCCCATTACTGATACGATGGACTTACTCAGTATTCAACTTTTCCCAGACTTTAGTAAACAGCTCCTGAGAGCTAGAAAACTGCCATCTCGACAGCTCATTGTCACAGCTTCATAACCAAAAAATCTTGGCAAGTAATCAAGAGATGTACATCAGCTTAAAGAATATTTTGATATTTCTGAAGTTCACCCATTCCTCTGACAGTGAAAGAATGGGTGCAGTTTTTGAAAGAGGCTATGATATTCCTGTTCAAATTTACCAAAAATTTAATCAACTCCATTAATGACTCAAAGTAATGGTCTGTCTTTGAGGTAAGCATATAAGATAACATAAGTTAAATACAAAAAATGGCATCTAGTCATTCAAATAAATATTTCATGTCTCCTACTTTGAGCATTGTTCTAACACTAGAGGTACATCTGTGAATAAGAAAGATACAGTCTCAGATTTGTTTGAAAATAAATCAGTGTGTGTGTGCCGCGCACGCACAGTGGGAAAGTAATTTGAGAGGTGTTAAAAGATTAAGCATAAAGTCCCTAATTTGCATCAAAGGCCCAATTTGATGACTCTTACACATGAGTGGTGAATACATGAGGGTTTGTTACAATTTTCCTGTATCTCTAAAATATTCCATTAAAATATTTTTAAAGAAAAAAGAACATAGAGTTCTCCAAATTTTAAAAAGACAAATATACCATTTCTCTGATGAGGATCATAGTTCAGTGGGGGACGGGGGGGATATAGACTTTCTGCAAGAACTTAAAAGTATTAAGATACAATTAAACTCAATGTCATTAGTAATAAAGCAAATTAAGATCACAGTGAGTACCACTAAAATATCTAAAAACATTTTAGAATGGCTAAAATAAATAATTGAAAATGCTAAGTTTTAGTGAGGACATGAAGCAAATGTTAACTCACACCTCAAATGGGAACGTGAAATTGTGCTACACTTTGAAAAATATTTGGCAGTTGATTAAAAGTGTTAACTATATACTTACCATATGACCCAGACTTTCTATTCTTAGGTAATTACCCCAGAAAATGAAAATATATCAACATAAAGACTTATATGTGAATATTATTAGTAGTTATATTAATAATAGCCCCAAACTAGAAACAACACAATTTGGCTATATCCAATCTTGAATGAATTCAATGAATTATGGTATATGAACAGTTCCACTCATCAATAAAAAGGAATGAACTCCTGGTAATGCATAGTATATGTGAAGCTCAAAAGCATTATGATGAGAGGAAACGGGCATAAAAGACTATATACTATATAATTCCATTTATATGAAATCCTAGAAAAGGAAAACCTAGTGATAGAATATAGAGCAGTGAAACACAACATTGTAAATCAACCATATTCCAATACAATTTTGAATAAATAGCCAAAAAAAAAAGGGGGGGGGATGGCCCTAGTGGTTCAGTAGGTTAAGGAGCCAGTATATTGTTACTGCTGTGGTATGGGTCGCTGCTGTTGTGTAGATTTTATCCCTGGCCCTGGAACTTCTACATGTCATGGGCATGACAAAAAAAAGAAAAAGAAAAGAAAACCTTCATGTAAATAAAATGGCTCCATCAAAAAAAAGAAGAAAAAAAAAAAAAAAAAAGAAGAAGAAAATAGATCCAGTGATTGCATATGGGTTGAGGGAATTGATTATAAATGGGCCAAAGTGATCCTTTTAGGGTAATAAAAATGTTTTTGGTCATGTTTGTGGTGGTGGTTATACCATTGTGTAATTTTGTCAAAACCCAAACTATACACTTAAAATTGGTGAACTTCATTGCATATAAATTATGTCAGTAAAGCTGACCCAAAAAACTTTCACATAATAAAGGAGTTACAGAATGCTGTCATGAGCATATACCAGGGAAACTAACCTGAGGGTTGAGACGTCTCCCTAAGGAAGTAACATTTGGGATGTTTTGGTTAAGACCTAAAGTATAAAAAGAGTTAGCTAAATAAAAATAAAATGAAAACTCTTTCCTAGTTGGGAGGAGAAGATATGCTAAATATTTTGTTGGAGTGAGTCATATGCTAGTTAAAACAAGTTAAACAAGATTTTAAACTAGGGGAATTTGGTAATAGAATATTATGGGCTGTATTGTGCCCCTGCCCAACTTTCCCAAATGTAAATGTTGAAGCCTCAATCCCCAGTAACTCAGAATGGAAAAGTACTTGAAGATGCCCGTAAAGAGATAATAGGTTTAAATGATGTCACATGGGTGGGCACTAATCCACAGGACTCTTTTTAGAGACAGCACCTTCAAAGAGGTGATTGAATTACACCGGGGCCAAAAGGGTGGGGCCCTCATTCAATATGACTGCTGTTCTTATTGGAAGCGAGACACCAGGGAAGCCAAACCGCGTGAGGACACACAGAGAAGGTGGCCATCTGCAGACCAAGGAGATAAACCAACCTGCCAAGACCTTGGTCCTGCACATATAACCCCCAGAGCTCTGAGAAGGTAGATTTTCCTTGTTTAAACTGATAGGGATAGAGTAGGATAGTTACACAGGGGACCATAGATAGAGAAACCTAGGGAACTTCGGGAGATCCCTGTAAGTTAATAATCACTCAAGAAAGTCATCAAAACATTGTAGGAAGAAGCAGGCTTGCCTATCTATAAAACCGTAAGTAAAAACATGAGATATACCTTAGGTCATTAAATGAAAGATAAAATGAGGTCTGCATTCAAGTTCAGCAAAATAATGATCTTTATGACCAAGGACAAAAATTTAAGGGAAAAACGACATTCCAAAGTAGGAGACCCTCATTACATGGAAATCTGAAATGACTCAACATATGTTAGCATGTGTTACTATCATTCTGCTGATTTGAGTAGGCACCATGACAGTCCTAGTTTGACCTCATAGGGTCAAATACTCTCTTACCTGTTACAAAGGAGGAGCTAATGAGGTAAACCTGAGTCACTCAAACTGAGGAAGAAGATGGTCTTTCCCCCCTCCTCACTTTCCTTGGACTGTAAAAGTGTAGCCCACCTAGTCCTGGGGCACAGCCTCTTCTCCTGCCCACTTGTATTCCTCATAAGTGTCCTATCTTAATAAGTCTATTTCTTGCCTCTATCGCTTTGTCTCTTACTAAATTCCTTCTGCACTGAGGCACAAAAAACCTTAATCTCGGTAAGTCCAGATATCAGATGAGTGATTCTAATAAAAAAAAAAACTGTAGGCTCAAAGTCCCAGTCTGGGTTTAGGCTGGGTTGGAGTCAGAGGTGTTTTGATTTCAAAACCACCCAGTCTGTGGTCTTTGGTTGTGGAGTGTTAGCAAACTCATACAGAAGATATGAATTTCAGAGAATACCATGAAAGGATCCAGGATGGGGAATCAAGAGAAACACAGATATTAGAGGTGAAGGAGATGTGACATTAGCACATCTGTATTATTCTTTATATTGTCAGATATATTGAAATATACATAAATTAAAATTCAATATATTTAAGTGTAGAATTTACATGTATTGGAGGGATATAGTAAACTTACCAGTGTCACACACAAAATGTGGAAAAAATTGATATAGTTCAAATTACCTTAGATCATTAATGGTTTCCTCTTGAGTTAATGTATGATGATTTAAACCTATTTATCTCAGAGGTAAGATAATTGCTGTACTGAAGATACAGGTTTCCCCAGCTACCAAAAGCAGAGCATGCCTAGGATACGGTTTTGAAGCTGAAATGGTGTAAACTGAAGAAACCATTACCTTAAGTCCCATCTTGCTAAGAAACATAAAAATATAGCAATCTCCCCCATATTAGTGCTCTTGCTTTTCAAGATTTGTTGCCCTCAGGCAAACTCAGTCTGAAAATATTAAATGGAAAATTCAATGCATAAATTGAACTGAATAAGAAATAAACAATTCATAAGTTTTAAATTTTATGCTGTTCTGAGTAGCAGGAAGAAATCTTGTTCTTTCTCCCTTTATCCCATCCAGAATGTGAATCATCCCTGCTTCTGGTGAATCCTGTCTGTTCTTATTTAGTAGGCATCTATCTCACTCATCAGATCCACCGTAGAGGTACCACAGCATTTATGGTAAAGTGACCCTTATTTTACTTAATAGTGGCCCCAAAGCACAAGAGTAGTGAGGCTGGCAATTCAGATAGGCCAAAGAGAAGGTCTCAAGTGCTTCCTTTAGGTGAAAAAGTGAAGGTTCTGAACTTAGTAAGGAAAGAAAAAAAATCATATGCTGAGGTTGCTAAGAGTGTTCTGCTCAGTGCCCGTGAAAGAGTAGTAAGCGAACAGGAAAACTTACCAGATGACAGTAAGAGAAAATGATCAAGTTGGTGAAGTATTAGAAATGTATATACAGAGATACCACCAAAAAAGAAAACTATCGGCCAATATCATTGATGAATATAGATGCAAAAATTCTCAACAAAATCGTAGCCAACCGAATCCAACAACATATCAAAAAAATTACACACCATGACCAGGTAGGGTTCATCCCAGGTTCACAAGGATGGTTCAACATACGCAAATCAATCAACATCATACACCACATTAACAAAAGAAAAGTCAAAAATCATATGATCATCTCAATAGACGCAGAAAAAGCATTTGACAAAGTCCAACATCCATTCATGATCAAGACCCTCGCCAAAGTGGGTATAGAGGGAACATTCCTGAACATAATCAAAGCCATTTATGACAAACCCACAGCAAATATAATCCTCAATGGGGAAAAACTGAAAGCCTTCTCACTCAAATCTGGAACAAGACAGGGATGCCCACTCTCACCACTGCTCTTCAACATAGTTTTGGAAGTCCTAGCCACAGCAATTAGACAAACAAATGAAATAAAAGGCATCCATATAGGAAGAGAAGAGATCAAACTGTCCCTGTATGCAGATGACAAGATACTATACATAGAAAACCCTAAGGACTCAACCCCAAAACTACTTGAACTGATTAATAAATTCAGCAAAGTAGCAGGATATAAGATTAACATTCAGAAGTCAGTTGCATTTCTGTATACCAGCAATGAAATATTAGAAAAGGAATACAAAAATACGATACCTTTTAAAATTGCACCTCACAAAATCAAATACCTTGGAATAAACCTGACCAAAGAGGTAAAGGACCTATAGGCCGAGAACTATAAAACTTTAATCAAAGAAGTCAAAGAAGATGTAAAGAAATGGAAAGATATTCCATGTTCCTGGATTAGAAAAATCAATATTGGAAAAATGGCCATCCTACCCAAAGCAATCTACAGATTCAATGCAATCCCTATCAAATTACCCATGACATTTTTCACAGAACTAGAACAAACAATCCAAACATTTATATGGAACCACAAAAGACCCAGAATTGCCAAAGCAATCCTGAGAAACAACAACCAAGCAGGAGGCATAACGCTCCCAGACTTCAAGAAATACTACAAAGCCACAGTCATCAAAACAGTGTGGTACTGGTATCAAAACAGACAGACAGACAAATGGAATAGAATAAAGAACCCAGAAATAAACCCTGACACCTATGGTCAATTAATCTTTGACAAGGGAGGCAAGAACATAAAATGGGAAAAAGAAAGTCTATTCAGCAAGCATTGCTGGGAAACCTGGACAGCTGCATGCCAAGCAATGAAAAAAATAGAACACACCCTCACACCATGCACAAAAATAAACTCCAAATGGCTGAAAGACTTAAATATATGACAGGACACCATCAAACTCCTAGAAGAAAACATAGGCAAAACACTCTCTGACATCAACATCATGAATATTTTCTCAGGTCAGTCTCCCAAAGCAATAGAAATTAGAGCAAAAATAAACCCATGGGACCTCATCAAACTGAAAAGCTTTTGCACAGCAAAGGAAACCCAAAAAAAACCAAAAAGACAACTTACAGAATGGGAGAAAACAGTTTCAAATGATGCAACTGACAAGGGCTTAATCTCTAGAATATATAAACAATTTATACAACCCAACAGCAAAAAAGCCAATCAATGGAAAAATGGGCAAAAGACCTGAACAGACATTTCTCCAAGGAAGATATACAGATGGCCAGCAAACACATGAAAAAATGCTCATCGTTGATTATAAGAGAAATGCAAATCAAAACTACCATGAGATACCACCTCACACCAGTCAGAATGGCCATCCACAAATAACAAGTGCTGGAGGGGGTATGGAGAAAAGGGAACCCTCCTGCACTGCTGGTGGGAATGTAAACTGGTACAGCCACAATGGAGAACAGTTTGGAGATACCTTAGAAATCTATACATAGAACTTCCATATGACCCCGCAATCCCACTCTTGGGCATCTATCCGGACAAAGCTCTACTTAACAGAGGCACATGCACCCACATGTTCATTGCAGCACTATTCACAATAGCCAGGACATGGAAACAACCCAAATGTTCATCGACAGATGATTGGATTCAGAAGAAGTGGTATATATACACAATGGAATACTACTCAGCCATAAAAAAAGAATGACATAATGCCAATTACAGCAACATGGATGGAACTAGAGAATCTCATACTGAGTGAAATGAGCCAGAAAGACAAAGACAAATACCATATGATATCACTTATAACTGGAATCTAATATCCAGCACAAATGAACATCTCCTCAGAAAAGGAAATCATGGACTTGGAGAAAAGACTTATGGCTGCCCAATGGGAGAGGGAGGGAGTGGGAGGGATCGGGAGCTTAGGCTTACCAGACACAGCTTAGAATAGATTTACAAGGAGATCCTGCTGAATAGCATTGAGAACTTTGTCTAGATACTCATGTTGCAGCAGAACAAAGGGTGGGGAAAAAAATGTAAATGTAATGTATACATGTAAGGATAACTTGATCCCCTTGATGTACAGTGGGAAAATAAAATAAAATTTAAAGTAAAAAAATAAAAATAAATGTGTGTACAGAGAACAGCTATGGAGTTTCTATCCTTTGGAATCTTTGAGAAACAACTGACAATTCTGTCTGTTGAATTTGGGAACTGGAAATTGAGAAATGGGGTTCAGCATTCATTAATTATCAGTCATTTACATGCTCAACCAATAAAGAGGTATTGAATATTTACTATTTTCCAGACACTAGAGAAACAAAGATGAAAACTATATTCTTTCAACTTCAGAGAACCCATAGTTTAGCTACAAGGAGAAATGAATACTCACAGTAATACTGAGAGCCTTGTGTAATGAATGCTATGAGGTAGGTTGGAAGAACTTTTGCTAAGACTGAAGAGAGAGAGTAAAGGAGTCAAGAAATAAAACACAAACAGCTGAGTTGTTATTGCGCAGCATTTTTACATGTGTATGTACAAGCTACAAGATAGAAATTGTGTCAATCTGGTGATTGTCCATTGGAGTTGTTAAACACTTATTTTTACATTTAAAGCTGGCATTGTACTACATAAATATGAAGAGCAAAATTTGCTCTAATTAGTTAAGATTTTAATTTATCTTTATTCAGAATGACATTATTTAGCAAATAAAAACACTGTGGCAAGTTGAAAGATACAGCACAGAATAAAGGAAAAATCTTTATCTTCCATTATCTTTAATGGCACTGCGTTTTGAACCAGGGGACCTACATTTTCATTTTATAAAGTGTCTCACGAATTATGTAGCCCTGTCTGGCCTTGACCTTGAAGGGCAATGGGGAGCATGGGGGCATCGTAGAAATATTGTAAAAGGAAACTGACATGACCAGATCTGTGTGTTAGAAACTAGCTCTAGGAATAGGGTGGTGTGTGGATTTGGGGCACCAATATATTGGAGACAGGGAACCCAACTAGAATAACGGCGATAGAGATGTAGTGAAAAGGGTAGGTTGAAGGGAGTGGATTTTAAGATATCAAAAGTTAAAATTTCCAAGACTTGTCCACATGCCTTTTGTTACTTGTCCTATGTTGTGAATAAAAGTCTCTCAAAATAATTCTTAACAATGTTTCTCAAGCCTCTGTCATCTATGGACTATTTGGTCTTTACAAAGACCACCAATTTTAGGTAAACTTAAAGATTTTACCACAATTTTTATATTAAAAAAAATCTCTTGAAATTTAAAATAACATTTTATTTATATCAGTGCCAGGAATAATACTATTTGCTACTTTTCCCTAAATGGTCAGCATTAGGTCAGGCTCCATACTGAGATTTTTTTCTTTCCTTTCTCCTCATCCTAAAGCAGAAAATGTTCACCCAAATTGTAAATCAAAATTAGTGTGATTATTGTCTCAATTTTCCAGATCATACCTGTTGTCCAAATACAGTTATTAATGACATCCCTTTCACTCTCAACTGCCCAGCTTGGACATATATATTCACTTCGGCCATCACCTATGACAGCAAATTCTGGATGACTCTGTTCTGTTAGTTTTGGGGTATCTGAGTCAAACACAAATTTTATGATTGATTATACAGAGATTTCTAACTGAAAAAATATTTTCTGTTCTCCATTAGAGACCAAATCAGTGAGCATATCATACACAAAAGTTGAAGGCTCAGATGTTTTAACATAAGAGATAATGGCAAATGGATTCTTAATATCTTCAGTTGTTTTTTGATCCAAAGAATAATTTCTGTTCTAGTTCAGGACTTGGGTACAGTATGCACATATGAAAACAAACTGATGTAGAAAAATTTCTTTTAGTCACACAGTATCTGTGTCCCTTCTTTCCCTATCATAGAGCAATTGAATTTTAGCTGGGTGAGGCCATCATAATGACTCTATCTCCAAGGCCCTCTTGCTGCTAAGTTCTAACCAATGGGACAATGGAAAATAAGCAGAAATGGTGTGTATAACACTCTGGAAGGATAATTAAGGTAGAACACATTGTATTATTATTATTTTATTTTATTTTTATTTTTTGGCTGCACCCAAGGCACGTGGAAGTTCCCAAGCCAAAGATCGAACTCAAGCCACAGCAGGGACCAAAGCCACAGCAGTGACAACTCCTGATGGTGAATTCACTGCACCACAAGGGAACTCCACAGATTGTACTTCTAAGCCCTATCCTCCCATCCTTTGAGCAAATTTAACACAATAAATAACACCACTCAAGTACAGTGATATTACATTAACATTCATCAGGAGTTGGAAAACTTTTTCTTTCTTTCTTTTTTTTGCTTTTTAGGGCCACCCGTGCAGTATATGGAAGTTCCCAGGCTAGGGGTTGAATTGGAGCTGCAGCTGCCAGCCTATACCGCAATGCAGGATCTGAGCTACATCTGCAACATACACCACAGCTCACAGCAGTGTCAGATCCTTAATCCACTGAGCAAGGCTGGGGATAGAACTTCCTCCTTAAAGATACTATTTGAATTCTTAATCCACTGACCCACAATGGGAACTCTGGGAAAACTTTTTCTTAGAGAGCCAGGTAGTAAATAATTTAGGCTTTTAGGGGCACAGAGTCTCCATCTCAACACTTGAATTTGCCCTTGCAGTCCAAGGCAGCCATAGACAATCTGTGAATGACGGGTATTGCTGTGTTCCAATAAAATTTTATTTACAAAGTGGCCTGGCCAAAAGCCATGGTTTGCCAACCCCTGACCTGGATCAAGCTTGCTGTATGTTAAAATTAACTGGGGAAATTTAAAATACAAAAATATCCAAGTCCTACTCCCTGGGTTCACTGATTTAATCATTCTGAGGTTAAGCCCAAGTATTTGTTAAAAGGCCTGAGTGTAAGTCTCACGCGATGCCTTGCCTTTTAAAATTACCAGGTTTGGATATTTCCTAAGAGGAAACATTTAATGTCCTGGATGGTTTCCTTCTTATTTTTATGTGTTTTTAATACTCCTCTCTTTTCTTTCTCAGGAAAGATTTATGACAGCATGTTTTGTTTAGTTAGACTTTCAGTGGCCGAAAGGCTCTGGATGCTAACAAGATAATTTGGCAATAAACTGTAGATTGATGCATTAAATCATGACCTATAACAAACTAACAGTGCCTTAATTGTGAGGTAGTTGTAATTCATTTTTAATGAAATATAATACTGGGAACAATGTGTTTTTTTGGTCACCTGGCCAAATTCTAGGAAAAATGAAATTAATAATTAAGTTCTATGAATGTGTTACGGGGGAAAGATGACCAATTATTTTCAGTTTACCATTTATGTTATTTTAATGTACCATTTCTGATTATTGTTGATCTTTACTCTGAAATGATTGTGTAATCCAAAATTGTATAGCATCAAAATGTTAAACCTTAAAAAAAAAAATTCTGATGTAACTCCAGAAATATGTTAGTGTATGTACCTATGCCCTGTGAAGATTTAGGTCTAAATTAAAGATGTAGTATGTCTCTAGTAGTAAATAAACCTGATGAATAAGGTAAATGGCCATAAGACACTAACAATGCTACATTCATTTTCCAGATAACAGAAGGTGACCCCTTGAAGTGCCATCATTTTAAACCTATTTTGAGATAATTATTTGAAGTATCTTATGCAATTTTCTGCCCTCTAGAATAAAACTGAATATTTTTCATGATTCAGGACCCATCATTATGGGCTTGAGTTATCACACTTGTCTAGGACACACCGACATTTTTCCAAGCCTTAGAAAAATGAGTAAGAGTGAAGAAATCACTGAGTTTGAAATTTAGCCCCTTCCCCTTCCCCAATTAGTCATGTTACCTAGACTGGTTATTTACCTTAATGTTTTATCCGCAAAATGAGAATAATAATGGTACTACTTCACCAAGATGTGGTGAGGATGAAATGAGTTGATACGTGTAAAGGGCTTTAAAGAGGGCCTGGCACATAAGAAAGTACCCAAAACACTGAAGTTAGGGTTATCATTATTCTTGAGGGGTTTATGTGTCCCCACAATAATCCCACACTTTCTTTTGATTTTGTATGTGTTTAATAGATATCTGTGTTCTTTCCACTCCTTTAATTTGGGGATGTTGAAATCATATCGAGGAAATCAAGAGAGCGTGGTCATTGGCCAACCATTTAGATCAGGATGGGGCAATCAGGAGAGAAATAACACTGCATCACTGAGCACCAGACCTGCCACTAGGGGGAGATAAGGACACAGACAGAGGGCAGAGCGGACAAGTTTCAGCCAGTGCTGCAAACACAGGATCAGATTTGGTCACCCACCCCCTCAGTTCATCAGCTGCAGCCTGCACCATCCAGCAGTAGAGTTCTGCAATGAAAGATCAGGGCATCCTAGGAGTAGTTCAGTAGTTCAGATGGGAATTGCCATTGGAAATGTCCTTTACAGGGTAAAATAGCCCTACCAACTAAACAGGGACTCATGGGCTGTTGTAACTGCTAGGAGGGCAGGACCCCAGTCCAGAAGAGTTTGGATTTCAGGTATCAATATAACACCCTGAATACAAGCACTTAGACCGAAGCCCAGTTAGGAGAATTGGGATGCTCAGGCATGAGAGGATTCCCAGTTATAAGAACGGAGACAAAACTTCGGGGTCAGATCCACACCAAAGATAACTCAGTGCTGAGCTTCAGAAGGAGATTTTCTCTCTTTAAGTTTCTACTGACCTTGGGAACTGGGAATGAAGGTGGCCGGTACAGTTGACCCCAGGGTTTTATATGATGATGAATAGAGCAAGAGAAAGGGGAGAAAGATGCTAGTTAGGGCCTGGAAGCTATTTAGGCTTTACAACTCAGTCATTTCTCCTTGCTGTCAATGAACTTATTCTAGCAGCACTTCCCATTCCTGTCCCCACCAATCTCCTCAGCCACTTAAAATGTATTATCAGCCAAAATACGACAAATGGCATTTATTCTAATTGCATGTTAAGTAAGCGAGAACAAGCTCTCCAGTGAAGCCTGGAATGGCCCACTTATGAATAAATAAAAACACATTAACAGCCAGACTTCATACTACTATTTTGGCTGCTCTGAAATCTTTTCTTCATTGTTATATGTTTGAGATAACCTGTTAAGTGTCATCCACATAAGTGAGAAGTTGACATTATTTCAACTGATTCACAGCTTTTATTCAACAATTTCACAAAATGAAAAAAAAAAAGAAAGATTCTGCCTCCCTCCCTCCACTCACCTTTCAAGTGTCAGTGCTCTTTCCTTTTTTAGGAGCAATCCAAAGATTTGATCTTGCCCTCTGTGCTGAGCGGATCCCTCTGCAGAGTTCTCCAGTGGTGTTATGGACCATGGCCCTTAGTTCCCGGCTCTACCCGCGGCTCTACCCTCTACCGGGGAGTTTCCCTTCTGTAATGCTAATGGCTGCCTGAAATCTGAGTCAGGACTCACCCAGTAAGCTGGTCAGGCCACAGTGGTAGAGTAAATATATCCACACCGTTTTCACTGCTTCTTCCACTGAGAGGTGTAATTCCTCTTCAGTCAGAGCTGGTCTTGTAGATTGATTTGATCAATGGAATGTTGCAAAAGAAACACTTTAAATTTTAAGGGGAGGCTCTAGGAAGTGTTGCACTCACTCTTAGAGTTCTCAGCGGGCATGTAAAAACTCTGGCCTCCCTGGGGCACCTTGCTGGAGAAACCACCTGAAAGGTGATGAGGAGCGGCCCTGAGTTTTCATGAAGGGAAAGGCGTCCAGGACTGGTACTCCAGCCCTCAGCCACCTGCGTATCCCTGCAGAGCCCAGCCCAATTCATAGATTCTTGAGCACAATGGTTTGGTTGCTACTTTGTGTCTTAAGTTTTGGAGGCATTTGATACAAAGCAATAGGTAACCAGAACCACCACACTTCCTAGGTGCCAGAAGTTCCTGGAATGAGAAAGCCTCCTTCCCTTTTACTAACCCATCACTTTAGTCTCTTAAAGACTGCTACACCAGGAGTTCCCGTCGTGGCACAGCGGAAAAGAATGCAACTAGGAACCATGAGGCTGCTGGTTCAATCCCTGACCCTGCTCAGTGGGTTAAGGATCTGGTGTTGCTATGAGCTGTGGTGTAGGTCACAGACGCATCTCAGATCCTGCGTTGCTGTGTCTGTGGCTCCACTTTGACCCTTAGCCTCCATATGCCTCGGGTACAGCCCTAAAAAGAAACAAAAAACAAAAAAACACCAGATGTTTAGCCAAATGCAAGTTTCTTTTCTTTTCTTTCTTTTTTTTTTTTTGTCTTTTTTTGCCTTTTCTAAGGCCGCTTCTCACGGCATATGGAGGTTCCCAGGCTAGGGGTCGAATCGGAGCTGTAACCACCGGCCTACACCAGAGCCACAGCAGCTCGGGATCCAAGCCACGTCTGCAACCTACACCACAGCTCATGGCAACGCCAGATCCTTAACCCACTGAGCAAGGTCAGGGATCTAACCTGCAACCTCATGGTTCCTAGTCGGATTTGTTAACCACTGCGCCACAACGGGAACTCCCAAAGGCAAGTTTCTTTACTAAAAGATTAGGGCAATTTCAGAAGAAATGTATGACATAGATGACAAAGGTTATACCTGAGAATTAAAAGGGAGGACATCTAAGAACTGGATCCTCAAAGGAATTCCCCTCGAGGGTTTCTCCATAACTCTTTTAGCTCCAGGTCCTCCAGTAACATCCCCTCCTTCAAACGTCTTTATCTGCTAGTCATCTGTCTGAATTTCTACCCAACTCCACAGAACACTCCACCTTTTCCTGAATCCATCAACCAGGTCCCCTCATGTGCCCTGCAGCAAAGCCAATCTGCTGACACTGGGTCACAATTAAGGAACACACAGTGTTTATTGCAGGGTGCCAAGCAAAGAGAACCAGCAGTTCATGCTCAATAGACCCACTTCCCCACTCATGGCATCAGGAGAGGGTTTTCCCTTGTGTGATTGGTTTTGTTTTGTTTGGTTTTTCTTTTCTTTCTTTTTTTTTTTTTTTTTTTTTTCTTTTTGGCCGTCCCCACAGCTAGGCCACTAGGGAACTCCAGGAGATGGTTTTTTAAAGGCGACGTTTGGGGCGAGGGTTGCAGACTATAGACTTTCTTCTGATTGGTTTGTGGTGGGGTAACAGTGATGTTTCGGGAAGCTTCCTTATCAAATTTCCAACAAGTTTGGGGTCTTTGTAATCAGTGTGTAGTTCCCATCCTCTATCTCGGTAGGTAGGGGTGGTCTTTGTTCCTGCAGAACAACTCAGAGATATGCATCAGATAGTTATATATACGCCTTGGGGAAGAACTGGGACTCTGGTTTAAGGCTGAACTATTAAGCTGTCATTACTTTTCTTGTTTGACTCTTTCCTCTGTTTCTGCATTCCCTTGCTTCCCTAATTAGCAACTGCTTGATTCTGCTCTTTGGAACTCAGGAAAGGCCTAGGACACTAAAGCCTGTTTCTACAAATAAGAAATTGGAGATACAGAGGGGCTTTGGGGCCCAGGACGGCTTCGCAGAGTGCTGCTTGTATCACCCCTGCTCTTCTAAAATTAACACCCCACATCTGACACTTGAAATGGAATAGCAGCCCCAGGGTTTGGCAATATGGCCAGTGATGCAGATGGACAACCCAGCCTTACAGAACAGGTGAGGGGAATACAGTTCTGAGCCATCAGTAATGGTGAAGCAGGTGCCTCTTGATTGGATTTTTTTCAATATTGTACCAGGATATGCTGTAATCGAGCCAGGCTTTGTAATTAGGGAGCATTTATATGAAATACAAATCCAAGAAAAGTCATTAATTTGGGGAGAATAGGGCATTCTAATCCAAGGATCACAAATCAAGACATTTGGACTTTAAGGAGATAATATAAATGAGGGAAATGGACTTGGTGCTGTTAAAGGGCAAAAATAGGGATTATGGCAAAGTAGAATGAGCTTGCATGCCTTTGCAAAGGGCACAGCTATTGTGCACTTCCTAAAAATTGCTGTTTTTCGGGAATACAGACAGAGCTGTCACCTTCTCTCCTCTCTATTCAGAGACCTGGATTTACATGTGAAATGTCCAATTTTTATAACACTGTGCTTTTATAAGAAAGCACATGCTTATCCACTGAATTTGAGGCACCAGATGAAAATAATTTTGAAAAAAATAATTTTCTTAATTATCAAGGCATGGCTCCCTTTACCTTTTCCTGGGCCCCATAATTGTATTGAGAAGCATTTATAGCATTACTGTGGGGGGAGGTAGGGGGGTAGTCTACCTGAATAATTAATTATATTAGCCTTTAATATTGACTCCAATTTTTTTCTTGAAGAGAGACTCCGAGATATGATTAATTCCTAAACTTTAGCCACCTCCCTCTAGTGTGGAGAGTGGAGTGTTTGCCAATTCTTTTCTGTACAAAAGTTTTAAAGAGTTAGAGATAAGACTTTCACTACTATATGAAACTTTGCCTTCATTCTTCATCCTGTGTTAAGCAGTATTTTGTTAACTGAGTGGTCATTGGTTCCCATTCTAGGTATTCCTGCTACCTGCAATGCCATTAAGGCTCTTAAAATTTGGATTTTAAACCGAAAATAACTTGATGAGCTTCTTGTGGGAAATAACATTTCATTTAAGAACTAAAATAAACATAAATTTAATTATTTTACTGTATAATAAGTTAATAAACCCGGCATTGAATTTCTACTGTCTCTTCCCCCTCCAACCCCAAACTCTCCTGGCAATAGTTATTTATATTGGGATGACTTAATGTTCTAAGATCTGCCAATATTTGAGAAAATTCCCTATTTTATTTTATATTTTTAATTTTATTTTTGGCTGCACCCACAGCATGTGGAACTTCCCCAGGCCAGAGATTGAACTGGTGCCACAGTATCGACCCATACCACAAAAGTGACAATACTGCATATTTAACTCCCTGAGCCACAAAGGAACTCCTGAAAATTCCCTATTTTTGTCCAGACTTGAGTCTTTGGATTATAACAATATGGAAAGAGTGGGTCAACAAGAAGGCATGACTGTATTTCGTATCAATTGTGAAGTCATGGCCATCATTAACAAGTTAAATAACAAAATGCTAGAGAGTGTGTGAAGAAAAGGGAACCCTCCTTCACTGTGGTGGGAATGTAAATCAGTACGGCTCCTCAGAAAACTAAATATAGGACTAACATATGATCCAGCCATCCCACTCCTGGGCATATATCTGAACAAAACTTTCATTCAAAAAGATATGAAATGAACTATTTCATTGCAGCACTATTCACAGTAGCCAAGACATGGAAACCACCCAAATTTCCACTGACAGATGAATGAATTAAGAAGATGTAGTACATATACACAATGGAAAACTACTCAACCATAAGGGACAAAATAATGCCATTTGCAGCAACATGGATGGAACTGGAGATTCTCATACTAAGTGAAGTAAATCAGAAAGAGAAAGGCAAATACCATATATGTGGAATCTAAAATATGGCACAGGAGTTCCCATCTTGGCTCAGAGGTAATGAATCGGACTGGTAACCATGAGGACAGTGTTCAATTCCTGTCGTCGCTCAGTGGGTTAAGGATCCAGGATTGCCTTGAGCTGTGGTGTAGGTTGCAGATGCGGCTCAGATCCCATATTGCTGTGGCTATGGGGTAGGCCGGCAGCTGTAGCTCCAATTCGACCCCTAGCCTGGAAACTTCCATATGCCTTGGGTGGGGCCCTAAAAAGACAAAAATAAATAAATAAATAAAATATGGCACAAATAATCCTATCAACAAAACAGAAACAGATCATGGACATGAAGAGCAGGCTTGTGTTTGTCAGGGGGAAGGGAGGAGGAAGTGGGATGGACAGGGCGTTTGGGGTTGGTAGATGCAAACTATTACATTTCGAATGGATAAGTAATGGGGTCTTACTGTACAACACAGGGAACTGTGTATAGTCTCTTGGGTTAAAACATGATGGAAGATAGTATGAAAAAAAGAATGTGTCTGTATATAAAAGAATGTTTATATATTAAGAAAGGAATGTGTGTATATGTTCGAATAGCTCTTCCAACAAATCTTGCTCTATCTTAGTGACAGCATTTTCAGACTCCAATCACAGGCTTTCACAGGGATCTCGGTTAAGTCCTTTTCTTCTGTTTTCTAAATCAATTTCTAAATCCTTTCTTTTTTCACAACATCCTAATCCATTCTACCACTTGAGCTGTCCATCATCTGCAGGAGAGCTTCTATTTATATTTGTATAGAATATGCCTTCTGCAACTAGTTCAATGTCTAGATATAATCATTTTTACTAGATTTTGTTACTTTTAGTGAAAATCCCTAAAGTTTGTTTCACTTTTCAGTTTTTCTTCCTTTTTTAAACATTTTTATGCCACTAATTGCTTTACGGCTTACTTTTCTGACTCGTTTGTTTTTATTTTATTTTTTTCCAGTAATCTGTACCCTGCATGCTGTTTCTTATTCTCCCTGCAAGCTTTCCCTCTTGTTGCTGACTTTTACCCTCGGGCTATACCTTTTATGTTTTCGTCTTGATTGATGTCTTGGAAAGAGATATTTATATGCCTGTCGGTTCACAAACTTCCTTGGGAGCATCCAGGGTATAATCTAAAACCACCCCCTTACATAGAGGACAAGGAGAGACCTGAAGAAGGAGACAGACCACTCCAGGTTGGTAGATGGCAGGGTCGATAAGCAAAGGAACTTAATTACCAGGCTTGTTCTAGGCAGCTGCAAGATGCGTAGATTTCCAAATCCACCCACCAAATCTTAAAAATTTATATAGAGTCCCTAACTGGGTTCTGTCACATGTGCTGTCCAGATAGTCTCAACAACACATTCCTCTCTCAAGGCCGTGTCCTTGAAAATCACTTCCACTGTGGGAACATTGGGAAGAGTGGGGGGCTGGTGGGGGGAAGGCTCCAATTGCCCAGGTTCAGTTCTTAGAACAGATGGTCATATCCTCTTGATGACCTCCAAAAATGCCCTTTAGGAAATGTGATCGCTTAGGCAGTTAAAGACTGGCCCCGCTTTCTGTCTGTCTTACCACATCTGCCCTTTCAGGATATTATTTGTCATTCACTTTAAAGCATTATTTTGGTCAGTGATATTCTATTTTGAGAGACAGGAATGCCATTTTGGAGGCTTTTAAACATTTTTTCTTTTATTTTCTTTCTTTCTATCTTTCTCTCTCTCTTTCTTTCTGTCTGTCTGTCTGTCTTTCTATGGCCGCAGATGTGGCATATGGTATTTCCCGGGCGAGGGGTCAAATCTGAGCTTCAGTTGCTGGTCTACACCACAGCCACAGCAACGCAGGGTCCAAGCCACAGCTCTAATCTACCCCATGGCTCATGGCAACACCAGATCCTTATTCCACTGAGTGAGGCCAGGGATCCCGCCTAATTCCTCATGGATACCAGTCAGGTTTGTTTCTACTGAGCCACAATGGGAACTCCTGGAAGCTTCTTCTGCCCATGCAATTATTTTTATATGCACATTAATTGAGACTAGCCAGAGGTAAATAACTGGCTGACATGGAAGTTTCCAATGGTGCTAGGTAGCCCTCAGGTAAATTCACTAAGACTCTGCTCCTGAGAACACAGTCATGCATGGCTACCGATTTTTTTTTTCCTCTATACCCAGCATCATTCCTTCTAATAAAGGTATGAAGATTCTCTTTCAATGTTATAGTACTAAGCTATTCACAATATGTTTTTCTTTTGCATTCCCCACCCAGATAAGTCATAGCATATTTTCTATCTGAGATTCATATCAGCCACTGGAGACAAGACTGCATATGAAATAAAGAGTAAGCTCTATTTGGAAAAGATGTTTAAGGAATGTGGTGGTGGCCTATGCTGTTTCCTACTGGCAGTGGCAGGGCAGGGGTCTTGATGCAGAGAAGTTGCGTTTAGTGGTGTGAGATCTCCAACCTATTAAAGAAAGAGTAATTGAGTTGTGTCACTGATAAGTACCCAATTATGCAAACTAATTTATATATTAAATAATCAGTAGTATGGGAAGTTATAATTATTTTTTTCTACCTCACTTTGCCAAACTGATTTTTGAGAATTCACTAGTAATGAATTTGCTATATTTTCAGGGGAGCCAATTGGTATGCTTGTGGTGACTGGTTTGAATTGTAATTCATCTTATGCACACATCCGATTACTTCTCATAGAAAGGGTTCAGAAAAGTTCCCAAATCACCAAAGCAACACCTTGACTTGAGAAAATGAATAGTTTACTGTTCTCCAACCTTTTTTTTTTTTTTTTGGCTACACCCATGATGTAGGTAAGTTCCCAGACCAGGAATAGAATCCAAGCCATAGCTGTGACCTACACCACAGCTGCAGCAAGGCCCGATCCTTAACGCACTCTTCCTGGCTTGGAGATCAAACCCACACTACTGCAGAACCGCCAGATCCTTAACCTGCTACACCACAGTGGGAACTCCTCAAAATAAAAGAAAAAGTAAGCTTCAGCCATTTTGTAACAAAGTACCATGTTTCTTCAAGCTGGAATGACATTAGAATTTTAAAAATAATTTGTCCATAATTAATATAACTTCTCCCAAATTTTAAAATATTGTCTCAAACTTTAAGAAAAAAATCAGATAATTCTAAGTAGGATAATTCTCCTAGAAAGACACTGAGTTACCATGAAAGTGAAGAGTCTAGACCAGGTTAGATTTCTGGGATACAGTAAAGATTTAGTGTGAACCTGTCAGAGGTTATGTCAGGAAGCAGTGAGAAATGAATTGCAATTTATTGGTACCTGAGAAAATGGGATTCAGTCACAGTAATATACTATGGATTGGTTCAGGGGTTGGCACTCTATTTTGTTCTGAATGACTACAGCAAAGTGAGGTAGAAAAATAAGAAAAAGAAAGAACATCAATAGGAGAACTGGAGAAAAATATAGGCCAATGAGAAAAGGGAAGAAAGAGGAATGGGGGTGGGGGTAGGGGAAGCTATAAGGGTAATAGCAGGAAAAACTAGATTCAGGTATTTAGGGTCAAAATGTGCTTGTGTGAGTTGTTCTCAAATTTTTCTGATTGCTTACTTTTTTGGGGGGTTTTTGGCCATATGCACCTGAGGAAGTTCCAGGGCCCGGGGTCAAACCCGCACCCCAGCTGTAACCAGACCCCCGGCAGTGACATCGCCAGATCCTCAACCCGCTGTGCCACAAGAGAACTCCCAGGTAAAGGACTTTTGACTTATCACTTTCATGATCTCTGACCTCCAGACACAGATAAATGGATAGTCGCATCCTAACCACAGATGGGAATGGGATAGAGAACTGTACGACTACATCCTGATTCAATGTTCAGGCATATATCACAAGATACTTCCACCAAGAGTTTTCCAGCATGTGCCATGACCATGATAAATTCTGCCCTCTTTCCAGGCAAATGATTTCCTGGGAAATCAAACTATCTTAGCACAACGGAGCTGAGATTAAATCAATGTCCTGAAAACATAAGTGAACATAGGAATTTTCCAGATTTCTGCACTATTCATGACTGATGACATGCATATTCCCAAAACATACCAGCTGCGTGTGTTCTCTACTCGCACACAGTGGAAACCTTTTATTCCTTTTCAGGTATAATTGACAGTCTTTTAAAGCTTTATCTACCCTAGAGAGATCTTCATTGCAATAAGATCAAAGCAGTAATCCAAAGAAGGTCATCAGTATATATGTGGCCTTTTTTTTTTTTTTTTTTTTTTTGCTTTTTAGCGCTGCCCTCATGGCATATGGAGGTTCCCGGGCGGGGGGTCTAATCGGAGCTACAGCTTCAGGCCTGTGCCACAGGCACAGCAACGCCAGAGCCGAGCTGCATCTGCAACCTACGTCACAGCTCACGCCAATGCTGGATCCTCATTAACCCACTGAGCGAGGCCAGAGATCAAACCGGCAACCTCATGGTTCCTAGTCAGATTTGTTTTCGCTACGCTATGACAGGAACTCCTATTTTTTTCCTTTTTGATCATGGCAGACTTAACAAAACATGGAATTCTTTCCCATTGAGTCCCAATGAGGCCACAGGGTCTTTCTCAGTTTTGGTGTTCCAGGTAGCCATAGTCCACTCAACAAAGTGAACAAGCCACATAAAAATGTACTTATAATCCAGTTATAATTACAAAAATGTAATTGTTACATTGTAAACATCAATCAAATACATAACCATGGAGAAGCTATGAGCTGTATGGGAAGATGAAAGAACGTGGACTGAAGGACCGTAGTTCCCATAATTGTAAATCTAGTCCTGCTAATAGACATGATATTGAAGGGAAATAGTAGAGAAATCAAGAATTAATGACAGAACTCATGGAAGGAGTGTCATAAACCCCAGGAGAAGATAACTACAAAATGCAAAGAGGTCATACTTTAGGATTATAGGTACAGATTTCTGAGCAAATGTTGAAACACTATTTGGAAACTGCTATTTACATTTTTGTTGTTGTAGTTTTTATGGGGTGGATAGCTATTATTTTCTGTACACTTGATATATAATGATGTATAATGTTCCTACTTTTCAAGAAACAAAGCAGAAATTACAGATCTCAATTACTATATCTCACTCAAAGGAGCTGGCCTGACAGGATGTACATTTATTCCAGCTGTATTGCCATTGCTTAAAACAGTTTTAGAACTCCTCTTGAAATTGCTTTCAGAGCCTGAAGCTAATTTCTTTGACTATCCTCAATAGTAGCAAATCTTCATCCTTTGACGGGAGATTTGATTTTTTTAAAGTTCGCCAAAAGTTAAGACTAGTGAATAAAGTAGTTGGTTAAATTGGGTTATACTATTTGGGGTTTCAAAAATAAGGTGAGCTAAGTTATGAGCTGGCTTTTCTCATGTAGCTCATAATCCACTTTAGAAGGCAATTACAAAGAGGAAATTTTTTAAAGTGGATTTTTGGTTTCCTCCTTTGTAAAATGAGTGGATATCACTAGCTGATCTCTAAATTCCCTTCCACCTTTATGATTCTGTGATTCAGTAATTTATTTATTTAAACACCTTGAAAGATTTGGTGCTATGTAAAGAAAAATAAAGCAAATCTCAATGTGATCCAAAACTTTCTCATTCTAAAAAAGATATATTAAAACAGCATGATTAATTATGCTGGGGTTCATTTTCCTTTGCTGTCAAATGAGTGTCTTGAACAGATGACCCTCTAGCTGTACAAGGATGTGCTAATATATTAATTATCTATTGTTTTATAACAAATTACTCAAAAATGTAGTAGCTTAACACTTAGTGTTTCACAGTTCCTGTGAGTCAGGAAGAGGGGGCCCTGTTTATCTTTGTTGTTTGTTTCTGGAAGTCTCATTGGCTATGATCGAGGTGTGGTCTGCATTGCACTCATCCCAGGGATCCACTTGGATTTGCCTCCCAGCTCACTCACACGATTCCCGGTAATATTCAGTTCTTTGTGGGCCTTAGTCCTTGCTGGCCAGTGGTTGAAGCTGTCCCTCAGTTCCTTTCCACATGGGCTTCTTTATAAGGCATCTCATGATATGGCAACCTGCTTTATCAAAATTAGCAGGTGGTAAGAGCCAGAGAAAGAGAGAGTATGAGCCAGAAGTTATGCTCTTTTTAACCTAATCAGAGAAGTGACAGCCCATCTCTTTTGGTATATCCTGTCCTCTGAAAGTGAGTAACTAGGTCCAGTCCATACTCATGTGGAAGGGATGACAAAGAGAGTACCAGAAGGTGGGAATGACAGGGAGCCACTTTATAAGCAGCCTACCATGTATTCCTCTGGCCCCCAGTGATTCTCATCCCTTTCGCATGAAAAAGACGCTCACCACCTCTCAGCTCCCTGTAAAACTCAATCCATTACAGCATCATATCAAAGCCCATTATCATGTAAATCATGTTCAAACGTGAATGAGTCTGCTTGAGTGTAAATTCCTTCCGTATAGCTCCAGAGGGCCAGTTCCTTTAAGTCTGCGGTCTTGTGAATGCACAAGGTCTGGAACTGTGATTCTCCTATCGTCATTAACTTCACGGCTCTCCTACCACCGGTGCCACCATCACACAAGGTCTGCTGCATCTGGACCTGCTGCACAGACTTTACCTGCTCTGCCTCCCACTCAAAGCTGACAATATTCTTAAGCGTGAATAAAAGTGCCTTAAGAGCCCCCTGAAGCACCAGGTATTGTGTTTCTTCTGGTGATGAAAAATATGAGGACATGATAATGTAAGCATTTTGGAGAACATGTTTTAGGATGCCTCAAACCAATGATTCTCTAAAGAGTAACTGATGTTGGCATGTCCTGGAAACTTCATAACATTCAGCTCCTTCTACAGGAGCATGTATCTTACCTCGGCTTCCAATATGCTTATCTTGCCACTTTTTACTCTTCTGGTCCAATTAATATGCCGTCAATATAATGGACCAAAGTAATATTATATACATGTCCGCATTGTCCAGGTCCCTCCAGACAATATCATGACAAAGGGTGTGAAAATTAACCTAGTAATGGGGCAAATTCATGAAAGTTTATCCCACATGAACGCAAACTTCTCTGACCCTCCTTTCTTACAGAGATAAGAAAATAAAGGATAAATTAGACAGATAAATGACTAAATACCGTGTTCCTGAAACTCATCTGCTATACAAAGATACCTCTTCCAGAACAGCAACTGCAATTAGTGGTACTACTAGGTTGAGTTTGCAGTCACCTATTTTCACTGTCCAGCATCTAGCTGGGTTTTTTAGGAGCCAAAATAATGAATTAAATGAACATATGATAGGCCCAGGCTCTCTGCATCTTTTAGATCTGCTCTTCCTCCTGGGATGCAATGTTTTCTCGACTTAATATATTTTACAAGTGTGGGGGTGAGGGGGTGGAAGAGGAGTTTTAGAAATTTTCACCTGGCCTTTCCGCTGGAATAAACTCTGCAGGCTAATGAACCATTAACCACCGAGGATCTCCATTCCAATCCCATATCCTGGGACCAAGGAAACAATCACTTTGTGAGTCAGTGAACCTGCTGAACTAACTACTTTGAGTTGGATTTATGCCAGAATTCTATTAATTGTCTAGCTTCCATATGCCTTCACTTTAACAGAGATAAAAATGATGCTCTATGTCTCTAGTGATCAATGTCAGCTCAGACGGGACATATCTACCATTCCTCACTGTTGTGCATTCCTCTTCCCCCAGAATCTGATTATGTAAGTAAATGCCATTCATTCCTGCTGAGAAATGACTGGCCATTGGGTTGCAGAGTCCCTCCTTCTTTGGTCGATGAGTCTGGAGTCAGACAATGACTCAGGTACAGACACTGGACTTAAGCTTATCATGTTTTACTAAGCTGATTGTCTCCAGTTTCCTGATCGTCCATCCTTGATTTAAATTAATTTTACAGTTTGAGCAATACCCTGCTTGGCTGCTCATCTCCCTTACTTCCAGGCGTGTTGTGTACACACTGTGATCATGTGCCTCGGTGAACACAAGCCAGCGAATCATGACCTTGTATAATCCCCTCCCCTGGAGTGCAAGTGGAACCTCTGACTTGCTTCTGACTGATAGAATACGGCAAAGGTGATGGATGCCACCCCCTTGATTCAGTTATGTGCCAGAGCCTCTAAAAAAAGTGCACTCTCTCTCTCTCTCTCCCTCCCTTCTTTTTTCATTAACAAAAATTCTCCACACTAGCCGTGAAAATAAAAGTGAATGCTCACTTTAAAACATGACTTTACCGTTTTTCTGCTTCATGGACGCTATTTGATTTTGTAACTGCAAAATACAATGGAGGATTTGTTATTCTATTTGAGTTTTGAAGGAAGCATTAAAATGGCCCATATAATCTAAAAACTCCAAGAATCATCTGGTTCACTTTCTTGAGTATAGTTTTGTGACAAGATGTTTGTCAACACAGCCAACAACCAAGTGGCGATTGTTGTTTTGGTCAGTAATCACATTTTAACAATCCGGGTTACAGGGTTACCGGTATAGGTAAACCTAACAAAGTAAGTTTTAACAGCCACATCATTTTGCTTTTGGGAACACCTTATTCCTAAAAACAAATATGAGACTGACGAAAATAGAAAGTGCTCTTCTCTCTATCTCTTTTTTTTTAGGTTTTTGTTTTGTTTTGTTTTGTTTTGGGGGGGGCACACCCAAAGTATATGGAGGTTCCCAGGCTAGGGGTCCAGTTGGAGCTACAGCCCTGGCCTACATCACAGCCGCAGCCACATCAGATCTGAGCCACGTCTTCCACCTGCACCACAGCTCACAACAGATCCTTAACCCACTGAGTGAGGCCAGTGATCGAACGCGCAACCTCATGGTTCCTAGTCGGATTCGTTTCTGCTGCGCCATAACGGGAACTCCAGAAAGTGCTCTTCTCTTAAGTGAACCTTTCTGAGAAGTAGCAGATAAGTCTGCAGAATGATGTCATTTGCTCAGAATTATTTACAATACATAAAAGGCTATCTAAATTCACTCAAATTCTCTCATGCATGTTTCTTAGTTATTCTATTCCTGTAATTTAAAACCATAAAAATTAATACAGTGGCTGATAATTGGATAAATTAATAGTTATTTTATTATATCAAATATATAAACTCTAGAAAAACCCACAGTGGAATTGATGCAGAAATAGCACTTTTAGTGAATTTAAAACACCTCCTTTTTTTCTATTTTGTAATTCTATCTTAATTAATAATGTGGCTCTCAGGCAATGAGTTGAAGTTGAAGGCAGGGTGTTGGGAGATGAAGGAAAACTGGCACACTCTCACTACTGAATGTCACCAAGAGGAGAAGGCGATTCCATAAGTCACACTCTTTCACATCATAGTTTTCCTCTTAAACCTCTTATTTCCCTGTGTTCGCAGCTCTTCTCCTTTCTGATGATAACGAAATCTAGGAGTTGTGTACTTGTACAGTTCCTCGCACATCTTCAGGAAAGGCTGTTGTGCCCCTGAAACATCAAAGCCTTCTGTTCTAGCCTCATGCGGGTACCGTTACCCCCGCCTTGGTCTGCCTGGTCCAAGATTCCTAACACTTCTGCCACTGCATCTTCTAACACTGCCATTTATTAGTCTCGACTCCAGACTAAGAAAATCGAAGTCTTAGTGTATCATTAGCACTGCTCACCAAATATATTTATTTTGTCCTCACAGGTATATTGTGGTATTGTACTTTCTCATCCCCCTGAGGTTATCTGTGGTCTTGGACCTGCTTTGGCAATAATGTCTGAGCAGGAGTTCCCATTCGGGCTCAGCAGGTTGAAGACCCAATGTAGTCTCTCCTAGGATGCTGGTTCAATCCCTGACCTCACTCAGTGGATTAAAAATCCAGCTATGCTGCAAGCTGTGGTGTAGGTCACAGATGAAGCTCAGATCTGGTGTTGCTATGGCTGTGGCATAGGTCAGCAGCTGCACCTGCAGCTGTGATTTGATCCCAGCCCAGAAATTTCCAATTGCCGCAGATGCAGCCCTAAAAAGAAAAAAGAAAAAAAAAAAATCTGAGCAAAAAGGATGTGTATTACTCTGGACATAGCTTAAAAAGCCAGTTCACTGTTCATCACACTCTCTGCTCATTTGGGGTGACTCTCAATGTTCCAGGAAGTGTTTTCTCATTCAACTGGGGTCCTGGAGTCAGGTCAATAAGGAGTGGAGCCCACAGCCAACTTGCAACAGACATATAATGCGAGCCAGAAATAAACTTAGTGTTTTGTGTTTTGGTTTTTTTTTTTTTTTTGTCTTTTTGCCATTTCTTGGGCTGCTCCCTCGGCACATGGAGATTCCCAGGCTAGGGATCGAATCGGAGCTGTAGCCACCAGGCTATGCCAGAGCCACAGCAACGCGGGATCTGAGCTGCGTCTGCGACCTACACCACAGCTCACAGCAACACCGGATCCTTCACCCACTGAGCAAGGCCAGAGTTTGAACCCACAACCTCATGGTTCCTAGTCGGATTCATTAACCACTGAGCCACGACGGGAACTCCACTTAATGGTTTTAAGTCATTGAAGTTTTCAGTTTTGTTTTTGTTTTTTTTTTAATGTCAGGACAACCCAGTCTGTTCTGATTGATGTGTGTATTGATAGTTTTCACATTTCTCTCTTACATTTTCCTACTTGGAGGAATGATGTCCCTCCTCTATCCTCTAACCTATGCTTTTATTTTATTTTGTTTTATTTTATTTATTTTATCTTATTTTATGACCACACCCATTTCATATTTCCCAGGCCAGGGATTGAATCCAAGCTGCAGTTGCGACTTACACCCCAGCTATGGCAACATCAGATCCTTAACCCACTGGATTGGGCCAGGATAAAACCTGCACCTCAGCAGCGACCTGAGCCACTGCAGTTGGATTCTTACCCACTGCACCACAGCGGGAGCTCCCTATGCTTTTATTTTAAAGGATGGTTGTTGCTGTTTTTCTTTCTGCATATACCTATTCTAATTTTCCATCCCTCCAGGTCAGCCGGTGGTTTAACATAACATTAGTCATGAATACTTGTTTTTCTTTGATCGGATTGGAATAGATCAAGTGGATTACTTCTCCATTAAAAGAATGAAAACCAAATTCTCAGGCTCGGCACAGTAAGAGGCAACACACAATCCTTTTCTAGCTCTGCCCTCTCAGCTACCATTTTGCACTGGTTATATCAGCAATATTTGGATGCCTCGCTTCAGTTAACAATACATCCTACAGCCTTGGTAGAACTTGGTATGATGAGAATATATTTTTCAGTCTGGAAGGATGATGTGAGCTTGTGTGTAAGTTCACATTTTTTATCTCACTTAAAGCTGTATGTAGGCATTTTGAGTTCTGCAAACAAACCTGTTGATAGGCAAATCAAATGCCATAGCATACTACATTTGTCTTAGATTCTTTTTTAATGACAGATGATAGCATATTTTTGAAAGCTTTGGCATAGAAATTAAGTTATCTATGACTTTTCCTGGCTCTACTTATAGCAATTACGCCTCAACTCTCACAAGAAAATTGATATAAAACAGAGTTTCCAATCTCATCAAGATCCCCTAATGTGCCTTAAAGCAATAATATGTGACTTATATTCTTGCTTTGGAAGCTTAAATGTAAATGATATATCATTACCCAAAAGATTATCTTTTGAGTCTGACAGATATTACCTTTCTAAAATCTTAGATGCCCTATGTAAGTTTTAATAAAAATAGTAAATTTTCCCATGTAGAATCTAATATGTAGTTACATGGTTGATCCATTTGAAATTGCCTTTGACAGTTTTTGACCTATAAAAATGGTAGTTTCATATGATTCAGCCTAATAACTTTATATATACTATGCTATTGCATTTTCCTTTATATACATGATGAAAATGTACAAGAAAAAATTGGTTATTTTCTCCCTCAAATCCTCTAGTATTTCTATATTCTTTATCTTGATGAATACACCATTGACTACCTAGTTGTCCAAGCAAATCTGGAAGTTATAATTAAGTCTTCCATCTTCCCTTCCTTTTACATCCAATTGATAATGAACTCTATTTTTCCCTAAAATATCTGAAAATTGCTATGCAGTCTTTATTGCTATTGCTACTGCCTTGGCTCAATTTATAAGCTGTCACAGATGGGATTCCCTGCAAGCAGACTGAGATAGAGACTATATGCAAGAGATTTATTAGAAAGTGTTCTTGAGATTGCAACATACCAGAGAGAAGACATGGAAGTGATAGCAAGAGGCCCACCTCTGCTTCTAACTCATGGGTCCCAGATCAACAAAGTCCAACTACAGAGAAATTTCACCCTATAAAGTTCATAAATTTAAAGTAAGATTTCTCAACCTTGGTGCTGTTGTCATTTGGGGCCGAATAAATCAGTGAGGGGCTATCCTGTGTAAGGCAAGATGTTTAGCAGTATCTTTGCCCTCTATCCACTAGATGCCAGTAGCAACTCCCAGTTGTGACAACCAAAAATGTCTCTAGACTTGGCCAAATGTCTTCCAGTGGCCCCATTTGCCCTTGGTTGAGAAGCAGTGATGAAAGTACATAACGGAGGCATACACCAGAAGTTGGTATTCCATTAGTTCGAAGTATTGCCTCTGGGCTGTCATTCAGCTGTACTGTGTCGGCTTTCTAGGTAGTGTAAGTTGTGACATGCCCAGCAGATCCATTGGTCATGCACGCGCTCTCACACGTTGTCATCAAATGGGTTCCTTAGTCTAATACAATGCATGCAGGATGCCACATGAATGGAGCAAATACTATATAAACCTGAAGGCTTGTGGGTGAAAAAGGTAAATCAACACCCGAAACAGCCATCTCTTTATGCCAAAAAAACCCAGCTGCTTCTTTCAGGGTAAAGATGATCTAACGTAGTCAACTTGCTTCCAAATAGCTGATTGTTCTCCTTGAGGGATGGTGCCATATTGCAGAACTGAATATTGGTTTCTGCTGCTGGAAAATTGAACATTTGATAGCATCAGTAACTACATCAGTCTTAATCAGTGAGAATCTAGGCATTTGGGTCCATGAATAGCCTCCAGCTTTGCCATAATAGCTATTCATTCACATGCCCATTGAGACAGCACTATTGTAGATGAAGAAGAACTGGCTGATACCAGCTGGATGCATTTTTGGTCTACCTGATTGTTTAATGCCTGTTCCGTAGTGAATGCTTTCTGAGAACAATACATGTGAGACAAATATTTTTATACTCTGTGTGCACATGCCTCATGTCGCTACTCCAGAACTCCCAGGTCTCTATCCAGTTAGCTAAGTCATGTGCTTATATATGTTCTAGCTTTGGAATATGTCTTCTTCCACATAAAGTAATCACTAAGTGCACCATCCAAAGTTCCATTCAGTAGAAGCATTTGCCCTCACTATTTTCTTTCCAGGCCCCCCTGGAAAGTGGGGTCCTGATAAAGCTGCCATCCATAGCAGCCTGCATCCATAGGCTTAATCTCAGATGTACCACTTCCATCTTACCACATTCTACCTATCTTTCTTACATATACAGCCATATAAGTCTCTCATGATGGGAAATTCTGGCTACATGATCACCTGATGTCACAGAGTCAGGCATTTAGTCTCTATAAAGGCCTAGTAGCATGGCCGATATTACTTTTTGAAAGGTATGTAATTCTCCATGGCAGATGTTATACTTTAGTCCTGGACTCTAGAGGCCAATGTTGTGATTCTTCCATTGGAACTTGACATAAACACCATAGAGCATATTTTCCCACCACTGATACCTCTAGTACAATAGGGACTCCAGGGCTATATGGCCAAAGAAGTAGGGCTACTATCACCATAGCCTGGACCTGCTGCAAGGACATTTCTTGCCCTGAACTGGTAGCCCTTTCCATCACTGTTATGGTGTTCACAGAGTGAACAGGTGTGATGTTCTGTGGAACGTCCAGCCAGTCCAGGTCTGTTCTGACCATATTATAACAGAGGACCCTAGAGTTGCTATTGTCTAGGGACAAAACTGTAAATCTATAAAATTATCTGTTCTGGGAGTTCCCATTGTGGCTCAGCAGTATCAAACCCGACTAGAAACCATGAGGCCGAGAATTTGATTGTAGGAGGGAGGAGGACACGAAGCCAGGGTACATAGGGACAGCTTGGCATCAGGGCATTTGGACCCTCATTCCTCCCAGAGAACACAAGTCCCCAAGGTGTTGTCCTCCTCTAGCTCAAGCATCCACTCTGTCTTAATAAGTGAGAGTCTGTGTGGTTGGGTCCATGAGAATAAAGAGAAAACCTCTACAGACTCTCCCTGAGAATAAAGAGGAAACCTCTAAAGACTCTCAGAAAGAAAACAAAAAACATATACCCCTGAAGAAATGAAAATCAAACAAGTGTCAGACTTAAGGCCCCCGCAATTTTATAGCCCCTGGAGGAACAGCTCATGCTGTGCTCCAGGAGGGACCAATCACAGAAAACTGCTGCATAGCTGCTGCTGCCTGCAGTTGGGTGACACAGCACCCTGGCCAGATTTGTCATTGCTAACAAGAAAAGCTGGAAAATAGCGGGGTGACCACTTCAAAGTTCTGACAGAAAATTGACTCAAATCTAGAATTCTATATCCAACCAATTTAGTGTGAGAGCAAAATAAAGACATTTTTCAGATACACAAGGCTCAAAAAGTTATCGTCTATGAGTTCTTTCTGAAAGAATTCCTGGGGATAAACTCCAGTAAGAGGCAAAAAAAAAAAAAAAAAAAAAAAGAAAAGAAAAGAAAAAAAGAAAGAAAAATCCAATTAGCCGAAGTGAGTAAAGACATCTGACTTGTCAATGTCCATGTAAGAAAAGTGACCATGGGAAGTGCTGAGGAAGGGATGTAGCACTAGTTTGAAAGCAAACTATTGTCTTGCTCAGAGGGAGGCTATATAGTTAAGAAACACATTTGGCTTCAAGTAATAGAGAAATCCAATTCATGGAGGGATAATTTTTTTTCTCCTAACAATTCTGGAGGAAAGAAGCTGCTGACTCTCAGTCCAGGAGCTTCATGAATGTCAGGCTAGAGCCTCTACAAGTCTCTTGGTTTCTCCTTCAGGCTTAGCATCACGTGGTTACAAAGATGCTTGCCATAGCTTCTTATAGTATAAGTATGGCCATGTTGATAGTAACACTGGGTAGAGTGGAGGGCAAGTCCTTTCTGTTCTCTTATTAAGAAAGCCAGAGATTTCTCGTATGTCTTATTGACCATCCTCTCTTGGAAGGGGGGTGAATTAGCTTTTACCACCCCTATGTGGGAGAAGGCAGGGAGAAAGGTTTAGGAATGACAATAATTCATCTGACTAGTGTCTGCCTCAGAGGCTAGAGATGCTGATTCACTATAGATGTTGATAGTGAAGGGGATGGGGTATGCCACTCCAAAATATGCCACTTTGGCTGGCGTGAGGATTATTTTGAGCCAAAGGCATTGAAGTGTCAACAAATAAAGGAAGCGTTCTCTGCCCTCCCTTTATCTGCCTGAAAGCAAGACCTAAGTCTCCCCCTGCCCCTGCCTCCATCCTGTAGGATGAGAAGAGTGACCCCGATCTAGAGAGCCAGCATTAAGATGAATCTATGTAAAAAACAGTTTACCAAGAGTTCCTACTGTGGTACAAGAGGATAGGCAGTGTCGCTATAGTGCTGGGACACAGGTTTGATCTGCAGCCTGGCACAGCATGTTAAGAGCTGGAGTTGCCAGAGCTGCAGTGTAGGTCGCAACTGCCACTTGGATTTATCCTCGGCCATGGGAACTCCATATGCAGCAAGACAGCCAAAAAAGAAAAAAAAAAAATTACTAAATAATCCTTATCTTTCATTAGTTTTCCCATATATTTCCTAGTCAGTTGCTCCCAATTTATCATCCCTTGAGGCCCAAACCCTCTTTCCTTTTTTAAAAAGGGTGTATAAGCTCCTGTGCCTAATTGCTTCTTTGAGTTTCACTTTTTTTTCTGTGAACTCCTGTGAATGTAAAAATATTAATACATTTATTCTTTGTCTTCCCTTAATCTGTTGTTTGTCAGTTTCATTTGCAGGCCTTCAGCACTGAATCTAAGAGTGTAGAAGGAAAGTTTTTCCTTGACAACAGAAAAGTATAAATTCAAGCACTTGTATTTACAAATCACAGATAACTACAATTGTAAACATATAGAAAAGATCTTATTAGCAACAGGATGCCAGATACCTTATAAATCCCAAAGAAGGGACTAAACAGTTTGCTCTGCCATTTGGAGATGAGTATGAGATTTCAAGGATGCAAGAATGTAGTCCCCGAAGTAATTCTTCATCTGGGTAGAATAACTTGACTATAGGACGTTTGTTTTGCAAATGTCATTCCCAGAGCTAACTGTTCAGAATTTTGAGAACCAGGAGGACAAGAGAGAAGAAAGGAGAGAAATTAGAAGTTGTTAAAGAACAAAACTCAACTATGGATCTCTAAGCACTATCACCATTTATCAAAGAAAAGTTTTCTAGTGCTCTAAACAAGCAGACTCCAAGTATGTGAGCAACACAGTCCTATCTGTAAAAATATATGTATACACCCTTCACAGAGGTATTTTCAGTTTTAAATATATACATGAACTCTCACAGTGGATATTACATAAGAACACCAATATCAAATGACATTTTATTACTAATATATTAAGCTGAATTTCTTCTTTAAGATACAAAATAAATATACACACCCCATTTTTTTTTTTTAATTTATTCCAGAGACCAGTGCTCTTGACCCCAGATTTGGAAACGACTTTAATTTCCATTTTGGAAAAATAGACCTGCCTGATGGAAAAGCCCAGGCACAGCACAATGTGTTCTGTTTGCTCCAAGGAGGTATTCTGATTCCAGCAATACAAGGAATTAAGATGGGAAGGCTGCCTGGAAACAAGATTGTTTAGGGACTTCTTTGCACCTCGATTGTTCACCCTGGTGATTGTGAATGGAATTCAAATCACTTTAAACAGACAGAAGAGTTGCTGAATCATCTTGACTGTGGGCTTCCAAACCTCCAAACCGGCAGCCACAACCAAGAGGGACAAGAAGTTAAAAATTCTGTTGAAATTTTTAATTTTACAAATGCAAAATTATATTTAAAATCTTTTTTTTTTTTTTTTTGCCTTTTTTTTAAGGGCCACACCTGCGGCATTTGGAAGTTCTCAGGCTAGGGCCTGAATCAGAGCTACAGCTGCTGGCCTAAGCCACAGGCACAGCAACTCAGGATCCATGCTGCATCTGCGACCTACACTACAGCTCATTGCAACACCAGATCTTTAACCCACTGAGCAAGGCCAGGGATCCAACCTGCATCCTGTGGATACTAGTCAGGCTCATTACCACTGAGCCACAAAGGGAACTCTTATTTAAAATCTTCAATCATAATGAATTATAAGTGAAAAAAAAAATCACTGCTTGCTGTCCTTGTGGCTTGTAAAATTCACAGGCAAAATGAGTAAGGTCTATTTATAGTACTAATATTTTTTAAGAAAGTGGACCCCTGTTCTTTCACATAAGATAAAGGCCCTTTTGATTTCCTTATATGGTATCATCATTTGAGTTTACTATTTCAGTAGCAAGCATGAAACAAACATATAACCTTAATCTGGAGCATATTTAAATGATGTTGAAATCTAATAAAATTTATGGCCCGATTCTCTGCAATTGCTCCAGTTTATTTCCTTTCTTAAGCCAAAGCTATGAGTAAAAATACCATTTCTTTTTAAATGATTTCACATAAAGTCTCGATTAAATTGATCTTTATACTACTGTTCCTTTTGCTATATTCTTTTTATGAAATTGATATTTTTTGTTCAATTGTTTAATTTCAACTGAAATTGGAAGACCAAAGCAATGTAGGCTATATAATAACAAAATTGCCTCACACTGGTACACTTCCTATTTTTCAAAGCACTTTCTCATTATTGAATTTTGTTTCATAACAAATGTAGTTATTATTTCTCTTTTGATATATGAAGGAAACGAGGTACCAAAAGGTTAAGTGACTTTTTAGTTACACCATTTAATTAGTGATGGAGCTAAGGCTGGCACCGAGAATTCCTGTGTCTGTTACAGAGTTCTTTTCTACTTTGACTATTCCATGAGTCCTGCCTGATATTTTCATGGAACTGAGCCAGGAGTGTACCCTCACCAGCTAAACTCTGAGCTCTTCAAAGTGGAGTTCAAGGAGATTGTCAGCTCTTGGAATCCTCTTTCAAATTCGGAAAGAGAATGTATACACCATAATGACATGGCAATCTAGTCTTTGGGGGAATGACAAGGTTCAAGATTATATGGGTCCTACTGGGAATCAGATAAATGCAGCATCAATGAGTAGGTCACGGTTAAGTGCAAGGTACAAGCTCATGAAGTAGCAGGCTAGAAATTGATAGTTAACCTGGTCTCCATGGAAGTTTTTTAGAAAATGGGAATGTTCCTGGAGAAAGATTAGAAGCTTGAAGATGTGCAAAATGGGTAATCCAGGGCCTCTTCCATCCTTCAGCAGCTGAAACAGGACTATGCAGCAGGTGCTTATCAAGTGACTAGAAAATGTGAGCCCGATCAAAGCACTCAGTGCCAGGAACTGGAGGGAAGAATTTGGGAATGAAATTAAAATTTCAAGGCCTGGATAATTCAGAATTATTCCACATTAAGCAAGTAAATGGGAATATGGATATCCAGGAATATAGGGATTTCCCAGGGCTGGTGTAAGGATTTGAAAGCACACAACTCACACTGGGACTTGAACCCACAGGCTAGTACTCAAACCCGGCCAAAACTCAGATTGGGACTTGAAGGCTTTTTTTTTTTTTTTTTTTTTTTTCTTTTTAGGGCCACATCTGCAGCATATGGAGGTTCCCAGGCTAGGGGTCCAACCAGAGCTGCAGCTGCCAGCCTATGCCACAGCCACAGCCACACCAGATCCAAGCCGCGTCTGCGACTTGCACCACAGCTCACGGCAACGCCAGATCCTTAACCCACTGAGTAAGGCCAGGGATCGAACCCACAACCTCATGGTTCCTAGTCAGATTTATTTCCACTGCGCCACAATGGGCACTCCAGAAGTAGATTTATTGAGAGGTAGATGAGTGTGGGCTGTCTCAGAAGGTGAGTGGCCTGGGAGAAATATATTCCACTGACAGAGTGTGGATGCTATCTTAAAAGCTGAGAGGCCTCAAAATATGGGGTGGTGAATTTTTACAAGCAGGGTAATTTCATAGACTAACAAGTTCGAAGATTATTCCAATCATTTTGGGGAATGGAGGGGATTTCCTGGAATTGGGCTACCACCCACTTTTTGTAATTTTTTTTTTTGCCTTTTTTTCAGGGCCACACGGGCAGCTTACAGAAGTTCCCAGGCTAGGGGTTGAATTGGAGCCATAGCTGCCCACCTATACCATGACCACAGCAATGCAGGATCCCCAACCCACTGAGTGAGGCTAAAGATTGAATCTGCGTCCTCATGGATAATAGTCGGGTTCATTACTGCTGAGTCGCAATGGGAACTCCAAGTTTCTATACTTTTATGGTTGGCCCGGGAACTGCCATGGTATCTGTGGGCATGTCATTTAGTGTATTATTATAACGTATTACAATGAGGCTCAAGATCTACTGGAAGTCAGACCACCTGTCATCTTGGACCTAGTTGGTTTTAATGGGTTTTTAGGGCTATGTCCTTAAAGGGTTGTGCCCTGCCCCTTTCACTCCTGTTTCAGATTCTGACCACACAATTACACGAAGGCAAGCCCTCTGGCCTTGGACCACGACTAGAGAGACTGCTGATATGAATTCAAACAAGATGCTCTGGGCCAATGTCGGAAAGGTAATCTGGTTGCCGTGGGTAGTTATAGGGACCGTTTACAGTAAGCTTTTTCTAAAGATGCTTGGGTAGCTAAGAGACAGAGGCAAGGTCAGAAAGAAAACTGCCTAAACTGAAAGGGAGAGATTTGGCTGCTTTTGAGTTACAGGTAAACCAAAAAGGGAGTCTGCATAGGTAAGTCCCCGTTTAAACTCAGGGAACTAGAGTTACTTGTTAGGATTCAGCCTTCCAGCTCCAGTTCAGTTCTCCCACCAGAAGTTTTCCTAAATGGGGGAAAACTCAATCCCCCACAGAAGGATGTCACTGAAAAGCTCGGGTCCTGGTTAGGCTGTACCCACTAATGTACAGGTGGTTTGGGTTGCCCAGTCCCTACCAGATAGGCCTGGCCACCTGACACCCAACCTCAGGTATTCTGAGGAAGCAATGATTGCTGGGAACTCGCAAGAGAGAAACAATCACCTCTTTTTTTTTTTTTTTTTTCCTGTTATGAGAAAATTCGGCATCTTGAAGGCAAATTCTCACAAGGCAAATTCTCCCGTGGTCCTCCAGAAGTTGAGACAAATAAGGCAGAGCAGTGTTCTTGCTTGTTGGATATTGTGAAGTTACTCATTGATGTTCTAGCTTGTTAGATTTACTATCTTCTCAGCCCCCTTTCCTCCGGCTGGAGGTAGGGAGCCTACAGGTGGAGCCCCCAGTGACAATAGGAGTGGGGGTGGGGAAAGCCAGAGACTTGCTCCAGGCTCTGGGGTAATTGAAGTCCCAGCCAGGACTTCCCAACTGTTCTCCCAGGCAAATATACATCCTCCAGCTCCTGTACTGAACCAGTGAAATGTATTGACTCTTCACTTCTGCAGGAGGCACAGAACTCTCCACACTGGAGGTGGGCTAGGGTGGGGAAGACGTCCTAAAGGAAGAGGTGAAAACATTTCCTGTATCCGCACCGTCACCCATCCTAGCAGAGAGACTGAATCCTGAGGTTTGAGAGCCACATATCAATCTTGTGTTTCTTTTCCTTTCATTCATCCTAAGGGAACAGAGTTTCTATAAATTATTTGTCAGGGTGAAAACATTTTCTCAGGGGAATATGTAGGACCTGGAGAAAATGCGTCTTCCTTTGCAGCTGGTGGCATTCCTTGTAGGAAAAGACACAGAGAAGCCAGTAATGGGTCTAAGAAGCTTTCCTGTTGGCCCCAAAGAGTCTTGAAAAAGGAAGCAAATTTGCATAATATGAAGGGAAGGGAGGGCCTAAGGGCTGGAAGGGCAAGTTTCCAGAGAGAAGAAGACACAGTTAGTCGCCCAACCTAACAGATTTCAGGGGAAATGAGAAAATTTTAAGGGTGTCAACTAAAAAAAAATCCACAACCTGAAAGTTCAGAGTTAAGCTTTATTTGGGGTGAAATTAGGACTTAAGCCCGGGAGACAGCATCTCAGGTAGCCCTGGAAAACTGCTCCGAGGAGGCAAGAGGGGAAGCTAGGATATTTGAGCTTTTGTAACAAAGGGGAGGTAAGTAGGAACCAAAGATTTACAGAAAAGCTTTTCTCTGGAAAGATTAAAGGTCTGGGCTTACTGGAATCACTCCTTTGATCTGCTTTCCTGAGTTCCCTCAGGGCTCATTGGCCCACCCTTAGGCAGGGCTCTTCTCACAGGTGACCAGGACATCTTTTGTTTTGCCAAGTACAGATTTCAGATTGCTCTGAAATACTGTCCCGAAGAGAAAAGAGAGAATATCAAGATCTAAATCCTAAAGGTGAAGGGGGGGAGGGGCATGCAGCCATGCACACATTTCACAGAGGTTTGCTGCTGGTCTTGTGAAGGTCACTATTGGTCACAGACATCCGTCATCATTGATGGATTTTAGGGTTTTTCTAGATATGAGGAGATGCAAGAAGTGGGCTTGTAAAATCTTCTCCTAAACATTATCTAACTATCTGAAGACCTGTTCTTCCATTTTTCCAAGAGCACAGAGTGCCTCACTCCTGGTCTCCACCCTGAGCTCCACTCAGGGGGTGCTACGAGTCAGCAGCTGCCGTGGCTCATGTTCTACTCCCTGTAGAGCCTGATGGCAAATGCCAAACTTCAGTTCACAGGGCATGTTATTAAATCATTGGCTAAGTGACATATGGAGTAAGCTCTTCTGCCTTTGCTCTAAAATTACTCATAACTCCTACATTTCTTATTAATGCATTCATGGGGGGGGTTCTTTTTTTTTTTTTTTTTGTGGGAGGAGCTCAGAGCAACAAGTGGCCGGCTAGACACTCGAGTTACCCCAAGAGAAATTAAATGTTTTGGAAATACAGCTGTTGATCCCTGTTCCATCAAGTTTTTATAGGATGCCTTGTAGTTTAAAATAGCCTCATAAAATCATTATTTTCTGTAAATAACGCAGTTTCTATCTAGGTTCCATTTTGTGAATGAGAAACCAGGCTTCCAAGAAAAAAGTAACTTGGCCAAGTGGAAAGTAATTTGAATGATGATTCTTTTTTTTTCTTCTCATCTAGGCATCTGCTAATATTTTTTTAAAACGAGTTTATTTTTTAGGCTCAAAGCAAAAGTGAGAGGAAGGTAGAGATTTCCTACATAGTCCTGTTGAGGAGGAAAAAAAATTCTCCACTACCCTTCTAGGTTCTTCTGGCTGGCCTAAGAATTAAATTGACATTGTTGTGGCGGCTGTCAGCAGCCCAAGGCCAGAGTGTATCAGCTCTGGTGGCAGCCCTATGGCCTCAGTGTACCAGCTCCAGCAGCTCTGTGGCCTCAGTGTACCAGCTCCAGCAGCTCTTTTACCCGGCGAGAAACCAAGCGAGAACTCTGAGAGTTGGAGAACTCAGGTTTATTACACTGGTGGGCCCAGAGGAGATCGCTCTCTGGAGTCTGAGCCCCGAAGAGGAGTTTCACAAGGCTTTTATGGGCTAGTTCTTCCGGGTCCATGCTTGGCGGACCAGAGTGAGAACTGGCAGAGGAATAGATGCGGGAGCACGTTTACGGAAGCAGATGTGTAGGGGAGGGGTGGTTAGGGGTAGTTGGCCAGGTTTTTGCTTGGTCATCATGGTCAGGGTGTCTCCTTTCTGCCTTTTGTTGGGACATTTTCCCCTACAACAGGAGATAGATTAACAGGAGAAAATCAGACAAAAGTTTAGTAACATGTATACAAAGGAGAGATGCAGGAAAACAAACTCACTGAAAGGGCTGAAGCCCACATCTTAATTACCATCCTCAGCTAAAGACAAAAGAGGATGTTGAGGGTGGGAAGAGAGGTTTCCAGGAAAGGAACAAAAATCATGGGTAAGATTGTTATGCAGATTTAAGTCTTTTCTACTGATAAGTTTCTAGGGAATTGGTCATCTTCCTCTTCCTGGTACAGCTTGAGAGATACCCTTACAAATAGGGATTTTCCTTCTAAATATAAATGTTTCTCAGGAAAAGGTAAGTCCTCCTTGGTTTTTCCCATGTCTACTATTTCTTAGAAAATAACCAGCTTAATATACTATTCCAAAGAGACACATTTTGGGGGTGGCAAGTTCTGCTCCCCTCACCCCCCCCTCACTCCCACACATTCACAGCCTCCCCCATTGTCATCTCTCACCAGAGTGGTACATATGTTAAAATTAATAAACCGCCATTGACAAATCATAATCACCTAAAATGTATAATTTACATTAAGATCCATCTTGGTGTTATACATTTTATGGGTTTGGACAAATGATAATATTGTAATTGTTATAATGTTGTAAAAAAATTAATAAACAGTAACTTTAAGTAAGGTTAAGAGAATCTTAACCCCACACCCTGCAACAAGAACAGAGCCCCACAGGAGGACCTGAACCAAGCAGGACCCTGTGGGGCCCTCAGGGGTACGTACATATCTTTCCATATCTCCTACTTCTTGTTGGCAGAAAAAAGACTTGAGCCTTCTAGACCTTCCCGGATATCAAAGGGCAGATTCAAACATTTGTTAGGGAAGTGAGGGTTATGCAGAAACCAAGGAGGAGCAGTCAGGACACAGCAATGGGCAGGGAGGGTCCTAATCTCTCCAGAAGGAGTATCTGTAACGCAAGGAGTATCTGTTTGGCAAGAACTGAGGCTCCACCCAGGTGGAGGAAGGTAACTACTCGAGGAGAGCCCCAGCTGATTGGAATCTGGAGGCTGAAGATTGAAATTCCTGGAGCACCGCCCCACTGCCTCACCACCAACCAATCAGAAGAAAGTCACACACCTGCAGCCCCCTTGCCCTAAATTTTGCCTATAAAAGCTTCTCCCTGAACCCAATCGAGTTCTTTTTTTTTTTTTTTTTTTTTGGCTTCGCTGTTCATTAGGCGCATGAATCCACAGAAGAAAAACTTTGCTGGCAAGAACTCAGCCAGTGGTTCGAGTTCTCTGCAAACAAATCTGTGGTCTCTTTGTTTGCTATAGACCTCTTGTTTCTAGTGAAAGAAAAGTTCTTTTTTTATTGCAGAAAGAAGTCAGAAACAGGACAGAGAGATTGAGAAAGTAAAGTGATGATTTATTTAAGCAAGAAAACACTCCCAGAGGGAGAGCAAGCAGACAGGTGAGTAGCTGCCCTGGGTTTCTTTGGAAAGCCAGGTATGAAGGGCATACAAATGAAGTAGTGGAACATTCATTGAGGAAGGAGAGATGTCGGGATCAGATTCCCTGATTTTTTTTCCCCAGCTCCACCTACCCAAGGGAAGGATGGATTTTTGTCCTTACTGAGTCTTGATCTTGATGTCATGGCTTCTGTACATGAAGGGAATTTCTCATTTGCAAAGCTAACTTTATTGTAATGAGGGCATGCTGAGCAAAAAGTTACAGTCAGATGCGAAAGATTTGTGCCTTTGCCACCTTTTTTTGCTTTCTGGACACTTATCTCGCCCGAAATGTGTAGTTTCCTGCCTTCCTTTGCCCATGGACCACCCATGTTTACAAGATGCAATGTTTCCTGCCACCTGGCCGTGCCCCCCTTTCTCTGCTCACATTTAGCAGCCTGTCTGCTTTAGCAGTCCTACCTTCCTTTTCCCTTGTCAACATACAAATATCGCACAACTTGAAAGTTGAGAGTTAAATTTTATTCCGGGCAAATTAGGACTTAAGCCCATAAGATGGCATATCAGGTAGCCCTGAGAAAAACTGCTTGAATATATAGGAGCTTCCTTGACAAAGGGCAGGCAGCAGGAACAAAAGATTTACAGAAAACTGCATATCTCAAGTTAAGGAATTTAGTGAGTTTCTGTGGAGAGGTGCAAAGGTCTGGGCTTGCTGGAATAACTCTTTTGATATGCAGCAAAGCTACTGGGCCAGCATTCTTTATTTCTTTCCTGAGTTCCCTCAGGGTTCACCCTTGGGGCTGCACTCACCGGTAACTGTGACTACTTTTTGTTTTGAAAAAGATAGCCCTGTTATACCACTCCAAAGAGGCAGCAGGAAATAATATCAGTGTATAAGTGATAAAGGTGAAGGGGGGAGTTCCCTTCCTGGCTCAGTGGTAATGAACCCGACTGGTGTCTGTGAGGATATGGGTTTGATCCCTGTGAGCTGTGGCATAGGTCACAGGTGCAGCTCTGATCTGGTGTTGCTGTGGTATAGGCTCGGAGCTACAGCTCTGATTTGACCCCTAGGCTGGGAACTTCCATAAGCCGTGGGTGCTTAAAAAAAGCAAAAAAAAAAAAAAAAAAGGGGGTGGCAGTGCATGCAGTCATGTAAACATTTTACAAGTTTGCTTCTGGTCTCATGAATATTCCTACCAGTCACAAGGAGCAGACATCACCATGAAAGATTTTCATGTGTTTCTAAATAAGAGAAGATGCAAGAAGTGGCCTCAAAATTTTCTCCTAAAAATATCTAACTATCTGAAGACCTGTTCTTCCAGTTTTCCCAGAGCAAAGAGTGCCTCCCTCTGCTCAGGTGGCGTTGTGGGTCGGCAGTTACCATGTCTCATGATTTAATCCGTGTAGAGGTTGTGCCAAACCCCAGTTTCCCTCCTCTCCAAGTGCTCTCTTTCTCTTGCCATGGGGGAGCTTGCACATGGCTCATCATGATTGTAGTATGAATAGCAGTTCTCTTCTGATCCTGAATAAACCTCATGCTTGCTGGAGGAATATATGGCAGTCTTTTTGCTTTAGATCAACAGTATCATACAGAGCATTTCATTGCCCTATAAATCCTCTGTCCCCTACTATTCATTCCTGCTTCCCCCAGAGCCACTGCTCTTTTTACTGTTTCCATAGTTTTACCTTTTGCAGAATGTCATCTAATTGGAATCATACAGTATGTAGCCTTTTCTTTTGCTTCTTTTACTTGGTAATAACCACTATGTTTCCTCCATGTCTTTCCATGGCTTTGAACTTTGATTCTTGTCAACAAGTTTTTGGTTGCAAGGAATCAAAACGTACACATACTTGTTAAATAAAGGGTCTCAATAGTATGCTGAGAAATGTTTAACAACCAGTCTCCAGGGGGGAAATGGCTAGCATTTGTAACATTTGCTAAATCTTCACAATGGAAATATATTTTACTTATAGCTGGTTTCAGGCTACCTATGGTGATGTCACTTAGTGCAGAGCTGGGAAGGGATGGGTACAATCAGCAAGAGCAGGGAAGAACCAGCTCCAGCCCACCATGGGGTATTTTACAGTGATGATGCAGTAGGCAATCCAGGGACATCCAAGGACAAGAAACAAATTATTGCTGGAACTCCTTTTAAACATTTGATGAGGATTTTTTTTTTTTTTTTTTTTTTGGCTTTTTAGGGCCACACTCACTGCATATGGAAGTTCCCAGGCTAGGGGTCTAATTGGAGTTGCAGCTGCCAGCCTACACCACAGCCACAGCAATGCCAGATCTGAGCCACATCTGCAACCTGCACCACAGCTCATGGCAATGCCAGATACTTAACCCCCTGAGCTAGGCCAGAGATCGAACCCTGCATCCTCATGAATACTAGTCAGGTTCATAATCCAATGATTCTTACATGCTTTTTTACTTTGCTTTCGTCAGATTAATTGATCTTAATCATGCCACTGATAAGTTTACCTTGCAAGAGTACGCCTTTCAGAGTCCAAACCAATTCAGGGCACTAACCCTCTGCCATCTTGTTTGGCATGAGCATGTCCTTCCCTCTCACTTTCTGTTGCTAGGGGTCATGCAAAGAAGCCTCACAAAATGATGCTGCTTCTCCTCAAGATCTGTCCTTCCCTCTTCTCTTTGTTTCTAGACCAAAGGCTGAGGTCAGGTCTCAGCATGGATAAAATAGGAAGTAAGGAACTCTGTTGTTGAAGGAAACAGATCATTTCCCCAAATATCTTCAGAACCTGGCTAGTATGTGTCAGGAAGAACTAGGAGGGTTTGTATGATATGAATTTTGAGGGGGTTTGATAGGGACTGGGGGTAGTGGGAACAGAATAGAAACTTTCCAGGGAAGAGTTTATCAATTTGGGGTACTCCCCTGTGACTTAGAATGTAACACCTTGACGAGGATGCTGGAGTCAGTCTCAATATGCCTCTGGAATGATGCCTTGAAGCTTAGAGATAAGGATCTTCTACAGTGGAGATGCTAGCATTCCCTCAGTAGAGTTTTGAGAAGCAGGTCCTGATGCTTAAAGACATGGGTGTATTACTTAAGTCCAGAGCACCCACTAGCTGACTCTGTTACCTAGAAGGGCCTGGGTAGGCACTCTTCATGAAAACTATAAAGATGTACTAGTGAGGGAGTATCAGCCTCACTGAAAGACTAAGTGATGGATGTCATCTCTAGATCCGGGTTGAAAACAGGGGAGGCTGCCATGAAACTGAGCTTCCAAGTGATAATGGAGATAAAAAATTCTGGTATAAAAGAGGCCAGGTGGCATCACTTGTCTATCACAGGTTAAGGTTGACATATTTACTATAACAGGTGCAGACCATAGTGGTAACCAAGGAAACTAGATTTTCAAGGAACTATGGTAATGGTTAATTGACCAGAATGTGCCTAGATAAGCAGGCAACCACTAGTGATCATTGCTCAATTTGTATAAGCAAAAGCAATCAAGAGCTGGAAAGCAAATAGTGTCAGCCATTATAATAGCAAATCATGATCACTTATCTTGTGTTCACATCTGAGTGAGTTCTCAGACCCAAGGCTCATTGAATAAGAAGGAGGCTAGGATCCCTGCAAAAGCAATGTCAAAGCGACTATATAAAACAAATATCTTAACAAATCTTCTCCAGAAAAACTCAGGTTTTTATCATATTAAGTGTCCACTAGAGAAATGGTGATACCTAGACATTTCAAGGGCTGCTGGAAATAATGTCACTGATGCTGAGGAACACAAAATATCATCATGGCCACTGTTGGGGTGAGAATTCATGGAGACCAGATGATAAATAGGGGTCCTGTCCCATGACTATCTCATAGTAGGTCCAGTGAGTCCCCAGGTAATTAATCACCTTCCCATTATCAATGCAAAGCTGAATATTCTTAGCAGCTAGCAGAAATTGCCCATTGGTTCCTTGCTAAAGAAAGACCAAGTAGAAGTCTCTGACACTGCCCCTGCAACCTGGCCAAAATAGCAAATCAAAATCAATCTGTATTTCAGTTGGAATGCCAGAGATTTGTGCCATCCTCAAAGTCTGAAATGATGGACTCCACTGAATTCTCATTTAATTCACTGGTAGAGCCCCACAAAATCAGCTTGAGCCAGCACATAACAGTAGACCACCATAAAACCGACCTTATTCATAATTGCTGTCATATGTGGTATTGCTACTAGAACAAATCAACATGACTGCTATTGACTTGAAAAATGAATTTTAAAAAATCATTATCAGGAAAGAGAATCAAAAGCATTTTGCATTCTCCTCATTGGAGAACATTAGACATTCAGAGTCTTACCCCAGATGTTTGCAGACTTTCTTGTTTTCTGCTGCAGTAGAAGCTAAAGGTACACTCCACAGAACATCATGCTGGTTCAGCTGGTGAATGACATCAATCAAACTAGTGAGCGTGAAGTGGGAAAAGCTCTGGATGCTCTGGTAAGTCATAAGTGAACCAGAAATTAAATAAACCCTAGAAGAATTCATGGTACATCAGTGATATTCTTATGGTCCAGGGTTTTGAGGAATACTTGGACTTTCCTTCAGTGCTAAAGGACAAGCTCATTATACCTCTTTCTACAAAAAAAAAAAAAGAGGCACAGCACTTCAGTTTTCTCTGGATTGGGGAGATATCCTATCAGTGGGGTTAACTCTCTGACATTCCTTGCTCCTTGGTGGTAAAATTCAGAGATATGTTTTTGCTCAGTCTCTCAAAGGATCTCCCGCAGGATTGAGCCCCACTTGTGCACAGTGGTAACCTGTTCATTAACACTAAATCTTTTTTTTTCGGCTTTTTTCCTTACCTTTCTCTCTGCACCACACCCCACAATGCTTCTTAGGATCGCCTCTTAAATAAATAACACCCAAATTCTTGCTCAGGATCTTCTACCAGAGGCACCTAAACCAAGATAGTTTATAAGAGTAGAGACAGGGAAAGCAGTTACAAAGTTACTGCAATAATCCAAGAGGAGATGACGTTGGTTCGGTCAGGGTGGTAGCACTGCAGGTAATTGGATGTGGTCAGGAGAGATTGAAATCTGAATGTATTTTGAAGTTGGATATGGAAAGTTGAATGCATTATTTGAGATGATGAAGGAGTCCAGTATGTTTCTAAAGATGTTGCCTGGATTAACTGGAATGTTTTCAGGTGAAATGGAAAAAACTTCAGGAAGAATAGATTTTTCTGGAAAGATACTTAGCTCAGATTTGGTCAGCTTCAGTTTGGCATGCCTACCAAATGTGTAAGAGTGGCTTTCAAATAGGCAGTTGGATACATGAGTCTAGAATTCAGGAGGAAGGCCCACCAAAGGGGTACAATGGCAGTCACTGGGATATAGATTTTTCCATCAATGAGATCAAAAGTGTGACCATAAAGAGAAAGAGAAGACAACTAAAGCCTGAACATTGGATCCCTCCAAAGTTAAAAGGCTAGTGAAAAGAGAAGGAACAAGGAAGATGGAAAAAAAAAAAAAGTTATTACTGTAATAGGAAGAAAACTCTGGAAATGGGATATCCAAATGAGAGGCCAACAGGGAAAAAAAAAAAAGCATATCAAAGAAAAGGTATCAAAAGCTTAAGTTCAGCCAAAGAACCAAGCATTTAGGAGTAGATTTAGCAATGAGAAGATCAGCTGAAGCCTGATGACAAAATTTGGGTGTCCAAAAACACTTCATGAAAGTAGTGAGCTTGAATGGATACCTGAGCATTCTTGGGATGAAATACAACCATGCTTTCTCAAGAAGATGAGGAGGGTATGCATGAATAGAAGAAAGGACTCAAAGTGAACTTTGGCTTCTTTGTATTTTTACCTAGGCTTAGCCATGTAATTGATAATAAAACATTGGAATAATCTGAATGGCAGATGAACAAACTCCTCTTGGTGCTCCAGAGGAAAAATACTATCATACCAGAATCTCCTGGCAGGCAAACCAAATTAATTTTCTCAATGCTTTGTGGTAGATTTTACTATAAACTAAATTGGATAGTAGATTCTATTGAACAACAGTACCTAAAATTTCCAATTGCTGAGTATTTTGGCATGTAGAAATCAATGGGAGGTCTCTAGATGTCCTGGAAACGGTGGCTGAATTTAGGATGGTGCAGCCACCTAATAATACTGCTGGAAATCCCCCAATAATAACCTTTCATTGTTCAATGAAAACTCAAGAGGGATAATGCCAAAAAGCCTTATACACAAAAAGAAACTGATTCACTGGGAGTAGGGGACAAAATAAATTGAGGTAGTCACTTCTATTCTGTTTGGCAAGAAGTTGTTCTGTGCCTGGTATAAGTAGAGGATTTTTAAATTTTCTTATGATCACACTTGATTTTGATCCAGGAATTACCTTCAGTTTGTTGGTGTTTAATGTCATCTTCTCGCCTGATAGAAAAATGCTACCTACTCAGTGTTTGTGTTGCTTCATCTACCATCCTTCTCTTGGCAAGAGTCACACTTGGGCTAAAAATATCTATCTATAGGTTGTTAAGAGTCTCATGCAACTTAATCCAGCTCAGTCACTTGAGATAGTACTTGGAAAAGAGATTGAACTCTGTTTATACGTGTTACCTCTTATTTTTACCTTTATGTGGTAAATGTTCTACCTTTGCATGGCTGACCGTCATATTGGTTTGTTCTTTGTGACTGTGATGATTGTAAAATACAGACTTTATCAAGTCATTGTGAAAATAAATACTTCTAATTCTAAATGTATGAATGTGCAGGAAATGACGATCCTAAGACCTTCAGAAACTCTGCAAATTTTGGAGACATGAGTAAATATCATCCACTCATATTCCAAAGACCTGAACCAGACCTCAGTGTCTGAAGGTCTCTGAGTCTGAGATAAGCATGTCATGAGATAAGCATGTCATATCCTAAATGAGTATTTACAACAATCACATACTTGTAAGAAAATGAAGACACATATCCCTCTGCTAACCCCAATCCCACTTCAGATTCAGAAGGTCTTGTCTTTGGCCCCAGTAGGGCACTGCTTAGTGTCCAAGTCTGAATTTTCTTTGTAAAGAGGCATCATTAGTAACACCGGCACTGAGACCCTTGCAGAGGCTGGGAGCTATGGAGACTGGACCCAGCCATTCTTCAAGCTCCAAACACCTTCCTGGAATGCAGTGAAGAGGTGCATTGCAGGTCTGCTATTTTGAGGACGCCTCATCACCAGCCCTTCTGAGAATCTCTTTGATTTTTTTCATGTCTGGTTCCTGATCATTGAGTCTCAAAGCCCAACCCCTTTCTTGGACTATCTTCTTTTACAAAACAAAAAGTTCTTAACTCTGTAAGACAAGGGCAGGTCCCCATTCAACATAAAGCCTAAGTGGGACAGAGAGGTTTGAGGAGGAGAAAACATTGTTCTTGTGCTTCTGGTCCATCTATAGCTGTTCAAACAAAACACAAATGAATACCTTGATGAATTATTCTGGCACAAGTAGTAAGACGTACCATACTGCCTCCTGCCTCCAACTTTCCCACATGCTGCTTTCTCTGCCTGAAATAATACTCCTTTTCTTGCCTCCTAACCTGGCTAACTCCTACTCACTCTTCACATCTTAGTCTAAACATCACTTAGCAAATTTAAACTATGCTTTGATTCATTATTTTAAAAAATCTACACAGATTAACATTTTCAAGACCATGGATATACTTTCACACATGATGTTCACTAGCACAGCTTAAGTAAGGACAAAGTGGTCTCAGAGGAGCTGTGGATATGGGCATGTTTTTCTTTAAGGGTCTAACATCCTTCCTGCAACCACCTCACTAAAGGACTTCCATGTGTTCAGGAGCTGAGTGCTCCCAGATCCTTTCTCGCATCTTTCCCAAAATCTTCCCACAGAAAAGGTAATCACTTATTTGCATTGTAATGGGAATGTAAGTTCTGATGTAAAGTCTTCCCAGAAGGTTGCAGGTTAAATCTAAGTCCTCTTGTGGAATGAGAGGCTTTGATAATGTCAGATCCAAGTAAAGTGATGTTAGCCTCAGAGAGGATTTTGTTTATTTCAGTACAGTATTAAGTGACTTTGCGCCTGTCCTAACCTCTCCCTATCTGTTAAATATCACTAAATGTAGTCTGGTTTTCCCAAAGGTTATTTTGAAAACCAAATGAGATAATGTATTTGACAGTGTCCATAAACTATAAAGCATTACACAAATGTTAGTGCTATTATTAGTAAGTTTTACAAGCTTGACATTCATTGGCATTCAAGGCGAGTCTAGAAATTCCTTATTCATAACTCCCAGATCTTGCAAAGTTGCTGTGTTCTGTTCTGCATTCAGTAGAGTCTGTATTTCCATGTAGATTTAGGGAGAAGTTCTGAATATTTTCATAAAGCAAGCAAGTATTTATCTTTAAGAATAAAATGATAACATGTGTCTTGCAATAATTTCTTAAAACTTTTTGATTTCTGTCTTTTGTATCAATGGGAATCCTGCTAGCTTTTCATACTTTTATTCCAGAAGAGCATTTTATCTTCCTATATGGCTTGAATTTTCTTTCTTTTTTTTTTTTTTTTTTTTCGCATGTGTTAGTCCCCAGGCCAGGGATCAACCCCAGCCACTGCAGCGACCTCAGCTGCTGCAATGATAATGTCAGATCCTAAACCTGCTGCACCATAAGAGAACTCTGACCTGAATTTTTTTTGTCTGATCCAAGAGTTAAACTTAACTATTTACTAAAGGAAGTCACTTTTTTATTTTCAATAAAATTGATTAGATCCTCTATTAACTCCTAGTAAATTAGAGGAAAGATTTATATTTATAATTTCTTATAAGTCAATTAGACAGAGCTACAGAGTAACTACTTTTTTCTTCCATGCCAAATGTCCAGGTCACACATTAACCTGTATTTCATATTTGCTGCATATCACCAAGGCACTACATTTTTCCTTAGATCAAATGTTATGAATTTGCATGAATGAAAATGATCATTGTCTTTTCACACTGAAAGTTTGTTTAAAGACTGTCTTTGTTTAAAGCAGTCTTTGTGAGTTTGTTTTCCTCTGATGTCAAAAAAAAGTTTCAGAAAATAGGCAGGAAATTATGCTAGGAAAGAAGAAACCAAAGAATCTGTTTATTTTCTGTTAAAGTGTAAGAGTAAGGCTGCTCCTGTTGAAGTGGGGAAGGAGAAGGGCCCTCCCAGAGCAAAGGGAAGACAACATGCAACATCAGCATCTGAGCATGCATGGGCAGTTCTGCAACAATGTAGCATCTGCTGGAAAATTATAGACCACCTTATAAGGGTGACAAAGAAATTTAGATATAGCAGGAAAACTAACAGGGTATATATATATGTATATATAAGGTGGCACCCCACTGCATGCTGCATTCCGGGCTCAGCCTTTGGATATTAATCCACTGAGCCAGTGCCGGCACCAATAAATGCTGCTTCCTGGCAAAAAGCCTTGGTGTCCCATTTCTTTGTAAGTCTTACAACACTGTGGCTAGATCAGAGGCAACCCCCTGCCCCAACCAAAATCAAATGAGCCACTGAGCTTTACTCACACTGATGCACAGCAAACAACCAAACGAATCCATCTACCATCCTCAAACTCAAGTACCTACATCCCAGGACTGAAACCAAACACCTCTGGCTGGAACCCAGCCTAAACTTAGACTGGGACTTGAACCCACAGTTTTTTAATTAGAATCACTCACCTGGTGTCTGGATTTAACGGAGACTCAAGTTCTTTGTGTCTCAGCACAGAAGGAATTCAGCAAGTGACAAAGTGATAAGCAAGAAATGGATTTATTAAGATAAGATGACTATGAGGGATACAAGTGGGCGGGCAAGGAGGCTCTGCCCCAAGGATCAGGTGCGCTACATTTTTATAATCCAAGGAAAGTGGGGAGTGGAAAAAGACTGCCTTCTTCCTCATTCTTAAGTAGATGTCAGGTTTACATCACTAGCTTCTTCTTTGTATTGGCTAAGAGAGTATTTGACCCTATGAGGTCAAACTAGGACTGTCATGGCACTTATTCAAAGCAAAAGAGCACTAACATATGCTAAAATGTGTTGAATCATCTCAGATTTCCTATGAGGGTCTCCTGCTTTTCTTTCCTTTAAATTCCTGTCCTTGGCCCTAAGGATCATTATCTCGTTGAACTTGAATGCAGGCCTCATTTTACATTTCACTTAATAACCTAAGGCGTATCCTATGCTTTTATTTATGGTTTTATAGTTAAGCAAGCTTGCTTTGTTCTGATAGCTTTCTTGAGTGATTATTTACTTAAATTGGTCTCCTCCCCAAATTCCCTAGGTTTCCGTCTCTATCTATGGTCCCCTACTGGGACTTCTACAACTACCTGTGTAACTATCCTACTCCATCCCTATCAACACCACATGAAAAGACCATGGGCAGCAGCCCTGAGACTACATGAAGGGACAGGTGTACAGGGCTGCTGCTACAGCCCTCAGCCACATGAGTACACCTGCAGAGGACCCGCCCAATTCAAAGATTGTGAGCACAATGATTCGGTTGCTTCTTTGTGGCTTAAGTTTTAGAGGTGTTTGTTTACATTTATAGCATCACCCTGGCTTCTGGGCAGAGAATGAATTGCAAAATTTCAAGAGTAGAAATAGGAAGTCAATAGCAAATTTTTTTTTGTGGTGGACTAAGTGAAAGATGGTGGTGATGGTGAGAGCAGAGGAGATGCAGAGAGGATAATGGGTTTGTGGTGCATTTGAAGGTAGAGCCAGTAGTTAACAAAATATTAGATGAAATCCTGAGGAGGAGATGAGAGAAATCAAGGATAGCTTCTAAATTTTTAACCTGTGTTGATGGGCACACCATTTACTGATAGGAGGGCTGAGGAAGGAATAAGTTTTTGATAAAAAATCAAGAGTTCCATGAAGATACTCTTATTGAATGCATGGAAATATGTATAAAATATAAAGTAACTATGAGTATATGTGCTCATGAAAAACTAGACTAAGAATCATAAACTATTTAGAGATATATTTAGCAAGGTGGTGAGTATAGAGAAAGCCTTAGGGTACACAAATTAAGTTTGATTGCACTGTTACTGATCTTTCAAAGCCCCTATTTTTCCAATTTTTTTTTTCAAATTGGGAAAAATCACTCAAAGAATGTGTCATTGTTAAAAATCAGCTTTCACCTGGTGATGCAATGAAATCTGGATGCACAAGGAAATATGAGGACCTGGGCAGATGAAAGATATTTCTGACCGGAAACGGTAAGAACTGATACTGTAATTGATTTGACTGGATTCTAGGGATGATTAAGTGATCATAGATCATTGGGAAATAGAAGATTAATTAAAGATTATGTCCTTTGCTATAGAATAATAAGCTGGGAGTTTATGGTTTTTGCTAATTTTGCTCTCCACTTTCCATTTTTATTAAATCTGTGTTATTGGTGTACAAGTTAGCTGACTTTAGACGCAGCCTGTTCTTTGCAAAACAGAGCCTTCAAGTAAATCCTAATATGGCTCTAAAGGTTAAAGTTTGCAGTTTCAGATTTTCCTAGGCAACTGTTTAAGGCTTGACATTTGCAGAGTAGCCCCTAAGAAAGTGGCTCTTATTAAAAGTTCTCCTTTTCCTGGAAACACAGCATTTGTGGGAACTAGACTCATTCAACAAACATGAATTGAGGGCCTACTGTATACTAGGCATGATGGTATGAGGCCTTTGAGACAGGCCTTTTATTTAAGGCAGTGACTAAGTAAAAACCAACACCTACTCCCTTTCCTTTTTCTGCTGTTTAGCAAGGAAAGAACACATTGAGGACAGGCACCCTGAGAGGCTAGAGGAACAGCTCCAGCCCCACTGCTGGAGCCTGGGGGCCCAGCAAGCCTTTGCAGAGGGAATGACAGACAGCTGAGTTTTAGACAGGAGTGAGACCTAGGGAGTTTACGTTTCTGACATCTATCATCACCATCTATTAACTGGCAATTGTTTCTTACCTGTGGAATTTATACGTGTAAACTGTCATCTATGGACCAATATGCTCTTAACTAAAAACCATGCATATTCAGACTACAAGAGTTCTAACTAGTGAGGCCATGTACTTACACGGAAAACTACGCTTAACTCACCCAGTAGGTGAATTCATTATAAAGACTGTATTTAGCAAATTACATCCTAAAGTAAAGATTCTGGGAATACCTTTAATGATAAGGTACTTGTGTATATGGGAGCTGTAAGGTTTCTTTGGCTTTGAGAGATAAATTCTATTCCTGGAAGTCTTTTGGGAAAGTATCAAAGAATAGAAAGTCATTGCCTAGCTAGGCCCTACAAAGGCTTTGAATAATATTTCTGAGTCTAGTAGCTTTTATTGGTATTATTTTTTTGTCTTTTCTAGGGCTGCACCTGTGGCATATGGAGGTTCCCAGGCTAGGAGTCTAATCAGAGCTGTAGCCACCGGTCTATGCCAGAGCCACAGCAACATGGGATTTGAGCCGTGTCTTCAACCTACACCACAGCTCATGGCAATGCTGGATCCTTAACCCACTGAGCAAGGCCAGGAATCGAACCCACAACCTCATGGTTCCTAGTCAGATTGGTTAACCACTATGCCACGACGGGAACTCCTGAGTCTAGTAGCTTTTAAATGGGAAAAAAAAGTTTCAGATTCTGATGTTGACTTACACATACACAAAGGTAGACTAAGCTTAAACTCCATAAGCTAATAGCCCTAATAAATTAAAATAGGAGTTCCCTTCATGGCTCAGCGGTAATGAACCTGACTAGTATCCATGAGGGCATGGGTTCCATCCCTGGCCTCACTCGGTGGGTTAAGGATCTGGCGTTGCTGTGAGCTGTGGTGTAGGTTGCAGATGTGGCTCTGATCTGACATTGCTGTGGCTAGGCCGACAGTTATAGCTCTGATTTGACCCTTAGCCTGGGAACTTCCATATGCCAAGGGTGCAGCCCTAAAAAGCAAAAAAAAAAAAAAAAAAATTAATGTGTATCTCTTACTCTATTTACCAAATACAAATATGGAATATGCACATACATCTTCATATAAGTTTCTTAGGGTGGAGGCACAAATTACCATAAACTTGGTGGCATAAAACAACACATATTTATTCTCTTACAGGTCTTGGAGTCAAAAGTACAAATTCAGTTGAACTAAAGTGTTGGCAGGGCCAAATTCCCCTAGGAGGCTCTAGAGGAGAATCTGTTTCCTTGTCTTTTCCAGCTTCTAGAGCTGCATTTCTTGTGTTCCTGGGCTTTTGGACCCTTCATTCAACTTCGGGTGCTTCTTCACTTCATCATCACCCAGTCTTTTCCTTTTCTGTCTGTCGTCACATCTCCCCCTCCCTCCCTCTTAGCCTACCGCAGTCTCCTGGCATCACAGGTGTGGTTGTACTGACTGTAACGGCAAAGGCTTTTTTGAGCATGTTGTGTGATCAGTCAGGATTTCCAAAACTTTTCTCAAGTTCCATCCCTGAGAAACCTGCATTGACTTTCGTTGGCCTTTACTTGGTATGTAACATGGAAATGCAGTGTAGAGACAGGTATGAGATTGCATAATGGCAATTAGGTGGCCATCCCAGTGATCCATGCATGAATCAGCTTATTTTTTCAGACCATCACATTTTTCAGCATATAGTATCTCTCCTTTTCTGCCATCATGGCCAGTTTGCTCCTCCTAGCCTGGGTTTTGACCTCCCCCAGGGTAAGGATCCAATTGGTCTACCCAGCAGCGTTTATACAGGTGATCTTTGAACAGAGCTTTCATGTCAGGCTACCTAGTCCTGATCTAACATTTATGGGATAAGCATCAACAGGTCGAGTTTGCAATAAGCACTTCCTACAGAAGCTTCTCTTAAAAAGAGGCTCTGGGCATGGTAGGCATCTTCTCAGAAGTGGGCGGTCTAATTGCAAATTTAATTGCATCATTTTTTTAGTAAAATGGGGAGTGGATTCCATGATTCTAGAACCTATGGAATAATAAAGGTCACTAAATTGCTACAATTGAGAAGATATGATAAATTCAAGGAAGAATATACAAATTTACTAAATCCTTTTCATGATCAATTAGAGCTGTACACAGGGGTAAAAGGATTGCTAAGGGCTTAAGGTGAAGAGGAAGGTGGGTTGAATTTGAGAAAACTGTTTAAGAGTTGTTATATATTTATTGATTGCTTGCATGAGGAAAGGTTCTCTTAGAAAGAAAGGGGAAAATACTTTTGCTGCAGGAATAAATACAAGAAACACACGAAGGATGGAACTGCAATTTGTCTGACTTAAGACAAATTGAGTTGGAGCAAAGCTGATGAGAGGATGCAATAGAAACTTTTTTTTTGTTTTTTTAGGGCTGCACCTGTGGCAAATGGAAGTTCCCAGGGTTGGTAGTCACTGGCCTAGGCCACAGCCATAGCAACGCAGGATCCCAGCCTTATCTGTGGCCTGCACCATAGCTCATGGCAAGGCCAGATCCTTAACCCATTGAGCAAGGCCAGGGATCGAACTTGCATCCTTATGGATACTCGTCAGACTCATTTCCACTGAGCCATGACAGGAACTCCCACAATAGAAACAAATTTATGAGTATTGTGACTTATCTAATGAGTGGGAGCCCTGTTTAAAACCCCAGCATCCAGAACCACAATTTAGGGTTATACTACCATATTTTGATGTCTGTCATGAATTTGAAAGCTTCAGAGGGGTAGAGTAAAATGACAGATGTTTGTAGTTTCCATGGAGATTATTTGGAAGACATAGCAGTTATCATGGTCTAGCATTTTTATTATCTTTTTTCCCCTTCATGCACCTGTGTTTTTTTTTTTTTTTTCTTTTTTTTCTTTTTATGGCCGCACTTGTGGCATATGGAAATTCCCAGGCTAGGGGCTGAATTGGAACTACAGCTGTGTCTACACCACAGCCATAGCAATGACAGATCCAGTGGCCTACACTGTAGCTTGCAGCAATACTGGATCCTTAACCCAGTGAGTGAGGCCAGGGTTTGAACTCACATCCTCATGGACACTATGTCAGGTTCTTAACCCACTGAGCCACAATAGGAACTCTTTTTTTTTTTTTTTTTTTTTCTCCTGGGCCACACCCACAGCATATGGAGGTTCCCAGGCTAGGGGTTGAATCAGAGCTACAGCTGCTGGCCTACATCACAGCCACAGTAACGGCAGATCTGAGCAGTGCCTGCAACCTACACCACAGCTCAGAGCAACACTGGATCCTTAACCCACTGAGCGAGGCCAGGGATCAAACTTGAGTCCTCATGGATGCTAGTCAGATTTGTTTCTACTGAGCCACAAGAGTAACTTCAACAGGAACTCTTTTTTAAAAAAATATAAATTTTATTGGAGTATAGTTGACTTACAAAGTTGTGTTAGTTTCATGTATACAGCAAAGTAAGTCAGTTATACATAGATGTATATCCATTCCTTTTCAGATTCTCTTCCCATATAGGTTATTACACAGTATTGAGTAGGTTACTCTATGCTATATAGTAGGTTCTTCTTGTTACTATCCACTTTACATATAGTAATGTGTATATGTCAATTCCAACTCTTTTTTTTTTTTTTTTTTTTTGGCTTTTTGCTATTTCTTGGGCCGCTCCCACGGCATATGGAGGTTCCCAGGCTAGGGGTCTAATCGGAGCTGTAGCCACTGGCCAACACCAGAGCCACAGCAACGCGGGATCCGAGCCGCGTCTGCAACCTACACCACAGCTCACGGCAACGCCGGATCGTTTAACCCACTGAGCAAGGGCAGGGACGGAACCCACAACCTCATGGTTCCTAGTCGGATTTGTTAACCACTGCACCACGATGGGAACTCCCAATTCCAACTCTTTAACTTATCTCTGCCACCCCACCATGTTTCCCCTTTTGTAACCATAAATTTGATTCCAAAATCGGGTCTTTTTCTGTTTTGTAAGTTCTTTTGTATAATTTTTTGTTAGATTCCACATATTTGTGATCTCATATGGTATTTGTCTTTGAGTTATTTCACTTAGTATCATAATCTCTAGGTCTATTCACCTTGCTGCAAATGGCATTATTTCATTATTTTTTATGGCTGAGTAATATTCCATTGTATATATGTACCACATCTTCTTTATCCAATTCTCATGCACCTCTTACAGTTATATATGCATATTTTTAGGGCCATACCGGCACATATGGAAGTTCCCAGACTAGGGGTTGAATTGGAGCTGTAGCTGCTGGCCTACACCACAGCCACAGCAACTTGGGATCTGAGCCTCCTCTGCAACCTACACCACAGCTCATGGCCACGCCAGATCCTTAACCCACTGAGCAACTCCAGGGATTGAACCCATATCCTCATGAACACCAGTCAGATTCATTAACCACTGAGCCACCATGGGAAGTCCTATGATTTTTTAAACTCCTCAGGAAATTTAAATCATTTGGTAATTTTAATGTATTGCTAAGTTTCCAGGAACTTTTAAATTTTGATATGCATGAGTAAAATTACTGTGTAATTGAGTTTATTGAAGAATTTAACTCAAGGCAAGACTACCAATAATTGAGACTCTTCCTAAGATATCATTGTTGTTTATATTATCTCCTGAACTGTTCTTATACAATGACACTTATTTGTTACTTATTGGAAGATGACAAGAATAGTGTGTATAAGACAGAGTTTCTTGCTCCTGCTATGGACCAAGATCTAAAAAAAATTTCTGACCACTGTCCTAGAGAAATTGATTGGTCACTTCTAGTAGCTACTAGAGCATGTTTGTGGCCAACAATGGGGGAAAAGTGAAAATTAACAGTGTATTATACTACTCAGCCATCAAAAAAAGAATGAAGTAATGCCATTTGCAGCAACATGAATGCAATTAGAGATTCTCATACTAAGTGAAATAAGTCAGAAAGAGAAAGACGAATGGCATGTGATATCACTTACATATGGAATCGAAAATATGGTACAAATGAACCGATCTACAAAACAGAAACAGATTCAAAGACATGGAGAACAGACTTGTGGTTGCCAAGGGGGGATGGGGTGGAAGTGAGATGGATTGGGAGTTTGGGGTCAATAGGTGCAAACTATTGCATTTAGAATGGATAAGCAATGAGATCCTACTCTCACAGGGAACTATATCCGATTTCTTGGGATAGACCATCATGGAAGGTAATATTAAAAAAGGAATGAAAATGTATGTATGACTGGGTCACTTTGCTGTAGAGCAGAAATTGGCACAACATTGTAAATCAACTATAGAAATTGATAGAAAAAAAATGTCTAAAAACAATCAAAAAAGACAACAACAAAAACAAAAGAGTGTATTGTCAGAAGTGGTCCCTACTCTTTGAAGCAATGAGAAGGTCCACAGAATTCTAAATACAGAAATTCCTGGAAAAAAATGGATGTTTCAAAAAGGGAAAGATATAGACCAAATTATTAGACTAGGAAAGCATTAAAAATGGCAGAAGGGAGGTACATCTCTATCTGTATCTTTTCATTTACTAATTATCTGAGGTCCACTAATGGATTGGTTTCTAATGCAACCAAATGCAAAATAATTTGGGCAATGAAAGTGCTTCTTCCAAAAGCAAATCTTTTTATTTTTTTCCCCCATGAAGCCAAACAAATTAATTGTGTGCTGCATTATGATGATTTTTTCCTATATCATTAGAACAAATGGAATGTGGAGATTTAAAATTATAAGTGGGATTTTGCCAGAATGTCCATACTTAACTATTTTTTGAAAAGCATTGGATAGATTTAAGTTTGATTTACATTTTTTATCATCTTAATTCCTTGTGTAAATTCAAATTAAAAATTCAAATTAATCCAGAGAAACCTTCAAAATGAGTCAATACATCCCTTTAATAGAAAATTTCCAGAAATACTAATTGGTGGAGAGAGCTTCATTTCCTAGCAACAAGTCTCATGCCAACATTATATTTTTCTGACCATGAATATGCATTATATCATAGGATTATAATTGCATTTCAAATTGCCATAATTTATAGTTATTTTTTCCTGCATATACAAACAACAAATTTAAAGACAAATCTAGCAATATGACTAATAATTTTTACCAATTTAAACTGCCATAGAGAAAAGCAGTTAAAATAGAGAATTTTTAGGAGTTCTCTTGTGGTGCAGCAGATTAACTGCTGGGCTGTGGGTTTGATTCCTAGCCCAGGAACTTCCACATGCTGCAGGCAGGGAAAAAAAAAATAGAGAATCTTTGTTTGCTGACAACTCACTAGTCATACTTAGACAATAGGTAAGCAATTATTATTATTTTGTTTTGTTTTGTTTTGTTTTTTATGTTACATTTTCAAACAAGTTCTCATCGTGGCTCAGCAGAAATGAATCTGGTTAGTATCCATTAGGACACAGGTTTGATACCTGGCCTCGCTCAGTGGGTTGAGGATCCGGTGTCGCCCTGAGCTGTGGTGTAGGTCACAGCTTGGATATGGCATTGCTGTGGCTGGGGCATTAGGCTGGCAGCTACAGTTCTGATTTGACCCCTAGCCTTGGAACCTCCATATGCCTTAGGTGCAGCCTTAAAAAGAAAAAAAAAAAATTGAACAATTAATTTGCTGAAGACTAACCATATATTCCTAAAATATATTACTATGACGTTGGAGAAGCACATCAAGATTTCTGAGGGTGGGAGTCCCCATTATGGTGCACTGGAAATGAATCCAACTAGTATCCATGAGGATGATAGTTCAATCCCCGGCCTTGCTCAGTGGGTCAGGGATCCAGCATTGCTGTAAGCTGTGGTGTAGGCTGACATCTGTAGCTCCGATTCAACCCCTAGCCTGGGAATTTCCATATGCTACAGGTGCAGCCCTAAAAAGCAAAAATAAATAAATAGATATGTTTTTTTAAAAAAAGATTTCTGAGGGTGAAATAAAAACATACCTCTCAATGATTATATTTCCTTTATATAAAAATTTCATCATTTCTATGATGTTTGGAAAGACAGACCATTCTTGATTATTTAGAGATCAGAGAGGCTTTTCTTCTGAGTTTTCATAATCAAATTCCTGGATTTATATAAAATTGCATAAGAAAGTAAAATAGAAAACACTTACAAATACATATTACAAAACTAGCGATTTATAAAATGAGTTCTCACTCAAATAACAGCATTCTCTATGCCTAGCAATGGATTCTATACTCCTCGTTGCTTAAAGCAGCAGTATCTGGACAATATGATACAAATACAATGCAAATCAAATTTAAAGTGAAAATACAAATATTGCACCAGATGTAAACTTCCTTGAAGTCCCTGAAAGTGATAATTGGCAACTGCTGGAATCTTGGGCAAATGAAAATTCCACCATTCAATCACTGGAGAAGAGAAAAGCAAAAGGGATGATAATAGAGTAGAAGCTTCAAAAGAGAATTTTTTGAATATCAAAGGATTAAGAGATGCTCCTGGGAAAAGGTGGATTAAAGATGCTACAACAATCCCTAGAGAAGAGATGCGTAGTTGCCCAGAGGGTAGGGAGGTGAGAGAGTGATGGAGGGGGAGTTTGGGTTTAGCAGATGCAGACTAGTATATACACAGAATGGATAAATAACAAGGTCCTACTGTGTGACACAGGGAACTCTGTTCAATATCCTGTAATAAACTGTAGTGGAAAAGAATATAAAAAAGAATATTCTTGTGTGTGTGTGTGTGTGTGTATGTAGATGAATCACTGCTGTGCAGGAGACATTAACAGATTACAAATCAACACTACCTCAGTTTAAAAAAAAAAAAAAAGGAGTTCCCGTCGTGGCGCAGAGGTTAACGTATCCGACCAGGAACCATGAGGTTGTGGGTTCGATCCCTGCCCTCACTCAATGGGTTAAGGATCCGGCATTGCCGTGAGCTGTGGTGTAGGTTGCAGACACGGCTCAGATCCTGTTGCTGTGGCTCTGGTGTAGGCCGGTGGCTACAGCTCCGATTGGATCCCTAGCCTGGGAACTTCCATATGCCGCGAGAGCGGCCCAAGAAAATGGCAAAAAGACAAAAAAAAAAAAAAAAAAAAAAAAAAAAAAAAAGAATGCGGGGTTCCTGTCATGGCTCAGCGGAAACAAATCTGACTAGAATCCATGAGGACGAAGGTTCGATCCCTGACCTTGCTCAGTGGGTTAAGGATCCGGCATTGCCATGACCTGTGGTCTAGGTTGCAGAGGCGACTCAGGTCCCACCTTGCTGTGGTGGCTGTGGAACAGGCCAACAGCTGTAGCTCTGATTTGACGCCAGCCTGGGAACTTCCATATGCTGCGGATGTGGCCCTAAAAAGACTAAACAAACAAACAAACAAATAAATAAAAATAATGCTATGTCCAACTACCAAAAACATTTCTTTGCCATGTTACACCACAAGCCAATGAATGTTTGGCTCATTCTTTGTTCATTCTGAAAATGAACACATCACTGCGGTTATAACCTAAATGTTGTTAAATAAGATAATTTGTTTTCACAAATTTCATTTCATTTTTCAAGCTTCAGATCCACCAAATATCTTCTATCTTCCTCTCCTTCCTTCTCCCCTTCCTTCTCCTTTTTTTCATTCTCCTACCTTAGTATTTATTATGAAATTTTGGTCTCTGGGGTTAAGAGGATCCACCTAAAGTGGACTTTTCCAGTACCAAATAGTGTCAGATCATGGGGTCCATCTGGGCCAAAACAGAAAAAGGAATGAACCAGAGTGGTTTTAAATCTCAGTATTCTGAAAAAGATGAAAGAGCAGGCATTTGGGGACATAGACAAAGACACTTGCTCTGGAATGCCATCGTCTTTTTGAGGTGGAATATCAGACATCAGTGGCCTTTTCCCAATTCTCAACATTTGACCTCTCAGTGCTGGAGGCGTCTTTTAAAAAGAAAAATGCGATCCTGATATTTTTCAGTCTCTTCCTCCCTGCACCCACCTTATTCATGTACAATCCCAAACTCTTCTTTAAAATAGGTTTTTTTCAAGCTTAGATGATGTTTCTTCTACATCTTTTTCCTTTTAATCTCCTATAGCATCTTGCTCCTTCTGCCTCCGAAATGTTATCCCCTAGGGTTCTTGTCCCTCTTTCTCAATACTTTTTCCTTGAATGTCCCGGAAATCAAGAATCGGTTTTTGAAGTGTTTTATTTACCACCTGGTTAAACAGGGACATTTCAGAGATCCTTCTAAATACATGTCTGACCAAGAACATTTTTTTTTTCTACAAGAAAATCAAGTTTTAACAAGTCAAACAGGTACCATTTGCACAATCTCAGGAGGAGGCCGTTCTTGTTGCATTACTATTCTGCAATGTGTGGAAACAAATCTCTCACATCCTTCCCTTTCATTCTGGATTTGAAAGCAAATCTCTTTCTATTCAATGTATTCCTTTTATTAATTCTAACCATCAGAGAAAACGATAACCAGAATAAATTTTCAGTCTCTTCCAGCCTTGAGTAATTGAAAAGGGGGATATGACTGAACAGCTTTGCTCATCATAATTCAGCCAAGACCATCCATGCAAGTGAGAAATAAGAAATATTGGTACCTATGCCCTGGTACATTCTAATGAACCATAGAATATTTTGGTCACCCCTAATTCTAGTATAGATGCCCAAGAGAAATATTAAGCATAAATTTTAGGTTAATTAAAATCTTAAGATGCAGTCCCTATTTGCAATTTATTTGCATATCCTTCAGATATGTTATGGTTGATCTCAATAGACTATTTTAAAGAAAATCTCACCAGTGATATAGCTCCAGTATAAAATGTGAAATGATTATTCCTTACAGAAACATGATTTATGCAAGATTTTGTTATATTTTACGTAAATGGTTATTAAGTAAATTGTGGTTAATTGACTGAGATTATAAACTTTTATAAATTGTTTCATGATATTCTTAACTTCATTTGTGCAGAGTATGAGTAATAGATCATAGAAAGGAGCTGTTATCCCTTCTAAAGTCAGGTTGGAAAGTAATAAAAGAGGGTTTATTATTTTAAAAACAAATTTACAGTTGTGAGATTATTCTTCCTATACTTCATTTCAGTGAGTTAAAATACTAATTTTCACAAACATGAATATTTTAACTTTTACTATATTTAAAAACTTACCCAACTTTGTAAAATAATGAGTACTATATTCTTATTCAAATTTTCATTAGGTATTTCAATAAAAAGACTATTTTTATTAAATGGTACATGAAGAAGGAGATAACACGTGACACTACTTTGAAATACAGAGGTTGTATTCCAGTCTACTTGGTGTATGACTGTACTTCCCTTCTCTTCCAAAGAGCTTGATACCGTTTTCCTCCTTAAATTTTTCCTTTAAGAAACACATTGTTTAGAATTCATATTGTTCTCTTAGCAAAGTTGGGTCATTTGTTGCTTTGATAGGATGTGGAGGTCTTGATTCATGTTTGCATAGAACTAAACTAGCACCGTATATCCCTCCGCTACTGAAACTATTTTACTGTATTTCTGTCATAAATTGATTTTAAAATGTTTGCCTTATAAAGGAAACAATTGCATTGCTGTACTTAAACACTGCATAAACCAAATTTAGTGATCTGTTTATTTTTTACGGCCGTGGCATACGGAGGTTCCCAGGATAGGGGTTACACCACAGCCACAGCAATGTGGAATCCCAGCCATGTCTGAAACCTACATCCCAGCTCAAGGCAATGCCAGATCCCCAACCTACGTCTTCATGGATACTAGTTTTATTTTTTTCCCCTGAGCCATGAAGGGAACTCCCTGGCCTGTAACTCTTTGACCTTAGGAATTTAAGAATGAATTCATTTAATCTTATATCCTACTACGATAATAAATTTATGTGTTTGTACTATTACATTTACATACATTTGGAAGTTCCTGTCGTGGCTCAGTAGTTAACGAACCCGACTAGTATCCATGAGGGCATGGTTTCAATCCCTGGTCTCACACAGTGGGTTAAGGATCGGTGTTGCTGTGAGTTGTGGTGTAGGTCACAGATGCAGCTTGGATCCCATGTTGCTGTGTGGTATAGGCTTACAGCTGCAGTTCCAATTTGACTCCTATCCTGGAAACTTCCATATGCCACAGGTGTGGCCCTAAAAAGACAACAAAATTTACATACATTTGATCTTAGTTGTATTACACAATGGTTTGTTCTGTGTTTACTTGGTTGTAAATTTATTTATTTTATTTTATTATTATTATTATTATTTTTTTTTGTCTTTTTTTTTTGCCATTTCTTGGGCCGCTCCTGTGGCATATGGAGGTTCCCAGGCTAGGGGTTTAATTGGAGCTGTAGCCCCCGGCCTACGCCAGAGCCACAGCAACGTGGGATCCGAGCCTCGTCTGCGACCTACACCACAGCTCAAGGCAACGCTGGATCGTTAACCCACTGAGCAAGGGCAGGGATCGAACACGCAACCTCATGGTTCCTAGTTGGATTCGTTAACCACTGCGCCACAATGGGAACTCCTGCTTGGTTGTAAATTTAAAGTATAACATCGAAATGCATATACAAACTGATCTATGAAGAATGCAAATATATTTCAGTTTTTAGGAAATAAAATGATGTATTTATCTTTTTTTTTTTTGTCTTAAGGGCCACACCCATGGCATATGGAGGCTCCCAGGCTAGGGGTCTAATTGGAGTTATAGCTGCCATCTTATGCCACAGCCACAGCAACGCCAGATCTGAGCCACGTCTGCAACCTACACCACAGCTCACAGCAATGCCACATCCTTAACCCACTGAGCAAGGCCAGGGATCGAACCTGCAACCTCATGGTTCCTAGTCAGATTCGTTTCTGCTGAGCCATGATGGGAACTCCCATTCATCTATTTTACTGTCTTAAATTATTTCCTTTTTTTGAAAAAGTTAGTAGGAGTTTCCTGATGGCCTAACGGTTAAGGATTTGGTGTTGTCACTGCTGTGGCTGGGGTGTGATCTCTGACCTAGGAACTTCCACATGCCACACATGTGGCCAAAAAAAGTTAGTAGCAACGCTTTTTGGAAGATCAGTGACTCAAATACTGTTGAAAATAGCTATTACCACTTTTTAAAAACCAGTATACTTGTCAATAAAAAATACTTGAAATACAAGAAATACTCATTTCAAGTAATACTTATCAATTTTTGAATAATTATAAAGCACTTAGAAGAGCTGAGCTTGTCAAGACTGCTTGACCTATGAACTTATTAGTGAAGTAATTCTATTTAAAAGATATATTTTATGAATAAGAACAAGGAAGGATATGGGGCTATGGTTCTATTTGATTTGGTACTAAATTTCTTCTCTGAGTAAGCAGACTAAATTTTTGTTTGTTTTTTGTTTTTGTATTTTTTTATGTTTTCCTTTTCCTCTGTATTTTCTCACTTCTTTTTTTTTTTTTATTACTTAAATGAATTTATCACATCTGTTGTAGTATAATGATCATTCACGGGATTTCCATCCCATAACCCAAGCACATCCCTCCACCCCCAAACTGTCTCCTTTGGAGACCATAAGTTTTTCAATGTCTGTGAGTCAGCATCTGTTCTGCAAAGAAGTTCAGTCTGTCCTTTCTTCAGATTCCACATGTCAGTGAAAGCATTTGATGTTGGTATCTCATTGTATGGTTGACTTCACTTAGCATGATAATTTCTAGGTCCATCTATTTTGCTAAAAATGGTGTAATTTTGTTCCTTTTAACGGCTAAGTAATATTCCATTGTGTATATCTACCACATCTTCTTGATCCACTCCTCTGTCTATGGACATTTAGGTTGTTTCCATGTCTTGGCTATTGCAAATAGTGCTGCAATGAACATCAGAATACATGTGTCTTTGTGAGTTGTGGTTTTCTCTGGATAGATGCCCAGGAGTGGGATGAGGTACCACCTTACACCAGCCAGAATGGCCATCATCAAAAAGTCTACACAAACAATAAGTGCTGGAGAGGGTGTGGAGAGAAAGAAACCCTATTACACTGTTGGTGGGATTGTCAATTGGTGCAACCACTGTGGAAAACAGGATGGAGATTCCTCAGAAAACTAAAAATAGAACTACCATTTGATCCAGCAATCCCACTCCTTGCCAGCAGATTAAATTTTTAATTCAGTATTCTAAAAATTATCTTTAGTTTTTTTTAAAACTATGTTGTACTGATGTCATATAGTAAAAAATTACCTAAATAGTAGTTCCCATCATGGCTCAGTGGAAATGAACCTGACTAGTACAAGAAGACACAGGTTTGATCTCTGGCCTCACTCAGTGAGTTAAGGATCCAGCGTTGCTGTGAGCTATGGTGTAGGTTGCAGACATGGCTGGGATCTGGTGTTACTGTGGCTGTGGCTTAGGCCAGTGGCTACAGCTTCAGTTTGTCCCCTAGCCTGGAAACTTCCATGTGCTGTGGGTGCGGCCCTGAAAAAGACAAAACAAATATGACAACAAAAAAATCTGAAGACATCACTATTCAAATTATAGGGTTTTTTTTTTTTTTTTTTTTTTTTTTTTGGTTTGTGGCTCAAGAACAGAATGAGTTTGGTTTTTTGGGGGGTTTGTTTGTTTTTGTCTTTTTGCCATTTCTAGGGCTGCTCTTGTGGCATATGGAGGTTCCCAGGCTAGGGGTCTAATCAGAGCTATAGCTGCTGGCCTACACCAGAGCCACAGCAAATGTGGGATCTTAGCTGTGTCTGCAACCTACACCACAGCTCATGGCAATGCCGGATCCTTAACCCACTGAGCAAAGCCAGGGCTCGAACCCGCAACCTCATGGTTCCTAGTTGGATTCGTTAACCACTGAGCCACGATGGGAACTCCCAAGAACAGAATGAGTTTGATTTTGTCTGATTGATTCTCCCCCAAATGCTTAGGCCATTTATTTTGGCACTCTGTAATTCAAGAGTGGAAATTTAATTCCTACCGGGAGATAAAATGTAAAGGAGACATTTCAAAGCTACACTGTCTATTGATCATAATGTGGGTTCCACAAAATCTTGATGGATTTTATTTTTTCTTTTTGGCTGAGGCCCTGGTGTGCTGAAGTTCTCTGGCCAGGGACTTAAATGGGGTCACAACAGCGACAACACAGAATTCTTAACTATCAGGGAACAAACTCCTTGATAGATTTTATTAAAAGAAGGTATTTTCAGAGTTCCCACTGTGGCTCAGCAGTAACAAATCCAACTAGCATCCATGAGGATGTGGGTTCAATCCCTGGCCTTGCTCAGAGAGTTAAGGATCCAGCTTTGCCTGGGAGTTGTGGTGTAGGTTGCAGATGTGGCTCAGATATGGCATCAATGTCACTATGGTGTAGGCTGGCAGCTGCAGCTCCGATTTGAACCCTAGCCTGGAAACTTTCATATGCTGCAGGTGTGACCCCAAAAAGAAAAAAGAAAAAAAAAAAAGAAGTTATTTTCTTCTGCAGAGGGCATTGTGCACTGACAATTGAAATTAGAAATTTTTATTTTAATTTTAACAAATGTGAAATTGGCTGAGTACTTCTATTCTGAATTTGGACAAAGAGAAGTATAATAATAATCTTTCACATATATAGTTTACAAACTGCTTCAGTTGGCATGATGAAGCTCCTGGGTCAAGGATCAAATCCATGCCACAGCAGTGACCCAAGCCACTATAGAGACAGCTCTGGATCCTTATCCCACTGTGCCACAAACTGCTTTTATGTAAGGTATTCTCATTGGATCCTCACAGCAAGCCTGGAAGAAGCAATTATTATTTTTCTCATTTTAGAGTTAACAAAAAGGAAGCAAAGATTATAAACTCTGTGACGATGGGATCCGACTGGTCTTCTAGCACCGAAGATAGTGACTGGTATAAAAGCTCTTGAGAACCATCTAGTGCAAGAGAATACATGGAAGAATGCACTACGTGGCTTAACTAAGGTAAAAAAATGAATAAATGACAGGGCTAGGGCTTGACCATATATCTTAGAGTTTCAAGAATAAGGTCTTATTTCTTGGTTTTTGTGCTGTTTTGTTTTTGTTTTTTGCCTATTCGTTCGTAGTTGTCCCACCTCTTCTGTTTTCTCCTGTCTGCTCTGCCCTCAATAGATGCTCATGAATTCTTTTAAAGATATGTATGCAGTATATTTCCCCTTTTAGTTTTAAACACTCTTAGCCATTAAAAATAGCTGGAAAACAAAGGGTCTTTTTCTTTTTCCTGTTCTTTCTGGGTTTTGATAATTACTGCTATCACAGCCAGCATTCACATTCACCTAAAGCAATAAGCCAGAGAGGTGTGAAAATCTTTGACATCAAGTCACTGAGTGTGAAAATAGAACTCTATTGAGAAGATAATATGATCAGAAAAAATTTCAGGTAATATATTTTACCCACACAGACTGGATTGTCATTTCTTGCCTCTGGCAGGATAAGCCTGCATTTCCGGGGCTGTTTGAACAGTTTTGAGAGTGAGACAATAGAAGCTGGAAACATCTTCCGGCACACAGCCTTTGTCCATCTTGTTCTGGTAGCAAAACATTTCCCTTTTTCCCCTCGGGGGCAAGAGGATCTGATGTATTAAAAAAACAACCAAAATAAAACAAACATACAACCCAGAAAGGTCCTACCCAGCCCTGCTGGGAGAAAACAAAAGATGAGATTTCAAACCAGACTCACCCACATTTGAGGTCTCACCGTCTTTGTTAACAATCTTATGCTTTCCCAACCATTTCAATGTCCCGGATTGCCAGCCGGCGCCTTTTTTTTTTTTTTTTTTTTTTTTTTGCAACATGATGTTATGCTCTAACCCTGATCTCTAAACAGTAGTATGTCCAGCTATTTCACTTGCACAAGATGCTACCTGTTCAGACATGAAACATCATCACCTCCACACTCAATTTACAGAGAGCATCCACAGTATTGTCCAGGGAGCCAGGCCCCAATAAATCCATAGATTTTAGGTGTGTCTCTCTCCATAGTAATCCTACATCCAGCTGAAAGTGTTCCATAGTTAAGAACTTTGTTCTTAAAGCTTTCAGCCACCCAACTCCTGAGACTCTTCCCTGGCTGCATTTTCCTGTTACAAGTCCCATCACATGACAATCTTTTTGGCTCCTCTCTCTCTCTCTTCTTCTCTCCTCCCTTCCTCCTTACCAGGCCCCAAACCTGTTTTCTCTCTCCTTGTCCATGGAAAGTAGCTTAAACACTGACTGTTGCTGCTTTGATTTTTGCTAATATCCTTCTTATCCAAACACATTATCAAGAATTTTCCTAAACCATCTCACAAAAGAAATCACATCTGAACCATTAAGAAAATGCATTTTTTTACATTCTGATTTTACACGCTCACAGGTTTTATTTCTCTTCAGACAGTTAGGTTGTGTTATAAGTTACCAGCTATGACTTTATGAATGACTAGGGGATGGTGTGGGAAAAGGAAGGCAAGCAATGAGAAGAATTTAGTTCTCATTAGAGAACTTGTAGGGCATACGTCATCTGGGAATCACTAGGGGAAAAAGAAAAATTTACCTTGAAGAGAGGGAGTTCCTATTGTGGCACAGCGGAAACGAATCCAATTAGGAACCATGAGGTTGCAGGTTCGATCTCTGGCCTCGCTCAGTGGGTTAAGGATCTGGCGTTGCCATGAGCTGTGGTGTAGCTCACAGCTCTGGCGTAGGCTGGAGGCTACAGCTCTGATTAGATCCCTAGTCTGGGGACCTCCGTATGCCGTGGATGCGGGCCTAAAAATGGCAAAAGACAAAAAAAAAAAAAAAAAAAAAAAAGAAAGAAAGCAGAGGAAGTTTGGATCAGAAATAACGGGCCAAGAGCCAAGCTGTACTATCTGTCAGTTTGTCCTCATTCATTCATTCGAATACCTGCTCTCCCCTTGGTGCTGACCTGGGTGCTGGGGATATATCAATGAATGAACATAAATTCCTGCTCTCCTGGAATATATATTCCACAAGGAAATACAGATTAATAAATTAGACAAGAAACTTAAGTATGTAATGTATTAGCTAGTGATACCTACTAGAAACAGAAGGCGAAGTAGGGTAGGAAGTGTTCCTGCAAACCATCCCCTCATAGACTGGTGAATAAACATAAAAAGCATAGCAGTGGAGTTCTTGGTGGCTCAGTTGGTTAAGGATCTGGTGTTGCCACTGCTGTGGCATGGGCCTGATTCCTGGCCCTGGAGCTTCTTTATGCCCACAACCAAAACAAACAAACAATAAAAGGAAAACTAGAAGAGCCAATTTCTTTTTTTTTTTTTTCTTTTTAGGGCCACACCTGTGGCATATGGAAGTTCCCGGGCTAGGGTTCGAATTGGAGCTGCAGCTACCAGCCTACACCACAGCCACAGCAATACCAGATCCTAGCCGTATCTACAACTTACACCTCAGCTCATGGTAACACTGAATCCTCAACCCACAGAGCAAGGCCAGGGATCAAACCCCAGTCCTCATGGATACTAGTGGGGTTTTTAATCTGCTGAGCCACAACAGGAACTCCTGGGAGAGCCAATTTCATATACCATTTTTGAGAGATACCAAAGGCACTAGGCAACATAGTTCAGTTTAGGTACAAGATTGGGGAAAAAGAAATCTCCCTATTTTAGTAAAGCAGTGTTGACCTGAAGTACCTTCCAAAGGCAGCAGCTAGAGACGGTTTTGGACTGGAGAGGTTTGGGGCCCCAAAGGAGTAAGAATGTCAAGATCTCAGAGCATACAGGCTTCTGAGCCCAGGCAGCAGAGATCACTGTGGGGCTCAGAATCAGGACCTGGGAAGAGGGAAAAATCCAGATGCCATATTGTAGTCAATAGCCCTGGGTTTATGAACAAGGGTGAAATACAGCCTGAAGACTCTATGGCCGGCAGGTAGGGGGCACACTGGATCCGACACAATGGTTAGATGCACTGACTTGCTGGGAAATGTAGAACAGCTGGCTTTCTGACTGTAATTTGGACACATGTTGGTTGATATTTGTGTTAAATTTGTAAGACAAATGTGATACTTGTTTGTCAGTGATGGGAGTGAATTCTTTGCTGAATTAGTTTTGTATATCAGAAAAATAAATCATTTTTTTTTGTCTATTCATAATGAAAGAGCTACAGACATGATACATTAGTCTGAATTATTTTCTTTTTTTAAATTTTTTTATTTTTTGGAGTGCCCAAGGCATATATGGAAGTTCCCTGGCCAGGGATGGAGCCTGTGCCACAGCAGCAACTCAAGCCACTGCAGAGAGAGCACTGATCCTTAACCCACAATGCCACAAGGGAACTCCCAAGTCTGTATTATTAATATAGACTTCAAACTACCAAGGTGGTGTTACTGAACAAGGAACTGGCAAGAAATATACTATAGCGTGTCCATCATAGACATTTAAAAATAATTTAATTCACATCAAGAGGACAGATAAAAGAAAATGTAGTAAAACATATAGAAGTGATGAGTTTTAAATATTTATTAGTTTTGTTTTAAGAAATAACTTATTTAATTTTAAGTCTACACAATGTGGTTTTTAATAATGCCTATGCTTAAGAAATAGCAAGAAAAATTCCTATTCATTTAATACTGGCTCTTGTGAGTATAAGCCAACTACCACACATCACTGGTGGATTATAAAACTATGTAACTGTGGATTGTTAATAATGTGACTTAATGTTTGTTCTCAGGCTCATGTTGCCCTGAAAAGGAAGGTTAAAAAAATAAAATATTCAGTCCTTTAATTTTACTATATTTGCTGTGATTAGACTGTTGCTTTTCTTTGAATATCTAAGCAACCCATTTCCAGATCTCTCTTCCACTGCATAAATGAGCAAATAGTAATCTCAGCCATTATTTGTTGACTCCTGCTGGCTTTCCTCTCAAGAAAGTGACTTTTCACTGATTCTTCCTCAAATTCTAGAAGTTCCTTTTTTCATTCAGCTAGATACTAGCTATAATTACCACTATCTAATATGTAATAGGTTGAGTCAGATGAAATTGCTGTTACCTGACCAGTTTTGCCCTACAAAAAACTGTTATTTCATCTTTTTCAATCTAATTTCTTTGCTCTAGTCAACCTGATGCCAACATTCCCCTGTCATTTGCATCTTTGTGTTTACTGCAGATGAATCTTCCTCCTTTTCCACTGCTTCAAACCTCTGTTTTCCAAGACAGCTCTGCTTTCACTTCTTCCATAAAACCATCCATGATCACTCCGGTCTTCCTTAAGCATTTCTTTTCTTTTCTTTTTTTCTTTTTGGCCACCTCAGGGCATACGGAGTTCCTGGGCCAGGGATCAGACCCCAGCTGAAATTGTGACCTGTGCTGAAGCTGCGGCCATGCTGGATCCTTAACCCACTGTGCTGGGCTGAGGATCAAACCTGTGTTCCAGCACTCCAGAGGTGTTGCTGATCCCATTTCGCAACAGCAGGGACTCCTTTTTTAGACAATTTTATTATTATTATTATTATTATTTTGTCTTTTTGCCATTTCTAGGGCCGCTTCTGCGGCACATAGAGGTTCCCAGGCTAGGGGTCCAATCGGAGCTGTAGCCGCCGGCCTACTCCAGAGCCACAGCGATGTGGGATCCAAGCCGCATCTGCAACCTACACCACAGCTCATGGTAACGCCGGATCCTTAACCCACTGAGCAAGGCCAGGGGTCGAACCCACAACCTCATGGTTCCTAGTCGGATTTGTTAACCACTGAGCCACGACGGGATCTCCTAAGCAATTTTAGGCATTCTCTTCCCTGATCTTTTGTGATACTTACATGTACATCACATAACCAAACACTTTATTATAATGTCTTGTATCATATTAGTTGTATTTCTTGTATTAGTCTTACCTGTAGACAGTAAATTCTCTGAAGGGAGAGACTACCAGTTAAATTATAATCTTACAATGCATAATTGTGCTGAAAATCAGTACACTGTTATTTAAACAGATTTGGACTTAAAGTCCTTGGAAGCTAAACTCTATTAAAACTAGGTTATGTAGGTGCCTAAAACTTGGGCTTTGAAGTCAGACAGACCTGGATCTCTTTCCTTGTTCTGCCATTTGTAAGCTGTGTGTCCTTGGGATGGTTCCTAAACAATCTGAAGCCCCTTTCCCTCTTCTGCCCACTGGGCAGAGAATGATGTATGTAACATTGGGTGATTGTTAGGATTATATATGTCTACATTATTAGACTCTTTGTGGAAATATATATATATATATATATATTTTGTCTTTTCTAGGGCCTCTCCCTCGGCATATGGAGGTTCCCAGGCTAGGGTTCCAATCGGAGATGTAGTCAGAGCCACAGCAACTCGGGATCCAGGCTGTGTCTGCGACCTACACCACAGCTCACGGCAACGCAGGATCCTTAACCCACTGAGCAAGGGCAGGGATCAAACCTGCAACCTCATGGTTCCTAGTCAAATTCATTAACCAGTGTACCATGACGGGAACTCCTCTTTGTGGAAATATGAACCCAATGGACCCTTGAACAGTTGACCGTTGGACAATGGGTGTTTGAAATGTGCACTTATATGTGGAATTTTTTCAATAAAGATACAGTTGGCTTTCCATATCTTTGGAATGCACATCCTTGGATTCAACCCATTGTGGATCACGAAGTTAATATATGATCCAAGGCTGTGCTGAATCCCCAAAAATGGAAACTGCTGATATAGAGGCCTACATGAACTTGAGTATCCTTGGATTTTGGTATTGTGGTGGGTCCTGGAACCACCCACCTCCAGCCACGCCAAGGAATGACTGTCTATTTTTCTCAATGATCTGAGTAATTCAGGTAAAGGTAAGATTATCATTGTATATGTCTGGCTAAAGAATGAAAAGTATTGTTACAGTTAATTTTAAGATGATGTTTTTTGGTTTGATGCAACTTGCCAATTTCTCAGTCAACACCAAAAGTGGCATATATATTTGGTATTTTGAGGCTGGGGGTAGGGCAGATATTTTTAAAAGTTGAAACACACTGGATTCCTGTCTTGTTGAATATCCAAGAGGATATTGTGATTCTTATTACCTAAAAACAAATTTATTCTTATTTTTGAACCTAGAGTTTTTATACAGTAATAAGTGATAGCACTTATTAAGAACTTACTACAGAGTTTCCACTGCACTGTGGTGCAGTGGGTTAATGATCCAGTGTTGTCTCTGGTGGTGCAGGTTTGATTTCTGGCCCTATGCAATGGGATAAGGATCCAGCGTTGCTACAGGTGCGGAGTAGGTTGCAGTTGCAGTTCAAATTTGATCCCTGGCCCAGGAACTTCCATATGCTGCAGGTGCAGCCAAAAACAAAACAAAACAAACAAAAAAACCTTACTATGTACCAAGGACTTTGCTAAGAGTATTAGCTTACTTTACTGTACAACAGCGATGAGGTGGTTTTTATTATCCCAACTTCACAGATGAAAAAATATATAAGCTATCTTTTGAGATAGTTGAGATAGTGAGAAAAGCAACTAAAAGAAGGCATATGCAAAAACATTGCGGAGAGATTTAATAAACTTTCTCTTACAGACTTGACTTTACAGTAGTAACTGAATTTTAATTCAGTGTTCTAAACTCTAAAATGTATCATGGAAGGGCTATTAAGGTTTATTATCAATACCAGCAAAGTGAACCCAATATGAACAAGGCATAATTTGCAAAATAGCAGATGAGAAAGGAAAAAAAGTAAAGCTGAAATGTACTTTGTAATTGGTCATTGCTTTCAGGGACAATGGTACATAGTCATTCACTCATTTACTTCCCTCTTTATTGAACACATGCTGTGTCCAAGTCATACTTAAATATGCTGATTACCTTTCACCTGTCCTTGGAAAGAAATTTAAATTATTGTATGAATTTTGATTAAACCAATTACATAATTTTAAAACACAATGAACCCAAACTAGGGCCAATGCTCATTTCCTAGATGATCATCTTATGTGCAAACAAACAGCAGCTGGATTTCAACAGAATTTAAAATAAGCCGTTGGTAAATTTTACTGACAGCTGTTTTTGGTGATTTTTGTCAACAGAATTTTCCTGCTTTGCATCACAACATTCTTTTATTGTAGTGCCCCCTCAAAGAATAACTTGCTTGCTTTAATCACGTTTACAGAGATTTATGACTTGATGCTTATTCAGTGGTAGAGCTTCTCAACACAAAATGTCAGTGAGCCTGTTATAAATTGCTTCTGGCGTTCCTACTCTATCTTTTATTTGGCTGGGAGTATTTCCACCTGAAAGTGATAAATTCCTGCTATAACCACTTTATGTGCTTCAGTAATTACACTGTTCAGAAAAAAGGGGGTTTCTACTGAGGTGTCTCTTTAAAAACTGCAAGCAATAAAAGGCAGTGGAATGGGCTGAACTCTGAAGTCTGTTGAACAAAAAACAATGACCAGTGAAATATCTGTGTCAGACTGAGTTTGATAAATGATGAGGAAACACGGAAGACACCAAAACCTTTAAAACCACTGCTGCGGGGACATATTAATGTAACTATGTCCTTAGACTAGTTACTTTTGATCCTGTGACAGAAACTTGGCCAGCATCCACGAGAATGGGGTTAACACCCTTTCAAAAACCATTTCAAAATATCTAGATGCTTCTAGAGACTTAGGTAATTTTTCAGTAAATGCCAAGGTCCACATGACATTGGGACTGTGTCTATATATGCAACTCAGAGACTGCAGCCACTAACTTGATCAGAACAGAGTTGTAGAACTATATATACCAATCAAGGAGTTCCCGTTGTGGCTCAACGGAAAGGAATCCAACTAGTAACAATGAGGTTGCCGGTTTGATACTTGGCCTTGCTCAGTGGATTAAGCATCCAGCGTTGCTGTAAGCTGTGGTGTAGGCCACAGATGCAGCTTGGATCCTGCGTTGCTGTGGCTGTGGTGTTGACTGGCAGCTGTAGCTCCGATTCGACCCCTAGCCTGGGAACCTCTACAGGCTGCGGGTGTGGCCTTAAAAAGCAAAAAACAAAAACTGTACTGATCAAGAGGGATTCACATTCATCATATGGCATCTGTAGGTGGTGGATTCTGATTAGTTTTGGCTGTACTGTTTTGTTTGCTTCATATAAGCTGTCTATTTACACAGGACAAAACTACTTTTTAATTGCTGAGGATTTTTTTTGCTGTTAAACGAGGAACAAAATATTGTAAATAAAAGATATCCAAGTTAATCGAACAAAAACTATAAGGATTTTCATTATCAGGTCCTAACACCATGCCAAGGGTGAGATTAGGAAGCTAGTAGATGCCTCATTTTTTTAAAAATTTAACTTTATTTTTATTTATTTATTTATTTTTGTCTCTTTAGGGCCGCACCCGAGGCTTATGGAAGTTCCCAGGCTAGGGGTTGAATTGGAGCTGTAGCCTCAGGGCTATGCCACAGCCTCAGCAACAGCAGCTCTGATCTGAGCCTCATTTGCAACCTACACTACAGCTCACAGAAACACCGGATCCTTAACCCACTGAGCAAGGCCAGGAATGGAACCTGTGACTTCATGGATGCTAGTCAGATTCGTTTCTGCTGAGCCATGACAGGAACTCCTTTTTTTTTCTTAAAAATTTTTTTTTTTTTTTCCTTTTTCGGCTACTCCACAGCATATGGAGTTCCCAGGCCAGGGATCAGATCTGAGCAGCATTTTCGACCTGTGGAGCAGCTGCAGCAATGCCAGATCCTTTTTTTTTTTTTTTTTTTTTTTAATTTTTTTATTTTCCCACTGTACAGCAAGGGGATCAGGTTATCCTTACATGTATACATTACAATTACATTTTTCCCCCCACCCTTTGTTCTGTTGCAACATGAGTATCTAGACAAAGTTCTCAATGCTATTCAGCAGGATCTCCTTGTACATCTATTCTAAGCTGTGTCTGATAAGTCCAAGCTCCCGATCCATCCCACTCACTCCCGCAATGCCAGATCCTTAACCCACTGCACAAGGCTGGGAATCAAACCTGCATCCCAGTACTCCCGAGATGCTGTCAATCCTGTTTCCCCACAGCAGGAACTCTGATACTTCATTTATAATGATACTAAAAAGAGATAATGATTTTTAAGCAGAATTGAAATTTCCTTTTAGAGTTATTGCATTATATTTGCAAAGGAATAGCTATGACAAATATCTCTGTTCCATAATCACAGAATGAGCAGCTCCATCTTGCTCAGAAGATGTACTCTTTCATAAGAGAATTTTAAAGCAAGCATAACTGGCTTAGTGTAACTTAACAATTCTTTTTTTTTTTTGTCTTTTTGCCTTTTCTAGGGCTGCTTCCCGCGCCATATGGAAGTTCCCAGGCTAGGGGTCTAATCAGAGCTGTAGCGACCAGCCTACACCACAGCTACAGAAACGAGGGATTCGAGCTGTGTCTGCAATCTACACTGCAGCTTACAGCAATGCTGGATCCTTAACCCGCCGAGCAAGGCCAGGGATGGAACCCGCAACCTCATGGTTCCTAGTCTGATTCGTTAACCACTGTGCCACGACGGGAACTCCTAACTTAACAATGCTAAAACTAGTTCTTAAGATAGGAAAATGTGTTTTGCACTCACTGCGAGTTAAGCTTTAATATATGTATTAAAGTTCAGAACAGTCCATTGAGAAGGGATTTGCATTGGTTGTGCTGCATTCCTGGTTTAGAACAGTTTCATAGTTTGTTATTCCCTTCTCACAACAACCTACAAATGTGAGGTTGGCATATATTAATCATGCATTTAGAAAAGATGAAACTAAGTTCCAAGACAGGTTAAACAATTGGCTCATGGGTGCAATTCTAGGAAATGGCAGGGCTTGGTTTATAACCCAGTTATGCTTGACTCCTGAGCTCTATGGCACTTAATCATTATGCCACATTGGATTCCAGAAAAAAATGGCACAGAGCTTATGACTCTAACTTAGGTTAATAGCATTTCCACGTAACGAGGCTAGCTCAGTCAAATGTGGAGAGCAGACACCACACTCCAAGAGGCTGTGGAGGTTTGTTCCACTCCACTGATTACCACATTCAATGGCTCTTCATCAGTTGTTTTCAAACTGCATTTTCTGGGGGGAATTCTAGGTTTCACAGAGGTCCTTGCAAATAAAATTTATATCTGTCAAAGAGAATTCACTCAAAAGAATTGTTGTGGTTGATTTCACTGCATGACACCATAATTAAAAGCCAGAGAAGAATTAGTGTACATGCTGAATTTGTGAGAAAGCTTCACATTCCACAGGCCAAGAGACTGGATATTACGCTTGTCCCATTTTGCTTGTTATATATGTTTACCCAAGTGAATATGAAGAAGCTTTACTACTTGTAAAATATTTCACAACACAACAGAAGAACAAAATTGGCATTTAGACTGTTTTCCACAAATCCTTATAGTGAACCTGAAAATTGGGTAAGAGATCCAGACCAGAGATGCCTTTGGACTATAGAAGAATTACAGATGGTAATCAAAGTGATGGGGGGTGGGTATGGAGTGAGAAGAATGGATAAGTGGGCTAAAGCAAGCCAATTTCTGGGTTGCAGTATTCCCCTGGGACTGGAGTGGTATGTTGGGGTAGGATGAGTACTTTTGGAAGTCAAAGATTCTGGGGAATGCTGCTTAATTGAAAGAGGAGGAAGATAGACTAGGAGTGAAATGGAACAAGCCTAAACTTTGATGGACTCAGGAGGTCCTTGCAGGGAAATGGAAAGGGAAATAAGACACCATTTAGCCTTTTTTATTTTATGTATGTCTTTTGATTTTTTTTTTTTTTTTTTCTTTAGGGCTGCACCTGTGGCATATGGAAGCTACCAGGCTAGGGGTTGAATCAGAGCTGCAGCTGCTGGCCTACACCACAGCCACAGCAAGGCGGGATCTGAGCCATATCTGCAACCTACACCAAAGCTCATGACAATGCTGGATCTTTAACCCACTGAGCAAGGCCAGGGACTAAACCCACATCCTCATGGATACTAGTCAGGTTGGTTACTGCTGAGCCACAACGGAAACTCCCACTTAGTCCTTTTTAAAGTGGAGAGAGGATGTTGTTGACACCCTATGTTAAGGCTTTACCAGGACCCTATAGATGGACTGGATTTCCCTGGGGAGGTTTTCTTGGGGAGCAGAATTCCAGAATTTCACACATCTTTGGTGTACCTCATCCTGGATTGTCCATCTTTTACCTGCACACTTAATGGGCATGGGAGAAAGAATTGTCTCTTCAAATTCAGGATCCAGGACCGAGAGGAAGAGTTGGTTCAAAAACACATAACCTATTTTCACCAAAAGCAAAGTATCTGCCGTCTGAGCTGTAGCACTGCGGGGCTAGGAGGAAAGAAATGGAGGGGGAAGTTGAAGATGGACAAGTAATATTGCTTATTCTCTTGTCACTTCATCAGGGCCACCATCAAACAGCTGTGGAGAATTTCATGAGCCTTGGGGAGAGCTAGTGGAGCAGAGGTAGAAGGAAAGAAAAGAGGAAATTAATAGGAGAAAGAACTCATTGCACCTGCTTCACAGTTTATTTAATAGCACTGTACATACAGGCCAGTAACAATTGCTTGATTCTCAAAGCATATGACCAAAATGCGAAATTTTCTTTTACTCTGATTACAGTTAAATTACATCCTAATTTAAAAAAAGCACCTGATAAAAATATTGGTGACAGTTTATGGTAAGTAAAGCATTTGTAGTATTGATCATCTTCATATTAATTTTGAGTACTTAATGCAGGTGATTTTACACATATCTCATTTAATAATTCCACAGATCTACAGGATAAACACTATTATCCCCGTTTTGCAGATAAGGAAATAAATGCTCAGAGAACTTAAGACTTGATTTAAACTACATAATTATTCAGTGAAGGAAGTGGGATTAGAGTAGGACTGCTTGACTTCTGAAATCTCCAGCTAACTCCATTAAATACCAAAGCATCTCTCCAAGTTCATCTAAGTTTTCTAGAGTTTGAGTTCTCTGCAAAGAGTAAGCAATGCCTGAACATGGTTAAAAATCAAGGATTAACATTTTGGCTACCTCTGAGTTTAAATATATGTATATTTATACACATATATATATTTATACATATTTGGTTAGTTTCCCATGCTATCATAATAGGTCTGTTAAAATACCCTATTATGGAATTCCCGTCGTGGCGCAGTGGTTAACGAATCCGACTAGGAACCATAAGGTTGCAGGTTCGATCCCTGGCCTTGCTCAGTGGGTTAAGGATCTGGCATTGCTGTGAGCTGTGGTGTAGGTTGCAGACGCGGCTCAGATCCCACGTTGCTGTGGCTCTGGCGTAGGCCGGTTGCCACAGCTCGGATTAGACCCCTAGCCTGGGAATCTCCATATGTCTCCGGAGCGACCCTAGAAAAGGCAAAAAGACAAAAGAAACAAAACAACAACAACAAAACCCCTATCATATCTTTAGTAATAGTTCCGCTTCTATTGGCCATGTGTTTATGTGGAAATGTTTTCGATAGCTGTAGTGTAGCTTAAGGATTGGAGGGAATTGAGTTGACACCGGGATACCAGTTAGAAAGCTATGGGAACAACCCAGGTCAAAATCAGGTTAAGTGGACCTGTTCAGAGTTCAGAGAAGTAGGGAGACTTGAGAGTAAGTTGGGATAAAAATGCAAGGATTGACAGTGAATTGGCTGAAGAAGGTGAAGGGGCGTGTATTAGGTTTTATCTGTGTATATGGAGGTCAGTGAAAAGCCTGGGTTGGGAGTAGAAAGTTACTTTCTTAGGAGTTAAGAATGGCATCTTCGGTGTCACGAGCAAAGCTTTTCCAACCTCAACAGTAGTCGAAACAGGACTTCTTTTAGAAAACGCTCAACTTTCTCGGTTTGTGATTTTCCTTTGATTAAATTCGGCTAAGAGTCTCTCAAATCCTTGCTCTAGGAAAGCAAAGACTGACCCAAGCGCTAGCTTTTCTCCCTCCCGGAAAAGGCTCCGGCTCCGCCCCCCTTCAAGCCAACAGCAGGGGCCCTACGGCGGCCCCGCCCCGCCCCGCCCGAGGCCCCGCCCCACCCGGGCCCGCGCGCCGGCACTTTTGGCGCGTTTCGGCCCTGCCCCCCTACTCCGCGCGCCCCGCCCCCTAGGCGTCCCGCCGGCAGAAACGCGGGAACTGTCGGGCCCAGGGGTGGGGTCGCCCGCTTGCGGAGTCTCGGTGATTGCTAGAGTCAGCCCTGCCTTCGGCTTTCCAAGGAGCCTTTCCCCCTAGGGCGGGGCGATGTCGGGGAACCGGCTGCCGAGGGTCCGCTCCGGGAACGAGCCTCATCCCGCGCCCTCCATGGAGCCGGCGGGTCGCGGGGCCTGGGCCCACAGCCGCGCCGCGCTCGCCCGGCTGGAGAAGCTGCTGCGCTGCTCGCGTTGGTAAAGACCGACCCTCTAGGGGGCTGCCGGGAGGGCCGCGGCTGGGCTGGGGTTGTCTCCGTCTTGGTGGGGGGGTGCGGGGATCTTTTCAAACTCCGGTTTGTTCCGTTCACTCTCGTCCCGCAGTTGGGCTGGCGAGCAGAATAAGTATCTGCCCAGGGGAATGATTTTAGTTATCCCCATTCTGGGCCCCATTCACATTCTTTCTGGGTGGCTTTCTAGCCTTTTTTTGCACCAAACTCAGCAAACACGGTAGTTTTTGAACTTTAGCGCGCTTACGAATCATTCAGAGGTGTGGCTAAAAATCGGATCCCTGATCCCACCTCCAGAGTAGGCTGGAAGTTTATTCTGTGTAGGGCTGAGGCATCTGCAGGCTCACAGGGCCCTTGATTCTTGTGATCACGGTAATTCCAGAATGTTAGGCCGAGGGCTGTTAAGGGTGAGGAGGCCCAATAAATTTAAAGCAGCTGTCACTCTTTGCCGAACTAGCCCCTTTGACCTTTTCCTCTGTCGCAGCCGCATTTGGGGAGGGGGGAGAGTGTGCGGGGGGGACCCTTGTTGGGGGTAGATTGATGATAGCAATGTGATAGACACCAACAATTTCTCATTCAATTTCACATTCTCTTGATTTGATTGAAGACCGTATGGCTTGGAGTTCCAACTCTTAGAGATGCTATATTATTTTTTGCTTGTTTCCCTTCATGCTGTTACACCATGGGAATCCTTTCAGTTCATGGTTTTCATTCCATCTGAAGATATCATTTTCGTGACTGGTATGCCTTACTTCTCCTCCTGTAGCTCTTTCTAGTATAGAAATCAAGAAGGTTTATAAAACCCAAGAAGGGCTCATCTCACTTTTCATTTCTTCCAAGAGCATTTATTGAGCACCTGCTGTGTGCCCAGCTCAGTATTTCTGCATCGGTACCACTCTGGCAGGTTTCCTTTCTGCTTGTAGCTGTTCTATCATATTTCTTTTTTTGGACTTTCTTTTGATCCCATCCCTCCACTCCCCCCACCCCATTTCTGACTTACAGAACTTAAACATAAAGCATAAGTAGACATAGCTTTTTCTTTAAAAATGAAAAGGACTTAACACAGAGTTTTGTGCTTATATTTTATGTTACAAAAACTTTAAAACCTGTGACAAAATGTCATCATTACACTCCTTAGAAAAACGGCACTTGTGCGTGAAGTTATTCTGAGTTGTGTTTTCCCATTGCATAGGGGTCATCCACTTGAGAATAAGAAATTTAAAACTGGCTCTGCTAGTTACTGTAATCACACCTTAATAGTTAAGCACATTTCTGCATGGGAGGCACTAGGACAGCAGCAGGATGCTTGGTCTAGACTCTAAGAGTCAGACTGCCTGGGGTCAGGTTCCAGCTTTTGACACTGTTGAATGGACCCAGTCATTCATCCTATCTGTGCCTCAGTTTCCTTATCTGAGTGATAATAGTGCTCAGTTCATCCTCCTGTGAAGTTTCATTAATAATTAAAAAAAAATTATTGAATCCCTATTCTAGGCATTGGAGATTCATTAGTAAACAAAGCAGATAAAAAATGTCAGCCCTTTTGAAACTAACATTCAGTGGGAGAGAAGAAACTAAATGAAATCATACATGTAAAGTGTTCAGTGTAGTGATTGTCCTAGAATAAATGATTAATTACAGGGGTCTTATAAAAATACAAAAATGAAAATCTGCTTGCTGAATGGTTTGGGGGAGACAAAAGAGATAATCTATAGAAATAATCTAGGTTGTCTGGAAATCTAATAAATCCAGTTTAACTTTTATCGCTTACCAGTATTTTTCCAGTTTTCTACTGAAGTGAGCAGACAATAAGAGCCAAGGAACTGAAAGTAGGCATCAGTAACTAGGTTCAGACTTTTCATACACCTCATCCTGTTGGCTGGTTAATGATGTTGAACTCCAGTGATTTTTTTTTTTTTCTTTAATGAGTATGTGAACCACTGATTAAATCTCAGCTGTTTCTTTGGTTGCACATTTTAACATAGGGCTCTGCAAACTTTTTTTCTTAAGGGTTGAATGGTAAATATTTTAAGCTTTGCTGCCTGCAAACGGTGTCCTTGTTTTTTTTTTTTTTTTTAAAACAACCCTTAAAAATGTAAAAATAATTCTTGACTCAAGGGATATACAAAAACAGTCAACTGGCTTGATTTGGTGCATAGTCAGTAGTTTGCCCAACTGTTTTAACAGGTACAATGTCTTAAGGTTAAAAACCCTTTTTTTGGTGTAACATTTTACATCACATGGGGTTTAGTATTTAGAAATGATTAATGTTCCTCTCCCTGCCACTGTATATTTGCCATTGTCTGTAGTGAGTAAAGCTTGACTAGTTGATTTTTACCCATGGGGGAAAAACCCTGTTCTTTCTGCCTGTGCTTTGCCTAATAGCTGCCTGACATCATTGCTCGATGGTCTGCTTTGAATGTTGCTACCCATCATTCAGAGCAACATTATATTATTTGAAATTGTGTGTCAGTATGTCCTTTTTCCAGAGCTCCAAAGTTTTACCCAGTGGGCTAGCGATTACCCCAATTACCCTCACATTCAGCTTGCATCTGTCATTCATCTTGTGCTCCCAGCTGTCACCTGTCCTGTGTAGCACATTGGATTTGTTTTGCAGCAAGCATCACTTGTGGGTGAGGGTGGATTGGCTCCATTAAGGACATCCTTTCTTGACCTTTAACATAAGTGTGACTCCAAGGTGAAGCTGATGAAATTGTTCCACAGGGCAGATGTGACATTCGTTTTAGGTCCAAGCCTCCCAACAAGATAGAAGCTATTTAAAGATTTGGAAAAATGAGACAGGAAGACCATATCTTTTGAGAGGCTTACAGAAAGCCTGCGAATAATGTGTTTCTAAAGGAAGCAGGAAGTAGGAGCTGGAATGTAAAAGCTCGGGTGTCTTATGACGCTATTTTGTGAATTAAGATAATGAAGTACCTCTTAATATATTTTGGGGGGTGGGGGCTTTGGCTTTTACTGCAGTTGTGGTTCAGAGTTCTAATGACTTAATTGAAGTATAGTTTGACTTACAGTCTTAAGTTAGTTTCTGGTGTTCGGGAAAGTTATTGAATTATCCATGTATTCATACTCTTTTTCATATTCCTTTCCATTTGGTTTATTATAGGACATTGAATATAGTTCTCTGTGCTGTACAGTAGGTCCTTGTTCTATTGACTTTTTAATCATCTTTAGGTAAAAATTAAAAAGTAATTTTGTGATTTTTTTTAAAGATAGGTGATAGTTTTCTAAATTATCCCTTGTTCTAGTAAAGATAATTCGTATTGTTTTCTCTTATATTTTGAGGCCGTATAGCTTAGTGGTTAAGAGAATGGATTTTGGACCCTGGCTTCAAATCTTGGCCCAGGGATTTTGGACAAATTATTTCATTTTTGTACGCTTCCTTTTCTTCATCTGCCAAAAGCGTTATTAGTAGTTTCTACTTGATAGCTTTGTTTAAATTAAACGAGTTAAATTTATAAGGTACTCAGAGCAGTATCTCTTATGTTCCAAGTGTTTTATGAATGCTTGTAAAATAAAGGATAGATTTCCTGACTCCAGCTTTCAGCTTTTGTCTTTCTTCTTTAGTTTGGATTGTTCAGAGGCATTCTTCTAGGCCATTGAGCCTTTGATGGGATGATTATTCCCTAGAGTTTGCTCTGCTGCCGCTTCTTCATTATCACAACAAGCAATCGCTGAGGCACTGCCTAAATGGTGGTGCCGCGGGGACTTTCTGCCCAAAAGGAGCCTGTGCTTAACTGTGAGGGATCAAGTATACACACAGTTCAGGGTAAATTATGATGAAAGCCAAGGGGATGCAGAGAAGGGTACTTGGGTGAAGGCAGTGGAGGAAAGCTTCCTGGACTTTGTATTTGCGGCTTGGGTAGATTTTTATAGATAGATGGAGCCAGGTGGAGAATTACGGCAAATAAACAGATGCTAGAAAGCATGTGGAATAAAGAGGGGGAGTGAGTCAGATGGGCAGAGTTAAGACCTGTTTAGATCCTAGTGATTAAAAGCTCAACGCATTTCATGTGTTTCACATAGTTCCTTCCTAAGGGGAGCCTTTTGTTTAACTTTCCTGGAACTCCGGTCGGTGTCTCATCTGTAAAATGAAGAAAATGGATGTTCCCAGATTCCAGAATTATTAGTGTTATTGGTTGCAAATTATTGTTTAAAACTTTTAGTGAAATTTGACATACACACAGAAGAGGGCACAAGTTATTGGTGTCCATGTTTCATATGTCCCTCCAAATTGTGGAATTTTATTTACTTTTGTAGTATTTTTATTCTTTGACACCTGTCTCCTTCAGTTAGGCTACACATTTCATAAAGAAGAATTTTCCATAGGTTCTTGGAAATAATTATAGATAGGAAACAGTGGGTAGAAGGTGCAGGTCTTTCGTCCTGGGGTTTAGAGCTAGAACCACGACATGCACATTCCTGTTACAGGCTACAGCATAGCTGGTCTTGTATAGGGCTTGTAACGGCTAGAGAAACTTTCCACACACATGGAGCATCCTTTTGTACTGTCCTCCCTTGCCTAGGAGATGGCCATATAGGTGACGCTGCTGTTGTACAGGTTTGGGGCTCGGGCTGCGAGTGCAGATTTGAAGGTCATCTACATACAGATGGTAATTGAAGGCATACTTCCGGAAGTGAGCCAAGGAAGAGGATATAAAGGCGAACTCCCATGTCTGAGCCTTGAAACTCAGCGTTTGAACGTCAGGTAGAGGAGGTTATGCTTTAAGGACAGAAATATCAGCAGTTACTTAGATACTGTTTTGCTTTGGGGGGAAGGGAATAGAAGATAGAATTAAAAAAAAAAACTCTTTGAGTTGGGTATACATATTCTTGGTGGCTTTTCTGGCTCATAATAGACATTCTAATATAATTAGTCATTACTAGAATTCTGCTGCCCCTTTGACTTTTGGTATATGTGACACATTGGTTTATACTGTCTTTATTGACACTGAAAATTGGACATGAATTCTTATTTTTCTCATGTGATTTACTTGAATCTGGCATGCAAAAAAACTATATAAAATAAGATGCTTTCATGTCATTCATACCCCTTGTTAACAGTTTTGTTTATTCTCAAGGTAGGTAAGACAAATTGTTTAATTGGCTTCAGGAGGCTCTGAATTTTGATGTTAAATGCATTGGTCCACACTTAAAAATAGCTTGGGGATTTTCTAAAATGTAAGAGCACTGTAGTAGCTATCTTGCCTGATAGTAAATAGCAGTTGATACCTCATGGAAGCTTAGGGAGCCATTCATTTAAGAAATTGGTCTGCTTCAATATGGTGTAATCTTAACTAAATTTTATTTCCTTCTCTGTAAAGAAAATTTTATATCAATAGGAGCTTTTTCTGAAAAGAAAAAAAAAAGTTTGTTTTTCCTACTTAGTTCTTCCTCTGACGGCACCGACCTTTTCAGGTGAACTGCATGTAAAGTAACAGAATATGACTGTAGAAGGGAAAGAGTAAAGTAGTTGAATTTTCAAGGTATAGAAATCCTGTTACCGTGCAAATGTCGTCTTATGCTTCTGGATTTTTTTCCTTCTAATATAAATGTATATCAAACAAAAAATAGGGAAAGGATAAAATAGAATTGTTAATATAAATGCATTTTTGTTTGTAGTCTTCCACTTGGTTCACTCACAAAGATTTATTGAGAGCCTGCTGTTCATATATAGCACCATGCTAGGTAGGTAATGGTGTGTTGGGGAGTTCAGAGAAAAATGAAAGTAAGATCTCTTGTCTGTAGGACAACAGTCTATTTGGAGACTTGAAAAAAAAAAAGAAAAAAGAAAAGAAATCAGGCAGATAAAATTCAGAATATTTAGTTTTCAACATTGATTTCCAGAGCCTCAGCTGAATGCTACCTGTGGAACTTGTAGAGCATTTTGTACTTAAGCCATATTTTAACCACAAAATTACCCATCTAGATTATAAGCTCCTAAGGAAAGAGTATAACACAGTCAACTTTGTGTCCTTTATATGTCTGGGTACAGGTTTTGCCTAAGTGGTGGCATGGAAACCAAATTCTAGGAATTTCTGTGCTTTTTTGTTTAGTGTCATTTTATTATGTCATCCTGGGCAGTAATTGGAAGATGTGTAGGCTTGATGTAGTTTTTGGGGAGGAGGAAGTGTATTCTAGGCTGGGGATAGTCTGAGTATTTGTGGGCTTGGAATTGGACACAAGGTGTTTGAAAAACATCACAGACACTGATAAGAGCAGGGTTTTTTTTTTGTTTTTTTTTTTGTTTTTTTTTTTGCCTGTACCCTGGGCACCTGGAAGTTTCCAGAGATTGAACCCACACCATAGCAGTGACCTGAGCCTCTGCAGTGACAATACTGAATCCTTAACCCACTGAGCCACGTGGGAACTTGAAGAGCCGTTTTTGTTGAGGAGCAGTGAGGGCAAAGTTTGCCTCGCTTGCAGATTGTGAAGAACTTTTTAATATTGAAAAGTAATCCATGCATATGCCAAAGGACACGGTATGGTCGTTAAATATTTGTTAAATGAATGACAGCTCTGAATCTTCTTCAAGAACACACCATGATCAGTTTCTTGTGTATCCTTTAAGAGGTTCATTTCCTAGGTAAACATTTAGATTGTTTCCAGTCTTGTACTATAATAAACACAAGACCTGTACTGGAGTGAATACCCTTGTCCATGTACCATTACATTTAAGATTTTTTATTGGAATTATACGTGAACATAGTTGACAGCGTTAATAGGCCCAAAAGTATAATGAAAACATTTTTGCCACATGCCTCATCACCCTTGAGTTCTATACTCCAGATACAACCTCTTTTCATCTGTTTTAATTCTAGAACTTCCACATTGCCACATGTGTTTCTGTTACTAGTTCTTGCCTTTTTTTTTTTCTTTCCCCATTCTAGACATTATTTGTTAACTTCTTTTATCTTCCTACTCTGAGAAATGGGTTTCCTTTCCTCCCCTCCCCTCCTTTCCTCCCTGCAGCATGGAGTTCCCAGGCCAGGGATCAGATCTGAGCTGCAGCTATGATGGAAGCTGCAGCTGCAGCAACGCTGGATCCTTAACCCACTGTGCTGCTGATGCTGTTGCACCACAGTGGGAACTCCAAGATGGATTTTCTTATTACCAGCTATCTATTGACTTTCTACTAAGGAAGAGGCCTGGATAAAGAATTCAAAGTACAAAACAATTTTCAGTCATTACTATGAAGACCCAACATCCCTTGTCACCCCTTGCCAGGTCTTATGCTCTTCTGAATCCTTAAAAAAATTATATATATAACTGACATTTTATTATTTCTTAATCTCTGGAAGCTTTTGGTATCTTTGCTACATAGATATCTTTAGTCTTTTGACATTTCAATTTTGCAAGCATGCGTCTGAGATTATCTGAAGAATAAATTCCTGGCAGTAGAATTAGTTGAGTTAAAGTTTGGTATCTTTAAAATTGTGATAGATATTGTCTGGTTGTAATAAGAATTCTTTTATTCCAAAGTGTCTTCTAGCTAAGCTCTAGTTGTCAGAAAGTCTGGTTTTGACAGAGGTCACTGCCACCCTCTGTGTAAGTGTATCTGTTCTTTGAGCTTTTGCATTAAAGTTATTTTGAACTTGGCACCACCCTCTTCCAGCTTTGGCTCTAACACTTCTCTTCCTGCTCCTTCCCCCAGCACACACACACATGCACCTAATTTTCATTCACCCTCCCAGTGTCTTTTCTCATCTATTAACAGCAATACAAAATATTTTCTAGGTTAGTAATTAGAATAATTAGTATAACTGATCAATTAGTCATAGATACTAGATTCATTGCTAAGTACACTGCAGCATCTTGTTGCTGGGTGAAGGATAAGGACTTCTAGATAAAGGGTTCAGAGCCATCTTGAGAAGGAAATTTAAGTTTAGAAGCAGAATCAAGGCATCGAGTCAGGTATTCGCAGAGAAAACCAGAGGCTGTGGACTGCACCCTGGGGGTAAGCGTATACCGAGAGATAGGAAAAGCAGCAGCTAAGGAAGCACTGAAATAGGCAAATGTAAACATGCTATAAGAAAACTAAAACTCAGTGGAAGGAAAAGTTTTAGGAAAGAGGGTGAGGTTGGTGTTATTTCACAGAGAGGTGAGGAAGAAGGAGGACGAAAAAAATGGCTTTGGTGCACAGTGTAAGCGCAGTGGTGGGAGTTAAAGCTGGAAAGGTAAGGAGATGGAGTTTGCTGGTGCAGAGCATTACTTAAGAACTTTTATCTGCAAGAAAGGGACAGGCTGGGGCAGAAGGTGGCGTGGATTCAGGATCTAAAGTGGTTGTTTTTAGGTTGCAGGAGAGGTTACCTGTGCATGTTTAGATGCAGGTGGAAGAGGAAGGATGGCTATAGTAATCTAAGGACAAATTTCGCAGCACATTTTAAGAAGGAAGAATGACTGATGGAGATCTTTCCCTCTGAGCCTGGAGGGAGGGGGAAGATCACGATGAGGAGGTAGGAATGAGTCTAGTGGTTAAAAGCTCACACTGTTTGGCTTCAGTACGGTTAGTGGGATTTTGAGCTTGGTGATTATCTACTCCTTGCTTTGTTTACTCACAGAACATCTAATATATCACTTTGGTGGAGATACAAAGGTGAGGAAACTACCAAGTGAGTTTATAGAGACAGTTTGTTTATCTCTCTGTCTTTTTATAATGGCTCTTCTTAGCCTGAGAGCAGACACAGAAGGAGTAGGCTGTGGGGCCCTTGAGTGTCTTAAGAGGTCAGCAGAATTAGGGCGGTGGTGAGGAAGACTCTGAACTAGTTAGCTTGGAGGTTTGGTCAGGGTGTTGGGATAAAAAAGAAGGGGGATATTATGATAGGAGGAGATAATACTGCTTTTGAGATTGCAGAGGCAGAGCTCATAATAAAGTAGAATCCAGCACAATTAGGAGATTGGAGGTTAGGTTTGATGGGTCAAATAATGAACAAAAATTACAGGACCACCATGAGCATTGTAGCAGAGATCTTCATTGCCGGGATCATAGAAGTGGTTGGCACATTACAAGTCGTGTGTGTGTGTATGTGTATGTGTATTTTGGCTGCACCTATGGCATGCAGAAGTTCCCTGGCCAGAGATTAAAGCTGAGCCACTGCAGTGACAACACCGGATCCTTAAACCCACTGCACTGCAAGAGAACTCCTACAAGTCATATTTTTATCACCATATTCTTTTTTCTTTCTTTCTTTTTTTTGTCTTTTTAGGGTTGCACCTGCAGCATATGGAGGTTCCCAGGCTAGGGGTCTAATTGGAGCTGCAGCTGCTGGCCTATGCCAGAGCCACAGCATCACAGGATCCAAGCCACATCTGCCACCTACACCACAGCTCACAGCAATGCTGGTTCCTAAACCCACTGAGGGAGGCCAGGGATTGAACCTGTGTCCTCATGGATACTAGTCTGATTCATTTCTGCTAAGCCGCAATGGAAACTCCTATGACCATGTTCTATGTAGGGTGGTAGAAAAATAAGATATCGTGAGTTTTTAAAAAGTGATGGGTTGTATAATGTCAGTGATCACCATTTTCAATATCTTGAGAATAATATTGTTGATGTGCTCTGTTTTTAGCACTCTTTTGAAAGCTCAATTTCACTTTAACGTTCATATCTATTAAATGATGCAGTGTGATACTTTTGATCTTGTGAGAAATGTGGAAGACTATTTTTATTGACATGTGGTATGTGTACAGAGGTAATTGGATAATAGTGGTGTAAATACCTAAAGGACCTGGGGTTAGTATAATAAACCAAGCACAAAAATAATTCTTTTTTTTTTTTTTTTTTTTTTTACTGTTTCTGTTTGCTCTTTTCTTTTCCTGTTTGCTCTTGCCTCATTACACCCTCTAGTTATAATGACTTGATTTGTGTTTATTAGTTAAGTACCATTACCTTCTTAGGATTAAAAAAAGGCAGGTGCTTTTTTAATTTTTAATTTTTTAAAAATTTTATTGGAATATGTTTGACAGCAGGTGCTTTTTGATAGGCAGTGCTGGGAATATGTAATTGTCTGTAGAATGCCAACCTGATGGTAGCTATTTGCAGTTGCTTTAAAGAATAAACCAATCAACTTTCTATAAACTGAATGAATGTATTTTGATAAGACATCTGTCAAAAATGGATGGCTACTTAACAACAACAGGAGACTGATTTTTTTTTTTTTTTTTTAAATTGAAAACCGTAGATTCGCATAGTCAAGGTGACCAGATGTCCTATTTTTCTGGAGCAGTCCTGGTTTATACCTACTGTCCTATCCAGTTATCACTCTCTTTCATTCTCAGAAATGTTCTGATTTAGACACTGCACTATATAGTCATTCTACGCGTTAGTCACATTTTGAGATTTATGGTCTCCCCTTTGAATCTTTGGTTGAAAGCAGCAGCCAGTGGTCGGTTTTACTTGTAAGAGGTTCAGAGAGACGGAACTAAGTTGCTTCTTTCTATGATTTCACAGTATATACAATATAAAAAGTGTTATCATTTGCACTGGTTTAGTAGTTATTATTTGAATTCAGCAGATGTGTGATGATACAATATTTAATCAGTGAGTAACAGTCTTTCAAAAATACGTCCTTTTTTCTTTTTCTTCCCCCCTACAGCACACGCAAGTTCCCAGACAAGGGATCAAATCCAGGCCACTGCAGTGACAGCACTGAATCCTCCACTGCTAGCCCACCAGGGAACTCCTCAAGAACACACCCTTAGTATCTTCTATTTTGAGAAAGAAAAATGGTAGTGTTGGGCCTTGGATTTGTTGTGTAAAAAATGTTTATTAAAAAAGCCCTAATTTTTCATTGTTTTCCTTTTTTCAAACAGCACTGATATTCTGAGGGAGCCTGTGTGTTTAGGAGGATGTGAGCACATCTTCTGTAGGTAAGTAATTATGGCTTATGATAGATATACACACACACACACACACACGCATATATATAGTGCAACTATATTTTTACTAGATAAGTCATGTAATCATATTGATACCAGTATTACCTTATGTTGTTTAACTAATAGACTGCAGGGTAACTCACTGTACATTGTCTCATTTTAATCTTTTTAACTGTCTTCATTTACAAATCAGAAAACTCAAAGCTCAAAGAGGATGATTTGTTGAAAGATAGAAAACTTAGTAAGTAGCTTTGCTAAGCTAGGGGAAAAAAATTAATACCTCTTACATAATTCAAATGTCTTATTTATTCTTATTTTTTTGTATCTAGACTTTCCAAATTGTGAAAGTTTGATTCTTATTGTTATTATATTACTTTCCTAGGACTGACATAACAAAGTATCAAAGCTGGGTGGCTCAGAGCAACAGACATTTACATGCTCACAGTTCTGGAGGCTGAGAGTGAGGTGTCAGTAGGTTTGGTTCCTTCTGAGGGCTGTGAGGGAAAATCTGTCCCGGGCCTCTCTCCTACCTTTGAGGTGGAGAATCTTTGGTTCCTGGAAATCTTCGGCTTTTCTTGGCTTGGAGATGTATCACTCTGATCTTAGCCTTCATGTTCACATGGCATTCTCCCTTATGTGTGTGTTTGTCTCTGTGTCCAGATTTCTTTATTTTAATACAACTATCAATTAAATTGAATTAGGGCCTACTCTGATGATCTCATCTTTTTTTCTTTTTACAGTTGCTCCTGTGACATATGGAAGTTCCTGGGCCAGGGGTCGAATCAGAGCTACAGCTGCAGCTGTGCCAGATCCTTAACCCACTGAGCAAGGCCAGGGATCGAACCTGCATCCTCAGAGACGATTCCAGGTCTTTAACCTACTGAGCCACAGCAGGAACTCCTGATGATCTCATCTTAATGTGGTCATCTATGAAGACCTTATTTCCAAATAAGGTCGCATTCACAGGTCCTGGGGTTTAAGACTTAAGCATCTTTTGGAGGGACACAATTCAAGCCATAACAGTTATTTGAAATTGTATCCATCAAAGCCCTGGCTTAGAGGTTAGAATATTAGATTTTCATCATCTTATTTCTTACTCAGGAGAAATCAATTAAAGGAGTGAATGTTTTAGTTTAATTGTCTGTGAGACAGAGTTAATATATCCTTCTTTGAATCAGTCTTTTAATTATTTCAAATTATGACTATGTGATTACCTTGCATGAGCGTACTGCAATATGAAGTTTAAACACATATGAAAATAGTTTACTGTGTGACTTCAGTGGGTTAGGGATGTGTGGGAGGTAGTTACTGTTGGGGGTCCCAATTTGTTTCTAGAAACACAGATCTGTTACATAGGGCACATCCAGCAGGAGGATGGGGTAGGAAATAGTATCTATTGCCAACCTGATACCTCCATGTGAATGATGAAATGCGGTTTCAGACTTGATATGCTCAGAGCAGATCTGTTGATCATCTTCGCCTTTGCCCAGTTCTTTCCTTGATAACCTTCACAGCAATAAATGGTGCTATCGGAATAAATGATAGCGAATTTACTCAAAGCAAAAGCTGCTAGTCATACCTGATTGCCATTTTTCTTCTTCCCCATCCTTAAGCTTTGTCAGTTTCACCTCAAAGTGTACCCTAAATCTTGAATTTTCCCACTTTTTTCTCTGTGTGCTACTGTTTATACTTTGGTCTAAGCCACTGTCCAATTCTCTCTCTCAGACTTAGTTCATTAAACACATCAAACTCACTCCTGCCCCAGGACTTTTGCACTTACTCTTTCTTCCATCTAGTATGTACTTCTGCTAAATTTTTGTGAGGCTACCTTTCCATTAGTTGCATTTCAGCTCAAATACTACCTCCTCCAAAGGTCTCCCATTATCTCTTTAAAATTTTGTCCATTTCCTGTCTCCACTCTGTGGCATGCAGATTTATTTTGTTTCAGGGGATGTACTCACTGTATATAATAGACTAGTGAGAAATCTCCTGGTGCATAACAGATTCCATGAAATTGTATGCAAAGCATGTGTGTGTGTGTTCCATACCTTTTAATTGGATTCTAAAAGGGTCTGTGACTTAAAATGGCTAATGAAAGATTAAGACAGGGATGAGAACATTTAAAAGAGAAAATGGTCGTCTGTGCCTTCAGTGTACTCCCGGTTTGTTTTTATTATATGATGCCAAGAATTAGGGCAGCTGTTTGTATTCTTTGCAGATTTGTAGCTATGTAAAGCTGCTGAGAAATGCAGTAAATACCATTCAGCTTTTTTTTTTTTTTGTCTTTTTTCTATTGCTTGGGCCGCTCCCGCGGCATATGGAGGTTCCCAGGCTAGGGGTCAAATCGGAGCTGCAGCCACCGGCCTATGCCAGAGCCACAGCAACACTGGATCGCAGCCGCGTCTGCAACCTACACCACAGCTCACGGCAACGCCGGATCGTTAACCCACTGAGCAAGAGCAGGGATTGAACCCGCAACCTCATGGTTCCTAGTCGGATTCGTTAACCACTGTGCCACGACGGGAACTCCCATGCAGCTTTAAAAGTTGGTTTTGATATGTCCCAGTGCAACCGAAGCACTAGAGTCGAGGGGAGGTTGGAGGGATAACAGATTTTTATCTTATTGACATGTTCTGGTAGTTTCAGAATACTTTCATGTCCGTAAAACTAGTCCATTAACTTTCTTTAAGACGTGGCAGGGAGACCCAAACTTTTGGTCTCAGCCATTTTATCCTCTTAAAAAATTAAGGAACCCAAAGGGCTTTTGTTTATTATATATGTGTGTATTTACCATGTAAAACTAAGATTTTTAAAAAAATATGACTACATTTAAAAATAATAAATCTGTTACATAGTGACATAAGTAACGCTTTTTAGGGAAAATAACTATTTTATAAGCCAAATTAAAAATAGAGTGGCATTGTTTTCACTTTCTTGCAAATCTCTTTATTGTTTTGGTGAGTAGCCAGCAGATTCTCATATCCACCTACGTATTTAAAATGTTTTGATAATGTTGTTCTGATTAAAGCATATGAAGAAAATCTGGTCTTATACATATCTATAGTTGTTAAAAAGAGTATTTTAACAGCCTTTTAAAATAATTATGAATATTCTTCATTGCTACTCTATCACTACTTGTCAAGTGCTAGTTTCTTTAGATTTGTTACAGTGTGGAATCTAAGCTATATCGGTGAATGTTTGTTATATTAAATTTCACTGGTTCATCTTGTACTTTGAATGGCTGTTTTGTCCACATGATTTTATAATATCACACATTGGTCATTTGGAAAATGTTGGCTCAGTGATTTTATAACATCACACATTGGTCATTTGGAAAATGTTGGCTCAATGAGTTAGGCAGATCTATTGAGAACCAACATATATCTCCAGAATTCTGGATTAATGTATTCAAAATAATTTGATAACAGCATTAAGACATGTATTACAGGGAGTTCCACTGTGGCTCATCGGGTTAAGAACCCGACTAGTATCCACGAGGATGAGGGTTTGATCCCTGGCCTCGCTCCGTGGGTTAACAATCTTTCATTGCCACGAGCTGTAGGTTGCAGACATGGCTCAGATCTGGTGTTACTGTGGTTGTGGCACAGGCCAGCAGCTGCAGCTCTGATTCCCTGAAAAGAAAAAGAAAAGGAAAAAAAGACATATGTATTACAGAATATATAAAATAGATTGAATAGATTGATCTGAGTACTAGTGTGGTGCTGGTTAAGTGTCTTAACTAGATCTCATTTTCCTCATCTGAGTGAGATGGTGGCACCTGCAGCATATGGAGGGTCTCAGGCTAGGGGTTAAATTGGAGCTACATTCGCCAGCCTACACCACAGCCACAGCAACGTGGGATCTGAGCCGAGTCTGCAACTTACACCACAGTTCATGGCAACTCCAGATCCTTAACCCACTGAGTAGGCCCAAGGATTGAACGTGTGTTCTCATGGATGCTAGTCAGGTTTGTTTCCGCTGAGCCATGACGGGAACTCCAAGATGGTGGTTCTTTGATGAATAGATTTTGACTATATTTCACTGGTATTCCTCAAATAAGTATTGTACAACAATTGATGACTTAATAAAAAAATGGCCTGAAGATCTAAACAGACAATTCTCCAAAGAAGACAGAAAGATGGCCAAAAAACACATGAAAAGATGTTCAACATCACTCATTATTAGAGAAATGCAAATCAAAACCACTCTGAGGTGCCACTTTACACCAGCCAGAATGGCCATCATCAAAAAGTCTATACATAATAAGTGCTGGAGAGGATGTGGAGAAAAAGGACCCCTGTTACACTGTTGGTGGGATTGTCAATTGGTGCAACCAATGTGGAAAACAGGATGGAGATTCCTCAGAAAATTAAACATAGAACTACCATTTGATCTGCAATCCCATCCCTGGGCATCTATCCAGAGAAAACCATGACTGTGAAAAGCAACATGTACTCCGATGTTCATTGCAGCATTACTTGTAATAGCCAAGACATGGAAACAACTAAATGTCCATCGACAGAGGAGTGGATCCAGAAGATGTGGTACATATACACAATGGAATATTACTCAGCCATTAAAAGGAATGAAATACCAGCATTTTTAGCAACATGGATGGACCTAGAAATTATCATGCTAAGTGAAGTCAGTCAGACAATGAGACACCAACCTCAAATGCTATCACTTACATGTGGAATCTGAAAAAAGGACAGAATGAACTTCTTTGCAGAACAGATGTTGACTCACAGACTTTGAAAAACTTAGGGTTTCCAAAAGAGAGAGGCTAGGGTGTGGGGGGATGCTGGGGTTTGGAATGGAAATGCTATATCATTGTACAACTTTAATAAATTCATTGAGTAATATATAAAAAAAAGTTTGATGATTTAAATCTCCTGAGGAGTCAGTTTACCTGTTTTATATGTTGGGGTTCCAAGTTAAGAGTTCTTAACTATAAGCAAACTCAAAAAATTTCCTTTCTTTGCTAAAGAAATTTGACCCAGTGATCTGGAAGGCCTCTCTCAGCCACTGGCTTATAATTCATTTTACAACGTGTATTGAGTTACTTGTGACATGAATCAAGCTGGGATCTGAGAACACAAGGATTGTAAATACCACAGCCTTTTTCTGAGGGGAGCTCCTGTTTTAAGAGTCATCTGAGTCTGCATATGAGTGGGTCACATGAAAAGGGGGTAGTTTTTGGAAATGTGGTATTTATAACTGCTATATGACCCAGTCCTGCTGCAGCCCCCCTGGTGAAGCTAAGGAAGGAGTAGGTTTATAGTTTTCTTATTTCAGAATTCACAATAGGCTTCAGGGGGGATTATGAACAAAAACTTGTATCCATCTTCATCAGTCACAAATGGTTTATAACCCCTAAAGTTAGGAAAACCGTTTGAATTATGAGACTATAACTCTTGGACAGATAATCCAAAGTAATTTGAGTCTACAGGTTATAAAAGTGTCTGAAAGAACCAAAGATGTTTTCTCAAAAACTGCTTTAAAGCCTTTAGATACGTATAAAAACAGAAGAAAAGAAAACTTTCCTTGTCTCTTTGCAGTAATTTTAGTTATTTCGATGAAGCATAGTGTGAGGGTTAGGGTAGGAAAGGTTGAAATGCATGGCTTGCATGCATTAGGTACAGGATATGTTTGTTTATATCTCCCTCTGTACTCTCACTCTTTAGAAACTATAGATTTATCTGCAGGGAAAAATTATGCAGACTATTGTCTGGCCAGGTGTAGTCTCCTCATAACAAATTACATAAGTAACTTTAGATTTAGATTGTGTGTCTGTGTGTGTGTTATGCTCTTTCCAGAACACTGTTTTAGCTAATATTTTGTAATCGACCATTGTTAGAATAGCCTCTCTTCACTTACTTCTGTTCAAACTGTTTGTTTGTTTTTTGAAATTTGGATTCTACTGGATGTGTTGATATCTATGTTTTTTAATCCTTTTAAAGTAATTGTATAAGTGACTGCTTTGGATCCGGATGTCCAGTGTGTTACACCCCCGCTTGGATACAAGATGTGAAGATAAACAGACAGTTGGACAGCATGATCCAGCTTTGTAGTAAGCTTCGAAACTTGCTGCATGACGCTGATTCTTCAGGTGAGAAATATCACTGTCTCTTTTAGAATTAGAACTAACTGATAAATTCATATTGATCACATAAAGTATGTAGAATATGAGTAACGTATTTCAGATTTTAAGGTTTATAGTGTTAGAATCATTTTGAGAGGTGACAGATACCTTAGAGATAATTAAGTCTGACTCTCTTATTTATTAGATGAGAAAGCAGGGTCCAGAGAAGTTAAATGTCTTAACTGAGTCACATATGCAGTTAGTACCAAGAGCAGAAGACTTTCACTACCTATACTACCTACTTTTATGGTTATAATAATTTCTGTATCATATATATGGAAAGGTGATTTTTGTCCCTAATCATGGTGATTTTTCCTGAAACTCAAATGTAATTTCACAAGATAGAATACAACATTCTTTGTATCATTTTTCCATGAATTAAATACATGTGCACATTTTTGAAAGAACAAAAATCTAATCTTTTTTTCTGTCTATTGGAGCTTAATCTTTTTCAGATTGTTGCTAGACTTTATATATTAACTATATATCTTTCCATTGTGCCTTCTACTGATAACTAATTGCTGTGGAAAGAAAGTAAAGTGGGAGTTCCTGTCGTGGCTCAGTGGTTAACGAATCTGACTAGGAACCATGAGGTTGCGGGTTTGGTCCCTGGCCTTGCTCAGTGGGTTAAGGATCTGGTGTTGCCGTGAGCTGTGGTGTAGGTCACAGATGTGGCTCAGATCCCGTGTTGCTGTGGCTCTGGCGTGGGCCAGCGGCTGCAGCTCTGATTTGACCCCTAGCCTGGGAACCTCCATATGCCACGGGAACAGCTTTAGAAAAAGGCAAAAAGACAAAAAAAAAAAAGAAAAAAAAAAAAAAGAAAAAAAGAAAGTAAAGTGTTTTAGGAGTTCCCATTGTGGCTCAGTGGTTAATGAATCCGATTAGGAACCATGAGGTTGTGGGTTTGATCCCTGGCCTCTCTCAGTGGGTTAAGGATCTGGTGTTGCTGTGAGCTATGGTGTAGGTCACAGATGCTGCTTGAATCCTGCGTTGCTGTGGCTGTGGTGTAGGCTGGTGGCTACAGCTCAATACCCGTAGCCTGGGAACCTCCATATGCCACAGGTACGACCCTAAAAAAGACAAAAAAAAAAAGTAAATGTCTTTAAAAGCACAATGAGGAGCAGTTTTGTATAAGTTCATCTGTGTTTTCCACTCCAATAGCATTGATTAAAGCAGGAGTTCTTAATCAGGAGTCTATATATATTTAGGAGTTCCTGTTGTGGCTCAGTGGTAATGAACCCGACTAGTATCCATGAGGATGCAGGTTTGATCCCTGACCTTGCTCAGTGGGTTAAGGATCTGGCGTTGCTGTGGCTGTGGTGTAGGCAGGCACCTACACCTTTGATTCGGCCCCTAGCCCGGGAACGTCCATATGCCATGGATGCGGCCCTAAAAAGACAAAAAAGTCTGTGCACGTTTAGTAGTGTTGAGTGTTGGGGTGGGGGAGGAGTCATGAGCTTCTTGAGTTAAGTGTACAATATAAAAAATGCTCATGTCTATGTGAAAGTGTCTTTCATCAGATTTTTAAAGATGCATGGTCTGATAGGAATGTTGGCCATGCATTGAAAGTTCGGTTGCTGCTTTGTTTGTGGTGTCATGATGTTTTGATTTTTCTTCAGTTGCTGTATAGTAATATATTAGCTAGCTTGTTAGGGCTGCTGTAAAAACGTACCATAAACCGAGTGGCTTAAACAACGGAAGTTTATTGTCTCATAGTTCTGGAGGCCAGAAGTTCCAAATCAAGGTGTGGGTGCATTAAATTATTTCAAAATCTACGAGGGAAGGATGTGTTCCAGGCCTCACTCCTGGACTTGTCAGAGGCAGTCTTCATGTTCATGTGGTGGTCTTCTTGTATGCACGTTTATGTCAAATTTCCCTTTTTTGTAAGAACACCATTCATATTGCATTAGAGTCCCACCTTCCTCATCTTTACTAATTATATTGTCAATGACCCTGTTTCCAAGTAAGTTCACATTTTGAGGCATGGTATTAGGACTCCAAAATATGAATTTTGGGAGAGACACAGTTTAACCCATAAACAAGTAATGTGATGTTTTAATGGTGATAAATGGGGGAGCAGAATAATCCTCAGTGGATTAATTGTAGTCAATTTAGGCTTACTGGGTACCACGTGCAAAAAAGAATTAGATGACCCCTTAAGAATTTTACTGTAGTTAGTGATATTTGAATTGTCAGTATGGTTTTCATATTTTATGGACTGTGGAATATGAAATGCCTTGATATTTCATCATTAAAAAGATATTTAAAAGAGTTTCCATTATGGCTCAGTGGGTTAGGAACCTGACTAATATCTATGAGGCTATGGGTACAATCCCTGGCTTCGCTTAGTGGGTTAAGAATTCGGTGTTGCCATGAGCTGTGGTGTAGGTTGCAGATGGAGCAGAGATCCTGTGTTGCTGTGGCAGTGGTGTAGGTTGGCAGCTGTAGCCCTGATTTGACCCCTAGCCTGGGAACTTCAATATGCCACACGTGTGGCCCTAAAAAGAGAAAGAAAAAAAAAATTTACAAAAATTACTGAGTTGAGAACAAAGTTTTGTATGGGACCTGAGGCCTTTTGGAATGCTTTCTTTCTCATCAAAGAGTAGAAATGGCATTTGGGGAGAGAATTGTGGTGATTCATTTTCCAAAGACTATTTTGTGATCATTTTCCATATTATAATGAATAATAATTACATTCCTCATTACTAGGCTTTAGCTGTGCTTGCTTTAACATTTTCCTTATATTAAGATGATTTGTATTTTCATTGTTTAGCTAACATATAATCAGAATTTTAGGATCTTTATTCTGTAGGTGAGGAAATTGAGGGCTTGGGTTATGCAGGGTAGTCATATCGTCCGTTTCTTGTTTATTGTTTTGTCATTTACACAGTGCTTTTGCTGGAAGTATGAGTATTTGTTTTATTTGTTGAGTTGGAGAAGAATTGGCAGTGTTAAGACTAATTCATCTCCTAGAGACTAAACTTAATTAAACCAATTTTAAAACAAACTCTTAGATTCTGATTTCGGTAATCTGTTTTGTAGTGTTACCATCCTCCTTTGCTACATTTAGAGAGCATAACATAAGTCTAGCATACAAACATATTGAAATATAAATTTTTATCTGGATCTGTAATTTCTATGGTACAGAGCTTTCCCTACTTACTATACGTTGCATCATCATCAACTTTTCCTTGCAGGGTTCCCCCCAAACAAACTAGCCTTGAAGGGCTTTTGAGGTGTTTTCTTTCTGTAGATCCCTTTGTTTCCTTACAGTTTATCTACTCATTATATTTCATGCATAAATATCTTTATGTTAGTTTATTACATACAAGTTATTCTAAAACTAAAGTGTTAAAAGGCAAACTAGGTGAATAGGTAGAGGGAACTTAATAGTTGGAGACAAATAATGCTGGATTCTCATTATAATGAGGAAATTAGAAAATAATCTTCATTGTAAAATAAAAGTATTAGAGTAAGTGATCCCTAAGTTCTAGCTCCCAAGATCATGTGGTTCTTTTCAACGGTGAGAAGTTGAAGATGATGAATTAAGTGGGATGGTTGGACATCTCCCACATTTTCTCTATTTATTCTTTTAAACCTGTAGTTCACAATTTATCTTCCAAATGAACCTTGTTACTTTCATTTACTATAAAATATATAATTACTGTAATTAAGGTGGGTAATTAGGAAGAACTTGTCAAATCATAGACATAGTATATGATATACAGGAGATAAAGAAGCCTGATTTATAGTAATACTTTCTAAAATGAGCTTCTAAATACTTGAACAGATTTTTCCTGGTTCAGTGTACTTTAAAGAGAAGAGATTGTCTGTCATAAATTTTTCTGACAACCATTTATGGATAATTTTACCTTATTCTTTAAAACATAGTCTGCTTTCTACCAGTGGAGTTAAATTTATAAGTTTTTATTTCCTCTTGCTTCCCCTTCCCCCAGACTTTGCAGGTGCTGGTCAGTTTCTCTGAAGCATATGTTGGTATTGGTGACATAAAAAAAAATGCTTTGATTACGCTTTCATAGGGTCCCAATTTTCTTTTCGGTTTTCAGGAGAGATGCTGTCTTTCTGAGGTGAATTACATAGTGTTTCATATATGCGATGACTTTTTTATAATAGAGGAAGATGAGCATTTGAATAGCTGTGTTGCTGTTGTTTTGTTTTAAATAGAACTGAATACTTCTTAACTTACAAAATAATCATTCTTTAGTGAAGGCGTTAATGTTGCACAGATGGTAGCAAAGTACTTTCCTTTGATTTTTAATAAGGGACTAGTTTGTCAAAGAGATTTCTCAACTTCTGTTGTGAAACCTATAATAGAGAATAATTTGAAAGGCACACAATGTACATCATTATAATCCTTTGATGTAGATTAATGATAGCTAAATCACATTTTCTAATTGCCTCCCTTTTCTATAGCTTATTATTAAATTTTAAGAAAAACACTTGGCTAAGCAGCTCCTTAGCAATGTGCGCATCTCTATTCCTTGATATTTTGTAGTGGCCTCAGAAATATTTAAATCCAGAAAATAGAATTCTTTTAAATATCATCATTAAGAAATTTGCTATGTAGAGGAAGGACCAATATTTTTCTTCATGAAACGAATATGGTAATTTATCATGCTTAGAAGCATTCACACATAAAAACTATTGTAGCTGTTAATAGTATGATTTATGTTCCAGCAGTGGTGGTGTTTTTGCTTTTTCCAGTCTTAGCTTTGTTGTGCTGTGTAAAATCCAGAACTTAAAATTATGTTTTCTGTTGTGATTCTTGCTTATTAGTTAGGACAAGATACCTAATTACAATCTTCTTGAATAAATCTGTTACTGGGTGATTAGTGAAATTATTATGTACACATAAATTACATGAATATATACTCTCTTTATTTACTCCTTTATAAGTTATGAAATATGTGCTCCTGAGTTTGAAATCGTGTTTTTTTAGATTTAGACTTTTTTAGTTGATTGTGTTATTCTTACCTAACCCTAACCCTACCTTACCCTAATCCTAACCCTAACCCTAACCCTTAAGCTTTAATTTTCCTTTAAAATGACTAATTCTGCATTTTTTAAGTTTTATAAGAACTGAAGACCAGAATTTGACTTGGTTTTAATTCAGAATGTCATCAGCTATGTTTAGTAATCAGCTGTGCGTAATAATAAATTAAAAAAAATTAAGTATGGGTTTTTATGAACTCTCGGAAGATTAACCTTTAAGTCTTTGTAATCCTGTCTTTTCTTAAAAAGTAATCCTGATAACATTTCATTTTGACCTTTTTCTCTAGACTTGAGATTATGTCGGAAAGAACTTGGTTTTGAAACCTACTTGTTCACTGCAGAGAACCGAGTAGAATTTAGACATAAAGTCTCCGTGTGAATGGTTGCTCACTCTGTTTTTATTTCCAAGACCCTGTCCTAATAGCACTTTTCAGAGCAGGTGGTGTTCAGTTCAGACATTAAAAGGGTGTCAGAGGGTCTGCTCTTATCTGGATAACTGCTTTTCCAGCTGGGTTTAGCATTTACCGACTTAGTGCAGTGCTTCCCTTTTCCATTTCTCGGAGGAAGGGGTAGCTTTTTTGGAGTGGAGTGAGTTGTGATTGAGTTCTTTAGGTTGGGAGGGATCATATCTCTGAAATTTCTGAAGATAAACGCCAATTGTTTTTCAAAAGCCACTCTGTTTCATTTTTTGTTATCTGTTTAAAGTGCTGTCTTTTACTTGGCAGATCTGTTTCTAGAGTTAGGACTTTGTACTTCAGAAACATGAGGTGAAAGACTAAACAGATGAGATTTTGAACTTTAGGGAAGATTTGAGATTTTAATTTATTACTCCTCTTGTGTATTAATAATTTTAAACTGATAATAGTGTTCTGTGTGAATAAAGAATATCTAAAAGGAATTCAAAAATAAGATATTTTGTAACTTCCTTTTCTCTTGCTAATATTTTAAGACATGAGAAATGTTGAAATGTATTCCCAAAAACAATTAGAAAAATGAAATTAAAATTACATTGTATCTCTTAAGTATGAAAGCTTCACAGGAATAATACACTTGACAATTTTCTGTAACCCCTTAGTATCATAAGAAGCATTTCTTTCTTCCACAGTGGATGTTACTAATCCTTAGGAGTAAGATGCATCAGTGGCTATTGGTTTTCTTCTTAAAGTAACTTCGGTTTAGAACTTGATTCACTAAAATTTTTCACTAGATTCCACAATGTAAGAAAAATTTTACACAGCGTTCTCTTCAGCTTGAATGAGGAGTGACCTCTTAGGAGAAAAACAATCTAGATATATATTTTTTTCTCTTTTTTAAAAGTAGGACCAATACAACATATTCCAGTTGTCCTGTTGGTTAAATCTCTGTTTATTTGGAGAATGAGTATCAGGCAATGTGAATTAGTCACTGTAAATCCTGTCAGGTGGTGGTGGTGGTGGTTCCAGTTTCCCTGCCTTTCCGGTGTTTTTTTTATTGTACCTGAAATGGCCTCTTGATAATCCAGTTTGTGTGCAGAGAAGTGTATGTGTTGGGAGTTAGGAGACAGTCCTTCCCTCTCCTTTCTCTTAATTTTGTTTTTTTTTTTTTGGTCTTTTTGCCTTTTCTAGGGCTGCTCCTGCAGCATATGGAGGTTCCCAGGCTAGGGGTCTAATCAGGGCTCTAGCTGCTGGCCTACACCACAGCTCACCGCAACGCTGGATCCTAACCCACTGAGCAAGGCAGGGATTGAACCTGCAACCTCATGGTTCCTAGACGGATTCGTGAACCACTGAGCCACAATGGGAACTCCTCTCCTTTCTCTTAAATTTAATCTTTCATCTTTAAAATGAGAGAGTTGGACTAGTGAGCCTCAAGTTTCCTTTAGCCCTTAAAATGGATTCAAGCCTCTCTGATATGTAAATACTTATCAAGATTTAAGAGAGAATGTCAGACAGTTCATTCATTGATTCAGCAGTATTTTCTGAGCTCTGTTTATGTGCTCACCACTGTGCTGGGCTGACCCAGATTGGTCTTACTATCTGTATGGGTGAGAAAAGAGAATTTTATGGTAATATTTTTTTAAAGAAAATCGAATGGGCTTAAAGGCAAAAACAAAGTAAGGGAACTTTAGGCGGAAGCATTGCCAAGATCAGAGAGTGGAGAGGCACACTGACTGTTCACTATTCCTGGAGCATCTGTTAATGGGAAAGACTACCATCCGAAAAATTACCAGTATATACAAAAGACTGTACTATATATCGAGTAAAGAAAAACTCATTTCTCTTTTGTGTCTCCTCTACTCACACTCCTGTTAGGTACAGTAAGATGTGTGGGTTTCCACTTATCAAGCCATTCTGTACCATCAGCTGAGTGTTGTCTACCATCCGATCCAGTCTCAAGTCCAGGTTGTGCTCCCCACTGACTGGCCATAGGTTGGAGGCTCCCGTGAACTCTCCAGGTTTGAGTAATTTGCTAGAGTGACTCAGAGAACTCAGGAAAACATTTTACTTGACAGATTACTGATTCATTATAAAAGGGTATATTTCAGGAACAGCCAGACAGGAGAGATGCATAGGGTGAGGTATGTGGAAGGGGCAGGGGGTCGCCTCTGAGTGTGCTACTGTCCCAACACCTTCACATGTTCACCAGCCTGGAAGATTGCCACCCCTGTTATTTTTGAGTTTTTATGGAGGCTTCATTACCTAGGTACCACTGACTAAGTCGTTAGCCATTGGTGATTGTCTCAGCCTCTGTCCTCTTCTCTTCCTGTAGGTCAGAGGATGGGATTGGAAGTTTTAATCCTATAATCCATGTTGGTTCCCTTGGCAACCAGCCTTCATTATTAGGGACTTTGCAAAAGTCACTTCATTAACTCAGATTTGATTGAAGGGGCTTGTTATGAATAATAAAAGACATCAATTTCATCTTTTTCTTTGGAGCTGTTTTGGAAACTGGTAACGCATCTAAATATAACAAAAGATGCTTCTAAGGTTCATAAACAAAGTAACAAAGGTTTTAGGAGTTGTGTGGTGGAACAATGGACTAGACCAAATACACATTTCTTTTTTTTTTTTTTTTTAAAGGCTGCACTCATAGTATATGGAAGTTCCTAGGCCAGGGATTGAATGCTAACTGCGGTGCCACAGCTAAGGCAACGCCAAATTCTTTAACCTACTGCACTGGGCAAGAGATCAAACCTGCATCTCCACAGCATCCCGAGCTATTGCACCACGGTGGGAACTCCAGCGCATTTCTTATAAATCACAATGTCACATATAGTGTGTACGTAGTGAAAATTTTTAATGTTTACTTAGTGAAAACATACTTGAAATCAAATGCCAGCTCTGTCACCATCTGGATGTATAACCTTATACAAGTTTTGTTGTTTATTTGTTTAATTTACATAAGAAATATGACAAAAAAAATATGAGAACATTCTCTTGGAAACTGATTAAGCAGTATAGAAGTGTAGGAGTAAAATATGAAAGTCCTCTTTTACCATTTATCTCCCAACCAAAAAGCACAGTATCTTTTCAGAGATACTGTTTTCATTGTTTAACATTCCTGGTTTTTCTTTTATGAATTTTTGACAATATTTGAACATAAACACAATAGAATTTTTAAACATAAGTGGGATTGCATTACACTTACAAGTGTCTAGATGGTCTTTGCATTTTAGTTGACGTGTAATGATTACATAAGATTTTGTAATTTAAATGCTCTGTAGTTAACTGGTTTCCAGTTGATGAACACTATTTTCCTACTTTGTGCTTTTACACATATTGCTGTAATTAACACTTCTACATCCCTATTTGCAGGCACATGAATAAATTTTTTTGTATGTTTTGTAAGACAGCTTACTAGAGGTGAAATTGCTTTGTGAAAGAGTATATGATGTAACATTTGTGATATTTTATCACACTACCTTTGAAATTCTTCAGTGCAGTTTTGCATCTTTGGTGCTAATTGCCAAAGTGCCCATCTTGGGATTCCTACACATACAGGGGGTTGTGCTACAGGAAAGGAGATTTGAGTTTGTGAGAGCTGACTGTTTTTTCTCGCAAGCAGAAATGAGCCTGCTTTTTTTCCCATGGGGAGACACTACACCCTCCTTCAGGGTTGCTTGCTGCAGACACAGCCCTGAGAAGTGGCCTGGGTAAAAAGGCCCTGCCTCCTTGGTACACCCTGCCAGCCTGTGCGTGGGGCTGCTCAGGACTCCTGGCAGATTGTCTCTCTCAATATCGGTGTTTCTTCTCTAGGTGCATTCAGTGGTTTAAGGTAGAAACGGCAATTATTTTTGTTACCTTCTTTCCCTGTATTCATTTCATCATCAAATCCTGTAACTCTTATCTCCTAAATATTTTTCAAATAATCTACTTCTTTCTTTTTCTACTATCACCTTCCCAGTCTGCTATCTTCTGCTTATACTCCTCTTTTGGCTTCTTAACGGTTTTTCTTGCATTCACTCTTGCCTTCTTCCAACCTGTTCTCCCACAGTCTAGTCAAGAGGGATCTTTAAAAATCACAGATGTAGTTGTGCCACCTGATTCCTATAGAGCATTTTATCGTACTCTTAGTGTGGGTATCTTTAGTCTTTAACACTGCCAGCAAGAATTTGCAGTCTGGCTATTTGCTTTTTAGTCTTCATCTTTATATTACTTTTTCCTTTTTTCTCTCTGTAGGGCAAGTATACTGGCTTTCTTTTAGTTCCTTAGGTATATTATGTGCTATGTTGCTACTGGGCTTTAAGCATGCTATTGTCTCTCCCCTGCCTATATGTTTAGTTAATTAGTAGCCTTTCAGATTTTGTATCTGACAGGTTTTGCCTTTTGCTACAGTGCTTATGAAAGCTACCATAATCTTTCTGTGGATGACAGATAACTATGTAACTGTTCACTGTGTCCATTCTTGAAACGTTCTTCCTCCATAGTGACCATTCTTTAGCATAAAACATTATTCTTCCTAAATTGCATCTGAATGAGATCCCACTTGTTTTACCTGGATTATATGATCTCATTCATTTCATTCATTCAGCAGATATTAATTATGTGTATTAAACCCTGTTCAGGCTCTGGGGATATGGCAGGATAGAGATACAAACTTCTGCCTTCCTGCATCTTTATTCTGATGGAAAGAGGGAGATGAGACACAAAGACATAAGTAAAATAAGTAGGAGGAGAGGGTTTATAAGTTAATTGTCAGTGATGTTCTCACCAAAAATGTGACATTTGAGCAATGAGCTGTAGTTGGTGAGAGTAAACGTGCAGATATTTGGAGAAGAAATCTCCAGGCAAAGGGTTAGCAAATGTGAAGGCTTTTAGGCAGAAGCATGCCCCTTGTGTTTGAGGTGCAACAGGGAGGCCCAGTGGCTGGAATGGGGAGGAAGGAGGAGGATAGAAGGGGGGATCTGGAAGGAAATGGAGGGTCACATTGTTCCCAGCCTTGTAGACTAAAATTTCGACTTTAATTCAGAGTCATATTGTAAGTCTCCAGAGGGCTTTAGTGGCATCATCTGACCAATTACAAAAGGACCACTGGCTGCTATGTTGAGAATTGATGTAGAGGGGAGGAGGCAAAGACAAAATCAGGGAGAGAATGTAGGAGCGTAGGTAATAGTATAGTGAGAGAGGATGGTGCTGTGGTGGCAGGAATGGACGCATAAAAAGTGGCCAGATTTTAGATGCATTTTTCAGGTAGAACTGATAGAACTTGCATTTTGCATACAGGGTATGGGAGAGAAAGCAGAGGCAAGTTTGGCTCTTAAGGTTCTTATCCTAAGGCAGCTGGACTGATGGGTGTGCCGTATACTGAGATGGGAAAAGCTGTAGGAGGAGCAGGTTTGGGAGGATGATCTGGAGCCTGGTTTTGGTCATGTCAAAGTGAGGAACTTCCTGGAAGTAGACATGCAAGTAGAGTTGTTAAGTAGACAGTTGAATATTGGAGGCTGGAGTTGAGAAAGGTCTGAGCTGCACTTACACATTTGCAGTTCTAGTGTGTATATGATTACTAGGGGAGTGGCTGCCAAGTCCCAATGCCTCTCACTTCAGAGGTTGGTGGAATAAAAAGTACCCGCACAAGAACCTGAATGCTTCTGCTTACTGTCTGACTTCATGTCCCTCCATTTTCTGCTCCTTCTCCAAGCTCCGGCCACACTGCCCTGCTGTCCATTGAATAGGCTAAACTTGTTCCCGTCTTAGGACCTTGGCACTTGCTCTTCTCCTTGGGGGACTCTTTCTTATATTCTTACTTATGTGGCTGCTTCCTTCTTGTCATTTAGGTCTCAGTTCAGAAGTGAGCTCCTCAGAGAGGCCTTCCTTAATGACCTTAGCTGAAGCAGCAAGGTATTTGGACATGAGTACCTACCCACAAAATGTCACACTTGTCTACTTAGGGACAGTGATTCCTTCCTTCCTTCCTCTCTCTCTTTCTCCCTCTCTCTCTCTCCACCCACCCCCCACCCACCTGTGGCATATGGAAGTTTCCACGCTAGGGGTGGAATTGAAGTGTAGCTGCCGGCCCACACTAGAGCCACAGCAATGGTGGATCCAGGCAACACCTGTGACCTACACCACAGCTTGAGGCCATATCATATCCTTAACCTATTGAGTGAGGCCAGGAATTGAACCCACATCCTCACAGAGACAATGTCAGGTTCTTAACCTGCTGAGCCACAATGGGAATTCCTCTTTTCTTTTTTAAAATTCTATTGAAACTTCGTGTTTTAATTCCTGGTTATAAATATTTTTTTAAAAAAACTTTCATTTTAAGTACATACTATACACATCCTAAATGTATAGTTTGAAGAGTTTTTACAGATGGAACTCATCCGGAAGGATAAAGAGTACCCTATAAACCCCTGTCATTGCCCATTTCCAGTCACCTACCTCCTTTCCCTGTAGGGATGGTCATTGTTCTGACTTAACACATTAGTTAGTTCTGGGTATTATACATACTCTTGTATCTGGATTCGAGTATATTTCGAGTATGTAGTTATAGTTCATTCACTCATTGTTTTTTATTTATGTAGCTTGAGGTTATGTCAGCTGATACTTGAAAACTTGTGACAATTATCTTTAATTCCCTAGATTCATTTTGTCTGAAGTAAGTTGAAAGCAGTATGAGTCCTTCCATTTTGTTCTTCTTGAATATTGTGTTGGCTATTTTAGGTTTTCTGCCTTTCCACATTATAGTTCCTTTGCTTTTCCATGTAAACTTTGGAATTATATCGTCTATTTTTTTTTTTTAAAAGCATACTAGAATTTCATTGGGATTATGTTATAGTCCATAAATCTGTTTTGGGAGACTTGACTTGTTGACAATAAGGAGTCTTCTAGTTCATGAACATGGTATATGACAATTTGTATAGAATTTCTTTCATAAATATTTTATAATTTTCCAGCAAGTAGAACTTATACATATTTTTGTTAGACTTATCCTTAAGTATATTTTTTGGTACTATTATACATAGTGCTTTTTTTTTTTTTTTTTCCTTTTTATGGCTGTACTTGTGACATATGAAAGTTCCCTGGGCCAGTGGGTTGAATTGGAGCTGCAGCTAAGGTCTGTGCCACAGCCATAGCAACACTGGATCTGAGCTGCACCAGTGACGTATGTATGCTGCAGGTTGTAACAATGCCAGGTCCTTAACCCACTGACTGAGGACAGGGATCGAACCTGTATTCTCACGGAGACAACATTGGGTCCTTAACCTGCTGTGCTACAATGGGAACTCTAACAGTACCAAAGTTTTTAAAAAATTCACTTTTCATTTTACGTTTGTTCACTGTTAGTATACAGAAATACATTTGCAGTTGAACTTGTTATTGACCTTATATTCTATGACTCTGTTAAAGTCACTTTGTTTTATTAATTTTTTTTAAAAGATTATTTGCACAATATTCTATAAAGTCAGTCAAGTCGGCTGTGAATAGATACAATTTCGTATTTTCCTTTACAATTTGTGTGCCTTTTATCTTTTCTTGACTTTGCTGTGGTGTCCAGAACTTTCAGTATGATGTTGAATAGGGTTGGTGAGAGCAGATATTTTGCCTTTTTTTTTTTTTATTAAAGTATAGTTGATTTACAATGTTTTGTCAAGTTCTGTTGTACAACAAAGTGACCCAATCACACACATTTTCCTGTGCTGTACAGTAGGATCCCATTGCCCATCCATTTCAAATATAACTGTTTGCATCAGAAAGCCCCCAAAATGCCCATCCATCCCACTCCCTTCCCTTTCCCCCTTGGGAACCCCAGGTCTGCTCTTCTTGGCCATGATCTGTTTCTGTTTTTTATTTGTTTGTTCTTTTTAGATAGGATCATCTGTTCTGTATTTTAGATTCTACAAATAAGTGATATCATATGGTATTTGTCTTTTTCTTTCTGGCTACTTCACATCCCTATTGTTGCAAATGGCATTAGTTTGTCTTTTTTATGGCTGAGTAATATTCCATTTTGTATATACCACATTTTCTTAATCCATTCATCTGTTGATGGACATTTAGGTTGTTTCCGTGTCTTGGCTATTGTGAATAGTGCTGCTATGGCTATAGGGGTGCATGTATCTTTTTAAATAAAAGTTTTGTCCAGGTATATGCCCAGCAGTGGAATTGCTGGATCATAAGGGAGCTCTATATTTAGTTTACTGAGGTACCTCCATCCTCCATACTCTTCTGTAGTGGTTCTACCAATTTACATTCCCACCAACAGTTTTTTTTCTCCTCACCTCTCCAGCATTTGTTATTTGTTGACTTGTTAATAATGGCCATTCTGAATGGGGTGAGGTGGCCCCTCATTGTAGTTTTGATTTGTATTTCTCTAATAATTAGTGATGTTGAGCATTTTTTCATATGCCTGTCAGCCATCCGTTTCTCTTCTTTGAATCTGCCTTATTCTTGATGATAGGAACGAGATAATAGGACAAAATAGTTTCATTCTTTCTTCATTCAGCGTGGTGCTGGTGGTGCACGTTTTTGCAGATGTCCTTCATCAGGTTGAAGTCGTTTCCTTCTGTCCATGATGCTCAGTCTTTTAAAAAATAATGAATGAATACTTTGTCAACGAAATATATCTGTTGAGGAAAAATAGCATGGTTTTCTTTTCAGTTCGTTGATATAGTGAATTATACTGGTTGGTTTTCAAAAGTCTTTTTAAAAAAATTAAGCATCAATTAACAAGTCTTAATTTTTTTGACTGCTGCTTATTAAATCTCGTATCTGCTTATCAATCTTTTTATTTATTTAGTATAGCTTTTCTCTGTGACTCTTATCACGACCATACAGCAGACTATGTTCTGCTTATTTATTTGTATATTTTGTCTTTTCCCGTGGAATGTATGTTTCATGTTTTATTCTCTGCTGTATCTCCAGCCCCTAGAACATTGTATAGAATAAAATAGGATTTGGTAAATATTTGTTGAATGAGAATATCTGCTCTCAGGGAGTTCATAATCTGGGAGGGGGAGGAAGAGCTACCCCAAGAAAAGGTGATACACCTTAAGGAAACTGTCAACAAAAATCTTTGGGAGCTCAAGTTGGAGGAGATTAAGTTCATGTAACAGATTTCTTTTCTTTTTATCCTATCAGATTTGAAAGAAGAAACATCTAGAAAAAGTTTATTTAGTGATGCAGAGTATAAGAAGAATTCAATAAAAATGTGGTTTAGTCCTCGAAGTAAGAAGGTCAGGTATGTTGTGAGTAAAGTTTCGGTGCAAACCCATCCTCCTATGATAAATGATGAAAATGCCCAGCAGGCCTCCCTGTATGAGTTTGTCTCTACAAGCCCTCCAGTGGATGTTTCTGAGAGGGCTAAGAAGGCTTCCACAAGATGTAGAAAAAAACAGAAAAAGAAGACTTTAGCTGAAATCAACCAGAAATGGAATTTAGAGGCAGAAAAAGAAGATGGTAAACTGGACTCCAAAGAGGAGTTTAAGGAAAAGCTGGTGTCCTTCTGTAGCCAGCCATCTGTTATTGCTAGTCCGCAGATGAATGGCGAAATAGACTTACTAGCCAGCGGCTCTGTAACAGAATCTGAATGTTTGGGAAGCTTCACCGAAGTCTCTTTACCACTGGCTGAGCATATAGAGTCGCCAGAAATGGAGAGCAAGAATGAAGCAGTGACTCCTGAGAAGACTCTCTGTGAAAATGTCTTAGATGAATCTAAGAAATCCTTGCCGTCACGTCATAATGGGAACCGTGGGTGCCGCAGCCGACTTACCAGTCCCGTTTCTAAGAGATGTAGGAACAGCATTCCGAGCACCAGCGGAAATTCTGTTAAGCAAACAGTGCTCTCCGAAAATGTGCCATCGCCTGGATGTTCTTCACCACCTTCAAACAAGCTTAAACGTGGTGCCACGTTAAGGAGGAAAACCAGTAATATATTAGATGAATCCATTAGCCTTTCACCAGGTACGCCCCCTTCTACACTGAATAGTCCAAGTTACAGACGAATGATGTCCAGCCCCTCAGCAGTGAAGCTGTCACCCAGTAGCCTTACGGCTGTGAAAAGAAATCATCGCGGGGAGACTTTGCTCCATATCGCCTCAATTAAGGTAGGATGCTGAGTCTGAAATACAACTGCAGAATGAGACCTAGTATAAAACAGTTGCTTTGGAGCTTATGAAAAATGACATAAGATTATTAACATAATTAGCTCAACCAGATGTGATGCTTCCTGTGACCCAGAAAAGCAGAAATTCATAGGGACCGTATCAGAGCTGTGGCACCAGGTCCTGAGGGGCACGATCTTGCAGGAGAAAACCATTATTTCCTTATTTTAGCTTCAACTTTGCCAAGCGCTTTTGTTATTATCTATTCCATATGGTCTTGTTCAGTTTTCAACATTTTTCTTACCCGTTCTTCTCATGCTTTATGTATGTTGGTAGACAATTGCCAAGTTACTCCTGGCAACACATCTTTACCTAGTTTAAGAGCTCGGGGGCCCTGTGAGAGGTGACAAGCCTCTGTATGTTTGGCACTCATCCTGAGCACCACCAGAATCTGGAAGGATCCAAAATGTGGTCTGTATATTTATTCAATGACCGGGAAAATTGACTGGCAGAAATGGCTCTTGTGGTTCACCACAAAGGGACTTTTCTGGGCCCCACAGCTAGCCATTCCTTTTATTAACCTGTTCATTGAGTTAACTATTTATTGCCTCTACACCTGTGATGAGACAGTGTTTGTTTTCTGAACCTGGCTTTGTTTGTCAACCATGAGGTATACTTGCAATGGTTAATCTTTGAAACTGACCCAAGTTTTACACATAGAGAGTAGCAGCTGGCACCATAGTTTTATAGACTTTGGTCTGTGAATTTGTGCAGGTGTTATGAAAATATGAGAACGCTTAGTACTAAGTTAGGATAGCTTTTATGATCTTTCAGTAAATTCACTGGGAAACCGTTGGATCTTTTGCATGGATAGGGAACTTTGGGAGATCTGGAAAGAACCGTTTAGAGGCCCCTGAACATAAAGCTGGTGAGTGACATAAAACATCTGGGAAGAACATGGCGTGAACATTGAATCTAGGGATTCCTGTATTTCTCCATGGAGAAAGGCAAAAGCACTTAAGTGAGTTTCTTCCAACTCTTTTTTTCCCCCCTTGTTTTATCTTCCAGTAAATGATGCAAGTAGAATCCATCTGGTGCCAATAAGAGGGGGGGACCTACAATATGACTACACTCTAGGCTTTGCATATCCTTTGAACAACTTGAATTTTTGGATTTGGCTCTGGTTACATTTTAGTCTGATTTTTGCAAAAGCATGAGTTTAAAAATCAGACTGTATTTTTTGTCTTCTTGGTTTTATTTATATAATGTGTGTGTGTTATGTATATAACAGAAGTTATAATAATATTATAATGTAATTAATGTTTCACAGACATAAGTAGCTAGCATAAAAATAAGTATATTTTTTTTCATTTTTCAAACTAATACCTAAATGTAGATTGCTTCAATTTCTACCTGTTGCTTTCTGGAATGATGCCACATTAAGGAGGAAAACCAGTAATATATTAGATGAATCCATTAGCCTTTCACCAGGTATACATACCCCTTTCTATACTGAATGGTCCCTTTATTCTTCCTACACTGAGTTCTCTGTGTAATAGCCAGAAGTCATCTGATCAGAGTCAGAACTTCTTTTTTCTGTGCTGCCCTAGCCTTAACTTCCTGGCCCACTTAAAGTGAAATCCACAGTGCTCCCTATGACAGCCCCATGTCATTCGTCCTTCTTCACACCTCTGCCCAAATGCCACCTTTTCAGTGACTTTTCTGAACTTATATAAAATAGCAGTCTCTGCCATACTCTTAGCTTGTTTTGTTTTTTTTCCCTATTATTTTTTCCTGATGTTATTATTGTAAATCTCTTTGTTTTGTGTCTTTAAAATGAGAGCAAAGTTGTCTGTTCACTGTTCTATCTTCAGTGTCTAGAACATTGGCCGGCATGTAGTACGTTGATATTTATTGAATAAATGAACGATTTTTTCACTCAACTGTGATCTGAACCCTCTTCTGACATACTGAACTTTAAACTTATGAATTATTCAGGTGCATTTATTAATGCTACTAATACTTTGCACTTTTTTGCTGCTTCTTAAATTTGTTCCTCTGCATCTTTCCCCTTTCCCTCGCAGTCTTTTGTATCTAACCTTCAAAATCTAGCTACCATCCTACCTTCTAAAAAAAAACAAAAGAAAAAAGAAGGTTCATCTCACTTTCTTAATGAATCTTTTCAGAATTCCCAGAATTTCTTTTCTATGATGACCTTATTTTGTTGGTATTTACATTTCTTTAGCTTTTTGTTTATTATATGACTCCTCAATTAGGCTCTGTGATTTATATTCCCCATTTAAAATGTAATTTCAAAATGTGAGTAATAACTTCGTGCTTTGAAAATAAGAGTAGAAGTTATTTTGGGGAGACAGTCTCACTCCCAGTTCTATCCCCAGCCACCCCTCTTGCTGACAAGCCCTTTCTTACTTTCTTGATTATTTTCTTTTTTTTTTAGGGCCACACTTGCAGCATATGGAGGTTCCCAGGCTAAGGGTCGAATCAGAGCTGAAGCTACCAGCCTACGCCACAGCCACAGCAACTCTGTATCCAAGCCATTTCTGTGACCTACACCACAGCTCACGGCAACACTGGATCTTTAACCCACTGAGCAAAGCTGGGGATCAAACCTGCATCCTCATGGATACTAGTCGGGTTCGTTAACCACTGAGCCACGATGGGAACTCCTTTCTTGATTTCTTTATATAAATATAAGCAAATGCTTTCCATGTTAGTATATATTTTCTGTACATTGTTCTAGTAGCATAGTGTTCCATGAATTTTTATTATTTAACCAGTCCCGTGATGGATGGCTGTTTTCATTCTTTTGTTTTTATAAACAGTGCTGCAGTAAAGCAGTCTTTGTTTCCTATGTGAGCAGGTATATCCTTAGGATGAATTCCTAGAAGTGGGACTTCTGGGTTAATGTAAAGCATCTGCTACCTTATATATCTTGAAAAGCTGCGTACTTAGCAATGGAAGGCTCCTATTAAATATCCAGACTACCTAAGTATTCAGGCTGCCTGAACATAGACAGTTACTGTATTATCAGCAGGTAATGTTTATGTTTTTAATTCTCAAATCCTTTTTCCCTGAGGATCATGGGCTTACAGGCCAGCCAGCTAGATTTTGGACATTTAGCACCATTTGAACGTAAACCTTAGACAGGATTATTCTTAAATTCCTTATTTATATGTTTTCCTATGTCTGCAGTGTTGCGAATATTCTCATTTAACCTGAACAAAAGTTGAGCTCCACTGTGCCCTCTGTATGCCCCACGTTTGTACTTGAATGTCTATGACACCTTTGGTTAGAGTGATTCTGAGAACATTATGTTACAAATGAGAAATTTTATGAGGAAGTCTTATGCCTAACAAGAAACTAAGATCATCATTCATTGTTAACTCTTCTGATGTAATAAAATAAAAAGATCTTAGCACTTGACATTTTGTCATACATAGAGAAAATTTTGATTTGTTACTCTGTTATTTCTCTTGAGAATTTGTCGATATTGATGTAAACCTGCCCAAGGTTCTCTAGCACAGATTCTTACAATGGTAATGATTACTCATAATTTACACTCCAGCACTGAGCGATTAGAAATAGAAGAATGGCCTGGGGTTGGGATATGGTAATGTATTTAAGGTACAGACATAATGGATAATATTTTAAAGGCAGCTTCTAAATGATGATGTGCTTAACATAACAAAGGTGATGCGGATCTCTTAGAAAATCTCTTGTGAGGAGTATCCTTTGGGGTTTGACTTTGTAATTCATTTTACTCTAAGGCTCTCTTGTTACATATCCTCCATACTAGCTTCGTAAAAAAAATAGCAAAGGACTTAAGCCAACTGGCATGTGTGCTCTTTTTTAAAGTTTTAATTTCTGGAGCACCTCTAGGAGTCAGTATCCCTTTTTCCCTTTGTCACCTACCATATTCGTAACACTAGTAACTTATTGCCACAATGGCTGGGGTGTTTGAATCATCTGTGAAATTATTTTATTAAGTAAATAAGACACCGGGAAGTATTTATTTTAGAGCTCCATTTCTGATGACTATTAAACTTTTTTTTTTTTAAACAACATCTAGTTGTAAGAAGGAGAAATTTTAGGTACCTGTTTAGTTCATTTTTTTTATTACTCAATGAAATTATTACATTTATAGTTGTACAATGATCATCACAATCCAATTTTATAGGATTTCCATCCCATAACCCCAGCGCATCCCCCAGCCCCCCCAAACAGTCTCCTTTGTAGATCATAAGTTTTTCAAAGTCTGTGAGTCAGCATCTGTTCTGCAAAGAAGTTCATTCTGTCCTTTTTTCAGATTCCACATGTCAGTGAAAGCATTTGATGTTGGTGTCTCATTGTATGGCTGACTTCACTTAGCATGATAGTTTCTAGGTCCATCCATGTTGCTAAAAATGCTGGTATTTATTCCTTTTAATGGCTGAGTAATATTCCACTGTGTGTATGTACCACATCTTCTTGATCCACTCCTCTGTCTATGGACATTTAGTTGTTTCCATGTCTTGGTTATTGCAAATAGTGCTGCAATGAACATCGGAGTACACGTGTCTTTGCGAGTCATGGTTTTCTCTGGATAGATGCCCAGGAGTGGGATTGCTGGATCAAATGGAGTTCTATTTTTAGTTTTCTGAGGAATCTCCATCCTGTTTTCCATGGTGGTTGCACCAATTTACAATCCCACCAACAGTGTAACAGGGTTCCTTTTTCTCTACACCCTCTCCAGCACTTATTGTTTGTAGCCTTTTGGATGATGGCCATTCTGGCTGGTGTAAGGTGGCACCTCATCGTGGTTTTGATTTGCATTTCTCTAATAATGAGTGATGTTGAACATCTTTTCATGTGTTTCTTGGCCATCTGTATGTCTTCTTTGGAGAACTGTCTGTTTAGATCTTCTGTCCATTTTTGGATGTGGTTGTTTGTTTTTTTGGTATGGAGCTGCAGAAGGTGTTTGTAAATTTTGGAGATTAATCCCTTGTCAGTTGACTCACTTGCAAAGATTTTCTCCCATTCTGTGGATTGTCTTTTTGTGTTTTGTTTAGGGTTTCCTTTGCTGTGCAGAAACTTTGAAGTTTGATTGGGTCCCATTTGTTTATTTTTGTTTTTATTGTCAGTACTCTAAGAGGTGGATCTGAGAAGATGTTGCTGTTGTTTATGTCGGAGAGTGTTTGGCCTATGTTTTCCTCTAAGAGTTTGATAGTGTCTGTTCTTATATCTAGGTCTGTTTAGTTCATTTATGTGGAAAAAACTTAACCATTTTGGGTAAGTCATCATTATTGTACTTAATTGTAATGTCCTATACTATTTTTATAAAGATATGTTTTTCTTAATAGAAATAGTATTTTAGAAGAACTAACCTATATAAGGAAAAAGAGTCTTTGTGTATATGTGTATTTGTCTTTGGAAATTAATTTATATTGCTGCCATATGCACCAATGTGTGAAGAATATTTCCTTTGAATGAAAGGGTAGCAGTAAGAAAATTCAATGTGACACATACCCCCTTATTTTCACCCTTTAAAGTATTTTTTGAAAATACCAAGTCTGTTTAAATTTTTTTATAAGCCTTAGTAAATATCTTTTCCTAAGATGATTTTTTTCCCCCTTGTGGTTTAAGAGAATCTCAATTATTCTTTTAAGCTGTGGGAAGCCTAAAAGTGAGTGCTTATAACTCAGAAATTATTCTGTTTGAGAAGAAAGTAATTTAAAGAAATCAGCAGCAGAAGTTAATTTATTTCCGGAAACTTTATATTGGTTCAAGCTCACACAGTTACAGTGGACCTTATCTAATTATCATAATTTTATTTATGTGCATGACATTAAATTTACAGAAAGAAGAAGGAGAAAATACGACAAACTTTTAAATACTAGAGAGGAAAAAGCAGATCAGGTATAAAAAGCAAGAAGTTTGCAAATCAACTATACATTTAGGGGAAGTCTGGGAGTGAAATGTTAACAGCAGACACCTTTGATAATATGAAGAGGCGACATGAAAGGAAACAGCACTGTCTAGCAACCTTAAAAGAGCTTCTGCTTTTAGTTTCTAGATTGTCACTGTGATTGTCTCTGTGTGACTGTTCCATGTGACTCTTCCAGTGAAGGTTGGGAATGTGTGTGGTTCCGGCAGTTCATCTGTACCAATATAGATAGGATTGTTTAAACAAAACAAAACAAAAAAAAATCAAACTAGTATCTTGACAGATGTTCCTGCGCTCATTCAGAACTGACTTAAATATAGTGCAAAAGGTCTTAAACACATGTTAGCTTGCACTCAAGGTGTAGAATTTTCACCTCGAAGAAACCATGGGAAATATTTTTTTATTAGAACTGGGACAATTGGTTTGAAAGATGCAGAATTCTTGTTTTTTAGGCTCATTGAATATTTGAGGAACTAAATATTTGCCAATTTAGGAACTTAAAAATATATGTTACATGTGGAGTTTTTTTTTGTTTTGTTTTGTTTTTAAAGAAAACTGAGTAAGGTACCATCTTAAGATGTGCTGTATTTGAGAGGTAGTCCAAAACAACCCAATGGAAGCATCAATGTTACTAAGTGACTTAATGACTTATACGTTAGCAAGCCAATAGGGAAAAAACTCATTTCAAAAGAGTGGGGGATTACCTTGATGGCTCAGCGGGTTAAGGATCTGGCATTGTCATTGCTGTGGCTCAGGTTGCTGCTGTGGCATGGGTTCCATCTCTGGTCTGGGAACGTCTATATGCTGTGGGTTCAGCCAAAAAAGAAAAGAAAAAAAAAAAAAAATGATGCGAGTGGGAATGGCAGGAGAGAGTTTTCCCTCTCCCTAAAGAAGCTCTTCTCAAAACATAACATTGGCATATGTAACTTTTATTTATTCAGCCTTTTTCAGAGTAAGCTGTCAGTTCTTTTTAGAGAAAATAACCCTTGCTTTTGCCTAAAAATTATCTTCGAGCAATTAAGGTGAATATAAACTAAATTAATGTATTGAGGATAAGTGGATTAACTGCCAATAAGACAGAGGTTTAGGCTTTTTAACAGTGGTTTCACTGAGCAGCCTTCTTGGCTTTATTTTTGTTTTAAACAATCATGTATGTTCAAAAAGGATGTTTTCATTTTCATGTATGTTCAAAAATGATATTTTTACAAACGAAATTATGACTTTAAAAATTTCATTATGACCAGCTGATCTTTGGCTAGTGTCCTTTATTTGGCATTTGAAATGAATTTTGGAACAGGTTGCTAATAGCAGAGATTTTGTACTTCCTATTCAGAGATGGACTTGCATGACTTTGATGACTTGGTACCGCAGAACAACTCATGCATACATATGATTTACTGACGCAAGAGCAATAGACATAGAAAAGATTTAAATTTTATTCTAGTCCCAAAAAGACCAAATCTTAAAAACAAATCCAGAAATCTTAATTTTTTTTCTTTCCTTGACGATTTTTAATTTCTTTCTATTTTCTCATTGTTCTACTAGGGCGACGTACCTTCTGTTGAATACCTCTTAGGGAATGGAAGCGACCCGAATGTTAAAGACCACGCTGGATGGACGCCATTGGTAGTTTTCTAGTTGTTTATTTTTCATTACCATTCTATTTATGTTTTATAGTTAGTTTATAGTGATGTAGTTGTCTATATATAATCCTCTGCCCTGTAGATACCATCTGTGTAATCTGAAGAACTTATATTTTCAACAAGTAAGCGTAAATGATTATTTTTCATCTAACTTTTCAATGGTGACAGGCTGTCTTTTGACTGACTCCATCTAGATTTAGGAATCCAGCTATACATACCTTATTGCTGAATTTAGCTCATTTTTGGAGGGGTAACTGCTACAAGTGACGTCAGGCTCTGTTTTTCAGCATGGCATGTCATTGAAACCACATTTTTAGGAACAAAGAGAGGTCCGAAGAGCTAGGTTTAAGAACATATCACAAGGCATTGATTCTTACAGAAGATCTGACTTATCCTCACTTACACTCTCACTGTTTGCAGACATACAGAGGCAGCAGAAATCTTTGCTCACATTAAACTTTTTTTTTTTCTTTTAGGGCCACACCCCTGGCATATGGAAGTTCACAGGCTAGGGGTCCAATCGGAGCTACAACTGCCAGCCTAGCCACAGTGAAAAGCAGCGAAGGATCTGAGCCGCTTCTACAACCTACACCACAGATCCTTAACCTAACACCTCACTAAGCGAGGCCAGGGACGGAACCCTCAACGTCATGGCTCCTGGTTGGATTCATTTCCGCTGCGCCACAGTGGGAACTCCTAAACATTTTTTAAAGTCTTTCTTATTATTACTAAGAACACACTGCGAAGGATAGTCTGACAAAAGAATGGCACAAATATACGGGAACAAGTGCTGCGTGTGATTAGACTGTAGCCTTGGAAGTGTCAGGAGATGAGGTGGATGCCCTTATTCTGTGAACTGCAAATTTATGGGAATTAGGAGATTCTCACTGTATTAGGTGCAAAAAAGGTTTAACGTTGTATGGAATGACTTGTCCTTGTTAGTTTTTTAAACTGGGAGTGTTTAGTCCGGATCAGAATCACTTTATTGTTTGGATTCCATAGGGTGGCTAACCTTTTCGAAGAAAGGTCCATTTTTCTTTTTAAGCCACTAGAACAAAGTGTAGTAAAAGTTTGTGAGTTATTTAGAGGATCTTATGCCTAGTTTATTCCTTTCTCCTAGAAATAAACTTAGAGACATTTACTGTGGTGTATTGCCTGTTAATATTTAGTGTATGTGCTTAGAAAGCACAGTGTGCCCGAGATTTACTAGAAAACAACATAGTGGCATTGTTAGCAGGTCATTAGAAATAAAGAACCATTTGCTTGTGAAGCATCTTGGAATATTCCATTGTTACCAGTTAGGTCATTCATTCAGTAAGTTCTTTTGAGCACCTACTCTGTGTGATTTCTCTTATCATTGGCACCAGCCATACAGTAATCTGTAGCTTCAGCAAATAGAGAGGCTTGTCTTGTATTCATTCTAGGATATTTGCTTTTTTGGGTGCTTACGTGTACATCCGGGTGCACCACTTAGCTTATATATAGCTAAGCACCTGATTTAGTGAATTCTATTCAGCCTTGAAGAATTTCAGATTTTATGCATGATCTGGTTGTTGAGTATTTTCTGTGATTTTTTTTCTAATTGTTTTAAATTTCTTACTGTAGAACAATTTAGAAACTATAATTGGTTAAAAGCTACATTTTCTTTTCAGAAAAGAGTGCTTGACCCAAGGCACAAATGAAAAACTCTTTTTCCACGAATTGCTTAAGTCTTGATTACCATGTATCTTACCATAGAGACTGTTAATAGTTGCTTTTTCTCTGTCAACAGCTTATGGTCTCTGTGAATATTTAGGAAGAACCAATTTACTGGTTAATGTTCACATTTATTTTTCTAGAGTGTGCTTGTGTTATGATATTATTCATTGCTCTTCCTCATCACGCTTCTCACTCCTCTTTCTTTAATTAGCACGAAGCCTGCAATCATGGGCACCTGAAGGTAGTGGAGTTGTTGCTCCAGCACAAGGCTTTGGTGAACACCACCGGGTATCAGAACGACTCGCCCCTTCATGATGCGGTGAAGAATGGGCACGTGGATATAGTCAAGCTGTTACTTTCCTACGGAGCCTCCAGGAATGCTGTGTAAGTAGTTTAACTTAGAAACTTTTCCTGATGACTTATTTTTGACTCAGGGGCTACGATGAAGCAAAGACTACTGCCCAAGTTGATGGCCCTATTGTCTTCCACAAATGAAGTTAACATGGCCATTATAGTCTGGATTTAAATCAGTATTCATGCCCTTTTCCTTTACAGTACTTACATATTTGGGAGAGGTTTGCTTTTTTAATTCAGAAACAGTTGTCAAATTAGTTTTGGAAGCTTTGACCTTCTGGAAAAATTCATTTAGTTTTTATATTCTGTAGATTGAGTTATACTTATTAATAAGGCAAGAATTAGGAGCATGTAAGTAACTATTTTGTATGCTTCCCAGTGCTTTAAAATTGTTTCAAATATTCTATTCTTTTTCTGTTTTTCTGCATATTTAGTATAACCACAGTTAAAATATGTAAGAATTCAGACATTAGGCAAGTGCCATCATTATTATTTCTTAGATTTTTTTACATTATTCAAATGAACCTCTGGGTAAATTGTTTTGTAGCATTAGAGCACAGAGACACATTAGTGAATGCTGGTGGCAGCATTTTAAAATTGCTGTTGTTGGAGTTCTCGTTGTGGTGCAGTAGGTTAAGGATCCAGTATTGTCTCTGTGGCAGCACACATTCTATCCCCAGCTCTGTGCAGTGGGTTAAGGATCCAGGGTTGCTGAAACAGGTGTAGTTCACAGCTGTGGCTTGGATTCAGTCCCTGGCCCAGGAGCGTCCAAATGTTGTGGGTGTGGTCAAAAAAAAAAAAAAATCGCTGTTGTCATGAGAATTCACAAGCAAATCCCGTATGTGGATTTTATATCTTTAATCTGTAGCTTGGGGGGTTCTGCTGTGGCACAGTAGGTTAGGAATCTGACTGCAGCAGCTCGGGTCCCTGTGGAGGTGCCGATTCACTTCCTGATTTGGGAACTTCCATATGCCGTGGATGTTGCCGTAAAAAACGAATCTATAACTTGGTTCATGTCTCCTTATGTATTATTTTACTCTTTTCAGTTAATGAACTAGTTGAAATGAAAATGCAAGAATTGCCTTTCTGTGCCCCATTGCTTCTGCAGTTTTGAAAGGAGCACACAAAAACCAGGACTTGGTCTGGTTACAGAGGCAAGTAAGGACTACAGAAATGCAGAGCTTCTAGGTTGCGATTTTCTTTATAGGTAATTATATAACATAATGCAACTGAAAAATAGTAATGCAGAAATGTACTATACCTTGGTGCTGTTAGTTTTGGTAAGTGTGTTTAATATCCTTTATTTCCCATCACATGTGATGAGATAGTTGGGGCAACTCAGGGAATACATATCTTCTGTTTATTTATTTATTTTTTACATACAGACACATAAACATACATGTATATTATATTGGGTCTGTGTGTGTGTGTGTGTTTGTACACACCTAATAGATTTGACCCTCTTGTGTGTATAGCAAGCCATTTGATAGAGCAGGTGGTTGCTTGGGTCAGGTGAAAACAGAGTAGTTTCCTTTCATGGGTTCTTAAATCAGCCATGACTACTCTAATGAATGGAGCACTGGTCGGGGTATTAGGGATTCCAGCTTTTATTTGTGACTCCATTATTGATTTTATAGCCTCAGGCAGGTTAGTTTCTGTGCCTTGGTGTCCTCACCTATAAAACATGGGTGATGACTGCTGCTTTTCTATTTCTTCGGAGCATAGTGAGGATTAATGAGCCAAAACACAGGGCCTGTCTTATGGTTTGTACACCATGATTCTTCACTACATGGTGAAGCTCATTAATACACAAGGTGTGGGCGTGAGACAGCGAGTTTGCCTTCACACCTGCCTTCTCAGACAGCTGAATTGGCTTATGTGGTGAAGAGGCAGATTTAGGTGTGTCTGTAGCCCAGCACTGTCCAATAGATCCTTCTGCAGTGATGGAGATGATCCGTATTTGTGCTGGGCACTCAGTAGCCCCTAGACATCTGTTACTGTTCAACACTTGAAATCTGGCTCTTGCTACTGAGGAACTAAATTTAAAGTGTATTGTATTTTAATTAATGTAAATAGTGACATATGCCAAGTGGCTATTGTGTTGGAGAGCTGGTTGATACAGTTAGGATAGTAGGGAAGGAAGGTTTATTTGATGAAAGAAGTTGGGAATGATGTTGGATAGAGGACAGTGAGACAACTGTAGGGCACATGCAAGAGTGGATTTAATCTAAGGCATAACAGGGTGAGAGCTATTTTCTAAACATCGTTGTTCCTTCCTTTCTGGACTGTTGATAAAAAATACTTCCGTATTTTTTGTGTTTTCTGCTTTCTCTTTTATTTTATGGTAGTTGTCATTGACGATTTGGCTTCACCATTTCCTAACTTGTCTCATTTTCAGATTACTTTTCATGCAGCAGCCCAAGAGCTCTCAAAATATTCAATTCTGGCCAGAACCCTTCACTAGCACCTCTTAATGTTTTTAAAGCAAAAGTCAGGCTTCAAAACTTGGTTAGTAAGGCCTGATGGTCTGGCACTCCTCCTCTCTCCAGCCTTGTCTTTCCGTGGTTCCTCCTGTTCCCTTTTCTCCTTCAGCATTTTTTTTTTCACCAGCCTCTTTAAATGTTTATTTCTGTAAACTATGCTAAGCTGTTTTGCCTTCTAGGCTTTAAATTTGTTTTCCCTTTGTCTGGAACATTCATTTTCGATGGTGAACTTTGCCTTCTTTGGGTTTCATCTTAGGTGTTATTTAATTAATTAATTTACTTATGTCTTTTTGCCATTTCTTGGGCCGCTCCCACAGCATATGGTGGTTCCCAGGCTAGGGGTTGAATTGGAGCTGTAGCCACCCGTTTAAGCCAGAGCCACAACAACGCGGGATCCGAGCCACGTCTACAACCTACACCACAGCTCACGGCAACACCGGATCCTTAACCCACTGAGCAAGGCCAGGGATCGAACCCTCAATCTCATGGTTCCTAGTCAGATTCGTTAACCACTGAGCCACGATGGGAACTCCAGGTGTCATTTATTTTTGTCTGACTTTCCCAAATCCTTTGTAGGTGGTGCCGCCTCCCAGTCCTAGAGTAGAGGTGGCAGTGTATCTGCTTCTCTCTGCTCTCGTTTTATGAGGTTGATGCGCTCTGTACCAGGGATCATGCCTGCTCTTCCAGCCCCTGCCATGTGCCTAACGTAGGCTGTACCCGTATTTATTTGTAGAGTGAATTAGTAAGTGTTTGAATAAAAAGATGGTGTATTTTTCCCTCACTCGATAAAGGGGCTGATGAGATGAAAATAGGAATTAACTTCCCTCTGCTCCCAACTTCACCATAATTGTGGAGAAAATGTCTAAAGCCAAGTTTCCATAAGCTGTACCTTGTCTAGGATGGGGAACTGGTTCCCGGTAGATGCTGGAGTAAAATGATGTGTGCTCCCTGGGCAGAATTCTTAGTCTCTTGCTCATTGGGCATTCACGTTACCTTTTGTGGAATCAAGGCTACGCAAGTAATTCCTCTAACCTTGACATTTTTAAGGTCTATTTTTCTTTCTGCCAGTGTTCTATACATTGTCTTTTTAGATTTATGTACTTATAGGTGAGAGTAGATGAAATTTCTTCCTCCTTTCTTAAGCAGAGCACAGGGAGGAGGGCATGGAGACTATATAGAAGTCTTACTACTCTTACTTTGCCTAAAGTTCTTGTTCTTTTTAAGCTTTAATATCTCAGAATTAATCTCTCAGACTCTGGAATCGTGGGTTGGCAAACATGCTTTTTTTCTTTTTTTTTTTTTCCTCTGCTTTTTACATCTTTTAATGTATCTCTTCTTTCAGGGACCAGAACGAGGCTGTTTCCATCCCTGGAAGAGGGTAGGGACCAGAAGGGTAAAAGCTATTCTTCTACCCTCCCTTCTTTAAGACTTGATACTTTGACTGATTGAAGTTGTAGGTGAGGAGAATTCTTGTGTAAAAAGCATCCTTCAGCTCTAGGACAGACATTTTGGCAGTCTTCTTTTGTATCTCAAACTTACAGTCTTCTTTCTACTTAGATGCCTTCTTTTCCTGGGTTTCCAATATAATGTTGTTAGATTTGCTCGTACTCTTCTCCATCCCTTTATTTCATCTCCTCAGTTGCTTTACCTGGTACTTGTATTCTATTCTAGTGGGAGTGAACAGTTAGGTTAAAGGCTGCAGAACAGTGTGGCACATGCCTTCATAGTTCAGTGCCCCAAGATTCTATGAAAATCTAAGATAAGAACGAGAAGTATGACTAAAGGAAGTCATGAAAGTCTTTCTAGAGGATAAATGAGGTTATAGTAGATTAATAAAGTTGATTTCTCATGACCATGGTATGTTTCTCTGTTTAAGCTTTCCATTATATGTCTTCATAAAGTTTTTAATCTGTTTTGTGTGTGTGTGTGTGTGTGTGTGTGTCTACACATGCAGCTATTTATTGAGATTTTTCTAGATATTTGATTCTTTTGTTGCCCTGGTGAACTAGATATTCTGTTAATAAATATAACTTATTATTCCTGATATAGAGGAAAGGTATTGATTTTAAGTGTGTTTCTCTTATATCTCTCCAACACCAAATTCTAAAGATACTAGCCATCATTTACTAACTTTTAGTTCCAACTGCGTTTGCCACAGTTCCCAGAACAATATTTAAAAATATTAGTGATAGTTGGCATGCTTTGTTTATTCTTGTTTTTAAAAAATATTGACTGTAGGTTTACAAGTCAATATAAAGGTAAAGATCATTAAAAAGTCTCAAATAACAAATGTTGGAGAAGGTATGGAGAAAAGGGAACCCTCCTACACTGTTGATGGGAATGTAAGCTGGTGCAGCCACTATGGAAAACAGTCTAGCGGTTCCTCATAAGTCGAAAAATAGTCCCTGCTGTGGGTTAAGGATCTGGCATTGCCACAGCTGTGGTGTAGGTTGCAGTGTGGCATGGTTTCCATCGCTGGCCCCAGGAACTTCCATATATTGTGGGTGTGGCTGAAAAAGAAAAAAAAAAAAAGAAAAAAACTAGAATTGCCATATGATCCAACAGTTCCACTCCTGGGCATATATCTGGAGAAAACTTTTTTTTTTTGGTCTACATCAATGGGTTTTTTTTTTTTTTTTTTTTTTTTTTTTTTTTTTGGATAATGTATTGTTTTTATTTTATTTTATTTTTTTATTTTATTTTCCCACTGTACAGCAAGGGGGTCAGGTTATCCTTACATGTATACATTGCAATTACATTTTTTTCCCCCACCCTTTCTTCTGTTGCAACATGAGTATCTAGACAAAGTTCTCAATGCTATTCAGCAGGATCTCCTTGTAAATCTATTCTAGGTTGTGTCTGATAAGCCCAAGCTCCCGATCCCTCTCACTCCCTCCCCCTCCCATCAGGCAGCCACAAGTCTCTTCTCCAAGTCCATGATTTTCTTTTCTGAGGAGATGTTCATTTGTGCCGGATATTAGATTCCAGTTATAAGTGATATCATATGGTATTTGCCTTTGTCTTTCTGGCTCATTTCACTCAGTATGAGATTCTTTAGTTCCATCCATGTTGCTGCAAATGGCATGATGTCATTCTTTTTTATGGCTGAGTAGTATTCCATTGTGTATATATACCACATCTTCCGAATCCAATCATCTGTTGATGGACATTTGGATTGTTTCCATGTCCTGGCTATTGTGAATAGTGCTGCAATGAACATGCAGGTGCACGTGTCTCTTTTAAGTAGAGTTTTGTCTGGATAGATGCCCAAGAGTGGGATTGCGGGGTCATATGGAAGTTCTATGTATAGATTTCTAAGGTATCTCCAAACTGTTCTCCATAGTGGCTGTACCAGTTTACATTCCCATCAGCAGTGCAGGAGGGTTCCCTTTTCTGGAGAAAACTTTTTAATTTGAAAAGATACATGCACCCCAATGTTCTTAGCAGTGCTATTTACAATAGCCAAGACATGGAAGCAACCTAAGTGTCCATTGACAGATGGACACAGAAGACATATCTATACAGTGGAATATTACTCAGCCATTTAAAAAGAACAAAATGCCATTTGCAGCAACATGGGTGGACTTAGAGATTATCCTACTAAGTTAAGTAAACAAGAAAGACAAATAACCATATGATACCACTCACATGCGGAGCCTAAAATATACAAGTGAACTTTTAAAGCAAAAATAGACTCACAGGCATAAAAAAGAAACTTATGGTTACCAAAGGAGAAAGGGAGTAGGGGACAGATAATTTAGGAGTTTGGGATTAACAGAATCAGACTACTATTTATAAAATAGATAAACAACAAGGTCCTACTCTAGAGCACAAGGAACTGTATTTAGTATCCTATAATAAGCCGTAATGGAAGAGAATGTCTCTCTCTCAACCACTTTATTGTACACCAGAAACCAACATCACATTGTAAATCAACTATACTTCAACTTAAAAAACAAATCTTCCTTACAATTATTTTACTATTTTAAACAAGATTATATTTTATTTTATTAAATGATTTTGAGAAGATCTTAGACTTTTTGCCTGTCGATGTCATTAACACATTTTAAAAATATTACACCATTTTGCATTCATGGGCTAAACAGGACTTGGCATATTTTGTTATCCTTTAGACAAATTCTTTGCATTAGTTTTTTAGAATTTTATTTAAGACTTTTGCATCTGTAGTTATGTTATAATGCTGTTTTATTTTTCATTTTTTCACCCTAAGATTTTGATATTAAAAATCATACTTACAGCTTCTGAAAAGTAATCCGGATGTTTTGCACTTTTTCTGGTCTCTGGGGTGTAGTTTGCAGAATGGCGTAGTTTGCAGAAGTAATTCCCCCCTCCCACCCTGACTCCCAGTCCCCTGTCCCCAGCCTGACATAACATTATTTATTTTGATAACTTTCATATTGTATAATATTTGGATATGTCCCTCAATTTTGTTGCTGGTAGTTATCACTTCAAAATACTGATGTATTAATAAGAGAAGATGGACTTTTTGTCATCCCATTAAATTTATCCTGAAATTGTCTCTGGGACTGTAAACACAAAGTTTACCTATTTTGCACTTTTATCTGGGGCCATATATATCTACTTCTGATTTTATCTTTTGATTCGATTTAATTTTAATATTCCTAGTACCTTACTGTTTTTGTTGTTGTTGTTGTCCTTTTAGTTTTTTGGGCCGCACCCACTGCATGAGGAAGTTTCCGGGCCAGGGCTTGAACCCGTGCCACAGCAGTGACCAGACCACCCTCCCCTTAGTGTTTTCTTAAAGTCGTCTTTTACTTAGAATACTTTCTTATGTGCTTTGAGCTTTTGCTGTGCAAACTTTGACATTTTTAAAATGCATCTTATACTCGAATATCATATTATTTTACTCCAAATTGTATTTTTGCGTGAGAAGTTTATCTCGTAAAGGCTGAAATAAGAGTCATTACCCAAGAAAGAAAATTAGTTCTAACTTCAGATATGAGAATAAAGTTCCTATCTTCTATATTCTTTGTTGCCTAAAATACTTATGTTGATAACCGTTCAAAGCCTCATTGGCTCTCCTTCACTACTGCCATTTGTGCATTGCAGTGTGAATTTAAAACAAAGATCTTCCAGTCACATCAGAACAGTTTTAAGTGCTTGGAGCATATCATATGCTTTTTTTTTTTTTTTTTTAATTAAAATACGGAGTTTAGATTTGGTACTTGGTCTGTTATTAGCAGAGGTTTTTTTTTGCAAGGAGGTAGAATTTTTAATAAGAAAATAGTATATGGACCATTTGACCTATTAATTGTTCCACTGCCCTGGTTAGTTTTTTAAAAATAATCTATAACAGAGATAATTTATATTTTATACTTTTAATTTTTTTGGTCTTTTTGCCATTTCTTGGGCCGCTCCCGTGGCATATGGAGATTCCCCGGCTAGGGGTTGAACTGGAGCTGTAGCCACTGGTCTATGCCACAGCCACAGCAACGCAGGATCCCTAACCCACTGAACAAGGCCAAGGATCGAACCCGCAACCTCATGGTTCCTAGTCAGATTCGTTAACCACTGAGCCATGATGGCAACTCCAATATTTTATACCTTTTAAAAAAAACATGTTACTCTTTGAATTTCCTGCTTTTTCCTGCTTCATCACAAATCAAGTGGCTTGAACAATTAAAATCTATGAGTTTGCAATTTCATAGTTGTTCATAAAGGATTCCATCATGGACTATCTTGGTGTCCTCTCATGCATGATACGTTTTCATTAGTAAAAATGGCTTTTTGCAGGTGTGTTTGGGATCGAATGGTCTGTATGTGTAAGCGCTAGTTTACATTTGCTCATCTTTCCTTTTTCCCCTTCTACTAGTTGGTGAAACTCATCTTGGGCACAGTTGTAGGCAGGTGTCTGTTCTGTCACTCTTGAGAGGAAAAGGACATTGAAGGACTGGACTGTATTCTGAACTCTGCCTTTGGGGTAAAGCTGAAATGATAAACACCTGGAAAAAAAAAGCTGACATGGTATACACACTTGAATAAGTACTTCCTTTTTAATAGCCTTAGTGATCAAAAAGAATCCTAGTGTAGAAAAGAATTTTCAAAGTCATCTAGTTTATTCATTTTATCTTTATGTTGTAACATATGGGAAAACAAAAATCTCCTTTTTTTTTGAATGGCTGCACTTAAGGCGTATGGAAGTTCCTGGGCCAGAGATTGAATCCCAGCCACAGCTGTGACCTAAACCGCAGCTGCGGCAAGGCTCCATCATTGTACTGGACTGGGGATTGAACCCACACCTCTGCAGCGACCTGAGCCACTCCAGTCAGATTCTTAACCCACTGTGCCACAGTGGGAACTAATCTGCTCTTTTTTTTTTTTAATGTTGCTAAGAAACGAGGCTTCTATCCTTCTCTTTAGTGTACATCCAAATTGTCATTACAGAGCAAGCATGAAGTAGATCATAAAATTGGGGAAAATGAAGAGATGAGGTCAACACTCCAGATGTAACTTATGTTCCTTTATCTTCATTTTGTATCTGTCGCCACAAAGTGCAAATCTAATAATATTAAGAGCAAGCAATTATTGAGCTCTTACTTCCTGCCAGACACTGTCCTAAATGCTTTTGATACATTAATTCATTTCATCCTTACAACAATCATATAAAGTAGGTTGTAGTACTCTCTTTTTCAGACAAGGAAACAGAGGCATAGGAGGTTAAGTAAAATCTGAATCTAAAGTCGTACAACTCTTGAGTGGCAGAGCTGGAATCTAAATTTCAGGCAGTCTAACTCTATAGGTCACCCAGCTCTCAGCCACCCTGCTATATTGCTGCCATCCCTCCTGCTTACAGCCATCTAGGGACCTACCTGGTCAGGGTTTCTTGTGCCCTAAGGAGAAGGTTCCCCTCTTCAGCACCATCCTATTGTTCCTCCATCACCTGATCACAGCTTACATTTCCAGAACACCCATTACCTGTGTATTCTTCCTCAACTCTTTTTCTCTCTCCTCCTTCGTCTCTTCTTTCTTACTCTTTTTTCCTTTTTTTAGTGTTTCTCATTCACACTAGTTAACCTTTACACAAACTTTTCTCTCTGCTGGGAGACTCTTATTGGACTTCTGGATCAGTTTTATTCTTTGACCTTTCACATCTGGGCAACTTTACCAGGCTTTTAAGTCCTTATTTTCTTTCTGCTGTTTTTGCCCCACTGAGCTCCGCGAGGACCTTTTATCTCATTGGCTCTTTAGTGACTACAAGAGTCCTTAGAAGTACTTGAGTGAATGATTGTTTGCCAAGTGATTACAAAGCGATGTTTGTAACTTCCCACCTATGTGTACACAGTTGTCCTTTGGTATCCACAGAGGATTGGCTCCAGGGCTCCCCACAGATAGCAAATCTGAATGCTCAAGTCTCATATAAAATGGCAGAGTATTTGCATGTAACCTACACCCATCCTCCCATATAAATGAATTCATCTCTGGATTACTTACAATATCTAATACAATGTGATGCTACAGAAATAGTTGGCCAGCACATGACAAATTCAAGTTTCGCTTTTTGGAACTTACTGAAAAAAAAAAAAGAATAAAATCCACACTTAAAAAAAAATGTTTTTGATTTGATTTTTGTTGATTCTGTGGATGTGAAACCCATGGAAATGGAGGGCTGACTGTATACACATGAACTTGTTCTGTGGGTATACAGATTTAATAATTAAATAAGTGACTATTACTAGTTCTGCTATTTGTATATTACATATATGTATGGCCATATTATATATGTGTATAGCCATTTTTATGTTGAAACTAGTAACCTGTATCAGTAAAAATGATCCTCCAATATTTCTTAGTAGCTTTTCAATAGTAAAAAGCAATAACTTATGGGCACTTAGGTCTTCTGTCAAGTTGTAAAGTTAAAATCTTCAGTCATATCGTCAAAAGTTTTATATGAAATATTTTCAAAATTATGATTTAAAATCACAACTAAAGGAATAGAGCAGGAATATGTTAGAGGGAAAAAAACCGGTAAAATTTGCTATGTTGTGAAGGAACAGGGAAAAAGATTGGAATAAAAAAGATGCCTTCTTGCTCAGTGACTATTTAAAATGTTTCAGTTACCAATTTTTATGATGTAGTATTGAGGAAGTGTATTATCTATAAATAATCATTCGAATTCACTGAATTATAAAGGATTTTCTTTGATAGGTCATTGAAAGAACTGAACTGCCAAAAATAGTGCATACGAAGGTAGTAAATTCATCAGGGAAGGTGTTGATGTTTTCTTATATTATGAATATACTTTTAATTATATTGGTGTCTCATTGACTCATATAGATTAACTGGTAGACATGTATACCTATCCATTTTTACAGCTGTCTTTGTCTCTAATGACTATTGCTTCATACCTGATTATTTCATCAATTTTCCGTATTGTATTTGGCTCTGACATAGGAGCATACAATGACTAGGCTTTCAGCCTTGACGGAAGGCTTTTCTTCCATTGATTCCATCCATTTCAACAATCACATTGCTTATTCCCTTTGCAGGCCCTTGACACTCATCTACTAAATTCTAGTTTCCAGTCCTGAGTTTGAGATCATTTTGTTTGCTAATTGTATTTTTTTACCTCCTTTGAAATCCATCGCATGTTTCACCTTGTTACTTGTGCCTTAGTTTATATTTTATTGGTTGAATGAGTGTTTGTCCTCAGTAGGATTACAGTCAAGGACACTGTTTTATAAGCCTCTGTATCACTCCAAAATGCCCAGTTTAAGGTTAAGATTTTAGGTTAAAATATGTTAGAAAATAGAGAACATGGTGTAGTTAAGGACGTTTAGGAAAAAAATCATCCTATAAGCTCCCTGGGTAACCTTCTGGTAGCAAATTATTGATGTCTGTCCTGAGTCCATGGTGTTGCAGTAAATTTTTTTTTTTTTTTTTTTTTTAAGTGGCTGCATCTGTGGCATATGGCGGTTCCCAGGCTAGGGATCGAATTGGAGCTGCAGCTGCTGGTCTATGCCACAGCCCAGCAAGGCCAGTTCCAAGATGTATCTGTGACCTATGCCACCGCTTGCCCCAGTACGGGATCCTTAGTGCACTGAATGAGGCCAGGGATCAAACCTGCATCCTCATAGATATTGGTGGGATTCTTAACCTGCTGAGTCAAAACAGGAACTCCTGTTGCAGTGAATCTAAAACAAACAAACAGAAAACATTTCTTTCTGATATAGTGAGAGGGGATAATTGATACATCCCTATCTTTAGTTGATAGTCACATTGATAGTCCCTTGGGATATTTCCTCCATGTATTCTCTGTTATTTAAAAAGAAAACAAAGTATATATATTTTAAATTAATTTTTCACATCGTCTGTAAGCAAAGTATTGTTCCATTCAAATATATCATGATGAGAAAAAAAGTGTTGTGACCTTGTTGTACCTACTTAATAAAGGAGAAATCTTAATATGCCCTGTCTTCTCTTGCTGTGGTTTTTGAAGGTGTCACATAAAAACTTGTATCTAATTCCAAATTTCAATGGTCCACAACAAAGCAGCATTATGACAGGATTTATCAGGCTCCATCTCCCAGGATGAAGGACTAAGGGTTAACTGAGTATCTGAATCTCTAGCATTTATTATGTGCCATCCTCCAGTTCATTAGCCATATAGGAGGACTAAGGGTTAAGTGAATTTTGTCTAAGCAGAAGCTGTCCATAGTCCAGGTGGATAAACCACGTGCTTAAAGATCTTATGAGGTAGTAAAGCTTTGTGTAGTCAGGACTCTAAGTGTAAATTAGGATTTTGCTAGTCATTTTATGAAGCAGTTCTTTGAATGGTAAAAGCATCTTACATGTTCAACAACCATTGTTTTATTGGTTATTTTTTGATTTGAAGTTCTAACTAGCTGATGGTGCTTCTTTGGGAAGTACTTTCACTTAACATTTTTTAATGTCACAGTGAACTTTTATTTGTATAAAAAAAACTATGCTAGAGTTACTGTGCATTAAACTATACTTGATTGGACTCTTAAATTTTATTTCTTTGGAGAAATCTATTTTTGTCTTTGTTTAAAAGTCCTTATGTGTGCATTGATTTTTTTTTTTCGTGGAATATAGTGTGACTTTTTTTTTTTTTTTTGTCTTTTTGTCTTTTTGTCTTTTTGCCTTTTTCTAGGGCCGCTTCTACAGCATATGGAGGTTCCCAGGCTAGGGGTCTAATTGGAGCTGTAGCCACCGGCCTACGCCAGAGCCACAGCAATGCAGGATCCGAACTGTGTCTGTGATCTGTACCACAGCTCACGGCAACGCTGGATCCTTAACCCATTGAGCAAGGCCAGGGATCAAACCCGCAACCTCATGGTTCCTAGTCGGATTCGTTAACCACTGAGCCACAATGGGAACTCCAGTAGTGTGACTTTTTTGTTGTTTATTCATTTTTGCACTTGGTTTCAGATCTAGAATATTGATTCTCTTTTGATTGTCATACAATATATGTATGTGATAAAATTGTGTATTTGGTACATGGACATAATAGAGAATGAAACTGAGAAGTATCACATGTAGCAGAAGAGAGCAGCTACCTTTTGAAATAAACTGAGCTGTTCGCTTTACATGTATGGGAATTTGGGAAGACCCAACTTCCAGTACAATGACTCTTGTCATTTTACTGTAAATCAAAAAGTTGAAATACAATTGATTGGATTATACTTTGGGTTCGAGAAAAACTGTGGCCAGGAGAAGGTTACACATTACAGGACCTGGGCATAAAGGGGAATCTGAGAATACAAATATTTCACTGTTTACCTGGCACTTCGCCAAGAAGAAAGAGTGATGGAACCTAATAGTCATGGATAGCAGTCGTTATAGAAACATTCGCTGTGGTTCATTGTTTCTTTAATCCTTTAACTTTCTTTTCCTACTATACTATCAAAACAGCTTTCTCCAAGGTCAGTAATGACCTTGTCTCTAAACCCAGTTGAAGCTCACATCTCTCATCTCTGTGCCCTCCAGGCAACATCAGAGTTGTCTAGCCTCTTCCTCTTCCCTTTATTTTTCCCTCTGTTTCTTCTAGATCTTTTGCTGTACATTTGATACAGATTTAAATATTCAACCATGTATCATTTTATATCCTGTTTATTTAACACATTGCCTTTTTTATAAGAACTTTAATGGCCGGTATATGGATAAACCATAATCTTAAAAACCGTAGAAGCTTGTAAAAGAAATGTTCATTTTAGAAAACTTCCTATCATGGTATAATATATTAAAATAATTTTACTTTTTTTTTTTTTTTTTTTGGTCTTTTTGTCTTTTTAAGGCTGCACCCGTGGCATATAGAGATTCCCAGGCTAGGGTCAAATCAAAGGTATAGCTGCCAGCCTACACCACAGTCATAGCAACGTGGGATCTGAGCCGCGTCTGCGACCTACACCACAGCTCATGGCAACACCAGATCCTTAACGCTCTAAGCAAGGCCAGGGATCGAACCCGCATCCTCATGGATACTAGTCGGGTTTGTTAACCACTGAGCCATGATAGGAACTCCCTAACAATCTACTTATTATTGAAAGGCAAATGATAGGCAATATGGAAAATTATTGAAATGAATGGAAGGAAAATGCCTTTGTCAAGTCATTGGAACCTTTCTCTTTTTTTCTCATCTATGAAATAACAGAGCTGTACTGTGTCTCTGAAGTTTCTTGCAATGTAATATTCTGTGACTCATGAATTAGGGCCTGCCAAGTAATCTGCATCAGCATCTCCAAACCACATCAGTTTATTCTGTGATGGCTGTGTATAGGTTACAGTGTACACACATCTTAAAACTAATTTTAAAAGTGCCCTGTTTACTACTTTATTAAATTGTTTGTTATGTGGCATAGTTTTCCTTCTAGTGGATCTAAATGCTCATCTTGTGAATTTATCTAATTTCTGTAATTGTTTTATATAGACTATAGACCCTATATTAGCTACAGTAAGCTCATCTTGTGAATTTATCTAATTTCTGTACTTGTTTTATATAGACTATAGACCCTATATTAGCTACAGTAAATGATTTTTATGTGCATTTAAAAGCATCTCATCCCCTAGTGAGCATGATTATGAAAGTATATTTAACAATAAGAATATGGGTGTCCCCATAGTAGCAGTGGGTTAAGGACTGGTGTTGTCACTGCTGTGGCTCAGGTCACAGCTGTGGCACCAGTTCAATCTCTGGTCCTGGAACTTCTGCATGCTGCAGGTGCAGCCAGAAACAATATGAATGTGACTATAGAAGAACAGAGTTGTGAAAAAAAATTCATGTGTAACAAACATACATTCAGTTAAAAATACTCTCTGTAATGGTTTGGTGTCATATTGAAATTTCATATCTTTTTTCTATTGAATTCAGCAGCTGTGGAACTTGATCCTTATGCCTTACATGAATTCTTGAGTCATTTATTTTAGTAAAAATTATATATTATTAAGGAAGTTGAAAAAAATTGTTCCACTAGTATATTCATTTAGTTAAGAATCAAATTACACATTTTATTTACTTCCATCCATCTGTATTTATTTTACCAGTAACATATTTGGTCTGCGGCCTGTGGATTATACAGACAGTGAAAATATGAAATCACTATTGCTGCTGCCAGAGAAAGATGAATCATCATCAACCAGCCATTGCTCAGCAGTGAGTATGGATTTAGCTTAGGGATCTATGTATTTTATTGAAATCTGTTATAAAATGAACATAATGGAAAAATTTATAGTTAAGCAAATTGCTTTTGCTCACCAATTATTAAGTACTTCCTGTGTATTAGCTATTGTGAATTAAAAGACATAATCAGAATAAATCAATAGGCACCGTTCATATAGCAATGAATATGACTGATGGAACTTGTGTTCTCAGGAGGCTTACATTCTACTGAGAGCTAAGGAAGAAATAGACAGTGAATATGTAAATTAATATAAATAAAGTAATTTCAGAAACTTACAAATGAGTGCTTTGAAGAAGATTCTGTAGAATGTAATAGAGTGGAATTTGTGGGCTCCAAAAAAGGCACCATTTTAGCTGGGTCATTGAGGAAAGCCTTTAAGGAACTGATACTAGGTGTGAAACATGAGTATTGGTGAGGGAGCATCCAGGTGAATATCAGGAGGACAAGTGTGCAAGCAGAGGGAACAGCAGGTACGTAAGCCCTTCACTGGATGCGCTTGGTGTGCTCGAAGGTTAGAGAGAAGGTCATTACTGCTGGTGACTAGAACATGTCTAAGAGAAATGGGAAACCATTCAAAGGATTTAAAGCAAGGAATGGAATGATTTGATTTATGCTTTAGAAAGTTCACTTTGGCTGCTTTCTAATCAAGAGATGTGGGGTGGTAGCAAGAATGGAAGCAGGGAGATCACCTGGGACTGTTTGTGACAGAACAGAGATACCAGAAGACCTGGGTTAAAATAGTAGCAGTGGAGAGCATGAGAGGTAAGGAGTTTAGTATATATTTTTGAGTTAATGCCAACAGAACTTTTGGATCGATTATATGAAGTGTGGAGAAATCGTAGCATTAATACAACTCTAGCAGTAGAGCAGATGTTGGTGCCACTTGCTGCCTTGTGGAAAGACTGCGTGTTCCTTAGGGACCTACAGTTTAGTACGGAATATGGATGCAAAAGAAAAATTATTGCACACTGTAATCAATTTATAATAGATGCCACAGAAATGTACAGTAGAATCACAGAGAAGGAAGAAAATGACTTCAGAAAAGATCAGAAGAGCTTCCCAGAGAAGGGGGCAAGGTGTCTAAATAAGCTTTTAAAGGTAAAAGTTTTAAGCAAGGTATCTAATAGAATGCTGTTGGGCGCAAATAGCAGAATACATTCACTCAAATGCGTTAAGACAGTATATTATCTTATATAAAATCCCAATAGAGGACAGCTCTTAATTCGGCTAGTTTCGCAATGATGTGGCTGCACTAGATCGGAATTCTTTCTGTTGTTCTTCTTTGCCATCCTCGGCTTGGTGGCTTTGTCCTCACTGATCACCCATCTAGCGGTTGCAGGATGATTGTTGCCACAATTCCAGATGTGACAGTGTCCAGTGTTAGAAGGACTAAAACCTTTCCCAGAAGCCTTCCAGTGGCCCTCCCCTCATGTCTTACTGGCCAGATCTGGCCACATAGTTAGTTTTGACATACATCATGGTTGAAGATAGGGTCAGTCCCTGGCAAGTGTGTACCTGAACAAAATTAGGATTCTGTTAGTGAGGAATGGATTTTGACTGCCCACTGCAATCAGGTATACAAAAAGAAATGGCAGCCCAAATCTAAGGACCAGCTGCTTAGAGAGTAGGAGGTAGAAAGGACCTTAGAAACTTTCAGAACTAGAGTTCAGTGTGAGAAGAGCACGAGGTACGGGAAAATAGGAAATGAAGGTGAAGAGCTGGGTTAGCATCAGATTGTGAAAGACCTTGAGTTCCTTGAGGAAGAGTTTAGACTCCGTTTCCCCAGTTAGTGGGGCACCCTCAGCGTGTGTCTAAGTGGAATGGGACTCTGTAGGGGAGAGTTGGGGATAGACCAGGAGGAAGACTGGTGGTGGAATCCAGGTGTGAAATGGAAAAGACTGGAAGTGTAGGTTGTGGTTGGGTGAGAGGGAATGGAGAGAAGATGATGGCTTGTAGAGAGAGAGATGGTGGACTTGCTATATCTTAGCAACTACTCAGACAGGCAGAAGGGGGAATGAGAGAAAAGGCTGAGTTGAGATCTAGGACTGTTCAGCAACTTCTTGTCTGTCTAGTAAGGGCAGTGGAGTAGTAGTTGATGCCCTTTAAGATAAGGAGGCAATTTATGCTATTTATAATTTGAGGCGGTCACAGTTACTCCCTACAAGTTACCCTTAGAAAACTCTTATCTCCTGCTTCAAACGTCAACCTTGCAAGTGTGCCCCCATCTATAGTTTCCGTCGTGAATGGGGAGAGAGCTCAGAAATCAGGGAAGGGCGAAAGGGGGTGGGGTTGGAAAGTCTCTTCCCATTTAGGAGATTTGATTTTTTTTTTTTTTTTTTTTTTGGTTTGGTTTGGTTTGGTTTGGTTTCAAGTAAAGTTTAATGGCTGTTTACTACTTTAAATTTCTAAGCAATTTCTCAACTGAAAGACTTAAGCTGGTTACCATGTTCATTTTGTGACTTTGCTGCTCATGATTCTTTTGACCAGTATGTTTATCCTTTTTATTCTTTCCATAGTTTTTTAATCCCTGTTTTTGATAAACTCACTACTTTTGATAAACTCAAAATAACTAATTTTTCAAAGAAAAAGTTTCATGTCTAAGGATTCCTTAAGTAAGAGTTTGTTTAATGCCACTGTGCACAGTATCTAATTCCTTTGAAATCAAAGTGTTGAACCTTTGGGATGTTTTTTGAACATCTTTCATTTTAGCCTCCTGGTTCTGAGACCTTTGCCTCTTTAAATCAAATGCCTCCCTACTCCTGCCTCCTGTCCTAAATCAGATATGTGGCTTTGGTAGTTATTGGCTTTATTTTTATTTATGTATTTATGTATTTATTTTTATGGTTGTACCTGCGGCGTGTGGACGATCCTGGGTAGGGGTTCAAATTGGAGCTGCAGCTGCTGGTCTACACCACAGCCACAGTGGATCCAAGTCATAGCTTGTGGCGTTGGATCCTTAACCCTATGAGCTAGGCCATGGATGGAACCTGCATTCTCAGGGACACCATGTCTGGTTCTTAACCCACTGAGCCACCGCGGGAACTCCTATTTTATTTATTTTTAAAATAGCTTTCCTTAACTCTAAGAAATTAGTGCCAGTTTCTTTTTCTTTTTATTCAAATTTAAGAATTAGATAGGAAAATGCTTGACCCACTTTGGTACTTTCCTGAGGTTGATGGAAATAGTCTCATATACTTTATTTAGAATTGATTATCTTTTCGTTCTTTATTTTGTGCAGAGAACTAAATTAGCTCAAGTGGAGTTACATAAAATGAAAATTAATGTGTTCCATTTAAAGATATTTTTATGGCACTTATTTGTATAACTGACAAGTATATTTGAAACACTGTTTTTAAATATTATCATTGTATAGTAATTGGTTGATAAGGTAGGCTGAACTATTTTCATGTTATGGATGTTTACAGTGTTTAGGTTAGACGTGGTTACCTCATTTTATAATTTAGTGAATAGGAAAGATAAGTAGACAGAAATGTGATGTAAGTATGTGTGTGGGGTGTGTGTGTAGCACGCCCAGTAAAAACTTTGCCTCTTAAATCTTAGCGAAGTTCAGGAAGCTGAACTTTTAAGTGTTGAATATTACCATTCAATTTTTTTTAATAGAAATCTTTAAAAAAATCTCGAATACATACTTGCTTAATACATAGTAGAATCTTATTTAGTGTATTTTGAGTGAATGAAGTGTCTGTTTATAGATGTAGCCAACAATTTACATGTAATTTTGCAGGGCATTAGACTAGATAAATTATCACTGCTGAGATATGTGAAGTGGATATTTACATATCAGTTTTCTCCAATCTCGTTGCTGAATTGTACTGGTGATTATACCTGCAGTGTTTTACTCGTAGTCTTTAGAATTTTGAGAGCCCAGATGTCCAGAATACATATATACCCATACATGTAGAGGGGCCCTTTGTATTTGAAAATTAAAGTATTGTGTTCAGCTTTTTATTTGTAATACAGTAGTGCTGATTTACCTTTTCTTTCTTATCTGCTGAGTCATTGCTTTTCTTTTATCAGGTAGCTTTTGGCTAACTCTCATTTCAGTTTCATTTATTAAATTTCTGTTGGCTGCTATTGAAAATTCTATTCCATTGTTTCTTTGAATCTTTCCCTTCTAATCTTTAACAGTATCCATTGGTGCCTTCTTTTTATTCTTGTCTTTTTTGTCTCCTGTAAGTTCTGAGTCTTTCTATTAAAGTGAAAATATTATTAGTCTCTGTTAGAGTACTTTGTTTTTCATAAGCAACATTGATTTATTACTCTCAGTGGATCTAATCAAACTTTGGTATTTCCTTGTCTTTTTTCATTTTCTTGGTTTCGAGAAGTAACTATTAGTATTAAAATTTTGTTTTCTGGAGTTCCTGTTGTGGTTCAGCAGTTAATGAATCCGACTAGGAACCATGAGGTTGCAGGTTTGGTCCCTGGACTTGCTCAGTGGGTTGAGGATCTGGCGTTGCCGTGAGCTGTGGTGTAGGTGGCAGACGCGGCTTGGATCCCACGTTGCTGTGGCTCTGGCACAGGCCGGAGGCTACAGCTCCGATTGGACCCCTAGCCTGGGAATCTCTATATGCCGCGGAAGTGGCCCTAGAAAAGGCAAAAAGACCAAAAAAAAAAAAAAAAAAAAAAAAAAAATTTTTGTTTTCTGTCTTTGAGATCAGTGTTTTTCTAGAAAGAAGCCTTAGTAGTCTTTAATTTTTTATATAATCTCAGTTTAAATTAAACAGATAAAGTTGAGTTTAATCCTGTTGAAATAAGTTAGTGGGGAGAGGGAGATAGAGAATTGATCATTGTCTTTTAGGTTACGCAAAAAAAAAAAAAAAAGAAGAAAAAGAAGAAAGGCTTACAGGTGACAAAATGAAGTTGTAAAACCCTAGAGAGACCCAACTTAGAATCAAGGAAACAAGATACCCTGGGTATAGAGAGAGCTATCCCAAGTAGGGTTTTGCTGGAGGGAGGGGGTAAATAAATAGAAAAACAGTTATTCAAATGTGTTGAGTGATGAGTCAGTGGAAATTATTGGGAATTAATAACAAAATTAAACTAAGTAATGAAATCCAAGCTTGTATCAATTGAAAGTCAGTTTCGTCTTTCTCTAGTCTTGAAATGTTTTTAACACTGTGGCATTTCCTCTTTCATTAACAGGTAAACACTGGTCAGCGCAGGGATGGACCTCTTGTACTTATAGGCAGTGGGCTCTCTTCAGAACAACAGAAAATGCTCAGTGAGCTTGCAGCAATGCTTAAGGCTAAAAAGTGTGCTGAGTTTGACAGTGCAGGTGAGGATTATTTATTTATTTACTTATTTATGGTAGAAGAAATATTTAAATAGATAATTATGTTGTAGAAGTCCCTTGATAATTTATATGTTTTAACCCTTGGGATATGACTGTATACTTTGGTAATAATTCTAAAATGTTTTTATAGTTATAAACTACTTAGTCTTTTTTTTCAGTTTTCTAGTTTTATTGAAGTATAGTTGATTTACAATGTTGTGATAATTCTGCTGTACAATAAAGTGATTCAGTTATATGTATATACACATCCATTCTCTTTCAGATTCTTTGCCCACACAGATTATCATAAAATATTGGGTAGACTTCTCTGTGCTGTATGACAGGTCCCTGTTGGCCAATCATTCTATATATATCAGTGTGCATATGTCAATCCCAAATTCCTAGTCCATCTCTCCCCCTCCCCACCTGTCCCTTTTGGCAACTCATAGGTTCTTTTTCAAAGTCTGTGAGTCTCTGTTCTGCAAATAAGTTCATTTGTTCCCCCCCACCCCTTTTTTTAGATTCCACATGTAAGTGCTATCATATGGTATTTGTCTTTCACTGTCTAACTTCACTTAGTATGATAATCTCTAGGTCCACCCATGTTGCTGTAAATGGCATTATTTTGTTCTTTTTATGGTTGAGTATATTATATACATATACCACATTTTTTTTTTTCTTTGTCTTTTTGCCATTTCTTGGGCTGCTCCCACGGCATATGGAGGTTCCCAGGCTAGGGGTTGAATCGGAGCTGTAGCCTCCGGCCTACGCCAGAGCCACAGCAACGCGGGATCCGAGCCGCGTCTGCAACCTACACCACAGCTCACGGCAACGCCAGATCGTTAACCCACTGAGCAAGGGCAGGGACCGAACCCACAACCTCATGGTTCCTAGTTGGATTCGTTAACCACTGCGCCACGATGGGAACTCCCCACATTTTTTTTTTTTTATCCATTCCTCTATCGATGGACATTTAGGTTACTTCCATGTCCTGACTTTTGTAAATAGCGCTACAGTGAACATTGGGGTGCATGCATCTTTTTGAATTATGGTTTTCTCCAGATAGATGCTAAGCAGTGGGATTACTGGATCATATGATAGTTCTATTTTTTGTTTTTTTGAGGAACCGCCATACTGTTCATAGTGGCTGTACCAGTTTTCTATTATACCATCAGGGTAAGAGGGTTCCCTTTTCTCACACCTTCTCCAACATTTATTCTATAGACATAATTGAGTTAGAAAATGTAACGTTTAAAGCTTGCACCCATTTTAGGACAGAACAGTATATCATAAGAGCAATTTTATGAGTTGTTAGTGATGAATAAATTGTAACTCTTTAATTCTTTGGTTATAATTTGAAAAAGAAAAGAAAAATTTATGTTGGTTAATATAGCTTTAAGATTTATGGTTTATGATCTGATTTTCATGTTGGTGACCAGAATAGAGAATGAAACTAAGTAAAAGAAGTCTTACACCTAAATATAAAAATTGTTGCCTTTGAAGAAAATTCAGGTGTAAGTTTATAAAATGTAGACTGACTGGTTTTAAAGAGCAGATTAGTTAAATAATTATTTTGGTTTATATATCTGTTTCTCTTGTTTTTTTCTGTATTCTAGTAACGCATGTCGTTGTTCCTGGTGGTACAGTTCAAAGCACCCTGAAATGTATGCTTGGGATTCTCAGTGGATGCTGGATTCTAAAATTTGAGTGTAAGTATTGGATGTGGGATAATTAAAGTAGGAATTAACTGGACTCATTTCATTTTTAGAATGTACTGCTGCCAATAATTATTTAAGGAACTTAATGCTTTTTGTTTTTCACCTCTGGTTAGTTACTGCATTTTGAAAAAGGTCCTATTTATGCTGTCATTTAGATGTTCTTAGTAATAAATAGCCACAGATTTGTTCTGGTTTCAAAATCTTTTGTTCTGCAATACCAACCATTTTAATAAAGAATGAATAGATTATGTAAGCTTAAGCAATCTATGTTACTATCACATGGTATATTTAACTTAATAAATACGTGTTTTAAATATACAGCTATGGATACAGGTTTATCGCTTTACTTTTATTCTTTCTCTTCTGTTCTCTTAGCTAATATGGGTATTTTAGGAAGCTGTTTGGAAATTTAAACTTTGTACTCCCTGGTTTGGGTCAGTTATGCTAGCCATTCTCTAACCTCTGATGAAAATGTATTCCCCTTTATTCTCTTCTAGTTCTTAGGCAAATACCACCACTTTTGAGGTTGCCTCTCACCTTCCCAGCTTTTACTTGTTTTTTTTGTTTGTTTTGTTTTTTTAACCTTGGTTTCACCCAGGGCTTAAAATAAAAAGAAAGCGCATACGGGGTTAGTTTTCACTTCTAAATCATTAAATTATCTACTTTTGATATGACGGCTAAAATAAGACAGGGGAATGACCTTTTCCTTTTCTGCTAATTGTTTGTAAAAGAATGGTGGCTGTAAAGGGGTTCACAGGGAATCTCGTTAGGATACAGTTGAGTATCTTGATCTTAGTGACGTTATGTTATACAAGTCTACATATGTGACTAAATGTCATAGATCTACACACACACATACACGAGTGCGTGTGTAATTGGTGAAATCTGAATAACTTCTTTGGATTGTATCAGTGTCAGATTCTTGGTTTTTCGATACTGTGCTACTGTTGGGGAAGATGTTAACACTGGACACTAGAGGAAGAGTGTGTGGAGACTCCCTGTGCATTTCTCTGCAACCTTCTGTGAATCTATAATTATTTGAAATTAAAAATTTTAAAAAAGAATAGTATTTTCTTAATAATGATTTTTATTTTTTCCATTAAAGCTGGTTTATACTGTTCTGTCAGTTTTCTACCAGTACAGCAAGGAGACCCAGTTAAACATACATGTATACATTCTTAAAAAAAAAAAAAAGAATGGTATTTTTAATGAAACTTTATTTTTAAGAAACAAATGATGGATTAGAATTAGTTTTTAAAAAACTTTGTTTTATGGTATAAATGCTTGATTTCATCAAAATCTTGATTGTGTTATTGATTTAAACTGTTGTTTGAAATTAACTTGGTTTATAAACAGTTTCCTTTTAGCAGTTGATATGCATGTCTGTATAAAATGCAGCTACCACTTTCCTTGTGATGATAGTCTGCCCTGATTTGGTCTGATCCAGCTGTGACTAGCAAGGCCACTCTGTCTCATCAATATCTGTCATTAGACTCTTCCTATTAGGACCACTTTTAGGAATATGATAAGCAGGTGAACTAATGGGCCATTTACATAGAAAAAAGCTTCTTTTTATGTCTCACCCTTATTTTTGAGCCTTCATTTCCCTTTCAAATCTGTGGCAAGTTTTATTGGGCCTCAGTGTTTAAAAAATTGACTTAAAATGGTTCCATGATTATAGATGTTTTTGTACTGAACATGTGCCAGAAACCTTGCCAGTAGTTATAGGCAGGAATAGATTTTCATAATAATAAGGTCTCAGTAATAAAGAACCACGTGAAATTTTGAATGTTAAGGCATTTTACCACTTAGCTTTTAAGTCTAGTTCTTGTGAATTTGCTGAACTTGCATCTAGTTACATATACAGACTACATGATTCATTTCCATAAAATCTGCCTTCTTTAAGAAATGGAAGTTTTGTCACTTAAATGGCTTGGCCATGTCATTTTTATAGAATCACTGATGGACTCAAGCTGACTTAATAGTGTGCTATTTGGTGATTCTCACAGTAGTGAATAACATACTCTAATATCAATGGTTCTTTTAGGACAAAAGATGGATGGAACCTTTTATTGAAGTTCATATCCTCATATTTTCTAATACAAAGTCTGAAGAGAAATAGGTTCAGGGTTTGAGATAATTACTTGAAATAGCCACTGGATTTATAAAAAGAAGCAAGAATCCTTAAATATTTTCTTTCCCAATATATATTTTCTATGGTTTCTGTGCCTTTTGCCAGGTGAAACTTAGTGTGATTTTTAAAATGTTCATAGCTATTCAAAACTTGTTGAAAACCATTTATATTAAGGAATGTTGTGGTGGACCAAAGCTTTCAAAATTAATTATGAAGATTTATGACTTTTTTTTGGGGGGGCCATCAGCATTGAGAAGTTCCTGAGTCAGGGATCAAACCCCACTTCCAGCAGCAACCCCAGCTGCTTCAGTGACAATGCTGGATCCTTAAACCACTGTGCCATGAGAGAACTCCGATTTATGACTTACTAAAACTAGATCTTGAAATTCCCTGGTGGCTTGGTGGATTAAGGATCTGCTGTTCTCATAGTAACTGCTTTGGTGTGAATTAGATCCCTGGCCCAGGAACTTCCGCATGCCGTGGGCATGGGCCAAAAAATAAATAAATAAAAATAGATCTTGTGTTTGAGAGTACCCATTAACCTTTCCTGGCTGGACTACATAGACAGTTTAATATTAGCTTTTAATAGTTTTTTTTTTCCCCACAAACCACATAAAGATGAAATTTCATCTAAACTCTCTCTGTAGAGAATTGACTTATTTAACAGATTAAACAAATTTAAACAAATTAGCAAAGAATTATGTAAAACAATTTGGGTGCATTGGATCCAAATTTAACTATTTAAACAGACGTTTTCTGTTTAAACATGTTGTGTCTTAATTGGCTAATATCTTATTTTTCTGCATTATATATTGAGAGCATCTTATAGTGTCATAGTTAATGAACTTGGTGTGAACATTCTAAGAATAGGCCATAATTGTACTGTTGTACTAGCTATTTTGTCTCATCATATTCATAGAATGATATTTATTTTATAGAAACCGGAGATATAAATGGGATACTTCCTCCCTTGATATTAAATTTGTGCCTGAGATTCTTCTTTTTTTTTTTTTTGTCTTTTTGCTATTTCTTTGGGCCACTTTTGCGGCATATGGAGATTCCCAGGCTAGGGGTCTAATCGGAGCTGTAGCCACCGGCCTACGCCAGGGCCACAGCAACGCGGGATCCGAGCCGCGTCTGCAACCTACACCACAGCTCACGGCAACACCGGATCGTTAACCCACTAGCAGGGGCAGGGATCGAACCCGCAACCTCATGGTTCCTAGTCGGATTCGTTAACCACTGCGCCACGACGGGAACTCCTGAGATTCTTCTTTAATCCTAGTTTTGGTGCAGATTTCTCACAGGCAACTAATAACCATCCCCATATAGGGTGAATTTTGGTAATTAAAGAAGTGACTAGACTAAAGGACAGAATATACATAAATAAGCCATTTGATTCACCTCTTAGAGGATGAAAAGGTTGAACTGCATCCTAAAGATGTAAACTAAACTAGCCTTCAAAAAGGCAGAATATACTTTACCACTGACCTGTTCTTTCAGTACACTGCTTTCAAAATTGATTCTAGCCTAGTCTTTTTTAAAAAATTTTAAATTCTGCCTCTTCATTTCTCATCTCTTTGTGAAGGGGAGAGCAGATGGTTGTCTTTTTTTCTTTGATAATCTCTTCCTCTTCCCCACTCAGCTAAGTTTAAGTAAAACTGCTGCTGTAGAAGTTTTGAAATCCTTAAGACCTAAGGGAATTGCTGTACAAATGTGCCACACGTTTTATACTGGACATGTGTCTGTGAAGAGAGGAAGGGCTAGATAGGGTGTTATTTTTCTAGTTTTCAATGAGGAGGATGGAACCTTTAAAAGGAAATCATTACACCATCATTTAATAAAAAAACTTCATAATCAGATGAATGAACTTTGCTTTTCAAATGGATTTTGAGATTGCTGTGGAGTTTTAAAAATAAAGGTAAATTTTATTCTACTCATATTTTGCTAATTATCAAAAAATAAATATTCCAGAAAACTTCTGTCAACTGAAATGATTAAGCAACTTCATGCTTATAGAAATCTTTTACCAAAAATTGTCTAAGAATAAAAAAAGTGAACATCTTTTGAAATAATACTTCTACTTCTGAGAATATACCCCAAGCAAGTAAGTCATACAGAACAAATACATACAGAAAATAAAAACTGTTTGCATTGTTATTTCTAATTGTAAGAAATATGAGAGAATTAAGAAAATTCTGAAATCCTTAGAGGTATTTTCTGAAAAATTTATATTTACATGAAAATTATTAGGACTAAAATATTATGAAGAAACAAATATGTTAAAATTTTAAAAAAGCATAAAACAATTGTATCTTCACTTTCAGCACTATCTAAATGTACGAGTGTGTACAGGCAAAGAAGCAATCAAAACAGTGGGTTGGTTCCTAGAGGTTTGTTTGTAATAGTTTATTATATTTTATTTTATTTTTTTAAGGATATTGACTTTATTTTTTTTCTCTTTTTATTACTCAAATAAATTTATCACATTTGTAGTTGTACAATGATCATCACAATCCAATTTCACAGGATTTCCATCCCACATCCCAAGCACATCCCCCCACCACCAAACTGTCTCCTCTAGAGACCATAAGTTTTTCAATGTCTGTGAGTCAGCATCTGTTCTGCAAAGAAGTTCAGTCTGTCCTTTTTTCAGATTCCACATGTCAGTGAAAGCATTTGATGTTGGTGTCTCATTGTATGGCTGACTTCACTTAGCATGATAGTTTCTAGGTCCATCCATGTTGCTAAAAATGCTGGTATTTCATTCCTTTTAATGGCTGAGTAATATTCCACTGTGTGTATGTACCACATCTTCTTGATCCACTCCTCTGTCTATGGACATTTAGGTTGTTTCCATGTCTTGGCTATTGCAAATAGTGCTGCAATGAACATCGGAGTACACGTGTCTTTGCGAGTCATGGTTTTCTCTGGATAGATGCCCAGGAGTGGGATTGCTGGATCAAATGGAGTTCTATTTTTAGTTTTCTGAGGACTCTCCGTCCTGTTTTCCATGGTGGTTGCACCAGTGTACAGTCCCACCAACAGTGTAACAGGGTTCCTTTTTCTCCACACCCTCTCCAGCACTCATTGTTTGTAGCCTTTTGGATGATGGCCATTCTGGCTGGTGTAAGGTGGCACCTCATCGTGGTTTTGATTTGCATTTCTCTAATAATGAGTGATGTTGAACATCTTTTCATGTGTTTTTGGGCCTCTGTATGTCTTCTTTGGAGAGCTGTCTGTTTAGATCTTCTTCCCATTTTTGGATGGGGTTGTTTGTTTTTTTGGTATGGAGCTGCAGAAGGTGTTTGTAAATTTTGGAGATTAATCCCTTGTCAGTTGACTCACTTGCAAAGATTTTCTCCCATTCTGTGGATTGTCTTTTTGTGTTTTGTTTAGGGTTTCCTTTGCAGTGCAGAAACTTTGAAGTTTGATTGGGTCCCATTTGTTTGTTTTTGTTTTTATTGTCAGTACTCTAAGAGGTGGATCTGAGAAGATGTTGCTGTTGTTTATGTTGGAGAGTGTTTGGCCTATGTTTTCCTCTAAGAGTTTGATAGTGTCTGGTGTTATATCTAGGTCTTTGATCCATTTGGAGTTTATTTTTGTGTATGGTGTTAGGGAGTGTTCTAATTTCATTCTTTTCCATGTGGCTGTCCAGTTTTCCCAGCACCACTTATTGAACAAGCTGTTCTTTCTCCATTGTATATTCTTGCCTCCTTTGTCATAGATTAGTTGGCTATAGGTGTGTGGGTTTAATTCTGGGCTTTCTATCCTGTTCCACTGATCTGTATTTCTATCTTTGTGCCAGCACCATATGGTTTTGATGATTATTGCTTTGTAGTAGAGTCTGAAATCAGGGAGCCTGATTCCTCCAGCTCCATTTTTCTTTTTCAGGATGTCTTTGGCTATTCTGGGTATTTTGTGTTTGTAATAGTTTTAAAAACAATGTATGTTTTTTAGGGAGTTCTCTTTGAGGGGCTCAGCAGAAATGAATCCTACTAGTATCCATGAGGATGTGGATTAGATCTCTGGCCTCGTTCAGTCGGTTAAGGATCTGGTGTTTCCCTGAGCTGTGGTGTAGCTCACAGAGGTGGCTCAGATCCTGTGCTGCTGTGGTTGTGGTGTAGGTCAGCAGATGTGGCTCCGATTTGACTCCTAGCTTGGGAACTTTCATTTACCATGGGTGTAGCCCTAAAAAGCCAAAAAAAAAAAAAGCAGCCAATGTATGTCTTTAAATGAAATTCAAGTTCTTAAGGAAGAAATTCAAATTTTCAAGTTCTGCTAATAATTATATCCTCTTTTTGGTCTTTTCCAAAAATTAATTGGGTAGGTAAGGGTTGCAGTCTTAATTAGGGAAATTATAACCTGTGTGTGTATATTGCCTCAATCTGATACACCAGATTGTTTATAACTTTTAGACCTAACAGATACATTTTAATATACTTATTGTCCAATAAGAGTGAAAATCTTATATAAATAGTTGAATTTTAAATATATGACAAAAAACACCAAGTATGAGTTTTTAAATTATTTTATTAAGAAAATTTTGGGATGGAGTTCCCATTGTGGTGTGGCGGAAACGAATCCTACTAGTATCCATGAGGATACGGATTGGATCCCTGGCCTCGCTCAGTGGGCTAACTATCTAGTGTTGCTGTGAGCTTGTGGTGTAGGTCACAGATGCAGCTCAGATCTTGTGGTGTTGTGGCTGTGAAGCAAACCGGCAACTATAACTTCGATTAGACCCCTAACCTGGGAATCTCCATATGCTGTGGGTGTGGCCCTAAAAAGCAAAAAAAGAAAAAAAAAATCAAAGAAAATTCAAAAAATTTTCAGATGTTAACACTCATTTGGGTTTTTAAAAACCACATCTATTAAGAGAAGGATTAGTTTGATATTATTATTCAAAATACAAGATTTTAGAATTTATACCCAAATTTTATGATATTTTTGTGATAGAATTTGACCTGCTCTCAATATGCATTAAGATAAATTTAGTATTACTATCCTATAAGGAAATATGTTTTTATGTATAAATATGATTATAAAAAAAAATGCTTGTAATTAGAATATTGGCTTAAAAAGTAGCCAAAAGTAAACATGGTATTTATATCAAAACACAAAATCTAATGATCTGTGATAGTTCATATCCTAAATCTACATGTATATGATGGCATGAGAGGAATATTTACCTTTTTTTTTTTTTTTTTTCCATTTACAGCCTTCATTTTATTTTCCTTTCCCTCTTTACTCCACAGTGAATTTTATGATACTGGGCTAAAGTTTTTTTTTTTTTTCCTTTTTCCTTAGGGCCAAACCAAGGCTTTGGAAGTTCCCAGGCTAGGGTGGAATTGGAGCTGTAGCTGTTGGCCTACACCACAGCCATAGCAATGCCAGATCCAAGCCGCATCTGTGACCTACACCACAGTTCACGGCAATGCCAGCTCCTTAACCACTGAACAAGGCCAGGGATCGAACCCAAGTCCTTAAGAATACTAGTTGTGCTCATTAATTACCCCTGAGCCATGATGGGAACTCCAGCCTTTTTTGTGAGAGTGAATGTTGTTTTTCTGTTTTTCTCATCCTTGTAGAATGTTTCCTCTGAAAAACGATTTCCTTTTTCTAAAGTTTGGTGATGTTACAGCCTATTAGACGGAAAAGCCTAATAGAAAAGCATTTTAACATTACTTTTGTTTTTACAACTTGGGTGTTCATTTTTAATAGAATCAGAATATTCAATATTTGTTTTACTAATGTGTGATTTTCTTCAGTTACATAAGTGCCTAGTTTGGATCTAATAACATGTTTACTGGGATTTTTGACTTTGAAATAGAATGTTTGATTCTGTATTTTAATTTTTTTAAGGATATTTTAGTGTTGACTGAGAGTGATACTTCTGATTTTTAGTGCTAATTCAGTTACAAATAGCTAGTAGTTCCAGAAGAATAATAATTCTTTAATAATTAATTTATTCCTGTAATTTTGGAGGAGAATGAGCACATTCTGTGGTTTTCCTTGGGGGGATAATTTCCCATTTGGACTTTGGGGCATTTAACAGATTTCCATTTTAAAGCTGTATCCTGTCTTCATTGTATTCTGTAATCCTTTGTGTGTAGTCCTGGGTTCAGGAACCTTTTTTCCTCTTCCCTCCCATTTTTATAATCCTTTTTTTACTTCTAAAAGTAGGAAAAGTGACTAAGCTTAATACAGATTAATTAACCTCATCAGTGGTTCATGCGGCTAAAATGAAAATATATATCCATAGATAATAAGTGCTTTTATGAGGTAGGAGGCAAGAGTGGTTACTAGAGATTTAAAGTAAAGAAATACATTTCTGTATGATACAGCCTCTATTAAAAAAGCTGTATCTCAGAATTCATAAGCTGCATTAGTATGCAGATTCCAGACTTTGCTTAGGTAGCCAGAGCTGCCTTAATGACGTTGAATTAATGACTTTGAGTTAAGCAGTACTTTGGGAATTGGGCTGCTTACTTCTCTATAAAAAAGTAATGAAATAAGGGCAAAACGAAAGCTTACCTGAAATAGTAGACATGATCAGGAATACATCTAAGCTAAAAAGAATCTTAGTTTTAATAAGATAGGTAGTCTCTCCTATGTTTCTGCAAAATGAAGGCTTTGGTCAAAATCAGAACATGTAAAAGAAAGATGATAGAAGGCATACATTTTACAAGGGTAGTGGCTTGACAGTTTTAAAGTATGTATTATTTCTGACATGTGCAGATATCTCCTATGTTTATATAAATAATATAACTCATTCATGTGAAGTCATTTCGCTTTGGAGATTTTTAACTGATGAGTGAGGTTAACTAGTAGTCTTACATGTGCTTCCTGTTTCTTCACAAGAATTCATTTCTGCTGAAATATTTTATTGGAAGATGATGGCATAATATGGACTTTGTTAACTATAAATACAAAATATAATTTGGTTAAGTTTTAGGAAGTATCTTTAAATAGGTGGAAAATGGCCTAGGTTAAAATCTTTATTAAGACTAAGGATTTTAGTATATATTATACTTCAGAGGAGTTTATGACTGGGAATGTTGTCAAAGTTCTGATAGTCTTTTTTTTTTACTTTTTTTTTATTTTTTTATTTTCCCACTGTACAGCAAGGGGATCAGGTTATCCTTACATGTATACATTACAATTACATTTTTTCCCCCACCCTTTGTTCTGTTGCAACATGAGAATCTAGACAAAGTTCTCAATGCTATTCAGCAGGATCTCCTTGTAAATTTATTCTAAGCTGTGTCTGATAAGCCCAAGTTTCCGATCCCTCCCACTCCCTCCCCCTCCCATCAGGCAGCCACAAGTCTCTTCTCCAAGTCCATGATTTTCTTTTCTGAGGAGATGTTCATTTGTGCTGGATATTAGATTCCAGTTATAAGTGATATCATATGGTATTTGTCTTTGTCCTTCTGGCTCATTTCGCTCAGGATGAGATTCTCTAGTTCCATCCATGTTGCTGCAAATGGCATGATGTCATTCTTTTTTTATGGCTGAGTAGTATTCCATTGTGTCTATATACCACATCTTCCAAATCCAATCATCTGTGATGGACATTTGGATTGTTTCCATGTCCTGGCTATTGTGAATAGTGCTGCAATGAACATGCGGGTGCATGTGCCTCTTTTAAGTAGAGTTTTGTCCGGATAGATGTCCAAGAGAGGGATTGTGGGGTCATATGGAAGTTCTATGTATAGATTTCTAAGGTATCTCCAAACTGTTCTCCATAGTGGCTGTACCAGTTGACATTCCAACCAGCAGTGCAGGAGGGTTCCCTTTTCTCCACACCCCCTCCAGCACTTGTTATTTGTGGATTTATTAATGATGGCCATTCTGACTGGTGTGAGGTGGTATCTCATGGTAGTTTTGATTTGCATTTCTCTTATAATCAGCGATGTTGAGCATTTTTTCATGTGTTTGTTGGCCATCTGTATATCTTTGGAGAACAGTCTATTCAGGTCTTTTGCCCATTTTTCCATTGATTGATTGGTTTTTTTGCTGTTGAATTGTATAAGTTGCTTTTATATTTTAGAGATTAAGCCCTTGTCAGTTGCATCATTTGAAGTTATTTTCTCCCATTCTGAAAGTTGTCTTTTTGTTTTCTTTTTGGTTTCCTTTGCTGTGCAAAAGCTTTTCAGTTTGATGAGGTCCCATGGGTTTATTTTTGCTCTAATTTCTATTGCTTTGGGAGACTGACCTGAGAAAATATTCATGATGTTGATGTCAGAGAGTGTTTTGCCTATGTTTTCTTCTAGGAGTTTGATGGTGTCCTGTTATATATTTAAGTCTTTCAGCCATTTGGGGTTTATTTTTGTGCATGGTGTGAGGGTGTGTTCTATTTTTTTCATTGCTTTGCATGCAGCTGTCCAGGTTTCCCAGCAATGCTTGCTGAATAGACTTTCTTTTTCCCATTTTATGTTCTTGCCTCCCTTGTCAAAGATTAATTGACCATAGGTGTCAGGGTTTATTTCTGGGTTCTCTATTCTGTTCCATTGGTCTGTCTGTCTGTTTTGGTACCAGTACCACACTGTTTTGATGACTGTGGCTTTGTAGTATTTCTTGAAGTCTGGGAGAGTTATGCCTCCTGCTTGGTTTTTGTTTCTCAGGATTGCTTTGGCGATTCTGGGTCTTTTGTTGTTCCACATAAATGTTTGGATTGTTTGTTCTAGTTCTGTGAAAAATGTCATGGGTAATTTGATAGGGATTGCATTGAATCTGTAGATTGCTTTGGGTAGTATGGCCATTTTTCCAATATTGATTTTTCTAATCCAGGAACATGGAATATCTTTCCATTTCTTTACATCTTCTTTGACTTCTTTGATTAAAGTTTTATAGTTCTCGGCCTATAGGTCCTTTACCTCCTTGGTCAGGTGTATTCTGAGGTATTTGATTTTGTGAGGTGCAATTTTAAAAGGTATCGTATTTTTGTATTCCTTTTCTAATGTTTCATTGCTGGTATACAGAAATGCAACTGACTTCTGAATGTTCATCTTATATCCTGCTACTTTGCTGAATTTATTAATTAGTTCAAGTAGTTTTGGGGTTGAGTCCTTAGGGTTTTCTATGTATAGTATCTTGTCATCTGCATACAGGGACAGTTTGATCTTATTTCTTTTGTTTGTCTAATTGCTGTGGCTAGGACTTCCAAAACTATGTTGAAGAGCAGTGGTGAGAGTGGGCATCCCTGTCTTGTTCCAGATTTGAGTGAGAAGGCTTTCAGTTTTTCCCCATTGAGGATTATATTTGCTGTGGGTTTATCATAAATGGCTTTGATTATATTCAGGAATGTTCCCTCTATACCCACTTTGGTGAGGGTCTTGATCATGAATGGATGTTTGACTTTGTCAAATGCTTTTTCTGCGTCTGTTGAGATGATCATATGATTTTTGACTTTTTTTTGTTAATGTGGTGTATGATGCTGATTGATTTGCGTATGTTGAACCATCCTTGTGAACCTGGGATGAACCCAACCTGGTCATGGTGTGTAATTTTTTTGATATGTTGTTGGATTCGGTTGGCTAAGATTTTGCTGAGAATTTTTGCATCTATATTCATCAATGATACTGGGCGATAGTGTTCTTTTTTGGTGGTATCTCTGTCTGGTTTTGGAATGAGGGTGATGGTGGCCTCATAGAATGTCTTTGGGAGTATTCCTTCTTCTTCAACCTTTTGAAAGAGTTTAAGGAGGATGGGCACCAATTCCTCTTTATATGTTTGGTAAAATTCACCTGTGAAGCCATCTGGTCCTGGACTTTTATTTGTAGGGAGTGTATTTTATGACCTCTTCAATTTCCTTTCTAGTGATCGGTCTGTTCAGTTGGTCTGTTTCTGCTTGATTCAGTTTTGGCAAGCTGTAAGATTCTAGAAAATTGTCCATTTCTTCCAGATTTTCAAACTTGTTGCCATACAGTTGTTCATAGTATTCTCTTATGGTTTTTTGTATTTCTGCTGTATCCGTTGTGATTTCTCCTTTTTCATTTATAATTTTGGTTATTTGGGTTCTTTCTCTCCTCTTTTTAGTGAGTCTGGCCAGGGGTTTGTCAATTTTGTTCACCTTTTCAAAGAACCAGCTCTTGGTTTTATTAATTTTCTCTATTGTTTTTTGAGTCTCTATTTTATTGATTTCTTCTTTGATCTTTATAATTTCCTTCCTTCTGCTGACTTTAGGCCTTTTTTGTTCTTCTTTTTCTAATTCGTTTAGGTGGAGGGTTAAGTTGTCAATTTGGGATCTTTCTTCTTTTTTGAGAAAGGCCTGGATTGCTATAAATTTCCCTCTGAGCACTGCTTTCGCAGCATCCCATAGATTTTGAGAGGTTGTGTCTTCAATATCATTTGTTTCAAGGTAGTTTTTAATTTCCTTCTTGATTTCCTCATTGACCCATTGCTTTTTTAGTAGCATGTTGTTGAGTCTCCATGGAGTAGGTTTTTTCTCTTTCCTTTTCCCATGGTTGATTTCTAATTTCATGGCATTGTGGTCAGAGAAGATACTTGAGATAATTTCTACGCTCCTAAATTTATTGAGGTTAGCTTTGTGTCCCAATATGTGGTCGATTCTTGAGAATGTTCCATGAGCATTTGAGAAGAATGTGTATTCTGCTTTTTTTGGATGTAGTGTCCTGAAGATATCAATGAAGTCTAACTTTTCTATTGTTTCCTTTAGGATCTCTGTTGCTTTATCGGTTTTCTGTCTAGAGGATCTGTCCATTGATGTGAGGGGGGTATTAAGGTCTCCTACTATGATTGTATTCTCATCAATATCTCCCTTTATGTCTGTTCATATTTGTTGTATGTATCTGGGTGCTCCTGTATTTGGGGCATATATGTTGACAATAGTAACATCCTCTCCTTGGATGGATCCCTTAATCATTAAGTAGTGTCCTTCTTTGTCTTTCTTTATGTCTTTTGTTTTAAAGTCTATTTTGTCTGATATGAGCGTTGCGACTCCTGCTTTTCTGTCATGTCTATTGGCGTGAAATATTTTTCCCCACCCTTTCACTTTCAATCTATATGTATCCTTTGTCCTAAGGTGAGTTTCTTGTAGGCAGCATATTGAAGGTTTTTGCCTTTTTATCCACTCAGCCACTCTGTGTCTTTTGATTGGGGTATTCAGTCCATTGACATTTAAGGTGATAATTGATAGATGATTATTTATTGCCATTTGAACCTCGTGTTCCAGTTGATTCTGTGGTTCTCCATTCTTCCTTTCTTTTTTTTTTTTTTTTTTTTTCCATTTTTTGCAAATGCAATATTTGGCTTGTGGTTGCCCTGTGTTTTAAGTATGCTAACCCCTTCCTATAATTGTGTGTTTTAGCCTGATGGTCCTGTAAGTTCAAACACTTCATTACTATATTAAAATTAAGAAGAGAAACATACAAACAAACAAACAAAAAGGGTTATTTACTTCCTAACATTCCTTGCCCACATTTTATGGTTTTGATGACTCTTTTTTTTTTTTTTTTTTTAATTTTATTTTGTTTGAAGCATGTTCATGATTAAATCTGTATGCTGGCTTATTTGAGTGACTGCTCTCTGATTACGGTTTCCTCAGTCCTAGTTCTTCCTCTTCTTCTTCTTCTTTTTTTTTTTTTTTTTTTTTCTTTTTTTCTTTTTTTCTTCCCTTTCCTTCCTTTCTTTTTGGTTTAGAGAAGTCCTTTCAGTATTTCTTTTAACCTGGGTTTTGTGTTGCTGTATTCTTTTAGTTTGTGTTTGTTGGAAAAACTTTTTATTTCCCCTTCTATTTTAAATGATAGTCTTGCTGGATAGAGTATTCTAGGTTGCATATTTTTTCCTTTTAGCACTTTAAGTATCTCTTGCCATTCCCTCCTGGCCTGTAGTGTTTCTGTAGAGAAATCAGCTGATATTCTTATGGGGGTTCCCTTGTAGGTAACATTCTGCTTTTCTCTTGCTGCCTTTAGGATCCTCTCTTTATCACTAACTTTTGCCATTTTTATTATGATGTGTCTTGGTGTGTGATAGTCTTTTTAATTTGGAAAATAGATTTAACTGTTCTTGCTGCAGTTTGCTTAAGTAATGTATATTGAGTAATTTTAACCTTAAAATAGTGTCTATCTTGGACATCTATCCGGACAAAACTCTACTTAAAAGAGATACGTGCACCCGCATGTTCATTGCAGCACTATTCACAATAGCCAGGACATGGAAACAACCCAAATGTCCTTTGACAGATGATTGGATTTGGAAGATGTGGTATATAGACACAATGGAATACTACTCAGCCATAAAAAAGAATGATATCATGCCATTTGCAGCAACATGGATGGAACTAGAGATTCTCATACTGAGTGAAATGAGCCAGAAAGACAGAGACAAATACCATATGATATCACTTATAACTGGAATCTAATATCCAGCACAAATGAACATCTCCTCAGAAATGATTCTCCAAATCATGGACTTGGAGAAGAGACTTGTGGCTGCCTGATGGGAGGGGGAGGGAGTGGGAGGGATCGGGAGCTTGGGCTTATCAGACACAGCTTAGAATAGATTTACAAGGAGATCCTGCTGAATAGCATTGAGAACTTTGTCTAGATACTCATGTTGCAACAGAAGAAAGGGTGGGGGAAAAATGTAATTGTAATGTATACATGTAAGGATAACCTGATCCCCTTGCTGTACAGTGGGAAAATAAAAAAAAATTATAAAAAAAAATAAAAAAATTAAAAAAAATAAATTAAAAAAAAAAATAGTGTCTATTATTTAGGTTTGTTAATTAGGTAATATTTTGGTTGGCAGATTCTTTCATTTCATTGATGATGTTAATGTATCACCATTTAAGTTACTGAAAGTTTCAAGTGCTTCATTCTTTTCTTGTTTTAGTAAATTAGGTCTATTGGTTTATCTCAAAAGAAGTTTCCTAGGAAATTGATATGGATTTCTAATTAATGTAAATGTCTCCTGAGAAGTGTGAACATTCTGAAATTCATAGGGTACAAATTAGAGAGTAGCAACTTTGGCATCAGTCAAATTAAACAGATTCTTTGATTCACTGAGGACAAAGCCAGATGCCTGTTCTCCCCTCCCAACCCCTAAGGTAGTCAGCAGTTTTTGCCATTTTGGTATACTTTCTGGCTAATCACTTAAAAATAAGGAGTCTCATATTTCTTTATTTGTTAAGTGGTTATGTGCTTTATTATAGGAGAGATGTAATATATTAAATCTGAGTAGGAAATACGTAGCATTTCCTAAGATGCTTTATTATTATTTTTTTTAAATAAAGATGGAAAAAACTGATCTGGGAGTTGGAGGATATCTGAGTTGTCTTCTCTCTTGTGTCACTTGGGAAAAACAATTTAAATCTCTTAGGATTTAAGTTTCCTTATCTGTGAGGTGAGGAGGTTGATACACGAAGCATCAGTAGTTTCAAATTGGCAATCTAAAGGCCAGATATCTAACAATTTATGTGGTTTAGTTCAGCGAAACCATTTAATTTCTCTGTCTTTAAGTATGATGTACATTTTCCTGTTTGTTACAGTCTCCATAACTTCCTACCACTTAACACAAGGGTCCCCAAATTGTTATATAATCTGAATGGTCCTTGTAGACGTTGGAATCACAGTTTTTGGACTCACTGTCACACCCAAGTTTCAAAACATTCTCAATGTTTTATATGCGATGACAGGAATTCTAACATGTTGTTATAGACCTGGAAATTGTTCCTTAGTTTTCAGGGGGAAGAGGAAGATATATTTGAAGATATATTTTCCTCCCCTAGTTGATATTAGGTGGCAGAGAGAGTTGGCAAAATGTTACTTGAAATAAGAGAAAAGCAGAAGAGTGAAGAATATCACTCAGCTCAGTAATTGTAATTAGAGCATTAGATTTTTCTGCCTCCCTTTTCAAAAATTTACTAAACAACTGCTATAAAGCTAAAAGTTTTATGACTTGAGGTATATTTAGACTATAAAAGCACTGGCATCTTCCCTTAGAAATGCCATGCTGCCCCCTTGGTGTCTCTCATCTCATTTCTGTTAAGGCCATGCTTATCTCATTCTTGTGTCTGTTAAGGCTACATTCTGTTGATTGACAAATGCTGGCACGTTGCCAAGATCAATAAATACCATTTTAGTATGCTTTTTTTGATAGTTTAAATAATCAACCAAATAAACCCATAAAATGGATAAGCAGCCAGCATAGGCACAGCCCGTTTATTTATTTCCATAATTAGATATTAACTGTCTGCTTGTTAGAGTAGATATCATAGGGAGTGCTTGTATTTAGTCCTTGGCTTTATTTATTTATTTAGTTTTTTTATTTTTAGGGCTGCATGTGGAGATTCCCAGGCTAGGGGTCTAATTGGAGCTGTAGCTGCTGGCCTACCATAGCCACAGTTATGTGCAATCCTAGGTGGGTCCGTGACCTGCACCATAGTCATGGCAACACCAGATCCTTAACCCACTGAGCGAGGCCAGGGATTGAACCTGCAACCTTATGGTTACTGGTCGGATTCATTTCTACTATGCCACAACCAGAACTCCCAGTCCTTGGCTTTATATACTGGCATACACATTCATCTAAAGATACCAGTATAAATATTATGCAGATATAATTGGATAAGGAGGTTGGGGAAGTGGGCTACGTCTTAAGTGGAAAAAAAAGTAAAGGTAATAATTTATATGTAAAATAATTGAATTTGAAATAAGTCAGTGATTTGGCTAAATTGCTAATGTTTTTGCATTGATGTTTAACATAGAACCAGTGTATGATGTAATGCAAGCACACTGTTGGTGTTTCTGGTATGGTTTTTACCTAGTTAAATTTTTTTTTTTTTTTTGCTTTTTTGCTTTTTAGGGTCGCACCAGCAGCATATGGAGGTTCCCAGGCTAGGGGTCCATTTGGAGGTTCAGGCTGCTGGCCTATGCTACAGCTACAGCAACACAGAATCCAAGCTGCATCTGTGACCTACACCATAGCTCACTGCAACACCAGATCCTTAACTCACTGAGGGAGGCCAGGAATCAAACCCACAACCTCATGGTTCTTAGTCGCATTTGTTGCTGCTGCACCACAACGGGAGCTTCTCAGAGTTTTTATTTTGAGACTCATTTTTAGTATACAGTAAACTTAATATTTTAGTACTTTTTTACCCAGTGTGTGGTTATGAGAAATTACATGTTTTTGACTGCACCCCTGGCATGCTGAAGTTCCTGGGCCAGGGATTGAACCCTTGTCACAGCAGCGACCCAAGCCACTGCTGTGACAATGCTGATCCTTAACCCATTGCACTGCAAGGGAATTCCTGGAAATTATATTTTTGAAATTAATTTTTTTAGAAGCAAAGCCCCAGCAATTTTTATAAAACCATTGTATTTATGATGTTAGAAAGGAGAACAGGATTCAGCATAGCAGACTTAGCTAAATATGATCCTTGTTTTGAAAACATTGGGGAAAGGGATACTAAAACAAAAGAAAAACTAACAAAAAATTAAGAATCAAATGACAGGGAATTATAGCTATGCCAAGGTTGAGGGTTGAATTAGGATATTCATTAATAGTCCCAATTTAAGAAAAAATGACTCTATTGACAGAGCTCTGCTTTTGGAGAGGTAGAGTATTCAGATATTAAAACATTCTGACTTTTGTGTATTAAGCAACTTCTTGGAGCATCTCAGCTGAAGCAGTTCTAAAGCATTTGAAATCGTCACCAAGTCATCGACTGGCAATTCATTGTGTACCTGTCAGATCCCAAACATGGCCCAGACTCTGCTTACTGTTTAACAAGTGCCCTGTTATATGGCTAGCTTCGCTAGGTGCTCTGCACTCAAATACTTTCCCTTCTGTCAGATCACTTTTTGTCCAACAGGAGATTAGACGTAGGACTGCCGGCATGAGCAGGGTAGACTTCAAGGTCAGATCACTGTGGCTGAACTAAATGAGGGACCTTAATCCTGATAATTGCTATAAATAAAATTTGGATTTTTATTCCTGTACATGAAATTGTGTTATCTATTTAAGTCTTTTAGCAAAGAAACTAAAATTAGTGTTTAGTACTACTTTATTGCTCATTCCTCTAAAGGAAAGATTTCTTACATTTTCTTTATATGGAAAACTAGTTTTATTACATTTTGTTTTGGCAAAAGTAAGGTTTATATTTCTATTTAAGAAAAATACATAAAACAGCCATGAAGAAGAAAATCACTTAGGTAAATTGCTTAATTTCAATGTGAAAGAAATAATGATCACTTGATACTTATTTTGCTTTTATCTTTGCTTTTTTGCCAGGGGTGAAAGCTTGTCTACAAAGAAAAAAATGTGAACAGGAAGAAAAGTATGAAATTCCTGAAGGGCCAAGGAGAAGCAGGCTCAACAGAGAACAGCTGGTATTTTCTTTTTGATACACTTTCATTGTTCTTATTCTAACTTATTATTATTACCATCAGGAAAAACCCATGCCCGTTCCACAAGTACAGGTGACTGATTAAAATTTTAATTGTGCTTATTTCAAGCACTTGATTCCGAGAGATCACAATGAGCAGTAAAATCCAGAAAGTAATAATTTCATACTGTTAATGGATTTTTGGCATCTTGAACATTCTCATAAACCTTTCAGAATCTGAAGTAAGTCCCAGATACAGGAAATAGCTTGAAAGAAGACTTACAGCTGCTGCTTGGATTTAGTTAACCATGTCTTTATTGCCACATATTGCAGTTTTAATGGGTAATATTCCATTATCCTGTTGACATATAAGTATATTAGAAAAATTTTTGTTGAAGGGAACTGTGAAGCTTTTTTCTATGAAGCACACAGAGTATGTCTCATAGATAATTGGATCCCTAGACTTGTCTTTATACTGTATTGTGTTCCAAGGAATACATACATCTCTAGAATGCTGGAGGCCACATTCCCACATCGCTGCCTTAGAGACCTTAGCTTGGTAATACACAGGGACCTGAATTTGAATAGGCAGAATTGGAAAGTTCCATGGAAAAGATGTTACTCTGACATTTAAGTTTAGCTTGGTATTTCTGAAGCATATTTCAGATACTCTAGGAAGGAATTCTTGGGGTTTTAAAGTCCCACAAAGTATGAATAAACATTCTGAGAAAAGAAAGTTGGTGAATAGGTTTTGGGTGTATGTATCACCCCCCCCCCGCCACCCCTGACACACACACAGCCCAGCATACCTAAAATGTGAGAATAATGAAAAGGACCTGAGTCTTAGGGAACAAATTATAAATAGGAAGGCTTTATTTGCATTAAGTATTTTTCTTGACCCAAATAGTTTACTTGAAATACAGCTTGTCCCAGCACCTCATTAATTAGTTAACTGCTTGCAACTATTACTTTTATTGCCCTCATTCATATGCTGTGTTTTAAAATATTTTGGTCTGCTTTTTAACGAGATTTTTCTTGTTATTTCAGTTGCCAAAGCTGTTTGATGGATGCTACTTCTATTTTGGGGGAACCTTCAAACACCATCCAAAGGACAACCTTATTAAGCTTGTCACTGCAGCTGGGGGCCAGATCCTCAGTAGAAAGCCCAAGCCAGACAGTGATGTGACTCAAACCATCAATACAGTCGCATACCATGCCAAACCTGATTCTGATCAGCGCTTCTGCACGCAGTATATCATCTATGAGGATTTGTCTAATCATCGCCCAGAGAGAGTTCGGCAGGGCAAAGTCTGGATGGCTCCTTCCAGCTGGTTTATAGATTGTGTGATGTCCTTTGAGCTGCTCCCTCTTGACAGCTGAATGCTACACCAGATGAACATTTTAAACTGAACCCACAGAGTGTGAGAACCCAGTGATTGCATTGTTTTGATCACTCACATTTTTACAAATAGGTAGACTCATTCATGTACTCTTTTCCCTTGAATTAAAAAAACAAAAACAAAAACTGTATGCCAGATTAGGAATTCATACTCTCTTTACCATTTAGATGCTGAGATTGCTTTAAAGGATTTTTCATTTTAAAACTGGCATGTATTTATCATGTCTTTCTATTCATGTAATCAGCTATCAAAGATAAATGAGAGGGTATCAGAACTGTTGGTTAAATATAAAAGTGGTATCATTATGTCTCAACCTTTTAATGTTCTTTGATGAAAAAAATCCACACCTATGACCAGCAAAAATACTACCTTCCTTTAGTTAGCAAATACTATTGTCAAGTAATTTATTCAGGCTTTATTATAATGAAAAAACATTACTTGGTCTAAATGTGCCTTCATAGGTGTTTAATTTTTCTCCTGTCTACAGTTGTGTTTATTTAGCTACTTATAATTACTTGGATGTCTGTTCCTACGTTTTTATCCTATTAAAAAAAAAATCTTGTCTGTTAATCAGGAAATCATGATTTGAATCTTAACATTATTCTTTGGTGGTGAAAATCGACATTGGGCTCATGGCACATGTTTTATTGTATTTTCTTCTTCTTCTTCTTCTTTTCTTTTTTTTTTGTCTTTTTGCCATTTCTTGGGTTGCTCCCGCAGCATATGGAGGTTCCCAGGCTAGGGGTCTAATCAGAGCTGTAGCCACCGGCCTACGCCAGAGCCACAGCAACGTGGGATCTGAGCTGCGTCTGCAACCTACACCACAGCTCACAGCAACGCCAGATCCTTAACCCACTGAGCAAGGGCAGGGATCGAACCCGCAACCTCATGGTTCCTAGTCGGATTCGTTAACCACTGAGCCATGACGGGAACTCCTTATTTTCCTATTAATCAATCTATAGGTGTGTTAATAGTGTATTTTATATATATGTATATATATGCATACTTAGAGAAATTTTAATTTCAGTATTTCTTAGGTGGACTTATCAGACTAACAAATTGTCAAGTCAATTGTAAATAAATTAAGAAGCAGTCTTTCTGCTAGATCTTACTAAGTATTGCTAAAATGATTTTTCGAAAGTCTTAATTTCTTTTTCAGTAAATTCTTTTTCATTTTTAGATTGATAGGAGACAGAAGTTGGTGATTACTTGATTTAGAACAGATTTTGTCCAGATGATACAAAAGGCCGTGACAGTATGTCTAATGGTAGGAGTGAGAAGGCTTTACTCATAATACCAGGACCTTTAAGGCTGCAGAGTAGTGGACACGACATCACCTGAGAACAGGGAGACCTGGGGAGGTTACTCTGATCTGAGTGTTTTTATTTGTGAATTGTGATGGTAGGGGTAGATCATTTTAAAACATTTTCTAAGAAGTAGAGTTCTTTATTAATCTTCCTCAAGAGTCAGTGTACCTGTAATATTAAAGACATGGAAAGAGAGTTACTGTAGATACTTGCCAGTTTGGTCCCTTTTGGGCCAAAGGGAAAAGTTAGCTGTGCACTAGATTAGTATATGGAGAGTCTGAAGTGGATAAACATTTTAAGATCCATTTATTTGAAGTTTGAGATTCAGCTGATTATTTTAAAATAAAATTTACTGTAATTCCTTCTTTGACATTTTATTTTCCATACTAAAGAAATATGTTACGGGGACACGGTGGTACTGCCGACCCTGACCTTCAAGGGTGAGTTAGTTCCAGAACACTCTTTCCAACCAGTAATGTGTTTGTCCCACATTTCTTTCTACTGGAGAATGATGAACTACATAGCACCAAACAAATTGAGGGGTTAGATAATGTTTGGATTAAATAATTTAAGACTCTCTGTGCTTTTGGTTGTCATTTTTTATTTATGACTGACTTTTAGTCACTTTCTATTGCTTCATTGGTCATATTCATAGACAGGTTTGTGTTTGTTCCTCTGATCTGAATTCCTGTTTGTCAAAACGCTTTTGGGAGTTGCTACGCACTTTCTTCATTCATTTTCTTGGTTTTTCCTCCTCCTCCTCATCATATTTTGTCTCCCACTATTAAGCAGTTTTATTTTTGGTTATTTTAGGTATTTATTTTGACAGCAGTTAATTGATGTTAAGCTCTTGAACTTACATTTTCTGTATAGATATATTTTAATTATTTTCATTTTTCAATCATAGATTCAAGTTTGATTTTTATTTACCGTAAATCATTAAAGTTATCTGAGCTTCCATATCTGTTTCTTCTAGAGGTGGCTTATTCTACACTGTTGAAGAATGAGACTCTGCAAGACTTGTTAGGAAATCTTTCAAAAGCGTATCTTTTTGAGCACTGTATTTCTAAAGTATATTATGTACTTAAATAAATTTTTTGAATATAACCTTGATGTATTAGAATCATCATTAAGAGTGTCATCTATTACACAGTGATTTTTCTTGTTTTTTAATCAACATAATAGTATCATATTAGTTTCACATGTACATCGTAATGATTCAATATTTATATGCATTTCAAAACGGTCACCTTCTTGTTACCGTTCTTCACCCTGCAGTTATTACAATATTATTGACTCTCTTTATGTTGCACATTACATCCCCATGATTTATTTTATAACCACAGGTCTGTACCTCTTAATCCCCTTCACTAATTTTGCGTGCCCCCCACCCCTAACCCCTTTCCCCTCTGGCAGCCATCAGTTTGTTTTCTGTATCTGAATCTGTTTCTCTTTTGTATTTTAGGTTCTACATATAAGTGAAATCTTATATAATTTCTCTGACTTATTTCACTTAGCAAAATAAATAGCCTCTAGGTCCCTCCATGTTGTCGCAAATGACAAGATTTCATGCTTTTTTTAAAGCTGATTTTGTTAATATTGTATATATACATAGTACATATATACCACATCTTTGTTTTTGTTCGTTTAATGGCCGCACTTGCGGCATTTGGAAGTTCCTGGGCTAGGGGTTGAATCCAAGCTGCAGATGAGGCCTCTGCCACAGCCACAAATCTGAGCCACATCTGTGACCTGTGCCTCAGCATATGGTCATGCCGGATCCTTAACCCACTGAGTGAGGCCAGGCAGGGATTGAACCCACATCCTCTAGGAGACAATATTAGGTCCTTAACCCACTGAGCCACAATGGAACTCCATAGGCCATGTTTTTTTTTAATCCATAATCTATTGATGGGCACTTAGGTGGTTTCTGTATCTTGACTATTTTAAATAATGCTGCAATGAACAATGGAGTGTATATATCTTTTCAAATTAGTGTTTTTGTTTTCTTTAGATAAATAACCAGGAGTAGGATTGCTGATTATATGGGTACTGTTTTTAAATTTTTGAGGCATTTCCACACTGTTCTTCATAGTGGTTGTACCAGTTTACATTCCCACCAACAGTGTATGAGGATTCCTTTTTATCCACATCCTCGCCAACACTTGCTCTTTTTTGCCTTTTTGATAATTGCCATTCTGACAGGTGAGTGAAGTGAAATCTAATTTTGGTTTTGATTTGCATTTCCTTTATGATTAGTGATGGTGAGCTTCTTTTCCTGTGCCTGTTGGCCATATTTTTTTTAGGTCCTCTATCCACTTTTAAGTATGGTTGTTTTGTTTTCTTGATATTAGGTTGTAAAAGTTTTTTTATAGTTTGCATATTAACTCCTTATCAAATATATGATTTACCTTCTCCCATTCAGCAGGTTGCCTTTTCATTTTGTTGATTTCTTTGCTGTGCAAAATAAATTTTGGTTGATGAAGTCCCATTTGTTTATATTTGCTTCTGTGTCCCTTCCTTGCCCTGAGAGGCTCAAAAAAATATGGGTAAGAACATTGTCAAAGAGCTTACTGCCTATCTTTTCTTTTAGGAGTTTTATGGTTTCTGATCTTACATTCAAGTCTTTAAAACATTTTGAATTTATTTTTCTCTATAGCTTAAGAGAGTGGTCCAGTGTCATTCTTTTGCATGTAGCTGTCTAGTTTTCCCAATAACCTTTACTGAATAAAGTGAATTTTCTCCAATGTGTAGTCTTGCCTCTTTTGTCATAGATTAATTAACCATATATACCTGGTTATTTCTGGACTCTGTTCTATTTACCTGTGTTTATTTTTGTGCCAGTATCATACTGTTTTGAGTACTATAGCTTTAGTATATTTTGAAAATCAAGGATTATGGTGCCTCCAGCTTTGTTCTTCTTTCTCAAGATTGTTTTGGCTATTTGGGTCTTTTGTGGTTCCATACAAATTTTAGGATTCTTAGTTCTGGTTCTGTGAAAAATGCCATGGGGGATTGCATAAAACCTATAGATTTCCTGGGGTAGTATGGACATTTTAACAATGGTAATTCTTCCAATCCATGAGCATGGCATATTTTTCCATTTATTTGTATTGTCTTCAAATTCTTCCAGAGTACAATCTCTCATATCCTTGGTTAGATTTATTCCTAGGTATTTTTTTCTTTTTTTTTTTAAATGAAACTGTAAACTGGATTGTTTTCTAAATTTCTCTTATAGCTTGTTTTTAGTGTATGTAACTGATTTCTATATATTTTATATCCTGCAATTTTATTTAATTTTATTTTTATTTATTTTTTTGTCTTTCTGCCATTTCTTGGGCTGCTCCCATGGCATATGGAGGTTCCCAGGCTAGGGGTCTAATTAGAGCTGTAGCTGCCAGCCTACACCAGAGCCACAGCAACGCGGGGCCCGAGCCACGTCTGCATCCTACACCACAGCTCACAGCAATGCCGGATCCTTAACCCACTGAGCAAGGCCAGGGATCGAAGCTGCAACCTCATGGTTCCTAGTCGGATTCTTTAACCACTGTGCCATGACGGGAACTCCCATCCTGCAATTTTATGAAATTTATTTATTCTAATGGTTTTTTGGTGGTCTCTTGGATTTTCTGTGTATAGTATCATGTCATCTGCCAACAGTAACGTTTTTACTCCTTTTCTAATTTGGATTCTTTTTATTTATTTTTCTTGTCTGATTGCTGTGACTAGGACTTTCAATACTACATTGAACAAAAGTGGCGATAGTGGGCATCCTTGTCTCCTTCCTGATCTTAGGGGAAAAGCTTTTAACTTTTCCTCAGTGAGTACGATGTTAGTTGTGGGTTTGTCATATATAGTTTTTATTATGTTGGGATGTGTTCCCTCTATTCCCACTTGATTGAAAATTTTTCTCAAGAATGGATGTTGAATGTTGTCAAGTTTTTTTTTTTTCTGCATTTATTGAGTTGATCATATGATTTTTATCCTTTGTTTTTATTAATGTGATATATCACATTGATGGATTTGCAGATTTTCGTATTCCTGCAATAGATCCCATTTCATTATGCTTCATCGTGGTATATGATCCTTTCAATGTATTGTTGACTTTTGTTTGCTTTGTGTGTGGGGGCTCAGGAGGGCTGGTGTGTGGTTTTGGTATCAAGGTAGTGCTGACTTCATAAAATGATTTTGGTGGTGTTCCTTCCTTTTCAACTTTTGGGAATATTTTGAGAACGGTATTAACTCTTATTTAAATTTGTGGTAAAATTCCCCTGTCAAGTTGGCTTGTCCTGGACTTTTGTTTGTTGAGAGTTTTAAAATTCCTGTTTCAATTTCATTATTAGTAATCAGTATATTCAGATTTTCTCTTTCTTCATGATTTAGTCTTGGAAGATTGTGTGTTTCTAGAAAATTAGGCATTTCTTCTAGGTTGTCTGATTTTTTTTTGGTGTACAACTTTTTGTGTAGTTTCTTATAATCTTTAGCATTTCAATGGATCAGTTGTAAATTCTCTTTCATTTCTGATTTTATTTATTTGACTTCTCTCTCTCTTTTTTCTGCCCCCCCCATGAATTGGCTAAAGATTTATCTATTTTGTTTATCTTTTCACGTAGTTTTATTGATCTTTTCTATTTTTTTTCTAGTTTCTTTCCTTATTATTATTATTTTTTAATATTTTTAGGGCCACACCCATGGTGTATGAAGTTCCCAGGCTGAGTTGAAGCAGAGCTGCTGCTGCTGGCCTATGCCACAGCTATAGCAATGCAGGATCCTAGCAACATTTGCAACCTACACCACAGCTCACAGCAATGCTGGATCCCCAGCCCACTGAGTGAGGCCAGGGATTGAACGCTCATCCTCATGGATGCTAGTTGGGTTCATTAACCACTGAGCCATGGAGAGAACTCCCTTTTCTAGTTTCTTGGGTTTAAAATTACATGGTTTATTGAAAATTTTCTTGTTTCTTGAAGTAGACCTGTATATCTGAACTTCCCTCTTAGAACTACTTTTGCTGCATCCCACGGATTTTGGAAAGTTGTGTTTCCATTTATTCATTCAAGATATACTTTAATTTCCTCTTTGATTTCTTTATTAGATAATTGACTTTTAGTAGCATGTTGTTTAGTTTCCACATTTTCTTTTTTTCCAGTTTTCTTCTTGTAATTGATCTAGTTTTATACTATTGTATTTGGAGAAGCTTGATAATGATTTCAATCTTCTTAAATTTATTGAGACTTGTTTTATGGCCTAACATATGATCTATACTGGAAAATGTTTCATGAGCCCTTGAAAAAAATGTGTGTTCTACAATTTTTGGATGGGGTGTTTTGTGTATGTATATCTCTTAAATGTACTTTGTCTAATGTGTCATTTAAGGTCAAGTGTTTCCTTACTGATTTTCTGTCTGGGCAATCCATCCATTGATGTAAGTGTGGTATTAATGTCTCTTTATTGTACTACTGTCAGTTCTTCCTCTTTTGTTATTTTGTTTTGTTTTGTTAATATTTGCTTTATGTATTTAGGTGCTCTTCTGTATAGTTCATAAATATTTTCCAATGTCATATTCTCTTGTTGGGTTGACTCCTTTGTTATTAGGTAATGTCCTTTTATGTCTTTTGTTACAGTTTTGGCTAAAGCTACCTTATCTGATAAAAGTATTGCTACCTAAACTTTCTTTTCATTTTCTTTTTTAAATCCTTTCTCTTTCACCTTGTGTGTGTCTTTAGATATGAAGTAGGTATCTTGTAGACAGCATATAGATGGGTCTTGTGTTTTTTTGTTTTTTATCCATTCAGCCACCCTATATCTCTTGATTGGAATGTTCAATTAATTTACATTTTAAGTAATTGTTAATAGGTATATAGTTATTGCCATTTTGTTAGTGGTCTTCTGGTTTATTTTGTAGGATCCTAGCAACATCTGCAACCTACACCACAGCTCATAGCAATGCTGGATCCTTAACCCACTGAGCGAGGCCAGGGATCGAACCTACAATCTCATCGTTCCTAGTAGGATTTGTTTTCACTGTTCCATGATGGGAACCCCAGTCTTTTTCACTTAAAACATTCTGCTTAACATTTGTTCTGAGGCCATTTTAGTGGTATGACTTCCTTTAGCTTTTGCTTATTTGTAAAACTCATTATCACTTCTTAAGTTCTTTTTTTATATAATTTTTATTTTTTTCCATTATAGCTCATTTACAGTGTTCTGTCAATTTTCCATTGTACAGCATGGTGACTCAATTACACATACATGTATACATTCTTTTTTCTTACATTATCATGTTCCATCATAACTGACCAGATATAGTTCCCAGTTCTACACAGCAGGATCTCATTGCTAATTCGTTCCAAAGACTGATAACCTTGTCAGAATATTCTTGGTTATGAGTTTTTAACCTTTCAGTGTTCCACACCCTTCTGGCCTGAAGTTTCTGCTGAAAAGTCTGCTGACAGTCTTATGGCAGTTCTCTTACGTGTAATTAGGTTTTCTTCTTGCTGCTTTTAAAATTCTCTCTTTAATTTTTTTTTTTTTTTTTTTTTTTACATTTTAATTGTAATGTGTTTAGGTGTGGACCTCTTTGGGTTTATCATGTTTTTTGACTCTGTCTTTCCTGGGCCTAGGTGTCTGATTTCTTCTTCATGTTAGGGAAATTTTCAGCCATCATTTCTTCAAATAAATTTTCTGCCCCATACTTCTACTAATGCAATCCCTATAATGTGAATTTTGGTGCATTTTATGTTGTTCTAGGGTTCTGTTAAGCTATTCTCATTTTAAAAAATTCTTTTCTTTTTGCTTTTTGTCTGATGCCTTTTGCTGATCTGTTCTTCTCTATCATCTAATCTGTGAATCCTTTTGGTGCATTTTTAATTTCACTTATGGTATTCTTCAAGTGTGATAGGCTCTCATATTTTCCAATTCTTTGCTGAAGTTATCCGTGTGTTCATTCATTTTCCTCAGTTCAGTGAGCCTCTTTATGACCATTACTTTTATGTATTTTTTTTTCAGGTAGATTATTTTTGTATCATTAAGATCTTTTTCTGAGGTCTTGTCTTGTTTGTCCTGTTGGAACATATTTCCCTATTTCCTCACTTTTCATGCCTGTGTTTATTTTATGTATTAGGCAAAACTACTTATCTTGGTCTTGGAGTGGCTTCATATAGAGCTAATTCTTCTCATTCAACTCTGCTCTAGCTCTTGGTTATCTCTGGAGTCTTTATAGTTTCTACACTGCCTGATTTATTTTTAATATCCCTCTGTTGTTGAGGGTGTGCCAATATCTGTCAATGTTCCAAAGGGATTTAGAGGAGTTCCTTGGGTAACAGTTGCAAAAATTAGGGCTCCTGATGAATGTGTAAGCTCTTTTATGGGGAATGTTATTGAGCTGTAAGGAGATCAAGGGTGGTATCTCCCTGTGCACATTCCCTGTGAGCGCCTCTTTAATCTCTACATGTGTGAGAATCCTGCCCTCAAGCTCCAAGCTAGGTAAAAAAATCTTTCACAAGGAAGACAGGTTGTATTTCAGTCTACTATCTCTAGTTCCATTAGGTGGGTAGTGCAACAGTGGCATCTGCCAAAACCTCCATCTCTGGGTAGTGTTTCCATTGTCCTGGCCCCTCTAGCTGATGCTTTCAGATTTGCAGATATCTCTCACCTATACTCTCAGCACTTTTCAAACTGCTGTTATTCAGTTCGGTCTCACCCTTTACTTAAAGGGGCGTCTTGGTCTCCTCTAGCACTTTGTAACCCTTGGATGTAGTCACATTTTTTTTTTCCCCAAACAGGATGTTATGGGGGCTCATCTCTCTGGTTTAGCTCCTAGAGGCTGGGGTGCCTGATGTGGGGTTCCAACCCTGTGCTCCTCCAAGATAAATGCCTACCTGGTGAGATTCGTCCTGGTCGTGTGCGTCCATGTGTGGGGTGAGGTTTTTGGCAAGAGAGTTTTTCTGCACTCATACTCATCTCAATGTACTTTTAATCTTTTGTTGTGGAGCACATGTTCAGTTTTTCTCAGGTTCTACTCAGAATTGATCCAAATGTTGTGTATTGTGGGAGGAAGTGAGTTCAGCCTCTTCCTATAGCACCATCTTGAACCATCTCACTCGGGGACTTCTCATGGTTCCGTTGAAGTCAGATGGTTGGTAGCTTTTCCACAGTGTTATGCATGGCTGTTTGCTAGTTCTAGTTCTACTTGTTTTGCTATTTTCTCCTTTTTCCCTTGTCAGCTGCTACTTATGTATCTATTTCCATTAATAGTTTACCTTATCTATTTTTTAAAATTTTTTGACTTGTTGAGGAAAGGAAACCAGAAAGGAATTATATTAGAATTATGGATGACATAGGGATAAACACTGGGTGAGAGTGTTAGTGATTCACCTAAGAGTTAGGTACTTTAAATTTTCATAGATAATACTTATTATTTACTTCATTTGTCTTGATTTCTTTTGAGCCTCCTTTGTGAATTCAGCAATCAAATGATCTTTGCATAGATGATGACTGTGTTTTGGAAGGTTTGATGTTTCCTGTGGAAATAAGGTGCAGAGAGTGGGGACCACCTTACACATTAGCTTGTACTGCCTCCATGATTTGGGGTAGAAAAACAGAGTCAGTGATGGGTCTAAAAGTTTGTGGGCCTCATTATAGTCACAAATGTCTATTCTAGTCTCTATATATGGCAGGAAATAAGGCTGTTTTTATTTAATAATCATAAGCTACTATTTTGTGTGAGGAGGAACTGAATTACAAATTGTGAACTTAATGTATATCTTTATTATAAGTAAACCCTTTTCAAAGATACACACATCAAAGCAACTAATACCTGAAAACTAAGCAGTTCTGAAATTTTTCCTCATCAACTGATATGTACTATGTTTGGCTACTTAGCTGCATATTCAATTATTATTTGTGTAGCTTTCTAAGGCATAGCATGCCCCTTTTGATACCTGCAAGTTTTTATTAGAATGGTAATGTGGGAGAAGTGAGGAAAGTGCTAGATTGTTCTGACTCTGACCTGGCTTAAAGGGTTAGTGACTAATACCTGAGCTCTGATAAGAAATCCCTTGGCCCCCATATTCCAGCTTGCCTGTGCAGGCCACTCAGAATGTCAGTAATACTAATCTCAGGCTTGGAGATTGGAGTAAAGACCCAGGAAAGGCATACCTGTTGCACATGCTTTGAAGTCACTTGGACCAGGAATTTTTTTATCGTCTCTTTACTACTTTAGTTAACTGTGTCTACCATTATAAAGTTGGGAAAATACTATCCATCTCACATGTAAAGATGGATAAAAGCCCTGAAGCACCTTACAGGCCCTCACAGGAAGTTTCCAATACCTGTAAGAGTAGGATGGATCAGAGGCCTCTCTAAAAGCAGCTCGTTGAAAGGTGCCTTTTAGTAGCACAGATCATCTTGGTCCTGAATTGTCCTGGCTGCTGTCCTGTCTTCACTCTACTGGTGTTAGCTTAACATCTAGGACCTGACTGAGTAATTTCTCACCTCCGAATTCTCTCCCCAGCTATGAGTGACGTTTCTCCAATTATGTAGCCTCTCCTATTCATCAGTTAAGATTTTCTTTAGCTTTCCTCCCTAAATGCATTTACTTTGGGTACCATGACTGCTTGGGCCTCCACTCTTAATATATCAGCCTTAGAAAGAACTGGCCAAGCTTCACTCAGCAGGCATCACAGTTCCCTCTGGGCGCTTCGGCCCTTCTGCTCTATGACTTTGGGATAACCTTACTTTACACATTACTTTTCGACCTTTAGTTCATAATTTTCGAAATTCTTATATTTTTATTATTAATACTACATGTTTCTCAAAATCGCCCCCCCATTGCCTGCTGGCTAAAATAATATTGCCAAAATATTCTTCCATCAATGAAACATACAGGTCTAGACTTTTATGTGAATATTTTTCCGAATTTTACCAGTATGATTATCTTTGAATTTTTAAATAACTCTTGGTACAGAAGTATTATGTAATTACTGTAGAAAATTTGCAAAGTACAAATAGTCCCAAGATTCAGTGACAATAAAATGACAAATTGATTTTGGTTGTCAGAGTGTAAAAAAAAAATCAATCAAATGCTATTGAAAAGATGTGTGTGCTTCAGTTTCCCACAGTGCCCAGCACTTCTTTCCCCTCTTCAATTTTATTCATTTACTTGGGCTTTGGAATACTGAATTAATCCACAATCAGAACAACTATTAACATTCTTTTCTCCTATTCAAGCGCGCGCACACACACACACACACACACACACACACACATTGCTTTTATAACTAAGGATTTAAACCCTGATTATACTTTTCTTTCCATATTTTTCCATGTAATCAAATATTCTTGTATGTAATTTCCTGTCATTCTATAGTAGCCTATCAACATCATGTATTATAATTTATCACGTTCTTGCTATTGAATATTTGGGTTATTTTCATTCCAGCTGTATAAACACCTTTTTAATACATTTTGTTCCTGGGAGAAGGGAGAGATTTTCTTTAAAATGTCAAGCTAAGTCACCATCTATCATTACCATCTTTATAAAATGCAGTGCACACCCTACATATTTAAATTAAGACCTATAGTTATGCTTAAAATTAAAAAAAAATAGAAAATGAGTCTCATTTGATTGCTATGATTTTCATGAGATGAGGCTTTACATGTAAGGTTCAAAACATTCCAACTCTTATGGTTAGAAACTAATTAGGGAAAAAAAAGATGAAAAGGAGTTTTAGGTCTCTTAGTAAAGGCCTTATGGGTCATCTTTCCAGTGAGGAACTCTTGGATTAAGATGAGGGAATGGGCTGGAGAACTTTGGATCACATAGCTAGTTATCCACAGGACCCAGATTAAAAGCATGTTTCCTTGGAGTTCCCATGGTGGCGCAGTAGTAACAAACCTGACTAACATCCATGAGGATGCGGGTTTGAGCCCTGGCCTTGCTCAGTGAGTTAAGGATCTGGCGTTGCTGTGAGCTGTGGTGTAGGTCATAGGCATGGCTCGGATCCTGCATTGCTGTGGCTGTGGTGTAGGCCTGCAGCTGCAGCTCCAATGTGACCTCTAGTCTGGGAGGTTCCATATACTATAGGTGTGGCCCTAAAAAGACTAAATTAATTAATAAATTTGATAAAACATGTATTCTAATACTTCTCCCACATTGTCTTCCAGGGTATGCTGCTTCTTTAAGAAGACCAAAGCATGCTATTATGGAGCCTGTAATCTGACTTGCACTTGAATTAATTTAAGTTGGTCTAGAACATCTCAAAGGGGAGGTGGCATCTGCCACATTCCTGCTGCAGCCCCACCTCTACTTCAGCAGACATTACTAATCCCTACATCTGTTTTTAAGACCAAAAACAGCCTTAAAATTTTTCTCAGTTCTTATTTCAAGCAGCCACAACCAACTGGTCAAGTTGGTTTATCAACTGGATGTACTTCCCATCACTAAACTGAACCATGCCTGAAAAATGTAAGTAATCTTTATATGTATGTTGCTTTCCCCACAGCATATGGAAGTATAGGACATATTCAGGTCAACAATTGGGGCTCAGTGTAGAAGTTTTTCTCAACTGGAAGGCCATGCCTTCCTAGCTGGGGCTTGAAGGGGCCAAAAAAAGCTCACAGACAAGGAGAAAGTGGGAAGAAGGAATATCATTTGAAAAGTTCTCGAGGTGATTTTTATGCCTGCACTTCCCACAGTTGTAAGCTATAGCTTTGGCACCATTTATTGTTGGAAATTTATTTTTGATATAGTCACACCATTTAGAAATTATAATCTGATTCAGGCACCTATTGCAATGCAAAATGTGCATGTATATATTTAACTAAATGTAACTTTATATATATATATAAAATTATATAATATATATGATTCCTCAAGACATGCATTTTTAAAGCATGGATGTAGAATTTGCTATAGAATATGGTTGATGCATGTGCCTTAAAATTATCACTTTTCTCACTACAATAATTATTTCCTTTTTCTCTGAGTGCTGACGTTCTGACACCTGGTGGTAAATTCACATTATTTTTCTGGGCTGTGGAAGTAATAATTAACAAGTATGAAGTTTAATTTATTTTAAAAAGAAATTAATATATTCTGAAAAGTAAACGAAGTCTGAAGCTATTTTCTATTAACCTTTCTTTTGCAGATATGTGACAGAAGCACAAAGGGCAGGCAATTGACTTTTTCACTACGTATCCTCTTGTTGAAAGTGCTATGCAAAGACTCACTAGCAATTATACATATGCATTTTATCCTTTTCATTTTTAAAAATATAGGTCTGGTTTACATTTTCAAGGGAAGTTGAACGAGAGTTTGATACTGATTCACTAGCTAATTTGTGCATGAGTTCATCAACCATTTATGGGGAAACTAAGGATATCAGCCTTTGTAGCTCACTTGAAGAAGCTAAGGTGAATAAGACATGGCCACAGCCCTCGAGGGGCTCATACGCCAATGGGAGAGCCAAACAAGTAAACAGATGATGGCACAGGTATTGTATCTGGCAAGGCAGGGCCCCGTTACCTGTTCAGGAAGAACACCTTGGTAGAGATCTGTACCCTAGTGGGCATTTCTGTATCAGGACATCCAGAAGTCTACCTTGCACGCAGCCACAGGTAACTGACTTGGCAGAAGAAGCAACCAGTGTTTGCTGTGGACACACAGATTATGTTTTAAAAATTTTCTAGGATTCACTCTTAGGATCAGATGAATTTATTATATTCCCCATGATAGTCACTAAACATTTTTGATACCCCCTGAGTGATACTTCTAAGAGAATGACATTTTATCAATGTTTTATTAGAAGGTTTTTTTTCCCCTTTAATTAGAAAGTCAGAAATAGGAAATGCAGCTTGCTGAAGTCATGAATAGGAAATAACGTTTTTTTGTTTGTTTTTTGTTGTTTTGTTTTGTCTTTTTGCTATCAGTATTTAATTTGCTAAGTTAGCAAATTTAATCTCAAGATGATTTAAACAGTAGTTAAAGCTATCCAGATTTATTTCATCTATCTTTTCTTTTCAAAAAAAGTCATGGTTTTTTTTTGGCCTTTTTGTCTTTGTTGTTGTTGTTGTTGCTATTTCTTGGGCCGCTCCCGCGGCATATGGAGGTTCCCAGGCTAGGGGTCGAATCAGAGCTGTAGCCACCGGCCTACGCCAGAGCCACAGCAACGCGGGATCCGAGCCGCGTCTGTAACCTACACCACAGCTCACGGCAACGCCGGATCGTTAACCCACTGAGCAAGGGCAGGGACCGAACCCGCAACCTCATGGTTCCTAGTCGGATTCGTTAACCACTGCGCCACAACAGGAACTCCAAAAAGGCATGTTTTTAATATTCATGCTGGGTTTCTATGAATTCAGATGTAGTAGTTAGAAGGTTTTATTTTTTTAACGTAAGAAAGGCTTTATAAATGGATTGTTGACATTTAAAAAATGTTTCCATTTTGTAGCCAAGTAATTTGTGCACATAGTTTAAAAAGTCAAATAGTTCTAAAAGATTTAGGCAAAAAAGCATCGGTCTCCTGAACCTCTATCTCAGTCTCTCCTCAGCAACAATCACTTTGCACTCTTAAAGCAGTTTACTTTGGAATTTGTCTTCTCCATTAGTAAGTGTGTATGCACTGCATTCTCTTGATTCATCCATTCTCGACATCTATTGATTTCCTCTTATGGTAGATGGTTTGAGAGTCCATGTCCTTTCTTCTTCAAATCTTCCTAATAGGTAACTTAAATCTCTTTTCAGTGTTTTCACCATGATGGCTGTGGAAATATTCCTTGCCCTCACAAATTTATTTGCAGTGGGTGCATTTACTTTTTCGTTACCCTTTTTATTTTTCTTGAATTTTTATTAGTTTTTAAAATTTATATCCCAATGTTTGAACCTACGTCTCCCACTACTTTATGGCATCTTTGAAAAACTACTCACAATATAATTTTTCTCCATGATGAACCTGGTAAGATCTGACCCTTTTAGAGTAATGTTTGAAAAATTTCTGGGTTTCAGAAGAATGAGTACATATGTTAATGACATTGCTCCATTGCCTGCCCCTTTCTCTGCCTGAAAATCACACTGAAAAAATCCAATGTAACCCTCAAAGCAGAAATGACTTTGTAGACGGGAGGAGGGTAGAACCCCAGTGCCTGCAGAGGGAACACAGACAAGAAGGAAGACACGGATTCACCCCTTAACCCCACTCTGAGGGAAAACAATTGCCATCTAAGAATTACTGGCCAAGCCAAAAGTTAGTCTGGTCCTTTGAAAGAAATGTTTGACAAAATAAGGCAGGTTAGTCATTTGGAACTTGGAGCAACTTGCTAACCGAGCTTAGTTAAACAGTTTCTTGCCCAAATGAGATTTGGGCCCTTGAATGATGATTTTAAATGGCTGAATCATTCTTTGACTAGAAAAGCTCACTGATTCCATCTGTAGTATTTTATATACAAACTGCCATGATATTCATGGGTAATCTTTTTAGCAGTAAGCCTTCTGAATGTTTTGCACCCAGGCACATTTTTCTTTCATTAGTAAATCTTAGAGCCTAAAAAAAGTAAAGGGAGTATTCATGGGAGATCTCCTAAGATGAAATGAAAGCCATCCAGGTATAGGGGAAGTGATGGAGATTTAAAAAAGGGCGTAAGAAGAGAAAACTGTCAGTTAGTGATGCAAAAAGATAAGGCCAATTGATGATGACCAACTGGACATTTTGGAGGGTAGAATATGAAATAGGGAGTCTGTCAGTCTCCTAGGACCACGGTTGAGGAAAGAAGAAGAAAAAAATTAGCAAAATGAAGCTTAATGCTAATTGCTTTATGTCATTTTTATATTATACCATAATTTCTTAAGAATTGGCAGGTAAGCTATACATCTTCATTCAAAGGTAAGCTTGTGGTTTTATGGCTTTTCAGCTGTAGGAAAATAGAATCATTCAGTTCTCAATGTATCTGTACATTGTTGGAGTTAAGGGCAGTTAACCTTTTATCCCGCTTTGGATGGTAAATAATCCATAGATATTTCATAAGCAGGCATTTATCTCTGGGGAATATCTTAATATTATATAAAAATTTTTGAAGGAAAAAATCAGTAGAACAACATAAAAAAAATCCAGAGTTCAGCACATCCTTGATGGGATCGTCCCTAGTAACATTGTCAGCTTGTGTCGAGTGTCAGGAAATTGTGAATTAGCATCTTGATCCTGAGCCATTTCCTTCTCCTGTTTTGAACCTTTTCCAAATTTTTGTTCTGTTATAAATCATTTCCATGTGTAGGTAATGCTAAGGATTGCTAAAAATAGCATATTGCTTCAGTTGTCTTCTTGTTTAAAATGTTATGTCACATGGAAACTAAAAGGCTACAGAACTGGACCTCAGGGTTTTCTTTTTGGTCATTTTTCACTATTTTATGTTTGAATGTTTTCTTCTTACCAATTCTGTCACTAGATATTTTTATTTATTTATTTTTTATTAAAAATTTTTTATAATGATTTTTATTTTTTTCATTATAGTTTACAGTGTTCTGTCATTTTCTACTGTACAGCAGTGACCCAATCACACACATATATACATTCTTTTTCTCACATTATCCTCCGGCATGTTGTCATTAGATATTTTTGATAGTCTTCCTTAATAGAAAGGTCTCTGCCTCTATCCCTGGCCTACCCCTGAACAGAAGACTAATTGCATTGTCTAACTTTTTTTTTTTGCACCCATTCCACCCATATCACCATTCTCCTGCTTTCTCTGTATTTTACCCCTCATTGACTGTTCAATGGGATTCAGTCTCAAAAATTCCGAGCTTTGATGTTCCCCAGTTATTTTCTAGCTTTTTCATCCAAGAGGGGGAAACAAACAAACAAACAAAATATGTTTCACAGGATTCTCAGAATTGTCTACTTTTATGAAGTGAGCAGTTTCACCTACTTTAATATATTGCAATGCTATTTTTTCACCTTATGGATTATTAGCTTTTTAAAATTTCTCTCTCTCTGCTTCTCTCCAGAATTTGGGCTTTACTTCAACATTTACTCAGTGTAGCTGTCAGAAAATTACCAAACCCTTTACTTCCACTTACTAGTGAAAGACAGTGGTCCTCTGGCTCTTATTAAAGACACCATGTTCTCACTTGTATAAGCTCCTTAAAGTCAGAACTATATAGTAATCAAAGCAGTGAATGCTTTCTTGTGGCATGCTTACCATGATCAGACACCATTTTCATTGGTTTATATGTGTTAAGCAAGTCTTGCAACAGCTTTCATTTCCTCAGTATTATTTTTGTCCCATTTTATGCCACAGCAATGCAGGATCGAGCCTCATCTATAACCTACACCACAGCTCATGGCAACACTGCATCCTTAACTCACTGAGCAAGGCCAGGGATTGAACCTGCAGGATGCTTGTCAGGTTCGTAACCACTGAGCCACAATAGGAATTCCCACACTGCTTTTCAAAGTTTATTCTCCTTAGAGTTGTTGCTTCAGTGAGCTCAGGGATTGATTCTTTGCACCAAACACTTTTCTGGGTTCAGGGATGTCGTGGAGGCCCGAGTTAGTACATAAAATTCATACCCTTTGGTCAGATTATCTGGATTCAACCCGACAGGACTGAAACTATCTGTATGGCTTTGGTGAAAGAACTTGAATGTTTCAAGCCTGTTTTCTCATGTCGCAGAACCCATAGCAAAAAGAACAAACTACCACAAAACTAGGGAAGAATTGGAGCAATAGTAGCTAAAGCCAGCAGCAAAACCTAAGGAGCAGCAACACTTAGTAGAAGTCAAGGGAAATAAGTTGAAAAGAGCCAAGGGGGAAGGGGAGGGAGTGGAATGGATGGGGAGCTTATGGTTAATAGATGTAGACTATTGCCTTTGGAATGGATTGGCAATGAGATCCTGCTGTGCAGCACAGGGAACTATGTCTGGTCACTTATAGTGGAGCATGATAATGTGAGAAAAACAATGTATACATGTATGTGTAACTAGGTCACCATGCTGTACAGTAGAAAATTGACAGAATACTGTAAACCAGCTATAATGGAGAAAAAAAATCCTTATATATATAAAAAGGGGAACAAACTGATGTTCCTGCTACATTAAAATATTAAGATAGAAAAAATGAGCTTGGGAGATCTCCTTGTGGCACAGTGGAAACAAATCCAACTAGTATCCATGAGGATGCGGTTTGATTCCTGGCCGTGCTCAGTGGGTTAACGGTCTGGCATAGCTGTGAGCTGTGGTGTAGGTCAGGTCACAGACAGAGCTCAGATTCCATGTTGCTGTGGCTGTGGTATAGGCTGGCAACTGTAGCTCCTATTAGACTCCTAGCCAGGGAACTTCCATATGCCGCAGGTACGACTCTAAAAAAAAAAAGGAAAAAAATAAGCTTTACCCTTGCAAAAGAATGGTGTGCAGGTGTTCCTTGGAAGCCTAACAGTTAAAGACTCCGTCTTGTCACTGCTGTGGTGCAGGTTTGATTCCTAGCCCAGGAACTTCCATGTGCTGTGGGCACGGCCACAAAAAAAAAAAAAAAAAAAAAGGAATGGTATGCAAATGACATTATATATATATGTGTGTGTATATATATGTATATATATATACACACACATACATACATACATATAAACAGGTCACATGCAGGTCTTAAGTTATTTTAGTTGGTTAAGCAGAATTAATAATAACAAAGACTCCATATTAGGCCTGAATGCCAGAGAAATGAATTACCTGCCTGCTTATCATCTATCCTTGGCCAACCTTCTCATAAATGAGTGGAGTCCAGACAATAATGAATGCGAATGTTTTTTCAGTTTATCTTCACTTCCATGGGGAAAGCAAACATAAGCCACAAAACATCCATTTAGTAGATAATGAACTGATAGCATCATCTTTGCTCTCAAGGACAAGAGGATGGAAGGCTTGTGTGCTTTGGGGCTTTGTGGCCATCAGAAGGGGTCCCCTTGTCATCAGGCCACTGCACACTTGCTTCTTTTTTGGAGTGAACTTTTCAAATTGGAAGTCTCCTTGCCAAGATGATCCAGTAGATTACTTGACATTTGCCCTGCAAAGTCAAATTCATTAGCCTTATCGATATGTAGTGAAAAATAAGGACTTTCAATGCCCAGGCTTCATTGCTCAATTATGTAATCAAAGGTTAATTTAACCTTGGATGCATGTTCAGCTTATATTCAGATGGCATTTTGGTGTCTTTTCATTTGACAGAGCTTGAGTTCATCTGAGGATAAATGCAGATAAATTTATGCCAAGCACATTTCTGAGGTTGATTTAAAACAAGGAAATGGTAACTCTAAAACAGGGTAATTTTGATGATATCGATTTTTGTTCAAAAAGTTCAAATGGCACTATAGCTAAGATGATAAACAATGGGTACATACATTTTTTAGCCATATAATTAATGGATGAAATAAAGGAAACTTCAAGAGTGCCACTGCAAGATGGATAGAACAGACATATAAACCATGAAGAATAATGTCCAAGTTTATACTAATGGTGAATTTCTTATAATGCTAGGAAACAGCCTGGCTGAAAAAGGTAACTCTGGTTTTTCCCCTACCTGCTTTAAACTATGAAGGTAATATGATTTTAATATGCTTGCATTTGAGAAAGGACAGTGACCTGTACATATTTCTTTTGCCTATGATCTGATAAATTTCCCTTTTACCCCTTCAGAAGATAGGCCATTTCAGATAAGATTCTTGCTCATTAGGCAAAATGTTCTAGTAACAAAAGAATGAGAAAAAGAGGAAACTTTGTCCCATTTAGTGAAAAAAGAACATTTAAAAAATTGGAGAAATGTTTAAGTGCTGGGCTGTCTTTGGATTTCACCAAAAAATCTGGAACAGCCTTTACTGTTGCTGGTTTAAGAGTTTCCATTGTCCTTGGAGGAAGATAGGCGTATTTGTGTCCTGTAGTTATGAGTCAAGCCAGTTTCATTGTGGCATTGATGGAATTTGCTGGCTTTAGTTGCTAGGTTTTTGCCATTATAAAGGTAAGAGCTGATGCAATCATACAGAAGCTCCTGATATTTATGTAGAGGGTATTCTCTGTGGCTTGAAGGATTCTACTTTATCTAATTTCAAATCATTGCTAGGCATGATTGGGCCAGTGCAATGTTTCTCAATTTCTTGGAGCTTTGCTACATATTTCTGCCACATAAAAGTCAAGGATTTATGAAATTAAATCACCATCTCCTGATAATAAGATCTATGACTGCCACTCTTAGATCAGAACATGCTCTCACACCCATGACTTAAGATTTCAATTATTTCTGTCTCTATTAGAACAAATTCAAGTATCTCAAACAGGGTTCAAATGTAACATTTTGCCAAATATTTATTTTTATTTTTATATATTAAGAACATAGCACTGAATCCACTTTTTGTAACAAAAGAAAATTTCTTTGGGGTTATATATCATTGCCAAAAATGGTGACTCTGAAATCAGGATTTAGCCAGCTATATTTTTGATTTATGAGGAAGAATAGCATGCATTTTGCTCTTCTGTAGCAATTCTGGTTCTGCAGAGGAGGTGGTAGTAAAAAATTTATTTTTTTCTGAGTAAGCTAAGCAAACGTGAATCAAAAGACACATGGGAAGGAAATATATGTTCTTCTGAGGCGCTGTGTTTGCAAAGGCTCTTTTTGACAATAACCACACTTTATGTTCCTGTCCTTTACAATATTCTGTAATTTCTAATACCACATAAAATAAATTCACACTTCCCTTTTTAAGTCAGTGGTTGTATGTTCTGCCATCAATCCCTCAAGTTAAAGTATATTGCGTGGTCTGAAATGGCGTGATGTAGCAGCAAGTGCATTAGACCAGGAGCTTGGATGTTTAGGAAAGAGTTCCCACCGGGCCATTTACTAACTGTCGACTTGGACAAGGCTTTTCACAGTCATCTTTTCTTGACCTGTATCACAAAAATAATCATCTTTGGCTATTTCATGGGGTTGTTTGTACATCAAATAATAATGCATGTGCAAATTGTTAGGTCCTTTATAAAGGAATTAAAATTTAGGAGGCTTTTAACACCATACTAGCCTTTCTAATTTCAGTTTTTTTTATCAAGGGAAGAAAATCACTGATTAAGGCAGACGAAGTTATTGGCTGTCAGGAAGGGTTTTTGACATCGAATAGGTATGTTTTAGAGATGGATAACTTCTGAAGAAGCTCTCTAGTTTTAAGATAATGAATTGCAATAATTGTAATATTATTGTCAGAATATCAGCCACCTATCTCAATTTGAAATATTTTATAGAAGTCATGTAACTAAAGGTAAATAAAATCAATGATATTTTTAAAAAAGTGCTTTAGACTATCTAAATCATCGGTACTTTTATTGTATACCAAGATACAACAATTATGCAGTTCTGATAGTAATTCAGATTATTTGTTATCCTTCCTTCATATAAGGTAGTGAGTTATTTCTTGAAGAGGCTATTTATGTTCTTAAGTAAGGAGATATTCTTAGATGAAAACATTTTATTCCTAATCCTCATATTTTTCTTAACCTCAACAGAATATAAAGAATATGTTCCTGAGCTGTTCCTCATAATCATATATGCTTACTGGTATCAGAGAATCATAAATTGCAATCAAGATTAATCTTTACACTGGATTCTCAGTCATGCATAGATTCAATATCACCTTCAAGAATTGAAAAGGGGGAACTTTAATAATATAAAGACTATTGGATTCATAAAGTAATCACAAGAGAAGTATCTAAAGAAAATGCATGTATTTTTATTATTTACAGAGAAGTGAAAACATGTGGATTTGAAATTTGGCTCTGAACTTTAAAACTTGCAAAATTCTACATAACCTTACAGAAAACATGTTCTCAAAAGTAGTCAGAAACCAAAGGTCATTTCAATATGACTAACAGATTATTAAAAATTATTTTCTTTTTTCCTTTTTATTGGTTTTTTTTTGGAAGGAAACCATTCCATCTATAGATGTCATTCTCCTTAAAATGCTCAAAATAATTTCCAAAAGAATGTCTTTTATTGATATTTTATGCTGCTTCTCAAAATGTCTTCCTTCTTTATACCCCATTTACTTTTGACATTAGAAATATGTATCTCTTGAAATGCATCATTTCTTATATAAATATTTACATGATGACCAATGTACTATTGGCCAAGACAATATGGATTTAAAGATGAGAAGGCATAGTTTTTGATTCATGAGGAGAAATTGTCTTTTCCTTCTGATTTAACAAGTTTAAGAATCATTATATTATTATTATTTTTTGGCCGTACCAGTGGCATACAGAATTTCCCAGGCCAGAGATCAAACCTACACCACAGCACTGGCCTAGCAGTGACAGCACCAGGTCCTTGACCTGCTGAGCCACCGGAGAACTCCAAGAATCATTATTTTAAAAAGACAACACATTTTTGAAATATAAGTCAGATGAAAACAAATCGTATTTTATCACTAGTCTAACACAGCAAGGTACATGTGTCAGTTACATATTACTACAGAGAAAGACTTAATAGCTTCAAAAATGTATCATACTTCATGAACCTGTGTCTTGACTGGACTCCTGTGGATGGTTCTGTTCTACATGCTGTCAGCTGGGACTGCAGACATCTGTAGTTTGGACTGGGTTGGACCATTCAGTTTGGGTCACTCACGTTGGCTGCACAAACTCTTTGGGTCTTGGTTCTTCTCTACATGGCCTCTCAAGTTAGTCTTGGCTTAGACTTCTAAGACTATGTCACCTGGCTTTCCAAGAAAGTAGTAGTCAAGCAGGGATGAAAGAAATCTCTTGAGGCCTACTCTTAGCAGTTATAGCATCACTTTTCCTGCATTCTATTGATAGAAGCACATACTAGGGCCAGCCCAGGTGCAGGGGAGGGAAAATAGAGCCCAAATCTCAATTGAAGGAGGGACGGAAGAATTTACAACCATCTTCAGTCCAGGAAGGGGTTGGGGGAGTCTCCATGTTTGGTGAGAAATTGTCATGGCATCCTATAAATTATTTCAGATTCTGCCATTACTTAGATGGTTACTTGTTTTTTCTAAACATCCTTCCCCATGGCCTAATGATTCAAAACAGCTCATTGTATACAGAGAACATTCTGACTTTTTGATCTGGTACACAGTTTTAGAAAAATATATATTTGTAAATGGCTAAAGAATAATTACTATCGGCACATAAAAATGGAAGAAAAAACCTAAACTATTTATGCTTATTGTTTGATTAGATTTGGTGAGCTGCCAAATTTTGATCATTGTGACACATACTTTTCACAGCAGAGATTTCTAGGGGTTGCCTCTTATTAATCATTCTCCCCTTTTGTTAGTATAGAATGATGATCTTTCTATACTAACCCAAAGATTACATTTCCAAGTGTCCTTTGCAGATTGTTGTGTGATTAAGCACCAATGATAAGTCACAAGAAATGTTGGATGAACCCTTCTTATCTTCTTTCATTTTACTGTTGAAAATGGATAGATTTGTGGGCAAGTATAACACCCAGACATCATGGAGTGGGAAGCTGAAAAAAATCTGGTTTCCTGATGACATTGTGGAGAGACTATACCAATCCAAGGCTGCAACCTTGAGATTTCTTTTATGTGAGAGAGATAAACTTGTATTTTATAGAGGTTATTATTGTGGATTTTTTATTTTGGTTGTTAAGAATACAAGTTTAATTTAACTTGATTCACCTGCTAAGCTAGTCCTCTGTTCTGGACTTAAATTTAATGAAAATATAGTCAGAGTTGATAGCTGTCTTCTCTATGGATGATGCATTAAACAGAACTCCTGTTTTGTTGGTTGTCTTTTTGGCCTGGCACTTGTTTGGTGACCTCAGTGAAAGAAACACAGTGTATTCATGTGGTCATTTTCATGCAAAGAAAATTAAGGAAACTTTAAAGCTGGCCTCAAATAATAATTCTGGTTGTTGTTTGCCAAGTCGTAATTGGTCAAAGACTACACCAAAATTTCTTGCTTTAGTTATCAGAGCACTACTGAGGGTTCCAAGCAGAAAACCATTAAGTCTAATTAAAATAACATAGAAAGTTAAAATAACATAGAAAGTTAAAACATTTTATATTGGTGTAACATGATTAATAGTTGATGCAAAGAAATTATGAACAATTTGATGTAAATAGAAATATTTAAATATAGCTCTGAAAATTTATTTTCTTCATTCGAATTGTGTATTTATGCCTATGGTGCTCACTACTTGAAAAAATAACAGCTTTACTGAAATAAAATTCACATATTATAAAATTTCCTCTCTTAAAGTTTATCCAGAGTTATGTAACCATCATCCTCACCATCAAATTTCAAAACATTTCATTATCTTAGAAGAAAACTTATTTACTCATTATCTATTTTAGCCCTATCTCCTGCCCCTGGAAAACAGTAATCTACTTTCCATTTCTATGAATTTGCTTATTCTGTTCATTTTCCATAAATAGAATTATATGTGGTCTTTCGTGACTGGCTTCTTTCATTTTGCATAATGCTTTCAAGGTTCATCCATATATTTATCAGTACTTCATTCCTTTCAATGGCTGAATAATTTCCATTGTATGTATATAACATGTTTTGTTTACCCATTCGTCAGTAGATGGATATTTGAGTTGTTTCCAGCTTTTGGCTATTATGAAAAATTCTGCTCTAAACTTTTGTGTTCAGGTTTTTGTGTGGACATGTATTTTCATTTCTCTTGGATCTATACCTAAGAGTGGAATTGCTGGGTAATATGGTACTCCATGTTTAACCATTTTTGGAAGTGCAGAATGTTTCCCAAAGAGCTGGCACCGTTTTACATTACCAGCAGCAGTATATGAGAGCTCCGATAACTTCGCATTTTCCACAACCCTTGGAGGTGTTATCTGACTTTTTGATTCTAGACATCCTAGAGGGTGTGAGGTGGCATCTCATTTTGGTTTTGATCTGTATTTCCCTGATGACTAATGATGTCAAACATCTTTTACTGCGCTTATTGTCTATTTTGTATATCGTTTTTGGAGAAATGTCTGTTCATCTCCTTTGCCCATTTTTAAAATATATTTCTTAAAGTATAGTTGATTTACATGGTTGTGCCAATTTCTGCTTACAGCAAACTGACCCAGTCATACATATAAATATACAATCCCATTCTTATATTATTTTCCATTATGGTCTATCCAAGAGACTGGATATAGTTCCCTGTGCTATACAGCAGGACGTCACTGCTTATACATTCTAAATATAATAGTTTGCATCTACTAACCCCCAAACTCCCAGGCCATCCCACTCCTTCCTCCTTCCCCCTTGATAACCACAAGTCTGTTCTCTATGTCTCTGAGTCTTTCTGTTTTGTAGATAGGTTCATTTGTGCCATACTTTAGATTCCAAATATAAGTAATATGAGATATTTGTCTTTCTTACATACTTCACTTAATATAATAATCTCTAGTTACCCATTTTTTAATTGGGTTATTTATCTTTCTATTATTGAGCTGTAAGATTTATTTACATCTTCTAGATAAAAGTCCCTTATCAAATATACAATTTACAAATATTTTCTCCAATTCTGTGAATTGTCTTTTCACTTTCTTTTGAAAGAAATCCTTTTTTTAATTTTGATATCTGATTTATCTATTTATTTTTCTTTTGTCACTTGTGGTTTTACTGTTATATCTAATAAACCATTACCTAATCAGAGGTCATGAAGATTTACTCCTTTGTTACCATTTAGAGGTTTTATAGTTTTGCTCTTATATTTAGGTCTATGCTCTGTTTTTAGTTAATTTTTATATATAGTGTTAGTGAGGTGTCCTGCTTGATTTTTTTTTGCATGTGAATATCCAGTTGTCCCAGCACCAACTGTTGAGAAGATTGTTCTTTTCCCATTGAATCGTTGGCACCCTTGTCAAAAATCTGTTGATCATAAATGTAAAAGTTTATCCCTGGGGTCTCAATTTTATTCCTTAGTCTATAAGACTAGCCTTATGTTAGTACCACACTTTCTTGATTTACTGTATTCTGCTGTTAGCTGCTTCTAGTGAATTTTTTATTTCAGTTATTGTATTTTGCATCTCTTCTTGTTTAAGTTTTATATCTTGTATGTCTTTGGTCAGTGTTTCCTATAAGTTATCCATCTTTGCCTCCAGTTTATTTCCAATGTCTTGCATCTTCTTCAGCATCAACAGTCTAAAGTCTTTTTCCTGGAGGCTGAGAATCTCCTCATGGCTTAGCTGTTTTACTGGGGTTTTTTCTTTCTCCCTCATCTGAGTTATAGTCCTCTGTCTTTTCATTTTTATAGATTTTTGGTGTGGTGACCTTCTTACAGATAATAGAGTTGTAGCCTCTCTTACTTCTGGTGTCTGCCCCCCTGTGGCTGAAGTCAGTATGGGGGCTTGGTGTAGGCTTCCTGATGGGAGGGTCTGATGCCTGCCCCCTGGTAGGTGGAGCTGATTCTAATCCCTCTGGTGGGTGGGGCTTAGTCTCTGGATGGGATTAGAGGCAGCTGTGTGCCTGAGGGGTCTTTAGGTGGCCTGTTTACTGAGGGGCGGGGCTGTGATCCCACCTGGGTTGTTGTTTGCCCTGGGGCTTCTCAGCACTGACTGATGGGTGGGGCCAGGTTTTCCCAAAATGGCCCCCTCCAGAGAAAGGCAGCTGCTGAATATTCCCGAGAGCTTTGCTTTCAATGTCCCTCCTTCACAACAAGCCCCATTCACCCCTGTTTTCCCAGGATGTCCTCCAAGAACTGCGGTCAGGTTTGACCCAGATTCCCTTGGAGACTTTGCTTTGCCCTGGGACCCAGTGCACGTGAAAGTCTGTGTGCGCCTTTTAAGAATGGGGTCTCCGTTTCCCCCAGTCCTATGGAGCTCCTGCGCACAAGCCCCGCTGGCCTTCACTGCCAGATGCTCCGAGGGCTCTTTCTCCCTGTGCCAGATCCCTGCACGTGAGAGTTTGATGTGGGCTCAGAACTCTCACTCCTGTAGGTGAGTTTCTCTCTGTGAACCAGTTAGTTTCCAGTCTGTGGGGCTTTGCACCCAGGAGGTATGGGGTTGTTTATATCACGAAATCGCCCCTCCTACCTCTTGATGTGGCCTCCTCTTTTTCTTCTGGAGTAAGATATCTTTTTTAAGGTTTCTAGTCCATTTGGTTGAAGATTGCTCAGTCTTTAGTTGTGAATTTTGCTGTTTTTAGGAGAGAAGTTGAGCTCCAGTCCTTCTATTCCGCCCGTCTTAATCCCGTCTCCCTTGATTTACTGTAAACTCGTGGTAAATTTGGAAGTTGGGAAGTATGAGGTCTCCAACTTTGTTCCTTTTCAAGATTGCTTTAGCTGTTCTGTGTTTCTTACATTTCCATATTAATTTGAGGATCATGTTGTCTCTGGAAAAAAGGCAGCTGGAATTTTGATAGGTAATGTATGGAGTCTGTAGATTAATTTGGAAAGTTTTGCCATCCTAACCAATTAAGTCTTCTAGTTCATAAACATGGGTTGTGTGTCTTTCATTTATTTAGTTCTTTAATTTATTTCAATGATTTTTTTAAAGTTTTTTTTTATACTTTATTCTTTCTGAGGCTATTATGAATGGCATTTTCTTAACCTCATTTTGTGATTTTTTTATTGTTTGTTGTAGAATAAAACTAACTGCTCTTATGTTGATCTTATATCCTGTAACCTTGCTGAACTTGTTTATTAGCTTTAATAGTTTTTCTGTGGATCTCTTATGATTTTCTACATATAAGATTATATATATGCATAGAGGTAGTTTTACTTATTCCTTTCTGTCTGGATGCTTTTTATTTCTTTTTTTTTTTTGCCTGTTGTCTCGGCTAGAACCTCCAGTAGAGTTGAATTGAAATGGCAAGAGCAGACTTCCTTATCTTGATCTTAGAGAGGAAGCATTCAGTCTTTCACCATTAAGTATGATACTAGTGGTTTTTTTTATAGATGTTCTTAATCAAACTGATGAAATTCCCATCTCTTCCTAGTTTGCTCAGTGTTTTCATAATGTAAAGATTTTGGATTTTGTCCAACATTTTTTTCTTTATCTATCGAGATGATCACCCAGTTTGTATGCTTTGTTCTATTAATTTCATGTATCACATAGATAGATTTTAATTTATTGCAAGAGCCTTTCATTTCTGTAGTAAAACACACTAACTCCAGGTTATCTAATTTTTTGGTATACCATTGTTCCTGGTATTCATTTAAAATCCCAGACTTCCCTGGTGGCTCAGTGGGTTAAGGATCTGGCATTGCCACTGCTGTGGCTTGAGTCAATCCCTGGCCCAGGAACTTCTGCATGCTGTAGTCATGGCTAAATAAAAATAAAAATAAAATCCTTTTTATTTCTGTAAACGCAGTAGTAATGTACCCTCTCTCATTCCTGATTTTCATAATTTTAGTCTTCTCTCATTTTTTCTTGGTCAGACTATGCAAAGGTTTGTCAATTTTGTTGATTTTTTTCAAAGAACCAACTTTTGGCTTTATTGATTTTCTCTCTTATTTTTCTGTTATTTCTTTGTTTATACCCACTCTGCTCTTTATTATTTCTCACATTCTGCTTACTTATGGTTTAATTTGTTCTTTTCCTAATCTTTTAAGGTATAAAGTTAGGTTATTGATTCAAAATTTTTCTTTTTTTAATCTAAAAGTTTATAGCTATAAATTTCCTTCTGTGCACCCAATAAATGTTGGTACAGTTTGTCTTCATTTTCATTAATATAAAAGTATTTTCTAATTTTCCTTATGAGTCCTTCATTAATTATCAGTTATTAGGAATGTATCTATTCTTGATGTCAAAAAAAGTATGGGATAAGCAGGGAAAAAATAAATAGTGAAAGAAAATTTAACAATTTATAGTCTGAAACATTCTGCTCTAAAAACACATTCCTAGCATTTAATAAAACATACAATTGTTCTTTTTCATCTTACACCTGTGTGCCTTTTTTATTACACATTCCAAGATGAAGTGGATAGATATTCCCAAGGTTTTATCATTTTTTGACCACTTACAAGGCTCTGTATTTCTCCTAATTTGATCTCAGTTTTCCTGATTATTCAGCAATCAGTGAAACATAACAGTTTTTTTTTTTTTTTTTTTCCTCTTGAGGGGGCAATGTGGACAGCAAAGGAAGTGAAGTGTGTATTACGCCTTTTACTTTCACCATAACAAGAGTTCCAGAGAAAAGAGCTGACATTTAATGGGCCTGTATCTTTTCATGCATCATTTTAATTTATTATTGCAATACCATGGGGTAGGGAAAATGGTTCCCATTTTTCACTTGAGATTGAAGAAAATTAAGTAATTTTGCATTAAATCAAGATAAGTGATGTGTCTGGGGTTGAGTGCAGCAGTTCTGTCCATGTCAGAGTCCATACTCTTTCCACTGCATCCTCTTCCCAAGAGGCAAAGGGAATGGCTCATCCTGACCACATTTTCAGAGTTTTATAATAGGTACTAGAGATATATTAGCCACAGCCAGGCTGTACATTCTGTCTTCTACTTTGATCTCAGAAACTCTCGCTTGTTTTTCCTTTAATTCTCACCTCAGCGTCCTCTGTCAAATGACCCCACTCTCAAATGTGTTGATTTTTAACATGTTTGATACTTTCTTTACATATGGTTCGTTTCTCTTTCTATTTGATATGATTGTTGTATTATCCACACTCTAGCCACATTTTTCATGCCTCCAAATCCCGGTGGTATCAAAGATAACATCCATAATTTTTATGTACAATTCTAGCTCCCCTTTTTTCACGTTGTATCCCAGAACACTTGAAGTTAAGACAACTATTCTTATTTACCTTCTTTTTTTTTTTTTTTTTTTTCATTCTTACTCTTTGTCACAGCTGTTGACCTTCCATCATCTCATGGTCATATTGTTATGGTACTTTCTCCATTTCCATTGTTGGCTTGAAGCTTATAAGTCTCATAGTTAAGAGGATCCCACTGATCCCAGCTGCAAGAGCCTGGAGAAATTACTTCCCCTCTTAAAACCTACCTCTTTGGGGGTACGGTGGGCTTGAATAAGTGCTTGGACGGTGCCAACAATAAAGTGACCAATGAAATTAACTATTATTTTTATCATTAGTATTATATATTGTCAGCCACTATTGATCCAAATATATATAATTTTTTTTCAATAAAATCATAGCAGGAACCTAGCATTCTAACATGTTTGAAAGGATTTCTGCATGGTTAGCCATGAACTTCTCACAATTCCTTCACTTTTTCACTATTGCATTCACAACTTTTCTTGAAGAAATTTTGTCTTAATTTATTATAGTTCATTTACAATGTTCTGTCAATTTCTGTTATGTGGTAAAGTGACCCAGTTATTCATGTATATACATTCTTTTTCTCACATTATCCTCCATCATGTTGATCACAAGTGATTCAATATAGTTCCCTGTGCTATAGAGCAGGACCTCATTGTGCATCCACTCCAAATGCAATAGTTTGCACCTACTTATCCCAAACTCCCAGTCCATTACACTCCCGCCCCACCCCTTAGGAACCACAAGTCTGTTTTCCATGTCCATGAGTTTGTTTCTTTGCTCTAGATAGGTTCATTTGTGCTATATATTAGATTCCAGATACAAGCAGTATTTGTATTTCTCTTTTGGACTTACTTCACTTAGTATGAGTATCTCTAGTTCCATCCATGTTGCTCCTAATGACATTATTTTGTTCCTTTAATGGCTGAGTAGTATTCCATTGTGTATGTGTATGATGTCTTAATCCATTCATCTGTTGATGGACATTTAGGTTGTTTCCATGTCTTGGCTATTGTGAATAGAGCTGCAGTGAATATAGGGGTGCATGTATCTTTTTAAATGAAAGTTTTGTCAGGATATATGCCCAAGAGTGGGATTGCTGGGTCATATGGTAGTTCTACATTTAGTTTTCCGAGGTACCTCCGTACTGTTTTCTGTAGTGGTTGTACCAATTTATATTCCCACCAACAGTGTTGGAGGGTTCTCTTTTCTCCACACCCTCTCCAGCATTTGTTATTTGTAGACTTATTAATGATAGCCATTCTGACTGGTGTGAGGTGGTATCTCATACTAGTTTTGATTTGCATTTCTCTAATCATCAAGGATGTTGAGCATTTTTTCATGTGCCTGTTTGCCATCCTTATATCTTCTTTGGAGAAATGTCTGTTTAGATCTTCTGCCCATTTTTTAGTTGAGTTGTTTGTTTTTTGCTGAGTTTTATAAGTTGTTTGTATATTTTGAGATTAAGCCCTTGTTGCTTGCATTGTTTACAACTATTTTTTCCCATTCTGTAGGTCATTTTTTTTTTTTTTTTTTGGTATGGTTTCCTTTACTGTGAATAAGCTTGTAAGTTTCATTAGGTCCCATTAGTTTATTTTTGTTTTAATTTCTGTCACCTTGGGAGACTGACCTAATAAAACATTTGTATGGTTGATGGCAGAGAATGTTTTGTCTATGTTCTCTTCTAGGAGTTTGATGGCTTCTTGTCTTACATTTAAGTCTTAAACCACTTTGAGTTGATTTTTGTGCATGGTGTGAGGGTGTGTTTTAGTTTCATTGATTTACATGAAGCTGTCCAGTTTTGCCAGCACTACTTGCTGAAGAGACTGTCTTTTCCCCACTTTATATTCTTGCCTCCTTTGTCAAAGATTAATTGACAGCAGGTGTCTGGGTTTATTTCTGGGTTCTCTATTCTGTTCCATTTGTCTGTATGTCTGTTTTGGTACCAGTACCACACTGTCTTGATTACTGTAGCTTTGTAATATTGTCTGAAGTCTGCTTGTTTTTTTTCCTCAGGATTGCTTTTGAAATTCTGGGTCTTTTATGGTTCCTTATAAATTTTTGGGTTGTTTGTTTTTTAGTTGTGAAAAATGTCATGGGTAATTTGATAGGCATCATATTAAATCTATAGATTGCTTTGGGTAGTATGTAAATTTTAATGTTACTAATTTTTCCAATCCAGGAGCATGGAATATCTTTGCATATTGAAGAAATTAAAAAAATTCTGGAAGGCATTATGCCATAATGGAAAAAGCTATAGTTGTGGTCTTGACAAGAGTTTTCTAAATTTGATAGGGCCTGATTCTTCCTTGTCTGTCAGGTACAAGGCAATCAATAATCCTTCAGACAATTTGGGTTCCTGAAATGCAAAGAATGCATCCTCATACAATTCTAAGAGGGCCCACTCCTCCTCTCTTTCCCCTAGCCAACCTCTTCACAATATTTTGAACTTCACCTTGAGGTGAAGCATATGCTTTTAGGTCTCCTCATGACTACAAATTCATAGCATTTAAGAATGGAGGATGGCAGAAATATTTTTGTGAAAGGTACTCGTTAGCTTTTCTGGTTTATTAGTTTTCTTCTCTTTTCTATATTTATTTCTACCCAACCTTCCAACTGATGATATTCTAGGAGTAATAGTTTTTTTCAGCAATTGCTCTAAAATCAAGTCATGTGAGGTACTTGTAAAATAATAGTTGCTGGGGTCTGGCCCTGGATCTCCCGAATCAGAATCTCTTGAGCATGGGGTTATGCAGATAAGTATTTTTTAAAATAGCAGCCAAAATATATGCATTTTCTGTATTCTTTTTTTTTTTCTTCTTCTTCTTGATATGCTTATCAATTCAAATGTAAGCTTCTAGGTCCATTTTCCTCCCTCCTTTCCTCCCTTCTTCCTTCCTTTCCTTCCTTCCTTTCTTTTTATCTCTCTCTCCCTCCCTTCCTCAAATTTCATACCTTTATCTTTTAGTTTACCTTCTGGGACATTTCCTTGCATTTTCAGTTTATCTATTGAAAAATTTATCTCAAAAATGTATTAACTTTTAGGTACTCTTCTTTTCTAAAATTATAAATTTCTCTTTTTTTCCTTGATGTCATCTCAAATGTTAACATAAATTATTTTGGGATTAACATGGAGATAGTTATATCTAGATCTAGGAATATTTCCTAGAAGTTATAGGACTTTTAAAACGATGAAGAAAAAAATCCATAAATTTGGAACCATAGAGAATGTTTCTGGCTTTAAACTTGTAGTGAAAAATTTCTTTGCAGCTTTATTACTAAAAATGTTAAGCCTTTAAAAAATCATCACACCAGTTGTGTTCTTGTTGCATGCAATATCCTTATCCTCTTTGGAGTTCCCATTGTGGCTCAGTGGTAACGAACCCGACTAATATCCATGAGGACGTGGGTTTGATACCTGGCCCTGCTCAGTGGGTTAAGGATCTGGTGTTAGCCTGAGCTGTGGTATAGATCACAGACACAGCTTGGATCTGGTGTTCCTGTGGCTGTGGTGTTGGCTGGCAGCTGCAGCTCCAATTTGACCTCTAGCATGGGAACTTCCATATGCTGTAGTACCACCTTAAAAAGACAAAAAAAATTTTTTTTTTAAGATATAAGATAGCTTTCCTTTTATCTGGAGTTGTTTATCTTTGTTTTTATCTTTAATGTTTTATATTTTTCTCAGGTTTTGGTACCCTTGGATATTGAGTCAAATTCTAGAAAGAGGCACTGATGGATGGGAAGTTCTATGTATACGGGCAGTGTTTGTACCAAGTTTTTTTTTTTTTTTTTGTCTTCATAGTGAGTGTTGAGGGAGCAATCTAGTACTGCTGAGTAGCAGAATCAGGAGGCCTATCCTCAAGGACACAAACACAGTCATTTGCTATCCCAGTTATCCCCAGATCTCAAGAAAGTATTGTCTAGAAATGTTCTCTGCTTTACTTTTTTTTTCCCTTGGAAGTAAATCCCAGCTATCTATACTCTATATGCAAATGTGGGGATGTGGGAATAGAGTGGGAGGTGGATCCCCTTTTCTGTGGTACACGCAGACTGGCAATCAATTACTCTTGTTTTCTGCATCTTCTCTCCCTCCAGTCTTCTGTCTTACCTGCTCGTGGTCTTAAGTCAGGAGACTTGATTGAATCATTGAATCAGACTGCACTGAATCATACTTTGTTTAAACTCTAGACTACTGCTTCCACAATTCTATCTCATTTGTCAACACTTCCATCACTTTTTCTCTTCTAGAAATATGTCGAAATAGCCGATCTACTCAAGACCTCCATCTAGTCTTAGAGAACTTCTCTCCTTTATTATGTTCTGAATAGGGTGCCATAAAGAGAGGAGACAAAAGTCAAACCACAGTCTCAAGCAGTTGATCTACTGCTGCTCTACAGAGTCAAAATGATCCAGGATTTCCCTAGATGCTCAGTGGGTTAAGGATCAGCATTTTCACTACAATGGCTTAGGTTGCTGCTGTGCTATGAATTAGATTCCTGGCCCATGAACTTCCACATGCCATGGGCATGGCCATATACACACAAAAAACTGAATTCAAAGGAATGTTTTTCATCTTCTCCAGGCTCAGCCATGAATTCATTTCTGACTCCTCCGGATTATATTGATAATTCGCTTTGTAATGTGATGCTCCAAGATCCTTTCTACTCTTGAGATGCTTTCTCCCTGGTAGGAGTTGCAGGTAGCATCTTGGTGTCTGCTTTGGCTCTGACTCATGTACACTGATGGTATCTTCCCCACATCTGCTGGTTTCTGACATAGCTACACAATTCTTTTCCTCTTTTGACTATCTGAGTAGAAATCTGAGTGGTGTGGCGTTAAAGGCCCACCTCAGTTACCATTTAACCTGGAAATATTTTCCAAGCCCTTAAATTGCAGATAAGGGCATTAAGGTACATTAAAGTGTGTGAAGATAATAAGACCTAAAAAGTGAGAGAAGTGACCTTACGCTTAGATCTTCTGACTCCTTTTTTTTTTTTTTTCTTTTTTAGGGCTGTACATGGGGCATATAGATATTCCCAGGCTAGGCATTAAATCAGACCTACAGCTGCTGGCCTATGCCACAGCCACAGCAAGGCCAGATCTGAGCCACATCTGTGACCTGCACTATAGCTCATTGCAATGTAGGATCCTTGACCATTGTGTAAGGCTAGGGATCCAACCTGTGTCCTCATGAATATTAGGTTCGTTTCCACTTTGACACAACAGGAACTCCCCCAGTGCTTTTTTATACTCCATTACTGCTACTAACTTATTTCTGGGGCTGAAATATTCCGGGGTCGCTAATATCATGGACCATGTGTAGCAATCGTTTATTCTATCTTTCTGTCTTACATTCTGATTGCTGAATTATCCTTATTTGTGTTGAGCTAAAATAAGTAGCCCAATAGCTAATACCTCTTGGTGCTGGCTTTTTCTTAAGTTCGCAAGAAAAGGTTTTTATTTTCCACGTACTGACTTTTCATTAATAGATTTGCCCTCTTTCTTTTATCTTTTGCCCTTGAGTTTTTCCCTTTTCCTGATTAAACAATCTTGTTTCTTTCAGCAGATTTCTTTTTAAGTTTTTAACTGTGGTAAAATCCACGTAGCGTAAAATTTACCATCTCAAGTTTTTTTTTGTTCTTTTTTGGCCACCCCATGGCCTAAGGATTTCCCAGACCAGGGATCAGATGGGCCAGGGATCAGATCTGAGCCATAGCTGTGACCTGAGCTGCAGCAGCAGCAACTGCAGCAATGCTGGATCTTTAACCCACTGTGCCAGTTTGGGATCAAAACTGCATCCCAGTGCTCCAGGATACCACCAATCCTGTTGTGCCACAATGGGAACTCCCCATCTCAACTATCTTTAAGTCAACTGTTCAGTAGTCTTAAGTGTATTCACACTGTTGTGCAGCCAATTCCCAGAGCTCTGTTCATCTTATAGAACTCAAACTCCATGCCTATTAAAATGACAATTGCACATGCCCCCTTCCCCTGAACCCCTGACTCAATGAATTTGACTGCTCTAAGCACCTCATGTAAGTGGTATCATGCAAACTTTATGACTGGTTTATCTCGATTGGCATGTCCTCAGGGCAGTGTTTTTTAACAGGATTTCAAGCCCATCCCAGTCACTCTTCTCTGAATTTTCTCTTGTTTTTCCACATCTCATTCAAGCAGGTGAGGTCCAAATAGCACATATTAATCTAAGCATAGTCTGTGAGGCAGGGAAGAGAACTCATTCTGCATATTACATTTCTAATAAAGAATGTGTGAGATTTTCTGATTGCCTCCTGCTACTGTTGACTCACATTAAGCTTTACTATCCACTCAGACTCCTAAATATTTTAGGCCACTTCTTCCCCACTGCTGCTCCCTTACCGTTGTGTCTCACCAGGCATGAGGAACATTAGAAATTGCATATTAAGGTCATAATGAGATTTTTCACAATCTGCATAGGATCTGCCTGATGGATGAATTTTCTTATGCAATTTCTTCTATAATAACATTTTATATTTTCATTAAACTCTGGTCCATAGGTAGAATAAATGCAGTGACTCTGGGATATAGAAAATAATAAAAATTATTAATATACACTGACCACTCTCTCCGAAAGTATGTTCTATAATGATCAAGAATTACTGTGCTGAGCACATGTCTGGTTTTTTTTTCCCCTCTGAAGGCACAAACATGAAATTGAATTTTTTCTTTACAAATACTTCCATCTGCATTTAACAGGCTAACAGTTCTCAAAAAATGATGTCAAGCCACACTTACGCATCTGTGAGAAAATCGGTCGTGAACCCAGGTATAGGTCATTTATTACTAACAAGAGTATCAAAGTTTATAAATGAGTTACCTTTTGTTAAAAATTAAGGTGTATTCAAGACTATCTCACTTCCCTTCTTTCTAATATGGAAGGAAAGGGGTGAGTTGTAATTCATTTGCTGGATGGGAAGTGCACATAATTCATAGCCTTGTCCTTGAAATGCATCTGCTATTAAGGTACTGATATGTGAGAGATTATGAATAGATTACTTCTAGGTTGCAATTTTTATTTTTATTTTAGTTTTACCAATAATGAGGAAGAAAGTAAGGATAAAGAAAGTATGAATAAAAATGTGAATTGTAACTCTGCAGTACATCCATGGGACTGTTTAAAATAATTTATGTTTGGAGTTCCCTTTGTGGCACAGAGGAAATGATCCCAAGTAGTAACCATGATGATGCAGGTTCGATCCCTGGCCTGGTTCAGTGGGTTAAGGATCCAGCGTTGCCATGAGCTATGTTGTAGGTCATAGATTTGCCTCATATCCTGTGTTACTATGGCTGTGGTATAGGCCAGCAGCTGTAGTTCCAATTGGGCCCTTAGCCTGGGAACTTTACATATCCCATGGGTGTAGCCCTAAAAAGCAAAAAAACAAAAAACAACGAAGAAATAAATAAAAATATTTAGATCCCAGTCATTTATTTGTTTCAGTAAAATCTGCATAACCAAGGGACTGGAACATGTAAATATTGTCATTACATATATTAAAACTAAAAAAAACTCTTTGGAACCACTAATGTATGCAATTAGGGTAATATATCTGGGGATACAAATATAAGTTTTACATTATAAAAAAACTTAAACATGTTTAAATCTGTATTTTCTGAAACACCTGAAACATTGATATTTATGCCTTATGCAGTTACATGGTACTGGTGAAATTCCCTAAGAATGTAATTCAGTGGTCCCTGCTAGCATACAGTTTTGGTAAAGTAGTCCTTAGACTGCATTTCAACCTGTGAAATAGTATTAAAATTAGTAATTTTTTAGAAATATTAATAAATGTCTTTGAATTTGGAAAATTGTTTAGCAGTCAGAGTTTTCCGACTTTCCCCATTAAAACACAGGTTGTTTCTTAAAGCTCTATTGGATTTTTCAATAACAGCAGCACCTTTGGAAAATACCTACGACTCAGAAAGAATACATTTACTACTAAAACTTAATTTATATATTCACTTATCAAAAAGAAGAGACGGAATTACTCTATATTTTTTACTGAGATTCTTGTATAGTAATCAAGGTGCTCAAATTGCGTTCCTAGAAGAGTATTTCTTATTGGCTTTACTTGACCGTAATTGCCTTAATTTTCATCATTCTCAAGTTTAACTAGTTTTTATTTTCTGATCTTTAGATCAGAATTTATGAAGTCCTATTTAATTGATACATTTTCTTTTCTTTTGTCCTTTTGTTTTGTTTTGTTTTCTTTTTCTTTTCTGCCTGCCTGCCTTTCTTTCTTTCTTTCTTTCTTTCTTTCTTTCTTTCTTTCTTTCTTTCTTTCTTTCTTTCTTTTTCTTTCTTTCTTTCTTTCTTTCTTTCTTTCTTTCTTTCTTTCTTTCTTTCTTTCTTTCTTTCTTTCTTTTTTCTTTCTTTTCTTTCCTTCCTTCCTTCCTTCCTTCCTTCCTTCCTTCCTTCCTTCCTTCCTTCCTTCTCTCTCTCTTTCTTTCTTTTTGCTTTTTAGGGCCTCATCCGTGGCATATGGAGGTTCCCAGGCTAGGGGTCTAATCGGAGCTACAGCTTAGGGGGTCTAATCGGAGCTACAGCTGCCAGCCTGCGCCACAACCACAGCAATCTGTGAGCTACAGCGCAGCTCCTGGCAATGCCATATTCTTAACCCACTGAGCAATGCCAGGGATCCAACCTGCAACCTCATGGTTACTAGTTGCTGCACCACAATGGGAATGCCTATTGATACATTTTTAAATTAGATTTTTCTATTTAAATTGCGTAACGACCTCATGTTTTCTCTTTTAGGATGAATGTAGGTTTTTCTGTTTCTCCCTGGCTAGATTCTTTTGCTTGTTTGGCTTTGTGCTTTCACTTGTACGCCCAATTGTTTTGTTCCCAGTGTCTTAGCATTTAACTCATCATAGCACGTGCCCTCTTTAGTGCCTATAATCTCAGTGATTTCAGTTTGAGTTGGTAGAATTTAGTTTGTTACTAAACTGAATGAGTGGAAAATAACTTGCCCCAGTACTCTCCCCAGGTTCTCTTACTGTGTGGCAGGATCTCAAAGTGGTACCATTTGATGTTCTTAGGCAGCTAGTGAATTTTTTTCTTTAAAAATCATTTCCTTTGCACTAAACCCTCTGCAGATTGCTGGGCTGGCTGGACACCCATGCTCTTAGTGATGACTTGAGGGCCCGAAGTGGGTATGGTCTGTCCCCCGCTGATGTGTTTCCTGCTGTCAGTCAGTCTTTACAGTCAGTTCTGCTCTTAACTGCTCCCTAGACCCTTCACTCTGTCTATCTGTTCTCTTCTTTCTCATTTTTCCTGTTGCTCTTCCAGCCTATCCAGCTTTGGTGCTGAAAGGCCTACCTTTAACCATTGCTATAAAAGTCCTATATCTGGATTCTAATACACGGCACAAATGAACCTTTCCACAGAAAAGAAACTCATGGACTTGGAGAACAGACTTGTGGTTGCCAAGAGGGAGTGGGAGGGAGTGGGATGGACTGGGAGTCTGGGGTTAGTAGATGCAAACTCTTGCATTCGGAGTGGATAAGCAATGAGATCCTGCTCTATAGCACAGGGAACTATATCTAGTCACTTGTGAAGGAACATGATGGAGAATAATGTGAGAAAAAGAATGTATATATTCTTTATGTATGACTGGGTCACTTTGCTCTACAGTAGAAATTGACAGAACACTGTAAGTCAACTATAATGAAAACATAAAAATCATATAAAAAATAAAAGTCCGTGGATTTCCTTCCTTATGGTTCTTGAACCAACCAGCCAAATGTCACCTTTTGTAAAGTTCCCATGTTTAACTTTAGCAGTGAATATCACCACTGCTAAACTCGAACTGAATCTGGTTCATGCCATCTTTTGGCTATGCTCTTTTCAAAATGTTCAATCTTGCTTCATGCATGCTGGGGCAAGATAAGATGGCTGCAACAGCTCCAGATATCACACAGCACTCTCCCATGTCTGGAAGAGTGTCTCTGCCTTTGTAAGCGTAAAGAAGACTCCCCTACAAGTTGTATCAGCAGAATTGCCTTCCCATCTCAGTGTCAGAACCGCATTGTTGGGCCAATTCTGAAACTAGTCACTGGGAAGGAGACTGGAATTGCCAGGATTGGCTTATACTAAATAAGACTTTTTTTCCCCCAGAACTTGGGTAGGGCCCAGCTTCCTCTTAACACAGGGATACAGATTCTTGTACAGAATCAAGGCTTTGTTAGAAAGAAGCTAGGGATGGGATTGGCTATTGTTTAGACTGCAATTGCATCTGCTATAGGAATGAAGATATTTGAACACATGATGACTGGGGCCAAATAACTGAGATCAGACTTGAGAAAATATGCTATCCAAAGACTTTCTATCAGGCCAAACCATTGGTGTCCTTTTGATTCCTGAAGCAGTTGTTGATATAATACTGACACTTAGCATATCTGAACTTTTGGAGTTAATTATCCTCTCATGTCCATGTTTTGTTTCCCCAATCAGATGATAGTGGTGGATGATATTTTAGCATGTGGAAATTAGCAAAAGGACAAAATAGGGATTAAGTTTATGACCTTGTCTCCATCTCAGTTACACTTCCATGGACAGAGCAGAGATTGGCCCTGAGCACTAAATGACCTCCCTTGCCTTCCTCTCATTCAGAGGCTGCAAACTGCCAACTGTGGGAGTGTGAGGTCCACAGATGTGCTCTGTTTCAATATTAGAATGTTTTTGAAAAAAAACTTTTGACGTTATTAACATTTATGAATTGAGAGATGGTACATAAAACCTTGATTTTTCACTTCTTTTGAAAAATCTGATGCTACAACACCGCTGGTTCTATATCCATGCTGGCCACTGTTGACTCCATCTGTCCAGTGCTGACCTTTTTATAATGGTGCCCTGTTCTGTCCTTCCAAGGCTCTATTCTCTTTATCCAATGAGAATTTCATTCATTTAAGGTAACTGATTGGTCCCTAGGGCAATTATATTTCAGACCCCTATTCCAAGTCATTCTGAAAAAAAATTCTATCATATTAATTTTTTAAAAACACTCTTCTACTCTGCACTCTTGATTGCTACTAGGTGTCTCTTTCTGAATGTACTTCTTTCTTTTTCTCTTTTTTGGCTGTGTCCATGGCATGTGGGAGTTCCCAGACCCAGACCAGGGTTTGAACCCATGTCACAGCAGTGACCCAAGGAGCTGCTGCAGTGACAGAGCTAAATCCTTAGCCCACTGAACCACAGGAGAACTCCACTTCTAGTTTTTGGCCCCCTTAGCAGCATTTTGTCCTGTCACTTATATAGGGATTTCCTACCTTCATCATTTAAACTCTGGCTTTGCCATTGCTCAAATGGTGATATCCTCAGCTGCTTCCACACCTTTCATAAGAAAACTTCTGTGGACTAGAACACCTTTGTGGTAGGCTGAATAACGTCTTACCTTCCCCAAAGAGGTTCATGTCCTGATCTCTGGAACCTATTAATCTATTACCTTATGTTAAAAAGGAAACTTTGCAGATATGGTTTAGTTAAGAATCTTGGGATGAGAAGATTATTCTGTATTACCCAGGTGGACCCCATGGATTCACAGGGTCCTTATAAGAGGGACACAGGAGATCAGATTGGGAGAAGGCAATATGAAGACAGAAGCAGAGATTGGAATGAGGCTATGAGTTAAAAAATGATAAGGTAGGGAATTCCCATTGTGGCCCAGTGGAAACAAATCCGAGGATGTGAGTTTGTTCCCTGGCCTTGCTTAGTGGGTTAAGGATCTGGCATTGCTGTGAGCTGCAGTGTAGGTCACAGACCAGGCTGGGATCCCACATTGCTGTGGCTGTGGCATAGGCTGGCAGCTGCATCTCTGATTCAACTGCTAGTCTGGGAATTTCCATCTGCTGCAAGTGTGAGCCTAAAAAGTTAAAAAAAAAAATACAAAGTAACCTTTAAAATCCGGAAGAGACAAGGACTGGATTCTCCCTTGGAGTGTCAAAAAGAAACCAGTCCTGTTGACCCCTTGATTTTAGCTCTCTAATTTTTATGGTAGATTTCTGAATTCCATAGCTGTATTTACTATAAGAGAGTAAATTTGTTTTGTTTTAAGCCACTTAGCTTGTGGTCATTTACTACGTTGCAACTAGAAAAAGCACTGTAACCTCCTTTTCTATCTTTGCTTATAAATGTTACCTTCTTGAAATACTTCTGGATTATCAAAACAGAGTAAGATCTCCTACTGATTTTATATGTACATTTTTCCTGTTCCCCCACTGGGCACCAAGCTCATTACCAACAGGCCCTTCGTGGTTGAATATTGTGTTTTACCCAGGACTTATGGAGTGTTTGAACACAGGTAATAGTTAAGAACTGTTTGCTAAGTGAAAGAGAAGGCTAAGGATGTCAGGCTAAAATGGTCATGAGGAGGATTTGTTGGTGAGCAAGTCGATTACGATGCTGAAATAACCAGGACTTATATGCTTCAGTATTTTGGAGTGTTAGTGCATCTAGATTACTTGCATTGGCCTGATTACCCTGAAGGAGAGGAAAATGTGATTAAAGTGGGAAGTGTGGATTTTCCCTTCAGGTTGGGTGTTGTATGTGTCATGAAAAGCCTGCATTTCCTATTGAATCCTAGGAGAAGCAATTTCACTCACTTAAATTTGACTTCTACAAAGGGCTCCTCCTAAATGACATGGATTGAGGATTTCTAAAGCATTTTTTCCTTGTGGGACCTTTGGTCTAGAAGCCTACTTCACTCCTGAAATTGTAGATTCCCTTAGCAAATGAGGTCAAGGTAATTTTTCGTTGTGTTTCTGACATGTTAGCGTCAGTTACTGCTGTCTAAGTGGACAGTGTGTTATTTCAGCTAAACCTAGACCACGGCATCTAGGCAGAAATTCTCCAGGGAAGGTTGCACATTTGCATAATGCCACCGAAGGTTTGTGTTCCTGTATTAACTGACAGAGATGGGCAATGACAGGATGCCAGACAGCTGCATCGATGACAGAGCCTCTGAAAATAGAGACCGTGTGTTCTTTCAAGATGACATCAGCCTCCAGTTATAGGAAGGTGGGAGGACACTCAAGGAAGGAGACGAGGGAGGGTGGGAAGTGAGCTGCTGAGGAGTTGAGAGGGTAAAGGGTAGTGTTTGATCACTGAAGGAATGAGGGAAGTAAATGTTATAATTCTGTTAGACTTTGGATAACAGAGTGAGAAACTTGGCACAGACGAGTTAAGCATTTTATATAACTAAAGTGTTAACGAAAGAGGAGAGAAAAATAGATTAGGACTGGGTTAATGTACTGCTGTTGTTTTTCCATTCCCTCTGGTTGGTTAAAACTTAAAACCTTTTTTTTAATTAAAAAAAAATTTTTTATGTGTAACCAGAGTGAAATGCACCCCAGTTCTCTGGCCCTGTGCAGGTCCACATGAGCAATTTCTGCACTCGTTTCTTGATCATATTAATGAACTTAGTTATGTGTTTCAATTCTTCCACAGAATCTACTTGTGCATGTGAACATCTTAGCGTGTAACACAGACATTACCTGATATTTTATAGAGGATATTATTTGAGTTGAATATATGTGTATGTGGTAGTGCTGGGGGGAGGGGTTATACCACAAAAACACCAGCTCTGCAGCTAAATTTAAATTCTCAAATCCACTGAAACAAAGGGCTCTCCAATTAATAGACTCTGCCAATTTCAGAGGGCAGATAGTGATTGCTTTTTGTTACCTATTCATCTTTTTGGTGTTGCTGCCAACACTGAAGTGGCTCATTGTCTCAGGTAGCAATGTGCTCAGAAGCTCATTGACAGTGGCTTATTGTCTCAGAAGCAAACCCTGCGATGGGGATTCAGGTGCAAGTGATTCATTTAAGATGCTCCGAGGAGAGACTGGAGAAGTGAGGGAAGCAGAACATAGAAGGGAAAGAAGCCAAGCAAAGGTGTAACCTCACGTGAAGTCCTAGACTTGACCTGATGTTCTGTGGTATAAATTACACCTCAGAGTTTGTGACTTGGGGCAAGAAGACCTGGCTTCCATGCTCTGGCACCATCAATCATTGGCCAAAGACCAACCTAATGGTAATAAACACATGTATTTGAGGCCCTCTGTACATGCAGGCAAAGGACTCCAGGAGCCCAAGTGTGGTCCCTCCCTCAAAGAAGAGGTACCACCATGGGCCCTGAGAGGCAAGTGCACATTGAAGCTGAGGTGAGGGGCACAAAGAAACAGAAGGAGGAATCTAAGAAGATGCAGGCTGAACACTCACAGGGTCTGCTACCCTTATCAAAGTACTCTTTCCAAATAGTGACTGTGCTTTCCAAGAGGAATTCTTGATGACATCGCTCTATTTTATCCTTATTGCCCTTCACCAGATTCCCCTGTTCTTGAACATGACAACAGGAATCGAACAAGGCAAATTGCCCTTTAAAAATGGCCTAGAGAATGGGATGGGCTACATGGGTTAATTTTTTTCTCTCTACATGAGCTCTTCATCCTCTTGACTGCATTTGAATACTTTGCCTTAAATCACTTTTTGTGTTCTGGTCCAGCATCCCCGGGGTGACTTAGCTGTGGTGTTTCTGCTGGTTTTCTAGTTAATCTACACCTTCACTGGTTTTGCAGTGACATCTTGACAAAACGCTTTCTTTCCATGGTCTTTCTAGGCTTTAACCCTATTCTGAATTACTGAGATTTATTTCTCCCTTTTTAATGATAATGATAAAAGTCATAGTTATCATTTACTGAGTGCTTCTCAAGAAATTTAGATATTAACTCTCACTAAATTCTCACGTTGGTCCTGAGACTGGGTATTAACATTTTCCTTTTATGGATGAGAAAGCAGAGGCTAAGTAGGAAAAACAAAAAGGCAACTTTCCTAAGGACCTTTCTCCTCTTTCCACCTGGTGAGTTGGGCTTATTATACCTAACAATTCTGCACCCCTTCTCCACTTACATGCTACCAGTGTTCTCTCCTGGGCATGTGACTTTTGAATTTTACATACTCAAGGAAAATTAAAGGCAAATACATGTTTGTTTTCTTCAAGGTCAGTGGCAGACTGTCCCTTTAGATGAATGACAATCTATTGTTCGACCCCTGTGACGTGGGCTGTCAACTAACAGCAAAACGGATAGTTAGCTGTTCCTTTTGAAGCCTAATGTTTTTTCGAATTGATGGTTTCTGTCCTCATTAGTGGCTCTTAGCATATAAAATAGGTGTTTTAAAAATCACTCTGAGAATCCAAAGAGCAAACACAAGCACATTTTGATGTATTTGTAATGAGGCCAGCTACTTCAGTTAATAAACAGGCCACAGCATTATCAACAGAAGTGGCCCCCAAGTGGGCCACACAGATGAATCAGTGACGTGAAAGGCCCCTGAGAGTACAACGTTTCTACTGTCTACTATGTCCTGACTCCTGTGACAGCATCGAGAGGTAAGAGGAGGGAAAAGACCATTCTGGGCAGCTTTTATTTTCCTCTTAAGGTCTAGATTAAACCAGTTTTAGGTTATTGTTATTTTCTTTTCAAAATTTAGACTAGGATTTGATTCATCTGTCTCTCAAAGTTGCCACGTCATTTACCACTGTCTCATGATGATCTGGTTATCAATTGCTATGTAGCAAACTGGACGAAAATTGGTGGCACCTTTAAGAAAAAATTGTACTACATCTCATATATTTGTGCGTCAGGCATTAGGTCAGTGCTCACCCTGGGGATTATTTTACCCCATGTAGCATCAGTGAGGATGACTCAGTGATCTTCAGTTAACATTTGAGCTGTTGAAATAACTCAGTGGATGGGTTGAAGTAAAGAGTAAATGAGCCTGAAATAAGAATTAGTAAGTGGGAAGATCAGAGTGAGGGACCTTCTCTTAAGGCATCAGAAAAGTTTTTTTTTTTAATTTTAATGGAAAGAATGAAAGAAAAAGTAAGAGATCATGAAGACTAGAGATAAAAATGACAACTCTTTAACATTAATCCCAGAAAGAAAAAAAGGAATTAGCAGAAGGGAGAGGATACCTAAGGAACTAATGATGGGTATAAGTTCTACATACAAGTCAACAACAGTCTTTTGGAAAAGATAATGAAAACTAGAAAATATATGAAAATAAAAGGCCTTTCATAAGACCAACAGAGACTATGCCATGCTGAGGAACAAAATTAACAGAATGCATAAGATCTTTTCAGTAGAAGAAATTTTTAAAAGTTATGAAAGTTAGTAAAAGAAGGCAAGTCAAAAGACAGAGTGTATTCAAAGGTAAGATCATACAAAAAGACCTAAATCTCCCTCAAATCAATCTTAAATTCAATGGAATTCCATTTAGAGTTTTCAAAGGATTCTTTTATGAAATATGAGAAACTGGTCTTATAAAATTGTTATGGTAAAATAAAAGTCTATGAGTAAACATAAACTCTTTTTAAGAACAAAATTGAGAGCTATGTCTTATCAATCTTTAGAATCAATTGCAAAGAAATAAAAACAAGATGATACTGGCACAGAAAAAGAGAATTAACTAATGGAAGATTGTAAAGATCCCAGAGTGGATCCATGTGCATATGGGAATTTAGCAAAACAATAACGATGAAGTCAGTAGGTATAGCATGGATAATTAATAGATGATCTTGGAGAAACTCTCTTTATGGAGAGAAAAAAATAAAATTGAATTATTACTTAATACCATATGAACCTAAGATGAGATAAAGATTTAAACTGGTAGAGATAATTTTTTTCCTATGTGTCAAATCCTTATTATTGAAATTATCACCTTTTTTTCTTTTAAAAAATATATTTACTTTTTCTTTATTTTATTGAGATATAATTTACATACAGCACTGTGTAAGTTTAAGGTGTGCAGCATAATGTGGATATAAATTAAAGAAATACAAAAAAATGTTTTGTGATGAGAACTCTTAGGATTTACTCTTTTAAAAACTTTAATATATAACATACAGCAGTGTCAATTATATTTATCATATTATGCATTATATCCTGCATATTTATCTTACAAATGGAAGTTGGTACTTTTGACTGCCTTCATCCAATTCCCCTTCCCCCTACCCCCTTTCTCTGATGACCACAAATCTGATCTCTTTTCCTTTTAGTTTGTTGTTGAAGTTTAATTGACCTACAACACTATGGTAGTTCCTGGTGCATAAAATAGTGATTCTGTATTTGTATTTTTTTCTAATTGATTATCATGATAAGTCTAATTACATTGTTATCTTACATTGTACATTTCATCACCATTTATTTTGTACCTGGACGTCTGTACCTAACCTATTTCTTTCCTTTCCTTTCCTATTCCCACTACTATCCCTTCTGGCAAACATCTGTTTTTCGATTTATCTGTAACTCTGTTTCTGTTTTGTTATTCTTTCTCATTTGCTTATTTGTTTTTTTAAATTCCACACATAAGTGAGATCATAAAAGATTTGCCTTTCTCTATCTCACTTATTTCACTTAGCTTACTTTCTTCTAGGTCCATCCATGTTGCAAACAGCAAGATCTCACTATTTGTTATGGGTGAGTAATCTTCCAGTGTGTGTGTGTGTGTGTGTGTATTACATCTTCTTTATTAATTTGTTGATGGCCACTTAGGTTGCATCCATATCTTGGCTGTTATAAATAACAATGCAATGAACATGGGGGTGCATATATCTTTTTAATTAGCATTTTTATTTCCTTAGTATAAATACTTAGGAGTGTACTTGCTGGATCATATGGTAGTTCTGTTATTTTTTAGAGATCCCAATACTGTTTTTCATAGTAGCTACACCAGTTTATATTCCCACCAACAGTGTGCAAGTGTTCCTTTTTCTTCACATGCTTGTCAATGCCTGTTAGTTGTTGTCTTTTTGATTACAAGCATTCAACAAGTGTGAAGTGCTATTTCATTGTGATTTTGATTTGCATTTCCCTGATGATTAGTAATGTCGAGCATCTTTTCATGTGCCTGTTGGCCATCTGTAGGTCTATTTTGGAAAAGTATATGTTCAGAACTTCTGCCCAGTTTTTAATCAGGTTTTTTTTTAATGTTTGTCGTATGAATTCTTGGTATATTTTGGATATTAGCGGATTGAATATATCATTGGTAAATATCCTCTCCCAGTCAGTAGGCTACTTTTTCGTCTTGTTGTCAGTTTCCTTTGGGATAAAGATAAAATTTTAAAGCTAAACAAACAAAAAAAAATATAAGAATATTTTTATGATCTTGGATTATGGAAGGATTTGTTGTTGTTGTTGTCTTTTTAGGGCATATGGAAGTTCTCAGGCTAGGGGTCGAGTTGGTTCTGCAGCTGCTAGCCTACCACAGTCATAGCAACACTAGATCCAACTGTGTCTGCAACCTACACCAGAGCTCATGCAATGCAAGCTCCTTAACCCACTGAGTGAGGCCAGGGATTGAACCTGCATCCTCATGGGTACTAGTTGGGTTCCTTACCCCAAGACATGATGGGACTCTGGAAAGATTTTTTTTTTTCTTTTAAATCAGATTCCCCAAAGCATAAACCATCAGGAAAACTTCATATGTTTAATGTTTATCACAAATTAACTTTTTTTGTTTAACAAAGTTTACCATAAATAAGTTAAAATATGATGGTAGAGTAAGAGAAGGTATTTATAATTTCTTAAATATAAGGAGGATTAATATTTATAACATAGATGAAATGTCTGCAAATTAACAAGGGAACCCAATAGAAAATTGGGCAGAGGAAATGACTAGATAATTCAGAGACAGAGAAACCAAATGGCTAAAAAGTATATGAAGAAATGCTATTTATTTATTTTTTTTTAGGATTTGGAGAAATTCAGCTTAAATTTAAGAATAACACTAATTTTATCAGATGTCAAAAGTGAGAAAGGCATGGCCAAAAAAGGAGAGGCCATGGTGGAAGGCAGCCTCATACAGAGTCATTTGGAGAATGTCCTGGCAGTGCTTGGTGATGTTAAATATGGATGTATTCACAGACCCCACAAGTCCAGTCCTGTGCAGATACCTCAGAGAAGCTTTGGCATAGACCCATAAGATGTGTTTGATGAAGCTCAGAGCAGCATTTCTAGTGGGCAAAGTTTGGTCTTTGATAGATGGTGGTCTCTGGGGGAATCAGTCTAACTGTGGTATAACCATGTAGTGTAAATTATGCTTTTATCAGAATTAACTATATTAACATAACTATGTGGTTAGAATGCAAGAAAAGCATAACAAAAAAGTTAAGATTTAAATCTATGGCAATCTTATGAAGTACAAAAATATTTTAAGGATACTTGTTTATTATCAAATACATATAGAGATGGTATGTTTGGGGTATATTTTATCTTTTATTATTTATTTATTTATTTATCTTCCTTTTAGGGCTGCACCTGTGGCATATGGAAATTGATGAGCTAGGGGTCGAATCAGAGCTGCAGCTGCTGGGCTGTACCACAGCCACAGCAACGCCAGATCCTTTAACCCACTGAGTGAGGCCAGGGATCAAACCTGCATCCTCATGGATACTAGTTGGGTTCTTAACCCACTAAGCCATGGCAGGAACTCCTGGGGTATATTTTAAAAACAGTAAAGTAGATGACTCGAGATGGGGAAAGGGAAGACAATGAGTACAGAGACAAAGAGGATAAATAATAAAACAAAGTGAATAAACTAGTGGTGATGGTGTGTCATGAGTAGAGCATCATGAACTTAATTATGTGTACCAAAGATAAAGCAAATAAAGAACAAACGAAATAGAAAGTAAGAAAAAAGACAAGAAGAGCAGAAGCACAGGAGAGAGTGAAACCAGGCAAAGGGACCTTATAGGGTGGGGAGGTGTGAGTCAAAATCCAGGCACTGCATGGACTGGCTGAGCAAATCATCAATTTATAATTCCCTACACTTCTATAGTCCTTTTAATCAATTAATTCATTTGATCCATAGGAAATTTCCCTTCAAGCTTGTTGTTGATGGTAATGAGGACAGTGACAACTATACTTGGTACAAATAGTATTAGAAATATTGACCAAACAGGAAATAAACCCAATATTCTTTTTACTAAAGTGACCAAAAAACAACAACAACAAAAACCATACAGTCCTATGGACTGCATTCCAGCTTCTACTGAACTCTATTTGAATTTTAAAAAATTAAAGGTATAGCAGAAGAGTCTATTTTCTAAAAACTATACTTAATCTAATGTTGTTTTAATCATGGACACTAAAGATTGAGTGTTTTATTTTCTCTGTGTCGCACATCTTCACTTTTCACTGCCTTAAACGTACTGTCAAACAAGAAACTGAAAATCTACTCGAGTGTGAAGTCACAAGCGTCTATTTTCTCCTAATGACTCTGCCGTCACCTTGCATTTGGAAACTTGGGTGTTGACTGATGTATGTGCCCAGAACCTCTTCTGATGAAAGCAGATTGGCAACTATTTTGGGAAATGTGATAAGATTTCTTTCCAAATAGGAAATAGACAAGGAGCAGCAATTGGAAATATTTGAGATTTTCACAAACTTAAAAGCTATGTGCCAAAAATCTGATGGTTTTTTATGGCAATTGTTTGGCTTTAAATTCTAGAGTCTAAGGAAGTCAGACCCAAAGAGAAGATTGTGAGAATTCTAGTCATACCTACTTATTTCATAAGAGTATAATGATGAGAACTTCATATTGGCTTTTGCAGCATATTCCTTTTGGGGATAGTTACATATAAAGAGGGAGGTTTGGGGACCAGATGCATATGTAGAGAGCAGACACCCAGAAACTCTTCATGTAACTCCTGCTTTCAGAGCCCTTTAAATATCTCCCTTTTCCCTACTCTCACCTCCACTTTGATGGGGTTCTGAGAAATCATTGATGTCTGGGGTTCTCTTACTGTGCCTCCTAATGAAGAACTGTATTCCATAAGGAAGACAATGCAAGTAGCAGAATTATACTGCCTTAAAAAAGTCCCTCATTTTGTTCTTGGATATCTGTGTCCTTTGAGTACAAAGTGACACAAAAACACGTCTCAAATTGTTCCCAAAGAAACTCCATATCTGAAATGATGATGAAGTTACCAAAAAACCCTCAGCAGACTTTGTTTTTATTTTTGAAAGATTAAATTATATATACATGTATATGTATGTACATGTAAACACATGCATATACATACATATGTAAATATACATCTATTTGTACATATACAAAACAGTTTGAATATATGTATGTGCATATGTACATATACTTGTATATACACATGCACATGTGCATAAACACAGGTATGTGTATATACACTCAAGCATGCACATGTACATGTACACACACATGTAGATGCATATGTATATGCATAGCTATATACTAATATATGTATATATAGATTTATATGTATTTGCACATGCATATATACATTCAAACTGTCACAAACAGACCTAAGCCATTTGGTTTGTCAAAAGTCCTTTTTTGGAAGCAATCTGCAGCATCCAACAGTTAGAAGGAGGTGTGGGGCTACTGGTTCAGTTTGCTTGGACCAGATTCCGTTAGTGCTGTTTTTCTAGCTTCCCATTCAGTTAAGTAGTTTAGTACTCTTTAAAGTGTCCTGCTTGGATGATAAATTATACGTTTACCCTGCTTTGGTCTCATCCCCCCAAATCTCCTTACTGGGTATTATATTACATTGGAAACAAGTCTTAGACCCAATTCTGTCACATATAAAAACTTTTATTAGCAAGCAGTCACAAAAACAGTCATACAGCCTGTTCTGAAAGTTTGATGGAGAGCCATCTCTTTGTTCTTACAGACCCCCAGGCAGCACCTTGCCTGAAGGTGTGGTGTAAAGCTTAAATAATTCTGAGAGCTTTCTTAAAAAAAAAATACAAAATTCCAAATACAAAACTAAAGATAAATATGAGTATTTATTTAGAAGGATAAAAGAAATCACAAAAAATCACTTATTTTTTGTGGAGCTAACAATTATCATAAACATAAAATTCAGACAAATAATGTATAATATCCTGCCTGACTCTTTGGGCATTTCTACATGTATTATATAAATTTATATTTTTGTTTTTTTCTTTAAAAATTTATGTGATATAAGTATATAGTTTATAAATTATTATAAATCACTTAAACTACATAGTATTTAGCTTTTTAGATTTATATCCACTAAATTTTTTATTGGCTCTTGTGTAATTTATAATACCTGTCCTTAACTGATCAGAATCTAACTTAAAGTAGTATTATAGGTCTTCATATATAAGAGCCTTAAATAGTGTTATGTCCATTTCTCCTTCCTGTCTCTTTTGCTGTCATTGTTTCATTATATTTTTTCATCTCTTATAAAGCCCACAATATATTATTATTATTTTTAGTAAGTTAAAATTTAGAAAATACAAGTCATATATTATCTACATGTTAACCATGTCCAGCTCTCTGCTTTCCAGTATATACATTTGTGTTTTCCTGAAATATCCTTCTATCTCAATCTGAAGAACTTCATTTAGTATTTCTTGTGCACAGGTCTGCTAGTGACAATTCTCTTTTTTTGTTGCCTGATAAAAGCCTTTATTTTCCCTTCATCTTTAAAGTATAATTTCACTGGACATAGAATTTGAGGTTGATAGTTTCTTTTCCATCACTTTAAAGTTGTCATTCTATTGTCTTTTGAAATGTTTTCCTTAAAGTGAACGTCTTTTCTCTCTGGTTGCTTTTAAGACTGGCTTTCTATCTCTGGTTTTCAGCAATTTGATTATGATGTGCCTGCTTGGGGTTTGTTGAACATATTGGATCTTTGCAGTTTTTGTTTTCAACAAATTTGAAAAATCTTGGCCATTAATTCTGTAATTTCTCTTCCTTTGCCTCTTGCTGATTCTTGAATTTCAGTATTTAAATTTCATGTATATTTAAACTCTTGATATTGTCCTGTACATAACTGTTTGCTAATTTTTCTCATTTTTTTTCCTTTCATGATTCAGTATGGATGATTTATTTTGCCATATATTCATGCCAGTGTACTTTCTTATCTGCGGTAAGCACTTGTAATGAATTTATCATTTCAGATACTATACTTTTCATTTATAGAAGTTCTTTTTAACTTTGTTACAGGTTCCCATTTCTCCATTTCTTCATTTTGTTCATGTTTTCCTTTAAATCCTACAACTTATTTATAGTAGCTTTTTAAAAGCTTTTGTGTCATGTTCCATTGTCTTTTTTGTTCTGTGACTTTTCCTTTGATTAGTTTTTTTCTGGGTTATGGATCACATCATTCTGCTTCTTTGAATGCAGTTTTTGATTGGATGCCAGACATGATAATGTTAAATTATTGAGGATCAAGATTTTGTTGTCTTTTTTAGGGAGAATGTTGAATTTTGTTTTGTTAGGCTGTTGAGATAAGGTGGTACTTTTAAGGCTTTTGTTTTTTTGGACCACATCTGAGGCATATGGAAGTCCCCAGGCTAGGGCATGTATCTGATCTGCAACTGTCAGCCTGCAGCATAGTCACAGCAACACCAGATCTGAGCTGCATCTGTGACCTACACCACAGCTCAGGGCAACACTGGATCCTTAACCCATTGAGCGAGATCAGTGATTGAACCAGTAACTTCATGATGCTAGTAGGGTTTATTACCCCACTGAGTCACAATGGGAATTCCCTTTGAGGCTTATTCTTTTTTTTTTTTTTAGGTATCCCTTTTTATTTAATTTTTTTATAATTTTTATTTTTTCCATTATAGCTGGTTTACAGTGTTCTGTCAGTTTTCTACTGTACAGCAAGGTGACCCGTCACACATACATACATACATACATATATATATATATATATATATGTTCTTTTTTCTCACATTATCATGATCCATCATAAGTAACTAGATATAGTTCCCAGTGCTACACAGCAGGATCTCATTGCTTATCCATTCCAAAGGCAATAGTTGCATCTATTAATTCCAAATTCTCAGTCCATCCCACTCCCACCCCCTTCCCCTTGGCAACCAAGTCTGTTCTCCATGTCCATGATTTTCTTTTCTGTGGAAAGGGTCATTTGTGCTGTATATTAGATTCCAGATATAAGTGATGTAATATGGTATTTGTCTTTTTCTTTCTGACTGTCTACACTTAGTATGAGAATCTCTAGTTCCATCCACATTGCTGCAAATGGCATTATTTTATTCTTTTTTATCACTGAGTAGTATTCCATTGTTTATATATACGACTTCTTCTTAATCCAATCATCTGTCAATGGACATTTATGTTGTTTCCATGTCTTGGCTATTGTGAATTGTGCTGCAATGAATTTACTGATGCATGTGTCTATTTCAATGAAAGTTTTGTCCAGATATATGCCCAAGAGTGGGATTGAGGGGTCATATGTTAGTTCTATATATAGTTTTGTAAGCTACCTCCATACTGTTTTCCATAGTGGTTGTACCAATTTACATTCCCACCAATTGTGCAGGAGGGTTCCTTTTTCTCCACACCCTCTCCAGCATTTGTTATTGTGGACTTAATGATGGCCATTCTGACTGGTGTGAGGGTACCTCATAGTAGTTTTGATTTGCATTTCTCTAATAATCAGTGATGTACTTATTGGCATCTGTATATCTTTGGAGAAATGTCCATTCAGGTCTTTTGCCCAATTTTCCATTGGGTTGTTGGCTTTTTTGCTGTTGAGTTGTATAAATTGTTTGTATATTTTAGAGATCAAGCCCTTGTCACTTGCATCATTTGCCTGTTTTCTCTCATTCTATAAGTTGTCTTTTTCTTTTTTAATAGTTTCTTTTGCTTTGCAAAACTTGTCAGTTTGATTAGGACCCATTGCTTTATTTTTGCTTTTATTTCTGTTGCCTTGGGAGACTGACCTGAGAAAATATTTGTAAGGTTGATGTCAGAGAATGTTTTGCCTATATTCTCTTCTAGGAGTTTAGTGTTGTCTTATCTTACATATAAGTCTTTAAGCCATTTTGAGTTTATTTTTCTGCATGGTGTGAGGGTGTGTTCTAGTTTCATTGATTAACACATGGATGTCTAATTTTCCTGACACTACTTGCTGAAAAGACTGTCTTTTTCCCATTTTATATTCTTGCCTCCTTTGTCTAAGATTAATTGACCATAGGTGTCTGGGTTTATTTTTGGGTTTGCTATTCTGTTCCATTGGTCTGTATATCTGTTTTGGTACCAGCACCACACTGTCTTGATTACTGCGGCTTTGTAATTTTGGATGAATTCTGGAAGAATTATGCCTCCTGCTTGGTTTTTGGTCCTTAGGATTGGTTTGGCAATTATGGGTCTTTTGTGATTCCATATGAATTTTTGGATTGTTCTATTTCTTTAAAAATGTCCTCGGTAATTTGATAGTGATTGCATTGAATCTGTAGATTGCTTTGGGTAGTATGGCCATTTTTATGATATTAATTTTTCAAACCCAGGAGCATGGCATATCTTTCCATTTCTTTACATCTTCTTTAATTTCCTTGATTAATGCTTTATAGTTCTCAGCATATAAGTCTTTCACCTCCATGGTCAGGTGTATTCCCAGGCATTTGATTTTTTTGGATGCAATTTTAAAAGTTGTTGTATTTTTGATACTACAAAGCCACAGTCATCAAAACAGTGTGGTACTGGTACCAAAACAGACAGACAGACCAATGGAACAGAATAGAGAATCCGGAAATAAACCCTGACACCTATGGTCAATTAATCTTTGACAAGGGAGGCAAGAACATCAAATGGGAAAAAGAAAGTCTATTCAGCAAGCATTGCTGGGAAACCTGGACAGCTGCATGCAGAGCAATGAAACTAGAACACACCCTCACACCATGCACAAAAATAAACTCCAAATGGCTGAAAGACTTAAATATACGACAGGACACCATCAAACTCCTAGAAGAAAACATAGGCAAAACACTCTCTGACATCAACATCATGAATATTTTCTCAGGTCAGTTTCCCAAAGCAATAGAAATTAGAGCAAAAATAAACCCATGGGACCTCATCAAACTGAAAAGCTTTTGCACAGCAAAGGAAACCCAAAAGAAACCAAAAAGACAACTTTCAGAGTGGGAGAAAATAGTTTCAAATGATGCAACCGACAAGGGCTTAATCTCTAGAATATATAAACAACTTATACAACCCAACGGCAAAAAAACCAATCAATCAATGGAAAAATGGGCAAAAGACCTGAATAGACATTTCCCCAGGGATGATATACAGATGGCCAACAAACACATGAAAAAATGCTCAACATCATTGATTATAAGAGAAATGCAAATCAAAACTACCATGAGATACCACCTCACACCAGTCAGAATGGCCATCATTAATAAATCCACAAATAACAAGTGCTGGAGGGGGTGTGGAGAAAAGGGAACCCTCCTGCACTGCTGGTGGGAATGTAAACTGGTACAGCCACTATGGAGAACAGTTTGGAGATACCTTAGAAATCTATACATAGAACTTCCATATGACCCCACAATCTCACTCTTGGGCATCTATCCGGACAAAACTCTACTTAAAAGAGGCACATGCACCCGCATGTTCATTGCAGCACTATTCACAATAGCCAGGACATGGAAACAACCCAAATGTCCATTGACAGATGATTGGATTCAGAAGAAGTGGTATATATACACAATGGAATACTACTCAGCCATAAAAAAGAATGACATCATGCCATTTGCAGCAACATGGATGGAACTAGAGAATCTCATCCTGAGCGAAATGAGCCAGAAGGACAAAGACAAATACCATATGATATCACTTATAACTGGAATCTAATATCCAGCACAAATGAACATCTCCTCAGAAAAGAAAATCATGGACTTGGAGAAAAGACTTGTGGCTGCCTGATGGGAGAGACAGGGAGTGGGAGGGATTGGGAGCTTAGGCTTATCAGACACAGCTTAGAATAGATTTACAAGGAGATCCTGCTGAATAGCATTGAGAACTTTGTCTAGATACTCATGTTGCAACAGAAGAAAGGGTGGGGAAAAAAATGTAAATGTAATGTATACATGTAAGGATAACTTGATCCCCTTGCTGTACAGTGGGAAAATAAAATAAAAGAAATATTAATCAAAAAAAAGTTGTATTTTTGTATTTCTTTTCTAATATGTCATTGTTAGTATATAGAAATGTGGCTGATTTCTGAATGTTAATCTTATATCCTGCTACTTTGCTGAATTTGTTGATCAGTTCAAGTAGTTTTTGGGTTGAGTCCTTAGGGTTTTCTATATATCGTAGCATGTCATCTGCATACAGTGACAGTTTTACCTCTTCTCTTCCTATTTGGATGCCATTTATTTCTTTTGTTTGCCTGATTGCTGAGGCTAGGACTTCCAGTATTATGTTGAATAGCAGTGGTGAGAGTGGGCATCCTTGTCTTGTTCCAGATTTTAGTGGGACGGCTTTCAGCTTTTGTCCGTTATTATATTTGCTGTGGGTTTGTCATAAATAGCTTTTATTATGCTAAGTTTTTCCCTCTATACCCACTTTGGTAAGAGTTTTGATCATGAATGGATGTTGGATTTTGTCAAATGCTTTTTCTGCATCTATTGAGATGACCGTGTGGTTCTTGACTTTTCTTTTGTTAAGGTAGTGTATGACGTTGATTGATTTGCATATGTTGAAACATCCTTGTGAACCTGGGATGAATCTCACTTGGTTATGGTGTGTGATCTTTTTTATTTATTTATTTTTTGTCTTTTTGCCTTTTCTAGGGCCGTTCCTGTAGCATGTGAAGGTTCCCAGGCTAGGGGTCTAATCACAGCTGTAGCCACCAGCCTATGCCACAGCCACAGCAACACAAGATCCAAGCCATGTCTGCAACCTACACCACAGCTCATGGCAATACTGGATCCTTAACCCACTGAGCAAGGCCAAGGATTGACCCCACAACCTCATGGTACCTAGTCATATTCATTAACCACTGAGCTACAACGGGAACACCTATGATCTTATTTATATGTTGTTGGATTTGGTTGGCTAAAATTTTGTTGAGAATTTTTGTGTCTATAGTTGTCAAAGATATCGGCCTATTGTTTCCTTTTTTGGTGGTATCTTTGTCTCGTTTTGAAATTAGGGTGATGGTGGCATCATAGAATGTCTTTGGGAGTGTTCCTCCTTCTTCAACCTTTTGAAAAAGTTTAAATGTTTAGTGGAATTCACTTGTGAAGCCATCTGGTCCTGGACTTTTATTTGTAGGGAGTGTTTTTATAACATATTCAATTTCATTTCTAGTGATCTGTCTGTTCATTTGATGTATTTCTTCTTGATTCAGTTTTGGCCGAATGTAAGTCTTTAGAAAGTTGTCAATTTTTCTAGGTTGTCAAATTTGTTGGCATTATAATTGTTCATAGTATTATCTTATGTTTTTTTGTATTTCTGCTGTATCTGTTGTGATTTCTCCTTTTTCATTTCCTATTTTATTTATTTGGAGTTTTGCTTTCCTCTTCTTGGTGAGTCTGGCCAGAGGTTTGTCAATTTTGTTTACCTTTTCAATGAATCAGCTCTTGGTTTTATTGATTTTTTTTTCTACTGTTTTTTAAATCTCTATTTTATTGATTTCCTCTCTGATCTTTATGATTTCCTTCCTTCTGCTGACTTCAGGGTTTTTTTTTTTGTTCTTCTTTTTCTAATTCATTTATGTGCTGGGTTAAATTGTTGACTTGAGATTTTTCTTCTTTTTTGAGGAAAACCTGTATTACATGAACTTCCCTCTGAGCACTGCTTTTGCAGCATCCCATAGCTTTTTATAGGTTGTGTTTTCATTACCATTTGTCTCAAGGTATTTTTTAATTTCCTTCTTGATTTCCTCATTGAGCTATTGGTTTTTTAAGTAACATGTTGTTTAGTCTCCATGTAGTTGTTTTTTTCCTCATTTCTTTTCTTGTGGTTGATTTCTAGTTTCATGCCATTGTGGTCTGAGAAGATACTTGAAATAATTTCTATACTCTTAAGTTTGTTGAGGTTAGCTTTGTGTCTCAGTATGTGATTGATCCTTGAGAATGTCCCATGTGTGCTTGTGAAGAATATATATTCTGATTTTTTTGGATGTAATGTCCTGAAAATGTCAATGAAGTCTAAGTCTTCTGTTGTGTTATTTAGGATCTCTGTTGCCTTATTGATTTTCTGTCTAGAGGATCTGTCCATTGATGTGAGTGGGGTGTTAAAGTCTCCAACTATGATTGTATTCCCATCTTCTCCTTTTATGTCTGTCAGTTTTGTTGTATGTATCCGGGGGCTCCTTTATTGGGGCATATATATTGATGATTTTAATATCCTCTTCTTGACTGGATCCTTTTACCATTAAATAGTTTCCTTCTTTGTCTTTCTTAATGGCCTTCATTTTAAAGTCTGTTTTGTGTGATATGCGTATTGCAACTCCTTCTTTCCTGTCTTTCCCATTGGCATGAAATATCTTTTCCCATCCCCTTGCTTTCAATCTATATGTGTCCTTTTTGCTTTTTTTTTTTTTTTTTTTTTTTTTTTACGAACTTGCACTCTGTGTCTTTTGATTGGAGTATTCAGACCATTGACATTTAAGGTAATTATCGATATGTATTTGGTGTCATTTTAAACCTTGTTTTCCAGTTGATTCTATGTTTCTCCTTTGTTCCTTTATTTTTTTGGTTGGATGATTTCCATTCATTTTATGCATGTGTAATTTTCTTTTTAGTGTCTGTGAATATAATGTTTGGTTCTGGTTTGTGGTTGCCCTTTATTTTAGGTATGTTAACCCCTTTCTGTATCTGCTTGTTTTAGCCTGATAGTCATATAGGCTCAACACATTATTCAAAAAAAAAAAAAAAAGAGTCTAGATTTTCTTACTTTCCTTCCCCACATTCTGTGATTTTGAAGTCTCTCTTTTTTTTTTTTTAACATCTTCATATTTGTCCTTTTGCTGCTTCTTGTGTTTATCATTGCATTTACAGTAGTTTTTTTTTTCTCTTTTAGATCTGTAAGCTCGCTGTTTTATGTGATTGCTTTCCAATTGTGGTTTCCTCCATCCTAGTTCTTACTTCTTTTTTTGTTTAGAGAAGCCCTTTCAGTATTTCTTTTAGAATGGGTTTAGTATTGCTGTACTCTTTTAGCTTTTGTTTGTTAGAGAAATTCTTTATTTCCCCTTCTATTTTAAATGATATTCTTGCAGTATAGAGCATTCTTGGTTGTGAATTTTTTCCTTTAAGCCCCTTAAATATATCTTGCCACTCCCTTCTGGCCTGTATTGTTTCTGTAGAGAAATCAGCTGATAGCCTTATGGGGGTACCCTTATAATTAACACTTTGCTTTTCCCTTGCTGCCTTTAGAATCCTCTCTTTATCTTTAACTTTTGCCATTTTTATTACAATATATCTTGGTGTGGGCCTATTTGGGTTCAATTTTTTGGGGTCCTCTGTGCTTCCTGTATCTTGATATCAGTTTCCTTTAGAATTGGAAAGTTTTCAGGCATAATATCTTCAAATGTATTTTCAACCCCCTTTTCTTTTTCTTTTCCTTCTGGAATTCCTATTATGCATAGATTGGCCCACTTTATATTATCCCATAGATCTCTTTTATTGCTTTCATTTTTTTTTTCATTTGGTTTTCTGTCTGCTGTCCTGATTGGGTGATTTCCATTACTCTGTCTTCCAAGTCACTAATTTGTTCATTCTGCTCTTTAGTGCCTTTAGCTCAGTTTGTGTCTCTGCAAATGAATTTTCTACTTTTTCCATGTTCCTCATATATTCTAGTTCCTTTCTAAAGTAATCTGCATTATCATTTATATCAGCTCTTAATTCCTTGATATTTAGCCTTAATTCCTTCAATATTTTCACTATCTCCCTTTTGAACTCAATGTCTATCAAACTACAAATGTCTGTTTCATTGTTTGCTGCTTCAGGTGAATTCTCCTGTTCTTTTAACTGGGAATAGTTTCTGAGCTTCTTCATCTTGCTTACGTTTTTGTATTTTCTGTGAGTTTAGGGAAGCCAAACTATAGTTGCGGAGGGCTCCTTTTATGCAAGAGCACCCCTTTGTTTTTTGTGGTGGGTAACTATTTATTTTTGGCATGGGAGTTTGGATATTTGCCATCTCTTTCTTTGGTGTGAATAGGCTATCATTGCAAGGGTGCTGAGTGTGTTTTCAGGGAGAAGGAGGCAGTGAGTAGGGCTAGTAGTCAGTGCCTGGTTTCTGGGCTCTTATCAGCAGCAAGGAGCTGCAGTAAGTGGAAGGCGGTACAGCCTACTTCTGGTTGCAGGACCCTGGGAAGTGGTAATGTGCCTTAGGCAGATTTATGAGGTGCCCAGAGCATTTGGCAGTGGCCGCAGCAGGGTGTGTGAGTTCCCAGGGAAGTGAGAGCAACAACAGGTAGTGTTCAATTGCAATGCTCTCCTCTGAGGTGATTGGGGCCGCAAATGGTGCATGTTCATGGACCCCTGGTGGTGGCAGACCCAGCCCACTTCCAGAGTCAGAGATAATTGTGGTGGTTTGCAACTACCTGCAGACCACACAAGAAGAACCCCATTCCACTTAGCCCACACAGGAGGTGCTGCACAAGCTGCTCCTAGTTGCAGAGTCCTGGGAAGTGACAGTGATCAAGTGTGTGGGCACTTCCCAGAGTATTTGGCAGTGGCAACAGCAACAGCAGGGCAGGTATGTTCACAGGGGCGCAAGAGAAACAACAGGTGGTGTTCGGTTGCAATGCCCTCCTCTGTGTTACCCTCTGAAGTGATTGGGGCCACAAGTTGTGCCTTTTCATGGACCCCTAGTTGTGGTGTGCCACACCCACCTCTGGCGTCAGAGATGACTGTGGTGGTTTGCCCCTGCTACCTGTAGACCATACAAGAAGCACTCCATCCCACTTATCCCATGCAGGAGGTGCTGAACCAGCTGCTTCTAGTTGCAGGGTCTTAGTAAGGGACAGTGATCAAGTGTCTGAGTGCTGCCCAGAGTGTTTGGCTGTGGCAGCAGCAGGGCAGGTGTGTTCCCAGGGGAGTGAGAGCAACAATGGGTAGTATTCGGTTGCAGTGCTGATTTTTTTTTTTTTTTTTTTTTGCCAACCCCTGAGATGACTGGGGCCACAGTTGGAGCCCACTCACAGGCCCCCAATGGTGGCAGGCCATGCCTCTCTCTGGTCTCTGAGACAACCACCTCTATTAGTCCCTGCCACCTGTATATCACCCAAGAGGCACCACATTGCACTTAGCCCCCTGCTGCCCTTAGCCCACCCAAGAGGTACCTGGCTACCCATAGCCCACGGAAGAAATGCCTGGTCTCCTGTAGCCTGAGCAAGTGACTTCTCGCCACTGGTAACATGTGCCAGAGATACCCAACCCTCTGAGAGCCTGCATGTGTGCAGGGAGATTCCTATGGTGGTCTACCCCTCCTCCTCTTTCCCTTCCCAACAATGGCACCTTGCTTCTCCTGCAGTCCCAGATCCCCTCCTGGGTTCCCCCTGCCATGGCGTTCCACTCCCTAGCCCATAGCACACAAATCCCACACCCATGGCACACCACCCCTTAGCTCCTCAGGCTGTCCCCACACAGCCAACCCTAGTCCTCTCCCCAGAACTGACCTCTGGAGCCTGAGTCTCAGAGCCCAGCCCCTAGCCAAGTGTCTCAGTCTGTGGCATCCAGGGCAGTTGTGCAGATTATCTGTGCAGCTCTCACTCTACTTTGCCCTCCTCAGTCCAGCTGTTGCACTTTTCTTGGCAACTTTAAGGTCCCTCTGTCTTGGCTGATCTTCCCATCAGTTAGGTGGCTTCCCAGGATGTGGGTTCCTTTTCTCTTTCACAGCTCCCTCTAAGAGATGCTATTCCTGTCCTGATTCCTTTTCTCTCTCTCTTTTTAAATTTTGTTCTACCCAGGTATGTCAAGAGTTTCTTGCCCCTTTTCAAGGTTTAAGTTCTTCTGCCAGCTTTCAATAGATGTTCTGTGCAAGTTTTACATGTAGATATGGTTTTTTGATATGTTCATGAGAGAAGGTGAGCACTATGTCTTACTTCTCTGCCATTTTGATCCTTCCTCCGATGCTTATTCTTAAGCTTTATTTGAGTTAGTCTTCTGTAGCTCTGACTCTAGGACTAGTTTATTCCCATGACTAAAGCATGGTCTCTCTGGGGTCTCTATGGAATATGCATGTGCATCAATGATGTCTCCACTTTGGCTCATTGGAACTTGAATGTCTCCCAACCCTCTGTGAGCATTGGAAGTTACTCAGTTTACAGTTTATAATTTTTCTGACTCAAGAAGTTGCCTATGAAGTTTCTTTGAGTTCTTCCTCTATGTAGAGCCCTTGTCTCCATTATTGTGACCTGCAAATTTTAGCTGCCTCCATGATTCTGAACTTTGTCTTGAATCTAGTCAACAAGACCACAGTGATTTTTTGGGGGGGTCTCCTCTGTGCTGCTATCTGGCAAGTGACTCTAGGCAGAAAGCAAAGGAAACAAGTAGGCATCACCTTATTTTCTCACCTTTCCTTAGATTCATTGTCCTGGGCACCCTGTTTTTCAGTGTATATAAACACTTACTGTGCTGGGTTAGTGTGAAAGTTAGGTACTATTTAATCCTTCTTGGCTGGAAGCAGAAGTCAAACCCACTAATTTTATCAAGAAAAACAAAATTTTTAAAAAATATATTAGATCCCTAAAGAATGTACATCATTTTTGTTGTTGTTCACTGATTTGGGCCAACTTCTGAAAATATCTATTATTATATAATTGCTCAATAAATATTTCTTAAATATATGAATAAATCAAAATCTATTTTTTTAATAGAAACTAACTTGATCTTTGCTATTAATCAGAAGGACAAGACTGATGATGTGATTATATTAGCCTATTTGTGGATGTAGGATTTTTTGATTAGTACTTTTAGATGCTAGTTATTATTATTAATAATAATAGCTACTATTATTTATGTGTGTATTCCTGATTAAATCACTTCTAATATTAACTAATCCCCCAGTGCACAGGAATAAGTTTAAAATATTGAAAGTACACATATATATATCACACTATCTATGTTTTTAAAAGAAAAAATACAGGTGGCATGCAACACAGAAAATGTAAAAATTCTCCTTTCTGCTCCCAATTCTTACTCTCTCAATCCTTTTCTGTGTGATTATTATTTTTTATTATCAATTTATGCATCTAAAATTTGTATATACATATCTGATCCCTCTTTGGCCCACAAATGATTGCATATTATATATACCAAACTGACCTGTTCTAATTTTATATACCTAGGTCTGTTAAGGAGAATTTCATAAGTCACGTAACTGTTTTAACATTTGCATAGATTTCATTAAACAGATATATTATAATTTATTTAAAATATTTCCTGCTGATGGATATTTAGTTTTCCCCAGTTATTTGCAGTTACAAATAGTGCTACAATCAACAGCCTTGCGTATAGGTCATTGTGCTTTCATATGCCACAGATTCCATTATACAATTGTACAAACCAGCAATAAAAATGTACCCCAAGCCAAGTAATGAACAAATAAGCCCTCAATTCAATAGTCCTTTATCGCTGCATAATAATTGCATCTCCCAGTTCAAATTATTATAATAAGGAACTTCAGGCATACAAATTTCCCTAAAATATTAACACTGCTTTGGAATATACCCCTGCCTCTTCTCAGTGGACTCTGTAATATTATATGGTATGACTATAACAAAAGTCCTTTCTACTAAGGAAACAAATTACATCCTTGTACTTCTTTAGTCTCTGGATAAGAACAGGAAAGAAAAACTTGAAACTTTGAGCCATTTGTGTGTGTGTGTTCAAAAAAAGAAAGTGGGCCTCACATAAGAGTCAGAATCTTTTTTGCATTTTCCTCGTTTTTTATTTATTTATTTATTTATTTATTTATTTATTTATTTATTTATTTATGGTCTTCCATGTAATTCACTAAATTAGCTGTTTGCATTCAGGAGAGGATTGCATTTTTCTTGCTTTATTTTCTCATTATGATGTCTTGGGATGTTACCTCCGACGGTAGAAACTCTTGTTCACAGTTCTGAAACACACGCCATAGCCTCGTGCTGATAGAATTGACTACGCCACATTTGCCCTGAGAAGATGAGGCACAACTATTCTTTCATATGTTAAAAAATATCTAACTCTCCTCCTAAATAATTGTAGGACATGAAGTCCTTCAAGTACTTTTCTCATTCTCCTATTAACAAGAATTTTGTATTGGAGAAATTCCCAGTAGAAGCCTAAAGACATTATTAAAATAAAGCAGAAGCTTGGATTTTGTAATGTAAAGATTCAAGATAGACACATGAGAGCCAGAATGTGGAATAATTCCTCACTATTCATAATTAAAGGTCATTTGGTATGACATTGGAAATGTAATTTTCCTAAGGCTTTGATCCTTAATTGTGCTTTCCTTATCAACACCTGGAGGGTTCTCCAGACCTTGCACACTTCAGAGGGTTCTTTTTACAACTACTCAAAATGTTCAGAGCAGATGATTCTTAGAAATGTCCTGTTAGGAACCAGAGGGCCATTCCTATGGGAGACAGTCTGTGGTTTATGGGTTTAGGTCACAGCATGTCTTAGCAATGTGAAGGGACGGAGGATGGTTGCAAGAGAAGAGAGAGAGAGAGAGACCTAGATTTTCTGGAAAGCCAATGGAGCCACATAGCTATGGGAAAAGTAATGTAACACTCCAGGAACCTCTTGTGTTGACAGTCCACTTGTACCTTCACTGCCCTAGGGTCTCCAGTAAACTCTAATTTAACTAGCACTGTGATCTCCAAATAATTGGAACTTGCTGAACAAAACTTTCCCTGATACTCAGCTCTACAGTAACAGCAGCTATGAAAACACACACACACACACACACACACGTCAAGTGACAGTAAATCATTGTTATTATTTAACATTTATAGGATGTCAGCAGCATGCTTGGTGCTTTGAAAAATGAGGAATATGATACTGAGATAGCTTGATGAGTTTATGTTGTCAAGTAAAGAGCAGCAGCTGGAGCAATTAGGCTATCCCTGTTGAAAGGGACAGGACAAATTTGCTGAATTCAATGATTTGTTTTCCTTTGTCTCTTTGCTCCTTCAGTGTTCTTGGATGTCTCATATCTTATAGCACAGTATTTCTCAAACTTGGTGACCTGTTGGAATCATCCGGTGAGCTTTTAAAAATAACACAGTTCTTCTCACTCTAAAAGACAGTGAAGTAATAGATCTAGGATATGTTCTGAGCAACAGGAGGATTTTTAAAAGCATCCTACGTGATTCCCATTTGTAGCTAAGGTTACAGACCACATTCGTGGTCTTGTTATTGTTATTGCTGCTTGTTATTTTAAAAATTAATTGCCCCTGATGGCACTACAGTTGCAACAGCCCTGGTTCCTATTCTCATTTTTTTCCTCTTTTCTTTGTGCCTTTTGCAAAAAGAAAAAAAAAAAAAAAAGGGAAATCAGTCCCACTCTTCAGCCCCATTTCTACCATGGTATTAACAGAAGAGCATTCTTGCTCCTCTCCCATGTGGCATGTGAATTTTAAATGGGGTCTTCTGGATACCATGGCTCATCTTAATCCAAAGCTGTGGCTCTAATGGTACAGATTTTAAGTGAATCAACTGGCAGATAGTCTCAACTTAACTTGTGAATCACATTCTGGCCCTCAGTCTATTTGCTTGGCACATATATGTAAGAAAGATCTTTGTTAAGATCTCCATGTTGCGTTTCTGAACCAGCTTCAGGTATTTATTTTTTTATTTTATTTATTTTTATTATTTTTGCTTTTTAGGGCCCCACACACAGCATATGGAAGTTCCCAGACTAGGGGTGGAATTGGAGCTGTAGCTGCCAGCCTACACCATAGCCACAGCAACACAGGATCTGAGCTGCCTCTGCGACCTACACCATAGCTCACGACAATGCCAGATCCCTGATGCATGAGCCAGCCCAGGGACTGAATCCCCATCTTCATGGATGCTAGTCAATTCGTTTCCACTGCACAATGACAGGAACTTCTAGGTCCTTAGTTTAAACAACAGACTTTCCCCCCAGTGAAAGATGATGTTTATGTTCATCATGTCTCTTCTACTTTGGTTTATTTGACATATAAATAAATACCTTTTGCTTTGTATCAAGCTCACAACATAGACTATTCCATATAATTCTACTATATTATTTTCTTCCTAAAGTAGTAACAGGTCATGCCTTGCTAGGGATTATGCTTGGAAAGAAAATGTTGATTATCAAAGATACTGGGATGACATCCTAAACCTGGATTATGCTCCCTCTAATGAGTGTGATATTTTTCAATAAGAGAGTGGTGGAAAAATTTGTCTCCCACCATAGGGACTTTTTAAAAATCATTATCATTGGTATTTGTTGTTGTTTTTCTTCTATATCTACTGTTTTACTTAACCACAGTATTTTGTGGGTTCTTTGGGAGCAAACTAAATTTTTTTTTTTTGCTTTTTAGGGCTGCACCCGAGACCTATGGAGGTTCCCGGGCTAGGGGTTGAATCAGAGCTACAGCTGCCGGCCTATACCACAGCCACAGCAATGCGGGATCCAAGCCATGTCTGCAACCTACACCATAGCTCATGGTAATGCTCGATCCTTAACCCACTGAGCGAAGCCAGGGATTGAATCTGCAACCTCATGGTTCCTAGTCAGGTTCAGTTCTGCTGCGCCATGATGGGAAATCCTAGAAACATATTTTCATCTCACTAATATAGAACAGCTAGTGAGTGAAAATGCTAGACTCAGAACTCAAGACTTTTGACTCCAGTATTGTCTAATACTCGATACACTACCTACTTTAGCAATAAAACATTCACTCTCAGAAACTCTTTTAATCAGGTAGCCTGATGAAAAAGATCCCTAAGGGATCAATCTCAGAATAACTATATGAGGGAACAAAGCCAGACAAGAAAGAGTATGTATATATTGTATAATTTCATTTTTTTTAAAAAAGGTCTACTAAAATTTTTATTTATTTTATTACAGTTCATTTACAACATTGTGCCAATTCCTGATGTACAGAAAAGTGACCCAGTCATACGTATATATACAGTCCCATTCTTATATTATTTTCCATTATGATCTGTCCCAAGAGACTGGATATAGTCCCCTGTGCTACAATAAGACCTCATTGCCTATCCACTCCAAAGGCAATAGTTTGCATCTACTAACCCCAAACTCCTAGTCTATCTCATTCCCTCCCCTTTCCCCCTTGGCAACCACAAGTCTGTTCTCTATGTCTGTGAGTGTGTTTCTGTTTTGTAGATAGGTTAATTTGTGTCATATTTTACATTCCTCAGATAAATGATATCATATGATATTTCTTTCTCTTTCTGACTACTTCACTTAGTATGTTAATCTCTAGTTGTGTCAATGTTGATCAAATGGCATTATTTTGTTCTCTTTTATGGTTGAGTGATATTCCATTGTATATTTATACCACGTCTTCTTAATCCATTCATCTGTCAATGTATCTTTAGGTTGTTTCCATGTCTTGGCTATTGTGACATGTCATGGCTATTCCATGTCTTAGCTGCTGTGAACATATGGGTGGATAGATCTCTTTTTTTTGTCTTTTGTCTATTTAGGGTCCCACCCATGGTAAATGGAGGTTCCCAGGCTAGGGGTCGAATTGGAGCTACAGCTGCTGGACTATGCCACAGCCACAGCAATGCCAGATCCAAGCCACATCTTGGACCCACTCCACAGCTCACAGCAACGCCAGATCCTTAACCCCAGTGAGTGAGGCCGGGGATCAAACCTGCAACATCATGGTTCCTAGTTGGATTAGTTTCCTCTGTGCCATGACAGGAACTCCCCTATATCTTTTAAAATTGTAGTTTGTCCAGATATATGCCAAGGATTGGGATTGCTGGATCATATGGTAGCTCTATATTTAATTTTCTGAGGTGCATTCATGATGCTTTCCATAGTTGTTGGACACAATTTACATTCTCACCAATAGTGTAGGAGGGCTCCCTTTTGGACACATCCTCTCCAGCATTTGTTATTTGTAGATTTTTTTAATTTTTGGTTTTTTTTAGGGCCCCACCTGTGGCATATGGAAGTTTCCAGGCTAGGGGTCAAATCAGCTGTAGCTGCTGGCTACACCATAGCTACAGCAATGCCAGATCTGAGTGGCATATGCGACCTACACCACAGCTCACAGCAACACCAGACCCTTAACCCACTGAGAAAGACAGGGTTTGAACCTGCATCCTCATGGATACTAATTGGGTTCATTACTGCTGAACCACAATGGAACTCCCTTTAGACTTAATGATGGCATTTTGACTGGTGTGAGGTGGAAACTCATTGTAGTTTTGATTTACATTTCTTTAATAATAATAATAATTTCCTTGATAATTAGTGGTGTTGAACATCTTTCATGTGCCTACTGGCCATCTGCATGTCTTTGGAGAAATATCTATTTAGGTCACCTGCCCATTTTTTGATAGGGTTGTTCATTTTGCTTTTGTTGTTGTTTAGTTGTATGAGTTGTTTGTCTGTTTTGGAGATAGCTCTTGTCAGTTGCATCATTTGCAGCTATTTCTCCTATTTCATAGGTTATCTTTTTCTGTGTGTGGTTTCCTTTGCTGTGCAAAAGCTTTTAAGTTTAATTAGGTCCCATTTGTTTATTTTTGTTTTAATTTCTATTGCCTTGGGAGACTGACCTAAGAAAACATTTGTATGGTTGATGTCAGAGAATATTTTGCCTATGTTCTCTTCTAGGAGTTTGATTGTGTCTTGTCTTATGTTTAAGTCTTTAAGTCATTTTGAGCTTATTTTTGTGCATGGTTTGAGGGTGATTTCATTTATAAAAATGTCTAGAACAGTGGTTCTCAATAAGGGCCAGTATGATATATAGGCAATGTCTGATTACATTTCTGGTGGTTGTCACTGGGGTAGGGCTACTACATACACATCTCAATGGCAGAGACCAGGGATGCTGATAATCCCTCTGAAATGCAGTTATCAACCCTCTACAACAAAGAATTATCTGGTCCAAAATGTCAATAGTGCTGAGGTTGTGAAATTCTGCTGTAGAAAACACAAACTAACCTATAGTGACAGGAAATCAATGGTCTTAGGCATTGGGGCCCCAAGGAAGGCTGGCAGGAAGGGATTACAAAGGACCACCAGGAAACTTTCAAGGGTGATAGAATATTCACTCTCCTGATTTTAGCGATCAGTTCATGAGTATAAACATATGTCAAAAATAATCAATTTGTAAATTTAAATATGTGAAGTTCCTTGTCTATTATGTCTCAATAAAGGCGTTCCTTTAAATAGTTAAAAAATTAAATGATTATATTTGGAGAATATAAGTAGTTTAGTCTTATCGCAGTACGAGAGGAGAGATTGGATCCCAGAGGTGGGATATGAGCAAAAAGTAAGAGTCCATCAAAAAGGAAACGTTTTATCTTACTGATGAGTTTGGATTTTATTTTATAAATGGTGGGAAACTCATAAAGTATTTTCAGCAAAGAAACACAAACTGGTTAGTATTTTGGAAAGATCGCTTTGGTGCCAGTGTGGAGAATTGATTTCATGCCTGTTCTCATTACTGAAGTCTAGGGATTTTTGTTTCATCAATATTTTATTATTTCATTGTCATAAATTAACATTGATTTGTGCAATTATGTTTCATTGCTAAGTGGCAAAAAATGACTTCTTAAAAGAGAGAAGTAATTCCTAACATAATTTTTGATGTAAAGAGCCAGATATATACAGATAATTTTTTTTTCTTTTTTAATGGGGTTTTAGTTGAGTAATGACAGTTTGAAACTACCCTCTGCCCACATGAAGACATTAGAAGTCCCCTGTGGCTGAGGGTGAGCAGAAGTTGGAGGCAGGGTGAGCAGAACAGCTCCGGACGTGGTGAGGAGTGGGAAGCCTCCTCCAGGGAGAGGAAAAGGGACATGCTGCCCTTTAGAAATGAGATTCACAGCCTATTCTGTACTGAAGAGGGAAATGGGATTCACAAGTCACAAAACTCTGTCATTTTCGAAAAGATAAAATTCTCGTCTAACAGAGATTATGGATATTTTATCCTCCTGGCCAGATTTTGACACCCCTTTATAAATCTACAAGGTCCTCTCGTCCTGGACAAACATTAGATGCTAAATGTCCTCTTGTATAATCCTGTGGCCTCCTTCCCATGGATGTTATTGGCACCCCTTTTATAAAGCCTTTGTGTTCTGTGCTAACTTGTAAGTACAGACTGCATCCTTTGTTTTCCTATCTCGTGCCATGGTTTTTTTTTTTTTTTTTTGTTGTTGTTGTTGTTGTTTTAGGGCTGCACCTGCAACATATGGAAGTTCCCAGGCTAGGGGTTGAATTGGAGCTGCTGCTGCCAGTCCACACCACAGCCACAGCAACACGGGATCTGAGCTGAATCTGCAGCCTGTACCACAGCTCGCAGCAATGCCAGATCCCTAACCCACTGAACGAGGCCAAGGATCATACCCTCATCCTCATGGATGCTATTTGGATTCATAACCTGCTGAGCCACAACGGGAACTTGTGGTTATTATTATTTTTTTAACTGAATCTTACATCACTGCGCCGATCTAGCTGACCACAAAGCAGACTGCAGAGGGTCTTAGACTATGCTCATGTCCCAACCAAAGCTTGTCATGTAGATGTGTTAGGGAACTGGATATGTTGGTCTGTTCTTTGAGTGCTCTTTATTTCTTATAAGCAGAAAGTCCTGTTTTTATATTCTGAGCCTGAATTGATTTTCTTCTACAATAGTACTGATTTAGTCTACCGTACGGGGCCCTTCATTCTCCTGGAATGGAAAACTAGATATTGGAAAACTTAAGACCAGAGGAGAAAAATTAGGACATGAGGAAAAAAAAAAATCTGAGTTTGCAAGAATGAAACTTAGTCAGGCTTGAATCCTAGGTTTGCTGAGGGATGTTCCTGAAGACTTGACTTTTTAAAAGTTATTCTCACAGGAAACATGCTGCGTTACTTCCTTGCACCTGTTGAGTGTGTAAACACAGACTCTAGCATAGGCAGGTTGGGAAGAGGCCATGAGGATATAAAATATCCCCAAGGAAATGCAAACGTGAGTTTATATGCCTGGCAGAATCCCCATTCGGGGAAGAGGGAAGGTGGTATTCACATCTAGGAACTCCCATGGGGAACTTTGGAAACTGGAAAGCTCTATCTCTATTCGGGAGATGTAATTTTGTCTCTATAAAATTTTAAATATGTGCTGTTAAGGGACTTCTCAAGCCTCTCACTGTGATTGTGGCTACTTTCCATTAACTGTGTCACTATTCTATTGAAATACACATGCCTATGTCACATGAAATCTGTAGGAAAAAAAATCGTACTCTAAGAAAACTGAAAAGATATGAGATTGTGAACAAGAAACCATGATTAATATTTTCAAATATTTGATGGGTTATTATGAGATACAAAGATTAGATTATTCTATGTGGTTTCCAATAGTAAAACTAGGACCAGAAAGAAGATACTGGGTCATGATAGGGAAGACTTTTGTTTACTAAACAATTTAAACTGGTCACGAGCAGATTTTTAACCATTGTATGTATTCAAATGGAAGCCTAATTACACTATTATGTTACCAGGGAGGCTTTCAAATTTGAGTCATACTAGATATCTTCTGTCTCTTGGAAATGGAATGTTCTAGAATTGATAAAGATATGATACACTCAATGTCAAGATTGTGAACTACAATCTTCATATAACTTTTGGGTCATTGAAGATAATCAAGGCACTACACATTTTTGTTTGCATAATATGCTGTCCTCGTTTCTCTTCTGTGACTATTTTTGTGTTCAACAGCTATTTTACTTTTTGATTTTTTAATTTTAATTTTATTTATTTTTTTTCTTTTTTCCAGCCAAACCCAGGGCATATGGAAGTTCCTGGGCTAGGGATTGAATCTGAGCTGCGGCTATGACCTACGCCACAGCTGTGGCAATGCCAGATCCTTAACTCTCTTCGTCATGTGGGAACTTCTGACAGCTATTTTAATTTGCTCTTTCATTTGTTTATTTGTTTATTCAATCATTTACTCAACAAATACTGTTGAGTTCCTCATCTGTAGTACTGGATACTGTGTGAAGGACCCAAAGATGAAAAAGACTGTACTGCTTTGTCCCCGTGAAGATATGAGTCTATGCTCAGTTGCTGGAGATTTACCCTCAAATATATGTGATAGTTTTATCATTGTTTAGACCCTTAGACTATAGCGTTATCCATTCAAATTGATGGTTCCAAGCAAGGATGAACTCAAAACGTTCCACAGAGTTAAGTGAGAAGGCATTTGAGAGACATCATTCAATGACATGTGTTAATACTTTCTCCTTAACCGTGAGTGGGTGGTTGAACTTGTTGATGGTCAGTTCTTAAGGGCAAAGATTCTGGGTTCAAACAGCAGGGTTCAAATTCTGCTTCCTCTGTTTATTAGCTGTGAAACTCAGCTACCTAACCCTTCTGTGTCTTGATCTTTTAACCTGGCAAAGGGAATTATAACAGAACCTACAAATGAAGGCTATTATATGCAACAGAAATAATGTTTATAAACTGTTTTCCAGAAGGCTTCACATAGAGTAATTACTCAATGAAAATAAGCTATTTTTATTGTACCTTAGATGAGGCTTTCATCGCTTATTTCTATTTTAGCATTTATTGCATTAAATTTTAGTAACTGCAGTTGACCTTTGAACGACACAGGTTTTAACTGTATGGGTCTACTTACATGCAGTTTTTCTAACAGTAAATACTCCAGGAGCAAGATATAAGGGTATTTAATATCTAGGTAAAAGTTCTATTTAGTATGGTTTAAAATTTCATAGCAATTGTTAGGGGAAGATGCCTATTTTCCTATTTAACTGTAGACCATGGCAAGAGTTTTGTTTTTGTTTTTGCTTTGTTTTTGTTTTTGTTTTTTTTTTGGCTGCACCCATGGCGTATGGAAGTCCCCAGGCTAGGGGTCGAATTGGAGCTACAGCTGCTAGCTTCTGCCACAGCCACAGCAGTGCACAATCTGAGCCTTGTCTTCGAACTGCACCACAGCTCATGGCAATGTCAGATCCTTAACCCACTGAGCGAGGACAGAGATTGAACCTGCATCCTCATGGATACCAGTTGGACTCCTTTCCACTTCACCACATTGGGAACTCCTGAGAGGGCTTTTCTTAAATGCTTTAAGACTCTTGCCTCAGTCATTAGTTGTGGAGGTAAAATGAGCTAATTGGTTGGTGGCTGAAGGGCATTGATCCACAGCTTTCTACTGGGTGGAGCCAGTTTGTTAAAAATGCTTAGGCTTAGATGATCCTGTCTCTTGCAGATATCTTATTTTCCCTTAAACATTTAGGCACTGATCTTCAGGAATTGTGTGTATTCTTGGACTTAAACTTTGTTTTAGGTAGACTGTTCCAAAACATAAACTGTGGTGGGGGCAAGATGTTTTTACAGATCTATTTGGCTCTCGGCACTAAGCCGTTCCCTCTGATAGGACTTTATCAGAAATCAAGTTGCTATTATGGCTTTCACTTCTCTGATGTCTGTATCTGTATCTCAATTGGTTCCAAATTCAGACAGAAGAGAGTACTGTCATTTATTAGGCCTTCCAAAATGCCAACAGGGGCCAATTGCTGTTTATTAGTATTCAATATATATTAAAAGATAATCTTCAAAACAGAAGTGGTACATATCGATGGTAAACCATTCCGACCCTATACAAGAATAAGGTGAAATATGAAATTCACTTTCCTTTGTCTTATTCTTCCCTACAAATTAATAACTACGAACATTTCTGGGAACCTTGAGAAAGAAAAGCACCCAAGATTACACAGGTTTTTAATGTGCTTTAGAAAATTCGCACAAAACCTTGGGTTAGGCAATGCTTTTTAGATACAAATTACAAAATACAAATTTTAGATACAAAAATACAAATTTTAAAAAAGATTGATAAGTTGTACTTCCAAGTTGTGTGCTTCCAAGTACATCATCAAGAGAGTGAAAAGACAACCCACAAAATGAAATATCTGCACATGATCTATCTGTTTAGGGATTTATATTCAAAATACATGGATAACTCAATAATGAAAGACAAATAACAAGGTCCTATTGTGTAGCACAGAGAACTATATTTATGTTCTATGATAAGCCACAATGGAAAAGACTTTTTTAAGAGTATATACATATGTAACTGAATCGCTTTGCTGTACGGTAGAAATTAATACCACATTGTAAATCAACTATATTTCAATTAAGAAATAATAAAAGAAATAACTGAAAAATGGGCAAGAGACCTGCGCTAACATTCCTCCCAAGAAGATGTATGACTGGCTAATAGCACAAGAAAAGAGGCTCAACGTCACTAGTCATTAGGAAAGTTCAAATTGAAACCAAAATGAGTGGGATAGGTATAATAAAAAAACAGAGATGGACAAAAACAAATGTTGGTGAGGATGTAGAGAAATTGGAATTTTCATGTGTTGCTACTGGGAACATAAAATTCAGCCACTTTGAAACACAACCTTACAATTCCTTCATAATGTTAAACATAGAATTGCCATATGACTTAGCAATTCCATTCCAACATATATACTCAAGACAATAAAAACATGTCTACCCAAAACTTTGTACATGAATGCACTTAGAAGCATTACTAATAATAGCCAAAAAAGTGGAAACAACCCAACTGTCCATCAGTGAACAACTAGATAAATAAAATATGATCTATCCATATAAGAGAGTATCATTGGACCTCACAAAAGGAATGCAGTACTGATGTGTGGTACGATATCGATGGATCTTGAAAACACTATACTAGGTGAAAGAAGCAAGTCACAAAAGACCATATATTGTGTGATTCCATTAATAGCAGATGTTCAAAATGGGCAGATCCATAGAAACAGAAAGCAGTTTAGTGGTTATCTGGGTCTGGGAAGAGGGAGAATGGTTAGTGTTTCTGGGCAGAGGGTTTCTTTTTGGAATAATGAAAATATTTTATCATAAGATTATGGTGATAGGTGTTCAACTCTGTAAATATGTTAACAATCATGAAATTGTACAATTTAAATAGGTAAACTAATGGTATGTAAATTATATCTTAAAAAAGTTGTTGGAGACCTGCTGGGATGCAGGGGGTTTAGGATCCGTCATTGTCTCTGCACCAGCGTGTGTTCGATCCCAGCCCTGCGCAGTGGATTAAGGATCTGGTGCTGCTGCAGCTGTGGCATAACTGCAGCTGTGGCATAGTCGTGGCTGTGGCTTGGATTTGATCCCTGGCCCAGAGCCTTCCATATGCTGTGGGTGCAGCCATAAAAAACAAAAAGTTAGGAAAAAAAAATGTCCACCTATATAATTCTGTTGTATACACTGCCACCTTATGTTTTCACTTAACTCATCTTAATGTGTTTTATTTTTCTGTATAAAAACATGTAAAGTTACCTATGTTTTTAAATGGTTATGTAATATGCCAAATCATGGGACACTTGATTGTTTCTTGTAAGTTAAACTTTTATCATAGAGTCTCCTGAGGTTAAAAAGAGTCTTGTTCTTGGCCTGTCTGTATCCTACAAGTGACCACAATAAGGGAATGAGAAGTGTTTAGAACTGATGCAACAGAACAGTAGGCAAAAGAGGTGCATAGGTTTTGTTGCTGCTGCTGAGTCCAGGTGTGATGGAGAAGAAGCAGGGCAGCGGTAGGCTGCCCCTTGCTTTCTGGGAATCTTTCCTTGTCTGACCTCATATTTTCGGGTGTTAAAAATAGACCACCAGACCTGCCCCCAATATGATGAATTTTATCAGAGTAAACTCAGTGCACCTGTGTGGCTGATGATGTTGCTTTTTGATTAGACCTACTTTGCATTTTTTTTGTGGAAGTCTATAGGTTTTTAATTTTTATTTATTTATTTATTTATTCTGCCTTACCCACAGCATGTGGAAGTTCCTAGGTCAAGGATCACACCAGCACCACAGCAGTGAAAACACCAGGTCCTTAACCTCCTTGGCTACTATGGAACTCCAAAATTTTATGTCTTATTTTAATATTTTTTTTGCCTCCTTTCCCAGCTCAGGTCTGCAAGTTTATTTTTATTTATAATTGATTCCTTGGAGGCAATGAATATTCTTCCTTTTATAAATATATAGAAATATATTTTGCTGTTGGTTTCTGATAAGCCTTTGTATCAGATTAATGACATTTTCTTCTATTTCTTGATGGATGATTTTTATTAAAAATCAGGAGTGGATATGGAGTCTTACCCAGTTTGGGAGGACATCCATCACAATGGTTGTATACGTATTTATTTTTTCTCCTTTAATCCACTCATGTGATGAATGGCATTAGTGTATTTCCTAATCTATTTTCAATCATTCATTTGGCATTCATTTCACACATATTTGTTTAGTGCCTTCTGCATGGCAGATGCTGTTCTGAGCACTAGTGATACAGTTATAAGCAAAACAGACATCATTCTTTAAAAACATTGCTGAAATGCAATCTGCTAACATTTTAACTTTTTCTTTCCGAATTTAGGTTTTAGAATCTATCGCAAGAAATATTCAAATGTACGCACGAAGATATAAAGGATGGTTATTACAACATTGTTTTTCAATGTTAACATGTCCATTAAAAGGAGAGTGTTGAAATATATTTTAGTTTCTCCACAGTATAGAATAATATATAGTAGTTCAAAATAATCGGGTAGCTTAGTACATACGCATATGGAAAGATTATGAAGAAAGTCAAGTTGCAGGATTTATGTATACGTAGCATCGTGTCACTTTTGAAAAAAAACCCTCTGTGTGTTCATAGTTTCTGTAGGGATGAGAAAAAAATAACTGGAAGGATATGAAAGAGCAAATTATTAGGTATGAATTCCTTTAGGATATAGGATGAGAGCTGGGGAACACGAGCACAGGTTTTTATTTTTCAATGTATAATTTTCATAATGCTTGATTTTTTATTTTTATTTTTTACAATAAGCAGATGTCATTGTAACAACAAAAGGAGAAAAAGTAATGGAGCTTAAGGGCTGGAAGAAGGGCAAACAGGAACACTCTGAACATGACTCCATGGGTTAGGACCCAATTGTAAGCAACAGAACCATCAGAGCCAGTCTTAAGCAGAAAGGGTTTTTTTTTTTTTTTTTTACTGTATATGAGGTGGCTTACAATCTTATTGGAGTAGCTGAAGGAACAAGTGGTTGAGTGCAGTTTCCAGGAACACCTCCAGAATCACACTACCTTCCTTGTGATCAAGGGCAGTCAGCACCACTGGTGCAAGAAGCTACAGTCAGGAAGCTGGGGTGTGGGGACCTCAGAGCTGCATAGCTTCTACAATGATCTGCTTCAGTCTGTACCCCACAGCCTGACTCCCTTCCCATTAAACTCGCTTTCAAATTCTAGCCACACGTGAAGGTGTCTGATTGGCAGATTCTAAGTCTCATCTGGAACCCTCGCTGCAAAAAAGTCTAAGACTATCTATAATTTTCAGCTTTGCGAACACTGCAGTATAGAAAGATGTACTAGAAAGAGGCTGGAATGGATATTAGGCAGGCCAACACACATAGTGTCTGCCACGATGAGCAAATAGCATGTTCCTTTTCAAATGAAATAAATGGCTATTTTCTCACAAAGGCTGGGAAATTCATTGATTCACTGGCAAAATATTTTTGCATGATTTAAAAATTTATATACTAATTACAGAAAAATGAGAAAATAAGCAAGCACAGATCAGAAAAATGTATATAAAACAACTGGGAGTTCCCGTCGTGGCGCAGTGGTTAACGAATCCGACTAGGAACCATGAGGTTGCGGGTTTGGTCCCTGCCCTTGCTCAGTGGGTTAACGATCCAGCGTTGCCGTGAGCTGTGGTGTAGGTTGCAGACGCGGCTCGGATCCCGAGTTGCTGTGGCTCTGGCGTAGGCTGGTGGCTATAGCTCCGATTGGACCCCTAGCCTGGGAACCTCCATATGCCGCGGGAGCGGCCCAAGAAATAGCAAAAAAAAAAAAAATCTGAAATCTCACCATCCAGTGTTACTATTTTGAAGTATGACCTTTCAAACACCTAAAACACCATGCCCCCACCCTGCCGCAAATGCACTTCAAAAAAATAGTCATATCGCACATCAACAGAATCTGTTTTAAATGTGTAGTAAAGGTTGATGCATTGTTTAAAAAGTAAAGTTAATTAAAAATCATAAAACACGTATGGACTTAATAACTTAATTTAAAAACTCATTGAAGTAATAGACACTGAGTTTTAGAAGAAATGAGATTCACTTTTAAATCACTTTCATCAAGTCAAAAATAGGCTATCTTTTCTTCATTTTTAATGAACTCTAATTTTCAACTTAATCAGGGTTTGTTTTTAATTAACTTTTTTTTTTTTTAAATTCAAAAAACCTCTCCCTTAATACCTTGTCTCCCCCGGTACTGGGGGAGGTTCTGTACACTGTCCAGTTTTAAAGAAATGGGAAGTGCTATCAAGGTCAGTCGCTAGCCATCTTCATGACCCACAAAAGCCGTAAGACCTCTCCGTATCTTTGTTTCAGTGTTTGGAAAGTGAAGAGGATGAACTGTACTCTCAGGTTCAGATCTGTGAGACTGAACATTCTATGTAGAGCTTTTCATTGTTGGGTGTAAGTTTCAGGCTGCAGAATCCTGGCTTTGATTTCCAGGCTTGCTCTTTAAGGGCCAGGTGACCTTGAGCTCATTATGAACTGCAGGATGCCTGAGTTTATGTATCTGAGTGCTGAGATTAAAAAGAGTTCCTATTTACTTCCTGGAGCTTGACAAGGGCTGCCAGCTCCCTTGCAGCAAATGTCCTATATACATATTATAACTAATTAAAGAAAGGACAGTAATGTGGTCCAAGAGATAGCTAAACAGAGTTCTTTAATTTCAGTGTAGATTTTAATTTTGAGATGGCTCCGTGAGAGCAGAACCATCTCAAAATTAAGCAACAATGGCAAAATGTTAAGATAACAAAAAAGCACAGGAATTTATTTCAGATAGTGAATGGATTTGATGACTGCTCCAAAGGAAGTGTTTACCTAGCAACATATATTACTCATCTGCAAGTCTACCAATCTAGTAACTTACTTTCCATACCTCTACATATATCTTGAAAGGCTAATACAAATTAAATGTGTTTATTTCTGGGATGGAATTACAAGGGATTTTCGAATTTTCCAAGTTATTAATGAAATGAGATTATTTACCTTTAGTGAGCTATTGATATTTTGTATATGGAAAAAAAATACAAGCAAGTGGGTTTTTAAAATGTATGTTTTTTTTGTTTTTTTTTTTTTTCTTTTTTAAGACTGCACTGGCTGCATCTGGAGGCTCCCAGACTAGGGGTTGAATTGGAGCTGTACCTGCTGGCCTGTGCCATAGCCACAGCAATGCCATATCTGAGCTGCATCTGAGACCTACAACACAGCTCATGGCAACGTGGGATCCTTAACCCACTGAGCAAGGCCAGGGATCGAACCCACATCCTCATGGGTACTTGTTGGGTTCGTTCACCACTGAGCCATGATGGGAACTCCTAAAATGTATGTCCTAATGAAAGTTGTTCTGTGTTGCACATATTCTGAAGCTACAGCAGGTAGTAACAAGGAAAGAAATAGTATGTATTTGTTAGATTATTCTTCCTGATATGAAAGACAGAGAGGAAACTGAGGAGAGAGAGAGAGAGAGAGAGAGAGAGAGAAAGAGAGAGAGAGAGAGAGAGAGAGAGAGAGAGAGAGAAAGAGAGAGAGAGAGAGAGAGAGAGAGAGAACATCAGTGAGCAGAGAATTCCAATGTCTTTTAGTCATTCATGACTCAAAAAACTCCAACAACAACAAACAAACAAAGAAGCAAACAAACAAAAAAACACATCCTCCAAAGTCTTTAGGTAGATGTTCAAGGCCTTCTTGTGTGTGTCCCAACCTATCTTTCCAAGCTCTTCTTTTTTCTGTCTCCAATGCTTTCTTACCTGCTCTTTGCCCTCGCTCTTGCCAATTCCTTGGCCTGCCCTTCCCCACCACCTCCACACATCTGTATCCTCGTCCTTTAGGGTTCAGCTCAAACCCCTAGGAAGCCACCCCCAATTTCCTCCCTTGAAATGCTCTATATTTTCCTCTCTGCTCCTGTAACACTCAATCTTTTCATCTCTTGGGCAGTTGCTACCTTCCACTGTGTATTGTGGTTATTTGTGCTCTCTGGGAGCCCAGCCATAAACACTCTGTCTCTGATTTGACATAGTATTTTCTATTGTAGGCCTATAATAAATATGTGCCATTAAAGAATTGGATCCAACATTGTTTCTGGGTTAGATCCCACCAGGGTGGCTACATAGTGGATGCTTATTGAGCTTTTGGAAAAAAAGAATTAACATCCCAGGCCACAGAAGCCCCATTTAGTGCACGAGGACTACAATTTATTAAATGATCCAGACTTAGTTATTTTCTTGAAGACGAATTGCCCAAAGTTAACACTATGCTGTCTTTGGGGGGAGTGTGAACTCCTTCCTGGTACTAGCTCCTGAATCTGCATGGGTGGCTCAGAGGCTAGAAAATGGGAAGGTCATTTATCATGGCTTTTGAACTCACAGGCAATGGAATAAATTTTAAACTTCTTATCACACTTTGCCCACTTTTTCTTCTTTGCCTCTTGCCCCTCTGATTTATTTGTTTATACTTTTCTTTCTTGTACAGGTTGGCTCTAGGCTATTTTTTTAGAGTGATTCCTTTGGGGTAGCTGCCAACCTCTATTAATGACAACCTGTGAGTGCTGAGGAAGTGGGTAGGAGTTTGTTGAGAAAGAGGCAGAGGAGGCTACCCTCCCCCCCACCCTGGGGTAGTGAGTATTTCATCAAGGGTAGTGGAAAACTAGATTGCTCCCACCCCAGGTTACGTGATCCATCCACCACATCTTGTGTGGATACCCTGAATCCTTGAAGGTGACCCTAAATCCACAGATGACCTTGAAATGATCAATATTAAATTTCTCGACTCAGCAGCATGATGTTTCAGAATTGAGTATTAATTCAAAGAGGGAACATTCAGTAGCATTTCTTGAACAACTAGGTTTATGACCTGAAATTTGGACCCATTACATGGAAGTCTTACATGTCACTTTCTGATGATTTTGTTTGGTTATCCTGAGTCTGGTAAATTCCAGTATCCTTAAGTTGATTTTCTAGACTGAAGGGCTGTGATGAGGTCCCTGGATAAAGGTGACTTCTCCAGAGTTATGCTGTTCTTGAACTCTTCCCTTTATGAGCCTTTGACATTATCACTGTGACTTTTTAAATCACTGTAAGAAATAAGAGTTCCTATTGTGGCTCAGCAGGTTACGAACCTGACATAGTGTCCATGAAGATGCGGATTGGATCCCTGTCCTCACTCACTGGACTAAAGATTGAAGTTACTGCCAACTGCAGCATAGATCACAGATGTGGCTCAGATCCCATGTTGTTGTGGCTGTGGTGTAGGCTGTAGCTCGGATTCGACCCCTAGCCTGGGAACTTCCATATGCCACAGGTGTGGCACTGAAATGAAAAACAAATTACTATAAGAAATATTAATGGTGAGAGAAGAGGAGTGGCATTGATGTGGGTGTGGTGACATGTTATAGAGGTGGTTTGTTCTGGTTAAAGACGTGGCAAAATCCTAAAAGAAGCTTATAATTATAAAGTTCAAGGGAATGATTTTATATATCAGTTAAAAATAATATTTAAAATTTGCATTGAACAAATATATGTAACTGCTGCCAAATTTTTTGACAGAATTACCTCAAAACACCCTTTAAAAAAATACTCAGAGTTCTCATTGTGGCACTAGATCAGGAAGTCTCTGAAGCACGAGGATGCGGGTTTGACCCCTGGCCTTGCACAGCGGGTTAAAGGATCCAGCGTTGCTCTAGCTGTGGCATAGGTTGCAACTACAGCTTGGATCTGATCCCTGGCCCAGGAACTCCATATGCTCCGGGATGACCAAAAACAAACAAACAAACAAACAAAAACCCATCATTTTTTTCTTTGCTTTTTAAGGCCACACCTGCAGCATATTGAGGTTCCCAGGCTAGGGGTCTAATCAGAGCTATAGCTGCCAGCCTACACCACAGCCACAGCAACACCAGATCCAAGCCGTGTCTGCGACCTACACCACAGGTCACAGCAATGCTGGATCGTTAACCCACTGAGTGGGGCTAGAGATCGAACCTAAAACCTCATGGTTCCTAGTTGGATTTGTTTCTGCTGTGACACATGGGAACTCCAGGAAATTTTTTTTAGAAAAGAAAAACAGACAGAACAAAGTAATGCAGCACGATTGTTAAGATGGAACTCTTTTTTTTTTTTTTTAAATTATTGAGTTTTAGCAGCAACTTGAAAGGCTAAGAGTAATACAATAGGTTTCAGGCACCCCACATTGAAAAGTGACATGTGGAATCACCTGTGCACAGTGCACAGGGAGATGGAGGAATGGAGCAGTGTCACCTCCCACGTGGAAAGCACTGAAGAGGTGAGTTGCTTTGTCCTCTCTTTAGCTAAGGGAGACAAGGGGTTTCCAAAACTCTACATGGAGGACTTGATATTCATCTCCTGGGATCCGGTGAACTCAAAACTGGGGACTGGTTCTTTCCAGGAGAAGCCTTAAAGTAAGGCTTGATCGAGGATGCTGGAAGTGAGCCAGGCTTCCTCGGAAGGTGGGACAAATGTGTTTCTTTCTTGGGGACCACATCCCACTGGAAGGAGCAGCCTGAGATAATGTTAAAATAGACTCTGTCCAGAATACTTTATGAAAGCACAGCAGGACACCAGCCTGAATGTGGAGTGCTGGAAGTCCGGGGTCCCAGGGGGTGTCGGAGTGTGTAAGAGGAGTGGCACTGAGTGTGTGAGACAGAACTATAACCAGAGGTGCCTGGGGATGAAATGTCTGAGGAATTGCGAAGATCCCTATGAAAGAAATAGCTCTGGATTGCCATTTCCAAGGCACCAACACCAGGTTACAAATGAGTCACTCAGGAAAACCCTTCCCTGTGCCTTTATCTCTTCTCATCCTCCACCCTCAACCAAGAGGCACACATCTCAGCTGGCGAGTTATGGAGGGTACAAGGAGAGAAGCAGCCGAGCTGTCATCCCTTTTCCCCTGTGCAGTCTATGTGTCAAGTGGGGCCAAATGTGACTACTTCTCACTCTATGTAAAGCGATACGCTGGATCTGAATTTGGAGTGTTAATATTATACCTGATCAAAATCATGTGATTCTTAGCTTGGACTGTACTTTGTATTATCCAGAAAAAATAGACCATTCCTTTTTTATTTAAGAGTCACCATAAAAAAGATGGAAACTCTGTGAAATTTCATCTAAGGACAAGGTATAGCAAATTCATAGAGTGGATTCATGGAAGCAGCACTGAGAAAACATGGTTGGTTCTGCTTTTTCTCCTATAGTACCAATCACCCGAGATAACAACCACCCACCGATGCCCAGCGCATCTAAAAATAAAACTGGGATCATATTTTCTTGGTTATAGTTATGCTTTTCATCTGTTTTTCTCTAGTCCTTTACCAAAGTCTTAAGAAAAAGTTAGACAAAAATAGCAAAATCCTTTAAAGAATAAACTGGGGTGAATCTGGAAGAGGTAAGTCACTTTAACGCTGTCCATTTTCTGTAAAGGTCAGGGCAATTGTGTAATTGTAGAATGACTATCATTAAGGACCATTATAGTGCTTTGCAAATCAGTTAGTATTACTTGCTGGATTTTGTTGACTTCTGTTCAACAAAGGCAGTTCAGCATCTGAGAGTTTTACACTCCATTTCGGTCTTACATAGAACTAAAATTGTGTGAGTCCCTGGTCTGTCCCTTTCACTATGAGTCATCAGTCTCTGTTGAAGTATCAGAAACACCTGGTAATTGCAGCGAGACAATAATCTTGGCACTATGTCATTAATTACGTCTCCTTCCCAGCTGGTGTTTTTATTTCTGGAATGTTTTTTCCTCCCTGTGTAGACTTCATGCCCCCTGGGCAGGGACCACATTTTCCATTTTGTCTTGTCTTGTGCTATTGCTAACGAATACTGAAATATAATTTAAAAAATGGATTTGATTCACTTAGTTAGGATTCATTTACAAAGATTGGCAAGGCCACAGGTATTTTACAGCCCTGTGTCACAAAGCTATTACGCTCCAAAGTTTTAGCTTTTCCAACACATCCTCTTGTCAGGGGCACTGGGCAAAGGATTCGTGACTTTTTTGTAAATGAGAATGCCAGATATTAAAGATATTCTTAATCAGAATAGACTACTCCTTTCAACTAAGGTGTGACAAATACCGTCAAAGTTATTTGTTTTTTTCTCTATCACAGTTGCGAACTGACAGCCTATGAAAGGCTTGTTTTGTTTGGGTTATACATTTTTTAAAAGGTGAATTAATTGAAAATATACACAAGAGACTCACATAAATATTTAAGATAAAATAAAACAAAAGTTGCTTGCAAATCAAAGCTTGTACTCCTGCATAACAATAATCGACTGAATAGCTCTTTGGCTTTTGGATAGGGTATGCACATTCCATAATGCTACAGTCTCCACTACTCCTTAATGTCTGCAACTCTGTGACAATATGTTATTTATCCTTCAATGATGCTTGCATTTTTTTCCCTAGACTCAGCCTACCTCAGTCATTCAAATAGCTTGCGTTGTCCCTGTAAGCATCTTAATTTTCTAAGACCTGCCTGTGTCCACCTTGTCTTCCTGATCTTGTTTGGCAATTATGAGGTGCCAGTTGGGTATTTTACTGATCATTGACATCAGTGAATGGGGCTGCTCCAGGACACCTAAGGTCATGACACTGCAAAAAGTTTTATTTTGAAAGAAGTATTAGAAAAGGATTTGGAAACAGTAAATATTCTTGAGGTTCCTCATTAATGAAATGAAAGCAAATTCCTTCCTAATAAAATAAAACCAGACTCCATCTTGAAGCAATATCACTCTTATCAAGCTCTAGAAAACAAGTGGTTTAACATGCTACTGTAATTGAGTTAGGTGTCTGCCTCCCTTTTCTAGTTAGAATGCATGCAGAAAGAGGCATCTGCCCGATGGTCTGGATGACACTCCGGTTGATAAAATGATGCTAAGCTCTCCTTTCGTCATTATAAGTGGTTGGAATTCTGCAGTTCTGTTCAAATCCCAGCTGTCAGGAGGACCATTTATCTTTATAAGGACTTAGGAAAGCTAATCACTCACTCCCAGGTCCCTGAAAATTACGTTCTAGATCAGCTGATAGACTACCAGTTTAACTTCGCTTTAGGCAGTGTAGCTGTTACTTCAGAATTTTGTTAAATTTGTTTACATTTTAGAGGTGACAGTTCTGTTTCATTCTTTGCTGGCCTCCTCCACCTCCAGTGTCTTTTAGCTCAGTGTATTACATCCATTCGATCCAGCTGTTCAGGTCAGATACAGGGAGTCGTCTTTGACAGTATGCTCACCTTCATCAACCACATCCAAGCAAGTCCTGTTGATTCTACTTGTTAAATACTCTTTTTTCTCTTATTATTAAATTTTAGTTGATTTACAGTGTTGTGCCAATTTCTTCTGCACACGTATTAAATACTCTTGACTCATCTGCTTTTCTCCTTAACTACTGTCACTTTCTTGGTCCATGCCACTATCCTTTCTAGAAAACTCTTCTAAGTTGTCTCCCTGAATGTCTCTTGCCCTTCTCCAGACCAGTTTCCGTGGGACAACAGTGGCTCCCCATTATCTTCAGGATAAAGTCCACTGTAATTCACATCTCTCCGGGATCCTCTGTTTTCCATTCCAGCGAGGATTGCCACCGTCTTTCCAGAATCCTTGTCTTTCCGCCCCACCTCTGGTCTCTCTCTCCTGAGGACATCATGTATGCTCTATGTTTGTCCTGGAGTATTCTTATTCTCACAGTTTACTTCATGTTTACTTTCCATCCTTTTTTTTTTTTTTTTAAGGGCCACACTTGTGGCATGTATAAGTTTCTGGACTAGGGGTCAAATTGGAGCTGCAGCTGCTAGCCTACACCACAGCCACAGAGACACCAGATCTGAGCCACATATGCAGCCCATGCCACAGTTTGCAGCAATGCTGGGTCCTTAACCCAGTGAGCAAGGCCAAGGATTGGACCCACATCCTCATGGATGCTAGTCAGATTCTTAATCCACTGAGCCACAAGGGGAACTCCTTACTTTTCATCTTAAACCTCCTTTCCTAACCAGTTCTTCTTCATACTTGTGGATTTCTCTCCTAGTATCCCAGAATTTCCCTTTTGAAACAGCTATCTCGTTTTAACTTATTTGTTCAATTTCTTGTTTTCCACTAGGCTGTAAGGTTCACAATTCTATTTGTCTTATTCACTGTTGTAACTCCAGTGCTTAACACAGGATCTGGTACCTGCGTTAAGTGTTCAAATACATGAAAGGAACCAGACATGAAGCTGTGAGGGCCTGTGAACATAAGAAATATGTATGAGAGGTGAAATGTTTGAGTAAATTGGTTATTTAGCACTAGAAAATTGCAGTTTTGTTATAGAAGTTAAGAAGAAAAATCATAAAATGCAGAAAAATAATAAAGGATAAAGGTAATAAAAATCACTCCAAATCCTCCCTTCTAGATAAGTTAGAATCATAATTTCTATATAAAACATTCCTGTGTTTATTCTATGTACACAGAGATGTAGACATAGGTTGGTAATTTGACTTTTTTCTTGAGTGTATTAGGAAACTACTCCTATGACATGAAATATTCTTTCAAACATCATTTTAGTGCCCATGGTATGTATGTTTCACAATTGATGTCCACATTCTTGACTATTATTGACTTTTTAGATTGCTCGTATTTTAACTTTTACTTTTGTTTAGACCTTAAGAATCTGTTTATTGAAGGTCATGCCATGACCATTCCCTTTACTTTTGGGATGGTGACAAGGACAGTATGTTTTTGAAAAGTCTTAATATTGTGAAGTCCTACAGGAGAATGGTTAAGAGCATGGACTTTGGAACTAGATTTCCCAGGTTTGGATCTTGGATTTTTTTTTTTTTATTTTCAACATTTCAAAATCAATTTTATTGCAGTCAAAACAGTGGAATTAACTGTACATAATAAACTATTATACACACATATATAAATTTTAAGTTATAGGGAATAGAGTTGATTTTGGCAGAGAATGTTAAACAAGATGAAAGTTGCATACATTAGTAAAATAACTCAAATCCTTAATTTGGTGTGAGACACATTTTCTTGCTTTCCTGTTCTAACCAGTTGTGTGACTTGAACATATTACTCAACTTGTAGATGCTTTTGTTTTCTTATCTATAAAATGTAACAATGTCAAATCAGGCTTTCTGTAAATCTGACTTGGATTATTTTCATAGACTTTTTAAAAAATTTTTCTTTCAATCCTCCCTTTTATTCTAATTAATAGTCTGTTTTCTATTAACTCTTGGAGCACAGCTCTGATGTTTTCACTCTACTGCTTAAGAATCATCAGTACCTTTCTGTGTGGAAGAAAATATGTATACCCTTTAACTGAGAATTCAAGGGTCTCCAGATCTATGCTCCCATTCTACTTCTTCACTCTTATTCTCTGCCCCTTTCTTGCTCTTCACTTGGGCTCTAGTCAGTGCCTTGGCTTGAGGTTCTTCCTCACCCCTACTCATCCTTATGCTTGTAATTAAGGACTCTGTTCAAACTTCTAGGATGTTCAAAGTTCTTATTGCCTTCCCTTAAAGGGCCCTCTTCCATCCTTGGCATGCTCATTACACTTTATCATTCCACCTCCTTGGTCACTTATACATTTTTTTCCAGTTGCATTTTGGTCATTTGTGATTTGGGGAGCTCAGCATGTAGTCATGAACACTGTCTGTCTCTGACTTGGCCTGACTTTTGCTACAGGACCATGACTTTGCAGAAAGGCAATAAATATGTGCTAAATTAATAAATGGGTTCCAAAATGTTTGGGGACTATATCCCACTATACTTTAGGGGAAAATTAACTTTTCAAACCCACAGGGTTTAAGTCATGTGGTTAAAAGGAGAATTAAACAATAATACCAACAAAGCACTTTCATCTCATTTAGTTCTGCTTTGTGTGTCTTTTCCTATACTCACTGTATTTTTCTCAAATATTCAAGACCAATGGATTAAAAAATAGTATTTTTTTCAGCAAGAATTCATAGCGGGCTTTGTCCTTTGATCACCTCCGCGTATGGCACTTTGCTTGTAAACAGATGAACAGCTATCACCGTGGCTCTCTTCTTTGCTCTTTTGCCATCGCATTTGCTGCTGCCTGGTTGCATTCTGGAATATACTATTTGTCACTGCATAGTAAAAGATAAGAGGGAGGACAGGGTTATGAATATACTGTTTTGTTTGTCTTAAAGAACAGTACCTTCACGCCATTGAAGGGTGGGTCCCCAGGGTTTTGGTGGGCACCAGCTATAGAACTCAAGAGTGAGGGAACAGAGTGGCGGAAATTGCCATGTCTTCTTACTTAATTCATGCTGCCTGTGGTTTCACGAGGCAAAGCCTGTGTCAATTTCCCCTAGTCCAGCACCATCATCAGCCTCTCAGTGCCCCTGCCTCAGAGCTAGGGAATGACTGCCCAGATTCTGGTGCTGGATTATCCAGTATTCTTCAGTGTAAGTTTTTCTTGTAAACACTGAGTCAAAATGGGAAGTAGGAAGGGTGTACTTCAGGTCCTCCTTGGCTGATGTGTTTGTGAACTGGAAGTCATGCAAGACAATTAAAAAAAAAGGTTTAATTTTTTTCCTGCTTTTTAGGGCTGCCCTGGCATATGGAGGTTCCCAGGCTAGAGGTCGAATCAGAGCTATAGCTGCTGGCCTCTGACACAGCCACAGCACCACGGGATCTGAGTCACATCTGCGACTTCCACCACGGCAATGCCAAATCCTTAATCCACCAAGCAAGGCCAAGGATTGAACCTGCATCCTCGTGGATACGAGGTGGGTTTGTTTCCACTGTGCCACAATGGGAACCACAAGTTTGTTTTTTATACTCGAAAGTTTGTATGTGAAGCTGGTGTAGCCCATTATGCCACAATGGCAGCTTGTGGCACTGTTTAAATGCCAAAGTCACTGCAACAGTCTGTGAAACTCCCTGTACAGATGGCATCCCACTTACTCTGTGGCATTTGGATAAATACCCAAATAATTTCCACATGGTGTGGCTCTGATCAGGATGACAATAAGCCTTGTCAGTTGCATCGGGGAGGGGAGTCCGCCTTCAGTTTGACATCAGATATGGAAACCAGAAGGAAATGGAGAGAAAGAGAAGGTTTGGGCCTGAAAGCCTACGTCAAGCTCACCAAGCTTTCAGCAGCTTTGCTGGTGGAAGTCAAAGGATTGAGCAGAAACCAGGTTTTTTTCTGAGGAGTCAAAAACAGAAGTTCAGGTAGCTATATCTATATTTTTATCCAGACCTCCTTTGTCTATACAAAGACAATGAAGAGAGAACACACTAGTTCCTTCCTTTCTCCCTCTGTCTGTCTTTCTTTTTCTTCCTTCCTTCCTTTCTTCCTTTTCTCTGCACCTGAGGCATATGGAAGCTCCCAGGCTAGGGGTCAAATCAAAGTTACAGCTGCTGGCCTACTCCACAGCCATAGCAGCACTGTATCTGAGATGCATCTGCTATCTAAGCTGCAGTTTGTGGCTATGCCAGACACTTAATCCAGTGAGTGAGGCCAGGGATCAAACCCACAATATTGTGGACACTATGTAGGGCTCTTAACCTTCAATGGAAACACCTACATTGGCTTTAAAATTCAGGAGTCTGGATTTACTTTCTCTCAATTATAAGCTCTGAAACATGCTTAGAACTGTACTTTGTGGTATCATAAAAATTACATAAATTTCTCATGGCATAAATATTTCTCAAATCTTAGCATATAGACTAACTGACGGTACTGAGTTAAAATTTTTAAAATCAAGCAATCAAGAGAAACAAGGAAATTAACACTATTGCTTTATAATGAGGGTTTGAAACAAGTGATTTAGCCATTAATTGTGGTGCTCCTGTTGTTATGCAGCAGGTTAGGCACCTGACTAGTATCCATGAGGATTTGAGTTCTATCCCTAGCCTTGCTAAGAGGGTTAAAAGATCCGGCGTTACCAAGAGCTGCAGTGTAGGTCACAAATGCGGCTCGGATTCTGCTTTGATATGGCTGTGGCATAGGCTGGCAGCTGCAGCTCTTATTCAACCTCTAGCTTGGGAACTTCCATTTGCCGTGAGTGATGCCTTAAAAAAAAAAATCATTAACTGGTTCATGATTGCAAAGCAATCAGAAGGAAGGCATAAAGTGCCAGGAAAAGGCTTCAGAAGAAATACAGTGAGGTCAGGCAGTGCCTTTTAAGTTCATTGTAAAGCAAATGCACAAACGTGGCTTGGAAATTTTCTTTTAATAAAGGAATAACTTTAGAAACCCTTAAAATACTGCCCCTAGAGCTTTATCTTCTGCCTCTCCAGTCCTCCCCATCCAGCCATGTTTTTTCTGAAACCAGTGAACAGTGGTGGGGGATGGCTGGCTGTCACAGCAGCGTTGGTCCACTTGAGGTGTGAGAGGCATCTACACAGCGCTCTGCCCTCAGGATCAGGGTGCCTTTCCTACCACACCCACCAGGGGCGAAGACACGTAGCCACACATGATCCTTAGGGTTGTTCCTTTGGCCTCAGGATGTGATTTGCAAATCCTTTTGTGCAAGTACCTCTACTTGGCATGTGGGTTTCCCTGGATTTGGTCAGCATTCACCCAAACTTGGTGTTGTGCCATCTGCCCCCTCATCCTCTGGGGACCTAGTAAAGATGACTCCTGGTCTCCACTCCAGACCCACAGAATCAGAATCTCTGGCAGCAAGACTCAGGAATCAGCATTATCAATCCCTTTGGGATGATTTAAAACTCTCAAGAGAGTGGATATAGTCCCCTGTGTTGCCCAATCTCTTGGGATAGAATATGATGGAAGATAGCATACACACACATGACTGGGTCACTATGCTGTACAGCAGCAATTGACAGAACATTGTAAATCAACCGTACTCTAATAAAAATTAAATAATACTCAAGAAAGTAAAATTAATTTATCAGATATATGAACACCCTCCACCAGCACTAACAGACATAATTTTATCATTTTGGTTTTGAATTTTTCATAAAAGAGATAGCACATCTCAGATAAAATCTAACCACCTTTTATTTGTCTCTCTACTCATTCCCTTACCTCTTTTTAGCTATAATCACGGTCATGAATATGGTGGTTATTTCTTGAGTCCAGGTTTTATATGTATATTATGGTTTCCATGTGAGAATTCTTTTATATCATTTCTTGGGTAATTTACATATATATTTTAAATCTCAAATCTTGAGACAAATCAGGTGAGACACTGGGAAGATGGATAACTATAATTATCTTGAAGGAATTAAAGCTTAGTGAGCAATACAGAGACATTACTGATTGGTCCATTCAAGTCAAGTCAAAGGAGACAATATTGACAAGAGGAGTTGAAGGTTAAGGTTGACGCCTCCAGGGCCAGGACAGGAGTTTGGAGGAGAGAAGTGATTGCCATCTAACCAGGTAGTCTTGCTTGTGACTATGGCCATACTAAGAATGTGTGTGCATGGTTCTGTCTGCTGCTAAGAGGAAGTCATTCTTACAAATAAAATAAATATTTATTGGTTCATATGCCCCATATACTTTTGACGAATCTTATGCGTGGCATTCCAAGAAATAACAAGTTTTGGAAGCAAAAGAAGTACTTTAATTGGCATTTTCAGCATATAATTCTATGTAGTTCTATAACCTTGGTAGGAGATTTAGGCATGACATTATTTGAAGACTACCCAGTTGTGTTCATTGATGTTTTCCAGTGTTTGAATATTCATTATATATTACGACTCACTGTAAAGCAGACAGAATATTTTATTTGGAAAGGGAACCCTCCTACACTGTTGGTGGGAATGTAAATTGCTTCACACACTATAGAAAACAGTATGGAGGTACCTTAGAAAACTATACATAGAACTACCATATGACCCAGCAATCCCACTCTTGGGCATATATCTAGACAAAACTTTCCTTGAAATAGACACATGAACCTGTATGTTCATTGCAGCACCATTCACAATAGCCAAGACATGGAAACAACCCAAATGTCCATTGAGAGATGAATGGATTAAGAAGGTGTGGTATATATACACAATGGAATACTACTCAGCCATAAAAAGAATAAAATAATGTCATTTGCAGCAATGTGGATGGAACTAGAGACTCTCACCCTAAGTGAAGTAATTTAGAAAGAGAAAGACAAATACCATGTGATATCACATATCTAGAATCTAAAAAAGGCACAAATGAACCTTTCCACAGAAAAGAAGTATGTGGACTTGGAGAACAGACTTGTAGTTGCCAAGGGGGAGGGGGATGGAGTGGGATGCACTGGGAATCTGGGGTTAATAGATGCCAACTATTGCCTTTGGAATGGTTTGGAATAGTTTCCCAAGGGCGGGTTCGGTCCCTGCCCTTGCTCAGTGGGTTAACGATCTGGCGTTGCTGTGAGCTGTGGTGTAGGTTGCAGACGCGGCTCCAATCCTGCGTTGCTGTGGCTCTGGCGTAGGCCAGTGGCTACATCTCTGATTCGACCCCTAGCCTGGGAACGAATATGCCGCGGGAGTGGCCCAAAGAAATAGCAAAAAGACAAAAACAAAAAAAAAAACTTATAAAAAGTTTTCTGAAAAACAGAATAAATCATGATTTGGGGAATTGCTGAGAATTTCAGTTTCTCATTCCAAAATCCTAAGTATAGTCTAGGAAGATTAGATGATAGTTGGGGTATTTCTACTACATTCCTTTCTTTTTCTTTTTTTTTTTTTTTTTTTTTTGTCTTTTTGCTATTTCTTTGGGCCGCTCCCGCGGCATATGGAGGTTCCCAGGCTAAGGGTCTAATCAGAGCTGTAGCCACCGGCCTACGCCAGAGCCACAGCAACGCGGGATCAGAGCCGCGTCTGCGACCTACACCACAGCTCACGGCAATGCCGGATCGTTAACCCACTGAGCAAGGGCAGGGACCGAACCCGCAACCTCATGGTTCCTAGTCGGATTCGTTAAGCACTGCGCCACGACAGGAACTCCCACATTCCTTTCTCATTCAATGTTGTTTCCAGGTGTACTGTAGCAACAGTGAACATTTTAAAAGAACTTTCTGTGAAGGCTGTTCCAAGTCCTTTCCGTGTCTCAACCCATTTAATCTCCACAACAATCCTCTGAGACAGTTTACCATTACTATCTTTTTTTTCTGAGGAAGAAATGAAGGGACAGCAAGATGAAGTAACTTGCCTGTGATCACTCTGCTATAATAATACACATAGGTTTAGTTCATTGATTTTAACTGCTATATAATATTTTATCATACAATAACTATGAGTTTTCTTCCTTTAGTATACTAGTTATAATTCTTTTCTTTTTTTTTTTTTTTTTTTTTTTTACATTCTTAGGGGATGCCTTAGAGTTTACAGTATACATTTACAGCTAATCAAAGTCTACTTTCAAATAACGCTGTATGAATTCATGGGTAGAGTGCATACTTTTATAAGAACAAAATAATGCTAATTCTTCCCTTCCATTCTGAGTGTCATTGCTGTAATTCTTTCAACTTATACAAATAAGCACACATAGCATATATATATGTATGTTTAAATATACACACGCATACACACATATACATACATAAGCATACAGAGCATATATGTATATATACACAGACGTGTATACACACAAGCTTACATGATCAAATACATTATTGGTATTACTATTTAGAACACTGTTATCTGTTAGATCAATTAAAAATAAGAAAAATAACAATTTTTGTTTTACCTTCACTTATTCCTTCTTTACTGTTCTTTCTTACTATTACGTAGATCTGAGTCTCTGACCTATAGTAGTTTCCTTCTCTCTAAAGAAATTTTTTTTTTTAACATTTCTTACAAAGCAAGTCTGTTAGCAACAATTCCTTTAATTTTTATTTTTCTGAGAAAGGCTTTACTTCTTCACTTTTGGAGGATAATTTCACAGGGTATGGAATTCTAGGTTAGGAGGGGCGGTCTTCTCTGCACTTGAAATATTTCATTCTATTCTCATCTTGCTTTTGCATCACTTCTGAGAAGCAATAGGATGTAATTCTTTGTTCTTCCATAGGCAAGGTATTTTTTTCCTTCTGGCTTCTTGCAATTTTTTTTTTTTAATTTTGAACTTCTGTAGTTCGAAAATGGTATGCCCAGGTGCCTTTTGTTGTTGTTGTTGTTGTTGTTTTGCATTTATCCTATTTGTTCTTGGAGCTTCCTGGATCTGTGGTTTGGGGCTTGACACCACTTGGAGGAAAGTCTTGTTATGGGTGTTTCCAGTATTTCTACTGTTTCTTTCTCTCTTCTCCTTCTGGTTTTATCGCTAGCATTTCTTCTTGGTCCTTGTATTTTCCCTCACTCTGCTTACACTGTCCATCAGTTTTTGGATGCTGTCCATTTGATCCATTAGAACCCTTAGGATATTAATTATAGTTGTTTTATTTATTTATTTATTTAGTGGCACCCATGACATCTGGTTCCTGAGCCAGGGGTGAACCCATGCTGCAGTTGGGACTTGTGCTACAGCTATGGCAATGCTGGATCCTTAACCCACTGTGCCGCATTGGAACTTCCTCATGATAGCGGTTTTAAATTCCTGTTCTGATAATTTTTAACATCCTCGGCATGCCTCATTTTGATGCTTGCTCTATGTCTGTATTTTTCTGCCTTTTGGCATGCCCTGTAATTTCTTCCTGATAGCCAGACATGGTGTACTAGGTAAATAGACCTTTAGAGATATGGTGAGGTGTGGGGGGAGGAATCCTTCTATAACCTTATGATCAGGTCTCAGTCTTTGAGTAAACCTATAGGCCTGAACTTCGAACTTCACAAGTGTTTTGTTTTTTTCCTACCTCCTTAGGGGGGACTGGATGACTAGGGCCAGCTGGAGTTGGGCATTTCCCTTCTCCCAGATTAGGCTCTGATACCATCCCAGCTGGTTAGGTTCTGTTAACTAGTTTCTCCTGAAACCAGGCTTTATTAAGAAGAGCAGAGGGCCCTGATGAATTTGAAAATGGCTCCTTTTCCCTTGTCCTGTTGGAAGGCTGCAGGGATTTTTTCCAGTATTTATTGGATCTGCTCTAGCTCCTGGAGGCAAATCTCACCATATTGTGGGAGCCTCCCCTTTGACAAGGTTCCCCTATGATTTGTCTGCACTGAGCCTCCAGCAATTCACCAAACCATTCAGGGTTTCCTTACAGGAGTGATTTCCCCCAGCAGTTTCCCTTCCTGGAGCATCGCTGCCCTGGTAAGTCACAATTCCCTGTATTTGTCAGTTTGTCTCCTCAGTCTCTGCAGCTGGGGTTTGTTCTGTGTCCTCCCCTCTGCTATGAATGCAAGAAGAGTCGTTGATTTTTTGTCAGTCTGTTCAGCTTTTTTCCTTGTGGTTTGGATGGACTGGTGAAGTTCCAAGTTCTTTAAATGGGCAACTGGAGACCCACCGTTCCTATTCCTCTGTTGATGGACCTCTGCTTCCAGTTTTCCACTTTCGGAAATACTGCTACAATGAGCATACTCATATGTCTCCTGTAAGATACTTAGGTGTATATAACTAGAAGTAGTATCTCTGGCATATAACATGCTATGTTGTCAACACTGCTGTACTTTAACAAACTGTTTTCAAAGGTTAAACTAAATTACTCTCCCCTGAGCAGTGCTTGAGTGTTCTTATCTCCTCATTTTCTCAGTAATACTCGGTATCATCAAATTTTTATTTTTGCTGGTCTGAAGGATGTGACATGGTGTCTCATTGTTGTTTTAATATGTTAGTATCACATTATTAAAGATGAAGAAGCTAATGCATAACAAATTTTAATAACTTAAAGTCATGGACATAGTGGAGTTTCCTGGAGCATAGAAAACGAAAGTTGGTTTACTGAAGTAAAATTTTTGCCTATTGATCATCCTCTCCAAGCCTGACTTGACTTGTATTAAACAAGTTATGGAAAGAAAGTTGGCCAAAAATCATCTGACTTTTGGAAAACTTCAATCCAAAGAGGCCTCTTGAGAATTTGTTAAATGCGGTCATTAAGACTCCCTGGCCTTGCTCAGTGGGTTGAGGATCTGGCATTGCCACAAGCTGTGGTATATGTTGCAGATGTGGCTCGGATCTGGCATTGCTGTGGCTGTGGTGTATGCCAGCAGCTACAGCTCTAATTCAACCTCTAGCCTGGAAATTTCTGTATGCCTCACCTGTGCTTCCCCCCCCCCCAAAAAAAAAACAAACAAAACAAAGGAAAAAAAAAAACCTATTGCGCAAAATTATCTCTGAGACCTATTCCTTGGACTACTAAACAGCAAGAGTGTGTATAGGTATTTTCAAAAATGGCCCAGTGTTGTCAGGGCCAATGTTCCCTCAACTTGTGACTGCATTTATACATGGTCTCTTGCCGTGTGTCAGTTTGCATCTTTTGAATATATGATAGCATTTAATAAAACTCATAATGCTGGGATTTGTCCCCTCATCAGTTTTGAATTTACACTGGTGAAAGCCTTGGAGCAAATGTTCTGGATTAACTGACCCATGAAAGACGCATTTTCATACACATGAGGTCATACTCTGGATTTAAACATTTTATGACCATTTCTTTACCCAAATGATTATAGCTATAATGTCTAACCCCCAAAATGTAGTAGATGGAATTCCAGAATCATTTTTAGTACCAAATGTGATGGTTGGTTCTAGTCTTTTTGTACTTACTACCTTAAATCGTTCCCTTTTCAATTCCATATTGAGAAAAAAAATGGATTTAAGGAAGCCAATTAGAACATATTTTCCTTTCTTTTGCCAATTTTCTTTCAGCTTTCAATCTTTTCTTGTGAGAATAAATCAGTTTACGTTTTGCATAGAGAGTGATCTTTTGCATTTTTAATATTCAATTCCCAGCAAAATGTTCCTCAATGCAGTAGGAAGCTTATAATAATTAGTCCCTTGGATTTGAAAAACATTCATGCGATTAAACCTAGTGATCAACATGCCAGCACACATATTTATTAACTGGTATCTGAAGTATTATGGAACAGGAAAAAGTATATGTGGAACTGATAGAAAAAAATTACCCAGGGATTTAAGGCTAAGCAATATGATGAATAATTTATTGCGTTTGGATAATTTTATTATTTTTTTTTAAATTCATGAAAGCATGAAAAATTAAGCCACTGAACTATTTGCCTCTACTAAGGGAAAGAAAACAACCAAAGCCATTAATATCACATCACTTTAAGAGAACTGAACCTCAGCTGGAATTGCCTGAGTTTTCTGAACCAAAGCTTGGAATTTTGTTGAGTGATATTAGACTCTCAGGCTGGGGCAACTGGCTGGAGAATGGTGCTGTATAAATCTCTCTGTGTTAACTGGAAAATATGAGACAGCAAAAAAATGAGAAAGAATAGGAATTTCTTTTCTCAGAAACTAATTGATATTTTTAGTGTCAACAGAGATCCTCCCATAGGAAAAATAGCTGGAAAAAAAAAACAATGCATTGAACAAGGAAGCAATTTAAAGAAGGAAATGAAATTGTTACTTTATATAAGGATAAAATGCAGAGAGAATATTTTATATAAGAATAAAATGGAGAGAGAATACTATTTAGGCATAAAACCATATCTTGGAGATGGTTTTGGGATTCTAAGTATCAGAGTATCTCTTCAATAAATTTTCATCCTTTTCTTGCCTTGAATAATTGAAAAAGTTGAAATGGTTTATTTTTGCTTAGGTTTTCCTAAGGTTTATCAAAGATATTGTTTTACAATAGAAAAAAGTTAATAGCATAAACATTAAACAATTGGGGAATAATTAAAATATTTTATAGTTCAACCATATGCTAGAATGTGCTCATTAAAATTACATCCAAAGAAATACTAAGAATTTTTTTAAATAATATTTAATGGTGGGGGAATGCTCTCTATAATGCTGTGTGAAAAAGAAGTAGACTACAGAATGGTGTGGGAATTATGTTCTTAATTTTACAAGAAAGTGCATATTTACATATTGTATAGGTAGAAGAAGGACAGGAAAGAAATAAACCACAATCTATTTTACCATCAGTAAATATAAACATTGTAAAAGTGGACAAGCAGATTTTTTGGGTTATGACTATATGCTTTTATGACAAAATCCCTTACGCAAACATTTCTTTCCTTTTTCTCCCCCTCCCCCCTATTTCTTGGTCCCATAGCACAGTGCCTGATATCTAGTAGATTCTTAAGTAATTGCTTACTTAATATGGAAGAGTATTGTCATGAGTTTATGACACTAGAAATTGAAATGAGAAAATATAATTAATTTCTTGGTCTTGGTACTGGGTTATCTTAATGAGGGGGATATTAATTTTGCATGGTCTAGTGCTTAAGAGTACAAGTGCTTTGAATTCCAAATGCCTGGCTTCGGATCCAGTGCAATACTTAGCTATGTCCTCGGACACGTGGCTTAACCTCTTTATTCAGACGCAATTTTTTATGGGTATATTGGAAGTATTGAATGATACACTCTTGTCAAAGTGCTTAATATTGTGTCTCACCTTGTGAATGTTTATGATAGCATTGCTTTTATTATGAAAACAAAAATAAATCCAGAAATAATTCAGATTGTTTAAAATGAAACTGGAATAGGACTAGGTCATAAAAGCGCAATAATTTTTAGAGTTGCTTTAAAAGGCTAGAAGGTTATTGTCACAGATATTTTAAGAATTTGACATGTGGTCATTATTCTCTTGTAAATATAAGAAGTGTTCTGTAAAGTAGTAGGTACATGTAATCCCATTTATATAATTTTTAAAATTATCTGTCTGCCCTGTCATCCTCCATCCACCCATCTGTACAGAAAGATATCTAGATGATGTTATGTTATTTCTGAGTGGTATGATTTAAGTGATTAATTGCCTGATTCTTTCTACTTTCCTTTAACAGTTGGATATTTTATGAATATATACATTTGTTGGTAAAAATTATGAAGGTGTTATTTTTAAAATCATAGAATAAAAATGAATATCAACCTATCCTCCATTACAATAATTATAAGTCTAGTCTAGTGGAACAGAATTAACAAAATTTTACTGTATTTGTACCCTGTAGGCAAAGAAGTGATGGACTTGAATATACACTCTTATCTTTTCATGGTGTAGAGTAGAAATAGAATAAATTTAACAGAATTTTTAATTAGAAGAGAGGAGACTTACATACTTTTAAGACTAGATTTTGCATCAGAAGAGAAATGTGCATTATGTTCTGAAGGGTTTGAGCAAATATGTCCTAATTACACGTGAATCTACAAAGAGTCTATTACAGAAAGGTACTCAAGTTGGAAAGAATTATTTGAAATTATTTCTATGTTATTTGTAACTAATACAATGAGAAAGAACTACCTCATCATTACTGAGTTACAGGAAATATCTATACAACAAAACTGCTCTTATTGAGCCCATTTATTTATTTATTTAATTGACTGCACCCACAGTGCATGGTAGTTGCCAGGACAGGGATCCAATCTGAGCCACAGCTTCGGCAATTCCAAATCCTTAACCCACTGCACCAGGCCGAGGATCAAACCCTAACCTCAGCAGACACCCAAGCTGCTGCAGAGACAATGCTGGCTCCTTAATCCACTGAGCCACAGCTGGAACTCCTTGAGTCACATTTACAGGAGCTCAGAAGTACTGAGGATGACTACAGCTGCTTACTGTAGTGGAAGCTGTGGTGCAGCACCTGCCTCCTCTCCAAGACTGAAATTTCTAGTCCTCTGATGCTTTGCAAGGGTTTGCCTCCAGCTCAATAGAGATGCTCCCTTCCTGGGGTGGGGGTGGGTGTGGGGGTGGGCAAAGGATGTGTCTTGGCCTCCCTCCCTATTCCTACCTCCTCAAGAAGCTGGTTACCTCAATAGTGCCAAATTATATACTTACGAACTTTTCTTGATTTAATGACTTTAAGTAAACTACATACTAACCACTAGAAAAGCTGAGGAATTTTGTATATGTATACTACTTACTACTCACTTCTGGAGATTTAGTAACATTATTCCTGTTCTTCTAATTAATACTCTAGAACTGTAAATTATGAACCTAAACCTCTGTTTTTTGAGCCAATAATTTAAAGCAATATCTAATTATGTAAAATTAGAAAATTAACATATTTTACTCTGTTACTCTTTACTTCTCTGGTCAGTTACTCCACTTTGTTTCATTTTTTTTTCCTTTTTTTTTTTTAAACACAAGTGTATAAGGATATACACACACATTTACACGTGTATGTTTTTATGTATCACTTTTGCCTCATATGGAAACATTTATTGTATGTATCTGTATACTATATATATAAATATATATGTTTATATATATATATATATATGAAAAATTTGGAGTTCCCATTGTGGCTCAGTGGTTAATGAATCCGACTAGGAACCATGAGGTTGCAGGTTCGATCCCTGGCCTCACTCAATGGGTTGAGGGTCTGGCATTGCTGGTGAGCTGTGGTGTAGGTCGCAGATGCAGCTTGGATCCTGCATTGCTGTGGCTGTGGGGTAGGCCGGTGGCTACAGCTCCTATTGGACCTCTAGCCTGGGACCCTCCATATGCCATGGGTTTGGCCCTAGAAAAGACAAAAACAATATATATATATATATATATATATATATATATGAAAAATTCATTTTAGGATTTTGATATCTGCCCATAGGTTAATTAGGAAAATTAAAACAATGAATATTACATACTATATTATGACTATGTAAGTTGTATTCATTGCACAACTAAACCAAGAAGTTCATGACTAGATCTAGAGAGAAGGAAATATAATGCTATATCCTTAAGCCACTATTTAATAGAGAATATTTTCAGTATTAAGATCAAATGTATTCATCTTTCTCTTACTCAGTATTTGGCTTTATATTTGGACCATGACTTTCTTGTAGAGTTTTTTTTTTCCTCCCCCAAACTTCTGAATGCATTGTTTCTTATGGAACACTTGTTAAGATTTTACATTCTCTAAGAAATGTGCTTAAATCATTGTTCCTAGAGATTTTCATCTTGTTTGTAAAATCTGTCCTACTTTACTGCTATAATCCTGAGGTATAGCCTCATTGCCATGTTGGGTTGGTTTCACTGTTGGATCTCATTTTTCCCCTTGGATTTATTTCCTCATTTTGCTGGGCTATAACCTTAAGTACTGTTTTCAAAAGGCTCTTGGTGGATAAGTTTTCTGAGTTCTCCCATGTCTGGAAATGGATTTATTTTGTCTACACATTTGCTTGATAGACTAGTCATAAAATTATAAAAGCTCAAATCATTTTTCCTCAGACAAATTATTTGAAAGCATTAATTATTGTCTTTTAGAATTCTGTGTTGTTGTTAATCTGGTTCTTCTTCCTAATGTCACGTTTATCCCTCGTTAGAGACGTTCAGAGCTTTCTCTCTAATCGCAGACCTCCAAAATGTCACCCTAAACAGCTAAGCATGAGCCTTTTGTCATTCATTCTTCTTGACATTTGGTGACTTCTCCATCTGAAAATGGTATATATATATTTTTAACTTTTTCTTTTCTTTCCTTTTCTTTCCTTTAATTCTCTCTGCATTTTCCTTATGGGATGTCTAGTAGACAGATGTTATGCCTTCTGGATCGAGCTTCTGTGTGCTTTAATTTTTCTCTGCTTCATCATTTTGTCTTTTAAATTCCAAGTGATTTATTTTCTGTTATCTTTCAGATGTCTAACTTGGTCTTCAGCCATATCCATTATAAAATTCAATCTCTCTAGTGAATTTTATACTTTAGTAATTACATACATAATTTCCAGGAATCTATTCTTGTTCTCAGATTCCTTTCAAAAACAAAAACCAAAAAACAAAAACAAAAAAGCAATCTGTTATTATTTTACAAATGTAATAATATGCTCTTTATTGTCTTTGGGGGTAATAACAAATTGGTTAAAATCGGATTAAAATTAGGAGGAAACAAGTTATTTCCACTTATTTGTATTGGTTCTGCAACCCTCACCATTACTGTTTGTTCATCTTGGTCATTCACTTTCCTGGTTGGTTTTCATCCAACGTCAGACAGGAAGACTAATTTGCGTAGAAGGTTAGCCCAGGTTTTCTTTGCCATTGACTAACTCTCTTATTAAAAAGCCCTTTCCCTTGAATGGGAAGATGTGCTAGATTAAAAATGGCTTCAAATTCTTTGGTACTCCCTCTCTCAAGAGGTGAGAATCCATGTCTCTATAAAAATAGCTCTTGGATGCAGTTCCTGCTATGGCACAGGGGATTAATGATCTGACATTTACTCTGTGGTGGCGTGGGTTTGATCCCTGGTTCCGCACAGTGGGTTATGGATCTGGTATTGCCACAGCTGTGGTGTAGGTCGAAGTTGCAGTTTGGATTTGACCCCTGGCCCAGGAGCTTCCATATGCTGTTGGTGTGGCTGAAAAAGAAAATAAAAACAAAGAGTAGCTCTAGGAATTCAACCACCTACTGAGAGGAAGCCCAAGCCGCTCTGTGGAGAGGCCTGTATGGAGAGAAACTAAGGCCCCTAGCTGCCAGCCCCGGGCAAGCTCTTAGCCGGAAACCAGCACTTCTTGGCCAGCTATATTAATGAGTCATGTGGAAGTGAATGCCTCCAACCTCAGCTGAACTGCCCCACTGTTGCCATGTGGAGCATAGATGAGTTGTTCCCATCAAGTTCTGACCCAATGGCTGACTCATAGGAAAATAAGTGCTTATTGCTGTTTTAAATTAAATTTCGGGGTGGTTTGCTATACAGCAATAGATGATAACTTCCATATGCTGCAGGTGTGGCTGTCTATAGGGCCTGCAAAAGTGGACAACTTCGATCAATGGAGGAGTTTCCTTTTGAAGTACATAACAGGGAGCAGCAAGGCAAAATCAAGCTCAAGAAAGTGAATGAATTGAGTCAGATGCACACACAAAAATATTATATAACTCAATTTACATAAATTTGCATAACAGATACAATTTATATATAGTGATGGAAATCAAATAGTGATAGAAATCAAATCAATAATTGCCTGGATATGCAGTGGAGGGACTTTCCAGGGAAAGTCATGAGGAAACTCTGGGGTGATGAAAATGTTCTATATTTTGATCAGGATGGCAGTTACACAAGTGTATATGTTTGTCAGAACTCATCAAACTCTTAAAAACCAGGTGCATTTTGTTGGATGTAAATCACACTTTTATTAGATTGATTTTTAATGTATGATCACTTTTCTCCCATCCTATATATATTCAAGGGCTCCATGCTGCTGAAGTATTACAAACACATCCAAATTCTTTTTCCTGGGATTCCTGGCTCTCCATGGTCTGGCAAATACATTCTCCACGGCCACTCCAGATTCATCCCGTGCTCATGTTCTCCAGTCTACTCACCTTTTCCAATCATGGATCTTACGTCCTAGAGCTCTCCCCAGTCTCTCTTCAGGAAAGAAGTCTTTCCTACTATCTTTTTTTTTTTTTTTTTTTATTGGCAGCATCTGTGGCACATGGAAGTTCACAGGCTAGGGGTCACATTGGAGCTGTAGCTGCAGGCCTGCATCACAGCCACAGCAATATGGGATCCAAGCCGCATCTGCGAACCATGCTGCACCTTGTGGCAATGCCAGATCATTTAACCCACTGAGCAAGGCCAGAGATTGAATCCTCATCCTCACAGAGACTATGTCAGGTCATTGACTCACTGAGCCACAACAGGAACTCCCCAACCATCAATTCTTAATTTCCGAAATCCCCTCTTAAGGCCAAGGTCTCAGACCTCTTAAGGCCAAGGTCTCAGAGTTCCTCTCATGGCTCAGGGGTAACGAACCCGACTAGTAATCATGAGGATGTGGGTTCAATCCCTGACCTCCTTCAGTGGGTTAAGGATCCGGTGTTGCCATGAACTGTGGTGTAGGTTACAGATTTGGCTCACATCAGGCATTGCTGTGGCTGTGATGTAGGCCAGCAGCTGTAGCTCCCATTTGACCCCTAGCTGGAAACTTCCATGTGCCGAGGGCGTGGCCCTAAAAAGCAAATAAATAAATAAATAAGGCTAAGATCTAATAAAGAATCTTTCTGGGAGTTCCCATTGTGGCTCAGCAGGTTAAGCATACGACTAATATCCATGAGGACAAGGGTTCGATCCCTGGCCTTGCTCAGTGGGTTAGGGATCCAGCATACTGTGAGCTGTGGGCTAGGTCACAGATGCAGCTTGGATGGGCTGGGGCTAGGGCTGTGGCCTGCAGCTGCAGCTTTCTTATCTGAATTGCCTTTCTCTTTTTGGGTTACCACAAGTTGCTTGCCCCATTCCCTTAGAATGTGTATAGGGATACCTTACATCATAATTAGATTGTCTGTATATTTGGTATGTTGAGCATCTCTTCCACTGGATTGAAGCTCCTTGGGACAAGGAAGTTTTCTTGTTCAACTTGTAATTTCAGTAGTTCTTTGCCCATAGTAAATGCTCAATAGAGGCTTGTTAGTTGAATTATTTCACTAGTTCTAAATTATCTTGATTTAGGATAGACTGCTAATTATGATTATATTTTTCTTTTGTATAGTGATCGTTTTATGTGGCATTTCCAGCTAGCTTTGTTTTAATCTTTGCATATGACTTTTGTATCATACACATTTCTCCACTTTGTAGGGTGCCTTATTCTCATTTTCTTTGCTGTTAGGAGTTACTAATTTTAAAATATTTAATAATAGTGGTATAAAGAGAAGATGAACATAAGTGTTCAATCCATTATTTTTAACAGAAAGTTCCACGTAATATCCTAGATATCCCAATTCTGCACAATTATATAAAATGTTCTGTTACTGTGTTATCTTTACAAACCATTTCTCTCTTTGGTGCTTCACTTCCTCATCTATAAAAAGATTGGAATGAACAACATGAACTTTAAAATATTATTTCAGGTTTAACTTTCTAGTGCATTGAGTTCTAGGCAGACAGACTTATTTTTCCAATATTGAGGTTTAATTGTGCACACCTACCGTGATATTGGGGAGAGAAAGGAATGATAGAGATTTAAAAGAGCTTTACATATGTTCTAGCAACAATCCCCATTAGCCGCTTTTGAATGAGATGGGACATCCTGTCTTTTTACAGAGAAAATTCTGTCTGTTTTGCACAAAGATCTGATCTTCCTGCAAGAAGCCAAAACAGAGGCTTGGAAACGAAATAATTCTCTCATAATCCCAAATGACCCTACATGTGCTGTGGTGGCTCTAATGTATATGAGGAACTTTTTAGAATGATTTATTTACAGTATACAAAATGGGTAATCTTAAGGGTTCATTGAAATGATTTATAAATAAACACAAGTAGTAACACAAAAATCTACCATCCTAGACCTTGTCTCTCATGTCACTTATCAGTCATTATAACAGTTACTTATTTTTCCACATTTCCAAAACACAGGTACCACTTAAACAGAGTCAGAGGTATAGAACAGTGCTCGTGAGAGTGGAAATCTAGGCATAGCAAGTAGAATACTGTTTCTCTTCTGGTGGGTTGTATTTTTCTGGGAAGTCATATGTGTACATACACACACACACACATATAAATATGTAGGGCCACACCCATGACATATGGGAGTTCCCAGGCTAGGGGTCGAATCAGAGTTGCAGCTGCTGACCTACACCATAGCCACAGCAACACCAGATCCAAGCCATGTTTGCAACCCACACCACAGCTCATGGCAATGCTGGATCCTTAACCCACTGAGCAAGGCCAGGGATTGAGCCTGCATCCTCATGGATAATAGTTGGGTTCATTACGACTGAGCCACAATAGGGACTCCAAAAATTATTTTTCAATTAACATTTCATTAAACCTGTTCCCAGTTCAAGGATCTAAGACTGATACTATTAGAAATGATATATTCAGTGTAATACAAGGATGAGGAAGGAAGGAAAAGAACCTTCAGAGAGGGAGGATGGAGGAAGGGAATTCTCCGTGTAACTATGGAATGAATTGTTTTTCCACTGAAGGCTGAATCTGGGCTCCTCCTGACCTGTAAGGAAAGAGAGGGATCTGCAAGAAAATGCTAACATCCTGGTGCCTGGACTTCAAAGTCAAGAAGCAGAATCAGAACCAAGGCATATTGTTGGAGCTGCGAGAATACTCTGGGGAGAAGGGTTTGCTTGCTAAGCAAGTGTACTGAAAGCACTATTAATATTAATGTTTTGGTTATACAGAAACAAGATCACATTTCTGTACCTCAGAATCCCCTCGAGGCATGTTTTAGCTTGTCTTTCATTTTCCATAGAGATTCATGTTATCAATTTAATATGTAAATGACTCTGGTTTAAAACCTCTGACCTGGAAGAGGTAAAAGGTAAAATGTTAGCCAGTTCCCATTTTGGAAAAGTGAACCTCAGAAGCTAATCTTTGGTTTTCATTTTCTTCAAAATGACACAATGACAAACAAACAACAAGGTCAAAAGGAATCCATCAAATGCATCCATATACATAATTCACTGAGTGTATGGTAGTGACATGAGACACAGGCATTCTGAAAACTCGCTTTTGCAACTGGAGTTGCAGAGACAAATTAAAATGCCAGAGCAGACATCCGAAGTTCATAACAGATGCTGTTTTGAGCCTGGTGAAGTAAAGCCAACAACCACCATCCTTAGTATCGTTTCAACCAGAATGCCTTATTTTTCTCAGATGCTACTCAAGTATAACCTGACAGATACAACAAATTAACAACATTCCCTAAATAAATCAAACTTTTCATTTTCTTCTCTGGAAAGTCTAATGAGATCTATGTAGCAATGGTTACATCTTTTGTTATTCTAAACCTCTAAAGGCCAAATGTTTAACACAAAATTGTTCAGTTTTCAGAGTTCAAAACCCATTTTCAAGTGTTTGCTTCAAACCTCAGCAGTAAGGTTCACTGTGTGGGTGACTAAGGACACCCTTAGGATGTATTCCCAGGACACCTGGGTTTTATTTGTGAATGTCCTCATGAGATGCCTGTTTTCAGGAGCAGAGGTGCTTTCTAGTGATTATTGAAGAAGTCAAGGAACACCTGCTTTTCCATGCTGAGACTCACAATTTCCAAGGCAAACAATCACCTTCATCTCCCATCACATAAAACAAGAGAACTCAGGACCCATTTACACACAGGTGAACAGAAAGGAGTGGCGTGGTGAGGATAACTTAATAGCAAAGGGCAAGCTGAGAGCTCTTTCAGTGCTTAGAGATCAATTGCCTTTCACATAAAATGAAGAGGTCATATTTCTAAGCATCTCCTCAGCAGCTTCATTGCACCTTTATTTCCACCTTGACTGCACATGCCTTATTGGTTTTCATGGGAGATGATGACATAATTTCCAGAAGAGCCTTACCAGTCAAGGTGTAGGAGACTCAAGGTTTTAGAGGAAATCTGCTTTCAGGAGGAGTGAAATGATATGAGGATCTGTTTCCTTTCCACATGTATCACTGCCTCAAGAGCTTACTGTATTCATTTTATGCATGAGTGCCTTATTTGTTTCATATGAAATACAGCACAAAACTACTGGAGCAAAATCACATTAGGTCTGGAAAAGGAGTGGGTCACTAATGCTTTGTCATCAAGGCTCATTGGACACAGATTTTGTACCACCTTTCATGTATTTATTAAGTGATAAGTATCAAAGGAAGCATATTGGTATGCATGTACAAAGGCATGACATTTGAAATCGGTTAGTAAAGTGACATTCCACTTAAAAGCAAGGCACAGGTGCAGCTGTGTTCTGGGGTGCCTTGAGTGATTGGTTTTTCTCTTCTAGTTTTGACTCTGGCATTGGTGGAAAAGTTAATCTTGGCCAAAGTTTATTGTTTAGGATATTTTCTCATGGGTCTAGGCCTAATGGACTACTTACTGCTTTGAATAAAAGGGAGGGACAGGATAGGGTGTGAGGGGTAGGTACAGGTGCTTCTGGATATCTCTGCCTATCTATTGAGATAAACATTATTTTCATATATAGTGTGTATTATTATAACTTTATGTAGTGGTTAATAGCAGATTCAGGTTGCTTTTTTTCCCAACCCTTCAGCTTTAGGCTAATCAATCTCTCTGGTTCTCAGTTACCTAATCATCACACAACTCTACCTTTTTCTGTATTTTATTAATGGAGAAGCTCTAGTACAGAGAATTTAATAATTTTCCTGAACTCACACATTTAATGAATGGTAAAGCTGAGGTTTGAACCCAGGTTGTCAATTTCCATGGCCATGATTTTTATACTAGCTTCTATTGCCTTCAATTCATGTAAGCACTTAGAACAGTATCTGGGATTTAGAAAATAAAATCATAAATATGTAGATACATATGAAAATTTGTTATGATGATTCAAACATTTATAGAGCACTATTATATGCCAGTCACTCTGCTGGATGTTGGGAATATAAAAGTGAACCAAAGCTGACATTATTCCCATGGAGATGATGGTTAATTTGCAGAGAATGATAATTAAAAAGGAGACAAAAGTCTAATTATAGACTATAATAAAGGCTACAAAGTGAAGATATTTGGAACTCTAGTGGCATATATAACGGGGCAATCTGACACAAACTAAGGAGAAGGGAAAGCTTTCCCCAGAGAAATGATGTTTGAGCTGAAGTTGAGAAATGAATAGACATTAATTGGATAATGTGAATGGATGGTGAAAGAAGTGGTGGTTTTTAAGGGTTACCTTCCAATCAGAAAGAGAAATAGGGAACAAAGCCTACTGGGGAGAACTGAAGATGGCAGGTGTGTTGGGAGTGTCATGGCTAGAGGAGGTGGAGGTATAACACGGGACAGGAGAGGTTGGTAGGGAACGGATATCACAGAATTATGCGGGCAATGTTTGGATTTTTTCTAAGGGTAATGGGAAGTCATTGAAGGGTTTTATACTGAGGGCTAACAGGCTTGACTTATAAAAAGATCATTCTGATATCAAGATATTCACACATTATAGCCCTGCCCCCATGACTCACTCTTCCTCATCCCTTTCTAATAACTTAAAAAAAAAAAATCAGCTTCTAAAGTTGCTTCTTTTTTTTTTTTCCTCCAGAGTCCACAAACATCCTCTATACAAATTCTTTCCTATCTTCTAGTGAACTCTAAGCGTATGAATTACAACCAGATTACTCTAAGTGTCAGGGATTTTTTGCTTTTTAGGGCCGCACCTGCGGCACATGGAGGATCTCAGGCTAGGGGTCCAACTGGAGCTACAGCCGCTGTCCTACACCACAGCCACAGCAACCCAGGATCTGAGCTACTTCTGTGACCTACACCACAGCTCACAGCAATGCCCAATCCTTAACCCACTGAGTGAGGCCAGGGATGGAACCCACAACCTCATGGTTCCTTGTCAGATTCATTTCTGCTGCACTGATACAGGAACTCTAGGGATTTTTTTTATTATATCACAACACTGCCATAGCAGTATTGCTGCTGGTTTTAGATGATTTTCTTCCTCTTGCAAAGAATAATTTGTAGGTTTTATTTAAGGTTCTGTATTTAATCCATTTCCCTAATTTCTACATCATTATACTTTGCTAGCCTAATCTTTTCTATTGGTTCAGCTATAATCTTCCTTTTTTTTTTTTTTTTTCCTGCATCCATGGCATGTGGAAGTTCCTGGGCCAGGGATGGAATTTGCACCACAGCAGTGACAGTGCCAGAGCTTTGGCTCACTGTGCCAAAGGAAACTCTAAAGCTTTATTCTTTTATCTGACATTTCCTCCCAGGTTTATTGAGATATCATTGACTTAGAACATTACAGAAGTTAAACATGTGCAGTGTGTTGACTTGATACACTTACATGTTGCAAAATGATAACCACCATGGGTTAGCTGACACTTGCATCATATCATATAATTGCCATTTCTTTTTTTTGTGGCAAGGATGTTTAGGATCTGCTCTCTTAGCAACTTGCAAGTATGCAATGCAGTATTGCTAACTAGAATCACTGTGCTGTACATTAGATCCCCAGAACTTTATTCACCTCATAGCTGGGAGTTTGTATTCTTTGACCAACACATCCCCTTTTCCAGACCCAAATATTTCTTCATAGTTGCCAGAATATAGATTCAGTATTCAGTGGTGAAGAAAAGAGACAGAGTTTCTGTCTTCATGGAACTTAGGTTTAGGTCTCTAGATGACGTTCAGACCTGTTCATCCAGTGGTCTACTGGGCCTATCTCCAGGATCAGTACTTAGAAATGGCACAACATCTTCTTAGCAAGCTTTATGATAATTCTTCTACATTTCAAACTTCAGAGCCTTCTTGGCTGACTCCTTTCCCATGCTGTCTCATTGACTCCTGATCACAAATTCTCTCATTTGATATATTTGGCAAAAACTTCCTTACTTTGTTCTTCAAATTCTTTCCCTCCTTATTTCTAGAGCTACCATTCTAGTGAATGTTTATTCCCTTGCACTTGGATCACTGCTTTAATAAAGCAGTTGATCTTGTGAACATCTGTGGTCATTCTCTTCTCTAGACTATGATGATCCTTGGATGGTAGGTTCATTTTCTAGATGTACAGTTCTCATACGTCACACTCCTCATGACAACTTTCTGTGGTGTCCTTGTTCCCACTGAAAGAAATCCTTGCTCTCCGTATGGACACTCTAGACCCAAAGTTTCAGTACAGTTTCCTCCCCCTCAGGTGTCCCACATCTCAGTTAAACTGTATTTCTGTTTTTCTCTGAACACACCTCATGCTTTCTTAATTTTGTGTCTTTTGCTAATGAGGCTCCTTCCATCTGGAATATCTTCCTGAAATATGTCATCTGTCAAATTCTTTCAAGACTCATCCAAAATGCCACCTACTTCATTAAGCTGTTCTTGAGTTCCTCAACCAGATATGTTCACTTTTTTTTTAGCTTGTCAGTAGACAAATAAAAGCTAATAAAAGACAGCTTGTAAACAGGTGTTCATTTAGGCAGCTATTTATTAAACTATTCAATTAAAAGAAAACTCTATACCAGGTACACTTTTTTTTTGTTTGTTTCTAGTGTATGTGCTTATCACATTCTATCTTATAATCCTTTAAACTATAAGCTAGCTCATCCATCTATTCATCTTACGAATATTTGTTGGGCACCTGCTATGTTCCCAGGTACTGTGTTCCCGAGTGGACTGAAATAGAAAGTTGCTAAGTGCATAAAGCAGATGATAAGAACTGGAACCTGAATATGTGTTTTTAAGTGGAAGAATTTATAGTTTTTAATATAGTAAATAAAGTGTGTCTGGGTGACAAAGTGGCTGGGAGTATCAGGCACAACCAACCCCCATGCAGTTTGAGCTCCTCAAAAGTAAGTAAGTCATGCAGGTCACTCTGCACTTCAGCTGGTGACACCCCTAGAAGGTGGCAAAAGAAGCCATGTTATTCCTTGGTATCATTATTTGTAACTTTGTCCTCTGTACATCCCATGTTCTGATTATTTGAGAAGAAACCAATATAAAAACCCATTTTGAACTGTGCCCACATGATGATTCTCACACAGGAGATTCTGACTAGGGTCTTTGGGACTCTAGTTTTGAACAGTCAACTCTCACAATGTAGGAAGCAGGCTCTGGTGCTCAACACAGAATACATCTTGGCCTTACCTCATTATCTACAAAATTATACTAGACCCTGTGGGGCCTTTCCAATTGTGAAGCATCATACTTTGTAGAACAATAGAGGGGCTGAGTCTGGTCATGTGATCTTGATAGGCAGCACAAGTCTCTCCATATGTAGATATCCCAAAATGTTGCTCTTCTCTTTCACGGAAATTAGGATTCTCTTCATTTGATTTCCATCAGAAGGGATTTTTTTCCCTAAAATCTCCAGCTCTTTGTACCATCTCTCCTCCCCACAAGAGGCAGAGTGAGTTATCTAGGTGATGGCTTGACTGGAGAAGTTAATTTATTATCTGTGCAAGGTGGATTTAGCATGAAGTAAAGAAAGCATTAGGTCCCTCTTTGTACAGACCTCTTCCAAGGCCCTGGTTAGGGACTCTTCAATTCAAAGAGTGTTTAAGATCAATTGCTGCCATGAAATACTTAAAATACCCTAAAATCCCACAACTCATGTATGAATGAAACTTGACAGAGGTTTTCCCAAATTCGACAATAAGCCTGAAGATGGTTTATCTAAACTCTCAATTAAAAACAAAAACAAAAACAAAAAAAACACCATCCTAGAGAAAAGAATGAATTATTATTTTTATCTATGCAGAAGATAATACAAAATTTTTACCCTGTAAAAAGGCAACCAAGTAATATTCAGTGAAAAAGAAATGGAGCAAAAGAGATGAGTCCTTGGAAATAAATTAATAAAAGTATTCTGTTATCTTGCAATTTGTGAGCTTATTAAATTTTTGTTAAATTTGTTATTTATCTGATTCTAAATGAGCATTTACTTTGTACCTTTTGTTTTTGTTTTTTCCTTTAAAAAAAAGGTCTTGAAATTGTATTGACTTAAGCTCCTCAAAGTCTGGATCTACCCCTGGCTTTCTACCCTTTCCACCGTAGACCAGCGAGAGGTGCCAGTCTTAGGTAAGTGTGTCTGCTCTGCGGATTCAGATTTCCTCTGTTCCAAGCTTCAGGTCAGTGGTTCTCAAACTTGATCATTCGTCAGAATTCCCCCGGACCATCTCCCCAGGGCATCTGGTTCAGGTCGTCTGATCCTGATTTGCATTTCTAACAAGATCCTAAGTGATCCTCAGGCTGCTGCTCCAAGGACACTACTTGGAGAACCACTGCCCACTACTTTGATCCAATGATTCTCAATTTTGGCTTCACAGTGGAAGCACCTGGAAGGGGTTTAAAACTACTGATGCCTGGGGCAAGTCCTTAGTGAGCCTTCTGATTTAATCAGCCTGGGCATGGGATATTTTACAAGTTTTCCAGGTAATTCTAAAATGGAGTCAAGGTTGAGAACCAGTGATACAGACTGTGGGGCAGGAGTTAAGACACGTAGGTAGTAGATCTAAGCTACGCTTTTCAGTATAGCCTTATCAATAACAAGGGTGGTTTTTTACACATCATTTATTGTGCCCATGGTCTTCCAATGTTGATGATATTTGAAGTCTATTAACTAAGAAGCCAATGTTATATGAAACAGTGGTACCTCTCATAACACTACCCACAGCTTTTTATATTTTTAAAATAAGTCAGTATGTCTATGGAAATCAGTGATTAATATTTTGAGGTAAAATTTTTGGGGAGGTCATGATATAATTCATTAAATAGAAGACATTCTGCAAGAATTCAGCAAATGGACAATCTTCCTCTTGGACTAGAATTTGGATATTTTAGGTTTTGATTTGTGTACATATCATATGCATATTTTACCCTGTTCTGGTAATGAGAACTAACTTGAGGTTTCCTATTAATGGTTTTTAAATTATAATTTTACCTTCTTAACTAATTTTTTATACCATTTCCCTGTTTGACCTGGCTTGGCAGCTCTAAGAAAATGTATTATGATACTTTATTTAATGCTCAATTTATAATTTTTCTCACCAGAAACTAAACCGCTTATGATATTTTCTCTAAAACACATTTATCAGCCTTATCCACTAAAAACCTAAAGGACTGTGGCACCTCTAGACTTCTAGTTAGCAAGGCCCTAAAAGAGCTGGCCCTTGATGATCTAGTGAGCAGTGGATTGAGAATGAAAGTAATTTTTTCCTTTGAATATCTGGGTGCCTCATGGAGATGGGAAGTCTTTAACCACATATTACATCTTTATACTTATTATCATTCCATTTGGAAAAACATGTCACATAGGGCCAAGGAAGATCCAGTTATGCTGTGGATTCTGCTTAAATGAATACCTGATGAAGCGATAAACCCGTTTTAAAATGAATTTGCTGCTCCCATCAATTCTTTGCAACTCTGTTGCAAGCCTGAAAAATGTATCAAATAATGAAACTTGATAATCTGAGTGCTAAGTGCTGCAAGCAATGTCCCAGGCTGTACATATGGTGGGCTCTTTATTATTTAATTCTTAAAAAAAAAAATTCTGTGTAGAGGAGTTTTTTTCCATCTTCCAGATAATGCATTGAATGTGGCTACACATGAAACCTAAACAAATTATATTGGGTTATTTGGACAAACATAGAATTAATTCACATTAAGTACAATGTGACACTGTCATTAATTATGATAGAATAGAAGGAAACAGAAGGAAAAAAATGTCTGATTCTTGAGGCTGACTTTGCCACTGGACAGATAATGCAAGGAGGCCAAGTTTCCAACAGGAGAGTTGTCCTAATTGGCAGTCGAAGGAGCACACCTAGTGAGGTTATCTTCTCTTTCACAGACTTTTGAACTCCATGTGAATAGTCCTTGGGCTGAGGGGCTGTATTTTGATCCAAAAGTCATTATCGAGGCTGGAAATTCATGCCTCCCCGAAGCACAAATTTTATCCAAGTGCCTCATTTTACCCTGGTGAGAGATTAGCATGTCTCACAGGAGCATTGAAACTAATTGTTACAACAAATTAATTAATGACATGTACAGACGGAGTTATTCCCTTGCATGGAGAGGCCTAGAAAGGCAGCATATATCATTTTACTTAATAATTTAATTATAATGGAATGATTATGATAGCACCTTGTTTCTGTGGGTCTTCAAAAATTGAAGGCCGAGGTGCAATTTTTTTATCGGTGGCTAGGGATGCTTCAACCAACCTTTCAGTGTCAGTCTTCATTTGCTGTTTTCTCTTACCTTCAGAGCAGCTTCCAGATGATAACTACTACTTATCATAATTACTTGTTCATATGACAATGTAGTGTTGACTCTCCAGAGGTAGAAAATGGATTTTTAATTTATTTTTTCCAGTGATAATGATGAGTTTGTACTGAGTTTGTCATGCTTTCTGACTTCACCCTCTTGTGACTACTGCTGCTACCCCTTCTGATAATGGTGGCCCAATTTTGCAGGGGGAGAACCAGCCCTCACTCATTCCAATCCATCTTATTGGGGTGGTTAATTCCTCTCCTAGGCTCTGGGGGTGGGGCACGTGGACCAGACATGGTAGAAGAGAGTCCAGCATATGCCTAGATACATTAGTTCAGGGATAGATGTGAAATCTTGGATTCTTGCTAGAAATTTCAGAAAAGCAAAGCTTCGTGTCTGCCTTCTGATGTTGCTAAACTGTGTAGGATGGGATTTGAGAGCTCTTGTTGAACCTTGGTGTCATTATTGGGGGAGAGCCTATCTTAGCAAAGTCATCCTGAAAGATGAGGGGGTTATAGATGCCTGAAATTGGAGCACCTGAATCTACCTGTGCCTGAAGCCGATGCCTAGACTCTTAAGTGGTCAAAAATCCCTCTTTTTGTTGGATCAAATTGGGTTTCTATTACTTGCAGCCAAAAGAGTACTCTCATGCACATGTTCTGTGGCCATGATTCTGAGGATATTAAAGGGAAATGTGAAAATAGAGTCCTCTCAAGTTATATCTGTGTAATGAAGAGTCCAGGTCATGGTGTTTTTAGTTGATTTCACTGCATTACAATCCACATCAATTCTGTCTCAGAGTTCTTGAGACAGGAAGGAGTTCTAAGAATTTCTCACTTTAAAGAGGAAAAACTTAAAGATAAAGAGGAAAAACTTAGAAATTTTGAATGCTTTTATGAGAAATTGGGAATGTTTCTTATTGTCCTCTGCATCTGAATGTGAAGACTTATTTACAGCTAAGATTGGACCAAACAGACAAAGAACAAGAGAGATGTAAAAATGCATTTCTTCTTTGTAAGGTTTACAACAGCTTATGCTGTAGAATGCCCAGTCTTTTACAGAAAATAAAGCTAGAATGGTTGGTGAATGGGGGTAAAATATTTGTAATGATGATTCAATTTAAACTTATCTGTAATTACTTCACTCGGTGCAAAAGAACAGAGTTGTTAATCCCGGGCTATGGTATATTCAGGTCATTTTCTCTGAGTTTTCTGCTCCCATTCACTAGCTTGTGTAGACTGTTTAATTCTGTGAAGTTTTTTTTTTTTTTTTTTTTTTTTTTGTTCCTGGCACAGTGTTTATCCCCTGGTCATGGAGATCTGAAATAACATGTTTATCCCCTGGTCATGGAGATCTGAACTGGGATAAAGGTAACCTCCCATTGCCTCTTTCTTGCTATTAGGTTTCAGATTCTGGGATTTAGAAGTCAAAGCTTTTCGAATGGCCAGTGCCCCATTTTTTACTGGCCTCAGTTGTTCAGTGGGTCAGTCGGTAGCAGCTAAGTGGCTAATTGTGTGTAGCGATGAGTGAAGCTAATTAGCTCTGATGGGCATCAAATGTGGCATCTTGGCATCATGAGCACTATCCTCCAAACCCCTGAGTACACTGGATGTAGAGTGACAGCTGAGAAGCTGGCAAGCCCAGCCTTTTGTGCGGTCACAGGGTTCACCCACACAGGTGTCAGAGTGTGTCTGAAAAGAAGCTGAATTTAAAAAACCTCCTTCCGCCTTTCCTCAGCTCCTCTCCTAATATTTGACCAATGAATTAATATCAATAAAATCATCACTTTAAGAAGATGAAGCTCATCTCCCAACTAAGATAAAACACTTTTTCCCTCTATTTTTGGTGTTGACTATGTACAATTGGTGTTGTGGGTTGAGTTGCATCCTCCCCAAATTCATTTGTTGAAGTTCTAATGCCCTGAGTTTCAGAATGTGAATTTATTTGGAGGAGAGGATCTGTACAGAGACAACTGAGTTAAAATGAAGTAATTAGGGTGGGTCCTCATCCAACATGACTGGCATACTTATAAATAGGGGACGTGTGAATACAGACATGTGTAGAGGGAAGACAAAGAGACCACAAATCAGGAAGAGAGGCTCTTTGCCTCACAGCGCTCAGAAGGAACCAGTCTTGCTGACACCCAGATTTTTGGATTTCTGATTCCCAGCACTGTCAGACAATAGAAATGTGTTGTTGAAGCCATGCAATTACTGGTGCATTGTTACCACAGTCCCAGCACACTGATTGATAATAGTTGACCAGTATCCAAGGTCTTGGAACTCTGGATATCTCATTTAATCATCCTCTGTGAGGTAGTCGTTGCATTTCCATTTAAAACTCAGGAGACTTGTCCATGAGCACACAGCAATCTAGTAGAAGAGCTTGGTTTATAAACCAGGCATTTGATTCCAAGTCTAGTGAGTTTTCCTCTCCCAAAACACAACTTCAAGAAGCTAAGAGAAATAGATTACTTTTCTAAAAAGGGGAGGGGGGCACAAAAAAATTTAAAGGATCACACAAAAAAAATACTGGTTATAAACATCGATTTAGGTGCCATCCAAATTTAACAAACATTAAATTTGTTAAATGTTTTTTGTTTCCTTCAGATTTTTTTTGTTCAAGACATAAATCATTATGAATATATTCTTTTGTTTCTCTTTATAGGTGATTCCTTTTCCTCCTCCCTAAAGGCAAACAGAGCCATTAATTTAGTTTATATTCAGTCCATATTTTAATATTCTCACTATATTTTTTTCTGGTAAAAATAATTATGCACAAAGTATTGCTGCCATGGAAATCATTGAGCACGTCCCTCGTGTATGTTTGGAAGAATTTTCTTTAGATTAATATAGCTGGAAACCAAAATGATGGGTTATTAATAGGCACTTCTCCATTTTTACTAAATATTGTCAAATTGATCTTCAAGTGGTCATACCAAATGACATTCCCAGTTATTTGAGAGTTAGTACTTTCCCATAATGTTGATATTGTCAGACTTTATGTTTTTAGCAATCTGATATAATTTAAAAATGTCATATATATATACACATGTATACATGTATATGTACACCTATACAAATAGATCCATTAACAGCATATAGTATTATTTCCATGTTTTAAAACTGATGTTAAAGGTATTATATTTTATGTATTTTACTGCAACTTGCTTTTTTTACTTAGTGTATTTTTGAGCTTTATCTAAAAGTTGGCCATGTTATTTGCACTGTTCTAGTTCATTCATCTTCACTGCTATATAATATACTCCTGTGTAAACATAACCCACTTTATTTATGCATTCTCCTCTTGATGAATAATGAGGATATTTCTATTTTCTGGCCACGGCAGTCAGTATTCTTGTGAATATACTTATACATGTCTCCTTGTACATACATGTGAGCAGAGGATCTACATGCCCTAGGGAAGAAATTGCTCAATTATAGGATAAATGTTAGTTAGCAGTTTAATATAATTATCACCATTATTGTTATTGCACCTTGCCTTTTAAAAACTGTCTTTTTTTGTGGTTTTGAGTTTTCCCAAGCGATGTCCAGAGGGTCCTGGAACTTCAGTGCTCTTGGTATGTGCACCTCAATACGACTTTGTGGCTTTCTGTTCTTTATCATGTGATCTGTATTGCGTGCCATCATCTAGTGCTCACAACTGAATTATTATTATTATTTTTGCTTTTTAGGGCCCCACCCATGGCATATGGAAGTTCCCAGGCTAGGGGTCAAGTCAGAGCTGTAGCTGCCAGCCTATGCCACAGCCACAGCAATGCTGAATCCTTAACCCACTGAGCAAGGCCAGGGATCAAACCTGCACCCTCATGAATACTAGTCAGATGGATTCATTTCCACTGCACCACAATGGGAATTCCTGAATGTTTTTAATGTGTGTAAAATTAGAGATGAAATAAGATATATGACTTAATAAAAAGTTAAAAAAGAGGTAAATTTACTGTTTTGAAATGGAAAGGAAGCAGATGATTTTTAATAGAATATGGTTCTGGAGCAAACTAAGATCCTTTGCAGAATGTTCTGAAATAATGAATTTAAGGATATGTAAAGGACCCTGGAAGTAGTCATAATGAATCTTAGATGTCCATGGTAAATATTTGTCCATTGATGTAATTTGAATAGGTCTTGGAAGTTGCCTCTGTGATACAACTTGAAAAAATAGGAAGATTTCTTGTTCCTAAATTTCTCCCTGATGATCATAGTGTATTTCCTCATCAGAGATTCATTACTTTGTGCTAAGTTTTGACCTCTCTCTAGAGGCATCTTTTAACATTTATTCCATTTATTGTCAAGGGAGCGGGAACATTGTCACCACCAATTTAGGCTAAAGGTTTTCAGAGATGCAGACTCAATACTTCTTGAATATCATGTATGCCACAGTCCTCTAGCTACTGTGAACAACAAAAAGATGAAACAAAAGTACTTGTCTTTTGGGAACTCATGGTCCAGTGGAAAAATGGATTGAATGAGATATTAAAATATAATGTAATGAGTGACATTAAAATGTATGAATAAAGCTATCTGGTAGCTTAGAGGAGGAAGCAATGACTGATTCTAAGAGAAATAAGGATACTCTTCAGAGAGGAGGCCACATTTGTGTCTTATAAAGAACTAGGGGAATGTGCTTGCTAGGAAGAGTTGGGAATGATTCTTTCTATGACTGTGAACCTTAAATACAGATATGGAAGGTTAAAATATGGTGAAACAGGTGGGGCTCTGGAGGAAGGGATGGGAGTGTCACAAAGTTCATTTCTTAATTGTCTAGTTGTCTATTCCAGCCAGTTGAGAATCATAAGAAGAATGTTTTATTCCATAACACTAGGTGCTATTCATAGCCCGAGTAAGACCTCAGTGATTTTATTGTATGTATGTATATTTATTGTGTGCTTAGGGTAGAAGGTAACATCTGCCTAGCAGTCTGAGGCTTTAGCCTTAGACCAGTTCCACCACTTATTAATCATGTAATCCTGTGCAAACCATTTAACTTCTTGGAGCTTCAGTTTCCCTAACATGGTAATGCAATAAATACCACTTGCTCTGTCACTACAGTGATTTCTTAGGATAGGAAATTAATAGTATATTTGAGAACACATTGAAAATAGGAAAATGCTACACAAATACAAACTTAAGTATGAAGTATTCAGCAAGTTAATGTGTCAGACTAATGCCTGGATGACCAGGGATGATGTGTTGGTAAAGAGTAAGTTTAAGGCACAAGAGCTAGTAGAATGGTTTGGAAGCTTTTGTGTCCCAAAGATGTTTTCTGGATTGCGTTTGACAGGACAAGAGCTCATGTATTCTTCACTTGGTTATCCCAACATTAGCCCTGTTCCTAATATGCCATTTTGAAAATGAGGATATGGGGATATGAGCTGGGGATATGCAAGCTCATACTTAAGAATAGGGAGTAATTTAAGAGAGTGACACTGGCCCATGGAGACATCACCTCTGTCTCTGTCTGCCTTTAGTCATGAGGAAAAATGAGTTGAGCTCTTCTTTCTTTAGCACATTCTTGTTAAATTAGCAGAAACTGGAACCCCCACCTCCCATTATACTACTACCTTTTGGATTTTGAGGAACATGGCATTCCTACTTTTGTTTTTGTATGGGATGCAAAATTAGTGAAAGACTGATAAGTGAAAGCAGTAACCTTGAATTTTGTGAAAGTTAAGGAAAATCAAATGCTGAAGAGTTATACATCTGCAACGGAAATTAGTCCCAATGCAGCCCTTCTGCTCTCGGATTCCGGGCACACCAATAAAATACCAGAAGACATGCAATACAATGAAAATTGGTTCTTTGGGTATCGTAGCATCTTGACTTAGACAGGCTTTAACCTTGGCCTCATGCTTCCTGCGGGGCCTGCTGCTGATGCTGTGTAGATGCTGGAACTATCAAGCAGCACTCAGAAATTTTCATCTGAGTAAAATTAAAAATGAAACCTTCAAAGTCCTATCGATTCTAGACATGTTCTCTATGCATTAAACTCAACCTAATGGACTGAGAAATGAACATTTCAGCATGCATAGATAAGAATTATTTCTATGAGAATCAATTATTCATATGCCCTTTACCCCGCAATATATGTATTTATGTACATGAGTAGATAATACCAAAGCATCCTGTTGAATCTGAGATACCTGAGAATCAGTTTTCATTTGGGCCACTTAGATTATGGTCAACATTAAGCCATCATTAGCTCTTGGCTCTGGACTTCTCTAAAAATATAAGTGACAAGATTTAATGAGCATTTTGACCACTGGGAGCACTGAGAAAGGACTTTAGCATGACTAGAATACAGAAGAACATGTGGCTGCAGAGATTTATGATGTTCTGATCATCACCCCATGTATCCTCATTTGGCTTATTTCTCTGTGTTATAATTGATATTTTCCCAGCTCTATAGTCTGTGCTTGTGTGAGCTTACCTGCTTCATGTCTTTTATGTTCTTAAAACTCCTCACCCTGTATCCCTATCTGCTTCTTGTCCTTGAACTTCAAACTCATATATCCTATGATCTGCTGGAGAAAGTTATTTAGAAATCTCGTTATCTGCAATTCAACATAAACTTTAATAGGACTTAATTAAAGTTTAAAATCTTATTCCTTTAAACCCAACCTGTTCTACCCCTTGTATTTCAGCTCTCACTCAGACCACACTGCTTCCTCCTTTCAGTTCCCATATTTAATTCTCAGGTCTTCATGATTTTACTGCTTAAAGTTAGGTCAGATGGATCTCCTTCTCTTTATCCCTATAAAAAATGCTCTAGAGTAGACCATCATGATCTCTTTAATTGAGTACAGCTGCCCTCCAACCTGACTTCAGTATAGTGTCCCACCCTTAGATGCATTTTCATGGTGTAGCCAGAACCAGAATCTTCTCTCCAACTTGCACATTTGACTCTGCATCTCCTCTCGAGAATCTCCCACTGATTCCCTAACATCTACCAACTGAAGTTTAACTTCTTAAATCTTCGTTTATTAATTATTTATTTACTTTGACTGTGCCCGCAGTAGTGGAAGTTCCTGGGCCAGAGACTGAACCTGTGCCACAACAGTGACCTGAGCCATAGCAGTAACAATACTGGATCCTTAACCTGCTGGGCCATGACGCAACTTCAAGTTTAACTTCTTAATAGGGCTCACAAGACACCTCCCCCACCCAATGACTCAGCCCACACTTGTCCTAATAGCTTCACCTCTCCATCTGTGTGTACTATGAAGTTGCTTGTAACTCACCACACTTGCAGCATTGCCTCCCACCACATGTCCTTGTTTGTGATGTTCCCTTGGCTGCAACAACCTGCTCATCTCTCCACATCCCATTAGCCCTTGTACATCTTTCAGGATTCAGCTGCCACATCTCTTTCTCTAGAAAGCCTTCCCTAAAATCCAATGTGAAGTAATCCTCTTTTATGCTCCATCACATCCTGTGCAAACCTCTATATATTGAAATTTTATTGACAGTTTTGTGTCTCTCCTTCACCAGGCTATAAAGTTTTTTTTTTTGAGAAATACTATTTTGTATTCATCTTAGTACCCTTAACATGAAGCCTGATGCCTTCCATTTGGCAAATGATTTAAAATGCTTGTTAAATTGTCTTTGAGTTAAATTAATACATTTAATAGTTTTTCATAAGGCTTCTTTGGCTGAGAGTTTTGGATAATTGGATAGATTATGGAGAAAACCTTGGAGGGATTCTTAATTTAGAAGCTCTTTGTGTCACTTATAGGTTAGAAACAGGTTTTAAGGGCAAGTACTGTGTCAAAGTCCAAAGGAATATACACCAAAGTTTCAGCTTAGTTTTGTAAGATGCTGGTTAAAAGTGTCTGGGAACTGTTTGCACTTCCAGGATTATAGGATTGTTGCTATCCTGCAATAACATGTACTATGAGTTCAATTATTAGAAATGTAAAAAACTTTTTGTGTAAATGATTGGTAATAATTAATGCCCATCGGGTTAAGAAATTTGCAGCCTCTGAGACCCTTCCGGTTTTGGAGTTCTAGGAATTCCTAGAACTCATTCCTAAGGAAAGTCAGAATAAAAATTATTTTAACTGTATTGTACCTGTCAAATTTGACCATCACTTGGTCATGTTGGTTATCTAAAACTGCAAAAACTGAGCCTATCACGTGACCATCTACCACCTTTTTAAAGAAATCCCAAGTACTTTGTATTAATGTGCTCTCTTGGTCATTTTAGTCAGTTTTCTCAGTTAAGAATCTTAAAAGAAGAGGTCAAAAAGTCTAATTTCTCTGAAGAAATGGGAATTTTACATAAAAATAGATAGCACTTTGTCTCTTCTCTTTGCCAAAACTTCATTCTGATGGACCCACTAGCTGAAAGGAGGGATATGCACGTTGCAGGTTTTTTTTTTTTTTTTTAAGATGTCATTTAATAGTCTCCATGGGTCCATTTGTCTGAGATAGGGTAATATGCTTCTTTTTTTAAGTAAATGTGTTTGCTCTACTAATTGTCCCTTCATTTGGTGGGTTTTGGCACCAAAATGCTGAGCAGCTAGACTTTTAACTTAAGGAACCTATAATGTACATATTCCTGGAAATGAGGAAACATTTTGTGTTTAGAAAGAAGTGGATTTATTTGACACATCAGAATTTTTGGTTTGTTTAGAAAGACAACTTACATATTTCTCCTGACATAGAACATCCAGAAGAAGGAAACAAATCATAAAGTTTAGGGGTAAAATCGATTTTGTGTCTTGAGGGTACCTGCAATATTTACTTTATTTTGTTCCTTTATTAGATTTACATCTTATTACATGCCAGACACCCTGCCTAATGCCTCATAAACTTATAATCTGGTAGAAGGTACAACTAAAAAGATAATTTATAAATTTCCTGAACAGAGAAGTCCAGAGGGCAAGGGAAGGACATTCTGAGGGATCTTAATCTAGTCAAAGTGCAAGGCTAATGCTCCCTACAAAATGTCCTTTAGGCTGAGGGCTGGAAAGGAGGAGTTGGGGTGGGGCTGGTTCAGGTGTTCCAGGCAAAAACTACGGAGCACAAAGTTCCTATTGGATGTGGGCCATCCCCTTGGGAAATGGTTAATACTCCCTCTAGTCTCTGATGACCCCAGCTTCAGTGTCCTGATGCTTTTTTCCTTCTCTATTTCTCATCTGACCTTTCAGAACTCACTTGTTGGGGAGTCTTGCCTCTCTTTATAGACTTGCACAAGACTTTACTGACCATTGAAGGGAGATGGTGATGAAGGAAAAATTTGGCTGGAAGTGATGAAATAATATGAAGGACAAGCCCTTTCCTTCAAGACTAGAAACTGGGCTTCACTGCTGGTGATTTTAATATTCACCACTGCTTCTAAGCAGCTCTCTGCAGGAGTCCAGTACATTCCTAAATTAAAGTATATTAAAATGTAAGTTTATAGAGATTTCCTCTTATTTTTTCCATAATAGCTGATCTTTGAGTGAGATTGAAGATTTTTTAATATTAGTAATTACATTTTTCCCCAAAAATAAAGGGATGCTGTACTATGAATGAATTTCATGAACAAAATGTTGAATGAAAGATGCCAGCCAGGTTCAAAAGATACCTCTTGTATGATTCTGTTTGGTTTCAAAACAGGTGAAAGTGAGTTGTGCTGTTTGGCAGTTCACTATTTTTGCTGGGGATTATCCTTGGTGGCAGTGAGGGCATTGACTGGAAGGGGGCGCATGGGGATTTGTGAGGTACGAGTGATACACCCTATATATTCCACGTTATGAGCATCATACTCTGTGTGCTTTTATGCATGTATAGTGTAAGTCAATAAGGAGCTTGGAAAAAACATTGTTCACTTACAATGACTCCTTTATACAAAGGAAGAAAGCATTTGGCCTTGCAAACGTGATTCTGACAATATCTACGGAGTCATTAAGAAGTGGGTCTTGACCATGATCCAGTTTCTTTGATTCAGCTCAATAGACATAAATCAGGTCTCAAAGAAAATTAGTTTGGACAAGATTATTTAGTTCAACCTCAAGTCCGATGATGCTAAGAATGCAATTGCTCAAACTAAGCAGTTTTAAAAATCTGCATCCCATTGTGTCAGAGCAGAGGGTAGGAGAATATGTTTCTAGACTGTATTTCATTGCATGCAGGGTGCATTTCCAACTTGCCCTTTTATTTCTCCAGAAGACAGCTAAAGAAAATTACAGTGCTATATACCCAGTTTACATACAGTGGATTTATATGTCCTAAAATAGAGATTTCATGGTAAACAAAAAAAAAATTTTTCTGAGTTGACATCATTTCAATAAGGCATATGAGTTTGATGATTGGCCTTCCATTTTCTGAGAGTGCAAATCAATGGGTTAGAATATGTGATTACAGATGTATGTTCTGGTTTTACTTTCTTTGGCAAGTGCAAAGGGGGAATGTGTCATTGCACACTGCATTGGTGTCATGAAGCCTCGTAATTCTGTGCAATCTTCTATTTTTTAAAAAATTACTTTATGCTTTTCAGATGTATTATTTCACAGCTTCGCCACTGTGACCCTGGCCACCCCTACTCACTGCAGGATAGCTGAATGTTTTTTGTGTTTTGTTTTTTTTAAAAGCCATAATCTCTTCACAAAACTATTTTTTTTTTTTTTGTCTTTTTTGCTATTTCTTGGGCCGCGCCCGTGGCATATGGAGGTTCCCAGGCTAGGGGTTGAATCGGAGCTGTAGCCACCGGCCTACGCCAGAGCCACAGCAACGTGGGATCCGAGCCACGTCTGCAACCTACACCACAGCTCGCGGCAACGCCGGATCGTTAACCCACTGAGCAAGGGCAGGGACCGAACCTGCAACCTCATGGTTCCTAGTTGGATTCGTTAACCACTGCGCCACAACGGGAACTCCCACAAAACTATTAAAAGCTGCTTACTCTGGGTTCTGGGTAGCTGGTGGCCTGGCTGCTGATAAAAAGCATGTGCTGGAAGGAAGAAGGTGAGGAATGGAACCCTGGTTGTCTCTGTTCTCATTCCTGAGTGGTGCTGGGATCTCTCCTACTATTATTTCTCTCCAAAGTGTGCCATGTAGAGCTGTTCAGTCATTCCTGAGCTGGAAGGTAGAATGGGTAGCTAAAGCAAACTCAGGCAATTAAGTTAACATTGCTGGGGGCAGAATATTCATCAGGCTGAGAAATAGGCAACTAAATGGTAAGAAGCCCCTGGAACATGGTTGGGTTCTCTGGTGAACTCAAAGTGGCATCCAGCCCAACCAATGGCATAGCAGTGCACTTTACAAAAACAAGTAAAGTGGCTTGCAGACCACTCTCCTCTCACGGCATGTAGGTATCCTCTGTATATCTGCATATCTGGATACCAAGGGGAGTCCTTCTCTGTTCCTTCTTTTTTTTTTTTTTTTTTTTGGCTGCCTCTGTGGCACACAGAAGTCAGGCTACGGACTAGGGAGGGATTGAACCTGCGTTACTGCAGTGATAACTGTTGGGTACCTAACACACTGAGCCACATGGAAACTCTGTGGTTTATTTGTTTTTTGGCTTTTTTTTTTTTTTTTTTTTGGTCTCTGTTCCTCTTAGAGCAGAGATGCCCTGCAGGACCACATCAGATAGTAAACAGAGCAGGTAAATGGAAAGTAAGTCCTCTTGAACAGAAACACTTGTGTAGATGCTAAAAAAAAAAAAAGCAATCAAACAACCCCCCCAACTATATGTTCATATTAATATTTCACCTATTTAAGAAGACATTATTTTCCTTTTTATACATATATCTCATATTGTCACTGCAATGATTTGGGGTACCATGGCAGGTTGATTTTGATGCCCTCAGCAACTCTCCTTTCCTTGCATTCAGCCTCCCTCTGAAATCAATGTACCACATGAGCCACAAATGCTTAGGGATGGGAAATTAAATCTATGAACAAGCAGAACTAATGAAATGCTTCACAGCAAGGCAAAGGTGGGATAAGAATTACTGTAGGCTAAACAAGCCTGCAATTGTTAGGCACAAAAGTGGGAGAATGTTCTAACTCTATGGAGAATTAGCAAGTGTGTGATCTTAATGACACAGCCATCAGCCCACCATGATGTCTATAGTTTGTTACCTTTCTATAGATACATTGTCCTGTACTATTTACACATAGATATGAATACACAGTATGCACCTTAGACATTTTCTACTTGCAGTTTAGAAATCATATGTTTTATATATCCAATAACTGCCAATCTTCTCTGTAAGATGTTGCCTAGCATCTTTTTATTATGTTTATAAAATTATAACACAGGAAACTTTTTTTTTTTTGTTTGTTTTTTTGCTATTTCTTGGGCCGCTCCTGCGGCACATGGAGGTTCCCAGGTTAGGGGTTGAATTGGAGCTGTAGCCACCGGCCTACGCCAGAGCCACAGCAACATAGGATCCGAGCCGCATCTGCAACCTACACCACAGCTCATGGCAATGCTGGATCCTTAACCCACTGAGCAAAGCCAGGGATCGAACCCTTAATCTCATGGTTCCTAGTCGGATTCGTTAACCACTGAGCCACGACAGGAACTCCATGGGAAACTTCTTGACAGCTTGTTTCAAGACTAGTCTTGTGAGTTTATAGAACACATGGTCATCCCCATATTGTCATTTCTGAACATTTGGAAAGGGCTCCAGTCTCCACAGCACATCTCTTGTTTGCTTTCTGATGCTTTAACAGGGACCACATGGTTGAACCTGGTATCAAGTAGGAAGAGTCAATAGGTAAGGTAAAAAATGCAAACACTCTTAATGGATGGCACTACCCAAATCCTACTGAAATGCAAGGACAAGTTTTGATAAAAGGAAGTACCCTGGGTACCCCAAATTGGGTAGAGGACAGTGAATTTGACTGGGCTGTAAGCTGACTACAGAGAAAAGGGCAGATGGCAGCAACATAAGTAAGTGATTCCTTCATAATATGAAGGTGACCTATATTGGCTTTATTTGCTCAAAGTCCTTGATTTGGTGTTAGGCAAGTATTAACTGACTTGGATAGATTTCATTATTAAAAAAGTGGGTACAGTTTCATGGTCAGAGGTGATCAGAACATTTACTGTATAAACTGTCCAAGGGAATCAGATACTTCCCTCATTTTATCTTGTCTTTTCCTCTTTTAAAACTCACAGTCCAGGAGTTCCCATTGTGGTTCAGTGGAACCGAATCTGAGTAGTATCCATGAGGATGCAAATTAGATCCCTCGCTCGGTTTGTTAAGGATACAGTGTTGCAGTGAGCTCTGGTGTAGGTCACACATGCAGCTTGGATGTGGCATGGCTGAGGCATAGGCCAGTGGCTATAGCTCCAATCTGACCGCTAGGAACCTGGGAACCTCCATATACCGAGGGGGTGGCCCTCAAAAGACAAAAAATCCAAAACTAACAAAAAAAACCCCTCACAGTCCATCTCCCAGGAAGCCTTCCCATAGGCCCAGGATGATGCCTTGCCTTTTGCAAATATTCCCAGTATATCTGTTTCTATCTAGAGCACAGCACTCATCTCTCTCTTTTTGTGAACTTGCCTTGCTGTTTGTTCTATCAGGCCGTAAGCTCCTGGAAAGCAGGAAAAAAAAAAAAATGCCTCTTTGTATTTTAACCATAGTGACTAGTTTACCAGCTGGAACAATATTTATTGACTTATTGAATAAGCTCTTCAATTAGGATGACAGACAAAAGGAAAAGTCTGATGGCATTGATTGGGTCAGCCACAAGACAATAGTGGAGAAAAAACAGGAAACCTAAGCATTTACTGTATTAACATAATGCACTTTAAAACATCAAATTTATTTTTCTGAATTAAAAAAGGACTGTGTACAGTATAGTATTTTTCTCAAGAGTTCCTGGTCCATCCTGTTTGCATAACAAATTTCAGTGGAGGGATCTGATGAGATTCAGGATGAACTTTTTTTGTGATGACTGAAAAGGCCCTCAAAAATGGTGACCTCTGAAATGGCTTTCAAGTCATGAGAAGAGTAGGTGGTTGAAGACAGCTATTGCCTAGATGCTGAATAACCTGTGTGTGGGTTACCCTGAGATGGTAGCTACTAGAAGCCAGAGACGGACCTTTCAACAAGATTAAAGAGATGCTATTAATTGCTATCGATCATGGGTCAACAAATTAAATTGCATCTGCAACTGCATCTCTGAAAGGTCTAAATGAGAAATGCAGTTAATGGGTCTGGCTGACCCAATGTTGTGATTAATTAAAAAGAGAGTGGAACCATAAAACAAACAAAAGCCAAAAAAAAAAAAAAAGTAATGGAACAGGATGGGCATCCTTGGAAATCTCAAATCAAAAGGGTCTCCCAGGACCTAACTTGCCACTTAATCCTGTATATTCTGAAAGGAAAAACAAGAACAAAAACAAAAAACCAGCAAAGGCCCCAGCAGATGGCTAAAATATTCTTTTTTTTTTTTTTAATTTCGAGAAAACTGATGAATAATAATAGGAAAATAAAGCTGACATTATATATTCTGAAGGGGTATGAACAGAGGTGCTAGAAATTTATAAGCAGGCTGTATTCACAATATACAAAAAATTATTTAACCATGATGAGAGATTATTTACCACAAATTAGTAAAGAACTCTGTTATTTTTGCCATTGCACCTTTTGACTTCTATTTCAAGAATATTATGAAAAAGTTTATGACCAGTGGAGGACTTTGGCTCTTCAAATTGTAGTTATTCAAACCAGGATGAAAATAGAATTGGTAAATAGAAACAGAGAGGGCTTCCCTGGAGGCAAACAGATCTGAGGTTTATCCTAAATACCTTTGCCATTACCAGCATCATTCAGCACAAAGTCTAAAGTAGAGTATGTGCCACTCCCAAGGAAAGCATGGGTTCCATGTTTTTCATGGTTGTTAATAGCATCAATATCCTTCTAATCACCTAAACCGGAAACAAGGGCTATTTTAATTCTCGAATTCCATTTGATCCTCCATGAAGTCCTATTGCCCCAACCAGTCTGAGGGTCACCACTACCAGATCAGATTCTCATTATTCCTTCCTGAACTCTTGTGGTTGCTTCTTGTTAGCATCCCCACCTCTCTCCCCAGATCCCAACCCATCCTTCATTCTGCTGTCAGAATTGTTATTCCCAGATCTGCATATGGCCATGTCACTCTCTTGTTTATTAATTAACGCACAGTATCAATTAATAAAAAACAAGTGCACTTTCTCAGCATGATTTTCCACCACTTGACAACTATATTTCCTTCCTGGACATGTCTTTCTCTGTGTCCCATCTACCTCCAAATTGACAATCAAATCACACCTGACTACTTATACTCCAAAGATATATTCACTTTTTTTGATACGCTATAAAAATATCATCCCCTAATTCCTGCACAACTTGCACTCAAGCTACATGATCCAAACTCAGGGTTACCTTATCCATGAGATTTCTCTTATCATGTCAGCCAGAACCATGCTAGCTAACACATCATATTTTTCTTAGGTTCCAGGCTCTGTTCTAAGTGATGTTGGGGTAATATTCTGTTTAATACTTATAATCCTGATTAAAAGATGTTTTGGCTCCAATTGTGTGAGCCTGAGAAAATCACCCTGAATCTCACTGTTCCAGTCTACAAAATGGGAAAGTAGTTCATGATATCATGATGGGTGAATAGTTAAACTCATGAATGTAAATCATCTCATGTAAAGTAGCCAATACAGCTTCTGATGCACAGAAAGGTCTCAAGATGTGGAAGATGAAGTTTATATCCAGATTCCTCCCTGCCTCACATAACAGTTTTTACAACTCAAACTTAATAAATATAGCTCTTTTAGTAAGTATAGATCTTTAAAAAGGGTTACTACTCAAAGCCATGGAGTAAGGTAAGCACAGGAATTTATGAAGTTAGAATTTGGGCTTCAAAGAACAATGAGTTCAAGATTTTCAAACTGAGGAGTACCTGTTGTGATTCAGCACATTAAGAATACAACATAGTGTCAGTGAGGATGCGGGTTCTATCCCTGGCTTTGCTCAGAGGGTTAAGGATCTGGTGTTGGTAAAAGCTGTGAAATAGGTTGCTGTGGTGTAGTGCTGCAGCTGCAGCTCTGATTTGACCCCTAACCCAATCACATCATCACCACAATTGAAAGTGTTTAGAATAAAAAACAAATTTTGAGTCCTTAAAATTAAGTGAAGGACATTCCTTTAACTCAATGTATTTAACTCTTGCCCTATGAAAGGCACTAAGGCACTAGCTCATCAAAAACACCAAGATGCCTTCTGGATGTATAAGGTCAATCAGGGAGAAGCAGGTGTTCACACCAAACAGAGCAGATTGAGGCTCATTAATAACCTGTCCCCATTTGAGGTATAAATCCCTTACCAACGGGAGAAGAAGGTATAGGTGAGATTGCCCGCTCAGAGAAAGTGTTTGTCTTTCAACATCATGAAGGTACCTTTCTTTAAAAGAGTAATATTCCTAACACGAACACTGAAACAACCATCCAGGACTCTATCACAGTTCAGAGCTTTCCCTCCAAGGCTTGGAAGGGTTCTTCTGTGCAACTTGAATCAGAAATGAACTGTAAACAATCTTTTGCGAGGGACATAGGGAGCTGGGGATTGGACACATGGGAAACTGAAAAGCAAGACAGCCTCATCTTGTTTTAAGAAAATGTTGGTGGAGCAGGGGTGTGCATCCATGTGTATGGGGACTCCATGCTGCTGTTTTTCTAGTGGTTGGCTCTTTTCATTCTTCTTCCAACAATGCAGTAAATGATGGCGATTTATAAAGCATTGTTCAGTTTTACTCTGTGTTAGGCAGTGCGTTTGTCTCAAGGAGAAGGAAAATAACAGTTTGCTCTTACTCCCTAAGGAAAGCTTATGCATGGACAAAGGGCAGCATCCTCTGGGTGCTGGTTACGGGTGATGGTTCTCACTCTGGGGCTCTTTGTTGATCCTCAAAGATCAGTTGGTAGAAAGCCTCTTGCCTGTCACTTGCCCTGCTCAGCACCTAGGAGGGAGTTTAACATGCACTTTAAAAGAGTAATTTTCCTCAACATAAACCCTCTAATAACAATAACAAACCTGTGAGTCTGTTGGAGTTCACAATTGTTCAAATCCCTACTGTGGACTTAGGCAGAACAACCAAATGCAATGTTATGGTTGGTTTGGATCATGCAAACACCCCTTTTCCCTCATAGTTTAGAAAATTAAGGAATTTGAATATCAATTGGATATTGATGGCATTAAGAAATTATTAGTTGAGTTAGGTTTGTTACATTACCCCTTTTTTTCAAAGAATTGATTATTGCAAGATGAAGGGATGAAATGATAAGCTTGGTGTTTAAAACACTCAAGGGAAAAAAATAGATGAAGCATTATGCAAAACCTTGAAAATTATTGTACCTGGGCAATGGGTAAATGGAGGTTCTGTATACACTTTTCTCAATGTTTGTGTATGTTTGAAAACTTGTACAATAAAAAAAAAAATAAAGTCCGCTTTGCCAGTTAAGATCCTATGACCTTGGGCAGAGCATTTAACCTCTTTGTACTCTGGTTTCTTCAACAGCAAAGCAGAGAAAACAAGAGTCTCTCCCTCATAGCTGTGCTGTGTGGATTAAATGGAATATTGTGGGTTCAGAGCAGAGCACAGGGCCTGCCACAGAGCACGCACTCAATAATTACAGATTATCATTAGTAGTGTGCATGGATACAGGTCAGAGAAATATTTTTCCTATCGCTTACACTCTTCACTGCTGGTTTGAGTTCCTCTCTGATCCCTAAGTCAGCCTTGCCTTGTATTATGAAAAATGAAAATGTACACAGTCAAATGCTAACGGCAGAGCTTAATTTGAATTGAATCTTGCTCTAATGACACATGTATTTTCAGATGATAGAAGTCCCTGAGAATTGGTCATTAAATGATGAGATTAGGGAGAAGGGAGAACTTTAGGAAGGAAAATATACCACAAACAATGTTTGCTGGTTAACACACTTTATATTTAACAAAATAATTTTTTAATAATATATTTTTTTACACATCAAAGATTGTTGCTAGAATCCCCTTTTTATACAGTTTAGTGTTTAGTTTTTTTTTTTCTCACTAGTTTTCAGGCACACCATTTTTCAAAGATTTTAGAAACTGAATCGTTTTTGAACAGGCATCAGCCGACAAACAGGATGTTGATCCCTTATTTAAACAGAGCTGTAGTTAAAGCCGAGAACCAAAGGCAGAGGAAAAACAGGGGGTGGGGGGCGAGGGGGGAGCGTAGAGGTGACAGGGTGGCTGCAAACAAAGCTTTCAGAAGAAAACAAAAACAAAAACAAAATGACAACAGAGGAGACCAGAACTCTGCTGTTCAGAGTTTGGAAAGAATTTCTCAATGACCTGGGTAGAAGGAAGTTGTAAAACGGTTATTAGTTGATGAGAAATTCTGTCACAGTATAGGTTCATCTCTCCCTAAAGGGGGAAAAATGTCAGTGCTACAAAGTCTTAAAGGAAACAGCTTGCAGTGAAACTCTGAGAGGGGGGGGGAAAAAAAATCCAAGGACAACAATAGAAAATCCCTCTCTCTGGCTGGAGCAGAGGCCACTGAACAGCCTTCATTCTGCAAACTCTGTAGAGAGTTTCTTGATGGATGGATATTTTACTCTGTTCTAGGAAATTCTTGCTGTGGTGACTATCACTGTGCCAAGACTTTGATGCAAAATTTCTGTACCCTGGCTTCCCAGTTGCTCCCTCCTTTTGTTTTCTAAAAAGGACATAGTACCTCCTTAATAATAGATAGGGTACTATGCTACATGGCTCTATTAATGATGTTTTCTGGGTTTCACACCTTATTCCTGTCATTTATTATTATTATTCTTTCTTTCCAAGAGTGTAAATTTTTGAAGCTGGCAATAGGCAACCTCAGGGCAAAGAAAGCTCTATAATACATCTCTGTCTAGACACACGCTGAAGTGTAGAGTGCCTTTACTTTGGAGTGCAGGCATAAATCATGCAGAATTGTTCATGAATGATTCATGACTGTCTATATGATGTATCCAGGGTGGCAACTGACAAGCACCAACCTTGCTGCAAATTGGTGTTCTAAAGGGAAGGCAGCTTGATATTCTCCCTCAGATGGCGCCAGCCAGGCTATTTGTATCATAACACAAGCCTGGTGTGCATGAGAAGTGCCAGGTCCGACTCGTCAACACATTAATTTTGGAAATGACAACTCTTTCTTGATGACAGGAGGTGCTCCCAAGGAGGAGAGGCTTGATGATTTTAAATGAAAACCCAGTTGATGACACTAAAGAAATGTGTGTCCTGAGGCTGGACCTGTGGCACAGAAGCATCACCCCCTTTGGAGGGGACTGACTTACCCTCTCAGGGCTGCTGATTGTGCCTATCCCGAAGGGCTCAGAGCTCTCACCAAAGCCATAGCCTCAGCCAGACCTTGCCCCGTATGTCCCCCTGGTAGGAAATCACTCTATACTGATTATTCTAGGCCACTGGTTCTCAACCAGGTGAATTTGGCCCCTCCCCCATGCCTTGGGGACATTTGGCAGTGTCCGGAGACACTCTGTTGTTACCATTAGGGTGCTGCTCTTGGCATTTAGTGGCGAGAAGCCCCAAATGCTGCTAAACATCCCAAAAGTGCACAGGACAGCTCCCAACCACAGTTAATTGTCTGGCCCCAAATGCCACTAGTGCTAAAGTTGAGAGACCTTGTACTGGGATGTGACACTCCCCTGGAGCTGTGGCCAAGCCGCGGTGGGGGTGGAAGCAGAACAGACAAGGACATCGATGATGAAGACAACCTTCAAGTGTCCTCAAGGACCCTCCCCCACTTGCGCCAGGGTTTTCAAAACAGGAGAGTGGAATAAGCAACTAACTATGCCATGTGGTTTCAGAATTGCTAAATTTGCACTTGAATCGAGGTGGCATCAGATACCCTGTGTGTTTTATTTTTTTTTCAGTTACTACACTAGCAGCATTACCAGGGCAACCTTGAGACTCTTCAAAGGTTCACTTTAACTGTTCAGTATCTAATATATACATTTAAAAAAATGTTCAACAATTGGAATTGTATTGTGCAAGACCCACTCTACCCTAATCTGTAGTTTTAATCAGCACTTGAGGTGGAAAGAGTGTCCTGAATCTGTGTTTTAGATGTAGGGCTGAGGGGTCATTACTATGATATAGCAAACACAGTCCTGAACCAGAAAAACTGCCTGTGTATACTACCAGCTCCCAGCCAAATCTGAACTCTAAAGCTGGAAGTGTTCAGAAGGATTCAGATTCACAGCGGGGCTACCTACTGTTCTGGTATTTATCGTGCCAGGTGACAGAGCGGGTTTTAGAGTATGTTTCATTATAAGCCGAACTTAAATTCAGCATCGTGAGAAAGTCTGGTGATTAACACTGCAATTTTGAATACCTGTCTCCCTTTAGATTCTTTAGTCAAGCTCAAGTATTCTTCGCCTATTAGTGTTTGATTGGCAGTTTCAAGGTTTTGTGTATGAAATGTGTGGTTTGTAAGAGTTGAATTGTGAGTCCCTGCGTAATGCACCAAGCACCGGGTCCCCTCTCAGCCCAGCAGAGGGTCTGTCTGTGTGCACCTCTCTCTTCTGACCCTGCTGGGCGTTATTCCCTCAAGGGGAGTGATGGATACTTCTGCATCTTCCTAATCAGGAAATGTCCTTACCCCTGACACTGCTTTACCAGAGTTTGACATAACTCACAACCTCACTGGCCCCTCAGACTCTAAAAAGGAAAAAAGTAAATTATTACAAGAGAGAAATGCCATGTTTACAGAAGAGTGAAAATGGAATAAGTCGGTAGATGGTGAGCTGGCGGGCCAGAGGTGTCACCAGAGAAGCCTGTACAAGGCTATTTCTTTCTTTTTGTTCCAGAAATCCGGTTGTCAAGTCACCATCAAGCGTGGATAATTACAAAAGCGGTCTTGATAGCTGTATACTATATATATTTTATATAGCAAGAAAGAAAGAGAGAAATTTCCTCTTAGTAAAATAATCACTTTTGTCAACCCTAAAAGGTTTTGCTGGTGACCCTGTTGGAGCTGGCAGGAGTTTGTTTGTTTGTTCTGTCTCATTTTAAACATGTGCAGTGTAGAAGCCATAGCATCCTCTCCTAAGAACTTGTCATCGGGTGGGAATCTCTTCTACACAGTCTGCTTGCCTTGGCATTCGCGCTTTGAACACTGAGCAGGCTTCCACCAGTCCCCGTTGTGACAGTGACAGATGTTACATTCATCCACTTTCACTTCAATGCCAGCCGGAATTATCGTAGTTCCTGCAAAGCAGTTTGGACCTGGAATATATACATACCTTGATTAGTTGATTAAATCTGAGAGGCCCCTTTTCTTTCTTCCATCCCCTACCCCAATAAAAAACACCCGACCCCTAAAGCTATGAATGAGTAGGTCAGACCACTCTTAACAGTATATCCTTAAGAAATTTTCTAGTTATCTCCTTTAAATGCAAACATCAACTTCTATCATCTTTTGCATGCCTATTGTCTTTTTTGCACATGGCTTGTATTCCCTATAAGTGTCATGCATTCAAAAGGGAAAAGATCCAATGCTCAAAAAGTCTGTTACTGAGTACATGCAGTTTTCTAAAGTAAGGGTCTATGGATTAAACTATTTGCTTTACGCTCTCCTTGTAAAGTCTGCCAAATTGTCCCATGAAACTCAAGTGGAGGTCTAGCAGAGTTTGCAGCAGTTGGCAGGACCCCATGGCCCATCCTCTCTCTTCCGTGGTGGGTACAAGACAGTGAACTCACTAGCTCCCTGGTTTCAGCACCTCCCTAAGCCCAGTTCCTGGAATCCCCAGCTTGTTTCTTGATAACAATGAATAATTCATGACCAGATGATTTATTCATGTCCTAAACAAGCTTTGTTAGAGGTTCATTTGATTTTTATAAATGGAGTTCCTTTAATCTGCTGGCTATTTTTTTATTTTTTTTTAAGAATGACCCAAAGGGTTGGCTTTTGAAAGTCAGCAGGAATTTCATTTTACTTTCTAGATTCAGGAAAGCTTTACTGAAAATGTCACTTGCTCGTTATATATAAACATTTTTAATATTCACCATTCTCAGTTTTTTACTTCTTCTCTTTTTCCTACTTCCCTTTTGTTTTCTCTTTTTGTTTGTTTGTTTTCTCTTAACCCTCCCAATGCAGAAATGCTAGTATTCGATATTAGTGATCTTCTTTCTCAAATTCAAATGAGATGAAAATTGTTTCCCAAGATGCAGTGGGTTACAGTGGGGTGGTGCAATTTGCTGTTTCTTTGAAACAATTTGGTGTGAGTCTCTGAGGTATGTATATGGATAAAGAGAGGAAGACATGTTCCCTAACTTCAAAGTAACATGGCCACAAGCATCTATATCTGTACCTTACTTTCACTTTCTTACCATTGAGTAAGAATTTATGGGGGTACGTTTACCAATAAATAAATAAAATCAGGGGAAATTTGTAGTTCACTTCATAATTGGAATCTTACCTTTATAAAAGTGGTAATTATTACATTATAATGTCTATTTCTCAATGCATAACTATTTAGTATGTCATGGCTCTAATCCCCATTATTTGAGAGCTCCTGGAGCTCAGTTGTGCATGTTCTTACCAATGGCATTGGTGCACCTATGCCTTTCTTTCACTTTGGTGCACAGACACCAGGGGCATGTGCTTGGGCATGAAGAGCCAGGAGAGTAGGAGGGATATAATGGGTCCATGCTGATAAATAGCTTAGCAAACTGCTTTTGCCCAGGAGGGTGCTTCTTGTTAAGATCTGTGGCCAAGATAAACTCTTGGCCATCTTAATTGCTGATTATATAAGGATCACTTTCTCAATTCCATAAGTCTAAGGGTTTAAGTCACTGTTCAATACACTGAACTATCTTTGGGACTACAGCACCTCCCTGGGAAAATTCCACACCAAATCATGAATTTGTTCTGCTATCAGAACCAAAGGGGTCTTTAGAGAACTTGGCAAGGAGACTTTCAGAATATAGATGGTTCTCCCATGGCTGCTGTTGGCAGACCTCTCCCAGCTCTGTTAATTCTTGGCTGGAAAGGTGCTGACCAGAGCTACACTAGCTTGAGAAATTGAACTAGATGAACACTACCCATTAACTACCTACCTATTTTCCCAGAGCCAGCCCAGAGGAGGCAGTGGTTTCTGCCTCGCCTCTTCCCCATATATAACCAACTCTTTTCACCCTAATTGTTCACTTTTAACAGATTTTTTTTTCTAAACAATGGTTCTAAAGCAAAAAAGTCCCGGAAACTAGTAGCATACGATGTAGAAAGAGTTCCCCAGCTTCTTGAGAGGTTCGGAAATGTCAGTAGAATCTTAACTCTGTGTGTGTGTTTATGTGTATGTTTTTACGTGTGTAGAGGCACACTACTGACTCCCAGGGGGTAGGTTCATCTCAGTGGAACAACAAGAGAAAAAGGCAGGCAGGGATCTTGGTAAAAAGAGATTTCTGGGAGTTCCTGTTGTAGCTCAGTGGATTATGAACCCAACTATTATCCATGAGGATTTGGGTTCAATCCCTGGCCTCACTTAGTGGGTTAAGGATCTGGGTTTGCCGTGAGTTGCAGTGTAGGCTGCAGAGGTGGCTCAGATCTGGCATTCCTATGGCTGTATGGCACAAACGAGACTTTCTCTGACTTGGAGAACAGACCTGTGGTTGCCAAGGGGGAAGGGGATGGAGTGGGATGGGCTGGGAGTTTGGGGTTAGTAGATGCAAACTATTGCATTTGGAGGGGATAAGCAATGAGATCTTGCTGTGTAGCACAGGAAACTATAATCATTTGTGATGAAGCATGATGGAGGATAATGTGAGGAAAAGAATCTATATTTATATATGACTGGGTCACTTTACTGTACAGCAGAAATTGACAGAACAATGTAAATCAACTATAATAGAAAAAATAAAAGCCTGAAAAAAAAAAGAGTTGTTTTGCACTCCTGCACTCAGCTCAGGAAATATTCATTTAAGTTGATTGACAAAATGCATAGAAAAATCCTTAGCACCTTGCCAGGATTGACCAAAGTCTCTGCCTGTAAGTAATATAGTAACCTCTGGACAGTCTACTTGGCAGCCAGAGGTATTTTACCGAATCAAAAACTCCTGCTTAATTTCATTAACAGTGATTTTATTAGCACCCGTTTGAGAACTTCAGGTGTAAATAAGCAAGCCTCAAGTTTGCTGCTAATAGCCTTATCTGATTAAAAGTAGTTTAGATAATTGTCAAGGAAAATCATTGACACTATTTGAAATTACTGTGGTCTTGGCCCTTTCTCCTTGATATTGGTGACAATAAATTCTAATTTGCTTTGAGTATGTGGTGTCCTACATGAATTCTTTTTGGAGGAAATCTATGCTATTGTCTACTTTATTCCTTTAGTTGGGAGCTGCTTTCCTTTTGTCTTGGTTTATGTGAAAGAATAAGTTGCTTAGAACAGTGAACTCAGTGTGGCAAAAGCAACAAATTTTAATGCCAAAGACTTGGACAGAGTCCAGAGGGGGGCAGTGAAAATGATTACACTGAAGCCTGGCAAATAGGACCTCTGAGAAAAGGTTAAAGGGATTGGAATTATTTAATCTAGAGAGAAGACGAGGTATAACTCAGTAATTCTCAGGGAATGAAAGCTTATTATGTGAAGAATGGTGACCAACTGTTCTCTCTCCCTTCTGACACCTAAAGTAAAAGGAAATGGAGATGCATCGACTCTCAAGGGATTGGAAACACACCTACACACATAAATTACTCAGAGAATTGAGAATTGAGTGTGGCATTTGCCAATAGTGTGGTGAGGTCTTCTTTCTCAGAGATCTTTAAGAACATAAGAGGTCTCACCTGACAGGTAGATGGATATTGTCAGCTCCTTGAAAACAGGAACTGAATATTTGTTATTTCCTATGGGCCAGCCCCACTACTGTGTCTTGAAAATATTACATACTCAGTATATGTTTCTTAACTGAATGAAATAGTATGAACTAGCTAGTTATATACTGGAGGCAAAATTATTTTATGAAGCTATAGATCCGGCCTTACATGTATTAGGCCTAGCTCTAGGAATATAGAAATATTTGTTAATTACTGGAAATTCATAGTGATAATTTCTTGACCACTTCATGCTGGGAATTTAACTCATTTAATCTTCCCAAAGGACCATATAAGATGTACATTCCTATCCTGAGGATACTGAGCCTCAAAAATAAGAAATAACTTGCCTCAGATCACATATCCAGGGAACTCAAGTCTGACTTTTAGGAAAAGAGGCAGAGTCCAAGTGTGTATTTCTAGGTTCCTTTGTCCAAATCCAGAACTTTTGATCCAAATTTAGAAGCCCAGTTGGCTTTAGTATTGAGAATGCATATTGAGGTAAGAAATTTGATGGCTAAAAAGAAGTGAGACCGTTTTTCTATAGGTCTTTATCAGATATGCTAGTTTTATACTGTGTACCCATATGGTCTCCAGAAAACATAATTGATCTAAAAACTAAATGAAATTCCTCAGGGAGAGGATACATGAGAACTGAGGCTTTGGCTTTCCTTTGGGTAGCAGTGGAGTTCCCACTGGTACTGCAAGTAGATAGACTAAGAAGCAGAGTACTCTCGAAGACCTCAGACTACTGACCTCAGACTACTGACTACTGGTTCAAGCTGTGGTTCCATGATTGGCAAGCACTCTGTAACCCAAATGTAGATGGGAGCCCATATGGTCCAGTCTCAGAAAAGATTCATAGCTTTGAAAATGCAATAAAATTGGAAATGTAATTCAAATCTTTACTGGGAGTTGGAACACATGGAAAAAACAGGCTAGGAATTCTCATATGTAACAAAATTTCCATGAAACACATAATTTTCTCTGTTACTCTGTATTTCTCTAGGCACCTATTTTTGCCCACCTAAAAAATAAAAACTGGTTTGCAATTTTTAAACAATAGATATTTTTCATAAGAAATCTCATAAGGAAGACCAATATAAGAAATACTTAAAAGCCGAACATTTCTGGTGAGGTGGCCATGGGGAGCCTCAAGTTCTATCATTTCAGCAGGATTTTTCCCCAACCTCCTACCTCAACCTTGCAGAAGTAACCCACGAGGCATCTGTGTAGAATACCTAGTGATCAGAGAAAAAGCATTTGGAATAATCTCCTCCAGCTTCAGTAATCGAAGAAACCAGAAAAAATTACAAGCGATTCTGTCATATTTGTGGTTGTAAGAACTGAGCCAATTTGCTGAGCCATTGAAGTTCTCTTTCTTGGTGAGTCCTGAAATTTCCCTCATAAGGAGTGCATCGAAACTACATGGAAAAGAAAATATGTAGCTACTTGGATTATACTTCCTACAGATTCATGTTTACCTGCAATCTTAAATATTATATAAGTTGTGTGAAGGAACAAATTCGTAACCTGAAATCAATGCTCTGAAGGTGACAATCACAAAGCTGTGGAAGGTCGTAACAGAGAACTTGACCTATGGGTTTGTGAAAAGATTTGAGTTGTGTGTGTGTGTGTGTACTCACATGCACGTGTGTGTGTGTGTGTGTGTCTGTGCAGGGAGAGGAGGAAGGTGAAAAGCCAGTGGGGTTAGAATGATGAAGGTACTGAAAAGTGGCTAGGAAAACAGTGATGTTCTGGAGCTAGAGGCTCACACTAGCTTGCAAGAGCCAGTTGTTAAATATTCAGGAATTTTATAACCTCGTTGACATTATTTTGGTGCTTGAAATTGACATATGAGATGTATTTATGCCACTAAAATCAGCACATGCTACAAATCAGGATTTTAATTGCCCCTTCCCCCTGCTGAGAGCCAAAGGATATAATCATTTATATCACTAGAGTTAGGACCCAGGATTCAGGGCCTTATTGGTCATGTTAAAAGGTGTTGTTTCTCACTCTAAAAACAATGGGATGCCACTGAAGTATTTAGGTAGGTGTCTGCATGCACACAGCATCTGTGTATATACATGAACATGTATAATCATCATGTAAAGACTAATTCCATAAACTGCACCAGTCTCACTATACGTCTTGTCCATAATGCATCCCTCATGGGACTACACATGATATATCTTGATGGATGGACTTTGAGATTGCAGACAACAAGTGGAACCCTCACAGGGCCTGGTATTGTGTGATGGCAAAAGCACACTGCTTTCTCTTTTGCTCTGAGGCATTAAATGTATCTGCTGAAATGCTGGAGTAATATTAAATTAGCGCCAGCAATTAACACATTGGTTTGAATTAATGGATCAGATTATTCCTTATAGAAAGTAAGGTCCTAAGGGAAAAGACACCAGGAAATGAGCAATTTGATCCAGGGAAAGAAGGAAAAGGGCTGGAGCCGGGTGGGAAGGTAATTTCTAGGAGGATGGTTTAGTTGGAGTCTCTTAGGGACGAAGATCATGTTTAATCTGATGGAGATACTGGGCTGTTTGAGGACTTGAGGGAATCCTATCAGTCAAGAAACAAACCTATCCTGGAGAATTTAAGCATAAAAAAGGCACTAATTAAAGGAAGTTGTATTTAGAGAATATCCAGAATAGCCAAAAGAACCAAGCTTGGAGGTAATACAATCAGGAGCAAGGGCCAAAATCATGCCTCAGATCTGACTCAGTGAAGGCACACCCTGGGTGTAGGTACAGCAGCCAGGCTCCATCAATATTACCAACCCAGGACTCTGGCTGCTGTTGTGGGGGATCATGGGCACAGCTGGCTTTCTGACAAGTCCTGCCAAGATGGAGATTGTGTAGTCCCTCTTGAAATCACTAGCTGTCAGTGGAAAGTGTGCAGTGAGTGAACCTGGATACAGAGCCTAGTCAAGTTCCTGCACTCTAGCTGCAAGGGAGGCTCGAACGTGGGTACCTAGCATTTATGGCTTCTCTAGGGAAAGAGAGGCTTTCTTCATATATAGAAGATTCCTCTGTCATAGGAATGAGGCATTTGTTCATTTCTGATGCTAAGACAGGTAGGGGGAGTGATCAGTGAGGGCAGATTTCATTGGCTTCAATTTTTTTTTTTTCCCCTGGGGCTACCTGCCAGTATGCTTGTCTAGTAATCACATAACAAAATAAATATTCATTCAGGACAAGACTCCTCTAAGCATGAGATACAGCTGTTAAGAAGACAGAGTTTCTGCCTTTGGGGAGTTGACATTCTAGTGGAATAAATCGGACAAAAAGCAGAAAAAACAACAGGGCATTTCCGGTCATTCTCTGCCATGAAGAAAATAAACAAGACATCATAGTTGAAGGCCTAGACTCAGAGATGGAACATTCTTTAGAGTTTATAGAATATGTTTATATATGCATTCTTATTTCATATTCACCATAACACTGTAAGGTGTTACTATGAATCTCACACATGTGAGGAAAGTAAAGTTTAGAGAGATAAAAGGACCTGATAAAAGGTGACTAAACAATTGGAGAGCTTAAATTTCAACCTTCCTCTTCTGACTTCTTTTCTTGAGGAGAGTCTTTTTATTTATTCTTTTCTCTTCTCTTTCCTATTCATTTTTATTTTATTTTATTTTTTCCCTTTTCTGCTATACCCACAACATATGGAAGTTCCTTGAGCCAGGGACTGAATCCGAGCTGGAGGGATTGAATCTGAGCTGGAGCTTCGACTTATGCCACAGCTGCAGTAAAGCCAGATCCTTAACCCACTGTGCCGCAGCGAAAGTCCAGGGAGGGTCTTTCTTTTATCTACTCCAGTGTCAGGCAGAATCGTGTTCTCTCCTCTTCCAGATTCTCCAGGTTTCTCTTGTAGATGCTCTTGTGAGAACCAGATCCAGGTGGCAGCACTGAATTCAGTGAACCTTTTTGGAGTTCTCTTTAAGAATTTTCATGCACGACCTTATTTCTTCCTCACATGTGCTGCAATTTTCTCTGTTGTACAGGTGAGACAAGGAGACATAGGCATGTCAAGTGACTTTCTCAAAGTCTCACAGCTAGTGAGTGATTGAGCTGGGACCCAGAGCCACTTTTCTGTGCTCTGTCCCAGAAGTCAATCTTCCTGTGAGTTGGAACTACTTTTCATTTTAATACCACCCAGCTGGATTTGAGAGAAAAGACTAGGATGTTTAAACTCCTGTTTAAGTGCGTGTAGGGGGTAGGGGCATGTGCTCACACGATGGTAAAGGGGTTATTGGAAAGGGGGAGGTCTGGCTATAAAATCCCTGTGGGGTAGGCAACGGAGTCCCTGCAGGAGTATTATTTAGCATCTTCTCCTTTAGTGCAGAGCAGGGATTGCTCTCCAGAGGCGGACATGGCTGAGAAAGCAGTGTGGCTCTAGCGACCTTCTCAGAAGGCCGCCAGGCTTGTGCTGAGATCTCTCAGCAGGAGATGCCTTGTTCTTGTTGCTTGTTGACCTGAATCTCCTTTACAGCCAAGCCTCTTCCTTCTCAGCTGCTTGGAAAGCCAGGCTGCTGGTCGTGACCATTTTATAGATGTTTCCAGATTATAAATCAGTATGGCGTCCCTGAAAATCCTCCTTCTGACAACTTCATATTGCTTAATAGTCCTTTTTTGCGTATTGCAATTTCTGGCCTTGATTTGAAAATTTATTACTGATGCTCGGTGTCTTTTAGAAATTGGCTGTAAACGATCTTCCTGCTGCATAAATGAGGCAGATTCCTATTGTGTAAGGCCATAAACATCCTATATTTATTTGGCAGGGCATCTCAATCATTGTTTCAGCAAATAGTAGGCTTCTAGGCAGCAGTCTGGGGTTGAATTGGATTGGATTATGTTCGTCCTTTTAACTGATTTTAATTCTCTGCATCACGAAGTCTGATAGATGCTATTATTGTGCAATGGAAAAGCAAATAGGCTTTCGATCAGGTGAGCCCATTTCTGACTATTAAAATCTTGGAGAAAATGTTTCTAAAAACCATAATTAGAGCTGATTGCAGCTAAAATTGAACTAAGGGACTGAACCCTCCCTAGGAACACATTCCATTGGCCTTTTTAGGCCTGGACAGAGAGCAGTGACAAAACTCCAGGTCCTGGAGGCATCTTCCGGACTAGAGAAGGTGGTGCTGCTCTCTACCTGCTTTTAGTCCCTCATTCCTACAGTACTTTCCAACCATTTGATTAAACCCGAGAATAAAAAGCTTCCGCAGATTAAGGTGGCAAGATTCAAGAAGGATTGTTTTCTCAGAAGCTGCCCTAGAGGTGCCTGTTAATCATTTTACTTGAAAATTCAATATTGCCAAGCTCCCACACAAATTTCAGTGTGAGGGCTCCAGAGAGTTTTCTGGCCCTTAAGTATGTAAGATTTATAGCCTGGTGCATCAATTAAGCAAAATGCAAAGACCAGAGCAGAGGGTGGAAGGATGAGGTCAGGCTACACAATAGAGGTGAAGGTTGGCTACTCCTTTTCTAATTTCAGGCAAATCAGCAGCTGTGAGACTCTGTGTTCGCCTGTCCTATACATCTAGTCTCACCTTCACAAGGGTGTGTGTTGTCAGAAAATGGCTTGGTTTGCTGTTGTATCAAACACTACCTGCTTAATTTTTGCTTCAAATGATGAAATTGACTCAGCTCAATTTCCAACCTGATGCCAGATGACCCCCACCCTTGTTAGAACTTTCAGGGATTTTCAAACCACTTTCATAGTTCTTCTGAGCAGTCCTAAAGGTAGGAAGAGCTGGTATTACTCTACCCACCTTATAGCTGAGGGGCCCTGAGGTTCAAATAGAGGACATGAGTTGGTTCTCTCTGTACTTATTTCCCAGGTGATGTGCTTTATTTTCAGGTGAGCATATAGGACTCTGGAGTCGTAGTGTCCACATTTCTGTCCTTCTGCCATTTATTGGAGTTATGATCTCAATGTCCTCAGCCATAAAGTGGGAATAATATTGAAATAATAGAATATTTACCTGAAGGAGATTCTGAAGAAGGAAATGAATCAACATAGGTATTTAGACCAGTGCCTATCATGAACTAACAATAAATGTTAGCTGTTGGTATTTATTATTCTGATTATTATTAAGTTATGACCTATGCTACTTGGGGGTAAGCTATAGATTCTAGGACCTTTGATTCCTGGTCTAATTTTTCTTTTTTTAATTTTAAAATGTCAGTGAGGAAATTAATCTTGTTAATGTCATTTAATATTTTTTTGCAAAGTGAGTAGAGAAACAACAGTAAAAAATCATTCTTCTGTGGATTTCCCCCATCCTTGTTTACCATTTACCAGGAAGCCAGATGGGTGAAGAGAACACCTGAGTAGCGAGAATATGATTGGGGAGAGTTAAGGGGAGATAAATTAGACTGAACCAGTTGTTGACTGTGGAAGAATTCATTAGGGAGTTGATTAAAAATGATTTGCTTGGACTGCTAATAACAACTGGCTTAACTTGTTGGAAAGAAAGAGCCCAGATGTGGTGGGAGAACATCTAAGATAAAGGCTAACAAAGAGATTGCAAGCTAATTTAAAGAGTAAGCAATGATAGCTAGCAGTCAATTGATTGCTCTATCCAGAGTTTTTTTTTTTTCTCCTTTACAGCAGTTTTCATAGTGCTTGAAAAAACACACACACACAGAAAAAGTATAATGTGTAATGCCCATCAATAACAGAAATATTAAATGAACCATGGTGCCCCACTCCTTAGACTCTTCTCCATTCATTGAAAAGAATGAATTATAACATCAAGCTGATTTGCAGAGATTTTCATGAGTTATTATTGAATAGGAAAGGAATTATGCAGAGGAGTGGGTATAATGTCCTATTTTAATAAAACAAATATAAACAAACAAGCTTCTCTGTTTATATTTGTATAGGATTATATGAGGGTGGAGGAAAAATAAAGAAGCATTAATACGAAGTTGTTAATGTGGATTATCTTGCTGGCAGAAGGAATTGCTAATGGGGGAGGAGATGGGGATAGGACAAAGTGGCAGGAGAAAAATCAGTGCATCGTGATATGTTGGTATTTGGTTCTGTGTTTAAAATAGAGAATTCTTAAACTGGCAGGCATTTTAAAATCATTGTCCACATGTAATACTGCAATTATTTAACATCTGTTATGACATTGATAATGTGTCTGACATTCAGACATATCCGTGTTCTTTTTTTTTTTTGTCTTTTTAAGGCTGCACCTGTGGCATATGGAGGTTCCCAGGCTAGGGGTTGAATTGGAGCTGTAGCCACTGGTCTATACCACAGCCACACCAAGGTGGGACACAAGCCATGTCTGTGACCTCCACCACAGCTCACTGCAGTGCTGGTGAGCTTAACCCACTGAGCGGGGCCAGGTATTGAACCTGCATCCTCATGGATCCTAGTCAGATTCGTTTCCACTGCACCACGAAGGGAACTCCCAGACACATCTTAGAACTAAGAAAGTGTAGTGAATGTCAGAGAAATGGGCAGACCAAGCAGAACCCTCAATGCCCCCATTTCCTTGAATCTAAAGGTCAGTGGTCACACTGTCCATCATAGAAGCCACTAACTTTGTGTGCCTTTGGAGTACTTTAGATGCAGCTCGTCCAAAATGAGATGTACTATAAGTGTCAAAAACAGACACAGAATGCATAAGTTTCTTGAATTCTTTGTAATATCTTAGAATATATGAGAGTAAGAGTAAAATCACTCATTACTAATTTTTATATCAAGTACATGTTGGGTGACAATATTTTGAACATACTGGGTTAAATAAAACATTATTAAAATGTCATCTTCTTTTTTCTAATGTGGCTTTTTTAGAAAATTTCATTTTAGAAAATTAACTTAATTTGAAACTAAGTTTAGAGAATTTAGAAATCAGTGTGTGGCTCATATGATATTTCTATTGGACAGTGCTAGCCTCAAGGAATTACCAACGGATGAATAGGTGTTAGGAGTGGCCGAGAGAAAACTAATTTGTATATTATTTGGTAAGAAGGAGGGCTAGGTGTCCTAGGAAAAGGACTAACTTTAAGACAGGGGCTCTCAAAGCATGGGCCCTCAAGCAACAGCATCAGAATCACTGGGAACATGTTTGAAAGGCAAATTCCAAACCCTACCAGACATCTACGGATCACAATTTCTGGGTATGGCACCCAGTGATCTGTGTTTCTGTATTTTAATAAAGATTCCAGGCAATTCTGATGCAGGTTAAAATTTGAGAACCAGTGCTTTAGGATAAGGCAGAGTTGGTATAAAAACCATAGAAGATAGCATAGTTAGTCTGAATTTTAGAAGATACCCCAAAATAGACTAAGTTTTCCACACCACAATGAGTTCAGCCTGCTACATAGGCTTTTAGCAATGGGTCATTCTTGAGGAGAAATTGTGAGTGAGGAAATGGTGGTTAAATGGTTCAATTACTTTCAAGTTTCAGCATCAGACTCTGAGCTGTCATTACTGTGTTTCTTTGATAAGTGTAATTTTTACCCACATGATGGCTTTGAGAATCAAAGAGTCATATGTGAAACTTGACATTTGAAACCATTAGGATGCTTTAATGACCTCACTTTCCAAAAACAAGTTTGTTATCACTGGAAAGAAAATAATATATATTTTTCTTTGGGATAGAAACAGGTTAGAAGAGATACTATTCAGTTTTATCTAAATTTCATATAAGAGATATAATTTCTTGAAGCAACAAACTTTCTACCTCTGACAGTGAATTTAGTATCATCTTTAAAGCTGCCGACTTCATTTATGAAAAAATTGCAAAACTATTTCATTTCCTTAAAATGCTTGAGTGAATACACTAGAATGGAAATTATATCCTCACTGAGGGAAAGGGGTGTGGGACGGGGGGTAAGCTTATCAATGAAATGCTATCAACACACACACTATTTGCACATTGTTTCATAATGGGGATGAAAAAGAAAACTTTCCATTTTCATTTTCTGTGTTTAAAAGGTGATATGCAGGTTATTTCCTTAGGAGATCATATGGCCAAAAATGCCCTACTGATATTTGCATGATTTTCATGGTAATGAATTATTAGACATGCCCTTGGTAAATTAAGTAACAAAGTGACATTTTCTTTAATGTTCATCCAACAATGTGTGTAGACAGCTAATAACTATGACACAGAAATGATGAGAAAATTAGTAATAATAAATAGTCCACAAACTGTATACCGAGTCTAATCTATAAATAAAACCTTGACTAGGCAAACATATTTCCTCTCCATATGGATGTGGCAAAAGTAGGTATCGAACATAAATAACAAAGGGATAAAATTTCTAAAAAAACAGTAAACATGCTAAGGTTATTTAATTTAGTCTGGAAGTCAGAGAAGGGCTCCTTGAAGAAGTGATAGGTGATAATGGGAGGGAGGCATCAAAGTAGCTATAGGTGAGCATCTTCCAAGTGCAATAAAAACTTGGCATCTAGGGGAGCATTTCAGGTACTACAGAGCAGGGAGCCAGTGGAAGGCAGATCAAAGATAAAAGCAGAGACATAAGTAGGAGCTAGTTTCTAATATTTTTGAAGAACTACATGTGGGGGTTTGGAGTGCATCTAAAGGGCAGTTGAAACTATGACATCATCAGATTTACTTTTTAAGTAGATTATGCTGGCTTCAGTGTAAATAATGAGCTGGAGCAGAGGTGAGGGCCCTGCTGCAGGAAGTAGACCAGTGTAATCAATTCTTGCATCAGTCCAGGCAAAGCTAATCATGGGCTAGACCAGGCGGTGGCCATGGGAACGGAGAGAAGTGAGTGAATGTGAGATATAGTTAGGAGGTTGAATCAACATGAGTTGGTGGTAAAGTGGAATAAGATAGAAGATGTTCCTCAGGTTCCTGAATTAAGCAAAGATACAGGACAGTGATGAAAGAGTGGGATTTGGGGGAAAGGGAAGGCAGCTAGTGTTAGAAACATTGAGCTTATGAACCCACAAGTCACCTAGGTGGAGATGAATAGTGGGACAGAATTGACTGGGCTGGGCACAGCGAGTTGGGTGTCCCTGGCAAGCCAGTAGTAACTGAAGCCGGGGGTGCATGAGGGGTTCTTGGAGCATTTAGTGTAGGGCAAGAGGAAAGAGGGCCTGGGACAGAAGACGGGAGAGTTGGGGCCAAATAAGGTGATTGATTAACAAGAAGTCTCCAAAGGTGGTGGTGGTGGTGGGTGGGTGGGGATTAGCTGTACATGGTGTCAAAAGAGCAAAGGAAAGGAAACATTTCTGGTGGGGGCAGTGACAACAGAGTTGAATGCAGCTGAGACGGTAAATGGGATTGGGGCTGGGGTAAGTTTATTGTTGACTCCCAGGAGCGCTTTCTGTGGAGTAGTGAAGGCAAAAGCCAGAGGGTTGAAGGATAAATGGTGTTCAGGGAATGTAGACATAAAGAAAACCCAGTTGTAGCCTGAGTTGAGAGAAGATATTTAAAATCAGAGGGAGGCGTTCCCGTTGTGGCTCAGTGGTTAATGAATCCGACTAGGAACCATGAGGTTGCAGGTTCGATCCCTGGCCTTGCTCAGTGGGTTAAGGATCCTGCGTTGCCGTGAGCTATAGTGTAGGTTGCAGATGCATAGCTCAGATCCCATGTTGCTGTGACTCTGGTGTAGGCCAGTGGCTGTGGCTCTGGTGTAGGCCAGTGGCTACAGCTCTGATTGGACCCCTAGCCTGGGAACCTCCATATGCAGTGAGAGCAGCCCAAGAAATGGTAAAAAAAAAAAAAAAAAAAAAAAAAAGAAAGAAAAAACAATCAGAGAGAGAGAGGGAAATAAACACGTTTGAGATCTGGTAAGAGAATCTCAGCAGGGAGAGAATAATTAAATGTAAAGTGGTGATGGGGGTAGGGCTGGGAGGATAATTGATAGAACAGAGTCCCTGAGAAAACAAAAGGGTATGGGCTTCTGTGTTCTTAGATGGGAGATAGGGAACCTCTTCCATTGTAATAGGAGGATAAGGGAGTTTTTCTCTGGAACGTAAGAGGGACATGAAGATGGGAAAAGGAGAGGGTCGAGGTGGTTGTTTAGGAAAATGAAAAGGGTAACAGCCTGGGGAAGCAAAATCATTGAACAGGGTGAGGGTCCAGATGAGGATGCTGACTACAACTGGCAGTGTTTCCCATTTAATGGCTCCTGTGATCCTACCCCCGGAGTTCCCCAATAGCGTGGAAGAGTACCCCAGGCTGACAGTCATCATTGGATAGCCATGTCACTGGGGCAAGTCACTTACTCTCCGTTTCCTCATCTGTGAACTGGGACCAATAAGAGAACACATCCTATAGGATTGTTGGAATTATTAAATGAGTTAAGACACATAAAGTACTGGGGATAGTTAGGAGATGGTGTACACGCTATAGTAAGTGTTAGCTGTGCTCCGCTGTGGGGTTTTGTCAGGCATGAGATGATGGAAGCAATGGAATGGGAAGTATTGACAAGAGAGTGGTTGAAACTGTAGGCTGAAGAGTTCAGCTGCAGAACAAGGGAAGTGAAGCCACAGATTTTAGAAATCACTTGACTATTCTGCACTTACTGGAAGTCCTTCTGGCCTAAGATTGCAGTATGCTAGTTTTGCTGAGCGAATTGTAATGTTAATGAAAAATGAATAATAGTACCTGAGCTCTGTTATTCCAGCTCCCATTCTGATTACTCAAAGAATTGACAGTAGAAAGATGTTGTTTTGAGAATTTAAGCTTGAAGCAGATCCTGTGTGCGATACTTCATGTTCTGAATTTTTGTGAAATGGGAAAGTTCTTTAAAAAAGAAAAAAAATGTAATAAGTGAAATGGGAAAGTTCTTTAAAAAAGAAAAAAAATGTAATAAGTCATATTAAGGGAATCTCAAGTTAAGGCAATTTTGTTTAAAGGCTGTAAATTTGCCGACAGTTTGTTTTTTTCCTTGAGGTCTGCAGTGCAATTTAAGCCAGAAAAAACAATTGGCCCAAGCTTGAATTTCTGCAGAATAGACAACCTCCAAAAGTGAAATTTAAAAGGAACTCTATGCATAGCTGGTGGGCTGAGACACTCAGAGATGTTATTTTGTCTGAAGAAGACATTTTGTTCAGTTTTTCAGATTATATATGGGGACCCTGGTCTTTTATCATAAGTGTAAATGGACTTTAGACACCAACATTTATTTACAGGTTGGAAACTGATTAAGGTTTTGTATGGCAAAAATATTACTGACAAGCCTATTGAACTCTCTGAAAACAGGAAAAAATTTTCTTGCACTAACAAGAAAATAAAGTACAATTATAGACTAGGGCCTGCCCCTCTGCCAATCTAGAAATCTTGATTTTATTTTTTCTTGGGCCAAAAATTTTTTTTTTTCATTTATAGAAGACATTTCCAGGTGGAGTGGGTGGAGAGAAGAGAGATCAGAATGGTCCATCTCAGGTACAAATACTGCCATTTTTGTCTCAAAGATGTCCTGGAATCAGCTTCCATCCCGGGAATTGCCAATGGATAGGTGTCAATTATTAAGGATAGTTTGTTTATTCATTTATTCAAAAGCAGTTATTGAAACCTTCCTATGTGCTAGAGGCCATGAAAACCCCTGAGATACTGTGACAAGAAGGCATCTTCCCTAGGAGTTTCCTTCACAGTTTAGTGATAATGAATCCAACTAGTATCCACAAGGACTCAGGTTTGATCCCTGGCCTCGCTCAGTGGGTTAAGGATCTGGTGTTGCCATGAGCTGTGGTATAGGTTACAGATGTGGTTTGGATCTGGCATTGCTGTGGCTGTGGCTTCGGCTAGCAGCTGCAGCTCCAATTTTACCCCTAGCCTGGGAAGTTCCCTATGCCATGGGTGCGGCCCTGAAAAAATAGAAAAAAAGAAAAAAGAAGACATATTGCCAGGTCTCAATGGGCTTATAGTCTAGCAGAAATGAGGCAAGTACAAAGTTAGAAATAGGATTTTATAGGCAAGTATATGAGGGAACCTACTCAAAACAGAGGAAGAAGAAGACTTCCTCCAAGATATGAAGACAGCGTGGGTCATTGTAGGTGCACAGGAACAATTTTGACAAAGAATCAGGACAATGTTTTTGAGTGTGTTGAGCAGGGAAGTTAGTGGCATAAGCAAAGAAAGACTTTGGAAAAATGTAAAGAATTCTGGAGAGCTGGAGCTTAGGGTCCCAGGAGGAGAACAGGATGCTGAAGCTGGAAGAGAAGGAAGAGCAGTGGTGATGTTTTGAGTAGAATGGAGTTTACTATTATAGCACTGTGGGGACCCTTAAGGATTTTTAATTGATATGGTGGAGTGGTGTAACCATATTTATGCTTTAGCCAGATTGTTCCTGCTTCTGTGTCGGGTGGGGTTGGAATGAACCCAGCTTGGTAGAGAAACAAGAATAGTAATGGCTCCAGGAAAGAAATGGGGAAGGTCCACAATGAATCAGTGGAAATAGGAAGAGAGAAGATGGGATGGACCAGGGTAATATTATAAGGCGTTGAATTGATAGAATGTGGATGTAAGTGATATGGAAAAGAAAGGAAATAAAAAGATGTCCATATTTCTTGCTTATGTCCTGGCTGGCAGGTGGTATCTTTCATAGCAAGAAGAAATATAGGAAAGATGAGCTTATTTATTTATTATTATTTTTTGTCTTTTGTCTTTTTAGGGTTGTACCTGTGGTATATTGAGGTTCCCAGGTGAAGGGTCGAATCGGAGCTGCAGGTGCTGGCCTATGCCACAGCCATAGCAAGTGGGATAAAAGCCTCATCTGCTACCTACACCACAGCTCATGGAAATGCCAGATCCTTAACCCACTGAACAAGGCCAGGGATTGAACTTGCATCCTCATGGATACTAGTCGGGTTCATTAACCACTGAGCTACAACAGGAACTCCAGGAAAGGTAGGTTTAAGTGGAACAGTCCAGTGTTCAGTTCAAGACATATTAAGCTTTAAATTTCTTTAGCTTGTAACACGGAAAACTTAAAGTAGTGGGATCTAAGAGCTGAGATCTCAAGGGAGATATCTGAACTGGAAGCATCAATTAATTTAGAAGCCTTCAGGTTATAGGTGGTGATTAACTACATGAAAGTGGCTTCCTAGGAAGGGAGGGAGTAAATAATAGGAAAATTACCATTAGCAAGAATAGAAACTCCAAGGAACTAACATTTACATCAAGAATAGAGGAATGAAACTCAGAATGGTGTGTAAATGAATGATTATGTAGATGGGAGTAAGACCATATGATAGAAGTTAATGGAGAAGAGGATTTCAACAGGAGTCAAATGCTGCTGGATGCTGAATAAAATACAGGCTGAAAATATCCATTGAATTTCATATCCAGCAGGCCTTGGATAGCCTTGACAAAAGCGTTTCCATGTCATCATGGAGCTTAAGCTGGACTGGCATGAGTTTAAAAGTGGATAAAAATATGTAACCTACACATTCAAGAAAGCTTGTTTTGAAAAGAAGGTGACATGTAGGGTTAACTTATGATGAGAGAAAACTTACTGGGCTGGAATTTATCAATTCAGTCAACTTCTGAGTTTTGTTGTTGTTGCTGTTGTTTTAACATCAGGAGAGGTGCCTGTCTATATGCTGAGAAGAAAGAGCCCCAGTGAAGGGAAAATTGCAGATTTGGAAAAGAGGAAGTTCTGGGTGTTCTGGCAGAGACAAGTTCATGTGTCCTTAATCAAAGTGCCCTGATCTCAGGGCCAGAGGCAAAGGCATCGCCCTGAAGCTTGTTAGAAATGAGTCATGTCAGGCCCTACCCCAGATTTATTTAACCAGAATCGTCCACTTAGCATAAAAGAAACATTTCCAGAGATATGAAAATAAGGAAGATAGGATAGGAAGATAAGAGCAGATAAGTTTTTTGATATTGGAAAGCAAGGGTGTTATCTTACCTTACTGTGAAGGAATGAAGGGATTTACAGAAAAGTAAGGAGCAGGGCGGGTGGTAAAAGAGAGCAAGCTCCTGGGATTTGAATGGGTGGCATGGAAAGCTTGACTGCAAGAGAAACTCTGAGCTGAGTGTGGTATGCAACTAAACTTGTGAGTGGATATCTCCAACTGCCTGGGGCCGTTATAGGAGGGGCAGACCCTTTGGTTTCTGCAAAAGTGGGAGTCAGCAAGAAAGAGGGTTAATGAACCGTGGGTCTATGTTGGAAAGAGAAGTCAATAAAAATCAATAGGAACTGATAGATTGGAAGGAAATGGAGGTTAATCATAGTCGTTAATAGAAGTGAGAACTATTACACTGCCAGCAACATTGGAGCTCTTCCTTGTCACTGAAGAGCCTTTTTGCTTTATGTTTTACAAATAGCACATTGAAAACATTCTCTATTCTCCTTTCCCTCGTCGCCTATGCCTATTGAGCTAGAGTATGAGGCTGCTCTAGGCGCTGAAACTGCCCACTAGATAGCATCCTCATTGTGATATGGATGGCAGCTTCTCAGTTCTTTAAATGGAAATCAAGAAGACTTGTGAAATCTGACTGAGGGCTTTGGAAGAGCAGAGTGATGTTTTTGGTATTTTTTTAGAATGTTCTTTCTTATCCTGAATGTCCTTTATTTTCTTTATAACCATGGCAAAATTTATTGTTATAGAATGTTGTGAATATTACACTGATTCTTCACTCAAATGTTTGTTATTTTTGAACCTCAAAGCACATTTTCCTCTCTCATGACTCTGTTTAACTATATAGCCGACTCTTGAACTACATAGGTTTGAACTGCCTGGGTCCACTTATAGGTGGATTTTTTTTTCAAAAATGATTACTCTTGTATTACACAATCCGTGGTTGTTTGAATCCAGGGAGCTGCCCATTCAGAGGGCCGATCAGGAAAGTTATAGATGAATTTTTCACTGCAGAGTTGACGCCTAACCCCCCACATTGTTCAAAGGTCAACTGTGTGTGTGTGTGTGTGTGTGTGTGTGTATGTGTGTGTATTTTTAACATAGTTCAAAAGTTTCATCTCTTATAAGAGGTGGTAGAATTTTGAATATCATGAGCCATCTGGCTAATTTTTGTTTTTGTTTTAGAGCTAAATTAAAGGGTTCAGAAATAGAGCATGCTAGAGAGAGGGCTGGTGGAAGATGGTGAAAGGCCCTTTGTACTGAAGTTAAGTGTTTGAACTTTAACCTCTAAGATGAAGAGCCACCAAAAAGCAAAGCAGGGATGTGACATGCATGCTCTGGAAGCTCATGTTGTCCAGAGCCTAGAATACTGCACAGAGGAGTTCAGGGTAAGAGGTAGAGATGTGAGTTACAAAACAATTGTGATCATCCGGGTGAGACAAGGGTCTGAAATCAGGCATAACTTTGAATATGGACAGGATAGCATTTACTATTTTGTAGGATTTAATGACCTTGGGGGTAGAGGATGAGACTGGGGAAGAAGCCTGTAGCTCATCTTGTGTTTCTGGATTGGGAGACACAGATAATGCCATTCACTGAGATGGGAAGAGAGAAAAACAAGTTCAAGGAAGATGAAGGGGGGGTGGTAGTGATGTGGGGAAGGTGGGACGGATCAATTTTAGAAATTCTACAATATTTTACCTATGGTAAGAAACAGGGGGTTGACTGCATTCGAAGAAAAATGAATATGAGTCTCTTTTGAACTTTAAGGAAGAGCCAAGGTTGAAATGGAAACATGTTATTAAAAAAAAGTTTACATTTATTTCCCCCAAGTGGAACTTATACACCATTCCTACTGCCAAGTCTGTGGTGGGAAAGCAAAACATCTGGTTGAAATTCCACTGACCTTTAGATACACCCGAATTTTCCTATGATGCTCATTTTCATTCCAAATGCTACAGCACAGCCCTAGGGACCGTACTTCCTGGAACATTTGAGCAATAAAGAGAATTTGCGCAGCACTTGCATTTCACATGCAGATTTTCCAGCCAACTTAGTTCTAAACACTGAGTTGGGCATTTGCAAAACATTTGCATATCTGAGTTTTTCTTCTATGCATCAGAAAGTTTGTAGAGTGAGTGTGAAAAAGGTTAGGAAGTCAAATCTCTGACCTAGTCAGTGTTTTTTCTCTGCCTTCTTAGCAGAGGCATCTAGATGAAGCAGTAAAAGGGGCTTTAAGGATGTTATGTTTAGGAATCAAGAAGGAAGATCCAAGAAATACACTCTACACTTTTGCACTGTTCCCAATTTTTGATAACATAAATGTATGGCTAGGCCAACTTCTTAATACAGCTTGTTTGCAGGAGCAGAATTTAATGTTCCCATTGCTTCTTTCATCTGTGCTTCTCCGATGCTTTCAAGGGGGGGAATAATGTTCTAAATATGCAGAGCTGCTATTTTTGTGTCCTTTTTACTCTACCACCTGGGATAGGCTGAATATTGGCCTCTTTGAAATGTTCACATCCTAATCCTGAAGCTTGTGAATATGTGACCTTACATGCTCAACCAGTGTTTACAAATGTGATTAAGTTGAGGATTTTGAGTTGGGGAGATTATCATGGATTATCCACATGGGCCCAGTGTAATCACAAGGGTTCTTGAAAGAGGGAAATGGGAGGATCAGAGTCCGTAGTAGGACACATGATAAAGGAAGCAAGAGACTAGAGTGATGAGAGAAAGGTGTCATGAACCAAGTAAAGCCACAGACCTCTAGGTGCTAGGAAATACAAGCAAACAGATTCTCCCCTGCAGCCTCTAGAAGAAATGCAGCTGGGCAGCCTACATCTTAATTTTTTTCTTCTGATCTCCAGAACTGTACAAGAATAAATTTGAGTTGTTTTAAGTTGGTAAGGTTGTTACAGAAGCAATAGGAAATTAAAATATCACCCCTTGAGTCAACTTGTAGATGGTGCTAGAGTAAGAAGGATAAATTTAGACATAAAGTAGAATTTCCCAATGGATTTTAAAAGAATTTCAAATTGTATATTGATTACTAATGCTCTTATTAGTGCTTTTTACAAAGGATCTCTGGAGGGGTAAAAGTTGGATCCACCCTAAATACTGAAGCTCAAAAAAGTTGTTTGCCACCAGCAGGTTATTGTGATAGCCATTTGACAAATTGTCTGTGTGAACAACTTGGCTGGATTTGACTGAAGCATTTATGATCTGTCCTTAACTGTTTCTCGCACACTAAAAAAAAATCAAGGGTTCTTCGAGGCTCTCAGAATGGTACTTTGATCCACAGGATTTGGTTGAATTCACTGCTTAGATCTAAATTTGCAGGCAGCGTTTTAGAGTATTTATATCCTGCAGGGAAAACATGGAAATTTATTTATGAATTTAAGTCCTGGCTTGCCCTGCTAATTTTCAGAAATCAAAAGTACATCATCTCTGCCAATATGCCATTTTAAAAAAAAATTGCCCACCCAGATCCTAGAGAACATTGGCATATATATATTTTGTCTTTTGTTCTTTTAGAGCTGCACCCAAGGAATATGGAGATTCCATATTCGATTAGGCTAGGGGTCTAATCGGAGCTGTTGCTGCTGGCCTACGCCGGAGCCACAGAGACGCCAGATCTGAGCCTCGTCTGCGACCTACACTACAGCTCACGGCAATGCCAGATCCTTAACCCACTGAGCGAGGCCAGGGATTGAACCTGCAACCTCATGGTTCCTAGTCGGATTCCCTTCCACTGTGCCACAACGGGAACTCCTAAATGTTTTAAAAATTTGTGTAAATATTAGGCTTGTAAATTGCATGCCTCGTGTTATTAGGTAGTGATGAAACACCCATAATACAAGGAGAGATGGGGAGTCACGTGACTTAACACAACTAACAAGAGTTCTGAGTAGTACAAGTGACTAATTGCTAGTTACTACTGGCAAAGAGCCTCAGAGAAGAAAACATTTACGAGTGGTATGATTTTCGTAGATTTAATGACAACCCTAGAATTACATTTGGCATTGCCTCCAAATTGAGAAGAAATTGAAGGAAGCAGAATTCACATGACTTGGTGTGGCTCAGTGTGGAGCCTAAGGCAAAGCAAGAAGCTGGGAGGAGAAGTAAGAATTCTCTTGTGCACAGAAGAGGCAAATCTTCATGTATGTGTGGGTTGACTCAACAAGCTCTATGTAGCACCTGCAGTACACCATGCACTGTGCTTTTTCAGGACAAAAAAAATCTTCCAGCTATGACTATGGGAGAATGGTCATACTAACCTGAGAATGACTAAGGTCTCTGGAAGGCTGGGGACTTAGAGAACGTGTTTTACTTGTTTGCATCCCATGGAATTTCTGTACTTTGAGGTGTCTGTGACATCGAACACACCCAGGACACTTTTTTTGTGTGTGTGTGTCTTTTTTTTGCTATTTCTTGGGCCGCTCCTGCGGCATATGGAGGTTCCCAGGCTAGGGGTCGAATTGGAGCTGTAGCTACCGGCTTACGCCAGAGCCACAGCAACGCGGGATCCGAGCCACGTCTGCAACCTACACCACAGCTCACTGCAACGCCGGATCGTCAACCCACTGAGCAAGGACAGGGACTGAACCCGCAACCTCATGGTTCCTAGTCGGATTTGTTAACCACTGCGCCACGACGGGAACTCCCACCCAGGACACTTTAATGATTGAATCCTGTTACAAGGGAAGAACGCCTGGTCAGATTTTGCTGAGTTTTGTTCTACATGGTCTTCAATGAGTACTGCTCAAATGATCTCCTGCTCCCCAGTAACTTTCACATTGAGGCTGGTATTTATCATTAAAAATTTAAAGGTAGCATTTATTTTTAAAGAGAGCCAAGAACACAGATGTTAACAATCACAGACCACTTGGTGAAAAGTCTTTGAGTGTCTCCTACACTGTCAGCCCTAGTAAATTTTACCTTGCCCCAGATTGTATGTGTAAAATATTCCCCAGCCTGCTCTGATCTGTATGCATCTATTTTGTTCTACTCTGGCTTCTAATCATACTTAAGTTCTAGGGTTGATTCAAGGATTTTAGGAGGGTGTACATTCAAATATTCATATACGTATATACCCAAATGTACATATACCCTGAGTTCTGAATGTCTATTGCAGAATCTGCCACAGAAGAGTATTTATTGACCAAGTTCATTTCAGTGCTGGACTTTGAACCCTGCAAAGGCACTCAGCACAGTGTGGAGGAGTAGTTCTATAAATGATGTGTTCATCAGTACTCCTGAAAGGTTTTGCCTTTGGTATTAAAAATAGGGTAGCCTCCTCCTTGAGTTTCCCTCTGTGACTCATGGTTTTGGTGAAGAATCACTTGAACACACCAACTCTACTAATGAAAAGCCTTCTCCCTTGGTCACTCACCTGGTTTGTGACATTCAGTGCTCTTGGTGTTTGCTAAAAATGATGTTCACAAAAACTGGAACTTCAGGGTGGAAGAATGACATTCATTTCAAACATGCAAACATTGTCATATGTCATGACAAGGTTTCTGAATATTGCATGCATTTCTCTGTCATTAAAAATCTGATATTTGCCATCCTTACTTGGCCTGCCCATGAACGCCACACTTCATTTTTATGAAGATAATGATTGCTGTCAATGAGGACAACTGCTGCATAGAAGAGCAGTATTACTCCTACTGTGACCATTTCTGGAATAAAACAGAGCTCTTGCATGCTCCCCACTAGAGCATTATTGAAAAAGGAAGGAAAACAATAGAATTCAGGAGAATCTAGGAGATGCTGAAAGATTCAGCAAACAAGATCTAGGGAGCATTTGATTGAAAGAAAATTAACACAAGGAACATATGGTAATCAAACTGAAGTTTTGTACATCTTAGCAGCTTTGTGCCAAATGCCACAGCAATTCCTTCTCCCTGCTTAGTAAATGGGCCTAACCATGAGAGGAAATGAAAAATTCAATACCCCAAGAAAGCAGAAATTATTAAGGCTTAGCTCAGGAGACTCTTTTAGGGGCAGTTAATTTCCTAGAGCTATGCTACTGTCATTTCTCTCCTGTTTATACAAATTACCTCCATAGTCATCCCCAAGTATGCTTGCTAGTATTTACACTCTGGTGTGGGATTCAAAATCAAATCCAGAAATTAGTGAGTAGAGTTGGAGATGGTGGTGAGAGGAGAGTGGATATAGAAATGCCTCACAGGAAGAGAATATTTTTGGTGAGCATCCCTCAGTTATTTTTGTTAGATCCAGTGTAAAAAATTTGAATCAGCTGATGCTGAATGATTATATGACTTCACAGACTATTTTTCCTGTTGGGGTGTGGGAGTAAGAAAAGTCAGGCATTCCTCACATCATGTAGTGGAGACCAGTGCAATATTATGGTTGTGGGTATGGTCAGAGTCATCAAGGACGTTTAGGGAATTTCCTGATTTCTCTGATACCCCCACCAAGAATTTTTTGTTTAAACCATATTTTCAATTTACCTGAAATTAAAAAAGAAAAAAACTTTAAAAATCGCCAGTGAAGTAAATTTTTTTTTTTGCAGGAGTGGTATCAGTGTGGTTAGCTTTCTGCTAGCTCTGAAACGTCGGAAATATCACATTATTTTTAAAAAGATTTTGTGATGTGATGTTTGTTTAGGCTCAGTATTACTGTCACAGATACCTTTTATGTTTTGAGCAGAATTATGTCTTGTTCAAAACACACCCTTTAAAACGATCATGTGCTAGTATGGTACTTGGTTTAATATAATTTATGTCATTAATCCACATGGCAACAGTCATGGATCATGCTATATTTTCTACAAAAGCTTGGATAGTGCTGTTCTTTAGTGTGTTGGCAGAGATATTACTTTAGGATGAGCAATTAATAACAACAGCTTTCAAAGTGAGAGTGTACACAGATATAACACATGCCAGGGCATCTAAATTACTTAGTAGTTTTCTTTTTTTTCCTATTTAACTAATCTTTACAAAATCCTTGCGCTATAGATAATTGAACTTTCCAGGCAGCCTTTGACTATTTTACTACTTGCTTTTATCCTCTATTTTATAATTCTTCAAAGTTATACATGCATTTTATACTCATAGCAGCCACCCCATCATTGCTAGAAGAGGCCGTTAGTAATGAATTCCTGGAGACTGAGCATTTTATGTCCTGCTATCCAAAGTAAAAAACACTATTTTTAAGTGGACAGAGTATACAAAAAATCAGGATACTTGGGAAATGGCATAGCATAGTGAATTTAGGAGCCTGGGTTCCAATCTCATTTTTGCTGCTTAGTAGCTGCATCCTCTTGACTAAGCTGTAAGTTTTTTCATCTTACATCCTCTAAGCTGTAGCTTTTTTCATCTGTAAAATGGATTAATACTAGTATGGACTTCAATAGAATTGGTATGGAGCATAAAATAATGCCGTAGTTTCCATAGCAGAACCTAAGAGATTAATCCATTCATGTTGTGTAATTTTCTCAGCAAATGCACAAGAAGCATAGTAGTACCCTCCATTAGAGACAAGGAAATTGGAACTCAGGGAAGTTAAAAGACTTCTCCAAGGTCAAGGTTAGATTCCTGCTCCTGTTCACCATTATTCAGTCGCCTGTTGTTACCATGTCTTGCCTTGAGAGTCTTTACTCAAACTTGAGGATGAAGTGTGGTGTCAAGGAGTATCAAGAGCACCAGTCTTAGACTGGGATGTCCTAGAAAAGACACCCAGGTACATAGGGAGTTCCTGGAAAGTAGCCAGGCATAAGGAACTTGTAGGTCATGGAAGGGCTGAAGAGAGGGGCTGTGCTGAACAGTTTGGCTCAGTAGATCTGACTGGTTACCTGCTGGTGGCCATCTACCACCTTCTTGAAGACTTTACAAACTAGATCTTCTTACTCCAAAATGAATCCATACTCTGAGGGTCTATCTCCATGCCTATTCAGGCACATGTATCAGAATATTCTGAATGCTAGGCCTTGGCTGCCCATGCCTAGAGTCCTTCTCCTGGCCCCTTGACAAGCACAAAACAACAGTCTTGGAATTAGAGGCCAGGAGCTCTAGTTTTCTGTGTTTTATGTCTTTTCAGCTGTAAGAGCTTTCTGAATTTTTTTTTTTTTTTTTGTCTTTTTGCCATTTCTTGGGCCGCTCCCGCGGCGTATGGAGGTTCCCAGGCTAGGGGTCTAATCGGAGCTGAGCTACCAGCCTACGCCAGAGGCACAGCAACGTGGGATCCGAGCCGCGTCTGCGACCCACACCACAGCTCACGGCAACGCCAGATCGTTAACCCACTGAGCAAGGGCAGGGATCGAACCTGCAACCTCATGGTTCTTAGTCGGATTTGTTAACCACTGCGCCACGACGGGAACTCCGATCTTTCTGAATCTTAAATCCTCATTTTTATACAGGAATAGGAATATAATTCCTATATTTTTAGCCTCATGGGGTTGCAGGATTACCAAATAAAATCATAAGAAAACATTCCCATAACTTGCAGATAACCATGGTATTCTTATTGCCATAGTCCTGATGTTGGCAAATAATACTTCTAGATGCAACAGAAAGGCCCCAGGTTGTCCTCTTACCCAGAAACACAGTGAAAGTGAAGCCATTTGGCAGGTCTGGCTGAAAGCCAGGCTTCTAAATGCCCTGTGGGAACCACTTAGCCCTTTGGAATCAGCCAGAGTGGCTTGGCTTTGAGGAGGGGTGTAGAACACTATTCGGAATTCCCTTGTTTATTCAATTAAGCTGAGACCTCGCTGATCATCTCATTTTGCTCTTTTATTTCTCTTGTTTCTTAGAGGATGAACTAATCTATAGAGTTTTCTGGGAGCAAATACAACATAGTTTATATTTCTGAAAAGCTCTCAGGATAAGACAAGGACTTCTTATTGATATTCAATAACTATCTTATTATATTCAATAGCTATCTTGAAAAAATCCTATTTATGAAATGAGAAAGGAAGGCCCTGATGGAATTGATTAGGTTCGATTGATTAACTTTGTTTTCCACTTTATGAAAATTTTTATTATATAGGATCTTTCTTTTCCTTTTCATCATTTGTTCCCTGATTCAATTAACTTTCTAAGTTGTGAAATTGAATTAGCCTTTCCCAATAATTTCAATTAAATTGAACCACACCCACGTGAAGTGACTGTCATGATCGGGATATTTTGTGGTAGTTAATCCAAATATTTTTGAAGGAAAACATTCTTTGGAGAATTGAAAGGTCTCAAAAAAAAAAAAATTCAAAGTGTGGCTTGGTTAGAAGTTCTGTTTGAACACATGAATGAAATCATTCCCTGTCAACTTTGTTAAGAATTCTGGGAGTTCCCGTCTTGGCTCAGTGGTTAATGAATCCGATTAGGAACCATGGGTTTGCAGGTTCGATCCCTGGCCTTGCTCAGTGGGTTAAGGATCTGGCATTGCCGTGAGCTGTGATGTAGGTCACAGATACAGCTCAGATCTGGTGTTGCTGTGGCGTAGGCTGGCAGCTACAGATCTGATTAGACCCCTAGCCTGGGAACCTTCATATGCTGCAGGTGTGGCCCTAGAAAAGACAAAAAGACAAAAAAAAAAAAAAAAAAAGAATTCTGGAAGAACATGGGGAGGGGGCTTTTGGTGTTGTAAATTGGAAGTCAACTTTTCACATTAACCTAAAGGAGCTGTGTCACAAGGTTGCTATTGCTACTGAATATGTGAGAGAGATGCACACTCAATGTTACATTCTCTTAGGTGCAAGTCATCCTATGAGCAGGAATTAGATTTTTCAGTGAGAACTATCAGAAACTTGCAAAGAAAAGGTCTCAGTGTAATACAGCCACAACCCAACACAGAGTGGGTGTGCAGTCAATGTTGGCTGAACGCAGGGACCTAAAGTTGGCACGTCATTTCTAAATTGTGCACACGTTTTAGGAATAGGAAGGTCTATATAAATAGGTCTTGGATGAAGGTGTATGAAAATTGTAGAGCCATTAGCTATAATCACCCCTGGGATAAATCCATTCCTGGAGTGGGAAAGGCAGAGAGAGGATGAAGTTTGAAAGATTGGAAAGGGCATAGGAGAGGCACACTAGGGGGATAATCAGATGCAGGAAGCTTGTTCTGACTGATGCCTGAGGCAATTTTGGCTTGCCTGGGGCACCCGGTTCACCACGTGGATACTAGCTAAAAGAGGACTCCGTGGGCATTGGCAGCTCTAATGCCAGCATCTCCATCTTGCATTAACCGCACGTTTCCGAATGGTGTCAGGGTCAATCTGAGCCAGGCATCAGCAGGAAAAGTTTTCGGCCACTTCAGCTTTGCGCTCACCCCAGTGTTAGGAGCATCAGAGTCTTGTCAGCAGCGCTGATTGCTCACTGAGACAGCAGGTATGGAAGACAGACCATTGGCAATGCTGGTCCCCAGACAGGGGCACAGCTGCTGGGTCAGGCACCTGAGAGGGACTGTGCTTCTTGTCCGTTTTGGAGGTGTTGCTGTAATTTTCCCAGCTGCCTGGAAGCTTGGTGGGTTGTGTACAAATTATCAGATGCAAATTGTCCCCAGTGGTCACAGCTTGTTTTCCCCAAATTTTACCATGCCACACTCAAGGACAACCTGGAAGGACTCTCTTAATCATCTACCACCAGAGCCACTGAAGATGAAGGGAAGCCGTTAAAACCAGACAGACTGTCATCGGCATTACATTCGCCCAGGGAGCCAACACCATGCTGTAATGAGTGCCCTCTTGCACCTGAGCAAAATAAAACAACTACGCAGCTCTTCTGCAGCTGAACTTCCCTTCTGGTGGCTGTTTATTATTATTCTAAATTAGATTGAACACTTTCACCTCAGGAAAAAAAAAAAAAAGAGAGAGAGAGAATTAACCATACTTACTCTTTTCCAGAACTCTTAATGCTATTCAAAAATTCACCTAGACTATGTTTCAGTGGCTCTTATTAAAATCTCCACATGATGAGTGTAAATGTGTTACCTACTTACCACCAAAAAAATAAATGCAAAATAAAAAGTGCTATTACTGTATATTTGCTTGCGGTTAGGCACAGAGCTGAGCCTGTAACATGCTAATTGTTGCAGTTTTAGAGACAGGGAAGCCAAGGTTTGGCAGGGTTGAATGACTTGCCCAAGACAGTATGTTAGGACAGGAATGCTGAATGAAGACTGCCCTCCCCCCGCAAGCTGGAATTCTTTGTCATGATGCATACTACCAGTTTTATCTCTGTATTGCCCAGAAAATTCTTCCATTATAAATTGTGAGTTCATTCAGTAATTTCTTGACACATGTTGTTTGAGTTCCTACTCTTCATCAATGAATCAAGACAATGTGGAGCCATATGGCAGCTCTGTAGAGGGATGAGATAAGGAGCTCTCAGAAGGACATGTGCCTGTTGGCTCAGCCTGATGTGGAAATGCCTAAATGTCACTGAGACATCAACAAGGAGAACACACAGAATGGAGAGTTTTATTTTTTGTTTGCCTATTAGAGTGGTACTAAGTCTGGAAGCAAAATAAGGTAATTAAAAGGGATGAAGAATAAGCTATATGAAGAGCTAAATGGCCTTGACAGGTGATGGCAGAAGAGAGGATGCATTGCTGTCCATCCGAGCCCAGGTTCTTAGTTACCTTATGCAGCGTTCCACCCATTGTGCCAAAGTGTTTCTGGAGTTGGTCTGAACAAAACACCCTGAAGTTTACTAGCTGAAGTACAATCTTTTGTGATTCTGTCCCTTTTGTGATGTTATTCCAAGTATTATCATCTAACTAGTATGTTAAAAAGTCAAAAAACCAACAAACAGTAAAACCTAACAACAAAGTGTAACCTGAGATGGGAGATGGGAGATGAAAAGCTAAATTTTGAGACATTAGAGGTTTAAAAAAAAAAAAAGTGAAATATGTTGGGAGGGTGCTTTTTTTGACTTCTTTTATGTCTTGTCTAAAGAAAGGCTTTGGTCCCATCTGCTCACAATTTGGTGAAGAAGAGAACATTTTGACACTGCTGAGGGCACATGTCACATCATAAAATCTACCCCAAGTCTCTCATCTTGCTTTTCAATGTATTGTTTACAGATGCTAGGCATTTTAGAAGAAAAGCTGTCTGCCGTTTACCACATGCTCTCAAGGAATAAATTAATTTCCCTGGGATTCTTCTAATTCAGATGAGGTCTGAGTTCTTCTCATACAAATATTAGTGAAAACTTGATATTCATTAATGTTGAAAAACACAAAACTCTGGATATAAATGTCTTCCATCCAGGTATAGAAGATAATGGTTATGCACCAGAGTTAAAGACATCAGCTGTCTGATATGTGTCCACCACGTATCAGGAAAAACCATATCTTCTTGGAAAAGATAATGTTTCATTTTTAGACAGTGTTGCACATAGGTTCCCAGCAGGGGCCATGAGGCCATATTGCTTGGATCTGATCTTGCTCCTACAGAATTTTCTACCTGTAGGACCTTGCCTAAGCTACCTCACTTCTCTGAGCTTTAGTATCCTTAGTTGTAAAATGGGATGTCCTGCTCATAGATTATGGTGAAGATTCAAGAGATAATGCACATATAGGTTGTGCCAGGTGCCCATTAAATATCATTTTTGATGAAATAATCAATTATCTTCTTATCTTTTTCAAGCAAGTTTTCCAATACAAAGGGCTTATGTGGTATCCTTAGAAGGTGGAGATTCTATTCAATAAACATTAGAGATTATTGCTATTTTATATGAGCCTCTCACCAAACAGATTACAACTCTTCTAGTGAGATACTCAATTCCTAGTCAGCTTTCTTGGGAAAGATGAATCAGAAGTTCTAAATTTTGTACCTCATTCTTTTAAAGCCACTTTGTCTGATATTTTTGAGTTTTCTGTGAATTTTGCCAGTCAAAACTCACACAAAAAGCCTTATGTAGCATTAAGAAATATTTACCCTGCATCAAAATTAATCTTAATTTTTGCTTTAAAATTATTTTAGAGGTGAAATTTAAACCGGTTTAATTAAATTGTGTAATATGTTGTATTTTCTAATATCAGTGATGCTTGAGAGTTTTAATTCATTTTAAAGGAAGATAAAGCAGTCTGTTTCAGGAAAGTTAATATCTTTGTTAAAATATTAGCTGTAAAAAGTTTATGCAATTTAATTATAAGTTGTCTATCAAAAAGAAAGGGTACATCAAGAGAATACAGAAGACAAAGCAAAACCCTCAGCTTATATTAACTACTTTTAAACAAGGTCAGGATAACTTTGTTATTTGCTAACAAAGTTTGTGGATAAGTATAGAATTTGGATGTTCTCAATTTAATGGGCCAGAATAATAAGTAGTCAGACAGTAACGGAACTAAAAGGTCTCTTTCATCCTCATTGATCTTTTTTTCCTAATTGGTACAAGGTACACACAAAGATGTCAGCTGGCAGTGACAACTTTATTAGCAGTGAACTAATCACAGCCCTTATGTGGCATTTGCATTTTGATTGTGGCAAATTTTGGAAGAAGGAATGCAAGGATCCCCCAAATAATTTTATAAACTTTTCTGTAATTGAATTGAACACATTTAGGAAATAAGCAGTTTGGCTTGATACCAGCTGGGCTATGCTTTGTTGCTCAGAGTTAATTTACATCTCCTTTGCAATGTTATCAAGTGTTTGTTATCATTCTTAGTCAAGCACTGTTGTCCCCAAACAAATGAGAAGCAGTGTGGTATCCAAGGAGAGTACCATCACATTACCTTTTAACAATTTTAATTGATTGTATAGTTGCTTAATTTTATGACGAGGCATTGCAGCAAACATCTTCAGGTATGAAGCCAGAGATCTGCTCATGCAAGGAAGATCTATAGATGCAATTTAAAAGCACTCAGTTTAGAAATTATGAAGGCTTTTCCACAATGGAAATTTTAATGTGAGTTGTGCAAATAGGCTAGACAGCTAATTCCTCCCTCAAATAGCAGAGAACTGAGGATTTTGACAGAAGTGACCCTACATTCACCCTCTTGATGACTTTAGCTCTTAAGTAACTTGAAGCTGACAAAGCAGAGTACTGAAAATTATGGTAGCAGAAAATATTTTGTAAGCATACTTGGGAGAAAGTAGAGAAAACATTCCATCAGAACATTTATTTAACTAAAAGTATACTATTACACTAAATCATATGCACTAAATAGATATGTATATATATGTGGGTGTTTTTGTGTGTGTGTGTATATATATATACACTAACATATACACTAAATTATAATAAAATTATACTGACAATGATTGTTAAGGATCTGTTTGCATTTTTGAGTTTGCATTGCAATGGTCACCCGATTAAAAATATTTGCTGTAGTCAGAATATTTTTATTTAGGTATGTCCTCACCCCCAGCATTTGAAGCGACAAAGTTACTTATTCAACATGCTTTTGTTGAACTGATTGAATCAGAGACATTTGTAGTATGACAGTATTTGTTTAGCTTGCACAAAACAGGCTGAATATCTCACTATCTTCCTATTTGTACAAGAAGCCAGCTATACTCACCTACAGAGTTGGATGCTGTCTATGGGTACATCTAATCAAAGTGATACTTTTCTAGAGTGATAACAGCTCCCAAAAATGCGAGCAAATTAGCTTATGAGGAGCCATTCAGAAATACTCAGTCTATCTCTCTGACTCTTTATTTTGTCTATCATGATCTCGCCGATATTGGGATATATACCTGTCACGTTGTTTGTCACATCTCACTGTCCAGTTCCAAGCAAAATCACCCCAATTCCTACACTCATAAAAAAAATGGCAATAAGTACACTTATGCCCCAAAAAAGGAGACTGAAGAAGGAAAACACTGCTTGGGGTGTGGGTATGGGCACACATGATGACAATCAGTATATTCAGTGTCCAGTTCAAAATCTTATCCATAGCAAGCCCACCAAAGACAGTTCATTATATCAATCCATTTGGAAGCAATATGCTTGTCCTTGTTGGCTTTATTTGGGTTTGTGCATTGGGTTGATAGGTTGAAAAAAAAAAAAAAAAACTATGCTGAGGAGTTCCCGCTGTGGCCCAGTGGGATCAGCAGTGTCTCTGTGGCACCAGGACACAGGCTCGATCCCCAGCCCAACACAGTGGGTTAAAGGATCTGGCACTGTCACAACTGTGGCTCTCCTTGGCCCAAGTCCTCCGCATGCTGCATGTTGGCCAAAAAAAGAAAAAAAAAGTAATCCCCATTGTGGTACAATGGGATCAGTGGCATCTTGGAAGCCCTGGGATGTAGGTTTAATCCCCTGCCCAGCGCAGTGGGTTAAGGATCCTGAGTTGTTGCAGTTGTGGCTTAGGTTGCAACCATGACTTGGATCTCATCCCTGGCGTGGGAACTCCATATGTCACAGGGCAGCCAACAACAACAACAACAACAAAAAATCCATGCAGAATATTTTTGGAGAAAGTATAAACAAATACAAAGGTATGGATATATTAATTCCACAGAGTTCGATCAATTTTTGCTTATAATAATAAGCATTATGTTGGTTGCTAGGGATCCAAAGACATTAAGATACAATCTCTGTCTTCTAAGAGTTTACAGACTGTTAGGGAAGGGGTGAACTGACAAATGAGTTATGTATGGTGGTGCAAAGTTTATTTAAGAGGCCACTCAGCTAAGACTGTGGGAGGAACTCATGCGTGATGACTTGTACATGTTTTGGAAGAATGTTCCCTGAGCTAATTAAAAAGATGAATTAGCCTGGTTAGATGGTTAGCCTGGTGTCTGTGTAGGGTATGGGTTTGTGGGTTGAGGAGAGAGAGGCATTGTCATACAGAGAGGACAAGTGGGGAAAAAAAGGAAAAGTATTTGTGAACTTCAAGTATTACAGATTTATTTGGGGTGGTGACGGTTGTGATTATTGCTGTGGAGAGTGCTGGGGCATAAGCCTGCAGAATAAGCAGGGGCTAGACCATCAAGATTTTGGTAAGTCATACCATGAACCTGGACATTACACTGAAGGCAGTTGTGGGATTTTAAGCACAGAGTGAAGAGATAGGATAGATATTTTTAGAAAACTCTCTCTAGGGGCAGTGAGAATAAAACACTCTGAAGGATCATAACAGTGATTATAACTTTTGTTCTATAAGAAGAGGTGTATCTTTTTTTTTCTAAAAAAGAAATAAATGACAAATCTTCACTTCTATGTTGGTTTTTTTTTTTTTCCCCTATTTTTACATACAAATGTTAAGATTTTGCACCTCATTTGGATGTTGCCAAAGTTTGAAAATTCCAATGATGGGTTAAGTGGGTACTGGCCAGAAAGTGGCAGTCTATTAGGTGGCTGAAAAATACACAAACACTACAGGAAGTAGCCAGGGCCATGAAGTTCAACCCTATTCCTTGTGATCCAGGGAAATACTTCTCATCTAAGAGCAGAATTCAAGGCCATCTAAGATATTTATTTTCTCATCCTAAAAGCTGACCTTAAATTGAAAGTGCTCTATAATCTAGGAACATGTTTAACAAGTGCTGCTAAATGCTAGGAAGGCCCTGTGGTAGATACTCAATAAGTGTGCATTCCATGAAAGAAAAAAAAAAAAGAACACTTTTTATATTAATCCAAAAATATTTACTGAACCTTGGAGTTCCCATCATGGCTCACCAGTAACGAACCCAACTAGTATCCATGAGGGTTTGATCCCCGGCCTTGCTCAGAGGGTTAAGGATCCAGCATTCACATGAGCTGCGGTGTAGATCACAGACATGGCTCGGATCTCATGTTGCTGTGGCTGTGGTGTAGGCTGGCAGCTACACCACTGATTCGACCCCCTAACCTGGGAACTTCCATATGCCACAGCTGTGGCCCTAAAAAGAAAAAAAACAAAAAACAAAAGTATTTACTGAACCTTTACTATGTGTCATATACCATTCTAGCCACTGGGACAAAAGGTGAACAAAAATAGTTCCTCATGGTACTTAAGAATGTAGTGTAATAATGGAACACAGGAGAAACACATCTCCTTCCTTGTACCAATAAAGGATACTGGAAAATATTTAAATGGGTAGCCAGAAGCACTGTCCAGGATGGAGCTTAGCCTTGGGTAGAAAGCCCCAGAGACTGAGACAACATAGTCCCATTCTCTTTTAGAAAAGGGCATATATGACTTACTTTCTCAGGCCAGAGCCCCATGTCTTCTCTCTTGAATGTTCCTAGGTATAAAATAGCATGTGCCCATGTGTGCATGTTTTCATTTTTGTATCTCGTGTTTGAATTTCTATCATGATTATTAATTTCTGCTGTAAACTCTCTTTACCTAACTGAGCTCAGTCCCATGTACCTGTGTCCAGGCCTGAGTTAGACTGACACCCCAATACCCAATGTTTGAAATTGGGATGACTCATACAATTTTAAGAATCACTCTTCTGTTTCTATTTCTAAAACAAGGGCTCGTGGTTTAGAAGCAATCGTAGTGTCACTTGGATTACCGTCTTAAAAACTGTAACAAAGACTGTTCAAAGGCAGTGAACCTGGTGTTTCCCATTGCAAAGCCAAGTTTGGTTCACATGTCAATAGCCCAGTGTGGACACAAGGGCTTCTTGACTGGGAGGTGTGGCACCACTCAGTGTGAGAATCCTGCACTGGGGAGTAGAAAGAGACATGGGGAATTTTATAGAAAAGGTATCTTCAGGACACCTATGACCTTTATAAATCAAATGACAGAATGTAAAGCTCAGTAAAGAATTTGGCAGGTGGTATTCAAAAGTTAGTTTGAGAAAACACTGGAAAGAACATAGTTTAAAAAATATATATATATCTCTATCTTATTTCCCCAAATCAAGGCCATTGCTTTGTTTGTGTTTTATTTAAAGCAGATTTTATTTAGCTCCAAGAATATATTTTCAGCCTGGGGGGAAGCAACCCTCCTAAAATCATTTTTGAAATACTACCTGTATTACTTCAGTGGAACTTTTCTTGATGCTCTCATGCCGTCTTTCATTTTTATGCAGTACTTTCATTTCATAACCACTTGCCAAAGGCCTACCTCAAAACAAATGGGGATGATTTGGAATTTCTTCCTGTTTTCACTGATAGGCACTAGTTACAAGAACACTATTTGGAAGAGAGAAACATTTGCATCAGACCTATTACTTGATGTTTACGAATTGACCTTGACTCAGAATTACAGAGTCTCTGGATTTAATACTAGAGATGATCTCATGGAACCTTCTTGAGAAAAAGGAGGAAAGTCAAGACCCAGAGGGCAAAAGACCTGGAGCCTGTGTCTCCTAGATGGGCACTTCTAATTTATCTGAGTCAGTCTTTCTTTAGGAAGATTTCCCTAGGGGTAGCTGGGATCTTGCAGGATTTTTTTATTGCACAGCTTTAGAGGACACTGTTCACATTGTGATGTGAGTGAACACTGCTCTTTAGGGGATTGTGGCAACTTGAGGTGGTACAGTCTCTGCACCCCCACCCCCGCCTTCCCCGAAGTGGTGATGTTCTAGGTGGAAGGTGCTCACAAACAAGTCCCTAAGACTCCACCCATATCACAACTTCAGTTTTGAAATGTTTCTGTCGAAGAATGCAGAGATACTAGACCATGACCTGGAAAGACAAAGAATGCAACTGTTTCCTTGAAACCCTACATTTTAACCACAGAATATGCAATTAAAATGTATGGTGCCCAGGACAGTGGTGACCTGAGCAGGATGCACTGCAGCCACCAGGGGCACTAAGATGTGACACCACTGCTTTTCAATCCGACGAGCGCTGTTCTGGCTCAATTTTATCATCTTGGCCGCAACGTTCTCCGGACTTGAGACACTTACCCCGCATCTCAGAGACACACGGTGTGAATCAGAGGGTCAGATTTGGCCCTAGGTTATGTCCCCTCTGTGAACCTTTTCTGAGGCTTGGCCCTTAATTTCAGCCACCAGTATCTGCAAGTGAAGGGAATCAAGCAGCGCTAGGGTTCTGAAGCTACGGCCAAGAAAGAGAGAGAGAGAATTGAAAGTGTTCCATAATCTTATTGTCAATGAGTCAAGGAAAACAGCTTAGAAATCTTTGTTTGGAGAGGGGCTCAGGAAGTCACGGATACTTGGAAGGTTTATGGCTAAACTCCGCCTGCCGTTATTCATAGATAACCCCAAATGATGTAAATTATAGAAGCCTCATAGAAATAATTCAGGGTGAAGTTATAGGCATTCCCTAAAACTTCCTGCTCTCCACTTGGTTGGCTAAGACCAGAAAAATGTCCATGACTTACTAGGCAAATGCCCTTAATCAGAGAATTCTTTGTGATTTTACTCTTGGGCTGAATTTGCATTTATATGAATAGAAATAACAAGTGTACATTTGGAGGATGGATCCTGTCTCTTATTTTTTTTTCAATTACACTTATTAATCCCTTGGTTTTTTTTCTTTCCCCTCTCCTTAGCTTTGCAAGGAAGTTCATCACTTCAGATTGTTTTAAGGATGCATGTCGAGGCAGGAAGACTCCAAAGTGGAAGTCACTCTGAGCAAGTCAGTGGCAGAGCCAGAGGGTAGAGACCTGGGAAGAACAGCTTTAAGTTGGCTGTGTAATACCAGCAGCCTCGTGCAGAGAGTAGACTATGGCAGCTGCGGGCTTATTCAATTATTCTGACTTTCTCTTTAAATATTGCTAGAGCATCTTATAAAGCTAGTGCTTTAAATATATGTGTACACACACACATACACATGTGTTTACAATTACTGCTCGAAACAATCCCATGAGGTAGAAGTGCCCATTTCTGTGTTTTTGAGATACAAAAGAAGGAGCTTGGTGAGATTAAATGGTAACTATGAGCAGAGCTGTGAGACAGATACAGTGATACAGGTGGAATTTCATTTTCCTTGTTTGTAGAGGTTGTGGACTTTCCTAGACTTTCTTCTGTGAAAAGAGCCATGACTTTGGAAGTTGGTTATTTGGAGCAGAAACTATTTGTTTTGTGGGGAGAGGATCATGAAAAGAAAAGCAGAGGTCAGGCTACTAGGGACCCACCATTCTAGCATGAGATCACTGGCTCTGGCATCTGCATCCCCAAGCCATCCTCAGGGGTTTTAATGGGGTTGCCTCTGGCTCTTTCCCACTCAAGTCTCAGGTAGCAAAGACTCATCTGGGAGAAACCTTGAAGTTTGTACACAGATGCCTGAAGAGAACCCTGTCCGTTGCGCGCCACCCCACCTTCTATTTCCAGATAGTTGAAACCACCAAATAAAGTAGCCATAGTCAGTCTTTTGAGTTCAGAAATATGTGACATAAAAACAAACCATACAGTAAGACACACAAAAGAACCTGATCGTTTCTTAAAAGCCTACAAAATCACCATGGAGCTACATGTAAGAGAGATTAGCGGAGTTCCCGTCGTGGTGCAGTGGTTAACGAATCCGACTAGGAACCATGAGGTTGCGGGTTCGATCCCTGCCCTTGCTCAGTGGGTTAACGATCCAGCGTTGCCGTGAGCTGTGGTGTAGGTTGCAGACGTGGCTCGGATCCCGCGTTGCTGTGGCTTTGGCGTAGGCCGGTGGCTACAGCTCCGATTCAACCCCTAGCCTGGGAACCTCCATATGCCGCGGGAGCGGCCCAAGAAATAGCAACAACAACAACAACAACAAAAAAAAGACAAAAAAAAAAAAAAAAAAAAAAAAAGAGAGAGATTAGCCTTTTTTCCTCTCTCCTAATTTTGGTAACAACAGAATAGAAATGGATTGAAAATACATTTCAACCTAATCATAAATTTTTTTTTATTAAACTGTTGGAAGGAAAGGTGGACATTGGGTTGGTCCTGCTTGTCCATGGGAAGGTTACTCATGGAGCCTGGGTTTGGGGGGTCTCTTTCTAGATTCAGTGAAGTGAATTACTTTTTCCCTAGTATATTTATCAAAAACACATTCTTACCTCAGTAATAATCCATGTGAGCAAAGCGAGAAATCAAATTTTATTGCCAGATTTTACATCTAGAATCTGAAGTAATAACGATGGTACTCCAAGTATTATTACTACCTTTACTGTGACTACTAGCTATTTATTGCTTCCCTTCTATGTACTAAGTGCTGTGCAGGCATTTTGCTATGATCAGAAGTGGATTATGTCAAATCAGAGAGCAGGCTTTTGTCAGTTCCTGGTCTGTTTCCTATCTCTATGACTACCTTTGCATCTTGTGATCTCAAGGTTTTATAACCATGCTTTGTGGAAATTCTCAGAGAAGTAGACTTCTTTTTCTTCCCCTAATCTTACTGAGCCTATAGAGAAATAGCAAGTATTATGGGATAGCTCCTTTTGGAGGAAAGACTGTGGATTGCAGAAATATAAAATTAGTGTGTGAGTGGAAATACAATAATGCTGCAACTGGATATGTTACTACAGTTTTCATTTCTCCTCATCCTTCAAATCTGATAGTAAAGTAGTTGGGGGAACCTGAACACAAACATTCAAACCTGATCTGTTTCAATAAGAGAGTAAGACGTTGGTAGCTTCCGTGGACAGTCTGTAACGCAAGAAATCACTTTGGTTGGCGCATCCCCTGGGCCACTTGTAGTTCTGATTCTGCCTTAATGTGAAGCAAACCACTTCTGCAAAGAGCCCACTTAAGAAATGGCTTTGCTTGACATCTGCCTATCGAAGAGTTCACCCTCCCTGAAAAACAGAACACTCCACTCCCAGGAAAGCTGATTACCTGCAAAATAGACCTAATATTCTAATACAGAGAAAATGCAAAATTGCTTTTTTATTTTCACATTTTTCTACTGCGCCAGAATGAATATTCTGTTCCTCTGTACATTTGGAAGAAGGAATGGCATACCAAGGAATAAAATAACTTGATCTAAAAGGCATTTGTTACTTCCCTGGAATAATTATTTGGCACTGTTTCTTCACATTTCTGCAGAAAAATGTGTCCTAATACAGTCTGCACATAATCAGAACATGTTTACACGTGGAAAGTTCTATATATATATATATATATATATATATATATATGCTGGGTAGGTAGGACCTGCTGGCTCCTTTGCTTGCTTTCCTGCATTGCTTGCATTTTTTATATTTTCTGTGATCCCAGCATGATTCAAGATTTGTAGAGGTGTCGGTTGGAAGGTCCTTAGGGAGTACCTACTTTGCTTTTCAATCTCATTGAGTCTATGGAGAGGTAGCAAGATCAAAACCAAAACAGGCTGAAGTTCACCTGAGAGGGAAAACAGAAATATCCTAGACTTGGGAAACACTTAAATGTGTGGGTGGCAATGTTAAACTACCCCTATTGTAGGCATTATTTTCTTTTAATTCTACTTATACATCCTAATGTGATTACCAACACCTCTAAAACACACAAAGTATGACTTCGTATTTCAGCAATGGGTTAGAGATTTGGGAGTCCCCTCCCCTTTTTTGTCTTTTTGCTATTTTTAGGGCCACTCCCGCAGCATATGGAGGTTCCCAGGCTAGGGGTCGAACTGGAGCTGTTGCTGCTGGCCTATGCCAGAGCCGCAGCAACACGGGATTCGAGCTGTGTCTGCAACCTACACCTATGCCGGATCCTTAACCCGCTGAACAAGGGCAGGGATCAAACTCGCAACCTCATGGTTCCTAGTCAGATTTGTTAACCACTGCACCACAACGGGAACTCCAGGGGGTCTCCCTTTTATATGGTTGCCATGTTACTGTTGTTTTTGTAATAAGCTTTACTTATGAGTGTGCAGAAAATTTGTGTCTATCTACACCATTTACTGTGGCTCCTCTTCTGGTGTACCTCTCATGAAAACATGAGTCAAGAGTGGATGGCCAGGTCCACCTAGCTTTGCCGCTTCATCACTGCTAAGAATGTGTTTATATAAAGGACCAACTGCTATGACATTGAAGCAGAGATAAATGTTACCTCCTGTGTATTAGAAGCGAATGGTTAAGTGGGGATCAATACTAATTTTAGAAGGTGAGAACTGTGCCATCACTTACAGACGAACTCAAGAGGCAATCTCAACCCCCTTCCTCCTGCTTTTGGCATTAACTTGCCCTCCTCACGGAATAATTGCTGGTTGTCTTTGTTACCCACACGCCAGAAGCCGTGGAAATGATGGTGCTGTCATGACTTCCACATTTTAACTAAGGAAAGGTGAGCTGTGAAGGAGAGAAGCTTTGGCTTGGGCCCCACTTGGCAGGAATTCATTTTAAAGTACTTCACAAAGAAAATGGAGCCCTAAGTAGAGTATTTTCATTTTTTCCCCTACATGGTAAGTGATTCTCTGAGCTACTGTAATTCTCATGACACTGACATGGTTATTGCTATTTCAGTTGCTGGTACTCTGAGATATGGAGAGCTATTAGTTAGGAGAAAGCTTGTGTTTTTAAACTTAGGTTGCTCTTGAATATATTGCATGTATGACTTTAGGATGGAGGCTTCTGGAACTGCCAGCCCCTCATCTGATAGAAAATGAGGGATATAACTATCATATATCTCAGCTTAAGCATAAATCACTGTAATAGATGTATAGATGTGATTTAATAATTCCATTGAGCTGAGATATAAATTAAAGAAACCATGGTGACTACTTGACTTCCTCAAACACGATGATGATACTGTGTAGGATCAGGGCAGTAACGGAAATGACTCAGCACTTTCCCCATGAACCCGGATTGTAGAAATACTTAATAATTTAGATGTAAAAGGGCGATGGAACAAAACCTGAACTTGGCAATGGCTTTAGTACAAGTGCTTTTTGCCTCACAAGCTTTTACAAATTATCTCCATAGATTCTACTGCCTAAAGATGTAAAACAGATATGTGTCCTTGTGTATTTGTCGGAAGAAATGACTTATAAAAAATTTATTGAAACCAGAAAACAGATTTTGGTCATTTTGTTTCTATTGACTTTTTCAAGTTAAAAAAAGTCAGAAAACCCCACACAACCAGGAGCTGTTAATAGTAAAGACAAACGGTAGCAGTGAAATAATGAATCTGTCACACTGGCTATGAGTGCTTTGCCCTGGAGTCAGAGTGCCCACGTTCCAATTCCCAGCTCTCTGATTTGTGATTTTGGCTAAGTTAATAAACTTCTCTGAGATTCAGTTTGTACATTTTTAACACTGAGAAGATGATAGAATCTCCCTGGCAATACAACATATTCACTTCGTCTCTAGGAATCTGAAAGGCTCTTCTCAGGTAGAGACCAAGTGATGTGGTAATGAGAGTCTTGGGTCAGGATTCTGGCACTTGTCACTATTTGGCTAGTGATCCTGGAGGAGTTACTTACTTTCTACTAACTAACTTCTTCACCTGAATAATGTTGATGGTGTATTTTGTCCTTATATACATGTTATATTGGGTTGAGTTCTAAGAAATTGCCACGTTTTTTCAGCTTTGCTTGAGATACAATCAATATATAACATGTAAGTTTAAGGTATATGACATGCTTATTTTGTACACTAATATAGTGCAAAATAATTATCCACATATAATGGATATGCTAATAACTCCATCATCTCATATAATTGCAATTTTTTTATGTGCAAAGAATAAAAAGTTCCCTCTTAGCAACTTTCAAGAACATAGTGCAGTGTTGTTAACTGATTACCTTGCTGTACCTTTGATACCTCAAACTTTTTCATCTTGTAACTAAGAGTTTGTACCATCATCATTCCACCCTCCCCATCCCTAGTAAGCATCATCTGGTCTCAGTTCTGAGTTCAGCTTTTTTAGATTTCATCTTCAATGATAAACAGTATTTGTCTTTGTCTGACTAATTTCACTTAGCATAACACCCTCAAGTTTCATCTATGTCGTCAGAAATAGCAGGATTTCCCTCTTTTTCATGGCTGAATAATATTCCATTGTGTGTGTGCACACATATACTCTTCATTATCCATTAATCTGTTGTCTGACACACCACTCTTCATTATCCATTCATCTGTTGTCTGACACTAAGCTTGTTTCTGTATCCTGGCTATTGTGAATAACGCTGCAATGAACATGGGAGTGCACATATCTCTTCAAGGTCCTGATTTCATCTTCTTTGAATATATACCCAGGAATGGAATTGTTGGATCATATGGTAATTTCATTTTTAATTTTTTGAGGCACCTCAATACTGTTTTATGTAGCAGGTGCACCAGTTTACATTCCTACCAACAGTTCACAGGATTCCCTATTGTCCACATCTTTGCAAATGCATATTATCTCTTATCTTTTTGATGGTAGGCATTTGACAGCCGTAAGGTGATATACCTCATTGTGGTTTTGATTTAAAACTTGCTCTTTTTTGTAAGTTAAAATAACCACATATTGGCAATTTCATATAAGTTGAGCTAAGTAGGATTTTTCATTTTTTCTTTTTGCTTTTTAGGGTCACACCTGGGGCATATGACGGTTCCCAGGCTAAGAACCAAAACATAGCCTCAGCTGCCAGCCTATGCCACAGCCACAGCACTGCAGGATCCAAGCTGTGTGTGACCTACACCGCAGTTCATGGCAATGCCAGATTCTTAACCCACTGAGTGAGGCCAGTGATCGAACTCATGTCCTCGTAGGTACTAGTTGGTTTCATTACTGCTGAGCTGCAATTGGAACTCCTAAAGAATTAAAAAAAAAATTTCCAGACTCATTCACTATGGAGAGATATTCCCTTCCAAGTAATAGTAATATCAATATTACTAGAATTTTTCAGACTCATTCACTATGGAGAGATATTCTCTTCCAAGTAATAGTGATATCACTTTTTATAGAGTACATTTAGGAAGTGCAAATTTTGCAGAATATAGCAATCAATTTGATACTCTAATAGAAGTTGCTTAACTTGGAATCATGAACTTCCTAAAACTTGCTGCAAAAAATGTGTATATATGTATCCTTTTGACATAGGTACTGCCCACCTTTCCCAGGTCCCTTTACCTCCAAGGCCAGAGGTTCATTGCCTTTCTCTGACCCCCGGTATGGTTAAGAACTCCTTCCAGGAATTTTCCCTGCAGAAAAACATACTTGAAAGGATGGAATCCTTTTTAGCTAGTGTAATAAGAATTTATGGAGGGACCCATGAGCTCATTGTTTGTTTAAAGTTAAAAAATAAAAGAGAAAATTCTGCTCTCCCTGACCCCCTTCAATTCCAAGCTTTTTAAAACACAAACCACTCAATGAGTATGTGGCCCTGTCTTGCAGTTGGCATTTCTAAAAAGCATAAAGTTAGTTTAAGTGCCCTTGCTTCTGAAGCCATCAGTGAAGAAATGATAATGAAATCCTTCTGTGTTCCTCTGAAGTTTGTTTGAGGCAAGATTAAATGATAACTGTCTATAGTGTATTTAGTTCAGTGGTCAAATGACCCGGTTCTTTTAAATAAACTGTGAAAAGTGGAGTCCTGTGCTTGAAGAGACAGAACATGAGTGAGAAGACAGCAATTCCTAAGGCAGTGATGCAATATCATGCTTCACTCACGAGGGGCAAGGGATGTGGGCAGGGACCCTGTGCTGTGCTCATCATCATGTCCTTGATACTTAACACAGTGCCTGGCACACAGCAGTGTTTACTAAATCTTCATGGAATGAATACAAAGTAGCTTATAATCAGGATAATTTGCATTTTATTGCCAAAAAAAGTTCAGGAAGGCTTTGGCTTAATCCTTTCATTTTTAATAATGTGAGAAAATCTAGGCTGCAACTCAGACTAAGGGAGAAAAATTCTCAGAACTTGGCTGAGATCTAAGAATCTCAGCGAAGGTAGAAACTCTTAGAAACAAGAATTTCCAGAACCAGATCTGATTACCTTTAGAAAACTGAGATACTCTTTCTAGTGTGAAGGTGACATGCGATGGAACTTCACCATTCAACAACTGAGAATAACTTGAACAGATAGAACCAGGAAACTGAGAGGTTGACAATATACAAATCAGACAGGGGGACAATATGACATAACTTATTGCAGTTAGATGACAAAGCATATATTACGATAATTTGCTTTTTTTAAAAATTGCTCTATATAACAGGATGTGGTATGTTCATTATTTGAAATTTCCTTTTTTTTAGTTTTGTTCTCCTGTAAATAATGAACAATATCTTTAAAATAAGCTTATGGCTCTATGAGACATGAATTCCTTATTTTTTCTGCCCAAATTAACCTTAAATCATTCCCTCCACTGTGCTTTCCTTCATTGGCATAGCTAACCCCAGGAAGTAACTATTGCCAATTAAGGCAAGAAATTTGGCAAAACCTGAGTCTTTTAAAGACTAACAGTAATTTCATATTTACCACTCCCTGGTGTTTTAAATCATTTCTTTTTCCATCTTTGAAAAATCTCAGTTTCTCAATTTAAAAATGTAGACATTAGGATTTCTAAAATACTTACTTTCTAATGAGGAATCCTCACATTTAAAATACAAAGGACAACTGGGAACTTAGAAGCCTCTCAAACTATTATAAATGTGTTGGATATCTTAGTGGAATGGGAAAGACAAGTTTATCAGATTCCCAGATTTTTTACTGACTCTTGGAAAACAAGAAACAGGTGGTACTTTTCTCAAGAATATGAATGTCCCAAAGGCTTCTGTGCTTTGATTCCTATTGTCATAGAGGTCAAACAATTAGGACATGACTGAAGTTAAAATAAAATGATGCAGTGGTGTGGGGCCAGGGAGCTGGGCCTGGACATTGACACTGTAGCCTTAGAAACAGAAATCACTACTAAATGATAGAATCATTATGAAGTTGTTTCTTTTCTGATAAAAGTCAACAGAAGATGTTTACCTGGTTCCTTTCACCTGGGAAAGTTTACTGGGAAAATCTGGTTTGTTAGCGCTTATTTCTATATTGATATAATGTCGGACAATGTGTATGAAATATATTACATATATAAAAAATCAACATGCTCTTTGAATATTAAAGTTAGCTTTGGGACTTTTAATTGCATACATTCTTTATTTCTTCTTTATTTTCCTGTATGTTCAGTTTTCAGTATCACTATTTAACATATCAAGATTTAATATACGACATTGTAAGTCAACTATACTCCAATAATTTTTTAAAAAAAAGATTTAATAAAACCCCAAACAGAGATAACATTTTGGAAAGTAGTTACTTATTCCATAAAATAGCTATTGTATTCATCTATTGCAAACTTTTATTTTCATAGCTTATAATGATCATTAAGTAGTATGTTATTAAACATTTACCCAAATGTATCTTTAAAAGACAAGTTAGAATGACTTTGTAGATAGACACGAGGTTTGTTTTGTTTTGTTAGGTAGATAATATAAATTTAAAATACTATGTGCCTGTTTAAGGACTACCATAAAAAGCATCTAGCTGTTATCTGGATTTTAATAAATGTAGAAGCAAACTTGTCATTTATAAACACAAGAACATAATCATATTTACCTTATCATTTCCTGCCTTCTATCTTCTTAAAAATTATTAAGATCAATACTAATGCAGAGAAAGTACAATAGCTCTATCGATGCAGGAAAGACAACAGTTTGGATTCTGACGTTGTCTCCCTAAAGCAGCCACTTTGCTCACAGAGGTGGTGTTTGTCATGGGCAGGGTGCATTGTCACCACCCAGTTCATGTTACCGGCATAAGCAACTGCCATTGTAATGTACTTTCAGGGGTGCCAGGAAGTGATGCTTCAATTAATACCGAGGCTAATCCCTTGCTTTTGGGCAGCCATGGCCACTGCGGAACATCCAGAGTAGCTTATGTTCATATCTTCTGGAGCTGGAGAAGCAGCTCTCTTTCTGGGGGATTGTTCATAATTTATTGACAACAGCTTTAGTAAGAAACCCTTTTCTTTGAGAATGGCTGTAGAAATACTGACTGCTTTTGATGATTTTTAAAAAGAACAAATACTCATTGACAGAAAAGCAAAAATATGGGAGAGTAGGAGGAAGAAGAGGAAAAAGCCAGAATTGTGGAGTTGGTTCAGCTTAGGTTTAAATCCTGGCCTGGCTTCTATGTAGGTTTCATATTTTAATCATGCTTTTCTGTAAATGGTATATTAAAACTTTCCAGAGTTTTGAGGATCAAATGAGATATCGTATGTCAATTACCTACCGTGTTGACTAAAACATGGTAGCTTTTGAATCAATAGTACATGTAGTATTATTATTATTGCATGAAAATAGCTGTAATTTAATATTCTACCAACAGGAGCTAAACATCCTAACATTTTTATGTATTTCCTTCTATTCATTTTTTTTTCTACGCATACATTCCTGTTGTTGAGAACACATTGCCTGTGCAGGTTCTTTACAACTCTGTTTTATTTAACACACATAGCATCAAAAGTGATAGTTTTTCATGCATCAAACTGCCAATGGTGATAAAAAGATAACACTTGAGACTGAGAGTTAGGAGCACTGTTGTACATCATCGGTGAGAGTATCAGCCAGTATATAACCTTTCTGGAAAGCAATTTAGGAAATATATTTCAAGAGCATTAAAAATTGTTTACCTTTTGACCTGGTAATTTTACTTCTATATAGCCAGCTGAGGAAATAAGTGAATATATGAACAAAGACTTGTGGTCAAGGAAGTTCATGGAAGAGTCATTTACAACAAGAGGAGGATAAAAATCATTGCCGTCTACCATAAGGAAACTGCTACATAATTTATACTACACCCAAAATATAAAAATAAATTTTATAAAGAATAATTAATAACATGGGAAAAGGGTTCTTGATAGGCTTGCGCATGGAATGAACAAACTGCATGCTGCAAAATCCCAGTATTTTGGCTTAGTTTTTTAAAAAGCAAGTATTGGACAGAGAATGGCCTTGAAATAGAATGGCCTAAATGTTAGTAATGTTTATTGCTGGGTTTTGGGATTTCATCTGATATTCATTAAAATGGTTAGCTTTTTATTTGTATTTCTCACATTTTCTGCTTTGAATTGTGGACTTATATAAACATAAAAGGTGAATATATATGTATGCATGTATATACACATGCACACGTACACATATTTCATAGATACATGTCCATGCACATGTATACACCCACATTCACTGTTGATGTTTACAGAAGCTCATGTTCAATGCAGAGAATTTGAGAAATATAAAGACACACATACCTACATGCATATATACATATAATTGCTATGAAATAGAAGCAAACATTATACCCATGCTATTAAATAGTCTTAAAATTTCAGAAATATGGGGGGTTTGTTTACTTGTTTCTTTTTTCTTTTCTTTTTTTTTTTTTTTTTTTTTTTTTTTGAGCAGAGAAAGATTTATTTCAGGGCTGAACAAGGAAAACAGGTGGCTCATGCCTAACATACCTGAACTCAAGAACTATTAATTTTAAGTAGCTGTAGAGTGTTTCATTTTGAAGATAAACCATAATGTCCTTAACCTTTTTTTTTTCCTTTTTTTATATTTTTAGAGCCACACCTGTGGCATATGGATGTTCCCAGGCTATGGGTAGAATTGGAGCTGTAGCTGCCAGCCTACACCACAGCCACAGCAATGCCAGATCTGAGCTGTGTCTGTGACCTATAGCACAGTTCATGGCAATTCCAGATCCTTAACCCACTGAGCAAGGCCAGGTATCAAACCCACAACCTCATGGTTCCTAGTTGGGTGCGTTAACTGCTGAGTCATGATGGGAACTCCAACATTTTTTTATATGTTTTTAGATGTAGACAATTTCAGTGTACCTCTTTGCACGTAAATACCTTTGTTTGCATTTCTAGACAACTCTCTTAGTGATGCAAAGGCATCATTGGGTTGTTTAAGTGAACCTGGGGGTGTGGGTTTGAGTGTGTGCATGCTCACAACTGGACAAGCACCTTTAGGAGCAGGAGGGAGAAAATGAGACTATCCCTTCAGATTGCATAGAGAAATGATGTGGCACTTATGGGAAGGAAGGAAAAGGCTTTTATCATTGGAAACCACAGTATTTTAAGAAGACCTACTGCTTGGGAGAGAATTTAACCAGCGTGCTGCTGTGGCTATTTATTTATTTATTTATTTTTTGTCTTGAACTTACCTTGCAGATTTTTCTCTGGCTAAGATCTTATTTTTCAAGACACACTTGTGCTATAAAAGTTTTCAATGTAGGCTGAAAGCGGTGCTCTCACAGCAGTCGCTACCTACTTCCATCTTTGCAATTTCTCTACTATGGCGAACTGATCTATACACTGAAGTGGTCTCCATACCCTGTTTTCTTGCATGCTTCTCAAGGGCAGGGGTTAATTCTTACTCACTTTTCTATATCCAGTGCCATGAAAGGTGCTTGGTGCATAGTGGGTGCTCTGTAAATGGTTTTTTGGGCCAGCAATACATTGGTAAGAAGTGGAAATCCTCAATGGAAATCCTCAATGGAAATCCTCAATGACAGTGGACATCTTTGTCATTATAGGGACTATGTGTAACCCTGCGTTTCCTTTCTTCTCTTTGCTACCTGATCACACAGATTATGCATAAATCAGCATGGTTTTCATGGTAAGGCCTTTTGAAAGAATAGAGATGTTCCTAAGCTAAGCTTTTTTTTTTTTTTCCCCCCACAATGCTCACTGCAGCTCATTGCAGTCAAGCCTCTTTCCTATAAGCCTGCATCAGTGTGCTGCTAGTGAGGAACACTGGCCTTCCAGTAAGATCTGATATGCTCTTTGCTGAGCATCTGGCAAATAAAGTAGGATATTCCCCTAAGTAACTCAAGGGCTTTGGAGAAGTAAGTTATTCAATGTGAAGGTTAATATTTGTATTGCAATTTATAAATTAAAAGTGATTTCATCTATATTGTCTCACTTAATTTGCTGATTTCTAACTTTCCTTTGAGAATAAAGCTGCTCATTCCACAGTTTCAGATAAAACTTTAAGATAGAGTCCTACTGAGAAAAGTAATCCCAGTAATGGTACTGTTATCAGATGGTTTTCCAGTGGGAGGTATTTGCAAGTGGAAAAATCCTGGCCTTGAAGGACAGGAGAGGGGGAAATGACATAAAGGAGAATAAATATACCAATCAGAGATAAGTTTTTCATGATTCATGATGTTCCTTGTACTAGTTCTGGTTGGAGAAAGAAAACCCAACTTAGCATCAGTCATGGTTCTCTTAAAAATGAAGCAAGTCATAGGCCAACTTCTTAACTTAATTCCCCCCATTTTTCTGAAGGTCTGTATCATCATCATCAACAACAGCATTTAGCGTGTGCTTGTTTTGTGGCAAATGCTGCTCTAAAAGTCATATATGAATTATATAAATTAATCCTCTAAGAAACTTATGAGATAAGCTTATTGTTATGTACTTATTGGAGATAAAGAAACTGAGGTACCTTGCCCAACATCAAAGAAAGTGGTGAAGTGAGTTTAAATCCAACCAATTTAACTCCCATTTCCCCATCACTTGATACACAGCACTTCTCTTAATTTTTATCTTTATATTTATTATGAGCCCAAATCATCTCTATTTGCACTGAATCTCTTAAGTACTAGTACTTATATCTTTTATGGCATCTTTCAAATAATATTCTCTCTTGTATTAGAGTCCTTGGTGTACAAATATTATATCCTCCCTACTTTTTTTGCTCCAGTACCACCAACCTGTCTCGTTTTTGGTATTTACCTGCTACCTTTCCCATGGAGACTTTCTGTAAACTGCACCTTCCCCTGGGGATCTGCTTTTACTTCTCATTCTTCATCTAAATCAGTGTTTCTCATTGTTGGTTGTACATTGTAATCACCTGGGGATCCTTAAATAACACATATGCCTTAGTCTCACCTCCAGAAATTCTAATTAATTTGGTATGCCCAGGATATCAAGATTTGCAAAAGCTCCCCAAGTTACTTAAATGAGCAGCTCAGCCCATTGGTCTGAACATTTCCTGCTCATTTTTCATATCTCACCTACAGCATTCTCACCTCCTTCACCAGGGTTCAACATTCCTATTACAATCTGTCATAACCCAATGGAGTTATAGCCCATAGACCCCTGGAATTAGTAGTGCCCATGGGGAGGAGGGGAGCCATGAGAGTCTGGGGTACTGAAAACCCAGTGAAGCAAGTATATGAAAAAGGAGGGGTTGATTAACTGTGTCACATGCTTAGTCACGTAAGATGAGAGCAGACTTTACCAATGGATTTAGTAATATGCAGGTCACTGGTGATCTTGACAAGATCAACAGAGGCCACTGGAGCAGTGAGAAATAAAACCGCAAGTAGAAAATTAAAAAAAAAAAACAAACAAAAAAAAACTGATGATGCAGGAGAGAGGGAGACATCCACCAGGGCCAAATTCTTGGGTAGGCAAAAGGGATGGGCTTTGGTGCACCTCATCTCATTTAATCCTTGTCACAACCCTAAGAAGCTGATGTTATTTTTTATTTCCATTTTACAAATGAAGAAAGTGAGGCTTAGAGAGGTTACTAACTTGTCCAAAGTCACAGAGCTCAGTCAGCAGAGCTGAGATCAAACATAAGTCTGTCTGCCCACAGAGCCCTTAGCAACTATAGTCTCTTGTCTCTTATTGATAAGAAATATTCTTTTCTTTGCCACTATGTCAGCTGTATATCCATTTCTTCCTGAGATTATTGTCTTATTTTCAAGAAACTGTTTCTCTTACAGCAAAATTCCACTTAGTGATAAAATATATATAATCTACATAAAGTAGATACCAATACACTGCTTTTTTTGGTTTTTTTTTTTTGGTTGTACTATGGTATGTGGAAGTTCCTGGGCCAGGGGTTGAACCCATGCCACAGTTTCCACCTGTGTCACAGCTATGAAGACCCTAGCTCCTTAACCTACTGTGCCACAGGGAACTTCCAGCAATGCATTCTTTAGATTAAAAGAAATAAGCCTTTGGGACCTGAAGCTCTGACAAAACTATTGATTATTTTTCTATACATCAGTGACAAAATTGCCTGTTCTGATATCTCCTGGCTTCAGAAGAAGTCTTGGTAGAACCCTCACCCCCTGACACAGGTAATTCTCAGGATTTTTATACACTTGAAGGAGCCTCATGGCAACTCTAGCATGCTGGATTTTCAGTGATTGAGAGTTGATGACTGGAGACTGAGGTAGAGGATGAATGTCGGTAGGTGATCTGATCCTTGATGAGCTAACTCCTGGACTGGTGCAGTAAGAGCAGTAATGTGCTGATGTGTGTTTAACAACCAGCTCTAGGGAAAAGAAGAACCCAATTCATAGTATTTGCCCAATTCTGTGGTGTGAATATTTTCACCATGGCGAATTTCAAGCTATCAGTTTGAAGTCACTAAATGGGAGTCAGAAAGAGATGAGAACTATATATTGTCTTTTGTCTATTTTCCAGTCTACTGTGACACAGAAGAGTCTGTGCAAACTGGCACTAGCACACCATTAGGTAAGGAATAAAAAGTTTTCCCCTGTATCTCTCAGTGGACAGTCTCACTTATTCCTTGAGGTGCCAAGCACTTCCTGAAGCGGCATAAAGAGGTAGAAAGAACACGCTATTCAAATTCTGAAGAATAGTAGTCTGGTTCTGATTCAATGATTAGCCATGTGGCTTTTGCCAACTCACTTAGCGTCTTTGGACTCTGATTAGAAATGAAGCAGCTGGCCCTTTAAGGCTCTTGAGAGTTTGAAGATGCTGTGATGCAGAGCACAGAGGATGCTAGATATCGGCCCTTTCCTCCACAGGGGTGGAGAAAATCTCCTTGTAAAACTATGCTACATTGTGCTTTTGGGTTTCCGATGAAAACATTGTCTTTCCTCAGTAGCTTGCCCATGCTGTTCTCTATCACTGTGGCCTTTGAGATTTCTCAAAGAAACCAGCAGGGATGTTTGAGGCTGTTCACATATAATGTTCTCAACGAGGCTGTCTAAATAATGAAAAGGAGTATGCAATCACACCAGATAACTTCTCATTCTGGGGATAGGCAGAGATGCAGTCTTAACCTTTCATTTTATGGCTTTGCCATCTTTTGCTAACCCTTTAACATTATATTAACAAAAGATGGACTGGGAAGGAGCGGGGAGGGGCTTAATGTTCTTTATGATCTATTTTAACATTTTTACTTCTCTTAAAAAATAAATTTACCATAAGAATTAAAACTGTATTTTATGCTTTTAAATATAGCCCGAGATGATGTATGTAACTGCACTGGCAGCCAGTCAAGTCTACACAAAGCCCAAATTGAATCTTCCTTCTGACTACAGCTGTGCATGACATTTTATGCAATTTTTATGCTGGTCATAAATGAGGTGGAAACTGTGATTATGCCAGTTTTGGAATAACGCATTCCACCAAAAAAGTGACGGCCAGTTTTCAGACATGTGTATGTGTTTACAGGATCCAGCCCTCCTTTTCCCATCACTAGATTGCATGTTGTTGACCTGATAAAAGATTTCTAGGTAAAGTGCTGTAGGCATTCAATATCCAATTGCTATTGAATGTCAGATTGCAAAAAAAGTGCCATGATTTCTGCTTAGAACAGTATTTTGTAAAATGTAGCCCCTAGCTACTGAATATTCTGTAGTAGGTAAAGGGCTTTAGTTGTAAAATGATCTATTCCATTATATACATAGATGGATTATTCTACCTAACTAGACAAAGACCAAAATTAATGGGAAGGGAGGTTTAAAAATACAGAACTATGCCCCAGTACTCAAATATCATATTTCACTGTGTTACATGAAATGCTGTCAAGGAGGAAGAAACATACTACCTAAAGATCAGAAATTCATGCTCTACTGTTTCTCTTGTCTGTGCTTGACACAATACAGATGCTTTCTATCTACATCTAGTATTAATACAGAGATTATCCTTAAACAATTTAAATTGGAAAGCTTGAAAGGGAGACATTAAAATGTTAAGGAAATGATTACAGAAAAAAATAAACCTTTGATATGAACCTTAACAACCATTTATCCAAATTAACATGGCATTACATTTAGGGCTATAAAGATGAAGCCATTAGCATGACTGTGCTTATATGGGCTGAACCATCAATCAGTTCTCACTGACAAATAAAACCCAGAGCCAAAGTTATTTGCTCCACTAGCACCCTGCTGTTATCCTGCAGACCACTTCTGGCAGAATGACAGCCCTTCAAGTTGCTGACTGAACCTACCATGTGACCAGCAGAGAGCATTGTGGCTGCTGGCAATCATATTAGTGGGCGGATTTCCTACATTTCAGAATTTTTCTTTAGAGCTTTCTGGAAGGTTCTTAAACCAGAGACTGACCACTCGCTAAGGGTGCTGAAGACTGTACCATTGCTTGGATCAGTGTTTTGTTCTGTAAGTTATGTCCCCCCCCCAGCTTGGTCCTTTATTCCATGAAAAAGAGATAATATGGTTCATTGGGATCATCAGTAGCAACCCTTGTTTGGCACTGAGTAGCTCTTCAAAATTATATGTTGAATATTTGAATGAATGAGTGAATGAAATGGTAGATTGGGGCCAGATGCCATGTTGAACTCTGTGCCACAATGCCATACTTCTGAGGAGTATTAATAGTGAGAATCTTCTCTGCCACACTATGAGTGTTCACATGTAATTCTTGCACTGCAGATAAAATATCAGGTGAAAATGATCTTCCCTCTCACACTGGCCTAATGGAAAAATGAATCAGATTTTGCACATCTCAAGAAATATCACTTGGGACTGTAATTTTGACACCATTTAATTATCAATTCACAAACACGTTAGCTTGGCTTGCATAATGTTAGATGTTCTTGAGTGGGAAGGTGAGTTGATGAAATATCAAGGTAAAGGAATTAAAGCTTGAAGGTCAGGTTAAAGGTCTAGTATATGTAATGACTAGGGAGACATTGCTGGCTCTTCTTGACCTTAAAGGAATCACTTGTCTGACCAAAATGTCATTCATTTTTAAGATGTTACCATCAGTTCTAGGACGGTTGTAAGATTTTCCTTGTTTGTAGTTGTGCAATAATCTTTGATGATTAATGACCAAGTTTGCTGGATTCTTTTTTTCCAAGAGTTTTGCTCCCTTTGTCCATACATTATAGTTGGGTTACCATTACAGTGGATTCTAGAAGCATTCAACCTTAAAAATCATTTCAGTGGATTCTGTAAGGTGTCAGCCTTGAAAACCACCGATGTTACAGGAGGAACTTTCTAGCACATGTTTTACTTAGATGCTTTAGTTTATGTGGTCATCTTCTAGCTATAATTCATTTTGTCAACCTTGATACATAAAGTCACCAACAGTTCAGTTTCTATTTATATTCACATTATACATTCTTCTTGTGGTCTATCATGGTTGTATGGTGAAACAGTGTCTCTTTTGACAGTCCTTAGATTTGAAATTCTTGGTTGTTGGATTTAACACATCTTTTCTTTAATTTTATATTTTGACCTGATAACACAGGGTTTTTTTTTTTTTTTTTTTTGGTTTGTTTGTAGCATAAACCCTATTATTCATCAGCAGATCTCTGTCACATTGATCAAATAATTTTGAGAAAGTGATAGTGATTGATTTGGAAATGTATATGACTCTTATCACATTACAGTAGTAGAGGTACCATGAAGATAGAAGAAACACATCAAACCAAAGACCTGCTGACTTTTTTTGCTTGAACAGGTAGCAGTACATTTTTTCCCAACTGATTTGTTGTAAAAATAAAAATTCATTTTAATTCCTCTTGTGTGCATTACACAAAACCATAATCAAATGAGATCAAGACTATAATCAAATGAGATCAAGTGGAATGGATGGTCCATTTGTGAGAGAGGGACAGTTTGTAAATAACGTGTCTCAAAAAGAGAAGTATAAATGGCAAGGGTAAGAATTAAGTTCATCACCTTTTGGGAGCAAGACCAAAACCATCATCTTTTATTTCATCCAATTTTACATCCTTATATTTTCAGTTTAAGTAATGCAGAACTTCACAAGGTTATGTACCTCTTATGGAGAAATGCAATGTAACATCTTTTCCAGAAAAGCTATAAGTCTGCTTTAGCTGCCATGACAAAATACCATTGACTGGGTTACTTAAACAACAGGAATTTATTTTTCACAATTCTAGAACTGGTTAGTCTGAAATCAAAGGGCTGGCAGAGGTTTCTGGTGAGGGTTCTCTTTCTGGCTTCTAGTAGTGTCCTCAGGTGGCAGAGAGAAATCTCTCTCTTCTTCTTTTGATAAAGCCACAGTCCTATCAGTTTAGGGCCCCACCCTTATGACTTCATTCCACCTCAGTGACCTCCTAAGGACCCTATATCCAAATACAGTCCTCCTGGAGGTCAAGGCTTTAACATAACAGAATTCAGTCCACAGCAGTATAGTTAGGACTTTTCATTTCCTGATCACTTTAACAAATATTTACCTGTAGGTTCATGTTGGTGGATAAAAATATAAGACAGAATTCTTACCCTCGCAGATCTTACAGTAAAGCTTGTTGGCCTCTTGCTCTCAAGGGACTTACAATGCAAAAACAGGGAAGAGATGCATAAGAAACATCAAAAAGGGCATTAAATTTACAAGAAGGAAGATTAATTCCTCTGGGGAGGAGGGCGCAGTGAAGGGTTTCTGTGGAAGTGGCATTTAAGATGAGTGCTGGAGGATAGATAGACTTTTCAATCAGCAGAAATGAAAGTGAGAGTATTTCAGGCAGAGGCCAAAGATATATTATTTTTTATTAATGCTGAAACAAATGACCATAAACTTAGTGGCTCACACAACACCTATGTATTAAATCACAGCTCTCTAGGTTGGATATCTGTCACGCTGGGCTAAAATCAAGGTGTCAGCATGGCTGCATTCTTTTTTTCTGGAGACTCTAGGAGAGAACCCATTTTCTTGTCTTTTCTACCTTCTAGAGGCCACCAGAATTCCTTGGGTTATAACTCTGTCTTCTGTCTTTAAAGCCAACAATATTGCACCTCTCTGAGCTAAGCTGGGAAAAGCTCTTTGCTTTTAAGAACTGAGGTGAATAGATTGGGTCCACCTGAAAATTTCATGATAGAGCTCTCATCTCAAGGTCAATGACCTTAATTACATTTGTAAATTCCTGTTTGCTTTGTAAGGTAACATATTCATAGGTCCTGGGTCTTAGGATGTGGCATCTTTGGGGGAGCTATTTTTCTGCCTACTTTGTGGGCCAAGAGAGGAGCTATTCTAGGATTCATTCTTTTACTCAGTAATTATCTGTTAGGGAATGAATATGTGCCAGGCAACACAGTCTGTGGGTGCATTGTTAAATGGCTGAGGATGTGATTGCAGCTGAGGAGAAGAGCCACTGGCACATGTCTACGGGGGTCAGGAAGAGTCTCAAGTAAGATTAACCTTCCTTTCAATGTTTTATATCATATGAAGCCATCCTTCCCAGAACCATGAGAGAGGAAAATTGGAGTAAGTTAGTTTCTCAGAACCACAAATACCTTGTCAGCTTTACCTACAAAGATAAATTGAAGAATAAGATGTGGAGGAGAAACTGGAAATAGGATGGTTTTCTCAGGAGACTTCCCCGGACAAACAGAAAGCAGCTCCAAAAAGAGGAATTAATAACATGTGAATGAATTAAATACTTAATGCCTAATACTTAATACATTGGAGGAATAAATTATAATTTCTAAACATTTCAGTAGAGCCAGAGTGATCCCAGAACTACAAACATCATTGATCATTACAATCTCTGATAGTCAATTCAGCTAACATCTGGATCCCATTAATGAGTTATTAGGATTCAAAATTTCTAGAGTGTCAAATGGCTTTCTGATTCTGAAGGAAGAGAGAGAAAATTATAACAAAACTTGGAGTATAATAGAGATTTAATCAACAAGTTAGGCCCATCAAATGGAGCCAGGTGCTTTCTGCACACAAAATTGTATATACTTTATGATTTTCTGTTCGCAAATGGGATCTTATTTTAATGGTTCATAGTTATATAAGATATAAAGTACTTTTTGCTGATAACTTTGTTAATAAAAAGAAAACCGCCAGCTTCTGTTTGAATACGACACCCTGATCACATGTGTTTGTTTCCTTTTCTTCAAGAGGCTATCCTTAAATTGATCATAAAGTGACTGATATAAAAATGTATGAATCTATAATCATGAAGAGAATAGAAAATGAACCATCATCAGTAGGAAATTTCAGCAATGATCTAGAAGGAGAATAAATGAGGTTTAAAGTAGAGCAGAGAAAGCAAGTGCTGAAATTATACAATAAGGGGTTATAGCCAAGCAGAGAGTCACTATGCCCTGCCAAACCCCACAGCAATTCAGCTCTCAGTTACATGGGGTAGAGCAGAGGAGACACTGAAGAAGTAGAATACAAGCCTGTCTTCAAATCAGTTGTAACCCCCTTATCATGTCCCTCCCCACACCAACCCCACCATCCAAATCTGCAACATCCATAAGCGAAGACATTTATCCTCCAGGCAAATGCAACATCAACAGCAAACAAAGAATTTTATTAAAGCAGTAACTTTTTTCTTTAAAGAAAGAAAACCCAACTGTCTTGGGGATGTATGGGCAGTGTCTTAGGAGCCAGAGGCTGTGACAGAGAGTAAAGGTATTCATGCTTAACAGCAAAAACTCTAAGACTCTTCAAACAAAATGAATGCCTTATGACCATTTAATCAATTACTTCACCTTCAGTATGAATGAGCAGTCAATGATTTGACATACATTAGAAATTTACTGTCTTCTTTGAGATGAAAGTACAGCTGGCCCTTGATATCCATGGGTTCTGCATTCGGTTTTGTTGAATCCAAGGTTGTGGAACCTACAGGTATGGAGGACTGACTGTACTACACTATTTTATATAAGGAGCTCGAGCATATGCAGGTTTTGGTATTCACAGAGGTCCTGGAACCAGTCCCCTGTGGATTCTGAGGGAAGACTATAGTTTATTTGGGAGGTGATCTCTAGAAACTCTAATTGGGTGAGTGGGGTGGGGGATAAGTCTAAGAAGAGAAGGAGGCAATAAAAGCCTGTGTACAATTGGTGCCTAGTCTCACTGAGCACATTTGGGACACCCTGCAAACTTGCTACACAGTGATTCAAACAGGGGGCAGGGATCTTGTGAGCTGCTGTACCCAGAAAGTGGAAGAGAAAGACAAGAGAGGGAGGAAGAAAGAAAGGAGAAGGAAGGAAAGGAAAGGCTCATGACTTCATGTCTCCAAGGCTGTTCAATACAAAAAAATTAGAACTTCCAAAATAAAATTCAGATTACTCCTCAAGTAGATTTGAGGAAAAAAAGAAATTTCATTAGTAAAAGAAAAAAAAAGGACACTATAAAAAAGTAAAATCAGAAAACTTGAATGGTTTCTTGGGAGTTAAAAAATGAAAATGATTAAAAAAAAATCCATAGAAGCATTAGAAGAAAAGTCAAAGATTTTATAAGAAAAAGGAAAAAAAAAATCAAGGGGAAAGGAAATGGAAAATCCAAATTAAACATACACACATTATATAGGAAGGAAAATGTGACTATAGTAAACTGCTTGGTTGTTGGTGAAAAAGCAATTATGTTGTCAGTTATAATGTTGCCCTATTTCTAGTTCTATCACATAGAATCATCCTATGACAGAGCTTGACAGATTGTAAATGTCACCAACTTTGAACATTTAAAAGTACAGATGGCAGTTAGGGGAAATAGAAAGGGAAAGGTGGGGTGGAAGGGAGGGGGAGAGACATTTATATCTTCATCTTACCAAATGGGAAATCCAGAGGTCATTTCTATAGTTTTGGAAAAATAAATGAAAATAACTATGTCACTTAAAATTTCAAGAAGTAGTGATTATTTAAGCCCTTAATTAATTGACTTTTTAACAATATGAATATAATATCTATAAGGATTTTGATTAAATTGTGTTTTAAAAATGTGGCAGATTGCTATGAATTCATTGAATCCCGTTCATCAGGTGATAAGCAGGCTCTATGCCATCTAGTGGTAATTTGAGCCCACTTCAAGCTCATGACTCATCTCCAAAGCTGCTCAATACAAATATGTGTTCATCAAACTTACCAGTTACAGGTTAGAGGTGATGATATACTTTAAGAGCAAATATTTTTAGTAGAATCACATGAGTAGGTAAGAGAGAGTAATTATTTTGGGGTTCCAGAATGGAATATTGGCACAAACTTTGGACTTTGCTCCAGGATTAGAAATCAGGAGAAGTCAAAGACCTGGTTCCATCATTGACTTGCCAAGATATTTTGGGTTACTTCTTTAATTTTGCTCTAACAGTTTGTCCATATCTCTAATCAGAAAAGTACTATTCCTGTTTATAAATATATGGGTCAAGTGTAGTAATATATATGAACATGATTATTAGTGATTTAATTTTTATATCTATGATCATTTTATATCATATTATTCCACCTGATTCATTAATTAGTGGATTTCCAAATTCTTTGGCACAGAATAAAGGACTCTAAATAGAGTTCAAATTGAAATTAAACTTTATCTGAATATGTTGGGTAGATAATGACATTCATCATTTTAAATTTATTAGTGAATACCTTAATAATGTTAAGATATCTATGTTTTAAATATTGAGTCTTTAAGGCTTTTAGGTACAAAGATTAAGTATTATAAATATTTTCAGTTACATTTATTTCTGGAAGATCTAATTTTAAACATGCTTCTCTTCTAGTACTTATTGCTTCAAAGAAACATATTAATCCTGACCTTATTTTATAAAATAGATTTTATACTTTGTAATCATAAAACAGAACATTCTCCTTATAGAGCATTTCATAAAAAATTAGAGAAAACAATTTCCAGTAATTTCAATCACCTAGATATAACTTTAATTAATGTTTTAATGTTTTCTATTCTTCTCTCTATGTACTTAGATATAGTTTTTAAAATATTTGGATAATAGAGTTTATATTTTGTTTTCAAAAAAATATTTATCATAAATCTCCATGTCATTATATACTCTTCAGAAATATTTTTATTGGCATAATATTCAGTAAAAAGATGATCAATATATATTTAAAAATTTTCTGTTGACATTAGATTATTTCTATTTTTTGATATTTCAGTTATGATATTTGTTATGATTAATAACTTGTATGTCTCTCACTTCATATTTGAAGATATTTTTAAAAAGACTCTTAGGACTTGTGGCTGCCTGATGGGAGGGGGAGGGAGTGGGAGGGATCGGGAGCTTGGGCTTATCAGACACAATTTAGAATAGATTTACAAGGAGATCCTGCTGAATAGCATTGAGAACTTTGTCTAGATACTCATGTTGCAACAGAAGAAAGGGTGGGGGAAAAAATGTAATTGTAATGTATACATGTAAGGATAACCTGACCCCCTTGCTGTACAGTGGGGAAAAAAAAAAAAAAAGACTCAGACGTAAAATTACTAAGTCAAAACATGTGCTCATTTCTAAATATCAGTTTTGCCCTCGCCTCTACAAACATTAGGTGTTATGATTTGAAAACATTCTTTTTTTTTTTTTTATGGCCACACTTATGGCATGTGGAAGTTCTCAGGCTAGGGACTGAATTCAAGCTGCAGCTGTGACATATGCTATAGCTGCAGCAATGCCAGTTCCTTTAACTCACTGTGCTGGGCCAGGGATCGAACCCTCATCTCTGTAGCAACCTGAGCCACTGAAGTCAGATTCTTAACACACTGTGCCACAGAGGCAACTCCCAGACATTTTTTTTTTTTTTTGTCTTTTTGCCATTTTCTTGGGCCGCTCTCGCGGCATATGGAGGTTCCCAGGCTAGGGGTCTAATCGGAGCTGTAGCCACCAGCCTACGCCAGAGCCACAGCAACGCAGGATCCGAGCCGCGTCTGCAACCTACACCACAGCTCACGGCAACGCCGGATCGTTAACCCACTGAGCAAGGGTGGGGACTGAACCCGCAACCTCATGGTTCCTAGTCGGGTTCGTTAACCACTGCGCCACGACGGGAACTCCGACATTTTTAATACTAATACAGGAGTTGAGGGTTATTTTCTTTTTCTAAATTGAAATTTATTTGATATACACTATTATATGTTATAGGTATGCCATATAGGGATTCACAATATAGTAAAGGTTATGTTCCATTTATAGTTATTATAAAATATTGGTTATATTCCCTGTATTGTACAGTATATCCTTGTAGCTTATTTTAAACCTAACAGTTATTCCCTACCTTGATGTTACCCCTCCACCTTTTCCTCTCCCCAGCAGTAAATACTAGTTTGTTCTTTATATCTGAGTCTTTTTTATTTTTGCTAGTTTGTTGTATTTTTTAAAATTTTCACATGTAAATGATGTCATAGAAGTATTTATCCTTTTCTGTCTGACTTATTTCATTTAGCATAATGCCCTCCAAGTCCATCCATGTTGCTGCAAATGACAAAATTTCATTCTTTTTTATGGCTGAGTAGTATTTCTTTGCATATGTATACTACATCTTATTTATCCATTTATCTATAAATGGACACTTAGGTTGCTTCCAAATTTTGGCAATTGTAAATATTTCTGCTAGGAACATTGGGGTGCATGTATTAGTGTTTCAAATTAGTGCTCTTGTTTTGTTTTCTGTTTTGTTTTTTTCCAGATATATATCCAAGAATGAAATTGCTGTGTCATATGGTAGTTCTATTTTTGGTTTTTTGAGACACTTCTGTACTGTTTTCCATAGTGACCACACTAGTTGACATTCCCACCAACCATGTAGGAGGTTTCCCTTTTCTCCACATCTTAGCCAACATTTGTTTTTGTGTTCTTTTTGATGATTTCCTTTCTGACAGGTGTGAAATGATATCTCCTTGTAGTTTTGATTTGAATTTCCCTGATGTTTAGTGATGTTGAGCATCTTTTCATGTGCCTGTTGGCCATCTGTATTTCCTCTTTGGAAAATGCCTCTTCAGATTTTCTGCCCATTTTTTAATCAGCCTCTTTGTTTTATTTTGTTTTGTTTTGTTGGATGCACTGTTTATATGTGTTGGATGTGAACTCCTTATTGGTCACAGCATTTGCAAATATTTTCTCCCATTCAGTAGGTTGTCTTTTTGATTTGTCAGTGGTTTCCTTTGTTGTACAAAAGCATTTTAATTAATTGGTTCCCATTTGTTTATTTTTGCCTTTTTTTTTTTTTTTTTTTTTTTTTTTTTTTTTTTTTTTTGGCTGCATCTGTGGCAGCATATGAAAGTTTCCGGCCAGAGATCAGATCTAAGCTGCAGCTGCAAGCTATACCATGCTGAGGCAATGCTGGATCCTTAACTCACTGTACTACAGAAGGAACCCTTGTTTAGTTTTGTTTTTATTTCCTTTGTATTAGGAAACAGATTTAAAAAAAAATGCTATGATATATGTCAGAATGTTCTGCCTATGTTTTTCCTCTAGGAGTTTTGTGGTATCTGGCCTTATATTTAGGACTTTGGCTCATTTTGAGTTTGTTTTTATATTTGGTATTAGAGAATATTCTAATTTCATTCTTTTATATGTAGCTATCCATTTTCCCAGCACCACTTATTGAAGAGACTGTCTTTTCTCCATCGTATATTCTTGCTGAGGGTTATTTAATTTGATTTATATTTCTTTGGTTACTAGTAAAATTGATCTGCTTTATGTTTATTAGCTATCAATATTCTTTGTATGTGATTCTGTTCATGCCCCTTGCTTGCCTTTATTGATATTTTTGTATTATCTTACAGATTTGTATAAGCTTTTCAGATGTTAAGCACATACATCTTTAATTTATCATACTTGTTACAAATGATTTCTATTTTTTGGCCAAATGTAAATGATTATATATCATTTAAAGTGGGAGGATAAATTTATGCATGTCCATAGAAAATAGTCTTGTGAAAGACTAAAGGTGGAAGCATGAGGTAATATTTTCCAAATTGTTTATTAAGTTGCCCTTCATGAGACCTTATTGTTGTTATTAGAATTAATGATATGTATAATATTTCCATATATATTATTAAGCAGTGGAGTCAGATTGCTCGATATGAAAATAAGTCATCTTCTTTTCAGCACCTCTTGCTATTCTCTATCTCCCCTCACCACTATCACTAAGAAATTTGAAAATTTAAAATAACCTCCAAAACATAAGATTACAGCTCAGAAATTTTATCATTTTAAACAACCTTACTAGAATATGGGCATATACCTTTTTCTGCCTTCCTTCTCCCTTCATTCTTATGCTATTTTTTACAAAAAATTAGTGATTGGGAATGTCACTGAATTTAATACAGTGACAGAACATGGTCTCAAAAAATGATAGTTTTTTAGGACAGTTAAGATTTTCTCATTGACGGTTTCTATTGTGACTCACAATGCTAATTAATTTCTTAATTCATTAGAAACATAACCAAAGAAAAGGCTTTGAAAACACTGTGCTTTGTGTAGATGTCTTTTAATTACGGCTAATTAAATACTATGGAAGGACCTGATTATACCTTTGAGTATTTCTTAGTCTGAAAAAAGAAAAAGACTTGTAGTCATGAATACATTGAACAAAAGCTGCATTCAACATCTCTTTATAACAAACAAAAACTTCAAAAAAAGGAACAAATTATAGAGTAGCACTGGGGGAGTATTCTCTAAATATGTGTGCAGATTCTCTGCGGAGGCTTATGCACTACTGTTTGTTTTGGTTATTAGGCAGAATCTCAAGTAAACCCAAGTAGAAATCACATTGATTCTGAAAATGAAGAGCATTGCCAGTGGGTAAACAGTTTCAGGGCAAACCGAAGCAATACTCCCTGGAGTTAGGAACGGATTTTTCCAGATGGTCACTGTGCATATGGCTGGAGTACTGTGGTAGCTGAAATAGGAAACGAGAACATGATTCTTGCCAATTAAATCAACACTGTCCTTGAGAAAAGAAAATTCACAGAACATAGCGGGGGGGGGGGTGGGGGTTGACAAGAAATAGCATTCAAGTCCATCAAGACATCTTTAATTTCACTAATTATAATATCTTTAAAAATGTTCAGACCAGTCAAATCTATTTTAGGATTTTAGGCGAGCAAGGCGATGAGCTCAAGGATGCACTAGAAATTCAGAGCTTGAAACTGGACTTGTCTATCTTTCATTCTGGAACATTGGGTGAGTTACTTAATCTCTCTCTGATTGTTTCCTCCTGTGTAAAGTAGGAATCACATCCCCAGGCTGCCCAACAGGCTTGTTGTAAAGATAAAACAATAAATGTCATGAGGCACTTGGTAATCATGAAACACTGGATTGTATTTTCCAGGACTTGGAGGGAATAACCAGTAACTCCAGTTCATGCTGTGTCTCACATCATGGTCTCTCTTAGGGAAGATGTTGCTATTTATAATGGGGTAAGACTTCTAGCTTTGTTCAGGCCCTTCCCCCTGATGAATTCTTCGGTGGTTACTCAATTCTTAATTAAAGAATAATTTACTGGCCTGTGTATAATCAGCTTGGCTGGAAGCTGACTTTTGCGAGCAATCTAGTTGACTTAATAAATTTCAGGTCCCTAAAACATGAGCTACATGGGCTGCTGTTACACATGATATCACAAGTGAGCAATCAGATGGAGACCCTAAATACTTCTTTGAGGAAAGCAACCCATTCTTGCAGGACCTTTGTTACATCCAAGGAGTGCAAGGGTCACAGGTGGCTAGTTGGCACACCAGTCATTTCAACCCAATTATCTCTTCTTTTTTTCTTTGCCTCATGTATCTTAATTTCACCCTTCTTTAAGAGAATCATCTAAAGCTATTTAAAATTAACAACAAAGAATCTTTCTGTCTTCTTATTTGAAATGTATGTTTTTTTCTCTTTAGTTTTTGCTTAGTGTTTCAATCATCTAGCCAACTGATCCCATTTGTACAGAGACCCACCAACAATTTGTATAATCTATTGGAATCTCAGCTGTTTTCAAGGATAATCTGATATATCTCTCTTGCCAGTGTACAATTTAAGTGGTTTTCTTGTAGTCAATACATTGTACTCTTGTTTTTTTTTTTTTTTTTTTAAGGATAATATACCTACAGATAGAATTTTAAGGGACTGCCAGGTAGCTGCTAATCATGGAGCCAATAGCGTAATACTTACCATATGTAAATGGTAAAAACAAGTCACTTGGGGGAGAAGTTATAACAAATAGAAACATAATCGTACCTTATTTGTCCCATCCTTCAGCTCTGTTCCTTAGGGATAAAAACTTTCATCATTTCTAGCTCTTCTTCTTTAGTAATCCTCTAATTCAATGTGTAGGAGAGTTATCTAAATTGCTCATTAAGAATGCAGATTCTTAAGATTTATTCTAGCCTTGCTTAGCAGGTCTGCTGCTATTGTGTCTGAAAATCCATAAAAGAAAGATCACAGGAAATTCTAATACCTTCTAAATTTCGAGAATGATTAGCCTAATAAATCTTGGGCCACATTATGACTTTCATGAGCTCTAGGCATTTTTGCCTTCATGGTTCTCTTCCTCCATAAAAAAATACTTAAAATTGTATTTTATTACTGCATTAGTATATGTATGAATATATTAATGTTACATATTAAAATTTTTTTCTTCAGCCTGACTTAATTTCATTGTCCAATTGGAAAAAAATAATAAAATATTTTCATTGGCCCTTGAAATTATTGTGGGCACTAGGCAGTGTTCCTCCTACTTCTCCTACAGCCCAGAATGGATTCAGGACTAGTCAACCTAGAAAACTGGCAATCTAATATTCTGAAAATTTAAATCCTAAACATATCTTTGACATATTACAATGAAATCCAGATGAAAACTTGCTGGAGTTCAGAGGATACAACTTGACATGAAGATAATTTGCAGGTTGTTTTTACGCTTGGAGCCAGATGCCTAGATATGAAGGCAGCCAGAAAGCTTTCAACTGACTTCTCAAGGATAACTAATGCAGAAGGGGAGAAAACGCTGGGTCATAAGTTTGCTCAAGTGTTACCATCCTATTTGGTGACACTAACAAATGCATATGATAGCTATACACATACAGGTTTATGAAATATTGGGTTATAGTAATATCAACTATTAAGGCCCAGTGGGTAAGTCTGGCAAAGCTTCTTCTTGGAAGCAGGAGAATGGGAGGAAAGAGAAAGGGAAGATGAAAAACTCAGTGTAGCTGAGAAGGAAGTTCACAATATAACAGCACTCATGAGAACTTCTAAGAGAAAGCAAATAATGAAAGCTGCCTGCTGTTGCACAGAAATAGAATAGGGACTGCAACAGATAGACGATCATAAAATGACGACTTTAGATCCCTGAGAAGACTAGGTATCATTTTAAGAGTTTTAAGAAGGCCACTAGCAGCAAACAATGCTCGAAAGTGATTATTACTCTGAATATTTACACTTACTCTCACATTTGCCATTTACAAAGTAATTTACATAATAGTAGCTAATATTTATGGAGAACTTACCAATATTTCAAGTTCAGTGGGAATACGGACTGAAACCAAGACTAGATAAGGAGACAGTATAAAAATGATTGTAGAAGAAATAGTAGGAATTGCTTTGGTTATTGGTTGTTCCTTCACAAACCACCCCAACATTGAGCAATCTAAAACAATCAAGATTTTATTTGCTCCATTCTTGCCATCTGGGCTGACTTGGCTGGGCAGTCCTGCTCATCTTGTTGGCAGTCCCTCATGGGCTGTAGTTAAGCAGGTGAATCAGTATGGACCTGGCTTAGCAGGCACCCTGGACTTCTCTTTCCTTCTCTGTAATCTCAGATCCCCGTCCTCTTTAAGTGGCCTTTCTGGAAGGGTAGCTCGACTCTTACACATTAGATCACAAGTCTCAAGAGAGCATCGAAGCAGCAAGTGACTTTTTTAGACTTAGACTTAAGGCTGATGCTTTCTTTTGGTTCAAGCAGATTGAAGGGAAGGGTACAAACAGGGCATGAATCCTCAGAGGACCTATTCCATAGGGCCCCCAGTGGACCAGACACCACAGGATTAGGGAGAACTTTCACCTCACACCTCAGATTTCCTTCCAGGTGGTGGTGACCGTTTGTAAAATATTCTGCTATGGGTCCAGTGGGGTGGTCTATCCTATTGCTAAGTTTGTGAAATGTAACAGCATATTTGCCTCTCAGGAATGAGCTTTTCCTGTAGGAGTCCAGCATTGCCAGTAGGAAAGTCTATATTACTTGGGGTTTCAATATTAGCTACTGGCTAATAAACCTGAAACCACACTCTACAACTTGGTCTCCACGAGTGACCGAAATGATATTTGGCTTCTGTCTGCTACTGTATGATTTTATTTCTCAATTCAGGGAAGAGAGATGCTATTTATAGGCCTCCTTGGGGATTATGGCAATCTGAGGAGATATGTGTGGGGATTCAAAGAAAAGAGATGAAGACAAAGTGATGAATATACTGAGAAAGGTATTCTGCAACCTCAAGTGGGCAATTAATTAACAAAATAATAGGATTTTAGACTCACATTTAGTTAGGGAATGGAGGTTGATTATTTGTGTATACCTCTTCTAACTGAAGCTGTGGGTATTTTATTTTAGTAGCCGGCTGATATCAATTCTCCCCTTCATCCTTATATAACCCTGATCTTGTTGGGGACAGCAATGTATCCAGGTAAAAATGTATTTCCTGACATTCCTTGAAGATAAAGGGGCTACATGACCCAATTGACTGGTGACAGGTAAGTAGAAACTGTGAGGTGAGGCTGTAGCAAAGTTCTTCAGAAGCTGTCAGTGGAGCACGGTACAGATCTGGAGAGCAGATTCAAATAGGAGGTAGCAGATTCAAATATGTCCTCCTATATGCCCTTTTAAAAAAAATCTGTGATTTAGATATAAGGCTAAATTCTGTTGCTGCAGTGGTCATATTGTGACCATGAGGTAAACTTGAAGAAGAAATCCTTTAAGAGTAGAAAAGCAAAAAAATAGGAGGCTGAAGCCTTGATGCTATAATAGAGCCCCTGAAAACCAGCCCTCCATCTGATGCTCCCTGACTTCAGTTTACATGAAAGAAAGGAAATACCCTATTGTGTTTAAATTCCTGTTTTTTTTTTTTTCTTTTTTAAACGTTTCTATTACTTTGCAGTGGAACACAGTTCCTAACTGGCCATTTTATCAGAGCATATAAATAAAAATATGTAGTTGACACTTTTTACAAGAAAAATGAATGCCATTTAGATGATAATTATTTAAAATCATATGAGAGATTTTTTCCCATTTTTTGTGTTTTATTTTAATTTTTAATTGTGGTTGATTTACATTGTTCTCTCAATTTCTGCTGTACAGTAAAGCAACCCAGTTATACATACACATACATTCATTTTCTCACACTACCTCCATCACGTTTCATCACAAGTGATTAGATATAGTTCCCTGTGCTATATAGCAGAATCTTGTTGCTTATCCATTCCAAATGCAATAGTTTGCATCTAGTAACCCCAAACTCCCAGTCCATCCCATTCCCCCTTGGTAACCACAAGTCTGTTTTCCAAGTCCATGAATTTGTTTCTTTTCTGTAGATAGGTTCATTTGTGCCATATATTAGATTCTAGATATGTGATATCATGTGTATTTATCTTTCTCTTTCTGACTTACTTCACTTAGTATGAGAATCTCTAGTTCCAACCATGCTGCTGTAAATGGTATTAATTTGTTCTGTTTTATGGCTGAGTAGTATTCCATTGTGTATATACACCACATCTTCCTAATTCAATCATCTGTTAATGGAAATTTGGGTTGTTTCCATGTCTTGGCTATTGTGAATAGTGCTGCAGTGAACATAGGGGTGCATGTATCTTTTTCAGTAAAAGTTTCATCCAGATATATGCCTAGGAGTGGGATTGAGAGAATTTTATTATATGAGCAACATGTTAGAAATTTCAACTATAGGATACTCTGTTTCATCAGAGCATTAAGCACTTTTTCTTATCTGGCTTGATACTCTTCCCATGAATATTCACTTGGCACGTGCCCTCCCTTCATTGAGGTTTCTGTTCAAAAATTCACAGCTCAGAAAGGATGTTCCTAGTTATCCCTTAGGTGCAACAATAGCCCCGTCATTCTCTATAGTTTTACCCTATTCCTCCCTACTCTTGACATTGTTTATTATTGTTCATTATTGGCCCCTCAGTTTTTAGAGGAGTGTCTTACACTAGCAGTTGATTGGTGACTATTTGTTAGACAATTGACTTAGTAAATGGAAAAGGCAAAACCAATGCATGTTTGATTCTGAAAGTTTTCTGAGAAAAGTACCAATAAAACAATGTGTGTATGAAAAATGAGAACTCACAGCCCATTTCAGGTTGAGAACTTCCAATATACTGTTAAACTTCAGGATATCTCTGTGCCTGTTAAAATAATATGTCTGTTAAAATTGTTCAGTGTAGCTGGTAGTGTTCAAGCTAGAAGGCAATTTTTCAAACTTTGCTGATTTTTTTTATTTCAAATTTATCTGAAAGAAATAGAATGGTGAGATATAAGCCTCAAAAGGCACATGAAGGTATTCATAAATCACCTTTATGTTGACTCATCCACATAGTCCCTAATTTTTCTTGGGCAGATATACCCTATGTCTCCTTAGTAGTAAAATGAACACAGCAATGATTTATGCTCATGAAAAATATATCTGCCACATGGTTTTGTTACACACACACACTCAAAATGACATCCAGCTGCAGATATATTTGTAATGTACCTATGTAAATATTATGTAATGAACATAAAATATTTCTAATGTACATTTATGAATATATGAATATAAATACATAACATATATTTACTATATGATATATATAGTGTGTGTGTGCATTAGAAAGAAAAACAAAAGTTTTATACAAATATACAACTTCGTTTTTCAATATTAGGAACATGTTGATTTACCCATCAATTTTTATGTATTATAGTATTCATATAGCTCAACTCCAAATTTAATAAAATCTGCCTATGTTTCTAGATAGCCAGGGAGAAATGTTAAGAAAAAGAAATGTGGAAGATTCAAACAGTCCAAGAGAGAAGCCTTGAGGGGATCCTGGTTTTCCTTCTCAGGTAGAAATGGGGGTCTTTGAATAACTCACCTCTGCGGTATGTTGTGGAAACATGGGCTTCATTTGTTTATCCTCTGGGTGATGCTAATGGCAGCAGTGCCAGGAGTCTGGTAGAGTTGCTAGTGGTGCACAGTAGTGCACAGTGGTCTCTGGAAAGCAGCTTCCCAGGGCCCAGGACTTTCCAGGCATCAAGATGGAACCCCAAGTTCATGGGGATACTGGCAGAAGTCATGGAGGCCACTTCCAGCCCAGACCCATAAACATTGCCTAGGGCGTTTTCCATTGTCTCTTCCTCAGTTGATTTACTAGATGTTGATGTTCAAGGTAACAGTGGGAAACGTGGACTGAAGAAACTATCCTCCAAAGCCTCTGTCAGGCTCAGTCCCATAATGTGCGTCTAGAGCAGAGCATCTCTTCCCAAATGTCTGTTGGGTTAAGTTGGCAATTTTTTTTTTTTTTGCCTTTTTCCTTTTTAAGGCCAGACCTGCGGCATATGGAAGTTCCCAGGCTAAAGGCCTAATTGGAGCTATAGCTGAGCCACAGCAACACCGGAATCAAGCCATGTCTGCGACTTACAGCATAGCTCACGGCAATGCCGAATCCTTAACCAGCTGAGTGAGGCTACGGATCAAACCCGCATCCTCATGGATTCTAGTCGGGTTCATTAACCACTGAGCCATGATGGAACTCTTACGTTGGCAATTTTTATTTCTACTATGTTATAGCACCGGGCACTACCTCAGCTAGTACACAAATGCTATAGCTTTTAATGGAGGTTATGAACTTACCATCCTTAGAGAGAGCTGGCTGAGCAGAGAGCAGTAGTTCTTAAACTTCAGAATTTTCTGGGGGAGAGTTTGTTATGAATACAAATCCCCAGGCCTCACTCCCAGATTCTGATTCATTAGGTTTGGGATAGGGCCCAGAAATAAGCATTTTAATCACAACTTCAGGTGATTGTAATGCACATTTGGAAGAAAACTAGCTGTGCAGAAATGGCAGCTGGGAGTCTGGGGCTGGAAATGGACAGCAGGTTATGTTCTGAGCCAAAGTCTGAGCTGGATGAATTAGAAAGCAGTGAGTAAGGGAAAAATTGTCAGAGGCTCTTCTACTGCAGCAATGGGTATTCATACTTGGGCACTTATGACCCTGACATCTTTTAAGGAGGATAAAGGCTCAAAGATGGGGTTACAAAGTAGGGTGAAGCCATAAAGGATGCAGTTGACATTTAGAGAGGCGGGGGAGGATAGTTTCAATATGAATGTTTGCAAACAGAAGCCCCTTTAAACTGGCATAACACAATTGAAATAGATAATTTTGAGGCCAAAACCACTATCAACACCAATTTGCCTCTCACAGAAGAACAATATGTGGAAAGGCAAGAGTTTAAAATGAATTTTTTTTTTCTTTCCAATATGCCATCAAATAAAAATGTTACAGGACTAAAGCCAGAGACTATTCTTGGACTGGATCTTTTCCAAATCTCTAAATTTAACCAGCTGGGATTCTCTAAGTACCAGTCTATTCACCCTTTGGAAATGTAGAATTTGCCTTTTAGTGGGAAATCTGCATTTCACCTTAAGTGGAACAAACCATCTTTCCCCTCAAAGAAATAAGTCTCTTGGTACCTTTAATTAGCACAATTAAAAGATTGTAGTAAGAGAGGAAAGGGCCAAAATATACATATCAATCCATCTACCACTAAGGACCATGAAAAATGTACCTCTCTTCATTAGAGCCCATATCATGAATACTGTTAGGGATGATCACAACCAAGTTTTTACTGAAAACCAAGTATCTGGTGAGAAGAGAATTTGAAAGAAATGTACTTTTAGAATAAATGGTTGATAAAATTATACCTTCTTATTTCAGTTAAAGCATCACTCAATTATTGGAGATTGACTTGGTCAGCAGCAATGTTAAGCAGTGGTATACACTTGAATAGGATTTCTCTTTAATCTTGCTTCGTTTGGGAAACCAGGTGCTCTAGTTAAAAACACCTTTGCTCTGTACTAGTGAAATCAAATGCAAACATGGTCGAAGCGGAATGGTGAGCAAGTTCTTAGAAATAGTAAATTAATTAAGGGGTTTATCAATGCTCTGAAAGTGGTGCTTTTTTTTTTTTTCCTTCTTTCTGTTTAGGGCTGCACCTGCTGCATATGGAAATTCCAGGGCTAGGGTTGAATGGAAGCAGCAGCTGCCAGCCCACACCACAGCCATAGCAACGTGAGATCCAAGCTGCATCTGTGACCTACACCACACCTCATGGTGACGCCAGATCCTTAACCTACTGAGTGAGGGCAGGGATGGAACCTGCAATCTCTCGGATACTAGTTGGGTTTGTAACCCACTGAGTCACAATGGGAACTCTCACCTGTGCTCTTGTGAATGAACAGGTCAGGAGACTTAAGCATAAGAGATATTGTAAAATAATATAGGACAGTACCCAGGTGTCATGGCCTGTGAGAAGATACCTAGTATCTTGAGGAAGTTTAAAACCAAGTCATGGAGAATACAGTGTTTCATATACTTGTAGCTAAATCATATCTCTCTTTTCAAGCAGGTAGGATATTCAATTCATGAAATATCTGAACAGACTTACTGGCTTTTTTGAAATATTTCTGGTAATTTACATGTTTTTGAGCTGGTCATGAGGATTTCAAAAAGAGGTCATGCTGCTGTTCCAGTTTATATACCTTCCCTATAAAATGACAGTTTGCAGGTGAATGTTTTAGGTGTTCTGTACTTTAGGAAAAATAGTCACAGCATTTTCAGGGTTATCAAATACTTTGACAGAGAACTTGTTTGACACAACAGCCCTGTGGTATAGATGGTGGAAGTATATTTGTGGAATGTGTCGGTTCTCATTTTACAGATGAGGAGACAGAACCAAAAAGAGGTTAAGTAAACCCACTAAACTAGTAGGACTGTGAGTTGGTCCAGTGGTGGTTCCCAATACTAATCAGTCAACTGAGCGAGACTGATGTTTGAAAGAGACCCCTGATTATCTTAGTAGGAAGCAGAGAAATGAAATCATTCAAATTAAGAAATGTTTGCTGAGAAGCTACCTTGGCATTTGAAGTGAAACAAGGATCAGAAACCATGATCTCTGCCATCAGGCTCCACAGTTCTGAGGAAAATGAAGCAAGTAATTTCAAAACAGGTCCTGGATGTCAAGGCTTGCTCAGCAATGGGAAATGGCAGATGTGGGGTAGAAAGTCAGCAGTGATGGGTCAGTAAAGGATGGGAGCAGGGGACAGCTTAGCACCTATGTAGTTGATTTCTGCAACTCCTTGTGACTTTGACAGTGGGAAGGGAGAGATGGCAAAGACTCTCCTTGACCGAACATTAGTCAGGCTCCTTTCAGCCCTCTTCCCAACTAGGCCTTGACCTTTGGACTTCCATGTGCATCTCTGAATTGCCTAATTTTGATAAGAATCTTTCTCAGCCAGTTTAGCAGAATCCCACCCTGGATGTCGATCACCCTCCACATCTGGCCCAGCGCCTCATTCCACAACACCCCCCAGGTGTCAAGCCAGAATTCGGTCAAGCCTGTTTAGCCGAAAAAAAAAAAAAAAAAAAAAAAAAACCTTTTACCCTTGATGTACAGTTTAATAATTTTCTATTCATTTACAGCCCCCCCCTCCCCCCCGCTATTTGCTTGGCTAGAAATTCACGCTTGTCCATGTTGTATTTAGAATTGAGGGCAGTTCTATGCTGAGGTCTCCTTCCCCTATTCCAATAGTTCCTGAAAAAAAAATTCTATTTTTACTGTGGGACTTCTGTCAGGCTCTTGGTTTTTTGTTTCTTTATTGCTGACAAATGATTAGCAGAATAGTTTTCTAATTCAGAGAAGTAAAAAAAGTAAAACACATCAAAAACTATTATGCTAGTCATCAACATAAAGGTATGAAATACTAAATTGTTTATGAAAATTCTAGACAAACCAAACCACTTTAAAATAGTATAAAGACTATGATGTATTAGAAGAGAGCTCAGAAGCAAAGACCTTAGAAATCTAAGTTGTTCTAGATGGAAACTTTAATGGGCAAATCAGAGCAACAGTGGCAGTTTTCAGAAAGTTCTTTTCTACTTGAAGTATGCCCTTGAAGGGAAAAACAAGAAGAAAACACCCAAGACACCAAATTAGAAACTTAAAAAAAAAAAAAAGAAAAAAAAGATGCAGTGCTGTAAAACAAAACAAAACAAAAAAACAAACAAATAAAAAAAACCAGTTGTGTAACATCTCAAGGATGACTTTTAAGCTTATTCAAGTCTTGAGGCAGGCAACACTTGCTTAGTTCTGATCAACTTTAATTTCTGATTTGACTTTAAGAACTTCTGAGAGAAAGAGGTGAACAAGGCTGATCTGAAGAGACTTTGAGACTCAAATATGAGCTGAGAGATTTTCCTATGAAATGGAGGGGACTGCCCCAAATGGGAGAGGTCAAAGAAGACTGGCTCTGAAGAGGGTGAAGGTCAAAATCATTCTTGATCCTTAACTGGGAAACTCTTCTGCAACATGCAGAAGGAGGTTTTCATTGTCTGGTTTGCTGTTAAAATGCTTTTGGCAGTGCAGGTGGCAAAATTTATCTGTCTTAAGTCATTCGAATAGCCTTGTGTTCACTGTGCATAGGAAAGCAGTTTTCTTTGCTCAAACATATTCCAAATCAGGATAATTGAGAAGTACTTTATTTCATGTCTTTGAGAATAAATTATAATATTTTATTACACCTAGGACTGGATAAATAATCGAAGGCACTGTAGCGAGAAACAAAACCTTAGATAAGCAATTTACAGTATTCCCTGTTCATCTGGGAATGAGGTTATGCTAAATAAGATGACTATAGTCTCATCATGTGCTGATGAGGATATAGTGGGTGCATTTAGCATGAAATATAATAACCATAGCAAATCACTGATTTCCCTTTTCTATTTATTTTTTATTTTTTATTTTTTGGCTGTGACAAAAAAAGTTCCCAGGCTAGAGGTCAAACCTGAGCCACTGCAGTGACACCACCAGATCCTTAACCCACCATACCACAAGAGAACTTCTTCACTGATTTCCTTTTGAAAGTTAGAAAACTAGGGATAGATTTATAGAATTTGGCTGTATATTTGTTTCGTTTTGTTTTGTTTTCTTTCTTTTCTTTTTTACCATGTCCACAACATGTGGGAATTCCCAGACCAGGGATTGAACCTACACTAGGGCAGCAGCCCAGGCTACTGCAGTGACAATGCTGGATCCTCAACCCACTGGCCACAAGGGAATCCCTGTATATTTGTTCTTTAGCTTGTTAGGAGCTGGTGGCACTAGACAGGTTCATTATGGAAGTAGATTGAGAGAAAAAAGTGAATGAATAGGGCAAGAATAACCTCACTCCAGAACATTTGCAAACAAAGTAATTGATGTTCTTTACTTGGTTTGGGCGCAGCATTTCCTTCGTCAACAAGCCCTGTTATCTCTGTGACAATCCTATTCAGTCTATGAGGTCCCAGTAAACCCCCTCTCCCTCCAGTACCTTAGATGGAAGGTGACCAGGGCATAAGCTCAGAATACATTCTTTTCTGATTTCAGAGGTGAACATGTGACTCACTCTGAAACAGATTTCTCCTTTGAAACTTTGCCAGAACTCTTAGAGAGATATTTTCTTTTTTTACTACAGTTGTCAATTTGGTAGTTTATAAAACTGATCACGGCTGTATTTGCTGCAAAAATTGGTGGGATGCCTAAGAATGAAGGGAAGAGAGAGAAGTGCTGAAGTACAGAAAAACTAAGCGAAAGACCCTTAAGATATTTCTGAACCTCTGTGTCTAACCATGCATGAAACTGTACCTATCCTTAGATTTTTCAGTTCTTTGAGCTAATACTTCTCTTTTCATTTCTTTTTTTCTTTCCTTTCCTCTTTTCTTTCTCTCTCTCTCTCTCTTTTTTTTTTTTTTTTGTCTTTTTAGGGCCACACCTGCAGCATATGGAGGTTCCCAGGCTAGGGGTCAAATCAGAGCTGTAGCCGCTGGCCTGTACCATAGCCAGCAATACCAGATCCGTGCTGCATCTGAGACCTACACTACAGCTCACAGCAACACTGGATTCTTAACCCACTGAGTGAGGGCAGGGATCGAACCTGTGTCCTCATGAATACTAGTCAGATTTGTTTCCGATGAGCCACAACAGGAATTCCTGAACTAATAATTTTCCTTTGGATCTTGTTAACATGGGGTTAGGTTTCGTCATGTGTACAAAGATAGCCACCTAATTGAACAGAATATGGGTTAATAGGAATAATACTTAATAAAAAAATCAATTAAACTCTGCCTCTCAGAAGCCATAAAGTTCTTCACTGAGATATTCTTCTAAAGTGGTAAGGTGTTGTTACATTTTGCCTGGTTTTCCCAGACAGGCCCATCTAATTGAACCTGAATTAGTGCAGATTTGAAAGTTTAACAGATACATATATGTAGGTATACTCTACATTAGGAGAACGATAGGTTTTAATATAGTACTCAATTATTGGCCGCCCTCTTGCTGTAAAGCCGCTCTATTACCCTGCCCCACTGGCACAGACTTGGCCAGGTGATCTGCTCTGACCCAGTGCGATGTGAAAGGAAGTGATGAGCCCCGCATGTGAGTGGAACCTGGAAGAACCCTCTCGTTGTTCAGCCATTGCTTTTTCCCTCCTCTACCAAGAAAATATCGATCCCAGATAGGGACTGCTCCTTCAGCTTAGGCTCCAGAATGATGAATTTGTGAGAGGCAGAGTCATAGCTGTCTCATACCTAACATATAAATGTAAGGAGAAATAATAGCTTGTTGTAAGCTCCTAAGTTTGGTTGGTTGGTTTGTTAGAACATCAAAACCTAATAAACACGGACAAGTATATTAGGCGTAGAAAAACCCCATATAAAGAATCAATGATCCCAGATAGGGACTGCTCCTTCTAATTCTTCTAATAACTCTAATTATTTAGAGTTAATAATTCGTAGTAACAATGGATGTCTTTAAATTACAAGTTCCTTGAGTTCTTGCTGTGGTACAGTGGGTTAAGAATCTGACTGCAGTGGCATGGGTCACTACAGAGGTGCAGGTTCTATCCCTGGCCTGGAGCCATGGGTTAAGGATTCGGTGTTGCTACAGCTGCAGCTGGGATTCAATCCCTGACCCAGAAACTTCTATATGCCATGCGTGTGGCCATTAAATAAATAAATAAATAAAACTATAAGTTCCTTTGGTGCATTAATGATACTCAATTTCCAAAAAAAAAAAAAAATTTACACAAGATAAATGAATGCGTTCATTGTAAAGTCCTCCCCAATCCTGAATGTATTTTAATTCCGTTTTCTTCCTTGGTTATCTTTTCTGGGCTCTGCTTGTTCTTGTACGTCTAACATGTTCTTGTGTGTCTATGGACTGAACTGTTGATTTACTAGATCTCTTTGATGCATTGTTCTGACAGCTCCTCAGCTGCTCTGCCAACAAATGTCAGAAGAAAAGGCACCTGTCAGAGCAGCACCTCTTTTGTAATAGCCCTTTGTGGTCATGGTTGATGAGCAGTGAAGTTCTTTGAACATCTGTTCCCCATTGTCACACATCACACTCTGAGTGCAGTGATACCAGCCACTACCTCTAGGGAGAGTTAGTCATCATGCTCTCTTGCTTCCAAGAGGCTTTATGTTGCTTAGTGGGTCACCCCAATGCATATCCCAGAGCTACACACAGAAATTTGCTTTTCTCCCTTCTTTTTTTTTTTTTTTTTAAGCGTTTAATTTTTTAAGTTTTAATCGTATTGCATTTACTGATTTTTTTTTTTTTTTATTTTCCCACTGTACAGCAAGGGGGTCAGGTCATCCTTAGATGTATACATTGCAGTTACAGTTTTTTCCCCCTTCTTTTATTTGCTTGTAATTTTTAATTTTCTAAGATCAGCTGTCATCATGCTTTATATATATATATATATATGTAGTACTCCTTATTAGTTGCCAGATTTCTACAAATTAGGTCATTGGGAGGAAATCAGAAAGTGAGGTTAAAATTTAGGCGGAAAGGAGGAGGAGAAAGCTTATTATGTGCCTGCCATTGGGCTAGGAACTGCAGTGACTAAAATGTAAATGTTATTTTCCCTGTATTATACATAGTTGAATAAAACTCAGAAGGTTAAGTTATGTGACCAAAGTGCCATAAGTAATGGATCTGGGATTCAAACATATTTCCCTCTTGTCCAAAAGATCTTTTTAAAAATGTGATGATGTTTCTTAGAATTGGATGAAGAAGTTCTCAGGGCATTAGAAAAATTCATAATTTGGGGAAAATTATTTAAACTTCCTAGTTAATGACAAGATTGAAAAAATTTTACCCTAAGCTATCATAACATTCTGTGACTCTGAAATGGTTGACCAAAAGCCTTTACAAGCCAAGGTCTGTTCCTAGAACCTGGCAACATATCCGCCCTTCAGATCCAACTGATTCATTCCCAAATATATCATCAGTTCCCAATTTATTCTGTATGTCCATTTGTCTCTGAAAACTCAAGAGACAACTATTTGTGGCAGAGACTGGCTAGATAATGGCTGTTTCTTCTCTGGCATGTAGCTAAACTCTTCCCAGCCTGCTTGCCTCCAGTGACTACTTATTGCCAAAAGAATGAGACTGAAAAGTTACTTCTGGGCTTAGATGCTTAAGAGTAGGTGCACTTTCTTTACTTTTTCTCTTCCCCAATCTAGTGCAGAATGCTGTCACCATGACCTTGAAGCACATGTTGAAGATGGAAAGCCCTAAATGATTGCATGGGGGCAAATCACCCTCCGCCCTGAGACCAATAGAACAAGAAATAAACTTTTACAGTCTTAAGACTGAGATTTAGGAGGTTTAGCTAGAACAAATTCTAACAACATTACTTAACCTGACTAATATGTTGTCTTACAGCTGCTTCAAATTCAATGTGCTCAAAACCACATTGATAATCTTTCCTTCCTCTCCAAAGCCTGTTATCTCAGTGAATGGTTCAATGTTAGAAAAAAAAGTCTTCTCTTTTGTGTTCCTCCTTTACTCTCATACTCCCACCACCCTCACAACACATCTGACATCAGATGTATGGGGGCTTTTCCCCCACCAGACAATGCTCTGTGACACCAGCTGAGTCTGTCCTCCAAGGAAACTCAATTCTGACGCTATCTACCAGGAGAAATTGTGAGATCTTATAGGTTGAGAACTTAGTTCCACAAGCTTGCTCCCACTCCACTTCAGATGCCTAATCTAATCAAGCATTATCACTTGATTTAAGCTGAGTATCACCACTTGGTTGCAGAGAACCAAAGATATCATGGTCTACCAGGTGTCATGACTTGCCCTCTGCTTGCTTCTCCAGCTTTCTCTCCTAATACTTCCACACACATCAGACACTTTCACCATGCTGGCTATGCTACATTCCTCTATGGTCCGTGCTCAGAGACCCCTGCATTCTCAAGTGCAGTTTTCATGGAAGGTCATCCACTGATTTCTACTTATTCTTCAAAACATAGCAGTTACAAATGTCTCTAGGGTGCCTGGCCTGACACCTTACTCTCTCCAGCATTGTTCGCATTCTATGTCTCTCGTCTGCATCCCCACATCACATTGGGTACAACTGTTCATTGCTACTTTATCATGCTGTGTGATAATAATCTCTTCCTTTGTCTGTCTCCTCCCGAGGCTTGCAAGCCTCCTGAAGGCAACAGCTATGTCTGCTCACCACTGTGTGCCCAGCAACTGGACAGAGCCCAGCACATAGTAGGTACTCAGCAGTGAGCACAGCAGGTACTTACTACATGAAGATTAAATACTTTCAGTGCTTTGAGCCAATGCTTGCCAACTAGTAGTAAATATAAAATTAAGATTACTAAATGTATTTGTTTGCTAGAACAACCATGACAAAGTGCCACAGACTGAATGGCTTAAACAATAGAGATATGTTTTCTCACAATTCTGGAGTCTGGAAGTCTGAGTTCAAGGTGTCAGGAGGGTTGGTTTCTTCAGAGACTTTGGCTTGTAGATGGTTGTCTTTTCCCAGTGTCCTCATAGAGTCTTCCCTCCATGTGTATCCTAACCTCATTTTATGAGCACAGCAGTCATATTGAATTAGGGCCCACTTTAATAACCTCATTTTAAATTAATTATCTCTTTAAAGACTTTATCTCCAAATGCAGTTACATCTTGCAGTACTAAGGGTTAGGTTTCCCACAGATGAAGACACAATTCATTTCATAACACTAACTTAACAAATTTGGCAAGATTTTTCCTTAGAAGCTCTTGAATTTCACTTTATGTTAGAGTGCACAGTAGATGAAAAGCAAACTAAGAGCAGCTTAAAGCAGACTCAGGGATGACACAGAGGAATTGCAGCTAATAATGAGGGAAACAATACAAATATAAAAACCCATGGTAACTAGACATCACGGTGGTCATTTTTATATGTATATAAATATTGAATCTCTGTGTTATACACTTATATACACTATATAGCACAGCATTGTAAGTCAATTGTACATCAAATACAAATAAACTCACTGAAAATGAGATCAGACTTAGAGTCACTGGAGGTGGGGAATGAGGAGAGGGAAAAGGGATGAATGTGGTTAAAATGTACAAACTTCACTTATAAGATAAATAAGTACTAGGGATGTGATATACAACATGATAAATATAATTAACAGTGCTATAAATTATATATGAAAGTTGCTAAGATAGTAAATCCTGAGTTTTAATCATGAATAAAACATTTTTTATTTCATTAATTTTGTATCATATGAGATGATGAATGTTTACTAAACTTATTTTGGTAGTCATTTCAAGACGTATGTAAGTCAAACCATACTGCTGTATATCTTAAACTACACAGAGATACATGTCAATTATATCTCAACATAACTGGAAGAAAAAACTAAAAATGTATGTTAGAAGCAAAATTTTTTATGAAGTAAAAAAGAAAAAACTGCACAAACTAGAGGTCCAAATCCAAAATAATAATAATAATAATGAACCTAGACACAGAACTTTTTACCCTTTACAAAAATTAACTCAGGGAGTTCCCATCATGGCTCAGCAGTTAATGAACCTGACTAGTATCCATGAGGATGCAGGTTCAATCCCTGGCCTTACTTAGTGGGTTAAGGATCTGGTGTTGCTGTGAGCTGTGGTATAGGTCGCAGACGTGGCTCAGATCCTGTGTGGCTGTATCTGTGGCGTAGGTCAGCAGCTACAGCTCCGATTTGACCTCTGGCCTGGGAACCTCCATATGCTGCAGGTGAAGCCCTATAAAAAAAGACGAAAATTAACTCAAAATGGATCATAGACCTATAAAACTCCTAAGAGGTAACACAAGAGATAATCTAGATGACCTTATGTATGGTGATTCCTTTTTAGATAAAACACCAAAGACATGATAATGAAAGAAATAATTGGTAAGTTAGACTTCATTAAAATTAAAAAAAATAAAAATTTCTCCCCTGTGAAAGACAATATCATGAGAATTACAAGACAAGCCACAGACCAAGAAAATATTTGCAAAACAGGTATCTAATAAAGAACTGTTATCTAAAATTTACAAAGAGCTTTTAAAACTCAACACTAAGAAAAAAATCCAATTACAAAAATGGGCCAAAGACTTTAACAGACACCACAGAAGTCATACAGATGGCAAATAAAAAGATGCTCTACATTTTGTGTCCTCAAGGAAATGCAAATTAAAACAAGACGATTAGAATACAGACACCACATGATGGCAAGGATGTGAAGCAACAGAAACTCTCTTTCCTTGCTGATGGGAATGCAAAATGGTACAGCCACTTTGGAAGACAATTTGATAGTTTCTTACAAAACTAAACATACTTTTAGCATATGATCCAGAAATTACACTCCTTGGTGTTTAGCCAGAGGAATTGAAAATTTTATGTCCATGCAAAAACTTGAATGTAGATGCTTATAAGCAGCTTTATTCATAATTGCCACAACTTCGAAGTGACAAAGATGTCTTTCAGTAGGTGAATACATAAACTCTGGCACATCCAGACAATGGAATATGATTTAGTTTTAAAAAGAAGGGAGTTATCAAGCCTTGCAAATATATAGAATAACCTTAAATGCATATTACTCAGTGAAAGAAACCAATCTAAGAAGGCTACATACTGTATGGTTCCAACTATATGACATTCTGGAAAAGGCACAGAGACAATAAAAGATTAATGGAGACAATAAAAAGATTAATGTTTGTCAGGCATTGGGAGGAAGGTAGGAATGAATAGAAAGATCACAGAAGATTTTTAGAGCAGTGAAAATACTCTTTATGGTATTATAATGATGGATGTATGTTATACATTTATCCAAACCCATAGAATGTACATCAAGAGTGAATTCTAAGGTGAACTGTGAACCTTGGGTGGTGATGCTCTACCAATGCAGGTTCACCCTTTGTAAAAACCACATAATTCTGGTTAGTGATACTGATAATGGAAAGTATGCATGTATGGAGGCAGGGGCATATGGAAAATATCTACTTTCCTCTCAATGTTATTGTAAACCTAAATATGCCCTGAAAACAAAAACAAAAACAAGGTACACACAAGGAGAAAAACCCAAAGGCCCAGTTAGTGAAGTTCCTGGGCTCCAAATATCAGGATCTCTTCCAGACTTCCAGCTCAAGGGGCCAGGAAGGTTCTCTGCCCTGCCTTCCTCATCAATGGCTGGTTTCTACTCATTGATGCAGAGATACATACATAATTACCAGAGTAGTATGAGCACAGTTCTGAGCAGATCTATGAAGCTGCCAGATGAACAAGATAGTCTGTTTGGGGCAGGGAAGAATTAAGGAGAGGTGGCAACCTGTCTCAGAATAATTTTCAATCCTAGTCTCCTATGATTTCCTCTAAGAACAGACCATCACAAATCGTGATAACTCACATGCAGTGGTGCTAAGCAATAAGTAGAGGATTCAGGGGCTCTGAACTCTAACACCTACTTTGCCATTGATTCACTGCTTGCACCTTGCTAAGCCACTTAACCTTTCTATGGCTCAGGGTCCTCGCTGTAAAAAATGACGGTATCTGCAACATTCCTCATCAGGTGGCTGTGATAAATAAGCAATTAAAGGGGCTCTGAGTTTATGAATATGGCTCAATATAGCAATGGCTATTTCTTGTTCATACATACACATCACAATCTACACACAGCCTACATGTATATCACATGACATGGGAAGGAAAAAGACGTAGAATTATTTTCAGTTGAAATGATCAGATAACAGATTCATTCATTGGAGCCAGGGTCTATATCAACTGTACCTTTAATAATTTATTCCTAGGAAAAACTTTCAGGTTTTATTATTTCTTTTTAATATCTACCCATGAAATGAAAAAAAAAGTCTTAGTATTTATTCTTTTAATTATACCTATTCATTCATTCGAGAATGTTGAGTGTGCCAGGCATTGGAGAAGAAAAGATGGAAGAGTCATGATTGTTGTTTTTCTTCAAGGAGGAGAAGTAGGAGAACAGTTACAATCCTCAATTCTTAGTGTGGGTAGAGCTATATGTAAGGTTGTGCTGGCACAGAGGAAGAAGAAAGCACAGGTCCTGGGGGATGAGGCAAGAATGTGAATTTCAGCTTCCCATCATGTTTTTCAGTCGGGTTCTCTTTATTTTTCGCCTTTGGGCCAGGTACTGAGCTAAGTGAGTTTCACGCATTATTTTTCATCTCTTATGGCCACTGTATGAAAAAACATACTTAAAAAATTTTTTTTTTTTTTTTGCTTTTTAGGGCTGCACCTATAGCATACAGAAGTTCCCAGGCTAGGGTCCAATCAGAGCTGCAGTACTGGCCTACACTACAGCCATAGCAATGCCAGATTCCAGCCACATCTGCGATCTACACCACTGCTTGTGGCAATGTCAGATCCTTAACACTTAACGAGGCCAGGGATCAAACCTGCATCATCATGGACACTAGTCAGGTTCTTAACTTGCTGAACAACAATGGGAACTCCAGAATATATTTTTCTTAGCCTTATTTTTCAGAGGAGGAAAAAGAAACTCAGAGAGGTTAAGTAATTTGCCTCAAGTCAGGCAGCTAGAAATGTGGCAGAGCTGAAAAATCACATCCAATCTTGTTTCTTTACTACTGCACACAATTTCTTCTCCAACAAGTTGTGTTTAAGATACAGAGTTCTAAAGGTATGTTCTAAAGAAAATGTTTGCTTTGTATGTCTCAGCTTCAAATAGCCCTTTAATAATCTTCATGATGATATATTTATTATGTTTATAAAAATATAGATGACCAGGAAAAGGTCTTGTTTGAAAGTTCATTGTTATAGAATGATCTATTCAATTACTCTGCAGCCAAGAATTTGTGAGAATATGTAGCTTGCAAAAATCAAATGCAGTTATGAAAAAAAAAAAACCCATACCACAGATGTTATCATGTTGTTTCATCTTTTGTCATGCTTTAGAAGAAATCTTCCAGAGACTAAAATAAATCAGAAATAAATAAATCAAATAAATTTGAGCTGTAAAAATTCCATTGATTTCTAGTTGAGGCTGTATCTTAAGATGGACTGCATGTGAAGGCTAAATTGAAACTTAGGCCTTCACTGACTAGGCTGCCTAAAGGGAGACCTGTCACTATTGCTCTGTTGTGTGAGCTGTGCTCCTTGCCTGGCCAGCTGGCTGATAAGTGTGTGGCATTGTTCATAAGGGGAAATTGGGACAGCTGGAACTGAGCACATGAAAGAATCAAAAATGGCTAGAGATTGGAGGGCTCTCAGAGAACATCTAGTTCAAAGCTCTTTATTTTAAGGGGAGGCTGAAGCCTGGAGTGGTGGAGTTGTTCAGTATCACACAACTAACTTGTGACAAATCTCAAGGAAGAAGTCACACCACCTGAATCCCTCACTAGCATCCCTGAATTGGGTTAAAGAGCATCTTCCCCAGATGCCTGTCTACCCCGTACCTCAGAATGTGACCTTATTTGGAAATAAGGTCTTTGTAGATGTAATTTGTTAAAATGAGGTCAGCTGGGTTAGGGTGGGCTCTAGTCCAATGGCATGGGGGGCTTTATAAGAAAGAAGACAACGACTCTATGATATCACTTATATGTGGAATCTAAAATATAGCAGAGATGAATCTATCTACAAAACAGAAATGAACTCATAGACATAGAGAACAGACTTGTGGTTGCCAAGGGGCAGAGGGAGGGAGTGGGATGGACTGGGAGTTTGGGGTTAGTAGATGTAAATTTTCCGTTTAGAATGGATAAGCAATGTGGTTCTACTGTACAGCACAGGGAACTATATCCAGTCTCTTGGGAGAGAACATGATGGAAGATAGTATGAGAAAAAGAATGTGTATATTTACACATATATGTATATACACATACACACATATGTATATATATATACCCACACACATACATATGTATATATATGATTGAGTTACTTTGCTGTACAGCAGAAATTGGCACAACATTGTAAATCAACTATAATTTAATAAAAAATTAAAAAAGAAAAAAAAAGATATGCAATAATTAATAAAAGAAGAGAAAACAGATACAAAGAGACATAGGGGAGAAGGCAATGGAGGCAGAGATTGAAGTGATGCATTATAAGCCAAGGAACACCAAGGATTTCCAGGAACCATCAGAAGCTAGAAGAGGCAAGGAAAGATTCTATGCTAGAGCCTCTGAAGGGAGGATGGCACTGCCAACACCTTGATTTCAAACTTGGAGTCTTCAGACCTGTGAGAGAATAAGTTTCTGTTATTTTATGATAACTGGTTTGTTCTGGCTGCCTAGGAAATGAATACAATCTCTTCTGCTTAACTAGTGCTTGTCTTGGGTTTCTTTCTAGATGAAATCCTCCAAGTGTACTGCCACTGCCAGCAGTTAAGAGTCCTCTCTGCACATATGAAGGACGGCATTTTAATCTGTAAACTTAAGGGCTCTTGCACTCGCACCTGACAAACACACTTACTGTTGTTTTTTTTCCAATTAGTTGTAAGTCACCTTAAATCTCATCACAAGAAGCAGTGATCTATTTAAATTGAATGTAAATATATTGCTGCCTGCTTTGATACCAAACAGGAATAGAACATGGAGAAATTAGTTACAAGGTGTTGTGCCTCTTGAAATCTAGAACTAAGAAAGCTTAGATTCTCGGAGATTGGGGTAAGATAAATATTGATATTCTAAGTACTAAATCTCCATAGAATTGACTGGCACATTGCAATTTCCAAAACCTTCTTTTTTTAAAAAAAACATTTTGCTAGATATGTTGTTCTGATTTCTGCCACGCTCACTGAAGGTGAAAGTTTAACAGAAAAAGAGATAGTTTAGCCATTAACTCAGATGACTATATTACGGTTTATCAGAGACTAAGCTCACCTCCAGCTCGCCATCGATTTGCCTTCTTGGATATGGTAGCAATAGCTGCTGACTCTTACTTTGCACTCAATTATACCACATGTGAGTAAAGTAGGGTTGAAAGCTTAGGCTCTGTGACCAGAAAAGTCATTTTAGACTGAAACACTGAGGTTTTGTTTCCATGACACATAAGCAACCAGGAAATTAGAACTTCATATTTCAAGCCCCCTCATTCTTACAGTGAGGTTGCTATGAGAGAAACAGAGAGAGAGGGAGGGAGAGAGAGAGAATATATTGATTTCAAGCCCACTACTATGTACTGCTGCTTGTGATCAAAGGAGAAAGAGAAGAAGGGGTCAGTGCTTTGTGCTTTGTTATCAGGAGTGGGCGGATAGACTGAATACAGGTGCTTTTAGTGCAAATGGCCTTTTGACACTTCTAAGAGCCCTGGGAATGGGCAGATGCTCACAATCCAGGACAACAGGTTTTAGGGAGCAATAGGGGAAAAGAAACTGGCCATAAGATAGACAAAAATCAATAATGAATGAATATTTAAATTTTACTTCATTTTTCCATTAGTTTGGAACAACATGCAGACATAGTTATTGCTTTTGAGTAAAAGGGGAAAAGAGAGAGATGTAGACAACATTTTCTCCAAGCTGGAGCTGAAGCCAGTGAGAGATGGTTCACATCCTCAGTAAGGAGTTATGAGGACTGAAGAATTGCGTGATATGTTTTGGGAGGAAAGTGGTCCGCTTTATATCTCTTTATGGGTTCTTTTAGAAGCTTTATTAAAATTTTTCAAATCTTGGAATTCCCTGTGGCACAGCTAGTTAAAAATCCAGCATTGTCACTGCTGTGCTGCAGGTCACTGCTGTGGCATGGGTTCGATTCCTGGCCTAGGAACTTCCACATGCCTTGGGGACAGCCAAAAAAAAAAAAAAAAGAATTAAAAAAAAATCTATTCATATACTTTGTGGTATTAAATGTTGGTAAGCACTGAGGAGGATGAAGGCCTAAGTTTTCAGAGCCTTTTCTTCATATTATGACTATATGGCTGCCCTTTTGGTCTTTGGCCCTCATTGACTATCCCTGCCATGTTTGGTATGTCCAAATCGCTTTTTATATATTTTTGCCAGTGTTTAAATTATCCATATCCCAGACTTAAGTATTAATGTGTTCCTTTTGAATACATGCTCTAAATTGAGAAATTGGTTCACTTTTAGCCATGTCCCCTGCCCCCAGAACCCCCCTCACCACTTATCACATTATCTTTTTGGTATGGACTATTTCTTCACCTTATTAATCAAGAACATTGTTTAAGAATTTACACTAGGCACCAGTATCGGGGAAAAGGTATTCTGCTCAAATATGGAAATGAAACTTTAGGTTACTTTTATTTTCAAGAACCCATTAAATATTTATGATGCCTTTCTAAGAAGGTAAACTGACTAGCACCAATGCTACTGTATTCCAAAATTAGAATTCAGGTTAATACTTTCAATATTTGTCATAGAGTTTATTTAATGTAAGGACTCTAATGTAGTTTGTATAAAATTTAAAAACCAGCATCTCAGAGTTCCCACTGTGGCACAGCAGGTTAAGGGTCTGGCATTGTCTGAGGTGGTGTGGGTTCAATCCCTGGCATCATGTAGTGGTTAAGGATCTGGTATTACTGCAGCTGAGGTATAGGTTGCAGCCGTGGCTCAGATTCAATCCCTGGCCCAGGAACTTCCATATGTAGCAGGTGCAGCTGGCCAAAAAGGAAAAAAAAGCCAGCATTTCCACTTATGTCAAATATCAAACTATTATTTGTGATGATTTTCATTTGTACCATTGTATCAGTTGTTTATAGCTACATAATAAACCACCCTAAAGCTTAGTGGCTTAAAAGAGCAATGATTTATTATTTCTCATATTCTGTGGATTGACTGGGCAGTGGCCTCTTCTGAGCTCACTCAAAAGGTTTCAGTCAACTATCAGCTCAGAAGGTGCCGGAAGGTCTAAAAATGACCGTATTTTAAGCCCAAGATCCTGGTGCTGGCTATCTGGGCCTGTTTCTCAATGGTAACTCATAATTCATTAACCTAGCTGGGCATCACCATGGATGGTAAAAGTGTTGCAAGAGGATGAAAACAGAAGCTGTGAGGTCTCTTAGGCTTAGAAATCTGACAGCATGATTTCTGCTGCATTCCATTGGTCTAAGCAATTCATAAGGTCAACTCAGATGCAAAGGGTAGAGAAATAGACTCTACCTCTGCTTGGTGGGAGGATGAAAGGGTCACATTGGAAAAGGATGTGTCCAGAGGAGGACGGTGGGGTTGTTATTGTGCATCCCTATCATCATTTTCTAAGGCAACTCCTTTGGGAGTCTGCATGTCCCTCTGCCCCTGTAGTCTTCTTCCTATTTGGCTGAGTTCTCTGTATTTGATTTTAGGTTATGGAATAAATAAATTTCTTTATCTTTCTGTGGCAGAGACTGCCAGGTGTCCTTCAAAATCCATTATTTCCTTCCTCATCAGAAATAAGTACCCTATTTTTTTTTGGCTGGGTATATGGACTTCTGAGTCCCTGAAACCAAGAAATACCATGCAAGCTATTGACTGACTTCTTCTGGTTTCTTGAATGTGAAAGTGAAATAAATTTCTGAATTGTCTGAGCACTAGTTCTTGAGCACTACATGCAGAAGGAGCTGCATGATCATATATTCCTTTATTTCATAATTAAAGAGTCATTCAGAATGTACTGAACCCATCATCAAGCTGTTGTCTATTTTTCTTTTGATATCATACAGGTATGGAAGTTCAGTTATCTTCTCCCTTGCACTTATTTATCTATAACTTTAATACAACATGAATATTGGTGAGTTTGGATTTTTCTAATTTAAATTTTTTTTAAAATTCAAGCTAGGTATATTTTTATTAACATAGAAAACAAGGAACTATTTATTATTTTAAAACTACTGATACATGAGAATAAAATGTATCAGTATAAATGAATAAAATGGATCTAGTGTTCTTACTACTTGCTTTATTCCAGACTATAAAAAAAGTTTAAGAACACTCAATTCTTTGAGAAAGTATACCCTTTAATGGTTTTTAAAAATTTCTCTGATTATTACTTTTTGTTAGATGCAAAAAGAAATGAAAATTCAAAGCTTTATGATCTAAATGCCCAACAATAGGGAACAGATGGGTAAGTATGAAAAATAAATAGGAATATTATGAAGTCATTAAAATGGTAAATATGATAACCATAACAAGAAAGAAATTATTATGGCTAATATAAATTAAATAGTAAAATATATTAGTGTAAAAGTGTTGCAAGAGGATGAAAACAGAAGCTGTGAGGCCTCTTAGGCTTAGAAATCTGACAGCATGATTTCTGCTGCATTCCATTGGTCTAAGCAATTCATAGTATACTATGGTATACTATCTTTAAAATGATATTAGAATGGAAGTTTGTTCCATCAGTTTTGAATGCTATGATATCATCATAATAAATATGAGTTTGAAATAACCTCACCCATATGAAGAATTTACAAAGGGAGTAAACTGCTGCATGATTTTGTGGCTCTTCTAATAGATCAGGGATATTATTGCGTGTTGGAAAGAGGATCAGAATGAGGAGGGGACACTGGTGAAGAGACTTTTGTGGAAATGATTGTCTTTCCTGAGTCTTCATACCCCCACTTTGGAAAAGGGAGACCAGTTCCTGACCCCAAGCCTAATGAAGAGGATTAATTGAGAGCTTTGGAATGTGTGTCTGGCATTTTGGGAGATATGTAAGACTGATGCCTGACCCTATACCTGGGAAAGCTCAGGTGGCTTAGGGATTAAGGCCTGGGAAATAATGAGGGCATGTGAATGGCTGCCTGGCTTTGTTTTATGGTAGAACCAGGAAAGATCTGCTGCACAGAAATACTGTCAAAGCAGGAGGGGCTTGAATAGTTCTCATTGCATACTTGTGGCCTACATGAGAAAGTGAATCTATGTGGGGTTGTCTTGGGTTCTGCTTAGCAGTGTTATATGGAGGTGAGAAAAATTCAACAGAAGCCAAAGTTCAGGAGGTGGAAGAGGTAAGCCTAGAGAAAAATCGCATAGTAGCACCACACCTTCTCCCCAGTCCCTGGCTTCCAGACTGAAGCTAGAGAAGTAGAGATCTGACATTAAATGAGACTTAGAGTTTTGATTAAGATCTTGGACTAGACATTCTAATTAAGGAGTTAAGGTTATGTTTGTGACTTTAAGCCCCCAAAGCCCTGGCTGAGTTTTCATCTAAGAGTTGGGAAAGGTAACATACACCAAATAAGTTTAAAGAGAAGATAAGAGTCAAAACTAAAGTTATATTCATAATCTACGTTAGCTTTGATCAATAGAGTATATACACTGTCTCCAGTATTTCTCCCAGAAATTTTTCAGGAAATGGATGTAGTTTGGCTGATATTGCCTAGTGACTACAGGCTGCTTAATTCATTGGACAGAGGTAGTAATTTATTTTAAAAATAAAATGATTAAGTGGGGAAATTTATAAAGCTAAATAAATATATTTTTTCACACATGTTTGAAGTGCAAATCTGAGGGAATTCCATTTGTAGGACCAAGTTGACTTACCAATCCTAACATTGTATGCTACAAGAACTCTTCTGATGATGGACTTTTGATTAAAGTGCAGTGGAAGATGAAAAAAAAGTCATCTGAAAAAAAAAAACATTTAAAAAAATGGCTATTTCAAAAACCTCTCATCAAAGAAAAGCACAGGACCAGATGGCTTCACTGGAGAATTCTACCAAACACATACGGAAAAATTAATACCAATACTTCTCAAATTCTTGCAAAAAATTGAAGAAGAAGGGGCACGTTCCCATTGTAGCTATTGGGTTAGGGACTCAACATTGTCTCTGTGAGAATGTGGGTTTGACCCTTGGTCTGGCTCAGTGGGTTAAGGATCCGCCATTGCTGTAAGCTGTAGCACAGGTTGCAGATATGCCTCGGATCTGGTGTTGCCATGGCTGTGGCATAGGCTGCAGCCTGGGAACTTCCTATGCCACAGGTGCAGCCTTAAAAAAAAAAAAAAAAAAAAAACTGAAGAGGAGGGACTAGTTTCCAACTCATTTTGTAAGACTATCACCACCCAGATGCCAAAGCTAGACAAAGATAGCATGAGGAAAGAAAACTACAAATCAATATCCCTGGTGAAAATAGATACGAAAGTCCTAAACAAAACACTGGCAGACTGAATCTAATAACAGCACATTAAAAGAATTGTACTCTATGGCCAATTGAGATTTATCCCTGGGATGGAAGGATGGTTCAACATATAAAAATCAATATGATAGGCCACATTAACAGAATAAAGGGTAAAAATTATATGGTCATCTCAATAGGTGAAGAACAAGTGTTTGACAAAATTCAGTACCCTTTCATGGTAAAAACTCTCACCAAACTTAGGAAGAGACAGAAATCACCTCAATGTGATAACAACCATACACAGAAAAAGCTCACAGAGAACATCATGCTCAACATTAAAAACTAGAAGCTTTTCCTCTAAGATCAGGAACAAGGTAAGGATGCCCACTGTTAACATTTCTGTTCAATATAGTACTGGAAATCCTCCCCAGAGCAAGTAAATAGGCAAGAAAAATTAAAAAAAATCCAAATTGAAAGAAAGGAGTGAAATTGTCACTGTTGTAGAGGACATGAGCATATATATATATAGAAACATGCCCTACCACCCCCTAGAAAAATTGTTAGAATTAAATGAACTCAGCAAAGTTGCAGGATACGAAACCAACAAAAAATGTCTTTGTATTTCTACACACTAACATGGAAATATCTGAAAAGGAAATTAGAAAAACAATTCTATTTACAACAGCACCAAAAAGAATAAAATACTTGGGAATAAACTTAACTGTGGAGATAAAAGACACATATACTCAATACTATAAAACACTAATGAAATAAATAAGATACAAACAAATGGAAATGTGTCCTGTTTTCATCGGTTGGAAGATGAAATTGCTCAGATATCCATGCTACCCAAAGTGATCTATAGATTCAACAGAATTCCTACCAAAATCCAAAGGGCATAGAAAAAAAGCCTAAAATTTATACAAAAGGCCACGAATAGCCAAATCAATCTCAAGAAGGAAGAATGAAACTGGAAGTATCACACTGTCTGCTTTCAAACTCTATTGCAAATCTGTAGTAATCGAAACAGCATGGTATTTGCATAAAAGCAGACATATAGACCAGTGAGATAGAGTATTCCAGAAATAAATATTCCAGCCCAGAAATAAATCCATGCATGTACAGCCAACTAATCTTCAACAAGGGTTCCGAGAATATAAGATGGGGAAATGTCAGTCTCTTCAACAAATGGTACTGGGAAGACTTATACCCACTTACATCCAAATGCAGCGAAATCGGATCCTTATCTTACACTATACACAAAAATCAACTCAAACTGGATCAAAGTCTTCAAACATAAGACTCAATTGTAACCCTCCTAGAAGAAAATATTGGGGAGTGGGATGGATGGGGTGCTTGGAGTTAATAGATTCAGACTATTGCTTTGGGAATGGATTAGCAATGAGATGTTTCTGTGTAGCACTGGAAACTATGTCTGGTCACTTATAATGGAGCATCATAATGTGAGAAAAAAGAATGTATACACATGTATGTGTAACTGGGTCACCATGCTGTACAGTAGAAAATTGACAGAACACTAAACCAGCTATATCAAAAAAATAAAAAAATTAAAAAAAAGGAAAATAGGGAAAAGCTTCATGACATTGATCCAGTTCTTCATAGATATGACGCTAAAAGTACAGGCAATAAAAACAAAATAAGCGGGACTACATCAAACTAAAAAAGCTTCTGGAGAGAAAGGAAATAATCAGAGTGAAAATGCAATTTGTGTAATAGGCACAATATTTGTAAGCCATGTATCTAAAAAGAGGTCAATCTCCAAAATATATAAAGAACTCTTACAACTCAATAGTTTAAAAAATAACTATTGATATTAAATTATTATTAAAATAACTGATTTAAAAATGTTTTCCAAAGAAGACACAAAAAATGTCTTAATCATCAGGGAAATGCAAATCAAACAATGAGATGCTACCTCACCCTTGTCAGAATGGCTATTATCAAAAATGCACAAAAGATAGTAAGAGTTGGCCAGAATGTAGAAAAATTGGAACCCTTGCACATTGTTGGTAGGAATGCAAAACCGTGTAGCTGTTTTGGGAAATGGTATGAAGGTTCCTCAAAAAAATTAAAAGGAGAGCTATCAAATGATTCAGCAATTCCACTTCTGAATATTTATCTAAAAGAATTGAAATCAGAATCTGAAAGATATACTAGCTCTCCTATGTTCATTGCAGCACTATTCATAATAGCCAAGTTGTAGAAACAACATAAATGCCCATCAGCAGATAAATGAGTAAAGAAAATACGGCATTGATGTACAATAGAATACTATTCAGCCCTAAAAAAGAAGGAAATTTGGCAAAATGCAATAACAGGATTGAACCTTGAGGACCTTATACTAAGTGAAATAATCTAGCCATAGAAACAGATACTGCATGATTCCATTTATGTGAGGTATCTAAAATAGTCAAATCATAGACTCAAAAAGTGAATTGGTGGTTGCCAAGGGCTGGGGAAGTTAGCATTCAGCAGACTTAAAATTTCAGTCAGGCGAGTTGAAAAAGCTTTAGATAGCTGTTGTATGACAGATACAGTCAATAATAATTTATTTCCTATCTAAAATGTTGAGTAAATCTCATGTTAATTTTTTTTTTTTTTTTTTTTTTTTTGTCTTTTGCCATTTGTTGGGCCGCTCCTGCGGCATATGGAAGTTCCCAGGCTAGGGGTCTAATCGGAGCTGTGACACCAGCCTACGCCAGAGCCACAGCAACGCGGGATCCGAGCCGCGTCTGCGACCTACACCACAGCTCACGGCAACGCCGGATCCTTAACCCACTGAGCAAGGGCAGGGACTGAACCCGCAACCTCATGGTTCCTAGTCGGATTCGTTAACCACTGCGCCACGACGGGAACTCCTCATGTTAATGTTTTTATCACAATAAAAAAATATATATATGAAAAAGAGAAAAAGCAAGCAAATAAACCAACCCTAAAAAAAAAAAAAAATCATAGCTTGGAAATAACCTAAACAGTTTCTTTAATATTAAATAGTACTACCTAAGAAGGAATGAAATTCAAGGAAAGCTGAAGCCTTTTGTTGTACATCCAGCATAATACAGGGATTAAGAGTCAGCCTTGGAGTTCCCGTCGTGACTGAATAGGAACCATGAGGTTGTGGGTTTGATTCCTGGCCTTGCTCAGTGGGTTAAGGATCCAGTGTTGCCGTGAGCTATGATGTAGGTTGCAGACACGGCTCGGATCCCGCGTTGCTGTGGCTCTGGTGTAGGCTGGTGGCTACAGCTCCGATTTGACCCCTAGCCTGGGAACCTCCGTATACCACGGGAGCGGCCCAAGAAATGGCAAAGAGACCAAAAAAAAAAAAAAAAAAAAGTCAGCCTACCTAGGTTCAAATCCTGCCACATCATTTACTAGTTGTGTGATTTTAAGCAAGACACTGTATTTTTAAGCCTTTGTGTCCTCAGCTGTGAAACAGGGATAGTAATAATCATAGCTGCATTGTAAGCTTGTTGTGAGGATTAAATGAGCTCATCCATAAAATATTAAGTGTTCTACGCATGTTAGCTATTGTTTTTGTTATGCTTCCAAGGACAGTGATGAAATGAAGCAGGACTGTCCCCTTTGCAGAGGTGGTGGTCAGAGAAGCAAGGAATATTTTCTTATAAATCAAGGGAGTGTTGCAAATCTCCTAGCAAAGCTTTGTGCCAGAGAAACAGGTTCCCATTAGAGTTGAACCAAAGATGACCTCTGCATATCTCTCAAGGCTTGCCTGCAATCCAAAAGCACAGCTGTGGCTTCCAGGAACGTGGTGGGTTAAAGGAGAGAACATCCTGGCCACTTCCATTTCTTTGGGAATTTTCCAACATTGAAGTAGATAGTAAGAACTCAATTCACAGCCTTCTTAGGGAGTGGAATGTTCATACAAATGACATTTTCTAATTCACTGAGATCTATCCCTTTTCTCCTTACATAGGTATTTCTTATACTCCAGTTCTGAAGGGATGGTATTAGCTTCAGGGGCCATGAAGCCGTAGTAGGTGGAAGCTACATTAACATTGGCAACCTTTTTCTTTTTCTTTTTTTTCTTTTTTTCTGTCTTCAGAACTTTTGATTTTATCACAGCATAAAATTCAATCTCTCTGAGTATGGGGTTCTAAAAAGGGATTGGACCTTTAGGGAAGTTAATCAATGCCCTTGGATGTGGAAAGAACACCTTGGTTCCAGCTACATAACCAATTGACAAGATAAATGTTTGAAGTTCAGCTTTTCTTACTAAGTTTCCACACTCTTAATAAGTAGATGAAATATAAAAATACTTCAATAGCTCAAAAGGAAACAGAGAGCATGAAAAAGGCAGGGGAAAAATGTGGTTTCACTTCCAAATGTGCTGAATAAATATAATTATGGATGTAACGAGGCCAGCTCTAGGTTTTAATCACTGTTTTTCCACTACCTAATAATTTGCTATTCAGCACCTGCTGTCATATAGCTTTTGGTTGGGTGGCATTAGCTCACCAGGTAACCACAAGTAATCTCTTTAGTTTAAGCCTGTGGTGCATCAGAGCATGAGAAGCTGGACAAATTAGATGCACTATGTAAAAAAATTTTCTCCATTAATAGTTGGCATTTGACGCCTTGATCTGTAACCAAATGAGTATTTTTGCAATTGCTATGCTGTGTGGAAACTATCATTTTGACCAGAATATCAGTATGTGGTCTGTAAATTTCATACTGGGTGAAAACTATGCAAGCTAGCAGTTGGAACATGCATGAGTTTGTTCTGAATGTATATCATTGAAAATATTGATTTAAATGATACAATAGTGCAGCTTATACCAAATCTCTCAGCATTCAGGCTGTGGTATATTTCCTTAAGTCTACAAAGACATTGGCTATCAAGCAGGAGATTGCTTTCTGTGAGTGTGAGAATTATTATCACAATATGAAAGCAGAAAGGGGGTGGTCTTATCATGTCCTGGATAATACATGAGAAAAAGGGGAAATCTCTTAAGGAAAAAAAAAAAAAGAAATAATAAGAACATGTATTTTTAACCTCTCTGTTCTACTTTTAAGAATTCTGCTCTCAACGATGTTGTGATTGATTCAGATGTAAAAAGACCAACTGATTTTCCTGGGCTGGGGGTTGGGAGGTCAGGAGAGCCAGGTTCAACTTCTGGATTTGCCAATATCAGTGTGACCGTGACAGAATCACTTAGCCTCCTTTGCAATCAGTTAATTTTCTGGAACAGGGGCTCTTGCAATTGTCAGCAATCACAAAGCCCTATTTGGCCTACAGATAGTTTTTCTTGACCTACATTATGTTTGTAAATGTCTCCAAGTCAACCCAATGCTAAAAAAAGATGAGAGGTTTCACTTAAAAATCAGATTTCTGGCTTCCATTAAAAAATTGGAAGATTTAATACCAGACTCACATTCTTACAGGCAGAATATACCAGAACGGATGGTACCTCCAGTTCAAATGACCTGTGCCTCTCCCATTTGTTTCAGTCTTCACCATTCCCTGATCTCACCTGAATGCTGGAACTAAATGCTAATTCTACCTGCTGTGCTTATTGTTGATATTCTTCTAAATAGGTAGATATTTCAGTATCTACCACCATCTCTATCTAATATAGAAAAAATAAAAATCAAGGCATCCACAGGTTTCAAAAATATAAGGGAAGTGTACATTTCCTTTTTAAATGCAGACCATCTGGCTTTAACATGTTAACAAAGAGTTTCTATGGAAAGAAAATGAGCCCAACTTCACTTATTTATGTTACTTGCCTGGCCCCTCTAGATATTTAAATGCCATCCCATGGAGTTCCCTTTGTGGCTCAGAGGAAACGAATCTGACTAGCATCCATGAGGACACAGCAGGTTCTATCCCTGGCCTTTTTCAGTGGATTAAGGATCTGGCGTTACCTTGAGCTGCGGTGTAAGTCACAGACACAGCTCGGATCTGGCATTGCTGCAGTCTGGCGTAGGCCAGTGGCTACAGCTCTGATTCGACTCCTAGCCTGGGAACCTCCATATGCCGTGAGTGCGGACTTAAAAAAATAAAAATAAAATTTAAAAAAAAATTGTCATCCCTGGTTCTCTTAGGTATAAAATGCCACATTTCTATAACTTCATGAAAAAACTTCTCAACAGATGTCTTCTTTTAAATGTCCCAGTGATGTACAACAAAGAGAGAATTTCTTTGGGAAGATGTTTGAGTCTAATAGCCAGAAGAAGGGCTTACACATGCAATATGACACCTTCAAAAGAAGGGCTCTGGGGGGCCAGACAGTAGCTTGCTGAACAGTTACAAGAAATTTGCATTGGTTCAGGGCCCTTGGTGAGATCACAGTGTGCTAGAGAGAATGATTTTCCTATACCAAATTCCATTTCTTTCTCTATATTTCTTCATTTCCACAGTGAACCAAAGATTTCTGTTCTGCCTAGCACTGTATTGAGGTGTTTTTTTTTGTTTTGTTTTTTTGTTTTTTTTTTAATCTTTCAGTCAGAGAGACCTGACTGAGAAGGGTGGGAAGCTGGAAAAAAGCAAGCCTGAGGGAAACAGCATCTCATACCCTTCCTGATAATAGACACAATAATTGGCTGGCATTTACTATGTGCCAGGTGCTGTGCAAAGTATTTTACATACATTATCTCATTTAATCCTCATAATTACTTTATTAAGAACATATTTTCCTCAATACACATGGGAAGTCTAAGGTGCTAGGAGGTGAAAGAGCTGGTTCAAGGTCACACAAGCAGCATGGGAGAATTGGTCTGTTGCCACAGGCTCTGTTTGAAACTACTTCCAGATATTACATAATGACCTTAATGGTTTTGAAAAAGAAAGATCAGAGAATAAAATAAATGGCTTATTTGTGCAATAATAGAAAGTATTTTTTCCCTCAAACATTGTAATATTTTCTACCAATATGCATTTTTGTCTCCCTATAATTCATAGTTGACAAAATACTTTCACACACATTAAACTCCCACAACAGACTCAAGAGGCAAGCTGGCCAGTCTTACTGATGTCATTTTGAAAATGAGAAAACCAAGCCTCCTAGAGGTGAAGTGACTTGCTCAAGGTCATATGACCAATGGAATTGAACTATAGTTCTCATGTGCCCATCCCCGCCACCTCCCAGCACACACTGCTGCCTCTCTTCTTTTAGGCTAGCAGGTTGATAAGCTTCTATGTATGAAAGATCCTCTTTTCTTACAAAGTTAAGGAGAAATGATCTGACGTCTATGAACACTGTAAAATATTTTCTTCTTCCTCAGTTTTTCTTTCAATGTTGCAATGTGGATGGTGATAAAACAAAATTATTATTGCAAATTGGGTTATACTGATAGAGCAATCTGTCCATTTTAAACCCACTTATTCTCTTATCTGCCATGGGTAGACTTTTCAGATGGACATAACATCTTTGAGAGGTGTCTGTGATGTTTAAACCCTTTCCTCAGAATCAGAGACCCCTCTTGTAATTGATTAGCCCACTTAGACATATACTAATGAGACCAAGATGATGATTTAGCTTCGCTCATGTCCATAGATACAGATTGCCCCCTGACCTTAACTATGTTCCCTAAAGCTGATAGGAAGGATAAGAAAAGTGGGCTAATTTTTTTTGATACCACTAAAAAGTAAATTCTTTCCCCAATTTTTTATATCAAAAGACTATGCATAAACTATGTGTATCTCTCTCTATTCCTAAATGAATATTCACAGAGTCTAACATTTCTTAGACTGTGTTCCTTGAAATACTAATAGATGTTCTGACAAATAAGGAGATGACTGCCACAATGGTGGCATGGAGTGCCAGTCTGATGAAGACAGGATTTATGCTATAGGTCTCTTCAACCCATTGCCCATCTTTGGGTAAGGTTCTACTGCCAGATGCCTTGTGTACAAAGGTAGTTCTTAGGTATGAACTGAACATGCAGAATCATGACCATTATAGACTTTCTATCAATGTTTGCTTGGTCTTAAATTATCTGTTATGTATTTGTCACTGTTACTGGCAAATATCTGTAGGTTTGGTTCATATGCACACAGATTTTTTGTGGCAAATATTTCAATTTTCTTCCTAATTCTGAACTGTAGTGGAAGTGTCATGTTTTTTGACATTTAGGAAACAACCTTTTTTTCTGAGTATAGCACTTTTTATTTTCCTAGGGAAAGTATCCACTGTCACTCCATACGATGAGTGGCATTGTCTCCAATCCCATCTTCAGGAATGGAAATGTGCCTCCAGCCTGGCCAACTGAGTGTCCCATTCTTCCATACAGGGGGATTGGTTCAGGAATATCTTTATTCTAACCAAATACTAATATTAGATAAAAACCTGTTGCTTCATACTCCACTAGTTATAGTCATCTGAGGAAGTAAGCCTGTACCGTCTGGCAGCCATTTTGTCACCATGAATGACTTCAAAATGCAACCAACAAGAGAAATACAGAACAGAGAAGTGAAAAAAAAAAAATCAAGTCCTCCTTTTGTCTGAGTTCCTTGATTCATCTAGGCCTAGAGCCAGTACCCTTGGATTTTTTAGTTAGGTGAACATTTTTGGCCAGGTTTTTTGTTTTTTGCAATTGAGTTGGTCTTCACCAATGCAACCAGGGAAAATAAGGAAGCTAAAGGCAAAGTACAGAGCACATCCATAATGTTCGAGTCTGTACCATCCCATGAGTTCACTCCAGAGCCCAAAGCCCCTGTTTGTTGTGCCTTTTGTTAATGTAGTACATGAATGACAGCATTATACACAGGTAGTGTATTCATAGAGCACATGTTGGCTGTGTGGTTTGGTGGAAAGGGGATGGGATTTGGGCAGGAAAGAGTGATGAATATAGGTGCTGCAACTTTCCAACTATGTGATACTATGATAAGTAAGTTTCTAAGCCTCAGTCTCATCTGTACAAGGACAGTTGAGAAGATCAAACGAGATTACAGGTGTACAGTAATTGGCCTAGATGCCCAACACACAACTGTTTCACAGCCAAGTTTACCTTTTACAGCTTTACTTTCATCTAACCCACTCATCTTAACACTGCATAAACAATGCCTATTTTACTCACTCCTGTCTTAAATTATTCACTCATCATTCTTTTTTTTTTTTTCTTTTTTAGGGCCACAGGTGTGGCATATGGAAGGTCCCAAGTGAGGGGTCAAATCAGAGCTACAGCTGCTGATCTACACCACAGCCACAGCCACAGCCATGGCAACATGAGATCTGAGCCAAGTCTGCGACTACACTGCTGCTATGGTAACACTGGATCCTTAACCCACTGAGCAAGGCCAGGGATCAAACCCACTTCCTCATAGATACCAGTTGGGTTCCTTATCACTGAGCCACAATGGGAACTCCAGTCATCAATTTTAATATCCAGTGAGTTACTATGAATAACCTTGGTTTTCCATTTAAATTTCACATACTCACATACCCATGAAATGCAAAGTAAAGAGTCTATGAGCTCTAGGAAGGGCAAGATTTAAGCTTTGAAACTTCTTATCCCATGAAGGAATATCATGCAGCTTAGATCATGGCCAGTCTGGATAATGTCATCTTCTTATGCTGGGAAGATTACTGAGACATTTGTATGAACAATAAAAATTACTGAAAAATCATTGGGATAATCTTTAAAAATTCTTGTGGGGAAAAAGATGGTTTGTAATCAAGAAGATACATTTCATTAATTTTTTTTAAAAAATTTGAAGTATAGTTGATTTACAATAATAGTTTCAAGCAACATAGTGGTTCCATATTTTTATAGATTATACTCCATTTAAACTATTATAAAGTAATGCCTATATTTCCTTGTACTGTACATTACATCCTTGTAGCTTATTTATTTTATACATAGTAGTTGGTGACTACTCTGAATCTGCTCATAACGTGCTCACTTATCTGTCTCAACAGGAGGCTGCTAACTGCGGTTCTGTTACTTCTGCTTGCTTATTCTTTGAAGAGCAAATACTTTTATTTTCCTATAGGGAGTCTTTCAAACAACTTTAGGCCTTTTCTCTTGAAGTCTCCAAACCAACAGTGGAAGTCAATGCTTTCCAGTTCTAAAAATTAAAGGAACAATTCACAGATGTTATCATTTGGAATTAGATTGTTCTTTACCTGCTGGTGTTTTAAGGGAAATTATAGATGATTTAAGTTTCTAGGACTGTCGGAGGGAAGATGATTGAAAAATATCAAGTGGTGTGGGAACAAAGAGAAGACAGCAAACTCATAGAAAATTTCAAATATGCTAAGGAGATCCAATCTGGATCTCCTTAGGTTGCCAGGCTCTAATCTTTAATTACTATATTTAATATTTTCTAAGATGCACTCTATTGGGTTTTTGTTTCTTATTGTGGGAGTGGAGAGCAGGAAGTAAGGAACCATCTATTCTACCTGCTAATTCCTAACATTTTATCAAGGCTTTGTATAACCAGACAGCAATAAAAAGATATTAAACATTTATTAAATTACAAGTACATGAAATCAGTCTTTGCAGTTGTGCTCAAACTAGTGGACATAATGGTTCAACGAATCTGTAGATGGGAAAGCTTAAGGACCAGTATATTGTCCCATATTGGTTACTGATAATTAATTCTCTCCAATATAGTCAAAGTGACTTAAAGTTCTGTTTACTTTTTTCTCCCTCTAGGCACTTTTCAGCAAATTTTCCTTACAACATTTTTTTTCTTTGAACATATTGCAATAACAATTCATTACCTCTTTCTTATTTGTTTTTCTAGATTTCCCTTAAAGCTGGAAGTTTCTTGAAAGAAGGGACTAATCTTGGTTACTATTGTATTTCTGGCAGTTATAGCACAATGCCTAGTCTGTGGTGGGTACTCAATAAATATGTGTTGACCTAGTGAAGGAGAGCAGTAAATTCTTGCTCAACAGAATTGAGCACAAAAGAGTTGATATTTTAATTTTATTGTGCTGTGGAATATATTCATCGTGACAACAACAATACATGCCACTAGAAAGATGTGGATGCTAAAGGGGAACTCTCATTATCTATTTTTCAATATTTCACTTAAAAATTTGGGGATCTCAGAGTGCCTGTTGTGGCACGGTGGAAAGGAACCAGACTAGGAACCATAAGGTTGCAGGTTCAATCCCTGGCCTTGATCAATGGGTTAAGGATCCGGCATTGCTGTGAGCTGTGGTGTAGGTCGCAGATGCGTCTCGGATCCTGTGTTGCTATGGCTGTGGTATAGGCCAGCAGCTGTAGCTCCGATTAGACACCTAGCCCAGGAACCTCCATATGCTGCAGGTGGGGAGGGGATCTCTTCTCCCAAGGATTACTTTGAAATGGGTTTCATTTCTTTCTCCCAAAGTTGTTCCTTAGGGCATGGTGTTTCCCAAACCTATAAACATGCCAGATCCCCTAATCTTTAGTAAATATTGTCATTAACATTCTAACCACACATTTTTACTTGTAGGTACACAAGTGCTTGCAAAATCAAAAATAACTTTAAGAATCATTTGATTGGCACTCAACACCCAGCGGCATATAAAAACAAATTAAATTCTATAAAATACTTGTCATAAAAATGTACAAGCATTCCTATTAAATAAAAACAAACCAATACCTGTGGATATCAAGCAGAATCGTATTTATTTAGTTTAAAATGGGTCCCCTGAGAGTAAGCAAAGCTGGGCTGTTGCTCTTTCTGATATAGTCTTCTGAATAATACACCCTCACATGCCAGCCTGGGGTTTTTATTCAAGTGCAAAAAAAAATTTACATCAATTGATTTCCGAGGTCTCTTTCAGTCTTAAAATTCTATTTTTTAGGAGTTCCCATTGTGGCACAGCAGAAATGAATCTAACTTGTATCCATGAGCATGCAGGCTTGATCCCTGGACTCACTTGGTGGGTTGGGGAATCTGGTGTTGCTGTGAGCTGTGGTGTAGGTTGCAGACATGGCACTCGGATCCCACGTTGCTGTGGCTGTGGTATATGCAGGCAGCTATAGCTCTGATTCGACCCCTAGCCTGGAAACTTCCATATGGAGCAGGTGTAGTCCTAAAAAAGCAAAAAAAGAAAAATAATAAATAAAAATAATAAATTCTATTTTTCTTTTCTATGATTTTCAATTTTCTCCAGAAAGTAACTAGGAAAATTCGTTTATAGAGTCTGCAGTCCAGCCCTCTTCTTAGAACTATATCTTCTGTGTAATGGGTCTATACCTATCCACATTATTACTATAATATTTTACCTATATTAGTGTAGGACTTACATGTAGCATCACTTTGGCCCTTGCCTTTTTAAAAAAATCAAATCCTGTTTAAAGGTGTAAGAGTTTCTTCTCCTTCTAAAGGAGTCAGCACTAAGTTCTTTGGATGCTTGAAAAATGCTGAGATAGAGGGAATATCAGACCCATTTCTATTCATTACAACCATGCTGTAAAGAAAAATAATTCTATCATAAGTATTCATTTGTGCAGCCAAGATTCTTAGTCCTCACTTCATAGTAAGAATGAAATAGTCTTTGAGTTTACATTTTGCTTCAATGTAGGAAATTTTAAAAAGCTGAAATGAATAAAGAGTAGTTTTAGTATATTTATTATTTTGTCCTAATACTTTTCAAGGTGATATCTTACTTCCAGTTATCCTTAAGGAAATACAGAGATCTCAAATGCTATATGAATTTTCCTTTCATATTCTCCTATAAAATGTCCAAATGATAATATAAAGAGCTTTTAGTGAGGAAATAACCTGAAAGAGACCCACTTCTCATGTAAGGTTGTGGTTGACTGCACAGGTTATACTGGAGCTAACTGGTCATTCCTGACTATTTGATAGTGTCATTAGCACAATATGTATGGGATTTTCTCTAACTTAATTTCACTTTGTGTATTTTTCATCATTGGGCAGTTCAGTAATACAATGCAATTATTTGATTTTTGTAATGGTTATAACATGTTACATGAATGTTTTAAAAGGAGTATACTAGTTATAAGATAGACGTTTTAAAAAGGAGTATACTTTGTACTGAAAACATTTTTTAAGATTGTATTTGTTTAAAGTATTTCAACCAAGATCTGAGAGTAAAAGCGCTTTTAATTTTACTATTATTTTAGGTAATAGCTTTAAGTAAAAAATATCTGTTACCTTTAACAATGTTTAAATCGGTAATATTAAAGTTTAAAAAGCTTCTTCTTCAACGTCTAAGAAAGGGTTTGTAGGCCACAAAAATAATACAGCTTCTAAAAAATTTGTAAGTTTTGGTCCCAAGTCGGAAGCCATGTACTGTTTGGTGGTTTGTCAAATGTACCTGTTTTTACCTCTGAATCTTTCCTTTGGATTTCTGAATCTCTGGGTCCCTTCTCTTCCACTGCAAATTCTTGTTCTCAGTATTTGGCATTAAATTGAGTGATAAATTTAACCACTTTATATTCTTTTCATTTTATCACTTTCATTCTTGCAATACAAATTTTCTTTCCCTGCTGTTCTACAGAAAACCTCTTTTAAAACTCTACCTGTCAGCTAAATTTTTTTAAGGTGGTACATTAGAAATGCTTTAAAGCATAATTAGATAATTCATTATTAAATGCACTATTTCTGCTTTATGGTAAATATTAACCACAGCATGGTGGAAAGTGAAAAGTCTTTGGAATCAGAATCATCTGAATTTGAAAGCTACATATATCACTTACTGAATTGGGCACATTATTTCACATCCCTAAATGTAATTTCCCTCATCTACATAAAAGGTAAAATCAAAAAAGGAGGTAAAACCTCACAATATGAATAGAAATAATTTGTGTAAACTATCCAGCAAAATGGCGAAAATATGGTATGTACTCATTATTTATTGAGTGACAACCATTTGACAGTTATTGAGAGGGCAATGAGTATTACTGTTTTAATTTGTTTAGCTATGAGTTGTTCAGCATCGTTGTGTCGGAGAGTGTATGAGCTTGGGTCTCTGTTGAAAAATACAAATTATGAAATTAAACAATGCGCTCTTCCAATTATGTCCAAGGTAGAGTAACTGAGAAGATTTATACTCTCACTAGAAATCTTGAAAAACAAAATATGTGAAACAATCATTTTTAAGACACTGGATGTTGGACAAGGAAAGAGAGCTACTTCTGAAAGAAGGGAAGCAAATAAGGGGCGCTCTATGATTGCCCTATGTTTCTGCCTTCAAAATTTCTAGGTCTTAGTGCTAGGTAGTGAAACCTAAGGAAATAGAGATAAAGATTTGTGGAGACCAAGGCACCTGGAGTTTGCAGAACAGTATTGGTGAGGGGAGAGCTGCTCAGAGACAGAACACAAGAGACCTGCAGATATTCAGCATATGCATATGAGGAAACTATCCAAGGCAGGGAAAGAACCACCAGGGAATAGGGCTGGAAAAGTAGCATCCCCACTGGCCAGACTAAAAATCTTATGTTTATTAGGGTATTGGGTATAGTACTTAAAAATCCTTACCTTAGTAGAGATGTAATTACTTCCAGACTAAGCACTGTTTGTTTACTGTGCTGAACAACTGTCAAAAGCCAGATATAAAAGGAACAAAATATTTCCAAGTAACTTAGCTTTGTACTACAGCAAATTTCAAAAATATTTATAGAAATACAAAATGTCCAGCACCAAACAAGTTAAAATTTTACAATATCTGATGTTCAATTAAAAAAAGTAAAAAGAAAAAAGATCTAGAGATAATATAAAATAAGCAAAAAAATATTAAAATAGTTATAACTTTATTCAATACATTCAAAAAACTTTAGAATCTAGGAATGCTAACCAAAAATAACAACAACAAAAAACCTACCCTCTAGAGATAAAAACTATAAAGTGTAAAATATACTGGTATTCAATATATGGTTGTTGACAGATTAGATAATACAGACAAAAAGTAAATTTTATGATGTAATTGTAGGAACTATACAAAATGAAAGTCAGAGTGGAGAATCAGAAAAGACAAATAGTGGTTGATATGTGGGATAACTTTTTGGCAGCCTAGTGCATATATAACTAGGATACCCAAAGGTGATGGAGTGATAAACAATATTTGAAGAAATAAAGGCTGAAATATTTCTAAGTTTGAAAGAAACTATAAACCACAAAAGTTAATGACGCACAAGTATAAGAAACACTAAGAAAACTATAGCAAGATACATAATAATCACACTGCACAAAAATAGTGAGAAGGATAAAATCTTAAAAGTGCCTGGGGATGGTGTTGGAGGGAAGCATCTTAAATTCACAGGCATTAAAAAAAAGGTAACAGCTGATAGCTTGTCAGAAAAAAATGCAAGGGAAAATACAGTGGAGCAACCTCTTCAAAGAACTTGGCAGGGAGTGGAATCTGTCAACTAAGAATTTTGTACCAATAACAATGATCAGACTGTATTAAAAAGCAACAACCAATCTTATACTGTCTACAAGAAAAGGACTGCAAATATACAAACACAAATAGATAAACACGATAGAGCATCTAACATTATCAAAAGGAAGCTGGGTTAGCTACATTAATGTCAGCACAAAGTAGATTACTGAGCCAAGAATATAAAGGCTTGAAGAATGCCATTTAATAATTATAAAGAGCTCAGTTTATGAAGAGATCATAATAAATTCAAAATATTGATACACATAATAAAAGAGTTTCAAAGTATATGTAACAAGGCTGATAAACCTGCTAGAAGAAATAGATAAATCCAAGAAGAGTCAAGGGTTTCAATACCCCTCTCTCAGTAATTAACAGAACAAACTAACAGAACAGCAATAGGAGTATGAAAGACCTGAGCAATGTCATCAATCAATTTTACTTAGTTAATAGTTATAGAATTGATACTCAAAAAAGCAGAATATACCTTCTTTATAGGACACATGGAGTATTTCCAAGATATATATATTCTTGGCCATGAAACAAATCTCATTAAAAATAAAAAAAAATAAGTAGTAAATATATTTTCCTCCATCTTTGTAAAATTAAATCTGAAATCAGTAACATAGATATGTGGGAAATATACAATATCTGGAAACAAATTAACACATTCTAAATAACCTGTGGTTCAAAGAAGAAATTAAAAAGACATCATGATATATTTGTTTTATTTTAATTTATTTTTGCTTTTTAGGGCCACACCTGTGGCATATGGATGGTCCTAGGCTAGGGGTCTAATCAAAGCTGCAGCTGCTGGCCTACACCACAGCCACAGGAATGCAGGATTTGAGTTGCATCTGCAACCTACACCAGAGCTCACAGCAATGCTGGATCCTTAACCCACTGAGTGAGGCCAGGGATTGAACCCATGTCCTCAGTGTTGGGTTCATCAACGCTGAGCCACAATAGGAACTCCAATAACATATTTTAAATTCAATAAATGTGTGAACACAACATATGAAAATTGGTAGATGATACCACAATTAGGGTTTTTGTAGAAATACCAATATTAGGAAAGGAGAAAAGTATCAAATTGATTATGTCAGATCCTAACTTAAGAAATTAGGAAAAAAGAGACCAAATTAAACTAAAGTAAGCAGAAGAAAGGAAATGTGTATACATCAATGAAACAGAAAGCAGAAAATGTTAGAGAAAATCATTGAACTCAAATGTTGGTTATTTGAGAAATAAAATTAATGAACATTTAACTAGAAAAAAAAGTAGAAAGGATAAACTACCAATATAAGAAATGAGAAAGATGAAATTTTATAGAATTTGAAGCTATTAAAAGGATACTAAGGGAATATTAAAAACCTTATGATTACAAATTCAAAAACTTAGATGAAATGGTATTATTCCTTGAGGACACAAATTTCCTATGCTAACTCAGGATGAAATAACCCAAATCACCCTACATCTGTTAAATAAATTTGTTTTAAAGAAACTTTTCCACAGAGAAATCTACAGCTCATATAACTTTATAAGTCATTGGTGAATTCTGCCAAACATAAAAGAGAAAATTAATACTAATTCTACACAAACTTTTCCAGAAAATTAAAAAGATGAACTAATTTCATAACTCACTCTATGTGTTCAGCAATACTTTGATACTCAAACCTAGTAAAGACACTACAAGAACAGAAAACAACAGATTAATACGCCTCATAAACTTAGATAAAAAATGTAAACACAAATTTAGCAAATAAAATCCAACACTATATAAAAAAGGATAATACTTTATGACAAAATGTAGTTTATCTTAGGAATGCAAGGTTGGTTTAATAATTAATAAAAATCAATCAATTGAATTTACTATATCTATTCCTATCAAAGAAAATCATGATCCCCTCTATAGATACTAAAAAAAACTTAACAAAACCCAGTTTCCATTCCTGATAAAATCTATTGGGAAAGTAGGAATAAAAGGGGAGTTTCTCAGCCTGATTTGGGTATCTAGGAAAAACCTACAGGTAAAATTATATTTAATTGGGAAAGAAGGCATGATTTTTATTCCATATCTGAAGACCACAAGGATGTGTGGTTTTAGCATTTCTATTCAATACTGTATAAGGTGTAGTAGCAATTTCAATAAAATAAAAGAATGAAAAGGCAAATTTGTAAGAAAAATAGAATTGTTTCTCTGAAGGTAACATTATTATGTATGTAAATTCCAATGGAATCTATTAAAAAACCCACAACAAGTAGATTTAATAATTGAACCTAGCAGTGTTTCAGGATTAAAAATCAATAGACAAATATCAATTTTATTTCAAATATTAGCACCAAATGATTAGAATTTTAAAAAATGCAACTAACTACAATAGCAGTAAAAACAAATAATTTGGAATAAAACTGAACAGAGACTTGACAAGCCCTGTATTTTGAAAACCACAAAATAGTGCTGAGAAACTGAAGAATTAAATAAATAGGTATATCATGTTCATGAATTGTAAGACTAAATGTATTTTTAAGACATCAGTTCATCTCAAATTGATATATTCATTCAATGTAATGACAATCAAAATAGACTTTTTGTAGAAACTGATAAACTGGTAAAAAAATTCAGAAGCAAATGCAAAGGATCTAGAGTAGTCATAACAACCTTAGCAAATGAGAATGGAGAGTTCATAAATAGATGAAAATATATAAAGACTTAAAGAGACAAATGATTTTTAGCAAAGGTACAAATAAAATTTAGTGGAGAAAAAAAGTCGCTTAGTACATTTGTACCATTTAATACAAATGGTATTAAAACAACTGGATAGCCATATTGGAAAAAAAAAAAAAAAACAACTTCAGTCAGTTCCTTGAATCATAATCACAATGTAGCTGAAAATTAATCATGGTTCTAATATAAAATCTAAAACCAAAACATTTCTAGAAAAAAATGGGAAAAACTATTTTTGACTCTGGGTTGGGCCAAGATTTCTTAATTATGACATTAAAAGCACATAGAAGAAAACACTGATAAATTAGATTTCATCATAATTAAAAGCTTTTGCTTTTCAAATGAAAGGATGAAAAGACATGCTACAGACTAGAAGAAAATATTTGCAAGACATATATATAACAAAGAAGTTCTCTCTAGAACATAAAAAGAATTCTGCAAACTCAATAGTACAAAAACAACCCAATATATTTTTTTTAAAATGGGCAAATGATTTGAACAGACGTTTCTCTAAAGAAGATATACAGATGGAAAATTAGCATATGAAAAGATGCTCAACATCAATAGTCATTAGGAAAACGCAATTTAACACCATAATAAAATAATAATACACTTGTATTAGAGGAGCTAAAATTAAATAGCACTGATGATCCCAAGCACTGCTGAAGATGTAGGAACTGGCACTTCCACACATTTTTAATGGAAATTTCAAATAATGCAGACACTTTGAAATAGTTCTGTATTAAAGAAAAACTAGTGAATTATACACCTACCGTATGATCTAGTATACTACATCCAGGTATTTTCACAATAGAAAATAAAGCATACATCCACTCAAAGACTTATGGGAAAATGTTTAAGACAGCTTTATTTGTAATAATCAAAAACTGGAAACAACCCAATGTCCACTAACAAGTGAATGGATAATTTTTACTGTGGTATATCTATTTAATGGGGTAGCACTGAGCAATAAGGAAGGAATGAACTAGGATATATTCTATATGGATTAATTTCAAAATTATCATGAATCCAGAAAATGAACTAGGATGTATGCTATATGGATTAATTTAAAAATTATCAAGAATCCAGAAAAAAGAGAATACCTACTGAATAGTTACATTATGCCAAGTTCTAAGAAATGCAAATTTATGCATTATGACAAAGTAGAACAGAACATTGCCTGGGATGGGGTGGGACAGAGAAGGGCTAAAGGAAAGAATTACAAAAGAACATGAGGAAAGCTTGGGGAGTGATAAGTATGGGTTCAACCCTGACTATACTTTCACTCCACTGGGGTTTACCATCCCTAGATCCTCTCCAAGTGGCCTTGCTTTGCCTCCAGGGCATTTTATGTCTAACCCTTCCTTTCCAGCCTTGTCTTACTTCTTATCCTGGTATAACACTATCTCAGATACCATTGGCTGATGGTTATTTCAACTTATATTCCCCCAACCACCCCCAACACACACACTTATTCTTTGTTTGAAAGACACTCTCGAAAGACACTCTCAAAAGACACCAGAGAAGTCCACCGTTCTCTAATTTTGAGCAGCAGAATTGCCTAGAAGGCTTGTTAAGACGCAGAATGCTGGGCCCCACTCCCAGAATTGCCGGTTCAGTAGATCTGAGGTAGGTTCAGAAATCTGCATTTCTAACTGGCTCCCAGATAATGGTGATATTGCTGGCCCAGGGCTACTTTGAGAACTACTGGTTAAACACTATTGCCTTTGAAGTTGGATAGAGCAGGGTTCAAATCCCAGAGGTACATGTGAGGGTAACTTGTATACTTTCCGTTTTCTTCCCTGCAATAAATGACAGCTAGTGTTACTCTTAGTAGTTTAGGTTAATTACCATTATTAGACGAGTCACTGAGGAAACATATGAAAAAGACAACTATTTTTCTCAATATGTGTCATGTCTTTTCATTTCATCCTCCCAGCATTCACTGCTCCCTTGCTCATCCTAAGGCATGCGTCTCAGGCATTCTCTCTCCCTCTGGTCCAGTACCTTCCTGCTGTCTCCTTGTCACCCTGGTTTTACTCTCCCCCACTACTTGGGTCTATTTGATGATCTAGTCATCTGATGAGCTCAAGAAAATCTATGTAACTTAATTGGTGTCATTAATACCTGAGGTACCAGCTATTTTCTTCAGGCTTTTTAGTGACATTAATTATTAAAAATTTAAAAATAAAAGAAATTGCGAGTGTGGGAGTATGTATGAATGTGTATATGTGGACATGTACGTTGGCAAGCTAGAAGGGGCACTATTTTCCATGGGCTGAACAACTTTTGGTGCATCTCAGATGACATTGCATAAGGGGCTGATTACTTCACTCAGCTTAGGGACCTGACTATTGCATTTGCTGGGAGTTAAAGCAGAATCCAATTAAGTTTTCTGCTGTCAACCTGCAGGAATTCTGGCTTGAGAGCCTCTTGTGCCCTCCTCTACACTGCAGCTTTCCTCCTCTGCAGCTTCTTCTTGTCTTCTATTTCCATTCTTAAAGAGCTCATCAAATGACATCAAAGCAGGTAGGACAAAGCAGACACAGAATCCCACATCTTAAACACGTGACATCAGCTCTTACTCCCGTTTAAAGTCCCCATACAGAAAGTTGGAGCGAGGCAGGCTTTTAAGATTTGGATACAAAGCTGTCAACCATTTTGTTCTTTAATGACATTGGCATCTGAGTTTCGCCTTCCAGAAGGCAGATTGTATTGCTTTATGGACTTTTCTGCAGAATGTATAAAAATGATGGGCGAACGGAAGAGAGGACTCAGGGTTGGCTGGTTATCTACCATGACAAGCAGCAGCATTTATGGCTGCTCTGTGTCATCACCTTGTACAAATGAAGCTCGTGTAAGCAAAATAAGAATGCGTGCAGGAACTTCCCATTTCTCTTTCTCAATTGAGGGGCATCCAACCATAAATATGTTTCAAAAGAGGTTTGACATTTGTGATAGATTGATTTGAAACAGCTCAGAGCTACATTTAAATATCAGAGGTCTTACTCTGAGGGCTTCCTGCCTCAGCCACAGCAATCCTAGGAGAGTTTCCCAATCACTATTTGCCAGAAAAGATACTGGTTAACTAGTTTCCTTGGTCCCTGTTTGGGGCCATACTTCTGATTTCTTTTTCAGTTGGACAGTTTGATTTCTTTACTTAAAAATTCTCCCCTACAATCAGTTCTTCTTCCGCCCTGATATATGGTCTCATTTTCTAAATATTTTTCATATCTTCACATTAAGTTCAGTTGATTATACCAAATACTGACTAATTACATAGTCAGCCAATGCTCATGACTTCCTTAAAAAGTCCAATCCCTACTATCAGATAAAATATATCATTATAGATAATACTGACTAAAGTATTACTTTAATTTTGTGCTAAGGTTACATGCATCCATTTCTTAAGAAACAGAAGCTTTAGGTGTCCATAGCAAGGTTATGAAGCAATAAAATATCAAGCTGGACTCGGTTTTCCCTGGCACCCAGCCTGTCTCTAAGAGATTACTTTGATACACCTACCATCAATAGATGTACCACTAATCCTAGTGGCAAACCAAAGGAAACAATTAGGAAAAAAATCTGCTAAGGACCCTCCTTCCCATCACACAATGCCTCCTAAACTCTCCATTTGAAAGCTCTTCTCTATGACACAGAAGGCTGATGTTTTATAAAAAAAAAAAGTTAAAATAACTCTAAGAATCAATTTTCTTATTTAATGTTAGCTCTTCCAAAAGCACAATATGGCTATTCATTCATCCACTTATTCACAAACATATATTTGCATCTAGCAATGTGTTGTAGAGAGTGGAAGTACAAAATCTTTTCCTATGCGTTCCCGTCGTGGTGCAGCGGAAACGAATCTGACTAGGAACCATGATGTTTCAGGTTCGATCCCTGGCCTCGCTCATTGAGTCAAGGATCTGGCATTGCCATGAGCTGTGGTGTAGGTAGCAGACATGGCTTGGATCCCACATTGCTTAGCTGTAGTGTAGACCGGAAGCTGTAGCTATGATTCAACCCCTAGCCTGGGAACCTCCATATGCTGTGGGTGAAAGCAAAAGAAAAAAAAAAAATCTTTGCCTGAGAGATGTTATACTCCTGTGAGTAGGGGAAACAAGCAATTAAAAAGGCATGATGTATACTATTCAGGTGCCAGTAGGTGTGATGCAGTATGACAAAGCAAGGGATGGGACTGGAAAGTGGAGGTATGGGGTGTTCCTTGGGAGTTCCCTTCGTGGCTCAGCAGTTAATGAACCTGACTAGGATCCATGAGGAAGCAGGTTCTATAACTCATAGAACCATAGGGAGATCAGAGTCCTAGTGGTCCTGGGCTCCTGGTGGGATCTGAGAAACAGGAAAAATTGGTCCTAAATGTCTTAAGCCAGACCATGAGGGTGAGGCCATGATGGCTGGCTGGGGAGGTGTTGGGATCTTTTCAGGAATACTCAAAGTTCTGGGTGCCTTCTTTACCAGTGACATGAGATGTAGAGACCCAAGAGGGTTGGTCTTATCTGTAAGAAAGGGAATCTTGGAATCTGTTTCTCTGAGTTGAGTCTATTAGACACTTTTGCTCCAGACTGCTGAAACTTTTGAGGAAGATAGAGTTATACCTTCCTTGAGGACTTTCAGGCTCATCTTACCCAGTGCCTTTGAAGACATTCAAATTGAAAGCAGGTCAAGGAACACTTTTTTTTTTTTTTTTTTTTGGTTTTTAAGGTTGCACTCATGGTATGTGGAAGTTCCCAGGCTCGGGGTCGAAGGGGAGCTAGAGCTGCCATCTACAGCCACAGCCACAGCCACAGCCATTCGGGGTCTGAGCCATGTATGCAACCTACACCATAGCTCACCAGATGCCTAACCCTTGGAGCAAGACCAGGGATCAAACCTGCTTCTTCATGGATCCTAGTCAGGTCCATTAACTGCTGAGCCATGAGGAGAACTCCCAAGGAATACTATTTACATAGCAACTCTGTTTTATTTTTGTCTGGCTCTACAAGTTTTATACTAAATAATGATGGGGAAAGGTGGTGGGGTGGTTGGACACAGCTGGCTCTGGGCTTCCTCCTTTCTGAAAAGCCTGAGCATCTGTACGGCAAAGTTGATGTGAGATGAAGGAGTAAATGCAACTTCCTAATGTGCATACCTCAGAAGGGAGGTTTGGATAAAGAGAAACTGTGCCTTTGTCATGCTTTCATTATCACCAGTGACCCACTGGTCTCTGGGTACCTCTGAGCGCTATGTGGCTGTCTGGGCTGTGAGAAGAGGCATGTGGGGGTCATGATGGACTGGTGGCTCCGTGCCCCTGATATGAGCAGTTGTGAGGCTCCCTCAGTGAGGGTCTCCTGTGACCAGTAACTCAAGCCTTGACACAAGATTATTTTTAGGAGTTCCTGGAAACTTGGCAAGACTGAATTCCTTAGCTTCCCAGTTAGACCCCACCTTAGTTACTCCAGGAATCAAAACCAACTTCGCAGGTACCTGTTAGTGATCCCAGTAACCCTTTTCCTAGCACCCACAGTTCCAAGGTGTTTTATTAGAAATTATTATTTACAATCCTAGAAGTCAGCACTATTCTATAAAAACTTAATTGAAGAGAGGCTCAAGAACAAAAGAGAAGGTGGGGTTAAGAATAGAAATGCATGGTCACTTCTGGGAGATACATGCAACATTCGGTCCTGCTACTATTTTTGAGCCAGATTACCTTTGAGTTTTTATGAATGTGTACAAACAAGACATTTGGTACATGTGTGTGCAGTACCTTCCTCTGGTCTCTCGTGCACCCTGTGGGGGGAGGAGGTGGTGGTGGTGATGGATGGGGAATACCACTTGGCCCTTGAAAAAGTGAGTGATAATTGCTAATATGTCTGTTCTCAAGTGTGTGCTTTGCAAGAGGCCTGGATCCAACCTTCCAAATGATTATGTAGCGACAAAATAGTCCCTAAGAATTTTGCATATACTGAAGAGAAAACACAGAGAGACATTGTCATTTTTGCATGCGTTGGCCTTCGCTCCTTCATTTTCTGAAGGGCCAGGTAGCCCTGATAATTAAAGAAGAGATGTGATAAGGAAGAAATGAATGCAGCATTAATTTTCTTTGTGTCAACGCTGTGATATAATCTTTTTGAAGTCTAATTTGCTGATGAATTAAGAGGGAATCCTGTTGGTTTAAGACAACCTAAATGTAAATATTTCCTTTTGTATTTTGGGTGAAGTTTTATGAAAGCAATAGGAAATTATTATTTGTGGCTCATTAAAAATAGCTGTTTTGTTTTGACATCTACTTTATACAAATATGATAATTCTGACCTTCAGTTATGGAGTCAATGAAATACAGACTTTGAAACTGCCCGTCATAGGATATGCTTTCATCATAAACTATTTCAGGGGCTCTGTAGCCAATGGATTTGTGCAAGCGTCAGAAAATTTTTCATCTTCAGTGTGTTTGTTTAATGTCTGTGTTTCACTTGTTACTAATTGTCTACTAAGAGGAAGAGAGAAAATATCACATTAAGGTGAAAGACTTGCATCCAATTTTCAAACTTTAAAAGGCTGATTTTGCAAAATAGCTTCCTGAAAATGTAAATGGCTATACTTAAGTGAATAATAGGTACATAAAATGGGCAATGAGGTTTTCCAAAGGTTTTACAAAGAATCTCATCATTAAAGGAGTTGAAAGTCAGGTAGTAGAATTATTAGTTGGTTAATTAAGGTATGGAGAATGAATCATAACAAGAAATCATAATGTAATTTCTAATAAATGGCATGTCCGACTATTTAATTATTAAATCATAACAATAGAATTTTTTACATGATCTTTTTAAAGACTTTGTCTATTTTCTCTTTTAAATAGTAATTTTAAATCATGGAGATAATACATGTTTGCTATAGGAAATCTAGAAAATTGGGCTAATAAAAAGAAGAAAGTAAAACTCTGGAGTTCCCATTGTGGTGCAGCAGAAACGAATCCATCTAGGAACAATGAGGTTGTGGGTTTGATCCCTGGCCTCGATCACGGCATTGCGGTGAGCTGTGTTGTAGGTTACAGATGCTTGGATCCCACATTGCTGTGGCTGTGGCATAAGCCGGCAGCTGTAGCTCTGATTCGACCCCTAGCCTGGGAACCTCCATATGTCGTGGGTGTGGCCCTAAAAAGCAAAAAAAAAAAAAAAAAAAGCAAAAAAAATCATTCATTGGCCTACTGTTCAAGTATTTTCTTCCAGTCTTTTCCTACAATGTAATATTTTTTCTTTTTAACAAAAATACAAAACAATATAATGCCTTCTGTCCCACTAGTTTAAGAATATATTCTGAACATATATTTTTTAGTGGAGGATGTCCTTAATTTTTTTCCTATGATATCATGTATAACCATTTTTTAGTAGTCAGTGCATGTAGATATACTACATTGTTTTCAACAACCTCCTTATTGTTGAATATTTAGGTTTTCCAAGTTTTTGCTACCGTGAACAACTCTGTAATAAATATTTCTCCTTATACATCTTTATGTTCTTATCTGACTATTTGGTTTTGATCAATTTCTAGAAGCCACATGGCTGGATCAAAGGTCTACATACTTTCATTGCCCTTCAGAGAGGGTATCTGTTGCAGCAGTGCATCATGCAGTCCAGAGAGGACCTCCTGCAGCAGTGCATGGATCTCCCATAGTAATGCCTGTTGCATTTTACCTATCCAAATTAATTTGTGAAGAAGTTTAAGGATAAAATTATGCTATCTATTTTGTATTTTAATGTTCCCTTTATAAATTCTTTATTTGTATTTATGTCGTATTTAAGACCATTCCTATTCTAAGAGTAAGTTAATGTTCACATTATTTAAAAAATATCCTTATGGTCTTGTTTTTTCAGAGTTAGATCTTTAATCCAACTGAAAGTTATTTTTATATAATGGGTAAGACAGGAATGTAATTTCATTTTTGTAAAAAATGATAAACATGTATAACATATTTTTAGAATAATACATTCTTTCATCAGATACTTGGATGTCACCTTAATTGTATGCTAAATTGTAATACAAATGTGGATGACTTTCCGATTTCTATTTATTTATTTTTGTTCTGCTATGACAGTGTTTAAAATTTGTATATCTTTATATATTATTTTAATATATCTGTTAGACTGAATTTTCCAATCTTCCCAAGTGCATTCTTTTCCATGTACTTAAAATTTCCAACTTTTGCCAACTTACAAAAGAAAATTATATTACATGGAAAATTTGATAGATTTCCATTTATCATTAAAGAAATAACTAACAAATTTCAGTTTTCACATTTAGAAATCAGTTATGGCTCTTTTTTTTTTTTAAATAGTTCTTAGTAAAGTTTTGTGATTTTTTAAAACTATCTCAAACAAACTCCCTCTTTCTCTCTCTCTACATATATATATGTACAATCATGTATATACATATATATGTATTCTCCACACATTAATATTTATTTTAATGTTTTTAAATAACCTATTATCAGTTGATTCTAAGTAGATTTCTACTATTTTCACAATTTAGAGTCATTTGAAATTAAAATTTAAAATGTATTATATGAGATAAAAAATGAGGTAAATGGAAGCTAAATAAATTATAAATCAATAAAAATATTATATTGAGTAAAGTAAGAAATTAACTCTTTTTTGACTGTTAACTAATAGCATACTAAAAATATATAGTTATTTTTATAAATTTTCTGATTATTATTTAAGTCAGAAAACCTGAAGTACAACATCGAAAATCAGCAACATCATTTGTCATTTCACACATCTGTAAATAGAAGTGAGATTGCTGAAGTAAAAGATACATGCACTTTAATTTTGACATACATTGTCGAATTTCCTTCCATCGGGATTGTACCAATTCATACATCCACCAGCAATGAAAGATTGTCTGTTTTACCACATATCAGCCACAAAGTGACATTAAATTATAGAATATTTGGCCAATCTGCAAGTAAAAACTGGTATTAAATTTTTGTTTGAATTTTCCTTTTGAGCAATTTTTGTATGCTTTAGGAACTTTGTATCATTTTTTTGTGGAATGAATTTTGAAGTTCTTTGCCCATATTTAAGACTGAGTTGTTGATCTTTTTCTTTATCAATTTCATAGAGATTTTTATATGAGAGAGATTAACCTTTTGAGATATAAGATTATTTTTCCCTCTTCATTTTTTATTTGTTTTCAGTAGTGTTTTGTTTTGTTTGCTGTGTGGAGATTCTATTGCTTGTTTGTTTTAAAATCTAGCCACTTTAAGATTGTGAATCAAATGTCCAGGTTTTCTTATTGTACTGTTTGGGAAAATATTTTATATTTAAATCTTCGTTGAATTGAAAGTTTTCCTGATTTATGAAATAAGGTAGGAATTTAAAATTATTTTTTCAGACAACTATCCAGCTGTCTTAATACCATTTCTTCTACAAATTAATTTTCCCCCATTTATTTTAAATGCTGCTTTATCTGTCATATACCAGTGTTTATATGTTTTTTTAGGTCTCTTTGTGAAGTTTCTTATATTCAGTTAATATCTCTGTATCATGTATCAGTGCTACAATTTTATTTTAATAATATGTACATATGTACATATACATAGAGATCGATCTGAACTCTCATTTTGTAGTCTGCTGTCTTATTATATTTTCTTTGTAGCAGTTGTTAGTCTTTTTCTTGGGTTTTTCAAGTATACACTCATATGCAAATAGTAGTAATTTTATCTCCAAATTTTTCTCCTCTGAATTATTTTTCTAATTACATTAGTTCGTATCTACTGTCTATCTGAAATTTTGAGTAATGGGGAACATCTCTATCTTGTTTCTGATTATTACATTTTCTCCCACCTTTATGCTCTTAAAATGCAGTGAACCTTTAATGCTTGAAGGTGGGACAAAGTATAAGTACAATTTCAAATCACCTGAAAATTTTGATAGAATCTTCTTAAAAGTTGTCCCAACATTTTCTCAACTCATAGTATCTTTGCTGATTTGAGGTATCATTACTCTCTAATTATTATAAATACAGTATTGATATCTCATTGTTTCAATTTCTATTTCCCTGATCTCTGGTAAGGTTAAGTGTATTTTCATATATTTCTTTGATATTTGGTTTTCTTCTGTGAACTTGATTTATATACCCTTTGCCCATTTCCTCCTCTGCGGAATTGTTTTCCTCTCTCTAATTTATTGCAAGGTGTTCTGTGTACATTAGAGATATTAACAAACACATAGCACCTCTGTACCCAAGCACCTTTAGAAGGTATTGGATGGCTCTGAAGTCCTCTCTTATTTGTGTACTGCCCATCTACTTTGCTGTCTTCTTCTTCTCAATTTGCCTTTGGCTTCCTTCCTTGTTTGTATCATTATTAAACTGGAAGAGAGTAAGGGATATGGAATTAAATATTTAAATAGGCTTATGACAACCTCAGTTTAGTTGAAAAGGATATGATAATGTCTCACTTACTGTGTATGGAAGATTTTGTGGGTGTTTCCTGTCTATTCTAATTTTTCATGATGTGACTTTTTCTTCTGAACCATAGATAATGACTGACTATATATCCCAATGAAAACATAGAACTCCTTGACATTCTGGCTGGTGAAATGTAAAAATGCAGTTAGTCATTTGGATGATCTAATGATCAAATACTTCACTAGTCAAATGAATGGTCATTTACCAACTATTTTGAAATATTTACATAACTCTTCAAAATATAGATGTTTTAAGTACATGCTGTGCTAATATATTTTTCATATTATAAAAAGAAATAACTGTAAACAATATTAATTATTTCCTATGGAAAGGTCTGAAGCTGAAAGATAGGACACAGTAACATAATCTTGGAGGAAGAAAAACAGTCTAGAAAGATTATATCTTTCAAGAAGGTATTTGGAGTGCTAGCTCTTGAAGATGTATAGAGAAGGGAGAAGGAAATGCTTAAAAATATTTTTAAAAACAATAAATTCTAAACTCTTATGTCAGTCACTGTAATCCTCTCCAAATAAAAAGTTACTTTCCTCTTTCTCCTGTTTTGTGTATGACCAGCCATTCTTAGCTTTCCTTAAGACTAAATTGATGGTATTTTCTTGGTGCTAAAATAATTTTAATAAGAATGGAGTATATTTTATGACTTGCCTATATTTATTGATAACCACTGGTTGCTTGTAACCACTGAGACCAAGAAATTAAAAATTCTCTGTCTCTTTTTACATTATTAGAGAAAAATTTTATAAGTATATGTCTTTATTCTTACTGATTATATTATGGAGCTTAAAGAGACTGCTATTGTTTATCTAGGGACCAGAATACCTTGTACTTTATCATATTTAAAAAAAATACTTATTTCTAGAAGCAATGCTACCTTTTAATTAGTAAATTACTGTTTTCTGGAATAACTTCATATATCTACCTATATATCTTTGTACTTTTTTTTTTCTTCCTCTTACTCTGAGAACAAAGATTTTGGTATTAACTGAATACTGTTTGTTGCAGATTCTATTGCTTTAAACTTTCATTTTATATCTTTAATGTCACTTGCTCTTGGCAAGCTATAATTCAAGGAGGTGGGAAAGTCAATCTTAGTATGCAGAAAGAAAGTATTAGACAATTAGGATAATCAGCATTTATGCAAGCTGAAATTTTTCAACATTCAAGAAGATTTAAGAAAATGTGCAACATGTTATAGGACTGTTTACAACATAAGATCTATTGCCTCTACCTTGCCTCTATTTCTTAATCTAAGAAAATAGTTTTTTTGATTTATACTATACCGGGCAAATGAATTGTCCTATAGACTAAGATAGTCTTATGTGTTGGAAATTGAAGAAAGTTTCCTAGTTATGTTGTCATAGTAAATATCTATTGCCCCCTGGCTCTTCCACACATGGGTCATCTGTTTCTGTTTTCTAGACTGAGAATGAGGGCAAGCAAGACTTGGAGCTCAGTCTGTTCTCTCAGTAAAAATACTGGTACCACTGGTGGCCATGAGGCTTCTCTGGCAGTTCTCAATATATGCTTCTTTGACAAGGATTACCCTTTACTTTGGGGGCACAAGTGACTAACTAGTAGCATTTAATAATAAAAAAATGATAACGTCATGATATTACATAGTAAAATCAGAATTAGTCATTTGATTCCAATTCAGGTTCATTCCCCTTAGTTGAAAAAAGGAAAGAATGTGTTTAGAAATGGCATAAGGGAACAGAAGTAGTTATTTTGTTACGCTTCATGAACAAAAAGCTAGAATACTTAACTAACAGATCTTGTCTCTTAACATGTTTTTCAGGAATATTGATGAGTTGCTAATTAATTAACTAATGAAACAGTTAAAGTCCATTCACTGTTTTTGTACAAAGAGAGTTTCATTGGAGGGTGAATTTCCACTCTGGCATGTGAGAGAGAGAAAGAGGGTAGTCTTGGGTGACATCAGATTAAGTGTAACTAGTTTGTAGTGGCCAATTAAATGTTTGACGTAGACATCAACACTGGATCTATTATAGGTTTAGGTGGGGAGTACTTAGGCTGATGTGGCAGATGCATGTCTAAAACCTGTACCTTAACTATACAGTCTAGTATGCTTTAGTTCTCTAAATATACTGAGTATGTCCAGAAAAGAGTTTCTAACTCTAAGCATAGTTTTGTTTACCCTAAATGTGAAACATGGCCAACCAAGGCCATCCAAGGAAGAGAGGATCCTCAAGGACCTGTTTAGACAGTTGCTTCTAGGAAAAAAAACAGCCTCTAGTCAAAGACTTGTCAATCCCATTTTTAAAGATTGATTAGGTAGCTGATTTTTCCCTCCTTCTGTCCTTGGAGAAAATGAAAAATAACAGGTGCTCTTCCACTTTAGACTAACCATTCATATACTTTATGACAGTTAGGTCTCCCTGGAGCCTTCTTTTCTCCAGGACAAATTATGCAAACTCCTTCAGTCTGTCCTCACAGGTCCTATTTCTCAACCATTAAATCATCCTAGTCTTCTTCCTTGTATCTTTTCCAGTTTCTTCAGTATTTTTTAAGAAATATAAAGTCTCAAATTTGGTATCTCTGTATATATTAGATTGGTTTGAACTTCAGGAGGATATTTATCTCCATCTTCTAAGTCAGAGAGATGGTCACTTTGACACAGGTCAGTTGGATGAGAGGAATAAGAAGAAAACAAGAAGCCAGGTGTGCCATTTAGAATTTGACTCAGTGGATTTATATGATCAGAAATTATAAAAAAAACTGTGCCAAGAAAAATATTATAAGGGTTCTTTATAAGTCATTTGAGAAGATACCAAAACACTACAGTTATAAAAAAAAAAAAAAAAAAAGAACAGCTTTCGTTTCTTCTTTGGCGAAATTACCTGATCCTTTTTTTTTAAACTAATTATAATCATGCAAAGGAAAAGATTAGTAGGTGAGCTCACATAATGACAATTTCAGGAAAAAATGTGTAATAGAGGAAGATGAGTACTGCTAATTCAAGGTAGGGCATAGGGATTTGGCATTAGAGTGACCTCAGCCTAATTAAGAGCTAGAACTACTTTTTCATGCAGGTATTAAGGCCAAGAGGTTCATTTGTGGAAAGTTACATAGTGAAGCTTTACTTTTTGGTGGTATACGACCAGTAGCAAGAGTATGATGTTGATTTTGCCCATATGCTGTCCCAGTTTTATGGGATTGCATTGTCTTCTCTGCAGCATCACCTTGACTTTGGGTGATTAGCACACCATAGTTATTACAACCTGTCCATTTACTGAGGGCCAAAAGGAACCTGTATACTTGTAAACCAGTTCCCTTCTATAGCAATTACTATGAGAACAAGTTGCCTTTGTAATAAAAACCTAGAATAAGAGCCTTACAGTTTTTAGTTTTCCCTACTTCAACTTCAGTGAATGAACAATTGAATTTTGTAATTCCTTGATAACTTTAAACCTATAGTCTTACCTATACCCAAAACAAAACACCTGGCATTTATCCTACTCTTGGTTCTGAATTATGTGCAATAAACTGCTTCATAGCCTTCACAAGAGAGAAGTTCAGTCGCTACAAAGAGATGGTACTATGTTCTTGCCAAAATTCTCCTTATGAATCAACAATAAATAATAAGGATCACAACAATGTCAGCTTATAAGAGCTTTAATTTCCCAGATAGGCATTCCCGTCGTGGCTCAGCAGTAACAAACCCAACCAGTATCCATGAGGATGCAGGTTCAATCCCTGGCCTCACTCAGTGGGTTAAGGATCCGACATTGCTGCGAGCTATGGTGTAGGTCACAGACATGTCTCAGATCCATCGTTGCCGTGGCTGTGGTGCAGGCTGGCAGCTACAGATCTGAATTGACCCCTAGCCTGGGTACTTCCATATGCCATGGGTACAGCCATAAAAAGAAAAAAAAAATCCCCAGATGGAAAGTTTCATGATTCATCTATTGCTGACTTATTTTCACTTTAAGGAGGGATAAAAATATAAATCAGCTATGTCCATATTGAAAAACCACAGGCAGATCTTAGAGGGCCTTTGCATTGAATGGTGTGGAGTGGTTGAAATATCTGTATTTTGCACTAACCCCTCTGAAAGCTAATGCAGTATGGTCTTACCATTTTTGCAGACAGGACAACATTGTTCTGGTTCATAGACTGGGTTGACACATTCAGGAACTGCGCAGTCTGCTACAACACAGTGAACTTCATTGCTGGGCTCACAGCGACACCATTCACATGGAGAGGGCTAGGAACAAATCTAAAATTAGCCCCTTTTCTCCTATAACTTAATGCTTGCACATTCATATGCTGTCAGAAGACAAAACATCAGTGTTTATATTGGCTTTACTGTATTAACTCCATTTACCATGTGTATGATTATTCTTTCCCCATGGAAGGCAACCTGGACATCCAAGCCAAGGTGAGTTGCCATGGGCAGCCCAGGTTGCTGTGTGCAACTGGAGCACTCAGGTATGACTTTTCCTATGTCTTATCTTTCTACTTTCCAAAGAAAGTTTTGGACAACTAACATGTCACTTCCTGGTTTGGTTTCCAGATACACTCATTGCTCTGCCTTCCTCTGGTAATAAGAATGATACTAGAACATGTGAAATAATTTTGTGCCATTTTTCATTTTTCTTCCTAAGAAAGAAAAGGATTACTGAGAAGAAAATGGTAAATGGACATTCTTGTCTTTGGTAGGAACTTTTTTTCAAGCCAACCTAGACTCTAAAGGCCTTTTTTTTTTTTTTCAATGTGAATTTTAGAGGAGATTGCATTTTGGATCCAAACATCTTGATACTGCTTCTTGAAAGAATTAGTGAATATTTTCATCTTGCCTGCTTGCTTTTATGAATGAACTAAAAATTGATCGACTTAAAAAGCCACTATTTGAGAGTCAGAGACTCAAAAAATGAACAATGATTAGAGAAAAAAATTTAAAAAGTAGAAGATGATTTTTGTCTCCAAAGTACTTACCGATCAAGAATGAGTTTGGGGTTTTATGTTTCCTTTCTAGAAAGTTCCTACAGCACAAATAATGTAAAGCTGTGGCCACTCTGTGCCTTTCTTATACTTTACAATTTCCAGCTCTCCCTTCTCATAAAACAGAGGTTTAGAATTCCGGAATAAGAAACTTGGAGGTCTCAGAAACTGTACAAGTCTATACTTCTCAAAACAAGTCATTTGTTCCTAGAAAATTCTGCCTTGAATTCCTGTCATGGTGCCAAAGTTTCTCACTTCCAAACTGTGTTAATTAAAGCCCTCAGCCTTTGTCTCAGTAACTGCTGTCCATACATAATGCCTTCCAGCTCTCGTCTCTTCATGACCTGACAACTTGGGTAGTATCAATGCTCCTGGACTCAGGTAGTCTATGAGAGTGGAACCCTTTCAACTAAGTTTTTAAAAATTAAATTTATCTTTGTTTTCTGCTTAAAGAATGATGGTCTTACTTTCAATTAACTATTTTACTTTCAAATTTAGTAGGAACAATATATTTAGCCATAGAATCTGTGGAGTAAGTATTGCTGTTTCTTAGCATGGTCGATAAGTTTATTGAAGGGTACGGTTAAGCTCTTTACCATGTGGTGAATTGTGTCAAGTATTCCAGAAAAATCTTTTGGATCATTCCCAAGGGCTAGAGTTTTCCAGATGTTCCTCTAGTGAATAATCTCAGTAAATTAAAGAAAATATTTGTTACCACAACCCATTGTTTAATAAAAGGAATTTTCAGTGGGGAAACAGTGTAAAAGACAGAAATTCATGCTGCTATATACTGCTGCTTATTTTGCAAGTCCCATTGTGATAGCTTAAATCCCCAAGCGAAATCGTCAGAAAGTGTCTCTTTTCTTGATTACTTGCAAAGAAGTATTTTGGCACAGCCTTCTGAATTACAGCCAGGACTTGTCTGCATTTATTACTAATATGAGAGACAAAAGGAGCTGCTAATATCATTGTTTCCACACCCTGCCTTTCCATTGCCATGGTTGTTCTTGCTGGATCATTTCTCGATGAAGGACGGGCTGATCTGTGAAAATCTAGAGGACCGATTCTGTATCAGTAATCCCAAAGAGCCTCCAAATTTTTCAATGCAAAGTGTTGACCTCAAAGCAACTGTGGTCTTTGATAAAGATTTTTGGCTGATTAGATTCCCAACACAGATTGAGGAAGAAGACTGCTCGGATTCAAATGGTGTTTGCTAAGTAATTTACCTATATCAAGTTACTTATTTTTTTAATAACCCTATGAAGGATGATTTGTCATCATCTCATCTCACAGATAAGGAAAGAGACTGAGAGAGGTTCAGTTGTCTTCTCAGGTCCTGTATGTGGTAGGGGAGGGGCAGGATTTGAATATATGCAGCCTAACTGCTACACCGTACTGCCATGGGATAGCAAGAATGGCTATTCTGTGCCCACAAGGATGGCTATTCTGTGCATCTGAGTAGTTTATTGTCCAATGCTTTGTACATTTCTCCAGGCAGACTGGATCCACAGGAATAACCATTAGCAACTGAATAATTGATTTATAGAGGACATATCCACTAACCACCCCCATTAGGTTTCATTTCACTAATGAGGGTGGTTAGTGGATAGATTATTAGGAGCTGTAGAGCTTCTTAAACTTCTGCAAATCTGAGTTCATAGAAAATTGTAATAGGATTAATTACATGTTGCCACAAGGCTCATGTTCTTGGGGACCTTGGCATCTTCAAGCCTTGGAACCTGGTAGCTACACTCATGGTAGCTATCTGGGAAAAGCAGTAACAGATAATGGTTCAGCAAAGGCCCCCCACCCCACCCCCAGGCCCAGGCATCTGCTTGAAGTCAGTGGAGACTGGGTGATTGTACATTGGAGTCCTGAGAAATACTCTGACAAAGAGCAAAGACTACAAGGCTTAGTGATAAAAGGGTGCACAATTTTTTAAAGAGGATTTTGAATAATGAGAAACAAATTAGAAAAAGAAAAGTATCAATCTAGCCATGGTAGCTTCTAATCAATTTCTTCTCTGATGTTGGCTTTTTTCTTATATTTATAGTACTCTGTCCCTTCCTGGCCCAGACTCTTGTCAGAAATATTATTTCTTTTGTTTTTATTCATTTTTTTTCAAATAATTCCTCTGTTAAAGTCTATTTCTTCTCAAGACTCCATGTGCCCATCTCCACACCCTCCAAACACCCTATCAAATGTAACCTACTGAACTTATACTAAAGTCTCCTCTGTCCTTTCCAGCCTTGCCAAGCCTCTTCCCTCTCGTAAGCTCACCAGTTCCAGTTCCGACACTGTTATTGTTTTCTTTCCTCACTTGACTCCTTCCACCCTCCCCTGCTTTCCATTGCGTTTCTAAAAGGCATTGTTTATACAGCCAGATGTTCCTAGGAGTGAGCAGTGTGCTACTCTGACGTAACTTCAGACTGTAAAAATCCTTCCCACCTTACAGAGTAAAACTCTGAAAGGTTTGGTGCTTTCAATAAATCTTTACATCTTAAGCACTGAACTGGTTACAAATTTCCTTTTATCAGGCTCTTCAATGTGAAAACTATAGATTAAATCTGAAAATGTCCCCATAAAACCAAAGATTAAACAATAAAGCTATCTTTAGAGAGGAACAGAGAACACTGGAACAAGTACTTGGGAAAAATTATTCTTGCTAGCTTTTTTTTAGAAGAACATGTACATGGCTTTTGTCAGTTAGAGATTTGGTCTGTAAGATGATTAAATGACACCACCCTGGAATTTTATACAAGTAAAATCATTTTCTAAGAAGCCTCACAGAGCATTTTATTTCAAGGAAAACTTCGAGAAGTAAAGTAGCATTCACTATACGTACCTTTACATAAATTTTAATTGAAATTAGGATTAGAGGTCAAATTTGTTAATATATGTATTAGGTGATCTGAATATTATACGTCTGTTAGCAATCTGTTTACCTCCAGCGTAGTGTTTTTTGAATATCTAATGTGGGACTCTGTTTAAGCAGAACCCATATATTTCATCTGATAATTCCCACTGTCACTGAATATATTTGCATGGCAAATCCAAATGCTGTCCCAGTTATCTCTAAAGTACAAAGGGGTTACCTACTAGATAGATATTTAGTTTATAATAGAGTCAACAGGGGATCTTTCTTAAATATTGGCTTAGGGGAGAAATCTTCCTCCTTGGTGTTGGAATGGAAACATGGTGATATGCATCATTTAAACAATGCTTAAATTCTGAAGACCTTGAAGCTGAAATCCCAATGTCACTGTCTGTGATTTTTGAAAATTCTTAGAGCATTGGAATTCCAGAATCCTGGAAACGAAAGAATGCTCCATGATTTTTTAAAACATGGAAAGTTGCCTGAGAACTAGTAGCTTAGATTACTGGAGTGACTGAATAACTCCAGAAAACATTGTCAAATATGTTCTTTGTCAGAATTTGGAAGGTAATGTGGTCATCACTAAAGGTCAATACAGGCTTATTAGAACACATTATTGGAGGGAGTTCCCATTGTGGCACAGTGGAAATGAGTCTGACTTATCCAAGAGGATGCGTGTTCAATTCTTGGCATCACTCAGTGGGTCAGGGATCCAGAGTTTCTGTGAGCTGCGGTATAGATTGCAGATGTGGCTTGGATCCCATGCTGCTACAGGCTGTGATGTAGGCCTGTAGCCGTAGCTCTGATTGGACCCCTAGCTTGGGAACTTCCATATGCCATGGATGTGGCCCTAAAAAGCAGAAAAAAAAAACTAAAACATGTTATTGGAGACTGGTTGCAAAGAGGTTTCCAGATGTTCATAGACAATGCACACTTTGTATTTTGAATACAATGAGACTTATTTATCAATATCTAAGGAAAGGCTGGATGTTTGGGCCACACAGCATTACCTCGTGGCATTATTCTTAGTGTAGTGGCTGTTACTGGCATTGTATATAGTGTGCCCAGGAGGAAATGATTATAGTCTGTAAGATTTCATTATATAAATTCAAATGTCAAAGTGACAATGGACACGGCATTGTTCAGTTTACTATTTTAATTTGATATGGTGTAAGATAACAATATTCTTACAAGTTGAAGAACAGTCAATTAGGCAGAATTGAAAAAATACTTTGTTGGTTTTATTTGGGTGGCTGTAGTTTCCTGGTGAAAAGCAAGTGCTCTATAGCTTTAGGACTTGAGTTACAGTCTCAGATCCCCTTCTGGCCTTAGTTTCTTAGTTTATAATATAAAAGAATAATAATATTACCAACCTCACAGAGTTACTGTGAAGCACATAAAATATGTAAGAAATATTACGATTATTATTCTCTTGAATACTTAGCTAGATGATAGCTTTCTGAACAGTCATTCCAAAAGTATAAAATGGGAAGCACACAAATATATTGAAAAGAATATTTAGGTTATATCTCTTGTTCAAAGTAGGATATGATTGCAGAGATGGTTGCAGTAAAGTTTTCCAGGACTTAGTTTGGTGGGGGGACTTGTGAACTAATAGATTTATTCATGTCAGAAACACATTGTAGAAAAATTCTCATAGAATCCTCTAGGTAAAGAGTAATTGTGAATGATTAAAATGACCATTAAAAAACACTCAGAATAAAAAGTCAACAAATCTATTTTCATTTCTTGAAGTCTCATCATTTAGATGTCAACTTAAATGCCCTCTCCTGGTAGGTCTTACCCGACTATCCTTCCAAGTCTTTCTTCAACACAGTGACCACTCAGTGCTCTCATCAGTTTATGAAATTACCTTATTTATTTGTTTATATGTGTTTATTCTTATCTGCATCCCCCATAGTTTATAAACTTCTTAAAATATATTATTTGTTGCTGTAGTCTTGGCACCAAGAAGAGATATTAGTACATAATAGATACTCAGGAAATATGTGGTAACATATGTAGTATTATTTATGCATATTCTATGTTTTCTTATTTGTTAAACTATACCTCTGGGCAACTTCCATCTGTGTCGTCATGCATGGATAGGATTCTGATTCAATAAGATATTTGAGTTTTATTTAAACATTGTAAAGGGCACTTTGAGGGGAAAGGGAGCTAATTATGAGTCATGAAATTAATAGTTGGGTTTTGGTATTATGGCAATAAACATAAACTTGCTCTCTAAAGGTAATTTAAAATTCATAATATCCATTGTATGGATCACAAGTTAAGTTGATCTTTAAGCACTCCATTGACTAGACTATCTAGTAGCAGATTACAGACTTCTATTGTACTAGAAAATACCACAAGTAAATTTAAGACAAGAATACCTGAGGAGGAATTATTAAAGGGTCTGAGATAAAGTTAGTCTCATTTTATAATGTACGTCAATTTCAATGGTTACTTATTAAACAAAAAGATTTTAGTATATTATAAAATATTTTTCAGGAAAAAGCCTCATTTTAAACTCGTCCTTTTTCCTAAAGAATGAGTTCAAGTATCGAGTCCCCCCAAAAAATATATCCTGAATATTCTGAGACACAACTTGATTCCTAGGAAGCCCTCTGTGAATATTGTTGAGGGTTGAAGGGATGGATACATAAATGGATGGGATATGTACTGAGTGCAAGTTCTAGCATACTAAACTGGATCAATGGCTTTCCTTTTGTCCAGGTGATGTTTGGCTTCTGATGTCTTGTGGTACTCCACTTCTTTGAGAATGGGCAAGAATTATCAGAGAACATAGCTCAGACTGCTTTCCCCTAAACTTCCTGTTAAACAACTATTTAAAATCTGATCTCTACCAAGGAAAAGATCCTGCTTTAAGAAGCTCTTTTCTCTTACAGATAATTTATGGCATAAATTTCATCACTTTATGGAACAAATCTCATTACTTTCAAGCGGTATGAGAAATTCGGAAGACTATTTCAAAGTTGCTGATGCCTGTCAGAAATCTCACTGTTCACTTCATTAAAATATACATTAAGTTGTACAGTACAAGAGTATTTAACATCCACCACCATTCCTGTAGCCAGTAATTTGCATGTGGCAGAAGTCATCCTGATAATCAATGGATCCAATAGATTTTAACCAGAATGCACAATCTGAAATAAGGCCCATTGTGTCACTGATTAAAATGCTCCTCAAGGTCTAGTGTCTAATGGGATTGTGGTGACCTCTTCAGTGATCTGTCGTATTGATTGGGGCATATTTGAAACACTGAGGTTGTAAGTCTCATCAATTTATGGACATAGAGCTGGAACTTCCTTATGAATTTTAATACTGCTGAAGCAAATAAAAAAATAGATGCTTAGTTTTTTTTTGTAATCACTTCAGTTGGTCAGCAAATGTATATAATGGAATCATTTGAGTAACAAGCTAAATAGTAGCTGTTCTTTCTGAGAAGATGGTACTTTGATAATATATTCTAGAATATTATTTCTAGGGTGTCTGTCAAAAACTACTTCATGCCTGTCGAAAACACATTTTAGCCAAGTTATAATAAAGGGTGCACATAGCTTTGCTCATGTAGATATAATAAAGTAGGTAGGTAAAAAACTAGAATTTGGAAATTATATAAATTTTAAAAATTCCTTATTCAACACATTTATTAAATGTGTATTATGCACAAGAGAATATATGTAAGATATACCTAGATAAATTACATAGCTATCTTGCCCTCAATAAATGACAATAGTGACAATCTAGATATCTATAAAGATGGGTTTTGAGTTTTTAAAACAACTAATTATTAGAATAACCTATGGCACTACTGTAATGGAAGACAATTAGTGAAGGTAATCTTTCTATTTTTATTTGCATTTACTCTGAGCTAATGTAAAACAAAAGAATATTGCAAAACCAGTTGATGAAATAATTTTAAACAATTAATTATTGAGTAGAAAAAGTTTACTCATTCTTTAAAATTAATCAGTTGCAACACAACAATGAGATTATATTCATATTTTTTTATCTAAAATATTTTTTCTAGAACAGTGATTTGAATATATTTTGGCATTTGCTTTAAGAACAGGCAACTCTATAATCCTATAGTGCCTACTCTGATAAACTTACAGTATATAGTACCATTTTTTTATCTGAATATTCTCAAGGAGTCTTATGACAATAAAATGTAGCCTTTTCTGAAAAATGAAGGATAACATGGAGAAAAATAAAATATAGATAAGAAGAACGTAAGGAAAAAAATCTCTTTAGTTGCAACCCCAGATTCATTTTAAGTAGGGAAATGTACACTTAACAAGGAAGTATCAGTGTGTATTTAAGAGGAACAAAAAAGGATGTTTTTGTTGTCTTTAAAATCTTCGAAAGAGAACCCAAGGTATAGACAAAGGCTGGTGTATTCAAGATAAAGACTGGATAAAGTATCACACCTATACTTGTGAAATAGCCTAGAAAAGCAGCCGCCTGTAGTGCTTCACTGATAAGCTGGATTGACAGTTGGTTTTGATACATGAAAGGTCCTTGACAAGGAACTGAATATTTTGAGTAGAGCCTGCATGTGTCTATGCTAAGGATGCTCCATTTGTCACCCATTTATGCAATGGGTGAAAAGTGAGCAACTGCATAACTTCACAGTTTTCCTGTTGACACTGAAAAGCACAGATTGTTGATATCAGTTAAAAGCTATCATCTACAATAACATTAAATCAAGGTCATGTGCAGATGGAGGAGAATAAAACACCATTACAATTCTACAGTGTGAAAGAAGTAAGAGACAATACCATCAGTTGTATTCTACAGGAAACACTGTACAGAGGTGATAACAGAAAGGAAAGAGGGCCACAACTCCAGCCTTCTCTACTCACATGAGTGATACTGAATTCAGGGCTTTTCAGGGTCTGTGGGTGGGAGTCAGACATTCCTATAAAAAAATCCATTTGTGGAGTTCCTACTGTGATGCAGTGGGTTAAGAGTCCAACTGCAGGAGCTCAAGTCACCACAGAGGCTCAGGTTCAATCCCTGGCCTGGTGCAGTGGGTTAAGGATCTGGAATTTCTGAAGCTGTGGCCTAGGTCAGAGCTGCAGCTCAGATCCAACCCCTGACCCTAGGTGTGGCCATTAAAAAAACATCCATTTGTATTGAGGGTGCCAATCAAATTATTACTTAAGAAATCTAAAAGTGGAAATATTTTCTTCATTTTCCATTTGCTGGTGACATTCTTTTACATGTTCTAAAGAGAAAGTAATTAAAAATTAATAGAATAAAGTGCTTTATAATTACTAATATGAAAATATATTCATTTCCAATTTTAAACCCAAACAGTAATTTCCTACTGAATTTTATTCTTCATTATTTGATGCTTAATTTATAGCTTACCTTATTCCCCCAAGAATATAATGGGATGGCATATAGAAAATATGAAAAATATTTTGAAAAAATCTTGACGAAGTTTTCGGATAAAACTTTTGACTTTGGCGTATATTTTCTGTGCAAGTATAGAAGAAACAGTCACAACTTTTTTTTTTAGGGCCACATTGCTAGCATGTGGAAGTTCCCAGGCTAGGAATTGAATCAGAGCTGTAGCTGCTGGCCTACGCCACAGCCACAGCAATGAGGGATCTTAACTGCATCTGCAACCTATACCACAAGTCAGCAATGCCCCTGAGAGGTGTTAACCCACTGAGTGGGGCCAGGGATCAAACCAGCATCCTCCTGGATACTACTTGGGTTCATTACTGCTGAGCCATGATGGGAACTCCCACAACTTTCTAACCATATATAAAAATTGTTAGTGTTATCATCCAGTGGAATTCAGCTATAGGATAACATGGAATTGGAACATTTGAAACTCAAATCCTACTATCAAACACTGGTGTATTACCTAGGACAGGTTACTTAAAACTCTTGAAACTGGGCTTTCTTAATTGTAAGATGGAATTAATAACAATAAGAAAGCTCTAATGGATTCTTATGAAACAAAAAGAAAATAGCATAATATTTGAAGGAGCTTGTAAATTATGTGGCGTTGGTTAAATGACTGTCAATGTCATCATTGCTTTGAACTTGACCAGTGTTTTGTTGCTGTTTTTTTTTTTTTTTAATTTCCTCTTGTCTATTTTTCAATGGCTTTGTATTTCTCAAGAAAGTATATTAATTATAAATTATTTTTATTAAACTATGGCATCCTAATTTCCACTATGAATTATTTGAAATAGTAAAATTGTAAAGAATATGTATGTTTTAGTTTTGACAGCAATTTGCGTTGCATATCTAAAATGTAGCAATATTTGCACTCAGGTTGTCGTTGTACTGAGAATGAAACTGGACAACATATTTTAGATAATTATATTCTTATTTTCAGAGATGAAACTAGATTCTTATTTACAGAGATGAAACTTCAATTTTTATTTATTCATTTATTTTTTTGTTTTGTTTTGTTTTTGTCTTTGTGCCTTTTCTAGGGCTGCTTCGGCAGCATATGGAGATTCCCAGGCTAGGGGTCCAATTGAAGCTGTAGCCACCGGCTTATGTCAGAGCCACAGCAATGCAGGATCTGAGCCAAGTCTGCAACCTACACCACAGCTCACAGCAACACCGCATCCTTAACCCACTGAGCAAAGCCAGGGATCGAACCCGCAACCTCATGTTTCCTAGTAGGATTCGTTAACCACTGTGCCACAACGGGAACTCCAAAACTTCAATTTTTAATCAGAATCTTGCCAAAAAAATAGATTTGCAGCAGGGTACTTTGTGCTCACATTTTTTTGAAGTACTGATTTGAGTATCTTCTAATTTCAGTATGAATGTCCTAGAGTATCATTAACAAAAGGAAAATTCTCTGTGATTGTCCTTTTTCTCCCTAAGTAAGCTTTCTAAATCTCAGTGGTCAAATGTTGCTATTTTAGCAGGATTTTGTTTTTAATGTTGGTGAAAAATGAAAGTTAGACTGAACAATTTTAATTTTTCCCTGTCCTATTTAGGAAAGTAAAAGTAAGCTAGCATACAGTGAAAATAAGTGGAGTTCCAGGAGTTGGGGTTGTTCTCTCTCTGAAAGGAACTAAGACTTAATTTGGTAACCATTGAGAATTTCTACAATGACTATGGCATTTATTTTATTTTTTTGATTTTTGTCTTTTTAGGGCCACACCCATGTCATATAGAGGTTCCCAGGCTAGGGGTCCAGTTGGAGCTGTAGCTGCCAGCCTACACCACAGCCACAGCAACTCTGGATCCTGAACCCACTGAGCAAGGCCAGGGATCGAACCCGCATCCTCATGGATACTAGTCAGGTTCGTTAACCCCTGAGCCATGACGGGAACTCCGCCTATGGCATTGCTATGACTGCAAAAGACACAATCAAGTTCCATGTTTTCTTTCTTTCTTTTTTTTTTAAATTTGTGTTTTTCTGATGTGGAAAGCTAAAACAATAACTACTTTGCAAAAATATTCCTAGTCAATCCTCACTGAATTCAGAATGTAAGTTTTTTGTTTTAATTTTTAATGGATAGGAATGCACTTTAGATGCATCTTTATTTACGGCCAGGGGAGTGTATATATATATATATTTTTTATTGTTTCCATAATAGCTGGTTTACAGTGTTCTGTCAGTTTTCTACTGTACAGCAGGGTGACCCAGTCACACATACATGTATACATTCTTTTTTCTCACATTAAAATAAACCATGTAAAATGGGGATCAGGGAGAGAGTTGTCCCTCATGTTAGCAGTGTTCTGCATTTCTCTCAGACAGATATGAGACTTAAGATGAAATATTTCAGATTTATAATTAAACAGGTATTCAGGAATATAGGACACACACACACACACACACACTCAAATGAAAAATAAGCCATCGCTATTCCATTTCTTGCATAATGTCCATAGTGAACCCATGGGATCTAGGCAGGTACAATGGAGAGAACACTGGAGTTAGAGTCCAAAGCTTTCCTTCCTGTTTATGAAATGAAGATAAAAGTATCTTAAAACCAAACCATTCAATGAAGGGATACAGGTGCAAAATATTTCATAAAATTGTCAACTATTATTTGTTATGTCCCCCAGGCACAGATCTGGTTGTGTCATTTCCCTACTCTGGTGATTTTCCACTCAGTCTAGGCTTTGGCCCCAGCCCCTGAGCCTGGCCAGCACATTATGAACTGGTGCCACACTTCCTTCTCACTCTTAGCTCTCACTTTTTGTCTCCGTTACACCCTATACTCTGGCCACTTGGTTTAACTTACTATTTGCTGAACTGGCTCTCCATTGACTTTGCCAGTTTTCCAATTTTGTCTAAAATGTTTTCAGTGCACTGAAATCCTCACTCTTGGGATCTTCCTAAGTTCTTCAGACTTAATTGCTCCCTTCCTCACATGCATTTCTAGAGCACTCATCACAGGCCATTGGCTATTAGTGGTACCTGTGTTATTCGTTTTGACAGACTAGCAGCACCCTGAGGTGCATACATCTTATACATTTTGGTATACCTCCCATAAGACCTACTGCCTTTCCACATTTAGGACATTTAATGTAATCAAACCATGGATCATATACGTTGACTTGAGAAAATGTTAGTGAACTTAATACCTAAGTAAGCAGACAATATACATATTTCCATTTATTAATATAGTAAGAGAGATATTACATTAAATGAAAAATACCTACTTGTTACACTAGCAAAGGAGAACGTGGGATATTGAAATGAAGGAAGTTTTTTTTTATCATTTTTGCTTATCTATTTCATCTGAGAATTCTCAGTAAGTAGGAAGTTATTCTATTACTATACATCTCAATGCAAAGGGCAAAGCTGTGATCCTTAGAGACAAGTGCACAAAGAGATATAACTTAACATGTCCACTGTTAAGTATGTATAATATATTTAAAATAGGCAAATTTAGATGCCTTTTAAAATTTACATATGTAGAAAGAGACCTGTAAAACCATCTACAAATCAAGTGGAACCTTTATCAGTGCCCAAAGAATCTGTATCCTTGAGGAATGCAGGTTAGATCTGATAATGGCACAATTTGAGGGAAGTAGAAAGGGAAGAAGAACATGATCCTAGATCGGAAGTTGGCAATTTTTTTTCTATAAAAAGTCAGAGAATAAATATTTTTTGACCCATGTAGGTCATATAGTCTCTGGAGCAACTACTCAACTCTATATTGCAGCCATAAAGCCAGCATACATGATATATAAATGCTATTTTCCAATAAATCTTTACTTATAAAAACAGGTAGTGAGTTGGATTTGGCTAATAGATTGTAGCATGCTGATCCCTGTCGTAGATTTTAGTAATATGTAACTGGCATCATCATTGTTATTTTGAATAAGTCATTGTCCATTGAAATTGCTTTGTGGAACACGAATTAATAAATTGCCATAAATAATCACATTAGCTGCAATTTTGGAAACTTTATAAAGGACCAGGCAATAAAAGATAAGCCGATGAGATATATAGATTTTTTTTGTTAACTGCCCATAAGAGGGAGATATAAGAATAAAGGATGATCTTGAGTCATTTACAAAAATACTTCTTAAATTGTTTCATTGAACACTTATGAACTTTAAGATGTTCAGAGGAAAAAAATTGTTCTGTCACATGAACTTATGAAATACTGGACTAGATATAGGTTAATAGTAGTAAAAATGTCAGATCGCTTTTATGAATCTTTTATTGTGTGCCAAGTAGTTTTTACTGTTATCTTGATTTTAGAGATGTGTGCACTAAGACGTACAGAGATAAAGTAATATGCCTAGGTCATATGGCTGGTAAGTGATAGGACTGTCTTTAAAATGCAGTTTTCACCACACTGTTGAGCTCTCAGCTGTTGAATTGTGTTCACACTGACTCTGAAACTTTAAAAAATTCTCACTGTCAGTATATTAATGTGCACTGTACCTTTCCAAGAGATGTTAAAGCAAGCATCATTTCTCAATTTATTTGACCATGAAAAAAAATTGAAAGTCTTACTGAAAATCCAGATGATCATCAGAATAACCTAGAAAACTTCAGAAAAATGTAAGTTTAAATCATTTTGATTGATATTTAAGAGGGAGAGGTCAAGGAATGTGAATTTTTGTAATATTCCTGCCTTAGGTGATACTGATCACAGACCAGTTTAGGACCTTCCTTTTTTTTTTTTTTTTTTTTTCCTAATGCCACACAACTAGAGGTTTTTCTATACCTCATCTATTTTCCACACTCCATTCCTGCCAGGTAGTAAGAGGTGGGAGTTGGCAGAGTGGAAAAAAAAATTAAGAACATCAGTCCTCAGTTCCTAAGATCACTAAATGTATGGAAAGAGCAGTTAACTTAGTTCCTTTGTTTCTTCCTAGCATAACGTAGTCTCTGTGAAAATAAATAGGTGGTGTTTAATCTATTATAATTTTATTTTGCCCTACATTGTTTGGTTTAATTATAGAATTTTTCATTTTTAGACAAAGGATCCCCATTTTATTAGAGCCTTTGCAAACTTAGGATTCTTTTGCAAATTGTCCTCTATCTGTGTCAAAGACTGATTTTAGATATGCCAATATTTTATTGTTCTTGTCTACTTGGAACTCTGGGTTGTCATGGAGATGGCTTCTGATATCACATTTCCATAGACAATTGGATGAAATAAACTTTTACGTCCAATATTTTTACTGGAAAGGAAGATGTAAATGAGTGGCATTTCCCTGTTAAACCTGAAGGCATAAAATATAAAGATCACAAGAAAGAAATATATTAATACCATCTTTGCAAATAGTGAGCTATGACAGCCATTGTGGTGTTTTCACTAAGTTTCTGTTGGTCTTTGTTTTATCAGCTTCAAAGTTCTTTTCCAGATCTAAAATTCTGTTGTCAGATCTTAAAAGTAAGGACTTACATTATTAAAAACAAAAACAAAATCATAACTTGTCTTATATAAATAGAAGAATTTCAACTTATATAAACTCAGAGACTAAATATCCAATCCCATATCAAGAAATAGCAAAGATAGTCAAGGGTCAATATTAAAACAAAATGATTTCAAAGTCTCAATCAGGTAATGTTTAATTAAAAGAAAATAGAAATTTTGGGGACTTCCTGTTGCGGCTCATTGGTAACGAACCTGACTTGTATCCATGAAGATGCAGGATCCCTGGCCTCACTCAGTGGGTTAAAGGATCTGCCATTGCTGTGAGCTGCGGTATATAGGTCACAGACTTGGCTCAGATCTTGCATTCCTGTGGCTGTGGTGTAGGCAGGCAGCTGCAGATTCGATTTGATCCCTAGCCTGGGAAATTCCATGTGCCACAGGTGCGACCCTAAAAAGCAAACAAAAACAAAACAAACTTTTGAGCAGTCAGAATTGTTAATTATAAATTTCTATGTAATACTTTAGCTTTCAAATTCCCAATATTATTTATTCTTCATAAAACATAAATGATTGCATTATTGTATCCATACTAGAGTTAGAAAAATTAAAATTATTTGAGTTTTGTTTGTGGTCTCATGACATAATAGGGAGGACACTAGAGGCACAGGCCCCAACTGCAGCATGAGTTTGATCCCTAGCCCAGAAACTTCCACATGCCACAGATGCAGCCAAAATATTAAACATATAAATAACTTCTTCAGGAGATTAAATTTTCTTGTCACTTTAGTACTTTGTTCACTCTTTTCATGTTGTGATGTGCTATATGGCAGGCTAGAGGCAAGGAGATCAATGTTGCTGGTATGTGAGGCTGAAATTACTACTGCTAATCAGTGGTGATAAAACGTCCAAAGTCCAGACTCTAAAACAAGCCAATATCCAATTAATAACAACTATAGCTTGAGAAAAATCACCTGGATAAGCAAACCCACTGATCACTTCTTTTTTGTTTGTTCGTTTTTCTGTTTTTTAGTGCCACACATGCGACATACGGATGTTCCCAGGCTAGGGGTCAGATCAGAGCCGTAGCCGCTGGCCTATGACACAGCCACAGCCTTGCCAGATCCAAGCTGTGTCTGCAACCTACACCACAGCTCACAGCAATGCCGGATCCTTAACCCTCTGAATGAACAAGGCCAGGGATAGAACCTGTGTCCTCATGGATGCTAGTCGGATTCGTTTCTGCTGAGCCATGACGAGAACTCCCCCACTGATCACTTCTAATCATCTCCAGTTATTTCTTTCAAGCTCTTCCTCGAAAGCTTGGCAAAATACAACTTGTGTCATCCTTCGTAAAACACACTGCCTGATATATAAGTCAAGCTATAGGAAAACAAACTTAAAAAATACAGTCAGGGTGAATAAGGAGGAGTAGAAAGAAAGGATTCTTCTAATCTTAAAGATTTACTTAAAGTGAGAACATCCCCAGCTCCTTCAAATTTCACACACACATACACATACAATGCATATAGGAAGCGACTTCAATTTAGACTATATAGGTTATAGACTGATCCACAAAATTTGTATTAAATATATAGACCCTGATTTATGAACTAAGATAGAGGAAGTAGAAAAAATGTTAATATCACACTATTGACTAATTATGCATTTTGGTGAGTAAAATCACAATGAAAAACAAGCAAATTTCTAACATAACCAAAATTTTGTACAAAGTTTGGGGGGAATACTACCAGGTCACGCTCTCTTCAGAGTCATCTTCTCATAGTATTGAAGAATCAGTAAGGAATGGAAAACAGAGTCTATAAACACTGATGACTGACCTTAAGTCTAAGGTAGACATTAACAGTGACAAGCTCTGCAAATCTCAGCTGTGGCTGCAAATCGACACCAGTCTCCCCGTGTGCACAGGGAACAGATGCCCAGACATGAATCTTGGTAGTAATGCTTATCACAGCTATCATCATTCACAGCTGCATTTTGCCGTATGAAGGACAGCAATAAAAATCAGTAGGCATGTCAAACTATTCCTACATATGACTAATCAAAGGGACCAGCTAACCATCAAGTCTCTCAAAGTTTAAAGCCAGACTTTTTCAGACTATTTCATCCCTTCAGGGGTTAAATTGGAAGCCATTTATTCTCACAATTCTATTCTCTTGTTTTAAAAAGTGTTCAATGAAGAGGATCATTTCCCATTCTCAAGGGAGCTGTTGAAAAAAAAATTCAAAAATCTGATCTATTTTCTAGATTTGAAGTAGTTTTATAGAATTAAAACATGCCTCCTGCGCATAATATAAAAATAATGAGAAAGGGTTTGAGGAACCTTATAAATTTGACAACATTGACTTTCTAATCTTTGAAACTGGTCAGACATTATACAAATAAAGCAGAGGCTTCCAGGTTATTTATAAAGATGGGAGAGCTTCCACATGAGAGTTTTCCGACTCTGGGCCTGTAGGTTGTGAACACTGGGGCTCAGTTTCAGAGAAGCAACAGTCTTTACTTAAGAGTAAAGCCTTTACTTGAGATTACTTAATCTCTGTTATTTTGTAGCTACTTGAAAGGAGAGGCCATTCTTGAGTTCACTCAAAAGCAATTTTAATAGTGAAAACTACAACATGTTCTGCAAAACGAAAGCAGTATTTTGTAGAGTCAGCAGCTGTGGATTTAGTCTCTGCCATGTCTCAACAAAGACCTCAGTTATCTTTGTTGTGTGAAATTAGGATGTTTTTCCGCACTTCCTTTGGATGGAATCTTATAATTGCCCCTGTTTATTCCATTAACCATTTGTCGAGAACTTGTATATCCCCTCTTGGGAAAAATATATTTAAAAGTCTTGCCCATATTCTTAAAATTCACCCATTTCTCTGTTACTAAGTCAGGTGGGCAAAAAATAAAAAAAGTAATAAAACAAATTCCCCCTTTTGTTAGGACAAAACTTTCATGGCCTTTCCCCCTGTATTTCAGCCGAACATAAAAATAACTCCATTTTATGTGGAGTTAAAATGTATACATACAGAGTTCCTGTCGTGGCGCAGTGGTTAACAAATCCGACTAGGAACCATGAGGTTGCGGGTTCGATCCCTGCCCTTGCTCAGTGGGTTACCGATCCGGTGTTGCCGTGAGCTGTGGTGTAGGTTGCAGACTTGGCTCGGATCCCGCATTGCTGTGGCTCTGGCATGGGCCGGTAGCTACAGCTCCGATTAGACCCCTAGCCTGAGAACCTCCAAATGCCGCGGGAGCGGCCCAAGAAATAGCAGAAAAAAAAAAAAAAAAGACAAAACAAACAAAACAAACAAACAAAAAAACGGGAGCGGCCCAAGAAATAGCAAAAAGACAAAAAAAAAATGTATACATACAATTTTCATACCTCTGGGAGGATGCATTATGTGCCTTTCTTGGGAACTGGTGCAATGGCTTGTGAGTGGGTGGGTACAAGAAGTTGTGTTTCTGCAGCTATTAACTGTTAGTCCCCTCCACTTCATTCTTTACCCCATTTTTCCTGTTCTTTCACATGTTTGGTTATCACCTCCTAAAATAGGTTGCTTTCCATTCTCTCTACATATTAGACAAACAAGTAGAGGTCAAAAAAATTCCCAGTCCTAAATTCAAAAATCCTCTCTATTCACTTTATAAATTTCATGTTATAATACTAGATATTAATGGTGGGGGCCTAAATTAATGAAAAAGTCAGGAAAAAACCAACTTCCTGTGAATGTACCCATTGAAGAGAAAGTCAATTCTAAACCTTAATTGGTATCGACATTTTTTATGAGGGTGATGATTTGGCAAATACAGCAATACATTTTTTGTCCTCTTCGCTTCTTTGCTCAAGATTTAAATGTTAAATCCAAAATCCAGGGCAAAAACTAGGCAGCTTACCTCAGCATGAAATCACATTGTGTGTGTCTGTGTTTCAAGCAATAACATATTTATAAAATGTCCAACATGAGACAATAATCACATTGAACTTTTTAAAAATAAAAATCGGAAACCTGATCAACTGTTTTCGGCCCATACTGGGAAAAGCACAAAGGTCAGTGCCTGCAGAGAAAGGCAGATCTTGGGCAAGTCTAAATTCTGTCTTAGAGATCCTGGGTGTTGACTGCAGAAAATCACTTTAAAATAAGACAGGCTGAAAATAAAATAAAGGCTGAAATAAAAAGACCTTTTTCAGCTGCATGTAGTATAACCTTCAATGTCTGACCTAAAACTAAATCAGCACAAGTTTTATAGTTTAGAAAAAAATCCAAAAAGGCTAATTCTAGCTGAGTGAGAGTTATAAAAATACTGTGCAAAGTAAGAAATTATTTCTTCCTTTAAGAAACTCAGCATGAGAGAGTTAAGCACAGAGCCAAAGCTGAGAGAACCTATGTTTCCAATCAAGCTTTTTTTTTTTTTTTTTTTTTTTTTTGGTAGGAAATGCTATTGTAATTTATTACTAATATTTCTTATTTCTTAAAAAGTAGGTTTCAGTGTCATTTTTCCTGGGTACACATAAAAGAAAGATGGGAAAACCTACTATACGATGACCTTTATCTTAATATACTACCAGAACATTGGAAAATTTAGAGTTTTCAAAAAGGGTAGCGAGAAATCCATTTTCAACGTTTGCATCAGTAAATGTTGGAAAAAAAATTTAACCTTTATAAATGGCATTATTTTTTCCATCAGGTGACACGTGGATCAACATACATTTTAATTTAGTGATTAGAATAGGTTGAAGCAGAGACATATATTTTATAACTGTATAGAGTGAGAATCCACATCTAAAACACCGGGTGGTCCTTACAACACTGGCATGGGGAAGCAATCCAAGGAGAGTACTGGTTAGGATTGGGTAGGGAGAAGGAGTAGAAAGTAGAAGCAGGATGGAAATTAATACTTTATAAACAATGTATGTCATCTTTAGGGGTCCAAAGAGCATTCTCTACCTGAAGTTTGAAAGCTTCTTTAATTAAAATGCAGATATCAACACATAGAAAGGAACTAAGCCATTTTAAAGGGAACTTCTTATTCTATGTAACATGAACTCGTTTCATTCACCAACATATATTAAATGCCTGTTACATAGTTTACATGGTGCTGGGGTTGGGAGAGAGGAGAAAAACAGAAAGCACTGTCTTTAGACTCGGTGGATTCACTGTCCAGCAGTAGAGACAGAGAGTTTCACATTATATTATTGCATACTACTGTCTCTACTGATTGAGGTGGTAGAGATGGTGACGACCTTAGATTCTGAAGCCAGGATGCCTAGGTTTGAATCTCCATTCTTCTACTTTAGAGTTATACAATGTTGGGCAATCGACTTACACTTTGGAGCTTCTATTTTCTTATCTGAAAAACAGTGCTAGTAGAAGTGTGATCCTCCTGGTGTTATTATGAAATGAAATGTGCCGTAACACACATAAAGGTCCTAAGGGTGTCTGGCTATGATTACTGTTCTTGTTTTAGTGGTGTGCCGCATGCAGCCCAGAATACAGCAGTGTGAGAGTCAGAGAAAGCTTTCCAGTGAGATGAGATTTAAGTGGACTTCTGAAGCAGTCTAGTAGGACTTACATAGGCATAGATAAGTGGTGAAAAAATGTGGGACAGCATGTGGGACAGGGAAGAGAAATCACTGAGTCTGAGATACTTGAAGAGGTTGATGAGTAGAATGTAGACCACACTAGGGAATTTAGATTTCTATCTTCAAGACTACCCTGAATGTTTTTGTTTTTACTCATGCTGATCATCTCATTCTTAGTTTGCTGCAAGAGACCCACTCCCCCAGCCATTAATTTATCTTTACCTTGATTCACTTATATTCTGGGCTACAAGGTCATCTTGTTTAAAAAACATATTTAGCTAGGTCATCTCTATGTATAACAACCTGTGGTTGTATTCTTTAGACTGAATCTAAATATTTTGGCTCAATATTCAAGTTCTTCTTACTATGTTCCAAAAACACCATGCATATTTACCTCTCTCTCCTAATAATAGTATTTTAGTAAGATCCAGCTTTTTATTATTTTCATCTCCCTCTGTTCTTTGCAAATTTTTTTCATCCTATTCTCTGATTTTGTTCAAGCAGTTTCCTCTTTGGGATTTTAATCTCCTCAGATAAATTTTAACTTTTTAAAGAACAGGCTCATCTTCGACCATCCTGAAGGAAAAGAAAGTTCATCTGACCAAACCTCACACCATGTTGATAAGCTTCTGGCCCTACAATCCCTTGGTGTTGACCTTCATGATCACATAGTTCAGTCTGCTTCTTCCCCACTTCTCTCTCCACATTGTTCATGCCTTCCTTGTGAGAAGAGATTTTTGCCTTCTAGATATATTACTTTCCAGTGCATGTACAGTAGCACCTCTACAGTATTTTGTATACTAAGAAGCCAAATAAGTGCCTGTTGGATGAATACACAATATGTAAAAATATCTCATAATACAGCCTCCTTAACAACAGGAAGTTATTATGTGAATGTTGTATGCATCTTTACATATCAGCTTATAAGAGACAAGTAACTAAATTAGAAGAGAATCAAGATGGCTGATATTTACTTTGGTATATACATAGTTCACACAGATAAGGAGAACATTTCAAAAAAAGGTATTGTAATTCTTTCGATTGACTGACTTTTACAGTTGAGCTTCCATTGTAAAATGTAGATGAAGACATAGAGGAATGTAGAACTTCAGAGTAAATCCCTGGATAGGAGAAGGTAGAAGGAGTGGAACCTCCATCTGTTCATTATCTATTGTGTAAGAAGAAATCATTATGATGGCCATCCTATAAATAAGGCTACTGAGGCTCAAAAAGTTTAAAACTCCTTCTAAAATCTCACATCCCAGTGATAAATTTGGGATATGAATCTAGGTCTGTCTTATTCCAGAGTCAAAATGCTTTGGGACGTATGTAGACTTTATTGTTAGAATGGCAGTATTTAGAAATAGGTTAAATAACTCAACGATTTTGGACAACTAATAAACTTTCTTGGTCTCAGTTCCTCATTCTTACTAATTTACCCTAGATAATCTCTAAAGCTTTTATAACTTGAAATCCTTGTGGAAAAGTCACATCTCTTTTCTTTCTTTAAAATTGCATTGATTTAAAATAAATGGTGTTGCAAGTTAGAGAAAAAGTTGTGCATATCAATGAATTAAATATTAAGCAGGGACATATAATTATAGCAAAGAAATTGTTAACCTGATATATCCTCATTGTTTGACATAGCAAAGTAATTATTATCTTCAGAATAAAATCAAATCTAAAAAATATAGGGAAAACTAAGCATTTTAAGTAGTAATCCAAGTTCAAAAAAATCAGTCAATATCGTTCCTTCTTTTATAAAATTTGCTAATCAGTATTTAATAATCTCAAATTTTCTCTGATGAACTTTTTTGCTTGGTCTAGGCTACCTTACACTGTCTTTTTTACATTCTACTCTAGATAAATATGCATGTTAGAGGAGAGTGATAAGATTCTAGAACCATGCCTAGAATCAATCATGTGTTGAGTACTTGAATTTAATTTCACTACCCTAAAAGTAAAAATAGTCTGTCAAACTGTGTCCAATATTTTAAAGACCAGAAAGGCATTAATAAATGTAAGGTGCTTTTAACTATTATCTTAATGACCATAATGGTAATTTTATTGGGCTCTGTAGTCTCTTATTTCTCAATATTGCACAAGTATCATAATACATGAAAAAATAAGTCTCAAATAACAGTTTATATGTATAAGAAGGTTGAATGTGGTAATTATTACTAAAAAGATTTCTCATGTCCTGAGGAATCTAGTTAAAATTAGATAACTAAGTTAATCTAATTTTATCCTGGGTAAATTAGAACTGGTTTGAACCCACAACTTGGAATAAACTGAATTGCCAATACATAGAAGTAATCGGATCATGATCAGCTATAACTTTTTTCCCATGTATTGACTTCTTCTACCATTTGACTCTTATAAAGAAGGAAGTTGTGTCAGTGCTAGTAAACATTCTTCTCTCAAACATAAACAGTCATGCTGAAAACTAGCTGCATCTTCTTTTGCATACAAGGTTCTGAGTACCTTGTCAAAGAACTTGGTTGGGTGAAGTAAAAGTCATTTATATTAAGCCATCAGGATGACAAACTCCAAGGTACAAACTGCCATTACATTTGAGGACATGTTGATGTATTAATTTATACCCTAAGGGTTCAGATCTGACTTGTAGGAAACCCTAATTAAAACTAGCCATTAGAGAAAAGAGACTCTAAGAAGAGATAAAAATGAACTCCAATTTACTTGAAAATGTAACACATCCATAAAAAGAAAAAGACTAAGAAATACCATAGAGGCTGAAAAGTTTTTTAAACTACCTTTTACAAGGGACTATGATAAAAATTCAGTTCTCTCGGGGGTGCTATAAGTAAAAAAAAAAAAATCTACTGATCAGATGAACAGAATGGGAACCATACTCTACAGGAAGAAATCCCAATGCGTATTTTTAATATAAAGACCACACCTGAGAGTGTGTCTTGTAGCACTTGCATTTCCATACACCAAATAGATAATTCTAGACTATAGTTTAACAACTCCAAATACAGATTTAAAAAGCCACACACACACACACACACACTCCCACACAAAACTCACAAAATTTAAACATTAAATTAATGGACACATAACCTTTTAACAAAATTGTTTCCCTTAGAAAACATATTTTGTAATAACACCAAATAAATATTTAAAGGCAAAAATAAAAGATGGTAATCATGCCCCAAATACTTCTGGAGGAAAATTCTATATCATGAAACCCTATAGATATTGATCAACAAACCAACTGCTTATTGACCATGGTAGTACTTATGCTAACTGGATAAGTATTATTTATTTGATTTACATATTTTTGTAAATCAAATAGATATTTTAAAATTTTTTCCAGCTTTAACTTTAATGTAGTAATCTAAGTATGTGGTATAAAAAGTTAGTATTCGATAAATATGGAGGGTAACTCATACCTTAAATTCCTCCAAGATTTTGTAATTTTTCCCATGATATTCACAAAAGTTTTTCACTTCTTTGCATTCGGGACAGCATCCATTGTGTTCCACTTTAGTACACTTTGGGTGAATTTTGGGGCATTCTGGCTGGTCGCAAACAGGTCCATCTAGAGCACAGACGCATGGACAGTTGGAATGCCCTGGGAAAAATCGTTCTCCCAACTTGTATACAAAGCCGCTGTCATCCACACACCCTTTCCCTCGATAGTCATCAAAAATCAGATTGTCATTGTTAGAGGTCTGGTCACCTTCATCAGCAGGATAGTCTTCATGACTGATGGCAGCAGAGGTGACCAATCCAGGGATGACCAAAAGAAGTATGCAAGCTTCATGAATATGAAGAGCCATCCCCCTCCTCAAAGGCTTCTGGATGTACTCCTAATATTAGATGTGCTCAGCTCCTTCCATGGGACTTCAAGAGGGGTAGGCTGAAAATAAATATTTAAAAAGAATAATGTGACATACGTAAAGCTAATATACATTCATTTAAATCCATGCTCTTAACCTGTTTATTTGAGATCTGTTGGGAAGATAACTAAAACCTCAAATAGACTAAGTTCATGCAACTATCTACCCTTTACTAGGAAGTTTGGAGAGTTGATCTTTGGCAATATATGCATTAAAATTTGTCCTTTATGGACTTATTTCACCTAGGAATCTTCAGTTTGAATTTAACTTCTGCATGTCAAAGGTCTAGCTTTGTCTAAACTTTAAAAAGTGATTTTAGTGAGACTGAAATTGATTTTACTAGTAGTTCCAAATAAATTGAGAATATTTACATTCATGTTCTCTTTGAATTCAATAACTAGACTAGCCAGTGACAGAATGTGTTTGTATATATACACACACACGCAGATATATAATATTATAATCATCTGTATGAAAACTCAAGATATTAGGGAGAAAACATTATACTTCTAAAAGAAAGGGAAGAATCCAACAGTTGAATATAAATTATAATTGGATGGAGCTAATATAAAGGCCTTCCCATTTCTTTATGCTCATAATTGGAGAACAACATGGTCTCAATATGGGTCACTTGTTTCAGTGAATATGAATCTGGTTTTGAAACATAATTAAAAAAGAATAATTATTCCACAGTGAATAAGAGAAAAAAAATTTAAATATTAAATATTTTAAGAAAATGCCATATATTGAAAAGGATTTGTTAAAAATAACTTTATTTGTATTATTGTCCAAACCTTTATTTTACTTAAGAAGTAAGCTCCTAGTGGGCAGGAAAATGTATCTGTAAATTATTTTTATAGCAATTTGACTGTAATATTCATATAATAAATACTATTTGAATTAATTACTTCGATGTAAAATAACATCCAGTCTTGAAAACATACCTCTTTTTGACATGTCAAAGATACTTCTTTTAGGCAATTTGCACAAAAATGCTAGTATAAAACTTGTCTATTGAAGTTCCTTAATAATGTGTTGTCCTTCATAGAAAATATGCCTATTAATTTTGTGTTATTGATTCTTATAAACTTCACTTGGTATTAGTGGTTAGTGGGATATATTGGTAGTGGGCTCTTATTTAAATATTTAGAGTGACTAACTCATATAAAGCCTTGGGGAAACTGACTTTAGGGAGTAATAGATAAGAAAAGTATCAAATATTTCATTTGCCAGTTTAAATGCTACTAGTTTTATGCCAATTTTGCTAAAATAGGACATTTTCAGATCACTTATAAATATTATTCATTGGCTTATTTTCAGATAATAGAAATGATAAACCATCTCTTTTCAGTCTGACATACACAGACAATAATTTTAAATAATATAAAAATGGCATTAGGGAACTTAATGAACTATTATATTTGCATTTTAAGTTAGATATGTAAATTGTAGTAATATTAAAATGGAAGGAAGTATATTTATGCCCTTCTTCAAGAGAAAACTGCTCTCTAATATTAGAATTCCTTTTGGGTAGGTAATGATAAAGGAGATGGATTTATTTTAAAATATGTCAAAAATAATGAGTCATGACAGAACAAAAAATGCAAACCTATAATTCTACTTGAGAAGCTGGAAGCTCCCTTTGACAAAGCATTTTTTTTTCTCTTAAATTACTATAGAGGCCACAAACATAACACAAGCTTCTGAAAAAGCATAATTTACTAATTAAGGCATACATTTATATATCTCTCACATATTTAGAAAGTTTATCTTAGAAGAAAAAAGAGCTATTGTGCTTTCTTACAGTTTTCTAATACTATCTGTCAATGCATGCAAGAGAAGCCATGTAAAGTACACATATCATTCTGTTTCAAAAGGACATAGACAGAAAATGATCTCTTTGCAAGCTACAGGTAGGCATTAATGTGTCAGGTTAGAGTAAATGTAAACTTAAAAATAGAAGTGTAATACCCACTTTATAGAAACATTAAACATGCTTTTATTATATGGAATACATTTTAAAATCTACATGGAGAAAACAAAGTATTTTTTTCAATGTAAGAAAGTTAGTTATTTTTTTTAAGGCATTCTTCATAATTGAGCTGCTCTAGCACAGCTTAAGATACTATTTATCTAAGAGAAGAAACATTAGAGAAATCACAAGGTTTATCTAAAAATTTTTAATAAGTAAGCAAACATTGCTGAACTGAGGATCACTTCCCAGCTAAAGTTTCCCCCTCCTCATATTGCTACATAGGATTTAAAATGACTGCATCTATTTCTTTGAGAAAACAAGCATAACTCATGTCATAAGATACACTTACCTAATCACTCTGGAGGTTAATGGTCGTGGTTGGGGTCATAGACCAATACGAACTAAAAGATCAGGTATGTTTTAGGAAAGCAGTTTTTCCTTAATTATCCAAAGAATACATTTTCAGGCTTGAATTAAAGGCAATCCATTCTACCTCCCATTTCAAAACACAGTCAAGAAGCAGTCTCCCGCCCTTCCAGAGAGAAACACAGCAGACACACATAAGAAATATGCTTTGGACCTATCTTCAGAATTCAAAGCAAGAAGCAATGCTGGTCCTGTAGCAATCCAGACCTCAGTAGCAGAATCATGTTGAACTTATTTTTAGCCTTTTCCCCGATCCTTCTATGAAATTTCCCGGCTGATTACGCCTCCTCCACACATGAGTTCACTTACACAGTGTTTGCTACGGCAGTAGAGGTGATTTGGCTAGGCTCTGAGGATCAAAATCAGCAACAGCATGCTGTAGCTTAAAGCCTGCTCTGCTGGCAATACCATCAGCATCATCCACAATATGTTGCTTGAATCCCCTCTTACACACCAGAAAATACTAACTGTGGACGTGAAGGAAAGGAGCAACTTTAGCTTGGTTTCTGCATCACTGAGAGCAGTTTGCAGACTGCTGATTTGGAGCTCATTCTGCCGACAGCCGGGAATTCCTCAGCACCACGGACAGCGCCAACAACTGGCTTCTGAGCCCAGCTGGGTCGAAATCAGGAGCTGCTCCTTTAGAGCAGGCTAGAGCGTTCTTTAAGCAGTCGCACTTTATACGGTGGATGCATGCATTAGGAGGGGGAAAGGCATTTTACGGTGAGAGATACTTACTTGCACTGAAATTACAATGAAAATGAAAAAAAAAAAAAAACACCCATTGCAATTACACCTAATTCATTCCTGCATGGGTTGCAGAGATGAAAGTTCCGGAAGAGCCTTGCATTTAGATTTAAGCCATCTGCAGTCTCCGATTATTATTAACAGATAAAGCATAATCATTGTCAAAGAATCGGGGAAAATTTATGCTCCCCAGTTCTATTTGACACTTTGGTTGCAGAAAGACTGTCCCTCTGCCACACGATTAAACTTCAGGTCTTCCTGCAGTTTAGATTTGATTGAAAAAAAAAAAAAAGTAGCCTGTTTCTCCTGCAGCTTGTTTTCTAACATTCAAAAACAATCTCCTGTAATTCATCTAGTCTGTCATTAGGCGTCATTGTAAAGCTGTTTCTTCCAAACCACTAGCAAGGATGCTCTGTCTTGAAATTCTTAGCAAAATGAGAAAGAAAAAAGACCCAGACACAAATAACTTAGCAGAAAGTTATTACTATTTTTATTGGTAACAGTATGAGCACTAAAATGCATGTCGAAAGCATGTTTTAAAGCAAATTGTAAATGTTACCTGCTGGCATATTTAACCAGATATTTACTGATTGAGGTCTGTATGAGGCAGTTTCAAGCCTTAAAGGGAATACCCTTTGCAGTGGGATATGCTGACCATCAAGACCATGTTCGAACGGTGCCATCAGAGCCTCCAGAAAACAGAGTCTCTCCGTCATGAGAAAACACGACTGTGTGAGCCTCACTGTCATGGCCCATCAATCTGTGAATCTGTCCCGATTTAAGATCCAACAAATGGATAACCCCATTGCCACTCGCCTGAGCTAAAATTCGACCTGACAGAAAGAGACAGAGAGAGAGAGAGAGAGAGAGAGAGAATGAATATCAAAGTTTTATTTCAAACAGTCACAGTTTATAAGCAACTGAAGATAGTTTTGTTTCAGTTATAATTCAGACTCACTTTATGTTAGATTCCAGTCATTAAATATGAACAAACTCCTGGCCTTATAGGAAATAATTCCCATCAAAATGAAGACATAGCAAGGATTTGATTATAAAATTTTGAAACCTACTTTATACACAGATGTCATCAAATGCCCTGCTAGTCTTTTTATATTTGAGATTAATAAATAATTTTGAGAAGATAAGAAAGCTTCATTGCTTAGTTGCTTTCATTCTTTTTCAAGTGAATTATTTCTAGAAAAGTATTAAAAAACAAAGAATTCAAAATGTACGGCAAAAAAAATCCATACATATATAAACACACAGAGGATAATATATATTAAAATTTTTATTAAACTTTATCATACTAAATCACTACTTAAAACTATATTAACATATATATTTGTGCTTTAAAATTTGTGACACACATTAGCACAGCAATTTTTTGAAGTTAAAGTCAAAATAAAAACTTCCATTTCAAAGATGTCTAGGAATTCTTACTCTAAAACTTCAAAATTGTGATAAGCTAAAATTTTGTTACATAAGAGGGCTAATACAACACAAAGTGGTCTTATAATTTTTATACCATATTATTTGTGAGTGAATCATTTCCTTAAAGTGAAAAAACATATCAGCAATGCAATTTTCATACTTTTATTAAAGAAGTCCAACAGCAAACTATCAGAGAATTTGGAGGTAAGTAAAAGTAACAGTATATCTCTACATAAGCTCACTATGTGGGGTGATGTTAGTACTATCCTTGGACTTATCTAATTATACTTGCAAAATATATATTGTCATTCCAATAATAACATTTAAAATTAATTAAACTCTTTTCAACATGCTAAATATTAGATTTAGTACTTAACATAGATAATTTCATATTATCCTTACAATATCTAGTGATAAAGAAAACAACAGTAACTCCATTCTATAGATGAAGAAAGAAAGGCTTGGAAAGACTAAGTAACTAGCTTAAGATAACACTTTAGGTATGAAAGGAACTAGCATGTAATCGTAAGCACTTCAAATTCAGGTCTGGGCTTTTAGTCATTATGTTTCCCACATCCAGCATTGCATTGTTATCAGTGATGCCTTTTACAGATGTTAAGTAGGTGATATTTTGTACAAATAGAATTTGCCCATTCCATAGTAAAAATTCTATAATGATAGCACCATAAAAGTCACAGTAAAATATTTAATCACAAATTATAACCCAAATTGCCACAAATACCTCTAAAACAGAAAATTATAAAAGTAAAGCTAACCATGATAAATATGGCCTATTTGCAAACCTTTATATCTACTGAGCTTCTTCATCTAGAACAAAGCCTGACACAGCAAAGATCCTTAGGATGTATTAGAGTGTCCAAAGCAGCAGATGTGAATATTTATTATAAACCCTCTTCTACTAAGTCTTTGCTGACCAAGGCATTACATATGGATTTCACTTCCAGCTTCACACTATAGGCAATTGTTGTTTGTGACTTTCCTAAGAATAAAACAAATAACTTTTTTCTTGTAGTCTTCATACCACAGCTAGAAAGGTAGTAAATACTCTTTTCTCTCTTTGAAAACAAAACCGAATAGAGTAAAAGCCCATAAAAAAAGAGGAAAGGGTTTAACTTTATTTTTTTTAATTTAATTTTATTTTTTTGTCTTTTGTCATTTTTTTTAGGGCCTCACCCATAACATGAAGGTTCTAAGGCTAGGGGTCGAATTGGAGTGGTAGCTGCCAGCCTACACCATAGCATATAGCAATGCTGGATCCTTAACCCCCTGAGTGAGGCCAGGGATTGAACCCGTGTTCCCATGGATGCTAGTCTCATTCATTAACAGCTGGGCCATGATGGGAACTCCATAAGTGAAAATATTTATGAAGATTCTTGGAAATTTCTCAAGTTTGTTCAATAAAATAGGGAAAGTGATAATATTGGAACTTAATAGTAGGATTACATAATTCAATAGCACTGTGCATCAGGTATTTAAAAAAAGTCGCTTTGTTAGAACAAATTTGAGTAAGCAAGTTTATGGTGAGGTTTTTCAGGTTTACTTGATCTCATTTTCAAAAGAATGCAAGACGTGTGTGTGTGTGTGTGTGTGTGTGTGTGTGTGTGTGTATTCTTTTCCTAAAAAGGGTATACATTTATAATCAAGTTCAACTGTAAAGTATACTGGATTATTACATGGCATATAATATTTGACTGAAACATTAGTTTTAATGGGAATTGAAATGCTGAACTCTTTTTAGGTTAGACAATTTTCAAAATTCCTTTTCAGAATGTATCAATTACTACATTAGATCTGTTGGTGTGAGAGAGAAGTGGCACTTTCAACAAAAAAATCAGTGTGATTATTGGTGGCATTTCTATAAAGTAGAGTATTTACAGGTATGTGCTAATCTCTCTAAATATCCTGGTGATTAGTAATAAAAAACTACAATATGAATCATGTCACAGTCTTAATGACAAATTTAGGAAGAATTGAAAATTTAACTACATCAAATGTCAATGGAATTAAAATATAGTAGACATGAAAGTTTAAAGAGTACTATGAGGATTTATGAAAACATACTAATAATATTCATGTTCGATTCAAGAGGCTCTAAAAATATAAAAATATTTCTACTTTCTTTTTGTAACATTTTAATAAGCAACAGTTTATTGTTTATAACAACATTTTAATCAAGTATTTAACCGTTACAACATTTTTATGAAAGATTGTCTTCTAACATGAAATTCCTTAATAGTTTTGTGTCATTTAGCAAATTTTCAGAAGGATAATATACTATGAATGCACACATTGCAAAAAATGTCACATGGATTTAAAGTATGTGATTTTAAAAAATAGAGTAATATAGTTTGTCAACACGATTTTAAAATAAAAAGTCAAATTGATTCATAAAGCTATCTAAAAATATAAATATTTGATTATCTATTATATAAAAAATGACTTTCTCCTTTTTTGGTTAACATTTAAGTTATTAGGATTCTCAAACTTTTCACACAATGGGAAGAAAACAGACAGTCTGGGAAGACTGATACTGTTTTATAACCACTATTCTTTTCTGTAAATCAGTAAATATCAACAATGAGTGATTATGACTGACTTTATCCACATGTCTCTGAAAAACTTAATATTTATTTTTATCTATCAAGATGTTCTAATATTTTCTTGTTGGTTAAGTCAGTATCTTCTTTGTTGACCAGTGGGTTTGAGTGAGGATAACATATTGCTATCCATTTTACGCTACTGGATTAATTTGCCAACCTCTCATGGCTAAAGAAGACAAGCATTAAATTTTGCCTACCCTCAAAGTATTGCTCTGCTATTTGATGAGCCAATAAACCTTTAAAAATTAGTGTTTCTCTCAAATTTTAGTTCTAACTGAACCTATAATTTAACACAACAGCCTCTTTATACTTTGTTTTAAAAACCAATATTTTGAAACAAAATAGGTCTATCTAATAATATCTTGGGCAGTGCAGTCTCAATTGGATTTGGTAAACAATTTGAAATCTTTGAATGTACTTTCTAATATAAGCATCATTAGCAACAGAATCTCTTTAAGTTTATAAAATGAATTAGCCCATGGAAATCGAGTGGTAACATCTGAATGGTACCATTTGTGTATATGTAATCACTTTGGATAAACCCATATAAAATGGAAACTCAAGTTGTATGCTAACAAATTGTGTAAATAAAATATTGCCACTTTTTCAAACTAAAGGATTTTAATGTAGTTTTATCTACATACATGTATGGAAATTCAATTTGATTTTGAGAGTATACACCTAAAGGAGCCAACAGTTACCTTAATCTTTTCAACACTGACTTCCTAGCCTAGACAAATTCTTCTTAAGTTTAGGAATTCTGCATGCTACAAATTATTGCAATATTTTTGACACTAATTATGAAACAACATAATCAGTGCTTAATACACGCATGTTGCAGGAGGAGTTGTAGTTTGATACAAATAGCAGTATGATATTTTTTGAAAGGAAAGGATATGAGCTTCTTTGTCTTTCAGGTCTACTAGGAGTTCACAGTTAGCCATCACTGATTGAATATTTAGAGCTCTACCTGCTACCTTACATGCTCTGCATTCAACCCTGTGAGATACATATTCTTTCTTCCTTTTAAAAAAGCTAATGGGAGCAGATAAATGTTGGATTTCAACTGAAAAATTTATTATGCAAAAACTCTTGTTTCTTTTACTGGCTTTAAATTTCTTTCATAAATTTAGACGCAGGTAAGTGTGACACTTGGGGCTTCTCTATGAATGCCATTGAAATTCCTAAGTATTTAGGCTCAAATTTAATGCTTATGTTAATTTCCTAATTCTTTTTTTCTTTTTTTTTTTGTCTTTTGTTGTTGTTGTTGTTGCTATTTCTTGGGCCGCTCCCGCGGCATATGGAGGTTCCCAGGCTAGGGGTTGAATCGGAGATGTAGCCACCGGCCTACGCCAGAGCCACAGCAACGCGGGATCCAAGCCGCGTCTGCAACCTACACCACAGCTCACGGCAACGCTGGATCGTTAACCCACTGAGCAAGGGCAGGGACCGAACCCGCAACCTCATGGTTCCTAGTCGGATTCGTTAACCACTGCGCCACGACGGGAACTCCCTAATTCTTTTTTTCAGTGTTGCTTTTTGAAACTCTGAAACTAAAAATCCTGTTCTTGCAGGATTCATTCTTCATATACATCAGTTAATTAAATGAACACATATCACACATACTAAAAATTATACCTGAAGATAACTAAAAGGTTTCATGTTATATCCCTTCCCACATCTCCAACAAAATCATCTGCCTAATCGTCCATTTCTATTTTGAATACTATATTCTCTCTTTTTCAGACTCCAACCTACAGTGACCATTATTTCACAGCTTTTCCCTCTCCATCCTTAATCTAAGTTTTATCCATTTTTCTTTACTACTTTTCTGTGATTTGCCCATTTCAAACTATTAGGTCCATAATATTGAAGTCCTTACTTTGAGATGTCAGGACCAATAAAAATATAACCCAAATGATTTTCTGTTACAATTTCCTTACTTTCAAATCTACCTACATTAATTCCTAAAGCTTTCTTCAATTGTCACTCCCATCCTAAAATACCGTAAATTTGACTAGAACAGGAAAAACAGCAGCAACAATGACGACAAAGAGACCCCTTACAACTACAGCTCTGACATTCTCATTTTTTGTTTTGTTTCTAGAGTTAATTGCCTTATTTTATAAATACATGATTAAATGATTTGCCCAAGGTAAGAAATGTACTCATGGCAATTGCAGAACCTGGCTAAAATCAGATCTTTGACCCGAATCTGGGCTCTTTTTATCTTTCCTTCTGATGCCGAATAATGTCCTAGTATCTTAGTTTTTAAGCTAATACACTAACACAAATTTGCATTTACTCACTCGAGTATACTTTTACATGAATCTGTGTTCTCCACCAAAAATTTGCCATTTCTTTATTATATTTTGTACTTCCCCACCTTTGAATTATTATTTATATTATTACCTCTGGTAAAATATTTTTCTTAGCTATCTCCAAGTTTCCTTACTTTATCTTCCTAAGAAAAATCAACTCATTGATTAAATCCAGTTTAAAATGATTTCTTCACCAAGTTGTTACAAGGTATCTCTAGTGGGGAAGATATTTTTCTTCAGAGCATTTATTGCATTTTATTCATTCCATTCATGATAATAAGAGGCCATAAATTATAGTATATTATGTATTTGTCGTGCCTTCTTAACTTTCTAGTTAGTCAGGAACAGAGTCTTGTCATTTATTTGTGCTTTTACCCCAGTTCAGCACCTAGGCTGTTGTAGTCAACAATCATAATAGTTAACAGTTTTTACAATTATCATATTTAGTCCTTTTTATTTGCCAACACTGTTCTAAATGCTTTACACACTTTATCTCATTTTATCCTTACAACAGCTCAATGAGGTTGTATATACCTCTGCTATCCATTATAGCAGCCACTACATACATACGGCTACTGACTGAGCATTTGAAATGCAGCAGTGCAAACTGAAATGAAATTGTAAAATGCTCACCAGATTCTTATTTTAAAAATATTTTATTAATAATTTCATACTGATCACACGTTGCAATGGTACTCATTGGGGTATGTTAAATAAAACATATTTTTAAATTAATTTCACCTGTTTTTCAAAACATGGCTAGAAAATATTTTTAATTATATAGCTGGTTCACATAACATTTCTACTGGACAGTGCCAGCATATATTCTGCCATATAGAGGAGAAAAATGAGAGAGAGAGAGATAAAAGCAACTTCTCAAGGCCACACAGCTTATAAGTGGTGGAATCTGGATATGAGGACTGTATGACTCCAAAGCTAAAACTCTTATCCTCTATGTCATGCCCTAATATCTCCAGATGAATTTTTATTGATTGGCTCAATGTTGTCTCTCCCACTGTGATTAAGCTGCTCCTACTAAAATGTAACATGAGTCAGAGTAAATATCTCTTGGGTGTACAGCTCCAGTTTCTAGCTGAATCTATGCTTACTCCTAGGGATACTTCAAAATTAATTTCTATTTAAGTACAAGAAATATTTCAAAAAGTTCATTTCTGTGGTTACCCTAATGGTACTTATTGACTCCGAGAATCTTATTGTACAATTAGCTTTCTGGGGATAAGTGAGAGACTTAGGAAAGCAGTTTTTATTCTTTTAGAGTTTAAAAAGCCCTACTATGTACCCTGGACTCAATACTGCCTTAGTGAGCAGAAAAGATACCTCCATATCTTTAGGTAAGTATTTTAAGATTTTATAAAATTTATTTTATTTTTGCTCTAGGGGAAACACACCAGAATATATCATCCCTCTGATGCTTATGCTTTTAACACTAATATTTCCTCAGACTCACTCAAATAGTATTTTTGAATACAATGAACATATTTTATCCAATTCCTTATACTAATTGTTCATGATACAGTTATTTTGTTGAAAGATTTCCACTTAGTTTTGTATAAATAAAAAAGTTTCCTTCAGAATTTAAAAAGACATTAAATTGTTAGATTAATAAAGTAAAATTATCCATGGTGGAGATATTGAGACCTCAGTTATCAATATTCATATTTCCTGAAATTCCAAACAAAAATCATGAGATGAATGAAAAATATTTAGATAAAGTGAAAAATAGTGGTTAGGTTTTAAGAAGGTAGTGGTCCAGCAACACTTTCTATGGTGGTTTATTCACTGGCCAAAAAAATGCCATTTTGTAATGGAACATTCAGATAAGAAAAATAGGTAATGTAAGGTTATGAAATTTACTAAGTCATGTTGACACGAATCTCAGGAATCTTTGATTTTTGTTATAATTGACAACACTAGTTAATGTACTAAGAGTTAGAAGTTGAGCTTCCTTGGAAAAGTCCTTAATTGATTTACTAACATTTATCTGATGAACCATCAGTTATCAGATGCTATTAGCCTAGGCTATTATGGATACATATATTATGTGGTTCAAAGCTAAATAGAGTCCTATTTAAGAGGACTCATTAAATGCTATGTCTATTGAAACTATACATTTATTGTTAGATAGTTTAGAAGACATGCTTTTCTTATTACTCTATGCTTATACACATAATAATAGCAAAAATATCACAAAGTCCTCAATCATTTGATCATGTTGCAGACATATAATTTGCCAGCAATATTATGAGTCAACAGTTGACTGAAATTATGCTGTTTTCTATTATTTATACCATTAGGAATAGCATCATTCTGGATTCAATGCATGTGTCTGTATGAATGGAATTCTCTTATAAGAAACAGAAGCCAGATTCAAAAATTTTAAGCTTATTACAAATAATGAAAATGTGACTGAAATACATCATTACATTTCTCATTAAAATAAAATCAGTAATTTCTCAGGATTATACACGTTTTGATTAAATTTCAAGCAATATGTTCTCCCCAAGAAACAAAAACACCCATTTTATAATCATTCAAATTAGTCTCATACACAGATCATAGGAAATATGTTTATTACGAATACACATGAATGAAGTCTAAAACAGTTGTATGCCATATATGAAATAACATATCAGAGTGGATAAGAGAGGCTTTGATCAATAAGGAAATGATTTTTATACACATCAGAACCAATTTGAAGCAGTTCTCTCAATCAATATGGATAGGCAGAAATGCTTCTCAGCATTTATTACCTGTGGAGAGCATTATTGATTAAATGTATTGATTTTTAGAATGCATGTGGAGAGGCATCTGTTATTTCTTTAAAAGATGTCTCAAAATGAAAAGTATCAAGCAACTATTTAAGTTTTGAGGATTTGCATTAATGGCTCAACCTGGGTCATTATTCAGAATTTTAAAAGCATCATTGAAGGAGATATGAAATTTTATTTAGTTTATTTTGCACCTTATTGCTGATTGATACATTTCAGAAAAAAAATGTATTTCTTGAGAATATAACTTGCCTAAATACTGGTGACAATATATAAACTTTCCAGTATTTTTTTTTACTATGTTTACTCTTGGTAAAATGTCTTAACTTTTCCCTTGTAGGTAGAATTGCTTGAATAAGGATTACTTTGAATCAAAGTGTAAATTTAGGCTAAAAAATAAATGAATTTAAATTTATCTAGGTAGAAACTCATGTCCTAAAATGACAATAGAGTGAAAGTTCCAGCATGTTAGTTTATGACTCTAGTCAGGCAGATATGCTTACCTTATTTGGAACATATATTTAATAGATACAACAAACTGAGAGGAAGAAAATAAAATCTACTGTTGTTTAAACTCTGTACAGAATGCTATGAAATGAATTTTGTTCCACAGAGTATATTTTATATGTTTACCCTAAGTAAACTTTAAATATGGTAATTGTTTTTTGACTTCCACTTGAAATCTAACAAAGACAATTTTTGAAATTCCTAAAACTCAGCAGGTGAATATATCCAAAAAACTTGTCTTTCCCTGCAAGTAATAGAACATTTAGTCTTACCATATGTAATTTATAATTATGTTCCTCCTATTTGGAGAATGTGAATGAATATCTTCTTCAACAAGTGCTTTCCTACATGAGCTATCTTCTTAATATTACAGAAACCCCTTGTGAGATGCATGTAGAGTCCTAAAAATGTTCTAACTAATTATTGAATCTATTTAGACTATCAACAGCCACCTGCTTTCATTATGAAATCCTTGTAGACCTCTTTCCTAACTTGGTCTTCACCTATCCAGCTGATCAGTGTTGAAATAATATTTATTCTGGGACCCATGCACCTGGAGCTTTGCAAACATTTCAGAAAAGCTTTTGCTGATATCAGAGGAAAAATCTAGTTTCAGTTCGGTTGTGGGGGTCAGATAAGTTACGGTAAAGTGAAGTCCAGACCAAACCACAGATTGGGATCTCTTCTTCCCTGTTGCTCATGGGGAGAGAAACAACCTGAAGGCTGATATTTTATACCAAAAACTAATTAAAACTAACTTGTAAATCTTATTATAAAATAATTTAATACTTAAACCATAACTTTACTACAGTTTATAAGTTAGAATTCTAATATTTTTGAAGTTTTTCCCTTTAATGGACATTCATGTCACACTAATTTCCTCATAAAGGAATCCCCCTTCCTGAATGTGTAGTCTTATCTGTGAGGAGGGAAATACTGTCAGCCTCTGTTATTTAAATATGAGATGGTGAATTATTAATAATTGCACATTATTTTTTAATTATTGTATTATAATTTATTTATAATGTTCTGCCAATTTCTACTCTATAGCAAAAAGTGACCCAGTATACATGTATATATACAATCTTTTTCACTTAATATCTTCCATTATGTTCCATCACAAGTGATTGGATATAGTTGCCTGTGCTGTCCAGCAGGACCTCATTTCTTATCCACTCCAAATGCAATAGTTTGCATCTACTAACCCCAAACTCCCAGTCCATCCCAGTCCATCCCCCTCCCCCTTGGCAACCATGAGTCTGTTCTCTATGTCAGTGAATTTGTTTCTGTTGTGTAGACAGGTTCATTTCTACCATGTTTTACTTTTTTTTTTTTTTTTCAGTTGATGACTGTTGATTTTTTTTGTCTTTTCTAGGGCTGCACCTGTGGCATATGGAGGTTCCCAGGCTAGGGGTCTAATCGGAGCTGTAGCCACTGGCCTATGCCATAGCCACATGGGATTGGAGCTGCGTCTGTGACCCACACCACAGCTCATGGCAACGCCAGATCCCTGACCCACTGAGCAAGGCCAGGGATTGAACCCACAATCATGGTTCCTAGTCAGATTCATTAACAACTGAGCCATGATGGGAACTCCTCTACCATGTTTTAGATTTCACATATAAGTGATGTCATATGGTATTTGCCTTTCTCTTTCTGACTTGTTTCACTTAAGGTGAGAATCTCTAGCTCCACTTGTCTTGCTGCAAAATGGTGTTATTTTATTCTTTTTCATGTTTATGTATAACATGTGGTACATTGTTTATGTACCACATCTTCTTAAACCATTTATTTGTTGATGGACATTCAGATTGTTTCCATGTTTTGGCTATTGCGAAGAGTGCTGCAATGAACATAGGGGTGCATGTATTTTTTTCAATGAAAATTTTGTTTGGATATATGCCCAGGAGTGGGGTTGCTAGATCGTATGGTAGTTCCATATTTAGTTTTCTAGGGTAACTCCATACTATTTTTCATAGTGGTTGTACTAATTTACACTCCCACTAACAGTGTATGAGGGTTCCATTTTCTTCATTCCTTCTCCAGGATTTGTTATTTCTAGACTTATTAATGATAGCCATTCTGACAGTGTGAAGTAATACATCACTGTAATTTTGATATCTCATTGTAGGAATAAACCTGATCAAGGAGGTGAAAGACTTATATGCTGAGAACTATAAAGCATTAATCAAGAAAATTAAAGGGGATTCAAAGAAATGGAAAGATACTCCATGCTCTTGGACTGGAAGAATTAATATCATTAAAATGGCCATACTACTCAAAGCAATCTACAGATTTAATGTGATCCCTATCAAATTACCCATGACATTTTTCACAGAACTAGAACAAACAATCCAAAAATTTATATGGAACCATAAAAGACCCAGAATTGCCAAAGCAATCCTGAGGGAAAAAAAAAAAGCAACAAGCAGAAGGTATAACTCTCTCAGACTTTAGTCAATATTACAAAGCTACAGTAATCAAGACAGTGTGGTACTATTACAAAAACATACATACAGACCAATGGAACAGAATAGAGAACCAAGAAATAAAACCTACAGTCAAATATCTTTGACAAAGGAGACAAGAATATAAAATGGGAAAAAGACAGTCTTTTCAGCAAGTGATGCTGTGAAAACTGGACAGCTGCATATAAATCAATGAATCTAGAACAAACCCTCACAACATGCACAAAAATAATATTAAAATGGCTTAAAGACTTAAACATAAGAGGAGACACCATAAAACTCCTAGAAGTGAACATAGGCAAAAATTATCTGATATCAACTGTACAAATGTTTTCTTAGATCAGTCTCCCAAGGCAATAGAAATAAAAACAAAAATAAACAAATGAGAACTAATAAAACTTACAAGCTTTTGCACAGCAAAGGAAACCATAAAAAAAAAGACAACCTATGGGATGGGAGAAAATAGTTTCAAATGATGCAACTGACAAGGGCTTTATCTCTAAAATATACAAACAGCTCATACACATCAACAGCCAAAAAAAAAAAAAAAAAAAATGGGCAGAAGACCTGAATGGACATTTCTCAAAAGAAGACATACAAATGGCAAACAGGCACATGAAAAAATGCTCTGCATCCTTATTTTTAGAACTTCATCCTTTCTTCCTCCAAATCCTCCTAAATTCCAAATCTGTCATAACATATTACCTAAGGAAATATGCCTCCCTACCACATAATTGATATGTTAACCTTTAAAATGATGTGAAGGGGTTGATAAAAGATAAGACCATGAGTTTCCTTTTACTGAATATCTCTCTACTTTGTCCACAATATTTTATATTATTTTATGTAATACTTATAACCACTTGTGAATTAAATATTATTCTCATGTTAGAAAGATACTGAATCACAGAGAAGTTAAACAATGTCTTCATGATAACATAGTATTAGAACAAGAATGCCAACCCAAGATTGCTATAAACTTTTTCTATTCTATAGCCTGGGAAAAAAGGAAAGTAGTTATGCCAGAAAGCTAAGCTAATTTGGCTGTTACATGAAGTGCTAAATAAATTTAAATTAACTCATAATTCTTTCCATCGTATGGAAAGCTAAAGTAATACTCTAGTATATTATGATGGTCTGGATTTGTATTTCATAGAAAATTTAAAGCAACAGTGTGATTAGTTTGTTGTTTACTCAGACTCTCTCCATGACATTTCTCAATCTTACTCTCTTAATCTGGCATTCCAACTTATATCAAATGGGCTTTTGCTAAAAGCCAGGAGACAATTTGAGATTGAGGGCACTGATGAATACTTGGGGTTAAAGTTACAAGACACAAAATATTTAGATGTGTACATGAGGTATAAAAACGACAATGCTGACATTGCAATTATTTTTTAAAAAATAGAGTTTGACTTGTCTGAATAGGTAGCGTATGAATTCAGGAACTTTTCAGTCACAAGTGAAAGAAAATTCAAAGTGGCCAAGAAAAATACAGTTGAAAAATATACATTTATAGCCCAGAAATACAAGTGGACTGAAATCAGAAATAGTTGGACCATCATCTTCCAATGATGTTATAAGAGCACTATCTCTCACTGTCTTTCAGTTCTGCTTTCTGCAGTGTTGATTTACTCTCAGTCAGACTCACTCTTTTTGGTAGTACCAACAGGTTCAGCACCTCCCAAATTTAATATCCATAGAAAGAGTTTACGAGCAGTTTAATATTAGACAATAATGTACCTCATTGGCTAGTTGGTATCATGTGCTTACTTATGACTGAACCAGTCACTATGGCTGGCAGGTGGAAGGTTATGATGGATCAGGCCAGGACTGAGTGCCTACTATAAAATCTGAGAGTGTACAAGAATTATTCAAAAGATCACGATGCTATTATTTAAGATAAATGGACAATTTGTATGAAATAAAACCTACTTCAGATAGTCATTCTACATGTTCAAAATCAAAGTCAATTTTGGCATCAGAGAAGAAAACAAACAAAACAAGCCACATTCCAGGGCACAGTAACAATATTTTCCCACTATTTTTCCATTTGGCAATCCATTCCATGACTTTGCATCCTAAAAGACTACAGTGCGAATAAACTGCATCTGGCTTCCTTAAGAAATCAGCACAATTATTTTGTTAAACAGAATGCCAATATTTGGAGTCCCATGATTTACACTCAGACTGTAAAATGCAGAAAAATCCTAAGGAAAATTGCAAGGAAGGGGGGGTGAAATGGGAATTACAGCTGGGAAGGAATAGAAAGAGCTGAACACCTATGTGACAAGCAACATGTGTTAGGAAATGAAAAATAGTCCCTGAACTCCAGCCTCTCTTACATTGACTAAATACTCTGATTATTAATATCTGAGTTACATCCATACACCAGATTATAACTTCCAAAAGAAATACCAACCCAGAAAGTTGCACTGAATTTCCTTTAAGTAAAGAATAAAATTAGCTACAAGTAGAAGCATACATCATAGTTTTTAAAGGGCTTTCCTAATAATATCAGTGTTTGAAAGAAAGTAAATAACTTAAGAAGCATGTCTTTTCATGGGCTTTTCTATCTAGGTTGATATATTTTAAGTTTTAGTAACACATGAAGTGTGCACATGTTCCAAAGACAATGGTGTGGTTTTATGAAGAGTTCTGAATGCAAAAAAAAAATATTATTTCAGCTATTTCTAAATCAGAGACTATTTTTCAGGAAAAAAAAATGTAGAGATATAGACAGCCAAATAAAGGCTATTTTGTGAAATCATTATCTTGAGAAAATACACTATTTTTGCTGAGGTCAGTATTTACACATAACAAAACCCCTCTTCTTTGGGAATTGTTTCACAATAAAATACATGAAAATGCAAGGGGATAGAACTGATGAAACAAAACTGACAAAAATCTTACAGGTGTTGGTTAAATGGGGTTCTTTATACTATTTTCTCCACTATTATGTTTGGAAAATAATTAAAAATTAAAATAAATATTAGTCACATCATAAGATCAACATCATTACTGTGTAGTCATTTTTTATATTTGGAACTAAAAATATGTTTATTATCAAAGAAAACATTGTTCTAGAGATAGGTATATATACAATGTGCTTAGGTAATTTGCCACCTCAATTAGTGGTTACCACCTATAGAGCCAGATAGTGATAATTCAAATTACTAAATATAATAATATGTTAGAAAAAGATATTTGAAACCAAGGTGAGATTAATAGATCATTTTAATTGTAATTTAAAAAATAAAATGCATATTACTTAGGATAATCTTATCCTAAGTGCTAAAATGTAGGTAAATCTTATCATAAGTGCTAAAAAGTAGATTCTTTAAGTGTTTTTCTCAAAGTCTAACTCTTATACATAATTATAAATTATCATTTGAAAGTGTTGTCTTTAAGTTGTGAACCATACCATATAATTTAAAATTATTTAAAATTTTAAAATTAAATATTAAGATTTGTATACTAGAATAGGAAGCAGTTATTTAGCCAAAGAACTAATAGTAATAAGCTATGCTGATAGTTGAAAAATAATCACAGCTCAAACTCAAAAATTAAATTCCTGAAGTCATCATTATATACCTCCAAACTGGACTTTAAAAAATAAAGAGTTGCCTATGTAGATGTGGTTATGCTTGTATTACAGATATTAAAATAATACAAAAATTTTCATTAAAAAAATAAACAAAACTATCACAACCAGAAAGTAGGTTGAAAACAAAGAATGAATTTCCTGGCTCGCACTCTACAAATTGGCCAATGGTAGTTCTCAAATACACCAGATAATTGTTCCGCCATCTGCATCACATTGATTACATAGTCCTGATGATACATTTCCTATGACTGGAGAGAGATTCCATTTAAAAAAATTCAACATGATTTGGACGTTCTAAATTGGGAGTCTCTTCAAAATAGCACAAGAACTGTTTTTAGAGCAAATCTAAAGCTTTGATGTGGTTTTCTTTTCTTGTAATTGATCAATATCTCTAATATTTCTCATGCATCACATTTTTTTTTTGTTTTTTTAAGCTTCACCTTTTTAGTGTTGTAAAGCATGAGGGGTTCAAAATACTAGTTTTTAATCAAATGCAAACATGCCTCTGAAGATGTATAGGGATCTGTTTAATCCTGTACATAAAACACATGCACACTTTGACTTAAATGATCCTGATATGAATGGCAATTTATTTTACTAGATAACTATTTTGCAATTTGGGCAAAGATATTTATTAAAAGTATTTTACCCTTTTCTTAAACCTGAAAATATGAATTCTCAACTATTATATATTTAATCCAATCAATATCTTACCTTTTCATGTTTATTATTCAGTGAACTAGTCAAAGAGAAAAAAAGTAACTATTTTTTTTTAACCCAACTCTACATATTATTGAACCAGGCTTTTCTAACTGGTGACAGCAAGGACATTGCAAGACAAAGTCAACCAAATCTTACTTATTTCTTTCAAGGGTTGCCGGCTAAAAAGCAAGGCATAATTATAAGAAAACTGTATTATATCATTCAATCAATACAGGGATAAGCTACCTAGAAGTCATCTAAGATTCATGAAAATGTCTTTAATTTCAAGAAGAGAGATTGAAAGGCTGCTTCCATACAAGATATTTGCATTTTAACATAATTTTGATTTTATGAAGGAAATATGACATGGATAAAACAAATTCTATAGGCTTATGATAAAAAATAGTTTTCTGTTCTAACTCTTGTATCACATAGGCCCATTATCTAAAGTGTCTATTTTAAATATTTTTAGCTGCTTCTTTTGAAATTTGCTACCATATTGAGACTGTTATTTTTTAATGTATTAATTTTAGGCATTTTCTCATGGAATTTCTATTAAGGAAGAATATTAGACTTTTTTTTGTAAATACACTCCTCATCTCTCCACCCTTCCAATTAGTTTAGATCACAGTTTAGGTTTAGATTCAGTATTAACAAATTTAGTTAATACTAGTTCAGTTAAATTATTATCTGTATGACATCTGTACTTGTCATTCACTACTGACTCAGGATGCCCTAATTACATATCTTTTGTTGTATAAACTTACTTCCCAAATTTTCCCCTTTCTGGGTTAGTTTTATATGTACTTACCACTAATAAAATTAAACTCTCTTGAGGAAATAGCCTCATGTCATACAGCTAGTCACTAGTAGGGCATAAATGCACATGCAAGAAGTTTGGGTACTTATGTGGAACCACAAAAGACTCTGAATAGCCAAAACCAAGTTAAGAAAGAATAAGGCTGGAGTCACCACACTTCCTGATTACAAACTATATTATAAAATTATAGCAATCAAAAGAGTATGGCATCAGCATAAAAACTGCCATGGATCTACAGAAAAGAATTGAGAGCTCAGAAATAAACACACACATCTACAGCCAATTAATTTATGACAAAGGAGCCAAGTATATACAATGGCAAAAGGACAGTCTCTTCAATAAACTACTTTTGGGAAAACTGGATAGCCCATACAAAAGAATGTACCTAGGGCCCTTACTTAATATCATTAGCATAATTCACCAAAAGCACTTTTCACAGGACTAGAACAAATACATTTTCTATAGAAACAAAAGAGATCCTAAATAGCTAAAACAATCTTGATAAAGAAGAACAGAGTTGGAGGAATCATGTTCCCCAACTTCAGACTATATTACAAAGCTACAGTTATCAAAATAGTATAGTACTGGTACAAAAACAGACACATTGATCAATGGAATGGACTAGAGAGCCCAGAAATAAACCCACACATTTATAGACAATTTATCTCTGACAAAGGAAACAAGAACATGCAATGGAGAAAAGGCAGTCCCTTCAATAAGTGGTACTGGGAAAATTGGACAGCTAAATGTAAAAAAATGAAATTAGAACATTCTCTAATACCATATACAAAAATAAAAACAAAATGGGTTAATGATCTAAATGTAAGGTCTGAAACCATAAGACTCCTAGAAAAGAACATAAACAGAAAACAGAATACTCTTTGACATAAATCATAGCATTATTTTTTGGGTCTGTCTCCTAAGGCAAAAAAAAAAAAAAAAAAAAAATCAAAGCAAAGCAAAAATAAATAAATGGGTCCTAATTAAACTTAAAACTTTTTTTCACAGTAAAGGAAACCCTTAACAAAATAAAAGGAAAATCTACTGAATGGGAGAAAATATTTCAAATGATATGGCAAATAAGGGGTTAATATGTGAAATATATAAACATCATCAAAAAACAAAAACAACCTGATTAAAAATGGGCTTCCACTGCTATGAGTCCTGTGAGCAGATGCCAAGTATTGCCTTTGCTGTCCCAGATGAGTGCACAAGGGCCACAAAACCTGAACATTCCATATGAAACAGGTAACAGCCAGTTCACACTGAGGGAAGAGGCAGCAAGCATCCAAACAAAAATCAGCCCCTGGATTCCATTAGTGAAATAGAAAGAAATGAGCTTACCTCCTCTCACAAAAACACTAAGATCACAAATAACTGCTGAACAACCATTGACAAAAAAGACTAGAACTTACAAAAAAAAAGGTATTTCACATCCAAATACAAAGAGGTAACCACAATTAGATGGTAGGAGGGGCACATGTGCAATAGAATCAAATCCCATAACTGCTAAGTGGGTGACCCACAAACTGGAAAATAATTATATCACAGATGTCCTTCCACAGGGGTAAGTTGTGAGCCCCACATCAGGCTCCCTGAGGGTCTGGCATTGGACCCAGAGCATTTTTCTTTGAAGGCCAGTGATGCTTAAAGGCAGCAGCTCCACAGGACTGGAAGAAACAGAGACTGTACTCTTGGAATGTGCATACAAGGTTTCACTTGCACTAGGATCCAGCACAAAGCAGTGACTCCATAGAAGCCTGGGCTAGACCTACCTGTATGTTTTGGAGACTTTCCTGGGGAAGCAGAGGGTTGGCTGTGGCTCAGTGTGGGGGCAAGGACACTGGTGGCAGAGGCCCCAGGGAATATTTGCTGGTGTGAAGTCTCCTGAAGGTTGCCATTTTGGCACTGAGACCAGGCCCCATCCAAGGGTCTGCAGGCTGCAGTGCTGGGACGCCTCCAGCCAAACAACCATCAGTGTAGGGATATAGCCCCATCCATTAGCAGATAGGCTACCTAAAGTTGTCCTGAGATCACAGCCCCCTCTAAACATATCCCTTATCATGGCCCTGACATGTCAGGGGCAAGACTCAGCTCTACCCACTAGTGGGCAAGCATCAGTATCTCCTGCCAGGAAACCAGCACAAGCCCCTGGACCAACCTCACCTACAAGGGGGCAGACACCAGAAGCAAGAGAAACTACAATCCTGCAGACTGGAGAAAGTAGACCACAAACACAGAAAGTAAGACAAAATGAGATGACAGAGAAATATGTTCCAGGCAAAGGAACAAGATAATAACCCAGAAGAACAACTAAATGAAGTGGAGATAAGCAACTTACCTGAAAAAGAATTGAGAAATGATAGTAAAGATGATCCAAGATTTTTTAAAACTAATGGAGGCACAAATTGAGAAGAATGATTAAATGATTAAAAAGAACTAGAGGATATAAAGGATAAAAACACAGAAATGAACAATATAATAATTGAAATGAAAAATAAACTAGAAGGAATCAATATCAGAATAACTGAGGCAGAAGAATAGATAAGTGAGCTGGGAAGACAAAGTGTTAGAAATCACTGCCATGGAACAGAGTAAAATAAGAAGAGTGAAAATAAATAAGGACAGTCTCAGAGACTTCTGGGACAACATTAAGTGCACCAGCATTTGCATTATAGGGGTCCCAGAAGGAGAGGAGAGAGAGAAAGGGCTGGAGGAAATATTTGAAGAGATTATAGCCAAAAGTTTACTTAACATGGAAAAGGAAACACTCAAATCCAAAAAGCACAGAGTCCCATACAGGAAAAATACAATGCCAAAACGTATTAATTAAACACAAAGAAATTAAAGACAAAAAATATTAAAAGCAACAAGGGAAAAGCAAAAAATAACACACAAGGGCACACTATAAGGTCACTAAATGATTTATCAGCAGAAGCTCTGCAGGCCAGAAGGGAGTGGCACAATATATTTAAAGTGATGAAAGGAAAATACCTACAACCAAAAATTCTTTACTCAGCAGTGATCTCATTCATACTAGATGGAAAAATCAAAAGCTTTACAGACAAGCAAAAGCTAAGAGAATTCAGCCACTAAACCAGCTTTACAATAAATGCTAAAAGAACTACTCTAGTAAAAAAAAAATACCACAACTAGAAACAAGAAAATTATGCCTAGAAAAGCTCATTGGTAAAGGCAAACATACAGTAAAAGCAGGAAATACTCTACACACAAATATGATTTCAAAACCAGCAATCAAAAGGAGAGTACAAATTCAGGATATTCCAAATGCATTTGAAATTGAGACCAGCAATTTAAAAGAGTACTATATATATATATATATATATATAGAGAGAGAGAGAGAGAGAGAGAGAGAGACAGAGAGACAGAAACAGACAGACAGACAGACAGACTGATATATCAAAACCTCATAGCAACTGCCATCCAAAAATCCAAAATCAACACACACACTCACAAAGAAAATCATCCAAACACAACACTGTGATAGTCATCAAACTAAAGATAGTCATCAAATCACAAGAGAAGAAAACAAAAGAGGAAGGGAAGAAAAAAGACCTACAAAACAATTAAAAAATGGCAATGAGCATACAAATCAATAGTTTCCTTAAATGTAATTGAATTGAGTGTTCCAACCAAAAGATACAGACTGGATGAATGGACATAAAAATAAGACCTGTATATATGCTGTCTCCCTACTTTAGATCTAGGGACAGATATAGACTTAAACTGAGAGGATGGAAAAAGGTATTCTATGCAAATGGAAATTGAAAGAAAGGTGGAGTAGCAATACGCATATTAGACTTTAGTGGGGGACTTTAATATCCCAATTACATCACAGACAGATCATGCAGATAGAAAATCAATAAGGAAATGCATATCTTAAGTGATATATAAGACTAGATTGACTTAATTAATACTTATGGAATATCTCATCCAAAAGCAGCAGAATATACCTTCCTCTCATTTGCACATGGATTATTCTCCAGGATATATTGAATCTTGGGCCAAAAATCAAGTTTCAGTAAATTAAAGAAAAATGAAATCATACGAAGGATCTTTTCTGACAACAACAATATAAGGTTAGAAATCAATTACAAGGAAAAAAAACAGAAATGCATGGTGGCTAAACAATATGTTCCATTAAAAAATAATGGATCACTGAAGAAATAAAAAAAATACTTAGAGAAAAAAATGACATGAAAACATGTCAATCCAAACCTATGGGATGCAGCAAAACAGTTCTAAAAGGGAAGTTCATAGCAATACAATCTTACATCAGCAAATTAGAAAAATCTCATACATACAGTATAACCTTACACCTAAAGCAACTAGAGAAAGAAGAACCCATAGTTAGCAGAAGGAAATAAATCATAAAGATCAGAACAGAAATAAGCAAAAAAGAGATGAGATCAATGAAAAGATCATTGAATGATCAATAGAAAAGATCAATGAAACTAAAAATTGGTTCTTTGAAAGGAAACAAAATTGATAAAAAGTTAGACTCATCAAGAAAATAAAGAGAGAGGGCTCAAATCACTAAAATTATAAATGAAAGTGGAGAAGTTACAACTGACACCATAGAAATACAAAAGATCATAAGAGACTACTACAAGCAGCTATATGCCAATAAACTGAATAACCTAGAAGAAGTAAGCAAATTCTTAGAAAGATACAATCTTCTATGACTGCAGCAGGAAAAAATACAAAAAAAGTATAGACCAACCACAAATATTGAAATTGAAACTGTGATTATAAAACTTCGAAGAAACAAACAGGACCAGATGGCATCACAGGCTAATTCTATCAAACATTTAGAGATGAGCTAACATCTCTTCTTCTGAAACTCATCCAAAAAAATTGCAGAGTTAGGACACTCCCAAACTCATTCTATGAGGTCACCATCACCTTGATACCAAAGCTAGATGAAGATACTAAAAAAGAAAATTACAGACCAATATCACTGATGAACATAGAACCCAAAATCCTCAACAAAATACTAGTAAACCAAATCCAGCAAAACATTAAAAGGAGCATACACAATGATAAAGTGGGATTTATCCCAGGGATGAAAGGATTCTTCAAGATCTGCAAATCAATCAGTGTGATACACCACATTAACAAACTGAAGAATAAAAACCATATGGTAATCATAGTAGATGCAGGAAAAGCTTTTGAAAAAATTCAATGCCCCTTTGTGATAAAAGCTCCCCAGAAAGATGGCATAGAGGAAACTGACCTCAACCTAATAAAGGCCTTATGTGAAAAGCCTATAGCTAACATCATTCTCAATGGTAAAATTTGAAAGCATTTCCTCTAAGATCAGGAACAAGACAAAGATGTCCACTCTCACCACTTTTATTAACACAATTTTGGAAGTTCTAACCATGGAAATCAGAGAAGAAAAAAAAAATAAAAAGAATCCAAATTGAAAAATAAGAAATAAAACTGTCATTGTCTGCAGATGACAAGATACTATACATATAAAATCCTAAAGATGCTACCAGAAAACTAACTCATCAATAAATTTGGTAAAGTTGTAGGATACAAAGTTAATACACAAAAATATCTTGCACTTTTATTTATTAACAATCAAAGATCAGAAAGAGAAATTAAGGAAAAAATCCCATTAAACATCACATCAAAAAGAATAAAATATTTAGGAAAACAGTTACCTAAGAAGGCAAAAACCTGTACTCTGAAAACTGTCAGATGCTGATAAAAGAAACTGAAGATATATCATGATCTTGGATTGGAAGAATCAATATCCTCAAAATGACTATACCACCCAAGGCCAACTACAGATTCATCACAAGCCCTATCAAATTACCAAAGGCATTTTTCAGAGAATTAGAACAAAACAATTTTGAAATTTGTACAGAAATAAAAAGGAACCCAAATAGCCAAGGCAATCCTGTGAAAGAAAGACAGAGATGAAGGAATCTGGCTCTCTGACTTCAGACTATACTACAAAGCTACAGTCATCAACATAGTATGGTATTGGCACAAAACAGACATATAGATCAGTTGAACAGGAGAGAAGGCTCAAAAATAAACCCATATGCTTATGGTCAACTAATATACAACAAAGGAGGCAAGAACATTCAACAGAGAAAAGACAGTCTTTTCAATTAAGTGCTGGGAAAACTGGAGAGTTATATATAAAGTAACAAAATTAGAACACTCTCTAACACCATACACAAAAATAAACTCAAGATGGATTAAAGACCTAAATATAAGGCTGCATGTTATAAAACTTTTGGAGGAAAACATAGGCTAGACACTCCTTGACATAAATTGCAGCATTATCTTTTTGGATACACTTTCTAGAATAATGAAAATTTATAAAAAATAAACAAATGTGACCTAATTAAACTTAAAAGCATCTGTACAGCAAAGAAAATCATAAACAAAACAAAAAGACAACCCACAAAATGAGAGAAAATATTTGCACATGAATTGACTGATAAGGGATTAATCTCCAAAATTAATGCAATTCTATATTAAAAATTTGATTAAAAAATGGTCTGTAGACTATACGCCAATAAAACAGAAAACCTAGAAGAAATGGACAAATTCTGAGTAAGGTACAATATTCCAAAACTAAACCAAGATGAAATAGAAAAGATGAATGGACCCATCACAAGAACTGAAATTGAAACTGTGATTAAAAAACTTCCAACAAACAAAAGTCCAGGACCAGATGGCTTCACAGGTGAATTCTATCAAAGATTTAGAGAAGAGCTAATACCTATCCTTCTGAAACTATTCCAAAAAATTTCAGAGGAAGGGATACTCCCAAACTCATTCTATGAGGTCACCAACACCCTGATACCAAAACCAAACCAAAGACACCACAAAAAAAGAAAACTACAGGACAATTTCACTGATGAACATAGAATGCAAAATCCTCAACAAAATACTAGCAGATCACATCCACCAATACATTAAAAGGACTGTACATCAAGATCAAGTGGGATTTATCCCAGGGATGCAAGCGTTCTTCAATATCTGCAAATCCATCAGTGTGATATACCACATTAACAAACTTAAGAATAAAAACCATATGATCCTCTCAACAGATGCAGGAAAAAGCCTTTGACAAAATCCAACACCCATTTCTGATAAAAACCCTTCAAAGAGTGGGCATAGAGGGAACCTATCTCAACACAATGAAGGCCATATATGACAAACCCACAGCAAACATCATTCTCAATAGTGAAAAGCTGAAAGAATTCCCGCTGAGTTCAGGAACAAGACAAGGATGTCTGCTCTTGCCACTACTTTTCAACATAGTTCTGGAAGTCCTAGCCATGGCAATCATAGAAGTAAAAGAAATAAAAGGAATCCAAATTGGAAAGGAAGAAATAAAACTATCACTATTTGCAGATGACGTGATACTATACCTAGACAATCCTAAAGACTCTAACAGAAAACTGTTAGAGCTCATCCATGAATTTCACAAAGTCACAGGATACAAAATTAATACACAGAAATTGACAGCATTTCTATACACTAACAATGAAAAAACAGAAAGAGAAATTAGGGAAGCAATCCCATTTACCATCACATCCAAAAGAATAAAATACATAGGAGTAAACCTACCTAAAGAGACAAAAGACCAGTACTCTGAAAAATACAAGCCACTGATGAAAAATCAAAGATGACACAAATAGATGGAAAGACATACCATGCTTGTGGATTGGAAGAGTCAATATTATCCAAATGATCATACTACCCAAGGCAGTCTACAGATTCAATGCAATCCCTATCAAATTACCAAGGACATTTTTCACAGAACTTGAACAAAATATTTTAAAGTTTGTTTGGAAGCACAAAAGACCCAGAATACCCGAAGATATCCTGAAAATGAAAAATGGAGCTGGGGGCTTCAGGCTCCCAGACTTCAGACTAGACTACGAAGCAACAATCATCAAAACTGTAGACTACTGGCACAAAGACAGAAACATAGATCAGTGGAACAGGACAGAAAGCCCAGAATTAAACCCATGCACCTACGGCCAACTAATCTATGACAAAGGAGGCAAGGATATACAATGGAGAAAAGACAGCCTGTTCAATAAATGGTGCTGGGAAAACTGGACAGCCACATGGAAAAGAATGAAATTAGAACACTCCTTAACACCATACACAAAAATAAACTCCAAATGGATTAAAGACCTAGATATAAGATGAGACACCATAAAACTCTTAGAGGAAAATATAGGCCAAACACTCTCCAACATAAACAACAGCAACATCTTCTCAGATCCACCTCTTAGAGTAATGACAGTAAAAACAAAAACAAACAAATGGGACTTAGTTAAACTTAAAAGTTTCTGCACAGCAAAGGAAACCCTAAACAAAATGAAAAGACAACCCACAGAATGGGAGAAAATCTTTGCAAATGAATCAACTGACAAGGGATTAATCTCTAAAATTTATAAACACTTTCTGCAGCTCCATACCAAAAAAAAAAAAAAAAAAACAAACAACCCCATCCAAAAATGGGGAGAAGATCTAAACAGACAGTTCTCCAAAGAAGACATACAGATGGCCCAAAAACACATGAAAAGATGTTCAACATCACTCATTATTAGAGAGATGCAAATCAAACCCACACTGAGGTACCACCTTACACCAGCCAGAATGGTCATCATCAAAAAGTCTATAAACAATAAGTGCTGGAGAGGGTGTGGAGAAAAAGGAACCCTATTACACTGTTGGTGGGATTGTAAATTGGTGCAACCACTGTGGAAAACAGTATTGTGATTCCTCAGAAAATTAAAAATAGAATTACCATTTGATCCAGCCATCCCACTTCTGGGCATCTACCCAGAGAAAACCATGACTCAAAAAGACACACGTACTCCAATGTTCATTGCAGCACTATTTTCAAATGCCAAGACACGGAAACAACCTAAATGTCCATTGACAGAGGAGTGGATCAAGAAGATGTGGTACATATGCACAATGGAAAATTATTCAGCCATTAAAAGAAATGCAATACCAGCATTTTTGCAACATGGATGGACCTAGAATGTATCATGCTAAGTGAAGTCAGTCATACAATGAGATAACAACATCCAATGCTTTCACTGACGTGTGGAATCTGAAAAAAGGACAGAATGAACTTTGCAGAACAGATACTGACTCACACACTTTGAAAAACTTATGGTTTCCAAAGGAGAGAGGTTGGGGGGTGAGGGGATGTGCTGGGGTTCTGGGATGGAAATCCTATAAAATTGGGTTGTGATGATCATTGTACAATTATAAATGTAATAAATTCACTGATTAATTAAAAAATAACCAAAGAAAAACAAAAAATGATCTGAATATCTAAATAAAAATTTCCACAAAGACGACATACAGATGGCCAAAAGCACATGAAAAAATGCTCAACACCACAAATTATTAGAGCAATGCAAATCCAAACCATAATGAAGTATCATATCACACTGGTCAGAATGGTCATCATCAGAATGTTCACAAAAAATAAATACTGCAGAGGGTTGGGAGTAAAGGGAACCCTTTTGAACTGTTTGTGGGAATGTAAATTAGTACAACTACTATGGGAAACAGTATGGGGGCTTTATCAAAACACTAAAAATAGAGTTTTCATATGATCTAGGAATCCCACTCCTAGGCATCTATCTGGAGAAAACCATAATTTGAAAAGGTACATGCACATTAACGTTCACTTCAGCACTATTTAAAATAGTCAGGACATGGAAGCAACCTAAATGTCCATCAACAGAAGAATGGGTAAAGAAGATGTGGTACATATTTACAAAGGAATATTACTCTACTATATAACAGAATGAAATAACGCCATTTACAGCATTATGGATGGACTTAGATATTATTATACTAAGTGAAGTTAAGTCAGATAAAGACAAATATCATATGATATCACTTATATGTGGAACCTAATTAAAATCAATACAAATAATCTTACTTAAAATCAGAAATAGACGCACAGACTATGAAAATAATCTTATGGTTGCCAAGGGGGAAACATCATGGAAGGGATAAATTAGGAGTTTAGCATTAACATAAACACACTACATATATAAAATAGATAACCAACAGGGACCTACTGTATAGCATGGGGAAATCTACGCAATAGTCTATAGTAACCTAAGTGGGATAAGAATCTTAAAAGCATGTATATGTATAATTGAATCATTGCTATACATCTAAAAGTAACACAACACTGTAAATCAACTATACTCCAATATAAAATGTTTTAAAAAGAAGGAAAAAAACAAGCAGAAATTCTTCCAAAGAGGCCATCCAGACGGCCAGCAGGCATACGCAAAGATGCTCAACATCACAATCATCAGGGCAATGCAATTTAAACCCACAATGAGATGTCACCTCACACCTATTGAAATGGCTGTTATCAAAAAGGTAACAAATTTTGGATAGGATGTGGAGAAAAAGATACTTTCATACGCTGTTGGCAGGAACATAAGTTGGTGCAACCATTGTGGAAAAAGAGGTTTCTCAAAAAACTAAAACTAGAACTACCTTATGACCCAGCAATTTCATTACTGGGTATATACATGAAATAAACAAAAACACTAATTCAAAAAGATACATGCACTCCAGTGTTCATAATAGCATTATTATAATTGTCTAGATATGAAGGCAACCTAAGTTTGTATCAACAGATGAATGGATTAAGAGGATGTGGTATACATATACAATGTATTACTACTCAGCTTTAAAAATGAATGAAATTTTGCTATTTGCAACAATACAGATGGACTTGGAGGGTATTATGCTAAGTGTAATAAGTTAGAATGAGAAAGGCAAATACTGTATGATATCAATAAATGCTGCATCTACAAAATAAACTAGTGAATATAAGAAAAAAGAAAAACTCACAGATATAGAGAACAAATTAGTGATTACCAGTGGGAAGAGGGGAAGGGCAGTATGCATAGGGGATTAAGAGGTATAATCTAACATGTATAAATAAGCTACAGAAATATGTTTTATAATACCAGGAATATAGCCAATACTTTATAACAACTATAAATGGAGTACAACCTTTAAAAATTATGACTCTCTATATTGTATACCTGTAATTTACATAGTATTGTACATCAGCTGTACTTCAAAAAAAAGATTGATATTATTTCAGACTAAAATTCTTCTGCACACAAAGAAAACCACCAACAAATGAAAAGGCAGTCTACAAAATCAGGGAAATTATTTGCAAATTATATCTAATAAGGGATTACTATCCAAAATATATACATAACATGCAATTCAACAGCAGAAAAACAATCCAATTAAAAAATGGGCAGAAGATCTGAAAAGATATTTTTCCAAAGAAGTATTCATAGCCAACAGGTATATAAAAATATGGTCAACTTCATTAATCATTAAGGACATGCAAATGAAAACCACAAGGAGATACCACCTCATACCTATTAGAATGGCTAGTATAAAAAAGACAATAGCAAGTGTTCAGATTTAGAGAAAAGGGAAACTTTCTATACTATTGGTGGGAATTTAATTTGGTGCATCTACTCTGAAAAACATTAAGGAGCTTCCTCAAAAAATAAAAGGGGAGGAGTTCCTGTTGTGGATCATTGGGTTAAGAACATGACTAGTACCCATGAGGATGTGGGTTTGATCCCTGTCCTTGCTCACTGGGTTGAAGATCTGGCATTGGCATGAACTGTGGTGTAGGTTGCAGACATGGCTTGTATCTGGCATTGCTATGGCTGTGGCATAGGCCAACAGCTGCAGCTCCAATTTGACCCTAGCCAAGGAACTCCTATATGTGATGGGTGTGGCCCTAAAAAGAAAAAAATAAAATAAAACAAAAATGAAACTACCACATGATCCAGCAATTCCACTTCTGGGTATTTATCAAAGGAAAAAAAATAACTTGAAAAGTTACATGCATCTCTATGTTAATTGAAGCATTATTTACATTAGCCAAGGCATGGAAGCAATGTAAGCAACCATAAATTCATAAATGGATAAAGACATAGTGTATAGGTACAGTGGAATACTATTCATCTCTAAAAAAGAATGAAACCTTGCCATCTGCGACAACATGGATGAATGTGGTGAGTACTACTCTAGGTAAAATAATGCAAAGAATGACAAATATTCTGTTATTTCACCTATATGTGGAATATAAAACAAATAAAGTAAAACAACCCCCAAACAAACAATGAGCCCATAGATAGAACAGATTGTGGTTGGCAGAGATGATGGTTGGGAGGTAGGCAAAAGGTACAGATATCCAGTTATAAGATTAATGAATTCTGAAGTTCCTGTGGTGGCTCAGTGGTAACAAACCCAACTAGTATCCATGAGGCTATGGGTTCAATCCCTGGCCTTGCTCTGTGGGTTAAGGATCTAACGTTGCCATGAGCTAGGTGTAGGTCCCAGATGCAGCTCAGATCCCACATTGCTGTGGCTGTGGTATAGGCTGGAAGCTACGTCTTCAATTCCATCCTAGCCTGGGAACTTCCATGTGCTGCAGGTGCTGCCCTAAAATGAAAAAAAAAAAAGATTAATGAATTCTGAGTATATAATGTACAGCATAGTAACTATAGTTAATAAATATTATCTTGTGAAAAAATTGTAATTATGTGAGGTGATGGATGTTAACTAAATTTAGTGTGCTAATCATTTCACAAATATATATATGCCAAATCATTGTTGTACACCTTCAACCAATACAATGTTGTCAGTGGGAGCCCTCCTGCACTGTTGGTGAGAATGTAAATTGGTACAACCACTATGGTTTCTCAGAAAACTAAATATAGAACTGGACATATATTAAGACAAAACCGTAATTCGAAAAGATACATGCAACTCTGTTCATCACAGCACTATTTAAAATAGCCAAGACATGGAACCAACCTAAATATCTATCAAGAGATGAATGGATTAAGAAGATGGCATACATATACACAATGGAACATTACTCAGCCATGAAAAAGAATGAAATAATGCCATTTGCAGCAACATGGATGCAACTAGAGATTCTCATACTAAGTGAAGTAAGTCAGAAAGAGAAAGATAAATATTACATGGTATAACTTACATGTGGGATCTAAAATATGGCACAAATGAACCTATCTACAACAGAAAGAGACTCACAGACATAGAGAACAGACTTGTGGTTGCCAAGGGAGAGTGGAAAGGAAGTAGGATGGACTAGGAGCTTGGGGTTAGCAGATGCAAACTACTACTTTTAGAACACATAAGCAATGAGGTCTTACTGTAGAGTACAGGGAACTATATCTAATTTCTTGGGATAGACCATGATGGAAGACAATATGATAAGATATATATGACTGAGTCACTTTGCTGTATAGCAGAAATAGGCACAATACTGTAAATCAACTACAATAAAAAAGTGAACATTGTTGTCAATTATATCTCAAAACTGGAGAAAAAAATAAAATTTAAATACAGAAATTATTCAGTCTAAAAAAATGAAGTTTTTTTTCTTTATATCTCTGCTCTTAACCAGATGCATACAGCCTGTTTAAGTACAGGTTGTGGTTTTGTGATCTCTACTATGGTAATAGTTACCTTTATAGCTTTCAAGAGCTCCCAAAAACCACCATGTCTAAAACTAAATATATCTAATAAAGTGCTTTCCTCAGAAACATCTCTGGAGTTGCTCTGCACTTCTTTTAAGCTTCCTTTTATCATTTATCAAGGTGCATTCCTTGTCTATTATTAGTTTTACATGTGGACTTGTCTCTTTTGCCACCTCTACATTGGCAGCTCAATTTGGGACTTTTTTTTTTTTTTTTTTTTTTTTTTTGAGACTCTCCATTAGAACTGTGCTTCTGGTACCTTTCCTTTCAGCTCTACATATTCCTTCTAGTTGAATATTAGCAACATGACCGACATTCCCCTCTAGATCCAATGTTGTGTTCCCTGACTATCACCTGCCTCTCTCATCTCTTTGGGGAGGGGAATGACAATGTTCTCCTGTCATTCTAATTAGATGGTATTGGATTTTAACTGCCCTTTCAAATTATATTTTTAGTGATTTTAATTCAGCATTCAGAAATATGACTGTTTTTAACCAATTTATACTCAAACTGAGCCTGAGATAAAATGGGAATTGGGTGGTGTAGAAGAATAGTCACTTGTTTGGCTATCCAGGAAGCCAAGTTTAATTTTAGCCTTGAGAGAATTTGAAATCATTATAATTAGATGAGTATTAAAGCCCACAAGTGAAAGGACTTTTTTTCTTTTTAAAGCAAATCCATTCATTTGGCATCAATTCACAACTAGCAGTTCATTCTCCCAAATACACTATTACTGAGCACGCATACAGAGTTAAAGTATTTCTGGAGGAGTTCAAATAACTTGGAAGTAGGTCATTGCTGGGGATGTGATATAGACACTATAATTAAATATCCTGAGAAAAGTATAAAATGTGTATGTATTTATGAAGAAGATTGTATTGTTTCATATATTTTATTTGTGGTGCACAATAATGGGATAGTTGGTTTAAAACAAGTCCAGAGTACACCCTGCATTTGGTGTTGGGCTTCAGTACAAATGCTAGGTAATAACACTCCTGAGTTTGGGCTCCAAGGTTAATTTGAAGTGCCCAGAAAAACAGGCAATAATTTCACAGTCACTTTAAAATTCTACATAAGTTCTGCTTCAGCCCAGACTAATGCTCTGAATGAAGAATGTCAGTGATATGATGATTGGTGGTATCTTGAAAAACAGATGAGAAAAATGACTGGCAGTTTAGTCATCTAGCTCTGCAAATAACTAAAGGCATTTTTTGTTAAGATTTAGGAAAAAAAAAAAAAAAGCAGATTCAAAATGGGCTTTGGAACTTCCCATAGAAAATGAATGCAAAACCTCTTAACATAAGCATGTTATTGTCAACAGTGGCATCTCTATTAAGCTTATTCTCTTACCTAAACACTCCTATTACTGTCATCTCTCAGGTTTGTCGTAACCACTGTCCTGACAGTACAAACATTCCACTGTAAAGTCTGTCAAAGAGGCCAGCTGATTTCCTACATCTTCTGACACATGCGGCTCTTTAATATCAGCCTGTCAGAACACCTAAGAGAAAGGCATCTGCTTTCATGCTTGGAGCTAAAGCTGAGACTACCATCACAGATACTGTAATCATTAGCCTTACACTTCTATGAATTCTACCTTTTGGAATCATAAAATCTCTTGCTGGAAAATACTATTGGCATAAATCTATCACGAAAGTTAGATTGGATACATCTTGATGGAACTAGTTCCTGCAAAAAAAAAAAAAAAATTCTGTTGTGAATCTGCTTTAATCTCTTTTAATGATATGTTGTTTTGAAATGTATATTGGATTTTCCTCTGCCACAATCAAGTGATACACCTTCACAGAAGTCAAGAAAATGTATTTTTGGCTTGACTTGTCTTGATTATATTTTATCCTTGTGGGTTATATATGCCTCTGCCTTCATCTTAGGTTTGTCTATCTAAGGAGGAATGTTCTATTTGGTTTCAAAACTGTGATTGATTTAAGTAATTTCAGGGTGACATACTAGACAGTCTTTCATTGTTTTCTTGGCACCTCAAGGGTAGGTCATGGAGCCTTTATCATCTTTCTTCTAATCTGGTTCTCTTGTGGTATGTGTTTATGCGAGGCCTGGGGGAGGTCTATTAATACAAGGGATGTTCTCATAAAAGAACGTACCTAATTTTATAACAAATACAACAGAACTAAAACCAATATATATGGTATATTCATATAGTCACCTTGGGAGGATGTGGACTTACCCCAAAGACAATTGTAGGAAATCTTTGGAACGCTTTCAGACTACAGCAGTGCACATTTTATTCCCTACTCAGTAGAGTTTATATTAGTCTTTGAAATTAAAAAGTCACACATTATCTCCATAGCAATGAACAAAACTATCTAAAATAAAAATGTTGACTGTATACCTACTCCAACAATGTACCTTCACCCCTGGCTTAACCACCCCCTGCCCCTTGATGAAGCTAATTTTAGTGATTTGGTTTATAATCATTTCATAGTTTTCATCTGCTCATAAAAACATATACACTATACATGTGGATTTAATTTCCTTTAATGAGAATGTATATATAATACATATTATTTAACTTGTTCTTTTCTTTTTAACAATATATCATGGGTCTGTGCATGTTTACCATGAAATAAATGAACCATGAAATTTAGGGCCCTTTACTTTCATGAGCCCCTTTCAAGTTATGCAGGAGGATGGTCCTAACCATTTTTTAAAATTATATTTTTGTATTTTTTATTCCTAAAGGAAGCCCTTGACCTTTTAATGTACTAGGCTCTACAAAAATGTGGATCTATTTCTGAGCTTGGACATCTTTCTAGGCCAGTACATCTGGTCTATGTACTTCCTTTTTTGTTCTAACATTCTCATGAATGTGAATCTTTCTGACAGAATAGAATTGCCAAATATACAAATACAAAACTTATTGCAACATTTTAAAATATTAAAAATATGACAACCTAGGCTTATCATCATTTGGGGAGAAGTTAAAAAGTTATGTTATAACCACACTTTGAATATAACATGTACTTTTGCATTTTCTAAGTGATGGAAAATTGTTGGTTTCTAAGGGTAGATTTGATTTTTTGAAGCAATCAAAAGGTATTTAGAGTCTCATGAAAAGTAGAGGAGACATTGGAATAGTATTACCTCTGATTAAAAATTAAAACTGCAAAGTCATGGGATTATTTTACTTGGGCAACTCCTCCCTTCAACCAGCATGTACTAAGAGCTGCTTTGTTTCAGGTATTCTGGTGGGTAAAACAGGGTCTCATTTTTAAAAGCGGAAATGATATTCGCATGATAATCCCAGTTTAATGCAGGCTGTCAGATAGCAGACACTCAATGAATATTTATTAAAAGAATAAACAAGAGGTCAGATTCATGGTTGTGTAAAGGGAGGGTAGTGTGGGGGGAGACTGAATGAAGGTTGTCAAAATGTACCTACTTCCAGCTATAAGGTTATAAGTACTAGGGATGTAATGTAGGCCTGATGACTATAGTTATTATTGCTTTGTGGTACATTTGAAACTTATCAAGAGAGTACATCCCTCAAGTTCTTATCACAGGGAAAGAAACTTATTCTTTCCCTCTCTTTCTTGTCTTTTTTTTTTTTTTTTTTTTTTTTTCTTTTTATGGCCACACCTGCATCATATGGAAGTTCCCAGGCTGGGAGTTGCCACAGCTATTGCAACACCAGATCCGAGCTGTATCTGTGACCTACACTGCAACTTGTGGCAACACCGGATACTTAACACACTGAGCCAGGCCAGGGATCGAACCTGCATCCTCATGGAGACTATATAGTGAGCCATAATGGGAACTCCAACTTTCTTAATCCATATGAGATGATAGAGGTTAACTAAACTTATTATGGTAATCATTTCATGGCTTGTAAGTCAAGTCATTATGGTGTACCCTTTAAAGTTACCCACTTCTATATGTAAATTATATTTCAACAAAATCAGAGAAAAAAAGAATAAGCAGGTGAATCAAAAAATGCTATAATGGTATTATGTATATGGCATCATAAGAACACAGAAGAAAGATGTTAATTACTCAAGGTGTCAGACAATTCTTGCTTCACAGAGGATATGATGTTTGAGCTTAATCTTTAAAAATAAAAAGAAATTGAAGAGAAAAGAGTGAACAGAGAACATTTTGGTTAGAAGGAAGTAGTATATGTAAAGGCATAGATGTGCAGAGAAATTTGACTTGTTTGGAGAAGTTAAATTGAGTTTGGAGTGTAGGGTATTTGTATATGACCAACAGGAACTGCGATTGGAAAGTTAGAAGTTAGGCAGCTGCCCAAAGGCACGTGGTTCTCCTCATTTTGTATTCTTAAACTGTATCTTTATTTTCATTCCTTAATGGTCTTTGTTAGAACAAAATTCCTCTGCTGGATGAGTTTTGTTTACTACATGTAGCTGACTTTTCCCTCTATAGAGTATAATATTCTTTAAAAAATATTCACAGCTTTTCCCTTTCTGGAACATGCTAGATATGATTATTAGCATAGGTATATACTACATAAGAGCTAAATTGCAATATTAATAGAAAATTGGTATCATTTTAAAAGATGGCATACAAATGGCAGCCAAAAAAATTCAACACAAAGTCTTCATTATTCAACTTCAAATCTTGATTTGTGCTTGCTGATAACTGACTCAATAAATTCATAGTTTTAATTTAAAAAGATATACTCTAAAAATAATATTTTTCTTGCATCACTTATAAAAATAAGTAAATTCTTAGACTCTAGGATCAGAATGCCTTGGTAGTACCTAAGCTCTCTATCATAGCAAATAGAGATCATATGTGGTTTAAATGAGATACTAATAGGTAAGATTTACATAATGCTTAGTATATGTTAGGAACTGATCTAAGTACTTGTATGTACATTGCTGTTTCATCATCATCATAACTTCGAAGTTGCAGACTTTGCCCCATTTTACAACAGAGGCACTGAAAATTTAAATAAGTCTTCAAAGAGCATATAACAACAGTAAGTGGTAGAACCAGAATTTGAACCCAGGTTGCCTGGTTCTGAAGCCAGGCTTTGAACTATTGGCCATGCTACCCGTCTGAAATAATGAAAGCCACCAGACAGTGCCTGGCACATTATGAGTGCTTAATAGCTAATGACCATTACTGCCATGATGGAAGACAGAAAATTTCAATATTATCTGAAAGCAAACATAGTCATGGATTTTTATGACTGTCTCTTATTGACTATGTTAAAAATACAGTATTAAAGTGGAACTCAATGATAGCAGTTTGGCAAAAGGCACATCAAATGTGTGCCAGTAAGAAAATTTCAAGAATTCCAATTGACCCAGGCTTAGAATTTAGAACACACAGAAGTATGGCTCGATTGTAAGTGCTTTAGTTGCTCTCTCCTAAAGATGACTTCATTTAGTTTGTCTCCCACATTGTGGATTGAGGAAGCAGCCATATGCTTTGGAAACCAGATTAGCAGATGGCTTGTTTGGAGATCTATTGCATAAATTGAAGAAATGAAAAAGTTTCCTTGCCTGGAAAACATGTTCTGCCACTGGCACGTAAGTATCTACCTTCTGCCTAGAGAGGGATGTAGAGTGTTTATCAGGATGGCATCCAAGATACTTAAGACATTTTTATAGATTATAAGTGAAATAGGGAGTGGGAAAGTAGGAAGTGTGGTTGTGAAGTCAAAAGTTAGTTAAGTCTTCCTTCTTTCTAGGAAACATGGCACTACTCTGGAATCCAGCAAGTAAAGATCCTGAGTAAAGATCATAACAGAGAAACAGAGGCAGAATGAGAAGCACATTCATAGTAATGGTCCTAGTTAACTTCCATAACCTGGTGTATTATGGGATTATTTCTATGGAACAAATGAAGGCTAACAGGTGCAGGTGTTATTTAAATAGAAAAGGAGACTTCCATACATAAAATAAAAATTAATAGGGAAAAATACTATAACAAATATAATTTAGGCGGTAACTCTCATACCTCGATGAAGAGAAAATCCTTTCAGACAACTCAAATATCTTGGTGGCCAAGAATAAGAAGAGTAAAAGTTTATTATATTTTAATAATGCTTTTATTTATATATGTTTATTTTTTTGTTTGTTTGTTTTTTTAAGGCCACACCTGCGGCATATGGAAGTTCCCAGGCTAGGGGTTGAATTGGAGCAGCAGCTGCTGGCCTACACCACAGCCATAGCAACTCGGGATACAAGCTGCATCTGCAACCTACACCACAGCACCACAGAACCTTAAGCCACTGAACAAACCCGCCTCCTCATGATTACCAGTCAGGTTCATTACTGCTGAGCCATAACAGGAACTCCAGTAATGCTTTTAATTTGGTTTGCTTGATATATTCATTAAAGAGCAGTTTTTAAATTGAAATGCTCTGACATGGTCTTGGAGGTTAGTAGCTCATATTCAAAGTAATGACACTGTTTTAGAAATTCTGGACCCAAGTGTCTTAAATATCTATTAATCACTTGAAAGATAGAGGAAATATGTCACTGATAACAGCCTGATGGGCAAAGTTATTTCAGCAACAGAGACTGATAGAGGGTTTGATATGTGCATGAATTGTTACAACAACTCTATTCTGGTCTCTCAGCATCTTCTCTTACCTCTTTTTAACCAAATCTTCCTACAATAGTGAATTTTAAGAAATCAAAGGAAATCTTATGAGAGGTTCCATCTGCCTTATGATCTACATATTCTCCTTTCTTTTCATTTTTTGTGTCATTTGCCCCCATCTGATTCCCCCTCCCAGTCTTGACAAATTAGATTCTGTCTGGAAGGTTTTTCTGTCCAAGCACCTCCTTTTCCTTATTAAATGGGTTTCCTTCTAGTTTTAATCTAAATGTCCCTTCTTTGGGGAGCCTCCTTTGATCTCTCAGACTATGTCCAAGGCTTCTTATTAATGATTTCACAGTACCTATATCTCTTCCCAGTACCATGCAACAGGTAACTATTTTAATTGTTTTCTATTTATTTTTAGGGCTGCACATGCAGCATATGGAAATTCCCAGGCTAGGGCTTGAATCCAAGCTACAGCCGCTGGTCTATGACACAGCCATAGCAATGAGGGATCTGAGCCATGTCTGTGACTTACACTACAGCTCACGGCAAGGCCAGAGCCTTAATACAGAGATTGAACTTGCATCCTCATGGGTACTAGTTGGGTTTGTTTCCAGTGAGCCACAGGGGAAATCCACAACTAATTTAATTGTGATAATCTTACATAATGCCTATCTTTCCCACTAGACTGTAGATTCAGTGAAGATGAGGAATATGTCTGTTTTGTTTGCTTCTCTATTGCCAAGGACAAACATTGTATATTGTGTTTAATAAGAAGTTTACAGGCCAAATGGAATTTGTTTCTTAAAGGCTAGGAGAGTGAGGAAGGGGTACTAAGGGAGGGTGGGGGCTTCTGTATGAGCAAAGGCATAGAGGTGGGCATCACGTGGTGAGCTTTTAGGTTTGCAACACTCAGTGATCCTTTATGAAGGGCCATAGCAATAGTCATGCTAAGAGAGAAGGACAAGCATGCTGATCACATGAGGCCCTTTCTACTCTACGATTTTCTGTATCTGGCACATCTTTTTACAATTCTCAGTGGAAAAAGCCTAGTCTCTGATTGCATATTGAACAATTACTTAGGCACACAATGGGACATGAAGGTAATGCTCTTCATTTGGAAAAAATGCTCGTATTCAATATGAAAACTTCCAGTAAGCGTAGACCAATGTCATGTGCTTGAGACATATTCAATAACTGAGCTATTGTTGCTGAGAAAGGATGGTGCCAACTCTTAAGAATCTCTCCACCACTATTATCTTTTCAAGCACACCCTCCTCCATGAGAGTGTTTAAGTCTGAAGGCTATTACCTTCAATCACAAAATCTGCTGCACAGAGCAACACCTGCCATGAGTTATACAGGTACTTATTACACTAATGTTGAGTCACTCGATAGGGAACCACAAAATCTAAGGTTAAGTCATGAAAAATGTAGGTTCTATCTTGTGACAGATATGTTTTGGTTTAGGGATATAGAGCATTTCTTCGCAGTGGAGTTATGTTAACAAAAAGCCATTTTGCAGAAATGAATTATGCTTCTTTGTATATTTGTAATGGAGTTTAGCTCTTACTCAAACATGAAACAGGTTAGAGTGATTCCTTTTAATCAGATTTTTTTTGAAGACTTGATCTTTCTGGTCATTGACATTGTTCATATGGGTGAGCCACAACTATTTTAATTATATTTTCCATTCACCACATGGCATTGACTCTGGCAACAGGAGGGATAGTCGATGATTCTGTTGCTGCAAAACCTGGCTAACAAATCACTGTGATATTTACTTTTCTTTTTCCAAATCTGCAGGGAAATAAATTTATGGATCACTTAACCTTTTGCCCAAGGAACAAATCCAAGTCAGTTCTGAATTAATATGCTCCGAGGATGCAAAGCAAGTTCTGGTTTTCAAAGCGAAGCTGAGGGTTAAGGCAACAATCCAGGTAATAGAGGCAGAACTGGTTGTCCTCACCTGAATTAAATGATTGTTCCAGCCCTAAGTATATTTGCATAGACATTTAAGAGACTGTTTTGTTTGTTTTGCTTTGTTTTATTCAGCTTGTATGAAATAACAAATCACGTACTACTTTGAATTGGAGTTCTCCAAGGCCAGAAAAATGATGGTCACCTATGTCCAATTGAGATGGCACAGACGCTGATGTTCCTCCCTCACCTGAAGACCTCTGATCTGGCTTCACCCATAAAATCTGGCTGCACTCAACACCAGAAGGTGTGCAGAATGCATCAAAAAATTTTGTAGATGGTTCTGATTTCTATATTACATTTCAAAGCTTGCCAAATATACTGGAGATGTGATGTCCCAGCTTCCTCTTCAAATAATAAAATCTTGGGCATTCCTAAAATATTTTACTCAAAATGAAAGACGTTGGCAGAAAAGCCACCATCTTTGGGAATTATGCCTTCCCATATCTCACACTCTGTGCGTGAGAAACTTGCCTACATGAAAAGACATCACTGCTCTTTCATACTTGGAATAACTTTTCCAAAAGAAAAGCACCTCTTGATTTTGCTAAGTTACCAAAGATCTGGTTTGATGCAGGAACGGTTGGAAATTTAGCTTTGGCATGCATTTTCTTAATAGTAAATGGGAATTTAAAACTATTTAGAAATGGCACATGCTTTCTGCATTCCCTTGAACTATCCTTTGAACACACTGAGGGTTCTTTAAAACATGTGATAATCAATACTCCGAAAGGCACAGCTTCTTAGAATTGTTATCCCTAAGCATACCAATTTTCTTGAAAAAAAAAAATGTCATTCTGCTTCTCTTGTAAAGAGGTAAAAGGTTTTACAGACACAGCAGTATCAAGAATTCCCTTAGGATCTGGAGGGAGATAGGCGTGGTTATCCATCCCAGGGGATTCAGTAGCAAATTGGAACCCTTTTCCCCTTATTTACTGAAATTGCCTTAATAAATTCTCCTCTGGAGAGTAAGAACCAATTACACTAATGTAGAAGTGGAAGCAGTAATTGACTTCACATCATGGAAAACATCCACTGAAAATGGTGATGGAAAGGGTGGGGACCACGTTCAAAGTGCTGCTGTTGCCTGATACAGGCCGTGGTGTTTGTCATTTCCATCCTGTGATTTCAAGTCTCAACTTCCATGAAAACAATGGTTTGTGGCTCCCAAGAGCCTCTGAGCCATCTCATGTTGAGGGTAGGCTCTGTTTTAACTTCGTTATACACTGATTTATCTCCAACTTAGAAATACATTCAATAATATATATGCCAGTAAATTATCTCTGGAAACTAACAGGGTCTCTGTTTAATTAAAAAATAAAAAATAACTGTGGTGCCATTCTGCTGCTCATTTTCTGTATATTAAAACTCTCACTCATTATTAACAGTTCTTGAACAATAAAGCAGAAACAATCACACAGGACTACACAAAATGCAATTTCAGTAGGGTTCAATTGAAGAACTTCTGAAAATTGTTTTAGGCATTTTCTTGAAGATTGCTAGTAACTAGAAATACTTTTCAAGAACTAACATTTGCAAAGCCTGAAAATTCATATGATGCTTATTGGGTAAAAAGATCTTTCGTTTTTACCCCATGAATGCTAACAGTGGAATGTGTGCTATTTTGAAGTTTACCACTGCTGGTCTGGGACTTACTTTAGGATCTGCTTTGTTTAAAGCAAAATGTTTCATAAATTTTGTTGGATAATGACACACACCTAGCCGTGTTCACTGCAGTTTCAGCATCTTGCTCTATCCTTGCCTTTCTCTTTGCTTACAAAGTGTTGACTAAGTTTTCCATCCTGTCATTTATTTGTCCTTCATTTAATAATAATGATATGTTGTGGGTCAGGCACACTGTTATTGCAACTGGAGATGCCCAAGATGCATGAGATTCCTAAGATGCAGTCTCTTACCCTTGTGAAATTCAGAGTCTGGCCCGTTTATACCCTGATTCCTAGGTACCTGTTCTTTCCTGAGCTGTATATATAAGGCTGGGACAATTTGAGGGCTCTTTCAGAAAAGCCTCCAGAAACAGAAGGGTACTTAAGGGTAATTCTTTTCTATCTTTCATGTTAACCCTCTGGAAATGCTTAGACTGTGATAGAGGATGGATATGACCATCTGGCAAGCCAAATTACCATAACAAATCCTTATAAGCAATACTATTACACTCAGCTTTTCCTTATAGTTAATTGGGATGGAGCAGACTAAGGGGGCCCTTAAGTCACTAGATCCATTCTAATTTTCTTCTGGAATTAATCTAGAGAGGCCTTTCCTCATCTCTATTTTTAGTTCAAACAAAAATCTAACAAAGTTTGGTGCTCCCCAGACCTCCTAGCCTCTCTATAGAACACCAGGACCAGTTCTGAGATGAATCATCGGTCACAAGTATAGTGTTAGGATTGGGGCACATCTCACACTGCAATTCTATCCAGATATCCGACTCTGCAATTCCATCCAGCAACTATGAGCACAGAAGGGGGAAAATGGGCTCAGGAATCACACTGCCTTTAGGTTAATAACAGCTTGACATTTACAAGCTTTGCAACTGCAACTTAGTTCTTACACTTCCCCTTCCATAAAATTGGAGAAAATAATGCATTGAAGGCTGGAGATTAAATGAAATATAAAGTGTAGATAGCTCAGTGCATACCTTATGACTATCCAACTGATATCCTCTCTGTATCCTTTTTCTTCCCTCACTGTATTAGTTTGCCTGGCTACAGAGCTGGTTGGGTAAGAAATTCCTCACAACTGATCATCATATCGGATGCTTGTATAACACGTAGGAAAATGCAGATTTTGATGCAGTAACATATACAAAGGAATGTATCCATTTTCAAAGGGTATGCACCATGTTTGGGGACGAGTCACAAGAGGCTATCTTGTGTCAATCTAATTCAGAGTTCAGCAACCTGCAGCAGGTATGCCAGACGGTGCTGTGATGAGCCAAGGTGCTGGGCATGTTGCCATTCCCCAGGTGGAACAAAGTCTGGACTAACTGCCAGTCCGAGCCTGGCAGAACGAGCCACGAGTTTTACTAACTGCTGCTCCTTCTATTACACAACTGTCCTGACAGAGCAAGGAGAAACATGGCCAAGTAAAAGCTGGACCTCTGTCTAAGACCTGGGACTGAGGGCACTGCATTCCTGGAACTTTTTAAACTACTTTCATCCCTACGTTCTCCCAGTCACAGGATTTTGTGATATATTTTGCGGAGCATTGCATGTGTTCAATCTGCATATGTTTGCCTCTTGCCCTTTCTTAATAGAATTCTGATTTTGTTCAGCCATCTGCCCTGTCACAGGTAGCCCTTGAAGGAAGTTCCCAGGATGGGGCCTGATTTGTCCAAGTCTATCAAGGTAGATATTTATGAGAAGCTAGGCTCCTTATGCTAAAAATCAACAAGGAAGAATTTAACTCCAATTGCAGTCTCCCCAAATTTATAAGGCAACTGGTCTTAGGATGAAGTAAATAAAACAAAAATACCTACAGGGTAGAGATACAGAGCTGAATTAGATTGCATCATTGATGACATTACCGAGACAATGCAGAAAGCCACTAGCCGTCTAACAGACCTCCTCATTTGCAAACCAGTGTTCTTGCTTACTATTTAAACCAGTTTGGTTTGAAGTTCTTGCTCTCTGAAGCCCAAAATCATCCTCAACTGGTTTACCTGTTATACTAGCTTCTTATTGCTGCTCTCACCATTACCACAACTTAATGGCTTAGAACATGCCAATTTATTATTTTACAGTTCCAGAGATCAGAAATCTGAAATGAATCAGCAGAACAGACTCCAAGGAAAAATTCATTTTTTGCCTTTCCTAGCTGCTGGAGGCCACCTGCATTCCATGGCTTTGGCTTTTCCTTACTCCCACCTCTAGTTATGTCATTGTGTCTATTTTTACGTCTCATTCTCCTTCCCCCTCCTACTAGGACCTTTGGGACTATAATGGCCCACTGAGTAAATCCATGATAACTCCCCATCTCAGCAACTCCCCATCTCAGCAACTCCAATTTAATCATATCTGCAAAGTCCCTTTCACCCTATAAGGTAACATATCCTCAGTTTTGGGGGTTAGAACATGCTATTTTTTGGGGGGAGGGGGGCATCATTCTCCTTGCCACATGTATTTAACATGGTCACGTGGCTCCATCCCTAAGAAGGCTCTCTGTGATGTGCAAGCAGTAAGAACTACAAGTATCAAGTTTTGCATTTTTAAAAATGTGTAATTCATTCAGATCATTTAATCAACATGTATGGAGTCCCACATGCTAGCCACTGTGCAAAGTGTCTCACTTACAAAGGTGAATACATCTTTGTTCTCTTCGAAACAGGAAGATAGACAAGGGAGTCAGAAGATCTTTGCAGATAATGTTCAGTGCTGCAGGGAAAGACTATGTGAGCAGAGAAGAACCTTCACTCTAACAGCTGGGTTAGGCTGTTTGGTCATAAGGTTTTTAGTTGCAGATACAGAAGATAATTTCACTATAACACAAGATCATCAAAAAAAATATTGTTTTAAACTAATCAATTTCCAATTTGGTTTTTATGACTTTGAACTCCCCCCACCCCCAGATTTCCACGTGTCTGGTTTCCTTAGGTCAAGTGGGCATAGTTAGAGAAAACAACTCAGAGGTCTGAGAAATGTGGTTTGGATAAGCTTGGACAATACATTTAAAGACTAATTCATCTCATAATCTATTTTTTCAACAATGTTTGATAACTTACTAAGTAACCAGGAAGTATGCTCTATGCCAGAGGTGATTCAAAGTTAAGATATTATGGTCTCTCGTATTCTCGTTAGAGCTAGGACAGGTATGCAAATAGCTAAAATACACTTAATACACCGTGTAATATTTAATGCTGCCACAAATTGCTGCATTATTGGCTTCTATTTTTTCAGTATTTCCTCTCATTGTTTTCAATTTGTTATTTTTTATTCCTTCCTCTTTGTTATTTAAAAATTTTAAAACAGTGAAGATGACAGGAAAACAAAAATCACCTATTATGCAATGGCTTTAAAAATAGCATGTCTTATAGAATCTAAAGCACACAGATGGTTAGATATGCTGTTATTGTATGTGCCACTAAGAAAGGGAAAATACACGTCCAATTAAGCTGATGCAGTATCAATTATGAAATGACTCCTGATTGTGGGGATGTTAACTTGTGAAATTAGGAAAATCTCCCCTCTTCATATCTCTCATTTCAGAGGTAACCACTGTGTTTAGTTAATACCAACTTCATACATGTGAGAAAAAAACCACAGGGGACACGATGTTGTATGACTCCATGATAAGACATCTATATGCCTAATATTTATAGATATATTGATAGACAGCAAAGCATATCAGGGTTACTATTGCCTTTCTTCATTATTTCCATAACTTGACCATATGCATTCACAATATTTCAGGAATGGTGTTGTAGAATAGCATTTTCATTTGTGTGTATCTGTGTGTGTGTGTGTGTATTGGTGGGGGAAGTGTGTTCAAGTGTCAGCACTCATTCAGGTCATCATGTGCTGGTGGAGAGTCTACTCAGCATAGAAGGTCATATGTCATGAAAAGTTATATTCTAGTCCACATAATGAAGAGAGAATATGAAGGCCAAGGTAAGAAAAAAGTAAAGAGGAAAAGAAGTCTCTGCCCCATTTCATAAACTAGTTTTTGGCCACTGTTCCTAACAAGTTTCTAGAAAACCAAAATAGCTCATTTTTAGAGAGACTTCAACTTTTATGTTTTCTAACAATTTCATATATTTTCTTGGAAACCCAAACTCTCATGTACACTAGAAAAACATTTAAAGTTCTATTCTAAAATTAGTTAAGGTCTAGAAAAACTAGCAAGTGCTTGATAAAGGTAATGAGCTGAGGCTGCTGTCCTTCCCCTAAATCTTGAACTCTCAAGTGTCTGAAGATGTTAGTTCTATAACCAATTAAAGGAGAAAAGCTCTGTTCTGACATGTGTCCTTGAAGACCCATATTTACTCTAACACACCAACAGCATGCCTATCTCAAGGGCATTTTGATATTAAAAATCTGACAGTATAATGTATCTTTCTACAATATACTAAGAACATCAGTGGCATGCAACCATCACATACATGATTTTGAATCATGCAGACCACATCTCCGTGTACCGGGAAGTACACACACGAAAAATCCTAAGGAATGAACTTAGATTTATCGAATGCTTACTAAGAACCACACTTTGAGCTAAATGATTTTGTTTGTGGTGCTTTATTTAATTGAATGTGGTATGCATCTATATCAATCTAACTTTGGTTCAGAAATCAAATGTTCTACTTCACAGAATGATTAGCTGAGTAAATTACTCCAGTGTAGCTCTAGTGTTTGGAATCCCTGATTATTCAACACATTTGCTTTTGGGGCTGCAGGTGCAGGCTGCCTCTCTAGAGTTTCTGATGTTCTTATCTCCCTTCTCTTTGATAAAGTTAGGTTGGGAGGGGGAGGAATGTACTGGGGGTTTGGGATTGGCATTTGCACACTACTGTATATGGAATGGATGGTCAATGGGGATGTGCTGTATAGATGGGGAGCTCTACCCAATATTCTGTAATAAACTATATGTGAGAAGAATTGGAAAAAAAATGGATGTGTATACAGATAACAATCACTTTTTTCTTTTCTTTTCTTTTCTTTCTTTTTTTTTTTTTTTTTGCTTTTTAGGGCCACACCCAAGGCATATGGAGGTTCCCAGGCTAGGGGTCCAATTAGAGCTACAGCTGCTGGCCTACGCCACAGCCATACCAACATCAGATCCGAGCTGCATCTGCAACCTATACCACAGCCCACTGAGCGAGGCCAGGGATTAAACCTGCATGGTTCCTAATCATGATTCCTAGTTAGATTCGTTTCAGCTGCATCATGATGGGAACTCCATCAGCTTTTTTTTTTAACAGCAGAAATGATCACATTGTAAATCGACTATATTCAATAAACCTTTAAAAAAGAGTTTATGATACCAAATATTTTAGAGAGAGTTTGTCAGGCAACAGCAGCTGGAGGAATAAGCTGGTAAGTGATTTAAATGTGGGTGTTATTTTTATTGCTGCTAAATATTCAGGGAGGTTAGTGTTCCTATGCTGGTAGCCCCTTAAAATTCCCATCTTGTTTAATGTATAATCAGATATATTTCATTGTAAGGATTCATTTTTAACATCTATCAAATAGATTTGGACAAATTTGCTTACTTGGGAATTTGATCTGAAGAAAATCATTCTGGATAATTTTAGAGTCATTTCCAGATTCCCTTCCTGGCATATCACTGCCAAGCAGACGTTTTTAGATGTTCATTTAAAATAATTAACATAAAAGCAATGTTTATCAGTTGCCTATGAGATAAAATCCAAATTCTTTAGTGTACAGTTCCAGGTAGGTTCTTTGCAAGCTGGCCTTGATCTATTTCTAGCCACTGCTCCTCACTGACTTTGCATGCTTCTATTTTAGCACTTCATCCAGCTACAACACAATTTTGCCTGTTTTTGGCTTTCATTTGACTGACAAATTCAAGAATGAAAACCATGTCTGTTTTCCTTGCCTCCATATTCCTGAAACATGGTCAGTTTTATGCACATAGTAGGTGTTCAAAGGATTACTGTTAAATGAAGGAACATTATTACATTATTTCAGTTATAATTCTGATGGAACCATTGCTAGGAGAACTTCTATTCAATTCATCATTGGCAGGAGATAAAGAAGATGTACAGTAAAAATCTGCCTCTTCACAAAAGAAGAATCTACCCTTTAAGTTTACACTTCCATCAGCAAAGTCATCTCTCTGTCTGAGTCTGCCTCCCTCTCTCCCCCTCTCTGAATGACCTACTAGAACTTTTGAATTAGAGAGGAAGGGACATTGCTCTAGTAAAGTTGGGGCTTTACTCTGAAATTTCTCTCCTTTCTTCTATACAATGATAGTAAGCCGAACATTGCAAGTCGCAGACTGCATGATAAATTAAGATATTTGTATTTTGTAAATTAATAAATTATCTTTTATCCATACAAATATACTAGGTTTGATATTGTTCTGAGAGGATGAGCTGCATTATAAGGTTTACCCACATAACTTTGGCTCTTATAATCACTTTCATTGCTTTATAGCCACATCTCATGTAGTCAGTAGTATCATGAAATGAAATGTAATTCTATATTTTTGCTTTGGCTTATAGCACCTCCATATCCTTTTCGTAAGATATGTTAGTGGTGTGAAAGTGGCATTTTATTAAAGATACTGTAAAATTGTCTAAACAAATTCTGGATATTATTAGTTTATTCTGAATGAATTTTTTTCTGAAGCAATTATTTCTTTTTTATTAAGAAAGTACAAGCCTGGAAGCATATTAACCTCACCAGGAGATCATAAATAAGAAAACACATAATTTTACTACATTCTTTGATATGTTCCAATTTTCTCATAAACTTGAAATTACCTAAGATATCCATCATGGTTTTCCTTTTACCCGAGTATTGCTTTGTCATCCAGAGCATCAGTAAATGTAGGGAGTACCAATTCCTGGTACATATATTCAGACATTTCAACTCAAAAATTTTATTTCTAATCTTAAAAACTGCAAGATGGATCACCAATATAATGGCATTTATTTGGGGGGGGGAGGAGATAACAAAGGAAAGGCTGAGATTTTCTACTACATTTTGGCAAAAAGTTCCCATTTTCTTACTCCTATTGCCTAGGAAATATGTCATGATAAAACACTATATATGGGAGAGTGGCATATTCCTCTGGCCTAAATTACCTCTTTGGGACAAAGTCTCTGAAATCCATCTCGTTCTCTCTGGGTGAGTGGATAAACAATACAAAGAAAGGACTTATGGACAAGGCTTGACACCCACTTTGCATCCTCAAAAAAATATTTACCAGGGATATGTTTCAGATGCTATTAAACAGGAAAGTTACTCGTTTTTCACCTTTTTTTTTTCTTTTGAACTTTTGTGGTATCCTTGACTGCATGCAATTTGATTTTTTAAATTTGTTTTAAGAGGAAGTCTAATTTTGTTTAATTCTAAAGCTTAAACATAGAGACTGGTTAGTTAGACTGTTATGGTGCTTTAAGAAAAGTTGAGATTGCTATTTGTGCCCTTTAGCCATGGAAAAGAATTAGAATGCTATAGGCCATTTATATAATTCCTATCATAGAGATGAAGCATAAAATGGCATGGAATTTAGGACCCTAATGAGTTTTATATATAATAAACATGAATAATCACAAATATTCAAGTGCTTTATGAATCTTCTATATGGTATATAAATTTTATTCAATAGGAAATATCTAATAGGAGCAACCTATGAGACTTAGAAATATCTTAAGGTTAAGAGAAGGGAAAGTCTAGTAATAAACTCTATACAAGATATGCACACACATATCAGAATTTTCTACTCTTTGCAGGAAATAAATTCACATAAGCCAATAATATGAATTATACTATTTTCAGGCTTGGCTGCCTTTATAGACAACCTCTAGCAGAGAGCCTAGCACAGAAGATCAAGTGCTAATGTACATGTTAGGCTGTTGTGACCTAGGAAAAATGGATTCCCCCCACAGAGAACTTGCATTAGGATGACTTCACTGAAGAACAGCTTTAGAGTTCCTACCTTCTGAAGCCTTCAGTCAGATATAGTGAGTTACCCCAGTAACAGTCTACGTTAGACTGTGAACCTGACAGTGGCTCCACTAGAGTGACAACCACTTCACAGCTCCAAAAAGATCCAGGACAACCATTAGGGAAGGGAGCTGACATCCTGGAAATTGAACACTCAGATACAGATAGGTGTGAAGGTGTCAGGGAGTTTGGATCTAGTACAGAAACTTGATTGAAACATGACTTCATTTGTTCATCTTCACAACTCGTCTTATTACACTGTGTTCTAACACACGGTCTTGAACAAATGCAGCAGGTTAGATTTTCCAGGAAAAGTGAATCCATCAATAAAGATGAATGCCCATTAGGGTGAGCAAATATGTGGAATAGCAAGGAAAGAGAAGTATGTTGGAGACTGGATGTGGTTCAGAAAAGGCTGGGAATGATCAAAGAGAAATATTTTAAACATTTTGTTGTGACTTTTTCTAAAGATTGCTCTACTTAATGAGAAATGGGAAGAACCAATCATTTCTTTACATAATGCCAGTCAATTTGGAGAAGTTTTACAGTGGAATTGAAGAAGAGCAATTAGTACATATGTATACACAAGACTACTCAAAAATAAGAGGAAAGGCCCTCAACGGGAAGCACTGTAGAAATCATAAGAAGATATTATAAGGGGATAGGTTCTGGGCAATAGTATTAAGGGCTGCAAATTTAAAGACCAAGTGTTACAGTTTTCAATCACTAGGCCATTTCTGACATTTGGAAAAATAATTTTAATACACAGGTGAGGGTGAAGATATATATTCTTTATTTAAATGTTTTGAAATAGATGAAGTGGATTAGGAAGAATGGGAAAAAATGATCCAGAAATGAGAGATTCATGACACCAGGGAAAAATAATTGATAGAGTAGTTTCATCTCAGAGGAGGCAAAAGTGGTAAGATCAATATGACAGATGGAAAGACTGGCCTTGAAAAAGAGTTACTTCTTCCTTGAGATAGCACAGGTGACTATTTAGGCAAGTTGGGAAGAAAAATTGAGGGAGTTCACAACCCCATGATTTATATTCTTCTGATTAAAAAGAAAAAATAATTTGTTACCTTTTTTGAGAATCATGAGCTAGATGTAGAGCCTATGTCTTACGAAAAAAAATGAAATGTTATTGTAGAAAGTGACAGTTAACCAAGGATTGATATTGAGATAAAGTTAAGCAGTGATACTCTCTTGCAGTAGAAAGTAAGGCAGAACCATCATATATTGTCTTCTCTAAACTAAGGTATTTACATAATGCAGCTTTCATAAAAAACCCTACAGTGGGATTAAAAAGAGTTATCTTCATCTTACAGATGAAGTTATGAAGTTCTCAACATCACAGACCTGGTGGTAGAGCAAGATTCTGATCCAAGTTAGATTTCTAAATCTGTTCCTTTTCTTTTTCTTCTCATATAACCTTTAAATTCAGACAGTCCTTAGGTTAAAATGAAGTTGGGGGTTGACCAGAAGTGTGGCAGAATATAAAGAACACATCAGGATTCATCAGGATTCAGGATCCAGGCAACAGTAGGTGAAATAATTGATCATGGGGTTCCATTATAGAAGATAAGAAGTTAATTCCAAAATGGGAAACCACTTGAGTATTAAATACTTCTGGTGAATATTTTCAGTGAAGAACAGATTAAGATGGAGTAGGAGTGTTGGCGAAGTGGAAGACTAAGATACTGCAGGCAGAGATGAGAATTTCACAATTTATTTTCCAAGAAGTACAAGGATTTTAGCTAGTAAGAAAAGTCCATGGTATGGTCATATGAACGGTTTTCTAAAGTGGTTTTGAATTTTCCCATAGGAATATAAGGAATCAAAGACTGAAGTTAATTAATTAGATGGACTATCTTGAGATTTCTCAGAATGATACTAGTAGTGGAGAGAGGATAACTGGAAAGTAGGTATTGAGTCTTCCAAAAATCGGGGAAGATGGCTTAGATTTTTGCTGATTAAAGTAGGATTAAGCTAATACAAATAGAACTTTGCTTTAAATTATAGTAGACTTCTCTGGGGTAGTATGAGATAAGTGGCCTAGGATAAGATAAGGTAGAGCAAAAATATTGTAAATTTATCCTCATTAACTTCATGCAGAGAAAAAGGTGAATGGCTTCCACACGTGGAAACTACTTGTGGGACATGATTATGAGAAAATACTAAGTTTCAATTGAGTAAAGTAATTGATCACATACTCTCAAGAGAAGAAAAATATTCATATTTTTTGACCACAAACTAAAATATCCGAGGAGATATTATACTAGAAAAGTTTGATGGGATCAGGAAGAAGAGAAGGGAAAGGATTGTTTAGGAGGCAGGATGGATTGTGCTGAGTAGAGAACAAGGCATGTTTAAACAGATGTGATAGTTTTAGAAAGAAAACATTTTCTAGAGAAGTCAAGAAAAATTTCAAAAATATGTCTATGCTATGGGATTGATAAAGAGCATTTTCATGATACATTTATGTAACTAAAGTGAAGGATTAGTATGCTATATAGAAATTCTGAGCTATGATAGGAATAATATTGAGATCCCTGCCTTTAGAAAGATAACATTTTTCACTCCACCAAATCCTCACAGACGCTTTCAAAGTTTTTCACCATATGCTTCCATCATTCTGGCCTTCAAGATATAAGTCAGAGAATGTGGAAAAAAGGTTCCCATATTTTGAAAATGAAACTTACTGTGGGAAGAGATGGAAATGGATATAAAATCAAAATATATAGAATAACTATCCAGTAACAAAATTTCCTGAAAAAAAATTGAAAGTGGTACAGCCAGATTATCATCAGAAGACAGTATGTAACATGGGAACAAGTAGCAAGAGAATAAAGGGTATGAGAGACTTGGGCATGTATTCATATGGGACAGCAGTACTATTTTGTCTACACAAAAATTTTAAAAAAAGAAAAGCATGTTGGGAGTAAGGGCATTATTTTACTTACATGCCTAAAGGTTTAGTCCACATTCCCTAAAGAAGATTCTTTGAGTTCAAAGAGATTTCATCTCATTTCCCTATAGAACTGCTACTTATAATCAGACAGCATAGAAGTTTTTTCTGCTTTTGGCTGTTTACTAAAAGAGAATCACATCCACTAAAAAGTCAATTTATTAGGCTAATTACAGTCAGTTAAGTTTGATGTAGAGTTTCTTTAATTCCATGGAACTATTATATCAGCCGTGCTAGTATAGTTTCCAGTTCACATTAAGGATTAACAGAAGCATGCTTACAAAGAACAAGATAAACAAGTGCAGCTAACCCTTGTTTGTCTTGTGATAATAAAGCCAAGGTATATTGGCCACATGAAGTGTTTCAGCAAATTCTAAACTTTCTACTCTTGAATTAAATTGTTTTGTTTTCAAAAGTTATTCTTCCTTAATGATTATTCTTTTCTATACAACAGCATTAAGGCATCACAGGCAAAATTTCCTCATCTGGCATTTTAAGTCAAAAAGAATTTTATCTCTACCAACTTCCCAATCCTGTCTCCCAGTAATTCCCCACAGAAACCCTCCTCTTTAGGCACATGGAAGAGAAACACTTGGGGAGAGGCTATTAGCAATAAAAGGCAGCATTCAGTGAAAGACAGACATCATATGATATCACTTATATGTGAAATCTTAAAGGATACAAAATAACCTATTTGTAGAACAGAAACAGACTTACAGACTTTGAAAACAAATTTATGGATACTTAAAGAGACAGGGGTGTTTATTGGGGGAAGGGATGGACTGGGTGTGGAATTGGCATATACACACTGAAATATATGGAATGATTGGCTAACAGGGACTTCGGCATAGTACAGAGAACTCCACCCAATATTCTGTGATAATCTATATGAGAAGAGAATCTGAAAGAGAATGGATGTATGTATATGTATAACTGATTCACTTTGTTGTATGGCAGAAATTATCACAATCTTGTAAATCAACTATACTTCAATGAAACTTTAAAAAGGGGGGAAAGAAAGGCAGCTTCCCCCCCCCCTTTTTTTTTCACCTCTGTTTATTCAGGCCTGAGAATGTAAGGCTTGAAATCTGAAGAGAGTCTTTAAAATAGACTTTGGAATACGACATGATAGGAAGGACTATTGGGAGAGAGTTGCATTCACGCTAGCAAATGTGCTTTTCTCAACTACATTGAGCCACTCAGGTACTCTATATAACCTAAGTTACAGCAGATGGCAGGAGCTAAGCAACTGACATTTAATGCCATTACTTATCTTTTTTTGTATTCACTTTCTCCCCTAACATTCTAATTACTTCCTTCCAACAATTGAAACTCACTGAAGCATCAATCAAACCAGGTTTTGGTTGATTTTATGGTAACTCAGACATACTCGGTATTGAATAAAACAATGCACAAAATTTAGCACATATTTATTAAATTCCAAATTCCCTTGAGTCAGCTACTGGAATTTTCATTTATGAACATTTGCATTCACTTTCTCACTTGTGTTTTGTCTATGCCATACACACACAAAAACACACATACTGTATATATATATATGTTATATTTATACATGCCCCTATAAATAGATATCTATGCATCACATACATCTATATAAAGCAGATCTGCTCTAAGTGTATGTGTGTGCATGTGTGCTAGAGGTATGTATATTCACTAGATAGATGTGCACTAGATATTTTATTGCATGTATTGCTGTATATAATAAAAATCTCTGGCATATATCTATATACACAGATTTCACTTTACACCAAATTGAGGAGTTTTCCTCTGAGGGGCTGTTTCAGTATTTCTGTTCTAGGTAACACTTTGAAAAAGGAGATCATACTAAAACTATTACTCAGTGGTAGAAAAAATTTTTGGTAGAAGCTATATATACCTACGATAATCACAAATTCAGTAACGCACAGGAAACACAGTATAAAGGTTTTTAAGCTATCCAACAAATACAGTTGTTTTGATGCTCAGCATCTTTCATTTTCCTCAGGTATGCATTTATAGGATTTTTTAAAAATTTTCAGTTGTAAGCATAAAGTTATTGGTGTTTTATAAAGGTTACTTAGAATTTGATAATAGAATATATCAGACTGTCACTTTTAGAAAAAAAACAGACCTTGAAGAGAGTGAAGAACAAGTTTTATGTGACAGAATAATAAAGATGTCATCTCTCCCTACCATCTTGCTTTTTAATGACATTTTTCACAGTGGGGAAAATTAATAGATTTCAAAATATAAAATATAGGAAATTGGCATCAGTTACCCTCATATTTTTAATAGGACACTGTTAAAAACACAGTTGTGTAGCACTGGGAACTATGTCTAGTCACTTATGATGGAGAATGATAATGTGAAAAAAAAGAATGTATACATGTATGTGTAACTGGGTCACCATGCTGTACAGTAGAAAATTGACAGAACACTGTAAAACAGCTATAATGGAAAAAAATAAAAATCATTATATAAAACCAAACAAACAAAACACAGTTTTAAACAATTTGGGGGAACTATGATTTTTTTCCATTTATTTGGTTCTTAATACTACTGCATATTACATAATGAATGTTCCTGAAACATGATTTTTCTATTTAAAATTCTTAAGGATTTATTTCCTATTATTTTGTTTTAATTTTGCCATTCACTTCCTTGGTGGTGGCACTTTATGCTTCAACTGTTCGATTTCATTTGGATGGCAACTGCCAATCAGGTCAAATGACATTCATTCATTGGAGGCTGCTGTTAACCAGAAAATTGGAAAATTTGGTCTTGAATATCTTACCAAGTGACAGTTCCCTAAGTCATTTAATAGGAAAAGGAAGGCAATCCTGATATGAAGAATTTAAATGCCGATATTCAAGTTCAAATTCACATTTGCCCTATAAACTCACTATGTCCAAAATTGAACTCATAATCTTCTACAAAGTTACACTTCCTCTTGTATTTCCCATCTCTTGTTAAAAGCAGGAACATCCCTGTGTCAGGCTTGAAACCTTAGTTATCTTCTCTCTCCTTTACCCTCTAGCAGCTATATTCCTCAGTCCTAAGAATGGTACCTTTACAATGTATCTCTTACAGTTCTTTTTTATTTTCATATCTCATTTACACATTTCTTCCTTTCTAGATGGTTACAATATCTTTTCCATAGCTTTTGCAGCCTACCTTCCATTCTATAAGACATACTGACATTGTAGTAATCTTCCTAAAGTTATAAATTTGAATAAATGACTCCTCTGTGCTCACAAACTATACATAGCTCAGATCTGACCACAGGGAAATAATAAATACATTTATCTGTTACCCAAGGCATCCATAATCATCTCTGGTATACTCTCCAATCTCATTTGCTATTAATCCTTGCTCTAAAATATCCCCCTATTTTAGCTAAGTTAACCTTCTGGGTATTCTTAAAGAATACTCTGTTCTTTCAGTATAATCAGAATGCCATTCTCATTAGACCAGAATATAATCCATTTTTAAGGCCCTGTTCAAATTCTGTCTCCTGTGTGAAGCTTTTAGTAAATTTACAACCATCCAAACATGCAACCATGCAGATTTATCAAGCATTGTAAAGATAATGAAGCCAAAAATATGTAACACTGATGCCCATGCTTAAGAAGTTAATTGCCTAATGGAGAAATAATGGCAAATGAAGAAAAAATTCAATATGACGTAAATGGTATGTAACTCTTACCTATAATAGTGGTATTAACAAAGTACTTGGAAACACAGAATAATGGCTATCTCTTCATTAGAGAGTCAGAAAACATTTTATACAGTGTATTTTTACAAGTAGAACAAAGGAAGTACTTTTTATATGGAGGAAATAGTATTCAAAAGCAGTAAATAGTTAACCTATTCAACAAATATTTATTGTGAATACTATATATCATTCTTTACTAATTACTGGTGATACTATATTAGGAAGTATGGAAAGGAACATTAATCATTAAAATATGTGTTTCAGTAGATTGGAAAGATAATGGTTACTGTTTAGTTGTATGAGGGTATGACAATGGAAAAGTCCACTAAAATTTTGGGTTTCCTGATTAGAAGCGATGATAAACTCACTAATCAAATTACATAATACTGGAGAAGAAGTATTTTAGGGTCATTTTCCAACCAGTTAAATTTTAATTACAGGCAAAGCATTCACATGGGGAATTGAAATGTAGGTCCATACAACTTAACTTTTAAGTAATATTTGATAAGGTATTTGTCTTTCTCTTTCTGTCTTATTTCACTCAGTATGAGAGTATCACTCATATCTGGTATCTAGTATACAGCACAAATGAACCTTTCCACAGAAAAGAAAATCATGGACTTGGAGAAGAGACTTGTGGTTGCCTGGGGAGAGGGAGAGGGGGTGGGACGGATTGGGAGCTTAGGGTTAACGGATGCAAACTATTGCTCTTGGAATGGATTAACAATAAGATCCTGCTGTATAGCACTGAGAACTACGTCTAGATACAAGCAGCAGGACAATGGGACAAAAAAATTATGCATACATGTATGTGTAACTGGGTCCCCATGGTGTACAGTGGGAAAAAAAAGTGTGTTGGGGGAAATAATAATAAAAAATTAACAAAAAAATAATAAAGTATTTGATGAGAAAAATAACAAACAAACAAAAAAACCCAAATGGGACCTAATTAAACTTAAAAAGCTTTTGCAAAGGAAACTATAAACAAAACAAAAAGACAACTCACACAATAGGAGAATATCTTTGCAAATGAAGCAACCAGCAAAGGATTAATCTTCAAAATATACAAACATTTCATATAGCTTAAAGAAAAAGTCCAATTAAAAAATGGGCAGGAAATCTAAACAGACATTTCTCCAAAGAAGACATACAGATGGCCAAAATGACATGAAAATGTACTCAACATCAATAATTATCAGAGATATTACAAGATTACTTATAAAAGAGAAAGAGGTACTGCCATTTGCAGCCATGTGGATGGACCTGGATTGTAATATGTTTAGTGAAATGAGTGAAATAGAGAAGGCCAAATACTATGTGATATCATTTATATGTGGAATCTAAAATATAATACAAATGAATGTATCTGTAAAACAGAGATAGGCTCACAGATATAGGAAATAAATTGTGCTTACCAAAGCGGTAAGTTAGGGGTATGGAATTAACAGATAAAAACTACTAGGTTTAAGATAGATAAGCAACAAGGATACCCACTCTATGCACAGGGAATTACACCCATTGTTCTGTAATAACTTATAATGAAATCTAATCTGCAAAAACATTGAATCTCTTTGCTATACACCTGACACTAAAAATATTGTCAGTCAGCTCTATGTCATAAAGATAAAAAGAATCTTGATGTAATGAATGGTTTAGGAAAGCAGGATGAAGATAAAGTGGTAATTGAATTACTGAATTTAGAGGTGGAAATGAGAAAAATTAGGGGAGATCAATGGCTCCTACTGTGTTGTTATGGTTATGGAATTTTCTATTTCTTTTTTCTTTTTTTTCTTTTTTTTTAAGGGTCACACCCACAGCATACAGAAGCTCCCAGGCTAGGGGTCAAATTGGAGCTGCAGATGCTGGCCTATGCCACAGCAACAGTAACACATGATCCAAGCTGGTTTGTGACCTACACCACGGCTCAGGGAAATGCCAGATCCTTTAACCCACTGAGCGGGGCCAGGGATAGACCCACTTTCTCATGGATATTGGTTGGGTTCCTCACCACTAAGCCACAATGGGAACTCCAGAATTTTCAATTTCTTTTAAATTGTCATCACATTTTACACTAAATCATAGATGGATCTGTATTTTAACTTCATAATAATAAAATTAGAAGTTGCTTAAGATCAGATAACATGTCTAGTTTCCTTGTGTTTCCTCTATACATTTAGGCAGTGTTTGGTACATTGCAATTTTAGAGGAACTTATATAATGTATTTTTAAAATAATCTTATTAAATAATAGTTCACTATATATTTGTTATGGAAATTCTTTTTTTTTTTTTTTTTTTGTCTTTTTAGGGCCGCACCCTCGGCATATGGAGGTTCTCAGGCTAGGGGTTGAATCAGACCTATAGCCACTGGCCTCCGCCACACTATGGCAACACTGGATCCTTAACTCACTGAGAGAGGCCAGGGATCAAACCCGCCTCCTCATGGATACTTCAAGTTCATTACTGCTAAGCAATGATGGGAACTCCTGTTACTGAAATTTTTTATTGACTAGCCACAGTAAAGGGGAAACCATGGGCATAACTTGAGGTTATAAGGCTGGAGAAGAGTGAGCAATTGTCTGGATTCTTTGCCCTCAGCAGAAAAAATGTGATACCAAATGGAGTACAACAGTACACACAGTACAAGGGAGAGAATGTTATGTTGATATATTTGATTTTCTTTCTATAGTTTCCCTCTATGATAGAGTAAATTTTTATTAATGTAGTTGCCACCTGAGGAAGGGCTCTACTTCCCTACATGCTGAATTCAGGCTCGGCTTTAAGACTTGGCTTGGCTCTTGCACTTGAGGGAGGTATGTATCCACATTCTGATGAATATAGGAATGGCTGTGTGACTTGTTTTTATTAGTGTGACTTGTTTTTATTGCCATGTTTGGACAATTTTATTTTTTCCTCCTCTGCTATTAGATTAACAATATCCAAGATTAGTGGCAACTCCATACTTTGTGTCTAGTGCTAAAGATGATGTGGAACAGAACCTCAGCCCCTGAAATGGGCATTTGTAAGACTGAGAGAGAAAACTTTGTTCCAGTGAATCGCTGAAAGTAAATGAAAACCATGGCAAACAACGCAGACTACTACATTCTCCTCCCAGGACTACTTTCTTGGGACGTCATCTGTGATAGCTTGAATCATGAAGTCAAGGAGCCTGTTGCTTGATACACATTCAGTCTAGCTGCAGAGAAGATATAGACACATGAAACAATCTAAGAATATAAATTAATCATCCTGAAATGGAAAATAATTTGAAGTGGGTTTTTGAGAGCTGTGTGTAAAGATTGGGCTTAATAGCAGGTAGGCCAAAGAAATTAAGGGTTCGTGGAAGGAGTTTTGAAGTTGAGTTTTCTAAAAGACAAAGAGCAGGAGTTAAAGAATGAGGATGTTGTCTCAAACATGTAGAATTTCATGTCCAGTAAGCTTTCTAATTTTGAAAGTCTAATCATTTCTACTAAAATTGGTTCTCTACTGAAAACAAAAAAAACCTAAAATTAGATTGAGAAGTGATTTCATAGTTAGACTAGCAATTCATATTCAATGTGACTACATGATAATAAATTTGGTAACAAAGGCAAAAACAAATTGTCGTGTGTATATATGTATATATATATGTGGGTGTGTAGCCTAAAAATTATACTTTACTTGATATATGCATTTCTTAATTATTCTATGTTATTATTCATGTCTTGACCACTTGAATAAATAGTACGTTTCAACAAACCAAGAAAGCAAACATGATGAAGAATTTTCATTTACTGATTAATATAGAATTATCGCCAGCTTCCGACTAGTACAAAATGAAAGACAAGTTTTAAATTGTAACTGTATTATACTGAAGAGTCTTCATTCAGTCCGAGAAGTTCGGGGCCTTGTACCTACTTTAAGTAACTCCATAGTGATGGACTTTTAGGATAAACGGAACTGCATCTACCGCTGGATAGCCTATAAGTGGCAATAGCAACTTTGCTTAATATAAGGTGACTAGAGTTATAGAACACTGTTTGCTATTGTTAAAATGAGATGTTGACACCACAGAGTTTAATTTTAGTGACTGTTTCTGTCTGTAGCTGTTTAAGATTTAAAGGAACATGCTTCAGTGTCTAAAATACTTGTTTCTCTTGTCCAAAAGAATACTCCAATGTACTTTTTTTTTTTTTTTTTTTTTTTTTTTGGTCTTCTTTTTTGCTATTTCTTAGGCCGCTCCCGCGGCATATGGAGATTCCCAGGCTAGGGGTCTAATCGGAGCCGTAGCCACCGGCCTACGACAGAGCCACAGCAACGCGGGATCCGAGCCGCGTCTGCAACCTACACCACAGCTCACAGCAACGCTGGATCGTTAACCCACTGAGCAAGGCCAGGGATCGAACCCGCAACCTCATGGTTCCCAGTCGGATTCGTTAACCACTGCGCCACGATGGGAACTCCTTTAAGTCTTTTTTTTTTTTTTTTTTCCAATGTACTTTATATCTACTAGAATATCATACTGATTTTTCTTCAATTTGACCCATCAGTTCTTTGGCTGGGACAGCCATTAGGGGGAAATTCCTGATGCCCTAACAACTACACATCATCTCATTTCACAATAAACAGTCTTTGTGCCCTGCACAAAGAAATGACACAACTGTGGCAATTTGGGGCCGGAGGGAGGTGACAGGGTAAATTTGCCTACTAAGTTCTGCTCAAGATGTTGACTGGAGAGGAAAAGTTGCTGCTTGTTTCAGAATATAGCACCTGAGACCAATCTACATTTTGACAGTGCTCATTAGCAAGCCAGTTGTAGACTAAATACTCTCCCTCAGAGGGGCTTTAACCAAGTCAAAGCTCATTAGTGATGAGTCCTTGGTGGCCAGACAAGTCTCCTGCAGATTATGCAGACCAAGCCTTCTTCATTTAAGTGTGGTTTTAATCATTTCTCTCAAAATTTTTCTCAATTAGAGCAAATTGACACTACATTTTCCTTAATACATTTAATTAACTCTTTAATGATATATAGGGCACTGGGATATATTCTGTTGCTCTGATCATTTATTTCTCTTAAAAATTCCCTTGAATTTAACTTAGGCCTTATGATCCTCTGATATTTTCTCTATTAAAAATGTAAATAGAACCCTGGAGTGACTAATTTGAAAGTTAATAGTTCATCTGCAATTGATGTAGAAATACAGGACAGGCACAGCCAGGAGAATTAAAAGTTCTTTGAAAGGCCAAACATTTAGGGTTTTTTTTTTTTTTCAGTTGTTAAAAATATTTTCTTGTGCTCTAAAGTTGTATTAACTCTTTGGTATCACTGAAATGTCGTTTTGTTGTTGTTCTGTCAAATAAAAAACTGCTTCCCCAAATGCCAAATTTGATTTTAGGACAGCTATTTGTTGCCCAAAGAAAGGATATAAGTCTGGAGTCAGGCAGTGCTGAATTTAAACTCTGATCTGTCACTTACTAGAAACATAAATTTGGAAAATTAGCTTCTGAGATTATTTCTTCATGTTTAAAATAGGGACAGAAATGGCACTTTACAGTATTGTTGTGAAGATTATAAAATTTGATACATGTGAAATGCTTAGAGCAGTGCCCAGCACATAGCAAGCTCTCCATAAATATGTTTGTATGGCTGTTACTGTTGTTGTTGATGTCATTATCTATAAAACAAGAGTAATCAAAATAACTCATAGGTAGTACCTAGCAGGTGCTTACAGTAAGCCCATAATAATTGATTCTTTTCTCTACACCTCTGTAAGGTTGTGAAAAGAATCATTTATTTACAAGGAAAAAAAGGCAGCAAATTGATATAAATGAGTTCCTTGTTATATGATCATAGATTCTAAATTAATAAGCAAAAATGTTGTGGTAATATGAAATAACAGTGCATGGCAAAGGAAAACTGAAAATAGCCCACACAGAGCCAACAGATCAGCCTGAAAGAGGTATAGCCTTCCCTTTATCTCTTTCCCCTCTCTCATCATCACTGAAGTCTCTGTAGACTCTCCACAATGAAATAAAACCACCAGAGTTCAGAAGACTGCAACAACTAGAGCTCCCAACTCTTGAGTTATAGCTGGTAAAGATCCCCTGCTCACAGGGGTGATAGGAGCAGCAGCAATAACAGTGACTATGTCTGTGATTTTAGAGTAGGTCCTATAAATCTTTTGTCAATGTGATAGACCAAATGTCCAGAGAACATAAAATAAAATATACAATAATACTCCATAAACCTTTTTTTTGTTTGTTTGTTTTTTTGTTTTTTTGCCTTTTCTAGGGCTGCTCCCACGGCATATGGAGTTTCCCAGGCTAGGGGTCCAGTCAGAGCTGTAGCCGCCAGCCTATGCCAGAGCCACAGCAATGCAGGATCCGAGCCACGTCTGCAACCCACACCACAGCTTGTGGCAACGCCGGATCCTTAACCCACTGAGCAAGGGCAGGGATCGAACCTGCAACCTCATGGTTCCTAGTCAGATTCATTAACCACTGAACCACGGGAACTCCATACTCTATAAACTTTTAAAATGCATTGTTTAGTGTGTAAGGAAGAGTGGGTTATCACCTAGGAAAAAAAAAGTAAAAAAATGCAAAAATTCTGAAAGATAGAAGATCACTAAAGCTTAAGTTTTCCCTAGAGATCTATCTGCTCATTTCTGGTGATCTGGTACTAAGTAGAGTTTCTTCTTTAAGGGACTAAGTGATGTGGGGTGGCAACCATGGCGATCAAGGTGACCAGTTAGGTCAGAGACTCATTAGAAACTAGGATGCCCAAATCATATATGACACCAAAATCATCACAAATGACTGTAAACATTGAGCACGGCATAATCCTAGGGAATGTTTCTTGAATGAAACACAATGTGAATGTGGGCCACTGAAGTTGTACATGGCAGCTCTGGGAAACACCAAAACTAAAAGGAATTAGAGAAAACATGCATCTCAGAAGGATACATCAAGTATATGTGCGTGTTCCAGTCATGACTCAGCATAAAGAAGATACAATTTTTCTTTTTTAAAATCTTCTGAAAATTGCTAACCATAAAATCACACACCCAAGAATCTGGGCCCAAATCAACATTAACCACATGACCTAAAAGCCCCTTAATTCAACTATTTGAAGTTTTCCTGAGATAGAAACATCTCCAGATACTTAGCAGAAGCACAAGTAGATACTCCCCAGCAGAATCTCTTAAATTACAATCTCAAAGAATTCTATGGGACAGAAATCACCATAAAGAAAATCAGGTAACAAGCCACAGGAGGGACAGCTAGCAGAAATAAGCAACTGAAAATCAGACTCATAAAGATTTCAGATAATGATATCATCAATATAGAATATAAAATGAGTATATTAAATATATTTAAGAAAATAAAAGATAGCATCAAAATTTGATAAAGAAGCAAGAGACTATAAAAATGATTAGGCATACTTGAACCAACATAATTTCCATAAATGAAAAAAGTAAATAATTGAAATTAGAAATTTAGTAGATGGCATAAAGATCAGAGTAGACACAGCTGAAGGGAACCTGAATAAACTAGAAGACAGATGAAAAGAAATTAAACAGAATGCAGCACAAAGACACAGATGGAGATATAAAGGGAGGGGATAAGAAAAGGAGAAAAGAGGAGTATAACATATTCCTTGTTAGTATTTCAATGGGAGATAATAGAATGGGGAGATAAAATATTCCAAAAGAAAATGACAATTTTTCAGAGTTAATGAAAATACTAATTCTAAGAATAATAAATTTAAAGAAATTCATTCTAGGCACATAGTAGTGAAACTGCAGAATACGCAAGACATGGGAGATCATAAGGAAGCCAGGAAAAAGACTGGCTCCTTTTGAGGGATTATTATTAGCTTTAAAATACTATCTCTGTAACAGCAATGGAACCAGGAGAGAGTGACCTATCTTCAAAATGCTGAAAGAAAACTGTTGATCTATAAATATACATAAATAAAACTTTTAGAACTGTGGGCACAACGAAGGTATTAGAGAAAACATGGAGTATTTTGGATGGCTGGAATACCTATAATATTTTCCAGAATGAAACTGACCACAACAGGAAGGTATGAAATGGAAGAAGAAAACTTGAACTAAGGAGGTAGCAATCATTTTGGAATACTAAGTCATTATTACAATTTTAACATTTCGTGTTAAAAATTTAGAATTAAAACCCCACTTTATAAAAGTTTAGTTAAGAGAGAACACGGTGGCTTGAGTTATATGGTTTAAAGGCCCTTGGATTGGTCTGGAGAAGAGTTAACAAGATTATATTTATGGTAAATGTTTACATTGAAGTTTCTAGAATAAATATGGAGATAATATAAATAAGGTAACTTTTGAGTTAAGAAAAAAGGGGTATATGGATTGAGGTGAGGGCTTTCAGTATATCCAGAAGAGAAAGAGAAAAATTTAATTTCTGAAAATAATGCTTTTAAATGCATTTTAATTAATTGTTCTGCTCTCTAACATACATTAAGTGCCTTTCACAAAAAAAGCCTAATAATTTATCGGAGGTCTGGATTACACACACACACACACACACACACACACACTTCCACTTTATGCTGTTCAGAGACATTTGTATGCAATTTTACCTAGGAATGAGCTTTCCCCCTTTTCTCCATAATTTCTAACCCTGTTCCAAAAGATATGGAATCTGCTTATTGGACATGTCAACTCTAGAGGGAAAATGTATGTGTTTTTGAAGAATATGACCAGGAAGAGACCAATATCAATGGGGGTGACTGATTTCTCCATCCCACATTTTCAGGTGCATGTTTCTCATTAACATAATTCAATCACAGCTAAGAGCCATGCTGTCATGCTTAAAAACACAAATATAATAGAAGTAGATTAGGAATTGGTAGGTTTGATAGATATATAATGCTTCCTTTTTAGGGCTGTACCTGTGGCATATGGAAATTCCCAGGCTGGGGTCTAACTGGGGCTGCAGCTGCCAGCCTACACCACAACCATAGCAATGCCACATCTGAACTGTATCTGCAACCGACACCATAGTTCATGGCAATGCTGGATCCTTAACCCATTTTGCGAGTCCAGGGATCAAACCCACATCCTCATGGATACTAGTTGGGTTCATAACCCACTGAGCCACAACAAGAACTCTGCTTTGCTATGTTTTATATGGTAATAACTGAAGTCACAGGTTTATCAGCAATCATATAAATGACATATCAATTTTAAAAGGCTGAAAGAAGAACTGAGATTTAGGGAAAGTTTAAATATCTCAGAATTCTAAGGGAGATCTTACATCTTTACCCAATTTCATCTTCTATTCCTGGGTGATCAACTCTGCCGATTAGCATTTGATCCTTAGCTATTTGAGTATTTTGTTATCTATGAAATGCAAGGCTTCATTTGTAAAGAGAATATCTGATCTGTGGACCTCTCTCTTGAAGAAAAGAATGGCTTTACTGAGACATTCATCAAGAATTGCCCACATCTCTTGAAGATAGATTGTGGCAACTGGAACATTATACAATTTAAACCCTAAATTGTAGGTTTGAAAATGTGACTTTTTAAAATCCCTGATTATCCTTTGAGCATGGTAGTTAGATTTCGGAAATTTATTATACTGATCTCTCTATGTACAGTGTTATCACAGGATTTAGAAAATGAAATCAGAGTTGATTTTTTCCCTCAGCAATTTCATATATAATTAGTAGTAAATTTAAGAAATGTTGAATTAATCAGCTTGATTTTTAGCATTTTGGTAAAGATACCACCTTCTTTTTTTTTTTGCCTGCATTTTTTTAATGGTTTAGTGTGAATTTTATGCAATAAAGAAACATTTATGGTTGGATCAAATCAATATTTAGATTAATCTCCATTTATAAAATATAACAAGATGATGTAAAAGAATTCCATAGGACTCCTCAACTAAATAACTAGGAAATCTTGCCATTTGTGACAACACGGATGAACCTTGAGGGTTTCATGCTAAGTGAAATAAACCAGACAAAACAGGAAAAGTACTACATGATATCATTTATATGAGGAATCTAAAATAGTCAAAGTCATAAAAGCACAGAATAGAATGGAAGTTGCCAGATATTGAAGGCAGGAGAAAAAGGGGAGGTATTAGTCAAAATTTTAGACATGCAAGTTGAATAGGTCCTAGAGATCTACTTGCAACATAGTCGCTATAGTTATTAACATTGTATCATAGACTTAAAAATTTGCTAAGAGGCTAGATTTTATGTTAAGCATTATTATAATGGTGATGATGATGATGATAAGCAGGAAGAAGAAAAGAAGCAGTTGTAGTAACAGTAATAATAGTACAGAGGGCAGGCAGAAACTTTTGTAGGTGATAGATATGCTATGGCATAGATTCTGGTGATGGTTTATTGGTGTATACTTATCTCCAAGCTCACTCTGTATATATTAAATATTTATAGATTTTTTAATTTTATTTTTTATTTACTCAATGAATTTATCACATTTATAGTTGTACAATGATCATCACAATCCAGTTTTAGAGCATTTCCATCTCACACCCCCAGCACATTCCCCCACCCCCCAACCTCTCTCCTTTGGAAACCATAAGTTTTTCAAAGTCTGTGAGTCAGTATCTGTTCTGCAAAGAAGTTCATTGTGTCCTTTTTTCAGATTCCACATGTCAGTGATAGCATTTGATGTTGGTGTCTCATTGTCTGACTGACTTCACTTAGCATGATAGATATTTATAGTTTTTTATATGTCAATCATAAAAAGCAAAAAAGAACTAGGAAATATTCAAGTAGAAAGGGCAGTGAGGCACATATTAAATGAATTAAATGATTTATAAGAAAAAACAAGAATCCCAACCCTTCATTTAGATCTAGAATCGTGGGAGAGTGCTAATATCACCAAAGTGGTAATGGAGTAACTATATCACTAAAGGCTCTCTGTAAAAGTTACAAGAAAATAATCAAAAGCAAATTCAATGACAAAATAATTAGGTTAAAGCCAAAGAAGTATAAATAATTTGTATAACAAGCAGTAAAAGGGCAAAATTATAAAGGGAGAAGCAAAACACATGGATTTACCAGTATTTGAAAAGTAAAAGTACATTTTAAAGTGTCAAATAACCTCAAAAAGAAAAACCTAGGAGGATACTAAAATGCTATAAGAACTATCCAAAGAGGATAGAAGAAAGTATCAGGAGAGATTGGCAAACACACACAGTTCCATTCACATGGAGAAAAAAAATCAGAAAAAAAAAAAATTCTTGCTTGACAAAGTAAAACTCTGAGGCCTGAGTATCAGGACAAGATTTAAAGAATGGAGAAAGTCAGAATAAAGGTAAAATGTCTTTAGGGAGAATGTTATGGAAGCATTTGTGAATTATCAAGTGTATCACTTAATCAAAGGAACTAAAATGCGATTTCTACTTCAATATGGGACAATAAAATACTTGGCCTCTCTAAATCATTAAAATCAAAACTTTAAAAATGGTGATAACTTTTTTAAGGACTCAATTACAGTATCTGGGATAATTGATTAAAAAAACTATCAACTCATATGCAATTTAAAAAGTAATTGTATTGCTTTTTAATGACATAAATAAAACATTAATTGTAGAAATTAAACAACTAAAACTGAAAAAAAACATGGATAAAATTATCTCATATGTAACTATCAATATTTCAGTTTTTTAATATATGCATATAAATAAAATATGTATGCATAAATATATATGGGTATTTGATTGATAGGTAGCTTTAATATATGGGCATCATTTGATAGGAGTGAAAGATGTGATCCTACAATGCTATGGAATACATACATATATGCGTATTTTTACATATAGGTAGATACAAACCTTGCTGTTTCTCCTCTTGTAATTTCAGATTTGCTTTGAGCATTCATTCTTTTCCCCTAGCTCTTAAATAAAAACATTAGAAAAATTCTATAGCTTTTCTATTAAATGTTAGATTACAATAAATTCTATTCCAGACTGTTCATCACATATCCCCATTCCCATATGGTATCAAAACCTCTATTCTGACCCAATTAATGCTTCTCCCCTCATCCAGCTCAGATCTGCAAGAGGCAGATTGAGAGGAGGAGGAGTAGTGTCTGGTTCATTATATTTCTTTTCTTACTCCAGTTATTCTCAGCTAATGTTTGGAGCCACTCCACGTTGAGCTCAGGAGGAGGTTATCTTTCTTTGATGGGTCTCCTTTGGGGATTTCTTAAAGAGAAAATGTAAGGGGTGCTGAGGTGAATGCTGATTGAAGATCCATTGATCTGATATTGCCTTTACTCCTGCTGGCAGTCAACAACTTCCTCTTCGGCCTCTGAGGTTCCAAAAGTTCACTACTAAGGTGGAATTACCTGGCTTCTATGAGTCTTGTAGGGAGACATCATCTAAACCATGAGAAATATGCACCATTTCCTGCCTATGTTTACGGGTGTGGAGCTTACCTCCAATCCAGCCCACTGTATTTAACTATGCAGATTTCTCCAAGGTAAGAGTCTGAAAATTCTTATCTTACTCACATGGCAAAAGACATGTCCATGAAGGGAAGTTTTCCTGAAGCCTGCCTATTAGGCATAAGGAGAAAGGAACATTATAGAACTGAAATGCAATATTCAAAATAAAAATTCACTAGATGGACTTAAAAGCCAAATGGAAATGACAAATAAAAACAGAGGAGATGTGAAAACAATAAAAAAATCCAATCTGAATAACAGAGAGACAAAAGATACCAACAAAAATCAAAGCTTCAGGGACTTGTGAGACAATATCTGAGGGTCTATCATATGTATAATTGGAGTAAAAGAAGAGGAGGAAAATGAGAAAGAAAAAGTATTTGAAGAAATAATATTTGAAATTTCTGCAAATTTGTTGGAAGATATAAATTACAGAATCAAGAAACCCAGTAAACCCCAAGCAGTTTTCAACTGGAAAATAAAGTAGTCTTGAGGGTCCAGAATAGCTTCGCTCAAATATCTGACGTCTTATTGAGAATGGGTGAAAAAGTGGATGAAGCTCTTGACAGGAGTGCTTATACATGGCCTCTGTAAGACTATCATTTCAGAGTAGTTGAGCATCATACTTTGAGGTTTAGGGCTCCAAAACCATGTTTTCTAGTGAATGCTGTGGAAGGTGAGTGGCCTTTTATAGCCTTGCCTCAGAAATCACATAATATTGCTTCCTCATTATTCTGTGATTGAAGAAATCACAAGCCTGTGCAGGTCAAGAGGAGGAGACATAGATCCTGCTTTCCAATAGAAGGGCTACAAAATAATTGTAACAATGATTTAAAACCATTACAAAACCCCCAAAAGAAAAATAACAAGAGACTTAAGCCAGAGACTCTTTGTAAAAGATAAGACCAAGACGGAAAATAATCATTTGAAAAATTGCTTAACCACAGTATTAATCAGAGAAATTAAAATTAAAACATAATGAAACATCACTACCCACCCAATGGAATGACTAAAATTTAAGACTGACAAGACCAAGTGTTTGGAAGAATGAGGTAGGAATTCTCCCCCATCTCTAGTGAGATTAAATTAGGCAAACAACTTTTGATAATTGTTTGGCATCAGAGTTGAACATACAAATACTATGACAGAATATTTTACACCTTAATCATTTACACTTTAATCATAATGAAACAGAAATACTGAAAATCTGTATATGAATGTTCCTGGCAGCATTATTTGTAAGAGGCTAAGAGGAAAACAACTCAAATGTTAGTCAACAAAACAACAGATACATTATTAGTGGACTATTCATACAATATAATCCTGCATAGCAATGCACTTGAATGAAATATGGCTAATGTTAAAATAAAGGATGAACCTCTCAGATGAGAATTTGAACATAAGAAGCTAAAATACAGAATGTTTACTGTTCAATAATAGGCCAAACTAATGTATGGTGTTTTAGGAGGGCCAGAGGTCCAGGATGCCAGAAGAGTGTGAAGTCTCTATTGGGTTATCTTAAAGAGCTCAAGCAAGTTTCTTCACCATGAGAAGAGCCTATCCACTGAAAAGACCATTGCAAACAAGTAGGGAAGCCCAAGGGCAGCAGATCTTGTAAAGGAACTTGGTGTATGGGGGTCTGTGGGCCCCTGAGAGAAATGTGAAGCTGCCCGTTCTCCCTAAACCTTAAAAGCCAAGGGGTCAGGATAGTAGTTACCACTGGTGATAAGGCAGCAGAAAATATTTAGGAGAGGGCTTTGTGGGTTGCTTCTGAGATGCTGGTAATGTTCTATTCTTGGAGCTGAGTAGTGCTTTCAGGATATGTTCACCTTATAGTAATTCATAGTATTTCACACTTAGCATTTGTGTGTGTATGTGTGTGTGTGTGTGTTTTGTCTTTTTAGGGCTGCACCAGTGGCATATGGAGGTTCCTAGGTTAGAGGTCTTATTGGAGCTATAGCTGCTGGCCTCTGCCAGAGCCACAGCAATGCCAGAGACGAGCCGTGGTCTGCCGCAGCTCATGGCAACGCTGGATCATTAGCCTACTGAGCAAGGCGCAGATCAAACTCACAACCTCATCGTTCCTAGTCAGATTCGTTTCTGCTGCACCATTATGGGAATTCCACATTTGTGTGTTTTTGATGCAAGATGTATTGATATTTTTTAATATAGAGGATCGATAGGAAGTTGGAATGGAAGAAGCAAGGCATAAGACTGTTGAGGAGAAAATGTCTAGGAAAGAGATAAAGAGTCTGACTTAAGGCAAAGACAGTGAGAAAGGAGGCAGAGGAAAGATGAAAGTCTGATGGAAGCAGCTTTAATAGTCACTAAGAGAGTGATTAAGAACTGTCACATCCAAGAAATTAGAAATATTTATAGGGTCTGTATCTGTGATCAAGACAGGGGCCAAAGCAGACAACATCTCACTGTGCAGGCAAATGGCAAGTCAGGTTCAACAGAAAACTATTGAAATTCAACTGTGAAAGAATGGGGTTTCCAGAACTCCAGTCCTCAAAGTATTAGCAAGACTAGTTTCTGGAAGCAGAACTGGGATACCAAGTTCAAGGGTTAAAAAAGATGGCTTTACTCTCCCATTAGGCTTTAAGTTTACTAAAAGAAGAATCATTGTTCTTCATGATAGACTAATAAAGTGGCAAGTGCCTAGAATATAATAGGCGTATAATAAAAAAAAATGGTAACTACTCAAAAAATAAATGACTGGGGGTGAAAAAAAATAGCTTATTCACTTGAATTGAGGTTCAAGGGGAGGGCTTAGTCAAAAGCATATAAATTAAGATCCCAGTTTCTAGAACAAAAGGAAACACTTTATACCAGATAAGGAGAAAGATCATTTGGAACTGGTGGTTCAGGATGTTGCATTTCCTTCTTTGTTAAAAAGGATAATGTCAGAGGATAGTTTGGTCTGAAACTGCAAGTATGTTTTTCAGTAATTCCAGCCTTGTTTGTAACTTAACTTCAAAGTCATGTGCATAGAAATGGCTTATATTAAATTCCCATGTTACAAACCATATGAACCAATATTTGCATGACACTTCAGATAAGTTCACATTTAAAGACTCAAATTTAATCTTAATCTCCATTAATTATTAAAAACAAGAGAAAAATTAAACCTTAAAAATATTGACCCTGCTTTGGCTAATATTAAAGAAAGGCATTAAATCATATTGAATAAAGTATATATTCAAAAGAACCTTTCAAAATTTCATATTACAGTAGTAAAAAGATAATTTCTTTAAGCAATTCATATTTATAAAAAAATCAAGGATTTCTATATCTAAACTAAGTCTTTTGATTTTTTTAAAAATTTAAAAGCAGAGTCAAGTTGAAGCTTCTACAGTACCAGAAAAACCAGTTTTTATTTCAAATACTTCAAAGTAATGACATTCTGATTTTTAAAAGTTAAACAATGACTTTGAATTTATTAAGTGATATCTCCTCTACACAAGAAAGTCAGGTTTTAAAAGGTCATTCAAATGCATAGCATCTACATATACCTCCTTTTTTCAATACATACTGATACTCTCTTGAACATAGAACAATGCTTTCAATAAATGGTACTTGATAAATGCGCTTTTACAGAAAGTGTATGGGTTAAGAAAAAAGAAAAGTTCTATGGTGGAAATGGAAACCAATTATTAAAGGTAAAAGAACAAAAATCCATTTATTTTTCACAAGCCATTTGCATATGGTTGAGTTTGAGACTCAGAACTGCATACTGAGTACCCTCACCTCATTATTATCTCTGGGTTCTTTCTATCTCATTGTTCATTCTCTCTTATTCAAACTCAGTAAGACAGATGGTCAATTTTATTAATTATGCTCAGTAAAATTATTTACCGTATTGGGAGTTACTCAGTTATTTCAGTTATGGTCTATTTGAAAATTGGAAGTTAATTTAGAGGCCATTCTGGAATAGAAACTAGATTAACTAAATAGAAAGAGCTTTTAATTATTTTACAATCTAATACCTTAGTCTATATAAGATTATCTGGCAGGTTTAACTGTGTGTTCAGTTCTGTAATCTACTAGGGATAACAGCATAATTACAGACATAAAAAACCTTTATCTACAATATCAACATATATAAATCAGCTGAATTTCTATATACTTACAAAACTATATGCAAAAAAACAAAGAAACAATCCCATTTACAGTGGCATCAACACTAATAAAATACTTAAGAATAAATTTAACCAAGGAGGTAAAAGATCTATATACTGAAAACCATAAGACATTGATGGAAGAAATTTGAAAAAAATGAAAGATATCACATATGCAGGAATCAGAAGATTATTAAAATGTCCATGATTCCCAAGGCCATTTATAGATTCAATCCAATCTTTATCAAAATTCCAATGGCATTTTTCAAAGAAATAGAAAAAACAATCCTGCCAAAAGACCCTGAATAGCTACAGCAATTTTGAGAAAGAAGAACAAAAAAGATATCATGCACCCTGGTTTCAAATTTTATTACAAAGCTAAAGTAATCAAAACAGTATGATATTGGCATAAAAACAGACACACAGATCAATGGAACATAATTGAGAACTCAAAATAAAAATGCAAACACATGGTCAACTAATATTTGACAAGAGAGCTAGGAATACCCAATGAGAAAACAAATATCTCTTCAACAAACACTGTTTAGAAAACTGAATATTCACATGTAAAAGAATGAAATCAGACCTCTACCTTACACCACTCCCACAGATTAATTCAAAATGGATTAAAGACTTAAACCTAAGACCCAAAACTATAAAAACACTAAAAGGAAACATTAGGGGAAAGCTCCTTGACATTGGTTCTGGGAATGATTTTTTTTTTTTATATTACATACAAAACACAAGCAACAAAAGTAACTATCAACAATGCAGACTTTATCAAATTAGAAAGCTTCTATGCAACAAAAGAAAAAAATCCATAAAATGAAAAGACAACAAACTCACAGCTAACATCATTCTCAATGGTGAAAAGCTGGAAGAATTTCTGCTATAATCAGGAACAAAATAAGGATGCCTGCTCTTGCCACTACCATCCAACATAGTGTTGGAGGTCGTAGCCACATCACTCAGAGAAGAAAAAGAAATAAAAGGGATCCACATTGTATAGTAAGAAGTAAAACTATCACTGTTTGCAGATGACATGATACTATACCTAGAAAAACCTAAAGATGCTTTAAGAAAACTGTTAGAGCTCATCAATGAATTTGGTAAAGCTGCAGGATACAAAATTAATACACAGAAATTGATTATATTTCTATATACTAACAAGGAAAGATCAGAAAGAGAGATCAGAGAAACCATTCCATTTACCATCACATTAAAAAGAATAAAAACCTAGGAATAAACCTACATAAAAAGACAAAAGATCTGTACCTAAAAACTGTAAGACACTGATGAAAGAGATCAAAGACAACACAAACAGGTGGAAAGACATACTACACTCTTGGATTGGAAGAAACAATATTGTCAAAATGAATATACTATCCAAGGCAATCTACAAATTCAATGCAATCCCTATCAAATTACTAAAGGCATTTTTCATAGAAGTAGAACAAAATATTTTAAAGTTTGTTCAGAAACACAAAAGACCCAGAATAGCCAAAGCAATCCTGAGGGAAACAAATGGAGCTGGAGCAATCAGGATTCCTGACTTCAAACTATACTACAAAGTTTACAGTCATCAAAACAGAATAGTACTGGCACAAAAACAGAAATATCCATCAGCAGAACAGGATATAAAGCTCAGAATTAAGCCCACACACCTTCAGTCAACTAATCTATGACAGAGGAGACAAGGATATAAAATGGAGAAAAGACAGTCCCTTCAATAAGCGGTGCTGAAAAACTGGACAGCTGCATGTAAAAGAAAATTATAACACTCCCTAACACCATATGCAAAAATAAACTTAAAATGGATTAAAGACCTAAACAAAAGGACAGATACTCTAAAACTATTAATGGAAAACACAGGACAAACACTTTCTGACATAAACCACAGCAATAGCTTCTCAGATCCACCTCCTAGAGAAATGTCAATAAATTAAAAAAAAAAGGACATAATTAAACTTAAAAGTTTTTTCACAGCAAAGGAAACTCTAAACAAAATGAAAAGACAACCCTCAGAATGGGAGGAAATATTTGCAAATGAAGTGACTGACAAAGGATTAATCTCCAAAATGCATAAACACCTCTGGCAGCACAATTCCAAAAAAACAAACAATCCCATTAAAAAATGTACAGAAGATCTAAATAGACAATTCTCCCAAGAAGACACATACATGGCCAAAAAAAACACATGAAAGGAGGTTCAACATCACTAATTATTAGAGAAATGCAAATCAAAACTACTGTGAGGTACCAGCTTACACCAGCCAGAATGGCCATCATCAAAACATCTACAAACAATAAATGCTGGAGAGGGTATGGAGAGAAAGGAACCCTCTTACACTGTTGGTGGGAATGTAAATTGTACAACCACTATGGAAAACAGTATGGAGTTTCCTCAAAAATCTAAAAACAGATACTCATACCCCACTGTTCACTGCAGTACTATATGCAATAGCCAAGACATGGAAGCAACCTAAGTGTCCATTGACAGAGGAGCATATAAAGAAGCTGTGGTACATATACACAATGGCATACTACTCAGCCATAAAAAAGAATAAAACAATGGCATTTGCAGCAAAATGGATGAACGTAGAAATTATCATACTAAGTGACATTAGACAGTGAGATGCAAATGTCATATGGTATCACTTTACATATGGAACCTAAAAAAAATGAACTTAATTTTCAGAAAAGAAACTGACTCACAGACTTTGAAAAACTTATGGTTACCAAAGGAGACAGGTTGGTGGGGGAGGGATGGGCTGGGGCTTTGGGATGGAAATGTTATAAAATTGGGTTGTGAAGATGGTTGTATACCTATACATCTAATAAAAGTTAAAAAAAGACGAGCTACAGAATGGGAGTAAATATTTTTAAATCGTCTATCTGATATGGGGTTAATATAACTCAATAGCAGAAAAAAAAAAAAACCCACAAAAATTGACTAAAAATGGGCAGAGGATCCGAATAGATATTTTTCTAAGAAAGACCTGCAAATGATTAACAGATACACAGAAGATGCTCAACATCACTAATTATCAGGGAAATGTAAATCATAACCACAATGAGATATCACTTCACACCCATAAGAATGACTATTATAGAAAAGATAAGAGATAACTAGTGTTGGTGAGGCTGCAGAGAAAAGGGAATCCTAGTGCACTGTTAGTGGGAATGTAAATTGGTACAGCTGCTTTGGAAAATAGTATGGAGATTTCTCAAAAAATTGAAAATGGAAAAGGGGATTAATATTCAAAATAAACAGTTCATGCAGCTCAATAAAAATAACAAACAACACAAAAAAAGTGACACAAGTTCTAATACATTTCTCCAAAGAAGACATACAGATGGCCAAAAAGCACACAAAAAGATGCTCAGCATTGCCAAGTATAAGAGAAATGCATTATCAAAATTACAATGAGATATCACATAATACCAGCCAGAATGGCTATCATCAAAAAGTCTACAAACAATAAATGTTGGAGAGGATGTGGAGAAAAGAGACCCCTCTACACTGTGGGAATGTGAATTGGTACAGCCACAATGGAAAACAGCATAGTGGTTACTGGAGTTCCCTTTGTGGCTCAGTTGGTTAAAAACCTAACATAGTGTCCTTGAGCATGTAGGTTCAATCCCTGACCTCCCTCAGTGGGTTAATAACCTGTCATTGCTGCAAGGAGCAGTGTAAGTCACAGATGTGGCTCAAATCCTCTATTGCCATAGCTCTGGTGTAGGCCTGCAGATGGAGCTCAGATTTGACCTCTAGCCCAGGAACTTCCATATACTGCAGGTGTGGCTACAAAAAGAAAAAGAAAACAGTAAGAAGGTTACTTAGAAAATTAAAAATAGAGCTGCCATATGATCTAGCAATCCCACTCTTGCATATATATCTAGAGAAAACTATAATTTGAAAAAAATACATGCACCCAGATGTTCATAGCAAACTATCTACAATAGTTAAGACATGGAAGCAACCTAAATATCCATTGACAGAGGAATGGATAAAGAATATGTGGTAGATATATACCATGGAATATTACTCAGTCATTAGAGAATGAATGCCATTTTCAGCAACATGGATGGATTTAAGAGATTATCATACTAAATCAGAAAGAGAAAGACAAATTATCATATATCACTCATATGTGGAATCTAAAAAAATGAAACAAATGAACTTATTTACAAACAGAAACAAACTCTCAGGCATAGAAAAAAAAAAACTTATAGTTACCAAAGATTGGGGGGGGGAGGATAAATTATGAGTTTGGGGTTAGAATATACACATTACTACATATAAAATAGATAACAAGAACCTAGTGATAGCACAGGGAACTCTACTCAATTTTCTATGATAACTTATCTGTGAAAAGAATCTGTAGAAAGAATAGATATATGAATATATATATATATATGAATATATATATATTCACTCTGAATCACTCTGTTGTATAACTGGATCACTCTGCTGTACACCTGAAACAAACACTATATTGTAAATCAACCATACTCCAACATAAAATTAAAAAAAATTGAAAATCGAACTATCACATGATCTAACCATATCCATTTCTGGGTATATATCCACAGGAAATGGAGTCACTGTCTCAAAGTGATAACTGCAGCCCCATGTTGACTGCAGCAATATTTACAAGAGCCAAGACATGAAAATGACTTAAGTATCCACTGGGAGATGAATGGATTAAAACCACATGGTGTGTATATATATACAATGGAATATTATTCAGCCATGAAAAGAAAATTCTGCCTTTTGTGACAACATGAATGAACCCTGGGGGCATTATATTAAGTGAAATTTCAGACAGATAAAAAGAAATATTGTATGTTCTCACTTACATATGGAATCTAAAAACACCAAACTGGTAGACATAGAGAATAGAATAGTGGTTGCCAAGGCCTGGGGGGGTAGAGTTTACGGAGAAGTCCTAGCCAGACAGTACAAACTTCCACTTATGAGTAAATGAGTAAATTCTGGGGATCTGATTACAGCATGGTGACTATAATTAACAGTATCATACCATATACTTGAAAGTTGTTAAGAGAGTAGATCTTAAGAGTTTTCACCATCACCATCAACAAAAGTGATAATTATTTGAGGATATGGAAGTCTGAATTAACATTATTGCGGCAAACATTTTGTAGTATATACATATATTAAATCATCATGTTGTACACTTTCAACTTGTGTTTTTATGTCAATAATTTCTCAATAAAGCTGGGGGAAAACCTATTAAATATACCTTATTTGTAAAAACATATCAAACATGTCAATACTTGCAGTGTTTGGCTATATATTTTATACCTTGGCTTTCAAACTGTTTTCTTCTACTAGTTCCGAGTAGTTCAATACAATAAAGCTTAAATATGCTTTATAAAAATCAGTCATGCTTATACAAAACCAAATAACATAGGATAACCATTTTTTTCACCATCTCCCAAATTCATCTTTGGCCAGCTAACCTTTTACATTGTCAGGACTGTTAATAGTTACACTCAATTCCATGATCTGAAATGGTAGCTACAGCTTTATTCAAAGGTTAGGTAAAATGTTGATAAAGTTGGAGAATAAATTGTTATAACTATGTTGTGAAGGTATAAATATTGCTTAATAAACAGGCCAGGTAGATTGAATGCATTCTTTAGTGTTTTTCTTTCTTTTTTCCTTCTTTTTTTTTTTTTTTAAGGGCTGCACCTGTGACACATGGAAGTTTCCGGGCTAGGGGTCTAATCGGAGCTATAGCTTCCAGCCTATGCCAGAGCTACAGCAACACGAGATCCAAGCCGTGACTGCTACCTACACAGAGCTCACGGTAACACCGGATCCTTAACCCACTGAGTGAGGCCAGGGATCAAACCTGCAACCTCATGGCACCTAGTCAGATGAGCTTCTGCTGCGCCACAACAGGAACTCCCGAATGCATTCTTTAAGATGTTGCAACTTCTAGAATACTTTAATAAGGATGATTTTAGCATTAAGGTCAAATAAATTCTTAAAATACTTCAATTATTTAAAATCAATTTGGCTTGTATGATATTTAATTTACAAATTTGGAGAGCAATTTTTTTCTTGCATCATTTTCTTAATTATATCCCAAAAGATAAAAGTTCTAGTTATGACTTTTATAGTCTACTGACTCAAATTTTTGCCCTAGAAACCTCCTTGCCGTAGAGCTTGAACTTGTTCCCTCGATCTGAGGACAGTTATTGCAGAATAATCCTCTAGTCCTATCCTGAGATGACTAGCTGTTTCCTAGTTGCTGTGTTTTCTTCTTCTTGGTTAAGACAAAGTTTTTTGGTTTTTTTTTTTTTTTTTTTTTTTTTGGAGTGCATTACCAAGCAAGTTGTTAAAGGAAAAAAGTCACTGAAGGCAAACTTTCTTTCATGTCTGAATATTATCATGATAGCACTTCAGATTAACACTTTAGGAGTTCCCGTTGTGGCGCATCTGAAACAAATCTGACTAGCATCCATGAGGATGCAGGTTCAATCCCTGTCCTTGCTCAGTAGGTTAAGGATCCAGCGTTGCCATGAGCTGTGGTATAGGTTTCAGACGCGGCTCAGATCCCTTGTTTCTGTGGCATAGGCGGGCAGCTGCAGCTCTGATTCACCCTCTAGCCTGGGAATTTCCATATGCCATGGGTACAGCGCTAAAAAGCAAAAACATAAAAAAATCAAAAGATAAGTGTTGGCTATAATGTGGAGAAAAGGAAAACACTTACACACTGATTGTGGGAATGCAATGGTAAAACCACTGGGGAAAATAGTACAGAGGTTTCTTAAAAAAAAAAAAAAAAGGTAGAAAAACAATATGGTCCAGAAATTCTACTTTGGGGTATATACCCAAAATAATTAACTCATGATCTCAATGATGTATCTGCACTCCAATATTCTTTGCAGCATTATTTGCAATAGCCAAGACATGGAAGAAACTTAAATGTCTATCAACACATAAATGCATAAATAAAATGCAGTATATATATATAACAAAATGTTATTCAGCCTTAAAAAAGAAAATTCTGCTATTTACATCAACATGGATGAAGCTGGAGGCCATTATACCAAGTTCAATGGGCCAGACAGAGAAGGACAAATATTACATGATATCACTTATATGAGGAATCTAAGATAGTAAAACCCGTGGAATCCAGAGAGTAGCATGGTGGTTGCCAGGACCTGGGGAGAGATGACAACAAGGACCTCAAAAGTGGAAAATTTCAGTTATGCAACATGAGTAAGTCCCAGAGATCTGTATAACACAATATCTACAGACAACAGTACTGCATTATGTACTTAAAAATCTACCAAGATGTTAGATATTATGTTAAATGTTCTCATCAAAAGAAAAAACTAAAGAAGAAAGAGAGCAAGAATAAATTTTGGAGATGATAGATATGTTTGTGGCATATGTCGTGGTGATGACTTCACAGATGTGTACCTATCTCCAAGCTCATCAAATTATATACATTAAAAATCTATATCTTTTAAATAAAGTGTTTAAAAAAGAAAAGGTGGTATTTAACTGATGGAGTATCAGTCCCTAAAAGTGAAGAACCCATATTGAGGAATTAATTTTGCATGAAATGATAGATACAGGCAAGAAATAAGCATGTTAATTCTGATCCTACATGCTGAAAAGTGTGCTTGGCTTGGCTAAAACAGAGATGTTAAAGTCCTAAGAAGATCTCTTATGACAAATGGCTCATCCCAGACATTCCCTAGAATGGCTTGACTATCTTGAAGGAGGAGATTAAATAGGTAAAATTAAATTACAAAAATGTTTTGATTTAATCAGCAAAATAAGATTTAGGCTGATTCAGCCTAAATTCTATATTTATTTTTAACTTTATTTATTTATTTATTTATTTGGCTGCTCTCACAGTATGTGGAAGTTCCTGGGCCAGGGATAGAACCCGAGCCACAGCAGTGACAACTCCAGATTCCTAACCTCTAGGGCACCTGGGAACTCCTATTTTATAACACATTGAAATTAGTTATTTCAGTAATTTTTGCTTTACTGTCATATTTTTTATCTAGTGTCTATTTTATTATAGACCAACAATAGACATTTAAGCATGAATAATGAATATGTATTTTGATAGCACAAAAAACTGTTTTAAGTAGCTTCTTAAATTTTCTGTAAGGGAGGAGCAGCAGCCCTCCTTCATTATCTTACCTAAAAAGGCAATTCAGTCACCTCTTAGCTCACCCAAATTTCAGGCAATTTCTTAATAAAGAATGTAATCAACCTCTAAATAGTACCTTACTAAATCCAATCCTTTTGGATCAGAAGCAATCATCATAGCTTCATCTGATTGGGTATTTATTATTGATTTCATAGTATTTACTTATAACTCTGATTGCTCTGGCTGGATACCCATGAAGTATCACAAGTATTCTTTTGGCAGAAACATCATTTTTGCATATCAACAATGAAGACAATACTAAGCAGTGTTAACAAACTTGATTTAGATATTATCAAGTGTCAAAATGCATGGTTCAGGCAATTATTACAATTAATAGTTGTCCAAGCAAGTCATTAAAACAACAGCAACAGATATTACTCTTCAGTGTCAATGACATATACTGGAATTGGGGGCAGAGGAATTATAAATAGTTGGTATTTTTAATAATTACTAATATACTTCAAAATTTTTATGTTATTTCTACCAAACCGTTTTAGAAACCCATTACAGACAGAAAAAACTGACAGAATAGAGATTTGCCTTTTCATTCGACCCTGTCCATCCTCAATTAGAAGCTGATGATAAAGACAGAGGCAACAGAACAATAAGAGAAAGAAGCAAAAGATTGGAAGACCAATATAATCTAATCTCTTAACTATAGGAATCCCAGTGGATAATTTCTTTTCTTGAAGGTTACAGGACATATCACTCAGGACAGATTTCCAGTCAAAATGTATTCTAGTAATTTAATGATAATACTCAATTCTGTTGCCTCCAATTTAGAGAATATAAGCTAAAATTTACTGCTTACAAATAGAATAAGGCCTTTGAGTTTCACTCATATATGCCTTTTTTAACTGAATGAAAGGTTTAAGTTCTATAGTGTTTACAATTATCAGGGTTTTAATAAAGATGATTTCGTATAATCAAATAGTAACTTTTTTCACTCTACCTCTTTATTGTCCTTCCCCATTCCCTCTCCTCACTGGTAACCACTAGTTCATTCTCTGTATCTGTGAGTCTGCTTCTTTTTACGTATTCACTAGTTTGTTGTACTTTTTAGATTCCACATATGTATGCTTTTTTACGTGGATGGTATATTTAAACTATTAAGAATATGAAAGTATCCTATTTGCACCAGTTTAGATTAAAAAGAAATCTTACTATCCTTGCACTAGTCATGTTCCTACGGAAGAAACAGACTTTTAATTTCCAGAATGAACCCAAGTTTTTGGCTTGAAAGATTTATTTTAAGGTTCTTAAGTAATTCTTTGGTCACTTAGTTTCATCTTCTTGTTTTCAGGTAGAAATAATTAGCATCCAATTAAAAGAAAAAGAAAAAGATCTGAATTATAATGTTTGTTGATTTCTAAGTAGGAATCCTCCCACAAAGGCCCAAATCAAGCTACCAACATAGCTTCACTGAAGACAAAATTTATATGAGACATGCACATAGTTGACTCTCTTGAGACAATCTGCTCATTCTCCATAGTTAATTTCCTTAATAAAAGTATCCATAGGCAATTCACTGTGGTTTTCTTTGTTTTCCCAAGAATATCAGAATGATAGAGCTAGTTTTAGAAGAGCCAGATAATATTTAATATTCTCTAAAAGTACTCCTATTAATTCATTCAAAATGTAATAGGACATGACTACCACTCTGGTACAGCTTTTCTGAAAATTTGAATCAGAGATGGCAATCCATGTGCCTGTTATGTTTGTCGAAAATAATAGAACTCACATGTGGAAATCTTCAAAGTCACGTGACTTGACTCATGATAGATAAGAAAACTATGTCCAAGAGTGGTCAAATGACTTACTCACAGTTAATATTTTAGGAATGAATTTCTAAGTAAGTTTATGAGTTCAGCATTTTTTTCTTTTTTACAAGTTAAGCATTCTTTTTGCCCATGGTATTTTACCCATTTGAACAGAGAAAACGTCCCTGTAAAAGAGAAAACACTGGTTTAGATAGAAGAATAACCTTAACAAACCCTAAGGATCTGAATAGATGGGATCAACACCATGATTACTTAGAAATTCCAGTGAGGCCCCAATACTGTGAGGTTGGTCTTTCAGGAAGAGGGAGCTAGGGCCATTAACTTGTGGGCATGTTCTGAATTGCTCCAATTTCTATCTCTTTAGACTTATCTGTGTTCTGCCTCTATTGAAAGAAATGAGGCAGAATAGGAGATTTATTCAGCAGTAGAGGAGAATTCCTACATCTTTTTATGGTTAGCAAATTTTTTAATATTAATCACTTATATTATTCATAAACTTTTCCTCTTAGCTTTAATCTTACTAGAGATGATTGCAGTACAATTATTTTGGTAAAAGATTATAGTAAAGGCTAAAAAGTGAGAAGATCAGAATGGTAGCCAGAGTGATTCAACATGTAGAACACTTGTATGGAGATACTTACTAAACAGAGATCATAGGTACTGTATAGATAGACAGGCAGCCAACAAAATAATTTATCAATCTATATAACCTAAAGGAATCATGTATGCATGATCAGGAGACTGAACTAAGCTATACCAATAAAAAGATAAAAATCCCTTGATTGGGGTTACCACACCTGAGTCAATCCTTAGATTGAGGACCTACTGACTGAAGCAAGGGTGTGATCCCCTTGAAGAAAGGGGTTTCAACATCATGGAAAGGGTATATGGTAATCATTCACTTGGTTCTCCAAAAAGCTAGCTATGACTATTTCCTCAGATAATATTAAGGGAAATACCTAGATAATTTGAGGACTTTTGGCATTAATATGTGGAGACTTAAGCATCACATCATGACCCTCATGTTAGAGTTGTTGGAATAACATGAGCAGATAGAGGCAAGGAAATTAAGAATATCCTATCCCAGTTCCAGGTCACAACTGGTACATAACTCCATCTGGGGTTCATTTCCCTGGTCACCAAAAGAATAATTAGAAAGGACTTAACGCGGTGGTTGGCAGACCCCACATTGGTTCCTTGGCTTCTGGAGTGACAGCATAATGAGGAAAGTCAAATGGGAAGTATTTGTAGAGATTTGTGCTACTCAAAGATGTAAAAGGATGAAATATGGTAGTCCTCATAATATCCCCATTTAATTAACCAATAAAATAAAACCCCTATGAAATCCAGACAGGTCTTAATGAATTATAGTGGACTGCTGCAAAATCAAACAGGTATTTGAGTTAACCCATCTGGGGCATCAGATGTAGTATCTCTGATAGGGCAGATGGACACAGCTTCACGTACCTTGTATATTACCACTGTGTTTTCTTCTATCTTAATCAGGAAGGGGAATCAGAAGCAGTTTGAATTCACAGACAATGGTATAAAATTCTGGTCTTGTCTCAAGGCTATATTACCTTGTCTGCCCTCTATTATATAGTCTGAAGGAGTCTGTATCTTGTCCTAAAATAAAGGGCAAATTGTTGCATCACATAATTTCTATCACAAAGAAGGAGACATCATCCCTGGTAAGCTTCATTGGGCTCTAGAGGCAGCATATTCTATGCTTATAAATACTATTTCAACCCATTTAATAAGTGGCTTGAAAATATGACAGCTCATGTGTGCGGGTTCTAGAGTAGTAAAGAGCTCTGTAGCAGGTATAACTGCATATAATAATAGGTACATATCTGTGGTTGGAAAAAAAGATCTTTGGGGACTTAAGGCAAGCCTGCATAAGAGAATCTGTGCATAATCAGCTCAGTTTCTAGAGCTACATGAGGCCATCTACCTCAAAGAACTATGTACAACTCAAAAAATAACTGCTAACATGCTTATGACTCCGAAATAGGCCACAGTCTAGGGGGGGTCAAATAATCATGTGGCCCAAACTCCCTGTCACAAACTAGTGTCTATCATAAGCACTATATTTTACATTTGGAGGTGCCAGCAACAATCTATAATAAGATGGAAGAGACATCTGGAATTAACCACTAGTGGGATGAGAAGGGATTAAGTCAACATGAATAAGTTGCATGAGTGGCCAAGACTACCATGTTATTATCTACTATTGTGCCAGCACTCTCCTTCAGCTCACACCTGTGGTCACATGGGAGTCTCTTATGAGTAAGTGACTTAAAAAGCAAAAGAACAAACTTGATTTATTAATCAGTCAAATTGGTGTGTGGGTGCACACTAAAAATGGACTGATGATTCAGCCACACATAGCAGTGGTCTTGAAGTCAGTAGTGAGGCGAAATCCCTCCAATAAGCAGAGATTCAGGTAGTGTACCCAACTATCCACTTTATGTAGAAAAAAACCATAACCCAAGGTAAGATTATACAAAGACTGTGACAGTGGCAAATATCTTGGTTGGTCAGGAGCCTTGAAGGAGAAAGACTTGGAGAGTGGGGACAAAGGGAATGGAGAAGATGTATGAAGACAGACATATAGGAGTAAGCATAAATCATTAACTTTAAATCACATGGTAATGCCCCCAAGAGAGCGTTATCAAAGAGGCAAAGATGATGCCGGTATCTGTCACCAAGCACCCCAGTACCCATGGTGTCAGGGATGTACCTGTGCATGGACCAAATACCTCGGGATTCCATTCCCAATCCTGATATAGATACTGTCATTCTGAATGTACAACTTGTCATTAAAAGAAATTACTATTAAAGAGGCTATTACAATCATCAATATATATCCCCCTAATACAGAAGTAGCCAGATATCTATGACAAACACTAACAGATATAAAAGGAGAAACTGATGGGAATATAATCATAGTGGGAGACTTTAACACCCCACTCACATCAATGGACAGATCCTCTAGACAGAAATCCAGTAAGACAACAGAGATCTTAAACAATGGAAAAGGTAGACTTAATTGACATCTTTGGGACATTATATCCAAAAAAAAAAAATCAGAATATACATTCTTCTCAAGTGCACATGCAACATTCATAAGGATCAATCACATACTGGGACACAAAGCTAACTTCAGCAAATTTAAGAGCATAGAAATTATTTCAAGTATCTTCTCTGATCACAGTGGCATGAAACTAGAAATCAGCCACAGAAAAAGAAATGAGAAAAAAAAAAAACCAAAAACAACTACATGGAGACTAAACAACATGCTACTAAAAAACAAATGGATCAATGAGGAAATTAAAAGAAATTTAAAAATACCTTGAAGAGAACCCGGAAATAAACCCTGACACCTATGGTCAATTAATCTTTGACAAGGGAGGCAAGAACATAAAATGTGAAAAAGAAACTCTATTCAGCAAGCACTGCTGGGAAACCTGGACAGCTGCATGCAAAGCAATGAAACTAGAACACACCCTCACACCATGCACAAAAATAAACTCCAAATGGCTGAAAGACTTAAATATACGACAGAACACCATCAAACTCCTAGAAGAAAACATAGGCAAAACACTCTCTGACATCAACATTACGAATATTTTCTCAGGTCAGTCTCCCAAAGCAATAGAAATTAGAGCAAAAATAAACCCGTGGGACCTCATCAAACTGAAAAGCTTTTGCACAGCAAAGGAAACCAAAAAGAAAACAAAAAGACAACTTACAGAATGGGAGAAAATAGTTTCAAATGGTGCAATGGACAAAGGCCTAATCTCTAGGATATATAAGCAACTTATATAACCCAACAGCAAAAGAGCCAATAAACCAATGGAAAAATGGGCAAAAGACCTGAATAGACATTTCTCCAAGGAAGATATACTGGTGGCCAGCAAACACATGACAAAATGCTCAACATCACTGATCATAAGAGAAATGCAAATCAAAACTACCATGAGATACCACCTCACACCAGTCAGAATGGCCATCATTAATAAATCCACAAATAACAAGTGCTGGAGGGGCTGTGGAGAAAAGGGAACCCTCCTGCACTGCTGGTGGGAATGTCAACTGGTACAGCCACTATGGAGAACAGTTTGGAGATACTTTAGAAATCTATACATAGAACTTCCGTATGACTCCGCAATCCCACTCTTGGTCATATATCTGGACAAAACTCTACTTAAAAGAGACACATGCACCCACATATTCATTGCAGCACTATTCACAATAGCCAGGACATGGAAACAATCCAAATGCCCATCGACAGATGATTGGATTCGGAAGAGGTGGTATATATACACAATGGAATACTACTCAGCCATAAAAAAGAATGACATAATGCCATTTGCAGCAACATGGATGGAACTAGAAAATCTCATACTGAGTGAAATGAGCCAGAAAGACAAAGACAAATACCATATGATATCACTTATAACTGGAATCTAATATCCAGCACAAATGAACATCTCCTCAGAAAAGAAAATCATGGACTTGGAAAATAGACTTGTGGCTACCTGATGGGAGAGGGAGGGAATGGGAGGGATCGGGAGCTTGGGGTTATCAAACACAACTTAGAATAGATTTACAAGGAGATTCTGCTGAGTAGCATTGAGAACTATGTCTAGATACTCATATTACAACAGAACAAAGGGTGGGGGGAAAAATGTATACATGTAAGGACAACTCGATCCCCTTGCTATAGTAGGGGAAAAAAAAAAAAAAGCAGTTACCTTGAGGAAGATAGCCTGAGGGAAAATGGAAAAGACTTTTATGTTACATCTTTATTTCTTTCTGAATTGTTTGCATTCTATTTTATCATATACAAATGTGATTTCTGTAATTTAAAAACTAATTGTAAAAGTTAAGTATAAATACTATAAGGCAAATGAGGAATGCTTATGATACAATACTGTCACCAAAACAATAAAAAACAAGATGGATTGTGCTCTCTACATGCAGCATGGCTATGTGCAGGGGTTCTGTGGGAGACAAAGGTAAAAAAAAAAATAAAAAATAAAATAAAATAAAATAAAAATACCTTGAGACAAATGATAATGAAGACACAACCATTCAAAATCTATGGGGCACCATAAAAGCGGTGCTTAGAGGGAAATTCACAGCAATATAGGCCTTCCTCAAAAAAGAAGAAAAATCTCAAATCAACAAATTAACCCACTGCCTAAATGAATTAGAAAAAGAAGCACAAACAACACCTAAAGTCAGCAGAAGGAAGGAAATTATAAAGATCAGAGAGGCAAGCAATAAAATGGAGATTCAAAAAACAATAGAAAAAAATCCATAAAACCAAGATCTGGTTCTTTGAAAAGGTAAACAAAATTGACAAATCTCTGGCCAGACTCAACAAGAAGAGGATAGCAAAAAACACTAATAAAATAAGAAATGAAAAAGAAGAAATCACAACGGATACTACAGAAATACAAAAAAACATTAGAGAATACTATGAACAGTTATACACCAACAAATTTGACAACCTAGAAGAAATGTACAACTTTCTAGAGACTTACAGCTCATCAAAACTAAATCAAGAAGAAATAAAGCAACTGAACAGACCAAACACTAGAAATGAATTTGAATATATCATAAAAAGATTCCCTATAAATAAAAAGTCCAGGACCAAATGGCTTCACAGGCAAATTCTACCAAACATACAAAGAGGAACTTACACCTATCCTACTTAAACTTTTCCAAAAGGTTGAAGAAGGAACACTCCCAAAGAAATTCTATGATGCAACCATACCCTAATACCAAATTAGACAAAGATACTACCAAAAAAGAAAACTATAAGCCAATATCTTTGATGAATATAGACGCAAAAATTCTCAACAAAATTTTAGCCAATAAATCCAACAACATATAAAGATCATACACCATGACTAGGTGGGATTCATCCCAGGTTCACAAGGATGGCTCGACATATGCAAATCAATCAACATTATACACCACATTAACAAAAGAAAAGTCAAAACCCACATTATCATCTCAATAGATGCAGAAAAAGCATTTGACAAAGTCCAACATCCATTCATGATCAAGACCCTCACCAAAGTGGGTATAGAGGGAACATACCTTAACACAATTAAAGCCATTTATGACGAACCCACAGCAAATATAATACTCAATGGAGAAAATCTGAAAGCCTTCTCACTAAAATCTGGAACAAGACAAAGATGCCCACTCTCACTACTGTTATTCAACATAGTATTAGAAGTCTTAACCACAGCAGTCAGACAAACAAAAGAAATAAAAGGCATCCAAATAGGAAGAGAAAAAGGTAAAACTGTCACTGTAAGCAGACAACATGATACTATACATAGAAAACCCTAAGGACTCAACCCAAAATCTACTTGAACTGATTAATAAATTCAGCAAAGTAGCAGGATATAAGATTAACATTCAGAAGTCAATTGCATTTCTGTATACTAACAATGAAGTATTAGAAAAGGAATACAAAAATACCTTTTAAAATTAGACCCCAAAAAATCAAATACCTGGGAATACACCTGACAAAGGACGTAAAGGACTTATATGCTGAGAACTAAAAGACGTTAATCAAGGAATTTAAAGAGGATGTAAAGAAACGGAAAGAGATCCCATGCTCCTGCGTTGGAAAAATTAATATTGTAAAAATGGCCATACTACCCAAAGCAATCTACAGATTCAGTGCAATCCCTATCCAATTATCCATGACATTTTTCACAGAACTAGAACAAACAATCCAAAAATTTTTATGGAACCACAAAAGACCCAGAATTGCCAAAGCAATACTGAAGAACAAAAACCAAGCAAGAGGTATAACTCTCCCAGACTTCAGGCAATGTTACAAAGCCACAGTCATCAAGACAGTGTGGTACTGGTAGCAAAACAGACAGGCCAAAGGAACAGAATAGAGAACCCAGAAATAAACCCAGACATCTTTGGTCAATTAATCTTTGACAAAGGAGACGAGGATATAAAATGGGAAAAAGACAGTCTTTTCAGTAAGTGGTGCTGGGAAAACTGAACACCCACATGTAAATCAATGAAACTGGAACACACCCTCACACCATGCACAAAAATATATTCAAAATGACTTGAAGATTTAAATGTAAGACAAGATGTCATTAAACTCCTAGAATTGAACACAGGCAAAACATTCTCTGACATCAGCCTTACAAATGTTTTCTCAGTTCAGTCTCCCAAGGCAACAGAAATAAGAGCAAAAATAAACCAAAGGGACCTAATCAAACTGACAAGTTTTTGCATAGCAAAAGAAACCATAAAAAAAAAAGACAACTTACAGAATGGGAGAAAATAGTTTTAAATGATGCAACTGGCAAGGGCTTAATCTCTAAAATATATAAACAACTTTTACAACTTAACAGCAGAAAAAACCAACAACCCAATGGAAAAATGGACAAAAGACCTGTATAGACATTTTCCAAAGAAGATATACACATGGTCAATAAGCGCATGAAAAAATGTTCAACATCACTGATTATTAGAGAAATGCAAATCAAAACTAATATGAGGTACCACTTCACACCAGTCAGAATGGCCATCATTAATAAGTCCACAAATAACAAATACTGGAGAGGCTGTGGAGAAAAGAGAACCCCGCTACACTACTGGTGAGAATGTAAATTGGTACAACCACTATGGAAAACAGTATAGAGGTAACTTAGAAAACTATATATAGAACTACCATTTGACCCAGCAATCCCTCTCTTGGGCATACATCTGGACAAAACTTTCCTTGAAAAAGACACATGCACCCATATGTTCATTGCAGTGCTATTCACAAGCCAAGACATGGAAACAACCTAAATGTCCATTGATAGATGGATTTTAAAAATGTGGTATATATTAAGAAAATGGAACACTACTCAGCCATAAAAAAAAAAAACAAAATAATGCCATTTGCAGCAACATGATGGAACTAGAGACTCTCATACTAAGTGAAGTAAGTCAGAAAGAGAAAGACAAATACCATATGATATTGCATATCTGGAATCTAATATTTGGCACAATGAACCTTTCAACAGAAAAGAAACTCATGGACTTGGAAAACAGACTTGTGGTTGCCAAGGGGGAGGGAGTCGGATGGACTGGGAATTTGGGGTTAATACGTGCAAAATACTGCCTTTGGAATGGATAAGCAATGACATTCTGCTATATAGTACTGGGGACTATATCTAGTTACTTATCATGGAGCATGATGTCGTGACTAGAATGGATATATTTTCCCAGTATGGGTTTGCCTCTTCTGCTCACAGTTTTGACTAGCTCTATTATCAGGGGGCTTACAGAGTGTCCATTTAATGACATGAAAGAACACAAAATAACCTTAGACCCAAGGATTTTTTTCCCACAGAAAAGAAGCTATGAAAATGGGTAAATGACAATAGGTTGCTTAGGTCCTATCATATTCTCCATATGGAAGTTGTCTGCCTAAGAATTATGCAATGGCCTTTTGAAATGAGAGGCCAGCTTGGAGGATACTTTGCATGAATGTGGAGGAACATTACTCCCATGAACACAATGTGAAATTTTTACTTTCTATATCTGCAACTTGAAGCAAAGTTGATGAAACTATCAAGGAATATAGCTTCAATCAGCAGGCTGTTAGAGTCACACTGAACTTTAAGCTATCGTTACTATCTGGTTACTTCATGCTCCTTCTTCCAAGAATGTGGGAAATAATCAGAGGAGTTACCGCCTTGGTTGAAGTAATTGACCCTGATGATCAGGAAGGGGAAGGGCTCTGTTATGCAAGGGGAATCAGCGAAGTGTATGTTTGGGACCCAAATGATATACTTCGGCATTTCGTGTTTTTTTCCTTGTCCATTTTTGACAGTAAATGGACAAGCAAAGCTGCTGTGGCTGGAAAAGGGCATGGTGATTAGGTGCTCAGACTTAAGAATGAGGGTCTGGATCACCCTACCCAGCCTACAGAGATGTTAATCAATGGTGATGGAAATATAGAATGGTAGTAACAAAGAGACTCAATCATTCTCAGCTGCAGCCTCAGGAATAAATAATTACACTGGTGGAGGTTGTCCTTTGTCTTAAGGAGCCTTTCTCTAGTTAAGTTTCTCCAGCAAAAGACCAATCAGAATATTTGAAGTGGGATTCTCAGATGAGGTGAATTTACTGCATGAAGCCGGTAGATCTAAGAAGTACAGGGTTGAGCCCTAGTCGATATTGTGATCCTACATACATCCCTCATTCAGGGCCAACACACTCATCCCCCACTCTTGAGGGTATTGGTTTCTACATCCACAGGCGCATGTAGGTCCAAGCATAGCTCTCAGCCAAAAAATAGGTGTTCTTGATTAAGATTTTGACCCCTTTCTAAAGCCCAGTCAGCACAGAGTGACTGTTGATTCAGGAGTCAAAAGCCCACCCCCTTGTTTTGATTTGGAACAACTCTGAAGGGCTATCCCAGATTCAAGGTTTCCTATAGGGCTGACAGAGACATCTCTACTAATGCATTGCAACTTCTCCCTTTGTCCAATTGTGTTTCTCTCATTCTCTTACAGGGGTTCCCAAGGGCACTTTTCAGTTAATTGTCATATCAGACTATTTCTTGGGGAACCCAGCATAAGGCAGTGTGCTTTCACTTGCTCCTAACATTTCCATTTTTCTAATTCTTCAACTCCATTCCCATGGAACTTAAAGATATAGTTGTGCTTGTCCCATAAACTTTTCACTTTAAATTGTCCACTTTCTGGCCTCTTTCATCTATCTTCTTTTCCTTTTCTCTCTAATGGCCCCAACATACCTGGACTTTCAAGCTGACATCTCATTGATGATGTAAGAGCAAAGTTAGAACCTTTGCTAAAAGAAGTCTTTTTATAGTGTGATATTTTACTAGGTAAGGATACCATTACCAAACAGTGTTGCATTGATTTATATACTCTAGCGAAAGTATCTGGAAGAAAATCCTACTGGAAGGGAGGACTTTAGCAGGAGCCAACAAGATAAAAATGTCACAATCTGAAACTTCCTTTTCAGTCTTTTTTCCTAATTTTTAACTTTCCATACACAACAGGTTAAATATTTGACTGTATATTCCAGAAAATTTAAAAAATTTCTCCCTCCACCATTCAAATCTGAGTAGACTTTAGAAACTCTATAAAGCATTGTATACAAGCAACCACTAATTTCAATTTTTTTTCCCTTTTGAGTTAATGCTTTCTCAGCACAGAAAATATTGCTGCTTGCTTCTATATTATCTAGTCAGATGTTTGATTTAATTACGTAGACTAAATGAAGAATATTGAAAGTCAGACTGATTTTCCAAAAATATCAGAGAAAGTAACAAAGACAATTTAGACACATACATAAAATGCAATAATGATTCTTTCAAGGAGTGACACCAAAAATCTGTAATAATTTTAGAGTATTTTTAAACTTTATTTTCTGCTATGTTGGTCCCATTGTGTCATACTCCTCATCCTGCAGGACTGACGTGAGATGGAGGAATCCTCTGCTTCAAAGGAAGCTTTATTCTTCAAGCAGCTCTACCTTTCACAGAATGGAATTAGAAATTTTTGTTTTTGTGTCACAGATTTGCTATTGTTTTTTTGTCATTTAGATGTGATGCTTCAATGATACATTTTTAACCAGCTTGATATCTTTGGTTGGGAAATTTGCTTCTCTGTGCCTCGGTTTTTTTATCTGCATAATGAAGAACTTAGGCTAGTTTCCTGAATAGTCCTTCAATCTTAAAATACCCACACACACACACACACACACACACACACTCTGCATAGGAAAGGATACATACAATACTTCACCAATGCTTGGAACATAGTAAATTTTTTATGAATTTAACATTCACTATTATCATTATTGCATGAACTAAAGCCTTCAGAATTTAATAAACTATAAGACATACTACTTACCAAAGGTATGTTTGAATAATTATAATGACACCATCAAAAGAGAACAGAAAAATTCTGATTAATATAGATACTTTTCCCTTACTATGTTAATTTTGAACTTTTGATATTGATGAAACAGATTTAAGAATATAATATGAGACATCAGATTTATTTTGTTGTTTTGGCCATACCTATATCAAGTGGAATTTTCCAGGCCAGGGCTCATACCTGTGCCACAGCAGTGACAAGGTCAGATCCTTAAATGTTAGGCTACCAGGGAACTCCCTAAATACATATATTTTATTTATTCTATGAGGTCATTATTACCCTGACACCAAAACCAGACAAAGATACTATAAAAAAAGAAAATTACAGGTCAATACCTTTGATGAATATAGATGCAAAAATCCTCAACAAAATATTAGCAAACCAAATACAACTATATATAAAAAGGATCACATACTGTGATAAACTTAGATTTATCCCAGGGACACAAGGATGGTTCAATATCCATAAATCCTTGTAATAATACCACATTAACAAAAAGGATAAAATTCACATGATTATGTCAGAAGATGCAGAAAAATCATGTGATGAAATTCAACTTTTATTCATGATAAAAGCTGTCAAATTGTGTGTAGAGGGAACATTGCAACATAATAAAAGGCATTTATGACAAACGTAGTTAACATTGTATTCAATGGTGAAAAACTCAAAGCCTTTCCTATACATTTAGGAACAGGGTCCCCATTCTTGCCACTTCTTACATACTAACCTAGTATTTGAAGTCCTGGTCATAGCAATCAGACAAGAAAAAGAAATAAAAGACATCCAAATTGGAAGAGAAGAAGAACGACTATCGCTATTTGCAGATGACATATTTTACATAGAAAACCCTAAAGTCTTCATCCACAAACTATTAGAACTAGTAGATGAGTTCACTAAAGTTGCATGGTACGAAATTAATATATAGAAGTCAATTTCTTTTCTATACACTAATAATGAATCCCACTTAAAGTCTCAAAAATAATAAAATACCCAGGAATAAACTTACTCAAGGAAGTGAAAGACTTATACTCTAAAAACTGTAAGATATTGATGATTGAAATGGAGATGATACACAAGAAACAGAAAGATATCCCATGCTCTTGGATTGGAAGAATTAATATTGTTAAAATGGCCATACTACCCAAAGCAAGTTACAGATTTTATGCTATAGATTTAATGCAATCCCCATCAAAATGTGCAAGGCAGTTTTCACAGAACTAGAAGAAATAATCCTAAAACTTGTATGGAATCACACAAGACCCTAAATTGCCAATCTTGAGAAAAATGAACAAATCTGGAGATATTACCCTCCCAGACCTCAGACGATACTACAAAGCTAGAGTAATCAAAACAGTTCTGACACAAAAATGGACACATAACCAATGTAACAGAATAGAGAGTCCAGATCTAAATACATACCTATGGTCAAGAGTTAATCAATCAAGGAGGCAAGAATATACATTGGAAGAAAGACAGTCTCTTCAATAACTGATGCTGGAAAATTGAACAGCTTACATGGAAAACAGTAAGATTAGAATATTTCCTCATACCACATATAGGATTAAACTAAAAGTGGTTTAAAGATCTAAATGTAAGACCTGAAATTATGAAACATCTAGAAGAGAACATAAGCAGAACATTCTTTGACATAATTCATAGCATTTTTTTTTATCTCCTAGGGCAAAGTAAAAACAAAGAACTGGGACATAATTAAACTTAAAAGCTTTTGTACACCCAAGGAAACCACTGGCAAAAAAAAAAAAAAAAAAAAGACAATGTACAGAATGGAGAAAATATTTGCAAATGAGGAAATCAACAAGAGGCTAATATCCAAAATATACAAACAGTTCATACAAACAATATCAAAAATTAAGCCCAGTCAAAAATGGGCAGAAAACCTGAACAGACATTTCTCCAAAGACATACAGATGACTATCAGGCATTAAAAAGATGCTTAACATTGCAAGTTATTAGAGAAATGCAAATCAAAACAAAAATGAGATACCATGTTACATCTGTCAGAATGGCCATCAGCAAATAGTCTACACATAACAAATGTTGATAGGAATATTGAAAAAAAGGAACACTTATACACTGTAGGTGTGACTGTAAACTGGTGCAGCCACTATGGAAAACAATATGGAGATCCTTTAAAAAGTAAAAATTGACCTACCCTTTGATTCAGTAATTGTATTTCTTAGAATACAGTGGAAAAAAACCAAAACAGTAATGTGATATATGTACCCCAATCTTCATAGCAGCATTATTTACAATAGCCAAGATATGGAAGCAGCCCATGTGTTCACCAGCATATAAATGGATAAAGAAGACATAGTATCCATATATATTGTTAAAATGGCCATACTACCCAAAGCAAGTTACAGATTTTATGCTATAGATTTAATGCATATATATAGTAATATTGCTCAGCCATAGAAAATAATTAAATTCTTCCATTTGTAGCAATGTGGATGGATGTAGAGGGTATTATGCTTGGTGAAATAAGTCAGACAGAAAATGAAAAATACTATATGATATCACTTATATGTGGAGTATAAGAAATAAAATGAACATATCTACTAAAATAGACTCATAGATGTAAGATAAACTAGTGGTTACCAGTGGAGAGAGGCAAGGGGGGAGGAGGTGCAAGATAGGGTTAAGAGATTAAGCAATACAAACTATTATGTATGAAATAGGTGAGCAACAAAGTTATGTTGTACAGCATAGGGCATTTTAACCCTATTATCTTATCGTAACTTTCAATAGAGTATGATCTGTAAATACACTGAATCACTATGTTGTACACCTGAAACTAATATTGAACTTCAACTATACTTTGATAAAAATGAATGCTTTAAATAGACCAGTGAAAAAATAAATAGTATGTATGTGTTTAACTGAACTGCCCAAATGTGTAATTCCCAACCTTCAGCAAGTTCATGCCAGTGATTTGGGGGTCCAAAGTATACTAGGATTCAATGTAATACCCTTCAACCGAAAAAATTTTAAGGACTCCTTTATACTTTCAATTACCTCGTGTTCATGGACAAATATGAAACTCAATTTCATTCTGAACTTGTTAAACAGAAAAATAGGGTTTTTTTTTAATTTTTATTTTTTCCATTTTAGTGCAGCACCTGCAGCATATGGAAGTTCCCAGGTTAGGGGTCAATTAGGAGCTATATCTGCCAGCCTACACCACAACCATGGCAGCACTGAATCTGAGCCTCATCTGTGACCTATACTGCAGCTTGCAGCAAACCAGATTCTTAGCCCACTGAGCAAGGTCAGGAATCAAACCTGTAACCTCACAGAGACAACATTAGGTCCTTAAAGTGCTGAGCCACAGTGGGAACTCCCTCTTTATTTTTTTTACTTATAAGCCTCCTCCTACTACAGAGTCTCCAGGAAACTGCACTTAGATGCCATAAAATTAATTTATTGTCAGATAATTCATTCCATGATCTATAATGATAATGCTCTGGTATCAGTCAGACAAGTGACTGATTAACCAGATGGGCCTTCTGCAAAGTCTCCTGCAGGTCAACAAAATCCAGACTTTTTAATGAGGAAGGAGAAATCAATTTTAGAGGAATGAAAATGTGAAAAAAAAAAAAGTGGAAGAAGCCTACACTATATTTTACCTTTTTACTTTGAAGGAAATATAGGCTCTCCTGGTGGTAGATCTTTCAAAGCCTCATGGCTTTTAATGTAGAGAATAAAGAAAAAATAATTTACTTGATATCTGGAATCTGTACTTTATATGACTTCATATAGGCAAGTTCATAATGGGAACTGAACATTAAAAGGTTTACGACGGCCTTGCGGTTGCTTGAACAATTAAAATAGTTAAAATATCTTATTATTTTAGTCCACCTATAGACTTGAGGGCATACCTCCAACAAATATTGACTGAACTCCTACTGTATACCTAACACCAGATAGCATGACACAGGTGCTAAAGCCTGCAATGTGGACCTTAAAATTTTGTCTCAGCGAATCTTCCTATTTCTTAAAATACAATTTTTTTTTTTTTATTCTTGGGAAACTGAGACACAGAGAGTTTAAATAACTTGGCCAGCGTCTCAGTATTCTTGGATAGTAGAAGAACAATTCAAACCTATCTCCATTTCCCAACAGAAAGTACATGCTTAGCTTTTATTCTTAATTGATTCCTCTTTTTTATCACATCCTTGAAATAAGTAGTTGTTTAACTGAAATGATGAGGAACACTCATGTCTCACCAACATGGTCTAGAGGTCAAAAAGCATTAGGATTTATAAAAATGCGAATCTTATTCCAGAGAAAGAGATCCATCATCTTATTGCTATCTTAACATTCAGTATTTTCACCTAACATTTTGTCTTCTGTGGACAAGCATAACAGCTTTGACAACTAGCCAAATGTTCTGTCTTAGTATATGGAAGTGATAAGATATTCAATATTCCTATCACCCTAGGTCATGCTAGGCTGAGAAAACTTAGGCAGTCACTTCATCACTCTGGATCTCCCTTTCCTTATCTTGAGATTAAATTTCTAGTATCCTTCATCCTTAAATTATTCCGTAGCTGCATGAATTTTTGCTTTTTTGCTTACTGTGTTATCTGCACCTGCCTTAACAAATCACCACAAACTCAGTGACTTAAAACAACAGAAAGTGATTCTCTCACAGTTCTGGAGACCTGATGTCTGAAAACCGGTGTCAGTAGAGTTGTTCTCCCTCCAGAGGCTCTGAAGAAGACGGTATTGCTACCCTCTTCTATCATTGCTGGCTGTCAGTATTTGTGGCTGCAGCTGCATCACTCCAATCGCTGTCTCCGTATTCACGTTGCTTCCGCCGCTACGCGTCTGTGTTAGGTCCTCTTCTTTCTCTTATAAAGACTCTTGTTATTGGATTGAGGGCTCACCTGTGCAATTCAGGATGCGCTCACCTCCAGATCCTTAAATTAATTACATATGCAAAGATCCTTTTTCCCAATAAGGTCACATTCACAGGCTCTCTTAGTACATCTTTTGAGGGGAGGACACTGCTCAACGCAATTATACCTACCATGTACCAGATATTGGACTTGGATGCTGGGACTAATTTTGGAGAAAAAGGCATGAACCTCAAGATTGTGGAAGGCATCTTAATTGCTGCAAGAACCTTGGAAATCACGAAGTACTGTGAAAGTGGAAGTTATTATCCCTTTAAAATGAATAACTCGATTTCTCTTCCTGCTTTTTGCCTCAGTATGCTAATAAGATAAAAATAATTGGACTTCGCATCAATACTACCCTTCATTTGTGACCAGAACACTTGTTAAAGCTGATCGATAATAAGGAATAATCTGGGAATCATTGAAGAAACCATCAATCAGAAACATATGTTGATGAGGATATTTTCCAATAAGAGAATTAACACTTCATGTGGCATGATTTGATCTACAGACAAAATACCTTGTAAATGATTAAGTTTGATTAAGAAACAAACATGCCTGAAAATGATGCCCCAATAACATCACTTTTACAAATTAATTTTGTTGCATCTTTTAGGAGTTTCATTATAATACACTCCTCTCCTCTACCTTAAAAGTTCTAGAAAGGATAACACCTTACAGGGTAGCTATTTACACTTGTGAGAAAATAGTTTTGGTCCTTGAAACTCAAAGTGTGGTCCACAGATCAGCAAAATGAGTATCACATGGAGCTTGTTAGAAAGGCATCTTCTCGGGCCCCACTCAGAGTTAACAAACCAGTACGTACGTTTTAACAAGATCCCTAATAACAAGAAGGCACATTACATATGAAATGTTAATTACAGCCTTTCCAACTAGTACAACATGTTGAAACAAGGTATTTGGTATAGTAGATCTCAAAAGGTAGACTGCAGGCTTATGTTCATGATGACAAGGGTCACCAGTGTGTGACAAAATGAGAAAAAAAAAATTTACTTCTGTGAAGCTGTATTTCCCCAACTTGAATTCTGATATCAAGAGCTTTCTATCATTTCTTCCCATACCTTCATTTCTTTTCAAATGATGATAATATAAGATGGTCATGTGAAACCTGTGTGTACATGGATATTTAACCCTTTATTTACAACATGAGTTTGACAAATACCTTCAGTTTTTTTTCCCTTTAAACTATTGACCTATAAAATCCAAAAGTAGTGCAGAAGACAAGCCACTGAAGGGTAGAATTAGAAGAAAGGAGGGGATGGGGTAAAACCTCAAAGAGGAATTTATCTTTACATATTTCTTTAATATTTTCTTTAATTTTTTTTTCCTCAGGCTGGACCTCTTTGGAAAGACCACACAGATGAGGCTTGACAAGTCACCATAATGCCACTCAGCTTGGGAGTATTTGATAAGCCCTTCATGCTAGAAAGGCTCATCTAAGGTAGTTTACCCCATGAGCTACCAGAACACAACTTTTGAAGTAGTAGACCATGGTGTAGAAAGTATTCTAAAGTTCTAGAATGTTCTCAAAGGGGAATTCTTGCATGTGTATATCCACCCAATTCCCCCTTTTCTGTTGTTTGAATGTAGAAATCCATTTAAAGACTTTGCCTCAAAGGTGGCTCCATTTCAGTTAACCTGAACCAATAATTGAAAAATTAAAAACTTTGAAAACTATGCAAATGTATAATATTTCTTCAAACATATACTTTAAAAGAAATATTAATGGGTTAGTGAAAGGTGACAAGGTCCTTGAAAATGAATATCATAACATTTGTGCATCCTTTGAATAAACTAGTGACATTTAAGATTGCTAAATTAACATTTTAATTTTTCTGAAGCAACTCAGTGATTCAAAAGGCAAAGTCCTAAGCTATTTTCCTTTCCCACAGACCCCATAGTTTCTGATGTAAATGTATAACGTGCATTCATTAATTAAAGGTTACACTATAACAGATTCTTTTCTAATTTACCGAAGATCAGACCTTTTAATCATTACGACAAGCACATTATTTAGTAAATTAAAAATGCTTATAGATTAAAGACCAAAAAATGAAAGTTTAGAAAATTATTCCTACACAGCTTTCTTACAGTTAATGTTCCTTTCCTTTCTTATAAAATTAGAAGTAAAACCTAAACACATGGGTAAATAAATATTTGATCTTTCTTAGCACTTGCATCTTATAATTAATAGTGTGATGGGATTTTAAATGTTAAGGAAATAATAATTTGCCATCAACAGGGATGGGAGAATTTTGTTTATTAGTTTAGTGTGATTCAATTTGTGAAAATGTGCTTCATTGATCTTTGCAAAAGAAATTTAATTGGAAATGAATATCACCATCTATTTGCCACACCAATAAGCCCAAGTTGCTACAGTTCATTAAGTACTACACCTGCTACTTAACATTCTATGGGGAGAAAAGTCCTTGATTTAATACACTTAAGGGTGGCCAGGTGGGAGCTCAAAAAACCATTTGAACTACTTATTTCTCTACTTATCCAAGTTGAGATAAATATGCCCTAATCCTTGATCTGGATATCATTTTATCTTTTTATACATACATAAATTATATTATTAAATACAAATGTAATCCATTTAAATAATACTCTCAACTAAACTCACAAATAGATGAGGAACATCCTTTTTTTAAAATACCAGTGCACACAGAGGCTGTCAGATCACATTTACAAGCAATCTGAATCTCAGTGGGGTGGAGAGAGGAGAAAGAACAGGCACTTTATAGTAGGATAAAAACCATAAGACAAATACTAAATAAACAATATCAATAGCCACCCTCAACAGGATAGATATCCTTCAACAAATGATCAAGAAACAGCAGTGGACAATAAGCAACAAAGTACACAGTAAGTTCCTTTAGATGAAAGAGCTAAAAATAATGGGACAAGCACCCAAGAAAGGCTTCATAGCTTTTAGTTATTTGAAAAATGAATTCCTATAACAGTCAGTAGCTGGATTTGTAGGAACCCTCTGAGCTCAAGCTTGAAACAAAACTAGAACCATGGGTTTGGTCCCCATATGGATCAATATTACCATGAAGCGGTTTGGCTCCAGGCTGTGGAGACACATTGTGACTGAGAGCACAGTAAGGTTATGGAGGGGCAGGGCTTATTACCAATTCACCTTTTTCCCCTGGGGAAATAACTCTCACTGTGCAATTTTGATTTTTACAAATAATGGCTAGCACTTTTCTGATGGTAGGTGAAGTGAGAGGGTTAATATCTTAACTCCATTTTAAATATATTTGAAATGTTCACTAAAATTTATAATTTAGGAGTTCCCATTGTGGCTCAATAACAATGAACCTGACTAGTATACATGAGTGTGCAGATTCGATCCCTGTCCTTGTTCAGTGGGTTAAGGATCTGGTGTTGCTGTGAGCCGTGGTGTAGGCTGAAGACATGACTCAGATCCTGCATTGCTGTGGCTGTGGTGTAGGCTGGCAGCTGCAGCTCTGATTCAACCCCTAGCCTGGGAACTTCCATATGCCATGGGTGTGACTCTAAAAAGACAAAAAATAAAATAAATAGAATGTATAATTAAAAAATTTTAGAGTCAAATATTCCTCTATCTGAAATACATTGCAATGTTCTATAAAACTATAAGAAAATCCTTTTTTTTTTTTTTGGGAAATATACTTCTCTGTCAATGTTTCTGTGATGTATTTTTTCAATAAGGTGAGGCAAGTCTATATGCACATCAGAAATATGAGATTTAAGTTTTCTCCCTTTCAGTTAGGGGAAATTTTGTCTCTTTTTAAAAAATTGATCAAGTTATTCAACAACTATGGTTACCATTTGATTATGAGACTTCATGATGAAGCCGAAGTAGGGATGGGGGACACACAAATAAGTCAGATGTCATTAACACTCGGGATGGTTTAAAATATGTGATGCATGGTTTTCACCTCAGTCAGACTAATGAGATCAAAATTTGGGGAAGGTCGGTATAATTGGATTTCTTAAAAAAGCCTATATGTAATTCTAATATGCAGTCAGGGTTGGGAATCACTGGAAGAGTGCAAGAAAGAGCCTCAAACCAACTAATTGTAAAGCAATGTGGTAACATCACTGAATTTAATATACACAAGACAGAAAAAAGTGTGGAAGAAAAACCACAAAGTTAGGTCTCTGGATAATTCTGGACAGCTGAGCTTGGAAGAAGAGTGTGGGAGGTTGCTAGCTCTTTATTAAAACAACTCTGCATACATGCCTTTCAAAAGAACAGGTGTTCCTTTTGAAACTTAAAAGCCAGCAATGCCCTAGGAAGGTTGAAATAACAATAATATATGCACAAAATATTGTAGAAGCACAGAAAATAGCAACTAATGTAGGTTCTATGACTATAGAAGACTTCCTCAAGAAAACATAAGTTTAACTTTAAGGTTAAATCTTAATCAATTTGAAAACTATTTCAAAATTTCTTATCAATGAAATATTGTGAAAATATAAAGAGAGCTTATTTGTAGCATTTATTTAAATCCCAGTAATATTCTAGTGTAATAAGTAAACAGCTGGAGTTCCCGTCATGGCTCAGTGGTTAATGAATCTGGCTAAGAACCATGAGGTTGTGGGTTCTAGCCCTGGCCTTGTTCAGTGGGTTAAGGATCTGGCATTGCTGTGAGCTGTGGTTAAGTCACAGACGCAGCACGGATCCCGCATTCTGTGGCTCTGGTGAAGGCCAGTGTCTACAACTCTGATCAGACCCCTACCCTGTGAACCTCCATATGCCACCGGTGTGGCCCTAGAAAATACAAAAAAAAAAAAAAAAAAAAAAAAAAACCACAAAAAAAGTAAACATCTGGATTCTAGTAAACAAAGGAAATTATGTCCCAGATTTATTATTGGAATCTATGTTAGTATTTCTATATATCAAAAAAAAAAAATAGTTTCAGAGTTCCCACTGTGGTACATGGGTTAAGGATCTGGCATCATCTCTGTGTCAGCTCAGGTCGCTGTTGTGGCACAAGTTCAATCCCCAGCCCAGCACAGTGGGTTAAGGATCTGGTGTTGCCACAGCTATGGCATAGAACACAGCTGCAGTTCAGATTCAGTCCCTAGCCCAGGAACTTCCATATGCCCCCATGGGTGTGGCCAAAAAAAAAAGTAGTCTAAAATAATTAGGATAAATGTTACAATTGATGTCATTTACATTTTTTTAACTTTATAGTGGTTTTAAGGAAATTCAAACAATTGGGCCATAGATCAATCTGACTTAATGAGTAGCGCAGAAGCAGGGCTACTGTCTTTGACAACATAGGTTTTAGCAGCTATACTTTGTATCCCTAAGTAGAATTGTGCCAAGAACAGTGATTTGAAAATATGGACATTAACATCAACAAAGTATGATTGCTTTATTATCTATGCAAAACACTGATATCTTCAGAGGTCAAAAAGGTTAAATATCCAACTGTAGTTCTATCCAACCTATGCAAAGTTTTTTGGTGAAATAAATGCTCTTGGGCCCCAGATGGCCTTGCCTAACAATTTTAGCCCTCACTGATCTAGAATTCTCCTCCATAAATATCATATATACTGTAAAGTAGCACTAATCCAGCTTAACTTCAATATTCTATGATTATTCCTGCATTAGTATTAGTGTTATCTCCCTGACTGGATTCCTAGAGAGCAAAAACTATATTTCCTACATGTTAGGTTTTTAGGAAGTAACTAGCTGACTTGATGACAAAAATTCTGTGTGATGGAAGATTTCAAGTTTATTTTTATGGTGCTAACCATATTTTTATATGGCAGCACCAGGAGAGAAAAGGAATATGACCATTTGAAGAGAAATACAAGCCTACTTGCAATAATGACTAGTTGGTTTATAATTTTTGCAAATTCCCCAATTCCTTCATCTCCTTGGCTTCATGAAGACACATTCTTCCCTTGTCACTGCTATATTTAACCCCATATGTGAAATTCTTCCCATTATAATCTTGTCACACAAACTTATTTTTTATTAAGGTGTTCTAGCTATTCTTTCTCTTAAAGTCTTTTTTTTTTCCTACTAAGAAAATACTGAAATAGAAACTAGATGAAATACTATGTACCGTATTACTTTCACTTATTTCAATCTGTAAGCATTGCATGTATTTACTAACATACCAACAGGCTTATGTGATCTTTTAAGAGGATTTAGGACTTTTTTTTTTTGGTCTTTTTAGGGCCTCACCCATGGCATATGGAGGTTCCCAGGCTAGGGGTCGGTCGAATTCTGCTGAGCCGCAATAGGAACTCTGGATTTGGGACTTTTAAATAAACATTTAATAGTTTTCCAATTAAGACACTTAAAATTGTTTTTATTTATTAGTTAATGCATGGATAATTTAACAATTCTTATTGGGTAATTGCTAAGTACCAGGCTATCTATAAGAAAGGAGAGGAGACAAAAAAGCAATTAGAGAGTATCATGTGAGCTATGTCAAGAAGGGCTAGTGCAGAGTGGGAGTAGATCGGAACCCTTAACACAGATCTGAGAGTACAGAGAGTTCTGGAAGGAAGTGACTAAACTGAAATTTTAGAAATGAGCAGGAGTGGATCAGATAAAGGTAGGCATGGAGTAAAAAAAAGTTCAGGCAAAGAATCCCAAAGAAAGAGAATGAAGATGAAAAATCAGAAGGGTCACTATGACTAGACAGGATTTAGGTGGGGGTAAGGCAGCAAGAGGTGAGACTGGAGAGTTTGGCAGGAGTTAGATCACATAGGGTCTTGAAAACAATGTTAAATACTGGCAGACTGAGTACGCAGACCAACTGCACCTGGGCTTGCATCTTTTGTGTCATTCGATGGCACCAGACAAACATTTTAAGCAATATGGCACTGGCAAAATACTCTATGTTATTGGTAAATGTACCTTTTTGAAAAGGATATCCTAAAAAATGGTTTATAAAATTAAGTTTCATTGGGAGTTCCCAACATGGCTTAGCAGAAATGAATCTGTATTGTATCCATGAGGACACAGGTTTGATCACAGCCTTGCTCAGTGGGTTAAGGATCTGGTGTTGCCCTGAGCTGTGGTGTAAGTCGCAGACATGATTTAGATCTGGCATTGCTGTGACTGTGGCATAGGCCAATGGGTACAGTTCCGATTCAACCCCTAGCCTGGGAATCTCCATATGCCATGGGTGAGGCCCTAAAAAGACCAAAAAAAAAAAAAAAAGAAATTTCATTGTTAATTGACCATTGCTTATAGTTTCAGAGCTAGAACAATTGATTAATAAACCAACCATCCATTTACTCAATGATATTAATAAGCATCTGCTATATTCCAGGCATTGTGTTAGATATTCTAGAGTTAAAAAATGAGAAGAATGCCATCTTTTCCTTCCAGGAAGTATTGAGGTTAGAAAAAACAAAACCATAGATTTTTTAAAATGACAACAACAACAACCAACAACAACTCTGTTTCTGTTATTGTCTCTGTAACCCAGCCTTGGCCTCCAGAATCAAGGTCTACCACTACTTCCTGCTTCTACACAGCTTTCCATAGAGTTAAGTTCTCTAACATCCATTATTTCCTATTATTATTCTTCCGTAAAGGCTCCTTCTGCCTGAGTCATTTCCTTGTTTGGGGACCTTAACACTTTCATTTGAATTATGTAGCATTCCATTAGCTGATTCCCCTGCCTTCACTCTCTTCCTCTGTTCCATTCTCCAGTCCTACACTGTCCAAACCACATTAGTCTCTCTGAAACCATAATTTCATTCTTTCACTATGCTGCATAAACACATCCTCTGGTTTTCTTAGTTCATTAATATTGAACCCATATATTTTATATATGTTATGTATATATAAATAAAATGTATTTAATATATTTATTAAATATAAATAAAATGCATATTTTAATAAATAAAACATATTTAATAAATAAATAAAATATATATTATGTTTTAATCTTTTAGCCTAACATTAAGGAACCTATTAGAATCTAAACTCACCTGCACCTGTAAGATCTTTTCTCTACTTTGAAGCATAACTAGGAGGAGGAAGGAGAGGACCTTCTTATCTTAAACAAATTCTCAAGACTGGCATTGTTTCAAAAGTGTATTAACATACTAGTTCACTTAAAGGTTTCTAACAACATAATGAGAGTGCTTTGGAAGCAAGATAAAAAGGAAGATTTTAATATGAAGAAAGCTGAAAGAGAGTGGCATCCTTTTAGTTGCTCATAATTTATCTAGCTTCTCACCCAGGCTTGCCTCCCCTTCAGGTTAGGTTCTAGAAACACCTACATATCAGGAAATCTCTGCTAGGGCCCAGGGAGTCTATTTGAAGTGTGCTTTGAAGACAAGTTGCCTGTTCTTATCTCAGCTCATCTCACTTGCAGACTTGAAAACACCATCCTGCTACATTAGATCTGGTCAAAACTCTGAGCCATTGTGAAGCCTGACTGTTAAATAATCCACACCCCTCTTCAAGTGCAACTTCTAGGACAGGAGATTATGGGGCGGGGGGGGGGGGGAGGGGGGCAGGGAAGTTAAATCTTCTATTATTGCTTAAAAATCTTGTTCTTCAACATTTGCTGAGTTTCCTGCTTCCGTGAGTAGAATAATGATTCCTCCCAATATGGCTTATCAGTCGTAATTGGATCAGAAGCACATATTCCCAGGTGCCACATTACCTCATGCGGCAGATGTTTTCAGATTTGTGGCAAGTAGTAGTATCCTGTCAGATGCTGATGAATATTGGGTTCTGACAAAGATTTATACTCTAAATATCTTCTAAAAGAAACACATGCTTAGTAATTATGAAATATATCCAAAATATATTAGTCCTATCCTCCCTCAAATACTGCTTAATTCTTTTTCTTCCAACAGAACTCTGATTTTGTCCAGATAGTTGGAGGCTTTATGCTTCAGGGGAAATGAAGATTGGCTCTTCTAAGACAATTGTAGTAATTCTATTCTCTTGACAGTGATTGGTTTAGACAAGGGCATGTGATGTCATTCTGACTAATAAACTATAAAGGGAAGCCTACTGGGAGAGTGAGTGGGAAAGTTTTCCTCTATTCTGAAAAAGGTACACAGAAATTAGTCGATTTTTTTCCTTGCCTATGGCTACTGGTAATGCCAGGAAACACAGTGGTATTAGAAAATCAAAGCCAATAGAATCACGGAGAACAATAATCTGGGTATTGGGAAACTGATGTATTAACTAAGTCTGGAACTTTCCTACCTATGGTCTACTTGTTTTGTCAATTAATAAACCCCTTATTGGAAGTAACCACTGGTATATTTGCAGTCTAAAGTGTTCTAGGAAATTACAAATGGGGGCATGAGAATCTGAAGTCTTAAGGGACTGACAGGTATCTCTTAAAAGGGCATATGAATAAAGGGCTGTGCTCATGTCATTTGGGAGAACTTCCATTCAGTTCACACTGTAATGGTTATATTACTGGACTTGGATCAGCTTTGGTATTACCACATAGTCTGTTTTCAATGGAGCATGTGCTCAAATTGTTTTTTATGTTAATGTTAATGACTTGTACTCTGTGGCAGGAAAGTGAAGTGGAAAGAACATGGGGCTGGAAGCAAGGAGACTTGGATTCTTGTCTTTATGATGACACAAAGTCTCTGTGTGACCTTGGTCAGAAAACAGAACACTCTGGGATGTGGTTTTCTCAACAGCTAAGTAAGGAGGCTATGCCAGATTATTTCTAATGTGGTTCTTCTGGAGTGAAAATATATCCACAATTTGCATCCAGGAGTCAGGAGAAGGCGGTACAACCTAGGGTGTTTATAACAAAGGGATGTGTTTTATTTTTATACTTTCTACTTTTTGGCCTCCATTATCTAACCATATTTATTGCATATTCTCCTATTAATAATCAAATAATGAGAGCTTTTTCATTAACTAAAATGGGTCACAGTGCTGTTTGCACAGAGTCTGGAAAAATCAGGCCTATTGCCCATTAGGTGAAGTGCTAGATATGGCAAATGTAAGCATGAAGGCAGGAACATTGAGAAATGCCACGATGTGGGCAGTGTATCAGCTGCTTTTGAAATTATTAGATGATGTGAAGATTTATATCATGGAACACTTATAGAATCTTGAGATAAAATGTCTACATTGAAAAATTAAAGAAAACCATGTTTATTTATTTAAGACTGAGGATTTGGAAATTTGGAGCATTACAGAAATTACTGTAGGACATCTTAAACTTTATTCGAGAACATTGTAAATCAACTATAATAGAAAAAATAAAAATCTTAAAAAAATTTTAATTCAAATCTCAGGACCTACAAAGGTAGAGGAAGGGTGAGAAAATTTCTTTATTGTTACTTTAAATAATTTTCATCACTGGTTCTCACTAAAAGAGCCTCAGATAAGGTGCTAACAACAAAGCAGTCAAGATAACTGCTTGTCATTGAACAGTAACATGACAAGCAAGGGGCTTCATCTCTAAAATTAGGACCCACAGTCAGCTACCTGCTGATGAGGTTAAGAAAGTCTCTTTATCCGCAGTCCATGGACAAGCCAGAATGTCCTCCCTTCTCACTCAAACTGCTCTTCTTAGGTTTATCTCTGACACAGTCTGCCTTCGTTAATAGATATTGCTGTGTTGCATTTTTAGTGCACTGTTTTGCATTATTATGACCATTGTACAATAGGTAACCTACAGAGGAACTCATAAAGCCACTTGGGATTCATAAGCTGGATAGAAAATCTTTGGGAAAAAAAAAAGGCGTCAGAAGGAAGCATGGTCACCAAAGGCAAGTGTAACAAAGAAGCTTGTTATACAGAAAACTACAATCAGTACAATCGCCTCTCCATTATTAATACTCCATGAACAAAACAACCTGGTGCAGATAAATGACAAGATATTTCCAATCTCCTCTCACTTACTATATCATTAGAAGTCAGATGCCTGCTCTGCCTTGAAAAATGCATTTCCATATTAAACAAACTCTGAACAACAGAAGCCAATGAGAGAAATATTTATGTATGATTTGGTAAAAAGAGAAAAAATGTATTCACCTCAAGCTAACCACCTTGTCTCTCTAGATGAACTCATATTCAAAATTAAATCACTCATGCTTTTCCTTCCATTTGGAGGGCAACAAAGAGGCTTTTTAATTTTTAAACTGAGGCTATGACAACTGAACCAACAATAGGAACTAATAGTCTCTAAATCAGTTTAATGTCTTTAATAATAAATACAACCTATTCATAAATTCAACAGCAGGCTTGGTTTTCAGAAATGTTAACAGGCAGAAAAAAATAGGTGATATAAAACTGTATTCTTTAGTACCTGAACAAAAGAAGGTCATACTAAGATAGCCCTGCTATTATCCTCTCTCAGGACTGCTCCACTCCTTACATTTTCTTTCCATTTATTGATGCTTCCTTCATTTAGCTGTTAATTTCTTTCCTGCTACTGCAAAACAGTGAAGAAAAAATAGATGAAACTAGGAATGGTGACTGGGAGAGGGTGGGCTCAGGAGCCTCCATCTAGGCAGTTCATCCATTAAAACCTTGCATTGTTTCAACCCCTTCTTTTTTTTTACATAATCATCATTAGTTGAACCTTCTTTGCCACACATCAAGATAATATAGTAGCTACTTTTTTTGCTTTAGTGACACTCATCATTAAACTTTTCTTCTCACTGCTATTTTTCTAGATGTTCAACGTCTTTCATGATGTGAACCCAGCCAACCTAACTACCATTTGCTAACTTTCCTACCACACCCCACCGTGTGCATCCTCTGGCTTAGTCAGATATTTCCCTGGGTCTCCTGACCACTTCCTGTCATGTCTTCATTAGGCTGTTCTACTTTATTCGAATTTCCTCTCTTCCAACCTCCACTCATCCTAAGAGCAGTCAGCCTTCCAAATCCAACAAGATATTCAGGAAGATATCAACTTGCTCAAAGTCTGTGGTAAAGCTAGGATTCAAAACCAGAGAGACAGTAGAGCTCCTAACTGCTAAATATGTATTAAACCTAAAAAGTCAAAAGGAAATGTTAGGACTTTATTCCTATGTTAGAATTTGGAGACAAGGAAATCTGTACTTGGTATAAACTTCAGGCTTCTCAAAACGACTTTAGAAATCCTACATAAATAAGTAGAACTCAATATTAATGATATGTTTCAACACTATAAAACTATAACCATAATTACATAAATGGAGCTAACTTGAGAAAGATATTTTAAACATGTTAAAAATGTTATTGATAGGATAGTAATGATTCCACTTTTAAAAAGCATATCCAAAATAGAGTTATATACTATTTTTGGAAGTGAAATAACAGAAATTCACCAGGTTTTGCTAATTTTCAAATTTCCCATCTATGACAAAATAACAATGCTAGTCACTTTTAAATCAGTAGAAAAGTTGTAATGGAGAAAAAAAAGTGTTATCAGGGCTAGATACAAACATAATGCCTCAAATAGACAAGTCAATAATGCCTCCATGGAATAGATTTAATTGAGTAAATATTAGTGCATAGGGGTAAATTTTGAATTGGTAATAATCTCTTTAAATTACTTTAAAATCATTAGATATAGGTCAATAAAGATATGGTTACTATCTAACAATATAGAGACAAAAAAAGGAAATAGAAAAAAAAGAAACTTTTCATATATAAGGAAGCACTTAAAAACTAAAAAATAAAAACATCAAATGTCATGCCTTGTTGGTGGGCACTAGCCTCAATGTGGAATTTACATTTGATTGCTTATTTTAAGAATTTTATCTGGTAAATTAAAGATACGTGGAAAAAATCGTGTGTGGAGAAATTGAAAAATCATGTGAAATAAGATAGAAAAATTAAAATTACTTGATTTAGAGAGGCCATTTAAACAGGTGGATATTAGAGATAACCTGCAGGAATAATAAAAACTTTTCAAAATGGCTAATATTTATGAAAATCTTATGTGTCCAAGCTGTGCACTCTTTTTCTAGCTTTATAACCAGGCTTAAGTTTGGCAAAACATATTTCAATTTTACTAAAAAATAAATTACATTTTAGAGTTTTCCCAAGTATATTTTTTGAAAATGTCTGAATAGATGAAATGTAATTAAATACTTGGGAATTCTTCAGCAGATAATAAGATAAAAAGCCTAGGAAAGAATGTTCTTAAAATTAAGTAAGATGTGGAGTGGTTTTTTGTTTGTTTGTTCGGTTGGTTGGTTTTTTTTTTTAGGGCCATACCCACAGCAAATGGAAGCTCCCAGGCTAGGGATCAAATTGGAGCTGCAGCTGCTGGCCTGTGCCACAGCCACAGCAATGCCATATCTGAGCCGGCTCTGCGACTTACACCTCAGCTCATGGCAGTGCCAGATCCTTAATCCACTGAGGGAGGCCAGAGATTGAACCTGTATCCTCATGGATACTAGTCAGATTTGTTACTGCTGAGTCACACTGAGAACTCCCTGAAGTGGAGTTCTCTTGAGGTCAGCAGTTTAAGGATCTGGTGTTGTCATTGCAGCAGCTTGAGTCATTGCTGTGGCCTGGGTTTGATCCCTGGCCCAGGAATTTGCATGTGTTGCAGGTGCAGCCAAAAATTTAAGTAAAGAGTGATTTTGAATTTACAAAGGGCCATTCAGGAAAGCACACATTACTTACTGTTAACTGGAATAACAAGTGTATATTGTACCATTCACAAGTATTAGCTGTAATTTTCTTTTTTTTTTTTTTTTTGTCTTTTTTTTTTTTTGTCTTTTTGTCTTTTTGTTGTTGTTGCTATTTCTTGGGCCGCTCCCGCGGCATATGGAGGTTCCCAGGCCAGGGGTTGAATCGGAGCTGTAGCCACCGGCCTACGCCAGAGCCACTTAGCTGTAATTTTCATTTTCTTGCAGATGGCACTTAGATAGATACATCATAATTTCAATTGCATTAAAGTAAATGTTTGATTTGACTTACCTGGTTTTTCATGTTTACTTGAAAGAACTTCATAATTCATTCATTTAAAATTATGTAATGAGATAATCACAGGTATTTTTCTGTTCTGTGGTCATGACATTTTTATACTAAGTAACATTTTTGGTTTATAATAGGAAAAAAAAACGAGTTCCTTACATTTTTCACTTCACTCTGACAGTGATAACCTTGACTTGAATGTTTTGTCAGCAGGATCTCTTTTAATAGAAATGAACTTGGGTAATCTGCCTCAATGAAAGACTGTTCAAAAATAGGGTACTAATTATATTCCACTATATACAGCTTTTTGATTAGAATAACTGAATGCTACTTCTAAAAAATAAGTATAAATCACTTATACTCTAAGGATAGGTTGATGTTCAAGTCAATGACTCAATGCCTGGGGCTCCACATACATAAAGTGACAAAAGATCATTAGGGTGGATGATCAAATTCCTCAAAATCAAATCTATACAGCTCAGCAGGTGAGAGCACATGAAGAGAGGCCAATATATAGGTTTCTGCCCATAAGAATTGAGCCCATAGAGGAGTATTAATCTGATGTGGAGGGCCCTAGGCCTGTACTGAACAAATACACCAAGAACCCCGTGCAAAGAGCTCAAACTCAGGTGCAGGTATACGATGATAATATGACCAAATTTACTCAGGATGAAAATTATTCTCTCCATAGCCACCTGAATTCAAATTTTTAAAAGGCTATAATGAGTCATCTTTACCTCTGCATGAGACCAGAGTGCACATTAATGCAGCAGGTGAACTTACCAAGTGGTATTCAAGTGCGTAATCGGAGAGGCAGTACCTTTCTAAAAATTACTAACTCATTTTGGGAGGGTACTTCTTTTGTTTTTAATTTGGAAGCCTCTGACACAATTTTCTGTTTGGATTTAGGAGATTTGTCATAACTGTTAAAAGATATGATTCACATCATTAAACACAATTGTTTTTATCACAAAAATGATACTAAATCATTTTATATTTTATATTTTTCTTTGAATAATTTAATGCATTAGTATGGAAATACTTTTATCTTGAAGGTTTACAATTTTAAAAATACACAATATTAATCTCTTCTATGTAATAACAATATGTTTTATTCTTTCCAATTAAAAAAAGAAAAGAGTGAAGGTATGTAAGGGTAGGTTTTATACTGTAAGTACACTAGGTAGACTGGGAACTTTAATTTTGTATTTCAGCCACAAAAGAATGAATCCACCCTTATTTCTTGGAGAACATTTTGAATCAACTTAGTCAAAGGGAAACTTGGAAAAGAAAATGAACTTAACATGGCCAAGAAAATGGTTTGACAATGTATAACAGATTGGTCAACCTGGTCTGAGTTCATGTACCCTGTTTTTTTTTGTTTTTGTTTTTTCAAATTAATGGGAACTTGAGGAGGGAGAATAGTTAGAATCCCCTTATGATAATTTATTGTGGGTAAGATGCAAAAAAAAAATGCTAGTTAGAAAAAAGTATATCATTAGAGTGTAGAGTCAGTTTAGAATTTTAAAAAAAATATGCCTCATGGTATTGGTATGTGTTATGTAATAGAACATACATTAAGTAGTTATCACACCGAGTCACTGGCCATAAAATGTCCTGCCCACTTTCTCTCCTTGGGTACCAAATGCATGACCTGTCAAAAAATGATAATGAAAGCAGAGATTCTGATTTAAGAAAGGAAGTGAAATAGTGGACCTAAACACAAAATTAACTCTTAATGATAATCTAGGTACTTTAATATCACCACAGTCAATAGCCCTGATTTTCCCAAACCCTGGCCAGAGAGCAGTGTGAATATGACAATATCATTTCCCATACAGGGATATGGACATAACCATTTTTCTGCAATAAACAAAGCACTTCCCATTGTATGAGGAAAAAGAGCAGTCATTAACGCTGGTTATATGCTCAAGAGTCCAATTCGGCTAGATGGGTACTTTGGCATCAGACAAGCACCTTGGGAAAGGCAATCAGAAAAGACATTAACATTATTATGTCTTCTTTGGTAAATTTCCTTTCTTTGGGGAAGAGAGAGGCATGTCCAGGTATAAAGGAGGCTGTTTATAGTCAAATAAGGGTGGAATATACACAGCCAAACATCAAGCCTTCAATGGAGCCCCTTTGACTATGTCCCTGATTTGCTGCTGACACAGGCTGGATTTTGGCCACAGTCAAGACTGATAGGTAGCAAGCGAGCAGCAGTGGCAAATCATGAACTTAAGTGGAAGGTGCTCACTGCTCAAACTAGAGCTAGGTTCTCCCAGTTTAGTCGGCATTTCAACTGAAACACTTTAAGCTAATATTCATGAAAACTGGAATTTTTAGTTTACACACACACTAATTTTTCAAGTATATGAATCAAATCCATTTCCAAAATGTAATTTTCTATTGGTGTTAATACTTTCACTGAAATGCACTAATGTGAATGCATTTGATTGTAATGATTAAACAGAAAATCAATATTTTAAGATATTAAAACAAAAAATTACTTCTACCTCAATTATATGAACAGATGAAAAGTGTTTCAATATCAGAAAGCCCATACCCAATTATGGTCCCATCAAGGCATGCTGACAAAAAATACCACTCTGAGAGGATTGATTCCTTTTAAGGATATTTAATCCCTCTGGATTCATTTAACTGCAGAAAATCACTCTTTAAAATATGAATATATAAAATACAATAATAAATATGTGAACTGTCAGCATATATTTTATTTCACGATGCTGTTCCTATAATGGGATATAGAAAGAAATCACTGATAAGTTCCTAGAGAAAAGACAAAAGAAACAAAAATGTGAAGAGTTATTTTTATTTTTATTTTCGGTGCATATATGGATACAGCTCCACAATCATTCAAGGTCAACATTTTGATGAATACAATCACTAGGAAGTGCTATAGTGGGTAACGGCAAATCATGCAGGGCTCTGACACAGTTAAACATAGGACAGGCAATACAGAAAACTAAGATTTTTATGTTTGAGGGTATAATCATGAGATTCAGGAAATCTTATCCCCAAAATGAATATGTGATTAAAAACATCCTTTCTGAAGTATTTTATTTATTAATCACTAAGTTTGTGTTTCTAGCCTTAATTCAGCTAGTTCAGTAACTAAAATAATTAGGAAATAATCTTTCAAGGCCATTACAATTCAGCTTAAGAGACAAGAGAGATGAGATTCAAGAAGGTAATCTTCCATTATCCTATTATGGAGAGGATTAATAATTTCAGCTGTATAGCAAAAAGAACCCTACTTAGTATTCTGTGATAATCTATGTGGGAAAAGAATATGAAAGAGAATGGATATATGTATATGTATAGCTGAATCACTATGTTGTACAGCAGAAATTAATCAATCAACTATATTTCAATAAAACTTTTAAAAAATGAAAAAAATACTTAAAAAATTTCATGGATCTAGCAATCATTTTTTAATGATTCTAAAGCATACAGGCAAGGAAAATTAGAACAAGTTACCATTATTAAACAAAACAAAACAAACAAAACAAGACAAAACCTGGGAGTTTCCATCGTGGCTCAGTGGCAACAAACCTGACTAGTACCCATGAAGATGCAGGTTTGATCCCTGGCCTCACTTAGTGGGTAAAGGATCGATCATTGCTCTAAGCTGTGGTGTAGGTCACAGAAGTGGCTCAGAACCCGCATTGCTGTGGGCTGGCAGCTACAGCTCTGATTCAATCCCTAGCCTGGGAACTTTCCTAGGCTGTATGTGTGCCCCACCCTAGCCAAAAAAAAAAAAAAAAACAAAAAAAAAAAACTAACAAAAACCCCTGTAATTAGTCCTTTACAGTATTATTTGAAGTTTTATGTTGATTTTGGAGAAATAGATAGGCATTTATATAAATATTTTAGATCACTGTAGATTCTTTGACAAATGATAATTTGGTAATGAAGTTGCACTAGACTAGAAGAGCCAAGAGAATTTCTTATCCAATGAAGGCCTCAATCATATTCATCTAATAAATACTTGGATGTATTTTTAACTTTCTGCTTCTATAGATTTCAACACGACACTATCTGAAATCCTTCAGAGATGAAAACTCTTCAGTTGCTGCTTCCTTTGTGAATCAGTACTATGCTCATCTTCAAATGAACATACACTTGAAAAAATTTTCATCTTCATTGATATAAAACTGATAAAATTTAAGTTGTTTACAGTGTACACTGCAGTGATTTGATAAACATATACACTGTGAAAGGATTCCCCCCATCTAGTTAATAACACATCCCTCACCTCACTTATCTCTTGTCTACAGCTAGCTAGATCTATCATCTATCTCTAATCTATCTATCTATCTATCTATCTATCTATCTATCTATCTATCTATCTATCTATTTTTTTGGTGAGAATATTTAAGTTCTACTCTCTTAGTAAGTTTCCCTTATACAATACACTGTTATCAACTGTATTCACCATGTTTCACATTAGATGCCTAAACCTTATTCATTTTATAGATGGAAGTTTGTGCTCTTTTGCCAAATTCTTCCTATTTACCTCATCCACTAGCCCAGGCAACAACTTACTTTCCTACTCTCTATTTCTATGTTTCGCTTGTTTCACTTAGCATAATGCTATTACAAGTTGTTTATATAAAAATAGGGATAGTTTTACTTCTTTCTTTCCATTTTGGATGACTTTTCTTTATCTCGCTAATTTCTCTAGATAGTACGTAACAGTACTAGGTTGAATAAAGTGGTGAGAGTGGGCATCCTTATTCCTGATCTTAGAAGAAATCTTTCAGCTTTTCACCTTTAGGTATCATGTTAGTTGTGGGCTTGTCATATATGGCCTTTATTTTGTTTAGGTTTTTCTCTTTCTTCATGACTCAGTCTTGGTAGGTTGGATATTTCCATTTGGTAGGTAGGAATTTATCCAGTTCTTCTAAGCTGTCCAATTTGTTATTGTAAAATTATTCATAGTAGTCTCTTATGAGCCTATGTATTTTGTGGGATCTGTTCTAATATGCCCTCTTTCATTTCTAATTTTACTTATTTGGAGTCCTCTCTCTTTTTTTTCTTGGTAAGTCTAGCTAGACATGTTTACAGGCTCCTTCCAGGGAGATAGTGGAATGAAGCATGCAAAAGGGAGAATATAGAGATAGTATTCTTGGCCAACAGAATTTAAAATGGGCAAAGAGGCCTCTTTCAGGAAAAGACTAGGGGATGGGCATCCATGCTGTCCTCTCCCTCTGTGTTGAGCTCTGGGGAAATAGCCATAGCAAGTCCTTGTGAGCCAATGGGATAGTCTTGCAGGCATTATGGATCCAAACCCTATTGGCTCTCTGAGGTAGATGTTTTGGGAGCCCCTCCATCAGGTGGAAGTCTTAAAAGTTGAGGTGCTACATGTGGGGTCCAAAACTTTTTGCTTTACAGGGAGAAGCTAGAAGTTGTGAGTTCTTTCCTGATTGCATATTGAGGTGCTATGGGTGAGGTTTAGGGTGAGTGTGTTTGTCTTTCCCATTTGTTTCCATGTGGGTAGTTTTCACAATTGCCTGATGTGTAGTAGTTGCTCAGCTAGTTTCTAAATTTCCTTCAGAGGTAATTTCTCTGTAGCAGTCAGTTTGGTGTGTCTGGGGAGGAACTTCCTACGTTGCTATTGTGGATCAAAACTCAATATGCTCTTTTTTTTAGGTGACAAAGGGACCAGAGTGTCCTGAGAGTCTCTTACTTTAGGCTCTGTGGGTAGTGCTGTGAAATTCGAGAAAAAAGGGGCAGAGCCACTACCTGCAAGGTGTATATTATTTAACATACACACAATCTAGTTATTAGAATCAATAATTAATAGCACAAATACCATATAACCTGGTTCTACATTTGGACCTCAATGCTGTGGAAAAGTCAAAAGAGAAAGAAATCAAACTAAGGGAAGCTTTGAAGATGCAATGATTAAACTGGGTTTTGGAAGAAAGACAAAATTTATCAAGACAAAGGGAAGAAGAAAAGCATTATGACATACAATAAGCTTTATTAGTGACTTGGAAAGAAATCTTTATTTCGTGTTTTTCACCACGGAGTGGACACTTTCACGGGACGTTCATTACCAGGAATAGCCTCCTGAAAAAAGGAGGGTTTTATATGCGGCTATGGACTAGTCATTCAAATCCCCATGGAAGTAAGTATGGTGTTCACTGCTAAATGTTTTTGGAAAGTCTCCTTCCTGAAGAGCTCTCAAATCAATAGGATGCATTTTGATTATTAGTCATTGTTTTCAGAACAACATTGTAATGGCTGCTTCCACCGTGCTTTATTTAAGCACAACTACTGATTGCCCCCATTTATGCATTAATATTTTTTTTAAGTTTAAAATGTTAATTTCTTAAGTGTTGTATTTTTACAGGTTAAATTCAAAATGCTATTGTATAAATAGGCAGCAATGGAATCATCACAAATGAGAAAGAAATTGGCTAAATATCTTTATCCTCAGTTCCACAGTGGTATACGTGTACTTAAAGCAATTTGCTCATTAAATAGAAACTATTAGAGCAGTAAAAATCCTGCCAATACTGGCAGAAAGTATCAGTTGGGAATGCAACCTTTCCTCTCAGTTTTGGCAAATGTGTCAAGCCTTTTTTTTTTTTTAATGCTAATTTTACATGTTTTAAAAGTGGTTAAGGGTATTATCTCCAGTTTATTTTGTTCCAAAACTTACTATGTCTTCCTCAGTTTTTTCATCTATAAAGTGGAGATAACAAAAGAACCAAACTTGCAAGTTTTTTTTAAATGGCAATTAAAGGATTTAAAATATGTATTTAGAAATATCTATAGTTTCTAGAGGAGTAAAATACGTAAGGTATTATGTATTACCAACTTGTAGCAGCCCTATATTTAATATCCCATAATCATTTGCTACTCTTTTTTTTTTTTAAGGGTCCCACTTTTGGCATATAGAAGTTGCTAGGCTAAGGGTACAATTGGAACTGCAGCTGCCAGCCTACGCCACAGCCACAGCAACACCAGATTCGAGCTACATCTGTGACCTACACTGCACCTTGTGGCAATGCTAGATCCTTAACTCATTGAGCAAGGCCAGGCATATCTAAGCTACATCCTCACAGACACCATGTTGAGTTCTTACACTGAGTCACAGTGGGAACTCCTGCATTTCCTACTGTTTTTTGTTGCTGCTATTAAGCCATAAATTAACAAGAAGAAACCAAAGTCCTTACCCTTGCAAAAAAAATTGGTTCACATATATAATTATGATAATAATTCAACAAAAGAACTGATGCAGGCAAGATAAACAAATTATCCAGTCAAGAAACCAGAGTAAAATCAATTTACTGACAGAAGACTGGTGAGCACTGAAATTATTAATAATTACCCGTCATATACTTTTATGCTTTTACTAGGCTGCATCTTTTTTCCCCTATACACAAATATGTTAAAGTATTGTTTGCTGTCATCTATACATCTCATACTGAGCCAGTATCAGATTTAGGTGGTGTCTCCTATCAATTTTTCATCTGAACCTGCTGTGATCCTTTTTGTCTTCTTTCAACTAATCTGTCAGTCCAAGGTAAAGCCTTGTTCAACTTATTTAGAAATCCATTATACTACCATACATAATACATCAAGTTGAAGTAGTATACATAATGTCTCACAAAGAGTTCTGGAGTGGATATTATGACTTGAATTTTGTTTGAACTCTGCTACTATTTATTCTTCAGATGCTAAACTAGTTATTTCTGTTGCCCTCAGATTTGGCCTTTGTATAATGAGGTGATAGACTACATGATATCTGTGATCCTTTTTAGTTCTAAAACTGATTCTAAGTCTGTAGGAAAAAAAAATTCATTTGAGAATGAAATAACTGTGCCCCTTTAAATACTTACTGAAAATCAAGAAGAATAAATCTGGGAAACCATTTCCTATTAGTTAGCCAGGATAACTTGGAAATTACACACTTTCAAAATAAAACTTCCTGTGCATTTAGAAGAAATGAACCCTATCAACTGCCTAAACATGGATGTTTCATAAAATATATTAATATTAAACTCATAAAACATTGAATTAATGGATTGAAGAATCAAAAACAAAACACACTGGTCTTCATCAGCACCATTTAAATTTTTTCCTCACTAGATTTCACTATGATTCCATGAAAATATTTCTCTTTTCATTTTTATTTACAACATTTTCATCAGTTTCATTAGATTTGATTCAACCTGAATCATTTGTAATTTTTACTTCATTTATGATATTTCTGGATTGCTTACAGAGTCTTCATGTATTTTATTCAGATTAAAATGAAAAGTACATATACAAAATGTACAGTTTGATAAAATTTATGTATACACATCCTTTTATAATAGGATACAATTCTGAAGCTGTAATCACAATCAAGATAATATATTCATCACCCCCAAAAGTTTACTTTTGTTCCTTTATAATCTGTCTCTCCAATCCAATCCACCCATCCCTCCTTCACCCAGCACGCTCCGTGCCCTCCCCACAGGAAACTACTGATCTGCCTTTAGTCATGTAGATTATCTTGCATTTTCATGAGTTTTATATATAAATGAGATGATACAATATACACTTTTTGCTAAACTAACCTCTTTCACTCAGTATAATTTTGTCAAGATTTATGCATGTTGTATGTATTAGCAATTCATTACATTCTGTTGTATGGACATATTACAATTGGTTATACATCCACCTGTTGATGGACATTTGAGTTATTTCCAGTTTTGACTATTACAAATAAAGATGCTATGAAAATTGGGTACAATTCTTTGGATAAATATATGCTTTTGTTTTTCTTAAATATATATCTAACATTGGGATGGCTGGATCATATGGTTTTTAACTTTTTAGAAAACTGTCAAAATATTTTCTATAGCAGTCATACCATTCACATTCCTGCTGGAAGTATATGAGAGTTCCATTTAATCTATCTCTTCAACTTTGCCAAAAATCAAGTGTCCATATATACGTGTGTATTTATTTCCAGAATCACTACTCTGTTTCACTGATCTAGTTATCTGCCTTTATGTCAATTACACACTGTGGCATCATAATAAATCTTGAAAGCAGGTGATATTATTTCAACTTTGTTTTTCCTTTTCGAAGTTGTTTTAGTGATGGTGATTCTATCATCTTTGCAGTTCCATGAGTTTTATTTATTTATTTATTGTCTTTTTAGGGCCATGCACACAGCATATGGAAGTTCTCAGGCTAAGGGTTGAACTAGAGCTGTAGCGGCTTGCCTATAGCACCGCCACAGCAATGTGGGATCCGAGCCACCTTTGTGACCTACACCACAGCTCACAGCAACACCAGATCCTTAACCCACTGAGCAAGGCCAGGGATTGAACCTGTGTCTTCATGGATACTAGTCGTGGTTCCTGAGCCATGACAGGAACTCCCCATATGAGTTTTAGAATCAGCCTATAAATTCCTTTAATTAAAACCTGCTAGGATTTGCATTGGCATTGAAGTTAGTATATATATTAGTTTGGTGAGGATTGACACCTTAACAATTTGGAGTCTTCTGATTGATAAATAAGGTACAGCTCTCCATTTAGCTCTTTTTTATTTATTCATTTTTTGCAATGTTTTTTATGTTTTTTCTTTTTTAAAATTTGATTATTTGTTGAAACACATTGCTCTGTTTCAAATATTAAATCAACTCTGAATTACTGGACTAATTTCTATTTGGTAATAATTTCTGCTCTGAAATTTACCATTGCATTTATTCTACTTATTTTGATTTTAAAATGCATGTCTCTAGGTTTTAAATTTTTTTGGTCATGCCTGCAACATGCAGAAGTTTCCAGGCCAGAGATTGAACCTGTGCCACAGCAATGACCTGAGCTGCAGCAGTGACAATGCCAGTCTTAACCCACTGAGTCACCTTGAAACTCCTCTTGTAGATTCTTAAAGTGAAATTTGGAGTGATTAATTTGAGACTTTGTTCTTTATAATTTCAGCATCAAGTGCTATAAATTCCTCTCAAAGTCCTGCTCTAGCAGTATCCCACAGCTTTTGATATGTTTGTATTTTCACTGCCAATCGTTTCAATATACCTTATTACTTCCTTTTTTATTTCTTCTTTGATCTATGGGTTAGGGTTATTTGATTTCTGAATATCTGGCGATCAATTCTAGTTTAATTCAGGTTTAGTCAGTTAAATATTTTGTGTGATTTCAATCACTTCAAATTCATGGTGACTTTTAAAATTGTCCAGAATGTGATGTATTTTAGTAAATGTTTCACATGTTCTTGAAATGAATATGTATTGTGCTGTTTTGAAGTGGAGTGTTCTATAAATGTCAATCGGGTTTAGTCAGCTGATGGTGTTTGAATCTTTTATGTCCTTGTTATGATTCTGTCTCCTGGTTCTGGTTCTATTAGCTAAAAAAGCATATTTACATTTCCAAATATAATTGTGGATTTAGAGCTATCAGATTTTGCTTCATGAATTTTGAAGCTATGTATTAGATTCATAAACATTTAGGTCTATAATATCTTTTTAACACACTGTTTTTTATTGTTAACAAACTTCATTTGTTAATATTTTTATGAAATGACCTAATATTATACTTTGCTCTGAAATCTACTTTGTCTGTTATTAATACAGCCAGCTTTCTTATGATTAGAGTTAGCATAGTCTATCATTTTCCATCTATTTACTTTCAAATATTTTTATCTTTAAAGTGTATTTCTTATAAACAGAATTAGTTTGGTGTTGCTTTTTTAAAAAATCAATTTTATAACCACTGATTTTTAATCATTGTATTTAGGTCACATATTTAATGTGATTACCAATATGGTCATGTTTCAAATCTTTAATCTTGCTATTTATTCTATCTTCTGTTCTTCACTCCACTTTAAATTTTTTTCAACCTTCTTTTAAACTAATGAAAAATTTTCTTTTTTTTCATTTTTGGCCACCCCACTGCATATGGAGTTCCCAGGCCAGGGAGAAGACCCAAGATGAAGTTGTGACCTACACCACAGCTCCAGCCCAATTCTTAACCCACTGTGTGCCAGGGTAGGGATTGAGCCTGCATCCTAGGGCTGTAGAGATGCCGCCAATCCCATTGCACCACAGTGGGAACTCTTTAATGAAATATTTTTATGTTTCCATTTTATCTCCTTTTTGGCTTATTCTAAACTCTATTATGTTATTTTTGTGGATACCTATTTCACAAATAATATAAGGATCTTATTAAGATTTCTATTTCTCTTCTCTTGGACTTTATGTTATTATTGTCACATATTGTATACATATGAATGTTGCAAATCCTACAATACATTTTTTTACTTTGTGTAGTTTCTCCTAAAAGTATTGAAGTACTAAGACAATAGTCTTCCATATTTATTTGTATAGTTACCATTAACTGGTGCTACTCATTTCAAATATGGTGAATATTTATATTCTATCTCCTGTTGTTTTCTTTTGCTTGTATATCTGAAAATTCATTATTTTGCCTTCAATTTTGAGAAAGTTTTTACTAGTCATTAATTCTATGAGGACAGTTTTTTTTTTTTTTTACTACTTTAAAGATGTTGTTCCATTGTCTTCTCACCTTCTCACCTTATTTCTGACAATAAATTTGCTATAATCCCTAATTATGTTCCTTTTTATATAATGTGTTTTTTTTCAATTCTTTGAAGTGAACAATTTGATTATGATGTGCATTGGTATCATTTTCTTCATAATTCTTGTGTTTGGGGTACTTGAGTGTCTTGGATTTGTGGACTTTTAATTTTCATCAGAGTTTTTAAAAATTTGGAAATTATTTCTTTAATTTTTTTTCTGTTCCTCTGCAAATGCATGTATATTATACCCTTTGAAAACTGTCCCAGATTTCTTCAATGCCCTGGTCAATAGATTCTCTTTTCTGTTTGTGTGTCATTTTCCTGTTGGTTCCTATTGCTATGTCTTAAAGTTCAATATGCTTTTCGCTTGCCATATATAAATTTCCATTAATCCCATTTATTTATTTTCCATCTCAGACACTGTAGTTTTCACATATAAAATCTCAACTCACGTCTCTCTTATAGTTTCTATGTATCTGCTTAAAAATTTGAACATATGGAATCCAGTCTTAAGAAATGTTTCTTAAGTTTTTCTCTGCTACTTCTAGCATCTGTGTCAGCTCTGTGTTGGTTTTGATTGCTTTTTTCCCCTGCTAATTATGGGTGTGCTATTGTGCTTCTTTGCATATCTGGTTATCTTTGATCACAATGCCAGACATTGTGAATATTGCCTTCTTAAGTGCTAGACATTTAAAAAAAATCTTATATTCTTGAGATTTGTTCTGGGATGCAATTAAATTACTTGGAAATAGTTTAATCCTTTTGGGTCTTGATTTTAATATTTATTAATCTGAATCAGAATAGCATTTAGTCTAGTTCTAATTATTTTCTATCATTGGACCAAATTCTTCTAAATACTTAATGCCCCATGAATTTTGAGATTTTTTTCAGTCTAGCTAGTTAAAATAGGCATTCTTTCTAAGCCTGTGTAAGTAGTGAGAAAACTTCCCTCTGCTCCTTTCAGATGATTTGTTCTCTATACTCATGTAGTTTCCTCACATACATCTGATCTGTACTCTGATATGTGCTTACCCTAAACATATCTCTGGAGTTCCTTATATGTCTATCTTCTGTCTAGAATTTCAGTCTGGGGATTCCAGAATCCTTGATAGACCTAAACTCTGATTTCCACCCATCTTATAGAGCTCACCAAATTCCCCTGGGCTATCTTTACTTGAGGTATGGACTTGACACTCCAAGGCAGTAATCTGCTGAAAAGGAGAGTTGACTTTATTTATTATTTCTATGGAATCACTGTACTTTATTGCCTAATTTTCAATGCCTTGCAAATGCTTGTGTCATACATTTGTCTAATATTTTTGGTTGTTACTTTTATTGTTTCAGGCAGGAACATAAATTCAATCTCTGTTATTATATCTTAAATGGAAAAAAAGGCAAGTACAATTTTGAAAATAAGAAATACACAAAGGGACATAAAATATGGTACAGGGGGAGTTCCCTTTGTGGTGCAACATAAACAAATTTGACTAGTAATCATGAGGTTGTGGGTTCGATCCCTGGCCTCATGCAGTGGGTTAAGGATCTGGCGTTGTGGTTAGCTGTGGTGTAGGTCGCAGACTCAGCTCAGATCCTGTGTTGCTGTGGCTGGGAACCTCCGTATGCTCTGGGTGCAGCCCTAAAAAGGCAGAAGAAAATATGGTACAGGAAAAGTAGTGTTGAATATACTGCTTACAGTAATGTTTATAATCAGAGTACACTTTTTAGTCAAAATGCAGTCATTTCTCACTAGTTAATAGATCTTCCTGTTTTCTGAAGCTTGAAACACAGCTATTTTCAACTGCAATTCCTTTAGTTTGAAACAGAAACAATTCAAAGAAAAGAAAATAAATTATTCTATTTGAAAAATGGGATCTATATGTATGAACTTTAGGAAAACCCCAAATCAAATATGAGCTTAAAAGTGAACAATTGAAAGTTGAAAATTCTTATTTTTGCTTCTTCATATTTCCTCATTTTATTTATCAGAAAATAAGCTTTTCCCAAAGCTGGTTCTTCTTAGGGAACTATCAAGTTAAGGCAGTTAGGTATTTTTATATTTTAACCATATATAGAACAACACTATCAGTACAATAGTAGCTGAAATACATTATACTGATATAGTCCATATATCTTAAGAAAAAGAAGGCTAACACTATTTCATCTCTTTATCATGTTAAAAAGGCAAATTAGTAAATATTAACTATAATTAAAAAAATAGGACTTCCCATTGTGGCTCAGTGGTAATGAACCCAACTAGTATCCACGAGGATGTGGGTTGAATCCCTGGCCTTGCTCAGTGGGTCGGGGATCTGACGCTGCCATGAGCTGCGCTGAAGATTGCAGACGTGCCTCAGATCCCATGTTGCTGTGGCTGTGGCATAGGCCAGCAGTTCAAATTCGAACCCTAGCCTGGGAACTTCTATATGTAGCAAGTGTGGCCCTAAAAAAAGACATCGGCAGAAATGGTACAGTATGCCATCAAATTTTCACAGAAAAGAAAAAATATACTTTTTAAAAAATATTCCCAGTATTATACAGCACCGTGTAATAACATCATAAATTTCCTTATTTTACATGAAATTATTCCTACTGATTTAATTTGAAGTTGGATAGATACTATAAGAATCATATATATGGTAAAACTCTTTGAAGTTAAAACTTTAAGCTTGTTAAGCTCAATGAAATTCATATAAAAATTCTGCTATTCTTTTTTTTTTTACTCAATGAATTTATTACATTTATATATGTACAATGATCATCACAATCCAATTTTATAGGATTTCCATCCCACAACCCCTTCTTTCTTTCTTTCTTTATCCTCTAGGATTTATATTTAAAATGTTTAAATATATTGTTTGAAGTTATTGTTGTCTTCGATTAAAGATACATGCACCCTGATGTTCTCTGCAGCACTATTTACGATAGCCAAGACATGGAAGCCATCTAAATGTCCATCAACAGAGGATTAGATAAAGAAGATGTGGTGCATATACAAATGGAATATTACATGGCCACAAAAAGGAAGAAAATAATGCCATTTGCAGCAATATGGATGGACCTAGAGTTTATCATACTAAGTGAGGTAAGTCAGAGACAGACAAAGACAAATATCATGTGAGATCACTGATATGTGGTATCTAATAAAAGAAGTACAAAACAGAATTATTATTATAATTATTATTATTATTTTTCACAAAACAGAAACAGATTTAAAGATTTCAAAACCAAGCTCATGGTTACCAAAGAGGAAACATGAAGGAAGTGATGGATAAGGAGGTGAGATTGGCATATACAAAGTACTATATACAAAATCAACCATTAATAGGGACTTACTATATAGCTTGGGGAAATCTACTCAATATTCTGTAATTGCCTATATGGGGAAAGAATCTGAAAAAGGATGGATGTAAATGTATATGTACAGTGATTCACTTTGCTATACACCTGAAACTAACAAAATATTGTTGTCACCTATACTCCAATAAAATTTATAAAAACAAAAGGTAAAAACTTTCCTTGGAGAGCCACAGGCAAATCAATGAATTTAGAACACACTCTCACACCATACACAAATATAAACTCAAAATGGCTTAAAGACTTAAACTAGAGATAACTAGATGAGAACATAGGTAAAATATTCTCTGACATAAATCATACCAATGTTTTCTTTGATTAGTCCCCCAAGGCAATAGAAATAAAGCAAAAAACAAAAACAAACAAATGAGACCTAATAAAACTTATAAGATTTGCGTAGTAAAGGAAACCATAAACAAAATGAAAAGACATTCTTTGGACTGGGAGAAAATATTTGCAGCTAATACAAATGGCAAGGGCCTAACTTACAAATATACAAACAGTTCATATAACTCAATAAAAAAATAAACAAACATCCCAATTGAAAAATGGGCAGAATATTTAAATAGACATTTCTCTAGAAGAATACAGATAGCCAATAGGAACATGAAAAGATGCTTATCATAGCTAATTATTTGAGAAATGCAAATCAAAACTACAATGTGGTACCACATCATACTGCCAGAATGGTCATGATTAAAAAGTCTACAATAATAAATGCTGGAGAAAAGGGAAACTTCCGGCACTGTTGGTGGGAATGTTATTTGGTACAGCCACATTGGAAAGCAATATGAAGTTTCCTCAAAAAAAAAAAAAATAAAATTAGAGCTGCTATATGACCTAGCAATCCCACTCGTGGACATGTATCCAGAAAAAACTATAATTCAAGAACATACATGCACCCTTATGTTCATAGTGGCATTATTTATAATAGCCAAGACATAGAAACAGGTAAATATCCATTGAGAGATGAATGGATAAAGAAGATGTGGTATATATGTATGTGTGTATATACGTATAATGGAATATTACTCAGCTATAAGAAAATAAAAATATACTGCCCTTTGAAGGAACAGAGATGCAACTAGAGATTATCATACTAAACAAAGTGAGTGAGAAAGAGAAAGACAAACACTTTGTGATATCACTTATATGTGGAATCTAAAATATGACACAAATGAACATATTTTTGAAACAGAATCAGGCTCACAGATAGGAGAACACAAGAACACACTTGTGGTTGCCAAAAGGGAGAGAGGAGGGGGGATTGGGAGTTTGGGATTAGCAGACAGAAACTATTATAGATAGGATAAGATAAACAATAAGATCTTACTGTATGGCACAGGGAACTATATTTAATATCCCATGATAAACTATAATGGAAAAGAATATGAAAAAGAAAAGATATGTATGTATAACTGAATCACTTTGCTGTGCAGCATAAATAAACAACATTGTAAATCAACCACACTTTAATAAAATTTTTAAAAAGAAGTAACGACTTTCTAACAAACTTTCAAATTTATGAAATTTTGCCTAAGCTAGTTATTAAATTCAATATCAATGCAGAATTTAAAATACATGATGTCACAAGACACATGTCTACATTTTTATAAATTTTATAATAAACGTAGTTATTTCTTTTCTGAATAAAAGCAAGGTACACAGATCTCTTTTTTTCATCTCTATCATTTGCTTTGGGAAAAATCTCCTACCTTTGTATATCCCAGAGCCTCAATTGCTGAAATGAAAATGCAATTTGGATGCATCACAATGTGGATACTAACTAGTAATTGGATTTAGACAAACAAAACTATACATGAGCATCAGAATTACACTTCACTTTTCAAATTAACTTGCTGTTTATATTAAGACAGTAAATGTTCATTTTTGCAGCAAATATTTGCGTGTTCATTCAGGTTTTTAGTCTACCAGGTGCTGTGTTCTGCACAGTAGCTACATCAGGGGTAAAAGGTGGGAAAAGTCCCTGTACTCATGGAACTTACCCTTTGTTAGAGAAGATATCCAACTAACATGATTATTCTTGTGACAACTATTCTGAAAGAAATAAAAAAGGTGGTGTTACAGCAAACGATTCTGGTGGGAAGCTATTTTAGATATGGTGGTCAGAAAAGATCTTCTAGATAAAGGGTATTTAATCCACGCCTCGTAGGACTATGGAGTCAAGCATGGAACTAACCAAAGGATAAGTATTCCAGACAGATAGGAAATCAACCCCAAATTCCTAAGTCATAGAGATATTCCAGGAAAAGAAAAATAGTTAATATTGTTGAAGCACCATAAGCTGAAAGAGGTAGGTCAATTGAGATAAAGATGAGAATGTAATCAGAGGCTCATGTGTGCCGTTTTGAAGAGTCTGGTTTTAAAAGAAGTGTAATATGTTGTAAGCAGAGAACAGCAGAAAGAAAACTCATATCCCAAGATACTTCTTCCATTTTTCCCACCAAAAGAGTTAATACTGGAGTTCCTGTTTTGGCTCAGCAATAACAAACCTGACTAGTATCCATGAGCATGCGGGTTTGATTCCTGGCCTCACTCAGCAGGTTAAGGATCTGGCAATGCCGTAAGCTGTGGTGTAGGTTGCAGATGTGTCTCGGATCTGGAATTGCTGTGGTTGTGGTATAGGCTGGCAGCTACAGCTCTGATTCAATCCCTAGCCTGGGAACTTCCATATGCCCCAGATGAAGCCCCAAAAAGACAAAATAAATAAACAAAAGAGTTAATATCACACTTCTTATGAAAGTCAAAAATATCCATGAATGACTTCATTTTTACCTTTTAAATATTTTGTATTATGGTCCGAAAGGAAGCTCTGAATTCTAAAATACATTGGACAATGAGTTATACAAATGGAATTAAGAGAGTAGTTGTTAAGATGCTGCCAACTTTCGGTAACATTATTATTTCAAGTCTAATCTGCCAATTGAATATTTATAAATAAGTAGACGCCTTTGGAAAGTTATTCAATTTTTTGAATGCATGATATTGTGTCTGGCTCTCTGAGGGACACTAAAATGAATATGACGGAATTTTGATCTTAGAGGAATTTAGAGTCTAATGTGAGAAGACAAGCTATGAGACTAAACATACTGATAATCATGTACCTGAAAGTCAAAAGTCAAAAGACCTTTTCTTGCTTTCTTTTTTTTTTCCCCCAAGTTCTATCTCTGACATTAATTCATTACAGCATCATGATCAGGAAATGAAATTTGTCCTTAAGTTTTTCAGAATAAGCTTCTTTACCAAATGTTTTTGTTAAAGTAAATATAGGAAAGGAGATCTCATGATTCAGAGCTCAGTGTTTGGATTCTGGTTTCAGTTTAAGTTCTTGAGGTAGATCCTTCTCAGAATCTCAGTAGATGCTTTTCCTTTTTTTTTGGCTTTTGTCTTTTTAGAATCACAGTGCAACATGTGGAGTTTCCCAGGCTAGGAGCTGAATCAGAGCTGTAGCCACCAGCCTACGCCACAACCACAGCAGCGCAGGATCTGAGCCATGTCTGCAACCTACACCACAACTCACTGCAATGCTGAATCCTTAACCCACTGAGCAAGGTCAGGGATCAAACCTGCATCCTCATGGATACTAGTTGGATTCATTAACCCTTGAGCCACGACGGGAACTTCTAGATTCTTTTTCTTTGTTACAATTATTTTCTCCTGAATAAAAATTTTCAAGTACCTGAGAAAAATCTCTTCTAATAGCTATGTGACATATTTTTTTACCATCCCTCCCCTCCAATGAATAGATAGAAGTAATAAAATGCATGTAATGTAATTCTTATGGTAATTCAGTCTAGAGTAGTTTGGCATAGGTACTTTGGTGTAGACTGGCTTGAGATAGTTTTGCAAAGTCAAATGTGTACTAAATTTACTGCACTAAATAAAAATGTATGCTTCAAAAAATAGACAATTAATTAAATACTAATGTGATTTATTTATGCAACATTACACATACAGGTATGTTAGTGCACACACATACAGTTCTATGTTCACTAATCTAGCTAGTATAACCATGCAAAGAACAGGCATTTGTTGAAAGATAAAAAGGAACTATTCTAAAATAGAAATAAATTATTGCATTTGGGGGAGAGGGATTAGACTAAATGATTTATTTTCTTTGCTAGAAATCTCATTAATGTTATAAGGTTTATAATAAATAATTTTAATACCATTTCTCAGGAAGAACATATTTGACAACTGTTTTTATTGTGATATACTAGCTTATTTAGGATTTTTTACGTTTAAACTAAAAAAAAATTACTTACCATGTATATGCATGTATATTCTTAGAACAAAAATGTCTATCATTACAATTCAAATTTAAGGTGGAATTTTTAAAAATTTCAAATTAGTCCCAGAATATATCTTATTGAAAGGCAAATGTTAAATGGCTATATTTATAACAGCTCTCTATTTCTATGAATGAAAAATCTGGCAAATGGATATCACATGCATTTTTTAGGGATTGGTTCTATTATTTTTAAATTGAGACACAAAATTTAATTTAATTTAATTTGGGGGGGCATACCCACAGCATATGGAGGTTCTCAGGCCAGGGGTTGAATTGGAGCTGTAGCCACTGGCCTATGCTATAGCCACAGCAATGCCAGATCCATGCCACATGTACGACCTACACCACAGCTCAGGGCAATGCCAGATCCTTAATCCACTGAGCAAGGCCAGGGATCGAACCTGCATCCTAATGGATGCTGGTTAGATTCATTTCCTCTGAGCCATGACGGGAACTCCAAGACACCAAACTTTAGGCAAGCAATAAGTTAATCAGAGTAGTTATTTTGTTGAATCACCTATTCAATAACATAAATTAGTAACATTTACAGGAAGCAGTCTCTTGCTTCTTTAAAAAAAAAAAAATGTCACCCCTGATAAAAATAAGAAAAAAAAGTTCTGTACAGTTCTTACACGTATGGCCTGTATTCATGCAGAAACCTAGAAGCTAATGGTGGATTTAATGGCTCATAAATAGGTGATGAAGATCGCATGTGCACTCGTGCGCACATACAAACACACACACACACACTCTTTTTTTTTTTTTTTTTTTTTTTTGCTATTTCTTGGACCGCTTCTGCGGCATATGGAGGTTCCCAGGCTAGGGGTCGAATCCGAGCTGTAGCCACCGGCCTACGCCAGAGCCACAGCAACGCAGGATCCGAGCCGCGTCTGCAACCTACACTACAGCTCACGGCAACGCCGGATCGTTAACCCACTGAGCAAGGGCAGGGATCGAACCCGCAACCTCATGGTTCCTAGTCGGATTCGTTAACCACTGCGCCACGATGGGAACTCCACACACTCTTCAGACTCTTGCTGTCTTTCCTTATAGTATTCCTCAAGCCATAATTTCTCCATTGTTTACATTAATAATAAATACACACACTACTCATTTATTTTGCAATCACATTAGTACTTCTTTCTGGCCTTAGGGAGATAAAACATTGTCTTGGCATAATATGATTATTCCTACATCATTTTCTACAATGAATGCCCTTCCCCTTCTTTCCATCTTCCACCCACTGCCTAAAACTCTACTCAAGTACTTTTTTTCTTTATAAAACCTTCTTGAACATTCTAGTAAACTCTGTTCTCTCTTTTATTCTGATGCATGGCTTGAACCTATAATACTTTGCCTTGATCTAACAGTATTGAGCACCTACTATTGGTGAACAACTAGTACTAAAAACTAAGACAAATACAAACAGTCCTTGTACAGTTGCATAATCAATTAAATGGCATGCCACAGTGTGAAACTCAAATTCTAGTTTTACTTAATGAGCAAATTTTTACTCAGTGGCACAAAGTACCAGGCTCTGATGTATACACTGTGGATGTTTAGTGTACAGATAAATTGGCAGGTATTTTAAAATAATTTTTGGTATTTTCCTTCTAATTTTTAAATACCTAAATCCTACTTCTCCAAGAAGAGAGAATGAAGAATCTATGTCACATATTTCTTGGTAACCACCACTGTGCTTTGAGCTACTTTAGTCAAAATGGTATTGTGCCCAAAAAGTACTGTTGACTCTAACATGCTTTAGCAAAATACAGTAAGATAAATATTTCTCTCTGACTTCATATCAGTCTGATAATCAGACTAGGTATGAAAAATAAAAAAAATCAATTTTTATTTTATTGTGGGTTGTACACTACGAAAAAATGACCAGAAAGATTCAAGTGATAGACAATTAGTTCATCTCAATAAGCATACTAATACCTTGTTGATAATTACTATATTTTAAGCCAGGCACTCATCCCTCATCTATAGCAGGCAACTCTGATATAGCCACTGTGAAAAATCAAGAAATTTTTATATAATGTTCCATTAGGAACAAATGAAATAATTGTGAAACATGTTTGGCTTTTAGTTTGTTCTGGTATTCAATAGAGGTCCTGTACAAAAAGATTGTTACGTGATTATTTCTCTTAGTAGGAGAATGATATGATAATTTATCATTTAATCTAACCCCGATTACAAATATATTTTTAATTATTAGCTTAATAGAAACTTATTTAAATGAGTTAAATCTAATTTACATTTTGCAGAAAGGAGAAGCAATATATCTGAGTCTTCTGTTGACTGTTCAAAATAATTAAATAGATAGTCTCCAAAAGTAAAATCTACTGGCAATTGACCAGGGCCTCTAAACACTTCCATGCAAATCCATAAATTTCCCTAAATCACATTCTTTCTGAGACACCATAGTCTAGGTTCAGTAGGGGTTAATATATACTATAGGCAGTGCAAACAAAACAGCTATGCTTTTGCTTTAATCTTGACTCCTTTTCTGTATCTTCCTTTATGATTCTTATAAATTTTCTGTTCTTATTAATTATAAAGGCGCTTAATATCAAGGTCTTTAACATATTTCATGATGTACTTAAAGTTTGGTTAAGTGTATTTATTGTTCATTCATTTATTCACTAAATATTTGCCAAGCCCTTAATATGTCCCAAGTATAGAGTTAGGCACAAGTGATAGAGGACTGAACACGATGGACTGAGTCTTAGCAGACGTGGAACTTACATTCTAAACAAAGAGAAAGTAAACATGCAAGTTATGACAATATGATTTTAGGTAACAATGCTAGGGGAAAAGCAGGATAGTGGGTTAGTCAGTGATTGGTTGTGAGGGACTGCTTTAGCTAGTATGTTTAGGAAAGGTCTTTTTGAGGGGGTGACATTAAAATAAGAATACAAATGAGTAAGAAGCTATAAAAATCGCTTAGAACTTTCACAAAAAACTAACTCAAAAGAATTATAGACCTAAACATAAAGTGAAAAACTGTAAAGCTTCTAGCATATAAACTTCTATATATATGAGAATATCTAGGTAACCTTGGGTTTGATGATGACTTTTTTGATACAAGAGCAAAAGCACTATTCATGAGAGAAAAAAATGATAAAGTTGGGCTCCACCGAAATGAAAAATTTCTGCCCTGTGAATGACATTTTACGAGAGTAATAAGCCAAGACTTTGAGAAAATATTAGTAAAATATATAACAGATAAAGGGCTTGTATCCAAAATATATGAAGAATGCCAAAAACTCAACAAGAACACCAAGAACCCAATTTAAAAAATTGGCAAACATAAATAAACCCACACACTTATGGTCAATTAATCTTCAACAAAGGATTCAAGAATATACAACGGGAAAAAGACGGTCTCTTCAGCAACTTCATACCGGGAAAGTTGGACAGTCGTTGTAAATCAATGAAGTTAAAATATACCATCTCATTGTACACAAAAGTAAACTCAAAATTGCTTACATCATAAAACTCCCAGAAGAGATCATAGGCAAAGCATTCTCTGACATAAAACATACCAATATTTTCTTAGGTCAGTCTCCTAAGGCAATAGCAATAAGAACAAAAATTAACATATGGACCTAATCAGTGGAAAGGTTCATCTGTGCTGTATATTAGATTCCAGATATAAGTGATATTATATGGTATTTGTATTTCTCTTTCTGACTTACTTCACTTAGAATGAGAGTCTCTAGTTCCATCCATGTTGCTGCAAGTGGCATTATGTCCATGGAGAACAGACTTGTGGTTGCCAAGGGGGAGGAGGAGGGAGTGGGATGGACTGGGAATTTGGGGTTAATAGATGCAAACTATTGTCTTTGGAATGGATAAGCAATGAGATTCTTCTGTATAGCACTGGGAACTACGTCTAGTCATTTATGATGGAGCATGATAATGTGAGAAAAAAGAATGTATACATGTATGTGTAACTGGGTCACCTTGCTGTACAGCAGAAAATTGACAGAACACTGTAAACCAGCTATAATGGAAAAAATAAAAATCATTATTATAAATTAAAAAAAAAACATACGGACCTAATCAAACTTATAAGCTTTTTTTTTTTTTTGTCTTTTTGTCTTTTTAGGACCACACCTACAGCATGTAGAGGTTCCCAGGCTAGAGGTCTAATCAGAGCTATTTGCTGGCCTACACCACAGCCACAGCAATGTGGGATCTGAGCCGCGTCTGCAACCTATATCACAGCTCACGGCAATGCCGGATCCTTAACCCACTGAGCGAGGACAGGGATCGAACCCACAACCTCATGGTTTCTAATTGGATTCATTTCCACTGTGCCATGATGGGAATGCTTCAAACTTATAAACTTCTGTACAGCAAAAGGAAACTATTAACAAAATGAAAAGACATCCTATGGACTGGGATAAAATATTTGCAAATGATGTGAATAACAAGTGCTTAACTTCCTAAATATAAAAACAGCTCATACAACTCAACAACAACAACAATAACAAACACAAACAACTCAATGGAATAATGGTTAGAAGACCTAAATATACATTTCACCATAGAAGACATACAGATGGCTCATAGGCAAATGAAAAATGCTAAATATCACTAATTATTAGAGAAATGAAAATCAAAACTACAATGAGGAACCACCTCACACCAGTCAGAAAGACCCTTATCAAAAAGTCTACAAACAAAAAAATGCTGGAGAGGATGTGGAGAAAGGGAACCCTTCTGCACTTTTGGTAGGAATGTAAATTGCTATAGCTACTATGGAGAACGGTATAGAAATTCCTTAAAAAAATTAACAATAGAGTTACCATGTGATCCAGCAATCCCACCCCTGGGCATATATCCAGATAAAACTATAATTTAAAAAGATATGCATCCTTATGTTCATAGTAGCACTATTTACAATAGCCAGATATGGAAACAACCTAGATGACCATTGGCAGATGAATGGATAAAGAAGACATGGAACATATATACAATGGTATACTATTCAGGCATTCCAAAAACAAAACAAAACAAACAGAGAAACTGAATAATGTCATTCCTAGCAACACAGATGCAGCTAAAGATTATCATGCTAAATGAAGTAAGTCAGAAAGAGAAAGACAAACACCACATCATGTCACCTATATATAGAATCTAAAATATGACACAAGTGAACTTATATACAAAACAGAAACAGATTCATGGACAAGGAGAACAGACTTATAGTTGCCAAGGTGGGGGGATGGAGTGAGAGGTTGGAGTGAGCAGATACAAGCTCTTATATATGGAGGAGATAAACAATAACATTCTACTGTACAGCACAAAAAACTATATTCAATGTTTTATGGTAAACTATAATGGAAAAAAATGCTAAAAAAAGAGTATATATATGTATAACTGGATCACTTTGCTATATGGCAGAAATTAACACACCATTTTAAATTAACTATACTTCAATTAAAAATGGAAAGAAATGGAAAGATATTCCATGCTTCTGGGTTGGAAAAATTAATATTGTAAAAATGGCTATACTACCCAAAGCAACATACAAATTCAATGTAACCCCTATCAAATTACCCATGACATTTTTCACAGAATTAGAACAAACAACCCAAAAATTTATATGGAACCACAAAAGACCCAGAATTGCCAAAGCAATACTGAAGAACAAAAACCAAGCAGGAGGCATCTCTCTCCCAGACTTCAGGCAATATTACAAAGCCACAGTAAACAAGACAGTACGGTACTGGTACCAAAACAGACAGACAGACCAATGGAACAGAATAAGAACCCAGAAATAAATCCAGACACCTTTGGTCAATTAATCTTTGACAAGGGAGGCAAGAATATAAAATGGGAAAAAGACAGTCTTTTTAGCAAGTATTGCTGGGAAACCTGGACAGCTGCATGCAAACCAATGAAACTAGAACACACCCTCACACCATGCACAAAAATAAACTCAAAATGGCTGAAAGACTTAAATATAAGATGAGACACCATCAAACTTCTGGAAGAGAATATAGGCAAAACATTCTCTGACATCAACCTTACAAGTGTTTTCTCAGGTCAGTCTCCCAAAGCAACAGAAATAAAAGCAAAAATAAACCCATGGGACCTTATCAAACTGACAAGTTTTTCACAGCAAAGGAAATCAAAAAGAAGACAAAAAGACAACTTACAGAATGGGAGAAAATAGTTTCAAATGATGCAATTGACAAGGGCCTAATCTCTAAAATATACAAACAACTTATACAGCTCAACAGAAAAAAAGGCAACAACCCAACTGAAAGATGGGCAAAGGATCTGAATAGACATTTCTCCAAGGAAGATATACAGATGGCCAACAAGCACTTAAAACAATGCTCAACATCACCGATTATTAGAGAAATGCAAATCAAAACTACCATGAGATATCACCTCACACCAGTCAGAATGGCCATCATTAAGAAGTCCACAAATAACAAATGCTGGATGAGGTGTGGAGAAAAGGGAACCCTCCTGCACTGTTGGTGGGAATGTAAGCTGGTACATCCACTATGGAGAACAGTATGGAGGTACCTTAGAAAATTATACATAGAACTACCATATGACCCCGAAATCCCACTCCTGGGCATATGTCTGGATAAAACTTCCTTGAAAAAGACACATGCACATGCATGTTCATTGCAGCACTATTCACAATAGCCAAGACATGGAATCAACCCACATGTCCACTGAGAGATGATTAGATCAGGAAGATGTGCAATGTATACACAATGGAATACTTCTCGGCGATTAAAAAGAACAAAAGAATGCCATTTGCAGCAACATAGATGGAACTAGAGACTCTCATTCTGAGCGAAGTAGGTCAGAAGGAGAAAGACAAATACCATATGGTATCACTTATATCTGGAATCTAATACATGGCACAAAGAACCTTTCCACAGAAAAGAAAATCATGGACTTGAAGAATAGACTTGTGGTTGCCAAGGGGGAAGGGGAGGAAGTGGGAGGGACTGGGAGCTTGGGGTGAATAGATGCAGAATTTTGCCTTCAGGATGGATTAGCAATGGGATCCTGCTGTGTAGCACTGGGAACTCTGTCTAGTCAATTATGATGGAACATCTAATGTGAGGAAAAAGAATGTATACATGTATGTGTAACTGGGTCACCATGCTGTGCAGCAGAAAAAAATATATATATAAAGAAATTAAAAAAATAAAACACCATATGTTATCTATCTATAAATAAAATGTTTGCAAAAAAAGGTAAATGTCAGCCCAGCTCATGAGCAAACTATCAAAAGATTTTAAACTTATTGAAACCCTAAATTAATGAGATATTACCATGTGTGCATAAATAACTTAAAGAATAAAATTTGCTGATCCTTCTCTCTCTCAAAAAAAAAGGACAAAAGATCTGCCCACTCCACCGAAGAAGTTATATAGATGCCAAAGAAGTATGTAAAAAGATGATCAATGTCACGTGTCATCAGGGAGTTGCAAACTAATGCAATAATGAATATACTGATACACATTCTATTAGAATGGTTAAAATGCATAACACTGACAATAGCTAATGCTGATAAGGATGTGGAACAACAGAAACTCTCATCCATTGCTGATGGGAATGTAAAATGGTATGGGCATTTGAGAAGATATTTTGGCAGTTTCTTATAAAATTAAACTTCTTTTACCAGATGATGGAACAACTGTACTCCTTGGTATTTACTAATAGAAGTTGAAAACTTATGTCTATACAAAATCCTACATGCAGATTTTTATAGTAACTTTATTCATAACTGCCAAAATAAGGAAGCAGCCAAAATGTTCTTCAATAGGTAATAGCCCAGACAATGGAATGTTATTCAGAAGTAAAATGAGCTATCAAGCAATGAAAATATATGGAGGAAACTTAAGTGCATATTACTAATAAAAATAAGCTAGTCTGAAAAGCCCACATACTGCTTGATTCCAACTACATGGCATTCTAGAAAAGTCAAAGCTATGGAAATGGTAAAAAGATAAGTGGTTGTCAAGGGTTTGGGAAGAGGGAGAGAAAAATAGGTAGGAATCTGGAATTTTAGAGCAATGCAATTATTCTATATGATACTGTAGCAATAGAAAATAGAAGCACAGAAGTTGAACACATGTATATAACACAAAGAGTGAATCATAATGCAAACTATGACTTAATAATAATATACAAATATATGTTTATTAATGATGGCAAATGTATACAGCAATACAAGATGTTGATACTAAGGAAAACTATAAAAGGGAATATGGAAGTATGGGGGCATACCAGAGAGATAGCATGTTTATTCTGTATTTTCAATTTTTTTTATACCTAACATGTCTAAAAATAAAGTCTATTGATTAAAATGAGAAGTCATTAGAAGACTCATGGGCAAGGGCAGGGCATCCTAGGCAAAGGATCAGCAACCATTTGGCATGTGCAAACCAGTGTGGCTGGACTGCAGAGGAGAGAGGAGTGGATGCAGATGAGGTTATGACAGAAATGTTGTCATGAAAGCTTTCAGAGGCCATGGAATTGCTTTGTAAACTTTTTAAAATTTTATTTTTTATTGAAGTATAGTTGATTTACAATGCTATATTAGTTGTGTACAGCAAGTTATTCAGGTCCTTGGTAGTTATCTATTTTATATCTAGTAGCATGTACATGAATTCCAAATTACCATTATCCTTACACCCTTTCTGGTTTGGTAACCATAGGTTTGTTTTCTATGTCTATGCGTCTATTTGTTTTGTATATAGGTTCATTTATGTCATTTTGTATATAGCCGTACTTCACTTAGTATCACAATCTCTAGGTCCATCCATATTGCCGCAAATGGCGTTATTTCATTCCTTTTACGGCTGAGTAATATTCCATTCTATAAATGTACTACATCTTCTTTATCTATTCCTCTGTCAGTGGACATTTAGATTGATTTTAATTCATTTAAGATGCAATAGGAAACCGTTCTGGGGTTTAATATGGGACATTTCATCTGATTTCCCCAAAATCTATTTGGCTATTAAGAGGAACATGGATTTTGGGGACATGGATGAGAGTACAGTCAGGGAGAGGTTTTAAGCAGAAAACACAATTAGGAGGTGGTTTCCATAGTCTAGACAGCTATGAATATTTCTATAGTTTAAATGTTTTTCAATTCATTTAATTCTGATAGAGGCCATTTTGTGCTTAATTTTTAAGTATAGATTCAATTATGTTGATAAATTCTTCATAGACCTGATTCTATAACTATCTTAGTTATACCAAAGATATCAGTGAACTAGTATGTACAAAGAGTTTGAAAGCAGAAGTCAAATACATTAAAATACAATTCTTTATAAAATGGCCAATTTTGGAAGATGCAAGCACAAATACCTGTGCTACTCTTCTGTTTTAAATAAACACTGCTTATTTTCACATACATTTCTATTTGCATTATGAAAGTTTAACATCATCTGGAGAAATAATCCTGAGAGATTTTAGCTCAAAATTCCCAAATTAACTCTCTTTCCAGGCAAGTGCTGAGTTGTCCATATGCTAATGTTAAGCCTGAAAGAACTTGGATTACCCTTGGTTTGTGGCTGTGCAGCTGTAATGCAATTCTGATTTTTTCTGTACCAGCTAATGATTCAACACCTGAGACCTTAAAGTATAACAGCCAAGATTATTTTGAAATGTGATGCAAGAATAAAATAGCCACTCTGACATGATATAGTGTTAGGATTTGATTAACTTAACAAGGCTCTTTCAGGAGTTCCCATTGTGGTTTAGCAGTTAACTAACCCAACTGGTATCCATGAGGATGCTGGTTAGATCCCTGGCCTTACTCAGTGGGTTAAGGGTCTGGCGTTGCCCTGAGCTGTGGGGGAGGTTGCAAACGTGGCTCAGATCCTATGTTGCTGTGGCTGTGGCTGTGGCCGGCAGCTATGGCTGCCAGTTCGACCCCTAGCCTGGGAACCTCCATATGTCGCAGGTGCAGCCGTAAAAAGACAATAACAACAACAACAACACAAAAAAAATAAGGCTCTTTCAAAATTTCATTATCCTAAGAAAAAGGTTAATGACCAGTTTTATATAGCATATAGACCATGAAAAGTTTACTTTAGTCCATGGTGGCTGTGGTATCTTGGTCACTAAAACAGAAATATCATATTATTAAGACAACAATAAAAGACAGACTACAACTTTTTTTCAAAGTACTTGAAACTTTTCAAAAAAATTAGCAAGTATACATCAAGTTGAAATCAATTACATTATAATAGGTAATTTAAGAGACTTTCCAAATATGGAATTTTTTAAATATAGAGATTAATTAAAGGAATTAACCCCCTAAATTTTGTTTTACCTATCCTCATTTCTAAAATTCCTCTTTTGTTCCTGGAATATCACACTTTCTCATGTTAAGGACTGTTCATAGAAGTCTTTCTTACATAAAATATATGTGGAATAAATAAAGACATTTTAAATACAGAAAGTAGTTGGAAATAAGGAAAATTACAGAAGGACAATAATGATAAATTCATTAGGTTACCTAATGAATATTAGATGTGTAATATAGTTAGATATCTCATATGTGTGTCTATAATTTGGACATTAACATATGGTGTTTAGAAAAGAGTGAAATAAAACTCTTTGAATGTTTTCCTTTATTCATGACAAAAACAAAACAACCTCCTAATTACAGAGATGCTGGTCTCATAATTCAGCATCATGTCTTGAATTAGAAGACAGTCTGGGTTACCAATATTTCTTTGGTTGATATTTGCATCAAAATTTCACAGATGCCTCTCATGAAACAAGTTATTTGGCATAACTCACATAAATAAGGTATCCAAAATATAATCTAAGTTCTTGATTGTAATCAAATTGTTAGAAAAAAGAAAAATGTTATTTCATGAACATAGAAATGAAAAATTAATTCTGTAAAATATTTGGATTATTACTTGTATTTGAATAACAAATACATAAGCACCAAATATATACAGTAAGATAATATTTCAAAAATGTTTTCTGATCTTCTCTACCTCCCCACCTCCATTTCTGATCCACCTTATAGTCTTACTTCCTTCAGGTTAAACCTTATTCTCCCATTAGTGCAGGGACTAAATAATTTTCTCTGTCCTTTAATACCTATAAACTTTCTAGAATGTAGAAATAACCCCTGGGAAGAGGACCGGGAAGATGCTGAATGACTGAAATTAACTTCCCCACCTGGTGGCAGAGGCTTATACTGGAAAGCAAGTAGATTTTAGAAAAAACTTCAAAATTGCCTTCCCCTGTCCCTGGGGTAATGAGCTAAGATTTTAGCTGCTCCTTGTATAAAAGATAATACTGCACAATAATCAGAAGAAAATCTTTATCATGCATATTATTGGTTTATTCTATTTAGTTACTAAATCAAAACAGAGTAGTTTAATTTTCTGCTAAGTAAATTCCGCAAGATGGGGATGGATAAAATACCTGTACAAAAACCTACAGTCTTATCGAAGAACCCAAAGACAGAATTTGAGTCAAATGCATCTAATGAAATTTTGTGTATGTATGGTGTGTGTGTGTGTGTGTGTGTGTGTGTGTGTGTGTGTGTGTGTGTGTGTGTGTACTCAGACAAGAGAGAGCCAGAGAGCGGAAGACCTCATATATGTATACAAATTCCACTCAAATACTTGGCTGACTCCTAAATCAGGCAGTTAAAACAACTGAACTGAGATATGAGTTGTTGGCCACTGGGAGGGGAGAGAGATTTTGTAATTGAGTTCATCCAATAAAATGCCTTTTAAAACAAAAGCAATCAACATTCTTGAGAGGGAAAAAAAGAATTTAGAGTATCTGCAACCTAAGCAAATCTAAGATGCAAATCAAAATAACGCAACATACAAAGAAAAAGAAACAAGTGATCCAATCAAAAGAGAAAACAAACATCATTAGAACTACAATCCCTAAATGATTCGGATGTTGGAATAGGAAAAGGAGTTTAAAACAGCTATAATAATTATGCTCAAAGACATAAAGGAAAATATACTCACAAAAAATAAAAAATTTAAATCTCAGAAGAGAAATAAAAGCCACATTGAAATTGTATCATAGAAAAACGCAATCTCTGAAATGTAAACTTCAATAATAGGATTAATAGCAGAATGGAGATGACTGAAGTAAGGAAAAATAAAGAAAGGAAGATGACATAGATAGACCAATATAAATAAGCCAGTTTGAAGAACAAAAACTAAAATGACTGAAAAAATAATAAACAGTGTCTCAGGGACCTGTGGTAAAACATTAAGAGATCCGAAATATACCAACAAATTATACAACATAGATGAAACAGGCAAATTCCCTGAAAAATAAAACATAAAAATTGACCAAAAAATGGATCATAAAATCTAACTAACATTGTTATGAAAAAATTCCCACAAAGAAAACTATAGGCATATATGGTTTTAGTAGTAAATTAAAGAAGAAATAACAGGAGTTCCCATTGTGGCTCAGTGGGTTACTAACCCAACTAGTATCCATGAGTATGCAGGTTTGATCCCTGGCCTTGCTCAGTGGGTTAAGGATACAGTGTTGCTGTGAACTGTGGTGGTGTAGGTCACAGATGCGGCTTGGATCCTGTGTTGCTGTGGCTATGGCTGTGGCATAGGCCAGCAGCTACAGCTCCAGTTCAGCCTCTAGCCTGGGAACTTTCATATGCTGTAGGTGCAGTCCTAAGAAGCAAAAGCAAAACAAAAATATCAACCCTACAAACAACTCTCGTATCAAATAGAGGAAGAGATATCACTCCCCAACTGGTTCTATAAGACAAAACAACTACAATATAGAATTCACAAAACATAAAACTATAGATTAATCCCTTATATCCTTTGAATGTATTGTTAAAGTTATCCTATATATAAAAATAATGATGCATTATGATCATGTTTTTTCTTGTCTTTCAAATTCAGAATTGATTTAACATTTAAATATAAGCATTATCATTCATCATATTAAGCAACAAAATAAGAAATCACATGTTCATTTCAATGAATATAGAAAAGGATTTGACAAAATTCACACTTATTCATGATAAAAATTAGAGCATCTATTACAAAACAAAAGCTAATATCAATTTCATAATGAAATATTAAATAGTTTAACCTAATAGTAGGAACAAAGACATTCATATCATTTCTATCCAACATTTTACTAGACGTCTTGCCTCGTACGTAAAGTTTATTTCCAGACACCACGTTTTTTTTATATAGAATATGCTAACAATTTTACACAAAAATCATTACAATTAAAAAGTGAAATTGCTAATGTCACAGGATATAAGCTAAGTGTACAATAACTGATTTTTCTATGCTAGATGAAAACAGTTGGAAAGTAAAATTAAGAAAAAAACTCTTTGTAAAACTATGAAAATATACAGCATATTTAAGAATACACTAAAAGAATAAGTATTAAACTTCTACACTGAAAACTACAAAATTGCTGACAGAAATTGAAGATCCTATAAATCATGAGATATGTTCATAGATTACAAGATACAATATAATTAATATGTCAAGTATCTCCAAATTAATCTATAGATTCAATTAAACAACATCAGTTACTGCAAATATTTTTGGTAGAAATTCACAAGATGATTCTCAATTTTATATGGAAATGTAAAGAAACTGGAATATTCAAAACAATCTTAAAAAAGAACAAGTTTGGCGCACTTCTACTACCTGACTTCATGGTCACTAGTGCTAGATTAATGAACACACAGCGTAGCACTGTAATAAGAATTGACAAGTAGATCAGTGTACCAAAACAGGGAGATGAGAAATAGGCCTACAATTTTACAGATATTTCATTTTTGATAAAAGCACCAAAGAACATAAATGGGAAAGGAACGTTTCTTAACATATAGTGCTGGAATAATTAGACGACCAACACCAAAAAAAAAAAAAAAATCCTCCCAAATTTACATCATAATGAACAATTGATATGAGACAAATTCTAGATTTATACCCTATATAAAGCTTTTCAAAGAAAGCAATGGAGAATACCTTTGTAAAGGAGGAGTAAACAGAGGTTTTCAGGACAGGTGATAGAAAGCACAAACCATAGAAGAAAGGAAATGATAATTTATGCTTCATCAAGAGCAGATCTTCAGCTGATCCAAATGTATTGTTTAGAAAACAAATGAGCAAACTATAAGCTGAGGGACAATGTTTCCAAACATCTATCTGGCAACGGACTGAGATCTAGAATATGTAATAGAATTCTATAGGTAAGTGATTAAAAACACAAACAATCCAATCAAAAATGGGCAAAATGTTTGAATAATACTTCGCCAAAGAAGATATGCAAATGTCAATCAGAAAATAAAAGGATGCCCAACATCATTAAACATAAGGGGGATGCAAACTAAAACTGTCAAACGCTAATATGCATCCTCCAGGATCACTACATTTAATGATTCACAACACCAAATGATGGTGAGGATACAGAGTATTACTACACTCTCATTAATGTTACTAATGGGAGTGTAGAATTATACTGTCATTATGGAAAATGTTCAGATTTTTAAAAATTTATACCAGCTCTGTAATTTAGTCATTTTAGTACTTAAGCATGAGAAATGAAAACACATCCCAAAGAGACTAGGTACAAGAATGTTCATAGCAGCTTTATTTACAATAGCTGAAAAAGCCCATGTGTACCAATAGGTAAATTGACAAATAAATGATATAGTCATATCATATATTACTATTCAAAAATAAAAAAAGAATGGACTACTGATATACACAAGAGCACAGATGATTTCTATAAGCACTATGATGAGTGAAGGAAAACTTACATGAAAGATTTCATTTATTTGCAGTTCTGCAACAGTCAAAAACTAATCTGTGGTTGAAAAATACCTGAGCAGTGGTTGATTCAGAGGGATACAGGTGAAGACTGAGTGGGAAGGGACATAAGAGAACAATTTTCAGGGACAACATTCCATATACGATAGGGATGAGTTGCACTGCTTTATGCATATATTGGAAGCCAGCAAATAGTACACTTAAGAATTTTGCAAAATACTGAACTTTAGTTAAAAATATATATATGTGTGTGTGTGTGTGTTTACACACACACACACACACACACACATTTTTTTCTTTTTTGTCCACCCACACAGCATATGGAAATTCCTGGGCCAGCAATTGAATCCAGACAGAGTTGTGATGTATGCCACAGCTGCAGCTACATGGAACCTTTAACCCACTGTATCAGGTCAGGGATCAAACTGGCACCTCCACAGAGACAAGCTGGATCATTAACCTACTGCACCACAGTGAGAACTTCATACAGCTTAATTTTAAATATATTGAAAATAAGATGCACTCATACAAGGATAGGGAGAATACATAGATGGGTATCAAATACCGTAAAACATTAATTGTGGAATGAATGCTGTGTATATATGGGTGTTCATGGTTAAAATCTTTAAGAATTTCTCACTGCGGCCGGAGTGATTGATTCCTTTGCTATTGGCAAGAGGATAAGAGTGTCTCCAAGCCACAAAATGTGTTTCCTATGGAATGAGCAAGTTATACTTCCAAAAGAAGGAAGTGAGTGTTTGGAAGAGGCGAAGATGTGAGACAGCCACTGATCATTTTGATAGTGATTCGCTGATGTTTTATTTCAGACTAGTAACTCTGATATAATAACATACTACATCATGCTAAAGCAATAAGGATAATAATCATTGGTAATGGGAGAATACATTGGCTTACTGTATTAAGTGCATTTTCCTTCTATTTTATAAATGCAGAAGGTTAACTGATTATTCCCCAGGCTAACAAGTGTCAAAACTTGCCCTGAACTCAGGCTTTTGACCGCAAATCCAGTGCTCTTTTTACCACCATCCTACACTGCATTTTAGAAAAAGACACCATCCTGAAAATTACAAAGAATTTAATTTTTAAATAGACCTCACCTGTAAAATCAGAAATACATTCCTTTGAGAATATTTTTACAAGCCGAACATAATAAAGTTTTACTTTCAGAATAGAAATCTTTAAAAATCATCCATGTAAAAGAAAAATGAAATCATTCAAAACACAAATCAATTCATTTAAGATTACTATTAATTGGATATAATTCCTTAGAAATTAAAGGGAAACAGTAAGTTAACTAAAGGCAATATGTTACATTATCAATGTTTTACTCCAAAAATTTTAGCAGGCAGAAATAAATATCTCTTTGGCTACTTAGACTCTACCTTTTAGCAATTGGTGCTCTCAAGTACAAAGTGTAACCTTGAACTGATCAACAGATTCAAACAGATACATTAGGATACATCTGAGACAGTGAATCAAAACAAACAAGAACATTATAGGAGTACATTTGCTGCACACAGAGAGAGCTCAAGGGATGACACTGTTTTTGAAATATATGAAAGAGGAAACCACAAAATTAAATAATGTGAATCCTTAGCCGTAACACATAAAATGAATTTGCTGATTAATAATTTAATTTTGCATATGTATAGTTTTGACACAATGAAATATAACCACATAATGTTTACCAATAATGTTTACTGATAGTACTTAGTCATATTTGCTTAAGATTTATAAATTCATTTTTATAACAGAAATAAAGGCGAAAGTAAAGGAAGAACTTAATTTCTTCTACTTTTTATTCTCCTTTGTTAATCAATATTTTTAATTTTTTTTTGAAATTGACTACATATGTTTAGTTTTGCAGTGACTTTTATTTTCTCTATACATAGTAGCGTTAAATTTACCCAGGGAGAGTTCCCTTGTGGTGTAGCAGGTTAAGGATCTGGTGTTTGCAGTGGCTTGGGTTACTGCTATGGTGCAGGTTTGATCCCTAGCCAGGAAATTTCCACACGCTACAGGCATGGCTAAAAAACCCACACAAACCAACAAAAAGTTTTGCTAAATCCTGAGGATTGAGAAATTTGTGTGTGTGTGTGTGTGTGTGCGCGCGCACACGCATGTGCGTGCGTGCGTGTGTGTGCTTGCGTGTGGTGTATCGAAACATACTCAGCAAGTTCTGATTTGGGAAGAATTTTTTCACAGTATTATAATCTACACTGCAACTTATATAAATATGCATTTAACACAAAACATGCTCTAGGTGAATAAGTAAATGTTTCTATTAAAATGTACTCAATTAATATGCTAAAATAATTATGATTTATGTCCACACTGGATAAAAGAAAAATTATTGTATTTTAATGGTAATGATCATTTGAAGCCAAACTTTTATCTTTTTAATATGATATTAGCATATTTTTCCAACCTAAGAAATAGGGCAAATCATCATAATGATAAATCGAAATCTGGGAGAATCAGGTAAACTATTTAAGAAAAAACATGGGAAAACTCCTTTTTATAAAACTCTGCATATCTTTCTAGACGTAAATGTTTGGCAATTTATATATTTTTATAAAGGAGCTTTGTATATTTATTATATTGCAGACATAAACAGCATTATTTTCTAATTTACAAAGGGTTAGTGAATTAATAGCAATAAGATAATGTCTGTTTTCCTCCTTTTACGGATATTAAAACCCTGAATTTATTCCCATGTGATTAAGATTAGGAAACTGATTAGAGAATTTGTGAACTCATTCATCTATTTTCTATTCTTAGTAAATATTTAACATAAAATACATTAAAATGGAATTTATATTTGCTTTAGTGCAAATCAAACTTGATCACTGTTAGTACTGGCCTTGGACTTATAAAATGGCATAGTTTATCTTCAGTAGTTTCAGATTCCTAGTTACCAACAATATTTCCCCTCTGAATGGTTTCTGCATTTTTCTCTAATGAAGGCACTCATTTTCTTTAATTATTTGAAATTCATTTGTCAAAACATATTCAACTCTTTTATATAAAATGATTAGGCAGCCATCAATGAGTGTGGCAGAGATAATGCTTACCAGGTATCTATGTGAGCACCTATTTCTATAGGCTTTCTGGTACTTGGTAGTGGACATGTTTGAATAATTGTTGTCAATGATAGTTATGAGTGAAAGTGATGTACGATTGCTGGTCCTAGGCACTCAAGACAGGATGTGAGTTTTCCTGACCTTGACCTCTTCTAACCTTGCAGCTGGAAGCAAATTTCAAGAAGGTTGAGTTGCAAAATGAATGCAGATTGAATTGTTGAATCATCACTGGAGGAATACTACCAAAAAGAGTTACCTAATCATATCAGACTTTACATGAGTGAAAAATAAACTTTCATTGGACTAAACCACTCACTGAAATTAGGGTTTAGTTGTTATGGTAACATAGCCAGTCTTCTAATAAAGTACCTAAGGCTATTTCTCCAAAATAATATATATTTAGGAGGCTCTGAGTCAACAATATTTATAATTTAATCTTTTAGTCAGACACTTTAATACTACTACTACTAGGTATTACTCATATACTTCATGTATAATCAGTTCAAAATTATAAAAATGTGGAGTTTTCATTGTGGCTCAGGGGTAATGAATCTGACTAGCATCCATGAGGATGCAGATTTGATCCCTGGCCTCACTCAGTTGGTTAAGGATCCAGAGTTGTTGTGAGCTGTAGTGCAGGTCACGGATGCGGCTTGGATCTGGCATTGCTGTGCCAGTGGCTACAGCTCAAATTTGACCCCTAGCCTGGGAACCTGCATATGCTGTGGGTGCAGCCCTCAAAATATGTATATATATATATATATATATATGTATATATACACACACACACACATATATATATATACATAAATGTTCAAGTACTTTTATCTTTATTTTTATTTTTTGCTAAATATAATACAAATTGTTATATGATTTAACTTTCTATCTTGTTATTGTCAATGGTTTTAGCCTGAAAAACCCAATGATTTTTCATACTAATTTTTTCAGTAATTAATTGAATTTATTGACATGTTATCAATTTCTACATGCCCCATTGTTTCTGATATCCTATTCTTTCTGTAACCTTTCTTTTAGTGTATTATCTGTGGGTGGTAAACATTTATAACTTTTTCGCTGAAAGATATCTTTAATTGTACTACTACTGAAAAAAACTGTATTTTTTATTAAAAAAATAGGTTACAGTTTTTTTCATCTTCATTTTCAAAGTAATTCTGTAGTGTCCTGGTCTTTGTTTTACAATTCATTGAGGATAATCAATCTGAATTTTCTCCCTGATAACTTCTAGGATTTTTTTCTTTTGGGGGTAGGGGAGAGCAGGGCTGCACCTTGGCACGTGGAAGTTGTTGGGCTGAGAATTAAACCTGCGCAACAGGACTGACTCAAGCAAACAGTGACAACACCAGATCATTAAGCCATGAGCCACCAGGGAACCTCTAGGATTTTTCTTTTTTTATTATTCAAATTCTTTAGTTTTATGCAGTGTGCCTAAATGTAAATTTATATTTCTTTGCCTTAGGAGGGCACTATCAATCTGTGGTCTCTTTTTTTTTTTTTTCAATTCTGGAAATTCTTACCTATCATTTCTTCAAATATTATTTCTCTGCTATACAGGACTTTTTATTGCTCTTCAAAATGTTTATCTTTTGTGATTCTGTGTTTTGGGAACAATCTCCCAGATATATGCAAGGCCTGCATCTTCAAGTGTTGCTCTACTGTCTCCATAAATTTGACTGTATCAGAGTCCTCCCCCGACCATCTTATCTCAACTATCACTTTCTTTCCTATCGCCTTCTTGCCTTGCTATTTTAATTCATAGTATTAATTATTTATCTTATATACTTATTTGTTCATTTATCAACTATCCTCCTAAAATTTAAATCCCATGAGGATTTTTTGGTCTGCTTTTTCATTTTCCAATTAAGTTCTTAGAATATTGCCTGGCACATAGTAGGTACTCAATAAATATTTTCAAAGTCAATGAAATTTCTTTCAACTTCTTAGTTCTAGCAGTAATGATACATATTGTACCTCTCAATAGTTTTACATCTCGATAATTTTTTGCTGCGTTCTGGATGAATTCCTCAATATCACCTTATTTTTAAAATTTTAATGACTATACATTTCATTTCTATGATTTCTTATTGATCTTTTTTAAGATCAGCTGTTTTCTTGTTTCTTATTTACATGTTTTTGCTACCTGTCTTTAATATTAATTTTTCCAAAAAGGCTAGAATTGTGGATTGTAGATTCATTTTTTCATGAGCTCGACCACTCACTCTCTTTTTCTCATCTACTTATTTTTCCCATTCTAGTTGTGCAGTTGCCTGGTCCTTTGAGCTCTCTGTTCAAAAACGAGGTCTTTAAATGTCATTTGGAATTCTTGTCCTGAGATGATACTGAGTCTTTGACAGAATCTAACTTATCTCAGTTCTGGTTTGTAAAAAGGTGTCTCTCTCCCCAGAACTGTAGTCCAGTGCTTGCTGTAAAGCTAGTTTCAGACAGTGGGCTGATAATAGTTGGAGTAGCAGTGTCTCAAACTATAAACTTTTTGGGTCATCTTGACCAAAGTGTAATAACTATATATTCTCTGTGTTTTAATGTCACACTGTAATTAATCATTGTTTTTTATAGGTTTTATTCAGTCATCAAACTTTTATTAACATCTCTTACCAGGAAGATATTTGGTAAAGGTGAAGAATCCATTCATAAATATGATAGTTATATCATTCAAGAGACAATGAATGGATGAGAGAGCCACATCAACCCAATATATAAAAACATAAAATAAAAAAAAATCCAGATCTTTGAAAAGTGATTTTTTTTTCCATTATGGGATAAATCATCTAAGTCATACCTAACACATAACTCTTCTGAGATACATGATGAAATTCTTAGCAGTTTTCACTGGTTAAATGTTCAGGGAGGCCAGGATTGAAAGCAACAAAGGAGTAGCAAGCAGGCTATACACATCCAGTCTGTAGCTATTGGAATTGACATTTTCAATTATAATTTTCATATGATTCTACTCCTGTGATGATGTGCTGGGAATTGCATCTAATTCAACTAAAGGCATATTCTATTTATTAAAAAGAGTCTATGATCTAATAAGTGAGATTATTGTTACAGCATGTTTCCCTAATACAATTCAAGACACTTGGATAATATATTGGTGCCAAAAGCATTTATGTAGTCAAATGAAAAGGCAGAATTTTTTTTAAGAATAAAGAAGCAGTTTGTGGCATGAAATAAGCTTCCTTAAACCTCAAGGATACCACTGTGTGCTGCATAACAAACCACTCTAAAACATAGCAACTTAAAAATTATCCTACTAGAGTTCACATTTTCTGTGGATCTGGAATTCAGAAAGGACTTGGCGGAATGGTTTTAGCTTAGGGTCTCTCATATAGTTGCAGTCAGAGACCTGCCAAAACTGAAACAATGGGATGCTGGAGCAGCTGGGGGTGGCTGGTTTTCTTTGCAGGACCTTTCTTTGTGATCTAGTTTTGGCTTCTTCAAAGCGTGGTAGACAAAACAGGCAAGGGCTTATAGGATAGCTTAGTACTCCAGCTCAAGAGTTTTAGGAAAACAGCCCTGAATTACATCACCTTTTCTGACCAACACTTAGAAGTCACCCAGTGTTACTTCTGCCACTTCCGTTAATAACAAGTGAGTCTCAAACCCACTCAGATTCAAGCGGATGGATCCAGACCTCACCTTTTGAGGGGCAGTGCTGTCAAGATCATATCACAGAAGAGCAGGTGGGATGGAAGATATTGTTGTGACTATTTAGGGAAAATGCGACCTGCCACAGCTACTAAGAACTAAGGAGCATCCTGTCCTTTTTTTTTTTTTTTTTTTTTTGGCTTTTAAGGTCTGCACCCATGGCATATGAAGTTTCCCAGTCTAGGGGTCCAAAGGTGAGCTGTAGCCACCGGCCTATGCCAGAGCCACAGCAATGCATGATTCGAGCCGCATCTGCGACCTACACCACAGCTCACAGCAATGCCAGATCCTCGACCCACTGAGCAAGGCCAGGGATAGAACCCGCAACCTCATGGTTCCTAGTCAGATTTGTTTCCGCTGCGCCACAACAGGAACTCCCTCCTGTCCTCTTAATTTATGAGTTCATAAACTATGGGGTCCAATAGTTTGGATTTGCCCAAAGCACCTCTGTTAGAGGAAGAGCTAGAAAAAACACGTATATCTCCAGACCTCCATTTGTTTATCCTTTGTCAGCAGAATGCCTCCTTGAGGGTACTAGAAGGAAATTCCCAGGACCCAAGAACACATGGTTGATGTGAATTCCTTGGGAATGACTAAGGCATACCAAGTGATTACTGAGTCTGGAAAAACTAAAACACACACAATGAGGACAAATACTGGAAATCTATCTGTACATGGAATATCTTAACAAAAGATTTCTAAACTGCAAATTCATGCATTCAATTACTTATTCATTCAAAATTTGTTTTAGGCCCTTTGAAGTGTGTTGGGGAATATTTGAATATGTATTGGTACATTAAAGAAACATTCTCTACTTGGGTCTCTAATTCAATAAAAAGTACAAATATCAAATATAATATAATATTGACACGAATCTCTAATTTAAAGAACTGAAAGTTGTTTGCTGGAGTTAAACTGAAATATCTTTAGATTTTATCAGGAGATGGTCTAATGCTGCCTTAGGTACATACCAGAACTTGTGTTCAGTATAACCTATAAAATAAAAGGATATCCTCTTTATGTGTTGGGAATAGATTCTTTTAGAATCCAAATTTTTTTGTCTATTTTTTTTTTTTTTAGTCTTTTTAGGGCTGCACCCATAGCATATGGAGGTTCCCAGGCTAGGGGTCTAATCAGAAATACAGCTGCAGCAACATGGGATTCGAGCTATGTCTGTGACCTATACCACAGCTCACAACAACACCAGATCCTTAATACACTGAGCAAGGCCAGGGATCAAACCTACAACCTCATGGTTCCTAGTCTGATTTGTTTCCACTGCATCACAATGTGAACTCCCCACAATTTTTTTTTAATGAAAGAAAAAAAGCATCAGAATATGGGCCAGGTTTCTCTCTAAAGCTTTCAGCCAATATATTATTATTTGATTGTATAGAGGAAATATGCTCAATAACTTCCATTTTTTAATTCTTCTTTTAAAGATCTAATTTTTCAAAATATAAAAATATATCATTAGGTTACATTAGGTCATGATAAAGGTGGTGCCCAAAGCACATTAGCTGAAGAAAACTGAATTATCTTTGGGGATTAGGGGGAAGAGATGTTGGTGGAGAAATGCAAGGTAATCAGGGAATGGTAGGGCATAGGGAGGACAACTGTGCTGAAGATAGGATAGATATTTAATAAAAATTTTACAAAAATCTATATAAATCATACATCCATGACTTCAGAATGTTGTTGTATAGTCAGAATAATATTCCTGTGCAGTAACTTGGAAATTATGAAATAGCATACAGAAGAAGTTTATAGGTGGTGTGTAAAGATCACACGTAATTTATAGTTAGAAGAAAGATTCAAACAATAATAGTTCAAAGACATTGGAATACAAGACAAGCAACCAATAATATTAAGAAACTGAAAGATATCTAGGCACAGTTTAAAGTTTGGGAAGGTAGCTGAGAAAGTTTTAGAGTTAGAAAAAAATATTTTGGGAATCCCTGTTGTGGCTCAGCAGTAACAAACCCAACCCAACCAGTATCCATGAGGATGTGGGTTTGATCCCTGTCCTTGCTCAGGGGTTAAGGATCTGGCATTGCCATGAACTGTGGTGTAGGTCACAGACATGGCTTTGATCCTGAGTTGCTATGGCTGTGGCATAGGCTGGCAGCTTCAGTTCTGATTTGACCCCTAGCCTGGAAACTTCCATATGCCACAGGCGTGGCTCTAAAAAGTAAAAAAAAAAAAAATATACAAAAACTCATGCAACACAACAACAAAAAAATAAACAACTCAATTCAAAAATGTTAGAAGACCTAAATAGACATTTCTGCAAAGAAGATATATGGATGGCCAACAGGCATATGAAAAAAATGCTCAATATCACAAATTATTAGAGAAATGCAAATCAAAACTATAATGAAGTACCACCTCACACCAGTCAGAATGGCCATCACAACAAGACAACAAATAATAAATGCTGAAGAATGTGTGGAGAAAAAGGTAAATTGGTACAACCACTATGGAAAACAGTATGGAGGTACCTTAGGAAACTAAATATAGAGCTACCATATGATCCAGCAATTCCACTGCTGGGCATATATCTAGACAAAACTTGCATCAAAAGAGATACATGCACCCCTGTGTTCACATCAGCACTATTCACAATAGCCAAGACATGAAAACAATCTAAATGTCTATCGACAGGTGAATTGATTAAGAAGATGTGGTACATATATACAATGGGATATTACTCAGCCATAAAAAAGACAAACTAATACCATTTGCAGCAACATGGATGGAGCTAGAGACTCTCTTACTAAGTGAAGTAAACCAGAAAGAAAAAACAAATACCATATGATATCACTTATTGGTGGAATCTAAAGTATGGAACAGACGATCCTATCTAAAAATAACAAACAAAAAAAAAAACCAAAAAACAGAAACAGAGCATGGCCAAGAAGAGCAGACTTGGAGTTCCAGGGGTGGAGGGATGGGGAGGGAGTAGGAGGAATGGGCATTTTGGGGGTTTGGGGGATGTAAACTGTTATATCTGGAATGGATGGGCAATAGGATCCTACCGTACAGCACAGGGAAATGTGTGTGATTGGGTCACTTTGCGGTAAAACAGAACTTGATGAATCAATGTAAATCAACCATACTTTAATAATTTTAAAAAGAAAAAAATTTAAAAACTGGAAAATAAAAAGCAAAATAAAATTGGAATAAAGAATCATCTTTTTGAAGAACTAGAGAGGATAACAACAGAAATTTCTACACGTAACTTCTTGTTTTAGAGTAGAGAGTAAAAAGGAATGCTGAATATGGAAAATGTTCCATATTCATTTATAACATTGTATTAGTTGCATTAGTCAGTAGAGAAGATCACTATGATAAAAAATAGAATTTCAATGTTATAATTTATCAAAAATAAATAGTGCACTGAAAATCAAAACAAACTTTTCCAAAGAATAATGGATTTTCACGTAACTATTTTGAAAATTTTCTAAAAATTAATTTTTAATTATGTTCTGAAACATTTTAGTAGTATAAGAAGTCACTTATAACAATTGTTTATTCTACCAATATTTTAACCTATGATCAATTTTTTATGATATTAAATCCTTACTTTGTTTCATATCAGAGTCTCAGGTACTATGCTTAGTTTCTTAATTTCTTTGAAAGTGTAGAGAGTGATTTAAAAATCATGTGCATAGTCATTTTAGGTCTTTATTTTCAGAATTCAGCTTATCATTAAAGAAGTCACATGCTGAGTGAGCCAAAAATTCTATTAATTAGTTACACACTAGTAAGTAAGCTTTAAATCCCAGCACCAATTAAATCTATTTATAATTGCATTAGAAGCTGCTTAATATAGGACATGTCTCCAATTTTCATATGATTTCTGATCCATGGTGTTATATATAAAAAGGTAATTATTTTAAATATATTCAATTTAAATGTTTATTTTCAATAAGTTTTTTTTATCATCTGAAGGCTTTCCTTTATTTCTTACACACATAACAGATTGAGTGGGCTTGCAAGAAATCCATTAGAGTAAGAGTTTGATACAAAATGCATTATGATTAAAATTATATTTATTAAATAATTTATAAATGGCTGCAACAATTCTAAATTTGAACTTCGGAAATGTTACTGCTGATCACATTATAATTTCATACCTTTCTGTTTGATAAGTGACTCTGGGGCAAAAGCTGACTCATACCTTAAGATGACTGAGAATATTTGAGAATTTATTTATTTATTCTTTTATTTATTTTAGGGCAAGAATTTCTTTATTCCTATTCACAGGTTGCCTAGAGATGGCCAAAAGGCTGGAACTCTGAACCAAGGTCATGAGTCTGATGAGAAAACCTACAGAGAAAGCCTTTGGGAAGAGAAAGATACTGTGTTACTGATAACAATCCAAACTCTACACTGTTTGATATAAAACACAATTCAAATATATTTTTCATTCAGATTCTCAGGAAATTATTTGCCTATAAACAGTGATTGTATGTGACTGGCAAACTCTTGAAGGTAAGTATGAATATTTAAATATAAAACCTCAAACAGGAAATATGTATGTTTACTCTTTTTTTTTTCTTTTCCCACTGTACAGCAAGGGGATCAAGTTATCCTTACATGTATACATTTCATTACATTTTTTTTCCCCCTCACCCTTTGTTCTGTTGCAACATGAGTATCTAGACAAAGTTCTCAATGCTACTCAGCAGGATCTCCTTGTAAATCTATTCTAAATTGTGTCTGATAATCCCAAACTCCCGATCCCTCCCACTCCCTCCTCCTCCCATCAGGCAGCCACAAGTCTTTTCTCCAAGTCCATGATTTTCTTTTCTGTGGAGATGTTCATTTGTGACATATAGACTAAAACCCATTGTTTATAATACATTACAGCCTTTTACATGATTTTAAGTATATCAACTCTATCATAAAAAGGGTAATTTATTACATTTATCAATATAGGGGATTAATTATTGATTCATAATAACATAGTTAATATACAGTAGCTCCATAAAACATGAGGCCAGGTTCTGAAGATGAATTTTAGGAATTCGTACTCCAGGGAGAAAATTTTCTCCAAAAATAAACTACACTTTGAGATGATTTTGTGAATAAAAATGAGTAAACTTGTATGTTATAATCAAGTTATTTTTGTTTATACCTTGAGTTCATCTCAAGAGACCACTGAAAAAAGATGGTGAACATTTAATATCAGGATTTTCTTCCTTGATTATTGATAACACTTAGAATAATGCTCTCTCTGGTTCTATTTCTACATTTAAATTGATTAAAACTCGTTTATCACTATAAAGAGACAAATATTTCAAGACATCGAACCAGGTTTTCAGGATCGCTCCTGTCTCCTCAGTCTTTGAACACTTAGTTACCACTTCTATAAATTTGGAAGATGTCTCAGGATCTTAGAGAGAATTTCATTACACTTGCTTTTCATTACGACCCAAAACATTTATCTTTCCAATTATTGATTCCTCGGTCCCAAGCTTAAGGGAACTCAGTTTTCCTAATCAGCAAATCATTCCTGAGATAAATTTTTATTTCAACAACAAGATGAAATAATCTGTGTAGGTCCACATCTACCCAAATGATAATTAATAGATCACATTTAGCATGTAAATACAAGATGCCAAATACATGCTGATAGAAGTTATCACACAAAAAAACAGATTTTTTTTAATATAAGAGATTTTTGTGTTTGAATTATGGTGACTGTGAAATATAGATTTTGCATTATTTTACACAGTGGAGCCTTATTGTATTATTTATAATATTAATCAGTTCATATTTAATTTTTATTTTTGATAGCCAGCGATTAAGGAGATTCTATTATTCAAAAATATAGAAAAAATATTCATTTTCTTGATTTTTTCTAATTTAATTTAATTTTTATTAAAGTATAGTTAATTTACACTGTTGTGTCAATTTCTGTTGTACAGCATAGTGACCCAGTCATAATTATATATACATTCTTTTTCTCATACTATCCTCCATCATGTTCTATCCCAAGATATTGGATATAGTTCCCTGTTACACAGTAGGACCTCATTGCTTATCCATTTTAAATGTAATAGTCTGCATCTACCAATCCCAATCTTCCCATCAATCCACTCCCTTCTCCCCAGCAACCATAAGTCTCTTCTCTACGTCTGTGAGTCTGTTTATGTTTTGTATATAGGTTCATTTGTGCCATATTTTAGATTCCACATGTAAGTGATATACGGTATTTGTCTTTCTGCTTCTGACTTACTTCATTAGTATGAGAATCTCTAGTTGTATCCATGTTGCTGCAAATGGCACTATTTTATTCTTTTTATGGCTGAGTAGTATTCCATCTCATATATTTACCGTATCTTACTCCATTCATCTGTCAATGGACATTTAGGTTGCTTCCATGTCTTGGCTATTGTGAATAGTGCTGCTATGAACATAGGTATGCATTTATCTCTTGGAATTGTAGTTTTGTGCAGATATATGCCCAGGAGTAAAACTGCTGGATCATATGGTAGTTCTTTCTGGACAAATATGCAATTGATTTTTTTTCTAAACAAAATATTTTGGCAGATTCAGTAATTACAATTGAGGGTTTCCTCACTCATCAGGAATAAAGACCTTGGCAAAGAAGCAAAATTCAAAATCATTTACTGTAAGCCTGAAGGAGAAAACAGACTAACCCTCTAGTTTCTTTTGAATATTAGTGAATCAGAATTTGATAGGCTAATCTTAGTCTTTCTACTTTTTTAACAAGCAAAAACTGTAATGATTTATCTCTTCTTTTGCTTTTATCTTCCTTTTGTGTAAGTCCAGCCTGCGCTGAGAATCTTCTAGAGATTTGTGGGGATGATGGGGTACATGTCCATTTCTAAGTATCCTGTCTTGTGAATGGATAAAAGTTAAAAGATAAATTGCCAAGGTCAGAAGAAAGGGACTCTAACAGGTCAAAAGAATAATTAGACCTGTGACCTTAAATTCATAAAGCCCTCATTTTCTGATAGGCTGAACAATTCAGTCTAGGAAATACAGGATCACGGCTGCATATCTTTCCTAGTTTTGACTAATTTTTCTCCTCACTTCTAGGTAAGAGAAAATTAAGTTTTACCAGACAATTCATTATCGGCATCTTTCCTTAAATACTCTAGGATATGAAATTCTGAAAGTTTCAGCTAGTAATCTGTTTCAACATTATTAATGAACTCTAACATCAGATTGTTTATTTTATACAAACTACAACTCCCTTATGGCAGTTCAAGTCCATTTCCTTGTCCTATACTTAGGGAAGATGAAAGGCAGTTAGCATGCCCTGTAAAATACTTAATTCCAAAGTGATTTAACAATTCTTTCTCTTTACTTTTGGTTTTAAGCAATACTTTCAAAACCTTTTCTACATCATTTTTTAATTAATTGATTTTATTTCTTAGAGCAGTTTAGATTTATAGAAAAATTGAATAGAAAGTACAGAGAGTTCTTACCCTCAATTTATTTTTATTTAACTAAGTAGTAAAAATTCTACTCTTTTTGAAAATATCATCACTAAAGAAATTACTTTAAGTCAAACAATAAAGCCCTATGTACTGATACTGTGTATTAATGTTACAAAATCATAAAAAGAATCTAGATAAAAATGGGATGGGCAACTTTGAAAAAATAGTACATAACTAAGTTGTGCTAGCTGACAATCTTAAAGCCTATAAAGGCACAGTTAAAGGTTAGAAGAGATCTTATGGCTTCACTAAGTTTTCAGAAAAATGTAATTATCCATCTCTATGTATAGTTGAAGGAAAGTAAATTATCTATTCCTACTCTTATACATATTTCATAGAAAGAGTTGGGGCTGTAGATATAATTTCTAATCTACTTTTGAACATTAAGACAGATATTGGAAGGGAAAGATTCCCAAATAAAAGTAGTCCATCAGGATATGTATTTTTTATGATTATGAGCTTTTTCAGCATACATTTATATTTAATTATGTATGTGCCGTGGAATGTATTCCTCTATCACATAAAGTAAACGCTTAGTAGAATTTATATAAATTCTAGGTCACTATTATACATTTTTGATGATGACTGATTTACATTATGACCTCAGATGATTTTTACCTGGCACAGTGGGCCAATTTCTAAATAGCCTCTAGAAGTCATTATCTGAGGTAGATTGTATAAGTAAATTTTATAAATCCTTAGAGAATTTGTAGAAGGAAGAAATAAAAAGGAAAACTTTATATTTCTTACTTTAAAACTTGTCTCTTGCATTTCCATTCTGAGACACCCTTCTTAAAGATTGCTTTGATGGTGGTATAGAGTAGATATGGATCTTGTACAGTTGAAACAGAAATCAGATAGTTTTTCAGATAGTCTGTATGAGAGCCAATAGTTACTATTATTATTATTTAAATCTTATTTATTTATTTATTTATTTATTTTCTTTTTGTCTTTTTGTCTTTTCGAGGGCTGCACCCAAGGCATATGGAGGTTCCCAGGCTAGGGGTCCAATCGGAGCTGTATTTGGAGGCCTACGCCAGAGCCACAACAATGCGGGATCAGATACAGAGAAAGCCTAGGGATACAATGATGAATAGGATATAGACCTGCCCTCAAAGGGTATCCTTTCTCTTCAGGAGTGTGTCTAAAAACAAATGGAAGAACAAAGTCAGTATGACTTAACATTTTAATTATTTGGCTTTGGAATTCTTTTTCCATGGAATGAATATGAGGGAAATCAGAAACAATAATTCAGGCTTCTGAGGGCAGTTTTGTTCAAATTTAAGATCCCTGGATTGGGGTGATAAGGGAAAGCCTTTCCAACATGGCAAGATGGAAAGATGGAGAGAGCACTGAGGGATGAGAAAAGGACCCGACTGAGGTAAATCCCAGCTTGCCCCTCAGTGATTATGTGAGGTTAGGAATACACTATTTGATTTCTGCAGTTCAGTTTCCTCATCTTTCTTTAACGTTCACTCCATGTAGGCACACAGTTCATATAGTAGTTGGATACTGGCTACTTGCACTGGGTAGTGGAGGGTGTACCTGTGGGTGGCTGTTCTTATTATTTTTTGCTTTTGCTTTCTCTCAATAAGAATTTTTATAGATTTTAAACTGTTTTAAACTGTCACAGTAAAACATAAATATGCTTGGGCTTCCCAATTTATGTAACTGATTTAAGGCATTTAGTAATAAATAAACCCACCACATTTCTAAAATAACAGATTTTTTTCTCAGAGCTTCTGAATGGGGACATGAAAACCTGAATGTCCTCTACACCATCTTCAGTGGGACATTAATACTGCTCCATCTATGTCATAGGGACTGTAGAAAAGGCAAAAAGAGCAATGAAGTAATCTCTATCAAGGTGCTCTGCTAACTGAAAAGAGCTAGATAAAGTTTGCTCTTATTATTAAAATAATCTTAATACATGTCCATTAAAATGAGTGTTTATGTGTTTGTTTTTGCAAAGTTGAAGTCCATTCTCATTGAAGAAAGGAAAAATAATGAAGGAGAGGACTTTTCCAAACCTAGAAAGGCTGTATAGTCTTTAGAATGGGTGGTTGATTATTCAATGGATATAGTTTCAGTTTTACAAGGTGAAAAAGTTCTGGAGAACTGCTGCACAATAATGTAGATATAGTAACACTAAGCTGTGCATTTAAAAATAGCTAAGATGGTAAATGTTATGTGTTTTATTAAACATAATTAAAATAAATAAATAAAAGGAAGCTCAATGATTAACTACATCAGAGCTATGTGTCTCGTAAACTCAGAGGCCTCAAAATTAAATGTCTAAATTGAGTTTTATGGTGATCAGCCAGGTATAGCAATTGAATGCCAATTTTCAAACAACAAACATCTACTAAGAAATGTTGGCTGCAGATATATTTATTATTAGAAATAAAGATACTTACATCAGGGAAAGTGGTCATTGAAAATGTGTTTTAGGGAGTTTCCAATGGGCACAGCGGAAATGAATCTGACTAGGTTCCTTGAGGAATCAGCTTCAATTCCTGGCCTGGCTCAGTGGGTTAAGGATCTGGCATTGCTGTGAACTGTGGTGTAGGTCACAGATGTGGCTCAGATCTGGTGTTGCTGTGGTTGTGGTATAGGCCAGTGGCTACAGCTCCAATTTGACCCCTAGCCTGGGAACCTCCATATGACATGGGTGCGGCCCTAAAAAGCAAAAAAAGATTTTAATTTAAAAAAAAGAATGTGTATTAGCCTCATGAGTTAAGTTTTTGTAAGTCAAGCACATAAAGTCACAAAGTTTGTGGGAAGAGGAAACTAAATAGCACATAAAATTCTAAACTAACCATGTTATAGTATTTAATTTAGCTTCTGTAATTCACTCAATAGTGTCTTGTTATATCAGTCATAATGTTAATTTAATAAAATATACTTAGCATATATTGAAGTAAGTTTTCTGATTAAAATGCAATCACAATTTTGCCATTTGAACTTGGCACCATTACTGATGGAACAATTTAACACTGGTAAAACTAATTCTTTTGCCAGTGAAAAGGTAACAGTAGGACTGTTTGTAATGATATAAAATAATTTGCAAGTTGACCCTGGGCATAAAATAATTCCTGAATAAAAGACAGCTTGATTTCAAAGGATAATAAGATCAGAGGGGTAAATTCCATGGAAATTGGACAGTATGAAATGAACAGTGGTGAGAGTCACAACTCAAGACAATGGACAGTTAGACCTAAAAATCTTGTTATAAAATCTATTCAGAAAATAAAGTTCTAACACTGATAACTTAAATTTGAGGTAACATTAAAAAAGCTAGAAATAGTATATTTGAATTCACTAATCTATATGCAAAGGTTGCATTTTTCGGAAGTAAAACAAATTATATGATTAACTAAATTGAATGTTAATGCAATAAGAAGTCTCCTTGATGTTAACGACAATCTAAAGAACAATAGTTTCTGCAGCAGGAGATCTTGCTCATAATTCAAATGTTTGTTTTAGAATTAGATATAAGGCTCGAATCTCTAAATCTATAGCAGCAAATTTGTAGACTTAGAAGAAAGATACTATGTGAAAATAGTAATTAAAACTACTGAAACTTTTGTTTTTTGCTTTTTAGGGCCTCATCTGCAACACATGGAAGGTAGAAGGTCCCAGGCTAGGGGTGGAATCTGAACTGTAGCTGCTGGCCTACACCACAGCCACAGCAACACTGTATATAAGCCATGTCTGTGAGCTACATCACAGCTCATGGCAATGCCGGATCCTTGACCCACTAGTAAGGCCAGAGTTGATCACCTGCATCCTCATAGATACTAGTCGGGTTTGTTTTCCTCTGAGCCACAATGGGAACTACCTGAAACTGTAAGTTTTAATTTTCATGTACAGAAACTAAGTCCTACTAAATTTATTTTCTTCTACATGTTCTTTCACAAACATACTTTCATATTTTTACATTATACTTATTGATCCCAAATGCCCTTTTATAAGGAAAATTAGATGAAGTAAAAATAAGATTACTCCCAGGAAGGGATTTATAAAATCATAGACCTGAAATTATATTATGCATAGTACTATTTAATTTAGTAAGTGACAAATGTTGAGTCAACAGAATATTGGTCCTTAAATTATTACTGCATTTTATAATGATACAAGAGATAATTACAACTTGCAATTTATTTTTTCCAATGTCCCAGGAGGATTATAACTATTAAAATTTGAAGTGCATTTATTATCATTTTAAAGTAAACCCACAGTTTTCAGAAATCTAGTAATGCAAAAATAATTCTGAAAAATCTCAGAAATACCATCCTATAAAAACATTCTCCATGAGAGTAGATCATTAATAATTACAAGATGCTATTTATCTTATGAATAAAATACTAACAATAATTAATGAATTTTAAAAATCTGTGGTTTTTAATGTTTGATAGCCAGCTTGTCAAACCCTATTAACTCAAAAAACTTTCCAGTTCTCTTATGAACCATATGTCAGGATTCTCTTAAGTGCATTATTTTTTTCTTTTTAAGCCTGCACCTGTGGCATATAGAAGATCCTGGGCTAGGGGTTGAATCTGAGCTGCATTTGAGACCTACACCACAGCCATGGCAACACTGGATTCAAGCAGCATCTGCAATCTATGCAGCAGTTTGTGGCAACACTGGATCCTTAACCCACTGAGCCAGGCCAGGGATCAAACAGCATCCTCATAAAGACAAGGTCAGGTCCTTAACCAGCTGAGCCACAATAGAAACTCTAAGAAGTGCATTCTTTATCTTTAGAAATATTTCCTCATATCAAAACAGACTATGCATCCAGAGCATAAAGTAACAATAAGGTTACAAGTGATAAAACTAACAATATGGTTGTAAGTGATAAAACTGTTTTTCCCTTTTTGCTGACCACATAAGACTCACAGCATTCTAACTCTTGACTTTTGTGAAAAAATATCTGGCTCTTAATATAAGGTTCCACCTGTCCTTTCATGATGAGGTTCAAGGATCAGAAGTACACATTATGGACGTGGAAAGAGGGGTCACTCAGAGGAGAATAAGTCCTAGGAATAAAAATGTGGGAAATTCAAGGCAGAAAATTCAAAATATGCATTGTGTGTGTTTTTTTTTAAGGAAAATGGAATAAGGTCTTTGTCACCCTCAGCTTAGCTATAACCTTATGGTTATTTTTTATCCCATGGTCACTATCAGGGTGCAGGATATGTTCAGGGGACTCATTTGAATCCAGACAATGCCTAAAGCTTTGTGACCTAAAATTCTCTATGTATGACCATCACCTTATTTGGTGAGTCATGATGATAATTACTGGGCAATAAAGTCAGTGAATTAAAAAATTATCATACAGAATGATTGGCCAGTGAGGATGTGCTGTATAGCAAAGGGAACTCTACCAAATATTCTGTGATAATCTATATGGGAAAAGAATCTGAAAAATAATTGATGTGCATTTATGTACAACTAAATCACTTTGTTGTATAAAAATGATTATTACATTGAAAATCAACTATACTTCAATAATACTTTAAAAAGTATACCTCTGAAGACTATTCATATCTAGCTTCCTTTTACTAATGATTTTTTATAACCACCTACACTCAAAATAAATTTTAACAGCCTAAACTGCATCTCTCATCCTGTTTGGCACATAGGAAATAAATGCTTTCTAGTTATAGATGTAATTGTTACTGAGCTTCAATTACAAGTATTAATTAATCTGGGTTTGCTAATAGAGCATCTGATAGGAATTATTTATACAATTATATGGCCTGGAAGATGGTTAGGATCTAGTTATCAAAGTCATAAATACATATATTACACTCCTAACCATATCCTTTTAGTAGAAGATAAAGAATTTAATATACCTTTTATTCTTCAGAATAATGACTGCCATCTCACTTCACTCTATGCATTGTACTGTTATGTCCTGAAAATTAGTTCAAAATTTAAAAGCTAAAAACTAAAAATTCTAATTATACTAGTAGTTGTAGAGCATAACAATAAATTTGAATATATATTGTACTGCTGTGGTAGCTATAATATATTAAAAAAAACAAATACAAAATTTAATTGCATTGTTGGAAATTAATGTTATTGCCATGATTAAAAGAAAACTAAATGAAACCCAGATGGTCTAAACACTGCAAGTTTTATTACTTTGAATTGGCATGAAGATGAAAGAAAAAATAAATTCTTTGCAATTATTAAAAACCTTAGTGACCGCAGCCCACTCCTCTGTCCCACTAGTGGTAAGATCTTCGATGGTATAAAAGGGAAGGTAGATACACCTTTTTCAACTCAATTAAATACATATATATTAGATTTATTCTACTTAGGGGACAGGGAAAGATTTTTTGAGCTTTAGATATTTGGTGTTATGACATCTCAATGTTCATGCATAGTCCAGTATTTGAGAAAAGTAGGGTATAATATCTATTTGAGGAATATTCATTTGAGAAAAGTATAATGCAATATTTATTTTGGAAAATATTTTTAAATCAGAGAAATGTTAAGTCTGGGTTTTAATAAAAGTCAACTTACACTTTATTCCAGCTGTAGAAATTTGCTTTTGTCAAATGTTTTGTTGAACTCTTAGCTTGCTATCAATTAAAACTATCCAAATCAATACTACATAAACATTCAGGTATAGCCTTTTAAAAAATATCACAAAATCTAGGTATACATAATAACCAACCAATGTTATTTAAGGGCAAAATAAATTTGTTTCCAAATTAATAAACATATCATTATTTGAAATTATTTTTCATAAGTTCCAGGACTATGACCTAACTATTTCTACAAACTGTTTCCGGGTCATTAGCTGTATTTCTTCTAATACTTTAATGATAGCAACCAATAAAAAAATTAAACATTAAAAATTAAACTCAAAAGCTTTTGCACAACAAAGGAAAGCATTAAAAAAGTGAAAAGACAACTCACAGAATGGGGGAAAATCTTTGCAAATGATGAAACCAACAAAGGCTTACTCTTTAAAATATACAAACACTTACACAACTCAACAACAACAAAACAAACAACCCAATTGAAAATTGGGCAGAAGACCTAAATAAACATTTCTCCAAAGAAGACATGCACATGGTCAGCAGGCAGATGAAAAAAATGCTCAATATCACTAATTATTAGAGAAATGCAAATCAAAGTACAATGAGGTACCACCTTACATCACTCAAATGGCCATCATTAACAAGTCAACAGATAACAAATGCTGGAAAGGATGTGGAGAAAAGGGAACCTTCCTTCACAGTTGGTGAGAATATAAATCAGTACAGCCACTATCAAAAATAGTATGGAGGTTCCTCAGAAAACTAAATATACAGCTACCATAAGATGTAGCAATCCTACTCCTGGGCATATATCCAGACAAAACTTCCACTGAAAAATATACATGCACCCCTATGTTCATTGCAGCAATATTCACAATAGCCAAGACATGGAAACAACCTAAATGTCCATTGACAGATGGTTTAAGGAGATGTGGAACATATATACAATGAAATACTACTTAGCCATAAAATAGGACAAACCATTTTCAGCAACATGGATGCAACTACAGAGATTTTCATACTAAGCGAAGTAAGCCAGAAAGAGAAAGACAAATACCATATAATATCACTTATATTTGGGATCTAAAATATGGCACAAACGATCCTATCTACAAAACAGAACAGCTCATGGAAATGGTAAGCAGAGTTGTGTTTGCCAGAAATGGTAAGCAGAGTTGTGTTTGCCAGGGGGATGGGGGAGAGAAGAGGATTGATGGGGTTGTGGAATTGATAGAGGCAAACTATTACATTTAGAATGGATAAGTAATGTGGTCCTATTGCACAGAATTGGGAACCATGTCCTGTCTCTTGGGTTAGAACATGGTGGAAGATAGTATGAAAAAAAAAGTACATATATATAGGATTGGGTCACTTAGCTGTATAGCAGAAATTAAAGGAACATTGTTAATCAACTAAACATTAATAAAAATTGAAAAAAAAATCTCTGAATGTGCATGAGAGTTGGAGATGAGTAGAAGATATACTCTGCAGTAGTAGAATCATGACACCTGGGAACATCACTCGGAGTCTTGGCTTTTTCTACAATATACCCCTGAGATTAAATGGAGTATTACGAAGAAATCATCTAATTCAGTGCATGAAAAAGAAAAGGAAGAGATTCTCAATAAATACCATTCCTTTTTCCTAATTCTGGTTGTGCATATTTTGCATTCAGGTTGATGCCTGTAACAGTGTGCTCTTTTGGTATGTCCCTATAACCAGGTATGATATTAGATGAATTCTGGCGAAAGACTACTCTGATTTTTTTACCCCTTGATTTTTTTCCCAGTGTTCTTAGCTCTGACAAAGTGTAAAAGGGGTGTGTGTGTGAATGTCTTTATGTGTGTATGCAATAAAAAATAATTTAATACCCTACTCCTTACTCATGATCACAATGTTTTATTCAGCGAGTGTTTGTTGAACGAAAAACAGAATCAAAAATTGTGGTGAGAAGGATGGAGATGAAGAGATAATTATCTAAACAGTTTTATACCTTCATTGAAATTATCACCCATTTTTGTTCATATAATTATTATTCTCAGTTTGCATATAAGAACACTGAGGCTCAGGGAACTGAAGTGAACTTCCATGATTCACACAAAGTTTAGGTATGGATCTGGATTCTGAACCCAAGTTATCCATCTCTTTCAAAGTATCTCCCATGACCTTTATGATGTTTTCTATGGCAGTTCAACTGTACACCTTGGATAAAATACACAACAAATCAAATACCCTGGTTTTCTTGATTTTAATTTTAATTTTTCTCCCTTTTTTAATTTATGTATTTTATATATCATCTATTTTTTATTTTTTTTATTGAGAATTAGGGTGCACATACAGAAGACTATACAGATCAATGCTACTGAAAAGAAAGCACACATGTAACTGCCATTCATGTCAAGAAAGAAAACATTGCCAGTACCCCAGCAGTGCCCTGCATTGTATCACTTCCTGTTTTCAATAATTGCTCTCCTTCTTCAGGTAAACTCTATGCTAACATTTGTGGTTATCCTTCCTCTGTCTTGCAGTGGAGTTCTGTACAGTATGCATCCTTCAATAACAGACTAGTTTTGCTTGACTTTGAAATTTTTATAAAAAGAATCATAGATTCTTTTTGCTTGATTTCTTTAACTCAACATTATGTTTTGCAGTGTGCTCATTAATTTTCATGATGGCATGCCTTCCCTTTCATGGATATATTACATTTTATTTATCCATTCTACTATTGATGTTTGGAATCTTTTCTTACTTCTCACCTTAACTAATGGTCTTAGCTTCTTGTAATATCTATTCAATAAAGAAAAATGTATCATTTCAGAATTTAGTGATGTTGTTTGTATCTGAGGCGATGTTTTAAAATTACCAAAGAAGAAAAAGTAGGATAATCCTAAAAATGCCATTGAATACACATTAAATTCCATTTGTTAAAGTACACAGACACATACATATGTGTGCATATGTGTGTGTGCATATATACATATATATAAAATATATATGACATGGCATATATACACATAATATATATGGCACATGGCAGATATATGGTGCATTAGTGATATTTAAAAGAGCTATTGTTCAAATCTGATTTTAGCACTTTTATAATGGATTTAGAAAGTGGAATATAATCAGAAACACCCCTTTCTCTCAATTCAGGGGTAACTAGTGATTTAGTTAATATTGAGTGCATCCTTCTAATTTATATTTCTCAATATAAAGATCTAAAATAGTCTCAAAAATTCTTCCATAGTTATTAATTCCATGACTATCTGTACTTTCCATAACCACTGAAAACTCTAAATCAAATTCACCAATAATGTTGAGTTATCAAGAGAACATTTAACAAGAAAACAAATAATAAAAGTAAAACATTTCAATTTTGTCTAAAATCATGAAGTACTACATGCAATTTAGAACATACTTAAAGCAAAAAAAAAAATATGAGATATTTCTAGATAGATTCTAAATTTGAGCTTCCTTATTTCCAGAAAGAAGAATAAATAGCTTATACTATGTACTTATTTTTTCTACAACTTCTTCCTTTGCTATAATTACACAAGAAAGCATATTTAAAAATTTGCAAAACAAAAAATAACTGTTAGTGCATGTTAGTATAGTCTAACACCACTCTTTTATGATATGAAATGTTCCTTCTATTCATCCTAAATATCAGTTTAATTTTCAAAATACATAAAATATTAATGTGTAAAAATTAATTACATGCCTACCTTTATCATAAACAAATATTAAAAATATTTGCATAAAGTTATATATATATAATGTCTATTTTTTAACAAAATAAACACAATTTTTACTCTTGTTCATTAAAAAATTAAAAAGCATGTTGAATTATTAATTTCTAATTTAGAAATCAAAATTTATAAGAACATTATAACACTGAAAAAATTAGAAATAATTTCTGATGAAACCTAACAATATGCTTAATTTAAAGGTAATGTCTCTAGGATTGCAAAATGTGTGTGGTTTACCTTGTTAAATTTCTCTCCTCCCTGTCTTGACCTCAATATCTCCTTCTTTTCCTTTTAGGGGTCAATATTTTAGTAATACCTTCTGGTTACATGGTTCCCCTAGCATAAATAATGAATTTTTTAAAACTTTAATAGACTAAATAATAATTAAATAGGACCAATAGTCCTAATCAAATAGGAATTTCAAAATTACAAATCAAGAATAATATGAATTCTTATATTCACAGCTAATGTTCTATAACACTTGCAAATTTAAAAACATGGACATTGCTTATTTGACCATATGTTTTATAGATAGACATTATTTTATTTTAAAATCATGGGTTCTTTTAGTCCATTCTGGGGTTTAGTAAATATGATATCTAAGACATTTCTTTAAGAAATTGTATGTCATAACACACTGTTGCTTTTAAAGCATCTGCTCGTAAAGTTAATTTTAATAACTTTAACTTTATGCTAGATTAATTTGTCTGCTTTTTCATTACAGGCTGGATAATATTTGAAATATGTTTACCAATAAGTAGTATAGAATATATCAAGCCCTGACCTACTCCTGCACTCATTTCACTTGTTTCCATTGAGCACGGTTCTTGGACATGTTTGGCTATTCCATCTCTGTCCACTGCAAATGAGATGGGAAATCAAGAATTATTACAAACAACACTGAGAACTATAATTGGCTGAGGTGGGCTGGAGCCAGTCAAAGAAGGTGCTTGAACTCGGCTATGCTTCCAATGAAGTCCTCTTGTACGAATGGAGTTTTTTAATAACTCCCTATCTCCCAATGGCATTGATACCCAAGATGATAGAGCGATGGTTTGGGTCTGCTTAACCATCTTGCTTTCAAAATATTCTTTGCAAAACTTGACCTACAACAACTGCCGAATCTGTTATTTCTGAAATTTCTGCTCAATGCCTTCCCTTTTGACATCTCCATAACAGTGGCCTCCCTTGTGGATATCAGCTACCAAATTAGACCTGAGCTGTATTTTCCTGACTCTTTTCAGGGCTGGTCTCAAAATCTTGGTATCCTCTGGAGACTTCCTGATCTACATGTTACGCCTACTGTACCAGCATGTGCTTAGAGGTGTAATTCCCTATTGGGAGCAAGCTACCACAGTTATAAATGCTTATTATTTATGAACTATTTTTAAACTATCTATGAAAAGGAAATATTAACACTATAAGAACTCCCAGCAGGGCAGAAGACTATATAGATTATAGATCTTTCATTATAATTCATTTTACAACATATTCAATGCTGTCAATCACTTTTGCACTATGTAAATATGTTCTAACTGCATCGTCATCTTTTATATATGATTCCCCCAAAATACAAAATAAGCATTGAACTATTATTTTTGTTTTTAATATTCTAAATTATGGATTTTTTTTAAAACAGAATGAGTATACACTTATTTTTTACACTGTAAAATATTTAAATTGTTGTATGCCAATGAAGAAACTCAGTTAAAAACTTCTGGATTTTGGAGTTCCCGTCGTGGCGCAGTGGTTAATGAATCTGACTAGGAACCATGATGTTGTGGGTTTGATCCCTGGCCTTGATCAGTGGGTTAAGGATCCAGCGTTGCCATGAGCTGTGGTGTAGGTCACAGACATGACTCGGATCTGGAGTTGCTGTGGCTGTGGTGTCGGCCAGTGGCTACAGCTCCAATTAGACCCCAAGCCTGGGAACCTCCATATGCCACAGGAAGCAGCCCTAGAAAAGGCAAAAAGACAAAAAAAAAAAAACTTCTGGATTTCAAATGTGTCTATGGATGATGATTTTTCAGAATAATAACACTTGAAGACTTATGCACTTTTCTTTAGATAAAAATTAGCCAGAAATAAGGATTCATGCTCATGCATTCTTCAAATATCATTAGCCATTGTTATGGGTTAAGATCAAGATCCTCTTTCCTCTACTCTACTGTAAGATTCTATAATATTTCAGGAAATGGTCTTTGAATTATTTGCCACCCATCTCTCAAACTCAGGACTAGAAGTATTTTTCTCATGAGCTCACCGTGGCATCCTTTATATATTGTAGCATATTTTGTTATATAGTCACATTACCCATTTTTGCTCTGTTTCTCCCAGTAGACTCCAAGATCCTTGAGGGTAAGGACTGTGTCTTGCTTATGGGTAGATCTACCATACTTAACACAGTTACTGACATATGATTTGGTAAAAGAATGAAAGAATGTTTCACGGCAGGAACCATGCAACTTTATTCATTCTATCAAAGAATTCCCCTCCTGTGATATATGCTCAGTGAATATTAATGTATTGATTGTCCTCCCCTTACTTTCAACATCATGCCAAGGTCAATGTCCTGCCTAACTTGGATTTTCCTTTTCCTTTAATTTTTCTGTCCAATTAAAGTGAAAAATATGAGTTTGTTAGTGGAGACAATTGTTAGTAAAATTGAAATCAGGTCCTGGTTCTGTCATCAATTTAGCTGTGGAATTTTGAAGAGAACTTAATCTTGCTGAATTTTCGTCTTTTCATTTGTTAACATGGATACTAATACTTTGATTTTTTAAAATGAAGATTAAGTGGTATTATGATTGTAAGAGTGCTTGAAAAGGATGAATTGCTCTGTAGGACAGGGGTGTCCAACTTCAGTGTTCATTAGAGTCACTTTGATGTCATTTTAAATTGCTGATGGCTGAGCCCCACTCTTAGAGTTTCTGACTCAGAAATTCTGGGGTTTGAGGTTTGTATTTCTCACGAGTTCCCAGATACTAATTATACTGTCAGTGCAAAGACTGTGCTTTGAAAACCACTGACATAGGGAACTGTTATTACATAATGGTTAAACACTTTTGTTTGCTCGTATATTCACATTATAATCCCTTAATATTCAGATATCTTAGTTATTCTCCTATCCTAAATGAATACATTCTTTTCTACATTTACACTTAGTAGTTTGAAAACTTACTTATAAAAAAGGTGGCAAAATATTTCCTACTATATAGTTTAATGTATGAAAATGAAAAATTATTTGATCAGCTATAATACTATCGAAGTGAAAAAATATGAAAAAATGCTTTTGAGAAAACTTTTTCAGTGGTATGTTGACCAATTTATAATATAAATCCATGAATCATAAAATATAGTTGAAATGTGCAGAAAGTTAATATACTTGAATGACAATTAATTCACAATTGTAGTAAGTTCTTAAGAAAAGTAGGTTTGGATCATGAATTTAAACAATTTGATACATTAATCTACTCAAACCACTCTACTAATTGGAATGCATGCTTGCAGCATACTATGTGACAGACTTGGTGAAAGATTATTTCTTTGCCAGGGCATATTCAATATTCAATTATTTTCTTGTTAATAATTTATCCTGTATAATAGAGAAAACACAGTAAATAACCATCTGTCTCCAGAAGCAGCTTTTATATTTACAAATAGACACAGCAGCACAGAATCTCAGTAAGAGACTAGTAGAAAGAAAGAACATTCCAGGTTAACGGCCTAAATAAAGGAATTTGCCGGACTTCCATCTTAAACTAGTTGGCCCTTAGCCTGAGTAAAATAATGACAACACAGGATTGGTCTATAAGGGGGAGAAGATAGTATGGTAGGAAAATTAAATGGTTTAGGTTATGCATATACAGACAGACACACCGATGTATATAGTTAGTTTCCATAAGGAAAAAATATATATATTAATAACCCAAACTCCTAGCTACCCAATGGGAAGTTGGAATTTTCAAAATGGCTGCCCTCTGTAGCAGAAAGAAGGGAACCAGCACATAGAGCCGCTACAGCAGCTACCACGGTTAACCAAGAAAAGAAGGGGAAGTTGCATCATGATACAGAGAAGGGGGAACTATGCGTAGTCAACATATTTGTTCCTGGGAGGCAGGTGAGTACACATTGCAGTCCTCACTGAGAAAGGAGTTGTAACAAGAATGACAGGAGATAAAATATATGTAGTTTGGGGGAATAATAAAATACATTATTGATACCACTGGTTTTGTTTATTTATTGCTATCTTGTCTCAAAAAGAGTATTTTAGGGATATTTGGCAACAAATGTTGAAATAGTTCCTAATACTGACATCAGGTTATTAATTTCAACATTATTGAGGCAGCAAATTACTCAGATCATGGTTTATAGTCAGAATAAGTTATACGGAAAATACAGAATCTCTTCTGTAATAACGATTTGACCACAAATTAATTGGAATAATTACCATGAGGAAGACGGAATTTAACACATTTTAGACGTGAAGTTTATATGATTTTTATTACTCCATTAAAAATAAATAATGTTATATATTAAAGGCTCTTTTTGAAAAACATTTTATTGAATTTATTTACATTTTCTGTACTGTTTCTCTAAACTAGTACACTGTCATGTTTTAGAGATATCCTTAAGATTAATCAATTTGAGTTATTTTTATTCATGCTTTATTGCCAATTTAGTTACTGTCTGATATCAATAAAAGATAAGTATAAAAGCCTAAGACATAAGAACATATAAAGTAAAACTTTCAAAGATCTGATTACTGAAATGTTAAGAAACCATGCACATTTTAAGACCCAGGAATTCAGTATCAGCCAGAAACTGCCTTTTATTTTCTCAAAGACTGAAGTGGACTTCTTTCTGAATAATCCTTGAATTTCATGTTTTGTGATTTCTAATTTTTCAACATAGTGCTCAAAATATGACCTTATGAGATTCTATTAATGTGTTTACCAGGGTAAGATTTTGTGGAAGTGTGTGCAAGTGCTTTAAATACCTTTTAAGTCATTTTGCTACTCAAGCAGAGCAACAACATTTTATGGAGCAGTCAAGGGTCAAGATTGGGAATAAGGGAGTTCTCGTTGTGGCTCAGTGGGTTAAGAACCGGAGTAGTATCTATGAGGATGTGGGTTTTATCCCTGGCCTGGCTCAGTGGGTTAAGGATCTGGTGTTGCCACAAGCTCTGGTGTAGGTTGCAGATTGTGGCTGGGATCCCGTGTTGCTGTGGCTGTGACGTAGACCAGAAGCTGCAACTCTGATTTGAGCCCCCCTAGCCTGGGAACTTCCATATGCTGCAGTACTGCAGTAAGAAAAGAAAAAAGAACCCAAAAAAGAATCCGATCTCAGCAGCTTGGGTTGCTGCTAAGACTCCGGTTCCATCCCTCGGCTGGCACAGTGGATTAAAGGATACGGAATTGTTACATCTGCTGTGTAGGTTGCAGCTATGGCTTGGATTCAGTCCTTGGCCTGGGAACTTCCATATGCCATGGGTGTGGCCATTAAAAAAAAAAAAGATTAAAAAATATTTGTAATAAGGCCTTAACCAAAGCTGCTTGTCTTGGAGACTTGACACTTGAAAAATAAATGGTGGTTGTAATGGTTTTGTGTTTGTAGCTAATGCCATGTATTTTGTTTGTTCTTTCATTGTGTTCTTGAAGTTCTCATCAAATGGTTAGAGCCTTTTTTCCCATTCTTTACATCTGGGCTTGGCTATGTGACTTGCTCAGCTATGGACATTATGATGTTACCAGACTTGACACAAGCAGAGCCTTCAAAAAGTGCTTGTGCATTTTTTAACTTTCTTTTTGGATTTCCACCATTATCATGAGAAGATCCCTAGGCAGCTTCGCAAAGGAGGCGAGACCGCAGAGACAGAGCTGAGTGTCCCAGCTAAGACCATCCCAAGACCAGCCAACCTCTGCCAACTCACTAACAAACTGTGGACAAGAAAACAGCTGAGCTCAATTGAGACTTTTAAGAAATAATAAACACTTCATGTTTTAACCCAATACATTTGGAGTGGCTTGTTATACAGTGCACATCAAACCATTTTCAGATTTTGTTTCCAGCCCACATTTAAGTAAGGACTGATATTCCACTGCTGGCTTTCTTCCACAAATAATCAGATTCCTTCATTTAGGATGACTACTTAACTATGAAAAAATAGTATAATTTCTAGAAATCTAGGGCCATGTAAGAAATGGATGTTATCAACTTATTTGTAATTGCTTCTCAGTGTCTACATAAGCATTTAGTTGGTAAATTTGATTTCAGTAACAGTTTAACTTATTGGAGTGAAACAAAAATGTACCTCACATTTACCCCCACCAGTTTTTAAAAATCAGATGTTATATATAAGCATAATGAACTAATTTGTTGACCAGTTAAATAGGTTGGATGCTGAACAATTACAAAGTTAGTAAAATTGCTTCTCCCATTTTTGATGTGCGAGGTCAAAAAAAGAGTGCATGAAATATTGTATCAGGTCTGTTCTAGGGGGTGAAAAGTCCTCTGTGATTGTTGTGGTTTTGCTAATATCAAAACTTTGCTACATATCTGAAGGCAATTTAATACATAAGTAGATAGTAAGTCCATATTTTATTTATTTATACCCCCACCTCTCGTGTCTTTAAAATATATCCAGGATGCAACCATTCATGCTTAGCTTCCCTGTTTCCACTCTGATCCAAGCCCCCATCACCTTCCTCCTGGGTATCACATAGAATACTCAGCTCTCTTTCTACAAATTCCAGTCTCAGGAGCAGCCAAACTGATTCTTCTAAAATGTATGACCCTCCAATCAATTCTTATACTCACAGTAGAAAAACAAATTCTGAAAACAGTCTGTGAGATCCAACACAATTTTGTTCCATCTCTGTCACCCCACACACTCTGCCATTTTGTTCACTTCTCCTGTCGTCTATTCTAATTTAGCTCATTCTCTTCCAGCTATATTGGTCTTCCTTGCCTATCCTTGATCATTGGGGAACATGCTTCAACCTTAAGTTTGTTTTTGCTCTCCCTTCCATCCACATGGCTTAAGCGTTATCTTATTAGTGAGCCCTTCCCTGATCATTCTAGTTCAAAATTTAACAAATTCCTCCTTCTGCCAGCAATTCATACTCCTTTATCTTGCTTTTTTGTTTTAACAGTGTCGATTGTCGTATGATATATTATGCGTTAGACTATTTTCTTATTGTTTGACTATCTCCCTACCTCTATTGTAACAATTGCCATTAGAATGTGAATGATACACAAGGTCGGGGTTGATTCTAGTTTGTTTCATTTCTGCATGCTTTGTGCCTAGAACACTGTCTCATCAATATTGGGTGCTTTATAAATATTTGCTAAATATATGAATGTTTAGTAATATTCATTTGTTTACCTTCAATAAGTAAAATAATTAAAAACAAAATTTTCCAAGATTATAAAATAAACTTTAAGGCTAAAGTTGTTTGTCTTATCCAACAAAATAGCAAAATTTTATTCTCAGGGTAATTATTTGCAAAGACTTTCCTCCAAAACCCCTTAGTTTTGCAATTCTGTACTCTAACTCAACTCTCAAGTTTTTCATATAGCATATGATTATTTATTGGTTGGGAAATGGCGAGTCTTTTTCAGTGCATTTGTTATAAAATAAATTTGTATTTGATAAACTTTAGACATTTTAATTTTAGATGTATCAAAATTATAGTACTTATATATATCAATGAAACTTCAATCATAATGATTTATCTTTATTAGATATAATTAACATGTACTAATATATATCTTTATAGGATATTCACTGATTTATTTTCATTTTTAAAAATTGAATCATTGTAAAGAATTTCAGTAATTTAGCAGATTAATTAATATGAAATAAAAGCTGAAGTATGAAGTGGGGAGATAGTTTGTTGCCAGGCCAAAGAAAGTAGCAAAGAACTCAGAAGTCTTAACTCAAAATTCCATTGTGGAGATGGTGTTTCATTGCCCCTGGGAAGAAGATCAAAATCCTGAGTATGACATTCAAGATTCTTTATGATCTGGGGTCAAAGTGACCACAGCCTCACTGACAGCTGGTCTTTGCACTTGTACTCTAAGTTCTGGACATATCGAACAGCTTGCCTTTCTGCAGAATGCTCTAAGTTTTATTGATTTGCTTTACTCATTCGGCTCCCTATGGAAAACTTTTCATCCTTTGAAACCCATTTCAAATGCCTCTTCCTTTGGGCAGCCTTACTCAGTGCCTCAGGCTGAAACATGCCCTCTTCTGATCTCTACACTTTATTAGTAAAGCACTCACTATATTACATTTTCATGCATATGTCTGTGTCATCCAAACATGGTTAACTATCTAAGGGTGGGAATCATCCTGCACTCTATATCTCCTGTATAGTCTTCAATAAACTTGGCACTTAGTAATGTCTTTATTTTTTTATTATTTTTAAATTGTAATTTGAAATAGATGTTTTATCATGATAGAAACACCTTATCTATAGGAAGGTTGTATAGAATGTATATAGTATCTTCTGCATGGAATATTTAAACAAGTTTTTTCTTTCTTCTTTTTTTTTTTTTTTTTTTCTTTTGCCTTTTAGGTCTGTATCCACTGTATATGGAAGTTCCTGGGCTACGGGCTGAACTGGAGCTACAGCTGCTGGTCTATGCCACAGCCACAGCAACGTGGGATCTGAGATGCATCTGCCACCTGCAACACAGCTCACAGCAACGCCAGATCCTTAACCCAATGAATGAGGCCAGGGATTGAACCCACATTCTCATGGATACTAGTCGGATTCATTTCCACTGCGCCACAATGGGAACTCCCTTAACAAACTATTTTTAAATACCAAAATTTTTTTTACTAATTTGGTATTTGCTAGTGAACAGCTACCTTTTAAGTTAATCAAACTTCCAATAGTTTGCATTTTATTGTTCCCAAGGAAAAAGCTGGTCCTAACTTTTGTCTTTTTTAGAAAAAAAACCTCCTGTTTTATCTTCTTTATTACCTATTTGATTTGATTTTGTTTATATACTATCTATATTTAGAAATAAGTTTAAAAATGAATCTACTACAATAAAATACTGTAGAGTTCCTATGTGGGAAAATTGCTATTCCAGGAAAATAAATCTTGTAATAATGTAGTATTCATTATTATAATGGATACTTCAGTGAATATTTCAATTTTAGCTTTTTGCTAATGACCTGTATGCCCCAAGCCTTTCTGAAGAGCTTTCATTTTTTGAGTTAAGACTAAACATAGATTACCTCCCAGTGAGATAAATTCCCCCAACACAGGAGGAGCTGAATGAGCAAAAAATACTTCACAACAATGGAAATCTTTTAAATGTAGATGCTTATGATTATCATGAGCTTTGGTAACATGTTTCGTGTTAAAAATAAAAGGAAAAACATGACATTATCCATCAACACTATGTGAATGCCTTTTTGTCAAGGAAATGGTTCTTTAAAAAATGACTAAAAGTTGAATAATAAGATTTTGAACATTCATTTGGCCAAAATAAATGGTATTTCACTTTAGTTGTACCTTAGAAGTACCTGGGGAGTTTCCAAAAATATAATCTAAGCCCCATCTCCAAAGATTGCCATTTAATTGGTATATGGCTTGTCCAGCAGGTATTTTATAGAAGTTCCAGCTAACTCTAAGTTCAGTAGGTTAGAGAATCCCAGGGTAAATATCCCTGGGATGAATCTTTTGAAAATATATATTTTAGCTAGGTTAGTCATATGGTTTTACAAAAAACATATGTCTCTAACAATTACATTGACAATAGTAAGTATTCTATATGGTAAAAAACTATGTCATGACATTTACAACAGATAAAATAAATGTTTATTTTAATCAGAAAGCATTTATTTGGGTTCCATGTTTCATAGATGGAACAATAATTTTTCCTTTTTTAGAGAAAAATGTCAAATTACAATTTAAAAAAGGGTTAACAAGAGTTTGTGTGGATGGCTAAACTATTTTTGGCTCAAAATAGGTCACCTCGCTATATCATGCTCATGGGTAGCAACTGTCTTAGTTCATGCTTCTATAATATAATGTCATATACTAAGTGGCTTATAAAAAAAACTGAACTTTACTTCTCACAATTCTGGAGGCTGAGAAGTCCAAGATTGATGCACTGGAAGAATCAGTGGAATGAGAAGACAAGCCACAGAATGGGAGACAATATTTGGAAAACACATATCTGATAAAGGACGGTTACTAAGAATATACAAAGAACCCTTAAAATGCAGCAATAAGAAAACAATCTGATTAAAAAAGGGTCCAAAGACTTTAAGAGATCCCTCACCAAAGAAGATATACAGATGGATAAGAAAAGATACTTCACATCATGTGTCATGAAGGAAATATGAATCGAAACAATGGGATACCACTATACAACCACTAGAATGACCAAAATCTAAAATACTGACAATACCACATGCTGGTGAGGGTGTGAAACAGTGGGAATTCTCATTCCATGCTGGTTGGGAATGCCAAATGATATAGTACTTTGGAAGATATTTTGGTGGTTTCTTACAAACTAAACCTATTCTTTTCATATGATCCAGTAATCACGCTCCTTACTATTTCCTAAAGAAAATGAAAACATATGTCTACACAAAAACTTGCATGAATATTCATAGCAGTTTTATTCATAATTGCCAAAACTTGGAAGCAACCAAGATGTCTTTCAGAAGGGGAGTGGGTTAATAAACTGTGGTATAGCCAGACTGAGTGCTAAAAAGAAGTGAGCTATCAAGCAATTAGACCTGGAAGAACCTTAAGTGCACATTACTAAGTGAAAGAAGCCAATCTAAAAGGGCAACATACTATATGATTCCAACCATAGGACATTCTGGAAAAGGCAAAACTATGGAGACAGTACCAAAGAGCATGGCTTAACCAGGTTTTTGATGGGAAGGGAGGGAGAGATGAATAAGCAGAGCAAGTAGTATTTTTTGGTCAGTGAAATAAATGCTCTGTATATTATGACGACAGAAACATAGCATTATACATTTGTGCAAACCCATAAAGTGTACAACATTAAGAGTGAACTCTAAGGTAAACTACTGCCTTTGGGTGATGGCTGTGTGTTAGCAATTATAATAAATATACCACTCTTGTGGAGCATGATGATAAAGAGGGAGGCTGTGCATATGTGGGGGCAGAGGATTTGAAAATTGTTGTACCTTCTTCTGAGTTTTGCTGTGAACATAAAACTGCTCTAAAGACAAACAAAAACCCCTAAAATAAGAATAATGTGCACTAATAAGCACAGAATTAAAATGCTCAAGTGGGATCGAACCTATGCCTCAACAGTGATAACGCCAGATCCTTAACCAACTGAGCCACCAGAGAACTCTATGACATATTATTTCTTACTTTCTTTAGCATTCCTCTGCTACATAAAAAGTTCATGGAGTTCCTATTGTGGCACAGCGGAAACGAATCCCACTAGCAGCCATGAGGTTGGAGGTTCGATCCCTGGCTTTGCTCAGTGGGTTAAGGATCTGGCATTGCCGTGAGCTGTGGTGTAGGTCGCAGATATGGCTTGGATCCTACATTGCTGTGGCTGTGGCGCAGGCCAGCAGCTACAGCTCCAATTCAACCCCTCGCCTGGGAACCTCCATAAGCCACGGGTGCAGCCCTCAAAAGACAAGACAAAACAAAGCAAAACAAAAAGTTCAAAAGCTAGTTTTGTTTGTACATATGGTCTGCAATGTAAAAATTTCATTTTATCATTTCTTTAGAGATAAGGGAGGGATCAGGAGCTAAAGAAATACATTCAAAAGGAACAAATATCTCTACTCTTTAGCAGTTTCTCTCTTCTAATAGAGTTAAAACAAAAAGATAAGCCATTACCAATTCATGACGTACAGTGAGACTTCATACTTTAATCATTGTGCTTTTAAGGTGAATATTGCTGAAGTGTTATATAGATATGACTCTGTCTTTCTTTATCTTCAGAAAAATAGGCTAAAAAATAAAATCATCAGCGAAAATGGAGGCAAATGTCAAGCATGAGAATGAGAATGAAGGTATAAATCCTCACATATAAGATACTCAAGGAAGAAATGAGATAAGGTACCAAGCAAACAGTCTTCTGTAAATCTGCATTGAAAAGTAGTTTGGATCTGCCCCAAATATTTGAAATACTGTAAAAAGAAAAATAAATTAAAACTAGTTGTGGGAGTTGAAAGCTTTCTGTCAAATAAGGGGCAACATAACATAGGGCTGCATAGGCATATAAAGCTGTAGTTAAGAAAGCATTAAAGAGGAGTTCCCATCATGGCGCAGTGGTTAACGAATCCAACTAGGAACCATGAGGTTGCGGGTTTGATCCCTGGCCTTGCTCAATGGGTTAAGGGTCTGGCGTTACCATGAGCTGTGGTGTAGGTCACAGCTGCAGCTCAGAACCCGAGTTGCTGTGGCTCTGGTGTAGGCCAGTGGCTACAGCTCTGATTAGACCCCTAGCCTGGGAACCTCCACATGCCACATGAGTGGTCCTAGAAAAGGCAATAAGACAAAAAAAAAAAAAAAGAAACGAAAAAAAAGCATTAAAGAAAGCCAACTTGATAAATATTTCTGGTCAAAGATTCTAAAATGCAGACAGTGTTTTAGCTAAGATGCTTTTGAAAGAGTTTTTGACGCCCACATGGAGTTAGCTAAAGCAAAATAAAGGAATATGTCAGTTCTTATAATCAAAACCTCAGGGGTGGGAAAGAAGTTCCAAAAATTCTGAATCATGACTATCCTAAAGGTACAGAGATGGGGTCCTTCCCTTTCAACCATATGGAAAAAGAATGTGGTATGAATACTCCCCTCAAAGATTAAGAAGATAAAGTGTAGCTGGAAAATAAAATATGTCCATCACATGGCATGTGATATCTATTTTTACCATGTTAATTTTATCCTGCTTTTAAGCAAAAAACTACTTTGAAGATTAACCCATTAATCCCTATGAACACTTGTTGAGGGTTTATTATTTCCCTGGCACCACTCTAAGAATTAGAGGGAAAAAAAACAACAGAAGCCTTTGCTTCCCTGAAGTTTGCAGTAGAGTACTGGCATATTCAACCATGGCAGATTCCATAATAGTAGCATATACAAAGTATAACAGGACACTAAAAGCATGTTTCATTATGATTAGATGTGAGAGATGTGAATGGGAATTCTGAGTGGGCTTTTGGTGGGGGGTTGGGCTTGCAGTGACTTAATTGAAAGTTTGTATAATATCTTTCCCTGATAAGAATGTGGAGAATTTCATTTATTAAATTAACAAACTCAAGTGCAATTGAAATTAGTCAAACATTGAGCATGTCTATACCTCAAGCAGACAGTACACTTTGAAGATCATCAGTATCTGAAACTGTACATGAACAGTCAAAAGAATCGGGCAAGTTTTAGATGATTGTGGGCAGGCTGAGAGGGAAGGCTGATTTTTTGGTAAAGGTTCTAAAAAGCTTAGATAAAAGGCTATCTAGATCAAAATTAAGTCTTTCTAAAAACATGTAAATTTTCTTATTGTAAAAGATTAAGTTTAAATAGTGACTGGAAACAAAGTTTAAATTTGATATGAAATCATACCTCAGTCTTTAGATTATTCTAAATCTTGCATTCATTTAATATTAACGTTTGATGTATTGAGTATTTTCATTGAAATGTATAAAATTTCCATATAAAATAAACTATCAAATGGAGTATCAATAAAAATAAATGCAAAAGAAGGTGAACTGACCATTAGGTTTTTCTAAATTCTTTGTTTGCTTATTAAGTGCATCCTAAGGTTCATATTCTTTAAGCTTCCTTCATCAGTTAATGGTAGCTAAAGAAAGAATTGGCCTAGTATTTCAGATAGAAATAGCCATCTGTGAGCTTGCCACATAGAATAATTGATTTCAGTGAGAGTAAATTTATGTAAGCTATAGTACATAGAGGGAAGCTAGCAAGATTTTTTTTTCCCAAAATTCTGGAGATTTTAAAGAATAGAATTTTGTGCTGTGTAACACAACGCCATCCAGTTCTATTCTAGGCTCTCTATCCTCAATGCCTAAAATAGTAACTGGCACAGAGCAGACCCTCCAAAAATTACATTATTTTTTTCTTGTCTTTTTTTTTGTGATTGATATTTTGTAAGAAAGTATAAAAATAGCAAAAACTTACATAGTACTTTATGTATCCCAAGCAATTTTTCTAAGTCTTTTAAATGTAGTCTTTTGTAGATATTTTAAGTTATAGATAGTACAGAAATTTTCACATGATTAAAAAAAATATATATATATAATAAAAGCTGGAAATATCCCTATTTGACATGATGTTTCTGTTTTTTACTTAATAAAGTTTTTGTAAATACTACTTAATATAACTAGTAATTAAGAGTCTTAGCTTTTCCTAAGATTTTAACCAAAGATTTCAAAACTATACCAAATTGAGAATTAAAAACACCAATCATTATAACTTCAAATGTAAACACTGATTTATTATAGTAGACTCAACATTTTCAAATGCCAAAATCTGTGAATACCACAATTATTATCTAATTATCCTCATAAAATATAACAAATCTCAAATTTAAGTGATATCTTTGGATCCCTGATTATCTCATAAATATTAGACTGAAGTGAAATGTGGTTTTATTTTTTTCTGCCTTAACAATCACCATACTTTAGATAGAGTTCGTTTTCTCTTTGTTTCCATACAGAAGAATTGGCTTTGCAATTCCCCAGGCCATTTTTTCACAAAATAGCAATACCCTCACAAACCCCAAGACTTCCAAAAATGTCTTTATTCTGGGAGCAGCTTCCCTAAGAATAGTGGCCACTGGTAAATTCCACTGGGATGGAGATGGGGAATTCCCTTAGCCCACATGTCACGTGATTCACTCATCCTTGTACACCAGCCTGTTCTAAAATCATGCCTCAACCAAGCTATGAATGATTACATGGCATGCATCTTCATGAACATTTGCGAAACAGCACATGTTAATAAATCTGCAATATCGAGGATCTATGGTATTTTGTATAAATCAAACCACATTTCCGCCCAAGATGTAGTATCATAAAACCTCTCCAGCATCAATAAATGCAAACAGTCGATGTTGTCAATAGGGCACTAAAATGGGAAGGAGGCCACTAGGAAAGTGGGGCCTATGCACATCTCCTCCCTGGAAGGAACGTCAACTCTGAACTTGGCCAAGCTGCAAGACCACAACATCCTGAAAAAATGCTTATACAATGAACTCTTGGCTAGTAACTGCCATAGCAACCAATCGCATATAGTTTCAATCTGCCAGCACCAATCATGATTCCTGCGCAACAACTTAGTTAAGCTTCTTCTTTTTCCTTTAAAACTCTTCAGCTTTCAACCCTTCTCAGAGCACCTTTGGGTTTCTGCCTGAATTTGTGTCTCCTGATTTGCAATTTAACTTCCAGTAAGTGCTTTTGTTGCCTTACAGCACTGGTCTTATTTCTTATTACACAGGTAGCTCCTGTTTCCTTTCCAGCTTCTTTTGTCAAATGAGTGTAGACTAAAATTCTGATGATCTTAGCAGGGGCAAAGTGCACGTGGGTTATAACACCACAATGGACAGACAACCAGGTTAAAGGCAGCTCAAAGGCAAAAGGAAGGTCTCTAGGTCTTCAGTACTTTCCTGTTCAATTTCCCCAGATTTGCCTTGAAGCCAATGCTGGAAACAGTGCTATCTTCCCCTTCGCTTCTATTCCATGGAACAACATTTCCCAAAGTGTGGCTTCAGGACTTCTTGGGGTCCCTAAGACTTTTTCGAGGATATCTTGATGTCTTTCCTTTTCCTACCAGAGATCTATGTCAGCCCTCATTTTCTTTTTATGCTTCTACCAAAACAATATATCACTACATATTGACTGAAAAAGCAGATATTAAAATATAGCTCTCTTATGCTAGACATTAAAGAGGTTTGAAAAATGTAAAGCAATGCCAATTTTCTCCCCTTTTGAGGGTTTGCTTTTGAAAATAGAGATTTTTGTAAAATATTTGTTTATGTTGGGATATAAAGCATCTGTTATAGTTATTTAAACTAACTTAATAAATATATTCTTTAAAAGTATACATACATCTATATTTTAACTTAAACTATAGTATTAAAAGATTTAATCAAAGTAAACAAAAGATCTTTGGGATGCACAATAATTTCTAAGAGTGTAAAAGGGTTTTAAAAGTGAGAAACTAGGGAACCACTACCCTAAAAGCAGCTTCAAAACCACGTCAGAAGTCAAAACAAAAAACTATGAATCAATTCTCAGAGAGCCCACTTATATGAGGGCACTTTATTAGGCATGTCCAGACATTAATTTTTCTTTATTCTCATAGCTGATTTATAAAGTAGCTCTTGCCAGCCCCATTTTCAGATAAGAAAACTGAGGAATATAGTCATTAATTAATTATGAAACATAACCTTCCCCAAATGTGTAGCCTCTTCTTCCACCATGTGGAAAGTATGGATAGCCTAGGGGAGTTTATTCAAGTAAGTCTAATATGGTTCTTGTATGTATTAAGCCCTTTTAAAAGTGGTGACATAATCTTTTATAAAATGTATTTAGGTTGGAAGTGACAACTTAAATATAGCGAGACTGATAGGAATCTGACTTTTGGAACACAATGCTATTTAAAGCACTGGCATAACACATAGTCAGAGGGTCACTTATACGCTTTCAAATATGTAGAGAGCTTTCTTTATTTCACAACATCTTTTACTTTTTCCCTTTTCATTTCCCCAAGTCAATTAAAATGCAAACAGGAGGTTTGATAAGAGGCAGCAAGACAAGTGAGGCATCGGATAGCACTAAAATATGACTACATAATGCATGCAGAGTAACAGGAATAATTGGATTTTTAAAGTCTGAGCATTGCATGCTTTACCCTTTATCTCCCATTAAATCGATCAGTGCCTTGCACTTTTTATATCTAAAACGTTAACCTTTTTGAATTTTTAATAACTAAAACTTTGTAACACTCTTATTAAAATGTGAAGTTGTGTTAAACCTGCCACTTGGTTCTTATAAATCATTGTTCCTTGTCTAAAATAGTGGATTTTAATATCTGATGAAGTTTGTAACTGTTAATCTATAAAATGACGATTGTAAAAATAATCTGATAATTTAACATTTAGTCACATTTTTATATACTTTGTGCCTATGCAGAGTGCCTATATAGAATTTTGTTATCCATATCTCTTTAAGACAATAACTTCAACTAATAAAATAAGTTAAAAACTGTACTTAATGTTCTTAAGTGTTCTCAAATGTTGACTGTACTTAAATGTTCAAAGTATTTAGTGTTAAATATGCCTATCTCCATACTGCAATTAACATGAAGCTGTACATATCTCAACATAATAAAAGGAGTTTATGACAAACCCACAGCTAACATCACTCTCAACAGTGAAAAGATAAAAAACTTTTCTCCAAATTTAGGAACAAGACAAGAATGTCCAGTCTCATCAATTCTATTTAACAAAGTATTAGAAGTCCTAGACATAGCAATCAGATAAGAAAAAGGAATAAAAGGGATTCAAATTAAAAGAGAAAAAGTAAAATTGTCACTGTTCTCAGATGATATAGTACTTTATACAGAAAACCCTAAAGTCTCCATCTAAAAACTATTAGAACTAATAAATGAATTCAGTCAAGTTGTAGCATTAATATACAGAAACCTGTTGCTTTTTTATACTGTAATAATGAAATATTAGAAAGAGAAATCAACGACAACAACAAAATCACATTTAAGACTGAATCAAAAAGAATAAAACATATAGGAATAAACTTAACCAGGAAGACAAAGAACTATACTCCAAAAACTATAAAACATGGATGAAGAAAATTGAAGATGATACAAAGAAACAGAATGATGGCCCATGCTCTTGGATTGGAAGAATTAATATTTTTAAAATGGCCATTCTACCCAAACAATCTATAGGTTTAATGCAATTCCTATCAAAATACCAATAACATTTTCAAAGAACTAGAGAAAATAATCCTAAAGTGTATATGGAAATACAGAAGACCAACCTTGAGAAAAAAGAACAAAGCTGGAGGAATCATTCTCCCTGACTTCAGACTATACTACAAAACAGCAATAATCAAAACAGCATGGTACTGGCATGGAAACAGATACATAGATCAATGGAACAGATTAGAGAACCCAGAAATAAACCCATGCACCTATGGTCAATTAATCCATGACAAAGTAGGCAAGACTATACAATGGAGAAGATACAGTCTCTTCAATAAATGGTGCTAGAAAACTGGACGGTCGCATGTAAAACAATGAGATTAGAACATTCCCTCACAACATATACAAAAATAAACTCATAATGGGTTAAGTACCTAAATGCAAGAACTGAAAACATAAAACTCCTAAAAGAGAATATAGGTGTAACACCCTGACATTAATTGTAAGAATATTTTCTTGGATCAGTCTCCTAAAGCAAACACATGATTTACTTTCATGCCAATCAATATCCATTCTTGCTTCTTTTTTACAGATTCCTATAAATCACAATCCTGATCACCTCTCATCTATATTTTTTCCTGTTTTTCTTCTATTTTGTTTTGTTTATCTGCTTTCCTAACTCTTTCTATCTCCATTTAACTTAATACCTTAAACAGTTTTATCATGTCCACATCACAATCATGTATTTCAGTATTTTTGGGGTTTTTTGTATCAAGTTCAGTCACTTCTGTTGAACCTGAATATCTCCAACTTTCTCTTATTATTCTACCAATTAAATTAAAATTAAACTAATTTAGGCAGGGATTTCCAGTTTTTACTTTCAAGGCTTTATATGTATATAACTGTTTGCATCTGGAATGGCTTTTCCAAAACTTTTTCCAATTGATACTATTAGGCCTTTCAAAACTAACAAATCTTCTCAATTTTAATCACAGAAACGGGTCAGGTTTTCTTGGGAACTAAGTCAGGAAAAATTCTGAACGGATTAGCATCTAGACTAAGTCATAATGATAATGAGATATGTCAAAACAAAGGGCAAGGTCAAGACTGTTTGATAATATAGACAAATTAAGTTTATAGTTGTGGCTGATGGATAAATGGATTGTAGCAGGTAGAATAGTGCCAAAACCCAGAGACCACATGGAATCAGGAGGAGAGGAGACTGTCATTGGAGCAACACGATAGTTAAAAAGGAAGCTAGTGTCTTTAATAAGAGTTCACGTTCAGCCATTCCTCTTCTTCTCCTTCTCCTTCTTTTTCTTCTTCATTTTTTTCCCCCAATAATTCTACTGCTAAGTGAAAAACAAATCTAGTAATAGTAATAGGACACTGTTTGAAAGTCTAGGGAGTGTGATTGCTGGATCATATGATAGTTCTATATTTAGTTTTTACTGGAGAAAATCATAATCAGAAAGGATACAAGCACACCAGTGTTCATTGCACCATTATTTACAAACATGGAAGCAACCTAAATCTTCGTCAACAGAGGACTGGATAAAGAAGATGTGATGCATATGTATTAATGTGCCATTAATCAGCTGTAAAAAAGAATGAAAAAATACCATTCGCAGCAACATGGATGGACTAGAGATCATCATACTAAGTGAAGTAAGACAGTGAAAGACAAATATATGAGATCACTAACACATCTGATTAAAAACTGATACAAAAGAACTTATTCACAAAACAGAAACATACTCAAACAGACTCAAAGATTTCAAACCTAATCCTATGCTTACTAAAGGGGACATGTTGTGGGCGGTGGACTGGGCTTATACACACTGCTATATACAAAATTGATCAATAACAAAGACCTACTACATAGCTCTAAGAAATCTATTCAATATTCTGTGATGGCCTACTTAGGAAAGGAATCTGAAAAATAATGGATATATTTGTAGGTATATGGCTGATTCACTTTGCTGTATACCCAAAACTAATACAACATAGTAAGTCACCTATACTGCAATAAGATTTATTCTAAAAAATACTGGGAAAAAGGCATCTCTAAAGCTGGTGAAAGGGATAACTATAATAGATATGTGTGACTATAAGAACCGCAAGTTTCTCAAGTGCTGCACAAAAGAGATGTTCTTTTATAACGAGGGGTAAACAAGGCTAAAAAGAACCAGGTGTGGGCAAGTGGGATAAAAGGGTCATATAATAGGATAGTAGGTTAGAGACTATTTTACCCTGAAGCCAGTTTAATTTTAGGAAGGTTTGCATTCTGGCTCAGGCTGAAAGTGAACCAAAGTTGAAGGGCCTGGAGGAAGGACAGAATCTCAAAGTTTGGTTTAAAAAAAAAAAAAATTGTTCTAATTCATGGAGATAAGAAGTTCAACTAGTCAGTTCTTAGAAAACTGGGAACTGGAGGGTCTGTGTAAATAAGGGAGGCATCTATGAGCCTTATCAAGGGTGCTTCCTTGAAATGAGTCTTTTTTTTTTTTTTTTTTCTGGAAAACAGAGGGTGAAGAGATTTCTTAACCTTCAAATAAAATTCAACACCGTTACCACTAACATTTATTAAGTTCCTTCCTTGGAGCAGTCATTGGGCATTGGAGATTCAGAGATAAAATTTTAAAAAGGTGGAATTTTCATAAAGGTAACGAATTGTATGTAAGCTCTAGAGTCCCCTAATTACAAAGATTTTGTGATATGCTAATAGCCACAGAAGCTTCTAGATGGGCAGGTTGCCATTAGGACATATTTCAATGTAAATATTACTGACAAATTGACCAAAGAGATTGGGGGGGGGGACTGTGAATCTTCAAGTTTCCAGCTATTTGTTGTAATTTCTTTCCTGATTCTAGTATCAGGGAGGAACAGTAGCTGAGGTAAGTTTTTAAATGTTACAGGAATTATGATGTCAAAGAAAATATGGAAGTTTGGGAGGGGATTTCAGGTAAAGGGAACAGCATGTACAAATGAAATGGAGATATTAGAAAACAACTTTTTCCCTCCATAGAATTAAAAAAAAAAAAAAAAAGATATGGCTGGCCACAGGACACATGCTAAGGAATAGTGGGGATTCTGGTATGACAGGTGAGCCTCAACTCTATCACTAAAGGCGCTGTGAGAGTTTAAACCTCAACCATAAAAGTATTGGGGCTCTGAAGGAAATAGGATCATTTTTTAAAATTCAAATCTATAAGTGGATTACATTAATCTACCAGTTTCACTCCTAATAGATCCTTATTGAGTTATGAAGGCCAGGACATGTTAAAACTGCTTCAGCTCCCTAAAGAGGAGGTAGGGATTCTCACCTACTCAGGACTTCTTACTGCTTACTTTCAGAGGATAATGGATAGAAGTGATTCTTTCTTTTCTTTTCTTTCCTTTTTTTTTTTCAGTTCTTTCTCTATACACCACTCATTCTAAACTGGTGCACTCTTTCTCCTAACACACACACACACACACACACACACACACACAGGATAGTTGCCCAAGTCCAAATAATTTTGGTTGTCACAAAAGTGGCATCTGATAGGTCGAGGCCAGGGAATGCAGCTAAACATGAAACAATGCACAGGAAGGCTCCTGTGGATGAATATTCAATCCAAGATGTCAATAACGGTGCTGTAAATGAGCAACTCGTGGCAGACTTGTACTTGTTCCCTTGAGTTTGAGGCAGACTTCTGGCAGCTGGTCTCTGGCCCTGGCTTTGACACAGTTCCCTGCCTGTTCAGACTACCTTATGTTGCAACCAGGAAGGTTTCAGTACACTCACAGCTGATGAAGCTCTGTGAAGTCATCATCTTTGCTTGGAATGCAGGAATAAATGGCAGCTTCACAAGAACATTTGTATAAACAAAAGTGTGGAAGGTGGACAACCAGTCTGCTTTAAGATTGGATATAGTTCATGTAGTATTTGTTTACTCTCTGAAAGATAGAAGCCAAATGAACTCAATTTTGAAAGATTGGAATTTCCTTTGCAACTCTGAAAAGATCTGCAAATCTGGGAGGGTGAGGGAAAGGTCGGGAAGGAGAAGAAGGGGCCAAGGATGAGTCCTTCCCATTGATGAAGACAACACACAATCACATAAAGAATTAAGTACTCAGTGGGAGACAGCAAAGGTCTTTGACAATATTGACAATAATGGTGGCCATGGTGCATCCAGAGATTTAATCTGGGAGAGGAATCTTTGTGCTGCGCTGAGTTCTACATCACCATGTTCTGGGCACAGATTTGTGGGGGGGGGGGTTCATGGACCTTCCCACAAAATGCCTTGGGTCCTGAAATTGAATCTTCAATTAGCTATTATTTAGGGATCTTTTCCATTTCAAGGACAGGTATCATATTCAAATTAACTAAAGAGAAAAGGAGGACTTTTTTTGTTCACCTAACCCAACTAATGAAAAAGGGAAAGGACAGAGCCAGTTGGGATGATTCTGAGAATTAAAGCTCCACCAGTTCTTACACTCTACTTGGTACTTCTGTCTATCCTTCTTTTTTTTTTTTTTTTTTTTCAGTCTATCCTTCTATAGCCTGCCTTTCACCATGCAATGGGGATCTAATTCAATGTTTGTCCAGGCTGTGAGAGAAAACTGCAGTAAACCAGATAGAGAACTTCCCTGCCCTTGTAGAATTGCCATTTTATCAAAAGTCAGACAAGATACATGTAACAAACTATCAGGGAGTGCTAAGGGCTGTGAACTGAAAAGGCAGGAAGAGGGCATAGGGATTGATGGGTGGTGGGAGTGAGAGGGAGGAAGTATTTTCATAAAGCAGTTAAGGTTGCTGCCTTGGAGGTGATATTTGAGCAAAAATTTGAAAGGAATAAAGGAGAGAGTCATTTGTAGGACTGGGAGAGGAGCAATTCTGGCAGAGGAAAGAGCAACTATGAAGGCAGGGAAAGCTTGCCATGTTCAAGAAGGAGCAGTATGACTAGACCCAAGAGATCTTGTAGGGGGAAACAGTGAATGAGTTTGAGGATATAAGCAAGGGACAAACTAAACAGGGGCTTGTCAGACGACAGAAGTGTGGATTTTGTCTGAAATGTCATGGGATTTCATTGGGGAATTATGAGCTGAGAATTATATAATTTTTGTTTAAAAATTTATGTGGCTCTTCGAACAATAGCTTTTAACAAGGCAAAAATGAAGAAGAACAGTTAGGTACCAAGTGGCACAGTAGCTTAAAAATAGAATGATGGCTTAGAGGTCAGAGATGGGCAGATTTGGGGTGGACTGGGAAGGAAAAGCCAAAAGGACTTGCTGATGGATTGAACAAATATATAAGGGAAAAGATTTTACTCTGATCATGAGGGGAGCAGGAATAGTGCCATGCTTTCAACATGGAAAACTGGGATGATGTAGGCTTACTTTATAAATTACTGGGTGCAGTCATAAAAATCATTTGTAATGATGGATTAGTAAAAGCCTGGACCATATGTTGGCCTATTAGCAAGATAGGAGATGTTGGCTTTCCCAGCCTTGGTATTAGGCCCTCTCCATGGTCATGGAGTGGGGGTGGGGAGGATTGTTACCAAAAAGAGGGAGTGAAGAAGAGCTAGAGGGACACGACAGTTACTACCATACAGCCTCCAGTGGTCTTTTAGAAAAGAAAGAAAACCTCAGTTTACTGGGAAATAGGCCAAAACTGGATTAGTTATCTATCATCCTTCTGATGCCTCACTCACATTATATAACTGGATTCTCATGATATCCTGAGGAGTATTATTTTCCTCCAAGCCAATAGTACCCACATGGTAGTTTGTGGACTGCTGCTGATCTGGCCACTTAATAATCCTTTCAGAACCATGTTAAAAATACCAACAACAAAACAGAAAACTAAAACACATTTTGATTCAGCAAGTCAGGGTAAATTTTTGATTAATCTTTAATGCTCCCCTGTTAATTTTAATATACGAGAAGACCTAAGCTAATACTGATATAGGTTTATTTCTTCCTTGATGTAAATGATTTTTCCTATTAATATTGCTGAATAGTAACTGTGGGAAAACAGAATATGTATGAAGAATCAAAGTGAAATTAAAAAAAAAATTCTTGCAATATCATCGAGCTCAAGGTTATGACACAACACATTCCCTTTGTTCACCACTTAAATATTTTTATATCATCTTTCCTTTCTGCCATATATACTACATTGATATGATTTTAAATAGTCACCCAGTTTTATCAATAATATATCTGAATACATGTACACACACATAACGTGTATATTTACAAATTCCAAATTGTAGCTCTTTTTATTATTTTCTTATACAAGTGATGACCATCCTACATTAAACCTTGTTCTATGTTTATTTCCTTTGGAAAAAAATTCTAGGAATAAAATTTCTGTGTCAGAGATATACATATTTGTAAAGCTTTTGATATATACTGGTTCCCACCCACCAATGAAATATCACCTTAAAATACTCAGTAGTTGTAGACAAAAGTGCTCATTTTTCTGTAGGAATGGAGAGTCATTAGTCTTTAAAAACTTTACAGTTAATTGAGAATTAACTTGTTTTACACTCTACTTGGTACTTCAGTCTGTCCTATACCCTGCCTTTCACCACGCAATGGGGATCTAATTGAATTAGTTATTAACTTTTTAATAACAAAGTTGAAGTTTTCTGTATATAAAGTGCTTATTTCTATTCTTCTCTGTGACCTATTTTTCTATTGTATTTTTCTTTCTTATTTATTCATAGGGGGTCTTTGTAGATTAAGAATATTCACAGAGTTCCTGTTGTGGCTCAGTGGTACAAACCCAACTAGTTTCCATGAGGACTGAGGACATGGGTTTGATCCCTGGCCCAGCTCAGTGGGTTAAGGATCCAGCACTGCTGTGAGCTGTGGTGTAGGTCACAGATGCAGCTTAGATCTGGGTTGCCATGGCTATGGTGTATGCCAGCAGCTGCAGCTCTGATTTGACCCCTAGCTTGGGAACTTCCATACACCTTAAAAAGACCAGAAAAAAAATTCACCTTTTTATATATTAAAGATTATTGCTTCTCTCTTATATGTTATAAGTAAGTATTTTTTTCTCTCAGACTAGCTTTTTTTAAATTTCATTTTTATCACATCGTTTGAAATATATTATTTAATTGTATATAGTTATAATCTTACTTTTTTAATGTTAATCCTATTTTTTATGGTTTTTTTTTTTTTTAGAATAACCAACCTAAGATGAGATGAGTATTCACTTTATTTCTTTTAAATCTTGCAAGACACTATTACATTTAAGTCTTAACTCCATTTGTAATTCTTTCAGTGAATGGCAGAGAGTAGGAATTCATCACTACTACCACCAAGAGCATCAGCACCATAGAGATGTAACCAAATGTTCTCATTTATTGAACAATTCTTCCTGTTTCTAATTATTTGTAATGGTTTGGAGGCATATTTTTGAGGATCATAGTATGTTAACTTCTATTCATACATATGCTTATGTAATGTTCTAATTAGATCCTAAAAAACATTATTTAGGAAATGTTAAAACGAGATAATAGCCTATGCCACCCCAAAGATATTACCAACTATTCAAAATTGTCATGAGGATCTAAAAGCATAGACTTTCATGGATACTCAAAAACAGTATCTTTCTCAGAGTTCCCATCGGAACTCAGCAGAAACAAATCTGACTACTATCCATGAGGATTCAGGTTTTATCCCTGGCTTTGCTCAGTAGGTTAAGGATCCAGTGTTGCCATGAGCTGTGGTGTAGGTCACAGATGCGAATCAGATTTGGTGTTGCTATGGCTGTGGCGTAGGCCAGAGGCTATAGCTCTAATTTGACCCCTAGGAACTTCCATATGCCATGGGTGTGGCCCTAAAAAGACAAAAAAAAAAAAAAAAAAAATTAGTGTCTTTCTGATATTGACTGTAAATATGAACTTTCTTCTGTCTTCCCTGTCATTCAACCCTGTCCTGGCACTTCAGCTAACACAAATCAAATAGGTCAAGAAAATTATAGGAGGGAGTGTTTATTTCAGTGGTGATTTTGTTCACCAATCTGGTATTTGATGCAAGCATTAAATTCTCCCCCCCTTTTTTTTTCATCTTTTGTCTTTTTAGGGTCACACACATGGCATATGGAGGTTCCCAGGATAGGGGTATAATCAAAGCTGTAGCTTCTGGCCTATGCCACAGCCACAGCAATACAGGTTCCTAGCCACATCTGTGACCTACACCACAGTTCACTGCAATGCTGAATCCTTAACCCACCGAGTAAGGCCAGGGATCAAACCCGCATCCTCATGGATACTAGTCAGGCTCGTTAGACACTGAGCCACGATGGGAACTCCTCCATTTTTCTTGATAAAGATAGAGCAAGACTGGGGTGGTCAGGAGACAAACACAGTAAGTAGATCAGCTTTAAGAACTTCCTTGGTGCTATCACCATTAAAAGAACTAAATCATGTACTTTACTGGAGTATAGCTCTACATGAATACATTATATAATATTATTGACTGTGGAAGTTTGGAAGTTAAAATCTCAATTCGGCTTAATAAAAGGTGAAGGTATAAGTTTCTGGGCAAACCCAGGACATCACAGCTATGGGCATTAGTTCTAATAACTGACCAATGTTTGGAGTTGACCATATTGGTAACAATATCTGGAAGTAAGGGTTAGGGTCTCCTGCTATAGTGATAACACCAGGTCAGATGCAAAGAAAGACCCATTTATATGGCCCCAAATACTCTTTCATGTTATTGAAAAGAAAGTGAGAAGAGAAAATCTCCCTGTTACTTATTTCATGAATGGGTGTGCTTTTTGAACAATCTTAAATCTTACTTAAATCGCGCTTATGTAATGCATTTTATAAATTTCAAGTAAATCAGGGCCTTGTCAACTGTTATTTTACAGCTCAGGAAACAAAGGTGGTGGGGGTATGAGGCACAAGAGAAATTTTGATTTCAGATGGGTTTCTCTACAATTAGGCTGGAAAATTTCTGCTGTTTGGTTTTATTCAGAGTTCCAGGTGTGTCCCCAGGATATCAGACATGAACAGGTGAAACAGCAACAACTTAAGTTATGAGTAGCTATAGAGAACTATACCCAGGTTTGGAGAGGAACTTGAGAACAGATCAATTTTGAGGCTAGACTCTAAATAGGAAAAGATTCTTTCAAGCTAATAGGATTTAAAATTTCATCTCTTTTTTTTTAATCTTTTTGTCTTAGGGCTGCACCTGTGGCATGTGGGGGTTCCCAGGCTAGGGGTCTAATCAGAGCTGTTGCTACCAGCCTACGCCACAGCCACAGCAATGCAGGATCCAAGCTGCATCTGTGACCTACACCTCAGCTCACAGCAACATCGGATCCCCAACCCACTGAGTGAGGCCAGGGATAGAACCTGTAACCTCATGGTTCCTAATCAGATTTGTTTCCGCTGCACCACGATGGGAACTCCACATTATAGCTTTCAGAAAAAGAAAGATCTCTGTAGGCATTGTAGTAGTCAGAAAATAGCATAAAAGACAACAACTGGATAAGCAATGAGGCCTGCTCTATAGCATGGGGAACTGTATCCAATCTCTTGGGATACAACATGATAGAAGATAGTATGAGAAAAAGAATGTGTGCATATGTGTGTGTGTGTATGACTAGGTCACTTTATTGTACAGAAGAAATTGGCACATAATAAATCAATTATACTTAAATTTAAAAAAAAATTCCATTAAAAACACCGTGTTGCCAAAAAATAACAAAAACAGATCAATTGGGTTCAAGAAATAGAAAACATTATCTCATAACTATAAAAACAAAAATAACTAGTATTGACTTACTGAACACTTAATATGTATAATGTTACTGTCACTTATTTCTTCTTTATCAAAAACCTATGAAGAATTTACAATTATAACCCCCATTTTAAGAAAGAAAAAAACTGAGGCACAGGAAAATTAGATAGCTATTAATCCAGCTGGTAAATGGAAGAGTTGGGACTTAGTTCAGGCATTTTGCCTCTAGAGTGAATGTTTTTAATCACTGTATTATTCTAATATAACCAATATTTTGATGGACACATTAGGCAAAAGAAAACCTTCAATGAAATAATTTGAAAATACTTATCATTTAGGGCTTCTACTTTGAGCATGTTTATAAAGAAAAACTAAGCATGAGAAACAAAGATCTTGAAAGAAAATAAAGCCATAACTTTGGAGCTGAGAAGAGCAAGTAGGAATGTAAATTGATAGCATCACTGGTAACAGGATAGGATTCATTTCTTAATGAGCAAAAGCAGAAACTTGGTCAGAAATCTCTGTATTTATATCTTCACTGAATACATAACCAAGTAAAGTAAAATTTGATTTTGTTGGTGGAGGAGGAATAGTACAGATGAGAAGGAAAGGGGTGGACTTACAATAAACCATTTGCTGTTTTGGTAAATTCCACATAGTACTATTTAGTCAGAAATGGTTTAAGAATAAGCATAGAAACTGTGTGTGGGCCCTACCTGATGATTAGAATCAGGATTCTAGCATCCAGTGTAGGCAGGAATAGGAAAATCATATTCTTTATGGAATTTTGATTTGAAGGTAATAATATTTTGCCCTGTAGGTATGTCACAAAAGACTCAAAAAGCGGAACAACTCATCTGTCTAGGCTGGCTGAAGTCCAAATGTCATAGAAGTTAAAGGGAACACCTTCAAGAAAAATCATCTTTTTGTGATAAGATCCTAAAGCAATTAAGGCATTCTTATCAGCAGGCTAAGAGAGAAATATATCTCACTTTTGAAGAACAAGGGCTAATAAAACAGGTCTAATCCTCAAATGCCATTGGTTGAGGGCCACCCATTTGCAGTGCTTGGGTCTATGAAGTAATGACACAAGTCATTCAGGCAGAATTGAGCTCTCACTAGAGATTTAGGTTTCATAGCAGCTGTAAAGGAACTACCTCTTTAAGATTCTCACATTCTATTATATTTGAATCCACTTTATAAGGTTGAAATTAAACCTTTGGCAATGGTTTCCCTGACCTTATACATTTTCTACAGTTAGTTTTTTTTTTTTTTTTTTTAGCTCAATTGCTCAATGTCCCCTCAAGAACTATAACATAGATAACTCTATTTAGAATATTTTAATGTGGGGTTTGTTTTTTGTTTGTTTCATTGCTTGGTTTTTTGGTTCTTTTTTTGTGTGTGTGGGGGGATAACAAACTATCTCATGATTGTAAGTTTTATATCCTTAACTAAAGTAAAAATGTCTTCAGATGAGATGTGATTCCGAAAAAATGTTTGTATTTATTCAAATTGTTGGGCAATTGATGCTTCTGGGCCAACTATATAGTTTAAAGAAATATTTCTTTGAATAAAAATGTACTTAAAATATGAGATTTATAAATAGAAAAATGAAAAGATAACACTATGCCTCCCAATGACTTGTGATTTTTAATGCCCATATTAATAAAAACAAGTAGGCATCCAAATGATATGTTATAAATTTAATTTTTTTAAAGAACTCCCAGACCTAGAAAATTAAACACGTCATTGAAAATAAGATTGGAATTTGTTTTTAAATTGGGCATAATCTGATTACTTTCAGCATGATAAAGCAATCATCATCATCAATAATCTCTCACATGCAGGAACACGGAGGCTTTTTCATTTAGTTTGAATGAATCACTTTTGTTGGCCACATAAAAGAAAATAATTTTAATTGCAATAGCTGAATATCCCAACTTTGGATTTCTTCACTGACTTTACCTTGTGAGAGATTTTAAAAAATTGAAATTTATAAATTTTTTTTTTTTTCAGAAGAGAAGGTATCAAAAGAGAAGGTAATTCTCTTAGGTCTGCTTCTCAGGATTATATTCCTAAACAGTTTAGCAGACAGCAAAAAAACAAAACAAAACCTGTGATCCTTTCTGTGGCAGTATGAACAGGAAATCAAAAATCAGCGTTTATTTCTTTCTCTTTTCTACTCAAATGTGAATACTGTTGCTTTGAACAGATTTGTGTGCCCTAGATGCCATTCTTCATCTTTTGTCCCTTAAAGACATAGATAGATTAGATAGATATTAGATGGATAAGATTAGTTCAAAGCAAACTTCATGTTTTGAGGAAAATACAGTGTTCTTAAAGCTAGTTCAAATTTCCACTGATGCACGTGGTGTCAAGATCACTTCTGGTGGCTACTTCCTGGCTCTACAGAATCTTTAGGCTTCAGTCTTTCTCCTTCAAAATCCCTTTACCTCATCCCCGATGTGCACCATAATTAGAATTTATCCCTTCTCCATGATTTTTATGAAACATCTCTCTAAGTCCTTTTTAGTTATTATCAGATTTTATATACTTAAGGTTTTTATATTCTAGATATTCAGATAAATTTAAATTAAATATTAATCATTTATGTTCTTATAAGTCTATCAGAAACTCTGCTGTGTTATTCAAACATTTTTCCCTTCCCATATCACTTTTCCACAGATAATTTTGTCTTCAATTTATATAGAGACATATAACAAAGCAACTATCAAGTTAATATCTTTTGGTCCTAAGAGATTTTTTTCAGCTATACTTTTTTCCCCCTAGATGACTGCTTTTGTTGATATAAATGACTTCCAAAAAAAAGTATGAAGGAAATATGATATTTTGACATTACAGTTCAGGCAATGGCATACTTATCAATATATTTGACCCAAAACCTTCTTCCTTGAGAATATCATATGAACTACTCTAGAATTTTGATTGGTATGGTGTCAATAAAGTATAGCTGATCAAACATGATAAAAGATAAGCCGAAGTGAATTAACTCATATATGTCCTAAGTAGCATGCTAGCTAATAGTATGGAATAGGTGCTTCTAAAGAACATTAAAACGTTGCTCTTGGAGTTCCCATCATGGCTCAGGGGAAACGAATCTGACTAGTAACCATGAGGATGTGAGTTTGATACCAGGCCTCATACAGTGGGTCGGGGATCTGGCGTTGGCATGAGCTGTGGTGTAGGTCACAGACACAGCTCAGATCCTGTGTGGCTGTGGCTGTGGTGTAGACCAGCAGCTGCAGCTCTGATTCAACCCCTAGCCTGGGAACCTCCACATGCCATGAGTGTACCCGTAAAAAGCAAAAATAATTAAAAAAAGGAAAAAGATTGTTCTTTTCAAGAGCTTTAAACATTATTATCCTTACACTTTTGCCTATTCTTTCCAATTAATATCTTCATAAATATAAATTCTAAACCATGATATGTCCACATTGTCACATATTGTGAATTATTTTATATTCAATCATATAAAAGCACCAAGAAGATGCCGATATCTCTCATACATTCAATATCTAGAGAACTAACTAGTTGGGATAAAATATATCATAATTTTTCCCATTAGAAGTAAGGAAAAGCCTTACTCAACTTAGCATTAGATTTTCCAAGAACTAATTAAGTCTTTAGGACAGGATATGTATATTAGAATATCTCTTCATATTTTACTTATATGGTGATGTGGAGCCTCAATCTCTGAAATAACAATTTATTATACTTTATTGTGGCCTGTAGACAAATTTGGCTCCAACTTAGAAATGACATTTTCAATAATCTTGCTAATTGATCACAAAAGGGTACCAATCTGTAATCTCATGCTAGTAACCTCATTTTTATAGTAGATTTTTTTTCTAGTCTCTGCCCAAACAAATAACTAAGTTGATCCAATGGATCATCTGTTAATTATCTGGAAGATTAAAATATCTTTATGTTACATTGTTTCAGATGATGTGTTTATGTTATAACCACCATTTAATTCAAATATTTAGACTTATTTATTTCCTTAAATCAAAAGCTAGTGGTTACAGCATGGTGATTGTAGTTCATAGTATTGTATCATTTATGTGATAAGTGAGTAAATTATAAAATTTCTCATCACAAGAAAAGAAATTGTTACTATGTGTGGTGATGAATGTTAACTAGACAGTGAACATTTTGCAATACATACAAATATCAAGTCATTTTGTTTTATACTTGGAACTATTATTGTATTACTATATCTCAATTAAAAAGCGAGCTAATGGGATAGGTTTCTGAGGAGGTGGTGGAGTAAGAAGAACCAGAAATCTGTCTCCTCAGACATTTCCTGGTTTTAGAACTAACTGTAAAGCTACAATAATCAGTGTAGCACTGGCATAAAGACAAACACAGAGACCAATGGGACATAATAGAAAGCCAAAAAATTAACCCTTTAATATTTGGTCAAATTATTCTTAACAAGGATGTCAAGACCATTCAATAGGGAAAGAACAGTTTTTCAACAAATCATGCTTGGGAAACTGAATATCTACATACAAAAAAATGAAGTTGGATCCTTGCTAACACCATATACAAAAATTAACTCAAAATTGATCAAAGACCTACACATAAGAACCAAAGTTGTAAAAATTTTGTGGGAAAAAAATACGGCAAATGCTTCACAATATTGGATTTGGAAGTTGTTGCAAGACATGTTTCTACAATATTTTCTTAGCCTCTTTGCTGAAAACTCCATCTTGCCCTGCTTTCCTTTACCCCATATAGTTGCTTGAAAACCAGTCACAGTGCTGGTAAATGACTTAAGCTTAAGAACAAAGACCTAAAGGCATAAGTTATTCATATGGTCAGCTGAATTAGGACATAATCCGTTGGTCTAGGCACACCAGGCCTGTGCATATTGGTATGTCCTTTGCACAGTATGATATGTCCTCTTAAGCGTAAGAGAAAGAGGAACCTCATGGCCCCAAGTGGTTTATGAAGGGTCATTAGCAGAATATGCATTAGCAAAGAGAACCAAGCTGCAAAACTAGGCACACAGGGTTGCCTCAGATAGGTATGCCATTTATGGAAGTACAGTGATGATTCTCTAGATGCTATGCACAGCTAGCTAACTCCAAGCTTCCTCAAATGCTAGTGATTGTTAAATGCCTAAAGGTCAGAGTAAGCTTAACCATCTACCAGCTATGTGACTTTAAAAGTAATAAAAGAACTTTGGAGTTCCCGTCGTGGCGCAGAGTTTAACGAATCCGACTAGGAACCATGGGGTTTCGGGTTCGATCCCTGGCCTTGCTCAGTGGGTTAAGGATCTGGCACTGCTGTGAGCTGTGGTGTAGGTTGCAGATGCGGCTCGGATCCTGCGTTGCTGTGGCTGTGGCATAGGCCGGCGGCTACAGCTCTGATTTGACCCCTAGCCTGGGAACTTCCATATGCTGCAGAAGTGGCCCAAGAAAAACGGCAAAAAGACAAAATAAATAAATAAAATAAAATAATAAAAGAACTTTTAAAATAATTTAGAAAAAAACTATATCCTGCACCTATAGCCCCCCCTCACTTGATGTAATCCTAAAGAGCACAATAAAAGCAGTGTGGTTTCTTGAGGTGGAGCTTTCAGTGCCTGAGACCTTGAGTCCTCCAGTTCCCACCTTAACTTAAGATAAATTTCTCTGTGTCTTGTTTTGTGTTAATTTTTTCCTTAAGTTTCACAGCACCTGTTCTTCACCCCTAACCTGCTGAACTGGTCGGCAGGCAGTAATTTCTTGTATATGACACCAAAGGCATGGGTAACAAAAGTAAAAATAGATAAATTGGGCATCATTAAATTCAAAAACTTCTATGCATCCAAGTACGCTATCAACAGAATAAAGAGGCAACAAACATAAGTATAGAAAATATTTGCAAATTATATATTTGATGAATCATTAACATATGGAATATAGAGAAAACACCTAAAACTCAACAAATACAAAAATAAAACACCCTGATTCCAAAATGGCCAAAAGACTTGAATAGACATTTCTATAATGAAGATATACGAAAGACCAATAAACCAATGAAAAGATGCTCAATCTCCTAATCAGTAGGAAAATTAAAATCAAAACCAGACTGGGATACCCATTAGAATGGCTATTACAAAAAAATAAAATAGCAGATGTTGGCGAGGATGTAGAAAGTTGGAACCCTCTACACTGTTAGCGGGAATGTAAAATTGAATAGCCGCTGTGGAAAACAGTACAGTAGTTTTTCAAAAAATTGAAAAGATAATTACTGTATGATTTAGCCATTTTAATATATACCCCAAAGAACTGAAAGCAAGATCTCTAAGAGTTTTTTGTATACTCAAGTTCATAGCAGTCTTATCCACAATAGCTAAAACGTGGAAGTAACCCACGTATCCATTGACAGATAGGTAAACAGCATATGGTATACACATACAATGGAATAGTATTCAGACTTAAAAATGAGGAAAACCTTGACACATGCTACAGCATAAACAAATCTTAAGGCCATTATGCTAAGTGAAACAAGCCAATGACAAAAAGACAGATACTCTATGATTCCAATTATATGAGATACCTGGAGTAGTCAAAATCATAGAGACAAAAAGTAGAATGATGGTTTCCAGGAGTGTGGGGGAGGACAGAGGACTTATTGTTCATTTAGTATAGAGTTTTTGTTTTGCAAGATGAAAACAGTCCTGGAGATGGATGGTGGTGATTGTTGCATAACAGTGTGAATATACTTAGTATCACTGAAGTGCACACTTAAAAATGATTAAGATGGTAAATTTTATGTTATGCTATGTTATGTTATTATTTTACCACAATAAATATTGAAAAATACTAATGCACTGGTGGAGAAAGGGACTAGCATTTGGAGTCAAATAATATTGAAGTTGGATCCATGTTCTATATTTGTTTTAGAAATCTTAGGCTTTATTCTGATTTCTCAGAAATTCTGAAAATATTTTATATTTTTATAAGATTATAATTTTTTTAATTTTATGAGATCTTTCAGAGAATTATAAATACAGAATTAACTCAATCAATTTTTGTTTCACATGATTTAAAGTAAAACAATACAAATATTTCATATTTTGAAAATGTAAGATTTCAATGAATTAGAAATGGATTTGTACTTTTAAGAATTTTTAGTTAGCATGTTGGTCTAGATTTTCAATTATGTAGTTGGCTTATTTTCTACATTTTTCATAATTAAATATGTAAAGGTCAATTCTGCTACCAAATTAGAAATAAAGTGTAAGTCATGTATTAGATTACATATGGTTTACATATGTAAACCTTGGGCCATTTTCAACCAATGGACAGGTAAAACTCCATAGCCAGAATGGTCCAAATATTATCTTTTACTGACAAAAGAATTGAGAATGAATGTGATAATACTTATTTCAAGATATATATGATTGATTTAAAAATCATGGTATTCAGTATTTCTCTAAGGACGTTACCAATTAATGGGTTGAATCAAAAGATGAAAAACACATAAATAATACAGCTGATTGTCACATAAACTGATACTGCCACACATAGCTGTTACATAACTGTCAAAAAAAAAGTACTAATATATAGGAGTTCCCATCATGGCTCAGTGGTTAATGAACCCAACTAGTATCCATAAGGATGCGGGTTCGATCCCTGGCCTCACTCAGTGGGTTAAGGATCCGGTGTTGTCATGAGCTTGCAGAGGCAGTTTGGATCCAACACTGCTGTGACTGTGGTGTAGGCTGGCAGCTACCGCCCCAATTTGACCCCTAGCCTGGGAACCTCCATATACTGAGGTTCCTAAAAAGACAAAAAGAAAGTACTAAAATATAAATAAGTGGAGCTGTAATGACATAGAAACCTAAAAAAAGTTTTGTAAACTAAGTTATATGGAGTACCTAGAGCAATTATTAACAAAGCCTATAATATTTTATTTGCAGTGACAATGATATTTTTACTTTTTCAGTAAAAATGTAGGCGATTGAGAATTATTCACTATGAGGATTTTCTACTTAGTCCAATCCTACTGTAGAATGTGTCCAAAGGGATGATGTTTTATTTTAAATTGAACTTTATTGATTCAGAAATTCTATAATTTCTAAACAGAGCTAACAGCCTTTTAAAGTAATTATTAATGTCAAAATATGAATCTAACATTCAGTAAGGAATTCCCCATTTATTTTGTGTGTATAAGTTGCAAGTTCAGATCTACTCATTGATTCTTCATTCATGACTGAATAATGATTAATTTAAATATGGTTTGTCAGAGCCACAAAGTCAATTTTTGACCTACATTATTTTTATAACATTTTTTCATGTGCTCAGAAATTCAGTGGAATGCTGCCAGGTTAATTGCCCCAAGTTTATCTGAGTAATGTTCCAAAACTTCATACTGACAGGTGTCTGATACCTGTCTTCCCTTAACTATATATCCCAGGGCCATTTAAGCCTTTAACTATTATTAATTGTGGCTGTTAGATCTATATATTATCCTACAAAGCTGGTGTCAAGTAGTTTTTCCTCAACTTAGATTTCTCATCACTTTTATAAGCATACACTCAAGTCATTTTTCAATCTAATACAAAGGAAGAAAATTGTAGGCTCTGTGGTTTTGATGGATTATGTTGTACGGTTTTATTTATTGCATTACACTATCCTTCAGTTCTTTCCTACATTGTTTTTAGTTTAAGCCTAAATTAGTGTTCTGATTTTGATACTTAAATATTCAAGTAAGTCAAATTAAGGAATTTACCTGACTTGAATACAATGTATTTTGTTTTTATTCAATCCCTAATAATATAATAGCCATGTAGATTAATCATTGTCTTTTCATCTTTCTTCTCTGAGGTTTCTCTATACACTATCTGAGCATCCTCTGTGTGTTTCTTGATTTGTAGTGTGACTTAAATTGGAATTAGGAGAATATTATGGAGCTAGGTGATATTTTATTAATCTGCCATTCTGAAATATGTAATATTTGTTTATATTTTATATTTCCCTAATAAATAGTCGCCTAGGAATAGACTCTGTGTCTACTCTCTTAGGGCAGTTTTCCTTTATATCCTACTTATTAGGAAGCTCATGTACATGGGGGAGAGAAATGGCATTAAGATGTCAAATCCTTTATGCTGAAGTCCTGATGCTAAAGATCCTAAGATGTGAGGGTCTCTCAAGGTGATAAGAGTGGAGGAAATAAAGAAAAAGCAGAAAGGCTGCATGTTGGTTTCTCTTTCTCTCTCTCTCTCTCACTCTCTTTTTTTTAACAGCACCGGTGGCATATGGAAGTTGCCGGGCCAGGGATCAAACCTTGACCATAGCAGAGCCACAGCAGCAACTCAAGCTGCTGTAGTGACAATGCCAGATCCTTAACTCACTACACAACAAAAAAAGCCAGCTTCTCTCTCTTTTGAAAAGGTTTCTTCCCTCTATCCTATTCCTCCATCTTCCCTGCATGTAATTCTTGTCCTTATGAAATGGGGTTAAAATTAGGAAAACAGTGAAAATCTTTCTTTCAGAGCTTAAGAATTTTATTACTATGGAACAGGGTGATTCTGGCCCCAGTAATATTCTACACTTATTTTCAAGGTTTCTTTTTTTTTGTAATATCAAAGCAGTGTGACATAGTAGAAACACCACAATGTATCCTAGACAATACTATTCTTTGTTTACTTGACTTTAAATACAGTCTTAATGTTGGTGACTTCAAACTCATAATTGTGGCTTGTTTGAACCTTGTCTTCAGAATTTAGACACACGTAACTACTTTTCTACTTGAATCTTCATGTGAAGGATCTCTAACCTATCAACTGTAAATTTGAACTGCTGATTTCTCTCCTGAATCTTTCTTTTACATTCCCTCCATCTTCTTCACCTCAGTGATGGCAAACCATGACATTTAGTCACTGGGACAAGTCAGAAACCTAGGAGTCAAATGATTTTCCTTACCCACCCCTCCACATCCATCTGCAACCCATCACCATGTTCCGTCAGTTTTACCTCCAGGTTTATTTAAAGAAAGACTATTTACTTTTCTCCACTTCCACTGTCTCCTTTGGATTCCAATCATGCACTTGATCAGTAGCCCCAGCAGTGGTCTCCCCACTTCCACTCCTAACCTCCTCCAACACTTTTCCTGGTAGGGTGATCTTTTAACAGTGTAAATTAGATCATAACATTCTCCTTGCTTGAAATCAATCAGCCTTCATTTGAACTTGGAATAAAATCCAAACTCTTTAATGTGGCCCCTTGTCTCTATTTCTATTTCATTTCTCTACTTAACATCCATCACTGGTCACTGCTCCTCTTACACTTCATTCCTGATTATTCCTAAAATTTGCAGAGTATTTTCTGCCCTCAGGGCCCTCCTACGAACCAGTTGCTGTTACTCATTTACCTGGCTAACTTTTCCTCATATTTTAGGTTTCATCTTTTTTTTTGCTTTTTAGGGCCACACCTGTGGCATATGGAAGTTCCCATGCTAGGGGTCGAATCTGAGCCACAGCTACCAGCCACAGCCCCAGCCACAGCATCGCCAGATCTGAGACGCATCTACAACCTACACAGCAGCTCATGGCAACACCAGATCATTAACCCACTGAGCCACGGCAGGGATCGCACCCTTATTCTCATGGATACTATTCAAGTTCATTTCCACTGAACCTCATGGTTCCTAGTCAGATTCGTTTCAGCTGCACCACAACAGGAACTCCTAGATTTCATCTTTTTTTTTTTCTTTTGTCCTTTTAGGGCCACACTCACGGCATATAGAGGTTCCCAGGCCAGGGGTCTAATTGGAACTGTAGCCGCCGGCCTACACCACAGCCACGGCAATGCCAGATCCAAGCCATGTCTGCAACCTACACCACAGCTCACGGCAACGCCAGATCCTTAACCCACTGAACAAGGCCAGGGATCGAACTCACAACCTCATGGTTCCTAGTCGGATTCATTTCCACTGTGCCACGACGAGAATTCCTAGATTTCATCTTAAATGTCACTTCTTTAAGAGGCCATCCCTCTAGGAGCTGGCAGTTATTCTGTTCCATTCTGCATTCTTTTATTTCATGACAGTCACAGTTTGTGACAACATCATTATTTTTGTATTTACTTGCATTGTGTCTGGCTGCCACATTAGACTATCAACTGTAAGTTTTATGAGGAGCAGGGCATATTTGTTTCATTTACCACTGGATCCCTACTGCCTAGTACAGCAGCTACCACATGTAGTTGCTGTGTAAAAATTATGTATTGACCAAAAGATACTGTGGTCTTATATTCTAGTCCTAGTAGTAAACATGCATATTTTTCCCTTTATCAAATGTATTCCACACAGGGCATTCTGAGCTAGAAGGGGAGAAAAAAGTTTCCTTTCTTAAAAATCTAGCAAGATGATAAGCCTGCAGCTTAGGAGATCTAACATAGGCATTTGAAATAAAGATTGTGACTTTGCAAAAGTCAAAAAAAAAAACATTCTTCATGTGTAAAATGAGAGTATCTACTTGACCAGCAAACCCTAGAGTACATTATAAAAATCTAAAGTGGGAACATGCAGAGATGTATCTTGCACGGCAATGTATACACAAATTTGAGTAATTATTTCTCTAGGGCTGCTAAATGTCAGTTTGAAAATGTATAGGTTTATTGTGGGTTTCCTTCTTCCGTTTTAGTTTTCTGCTTCTAGTTCACCTGTAGTTTCAGACACCCACTATCCTAAGCTTACTATAAACAGTTTGTAAATTAAGAGTATTAGAGTGAAGGAGGGGAATCTAGTAAATATTCTAGTAATCTGTGAGTTTTATTCATATGTGTATCAATGCATATACTTTGTGACGATTAGGATCCAGGTAGAGGGATCTGTATGTAGCTGATTTTGGATAGCCAAAGTATTACTTTTATCTTTAAACAAGTCTGAGGTGACCTTTCATGTATCACCATCTAGTGGTGACCAGTACAAAGAACAAAAGCCCCATGAAGGCCTGTCATCTATATTTATCCATGGGTTATATAATAACACCCTACTTCAGACTGTGTCGGTAACCATTTGAAATATCTTGCTGTCCAAGTTATGTTTACCATTTGCTGACTCTATTTAAGTATTGCATAAAGAGTGACTCTCTTTAGAAATCTCTATAGAATGCCAGCCAATTTTGCTGATGCAATAGTACATTTGAATGGTGCATTTCTTTTCACCTCAGTAGTGTCTGAGAACTTTATCATTTAAAATAAAAAATGTAAGACTAAATGTTCTGATTTCTTATATAGAGATGACACTCAGTGTTGAGCTTTTGTCCAGTAAAGATGATATTTGCCCTGACACAGCCATACTTTCCCACTTAGTCTATTTTTTTGTTTTCAAAGCAATCTGAGGCCATGAAATAGAGAACAATAAAATAACCTGTACTATATATTAAAAAAAAGAGTTATCATTAATTATCTCCCTCTGGTTAGCAACCTTATATAAATATTATCACAGTAATCCATAGGAAGGTCTTAATTCTGCACTTGCAGAGAAAGTAAAGTAGATTCAGAAAAGTTAAGTGACTACCTCAGATTACACAGCAAACAAATCATACAAATCTATTACTGAACCACTCTGCCTGAAATCTTGTCAGCATTAGCCCCAAGCTCTACCAAATGAAGCAAATTAGCTCTCCCTCTCTCTTTCTCTCTGTCTGTCACTCTCTCTCTCTCTCTCTCTCTCACACACACACACACACAATCAGAGCATACAGAGGAAAGATCTTACTTTGGATTGAACATTAATGAATTTAAATGGAACCTCTTAACATTTTAACTACACAAATATATTTGACTGGCTTAGCATCTGTAGTAGATGTTGCTGAGTCTTCAGCCAGTTCCCTTTCTCTAACCAGTACAGCATCCATCTCCCATCTCCTGGGAGCAGTGACTGCTAATTGTCCATAGGTGCAATTTTCTTTTAAAAAATTATCTTTTGCTAGAAGCCATCTGGCCTAAAAACATTTGAGAAATTATGCCTCCCTCTCTATGCCCACATGGCCCCCTGCAGCCAACAACTGACTGATATAGGGGCACAAAGCTTGGAGCCTGTGCCTCCAGGTTAGAGGACACTACAGTGCTAAAACACTCCAGAGCTCCCTGAGGCTCAGGCTGACTTCAGAATTGAGCTGAAACCTCACCACGGCTTGGCTTCTGTCCCTTCCCCATCCTGCTTTATTCGCTCCATCCCAGGTTTCTCCAAAGGGCATACCCTTGCATTAGAATCCTTGTCTCATAGTTCAAGGTCTTTCAGAGGAATCTGATGGACAACAGAAGCGTAGTGCAGTTTCACTACTTATTTTTAAAAACGCATTACACATCAGAGCAATAGTCTTCTACAGGTACAATTTGGCAAACAGAGTGTTTTGCTTACCCATGGGTCCTTGTTAAAGAGAAGAAATATTACATGAAAAGAAACCTAAAGAAAACAAAACCATCTCAAATGGCATAAAATATTAGAACTGTCTCTTTGGAAAAGTTGAAAAAGAGATATAGAGGATTGCAGAAAGCCAATAAATGCAATAAACAGAACAAACTATACTACATGACAAAAAGAGAAGAGAACAAATTTTGGTGGAATATACTACAAAAAAAATATAGCTAAATGTAGCTAAATAAGCTGTGCAAATGACCTACTATTTTCTCCTTAATTTTTGTTCCTGGGGATGGCATAGCCGATATTTAATAGAAGAAACAAATCTCCATTTCTCCCTAAGAAATACAAAATAGAGTGCTTTACTAGATTGTAAAATTACTCAGTAGCAAATTTAACATTATTCATTAATCATTTTCATACAGGCATTATTTTCTTAAAGTAACAGGAAAAAAGAAATATTAAAGAAAGTAGAGCAGTGAAAGAGAAAATGACTACTTTGTTCCATATCAATCATTTATGTTCATTACCTTTGCTCTAGCTCTGTTTTCTCAAAGTCAATTCCAAGGACTCATTCAGACTCCTTGAATAAGAACACACTGGGATTGAAGTTCGGGAATCTGTACACTGAGAGCATTTTAAATCCTTAAACTTATACATTGTTATATGTCAATTATATCTCAATAAAACTGGGGTGTGGGCAAAAGGCACATTAAGTAACAGTCTTCAAAATCAGTGTGGATGTACTCTTGGGAGTCACCAAGAATTTCCTATGGGCCCAGGGGCATATAGGCATATAGCTAGATGATAATTATTCCTAGAATCTGAACTTTCACATAAACACCTTCTTAAAATTGGTTCATACCATCCTGGTTCACAGCATTTTGGCTTTTCCTTTTTAACTTTCCTTTTTTCAATCTTTTTTTGTTTTTTTTTTTCCCCCTACTTTGCTAAATAGAGGAGTATTATTACTGCCTTAGGTATAACCAAGTCTGTTGTTTCCAATCAAGAGACAATTAGAAAATGTATGTCTCTTAAGCTCTTAATGGAATAGCCTTACAGGGGTAGGAAAGAGAGAAGAGATAATGGAAGACTCTGTGCCTTTTTTCTTCTGCAACCAAAATCTCAGGGTGAGGTTTTATGCTTCTTTCTTATCTATCAGTCATCATTTTATCATTTTATTTTCCTATCTAAACTTCAGAAGAGATGAGCATCTTAAGACTGGATACTGGAATTTTTATTGGAATTGATAATGAAGCAAGCCTGATTTGCCTTACTGGTATAATAATAAGGACTGGCTTTTTACCATTTACCATAAACTAAGAAATTTAATTGAATAATTGTAGCTGCAGCTAAAAGCTTTTGCCAAAAAATATATTTATAGCACAAATACAATATACAACATGCTGGAGATAACATCCTTTGTGACTACTTAATTTTATAAAACAATTTTAGATATCAACTTTGCAGGAGAGTATTATTTTCCAAAATGTTAGGGCACACATGAGGGTAAAAAGTGATACATGCTGCTCTAAAATTTTCAAACAGTCTTTTCTAGATAAACTAGAAATAATGCAATCATATTTCTTTTTTCCTTTTTTTTTTTTTTTTGCTTTTTAGGGATGCACTTGCGGCATATGGAAGTTCCCAGGCTAGGGGTCAAATCAGAGCTGTAGCTGCCGGCTTATACCACACCACAGCAACGCCAGATTGGAGCTTCATCCTTAATGCACTAAGTGAGGCCAGGGATCAAACCCACATCCTCATGGATACTAGTCAGATTCGTTTCCGCTGTGCCACAATGGGAACTCCTCCTATTTCTTTTTAATCTTTATTATCTACCTTTAGTCTGAGAGGAATACTGGAGAGCATCTATATGGAGAGAGATACAAAGGAAAAACCTAGAGAAAACTTCAGTGACACTGTAGAATGAATGTTTAGGGAGTGGTGGTTTTTGTTTTTTATTTTTAAACTGTATTTATTTTTTATTACTCAATAAATTTATTACATTTATAGTTGTACAATGATCATCACAATCCAGTTTTAGAGCATTTCCATTCTGTACCCCCAGCACATCCCCCAACCCCACAACCTCTCTCCTTTGGAAACCATAAGATTTTCAAAGTCTGTGAGTCAGTATCTGTTCTGCAAAGAAGTTCATTGTGTCCTTTTTTCAGATTCCACATGTAAGTGATAGCATTTGATGTTGGTGTTTCATTGTCTGACTGACTTCACTTAGCATGATAATTTCTAGGTCCATAGGGAGTGATTGTTATCTGACTGCATATATCTACAGGCATGAATCCAGGTAGAAAAAAAAAAAATAATGCAAAATAGGGAAATGGAAGATAATTTTAGTTAGAATGGTCATTTTGAAGATTGTTTAACTCATTTAAAATTCTTAATCATTCTACCATTTCCAACTGGAAAATCTGAATTGGTATAAATTCTAAGAGGCATTAACTAGTTTTAAAGGGACTAGTTTTGTTAATTCAAACGATAAATTATGTTAGCTCAATTTTTGATAGAAAGAGAAGCACACACATCTACTTTAAACAGTCACACAACTTAATGTAGAGAAGTTAACTGTATGATTAAGAAGAGAAGTTACATGTAGAGAAGTTAACTGTATAATTAAGTTGATTTTTTAAAAGAACCTCTTAAAAACCTCTCTCTTCCCTGGAGTATTTTCAATCACTATGTCAAAATATCATGGAGAAAAAAAAAATGTAAAAAAGGTGTTTACGCAGTCGATATAGAAAATTCATATTTAGCATTTGCTGTTTTTGTGATGGTCTCCTAGGATCACATTTCACTGCATTCTTAAAAAATTCTCCAATTCAAGCTTATATTTTAAAATGTGCAAAAATGCACAGGTAGAGTATAGGATTTTATCCAGATAAGAAACACTGTTTACATGACTAGCATTTAAAATGGCTATAGAAAAATTCTCATCAACATTACTTGCAGCTTGAAAGTCACAAATGTCCTAGAAGAGACAAAGATAACCTTAGCTGGCATGAAAAATAAGATAGATGCAGTGTTTAATGGCTTTTGTGCTTTTTTTTTTTAATGTGAACTGCATGTTTTATAAAAATCCGTTTTAGTCTTCTGTTCTCAAAAGCCAGCTATCCCATTATTATTCCACATTAGTTCCATTCGCTGATTTGATGAGTAAAGGCTTGGTGGCCAGATGCAAATTCTGCTTTCTGATGTTAATCTAACAAGCAGAATAGCTGTGAGTTGATCATTCGCCAGCCAAAAGCTTGGAGGAGTCACAGAGAATCATTGTGAGAAGTACTACGCAAATCTCAGCAATACAAAGTAATTATATGAATTGACTTGTTAGTTCTGAAAGTGAAAATCCCTATGACAAAGAGAGAAAAAGCTATGCTTTTTGTGTAAAGATTTGAGCTCTTCCCTGGTCAAGAGATGTTGCTAAGTATCAAATACTACCCATTTTCTCTGAACTCACACCCAGACTTTCAAAACCTGCTTATAAACGAAGCACAGAGAGAGACAGACAATCCCACATTTAAAACAATGAGTGATTATCATGAAGTTAGTAAATGACTCTGATATCACGTAAGAGACAAATTACAGTGTAGCTGCCGTAGGTAAGAAGAGTGGGATTAACTGTGTTAACAGATTTTCCCATTTGAACAATGTTGACTAACAGAAGTTCAATATTCCTAAAATTAGTATTCAGGACCATAGCAGGTAAATACAGGCAGAAGAGAGATTTGGAGGTAAAGCTATCTTGCCTCTGAAGACAGAACAATTACATTTGCAAAGAGTTTGCATTTTTATGAATATGGAAATATATTCTATGTGGATTAGGTACCAAAGAATGTTTAATTTTTGAAATGTAAAGAAAAGAAAAGTCAGATATCTAGTTTAATGATCCCGTTGTAGTCTAAGACTTGGAATTTCAATTGTTTTAATTCATGATTTGAAGAATCAGAGATAATTAAACCAACTGCATCAAGACTTAATTTTCAGATGTCGCATTATGGTTGTGCCTAGACAAAGGCCAAGAACAGGGAACACACACTTTGCTACATAGTGCTTGGCACACAGTACATGCTTTATAAAAATGTATTGAATGACTGAATACACATCATCTTTGAAAGACTGTGCAGGACAAGAATAAGTCTCCCTATAGATCCTCATTATACTTTCAAATATACTTAATAGCATGTCTAACTAATGCTTTATTGGCAGTGCCTCTCAGATTTCAATTGCAGACTTTCATTCCCCAGTTTTAGTGAACTAACTTCACATGGTTGAAGTCAGAGAGTGAGCTATGTGAGAGGCAGATATTCAGGGAGAAGTAGAGACACAAAAGATGGGGGCAGAAGATACTGCGCAGACATTCTGATCTGCTCAGTTTCTCATAACTAGAGCTTCTTATGGTTCTGGAAGGGGCTGCTACAATAGAGCCTCTATTTTCAGTCTTATGTCCTAAAGGTCTCTATAATCTGAAAAATCTCTTAAATTGTGAAAAATAGACTATGATAATAAACAGGAAGAGGTGGGGATGCAGAAAATAGCTCAAGGTGTGCCTTTGTATAAGTGTTTAGACATCATATTATCATTTTTCTTTTCTCTATACATCTTTTGTTCGATCTACCAGGAAAATGGGGAGGCTAAGAGATAGGGAGTCATGATAGTAATCTGAAAGAAATAGATAAGATTCTGTCAGGTAGACTTGTCTTAATCTGAAGTTTTTTTCCATTATTTATTGTGTCAGACACTGTGCTTTACCTAACAGTTGATAACCCTCTCCTTCCTTGTTGCCTCCTGCTATAGATGATGGAAGAGACTCTTTCCCTGTTTCCCATATAGGTAGGGGAGGCATATCTGCCCAATGGAATGTAAACTTAAATTTCTGTTAAGTTCTGGAAAAGTCCTTGCTTTATGATAAAAGAACAAATATTTCTTGAATGAATGATGGGTGGATGGATAAGTGCTTAGGTTTCATAATCAGAGAAAATGATAAGACTGTGTTGCCAAGATTTTTTTTTTTCTTAATTTGGAGTCATTTATAACACCAACATGCCATATAAAATACTGATAACTTAAAACATGGTATCTTTCTCACCTGTAAAGCAGCTTAGTCAGGGTCAAGGAATAATTGAAAGGTATTTAAAATAAGAGAAGAGTCCTATGGATTAAAATACAAATACGCTGGAATTTTTTGTGTGTTTGTGGGGGTGTATACTGATGCACGCATATTCTTTTAAGGTTTAACAATTTTATGTCTATATAGTGTCCCATCATAGCAAGGTCCTAGGACAGTAAACTTTCAAAATCTTCCATTTGTCCCTTCTGTTGCATTTGCATAAGTTCCTGTGTTGAGCTCTTTCCATCCCCTAAGGGAGAACTTCATTTTAGCAACCCTTAGTACACCAAGTCACCTTAGTATTCATTTCCTCTATCCATCCCTTCTCTTCCAAGTGGAACACACATGATGGAATGCTATTGCAGTACGAAGAAAGGGAAGCTGCGTGGTTCTTGGCCACTGTTATTCTTCCATGGAAACGTCAAGTGATATATCTGAAAGTCATTTAATTCCCTGGTCATGTAACTTTGTACTAAGTTATTTCATAATCATTGCTCCACGTTGGTCTCAATTCCCAGTAACTTTTTTTTTCCCTTTCTTATACACTCTTTTTTTTTTTTTTCTTCTGCACATGGATTCACTCTTTTGTTTGGAGAAAAGAAAAATCCCAAATTATTGCATTCTCAAACACCTTTCTCTTACACATGGACCATAGACTTTAAACTTGAAAGGTAAGATGCTTTGTTCTCTGGCTTCACCATGAACTCTGGTGGCTTCTGTGGCAACAGAGAGCTTGTTTGGGAAGAGTTCCATGGTGAAAGACAGCGGGGTGGGGTGAAGGTGGCATGAAACACTCTGATTCATATTTGACAACACCCTTCCACAACTTACTGAATAAAGTTTTTTAAAATGATTAAACCTTTATTTTTCAGCTTATATTCATTAATTTATTAATTCAATTTTTATTTTTTGAACATTGACCAATTTATATTATGTCTGGCATAGTACTAGGTATGTCTGAATAGAGGACTGAAGAAGACAGACAAGGACTGTGCCTTTATCAAACTTACATTGTAGTTGGGGAGCGGGATTATAAATTAAACAAATAGAAAAAGGAGAAATGTAAAATTTGATATAAAGACATTCGCAGTTGTAAGGTAATTGTGCTGTGCACGTATTGTAGGGCTGCTCTGCATATAATGAACAGTCAGGTCCTGCTGCTCTCTGATTTCCATGTAACTCCACATCTGTCTATGCAGCCCTTTGCCTCTTAGCCCCAGACTACACAGGCAGATTTGGTCAGGACTCCATTAATTTGGTCTCCTTCCACCCTGTGAGTTTTGCTTACTCTATAAAAACACAAACCTCTCCAGTTCAGTCAGAGCTTTTCCATTCATTGAAATAAAATAATATATGTGCTCTTTTTGTATCTGCTTAGTGGTTAAGAAAAAAACCCTTCATAATATCTTTGGTTCTTCTCTCTAATACCACACCTCTCATACCTCATCACCATTCTGTAAACTCTTTTCTCAGAGAGGAATTAAGTTAGGGACCTGTTTTTACAGTTACACCTGTTTTTTTAAAAAATTTATTTATTTTTTATTGCTCAAATGAATTTATCAGATCTGTAGTTGTATAATGATCATCACGATCCAATTTCACAGGATTTCCATCCCACAACCCAAGCATATCCCCCCACCCTCCAAACTGTCTCCTCTGGAGACCATAAGTTTTTCAATGTCTGTAAGTCAGCATCTGTTCTGCAAAGAAATTCAGTCTGTCCTTTTTTCAGATTCCACATGTCAGTGAAAGCATTGGATGTTGGTGTCTCATTGTATGGCTGACTTCACTTAGCATGATACTTTCTAGGTCCATCCATGCTGCTAAAAATGCTGATATTTTGTTCATTTTAATGGCTGAGTAATATTCCATTGTGTATATGGACCACATCTTCTTGATCCACTCCTCTGTCAATGGACATTTAGGTTGTTTCCATGTCTGGGCTATTACAGATAGCGCTGCAATGAACATTGGAGTACATGTGTCTTTTTGAGTCATGGTTTTCTCTGGGTAGATGCCCAGGAGTGGGATTGCTGGATCAAATGGTAGTTCTATTTTTAGTTTTCTGAGGAATTTCCATCCTGCTTTCCACAGTGGTTACACCAATTTACAATCCCACCAACAGTGTAATAGGGTTCCTTTTTCTCCACACCCTCTCCAGCACTTATTGTTTGTAGATTTTTGGATGATGGCCATTCTGGCTGGTGTAAGGTGGTACCTCAGAGTGGTTTTGATTTGCATTTCTCTAATAATGACTGACGCTGAACATCTTTTCATGTGTTTCTCGGCCATCTGTATGTCTTCTTTGGAGAACTGTCTGTTTAGATCTTCTGCCCATTTTTGGATGGGGTTGTTTGTCTTTTTGGTATGGAGCTGTAGGATGTGTTTATAAATTTTGGAGATTAATCCCTTGTCAGTTGATTCATTTGCAAAGATTTTCTCCCACTTTGTGGGTTGTCTTTTTGTTTTGTTCAGGGTTTCCTTGGCTGTGCAGAAACTTTTAAGTTTGATTAGGTCCCATTTGTTTATTTTTGTTTTTATTGTCAATACTCTTGGATCTGAGAAAATGTTGCTGTCGTTTATGTCAGAGAGTGTTTGGCCTATGTTTTCCTAGTTACATCTGTTTGTGGTAGTATTTTTGTTCTTTTTCTTATTTTGCTGCAAATTAGTATTCTTATTTCCAAATGCATATTGTATGCACTTAGTAACTAAGAAACATGCTTCTCCACAACAACCATAAGTTATCAGGTGCTTATTATATAGTAGGAAATGTACTCACTGAATTATATACAATTTCTCATTTTACAGAGTAACCTTATAAGGGAGGTAGACCCCAAGCTCAGAAAGGTTATTTTTCTTAACAGTATGTACATGCAGGATTATAGTGGAATGTGCTTAGAAAGCAGTGCTGCCTCTACAGTAAGCATTTTTGAAGCATTTTTCAGCCTTTGCATAAGTCATTTTGGTATGTGTGCAATTCTACCATAACTGTAAGTTGACTGTCCATGTTGTTTTTATTTTAAAGGTATAACTAATTATTGATGTTAATAAGCAATGTGATCCTAGAAGGTCCAGTTGCCATTTTTTATATCCATAGCAATATTCTAAATGCAAAAGCAAAAACTAGTTTTTGAGAAATTTGAAACCATTATTTCTATTTTGTCATTAAATTACCCGAGTTTTACTGAAGGCTTCCTAGGGAATTGAAGTTCATTTTATAGAAGCCTATCTTCCTAGGAACTCAACAACTAAAAAGAAAATTTGAAAGCTTTAAGTTTTCAGTGATAAAAGTGATTTGTTGAATTATATGGCAATAATCACACTTATAAATCCTACTATGAGATCAGTCAGCCATGTGCTGCCCTTTAAAAGAAACCAAAACTGCTGACAGATGTCTGCTAGCTATTAGGCAATAAGATTTTTATCAAATTATGCCCTTTTGTTTTTGGCTCTGAAACTGGCTGCAAATTTACCCTTAAGAAATGTATGGGTTCAACCAATAGTTGGTCTGGTAATATACTGCAGTTCTTCCTGAGAACACTGTGGGATGAAAAAGAGATGCTTACATTTTTGTTTTCTTGTAAGGCAAAAGAAACAAGTTTAAACATGAATCTGTTATGGGTTAGTCCAGCTATCCCAATGATATCAACAGTAAACTTGTGAAGATTAGCAATTACAGAGAGACCATGTTTTGTATTTTATTTTCTCTTCTTTTTTGGCCACTCCTGCAGCATATGGAAGTTCCCAGATCAGGGATTGAGCCCAAGCTGCAGCTGCACCCTCCGCCACAGCTGTGCCAATGATAGATCCTTAACCTGCTGTTCTGGGGCAGGAATTGAACCACGGCCACCGCAGAGACAGGCCGGGTGTTTAACACTCTGCATCACAGTGCGAACTCCAAGAGAAACTATATTGAGATGAGTAGTTACCAACAATAAAACCTGAAAGGGTTTCAACTAACTTTACATTTTTGTGACATCATAAATAAAACTTGGTAGCTTTTAGTATGAAATAATTATGATTAAATTATATTTAAATGGTATACCAAGAATCATACAACTTTTATCAACCAGAAAAAGAAACATAGGAAGATATTTACTACGTGTGAAAGTGAAATGGGGTGCAAAATATCAGAACAGTAAGATATTTATTTTATACGGCATGCAATTGGCAAACCAGTGCTGTCATGTCCATTCTTTGTTTCTGGTCCATGATGGGATAAGTAAAGAAATTGAAAGTAAGCCATTAAGAATTATGCTATATTGACACAACCTAGAATAGATTTACAAGGAGATCCTGCTGAATAGCATTGAGAACTATGTCTAGATACTCATGTCGCAACAGAAGAAAGGGTGGGGGAAAAAACTGTAACTGCAATGTATACATCTAAGGATAACCTGACCCCCTTGCTGTACAGTGGGAAAATAATAATAATAAAAAAAAAGAATTATGCTATATTTAATTGTATAGTAAATACTGCACTTGGAACAGGAATGAATGTAGGCTGTATTGGGAGATTGTGGAAGCCTGCATGTCAAAACCCTCAAATGTTTTAAGAGATATATCTCTCATATAGCTATATTTACCATATGACAGATACTGCATTGCTATGATCTCTTATAAAGTTCCTGATAACCTGGGCTATAAGAAATAAACAACCAATAAAACCAGCCAGGGTAATAAAATAACAATTTTAAACTCCATATTCATTTTTTTTTCAAAATTTTTGTAGAAAAGTTCAGAAATAATCTAGGCAACGAATCTTGTGTTTAGATAAAGCAGTTCCTCCTTACATGTGGTTTCAACTGTGGTCTGAAAATATTCAATGGAAAATTCCAGAGAGAAACAATTCATAAGTTTTATATTGCATGCATTCTGAGCATGATGAAATCTCATGTGAGGGGCAGAATAATTCCTTCTTCTAGCTTGTCCCACCTACTAGTCACTTAGTAGCTGCCTTGGTTATCAACTAAAGTCTTTGTAGTATCACAGTGCTGTGTTCAAGTTGCCCTTATTTTACTTAGTAATAGCCCTATCTTGCAAGAGTAGTGATTCTGGCAATCTGGTTATGCCAAAGCATAGCCATAAAGTGCTTCCTTTAGGTGAAAAGTGAAAGTTCTTGACTTAATAAAGAAAGACAGAAAAAATCATATGCTGAAGTTGCTAAGATCTCCAGTAAGAACAATTTTTTCCATGAAATGAAAAGAAGGAAAGAGAAAGTCATGCTAATTTTGCCTGCAAAAGTTATAGCTGCAATGCATAAGTGCTTAGTTAAGATGCAAAAGGCATTAAATTTGTGCAAAAAGATATTTTGAGAGCGACCACATTTACATAATTTTTATAGTATATTATTATAATTCTTCCATTTTATTAATAGTCATTGTTGCTAATCTTTTACTGTACCTAATTTATAAATTAAACTTTATCGTAAGTATGTATATATAAGAAAAAAACAGTATATACTAGGTTTGGTACTATCTATGGTTTTAGGCATCTACTGGGAGTCTTAAAAGGTAGCCCCCTGAGGCTCACAGGGGTTACCATGCAATAAAGGGACATGAACCTGGTGCCTCTTAAAGAGATCAATTTCTTAAAATGGCTAAAATGCAGGACAAATATGAAAATCACAGAATCTACTAGAGCGCTTGCATCAGTCTTAGTTTCAATATATCACATTAACACTTATACATCTTGTAAATCTGATCCTTACAGCTTATAGAAGAAAGAATTGCAAAAGAGTCTTATCTTTTAATCTTGGTTGTATAATGCACACACAAGTGTATCTTTTAAATAACCTACCTGTTCATTTTTCACATCTATTTTAGATTACCCTGTCTGAAAAGACATAGACCGTATCTGTGAATGCACAGTGCACTACCAGAGGCATCAGTATATTTACTTTTAAAATGAGGAAGTTGATTATCTGTAGTCTCAAAAATATAAGAATGATGGAGTTTCCATTGTGGCTCAGTGGGTTAAGAACCTTACTAGTATCCATAAGGATGCAGGTTTGACCCCGGCTTTGCTCAGTGGGTTAAGGAAGCAGCGTTGCTGCAAGCTGCAGCAGAGATGGGAGACATGGCTCAGATCTGGCATTACTGTGGCTGCAGCTCCAATTCAACCCCTAGTCCAGGAACTTTCATATGTCACAGGTCTGGCCATAAAAAGAAAAAAATTAAAAATTAAAAAAAATAAGAGTGATTAAATAAGCAAACTCCTGATAACTACAAAGTTTATTATCTAAAGTAAAATATACCTAGAATTTTCATTTTTATTTTTCCCCTTCTTTTGTCATAGGTTTTTCTCTCTCTCTTCTTTTTTTAATCTCTAGTAAAAGGTAGAAAGTTGACAAAGAGATAAACTGTTCATCTTACTCCATGATCCATCTAGTAGAAAATATATAGAAGATTAAGGACCATGAAATTCTCAGATAACATAGGGTTTCACATCATCCTTGAATTCCTTGTTCTCAGTGAGTTTGTGTATAGGGAGCACGTGTGTGTTGGTGGCTGTTGGTGGCGAGTGGAATTTAATAGCATGCAATTGTGATTTTAATGGGCCATCTAAAAGAGAACTTCAAGTCCCTGTGATACAAGAAGCTTTCAGCAACAACCTTGACTATGTCAGAATCCTCTCCGACATTTCCTCTTTTTTATATTTTCATGCAAAAATTAAACCCATCTGCTTGACTACTAAGTATCTGTCTGGACTAAAATAGGTAATTTTATATCTTATTGAAGTGACAATGGTAGAGAATTACAAGAACTTTTGTTTTATAAAATTCAAACCTAGATGTGTAAAGAAGGAAGTAAAAGTGGAAGAAGGAAAGGTGAAAAGTATGTGAAGCTAAAGACATGCTCTAGTAATTTGTATGCCCTTTATAGAGAAGGTCTATGAGCAGAGAGGTTTCATGGTTCTCCATTAGGTTTCTTTCCTATACTCATTCATCAGTATTCATAGCCATCAGAATCTGGAAGTGAGAAAAAGGACTGCTTATAAAACAGGAAGCTATGTTAAAAACTCCCCTGCGGTCACCTTCATAGAGAAGAACACATATTATTTTCTACCATGTCAAATCAGAGGCCCCTATTTTGTACCATTTCCTTCACCCAAAAAAGTATGACTTCCCTTCCTTCTGCTTATTATATCATGTTCAGTTGACAAGCTTCTGTCAGCTTAGTACTATGGAGAGAGATATAAGTACACAGTTTAAAATCTAAAAATCATATTTATGATTTTAGAAATTCCTTTGTTATATCTGCTCATACTTATTGCTTTTCCTCCATCCCAGATGTTCTCTTTGAACCTATATTCTGAGTATTGCTAATTTAATACCTTTCCAACAATAAATATGTTTTTGCTGAAATTATTTCTGTATTTAATTGTAAAATATAAACTAATGCTCAGTAAATAAAATCAGCCAGAAGTCGTCTTTCCTTTTGAATAGAAAGAATACTTGTATCTTTAATACAACTTCCATTTAAACCAATCAGGGATGACTTCAACTGAGAGAAAAGATACATTTTAAAATGAAATCCATTCAAGGCCAATATGGCCCAAGGTAGGTTTGCCTTGAGTGTAACCAGGCAAAGGTCAAAAGTCATTTTTCACTGGCATACTCTTAGAACTTTCATATTCAGCCTGAATTATCAATTATTCCAGAAAAGTTCTTTAGGTATAAGAAAAATCTAATTTTGGAGCCACCATCAGGACCCACACTGCAAAGACACCATTCACAATTTATACTTTATTACAGTAATATGTGGTTGGTTAGTCCATCTCTGAGTATCCAGACATTCTTTTCCTTAGTTTTGTGATTATTCTGTAATAGTAACTATATAGGTTGGTTCCTGAATGTTATTACCTTGTTCCTACTGTGTTCACTTGTCATTTAGAGGGAGGATGAATGCTGACTTCTCTGAAGAAATATGTTGGTAATTAAATTGAAAGGACATTATAATCTATTTATAGCTTATTGAAACTTATCTTGGGAATACATGAAGCCTGAATGCAATTCCAGAGATTATAACAGGACTATTACATACTAATTCTGAGTTCTGGGTAATTTTTAGAATCGACTGTTCTTTTACACTGAAATACTGAAGCCATTACCTATCAACTCACTGCAGACCACTGTGGCATCACATGATAAAGGAAAAAATCCCACACTGCTCTAGACAAATCTCCTAAATATTACGAATATTGTATAAATGCCAAGTCTGCTTCATTCCCCCTTTGGTGTATGTCCAAAATATACAAACTTGATTACAGACTGCTGGGCAAATTCCTAATATCCCTCTGAATTACTCTCCAACTATAGGCAATGTAGGTACTGTAGTCTTTGGTGTTTTATAATATGGATCTTCAGATTCTGTAAAACTGCTATCAGTTAGTCATGAGATATGGGGTGGAGGATGCAGAACATTAATTATCCATATAACTTTATATAAAGCTATGCTATTTATCTAGGGGGGTTGTATAAAATTGATCATCTCTTTTTAAGTAACTGTTAACTGAGAGTGGTCTGGTAATATCTGAACTATTCTAACATCAGTTATATACTTTCCTGAAACAATAATAAACTGTTAAATTCTAGGCACACAAAAGCATTTTTTCTCAGTCATAATGTTCCTTGTGAGTTTACATTAAGTTGAAACTGAAATGTACCAGTTTTGCATTGGCTTACTGCTGCTGATAAACTTCAGGCACAGGTACTTGTAAAAATTTTTGATAGGTATCATCCATAGGAAAGCTTCTCAGAGTCACAAATCCATCCAAGCACATTTATAATACACCTATTCTGTTGAGGGTGCCATCTATCACATTCATTTCATTTTACTTAAGTTAACCAGTACCACCTTTGCTGCATCTATAATAAATAATCCTGTTAATAGAAGGAAAAGAGAGAAGTGAAGAGAAGACGAGAGGCCATCTTATAGAAAAAGGTGTTTTGACATCATGGAGCAATTCTTCATGGAAGAGGAATTGCTCCTTTGGGAAAAGAGGTGGCTACAAACAGATGGTCTTTACTAAGTAAAATTGACAGGTCTACAGGTAATGAGTTGCTTCCATAAAAGAGGCAGTTTATCCACTGGGGTTTCAGCACTACAGGGCCTAATTATTCCTGACATATTGCCCATTCCGTACGTTCACAATATTATGGCCAAACAGGAAAAAATAATTACACAAACTGGTAGTGTAAAACTCAAAGGAAACAATGCATGCTATAACAACATTACAAGAGAATGGGTTCTTTTTTTAATGCAAGTCCATCTGTTCCTCCTAATTTTGCAAACAGTGAAGACCAACTGCTACTGCGACTAATTTCTAGGGACTGAATGATTTTGGTTGGCAGGCTTATAATGTTTAATTTTTTTTTCATAGGACAGTATAGTAGGTCATCTTAGCCTATTAAAAAAGTTCACAAGTCAAAAGAAAACTTCATAAGCATTTTACTAGATGGCACAGCTGTGTCTCTATTTATATTTTACATATAATAAAGCAGAACTTCTAGAAGAAGGACTTTCAGAGGAACAAATTTCCAGAAAATGTATCTTAGTAAAATCATCAAAATATTTATGTAAGAAAGTTTATGTTCAGATACTAGTTAGTAGATACTAGAAATATTTAATATTAAAAACCTATGTTATAACACAAATTTTGTCATATATGCACATGTGATAGATCTATGAGATATTTGTAAACAACGTGTTTTCATGCACGACTCATGTGAATCAGTCTTACTACTGTACAGCTTATTCAAAAGCAATATAGACTTAAAGATCACCTTGAAAACTACTTTTTGACTCAGCTCTATTCACTCAAGAAATTTCTTGATTTTATTTCTTGTTAGTAAGTTCTAGCTTTATGATAAAACAGACACATCCAGATGTTCCTTTAGCACAAGAGTGCTGAACCAGAGCCATGTTATTTTTTGTTCAACCACCTGTGTATTAGCATCTGTTTCCAATTGTACATATGCAGTTTTCTACATTGATTACTATCACTTTCATTATTTCACAAACCATACAATGTAGCAACCATAAGACTCTCACATTCCAACTTCTTTGCTTCTAAAAAATATATCACGGTGTTTGCAGGAATCTAATATTTCTTGTCTAAAGAAAGATAAAGTGAACAAGAACTTTTAATTCCAAAAATATCCTAATTAGATCTAATTAGATTAGACTGAAAAAACAATTTTTTTTGGCCATGCCAAGGCATGTGGAAGTTCCTGAGCCAGTCATTGAACTTGTGTCACTGCAGCGACCCAAGCTGCTACATTAAAAATGTTGGATCCCTAACCTCCTGTGTCACAAGAGAATTCTGAAAACAAAGCTTTAAAAATAAGATATTTATGAATAATAAAATTAAACATGACTATTATAGAAAATTTAGAAAAAATAACCACCTATGTTTGCTCTCAGTTTCTTCTTCTCTATGTGCATATTCAAATATATATACTTAATACTAATAGTAAACATATATATATATATATATGTGACTATATATACACACACACACACATATAAAATTGGGAGATATACATATATCTATATCCTGCTTTTTTCACTTAAATTTTATCTCAAACACTTCTCTATAATTAGGAAATTACTGTTAAGTCATATGAAATTTCAGCTTACAGGAAGAAGCTCAACGTTTTTATTAATTATTGTTAAACCTCACTGTAATGTTAATTTGATACTAGCAGAAGTATAATAAGTAGTCAATAAACCATTATACTAATAATTTAGTCATACACTAAGTGCATCAACACAAACTGTAAAGCAAATATAAAAGCCCCCATAAGCAGCTTTTTTGGGGGGCAAAAGACCTCCTTTGGTATAATTTTTCCTCTGTCCTCAATGATCTGACTTTCTGAGGTACAGAAACTTCCATTTCTTTTCAAGGCAGGCTGAATAAGGAGCTTGGAAGTTGAAGGCTCAGTGTCTTCATGTTTTAGACTTTGCAATCATGATTATAAACTGTAAACTTAATACATGCAAATGTCTCAGTCCACAGATAGTTCTAGAATTCTTTCTGTTTAACCTCTAATCACATCTATTTCAGCACAAAATCAACCTCAGAGTTAATCCACAAACATTTATTGACAACCCACAGTAAGTCAGGCATAATAACAGAGATGTAGAATACGAGGGTGAACAAATGATTCCTTTCTCTGGGAGTTCAGTCGCAGCAGGGACAACCCATGAAACACCAGTTAATGCTGACGCAATTTGGTGAGCAATAGAGATCTGTACAAAGTGCAGTAAGAACACAGATGAAAAAGGAACTTATTGTGCCCAAGTGATGGGATTGAAGAGTAGAAGTGAGGGAGTGATCATAGAGAAAGTACTATTTGACTAGAATATTAAAGAATGAATAAGGGTTTTCCAGGCAGTAAAAGGGAAGATGCAAATCCACAGGGCAAAGAAGTCAAATTCCAACTAGAGAAATGGCTGGTGGAACAGTATTTCCCATCAAGGATTTAAAAGAAGGAAAACATCATGATCAGGTCTGACATTTAAAAACATTTTCAGGGAAACAGCACCTGGTGATAGTCCATATATTAAGAAAACAAAGTTTAAAAAATTTCAGGGGTTTTGACCTGAGGCAAGGGTGTGAATGACACTCCTTTCTACAGGAAATAAGATACACATGCCTAACGGGACAATAGCTTCATATCCCTTGGCAAGAAAGATGATTTTAGATCTTACATAAATATAATAAGTTCACATACTAAAAATTGCCATTGACAGGGTGTCATTCCAAACATTAACCTTAAAATTAGACCACAATTAATTTTCTAGTAATTCACAAGTTTATCTAATTAGTGCTAAACCCTGGAGTTAGGGGTTAGCATTAATTAAAAACAAAAAAGAGATATTCCACAAGTAGAAATCAAAACAACAAAAACCAAAAAAAATTAAAAAAAAAACAAATAATCTATCACAAAATTCGAGATCTGCTCATAATGTTGAGAAAAATTATTGTAACGTCAAAGAAAAATACTTTTTTTCCTAAGTAAAGAACTCCTTTCATAAAAACATATGTATAAACACAAACACCTACAATAAATTCCACTAAAGCCTCATGGGAGAGCAAGTGAGCCCAGGAAGCTTTAAAAAAAATTGACTATTACTGTACTTCTGTTGTAATTTGAGACACTTGAAGAAAGATTCAGAGGAAGATTGTCTTATTGAGCTCCCAAAGGAAAAGAATATACAGCTGTGTATTCTTTGGAATCACAGGAAAGGGAGATGGATCTCTTTGTTAGCTTACCTTTTAAAAATCCACAAAATTATAGGGTTATTTCACTTTCTTTGTGCATAGAAGGAAGAGCCATTTGCTAAAAGACACTCGTGAAAGACAACTTGGCAGACTACTTCAAAAACTACAACTACGGGGTAGAGTGAATTGATAAGAGGAGCATATTAAAATCTGTTTGGAGGATTTTTTTTTCCCATTGTAATTTTTACAATTTTCCATGGTCTAGACTGTAATTTTCAAACCTTAGGGATAAATATTTATAGCAATTCTAATTCTAGTATTACTATTTCCTTTACAACTTCCCATCCTTCAGAATGTTTTAAAATTTATCCACTTGGATGTTGTTTATTTTGATCTATTCTACCCCACAGTTTCTTTGGTTTTTTGCATATACCATTAGCAAAATAAGCCTTTAATAAATTCAAGTGTCATCTGGAACCTCAGGTTAAAAAATATATTTCTTTGTGGAATACAAAAGAATATATTTTAATATCTCCTTAGCAAAATATACATTTATTTATAAATGGTAACCATCTTCCTTATTACGGAATATTTCAAGGAATCACAACATATAAAATAATGACTACATCAATGATCTTTGCTGTTTCCTCACCACTCTCAAGTCAGTTTCCATTGATTGCAACCCAAGAATCCCTGCTGTGAACATCACTGCCTCACCTGAGAGAAAATGTCCTCATTTGCCCTATTATCGAAAAAGCAAAGTAGCTTCAGAGAGATTGACAAGTTTATCTAAGGTCATCAAATTACAACAGAAAGGGAGAAGGATTTTGTAACCATAGATAATGGAATCCTTTATTAGACTTTGGATATTTACTTGTTGGTGATTTACCTTAGTTGCTTGATTCAGACTGTTTCTTGCCTTTGAATTTGTTCAATATAAAGTCACTGGGAATTTCTGATTTTTAAAGAACATGTATATTGTTTGATCTGCCTATCTTCTCTTATCCTTTCTTCTGAAAGTAACTTTACGTTGTCTTGGCTTTGGATATAATCTCGGAGGACTGTTAATCCAGATACCCCACTCCCCACTAGCAAGCAGGAGGGAATGTCATCAGTTAATCGGGTGATCTTTCCCTCAGATTCTTTCTGAATCTTGACCTGGGCTGAAAGAGGCCATAGTCATCTCCAACTCATTGTCAGTATTCTCAGGACCATGTCCATTAATCCAATTCCTGTTATCCTTACAGCTTCTCTGATTCCAGTGTTTTCTGAGGACTGGCTGTTAAGTTATCCTTTCTTTCTTTTGAATTCTGCAAACTGCATAATGCTCTTCTCATCTGCTCCTTTTTTAGATGAATTAGCAGCATCAGCTTTTATTGACTACAATCCAAGAACAGTAACTGATACAGGGTGGGAGATACTGTTGGTTCCCCACCAAAGATTCAGACCCTCTACCACAGAATAGAGTTGTTGCTGGAAAATGGCTGCTATGCCAGAGAATATAGTTCTCGTTCCCCTTGTATCTCAGCAGAGCCATGAAACTACTTCTTGCACAATGAGTGAAGTGAATAATGATTGAGGGACTTTGTCCTTCATGATAGAAAATATTTCTTTTACATCTGTGCAAAAGTGATTAAGGAGCAGGCTTCCATTTCTTCCCTCCCTTCTCTTGTCTACCGCTAGCCAGGTGTTGACCTCTAATGTGACCTTTTATTTATTTTATTTTTATTTTTATTTTATTTATTTTTTTGTCTTTTTAGGGCCATACCTATGGCCTATGGAAGTTCCCAGGCTAGGGACTGAACAGGAGCTGCAGCTGCTGGCCTACACCATAGCCACAGTAATGCCAGAACTGAGCCATATCTGCGACCTACACCACAGCTCACAGCAATGCTGGATCCTTAATCCACTGAGCAAGTCCAGGGATAGAACGCATGTCCTCGTGGATGCTAGTTGGGCTCATTACCACTAAGCCACAATGGGAACTCCCCAGATGTGACCTTTTATACTGTGTGGTAAAAAAGGAAGAGGCTTTGCCAGCCTGGGGCACGGCCACATGGAAAAGAGTCCTTCTCATACTGGATGGGTGTGAGTGAGAAGTCAACATTTTTAGGATAAGCTATTGATTTTTGGATTGATATTTTTCATCACCTGTCATTATACTTACTAACACCTGCAGGTAACATTAACTGAAATTTACCAATATTAATAATTTTTCACTTAAATACATCATATGTATTTATTGTTATTGAAGAATTTTGGTAAAACTTGATACACTGGTATCAGTCACAAATCAACATCTTCAAACCCGATTCTTCAACTGGCAATTTATGGAAACACTGAGTCTATAGAGCATGACTAAAAATCTTTTTACAACATAGTAGAGCTTATTTTTATGAACTCTTTGTTATTGGAAAAAAACAAAGTTCTCCTTTAAAAGTGAGACGAAGTTGCTGAAAAAAATATGCTCAGATTTAAACTTTAGAAGAATTTAATGAATAATTTTCTGGACTCATATGAAAAGCTCATGAAAAAGCACTGATAAAGACTAGGGTCAAAGGCCCTCAATAAATGTCTTCTCTGTAGTCATCAATTAACAAATATTTATTGAAATGCTAGTATCTGTACAGGAGATGCAAATAACTCAGCAAAGTGCAACAACAAAAAAAGCAAAATACATTTTGAAAATTAAAGAAAAGTACATGAAGAAGGAGAGCTTTAACATTCTAAGGACCCGTAAACAATCTATCTCAATGTAAAGGAACCAAACATTGTTCTTTCAAGTTTTTACCATCACAATTAAGATCTAACATAACTAAGGTGGTGGCCCCAAGTAAAAGCGATCATATCTGCACACTAGAATATCTTTCACCTTATTTCATTCCCTTGAAAGTTGTATTGATTTGGAAAAATCTCATTGACTCTAGTTTCAAGGGCTAAAGAGTGACAAAATATCGAGAAGTGCTCCTGGAGATAAAGGCAGAGTAGCAATTTTCTAACCCTACACATCTCTCAGAAAAATCCCACATCCACCCCTATTTCTCCATCTCAGTGCCATGTGGGAGGCTGCCTAGGATCTCGATGATGAGATTGGCACTGCAATTATGAAATTCTATGGATGATGGTAGTAGGAGTTTTAAATTTCTAACACCTTAAAGAAATAGAATTATATCACAAGTCCTTTCTTAGTAAACTGGCTCTTAGAGTTTGCACAGGCAGATTATCTCAAGTGCACAGGCAATAAAACCAAAGAGGGTACAGCCACCTGTCATGTAATCACATTTACTGTTACAAACCACAGGATATAATCATGAGCTTATAGCATGCCACTTCTATTTCACACATCCAGTTGACCCGAAATTCATCGATACTTGTGATATCCTGAAGCTAGGCGGTCTGAGTAGCATAAATAAAAGGCTTATTTGATGATAACCTTTTTCTCTAAATCACAGGTTTTTATTACCTTCTCTGAATGAAAGCCGTATTCCATTTTATGTATCTATAACACAGGAAGGAGCACAAAGGCAACAGAAACTTGCTAAGCTGCTGAACTTCAAGGATGCTTTCAGAAGGGGAAGGATATGATGACCTTCAATAAGTTTCAGTTTCTGATTATCAGTAGGAACATCCTAATCAGTAGCTGAAGCTCTTGTATTTAATCCAGACACTGTATAGAACTATAGCACTGGAGTTCAAAATACATAATGTATGTTTAATTTTAATGGCAGAAGAGCTATGGGAACTGAGATTTCTGCTAATTGAAACTCGGAAACAACAATAACATAAGGCATGTGGAATTTTCTGGCATAAAATGTATATTATTTGCATGGCTTCATCTGAATTCTAGCAAAGTGTAACATTTTTATATCAAAGAAGGATTTTTGTTTGTTTGTTTTAGGCCCACACCCAAGGCACGTGGCAGTTCCCAGGCTAGGGGTCAAATCGGAGCTGCAGCTGCCTGCCTACGCCACAGCCACAGCAACACAGGATCCGAGCCACAGTGCACAGCAATGCCAGATCCTTAACCCACTGAGCGAGGCCAGGAATGAAACCCACATCCTCATGGATACTAGCCAGGTTCATTACCGCTGAGCCACAGTGAGAACTCCCCAAGAAAGATATCTTTGAACTCACCCAGGAGAGACAAGTCACTGTTCACCAAAGTCCTGCTGGGTGGGCAGGCCTCCAAATATTTCATCTGTATATGTTCCATTGCATTGTTAGCAGAAATCATGCCATTTTTTTCTTCTCTTATACCCAGGATAGTTAACTTGATCATTACCAGGTGGGTTGGCTTAATAAAAGTACAGTCCAGGCTCTAACCCCTTTCAGGATATTTTCTAGGCAAATCATACCAAATTTAACTTTGCAGGTTCGGACAAAATTAGCAGGTCTGTGTAATGAGGCTCGCGATCATCTTAAAGAACTTCCTAACGTTGCATATGTGTCTTTGAGGAGAGAATATTTAATACCATACTCTCTGCTAGACAAAGGCAGTTTTTATTCAATAGCTGTCCATCTTCCTATACTCAGGGGAAAGCAGCATTTCTCTCCAAAAAATGAAGAGAATATCAATGGGGCTAATCTCTTCAAAGTGCTTAGAGCTCAAAGCAATTGCCTGCAGTTGTAAAGAGTCCCACCCTCATTATCTCAGCAAAGAAAAATAACCAAAATGCAAAATACTGCCCGGCTTTTGGGACAGAAATGCTCAAAAGAAAGTTAAAATAAACATTCACCAACTTACTTCTAAACTCGTTTTGAAACCTAATTTACTTCTTTGGAATAAAAGACTCAGATTATGAACCTGAATCTTTCCTAATACAAAATGAGGAGTTAGAGTGGCACAAAATTGAACTATATTGGTCAGCATCAAATAAATAAATTTTCATCTCAGATAGCATAGTCTAGGAAACAATAAATTTTATGATATAATCATAAATGCCTAAGGATTATGATTTATGAGTTTCATGATATAGTTAGCTCTTATTTAAGCATCCTGTTTCATGAGAATTTACTCAGTGTTCTAACCCATAAAAAGACAGGTGTTTCTAAAAAACACTAATATGAGAAATTGGAACACATCTTACAAAACTATAATTATTTAGTTTTGAAAATGACTTAAGATGTTTAATTTTCATAGCCCAAAGTAAAATTACTCTGGTGAAGTAGTTGCATTGGAGGTAAAGAAACCCAGCAGGACCCTCTGTGGCTCCTGGGCACAGAAGCCTTTCTGTGTCTCTCCTTTCTGGTCTGCGGGGAATAGGCTTCAGCCTCCAGGACTTTCCCTGAGTTCCAAAGGGCAAGTTCAAACCTTTGCTAATCAGGGAAGGGAGGGGGATAAAAAGACCAGGGAGGGGCAGTCAAGAAACAGCAGTGCAGCCTGGGGGCAGGGTCCTGGTTCCCCCACAAGGGATGTACATAACAATATCTTTGAGCTCTAATGCAGAACCTTAGCTAATGGAAGGTGTTAACTACTTGAAGCATTCTTCATTCCAGAGAGAAGGTCACAGTGATAACCCTGAGAACCTCAAAAGCTCAATAAAAGACCACCTGAGGCCAGATTAAAGGGATACTGGCCCTGCACACACCCTGATTCTTATCAGCAATCTTGCCCTGGAACCATTGCTATAAAACTTCTCACCAAAACTGGGACACACAGTTTTTGAAGGCATAAGCCAGCTGTGTCCCCCTTTGCCTGGCAAAGCTATAAAGCTCTTTCTTTTTTCCTTCACCCAAAACCATGTCTCCGAGATTCAATCTGGGGGTAGGTGCAGAGTCCAGCTTTCATTAAGAGCAGCAAAACTTTTTCAGACTGCTGTCACAGTTTTCAACTGTTTTGATTTCCTACCAGTACCAACTCATTCTTTAGAAATTTGTAGCTCCTGAGAGTTCAAAGGGACTGGTGGGGTGGGGGTGTTTCCCTTTGCTCTCAAATAATTTTACCCAGGATACCTTTCCTCAGACCAACTACCACACAGGCTACACAACATAATAAATAAACAGGCAAAGTAAGCTACCACTCATTATATTAACTTGATACATGAAGAAGATTATTATATATCTTGAGGTGTTTTATTTATTTATTTATTTTTTCTATTTCTTGGGCCGCTCTCACGGCATATGGAGGTTCCCAGGCTAGGGGTTGAATCGGAGCTGCAGCCACCGGCCTACACCAGAGCCACAGCAACGCGGGATCTGAGCCGCTTCTGCAACCTACACCACAGCTCAAGGCAACGCCGGATCTTTAACCCACTGAGCAAGAGCAGAGATAGAACCGCAACCTCTTGGTTCCTAGTCAAATTCGTTAACCACTGGGCCATGACGGGAACTCCTCTTGAGGTGTTTTAAACATTGGTTTAAGAGATCTACAAGACAGGATTTTCCAAGTTGCAGCTTGAAACCAGTAAGTGGGTCATGAAAGTAATGTAATGCAATATTAAAAATGATATAACACAGAAAATATCTATTTATATCTATTTATACATATTTATATTAAATATAAATATATGATAATTATATATGTTTACAATTGTGTTTTAGGGTAAAATACATTTCCTGCTGTGGCTGTCTATATAATAAAGTTTTCAAGTCACTACTTTATTTCAAATCCTTTATAATGCTTTGTTTTGTTTTGTTTTGTTTTTCTTTCCTACTCAAAGTAATGTTTCTCCAATTTTCCTTGCAAACAACTCCAGGGGTCAATACTCTCTGCCTCCTGAGTTACTATTATGTTAGATTTTTCCCTACTGCCTAATTCCTTTACATACACACACCAAGGGGAGGCTGACACCACTGCCTAACATAAAAGAAATGATTCCTCTTTCTAAGGTCTCATTCTGAGATGTGCATATGTCCCAATTCTGGCCCAAAAGACATGAGGGAAGTCCACTTGGGGACTTGAAGAAACATTTTTCTCTTTTCAGAATGCTAGAGGAAGAGACAGTCTCATCACTTCCCCTGGATGTGTTACAGAGGGTACGATAGGTATGAGCAGAGAAGGGAGGCATGGGTGCCAGATGACAGGAAACCAGGCATACAGTGAGTGGGATCCATGGGCAGACAAAGTAAATGGGGTGATAAGTGGCTTGGAGGCAGACAAAAAAGGTGTGAATCTCCAGCATCTGAATGTAACCTGTTACTCATTATGCCATCTTTATAATAGTATTATAATAAAATTAGCTATGCAGATAAGAAGTAGCCATCATGCACTGATGCCATGACACTTCCTAAAAAAGCCAAATAAGGACAAAAATCACTCCTTCCTTTGGGAAGGTAGAACTGGGATGAAAATTAAGGAATAAGACCCCCGAAACCCCACCTTCCCAGTGAATATCCCATTCATGCAGTTGAATGCCCCATATAACCAACATGCCAGAGAAAGTCAGGGCAGCTGCTCACCTCTCTTCCCCACTCTCTTTGAGAGATGTATTTCTCACTTAAATAAATCTTCACTTTTCTTTCTCAATTTCCATCTCCTTTCTGAATTACTTCTGTGATGAGAAAAGAATCTAAACTTCGGTCCTGTTGTGGCTCATTGGTAACGAACCTGACCAGTATTCATTAGGATGCGGGTTTTATCCCTGGCCTCACTCAGTGGGTTAAGGACCCAACATTGCCGTGAACTGTGGTGTAGTTCACAGATGTGGCTAGGAGCCCACGTTGCTGTGGCTGTGGTGTAGGCCAGCAGCTGCAGCTCCAATTCGACCCCTAGCCTGGGAAACTCCATATGCCACAGGTGCTTCCCTAAAAAGCGAACAAACAAAAAAGGAACCTAACCTTCATGAACAAAGGCTGTCCTACTAGAGTATGATCTGTGGAGACGCAAGGCCCACTTTGCTGACAACACTGTGGATGACATAACAGAGAGAAAGAAAGAACATGACTCCATGAAAATATATTACATTTGCCAAATCAGTCAAATCTGAAATTGGCCCTAGCTATGGACTTTCCCTTATTTGAGATAACAAGATTCCTTATTGTCAGTTCTCGTTGGAGTTTCTGATACTTGTAGCTAGACACACCTTAATACATTAATCAATGAACATGAATAAAGAAGTTTTAGAAAAATAATATTAATTAAATGGTACTCAATTTACCTAGTAATAAAATGCATTATAAAGAAAACCAGTTAATATAGTGTAGAACTGACAAATCAGATGAAAGGAATCAATGGAGGAAAGTATATGTCTACTAACATACCCTTGTCCTGGATAGAGTGTGTTTGTCAATATGGTTGTCAACTTATCTTTTGTGACTTCTTCTAATGTAGATTAAATTTTACTACCTCACTTCTAAACACTGTCCAATGTTTTCATATTCAACTAATATTCAATCTCGTTACCACGGCCTACAAGACTCTTCATGGTCTAGCTCCTGCTTATCTCTCCAGTATCATCTCATGACAACCTCTGCCTTATTCATTTTGCTCTAGTTGCATGAATCTCCTCAACCTCATTCTAACTCAGAGTCTGTCTATTTGGAGTCATCTTCCTAGAATGTTCTTTCCCAAGACCTGAAGATGACTTATATTCTCACTCATGCAGGTTGCCCTTTCTCAGAGGTCTTCCCTGGAAATCTTATATGAAACTCTCAACTCTTTCACTCTATACACTTAACACAACTTTATCTTTCTTTTGCCATTTATGCTTGTCTGTGCATGTGTGTGTGTGTGTGTGTGTGAGAGAGAGAGAGAGAGAGAGAGAGAGAGAGAGAGAGAGAGAAAGGCAGAAAGAGAAAGACAGATACAGGCAGAGCTAGAGAGACAAAGAGTTAATTTTTTGCTTCTCCCATTAGAGTGTAAACATGGAAGGGCAGAGACAAGCCTTTCTATCACGTTATATATGGATTATCTCATTAATACACACACACAAAACAAGTACTGTGTTTTGTTATTCTCATTTTACAGAGGAGGAAATTTAGGCATAGAAAGATTAAGAAACATTCTCAAGGTTAGAGAACTAATGAGTGGTAGAATCTGGATTCAAAACCAATCAGTCAATCATTGACACTCTGGAGGATGTTGTTCTTAATTGCTCTACTGCCTCTGTATGAAATTAAAATGAAAAAGGGCCCAATATAAAGTTTAAAATAGCTGTTTTATTAGAACACTGTAGGGCATAAGGTTGGATGTGGGAAATCATTAGGATAGAAATATAAAGTGTAAAATATTATATATGTATACATATACAGTATTTTTACTATGGTAATATATAGTAATATCACATTATACATATAATTACATATAATAATTTTACATGGAGTTTCATAAGAAATATAAAATTTTTAAACTGATTTGTATGATTTCATATGACTTATTTTTCTTTTATATATTTTTCATATTACTTTTTTGAAAATGTCAGTAATAATAATCACAAAAAAAATTAGAATAGCAAAAAATACACACCTTAAAAACTAATGCTTCCTGTGGGCATATAAAGGGACTCTGAATGTTATTGTGGTCTGAGAGCATAAATATAAAACCTTTTCCTTTCTACTTGAGTTTGTCTTTTTTTTTTTTTTTTGCCTTTTCTAGGGCTGCTCCTGCGGCATATGAAGGTTCCCAGGCTAGGGGTCCAATTGAAGCTCTAGCCGCTGGCCTCCACCAGAGCCATAGCAATGCGGGATCCAAGCTGCGTCTTAACCCACTGAGCAAGGGCAGGGATTGAACCTGCAACCTCATGGTTCCTAGTCAGATTCGTTAACCACTGCGCCACAGTGAGAACTCCCCACTTGAGTTTGGAACCATATAAGGAGTAGACAGAAATTATAGGAATGGAGATCAAAATATCACCTATAATATGTTAAAGGTGAATTTGAAAATATGACATGAATATGCAGTATTCATCAGTGTCCTAATAGGTTCCATAAATAATTAACTCTCACCAGCCAATTATTGGCAAAGTTGCAAAAACTCTGGCTTCTGCCATTGGAATAGTCTGCTGGCAGCAATAGATGAAAGAACCGGTGTGATGAGAGGACAGGCTTTCCCAAGGAGAGGGCCGCTGGAGAAGCTATTCAGTGGGATTTGGTCAATTCCTTCTGAGCTCTTCAGGTAAGCAAGATGCCTCTTGCACAGAGGGAGATGCAGAGAGTGGAGTAGAGAGAGGGGGTAAGAATATTATAGGACTTTTTCTTCTGTGCAAAGAGAAGACTAGAGGGTCTAAGTGTTTTCCTCTCATAGTTATAAATGCTTCTCTTGGCTTCAGATAAATCATCGTTATATTCTCTTTCCCTCTTTTCTTTCTACCTCATGTTGGGAGGAGATGGGTAGGACTTAGAGTGGGATTAATTTGGCAACTACAGTAAGAAGTTAAAAAGATACCAGCACTATTTATCTGCATGTTATTTTATTTTATTTTATTTTTTGTCTTTCTGCCTTTTCTAGCGCCGCACCCATGGCATATGGAGGTTCCCAGGCTAGGGGTCTAATCAGAGCTGTAGCCGCCAGCCTATGCCACAGCCACAGCAACGCCAGAACTGAGCTGCGTCTGCGACCCACACCACAGCTCACGGCAACACTGGATCCTTAACCCACTGAGCAAGGCCAGGGATCGAACCTGCAACCTCATGGTTCCTAGATTCGTTAACCACTGCGCCACGACGGGAACTCCTGCATGTTATTTTTTTAAATCTATTTCATGTATAGGAATGTCTTCCTCTTTTTTGATATTAAGCAATTATTACATATTTACAAAATTTAGATAGAACATAGGGAAAACACCTCATAGAGAATTCCTGCACACATTTTGGTGGCTATAATGCCAGACTCTTTATAATAATTTGTATTAGTCAGGATCTTGGCAGGAAAAAAAGAGTCTATACTTAGGGGGAAATTTTAAAGAGGCTTATTAACGAAGGGACCATTTACAGAGGGGACAAAGAGTAAAAAATTAAGAAAATAATACATAAATTAGGAGCAGTGGAAAGTTTTTATCCCTACCCTCGGCTTGAAGGGACAAAAAGTAGAACTGACCTAAGTGGCACTGGGCCAAGAACTGAAGCCTTAGAAGTGTGGCTACCTAACAGGAGCTAGAGCTGTCAAGCAATGCAGCCCTCACTACAAATGCATCCAAGGTAGGAGCAGAAGGAATAAAATGTTCCAAATTCTCCTCCTATTCTTTCCTCTTCTGTTAGTGTGCCTCTCATTGGCCAATTCCAAATATAAGTCAATGGGCAAGCAGCTTCCTCAGGGAATATGAGCGGGCAAAAAAGAACACTGAATGGATAAATGGTTCTGTTCAGTGGAAAATGAGCAATATAAGATCCTTCTTTCTCTCTCTCTGTCTATCTACCTATCTGTCTATCTATCTAGGTACCCATAATGAAATTATATCTTATAATCTATTTTGTCTCTACCTTTATCTTCATTACATATTATGAAAATCTATCTTCACAATTCAGTATATACACATTTATGACATTTTAATGGTTACATGCTGTTCTATTTTATGAGATATTTGAATAAGTCATGCTTACACATTTAACGTATTTTCAAAGTGTCTTCTGTTATTATCTTTTCATGACTAGTTTTCACAGATGCCCTTGTGAATTATTTTTGAAGATTATGTATAATTAGTATGAATAATGCTCTCTTTATCAGTCAATACTTAAAAATGAGAATCTTAATAATTTCATCACATAAGAAAGCTAATTGACTCTGAATTATAAAAAATATGATTAGGTGAACACAAATTTTACCTTCATTCCTGAAAATACCAGAAGAATATTTTAATCTGATTGACTGAAATATGATGAGGATACTGAGTATTAATGTCAACACAATATTTATCATTGATTATGATCAACAGCTGTCCCAAAGTCCAAAGCGGGGTCAAGGCTTTCTTATAAGTATCAATGTTTAATTGGGACTACAACCCCAGGAGGAAAACGACACCACTAACAAAGAAAAGTTAGAGGATACTTTGGGTCTAGGCAGAATAATGGAGGCAACAAATTTAGAAATACAACCTAATCAACTCTCTTAAAAGAAACTAGATGTCAGCTATGACAACAAACAAACAATAAAAACCAGTATAAGACATTTCAAAAGAGAAGTCATTTTTGATAACAAAAAACCCACAGGACTAAGTATTAGCAATATGCTGGTGAAGTGAATGATATTAAATCAATAGAGCATTATACAGACATAGGATATTATTATCCTAGACCTCCCATGTTGAGATGAGATCTCTAGGTACTCTTTTTATTTTGCTTCATAGTTACAAAATGTATAGCAAAATACTCCAAAAATCTCACGGATATAATTTTTTTTAATCTAAAATAGAAACACTTCCCTCATGTAAGCTTGTAACAGATGCAAATATTTTCAAGGAGATTCTTACAAACAAATCAAACTATTTTAATTTTAAAATATTGCAGTCAGGTTGACCATAGCAAAAGTTAAGCACCTCTAAATGTTATCAATTTCAAAATGTCTCTGTGTAAGTTTCATTTTTAAATTTTTATTTATTTTAATAATGATTTTAATTTTTCCATTATATATGGTTTACAGTGTTCTGTCAATTTTTTACTCTACAGCAAGACAAGGCACCATCAAACTCCTAGAAGAGAACATAGGCGAAACATTCTCTGATATCAACCTTACAAAAGTTTTCTCAGGCCAGTCTCCCAAAGCAACAGAAATAAAAGCAAAAATAAACCAATGGAACATAATCAAACTGACAAGCTTTTGCACAGCAAAAGAAATAAAAAAATAAATAAAATAAAGATAGCTTACAGAATAGGAGAAAATAGTTTAAAATGATGCAACTGACAAGAACTTAATCTCTAAAATATACAAACAACTTATACAACTCAACATCAAAAAAGCCAACAACCCAATTGAAAAATGTTTAAGTCTCCATTGTGGTAATAAGTAGCAAATTATCTATTTATATAAGAGTGGAGAAGGAAATCCATGAACTATCTCCTCCTCAACAGATCATTCATCAATACTCACATACATAAATATCATGTCAACAACTTTCTTTTTTTTAGGGCTGCACCCATGGCATATGGAAGTTCCCAGGCTAAGGGTCCAATCAGAGCTATAGCTGCTGGCCATAGCCACAGCCACAGCAATAGTAGCGTGGATCTGAGCCACATCTGCGAACTACACCATAGCTCACCACAATGCCCCATCCCCAACCCATTGAATGAGGCCAGGGAGCAAACCCGTATCCTTATGTATACTAGTCGGATTTGTTTCTGCTGCACCACAGTGGGAAAGCCCATGTCAACTTCTTAAAGAAGAAGAAAGTGTTACAAAGGTAACAACAGTTTCTTGAAATTGTCCATTATAATATTAATGGCTGTATATTAGCAGTGTCTGATACATTTTGTTTTTTATATTTCAAATGGCGAGTCTGTGACCTAAGTCCAACTATGTCTTTAAACATCAATAAGGATAATAATCTTGCTGTGATTTAATCATCCATAATTAATAGTAAACCAATTTACTGACTGTCCTTTGACTTAATTAAATATGTTGGCTCTCTTTTAAGTATCATGTATTATTCTCTTTTGGCAAGACTAATCTACCTATATCCCACTGAATGTGCATGCTTTTAAAAAATTAAGATAATTAATTATAATAATTCTTCTTAAGAATAAAGACCAGAGTTGGTATTACAATCTCCAGAGCATCCACAATTTTGCCCTTGGATAACATTTGGATTAATTCCTAATAATTCTCTGACTTTGCATATGAAAAAATATAGTTCCATTTTAGGGACTTTGTGTTGCTGTTCCCTCCACCTAGAACACACTTCCCTCTGATAACCACTTGATTTATTCCCTCACTTCCTTCAAGTCTTTGCTCACATATATCGTTTCTTAGAGACATTATCTCTGAACATTCTCTATAAAGTAATATTCCACTTCACTACACTCTCTTTCTTTTTATGATGTTTATCATCAATTTTTAGTATTGATTATTTAGTTATTTATCATCTACCTTCCTCTGATCCTTCTCCCCTAAGTAAAATTTAAGTTCCATGAGAACATAAATTAATAAATAAATAGTTAAATATTATCTGTTTGTGTGTGTGAATTTTCACTGCTCTATCCTTAGCATCAAGAATAGGGCAACATAAATATTTCTTGAAAGAATTGAGACCATTAAGAGGACAACAAGGGTCAGAAAGTTATCAGAAAGGCACTGAGGTGGTTAATTTTATGTGTCAATGTAGCTAGGCCATGATACCCACGGTACCATGTTTTGATCAAACAGCAGTATAAATGTTGTTATGAAGGTGTTCTGTATGATTAATATTTAAATCAGTGGACTTTGAGTAAAACAGATTATTCTCCATAATGTAGGCAGGCCTTATACAATTACTTGAAGGTCCTATGAAACATAGACTGAGAATAAAGGTATTTCACCTTTGTACTGCCTTTAAACTCAAGCTGTATGTGAATGTGCATGCACACACATTCACATACATACTCATCCTGTTTTTCTGAGAATCCCAACACAAACATTTTTCTATGCAAGCATATTAATGTAGAAAAAAATCACTAGTATAAGTAGACCAAACTCGTTATTCTAAGGATAGGCATACTAGATTGAAGAAAGAAGAAGCAAAAGATTAAAAAATAATAATAATCTCATAAAAGGTATGAAAAGTAAAAGTAAAGTTATGGAAAGAAAGATTATCAGGAAAATGCATGACCTCAAATAAAACAGGGTACCAATTTTGCTTTGTTTTGTTTTTTCAGGGCTGCACCCATGGCATATGGGGGTTCCCAGGCTAGGGGTCAAATTGAAGCTACGTCTGCTGGCCTACACCACAGCCACAGCAACACCAGATCCAAGCCACATCTGGGAACTACACCACAGCTCACGGCAACACCAGATCCTTGACCCACTGAGACAGGCCTGGGATCAAATCCGCATCCTCATGGATACTAGCCAGATTCGTTTCCACTGAGCCATGATGGGAACTCCCAGGTAACGATTTTTAGTATAAGACCAAATAGAACTTAAGGCAAAATCATCATGAAGGTGACGTTATAGGTTGATTAAACTACCAAAAAAAGAAAATTACAGGGAAATATCTTTGATGAATATACATGCAAAAATTCTCAATAAAATTTTAGCCAACCAAATCCAACAACATATAAAAAAGATCACATACCATGACCAAGTGGGATTCATCTCAAGATCACAAGGATGGTTCAACATATTCAAATCAATCAACATCATACATCACATTAACAACAACAATAAAAAAATCAAAACCACATGATCATCTTAACAAATGCAGAAAAAGCATTTGACAAAATCCAACATCTATTCATGATAAAAAACCCTTATCAAAGTGGGTATAAAGGGAATATACCTTAACATAATAAAAGCCATTTATGACAAACCCACAGCCAATATGATACTGAACAGAGAGAAGCTGAAAGCCTTCCTGCTAAAATCTGAAACAAGACAAGGATGCCCAGTCTCACCACTGTTATTCAACATTAGTATTGGAAGTCCTAGACACAGCAATCAGACAAACAAAAGAAATAAAAGGTATCCAAATTAGAAGAGAAGCGGTAAAACTGTTATTCTATGCAGATGACACGGTACTATATATAGAAAACCCTAAGGACTCCACACAGAAACTACTCAAACTCATCAATGAATTCAGCAAAGTAGTGGGATATCAGATTAACATTCAGAAATCAGTTGCATTTCTGTATACTAACAACGAAACATGAGAAAAGGAATATAAAAATACAATACCTTTTAAAATCACACCCCAGAAAATTAAATACCTAGGAATGAACCTGACCAAGGAGGTAGAAGACTTATATACTGAGAACTATAAAACACTAATCAAGGAAACTTAAGAGGATTCAAAGAAACAGAAAGGTATTCTATGCTCCTGGATTAGAAAAATTAATATCGTTAAAATGGCCATACTACCCAAAGTAATCTACAAATTCAATGAGATACCTATCAAATTACCCATGACATTTTTCACAGAACTAGAGCAAACAACCCCAAAATTTATATGGAACCATAAAAGACCCAGAATTACCAAAGCAATCTTGAGGAACAAAAAACAAGCAGGAGGCATAACTCTCTCAGACTTCACACAACATTACAAAGCTACAGTAATTAAGACAGTGTGGTACTGGTACCAAAACACACATACAGACCAACTGAACAGAATAGAGGACCCAGAAATAAACCCAGACACCTATGGCCAATGCATCTTCAACAAAGGAGGCAAGATCTAAAACGGGAAAAAGACAGTCCCTTTAACATGTGGTGCTGGCAAAAATGGAGAGCTGTATGTAAATCAATGAAACTAGAACACTCCTTCACACCGTGCACAAAATAAACTCAAAATGGCTTAAAGACTTAAACATAAGACAAGACACCATAAAACTCTTAGAAGAAAACATAAGCAAAACATTCTCTGACATCAACAGTACAAATATTTTCTTAGGTCAGTCTTCCAAGAAAATAGAAATAAAACCAAAAATAAGCCATTGGGACTTAATCAAATGTAAAAGCTTTTGCACAGCAAAGGAAACAAACAAAAACCTATGGAATGGGAGAAAATAATTTCAAATAGTTTCAAATGATGCAACTGACAAGGGCTTAATCTCCAAAATAGACAAACAATTCATACAACTCAACAACAACAAAAAAACAAATAAACAATTGAAAAATAGGTCGAAGAGCCAAAGAGACATATCTCAAAGAAGATATATGGATGGCCAACAGACACAGGAAAAAATGCTCAACATCACTAATTATTAGAAAAATGCACATCAAAACTACCATGAGGTACCACCTGACACCAATCAGAATGGCTGTCTTTACTAAGTCTACAAATTACAAAAGCTGGAAAGGGTGTGGAGAAAAGGAAACCCTCCAACATTGCTGGTGGGAATGTAAATTGGTGCAACCACTATTGAAAACAGTATGGAAGTACCTCAGAAAATTAAATATAGAACTACCATATGATCCAGCAATCCTACTTCTGGTCATATCCAGACCAAACCTTCATTGAAAAGGATACATGCACCCTTATGTTCACTGCAGCACTTTTCACAGTAGCCAAGCATGGAAACAATGTAAATGTCCAATGACAGATGAATGGAAAGACGTGGTACATATTCACAATGGAATTGTACTTAGCCATAAAAAAGAACAAATAATGTCATTTTCAGCATCATAGCTGGAACCATTCTCATACTAAATGTTGTAAGTCAGAAAGAGAAATACAAATACCATATGATATCACTTATATCTGGGAACTAATATATGGCATAAATCAACCTATCTATCTACAGAAGAGAAACAAATTCATGGACATGGAGAACAGATTTGTGGTTGCCAAGAGGAAGGGGGAGGGAGAGGGAGGGATTGGGAGTTTGGGGTTAGTAGATGCAAACTGTTGCATTTGGAATGGATAAGCAATGTGATCCTGCTATGTAGCACAGGGAACTATATTTAATGACTTCTGATGGAATATGATAGAGGATAACGTGAAAAAAAGAATGTATATAAATATATAACAGGGTCACTTTGCTGTATAGCAGAAATTGACAAAACATTGTTAATCAAGTCCAATGAAAAATTTAAAAATGGATACAAAATCAAGTAGTTATAATGATTATAAATATATGTATCTAAAAATGTAGCTTCAAAATATACACAGCAAAACTGATAGAATTATAAGGATAAATTAATTAACAATCAGGGTTAAGGATTTTACTATATCCATTTCAGAAACTGAGAGCTCAAGCAGTAAAAATAAAATAAAGTTTATAAATGATTTGAATATGCAGTTAATAAGCTCAAACTAAATTCTATAAAAATGTTTGAATCAACAAGAGGTACACATATGCATTCTTTTTGTTTATACAAAGAACAATGACAAATTGTCTATTTTAAAAGTCACAGGAGATCAACTTTAGGCAGCCATGTTCTCTGATATAACTAACACAATTTAAAACTTAGTAAAAGGTAACTAAAAATTCTCAGGAAATAAAAGCCAAATAGATACTTATGGAAAAGAAGAGTAAAGAGAGTATATTCATATTCATATATCAAGTAATACTAGAACATCCAATAATAAGAACAGAATTGTACCAACTCAGAAAAAGACAATGTTACCAAAAAAGTAGAAAAAGAGAATTTGGAAAAGACTCTGTCTATATACCTGAGTTTGATATACTATAGCAATGGCATCACAGATCAGGAAGTTAAGGTTTAGTTGTACAATTGATGGTGTCAGGAAAACTGTCTCAATAGATGGGAAAATAACATTGGGTCTCCCAGTATAGTCATTGAATTATTGTTCCCAAGTTTGTGTTTCTTTCCTGTAACAGAGTTAAAAATTCTAGGCATTATCTGAGATATATCTTGAAATTTATGATAACAGTATATGTCCCCATCTATATGTGGCTTTATACTTGGCTTGCAACTTGCTATGAACATGCTTTGGACAATGGGATATTAAGCAGACAATATAGGTCACATCTGAAAGAAGATATAAATGTGATTGCACTGACTGTCTCTTTTGCTTCCCAGCTCTGCTTCCTATAGAAGGTTAGCATGTCCCATGAGCAGGCCCTGGGATCTAGAATGAGAAGACTCGTGGAATTCAGCTGGAGCCCAGGAAAGTGCATCAGGCCTGAGCTGATCTGAAGCTCTCTCATAAGACAACAAGAAACAAATCCTCTGATAAGTTAAGAAGACTCTGGGTTGGTTTGTTATTGCAGGTAACACTCACTGATAACAACTCCTTCCACCTTGAGCCAAAGTCTTAAAATGTAAAAGGTAACAACATAAAGCTAAAAAAGAAGATGCAGGAGAATATTTTTGTGACCTAAGAGTGGAGATATATTCTCAAGCATTGTCCTAAAAGAAAAAAAAACAAAAAAAAACAAAAAAAAACAAAACTAAGATAAAAAACAAAGTAGGTTTGATTCTATGAAATTTAAAGATTTTAATTTAATAAAAGATACCATGGATGAGACCAGTAAATATTTATCTCTTTAGGTGAAATATTCACTTTAACAGTAGATTAATGCTCAGATAATTATTACAAATCTGTAAGTCCCAAGGGAAAGGGAACTCAATGAAAAAAAAAAAAAAAAAAAAAAAGAGTAAAAGCAGTTGATTTCCAGATGAGAAAGCCAAAAACTGATAAGTATGTAAAAAACGTGCTCAGCATTACTAGTAATTAGGAAAATGCAATGTATGTAGTATCCACTAACCGACAAAATTATAAAATCAAATACAACTTGTATAAGTTTGCTCAGGCTGTCTTAACAACATATCATAGACTGGTGGCTTCAAAAGCAGAAATGTGTTTTCTCTCAGTTCTGGAAGCTGGAAGTCCCAGATCAGGGGGCCAACACGGTCAGATTCTTGTGAAGGCTCTCTTCCTGGCTTGCAGACCATGGCTTTCTTCTGTGAGCTCTCAAAGACTTTCCTTCTGTGCACACAAGCCTTTTCTTAAACTACCAATCCTATTGGATCAGAGCCCACCCTTATGAATTTATTCAAATTTAATGACTTCCTATAAGTCCTGTCTCCCAATGCAGTCACAGTAGGGGTTAGGGTTTCAACATATGGATTTTTTGGGGGGGAATACAATTCAGTCAACTGCACTATCAAGTACTGGAAATGAAGTTTCTTGAATGCCTGTAAACTAGTATAGTTATTCTGAAGAACAATGTGACAGTACTGAATGGAATACGAAATAAAATAACAAACATTTTATGGCATAGCAAGTCCTTCCCTGGGTAGATACCATAGGGAAACTCTCATAGATGCCCACTATAGAGATAGGTATAAGGATGTTTAGTGCAGCATAGCTTCAAGTAGGAGGGGCTTATAGGAAATTTAGATGCCCTACATTAGTACAATAGATAAATAAAATGTTAAAATGTATAAAAATCGAGGAGTTCCCATCGTGGCTCAATAGTTAATGAATCTGACTAGGAACCATGAGGTTGCGGGTTTGATCCCCGGCCTTGCTCAGTGGGTTAAGGATCCCATGAGGTTGCTGTGAGCTGTGGTGTAGGTTGCAGATGTGGCTGAGATCCCATGTTGCTGTGGCTCTGGTGTAGGCCGGTGGCTGCAGCTCCGATTCAACCCCTAGCCTGGGAACCTCCATATGCCACAGGTGTGGCCCTAGAAAAAGACAAAAAGACAAAAAAAAAAAAAAAAAAAAAAAAAAAGAATAAAAATGGAATACTATCCCCTAGACTGAACTGATTAGACATATATTAATATGGATAAAACCTAAGAACACAGTATAGAATGAAAAAGCATGAAATTGAATGAAATTTATGACAAAACATAGTTTTAAAAATCTCAGATACACACATATACAAAATACCTACAGATTCTTCAGAGACTTTTCTAATCTATAGAAACATATCAAGGATATTTAAAAGCCCCAAAGGGGAGTGGGAGGGAATGAGAATAGGGATAAAACATGTTAGGAGAAGAATAATAAAATTGATTATATATTGAGAAATATGGTTAACTCAGATAATTGTATTGGAGGAAGGGGAAGAGGAAGAGAAAGAGAAAGATGAATGAAAAGAAGGGACATAAGAGGGATGAAGAGGAGAAAGAGAAGCTGAAGCAGAAGCAGCAGAGACATCCATTGTTACAACTGATTTCTGATAAGGAGAAATGGTTCCTAGCAAAGCTTGGATGAAATAACAAATCAAACATTATGAAAGACATAGTGAAAGATAACAAACAATCAAAAACGATTACACGGAGTCCAGGAGAATAGAAACACATAATGTTGTACTTAATATTGCAGGATTGCCCATCTTTTTTCCCTAGCTCCATATACAGACATAGGATACTCTACAAATCACACTCTGATGGCATCTATAGCATATTACAGGTGGAACAATTTAACTTAGAGTTTTCAACACTCCCAGTTTATTACTTGCACATTCATGTCTATTGCTTCAATTTACTTGGTAAATAGACTCTTACCTGTCTCTTCATGGCTGAATCCCAGTAGTTAGAATAGTATTTGTCAGGTAATAGGCTTACACTACATATTTGTCAACTGAATTAACATAATTTCAACTCTTAGACCAAATATAACAGAGAGAATATAAAATTCTTGGCTAGAAGGTATGGCCTGAAATGCGTATATATTATTCCAAATGCATATCCATTATTCTGTTTATCATCAAACTCATTTCAAAACATTTACAGTGCTGATTTTCATAATACCAATACTGTACAATTCTTTCTTTGCAATTTTTTTTCTTTTGGTGGTATAGTGTAGAGTAGGGGATGTTGCTTGAAGATGATTTAAAGTAATTTTTATTTACACTTCTCTTATATTACAAGTGAGAAAAGCCACTCTGAGATCAATAAGATTTCAGTGAATCATATTTGAATATTGTTTGAAATTTAATTTTAGATAAATACAATTTCACGTTATCATAAGTGCCAACTGTGCAGGCTCCATCTGCAAGAGTAGTGTGCTATTTGCTCTAGGTTGATGAGCACATTTGTTGAACTGCAACTTCTTTTAAAGGATTATCCTATTAAGTATCAGCTTGGCAGATTAAAGATGATAATCTACTCAATTTTATATAAACAATCTATTAAAAAGAAGACAAATTCTTGGGCTACTTGACTTTGAGCCATGAAGTGTGTGTGAATTACAAATTTCAACTGCATTATTTTTAATTATTTTAAAACCTATGACTATTACATGATACTAGATTAAAATAATATACTATAATTACCATAACTGTGTACCCCTTAGAAAAATTTGAAAGTCTGACTATGCTTTATTTATATAAAATGCATTTTTCTTGATAAATATGTATAAAAGTATCCTTAGATATATTTCATAATGATCTACTCTAACATGAACATGTAATTATTATTATATCCATAAACATACAGGCATAGCTAATTCTATGTATTGGAATATTTTATTGCTTAGATGATGTTAAGATATGGCTAGTCATGAAACTAGTTTCTCATACTTGTTATATAAATACAAATCTTTTCAAATTTCTAAAATGTGTTGACAATAACTGTGCATTAGCATATTAGTTGTTATATGCATATAACTACTATAAATGCATTTGAAAACTATTTCTTACTTGCTACTAGAAAATTAGTCTTCCTTAAATATGATGACAGTAACTTAGAATTTGTCTTTCTTTGGACATGTGATGGATTTAAACTGTGTGTATATAATCAGGCACATAACATTTGTAATAAAATTCCAATGAAATATTTTACTTACATAGGAAAACATTTCCAAACACCTATGCCTATCAATTGTATTCCTATGTAGTATCACTACATCAGAGAACTAAGCAACAATTATGTCTTGAAAATACTGCACAAAATTGAGGATTTAACAACACAAGTGTGAATTTTTTTGTATTATCCAGGCAATTGCAATTGCAATAGCTGATTGCACTTGCATAATGCTCTAATTTTTGAGATTAATAAGTTATTTCCTGCTCTGATTAAACCAGAATGGGTCAGATTCTATCTCATAAATCCCTGAAAGAAGAATTTGAGTTATCAGTTTATTAAAATGTTGAAACTTATGCATTGTTGTTATTGTTGCTCTTGTTACCAAAACTCCTATTACTATAGAAACTGAATGTGTTACTGGGTTTGTAAGAAAAAAAAAAATGTTTTGTACTGATGAGCAATACAGTTATTTAAATTTGAGGCACAATTTTTAAATAATCTCAATTTTTATATCAAATTTAATTCCATTTTGGATCAAGGGAAAGTGGAATGTGTTAATTTGATTTTAAAGTTTTAAATAGTATAAAGGCACATTTAAGTTTTATTTTAGACTATTATTTTTATCTCAGGATACCATGTCCTAATGTACAATGGGAAAATGCAATACTCAGTTGTGTAAAACTTAGGTTGTAAACCTAATTGATGAAGTCATTTAATCCAACTCTCTTATTTTAGAGAAGATCAAGTTGAGGGCAACAGAGATTAAGTGTCCTGCTCAATTTCATGTTACAAATTATAGATAAATAACAATCTTTATTTTTAGAGCCTTGCCTTGTGCTTAACTGTCCTTTTCTGATGCAAGGGATGTGAATAATTTCTAGATGTTTCTACAAATTCAGTTGAGGCTCAGATAAGATATTTGTGAGTATTAGAGAGATGAAATCATTATTCCTAAAACTATGTAGACAATTGCAAAAGGGGAGCCTCATAGTTTGTGCAATGTTGTCATTGGATTAACTAGACACTCTTTCAAACAGCATCTGAAAGCAATGAGATTTAGTTATATGTATAAATATTAAAAATTTGGAAAAATAATGTTCACTTATATTAAACTTTCATAATTTGTGTAATTAAAAGGCATTTCAGTTCTCAGAATTTATGTTCCATTATTAGGATGATAGTAGTCTAAAACTTAAAAACTAATATGGCATCACAACCAACCAATCAGAATGGACAATAGACCAATTAGAACAGAAACAGTCATAACACTTTGTACAGCTAAAATATTATTTCTGAATTTATATACCTTTGGTCAATACACATTACTTAAAGTTCTCAGAGTGTCCTTGTTATCATTAGCGTGTTATTTTCCATACTTGCTGTCAAGTGAATAAAAATGCCTCCAAAAAAAAAGAGAAAAAAAGTGTTTTTTTACAAGTAAAGTGTAAAACCAGCCCTTATGAATCTCTAAAATTTCTTCATTAAAATTTCTAAGAGTTAAAGATGAAATGAAATGTAATTCAGCCTCTCATATAATTATACAGGCATGTTTATTAATATATGTATGTAATTAAAAGCTCTCAAAACTCTTTAAAATGGGAGCAACGGGACCAAACTCATAGTTCTATGGTGATTAAAAGAAAGAGCACCTTGCCCAGTTCCTAGAAAGCAGTATACTTCATTGTAGGTATTAATCACACACTTGGGTCTCCAATGGAAATACATAATCTGATTTCCTTCAGTTCCTCTGGTTCTTTTCTCCAGTAGCAGAGAGGTCCATGTTCCACTCAAAATCAAAATGGATTTGCATACAAACATGGGATTATAAATAACTGAGCAGAGTCATCTGGTCTTCTTTGCTCTCTTAAATTTTATCCTCTCTCCCTGTGGTTCTCTTTCCTAGGAAACTGATGTGGTAGAATGGGCTTGCTCTTTGGAGGAACAATTTAGCTTAGCCCTGCCTTATGTCTTAGAGATAAAAGAGGTTAGCTTGTGTTGCGAAACATGTTTTTATAATATTTTCTTAGCCTCTTTGCTGAAAACTCCATCTTGTCCTTCCTTACTTTGTCCCATCTTCCTGCTTGAGAAACAGTCACGGTGATGGTAAATGACTCATGCTTAAGAACAAAGACCTAAAGGCATGGGTTATTCATGGGGTCAGCTGAATGAGGACATAATACATTGGTCTAGGTGCGCTGGACCTGTGCAGATTGGCACGCCATTTGCACAAGCATGATATGTCCTCTAAAGAATAAGAGAAAGAGGAACCTCATGGCCAAGTGGTCTATGAGTGGTCGTTAACAGAATATGCATTAGCAAAGAAAACCAAGGTACAAACCTAGGCACACAGGGTTGCCGCAAATAGGCATGCCATGCGTTTGCAGAAGCACAGTGAGGATTCTCTGAAATGCTATGCATAGATAGCTAACTCAAATGCTAATGATTCTTAAATGCCTAAAGTTTAGAGTAAAAATTTAACCATCTACCAGCTAAATGACTTTTAAAATAATAAAAAAACCCACTATATCCTGCACCTACAACAATCCCCTTTTCACTTGATATAATCCTCAAGAGCACAATAAAAGCAGTGTGGTTTGAGGCAGGGCTCTTGGTCCCTGAGACCTTGAGTCCCCTGGTTCCCACCTTTACTTAAGATAAATATCTCTGTCTCTTGTTTTATATTAACTTTCTTTCCTTAAGTTCCACAGCACCTGTTCTTCAGCCCCCTCTTGCTGAGCTGGTCTCAGTAAGCTTGCCTTTTCTCCTTTCTTATTTCAATTTCTCTCTCTCTCTCTCTTTTTTTTTTGGGGGGGGGGCTACACCTCCCCATGGTGAGTGGAAGTTCACTGATCAGAGATCCAACCAGCATCACAACAACCCAAGTTGCTGCAATGACAACACTGGATCCTTAACCCTTTCTGCCACTTGAGAACTCCTTATTTCAATTTTTAATCTAGCCAAGACTGCAACAAATGGCAAAAAGTGCCTGCAGGCGTTCATGTATTCAACCCCAGATTACTCTGATAGGAATTTATCTTGAGGCATGGGGTTGGAGTTCCAGCTCCATGGGGAACATGCAGGTACTTAGGGTCCCCCCTTGTACATAAGACACATAAAAAACTTGGCCAATAATACTCAGAAGATCTTCTTTTACCTTTTTTTTTTTTTTTTCCAGAAACAACTAATTGACAAATAGTTTTAGGATTCTGTGTCTTAATCAGCTTTGAGTCAAACATTGCCAAGTGGTTGTTGATTAGATTATGTCAATATTCATAGCAAATGAAATATTTCTCCTAATAGATGTCATATATCGATGTGAAACTGAATACTATGATTGCAATGAAAAGTAGAATGATAAAAAGTCTAAATTCTATTCCCTGGAATTAGACTGCCCAGGCTTTAAATTCTGACCCCACATTTGATCAGCTAAGTGTCATTAGGATTGCTGTTGACTTCATGTCCTAGTTTTTCTGGAAAAAAAAGGGGGGGGGTGGGGACAATAGTAATAATCTCATTAAGTTACCAGGAAAGAATAAACATGTTTTTACATGAGCCAACTCTGACGGTCCAAAGACATTAGAGAAGGGACTACATCCAGAGGTGTGGACTGATGTTGCCTCACTACTGAGATAATAAATAACCTTCTGAGCACTCTCCCTTGGCAATATTTTCTGTAAAGAGCCAGACAGCAAATATTTCAGGCTTTGCAGGCCATGTAGTTTCTATTGTGAATACCCAACTTGCTGTGGTAGTGTCAAAGCAGCCTTAGATGACATGTAAAAAATGGGTGTAGAGGTGTAACACTAAAATTATATGTAAATACAGGTCAAGCTGGCCCATGGGCAGTAATTGGCCAATCCCTGGTCTATCTCCTTTTGAATTGCAAAGTTTTACCAATCTGGTTGGTGAGAGAACAAAGTATGCCTAGGTTTCTGTGATCTCTGAGGATTTTTTCACGGCTTGTGGCTTTCCTATACTAAACCCTACTCAGCTAAAAACTGGCAAGGATCCTCTGTAAATCTCCAGAGCTCTCCTTCTGCATTGCTGTCTCCTATCCTATACTCTGCCTGCAAACTCTAGCTGTTCTGGCCTCCTTGGACACCCGCCTCCAACTCCCCAACTCTGGGAGCCAGACACGTTTCTCCAAGTTTTTTGTCCACCACGGAGTTGTGATCTAGGCATTTTCTCCAGAGAGTATTCTGGGCAGCCATAGAGCTCATCTTATTTACTCCTCCCTCACAGTACTACCTTCCATTGTCCAACATTCATTGCCTGAAAACCACAGATTTTTATAAATTTTATTTTTTCAGTTGTACAGGGTACATTTTGTCTCTGTTATGCCGTCTTGGCTGGAAGTGGAAGTTGTGACAGTTTTTAATATTTCACATATAAGGAAATTGAGGCTCAGAAATGCTCAGAAATTTCACCAAGATCATTCAGCTAGTTAGTAGTGGAGACAAAATTCAAATCCAGGGCTTCTAACATGTAGGTGAGTGCTTACTCCATTACACTACACTGTTTCCAACAGAAAGAATTAACCACAATCTGTCTTTTAAATACAAAACAATGAACTGCAGCCTTTACTAACAGAAACTAATAAATCAAATTCAACCTAAAATTTGGAGGTTATCTCATTATTTTTTAAAAATTTTGGAGGGGTCTGGTACTTTTCATAATTTACAATGGGTCATTATTAATATTATTATTTTCTGTTTTAGCATTTCTACTGTGATTCTGCTTATGGGGAATATTTAGGATTACTTCCAAATGGTAGTAACTTTGCCCATTTTGATGATCTGATACTGATAGGCTTTCTATTGGAAAGTTCCCATCTGGCTGAAACTTCAGCTCCTGCATTTTCTAGGGATGTGACTTCTTTGCAAATGTACAGGAATAACATTTTACTGGGAGTGAAAAATATTGCTGAACTACATAAACATGATGAAATGAGAGTTGTAGAAAAGTATATGTATAAATTCTCACAGTTCATTTTTATTACTTTAACTACACAATTCCATTTAAAATTTTCTGAAATAGTAATAAATTTTTGAATGATAAAACATATGGCATTTGAGTATGCCAAGTAAGAGATATTTAGATCGTGAATATTTGTAAATTTATGTAGCACTATATTACCAGGAAGCTCTCTGTTTAATGAGAAAGGAACACTTATACCTTTATAAATATACAAGTTATAAGTATATACTAATATATGTATATATCTATAAACACAGGTAATCTGTGTTTGTTGCAGCCAATGTATTTTCAAATAAAACATGTAAATAATACTATGTCACATGCTACTCTTTTAAATGTGTGAGAAGCTAATTTCTTATAGCAACAGAAAAGCTAAATTCTAGATGGAGATTCATACGTCTTTAAATCTTTTGATTTTATTATGTATGCATATATGATATTATTTCCATGTTGTTAGTTTACCACTAAAGTTATTTTTAATACTGCATGAAATAAGACTGTATTAGAATTTATTCATTATGCAATATATATTAACCCTTTGAAACACATTTGAATACTAGACAATTATCCATTATTTCTATGAGTATACTTAGAAAGATTAAGTAATTTTCTCAAAGTCTAAAAGGTGGGGAAGATCTAAGGGTCTGAATTACAGTCTACATTTTTTTTCCTACAACACTGGTTTTCAAATATTGCTATCAAAGATTCATTTTAAAAATGATATACCATGAGAAATCTGTTTTAAAAAAAGTTAAAGTAGATTTAATTAGTACATAATTTACTTTTATAAATTTAAAATGAAACTATGAGGTTAATAAATAATGAAGAAAATTTTTTATTATTATTAAAGCATAGTTGATGTGCAATGTTTTGCCAAATTCTGTTGTACAAAAAGTGACCCTATATAAAAATTTGAAATCAAATGTTAGAGAACTCAGTTTCAACCCTTAATGACCTCTACTCCAATTTATTCCTATACCATGTTGGATTTGCAGTAAAGAAATAGCTTATTTATTATTAAGATTATTATTAAGATAAGCCATTGTATGTGGGAACAATTCTTTCTAAGCAGCATGCCTCATAATTTCAAAATGCTCTTCTGGAGTTCCCATTGTGGTTCAGTGGTTAAGAACCTGACTAGCATCCATGAGGATGCGGGTTTGATCCCTGGCCTTGCTCAATGGGTTAAGGATCTGGCATTGCCATGAGCTGTAGTGTAGGTCACAGACATGGCTCAGATCCTGTGTTGCTGTGGCTGTGGCTAGGCCGGCAGCTGAAGCTCTGATTTGACCCCTAGCCTGGGAATCTCCATACACTGTGGGTGTGTCCCTAAAAAGGAAAAAAAAAAAAGCTCTGAAATTAAACTGATCTAGGGACATGAATTATGATGAGAAAAATTTTGTTTATATGTTAATTATTTCAAATATCTTAAAAAACTCATATTCCTTATATTAAATTTTTCGGACAGAATACTATCAATACTTCCACATATACTATATGATATTACATGTGTATTATCAATGATTTTTCCTCAGGCTCAAGGGAATAGTTGGGACAGCAGACCAGATCCTGTCTTATATCAGTTAAGCTGCGACTAATAATGTCCTAGTGGTATATAACTCTGCAATTTAATTTTGCCGCAGAATTTTGATCTGGAAATATGATCTGACACAACTAAACTAATGTGAGCACTGAATAAACATTAATTATTATCAGCAGTGTCTATATACCCTTGCTCTTCTTGGATAATGATAGTATATATGCTTGTGTTAGCTTACCACTGGAAATAAATAAAAGCATATCAAATGAATGTGTATTTTGAGCTTATTAAGTTAGATTTGATTTTATTCTCATAGTTCAAATATTTTCATGATACATTTTATTCTTTTCCTTTAAATTATCTTTTCCTGAATAAATGCAGGTGAGAAGAGATCTATGTGCCCTTGTCCTTATTTCAATTTTGTTTCACTTTTTCTTTTGGCCCTGCCTGTGGCATGCAGTAGTTCCCCAAAGCTAATGCAATGATAATGCCAGATCCTTAACCAGCTGTGCCACAAGAAAACTCCTTGTTTTGCTCTTGACTTCATTTTTCTTTACTCTCTTAAGATGAATATAATTTCTTGTATTTTACTTGTTATTCTCATCTCTCTGTTCAGACCCTCATTAGATGTTGTGTTTCCTCTCCCTAGTTCCTTCAACTTTTGATATATCCCAAACTTTTTAAATGATGAGTCACTGAAAACTTCTCAACAGAATCACAGATTTGTCATTGTTCAATGAGAAAAATATATTAATTTCTCAATCACATAGAATTACAATTAATTATAGTATGCTCCTTGAAGAAATGGTCAAAGGAATGGGAAGAGCAAGTTGAAATTATATCCCCTCAAACTGATGAAATGTTTTCATTAACAAGGTCCCTGGTTTTCACTCTGACTTTTATGTTTTTCATTGTTCCATCCTTGATTCTGACAGTTTTTTTAAAATATTAGTGTATTATCAAGTATATAGCTGTCATAGAGATAAAAAAAAAATTGTTTGTTGTATCAGGGGCTTTAAGATGACATTGACTTGTATGACAGTAAGACAGGAATTGACATTTATTTAAAATAAGGTTTGCCTGACAATGCATAGAAAAGAAATTTTGGGCTGGATGACAAAGACAGTAAAATGCAGTGGCAACATAATTAATAATTACTATAGTAAAATGTATATCTAGTATTAGTTGTGCAGCATTTCAAAAGACCTTTTAACTTCTGTCATTAGAAACTATAGCCAAAAGTTCTGAAATTTCAGAGTTCAAAACTGAAGGGCATGAATACCTGGATGCTACCTCAAGATAATAAAAAGGGATTTATAGATGTGAAAATGTTTATGAAAACCAAATTAAATCTCCTTTGGAATTATTATGTCAATGCATATTCTATATATCAAAAAGTATAGTTGAAATAGAAATGGGTGTTTGCATAATAAAATAAAATTTTCATATTTGGAATATTTTATTCTCTACAGTTTTCTGTTTGAATTCTAGCAGATCATAAATATCTTAATGTCAAGAACACTACTAAAAGATTTTTAAAGAAGTCATTGTTATCAGTGTGGTTTACATACAAATCTGCAATGGGAACACAGTTTAAAGTTTGTTAAGAAGAAAAATGTACATATTCTGAATTCCAGATATGTGATGGTAATATCACGAAACCAATTCCATGAAATGAACAATTACCTTATGACTCTAGAATTGCTCCTATAATATTCATGTTTTCTGAACTACAGAAATAATATGGACTTTTTTAGTTTTATTTTTTTGCTTTTTACAGCCACACCCGCAGCATATGGAGGTTCCCAGGCTAGGGGTCCAATCAGAGCTACAGCTGTCAGCCTACACCACAGCCACAGCGACATCAGATCTGAAGTGCATCTGGGAACTACACCACAGCTCATGGCAATGCCGGATCCTTAACCACTGAGCAAGGCCAGGGATCGAACCTGTAACCTCATGTTCACAGTCGGATTTGTTTCCACTGCGCAGCAACAGGAACTCCAATATGGATAACATTATTACTTCCTTTATATATATTTCATCTTAATTTATCTAAAATTATCTTTACACCTCGAGCTATTGCAAATAAGCATCAAAGATTTTTAAAATTCTCAAAACTTAAAGTTTAAAAAATGCATCATGATAACAGGGGTAAGTTATATTATCCAATAACAGGTATACATTATTTAGCATCATTAAAGATATAGACATAACTGTAATTTTAAATGGGCAAGTGGAACCATTGTGTGATTAACATAAGTGGTTACACTACTCATCATTAGCAAGAATAAAATATTTTATCTCATTAATAATCTTTATATTACCACAGAATAATGCTACACAATAATATTACAAATATTACTAATTAAAATATTTATTGTTGGACACAGTGAGTATATATTTAAAATTAATTATAAAATATAGAGAATATGGGTTATTACTAAATAATTATAAACTAAAATAGTTCATTAAAATATTCTACTTTTATTTATTTATTTTTATTATTAAAAAAATCTTTTTTTTCTTTGGTCTTTTTGCCTTTTCTAGGGCCATTCCTGTGGCATATGGAGGTTCCCAGGCTAGGGGTCTAATCAGATGTGTAGCCACCAGCCTACGCCAGAGCCACAGCAATGCCAGATCCTTAGCCCCCTGAGCAAGGCCAGGGATCGAACCCACAATCTCATGGTTCCTAGTCAGATTCATTAACCACTGAGCCACAACGGAACTCCTCTACTTTTATTTTTGCCAAAATTTTGCTTTTTCCTACATTTAGCCATTTTGCCTTCAAAAAGCTCAATTTATTTACATTGGATGGTCATTCTAAGGGATGCAGACTCCAAATTTTGCATAACAGTACTAGATACTTGAGTAATCTAAATTAGCATACATTTATCTCCTTTACTATTTCTTCATTTACATATGTGATAAATGTAACACTTTCATTATATGATGTGATATGATATATAATGATAAATATAGCATAATATATTCTAGTATAATATTAAGAACAGAAATTTACATAGGAGGAAAGAAAAAAAAAACTAAAGTGGATATAGAAAATAGTTTGAGGACAAATATTAAAGTTGTTAGTTTGGTCAAAAATATTAAACAAAAAAGATCCTACCTGATGAGTCGAAATTCACCTCATTGCTAGGACTTGGACCTACATCGATGGACACAATTGGTAAGAGCTTTCGAAAATCCCACAGTTTTATAACTCCACAGGCATCACAGGATGCTATCATGTAACCCTTTAAAATATTAAAAAAAGAATACATATATATACATACATATATATACCGCATTTATACATATATATAGTAACTCAGACAAAAAAAGAATCTGTGCTCCAATTTTATTAAATCCACATGAATATACTCCTCTAAACTAAAATGTATTCATTATACCTTTGTCTTGGATATAAAAGGGAATCCTATTCTCAGTTTTGGAAGATGATTTTTCAGGAAATCATTTTTTTTTTTGTCTGAATATATCTGGTCATACTTTATTTTATTTTATTTTTCTTTCCATGTAAAACATTTATTTTTTTTACTTTTTTTATAATTTATTTTTTTCCTACTGTACAGCAAGGGGATCAAGTTATCCTTACATTCATACTTTTTTTTTCCCCCACCCTTTGTTCTGTTGCAACATGAGTATCTAGACAAAGTTCTCAATGCTACTCAGCAGGATCTCCTTGTAAATCTATTCCAAGTTGTGTCTGATAACCCCAAGCTCCCGATCCCTCCCACTCCCTCCCTCTCCCATCAGGCAGCCACAAGTCTATTTACCAAGTCCATGATTTTCTTAGGAAATCATTTTGATGTTTTTAATTATATGAGAAGATATAATAAATATACACACTCATGTAATCTATATATGCACATCATCACATATATATGCAATCTACATATGAAAACTGTATATGTAAAAATATTGCACTAAAAGTGCACCTCATTTTGTAAGCTTTTAATTAGTTTCAATAATATACAACTCAGACTAAATTAAAAAGACAGGTAGGGAAACAAATGGACAGGAAAGAAGAAGTTTTATCATAGTGGGTAGAATTACTGGGGCAAGGTTAAATTGAAGGCAAGGAAGCAGTGCTTCTTGTGGTCTATTAGAAAAAACTATTAGAAATATTTGGGGTATTTTTGTAACATGTACTGGGATAAGGAAGGTAGTAACTGGATAAAGGGAATGGAAAACAAAAGGAGGAGTGTGTAGATTTAAAAGCGTTATGGAAACGGCACAGATATTTTCCCAGTATAGAAGACCAGTTAGGGTGCATCAGTTTTGAATTCAAAGTCCGTCTACAGCTTTCTTGCAGGCCTCTCAGGAGGTATCTTTGGCATCTACCTCATGTCAGAGACTGGGATGTGGTGATGAGTAAGAGGTACTTTTCCTATCCTCAACTCGTAACTCATTCTCATCATTTTGTCATTTAATGTCGATGTCTAAATGACAAACTGAAGATGGGTGCTGACCATATCAGGTTCCTGTGTAATGTTTATGAAAAGTCATTATACTATTTCCAATTTGATATACAGTTTCCCTTTTAGATTCAGCTTAATTTTTTAAATATCTTCTCAAAAATCATCCTCGCATTACTTTCTCTTAAATATTCTAAAATGTTAAAGATAACTTAATATACAATTTTCTCTTTTTGAACTAGCTCATATAGCTTTTTTTTTTTTCTCATTTACTCTTTGATTTCTATCATAACTGTAGAAAATACGCAGATTGTACTATAGTTCAAGTGGACTTTTTATTTTTTCCCTAAACATATCAGTGACGTGACAGATGCCGTTAGCTTTAAAATTCTATAACTGTTGTCACTGGTAAAGCAATACAATAACTTTTCCCAACCTAAAAAGTGGGATATTTAATCTTTTTTTATGACTTAAAAAGAACGTGGAGAACTTGGAATGTTTTCAAATATGTAAACATGTATTGTAAGAATTATGAGGAATCAGTGAATTTAATTTTTAAAAAAGAAGAGTTTTCAGGATTATTGGAAATATTAATGTGATAAATTATAAAGGACTCTCTCTAGATCTAAGAGCTTTCAAACATATTTCAAAAGTGACAGAATGGAATATTTTTTCAGCTTTAAGAACAGAATAAATTTTAATCAGAACTTAATTTGGATGCACTTCTCATCAAAGGCAGGTTACAGATTTTATGTCCTTTCCTTGTTTAGATTCTATAAAACAAAGACAATCTTAAAATGTGCTTTATACAACTGAATATTAAAATTTGAGGAAATGTACTAAAAATACAAAACAGTCCATCATATTTGAGTGAAAATTAGTATTTAAATGTCTTTAATACTTTTACATTTAATTTTTACTGCTGTCAAATAACCAATGTGTTTGATAATACAATGTGTTTGATAATATTAAAATAATAATACTCAATATTTATTAAGGGTCTTAATGACTCAAGTACTTTGCTAAATGATTTATTAATAAATAGTACACAGTATTTTAAACAACTTTGAATACCTAACATCATTTAGCCAGACTTTTTCATTGCCTAAGGACTTAAAATTCATGATAAAGTACACATTATGGTAAAACAAATATAGCAATTTATAAAGGGGTAAAACTAAGCTTGATAAATGAGAGATGCTTCGTATCTATATTTTGAGTTAGAAAGGCAAATTCAGTACTAATCATAGTGGATGGAGCATAATAGAACTAAAAAAAGAAATTGTTAAACCAATAGATGATGAATGCCTCATAGGGGTTTACCAGGAAATTTTATTTTAGTGCAAGTACTTCCATCGCAATCTTAGGGTAAATATGAATTTTAACACTAGTGGTTCTGAATTAATTAGATAAAAGAAAGAGAGAAAGATGTAGAGAATTCAGAAAGCAAAACTTGCAATATCAATTTTTGTGTCATTTCTCCCTCAATCTTGGGTGAACTGGAGGGCCATCTGCCATTCTTCTTCTATAGGGCAGAAGAAGATACTAAAATATTAGTAATCTAAACCACACATTCTGAGTTTTGAAGGATCTGAGGATAGAGGGTGTAGAAAAGGGATTCACCGACAACCTGGGGAAAAAGTAAATATTGTGGTTAGAACTTATGTAAGAAAACAAAGACTAGCTATAGTGAGGTATGCAACTAAAAAAGTAAGATTCCAAAGAAAATTTTTTTTTTGGAAGGCAATGGAATCTTGTGACAATTTTAAAGAATGCAAAAACTCAAAAAAGTTTTGGGAAACTCTCTAAAACATAATTCTGGTTATGTTATTGGCACTAGCACTAATGCTGAGAAAGGTAATAAAGATGGTTGCATAGGAGTTCCTACTGTGGCCCAGTGGAAATGAACCTGACTAGCATCCATGAGGACATGTGTTCGACCCCTGGCCTTGCTCAGTTGTTTAAAGAGCCAGCGTTGCTGTGAGCTGTGGTATAGGTCACAGACGTGGCTCGGACTCTGTGTTGCTGTGGCTGTGGCATAGGCTGGCAGCTACAACTCCAATTTGATCCCTAGCCTGGGAACTTCCATACGCTGCAGGTGCAACCCTAAAAAGACAAAGAAAAAAAGAGATGGTTGCATAGAAAGCTCTCAAAGAAGTTCAGACTCAGACAAATGGCTGTCTTTGTGACAATGAATCCCCAGACTTAGTTTAGATCCTGCAACATGTTTGACATTTGATCTTGAATAAATCATAGAATAAATGAATATAAGGGGAAGAGAGGAATCACTGTTGGCTGTGTGTAACTTTAAAGGATTTCTTTTCCATATGTAGATATGTTAAAAGAGCTGAAGCTCAGAAAAAAAAATTTGTGTGTTTTGTTTTGTTTTGTGTTTTGTGATCACAGGCTCAAATAATACAACAAATGGAATTTAGCGAAATGTACAAAGGATACAGCTGAAATGAACGTGAATAGTCACAACTCCTGACTGACCTCCTGAGCCTTCCCATCACCAAGTTAAAGAGCCTATACTGAGAAAGTCCATACAGACATGAAGTTAATAAGTTAGAGCAGAACAACTTGAAACTAAACCAGATTAATCTAGGCTGCTGTAAATATACTGGAGAAATATTTAGCAGTACTTATCAAGGATCACAAAAGTGGTCAACTTTTGAAATTTTTAAGGCAACTTCTGAAATTTTTATAAAGTTTTAAAAATGATATGATCAAAAAATTAAATTAGCACTATGCATACATAAAAATGGAAGCAAGTGAAATTTGTAATAATCTAACATGGAAGAAAAAATCTTGTACTGTTGTGGACAGAGAAAACTCTCAGAGGTATCTTTTGTGCGAAGAATACCAACAGTGGCAGAAAGGAAAAGCAGATAACTGCTACGTATCTGCAGAGTTTCCAAGTATATTTATATATTATAAAACAAAGAATGAAAATGATAAAACTGGGATGCTAATGAGGTCATTTAGAATTTAAATGAATTAAAAGACTATTTTCATAAACCAATAGCATTCTTTCATATAAACATAATTTATGACTTTGTATAGTTTTCAAAAACAGATTTTTTTGGGCATTGCCATAGTTTGGGGTTAAGATACTATTTTTCAGGTAGCATAAGAAATTTCATAGGGTAATAAAATATTCTATATATCTTTATATTGTATAAGAGGAAAAAATAAAGAGAATCTTGATTTATTATAGAAAACACAGGTTCAATTTGATTGTACTTTGAACTTTCATCCTGATGAATATGCTAAATCAGCTGAAAGTAGTTTCTTGATTCAACTCACTAATGTTCTATATATGCTACATATATGTGTACATATGCACACATACATATGTATGACATATATATACATATGTAACATGCATGTATATATATTTATAGATATCTTTATTTTTCCCATCTTATTTTCGAAAGCCAATATACAGAACATCTAAATAAGCAAAATATTGTTATAACCAAGGCATTACTTCTTCTGCAAAGGTTCTTCAAGGCTGACTAATAGGACATATATAATGTTCTCAAAGAGTTATACAGCATAATAAAAAATTCAATGATTGATTATATATCAACTATGCACATGAGAATGATGTAAACTCTGTAAGTGTAAGTACTTTTGCTTAGCAGTGCATTCCCATGACCTTGAATAGTGCATTGTAAATGTTCAATAAATAATTGCTGTGTGAATAAATAAATACCCTAGATGAATTATTATGAAACCACAAAAGTAACAATTAAAGAAACAATGTAAGACATGGAAAAGTTTATGCTAAACCCTGGTGGTTCTGCAGATTAAAACTATGCAACACATATTTATAACAATTGAATAAGGAGATATGTTTATAAAAAGCTACCCTATATTTTTTGGAGATAGTTTTTTTACAACAGTTTTAAATTCACAGCAAAATTAAAGGGAAAGTACAATATTATCTACTTAAAACTTGTCTCTGCACACACATAATCTCCCCTATTTATAACATGCCGCACCAGAGTTGCACATGTTAATGATTGATGAGCCTACATTGACACATCATAATCACCCTAAGTCCATAACTTATATTATGATTCGCTCTTGTTGCTTTTCATTGAGTTTAGACAAATATATAATGACATACATCCATCACTATGGTATCATAAAGAGTATTTTTCCTGCCCTAAATATCCTCTGTACTCATCCATTCCCCCACACCACACCCTGCCCAATCCCTGGCAATCACTCATCATTTTACTATCTCCATAGTTTGCCTTTTCCAGAATGTCATATAGATGGAATCATACAGTACGTAGCCATTTCAGATTGGCTTCTTTCACTTCATAATATGCATTTAAGTTACTGTCATGTCTTTTCATATCTTGATAGCTCATTTCTTTTTTTAAAAACTGAAATATAGTTGAAGCACAATATTATGTTAGTTTCTGGTGAACTACAATGTGATTTTACATTTATACACATTATGAAATGATCATCATGATAAGTTGAGTAACAATCTGTCTCCATAAAAAGTATTACAATATTAACTGATCATATTACTTATGCTGTATATCACATACCTATGGCTTATTTGTTTTATAATTGGAAGTCTGTACCACTAGTCCCCTTCATCTATTTGGCCTAACCCCTACAACTCCCTTCCCTCTGCAAATTACTTATATGTTTTCTGTATCTATGAGTCTGTTTTCATTTTGCTTTGTTTGTTTTTTACATTCCACATATAAGTGAGATCATACTGTACTTATCTTTCTATGTCTGACTTATTTCACTTAGTATGATACACTCTACATCTCTCCATGCTGTTGCAAATGGCAAGACAAGATTTTTTTGTGGATGAGTAATATTCCATTGTGTGTGTGTGTGTGTGTGTGTTTGACATCTTCCTTATCCACTGACCTCTCCATGAACACTTAGGTTGTCTCCATGCATAGCTATTGCAAATAATGGTACATAAACTTCACTGATTTTCAATGCCAGACATTCTGTGGACTCATCTTACTGGTGCAGAACCCCTAGACTGAAAACCCAGTGTTAAAGGGAGAGATCTTTGTGATTTGTCATTTGTCAGAGAGGATCTCTATATGATTGTGATATTGCTCCCATTTGTGGGTTGCTAATTGGGGTATTGGGTTTTGACTATATTGTGTCTCTGTTCCTCAGACCTGTCTGATTGTGGCTTCTTCTTTTTATCTTTAGTCATTAATAATGTTTTATACTAGTCCTCTGGTCATTTTCATAGATAGATAATCTCTAGGTAGTTGTAATTTTCTGCCCATGGAGGAGGTGAGTTTGGAGTATTCCTATTCAATTACTTTGGAAGATTCATTCAGTTTTTTTTTTTTTTTTTTAGAGCTGAATCATATTTTATTGTCTGTTTATATTACAGTTTATTTATCCATACACCTACTGAAGTATAAATTGGTTGTTTCCAAGTTTTGGCAATTATGAATAAAACAGCTATAACATTTGTGTGCAGATTTTCGTGCTTTCATTTTTTTGGGTAAGTACCAAGGAATATGATTGCTGGATGGTGTGGTAAGATTATGCTTAGTTTTTTAAAAGCTCACCAAGAAATCTTTCAAAGCTGTCATAGCATTTGGCATTCCCACTAAGCGAAAAATGAGAGTTCCTCTTTCTCCATATCCTCACAACCATTTGGTCTGTTTGTATTCCATATTTTGGCCATTCTAATTGCTATGTGGTGTATCTCATTGTTATTTTAATTTACATTTTCTTCATTATATATGATGTGAAGCATCTTTCCATTTGCTTACTTGCCATCTGTATATTTTCTTTAGTGTGGTGTTTGTTAAGGTCTTTGATCCATTTTTTTTTAAAATTGGATTTGTTTTCTTGTTGCTGAGTTTTGAGAGCTCTTATATATTTGTAACTCCTTTCTCCCAGTAAGTGGCTTTTCTTCTCATTCTTTTGACACTGTTTTTTCAGAGCATGTTTTATTCTTTAATGAAATCTAGTTCATCAATTAATATTTCATGGATTTGGCATTGAATCAAAAAAAGGTAATGCCATACCCTAGGTCATGCCATAACCTAGGTCATGGGTTTTCTCATATGTTACCTTATAGGCATTTTATAGTTTTGTATTTAGGTCTGTGATTCATTTTGAGTTATTTATGTGAAATGTGTGACAATATTGAGTCTTCCTATCCATAATATGGAGTATCTCTTTATTAATTTAGTTCTTCTTTTATTTAATTCATCACTATTTTATAGTTTCCCTCATACAGATCTTATATAAATATATATATGCACACATACATATATATATACATATGAAAACTATATATATAGTTTCATTTTCAGGAGTGCTAATATAAATAGTATTATGTTTTAAAATTTAAATTCCAGGAGTTCCTGCTGTGGCACAATGGGTTAAGAATCTGCAGTGGCCACTCCTCATACTCTACTAAAAAGAAGCTTTATGTATATATTTTTTCATGATGGGTAAAGAGATCTAAAGTTAATAAAGACAGCAATAGTTGGAAATAAATTTATCTGAGTGCATTCAAATACTTTTAAATAAGTATGAGTCTCAAAGATGTTAATGAAAAACTAATACTTATTAAAGAAAAAGAAATTAAACAAACCAGTCTAAAATGACTTGTAAAAAATAAGAAAATTGAAATAGTTATCACTGAAAATAAAAGGCTCAGTAGATAGGAAATAATTCAGAATAGACAAGTTGAAAAGAGAGTTAGTGAATTGGAAGAGTGTACTGGGATATTCAGAGAGATTGCAGTTGTAGAGATAAGAAGATGAAAGCATGCAGGCCATTAAGAGACATGTGCGAGTACAGAGCACTGTATTCCATTCTATGTCTAGTGACTATTATAAAAATAAAAGAATGCAGACAGGCAGAAGAGAATTATCTAAATGTGTAAGAGCTGAAACTTACCCAAAATTGAAGAAAGATATATATTAAAAATCACAGTACACTCCAAGTATTGAGCATGATACGTAAAATTAAAATGTACCTAGAAACAATGTAATGAAAGTGTGGAGGATTATGAATAAGAAAAATCATTTGCAATAGAAAAATTATAGAATATTTATAAAAGAAAGACAAATTGATAACAAAACTAGATATTAGAACTAATGGACACTATCACCCACATTGTACGGGAAAATAAGAAATTCAAACTAAATTTGTTTACTTAACAAATATGACTCTGGAATAAGTGCTTTTTTAAGATATTCAGACTATAAAAGTTCAACTCTAAGTATCTTATGGAAAGAATTATTAATAATTATATTTTATTGTAATTATTAATAATTACATTGTCAGATGATATAAAGGTCAGCACAGATATTGAAAAATCAAGGCGTTTTAATCAAATTAGTAAATTGTTTCATATAAAAAACAAAATTCTGAAGTTCCTGCTGTGGCACAAAGGGATTGGGGGCATCTCTGGAACTCTGGGACCAGGTTCAATCCCCAGCCTCGCACAATGGGTTGCTGCAGCTGTAGTGTAGGTTGCAACTGTTGCTCAGATCTGATCCCTGGCCTAGGAACTCCATATGCTGCAGGGCAGCCAAAAGAAAAAAAAGAAAATGCCTAAAGAAAATCCTAAGGTAACTATCCTAATCTAATCAGATCTTAATCTTAGTCTCAATTGAAAAAAAAAGGAAAAGAAAAACAAAACAGGAAATAAATTTTTAAAAATTGAAGAAAAAATAATGGAAAGCACAATAAATTGTGATAGTAATAATATGACTAACTGTATAAATGATTATGCATACACACGAAAACCAGCTATACTTAAAAAATAAACATAGTAGGCAACAAAAATGTTTAGGATAAAAAGAAAGAATACCATCTTCTGTAAATTACAAAGGAAACATTAAAAAAAGAACAATGACAAAAATAAACTACTCAGAGTGAAAATAAATTATTTTAATTATTAAATATTAATTAACAGGAAGCTGGTTAAAGTAATATTAATATAAGAAAAGAAATTTAATTGAAGAAAATTATTACTAGAGTTCACTCAGATCAAGTAATTTTTCTAAAATTATCTAGGTAGAATGATTTTATGTGACGATTCAAGCATAGGTCGGATTGATTTCAAGTTCTGAGATTTTTTTTATTTTTTTCTTTTTAGTTATTTTTAAAAATAGTTATTTTCTCAATACAATTTTTTTGCTACTGTACAGCATGCACCCATGGCATATGGAGGTTCCTAAGCTAGGGGTCGAATCAGACCTGTAGCTGCTGGCCTACACCATAGCCAGAGCACAGCCGTGCCAGATCTGAGCCTTGTCTGTGACATATACCACAGTTCATGGCAATGCTGGATCCTTAACCCACTGAGGGAGGCTAAGGATTGAACCCACATCCTCATGGATACTAGTCAGATTCATTTCCAGTGAGCCACAATGGGAACTCCCAAGGTCTGAGACTTTACCCAATATATATAATATGGTGTAATATATCACAAATGTTTAGTTGAATATATTCTCCCATTAGGATATATTTAAACAAGTCCATAACTTGGATCAATATTTGTCACAAACATAATTCTCAGAATATTACTTATAAGATAGTAGAAATATAAGAAAAATAATTGTTTATTAGAAAGATGGACACACAGATACACATGTATATATACATATTTTTATATAGAGATATAATAGTAACATACAATTACATAACTAAATTATTACTTTATTATAGTGTCATTCCCCCCCCTTTTTTTTTCCTGCCTTTTTAGGGCTACACCCACAGCATATGGATGTTCCCAGGCTAGGGGTCGAATTGGAGCTATATCTGCTGGCCATAGCAACGTCAGAACAAAGTCATGTCTGCGACCTACACTACAGCTCATGGCAACACTGGATCCTTAACCCACTGAGAAAGGCCAGGGATCGAACCCGCATCCTCATGGATGCTAGTCAGATTTGTTTCTGCTGAGCCATGACGGGAACTCCGATTTCCAAAGATCATTAATATAAGAGGAAACATACATATGTAGTCCAATGAAAGTAGCAGCAAACAAAATTGTTTACACTTATACATATATAAAAATGCATATGCTGAAAATAAGATTGGTGGGAACTAAATAAGACATCATTATCTTTATGTGATAGGATGATTTATTCTATTTTATCGTTCCTTTTCACATTTTCAAAGTTCCTAATTCCTGGAATTAGCATCTATTAATTGTTATCATCAGACACATATTTTTGAATAAATAATTAAAATAAATCATCATACAGAAATATCTGTCACGTGATCTACTTTTCATTTTCTAAATATCTACTATGTTAAATAGGCAAGAGAGAGGGGTCATCAAGCAAATGGCAGAAACATTAAGCCCTTGAAACATCAGCTGCTTTCAATATGTGAAGGTAATGACCTGCAACTTGGTATTAGGTATAACTATAATAAAATGTTTAGGCTCATTAGAAGGAAAATTAGTATTTCAAACATTTTTAGTACTAATACATTAGTGTGTCTCTCAGGACAGGCTTGTGCAGCATTAAACATTAGCTCATTACACTATTTCCTTGGCACCTTAATGGCATGAATAAGCCAAAGAGATTATGGAATTAGAATGGAAAGAGAAGATAAACATTGGGAATGCTCAAGGAGTGTGAGGCTAAATAAGGAAGGAATATAAAGCTCTGAAATGTTGTAGATAAGGTTGCTGCTGGCAATAAATACTTCTTCCCTATGCTCCTATCAATCTGTTAGGCATTAATAACTTGAATCACCAATCATGCCCTAGGAAGACAGGAGCTGGACATCTCAAACAATTGCTTAGCATCTAGACTATACAACACGGAACTACATAATCACAATCACTTGTTCGCAGTGATTTACATTTATTATCTTATTTAATCCTTCATTTCTATGGTTAAGTATACCATCAGATTATTCAGATGAGAAAACTGAAGCTTAAAATATTATACAATTTCCCCAAAGGCATTTTGTTAGCAAAATATAGATCTAGGATTCAAATCTAGCCAATATGACCCAAGTACCCAAGTTCTTAAACTCTTAACAAGGGAAAAGTTTGCACATCTTGACCTAGATGCTTTGGGAAATGGAAGCCCAAGAAGTCTCACTTCCAGCATAAAGAGCATGGTCTGTTATGGAGGTGGAACACTCTGAAAGAACTAAGAGTACTATATCAGAATAACAACAAATATGTTATTAGCAAAGAACAAATTGAGCAAGCAGGTGTTCTTTTACAAGGCAGGAGAATAAATAGAAATAGATGAAGGCAATTGATGTATACAAAGAACAAATATTTACCAAACTGTGCTATATCCCTAGTGTGGGACTAGGATCAAGAGGCACAATAGATATAAGCTCAAAAGAAGCTTAGACTTAATTGTTGGAGAGAGGAGTAATCAAGCAAGTACGGTACAGAGTTAAAGGCTAGAAGTAAGTGAAGGGTTGTTTACAGTATGGATCGACCACCCAACCCAAACCTGTGGTAATAGAGAAGGTTTCTTCTAGGAAGGCAACTCTAGGATAGATCTGTTAAGTGAATGCAGCTTTCTAGAAACAGTGACATTTTAAATACGTGAAGATTATGAAGAGATGTTAGTGGAGAGAAAGTGGGAGGCCATTGCTAGTATTGAAAACAGTACAATGTCAGAGCACAAAATAGAAATTAACATATTTCACTAGGGGGAATATGGTGAATTTATGATGAGGTTAATAATGTGTAAAAATTCTGAAGAGTTCTTGGAGCTCACACTGAGACATATGAAATTTATATATGATAAAAAAAAGTTGTTATGTGTTTTGAACATAAGTACGTTCAAAAAAGAATGAAGGCTGGCAGTGTCAGTGAGTTAAGCAGGTATTAAGCACAAAATTGTATCTCTGAGACCATGAAAAACAAGTAAACATGAGTATCCTGTGGTTTTCTAGTTTGTGTCCTAAGTCTAAGCAAGAGTTTGAACCCAGGAAAATCTGACTGGACCAGGAGGAAACCTATTACTTGATTCATCAAAGAAATATTGATTGAGCCCACTAGGTATTAGGTACTGATTTAAGCGGTGATAAACAGGAATGAACAAAACAGAGTCCTGCACTTATGGAACTTGCATACTTCTGGAGGGAATCAGACAATAAATTAAATACATCAGAAAAATATGCGGCACATTAAATGTGAATAGTATCTATGGAGAAGAAAAAACTGTATGCCACAGGTACAGCCCTGCCATGGGTGCGTCTCTAAAAAGCAAAAAAAAAAAAAAAAAAAAAAAAAAAAAACCCAAAAAACAAAACAACCAACCAAACGAACAAAAAAAACAACTATAGACAAGGAATATCTAGCAGAGAGTGTTAAAAATGTCAACAGCCTGGTCAAGAAGGGTCTCACTAGGAATGTGACCCTTGAGTTAAGGATTTGAGGGGCCAGGCTGTGCTGTAAAACTTGAGGGAGAGAGGAAACGAGAAGAGTGAGATCAAAGTACACTAGGCAGAAGAACTGAAAATAAATAGGTTAGTGTAGCTGGACTTCAATGTCCTTGATTCTTCATAAAATCAGGAGAAAAGCAAAAATAAAAACAAAACTGGGCTATGTCTTTAAATGGATTGACTAGGGCTGCATTTGGAGATCAGTTGGAGATGATAAAAGCTGTCTTTATTTTTAACTATCCACAGAACATCTCTATTTGGATATTTTATAGATACCATAAGTCAGCATATTCAAAGCCAAGTTCACCTTTCCATCAAACTTGATCTTTGTTATACTTTTTCACGTCAGTAAAAGATTTCATACTCCATGGAATTACAAGAGCTCATTATTTTATTCTCCATCTCTCTTCTCTCCAATCCCATCTAATTGAAGATGACTTAAACCTCTCCACAAATCCCTCATTTCAGGTCCTTCTCATCTCATGCACAGACACATGTAGTGAACTCCTTGCCTTCAGCCATGTAATTTTGCAGTTCGTGTTCACAGCTGATTCTCAGCCAGGGTGATTTTGCCTCCCAGAGGATAGTTGGCAACATCTAGAGACATTTTTGATTGTCATAACTGGGACACCTACCAACTGGCACTCAGTAGAGTCCAGGGATGCTGATTAACATCTTACAGTACACAGGGTAACCCCATCCCCACCCTGGGGTTTATGATATTGCCTGGCCCCTAATATCAATAATGCCATGGTTCACAAACTAATGACAGAATAATATTTCTCTAACATACAAAGTTGAGTCCCTCCTTGATCTGCCTCCTTCCTGCCTCTCCTCTCCCACAACTTTTCCCATGTTGCTTTGCTTTCTACTCTTCAAATATACCCTTCTCTCATCTTTTTCTTTGTGCTATTACCACTGACTAGGAAGCTTATTCACTATTTTTTCTCTGGTAAATATTAAATATATTTAAAACTTAGCTCCAAGACAACTTCTAAATTATTCCAGGGGACATAAGGTATTCTTTATCTTGCTCCTGAAGAACCATGTCATAAAACTTATGCAACAAACTGTAAATTTTGTATACATGCCTCTTTTTTCCTTATAGACCTATATTGCACAATACATGTGGCTGCGTGGTACTTGAGAAGTTAATTATTGCTACTGAGTAACTCATTTTAAATTACTAAATTTAATTTTTTTTAAATTGAAATCTTCTCATGTGGCTAGACACTATCATGTTGAACATTTTTAGATAATGAACAGCTCCATCATTACAGGAAGTTCAGTTAGATGATACTGCTATAAACTTTTTGTGCCCAGTTTGGGGCTTATATTAGACACTTAGTAAATATTTAAATAATTGAGTTAATAAATCATTATTTTCATAGCTGAATAGTCAAAGCAAAACTTTTCCTTAGTTATGACTGAACGCTCTCAAGATTTATACCAGATATTTCCACTGATTTTTAATTTTCCATCTTTCTATATACAATTTATTGCAGTACGTATATAGATAGCTATTTATCTTGTGCATAGGTTTTGATTCTTTAATTATATTCTAGTTCATCAAAGACCAGGACTAAATACTCTACTTGGTGAAATATCCCACAAAACCTAACGTAATGCGTTTCATTCTGCAACTGCTAAATATATTGAAATCACTGTTCTGGAATTGTGAATAGATTGGCACAACCTCCTTTCTGCCAGATATGGTGCAAAATTTGTGGATTTCTGAAGGTACAGGGGAGAAGAAGGTTTAATAAATCACTGAAAGTCTTTCTATTCTAAGGACAATTTTTGAAACTAACGTTTTATTTAAGGAGAAATGGAAATTCCTAACATAGCATATAAAATTAATGCATTTCTCCCTCTGGCAATGAGCCACTTCTGAAAGCACTAGAGATAAATTTTCTGACTCTCACGCGAGTTTATTTTCAGTGTCATTATTGGCATTATTTCAGAGACTCACGTATGAGATCTTTGTCCTGTAGGCCTTTGGTGTTTTCTTCTGATGAGGCTTGTAACACTACAGTACTCTTCCATGATATGTTTACGCAGTAGCATACCATAGTGTTGAAGTAGGGCAATAGGATTTTTGGAATATGAAGGAATAAATCAAAGAGATATGAAGTAAAAACTAAAGCTTAGTACTTAATATTTGAAGAGAGAACAAGGTTAAACTATTTCAGTGTGGCATAGCAATGTATGTCACAGGAAAGATTTTAGTTTTGCTGTTGGGTTTGCTAGTAAGTTGGAGTCACAAAGGATCATTCAAATTTCAGAAGGACCAGATGTTGAAAACACATTCTTATTTTCTTTAAAAGCCTATAACTGACACATTCAAATTCAATCTTTTCTCAATTTCTAAAGAAAATATTCGTGATTATCAACTCATTTCTGAAAGAGAATATAAAGGTTGTCCAGATCAGTGTCTCTCACAGATTAGAAAAGTGAAGGCTTGAGAAATTAAGTGACTACTCTAAACCTTCACATTAAATTCATGGTCCAATCAGGAATATAATTAAGTCTCCTATAAACACACTGTCAATCTTTATCTAGGAGGAAGGGCTAACTATAAATTTTAAAAAGAATGTCATTATCATTATAATCACATATCTTCTGATTAAATCTGTTGATAGTTAAAAGCAGGTGATAAAAAAGACTTCCTTTGTCAGTTGCAATGGAGTAACAGGGACCAGGTTTACTTTCCTGCATGAAACCAAAAAAATGGATATTAGAAACAAAGGTTGCAAGACACTGTACATCATGCAACAAAGGTCAATAATCACTGAGAGACAGGAAACTAATGGTGTGAGCCATAGAAGTTTACTATGACATACTGCCTTGACAGTTTCTAGCCCACAGCATGGGGAGAGAGAGCCAAACAGAACATTGCTGACTCCCAAGGTTGAGGGGATGAAGCTGAGAGTTTGAGGAGACAAAGGCAGCTGAAGTTTGCAGAACAGAGTACAAGCGGAGAGAGAGTTGCACCTAGAAAACCCTGGAGATCTAGAGTAATTATCTCCAGTATTTAGCTGAGTACTGATTGGCATGTGCATGTGAGGAAACTATCCAAAGGGCTGGAAAAGAACCACCTGAAATGATTAAAAAGGACAGGGAAAGGTATTCGCATAAGGCTAGGAATTGTGCCTGTCCCAGCTGCCAGTCTGAAAAAATACAAGATTCAGGGGGCAGGGTGGATTAGAGCACAGTGTCTTGCTTCAGTAATGGGGAAATGATTAGCTCTAGACTGAAAACGTCTCTGGTCTAACCTACAAATCTTAAGACCTGAAAGAACCAAACAGTTTATAAGTAATTTAACAGAACAAAGCTCAGGAATATTATAGAGTACAAAATATTCAACACGAACAAAATTAATGAATTTGTGAGGTTCATGGTAATATTGGCCAGAGGTTTGTCAATTTTGTTTAATCCTTTCAAAAAACCGGCTCTTGGTTTTATTGATCTTTTCTAATTTTTTTAAAATCTCTATTTCACTTATGTGATCAGAAAAGATGTTTAAAATAATTTCTACCTTCTTATATTTGTTGAGGCTTATTTTGTGACCAAGTATGTGGTCTATCCTAAAGAATGTTGAAAAGAAGGTATATTCTGTTTTTTATTTGGGGGAGGGGCATATAGTACCTTGTAGGTATCAATTAAATCCAACTGGTCTATTGTGTCATTTACAATCTTTGTTGCCTTATTGATTTTCTGTATGGAAGATCTGTCCATTCCTGTGAGTGTTAAAATCTCCTAATACTATTTTAGTTCAGTCAATTTCTCCCTTTATATCTTTTGGCATTTGTTTTATATGTTAGGTGCTTCTTTATTGGGTGTGTATATGTTAACAAGTATAATATTCTCTTTTAGTATTATGGTTATATAATGCCTTTCTGTGTCTTTCCTTATGGTTTTGTTTTAAAGGCTATTTTGTGTTAAATGAGTATTGCTACCCCACTTTCTTGTCATTTTCATTTGAATGAAATATCTCTTTCCGTCCCCTAATTTTCAACTTGTGTTTGTCTTTTGCTCCAAAGTGAGTCTTCTGTAGGGGGCATGTTGTAGGTTCTTGTTTGTTTTTATCCAATCTGCCACTAATGTATTGATTGAAACAAATGGTCCACTGATGTTTAAACTAGTTATTGATGTTTCCATTGCTATTTTAAATCTCATTTTCCAGTTGATTTTATACTTCTTCTTTGTTAATTTCTTCCTTTTGTTTTTCCTTTTGTGTTTTGATGGTTTTCTTTTGATTATACTTGAGTTCCTTTGTTTTTGATTTTTGTGACTCTATTGTATGTTTTTGATTTGTAGTTATCCTGTTTCTAATGTATGTTAACCTATAACTATATCTACTGGCTGTAGAGCGATAGTCATATAAGTTTAGACACATTCTAAAAGATCTATATTTTTTACTCTCCTTCCCTATATTTTGTACTTTTTATGTCCTGTTTTACATCTTCATGTTTATCCTTTGCCTGTTAATTGTAATTATAATTGCTTTTACAAATTTTGATTGTTTTTAAATCAATGCACTTGCTTATTTAAAGGATTTTCAACTATTTTATATATTTCCCATTCCTATTATAATTTTCCCTTTATATTCTTGCTTCCTTTCTATTTAGAGAATACCTTTCAATATTTATTTTAGGTTTAGTATTGCTATATTCTTTTAGTTTGTATGTATTTGAAAAAATCTTTATCTTTCCTAAATTATAATATTGCTGGGTATAGTATCCTAGGTTGCAGGATATTAATATTTAATGCCTCTCCTTTCTGGCCTGCAAAGTTTCTGCACATAAATCAGCTGATATCCTTATGGGGGTTCCCTTGTAACTGATTCCTTGTTTCTCTTTCTCCTTAAATTTGTCATTTAAATTGTGATATGTCTTGGTGTGGGTTTGTTTGGGTTCATCATGTTTGAGACTCTCTGTGCTTCTTGTATCTGGATATCTGTGTCCTTCTTAATGTTTGGAAAGTTTTAAGCCATAATTTCTTCAAATACTGTTTTGATCCCCTTTTCTCTTCTTCTCCGGAGTCCCTATTATGCATAAATCTGCATATTTATATTGTCATATAGATCTCATATGTTGCTTTCATTTTTTATTTATCTTTTTATCTGCTGTTCTGATTGATTTCAATTATTCTATCTTCCAGATCACTTATTCATTCTTCTGTGTTATTTAGTCTTCTACTCCTTGCTTCTAGATTAGTTTTTATCTTAGCAATTGAGTTTTCTAACTGTGATTGGTTTCCCTTTATAGCTTCTCCTTCCTTGTTACAGTGGTCAGGATTTCCATCAATAATCTTTCTTAACTGCTTTAGCATTTTTATTATCTATCTGCTCTTTGAACTTGGGGTCTAGTAGACTGATGAGGTCTGTTTCATTATTTGTTCTTTCAGTGGATTTCTCTTGTTCTTTTAATTGAGAGTAGTGCTCTGCTTTTCTATTTTACTGAATTTCCTATGACTCTAAAAATTTAGGAGAAACAGTTACCAATGGTCTTGAAGTGGTGTTTTTATGTGGAAGTGTCCCTGTGTAGATTGTGTAAGTCCAATATTTTTGATGCAAGAACTATTTTTGGTATGGATGCCAGCCACGTATTTTCTTAGCATGGACTGGCCATTATCCCCTTGCTAGTGGTTGTGATTCATGTTGTGGTGTCCACAGCCTGCACTGGATGCTGGGTGGGACTTCCTCTTTGTTCCACGGCTGTCATAGCCCTACCAGGGACAGGGTCTGCTCCCCAGTTGCTGGAGTAGAAGCCCCGAGAGTTGGGTTAGATAAGGCTCTTTTGCCCTCATGTCCCAAAGGAAGTGAGTGCTGAAGCAAGTGAGGTCTGCATGATCACAGCAAAACTATGTGCCACCTATGCAAGCATCTGTGGTTTTTACCAGAAGCAACCCAAGGGTGTGTCTGCTTCTCCTTTACATTAATCCCAAACCCATGCTAGGCTGGTGCTGGGGACCACCAGGCTCTTTGGGTTGTCTCTGTGTAGCTAGACTGAATGCTCTCCCAGGGCCTATCTTCTGAAATTCACTTCTTAGTTACTGCAAATACTAGCACCTCCACCTGGTGCATATTTCAGGCTGGGAAGTGCAGCAAGAGGGTAGTCATCAGAGCAGGTCATTCTCTTTTCTATTGCTAGCAAGCCAACATGCACACACTTCTCTTGAGCAGAGTCCAGTCTCCTCCAGCTCCCCTATCTGTCCCAGTGGAACTTCCAGCAGCCAAGGGGGCTTCCCAGGGAAAGGGCATGCTTGTTTTGACTCTTCCCTTCTTCACAGCTCCCTCCCAAGGACACAAGTCTTGTCCTGATGTCTGTTTTTTTTTTTTTTTTTTCCTTCCTACCTGTTTACATGGGAATCTTTCTTACAGCTTTGCTTTATAAGAAATTTTCTGATAGTTACCAGTGGGTTTTCTGTGAGAATTTTTCCACAAGTAGATATATTTTTTACAAGTTTATTGGGGTAGGTGAGTTCCATGTCCTTGTACTCTGCCAACTTGATCCTCTGAGACTACTTTTTTTTTTCCTTTATTTCTTTATTCTCTTCACAGCTGCATCTGTGGCATGTGGGAGTTCCCAGGTTAGGGGTTGAATTGGAGCTGCAGAGGCTGGCTTACACCACATCCATAGCAATGCCAAATCTGAGCTGCATCTGAGGCCTGTGGTGCAGGTTGAGTCAATGCCAGATCCTTAACTCACTGAGAGAGGCCAGGAATCAAACCCATATCCTCATGAATACTATGTCTGGTTCTTAACCTGCTGAGCCACAATGTGAACTCCTGAGGCTATTTCTAATTCAAACACCTAGTGAGTAGTAGCTGGGGTTTGAAACTCAACCTGATTAAATTCAAATCTATTAGATGAACAAGAAGAAAGTCAGGAATACATGCATATGTAAATCAGATGGAAGATATTTATTTAAAGCTTTTTAGTTTAATTTTGATGGACATTATTATTTGATTTTTGGCATGGTGACCTTGGAACTAGCAGAAGCTGAGGGTAAAAACATGAGATGCTGGGGGAGAGGGAAGGTGCTGTGGCTCATTAGCAAAAGTGGCCAGACAATAAAGAGTATGAATAGAGCTTAGTTTTATAATTATTCTTGTCACTTAGCCTGTTAAACTGGAAAATATAAGATTTAACTAAAGCATGCCGATAGATGTCTCACTCAATCTTTAAGCTATTATACTATGACACCTGTACATAATTAACGTGGTTACCTGAGTAACTCACACCCACACTTCATATATACAGATGCACACAGAGAGCATATATTTTCCTGAAATGATTATCACTTGAGAGATCTTTGCCTCTGCCCAGCACCTTACTTTTCTCTAAAAAACCATCTTTAAGTAAAGTGCGTATGCCATATATATTTACATTTGAATAAAGCCTGAACTGATAATCTTACTTCATGAAACAACCCAGACTAATGGGTGATCTAATTTGAGAATTAAAGGACATTCAAATATTTTTAAAAATAAATTTGTCAACTGGTAAACTTTTACTACTCTTTAATCCATTTAATAATGCTGCTCTAACTTATCCTTTTCCCAAAATAGCACATTTCTCTCCATCCACTTGTCTGCTTTCATTTGTTATAATAAACTGAACAAAGAAATTTGTACATAATTTTAAGATGATGAAATTTCTTTTTTAAGGACTGTGATAAAATTATTAGTCATTGATTAAATGTTTACCAAAAAGTGCTTTCTGTTAGAATAACCCAGATCCAGGTAATGAAGTGTAGTGAGGGGGAGAGAGGACATGAGCTGAAAAAGAGAAATGGATAAGAAATGATCCTAGTCCTTAATGAGCTATGGAGTCATCATGTTGAAACTAATTTGTAAACCTTCTAAATGAAATAAAATATATTGCTCTATAACATTACATTTTAGAAATATTTATTCATAGGAACAAAACAGATATAAGTGAATCTCTTGATTCAACAGACTTGAAAATAACACCATGCCTTCTTTCCCAATGACCTTCATCCCTGGGTTGGGACAATAGTCTGTTTGTTAACCTGTAACTCAGCACACTGCCACTCTGTTCTTTCCATTTGCCAAATCAAGACATAGAACATTTTGTTTGGACTTTGAAATGAACAGCATGTGATACTACTGGAGCAGTTTTTGCATTAATTTGCATAAGAAACTGGAGATCACAGGACCCCCTGAAGAGTAAAAGCTAGTAACAGTCATACAGCACTTGAAATAGTATTCCAGGGATGACAATTTTAATGATGCAGACACTTAAGTTTATTAATCTGTTGTTCTTCATCAAGGCAGTATGTCAGTCCTTTTATATTCCTTGAGTAATGAAGGGGACAGAGCAGAGAATGAAAATCAGAGAAACATGAGTTTTCTGCTGCAGTGATTAGAGGTCAGAAGAGGGGTTGGAACCTGGATGCCTATATTAACAGCTGATCTAGTGCAGACTTCACAATATCCAGGCAGTATCAGTCTCTTTCCTCATTAGAATAAGATTTGATTTTTTTATTCACCTAAATCATTTCCACAAATGTTTATAGAGCACTTACTAAAAACAAGGTACAACTTCATATTGCTAGTAATTTCAAGATAATCATTTCTTAAGTGCTTAGATATGGCTTTTTAAAAAAATAATGTATTTTTAATACTTCATGGTGAAATAAAACTAATCATCTAGCAAAGATGGTAGCAACATGTTAATTACTGTTCTTAATAACAGTCATTTTCCTCTTTATCCCCTTGTTTTTTAGTCACTGTGGAAGACGTTAAATATAGATCCTCACATACTCTGTTAAATCTGTTTTATTTATTGTAAAAGCAACCTAAGGGGTTAGTCTATTTGGCAGAATTCTCTTTTAAAGTGACCAATCATTACTGAGTAATATAGTGTTCACTGAAATAACACTGATGGAATAACTTTTAATTAATTTATTTCCTCTTAATATGTGCATAAGAGCAGTTGCACAAATTCAGGGTAGTATCACTATATACTTAAAAATTGTAATTTATGAATAGGCGTCATCATGTTTACATTTTTAAGGTTCATGTTCATGATAATTGGCTACATTTGACTACTGCCATATTGAAGTGATTGGATAAAATATCTTCAAAACTATAATCTGATTTATAAAAATAAAGAAGAGGGTGGAACTATATATATTTAACTAAAATTCATTGCTTTTCAAAGAATTATTGTGTACTAGGCTGTGCTGCTGTTTGTTCAGGATTTTTTAGAATTTTTTTTTTTTTTTACTAGAGAAACAATCATATATCCTTGAAGATATGTGATTGCATCCGTAGAATGTACATTGGGGAAGGAAAGTTACAGTCTCAAAAAGTATTGTCTATTTTTACTATTTTACGTATGTAAAACAACATGAGAGGGATGAAATCCACAACTTAATGACTTGGTTTTATTTGTAATTTTGTATTTGAGTATGCAAAATACTCAATAAATAAAAGCTTAGACTGACTACAATTAATTATGACTAAAGAAAAATACATAATTTTATAATAATATTTTGACATTATTTAGAACATTTCTGCACTATGAAAACCATTTAAATAAACTTCATTGTACTGGAAGATCAGTTGCCTAAATACGCTGACCAGTGACATTTTTTTATAAAAGTCATAAATATATTTTGAACAATTTTTGACAGATATATTCTCAAAACAAATATAGGAAACCTGAAAAATGTAATGATTTTAAAATAATATTTTAAGAGCAACACTATAAAATAAATGCAATCTTATCACAGCAAACATTGCACTATAGATATCCTCTATAACAGCCCTTGAGTTTGGACCTGTGTTGGGTTTCTAATATTTCATGACCAATGAATGAATATTCATTGATTACTTTCTATACCAAGAATTTTGTGTTAAGGTATTATTCAGCCAAAAGAATCTATTGTACTTCTCATAGCCAGGGCATTGTTGTACAAATAATGTTGAAAGCCATAGATAATGCTAGGAGGTTACTCTAAAATAGCCCCAACCATTTCACATTCAACCAATAAAACAATTTAACAGTTGTTTATTAGATTCAAGATACTCCACCTGCTCAATCTAATCCTTGTCCACTGCATGCGCCCTGTTCCTCTTTAACAGCACACTTCCACTACATCAGGAACTTGACTTTTGCTGTTGCCTCTGCTTGAGTTCTCTTCCTTAAAATCACTGCATAGTTTTCTTAAATGTCATTCTCTCAGAGTCCTTCCCTAACCATTTCATTGTAAGCCCAATCTCTTACTTCATGACTCTTCTTTTACCCTAATTAATTTTGAATAAGCAACACTAATTATTCTTTTTTATTTTTATTAAAGTATAGTTGATTTACAGTATTCCTTCAATTTCTTCTGTACAGAAAAGTGACTCAGCTATATTATATATATATAATAAGCACCACTTATTGAAGAGACTATCTTTCCTCCACTGTATATATATATATATATATATTCTTTTTTTTTTCATACTATCTTCTATCATGGTCTAACCCAAGAGCCTGGACATAGTTCCCTGTGCTGTACAGTATGACCCCATATTTATTTGTTCTAAATGTAATAGTTTGCATCTGCCAAGCACAATCATCCCATCCATTCCCTTCTCTCCCTTGGCAAATACAAGTCTGCTCTCCATGTCTATGATCTGTCTCTGTATTGTAGACAGGATCATTTGTGCCATATTTTAGATTCCACAATTAGTGATAACATATGGTATTTGTCTTTCTCTTTCTGACTTACTTTACTTAGTATGAGAATCTTTAGTTTCATCCATGATGCTGCAAATGGCATTAGTTTGTCTTTTTATTGCTGAGTAGTATTCCATTGTATATATGTACCACATTTTCTTCATTCATCTGCTGATGAACATTTAGGTTGTTTCTATGTCTTGGCTATTGTGAATAGTACTGCTATGAACATACGGGTTCATGTACCTTTTTTTTTTTTTTTTTTTTTTTTTTGTCTTTTTAGGGCCATAGGTGTGGCATATGGAGGTTCCCAGGCTAGGAGTCTAATTGGAGTTGTTGCTGCTGGCCTACGCCAGAACCACAGCAATGCCAGATCCGAGACATATCTGCGATCCACACCATACCTCATGATAACACCAGATCCTTAACCCACTGAGCGTGGCCAGGGATCAAACCCAAACCTCATGGTTCCTAATAGGATTCGTTTCTCCTTCTTCACGATGGGAACTCCCTCATGTACCTTCTTTGAATGTTTTGTCCAGATATATGCCCAGGAGAAGGATTGCTGTATCATAAGGTATAGTATATTTAGTTTTTTGAGGAACCTCCATACTGTTTTCCATAGTGATTACAACAATTTACATAACAGTGAAGGAGGGTTCCCTTTTTATTACATTATCTCCAGCATTTATTATTTGCTAACTTGTTAATGATGGCCATTCTGACTGGTGTGAGGTGGTTCCTCATTGTACTTTTGATTGCCTTTCTCTAATAATTACTGATGTTGAGCATTTTTTCATGTACCTGCCTGCCATCTGTATGTCTTTGGAGAAATGTTTATATAGGTCTTATGCCCATTTTTCAATTGAGTTGTTTGTTATTTTTTTGTTGTTGAGTTGTATGTATATTTTGAAGATTAAGCCATCGTACATTGCATCATTTGCAAAGATTTTCTCCAATTCTGTGGGCTGTCTTTTCATTAATGTAATGGTTTCCTTTGCTGTGCAAAACCTTTTGAGTTTATTTTTGTCTTTATTTTAGGAGGTAGATCAAACAAGATGTTGTGTTTGGTGTTAAAGAGTATTCTAATTTCATTCTTTTACATGTAGCTGTCTAATTTTCCCAGCACCACTTATTGAAGAGATTATCTTTCCTCCACTGTATGTTCTTGCCTCCTTTGTCATAGATTAGTTGGTCATAGGTGCTTGGGTTTATTTCTAGGTTTTCTATTCTGTTCCATTGATCTATATTTCTGTTTTTATGCCAGTATCATACTGTTTTGATGACTGTAGCTTCCTAGTATTTTCTGAAGTCAGGGAGCTTGATTTCTCCAGTTCCATTTTTTCTTTTCAATATTTCTTTGGCTATTTGAGGTCTTTTGTGTTTCCATACAAATTTTAAAATATTTTATTCTAGTTTTGTGAAGATTGTTCGTAATTTGACAGGGATTGAATTGAATCTGTAGATTGCCTTGGGTAGTATACTCATTTTGATAATACTGATTCTCTTCAATCCAAGAGCATTGTATATCTTCCCATCTGTTTGTGTCATCTTTTATTTATTTCATCAGCATCTTATAGTTTTCAGAATATGGGTCTTTTGTTTCTTTAGGGAGGTTTATTCCTAGGTTTTTTTGTTTGTTTGTTTTTGTTTGTTTGTTTTTGATATGAAGCTAAATTCTCTTTCCCCTAATTTCCCCTAATTTCTCTTTCTGATCTTTCATTGTTAGCATATAGAAATACAATAAATTTCTGTGTATTAATTTTGTATCCTGCAACTTTACCAAATTCATTCATACCAATGCTGAGCTCTAAAAATTTTCTGGTAGTGCCTATAGGATTTTGTAGGTACAGTATCATGTCATATGCAAACAGTGATAGTTTACTTTTTGTCCAATTTGGATTACTTCTATTTCTTTTTCTTCTCTGATTGCCCTGGCTAGGACTTCCAAAAGTATGTTGAATGATAGTAGTAAAAGTGCACATCCTTGTCTTGTTCCTGATCTTAGTGGAAATGCTTTCAGTTTTTCACCATTGAGAAAGATGTTAGCTGTGGGTTTGTCATATATTTCTTTTGTTATGTTGAGGTAGAACTCCTCTATGCCCACTCTCTGGAGAGTTTTTGTTAGGAATAGGTGTTGAATTTTGTCAAAAGCTTTTGTTATGACTATTGAGATGATTATATAGTTTTTATTTTTTAGTTTGTTCATGTGGTGTATCACACAGATTGATTTATGGATACCGAAGAATCCTTACATCTTTGGGATAAACCCCACTTAATCATGGTGTATGATATTTTTAATATATATTTGGATGCAGTTTGCTAATACTTCACCGAGGATTTTTGCATCTACGTTCATCAGTGATACTGGCCTGTAATTTTCTTTTTTCTCTTTTTATCCAGTATCTTGGTCTGGTTTTGGTATTAGGGTGATGATGGCTTCATAGAAAGACCTTGTGAGTATTTCTTCCTCTGCAATTATTTGGAAGAGTTCTAGAAGAGAAGGTATTAACTCTTCTCTGAATGTTTGACAGAATTCACCTGTGAAGCCATCAGGTCTTGGATTTTTGTTTTCTGGAAGTTTTTTAATCACATTTTCAATTTCAGTGGTTGTAATCGGTCTATTCATATTTTCTATTTCTTCCTGGTTCAATCTTGGTGGGTTTTACCTTTGTAAGAATTTGTCCATTTTATTGGCATACAGGTTTCTTATCCCCTCTGTCCTGGGAATGTACAAGCTCCAGCCACCCCTACAAAATCCATGAGTGGTTACCAGGTCCTACCCCTACTGTTCTAGGGGGTGCACAAATTGCAGCCACCCCTGCAGAGCCCTCAAGCAGGCACTGGGCCCTGTCCCTGATATGGTGGATCTGTGTGGAACCAGGTTATCCACAAAAAACCCACAAGCAGGAGCCAGGCCCTGCCCACACTGTTTTAGGAGTGTACAAACCACAGCCACACCTATCAAATCCATAAGTGTCCTAGGAAAGTGCAAAACCCAGCCATGCCTGTGTGGAACCCAAGTGGATGCTGGGCTCTACTCTCACTGTCAGGAGAGGACACAAACAGTGGCAGCCCCTAGAGGGCCTTAAAATGGTTGCCAGGCACTACCCCAACCACCTGGGGGTGTACAGGCTGCAGCCAAACCTGGGAGACCTATGAATACATGCCAGGCACTGTCTCCATCATGCCACAAGTGTGCAAGGGCTGACATACTTGCACATTCTCTTTCAAGGGGATAACAGTCAGCACATGCTGAGGAAAGAGGCATCAAGCATCCAAACTAAAAGCAACCCTTCATTTCTAGACTAGACAGCAGAGCAGAAAGACTTGAGCTCGCCTCATCTCATGAAAACCCCCAAATCACAACTAACTGCTGAAGAACTATCACAAAAGAAGACTGGAATTAACCAAACAAATATATTTTATATTCAAGACAAAGAAGAAATCACAGGTGGTAAAGCAGGATGGCTTTTTGTGACATAATTAAATCCCATACCCATCAGGTAGGTGACCCATAAACTGGAAAATGATTATATCACAGAGGTTCTTACAGAAAAGTGAGAGTTCTGAGCCCCATTCCAGGTTCCGCAGCCTGAGGTTTTGGCCTTGGGAGGAGAAACCCACAGAGTATTTGGCTTTGAAGGCCTGTGAGGCTTGAGTGCAGAGCTCCACGAGATTAGGGAAAAGTGCACTGGGACATGCACTGGGACCCAGCACAAAGCAGTAACTCCACAGGAACCTGGGTTAGATCAACCTGAAGGTCGTGGAAGTTCCCTTGGTGAGGCCAGGGTCAACTGAAGCTTACTGGAGGTGCAAGGACACTGGTGGCAGAAGCCCCAGGGAATACTGATCAGTGTGAGCTCTACTGGAAGCCACCGTTTTGATAACAAGGCTTGGTACCAAAGGATTAATCTGAGAAGATATAACAATTGTAAATATATATGTACCCAACAAAGCAGCACTACAATATATAAGACAAACGCTAGCAACCATAAAAGGAGAAATTGACATTAACACGATAAGTGGGGAAATTTAACACCCCACTTACATCAGTGGACAGATCATCTAGACAGAAAATCAATGAGGAAACACAGGCCTTAAATGACACATTAGACCAGATAGAGCTAATTGATATTTATAGAACATTCCATCAGAAAGCAGTAGAATACACATTTTTTTTCTTAGGTGCACATGGACTATTCTTCAGAATAGACCACATCTTGAGCCAAAAATAAGGGTTTGGTAAGTTTAAGAAAACTGAAATCATATCAAGAATCTTTTCCAATCAAATGCTATGAGATTAGGAATCAATTATAAGAAAATAACTGTTAAGAAAAAAACACAAACATTGGTGGCTAAACAATATATTACTAAAAAAAATGAGGAAATAAAAAAATAGCTAGAGACAAATAACAATGAAACATTATAATCTAAAACCTAGGGAACATAGCAAAAGGAGTTCTAAGAGGAAGTTCAGAGCAATACAATATTACATCAGGGAACAAGAAAAATCTCAAATAAACAACCTAACCTTACACCTAAAGCAACTAGAGAAATAAAGAACAAATAAAACACGTTACCTGAAAGAAAGAAATCATAAAGAACAGAACAGAAATAAATGAAATAAAAACAAAGAAAACAATAGCAAAGATCAATGAAACTAAAAGCTGATAGTTTGAAAAGATAAATAAAATTGATAACCTTTAGTCAGACTTATCAAGAAAAAAAGAGAGGGCTCAAATCGAAAAAATTAGAAAGGAAAAAGAAGTTACAATGGACATCACAGAGATACAAAGTATCATAAGAGACTACTATGTGCCAATAAAATGGACAATTTAGTGGAAATGGAAAAATTCTTAGAAAAGTACAACCTTCTAAGACTATACCAGGAAGAAATAGCAAATATAAACAGACCAATCACAAGTATTGAACTGAAACAATGATCCCAATAAACAAAAGTCCAGGACCAGATGGCTTCACAGAAAATTCTATCAAACATTTAGAGAAGAGCTAACACCTATCCTTCTAAAACTATTCCAAAAAATTACAGAGAAAGAAACACTCTTAAACTCATTCTATGATACCAAAACCAAAGATACTACAAAAGAGAAAATTATAGGCCAGTATTGATCAAGTAGGATTCATCCTAGGAATGCAAGTATTCTTCAATACCCACAAATCAATCAATGAGATACACTGCATTAACAAACGGAAGAATAAAAACCATATGATCATATCAATAGATGCAGGAAAAAAAATCTGTTGACAAAAATCAACACAAATTTATGATAAAAACTCTGCAGAAAGTGGGCAAGGAGGGAACCTACCTCAGCATAAGAAAGGCCATATATGGTAAACTCACAACTAACATCATTCTCAGTGGACAATGATGTCAATCTTAACACTTTTAATCAATATGATTTTGGAAGTCCTAGCCATGGCACTTAAAGAAAATGAAATGAAAGAAATCCAAACTGGAATATAAGAAGTAAAACTGTCACTGTTTGAAGATGACATGATACTATACATAGAAAATCCTAAAGATGCTACCAGAAAACTATTTGACCTCATCAATGAATTTGGTAAAATTGCTGGATGCAAAATTAATACATACAAGTCTCTTGCATTCCTATACACTATCAGTGAAAGATCAGAAAGAGAAATTAAGGAAACCATCCCTTTTACCATTGCATCAAAGAGACTAAAATACCTAGTAATAAATTTATCTAAGGAGGCAAACAACCTATACTCTGAAAACTATATAAGACATGATGAAAGAAGTAAAGGTGACACAAACAGATGAAAAGATCAATATTCTCAAAATGACTATGCTACCCAAGGCAATATACAGATTCATTGCAATCCCTGTCACATTACCAATGACATTCTTCACAGAACTAGAACATTTTTTTTATTTGTATGAAAATACAAAAGATCCTGCATAGCCAAATCAATCCTGAGAAATAAAAATGGAGCTGGAGGAATCAGGCTCCCTGGCTTCAGATCATACTACAAAGCTACAGTCATCAAAACAGCACAGTACTGGCACAAAAGCAGAAATCCAGAAATGAACCAATGCACCTGTGGTCAACCAAGCTGGGACAAAGGAATCAAGAATATACAATGGAAGAGCTTCCACTGTGGCACAATCGGTTAAGGATCCGGCATTACCACAACTGTGGTATAGGTCACAGTTAAAGCTTGCATTTGATCCCTTGCCTGTGAACTTCCATATGCTGTAGTTGAAGCCAAATAAGAATAACATACAATGTAAAAAAGATAGGCTCTTCATTAAATGATGCTGGGAAAACTGGGCAGCAATATGTAAAAGAATAAAATTAGAACACACTCTAATATTATACACAAAAATAAACTCAAAATTGATTAAAGACCTAAATGTAAAGCCAGATACTATAAACCTCTTAGAGGAAAACATAGGCAGAGCATTGCCTGATATAAATCACAGCAATATCTTTTTTGATCCACCTCCTAGAAGTGAAAATAAAAACAAAAATAAACAAATGAGACATAATTAAACCTTTTGCACAGCAAAGGAACTGTAACTGGAATGAAAAAATAACCCATGGAATGGGAAAAAGTATTTGCAAATGAAGAGACTAACAAGGCATTGATCTCCAAAATATGCAAACTTCTCATGCAGTTTTCTATCAAAAAAAGCAAGAAACAAACAACAAACAAATGAGTCAAAAAATCAGTAGAATTAGGGAAGTCCTGTTCTGGCCCAGTGGAAATAATTCTGACTAGTATCCATGAGGACGTGGGTTCAATCCCTGGCCTCACTCAGTGGGTTAGGGATCTGTCATTGATGTGAGCTGTAGTGTAGGTCACAGACACAGCTTGGATCCCGTGTTGCTGTGGCTGTGGTATAGGCTGGCAGCTGTAGCTCCAATTCAACTCCTAGCCTAGGAACTTTCACATGCCACGGGTGCAGCCTTAAAAAGCAAGAAAAAAAAAATCAGCATAAGTAAATAGATATTTCTCAAAAAAAGATATACAGATGGCCAAAAAGCACATGAAAAGATGCTCAATATCACTAAGTATTAGAGAAATATAAATCAAAACTATAATAAGGTATCACCTCATTCCAGACAGAAAGGCCATCATCATGAAATAGTATATGAACAATAAATGCTGGAGTAGGGAAAGAAAAGAAAAGGGACCTCTCCTACATTGTTGGTAGGAATATAAATTGGTACAACCACTATGGAAAACAATATAGAGGTTCCTCAAAAAACTAAAAATAGAACTACCATATGATCCAGCAATCACACTCCTGGGCATATATCTAGAGAAAACCATAATTTGAAAATATACATGCACCTCAATGTCACTGTAACACCATGTAACACAATTCCTAAGGTATGGAGGCAACCTAAATATCCATCAACAGAGGATGGATAAAAAATACATACATACATACGATGAAATATTAATCAGTCACATAAAAGAAAGAAATAATGCCATTTGCAGCAACACAGATGGATCTAACATTATTATACTAAGTGAAGTACATCAGACAAAGGCAAATATTATATGATATAACTTGTTGATGGAATTTAATAAAAATTATACAAATGAATTTTTATTTGCAAAACAGAAACATACTCACAGATTTCAAAAGCAAACTTGTGATTACCAAAGGGGAAATGGGGAGAGGAATAAATTAGGAGTTTGGGATTAACATTTACATATTACTATATGTAAAAATAGATAAATAACAAGGAACTATACTGTATAGCACAGGGAACTCTACTCATATTCTGCCATAACCCATATGGGAAAAGAATCTGAAAAATAATGAATATATATATTCATTCTTTATATAGTGGTATGTATCTAAATCACTTTGATGTATACCTAAAACTAATAGAATATTGAAAAAAACTATACTCCTATAAAATAAAAAAATTAAGGAGATATATATATACACACACACACACACACACACATATGCACATTATTAGTTTTATAATCTAAGAGGAAGTGTCAAGAAATGACATGATCATGTTCTAATTTTCATGAACCATCAAGAATTCTACAAACACATGAAATTCCTGTCATGGCTCAGAAGTTAGCAAACCCTACTAGCATCTATGAGGTTGTGGGTTCGATCCCTGGCCTTGCTCAGTGGGTTAAGGATCCAGCGTTCCCGTGATCTGTGGTATAGGTTGCAGATGTGGCTTGGATCTCGCTTTGCTGTGGCTCTGGTATAGGCCGGCAGTTAGAGCTGTGACTAGAGCCCTAGCCTCAGAACCTCCATATGCCACAGGTGCTGCCCTTAAAAAGACAAAAAGACCAAAAAAAAAAAAAAAAAAGAATACTACAAACACATAAATAACCTCACCTCTAGAAAACTAGAAAAGTCTTCAAAGGTTACACTCTGGATAGAGTGTTATAATCTTAAATGTATTTTTTCCTTCTTTGTCATATTCAGTGTTAAATATCTAAGAACAAAGAACAGAAATGAAGAAACTATCAATTTATCATATTTAAAAATATTTTTTAAATTTTGGATGTCTACTTACAAAACCTTTTTTAAGTGTCACATTTTCTATTAAAGATTATTTTTTCTTCACAAAATGTTAGGGCAAGAAGGTTATTTCCTAAAAGACTTAGCTTAAGAATATTATATAGTATGGGGTTAGTTTAAAAGACATAAAGTTAATATATAGGAGCACTGAAATAATTCAAATATTATATGAAATAAAAATGCCATGTTCCATGTCCTTTAGTTTTCAATTCTGTTGTTGTTTCCAATTTCCCCAGATAGAATCTGCTGTAGTGTTTTTCACCTCTCATCTAAAAGTTTTGACTTATGCATCATCTAGGTTCAGTAATGAATAAGAACTGACATCAAATATCAATATTATTGGCCCAGCTAAATGGTAGTTGACATCAAGTTGGATTGCTGAAGAAGTAAACAAAATTAAAATTTTTTTGGTGTGTAAGTACTGCCTGACATCATTTGTCCTTCAGAAGATCAATGGCTGCATGACCTAAACGTTGTTTGTGTTTCTTTATATAAAATGGGCAAAGACTGATACTAAGCACTTTCTGTTTGTGATTGGATAATAACAAACAAAATTCAGAAAATCAGAAATTGAGCTTCCTTTGCAGAAATGGAGTGAGGATCACTTTTTAGATAAGCAATTGCAGGTACTTACTTGTCCATGACTTTTAAAAAGATAATGTGAATTAATACATTTATAGCCACATACTATTAACTTAGGAAAGTGATTAATCTACTCCAGATCAAATTTAAAACTTGCAACTGCCTAATTATTAAATGGCATATTATGATATGAAATAGACAAAACACTTTCACTGGGGCTTATATCATTTTTTAAATTTTATTATTTTTATTTTTTCCATTATAGTTGGTTTACAGTGTTCTGTCAATTTTCTATTGTACAGCAAAGTGATCCAGTCATATTGTACAGCAAATAGTATACACACACACACACATATATATATAATTTTTCTCACATTATCCTCCATCATGTTCCATCTCAAGTGACTGGACATAGTTCCTTGTGGTATATAGCAGGATCTCATTGCTTATCCACTCCAAATGCAATAGTTTGCATATATTAACCCCAGACTCCCAGTCCATCCCACTCTCTCCCCTTCCCCCTCAGCAACCACAAGTCTGTTCTCCAAGTCCATGAGTTTCTTTTCTGTGGAAAGGTTCATTTATGCCATGTATTAGATTTCAGATATAAGTGATATGGTACTTGTCCTTCTCTTTCTGACTTACTTCACTTAGTATGAAAGCCTCTAGTTCGATCCATGTGGCTGCAAATGGCATTATTTTGTTCTTTTTTATGGCTGAGAGTATTCCGTTGTGTATATACACCACATCTTCTTAATCTATTCATCTGTGGAATGGAAATTTAGGTTGTTTTCATGTTCTTGGTTATTGTGAACAGTGCTGCAATGAATATACGGGTGCATGTATCTTTTTCAATGAAAGTTGTGCTTGGTTTTATGCTCAAGAGCAGGATTGCTGGGTCATATGGTAGCTTTATATTTAGTTTTCTGAGGTAACTCCATACTGTTTTCCATAGTGGCTGTATTATATCAATTTTTTAAATAGAATTTAGCTCAGGTTTAATGTAGTTTCATAATTATTTACAATAGTTTTAGAATTCTTATTTTTGTTAACATGTAAAATATATACTGCAGCTTTATGTTTAATACAATGATATTACATTAAATAAAATTATAGGATATAAGAAAGTCATCTTATTTATTTGTGTTTGGTTGTTCTTGTGTTTTACTTCTACTTAGATGAACACAAATGGTTAGAAGGAAACGTTTGTTCCACTAATAATACTAATGATAATGATATTAGGAGAGATGGGAGTAGATGAGATAGTACCAACATTTTCTATTTGCCAGGTACTATGTTAAACACATTATATGTATTACCTAATACTCACTATTCTTTTTTTTTTTTTTTTTTCTTGTCTTTTTGCCATTTCTTGGGCCGCTTTCGCGGCATATGGAGGTTCCCAGGCTAGGGGTCTAATCGGAGCTGTAGCCACCAGCATATGCCAGAGCCACAGCAACGTGGGATCCGAGCAGCATCTGCGACCTACACCACAGCTCACGGCAACGCCGGATCGTTAACCCACTGAGCAAGGGCAGGGATCGAACCCGCAACCTCATGGTTCCTAGTCGGATTTGCTAACCACTGCGCCACGACGGGAACTCCTCACTATTCTTTTTATCCTTCATTTTTACAAAATAACTGAATGATTTCCTCAAGGTTATAAAATCTTGTGAGTGGCAAAGCCAGGATCTAAAAGGTGCTTAGAGACAAATATAACTTAAATTGGGTAATTTTCCATTGCCCCAAAGTCATGGAATTCTATGTGCTATAGAAGCTTTCTAAAGAGCAACTAATCTGTCATGAAAATTAAATGTTTGTCTTGCAGTTCAATATCCACAGAACTTGGAAAGCCAATAAAGTTGAAATAAATAAGATGCACTGATACGATGCTGTAATGAAACCCTCGTGATTTCATTTGTCTAAAACTCTGTGTTTAATCACCACATTTTAAAAATATTTAAGTGTGGAACATAAGCTATAGTAGATGCTGGAGATATTGAGCCAAACAAGATTTAAAATGCCCTTTTTTTCTTATTCCCTTTTATTGCTTTCCAGTGTAGAGAGACGTTTTAAAGAAGTGCACGGACAAAAAGCCACAAGACAGCTGTGAATCATGACTGATCCTCCTGCTTCTGCATTGGAATTTATAGGTTGATAGTGAAACTAAGATGATGAGATGGGGAAAGGAACCAGTTAGGACAAAGGGAGAGCAATGGATTCATATTTAGCATATTAAAATGAGATAACTTACAGATACTTAGGCTGAGATGAAAAATAGCTAATGGGGAGTCTATAGCACAGAGTGGGATTTATCTGGAAATCATCACATGCATATGAAATTAAAAGTAACAGGTTTGAGTAAGATAAGGTAAGAAGAGAAGCTGCTAGAGAACAAGATTTAAGATTGAATCCTTTTTTTTCCCTTTTCTTTTTATGGCCTCACCAGTGGCACATGGAAATTCCCCAGCTAGGGGTCTAATCATATCTGCAGCTGCCAGTCTACACCACAGCCATAGCAACACTGCATCCAAGCCTCATCTGTGACCTATGTCACAGCTTGTGGCAATACCAATCCTTAACCCACCGAACAAGGCTAGAGATTGAACCCGCATCCTTAGGGACACTATGTAGAGTAAACCTGCTGAGCCACAAGAACTCCTTAAGACTTAATATTGGGCAGGCATTAGTACAGGAGGATCCAGAATAGTAGTTTAAAAAGCAGTGATCATGGAGTTTTACTTCTCAGGATTCAAGAAGAATGTTTTGATTGATTTTAATAATGCAGAAATGGTCATTGGAAGTAACAATATGGAAATCAGAGAGTTTCAGGGGAGTTGTTGACTCGGAGTTCATATTTGAATGGTTTAGGAGAAAATGATATTTCAGACTTTCAAGCAGTGTGGTGGTATAAAATCATGCAGAAATAACACCATCACTCACAATTCAAAGAAATTACAGATAACTAATGTACACACACACACACACACCAATTCGAGCAATACATAATAAAACAAGGAAGGGAAACAAAGTTAATTTAAAGAAGAAAAAATCAACCAGTTTGTTTTTACCTTTTCTCTAGTATTTTTAATCTGTTCTGGTACAGGCCAAATAATGTAGATTTGCCAGGTAAGCACTGCAGAGAAAATGAGGTCAATAAAGTCCTTTGTGTTGGAATTTCAAGAATGACAATTGAGATATCCAGGCTGGGATAAAATGATAAGTGAAGACAGAGGGGTGATAAGTTGGTGGGTAAGATTTTAGCTGACTGGAGCTCTCAGTGAAGTGCAAGCATTGTTGTACTGGCTTAAAATCTGCAAAGACAGACAGTTATCTTCTGAGAAGCAATGCTTGGAATTGAGATTTGGAGGTGATGCATTTATAGCTAATGACAAAGTGATCAGAGTTCGACTTCAGGAGTATGTAGCTGAAGAAAAAAATGTGTTAGAGGAAAAGTGGTCAAGGCACTTGACCTAGGTCAGATGATTGCTGAATGGCGATATATGTAGGGAACAAAGTGATCTAGGAACTCAAGTCTTCAAAGGATTAGGGAGAATGACTGGGAGGCTCTCAGTGGTGAATCACAAACATGCCTTAGGATTTCAGTGGCATTATGGCATATTTTGATTTTAAAATATCACAGTTGATCCACTTAATTCTGAAAGGCCAATCTTTCCTCAATGACTGCTGAACAAAGTTTACTTAGCCCACACTTCCTGCAGCCAGTCCTTATGAGACAACCTAAATCCAGCCTCTGATATCTATGGACAGGAGATGCAGCATAAGATACCTAGGGATAGGAAACGCAGAGTAGACCTAATCTTTTTTTTTCCATACTTTTACATTTTATGAGTACGTGGCTTTTTGATGTTCTCATTTTGATTCTATGGCCATTTTGACATAATGTAAGTGACTGATATATTTATTTCTGTTATTGATAGATGACTACACCGTCATGTTTCCCTTTATTACTTAGACTCTTATCTCCAAAGAGCTGTATCTGTCCCTTAATCTGATCCCATCACTCCTCCTATTTCTCAGAAACCCTTCTACCTCATCCTCTAAAGATCCATATACGTGATCAACCAATTCCCCTATAATGCCACTCTCTGTTCTAAACGCTCCCTTTCCCTTCTTAGCTTAAACTGTGATCTGAATTATTACTCACAATTACTACTCTTGAGTTCTCTGATAAAGAAATTATTTCTCTTGCCTTTCATGTGATTCAAGGCCAGCAGATTGGGTCAGTATCTACCTTGCTACAAAGTCCTATTAAATCCCTTTCCTCTTATTTACTTAAAACTTTCAACTGCTGTAAAGATAAAACTAACAGACTTCACCTTCCTTCCCCCCTATTCACAGCAGCTACAGTTTCCATGGAATTATGTAGATGGGAAACAAGTTATAATTTGACTTGTCTTTTACTAAGGCTATACATTACATTCTTCATTTTAAAATAAAAACAAGTATATTTTATACAATCAGTTGTAACAAAGATATATAACTTCATATTAAAATAATCAACAAAACAACATTTAAGTAAAAAAAAATAGGTCAATTAAAAGAAATGAGAATAGAATTTGAGGTAGGTCTGAAGCCTCCTATTTCATGAGCTGGTTAGGACTCTAGCCCTACTAGAATTATCTTTGATGCTACAGTCCTTCAATTTTGTTCAACAACCAAAGAGTTGAGACTAAACTCCTGACTTGAATGTGTGAGATGGAGGAAAATATCCCCTGCAAGGAAAAATGTACTGGTATTCTAACAGAGTTGATTTATAGTGTTCACCTAGCTTTACCAGGCATCCTGGCTGTGTGCCTCTCAGAACAGTTGGGAATGTCCAGAGAGAGATAAGGACATCCATCACACTGTACCGTCATTCTGGGAGAGGGCCAATAAGTGCTTCTAGAAGGCCTGATGGAATTTCCCAATCTATTCAGACAATAGGACAATTTCCTATAAAATTGAAGTTAAGAGAGGCTTTAACAGGGAAACTGCTCATTTTCTTACTATATATTTTCAGTAGTTTAAAAAATTATTTTATTTACATTGAATTGTCTGTGTCTACTAATATTATGCCAGAAATTACTGCTAACTTTTTAAAAATTAGTTTTGCTTTACAAAATTGACTTAGTAAAAAGCTTTCATAATTCCTTAAAGGGTTTCACTAACAGACTACTTTATTTTCTTTTTCTTTTCTGCAACATATGGAACACCTGCAGCATATGGAAGCTGCAAGGGTAGATTGAAACTACAGCTGAGGCCACAGTCCCCGGAATACGAAATCTGAGCCACATCTGCAACCTATGCCGTAGCTTGCGGCAATGCCTGATCCACTGAGCAAGGCCAGGGATCAAGTGCATCCTCACAGAGACAACGCTGGGTCCTTAACCCTCTGAGCCACAATGGGAACCCCTAGGTTACTTTAAAAAGAAGTTTTAAATAAATATATACTTCAGGAGTTCCCGTCCTGGCACAGTGGTTAACAAATCCGACTAGGAACCATGAGGTTGTGGGTTCGATCCCTGGCCTTGCTCAGTGGGTTAAGGATCTGGCATTGCCCATGAGCTGTGGTGTAGGTTGCAGATGCAGCTCAGATCCCGCGTTGCTGTGGCTGTGGCGTAGGCTGGTGGCTATGGCTCCAATTTATATATATATATGTATATATATATATATATATACTTCAAATAGAAAAATCAGAGAAGACCATCAGAGCCCTAATACTATAACATAGAAGTAAAATTCAACTTAACATATTTTTTCAGAACCACATATAAATGCTGTATATTTTATATTTGTTTCTGTGATTCTTGGTTGCTAGCTTGGTAGCATTGAATTTTACGTTTTTGATTTCTGCTTACAAATCTAGCATTGTTGAATTTCCCTAAAATTGTGTTTATATAAACAGTTAAATGCACTTTTAACTGACAGTAGAATTTGAATGCACATCCCTAAAGGCATCAAACAATTAGCAAAGCTAATACTAAAGAATTCAGATCTCGGCCTGATACATATGCACCATATAATTTATTATCACAACTTTGAGAGTTTGAATGTGAACTGCATCACAATGCCATGTCCTTGAGAAATCCCAAAATTGTTTTGTTCTTTCAGTTACTGCTGCCTCCCGACCTCATGACATTCCTTTGCATGTATGTGAAATATAACACTTTTCTAAACAGTTGACACAAGTGACTGAAAATTTCACTTGAGTGTCATTCATCATAACAAAGCATCATTCCCTCAATAGTTGCTAAATATTTATAGCAAAGAAGACATAAATTAATGGAAAAATTCAATGAAGCTTTGGGATGTTGATATGAAACAGTGTCATAACAGTCCCTTTAGTATGAACAAAGTGTGTAAACAAAAATAGGTTAGCCACTTTGATACTGGACACCTGGACCTCATGTTCATTATCCTGCTTTTGAAAAATGCATAATTAATGTATGTGTCCCTTGATTGCTGACTGAATAAATCTAATTTGGTTATTTCCATATATATTACTTTTACTACTTAGGATGTTAAATGGTGTGTCTTTTTCAGCTATGATATTGTTCAGCAAAATAAATGCCTGACTTACAAAATATTAGTTTACTCTATTTTAGCTACCATTGAATTTTCTTTGGGTATGTGAAGCTCTAAACCACCTAATAGATTTTTTCCTATCATGTGGGTCCATAGTGCTTAAACAGTTCTATATTCTCCTAGAAATAAAGTTTTAATTTGGTATTTAGAACTAATCCATAATATATTGGCTCAATAGAGTCAATTATATGGAAATTTTGTACTAAGACATTTATTAAAATTTAATTTTAGGGAGTTTCTGTTGTGGTACAGCAGAAATGGATCTGACTGGTATCCATGATGATGAGGGTTTGATCCCTGACCTTGCTCAGTGAGTCAAGGATCCAGCATTGCCAAGGGCTGTGGTGTAGGTTGTAGACGTGCTCAGATCCTGCATTCCTGTGGCTGTGGTGTAGGTCAACAGCTTTAGCTCCAACTCAACCCCTAGCCTGGGAACTTCCATATGCTGCCGGCTTGGCCCTAAAAAGCAAAAAAATAAAAAAAATAATTTTAGGAAGGAGAAGGAGGAGAAGTGCTTAAAGCATCAGGAATGGGTGTGGCAGTGGGGTTGGACCCTCCTGCCTCAGTGGATTATGCCCAGGGCAAGCAGTGGTGGTTGGTAGGGGCGGGGAGGTAGGAAGTGACTGGGTGGTGCCAGGAGATGATGCTGTTTCCAGTTGCAACGCAGGGATCACAACAAACACAGCCTCCACAGAAGCAGTATGGCATTGACTCTCCCATCAACTTAGCAGTCCCCAAGGAGACTGAATGCCTACTTACACAGAAACTAATTGAGACTTTGGGGTTTTTGAAGCCCTTTGGGGTTTTTGAAGAGGAAGAGGAATGGCAGCATAGGATTTTAATTTTGTCAAAATTAAATAACCTGGTGAAAGAGTAGATATAAGAAATCAGTGAAAGCAAGAATCTTCCACAATCTGTAATTGAAAATGTTGGTGGAAAAATTTTCACATTTGGATCTTAGAGATTAGGAATTCATACAAAAGGTGCTGATATTGACGGACTGTGTGCTGCACCAAGACTTTTTTTTTTTTTTTTTTTACTTTTTAGGGCTGCACCCATAGCATATGAAGGTTCCCAGGCTAGGGGGTCAAATGAGAGCTGGCCTAAGAGGTGTTTGTACCAGTTGTCAAACTGTGTTTTGATGGGATAGAGATTGACAGTTTGTTGCAAGATTTAGCACTGCAGACTATTCCAGAAGACTTGGACTTATGAGATGACAGTCTGCTTAAAAATTTAGATATAAGAAGATGTACAAGAAGTCTTAACAGTTGCAGGGTAACTGATGAAATTTTACATCTAGTACCAAATATTGACAACTTCAGGTTAACCCTAACAGCTATCAAACTGTGGGCCAAACACCACAACATCTCTTTAAGATATTAAGTTTCCTCAGTGGTATTTCCTGGGCTATTCTAGTAGCAAGGAACTTTCCAGCTTCATCCAAATGCAGTAGCATCAACTCTTGTACATAAATTTTTCTTGGTATTTTTCCAAATGGGAATGGCCAGATCCAATCCTATTGAAACAGCCTGAAGAATTTAATCTTAATTTGCCTTCAGGGTACCCAAGGGTAAATAAACCCCAGGGATAGATACGTACCATCTTATGCCTGTAATTACACCAGCATACCCACAACAGAATTCCACGTACAATGTGTCCGTTTCTACACAAATGGTCATGGTTGAGGAGTTTAAACAAGGTCTTGCTAACACAGATGGAATTTTGCTGAGTAGGCAGAGTGGTGCAAACTTCTTGAAGCTCCAAACTTCTTTCAAAAGTACAAGAATGTATTTTAAAGCATGTAGGACATGTTGCTCTAAGTAATGGTTTAAAGGCAGCATGTGACATCTCTTCTCACTAGATAATATGATTTTGAATTTTCCTTTAAACATCTTCTATATTGGTTTTATTCCTGTCCCAAATGGCATACTGTTTTTAGTAAAACCCTTTATTATCTCTCTGTCAAGGTAAAATGTAGTCCCTACATTTTTTTGTTGCCTGATGTCACCGAATTTCTACATTTGTAGCAGTACAAGTTCTGAAGGCTTATTAGTCATCACCAAAACCCTAAATCTATATACCTTGGCAAAGGAACGAACCGTTAAAATCTGTAGTTACTATTCACTAATAAGTAAGTTTTTTCAGCCAGTTCTGAGAACTTATTTATTATAAGATTCTCTATAACATAGGCATAGCTAATAAAATATCAATCTATGTAGGCAGAAAAAATGTTTCCAGTAGTTAAAGCACATGATTGGCCAACCATTTCCCCCTAATGTTAATAAAGTCCCTTCAAATATTTCTACAAATAATTTGCATGGAATTTTAGTAGGTGTAATTTTTTTTTTTGCTAATGTTTTTGATATAATGGTTTAATACCTCAGTACAGGTTGAAAGCCTGATCGTGTTGGTTTTGATGAAAACTGTAAGTTACAATAAATCTTACTTTAAAAAATAATAATTTTAGTTGAGCCAATCATTAACATTCCAGGGCTTACAACACCAGCACAATTTCAACTGAGGTAAATAGCATTTCTTTAGGAGAAATAATTTTTAGTGACCATTTTTCCTTTCTCTAAAAGAATAATAACCACATGATAGTTACAGAATGTTGATGATATTGTCATTTTGAAGTTAGAGGTGGGTAATCTATCTACCTACCTCTAACTTTTAGCTAGATGGATTTCTTTTTTAGCTAATTGGAAAAGAGAGGGGAATATGGATTTAAGGATTGCACTCTCCTGGGAACTTAGAGACAAATTAAAATGTTAGATATAATTAAATCATAGAGTTTGAAGGGATTTGCAAAGTCATCTATCTAGTCAAATTGCTTTCATCTAAGAAGGAATAAGCTTAAATCATCCTTCTACAATTATTATCTGGGCTCTTTTAGAGATAGCTCCAATTAGCACAGACACTCAAAGCAGTGTTTAACAATCTTCATCACTGGTGAAATCATCCCGATATCTACAGATCGATATTTTTGCTATGTCATCAGTTTATATAAAGAAAGACATATTTGATACCTTTCCATGAGGAAATGAAAAGCTGTCAAATCAAGGTTGCTCTATTCTCACTTGAAGAAAGTACCTACTTTTTTTAACATTTTTTTTTCTTGGGTTTCCTTTCAAGTATTTTCATTATTTTTATGATTTCATATTCAACTTTACAAGTTACTTTTGCAAGTTACTTTATATTCACTTTCTTGAAGCCCTAAATAGACAAAGACCTCTTGAAAATGTGGTTAAGTGGAGTTTAGTGCAATAGATTTCCGCCTTGTTTCTACCTCTGTATAGTGTGTGTGTGTGTGTGTGTGTGTGTGTGTGTGTTTTAAACTCCTGTAATCCTACACTATCTCTATATTTATTCCATTGCTATAATTAATTCTCCAATTGGTTCTCCTCTCAGCCTGTTACCTTGCCATTTTCTTCTGGAACTTTGTTCCATGAAAATTAATTTGTCTATATGAAGTTGTAGAATAATTTATGGGGAGAACTGAACTCACCCTAGGAGTGAAGGTGGCATCGTTGACGGAATGCATGTGACCATAGAGCGACTGCTCACATTTGCCCTGAGAAGACAAAGCAGGACACAAATCAAATTCCATTCAAGATGTGAAAAGAAATAATTAATCTTATTTGTATTCAAGTAATGTTTAAATCCACTAATAAAATTAATACATACTCCTGATAGAAAATGCTAGCTTTGGCTGTTAGTTATTATTCAGAATCAGAGAGGGCTGTGCTGGTGAGTATGTCACTGCATTGATATCTACATTTAAATTCCAGTGTCCTCACTTTTATACCATTGGGCTGGTGGTGAGTTCTCACTAAATAACACCATTTTGCAATAAGCAAAAGCACTAAGCCAAGATGCCATGTAATGAAGCCCTTGTAGAAAGGTTTTGTTTTCAGCACATTTTCGCCTTTTTTTTTTTGGTCTTTTTGCCTTTTTCTATAGCCGCATCCAAGGCATATGGAGGTTCCCAAGCGAGGGGTCGAATCAGAGCTACAGCTGCCAGCCTACATTATAGCCACAGCAACTCGGGTTCCGAGCTGTGTCTGCGACCCACACCACAGCTCTCGGCAACGCTGGATCCTTAACTCACTGAGCAAGGCCAGGGATCGAACCTGCAACCTCATGGTTCCTAGTCGGATTTGTTAATCACTGAGCCACAACGGGAACTCCCTTTTTATTTATTTTTTTTTTGTCTTTTTCAGCACATTTTCACTTCTGCTGAGGGTATAGGATTCTTTTTTGTTTTCAATCACAACATATTTTAATTCATGAATTTTCATGGTTTGGTTTCATATCATTACAAGTAGGAAAATGTTACAAACATGGCAGGCAGTATTTTTAACACAAAATAAGCATTTGTTTTGTGAAGACTATACTTTGCATCTACCCATTCAAGTCATCTTTTCTAAACAATATCTAAAACTAAAATTAAGACTAACTATAAAATTTCCAAGCTTGAGTTTAAATAATTTTTAGAAAATTAGGCCCTTAACACTACAAAAGAAATTTAAATATGTGACTTTTCATTTTGACATCAATGTTCAAAGGGCATTTGTAACTATCTTAGGAAAATAACCGTAATTCTGTACAAGAACCAGAGAACATTATTATATCTGGATAATGTTGTTTGTAGATTTCTATTATGGGCTGAAATTCAGATTTCATTCAAGAGTGTATTCATTTGACATATATTTGAGCAATTAATATATGTTCAGCACAATTCTAGGTGCTTAGGATGTGTTACTTAATAAAAAAAAAAAAGAACCTTGTCTCCACTGACCTTACATTTTAGAGGGAGAGAGAATGAATAAACATTTTTAAAAAGGTATAAAGTGTGTTAGAAGAATATTACTCAAAGAAGAAAAGTCAGGTAGGGTAAGGGGTGTCATGAGTTCTGGGATTGAGGTGTTAAGGACAAACCAAATTATCAAGTGATGGAGCTTGACCACACTCAGAAAGTAAGGTTTGAGCAAAGACTAAAGTCAATAAGAGAGTTAACCAAGAAGACATTTGGAGGGAAAGCATTCCAGGAAGAAGGAAAAGCTAGCAAATGTCTCAAGATGGGAGTCTGCATGGTGTGTTTCTGGAATAGCAGGGAGGCCAGTGTGGCTGGAGAGAACACAGGGGGTTTATTCAAAAGGCTTCATCTACCTTCATTCACTACTTTGTGTTTACTTAGTCCTAAACCCCTTAAGTCTGGAAGAGAGATTATAGAAAAAAACTACAGAATGAAATATTAACGATAAAGGGTCCCCTCACTGTTGCAGGATATTCATGGAGTATTTGGAACTATGTGGAAGGGCTTTATAACTAGACACACTTGGTACTAATTATTTCCATTGCATTCAGCACGTTAAATTTCAAATATGTATTTACAGAATTAATGCATGCTGTTAATCCATTTTCATAGAATGCAAAATTTCCCCCCATGAATTAAACTTCATAAGAATATGTAAAAACACTCTGGGACTCTCTCAGGATTTCCCCACTCATGCTATTCTGGTTCAGTATACTGGTACTGTTAACAACATTAAGCCTATTATGCTGAGGACTTCAAATAATTCAAATCCCCAAAGTAGAAATAAATTACTTACAAAGCCAAAAAGGCAAAGTGTAAGATGTTATGGCTAGCTCTCATGTATTATCTGAGGAGCACTTATGGTTAATTTTTTTGAGTACTACTATCATATATAGTTATATAATATTATAATTGTCTAATGACTATTAATATTTTAAAATACTTAGTGAATTTGTCTTAAAATATTTTTTTGCATTAATAAATTTGGTCCTCTTCTAAATTAAGCACCTCTAAACTATTTAATTACTGGTAAGGAAAATGGAGTTTTTTAATTCAAACCCTGCATGCCAAGTTTTAATCCAAAGTAGAATTTCTAAGGCACTCTTTGAAAAGCCCTGGAAATATGGGGTTATAATGGAAATGCTGATGGACCACATTTGTGCTGCTGTAACAAAACCTGACTTGAAGATAAATGTTTCATGAATTAAGAAAAGTTAAAAAAGCTTTTCTATCCAGCTTTGTTCCCAAGATAAAAGTGAATCTACTCCTTTTTTTTTTTTTTTTGGCATAGGGAATATGTGGGTTACTAATATTCTAGTCTGCAAACAGCCTTAATCAAAAGCAATACCCAAACCGGGACATTAAAATTTGGAATATCTTCTTTGATGAATTCTTGTCAGAATTGTTTTCTTTCAAGGAAGTGGAAAAAATGAAAAGGCAGAGAATCTTACCAAAAAAAAAAAAAAATCACATGACCTACCATGTCATTGCTTCAGTATTTTATTCTCTCACAGAAGCCGTTGGCAATAATGGTTTCTATTAATGACCCTGGGGATAGAAACGTCTGGGACTTAATTCTTGGCTCTGCTACCTAATATCTGTGTGACCTTAAACAGATTGCTTCACTTCACTGTGTTTCAGTTGCCTCATTTAATTCTCAAAAGAAATTTTTTACCTATAGGTAAATTTTCATTAGCCCTGACCTATGAGACAATATTTGACCTATAGGTCTGTTTTGAGAATTAAATGAGATAATGCATGTGGAATGCTGGTACAGTGCTTGGCACAAAGTATGAGCTCAACACATATTACCTCTTTATACATGCAACACATGCCACTGAAATACTAGTGATGTCCAAATTAATATCTCTACCCTTAGGTATCTAAGTGACTCCTTAAAGATCCCAGTAAGGAGTCTTAGAGGCATCAGTGCTATTTTTCCTGCTTGTCTCTCAGATTCATTCCCCACCTGGTGCTGCCCTGCTCTGTGCCCTCATCTCTACTAACCACATCACTCTATGGGCTCTCAGATCTTCTGTGCTCTGGTTAGATTCAGCCAAAGGAAAGCATCAGCAGGAAAGGGAAAAAGCAGAATGATACAGAAGATGGGATAAATGACCACTTCAGCTTCCTTTATGTTCATCTGTGATTTTCCTAGTGGCTCTGTCTACCTAATTCCACCACTTGAGTTGCAAGTCCTCTCCAATGGCTACAGCTCACACTGTTGCACTAATGCTCTCCTTTTCTGGTCCCTTCAGACCTAGGCGTACTAATAGCTTCCTGTGGTTCCTAGCCTTTGTGTGATGTGTTTTGTCCCTTCACCTTGTTCATATTTCTGGAAGCATTGAAATTGATTATACTCCATGTATCATGTTTCCTGCTGGTGACCTGTCTTATACAGTACATTAGAGATAATACACAAAAGCAAGAATTTTTGATTTACTATTTCCCAAATGCTTACCTTGACCCCTGCCAAATCTTCCTCTTTAAGTAAAGGGCATCTCCAACTGCTCAGACAAAAATACCTAGGCAACCAAATACCTAAGACTTAGAATACCTCTTCTTTTTTCCCTACCTCCACCCCACCTCTCATCCAATATAACAGTGCTTTGCTCGACATGCAGCCCTACTCAGCCCACTTCTGCCCTTTTCCACCATCATCACTCCGGTGCAGGACATCATCACATGGAGCATGAGGACATCAGGAGTGTCCTTATTCATCTCTTTGCTCCTACCTTCACCCTACTCCTCATCTGCTTCTCTGTCAGCTATTGGAGCAATCAGTAAAACCTGAGTCCTGTCCACAGCACCCCCTACACTTAGCCACCCTATCAGCCCTGCCAGAACCTCAGATCACAGTACAGAGGCACTGTCTCCTCAAAACATTATCCCTGGGTGTATTTCTAGAAAATAATTGCTTACAGTAAAACAGTTTTAAGTTTTTAAGAAAAAATTCTCTAAATAAAACTTGAAGTTAAAGAGGATTGTACTGTGCAATTGTGTCCTTTGAATAAGTACTATTAAAGAAGAGAAAGCAAACCTGTTCAAGGGTGAGCAGAACTAAAGTTGACATCAGCTTGAGAAAAGTCTTCTACTCACTACCATTGAGATGTAGCTTATTTCTATTATAGCTATTATCTTTTATCAAGTTTAAAAATTAATGCAAAAGATTTTTTTTCTTTTTACAGCTGCACTTGTGACATATGGAAGTTCCTTGGCCAGGGGCTGAGTCAGAGTTTCAGCTGGGGACTATGCCACAGCCATGGCAACATTGGATCTGAGCCACATATGGAGCCTACGCTGAAGCTTGTGGCAATGCTGGATCCTTAACCCACTGAGTGAGGCCAAGGATTGAACTTGCACCCCCACAGAGACAACATAAGCTCCTTAACCCAATGAGCCACAGCAGGAACTCCCAGAAATTTTTATGAAGACCATTTTTTAATTAAACTGGGTTAAATATTTAATATAATGATTCGGATAACAGTGATATTTTCTGCAAATCTTTTAAAAAATAACTGTGAAATCAAAGCATTTTAATTTTATAGGTTTACAAATTGTTAAAGAAAAATATACTCTAGCATTAATACTGAAATAATCCCACTGGCATATAAATTGGAAAAAGAATTATCATTAACAAGCTTCTTGGTTTTTGTTATTCCATATAAATAACTAACCATGTCTGTGAAAGATTGATTGCAGCTTTTAAAATGTTTGCTGAATGCATGTGTAATTAAGATGAGTTAAATACGCAAATCAAGCCTAATTAGCTTCATTTATTAATGTTAGTATGCCTTGCCACTACAAAATTTGTGCTGCGAATTTTTTTTTTTGCACATAGTATTTTTGATACTTTGTTCTAGACGAAATGCTGAAGAAATAAGACTTTTTTATTTATTTATTTTTTTTCCACAAGGAGAAAAAGCATTTACACAGGGTTCTAGGGGCCATTTAGGAGGGAGGGTTTAAAAAAAAATAATAATCCCAGTAGCATGAAAACTAAATTGTTATTACATATATTTCCAACTGCCTTCCTTTGACAATATTGAATTAACTCCAGTTCATCAAAGTAGCAAACCTCTGGGAATCTCTTTTGACAAAATTGAGACTTTAGTCATAATACATCCAGCATGGTGATTGGGTAGAACACAGAGACTGGGTGAGAAGGCTGTAGCAAGTGGACCAAAGTGGTCTGTAGAAGTACCTCTTCCTTGACGAAAGATCTAAATTCTCCCGCATTAACAAAACAAACCTCTCCATGCAAAACCATCAGCCTCATGTAACTCATGTGGAAAACCTTCAGTCAGGCTTTTATAAAAATCATGGTTATTGGAAATAATGCAAAGCATGTATAGTATAAGACAGAAGGAAACACACCTATGCAAGTTCAGAATGAATCTCATTGGTTTCTGACGAGAAAATGAGGAAAAATCACATCGAAGGGTAAACAGATTTTAAATTTCCACACTTCTCTTTGTGCTAACTCTTCCCATCATTGCAGTCTGCAATTCCAGTTTCCAAAATTTAATATACTGTTTTACATTATTGTTGCCTTTATTGTCTAAGGGTTTTTTTACTTTTATTTTCAGTGAAAATTTTTCTAAATCTTTACTAAAGATCTAACAATCTTCATTCTTAGTAAATATTTACTTACTAAATAAATATTTACTATTTTATTTTTAGTTATTTTCAGTAAAGGTTTTCTTCCAGTGGAAAGGAAAAGTCCTTTGTTCAAGGTTTCTGAACTTTTTGATTTTGTTTTGTTTTGTTTTGTTTTTAGGGCTACACTGCTGCATATGGAACGTCCCAGAATTCGGGGTCATTTCAGAGCTGTAGTTGCCAGCCTACAATGCGGGATCCTGAGCCATGTCTTCAACATACACCACAGATCATGGCAACTCAGTGAGGCCAGAGATTGAACCCGCGTCCTCATGGATACTAGTTGGGTTTGTTTCTGGTGTGCTACAAGGGGAACTCTGATTTTTTTTTTTTCCTAATTGTGATTATAAAAACCACATAACATGAGATATACTTTAGAAAATCAAGATGGAGTCAGGAGTTGGAAACCATGCTATTTATTCCAAAAGAATTTTTTTTTTTTTTGTCTTTTTGTCCTTTTTTTTTTTTAGGGCTGCACCCACGGCATATGGAGGTTCCCAGGCTAGGGTTCTAATTGGAGCTGTAGCCACCAGCCTACACCAGAGCCATAGCAATGCCAGATCCGAGCTGCGTCTGCGACCTACACCACAGCTCATCACAACGCCGGATCCGTAACCCACTGAGCAAGGCCACGGATCAAACCCGCAACCTCATGGTTCCTAGCCGGATTCATTTCTGCTGTGCCACAACGGGAACTCCCAAAAGAAAATTTAAGAGGAAAAATGTTATAAGAATAAATTTGCTAACCAGGGAGCTGAAAATGCTAAAATAAAACCCCAAAGTACCCTAGAAGTTGTAACTATAGAAAGCCACTATAGGAGTTCCCATTGCGGTGCAGTGGTTGCCGCGGGAGCAGCCCTAGAAAAGGTAAAAAGACAAAAAAAAAAAAAAAAAAAAAAAAAGATTAAAAAAAAAGTCGCTATAATTCCTAGGGCTGAGAGACTGAAGTGAAGAGGTTTGATATATTAAATCTTAAAAATTTAGAAGAAGGGCTTAAACTCAGATCTCTGACACAGGGCCTGCTTAGCTGAGGTTGGTGGCTCTGAAGAGAAGGCAATGAGGCTGTTTCTGTGAATTTGGGAAAAACTGAAAACTGAATTCAGCTGCTGCCGTAGGCAGGCCCTGTGGCTGCTGGGATGAAGAAGCAAGTCACAAGAAGCCACAGAGAATATACAGGAAGGACCAAGTTCAAACCTCCTCCTCCAGCCTGGAAGTCTGTCTTGACTCCTCTTATAGGCAGAGCTTTGCATAGAGGCAGCTGGCAAACAAATGCATTATGTGGGGTCTCCAACCCAGTATTGAAGAGTGAATTTAGAAGGGTGGGTTTGGAACTCACAGGCAATAAGTTAATAATTGGCAAAAATATTAAATGTGAATAGGCTAATTACCAAAACTTAACTGTTATTTCCAACGGCCAAGATAGCCAAAAAAGGCAAATGATGAAAATGTTTGTATATGATCTTGAATATTTCTTGAGAATTAAATTCTAAGAATAGAGATACTAAATTATAAATTAGTGCATAAATTAATATAATGCAAAAATTCCCTGTTGTTTAATAATAAGTTTATCTGAAGACCAGTTTTCTTCTACCCTGTCCCAAATAGATATTATCATTTTAATTTATTTATATTTTTGGCTGCACCCATGGCAGTTCCTAGGACAGGGATTAAACCCTTGACCTGAGCCACAGCAGTGACAACGCTGGATCCTTAACCCATTGAGCCACAGGGAACACTTTTCTTTTTTTTTTTTTTTTTTGCTGCACCCATGGCACGTGGAAGTTCCCCTGGCCGGCATGCCACAGCAAGGACCCCAGCCACTACAGTGATAACATTAGATCCTTAACCTGCTGCACCACAACAGAAATCCTCATTTTTATATTATGTTGTTATAGCAGCCAGATTTTATTTGCTTTTAAATTCTCACATTATCAATTAAATACTCAAAGTTTAAAACATTCAAACAGTACTTTAAAAATCTTGTAAGCATTTAAGATCTTGCTTATAATACCGAAGAATGATTACAATAATGAAAACCAGCAGGCCTGCCCAGGCCTCAACAATTTCACTCTCTAGAAACTACCAAATAGAAACTGTTTTAGGTTTTTTTTTTTTTTTTTTTTTTTTTTTTTTTTTTTTTTTTTTTTTTACATAATCTTAGTATTCGCTTTCATATATTGAAATGAAAGTCTAAACTGCTATTAGCTGATGCATACTTATTAGATACTATCTTCTGATTTCCTATTTATTATGAATAATCATGAAACTGTCTTAAAATAGCATTCTATTTCCCTTCATTTCACATTCCTAATACAACATTTATTGTTAAATCAATACTCTGTATTTACATTATTAGAGTGATGTTCATAAAGTTCACTGCTGAGTCAAGCAATGTATCGAAATTAGGTTTATTTTCTTATAGTTTCCTCCTCCCATGGATAGCTGACTCATTTTTAACTGGCCATAATTTATTTGTACCTATTGCTAATGTTTCTTATTATTCTCTGAGAAACTCACTGTTCAATTTTCCACATATTATGAGAGATTTCTTGATCACTCTGGCAAGTTACTGGGACAGGCATAGGGGACACGGGGTTGGCCTTGACAGACATAACCTCTGTTTCTCTCCACCATAAGGGTATTTACAGGGGAGGTATTGAGAAGGCAAGAATGGAAGGGATATAGGGCATATTAATATATTTTCTATTAATAATTATTGTTATTCTCTAATGTGCTCAATTGTGACATTTTCTATAGTGCTGGATTTCAGTTCGCAAATATTTTATTATTTTTCACATCTGTATTCTCAAGTAAAATTGATCTGCCGTTTTCATTTCATTTTCATACTCAGTATCATTGTTATGCCAATTGTCATGCCAATGATAAGGTTATTTTTCTATTTCTTTCATGTCCTAGAATAGTTTGTCCATCATTTGCATTATCTGTTCCTTGAAGGGTAAGAGGACTCATTGGTGAAACCATCTGGTCCCAGCACCTGCTTTAGAGGTTAGATCCTTTCAGCTATTTCCATTTCTTCTCAGGGTGTGATCCTATTCAGGTCATCTGCTTCTTTTGATTTTTATTTGTTTCAATTTTGTTTATTTATAATTGTCTAGAACATTTATCCTTTCAACAAATATTTAAGGGAATGCCATTCTGCTAAATACGGCTATATTTTCTACGCTTACATTACCAATTTTACCTCCATTTGAAATATTTTTTTGTGAAATATTTTGTGTATTAAAATATTACAGGAGTTCCCGTCGTGGCACAGTGGTTAACGAATCCGACTAGGAACCATGAGGTTACGGGTTCGGTCCCTGCCCTTGCTCAGTGGGTTAGCGATCCAGCGTTGCCGTGAGCTGTGGTGTAGGTTGCAGATGCGGCTCGGATCCCGCGTTGCTGTGGCTCTGGTGTAGGCTGGTGGCTACAGCTCTGATTAGACCCCTAGCCTGGGAATCTCCATATGCTGCGGGAGCGGCCCAAGAAATAGCAAAAAGACAAATATATATATATATATATATATATATATATTACATATTTTACAGTTCTAGTCCTTATACATTGGTATTTTCCTTCTTTCAATTCAAGTTTATGTAGATAATATGTGTGTATTTTCCATCATCTCTAGTATGTACACAACTGGTAATAATCTTGCACACATAAAAGATAATTTCCTGTGTTATAAAACTGCTGATCACATTTTTCCCTTCAAATCTGTCCTTGTTATACTTTGGACTTCCATGTTTCATGGGCGAATTGTTTGTTCTTTAGTACGGCTAATAAATTTTTATTCCTGTGGACTCGTAGATTTTCCTTTATTCTTTCAATTAAAGTGGACTTCCTGCATGTATCTACTATCGAGAATGAACTTAGTGCTGTGCATGCTGGGGATGGGGTGCTCAGATCTATGGAAAAGAACCGGGTGTGGTGTTTCATCTGAAGAACTCCTTCAAACTATGCATACAGATGTACAACTAAGGCTGGTCATAAGTTTGGTTATCTGTGTTCTGACAGTTTCTTCTGAAATGCCACTTATCTATGTGTGACCCTCTGTTATCGGACCTCTATAACTGTCATCTTCTATGTTATTTTTCCAACTCCTTTATTCTTTTGCATACTATGTATGCTTCCATTCTCTGCCACCACTCCCTGCAAAAAGGTGTTCAAAGTTGTCTTCCACATACTGAGTTACTTTTCTGTGGTATCACTTCTGGTATTATAGTTAATTTCTTATACATATATATATATATGTATGTATATGTGTATATACACATTTTTAAGGTAATAGACATTTATTTTTCACTTTCAAAAAGTCAAGAAATAGTCCAAAACTGGAATGGTGATCTATGGTAGGGGGGACCCAGGTGTCCTTCATAGTTTCTATTTCCAAGCTCACCTCAAGGTTCAAAATGGCTGCCGAAATTCCAACCATTAAGTCTATATTTCACTTTGGTGATTCTGTTCTCAAAAAGGCTCTCCCTTCACAGTTGTAAGATAGCTGCAATATCCTCAGGCCTTATCTTCCCTAAGCTTTAATACAGTGGGAAAGAGCAAGAGCTTTTTTTTTTTTTTTTTTTTTTTCAGTTGTACAACAATCATCACTACCAAATTTTATAGCATTTCCTTCCCAAACCCTCAGCACCCCCCCCAATCCCCCAACATGTCTCATTTGGAAAACACAAGTTTTTCAAAGTCTGTGAGTCAGTATCTGTTCTGCAAAGAAGTTCATTCTGTCCCTTTTTTCAGATTCCACATGTAACGGATAGCATTTGATGTTGGTGTCTCCTAGTCTGACTGACTTCACTTAGCATGATACTTTCTAGGTCCATCCATGCTGCTGCAAATGCCATTATTTCTTTCCTTTTAATGGCTGAATAATATTCCACTGTGTATATGTAACACATCTTCTTTATCCACTCCTCTGTTGATGGACTTTTAGGTTGCTTCCATGTATTGGCTATTGTATATAGTGCTTCAATGATCATTGGAGTACATGTGTCTTTGCAAGTCATGGTTTTCTCTGGATAGATGCCCAGGAGTGGGATTGCTGGATCAAATGGTAAGTCTATTTTTAGTTTTCTGAGGAATCTCCATACTGTTTTCTACAGTGGCTGCACCAATTTACATTCCCACCAACAGTGTAATAGGGTTCCCTTTTCTCCACACCCTCTCCAGCATTTATTATTTGTAGACTTTTTGATGATGGCCATTTTGGCTGGTGTAAGGTAGTACCTCAGAGTGGTTTTAATTTGCATTTCTCTAATAATTAGTGACGATGAACATCTTTTCATGTGTTTTTTGGCCATTTGTATATCTTCTTTGGAGAATTGTCTGTTTAGATCTTCTGCCCACTTTTTAATGGGGTTGTTTGTTTTTTTTTTGGTATTGAACTGAAGAAGGTATTTATAAATTTTGGAGATTACTCCCTCGTCAGTTGCTTCATTTGAAAATATTTTCTCCCATTCTGTAGGTTGTATTTTCATTTTGTTTAGGGTTTCCTCTGATGTGCAGGAATTTTAAGTTTAATTAAGTCCCATTTGTTCATTTTGTTGTTGTTGTCATTACTCTAGGAGGTGGATCTGAGAAGATGTTGCTGTCGTTTATGTCAGAGAGTGGCTTATGTTTTCTTCTAAGAGTTTTATAGTATCTGGTCTTCTATTTAGGTCTTTAATCCATTTTGAGTTTATTTTTGTGTATGGTGTTAGGAAGTGTTCTAATTTCATTCTTTTACATGTGGCTGTCTAGTTTTCCCAGCATCATTTGTTGAAGGGGCTGTCTTTTCTCCATTGTATATTCTTGCCTCATTTGTCTTAAATTAATTGACCGTAGGTGTGCGGGTATAATTCTGGGCTTTCTATCCTGTTCCACTGATCTATATGTCTGTCTTTGTGCCAGTACCACATGGTTTTGATGACTGTTGCTTTGTAGTATAGTCTGAGGTCAGGGAGCCTGATTCCTCCAGCTCCATTTTTCTTTCTTAGGATGGCTTGGGCTATTCTGGGTCTTTTGTGCTTTCACACAAACTTTCAAATATTTTGTTCTAGTTCTGTGAAAAATGTCTTTGGTAATTTGATAGGGATTTCAGTGAATCTGTAGATTGCCTTAGGTAGTATGATCATTTTGATAATAATGACTCTTCCAATCCAAGAGCATGGTATGTCTTTCCATCTGTTTGTGTCATCTTTGATTTCTTTCATCACCGTCTTATAGTTTTCAGAGTATAGGTCTTTTATCTCTTTAGGTAGGTTTATTCCTAAGTATTTAATTCTTTCTGATGTGATGGTAAATGGGATTGTTTCCCTAATTTCTCTTTCTGATCTCCTGTTCTTAGTATATAGAAATGCAGTTGATTTCTGTGTATTAATTTTGCCTTTTTTTTTTTTTTTTTTTGTATTTTTAGGGCTGCACTCATGGCATATGGAGGTTCTCAGGCCAGGGCTCTAATCGGAGCTGTAGCCACCAGCCTACACCACGGCCACAGCAACACCAGATCTGAGCTTCATCTGAAACCTACACTACAGCTCATGGCAATGCCAGATCCCCAACCCACCAAGCAAGGCCAGGGATTAAACCTGCAACCATGGTTCCTAGTTCTGTGGTGCCATGATGGGAACTCCACTGTGTATTAATTTTGTATCCTGCAACTTTGCCAAATTAATTGATGAGCTCTTATAGTTTTCTGGTAGCATCATTAGGATTTTCTAGGTATAGTATCATGTCATGTGCAAATAATGATAATTTTACTTCTTCCTTTCCAATTTGAATTCCTTTTATTTCTTTTTCTTCTTTGATTGCTGTGGCTATAACTTTCAAAACTCTGTTGAATAGCAGTGGCAAGAGTGGACATCCTGTCTTGTTCCTGATCTTAGTGGGAATTCTTTCAGCTTTTCACCATTGAGAATGTTAGCTGTGGGTTTGTCATATATGACCTTTATTATGTTGAGGTAGTTTCCCGCAATGCCCACTTTCTGAAGGGTTTTTATCGGAACTGAGTGTTGGATTTTATCAAAGACTTTTTCTGGATCTATTGAGAAGATCATATGGTTTTTATTCTTCCATTTTTTTTTTTGTGGTGTATCACACTGATTGATTTGAAGATATTGAAGAATCCTTGCATCCCTGTGACAAATCCCACTCAGTCATGATGTACAATCCTTTTAATGTATTGTTGGAATTGGTTTACTAGTATTTTGTTGAGGATTTTTGCATCTATGTTCATCAGTGAAATTGGCCTGTAGTTTTCTTTTTTTGTGGTATCTTTGTCTGGTTTTGGTATCAGGGTGAAGGTGGCCTCATAGAATGAGTTTAGGAGTGTTCCTTGCTCTGCAATTTTTTGGAATAGTTTCAGAAGGATAGGTGTTAGCTCTTCTCTAAATGTTTGATAGAATTCTCCTGTGAAACCATCTGGTCCTAGACTTTTGTTTGTTGGAAGTTTGTTAATCACAGTTTCAGTTTCAGTTCTTGTGATGGGTCCGTTCATCTTTTCTATTTCATCTTGGTTTAGTCTTGGAAGATTGTACTTTTCTAAGAAATTTTCCTTTTCTTCTAGGTTCTCCATTTTATTCACGTATAGTTGCATATAGTAGTCTCTTATGATCCTTTGCATTTCTGTGATGTCTGTTGTTACTTCTCCTTTTTCATTTCTAATTTTGTTGATTTGAGTCCTCTCTTTTTCTTGATATGTCTGGCTAAGGGTTTATCAATTTTGTTGATCTTTTCAAAGACCCAGCCTTTCATTTCACTGATCATTTCTATGGTTGTCTTCATTTCTATTTCATTGATTTCTGCTCTGAGCTTTATGATTTCTTTCCTTCTACCAACTTTAGGTTTTGTCTGTTCTTCTCTCTCTAGCTGCTTTAGATGTAAATTTAGCTTGCTTATTTGAGCTTTTTCTTGTTTCCTGAGGTAGGCTTGTATTGCTATAAACTTTCCTCTTAGAATGGCTTTTGCTGTATCCCATAGGTTTTGGAGTGTCATATCTTTGTTGTCATTTGCTTCTAGGTAAGATGCGAAAGATAATATAAAGGGCACATTTACAAGATTTAACAAATGATTAGAATAATTGGGAAATCAAAGAGGTAGAATGGAATCAAAGATGACTATTTTCCCCTCTGTGTGGTTGCTAGGACAGAATCGCCCTAAAAACAAATACGATCACAATTTTGGAAGACCAACATTTGGAGACCTTCACAAGAACCCTTCAGACGCATTCCCCTTTATCCTTTTTAAAAGTTCTTTAATCAAACCAAATTTTGCGTTGCTTTATTGCATCACTGATCTTATAAATGCTGCCTCAGTAACCTCCTGAAAGTGTCTTCTCTATTTTTTAAATGCCCAATTCTTATTAAACAATCAACTGAAATACTCATCTTGTGCGAAGCCTTTTTTTTCACACAACATGAAACACTCCTTACTCTGTGTTCTGATGGCCTTTTAGTTGTACCTTTAGAACAACAATTATCACACCCTTTGTTTACTAGTTGGTCTGCTTCTCCAGTGTAGTATAAGACCACTAAAAAGAGATATTGTTTTATTCACCTTTGCAAACCTAGGACATAAATGCACTCCTTGGCAAGCAGAAGGTACACATGAATGTGGAAAAATTATAAATTAGTGTATGAAATGACAATGACACTTTGAGCCTAAATCATTGGTAAATAAAGTTGTCATTTTCTGGACATAGGGAAGAAAGAGTAAGCTGAGAAATTGGGATAAAGACCTCTATTGAGTTTTGGCCTAAGTGAATAATTGTGAATATGAATATAAAGTAGAGGGAGTGACAACAATTTTATATCCTCCCCCATTATCAGGAGCTGAAGCCTAGGATATGGATGAACTGGTTGGGGAAAAGGAAAGAGAGGAAAGACACAATGTGAGAACTGAAGAAAAAGCTGTTGATGTTTATGATTTTACTGATGAATTATAAATGAGAAAGTTCCATTGATTTAAGGGAAGTTTTAAAATGCTATGAGGTATGAGAAAGAAAAAAGTGAAGTCAGCAAATATGGGTGATTCTTTCAAGAATTATATTCCAAAGAGAGAAAAGCAAAAAGTAATTACAAGGATTAATAGGATTGAGGATTTTGTTTTCAGTTTATGCCCTCCTTTGTTCTGTCCATGTTGGCAGGTGGAGAGAAATTATTTTGCAGAAAGGGAGAAGTTAAACATGCCAATGATTGGGAGAGCTTTAGGAATGAAATACCAGAGAGGGAAGAAACTGAGAATGTGGTGAAGGATTACCAAGGGAAAAAGAGTGGTTAATCCTGAGAGAGAAAGTACAAAGGAAGAGAAGATAGATGGAGATCAATTTTAAAGTGAAGATGAGAAAAATGAAGAGAGTAAATGTATGGCCCCCTCAAAACTGCAGGAGCTGAGTTATTCACTGAAAATTTGGGAGGGGGTAGATTTAGTATTAGAGCTTTAGTAGAATAGGGAAGGTAGGATTAGCTATGGAAAAGGAACTAAACAGTACGTACATACAAAGGATAATAACAAAATGATGCAAAAATTAGTGTCAAATTTTGTTTAGAAGTAAAGAATGGCAGTGGATGCAATAAATATAACTTTATACTTTTCTGTAATAATGAGCAGCAACAGGAGTGGTCGGGGAACAGAAATCCTATTTTATTGTTCCCAATTCAGATACTCAAAAAAGATAAAGAGAATGAAGGGAGGTTAATTAGTTGAGTCTCTTGATAGATAAAGATAATAACACAAGATCTGCACTCTTCTAGCTGAAATAAGGAACACAGATTGTAAAACATTACCTAAGTATTCCCTCCACTGAATTGAATTTATCCACATAGTTACAGGTGTAGCTGAGAAAACTGACCTTAAAACTTGGTAGAGAGGAAACAACTATGCATCTGAAACAACCGCATATCCTCAACTCAATAGAGGCATAAAGAGATGGAGCTATGCAGGCACAGGTTCTTCCTTCATGCTTATCCAACATATTTTTCTTTGGGAGTGTCCCTATAAGTATTCTGGAGAAGAGGCCTCAAGTAATCTTCTAAGACTTTCCACCTAGGAAGTGCAAGTTCCTTCCCCTCTGTGGAAAAGTGAGGAATGCAGAAAAAGAATTCCTTTCTATTACATGGTGTCATTATTGAAATTATCGACTGCATTTCTGGCTGTGTAAATAAAGTCATCAGGTAGGATGAATTGGAAAAAGTCAAGGAGTAACATAGGGTCGTAATAAGAATTTAGAGCTTATTTACTGGAAGTGGAAAAGGTGAGAAAAAGTTTGCAATGAGTTCAACGCCAGAGTTTGAGTCTATGCTGGTAAAGGGCAGAGTTATTTCAACTTATGATGAGTTGTAAGGCATGTCTGAGTAATGGGTAGGGGAAAGAGAATGGCAATGCTTAGAACTGGAACCAAGGAACTATGAGGCTAGAAAGGGAGGGAGGTCTTTAACACAGATGTTGAAACTACTGAGCCAGTAGTTATCAACAGTGGATGAAGCGTTGAGTTGCCTGGGAAGTGATTTTAAAGAGTTATATTGCTTGGGCCCTCTTCAATTAAATTGGAATTTCCAAGCTGTGGGAGAATCAGTTTTCTAAAACTTCTCATGTGGTTCTAATGTACAGCCACAGTTGAGAATCACTATGTCAGGCGATGATGAACAAGGTGAAACAGGTATTAAAGACAGTGATGAATGTGGAATGGTGTCCTGAAGACCGCAGATAGGAACAAGGAAGAAAAAAGGCCAAAAGTAGATAGCAAAAGCAGGGGAGATTACTGACTGGAAGCAGTGGAACAGCAGTCTGAAAATGGTAGTAGAACTAAAGTAGAAGGAATGTATCAGGGCCCCAAAGTCAGGGAACTTGGAGAAGGGAAAAAAATAGTAGTCAAGAAGGGTGTAAAAGATCTTATCTGGAGTTAATAGATGCAAACTATTGCTTTTGGAATGGATAAGCGATGAAATCCTGTTGTATAGCACTGAGAACTAGATCTAGTCACTTATGATGGAGCATGATGGAGGATAATGTGAAAAAAAGAATGTACATATGTATGTATGTGTGACTGGGTCACTTTGCTGTACAGTAGAAAATTGACAGAACACTGTAAACCAGATATAGTGGAAAAAATAAAAATCACTTAAAAAAAGAAGGATGTAAAGGATCTTATGTCTTCAGGATACAGACACATTTAATTTAGTGAAAGGAGACTGAGAAAAAAAGAAGTTTATTTACATAAAAACAAGGTTGAGTGGACCTCCTAGGTGAGGAGGTTATTAAATCTCCTGAGTCTAGGTGGACTCAGATAAAGACAGGGAATATATGGAAAATCCAAATGGCAAGAGCCAGAAATGAAGGGCAAGTGGAAAGTTTTAACAGATCCAGCTGCAGGGCATTGCAGGGTTATCAAAGCCAAGAGCAAGGGGCAGGAAGAGCCAAGAGGAAAGCTAAGAATCAGAGCCAGAAATAAATAATTGAGCCAGGATATTTAACGTAAAGGCGGAGCACAATAAAGTCAGCAACTGAACTTGAGAAACCTGATGTGGAGTCAGAGGGAAATGGTCAGAAGAGCCTTTCCATAGTGGGGGAGCTTTCTTGAGTTGTAGTGAGAGAGATGGTCCCATTTGCCCCACCCTCTTCTTCCCTTCTTTCTTTAATGCCTCCATCCTAAGGGTAAGAAAATAAAATGAGTGGGGAAAAATACACTAAAAATGTTGAACTTTGAAGCAAATTTGAGAGGTAAGCTGAAAATCTTGCAGGAACTAGGGTAAGGAAGTGTATTAGTTTCCTAGGGCTTCCATAATAAAGGACCACCAACTGGGTGGCTTAGAGCAACAGAATTTTGTTCTATCATAGTTCTGGAGGCTGGAAGTGTGGGATCCAGGTGTCCAGCTGGCCTTCTGAGGGCTCTGAGGAAGAATCTGTTCTATGCTTCTCTCTTAACTTGTGGTAGGACTGGCATTCTCCATGTTCCTTGGCTTGCAGATGCAGCACTTCAATCTCTGCCACATTTTCACAGGGCATTTTTCCCGTCTCTGTCTTCTCCTCCTTTTACAAGAATACCAGTCATATTGAATTAGGGTCCACTCTATTCCAGCATGATTTCATCTTAATCAGTACATCTGCAAAGACTCTAAGGATAACCCAGTACCTTTCACAAGTACTGGGGGTTAGGGCTTGAATATATCCTTTTTGAGGGACACATTTCAACCAAAACAGGGTATATTGTTAGGTAAAATTCAGTTAATGAAAGAATTTAAGACACTATACAGCTTGGAGCTTTGGTGCAATCCTACATCTGGATGGATCCTACTTCTGAAGATGCCTCAGTTGAATCATGGTTTTCAGTGAAGGAACAAAGAAAGAAGAAAGTTGGTAATCCTAAATTTTACATATATATACTCATATATATCCACACATAATTTAATTTTTACATACATAAATATATGTTCCCATTTATTTTGTATTACTTTATAGCCTTGAATTTGAAAGCATCTAAAGGAAAATTTCCCTACAGTAGTTATCAAAATGTGGTCCCCAGACCAGGTGCAGAAACATCACCTGGGAACTTGTTTGAAATGATTCCAGAGCCACTGAATCAGAATGCTGGGATGTGCTTAGTCATTTTATTTTTCAAGCCTTCTTGGTGAGTCTGGTTTTAGAACCAGATCATTCTGCTTAGAGAATTTTGCCTATAATTAGTAAAAGCAGCTGTTAGGTGATGTTGTGTTTGCTCTGGCTGTGGTACTTTGGCCTGAAGAGCTTGTATCCAGAAGAGTTTGTTTAATAAATGAGATCACTATAACCACTCTCACCTTGAGTTATTCATAGAAATTTAAAATCTTTCATGTGGTCAGCATTTTTTTAAAGATCTTTTTAGTTCTTTAGAACTTATCTGAGAAAATTCTGGGACTAGAATCTCTTACTGTAATCTGTTGGTGGTTTAAATGCTTCAGGTCTTCAGATGATTCTGCTGCCTATAAAACCCTAGCCTCACTTTTGTTTAGCATATGTCAGGTGCCTTATATGTGTCATATATTAAGTGACATATTTGATTATTTACAAAAATCTTACTGTGAATATTATCACCCTTTTAAGAATAAACAATAGATACCAAGAGGTTAAGTAACTTGTATATATATAATATACAATATATATGTGTGTGTATATATATATATATACATACACATGTATATACTCTCACTTTCTCTCTCTCTCTATACACACACACACACACACACACAGCAAGGGGTGACAAAAATAGATTTCAAATCCAATTTGACTGGCTGCAAAGCCCATATTCCTGCTACTACACTATGCTTCAATTTAGAGACCTAAATAGCTTATTAAATTAACCGGAATGAGTTTGCTTTTCTAAACTCTCTTTACTCATTTAAAACAAAACAAAAGACCTGGGCCTAGGGTTTGTGACTGAAGGAAATCAGTCTCCTTTCTGATGTCCAGCTCCTAGATTCTTCTGAATCTGAAATCTGATATGATTTACATGAGACCCTACATTGTCTTTCCACTGTCAATGGAAAAATTGGCTGTTTTTCCATTTTGTTTTAAGCACTGGCATTTCAACTAGGGATTGCTTGATTCAGGATATTGCTTGAATGTTATTAGGAATTTAAACACAATGATTAAGTTTGTCAATGCCTTCCCTGGAATTCTAACTTTCTAGCTTGGTTCATTTAAGAATTGCTATGAGTCAGAGAGAGGATTAAGATGGTGGAATAGAAGGACTGGAGCTCAACTTCCCTCCTAAAAACAACAAAATTCACAACTAAAAGCTGAGCAATCTCCACCCAAATGGACCGGAAACCTTAAAAAAGATACCCTACTCCAGAAGAAAAAGAGGAGGCCACATCAAGAGGTAGGAGAGGCGATTTTGCAATAAACAACCCCATACCTCCTGGGTGGGAAGCTCCACAGACTGGAAACTAACTGGTTCACAGAGACTCACCTACAGGAGTGAGAGTTCTGAGCCCCACATCAAACCCTCACATGCGGGGATCTGGCACTGGGAGAAAGAGCCCCTGGATCATCTGGCATTGAAGGCCAGTGGGGCTTGTGCGCAGGAGCTCCATGGGACTGGGGGAAACAGAGACCCCATTCTTAAAAGGCACACGCGGACTTTCACGTGCACTGGGTCCCAGGGCAGACCGAGTTCTCCATAGGAATCTGGGTCAAACCTGACTGCAGTTCTTGGAGGACATTCTGGGAAAACAGGGGTGAATGTGGCTTGTTGTGAGGGAAGGACAATGAAGGCAAAGCTCTCGGGAATATTCAGCAGCTGCCTGTCTCAGGAGGTGGCCATTTTGGGAAAATCTGGCCCCACCCATCAGTCAGTGCTGAGAAGCCCCAAAGGGCAAACAACAATCCAGGTGGGATCATAGCCCCACCCCTCAGTAAACAGGCTACCTAAAGACCCCTCAGGCACACAGCTGCCTCTAATCCCATCCAGAGACTAAGCCCCACCCACCAGAGGGAGTAGAATCAACTCCACCTACCAGTGGGCAGGCATCAGTCCCTCCCATCAGGAAGCCTACAGCAAGCCCCCATACTGACTTCAACCATGAGGGGGGCAGACACCAGAAGTAAGAGAGGCTACAACCCTATTATCTGTAAGAAGGTCACAACACCACAAACCTGTAAAAATGAAAAGACAGAACTATAACTCAGATGAAGGAGAAAGGAAAAACCCCAGAAAATCAGCTAAGCAATGAGGAGATTCTCAGCCTCCAGGAAAAAGACTTCAGATTGTTGATGCTGAAGATGAGGCAAGACATTGGAAATAAACTGGAGGCAAAGATGGATAACTTACAGGAAACACTGAGCAAAGAGATATAAGATATAAAACTTAAACAAGAAGAGATGCAAAATACAATAACTGAAATAAAAAATTCACGAGAAGCAGCTAACAGCAGAATACAGGAGGCAGAAGAATGAATAAGCAAGGTGGAGGACAGATTAGTGAAAATTACAGATGCAGAACAGAAAAGAGAAAAAAGATTGAAAACAAATGAAGAGAGTCTCAGAGAACTCTGGGACAACGTTAAACACACCAACATCCGTATTATAAGGGTGACAGAGGAGAAGAAAAAGAGAAGGGGACAGAAAAAATATTCCAAGAGATAATAGCTGAAAACTTCCCTAACATGGGGAAGGAATCACTCACTAAAATCCAGGAAGCACAATGAGTACCATATAAAATAAGGAGAAATACACCGAGACACATATTAATCAAACTAACCAAAATTAAAGACAAAGAGAAAATCTTGAAAGCAGCTAGGGAAAAGAAACCAATAACATACAAGGAAACCCCAATAAGGTTATCGGCAGATTTTTCAGCAGAAACTCTGCAGGCCAGAAGGGAGTGGCATGATATACTTAACGTGATGAAAGGAAAAAACCTCCAACCAAGGTTACTTTACCCAGCAAGGCTCTCATTCAGATTTGAAGGAGAAAGCAAAACCTTCACAGATAAGCAAAAGTTGAGAGAATTCAGCAACCCTAAACCACCCTTACGACAAATACTAAAGGAACTTCTCTAGGCAGAAAAGAAAAGACAGCAACAGGAAACAAAAATGCCACAAATGACAAGGCTCACCAGTAAAGGTATATATAAAGATACGAAAGATCTTTATATATAAAGATACGAAATCATCCATGCACGATTATACCACCAAAATCAGAAATCATGAGAAGAGGTGGGTACAAATGCAGGACACCAGAGATGAACTTGCAATTAAGAGAACAACAACTTTAAACAATCTCATATACATATAGACTCTTATATCAAAACTTCAGAATGACTGCAAACCAAAAATCTACAATTGATACACAAACAAGGAATCTGTGGAGAAGGAATATATCTCATAGTAAATAAGTGCATAATCCACCATAAAGGGAGTCATTTGACATCATTCTTGGAATGCTGAAGTCTTCTCAGAACTAATTCTGATTTCCTCTCCATCAAAGAATTTATGATAATTATAATTAAATAATGCAACTGTACAACTAAAAAAAAAGAATTGCTATGAGTAAAGGGATATTAAAACTGTAGTAAAAATTGACATTTTAAACATCATGAATTCAGAACATAATAAGTTATTCAGACAAAGTGATTTCCCTACCAGATTGTGAAATGGTTATCACCAAGGGCAGTGATTTGGTTAGTATTTGCAGCCCTTCTACAGTGCCCTGCATATTGTCCATACAGTTTCAATGCATTCAAGGGAAAGGAAGAAAGCTAAATAGTAGTGCCTTCTGATGGTGAGATGGGGTGTGAAGGAAAGTTAGACAGTGATTTTTTTTTCCCTCAGTGATTGGAAGATCTATTTTTTAACTGTTTTCATCTTTATCTATATTGTTTTCCATCTTGCTGTGGCTAGATTTACATTGGCTACGCTTCAGTGTGTCCCAGGTTTATAAGAAGCAATGAAAGGGCAGAGATTCGAGATGCCCTGAAAGATCTAAACACCAATCTCACATGTTACACAAAGACTGACTGTCAAGCCCTAAACCGTCTTCTCCCTGGTTACTGCTGCCTTCCTCTGTGGTTGTGCCAGTACCTTTCCTACTTTACTTTAGTGAACTGAACTGAATCAGTGGTTGTATGGTTCCTGGAAATCCAAAAGATTTGTCTTGAAAGGAAATAATTTTGATAAGAGAATATAATTATATATCAAAGTTATTCTGTGTACATTAAAAGTACATTGAAAGGAACTGCATTCTTAAATTTTATAAATATTCTAATTTTATGTTTATATGTATAATATACATATAAAATATATGCATAACATGTCACTATCTCAAACTACAAAAATTATTATTTATAGAAGATTCCTCAAAAAAATTATTTTCTCACAGAACTACACCATATTTATTTATTTATTTTGACTTTTTACCTTTTCTAGGGCCGCTTCCCGCAGCATATGGAGGTTCCTAGGCTATGGGTCTAATCGGAGCTGTGATTAGAAGATCTATTTTTTAATTGTTTTCATCTTTATCTATGTTGTTGCAGACACAGCAACAAGGGATCCGAGCCATGTCTGCAACCTACACCACAGCTCATGGCAATGCTGGATCTTTAACCCACTGAGCAATGCCAGGGATCAAACCCACAACCTCATGGTTCCTAGTCGGATTCATTAACCACTGAGCCACAATGGGAAATCCATATATTTATTATACTTCTTTTGATCAGATCCATTCAACTGATCAACGAGACAAACACACAAAGAGGAGGCACTTGGAATTATTGGAGGCACAGGGAAGAAGTCATAACTAACAGAAATATTTTTGATGGTGAAACTTTTCATTTTTGTCAGATACCTGTCAGGGTGTCTGATCTTATGGCACTGATTCTTTCTCCTTAGGAAAATAGGCTTTCCATGTTCTCTGAGCCATAGAATCACCCAGATGGGTCTCTAGCAGACACGTAGGAAGTACTTTGCCTTCCTTCCCTGTGAACATCAAGTCAGAGTACGTACCAGAGACCATCTAAACAATAAGCATCTCCTAGTCTGAGGTCCCTAGAAAAGGGATCCCGAAGCAAGGATTTTGTGTTAACACTCTACTTGGGAGATGCGAACCCAGGGAAGCTAAGATGAGAGATAGGGCAGGGACAGATGGAAAATGGGGCAACACCACATTGTCTCCTATAAAAAAGAGTGGCAGTTTGCTCAGCAGTTGTACCCCTGGGCAAACAGGATTTCTGAGGACAAGATGCAAGAAATGCATGAATAATTCATGGGAAGAAGCAAGGACTGAGATTCAGTAAAAGTTTGCTTCTTGGAAATCAAAGTCCCTTATACTTCTGCAATGTACCGGCTAGGTACTTCAGCAGCCTCACAGTATACCTAATTCCACACTCTCTGCTACGGTGTTTCCTTTAAGTCTGAAAGTGGTCAGTGGAGTCAGAATTCTTGGCATTTGCCCAGTCAGCCTGCCTGGCTGGACAGCCAAGGGGAGGGGAGAGCTCAGCGCTCCCAGGACAAGTGACTGGATGGCTCTGACACCGTAGTGCTGGGGCAGTCAGTGAAAATGCACAGGATTTATACCTGAAACAACACCCATTTCCAAAACTCAAAGTAAGGACATAAATCCTACTTTCATGTTGAGTTGGCTTCTTGGATGGATGACACATAAAACCCAGAATCTGTGGTGTAAACTCTTTTTGGCGTGTGTTCAGAGGCATGAATAAGGCCTGTGTATAAAAGAAGAAGGAAGCCATGCAGGTAGAAACAGAGGCAAGAGTGAAAGAGCAGATTCCCAGGATCCCTGCTGGCTTTGTATTCCTGGTTCTATATCCTTACAAGGTATAGTGATATTCTTGCCCTTAGGCACCCAGAGATTTTTGTGATCTGTTATTTTTTTTTAAACAATGTTTTTGACTTGCTCAATTTTGTTTCTGTGTATTTGCATGTGGAGTCAAATGGTAAGGATGGTATTTCCATACCATCAGGCTATAAGACACAAAGCAAGTATCTTCTTGGCCTCCTTTAAATATTCTAGGTTCTCTTCCCTTATACTACACCTTCCCTCTAGGGCTGTTGGTTCACACCCACAGCTTCCTTTGCCAAAATCTATGGTGACTCTGTTACTTACATTTCCAGCTTCAAATCTCTCTAAATCCAAGTTGCTATCAGTCATGGTACAGCTGGATGGTCCCCTTACACTGACTGTATCCCAAAGTGAATTCATTTTCTTCAACACAAACCTCTAACTCATGATCTGACCTCTGCTTACTTACTGATGTGGCCACACTGAAAGCAAACTATGAACTTATACGGCATCTTGGTTAAATTCCCACAATCATAGTCCAAGAATCTTATAAAAGAACAAGAGGCTAAGTAATTTGCTAATGCAACTTAGAAACAACAGACTTAGTATTAGGGCATTTACTTGCCAGAATATGAAGCCTGTGATCTCTTTGTTATAGTTTATGCTCTTCCTCCAAACATACACAGACACAGACAGACAGACAGACAGATAGACACACACACACAGGAACAGAACTAAAAAGGATTAAAATTCATTGAGATATCTTAATTTTCACTTTAGGCTAATTTTTAAATTTCATTTAACTCTCAGCTATGTCCTTATTTTAATTTACAGCTAATTCTCATTTATCACTATGTTGCTGGTCTTTTTGGATGAATATTGGTGCAAAATATCCAATCCCCAGATAGCTTTTTTCTGTCATTCAATATATTGTAGATGTAACTCTTCAAGATCAGGTATGTGTCTAATTTTAATATTGGGCAAAACAAACTCTAATCAAGAAGATAAATATGCCTTAAAAAATCATGCATTCTAAATTTAAATAGAAATGAAAATGATTCTTAGTTTATCCACACCACTATTTTCTATTAATTTAAGATTGAATATATGTGTTTTTGGGTGACTCTGTATGTAAATATATACTCTACTATATAAAATCCATATTTAAATATATAAAATATATATATATAAATACATTCAAATATAGACATATACTTATTTTAATGTTCTGGATTCCATATAAGGGAATGTGACTGAAATTTTCTTTTACTAATCAGTTGTAATCAAGACAGGAATCTTAAGAAAATTAACAATTACTTTTGAAAAGTCTAAGCTCAAGCACAGTTCTTGAAATTACAATCTGTTCTTTCTTACTGCAGACATCAGAACGCATTTTTCCTTAAGCACAATACATAAAGACATAAAGGGCTATGATGATGTATGCTGAGATAAAAATAAATCAGTTTCACTTATCATCATGTTTGTATTTCCTTGTCTTGGACCTAATGAGAAGGGCTGCATTTGAATTTCACTTCTGTCTTAAAAGATGCATGTTTTATTTTTTCCCAGAGGGCGTGCATTTTCTCTTTGCATATTTCTATTTTATTTTGTAAGAAAACATTTTTATTGAAGTATATAACATGCATACAAAGAAGAGCTGAAATCATGTATTTGAAGGATTTATGCCAAGTGAAAATACCTAGATGAACTTAAAGGTCATTACTAGAACCCAGAAACCTGACTCGTTCCCCTCATAATCACTACCTCTCCTCAATGTAACCTACACAAAGTTATTTTTTTTTTGGCTACACTAGTGGAACGTGGAAGTTCCCAGGCCAGGGATCAAACTTGTACCACAGCAGCAACCTGAGCCACAATAGTGACAATGCGAGATCCTTAATCCACTGAGCCACAAGGGAATTCCAATGAAAGCATTATTTTGATTTTTATCAATACAGATTCATTTTTTTCTCGTTTTGAATTTTATATAAATGAAACTACCTATTATGTACTCTTATATTTAACTCTATGCTTAAAAAGTTCATAAATGTTGTGTGTAGCAGTATTTTTTTTTCATTGTTTTATGGTATCCCAATTCATGAAGCTACTTTTTTTTTTTTTTTTTTTTTTTTTGGTCTTTTTGCCATTTCTTTGGGCCGCTTCTGCGGCATATGGAGGTTCCCAGGCTAGGGGTCTAATCGGAGCTGTAGCCACCAGCCTACGCCAGAGCCACAGCAACGCGGGATCCGAGCCACGTCTGCTACCTACACCACAGCTCACGGCAATGCCGGATCGTTAACCCACTGAGCAAGAGCAGAGATAGAACCTGCAATCTCATGGTTCCTGGTCCGATTCGTTAATCACTGCACCACGACAGGAACTCCATGAAGCTACTCTTTTATTGACTGATTCTATTGTTGTGGGACATTTGATGGTTATTCTAGGTAATAGCTATTACAAATAATGCTATCATGAATCTTTTCCCACTCATTCTATATCCTTGCCAACAGTTAGAACTTCCCTTTTTTTTCCTTTCAAGCATTGTAGTCGTTATACAGTGGTATCTCATTGTGTTTTTAATTCACATTCCCTGATGACTAATGATGTTAAATACCTTTTCATATATTTATCACTTTGAACATTTTCTTTTGTAAATATCTTGTTCAATTCTTACCGATTTCTTAAAATAGAAGTTTTCTGCCTTTTTATGATTTAAATAGGAATATTTTTCTGTCTCAGGGTTATTTTTTTTTCCCACTCTAGTTGTCTTTTCTTCATAATGGTAGTTCCAATGAACAGAATTCTTTATTTTCATAATATCCAATTTATCAATCTTTTCTGTTAGTAGCAATATGTTTTATGGCTTGTTTAATAAATTCTCACTTACCTAAAGGTCAAAGATGATTAAAATTCCTTTTCTATTATCTTTTAGAAAATTTTTTGGCTAACATATCATTTTAGGTATAATTTTTACTTAGAATTAATTGCTATGCATTGTTTAAGTTCTGGGTAATAATTTATCATTTATCATTTTTCATATAGATATAAAATTGGTCTGGCACCATCATTTAAAACATCCTTTTTTAATTGCATTTTGGTGTCATTTTTTCCTCTATTGCGATACAACTGATAAACAAAAATTGTACATGTTTAAGGTGTACAATGTTATTTGATATACATATACAAAATGATTATCACACTTAAGTTAATTATAATTAGCACATCCATCAGCTCACGGCTACTTTTTTTTGGTAATAATAGGTAAGATAGATAATATCTACTTTCTTAACAAATTTCAAGTAAACAGTATGATATTACTAAACTATTGTCATCATGCTCGTATGTTAGCTCTCTAGAACATATACATCACATAACTAAAAATTTGCACCCTGTGACCCTTTAAATTTCCATTTGAATTTTAGAATGTTTGTCTTTCCATAAAGAAAACTGATGGGACTTTTAAAATTGCTATTGTGTTGAATTTATAAATATTTGGAAGAGCTGACATCTTTATGATATAGAGTTCTTCCAATGCTTGTACATGGCATATTCCTACATATATTTAAGTCTTCTAAAATTTCTCTCCCAGCTCCCACTGTGGCGCAGTGAGTTAAGAATCTGACTATAGTGGTGTGGGTCACTGTGGAAGTGCAGATTTGATGCCCAGCCTCGTGCAGTGGGTTAAAGGATCTGGTGTTGCCTCAGTTGCAGTGTGGTTGCAGCTGCTCTCTGATTCGATCTCTGTCCCATAAACATCTATATGCTGTGGGTGTAGCCATAAAAAAAAAAAAGTCTCTCAATAATGTTTGGTAGGACTTCCATATATTTCTTAAATCAGTTTCTAGGTATTTTTTTTTAAATGATGCTTAAGTGATACCTTACATTAAATTTAATTTTCTAATAGTTTGTCACAAGCAGGAGTTCCTGTCGTGACTCAGTGGTTAATGAATATGACTAGGAACCATGAGGTTGTGGGTTCGATCCCTGGCCTTGCTCAGTGGGTTAAGGATCCAGCGTTGCCGTGAGCTGTGGTGTAGGTTGCAGATGCGGCCCGGATCCCGTGTTGCTGTGGCTCTGGTGTAGGCCAGAGGCTGTAGCTCCGATTAGACCCCTAGCCTGGAAACCCCCATATACTGCAGGAGCAGCCCTAGAAATGGCAAAAAGACAAAAAAAAAAAAAAAAAAAGTTTGTTGCAAGCATATAGAACTAGTGTTTATTTTTGTATATTGACCTTATGTTCAGAAACTTTTCTGAAAAGGATAAAGGGCCAAAGTTATCATTATTATTTTTAACTTTGTGATAAAAAGAACTAATATGCTTGTGTGTGTTAAATTCACTCATGTTTAATAGTTGTATTATATAACTATATTAGAAATGCAAATATTACAAACCATAAAACCATAGCAGTGACACTGTCTAATCTTTAACAACTAGGCCACCGGGGAACTCCCAAGTTAGTTTACAACCAAAAATTGTCTAAGGATTTTCACTCCTCTCTTATTGTTGAAAAGCATTATGTTTGATTTTTTAAAAAATTAACCCCAGACTTAATTTAATTAATACACATTTTCCTCTACTTCTTCAGAGAATGAGGATTTTTATGACATCATCTTGGGTTCCATTTTTAAATATCTTAAACATCTACCTTCAAATATCTTCATTTGGTAACCTAATTTCTATCAAACATCTAAATTTTTATCTTCAATTACCTATTTTATTAAATTTATGGCAATTTTATTTAATAGCAGAGTTCATGGAATAATTTGCCCAGTCCAATATCTCCCTTTACTTAAATGGTATGTGACTGAAGGAAAAAATCCTGACTAATACTTTGAGGCAGATTTGTAGGCAAGGGTAGTGGGATTATTGTGGTTGCAGGTGTGGTGTGATGTGACGTGTTTAACAAGAACATATCTCCAAGCAGTTTTCTTTAATAGAATTTGAGATTTTGAGACAATGGAACACTATTTTAGGTATTAGAAAGACAGACCAGAAAGAGCAACAACTTTACTCATGTTATTCATCAGATGTTTATATTTTATTTTTGTATATGATTAAAATATTTGCTCTTCTTTAATTTGTTATAATTTATCTCTAAATCAGAGTATTTTAAGGGACATTCACTTCTCTCATATAAAAGGTGCAAAACTGGAGCTCCCACTGTGGCTCAGTGGGGTAAGAACCCAACACCATGTCTGTGAGGATGTGGGTTCTCTCCCTGTCTTCACTTAGTGGGTTAAAGATCTGGTGTTGCCAGAAGCTGTGGTGTGGGTTGCAGATGTGGCTTGGACCTGGTGCTGCTGTGGTTGTGGGGTAGGCCTGCAACTGCAGCTCTGATTAAACCCCTAGCTTGGAAACTTCCATATGCCATAGGTGCAGCTTTAAAAATAAATAAATAAATGAATAAAAACAAAAATAAAAGGTGCAAAATTGGTGCTTACCATCCTATGAATTTGTGAAAACTAGAAAACTGGAAATGTTAAGGGTCATGTATTTGTTTTTAGAAAAGTATAGCAAGGATTAAAAAGTAGCTTCTTGTATATACTGCTTTTCTAAAACCTCAGAGTCAAGAAGCTGTTTCTAAAAAAAAAAAAAAAAAAAGTTTGCACACATTTAGGATGAATTAAATTTCCAACCAAAGGAGAAAAAAAAAAATCTCATTAAATTTTAAAATTTAACTCAAAATATTTTAATGTTAATTAGTTATAATTTAAGTCCATGAGGTAAATTTCTAGCTAAATAACAGTGTTTTTGCTTTAAAATATGGAAGAATAAAATTATCTGATGGACAAAGGCACTAATTGAGTTCTTCATCCTAGATCCTGACCGCAATGACCAAAAGGCATACATATAAAAAATGGGAGCTGAAAATGAGGGAAAGCTACCATTCACATACAAATAAAAATCTGGCATTTTAGCTATCTACTGCCACAATTGAAAGAAAAAAATAAGAACTGACTAACAGTTGCATTTCCTGTGTAATTAGTGCAATAAACATGGAGACATTCACCAACAACTCCCAACTTCCTGTTGGAATTAACATTGCATCATTATAAAAAAATCAATAACTTAGCTATGTAAATGGCTTTCCTCTGGTTATTTTCATCCTATTTCCTTTATCCCCTGCCTGCTGGATCATCATCTCAAATTTGTTCTCCATAAGCCTTATATGATTTATTATATTATTTTATTTTCTATAGCTTTTAATCCTATACCTGGGACAAGTCTGGGTGTCTGAAGGCTTTTGGTCTAATATGGCTACACTATTGTAGAGGTGGTAGAAATTTAAATGTCATTTATCTACAGCCCTGTCTTTGCTTTCAGGGTCTAGCCATTCAAATTAGAGGATTTTATTAGACATCTACATGTATATTTACTTTATTCCTGTGATATCCCACTGTTCTCTTGAGACACAAATCTGTGGGACTGTTATGAAATTCTTTCATTTGTTACCACACACAGCAGAAATTATTCAATACTGTCTACTGTGTGGATATAATCCTTTCTTAGTTTCCAGTACTGGGGCAAGCTTTTAATTTTTTTCTATCCTTATTCTTTTGATTATTTCTGTAGTTTCTGGGTAGGGCAGATGAAGGGGAGGCATTAAATGTCTTAGCTGACTCAGCCATATTCTTAGCACTTTTTCTGCTGTATTTTTCAATTCCTTTTATAAATTAAGAAGGAAAAAATCTTCTAAAACCCTGGACAATGGCAGATCAAAAAGAAAATCATAGAATATTCTCAGTTATATTATATATAGGAAGAAATCTAAAGAATATTAGTAATGTGTTAATATAATAAAACTATAACCAAGTAGGATTTATTCTAGAAAAGTAATATGGTTAAATGTTAGAAACCCTTTTAATGTGTTACTATTACTGTCATATCAAAAGAGAGAAGCTATATTATCAGCTCAATTTATGCTAAAAAGACAGTTGAGGAAACTGAATACTTATTATCTAATAAATTGTATAGTTTCTGAGAATAGTAGAAAATTCCCTCATTTACAGTAAAAATTAATAAATGACTGATTCAGACTAAGGAGACTGGCGACAGACCCATATATAGTGCATTTAGTTACTTACTGAGTTATAAATAAGCTATTTTGAAGCAGCAGAGAAAAAATCTCACTGGATAAATGGTCTTTGGACAATTGGTTAAGTATTTCGAAAATAATAAATAAAGATCTACCTCACAAGATATACCGAATGAATTACATTTGTTGTAAAAAACTTAGCAGAATTACAAGAAATATGTAAGTAAAGTTTTATCTGATATCAGAGTAGGAATAGGTCTTCTAAACCTGAAGCTATGGAAGAAAACAGTAAGGAAATTTTTAATATATTTGATCATGCAGAAAAATAAACACAAATATGCATTAAGAATATAGAAATGAAATGGCAAATGATATGCTGGAAAATGTTTGCAGCAAGGAAATCGTCTCAATATAGGAAGAATTCTCTCAAATCAATCAGAATAAAAATCTACAAAGAAAAATATACAAAGGACACAAAAGCAATTAAAAAGGAAAACAAACAAAATTGCCAAAACGTATATGAAAAGAACTTAACTGTATTCACAATCTATTGTTATTAAGCAATGGTACCAATCCAGCTTATTAAACAGAGATTCCCAGTGGGAACAGCCTGGTGTTTCTCTGGTTAGTATAAAGGACCTAGATTATCCTGGGCATTTTCCTGCCATTTGCCTGGTGTTGAACATTGGCGAGGGACCTACTACATCCCAAGAATTTTAATAAAAGCTGAGATTTCTTACAAAGCCCAAATTCATCAGTATTTATGAGTGGAGGCGGAAGTCTGTAAAAAGTTTAGGGCTTTAAAAGACAGAAGAAGACATTCCTGAACAAACAAGAGTCCATTTATCATGTCCCTCTTATAGTGCTTCCTCTGCTATTAGTCCTTAGTCATATGTTATTAGGTCAGCTCTGGGGGAGGATGAATGGATGGAATTGGAAGGGGACTGGTAAATTTTTGCTTAAAGCAGCTCTGAGTAAACCACACTTCTGACTCATCCTAGGCCAGGGTTTTGACTGCTTATAGTTTACAGAGCTGTCACATAGCCAATAAAATATCCTGAAATGTCAACGTACCAAACCTGTGATTCCTTGCTTAGTCACAGCTATGGGAGAAGAGGGGGCATAGAAGCAAGGCCAGAGATATCTTTGGTTGACATCTCAGGACTAGAAAGTAGTCATCTAACTCTAAGGGATACTATGGGATACTCATAATACAGATTGCCAATAATAAAATGGTGTGACAAGGCAACACTGCAACCTTTTCAATGCTCTTAAAAATAAACAGCTGAATAACATACAGGTATCAGAAAGATTCGAATCATGCTGAAGCATTATCAAAGTATATAAAAAATGATGCAAAATGATCCTCAAGGATTTCAAACTTTATCTTATGTAGGAAACAACCACATCACATAGAAAGTTTATGGAGAGTAACAGTGTATGTAGCATCAAGGGGAAAACTGCATGGAATATAATATAATCATGTGGAATATATAAAAGAAGCACATACTACTTGCATATTTAGAAACACAGGCTTTATAATTTCTCTTCTCCTAAATGGCACATTTTTAGAGCATATATAGTATGACTAATTTCTGAGGTCATTTTGACCTTTACTTCCTAGTGCATAAAGTATTATTCTTCTGTAAAGAAGTTCATAGTTTAATGAATAAGGTGTCAGGGAATAAAAAAAATGAGACTAAGCAAGAATACCCTGGTTCTTGGGCTCTCTGTTATAAATAATGCTCTCATTAAAATTCTGCCTCGGAAGAAAGGCAAGTCCATTAGTCTGGGAGCTAATTTTTACTGGCTCCTTAGATGTATGCATATTAAAAATTCAGCTTTTATAATTGCCAGTCATCAACCACCTAGTCAATGCTGTTCTTGGAGTTTTTAATTATTTACTTCATTTGCATAGACACTCCAATTTATGATCAACCATTTAGTTATCAAGGGACAGTTTAGTAATTTTTCTTTTACATTTTTATTTATCCCTTTTGTATTCCTAGGAAAAGCTCTGAGTCAGATCTTGTACCACGGTGGGTCTTATTAGGAAATAAAAACCATGGCCACCTCTATGAGTACTATGTGGAAACCATGGTTACTGACAGAACTTGGGCAAAGTAGGGTTTTATTAGAACAAATACAGATGCTATGTCCAGTTAAAATATGCTCTTTCAGAGTTCAGTATAATGATTTGTGTGAAAATATCTAATAGCGCAGTGCACACCAATAGTGCTTATTTTCTGTAATTTCCTCTTGGGAGTGGATCTTTTCAGGAAAATAATAACAAAAAAAGCATACTGAGCAAGTAAAATACAGTCCCATGTGTGCTATTTGTCATCCCAATATTTTCATCTTCTCTTGTTAGGAATATGTGGCATTGTTTTCATTTTTAATAATGTGATTGAAATACTACAGAAATTAAGTAATAGACTTTAAAGTCATAAAAGCCAGTGATTGCTTTGGGAATAAGTTGTGCTTCATCCTTGTACCACAGGATATTTTCTGTTATACTGTATGGCTTCTACAGACTGGGTGTTCTCTCATAACTTTCCAATTTAAAAAAAAAAAAATAAGAGTTAAGCTCTAATAGAATTCTATTTTTAAAAGTACACATTATTTTTATAGTTTTGCATCCTCTTCTGCAAGTAAATACTTTCTAATCACTGAAGAATGTTTCAGACTCTCTCTTTGTCCCACTTATAGCTTATGTGAGTGTTAAATTTGGTGGTAACGATGTGAGGGAATGAGGAAGAAAGTAAAGGCCCCCGCAAAAGAAAAACAAAAACAAGGATATTTATTAAGAACACTTAATAGAATAAAAGTTATTTCAATAAAGTCCAGACAGGGTCCTTCTTGAAGAGACTTTGATATATTCAAATCCAGAGAGACATTTTATTTATTTATTTTTTTATTTATATGTTACAGCCACACCCATGGCATATGGGAGTTCCTGGGCTAGGGATTGAATCCGAGCTGCAGATAGGACCATGCTGCAGCTGCAGCAATTCCAGATAGTCTAACCCACTGCACCAGGCCAGAGATTAAACCTGCACCTCTGCAGTGATTCAAGCCCCTGCAGTTGGATTCTTAACCCACTGCACCATGGCGGGAACTCCATCACTTACATTTTAATCAATATGATATGCTATTCATGACTAGCATTGCCATAACTTTAGTTTTTTTTTTTTTCCAGCAAGAAATATACATACATACCTATGTGCATAAAATTCCCTTTTCTTATCTTTGCCTAAGATTTGAGTGCATTTTTTAATTTCCTCAACAGTAGTACCTCACCTGAACCTGCTTAATTTAGGGAATTAACACCTTCCATTTTTTATGGGGACAGATGTCAAAGACATTCTGGCTGTATACATTTAGTAGAGCTGCTTTTCCTCCAAACCTAACCAAATTTGCCTAATAACATTTGATGTTCACAATAATATCCACTATTAAAACTTAAATTTCCATTGTGTGCCACTTGATGTTTGAAGCAGTATATGTATCTTCTAAAAGAGTAGAATATTGAAAAGACTTAATTTCCCCCTTAAGAAACAACTCAATTATTGAACATAACCATTATTTTGTCTATCATCTGTGTTCTGCTACCAGCTCTGGCAGCAGTAAAAGTGATTGATTTGTCATCACTGGTCTTATCGCTCTCCCTCCCTCTGCACTATCTGGAGGCTCTCTTCACATCAAATGCTTAAAAGTTAATGTGAATGGAGCCAAATAGCACCACCTGGAAAGTGGGGAATTGATTACCAAGTCTTCCTGTGCTGGAAAACTTCTGTGGTATTGTGTGCAAAGCTCCTGGTGTGCAATCTGCTGAAAACCCCTGGGGAGCATGGTGGGTGAAGGACAACAATGTAACAAAGGATGGCAGTTCTAGAAATTACAAAACCACTCTTCCCATTACAAGCAAACTTAGGACCTGAAAATATTTTTTTCCTTGAAAACTTGAAATCAAAGAATAATTTTGATTTATTTTCCTTTCTGCTTTTCTAGCTCTCATTTCCAATAAGACATCCATCTAAATTCACCCAGTTATCAATATAAGTTATTTATCATGTTCCATTTCTATAATACAGAGATTATATTTTCTCCCCTGTGCCATCCTTATTCCATTTATTTTAAAAATAGTTTATCGCAATGTTTTGAAGTTTTTGATATTTCAGTAAACAACATATACCTATTTTATTGGTTTTTTTTCTATAAATATTATTATGTACTAGGCACTTGAAGGAGAAAAACTTAACCCATTGTACTTATCCACAGAATTCAAGCCCAGTAAGGAAATACAAGGTGACAACTATAATAAAGATGAGACATGGATATGCAGTTAACAGAGGTATGAAAAAAAGTTTTATGGAAGTACTTAATTATGAGTTGAGAGTGAAATGGTTAAGACTAAGAAAAGCATTATGAGAGAGGAGGATTTTTTTCTGAGCCTTGATTCTTGAGGAGGATTTTGAAGACAAAGGAAAGACCACAACATTGTAGAAATAAGATTTAGTATGAGATAGTGCCTGGCCATTTGGGGAAGTCAAAAGTTGCTCTTTGTGATTGTAATTCAGATGTATGGGAAGGTGAGCCAAGAAAGGTGGCTGGGACAAGATTCTGGAATTCTTTAATTTCATGTGGAAGTTTTAGACTTTATTTGGTAGGTTATATAGAATTAACAAGATTAATAGATCCATGTTCTTGGAAAATAAATCTGGTGACTGCTAGAAGGAAGGATACATTAAGTGGACTTCTAACACAAGGAGAATGTTTTGAAGGTGATTTCATCAGTTCTAGCAACAGATGATGGTCTGAACTGGCTAAATGGTAGAAAGTATGAGAATGGGGTAAACTTGAAAACCATTTTATACAGAGAATATAGCATGACATGCTATTTTGAAAGTGGTGGACAAGGTTTAGAGAAAGGAGTGGGTCAAAGAGAAAGTAGAGCAATTACCAGTTTGCTTGACTAGGTCCAAGTGACATTTCAAAGGCTAAGACAGTCTCCCGTTTTAATGGAGAAGAATAAACAGTTCATTATATCTTGACTTCAGAGATTGTCTCACATTTGAACTGGCCCTCAAATATTTCAAAAGGCATAAAATTATCCGAGAAAATTATTATTTTCTATCAGTTATACAAACTTTGATCTTCTGTTTTTTGTTTTGTATTGTTTTTTTCTTTAACCAATAGAGCTGTATTATTATCTTCTTAAGGTATTCAAAAATATATCCCTGTCCAGTGACACCTCAGATGGACATAGCATGGAATATCCTGACACTTTCCAGCTTTCTCTTTATCATATGTTCCGACCTGATTCTAATCAAATAATTTCAATTTTCTTTATTCCACTTTAAAATTCTAATGTTCTCCATACCACTTGCTTCTGCTCTTTCCTCTTTGTGAGTTTTTTGTCTTCCTATAAATATGTAGATTGTTATAATAGACAAACATTTCCTCATTTTATTAATTCAAAACTACTTATTGTGTGCCTACTCTGTTCCAGGTTTTGTAAGTGTTATGACATAACATTACACAAATAAGTTTCATATAACTGACTTAAAAAGATACTTATTTTTAAAAATAATTGAAAGTCATTGGTGTCACTATGGTAAATATAGCATTGGTACAGTACTTAAGAACATGGTTTTGGGATGAAACCAAATGTGATATTTAAGTGCTGATTCTAATCTCACCAGCTGAGTAGACATGGGAAAGTTAACTCTTTAAATCTCAATGTTCTCATCTGTAAAAATAGGAATAATATTGGTACCACTAATTTACAGGTTTACTGTAAGAATCACCAGGGATAAAATAATTATAGCTCGTAGCGTAGTGTCACTTCTAGGTACTACTAGGATACTATTAAATTTTCCTTTGTCGAAAAAAATGAATTAAAAATGTGCACTTTCTAAAGTAATAAAATAAAATCTGCATTAAATAATCCCTCTTTTCTTTGGGGTATATTTTCTTTTTAATTCAAGCCATAGTTATTACTTGTATAAAACACAAATCAGCTGTATTACTGCACAGAGTATTTAAACATCTTCAGTGAATTTACAAAATCCTGTTTAATAGCAGTTACAGGCTAGAAAATTGCCATGGGGCCCATTACAACTAATTTAAATCACTATATCAAATGGACAGCTGAAATCTGTTCATTTGTTTATATTTGATTTCTGTAATTCAGTTAGTAGGTCAACTTACAATTTAATCCAAAGACTGAGCTGAGGGACAATTTATCAAATAACTTCCAGGAATTAAAATTATGAAATCCAGATGGCCCTATATATAAAATCAAAAAGATGGCATGATAATACATGTATAATGAAGAGGTCTCAGAACATTTCTGGAGAAATACCTATGGCGTTATTCATTGGTGAGTAAGAAATGGATTTTTACATCCTAAATGAGTTAATTTTCAGAGCAATACAATAAAAACTCACAGTATTCTGTAGTTATTACCAGTCTTCAAATTTATACTGTTATATGACATGCTATCTTAACAGTTACACTTATATCTATAGATGAATATTTTAAAACAATAAAAGAGATGTTTATACAGTTCTTCAACATTTTTCCTTTACCAAAATATCATGAATATTTTTCAATGTCAATACCCACAACTGTAGATTGTTAAATGATTGCATAGTAATATACTGCATTCATTTTTTAAAATTTATTCAACAACTACTTACTGAGAAACTAATACATGTTGTTCATAGATGATCATCTAGTGATATTATACACTTCCCATATACTTTAAAAAGTTTATAGAAGTATTCTTGCATTTCTCTCATTTTCCCCTTTCTGCTATAGCTGTAATGCATTTAGCTTTCATTATTACCATAAATGTCACAATACACTGTCACTGTTTTTGTTTAAACAATTAGCATTTAAAGATTTTTAACAAAACATTTATTTACCATATAGTTATCATTTCCAATGCTCTTTATTTCCTTGTATAGAAACATATTTCTATTAGTATTATTTTCATTCTGACTGAAGAACTTTTTGTTAACATTTTTTAACAAGTGAAAGTTTCTGATGACAAATTTTCTCAGTTTTTGCACGTCTGAAAGTGACTTTATTTTTGAAAGATATTTTCTCTGGGTGTGGATTTTGGCATTGACAGGGTTTCTGCTTCAGTATTTTAAGATATTGCACCATTGTTTTCTTACATAGTTTTTGACAAGAAATATGCAGTAATCCTTATTTTTATTGCTCTGGGTATAGGATGTCTTCTTTTCTTTCCTGGCAGCTTTTAATATTTTGTCTTTATAAATGTTTTTGAGCAACCTGACTATAATATACCAGTTGTAAATTTTTGTTTGTTCATCTCTTAAGATTGGAAATTATTAAGCTATTTTTGTTCCTGTGTGTTTATAGTTTTTTGGTAATCTAGAAATTTTTTCTTCAAGTATTTTTTCCATTCTCCCTCCTCCTTCAAGGACTCCAGTTACACCTATCATAAGCTACTTGAAGATGTCCCAAAGATCACTGGTACTCTTTTCAAAATTTTTACAATTATTTTTTCCCCATAATTTGTGTAGTCCTTATTTCTATGTCTTCAAATTCAATAATCTTTCCTTCTACAGCATCTAATCTGCCATTAATCTCATTTAGTATACCCTTCTTTTCAGGCATTGTAATTTTCATCTGTAGACATTTTATTTGGGTCTTTTTTTTTTTTCTTTGCTCTTTAGGGCCATACCTATAGCACATGGATTCTCCCAGGCTAGGGGTCCAGTCAGAGCCACAGCTGCCAGCCTATGCCACAGCCATAGGAACATGCCACATCTGCAACCACAGCTCATGGCAATTCTGGATCCCTTAACTCACTGAGCAAGGCCAGGGACGAACCCACATCCCCATGAACAATAGTCAGATTCTCAATCCACTGAGCCGCAATGGAAAGTCTTGGGTCTTTTTTTTTTTTTTAATATTCTACATTTCTGCATATATTTTTGAGTATATGGAATACAGTTATAAATGTTTTAATTGTATCAAATGTTTTTATGATCTAATTCTAACATCTGTGACAATTCTGGATTGATTTCAGTTGATTGGTTGTACTTCCAATTAGGAGTAGTGTTTTCCTGCTTCTTTGAATGCCTGGTAATGTTTGATTGATGTCTGATAAATGTTGATAAAAAATATTCAGAATTTTGTTGAATGCTGGATTTTTTTTCTTATTCCCATTAATAATCTTGTGTTCATTTTTTTCTGGGATGCAGTGAAGTTACTAGTAATTAGCTTCATTCTTTTGGGGCTTGCTTTGTTAGATGGGACCAGAACAATGCTCAATCTAGGGCTTCTTATTTCTCAGTACTGAGGGAATCTTGAGTATTGTAAAATACTGTGGTGGATTTTTATGTGTCAGCTTGGCCAGATCATAGCACCTAAGTTTTAGTCTAACATTAGTCTAAATCTTTCTGCATAGGTATTTTTGCATGCAATTAACATTTACATTAGTATATTGATTAAAAAATATTTCCTGTATTATTTGGGTGGGCCTGAAGAGAAAAAGACAGAAATTCCAGAGAAAGAGGGAATTCTGCTTCCAGACTGCCCTTGGACTTGAGTTCCAACATCAACTTTTCTCTGGTCTCCAGCCTGCTACCTCCTCTGAAGATTCTGCACTTGGTAATTCCTCTTTCTATATATTGCCAGCCCCCACAATCACAAGATCTTAGACTCTTCTCTTTCTTTCTCTCAAACTCTCTCTCTCCATGAACAAGCACTCTCACACACAAACCACATACCTGCACCCATACGGACACACACATGTACATGTCTTCTATTTGTTCTGTTTCTCCGGAGAACTCTAATACACTGAGTAAATACCAGGACTTTCCTGAGTACTCAACCTAATTTCCCATGAGTCATGAGATTTTTCAACCTGTCTGAATGGAATAGGCACAGTTCTCATGTCATATGAGCTTTAGATACTGTTTTCTCTAACCATTTTATGGTTTCTTGCCAGACTCAGTTATTTTCCTCAGTCATGTGTTGATCAGTATTCTCCTAAATGCTCAAGGGGATCCCTTTAAAGGTCCCCAAAGTTTTTTTTTTTTGTCTTTTTGCCATTTCTTGGGCTGCTCTCCCGCAGCATATGGAGGTTCCCAGGCTAGGGGTCTAATCAGAGCTGTAGCTGCCAGCCTACGCCAGAGCCACAGCAACGTGGGATCCGAGCCGCGTCTGCAACCTACACCACAGCTCATGACAACGCTGGATCATTAACCCACTGAGCAAGGGCAGGGATCGAACCCACAACCTCATGGTTCCTAGTTGGATTCGTTAACCACTGCGCCACGACGGGAACTCCCCAAAGTTCTTTATGAAGCACTTATCTCTCCACTACTCTGTCCTGAAACTCCAGCCATCTTGGTTTCCCTGGACATTCAACTTCTTCTCAAGTCAGGGAGTCTGTCATGTGCTATTGCTAGACAACTCTCAAGGAAGTAAGCTAAGGCACATTTCCTGGAGCTGCCATCATTTGCTTCTCATCATTCATGTGTCACAGTTCCTCAATTCCTGATATCCTTTGTCTTGAAAATCATTGTTTCTGTCATGTATACTTTCACCTATATTAAAATTTAATTGTCAGAGTTTACAATATATTTTATTTTTGGAAAGAATTTTCTGACCCTTCTCATATGTAATATAGAATATACTAGAGATTCATTTTGTATTATATCTTTCTAAATCTCTGCCTTATCTATGCCCTTATGGCACAGAAAACTAAAGGATTTCCATTAGAATTTTGAATAGCTGTTCTGATTTCATAGAGATTTTTGAGGATCTGACCTCTTTACAATGTTAGTATTCCATTTGAATGGAAAAAGAAAAGTTTTCCATTTATACAAGTCTTTTCTGTTCCCCAAGAAAAAATGTTATAGTTTTATTATTGTAAGTATTACACATTGCCTACTGATTGCATTCTAGTAGTTTTATGGTATTGTTGTTATTTTAAGTGGTCCCTTTTTCTTTTTTAAAAATGATTTTTATTTTTTTCCATTATAGCTGCTTTACAGTCTTCTGTCGATTTTCTAGAGTATGGCAAAGAGACCCAGTCACACATACATATATACATTCTTCTCATATTATCCTCCATCATGCCCCATCATAAGTAACTAGATTTTCTTTTGTCATTTTTGTTTTTGTGTTTCCTGTTTGATTTGGGGGAAATTAGTTAATCATCATCTTATGGAATTCTCTTGCTATTTTCAAAAAGCATTTGTTTATTCTCTTGGTTTTTGAGGTATACAATCATATTTTCCATAAATAACAATAGTTTTATCTTTTTCTTTTCAAAATATTGAACATGAGTCCCCACCATGGCACAGAGGTTAAGGATCTGACCTTGTTTCTCTGATGACATGGGTTTGATCCCCAGCTGGCACAGTGGACTAAGGATCTGGCATTACTCCAGTTGTGGTGTAGGTTACATCTGCAGCTTGGATTTGATCCCTGGCCTGAGAACTTCCAAATGGCAGTGCGGCAGAAAAAGAAAAAAAAAATACAGAACATGAACTTGAGCTCTCATTCTTGAACCCTTATTTCTTTCCTCTGAAGTAGTTGAGAATCTAGGGTATACAAATGGTAGGTCCTGGGAGATGCATCTAATATTCTAAAAATGAAGTGGGGGAAAAAAAAAAACTCCTTAAGGAAAGTCATTTAAAAGAAGCCTACAAATTCCTTCGATGAGAGGATACGCTGGCTTTATGTGTGTTCTTTTAAATGTCTGCCTTATCCGAGTCACTCTCTTTGACTTGGAGGAGGTGTGTATTAGTAGACTACATAGCCCCAAATTCCTGCAACTGACAGAGAGATTTTACTTATATTCAGATAAAAGAAGGACCAGGAAAGCTGTACTTCATTGCCTTAAGAAAGAACAACCCAGTTGACAGGTAATGCAACCTCAATCCAAGAGCAAAAACGATCATACCTTCCATTTTTTTTTCACCACTTCCCACTCAAATTTTGCCATAGCTCAAATCCCATAATACTCCTATATGTATAAAGGCCATAGATAAATACAATAAAAAGCAGGCAGAAAAAAATACTTAAAAGATATTAGCAACCAGAGAAATGGTGATTGAGCCCCAATTCCATAAGTGATATTTCCTAATAAAATAAAACTAATAAATGAGTCCAAAGAAAACATTAACATAGAATGAAAGAGGAGTATCAAAGGGATAGAGTTAGAAATTATTCCACACCTAAATCCTGATCCATATCTTATAAAATATAACAGCAGAACTGAGAAGGTAAAAGCCCAGATATAGCTCAAAATTATATTTGCTTAAGTGGAAGAAATAACTCAGTACAGAGAGAAGAAATACAAGAATGTGAGGATCATGACAGGAGGATAAAAGAATTGGAGACAGACGTTCCCACTGTGGTGCAGCAGAAAAGAATCCAACTAGGAACCATGAAGTTGCAGGTTCGATCCCTGGCCTCACTCAGTGGGTTAAGGATCCAGCATTGCTGTGAGCTGTGGTGTAGATTGCAGATGCGGCTCGGATCCTGCATTGCTGTGACTGTAGCTGTGGCTGGCAGCTGTAGCTCTGATTCGACCCCTAGCCTGGGAATGTCCATATGCCACGAGGCCCTAAAAAGCAAAAAAAAAAAAAAAAAAAAGAATTGGAGACAGATCCTAGAAATATAACATACCAACAGTAAGTATCTCAGAGAGGGAAAAAGGTAACAAATAGAGATGAAAGAATAAACAAATAATATACTACCCCCCAACAATACGTTAAAGTCAATTTAACTGTATTTGGAGATAGGGTCTTTAATGAGGTAGTTAAGGGTAAATGAAGTCATGAGGGCAAGGATGTATGTCTTTTTAAGAAGAGGAAGAGACTCCAGGAATGTGTGTGCACAAAGAAAAGTCAGTGAGAAGGCCAACATCTACAAGTCATGATGAAAGGTCTCACCAGAAGCTAACCTTGCTAGAAACTTGATCTTGGACTTTCCAGCCTCCAGAACTGTAATAAAATACATTTCTATTGTTTTAAAATAAATGAGAGACTAATTCCTAAACTAAAACACAAATTTAATCCTTCAGATCAAGGGATACATCTAAAGAAAGCTTTTTTTGGTGACATATCAAAGATAAAATACACATGAAGAACATTATATTTTAAAAAGTATGAAAATTATATTGACATATACAATTTACATATGCTACTAAAGAAAAGAAGATGGTAAAACAACATTATTGAGAGGAAAGGATTACAAGGCTCACATCCTATAACCAGCTGAGACTCCATTAATCTCTCAGTACCACTGCAGCAGTTTCCTGGGGTTTGCTTGATTTGGGTTATACACTTCATAGTACCTAACCATGTTTTGGTTTCAGAAGTTCATAGAAATCTCTCATCTGTTATGTCCCCACCTACTCTTCTCAATATCTTCATGAGTATGTTCATGTGTTTGTTTATTTTCTTCCTTTACTTTTGTGTATTTAGAGACAGAAGAGAGATAAATGCTTGCACTTTTGTGCGTGCATAGGTGTGTATGTACTATACCTTGCACACAATAGTCAAGATATTTTGGTTAACTGAATATGCATAAAGAGTATGACTATTTCTATTCTGTATATCAAGGGAGGTGTTAAGAGTCAAAGCTTCCTGTCTTTACTTGCCATTCTGTACCTCATTTAATAGATGGAAATTACTAGACATAAGAATAGTAATTATCTCAACACCACCAGGAATCATATCATTGAACTGATTATTTTAAATTACTGTTGACAGAATCTGTTCCAACTAAATAAAACAATAGTGTTTCACTTCGTATTGAATTTTTATAATGTATTTATTTTTCTCTATTAATATATGTCTTTCATAAATGATTGTGTAATTGCTTTTCTATAATTTATAATTCATAAGTTTTTAGAATTTTATATAGGATAAACTAAGAAATGTGCTCCAAAATAAGAATGTATGATTAGAAGGCATTTATTAAGTTACTTTGTTTGTAAGCCAAGATTTTTTTAAAAAAGCGAAAGCAATATCTTTCTTTTGCTGGCAACTGCAATTGGCACTCAGCCACCCATATCCTAATTTTGTAATTTTTATGCCTCTGTGCTAGGCAGATGTTTATCTAAATCATTTAAATCTCTCTCTCCTACATTTTAGACACATTTAGTATTAAGAGATGCTCCCTGTGTAACAGCATAGATTAAAAGTTAATTAAGAAGAAGTTAAAGAAGGAGAAAAGTAATTACTTTTTCCATAGGCATTTGTTTCATTTTTGGCAGGTTAAAATTGAGGGAGCCTTGAAAATCAAAATTTTAAAAAATATCATTATTGTTTGCTTCTTTATATACCAAGAAGTACCAAGTTAAATAAGAAAAGTAATCCATTTAGTAATGCAGGACGGGCTAATGGATAAAGAAACCTTACTCATTCTGTAGAATTATTTTATAGAATTCATATTTTTAAAGTTCTATATGCAAACTAGCCATCGAAAATGGAAACCACCAACACATAATTAGAAATTCTCATAGGATTTCAAACATAGTAGAGTTTCAGAAAAGAAATTTGAATTGCTTTTTCCCAGGTACTTCTAAAATACATAAACTCTATTTGAAAAATAAATGTAATGAAGTGATTTTACATATCTAATTTTATGCTATTGTGATTTAATGGGGAAAAATCTTATTAAACAGCTGTAGAATTTGTTTCCTGTATATGCTCTGTCACTGTCCTGCTGTGAATATCTCTTTAACCTTTATAAATCCCTAGAGGTATTTCATACAGTGGTATTGTTGGGGCAAAGGAATTAGTGTACACATATTATGGATCTCAGAAAATCTCTAGATTAGGACAAATTATGTTCATCCTTCCCCAATAGAACACTGCTAATTGCCATATATTTATATTAAATTCTTCATGATAACAAAAACCATAATTAGAAATGCAAGATCACTGCCATGAAAAACCATTTTAATTACCTTAAATTTGCAATAACAACAAAAAAATCTCTTTGGACCAAAATCGTACACATAGCCGTATGAACAGAGGAACACAAATGCATCTTGATTTAGAGACATGGATTCTCTGTGTAGAGTCCAAGGTTATTGTCGATCAAAGTGGGTCATGTTCAGCAAAAAGTTACAAAAACAGTAAACTAGACAGTTTCTTTCCCATGGGCTTAATTAATAGTTAATTAATTATAAGGTCCATTAGACCTCAAAAAGATATCAGGCTCTGCAAGGGAAATATGCTATTCTCATATTTTCTCTTTAATGCTTTTCAGTGCTCTATAAAACACCTGAAAAACTTCCGATAGGAACAATTATATAAACAAATCCTTGAAGTAAGTATTCTGTATGGATTTTCTAATTATTTGTTTGTATTTAGCAATAAAGAGATAAAGGGTTTTAGGAGGAAAAGAGGAGAAAAAGGTATTTCATTGTTTCATTATCAACCTTTGAGTCCCACTTAGCACTTTCAAACAAAACTAAAACATTCAACTCTCTCACTAACAATGTGTATTAATGCAACCCAAAGTTTGAAAAGGAAAGATGTGTGGAATGATGGAAAGTACATAATCTTTGGCATCAACAGACTGAGATTCTCAGCTTGCCATTTCCTGTTGTATGAGTCTGGTCAAGTTACTTCTCTAGACTTTCATTTCATCACTTGTACTTTTGTGATCATTATATGGGCAAACCTGAGTCACCCTGGACCTGAACCCTTGATAATCCATATGTAATACTGCAGTCAGTATTGGGGTCTGTAGCTGGTGCTCAAAGTCAGATTTCTAGGAATGAACTATCTGGAAGTGAACTAGCTATATTTTCAGAAACAAGATTTCTCTTTTGCTTTGTACTTCTCTACCAAGCTCTAGGTTAAACTAAGGGAAAGTTAATAACAGTGTGACTACACAGAGGTCACAGGAGTTCTAGAGGGTTCACTTCTGCTGTAAAGGATCTGACATGCAGTAAGGACTAAACACACAATCATACCTGTTTTTCATCTACAGTACATCTTTGCTTTCAAGCAGCATTAATCAAAGACAATTTTTGGTCAATTTGTAAGTATAACTAAAGAATATCTACTTTTCATTTTCCTTTGTTATGGTCTAATTAAGAAAATTTTTTCTGAATTACACATTTCTCCTGATATAAATTAAAGGTAAATTTCATATCAGCTCAATTGGAACAAAATTTGAATTTCTGGTTCAAATGTAATAGCTGTCTTCCTTCTTTTATGTAGTATCTCCAACCGTGCTTGAATTGTATTCCTCTTGAGTTTTTCTCTTCTAGATAAAATAATCTGATTTTTCTTTAACTTTTCTTCAGGAGTTTTGGGTTTCATTTCTTAAATCTTTTTTTTTTAAACCTTGGAACACTTGAGTTGTAGTTTCAAACAAGAAGACATGAAGTTCCACTCAATGTTGAATGTCAGAGAAAATCTTGTCATTCTCACAGAGGAGACTTTCAGTTTTTGCCTATGTTTGTCTTTCTGCAACATACCTCAACCACATTGCTAAGGTATAAAAGAAATTTATAGAAAATTAGCTAAGTTATAAGATTTCCTTCTTTATTCCTTTTTAAGTTCATCTTGTATGTAAGATTTTTGTTTGTTTTTTTAAATCGAGTTTTCTTATAAGGAGAAGATGAAGGGGAACTGCAAGTTAGCCTTGCATGGAAGTTGGACATTAGCATACACAGGTAAAGCCAAAGTACAATTAAAATTGACAGGAAGAATTTTTTTTAGTTGACTATTTAAAAAAGCACATTTTCTGCACTAAATTCATACTCTTGTTATTATAATGTGTGATGCAAAATGGAAAAATGTCTCCAAGACTAAGTCTGGAAGAAATGGATGAGACCTTGACTCCAGTTCATTTGTGAGCAGCACTGCAGTCAGCATTGGGGTCTGTGGCTGATGCAGGCAAGTCAGAGTTTACCAGATAGAAAGTGTCTGGAAATGCATTAGTTGTGCCCCAGGGGCAAATTATCTCCTTCCCATTCTTATTATCTGCCACATTGAGTTAAACCAGAAAAAAAAATCAAAAGCAATATTATGATAAAGGTTATAAAACTTCTAGAGTCCACTTCTGCTTCCAAGAAGGTCACCTGATGACTGATTACTGGTCACCAAGCTCCTTGTCCAATTTAGCACATTTGGACCAGTTAATTTAATTTACTTTATCAAGCACTTATGAAGGACTCTAGGAGGTATTAGGTGAAAAATGATGCTAAGATCTATATTTTAAGCTTTTAAAATTGACTTCCCTTCTCTACTCCATATAAAAATAGTCTTACTGATAAAGATCATTTTATAATACTTTTAAAAAGAATATCATTGTTTTAATTGACATGAATAGAGCTTATTTAGTCTATTCATGAGTTTGAGAAAAAATGCAAGCATGTTCCATTCAGTATCAATTTGTCATATTACAAATCATATAGGAAAACTGGAAATCCATTTTTCATTAAATAAACAGGAATATGTTAAAAGTAAATCTGTCTCTTGGCATGCTTAAATTATCAAGTATATCTAATTACATAGGATAAAAACTTTAGATAGGAAGCTGCTTGGATCCTAACAACAGATTACCAAGAATAGTGATGATAACGCACATTGTCTCCCCCAGAGATGTCATCTGTCAGACTCTGGAAGGCAGATCTCCCATGGGCATGTCAGTATTCCTGTTGACCCTATTAAATTGCATCCATCTAAACTTCCACATTGTGGGCCATCTACTCCTCAGGTGCAAGCAAAGGTCCATCTGGAGATTTGACACTATCCTAACTACAATTGGAAAAGGCCTAATTAGAACACTATCGTAGATGCAGTGCATCATTTAAAAAAGCAAAATGAAAGTTTGCACCCACAAGGGAAGAGAAAATACAAACTTTGAAGTGAATGAGATGGGGAAGAAAATAGTAAATAATAGTAATAATAAAAGCCAAATGAGCTTGATACAGCTTTACTTTCCTAAAAGCTGTTAGTACTCTCTGAAGTTGGCCGTTTCATCCCTCACAGAATGTGCTTCTACAATTCTTTCTTATATGGAACATTTGGAAAAGCTTTTCTTGGCAACTGCTTTTTTTTTTTTTTTTTTTTTTGGCATCCCTTTTTCTACCCTTAGGTTGATAAACATCTTTTCTTTTTGAGATATTATTTCTTCGCTATAAAATATTTTCAGAGAGAAAAAAATGCACCATGAGCTGAGTAAGAGACTGGCATGTAAAACACTAGCATTAGCAAAACTATGCTGCACGTTGTCCTTGAAAGGGTAACTCCTTGGTGGAGGTCACAGGAGAGGGAATGCTAAAGTGCAGAGATATTCTTAGAGCTAAATTAAAACAACAAAACATTGTGCCATCAATATTAAAGGGCGAGACACTGGCTGCGATTGTATGTTTCAAGAAAGCACAGTCATAATTATTCCTCAGGGAAGCAAGCAATCCCAATATTCTGGCATGGTTCATTCTTCTGCATTCTGAGTACTTAACAATGATGTTTTAGAGTAAAAACGAGTAATAGTGTTCTGCCAGTGACTGTCACAGTTTAGCTCATACCCTATAATCTCTATGCAGGTGAGCTTTTTTCCTTTTTTTTCTGCTTCCCAAAGCCCATATGATTTTAGTGGGGGAAAGAAGTTAGTTAGTTAGTTTATTTGTTTATTCATTTATTTTTGCTTTTTAGAGTCACACCCATGGCATATGGAGGTTCCCAGGCTAGGGGTCAAATCGGAGGTGCAGCTGCCAGCCTACACTACAATATAGCAATGTGGGATCCAAGCCGAAACTGAGACCTACACCACAGTTCATGGCAATGCTGGATCCTTAACCCACTGAGCAAGTCCAGGGATCGAACCTGCATCCTCATGGATACTAATCAGGTTTGTTACTGCTGAGCCAAGACAGGACTTCCCAGAAAGAATTTAATTTAATAATTTGGAAAAGAAATGGTCTGGTGACAGAAAGATGGAGAAAGAGGTAGGAAGAAGGGAGGAAAGATGTTTAGCAGTGCAGACTATGAAACTTCAAGTGAGTATTAAGAGCTAATGGTGCCTCTAGTCATTTATGACGGAGCATGATAATGGGAGAAAAAGGAATGTATATATGTATATGTGAATGGGTCACCTTGTTGTACAGTAGAAAATTGACAGAACATTGTAAACCAGCTATAATGGAAAAAAATCATTAAAAAAAGCTAATGGTGCTTTGTACCATTTTCAGGAAATAACTTCAACATCAATTGCTTTATTTTCTATCAAAAAGTTTGTTTCCTTACACATTTATTCTGAATATGAGACAGGATTAATATTAACCAATTTATTCTTTAAATGTTTATATGAGGTTTTTTTTTTAAATTACTATTAAACAAAGCTAGATATTCAGAATGACAGAAATAACCAATACAAAACCATATTCTCTTTGTGATTTAAAATTTGTTCATTCATGGACACATGTATTTATTTGAAATAATCATTAGATTCCTATTTGAAGTTGTGGGGCCAGGTACATCCTCTGTAGGGCCATTCCACATGTCATTTTCTCTATACTTACAAAGGCCTTCCTACCTTTCTTTTCCTAGTTAACACCTGCCGATCCTTTAGATCACAGCACTAAAATCACTTCCTCAGGGAAGTCTGACCATGAGACATTTCACTGTCATAGTCACCCATAGAGCTGCAAATTCTTCTTCATACAACACTGTAAGGTCCATAAAGGCAGGAAATGTGTCTGTTTCTGCTCACATCTGTATCTTTACAGATGGGCACTCAACTTCAAGAAGGTTGCATATTTTCAAATAAATACATGTGTCCATGAATGAATGCATTTAAAATGATGAAAAGAATATGGTTCTGGGTTGGTTATTTCTGTCATAGGGAAAATATTTTGGATTGGAGGAACGAGAGCAAGGAGGGGGAGGATGATAGGAGGTTGGGAAGCTCGACAAAAGACAGATATTTTAGATTGTGGTTTTTTTCCTAAGAACGCTGAAAAGGCATTTATTGTTCTCAAACTGGAGAGCAGTGGAATTGGAAGGAAATAAGAACACACAAAATAAGGAGTTCCCACTATGGCGCAATGGGATTGGCAGTGTCTCTGGAGCCCTGGGATGCAGGTTCGATCCCCAGCTTGGCACAGTGGGCTAGGGATCTGGTGTTGCTGCAGCGGCAGCATAGATCACAACTCCAGTTCAGAACTGATTCCTAGCCTGGGAATTCCATAAGCCATGGGGCAGGAGGGGAGCAAAAAATAAAAAAAAAAAATCAAAAAAAAGAGAAAGAGACTAATATAAGAACACACAAAATAGACTACACTTTGGAAAATCACAATGGCTCCAATATAAAGAAAATATAGGTATCAAGTAGATTATATATGGCTAGATTAGTTAAAACATTATTACAGAAATAACTAATGAGCTGGAGCCACCCTTTGGAACTCAGGAGGAGACATCCCTGCTTTCAGGGTCATTCTTTCCTTTTCTTGGAGGATAACATATGTTCACAGTCAGATAGGGCTACTGTCCTATCCTGTAGCATCTCAGAAGTTCAAGGGCCTTTCTTCATTTTGTCCCACCTCTGTCCCCTTTGAGCTAAGCTGGCAGTGTTTCTTCTGGTATAAATCTATCTCTATTCCTGGATTCTATTGAGATGGCTGATTATATCCATAAGTGACACCTGTAATCTCCTAATGGGGTTATCGACCAGCCACACCCTTGGTGTTCTCTCTAGAACACACTTTCTTTCTTTCTTTTATTTTTCAAAAATGTCTAGGCTGAAATTTCCAAATCTTCAAGTTCTGTTTTCTTTTTACTTTACAAATCCTTCTTCAACCCGTCTCTTCTCTCACATTTATTATAAGCAACAAGGAGAAATGAAGCTGTACGCTTAAGACTTTGCTTAGAAATCTCCTCAGCTAAGTATCCAAGTTTGTCACTTACTACTGTGAAATAAATATCATAATGTATGGCCAATCAAGGAAAATTTAAACATAAAAATTCTTCTCTGTCCTTTGGCCTCCTCTTTCCCCACACTGTGCATTGTGTATTGCATAATGCATTGACCAAATCTCCCCCAAAGCAGGAATATCTGCTCAACCATAAAAAGCAGCATTGTCATAGCACCAATAATACAGCTCCCCCCAAAATAACATTTCTTCTTGATCTTATATGGAGTCACATGACCTACCATGATGACCCTTAGATCTGGATCATGTGAACTGTCAATAATATAGCATTTGATGCACAACCCTCTGTCTCAAAAACTTACATAACTGTGCCTTGATTTCTAAAGAATGGAACAATTCTCAGAACTTTCCGAGATGCTCCTCCCAGGTTATAATCCTCAGATTTGGCTTGAATAAAGTCTTTCCATTTCTTTCTTAGATTGACTGGTTAATTTTTCATAGAAACTACTTTCCACAAAACACTAGAAAATATTTCAGGCAAGTTCTTTGCTACTTTATAACAAAGACTGCCTTTCCTCTGGTTTCCAAAAACATGCCTCTTATTTTTATCTGAGGCCTCATCACAAGCACATTTAACATCCATATTTCTACCAACGATCTCTCCAAAGCAATGTTTTTTTCTAACATTCACCTCAAAATTCTCCAGTCTCTACCTTTACTCTGTTCCAAAGCCACTTTCACCTTTTTAGGTATTTGTTAGGGGAGGCAACCCCCTTCAAAATCTATTTGCTAGCAATAAGTTTGCTAGGGCTGCCATAACAAAATACCACAGATTGGGTGATTTAAACAACTGGTGTCTTTCTCACAGTTCTGAAGGTTGGAAGTTTAAGATCAAGGTACTGTCAGGATTGGTCTCTTTTGTGCTTTCTGTCCTTGGCCTGCAGAGGGCTACCTTCTCACTATGTCCTCAGATGGTCTTTCCTCTGTGGGTACACATCCCTGCATCCCTTTGCCCAAATTTCCTCTTCTTAGAAGGACACTAGTTATACCAGATCAGGCATCCTCTAAGACCTTATAAGGTCTTCACTAGCCATAATTACCTCTTTTTTAATTTTTTAATTTATTTTTTACTATTTTTAAAATTTTATTGAAGAATAGTTGATTTACCATGTTGTGATAATTTCTGCTGTACAGCAAAGTGATTTGGTTATACCTCTTTAAAGGCCCTATTTCCATACACAGTCACATTCTGAGGAACCAGGGGTTAGAACTTCACCATATGAATTAAATGGGGCACAATTCAGCTCATAACAGTCCCCTTCCTATGCTTCTGCTTAATTTCAGTTCCTCACTAATACACTCACCTGTCAGGCTGGTGCCCTGATCATCTCATTTGGACCAAGTTATACCTTTTATCCCATGGATGAACCCTAACTTTGGTATCCTTCTATCAATTGCTGTTAGGTTTTATACTCAGATATCTAGTACACAGATCTATAATTCTGATTTGTTATGATGAAAAGAAGGCAAATTGTGTTTATTATGAAAATAAATAAAGGAAAACCTCATTTAAAATTAGTTCAGGAGCCCTGAAAGGAGAGCTCTCACATACCACATATGGTACCACTCATTGCAGCCCGCATAACCAGTGGGAAGAAAGGAGACAAGAATTATTTTATAAAGGTCTATTTGTACAGAATTCTTTGTACAAATTATATTGATCTTGACTTCTTATCTACGATGATAAGAATGTTACTTTTCTTCTAGAACAAGGGAGCATATTTTTCACATGAGAATTTCATCTCCTGAATTTAAGAAAAGGAAAATCCTCCCTGTTCGAGCAATGGTTCACTAACCATCGCTTGTAGCCAATAAAAAAACTGCCAGAGCCTTGAACTCTTGTTCTTCTCCAATGAACTTTGATTCAAAATAATTCCCCCCATTTCCCCTAAAATCTGACCTTTCTTTTGTCTCTGCAGATTTGCCTATGATTCACCGTAACTTGCTTGTTCCAAACTACAATTGTCTGCTCTTCCTGAATAAATCAATTTTGCTGGTTAAAAAAACTGGCTATTTTATTTTTGAGATTGGTATTACATTTATACATATGTTTGTTAATGTTATAATAAATATATATATATATATATATAACATATACACATGTAAGTAAAATGTGTGTACATTATTATAGAGTATGTATACCATTTTCTAATTTTCTACAGAACTTAGTAAGAGTCCAAGTTCTGTTCAGATTTCATGGATAATACCGATTACTTTAAGGACTATGAGTTATATCAAATGCTTGGACAAGAATGTGATGAATTACTGTGTGCTACCCAAGTTCCTCAGATCATACTACTTAGATATTGGTGCTGACACAGAAAGGACGAAGACTGTGGGCTTCTCAAAGTGTACTCAGAGAATCATTTTAATCAGAACAACATGGAATACTTATTTTAATACACGTTCCTGAGATTTTCAAGATAAACTTATTATATTTTGAGCCAAATCCAGGACTTTGCATTTAAACACAACCTCATAAGACCAAACTTAAGCACAATGAAACTAAAGAACAAAGACTAGAATTTTCTCCACCTCTTGGTATTGGTGTTTGAGATTGTCATCTTGTCTCTAGGGAAGACAAAAGACAATCCTTTTTTATTTCAGTTCTCTCCTCCTCCCACATCTGGAGCTCACTGCTGGTTGTTTCTAACAGGCTCTTTAATAGGACTATGTCAGTTATTTAAGCCACATAAAGGCTCTTATCAAAAGGAACAAAATACTATAATTATTGGTCAAGTTTTGATAAAATGGAATGTGAAAAATAAGAATTACTTTCACTCTGCTGATGCCCTTCTAAAATAAATTCTATCTAAAATATAGTTGATTCTCCAACCTCATGCAGTCAGAAATACAGGTAAAATTTTGGACTCCTCCAAAACTTAGCTACCAGTAGTCTGTAGACCAGAAATCTTACTGATAACACAAACAGTTGATTAATGTATATGTTGTATGTTATATGTATATCTACATATATTTGAAGCATTTGTGACAGATCTTTTTATTAATTTTTTTGATATTTTAGGCTATATGGTTCATTTGCAAGTTTCTTCAGATTGTCACAAATCATCAAAATTTTTCCTAATGTATTTGTTGAAAAAAATTCATGCATAAATGGACCTGTGCAGTTTAAACTCATGTTGTTCAAGGGTCAACTGTATACACAAATAAAATCTAACTTCTATATATTCTTAATTCCATCCACTCTGTTTTTTAATACAGAACATATTTATTTTGCATATTTTTCAATTGATGATTTTATAAATTATTTAACAAGATATGATTTAAAAAAAATTCTTTTTTTCTTTTGCCTTGTAACTTGAGGTATGTTACAGAACTTCTCTTTAAAAATTAGCTTCATGTTTTCCTCCTGGGATTCTGACCCTCAAGAGTCCCCAGGGCTCCCTCCAAATCCCTTGCAGCAAACTCACAAAGGCTGTGAGGCACCTATGGGTTGCCAGCTACCTGTTATAAAGCCCACGGAACACATAATAGCAAAATGTGGTTTTGAGACATCTTAGAAAAAAAAATACTATGTGAATAGAAAATATTCATTTATAAGCATATGTTTTAAAGTTCACAATTTACATCAACATAAACTTCCATCACTAACTAGGGGACAGAATATATCTACAATGAAATATATATAACCAGGATAATTAATTTATTATTCATATATATGAAATAAATATACATATATATAATTTTTTCCAGAGTAGCATTGTCATTTCTGATACAAAACTCAAAAGATTACTGCAAATCAGATAGCATAAGAGGAGTTTTTAAAAAGCATCTTTAACTCATAGTCTGGGTAAGGAGATGAGGTTATTATAAAATCCAGATCCAAAAGCCAAATATTGAAAGAAAAGGTGAGGCGTCTCTGCTAAGATGATCAAGATGAAGACTACTTTAAGCATGGCATACCCCCACTTAATTTCTTAATTAGTGCCTTTCTAGTCAACTGAGGCAAGATTTCTTAGACTGCTATGAGAATGTTTTCATTTTAGAAAATGTCTAAGCTACTGAATTCTGCTTAGGTTTCACCAGTGGGAAATAATGGATAGGAGTTGTTTCTTTCTTTCTTGAAAGTCATTTAACAAGTTTCAAAGGGGTGTGGTTGTGACCTCAGAAAGCCTTAGTGAGCAATGCTGTATACTGGGATAAACTACTACTTGGTAGCAGAGAGAAAAACCAAAGTCAGTGATCTATGAACTGAAATTACTGAGATGGTGTTTACAGTGTTTCTCAAAAATTATTTTATTACTAGAGAATTATAGAGTATTTAGAGCAATTTCTAGGGGTTTTATTAGTACTTTATAAATTAAAAGTTATGCATATGTAAGGACTGTTACTATTATTATTTTCTCATTATTTCATTTTTGTGATAGAAAACATTAGGAAAATATTGACATGAAACAGAAGAGACAGAGAAGACAAGACAAGATCCTGGGGGAATAATTCAACACAACGTCTGCTCAGAAAACAGGACATTAATAGATCATAAAACATATTCTACATGGAATTAGGCTGTAAAATGCAGAGAAGGATAGTAGAAATTTGTGTTCAGATAAGCAGTACATAAATCTAGAACTTTGATTGACTGTAATGAGACTAACCTGTGTGTGTGTTTGTGTGTGTGTGTTTGTGTGTGCGTAATATTTAGTATTATATATGTGTAGCCTACCTTTTAATATTACATATTATATGTGTGTACATATTACATATTATATTTTATATACACATATTACATATGTGTAGCCTAACTTTCAAAAGGACTTAAAAAAAAATCTCAATTCTTCCTCTGATACCATGGATAACATCAATTGCCTAAGAAAAGGACCACTGCCTTATTCCTTCAGATGAATAAATCATCAGGCATAAAATCTGCTATTTATGTGAACATAGACCACTGCTGCAACCTGTTAAATGAATGATTTTAATGTCACGGTCTAAATGACAAGATTTTCCTTCAACTTCCATTATATATATTTTTTCTTCTAACTATCCATTGAATACCTAATATTTTAGAAAAAAAATAGAAAAATGCAAAAAAAAAAAAAAAAAAGAAAAGAAATTCACATCAATTTGCTGGAAGGAAGGAATTAAAACAGCTGGTCCAAAACCCACTAACTCTTAGTCTGTTTGGGACATTTTAATCAAATACCACAGACTGGGCAGCTTATAAGCAACACCAATTTCTCTCACAGATCTGGGACTGGAATCTAAGATCATGGTGCCCTGATGGCTGCATGAGGGACCTCTTCTGACTTGTGAGCTTCTTGTATCCTCATAAGCTGGAAGGGGCTAGAAAAATCTATAGGATCTCTTTAATTTTTTTGATTTTTTAAGTTTTATTGATGTATAGTTAATTTACAAGGCTGTGATAATTTCTGCTGTACAACAAAGGGACCCAGTCATACATATATACATATTCATTCTCTCTCAGATTCTTTTCCCACATAGATTATCACAGAATACTGGGTAGCGTTCTCTGTGCTCCACAGCAGGTCCCCATCAACCAATCGTTCCATATACCTGTGTGCATGTTCCAGGATCTCTTTTAGAAGAGCAATAATCCCATTCATTAAGGCTCCACTCTTGTGACCAATTCAGCTCTCAAGGGTCCTAGTTCATAATACCAACACTTTGTGGGGGTAGGATTTTAACATAAGAATTTTGAGGGGACATATTCAGACCATAAGTACTCCCTTGAGGGAGTGAGTGCCCCTAAAGAAAGGCATATTGGAAGGTGATTTAGTCTCATCTTCTGTTAACTGGACATTTGGGTTTATAAACTTTTAATATTTTCTATGAAAAAGAGAATTATCCCTAAAATATACTTCACAGGATGCTCTAGCTAAAGTGAACTATAGAACTCAGGATCCCTGAATCTCAGCTCCCTTGAAATTATGTGGTCAGCTATACAAGTGCTGGAACTATTAAATGGAGGTATTTTCTTCTTTAAATATTCCCATTTCACGAGGCAATCTCAAGATCTTCATATAGAAACCTCATTTCTACTTCTTGGCCAGAATTAGATATCTAATGTATAAAAACAGGATATTGGGAGCCACCTTTGTTGTACCAGAACCTTCTATTTCAAGCTGTTTTGACATTACTTACCAGAGCTTCATTCTGGGTAAAATCTCTAATTCCTGTAAGTCTGATTAGAAAAAACATTCTTTCATGTTACCCTGAAGAGATTTTTCTGTTCACAAGTTTAGATGTTAAGATTTTTTTTTCACTCACTGTATTAACAGAGTAAAAATAGGCTACATTTCAACATAACTTCTTTCTGAAAAGGTGGATATTGAAGGTCCCTTTTACTACTCAGCCTTTTGATGAACTTGGGTAGATAAAGTTGGAGGAGAAACTTTGGAGAGTTGCATTGCTCGTCAGTCTAGAAAGAGAGGATTTGGGATATTGCAACAAAAATCAAGAAGCACAGATATAAGGGAAAGAGACTAAAAAAAGTGCTGTATTCCTCTATCTGCCAAAATCTTAACAAAGCCTACTAAATCTCAGGAAATTATTAGACTATGTGTATTTCTTACAGGAACTCATCCAAGGGATAATATCCTTTACTAGGGTGAGATGGAAAACAACAACAACAACAAAAAAAAAAAAAAACCAGGGAAATCATGCTTAGACACAGAAAAGAATATTAAGATAAAAAAATACATAAATTAGAGAGAAGGGATTTTTTACTTTTTCATATAATGAAACTATATATTTGAGGCAAGTTTAATTATAGCTCCATGATTTGGAGGACTTTCAGTTGATAGGTTTTGATACACTTATGTAAGTTTGGGTATATTATTTGAAAAAATGGGATTAAATAACATCTCATAATTTAGCCTACTTTTTTCATCTAAAAATATTTCATAAAAGACCTCCTATGTGAGACAATTCTGAAAAAGTGCAGGTTAGAACAATGATTGTAGAGAAGATAATTGCATAGAGGATATAAGGGGTCAGTCCTTAAGAAGAAAATCAAATGAAGAAAGAAGTGCCATTTGGATACTGTGGGTAGAAGGGAAAAAGAAGCCAGAGGGAGGAGTTTAGAACGCATCAAGGTGAAAAGAAATAAAGCACAACTGAAGGACGAATAACTCATCCCCTCACAGCATTCCTCACCAGCGCCCCCAAAGAAGAATCCATGCAATAAAATAAACTATGTTTTCTCACAGATAACAGAGAACTGTTTTAAAGCAGGAACCTCAAAACCTACTGTAAATTATCAGTCCAGGCAAACAAAAATGTAGAAGTATAAAAGCCTTCATTTATTAAAAATTACTATAAAATTAAGTTAGAAAAGAAATATACAAACAACTCGGTTGATAACTCCCCTTCTACAACCCACCAAAATCAGTAGCAAAGAAAAAGAAAACTGTAATACAACACGCCAAGCAAAATTAACTATTTTCTAACAAGCATTCTGAGATATGTAGAAAATAAACAAAAATTTGAACCAGAAATTCAAAAACTAGGAGAAAAATAACTAAAAAAAAGTTTTAAAGACATTAAAAATTAAATTATAAGGTACACAAGGGAGAATGGATTCAATTAAAAACATATTTACTTTCATTAAAAATAATAGGAAAACGATAAAGTGAAAAATGAGAAAGAAACAAAAAGTGTCAGAAACAAAATGGTTAAAATGGAAGCTAGGCAAAAGATACAAATTAGAGTTTTTAAAGATGATAATTAAAACAATGGGAAAGAGCTATTTTTTTAAAGGGGAGGTGATCCAAGATAACCTTTCAGAAATAAAAGAAGTCCTGAATCTGTATACTAAAAGGCCTCATTCAATAACAGAAAAAAACTAATCAGTAATAATCAATTCAAGTGATATCATCACAAAAATGACCCATTTTACAAAAAAGAACATTGTATAGATTCTAGCCAATGAATTGATAGATAGATAAATTACATGAGGCACAAGGATAAGGTAATTAGTTGTCATAAGACTTCTAAAAACTACCTACAAAAAATGTAGAGTGAGATAGCACTTTAATGTAATTCAAGGAATGAAATACGAACTGAGTATTTTAGAGTTATCTTAAGTTGTTTTTCAAAGATCAATGCTATTGTAAAACAGTTTTACATGTTCACAGAATTCAACCAAGTAATGAATTGGGAAACTACAGTAATAGAAATTACAGTAATTACAGTAATAGAATTTTCAATATCTAAGTTGTAGATTTAAAACTAAAGCAAAGATTAGTTTAAAAATTTAATGATATGAGCTACATAGTGTGTTGTATGCTCTGGAAAAACAGATGTAATTAAATTAAAAATGTGAGAAGGGAGAAGAAAGTGGGAAGTTTGTTGTGCAGGCAATAGGTTGAAAATAAAGGTATGTCATTCAAAACTGCAAATAACATAATAAGACGTTAAAAAGGATAGGAAAAATAAGGACATTAAAAAAGAAATAAATCAACCTTCTTAAACCCCCAAATAATTTCTTAAAAAAGAGCCAAAAAAACATTTAATATACAAATGAAATACAGCAATTATAATATACATACTGATAATTACACTAAAAAATATGATAGACCTAAATAGATATTTTCCAAAGAAAATACAGGACAGGCCAAAGTACATGAAAAGAGGCTCAACATCATTAGTCATCAGGAAAATACAAATCAAAACCACAATGATATTCTACCTCATGCCTGTTAGAATGGCCACCATCAAAAAGACAAGAGATAACAAATGCTGGTGTGGATTTGAAGAAAAGGAAAGCTTTGTGCACTGTTGAGGGAACTGCAAATTGGTGCAGCCATGAGGGAAACAGTACAGATGGTCCTCAAAAGTAGGACTACCATATGACCCAGCCATTCCATTTCGGGCCTAAACCTGAAAGTATCAAAAACACTCACTAGAAAAGATAAATATTGCCCCCGTGTTCAGAGCAGCATTATGTACAATAGCCAAGACATGGAAATAACCTAAGTCCATGAATGGATGAATGGATAAAGAAGTTGTGGTATATACACCAGGGAATATTATACAGCCATTAAAAACAAGAAAATCCTACCATTTGTAACCATGTGGGTGAACCTTGAAGGCGTTATGCTAAACTGAATGCCAGACAAGGAAAGACAAATACTGTATGATCCTACTTATGAGTCTAAAAATTTTTAAGGAAATTAATAAAAAATAAAAATATCATAGAAAAAGAGATTGGGGTTGTGGTTACCAGTGGGAAAGGGTCAGGGAAGAGGAAATTGGAGGAAAGTGGTTAAAAGGTGCAAACTTCTAAAATCAACAAGTACTAGAAATATAATGTACAACATGATGACTAGAATAGCTAACACTGTTGTATGATATATAAGAAAGTAGTTAATGTAAATGCCAGGAGTTCTTATCACAAGAAAAAAAAGATTTTTCTTTTTTTTCTTTTCTTTGTTCTTTTCTTTTTATTTCATCTATATGAAAGTGTAGATATTAGCTGCACCAACTCTGGTAATCACTTCACAATACATATAGACCAAACCATCACGGTGTACACATCAAACTTATTCAGTGATGTACATCAATTATTTCCCATTAAAAATGAAAATGAATTTTTAAAAAAATGACAGAGTTGTAATCAAATATTTCACATTTATTAATTAATGTAAATGAGTGGATAACTCATCTATTAAAAGGAAATTATTTTAGGAAGTTCCCATTGTGGTGCAGCAGAAATGAATCTGAATAATATCAATGAGGATGCAAGTTTGATCCCTGGCCTCGCTCAGTGGGTTGGGGATCTAGCATTTCTGTGAGTTGTGGTATAGTTTGCAGATGCAGCTTGGATCCCAAGTTACTGTGGCTGTGGTGCAGGCCAGCAATTGTAGCTCTGATTCAGACCCTCTGATTCAGACAAAAATCATTATATAAAATAAAAAAATAAAAAAGCTAAATAAATGGAAATTATTTTAAATTTGGCTGACAAAAAAAAAAAACCCAAATATATTTAGGACATGCATTTAAATGATTCAGAAAGGATAAATACAAAGAGATGGTCAAAGGCATACCGGGCTTCTGAAAACAATAATAAAGCAAAGGCAACACTGATATCAAAAAAAAAAAAATAAACTTCAAACTAAGATGCAATAGATGTGGCAAAAATATTGTTTTAAATGCTAAAAACCCAAATTCTCAATAAAGATATTACAACTGTGAATATCCTTGTACCAAAATAACACCGGAAGCACTTCTGTAAGCAAAAAATATGAGATGCAAAGAGACATAGAAATATTTTAACCATGGGACACGTTAATACATCAGAATTAGTATAAGATAATTCAAGTGGACAAAGTACAGGATAAAGTCCTATAAAATCTGATCAGTGAGGTAGATACTATGTATGTACAGAAATTTAAGTTCTGATAGTAATGAGCATTCAAGAGCATCTCGAGCATTCAAGAGACAATCATAAACCTTTATCGCATGTCACAAAATATTTCATAATATTAAATACAATAACATTTCATAATTATAAATACTAATGGCATAAAAAACTAGAAATTATGAAAAATGAAAAAGATTATAAGGCCATTTTAACTGGACATAAAAAAACATTAAATAATCTTGAGTAAATTTTAAAATACAAAACAAAAAGAATTATTACAAATAATAAAAATGAGAACATATATATATGCATGTATGTGTGTTTACATATACATATATTTCAGAATCATTACCGTGGTTGTTGTGTAGGTCGGCAGCTACAGCTCTGATTTCGACCCCTAGCCTGGGAACTTCCATATGCTGCATGTGTGGCCCTCAAAAACAAAAACAAAAACAAAATCTATGGGACATAAAACAGTGATGAAAGGAAATTGTATAGCCTTAAATATTCATCAACCAAAATGTTGGACTATTCAGGCTAAAACAAAAAAAAACTCTAAACAAATACTGAATGCTAATTAAGAGGCCTCCTTTCTTAGTGACCTGGGTTAGTAATACTGAAACTACTTTCTGTACATTATAAGATGAACCACATAAGTAAATATATTGTAGATAATGGGAGCTAAATTTGTCACTGGCAGAGAGGAGACATTTAAATATGGAGAAAGGAAAACAGAATGAATTCTGTTATTGGATTGAAATTAGAGATAACAGTGTGAATCCATAAATTTTAATACAGCCAGTTAGCTGTATAGATAGATACAGGTGTGTGGATGTGTGAGTGTGTGTGTGTTTGTGTATGTTCATCTTTAGATCTATTTATAGTTCTATTTACTTAGAAGGACTAGAAGCCATGACTTCCCTGTAGTGATGAGAACACGTAAAATCTATGCCTTGATCTCTAAGAATATGCTTCACTAAAAAGAACCTGGGCTTCTAGGAGAAATGGCTCCTAGATACCAGTATTAGGCAGGAAAAGTACAAGATGAGCCTGAAACATCTTGGGCTAAAGGTGAGGGAAACTCTCACAGAGCTGTGGAGAGGTGTCAAGACGACACTGGCCATCTTGAAGGAACTTTCACCAACCAAGAACGGAAAAATTTGAGTATTAGAGTAGTAACACAAAGGGTTACAAATTGATGAATAGATGGGAATACATTAATTTACTTTGATACAAATTAAAAATGAGGGTGATAGGAAATCTTTTGCTTTCAGCAGAAAATCAATTCAGGAATAAAGAAGAAATGATGGAATTAGAAAATCACCATTGACAAGCATGGTGATAATAACAGATAAAAGAATGACCAGTGACTGCTGAAATGAGTAGGTGAAATTTTGAGGAGACACAGAAGATCCACATCATCTCAAAAACAATAAGGTATGTATTAATTACAAAGGGAAATATTAGCTCTACAGTGCAAAGACTTAGCAGAGTCTACCATAACCTAGTGATCAAAATTAACATCATTAGTAATAAGATAGATCAACATATGTCTCCTGATACAATGCCCTGAATCACTTCTGGGGTATTTTATTAAAGTTTCATAAGATGAATCTTGACAAGAGGAAATATCAGATAAACACAAATTGAGGGATAGTCTATAAATAATTGGCCTGTATTCTTCCAAATAATGTTGTATTCTTCCAAAATGACAACATTATTGAAATACGAAGACATACTGAGAAACTGTTCTAGATTAAAAGGAACTAAAGAGACAACTGATTGCAACACATGATTGTGCATTTTCTTTTGCTTATAAAGACATTATTGGGACAGTTTGAACAAGATTAGATAATTGTATCAATACAAATTTATTCATTTATGTAAGTTTCCTGTAGATATTTTAGAGCTTGTTTTTAGATGTTAAATGATGAACTATTTTGGGGTAAAGGGATATCATGCCTACATTTACCTTCAAATACTTTGGAAAAATGTATATGCATGTGTATGTTCAGAAAGAGAGAAAAGGATGAAGCGAATAGAGTAACATTGTAACACTTTGGGAATCTGGGTGAAGTATAAACAGCTGGCCATACCTGTGGATTCCACATCTACAGATACAACCAACTGCACATTAAAAAGTATTTAGAAAAAAAAAATTACAAAAAGTTCCATAAAGAAAAATTTGACTTTGCCACAAGCTGGCAATGTTATTAGATATTGTAAGTACTCTAGAGATGTTTTTCAGGATACAGGAGTATGTACATAGCCTCTCTCTCTACGTACACACACACACACATACACATGTATAAAATAGCATTCTAGATAAGGGATTTGAGCATCTGAGGACTTTGGTATCCCAGGGTGTGGGAGGTCCTGAAGTCAATCTCCCCTGGATGACTACATTGTGTTATTCTTTTCAGTAAGCTATACCTACGTTTAAATGCATGCATGCATGCATAATGAATAAATAAATTAACAAGACCTTTTCCTATCACCTTTCATTGCCTCCACTGCCACCATCTTATTTCAAACCCTTCAGCATCTTCTGGCTAGATTGTTGTCTCTCTTCACCCTTTAGGATATTCTCAACAGGATAGCCTGAGTAATTCATTAAAAATATGACTCAGATCACACCATTCCTTCGCATCAAACTCTATAAAGGACACAGTGCCCTTTTCACACTGTACTGAAATAACTTGTTTACACATCATTTTCAACCACTAAACAGTAAGTTCCTCAGGGAAAGAGCTGCATTTTATTTATGCCTGCCTCATTTCCTTTGCCCACACCTTCACACCCACCAGAGTACTGAAACTGTAAATGTTTATTTTGTGAAATTAATCTATTTAGCACCAATCTTGGGGAAAACACATGATCATGCACTTGCTGCAATTTTCACCTATTTTACAAGTTCATAAGTTGTTACATAATATTACTTTAGTTAGGTCCCTGCTGCTTTGATAAAAAACATTTCACTATTTCTATAATTGCAGGAAAATGATACAAAGCCTCTAACTTTAGAATTCCTCTTTGTGTCTTTCTCTGCTGCCTGATTTACTTGAAACATTTCATGGCTTAGTGATGTGCTCTCTGTTAACTGTTTCTCAGATCTCTGACAAGTAGCATTTTTCTGGTGCTTCATGTAACAGAAACAAAGACGTCCTACTCCAAGAGTATTTCTATTCCTAAGGCTTAGACTATGCCAGAAGAAGTAAAGAAAAGGATCACTGAATATTTTGCTCATCTCTAGTCATTATATCTCAACTTTCTCAAACCAGAAGCCCTTGCTGGATCTCCAAAATACATTAATATCAAAAGCTAGTAAGGAGTTAGGTATTTCACTCTTGTTTTTCTAAATTCTTCATTTTTCTTGAAAATATCAGGATTTGCTCTTTACCAAGGGCTTACAAGATGTGATTTCCCCAGAATTCAGTCAAACTGTGAATCCAGTTGTGCCTTCCAGATGACTGTGGCACTTTAAATTCTCTGAAGCTTTACTCTAGATGGTGGACACATAGTCCTCTGGCAAAGTCTCCCTTTTTTCTCTAATCTGGCCCAGGCTCCAAGCAGCTGTATCCTTGCTTCTCTGTTACTGATAAAAGTGATCATTATATCTCCTTAGTATGCCCATAAATTTTCAGCTTCCTGTTATTCATTGTGCATTTCAAGGCTGTATTCACTTGTAGCTATTGACAAAAATGATTAATTATAGAAGTAGCACCATATTCAGCACTTGTAAAATATATTTTAACACTAACTACATTTGGTAGATGAACATACAGAGCTTACTAGCTCTTTAAGATCCTTTGTTTCTGTCATGCTGGATGAAATGACACTCAGGAGGGCAAATGAGAGTCAAATAAGGCAAAAAGGCCACTGCTCACCTTTACCTGATTCCTGTGATATGTGTCTGGGTGTTTTGCTTTGCCAGCAAGACATGAGAAAATTGATTCAAGGGTCTCCATCTGGCTTGATGTGAGGCCCCCTAAACACAGACTGAGACAAACACTTTGAAGGTCATTTATTTGGGAGGTGAACCCAGAAAGCACATGGCAGAAGTGGGGATAAATGAAAGAAGGAAGAGAGAAAGCCAATAAAGGCTGTATTATTGGTGCACTCTGTATTATTGGTGCACTCCCTGAAGATCCTGTGAGGAACCACATAAAGCAAACTTCACAATGGCCCCACTGTGGGGGAGGAGCAGGGATTCTGAGATATTTATCCACTTACTTCATCTGTCCCTGGGGGACACTAACTTCCTCACACTTGAATCTAGTAAACTGAACATCTAAGAAGAGCCCTCAGGGAAGGAACCTCAGGAAGATGCAGCTGTGAGCCCTGGAGGTGGGAAATTGGTAATGGCCTGGGACCTGCCCAGCTCAGCCACAGGTGAATGTGAGGCAAGGTGTCAAGAGCATTGACTATAGTCTCCTAGCTTATTTTATTTTATTTTATTTTATTTTATTTTATTTTATTTTATTTTATTTTATTTTATTTTATTTTATTTTATTTTATTATTTTGCTTTTTACTCAGGCTAGGGGTCCAATCAGAGCTACACCACAACCACAGCAATGCAGGATATGAGCCACCTCTGCGACCTACACCACAGCTCACGGCAATGCTGGATCCTTAACTCAATGAACAAGGCCAGGGATCAAACCAGCATCGTCATGGATGCTAGTCAGATTCATTCACCACTGAGTCATGATGGGAACTCCCCTCTAACTTTATTTTAGAGGCTGACTCAATGTAATGCATCACATCTGAACACAGAGCAGTTTGGTGAACAACTGCAAAATCAAATTCACTTGAAAGATATATGTCTTTGATAGAAATCTTTGCACTTTTAATATTGATTTCAGATGAATCTCAAATTCATAACTATGGCACTAAAAAAACTGGACCTTCTTCATATAATCCATATAAAAGAAAACACAAATTGTCAATAGATATTTGCAAGAAGTATATGCCAAAATAAATTAAAATTTTATTTGTATGTTAAAATCACATGTTTCCTTTTATTTTCCCTTTCTGAGTGACGGAGTAATCTGTTTCCTCTTTGAAGGTTGGGGTAGTAGTATAGTTGGAGTAACTCCATAATAGTTAACTAAGAAACAATTATGAATTTTACTATCAAGGGAATTACAATAAATTCCAGGGAGCACTAATATCCCAAGACAAAGGGAGAAAAGATAACTGAAGCTTAACCAGAATATTCAATTAGTTTGAATTTAAAACAAAGAAATCAGTTAACCAAATTATTTTTAAAAAATTACCCAAAGTTCTATTTCAAATGATTTAAACATAAACTACAACTTACATAGAAATTAATGTCAATGGTAGTCTGCATATCAAACATATGCCTAATGAATATATATATATGTATATATATATATAACATTTTAAGTCTTAAGATAATTTCAACCTATCTAATTGTCAATCAAACTGACAAGAGTGTAGAAAAGTGGGCACACTCATGGATTTCTGGAGGGAATACTTAAGTAGATTGCATAGATCCTTTGTCAATATGATTTAAAGGCTTTTTTACAATGCGGATTATACCACCTATAAATTTATCTCAATAAAAGGAGTTGACCAGTGTGAAAAAGGCAACTACAAGGATGTTTTCTGTAGTCCTATTTAGAGTATCAAATACTTAAGAAATAATCCAAATATCCATTACTAAGATCATCAATAGTGATGCATTTATATAATAAATTATAATGTATATCACAATGCTACCATAATTAATATAGGAATTTTAATATAAACAATATAGAATATAAAATATAAAAGATTATCAGTAGTGATGCATTTATATAATAAATTATAATGTATATCACAATGCTACCATAATTAATATAGGAATTTTAATATAAACAATATAGAATATAAAATATAAAAGATTATAATATAGAAATATTATTAGTAGTAATCTTTTAGCATATTCTTTTAAGTATTTTTTGAGGAGTCTTTTTCCAGGTTGAACAGTATTTTACATGAGTGACAAAGAAAATATGATTAAAAAGCAAAATCTAATTGAACAATAACATAACTCTTTGAAGATGATGAAACTTTAACCAAATATGCAAAGTCCTTTTAGGTAGAGACTGATTTAGGAATCAGCAATAACAGACTAAGGGGGACAGGCTGAAAGGAATAAAGAATGTAGATGATTCCTTTAAGAAAAGTCAAGCAGTCTTTCCTTTGAAGCTAAGAGTTTATGTTGTATACTACGTAGTTAAGGTCTGTTTCATGGCCCTATATTCTGTTTCATTCATCAATTTATTAATCTTTCTTCAGTTCAATAATGTTTTATTTCATAGTAACAGTATAGTTTAATATCTAGTACGCTAGACTTCCTTAACTTTTTTTCACTTTTGTTAACTGTTCTTCCAGATATACATGTTAAAATCAACTTGTCAGTTTCTAAAAAACACTCAAAGCAAAAAAAAAAATCAGGGTCTTCCTAGAAACTTCATTAAACCTATATATTACTTTATAAAGAAGTTAAGGACTTGGATGTCTTTATATGTATGTCAATATTTATTTACATATCTCATTATTATAAACATTCATTTTACATATTACACAAATTTTTCTTTACATATTTTTTGTTAATGTTGATAATTTGCACTTTAACTTTTGTTAGTATAGAGGAAAACTACTTAATTTTTTTCATCTAATTTACTACCCTTATGATGTTTTTCTAAAATTCTGAGTTGGTACTTCTTTAGGTTTTCTAAATAAAGTATTAAAAATAATATTTTCTTATCTCTATTGTAAAAAAATTAATAAACAGAATCTCAATTAAATGGAATCAGGAGAACAAAACAAGGAGATCTTACTCACTGCAAAGATAGAAAAGCCCAACAGGAAAAAGATTCCTTTTCTTTCCTGGCGAAAACTTCACCAATGAAAAGCTATGGATGTTTTTCTCTATTACAGCTCTCTCACCTTCATTTTCCCCTCTATAAAAGGATTTTCCTTCTCTTGATGTGCAGAAACTTGCACATGGTTTGCCATGGATGCAGGTCCTGAATTGCAATTCTCTGCTAAATCCATCTTTGCTGGAGAAATACCTTGCAGTCCATTTGTTTTAAGTTAGTATTTTAAGTGTCCATATGGGGACACAGAAGACCTCCAGTGTCTCCAGAGCTGGTGAGCAAACAGGTGCAGTTCCCTGTTGCAGGTGCAATTGAATGCTTTGTTGCTCACTCTTTTTCTTTCTGAATCTGGAGTTTGAGGATACATCTTTCTCTTGTATCTAAACTTTCACCCCCTTTACATTTGAAGCTCCCGAGGCTTTATTTGGGATATATTTTAAGGTTTTATCCTTTCTGCTTAAGGCCTTAGTCTGTTTGCCAGTACTTGTTTGACATTTTGGCCTGATTTTGAGATCAAACTCTTCAAATGAAACTAAGAAGCTTTTGGTCCATTCCTTTGGGAAACAGGAATTATTTCACTAAAATTATGCCAATTTTCAGCCATTGGTCCATTCCTTTGGAATAGAAGCTGTTCTTAAAAAACTGGCTGAGAAGTCTCAGCCCGGCTCCTCCAGGACCAAGCCGTTTCCTTAGAACTGGCTGATATTAGATCTGCAGGCTGTTTGAGTTGCAAGTTGTTTCATTTAATTTTTTTTTTTTTTTTGGCCTTTTTAGGGCTGCACCTGTGGCATATGGAGGTTCCCAAGCCAGGGGTCTAATCAGATCTGTTCCTGCCAGCCTACACCAGAGCCACAGCAGAGCCAGATCCAAGCCGCATCTGTGACCTACACCACAGCTCATGGTAACCCTGATCCTTAACCCACGGGGTGAGGCCAGTGGAACCCACAACCTCATGGTTCCTAGTCGGATTCATTTCCACTGTGCCACAAGAGGAACTCCCAGCAAGCAGTTTTAAACTGAGCTGTTTGAGTGGCACACTGTTTAAGCTTTTTAAAAATTGGTCTTATATGCTAAAGAAAAACCTCTAAGAAATGGGATCCCAATTATCTAAATATGTCGAAGGCAGCATTCCTACAAGGGTCTCCAGATGATTTCATGTTTAAAAACTGCAGTTCTTCTTCATGCACATTTATAAATTAAATGGGCCACTATGACCAAAGGCAATTTAGAATATTAGTACCCATTTGGGGGAACTTTCAAAATCCCCAAACTTAATTTTCTTTTTTCTCTTTTTATTTTTTAGGGCCACACCCATGGCATATGGAGGTTCCCAAGCTAGGGGTCTACACCACAGCCATAGCAACAAGGGATCTGAGCTGCATTTGCAACCTACCCCACAGTTCATAGCAATGCTGGATCGACTGAGCAAGGCCAGGGATCGAACCCATATCCTCATGGATACTAGCTGGATTTGTTTCTGCTGTGCCACAGTGGGAACTCCCCTAATCTTAATTTTCTAAGGACTGTATTAGACTATTCTACCTCAAAAATTTCCAGAACTGAATGGTATGCCTATTTCAATTGATATTTTGAGCCTTCCAAACATTATTAAGAACCTAAAATTGCTTCTTGGCAAAATAAAATTTGGAGATTAACTGAGGCAAACAAAGGATTAAAGAGTTAGAAAACAGCTCCTGAAGCCTGAGTATCTCCTACCTTGATTTTTCGTCTCTGGCTACACTTTTGGCACCAACTTGTCATTCTCCCTCAGCTCCTTGTGGTCAGGCTCCACTTCCGGCACCAGCTCTCTTCCTTCCACATTGCATCCGCCTCCTCTGTACCCTTAGTTCACTCACATGAATTCTCTTGTCAAACTTCAACTTTACTGAAGTATAGTTGACTTAACAATATTGTATTAGATTTAGGTGTACAGCAAAATGAATCAGTCATGCACATGGCTAAATCTTTAATTTCTTATACTTCCTGGACTAAAGCTGAACTGTAAGCATAGTCAAAGATTTCCCCAAACAATCAAAAGTCATTTCACAAATTTTCTGAGGAATTTAATACAGTCATTCAAACTTATCAACATGGATCCTCTGATTTATATCATCTAGTTCATATGCTTGTTGATGAAAGCCTGGCCCAGCATTGGATGAAAACTGCTAATTGGGAAAATCCTGAAAGTATCCAGAGTTACAGCTGAGTAACTGACTTATGCGGTACATTCTTCAGTATTCCAGCTGATGAAGTTAGCCAATGCCTTTTTGCTTGCACTTAGGAAGAAAAATAGTTCCTGTGGACAGTTATACCTCAAGATTATACTGAGAGACCTTCTTATCTCTTGCAAATACTGAGGGCTGATCTGGATGATATCAAGTTCCCTAGAGGTTCTGCTTGTTGTAATATAAGTCAGTGATTTACTTCTTTGCTCTCCTTCTCAAGCCTCCTCACTGAAAGACAGATTCACTTAATAAAGCTTTTAGCCTTAAAGGGGCTAAAGTCATCAAAGAAAAATTGCAATTTGCCAAACACAGGTCTGATATTTAGGACATTTCATGTCAGAACAAGGGCTATACCTAGATCCAGAAGATTTCCTTAAATCCAAAGTTTCCCAAAATCCAAAACTCAGTGCCACCTGTGAGGTTTCCTTGGGCTAGTTGGTTATTGCTGAAAATTGGATTTCAAATTTCTCTCTTATGGCCACATCTCTGTATGTTTTATTCAACAACAACAACTCTGACCTAATTGTATGGGAAGAAAGACACAGCACAGCTTTTAGGGGCTTAAAGCAGAGTTTGATGAACTCATCTGCCTTTGGCCTCCCAATGATCAGACTCTTTTTTTTTTTCATTTTTGTATATGAAGGGAAGGGAATATCCTTGGGTTACTCACCCCAAAATACCATTGACCCATAGCATATTACAGACCAGCAGCTGGACCTTGTGTCACAGGGACATCCCCCCTTGTCTTAGAATCATTACAACCATTGCCCCTTTGGTTAAGGCCAACCAGAAAATTATTGTGGGGGCCACTTTAACCATTTTTGTACCTCATCCAGTAGAATCCCTCCTGAATTCTCATCACACGCAACATTTCTCAGTCAGTTGCATCACTTTTATGAAGTCGATTTGTTACCTGCTTCTTATGTAACATTTTTATGTTGTAATAACTTAATCCTGCTATTCTTCTCCCCTTCATCACCAATGAAGTCCCTTACAATTGCTTAATGCCAATACATGACCTGACTCCTCATGGTGAGCTGCAGAAAATCCTTTGGGTAATGCTGATTTCTCATGGTTCATTGATAGCTATTATTTAACAGAAGACAAAGGCAAATATTATGCTGGGTATGTGATTACAACTCCTCCTGATATTGTTGAAGCAGCACTTTTCACCTATGGCTACTTCATTCCAACAGGTTGAATTATATGCTTTTACATAAGCATATACTATAGCCAATGGAAAACTGCCAATATTTGTACTGATAGTAGTAGATATGCTTTCAGAGTAGATCGATTTTTTAATGCTGCTGAAGCAATGTATAAGTAAGTTACAGCAGGAATAAAATTTTAAAAAAATGGGTCCTATGTTCAGGAATTAGAGGATATAATAACTTTACCTGCCACTTTACCTGGGCATGCTTTTTTTTTTTTTTTTTTGTCACACCTATAGCATATGGAAGTTCCCAGGCCAGGAATCAAACCTGCATCACAGCAGTGACAACACTAACATGCTGTACCACAAGGGAACTCCATGCTTCTGGGGCATTCTAACTTTTACTCTTTGGAAGCTAAGAGAAATTATCTTGCTGACATTTTAGCAAGGAGTGCTGCACTAAAGGGACCAATAGCAGCCAAACTTATGTCATTATTCAAATGGATATTTCGCCAAATGATAACTTAGAAACTGGCTAGAGAAGCCCAACAACTGTCTTGAGAAAAAGAAAAAAAAAAGATAGGAAATTCAGCAATTATTAGTTTGTTAAAAAGAGAAAGCTCTGGTTTGGACCAAGTAAACCCAGACATACCAGAGACTCTAAAATTCCCAGTCCTTCACCACTGTACATGCATTATATGATTGCTCTATGGACAAAATGATATTCATAAATAAATACTGGTGGGGAAACATTAACAAGGCCACATAAAGGACCTATCTCACTTGTTCCAGTTGTCCAAAACACAACCCAGGAAAGCCTACGTATACTTCCCCAGACATTTTAACTGTTTAATGACCAGTAGAGATCTGGCAAAGAGATTTCCCAAAACTTTCTCTGTCCCTGAACACAAATATGTTTTAGTAACTGTCCGTATGTTTCACACTGGACTTAAACCTTGTTTTTGAAGACAGGCTACTGCTTCTTTTTGTGGATGAAATCATTTTGGAAAAAAAAAAAGCATCCATACCTGGGGAACTTTTCTTAAACTTCATATTGATTGAGGAACCCATTTTACTGATCAGGAACTTCAACAAATCTGCACTGTTTGGCCAGTTTACACCACTTTCACCATGCTTACCACCCTCAATTATCTGGTTCAGGCAAATGAACTAAAGGCATTATAAAGATTCAACTGGCAAAACTTGTAGAGGACTCCCCAGATACTTTGGCCGAAAGCATTGCTATTTATCCTTCTAAATCTTAGATCCGCCCCTTCTGGAACTCATAAACTCTCACTCTTGAGATAGTCACAGGGTATACAATGCACTCGGATTCTGCCTCTCTTGTCTCACAACCAATAAAAAGAAGAGTTTCTCCAATATCACAAAGGCCTAACTGCTTCTATTAACAACAACAAAGAAACAAAAACAAACACAATCTCTACTAGAGCAATCTCTTTACAGTACACTCTCAAGAGATGAAGACAGTAAGAATTATACCTTGAAACCAAGTGCTTTAATCTATTGGAAAAGATATCTCCAGAAAAACTCTCTTCAACTTCACTGGAAATATTCCTATATGATCCTACTAACCAACTTTTACGCCACCAAACCATAAGGAGCAGACTTTTAGATTCAGTTGACATACCTAAGGAAATCACTGAACACTGACTGTACTTGCACATCATTTGGTTATCTGAAAGTAAAGATTTCCTGGAGTTAAAGCAGATATCTGCTGAGACAGTTTTCCCAAGACATCTGTACCAGGCTTGTTGGAATCCTGATGTCAAACAAACGATGATGACATAATGCTGCAGATGATTTCCAGTGTCTATAACTTTGGTACCTACCCATCCTTTGTTACTCAAAAGTGACAAATGTGACATAAACAGACTTCCAGTCTGTATACTTTCTTTTTTTTTCTTTCTTTTTTTTTTATTTTTTGCTTTTTAGCGCAGCACCTGTAGCATATAGAAATTCCAAAGCTGAGGTTGAATTGGAGCTATAGCTGTGGGCCTACACCACAGCCACAGCAATTTGGGATCTGAGGCACATCTGTGACCTATACTACAGTTCATATCAACTCAGGATCCTTAACCCACTGAGCAAAGACAGGAATCAAACCCACATCTTCATGGGTACTAGCTGGGTTCATTAGCACTGAGCCATGATGGGAACTTGAGAAATATCTTTTTGGATCCAAGTCCTAGAGTAGTGGAAATAAAAACAAAAATAAACAAATGGAACCTAATTAAACTTAACACTTTTGCACAGCAAATTAAATAAATTAAAAAAAAAAACCTGAAAAGACCACCCACAAAATGGGAGAAAATCTTTGCAAATAAAATGATGGACAAGGGATTAATCTTGAAAATATACAAACATCTTACATAGCTCTATATCAAAACAAATAAACAACCCAATCAAAAAATGGGAACAAGCTCTAAATAGACATTTCTCAAAAGCCAGACAGACGGATGGCCAGTTGGCATGTGAAAAGATACTGAACATCACTAATAATTAGAGAAATACAAATAAAAACTACCATGAAGTATCAATTCATGCCAGGCAGAATGGCCATCATCAAAACGGCTACAGACAATAAATACTGGAGATGGTGTGGAGAAAATGGAATCCTTCTATGCTGTTTGTAGGAATGTAAATTGGTGCAGCCACTATGGAAAACATTATGGAGATTCCTTAACAACCTATATATAGAACTACCATGTAATCCAGGAATCCCACACTTGGGCATCTACCCAGAGAAAACTCTAACTCCAAAAGATACCCACACTCCAATGTTCTATGCAGTGCTATTTACAATAGCCAAGACATGGAAGCAACCTAAATGTCCACCAATAGAGGAACAGATAAAGAAGATGTGGTATATAATTACAATGGAATATCATTCAGTCTTAAAAAAACATAAAGACTGAAATAATGCCATGTGAAACAATGAGGATATACCTAGAAATTGTGAAGTAAGTCAGACAGAGAAAGACAAAACATATGAGTTCACTGATATGTGGAAGTCAATAAGGAATGATGCAGAGTAACTTATTCTAGGAGGGGGATCAAATAAGATGTTTCTGTGATTTATGTTGAAGAGTGTTCTGCCTATGTTTCCCTCTAGGAGTTTTATAGTATCTGACCTTATTTTAATCTTTTTGAATTTATTTTTGTGTATGGTATTAGAGAGTATTCTAATTTCATTCTTTTACATGTAGCTTTCCAGTTTTCCTAGCACCAGTTATTGGACTGTCTTTCCTCCATTGTGTCTTGCTTCCACTGTATGTCCTTGCCTCCTTTGTCATAAATTTGTTGCTTGGGTTTATTTCTGGGCTTCCTATCCTGTTCCAATGATCTATATTTCTGTTTTTCTTCCAGTACCATATTTTTTTATAACCGTAGCTTTGTAGTATTGTCTGAAGTCAGGGAGCCTGATTCCTTCATTTCTGTTTTTCTTTTTTAATATCGACAATTCTGGGTCTTTTGCGTTTCCATACAAATTTTAAAATATTCTGTTCTAGCTCTGTGAAGAATGCCCTTGGTAATTTTATATGGATTGCATTGAATCTGTAGATTGCTTTGGGTACTATAGTCATTTTTGACAATATTGACTGTTCCAATCCAAGAGCATGGTATTTCTTTCCATCTGTTTGTCATCTGTGATTTATTTCATCAGTGTCTTATAGTTTTCAGAGTACAGGTCTTTTGTCTCTTTTAGTAGGTTTATTTCTAGGTATTTTATTGTTTTTGATGGGATGGTAAATGGGACAGTTTCTCTGATTTATCTTTCCGAACTTCCATTGTTAGTATATAGAAATACAATTGATTTCTGTGTATTAGTTCCCTCTATGCCCACTCTCTGGAGAGTTTTTTTTTGTTTTGTTTTATTTTGTTTTAATCAGAAATGGGAGTTGAATTTCATCAAAAGCTTTTTCTGAATCTATTGGGATGATCATATGGTTTTTATTTTTCAGATGTTTGATCCACCTCCTAAAATAATGATGATAAAGAAAAAACAAACCAATGGGACCTAATTAAACTCAAAAGCTCTTGCACAGCAAAGGAAACCATTAAAAAACTGAAAAGACAACCCATAGAATGAGAGAAAATCTTTGCAAATAATGCAACAGACAAGGGCCTAATATCCAAAATATACAAAAAATTCATACAACTCAATAACAACAACAAAAAACAACCTAATTGAAGAAAACATAAATAGACATTTCTCCAAAGAAGACATACAGATGGCTAGTAGACACATGAAAAAATGCTCAAAATCACTTATTATTAGAGAGATGTGAATCAAGACTACAATGAGGTACCACCTCACACTGGTCAGAACAGCCATCATCAACAAGTCAACAAATAACAGATGCCAGAGAAGGTGTGGAGAAAAGGGTAACCTCCCGCACTATTGGTGGGAATGTAAATTGGCATAACCACTATGGAAAACAGTATTGAGGTACCTCTAAAAACTGCATATAAAACTACCATATGATCCAGCAATCCCATTTGTGTGCATACGTATGGACAAAAATTCATTCAAAAAAATTCATGCACCCCCTATGTTCATCACAGTGATAGTCACAATAGCCAAGACATGGAAACAATCTAAATGATCATCGACAGGTGAATGAATTAAGAAGAAGTGGTATATATATACAATGGAATACTACTCAGCCATAAAAAGACAAACTAATGCCATTTTCAGCAACATGGATGGAACTAGAGATTTCATACCAAGTGAAGTAAGTCAGAAAGAAAATGACAAATACCATATGATATCACTTATTTATGCCAATGAAAATATGGCAGAGATGATCTATCTATAAAACAGAAACAGATCACACCCAAGGAGAGCAGACTTGAGGTTTTCTGGGGGGGAGAGAGTGGAGAGGGATGGGGAGTTTGGGTTTTTTGGATGTGATGGGCAATGGGACCCTACTGTACAGCACAGGGAACAACAAAAATTGAAGAAACATGGTAAATCAACTCTACTTTAATTAAAAAAAAGAAGAATTATACAGAGGAGTGTATTTACAACACAGAAACAGACTCAAAGATTTTGAAATCAAACTTAATGGATACCAAAGAGTAAATGCTGGGGGGAGGGATAAAATGGGAGGTTGGGATTGACACACTACTTTATAGGGAATGGATGAGTAGTAAGGACCTAAAGTATAGAAATATAATTTATACTTTGTAGTGACCTGTATGGGAAAAGAATCTGAAAAGGAAGATGTTACAATAAAATTAAAATTTAAATAAAGACTATGACTTCTTCTTTTTTTTTTTTTCTTTTGTCTTTTTGCTATTTCTTTGGGCCACTCCCGCAGCATATGGAGGTTCCCAGGCTAGGGGTCAAATCGGAGCTGCAGCCACTGGCCTACGCCAGAGCACAGCAATGCGGGATCCGAGCCGCGTCTGCAACCTATACCACAGCTCACGGGCAATGCCAGATTGTTAACCCACTGAGCAAGGGCAGGGACCGAACCCGCAACCTTATGGTTCCTAGTCGAATTCATTAACCACTGTGCCACGATGGGAACTCCATGACTTCTTCTAAGTATGTTTTGATTGTTGCTTATAAATTTGATCATTATTACATATAAATAATTTTTTATTGTTATATAAACAATTTTTTACTCAGAATCATGAGTAGTTTAGGATGAAAATACATGCATATGTATATGTAAATATTAATGATCTTTCTTCGGTTTATAGGTCTTTATAAACACCATGGTTCATGGGTTCCCTTTTATTGTTGATTATTGATGCTTTCTTTTTGCATTCACTCAGTATTTACTAGACCCTCTTTAATAATTTTGTACTATTTGGGTTTTGAACCTAAACAACAGAAATTTATTTTGCTAACTATCTCCCCACCGCCCCAAAATAGAGAAAAACTTTATAAGGTTTGGGATACAAACCTAAGATGAAAACGAAACTAGTAATAATAAACTTGTTGAATACCTGATAAAAGGCTGGTCAGGACGCTGTTATTGGTAAATGTGGACTCTCAACAATACTGCAACTATAATCTCTACCTGATCTTTTGTTTTTTCATTATGCCCTCCAAATTCAAAGTTCTATGTGGGCATATCCATGTGCCAAAATCTTAGAAACCATAAAATAAACAAAAACAAACACAGAAAACCCCAGACTTCCTTAGCCCAGCCTCCTATCAAGTTTCATGCATTATCAATTTCTTCCCAAAAGAAAATATTTCTTAGATGGTGGGTAGTCAAATAAATAAGTGGCCATTTCATATTTTATTGATCATAATTTAATTTTGTTGTTTGGCTACATTTGAGACTTTTTGCCTTTGAATATAGAACACATAACTTCCACAAACTGATGTGCTGAATTTACTTCAGTTTACTAAGGATCCAGATAATCTGCATATGTGATGAATAAAAGGGTGGGTGGTCTTTATTTTCAGTATCTTTTATTGAATGACAGGCTTGAGTATAATTAACTGGAAAAAATGATTATATGGAACATTCATGATTATTCATTAGAAATGTACTTTAATTAATTGTTAATAATTTTATGGTGCTGTAGATCTACATAGCAAGAGGTGTAGTTTTACTTTATACTGATCACAACCACAGTAGGATGCCAGAAACTCTTGCCAAAAATGCTGCATTTAATTTCTAGTTTCATCAATGGTACCTAAAATTATAATTAACATGTTGTGCTACAATGAATTCAAAGTTAAGATGATCTTGAAGTACAGCCAAGCCATCACTACTGAAGCCTTAATGGGTTGAATGTTAAAAGGATAAATACCAAGTGACAAGATTATTTCTAAGTAATTTCTATATGTCGAACTGAAATTAGGGGACTATGGGCAAGACAGATGAGGAAAACACTATATGGACATTGAAATTACAAATTGATGCAATGAATTACAGTCACTGAGTTCCTGAAAGTGACCGCAACAGACAAAACACCAAGTAAAACAATCTGCAATAGAATTGTTCAATTTCATTAAGCAGCATTTAACCCATCAAGCAAAGAGACAGAACCGCAAATCATGAGAGTACTTGCTACTAGCTATCAATATAGGAAAAAATACCTTTGTTTTTTATTTCCAAATACATCACACCAGTGTTAACACTGTGTCTTAATTATTATTTCTATTTTAAAAACAGAATGCTGAACTGTTATAGGTCTTAAACATCATGCCTTAAAACAGACAAGAAAGTGACAGAATCTGGATTCAAAGACCATTCTGTCTGATTTCAAAGTTTCTATTTTCTCTACATTAAACTTAGAGCTGAAAGGTCTGGAGAAAATGCACAGGGATTTCCTTTGGTCAAACACATTCTATGACCCTAAAAAATAAATATAAAAATACAACCTACAGAATGGGATAAAATAGTTACAAATGAACTAAGAAACAAAAACTTAATCTCCAGAATATACAAACAACTCATACAACTTAACAACAACAAAAAAACAAACAACCCAATCAAAAAATGGGCAGAAGACCTAAATATATATTTTCCCAATGAAGACAAATGGATGGCCAGTAGGCACTTGAAAAATGGTAAAAATCACTATTTAGTAGAGAAATGCAAATCAAAACTACAGTGGGGTACCACCTCACACCAGTCAGAATGCTCATCATTGATAAGTCTACAAAATATTCAGTGCTAGAGAGGATGTGGAGGAAAGGGAACCTTCCTACACTGTGATGGGATTGTACATTGGTACAACCACTATAGAAAAGAGTATGGAGGTTCCTCAGAAAAATCAGTATAGAACTACCATGTGATCCAGCAATCCCACTCATGGGCATATATCTGGATAAAACTGCAGTTTAAAAAGATGGATACATGCACCTGTATGTCCATAGCAACACTATTCGCAATAGTCAGGACATGGAAGCAACTTAAATGTCCATTGACAGATGAATGGAATAAAAAGATATGGAACATATATGCAATGGAATACTATTCAGCCATAAAAAAGTGAAATAATACCATTTGCAGCAATATGAATGCAACTAGAGATGGCCATACTAAGTGAAGTAAGTCAGAAAGAGAAAGACTAATACCATACGACATCACTAATACGTGAAAACTAAAATACGGCACAAACGAACCTATCTCCAAAACAGAAAGAAACTCAAAGACATGGAGAATAGAATGTGGAAAGAGAGGGAGTGGGATGGACGAGGAGTTTGGGGTTAGTAGATGCAAGCTATTAGATTTAGAATGGAGAAGCAATGAGGTCCTACTGTATAGCGCAGGGAACTATAACCAGTCTCTTGAGATAGACTATGATGGAAGATAATATAAGAAATAGAATGCACATGTATATATGACTGGGTCACTTTGCTACACAGAAATTGCAACAGCACTGTAAATCAACTATACTTTATAAAAATGCATAATTATTAAAAAAAACAAATTCTATGATTGTTACCCTCAATATTCTTACATGATATTCTATATCTTACTCCATTTGAATAGGTCCAATAATTTATTTTTGCCAAGAGACGACACCTAGGTCCTCTCAAACCTAAAAATGTGATATCCATGCCTCTCCTTTGGTTTTAATTCCCACTAATCAGCTATCCAAATAATTTCACTGGCAATCTAAATGAACGTAAGAAAGAGTTGTTTACATAATTAAAACAGGGAATGGAAAACAACTCTGTTAAACTTAGAATGTATTAGATTATTCTTACAAGAATATTAAACTAAATAATTACATTTTACATTAATATTTACTCTCCTCTAAGAATATATATTATGATAAAGAGTACAAGGTCATGAAAATGAGTTAGATTTTCACTTTATATGGAACAGCATCAAACTCAGTATCACAGACACATGCTTATAAATTCCTTTCAATGATTAAGATTTATGCAATATTGTGTAAAAATACAGATAGCACATAGTGGTGAAGGAATGTGGACTTCATTTCCAGAAGGAAGAGGGCTGCAATCTCAAGACTATCACTTAACAGTGGTAGACCTTTGAAAAAATTATTTAACATCTCTAATCTTCAGCTTTTTAGCTATGATATGGTGTAATATTCTTTAAATTGCAATATTGTCTGTGGTGATTAAATATAACAATGTATCTAAATGTCTGACAAAATAAATACTAGCTATTTCATTATAGCTATTATTAAATAACCTAAGAGGAACTGAACTGTTATATCTATGGAACCAAAATTTCATAATTTCCTAGATGATTATTTCTCTCCTAGTAATATAAATACTTTCAAATTGATACAAATAACCCATTTCAGCTATGAAATAAAAATTGGGCAAGCATATGGAAAAAAATGTTTTTGAAATGATTTAGCCCATGTCTAGCTCATGTCATATTTACTCAATGGATGAGTTGTTAATATCTGATATTTTTCTTTTGGATTGTTCCCTCTAATCCTGGAATTCAACCCAACTCATACAATTCAATATAAAAGACAATGCAAAGTAGTGTCTTAACTATGACAAGAGCAAAGTACAGTCTTGTCAAGAATATTCAAGTTATCCTAAACAATTGGTAGGAATTTTACCTATTCTTATACCCTCATACACAACTTTATGTCTTTATTGGATTCAACTTAAATGAAATGCATGAAGTATGAATTATTTCTAACTCTTACAGAATTGAAATAATCTCATAAAACTAATCTACCCATATGTTTCAGTTAGAAATGCACAGTGATTATCAATCATTGTTTCCATTATTGAAATATGACTTTTCTCCAAAGCCTGACCACTAGATATAAAAATATAGTCTTCCCACTACTGGCCCTTGTCATGCTACTTTTCACTACAAAGTTTAAGAGAAAAAGAATGATAGCATCTGTGTTATGTATGCAAAGATAATATATGATGTATATGAGATATAAAAAGAAATGAAGCATTTAATGAAGTAAATAATCTTTTGAAACCTTATGACTTATTCAATTGATTTACACTATTTTCTTTTTTTTAAATACTTACATTTATACAAATAGTTCATACAACTCAATAACCAGAAAATGAACAACTCAATCAAAAAATGGGCAGAAGACCTAAGCAGACATTTCTCCAAAGAAGATATATATATATGGCCAGTTGTCACATGAAAAGATATTCAACATTGCTAGTTATTAGAGAAATGCAAATAAAAACTACAATGAGGTACCACCTAGTACTGGTCAGAATGGATGTCATTAAAATGTCTACACTGGAGGGCATGTGGAGAGAATGGAACCCTCCCACGCTGTTGATGGGAATTAAATTGGTGCAGCTATTATGGAAAACAGTATTAAAGTTTCTCAAAAAGCTAAAAATAGAGTTGCCATATGATCCAGCAATCAAATTCTTGGACATATACATAAGGAAAACTATAATTTAGAAAGATAAATACACCCCGATGTTCATAGCAGCACTATTCACAATAGCTAAGACACAGACACAACCTAAGTGCTGTTGAGAGATGAACAGATAAAGAAGATAGGGTACACATATATAATGGAATATTATTCAGCCATAACAAAGAATGAAATAATGCCATTTGCTGCAACAAGGATGGATGTAGAGATTGTCATACTAAGTGAAGTAAGCTAGATAAAAACAAATATCATATGATATCACTTATATGTGGAATATAAAATATGACACAAACAAAAGCATCTACAAAACAGAAATAGATTCATGTATGTAGAAAACAGACTTGTAGTTGCTAGGAGTGTTTGGAGGGGGAGAGGGATAGATTGTGAATTTGGGATTACAGATGGAAATTATTAAACATAGAATAGATAAAAGACAAGGTCCTACTGTACAGCACAGGGGACTATATTCAATACCTTGTGATAAACCATAATGGAAAAGAATACAAAAAAGAATGTGTGTGTGTGTGTGTGTATATATATATATATATATATATATACATACACACGTATATATATACACATATGTGTAAGAATGTATATGCTATATAATATAAATTAATACAATATTATAAACCAATTAGACTTCAATAAAATAACAGTGGATTTTTCATATAAAATGTTTTTCTACATAAAAAGCAAGGCATCTAATTTTTGGTCTCCCCCCTCCCTTCTTCCCTCTCTCCTCTCCCTTTTCTTCCTTCCTGCAACATCTACTGAGCATCCATTATGTCAAAAATTGTAAAAGTAGAGAAGAAACCTCAGAGTTTCATGATATTAAAACATGAGTATGCAAACAACTATGATATGATATAACTTCTATAAGTATTTCGATAAGTAAATGTAAAATATATTAAGTTCTTATATGTATCAATTTTCTAAGTACTTTATATGACTAATCATTTAATCCCCATTGTACCTTAAGCAATAGGGTCTACCATTATCTACATTTTACAAGAGAAGAAACTGAGGTACACAGGTTTTAGATAATTACGGCCAGGGCCACACTGCTAATAAACAGCAGAATATGGGAATGAATCCAGGCAGAATGGCTAGGTTCCATTATCGTGCTGTACTGTCTAACATACATACAACATAATATAGGATTTAAGACAAGGGCTCCATAGAAACACAATTAAATACATTTATTTTTCAAACACATCTGCTTATTCCACATTACCAAAGTCATTAGTTATCAGACAAAGAGTGAGCAAATTGGTAAGTCCAGAGGGGTAAACATGGAGAACTTTTTAGGGAAGAGTAAGTACGTCTTTAAGAATAGCAGTAAACTCTCCATTTGAAGAGGGGAAGAGGTATGTTAGAAAAAAACAGCAAAGGGAAAGCCTTTTCAAAAGAAAGATCATTGCATATATTGGCTAATTTCATGTGGTTAGGATATACTGCGTTTAATAACAGGTGGTAGCTGACATTTATTTAGTGAGTGAGCAGTAAGCTTTGCATAGAGTTTATGTAATATATGTTCAGGTCTTTGATTTGAGGTCTGCAAAGTAAGGTCCATCATGATCTATAGAAAACAATGCAGTGAAGTTTTCTTCATGTCCTGCAATGTATTATTGCAGTTTGGAGCCCTCTGGGCATCTTTAAGTTGGTTAATTTTGTTCAAATGAGTCCTTTGATAATTAGAATCATAATCTTTTATATTAAACAAGAGAGTGAACAAGAAAATTTCATACCTCCCCAGAATTTCACGGTTATATTTTAGCAAAGCATTTATTTTAAAGTTGACCTTAAAGATGAGTTACATGCTTTTTTCCTTCAAACACATGTACTTCTAATTTGTTGACCTTTTATGTGATGACAAGCACTTGTCAGCCATGTACTTTAAAGCAGATAATTTTGAAAATGATAATAAAGTTAATCATACCATCAAAGTAAAAGTGATAGTTTAACAGTGAACAAAAAGGAATCATTTTCAAAAGAAACTTGCTTTATGGAGCATTTGATAACAATTGTTTGGAAGGGTTTCACCTGCCAGATCTACATAAGGGCAATCACTGTTCAAAGCAGTTCAGTCAAACTCCTTTAAAGATGCAGGAATAGAATTTTCCTTTTTATTTTAAAATATTTGAAAACTTCTAGTTAGTTTCTGAGACCAAATGATAAACCAAAGGAAAAGAGAAATGGCTAGCAAAATTTTAACAAAAATGCCTTTGCATAGTTAGATGGATTTTAAAATCCAGTATCTCAATTGGCAGCTACACTATAGAGCATGATGGACATTTTTCTTTAGAGTTTTGTGTCTTTGTGGGGAATCATTTGCAGCTCTGACAGTTGCTAGATTCCAGCATAGATCCAACTTGTGAATTGCTGAATTACAATGTTAAACCAATATTTTGGAAAATATTTCTCATTTTGCTTGCTGTAATGCCATTTTAACACTAAAATTAGCAGATGTAAAATAACAATATAGAATTAAGGTTGGAGAGCCAGCCAGATTCCTGACTCTTCCACTGACTAGTTGGTGAAAATCTATAGTTATCCTGGTTACTTTTTTCAACATCTCATAATATTTAATTACAAAAATAAATTCATTTTTAACTTCTTTGGCACAAAAAGCCAAAGCTAGTGTTATAACGTTATAGTCAGCATATAGGAATTACTGCATTATTTTAAAACAATTTATCTTCATATCCACTCCCTAGTAGACCATGCGTTCGTTGAGGGCAAGGACTCTGTCACCATCAACAATCTAGAACCTCGGATGATGCTGCCTGGCACAAAGACCTTCAATAAATATTACCAAGCCAAATGTGGCTGAGGAATAAAACTTAGAGAAGGTACAATCTGCCTTTGTTTCCACATTTTTGCTTCTGAATAATGTTAGGCTTCTCTGAGAGTTCACCAGATGCCATCTGAAAAAACCAGGAAGCCAGGATGCAGGTTGAAATGTGAAGGATCCACACAGGACCCAAGAGTAACTTTTTCGGTGAGTTCCTAGTTTTTTCACTTCATAGGAACTCACAGTGATCAATTGCTGAATCTTTCCGCTACAGCTAAGTTGGAACAATGTAGTACGCTGGACAAAAGCCTTCGGTTAGTCTAGGGATGGTGGCATGGCCACCAAAGACAGTCCGGGGCATGAAATCTGTGTGTCTGAATCATCACAAGAGATGAAATGTCAGCAACTCTGATTTTTGCCAGCCCAGCTCTGAACAACTCACAGATACATTACTCATTCTATGTCTTACTGTACAGTGAACACATTTTTTTTCAAAAAAGATTCTAAAGTCTTATTATTTTATTGGACTTGTGAATAACTAATAATCTTATTGCATTTATTTTAAATGGGCTTTTACATCACTGATATATATTTGAATTTTTCATGTCACTTTTTTGAGGATAAGTTTTCATTAAATGTGCTATATTATACATCTTTTTCTGGTAATATTACAATCTTTTCCAATTTTAATAAAATAATTTTACTGTTTCATAACTTTTGGGAAAAATACTCTGCATGAGTTAGTCCTATAAAACAGAGCAATTGCATGAGTTTTCAAACTGCAAGTTATTTAATAGCCTTTGTTCGGTAATTACAAAGATTTATATCCTTCTGCTGTCTCCCACAAAATTCAGAGCTGACCTGTCCAGTTAACATAGAGGCTGACTTAGAGGTTCCCATATTCATTATCTTTGACAATAAACTGTTAGATTAGGTTAATGATTTAAAACTAGTATATGTTTGGGAAAGAGAGAAAGAGGTTTAAAACTAATGTATAGGAATATAATATAGGAATCTACTGGTCTTTTTTTTCATTAAAAATATTTTTGAAGTCTCAATACTAAATGATTGCATTGAGGTGACAAAATGTTCTGCTTTTGCTTTACTAAGAAGAGAAGGAAACCATTCATCTCATTTCAGGTTCAGATTTTCAGTATAACCTGATAGTCTATAATTTATCACAGAATTAACATAATATAAAAGCTATAAAGAATGCTAGAATATTACACAGTTGATGTAATACATCTAATAATATCACCCCTCCCAGTATGTTGTACAGTTTTTTTTTTCTATTGCATGGAAAAATCTGTAGTTATCCTGATTACTTTTTTCAATATCTCATAATATTTAACTACAAAATAAATTTAACTCCTTCATAAATCATTGTGTTATGAAAAGCTAATAATTCCATATTATATAAACAACATAACATGCACCCTTTTAAAACCATGTATAAAATGTACATTTTTAAAAACATGACTATTTCATGAGTTTTTTTTAATTATTTTAAATAAATGAGGTAGATAAATCTGAAACAAACTCATCAGAACTGCGATTTATTTTTTTTTAACATTTTTGTTTATTTATTTATTTATTTCATCTTTTTTATGGCTGCTCCCATGGAGGGTCCCATGGCTAGGGGTCAAACTGGAGCTGTACCTGCTGGCCTACATCACAGCCACAGCAATGCAGGATCCAAGCTGTATCTTTGACCTACACCACAGATCATGGCAGCACCAGATCCTCAACCCACTGAGTGAGGCCAGGGATCAAACCTGCATCCTCATGGATACTAGTCAGATTCGTTTCCACAGAACCATGGCGGGAACTCCCAGAACTGCCTAATGCAATTTAAATGAAATGATTCTGTTTGAGTCACTGTCATATGTTATTTGTAGACTTTTATAACAATATTCAGTTAACAACCTGCATTGACTATAAACCTAAATTAAGCAGATCTTCCTTTGTTTTTACAGGTCAATTCTATTTTATATGGATGCCAATTTAAATATATTTTTTTACCATCTGGTTTGAAAATATTTTCAGAAAATAGATTAACTAAATGAAATTTATTTCTAATCATTGATGCATTTACCATTATTTATGAGCAACACTTTACTTATAGCCAAGTATTTTAGACTCCTTTCTCTAATATTAATGAATATAAAGCTAGCATGCATTGCATAGTAACAACAAAATTACAATATTAATAATATAAATTTTAATTTGTCATTAAAACAATTTTTATAATATATAATAATATTGATTAAAGAAATGCAACCTTTCTTTGAACATACATTCAATTTAAATGCTATTCTACTATATGCCAAAGCCCTGTGGCTGTGCTGAATCACCCGCTTCCTGCTCTTAGAGATATCATAGGAAATGAGATCAGTATACAAAGAGTTCTGAACAATAGTTAGGAAGGTCGTCACCAATAAATAACTCTATACATTTAAGGCAGATATGTAAGAGACAACTTCTCTTAATAAGAGGAGTTTTACTTCCAAGCATTAGTGCTCCAGTTTTTCCACAGGAGATAAAATAAATAAGAGAAATGCTTTTTGAGAACACTCACTTATAGCACTCAGAGGGAAAAAAAAGCCGAAATCAAAAGAAAATGAGCATAAAATTCAGGTCACTGCTAAATTAATATTTTCTCTGTGTGTTTTCCTTTACCAATTGCTTTTTACACACACTTCACATCTAAGTATGTAGGCTAAAGGCATCGAAAATCTTGCTTATCTGTTGATGCTCCATTAGCAGGAGTGAACTCTGTTGTAACAGGGTCTACGCTATTTTAAAGCAAGGAGGAGAGATGGGACTTTTTTACCAAAAAACAAATCATTCTGATTTTATTCTAAATTCATGTCTGATACACTTTTCCCACAATGCCTCTTGACTGCTGTTTCCTTGGAAATCTAAATGTCTGCAGCATGTGAAGTAGTATCTAAGGCATTTGTCCTCTACCGTTAGCTTTTTCCTATAACATGTGAACCCAGAGACCTCTTGTTCTCTATTTATCCTAAATCAATTTGCCTCATAGGACTACATAGGGCCTCCCATACTGAACTCCTTGTTCATACCATCCACATGTTCATCATCATATTCCTTTTTGATGTTGATCTTATGCTGTATATAGGAAGATAAATGTGAAACACTACAAGTTGCAGGTCTTTATTGACCCATGAACCAGAAATTACATAATTTTTTTTTCTTTTTAGTATAGTCTTCTGGAGTCCTAATTTCCTTCATTACCCTCATCAAATGTCATGAAGAACATAAATGGAGTTATTCACACCTTAGCATTCCTCAGATTACCAAAGTCTGTGCTCACTTAATGTTTTCTATTTCCTGAATCTTCAATTCCTTCTTCTCTCTTACCCCTAAGCAAGAAAAATGTTGTCTTCTATCACAGCAAGGGAGGATCCTCAACTTGATCCTAAAGGAATAGCCATTTATTGTCTTCATCTCCATAATTAAACTCTTTGAAAATGTAATTCCCACATTTCACCTCCATTTCTTCACATCTAATTCACTTTTGAAACCAGAGTAATCCAGTGTTATCTAGTTTTAACATTGAAAATTCCACAACCCAGGACAACTCCTAGTCCTAGATAAGCTGGGCCAGTTGGTCACCTTAAACCCCCTTTCCTTCCATAGTATCCATCTCCAATCGCTCTTCAGATTTTGAGAGATAAACATATCTTGAACTTTTCATTTTCATTTTCATAAATAATTTCCTAGTTCAGATTCTCATCTGCTCACAGCCTGCTGTACTAGCCTCCTTAATGAAACGCTACTCCCTTCCTCTACTAAAGTAATCTTTCTAAAAGGAAAACCTGATTATGTTACCCTGTTTGCTTAACATGGTTTAATAGATTCTCTCGGAAACACTATAAAACTCAATTAACTACTTCATGTTCTTGTTTTTGTCTATCTGTATACCCTTGCTTATCTTTTCTTCCTTCTTCCTTAAGCTTTATTCAGACATATTACTACTTAAGTACTGCTCTTTCCTGGAAGCCGTCTTCTTGAGATTACCTGGTATAGCCTACTTACCCTCCAAATCTCAGCCCAAGTACAGCCAGCCTCCTCTTGGAAGCCGTCCACACTCTTCTAGGCAGATGAGGGTCCTCCTTCTTGCTCTTCCCCTGTATCTTGTGTCTTCTTCCATTTTAACACATATCTCATTGCATTAAAATAATCTCTTTTTCTCCTTCCTTTCCAAATTACAAGGTCCTTAAGCAAAGATTGTGTGTTTCCCTGTCATATTTATTGTATCAGTCAAGTTTCTATCTCAGTAAATAATTGTTGCATTAATGTCTAATGAAGTAGTTACATTATTTTATAGTTATATATTTAGGAGGCAGAGTAGATAAAAGCACATAGACAAGATGATCTTGTAAATAGGAACTTACTAACCATTCTTTTACCCTACATGCCCCTGTACAATTTTAAGTTGTACCTGGTACCTGGAAAATGACTAAGAGTGACTAGACTTATCAAATCCGGAAAAAGTATTGCTTTGCTTACCGTTCTTGCATCCCATACAGACAGGGACTTATCTGCAGAAGCTGTGAGAAGTGTGTTGGAAAAAGGAAAAAACTCGATGCTGTTCACAGAATCTGTGTGTCCATACAAAGTACATCTGCATCTTTCACTATATAGAGAAAAATGAAGAGGTAGAATTTTAGGCATTAGCACCTCAATGTTCCTTATGCTGTCTACACAAAGCTAATAAAGATAATATGATTAACTGGGGCATAAAGTAGTTTTATAAATGGCAAAAATGTACAAGAACAGTATTTTAAGAGGAAAATTCTACAACCACCTTATATTCTAAGCATTTTATAGAATTTGTAGCATAAAATTGACTAAGTTTAAATTACTTTCAATGCATAGTCACTTGGTAATGTCATCTTTATACAATCTCATTTATTCCTTATTATGAAATAATTACTTAAAAATTGTCCCCATCTAATAAACAAATATGATTAGAAAAGAAAACATTTCACTAATGTGTTCAGACCAGATAAACTTTTTTTCTTCTTTTTTTGGCCATGCCCACAGCATGCAGAAGTTCCTGGTCCAGAGATCCAACCCATGCCACAGCTGTAACGAGTCACAGCACTGACAATGAAGGATCCTTAACCCACTGAGCCACAACGGAACTTTAAGACCAGATAAATTTTTTAAAGTTGTTTTGGTTCTTCTTTTTTTCCCTCCCTCAGCTTTGGTTGTATATTAGAATCACCTGAGATATTTTTAGCATACTCTGCTGCAAGCCCCAGATATTCTATTTCACTCAGTCTGAGATGGAGCCTGATCAGCAGTGTGAAATAACATCCCCTCTGGTGGTTATAATTTGCCTTCAGGGATAAGAATCTAAACCAGTGGTTTGCAAGTGTTTTACCCAGATCAGCAGTATCAGCATCGCTTGAGAACATGTCAGAAATGCAAATCAGGCCTCATCCTAAACCCATTGAATCAGAAACTCCAGGGCTGGGACCCAACAATCTGTGTTTTATAAATTCTCCAGGTGATTCTGATACCCATGGAAGTCTAAGAACTACTGATCTACATGACTAAAAATAACTGAGGAGGAAAGAAAACTGCTCATGTGCCTTTTGCCACTTTATGAAAGGGTTGTTTCTTAAAGTGATATATACATAGAACAGTATCACTTCTCATTTGTAATGTTTCATCATCTTTTAATTAATTTTATTTATAAACATACTTTAAAAACAGAGAAAGAGAAGAGCAGGATAACTAATAATGCTGAGAACAGAGAAGTTAATATAAGCACATTTCTAATATAACCAGTTAGTTATATACTGATCAACTGAATGTTCTCTATCTTGAGGCATGACATATGTGACAGTACAGTAGAATGAGAAAAAAGTGTGCAGTGGGAGCTGGGAGACTGGGCTCCAGTTCCGACTTTGACAAGAACTAGCAGGGTTACCATAGAGAAGTAAATGATCTCAGTGGCATGTTTCCTTCTCGTGAGAATGAGATTACTTAATTTGATGCACTGAACTAGAGAAATATAGCTCCAACACAGATTTTTGACCAAGGTTGTAAATGTACAAGGGAAGAGAAGAAGTCAAATTGAGCATATCATCCAAGAACTGTTTGGAGCAAAGTTTGTTCCACCTTACTAAAATTCTGGCATTTTTGAGAAGTCAAAAGATATTAAGATTTATGTGTATATGGATGTATATGTAAGTTACTCAGTAGCAATATCCTTGATTGAAACATTTCATATCAAAGTGAAGTACTCTAGCAACTAATATCAGGAACAAGGAAATGAAAGCAATAAATAAATTAATTATGAACACTTTGTATCAGTTTCTTTATCTTAATATTTCTGAGAGCGGCTGATAACATTTTGATAGTAAAGTTGATTAAATGTCAATATATACCAGGGGTCAACAAATCATGGCCCAGGGGCCAGCTGCTTAGTTTTGCAAAGAATGATTTATTGGAACACATCGATTTGTTTACACATGCTTATTGCTGCTTTCCCATGACGACAGCAGAGGTACATAGTTATAAGGGACCATATGGTTCACAAGCCTAAAACATTTAATACCTAACCCTTCTAAAATATATTTGGATATGTCTAAGCATGCTTGGAATTTATTTATAACATTTTTTGAGGTCATAAAACTTACAGGATAAATTATTTTCTTTGATTTTCAAAGAATTACTGTTTGATGTAGAAAATTTACCTGCCTAACTTTGTGCGTGATTTGCTTTTTATGCTCATAGCCCTAATAGTTCTTTTACGAAGGTTGGAGTTCAGAAATTTCAGCATGGCCTGACTTCAGAGCAACTTTCATATTAGGCTTCTGTTATTCTAGTGCAGGTTCTTCCACTATATCTTTATGTTTCTCTCTTCCATTTATCCCACTTTTTAATTTTTTTTTAGAAATGCCAGCTATATTTTTATCTCATTGTCTTCTACATTTAATATTTCCTCTAAAATCCTTGTATCCTTATATATACTATTTCTTTTTCATACCTGCTCTTTATAATTCTCAATTGTGTTTATTTGTATGTGAGTGTTAAGAGAGATCAATCAAGACAAATACTGTAAGATGTTACTTATTGCAGAATCTACAAAATACCACAAAACTAGTGAATATGACAAAAAAGAAACATACTCAGAGATACGGAGAACAAGTGAGGGCTTACCAATGGAGGAAGGAGCAATAGAGGGGCAGAGGAGTGGGTGGTACAAAGAGTTGGGTATAAGGCAGACTACAAGGATGTATTGTACAACATGAGGAATGGAGCCAATATTTACAATAACTGTAAATGGACTGTAACCTTTGAAAGTATATACACATTTTCTTTTTTTTTTTTTTTTCAGGGCTGCACCTGTGGCATATGGAAGTTCCTAGCCTAGGGGTGGAATTTGAGCTGCAGCTGCCAGCTTACACCATAACCACAGCAGCATGGGATCTGAGCCGCATCTGCAACCTACAACACAGCTTGTGGCAACACCAGACCCTTAACCCCTGAGCCAGGCCAGGGATGTAACCTGTATCCTGATGGATACTAGTTGGGTTCACAACACACTGAGCCACAAATGGAACTCCCTAAACATTTTTGAACATCAAAAAAAAAAAAAAAAGTTTTCTATTTCATTTTTTTGTGATAGTTTTTAGTCTGCTTTTCTTTTTTGTTTTTATAATGGTTTTTATTTTTTCCATTATAGCTGGTTTAGAGTTCTGTCAATTTTCTACTGAACAGCAAAGTGACCCAGTTACACATGCATGTATACGTTCTTTTTTTCTCACATTATCATGCTCCTTCATAAGTGACTAGATGTAGTTCCCCATGCTATACAGCAGGATCTCATTGCTTATCCATTCCAAAGGCAATAGTTTGCCTCTATTAAACCCAAATTCCCAATCCATCCCACACCCACCCCCCCAGCAACCACAAATCTGTTCTTCATGTCATGATTTTCTTTTCTGTGGAAAGGTTCATTTGTACCATATATTAGATTCCAGATATAAATGATATCATGTGGTATTTGTCTTTCTCTTTCTGACTTACTTCACTTAATGTAAGAGTCTCTAGTTGCATCCATGTTGCTGTATGAAGGTACCTTAGAAAATTATACATAGAACTACCATATGACCCAGAAATGCCACTCTTGGACATATATCCAGACAAAACTTTCCTTGAAAAAGACACATGCACCCGCATGTTCATTGCAGCACAATTCATAATAGCTAAGACGTGGAAACAACCTAAATGTCCATTGACAGATGATTGGAATAAGAAGATTGGTATATATACACAATGGAATACTACTCAGTCTGCTTTTCATCTGCATCTATTGTCTTATAAAATTACAATAAAATGCTTTAGCTCTTTTGATGTCTTATTTTATTATATGAAATCAACTTGAAATATAGCATTTCTGTAATTACTCTGAAAATACAGAGAACTTTTTGTCTGAATTTTGGGTAACTTAGGCAATTCCTTATGTGTGTATGTTCTTCAGTACAATTTGGTTTATATTCATTTATTCTTTATTTTTTTTGCAATTTATCATCAGTTCTGAGTTGACTGCTTTTTATTATGACTTACTTATCTTTGGGACAGCTACTTGCTAAAGATTAATGGCAGAAGGAGAAGACTGGACTCAGGTTAACTGTAATTTTTAATCAGATTTTGTTGTCTTTCAAAAAGACTTCTCGCTGTGTTACTGGCTTGATCCCTGAAGTTCATCTTTCCACCATTTTTATATTTTGAAATATATATGTAGCTTGTTGCAAAACCCTTCAAGTTCCAGGCTCTATATTAACTCCAAAGGTGCCTGCCTCACTTACCACCCTCAACCTGCCTCATCTCTGGCAGTCACCGTTATCTCCTTTATCTAACAACAAAAATGTCTTCTTGGGATTTGTGCAACAATGATAAAGTAACCAGTACTGTACTTCTGCCTCCACAATAAATAACTATAAAATGACACAAATTATATGAGGCAATTATTTTCTGGCGTTGAACTAAACTCAGTACAGGATGGGAATCCTTGAGCAAAGAAAAAAAATTGAGGCACTCCATGACCTCCATGACTTTCTGCATGGAAGTATTTCCCAGCTATCAAATATAGTAGTAGAACCCTACTAGATTTGAAGTCAAGGGGAGCCAAGGGGAGATTAGAATAGACTGCTATTTTGCTTGGAATTTGTAGTGAAGGGCACCTGAGAAATGGGAGTTGCATGGGAAATGGCAGCAGTTTGTGTGGGGATACGCTATGAATTATTGGCCAAGATCTAGATGGCATTTGTATAGAGTAGATTCCACAAAACCTAGCAGAGATTTCCTGCTGTGTGGTTGAGTGCTGTACAATGACAACAGAGACTAGGTATTATTGGAAGACATTGGATGTTAATCCCAACCAGAGTAGAGGGAACTCACTGGGCACCTCAGACTTTCAGTTGGGACTGCAGAAAAGACCACACCATAGAAGTATAAGAGTCAGGTTCATAAATTAAGTTCAAAACAAAAGTAGACTTGTCTTGACAAAGAATACAACTAAGCCTGAAAGGGCAAAAATGATCTGCCTAAAATTATACTGTTTGCTAGAACACTACTCATTACCTTTTATGGAAGGAACACTTAACATAGACTACCTATAATTTGCTATTCACATCACCCAGCATATAATTCAAAAAATTCACTACACATGTGAAGAGGTAGAAAATGTAACACACAGTCAAGATAAAAGCTCAGCAGTAGAAATAGACTCTAAAAGAACCAAACGTTGGTAGTCAGAGACAAAGACTTCAACTATATATCATAAGCATGTTTAAGGATTTAAAGACAGAGTTATAATAAGTGTACAAATAGAGAATCTCAGAAAATAAATGGAAGCAATAGAAAGAAGAATTGATAAGTAAAATACGTGAAATAAAGTTTATTCCATGAGCAAAACAGCAAGTTGAATTGGGGGTTGCTGAGTAATATCAATAGAACTTATCAACTTGTAAGAACAGAGAAAAATATTGAAAAACCATAGATAAAGCTTTAGTTAACAGTAGGGATAATCACATGGTCTAATACCAGCATAATGGGGTTTCAGGGTGTCGGTGGTATAGAGAAGAAAAAGGGTTAGAACATTTTTGAAGGATTAATGGCTAAAATGTTCCACAATTTAATAGAAGTATCAATGTACAAACCCAAGAAGCTCAGGAAAATCCAAGCATAATGAGTAACAGACAGAACATACCAAAGCATATAACAGTAAAACTGCTTAAGAAAAAATATAAAACAAAAATCTGAAAGTTACTATTGATGAAAGAAACAACATGTAGGAAACAATGACAACTGATTTCTCAACAGAAACAAAAGAGCAGGATTCTAAGGGCTGAAAATTCAATAATTAGTTACAAACACCTTCAAAAATAAAAATGAAATATTTTAGATAAATGAAACCTGAGAAAGTTCAACAACACCAGCAGATCTTTCCTATGAGAAATTCTGAAGGGCAAGTATGCAGACTAAATGGAAATGACACCAGATGGAAACATCCGTATGCAGAAAAGAATGTCAACTGAAATGATAAATATGAGAGCTTAAATAAAACACTTTTTTTCCAATTTTTAAAAGATAACTGACTAAAGATATCGTCACTGTACTGGGCAGTGTTTTAAGTATGTAGAAGTAAAATACAAGATAGCAAAATAAGGGTGGGGTAAACACAGAATTACATTGTTTAAGGTCCTTACATATTAGATAAAGTGGTACCATATTAACTCAGTATATTGTGATTAAAAATAAATGATTGATTATTGCAAAAATATACTTTAATCTCAAGGATGCTGAAATAAAGAATTCAGAAAGATATGTTTGTGTATTACATAATTAAATTCATATGAAGTTCAAGAACATAAAATCTACAGTTATAGAAACCAGGCAGTTCTCCTATGGGGAGTGGACTTTCATTAGATGAACAGGGAAATTTTCTGTAGTCATAAAAATAGGCTACATCTTCACTAGTTTTAAGGGTATATACATTTCTCAAAACTCATCTAATTGAAAACTTAATAACTGCTCATTTGACTGTATGTATGTATTACCTTGACTAAGTAATTAAAAATAAATAATCACTTGAACACTTTTCCTTCTGGCTTCACTCTCCTGATATGTGGAGCACAGTAAATACTTAATATACATTTCTGTGAATAACTGAATATTTACAGTGACCCTATTCTCTTATCATGTTTGTCTCCCATACATGCAATGTGTCAAGCACATACATTTTCATAGATGCACTAAGAGTATTTCATATTTGGAATAGCTGTACCATTAGTATATACATCTCTGCTTTCTAAATGTATGCATTACATAGACTGGGAAGTCTTTTATGTTTAATTAAAAATGGAATAAAAATGAATGGAAATATAAAGAAATAGACAAAACTCCATAAAAATTTAACAGAAAAACATGAGCAAAAATAAAGCAATACAGATAATGCCAAAAAAAGATGTGCTGTGAACAGTATCAGCAAAATATGACAGAACAATTAATATTTCTAATCTCCTATGAGCTATTATTGAAATACAGTTCCACCTCTGACAAAATTAAGCATTGCTATTTTTAAGCAGTTAATTAGTGGTAAATTTTTAAAAGGCTGTGCTTATTAACTAGAATAAACCTGAATAGAATTTTTATTATTTTTTTGAACTGAAGCATTTCAACTTATAAATAATTATGCTCTTATCTTAATTTTATTTTTATGTAACAAAATTTACCAAAAACTAAAAAAAAAATCTATTTGCAAAATTTGGTAGTATTTTTAAGGCAAATGCAACAGTATTATAAGTGATTATATCTGTTTCATCATAATGAACATCTAATAAATATGCATAGATAGAATATGTATAATCTAGTAATATATGTCCTTAAAAATTATACATGGTTCTGGAAAACATGGGGCACATTCACAATTGATATCCAGGTTTTGCTGTCATTAAAACTCAATTCAATTATTTGGGAGTATATTCATTTATGGTGATGGGATAGAGGGAGCAATTCCTCAGTGATATATTTTAGCCTACGTAGTTTCCCAAATGAAAAGAAAAAGCTGGGTCTTCACATAGCTCAAAGGAAGAAAGAACTGCAAAAGCGGGAAAAGATCTGCTCACAAGTCACTGGTTTAAGGTGTGGGGCAGTCCACGCAGACAGGCTGCAGGAGCAGGCTTGTGAGAGATTAATTAGCTGCCAGAGAAGGAAGTCCCATTCAGAATTCTTTGCAAGGTGAAAATGGACTAAAGTGGTGGAGCATGACAGCACCGCAATGGATGGAAATGATTTGTACATTTCCATCAAAAACATAAACACTGAAGCCTGATGCAATTTTCTCTCTGTTGCTGTCTGCTGTTTCCTATCATCTTTGTAGGGAGAAGTTAGTTCACAAGAAAAAAGCTCTTTATTAATTTACCTCCTGCTTTTACTTTATCGCCCCTTGTTTATTTTATTCTCTCTCCTTGCCCCCTTGATTTAATTTAGTATTATGGTAAATGAATGGTGGATATTTCTCTGAACTTTCAACTTGCTTAAAAAAACTAAACAGTTATCGATTCTTTTTGAGCCAGTGCATTTTTATTTAAAATGTCTTTCCCAGTGGTAACTTGTAAGAAGACATAGTTTTAAAGCATTGTTTTCCTTTGGAGTGTTTTTATTTTTTTGTTTTTGTTTTTTTTTTTTGCTTCTTAGGGCCACATCTCCAGCAAATGGTGGTTTCTAGGCTAAGGGTTGAATCTGAGCTACAGCTGCTGGCTTATGCCGCAGACACAGCAACGTGGGATGCAAGCTGTGTTTGCAACCTACATCACAGCTCAGGGCAATGCCAAATCCTTAACCCACTGAGCAAGGCCAGGGATAAAACCAGAGTCCTCATGGATACTAGTCGGGTTCATTACTGCTGAGCCACAATGGGAACTCCTGGATAGTACGTTTTAACACTTGTTAATAGTGGACATGAAATTTTACCTTTGAAATGTCAAGCTTGTATGAACTTGCAGATCAACACAACGTGGTTTGTAGAATTATGGAACATGTATAAAAGGCAGCAGAAATATATATTTAAGTGAGTATGAAGAAAAATAGTAAAAAAAAAACAACTATCTTTGTTTTGAAAAAAAATTAGAATTCATTATCTTATTAACCCTTAGTAAGACTTGGGTTTTAAATAATATGTGTACAACTGTGCCAACAAACAATGATAACATTTATCATGGGGCCTATCTAAAATAAAAATTCCTTTTGAAATATCTAAATCTAATAAGCCAACATGAATGTAAGTGAAATCTATTTAAATTCTCATGCGACAATTCATAACATCCAAGTTCAGTGAGGGATTTCTTCCATCCCCTGGCTTATTTTAAAAGTTTATACATAAGCTATTTTAAAAAACCCAACCAAATTTGTATCTCAGTAAGGCACAATCCTCAAGTGACATCCAGATTTTGACTTAAAAAGTTATGAACATTTTAATTAATGTTGTTTCATATTTCTACAAATAATGTAAAATCCTTTATTGTACAATAATGTCCTTGTGACCATGAAATTCAATTAAGCATTTAATGGCATGAGTGGTATTTAAATAAAATCTACCAGGGAGTCTACCACAAACCTTATCTTAAAGTTCACTATAATCTATCATGAAAGAATAATCTATTATATGGTCAGAGTGTCTCACCCAGCTATGGATCATCAACAGGCCACAGCCTCTAGACAAGAAAATTTGTTGGACAAAACCCTTGACAACAAATGCACAGAGAATTACCCAAAAGGTAAAAACAAAAACAAAAACAAAAATCTCCATTCCATGTATGTAAAGGGCAGATTCTTGACAACCTCAAATACCTGGCATGCCTCCGGTATTTGGGGAATAAAAGTAAAAGGTGAATTTAAAAAATAACCATAACAGTGCTGAGGACTCATCCCAAGTAACCCTCCAGTCCTCACTCAGACTTGTTAAATAGTCAAGTGGATTGTTTTTGTAAAGAGTATGAGGGCAGGGAGAGGATTAGGAGGCTAGAGCAGTACACACCGGTAACAGTGAGAAATAAGCAGATGGTTGGCAGTAAATGGCAGTAAACTGGACAATAAAAAAAATTAGAAAGAACAAATACTGAAATGCAACCTGGGGCAAATAAAGAAGGATGAAAGCAAGTAATTTTTTATATTTCAACAGTTCCTACACTAACTCTGTAGTTGAAGTTGTCATCTGTTGAGCACACACCGATCTAAGTAATTTGCACACTTTAGCACAGAGTATAGTTGATACTTATTATTCAAAGATTGTGTATTTGTGAATCACCTGCTAACTAGTATGTTTTTATAACCCCAGGGCAATGCTTTAGTGTGCATTCACACACGTGGAAATACAGAGTGGCAAAAAAAATCGAGTCAGATTACATGCACCATTCAAATTGAGGTCCAGTTCAGCCATGCTCTGCCTTCTTGTTTCAGCTCAGCTCTCATCCCTTAAACAGTGTCCTCTTCCCAATCTATTTAGTGCCACATTTTTCTTTTTCTTTCTTTTTTTTGCAATTTTTTGATTGTTGTGGTAATTTTGGTGATTTTGGTGTTTAAAGTGGTCCTTGAATGCAGCGATCCCGAATGCAAGAAGACTGTGATAAGACTTATGGAGAAAATAGTACGTTAAATGAGCTTGGCTCATGCGTGAACTACAGTGCTGTGACCTCGAGTTTGATATTAATAAATTCACAATATATATTAAATAAAGTATCTTTGAACAGAAACACCTGCAAAACAAAGTTATATATTGATCAACGGACAAATCAGCTTGAAGGAAACTACCCCCAAATTTCTCCTCAGAGCAATGACTCTGTATTCACTAACGCACTTTTTGTGTGACTTATAGAACATAGCTGCCTCATATGACAAGAACCAACTACACTTATAATTTACCCAGTTTATAGTTAAGGGAACCAAAGTATACAGAATCTAGTGATTTTCTCCACATCACACAGGCAGTTAGTGGTGGAAGCAGGATTTTTTCCCAAACAGCTGGCTTAAGACTATGTACTTTTAAAAGACTTTTAAAAGTAGTATAGACAGTTGTTAAAAGTAGTATAGTACTTTTAACAACTGTCTATACTACTTTCTTACTGCACAGTATAATATAATGTCAATTTAGGGCTTTGGGTCATCAGCTATGGGTAAAATCATGTTCTGTAGGCAGAAAAATGTAACATACGTCCCATAGAGATTTTAAGAAATAAGTCACTATTTGAAACATTCATTATCTAGAAAATTAATTTATGTTAACATATCTTCTACAGTGCCAGATAAATTAACGTTTATGGATTAGAAACATTTTCAGATTTAGATAAAATCAGTGCTATCTGATCTGATATAGTGGTACATTGCTGCTGACATGTACTGGTTCACAAGACAATGCTAAGCGTCTTTTCCTAATTCTAACCTCAGTGACTTCACCTGGGCAACTCAAAATTTGTCACAGTGGGAATATTTACACCCTAGAAATTAGCAAATGCTATTTATAAGGGCTTTATTTATCTGGGAGTAGTTTATAAGTGCACTACTGCCTAATACTAATATCCTCAGTTTAGCCAGAATTTATTTACCTTTCAAATTTGTATCAATTACTTAAATATTTCTTTAAAAATCGGCTTTATTATCTGATTTTATTATTGACTTGAATTTCCTTTGCATCCCTTGTTTTACGTATTTTGCTTTGTTTTATCTTCATTTTTTAATCCAGCACATTTAACACTGTGACTCATAGAATAAGAATGAACATGAGAATGAAAAAATGCCTCAATTCTGAGGAATGCAAGAGTAAACAATGTCTTAGTAATACTCAAACTCTTCCTTTTCTTTCATAATATGGGTTTGTTACCTGCCATCCGTAACTTTTGGGTAATTTAGTACCTACTACACTGTCTAAAATGATTATAAAGGGCAGAAAGAACTAGAAGAGAAATGTCATATTATATGGTCCAGGCATCTGAAAGTTAACAGACTAAACATGGTCATTTATGCTTTAGAACCTGGTCTTGTGATGCAGAACCATGAAAACTAATCCTTTGTATGCCTGAGCCTCAGACCTGAGTAAGAAAGAGTAAAACTCATTTGCTTCAACCCTGTCATGTTGCTTCTTTATGTTCCACAGTTAGATCAGTTTTTAAAAGTACTTTAGCTTCTAAAAATTCTAATTAAAACTATCAAATGTTTTATATACAATAAAGTTGTTGTGGGTTGTTTTGAAGCATTTTTTTCTTAACAACAGAGCTGTAAAGAAAAAAAGGATGTAAATTAGCTTTAAAGATGACCATGATCAACTTCACCATCACCAGATGTAACAATATTTAAACCCAAAAGCCATTTCCAAAATAATCTACTTAAACATCTCTATCCACGTATTTAAATATAACATCACAATTAGCCACACTGATACATTTGAATCTTATCCTCTTTTCCTTTCCATGTCAACCCCGAAAGGTATTTTTGAAACCAGCTATCAAAAATGGGAAAAGGTAATGACAAAAGGCAAGCTCTCTAGCCACAGAAGTATGGTTATAGGAACGGGGATCCCAGCACATAGAGCAGAAAGGAGAGAAAGCAGGGCTGGAATGAGGGGCAACAATCCTTGGAATAGCCAAGATTGTTTGAGAGATGAGTTTCTTTCTTTCTTTCTTTCTTTTTTTTGGGGGGGGGGACGTACCCATGGCAAATGTAAGTTCCCAGACTGGGGTCGAATTGGAGCTGCAGCTGCCATCCTACACCACAGCCACAGCAATATGGGATCCAATTGCATCTGCAGCCTACACCACAGCTCGTGGCAATGCAGGATCCTTAACCCACTGAAGGAAGCCAGGGATGGAATACATATCCTCATGGATACTAGTTGGGTTAGTTACCACTGAGCAATGATGGGAACTCCTGATAAAAGTGTTTCAATCCAGCAATTTCCTCATACTCAGAGCTTTCCTTCCAAACTCAGTGTCTTCTGATCACAAAAGGATACAAAGCTGAATCCGTCACATAATCCTGCTTATTCCCTTCACAGCATCAATCACTAGGTGATATTAACTTGCTTACTTATGTCATTGTACCCTCCCCAAACCATTAGCTCTGCCTAAAGTTGTACGCTCCATGAGGACTCCGGCCTTATCTCCCATGTTCTGTGAATGAACATTAGTATGTGGTGGGTCCAGAGGAGGTATTCAGTAATAATTTATTAATGAAATTGAAAAATCTTCATTGTCTGTGAAGGGACATAATTACTTCCCAGTACTTAACCGTCAATTCAATATCCTTCTCTTTGGAATTTATCTGCAAATATTGAATATATTGTTTAAAAATAAACTTACTGACCTTTATGTTGATTTCAGTCCCATAAAAGGAAAGGATTATATAATCAACACAAATGATCCAAGAATTGAATCCCCTTGAAGGAGCTTTAGAAGCTGCCAATATTTTAGTTTTGATTTTCTCATCGAAAAGTAGAATTTAGTTAGCTCAAACTTGTGCTCTTAATTCACCAGCTTACTCTTAGGAATGAAAGCTTCTAAAAAGCATGAGGTCGAAAAATCCTGTGCTGCTATCTTTGATGGTATCAATCTGAGGGTCCCATGTTTCCACTGTGTTACTTTAAAACTTTGGTAAAAATAAGCATTTTTAAATGTTTGAATTAGAATAGAACCATTGGAAAAAAAATGTGAGAAAATATTTTAAGTTTATCAGGGAAAACCTCAGTTGTGCCATGTATGTTATTCACGGCAGAAAGAGAGGGATGTTAAGAAGAGTGAAATCAGTCTTTTCTTGTCCTCGGGGGTCTCCGCGGCCTCTGAAACTGGATGTGCTTTCCCTGGCACCCTAATCCTTCCTTGAGGTTTCCCTGGACTCCTCTTCTATGAAAACATACCTAAAAGTAATCTACACTGAGCACCAAATTACATAGTTTTTTTTTTCTTCTTCTTGTTTCTAACATACATTTATAGTTAGTGACTTTTCTATTCAGTAAGTCTTGGGTCAGGCTTTGGTGAGCAACTAGCTAATTTAATAAATTAATCTGTGTTAATGAAATGAGAAGTATGCATGAGAAGGCTTTCTTTCTTTTTTTATTTTATTACATTTAATTGTCTTTTTATTGTTTTTTTTTCTTTTTTTATTTCCCCAATACATTAGTTTTTTTCTATTATACAGCATGGTGACCCAGTTACACATACATGCGTACATTCTTTTTTCTCACATTATCATGCTCCATTATAAGTGACTAGACATAGTTCCCAGTGCCACACAGCAGGATCTTGTGGCTAATCCATTCCAAAGGCAACAGTCTGCATCTATTAACCCCAAGCTCCAATCCATCCCACACCCTACCCCTGCCTTTGGGCAACCACAAGTCTATTCTCCAAGTCCATGATTTTCTTTTCTGTGGAAAGGTTCATTTGTGCCGTATATTAGATTCCAGACATAAGTGATACTATATGGCGTTTGTCTTTCTCTTTCTGACTTACTTCACTCAGTATGAAAGTCTCTAGTTCCATCCATGTTACTGAAATGGCACTATCTCATTCTTTTTTACAGCTGAGTAATATTCCATCGTGTATATAGGCTTCCTTTAAATTAGATCCTCCCTCCCATTTCTTTTGGGACCATACCACTGAAGTATTTTTAATAGTTACCTTCTAAATATCACAGTAAATTCTATATAAAAACTATAATAAAATACTTTCCTTATTCTTCTTACAAAAGAAGTAATTCTAATCATAGGAATTTTAGTCCCATATAAGAAAAGAAACAAATAAGAATACAAGCTGTGGGGTGGGAGGGTGGAAATAAATATTCAGGGTGATGCAGGACCTTGTAATAACCTTTAAATTGTATGATTAAGTCAATTATTTATGTTTGTCTCTGTTCTTGATTATGGAAATAATTTTGCTTTATTGATATCTTTAACCAAGGTATATCCATTTATTCCCTTTATATTGTTAAGTGTAATATGGGGAGCAAAATTTAAAATAGAGGGCACTTTAGGCAGCCATGAATGTTTAAGAAAATCAGTCAGATCTGTCTCAGATTCAGTAAACAGAAAGAGATACTTTAACAGTAATAATAGTAATTATTTTCTACTTCTGCCTTAATCTTCCACCCAACTCGAAAATTACTTTCTCTCTCTCTTAAATATCTGACTCTGTAATAGATGGATTATAAGAAACATGACTTCTAAAAGGACTTCTTTTTTACTTTAATGGACTAATTAATGAAACTTTAATCATCTTGTTGATCAGGAAGAATTAAATACCATACAAAATGATTTGATGTAGTGAATTTTAAAGAATATTTAAAGAATATGTTTTCTTACCTCAATTTCACTTATTCAGTGGTCTCTATCTTTCACACTGAAGCAGGAGTTCTCTTTTTTCTTGATTGTTCATTTACTAGTCCATTAAAATATGTCCTCATCTTTATTAAAATGAATTATATACTAGGGCTCACTGCATTTTACTGCCACCATGATGGCTACTCATACCTCTTCCTCATAAAATCACACAAACACTGAAATAATAAATGTTTTTAATGAAAACTACCATCTGTAAAAATACATTAAACTGAATTTGAGAAAAAGGCACACATTTTTGCTTTTTAGGACTGCACCTGCAGCATATGGAAGTTCCCAGGCTAGGGGCTGAATTGGAGCTATAGCTGCCAGCTTACGCCACAGCCACAGCAACATGCTTTTCTTTAACATCATATTGCATTAACTTTTCTTAACTTCCTTCTGCTGTTTTTCCAACACAAATTGATTTTTTAGGATCTGAATATATACAGTTGGAAAAGTAATGCAGGATCCTACAAATTATTATAAAGATAATCATAACAATAATCATAGTGTGATAGAATGTGGCCAACCTAAAGACAAGGATAATAAACCAAATGCCATCTGAAACCCCAACTACAATGTGTTTTTGACATTTCACATGTGATGTGTTCAAAGCAGGGGAAGAACTTCGTAGTGAGGACCCACATACCAATACAATTAAGTGGCCAGCTTAAGCTATTAAAATGTCATTTTGTTTCATGAGGTTATAAATATGTCCTATCATGTCTTTATGTTTTATGGCATCTATATTACCTCTTGGTCAATTCATATATGACATATCCAATTACTCATGTCAAGAATTTAACAACATTTCAATAAAAAAGCACGTACTATTTTTTTTTCACTATATTTTATTTTTGGATTCAGTATTTTTCTTAAATAAAACCTGGATTTTATATAAGGAAATATTGTTTTTTCTACTAAGCATTTCTTTCTTAAAAATTGATATAGATACTTACAGAATCAGTATTTCTTTCACTTAATGTTGGATTTCCCCTGCTTCTTTGGACCAGATTGGAACTGGACTCAATAGGAGTCCAATTTCCAGAAGAGAATTTGATATTGAATACTGCATATGGTTGTAAGGCAGTGTCATTAAAATTATGCTTTGAGGTGTTTAGTTTTAAATATATATTTTCTTAAGAACAATCATAATCAGCAAATTATTTACATTTATACAAATATAGCAGTCCTGTTAAAATGACATCATGTATTCCACAGAATCATATAATATCTTCTGCACTGTGTGATTGGTCCATTAACTTTGATGCTTTTGAGTGTAAGAATGGGTCTAAAAAGACTTCCTTACAAATTTAAAAATTAAATAAATGTGTCTTCTATATAATTTTGTCCTTTGGGTGTTAGCAGCAGCTGTTACCTGCAGAGTGTTATTCTCTGTAAACTCTCTTAGTTTCATGCTGAACATACTCTTCTGTTTAAATGAGGCAGTGAAGCAGCTCAAACTCTGCTTGCTTCAAGCAAACATGATCTTTGCGTGTTCGTGCCTGTCACTTCTTAGCTCATTATGTTGCTGTTAGTTTTGCCTGAAGTATTTTGCTCATCCTTTGGGTCTGGCCACCCCCCTTCAGATAGCACATAATTGTTTTCTCATTGCAGGTGCCATCTATTTTCATTACATGACTGGTTAGCATGGCTGAAAGTTGATAAGGATGACTTATATGTCTACTAGACATCTGTATTGTAAGTCCCAATTTTATATGACTTTGTTTTATCATTTTTATATAGCATTATTTATACACAATAGAAATATCAATGGATGGATAAAATGTGTCAATTATTCCCAAGAAATCTCGATTTCAGGCTTATATAATTAACACTTCTTTATTCAGTCAAATGAATAAAGAAGTGTTATGGAATTTTTGGCCCCCACTAGTTGGCAATAGTCTGCTTAATTACATCATATAGTCATTCTTAATTCTATGAAATCTATTGGTCCCTTTAAAAAACAAATATATTTAACACTCCATCTACTGTATCAAAATAAAATTGATAGATAGGAATTTTAAAAATTAATATACTGGCCTAACTGTAATGTGCAAAGAAATAAAATGGAAGCAGTTTGTAACAAAAATACTAAGTTTTTCAGAATAATGCTTAGGCTCAACTACATTAAGAGACAGAATCATGGAGCCAGAGGCTCACATCTCTTGCACCTATGGGATCGCCATGGTTGTGACTACCACAAATGCGAACTGCTAAGGTGAGCTGTCCAGGAGACAGAAATACAAGTGGTCCCACTGCCATGGAGGTAATTTTCTGCAATGGTAAACAATTCTTGATCATGTTTCAATTAAAAAAATTAGTTAGATATTTCCCTGATCTACAAAACAGTTGAATTCCTGAAAAAGAGTATACACTAAAACTATGCAAACAATGCTCTGGTGTATCTTTTTCAATGTGAAATTGGGCTCTAGGCAACAGATAAAAATTTAAAACTATTATTAACAGGCTTTTTCTTTCAACTTTATGAATATGCATAGAGGCTTTTGGAAATTATGAGGTACACAAATAGTGTGTTCATTGTATAGGACTGCCCTATTTAGCATGATGTGTGGCATGCCTGGCCCCAACCACTTTAGTGCCCATGAATCACTGAAACAAGAAAGAAATACTCTGCGAATTATCAAAACATCCCTTTGGGAGTGGTACTGCCCACCACTCTGGAGAAGCACTGACTTAATGATTACGATGACTCTGTCATTTATTCTTACTTAGTGTGTTGTCTAGAAAAGACTCTGACACCCATGCATTGAACATACAGGAAAGCAAACTTTGTATTTACTATTACTGTCTTTTATATAAATCTAAAATAGAAAATGGTTGTAGATGGTTGATTGGCTCGCAGCTGTCCCAGCTCCAGTCGTTGGACTACCAGCAGAAGTTCACAAAGCAGCAGGAGACAAGTGAGGAGGACCAGGAAAACCAGGATGTGGGAAATATAGGGAGTCAGAAATGGAATGTGAGGATGCTAAACCAAAGAGAGGTGGAACAGCAAGATTTAGAGAAAGAAGAATCTGGGAAAACCTTCCACCTGCTACCATCCCTATAAGATACTACTTTTGCTATTTCCATTATTCAAGCTCATCATGAAGAAAATGGGTTATGTAACAAAATTCCACAATTGTTTTAAATTCTATATGGAGTATCTTTTTGAATGGCTTCTTAGAGAAATTATGAATGGATAGACTGCCAAAAAAAGTAATTATCCTCTCAGCTTCTTATATGGTCTTTACCTACAATGTAGCTCTAGTATTTTGGCTACATGAAATGCCTCACCTATAGCCACATATAATATTCAAAATGTAAATGTAAATCACATTTCTAAGCATATTATTTTCTTTTTATATAATTCACAATAGGACTATATATGTTTCTTTTTTTTTTTTTTTTTTTTTTTTTTTGTCTTTTTAGGGCCATACCCATAGCATATGGAGGTTACCAGGCTAGGGGTCAAATTGGAGTTGTAGCTGCTGGCCTACATGACAGCCACAGCAACACCAGATCCAAGCTGCATCTACGACATACACCACAGCTCACAGCAATGCCAGATCCTTAACCCACTGAGCAAGGCCAGGGATGGAACCTGTGTCCTCATAGATGCTAGTCAGATACGTTTCTGCTGAGCCACGACAGGAACTCTGAGGACCATATATTTTTCTAATTATCTTAATGTCAAAGCAAAGATGAAGATACAGAAATGTAAGAGGGGAAGGTACTCAGTTTAGATATGACACTTTTCTAGTAAACATGAAGATCACGCTATGTCAAAACCTTTTTGAAATAAGTCAAAAAGTAACTTAATAACCACTAGAATCGAAGAAAAACTATATGAAATAAATGGCTCTTCTAAAATTCAAGGTAATTTTAAAATCTGCTGACATTATACATTGTTGATAGCACTATCTAATGACAACTTTACTTCTTAAAGGTTTTATAGGAAGAGTTCTAAACTGGGGTTTGAGGTTATGAAACAATTCTTCCATTTCTATGACTATAGGCAATTACATATTCTCTACATTTAAATATTATCAGGATAAGGTGAAAAATGTCTGAAAGTTATCTGAGAATTGTAAAAAGCTGGCTAAATATTACTCAACATCATTTATACCTCTTACCTGTCTATCAAGGTGATACGAATTTGATTATTCCCATCAGAAATGATTTCTGCTAAAAATCATATCTTACTTGGACATAATTGTCCAGATATGACTGTTCTTGGTTGAAGTCAACTATGAAGACATGAGAATTAGTTGGGTGATGTGGAGTAGATATTTCTACCCAGGGCACACTCCAATGAATGTATTAAATTGAAGCTTTGGAAACAAGAGAATTTTTTAAAAATAGAAAACCTCATGATAACATACCATGTGACAATGCAAAGGTAAATACAATGAAATTGACATTTGTGCTTTCTTCCTGCAAATGGGGCTAGATATAGGTCCTCTGTGTGGTGGCTTGGGAGAGATGTAGAGAAAAGGGTGAGGACAGCTAAGCAAACATTAGGGAACTCTCTTAGAAAATGAGAAAGCAAAAGGAGGCATACTGTTTTGTCAGTTTCCCAAATGTACAGAGATTGGGTCCATAAAACAAACACTAATTGGGGAATCATTCTCACAGTCCTAGTACTTTCAGTTCATTACAGAATTCAGTATGAACCTTTGACTTCAAATAAATTTGGATGCAACATTCAAACCCCTACAATTGCTGGCACAGTCTTGCCTTGGCTATTTCAATAACTGTAATAATAGGACACCCTGTTCTATACAATTGAATTATTTGTCTATATTTACAAAAAATATTTCTGGGATTTTTTTCAGGAATTGCATTAAACTTGCATATCAATTTGTAGAGAATTGTCATCTTTATTACACTGAGGCTTCTCAACTGTTGACATGGTCTGTCTCTCATTTATTGAGGTCTTCTTGGTTTTATTTCTTTAGTATTTTGTAATTTCTGCATTTAAATTTTGTACTTTTTAAAAATCATACTTAAGTATTTCCATTTTTGGAGCTATTATGAATAGGTTTTAAAATTATTGGAATAATTATACATTGATATTATATAGAAATAAGATTGTTTTTGTTTGTTGACCTTATCTTCTGCAACTTTGTGGAACTATATCTCACAATTTTAATGTGATTTTAGTCAAACAGATTATTTCTAATTCCCCCTGTGATTTATTCTTCTTTGACCCTTCGGTGATTTTAAAATGTGTTTTTTAATTTCAAAATATTTGGGGATTTCCAAATATCTCTCTGTCACTGATCTCAAATTTAATTCAGTTTCATATCAGAAATACACTGAATGATTTAAATCATTAAAAATGTATTGATCTGGTTTTATGGCCCAACATACAGTCTCTCTTGGTGATGTTCCATGTATACTTAAAAAGAATGTATTCTGCTGTTATGGGGCGGGGTACTCTGTAAATCTCAATTACGGAAATTTGGTTGGTGGTGTTATTCAAGGTCTCTATGTCTTTACTGATTTTCTATTTGTTCTGTTAAGAACTAACAGTATGTATTTGTATGAATGACCTTGGTTTATATAAATAGGTTAGAAATCCTCCTTGGAACAGCTTAGGCACTTATCCCATTGCTAATCAATTTGTATCTTACAGTACAATCATCTCAGCTCCGTATGTTTATAATTCCTTCCTTCTCCCCTTTCAGTTGGCTACTTCTTGACGGTATAAAATGTATGTACTTACAGTAGGATGTTTCCTCCCACCCTAGAAAGTTTTTTTTTTTTAAATTTTACTCAAAATAGATATAATTCCTCTCTTATAGCAATTTAGCACAGTATTTCTTGCTTATGTATTGCTGTAAACACCTTTTATTTGAATTGAAGGACTTTGTGGTTAAAGAATGTGCATATCTTTTAAAAATCTGTACAGGGCTCCATGTTGTCCTCTTCCAAAGTGTCAAATACATGCTTAACTGAGAAATTAAGTATCAGCCAAGTGGGAAGAACTAGAATTATCTAGGATTATAATTCTAGTCTCAGACAAAGGCCAGAGAGTTAAAGATGGGAATATGAACAGTGGCATATTAGTTTATGAAAAAGTATTTGCAGAACACAATCCAGAAATAAAACACATAACCTGACTTGTCATATTTGTTTTAAAGTTAACTTGATTTATCAGAAAACTAATCTAATACTGCAACAATAGGTACTTGGAGCTCCTGTTGTGACTCAGTGGTAACGAATCCCACTAGTATCCATGAGGATGCTAGTTCGATCCCTGACCTCACTCAGTGGGTTAAGGATCTGGCACTGCTGTGAGCTGTGGTATAGGATACAGATGTAGCTCAGATCTGGCTTTGCTGCAGCTGTGGTATAGGCCTATTCTCCTGCAGGTTGGTGAGGCACTCAGGTCCTAGTACCTGTCAAAATGAGGGTGGTAGCCAGTGGGTGTGGCAGAGAAGTTTGGAATTATCATTACCTAAGTAGGAAGGAAAGGGTGCAGGGTCAGGTGAAAAGGAGTCTAAGTATGAAGCTGCAATCTCTAGCATATGATAGTTCATATTACACTAAATGAATGAATGAATGAACAAAGATAAATGATCTAAAGAATGAATGAGTCATGACTAATTCATAAGGCTATCATGACCTTCAACAAATGGATTTTAGATGTTCTATTTCCTACCACTGGGATTCCCATAGAGGATAAGTATGATCAAATCTCAGGACTAATAAAAAAAAGTGTAATAATTTATAGAATTATTTTCTAAAGTATTGAAAGCATACTTAGAACTTATGCTACCTAGTATCATTGGTTTTTAAAAACTTTTTTCCAGACACATATTTCATTACCAAATAAAAGTGTTCCTGAAAGCCCATGTGTTACAGAGAAAAACAAAAAACAAAAACTGGTTGACAATGGATATGAGGGACTTACTTCTTCATTTATTCATTCACTATGTGCTTTTTGAGAACTTACCTTTTTCTATATTCTAATCAGTGGGACATATAAGTATAATTCTGATAAACACTCGTAAAGCTTTCATTCTTGTGTTTCTATCTGTGAAACAATAAGCAAATAAATATTTAAGATATTCTATTGTGGTAAGCTCAATAAAGACGAATAAAAGTAATTTAAGGTCTTATTTAGGTAGGTAGTCAAGAAATTCTCTCTGATGAGTCATGAACAGAGAGTTGAATGAAGGAGGGACTAAGTAAGCCGTGTGGCTGTCTGAGGAAGTGACTTCCAAGTGAAGCAAGGTTTCTGAGGCATAGCAGGAGAGAGGCCAGTGGCTTCTGGACTGGAGTGAAAGAAGAGGAGAGTGGCAGCAGATAGCATCAGTGAAGCAGGAGGTCACCTCATCTATAGAGGCATGGTAAGGATGTGTGGGCTTCTTTCTTCCCTCATTGTTTTGTCAAAGCTATACTAAAAGCACCTTCTCAAAACACTAGTGGCTCCATGGAATGTAGTTTAAAAATGGCTCACAGTGATAATCAAAACAGAAAATGCACGAACTGAGGTGGTTCACTGACTGCTTCCCAAGTACCAAGAGATGTGGTAGCTTTTGGAGACAATTTTCTGCAGGAGAGACAGGCTCACTGTGAAGTTCTTTACTGGACTAGAGGAAGCAGGGAAACTGGTGGTACTAAAGAGTTTTGATGAACTTCACTGTCTAGTCATCCAAGTTTAAAGGACCAAAAGAAGGCTTGATATGTTATATATTAATACATTATATATATTTGGATATATTTGTGTGCACATATATGTGTGCATGCACATACATATATAAACATTGCCAAGCATTTTGTTCCCATCATAAATGAGGTATAGTCAGTCCTACATACAACGTCAATTTAAAACAGGAAGAACCTCAGTAATAAGTTCTGCAACCAGCAATTATATTTCTTCGTCAGTTGATAATATTCATGTAATTGGATTTGCTAAAATAACATATCAGCTATTTCCATCATATTCATTCATGCATAAAATGATATAAGCAGCATTTACTTCTCTATTGGGATTCCAGCTAGAACATGGAAAGAGTGCCACACTAGTCACAAAATCTCCCAGTCCTCAGATTAATCTCACTCAGTTCCACTTGTTCCTTTTACTTCATCATCTTTTTTATTTTTGATGTGGGGGATATAGATGAGAGTTTATAAATTATATGTGTATTTTAGTGTCAGTATGATAATGATAATACTATTACAATGCCTTATGCTTAGGAACCTGGTAATGTCCTTAGCATTTTCTAGTCTACATTATGTTCTAAACATGGAGGATAAAAAGTTTGTCAGGGGCCTCCTCACCTCCTCCCTTACTGTGTGCCACACAATATTATTATTATTTACTAATGGTAAATAAGCCAAAAAATCATACAATAAAGCTTTGTTGATCCTAAAGAGAAATACAGGTTATTTGGGATAGGTTTGAAAATACTATCTCAAAACTTATCCTGTTTATATAAGGTAGAGTATTTGGTGTCCACATATTCTTCTTTCATAGAATATCATAGGCCTTCCAAAGTATCTTCATAATTATGTTAAATTTGATTCTAATCTATGGGCTATGAGGCTTTATAAGGTTTTTCAGGTTGTTAAGCAAGTCTTTTGATACAGGCCACCTAAGTCATGGATAAACAGTTATCAAGAAGCTAAGGATGACAGGTGCAGAGTCTGGTATAAAGTGGTATTTGAGATTGTCATGAGTTACTATCACTATTGTTACTATTATTGAAAAACCAACTACCTCAAAACTTTTTCATAACAAAGCCTGAACTGGCTCATAGCAAGTTGTTACCTGATCTTCAAGGCAAAATACCAAACTTACAAATGACCTTTAAATGATTGATATATTTAGCATTTCCAACTAATTGTACCAACCCTACATCTGCAAAACAGGTACCAAAGTTCTTTCTTTCATATTATAAGCAAAATATTATAAATTTAAGCCTATATTAAAAAGTTATTCCCTTATATTCGAAATGTCCAATAACAGCAACCAGTATTTATCATACTCTAGAGCATGTTCTCACAAAAGCTAAGAATTTATAGAAGACAATGTGATTTAAAGGAAATGTTCAGGATTGCAAATTTTGTTAGGAGTCATATTTTGGATGATAAAAATTCCAGGTGACTATTTAAAAGTATAGTAATAATAAATATTGTTAAAATAAATATACTGTTAAAATATATATTTGCAACTTTTCTATGACTTACCCTTTCATTAAAAAATGTATTTTATTAATTTAAAAATTAAAAGCAAAGCAAAGAATTTGTGGTTTTTCCAAATTTCATAGAAGTTAACTTTCAACTGTAATGCTTTGCTCAATCACATTGTGCTCTTAGGTTGTCAAAAGTGTGAGAGTCAAATTCTTTGTTATTTTGTAATCTCAAATGAAACATAACATCCACACACTTCCTCTTCCCTCCCGCGCTCTCTCACATACATATACCTACACACCTACAGGCACACTGGACACAATACCTTGGGTGTAGGTTTATTTGATTGTGTTATATTTACTTAAGGAAAGATATTTTATTTCTTATAAATAGTCATTGTTATAATTTCCTTTCAGAACTAGAAAGTGCTTTGAAACTTTGTTGTAAATAAGTGAAAAATATAAAAGCATCTTCCAATTTATTTTCTTTCAGTTCCTGAGAGAGTAATTTTATGATAAAAATGAGAATGTAATTAAGATACCTGAACAAGAGACTTCTCAGAGTTGTTTTGAGAGAAGGAATTAGAGAATTTTGTGGGTTTTAAAATTACAATTAAAAGTAATTGCCGACAAATGGATCAAAACATACGGATAGATGATAGCCTCTATTCTTAAATTTATTCCTTTAAAGGAATTTTCTTTAACTGACGTCAGAAGATAGGTTGATACTTTTAACATAAGTTGGTACAAACAATATAATGCTAGCTAGAGCTCTAAACTCATTATAGTATTTTATAGTTTACTAAGAACATGTTTTCTTATGCTTTGGCTATAACATACATCAGTTGCTAATTTGAATATATCCCATAGCCTGTCAATTTGTAATAAGCTTCAAATTTTCCTTCAACATAGAAAAATACATATTTTTGAAATATAATAAAAAAATCAAAAACTCAAATATTAACCCAAGAAAATGGTTCCCTTTATGAAGCGAATTGGTTTAGTTCAAAAATGTCAATCGTTTTGATTATTGTGAGCATGTATGTATGTATGTCTAAAGAGGAATGTTGAGAACAGCTTAATTCAATCTAGTATAGTGTATCAATGCCCTCATATAATAGTAAAATTATTAAAATGGATTAGTTTTAATCTTTATATTAATATAAAGTAAATCTGATCCTCTAATAAAGTGGCTGCTTAATTTAGTAAAACAAATTCAAGTCCACCATCAGGTAATGCTATTTTAATTAACTCATTACTACCAGTCTCTTATGTAGGTAAATGTTGTCAATTTTCCTTTTTTAAAGAAGAGTTTAAAGTTACTATGTTGAAGTTCCCATTGTGGCTCAGTGGTTAACGAATCCGACTAGGAACCATGAGGTTGCCAGTTCGATCCCTGGCCTTGCTCAGTGGGTTAAGGATCTGGTATTGCCATGAGCTGTGGCGTAGGCTGCAGATGCAGCTCGGATCCCGCGTTGCTGTGGCTGTGGTGTAGGCCAGTGGCTACAGCTCTGATTGGACCCTTAACCTGGGAACCTCCATATGCCACGAGAGCAGCCCAAGAAATGGCAAAAAGATGAAAAAAAAAATTAATAATAATAATAATAATAAAATAAAGTTGCTATGTATAATACCAAACTTAAACAAGGGACTTTTTTGAGAGCTTGCGACTTAGGAAATATATTTTTCTAAAATAACAGCAATAATAGAACTCCATATATTGTGAGCAATTTACTATGTGGGATCCGAGTGGTGTCTGTGACCTACACCACAGCTCAGGCAATGCTGGTTCCTTAACCCACTGAGCCAGGCCAGAGATTAAACCTGCATCCCCATGGATACTAGTTGGGCTCCTCACCGCTGAGCAATAATGGGAATTTCCAGCATATCACTTCTGAGAGGAATTTACAAAATAATGCAATTGCCATCTTTTTTTTTTTTTTTTGTCTTTTGTCTCTTTAGGGCTGCACCCAAGGCATATGGAGGTTCCCAGGCTAGGGGTCCAATCCAAGCTATAGCTGCCGGCCTACACCACAGGCACAGCAACGCCAGATCCAAGCCACCTCTGTGACCTATACCACAGCTCATGGCAACACCAGATCCTTAACCCACTGAGGGAGGCCATGGGTCGAACCTGCAACCTCATGGTTCCTAGTCGGACTCATTTCTGCTGCGCCATGACGGAAACTCCACAGAAGAATGAAATTGCCATCGTTAGTTCTCTTTCTCCCTCCTTCTCTCTCACTGTCTTTTTGTCTCTCATTTTTATATACTCCAGATTTTTTTCTAGCCTATTGTGGTGGATTTTTCCTCTCTCCACCAAAGATCCATTCTGGAATTTATCAGCGTTTTCTTTTTTTAAGGTATTCACAGGTTAATTTTGTTTTCTGCTCTAGATTACTGAGAATGATGATGCTTTTATTTATTTACTTGTTGGTTTATATTCTGTCTTATATAATTATAAACGTCTTTGAGAGTGGTTTTCTTATCATCACCTGCAGTTTAATATGTAGTATTGTTTTGTTTTGGCTTTTTTTTTGTCTTTTGTCTTTTTGTTGTTGTTGTTGTTGCTATTTCTTGGGCCGCTCCCGCAGCATATGGAGGCTCCCAGGCTAGGGGTTGAATCGGAGCTGTAGCCACCGGCCTACGCCAGAGCCACAGCAACGCTGGATCCGAGCCGCGTCTGCAACCTACACCACAGCTCACAGCAACGCCGGATCGTTAACCCACTGAGCAAGGGCAGGGACCGAACCCGCAACCTCATGGTTCCTAGTCGGATTGGTTAACCACTGCGCCACGACGGGAACTCCTATGTAGTATTGCTATGTCTCTTCATTGATCAAAAAGTCTATAATTACTTTTTTCTTTTTTGTCTTTTTGTTTTTTGAGGCCCATACCCATGGCAAATGGAGGTTCCTAGCCTAGGGTCTAATGGGAGCTGTTGCTGCCAGCCTACACCATATCCGAGCCACGTCTTAGACTGCTATCATAGCTCATGGCAACACCAGCTCTTCAGCCCACTGAGTGAGTCCAGGGATTGAACCCACAGCCTCATGGCTCCTAGTCTGATTCGTTTCTTGTGTGCCACAGCGGCAACTCCTATAATTACCTTTTAAAATTCTCTTAGACCTATTTTAGGAATATATTATGAAAGTCTCATATGATTAAATATTTTAGTTAACATTTTGTTATTAATTTCTAGTTTTCTGTCGGCAGGACTGAGAATGTGTCATGCGATTTCTAATGTTTAAAATTCTTTTGATATTAACATTGCCCTAGGATATTATCATTTTATTAACTTCCTAATTGTCCCAAAAGTATTTGAAAATAGTATATTCCACTCATTTTTAGGGGAGAAAGTTTTATATTTATATGCATCTCTTTCTTATTATATCTACAAATTTTAGTGTCTACAAATTTTTATCTATTTTTGATTTGTTGAAGACTTAGAATATTATTATGTGCACATCATTATTGTTATGATGTCCCTTTGTACAGATGTTGCTCTGTTTGTTTGCTTTTTAGGGCCGTACCCACAGCATATGTAAATTCCCAGACTAGGGGCTGAATCAGAGCTACAACTGCCGGCCTACATCACAGCCGCGGCAACACAAGATCCAAGCTGCGTCTGCGACATACACCATAGCACATGACAATGCAGGATCTTTAACCCACTGAGGGAGGCCAGGGATTGAACCTGCATCCTCATGGATACTAGTCGGGCTTGTTACTGATGAGCCATGACAGGAACACTACTTTCTCTGTTTTAATATCTATCTCTGCTACCTGATGCTTGGTGGCAGTTACAAAGGGAGACAATGTCATGCAGACCTTAGTCTAAGTCCCTAGAGCCTGAATGAATGGATTCAATTCCCAGCTTTTCCAACTGCTGAATGCATTTATTGAAGTATTTCTTTATTGTTTTTGCTGACCAAAGTTTATTTTTAATTCAATTTATTAAAACAAAAACAGCAGTTCCCATTGTGGCTCAATGGTTAAGGAAGCTGACTAGTATCCATGAGGCTGTAGGTTCAATCTCCGGCCTTGCTCAGCGGGTTAAGGATCCGGCATTGCTGTGAGTTGTGGTGTAGGTCACAGACGTGGCTCTGATTCTGTGTTGCTGTGGTGGTGATATAGGCCAGCAGCTATAGCTCTGATTGAGCTCCTACCCTGGGAACCTCCATATGCCATGGGTGCAGCCCTAAAAAAAGGACAAAAGACAAAACAAACAAACAAACAAACAAAAAACAACAAAAAAAACCAGTTCTAAAAATATTTTGGAATATTTTAAAATAGGAAATGCTAGCTATTTCTAAATGGGGGACAAAATACTGTAATTCCAAGGTACTGAAAATTCTCTACACACTTCAGTATTGGTCCTTAAAGTCAGTGTAACACACATTTATTAGATTTAACATAATAGGGAAAAATATGCCTGTTATTGTCATGAACAATCTCTATTCACTAATGAATAGAATCTCCATATTCATTAATCCTCATTATTCATTCTGATTTTATTGCAAAATGTAATATTTATTTATTCCCTCATGTTCAATGTTGTAAATGTAGTTTGCCATAGATTGACAATGAAGCACCAAAGGATGGTTTTCATTCATTTCATACTTTTAAGTTATGCTAGAATTTTAAGCTATTAATTTATTTGAAATTTTCAAATTATAAGTATCCTTAAGTGCTCATACATAAAAATAAGAGTTCAGCTACAGCGAAAAATATACCCATCTCAATTCACCTTTTATTTCTCTGTACATTTTTACACATCCTTGCCAAACTAAACTTCCAAAGCAATAGCTTTAATCATGGCATTTCTTTGCTTTTAAGCTTTTATTTTCATTGCCTTCTGAATGAAACATAGAAGCAATTATTATCATCTGGCTCTATCTTCTACCCAAACTCTCCAAATAGCCTACATACCCATAAAATAGGATTCTCTTCAGTTCTGTTCCCTCATTCTTTGTATTATACTTATGCTATAATTTCCAGCTGAGCTTTTCTTCTCATTATTGCCAACTATAAAAATGCTACTTAACCTCCAAAGTCCATCTTAAAAGTTATTATTAATCCTTGCCCAGCTCCCTGGGTTGAATGCAGATCATAAACTACCTTGTGTAACAGAAATTTACATGTATGTCATATCAGTCTCCAAATTCCTTGAGGGCCTAGTCTTCTACCTGTTTTTGTCCTACAGTACTTGGGATAATGCTTTTCTTATGGGTAGCAGGTTGCGTATTAAATCCATTGACTCCAGTTAAAATGTAAAACTCTAGCACAGGGGTGTGACTTCAAAAATGGCAGAGCAGGCAGCTCCACATACCTTTCTTTTCATAAAAACATTGAAAAACACACAGAAACAGTTACAACCAACATTGTCAGTACTCTAGAATAAACAGGCAAATGTGTACCGTAACCACGAAGATGCCGAACTAAGAAAAAGGCAACTAAAAATGGTAGGAAGAAGTTGAGACATTATTTTGTACTAATGATGCAGTAGTTATGATTGAAAAGGTACTCTCAATATACTCAGATTGAGAATATCAACAAATTAATTTTTCTTGGAGTTCCTGTTGTGGTGCAGCAGAAATGAATCTGACTAGTAACCGTGAGGTTGACAGTTCAATCCCTGGTCTCACTCAGTGGGTTAAGGATCTGGCATTGCTGTGAGCTGCAGTGCAGGCTGCAGACAAGGCTCAGATCCCAAGTTGCTGTGACTGTGGTGTAGTCGGGCAGCTGTAGCTTTGATTTGACCCCTAGCCTGGGACCCTCCATATGCTGCTGCTGTGGCCCTATAAAGCAAAAAAATATTATTTTTTTCTTGAAAATTTATTTTCAAATGTGTTAAAATCACGTCTTCAAATAATAAACTAAATAAGCTCAGGGAAAAGAATACTTAAACTGTTAGCTAGCTGACTAGGATCACTCTGTTGATTACATTTAAGCTGATATAAAAAATGAAATATATACCACATATGCCAATTTGTTAATATACACACTATCTATCACTATCATTAAAAACAACCTAATCACTTTCTTGGGATCAAAACAAGTTTGGCATTAATATGATTAGTGTAGGAAAACTGTAGTCATGCTTAATGAAAATTAGGCTTGTTCTGTCAGTGTTATGAGCAAAAGGGATAATTATGTAAACTTAAAGAATAAACGTACTCTACTATAGGCCCACTTAGCACACACATTTTTTAAACATAGATTCTATATGATGACCACATGCGTACACATATTATATGAATTGTTTGGGTTCATGCATATAGTTGGAAGGAGTTCTACCACATATTTCTATGAGGCCAGGATGCCTGTTTTCCTAAAACACTACACCTGTAGATCCTATTAAGCAAGAGGTTGCCCAGGCATTTTTATCAGTGGTGTACTCTTATGAATTCTTAGCGTTTATCTGACTCTCATCATTTCAGTACTATGCCTTTTTTTTTTTTTAACTGTTAAATAACTATAAGCCGATTGGTTAAAGTGTGTTTTTTCCTCCAAATTTTACCCACACTCAGTTCATTAAACTGTGACACTTGAGTTCAGGGTTTCAGGTCTTAGGAATTAACTACCTGGCATCTTCTACTGCCACCAGATTTAAAGTTAAAAAAAAAAAAAAAGGTAAAATCTGCAAGAGCCAATTGGCCATAATCTGAATTAAGAATCATTAAAAATAAATAAATAAATAAGGCTACCCACTGAACCAAGGAGAAGGTTCAGACTCCAAGACTGGCCTCCCAGCTCTTTATCCTCTTGTCAGAATGCTTTACATTCTCACCACATCTCCTTCTCTCTACACTCAGTTTTGCACCACCCCACTGCCATGGTAGATCTTGTTTCCGTTAAAATAGCTCCTGATTTTCTTTCTCTGGAGCTTTTTTCTTCTCTTTTTAAAGCTTACTTCAAATGCTACCACTGTAGTCAAGTCTCCCATTATTTCTCTAGAGTTGTTCTTCTGAAACCTTTCTATAAAGGTTGTGTGTATATTATCTGATTCTCTGAAAGAATATGATTTGTATTTGCCTCAACTAAAATATGAGCACTTCAAGGGAGAGGGAACTTAGCAAAAAAAAAAAAAAAGTGGCACTAAATAAAATATGCAGTATGCCCAAAAGTTAGAATAAAGCTCTGCAACGTACAAAACACTTTTATATTCATTATTTCATTTGTTTTTCTCAAGGAGATATTTTAACTCCCATTTCACAAAGTGGGGATGATATTCATAGAAAACAAGAAATATATCTAATGTCAAGCATCCAGTAACACCAGATGAAGCCAGGATTTAAATCTAAGACTTTTGATTCAAATTCATAGTTTAAATAACTTGGATAGGGACGAGAAATGAAGTAAAAGTTACTTAAATCACTGTCCAAGGATATAGGATTTGATTTCAGTTCTTCTAAATCTAAGCCCTATAAATTTTCTAAACTATCAGCAAAAGCCTGATACTAAAGGCTTAAAAGAAAATATTTGGTATTTTGAAACTGTAAATCAATGGATTTAGCTGTGTGGACAGCTTCATATGTTGGATATTATAGAAATAGACTACCTTTACACATTGAAATGCATTAATAATTAGTCATTAAACAAATCCATCATTGATATGCCATAAAAGGAAGCATAACACCTGTAAACACCTATTATCATTTAAAGTAATGCTGTTGTTCTTCAAGTCCCATAAAATTGGCCTAAATGTAGTATACACAGCAATTATGCAAAGAGCCTCATGTGTAATAAAATATGCACAAAGTCAATAAAACACTATACTCCTACAATCTATATTTAACACAAAATTAAGATGATAGCTCTAATAAATATAAAAAGTTATGACATCTTAATTTATAATTATCTCACTTTAGTTTTCAGTAAAATCAGAGCAGAGGTTAAGGTAAAATTTATATCTTAGTTCTTTTTACAAAAGCTTATATCTAAGTATTTTATTAAGTCTAGAAGTTTTTCTGTATTAAACTATTTAAAATTGAACTTAGAGTTACAAATAAAAAAATGACTCCCCTCCCCAAATAGCTAGGTAATATTGGGATTTTTAAATTCTTATAATTTATTTCTTCTGTGTGTATAAAATGTCTATTTTTTGATCTCTATTTTGAAATTTTTTATTTACCTCCGATATTTGAGAGGTTTTATTGGGTGAAATTCAAAGTGACAGAAAACCAATTCTCTAATGGATACCTGAGGAGAGAGAAATGGATTTGCTGATGCCGTATTTTATGAGTTCAACTTAAAGAAGGTGCTGATGGGAGATTTTGTCACACAGAATACAGTCTAAGTTGAAGGAGAGGTAGGGTCTAACACAGCTTTTATGTTCTTAGAGTGGAGTATAAGAAAGACTAGCTATATTAGGCATACTGAATGACATAACAGATTCTAAAGTAAAAATTACAAGAATAAGGAAGACTACTTGAATTTACATGTGGAAATGGTAGCACTGAATTGAGTTAAGCTATTCAAATGTTGAAAGTTCCTGAGAACCTCCTGCTGAACACTCTTAAATTTCCTGTTCAAAAGGTGAGAGCTGACTCTTATTTCCCTGAGCTTCATGTGACCTGCACAAGCTGTAAGCAGCTTGGAACCAGAAGGAAGCTGAAGGAAATGATCGCTCAGGTGTGAATTTCATCTTTCTCCTCATGCTTCTCTTAGTGAATAGAGGAACAGAGGTGTCTGTACTAGGTCATAAACCATATCAATCAAGATGAAATACCAAGACTGAATAGGTAAAAGTAGAGGGAAAAATAATCAAGAAAGCAGCCAAGAAGCACTTAATGAAATTAATTCAAAAACTGTATGGAGTCTGAAAAAGGCAATATTATTTTTGATAATGGCTATTTCTCCAACTATTAAAAAATGTATATTATAGAAGACTTGAATGATATGTGAAGATGTATCAAAAAAAAATAAAAACCAGAGAGCTCAGAAAAAAATTATTTGTAACATTTCAGTACACTTAAGAAAATTATTTTTCTTTCATGCTCTCAGCTGTTCTTGTGTTAATATTTTTCTCAAAAGGATTATATTGTGTGTGTATATATATATATACACACACAGATTCACTTCTGCTTTTATATGTAATCTGATGTTAAGGGCATTTTTCTTGTTATGAAAAAAATAATGTTTTTATATTTTTTCCTTTTTTTTTTCTTTTTGCAGCTGCACCCACAACACATAGAAATACCCAGGCTAGGGGTTGAATCAGAGGGGCAGCTGCCGGCCTATGCCAAAGTCATGGCAACACCAGATCCAAGCTGCATCTGTGACCTATGCCACAGTTTGTGGCAATGCCATATCCTTACCCCAATGAGTGAGGCCAGGGATCCACCCCACATCCCTACAGATATTATGTTGGGTCCTTAAGCTGCTGAGTCACAAAAGGAACTCTTGTGTAAATATCTGTAACTCTTTAATTCATTAACATTTTTGGTTTCTCAGTAAAATTAGAATTTAACTTGTATTTTTTTTCCATTCACTAATTATATAAATTCATTTAATTATAAGTTTTAAATATATGTTTATATGCTCAGCTTATTGTATATTTGAAATAGACCAATTTCTTTTCTATTGCTTCCCACTAAGAAATAATTTTTGTCATTTTTCTTACATCTTACTTTGCCTGCAAATTTTTAAAATCAATTTTGCTTTATCAAATTACAAAGAGAGTTCATGGGGTTAAGACTTCTAGACATAAGAGTAATAGTAGATTCTTTATATTATATCTGATTTTATGGGATATATTTATTTAAAGTTTCAGCATTAAGAAAGATAATTGTCAGTGAGTTTGAAGAAGACAATTCTAGTTAAGAAACATTTTCTCTATTACTTTTTTTTGTAAAGTAATTACTTTTTTTTAAAAGTCTATTACTTTTTTTTTAAAATCAGGAAAACATACTGGATTTTACCCATTCTTTCTGGCAAATATGAAAATGAATACATTGTTTCTTTCATTTATCATGTTTTCTTAACAAATTCTGTATTAATCTAATTTTAGTCTTGCTAGTTGATAATAATTATTCATAAAAGTGATGCATTTTTTTTAATGGTTGCAGCCATGGCATAGGGAAGTTCCCTGGCCAGGGACCGAATCTAAGCCACAGTTGCAACCTATGCCCACAGCCAGATGTTTTGGCTGGGGATTGAACCCACACCTCTGCAGTGACACGAGCCACTATAGTTGGATTTGAAAGGCCAGCAGAAGGAAAATCCCCCTCGTCCGGACTCGGAAGAGGTGACACCCCAAATCACTCACGAGAAGCGGTCTTGATGCAAACAGCAAGAGGATTTTTATTCCAAGCACACTGGGGCCCACCGTCCTACGCCACGCAGGGCTAGAGGACTGCAGCCCCGAGTGCGGAGTCGGGACAGCTTTTATGGGGTTCACAACAAAGCCCGCGCTTCACAAACCAATCATTTTAAAACATCGAGAGCCCGTGCTTCGTGGACCAATTAATTTAAATTGTTTTGGAGTTACATATTTGTGCCTGTTCCTGGGCAGGGGAGACATGTTGTCGCCAAGATATATTTATCAGAATTTTCAACATTTTATGGCGCAACCGATCTTACTGGGGTCGGTTTAGGGATTAACTTCTCCTCCTTTTATCTTTTGCAAGCAGCTTTACAGAAGCCAAACAAGCAGTTAGGAACCCTTTCCCTGTTATCTCAAGTAGTTTCAAGAAGTTTCATGCCTAGAGGCACGTACTCAGGGGCCTGTTTTTCCCTTCTGCATAGTTTAAAACAGCAAGAAGTATGATCTTTTACCTATAGGGAACAGAGTCTGGAATTCGAGGGCATTTAGGGCTTTTTATTAACTTCCTGGGTTCTGGGAGGGTTAGGTTGCATTTTCATCCTTTCATTCCCCACTTCTTCTCTTGTTAATAGTTCTGATCTTAGAACTGGGAAGGCTAAAGGTCAGTTTCTCCTTGGCCGGGAAGGCCTTGGTACTGTTGTCTAAGTACCATGATCTGGACTGCATTCACTCGTTCTCTAACAAAGGCAACAAACCTATTAATTAAGCAAGGCCCAACTGTTCAGTGGGGACTGATCCAGAGGTTGTATTGAAATCAGAGGGATTAGGAGATGGCCTCTGTTCTTGGATTGGAGATCCTTGTTCGGCTAATACCTTATTCGGTCCTACAGCAACCGGAGGTTCCATCTGAGTTTCTATTCTGAGGCGAATAGTTAGAATAGATCCTTCTCCTCCCCATGAGCCTCTATAGTACACTACTCCCCAAGACATACCGTTTATCCACTTTTGAATATTTTCTTGTTTTCCTTTTTCAGTGAAACTTATTTTCAGGTAATCTAGGTCTGACGGGGAGCAGCTTATTTGCCTATTTTGTGTCTGTCTCTGCCAATCTTTCCATTTCTCATGGCCGTAATTAAATTGATTATAACTAGCATAATTGTTAACAAAAGAGAAACTTACCCTATCTTGCCGAGAGGTTGGCCATTTCCAATACCCATCATTAGAGGTTACACAGCTCCATTTCTTGCAAAAGAAATCCCTGGGATTTCCACAATATTTTTCATTATTTGGGGGTCCTGGACAAACATAAAACCCGTAAGCACGGAGTATATCGGGGGGTGTGGACATGGTGTTAAGATCAGGGATTACCAATCGAAGGCAGACATGTAGCTCAGGCCACCAGGTCCCTAAGGGAGCTTCCCTTTGAGTGCTGTTAATAGTAATACCTGTACTGGAATCAGTAAGTAGCCAGGTGAGGGATAAGGGTTTATGGGAGGTTGGGCTGTCCACAAGGCGTTTACTATTAGCTTGAGTGGTTATTGATAGAGTAAGGAACCAAGCGATGGAGGCGAAGCTTAAGGGGGTTCTCAGTCTTTTCAGCTCTCCACTCCAAGTCAGGAGGTGGCGCCGGCTTGACGTGGGACGCATGGATCCAGGTGGAGATTCCTTCGACTTTCACAGCTGTTGGTGTGGTCAGAAGTACAAGATAAGGGCCCTTCCACCGGGTCTCGAGGTTTCCCGCACGGTGGCGCCTAACATAGACTGAATCTCCAACTTGGAAGCGATGTGGAACTTGCAAGTCTCCTTCTCCTGAGTAAGCCTCTCGGAGCTGTTTCCACGCTCGCTGCCTCACCCACTCGAGTGCCTTGAGCCTAGAGAACAGAGGCTGGGAAAACAGCACATCAGCACTATGTACAGAGGCAATTTCTGCCAAGGGGGGGGGCCCCCATAGAGCAATTCATAGGGGGTCAGCCCAAACTGTCCAGGGGTGTTCCTAATCCTGAAAAGCACAAAGGGCAGGAGAGTTATCCAATCATTAACGCCAGTCTCTGTGGTCAATTTGGTAAGGGTCTCTTTAATGGTTCTATTCATCCTCTCTACCTGTCCTGAGCTTTGGGGTCTGTAAGCACAATGCAGTTTCCAATCAATCCCCAATATCTTGGCCAGTCCCTGACTTACCTGGGCAACAGAAGCTGGACCATCATCTGACCCTATTACCTTAGGTATTCCAAATCTTGGAAAAATTTCCTCCAATATTTTCTTAGCCACCATGGTTGAAGTCTCTTTCTTAGTAGGATAAGCCTCTACCCATCCTGAAAAGGTGTCTACAAAAACCAATAGATATTTGTTTCCATATTTAGCTGGCTTTACCTCAGTGAAGTCCACTTCCCAGTGAGCGCCTGGGTGGCTTCCCCTTAGTCTCTTTCCCAGAGGCATTCTGGAAGGATTAGCATTAACCAGCTGGCAGGGCACACAATGTTTGACCACCGAGTCAGCCACTCCTGGTAGTCTCAGAACATGATAAGGGGATGTTCTGACCAACTGCTGCAGATGTTTAGCTCCTAGGTGGGTTAGACGATGCATCTGTTGGACATACTCTAACCCTTCTTTGTGGGGCAGGATCTCCTTCCCATCTGAGGTATAGCAGGTCCCCTCCGGGGTCTCAGAGAACCGGTCTATCTTTTTTATCTCTTGCCAGTCTTCTAGGGTGTACTGTCATCCGGGTTCTGGGGCTTTGGGCGTTTCTATTATAGGCAGAAGTTTAACACCCTGGGCTGCCTGCTTGGCGACCTGGTCGGCCATCTGGTTTCCTTTCGAGATGAGATCTTTGGCTTTCTGATGCCCAAGGCAATGTATAATGGCTAGCCTTTTTGGCAAATGTAAGGCCTCCAACAAGCTTAGAATTTCTTCTTTGTTCTTGACTTCCCTCCCTGCTGAGGTAAGCAACCCCCTTTGTTTATAGATGGCCCCGTGCACGTGCACAGTCGCAAAGGCATACCTGCTATCCGTATAAATGTTTATTGATTTCCCTTCGGCCAGCTTGTGTGAGGGCCACGAGCTCAGCCTTTTGTGCTGAAGTCCCTTCCGGCAGGCTGCTGGCCAAGATCATGCGGGTCCCGTCCACCACCGCAGCCCCAGCCATCCTCTTACCTTCCACCACATAGCTGCTCCCATCAGTGAACCAGGTCAGCACTTCTCCAGTCAGCGGTATGTCTGTAAGGTCCTTGCGGACCCAAGTCTCCTCAATCAATAGTTGATGGCAATCATGAGTCACTGGTTCATCAGTCTCTTCAGGCAGAAGAGTGGCAGGGTTGAGAGTGGCTGGTGGAGCGAACGCGATCCTCTCTGTGAGAAGCAGGCTTTGATAGTGGGTCATGCGGGCGTTGGTCATCCATTGGTCTGGGGGCTATTATAGTTATATTCTGTCCCAAAGTCAATTTGTCAGCGTCCTTGACCAGTATGGCCATGGCTGCAATAGTCTTCAGGCATACAGGCCAACCACTGGCTACAGGATCGAGCTTCTTTGACAGGTAGGCAACAGGTCTCCTCCATGGTCCTAGGGTTTGGGTTAAAACTCCCCGGAGGAGCCTCTTGGGTTTCCAACGGCCCTGCTACCTGCCCAAGCTCCCAGGGGATGCTCTAGTGGATCAGCTGCATAGGACTGCCAGCTCCAGGCAGGACCCCCTGCAGCCCAGAAAAGCTGCAACAAGCCTGGCTGAATTGGGAAAAGATCTCAGACGGTTTTTCTGAGTCGGGCTGTCCTGGGGAGGACCCTCTTGGGTCTCCAAGGGCCCTGCTACCCGCCCAAGCCCCCAGGGGGTGCCCCATTCCCGTGAAATAACTGCTCAGCACCACCAGCCCCCTGGAAGAGCCCCTGCAGCCCAGAAAAGCTGCAACAAGCTTGGCCAGACTGTGAAAAGATCCGCCTACATTCTCAGGCTGTCCTTCTGGGTTGGGCTGCCCTAGGGAAGAGCCTCTTAGGTTCTCAGTGACCCAGATAGCTGCTCCAGCCCCCAGGGGGTGATGCACCCCTAAAAAGCAGCTGCCCAACACCGCCAACCCCCTGCAAGAACCCCACAGCCTAAAAACACCAGAGCAAGCTCTGCATGACCAACTGAAATCTGCTACCATCGTGGGGTGGACCTCCCAGTCCTGTGTGCCCTCAGGAAGTCCTCCTTTGCTTCAAAGAAACACTGTTAGCCCCATCAACACTCCAGAAAAGCCACACTGCCTCAAAAAAGATTGACCAACAACGCCAGCCCTCAGGAAATATTCCACGGCAGTGACAAGGCAAACACTGCCTGATAACGGAGAGTACAACTCCCTCAGGAGAAAGAAAACAACAAGCAAGATGAAGAAGCTGAGAAACCACCCCCAGTCAAACCAACAGGAGAACTCACCTAAAACAGTCAACAATGAAACAGATCTCTACAGTCAGACAGACCTGGAGTTCAAAAGAGAAATAGTGAAAATACTGAAGGAATTAAGAGAAGATATGAACAGTAATGCAGATACCCTCAGAAAGGAACTAGAAAAGATAAGGAGGAGCCAAGAAAAACTAGAACATTCATTTGCAGAGATGCAAACTGAACTAGGGGCAGTAAAAACCAGAATGAATAATGCAGAAGAATGAATCAGTGATATGGAAGATAGAATAATGGAAATCACTCAATCCGGTCAACAGACAGAAAACCGAATCAAAAAACAGGAAAGCAATATAAGAGACCTATGGGATAATATAAAGCGGGCCAATCTACACATAATAGGAATTCCAGAAGGAGTAGAAAAAGATAAGGGGATGGAAAATATATTTGAAGAGATTATCGCTGGAAACTTCCCAAAACTAAAGGATACTGGATTCAAGATACAAGAAGCAAAGAGGGCCCCAAACAAACTGAACCCAAACAGACCCACACCAAGACACATCATAATAAAAATGGCAAAAGTTAGTGATAAAGAGAGGATCCTAAAGGCAGCAAGAGAAAAACAGAATGTTACCTACAAGGGAACCCCCATAAGAATATCAGCTGATTTCTCTACAGAAACACTACAGGCCAGGAGGGAATGGCAAGAGATATTTAAAGTGCTCAAAGGAAAAAATATGCAACCTAGAATACTCTATCCAGCAAGAATATCATTTAAAATAGAAGGGGAAATAAAAATTTTTCCCAACAAACAAAAACTTAAAGAATACAGCAACACAAAACCTAGGTTAAAGGAAATATTGAAAGGGCTTCTCTAAACCAAAAAGAAAGGAAGGAAAGGGAAGAAAAAAGAAAAGAAAAGAAAAAAAAAAAAAGAAGAAGAAGAGGAAGAACTAGGACTGAGGAAACCGCAATCAGAGAGCAGTCACTCAAATAAGCCAGCATACAGATTTAATCATGAACATGCTTCAAACAAAATAAAATTAAAAAGAAAAAAATAAAAAAGAGTCATCAAAACCATAAAATGTGGGCAAGGGATGTTAGGAGGTAAATAACCCTTTTTGTTTGTATGTATGTCTCTCTTCTTAATTTTAATATAGTAATGAAGTGTTTGAACTTACAGAACCATCAGGCTAAAACACACAATTATGGGAAGGGGTTAGCATACTTAAAAAACAGGGCAACCACAAGCCAAAACCAAATATTGCATTTGCAAAAAATGAAAAAAAAAATACACTCAAGCAGATAATAACAGGAGACCATCCAACCAAAAAAAAAAAAAAAAAAAAAAAAAAAAAAAAAAAAGAAAGGAAGAATGGAGAACCATAGAATCAACTGGAACACGAGGTTCAAATGGCAATAAATAATCATCTATCAATTATCACCTTAAATGTCAATGGGCTGAATGCCCCAATCAAAAGACACAGAGTGGCTGAGTGGATTAAAAGGCAAAAACCTTCAATATGCTGCCTACAAGAAACTCACCTTAGGACAAAAGATACATATAGATTGAAAGTGAAAGGGTGGGGAAAAATATTTCATGCCAATAGACATGACAGAAAAGCAGGAGTCGCAACGCTCATATCAGACAAAATAGACTTTAAAACAAAAGACATAAAGAAAGACAAAGGACACTATTTAATGATTAAGGGATCAATCCAAGGAGAGGATGTTACTATCATCAACATATATGCCCCAAATATAGGAGCACCCAGATACATACAACAAATATTAACAGACATAAAGGGAGATATTGATGAGAATACAATCATAGTAGGAGACCTTAATACCCCCCTCACATCAATGGACAGATCCTCTAGACAGAAAACCAATAAAGCAACAGAGATCCTAAAGGAAACAATAGAAAAGTTAGACTTAATTGATATCTTCAGGACACTACATCCAAAAAAAGCAGAATACACATTCTTCTCAAATGCTCATGGAACATTCTCAAGAATCGACCACATATTGTATTGGGACATAAAGCGAATCTCAATAAATTTAGGAGCGTAGAAATTATCTCAAGTATCTTCTCTGACCACAATGCCATGAAATTAGAAATCAACCATGGGAAAAGCAAAGAGAAAAAACCTACTCCATGGAGACTAAACAACATGCTACTAAAAAACCAATGGGTCAATGAGGAAATCAAGAAGGAAATTAAAAACTACCTTGAAACAAATGATAATGAAGACACAACCTCTCAAAATCTATGGGATGCTGCGAAAGCAGTGCTCAGAGGGAAATTTATAGCAATACAAGCCTTTCTCAAAAAAGAAGAAAGATCCCAAATTGACAACTTAACCCTCCACCTAAACGAATTGGAAAAAGAAGAACAAAAAAGTCCTAAAGTCAGCAGAAGGAAGGAAATTATAAAGATCAAAGAAGAAATCAATAAAATAGAGACTCAAAAAACAATAGAGAAAATTAATAAAACCAAGAGCTGGTTCTTTGAAAAGGTGAACAAAATTGACAAACCCCTGGCCAGACTCACTAAAAAGAGGAGAGAAAGAACCCAAATCACCAAAATTAGAAATGAAAAAGGAGAAATCACAATGGATACAGCAGAAATACAAAAAACCATAAGAGAATACTATGAACAACTGTATGGCAACAAGTTTAACAATCTGGAAGAAATGGACAATTTTCTAGAATCTTACAGCCTGCCAAAACTGAATCAAAAAGAAACAGACCAACTGAACAGACCGATCACTAGAAATGAAATTGAAGAGGTCATAAAATCACTCCCTACAAATAAAAGTCCAGGACCAGATGGCTTCACAGGTGAATTCTATCAAACATATAAAGAGGAATTGGTGCCCATCCTCCTTAAATTCTTTCAAAAGGTTGAAGAAGAAGGAATACTCCCAAAGACATTCTATGAGGCCACCATCACCCTCATTCCAAAACCAGACAGAGATACCACCAAAAGAGAAAACTATCGCCCAATATCATTGATGAATATAGATGCAAAAATTCTCAACAAAATCTTAGCCAACCGAATCCAACAACATACCAAAAAAATTATACACCATGACCAGGTTGGGTTCATCCCAGGTTCACAAGGATGGTTCAACACACGCAAATCAATCAGCACCATACACCACATTAACCAAAAAAAAGTCAAAAATCATATGATCATCTCAATAGACGCAGAAAAAGCATTTGACAAAGTTCAACATCCATTCATGATCAAGACCCTCGCCAAAGTGGGTATAGAGGGAACATTCCTGAATATAATCAAAGCCATTTATGATAAACCCACAGCAAATATAATCCTCAATGGGGAAAAACTGAAAGCCTTCTCACTCAAATCTGGAACAAGACAGGGATGCCCACTCTCACCACTGCTCTTCAACATCGTTTTGGAAGTCTTAGCCACAGCAATTAGACAAACAAAAGAAATAAAAGGCATCCATATAGGAAGAGAAGAGATCAAACTGTCACTGTATGCAGAGGACATGATACTATACCTAGAAAACCCTAAGGACTCAACCCCAAAACTACTTGAACTGATTAATAAATTCAGCAAAGTAGCAGGATATAAGATGAACATTCAGAAGTCAGTTGCATTTCTGTATACCAGCAATGAAACATTAGAAAAGGAATACAAAAATACGATACCTTTTAAAATTGTACCTCACAAAATCAAATACCTCGTAATACACCTGACCAAGGAGGTAAAGGACCTATATGCCGAGAACTATAAAACTTCAATTAAAGAAATCAAAGAAGATGTAAAGAAATGGAAAGATATTCCATGTTCCTGGATTGCAAAAATCAATATTTTGAAAATGGCCATACTACCCAAAGCCATCTACAGATTCAATGCAATCCCTATCAAATTACCCATGACAGTTTTCACAGAACTAGAACAAACAATCCAAACATTTATATGGAACAACAAAAGACCCGGAATCGCCAAAGCAATCCTAAGAAACAAAAACCAAGCAGGAGGCATAACTCTCCCAGACTTCAAGAAATACTACAAAGCCACAGTCATCAAAACAGTGTGGTACTGGTATCAAAACAGACAGACAGACCAATGGAACAGAATAGAGAATCCGGAAATAAACCCTGACACCTATGGTCAATTAATCTTTGACAAGGGAGGCAAGAACATAAAATGGGAAAAAGAAACTCTATTCAGCAAGCATTGCTGGGAAACCTGGACAGCTGCATGCAAAGCAATGAAACTAGAACACACCCTCACACCATGCACAAAAATAAACTCCAAATGGCTGAAAGACTTAAATATACGACAGGACACCATCAAACTCCTAGAAGAAAACATAGGCAAAACACTCTCTGACATCAACATCATGAATATTTTCTCAGGTCAGTCTCCCAAAGCAATAGAAATTAGAGCAAAAATAAACCCATGGGACCTCATCAAACTGAAAAGCTTTTGCACAGCAAAGGAAACCCAAAAGAAAACAAAAAGACAACTTACAGAGTGGGAGAAAATAGTTTTAAATGATGCAACTGATAAGGGCTTAATCTCTAGAATATATAAACAACTTATACAACTCAACAGCAAAAAAAACAATCAATCAATGGAAAAATGGGCAAAAGACCTGAATAGACATTTCTCCAAAGAAGATATACAGATGGCCAACAAACACATGAAAAAATGCTCAACATCGCTGATTATAAGAGAAATGCAAATCAAAACTACCATGAGATACCACCTCATACCAGTCAGAATGGCCATCATTAATAAATCCACAAATAACAAGTGCTGGAGGGGCTGTGGAGAAAAGGGAACCCTCCTGCACGGTAGGTGGGAATGTAAACTGGTACAGCCACTATGGAGAAGAGTTTGGAGATACCTTAGAAATCTATACATAGAACTTCCATATGACCCCACAATCCCACTCTTGGGCATCTATCCAGACAAAGCTCTACTTAAAAGAGACACATGCACCCGCATGTTCATTGCAGCACTATTCACAATAGCCAGGACATGGAAACAATCCAAATGTCCATCGACAGAGGATTGGATTCGGAAGAAGTGGTATATATACACAATGGAATACTACTCAGCCGTAAAAAAGGATGACATAATGCCATTTGCAGCAACATGGATGGAACTAGAGAATCTCATCCTGAGTGAAATGAGCCAGAAAGACAAAGGCAAATACCATATGATATCACTTATAACTGGAATCTAATATCCAGCACAAATGAACATCTCCTCAGAAAAGAAAATCATGGACTTGGAGAAGAGACTTGTGGTTGCCTGATGGGAGGGGGAGGGAGTGGGAGGGATCGGGAGCTTGGGCTTATCAGACACAACCTAAAATAGATTTACAAGGAGATCCTGCTGAATAGCATTGAGAACTGTCTAGATACTCATGTTGCAACAGAAGAAAAGGTGGGGGAAAACCTGTAATTGTAATGTATACATGTAAGGATAACCTGACCCCCTTGCTGTACAGTGGGAAAATAAAACAAACAAACAAACAAACAAAAAACTTCCCCAGGCTACTCCCTTACACTCATCCACATAAAGGGTAAAGGGTTTAGTTACATCAGGGAGGGCCAGAGCAGGTGCGCTCAGCAGGGCCTTTTTGATAGCATCAAATGCCTTCTGGTGCTCAGGATTCCAGGAGAACTCCCCTTTTTCTTTGGTTAGTGGGTAGAGTGGGGCTGCTAAGGTCGCAAACCCCGGGATCCACAGTCTGCAAAACCCAGCTGTCCCCAAAAACTCTCTCACTTGCTTGGCTGTGGTTGGGGTCGGTATCTGGGCTACAGTTCTCTTCCGTGCCTCCGTCAGCCATCGCTGCCCGTCCCGCAGACTGTACCCCAAGTATGTTACTTCTCTCCTGCAAATCTGGGCCTTTTTAGCTGAGGCTCGGTAGCCTAGGTCAGACAATTCTAGTAGTAGTGCCTTTGTACCTTCTAATCAGTCTTGTTTGGTGTCTCCCGCTAGAAGCAGGTCATCCACGTACTGGAGGAGGGTCACCTGGGGGTGTTGGATCCTGAAGTTGGCCAGATCTTTATCTTCTTCCAGAGCTAGGACCTTCGGTCCTTTGTTTCCCTTCTTGGGGCAGTCCCTTGCCCAGTGTCCTTTTTCTTTACAATACGCACACTGGTCTTTGTCGAGTGGGGTCCTATTGCCCAGGTTCCCTGACTGTCTAGGGCCTGACCTAATTTTCCTAAAATCTCTCTCTCTCTCTCCCTGCTGCTCTTCCCTTCAACCACTGCAGCCAAGATCTTAGTCAAATTCTTCTCTTGCCATCTATAACGTCTTTCCTCCCTTTCCTCTCTCTCCTTTTCTTTTCTCTGTTCCTTCTCCTCTTTTGTCTCCCTTCTGTAATACACCTTCTCTGCCTCTTTCACTAGATCACGTAACTCAGCCTCCTGTAACCCTTCCAGTCTCTGACGTTTCTTTCTGATATCCAGAGCCGCCTGTCCTACGAAGGCCAGGGCCATTGAGGCTTTCTGGGCCTCTGAGGTAGGATCAAAAGGGGTGAACCGCCTAAAGGCTTCCATGAGCCTCTCAAGAAATACCGAGGGAGGTTCGTTCGGTCCCTGCATCACCTCTCTTAGCCAAATTTGTGGGTCGTCTTGAGGCACCCCGGAGACCCGCCACCAGAGCCTGGCGATAGATTTTCAAGCTCTCCCTACCTTCAGCTGTGTTGTAGTCCCAACTGGGGCGAGTCAAGGGAAATTCCATGTCAATCTCATTTTGCAACTGCGTGGGTCGCCCGTTGGCCCCAGGAACTTTTTTTTTTTTTTTTTTAGCCTCTAACAGAATTCTCTCTCGCTCCTCGGTTGTGGAGAGTGTCTGCAGCAGTTGTTGACAATCATCCCAAGTAGGCTGGTGAGAGAACATAAGGGATTCCCCCAACCCCGTGAGGCATTGGGGATCCTCCGAGAAAGGGGGATGGTTAGATTTTTCAATTATAAAGATTTGCAGAAGAAAAGGGCCAATACTGGAGGGGCTGCAATTGGCCCCCCGGCATGGGAGGGCCATAGGTGCGCAGCGGTAATGTCACGATCTCATCTGTCCGCTCCGGGGTGGCGCCCCTCCAGCTCCGAGTCCCAGCAGCAGGTCCCTCCGCCGCCGGAGCTCCAGGAGGGGCAGAGGGTCCCCTTGCAGCACCCTGTGCCAGATAAGGGAGTGGGGGTGGGGGAACAGGTTGGGGTTCCGGCCAAGTCGGCAGCTCCTCAATCTCGGGGTAGATACGAGGAGAGGGCTTGACTTTTTTTGGCCGAGTGTTTGTTTTTCTCTCCAAGAGCCAGAACTCGGGGACCTGGCTTTCTTGGTTTATTTAGCCATGGTTTAATCCATGGCGGAGGATCTTCTGCCAAATCTTGCCATGTAAGGATATAGGGCTCCTGATCAGGATGAGAGCCGGGTCCAGTCTGAAAAATAATTGCTTTAACAGCCAGGATAATCTCAGAATTAAAGGTCCCTTCTTAACCTGAACTGACAAATTATGAGCCCTGGATTTAACTTCAGTCCAAATGGTTGAGAGTCAAACTAAGGGGGGGGGGGGGTCGTCACCGTCTGTCCCATATTAAAACTGGGGACAAGGACGCATAAGACAAAGACACACGAAACAGAAACCAACAGATCCAGACACACGCGACCCGTCCGCGCCTTCCACAAGCAGGCAAAAGAGTCAGACGGCCGCGGAGGGGGAAGCTTTCGCTTCAACAACAGAACTCGGTCCTCTGACCGACAGAAGGAGACCACCAGGCACCTGGCTCTCCCCACCTCCCGGGGCGTCCCCCAGGGCGGCAGCCTGTGATCCTCCTAGCACGTCTACTGATCACAGTCCCCCAGTCCTTACGGTCTGGGAGGACAGCTGCAAACCGAAAGCGCGCATCCCAGAAAACAAACACTCAGAACAGAGACGCCGGCCGGCACGCACACACACATTCCAAAGGGGATCCCTTTACCTCCAAGTCGGTTCTCGGGTGTGAGGGGTGGTCGCGGGGTTTCCCGGCCAACGCACCAAATGAAAGGCCAGCAGAAGGAAAATCCCCCTCGTCCGGACTCGGAAGAGGCGACACCCCAAATCACTCACGAGAAGCGGTCTTGATGCAAACAGCAAGAGGATTTTTATTCCAAGCACACTGGGGCCCACAGTCGTAAGCCACGCAGGGGTAGAGGACTGCAGCCCCGAGTGCGGAGTCGGGACAGCTTTTATGGGGTTCACAACAAAGCCCGCGCTTCACAAACCAATCATTTTAAAACATCGAGAGCCCGTGCTTCGTGGACCAATTAATTTAAATTGTTTTGGAGTTACATGTTTGTGCCTGTTCCTGGGCAGGGGAGACATGTTGTCGCCAAGATATATTTATCAGAATTTTCAACATTTTATGGCGCAACCGATCTTACTGGGGTCGGTTTAGGGATTAACTTCTCCTCCTTTTATCTTTTGCAAGCAGCTTTACAGAAGCCAAACAAGCAGTTAGGAACCCTTTCCCTGTTATCTCAAGTAGTTTCAAGAAGTTTCATGCCTAGAGGCACGTACTCAGGGGCCTGTTTTTCCCTTCTGCATAGTTTAAAACAGCAAGAAGTATGATCTTTTACCTATAGGGAACAGAGTCTGGAATTCGAGGGCATTTAGGGCTTTTTATTAACTTCCTGGGTTCTGGGAGGGTTAGGTTGCACATTTTTAATGGTGGTAATGGTTACTTACCATCTATATTGTAAGGGTACAGTTCAATAGAATACATTCATATTGTTATATAACCATGTCTCCAAAACTCTTTCCATCTTACAAAACTGAAACTCTATAGCCATTAAACAACCCCTAAATTCCCCCCTCCTCAACGCCTTGGCATCCACCATTGTACTTACTGTCTCTATGAATTTGACTACTCTAGGACCTCATTTAAGTAGAATCACACAGCACTTACCTTTTTGTAACTGGTTTATTTCACTTAGCATAACATCTGTGAGTTTTAGGCATGCTATTAAATATGTCAGAATTTCATTCTAAGATTGAATAATATTCTATTTTAGGTATACACTACATTTTGTTTATCCAGTCATCCATCAATTGACATATTGGTTGCCTCCACCTTTTTGGCTGTGTGAATAATTCTGCTATGAATGTGGGTATACAAATATCTCTTTGGGACCCTGTTTTTTATTCCCTTAGTATATACCCAGAAGTAGAATTGCTACATCAGATAAAATTCTATTTTTAACTTTTAGAGGAACCAACATACTGTTTTCTATAGCAGCTACATCATTTTATTTTTCCATCAATGCATAAAGGTTCCAATTTCTTCAAATCTTTGCCAACATCTATTTTTTTTTTTTGTTTTTTGATTATGGCCATTCTCAAGGAAGGAGGTGATATCTCACTGTGGTTCTGGTTTTTATTCCCTTAATATTGAGAGACATAAGCATATTTTCATGTTTTTTGGCTATGCGTACATCTTCTGTGGAGAAATATCTATACAAGTCCTCTGCCCCCCTTTTTTTTTCTTTTTTTATTAGATCATTTGGTTTTACTTATTGGGTTGTAGGAAAGTTCTATAAAACATAATCTGAATGTAACCCCTATCAGACATGTGATTTCCAAATGTTTTCTTCTATTCCATAGGCTGCCTGTTCAGCCTATTGGTTGTGTCCATTGATGTACAAAGTTTTTCATTTTAATGAGATCAAATTTATCTATTTTTACTTTTGGTGATGATGCAATCAATATCATATCCAAGAAATCATTGCCAAATCCAATGTCATGAAGTTTTCCTCTAGGTTTTTTTCCTAAGATTTTTATAGTTTTAGCTGCTATACTTATGTCTTTGATTCATTTTGAGTTAATTTTTATATATGGTATAAGCTAAGGGTCCAGCTTTATTCTTTTGCATGTGGATATCTAGTTTCCTAAACATTTGCTGAAAAGAATGGTCTTAACATCCTAGTAAAAAATTTATTTGACCATATATGTGAGAATTTACTTGTGGTCTCTTTATTCTATTCCATTGTCCTACTATGTTTGTCTTTATGCCAGTAATACACTGCTTTGATTACTCTATCTTTGTAATAAGTCAATTTATTATTTTATCATAAAATATATTTCTCAAAATCAAACTATCTTGCATTCCTCGAATAAATATTATTTAGCCATACTTCATTATTGTAACATTTTTAGACTGAATTCACTAAAATTTTATTCATGGTTTTTAAGTATATATTCATAAACAATATATGTATGTTTATGCATATGTGTATGTATGTGCTTTATGTATTGTGTTTTGTTGACTATTTTCAGGCAGGTTTTTTTCTTTTTCTTTTAGGGCCACACCCGCAGCATATGGAGGTTCCCAGGCTAGGGGTCGAATGAGAGCCACAGCTGCAGGCTGATGCCACAGCCACAGCAATTCCAGATGCAAACCGCATCTGTGACCTACACCACAGCTCATGGCAATGCCAGAGTCTTAACCCACTGACAAGGCCAGGGATGGAACCCACAACTTAATGGTTCCTAGGTGGATTTGTTTCCGCAGCACCTCAACAGGAACTCCTCGAACAATTTTTTGAGTGAATTTTTATAAGTAACATGAAATTTTACTATTTATGAATCAATCAAGTTAGTTCTGAATAAAATTTACTATAATTTAGCAATATCTGTCAAAAAAAGAAAAATATTTTCTGTGATGGAAGTTTTCATTTACAATGTTTTATCTTATGAAAGTAATTGGGCAATGATTCTTATTTATGGAGGTTTTGGTCATAATAGTGAAAAAACAAAATTAACCCAATTAATCTTCACCAAAGGAAGGTCTATACTGAAGGAGATGGCTAAGAACAGTTTCTGGAATATGTTACCTGGAATCCATCACAGGCCCCCACCACATGGTGCCAAGATGTAGGTCTTGCACAAATGCCTTCCTGTTTTGCATCTCAGTTTTCTTATGAATAAAATATGGATATTAAAAAGCATTATATTTCATGTAGTTCTTGTGAGAATTTAATCAATTAATAAATATAAAATATTTATATAAATAGCTAGTATATAGAAATTATGTACCTCAACTACAATAAAATTAAATTAGAAATCAATGACAAGGAATTCTCATTATGGAACAGAAGAAATGAATCTGACTAGTACCCATGAGGATGTAGGTTTTATCCCTGTTCTTGCTCAGTGGATTAAGGATCTGACATTGCCGTGAGCTGTAGCGTAGGTCACAGATGCAGCTTAGATCCTGCATTGCTGTGACTGCTGTGGTGTAGGCTAGTACCTGTAGTTCCAATTTGATTTGACCCCTAGACTGCAAACTTTCATGTGCTTCAGGTGTGGCTCTAAAAAGCCAAAAAAAAAAAAAAAAAAAGAAGAAGAAGAAAGAAAAGAAATCAATGGCAAAATGAAATTTGAGAATTTAAAAAATATGTGAAAATTAAGCAACATACATGTAAATATTTAATAGGCCAAATAAGAAACCACAAGAGATATTAGAAAATATTTTGAGATGGATGAAATTGAAAACATAGCATACAAATATTTACTGGATACAGCTAAAGTAGTGCTCAGCAGGAAATTTATAATTGTAGATGCTTATATTTAAAAAGAGGATGTCAAACTAGCAATCTTAGTTTCCATCTTAAGACACTGAAAGAAGAGTAAATTAAACCTTAAGCAAGTAGAAGACAGGAAGTAATAAAGATTAGAATGTAAATTAATGAAATATAGGACATTAAAATAATAGAAAAATCAATAAAACCAAAAGCAGTTCTTCTGAAAAGATCAACAAAACTGACAAATATTTAGTTAGTCTAACCAAAGAAAAAAAAGAAGATTTGAATTATTAAAATCAGAAATAAAAGAGAATACATCATTACCAATATTATAGAATTTTTTTTAAAAAAAGGATTATGAGGAAACCCTATGATAAACAGTATGACAACAAATTAGATAATGTAAATTAAATGGGCAAATTTCGGGAGTTCCCGTCGTGGCGCAGTGGTTAACGAATCCGACTAGGAACCATGAGGTTGCGGGTTCGGTCCCTGCCCTTGCCCAGTGGGTTAACGATCCGGTGTTGCCGTGAGCTGTGGTGTAGGTTGCAGACGCGGCTTGGATCCTGCATTGCTGTGGCTCTGGCGTAGGCCGGTGGCTACAGCTCCGATTGGACCCCTAGCCTGGGAACCTCCATATGCTGCGGGAGCGGCCCAAGAAATAGCAACAACAACAACAACAAAAAAGACAAAAGACAGAAAAAATAAAATAAAATAAAATAAATAAATGGGCAAATTTCTAGAAAGACACAAACTATTGAAATTGACCCAAGAAGAAAACGAAAATCTGAATGGACATATACTGAGTAAAGAGACTGAAATGGTGCATTTCAGCTAAGGCCACCATAAATAGACTGGGTGACTTAAATAACAGATATTTATTTTATTTTTCACAGTGCTATTGGCTATAAGATCCAAGATCAAGGTATTATCAAGTTTGGTTTTTTTTGAAGCTTTCTTCCTTGGTTTGCAAGTGCCCATCTTCTTACTGTCTTCACATGACTCTCTATTTAAATTTTTTTTTTTTTTTTTGTCTTTTTAGGGCTGCACCCCCAGCATATGGAAGTTCCCAGGCTAGGGGTGGAATCAGAAATGCAGCTGCCAGCCTAGACCACAGCTACAGCAACATGGGATCTGAGAAGTTCCCAGGCTAGGGGTGGAATCAGAGATGCAGCTGCCAGCCTATACCACAGCTCATGGCAACACTGGATCCTTAACCCACTGAGTGAGACCAGGGATTGAACCCACGTCCTCATGGATAATAGTTGGGTTTGTTGTCACTAAGCCACTACAGGAACTCTGACCTCTCTATTTTTAGATTACATGCTCTTATATGTAGAAAATCCTATGAAATCTATAGAAAAACTATAAAACTAATAAACAAGTTCAGCAAGGTTGCAGGATACAAGATCAATATATGAAAAATCAATTGGATTTCTAGATAATAGAAATGAATATCCCTCCACCCAGTTAAGAAAATGATTCCCTTTAAAATAATGTTAACAATCATAAAATGCCTAGGAAATGAATTTAACAAAATAATTTAATATCCTGTACCCTGAAAATTCTAAAACAGTCTTTGAAAAAATTAAATATATAAAGAAGGGAAGAGTATATATGTTCTTAGATCAGAAGACTAAAATTTTTAAGATGATAATACTACCCAATTGTTCTACAGATCCAATATAAAAACAGTGGATTTTTTTTTTCAAAATTGAGAAACTGATTAATTCTTTCCACCTCCTCCAGACTTCCTGCCAATTCCAATATGAACAGGGATGGAGTCAAGCAGACCTTCTGAGTTTTTCCAGTTTAGAAATGAGGGGAAAGGCCTTGTGGTTTGTGCCATGTATGTCCGCATGGGCAGGGTGTAGACAGAAGCTCAGGGGGAGCTGGTATCAGGAAGGAAATATTTGTCTCTAGGTCTGGTAGTCAGTTTTGTCCAGGCCCAGGGAAAGATGATTCAAAGCATTTTCTCTGATTGGTAGTCCTTTGGATCATCCCTGGATGATAGACCATAGGTGATGTTCTTAGAGTATATTCATGCATTAAGAGAGCTACTCTATCAAACTTATCATTGCATCCATCATAAAAATATTAAGAGCCTCATCTAATGAACCTGCTTACATTCTCTAATGAAATCATCAGTTAAATCTCCCTTAATACTAATAATATCATTGTCTTTTTTCCTTAATTGCTTGGTTTATGTGCATCTCAAACATTCTCAATTATACAAATGAAAAGAAAAATGTCCTTTGCTTGGCTGTTTGGAAGCTTAAAACTGAAAATGTGACTCAGCATTAGTGAATCAGTTATTACAGCATGCATTTGGTATATAATTGGTTCTATTTTCTCTTCTCAAAGTTTATCTTTTCCTATTTATCTCAATTTTAATTTAGACCCTTTTGCCATATTTTATTTAACCTTGTGAGCTGGCTTAAAATTTTTTTAGAAAAAAGTTAAAAATACAAATAAATTGAGAGCAGAAATTAAATATGGCTCACACATTCTTTTGCTGCTTCTTATTATTTTCTGTGTTTTATATCCTTTTTCCTTTTTTATATTATCTCACTATTTAAAATAAGAACTGGAAAAATCATGGCAGTCTTGCTATATTGCTGTTTTGATTTTGAACATTTCTGTATCTTAAAGGAACATGTAACTATTGTAACCTAGAATTTATGGATATTCTATATTTTTCCATACATAAAATAATTTTTACTCAGTGTATTATAATTGATAATTCTATTTGAATGTTTATTTTCTGTCATCATAGTAGCAAAAATTCATACTTCAATTTTTTAAATATGAATGAGAACAGAATATATTTTCCAAAATGTTTCTTAATTTTTTTTTAATTTATTCAGAGTTTACATGTTATCTTCAAATGTTTAAATCTTGAATTTCAAATAGGAGAATTTGAGCCCTGCCATCTTTTATGTTTGAATATGGGGACTGCATTTTAAAAATCTTGGTTATCAAACTAAAAGTATTTCCAAGAATAAATATTAATCAATGTATGCCAAATGTATTATAAAGAAAACTATATCAAAGGGGAAATGAGAAACAACTTATTTCTAAAGCAAAAAGAGATGCTATCCTGAATACTATTTTTAAAAGGTCTTGAGAAGTTACAAAGGCAATTTAGAAGCTACTAACTTTAGTGCAATACTCTGGAGACCTTTTGAACAGGAGAAGCCACTGTTAAAGGGCCATGTGACCTGTGGTCCTACCCCAACTGAAACAGGCCAAAGATGAAGAGGGAGTAAACATGAGACTGTGTCTATGCATTAATACCCCATCCAAAGGCACACACATTAAGACAAAAAAAACTAGGACTATATGAAGAGAAGAAAAGTCACTTGACAGTGTAGGTTTTTTTCTTTTTAATCTCAGTTCTAATTCTTAGATGAATAAATGGAAATAAAGATCATTTTCCAAGACTGTCCCTGGCCACAGGTACTGGAATCCAAATGAGAAGCACTGGTGTGTGTGAAGCAGCAACTGCATGAACTTTTTCTTTGATAAACACAATCAGCTTATCTAATTCCAAACTAGAAATATATTAATGGTTCATGACCATTTAAGATTCAGGGGAATCATCTGACTCAGGCAGTAGAACTCATGAATAAGTGATATGTGCCAGTTTGTATCACCTAACTATAGATGCAAGCAGTGAAAGATGCTTTGGTTACTTCTGACCCAATATTACATATTTTTGTGTCATCTGCAAAAAGGCTACATTTTGTAAGAATTGTACTCAGTGAAGGAATGTTATACAGCAAAGATTTGCTAAAGAGATGGAAAGAAAGAAATCATCTTAATTAATGTTAGTTTTAGAAAATAACCTGAATCTGCTGCACAGTGTTTTACCTGAATATAGCAGCACGGGCATCTCTGTAAACAGGTTTGTGTGCCTTTAATTTTGTCAGTCTCAAACCTGCTTTTGTACAGTTCAGCATGCTGACAAAATAAAGGGCACATAGAGACATGGTAAATAATACTTGGAGTTAAATATTCAGTGACAATATTGTTTCAGTCCAACAGTTGATGCTTATTTGCTTTGATGAGAAAGGTTGAATACCAAAGACCTCATAGTGCAAACAACTATATATTGAAAGTGAAGAGTTGTGGTTGTTTTGTCAAAGTGTTTTTTAACTCCTTAGAGATTTGCAGTATTGGAAAGCTCATTCGATATGTGCAGCATTAGATGAATAAAAACTGCACATTAAAAAGGAGTTTTATAGTTGAGTGGTACCCCTGCCTTAAGAAAAAAAAAAAATATATATATATATCTTTTCTTTATAGTTTGAAATCTCTCATAACTCCATCCTATAGATGTTAGTAAACTATCTGAAGAGAGGGAGTTCCGAGAGGTTCTCAGACTTCCTTAGTTCTCCTTCAACATGGCTATGTGAAGACAAGTCCAAAGAGATGCTATTGAATAAGATAATGAATGAAAAGGAACCATTTATTTAAGTTTAGGTACTGCAAGATATATACCTGTAAAGGAGAGAGATGTTGTGGGGGAGTAATTTAACTGTTTGCAATCTATGGAACAACTCTAACAGAAAGACATGGGAGGATATAGGAAGTAACAGTTTGCTTTGAACTGGGTAAAGAGAGGCAGAGGTGGGATAACACATCACTAAATATTGGGGGCTACAGAGGATATTATAAAGGGTGGAAAAAACAGGAGGTTATGATGTGGCAGAAGGACCTCAAAGATAAAAACAACTAGAGCAGAAACGTGAATGTTTTATGACACGGAACAAATTATTCAGAAAAGCCAGTGTTGGATTACCCAATAGAAAGACAAAGCATATGTCTAAGGCACCAGCAAAGGAGCTACACCAAAAAGGAGGATAGAGGGCAATGAGAAAAGGGAACAAACTCGAGAAGTAAAGATAGAATTTTTAAAAGAATTTTATATTCCACAGTATAAGTGATCAGAATAGCATCAAAGGAGTTTTCATAGACAAAAATCAAGTTTTTATGGGCTTTTTTACACACATTGTTTATTGTTTTTAATATTTAAATTTCTAATTATATGTAGGATGAGTGTGTGTGTATGTGCGTGTGCTTAAGGCCTTAAAACTCACTATATGACTCTAATAAGAAAAATGAAATAGGAAAGGGAAATGTGTCCATCAGAGATTGAGGTCAGGCATGCAGGCTTTAAAAAGAGAACAGTATTACACTCTAATTTAGAGGAAGGAAAAACAACATTGATTATTGGAGAAGAGTCTAGAGGGAATTTAATTTTGAGAAGTAGTATGAAAAAATTAGGAATAAATAACACACTAGTGAGGATCAGAAAGGAAAAGCATATATATATATACTATATTTATACTATATAATATGTAAAATATATAATATATAATGGAAAAGTATATATACTATATATATAAAACATATAACTAGAAAAAGAATATGAAATTTACTGGCCAAGAAAAGCAAGCTGAAAGCAATTGAGCCAGGGGAAAAAATGGTGTTGAGAAGACAAACTATAATATAACAGTTCCAAAAAGTTTGAAAGAAAAGCAAAAAAAATGAAGAAATCACACTACCTGCTTTTAAGACTTATTATGCACTATAGCAGTCAAGACTGTATGGTATTAGTGAAAGAATAAATACATAGATCAGTGGAATAGAATAGAGAACCCAGAAACAGACCCACATAAACATAACCAACTTATTTTTTACTTCCCTCCACTGAATTGCTTTTGAGCTTTTCTCAAAAATCAGATATTTTCTTTGTTTTTATTTATAAAATTTCATTGAATGGTGTTGGAATAATTGGAAATTTATAAGGAAAAAAAAATTCCTCAGCCTACACCTCACATAAAACTCTGACAAAGGATGTACATTCAAAATATATAAAGAAATTTCAACAGAAAATCAACAGTAAGAAATCAATCCAATTAGAAATTGGCCCAGAGTATGAACAGATACTTCACAAAGGAAGATATACAGAGAGAAAATAAGTATAGTTAACCCTTAAAAAAACATGGGTTTGAACTGCACATGTCTGCTTATTCAAGGATTTTTTTTCAATAAATACTTAACTACAGTACTACAAAATTAGCTTTTGGTTGAACCTGTGGATTTGGAGGGCTGACTATAAAGTTACACATGGATTTTTCAACTGATCAGGGATCAGCACCCAAACCCCTGCATATCTCAAAGGTCATATTTACATGAAAAGATGTTCAACATCATTAGCCATCACAGAAATGCAAGTTAAGACCATGATGAAATACTGCTATATGCCTATTAAAATGTCTAGGATAATGAAAAATACTAATGGTACCAAATTCTAACAAGCATGTGGAGAAACTGGATTTCTAATGTATTGTGGTAGGAATGTAAAACAGTATAGTTACACTGGAAGATAATTTGGCAGTTTTCAATAAAGTTAAACACACATTTACCATACAACTCAGCAACTGTACTCTTGGGAATTTATCCTAGAGAAATGAAGACTTATATTCACACAAAAACCTGTACATGAATGTTCATGCAGATTTATTTGTTCTATTCCCAAAATAGAAACAAATAAAATGTTCTTCAAGGAGTGAACATATAAGCAAACTGGTATATCTAAGCAATGCACTATTTTTTAGCAGTAAAAAGGGATTGACTATTGACATACAACATTGTTGAATGAATCTCAAGTGCATTTCACAGAGTGAAAAAGAGCCAATCTCAGTATGGTCACATACAGCATGACTCAATTTATAAAATAATTTTGAATTGACAGTTTTAGTAATGAAGACCAGTACAGTGGTTGCCAATGGTCAGAGTGCGGGAAGAGTGTGATCATTAAGGGGTAACATGACATAATTTATGGTGACATGTCTGTTATCAGTCTGTATCCTGACTATATGGAGTTACATTGGTTACTTTAATTTAAACATGGTAAAATCTCATAGAACTCCACACACACACACACACACACAAATGTATGAGGAAACTGGTGAAATTTTCCTAAGATCTGTGCTTGAGTTAATAATACAGTACCAATGTTGATATCCTAGCTTGGATAATATGTAATAGTCAGGAATTATCACTGGGAGAATCTGAGTGAAGAGTACATGAATACTATTCCGTTTTTCAATTTATTTTTAGTATTAGTATTAAACTAATTCAAAATAAAAAGATATAAAATAATAATAGGGATCATCTAAAATTTACTGAGCAGGGAAGCACAAATAGCCTAAAATTACCCCATAACTTATTTATAAGACTCTCTCCAACAATTTGTAAGAATTGAGATAAGGAGTCAGACTCCATTTTGCTATAGGCACGATCATAAAAGCCTATTTAAGTACCTAGGTCAACTGAAGAAGCATGTATTCTATAATATAAAATATAGCTAAAATACAACCTTAATAACACATTCAAAGAGATGATTACAAGGGTTAGAAAAATATGTATCATTTGAAAAATAGTTGCTGTTAACTCTCTCCCCAAGTGCACACTTTTGGGTAGCCACTTCTTACACTGATCCTGGTCTTGGTCATGTGACATGTTTTGTCTCTTTGGAAGCTGCAAACAAAAGCCTGAACAAAAGGCTTGAACTCAGAGGATAAAAGAGTAGGGAGAGTGTTAGGGATTTGAAGATTAAGAAAAAAGGAAATCCTGTAAAATTGGAATCGTTATGATCATTATATAACTACAGATGTGATAAATTCATTTGAATAATAAAAAAATTAATAAAAAAGAAAAAAGGAATGACATATTCATTTCATATGGTAGAAGATTAATTAAAAGAGGAAATTGAATAGGATTAAATTTATGAATTGAGGTTATAAATATAAAGCGAAATCAATCAGCATGATTCTGTTGTAGGGGAGTGTGTGTGTGTGTGTGTGTGTGTGTGTCTGTGTCTGTTTTGCTAAGCTGACAAGGTGCAGGCAGAGAGTTTGTTTTAAATTATGTTGGGGTGTTGACAAGCAAAAAAATGTGAAAGAAGAGAAGACCGTAGGATTTGAAGCTGGATGGGAAGGATACACCACTGTGATGGACTTGGCTTTAACTCTGGATAAAAAAGGAGAAACAGGAAGCTTGTTATCAAGGCAAGAGAAAAAATAGTGGAGACAATAAATTATCAATACCACTGGAATCAAAGAATTACTAAGCTGGTGGTATTAGAGTACATAAGCCATGGAAAGGGGGAGATGGTGCTCACAGAGCAGAAAATCTAAAATAAAGACTTGAAAGTTGTTGGAAATAAAAAGTGAAGAAAGTCCAAGGCGTTGGATGGATTTTCTTCTTGGATATTGACGTATGCATTCCTAGTAAGCTAAATTATTCAAAACATGATGGGAATGACCAGGATGTTAGTATATGACCATACAGTGAAGGGGTGGCTAATGGAACTGTCTCAAAGCACAGGCTTCTGTGGTCTACAAGGAGGTAGGAAGGAAAAAAGGGTCTAGAAGTGACAATGAAGATCATGGAGGGAACATAAACTATTAATTTATAAAAGGTTTATTACTTTCCTAGTTTGTTTCAAGCTCTGAGTTTGAGTACTGGGAACACATTAGTGAACAAACCTCTAGGTTCAGTGTAGGGGAAATTTGGTCAGTATCTCAACAAATTTAACTTTTGCTTTTTGTTTGTTTTCTTTTTTAATTTAATTTTATTTTTTAAATTATTTCCCCAATACAATTTTTTTTTTCTACTGTGCAGCATGGTGGCCCAGTTAAACTGACATGCACACATTCTTTTTCTCACATTATCATGCTCCATCATAAGTGTCTAGACATAGTTCCCAGGATCTCACTGCTAATCCATTCCAAAGGCAATAGTTTGCATCCATTAACCCCAAGTTCCCAACCCACCCCACTCCCTCTCCCTCCCCCTTGGCAACCGCAAGTCTGTTCACCAAATCCATGATTTTCTTTTCTGTGGAAAGGTTCATTTGTGCCATATATTAGATTCCAGGTATAAGTGGTTATCATATGGTATTTGTCTTTCTCTTTCTGACTTACTTCACTCAGTATGAGAGTCTCTAGTTCCATCCATGTTGCTGCAAATGGCATTATTCTGTTGTTTCTTATGGTTGAGTAGTATTCTATTGTGTATATATACCACATCTTCCTAATCCAATCGCCTGTCAATGGACATTTGGGTTGCTTCCATGTCTTGGCTATTGTGAATAGTGCTGCAATGAGCATACAGGTTCATGTGTCTATTTCAAGGAAAGTTTTGTCTGGATATATGTCCAAGAGTTGCATTTCTCGGTCATATGGTAGTTCTATGTATAGTTTTCTAAGGTACCTCCATACTGTTTTCCACAGTGGTTGTACCAGCTTACATTCCCACCAACAGTGCGCTTCCTTTTCTCCACACCTCCTCCAGCATTTGTTATTTGTGGACTTGTTAATGAGGGGTATTCTGACTTGTGTGAGGTGGTATCTCATGGTAGTTCTGATTTGCATTTCTCTAATAATCAGAGATGTTGAGCATTTTTTCATGTGCTTGTTGGCCATCTGTAATCTTCCTTGGAAAAATGTCTATTCAGGTATTTTGCCCATTTTTCAATTGGGTAGTTGATTTTTTGCTGTTGAGCTTTGTAAATTGCTTGTGTATTCTAGAGATTAAGCCCTTGTCAGTTGCATCATTTGAAACTATTTTCTCCCATTCTGTAAGTTGACTTTTTGTTTTCTTTTTGGTTTCCTTTGCTGTGCAAAAACTTTTCAGTTTGATTATGTCCCATTGGTTTATTTTTGCTTTTTTTCTGTAACTTCTGCTTTTTTATAAATAAATAAATAAATAACTCAAACACATTTTATGTATGTACCTCAAAGATAAGGTCTACTGATACTATTATGGGTTATAAATGTTTTAGAAAAAATCAAGGGGAGATAGTTATAGGTTCCATTAGAAAAGAGACCCCCATCTCCTCAAAAAAGACCAGCAAAAAGTAAAAAGATCAAAGAGTACAATGAAAAGATGAAAGATATAAAATATTTTGTTGATAACATGGAGAGTTCCAAAGCATTCAGTGAAAGGGAGATCAGAGGTGAGTGTGAGATCAAGCTTGATTGGTGGATATATGGACAGTATCTGCAATATAATGGCTAGTTTTATTATGTTCATCCAAATAAAGAAGGCTCTGAGTCATTGAGATTAATCCCAATAGCCTCCTAAGGGAAGATGAACAATCAATTCCCATTTGGAGACTGGGTTCTTAGGTAGATTTTAGTGGTAGGAATATGGACATAGATAATATGAGCCATGATAATCCAGATAATGAAGAACTAATTTATTGCTCAAGATATCACTGAAAGCCACAAGACTAAGACAGCAGCCTTCTTAGATATGATTAATAGGAAATGAAAGTAATGAATAGAGGTAGTTACATAAATTATTACAACATGTTTGTTGGTTAACATCATTTGTGCAAGAGATTCATAATTCATAATGAATATTAAGTATATCGGTATAGACATATTATTTATTATTAGTTTTGCATATACTTATGATATATTAATTTGCATTTGTGTAAGAGTGAAGCCAAGTTCAAAGTAAAGTTAAATTTACTCTGGAGATAATTGACATTAGTACTCTCTAAAGAGTGTATTTAACTTGTCATATGGTAACTAGAGAAATAGACAATGAAATGAATTATACAACATCCCTAAAAATGGAAGCATCAGATGCTTTTGTAAACGTGTCAGACATTGGGACAAAGGTAATCAAGAAAAAAATGTCAAATGCCCAATTTCTTTTACAACAGCTATGGCTTGATGTAAAGATACTTTTTGTGCTTCTAGACCACAATTTAGCACCTTTTAAAATGCTTATTTAAATAATCATCATGAATTTCCAACATTAGGTCTTAAATTTATGGGTAAGAAATTTTACTTGGACATGTATTCAGACAATAAAATATAGAATAACTATGATTAATGCCTCTGACAACTTTAAGATAAATTTTTAAATGTCTGAGTTACTTAGCATAAGAAAAAACAAGTTTTGGATCTCTTTGAATCTATCTATATACTTAGGAAAGCAAAAAATGTAGATATGCATTTTTCTAACCAGAAGTTAAAAATTTAAACATAAGCAAGGCAGGATATAACACAACTTAGTATATTATTTGTTTGTTATTACTGAATAGCATTTTAGATTGTTTCTTGATAATGCATATTATTCTAAGATCTACCACATTCTTCATAAAAAAAAAAAACCTGACATAATAACCCTGAACCAAATTGAAATAGGACCATCATAGGAAAGTTCACTCTGTGTGAAAACTGCTCTTAACTATCTTAATTGGATACTTTATGTGTGATGGATACCTATAAACTACTAATAAAACTCAAATACCAATGAAAAAATTACCATTCGAAAGATGAGCAGACTCAGAACCATTTTTAAAATTTTTTAATTTTTTAAAAATGTTTTTGCTTTTTAGCGCTGTACCTGTGGCATATGGAAGTTCCCAGGCTAGAGGCTGAATCAGAGCTGCAGCTGCCGGCCTATGCCACAGCCACTGCAATGTGGGATCTGAGCCACGTCTGTGACCTACACCATGGCTCATGGTAACGCTGGATCCTTAACCTACTGAGCATGACCTGGGATTGAACCTGTATCCTCTTGGATACTAGTCAGATTCGTTTCTGCTGCACCACAACGGGAACTCCCAGCACCATTTTTAATGTCCATGTCATTGGTAGCTTATTACCCAGAAGTTCTGTTTCTTTCCAAAAAGAGAGAACTAGTATGTACTCGCAGCATCTCACTAAGCCTATGTGATAGTTGCTTTGCATCTCTAGAAGTAAGAAATTAACCCTCTGATCAGTAGCCAGGTCAGAGTGCTTGTCTAATTAGTTATAAATTGTAGGAAACTAGCAACACCTTCTTCTATTACTATACACTCCACTAGGGCTGGGGCTTCTGTCTAACTAGTCCTATATCCTTAATTCCAGGGATGAGAGTTGCTGAGTGACTATTAAAAAAAATGCATGCAAACTATTGATTTTGGAATGGATTAGCAATGAGATCCTGCTGCGTAGCACTAAGAACTATGTCTAGTCACTTATGATGAAGTACGATAATAGGAGAAAAAGGAATGTATACAAATATGTGTAACTGGGTCACCATGATGTACAGTAGAAAAAAAATTGTATTAGGGAAATAATAGTAAAAAATTTTTAAATAAAAGATAAAAATAATAAAAATGGAATAAATGAATCACCTTTTTCTTTTTCTTTTTTTTTTTTTTGCTTTTTAGGGCCACATTTGTGGCATATGGAGGTTCCCAGGCTAGAGGTCAAATCAGAGCTGCAGCAGTCAGCCCACATCACAAGCAGGATCCAAGCCAGGTTTGTGACCTACACCACCCCTCACAGCAATGCTGGATGCCCAATCCACTGAGCAAGGCCAGGGATCAAACCCACATTTCCATGGATACCAGTCGGGCTTGTCAACCACTGAGCCACGAAGGGAACTCATCCAAATCATCAATTTTTAAGTTAGAAAGCAATTTTTAATAACTGCATGGTCAAATCTAGTAAATGATTCAGAAATTATAGGCCAAATCAGAAAGTATGATTTTCTGCTGGTGAAATCCTGCTAGAGGCAATGTTTCCTATAGGACCCATTCTAGGTTGCAAGGAAACTAAAGCCAGACCAGGAGATAATCATTTCATGCTCCTTGACTGAATAAGGTCTGGTTCATTTCCTACCTAGGACACATGTTAACAAGTTCTGCTCTTAATGATACATGTTAAGATTTTGTACAAACTCATGCCAGGTACTATGAAGAAACAATATTAAAATTTCTATGGGAATTTTGTTGCCTAGTGTTTTATTTAAGTGAACAAATTCAACTTTATTATCTAAATAGGAAGTTATTTCCCATCTAACATTTTATATAAGAAAGTAGTTTAATTCTACCTAAATTTTTATTGTGTGCTATTTTATATCAGTTTATATCTTTTTATTTGCAATTTGATGCACTTAGACACTCAATTCATTTCAATAACAACTGTATCCAATTTTAGCCTTTTCTTTAAATGAAAACCATTTCAGTAATCCCAAAACAATGTTTCAGGGGCATGGTAATACTTTGTGCTGTCTCAAATCATTTTGAAACAATTGGGTTTTGGAATCATATATAAAATTTAGCTAAGTAAATAATTAGATAACATTTGATTAGATAATACTTAAAATAGTAAAATATTTACCTCATCCTGAAATTAATTTGGGGCTGAACACTTAAATACACTGCTTTACTACTACTACAGGTATATATATATATCAACATTTGGGTATATGTATACAAACACACATACTGTATGTATAATCAAACTTTAAATATAAAAATACATATGATTTTAGTTGTTTTTTTTTAACTTCGTGTATTTTGCCCATATATCACTACAACATATATTAATGAAGGAATACATTAAACCCTTTTAATCATTATCATTGACTCATCTGTTGACCAGATTCTTTTTGGAGGGAGTGGAGAAGGAGTGTTGCATTTCTTTATATGTCAAAGTACTTGCTTTAATTGGTGCTAATAGAGTAATAATATATCATGTTGTAAAACACATATATTCACTATTAGAACACGTCTAGTTTCATCTATACTTATCCAAATAATTTCTAATGTACAGTTCAGTTATTTTCTGAAACAAAGTGTATCTTATTTGGCAAAAGTTAGACACAAATTATATAACTCATTTATATGAAATGTATTTGTTTTATAAATGTAAACAGCTAAACATTAAATTCTTAATGACATTTTTCTCTTTTATTGATATAGTCCTATACGCTGATATAAAAGAATGTTCAATCGAGTTTTCTGCAGTGGACACTGTGGCTTGAAGGATTCTTCATGAATACACACAAAACTATATTGGTTATGAGAAAGCATCTTTTTTTTTTTTGGCTGCACCTGTGGCTTATGGAAATTCCTGAGCTAGGGGTTGAACGGGACGTGCAGCTGCAGGCTTAGATCCGAGCTGCATCTGCAAACTACTCTGCAATTTGCAGCAAAGCCAGATCCTTAACTCACTAAGTGAGGCCAGGGATTGAACCTGCATCATCATGGACACTATGTCAGTTCTTAACCTGCTGGGCTACAAGAGGAACTCCATGTCTTGATTTCTTAATCAATGTATAACTTACCAAATGAAATCTGGACTTTAGCTTTGATACATTTTTCTTCATAAGTAGATATTTATTTAATAATGCTTATTAGTTATGCAATGCTTCAGGGGAGAAGATAACAGAGAAAATAATATTTTATTTTATTTTTTACCATGTTTTATGTTTATCTATGTATTATATTCAATAATGCTTAGATATCGCTTACAGCCTGTATTTCAAGAGGGAATTATTCATTTTAATGTAAATGAAAATCCAAAATGATGTGTTAATTGATTTATTATCCATGGAATAGGATAAATTGATCACAAGAGGTCAATTTTAGAATGTTACCATTTCTTTTAATGTAACATAATTATATTTCAACTATGGCTTTAGAGTCTATTAATATATACCTTGGGTGCTTTTTCAAGCATAAGAAGGCAAGCTAGGGGTTTTGCAATACAAGACAAGTATTAATGTACCAATAATCCATGTCCTTGAATCTTAATACTTCTTCTTACATTACTATGCCTTAAAGCCATTAATATCATACAAATATATCCTTCATCTCTAATATATCAAACTTTACATATGTATCATAAAGGACACAATATATATTATTAATAAAATGTATTATAAATACTAAACTCCCTTTATAGAATTTATTTGGTGCTATCTCATTATAACTAATTTTGTAATAAAGAAATAAATTTCTCCCAATTGAGAGTCAGCCTTGGTGCATTATTTGACCAAAAGAAATTAACAGTACATACTATTAACAGAAGATAACTCACCATAGGAGAATCTTCATGTTTCACATTTACTTTTTCTTTTTAACTGTTCATTTTATTTATAGCCTCTGTTTCTCTCATCTGGCCTAGGGGTTATGCTGCCCAATGAATTATTAAATTAAGAAGGAAGAGAGGCTGGTGGGCAAGAGGGAACATTCAATTCTCTTCAATGGACATCACCTGTTAGATGAACAAGAAGGCATTCTTCATTCTACAGCATTTTCCAGAGTGCCAGTCAATGAATCTGGGTGGAAAAGCCTTTATAAAGTTCACACTAGTGTTGCAGTATAAAGAGAATAAGCTTTTAGGTGTCTCAAAATACAATAGACTATCTGATTTCTCTTTCTCTCATAACTCATAATACCTCTGCAATTCCTATTGGCTTTATCTTCCAAGTCTATTTAGAATATGAATAATCCTCATAACCTTCACTGTTCCCATCATGGCTCAAACTTTCATTGTCCTTTGCCTGGATTTTTGCATCAGGCTCCCGGCTGCTCTCCCTGCTTTTACCCTTATCTCCCCAACCCTCCTCTGTCACAGGATAATCTCAACACAGTGATCAGAATCATCTCATTAGAGTATAAAACAGATTATGGGACTCTTTTGTTCAAAACCCATTACTGGTTTCTCATCTCATTGAGACTAAAGTTCAAAGTCAATCAAATGGGCTATAAGGCCCTACACTAAGCCACGCACACCCATTTAACTGCCCTACATCTACTCTTCATTCATTAGCTCATGCTACTCCAGCCACAGTGGCCTTCTTATTGTTCCTTAGTCATAATGAGTCCTGCTCCCACAATAGGGAAGCTGCTACCACCAGAAGATCTGGGAATGTTCTCCTAGATATCTTCTTGGTGTACTCCCTCACCTACTTTATACAAATGTCAACCTCACAGTGAGAATTTCCCTGACAATTGTGTTCAAAATTGTAGTTCCTCAGATGTTGATTCACAGACATTGAAAATCTTGTGGTCTCCGGAGGAGACAGTTTGAGGGGGGTGGGGGGATGGGCCTGGGCTATGGGATGGAAATCCTGTGAAATCAGATTGTTATGATCATTATACAACTACAGATGTGATAAATTCATTTGAGTAATAAAAAACTAAAAAAAATTGCAATTCCTTCCAATTCACACCATTCCTTTCCATCTTTCATATTTTATTTTTTTCTAGCAAACTTAACACCTCTAAATACTGTATATAATAATTTATAAATTTTTTCTCTCTTTACAGCCATACCTGTGGCATATGAAGGTTCCCAGTCTAGGGCTGAATTGGAGCCACAGCCACAGCAATGCCAGATCTGAGCCTCATCCGTGCGTGACCTACCCTACAGCTTGCAGCAACACCAGATCCTTAACCCACTGAGTGAGGCCAGGGATCGAACTTGCATCCTCAGGGATACTACTTGGGTTCTTAACACGCTGAGCTACAACAGGAACTCCTATAATTATTATTTTTAATTTGGTTCATTTTCTGCCTCCCAGCGGAATGCCACATACCCAAGTATAGGAGTTTTTGTCTATTGCGTTCACTGATGGAGCTTGGTGACTGGAACAGTGCACATAACAAAGTGTCCAATGCATGTGTATTGGATCTACACATAATTTTGGGAAAAAAGAAAACTTATAAGGTCAACCACATAGCGGGTACTATTTTGTATCCTATCAGCTTGACTGCAATCAGCAAAAATGATTTTCATTAGTATAATCAATATTACTATAGTTTTCAGTGTTTTTTTTTCTTATCGTTACATAAAATCATTACAATTGAATCCACTTTTCACTAATGGAAATACTAAACATATTGTAGTTTCATTTTAACAGCTACTTTTACAGACATTAACTTCCATGTAAATCAATTATTTGACTTGGTATTGCTAATGGCAAGTAGGACTTCATAGGCAGAATTGCAACAGACATTAAGGATGAGAAGCGAGAAGGTGCAGGGGGAAGAAAAGTGGTTGAAGAGACATCTAACATCAGCACAGAATTTCTATTACTACTCCATCCAAATAATTTTGATAACATTACAGGGCTTGTAGTAGTTGCCTTATTATATCATGAGGAAAAGGACATATTACATGAAAAATATGCACAGGGTGCCTATATTGGATGGCTAGATTAACAAACAGAATGGGAACATAATTTATGAAATAAAATAGAAATTCATTTTCTTACTGATGACTAGTCCAGAGATGTTGCAGGCTAAGTAGAGGTAGGGAGTAGGGATGGCTCACATTAAGCAGGTTGATGATCACACTGTCATTTTCAATGACTGGTTTCTAAGGTCAGTCTGTTATTAATATCCCATTCCACCACAAGGGAGAGAGAATGTAGAAATGGTACATATCATTTCCACTTATATTCTATTATAGAGAGCTTAGTGATATAACCACACTTAATTCAAAGGGAGGCTGAGAAACACTACTTAAACAGATAGCCAGGTGTCCAATTCATACAGAAAGAGAATATGGATTCTGGCGAATAGGTAGCAGGCTCTGCCAGAGTTTGGCCTTTTGCCTCCCAAATATCTGTGTCATCCTCCCTTTCACATTTAGAGTATTCAATGACACCTCCCCAAAGGAGACAACACAAATCTTCTCTCACTTACTGTATGCATCTCACATTCCATGAACCTTGCATGATGTACAATCTGCTCCACTGGGATCAGAGGTGCCCTGTGTGCTAAATGTCTAATAAAAAACATTTGCTGCCTCCTCCACTATCACAAACACAGTGCACAATGGTAAAGGAGGAAGAATAACTGCAGCACAAACTCAAGCACAGAAAGTACAAAAAATGGGAAATACACAAGAGTTGCTAATCTAAAAAGTTTTAGAACCCTGGGCAGGCATCAGGAGAATTTTGCCATGAAACTGAAGAAAGGTTTCTGGCGGAATTGAGGCCTCTGGCCTTACTTTACGACCAAGGATTTTCCTCGTCATTTTCCTCTATAACAACCCCTATCTAAAGTAGGTGCTGTTTTCTGTGATTTCATTGCAAACTGTATACCACTGGCAGTTAACTTCCTTTGGGTACAAGTTTGGGGTCCTGAGGGCTGTTTGAAGAGTCAGTGGGTTATTAAGGATAGGTTCATGGTTGTCTTGACAATACAGTTCTCTCAAAAACTCTGTAGGTTTTCTGATATATTTGCTTCCAGTCAATGGAATGCAACAGTAACCACAAATTACTTTTCTAAACATAGTTATTAAATCTGCTTTATTTTTCTGTCTCAAACATAATTTTGAGATCATCTGAAACAATACACTTGGGTATAAGGGCAGAAGATTTATTTCCCATTTTGGGGAGTCCATAAATTGATATTAACACAGCTCCCTGTTTCCTTCCATTCTTGTTACAAACCATTCAATCCTTGCCTGCTAAAAGCAGAAGGGACAGCTTTACTTGGTAACATTTTGCCTGTTCTAAACCCCTTCCCATCAAGGCACCAGTGAACTACAGACTAAGTACAGGCACATGATCTGTTTTACAAACCTCAGAGATACAGCGTGGTGTAGGCACCCATCCTAAAACCCAACTACCTTGGAGAAAAAACATCTAGGAGCCAACCAGAATGTCTTATATGATATTATAAATTGCAGATGTTTTGCATATTCTCTGTTTCAAAATTGCTGCACTTTTTACTTGCTTGTAATATCACTGCATTCTAATGGAATCTGAGAATTTTCTAATGCCTATAACACAGTCCAACACTGGTATTCATTTCATGAATACTTATTGATAGATCTTATGCTTTAAGAAAACACAATTTATTTTTTACAATTGACTGAGATATTTTCTGATTTTCCTAACCTGTTTCCATCACTTTAGAGATTCATGTAGAATAAGACAATAATTAAATTATAGTTTGAATGTGGATGGGCACAGGCGAAGCACTCCCTTCATACATATGTGTTGATTTTCTTTCTGGCATTTATGCAAGAAAATTGTGTTGTGTCAAGCTTTTTCCACTTAGGATACAATCTGTGTGTGTATGTAAATATATGTGTGAGGGTGTTTAAGTGTTCATGTGTGCTTTAAGACTGATTTTTAAAGCATATGTTTGAAAATTAAGGTAGTGCTCAATGATTAAAAATTAAAACACATATGAATTTCTACTTTTTATGCATGATTATTCAGAAGATCATTGAAGTACTACTTAAAATTATTCATAGAAACCTGGCAGAGTGTTAATAAATCCAGACTAAGAGTGCTGCAGGTATTGTTTGGAAATTCTAATTAGCATTTAGTAAACGTGGGTCTTGATCTGGATTCTTTACATTAATTATGATTTCCAGTATCCAACTTTCTGGTGAGGAGCTAATTAGATGGTCTTAGCAGGTAATAAGCAATACAAGAGAGTTGCAGGGCTATGGATATGACACCAACTAAAAAATATTGAAGGCTAAGCCAGATATTCAAAGGGAAGGGCAGAATATAAGTCTAAGAAGAACACTTTCTAAATTCTTCCTTCTCTGGTGAACAGCAGAATTTATCAATATTTTTAAAATTAAGAACTATGTGGTACTATAAGAGTACATAGGACAGTTTCTACCACCATGATATTACCAAGGTAAATAACCTCTCTGCTGAAGTCACTAAGCCAGTTCCAATAACCTATAAAATAAAGCAACACTAGTTGTAAACATACCCACACAGTATGGATCCATGAGCAATCATAAATTATATCTCAGTGCTTTAATTCTGAAAGGTCTATCAACAGCCACCATAGAAACAATCAATCCCTCTCTTATTTGTCAATATGTGTCTACTACCTCAGCTTCAAAATTGGTGTAATTTCTTTATCTTTGATGACAAAGGTGAGCTCTTGACATTGATGGGAAATGAGAAATGTAAAGAATAGTTGGCATCAATCAGAAGCAATTTTGATCTGTTATATCAGTATCTACTGAGTCTCAACTGGAAGACAGTTTTCAATATCAGGGTCATGGAGAAAAGCTGTCCTGTCAAAGTGCTTGAAATCATTATAAGCAGAGCTGAGTCTATTGGTATTTAGCTTAAAAAAACACAATTGGATTTAAACCCCCTGAATGATTAAGACATTTGAAGATATATTTAGAATGGATCATAATATTCTACTAAAATCCTTACCTAAGCCAAAAGTAATAAAAAATTAAAATTAGTACTAGTATTAAAATTTTAATTATATAAGTCCTAGAGATCTACTGTACAACACAGAACCTATAGGTAACAGTACTGTTGAAATACTCAAAATTTTGCTAATTGGCTAGATTTGTTATTAGGTATTGTTATAAAAAATAAAGAAGGCAGGAGGAAAATTTTGGCATAGATTGTGATGGTTTCGTGGGTATACATTTATCTTCAAAATCATCAAGTTCTATATACTAAATATGCACAAGTTTCTGTGTATCAATTTTTTCACAATGAAGTGTTTTTTTTTAATTCCAGTAATCTATTATAATAATATTTATGAAATCTGTTTGTATAATGTAGAAACATAATAAAATTAAGAATTATGTGATTACTCCAGATAACTTATATGGTACTTATATGAATATTAAAACATTTCTCAAATTGTCACCTTTTTAGATAGAAATAGGTTTAAAATGTATCACTTAGAGCTATGTTTTCTCATACAGCAAATGCACACATTGTTTAGCTGCATCTTTGTAACTCAAGTGGATAAGCCATGTATCATTTAATGCCCTGTAACTGTCAAAGTCTGGACAGGAGACAGAATTTGTGCTTAACATTTTAACAGTAAGGATTTAATATATGGGATTGTTAACTATGCATAAAGTTGTTAACTAGATAAATATAAAAGAAAAAGAAAACATTAGGAGAAAGCCATTTCAGGAAAGAGCTACCACCCATAAGACGGAGTGAAAAAAGGGATTAGGGAGGAATTATTGAAACTTCAAACCTTGAAGTGAGTGGGCGCTGCAGAGTGAATCTCAGTCCTCTGAGGAGACAGCATGTGACTGCTGGTATTGATATTCTTCATATTGGAAAAGGGGCCACACAGAGCTGTCAACCCCTCTGAGAAGGGGATACCTATTTGCTGGAGCTAATGTCTTTGATGATGGTGTAATGCAGCTATTTGTGCAAGCACTAGAAAAACTGTCAACTGAATTCAGCTGCTGTCATAAGAACAAACTGCTGTTGCTGAGGTGAAGTGTTACTAGGCTGATGTGTACTGGAACTAGAAGTTCAGAAGAACCCCTAGGAAGGAAACAGGAAGAAAGAGATCCACTCTATGTCCTCCAGTCCTGTGGTTTCCTGTAAGCATCCACTATTGCTGAAGCCTGGTAGAGTTAGATGGCAAAACAAAAATGTGTTTTACGAAGTTCCAGTTCCAGCATTACGGAAAAAAGTTACAGAAGGGTGAGGTTGGTACTAAAAGAAAAATAGCATAATAACTGGCAGATGGCCTTAGGTGATAATCAAACTACAAATAGCACAGAGTATACCCTTTCAATGAATCCTTCCAGAAAGCCCTGTTGACTTTTTGCAAGCATCTTAACTTGTTCTCCCTTCTAAATATGTTATCCATGATTCAAGGAAGAATGGGGAAAGTTTATTCAAGGTACGTGTTTTATCCAATGACCCCCCAAAACAATAGTGTCCGCCTTTAACATGAGTTCATTTTTCTCTCACAAAATAAATTACAATGGCTCAATGACAATTGCCTATTTAAATTGTGAGGAGTCACCACCACTTATATTTCAAATCTGGACATTGATTCAATAATTAAAGTGATCAGAAATCTGACTGATGATTTATAATCCTTTAGTTAGCTGAAGTAACCAGGGTTTTTAACACTAGCTCTTTTTATCTTATTTGTATACTGAATAGGATGGGAAAATTATCCACAAATACATGGATGACAAGTATTTTGGCACCAAAATATAATAAATTCATCTATCTTGATTGAGATAAAAACAAAAACTTTTACATTCATATGGTATTGTATAGGACATCGCATATAAGTTGCATTAGTTCTTAGAATTTGTGAATTTGCAAGAAGCATTTAATTTGGGTAATGTTATATTAAAATTAAGCAAAAAGCAAGTTATTATGTCTGTCATCTTCATGTCTATTAAATTATTAGTTTGATAATCCAGAGAGAGAGCAGGCCTATGGAAAGAAGAACTAAAATCCTAACTCTTTGAAATAAGTATTTGTTTCTATCTTGCTTAAAGCAAATAGCTTTCCAATGAAGCAGTTCTAATCTTATTACATAGGCTTGATCTTGAGACACACATTTAGAAAGGACTCATTATATCAACAAAGATTAATGGAGTTGAAGAGGATTTCACAGAGCTTATTTAAATAACTCTATAATTTTATCAATTAACAGGTTTTTTTTTGATTTCCCACCAAGGGAAAAAATTATCCATATATATTTATCAACATAGCATGTTAATATTGTTTCAAGTATTTCTTACCTATTAACATCCCAGATTTTGCTAGTTGTATCCAATGAGGAAGAAGCCACAAACTCCCCACAGGAGTGCCATGTGCAGGACCATACTGCATGGGTGTGTCCTTCACAGGTCAAAATGCAATTGCCTTTAAACAGGTCCCATAATTTAACTGTAGTGTCACCACTTGCAGTAGCCAGCTTGTTGCCACTATTTGCAAGAACATAAAAAGGTAATTTGTTAAAAAAATCAACTTATAATTAATTTAATTTTATGAATGGTTGTATTCTATGAATGACTGGTGTATTTGTCAGACATTTTTACTTCTATTTTTTTATTTCATTTTTTACTTTTTTTTTTTTTTTTTTTTTTGTCTTTTTGCCATTTCTGGGCCTCTCTTGCGGCACATGGAGGTTCCCAGGCTAGGGGTCTAATCGGAGCTGTAGCCGCTGGCCTATGCCAGAGCCACAGCAATGAGGGATCTGCAACCTACACCACAGCTCACAGCAACGCCGGATCCTTAACCTACTGAGCAAGGCCAGGGATCGAACCCGCAACCTCATGGTTCCTAGTCGGATTCGTTAACCACTGCGCCATGACAGTAACTCCTTTATTTTTACTTTTAATGGTATATCTTTGTGCCTGAATCTCATATTATTCAATTCTACACAATTTGATACTTCCTTATATTGTTTAGTAATTCAAGTTGATGAGAAAAACTGCTGTGGCACAATTTCTAGGCTTATTCTTCTTTCTTTTTCCAGATTAATCCACTAAGTCTGTACTTTTTTTAAAGCATATGCTGGTTTCAGGGCTATGTGAGTTTTTGTAGATAAAATGCCCTCAGAATAATGAAAATTTGGAGATAGGCTGATAATTTCAAAAATGTAACACAATATAAAACAGTAGGTCAGCAGGACTTATGTTTGTATTTGTTAGATGCTGTAGGAGTTCCGTTTGGATGATGAAGGAAGATGTGAATCAGGAATGAGGTGGCTTTGGAGCTCCATCTTGAGAGATGAAAAATTTTGGAGAGCTGGGTGGTTGAGAATGAGTCATTGGATTTTCCATTTGAGTCATGAGTAGATGTTTAAAAAAAAGCAGCATCTTTCAAGTGGTGGACACAAAAACGAGTTGACAAATGAGTGGATGTCAGTTACATGAGCAGAAATAACTAGGGTTTTCTTGGGGTGTGGGCATAAAATATGAACTGCAAGAAATTGACTTCTCCTATCCTTCTCCATATCCTTTAGCATTGTCTATTCCTTCTATGTATTTTCTTTTTTATTTTATTTTGTGTTTTGAGCCTTCATGTGGAGGCTCCCAGCCCAGTGGTCAAATCAGAGCTGTAGCCACCAGCCTATGCCACAGCCACAGCAATGTAAGATCCAAGCCAAGTCTGTGACCTACACCACAGCTCACATCAATGCCAGATCCTTAACCCACTGAGCGAGGCCAGGGATTGAACTCCCATTCTCAAGGATACTAGCTGGGCTTGTTAACCTCTGAGCCATGACAGGACTCCCTATCTATTTTCTTAGTAACTTTTCTCTCACTGATTATAATGAACTGCTTATTTGCCTCCTTCTCTGTGTTTTTGATGGGGAACTATTTCCTCTCTCTATTTCTATAGCATCAAGCATTATGATTAACCAATTGAGGTGCTCATTAAATGCTTTCAGAATGAATAAATATATGAACAAATGAATGAATGAAGTTGTGCTATAAATGAAGAAGAAAAAGTGCCCAATATTTCTAAGACAGGAAATGGCACCTGGATCGACACGTGTTTTGCTTGCTTGTTTTTTGTTTTTTCGTTTTTTGTTTTTTGCTTATTTTTATGCTAAGAAAATTAAACTTTTATGTGCAGATGAGCAATAGCCACTGGAGAGGAAGATTTAAGGATCTGCTAGAAAGGTGGATCAGGGAGTAAAGACATTCTCATTAAAGTTATAAAAAGACATTTATTTCACTTTTCAAATTAGCCAAGTTTAAAAACTACCAAGAAGTACTATATAAGGGTAATACTTTACTAATAGATATTCAAAGCATCATTTGTATCGTGGATCTTGTTTATTTGTACATACGTTTTCCACTAAGAATTTTACTTTTTAATATTAAAAACTGAACAGTATATTTGTCTAAGAATACACAAGCAAACAAAAATATCAAACATAATTTAACTATGCCTCTTTTTCAAATCTGTCTTTCTGAGGTGTTAACATTGTATTACAGACATAAGTATTACTCTAGGATAAAAATTACTAAGGTATTTTTCTGTCTGTGACTCAAAAATCTTTTCAGATAAGTTTTATATGCTCTTCACTCTTGCTTTAAGCATATGACAAGAAAAAAAAAATCAAAGTATGAACAACTATAAAGAGAATGAAACAACTATAAATATCATCACATGTACCATACATTGGTTTTTAGTCAACAATAGAAACAATATTCATATAAGTTTTTTTTTAATATGTTGAGGTTTTTTTGTTTGTTGATATGGACTCAACCAAATCCAAAATACATAGAATACAAATTTCTGGATATCTTTGAAAAGATTTTAAGACTTAGTTTGAAATTTGGACAACTATATGATATTGGTTCACAAAAAATAAACATATGTCTGAGGGTTAAGAGAGAGCAAGAGAGAAAAAGAATAGTCAACCACAATTCAAAAAGTGCTCTAAGTCATATGAAAGTCAGGCTTTCCCTTGGTTCCACAAAAACCCTCAAAAAGAGCAAAAATGGATCTAGATTATTAGCATATAGACTAAATCATTTTAATTTAGTCCCCCAATATTCCACAGATATGAGCTTACAAAATAAATAAATAAATAAATAAATTCCCATCACATAATGGAAAATAACAAGTCATAACTTAGGCTGAGGTGATAAAATTAACACATATCCAGAAGGATTCTAGTTGTAATTTTAAGGTACAGAATATTTATTATAAATACAAATTAAATGTATAAAGGAATAACAATGACATAAAGCTTTTCAAGAGACTGAGGACTGTAAAATAAATCAGCAAATGTGAAACAAAATAAAAATTTAGAAATAAAATCTACCTATTGAAATTAATAAATCAGTGTGTGCATTAAATAGCAGATTAGACACAGTAAAGGACAGATTAAATGAATTGAGAAATAAATTTGAAAAAAAATTACTTTTACTAGAGTAATTTTTCACTTCTACTAGAGTATAGATCAGAATATGAAAACAGTGTCTGTCTCAATGTACTTGGGCTGCTATAACAAAATGCCATAGGTTAGGTGTCTTAAACAACAGAAATTTATTTTTCATAGTTCTGGAGGCTGTAAAGTCCAAGATTAAGGTACCGGCTAATTTGGTTCATGATAAGGACTCTTGCTGGCTCACAGAAGGTTGTTTTCTTACTGTGTCCTCCTACAGCAGAAAGAGAGTAAGTGCTAAAGGTTCTTCCTCTTCTAATAAGAGCCTCACCATGAAGTTCCACTCTCATGACCTCATCTAGATCTAATTATCTCCCAAAGGTCCCACCTCATTAGAGTATCACATTGAGGGTTACAGCTTCAAAATATGAATTTGTGGGGGAGGGGGCACAAAATATTCAATCCATGGCAGTATATAAGTTAAGAAATAGAGGTGATGTCATGTCATTTTCCTAATCTAAATCTCAGAAGAGAATGGTACAAAATGGGATACATACAACAAAGAATTAAAAGTTATTTACAGAAACTAGAAAATTTATGACTTAGAATCAAAGATTCAAGAAGAAAAAATGTATACAGAGCAGAATAAGCAGTGTAAAAAAACAAGCAGCCTCACTTAGATAAATCTTAGTCAACGCAGAGCATCATAGGTAACAATAATAATCAGAAGAATAAGAAGAGGAAAAAATGAAAGGACAGGTATTTTTATTTATATGGTGTTTAACGTGCTAGAAACTCCTAAGTACATCATATATATTTGACCTTTGCAAGGATTCAATAATTTGGGCAACTTTATTATCTTCAAAACATCTGAATAATATCACAGAGACAGTAAGCAGCAGATCTGGAATTTCTTCAAATGTCCAAGAGAAAAATCATTTATTTTAGAATTATCAAAAATGCCTCTCAAGACAGGCAAAGAAAAATACCTCCGGTTAAACAAAGTGATTCTCCCCCACAGGAACTACTAATGTCTTTCAAGAGGGGAAAAGATACTAGAAGAAAGGATGAGCAAAGAATTTAGCAAACATGTCAGTATATCCAAACATTTACATAACAACACTACCTGAAAAAAATTTTTAAAAAGGAAACAGCAATAATAACATGACAAAAATATTCCTGTGGAAGATACTACACTGATAAATTTTAAACTTTATTAAGTCCACATGGTAAAATGTTAAGGGTAACCATTAAAAGAACAGGAATAGAGTACATACATTCAAGACAAGTACAAGAAAAAAAGAAATAGGTAAGAAAAGCTAACAATTATAAACATTTATCCAGTCGATAAACATATCCAAAATGAAGCATGAAAGGAGGAAAAAACCCATCAGAATAAGCAATGGAAATAGAAAATAAATTTTAAAAGACATGAGAAAGAAATTCAAATATAATAATGTCAGCAAATACAAATGACCTAAACTGGAAGTTAAAAGACAACGATCAGTGTGGCTAAAAATGTACAAGTTCAGCTACATGTTGTTTATACGATGCACCCTAAACTCCTAAGGATATACAAAAGTCAAAGGTAAAAAAAAGATACCTAGGCTAAAGGGAATGAAAACAAAGTAGTATATTAATATCAGACAAAAAGACCTTAAGGAAAAATGTGTTATTAGGGGTAAAGATAGTTCCTACATAAATAAATAACATTTTTTACTCCTAGAAACATTTTTAAACTAAAATATATAAAAATGTTAAATGCATCTTAACTGATAAAAAATGACATTAGAACCACAGAAACAAAAATGACCAATCTATTGTCAAAGTGAAAGACTGCACACCTCTCTTGACTTATTTTTCTAATTCAAAATACTAATAAAGATATGGAATACTTAAGGGATAAAAAAATTACAAACTTAATGGCTTATATAAAATCATCCACCAAATAACTAGTGACTATATATTCTTCTCAAGTATATATGGAACATTTGCAAAAACAGACAATATAGTAAGCCATAAGGCGAGTCTTAATAAATTTAACAATAATTGTTGTCGCGGAGCTTATATTTTATCGTAATTCAATTGTTATAAATTAATAACAAAAACATCTATTTTAAAATCTGTATATATGTGAATTTTGTTTTAAATAACTTACACATCAAAGATGAGATAATAATGAATATTTAAAAATAATTAGTACTAAATGAAAACACTTTATTAAAACTATGAGGTGAAATCAAAATAGAATTTTAAAAGCAGCTAAATTATTTTTACCTCCTTATAATGAAGACAGACTTACAATTATTTTGCTAAGCAAAGACTTTAAGTTTAGAAAAAATATATGATTAAATATCATAATCAAAGGTAAATAAAGACCAAAGTGGTTCTTTAAAAAAAAAACTAAAGTAAATATACATCTGCTTTAGGCCAAAAAAAAAAAAGAAAAGAAAAAGAAAGAGAATGCTCAAGATAAGACGACAATCTATTAAGCCATACACTAAAGAGATTTTTATAAAGATGTAGTGTCATTCTTTTCACTTTTTTTGAAAATTGTATGTATTTTTCATCACTAATATTTATAGTGACAGGAGTTTTCTGCAGCTAATGAACAGTCTACAAATAAATCATCAAATTTGGTTGGGTCAAGCCAATTTACACTTTTGAAGACAGTAAGCAAAAGTATCATTTATTTTATAGTTTCTGTAATCACTTTATTTCCTATTTTTGCATATTCTTTATGCAAATTATTGACTTTTTCAGACTTTAGTACATAACTGCAGAAATATTAGAGTTTGTTACTGTTGAAAATAACTTCAGTTTTGAGAACTAAATATATTACAGCTTCCAGATGGATGCTAATTACCTATTTTTTAAAGAAATGTGCTAACATATTTCACGAGAGGAGTGGGAAAGAAAGAAATTAATGCCTCTGGTGTCACAAAATAGTAAGTGGAAAGTGTAGAGGCAAGATGTGGTTGGCTTCCCACTCTGGCTCTGTCAGATAACCTATGTGACCTTGGACAGGCCATTTAACATTTACATTTAACAACTTTGAAATTCATTGTCTTTATTTAGAAATATGGACATTAAGTTCTGCTCAATATAACTTAAAGTGTTGTTTTGAAGATCAAATAAGAGAATTCTTATAACAGCACATTTTTAATTTCAGGTATCAAACAAACTTGAGATTGCATTTTTTTTTTTTTTTTTTTTTTTTGGCTTTCTGCTATTTATTGGGCCGCTCCCGCGGCATATGGAGGTTCCCAGGCTAGGGGTCGAATCGGAGCTGTAGCCGCCGGCCTACGCCAGAGCCACAGCAACACGGGATCCAAGCCGCGTCTGCAACCTACACCACAGCTCACAGCAACGCCGGATCGTTAACCCACAGACCAAGGGCAGGGACCGAACCCGCAACCTCATGGTTCCTAGTCGGATTCGTTAACAACTGCGCCACGATGGGAACTCCGAGATTGTATTTTTAAAAAGATTCTCTTGTGATTTCTAGATCAGTTTTTATATAAGATTCTTTCTCCACATTTCTATAAACAGTGGAATAAAGTACAATTGCTACCACTATATTGTAGTCTCATCTACCTGTGTCTATCTACTCTATAGGACTATATGAATTTGTAAAAGGACTATCAGTTACAATGTTTTCAGTTACCAAAGAATATGCATGGTATTATTTTATGTAGCAGAATGACATATAACCAAAATCTAATTAAGTTAAATTAAAAAAATTTCCCCCACTCTGTTGTAAAGGTAAATGATCTCATTTTAGTTTCCCTGAGCTCATTAAATGATGACATTAGAAAAGCTCACATTATAATTTAGATGACTTGAAAAACTTTGTCACATTTGAAATACAATCAGTGTTCCCAGTTTGTGAGAGGCCCCAAACTTTAAGCTAAAATTTAAAAAAGGGCTAAGAATGTGTTCATACAACTTCATTTAAACCCTTACTTAGTCTTTAGTACAGAGCTGAGGCCATTGTGACAAAGTATGAGTTCACACAGAGAATGGTTTTGGTTCGTTGTCTGAAGTAAAAGGTGTCCAATTCCAAATGTTCTTGCCTCCACTCCCAAATGATACATCCTTTTTTTATATAGTAATATAGAGTCAACAAAGAATCACAAATGAAGGGAACTCAGAAGATAGCATTATGTGTAGATATTAAAGACTCCAGAAGCAGAGGGACAGCACTGAGCAGGATTTCCCCACCTGGCTACAAAAACGATCACTCTTTGTTGGATGGATAAAATGCTTGGAGCTCCAGGCTCACTTCTGTCAGTTGAGAAACTTCATTGAGATTTTCATCTTAACCTTTCATCTATTACACAGGAATAGCAAAATGCTGGTAAGTGGATTCCTCTGTACCCATTATACAGTATTTATTTATACTATTTATTGGGAAAATGTATGAAAAATATGTGAAATAAGGAAAGAGAGCATTCAATTGGAATATATTTGCATTAATAGAACAATCCATATTATTTAGGGCTGCATGTGTGTCTGCGTTTATGTATAGCAAGGTATTGGTAGAGAGGAGAAAAAAATAAAGAATTATGAAACTACTAATTCTTTTTTATTCTGTTTTATCCTTTGTATTTATGTTATTGTTTAGATTGTAGAAACAGAAGAACAGAACTTGGTAGATTAGTTTATGAAAATTTATGTGGACATTACGTATAATGGTGTTATCTTAGAAATAAGACAGAGAGGCCCTCAGAATACCTTCAAACTTTCAGGTATCAATTTAAATCTGGGGGATTATATATTTTATTATATAGTTTTCCTATTGAATCCAACATACTTCTGAGTATTCTCCAGTTTTCATTCATTTAGATGTCTGTATGTGACACATGAAAATTGAATATTCATGAAAAACATAACCTTGGGTAATTATAATATTTTGATATATATTCATAGTTGCTAAAATGCTGTTTTCATCCTTTTTAAAATTAAATTCCTATGTATACCTTAGGTTTTTGTCTAGAAAAAATTATTTTCAGGATATTAAATCTAAATTTTTCAACTATCTCAAGACCTCTACACTTGCCACTTCTTTTCCTTTCTTTTGATGCAATGTTCTAGGTAGGGCATAATAAAGGCCCTGAGGAGAGCATGACTTGCTCAAGAAGCTGAAAGGACAGTTAAGGGGGAGGTGTGGGAGGTGGGGATGGAATGCTTGGTGGGTAGGGTAATGGAGAGTAAACATGGAAACCCAAGAAGCAGGAGGAGCCAGACAACTGGCCTTACTGGCAATGGTGAGGTATTTGGAATTTAGCCTAAGTGATAAGAGACTTTAAGACACAGAAGATTCATTCATTCACCTTACAGTTACTCGCATGCTCTGGGCACTAACAAGATAACTCAATCCAGCATCACTCCATGCTTCCCAAACACACCAACCATGCTCCCCTCAGGACATCTGCACACACTTCCTCTGACACCAGGATGCCATCCCCCTTGGATATTCTCATGGATTGCTCCATGACTTACTTTACACCTTTAAATTTCACCTTATCATCATGCAGGGCATCTCTGACAATTCCACTTAAAATACTACAGTACTCCAATTTTTTGCCTCCCGATTTCCCTTCATGTATTAATTTCTCTATAGCACTCATCACCATCTACTAAACTATATATCACTTATTTCATTTATTTCTCCTTGCACAAACAATTCTCTCACCCTCAGGGTGAGAGAATTTTTTTTGGGGTGGGGGGGAGGTGACAGCTGCTTTTTTTAAAATGAAATCGGAAGGGCCACAGGGATGGAAGTTGGGTAGATGTGGGGACAAGAGAGACAGTGGATACAGATCTATGGAAATTGCCTGGAAGAGTCAGTGCTACAAGGACCCTGAGGGTGAGCGAGAAAAGGGAAAGGCTGCTCTTCGTACCATGTGAAACTGAAACAGTGACATCTTAAACAGGAGTGACCGAAGGTGACTTTATAGACAACATATAAAAGACTGGCACAAATTTTAGTCTGAATAGGGAAATGGGGACTTTTTCTTGGAGCTCAAAAAGAAAGAATTCAAGCCCTGATTAAGGATGCACAGAGTGCAGGGTAGGAGACATTTAGGTTGTTTCTATATCTTGGCTATTGTGAATAATGCTGTTGTGAACATAGGGGTGCATGTATCTATTTTTTTTTCTTTTTAGGGCTGCACCTAAAAAGATGATGATGATGTGATAAAAAGACGTGATATATATATATATATATATATATGGAATATTGCTCAGCCATAAAAAGAACAAATTAATGCCATTCACAGCAACATGGATGCAACTAAAGATTATCACTTTAAATGAAGTAAGTGAGAGAAAAACAAATACCATATATATCACTTACATGTGGAATCTAAATATGACATGAATAAACTTATCTATGAAATAGAAACATGCTCATGGACAAGGAGAATAGACTTATAGTTGCCAAGGGGAGGGTGTTGGAAGAGAGACACTTGGGAGATTGGGTTAGCAGATATAAACTATTATACAAGGAAGGGATAAACATAAAAGTCCTATCATACAGCACAGACGACTATATTCAATGTCCTATGATGAACTAAAATGGAAAAGAATATTTTTAAAAGAATATATGTATATATTCTCTTAAATATTTTGCTTAACACAACACTATAAATCAACTATACTTTTATTAAAAAAGGGGAAAAGAAAAAAATGCAATCTCATCTATGACACTAGGCTTCTCCTATTTTTTTTTTTAGTAGTACTTATCACTTTAAGTTATTATGCATTTTACTGATTTCTCTTGCTAATTGTTTGCTTTCTTTAAGCTCTCACAGTTTCACGGACCTCTGCTTATACTAGTTCTTTGCTGTTTAATATATTCACAGATAATGAATGTCTTTAATTAGATTCCATATCCTGCCTCAATCTAGTTTTTACAGAAACATATTATTGTTGGCCCTATGCTTTTGTGAGCTTCAAACATATGGATCAAAAATATTTGAAAAAATTCCAGAAAGTTCCAAAAAGCAAAACTTGAAATTGTTGCATTATTGAAACTATTTATATAGCTTTTACACTGTATTTACAGTTATTTACAAATAGCATTTACATTGTATTCAGTATTATAAGTAATGTAGAGATGATTTAAATACTATAGGAGTATGTGAATAGGTTATATCCAAATACTATACCATATATATTAAAGACTTGAGCAGATTTTACTATCTGTTGGGGTCCTAGAGCCAATTCTCCAGATGATACAGAGGGACAAGTGTATTTACTAATAGCCTCAATCCCACCATTACAAGATTAAAATTGAAATTTTTAGCTAAAATTAAAACTTTCATTAAATTTATCATCTCCCTGAGCCTAGAATGTGAAGGCCCAGCTACTGTCCCTCTCACCACAAAGTTTCAGGAGACGCATCATTTTAATTCAGGTCAGGACCCAGGCCTCTTTCTTATATCTCCAGGGTGAGGAGTTCTCCATTTCCAAGTATTTTGTCTATTTCTGGCCCAGTGTTCACATGGTCCACAGGACAGGGAAGCAACTCTTTATCAAGATTTTTTTCCCATGTACAGAAGGGCTTCTATATATTCCAACCTGACCTTGGACATCACCAAGTCTGAGAAATTTCTACAATCCCAGTTCTCTAGTGCTTGGGTCTCTTCCAACCAGTTCTATGCTATAATTTGATTATTGTGGGGTTTTTTTTTTGTTTTTTTGTTGTTGTTGTTGTTGTTTGTTTGTTTGTTTTGTCTTTTTACCTTTTCTAGTGCCGCTCCTGCGGCATATGGAGGTTCCCAATATGGAGGTTCCCAATATGGAGGTTCCCAGGCTAGGGGTTGAATCGGAGCTGTAGCCACCGGCCAATGCCAGAGCCACAGCAACACAGGATCCAAGCCGCGTCTGCGACCTACACCGCAGCTCACAGCAACGCCGGATCCTTAACCCACTGAGCAAGGCCAGGGATCGAACCAGCAAACTTATGGTTCCTAGTCAGATTCGTTAACCACTGAGCCACGACGGGAACTCCCAATTATTGTGGTTTTTAAGTTCATTGATCTATTCGATTCCTTCCAAGTAGTCTCGATTTACCAAGGACACTTGAAGGATATAATCTATACATATTTCTCTAATTCTTTAAATTGTTTCTTTGGATTAAAATTATGAGAGGAGTTTGTTCATTCAGAGATCACTTTCCCCCTTCCCCTTCACCATCATAGAATTGCTTTTACTAAGTTGCCTGTGGTTTTGTTCTCCTGCATGAGAGCAAGGAAGGATAAAAGGCATAACACTAAGAAAATCTGTAATATTAAAGGTTACTATTGAGGCTATTCCTCAATAAATTATATAGTACACAAGCATGTCATATACTTTTAATATGGACCCAATGCTGAGGTGTCATTCTAGCTATAAGAGCAGGAATCATTGCATTGCTGCTAAACAGCTGGAGGTAACTTCTCTTATTGACAGTGAAAATCCCGTGACTGACTAAGGCTACTTTTTATTGACTGCTTGAATATTTAGGCCCAAAGTTGAAACCCTTCTTTAGAAATAAACAAAAAACAAAATAACATTATGACTACCATTAATGAATGAATGCCTATGTAACCAACCTTTAAAAGAAAGGCTTTAAAGTAGATTACATACATTTTTTTGTATTAACTTGACTTCCAGCTTCATCTCATTTTACCTATTCTAAGTTATTCTTCACCTTAATTATCTCCTAAAACATTTACTTCTTATTCTGCAATTTCTCTAAATCTCTTTTGAAAATGTGTGAAATAAAATATAATTTAAAAAATTTAAACTGTATCATGTACTGGGGACATAAATATAACTGAAATAAGCTTTGCCCTCAAGGCCATGGTCTAATAGTTTATACAAATATATACCAATTAATTGTAAGTATTTTAACAGATAATATATAGAATATGGTGATGGGACAGAGAAGGATATAATCAATTTTTCAGGCTTAGGTGATGGTTAAGAAGACTATAAAAAGACAAGCATTTGAACAAAATCTCTGTGTATAAGAAGGTGTTCACAGGTAAACATAAAAGGATGAGAATTCAGCATGTGGAAATTGTGGCATATTCAGAGATTAAGCATTTTGCTTTTAAGAAGATAAGAGTAGGAGTTCCCATTGTGGCTCAATGGTGATGAACCCAACTAGTATCCATGAGGATGTGGGTTTGATCCTTGGCTCCTCTCAGAGGGTTAAGGATCCAGCCTTGCTGTGAGCTGTGGGGTAGGTCTCAGACAAGGCTCAGATTCCATGTTGCTATGGCTGTGGAGGAGGCCAGCAGCTGCAGCTCTGATTCGACCCCTAGCCTGGGAACTCCCATATGCCAAAGATGCAGCCCAAAAAAAGAAAAAATAAAAGAGAGAGAAGAGTAATGGGAAAAAAATAGTCTAAATATATAAAAATACTTATAAAAGCCCTCTCCTACAGCCCTAAAGAATTTTAATCTGTAGGCTATGAGGATAAATGGATGGGTATTTTGAGAAGTTGGAAATGTAATCAGATATTAATCTAGGATAATAACTCTGGGAACATGGCACAGACCAGGCTGTTGGAGGAAGAGCAGAAATACCCTAGAGAATTGATAGGGGTTTCTAGTACAGGCTGGCACTTGATTATTGAACTTAGTTATATTGAGATCTATGCTTTGTATAATTATAGTCATTCCCAGATTTTGGTAAATGATTCTCAAGACAAAGTCTCAGACTAACTTTTGACCACTTAGCTAATGATTATTCCAAGCCTAAACTGTAATAATAGGGATATGCCATTTTTCCAGTGGAAAGCCCCCCTGAGATAATGTGGTTTCTTTACCTTACCTTCTTTTGACCTCTGGTCTGACTCAGTAAAGATCCTGAACTGCAGAATTTTTCAAGGTACTCTTTTCTGACTTTTAGGAGTACATGGGAACTAAAACATGTGGGTGTGATGTTGAATGCAAGCTTCAGGAGGATTGATTTGGCAAAAATATTCAAGGGCCACAGAGGCTGGATATATTTTTCATCACCTAAAGTCAATGACTAAATACAGAATGAAATACTTTCTTAGCAGCCTCTGCTTTGGCACCAAGTGTGCTGCACAAAGATGCAATAAGATAAGAAATGTACTGAAGGGGACTGCTTTCCACAAATGTGTGAAAATTCTATGTGAAATGCAATTATATTTTCCAAATAATTATTCTCTACATCCAGTTTGGAAAGTACAACTAAAAAACAGCTTCCCTTGTATGTTTGGGAAGGAACATTCAACCTTGGAATATGTTTTTTCTCTTGATCCACATCTGCCAAAGCCACACTGGCTAAATTCCTTACAATGAATACAAATAGACAGGACATTTAATTGTTCCAGCAGAAGCAGAGTCTTCATTTCCAGTACAAATCAAGCTGTTTTCCATAATTGGAGGCTTCATAATGACAATAAAACTAGCTTGGTGAAAGCAAATTCATGTATCATCGAATTCTAAGATCTCAAGGCTAGAGGGTTCTTAAATCCAACCAGTCTAATCACTTATCCTTCATTTTAATTATTTCTGCAAATTTTATATTATTATACTGCCCAGCCTCTATCTAACAAGAAACTTAATTTATTTGGTTTTGAGCAGTTCTGCTAGAAAGTCCTCTTCTTCCCTCATTAATGTCAGTAATAATCCTTGGCATCATTCAGAATTCAAATAATCCCACTTTGACCCAGTAGCCTGTAGAGTAGAAGAAAAAAACCATCATGCTCTAGAGATGACACTCCATTCACCTCCTTATCACCCAAATATTCTTCTCCATGTCACTTCCATTTTAGAGGTACAAGGATCTAAGAGGCTCTGCATCCACTCTACCTTCACTCGTAACTGGTGTATTTCTATTGAACAGGACATATATTTCCATTATTCTATTCCAATCCTATCACTTCAAATCTTAGTAATAAATTTAAGCTCATATGTATTTCCACATAACTAAAATATGAGGTTCACTTTGCTTATTTTTCATTCTCTGAGGTATTTAGATCCTCTTTCTTTTTTGCCACTAATTACTTCTCAGGTTTCATGTACAAATCTCTATTTTTCCTTTCCATGACAGATTTTCTTTTTAATGACCAGGCTTACACAGGCTGAAGTTTTCTTCATAATATTGGTTGGTTTCAGGATAAAAAAGCTGATTCTAATATTTAGAGCTATATTGTGTTTTTACCTGGGAATCCAGTTGAGCATTTCAGTTTACAAAGCCACTTTTCAGAAAGCCAAAAACTCTATTAACTTAAACCATATTCCAATCCAGATGTTTCCCTCTCTTGTCACCCCATCCCTGTGAGTGTGATAAGAGAAAGAAATAGTGGTAACAACAGATGAATCCCCAAGTTTTCTAATTTCCTGTCAAAGATTTCAGAATCCCTAAAATGTTTTGCAGGTCTTCCTGGGAGTGTCATCAGCTCCACCGTAAAATCTGTGGTGTGGATATGGCAATATAGATAACAATCTTAGCGAATTCTCCCTCGTATTTCTCACAAACTCTGGAAAAACACCCTAAGTTTCACCTGAATTTGTCACATCTTCACAGATCAGATATCTACCCCAAGGCTGTATGTTCACCAAGGAATTAACAACTAGCAGGACATTAGTTTATTTTCTGTGTGATTTCTACACCTCAAACTTTATAGGTAAATAAAATCCCTAGGTATACTAAATTTAGTACTCAATAATTGTTCTAGAAATAGGGTAAACTAGAATATTAGCCAAAATTAGATTCTTATGTTTCAATCACATCTTTGCCATTTAAAAGTCCAGTTGTTTGTAAAACAAGCTGTCTTTCTGGAGACTAGTATCATCATCTCTAAAAGGAAGAAATGATACCTTTTCTACTGTGATCCTTAGTGTGGATTAAACTAAGGGTGTGCACCAACATATAACCCACAAAGCAGGCATAGGAACTAAGAAGTAAAATCTCTGGATCTCTGTGTAATACTCTTCAAGGCATTGTCACCTGCATGGAGCACACTGCTTTAAAGAAATAATAATAATAAAAAGTAACTCAGGGGCAGGAAATGTATTGTTTCTTAGGATGATTGCTCTTTCTATCTTCCAGGAAGTCAGGTTTGTCTTGCAGAAGTCTGCATCTTGTGAGCAGAATAAATGTGAACCCCCACTGTGTAATCACTCCATGTGAAGGACTAAATTACTGGCTATGGAACAGCTACAGCAGAAGCTGAAATTAGATGTACATCATTTGAATATATGGATAAGCATAGTGTGCAATGAGCTCAGTGACTGGGAGTGACTAAAGCTAAGCACAAGCTTTAGTCTGAGACTAACAGGCAGTGTGACTCTTGGAGGTGAAATCTCTAGAAAATAAAACAGAAGAACACTGAAGCCTTCAGGAAGTGCCAGCGAATTTAGAAAAAAAAAAAAAAGGGAAATCAAATTTTTAAGATACTCAGAAAACAACAAAGTCTCAGATATAGAATAATTGGGTGTGGAGAAAGTGATGAGGAAGTTTGGTATACTATGCAAGATTGAAAGTAAAAACTGCAGAAACACAGTGGGCAAAAAAAGCAGTACCAGAGTCAGATTATTATTATAATTACAATTATTATTATTATTACTATTATTATTATCATTACTATTACTGTGCACTTACTGATGGAATGCTGGTGTTCAAATGTGGCTGTAAAGCACAGCCAAACACACATCAATGTTAATTTATATTCGTTATACCAAGTTATACAAAACTGTATTATTTTAAATTCTTTTTTTCCTTTAAATAACAACAAAGGAATTCTAAACATGTTTCATCTAAAGTAGAAGAATGTGAGCTTTAGTTACCTCTACTGATTAACTGCACACTGAGCTTATGTCAGTTTAGGGTAGATCATTCCATAATGGCTCTACATACAGATCTGTCTTCCTGGGTGATATGACTGGAGTCCCCAAATATCACAATGACAAAAGTACTTGGAATACTGTAAAATATTGCTGAAATACTATACTTATCTCTGGCTACTGAGAGGATTCATACATTTGGGGACAAATAGCATATATACAGTGACAAACTTATTTTAGTGCCTATTCAAAGTTTCCATAAATAGATTTTAAATTTGTATTTATATTGGCACTATTTGAGACTCTTACTGTTGGCCCATTTTTATTATAAAGAGGCATAAGTAAATTTATGTTTTATGCTTTTTAATTTATATTTTGTGTATATAATTTTTTCTTTAAATATTAAATAAAAAATGATCAACGATGTTAACATTAATGATAGTATGCCAAAATTCAGAAATATTTGAAGAAAACACGACTTAAAAATGTACTGGGAACTCCCCAAAAATGAAATACTAAGGTATTAATCTAACAAATTATGCATAAGATCTGTTTGAGGGAAACACAAACTTCTAATGAATGAACAAAGAACTATATAAATGGAGAGATATTCCATGTTCAATACTGTCAGGATGTCAGTTCTTCCCAACTTAGCAAATCATTCTGAGGATATTGACAACTGATTTTAAGGCACATAGAGAGGCAAAAGTCCCAGAAGAGGCAACATAATGTGGAAGGAGAAGAACATATTTAAAGGACTGATATTTCTGACTTCAAGACCTACACTTAAAGCTGCAGTAATCAGGGCAGTGTGATATTGGTGAAATAGCAGACAAATAGATATATGGAACATAATAGAAAGCCCAGAAACAGACCCCTATTAACAGAGTCAATCGCTCTTTGATGAAAGAGCAAGGACAATACCATGGAGCAAAGACAGTCTCTTCAACAACTGATGTAGAACAGCTGTACATCTGCATACCAAAAAATGAATCTAGACACATATTTTACTCTCTTCACAAAAATTAATTCAAAATGGATCACAGGCCTAAATATAAAATGCAAAACTCTAGTATTTCTGTAAGATAATATAGGAGAAAATTTAGATGGCCTTGCTTATGGTGTTGCCTTTTTAGTTACAACACAAAGAAATCATCCCTGAAAAAATAATAGGTAAGTTATATTTCATTAACATTAAAAACCATTGCCCTATGAAAGACAATGTCAAGAAAATCCACAGACCGGGAAAAATATTTGCAAAAGACGCATCTGTTAAAAGACTATTATTGAAAAATATACAAAGAAAACCTTAAAATCAACAATAAGAAAGCAACTTGATTTAAAAATGGGCCAAAAACCTTAACAGACACCTCACCAAAGAAGATATACAGATGTCAAACAAGCATATCAAAAGATACTCCACGTCATCAGGAAATGCAAATTAAACCCAAAGTGAGATACCACTGCACACCTAATTAAAATTGTCAAAATCTGGAACACCGACAACCCTAAATCCTAGAAATGTTGTGGAGCAACAGGAACTCTCATGCATTGCTCACAGCAATGCAAAATGGTATGGCCACTTTGGAAGACAGTTTAGTGGTTTCTTGCAAACCATACTCTTACCACATAATTCCACAATCGCATTCCTTGGTATGACCCAAAGGAGCTGAAAACTTATTTCCACACAGAAACCTGCACATTAATGTTTATAACATCTTTATTCACTTATAACTGCTCAAATGTGAAAGCAACCAAGCTGTCCTTCATTAGCAAATGGATAAGTACACTTTGGTACACACAGACAATAGAGTATATTAGCAACACGAAAAAGAGATGACCTAGCAAGCCATGAAAAGACATGGAGGAACTTAAAATACACATTTCTAAGTGAAAGAGGCCAGTCTAAAAAGAATACATATTGTGTAATTCCAACTAAATGACATTCTGGAGAAGGCAACACTATGGAGATGGCAAAAAGATCACTGGTGCCAGGAGTTAGGGGGTGGGAAGAAACATAGAGGATGTTTAGGGCAGTGAAAAATACTCTGACTGACATATAATGGTAGATATATATCGTTAAACTTTGCCCAAACTTAGAGTGTACCACAACAAGAGTGAACCTTAAGGCAAACTTTGGATTTGGGTGATACTGATATGTCACTGTAAGTTAATCCCTAGTAAAAAAAACTGTACAAATCTTGTAACTACTGTTGAGGAACTAGATGTCTGAGGGCAGGGGAAGGTGGACTGGAAATCTCTGTACCTCCCTTTCAACTTTGTTGTTAACTTAAAACTGCTGTCAAAAAAGTCTTAAAAACACACTGGAAAATTAAAAGAAATATAATTGAATATTAAACAAATTGTGGCTAGAAGGGATGACTTTCTAGTCTCCACACGTATTGAAAAAAATCCTTCCACACTCCCACAAAATGCTGACAACAACCTCAAGCTCCAAAGTTCACTATACCAAAATTTAACTAGCGAAAAACATCAGACAAGTAAAACAAAATGTTATTAGTATTTCACAAAAATAGAAACATTTGAAATATAAATGGTTCATAAAAATTTAAAAATAATTCTATTCAATATTTCCACAGGAAAAATTAATAAACAAGTAATTAACAAATGAGAAACTATGGAGTTCCCATTGTGGCACAGTAGAAATGAATCCGACTAGGAACCGTGGGGTTGCAGGTTCGATCCCTGGCCTTGTTCAGTGGGTTGAAGATCCGGCGTTGCTGTGAGCTGTGGTGTGGGGCACAGACACGGCTTGGATCCTGTGTTGCTGTGGCTGTTGTGTAGTCCAGCAGCTGCAGCTCCGATTAGACCCCTAGCCTGGGAACTTCTGTATGCCACGGGTATGGCCCTAAACAGACAAAAGCCAAAAAAGAAAAAAAAAAAAAAAGAGAGAGAGAAACTACAAGTCATCTTACACACAGAATAATGGTCAAGAAAATAACTGAAAAACGAATATAAGTCAAACTTTCTTTTGTGTACCAAAGTAACAGAAGAAAGTCATTTAAAATTATTGTTATTCAGAGTTCCCATTGTGGCTCAGTGGGTTACAAATCAGACTAGTATCCATGAGGATGTGGGTTCAATTACTGGCCTTACTCATTGGGTTAAAGGATACAGCATTGCCATGAGCAGTGGTATAGGCCACAAACATGGCTCAGATCTGGTGTGGCTGTGGCTGTGGCAAAGGCTGGCAGCTGCAGCTCCAATTCGACCCCAAGCTCGGGAACTTCCAAATGCTGTGGGTGCGGCCCTAAAAAGACAAAAATTAAAAAAATTTAAAAACTATTGTTATTCAATATGATAATATTGTATTTGTTGAGGTGACATTGGAAGTGAGAAAGAGAACAATGGAAATATTTTATATTACCTACTTTTGAGACTCCTCAGTTTTATAATAGACTATTTACTAATAACTGTGTTTTTGTGGCTCATACATATTTACTTACCTTTCAAACCCTGAGCAATACTTCCTCAATGCAAATAAATAATTGAAAGTCACTAAAAAATACAATATGATTACTGGAAGGAAAATATCACCACAAATATGACCTTTCAGATTTAACATGATAGTTTTTCTATTTAAATTGCATATTTTTATATTCATGTTTTTTTCCTTACACAAATTGTGGGTATTTAATAATGCCACTGAAGTTACTAGCTCAGAAATTTTCTTTTAAGTGTACCTCTCACTAAATCTCCCAATGTTTATAAGGCTTAAAATTATTTAAGTAGCTTGAAGCATGCCACTTTATGGCTGATATTGGTCTGCTGAAATTGAATTCAAAAAATATATATAATTTTTGTGAGGATAATTACAGAGCAAATTACTTAATGCTCTCAGTGTATTAATATTACGATGATTCCATCTGCATAAAACACCTATCACACTAGAAATTATTCCTGGACAATTTCTTTTTTCAAATAATAGTGTACAGTTTTTAAATATCTTTATATTCAGAGGATATGAAACACTTTAGAACCATGTAGTATTACATTTGAGGATGAAGTCTAAACATTTCACAGATTAGAAACTTCTCATGGAAAGGTTTCTACATCATTATTTTTCTCAAACTTTCAGATTTGGTTGAGTGATTTACATAAGTAGATGTTAAACATTAAAAAATGATTTATTTCATTAGCCAACACTTTGTTCTCAGCACTATTGTTTCTCCTACCTTGAAAGATATTCAGTTGGGGAAAAATATCATAACCACAAGGAAATATAATAACCATAAGTCCAATTTTCCTTGATAGTTTAATATAATAACTGCATGCCTGAATAATTCTTCTGAGATTTTCTCAGTGTAGTAAAATTTGCAGAGTAAATAGTTTATATGAGAGGTTAGGTACCTTTTAGATGATATGTCCTATAGTGTAAAGGTGATTTAAGTTGTGGCTTTATACATAAAGGTAAAATGCTTTGTTTATTTTTAGAAGTAATTTTATTCATATTTTGGATGCAAATGCATTTTATAATATTTGCACAGTGCAATTTATCAACACCGCAATCAAACTGCAAAAAATTATTTAAGAATTAGAAGTACTGCTTGTGAAATTTATAATGCAAAGGTATCGAAGGCATGGCCTTTTTAAAACCTCTTACAGTTCTTTATAAATATTTTATGGTGCTTTAACATTAGTTAAGAATAAAAAGCAAAATGTTAAAGCAAAAATACAGTATATCATTATAGGTTATCCATATACCCAGTATTTCAATACTGTAAAGTGAATTTGATTGTGTTCTGTAAATACTGAATATATTAGTATTTTCCCCTTGCAGAAATGAGGGGAAAATACATTCCCCCAAGTCTGCTTTTATAATCTAGTCCAGCAAGCATTTCACTAGAATAATTAGGAATGAATTAGTCCTACCCTCAGCAACCCTCTCTCTTGCCTAAGAGAATCTTGCTTCCAGCTTTGGTATTCAAGTAACCAGAAAACCTTATATAAAATAGAAAAACGGTTGCTTGAAAAGTTAAAAATTAAAAGGTAATTGTTAATTGAAAGGTTGAGAACTTCAGGTTCAGGCCCATGCTAACTATGACAGGTACAGTTTTGTGGTATCTGTTCAACAGGAAAATATGTCCAAGTGGGAGTCTGAGAAGCTACTCAGAGCCTTTCACACGGGGGTCCCTCTGGGTTAGGGATTAGACAGGAAGACACTATGGCAGACCATCGTAGTTTAGGAAGAAAAGACTAATTCATTCTAAACTACTTCACGAAACTCGGATAAAAGTAAATACTAACGACAGTTTTTAATACGAAGCCTAGCTGGTTGAGAAGCCAGAATATCAACTCTTCACATTCTCTCTCTCACTCTTAAGAGTCTGATATGGAAGCTAATTTGTGGTTAGAATATTGTTTGGTGACCATGACATTAGAGGAAAAAGGTTGAGTTTTTTTAATATCTCTGATAAATGGATGCACTCATCATTACTACACAAAAAGTAGAGTCACAGGCCGTCTCCTCTAGAAGCAGCTTGATATATGGGACACTTTCTTACTTTTGGCTGCATTATTTTCATGAAGAGCACTTTTCTTCTGATAACATACATTTTCTCCAGACAAGTTACAATGAACTTGTACAGTTGTTTTATTTATGCTCTTTTACATTAATCACTTTCCAGGCAAAATTTTCCCAAATCACTATCACAGTATAATTGATTTATTTAAGATTAATAGACTGAAGTTTGGTCCAAAATGCAAAATAATTTAGAGAATGATGTCAGGAGATTTCACAAAAAATGTTCAAATATGGGACTAACTGTAAGAGGAGTTTTTAAAGCCTTAAATAATATATCTCTGGATATTAAAACTTCCCCAAAGTAAAGAAAATTATTTACATGTGCCTTTAAATGAAGAGTGGCTTTTTGTAGATTCTTTATAATGCAGGGTTTCTCAGAAGATTATCAGTTCCACAAATATTAAAGAATACTTTTAGTCTGCTAGTCAGCTTGCTAGTATCAAAGATTTGATATCAGCTAAATACCAACTCTTCTTTTTCTTAAGAATATCACAATATAAAGAAACTAATAATCTACTAAGTAACTGAAGCCTGTCACTCAATAATATTGGCTCCTGTTTGGGGATTTTGAGGTTCTTAGTCCATGAGAATAGTTATATAGGTAATTTGTTTCCAAAAAGTAATACAAGTGCCTTGTAGAAAATTTAGAATCACAGATAAGAAAAATCTAGACAAAGCATCATAATCCTTGTACCCTCAGATAAACACTACTTTTAGTTGTATTTTTCCAGAATTATTTTTCTAAGTGATATGAAGGCAACTAAAGAATGCAAAATTTAAAAGTATGTGCTAAATAACGCTTTCTTTAATAAAAATTATTAATCTCTTTTTAAAAGAAAAATAATATTAAAACAGAAAAGTACATGCAAAAAGTTAAAAAAAGTACAGTTCATAAATATACATATAAATTTTACCATCCAGGAATATTTACTACATATATATAAAGAGTGAGAGTGAGAGAGAGAGAGATCATAAAGAAACTGTAGGAGTTCCTGTCCTGGCTCAGTGGTTAACGAATCCGACTAGGAACCATGAGCTTGCGGGTTCAATCCCTGGCCTTGCTCAGTGGCTTAAGGATCTGGTGTTGCTGTAGCTGTGGTGTAGGTCACAGACGTAGCTCAGATCCCAAGCTGCTGTGGCTCTGGCATAGGACGGTGGCTATAGCTCTGATTAGACCCCTAGCCTGGCAATCTCCATATGCTGCAGGAGCAACCCTAGAAAAGGCAAAAAGACAAAAAAAAAAAAAAAAAAAAAAGAAAAAGAAACTGTATATACAATATAGTTTCTATATATCAACTATATACACAATAGTTTCTTCTTTATATATATGGATAGTCTCTCTCTCTCTAAATATATATATAGTTTCTTTTATATATTGTAACATTATTAAGAAAAAGAAACTTTTCTTTTTATAGGTTTGTAGCTAGAAATAGATGGAGGTGGATATAAAGATGTTGAGAGAGAAAGAGGGAAACAGAAGGTGAAAATACAATTTTATTAAAATTAGAATCACAAACTACACATTAAGAATTTGCTAAAAATCACTATCACCTAAATTCATATCCCCTCAAAAAAAAAAAAAAAAAAAGGAACTCAACTGCAGGAATTTTTGAGCTTAAGTTCATTTTTTCTTTCATTCTTTCATAAATCTTTCATTCTAGTTTATGAAAAATAATTGAAAACTGTGAGGCATTAATATTTTTAAATGATATTGTTTCATTGCCTGATATGATGCAGGACACATCATTTCTACACTATTTTTCACAGAAATCACCTATGTTTCCAGAAAATATTGGACAAATAGATTTTGAGGGTTAGTTTACAAAATATATAACCAGTGCTCCATAAAAATATCAAGACCCTGGAGTTCCCGCCATGACACAGTGGGTTAAGAATCCTACTGCAGAAGCTCAGGTCACTGTGGAGGTGCAGATTCAAGTAGTTAAGGATCTGGTGTTTCAGCAGCTACAGAGTAGGTTGCAGCTCTGACTCAGGATTAAATCCCTGCCCAGGAACATCAACATGCCTCAGGTGCAGCCAAAAAAAAAAAAAATAAATAAATAAATAATCAAGATCCTGTAAAATAAGAAAAGCTGGAAGACCTGTGGTAGATAGAAATAAGATAAATAAGATTAACTAAATGCAATATTGGATCCTGGGTTGGATCCTAAAACAGAAAAAGGACATCAGTGGAAAAAAAGAAGAAAACTGATTAAAACCTATAATTTAATTAAGAGTATTATGTCAATGTTATTATTTTTTTTCTAGTTCTGTTCATTGTACCATGGTATAAAATGTTAAGATTAGGGTAAATCAGATGAAGATTATAAGTGAACTCTCTGTACTACAATTTTTCTGTAGGTCTAAAATTATACGGAAGTTTGAAAAATTTTAAAAATTGAAAAAATTATTATGTCTCACTTTTTTTTTTAATAGGGCCACACCCTCAGCATATGGAAGTTCCCAGGCTAGGTGTCGAATCAGAGCTGTAGCTGCTGGCCTATGCCACAGCCACAGCAATGCAGGATCTAAGCCATGTCTGTGACCTATACCACAGCTCACAGCAACGCAGGATCCTTAACCCAGTGAGAGGCCAGGGATTGAACCTGCATCCTCATGGATCCTAGTCAGATTTGTTAACTGCTCAGCCACGACAGGAACTCCTATGTCTCTCTTTTTTAAACCATTTCTGCCAACCTTCAGCTCTGAAGCACATAGAAATTAGAATTGTTAAACTTCTCCTCACAGGATTTATTTATAACATTTCTTTCTAAGATTCAGAATATAAGTGTGTTGTCCCCAGTTCTAATTTCTAAATGAATCCAATGATCCTTACCAGTTCCTTATTCACAGCATCTTTTTCTTATGCTATTTTCTAAATTCTTTTTTCAGTTAGATAAATTCCTTTGCCAACTTTTTTTTTTTTTGTAAAAGAAAGGTTTATGCATCCTCTGCCCTCAAGTTCCAATATATTTAAGCAGATCTTCTTGCTGCTGTAATAGTCTTGCTTGTTTTCCCTCAGAAATTTGTTGGCATTGCTTCAGTATTTTCTGGCACTGAAGATTATGCAAGTCCTTTGTCACCACATCTTCATTCAGCATTTGTTGGGTGGACATTATTCTCCTGTTTTTGCTGCTGCTGCTGTGGTTGTTATTTGTTTGTTTACTTCAACAAGGACACGCTCATGGATTCTGCATTTTCTGAGTTCTTTAATGCTTGGAATGATTTGCAATGTTTAAATATACTTAGCATGCATGGATTATAGTTTTATCCTTCTCGACACTTTGTAGATACTGCTCTATGATTTTATGGCATCGAATGTTAGTGTAGGAAAATGTGAAACCAGCCTCAGTTTTTATTCATTTGTAGGCAATTTCTTTTCCGCCCAACGCCCACTTCTTTGAGGATTTATTTATCCTTGAAGTCCAATAATTAATAAGAATATATCTTGGTATATCCTAGAATGATTTACCAGGTTTTTCTATGGAGTTAACTCATCCATAATTTCAGGGAATTTTTTTTTTAACACCTATGAATATGCTTTCTCTTCCATGTCAATGACACCAATTATACTTACGTTGAGACATTTGTTTATATCTGTCACATGTTATCTTTTCCTCAACTACTAAGATTATTTTCCTGTTTTCTCTGTGGTTACAGCAATTACTGCAAGCTTTACTGGAACATATTCACTTTTATATTATCACTCCCTTGAGAGATTAAAATTTATTTTTAGCTCTATTTATGTTTTCTTATGAATTATTATTTTTTTTTTGATTTGGTGAGAGCCAATTCTCCTTAAGTTTCTTGCTTATGTATTTGAGATCTGTTTGTCTTATGCTTATGTTTCTTATGAATTATTTTGCTTTTATATGGTGAAAGTGAATTCTCCTTAACTCTCCTGCCTATGTATTTGAGATCTGCTTGTCTTCCCCTCCAATTTAAAGTTTAAGAACTAAGAATTTTTTTTTCATTTGTATACTACTAAAATTGTGTGTGTGTGTGTGTGTGTGCATGCTCACGAGTGTGTGTTGGGGTGGGCAACTTTACTGGATCATGTGAGTTTTTGTTTGAGGGGGTAGAAAGCCAAGACATCCTGGGAATTATTCTTTTTTTTTTCTAATTTAAAAAAAATGCTTCTTAAAAATATTTATTCTCTTTAATCTAGAGCATTGTTTACCCTAAGGATAGCATGACTTGGTCTCTTCCTACAAATATATATGAGGCCAAGAAGATGAGACATTTCTAATAGCTCCTTTCATACTTGAAGAAAACCTGCTGTGGTAGAAAGTTACTTTTGCAGTTACAACTCTTCTAATATATTTCCCTAGCTTCCTAGGTCCTTCTTTAACTCATGCAGCTTCAAATTATGGATTATCACTAAGAATTCTTAGTACATTCTAAAATGTACATTCTAATTTACCTTTTTTTAGTAAGGTGGTTAAGACTGAGACAAGCATTAGAGACTTCATATGTTCCAACAGAATCTTTTTTCCCCCTTTGGCTACACATTCCTCAACTTTTTATCAAGAAATTACATGTGTTTCATTTTTCAATGGCAGCTGATGAATTGTTTTGTCATGTATTCCTGACTTTGTTTGTTTTCACCAGCAAAAATTGCAAAATGCTGTTTGATCCATCTTAATCTGCAATATCCTAAGTATTTCTCCAATGTCTGCTTTTTCTTAAGTCATATCAATTAACTGTTAAAGAATGTTAATACCATTTTAACCACTATATTGTTCAAAATATGTATTCACAGTCATGAATTAGCAATTAATTTTTTCAGTGCATTGTTTATATATGTGTGTGTGTATATATATATATATACATATATATATATATATATACTGTTTCTGCATTTTTTTATCACTTAGTTTTTCAAACATTTGAAGTGTTATGATAGCAAAGGAGAAATAAAGTCTTCTTTTAAGGTAAATGGTAAAATGTGAAGAATCATGACTAAAATAGTAATATTTAATAGAAATTGAACACAAAGAGAAATCACTGAAGACTGGAACCATTAAAGAATGCTTTGTATTAGGTGTGAGACGTGCATGAACTTCAAAGCGGGGCAGGCTTTAGATGGAAAAATGAGAAAGTAGAAAACATCTACAATGAGTAAGGAAACAGGGTAGAGAGAAAAAGTGTAAGAACAGGAATAAGTATTTTGTACCCAGTTTCTTGGGTACTTTTGCTAACACTAAGTGTTTGTGTTGGATAAAAAGGGTGTGCCAAGATCAGAAAATTTATGTTTCAAATTTGGAGGGCCTTGACTGTTAATGCTAAAGATAACTCTCTCTCTCTCTCTTTTTTTTTTTCCAGAAATAACAGATCATGACAGAGAAGTTGCACTGGAATATAACATGATAAATAGCAGTGTTTTAGGATAACAAATAAGTGAGTGCTGGACAGTATAAACTTAGGAGATGCAGACATAAAAGTAAGACAGTTTGTTAGAGAAGAGCCATAAAGGATATCATGATATCTTAAAATAGCAACTAGAATATCAGTATGATGGCAAATATTTTTCAGTGCCGTAAGATGTTGGGAACAGAGAAGCAAATAGTGTGGATATCAGTCCTACTATCCCAGAGTTCACAATCCAGCAGAGAACACAGGTATTCTTTTTTTTTTTTTTTTTTTTTTTTTTTGCCTTTTTAGGGCCCCACCCGCAGCATATACAAGTTTCGGGGCTAGGGCCCAAATCAGAGCTGTAGCTGCCGGCCTACACCACAGCCACAGTAATGCAGGATCCAAGCTGCATCTGCAACCTACACCACAGCTCACACTAATGCTGGATCATTAACTCACTGAGCGAGGCCAGGGATCGAACCTGCATCCTCATGGATGCTAGTCAAGTTTGTTAACTGCTGAGCCACGACGGGAACTCCCAAACACAGGTATTCTTTTAAGAAAAATTCTTGGGTGATAAATGCTGATAAGAGATGTTACATGAAAAACTGTATCTTGGAAATTATCCTAATCTGGGAGGATCAAGGAAAGGTGCCCTTAACAGTGACTTTGAAACTCTGGTGCTAAGGAATGAAGGTTTGTGACTCCTCCTAATTCATATGCTGAAAACCTGATCCCTAATGTGACTGTATTTGGAGAGAGGGACAGTGGGAGGTAATTAGGTCATGAGGTTGGAGCCCCTGTGAATGGAAATAATGCCCGTATAAGAAAAGACACAAGAGAGCTTGCTTCTTCCTTGCTCTTCACCTTGTGGGAATACAATGAGAAGGTGGCCATCAGCAAATGAGGAAGCAGGCTCTCACCAGATACCCCCTCTACCAGCACCTGGGTCTTGAACTTCCTAGCCTCCAGATTGAGAAATAAATGTTTATTGTTTAAGCCACCCAGTCTATGGTAATTTGTTACAGCAGATGGAAGCTGAGATACTTAGCCCTGAAAACAGATTAAGAGTTAGTTATATAAAGGCTGAGGCTGAGGGAATAGAGAGTTCAGTGAACATTCCTAGCAGAAAAAAAATTGACTAAAGGCCTTGAGGTGCTAGATAAACATCACAATCAGTTTTCTACAATTTTCTTTTCTCTTTTTTTTTTTTTTTTTTTTTTTGTCTTTTTTTAGGGCTGCACCTGCAGCATATGAAGGCTCCCAGGCTGGGGGTCAAATCAGAGCTATAGCCACTGGCGTATGCCACAGTCATAGCAATGCCAGATATGAGTTCCATCTGCAGCCTACACCATAGCTCAAGGGAATGCCAGATCCTTATCCCACTGAGTGAGGCCAGGGATCAAATCTGCATCCTCATGGATGCTAGTCAGATTCGTTTCTGCTAAGCCATGATGGGAACTCCAGTTTTCTGGAATTTACTGTGATAGCCAAGAGCCTTTGATGAGCAAAATTGTTGAAAAGACAACTACGGTGGAGCTGAGGAAACTTGGTCTGAATTATCTTGCTAAACATGTTTCCTCTTTTATGAACATTATAAAATGCTTTAAAAAGTTGTCATACTCAAAATAAATAATTTGTATAAATGAGGTTGGTAAAATCTTTTTGAAGTCTGTTAATAAGCTCAGTGACACATGACATGACATCAGAGCACAAACCCCAATACTGAAATTATGGAGAAACAGAAAAGAACATGATTCAAAAATGACTTCTAAGGCCTGTGGCATTACGACAAGAAACAAGGGCAGCCAATAACCATAACAAAGATCATATTAGTATGGGAAAGGGCTATTTAGCTTGGGAAGGAGAAGGATGGAGGGAAAAAATAAACATTTTAATCAAATCCAATACTCTGTTATTGATTTCTCTTTGCCAGACATACCTTGTAGAATACTTATAATGCTTTTGACTTTGAAATATTTGGCCGAAGCTATTGGATTAGCCAAGGTAAAAGCTCTGCTTCTGGTGTAATCTCTTGTATTTCATTTATATGTGATTTATTCCTTTCTCCACAAAAAGGTTCTTTTTATTGATAAAATAGATGAAACTGAGAATCCCAAAGGGAATTTGATGTCCACCCACACAAAACAGGTTTGCAAAGTGTAAGTAGCAGGCAAGAAAAAGATTCAAGTACATGAAAATTGTGAGTTTTTTCTCTTCCTTTTATTTTCTTTTTTCTTTTCTTTTGTTTTCTTTTATGTTGCAAAGTCAATACTAGACAGATTTTCTGTCCTTTTATGTGTTAGTCAATTAATTATCCTTGAAGCTTTAAATTATTGAAAGCAATGTCCCTACACTTGAAATGCAGAGGTTTGTTATTTAAAAAAATTAATGTCACTTACTGTCATTAAGGTTGCACCTGCTTAGGTTGGAAACGTTCACTCAATGTCATATCTGCAAAGGTTTTTAAAGTAAACTCTCTACCAGAAAAATTGGTATTATCTTATTTGCTTCATTAAAGTTAGGACAATTGTCAAAAAATATCTTGACAAGCCTTAAAGGTGTCTTATTTTAATAGTCTCAGTAGGGTTTTGTATCAGGCTGAGTTACCACAGCTTCCCCAATGTTTTAAAATAATGTCCTGGTTAATATTTAATAATGTAATATTAAATATTATATATAAATAGTAGGTCTTACTGAGTTTTGTGTCAAAGATATTAAATACAGAGAAAACATGATTTTATAAACATAAAATGAGAATAATTCCTAATAAATATACATCAGACTCATTTTTATTTAGTGTCAAAGTGATGGACTGGGAAGAAAAATAAGCGATAGGGCTTGGTTCTTGCACATTTGGTTTTAGTCTGGAGTCCGTATTTAATATTCAGACCATGAGAATGTTCTCACTCTAAGAACATCATTCCTCAGAGACCAATCCCTCCTGTTTTAACTCTAAGACCCAAAATAGGCAAATCAAAAGTTTCAAAGTTAAATCAGCATGAGAATAAGAACTAGGGTCTAGTAATCCACTGCAATCACTCTTCTGAACCCTATGATCATAAAAGCCTCATTGTCAAATGTGCACATATTCCCTCCATATCTGACCTCACACCTAAGTGATGCTTACCATGTCATTTAACCCTCTTTCGTGCATGTCTTTTTCTCCTGGCTTCCTCAGATCCATTCTGTCCTGGCTCATCTCCTGCTGCCTGGCACCTCCTTCATAGACTCTTATTTTAAATCATCTCTTTTTCTCCCTTTGCACATTTTGTTTCAATTAGTTCATCTATCCTTAATCATTCCTCACATTGCAGGGCTTCCATATAATTTATCAGTCAATTTGGAGCAATTTTTAGAGTAAGGGGGTGCTATTAATAATTCTATACAGATAGCAGGTAGAAACTGGGATTTTCTCGGAATAGACAATCCATTCATATGAAATGATAGAATGCAAAAACGAATTCAACTGTCCACCTCTTCCTGTATCCAAGCCCTTGACCTTGTGAGGCAGAATAACTCAGGTAGTTAATGTAGGAACATGAGCTTTGATATATTCCTTGATATGCTCATTAATTAACATCTGTAACTTAAGGGTCCAGGGAATAATATCCCCACTGGCCTTGTTTACTCCAGAGTATATCTGTTTTACAAACAGGTGGATGTTAATCTCTAACCCACTCCTCAACTGATAGAAAAGGAATGAGAGGAAGGGAGGGAGACTCCCAGCAACTCACAGTCTAGGGAAAAGAAGAACAAAGACACCATAAATCTTAAGGGGCATATCCACCTCTAAGACCCCTATCGGACAAGGACTGATACAGGATTGATATTGACAATTAGAAATCTTTGATAATGATTTGATTACTGATATAGGTAAACAGGGCAAGGCCAGTGGGAAAAAGAACTGATATCTGGGTCCCACGTTGGTACTCTAGTCTTTAAGAAATAAAACCCCCTTAGAAAATTAGAGGAGGGGGATTCCTCCCCCCCAGTGTCTTTGCTGGGAGCTATTTGCTTTCCTGTAATAGACTTTTTGCTTCTTACTGTGTGCTGTGTGTTTGTGAAGTTCATTCTTGGGCTCCATGAATAAGAACCTGGATTCCAGTAACATCTTTCTGGTAACACTTGTTACTCTGTAGTCCATACCCTCTCTTACTCTGGGTTTTGGCCAATATAATAAGAAGGAAATTACATCATGCTCATTCCAGCATAGTCCCCAAGAGAACATGCACAAGACTGTCGGTGCTCTTACAAAGTTGAACTTGCTTGTCTTTGTACCTGAGCTTCTCTGTAAGAACACATCCAAACTAGCCTATGGGAAGGATGTGAGAAGCATGTAGAGGGTGAGACATCTAGAAGATTTTGAAGGCACTCCAATAATACTAACAGAAGTTGAGCCACCAGAGGACTTGGCCTAAAAGCAGATACAGGCAAGAGGCCAGTTGAAATCAGATCTTCCCAGATAAGCCCAGTATTAAATGATAACCTACAAAATTATGAGCTGAAGAAATAATTCTTGTATTAATAGCTAAATACATATAAAGTGTTTTATTATGCAACACTATTGTGGCAGTAGATAACTCATATACTATCAAATCATATCTCTCCTAAGATTCAGATTCACATACTGAATATCTTTACCTAAAAGTTCTAAGGATATTTCAAACTAAATAAACCCAAGATAAAGTTATAAAATTTTCAAAAATCCCTTTACATGTGTATACACACACACCATATACACACATACATATATATAATCTCAGAAGCCCAGTTTTACATGTTGAAAATCTGGACCATATTAATTATTCAATATTTCCTAATTCTGATAGGGAGAATTATTCTTAGTGTACCTATCTTTTCTATACCTTTATAAATCATGTTTAATCTATCACTACTCACTAGGCCTTAGCCTTTTTCGGTCAGGGGTCTAGCAAGAGACTTAAGCCCTAATGCCCTAATATACACATTGAATGTACTACATTTATTTACCTCCTATAGATGCAGAAATCCAGGTTTAGAGAACTGAGAAAGTATCACACAAATAATTTATGTAGGGTTTAATTCCCTTAAAGAATCCAGATTAAAAAAGGTTGGTAGGTTGGTAGATCTTTCTTAGTTTTCACCTGGACTATGCTAATAGTTTACTTGACTATTCTACCTTTAGACTCACCTTCTAATTGGTCCACCATAAGTTATGATTTGCTTTAGCCTTTGCCACTGTTTATCATCTGCGAGTGAACTGTATTTAAGAAAAGAAGTTCGGAGTTCCTATAGTGGCTCAGCAGTTAGCAAACCCGACTAGCATCCATGAGGATGTGGGTTTTATCCCTGGCCTCACTCAGTGGGTTAAGGATCTGACATTGCCATGAGCTGTGGTGTGGGTCACAGACATGGTTCAGATTCTGTGTTGCTGTGGGTCTGGCGTAGGCTGACAGCTACAGTTCCAATTGAACCCCTAGCCTGGGAACCTCCATATGCCATCAGTGCAGCCCTAAAAAGACAAAAAGACCAAAAAAAAAAATTTAAAATTTAAAAATTTGGAAAAGAAAACAGGTTTGATTCTCTCCAACACGGATGCTAACAAAATTAAATAATGGTATATTTAATATATTCCTAATACCTTTTTATTGCCTATCTTGCTATTGATCAGTAACAATACTTTTTAAATTTGCTTCTGTCATGTTACTGTCTTCATGATGGCTATTATCACTCTATGACTGTGCTGAGTATTTGATACAGACTTTGAAAAGAGTTGAAAATAAATGGAAGAGCCATGCCATGACCAGTTTACCCATATGGGTGTACATCAATGCACATTGTAGATCCAGAATGACAAATCTCAACTTGAGAGCTTAATGTTGTCTTCCAAGGTGTTACATCCTCTCAGTTAGAATGTTTTCATATATATTATAATGCCTTTTTGAGGTGAGACCTGTGAGCTTTTCTGATATTCCTGGAGCAACAAAATTTTGTACAATCTGCAGTAACTTGCCAAGGTTTCCTCTGTAATTTAATCAGGCCATCAATCAGCAAGGTTAGATCATAAGCTAATATTTCTTTATACCTTATATACAGTTGAATGATTTTTTTGGTTTAACCAGAGGCAAAATGTTAGTTCCTCATGACATTTAACAGTTCCTGAAGTCATTATTTTGACAGCATCTATTTGACCTGAGAAACTTCTTGCCTACGGAAATAGTCTTAGGGCAAAATTTGCTTACATAAAAACTCAAGAATGAAAGTGACCTTAAAGGTGAATTTTAATCATCTATTAAAAATAAATGCAGGCTTCTGAGTAAGATGATGCTATGGATCCACACCTCTAACTCCCCGACCCAGAGTTTATAGGAATGACCAGGAAAAAAAGAAAACAAGGAATGAACACACTAAGATTAAAACCAAGAAAATTGCCATCAGATGCCCAGAAGCTCAAGGAGTGTCTTCTAAATATATTACAGACCAAATTGGCTGGAAGAATGCATAAAGGTATGGTTTGGAATTTTTAAAAGAGCAGCATTAAGAACTATTCAAAAAAAGATCTTAGAAAATCTCATTAAAACCTCCTTAGAGAACAGAGGGGAATTTATGGAACTAGACTTGATAATATGCAGAAGGTCATTGCAGTAAGGGGTGTTTTCTGGAACAATTGTCTAAAGTATAGCAGAATGCCCAGTGGGGGAGCTCCCTCTAGATTTGAATGAATCAAAAATCTCAGAAGATGGCCTTCCTTTTGGGAAAATGACTAAGAGAAACAGAAAGCACAGAAGCTTTAAGGTTTCTTTTTGAAAAGGGCATGTAAAATAATTGGAAAAATCAGTACACTTAGACCAGTTTTCAATAGAGTTATTTCTTCATCTTTTTTTCCCCCTTAAACCAGAAGATATTTGAAATGATGCTAAAAGTCAGAAGGGGACAATTCTAAAGAATCAGAAAAAATAACTCTCTCTGAAACCCATTCACTAACAAAGAAAAGAGAAATAGCTAGAAAACTGCTGCATCATATTTCCAAAATGCTCAAGACAACTTAGAATCTATGAAGTTAGAGAAAGTAGAGGTGGGATAGGAAAAATCTGAAATGAGGATCATGTAGTGCTTCCAGGGATGTGGGTATTTGTAAATATGGGACACAGGATGACACACCCGACTCAAGAAAGGAATATATATATATATGCTGAATATATATTTTAATATGTCAGTTCCGTGTGATCAAATGTTTTCTGCTAATGGGATAAGTATCACTTATGGCTCACTCATCTAGAAGTATGGGTAGGCCATTGACAACTTCTTAGTTTCTTCAGGTAAAGCAAGTGTCATCATTTCTTGAACATGCATCATTAGCTAGCTGAAGACCCAAGGGAGTTTAGGGTGGTAGCACTAGGAGTATCCCTTCCAAGCTATCTCAATCTTATAACTCAGGTTGAAAAAAAAAATGGATGTGAACTACTGTATTCTGTTAAGCCTGTCGAGTATGAATCCATGACCTAAATATTTTATTTATGTGAAAACCAAGTATTCTCCTGCCATGTAATAAGTCAGACTAGAGTCAAATCTTGGTCTCTGGCAAAAACAGCAAGATTTAATACAATGACAGCTTTATGAAAGTGAAATAAGCTATTTTAATATGAATCCAATTAAAGCTTTTTGAGGGTGGGTTTCAACACTAGCAGTGGTAGGTGGCAGATATGGATGTGACTCAGAAATCAGGAGAAAGAAGAGGGTAGCAGAGGCTGTTTCTTAGCTCTTCAGTGAAATTCAAAGAGCACCCCTAAATGGGGATACATATTTGGTGTGTCATTGTTTACAGACATTAAAGAACTGTAACTGCATGTCTTTTCCATGGAGCAAGGGGAAACATAATTTATCTAATGAAAATCTGCAATGGAGTTACAAATATAAATATATCATTATATAAATGTTGTTTACTAATATAAAAAATAATAATTTTAACTTTGCACCTAAATAAGAAAGGAGGAAAGAGATGAATTAGATGAAGGTGATAAAAACAGACGATAAACTTGGCGATAATACTGTAATAACTTTATATGGTAACAGACAGTTGCTAGACTTATCAGGAAAACCAATTCACAATATATATAAATGTCAAGTTACTATATTGTATACCTGAAACTGATATGATATTGAATGTTAATTATACTTCAATTTTAAAATTTTTTAGAAATTCACAAGGCCAAAAAGTTATGCTGCTTTATTTCTTAGCTAGGTTACACAGATCACCTAACTGACATGTGTTTATAATATACATATTTGATAATATATCCTATTAATCTTTATTTATTTGTAACTAATTACTTCAAGGTAAAATCCAGATTATTAGAGCTAGTTAAATAATTCATAATATCTATTAAAGATCATCAAACACCTCCCCATACACATGCAGATATGGAAGATCAAATATGGGTTTAAGAGCAATAGGAGAAGGAGAAAACATAAAGATGAAGTGGAAAAAATGATTATTAAAATAATATGAATAGAGACTGTCTTGACTGTGGTATAATAGCCAAGATATGGAAGCAATGTAAGTGTCCTTCAACAGATGAATGGATAAAGAAGACGCTCTATACATTCTTGTATGGGAACACTACTTGGCCATATAAAAGAATGATGAAAAGAATGAAATTTTGTCATTTGTGACAACATGGAGGGACTTGAAGGTTGTTATGCTTAGTGAAATAGTCAGAGGAAAAAATACAATATGTTATCACTTATATGTGGAATCTAAAAAAATAAAACAAAGGAATACTACTCAGCCATAAAAAGAACAAAATAATGCCATTTGCAACAACATGGATGGAACTGGAGACTCTCTTACTAAGTGAAGTAGGTCAGGAAGAGAAAGACAAATACCATATGATGTCACTTATATCTGGAATCTTATATATGGCATAAATGAATCTTTCCACATAAAAGAAACTCATGGACTTGGAGAATAGACTTGTGGTTGCCAAGGAGGAGGGGGAGGGAGTGGGATGGATTGGGAGCTTGGGGTTAATAGATGCAAACTGTTGCCTTTGGAATGGATAAGCAATGAGATCCTGCTGTATAGCCCTGGGAATTATATCTAGTCACTTACGATGGAGCATGATAATGTGAGAAAAAAGAATCTATACATGTATGTGTAACTGGGTCACCTTGCTGTACAGTAGAAAATTGACAGAACACTGTAAACCAGCTATAATGGAAAAAAATAAAAATAATGATATAAAAAAAATAAAAAGAGATTTTTGAAACAAAAAAATAAAATAAAAAATAAAACAAAGTAGTGAATATAACAAAAAAGAAATAGACCCTCAGATATAAGAAACCAAGTAGAGGGTACAGGGGAGGGATGGGGGGGATAATAAGAGGGATTTAGAGGTACAGACTACAAAATAAATAAGCTATAAGGATATATTGTAGAGCACAGAGGATAGGTCCAATGTTTTATGATAACTATAAATGGAGTATAAGCTTTAAAAAGTATGAATCATTATGTTGTAAAACCTGAAATTTACATAATATTGTAAATCAACCAGATCTCAATAAATTTTAATGCTTTGAATTAGATAAAAAGATTGGAATCAGGGTGTTTTTATTTAAAATGAGAAATTCTGTCTTCATGAAGAATCAGTGAATTACGAAATACTATGGATCCATGCTTGAAGGGAACCCAAAAATCACTAAGACGTGAATCGAAAAGAAAAAAAGAACTCAAGAATATATTGAAAATATTGCTCTAACCATACCAGCAGTAAATGATATCACCAACTAACTAGAGTTGTTTAAACATCTGATATCAAAATATATTTAATAATAAAGATAAAAAAGAAGTTTCACTCAAACCTATAGCTCATACTGTACTTAATGGAAAGAAAAATTAGTATATTTTGTTTTGAGAGCAAAAATATAGCATTTTAAAATGCATAAAATGCTTCTATAGCATTTCTTTGAAAGAAATTCGCAGCTGTAAACAGTCCATTAAAAAATAATAAAGATCACCATGATATCATATCCTTCCACATTAAGAAGGGAGGAAAAGAGAAAACTAAATCTAAAGGAAATAGAAGGAATTAAATAAATACTATAGTGGAAATAAATAAAAGATAATTTTAAAAATATATAGAAAATAATTAATAAATGTTGGTTCTTGAAAAAAGTAATAAAATTCACAAATCTTGACCCAATATGAGCAACAAAAAGAGAAGACTAAAATTATTAAAATTATTAAAATCAACAATTAAAAAGGGCATTGCTACCAAATTTCCAGAATTACAAAGATAATACAGGAAATTGAACAATATGGCAATAAATATGGCAATAATATGGCAACAAATCAGATAATCTAGATGAAATGGATGAATAAAATAAAATCATTCCACAAAGAAAAGAACAGAACCAGACAGTTTCACTGACGAATTTTGCCAAATATTTAAAGAATTAATACTAATCCTTTACAAATTCTTCCAAAAAATACAAGATGGGGGAAACAACTCATTCAGTGAGGTCAGTATTGCTTTGAATCTTAAACTAGAGAAAAACATCACAAGAAAATTGTAATATATCTCTTATGAATATACATGAAAACATTCTCGACAACAACAACAAAAAACTAGCACACTGAATCTGGCAACATATTAAAAGGATTTTCAAAAAGGCAGGAAATAGCAAGCATTAGAATGGTTGTGGAGAAAAAGGAACCCTCGTTACACTGTCATGGAAGTGTTAAATTGGCACAGACACTATAGAAAATGGTATAGAGATTCTTTAAAAATCTGATAGAACTACCACATGATCCAGTTATTCCACCTCTGGGTATTTATCTGAAGAACATAAAACATTAATTTAAAATATATATACACCCCTATGTCCATTGCAACATTATTTACAACAGCCAAGTCACAGACATGACCTAAGTGCCCAGTAAAGAATGAATGAATGATGGAGTTGTGGTATATATAGATACAATTGAACATTTCTCAGCCATAAAAAAGGTGAAATCTTGCCATTTCTGACAATATGGATACATCTGGAGAGTATTATATTAAGTGAAATAAGTCAAATAGAGAAATACTGTATCATGTCACTCAAAGGTGGAATATTAAGTAAACAAGCAAAACAAAACCCAAAAATAAACATATAGTTACAGAGAACAGAGTAGTGTTACCAAAGCGGATGGGGAGTGTAGGGAGGGTGAAATGAGGAAGAGGGTCAATTGTCTGGTGATGGATAGAAACTAAATTTTAGTGGTGAGCACAACTGTTGTATACACAGAAGTTGAAGTATAATTTGTATACATGAAACTTATAAAATGTCATAACCTGATTCTTTAGAAAGGAGGTTATAACCATGACCAACTAGTGTTTTTTTCCAAGAATGCAAAGTCATTCGACATACAAAAATCAATCAATATAAAACACTATATTGATAGAATAAAATACGGAAACTACATGACCATTTTAATAGTTACAGAAAAAGTGTTTAATAAAATCTAACACTCTCTTATGATAAATGCATTTAACAAATTGGGAATGGAAAGGAAATTCCTCAACCTGATAAATACATCTACAAAAAATTCATGACTAACGTACTTAGTGATGTAAAATGGAAAACTTTCCCCCTAAAATCAGAAATAAGACAAGGATATCTGCTCTTGCTATGTTTATTGAACCTTGTTCTAGAGGTTTTAGGTGAACAATTTGTTTAAAAAAATAAAAAGCAATCATATTGGAAAAGGAAAAGGAACACTCACTAACCTCACAGATAACATGCGAAGATAAAAAGAAAATTCTAAGAACTCTACTAAAATTATCAAAATTAGTGGTATTGTATAGAGATACAAGATCAATATACAAAAATCAAGTCTATTTCTTTACCTTAGCATTGAATAATCTCAAAAAATTAAATTAAAACAATTTCATTTATAGTAGCATCAAAAATAAAAAAATACTTAGGAATAAATTTAACATAGTAGTATTGCGTATTAGTTTTCTTTTTCCTACTGTAACAAATTACCACAGAGTGGAAGAAAATAACACAAATTTCCTAAAACTCTGAAATATGTTTTCCTGGGCTAATAACAAGATATCAAAAGGTCTGGTTCTTTCAGGTGTCTTGAGGGGAGCTGCTCTTTCTCACCTCACACTGCATCACATCACTCCTGCTCTGACCCTTCTGCCTCCCTCTTCTACATTTTAAGGAGCTTTATGATTACACTGGGCCCACCTGAATAATCCAGGATAATCTTATTTTAAGGTCAGCTGAATATAAATTTTAATTCTATCTGCAATTTTAATTCCATTTTGTTATATGATAATTTTAGAGATTCTGTATTTTCTCCAGCTTTTTTCTCTCTCTCTCTTTTTTTTTTTTTTGTCATTGTTGAAAACCTGACATTTTAAATAGTACTATGGGGAAAGTATGTAAATGAGACTCCTCCCCAGGGTTTGTTGTTGCTTTTTGCTGTCCTTGTTGTTTTTAGGGATTTTTCTAAAGTAATTCACTAAGGTCTCTCTTCTTTGTTGTGCGTGGCCACAGAAGTCTGCCTGTTTAGCAAATGATTAAACAGATAATGGTTCAATGCCTTGAAAGAATAAGTCATCCAGTCTTTGTCAAGTGGCTCTGTTGAGGCACCTGTTCAACATTCTGCAAGTTTACAGCTCTGCCTTAGCCTTTACTTCCTGTTTGAACAAGTCTCAAGTTCAGCCAGCTGTGAGAGATCAGACCTTTCCCAAGTCTCTCCTGGCATGCACCCAGCTCTCCAAATGCATGTGTCCTTTGATGTCCCTATGAATATGACAGTGTTTCAAAGCTCCTTATGGACAGTTAATTATCTAATTTTTCTGTTTAAGAATTTTAGGAGTTCCCATCGTGGCTCAGTGATTAACAAATCCGACTGGGAACCATGAGGTTGCGGGTTCAATCCCTGGCCTTGCTCAGTGGGTTAAGGATCCGGCATTGCCATGAGCTGTGGTATAGGTCATAGACGCAGCTCTGATCCCGCTTGCTATGGCTGTGGCGTAGGCCAGCGGCTACAGCTCCGATTAGACCCCTAGACTGGGAACCTCCATATGCCGTGGGTGCAGACCTAGAAAAGACAAAAAAAATAATAAACAAATAAAAGTCTAACTTAAAAAAAAAAAAAAAGAAAAGAATTTTAGTTCACCTCTGCTTTGCCCAAATGTCATTGTTACCTTAGGCAGTTGGAATATTAAACAAGCACTGCTACTTGTTTGTTACCAATGCCGTAAAAAGCAGTCCATCCATAGAGAGTAAGCCTTGAGTCAGGTCAAATAAAAACAAACCCTGAAAATGGCAATGGGCTTCTGAGAAGTTCAAATAGTGACCTTTCCCTGAGAATGGGGCTTTGTGGAGCTCTTCAAACTTGTTCTGCTCTGCTACATGCTGGCATTGGTTTTCACAGCTACCATGGTTGTGAGACAATTGGTTTTCAAGGCTATTGCAGAGTTGGGGAGAGAGAGGGATGGGAATTGGGTGAGTTAAAACATATGAAAGGTCACATTCTTACTCAGATGCAGAAATTTTTCTTTAATTAATGCTCTTTTAATTGATACGTGCTTAAGTTCTAGAGTTCTGAAAAAGTTAACTATGACAATTTTTGCCAGTATTCTCTCTGCTTTCTGAAGGAGAGATTTTTGAACGCCCTTATTCTGCCATTCTAGGATTTCTTTTGCTAATGACTGGGCTTTTGAATGAAATTTATCCCCATTGCAATATTAATCAGAGAAGGTTTTATATTTATATTTGTAAAATGTCAAAGGAAGGACTAATATCAGGTTTGGGGTTACTTTGATAGAGCCACCTCGGTAGTGACAAATGGTCTGTGTGAGTGTGCAATGCATGTGTGTGTTTGTGTATATTTCCCTATAATCACATGATATGACCAGAAGCATGAGAGGAAGTGACCACATTCTGGGTCTATAATTTTCAACTCTGTTCATTTTAATTAAATAAATATTGATTCCCCATAATATGTCAATAGATATGCTATTTCCTAAGGATACAAAGATGTGTACGATATAGACCCTGTCCTAAAGTAGCTTGTAGTACTTCTCAGATTTTATTTTCCTTGTAGAAAGTGAGAGACAGGCCAAGAGACCTGGAGATAATACTGGTTTAAACCAGATCTCAATTAGAACCTTCCAAACTCCACCAATGACGATACTCTTACCAAATGTTTACTCTGAGTCCAAAGCTGCTAAATGTTTTATTCAGATTTTTTTCATGTATTCTTCATGAAAACCTTATGAAGTAGGTAGTCCTCATTTTCAAATGAGCATCTGAGGCTGAGACGGAGGCTCTCAGAAATTAAATAAAATGACATGGCTGGTTTTTTGTCACACCAACAGATGAAAACAAGTCTGATTTTAGAAGGTACTTCTTATGTAGTACCAGATCCTGCCACTTGCCTGAGGAAAGCCCTGGGCCAGTCTCTCCAAGTTTTCACTGAGTTGGGAGACTATAGGAAATTTTTATTTTCTTAATACTTTTCTCTATGGTGATCATGTACTACTTTTAGAATTAGACAAAAACACTTAACGAAATAGAATGTTACCTTCAATGTTCAGCTTCTTCACATAAAAGTGACAGACTATATGAAGAACAGAAGCGTAACATATGCCTCATCAAAGAACAAAAAGTAGAACATTATTATTTAACAGGTATATCTCAGAATTACCTTGGTAAATATCTACTGAGGTTTCCAGATTAGGAAAGCATCTACCTCTGAAGCTTAGAAGGAAGCAGGGCATCACAATCTTAGAGAATTGCTGCATCAATCCCTAAATGATGTTTTGGAATTTGAACCCTTGGCTTTATGTTTCTAGCAAATAAAATGATTAACCATTCTTCCATTTTTTTAAATAACTAAATGAGACACTTGTCAAAGAGCTTTCATACTTTGGTTTTAGGCACCGTATAAATACACGAATAGATAGCTCGTACAGCAAAGAGAGAGTATGAAGGATTTTGCAGAGGCCCATTTATTCACAATTCATAAATCAGCTTATAAGGGTAGAAGTTATGTTTAACAGGATGCTGTCAGCTCTATTTCTGCCTCAGGCAGTGAAATCAGGAAAAAAAAATGCAGCACTGTGAAATTGTTTAAACCGCTAATCCCAACTACTTTCAGTTTATGGAGACATTTGGGAAGATACATGCTGTTTCACATAGTAAGCTGTGGTCATACAAAAGAAAATGCAACTTCAAACGTCAGAGAACTGGACATTGTATTTTACATTCAAGACAATGTTACTGTTATTGAGCAGTTGGCTGATATAGGTAAAGACCAAATAATATGTTATTTAGGTAGTGTAGTGTGTGTTTTACTGATCCTTTAAAGTCAACCTGGAGATTGACATGCAACTCTGTTTTGGTTGCCCAAAGCTATACTAAATGAATGAAAAATAATAATACATGTTTGTGGATACAGCAGGTCAAACACTATATGGTTTAATTCCTCAAAAACAAAAAAAAATTTTATTTTTAAATGTATTTTTAGGAATTCCTGTTGTGGCTCACTGGTAACAAACCTGACTAGTATCTATGAGTGCAGGCTCGATCTCTGGCCTTGCTCAGTAGGTTAAGGATCTGGAGATGCCTTGAGCTGTAGTGTAGTCACAGACACAACTTGGATCCCATGTTGCTGTGGCTATGGCACAGGCCCGCAGCTATAGCTCCAATTAGACCCCTAGCCTGGGAACTTCCATATGCTGCAGGTGCAGCCCTAAGAAGAACCCCCCCCCCAAAAAAACAGTATTTTAAAATACATTTATTTTAAATACCCTTTGTTTTAAAAGGCAATTTTTGGTGTTTCTGGCCATTTTTTAGCCAACCAAATCCTAAAAAAAGGAAATGTAGAATTCTTTCTTCTATAAAAACAAAATAAGATGAACTTATTGGTATAATTTTTAAAGAGATATTTTAAGTAGACATCTTTTTGCATTAATTATATTTGATTTTCAATTTTTACATGTCTATGTTTAACTTGGTATGAAATTCAGACATAATCTTCTGATATTTCATGGTTTAATGGCATTCTTCTAATTCCAGCTTAGTGTAACCCAGACATCACAATTAATGTCCTTCTTAATCCACTGTGTTTAAAGCTATCAGTTTTATTTAAAAAAAAAATTGAGCTATGTCTACATTCTCTGTCAATGAATGAAAAATAATAACAGACAACATTTATTGAGCATATGTGTGCCAGGCAACAGAATTTGTGTTTTTCATAGATGATGGTATTTAGCCTTTACCATTAAACTGAAAAGTAGGTATTACTGTTGTACCCATTTTGCAGATGAGAAAACTAACAGGATTTGCAAAGTTGAAGCTAAAATGGGCAATCTGAAACTTTGATTTTATGTGTCAGAGCAGGATGACTACTTTGCATTGGATTATGCTTAAGATTCCTGATTTTTGGCACTGTACATTTCACTCTTTCAACAGCACAAAGGCAGAACCAATAGAAATCTGCATTGTTCCACCCCTTCATCATTTTTAGCCACCGATGGATAACTTTCAACAGCCAGTTCATCAGTCTACCCAGTAAAGGCAAAGGGTGCTTTACCTTACCAATGTGTGACTGCCATCTAGTGGTAAACATTTAGTAATTGCTCGTTCTACAGGAATTAGTTACCCATGTCATTCCTAAAATGTCTTGATAGGTAAATTCTATTAAGAAACTTAAAATCTTAGATACAAACAAAACCAATTTTACTATAAACAATAGAAGGAAATGATTTAGTTGTGTGTATAGTGTTATTTTGAAACAATAAAGCTTTTGGGAGTCTGAACCTTTTGTTAGTAAAAGTTTTAAACTGTCTTCAGTTTGTATAGTTTAATATTTGTATAAGGATGATATAGTTAAAAGTTTTCCACATACATTTTATTTTTTGAGCTAAAAATTGGTTAGAAAATGTCAATGTTGAAAATATTTTAATAAAAACAATCATTATCTTTAGGGAAAAGAAAAACGTGGCTAACATTTACTGGGAATAAACACCAGCTGGACAAGTAATAAGGTTTGCATAGATATTGAAGGTTTGGACAAAGAGGACTTGCTCTTATTTAGATTCTAGGCATCTTAGGTATTTTTGTCTGTTTGGTTTTATGTTCCCCAATTTGCTCCATTACCTGTAAATGTCCATTCCTCATTTGATCCATCTAACTCCATGGCATCCAGATTCTACATTCACCTTCCTAGTTCCCAGCTGCTCCAAAATCCCTTCTCTTTATCAATTTCAACATGTAGGGGTTAATAATATTTGCAAACATGTATGTCTTAAGTATAAATGATAGATTTTTTTCCCAATTATTTATTTATTTATTGGTCTTTATTTTAGGGCCACCATTTGGAAGTTCCCAGTCTAGCGGTCAAATCAGAGCTGCAGGTGCCATCCTATACCACAGCCAAAGCCATGTCTTAGAACTACACCACAGCTCAGGGCAACGCTGGATCCTTAACCCACTGAGCGAGGTCAGAGATCAAACTCTCATTCTCATGGATTCTAGACAGGTTTGTTACAGCTGAGCCATGATGGGAACTCCCCAACTACTTCAAATTAAATTTTTATGTCTAACTATTAATTTAATTTATAATATTCTCATAGTTGCATCATTTACATATTCCATGCTTTTATTTATGTATGTATGTATTTATGTATTTATTATTATTAAAGTAGAGTTGATTTGCAGTGTTTCATCAAATTCTGTTATACAGCAAAGTGACCCAATCACACACATTTCCCTATGTTGTACAGTTAGGGTCCCATTGCCCATACATTCCAAATATAACAGTTTGACTCTCAAAAACCCCAAAACGTCCATCCATCACATTCCCTCCCCTTTCCCCCTTGGGAACCCTAAGTCTGCGTGCCTAGTACAAACTCCTTCAGAACTGATATCTTCCCCAAATAAAATAAAGCTTTTTGTTGTCATTTCTATTAATCATTTATTATTTTTCATCCTCCTAAGAATGAAATTCTACAAAAAGAATATTTGCTATTCAGTACGTCTCCCTTAAAACACATACAGCTAAATGTATTTTCTCCCATTATTTTTAAAAGCCATGTAGTTGAATTTTACTAAAATTCTGACAGAGAAAGCACTGAATGTAAATTCATACTATGGGTGAATAACGATGTATTTCACCTCATTTAATTTCAGTAATTGAGTGGGAAAACAGGAAGATCTATTAAAAGGACCGTGTGCTGGTCAAACACTAATGAGACAATCTCAGAGTCACTGGCTGTCATGGAGATGGGGCATTATGGAAACCTGGTTAGTATGCCAAGCAGCTACGTAAGCGACAGGCTACACTTCTAATTGTGTTGTCTCTGCTTGCAAAATGGGCTTTATGTTCCTGAAAGGTGAGAGGTAGTGCAGACCTGTTTATTCATATGCCAAATATGGAATTATTACATATTCAAAAATTAAATTCAAACATCTAGCACCAAAGGTAAAATTATATTTTGAAAACATTTTCAAAAATTAAAATTAAAATATAATTCGCTCTTTTCATTAACATACATTTTTGAACATTTGTGCTTATTTTTATTTCAATCTAATTTCATTGATATCCATATCAAGGATAAGACAAAGATTTTTTTTTTAAAGTTTTGTAAACACATGATAAATCAATAAAGTCCTCCTAAGAATGAAATTTCCCAATGGAGTGGTTAGGAAGTTGCCTTAAGAACTATGAGCCTCTAAAAGTAATTAGACCAGAGAGTGTTAAAAAAGAGTCAGACAGAGGAATGCTTATAAATGCTAAGTATAATGAAGAAAATGAGAAGACAGTTGGGACTGGGGATAGGGGTTGACCACCACCAACTGTGGGCAGAGTTTCCTGACACCAGAATAATGCATGTCTGTTTAACAATGTCTTACTTTCTGTGTCCTCATGCTTTTGGTATAAAAATTCAGTGAATCCTGAAAATTACAAGGCTCAGTGCCTTCAGTTCTGCTTTGTTCTCTTGAGCAAGTATCACTGAATTTTTAAAGAAATTGATTACTACCTTCTGATCCTTTTTGGTAAATAACTAAAATACTAAGAGGAAAAGATGCAAGATTAACAGAGGCAAAGCAAACACCGGCATGCATTATTGGCCAGAAGTCCATGGTTCTTGTCAGAGCTGGTGAGTACAATGAGCATTTATAATGCCTGTCTTGGGAAGCTTATGACCAGTTTAAATGCTTCAGCATGTGGACTAAGTTTTACATGTACCAAAATATCAAAAACTATCAATCTAAAGTCAATATAATGAAAGCCACTTATCAAAATTCAGTGAAAGAGGTGGGGTTGCCGAGATAAAAGTGGTACCTAAGGCAGCAAAGTATAAAGTTTCAAGTTCCATTTATATAAGATGAGTAAGTCCGATGGATCTATTGCACAACATAGAGACTACAACTAAATATACTTATTGAGTACTTAAAAATTTGCTGAGGGTAAGTCTTATATTAAGGGATTTTATAATAACAATAATAAGAGTGAGTAGGAGGAACTTTTGGAGATGATAAATGTGTTTATGGTATAGATTGTAGTGATGGTTTCAAGGATGTATACCTACCTCCAAATTTATCAAGCTGTATACATTAATTACGTAGTTATTCATACTTCAATAATAAAGTGGTTTAAGGAAAAAAAAAAGGCATCAGAGCAAAGACATGAAGTAAATGTGTGCATTGCTGGAGAGATTAGGCTGCTCTGGAGTTGTGTGCACTGACCTGGGATGGAAGCAGCAGTTTGAAAGCCAGTCGGTGTGGCCCAGTCCCGTGAGAAGCACGTTGCCTTTCGGGAGTGCCACCAACTTCCAGACACGGTCCTCCCCACAGGAGACTAGGAATTCTTTGTGGGGGTGCATGACGATGCTACGTGGGGCAAGAGAAGAAAAGGAAGTTATGGGGAGATAATAGTGAATGGTTTCATACTGACAATAAATGGAATAGCAGTGATTATCCATTTCAGCCAGGCAGGACAGCTTATAAAGTACTGGCTCAGAAGTCAGATGGGCCAGGGTCTACATACTGGCTAGAGCTCTAACTTATAGTTTCCTGAATGCCATCAATCTAATTAGGTTCATAAGATCTCAGATTCTTCATTTGAAAAATAGGGTGGTTTATTTAGGAAATAATCATATCTAAGTCTTATTTAGGTGAACACTGATGTCTAATTCTGGTTTTGAAACAATAACTGTGGTTTTTCTTTTCAGGAAGAAAGTTATGCTGATGAAAATTTGATGTCAGGCTATTTGGACCAGTAGCCATGCTTATTAAACAAACCAACCAACCAACAAACAAAAAACTTTGTTTCAGACTACAGTACAACTTAAATTAGGCATTATCCAGGAAAGGTTCATGAATCTTTACTAAATTATCATAATTCTATAATAAATTCTATAAATGAAACATTAACTCCATGGCCCACTATCTACACAAAGTAAAGGAGTTCAAATTTTGCACTAATACACCACTTAAATTGGCTTCAGTCAATGCACAGTACACAAATTACAGTAATGAATTCAGGATGCATAAGGCAATTCCCACTCTACAATGGCATAGAAGGAAATGAGAAAGAAGTATGTAAAATTAATGATGAGCACATTAAGCAGTATTATGATCATTGTGGCTAGTTAAATACTGGAGCTAACCCATTCTAAAATCAAGAGTCTACAAGGTTAATGCCTAATACTTTATCTATGACAATTCTTTAAACTTATTTATGTAGAATTTCATCTATGTTTTACAATGTAATGGGGACGAATGTGTCCAATGTTAAGCACCTATTAAAATGCCAGCCTAAATATTAGCAGAAACGTGTTCAATCTCAACATAGCCATATCAAGTCAAATACATAATGCATTTACTTGTCTATAAAGTGAAATAAATAATAACTTAAAAATAAAAATTAGACAATCATTTCTCTTATAGTCCATTGTATGAATGACATTGTTCCCTTCTTCTGCAATTTAGACTTTAGGAAATCAATTTCCCAAAGAAATCATGGTCTTGGTCCACACCTACGTAGATAATTCCAGGGCTTACATGGGAGCCAAGATTATCCTTATGGATCCCTTCCAGTAATTCCATTACATCCCCAAATTCTGAGCTGAAAAAATATCTGCCCCTGTTAGACCTATACAGTTCTGTAAATCTGTAGAGTTGATCAGTGTTGGAAACATTCAACTCACAGGCATGTAACCAATGAGGAGGGTCTTCTTTCTAGTGAAACAGTTTCCTTCTCTCCAGCACTTTGTTGCTCAAAATAAACGCAGTAGAAGGGAAATTATTTATTTTGTAATTCATCATAATGTTGCTTTGTGACTTTCAGAAGGCCAATTCAGGAAAGGAATTTATTACATATCATATTGGGGGGAATACATTTATAGAACCTAATTAGAAGAAAAATATGATGAGAGGTAAAAAATGTCAGGTTGAAATGAATTCTATATTCAAACACACATAAGAAGGCAAACTAAATCTTTGAAGCTACTGAGTATGATGTATGTTGGCTCACAGCTTTCCTGGCAGACACATGAACACTTGACTAGATGATAAATTACCTTGTTTAAGTGAAGATAACTAAAATCATTGATGTCTTTACAAACTTTGAAAGATAAGTTTCCAAAATGACTTTAGTGAGGGGAGTTATTTGTACAGGTTAAGGAAAAAATACATAAACACAAACATACTGGTGGTTCATCTGTTTTGAAAGTATTTTTCTTGACTCTTCTTTGTTATAGTTTTTTTTTTATTATAGTTGATATACAATATTCTGTCAATTTCTGCTTACAGAAAAGTGACCCAGTTATACATATATATATATATATATATATACATTATTTTTCTCATATTATCTTCCATCATGTTCCATCACATGTAATTGGATATAGTTCTCTGTATTATACAGCAGGACCTCATTGCTTATCCACTCCAAATGCAATAGATTGTATCTAGACTCTTCTGATCCCTGTACTCTGGGGCCCCTTCCACACCACTTGCATTTCACGTGGACTGATTCTACTAATAACACTCTCTGGCTTCTTTGTGTACATACTCTTCTTCTAACATTGTCTTAAAAAGAAAACATAGCTACATATGACTCTTTTCCTACTCATTCTGGACCAATTTTAGTCAAACACTGATGTTCTTTAAAATGTATGGTATTTTACTTCCCCCATGGAATGGTCTTTAAATGACAAGAAATATTTCCAACATGCTATTTTCATAGCAAGGGATTAATAAGTACTTCATATCGAGTTAGTCACAGAACAAGTACACCAGAAAAGACTGGGTTATAGGGATAAAGATCTGCAATCAAGAGTCACAGATCCAGATTCAGATCATTCCCTGTGGGAGATGAGCAAGACAGGAAATACAGATTAAGGGCCACTGACCAGAAATATCTCCCCTGATACAGAATATAGTGAAGTTGAGTCTTATTACCAACTCTATAATAGGGCACTGGTGTCTGAAATCCTCCCCTCTTCCTTCTCATCATCGTCAATAACAATATCTAGCATTGTTTGAAAAGTTAATATTCACCAGAATCTGTTCAAAATGCCTGATTCTCACAGCAAGTAGAATGAAAGTTCATGAGGGCAGGAGTTTATGTCTGTTTGCTGTACACTTGCTGTATACTCAACCCTAACAGTCGCTGGCACACATGACCTATTAAGTTAATACTTGTCAAATGTCTGACTGGGGAATTGACATCAATACAGTGAGTTTTGCTATTTTATGACTAAGTAAACAGATGTTGAGTTGTTAAATAAATTGTCCAAGTTTGACAATGGAGGGAGGCTGACTTTGAATCTAGGATGGTCTTAGTTTGAGGCTCATTTATTTTAGGTATTTTTACTTCGAATGAATCATTCATAGCTTATTTCTTATACATAAATATCTATAATTCTTGTAACAGAGATCGGGGATATTATAGTTCCCAGTAAAGGTTTAAGTTATTTAGTCATTCCTTGGCACTGAGTTAAAAATACATCTAGGAATTGTCATCATATATATTAGAGGAGGGTACCATCTGATGTAATAATCTTTAAATTGTTAGAGGACCCTATTCTTTACAATTAAAATGCTTTGCTTATGAAAGAGAAGTCGGGTGAATAGCACTCCTACTACATTATTGTCTACAAAGGTGTTTGTGCTGAGGTACCACATGTTGCACTTTTACAAACCCTTGAATTTGTTTTCTCGTGCTAATATTATGAGCTATGTACTGTATGTCAAGTTATCAGAAGGCATTAACATTTTAATAACTTTTATGCAGTACTCTTTAAAGAATAAATATTCTCTTTAAAGAATAAATAAAGAATAAATGCACAGGATATTTAATAAACATTAGTTCCATAGGCACTTCGTTAAGAATTTCCCCAGTATACTCAGGCCTCATTTTCTATCATTCTATTTATCTTGGAATCAGTCTTTTGAAGAAGTTGAAAAATGGGAGAAATAACTAACACTTTATAGGAGTCAGTTCCTGACCCCAAAATTTCATAATTAACTTATTTAGTGGCCACAACCTCCCTACAGCTTAGATCTATTATTATTCACATTTTGCAGATGTGGAACTGGAGCATATGGAGGGTAAGTGATCTGCTCAAGGCCACAAAGCCAGGAAGTAGCAGAGCGAGGGGCTATGAATTTGAGCAGATGGTCTCCAGAACCCCTGGCTCTCTGGAAAGTGGGCTCAGAACTTCAATACCTTTTTCCTTTTTTAGATGATAACAGGAGCAAAAGCCAAGCTGAACATTGTCTTATTTCTGTCTAAGGGATTTACTGAGATGCACCTTGAAATTCCTGAAGAATTGGTAATTATTTTGTCATTTTTATAATGGGGTGTGAAAGGTCATTTTCTGGAAGGTTTGGGCATTGGCTTGGTTCAGAGTGGTGGAGAAATAGATAAATAATGATCAACAAGATGTACTTATGATTGAAAGCTGAGGTTGGACAACTTTTTCTGTAAAGGGCCAGAGAGTAAAAGTTTTAGGCTTATGGACCATATGGTCTCTGCCGTAACTACTCAACTCTACCATTTTAGCTTGTAACAGCAACAGACAGAACATGAATGAGTGAGGAAGGCTGTGTTCCAAGAGAACTTCATTTACCCAAGTAAGTGGTGGGCCAGATAGAGCCTTTGGGTCCTAGTCTGCCTACCCCTGTTCTGCTCCACCCCATTTGCATGGTATGGAGTAGACTGGTGTTTTAGAGTATGGACTCCCAAGTATGTTGTGAATTTGAACTCTTGCTCAGGTACTTACTTACTAGATATTCTTAGGTGAGATACTTCACCAGCCTTTTCCTTAGCTTCCCATTTGAAAAGTGGGAAGAATAGCCATTCATATGGTATTTTTTGTTTTGAGAATTAAGTAAGTAAACACATGTGAAGAACTTAGAATAGTGTTAGACGCATAATGAAACTCAGTGAACATTATCATAGTGGAGAGAGGCAGGGTCTCTGAAGCCAGCCTGCCCAGATTGACTATTGGTCTAGAACTTAATTTACTAGCAAATCTCATTGACAATCTCTATAGCCTCAATTTCCTTACTTGTGAAAAGGAAAGGATTTATAAAGGTGTTGTGTTGTTACGATAAGTTGGTATGTGTAAAGTAGTTGGGACGACATCTAAATATGGTCAGCTTTCCATAAATATTGGCTACTGTTATTATAGAACATTATTGGACTTCATTGTACCTGGCCCTTCATGAAGTTAACTTTTATAATCGATACATGCCTCTTTTATTTTTTCTTTTTACTACTGCACCTGTGGCATATGGAAGTTCCTGGGCTATGGGTCAAATCAGGGCTGCAGCTGAGGCCTATGCCACATCCATGATAACTCCAGCTTCTTAACACACTGAGGGAGGCCAGGGATTAAACCTGCATCCTCGTAGACACTACACAGGTTCAATAACTTAACTCTCTGAGCCATAACAAAAACTCCATAATACATGACTCTTTTAAAAAGCATTAAGTAGGAGTTTCCATCATGGCTCTGTAGTTAACGAACCCGACTAGTATCCATGAGGACGTGGGATCGATCCCTGGCCTTGCTCAGTGGGTTAAGGATCTGGCGTTGCTGTCAGCTGTGGTGTAGGCCGACAGCTACACCTCTGATTTGACCCCTAGCTTGGGAACCTCTATATGCTGTGTGTGTGGCCCTAAAAAAAACAAAAGACAAAAAAAAAAAAGCACAAGTAAACACAAGTAGTAAATTGTTTTTAAAATTATAAATATTTAGAGAAAATAAAAAGGAAAAGGATTTTTCCACATGGTTTTGATAGATACCAGACATTGTTGGACTTTAGCTGATGTTAAATCCTCTGATAAAAAATGCAACACTCATAATGAATACTTTCACACACGAACATAAGGCAGCTTTGTGACTGTCTCTTTCATAATATGGCTTTTAGGAATGCATTGAGGGAAACAGTGGACAGTATGGACACACTGACTCCTATCCCTGCCATCATGTGTACAACTGGCATCAGGCAGTTGCTGGTTCCTGGGGACTGGCTCTACGAGGCTCTGGGTATGGTGAGATGAAGACAACACAGTTTCTCTTCTCATGTTCTGTCTGCAAATAGGTGTCCCTCTTGTAACAACCAAAAATGACTTTCATTCTCAAAGATGTCTTCCTGAAGTTCTAATTAATAAGAATAATGAGCACTTACTTAATATCTTCCTGGCACCTGCCTGAAGTGCTGCAAAGTCATTTTACTTTAAACTTTGAATATAACCTTTCTGCTTCCCTTTAACTTACTATTAATTATAATTGCAAGATTCAAAGACAAAGGCCCTGTCACCTCACTCCCAAGTTAATAAGCTTGTGACTAGGGTGAAAATAGTACAGGAAAACATCTAAAGGATTCAAAAAAAGAAAATGTGGGTGAATGCTAGTCCTGCTTCTTAATCAAGTCATGTCCTGATGAAGTATCCATAAAATGTTTTGTTAAACAATACACCAGGCAGGTTACATAAAGTATGTTCTATCATAGATTTTTCTCTCTTTTATAATAGGACACATCCCTTACAATAGACCACATGATATATACTTCAAAAGCTCTCCTCTCTAATTGAAATTGTTCTTTCCAGTAGTGGCATTACACAAGGATATTTTGGAGGGAATGTGTGTAGGTGTATGGTGAACACTATTAATTATCAGTGGAGTCACTGACACAAGCACCACTGTTAGACTTTTCAAAGAGAAGAATATTAATCCAAAAAAAGATTGTCACAAGAAAAACTAATTAGATACCCCTGTCTTCACTTTATGTTATTCAGCATTGTAAATGTTTCCTTCACTTCAGTTTGCAGGTTCTAATTATTTCCAACATGGAAGATGCACAGTGGGTTGAAAATGAATCAATATCAAAATGTGTTTCCCATGAACAGTAGGTGGCCACTTATCTACTCATCCTCAAAGACAGCAAACACTCACACATTGCATATGCTTTTATCCACTTTTCCAGGACAAATATGTATAAAGGATTTCTCTGACATTGCTCAGCTAATAGTTGCCTCTTATATGTGGTTGTGCACCAGGATTTACAGATATTCTAACATGTAACTTTTACTCATTTCAATAAATATGGATAAGAGCCTATGATGCAGTCTGCAAAACAGATAAAGACGTCACTCTCAGGGAGCTTACATATGAATGTGGAGAAACAAATGGTAGCAATAAAATGAGCGACTGTAGGAAAGACACAATAGGACAATGATGTGGAAGAGAACATTATTTTCAATGAGGTGGTAACTGAAGTCCTCATTGACTGGCAAGCTGAAATCTGAATGGCAAGAAGGAAAAAGCATCTTTAGGATCATGTAGGGGCAGGTAGGTTCCGGTACAGGTGACTGCACATGCACAAGGGCAGAGGTTCAAAGGAGTCAGTGTATTCAAAGGACAAAGAAGGCCAGGGTGACTACAGAGAGTGGCAAGGATTGTATTAAGGATAAATGAGAATCAGGTGGAAAGCAAGGACTAGATCACTTGGAGCCTCACAGTCTGAGAAAAGAAGACTGAAATTTATTCTAAAATCACTGCATGGCTTTAAGTAAGAGATTGATATATGAATGATGTTTATTCAAAAGATCTCTCTAGCTCCTGTGTGGAAATGAAAAAGTGAGGAGAGGAAAAAAAAATTAGTTAGAAGTGCACAGTAGTAACTTGAATTATGGCTTTAGATCCATTTAACATATAGCTCCTCATTATTATGACAGATGTCACTTTAGTATATTAACATTTTTTTGCTGTTATCTTCAGGAAAAGGCAACTCATAGTTCTTCTCACCAATAAAGAATATTAAATAATTAGATGTATTTTTAAAAGTGCCAAAGCAAAATGGATTAAAAGCCATAAACCAAGGGTGTGCACAAAACAAAAAATTAAAAACCTGTCAAAATAAGATATCAGGTCTCATTCTTTTCTAGGAATCAGCTAAAAGTGTGAAAATATGAAGTCTTAATAATTTCCTGGCACTTAATTTTAATTTTCTTTTACATAATGATTTATACTTTTTTCATTATAACTGGTTTAAAGTCTTCTGTCAATTTTCTACTGTACAGCACAGTGACCCAGTTACAAATCTATGTATACATTCTTTTTTCTCACATTATCATGCTCCATCATAAGTGACTAGACATAGTTTCCAGTGCCACACAGCAGGATCTCATTGTTTATCCATTCTGAAGGCAATAGTCTGCATCTATTAACCCCAAGCTCCCACTCCATCTCACTCCCTCCCCTTCCCCTTGGCAACCACAAGGTATTCTCCAAGTCCGTGAGTTTCTTTTTGTGGAAAGATTCATCTGTGCCATATATAAGATTGCAGATATAAGTGATATCATGTGGTATTTATCTTTGTCTTTCTGACTTACTTCACTTAGTATGAGAGTCTCTAGTTTCATGCATGTTGCTACAAATGGCATTATTTTGTTCTTTTTATCACTGAGTAGTATTCCATTGTGTACATATGCCACATCTTCATAAACCATTCATCTGTCAATGGACATTTGGGTTGTTTCCATGTCTTGGCTATTGTGAATAGTGCTGCAATGAATGTGTGGGTGCATGTGTCTTTTTCAAGGAAAGTTTTATCCAGACATATGCCCAGGAGTGGGATTGCTGGATCATATGGTAGTTCTATGTATAGTTTTGTAAGGTACCTCGATACTGTTCTCCATAGTGGCTGTACCAGCTTACATTCCCACCAACAGTGCAGGAGGGGTTCCCTTTTCTCCACACCCCCTCCAGCATTTGCTATTTGTGGACTTATTAGTGATGGCCATCTGACTGGTGTGAAGTGGTATCTCATGGTAGTTTAGATCTGCATTTATCTAATAATCAGGGATGTTGAGCATTTTCTCATGTTCTTGTGGCCCATCTGTATTATCTTCTTTAGAGAAATGTCTATTCAGGTCTTTTGCCCATTTTTCCATTGGGTTGTTGGCTTTCTTGCTGTTGAGTTGTGTAAGTTGTTTGTATATTTTAGAGATTAAGCCCTTGTCAGTTGCATCATTTGAAACTATTTTCACCCATTCTGTACATTGTCTTTCTGGTTTCTTTCTGGTTTCCTTTGCTATGCAAAAGCTTGTCAGTTTGATCAAGTCCCATTGGCTTATTTTTGCTTTTATCTCTGTTGTTTTGGGAAACTGACCTGAGAAAACATTTGTAAGGTTGATGTCAGAGAATGTTTTGCCTATATTCTCTTCTAGGAGTTTAATGGGTCTTGTCTTAATGTTTAAGTCTTTACGCCATTTTGAGTTTATTTTTGTGCATGGTGTGAGGGTGTGTTCTAGTTTCACTGATCTGCATGCCGCTGTCCAGGATTCCCAGCAATATTTGCTGAAAAAAGACTGTCTTTTTCCCATTTTACATTCTTGCCTCCTTTGTCAAAGATTAATTGACCATAGGTGTCTGGGTTTATTTGTGGGTCCTCTATTCTGTTCCATTGGTCTGTATGTCTGTTTGGTACCAGTACCACACTGTCTTGATGACTGTGGCTTTGTCATATTGCCTGAAGTCTGGGAGAGTTATGCCTCCTGCTTGGTTTTTGTTTCTCAGGATTGCTTTGGCAATTCTGGGTCTCTTGTGATTCCATCTGAATTTTTGGATTGTTTGTTCTATTTCTGTGCAAAATGTCATGGGTAATTTGATAGAGATAGCATTGAATCTGTAGATTGCTTTGGGGAGTATGGCCATTTTTGCAATGTTAATTTTTCCAACCCAAGAACATGGAATCTTTTTCCATTTCTTCACATCATCTTTAATTTCCTTGATGAATGTTTTACAGTTCTCAGCATATAAGTCTTTCACCTCCTTGGTCAGGTTTATTCACAGGTATTTGACTTTTTGGGGGTGCTATTTTAAAAGGTATATGATTTTTGAATTCCTTTTCTAGTATTTCATTGTTAGTATACAGAAATGCAACTGATTTCTGAATGTTAATTTTATATCCTGCTACTTTTCTGAATTTGTTGATCAGTTCAAGCAGTTTTTGGGTTGAGTCCTTAAGGTTTTTTATATATAATATCATGTCATCTGCATACAGTGACAGTTTTACCTCTTCTCTTCCAATTTGGATACCTTTTATTTCTTTTGTTTGTCTGACTGCTGTGGCTGGGACTTCCAATACTATGTTGAATAACAGTGGTGAGAGTGGGCATCCTTGTCTTGTTCCAGATTTTAGTGGGAAGGCTTTTAGCTTTTCTCCATTGAGTATTATGTTTGCTGTGGGTTTGTCATAAATGGCTTTTATTATGTTAAGCTATGTTCCCTCTATACCCACTTTGGTCAGAGTTTCAATCATGAATGGATGTTGGACTTTATCAAATGCTTTTCCTGGTTCTATTGAGAGGATCATGTGGTTTTTGTCTTTTCTGTTGTTAATGTGGTGTATGACGTTGATTGGCTTGCATATGTTGAACCATCCTTGTGAACCTGGGATGAATCCCACCTGGTCATGGTGTATGATCTTTTTTATATGTTTTTGGATTTGGTTGGCTAAAATTTTGTTGAGAATTTTTGCATCTATATTCATGAAAGATATTGGCCTGTAGTTTTCTTTTTTTAAAAATTTTAAAGTATAGTTTATTTTTTAATATTACTCAATGAATTTATTACATTTATAATTGTGCAATGATCATCACGACCCAATTTTATATTCCATTCCAAACCCTTAGTGTATCCCCGCTATCCCAAAATCTATCTCATTTGGAAAACATAAGCTTTTCAAAGTCTGAGTCAGTATCTGTTCTACAAAGAAGTTCACTGTATATTTGTTTATATTCCACATGAAAGTGATAGTATATGATATTGGTATCTCATTGTCTGACTGACTTCACTTTGAATGATAATTTCTAGGTCCATCCATATTGCTAAAAATTCTGTTATTTCATTCCTTTTAATGGCTTAGTAATATTCTATTGTGTATATGTACCACATCTTTATCGACTCCTCTAGTGATGGACATTTAGGTTGTTTCCATGTCTTGGCTATTGAAAATAGTGCTGCAATGAACATTGGAGTACATGTGTCTTTGTGAGTTGTGGTTTTCTCTGCCTAGATGTGCAGGAGTGGGATTGCTGGATCCAATGGTAGTTCTATTTTTAGGTTTCTGAGGAATCTCCATACTGTTGTCCACAGTGGCTGCACCAATTTACAATCCCCCCAACAGTGTAATAGGGTTCCTTTTTCTCCACACCCTCTCCAGCATTTATTGTTTGTAGACTTTGATGATGGTCATTCTGGCCGATGTAAGGTAGTACCTCATAGTGGTTTTGATTTGCATTTCTCTAATAATGAGTGATGTTGAACATCTTTTCATGTGTTTTTTTGGCCATCCATTTGTCTTCTTTGGAGAATTGTCTGTTTAGATCTTCTGCCCATTTTTTGATGGGGTTGTTTGTTTTTTGGTATGGAGCTACAGAAGGTGTTTATAAATTTTGGAGATTAATCGCTTGTCAGTTGATTCATTGGCAAAGATTTTCTCCCATTCTGTGGGTTGTCTTTTTGTGTTGTTTAGGGTTTCCTTTGCTGTGCAGAAATTTTTACGTTTGATTAAGTCCCATTTGTTTGTTTTTGTTTTTACTGTCATTACTCTAAGAGGTGGATCTGAGATGTTGCTGTCATTTTTGTCAGAGAGTGTTTGGCCTATGTTTTCCTCTAAGTTTTGTAGTGTCTGGTCTTATATCCAAGTCTTTAATCCATTTTGAGTTTATTTTTGTGTATGGTGTTTGGGAGTGTTCTAATTTCATTCTTTTCCATGTGGCCATCCAGTTTTCCCAGCACCACTTATTGAACAGGCTGTCCTTTCTCCATTGTATATTCTTGCCTCCTTTGTCATAGATTAGTGGGCTGTAGGTATGTGGGTTTAATTCTGGACTTTCTATCTTGTTCCACTGAGCTATATGTCTGTCTTTGTGCCAGTACTATATAGTTTTGATGATTGTTGCTTTGTAGTCTAGTCTGAAGTCCAGGAGCCTTATTCCTCCAGCTCCATTTTTCTTTTTCATGATGTCTTTGGCTATTCTGGGTCTTTTGTGCTTCCAAACAAATTTTAAGATATTTTGTTCAAGTTCTGTGAAAAATGTCCTTGGTAATTTGATAGGGATTGCACTGAATCTGTAGATTGCCTTGGGTAGTATATTCATTTTGATAATATTGACTCTTCCAATCCAAGAGCATGGTTTATATTTCCATCTATTTGTGTCATCTTTGATTTCTTTCATCAGTGTCTTATAGTTTTCAGAATATGGGTCTCTTGTGTCTTTAGGTAGGTTTAGTCCTAGGTATTTTATTCTTTTGGATGTGATGGTAAACAGATTGCTTCCCTAATTTCTCTTTCTGCTCTTTCATTGTTAGTGTATAGAAATGCTGTCAATTTCTGTGTATTAATTTTGTATCCTGTGACTTTGCCAAATTCATTAATGAGCTCTAACAGTTTTCTGGTGGAGTCTTTAGGATTCTCTAGGTATAGTATCATGTCATCTGCAAATAGTGATAGTTTTACTTCTTCCTTTCCAATTTGGATTCCTTTTATTTCTTTTACTTCTCTGATTGCTGCGGCTAGGACTTCCAGAACTATGTTGAAGAGTAGTGGCCAGAGCAGACATCCTTGTTATAGTTTTCTTTTTGGTGATATCTTTGGTTTCGAAATTAGGGTGATGTGGTGTCATAGAATGTCTTTGGGAGTGTTCCTTCTTCTTCAACCTTTTGAAAAAGTTTAAGGAGGATGGGTAACGAGTTCCTCTTTTTATGTTTGGTATTATTGGCCTGTGGAGCCATCTAGTCCTGGACTTTTATTTGTAAGGAGTGTTTTTATGACATTCAATTTCATTTCTAGTGATCGGTCTGTTCAGTTGATCTATTTCTTCTTGATTCAGTTTTGGCAGGATATAAGTCTCTAGAAAGTTGTCCATTTCTTGTGGGTTGTTAAATTTGTTGGAGTACAAATTTTCATAGTATTCTCTCTTGGGTTTTTGTTTTGTTTTGTTTTGTTTTGTATTTCTGTACTATCCATTGTGACTTCTTTTTCTTCATTTCTTATTTTGTTTATTTGGGGTTTTTTCTCTCTTCTTGGTGAGTCTAGCCATTGGTATGTCAATTTTGTTTATCTTTTCAAAGAACCAGCCCTTTGTTTTATTTATTTTTTTCTATTTTTTAATCTCTATTTTATTGCTTTCTTCTCTGATCTTTATGATTTCCTTCCTTCTGCTGTCTTTATGTTTTCCTTGTTCTTTTTCTAGTTCATTTAGGTGGTGGGTTAAGTTGTCAATTTGAGATTTTTCTTCTTTTTTGAGGAAGGCCTGTATTGCTATGAACTTCCCTCTGAGCACTGCTTTTATGGTATCACATAGATTTTGAGAGGTTGTGTCTTTATTACCATTTGTCTTGAGGTATTTTTTAATTTCCTTCTTGATTTCCTCATAGACCCATTGGTTTTTTAGAAGCATGTTGTTTAGTCTCCATGTAGTAAGTTTTTATGTAATTTCTTTTCCTGTGGTTGATTTCTAGTTTCATGCTATTGTGGTCAGAGAAGATACTTGAAATAATTTCTATAATCTTAATTTTGTTGAGGTTAGCTTTGTGCCCCAGTATGTGATTGATCCTTGAGAATGTTCCATGTGCACTTGAGAAGTATGTGTATTCTGATTTTTTTGGATGTAATTTCCTGAAAATGTCAATTAAATATAACTTTTCTATCCTTTAGGATCTCTGTTACTTTATTGATTTTCTGTCTAAAGGATCTGTCCATTGACGTGAGTGGGGTGTTAAAGTCTCCTACTCTTATTGTATTCCCATCAATTTCTCCTTTTATGTCTGTTAGTATTTGTTGGAGGTATCTGGGTGTTCCTATATTAGGGGCAGATATATTGACGATTGTAATATTCTCTTCTTGAATGGATCCTTTAACCATTAAATATTGTCCTTCTTTGTCTTTCTTTATGGGCTTCATTTTAAAGTCACTTTTGTCTGATATGAGTACTGCAAGTCCTGCTTTCCTGTCTTGTCCATTGGCATGAAATATCTTTTCCCATCCTCTGACTTTCAATCTATATGTGTCCTTTGCCCTAAGATGAGTGTCTTGTAGACAGCAGATTGAAGGTTTTGTTTTGTTTTGTTTTGTTTTTAATCCAATCTGCCATTCTGTGTCTTTTGATTGGAGCATTCAGTCCATTGGCATTTAAGGTGATTATATGGAATTAATATACAAGACAAATGAAACTTTCCACAGAAAAGTTAATCATGGACTTGGAGAATAGACTTCTGGTTGCCAAGGGGGAGGGGGAGGGAGTGGGATGGATGGGAGCTTGGGGTTTGTAGATGCAAATTATTGCCTTTGGAATGGATTAGCAATGAGATCCTGCTGTTTAGAACTGGGAACTATGTCTAGTCACTTATTATGGAGCATGAAAATGTGAGAAAAAAGAATGTATACATGTATGTGTAACTGGGTCACCATGCTGTACAGTAGAAAACAAAGTATTGGGGAAATAACAATAAAAATTAAAAATAAAAAAGATATGTATTTATTTCCATTTTAAACCTTGTTTTCCAGTAGATTCTGTTTCTCTTTTATTCCTTTCTTTTTTTGGTTGGATGAATTCCATTTATTTTATGCTTGAGCACTTTTCTTTTTAGTTTTTGTGAATGTAATATTCAGTTTAGATTTGGGTGGCCCTGTTTTTTAAGTATGTTAACCCCTTCCTATATCTGCTTGCTTTAGCCTGATAATTATATAGGCTCAAAGTCATCATTAAAATTTAAAAAAAAATCTAATTTTCTTACTTTCCTTCCCAACATTCTGTGATTTTGACTTTTTTTTTTAAAAACATGTTCATGTTTAGACCTGTATGCTGGCTTAAGTGATTGCTTTCCAATTGTGGTTTCCTACATCCTATTTCTTCTTACTTCTTTTTTTTTTAATTTTAGAAGCCCTTTTAATATTTCTTTTACAGTGGGTTTAGTATTGTATACTCCATTAGCTTTTGTTTGTTGGAGTAATCCTTTACTTCCCCTTCTATTTTAGATGATATTCTTGCTGGATAGATTATTCTAGGCTGCAATTTTTTTCCTTTTAGAACTTTAAATATATCTTGCCACTCCCTCTGGCCTGTAGTGTATCTGTAGAGAAACCAGCTGATAGCTTTATGGAGGTTCCCTTATAATTAATGCTTTGCTTTTCTCTTGCTGCCTTTAGAATCCTCTCTTTAACTTTTGTCATTTTTATTATAATATGTCTTAGTGTGGTCCTATTTGGGATCAACTTGTTTGGGGCCCTCTGTGCTTCCTGTATCTTGATATCAGTTTCCTTTAGATTTAGAAAGTTTTTGGCCATAATTTCTTCAAATATATTTTCAATTTCCTTTTTCTTCTCTTTCTGGAATTCCTATTATGTGTAGATTGGCCAGCTTTATATTATCCCATACATCACTTATATTGCTTTCATGTTTTTTCATTTAGTTTTCTGTCTGCTGTCCTGATTGGGTGATTTCCATTATTCTATCTTCCCTGTCACTAATACGTTCCTCTGCATTACTCATTCTGTTCTTTATTGCCTTTAGCTCAGTTTGCATCTCTACAAATTAATTTCCAAGTTTTTCTTGTTTCCTCATATTTTTCTAGTTCCTTTCTAAAGGAATCTGCATTACTGTTCATATCCTCTGTTAATTCCTTGATATTCAGCCTTAATTCCTTTAGTATTTTCACTATCTCCCTTTTGAACTCAATGTCTGTCAGACTGCAGAGGTCATTTCATTATTGACTGCTTTAGGTGAATTCTCCTGTTCCTTTAACTGGGAATCATTTCTGAGCTTCTTCATCTTGCTTATGTTTTTCTTTTTCTGTGAGTTTGGGGAAGCCAAATTGTAATCTTGTAAGGCTACTTCTATGCAAGAGCACCCCTTTGTATTTTTGGGGGGGTTATTATTTATTTTTGGTGTGGGAGTTTAAATATTTGCTGTCTCCTTCTTTGTTGTGAGCAGGCTGTTATCCTCAGAATGCTCAGTGTGTTTTCTAGGAGAAGGAGGCAATGGGCAGGGCCACCAGTCAGTGCCTGGTTACTGGGCTCTCAACAGCCACAAGGACCTGCAGGAAGGTGGCACAGGCTACTCCTAGTTGCAGGGCCCTGGGAAGTAGTAATTATCTCTAGGCAGATCTACAAGGTGACCAGAGCGTTTGGCAGTAGCAGCAGCAGTGAGCATGAGTTCCCGGGGGAGTGAGAGCAACAACAGCTAGTGTTTGATTGCAATGCCCTCCCATGAGGTGATTGGAACTGCAGGTGGTGCCTGTTCAGTGACCCCTAGTGGTAGTGGGCCATGACCACCTCTGGAGTCAGTGATAACTGTGATGGCTTGCCCCCGCCATCTGTACACCTCCCATGAAGCAACCCATCTCACTTAGCCCACATAGGAGGTACTGCACAGGCTGATCCTAGTTCCAGGATCCTGGGAAGTGACAGAGATCAGGCATATGGGTACTACCCAGAGCATTCAGCAGTGGCAGCAGTAAGGCTGGTGTGTTCCCAGGGGTGTGAGAGCACCAACAGGTGTTGTTTGGTCACAATGCCCTCCTCTGTGATGCCCTTGAGGTGACTGGGGCTGCAAGTGGTGCTGTTCACAGACCCCTAGTGGTGGCAGGCCAATCCCACCTCTGGAGCCAGAGATAACTGTGGTAGTTTTCCCCCGCCTTCTGTAGACCACGCAAGAAGCACCTCATCCTGCTTATCCCCCACAGTTGGTGCTGCACAAGCTGCTCCTAATTGCAGGTTCCTGGGAAGAGACAGTGATCAAGCATCTGGGCACTGCCCAGAGCATTTGGCAGTGGCAACAGCAGGGCGGTTGTGCTCCCGGGGAGCAAGAGCAACAACAGGTGGTGTTCCATCGCAATGTCCTTCTCTGTGGTGCCCACTGAGGTGATTTTTATTCAGGCATTCCCAGTGGCAGTGGGCCACGCCCACCTCTGGAGTCAGAGATAACTGTGGTGGTTTGCTGCTGCCACCTGCAGACCATGCAAGAAGCACATTGTCCACTCCCACACAGGAGGTGCTGTACCAGCTGCTCCTAGTTGTAGGGTCTTAGGAAGGGACAGTGATCAAGTGTCTGGGCACTGCAGTGACAGGTGTGTTCCCAGGGGAGTAAGAGCAATATGTATGGTGCTTGATAGGCACCATGTTGCACTTAGCCCCCTGATGCACTTAGCCAACACACGAGGTACCTGGCCACTGGTAGCATGCTCAAGAAGTGCCCAGTCTCCCATAAATGAGCAAGAGACTTTTCACCACCTGCAGCCTGTGCCAGAGCTGCCAGTCTCCTGTAAACTAGCAAGTGGCTTCTTGCCACCCATAGCCTGTGCCAGAGCAGCCTGGTCTCCTGCAAATTAGCGAGTGGCTTCTCACTGCCCATAGCCAGCACCAGAGCTGCCTGGTCTCCCGTAGACCACCAAGTGGCTTTTTGCTACCTGCAGCCTTTGCCAGAGGTGCCTGATCTCCCATAGATTAGTGAATGGGTTCTTGCTGCCCATGGCCTCCATCAGAGCCACTCAATTCTTTAAGAGCCCACAGGCATGCATGCATGCTCAGGACAGGGAGTTTCCTGTGGCGATCCACCCCTCCTCCTCTCACCCTCCTGAACAATGGTGCCTTGCCTCTTCTGTGGGTCTGGACCTTCTCCTGGGTTCCCTTCACTGTAGCATTCCACCCCCAGCCCATAGCTACCCCTGCCTGTGGTGCGCTGCACCTTAGCCCCTTAGGCTGTCTCCACACCACCAATCCCAGTCCTCTCCCCAGGACCTCCAGAGCCTAAGTCTCAGTGGCCAGCCCCTGCCCAAGCATCTCAGGCTGTAGCGTCTGAGCCAGGGATTCAGATGATCTGTGTAGCTTTCACTTTGCTTTGCCATTCTCAGTTCAGCTACTGCACTTTTCTTGGCAACTTTGAGGTCCCTCTGACCCAGCTGATCTTTCCATCAGGTGGCTTCCCAGGATATGGGTTCCTTTTCTCCTTCACAGCTCCCTCTCAGGAATGCTAGTCCCATCCTGATTCTCTTTTCTCTCTCTTTTATTTTTTCCTTTGTTCTACCCAGTTACATCAAGAGTTTCTTGCCCTTTTTGGAGGTTTAAGTTCTTATGCCAGCATTCCACTGATGTTCTGTGTGAGTTCTTTTACATGTAGATGTGTTTTTTTGATGTGTTTGTGAGGAGAAGGTGAGTGCAACCTCTTACTTCTCCGTCATCTTGCTCCGCCTCCTTCTTCCCTGGCACTTTAAGTTTAAAAATGTAATATCAATTTTGTTCAGAGCTCTATAGGATATATATTGTCAGAATCTGGAAAGTAATATCTCTTCCACTTTTACTAAATAGGTGAGGCATTTTCACAGTTCGTGGCTTAATACTGTCCCAGAGGATTGTCATAAAGACCAACATTTCCTCTTTATTTTCCTCGTGCAATGTTCTTCCAGCCTCATATGGACCGTAAACTTGGAGTGGGATGTAGTACCAAATAGTCTTCCCCTTGCCTTGCTACCTGACTGGTAGTACTAATCCAAGTCAGGGGCAAGATAAGAGGCAGGAGAGATTGTATGTGTGTTCTGGCTCATTTATATGGCAATGCTATTTTTGTTACTTTTTCTATATACTAACAGAAATGCTCCATTGAAATTGTAGATTTGTATTTTTAAAAGAAAAAAAATCCCCTCAATACATATACAAATGTAAAGATTTTCCACTGACACTCAACTCAAATATCATATGAAAAGTCAATATACACCTAATATGCAACCTAATAATTTGGAAAATATACTATCATATCATCCCCCATTAGTACTACTGGCTGGATATCTTTGTTTCATGGAGTGATTGGTGCACAAGATTGGCCATTTCCCAGATGAAAATTCTTAAGATCATGGCCTTTAAGAAGTCTTTTTTTTTTTTGGTCTTTTTTTTTTTTTTTTTGTCTTTTTAGGGCCACACCCGGGGCATAGGGAGGTTCCCAGTCCAGGGGCCAAATATAACAGACCATTGCAACTCAGGATCCAAGCCATGTCTGAGACCTACACCATAACTCATGACAATGACAGATCCTTAACCCACTGAGCAAGTCAGGGATCAAACCTATGTCCTCATGGATACAAGTCAGGTTCATTAACCACTGAACCACGATGGGAACTCTAAAGAAAAGTCATTTAAATGTATTATGTTTCTGTTTTCTCATATAAATATGTGATATCATTTATCTTGCTCCCTCACCTCCTTCTCGTTCTATTTATTAAACAAAACTTGGGAAAATATATTCTTAAGCTAAACAATATAACTTCCATCTTCTCTAGATGTTGTTCTAATATTAAAAAGAAAGACCATTTCAAAATCCACAGAGTCAACTAGATGAAATTTATAAACTCCAAAGACAGGGGAAGATAGGCAGCACTAGTGGAAAAAAGAAAATCAAGGAAATAGATTAACTACTTCCAGATTTATGAAAATAATTCCTGGAAGCTTCCTGCTACCTTAGTAGCTGAACATTTTATGCTACATAGTTTTATACACACTGTGTTTCATGTTATGCAATTGCTGTAGTTCTTTATGGTTTAACAGTTTTGAAAAGTTTCATTACACATTTATGTTCTTAGGAAACCTATTTCAATAATAAAGTTTATTTGGTTATTTCATGTTTCAGCAATCTATGAGAATTCTGTATAGCTATGAACATAAAAATTTTCCATTTCGCATCTTCTTAGTGTATTAGTAACAGAGTAGATGCCTTTTTAAGCTAAAATCAAACATCTTCATGGTAAGCATTCTATCATGAAAATATCTTTTCAAGGAGTATATTTAAAAATATAACCTGCATATAATCTAGAAATAACTGTTAAGTACTACTACTTAAGACATAGAGATGAGGTACATTTACACACTGAAGTGTAGTACAAAATTCTGTCCTGAACTTGGCTCAATTATTAAAAATTATCAAGCCAATGTGATGATTATGTTTAACTACTGACAACTTCTTGTGGTACAGATTTGATAAACAAAGTAGAAAGCCAAAATTAATTATGTATGGTTGCTTTATTATTAAAGAATATTGACTAAGCTTCAACATGTTTTTACAAGTAAGTTTTTGAATTTAAGAGACATATATTGAAATTGTCATAAATTACATAAATCATCCTGAGTCTCGATTTCTCCATTGGAAAAATGTGCGAAAACTGAATCAATTTACATCATCATGCCTCATGTGTGTCAGGCCATGTGCCAGAACTGATGGGAACAAGAAAGGGGAACTAACTGGCACTCAGTGTGTGTAGCTGGTGATATTAGAGGAAGCTGAAGAGCAGCAGTGAGGGAGCCCTTGATCAGTTTCCAAGGGACTGGCAGAGGCAGGGAGCGGGAGGAAACAGGGAGTTGGATGAAGAGGACAGGAATAAGAACTGAGATTGTAAAAATGACTCAGTAAAGCTATTTAAAAACACAAATGAGTTGAATTTAGGGTTGGCTGCCAGATATATACAGCCAGAACTGATGAATAAAATGAAAGTCTAAGTTTAAGAGGGGTAATTAGATGGCCAATCAGGCCAAAATGAGATCTGATAAACACATAAAAGTGTAGGGCATAAATTCTAAAGAGGGAATAAGGTAGACAGATATGGATCCATAATGGTCCATGCAGTAAGATGGTACTGCATCCAGTCTTTTATTTCCACGCATTTGTCTCTGCATTATAGATGCTACTGAACTCTACCTTCTACTCCAGGTGTAAGAAGCAAAAATAAAGAGGGTTATACTGACTCCCTGAGCTATTTCCAACTGCCCACTTTGGGTAAGAAAAGGGGGCAGAGAAAGTAATCCAAGCAGCCACAGGCTACATCCTCAGGTAAGCACTGAAGCTTCTGTTGTTACCCAGCCCAACATTATAGTTAGAATAGGAGCAACTGAACAGAAATTCAATTCTATGATTTATTATTCACCCTGAGATCTATCAAATTCAAAGAGAAATAAAAGGTATGCACCACCTCTGTTTCTCTCAAGCACACAGCTTAATCAACTCACCTTTTATAAGTACCTCAAATTACTTTTCTTATTGCAACACGCAAGGTCTACAGCACACACCCTCGTAAAATTACCCAAACATTCTCCAACACCAAATGTTCTCCAATATCACCTCCAGCTATTTTTGTATTATGTGCTTGTGTGTGTGTGCCCACACACTCTTGTATATAGTTTGTTTATGTTTTAACATCTTGTTGTCTTTAGTGAGGAGAGGGAATCACTTCAAGGGGGATCAGAAGAGATGATTAAGTCTTTGCTGCAGTGTTAATCAACCCCCAGCCCTGTTTGTTTAAACTCCCCTGTTTTGTCCTCTCTTTACTTCGCTCACATAAAAATGCACGAGTCTTTGCTTATGTATGCTTGCACACTCTGCTTTATCTCTTCTCAATATAAGGTTTTAGAGACCTAAAATATTTCATCTGATTTAATAACTTCACTTATTTTATTTAATAACTCAATTAATTTTATTATTATTTATGGTTGTACAACCATCATTACCACCTAATTTTAGAACATTTCCATCCCAATCCTCCAGTCCACCCATCCCTCCCTTCAACCTGTTCCTTCTGGTAACTATAAGTTTTTCAAAGTCTATGCCTCTGTTTCTGTTCTACAAATAAGTTCATTTGTATCCTTTTTTTTTTTTTTTTTTTTTTTAGATTCCACATATAAGTGATACAACATGATGTTTGTCTCTCACTGACTGAGTAACTTCATTTTGTATAGTTTCTAGGTCCATCCATGTTGTTGTAAATGCCACTATTTCTACTTGACATGTTTCCATCCTCTTAAAGGACAGATCAGCTGCTCTCCCGGCCCCTCCCTCATGCCTTTATCAGTATTTCTAGTGCATTAAAGCAATGTTCACACTGTAGGGGATAAAGAAGAGTGATGTGGATAGATAATTATGGAAAATAATTCCTTAGTTCATTTTGAGTAAATTAGGAACTGGAAATTCTGAACATAATGTTACAAATGTATTAATGAAAATCATTCTTATTCTAGAATACTTTTGTCAGACGAAAATCAATTTGTTATAACATAAATATGTTATTAGTTTAACAAAAACAGAAATGATTTCAGAAGTCATGATCAATTTTTTTTGGCTAAACATAATCATGGCACTAGAATAGGCAAATGGAGTTCCATCTAATAGCTACCCTAAGGGTTCTGTGGTCTGTGCCTCCTGGAGCTAGCACTCAAAAAATTCCTAAGTCTCAGTTTCCTCTTCTATAAAATTGGGATAATAAGCATCCTTAGTTCATAGAGATTAGATGAGATCATTCATAAACAAATGATGCTTCATTTAATCCCTGATATTCAACAAAGTTTATTCCTGTTAGTATTTTAAATACTATAGGGATAAGAAATTTAAAGGTACAAACTACTATACATAAAATAAATAAGCTACAAGGATACATTGTACAGCACAGGAAATATTCAATATTTTATAATAACTTCAAATGAGGTATAATCAAAAAAATCACTATGTTGTATACCTGAAATTAATATAATATTGTATACCTGAAATTAATATAATATTGTAAGTCCACTATACAACTTTAAAAAAAAAAAAAAAGTATCCTAGTGCACATTGCTAGCTTAGGAAGAGACAAAAATTCAAAATTCCAACTATTATATCTACTGAAATGCTTGTTTTTGTAGCATTGTTAAGTTGAAAAATCATAAGTTAAACCATTTAAGGATCTCTGTAACTAAGTCAAAATAACTAGGCAAAGAAACAAAATAAGCTAAATTAATTTTCTTCCCAATGAAAATGTTAAAGTGAATCTTCTTTTAAGAAGATTTTCTTCAGGCAGTTTTGGTAGGTAATTTCAGCAAGGAATATATATATATATATATATATATATATATATATAATGTTACAAATGTATTAATGAAAATCATTAGTATATTACATATATTGCAATTATGTATATAATAGTATTATTACATACAGTACCATATTACATGTTTTAAATCTTTGCAAACACCTTTCAACTGCTCCTACTAGGTTATTGGAAAAATAATTGTAAATTGTAAGCTCTCTTTTCTTAAAAATAGATACGAAAATAATTTTTAAAATAACTTTCAAACTATAAATTCACAGTTTTTATACTTATGAAAACTGATGATGTATTTTAACTTGTAAAGATAAAGACATGAATTTACCTCGCTTAAATCATCTGAGTGATTGATTATGTTTTTCCACCTGTAGCTTTTTCTCTACCAAATAACCTTTGATTAGTCTTATTATGAAAATATATGGCTCCAGCATAAGATATATATAATGAGAATAATTATTAAATTTTTTTTACTTTTTTTTTAGCAATATTGATGAAAATAAAAATATCTATAACTGTAAACTGGAAGTTCCTCTTGTGGCTTACAGGTTAAGGACCCAACATCGATGCTGTGAGAATGCGAGTTCCATCTCTGCCCTTGCTCAGTGGGTTAAGGATCTCATGTTGCCACAAGCTGCCATATATGTCTAAGATGCAGCTCTGACTGGGTGCTGCCATGGCTGTGGCATAGGCCTGAAGCTGCAGCTCTGATTTGACCCCTAGCCTGGGAACTTTCATAAACAGAAGGTGTGGCCACAAAAAAAAAAAAAAAAAAAAAAAAAGACGACGACGAAACTGGATCTTTTTGTATATTTGCAACTTAGTAATAATAGTTTTAATCAAATTTTACACTTATTTTTCTTCTGAAATTTTTTAAATTCTACTCAATCTAGACAAATACCAACTCCTGAGCATTGCTGTTTTCTACCACCCATTCCTGTATCTGATTCTTTTGCAATGGAACTTTTTAGTATCTCTCCCAATTCTGAATATGAACCTGATCACGTGATGTGTACTATCCACTGAGATGTCAGGAACTGTGGCACACTCAAAAGGCTTGAAAAGTGTTTGCATGATTAGGCTTGCTCTCTCCTTTGCCCTATACCATCATCACAAGAAGGGTGTACCTTTCCTAGTCTGACAGAGTATGAAAAACACATAGAACAAAGCCAAAGTATTTTGATTTTCACCTCATACTTGGTCAGCTGACCCACACACATTTGACTGAGTTTAGTCAAGACCCAAAGAATCACCATGCCGGAGTTCCTGTCGTGGCGCAGTGGTTAACGAATCCGACTAGGAACCATGAGGTGGTGGGTTCGGTCCCTGCCCTTGCTCAGTGGGTTAACGATCCGGCGTTGCCCTGAGCTGTGGTGTAGGTTGCAGACGCAGCCCGGATCCCGCGTTGCTGTGGCTCTGGCGTAGGCTGGGGCTACAGCTCCGATTCAACCCCTAGCCTGGGAACCTCCATATGCCGCGGGAGCGGCCCAAGAAATAGCAACAACAGCAACAACAAAAGACAAAAAGACAAAAAAAAAAAAAAAAAAAAAAAAAAAGAATCACCATGCCAATCCAGCTATAAACAGAAGAATCACCTCAATGACTATCTCAGAATCTTAAGCATTAAAAATTTATTGTTGCATATCAATGAGTTTTGTGTTTTTGGTAACACAGACTTAGCTTTAAAGAGCTAATTGATATGAGTGGGCTTTTAAATAATACTTTGTATCATTTGAGATATTCTTATTTAGAATCAACAAAAAATGCTTTTCACATTTTTCCCATTTGCCAATACTAAAATAAAACATTTATTATATATTATTATAAATATATTAACTTTTATGTTCATTATGATTAAGAATCTAAGTATATAAAATAAAATGGTAACAATTTTTAAAAATATTTCCATTTAATATATATATTTATTACTTAATGACAGGTTACACAAGATAAAGTGATTAAAATACTGTATAAATTTAGCATTTAGAGACATACTCATTGGACATTGGAGCCAGAGGGCATGTGCATTTGGATATATACCATGTTATATGTGCATTGTGAAAAAACACTGAATTCCAAGTTCACTCTCCATTGCCTCTTTTTTTAAACCATTTTAAAATTTAAGTATAGTTAATTCACAATGTATTAGTTTCAGATATATAGCAAAGTGATTGAGTTATACAGACACACACACATTCTTTTCCAGATTATTTTCTATCATAGTTTATTAGAAGATATTGATTATATAGTTCCTTGCTATACAGTAGGTCCTTATCTTTTATTTCATATATGGTAGTCTGTCTCTGTTAATCTCAAATCTCATTCTTTGTTTTCAAGTTATCTGTATTACTATGTATGCAAAATTATTTTATTATTATCTTCTGACAGCCCTTAATTTGGAAAGTAAATTTTCAGAAAGTTATAATAAAATATAGATGAGTGATTAAAAATCATTTTCAACAAATACTTACTATTTATAATAATGATGCCTTCCATTTCTAAACATAGTAAAAACTTGACTATTGCTTCAAATAATTAAAATTAACTTAAAAATAATCTGTGCTTCTTAGGGTCTACATTTTATCCATAACCAATTAGTACTGCTGACTATTTACTGTGATTTTAAGATTTTACTAATCAATGAAATGAAGAGAATATGAAATACCATTTCTGTGTTATTGTATTGTTATCGAGGCATTTAATTTCTGAAAACTGATGGATATAGTGAATATTGAATAAAATGATATTTTTTTTCAAAATATTTTTGACCCCAAAAACACATGAACAGATATTCAACATGATTAATTATTAGAGAAATGCAAATCAAAACCACTATGAGGGACTACCTTACATCGGCCAGAATGACCATCATCAAAATGTCTACAAACAATAAGTGCTGGAGAGGGTGTGGAGAAAAAGGAACCCCATTACACTGTTGGTGGGATTGTAAATTGGTGCAGCCACTGTGGAAAACAGTATGGAGATTGCTCAGAAAACTGAAAATAGAACTACCACTGGATCCAGCAATCCCACTCCTGGGCATCTATCCAGAGAAAACCATGACTCAAAAAGATATATGTACTACAATGTTCACTGCAGCACAATATACAACAGCCAAGACATGGAAACAACCTAAATGTCCATTGACAGAGGGGTGGATAAAGAAGATATGGTACATATACACAATGAAAAATTACTCAGCCATTAAAAGGAATGAAATAAAGGCATTTGCAGCAACATAAATGGACCTAGAAATTACCATGCTAAGTGAAGTCAGTAAGAAGTGAGATACCAACATCATATGCTATCACTTATATGTAGAATCTTAAAAAAAGGACACAATAAACTTCTTTACAGAACATATACTGATCCACAGACTTTGAAAAACTTATGTTCTCCAAATGAGACAGGTTAGGGGATGGGGGATGGGCAAGGGGTTTGGGATGGAAATGCTATAAAATCGGGTCGTGATGATCGTTGCACAACTATAAATGTAATAACATTCATTAAAGCAAAAAAATATTTTTTACCTAATCATTTTTAACTGTTAGAAATTCTAAAACATTTTGCTGTAAATGTCAGAGTCTTGTTAGAGATTAGAGATGACCAAAATCACTGTTTTAAGTTCTTTATGTCAATTACAGTCCCTCAGTCCCACTTCATCAATTACCATAATTTCCCTGTAGTTTTTGTTCTTTCCATTTCTGGCTTTATCTTTTCTGTGATCTTTGAATGTTAATTAGGCTGAGACATAACTCTTACACTGGATACCCCACCTGTATAACTTTTCCCATCCATTAATTCAGGTTTCACTTGATCATACTACTAAGTTGTTGGAAATGTCACGAGAAATAGAAAAACTTTATGCAAAATGAGTATTCCCTGTTCTAGCCCTCTGTGTTCTGACAGTCTGAATATATGAGGACAGCAATTAGAAGGCAACTAGTTCCTTGACCTTTAGGTTTTAGTTTTCTTATACCTAATACTACTGCCACACAAACATGCTACTCTGAACTAGGAACAATCTACAAATTTAACAAGTGGCTCTATTTTTTTTTAAACTATTTCAATTCATTAATGTTTAAATATTAATAATTTTCTTGTTATAATTATAAAAGTTGGATAGAGGCAAACCTCCCATGAGGTCTGTCATGTTTTAAAGAGGAATTTCTTTTTTTCTTTTTTTTGTCTTTTTGCTATCTCTTGGGCCGCTCCCGTGGCATATGGAGGTTCCCAGGCTAGGGGTCCAATCGGAGCTGTGGCCACCGGCCTACGCCAGAGCCACAGCAACGCGGGATCCGAGCCGCGTCTGCAACCTACACCACAGCTCACGGCAACGCCAGATGGTCGGATCGTCAACCCACTGAGCAAGCGCAGGGACCGAACCCGCCACCTCATGGTTCCTAGTCGGATTCGGTAACCACTGCGCCACGACTGGAACTCCAAAAGAGGAATTTCTTGTATAAGTTTTACTCCTGGCCTCTCTCCAACCCATCATTCACTCCTGAGGATGTAGGAAAAATTTATCTGAAGGGTTCTATGGCAACACTGGAGTAAAAGGTTAAATTTACAATGGTCAGCTTCTTCTAACTTCTCTGGATCAGCATGCCTACGGTTAACTCACATTTCCAGCTCTTTTATGCTATGCATTACAAGGATAGGTCCCTGTATGATAGGCCATCTGTCACTTAGCATTGTCTGTGCCCCAGTAGGTTAACCTATTTGCAAGAGTAATAAAAATTCCATTGTGGCAACATACTGAAATATCACTTTAATCTAGCTTTCATTTCTAAAAGCTAAAATCCTATCTCCATTGTTCAGAGTCCTCTGTTTACCTTCCAACAAGTACTTGGCTCATTGGCACAAGGAAAGAAGGTGTTTATTTATTGGCTCTTTAAATTCCAAATCTTGAAAAAAGACAAGTACTAGTATTTGGAAGATTAAAATAACATGGTTTTCGTAATCTTGGTGCATGGTGGATTTCATTCTAACAGTTTTAGATAGTTCCTAATGTGCTTTGCACTTTCAGATTTGTGGCTGCTTCTGTAGATTTACGGATGACAGTTCTGACTAAGATGGGCCAGGTCCATGAATTAGCAACCATGAATCATGAGGTTCTCTATGACTAGCTTGATTAATCTTCTCAAACAATACAAAATATTAAACTTTAAAAACAAGATTTTCCCTAGAAATCACTTGTAAAAATAAGCATTTTTGAGATATTTAAGAAAAAGGGGTTTTCGTTTCTATAATTTTCTTAAGACTTTTAAAATAATATTCTTCATACTTTAAACAAATCATTGGGTTACTTGTCTACATATTTGTTTTCTCATTTATAGAATATGAATGTTGGGGAATTGAATATAATTTAAATCAAACTAGAGAAAGAATTTGGGAAAGCAACTCTCACATATTAGGTGCTTAATTACATGTTACTTATTATTTTTGATTATTTCCACACTTTTGAATCATTTTAAAATTTCTCAGAAAATAATTTTTTTCTAATCTTAAGCCATATAATAATTGAATTTTAATCTCTAATTTTTTTTCATATCTTAATTCCTCAAACTTAAGCAACAGTAATAGTATTTATATACTGTTTGAAATTCCAAGGGGAAAAAAATCAGATGGTTACCTGGTGTTTTTCGGTCTTTTAATGCTCACTGGAAATGAAAGGTCTAATGGAATAAAGTTATAGATGGATCCTTGCTCCACACTAACCCACCTAAAGAACTGTTTCTATGAATTTTTTTCTAGGTCAGATTATAGGCAAAGGCTTTAAAAAGATCTAAAACTATTGATCAGTACTTGGCTGCCTGCATGTAACACAAAATGGTGGTTTTCCAGTCCCTTATCTAACAGCAATAGCATATATTTTCCCTATATTTGTCATGAGAACTACTGGTTTTAACAGAGGACAATGGCTAAGAGTGGTGATGGAAGTCATTTCAGGTAAACATAATCTTAACTTTACTTCAGAATATTTTGCAAGTAAATTAGTTTTACGTCTCAGCTTTCTTTAGGAATATAGAAATTTTACATCATCTGGGAAATATTCACCTCCCCATTTAATGGCAATCCATACACAGAAGGAGATGAACATACTATACTAATTTTTCAATGAGCAGATGTTCCATAATATATGATTTTCAAATTTTAAGTCTATTTCCATAAAAGTGATTATTTTACTCATTTTATTAAGGGAAAGATTTCTTCAGAAAAAAATAATGGCATTAATATCTATCACACAAATAGTCAAGAAATTAAGTAGATCAAAGATCTAAAATGCCATTGAGCCCTATCAGCTTCCTCTCAAGAGAAGAAAAATCTTGCCAACCTAACCCTATATTTATCTCTCCAGTGTTCTTACTCTCTTATCTGCAATTGTTATGTGCATGGCTACTTTCTCAGGGGTGGGTTGGGCTTGACAAAATGTCTGTCTGTCTCTCTCTTGTATCTTTCTAAAGGCAATTGATCAAAAAACAAAAGCAAAAGAAACACAACAATGTTTTCTTCCACCATATTATACCATCTCTGATCCATAAACAAGCACAATAACATACAAAATGTTTTTTTCAATGTTATTGTCTTGCTTCTGCTGCCAAGTGACAACCTGTTCCTCCATAAAACACGCACTGCCCTACCCTTCTTCCTACTTAACAATCCTAGCTCTGTTTGAGACTTAGAAATCCTATTTTATAGATTACCTCTTCCAAGAAGCTCTTCTTGGTTTCCTCTAACAGGTTGTCTTCTTCCACATTTGAACTTTCAGGGTGTTTTTACAGACATTTATGGAATGTACCTTACTTTGCCTCAAATGATTTTGTTTGTTTTTTACCTCCCCAAATTAGTAAACAGTAATTAAATTTCCTAAATTTTAAGTGATTTTCCAAGGTCAAACAATCATTGTTTTATTTTTCATTCATCTTTTAAATTACTTCCTATGGAAAGGGAAAGAAATGTAAGAGTTTGTCATAGACTAGGGAAAACAAAAAACTAGTCCATTTTGAGTACTTCAGAGCCTCCTGAACAAGCACCATCAATTTAAGGCCCCTTGTCTAATATCCAGCTTACCAAACAGTATCATATCCTCTGTATGGTTTTGTCTCAATTGCAAAGGTGATTTCTTCAATTTTTTTTCTTCACTGTGTAATAGCGACCTTGCCTAAATATGGTTATTATTATTTTCTTTTTATGGCCACACCTGTGGCATATGGAAGTTCCCAGGCCAGGGGTTGAATTGGAGCTGCAGCTGAGGTCTATGCCACAGCCACAGCAACACTGTATCCAAGACACGTCTGCAATCTATGCCACAGCTTTTGGCAATGATAGATCCTTAACCCACTGAGTGAGGCCAGGGATCAAACCTGCATCCTCATGGAGACTATGTTGGGTCTTTAACCCACTGAGCCACAATGGGAACTCCAATGTGGCTATTATTAAAGTTATTTGATTAAAAATTTAAATTTCTTCTCTATATACTTAATTTCCTATCCACATTTTAATGTGAATTCCTAATTTCCAAGCGTGAAGAGAATATCCAAGTTTGAAATAACAACAAAAAATATGCCTTCTTTCAGAAATGGCCTGGGTTAGAAACCCTCAGGAACCCAAAGAGTAATTATAAAACTGGAATATGAAAAGCTTGCTGAGCATATGGCTTTTTCTTTAGAGATGTTTCCAGTTTAAGTGTTCTTTTCCTACCCTTTCTGTTTCTCTCTCTCTCTCTTTTTTTTTTTTTTAATAGGAAGAGCCTTCTTTTCCATTTCTCCTCCCCATCGCCTTTCTACAGCTGTAAGCAGGAAGTCACAAATTTCATTTCAAAAAAGATGCTTTAAGTGGTAGCTCATAAGAAAGTGGGCAATTTTCCACTATAGGGTTATACTGTAGTGTAATCAACCCCTGAAATTTCCTTGATGGATGACATGGTTGGATGCAAGCCACACACTGTACACATCAACTTTACTGCTGTGCAACAATAATGTCGCATTCTAGGCTGTGAAATATGTCTCTTTTAAGGAAACCTGCAATATATAATAAAAAAGATCTCATTTCAGAATTGTTGGTTTTGACTAGAAACTATATGTGGGAGAGCTCTCAAAATGATTTAGAATTGTGATACTTGATTAGCCTTCATAAGTATAAGGATTATTTATTTTAAATGTCTAATATTTTGTTAAGGCAGGTCTATTGAGATATTTGACATTTTCTTAGGAATTAATTTGTAGCTCCAATACTTTTTGTTGTTGTTGTTAAGAATGGAAAGATTATAAAAATTGCCTCCCTATATACAGAGAGGGGAAAGAATGCATTTTAAATAATTTCATTAAAATTCTACATTGCAAGTTTTTTTTTTGAATCAAAGACCAATAAGAGGAGTAAAAGTCTCAAATAATAATTAATAAATCTGTGACAGTTCCCCATGTCTTTCTGCAGAAGCACTTGGTGGCTCAGTATTTTAAAATGAACGGCAGCTGAAGAATGATGGTATATATAGTAGTCAGCCAATCCATGTGGCAGAAATCACTCACTGAAATTTGTATTTCTTAGTCTCTGAAGATTGGCTCCCCCAATCATTCACAATGTCACTTCTCTTTCTTTTTTTCACTACAGAATTTGAAAAGCTAAAACATCTTCCTGGACTTTCCTATAGTAACAGTGACCATGTGAAATAATTCTACTCAACTTGATAAAGACTAAAGTACTTGGGAAGTACATTCTTTCCTGCATGTAAAGGCAGGAGCAAGGATAAAACTCCCTGCCCTTTGATTTCTGTCCTTTGCTCAATTTATTTTATTTTTCCTGCCAGTCATGAACATGATGCCTCAAAGTTCAGCAACATGTTTCATAACCACGAGAGTAATAGCAACACACTAAGGATGATAGCCCTGAAAGAAGGAATCAGATTCCATGACAGTTTTGTGGAGCTGGCCTGCATAAGATAAACTAATCCCTATAGGTTTAAATGACTGTTAGTCATGTTGCCTCTTGTCAGCTGAACATATTCTGATACTCTATTTGGCACCTGAAAAGTGCACTGCCGTAGTGTCAGAACCTAAAATACAGAACTGCTTTAGTGGAGAAAACGCCATGTTAAGGACCTTAGAATTTTAGTCTAAAAGGTGAGTAACTCTGGTCACATTGGTTAAAAAAATTGTTCAAGTACATATGAACTATGCAGAAGCACACTTATCAATAGGACATATCATTAAGTACATATTTTTACCTTTGCTCTAGTTTTAAAAATTACTAATTCTCAAGCCTAGAATGGTTGGATATACAATATCCATATTTCTACCACATCCATACAGACAATTAAGCAATGCCACCAATTAAGGAGGAGGAAGGATGCTATTCCCTAGATTTCCTATATTCTCAAACTAGCAAGAGCCAATTAAATGAACTTAACTTCCATGTCATTGATGACCTTCCTCCTTCAAGGAGCTGCCGCTTCTTCAGGGCCCTTGGACAGAGTTCTTTTCAGAGAAGCACAAATTGTCCAGAGCCAATAACTAATAGGGCCTAACAATACATAAAAGTTGTCCAAGGGCTGTAGATATTTGTCTTTTCTATTGCAGTGTAACAAACTTCCACTAACAGTGGCTTAAAACAGCACAAACTTAATATCTTAAAGTTCTGGATATCAGAGGTTTGCAATTGGCTTTACTGGGTTAAAATAAACATGTTGCCAGGGTGATTCTTTCTGGAGGGTCTAAGAGAGATTCTATTTCCTTGCCTTTTTCAGCTTTTAGAGACCACCTGCATTCCTTGGCTTATGGTCCCTGCATCTTCAAACCCAGCAGTGCTTCATGTTCAAATAATCTGTTTGGCTCTGAAGCTTGCTTCTGTTATCACATCTCCCCTACTTCCTGCCTCCCTCTTTTTCTCATATGGATCCTTGTGATTACATCAGGCCACCCAGATAATCCAGCATAATCTACTGATCTCAAGATTTTTAATTTAATCACATATGCAAAATCCATTTTGCCATTTAAATTAACATATTCCCAGGTTTTGGGGATTATGGCATAGATGACATCTTTGAGACAACATCATTCTACCTACCATGATATTCTTTTTTTTTAATTTATTTTCAGCAAAAATAAAGACTGGTATGCTGATTATCTAAACATTGTCATGAAAATAACCCAATGTCCTTAGCTGCAAAATAGCAAAATTATATTGGCACTGTAAGGAAAATACATTTTAAAAATCTATGAAATATTCTGAGAAGAAGAGTAACTTTTGCACGATTAAAAGTGACCCTTGCATAGAACAGATACTATTTGGGATAACTGAAATTCATTTATGATTTAAATTTAGGAAGAGTAGAAAAGTTTTCAGACTACAAATGGTATTTATTTTAACATGTATTAGGATATAACAAAAATAATTTTTTATACTTGATCCAAGGCCTGTAAAGCAAATAGATTCAATTTTTTTCTAGTTTAGCTTCCGAACACAACACTAAACTATAATCTACTGTGGTGACCCTCCTGATAGGAACATTGAATGGGCACAGAAATAAATGACATGGTTTATTCCTGTGATGTGGTATTTATAAAAGAGGGAAGCCACTAAGAATTTCCAGGATGAAAAGAAAAAAGAATTGATGGTGGCAACAACAGCAAGGAATATTAAAATGAGGAGTCCTCATGAAAGTCAAAAGTATCAGGGAAATCCTGGAGGCTGATCCAGAGAAAATAAGTATATATTTGGAGTGGGATAATACCAGCTTCTGTATTTCACAAAGAGAAAGCACTGTTTGGGAAATTAAAATAGTAATATTTGGACAAAGGTCTCACAATACAAGCCAGAATTGGTAGCAGGCATGGAGAAATTTTAAAAATAGAAGTTGGGTAGCTATTTGCTGTCATGAAGGACAAATTACAAAAAAATTCTGGAGCAACACAATACCTAAGACGAATGAGAAATAGCAGCAGTCTTTGTATTCTCCATTACAATTGTTGAGTTAGATAAGAAATATATTAAATCTTTAGCAATACTTTTATAAGTTAGACAGATCAAGAATTTCCACTAGAGCATATTTCTCATACTTTTAGTTGAAAAAAAAATTAGTAAAATTAATTTTCCCTTTGGCTATAAAGAGAAAAATACAAGGAATAATTTAATATCTAATGGCATCAAAACTGTTTTTATTCTCTCAGACATGGTAAAAGGAAAAAAAATACTGAAAATAACTTGTGTTTAGTTTGAATTTGCTCTTAGAAATAAAATGAGTACTGCTAATTCACTGTATCCACTCAAGCTTTTAGATGGTGTTGGTCTCATATAACTAACAAATAATGTTTCTATTCAGGAACCCAGTTTCCTCTGAATCTGTTCCTCATGAAGAAATCTATTTATCAAAATATACCAGCATACCTATTTTCAAAGCATGTAGTAAAAATGACCATAGGTTTATCTTTGCTTTACTTACACCACAGAATAAATAATAGAACCTGTCAAAAATGTCCTCAGTACCACCATCCATCCATTCTCACTTTGCTTCAAGTGAGAAATAAGAACCTCTGATACTAAAATAAAGAGAAAATGGATAAATTCACCTGATGTGGGTTTCTTATCCTATATACTCCAAATTGGTCTGTATTTTTCTAATGTGAATGTAAAATATCAGCATGCCAAATTAGTACCTTTTGTAATGTGTGGAGGTTAAAATTTTAGAGCATAATTCTCCCATTGGGGTGATTCTCATTATGTAATGACTTACAATTATTAAAAAAGGAAAATATCTCAGTATACACTAAAATCTTTGGGGAAAAAAGAGAGATAAAAGGTTGGACACCCAAAGAGGAGAGACCATAACATGTTGGCATAGATTTAAAAAAAATCATGTCTGAGAGATAAAGTTCACAATGAACTTTAGATTTACAAACATTGATTTGAATAAATAGTTCATGGGATTCTCTAAGATTTACCCCACTCAATAAGGACAATCATGGAACAAAAAGGTTGTATGGGAATACAGTTTAATGTTATAAAATAGAATTTTATGTGATTTACTCAAATCTTTGTTTTTCAAAAGAAAATGTATTTCAGGCTATCAATGGAAAAGCAGATATAAGCATATGAGTGGAAACAACATAGCACTAGGATCAGACATTTCTGGATTTTAATTCTGGCTTTCAACATTAGGAAAGTTACAGTTGACCTTTGAAGAACATGATTTTGAGGTATGTGGGTCCACTTACTTGCCAATATTTTTTAATAGTAAATATGACAGTGGTACAGGTTCCCTCTGAGGATGCAGAGGGAACCCAAATATGGAGAGCATACTATAAATTACAGGCAGATTAATTACCTGCATTGTTCAAGGGTCAACTGCATTTAACATCTCTAAGCTTTGTTTTTGTGTCTTGATAAAATTTCTTTGAGCTTGGCTTTCTAAATGTCCCACTAATATTTAGCTTATAAAATCAGAAAAAAAAGAAAAAGACTCCACAAAATATTCTGTTGTAAATCTAACAACATATAACCAGAGGCCAGGAAAGTCTGGGATGGGGTAGGAAGATTGAAATATATTTTGAACCAGAAAAAGTATCCAATGAAAGAATCTAGGACAAAAAGGCAAAAGGAGTATAAAGATATTTCAGTTTACTCAACCATTTGCCCTCTATATCAGACACAAGCTTATAAACCAATCTTCCTTCCCCTGAATGAGCACTGTTTTTGAAGTCAAATAGAATATGTACTCTTTTCTGCATTACTTCAGAGTCTGTAACTAATATTTCTGAATTACTACAAGGAGAAAAGGAAAGTATCTATAGCAGGTTCATTATAGGAGATGTGTATAAAAGTAAGGGCCACCTTCCTCACTTTAGCAGCCGTCTCTGTAGCAGGTTGACTGCCTGGTACCACAGGGCCTCTGACCTTAGTCTTGGCCCCAAAAGTGCCGAAGTAGTGATGCTGGCAGTTCGGATGCTGTAAGGTGCTTAGTGAAAAGTGAAAATTCTCCCTTAAATAAGGACAGAAAGAATGTCCTATACTGAGGTTGCTGAGACCTATGCATCCCTGGGGGAGAGTCCGGGTTATTTTTAAGAAGACAATAAAGGGAGTTCCCATCATGGCACAGTGGTTAATGAATCCGACTAAGAACCATGAGGTTGTGGGCTTGATCCATGGCCTTGCTCAGTGGGTTGAGGATCCGGATTGCTGTGAGCTGTGGTGTAGGTCGCAGATACAGTTTGGATCCTGCATCGCTGTGGCTCTGGCATAGGCCAGCAGCTAGAAAGATAGGAGCCACAAGGAAGTACTGGGCTTTTTTCTGTACAACCTCAGCATCTTGTAGTATTGGTTTCTAGTTCCAGTTCTGAAAGCAAATACTCCAAAGTTCAAATCTGAGCTCTTCTTCTAACAAGCTAAATGACTTTGGGAAATGTACCTTCTAAAAAACATCTAAGAGGAATTGTCAGGACCAGGGCCTGGAGGAAGACCAGCGGATGATAGAGGAGCATGATCTTGAGAAGGAGGGAAGGAAACAGCAGCCAGTGAAGCAGGAGGGTCTGAGCATAAAAGTTAAGATTTTCTAGATGGGATTAAGATGGTGGAATAGAAGGACTAGAGCTCAACTTCTCTCCTAAAAACAACAAAATTCACAACTAAAGGCTGAGCAATCTTCACCCAAATGGACCAGAAACCTTAAAAAAGATACCCTACTCCAGAAGACAAAGAGGAGGCCACACCAAGAGGTAGGAGGGGCAATTTCATGATATGAACAACCCCATACCTCCTGGGTGGGAAGCCCCACAGACTGGAAACTTACTGGTTCACAGAGACTCACCTACAGGAATGAGAGTTCTGAGCCCCACATCAAACTCTCACGTGAGGGGGTCTGGCACTGGGAGAAAGAGCCCCTGGAGCATCTGGCATTGAAGGCCAGCGGGGCTTGTGCTCAGGAGCTCCATGGGACTGGGGAAAGAGACCCCATTCTTAAAAGGCACACACAGACTTTCACGTGCACTGGGTCCCAGGGCAAAGCAAAGTCTCCAAAGGCATCTGGGTTGGACCTGACTGCAGTTCTTGGAGGACATTCTGGGAAAACAGGGGTGAATGTGGTTTGTTGTGAGGGAAGGACATTGAAGACAAAGCTCTCAGGAATATTTAGCAGTGTGCCTTTCTCTGGAGGTGGCCATTTTGGGAAAATCTGGCCCCACCCATTAGTCAGCACTGAGAAGCCCCAGGGCAAACAACAAAAAAAAGAGCAACAAAAACAAATCCAAAGCAATTAATAAAATGGCAATAAGAACATACATATCAATAATTACCTTAAATGTTAATGGACTAAATGCCCCAACCAAAAGACATAGACTGGCTGAATGGATACAAAAACAAGGCCCATATATATGCTGTCTTCAAGAGACGCACTTCACTTCTAGGGACACATACAAATTGAAAGTGAGAGGATGGAAGAAAATATTCCATGCAAACGGGGATCAAAAGAAAGTTGGAGTAGCAATACTCATATCAGACAAAATAGACTTTAAAATGAAGAATATTTTAAGGGACAAAGAAGGACATTACATAGTGATAAAAGGATCAATCCAAGAAGAATATATAACAATTTTAAATATCTACACACCCAACAGAGGTTCACCACGATATATAAGGCAACTGCTAACAACCTTAAAAGGACAAATCAACAATAACACAATAATAGTGGGGGACTTTAACACCCCACTTATAGCAATGGACAGATCAACCAGACAGAAAATCAATAAGGAAACACAGGCCCTGAATGATGCATTAAACCAAATGGACTTAATAGATGTTTATAGGACATTCCATCCAAAAGCAACAGAATACACATTCTTCTCAAGTGCACATGGAACATTCTCTAAGATTGATCACATCCTGGGCTACAAGTCCAACCTCAGTAACTTTAAGAAAATTGAAATCATATCAAGCATCTTTTCTGACCACGCTAAATGACTGGAAATCAACAATAAGAAAAAAGAAAAAATCTGCAAAAAACACAAGCATGTGGAGATTAAACAATATACTACTAAACAACCAATGGATTACTGAAGAAATCAAAGAGGAAATTAAAAAATACCTAGAAGCAAATGACAACAAAGATACAACACTCCAAAACCTATGGGATACAGCAAAAGCCGTTCTAAGAGGAAAGTTTATAGCAATACAAGCCCACTTCAGGAAACAAGAAAAAGCTCAAATAAACAAGCTAACTCTCCATCTAAAGCAGCTAGAGAGAGAAGAACAGACAAAACCTAAAGTTGGTAGAATGAAAGAAATCATAAAGCTCAGAGCAGAAATCAATGAAATAGAAACAAAGAAAACCATAGAAAAGATCAATGAAACGAAAAGCTGGTTCTTTGAAAAGATCAACAAAATTGATAAACCCCTAGCCAGACTTATCAAGAAAAAAAGAGAGAGGACTCAAATCAACAAAATTAGAAATGAAAAAGAAGTAACAATGGACATCACAGAAATACAAAGGATCATAAGAGACTACTATATGCAACTATACGTGAATAAAATGGAGAGCCTAGAAGAAATGGACAAATTCTTAGAAAAGTACAATCTTCCAAGACTAAACCAAGATGAAATAGAAAAGATGAAGGGACCAATCACAAGAACTGAAACTGAAATTGTGATTAACAAACTTCCAACAAACAAAAGTCCAGGACCAGATGGCTTCACAGGTGAATTCTATCAAACATTTAGAGAAGAGTTAACACCTATCATCCTGAAACCATTTCAAAAAATTGCAGAGGAAGGGATACTCCCAAACTCATTCTATGAGGCCACCATCACCTTGGTACCAAAACCAGACAAGATACACAAAAAAAGAAAACTACAGGCCAATTTCACTGATGAACATCGATGCAAAAATCCTCAACAAAATACTAGCAAACCGCATCCACCCATACATTAAAAGGATTGTACATCATGATCAGGGATGCAAGGGTTCTTCAATAGCAGCAATTCCATCACTGTGATATACCACATTAACAAATTGAAGAATAAAAACCTCGCAATAGGTTCTCAGGCTAGGGGTCCACTTGTAGCTACAGCTTCTGGCCTACACCACAGCCACAGCAACACCAGATCTGAGCCGCGTCTGTGACCTATACCACATCTCATAGCAACACTGGATCCTTTAACCCACTGAGCAAGGCCAGAGATCAAACCCACAACCTCATGGTTCCTAGTCAGGTTCATTTCTGCTACGCCACAAAGGGAACTCCTTGAAAAAGAAATACTTAAAAATATTTGGCAGTCAACAAAGAACTCAGGTTTGGGGAATTTGAAGGTAGTGAGCCTTGAAGGAAAGAAAACAGATTACACTTGAGTACTAAGTAAAATAAAAAATAGGATAAAGTCAAATAATTGTTATAAATATGTGTCCAAAATTGAGCACAAAAGTTAAATTATTTCAGAGAATGAGTTTTCTCATTTTATAAACAGCAATAATTTATGATAAAAGAATCTAAGTCAATACCTTTTATAATGGAAAGTTGAATTTTTTAATCATATCATGTTATTTGATGAAAAAACACACATTATAGCAAAGCTGTAAGCGTCCCAATTTACTGGAGAAGAAAAAACTTCATAAGGCAAATTAGAAAATAAGTCAATGCTTTGTATGAATGCATAAAACTAGAAAAATGTATGACAGAAAAAAGAACTATTAAAAAGCAAGATTTTACAGACTGGCTAAAAGAAAACAGATGCACAACAAAGTGTATCTGTATCCTATTTATAAGAAACACAATACAGAAATGTTAAGAAAAAAGAAAAAGATGAGTAAATGTTTATCAGAATTCAGAAAGGAATTCCTTAAATTCATTTACTGCTCTATGACAAGACCTTGCACCACAGGAAGATTTAGGACACACTTCATAATTATTTATAGTATACAAAATACAAACAAAAGCATTACACATATGAAAAGTGAATGAGATGAAGATTGATAGTACTAATTTTACACAATTAGCAATTACTTTAAGAAGACAGAATTGGTAACATAGGTTATTTAATATTGACAAAAGATACAGACCACAATGATTATATTATGCTACAAAGCCATAGAGATGTGATAGGATATTATCAAAACCTATATGTCAAATCTGAAACTAGGGATCTTTATTATATCTCTCTCAACAACTAATTAATTAGACAAAAATATAGACATATAATAATCTAAATAATATGTTCTCAAAAAGTTTCTCATGCTTTATAGCCAATTAATCAAGATTACAAGTGTTCAAGTGTTTATGGAAACTAAAATAAGGACTTTCCAAGCATTCATTCTTAGGAAGCCCAACAACAAATTACCCAGATGCTAAGTCAGAACTGTGGGCCCATCACCAAAGGAATTCATAAACTTCAATGGAATGAAAAAGTTTCCTGCAAAACACATGTTGTCAAAATTTAATAAAGAAGTAGGAACATAAAGAGATTAATTTCTATCTTCAACATTAGTTTCATAAAAATGCTCATTCATTCCTTCTTTTACAAATATTGATTGAACACCTGTGTCAGTAACTCAAACTATAAGGTTGTCCCCATACACTTTCTGAGAAAGAAAATTGACATTAAACAAACAGATTAACAGATAAATAATAAAATGTTAGCTAGTTTCACATTAGGGCTTAGTGTCAACACAATTTTATCGGTAACATCTTTCAAATTCCAAACAATTTCATGTTATACACTGAATAGCCTTTTCCAGAAAAAGAGAAAGAAATGAAAAACTACCTGATTAGAATTGAATATTCAGATACTATCCTACCATAGGGCCTGCTTTAATAAAGGACCGGGGGAGTAAAAAGGCAATGTTACTCAATGCCTCTCCGTATCTTTTTTTAATAAAGACATTCACCATATTAATTTTTAAAAATCACTAAAACATAAAACATAACCAGGGATTTTTAAAAGGACAGTGACACAGGAGGATGACTGTACACACTCATTCATTCATTCCTATATGCTCATTTATACTTGCTTCCATAGAACATCTTGAGATTTTTCTGGGTGCAAGTATCTCGACATTATTGTGTGTATATGCCTAACATTATCTTTTTTTCCCCCAGAGCAACACCACATATGACCCGCATCTGCAACCTACAACACAACTTTGAGGCAACGCCAGATCTTTAACCCACTGAGTGAGGCCAGGGATCTAACCCATATCTTCAGGGACACTATGTCAGGTTCTTAACCTACTGAGCCACAACAGAAACTCCCTATTACCTTTACTATATATTCTGTTCCTTAAATTTTTCCTGTTTTGTTTTTTATGAAAACTAGAGGAGTCAATTTATAATATGTGTATATTATATTTGTATATATATATACATATAGATGGGGGAGAGAATATGTAAGGTATTCAGTTGAATTACTGAAATTATTTAATATGTTTTTTTTGGAGAAGTATGTATTTGCACCTGTTAAATATACAGGCATTACTTACTTTCTCTGTTTTTAAGTTTTTTTTGTTTGTTTGTTTTTAATATCAGGTTTTAGGAGGAGATTCTTCACCCAAGACATAGGCAAATTTCCCTATGAGCTGGTAGTCGCAGGTCATTGTTTGACAACTGATTTTTCTTGGCACTCAAATAAGCCTCTCGTCATATTTCTAAAGCATTTATTACAGTAATATTGGACTTTGTGAGTGAAATGCTGACAACTGCATTCATTACAAGGTCAGTGATAACATTTCCTAGAGTGATGAAATACAAAAGTATGCAGATTTTTAATCTGTAAACATAGCACCATTATAACACACTGTCAAAGTAAAGTGACCCTGGAGGTCCAGAAAATAATATATCTTACTATTTATGTACCTAAGAGATGTGTCTGAAGACTATCTTTCCATTACAAAAAGATAGAAAATAATGTGGTCTGGAGAGTAACACAGGTACCTTTTAGAAAGGAAGCAGCATTAATCATTTGCCATAATTTATCAATTTTAATAATAATTTAACACAACTTAATACAAATGTCATACTTAGAAAAATAAATTCCACTTGCGAAAAACCTGTGTTTTGAGGAAAACTGAACATATGCATGTCCTAGGATCTAGCAGTTGCATTCCTAGATGTACACCTGCTAAAATGCCATTATTTTCATGTAATATCTCTATCACTGTCAAATGTTGTCCTGAAGTGCTTTTCTGATACTAACTGTGATGGTTTCTTTTATATGTCAATTTGGCTAGGCTATTGTGCCTAGTTTTCTTCTCAAACACCAGTCTAGATGTTGCTGTGAAGCTGTTTTTCTAGATATTATTAACATTTAAATAAGTAGACAATGATTAAAGCATATTACCCACCATATTATGGATAGGCCTCTTCAAATTAATTGAAGGCTGTGAGAGCAACACTGAAATTTCCCTAAGATGAAGCAAATTTGCTTCAAGGCCACAACATGGAAACCTTGCCCACGTTTTTTCAGTCTACATTTTAAACTTGAGACTACAGCAACAACTCTCTTCCCTTAATTTCCAATCCGCCAGCCTGATCTACAAATTTTGGCCTTGACCGACCCCAAAATTATGTCAGCCAATTCAAATACACCCACACACGTATGCATATGAAAAGACAGAAGAGCATGTGTGCACGTGCACACACACACACACAAATATTATGTATCATGTTTCACTCAAGAACCATGACTCTGGAGAAAGCATTTTAGTTTTCTTATGACCAGTATATATATGTCATATGCTTCTTGATCTTCTGACTTCTAATCTGTCTGCATTTACATCTTAAAGTGACATCTTAATCTGGGTCTTCTTTTAAAAAAAAATCATCTAATATTCCTGTCTTTTGAGATTTTAGGTAAGTTCTATTGAATGCATTAGTTGATACAATTGAGTTCACCATTTTGCTATTTAATTTTTTTGCCCTATTTATTATTTGTTGCTTTATTTCTCTTTACCATCCTTATTATAGATTGATTTTTTTTAATTTTATCAAGATACAACTGACATAAAACTGTTTAATTTTAAAGCATACAATGTATTGATGTATTGATTTACTTATAAATTGCAATATATTTACCACTATAGTGTTAAATAACACCTCTATCAAGTTATTAAGTTGATTTGTTATTCTATTTCATCTTCTCTATTGACTTAATTAAACCATTTCATTTTTTTCTTGTTAGTTGTTCCTACAGTGATTAGAGTATAAATTTTAACTATCATAGTATATGATGTAATAACTTCATGTTTATAGTTAAATGTAATTATATATCTATGTCCTTGTTTCCCATTCTTTTTGCTAATTTTGGTAACATTTTATTTTTTATATTTGTTATAAACTTCAAATAATGTTATTACTTTATTATAAATAAGAGTAATCTTTTAGGCATATCAAAAATGAGAAAAATGCTGTTTATATTTACCCACATATTTACATATTTGGTCCTTTCATTGCCTTGTGTTTAGATTTAAATTTCCAAATAGTATCATTTTACTTCTTCCTAAAAAATTTCATTTAACTGTCCTTGCAATACAGGTCTGTTGGCATCACAGCCTTTGTTTATTTTTCTGAAAAAGTATTGCATTTTTAAAAGATTTTTTGCTAAGTAAAGATTTCTAGGTTGGCAAGCTTTTTTTTTTCTTTCAATATTTAAAAGATGTTTCTGTCTTCTGGTGTTCTCCATTTGTGATGTCTGTTACCATTCTATATAAGATGTTTCTTCTCTTTGGCCGAATTCCATATTTCTTCATCCTTGTTCTATTTAATCCTTCTGGTACTTCGATAACATAAATGTTAGGGTACTTAATGTTACCTGCTTGATTTTGGATATTCTTTTCTACTTTTCCATCCTTTTCCTTTCTCTTTTGATTCAGTTTGAATAATTCCTACTGGCCTATATTCAAGATCACCAGTGCTTTTTCTTTGTGTCCAGTCTGCTGATAAGTCCATAGAAAGAGCTATGTCTGATATCATTTTTTTATATATAACATTTCCAATTGACTTTTTTTCTGGTTTCCATCTCTCTACTAAAATTCCTCATCTCTTCACACAAGTTTCCATATTTTTCAGTATGGCCTTTAATATAATAACTGAAGCAAAGAGCAATTTTAAAATCCCTGTCTGCTGACAGTTCTAACATCTCAGCCATCTCTGCACATGATTCCATTACTGGTTCTGATAATGGGCCATTTCTTTCTTGCCTTTTTACTTTGGTGTTTTATAATTTTTGATTTAAGGTTGGTTATTGCACATAGAGACTAAGATAAATAGTATTTACACACAGATGGACAAGTTCTTCTGTCAGGTCCTTAATATTAACCTAGTATGTAGTTAAACTGAGATTGAGTTCTGTTGTTGCTATAGTTACCTTCATCAATAATGGACTGTTGTTTCCTGTTTATTGTGAGGCCTGATAAACTCAAGTGTTCCATGGTGTTTTTGTTTCACTCTCAGCCGTCGGTAGTACTTAAATGTCTGTACCACAGAGGGGGTTTTCCTTCATAGTCTTGTCCCACCTCCACAGTAGGTTACTGTATCTTGCATGTTATATAGTCCAAGGCTTATGACTTTCCTGGTCAGGCTTAGGTATACTTCTGCACCTGGGCTTTAGGGTTTGGCTTTCCCAGCATTTCCGCCCTTCCTCTTGATGGCAGCTAAATTATGGTGGGGAGGAGGATAGGGTTTGGCGGGGAGGGGTTGTCACATAAGCAAGCTTCCTGCACTTCTCCAGTGGGAAGCAGGCTTCTGCCTTTTTATCAGCACAAGAATTTGGAAATGAACATATTTCTTACTCATCTCTCAATGGTGAGTAATTTCTTGCTTCTACCTGACCCCCAGTTGCAGCTGACCTTTCTTTATCTATGAAAGGGGACAGGTGGGTTTCCTACGCTTCCTCCAGCAGGAGATACTTTTTGCTTCAATGAGATTTAAGTGTGGAAAGCAGATGGCATTTTTTTGTCTGTGTATCACTGCAGGGAGCTCTCTCAGACTTCCCACTTGCCCCAAATCTTTCCTGTGAGGATGGGGTAGAAGTCTATGGAAAAGATTTGGTGAGTGGGTGCTGATTTACCTTGAGTCTAGGGCTCCGAGAGATTCTAGTCTGCTTCACTAGCCCATACCTGACCCTTAAGAATCCATTAAAGTTTTTGGAGTTCCCGCTGAGGCTCAGTGGTTAACGAAGCCGACTAGGAACCATGAGGTCGCGGGTTTGATCCCTGGCCTCGCTCAGTGGGTTAAGGATCCGGCGTTGCCGTGAGCTGTGGTGTAGGCCGCAGATGTGGCTCAGATCCCTCGTTGCTGTGGCTCTGGCATAGGCTGGCAGCTACAGCTCCGATTAGACCCCTAGCCTGGGAATCTCCATATGCCGTGGGAGCGGCCCTAGTAAAGGCAAAAAGACAAAAAAAAAAAAAAAAAAAAAAAAAAAAAAGGATCCATTAAAGTTTTAATTCTTTTCTTCTTACCCACTTTTATGGTTTCCACATTTTCCTCCCTTGCTCTGCTAAAGGTAATATAATTTGTATATCCTGACTCTCTTTGAAGGATTATGTCACACTTTGGAATTCAGTTCACCTGGTTTCCTGTGACCTTCATTCTCTCATAAGCTCAAGAAATGTTATTATTTTCTAGTTTATTTGGTTTGTTTTTATGGTTAGGGTTGGAGTGACTTCATCATAGGTTTTCTATTTTTAAGGAGAAACAGAACTTCTCAAAAAATTTTTTGTCATGAAATAGAGTCAATTTCATAACCTCTGTTTGTTTTTAATCTTATTTCTTACCAAATGCGAAACTAAACTATTGATTAAGGATTGTTTTTCAATCTTTTAAAAACCCTATCCTGTTTTTTAAACATATAACTCTCATAACCTCCTTTCATGTTATTTGAAATTTTAAAAAGTTAATAACATAAGAAATGATGTGCCAAAATAAAGAGACAAACATATTTTGATTCTAAACACTCATTCCAGTTTTCTAAAGGTTAGGCAGGCCTAGCCTTGTTCCATAAATTGAAGGGCAAAACGATAAATCTGCTCTATGAATGACTGAATCATTCAATCAAATGTTCTCTACAAGGTTAAGCAGCATTAAAATCATTTGGATACCAAATATTACAGATGTGAGGAGAGAGAAAACTCCTAGCATACTGAGGTAAATGCTATTCCTTTTACCCAGAACCAATTCTCTGTACTGCCCTGCACCCTTTTTCCAAAACAAGCATGCTCCTGCTAGTAGGTAATTTACTGCACAATAGCTGAAAGAATCACCTTTCTCTCAAACTCAATTCTAATTACTTTTTACAATATATTTTGGTTGTAACAACCTACTAGGTTTTCTGTTCTTTGTCCTCACCTAGAGCTGAGTCTCTTTAGCTCCCAGCTACAGATTTGGTTCAGTTACTTGGGTCAGAGACAAACATCCTCCTTCGCCCAGCCTTGGCTTCACATTTCCACAGGCAATTCTGTATAACACTGCTCTTACAACTTTGCTCTCCTCCTGAGTCCCTGTTCTAGCAAATGGGTATCTTCTCAAGTTACTGCACACCTATTCCTGTTTCTCGGCCTCTCTCTTCTTCCTCTGTGCCTTGCTTTGATAAAGTGTCAGGTATTTGAGTTCCCCTCATTCTGTGACCTTAAATCTCCCCGGAATCTTCCCCATAGTATCCTATCTCAACTTCACTTTGCTGCTTGCTGATTCCTGTCATTATGCCCACTCCCTAGCTCTTGTTGAACTGCCACTAACCCTGCAAGCATGATTATGTGTTATCTCTTTCCGTACTCTCTCTGCTTGCCAGAACTTCTTCCAGTAGCCCTCCACCTCCATGCAGTTTCCAGGAATGGCCCTTCCCTGCTTGACTTTCCCCATGACCTATCATGCTACAGCCACTGACCGGCAATCTTAGTGTTACAGCTGATTTTATGTTAGGATTGTAAAGAAATTTTATCCAAATGAATTATCAGTAAAAAAATCATCTCAGGTCTCGACCATTTACCTAAATGCCATACCTGGGGAGGCTGCATTTCCTTCTCAGCAGACAGTTGGGACATCTGCCCTTTGTTCCTTTTCTGGCTGCTCTTTGGCACTTTTCATCTCATCCTCTTTCTTGTCAGGAGTGAAGTGTGTTGGGGTATAGAAGAATGATGGGAAGGGATGGGGAAGAGAAACAAAGGAAGTGGAGAACTCCCAACCTATTGTCATATTGGTCCTCCTTATTATGCTGAGAGCATACAACTCTTTTGCTGACATGAGCATATTATGTGCAAAAAGCACACATGTATTTGCATGCACAGACGCATGGTATTTAGGAGTTTTATAAGACAGAGAGAATATAAACTGGAGGGAAAGAGAAAGGAAAGCAAACCCTCATCTTGCCACGGTTTATTTAATGATTACTACGGTATGTTTATTATGGAACCTAATTGCTGGTCTTTTAGAAAACATGTACCTTAATTACAGTCATTAGTAAACTTAAGAGATTTTGCATTTCCAAGAGGTAAATTGAGTGACAAGCCTTAACGTTTACATTACTAAGCCAGGAGAGAAGTCTTTGTTTAAAAATAAGCAGAAGTATAAAAATTGAATATTAATTCACATTTTAATTATTCTTAAAAGTACATGCATTAACTATTGCTTCCTTTTCATATCTAATAAAAGTCAATATGAAACAAGATTTCCAGGACTTCCCATCATGGCTCAGCAGTAACAAACCCAACTAGTATCCATGAGGGTATAGGTTTGATCCCTGGCCTCGCACAGTGGGTTAAGGATCAGGCATTGCCGTGAGATGTGGTATAGGTCAAAGATGCAGTTTGGAACCTGTGTTGCTGTGGCTGTGGTGTAGACTGGCAGTGGCAGCTCCAATTCAACTGCTAGCCTGGGAACTTCCGAAAAAAGAAAGAGAGAGAGAGAGAGAAAGGAAGGAAGGAAGGAAGAAAGAAAGAAAGAAAGAAAGAAAGAAAGAAAGAAAGAAAGAAAGAAAGAAAGAAAGAAAGAAAGAAAGAAAGAAAACAAGATTTTCAGAATACTCTAGCTTCATTGCTACTTATCTCTTGTTCTCCCCATTAAACACAAGCCACACCCAGAAGGAGGACCATACAACTACTCCACAATCTTCACAGTTGCCCCTTCTTGACGAGGGCCCTGCTCATTGTTCCAGATCAGAATTGTCCTTCTGAAAAATAAGACGCTGACCACAATTTTGAAATATCACCTCCACATTTCTACTAACAGTGGGCCAGATACTACCTAGGACCCTCAGAAATTCCCCAGAGAAATCTGAAGCCAGTATCAGAATACTTGAAGCTAAATACTATCCATTATGCCACCCCAGCCACCCTCTGTCACCAGACTAAAGGCAAGCATTTCTCTAAACCCTCATTCTTGACTGGCTTTGCCTTTTGTTCTTCCTGCTGTAATGACCTCCTTTTCTCATGCTCTTCTGATGCATCCTCTCTATCTTTATACTCTCTCCTCATCTGCTGGCTGGACTGAGATTTTCTTTCTGTGAAGCGGTGACATGTCCTCATATCTGCACCATTTTGGCTACATGAGAGGGGTGACCATATTCTCTGGAAAACTTTCATCTTTTATAATATCCTGTCTTCTTTGAAGGGTCATGCCATAATGTCACATGGATCTTGATAGTTTCCTTGTTACTCCCATCAACTAAATTTTCAAAAAACTCTTAGTTTGCCCCAAATTGGGAAATCTCCCATTCTTTTCATCAGAATTTCCAATAAAATATTAGAAGGCTTCAGAATTAATAACTACCTATCTAATACTCCTAAACTCAAAAATGCAGGAGCTCCTTAATCCCAATGCTGTTCTCAATAAACTTTGGCAATAAAAACCTAATATTATATCCTAGCTCTCACCTTAAATGGCTTGACCCAAAACTATGTAAACACCAGTACTGCACGGTTTGATAAAAGCTTCCAACTATCCTAGTCTCATGTGCTCACTCATGATCCATGGGGCTCACAAAATAGGGAGAATACCAACCTCTTAATGAATCATTTTCTCTTGATCTATAGGGTCTTTGAGGGCATCTAACTTTTTCTAAATAAATGTCAATGCCATGGTATATGGTTTACTCATAAACCAACCTTTCATCAGCTTCTCCAAGTATCATGGATAGCATCCTTATATTACATACAGCAAGAAAAGTTTCAAGTATCTATCAATTCTACAGCTACTTACCCTCGTTCTATAAACAAAAAGCTAAATATTATGAAAAAATGCACAAACACACATGACACATGTATGTCAGTAGCATTGAAATAATTCTGCCACTGAAAACCCATCAGCTGAGCCTTTAGCATTGTTTATCAATCTTTTCACTTTTCCTTAGTTTCTCTCATTTTCATATTGATAATTTTAAACATTCACCAATGCCTTCAAGGACACTGTGTCCTTCCCTAACACAATCCATCTTATTCTCAGCAAAAGACATCCTTCCTGTTTCACTGAGAAAATCAGGAACACCAGTTACTTCAATTCCCCTCCCCACCTCAAATACATTAACTTAGATATAACCACTTACTTTCTCTAGTCTTGGATGGAGTATCCATTCTCTTATTAAAGGCTATCATTCTATTGGTAGAAATATCCAAACATGACTATAGGTGCTACCTCTAGATTGCATGGACAATGAACTTGCTAGGGCCTGGGTTTGTTCTTTCTTATCCTGGCTCAAGGAACACACCCATGTCCAGTTTCCCTTAGAACCAGTGGCCCTCTCCTCTTTCAGGCAGGGCAGAGAAAAGTATCCTCAGACCCTCTAGGATCTCTGTTTCTTCAGATATACAGCATTTTGCCTTCCCAGAGAATTCTGAATAACTGGCTGGCATACCAAATCCAGACTGCCTGATGCCAAGAAACAATGTATTACTTTACTGATAGTACCAGTTCCTGTGTACCAGTTCCTGTGCTTGCTTCCTTAACAGGGCAACATGGAAGTGAGAGTTCTTCCACAAAAATGAAAGCATACCATGTCCAGCAGATGCCCTGTTCCGTGTATGCCTCTCTGTGGGATGACAATGAGACAAGGAGCACTTTGTAACACTAGTTTGCTAATTTTAACCACACAAAGTTTTCTTTTCTCCAATAAAGTTTCCATCATTCATGCTTGATATCATGAAATTTTTGTCCCAATTTCTTGCATAACTTCAGACAGCTCCAGTGAAACCACCTGGCATGATAAAAGTCAACTCTACGAATTGAGTCCTTGACACTTCAGCTAGGATCTTACACCATTAGTCACTATTCTTTGCATGTCTCTTTAACTTCTACTTCTCTGTATTCTTCTTTATTCAAGTCTATGTGTATGCTTAAGAAAGGAAAAATGGCATTCTTTGTACCCCTCCATTCCCTCTAGTTACTCCTAAGCTCTCCTAGTTAAGCCCTTCAAAAAATACTGAACATTTTTCATTGCCCCTCACTGAGCCATCCTCCTAAACTTTCACACTGTACCCATGATTCATACAGCATCAAAATTAATCAGATATTACTCATTAAAAGCCTCCCCTGGTTTTCTTTGCAATTGAAATTCCTTCCCAGATGATCTTGTCTCTTTCCATATCTCCGAACACTTCGTCACCCTGTCCATTTCTTCCCTGGATTCTGCCCTATGGCTTTTGCATTTGTTTCTCATGCTGCTGAAAATTCTATTCCCCAAAATCTTTGTCAGGGGAAACTCACAACCTCACATTCACAATCTCATCTCAAAGTGGCTTTTCTGGCCCTCCCCAATCCACTTTACTCACTCAAAAATCCCTGTTTTATTAACTCCATCAGTCTATAATATTTATATCCACTTGGAATTATTTTACATATTTATTTGCATACTTATGTATTTGTCTCTAATGTCCTCATCAATGTGTACATTCTGTGACTGCAGAGACTTCATCTGCCTTGTTTTATCCTGCATTTTAACATGTTCAGGATGATACTTGGCACATAGCAGGTGCTCATTTTAACACTGTTCTTCCTAATAAGGACAGTTTCATTCATAACCGGCCTCACTTGTGGCCGCTTCAATAACTGAATCCATGACTCCACAACTGGAGATCCCTGGTGCTATGTCTCATTCTTTCCATACTTCTTGATTCACACTCAAGACTCAAAGTGAGTCTGTACCACACTCTTGTTTTCAGCTGGGCAAAATGTTTCACATCAAGACATATCACAGGCCACCAGCTAGCCTTGTGGCGGATGACTCTTGGCAGTTTCTCAGTCTAAGCCACAAGAAATAATACGTGTAAAAAAAAATTAGACATATTCAAGTTGACAGTCTTTCAGTATAAGACAGCCAGTATAAACCAAGAATCCTCACTTCAAAAACTTTATGAATTGACACATTTATGAATTAATACATGCTGGCTCAAATTTATATTTGGGCCCTGAGTTGTCTATTCTGTAAATTAAAGCATACAGAAATACATTTTCAAAATTCTTTTAAACATTCTACTTTTGAAGAAGAGTTATGATAGTTTGTCCCTGCTATTGTCCAGCCACTTTTTTTTTTTAACTTGTGATAATGATGTAGTTTGTATGATTTTTACTACAGCACATTTTTGATATTTTCACCAGAGGTAGAAGCATATGCAGGAAAACTAATCTAGCCTCTACAAAAATCTAATGACCTCAGAAAAAGAAATGTACTAGAATAAAAGGGAATTAGTTTTATTAATTAATAAATAATTAAGAAGGGAGTTAGACATATGTATCTAGAGGCCAATGGATATAAGTGGGTTAGGGTAGATATTTGAAGACTTCAACATTTAGACAGCATTTGAAGATGAAAGAATGAATGACACCATATAATAAAATGTTGTGAAGAGAGAAAACAAGTGGTCCTAAGATCTCTGACATCTGTATGTGGGGTAGACCAGAACCCCCCTCCCACCAAATAGAGTGAAAAGAAATGCAAGAAGGAAAACACAGCAGTGTGGCATCATGCAAGTCAAGAAAAGATTATGGTCTAAGAAGGAAAGTACAGTCAGCTTTGTCACTTACTACTGTGAGTTTAAAATCAAAACAATCTGTTGGGTTGGCAAAGTTGTCCATACAAATAACTCTAACTAGACAAACTTCCTAGATATGAATATTTCCTTTGTCATGGGTAGGATGGTAAGTCAGAAGAGAAGTAGAGGGTTGAAGAGTCAATGGGATACAAGGAAGTAGAATTTTAAAGAACTGCACAAAAACACCAGAACAGAAATGTGAATTGATATGGAAAACAAGTTAATGTGTTCTTGATCTTTAAAAATGTTTCTTGACAAGTTATAGTATTTACTATGTAGCAAAGAAAATGTGTATCACTTTGGAATGGCTTTGTAAAATGCCTAGGGTCTAGATGAATTAATTTTAATATCTTTTTAACTTAATAAGGCCAGTTAAGTAATTTTATATTAATGTATATGCACTTTTTAAAAACCTATTTGCAACACTTGTAGCTCTCTTTTATTTTTTTTCTCCTTTTTTCTTTTTTCGCCTCAACTGTGGCATACAGAAGTTTCTGGGCCAGGGATTGAATCCGAGCTGCAGTTGTGATCTACACCACAGCTGCAGCAATGCCAGATCTTTAACCTACTGCACCACAGTAGGAACTCATAATTCTCTTTTAAATCATCTATGTCTTAAATCAATAATAATATTAGATATTTCTTATTGGCCTTTACATATGCATAATGCTTTTAAATTTACCCCTATTTAATAAGTCTACTGATCACCTTTAGAATGATACAGTAATCATTAACACATAAAGGAATAATTAAAATATTTACCACATGCATGTCAGTGGGAATTCCTTGGAAGACTCTCCTTTTGGGGGGGGGTTAGTAGATGCAAACTATAGCATTTGGAGTGGATAAGTAATGAGATCCTGCTCTATAGCACAGAGAACTCTAATTACTTGTGATAGAACATCATGGAGGATAATGTGAGAAAAAGTGGGTCAATTTTCCATAGAGCAGAAACTGCTGGGCCATTGTAAATCAACTGTAATAAAAAATTTAAAATTTAAAGAAAACTGCTATTCTAAGGAAATACTTAACAAAAACTTTGTAGTGAATTAATTCCAAAATTCCATTGTAGCTAATATTTTCCATCTTTACCATCACCAAACTTGTTACAATAGCTATTAAACGATTTCAAATTATCTGTATTAATTTAATCTAATTACCTAAAAAATATTGAAGCACTTTAAATGTAAATGGTACTTACTTAAGTAATACCCGCTGCTGCCATCTGGTGGCAGAAGCTAAAGATATATTCATTCCAGCTACGGAGGCTATAAAATGGGCTTCACTTTGCAAACAAAATTAATATCCCAGATTGCAAGTAACATTCTTCCCTTGAAAAACTTTAATATTTATAGTTTTGTTTTTGTCTTTTAACAGGACAATGTTCTCTGTAGTTTTTGGAACATTGCCAGCTGTGTGCTGAGCACATTAATAATGCTTCATGCTAACAAAGGAACCGTCAATTTCATATCAATAATCAAGTCAGACAAAAATCTTGACAATAATTCTCCATTTATTTTACATATACAGCAATTTATCATTAAGTAGTAGTTATCCAGCTCTGTTTATACACTTGCATAATAGAAAATCTCACCACAGTTCTGTAGTTTGACAACGCTCATCCGCTGAGAATTCTTCAGAACTTAAAATGTACTTCCCTGTATGTTACCCCCCAATAGCCTTGGTTAGCTCTATGGAACCCTGCAGAATAAATTTAATATTGGAATATAGTTGGTATGATCTAACCACCCACATTCCTCCTTAGTAAAAAGATACCTAATTCCTTCAACTATTCCTCATATGCTATATATCATCACTTTCTCCACCAAACTAGTCTTTCTTTTTTATTCTAATTTGAAAGTATGGAGCTCAAGACTCACCCTATCTTTGCCAGGGGTCATCAAACTGAACCAATAGTGTTTACCTTTAAGTCCTTTCTATGTGTGTCCTTTTTTTCCCATCAGGCGACTAGGACTGAAGTGAGGGTGATTAAGCCAAGAAATAGAAGTGTGAGCTTGCATCTCAACTCTATCACTTAATAATTCTATGATCATGAACATTTGATAGTCTCTTTGAAGTTTAGACTCCTTAACAGTAAAATTGGTATTATAATACTTAATGAAATACAGGTCATTAGCCACATCACAGACAGCTAATATTTCCGATTAACATTTCTCATTATATTATTCCCTTGCCTGAAATCTTTCAATGAGCTCCACGGCTGGAAGGATGAAGATGAAGCTTCTTAGCTTGGCTTAAACTGCATGAATTGGCCTCCAGTATCATATCTAGCCTAACACACATCATAACTCTCAAAACTTTATCTCATTTCAGGTGCATAATTTTTCTCTCCATCTCTTATTCTCACCATGCCACCTAGGGATTTTGCATTTGAGTTCCCTCTTCTAGGAATATTCTCCATTCTCCTCCTCCTCTTACTATCCTTAATTAGAGATAAAGTGTCATCTTCTGACCTCCTTATGAAACCAAATTTATCTAGTACATGCTTTTGCGGCACCTTGTACTTTCTTCCACTCATCTTAATTTCAGTTTTATTTGTGTTTAAGTAATTTCTTGATTATGTCTGTCTTCCAGTAGATTTTAAATTGCATCAGGGCAAAAACTACATCTGTTTTTGCTCTTGATTCTTCCCTTGCTCCTAGCTCAGTACTTGTTCTATAATAGATAATCAATTAATATTTAGAGATAATAAACTGAAGTTCAGGGCTGCCAAAGAAACCAAAAACTGAGGGTTGGATATTCTGGAAAGAAGAAAGGGACAGGGCTGGGACATAAGCCCAATCTATCTGGGAAAAGAATCAGAAATAAAATGGTTATGTGTATATGTATTACTGAATTACTCTGTTGTATAGCAGCAATTTTCACAAACTTATACATCAACTATACTTCATTAAAACTTTATAAAGGAAAAAAAAATTAAAAAGAACTTTTCTGATTCCAAGATGCATAGGATTTGAAGTTAAGAAGTTAGGAAGAGCAAATGAAAACAGACTAGAATTTTTAGTAACAAATTGGCATTGGGACCAAGTGAGTACCTTATGCTCTCAGTTGGGACCTCTGGAACTATTTAGAGTTTTCTTCTTTCTTGAGGCTCTGCCTCTTGAGGCTACTTTGTAGCCTCTTGGAAGAGATAGAAACAGCAGGAAGTTTGGCTTATAAAATAATTCAAAGGTAAAATCTGTTTTTCTCCTCCTCTCTCACCTTTGCAACCCCACCCCCCACTTAGCACCTAAGACCATCAAATTTTTGTCATAAGACATCTTGTCTCACTTTTCTATTTACTATGCCTCATTACCATCTCATTATATTTTAGTAGGATCATCTTAAATTACTGTCTCTCAGGAGGAGGGGGGTCTACTATGCCTAAGAGTTATAATTCCTGTCCAATCTATCATCGTGCCATAGTCCAAGGGATCTTCTTTCTATACAGTTATTATAGGTGATCATTAAATGTGATCTGTACAATTTCCTGCTTGTAGGGTCCTTACATTTGTTGGAATTATACAGATTCCTCAAATTTTCTGTTATTTACTTGTTTCTACTTATACAATATATTTGCTTTACAACTAGAAGTTTAATACAGAAAACAAAAGATTCCTATGTATTAGTACTCTGGAGTATAATCAATATGAGACAAAAGACTACCAATTCATTTAAAACAGCTACCCAGAACTCTTTCAACTCCTTGTATGGTAACTCTCTTTCCTAATGTGCTATTTAAAAAAACCCTTTCTATTCGAAAAGCAATTTTTCTGAATAGTAGAGATAAAGTGGTCATTGCTATGATTTGGGGATCTCTTTCTGTTTTTGCATTTTTAATCTACCTTTTTTTTCTAAAAGTTATAAAAAATGGTGAAAAGTAAGCATTAAGATTAAGAGAGAGAGAGAGAAGCAAAGGGGTATGACTAATTCACAGAGTGAATAACTTACAAATTAATCTCTGAATAATCACAGTTTATATATTTTATTCCTCTTAATACTACTGCTTCTTTTGTAAAATCATGAGTATTCTTAGTATTATTCCTCTTAGTGAATCAGATGTTGGTTCTTTTAGACCAATATTAAAAGTATTCATTATTGTCTTTGTTCCCAACATCAGAGTAGGTGCTTGTTTTAACTTTTCTCGGAAGAAAATGTTCCTTTTCACACTGTGCCTGGGAAAACAGAGTAACTGTATAACTTGGTGATTTTCTGAAATAGCCAATCAATCATGATGAGAAACTGAACCTCAAGCTCACATATGTAAGGAAGATATATCATTTAGGGGGTATTTTTTGGAGGAAATTTTGATGTTGTAGAAATCCTATAACTCAGATGAGAGTCAATCACAGGAAATATAGTTAAGAAGGTTTAGCGAGTCTCTAAGACCTTGGTACCTCCACTTTGGTCTAAATGACATCTGCCTATCCTATCTCTGTCTTCTTACTACTGAGGAGCCAATCAGGAATATGCCAAAAAATCTAAAAACATTCCTTCCTTATCACCTTATCACTTCTCATCAAGAACCAATTATTTATTTATTTATTGTCTCTTTAGGGCGCACCTGCGGCATATGGAAGTTCCAAGGCTAGGGGTCAAGTCAGAGCTGTAGCCACTGGCCTATGCCACAGCCACAGCAATGCCAGATTCTTAAATCACTGAGTGAGGCCAGGGATCAAACCCGTGTCCTCAAGGATACTAATCAGTTTCATTTCCCCTGAGCCATGATGGGAACTCCAAGAAGATCAATTCTTTAAAATCATCACCCACCACTAAAACACTACTGTATGAGAAGATGAGTGGGGAAATATTTCAGGATTTTCCTTAACGGCATAAGAAAAATGCAACCCAAAATATGTGGCCTTTACTCTTGATCTTTTTAGTCATTATTCATGTTTTGATGGCATGAAAAAGTTAGTGGTAATTTGCCACAAATGACCTATGTTTAAGTATAATGATCACTCAATTCCCAGAGGATTATTCCAGGACCCCGTATGGATACCAAAATCCATGGATACTCAAGTCTCTTATATAAAATGGTACAGTATATGCATACAACCTATGCAAACACCCCCAAATACTTTAAATCATCTCTAGATCACTGATGACTAATGAACTTATTTACAAAACAGAAACAGACTTACAGACATAGAAAACACACCTACGGTTACCATAGGAAAAAGAGAGGAGGGATAAATTCAGAGTTTGGGATTAACAGGTATACACTGAAATATAGAAAATAAACAACAAGGACCTACTGTGTAGCATGCGGAACTATATTCAATAACTTATAATGTAAAATAACCTAAAAAAGAATTTATATATATATAGACATATATGTGTATATATATTAAACTATCACTTTGCTGGATATCTAAAACTAACAAAACACAGTACATCATCCATACCTCAATAAAAAAATAAAATGAAAAAAAAATTTTTTAAATCTTAATATAATGTAAATGCTGTGTAATTGGTTGATGGCATATGGCAAATTCAAGTTCTATTTTTTGGAAGTTTCTGGAATTTACTTTTCCCCAAAATATTTTCAATCCATGGTTGAATTGAATACCTCTGGATATGGAGGGCCAAATATAAATGTTTATGTTTTACATAGAATTTATAACAGTGTGACTTGGCATATTTATAAAGTGTTTCATTCTGATTTTATAAATGGAGCAAACTCAAATCTTGTCAAATAAGCAAATTGTTATTCATAATGAATATTTGATTCCCACAATAACTGTCAGGAGCTCAATTATTCCAAAGCTTAGAATAATTTAAGCCCCTTCCAAATTTGCTCCTAAATTCAGGGACTCTATTAGTAAATAAGTCTGAGATTGGCAATTCACCATTCTCAAGGATCCGTCTCAGAGTTTCTGTTCCTTCCATCTTGCTCAGTCTTTCAACTTTCATAGTATCTCATATCTGGTCTCTTTTTCTTTACCTTATTTTCTTTAGAGTCCTTCTATCTTCTTGGCTTGTAGGAAAGTTGTTAGGACAATGTGGAAAGATTTGTGCCTCATTTTGTCCCCCTGAAAAAGACTATATACTTTGTGTTCTACAAAACATATTTGACTGTAGAGCTGATAGGGCATGTTCCTGGTCAATCTATCAATCTTCTAAAATACAGTTTCGTATTTCTTTTAGTGCATGATGAAAACAATGGGAATAGATGACAGAATTAGTGACAGTTTTTTGTTTGTTTTTTTGCCAAGGAATGTATTATTATCTTAAATACGGCTCATTCTTAGAATCATAAGCTAGGAACTATAGAATCTTTACTCCACAAAAAAAAAAAAAAAAAAAAAAAAAAGCACAGATTCTTCTTCACTCCTTTATTTCATAGTTCAATATTCCTTCATGGTTGCTTTGATAACTGTTTTCCAAGTATACCAGACCAGATATGAAGACACATACATAAAGAATTACAAATTCACCTATTTATTTTAATCTATATACATTAAATTTACCAACTGGGGAACTTGACCCTTTAGCCCCCTGGTGGGCTATTTTTTCTTTAAAAGTTTTGTCCACAAATCACAGAATAGATAGTGTCTAACTTAGTATCCTTCACTACAGTTGACATTATTGCTTTTACACTATAGATGATAATGATATCAAAATTCTAAAAATATAGTCAATAGAAGACTAGAATTAGAACCACGATGATAAAATTATTGTTTCACTACTTTCTGAATTGACAAAAATGTCTTTTTATGATATAAAATATGTGATACTTGGTAGAAAGCATAGCAAATATTGGCATAGCTGATTCTAATGTGAAGGGTAGAGTCAGTTCCAGCAGGACTGGGATGTTACACTTATATAAAGCACCACTAAAATTTTGGTATGAGATATGGAATTGTCTGAATGGTGTATACTTGTAAGGCTGGATTGGTTCTAAACAGTATCTTTTCATTTTATTCTAGCTCTGTATAAAGTTGGGAGGTCAGCAAGCCAAGAGTTGTGAGTCAGCTTTCTGGTTTAGTGAATAGTTGTATCAGATTAGCCATGCTCATTAGTTTATATATTGCCAATGCATGCCTTTGTGCTACAGCATCAGAGTTGAGTAATTTCAATGGAGATTTATGGCCCACATATACAAAATATTTTCTATTCTCCCCTTTAGGAATAGTTACCTGATTTGTGATCTAGTAGAAGAAATAAACACTATATGCATTATCCCCACTAAAGTACTCAGAAGAGTGTGTTATCAGTATGTGTATGTGAAGAAACTGCTGTAGGCTGTATACTCTGTGTGACGTAGTGTAATTGAGAAACCAGTAATAAACCCTTACATTTATGGTTATTTTATTTTTTACAGAGGTGCCAGGAAAATTAAGTGAGAAAATAATAGTCTTTTCAACAAACGTGTGAATAGACATCCAAATGCAAAACTATGAATTTGAACACCTATGTTACAAATAAAAATTAAGTAATAATGGGTCAGAAACCTAAATGCAAAGGTTAAAACTATAAAACTCTTAGAAGAAAACATAGGAGGAGTAAATCTTTGGTATCTGGGGTTAATTAGTGATTTATTAAATTGTACCAAAATTATAAGTAATTTTAAAAAATTAAAAATTGGGAAAAAGTACTTGCATGCCATATACTTAATAAAAGACCAATACCCAGAATACAGAAAAAACACTTACAACTCAAGAAGAGCAAATCACTAAAAAATGGGCAAGGAAGTTGAACTGATTTTTTTTCCCAAAGATATAAAAATGACTAATAAGTACATGAAAATGTTTTCAAGAGTAATAGACATTAGGGAAACTCAGATAAAGACTTCAGTGATACACCAGTTCACACTCATAAGAATATAATCTAAAGACAGAAAATAAATGACAGTGAGGATGGGAGAAAAGGGAATGCTCAAACTTTACTGGTAGGAATGTAAAATCATTTAGGCACTTTGAGAACTGCTTGACAGCATCTCATAAAAAATTTAACCATATTTTGGGGGAGGTGAACAATACACAAAATGTTTTCTTAATATATATCACATTCTATACAAAATAGTTATAATTAGGTGATAATTTTTTTCCTCACAAAACACAATACACATTCTGGAATTTCAGTGTCAGGAATGTGGACAAGAATGAGCAAAGAGAAATTTTTAGATTATTTCTAATAAAGGGAGTGGTGTATTTTATGAAGGCAAAAATGCAACATTTTATATAAGGAATATATTAAGGACAAGAAAAACTTGAAAGCATAAGATTCTCTTCTGCTATAAAAATATAAATGTATAAAATTACCTAGTATTATTAGTGTCAATTTTACATACAGATCAATTACAATAGACTTTCACATACTGACTATTGTATTAACAGCTTATATTTAAACTAATCTAAGGGTCCAAACATATGAAAATAATTTCGTTTCCAGAATTTGCCAATGTGAATCCTTCATCACTACAATAATAAATCTTATTAATTGCAATATTTACAGAGTTTATCTCACAAATATCACATTGTACAGAACCTTTTTAGAGTTTTAGAATTAACTGTCAATTATCTCAAACAATATACTTAAGTGGGACTCATTTTTTAAAAAATGCACTGTTTTTTATTCTCATGGGCTCACATTATAACAATCTCTCACCATCATTTTCACTATTGTTGCAGCCCAGAAACTGTATATTAATTTTAATAATAGATAAATATAAACAGAAAATTAACATTCTAAAGCCAAATTTAAATGAATTTTGGATAATCTGAAACTTTACAGTCAGGTCATTTAATAATTTCAGAGAAATCAAAGTATGAAATTCATTTTAAGACAAAACTTATTTAAGAGAGAATTAGAATTATCTTCCAATCTAAGACCCTTATCAACTATAATCTTACATGTTATTCAGCTAACAAGTCTAAATCTGTTTCTCCATTTATAAGATATAGGGCATAATTTAACTCTATTTCAAAGGAATGTTGTAAGAATTAAATGAGATTACACTTAAGGTACTAAATAAAATTTATCCATTTAACTTACGAAATATGAAGTATATTCTCAAAAATGTAGTTTATTGTTTATGTTACCAGACCAACAATTTTATTTCCCCCATCTCAACAACTATAAATGGAGACAGGAATCTTGGGGAAAAAAGTTTAAAAAAAAATGGTATAATCAACAAAAGGGAATGGAAAATTACAAAGCAAAAGAGCAAAAAGACTAGCACAGAGAGAACATTCAGGAAACCAAGAATCTATTTTTAAAACCCCTTTCTCTTTGCAGAAAGTGTAGATACTTTGTTTTAAAATACTGCTCATAAAATTGGACTACCATTATGACTTGAGCTACCATTTACATACTTAATCTGTATAAATGTGCATATAAGTTATATCTGATATAATTTCACTTCTTAAATGAACTCGTGAAACAAACTGCTGGAAAGAAATATTATATTGATTTTTCTGTCGCTGTAATTAAAATAATTTTCATTTCAAATTCAGCCAGTTTTTTTAGAATACAATAAGAAAATTAAAGTAATTCCCTTATATTAAGAGCATTCTGAATAGGAATAAAACGAATAGCTAAGGACAAAGTTTGAACTTTAATTCAAAATACCCTGGTCCTCTAAGCACACCTCTTTGATGTAATGAGAAGTCTTTCTTATACTTTATGAAAGGTTGAAAAGTTTCTTAAATTTGGATTTGATATAAGGGTTAGGAATTTAATAGATGATGTTTGTGAATAGAAGACCTGGTTAAATCCAAAGACATTAGAAATCAACCTAGGGCATCTGAGAAGCAATGCATATTCATACCCACTGAGAATTATCTAATTTATGCATGGACCATCAATAAATTATATAGGTATAGAGGAGATAACAGGGAGATGTTATAATGTGATACTTTATGACTTCTGGGATATTCAAATGAAACCACAAGGGAAAAATCTAGCATTCTAAAACGGCAACCTGAATATTACCTTGTCTCATTATTTCTGATCTTAGAAATAAAATTTTGCCTTATCTATTTAACATTCTTTAGAGAATTCTCTTTTTGAATTGTTACCAATGCTTATAGTGATTATTTGTGTAAGTAAACTATAAATATTACATAAATCACAGAAACCTAGAAATTTGAAAACAGTTCTCAAAATATCTTGTTCTCAAAGTATATTTCAAAGGATATTAAAGTTGTTACATACAAACAACTAGTGGCTATTCGAAAGTAAATCTGAGAGTCAATTACATGTGCAAGAGTTGAAATGATGATTTATTTATTCAGAGTTGCTAGATGGTGAGGAGAAGAAGGAGCAAGTACTGACAATTCTTCAAAAAAAATTTGACTCCAAGTGGAAGGAAAGAGAAGTAACAGTAGCTGATGAGTATATGTAGAATAAAGGTTTGTTACGTTTTGTTGTTACTTTGTTTTTGATCATGTTTGCTTTGGTTCGATAACAACAAAACTCTGCCTTTAAACACTGATGGGAAGAATCTAAAGGAGACAAACTCAATGAAAATACAAGATACAGAAGGAAAATTTGCTTAGAGTTCCCCAAGAATGTTGAAGGGGGTAGGATTCAGCCCTCCTGTGACTGAAGGACCTACATCAACACTTTAATAGGAAGGAAAGCACTGGCAGGCTGTAGGTGTTTCAGAGACATGGCAGCAGGACACGGAGGGCTTCCCCTAAGATTTACATTTTCACTGAGAAGGAGGAAGCAACGTCATTGGAAGAGAAACACGGCCAGAGATGTGTCCTCAGAGATAGAATGGAGTAAACATGTTTAAAACACACATTTCAGCCTGGAAAAACCAGATTTGAAAACTTGAGGTTGCCAGAGAGCGTGAGGTAAAACTAAGTTGGAAAGCATGGGATTTTTGTACCACTTTAGGACTGCTAAAATAAATTCCTGTCTATAGTCCTTATGACCACACATTGAGGAGGCACCACTGTTTCTTCTTTATAGATAAGAAAGCAAAAGTTCAGTGCAGTCAAATGAAGTATAGCATAGACAGTGCAGTGAATGCTACAACAACATAAAATTTACTCCCACCTAGTGCCAGCATTGGATTCCTCTGCGGTTTCTTTCTATGTGCTAAAGACTATGTGCTACTGCAAGGAAGTTCTTACTTTAATTGTGTTCTCTACCTGTACAGATTTTATTTATTCAATTGATGACATTTTAAAACACAGTGTTTGTCTTGATAAATACTGGCTTGGTGGTTTGAGGGGGGAAAAATGTGTTTGGCTTGGGAAGTTATCTCACACTGAAATAATTTTGAAGAAAACTGGTTTCCAGCCTGTTAAGAAATACTGTCTTCTAATATGTTAATGAGCGACTTGATTTCACTATAGGAGGACATAACATATGCAGTATTTTAAAAATATTTATTCATGAAATTTTTTTCATTAAACATTTTGTAAGACTTATTTATCACAAAACGACTTTGGGAAATGTGACAAAGCATTTCTATACTCACGCCTAATCCCTTCCATTCTATGATAAGGACTTGTCTTCCCATGCTTGACTTACATTTTTTAAATAATTCTTTAGAACTCTGATGCACCTTTTATAAGAACATGTTCACTATGTATAATATTTAATCTATATTTATAAATGAATATACTTTTCATGTTTGGGCTTAAGATGCACACATTTCTTCTCCCAGTCAAGTTGCAAATTTATGCTGTTCACCCTATTTCTAGAGAATATTAGTTTAATCCCTTTACATGGTTAAATGCTCTTATTTTCTGTGTTCTTTAAGCTGTTGTCAAATAGTCTCCCCTAAAAATTATGATTATCTACTCAATAGCTGAATCCAATGTACCATTTTATTCCTCAAATCTGCTTTCTTTGTATAAACAAACACAAGATGTATTAAAGATCAGTGATAGTATTTCCTTGCCACTATTACTGAACATGTCTCATGATTCAAAAATGAGGGGTATATAGAAAGGATTTAGCTTGTTTTAAAACTTTGGTTTTCTCCCAGGAGACTTCTTTCTTTTTGCCATAAGCTTAAAAATAAATAAGCACTCAATAAAGATTTGGATTTTATTTTATTTTTATTAATTATTTCTCCAATACAATTTCTTTTTCTACTGTACAGCATGGTGACCCAGTCACACATACATACGTACATTCTTTTTTCTCACATTATCATGCTCCATCATAAGTAACTAGACATAGTTTCCAGTGCTACACGGCAGGACCTCATTGCTAATCCATCCCAAAGACAATAGTTTGCATCCATTAAGCCTAAGCAGCCAATCCATCCCACTCCCTCCTCTCTCCCCTTGGCAACCACAAGTCTATTCTTCAAGTCCATGATTTTCTTTTCTGTGGAGATGTTCATTTGTGCTATATATTAGATTCCAGTTATAAGTGATATCATATGGTATTTGTCTTTGTCTTTCTGACTCATTTCACTCAGGAGGAGAGTCTCTAGTTCCAGCCAGGTTGCTGCAAATGGCATTATGTCATTCTTTTTTAAGGCTGAGTAGTATTCCATTGTGTATATATACCACATCTTCCTAATCCAATCATCTGTTGATGGACATTTGGGTTGTTTCCATGTCTTGGCTATTGTGAATAGTGCTGCAATGAACTTGAGGATGTGTGTGTCTCTTTTAAGTAGAATTTCGTCTGGATATATGCCTAAGAGAGGGATTGCTGTTTCATATAGTAGTTCTATGTATAGTTTTCTAAGGTACCTCCATACCGTTCTCCATAGTGGCTGTACCAGCTTACATTCCCACCAACAATGCAGGAGGGTTCCCTTTTCTCCATACCCCCTCCAGCATTTGTTATTTGTGGACTTATTAATGATGGCCATTCTGACTGGTGTGAAGTGGTATCTCATGGTAGTTTTGATCTGCATTTCTTTAATAGTCAGGGATGTTGAGCATTTTTTCATGTGCTTGTTGGCCATTTGTACCTCTTCCTTGGAAAAATGTCTATTCAGGTCTTTTGCCCATTTTTCAATTGGGTTGTTGGCTTTTTTGCTGTTGAGTTGTATAAGTTGCTTGTATATTCTAGAGGTTAAGCCCTTGTCAGTTGCATCATTTGAAACTATTTTCTCCCATTCTATAAGTTGTCCCTTTTTTTGTTTGTTTGTTTTCTTTGCTGTGCAAATACTTGTCAGTTTGATTAGGTTCTAGTGGTTTATTTTTGTTTTTATTTCTGTTGCTTTGGGAGACTGACCTGACTTCAGGCAATATTACAAAGCCACAATCATCTAGACAGTGTGATACTGTTACCAAAACAGACTTACAGACCAATGGAACAGAATAGAGAACCCAGAAATAAATCCAGACACCTATGGTCAATTAATCTTTGACAAAGGAGGCAAGAACATAAAATGTGAAAAAGACAGTCTTTTTAGTAAATACTGATGGGAAACCTGGACAGCCACATGCAAATCAATGAAACTAGAACACACCCTCACACCATGCACAAAAATAAACTCAAAATGGCTTAAAGACTTAAATATAAGACAAGACACCATCAAACTCCTGGAAGAGAACATAGGCAAAACATTCTCTGACATCAACCTTATGAATATTTTCTAAGGTTTGGATTTTTTAAGAATCTTTGACTGTAGGACTCCTATATTAGTTTTGCTCTAAAATAAACCTGGTAATTAAAACCACCCTAAGCCCATGAAAGCTTGTTTAATATTTTAACACTTATTGCCATGTCCACACCACAGAAAACTTATTGCTAAATTAACTACAATTGTAGAACATTTCAAATTGCTTCTAAAAAAAAATCAGTGATAATTAAACCACCAGGGACTTCTCAGTGGATACTCATGTGCTATTTTCATCTAAAATAGTATTTCTAAATTAGCTGGGTAGAGAATAGATTAAAGCAAAATACTCAGCCAGCTGCCAGATGATGAGTTAAAGTGAGACAACAAAGGTCAGAATAGGCAGAAGAAAGTTATTTAAGAAATCTTGATGTACAACTTCAGCTGATATGAAGTAGTCAGAGTTGAACCATTACAAAATTATGAAACAAGGACATGTTACCTTCTGTAACTTCAGCCATTTTCTTCTACCTCTGTGTAAACACACACACACTCTCTCATGTACACATGAGCACACATACACATCCTTCTATTTATGAATACACTGCTACAGTCAGGTGTTTTTTTCATCCATAACACAAAACATAATTATATAAATATAAAGCATAATAGTTTAATATATTACTTTAATATTTTGCATAAATTAATAAGAATGCAAGCACAGAAGTAGAATAAATTGACAAAAACTTCAGAAATAACCCACAAAACCTTCATAGAGAAGATAGCATTAAAATTAAACCAAATAAAAATATATATGTGCACTTTGATTATAATGATCTGCATTGTGGAGAATATTTAAGCTGGTGAGAATAGCGCTTTAGGAAGAAAATGTTCAGATAATGGCAAGGGATCCACTGAGATTGAACTCAAGATAAAAATACTGAGAGTTGAGATTTAGGGGATAGGGAGTTGAAAAAATATAAAAGTGAATTATAGGGCTCAAAATATAGTTTGTGGAATTAGTATTGAGAGTCTTGAATGCCAAAAGAGAAAAATGCATTATATTTTTTAAGTAGTGATAAGCCATTAATGATGTTTAAGAATTAAATTAATGAAATCCATGATTTGTAAGAGTCATTTTGGCTATAAGAAACAGTAAAAAAGTTCCCAAATTACATTGGCATGAGAAACGATTTTCCAACTAAGATGACATGAACTCAATACACATTGAGTAGAGACTATAATTCAAATTTTGAATTTTAGTCTTTTCCTGGGATAGTGATGTGCAGTAGGATACCTTCTTGTGGAACTGGGTGGCAGCAACAAGCTACAGCATCCAGTCAATCACAGGATTAAAAGGTTAAAGAACCAGTACAGTTCCAACAATTCTGTACCCAACTACCATTTTATTTTTCATTTTCAATACAATATTCAACATATGGCATGAGATATTCAACACATTTTTATAAAATAGCCTTTGTGTTAGATGACTTTGCTCAATCACAGGATAATGTAAGTGTTCTGAGCATGTTTAAGGTAGGCTAGACTAAGTAATGATGTTCCTAGGTTAGGTATGTTACATGCAGTTTTGACATGATATTTTCAATGTTTTATGGATTTATGGGGAGGTAACCCCATCATAAGTCAGGAAGATCTGTACTATATTGGGAAAGGACAAGGAATTGGATGGTGTCATAGGATTAAAAGGGAACTGCAATAGCAATCATGATGTTAAAGGATACTAAGAGGCAGTAACAAATGTATGGAAAGGACAGAGGAGAGACCAGGCTAAAGGTCATTTTTGGAGGCAGATTTTAATATAAAAAGGTAAAGGAAAATCTAGAAAAGTGAAGAGTAAAAATAACATCAAAGTTTCAATCCAAAATGAATTTGAAGTGAATCTGTTACCTAAGAAGATAAAACTATATCTTGAAAACCAAAAAATTGAATGTGACGCAAACAAATGAAAGATATACCATATTCTTGGATTGTCAGAATAAATATTGTTAAAATGACTATACTACCCAAGGCAATCTGGAGATTCAATGCAATCCCTATCAAATTACCAATGGCATTTTTCATAAGACTAGAACAAATAATTTAAAATTTATATGGAATCACAAAAGACTCCAAGTAACCAAAACAATTTTTAAAAAGAACCTAATGTAATACAAATATAAAACTCCAAGAAGAATTTATAGGCAGAACACTCTTCGACATAAATCACAGAAATATTTTTTTGATCTGTCTCCTAAAAAAAAAAAAAAAAAAAAAAAAAAAAAAAAAAAAAAAGGGAAACAAAAGCAAAAATAAACAAATGGAACCAAAAAAAGCTCAAAGGCTTTTTTACAACAAAGGGAACTATGAACAAAATGAAAAGACAAACTACTGAGTGTGAGAAGATATAATTTAATTACATTAGAACTGTTATAGTTTAATTATTTGTATTCTTAATAAAAATGCTATCAAATAAATTAACTATAACTTGTCTTAAGGAGTAGAAATTTTTTTTAACTATCTAAAATCTACATAGTTCAACCATAACTCAAGCACTCTTTATAATGCACTGTTTTCTATTTCTTTTAATTTTCAAGGTTATCATAACATCCAATTGTTCTTTTACAGGATGACACTGAAGTAGTTTAATATTATACAATAATGTTAGACTTTTCAACCACATAGAATTACCAGATTTTAAATGCTTTTTGTATCTCAAAGCATCTTATGGATTTAACTTAATTAAATATTAACACTGTATTTGTACATTTAAAAAATGTTTAGGAGGTGTTGAATCAAAAGTTTCTTCACAGCAAAGGAAACCCTAAACAAAACGAAAAGACAGCCCATGGAATGGGGGAAAATCTTTGCAAATAAATCAACTGACAAGGGATTAATCTCCAAAACTTATAAACACCTCCTACGGCTCAATACCAAAACAAACAAACAACCCCATCGAAAAATGAGCAGAAGATATAAACAGACAATTCTCCAAAGAGGATATACAGATGGCCAAAAAACACATGAAAAGATGTTCAACATTACAAATTATTAGAGAAATGCAAATCAAAACCACTATGAGGTACCACCTTACACTGGCCAGAATGGCCATCATCAAAAAGTCTACAAACAATAAGTGCTGGAGAGGGTGTGGAAAAAAAGGAACTCCATTACACTGTCGGTGGGAATGTAAATTGGTGCAGCCACTGTGGAAAACAGTATGGAGATTCTGTTTTAGATTCATAGAAAACTAAAAATAGAACTACTGTTTGATCCAGCAATCCCACTCCTGGGCATCTATCCAGGAAAAAACCACGACTCAAAAAGACACAATGGTCATTGCAGCACTATATACAATAGTCAAGACATGGAAGCAACCTAAATGTCCATTGACAGAGGAGTGGATAAAGAAGATGTGGTACATATACACAATGGAAAATTATTCAGCCATTAAAAGGAAAGAAATAAAGGCATTTGCAGCAACATGGATGAAGTCAGTCAGACAATGAGACACCAACATCAAATTCTGTCACTGACATGTGGAATCTAAAAAAAGGACACACTGAACTTCTTTGCAGAACAGATACTGACTCACAAACTTCGAAAAACTTATGGTTTCCAAATGAGACAAGTTGGAGGGTGGGGGGATTCACTGAGGGTTTGGGATGGAAATGCTGTAAAATTTGGTTGTGATGATTGTTGTACATCTATAAGTGTAATAAAATTCATTAAGTAATTTTTAAAAATGTTAACAGTGGTTACCAGAGGCAGAAGGAGTAGATGAAAAAGATGGAAAGTTTCACTTTTCACATTATATACTTTTATACTGCTTAAATTTTCTATGAGGTGTATTTTTCTAACAAGAAACATATAAATATACCCATGCATCTATTGAGCACCTACTGTATGCCAAGCACTGAGCTTAGCCAGGTAAAAATAGAATGAGTAGGAACTAATATTATACATTCAAAAAGCCCAAGATAAGATTAGAAATAATTATGAAACAATTACAAATATCACAATGCATGTAGATATCATATCTCTATTATATACACAGAATTCTAGGGGAGCACTAAAATAGGAAATTACCTCTAAAAGATTGAAGAATTGTTCAAAAATTGCAGTTCCAAGCTTTTATTAATAAGGAATTGTAAGAATTTTAAGATATTTGCTTCTCTTTCCTTTCCATTAGATTGGAATCTCTCTGAAAGCAAGGACCACATGATTCTATCATGGAGTTTCTGAAGTTTTCAGCACTTGGTCTTGTACAGCCAAGACATGTCAATGTTAAAATAGAAAAATAAAAGTCTCCTTTACAAAAAAGTCACAACCATGCAAGCATTTAATTTTTACTTCAAGAGCAACCACTGGCAAAAAATAAATAATATAATGTAGAATATCAGCATAAATGTTCTACTGCCAGCTCTAGTACTTATTTTTATCACTTAATCTCCCATGAGTCTCAGTTTCCTCATCTATAAAATAGGCTAGCATCTACTCTACTGATTTCTTTATGGTTGTTGTGAGGCTTTTAAAAGTTCTTTATTACAACCAATATAAACATTAACAATTTCAACCAAGAATCCACCTATTTTTGTTACCTTTTTATTGATGAATACTTTTGCCTTATTTTTTTTTGTCTTTTTAGGGCTGCGCTTGCAGCATATGGAGGTCGAATTAAAGCTGTAGCTGCATGCCTACACCACAGCCACAGCAATGCAGTATCCAAGCAGGGTCTGCAACCTACACTATAGCTCACAGCAACACCAGATCCTTAACCCACTGAGCGAGGCCAGGGATTGAACCTGAGTCCTCGTAGATACTTGTCAGATTCGTTTCACTGAGCTACAATGTGAACACCAATTTTGCCTACTTTTGACAAGGATTACAGATCAGCATAAGACAAAAGCTTCTATTAATGATAGTGATCTAATAAAAAATCACCAAAATTTGAACTGAAATTCCACTTAAATTCTTTCTGATAAGGTGCCATACTTCACTGTATCAAACGTTTCAGTTCCTTTTGAGATTTCCCTATGTTCCCATTGGGACTAGAGGATAGCTTCTCATTTAAATAAGGTCTCTTCACATCTCTACTTTGCCATCTCCAGTAAAACTTTACATATTATTCAGATTTGTTTTACACTATCAAAATCAAAACAGATCCTCTCACACAAGTAAGATTACATTGGAGGCGAAGTAAGGAGGACTCTCTAAATGATCTCTCACATTATTGTTCACTGTCACTGTTTTCGTCAAGACAAAAACTTGCTAGGACATTGCAAAGGGAAAGTTAAAGAAATAGGGTAATTCAAAAAAAATTAAGGGAAGGTTCAAAGTCCTACTGTATCAGTCATGTAATGTTTTACATGAGGACAAACACTGATGTTCACAATTACTTTCTTTTTTTGATTTCTCCATCACTTCTCTCTCTCACCACTTTCCCTCATGTCCTTCCTTCACTTGTTCATTTGTTACAACTTGAAGAAGACTATTACAGCCAAGAGTACTAGGAAAATCAACTATAAGTAGTAAAATCAATTCACAAACTTTAAAATGAGATAGTATTTTATTTGGGGCATATATTACACCAGTGTAAATCAAGGTGTTATTTAGTGAGCAGAAAGCTTTCCATCAGTTTGAGAGTCTTATTAGTCTCTGGAAAGGCAAAAACACAAATGAGGGAGTTATTGTTGTAGAAAATATGCCTCTGTTAGCTTTTTTCTCTAGTCATTAAGTATACCATAGAATTATTTCCCCAAAATGTTTTGGAAATTTTAAACTGTAGGTTAATGTTTACTAAATTTTGTTATTCCTTGGTTTATTTTGACCTTGATACTGCAGAAGACAATCACAGGAGGAAAAAGCTCATCAATAAATAGTTTTAAGAATAGTTTTTCTCAAGACCAAACTGCAAATAGAAAACTGAACAAATGACATGATTTCTGAAGTTTGGAAATTTTACTCAGCCTAGTGAATCCCTCCCCAATTACAGTGTCGATGCCTTTAAAATCAAAAATTAAAGATTCCTTCTCTAATTGTAAAATATTGCCTTTTATTTAGATTTAAATACTGATGTGAACAGGAGACATGTTAAGATGTTTCAGTCATTTATAAGATAAAAAGAAAAGTACCTGTTCTTTCCATGGGCAGGTATGGACAGGGGAGCAGTCAGAAAAATAAAAACTCAAAATAATAGAGATGGAAAGAAGACAGTCCAAATGAAAAGGAACCAAGTTTTTGCTTCTATTCATAAATTTTTATTAAATTAAGGCCCCAGAGCTGCCTAAAGAGAAATTAAAGTCAAATCTAGCCATTGCTCTTAAAGGGCCTAAGGTTAATCGCTAGCTACCAGGGTCAGTAATCCAGACTTTGAAAAACTTATGGTTTCCAAAGGAGACTGTTCGGGGGGTTGGGAGTGTGCTGCGGTTGTGGGAGGGAAATCCTATATAATTGGATTGTGATGATCATTGTCAACTATAAATGTAATAAACTCAATGAGTAATAAAAAAATTTTTAATTTAGAAAAAAATGTAATCCAAAGCCATCCTAGGCAAAGGCCCTCAGACAGGGTAAGTCAAGGAACAGGAAGCAGCATGCATAGAATACTGTTTCAAGCAGTATATAAGCAATTTTATTTGAATATTCACCTAATCCTGAATGTGTACTTTTCTTTGCAGTCACTGTTATGCATTTGGGTTCACTCTATTTTCCATTTCTTTGTGTAACAGAGAATATGATGGCTTATCCTCTTTTCCTACTTACTGGGGAAAAAAGTACATACTGCTCATTTTTTTTTTAATATCTATACTTTCCTTATATAGTCCTTAGAACACAGGAGATGTTAAATCTATGCTGAGCTCCAGACAAGGGGCCTGAGTAGACTAAGCCAACCATCGCAAACCCATCTCTCTTGCCAATGACTGGTTTGGTTATCTATCCATAATATAGAAGATCCACTTAAGGAGTAGTTTTTATTTCCTTGTTGGAGGAGACATTGTCTTTCTCTCCCTCTGCATATTAATAAGTTAGATGTTTCTTAGATATGGGTGGCTGCCATCTTTTGACCATGAAGAACAAACCCAACATATTAGAAGGCAAAACTGAAAAAATTAAAGAGGAATAGAACTAGAATCCTAACTGACTGGATATCTCATGTATGCTGAAAAACCCCCTCATTTAGTCTGTTTTAAGTCAGATTAAATTTGTAGCTGAAACATACCAAATGATAAAGGCATGGATATGGAATGAAGATTGGAGAGAAGACTTGGTTTGCGTTTATTATTATTGCCTTCTCATATAAAAGAAATGCAAGTATACTTGAAGAGTCAATAAGAGACCTCATAGAGAAAGAGAAGTTTGAGATACGGCTTTTAAAAAGAGACAAATAATGGAGTAGATCCTTAACAAACATGAAGTAAGAAAGACGGTACCACTTCTATTGTGGAAAAAAAATAAGGAAAGTTGGAATGGGTTGAAGTAGCTGAGATATCTGTGCAGATCTGGTGGTAAGTTGATTACATTCACTCAAGATGATTTTTTTATGTTATTTGGAAAAAATTAAGTGAATTGATGGGATAAGAGAGAAATGACACATGATGGCGGTGTAATCTGCATTAGGGTGCAGACACGTTTAGAAATTCCTAGACAGAGAAGATGAGAGATGACTAAAAGGGCAAAGAAGTCGTGTTGAGAAACTGTGATTATGACACTGGCAAACATTAATTAGTATTAATTCTTACCTTTCCAGTTGCATAAGAAAAACTACTTGGTAGATAGCTAGACTGATAAAGTCAGAAACTAGACTGATACAGTCAGATCAATGGGGCCAAAGACTGAGGATTTTGGCAATATTTGCTTAAAGTGATGAACCATGGATTCAGCTAGGGACAGAAGAGAAGGTTTGAAAAGACAAACATATTGAGGAAAAAAAATATGTACTAATAAAAGTTAGTAAGCTCTTGGCTTGTGTTTAGAGAATTGTGTGTTGAGTTATGACAAACTGGAGTTCCCATCATGGCTCAGTGGTAATGAACCCAACTAATATCAAAGAGGATGACGGTTCGATTCCTGGCCTTGCTCAGTGGGTTAAGGATGCAGCATTGCCATGAGCTGTGGTGTAGGTTGCAGACATGGCTCAGATCTCATGTTGCTGTGGCTGTAGCATAGGCCAACAGCTGCAGCTCTGATTCAACCCCTAGCCTGGGAACCTCCATATGCCACAAATGCAGCCTGGAAAAAAAAAAAAAAAGCCAAAAAAAAAAAAAAGTTACAACAAACTCTAGGGTACAGTTATTGGAAGAAATGGATAAAGATATAGTACAGATGTAAGCACCAGGATTAAGATGCAACAAAGGACACTTCCCTTGAGAAATGAAGGGTATAAAAATTTTGTCTCTATAATTAAAGATTATTTGACTTTATTGAGTCTATTTTTTAAAATTTCCCCTTATTCTATTTTCACTATCAAGATTGTAGTTGTCACTTTTCAAAATAGTCAATGCCAAAGAAAGCCTAGCAATGGCTTTTCCATTTTATCTGTAGCTTATTATATACTTTGAGCAAAAAAATCAGATAGACTCTGGTTGAAAACTTTAAAGCCCCCTACTGGAAAGGATAGTGATCATGTGAGTTGACAATATAGGTTTTTATGCAATTCTCAACCAGTATCGAGATACTTTAGAGTACACAATTTTAATATCAAATGGTACAACAATTATCCTATGTATTTGCATCTTCTCTCACAACTCTTCTGTAACTAGATTTTGGAGATTATTTGGAGAGCATTTTGGTCTTCAGCCAGCACCTTTTCCAGAAAGCTAATTATAATCTCAAGGGCAAAACTAAAAAGCCAGGTTTTCAAGAGTTCTTATGCTTCACTCTTTAGGAAGATGACATTTTAGAGTGCAATTGGATTGGTTGTAGAAAACTTAGAGTGCAGTTGAATTAGGTACAATTGTAATGCAATTAAATTATACTTAAAAACAGGCTGCTTGCTGGAGAACCATGGGAATATCTGGGCTTAGCACTATATTTGAAAAGTTGGATTTTTGTAGTAAAAATAGCACGGTCTTCAGGAAATATTTTTCAAATGGTATAAACAAAAAGGATAACATACTATAATATTCTCAATTATGAAAACAACAAATCTATGAAGTTTTATTAACTATGTTTGATATTGTTCTAAAATTAAGTCACTTGCTTTTGTTTTCTCCTTTTCTAAATCTCATACAACCCCAAATTTCCTGTTTTCAACCATTATCGATCCATTAAAATACACCATTCTAAAACACGTTTTAAGATGTTAGTGGTGATATATAGAACATTTATAAATCACATATGAAGAATAATGCTCTGAACATGAGGGCTACGGAAGGCTGAAAAGAGAATGAAAGTGTTATAAGATCTCCTTTCCTTGGGGGTCTTCAGATTAAAAAATATACATATTTCTCTACTATAGTCTTTTAAATTAACATTTACAAAAGTATTTATATTTCTTCCAGTTTTCTAATCTCTTCTCATACTCGCTTGGCACACTAAAGACAGGGCAATAAGAGAAAACAAGAGATCGCAGACTTTGAAAAGCTTAAGGTTTCCAAATGACACAGGCTGGGAGGTGGGATGGGCTAGGGGTTTGGGATGGAAATGCTATAAAACTGGGTTGTAATGATCACTGTAGAACTAAAAGTGTAATAAAATTCACCGAGTTAAAAATAAAGTTAAGACACTTTATAAAAAAAGAAAACAAGAGAATTTTTTGGTTATCATATTTGCTTCTATAACTTTCAAACATAAATATGCAAAACACTAATTATTTTATACTTTTGTAGCTTAACAATCCAACATGGGTCTCACAGACTAAAATCAAGGGGCCAGAAGAGCTGCATTTCATTCAGGAAGATCTACAGAAGAATCCTTTTCTAGCTTCTAGTGGCTACTGACCTCCATGTTCAAAGATAGAAAAATTGCATCTCTCTGCCTAGTTTTTTTTTTTTTTTTTTTTTTTTTTTTTGCCGCGCTTGTAGCATATGGAGGAGTTCCCAGGCCAGGGACTGAATCTGTGCTATGACTTACACCACACTGCAACACCAGATCCTCAACCCACTGCACTGGGCAAGGGATTGAATCATGCCTCAACAGTGATGCCAGATCCTTAACCTAATGTGCCACAGTGAGAACTCTTGGCCATTCTTCTTTAGTATTACCTGTCTTTAACAGCAGCCAGGACTGTCTCCACCTTTAAGGACTTGTATAATTAGACTAGGCCTATCAGATTATACAAAATCAAAGTCCTTAAACTTAATCACATCTGCAATGACTTTTGTTATGTAAGGTAACATATTCATAGGTTCCAGTGATTAAGATGTAGACATTTCTGGGGCTGGAAAAGGGGTTATTTTGCTTACCGTAGGACTTGCAATATACATAGCTAGACCTAAAATGACTTACAATGCTTTGTACATCTAGCTTACATTTATGACAATGTGGTAAATGCACAGCCCTTGGGAAGAAGAATAGCTACAACAGCTATTTTTGGTTAATCTATTGGAGGTTTACTAGTAATTCTGAACTCTGGAAATTTGCAGGTTTGTAGTTGTTTATTAGCTATGATTGTATATCAAAATACAAACAAAAATTTCACTTCCCCTTAACATATCTAAGTTGAAGGAGAACTTTTCAAAAGGTCTTTTAAAGGTGTTATCGGTGACTCCTACCTCCAAAGATATAGAAAGTTGCAAGAATACTTCTGCCCGACTCTAACAAGAAAATACAGATGACATACACAATCATGATTTATAAAGCCCATCAGAGAAATGAGGATGAAAGGAAATTAATGAGCTGAAGTCTGCAGTATAAGGAGTCCAATCTAGACTACATGTTTTCATCTTAAGCAGAGAAGCACAAAGAGGAGAAAGTCATAAATAGGGACAAAAAAAGTAAACAGCTGAACCAAGAGGCTGAACCTACTCACAATCTCTTCTGCAAGCCTTCATAAGAACACTGGGGGACAAGACAACGTACTGAGAGAGATCCAAACTGAGGCAGATAACTGAGTCTGCTGAAGACTGGGAGCTGAGTGGGAGACATGAGAAAAACTCTTCAATATTCATACCCCAGACACATACTAAAGAGAAACTGGTAATTCTGCTCTCAAGTAACTTGAAGTCTGAGGAGAAATCAATCTAATTAAAGTCTGGGCAAAACTAGACCAAGATAAAATACAGACCAGACTGATTCACATAGGTGGCCTCAGAGAAAATGGATTAGGTCTTTTTCAGGGTACAAGTATTATTTATTTCAGTATCTGCTGTTCTTTTACACAAAGTATCTGGTATTTGACTTTAAAATGATGCACAAGAGAAGAAACAAGGAAGTGAAACTGTCATGGATTAAGATGAGTTTATACTGAGGTAGAATAGGCCCCTAATCAAATATGACTGGCATTCTTATAAAAAGAGAGCCACATGAAGACAGAGAAACAGTAGGCATGTCATGTGAAGACAAAGGATTGGAGTGACACATCGTAAAGTCAAAGAATGCCAAAGGTTGTTGGCAAACCACCAGAAGCTAGAAAATGCAAGGAGGATTTCTCTACCAATTTCGAAGGGAATATAGCCCCATGGACATCTTGGTTTTAGGCTTATAGCCTCCAGAACTGCGAGGCAATACTTTTCTATTGTTTTAAGCCGCCCAGTTTATATCAAACCTTGTAACAGCAGCCCTAGGAAACTAACATAGTAACCTATAATCGAAAGAGAAAAACAATAAAGAAAAGAATACCAAAGGATATCCCAGACATTAGAATTATCTGGCGAGAACATTAAAATAACTATAAAAAATAGGAATCAATATGGCAGAGTAGAAGGACATGCCCCAAACCTCACTGAATACCCACACTACCCCATCTGGCTCCTACAGTGCTTCCCTCTAGGGCGAAATACTGGTACATGGAAGGGGAAGAGTAAACACTTAAAGGGAAGTGAGCCAGCTGGGGCTAACCTCAGAGCTTCTGTCCCAGTAACTTGGGACCTATCCCTGCCCCCACTACAAGTGGTGACAGCCACTGAGCAGAGGGGAAGCCCCACCTCATACATGGCTAGGACCTCAACCTCTTCACTTCCAGCCCCCTCTGCTACCAGGGCGACAGGTGACAGTACATCCTGAGGAAAGATGTGACTTTTGTTTACGTCAAATCCAGTTCTCCCACCAAAGGTAGTAGGCACATGCAGACTACCCACATAAGATGCTCCCACATAAGGACATCCCTTCAAGACCAGAACAAATAATTGTTTTACCTAATTTCAGAGACAGAGAATGTTAAGCAAAATGAGAAGACAGATTTGTTTTAAATGAAATAACAAGGGAAAATTCCCCCCAAAAATAATGAAACAGAAAAATAATTTACAAAGAGTTCGGCATTAGTAATAACAATGTTAACTGAATTAGGAAACAAATTAAAGAACAGAATTTTAACATGGAGCCAAAAATATTTTAAAAAACAGAATTGAGGAATTTAATAACTAAGAAATGAATAATTAGAAGGAATTAACAGCAGATTTGGTGATACAGAAGAATGCATAAGTGATCTGGAAGAAAGAAAATGGAAGTCACCCAATCAGAATAGCAAAAAGAAGAAAAATGAAATGAGAACACATTAATGGATCTTTGGGATAATATCAAGTGTACCAACTTGATGATAGGGTTCTCAGAAGGAGAGGAGATAGAAAAGGGGGTCAAAAATGTATTTAATGAAATTATGGCTGAAAAAATTCTCAAGCCTGAAGAAGAAAACAAGATATCTAGGTACAAGAAGCACACAGGGTTCCAAACAAAATGAATCCAGAAGACTTACAATAAGACATACCATAATTAAAACAGCAAAAGTTAAGATAAAGAAATCACCCAAAATGAAATACAAAGAGAAAAAGATGGAAGAAGATATACCATACAAACATTAATTTAAAGAAAGACCTATGTGACTGTAGAAATATAAAAATTGACTTGAAAATAAAATATTATCAAGAATAAAAAGAAACATTACATATGATGCAGGGGTATAGTTACTCAACACAACACAATCTTATTTATATATTATATATGTATATGTATATAAATATATACACACACCTTTACTTCTAATATCATATCAAAAGTGAATAGAAAAAAGATCATAGAAGGGATATTTTATTCTAAATATTTTATGGAAATGGATCCAACTAGTATCCTCAAGGAGGTAGGTTCAATCCCTGGCCTCAGCTCAGTGGATCGAGGATCAGGCATTGCCGTGACCTGTGGAATAGGTCGCAGACACAGTTCAGATTCCACATTGTTGTGGCTGTGGTGTAGGCTGGCAGCTACAGCTCTGATTAGACCCCTAGCCTGGGAACTTCCATATGCCACAGATGCAGCCCTAAAAATCAAACAAAACAAAACAAGGATAATAGATCTAAATATAAATCTACAAGTTTAAAAGTTATTGAAGAAAGCAAAAGAGAAGATCTTTGTGACTCAGGCAAATTCTTTTTTGAAGTGATTCTAAAAACAAACCATAAAATTTGATAAATTTGGTTTTGACAAAATTAAAGAATTTTGTTCAAATTATACTACTGATAAAATATAAAGATAAAACACATATATATTAAAGGACTTGTTTTCAAAAATATAAAGAATAGCTATACCTCAATAATAAAAGGCAAACAACTCTAGAATAGACACTTAAACACCCCAAAAATCCAAAAATTGTTAAGAGCTCAACATATTAGTCATCAGAAAAATGCAAATGCAAACAAAAACAAAATACCACTATACATGATCCAGAATGACTTTTTTTCTTTAAATAAGATTAACAGTATCATGTGCTGATAAAGATACTGAGCAACTGAAAATCTCATATGTTTCTGCTGGGAATGTAAAATTACACAGCCACTCTGGAAACAGTTTGGCAGATTATTATAGAGTCAACTATATACTTACTATGTGACCCAGCAATCATACTCCAAGGTATATACACAAATAAAATAAACATACATCCATATAAAAGCATTTTAAGCATATATTTATATTAGCTATATTCATAATAATCCTACATTTGAACAAACCGCATGCGCATCAATTATTGAAATTATAAGCAACTTGCAATCGATTTTTGCTCAATAACAATAAACAACAAGCTATTATACATATAGCAATCTGCATAAATCTCAAAAAGAACTATGCCAAATGAAAGAAGCCAGATACAAACAGCTACATAATATAATTATGGGAATAATATGTGATTCCCTTTGACATTAATATTTTTAAAAACCGCAACACCTATATATAGAAAAATCAGACATGTATTTTCTAAAAGTTGAGGTATGTGGGAGGGGACTAACTGACGACAGCTCTAAGACTGTTCGGAGATGTTGATATGTTCTTGATGGTGGTTGTCATAACTCATTGTATGCACTAAAAGAGTAAATTTTACTGTATGTGAATTATATTCCAACACTCTTATCAAAAGAAAAAAAGACGAAAATAACTCCAGGATCAGATGGTTTCAGTGGCCAATTATATCATTTTAGAATAAAATATTACCAATATATAATAAAAACTCTTCCAGGAAATACAGGGAAATGGGACATTTCACAGCTCATTTTCTGAATCAGTATAACCCTGAGACCAAAACCAAAGCTGTTACAAGAAAAGAAAATTACAGAGGAATACCCCTTATGAACCCGGACATTTTTCATCCACATTTAACCAAATATTAGCAAATCAAAACTGACAATATAAAAAGAATTATGTATCATGACCAAGTGAGGTTATTTCAATAATGAAAATTTAGTATATCATATAAAAGTCAATCTCATTCATTCAATTAAAGTAATACAAGGTGATTTCATATGATCCCTATAAGAGGTTTAGAAAAACATTTGACTTAATTCAATATAACTCATATTTTAAAAATTTCAAAATAGACAAAATATACATGTGATATTATAATTAATGATTGAATTTTGAATATTTCACCCTTGAGGATCAGGAACAAGGAAGGAGCGTTACCTCTTACAATTTCTATTCTATTCCTGGAAGTTTTAACCAAGGCAAGAAGGCAAGAAAAAGAAAATGCATAAAGATTCGAAAGAAGAGATAAAGCTTTCTATATTTTTAGATGGAAATGTTATAGACACAGAAAATTCTAAGAAATCATCTTTCAGATTTATATAGTGAAAAATTAGCACAACTCTATATATAATGTGTATTTTATATAGTACCAAAAAAATAATTGAAAAAGTAAAATTATCTTTTTTTTTTTTTTTTGCCACATTTGTGGCATGCGGAAGTTCCCAGGCCAGAGATCAAACATGAGCCATAGCCATGGCAGTGGTCTGAGCCACAGAAGTGGCAACACAGGATCCTTAAGTTGTAGGCCACCAGGGAAAAATTTAATGACAGATGTGCAAAACCCTTACAACAAAATTAGAGAATTTTGTTAAGAGGAATTCAAGAAGAGCTCAAAAATTCAATGTAAATATATGTCTTCTAATCCATGAAAATGATATATTTCCAAGATGTCAATTTTCCTCAAATCTTATAGAGATAACTCAATCATAATCAAAACACCTGCAGACTTTTAAAATAGAAATTAACAAGAAAGTCTTTTCCAGTTCCAGAAAAACTGAACTTATTTTTTTCTCCTATAAGAATGTAAACCTCAAATCTTAATTGAAACCATAGACAAAAATGTAGTTAAAATGTAACATAAACATAAAAGGTAAAATTATAAAAGTTCTAAGCGAAACACAGGAAAAATACCTTTGAGATCTTGAGCTAGGAAGTTATTGCAACATAAAGTACCAATGCACTAACCATAGAAGATAAAAATGATAAACTGTACTTCAAAAATAAAAATATTTGTTCTTCAAATGACAATATTAAAAATATGAAAAGACATGCCTAAAACTGAAATTAACTGCTTAAATACGTATTTCTGACAAGTAACTTGTAAGAAGAATATATTAAATAAAAACTCAGAACTCAAACATAAGAAACCAGCTTTTTTAAAAGTAAAAGACATGAGCAAGTCCTTCAGTTAAAAAATAGATTTATAAATACCAAGTAAGCATATGAACAAGTATCATTATTAACTACCACTTAAATGGAAAGGGAAACTAAAATGAGATTCTACTTTATATTCACAACCAAAGCTAAAATTAACAAAAATGACAATTGCAAATGATGTCAGGAATGTGTAGCGATTGAACGTTTTATCCATTGCTGATGAAAGTGAAAAATCTTACAACTTTGAGAAACTGTTTCTCAGTTTCTTAAAAAGTTAAACATGTATCTACCCTGATGCTCAGCAATTCCACTTCTATACCATAAATATCCAATGGCCCCAAAGTAGAAACAGTTCAAGTGTCCATCAATAGCTATATGGATTAATAAACTATGATATATTCATATAACAAAATAAAACTCAGCAATAAAAAGAGCAATGATAAAAAGCAGTAACTGATGAATCTTCAAAACTTTGTGCTGAGTCAAAGAAGCCAGACACAAAAGAGTACACATTTATGTTTCTATTTATATGAAGGTATAGAATAGGCAAAACTAATCCATGGAAATAAAAATCAGATGCTGGCTGCTTTGTGCAGGATTGGGAAGTCAACAGGGTTTACTTGGTCCATTTGAAGACAAATGTTCTAAGTCTTTATAGAAGTTACATGGTTGTCAAAGCTAATCAAACTGTACCCCTAAGATGTACACATTTCCCTTTAGTAAATTATATCTCAAAAAATATGTACATCAATAGATTTCTTGAGTGGAAGCAATAGAAACTGACTTTTAATTAAGCAGATAGAAACATATTTAGAAGATATTAGGTAGTTATCAATTTCCAGGAAGCCTGGAGAGCCAGGAAGGGGAAACCAGCTGGAAAGCAAAGAAGCTGTGAATTCAGAATTGTATTCAAAATCATGCCAGATAACTCATAGATGAAGATTCAATTATCATTGTCTCTGCTACTGGTACTGGGAAGCAGGTTCCATGGTTTCCACTTCTCAGTTTGCTGTACTTCCAATCCTATGTGTTGTCACCAATGCCACTGCTAGAAAAGATGCTCTCTTGGTGGTGCATCTTTTTATCAACAGTGCTCAATTCAATCTATTTGACTGAACTTGTCTCCTGTCTATATCCCATTGGAAATGAATTTAGGATACGACACTTTCAGACTCTATGGACAGTTTCACCATAATGGAAGAACTTTGTGTCTACTAAGATATTAAAGAAGGAATTCTTCAAGATCGAATTGGCCATACAGAATTCATAAATGTATCGCCAAGGCTTTCACTGTTTAACTCATTAGGAGTTGACTTTACTCACTAATCTTCATTCAATTCACTGGTGTCTGGATTTAGTCCTGGTATTTTACTGAAAGTACTCTTGCCAAGGCTACCAATGACCTTGATTCTAAGGGAACTGGTTCCTTTCTAATCCTTTTCCTTCCAGACCCCTAACCTGTTTATAATACCATTGATTACTTCCTTATAACCACATCTTTCCTTGGATTTCATGGCACCACTTTTCTGGTTTCCCTTTTACCTCTGACCTTTACTTGTTTCATTGCCTCCTCTTCACTTGATTTTTGTTAAAGTTTATGTTCATCTGATTGCTGTTATAGGCATTCCTATCTGATGCATATTTGCCCTGGATAGCCATATCTATTGCCATATATCCCTTACCACCAACAGACTGATGATTTCCAAATCTACAGCCACGACTCAGATCTCCTTCCTGAGTCTCACACACACAAACCAATATGATTGATTGCTAAATATTTCCACCTGGATTTTTCATAGAAATTCAACATATCTAAAATTTATTGTCATCTTCCCAGACCTATATCTCTTTTTTGTTCCTTTTTTTGAGTAAATTGCACCACTGTTCACCCTATTGTCTAAACTAGAAACTCATATCCCTTTCCATACCTTCCATATTCAACCACTAGCCCCCAAGCATATTAAATACTAATGATTTTTTTTTAATCTATGTACCATTCTCTACTGCAATGGTTGCTCTCCTAAATAAGAACACCATTACATTACCGGAATTAATGCCAAAGCTTTGAAAATAACTTTTCTGTCTTTGATCTTAACTCATCACAAAATCATTCTTGGCAATGACATAAGGAAGACTTTGTGAAATGTAAATCAGGAACTCTTTGTGAAATGTAAATACAATTATGTCATCACCTTGTGGAATGGCATTCAATTATTTCCCTCTAACCTGTCTTAGAAATTCCCCCTTATTCAGTCATCACTCTTTTTCTAGCTCCTGTTCTCACCAATCTCTTACCTAATACTTACTGCTCAGTCATATTACACTGTTCAGATCCCACACAACACCTTAGTTTGTGAGTATTGGCATATGTTCTTTCCTTTTCACTAGATACACTTTCCTTTTTTATTGCTGCCTTTCTCTTTTCATTATTAAGTTGGGGACAAGCTCTTACTTCATCCAGGCAATAATTTCTAAAAAGCCCAACTTCCTGCAAAACTGAATTAAGGGTTATTTCAGAGAAGCCCTTTAATTTACATTTAAATATAATCCAGCCCTTTACATTTCCCTCATCAGAGCATTCATTACAGTACATTGTAATTGCCTATTTGTATATAGCCCCTGCTACTCTACAAGCTTGAAGAAGGTAGAGATTGTGTCCACCTCTTTCCCATTTTATCACTTAACAGCCATCTTACTGCCATGCTCATAATAAATTGCTCAGTAAATACACATTAATTTGATTTACATTGTTATTGCAATGGAAAAAGTTAGACAGTAGCTATAAAATCTTAACTTGAAAGTTCTGCCTTTAGTTATCTGATTCATAAATCCTAATCATATCTAAATTTTTGAGCAGTGTTATTTTTTTAATTTTTGTTTTAATATACCTGTCTTCATCATGAATTTCCATTTCTCAGTTTAAAGACCATTCATTAGATGATGCCCTAGGGCACTGTATGGTAGGTATAAAATATCAGTTTATAATTATGTGATGGGAAAATTAATACTTTGATAATAGAACATACAATGCATGTTAAATTACTGGTGGTAAAGAGAAGCCCAATGATGTATGAATTAATTTACCACCAAAAAAAAAAAAAATACTGAAAAGTTTTTTTTTGTTTGTTTTTTTCCCTCTGAAGATTGAGAAGATAACCTACTTGTCAACCTAATGCAAAGAATGTGATGGATAACAAAAGTATGCCTAGCTATGTTCACAAAACAACTGGAGGTGCAGAGGTTGGGTCGGACTCTTGGTTAAAATCACGGCATGATGTTTCAGGGCCAACTATAGGCAATTACTAATGTTTTACCTGGCGGCAGGTCTCACAGAGCGAAGCTGCCCTCCTCACTCCAGCCATGGTGCACAGTCTCTGAAGGGTGCCACAGTCAAGAACTCAGGACTCCTGGTGGCTATGCTCTTTGCATACCTGCATTCCTAGGCAGGTACCTTCATTTTTAGGTCTCTTTATCTGAGTCCTCCGGCTGATAGCTTCAGGCATTTCCAGCTGCGTGAGGGCGTGAAGCGTGGGGGTGGGGGTGGGGGAGGGCTTGAAGATTGAAAACACTTTTTCCCACTCTGACTCTGTACCCTATGCTTTACTATACACTCCTAGCCCTTCCCCAGCCCTATCCCAAGGTCTACAAAATTGTGGAAGCTTTTTTCTCAGGGTTGCCTCAACAGCGAATGACCCTCAAGTCTGCACTGATCCACCTGACCTTCCATCTGGACTTCCCCCGCTCCCCCTGACCCCCAGTCCAGGAGTTGGCATTTTCTCTGGTTTTAGTCCCTCGCTCATACATCGCAGTAAATGACTAAAGATTTGACTCTTTTTGGCTTATCACTTTAATAACATGAACCTGACAGCTCCACGTTCTCCCTCCAGCTCAGCTGAGCTCCTGACAAACTGCTGCAGGGAGTTCCCAGCCTAGGACTAATTTCTTCTGATTGAGTTACAATTGACATAAATTCACCATGAATAAATGTACAGTGCAGTGGGTTTTAGTATGTTCACAAGGTTGTGAATATCAGTGCTATCTAATTCTAGAACATTTTCATGGCCCCTAAATGAAACCCAGACTGTTAGCAGCCACTCCCCATTCTCCCACGTTCCCCCCAACCCTGTCTCCACCCCTCCCAGTCCCCGCCCCCCCTACCCATTAAACTATGTCTGTAAAAGCCCATGTGGAAGTCATTTTGTTTTTCAGAGCCCTGGATTCAGCATTCCATCCACAATCCCTAAATCAGCAACACAGTGTTAAGGCCCCTAGGCTGTTACAGAATGCAGAGCCTGAAGCAGAAGTAACCTCATCCTTTTAGCTCCAAAGTCAATTCTAGGCAAATGTTACAACTACTGCTCTACTTTGACGCTGGCTTGTTCCCATTTACTGAGCAACAGGTTCCTGTTTCTTAGCACCTCTTTTTCCCTGTCCCCTACTTTGCTAAACGTGTCCATATAGCTCCTGTTCAAGTTTGTTCTATCTCCTAACAGCTCCAGTTACAGAAACATTAATTTCCAGCACTATCAGACCACCATCATTACTAAAAATAGAACTTTCCCAGTGTTTCAATGTTAGGAATAAAGCCATTCTTTCTAATTAACTAGAAGTTTCCACGACTCTCTGTTAAGGATCTTAATTGCAAAGGGGCTTATATTTTTAAGAAGATATTTGGAAGAGGGGAGCTGAGTGTATATTGGAGATTGCTGAGAATGTACAGCCAAAGAATAAAAATGTAAATCATCTCAAGAGGATATAAAGGATTCCCTAACTGGAGATCTGCTTACTTTTTCTACTTCCATCTTCTAAGCCTGATCAAAGAATCACTAACCTTTCTGTTTTACTTTTTTATTTTTATATTTTGTTGGCCTCTTTGTTGTTTGTTTTTCACCTGATTCAAAGACCATAAGAACAGTCCTGGAATGCTTAGAAAGTGCCATATCAAACAGGGGAGAACAGCAACTTTTGCTCAAGTTGAGTACCTATAATTGTCATGATGTTCTTCTAGACATTTGTTCTTGAAATCTTTATCCTTCTCAGAGTGAGTATTGTTTGAGAAAATAAATAAGATGTGAAAGTTATAAATAAATGTTTTAGATGGCAATACATTTTTTAAAATATTAATTATATTATGATTACATATATTATTTTCAATTCTATATTTCATAGCTTTATATATTTCTTTGTATTCTTTTGGTAAACACTAGCTCATGAGAGAATAATCTAATTTTCTCTCAACAGGTTCACATATTTTTCTTTTATTTAGGTAATAACACTAGAACTGAATTCAGAGAGAGGCCAACTCTAAAAATTAAACAATTTAGCTGTATGAATAAAAGAAGTCCCTAGGAGTTATTTTAGCCCTAGGTTGTCTATTTTTTTCGGAGAGTTTGAAAATAATATTTGGAATACAGTACATCATCTATGAAGTTGCAAAATGTAAATCTAAGGCTACCTTCTAGCTCACTGTCAATTTATTGCCTTTTGCAGATTATTTTCATAGTCAGTAAATGACATCTTGAATTTATTCAGTTTTTCTTTCCCTGAATATATCAATGTCACACATACCGATATAAGCACTTCAAAGTCGGCAACAATCAAAATTTAAAAAATAAAATTGCAAGCAATCATTTGTGCTATTTCCAAAATTATAAAAGAAAAAAAAAACCTGTTAATGGGAAAAATAGTGAAGAAGTTAGGTAAAAAGGGAGTGTGCGACACTTAAGAGCAATAGTTCTGAGGTTTTTAGAATGTCACTGAGATGCACCTGAGGCTGTGAAGAAAGAAACGGATCCATGCTCTTAAGACTTAGATTCAATTTCAGTTGTTTCAGAGACCAGCTGCAGCCATCAGTGCTTTTCAGATGAAGAAACCCTGCTTTAAAGTTTATTTCTTTTGATTCTCACAATAGCGGTGAGTGAGTCAGTGAGCTTAAGTAACTTGTTCTGGGTAAAATAAATCATAAGGAGCAAAGTTAAGTCTTAAATCCATTTCTTTGCATCCTAGGCACAGTGCTCTTTCCACAGCTGGAATTCTATTCCAAACTCCCAGTTCATTTCTGATACCTCCATAAAGGTAACCCCATGAAGTTTCCTTATGGTCAAGCCTTCATGGAATGTCTTAAGAGAGTCTAGCCACTACCAATCTACCTGATGCCACATTGAGATGTGGGCTAAAAATAACATTCATTATAGCATTTAACTTTGGTACCAAGACTTTATGTACTTTATCCCTTTAGAAAAATATTGCAATGCCTTTTTTTTTTTTTTTTTTTTTTTTTTTGTCTTTTTAGGACTGCACCTGCAGCATATGGGAGTTCCCAGGCTAACGGTCAAATCAGAGCTGTAGCTGCTGGTCTATCCCACAGCCACAGTAATGCCAGATCTGAGGCACTTCTGTGACCTAAACCACAGCTCACATCAATGCCAGAACCGTAACCAACTGAGCAAGGCCAGGAATCAAACCATGTCCCCAGTGATACTAGTCTGGTTCATTACTGCTGAGCCACGATGGGAACTCCTCCAATGCATTTTTATGAATAAACATGCACACATGTATAGCTTAAGCCACATGCAATGCAACAGGATATATTTTTAAAATATTAATTTAAGCCTAGTACCCATCATCACCACTGCAACAACTGTCATGTAATTTGTCATCATGTAGGCCTGGAATTATTGGTCACTGATTTACTTTCTATCTCCCCCATCAGAATACATAGCCTCTAAAGGCAAACCACTGCTCTTCACAGCTCTATTCCCTGTGCCTAGAATAGTGCCTACACCACAGTGAAAGTGGAATGATTTTTAAAGAAACAAAGAAAGAAAGATAAAGAAAAAATAGAGAGAGAAAGAAAGAGGGAAAGAAAGATTTATGATATAATTTCACATGCAGAATTGAACACTGATTTGGGATATTCACCTGTTTAGTGGAATTATATGTTATAGTGCATTACATCACAATTATATTATATTAGGCTTATCTATATATGTCACAGGAGAAATGATGACCAGGATTTTTTTCAAAATAAATGACATTTTTCACATTTCATTACACAGATTTTTATGGTTTCTACATTTTCTATACAAAGTGCTATTGAGGGGAAACTATTTTAAAATATATTCCTTGAATATCCAGGGGCAAATATTTAAATTTCAATTTAAAATTACTATCTTTCACTTCTTTCTCAAAGCTATGATATAGAAATTTAGAATAAAATATTCCATTTGTAAGACTAATAGATTTATAAATATAAAAACAACAATAACATAAAAAAATAAAATTGAAACTGCCAAGGCACTAAATGTTTTTGCCAATAGTGTCATTATATCATCAGAAAGATCAAAGTTTAATATTATTAACACAAACAATTATTTTTATCATTTTATCACTATGCCTGTTTGTGTATTACTTCTAAATACCTTTTAGAAATATCCAAACTCAATAATAAAAACCTAGAATTACTTAGGAAATAGTAATTATAGGTTTGCAAAGACTGGATTACAGCCTCCAGCAGAAAGCTCAAGTGCCAACAGCATGATATCACTAACAGCTGTTTGTTATAATAAGTTGCCTTCAAAAAGTCAGCAGGTAAAATCAAAATCTCATTTCTTAAAACCTAAATCCTCTACAGTTTAGTACAGCTGAGCATACTCCAGATGATTTTACTCCAACTAACAGGCTTCTCTGTATTCACCATGTGAATGAAAAGAAATCAGTCATTGGGCTGTGAAACTTTGTTTTACTTCAGCATTATATTTAAGACTTATTTTTAACTGTTAAAGACTAGTAGTGTTCTTATATTTATTAAAGAAAAAACAGATTTTTTCATCAATGAAGGCTACAAAGGGGAATTAGATCTCATAAACTATAACATGTTTAACATACTCATGTATGGTTTCACATCGATCATGAATCCTTACTTAGTAGACATAATCTTTAAGTACTGATATGGAAAACAGTGGAATATGATGAAGCTAAAAAATGACTTTTTGTCTTTTATTGCCATATTCAGCTAGTATAGAGGACAAAGTAAAGATAAGAAATCCCTTCTCAGTCCCATCCTTTTCTAGCTCCTCTCCATGGCAGGTATACATGCTTTGAGCCTATAGGCATAGTCTCTCCACTCCTTTGTTCACACTGACAATGCTGACAGTGAATTGGAAAAACTGGCCATAATACTTGGGTGAAGGGCAGTGAGCAAGTGAAATAAAATGCCTAGTATTTGTTTTCCTATCCTAAGCCCAGTAACTGGTATGCTTAGATATATGCTCCCCAGATTTGATTCATAAGCATCTCCCAGAGAGTTTAATACAGATTTCTGGATTCTCTCTCAGGCCTAACAACTAGAACAGGACTAAGTATCTGAATTTTTAGCCAGAACTCCAGGGAATCATAATAGATGACATTTTGATAAACACTAGATTAGAATGAACTCCCAAGACATTTCTGTGACCAGTGAAATCTTCTCTTCTGACCAAAGTCATAGCTTCCTAAATGTGTAACTTGAACTATATTTTTGTTTACTGATTGTAGTTTACCTCCATTATAAAGGTAGAATGCATCCATGATTCCTGGTAATCTGGACATATTTTGCCATCCCTTTCTCCCTAAGACCACACATGTCTTCATTTCCTTAGTCAAATCCAAATCATTTACACCATCTACAATTACCATGATGACACTGATCCATCCACAATCATCCTGACTTGCCCTGGAGGAACCTGCTGCCACACTGGATATTGTCATCATCTTACTGTCCCTCCCCACAGGACTAATCTTAGAGCTCTCCAAGGTACCTGACTCTGGATCCACCTGTTTCCTGCCTCTTCCCCTACTTTGTCTACTTTGACTTTAACATGCTTGGAAGTTAATACTATAAGAAACTAAAATCCTTTATCTGAATATATATATATATATATATATATATATTTATAATACTAAGGTATATAATAATTCAAATATAGAGATATTAAGATTGACTCACAAAGGGGCAGAGAAATATCATATATTTAAAATAATTTGGAAGGATAATAAAAAGGTCCAATGGAATCCCAGCAGAATCTAACTGGTTAAGCATTCTTAAGAGATTACTAAATTAAACAACATAAGATAGAAAAAAACATAACTTTTGTGAGTTGTGATTTGTTTAAGGGGCTTCAAGATAAACGAGTACACAGGAAAGTATTTCAGGAAAGCCATCTGTGAACATGATGGCTTGTAAATGTTCAACTGTTGTCCAGGAAAGGGAAAAAAGAGTCTATTGATTGTTCGCTGAGATTATTCTGCCAAATTAAATAAGGTTAACAGGAATTCCCATCATGGCTCAGTGGTTAACAAATCCGACTAAGAACCAAGAGGTTGTAGGTTCAACCCCTGGCCTTGCTCAGTGGGTTCAGGAACCGGGCACTGCAGTGAGCTGTGGTGTAGGTTGCAAGACGTGGCTGGTATCCCGCGTTGCTGTGGCTCTGGTGTAGGCCAGCGGCTACAGCTCTGATTCCACCCCCAGCCTGGGAACCTCCATATGCCACGGGAGTGGCCCTAGAAAAGGCAAAAAGACAAAAATAAATAAATAATACAAATAAATAAATAAATAAATAAGGTTAACAAAGTAATAACCTTCTAGATTTTGGAAACTCACAATAAAGCAAAGCCTACTCTATTTTGCCAAGTAGAATTGTTTATGTCTTACTGTAGTGTGTATTCCCTGGTGCTTCATAAAATACAAAGCAGAGGAAGATATTAAGAGCAGAACAAATAAAACACCAAAACAATATAGGGATTTCAGTATGAGAAAAGACTAAAGTAGAACTTCTGACTTGAAAGATAAGATACTAAATGACCATGAGAAAAGGTAACAAAATCTAAAAAATCTAACAAAACTCAAAATCTGGAGTTCCTGTCCCCCCTTTGCAGTTAAACCTGATGAGTATCTATGAGGATGTGGGTTCAAACCCTGGCCTCCCTCAGTGGATTAAGGATCTGGCATTGCCGTGAACTGTGGTATAGGTCGCAGGTGCTGCGACTGTGGTGTAGGCCTGCAGCTATAGCTCCAATTCAATCCCTAGCCTGGGAAGTTCCACATTTGCAGCACTGCCCCAAAAACAAAAATCATGAACAAACTATAGGAAAAACAAGACTTTTATATCAAATCTTATATGTCTGAAGAAATCTTAAACTCCTTTCTAGTTTAACAGAAGTTTGGAAGAAAAAGAAAATGTGTTATTTACTACAGTTTTATACTTATAACTACAGAAGAAAAAAAAAAAACAAAATAGAATGGAGATAGGGGTGAGAGGAGACAGAAGGTCAGGGAAGGGTAGGGTGATGTATCCTTATCATACAAAGTGGAGTCAAAATCTTTCTAGAATTGATGGAAGAGGGATCAAAGTATAGATATATTATTTAAGTTACAACAATAATAAGTAAATTAAAAAATGGTGATATAACTATATTGGGTGGCTGTGGGGAAAAGAGATCGGGAGAAATGTAGTTATAACCTAGTAGAAATTCAACAGAACATGTCTGACATGAACAAACTAACATTGTTGCAATTTTTACCATTTAGAGATATTTAGTAGCTACCAAATGAATAAAACTCTGAAGAATTTAAAGTTATTATCTCTAGCTTAGGGACTGGAGGTAGGGGCAGGGAATTTCACTTTTTATTTGCTTTTTCAATGTATTTTAATCTATCAATATGTTTTCTCTGGTTAAAAAAATTAACAATTGAAATAAGTATATAAAATTGAAAATGTATCAGTTGGTTCAAATACAGAGGATGCATCTGCTACTATCACAGAAAAAACAATGCATTGTGAAACCTTAAATGGCTTTCAGATTCATAGTGAAGGCTGAAAAGATAGATGCTAAATGACATTTAACAGAAAAACAGTGAGAGCTTTGCCACAGAACCGAACCACCTAGGGAGTTACCACATCCTCTGTGACCTAGTAGCTGGTCATGATTAGGAAGTTATTATGAAGATACAGCTCATATTAAAGAAATCATGATCCTGAAAAGGAACCATAGAGATATTAGACAACTCCAGCAGGTGTTTAACAGTAGAAAAAAAATCTCAGACACATACTCTAAACTCCTCTCCATCTTCTAAGTTTCACTCGAGTTTATCTAATTGGCAGAACCCAAATTACATACAGAACTCAAACTTCAGGTGTTTCTGGGAAATGTAGCTTTTTAACTTGGCAGTCTTCCGAAGTCAAAAAAGGTTGTATGTAGCAAGGTAAACAAGTATCTATCGCACTACACCCACCACTTAGATGAAAGAACATGGATTTTTAGTCTCCTGGGATTTATAAACAAAGAGAACATACTGCAAAAGATAAAAATACATGTAAAAACATTGTGATAAAATGTTATTTTAATTTTTGCAAGTAGCTCTCCATAATGGAAATTCAAATATTTCATTTTGTTCATTTATAACAATCACAGCAAGTAACATGAAGCTATGTTTTAATTTCTTCATTTGTAATTATGATATATACATCAATTTAATTTAATTATTATTGTCTTTATTCAGTGTGGCATATAATATTGAAATTGAAGTTAAATTATCTCTTTGAATGCAGACAAGTGGCATTACTAAGCTTTTTAGGGAAAATATGCGCTTGCATAACTGCACTGGTGTTAAGCTTTACAAAGTCTTTGTAGAGAATTTTCTGTTTCACTATATTTACAACTCGGGTTTGTTGGAATACTAGTATGCCAGTACTCAACTGAGCAAAAATTATTATTTTTGATCCTATTAATCAATGTAGTTACTGTGTCTAGGATACAACAGAGTGTTCTACTTGGCTCACTGTAAACCACAAAATACAGAATACCAGGTCTCAGAATGCAAGTCAAGGGGGCCAGAAAGGTTGATGATTGGAAAATAAAGCTAGCAGTACCTTAACTCTAAGGTTTCACTGTGTCATGGGTGCTGCTACAGCACAAAACAACATATTGACACACTACCGTATCTCAATGTGCCCAAGAGAAAATGCAGGCTTGAAAACTATGCTTATAGTCCAAATAAAGGAATTAAAAAATAAAATAAAACAGTATTTATAAAAATATCAATTGTAATATTTAAAAAACTAACATATTTTCACAAAGAGTGGTAGCTAATAGCTAATATATTCAGCTCAAGCAGTTTCTAATAAATTGTTATATTTAAACTGATAATGTAAACCACAATAATTTTCTTTCTAATTTTTAAGAATAATCATAAACTGATATCAGACACTACTTCAGGCAAATGTGGGACAGAATTTCTTTTTCAATACTGCTTTTCCCTGGGCGTTATCTTTTACTTTGCCCTCCTCGGCCCTGACCCAGATCTGGAAGCTTCTTCCATGCCAAGTACAAACTCATACAGCAGGGACAGGAAAAGTTGTTTGTATAACTGACAGTGAGATCATCAAATTCCACTTATGCTGCCAGGGCATAATTATTAATGGAGAAAATGTAGGAAAAAAATATCAAATAGTCATTGATACAGTAGAAAGGGGGAAAAAATGAGATAGTAGAAATTAAGTGGCAGTGATTAGAGTTTTCCAAATGCTTTTAAACAGACAAATAATAAGTTAAGGGAATGTATTTTTACACACAAAAATATACCAAAGTACTCTAGTTTTCATTTATGCCCTGAAAAATAAATTTGCTATTTATACTATATATGTAAAAAGAAATTAAAATAAATTGATTATCTATGTGTCAGTAATTTTAGCATATGTATGGATATCTGGATAGGAAAATGATACACAATTGTATATAACAAAATTTAAAATTATTTTCAGATTATGTTACTTGTTTATGTAATGTTAATAGATGATAAAGTAAAAATCAACACAGTGAATATGTACAATTAATAGCTTTCAGTGGTATGAGCTATTTTTATATACTGTAGTTGTATTTTCAAAAGAGCTAATAAAATAGCCAGTTAACCATGTTCATGATTACCTCCTACTTTTTTCAAATTTAATTTTAAAAAGTAAATACAGTTTAAGAAGGAAAGAAATACAAATTCATAACAATGCAATTTTATTTAGATTTATTGTATGATATTTTTATGTTCCCAAGTAAAACACATGTGTTTTATATGAAAGACTCTAAAACAGATGTTCACTCAGGTTCTATTTATTAAGCAGACTTGAATAAAAGTGCTTCAAAAACACTTATCAAAAAGTTTTTTTAAGGACACGTTCACTCTCTTTTTTAATACAAGTATTTTTATAAAATATTCTTCAGTAAAAACATCTAGGCCCTTACAGGTAAACTAATTTATACAGACCATGCTAGAACTTTAGGTATGATAGGCACTAGAAGAAGAAGAAAAAAAACTAGTTTGAAAAATTTTTAAATAATCTAAATAATTAAAATAACAATTAAAATGGATAATTGCTAATAATAATCCAAAAATTTGAATAACTTGATTGCTATACAAAGTTGAGTTTTATATAGACACTATAGTTCAAAGTTCAGTCATCTCAAGGATCATACACTTCTGAATGATGTTTTATTATGCTAAAAATTTATAATATGAGTACAGCTGACTCAACTGCAATAGATAAAGGATCCTTTACAGCAAATTAATGAGATATCTTTCAAATAGTAGTATTCTCAATAATTTCCAAACCTCTCAAATTCAGATGGACTTATATGTGAGGCATTTACATAAACTGTGTAAAATTCCAGAAGACTTCAGTACCTTAATGAATAAAGTGTAGTGAGAAATACACATTTTGTTTCAAGTAATGCCTATATGTATAGTTTTCAAGGAATTATACATATAGGCTCAGAATTCTAGTAGACTTGTTTCCTCAGGTCACAGGTCAAAAAAAGCATATATTATGAGCAACTGAGTCAATTAAATGTTGATTGGCTCACTTCCACCAGGCAACATCTGTAACCCCTATTTTAGAATCAGAGCATGGATCAATTGTCTGAGAAGTAAGACATAAAGAAGTCATTCCTGGCTCAAAATACATGAATACATAAAACAGAGAAAATGAGTGATGAACTTCACTTTCAAATTCAAGGTACATAGACATGGTCAGTTTACCATTTCAGATAACTCATTTTATTATCCCATTCTGATATTTAGGGAAAGAAAAATTTCCCCTTGACCAAAAAGATATCTCCTTTTAAAGTTGATTATTATAAGACAGTCTTATAGAGATGGCATTGAATATAACCTACCATGAACTACAGAAAAATCCACAATTTAGTAAAAAATGTAGATGCAATTCAAAACTACTTGTAAATGTAAAAATTATAGGGAAATAAAGATGAATTATCTTAAAATACTAATACAACTATAATTTAAATATCTAAAATTAGGAGAATATTTAATAATAGGTAGGAAATAATTACATAACAGAAAAATGGATAGTCTACAAATAGGCCAAATTACTTTATGATATAGGTAGAATCCTAAACTAGTGACATATTTATATTTAAAAATAATAACTGGTTAATAAATAGCAACTGGTTAATTCATTGGAATGAGAGAAAATGTTAGTCCATAAAAAATAAACTCCTTATTAATCCTCTAAAAAACAAAGGTTAAGAAAGTAAAATTAATAATAATTTTAAATATATAGGTGAATTTATGCTTGATCTTTTACTTGGGAAAGATCTATTTATATGCAGTATAAATATCTATTTATATTATGCAATACACAAAATCTAGAAAGGATTATAAGTTTTTTTAAATGGGCAAATTGGTTTTACAATTAAATATGAACTTGTCTCTGAAAACCTCTGAATGCCAGAATTTGATACTAGATATTATTTGTCACCAAAACTTTTAATAAGTGCAGTAAAAAGCAGGTCTACTCACAGTATGAAAATTAACTATATTCCCAAATCACATAGATGCCAGTCCTTTTCCTCTTCCAAGGTCCTCCCTCACACTTCTAATTATTGCTAACCAATTCTTCCAGATGTTTTATTCATTAAACAGGCCCTAACATTTCCCACTGATTTGAAATTATTTTTAAAAAGAGCAGTGATATGGAGATAGTATGGCTGGTTAAGTTGTAAGATGGAATCTCTGGTTGAAAATGAAAACTATTCAACAGAGCAATGATAATATATCATTTTATGCTTGCATGTATAAATATCTTACCAAAGACCTGATAAAAAAAAAAGTAAAGACGGAAATCCAAAGAAGTTAGCAAAGCATGAAAGTTTATTTTGTCAGAGATTTTACCAAACTTGAGGAACTCAAGCTTACATTATCACAGGTTACCTGAGTAGGGGATAGAGAATGAGCTTGGATTGGAAGAGAGAAGGAAAGTAAACCTCAGTTTCCAAAGTGGAAAATAAAATTCTTAGCAATAAAGCTGTATCCTCAGAGGGTAGAGGTGATCCAAAAATAAGCATACTCCACTTTATTGCAATCCCAATGGGATTGAAAAAAGATGCTTTGGCACAGAGTAAAGCAGATGGGTAAGAAATCCCTAAACTAGCATGGATATGCAATCCAGTTTCACATCAACTGAGCAAACCAAAAAAGACCTTTAGCCATGAGTGTGGAACAAATTGCTCCCAGACAGGTAGTACACTTTCGGTAGCAAAATTACACACTCTCTGAAAGAACACCTGACATCCCTCTTTCATTTAGCAGTAATTGTCCAGCTTTGTTTCTGATTTTAATAATTTGTGTCCTCACTTTTTTTTTAGTTGTCAGAGGATTATTGTTTTTATTGATCTTTTCAAAGAACCATCTTTTTGATTTTTTTGGTTTTATCAACTGATGTTTTAAATTTCATTTTTTTTCTAATTATTTTTTCTTCTACTTACTCTGGATTTAATTTGCTCTTCTTCTGCTAGTTTCCTAAGGTGAAATTTAGAGTATTAATTTTAGATATTTCTTCTTTTCTAATACATGTTCGATGGTATATAAATTTCCCACTAAGAATTAATTGCTTTATTTTTTGCATCTCACAATATTTGATAATTTATCATTTCCATTCAGTTCAAACTATTTTTACATTTCTCTTGAGATTTCCTCTTTGACCTATGTGTTATTTAGAAGTATATTTGTCAATATCCACATATTTGGGGGTTTTCAACCTGTATTTATGCTACTGATTTCAAGTTCTTAATTCCAATGTGGTCTAAGAATAGACATTGTATGACTTATATTCCTTTAAACTGGTTAAGCTGTATTTTGTGGCCCAGAATGTAATCTAGCTCAATTAACATTCCATGTGAGCTTGAGAAAAATATGAATTCTGCTGTTATTGGATGAAATAACTTATAGATGTCAATTATATCCAGTTGATTGATGATGTTGCTGAGTTAAACTATGTCCTTACTGGTTTTCTCCCTGCTAGATCTGTCTATAAGGGCTGATGATGGCTCTAGCTATGAGAGTTGATTCTAATTTTCCATGCAGTTCTTTCATTTTTCCCTCTTGTAGTTTGATGTTTTGTTATTATGTGTATAAATCTTAATAATTATTATGCCAGAGTTCCCATTGTGGCTCAGTCTAGGTCTGTTTGAAATTAATATAGTAACTCCTGCTCTTTTGATCAGTGTTTGCATAATATATTATTATCTATTCATTTACTTTTAATCTGTGTGTCTTTATATTTAAAGTAGATATTTTGTAGAAATGTTCCTTAATATTTAAAATGGAAATAATAATAAATAGAATGTTGTGATGATTAAACATATGTATATATATTTTATATTATGTTTAAAACAGGCCCTGTATCTATGTGCTTATATCATATTAATTTTCCTTGGATTTTTATTGTTCTTGCCCCCATCTATCTTTAAGAAACACTAATATACTTTGTTTTTAATAAGAATTTATTATATTCTACTTCTTTTGATTAATATATTAATTAAAGTTATATTACACCAATATTTTAATGGTTTAACATGCAGTATTTGCTGTTTCCTACCTAAATTTCTCCAATCTCTTAAAACATATTATAATATGGTATGGTTTTGAGATACCTCTTAGAATATTGTAACAGTATTTTCGGTATCAGGTTTTTTTTGAAAATGTTATAAACTGCCTCAACAATCAATGATGGGTATGGTTAGAGTGTTGTAAATACATGATAGTGAAATGGGTTTCATAGTGATTAGCTCTTATTCAGTCCACAGCCCAGGGGTCCCATCTCTTATTCCACACACTCTTAGGTATTCAGCCAACAGTTACTCTTTCTTTTGACTTAGTGCTTTTTTTGTTTTTGGCCACGCTCACAGCATGTGGAACTTCCTGGGCCAGTGGTCAAACCTGTGCCACAGCAGTGACTTGAGCTGTTACAGTGACCATGCCATATCCTTAACCTGCTGTACCACAGGGGAACTCCTCAGCTTACTGACTTTAATACATCTTTCTCATTTAGGGGTGTAGTAAGTTACCACTGTTATTTCCATTTTAAATAGTGTATATGTCTTATATACTGTAAAAGTCTATGATATATTATTCTATGTTGACGTGAATTGTCTTTCCTATGCTAACGCATTTTCATTTTATTGTTTCAGTAAGTATGATGAGAAGGAGGCAGATATTGCAGGCCAGTGCTCATATCACTATCTTTTCCAAAGGACTTAACATTGACTTTTTTTTTTTTTTGGCTTTTTAGGGCTGCATGCACAGCCTATGGAGGTTCCCAGGCTAGGGGTCCAACTAGAACTGTGGCCGCTGGGCTACACCATAGCCACAGCAATGACGGAACTTACCCACATCTGTGAGCTACACCACAGCTCATAGCAACACCGATCCTTAACCCACTGAGTGAGGCCAGTGACTGAACCTGCATCCTCATGGATGCTAGTCAGGTTTGTTAACTGCTGAGCCTTCACAGGAACTCCCAACATTGACTTAAAAACAAGTTTGGCTCTGTCAACACATATGGCCTAGACACACCTCTTTTTGGTAGTGTGCTGCATATGCTTCAACTTTTTATTCCTAACAGAGGCTACATATTTCACAAGATGTCAGTATTTATTTATAGCTTCTTTTTTACAGAACCTTCACTCAACTAACACAACCTCTGCCCTAGATTTTGTATTCCTGGAATCAAGTGTTTAAATTCAAAATAGTGATTATATTTATTATTTTACGACTCTTAGCTCTTATTCAGGAGAAATTATTGGGGATAATTTATAATTATAAATTATTTTACAGTTAAAACTCTGATTTAACAAAATATTACATTAATACTGATATTAAATTTAATTTGGGAGTAAATCATCAGTATGATGCTGATTTTTCACTCTAAGGAAAGTCACTTTATAAAATCTTAATTATTAATAAGGATAAAATAAATCTTGTTTTTTCAGAAGAATTCACAGTAATGTTGCTCTAAAGGCAAGATCCTTCAAATACTTTAGAAATTCAAATATAGTAATATAAATTCCAACTATATTTAATGATTTAAGAAATATGCAGATATATAAAATGAGTACACACTGTAACATGGTGTCAAAACAAATCTTTCCATGAATAATATGGCAGAATATGCTCCCTTAAATAATAAATGCATGGAACACTCTCATAGATACATCATTAAGAGATATATTCAAAATGAGCTGCTGATAAACTTGTGGATATCTATAAAGTTAAAAAATAAATGGCACTTAAAGAAGAAAGAGTTGAAAAATAAAGCAATAAATATATATTCTGTAAGTTATTTAACTAATGTTTGTTCTGAAAATGAAATGTGGCTATACAAAGGATACATTTTTTAATTGTGAAATGAATTAAGGCAATGAAACATATTATAAAATAAGTAGCTATAAATTTAACTTACATAAATCACAGGAATGCAACTTAACAAAACCATCTTTTCCCACTGAGATTACAGGAAAAAAGAAACCAATAATTTGAAATCAGAACCCTTCACTGATTATTTGATTATTTGGAATAAATTGCTACTAGGACTAATTAGATAAGCAAATGGTATACACCCAAATGCAAATAAGAATTGGCTTTTCTGTAATGAAAATACGATTGGTTATATTGCAGTAACAATCCCCAAATCACAGTCCCAACTATCAGCATACAGGCTGCCTATAGATTTTCTGAGCCCACAGCCACCTCTAGACATGTCTCTAGACATGGTCCTGACCACCAGAGAACCAAGACTCAGTTCCTGCAAACAATGGAAGCAGATACCAGAAGAAAGAAAACCACAGTGCTACAGCCTGCTGCCTGAGTTCACAAAAGTAAGCCAGAAACTCCCCTGGGACCAGCTGTCCTTGGTCCTTGGGTTACAAGAGGGGAGTGCATTACTAAGACCCATGGGATGTCTTCTACAGAGGGCCATTTATCCAAGGTCAAGAAGAATAACCAACTGACCATATACATATACATTCTCTGGGCATCTATCCAGAGAAAACCATGACTCAAAAAGCTATATGTACCCACAATGTTCATTCCAACCAATACATGGAAACAACCTAAATGTCCATCGACAGAAGAGAAGATAAAGAAGTAGTGGTACATATACACAATGAAATATCACATAGCCATTAAAAGGAAAGAAATAACAGCATTTGCAGCAACATGGATGGATCTAGAAATTATCATGGTAAGTGAAGTTAGTCAGACAATGAGACACCAACATCAAATGCCATCACTTACATGTAGAATCTTAAAAAAGAACACAGTGAACTTCTTTGCAGAACAGATACTGACTCACAGACGTTGAAAAACTTATGGTTTCCAAATGAGACAGGCTGGGGGTTTGGGGGATGAACCAGGGGTTTAGGATGGAAATGCTATAAAATTGGGTGCTGATGGTCATTGTACAACTATAAATGTAATAAAATTCATTGATTAATTAAAAAAATAAAATAGTAAAAAATATAAATAAAAATTTAGATAAAATGAGGTGAAAAGAATGTATTGCTGATGAAGGACTAAGATAAAACCCCAAAAGAAGACTAAGCTATGTAGAGATAGGCAATATACCTGAGAAAAAGTTCAGAGTAATGATCATAAAGATGATCAAAGAAGTCAGGAGAAGTGTAGAAACACAGAGTGAGAAATTAGAAGTTTTTAATAAAGAATTATAAAATATAAAGAACAACAAAACAGAATTAAAGCAAACAAAAACTGAAATGAAAAACACCAGAAGGAATCAATAGTGGATTAAATGATGGAGAAGAATAGATCAGTGAGCTGAAAGTCAGAGTAGTGGAAATCACTACCACCAAACAGAAAAAAAAAGGGGAAAAAAAGAAAAATAAATGAGAACAGTATAAGAAACCTCTGTGAGAATATCATACATGGTTATATTTGCAGTATAGGGATCATGGAAGGAGAAGAGGGGGAGGAAGTACTTGAGAAAATATTTGAAGAGATAATAGCTGAAAACTTTCCTAACTTGGGGAAGAAAACAATCACCCCAGTCCAGGAAGAGCGGAGAGTCCATACAGGATTAAACCACAAAGGGATATATCATGACACACTCTAATCAAAATGAAAAAAAAAGATAATATTAAAAGTAACAGGGAAACGTAACAAATAATACACAAGGGAACTGCCATAAGGCTATCAGGTGATATTTGAATAGAAACTCTGCCAGAAGGGAGTATAATGATATACTCAAAATAAAGAAAGAAAATAACCTACAACCAAGAATACTCTTCCCATCAAGGCTCTTGCTCAAATTTGACAGAGAGATCAAAAGCTTTACACAGAAGTAAAAGCTAAAAGAATTCAGCACCATTAAACAAGATTTCCTACAAATGATAAAGGAAATTCTCTAGGCAGGAGAAAAAAAAAAAAAAGGTCATAACTAGAAACAAGAAAATTACAAAATGGAAAATCTCAGTTGTAAAGGCAAATATACAATAAAGTTAAGAAATCATACATACACAAATAGCAGCAGGTTTAAAGACAAAAGTAGTAAAATCATTTGTACTCACAATAAGCAGTTAAGGGATACACAAAACAATTAAATATAAAATATAATATCAAAAACAGTACTCCTGAGGGGGTGAGACTACAAATGCAAAGTTATCTAAAATTCATTTGAAATTTAAAAAAAGGACAGCAATTAAAACAAGCATGTATAAATATAGACTCCTATTAAAAAAAAATTCATGGCACCTGCAAAAGAAAAATCTTCGATAGCTATACACACACAATAGAAAAAGGAATCCAAATATAATTCCAAAGGTAGTCATCAAATCATAGGAGAAAAGAACAAAAGAAGAAAGGGGAAAAGACCTATAATACCAAATCCAAAACAATCATCAAAATAGAAATAAGAATATAGATGTTGATAATTACCTAAGTGTAAATGGACAAATGCTCCAACCAAAAACACAGACTGGCCGAATGGATACAAAAATAAGACCCATGTATTTGCTGCCAACAAAAGCCCTACCCCAGATCTAGAGACACATAAGGACTGAAAGTTATGGGATGGAAAAAAGTATTCCATGCAAATGGAAATCAGAAGAAAGCCAAATGGCAATAATTATATCTGACAAAATAGATTTTAAAATAAAGACTGTTACAAGAAATAAAGGACACTACATAATGATCAAAGGATCACTTCAAGAACACGATATATAATAATTATAAATGTATATGCACCCAATGTAGGACCAGTTCAATATATAATGCAAATGTTAACAGACATAAAGGAGACAACAGTAACATAACAATAGTGGGGAATTTTAACACCTCACTTACATCAATAGACTGAACATTCAGACAGAAAATCAATAAGGCAACACAGACCTTAAATTACATATTAGACCAGATGGACTTAATTGATATTTATAGAGCATTCTACCTGAAAGCCGAGGGTATACCTTCTTTTCAAGTGTGCATAGAATATTCTTCAGGATAGATTACATGCTGGGCCACAAAACAAGCCTCAGTAGACTTAAGAAACCTGAAACTGTACCAGGCATGTTTTTTGACCACAATGCTATGAGATTAGAAATCAACTGTAAGAAAAAGAAAAAAAAAAGTATAAAAAACAGAAACAGTGAAAGTTAAACAATATACTATTACATAACCATTGGATCACTGAAGAAACAAGAGGTAATCAAAAAACATCTAGAAACAAATGAAAATGAAAACATGATGATCCAAAGCATATGGGATGCAACAAAAGCACTTCTAACAGGAAATTTTATAGTAATACAAGCTTACCTTAAGAAATAAGAAAAATCTCAAATGATCTAACTTATACCTAAAGCAACTAGAGAAAGAAGAACAAACAAAATCCAAAGTTAGTAGAAAGAAAAGTAATAAAGATCAGAGCAGAAATAAATGAAATAGAGTCTGAAAAAAACAGAAAAGATAAATGAAACTAAAAGTTGGTTCTTTGAAAAGATAAACAAAATTGATAAATCTTTACCCAGAATCATCAAGAGAAAAAAGATTTGGGACTTTGAAATGAAATGAAATAGAAGTTACAACCAACACCATAGATATGCACAGCATCAAAACTGACCTGTGACCTCAAGGGTACCACAGAGCAGGGCATTGTGACCAAAAACTACCTGTTGTTGCTCTCACACCCCTGGAAGCACACTGGCTACCACTGCTGAATGCTCCAGGCAGTGCTGACACACTTGATCTCTGTCAATTCCCAGGAACCTGCAACAAGGAGCAGTCTGTGCTGCACCTGCTGTGAGGGCTAAGTGAGAAAGAGTATTCTTGAATGGTCTGCAGGTAGTGGGGGAAAACCACCACAGTTATCACTGACTCCAGAGGTGGGCATGGGGGTCCCTGAACAGTCACCATTTATGGCTGCAATCACCTCAGAGGAGGGCATTGCAGTTGAACACTACCTCTCCTGGCTCTCTCTCCCCTGGGAACTCACACACCCTTATGCAGCCAGTGGGCACCTTGTAAACTGGCCTAAGCTTATTACCATTTCCCAGGGTCCTGCAACTATGAGTAGCCTGCTACACCTTCCTGCAGGTCCTTGCTGCTGTTAAAAAGTCCAGCAACCAGGCACTGACTACTAGCCCTACCCATTGCCTCTTTCTCCCTGGAAACACAGTCAGCATGCTCCAAGACTATAGTTTGGCTTCCCTAGAACGATTCCCAGTTGGAGTTCCTGTCATGGCGCAGTGGTTAACGAATCTGAGTAGGAACCATGAGGTTGTGGGTTCGATCCCTGGCCTTGCTCAGTGGGTTAAGAATCCGGCATTGCTGTGAGCTGTGGTGTAGATCGCAGACACAGCTCAGATCCCAAGTTGCCGTGGCTCTGGCGTAGGCTGGCGGCTACAGCTCCGATTCGACCTCTAGCCTGGGAACCTCCACATGCTGTGGGAGCAGCTCAAGGGAAAAAAAAAAAAAAAAAAAAAAAAAACCATTCCCAGTTAAAAGATCAGAATTCACATGAAGCAGAAAACAATGAAACAGACCTCTACAGTCTGACAGACACTGAGTTCAAAAGGGAGGTAGTAAGAAAATAGTGAAGGATTTAGGGCTGAATATCAAGGAATTAAGAGAGGATATGAATGCAGATTCCTTTAGAAAGGAACTAAAAAATATAAGGAGGAGACAAGAAAAACTAGAAAATTCATTTGTAGAGAGGCAAACTGAGCTAAAGGCAATAAAGAACAGAATGAGTAATGCAGAGGAACAAATTAGTGACATGGAAGATAGAATAATGGAAATCACCCAATCATGAAAGCAGACAGAAAACCAAATGAAAAAACATGAAAGCAATATGAGATATCTATGGTATAATATAAAGCAGGCCAATCTACACATAATAGGAATTCCAGGAGAAGAAAAAGAAAAGGGGATTAAAATACGTTTGAAGAAATTTTGGCTGAAAACTTTCCAAATCTAAAGGAAACTGATATCAAAATACAGGAAGCACAGAAGGCCCCAAACAAGTTGAACCCAAATAGGACCACACCAAGACATAATATAATAAAAATGGCAAAAGTTAAAGAGAGGATTCTAATGGCAGCAAGAGAAAAGCAAAGTGTTAATTATAAGGGAACCCCTGATAAGGCTATCGGCCAATTTCTCTACAGAAACACTACAGGTGAGAGGGAGTGGCAAAATATATTTAAAGTTCTGAAAGGAAAGAATTTGCAAACTAGAATACTCTATTCAGCAAGAATGTCATTTAAAATAGAAGGAGAAATAAAGAATTTCTCCAACAAACAAAAGTTAATGGAGTATACAATACTAAACCCATTCTAAAAGAAATACTGAGAGGACTTCTCTTAAAAAAAAAAAAGAAGAAGAAGTAAGAAATAGGATGTAGGAAACCACAATTGGAAAGCAATCACTTAAATAAGCCAGCATACAGATCTAAACATGAACATGTTAAAAAAAAAAAGACATCAAAATCATAGAATGTGGGGAAAGAAAGTAAGAAAATATAGATACTTTTTTTATTTTAATGTATTTAAGCCTATATGACTATCAGGCTAAAGCAAGCAGATACAGGAAAGGGCTAAAATACTTAAAAAACAGGTCAAACACAAATCAAAACCAAACATAACATTCACAAAAACTAAAAAGAAAAGAAAAGTACTCAGGTATAAAATAAATGGAAATCATCTAACCAAAAAAAGGAAGAAAAGAGACACATAGGATCAAATAAAAACAAGGTTTAAAATGCCAATAAATAAACATCTATCGATAATCACCTTAAATGTCAATGGACCAAATGCTCCAATCAAAAGACACAGAGTGACAGATTGGGAAAAAAAGCAAAAACCTATACTCTACCGTTGACAAGAGACTCATCTTAGGGCAAAGGACACATATAGATTGAAAGTCAGGGGATGGGAAAAGACATTTCATGCCAATGGACAAGACAGGAAAGAGTTACAATAATCATATCAGACAACATAGAATTTAAAATAAAGGCCATAAAGAAAGACAAAGAAGGATGCTATTCATTGGTAATAGGATCCATTCAAGAAGAGGATATTAAAATAATCAATATATATGCCCCTAATATAGAAGCACCCAGATACCTAAAACAAATACTAACAGACATAAAATGAGAAACTGATGGGAATACAACAAGAGTAGGAGACTTTAACAGCCCACTCACATCAATGGACAGATCCTCTAGACAGAAAATCAATACGGCAACAGAGATCCTAAAGAACACAATAGAAAAATTAGACTTAATTGACATTTTCAGGACTTTACATCCAAAACAATCAGCATATACATTCTTCTCAAGTGCACACAGTACATTCTCAAGGATTGATCAAATACTGGGGCACAATGCTAACCTCAACAAAATTATGATTATAGAAATTATTTCAAGTATCTTCTCTGACCTCAATGGAATGAAAAGTAGAAATAAACCATGGGAAAAAGAAATGAGAAGAAACTAACTACATGGAGACTAAACAACATGCTACTAAAAAACCAATGGGTCAATGAGGAAATCATAAAGGGAATTAAAAAACACCTTGAGACAAATGATAATGAAGAAACAACCACTCAAAATCTATGGGATGTTGCAAAAGCAGTGCTTAGAGGAAGGTTCATAGCAATACAGGCCTTCCTTAAAAAAGAAGAAAAATCTCAAATCGACAATTTAACCCACCACCTAAATGAATTAGAAAAAGAACAAAAAAGACCTAAAGTCAGCAGAAGGAAGGAAATCATAAAGACCAGAGAGGAAATTAATAAAACAGAGATTCAAAAAACAATAGAAAAAATCAATAAAACCAAGAGCTGGTTCTTTGAAAAGGTGAATAAAATTGACAAACCTCTGGTCAGACTCACCAAGAAGAGGAAAGAAAAAGCCCAAAAAACAAAATGAGGAATGAAAAAGAAGAAATCACAACAGATAATGCAGAAATACAAAAAACCATAGGAGAACACTATGAATAATTTTTTGCCAACAAATCTGACAACCTAGAAGAAATGGGCAACTTTCTAGAGACTTACATATTGCCAAAACTGAAGCAAGAATAAGTAGATCAACTGAACAGACTGATCGCTAGAAATAAAATTGAATATGTCATTAAAAACACTCCATACAAATACAAGTCCAGGACTAGATGGCTTCACAAGTGAATTCTACCAAACATACAATAAAGAACTTATACCCATCCTCCTTAAACATTTTCAAAAGGTTGAAGAAGGAACACTCCCAACGACATTCTATGATGCCACCATCACCATAATCTGAAAACCAGGCAAAGATATCACCAAAAAAGAAAACTATAGGCCAATATCTTTTATGAATATAGATGCAAAAGTTCTCAACAAAATTTTAGCCAATCAATCCCAAAAACATATTAAAAAAATCATACAACATCATACAACATATAAAAAAGATTCACCCCAGGTTCAAAAGGATGGTTCAACATGTGCAAGCCAGTCAACGTCATACACCACATTAACAACAGAAAAGACAAAAACCACATGATCATCTCAATAGAAGCAGGAAAAGCATTTGACAAAGTCCAACATCCATTCATGATCAAAACTCTTACCAAAGTGGGTATAGAGGGAACATACCTTAATATAATCAAAGCCATTTATGACAAACCCACAGCAAACATAATACTCAATGGAGAAAAGCTGAAAGCCTTCCCACTAAAATCTGGAACAAGACAAGGATGCCCACTCTCACCACTGTTATTCAACATAGTATTGGAAGTCCCAGCCACAGCAGTCAGACAAACAAAAGAAATAAAGGTATCCAAATTGGAAGAGAAGAGGTAAAACTGTCACTGTATGCAGATGACATGATATTATATATAAAAAACCTTAAGGACTCAACCCAAAAACTACTTGAACTGATCAACAAATTCAGCAAAGTAGCAGGATACAAAATTAACATTCAGAAATTGGTCGCATTTCTGTATACTAACAATGAAATATTAGAAAAGGAATTAAAAAATCATATACCTTTTAAAATAGCACCCCCCAAAAATCAAATACCTGTGAATAAACCTGGCCAAGGAGGTGAAAGACTTATATGCTGAGAACTGTAAAACATTCATCAAGGAAATTAAAGATGATGCGAAGAAATGGAAAAAGATTCCATGTTCTTGGGTTGGAAAAATTAACATTGCAAAAATGGCCATACTCCCCAAAGCAATCTACAGATTCAATGCTATCTCTATCAAATTACCCATGACATTTTGCACAGAAATAGAACAAACAATCCAAAAATTCATATGGAATCACAAGAGACCCAGAATTGCCAAAGCAATCCTGAGAAACAAAAACCAAGCAGGAGGCATAACTCTCCCAGACTTCAGGCAATATGACAAAGCCACAGTCATCAAGACAGTGTGGTACTGGTACCAGAACAGACATACAGACCAATGGAACAGAATAGAGAACCCACAAATAAACCCAGACACCTATGGTCAATTAATCTTTGACAAAGGAGGCAAGAATGTAAAATGGGAAAAAGACAGTCTTTTCAGCAAATATTGCTGGGAATCCTGGACAGCTGCATGCAGATCAGTGAAACTAGAACATACCTCCTCACACCATGCACAAAAATAAACTCAAAATTGCATAAAGACTTAAACATTAAGACAAGACACATCAGACTCCTAGAAGAGAATATAGGCAAAACATTCTCTGACATCAACCTTACAAATGTTTTCTCAGGTCAGTTTCCCAAAGCAACAGAAATAAAAGCAAAAATAAGCCAATGGGACTTGATCAAACTGACAAGCTTTTGCATAGCAAAGAAAACCATAAAAAAAAGGACAATGTACAGAATGGGAGAAAATAGTTTCAAATGATGCAACTGACAAGGGCTTAATTTTTAAAATATACAAACAACTTATACAACTCAACAGCAAGAAAGCCAACAACGCAATGGAAAAATGGGCAAAAGACCTGAATAGACATTTCTCCAAAGATATACAGATGGGCAACAAGAACATGAGAAAATGCTCAACATCCCTGATTATTAGATAAATGCAGATCTAAACTACCACGAGATACCACTTCACACCAGTCAGAATGGCCATCATTAATAAGTCCACAAATAGCAAATGCTGGAGGGGGTGTGGAGAAAAGGGAACCCTCCTGCACTGTTGGTGGGAATGTAAGCTGGTACAACCACTATGGAGAACAGTATCGAAGTACCTTAGAAAACTAAATATAGAACTACCATATGACCCAGCAATCCCATTCTTGGGCATATATCTGGACAAAACTTTCACATGCACCCACATGTTCACTGCAGCACTATTCACAATAGCCAAGACGTGCAAACAACCTAAATGTCCATCAACAGATGAATATATTAAGAAGATGTGGTACATGTACACAATGGAATACTACTTGGCCATCAAATAAACAAAATAATGCCATTTGCAGCAACATAGATGGAAATAGAGACTCTCATACTGAGTGAAGTAAGTCAGAAAGAGAAAGACAGATACCATATGATATCACTTGTATCTGGAATCTAATATACGGTCCAAATGAACTTTTCTACATAAAATAAAATCATGCACATGGAGAACAAACTTGTGGTTGCCAAAGAAGAGGGGGAGGGAGTAGGATGGTTTGGGAATTTGGGGTTAATAGACGCAGACTATTGCCTTTGGAATGGATAAGCAATGAGATGCTGCTGTGTAGCACTGGGAACTAAGAATGTATTCATTTAGTGTAACTGGGTCACCTTGCTGTACAGTAGAAAATTGACAGAACACTGTAAACCAGCTATAACGGAAACAATAAAAATCATTATAAATGTAAAAAATAGAGAACTATGAACATTATTATGTCCACTAATAAAATGAACAACCAATAAGAAATGGGTAAAGTATATAAACAGATGTAGGATATATCTGTAGTGGTAATACAATTTAATGGGAAGTGGAGTAATTAGGAAAAAATATGGGAATAATAAAAAAAGTTGAGATATATTGAAATAGAGAATGGAGATTCACAATCTTAACATCATATGTAACACAAATCAAGTATGTAATTTGATCTGATTATGACAGAATGTATTGGATTAAATGCTGCTTTTCCAGAGATTTAAAAATGACATGAACAAATAAATAACACAATTTGGTTTATACTGATACTGAAAATTAAAGAAAGGAATATTCACCGAAAAAAAGGTTTGTCCAAATCCACACAAAACGAACAAATGAAAAAGGGGAATTAGTAACATATTAATTTTTTGGCATATAACCCCTTTAATACAGCCTGAATAAAGCCCATGATTTAAATTTATAAAAGAAACCATCCTTTAAGGCCACTTGTAACTCTGAAAATTTATGATTCTATAAAATCTGTGAAGTTAAAGTTTTATACTGCAAGCATATGATTTCCAGTATTTTTTTTTTATTGGAGTATAGTTGCTTTACCACTTTATTTTCTTGTGTACAGCAAAATGATTCAGTTATACATATACATATATCCATTTTTTTCAGATTCTTTTCCCATATAGGTTGTTACAGAATATTGAGTAGATTTCCCTGTGCTATACAGTAGGCCCTTGTTGGTTATCTATTTTATATCTAGTAGTGTGTATATGTTAATCCCAAACTCCTAATTTAACTCCCCCCCAACATTTCTAGTATTTTTTAAAGAACTAGAATAAATGCCCATATCTAGTAGCATAGAGGTCCCAGACTATTTCAAATTAATAAATTAGGAGTCCTTTTTACATACAACTCTATATTATGAGTTTACAGGTAGAGTTTGGTTTTGAAAATCTATTTTGACCAATTAAAAGACTGAAGGCCACTGGGCCACTGTCAAGATGACACTATCCTGTAAGACTCCTTGATGATCAGGGATCCAGTTTCCTCATTGTGAAAACTCAGCATCTCCTTGTCCACTGCTCTTTCTTAGTCACAGAAAGAGTTACAATAACACACTTTTATGCTTGCAATGTTTACATGTACAATTTTTTTGATTTGCATAATCCTATAAGGAGAGCAATTTAAATGGTGGTAATAGGTTCATTTCAGAATCAGGGACAGTAAATTTCAAAGAGAGTTAAAAACTCACCCAAAGTCATCAGGAAATAATGGTTGAAGACAAAACCCTTGTCTTCTAAACAATAATTCATTTATCTTCCTAAAGGATATTCTATGGAATACTAGTTATGTGATATTGTCTACTAAAACCTTTCTAAAGAATTCTTTTAAACAACTGCCTATTACAATTCTTTAAGGAATAAAAAACAAAAACAACACACAAAAACCCTGGGCTTAATAAAAGTTTTAAGAACTCTTCTGTAAAGAGATTCAGTACTTTCCAATCATAACTGATCTCTGAAACAAAGTTTTTCTTTTTTTTTTTTTTTATTTTTATTTTATTTATTTTTTTTTGTCTTTTTTTTTTTTTTTTTTTTTGTCTTTTGTTGTTGTTGTTGTTGCTATTTCTTGGGCCGCTCCCGCGGCATATGGAGGTTCCCAGGCTAGGGGTCGAATCGGAGCTGTAGCCACCAGCCTACACCAGAGCCACAGCAACGTAGGATCCGAGCCGCATCTGCAACCTACACCACAGCTCACGGCAACGCCGGATCGTTAACCCACTGAGCAAGGGCAGGGACCGAACCCACAACCTCATGGTTCCTAGTCGGATTCGTTAACCACTGCGCCACGACGGGAACTCCTGAAACAAAGTTTTTCATACATCATCTCTTACTATTGCCTCTCCTATATGAAAAAAAGAATGAATGAATGAAAGAAAGGAAGGAAGGAAGAAGAAAAGAAAAAAGAAAAGAAAAGAAAAGAAAGAAAAAATAAGAAGAGCTTGGGAGATTCTTCACTGCATCATCTGTGGTACAGGCTTACATTATCTTTCTTTGGACAAAAGCAAGTTCTTAACTAGTGCATCTGTTTCTACTTCTGTTCCCTGTACCAGAGACTATAATTTACTCTGAAAAACCCACTTCCTTTTCCTCCTGCACACAGATTTAGGCAACATTTCCTAGCCTACTTTACTGTTAGATATAGTCATGTGATGGGAGTTCTGGCCAGAGAATTATTGTTGTAAATAATATGCACGGCTTCTCAGAGGCTCTCCTTCTCTGACTGGTGGAGAGGTAGAAGGAGGTAGCAGGCACCCTGGGGCTAGGACTCTGAGGGAGCCTCAAGATGCACAAGCCTGAACCCTTTGTTGGCTACAGAGACCAGAGCCCTTCTCTGCCAAAAACTTATATTCATTTAGTTCTATGAAAAAGGAAAAAATAAATTAACATTAGCATGTTATGCCATTGTGACTTGAAAGTTATTTATTTTTTAATAGTCATTTGCCTAACCTGACTGATATAGTTCATTTCTATTTTTAATATCTTAGCCAGATTGATACTATAATGTAAGTCTTGTTCATGTCATTCCTTTGCTTAGAATCCTCCAGTGGTTTCCCACACAGCTCACAGGAAGAAACAAAAACCTTAGACTGACTTTCAGGGTCCTATATGATCAGATCCATTGCTACCTCATTACCACATCTCCACTACTCATTTTCACATCATTCCTCTCCATGTGGCACTGACTTAATTACTGCGTAGAACCATTTCTATGTTAGGGTCTTTGCAGCCATTGTTCCCTCTGCTTGATATGCTCTTATAGCAGATACTGGCCCGGCTCATTCTGTCACCCTCTTCCTCCTTTTGCCTAATCATTTTCTTGATGAGTTTTCCCTTGACTACCTCATTTGAAGTCATTATTCCCCCAAACACACCTCTCCATGTCCTGTCACATTCCCTTGATATATATATATATATGTTTTTTTTTTTTTCTGCACAGCACTTGTTAACATCTGTATTTTTTTTAAACTTTTTAAACTGCCAGTTTCTTCTCTAGTATTAACCTCCATGAAGACAGGTGTTTTTGTACTGTAATATTTTAGTCACTGCTCATTTTCTACTGCCTAGCATAAATGACTAAATGAATGGAATTGGCTAGAAAACTGACATGTCTACATAATATGAAATCTAATGACTTATTTCATCTTGGCATGTCTGGCAGAAATTTTATTTTAAATTTCAGCGTATGTTCATTATATCCTGAGAAGTTTAGGCTAGTGATTTGATAATTGTTAGATTCATATCAAAATAACCATAAAGACTGTGATTGATATCAAGATTGTATGCATGAAAATGTCCATAATCTTCTCCAAAGATAAAATTCCACCTGGATTATATGTTCTAAATTAATTTGTGGAGTGAGATGTCTAGTGCATGTATGTATTATTTACCTTTTGAGAATCCTCAAATTGAAAGGAGTGAGTTGTTATAAAAATCAATCTAGCATTTGCTTCTTACATGCAGACTCATTTCCATGTAAAGAGCTCTACCTCCATCTCTAAGCTCTGAGATTCATCAGGTCCTTCAGTAGCTCACTGAACATTTTAAAGCAGCCCATACAAATGTGAGCATACCAGTGGAACCAAGTAGTTTCACTATTCAACTTGACATGAATAGTGCCATTATCATGGCTTCTTTACATCCTTGACACAGCTGCTTCTACTATGTAGTTCCTGAAACTTTCAGAGTGAATGCCAAATACCAATTAGTGCAGCATGATGCCTTTAGATGCATATCTCTGATGGAAACACCAAGATCCTAATTCTTTTTCATGTTGCCCAATGATTGGCTGCAGACTTTTAGCATCTAAAATTCTTAGTTCCTCCCCCCAAAGGAAAGACTTGCAACTAATAATCTCTAATTGTATTCTCACAGATAAACCCACAGTCAGTAAATGATATTCTGGCTAGGAAAGGTTGTGTTCAGTTATCCTTGCCTACAGCGATTCTAAGGTAAGAAAGGAAAGGTGGCTAATGAAGCCTTAGTAAGGCAGTCACCACTGTGGGGGACTAGATCATGAACCTCTACAGTTGATGGAGAACTTCTGCAGTATAGGCCACATCCCTCAAAGATATCCAACCTTAGAGCTGTGGGAAATGGAGTGTGATAAATTCACTACTACCAGTCACTGATTGTGAGTCACTCCTAGCAGGCTTTAATGCCACATCACTTCTTGACTGCCATAGGGGTGGCCAAAGTGGACCTTATCAGTGAAAGGAAGCCCTCAGGGATTATTTAGAATAAAAAAAAAAAAAAACGTTTCAAAAGCAATCATGTTGGCAATTGGGAATCAGACAGACATGGATCTGGATCTGGACATGATCTCCTTGTAAGGGATGAGGGCAGAAGCATATTTTAGGAAGATGAAATCCAAAATAAGGTTTTATCACTGAGGTCAGAGTCTGTGAGAAGAAAGAAATCAGATAAGGAAGGAACATGGGAATTGATAATGAAGGTAAGGGATTTTTGTTTCTTTCTTTTTTTTTTTTTTTTTTTTGCATGTTTATACCTGTTTTATTCACATCTAAATCCCCAAGCCTGGATATAACACAGAGTATTATGTTCAATGCATATTTGTTAAGTGAAATAAGGAAATATTAGACTTTTCTCATTCCCAAATTTTCTCACATTCCCCAAACTTGTTTTTTTCCAACACAAGTATTTGGCTTACTTCCTTTTGGATGACTGTCATATCTTCTCATTCATTCATCAATTAAATTCAAATTACCTCTTTTTTTATGATTTTGACCCCCTCTGCAAATACGCTACTTAATTTTACCACTTTCATTTTTATTTCCTTCCCCTAGAAATTGTAGAGGAAACTCCTGCTCTTATCTTGATTCTATTCTTCATGTTAAAATCACCACTTTCTGTCATTTCTTTCTTTAAAATACTCTGGGTTTCACTCTTTCCACCCCATTTTCATTGTTACTACCTGTAATGCTCCACTCACCATCTCATGCCTTCTGACTGGTCCATCTATGCCCATTTATTCACCCCTAAACTTTTCTATATCTGGCGAGGTTCTTCTTCCCAAGATAAAAATTTTCTTATGCTACTTCTGCTCATAAATAATAGTAATAAGTTTTTGGCTTAAGGATAGAAGCTGCACTGTTTCTATTCCCACTCCTATATGCACTTCTCTGCCTCTGGTCTGTAGGAATTTAGTGGGGCTGAGGAAGAAGATGTTGAAGCAGTGGTTTGTGATTTCTCTCTCTCTCTGATTACCAAGAGACACAATCTGGGAAAGAAAGTGATTGGTGTTATCTTTCTTATAAACAAAGCACTGCCTGGTATATAAATTAATGCCATTTATTAGGTAGAGAGTTCTTATATATAGACTTCTCTTGGTAGAATGACCCTGCTTTGGTTTGCTTATGATGGACAAACCTAGACAAACCTAGAACCTGTGGGTTTTTGAAGTTAAGCTTCCTTGAAAATGTCACATGAACCCAATAACAATCTGACTATTAAATATAGATGTTTCATAACCTAAAAATCCCTGCTTGGTGAGGTAATTTGCAAACCTTTCTGAAAATTTTGTCTATAAGTCTGGGCTGGAATGTATGTCTGATGTGAAAAAGAGACGAGAGGAGCAACTAGAATGTCCTAGATCCCTCTCTCTTTTTTGGTCAATGTTTCTTGATCGCTTATTTCCTGGAAACCAATGATACAATTTGACATTTGATAAACTGATTTCATGCTTCTGACTTGACAATCTGATCCTCTCTACTACTTCAGAGAACAATAGCACCCCCCTTTCCCTCAAATTTTAGGAAAAAATGAAACATAGAAGAGTATGGTAGAAAGAGTAGTCTGGATTATAGGACATGATTTTGATATGCAGGCACAAGAGCTTCCTAATACCTTACCCTGGAGTTAGTATCTAAGCCCCACTGAATGACTAAACTGGGAAGGCCCAGGCCATCTTTGCAGGGTATAGGCTTCTTAGATAAGAGAGAGTAGTCCAGAAAGCTCATCTGATTATAAAATTAAAAACAGAGAAGAAGTTTGAATTACCAATCAGATAAGTAAACCTTCATCCACAGAAGAAGGGAAAACAAGAGATGGAGGAAAAGCCTAGGAATGTTTACTTTTTTAAAGTCCCTCTAAATAGATGGTCCCTTCCCAAGAAAGTCAGCTATGCTAATTAATCTGAAAGCGCCCTCTAATCAGTTCAAGACGAGAAAAAAGCTTATAGAAAACACTCTAATTCAGAAGAATTTAGTTAAAAATTAAGGTTAGTTTTGTTGCTTTTAGTAGATTAATACTGGAACAGTACTTTGGTCCTTGGTTCCATACCTAAATTCCTACATTTCTCAACCCCAGGATTTTGCTTGAGTCCTTAGTTGTAATTCCCTTACCTTACTCAAAATGAGCCTTTCTGTGTTGAATTTTCTGGACTGAACTCTGGACACCTGACATATCTATACAGCTCTGACACTTCTTCTACAAAGAGCCAAATTAAACTCTTTTGATGTTCATGACCCATGATTTTGAGTCAAGCTGCATGTTATTCACACATATATTTGACTTCTTTCTTAGTCTCTTGATATCCATTGGCTCCCTTGTCTGAAACCACATCTTAATTTTGACTTCTGTTGAGCTGTTCTCTCTTAATGCCATCCTCAGCAGCAGGTAGTGACTCTATATCAGTAGTACGTGCTGAATCTGCCCTGTTGGTCCTATGGTCTGTACACAATCCTATTTCTACTAGCTCCTAAAATATGTGGCCTGCACATTCCTTGCTGTTCCTTTCCCTGGAGAACTAGACCTAGAATTGTTGAATTGAAGAACTAGAGAGTAGTGAGGAAAACATCTTTTAAAAATATCTCATTTCACAAATGAGAAAATATGGTTCAAGAAATATATAGCCAGTTGCTCAAACCAGCACCAACTTTAAATTCAGGTTTTCTGACCCTTAGTCCCATGCTCTTCAGAAAAAGAAAAAGAAAAAAGAAAAGAAAAAGAGATAGATGCTACCCTCTGTCTTGTTTTTTGTTTTTATACTCCATACACTTGTGCCCTATCCTTCATATCTGAGCTCATCGAACTCATCAGCTCTATAATTACTCCTAATTAATCTTCTCCGTCTTTTAATTTTTTTTTTTTAGGACTGCACCTGTGGCATATGGAGGATTCCAGGCTAGGGGTCAAGTAGGAGCTATAGCTGCCAGCTTACACCACAGCCACAGCAATGCTGGATCTGCGCAATATCTGTGACCTACACCATAGCTCATGGCAACTTTAGATCCTTAACCCACTGAGGAAGGCCAGGGATTGAACCCACATCCTCACTGCTGAGCCACAAGGGGAACTCCTTCTCTCATGTTTTTAAAAAGCATTGCCTTTCTTCCTTAAGTAGGATGTTAGCTTTATTTATTTATTTATTTATTTATTTAGACCACACATGCAGCATGCAGAAGTTCCTGGGCCAGGGATCAAATCCATGCCACAGCAGTGACTTGAGCCACAGCAGTAACAATGCCAGATTCTTAACGTGCTAACCCACTGGAGCCCTCCTCTTCTCTCATTTTTGAATTCTTACTCTGTATGTATTTGCACAAACTTTAGGCAATAATTAGTCTCTAAATATTTGTGTGTGATACATTTTTCTCCTTGAGGGCAGAGGGCATTTATTATACTTCTAGGGTAATTCCCATTTTAATCACTGAAAGTTCAATTATGTTTAGAAAAAAAAATTACCTTCTATAAATAATATGTTTTGTTTTATTATATCATTTCCTTTAAAATAAAGGATTGTGATATGATTATAAATTAATCACATGTTTAAATGTATTTAATACTTTATTAAAAGCTTCCAGTTGGTTCTTTTCATTCTTTTTGCCTTCAAGAGAAATTTGTGATTCTTGTATAATAATGGGGACTCATTAACATAAATTAATGCATTATACCATGATAATCTTACCACTTCAACATGATGCTAATTAGCAATCTTGGAATTACTAAATGATTGGTGTACTAGGGTGCACTACTTGACTTGTACTTTTCCATGCTGAGAAAAAGTACATACTCAGTATGTCTCAGTGCTGACTAATGAAAACTACAAGGAAGTCAATACAGTCATAATTTGCAATGAATGGTTATTACCAAGATTCATTAAAGAGGGAGAGTAATATTATATAATTAAGTATTTTAACCAATCAGGTCAATAGAAGTACAAATTTGTCAATTATACCAATAATTCAAATTATACCATCTCTTAATGGCTAACACTAAATACTGAAATATAAGCACTTAAGTCTTCCTCTTAGTTGATTGGCAAAATATACAGCTAAAATTAGAGTTACAGCAATAACAATAGATAACTTTTTAAGTGCTAACTTGCATCAAGCACTGGACTAGATGCTTTACATACATCTCAACCCCTTCTAATATCTCCATGAAATATATATTTTATCCTTGTTTTACAAAATGGAAACTAAGACCTTCAGAGGTTAGGTAATTTCAAAGTGTACCTTTTGCATATTGAGCAGAGAGACCAGTTATTCTGAATTGCTATATCTATGTCTGGCTATTTCACCACATCTTAGGAATAATAACACTTTCTAAAGCTATTATGGCAGTTAATAGCAGATAATAGATATAAAGATGCCTAATATAGTGAAAACATTAAAGTAAAATATTTCAGATACTCCTGACCTTCCCTCCATTCTATTTATCCTTACACCTCTAAGTGTGGTCCCCAGAGCACCACCTGGGAACTTGTTAGAAAAACAGAATTTAAGGCTTCCCAACCTACTGAGTCAGAGTCTGCCTTTCAAGGAGATTGTCAGGTGGTTTCTATGTATACAGAAGTTCAAAAAGCAATGCTCTGTAATATAGCAGTATGTAGAAAATGAATATAAATGGCCTTTGTATTCAGCCCTATAGAAAAAAAACAAATATCTGTTTTTATTAATCTACCTTTATTAAAAACACCCTTGTCTTTTCAACTCTAAGCATATCAACCAACTCTATCAGACAAATAAAGCATAAACTATAAACCAAAGTATGGAAAGAAAAACTTCAAAGGTTTAGAATGTGAAAGCAATGGAATTTAGGTGTATATGATTCTATCTCTCTTTTCCTGAGATCAAAGAACTTATTTTCACTTGTCAATACATTTTAATTCTAGCTGTGCTCATCACTCCAGGTCCTACAGATTACAAATAGAATTTTCAGAATTATATTGATGACAAAGTAGTGACAAGACAATCCCAAGATCTATAAAGTGTAGCAAAATTTGATTTAAGTCACATAGAGTTAATCTTGAAGGTAATTAGAAATGGTAGATTAAAGAAAAGAAGTTAACTTGCCCTCACAAGAATTGCAAACGATAGATAAGCTGATTTACTTTCAAAATCTAGTTGGTAAATGACTGTAAATGATGCCAAAACAATAGCAATTTAAAACATCACCTTCCTGGTTGGGGTAAGTTCTTATTTTCTGTCTCAGTTAAAGAAAACATGTTTGTTACTTTCTACATCATGATTTCTCCTTGAACTCAAATTTTGGGTTTGCTTCTAAATTTAAGCATAGTTCAACTCTGAATAAAGCAATTTGTTTACAACCTGCACACTTCTATATAGTATACACTGACCACCCCCCAAAAATACCTTATATACCAGCTAGTTACATTTCAAGACATGATGTAATAGAGTTGTGTATCAAATCAGTCTGCAAATCCCTTTATCTCTGTCATCCTTTTGATATGTGGAACAGTGTTTTTTGCAACAGATTGAACATTTTATTGCATCTTAACCCTTTATGTAATTAAAAGATTACAAGTTATGTAAATGGAAGTATGTATCAAAAAGGTAATGCATTTGAGATAAAAAATGAAATAAAACTGAAAGAGTTGATTTGACTTCAGCAGATTTACTCTATGTTTAAATATGAAGAAAAGAGAACCAACTTAGAGAACATGTATAAAATATAGAAATCAAAATGTCAAAAATGTCCAGAATGTGTCCATTTTTTTCAGAGACCTTAAACAGAGGAGGAAAATTTTAACCCTTGGTATGGTTTTTATCACTTCCTACTTGACACAATATTGCACTCTGTAGTTAGTTTGCAATTATCTTCCCACTTACTTAATTGTCTCTTCCATTATGTATGTGGAGTGGGTGACATTCTAGTACCCTCTGCACTTGTATCACACCTAAACAGAGTAGTTTTGTCAGTAGATAAGGACATCAAATAGATCTTCCCTATATATATAAGAGCAATGAACTATCTTCATGAAATAGCTTCCTTTAAGAGCAATTGTGTGTCTTTAGTAATCACTTCAAAGATCTTTATCACTAATGTCAGGAAAAGATAATGGTCTAGTAAAAGATGGGTAGTATTAATTGAGAGCTTTTGTGTGTCAGGAACCCCGCTAATCTCTTTTAACAGGAATCTTTTCATGTAATCCCCTCAATACACCAGAAGGATGGTACAGGTGCTTCATAGATAAGGCAGAAGCAAGGCAGAGGGTTTATATCACTTTCTCTAGGATACACACAGGATGCTAGTACTCAAGCTAATCCCACATCAGCAAACTTTCTTAGCCATTTATAGTATATGGTGTCAAGAGTTTTTCAGGAGTTACCTACTTTAATTCAATCCCTATCCCATCTTTATGGACCATCCTCTCAGTTTCACACACACAAAATGAATGACACATATAATTCTTTTCTATCTCCACATCCAATCAAGCTTCAGATTCTGTTTCTCTTATATACGTGTCTTGAATCTCCTCTTCCCTCCATCTCCACTACCGACTTCAGAAACCATCAGTTCACAATAGTCTTTCTAACCTACCTCTTTTCCTCCACTCTTGTACTCCTCCAAACCCATCTACACAGAAGTCAGAATGGTCACACTAAAAAGGATAGCCCATCATAGGAAAAGTCCTTTTGGAATTTTTGACAGCTTCTAATAGTTCAATGATAAGTAAGCAAACATACACTAAATAAGGAACCACAGTTGTAGAAGCAACTTTGTAATTGTTTCCCTCTCTAGATTCAAACCTGCTGAGTTAAGAGGAGGAGATTTCCTATATCTGACATTTGAAAAATAGAGCAGATCCATGGCATACATCTTTACTTTTAGCATATAAAGTAGTGGTTAGGACCTTGTATTCTGGAATCAGACTGCCCGAGTGTAAATCCCAAACCATGGCATTTACAAATTACACAACCTTGGCGAGTCATTTAACTGTGCTATAGTTTTTTCCTCTATAAAATGCAGAATATTTTCAATTCCTACATCCTAGGGTTGTTGTGAGGACTAAAACAGTTAATAGCTATATTAGAACCATAATTGGTACATACTAGCAGCTCTAAATATTATCTGTTATTATTAAGGAAATGGGGAAATTTAGGTAACTTTAATGTCAAAATGCAGTTTGATTTAAAAACTATAAATGCTCTATTTTATAGCCTATAAGCAAACTGTCTATGATAAATCTAAGCTTCCAATTTTGTTCAGCTGTAAGACCTCTTTTACTGCCCTTACCTATCACTTGTTAACTGTGGTTTCCATCTCCCCTCCAGGATCAAAGAAGAGGAAGAAAAAGAAGGTGAGAAGAGCATGAAAGTTCTTACTTGACTGGGATTACTCTAAAATGGCTTAGCAAATTCTGAACCTGACAGGTTTTAAAAGGTTCCTTCCCCCTTATGGGATGATTTTGTGAGTTCTTGGTAGACACTAGGAGAGAAAGTGCAGTACTTTTCTGCACTCTCTGAGGCACAAGAAATTGATTTTCTTCTAGTTTTTGACCCTATTCAACCCCTGGTTTTCTGTCTTTCCAACCACCTTTGAGACACTTCACCTCTAGAGTCAGTATCTTAGGCAGGATATACAGTGGCTAAAAGATCACGCTTGCTCCACACCTACCATCACGGAGTAAAGTAGAGCAGCTCAAATAGCTAGAAGCAAAGCTCTTTCTGTCCTCACATAATACACTTTATATCCTATATTATATAACATGTGATTCTTCATTGTTATTGCTTTTTGTGACCAGTTGCTAGAATGAATTAGGCTGGATAAAGTGAAAGAATAGCCTGACTTTATACTTTTCCACAATTTCTTCTTTAAACAATTTCTTCCCTGTGATGGATGAAATTTCAATCACATTTCATTGCTTTTCAAGTTACTTTATGGTATTAACATATTAAAAATACCATGTCTAGTCTAGGAGTGTAATATTAATTGACAGCCACTTTAAATCTTCCCTCTTCCAGTTTGGTTTGAAATGAGCAAGGCAGGGTGTTTTGGCTTCTTTCTTGATTTTCTTTTTTTCACTCCAGGCTGCTTCTGACTCCTCAGAAGGGATGGAGAATAGAAGAGCTTAAATGACTGGCAGACCTGCCATATGACACTGACACCCTCAGTAGCTGCTAGCCTGAGATCTGTTTGGTTGTTTCCTTAGAATACTTCTAACTTCTTCAGAGAGCCCCTCACTGGTGACCTCCCTTTGTTATTCCTAATATTTCTAAGACTGATTTCTTCCCACGTAGGCAGCTTATAATGCCCACTCTCTGCTTCCATCTGGCTCTTGCTCTGGTCACTATATACTTTTAGAAGGCCATCTCGGATTAAGCTCCTTTCAAGACTTCTCATAGTTATTGTTCTTGTGTGGCACCCACATCTGATCTGCCCTACGAATAAGTATGACGTGAAATGCCTTTCATTCTTAGGGCTGTATCTCCTAGTCTTGCCACCAGGCAAGCCATGCAGGGAGCTATTCCCTTACCCCAATCCACCTTGTATTATTTTTAAGTATTTAGTAGCTTACGAATCAGCTTTGATAATCCTGCAATTCCAGAGAATTCAAGGAAATTTTCACTTGGTATAGGAGGAAGGGAGAGGAGACTTTCTTCTTACCTGGACAAAAGTGAGGACATTTCTCACAGAACTCTGAGTTCTCTCAAAGAAATTCTCTCTTCCAAATCTCAACTTCCAATGAATTTTCAGCCTTTTCTTGTAAGCATGAAGGGTGGGTGATACTAGCAGAACTATTTCTCTGACCACCTTTTACCATTCTGGCGTAGATGGTTCAGCACCCAGTTTGGAAAGTAAAGATAACTCCTGATTACCATCTGCAGTCACAGAGCCGTCAAGCATTTTAGAGCTCTGACATCAGTTGAAGTCTCCTTTTAACACTCTCCTACACTATCATCTGTAATATTTTCAAGACGGTAGGAATAATGTCTGCCCTACTGATGCATTGCTTCCCAGTCCTTGACTCAGGATCAGTGCACCTAAGTATTTATCAAACCAATAATAAACGAGTTGAAGTACATTTAAATGTGAGGTTATCCGCAGACAATATTTGTTTTATAGATATGTGTGTATCAACTTATCTATAAAACTGTCAATAACAGTTATACCTATCTGTAGTAGTAGTACATATCTATAGTTTTATAAATAGATACATACCTAAGGCCATTACATTTATGTATGTATTTATGTATATTTATTCATGATGTAAGTATGCATATGTATGACAGATGAATACACGCACATGGCCACAGTGTGGTACACCTCTAGAAGAGACACCATGCACATTATGATCTGCATAAATAGATTTATACTCTTGGGAATGTTTTTTACACAGATAATAGCGATAATAGTGCATCCTGGAATTTTGAAAACCCTAGGACCTACTACATAAATGTATAAATATGTATTCTTCCGGTATCTGGATATATTTCATATATTCAATTTATCACGTTTATTAAATATATGCTATATATTATGAATAGTGTTAGATGATACAGATAGTATTAAATGTCTATAGTGATAAATAAAATGAAATAAAAAACTTTAAAACAAACAATTATAAATATGTGCAAACATATATACAAATATAGGAAATTATTAGAATATATTAGACTTAAATGTTAATGATTGTTTCGTTAGATGAACTGGAAATGGGTTTTTATTTTTCTGTTTGCTTTTTATATATACATGCATGCATGTATAAAGAAAAATGATTTCGAAGTGAATTTCATAATAAAAAACTCATAATGAATGAAGTTTATAATGAAAAACAAACATTCTAAATGATCTAAGGTATTGATACTTTAAGTCTTCAGATGAAATCAACACATATTTACCACCTAAAGTTTAAGGATAATCTTAGGCAAAAACAATTTATCCAAAAATCACCTTCTAGCACCTGAGGAAAAAATCTATCATCTTGAAAATAGGGTGACTGAGGCAATAAATTGAGAGGCTGGGCTATGCTAATTTAGAATCATCAACTATTTATGATCCTGTACCATCAAGCAAATACCAACAGCTAAAACCATTGACTGAAACTATAGCTGAAGATTTATATAAGCAGTCTTTTACAAGGACTATCTAGAATAATTAGCATATTAGAAGCACAAAGAAACATTTCCAGTCATGTCCACAGTTTTGAGGGTTTTTTTTTAAAAATCTCTTTTATCATTACTTTTTAAAAAATCACCAAAAGGGATTACTGCTGAAAATAAACTATTACCTTCTATTTGTCTAGCATGTAATGAGGAAGCAAATATGGTTATCAGTTAATTAGTTTAAAATAAGTTTACTCGATGGTTAATTTCAAATCACATCCCAAAGAAAATGGGAGAAAAGAAAATTAACTGCATTACCAACATCTTGAGTCACTTTGATACCACTCTGAGCCCTTAACTCCTCATACTAATGGTATACATTTTTAAGTTTTAAGCTTACTGATCACTGAAGTTTTGCCGAGAAAGTAAGAACACCTCAAAGGGAAATTATTGTATCTTGGAACTTAAGATAACACACATTTCACTAAAGTTTACTGAGAGAACTTTGTCATATTTACCCAGTTGCAATAACATTTTGTCAGTGCCATTGCAATAACATCAACACAACACATCCATTCAATGTGATTTACATTCAAAAGTGTATTTGTGAGTGTTGAACTATAGCATAAATGATGACTGTTACATTATTACTTATTATGCAGATACATATTTACATTCTGTTGCTAAAGACCTAAGAGCTCATAGATTGATATAAAATATAAGCTAAAATTTATAAAATAATTTCTTATGGATTAAATATAATTCTGTAATTTTCCTTAAGATTTCTGTCATCTCCTATAACTTTTATTTTTTTATTTTTTATTTTATTTTTTGTCTTTTTAGGGCCACACCCATGGCATATGGAGGTTCCCAGGCTAGGGGTTGAATTGGAGCTGCAGCTGCTGGCCTATGCCACAGCCACAGCAATGCAGGATCTGAGCCGTGGCTGCGACCTACACCATAGCCCAAGGCAACACCAGATCCTTAACCCACTGAGGGAGGCCAGAGATGGAACCTGTGTCCTCATGGATGCTAGTCAGATTAATTTCTGCTGAGCCACCATGGGAACTCCTACTACAACTTCAAAATTTTTGTGCAATAGCACATGGTTGCACACTGGTAGTTTCAATAACAAAATAATACATACCAACTGTAGAAAATTTTATTTTCAAAATAAAATGTATTCTTTGAGTTAAAATTTTGTATTTAGGCTATGATTAAACTTACTATTACATTCAAAAAAAGTCTTTTGAAATTACAAAATCAAATATTTGTCAGCCTTCAAAGGATATTTGCATCATCACTCTGACTCTTTAGAGGTTTGGGTATATAAAAGAATTATATTCTTCACATTTTTTTACAACTTTCCTTTGTTAGTTAATAAAATTATATATTTTCACTTGAAAAGCTATAGAGTTAAGTCCACAATATAAGATTTTGATAGTGTTTATTTTCTTCTACTAGCATCTTGATGTGTTTTGAATATTTTTAAGTTGGCAAGAGTAAAATAAACCCCTGATGAGCAAACCAAAACTTTTATCATGGATACATGGTACACAGACTAAAATTTGATGAGCTGAGTCATAGTTCCAAATATTGGTTTTGTTTCCTTTTATAAAAAAAATCATAATTGGTGAATTTGCAAGAATATGTCCAAATATCCCAAATCTGGAAGCAAATGATCTATCTTAGACCCTAATATAAGTCTCATAGACTAAAAGGAGCCTCACACTTTCCTTTTCCATTGTACCTGTTATATTCATGTTTCAAACCACAAAATATCAAAGAATAATTTTTAAAAATGCAGGCTGTGTGATGTGCTAATGATGCCCTTGTAGCAGAGGCCCACAGATTACCATGAACTCATTATCAAATAATCTACTAATTTTTGATCTGTGTAAATACTGCACTGACAAAATTCAAGGTAATTGTTCCAATTTGGGGACTTTTTATAAAATGTCATCCACATGAGTTCACCCTCAGAACAGAAACATGATAAATCTGAGCCCCAAAGGCATTAATACCAGAAACATAAGCATAATTGAGTCAAGTAACCAGCCAGGTATTGTTCAGTCACACAGTATTTATGGATGCACATCCACCTGTGTGAAAAGCTTTCTCAGGGTCCTCAATCAATAAGATGGTACATGAACTATCCCCTTCTTTCCATTCATTTGTCAATTAATATATCTGGAAAAATAGATACTCCAACACTTTTAAAAGAATGGAAACATAGACTGAAACTTTACCACTGAAGTACTTTTGTTAAGTGCTACTACTTCTATAAGTAAATGCAGAATAGGATTTTTTTTTTTTTTTTCTGTGAATAATGATTTGGTTACATTCAGTGACATGTTCACCTGGAGGTAAAGTGATGCATTTAATGAAAACATTTTAAATTCAAAGAAATGTTTTTAAAAGATCTTTGGTACCTATAATTAATAATACTATATTTTTCTAAATGATGATTTGTTCATCTTTAAAATTATAATATAAAAATATATATAGTATAAAAAATAATATTGGAAACAGTAGAGACAAATCCAACTAGGAACCATGAGGTTGTGGGTTAGATCCTTGGCCTCACTGAGTGGGTTAAGGATCAGGTGTTGCCTTAAGCTGTGGTGTAGGTTACAGATGCAGCTCAGCTCTGGCATTGCTGTGGCACTGGTGTAGGCCAGTGGCTACAGCTTTGATTCGACCCACAGCCTGGGAAGCTCCCTATGCCACGGGTGAGGACCTAAAAAGACAAAAGATAAAATAAATAAATAAATAAAAATTTAAAAATATATAGGTAATTTAAAATTTGAAGACATAAAAATTTTGGCTCAGTCTATTTTAAACCATGACACTGTAATTTCACAGCTTTGAAAGAAAAAATATTTTAATTTAGCAGAAAATCTTAGCTGACTTTCATTGATTTCCAGATGTCAGAATATTGATTTATAACTTAGAAAGAAAATCATTTTCATTAGTTTATCATTGATCACTGGAAAAAAAATATAAGATGTGTATTTCCAGAATCAACAAATTATTAGTGTTATCCTAAAGAGAACCAAATCCTAGTCTTGATACATTACATTAGATTTTTCTTTAGTGATTTTAATGTTTATGAAGAAAGATAAGTAAATGATTATAGGGGAATTTAGCTATTAGATCATGGCCATTATCTTAGAAAATTGGAAATAAATGTCACTAACTATGAGTCAATATATTCATAAATTTATTTGTATAATCATTTATTCATTCATTCAATAAGTATTTCCACATTTTAAGCATAGGGTGGTCAGTGAGGCAGAGTGATGAACAAAATATGTAAGACTCCTTCCTTCATAGATCTCAAACACTGCTGGTGTATATACAATAGGAAAAAAGTAATTATAAAAGGTAAGTGTGATAAATATTATAATTTAAGAAAGACAAAATACTGCGCAGGAACAGAACAAAGTTGCTGATCTATTATCGGTAAGTCAAGGTGAAACTTTCAGAGAAGTGTAGTATCTAACAAGTTAATCTTAAGACCAAGTAAAAGTGAGTCAATTAAAATGATGGGAGTATGAGATCTGAGAAGAGAGTGAGAACAGTATGGCACATTAGAATGCCTGAATAAAGATGCTTTTTTATGGCTGGAGCATGATCCAGAGAGTGGCAGGGTAAAGTTGAAGATGTAAGAAATGGTCAAATTATGAAAGATTGTGTGAGCAATGTCTTAGAGTTTAAACTTTTCCCAAAGGAGACAAATGAAAACCAGTTACAACAGGCAGCCTCCAAGATGGTACCCAATGATTTTGTCTCCTGTTATTTACATCTTTGTATAGTCCCCTTCCACAAGGAATCAGTGCTAGCCTATTTGACCAACAAAACATGATAGTATTGATAAAGCGCATTCTGATATAAGAAATGGTGGAGTTCTCCATTGCTTGCTTGAGTCACTCGCTCTGAGGTAAATTAGCCATCATTTTGTGAGGACATTCAAGCAGCCCTGTGAAGAGAAACCAACTTGTGATCAGCAACTTTTAACAGCCTTATATAAGTGAGCCTTCCTCTTAGGGATGGATGCCCTAGCTTCAGTCAAGCCTTCAGATGACAGCAGCTTCAGCCACCAAGCCACCGCAACCTCAGAGAGACTTCAGGCATGAAGCAATTGGCCAAACCACTTCTGAATTGTGAACCCACAGAAAAGGTGAAGAAAAGAAAATATTTATGGTTGTTCTAAGCCAACTAAATTTTTGTGTGATTTCTTACAAAGCACTATTAACCTACTAAAGTTTTTAAAACAGATAAGATCATGAGTTATTTTAATATCATGATCAGATTTTCATTTCAGAAAAATCTCTCCAGCTATATTGTGTAGAAAGACTACAGAAAAGCAAAATGGGAGGAAATAATATTATTTCAGTATTTCAGGCAAGAGGTTATGGTGCCCCAAACTAGGATAAATATTTAATACTCACTGCTACCTTTATACTTACCGGTATTTAAAAAATAATGTATGAATTCTTTCAGAAATGTTTTAAAATGATGGCAAATGAAAATTTAAAATCAATTATTATTTTGCCTGTTCACTTAACTCCACACTCAAGGAACATCGTGGAGTTCTAGAAGTACTAATAAGTCGGTAGAGCTTTTATTCACTCAACTTTTATCTGCAAAAGCTTTGCCAAGTGAAAATAGACTCTGGCACTTTTCTGCCTTCTGAAATTGATGGCAGCTAGTCAGCAGACTGACAAAGAGCCCGAAGAATGCTCACACCTAGCGACCCTGTCATCCCAGCTCTACAGTGACTTCAGAAATCTCTGCTGTGGTGGTGTGCGGGAACCACACTCAGTAGCAATTTCCAAAATGATACCCTTTACTTTGCCAGGTCTGTAGCAAATGCAACACAATTTGCCAAAGCACAGGAGAGTAGAGTGGAGCTTCTTTCTTTACTTTTCCTGCAAGTATCTGTATAGCTGGAGATATAGACTCAAGCCATTATTCTCTATAGTAAATATATATATTTTCCTCGACTGTCAAAAGTTTAGGAGATTTATGTAAATTTACTTAAATCTAAAAATTTTTTGAAAAGAAATTTGGTTTTATTGGGAGCTTGCTGAATGCTTTTTTCACAAACTTACCAAACACCCCTATTTTGATTGAGTTCCTCTTCATATTTAAGTGACAGTTTTAAGATATTATAAATTCCTTTTCAAAAGACTAGATAAAAATATGTTTGTTGTATTAAGGGAGATTAAAAGAAAATTAGGAGGCTAGAGAAATATAAAGCAGGATGTTAGATGTACTATTTTTAGAGTTTGGCCTGGAAAAAAAAGACTTTCTGACTAATATTAAAAATACACAAAGCTTCCAAAGCAAAGTTCCTCCAAATCTCTTCTACTATATTCATGCCTATAATTCCACCTGCCTAATTCCCTGCCTCCTCTTCCTTTTCTCTACCTCTGCTCACTTTCTCTCTCTGAAGAGTACTGAAAAAATTTAGCAGTAATTACATTCAAATGACTCCTTTCATAAGTAAGTAAACTGAAGTCCGGATGAATTAAACATCAGACTAAAGTGAAAAACAACTTAGTGGCAAAACTAAGTCTATAATTTGAGTTTCCTAAATTTTTTTCAAATATATTTTTTTCTTCAATTCTTGTGCCTGATACCATAGTTCATAGCATCTCTTATCTCTACCTCTAGTCTGGATAAATTCTTCTATTTCTTTTAAAATTATCTATCTATCTATCTATCTATCTATCTATCTATCTATCTATCTATCCTGACTCTGTATCTAGGAGGGCACTCTCAAAAAGTTGATGAATATTGTATGAACTTGTTCCTCAGGGAAGCAGATACCAAGCCAAAGTTAGGAGTTAAAATTATCTTGGAGAGTAATATCTGTGAAGAAACAGGGGGAATCAGGATTGGGCAGGAAAAACTGCCAGATAGAATGTGGATCTGACAAAGTCTCAGGCAGACCCCTAGGGAGCAAAGACTACCATTAGGCAAGTCCCCTGCGACAGGAAATGGCCAGATGCTTGCACTATATTCTGGCTTCCGTGCTGCTCTGAGGAGAAGATGGCCTTGGCTCAATCTGAGGTGGTCCCAAAGGAGTTAACAGATGGTCCTCACAGAGGAGCACTGAGTCTTTTCCTGAAGGAGGAGCTGATTTAGGCCACTGTACAGTGTCTGCCACAGGCGATAAGAGCTACTCAGAAATGCTAGCCAAGAGTAGGAATGAAAGACTGGACTTCTAAAAGCAGTTTTTACTCTAGGGATCCATACGGAACTAGAGAATCAGTAAAAATATTTGGAATCACACTAGATTTCAGGATTTTTTTCACAGTTTTCTGACACCCGGTTTTAGTAGAATCTTGTAAATGTTGGTGCTTTCTTAGGAGATTAAGTGTCTTTGATTACATTTAGGGCAGAATATTAAAAAGGAAGTTAGGAGCAGCACTAGAGAACAGGATAGTGAAGGTCCTGATAATCTGAACAAACCCAATCAGTGAGGTCGGTCTAGGTTGTGCTTCAGTAGCAAATGGCTCCAAAGTGTCAGTGACTTATAACACAAAGGTTATTTCTCACTCATCACACATGTCCATTGCCTGTTGCCTGTGGCTTTGTTGTGTCATCTTATTTTAGGACACATTTTCTCTCACCATGGGAGAAGGAAAAAGGAATGGCAAAGCATGTACCAACTCTTAAAAGCCTCTGCCAGCAGGTAACATCCTTCACTTTGTTCACATTCCAATGACCAAAAAAAACATATGGGTACCACCTGCAGTCAACTTTGCAGGAAGGAAAGGAAGGGGGAAGGGCAGAGCATACAGTGAACAGTAACACAGTCCATAACCAAACCCAGGACCCACCTCGGTGGGACTGGATGCCAGCATTGCTAGGCTTTGGATCCCATAACAAGATAGTTTTATTTAGGACCAATCTTAAATCCACTTGATTTTTATCAACTAAGGAAACAGGGCTTTCCACAAAAACAGTCAAAAGAAAATTCATTTTGAGCTACATTTTTTTTTCGTTTGTTTTGTTTTGTTTTGTCTTTTTAGGTCTGCACCAGCAGCATATGGAAGTTCCAGGTTAGGGGTTGAATCAGAGCTGTAGCTGCTGGCATATGCCACAGCCACAACAACGCAGCCATAGATGAACCTCTCCTGCTACCTATATACCACAGCTCATGGTAACGCCAGATCCTTAACACACTGATCGAGGCCAGGGATCAAACCCTCGTCCTCATGGATACTAATCGGGTTCGTTAACCACTGACCCATGAATGGGAACTTCCCATTTTGAGATTTTAATTTTGTCAAATTGCCCTCCCTTATAATCAAGTAAACTGGAATATGTGGGTATCTTAGCTTCTGTGTGCTATAAATTATGATATTCCTAATATATTGGAAATATCTTGAAATGATTTTGAAAAGTTAAAAGGATAGTAAACCATAAATTAGATGTAAACCATTAAATTTGGAATGGATAGACAATGAGGCCCTGCTATATAGCACAGGGAACTATATCCAATCACTTGTGGATGGAACATGATGAATGATAATATCAGAGTGTGTATAGATGTATGAGTGAGTTAATTTGCTGTACAGCAGAAATTGACAGAACAATGTAAATCAACTACAATATATTTTTTTAAAGGTTCTTCCATTGTAATTGGTATTGACTCCCCTTTCTCTTGAACCTAGGTGACATTTAAGATTCCTATTTCCCTATATATTGGAATCCTCTCTACATAAAGATCATCTTTGAAAAGATGTGCGAAGAAAAGCAATGTTAAAATATAGCCAAGGAACCCTTACTAAAAATACAGAATTTTGAAAATCTGTAAAAGAAGGAGAAAAAAAGAGGTTTAACATAGGTATTTGAATTCTTATCAACAGGAAACATAGTCTCATTTAAGAATATCTTTATTTTCCATCAGATACATGTTGCATTAAAAACACCAGAGAATGATTTTTTTTCTATACAGTGAAAGAATCACTGAAAAATAATTGTAACATCCAAAATATAAAGCTTCATAGCATGATTATACTTTCATTAAGATGTAAGGAACATTCTAGGAAATACTGTAATCCTAATTATAATATGATGAAATATACAATTCACTGAATAATAGCACACTTGAGAAACATGTAATATTCACTGGAACAGCAAAAAAAGAAAAAGACACAAAAATGATGTGTTATATTTCTACTTCTCTCAAACAGTACCTAAACAGTTTAAGCTATAATTTTCAAAAGAAGATGGGATGTTTTGAAAATAAGTTAACCTTATTTGTAAATTGGTTCATATGCAATTCAGTGAAAAGAGATTAGGAAAATGCAAGGAGGAGTGGGGATGGCAATAGTGGGTTGTGAAGATCAAAAGTTGTGGAAGAGATCAGAAGCTACTGCAAAAACAGTGCTAGAAAATAGAAGTGCTGTGGTTGAAATTACCAGCACACACAGTACTTAGAGAGGAAAGACGAAAACTAATAACAATAATGGCCAGCATTTGTTGATCACCTGCTCTGAAGTACAAACTAAGCCTTGACTTGATGGCACATTATCTCATCTAATCATCCCAGTTTAGAGGGGGGTTGCTATTTTACAGATTAACATGAGAAATCACTTGCCTAAACTATTTCAAGTTAAGAAGGGAGCGAAGCCAGACTCAAATTCAATTCAGTGCCCAGATCCAATATTCTTAATCACTACAGTCTAGTATGAGTATGCTGTTGAGAAGGACAAGGAGGCTCTCATTCCAACTCAGGACAGCTCAGTGCGACAGAAGGTGTTGTAGAAGAGAGTGTATTTGATCAGGTGAATACTCTGAGTGTCAGAGAGAAAATTTGGAGTGATCAGTATACAGATGGCAATTGAGGGTCTGTAAATAGATAAGATGACTCAAGGACTGTGTGTAGAATGAGAAGAAAATGGAGCTCCTTTAGGAACACTAGGGAAAAAACTGAAAAGGGGCAGCCCAGGAAAAGACTATAGAATGGACAGAGAGGGGAAAAAGTTACTAGAAAAGAAGTCATGTCACAGAATAGAAGAGGAGAGAATTTCACCAGAATGGGGAAATCAACTGATTAACGAAGAAGCTAAGAAAAGTAGAAGCGAACAGATTACACCGGAATTAAAAATAAAGCACATTACTAAATATTGAGAGTGGTTTACTAGAGTAAAACATTGAAGGCAGTTGGCAGTGCATTAAGGAATGAATTGAAAGCTGAGGTGGAAAAGATAAAAATTAAATACTTTAGTTGTAAAAAGGACTGCTAAAGGGAATGCTAGCTTGAGCTGAGCGGGTAAAGGAATTTTATTTATCTTATTTTTATTAATGTTTTTTAAATGAGACTCTTAAACATGTTTCCATGTTAATAAGAAATAGCCTAAAATAAGGGCATAGTTATAGATACAAAGAAAGAGAAATTAATTAGCTAATCAATTAATTAATGGAGCATATCAGTTTCCCATTGTTGCTATAACTAATTACCATAAACCTAGTGGCTTCAAACATAAGCAATTTATTGTCATCGTATTACCTTTACTTTTTTCTAATAAAATCTCCTTCTGCCTCCCTCTTAAAAGGACACTTGTAATTACATTTAGTAAAGAGCCAGTTAATCCACCACGATCTTCAATTTAATCACATCTGCAAGGTCCCACTTGTCATATATGGCCTAAGTACCTGGCAAAAAGTAGATGGCATATAGATATAAAATGAATGAGTGAAAAATCAGGAGGTTTTGGCAGATGGTACATTGAGCATAGTTGAAGGAACTAGCCTACAACTATAGAAAGAAACATAGCATTATTTTTTACTATACTACCTTATTAGTGAAGATAAGTTAATAGAAGAGAGAAGTGAGAAAATTTAAGAGTGGTTCTCCAGGGATTTCCCATCATGGCTCAGTGGAAACAAATCTGACTAGAATCCATGAGGACGCAGGTTTGATCCCTGGCCTCGCTCAGTGGGTTAAGGATCCAGCTTTGCCATGAGCTGTGGTGTAGCTCACAGACATGGCTTAGAGCCTGCGTTGAGGCTGTGGCATAGGCCGGCAGCTGCAGCTCTCATTCCACTCCTAGCCTGGGAACCTCCACATGCCCTGGGTGTGGCCCTAAAAATGCAAAAAAAAAAAAAAAAAAAAAAAAAAAGAATGGTTCTCTAGCTGGTTACAGTTTAGAAAAAGCTATAATAGAAATTGACCTCAAATAAGTAAACTATAGAACAAATTTAATCTACTAGTATATATTTATTTGTTTCATTCTTTTTGCCTTACCTAGAGCGCCAAAGAATAAAGTAAATTTTAATGCTTATTAGTTAGGAGATGTGACATCATAAATTCATATTTCTGGCTTTTCTTGCATGAAGTAAATACTTGGGATCCCTGGGTCCACATTCCAGCATGACAACTATATTGTAGATGTGGGTGGTAGCTGCCCCACTCAGAAAGGGCTTACGAACTTCATTCCCCACTATGCCCGCTTCTTTCATTTTCACCATGTCTTACGTCCTGTGCATTTGATTTTGACTGTCCTGAATCAAAGCTGAAAAAGTAAGTAGTTAGCATCACATTAAAGATTTCTACCACAAAGGACTAAATAATCTAAAGGCATTCTTTATGTAACTTATTTCAAAGGGCTCAACTTGGCATTTTATTGACTTAAGTTTGTATTCCATTCTATAATGAAAGGAATACACAATCAGGGTAATGCTAGGTTGGAATCTATTAGCAGCACTTAAAAAAAAAACTTGTAAATTATTTAGCAAAGTACAACAGGTATCATTGTTTAATGACATTTTATTTGGTTTGTTTTATTTTTTAATAAATATTTTTAATGTGCAGGTATACAGTACGAAGGTAAATAGATGACAAATAGCCCTATCTCTAAAGCAAACAGGGAAAACATGAGTTTCAGTGTACTGCTGTAGGTTCTGGTCTTAATTTTGGTATTGCTCCAAACTCAGACTAAATCTTACCCTTTGCCCTTTGCTCAGGTTATGACATCTCAATCTTCATGCTGTGTCTGTGCTATCTACCCATACTGATGTCTTTAAGTGCCCTAAAAGTTACAACTCATTGCTTTTAGTGACATGTACACAATGACTGCATTTAGTTGGTTTCTTACTTGGCTCAGTCAGTTGGTTCTCACTTGTAGAAAGATAGTAGTCAGGGCTTTTGTGTAGGCTGGAAGTCCAAGATGGATCACTTATATGACCAGCAGTTGAAGCTCAGCTGAAGTTATTAACCAAAGTGCCCATAAATGGCCTCCCCATGTGCCTTTAGCATCACAGGTGAATACTGAGAAAGAGTATTTTGTCAGTTATCATCCTGAGAGTTAGTATTTCAGGAAACCAACACAGATGCTGCAAAATTTTCTCTGATTTAGCATCAGAAGTTCTAGATTGCCACATCTGATGCATTCTCTCGGTTACAAATAAGTCACAGGGCAGCCCAGATTCAAGGGAGGAGGCTACATAATGTCCACTGGAGTTCATCTTTAGAGACTGGCTGTTACAGGAAGTTGTTGCAATATTAAGTAGGGTGATCAGGCTTACTGAGAAGTTATGTCTTGAAAAAGGACAGTGAGTTAGGCAGGCCGATATGTGAAGAAAGATCATTCCAAGCAGAGGAAACAGCTAGTAGAAATGCTCAAGAAAAAAAAAAAAAAAAAGTACTACGTTTGAGAAATCAAAAAGAAATATAGTAGAGTGAGAGATGGGTAAATTAGCAAAGATAAGTCAAACATTACAGGAACCAGATCACTTAAACCAAAAATCAACCAGTAGGTTTATCAAAATGATAGTCATTGGTGACTTGAAAGAGGATTAAAGGGTGAAATTAGCTATGTAAAGAAAGTAAAAATCTTTCCAGGAGTGGACAAGGCTAGAAGTCTTAAAGAGGCTAAGGTGGCTAGGTTCTGTAGGGTAGCATTCGGAAGAGATGAGAGAAGCAGAGAGAAAAATGCAAAGAATTGCACACTTGTCCCCTTGAACATTCATCTGGGTAATGATAAGTGCATGTTGGTGAGAAAATCACCAGAGGCTGTGAAAATAAGCACCTGAAAGGACTAGAGGAAATAATTTTCAGAGCCCATGCAAGGCTGGAAATAGTGTTTTTTAAATCAGGAAACCTCATAATTCACAGAGAGAATGGGAAAAGTACTCAGAAAGACCCTGCTCCATGGCACTGGGACCAAAAAAAAAAAAAAAGGTCAAGAACTAAATACAATTCTGTTTCCACCTAAGTTTAAAGCAGGGTCTGAAAGAATCAAACTGCTTCTAAGTTACTTAAATATTTCCCAGAATAAAGCTAAAGAATATTTACAGTATATATAAAATATATCTAGCATCCAAAAGGTAAAAAAATCAAAGTAGTTGGCATAAAATGAAAAATAATCAGAGATGCAAGGAAATAAAATCTGATCCATAATGAAGAGAAAAATGCGTTAATCAAAACCAACCCAGAACTTAATATTTAAGTATATTCCAATGATATTTGACTTGTGAGTTTATAATATAAAATAATAAGCATAACAATAATAACAGGAAGATCAGGAGAAGAGATGTATAAGAGTAACATACTAGCTGCATTATATGTGAAGTAGTAATATTAAGTATTACTTAATATTAAAGGTAGAAACAACCACTAAAATAGCTAAAATATAATAGCTAGTAAGCCAACAACATACATAAAATGGAAAAAATAAATATATTCAATTCAAAAGAAGGTAGAGGAAGAGGGAAAAATACAAAGAACAAATGAGATGATAGAAAGCGAAGGGTAATGGTGGTGGACACTTAACCATGCTGATAGTCACATTAAATGTAAATAAACTAAATACCCCAATTAAAAGGCAAAGATTATCTGATTAGATAAGAAAGGAAGATGCAATTATTTACTGTCTGTGAGGAAAAGACTTTAATACAAAGATACAAAGAAGTGAAAAGCAAAATGATAAAAAATGATATACCATGCTAATAACAGGCAAAAGAAAACTGAAGTGGCAATATTACTATCAGACAAAATAGATTTCAGGCACAGCAATTACCAGGGATAAAGTAACAGCATAGGGATACCAGAAAACTTTGGGGGTTGGATATGTTCATTATCTTGACTGTAGTCATAGTTTCATGGTTATATAAATAAGTCAAAATTGATTAAATTTCATAGTTTAATATGTACATAAAACATCCACTATATCTCAATTAATTGGTTATCGACAACCAAAAAATAAACAGATGGAGAAAAGGAGCACTCTTTGATGGTGAGGAGAATGATGCAGTATAGACTGAAAAATGAATGATGAAAGAGCAGAGAATTTCTGGAGTGACGTCCTTGAGTAAACTTGATTTTTGTAGGTTACTTACAATTTTCAATCCATTGTCTTGTTCCCATTGACTTCTCTTCATAACCGATATCATCATTCTTGTCCAAGCTATACTGTATTTTTCGCATTACTTAAGTACTTTAAGAATGCAAACAAAACTCCTAACAATGATTTTTAGGAACTTCTCCATGATTTGGATCCAACCTAATATTGCTCCATTTCTCTTCAAATCTACATACTATTATTTTCCCTTTTCTTCTGCATTAACTGCATTCAATTCTTATACTAGTTTCCCAGGGTTACTGTGAACAGAAATGTATTGTCTCACAGTTCTGGAGTCTAGAAATCCAAAACCAAATGTGAGCAGGGCCATGCTGCCCCTGAAGGTGTCAGATCTACTCCAGGTTTCTTTGCATTTTCTAGTAGCCCCAGGCATTCCCTGGCTATCTACTCCCTGTGCCTCTTCACATGGTCTTCCTCTGTGCACTCTGTGTCCAAATTTTCCTGTTTTATAAGGGCACCAATAATACTGGATTAGGGCCTACCATAACAACCTCATTTTAACTCTGTTAAATCTGTAAAGACCTTGTTTTCAAATAAGATAATATTCTTAGGTACTAGGGATTTGGAGTTCAGCATAACTTTCAAGAGGGAACACAATTTCACCTGCAACACTCCCTATATTGTTTTAATTCCATTTGCCAGTGGACTTTTATGCAGCTCCTTTGCCTGGGCAGATCCTTCTCTGACTTTCTACTAATAACTGATAGCAATCCTTCAGGTCTAAACTAAATAATAACTACTTAAAGACCCTCTAGACCTGCTTCATTATGTCAAATTCCTCTATCCAGATTATCATAATTTTGGAAATCTCTCCTCCCTAACACTTGTTTGAGATACAATTTTTCATGGTAGAACTATTTAAATATGTATATTTTCTCTCAATAAACTGTTAACTCTATGAATACAGGTAATATGTTTCTTTAACTTACCATTTTATCCCCATAACTTTGTAGAATACAGAGAATATAATACATTATACTATTGAACATAGTATGATAAATATATATTTCATACATTAATAGTTAATATATATTTAACATAGTATAATAAATAATTGTTCTATAATAAATATAATAGAATAATAAATAAGCTTATTTTAATTAAATAAGTTTCTTGTTAATGACTTCAAGTAACAGAACTATCAGTAAATGATAGTTTTATTATTGCCATAAAAAAGCAGAAGAGTTGTGAGAGCCTGGAAATTTAATTAATGAATGAATAAAAATAAATAAATAATTAAGATATAATTTAAGTACAACTCCAACAGGGTTTTTTTTCATTTTTTTAATTACTCAATGAATATAATACATTTATAGTGGTACAATGATTATTACAGCATTTCCACCCCAAACCCCCAGGGCATCCTCCCACCCCTCAACCTGTCTCCTTTGGAAACCATAAGTTTTTCAAAGTTTGTGAGTCAGTATCTGTTATGCAAAGAAGTTCATTGTGTCCTTTTTTTGGATTCCACCTGTAAGTGATAGCATTTGATGTTGGCTTTTTTTTTTTTTTTTTTTTAAGGGCCACATCTGGGATATACGAAAGTTCCCAGGCTAGAGGCAGAATCTCAGCTAGAGCTGCTGGCCTGTGCCACAGCCACAGCAATGTGGGATCTGAGCCAAGGCTGCAACCTACACCACAGCTCATGGCAATGCCAGATATTTAACCCACTGAGCAAGGCCAGAGTTTGAACCCACATATTCATGGATACCAGTCAGTTTCATTATTGCTGAGCTACAATAGGAATGCCCCAACAGGTCTTTATTGTGTTATCGTATTAAATTAGACAGAGGAAGAAATCTATTTTCACTTTTTCAATGAAATTAATTTTTGTTCTAATATGTGAATCAATATGAAAGTTAAGTATAATATCAATTCTGGAATGATCATCAAAGTAAAGGGATATTGTTCTTTTGAAATTAGTCTTAGCTGTGTGTATGCTCTGATCTAATTTTAATTAAAAATTTTCCATATTCCTTTGCACACTGTTGGTTTTAGTATAAATGAAAAAAAAACATATCTCATTTCTTAACCATGTATATATACATACACTATATAACATACAAAGTAGTCATACATTTTAGTGATGTAGTTGATTGATATTTTGAACTTTATTAACAAGCAAGTTTGTTTTAATTAATTCTTGATGGAGTCCCGGTAATGACAGGATAACTTGAATATTTTACAGCCATTTTTGTACTCTACTAAGTTTCAATATGACAGGCAATGCTGACAACTTTTATCAGCTGTCAATCCAATCTTGTCAGTCTAGACTCAGGTTGAATTCTTTTTATGAACTTACAAATCCATAGAATTGAAGAAAGAAGTTAGGGTTAGAAAAACACAAAATCCTTTCCTGCTTTGTAAATTTCTATAAGTTAAAGTTAATCCTTTTATACTTAGAAATAAGGTTTTTAATAATCTTTTGTTGAGGGAAATCAAGATGATGGAGTAGGAGGACAATGAGCTCCCTTCCCCTCACAAGCACATCAAAGAAAAAAAATCTATGTGTGGACAATTCTTACTGAAAACAAAATGAAGACTGGTAGAAACATTTTTCTATTTAAAAGGCTTTAAAGAAAGATTCACATGAAGTCAGGTAGGAAGGTTGTCACCTGTGTACCCTAGGAGGAGATCCACAAGAGGAAAGAGATTACATGGGCTTGGAGATCCTCCTTAGAGAGTGAGTGGTTTGAACCACATATGGGGCATACTAGCACTGTACCTGACTCCAGGAAAACAAGTTTCTCTAGCTGGTCCAAAAAACAGTAGGAATAATAGGATGGCTGTGAGAAATCCAGACTCTCCTCATGAAGAGCAAGTACACACTTGCTTACTCCTAAAACAAGGCAGAGGAAGCATATTGAAACTTCCTGGACCCAGGCCATGAACACAGCAGTGGGTGCCCTGGCCCATCCTATGTGCCCACAGAGGCACCACTAGCTCAGGCACAGCTCCACTCTAGAGTAAAGACTGGTATTGACAAAGAGAATGCACACTTGTGGTGAGGGGCATGGAGCTGGCTCATCATGGCACTGTCTCCGAATGAGACAAGTGTGGCCATTACTGACACTTACAGAGGCATCAGATCAGGAGTAGTCTGGAGTTCTGTTGGTGATCCAACTATTCTAGACCATGTTCTCGCCCACACTGTGTACTTACTCTGGTCCCTCTTGCTTCAGTACTGCATCCTTCTGGGACAAAAATGCTGGGAGTGGGGGGAGTACACACTAAGAAGTAAAAAAAAAAAAAATAACTTGGACCTAAACCTCAAGACTTCTGCTAAATCACCTTGGGACTTGACCCCAACTCCAATAAGATAGTGTTGGCCCCTGAGCATAGGAGAAGCCCTGACTCACACAGCTCTGGCTCTAACCCTTCTATCTCTAGCCCTCCTATCTCTAGCCCAACCTTCCACCAAGGTGAGAGTTGCCAGCACACCCTGGGGGAAGTCATGCATAGACTGCATAGGAAGGCTCCCAACAAGGACAGCCCTTCAAGACCAGAACAGATGACTGTCTCACTTAATTTCAGAGATAGGAAAATTAAGTGAAATGAAATGAGTGAGGGATCTGTTTCAAAGAACAAGGAAAATTTCCTTAAAAAACAAACCAATGAAACAGAGAAAAATAATTTACCAGACAGAGTTTAAAGCATTTCTAATAGGAACGCTAACTGAACAGGGAAAAATATATGAACACAGTGAGAATTTGAATAAGAAACTAGAAAATATAAAAAAGAACCAATCAGAGCTGGGAATGCAGTAACTGAAATAAAAAACACACTAGAAGGAATTAAGAATAGACTAGGTGATGCAGAATAAAGTACAAGTGATCTGAAAGACAGAGTAATGGAATTCACCCAATTATAAGGACAAAAAAGTAAAAATGGAGGAAAGTTTAAGGAAACACCATCGAGTATCATAACATATGCATTACAGGGATCACAGACAAAGCATTAAAAAATAAAAGCCATAAAAAATCATGACTGAAGTTTTTCCTGTGGCTTAGTGAGTTAAAATCTGATGGCAGTGGCTCATGTTGCTTCAGAGGTGTAGGCTGGATCTCCAGCTCAGCACAGTGGGTTAAAGGATCTGGAGTTGTCTCAGCTGTGGTATAGATTGCAACTGAAGCTCACATTCAATCCTGGGCTCATGAAATTCCATATGCCATGGGTATGGCCATAAAAAAATATGGTTCTCAAGCATGAAGAAGGAAATAGATATACAAGTACAGAAACACAGAGAGACCCCAAAAAGATGATTTCAAAGGGACTAACACCAAGATATAATTGAAGTGACATAAATTAAAGAGATTTTTGTATTCCTTTTCCAATATTTCATTGTTAGTATACAGAAATGCAACTGATTTCTGAATGTTAATCCTAATCCTGCTACTTTGCTGAATTTGTTGATCAGTGTAAGTAGTTTTTGTGTGGAGTCCTTAGGGTTTTCTATATGTAGTATCATGTCATCTGCATACAGTAACAATTTTACCTCTTCTCTTCCAATTTGGATGTCTTTTATTTCTTTTGTTTGTCTGATTGCTGTGGCTAGGATTTCCAATACTGTGTTGAATAAAAGTGGTGAGAGTGTTCCAGATTTTAGTGGGAAGGCTTTCAGCTTTTCTCCATTGAGTATTTGCTGTGGATTTGTTGTAAATGGCTTTTATTATGTTAAGATATGTCCCCTTTATATCCATTTTGGTAAGAGTTTTTATCTTGAATGGATGTTGGACTTCGTCAAATGCTTTTTCTGCATCTATTGAGATGATCATGTGGTTTTTTACTTTTCTTTTGTTAATGTGCTATATGGCATTTATTGATTTGCATATATTGAACCCTCCTTGTAAACCTGGGATAAATCTGAGTTGGTTGTGGTGTATGATCTTTTTTACATGTTGTTGGATTCGGTTGGCTAAAATTTTGTTGAGAATTTTTGCATCTATATTCATCAAAGACATTGGCCTATAATTTTCTTTTTTGGTGATATCTTTGTCTGATTTTGTTACTAGGGTGATGGTGGCTTCATAGAATGTCTTTGAGAGTGTTCTTCTACAAGCTTTAAGAAAAGTTTAAGGAAGATGGATATAAGTTCCTCTTTGTATGTCTGGTAGAATTTGCCTGTGAAGCCATCTGGTCCCGGACTTTTATTTGTAGGAAGTGTTTTTATTACATATTCCATTTCATTTCCAGTGATTGCTCTGTTCAGTTGATCTATTTCTTAATTCACTTTTGGTGAGCAGTAAGTCTTTAGAAATTTGCCCATTTCTTCTGGGTTGTCAAATTTGTTGGCATATAATTGTTCATAGTATTCTCTTATGGTTTTTTGCATTTCTGCAATATCTGTTGAGATTTATCCTTTTTCATTTCTTATTTTGTTTATTTGGGTTTTTTCTCTCCTCTTCTTGGTGAGTCTGGCCAGAGGTTTGTCAATTTTATTCACCTTTTCAAAGAACCAGTTCTTGGTTTTATTGACTTATTACTACTGTTTTTGAATCTCCATTTTATTAATTTACTCTCTGATCTTTATGATTTCCTTCCTTCTGCTAAATTTAGGTTCTGTTTGTTCTTTTTCTAATTCTTTTAGGTGGTGGATTAAGTTGTCGATTTGAGATTTTTCTTCTTTTTTGAGGAAGGCCTAAATTGCTATGAATTTCCTTCTAAGCATGGCTTTTGCAGCATCCCATAGATTTTGAATGGTCATATCTTCATTATCATTTGTCTCAAGGTATTTTTAAATTTCCTTTTTGATTTCCTCATTGGCCCACTGGTTTTTTAGTAGCATGTTGTTTAGTCTCCATGTAGTGAATTTTTTCTCATTTCTTTTCCTGTGGTTGATTTCTAGTTTCATGCCACTGTGGTCAGAAAAGATACTTGAAACAGTTTCTGTACTTTTAAAATTGTTGTGCTTAGTTCTGTGCCCCAGGATGTGATCAATCCTTGATAATGTTCCATGTACACTTGAGAAGATTGTATATTCAGATTTTTTTGATGTAATGACCTGAAAATGTCAATGAAATCTAACATTTCTACTGTGTCATTTAGGATCTCTGTTGCCTTATTGATTTTCTGTCTAGAGGATCTGCTATTGATGTGAGTGGGGTGTTAAAGTCTCCTACTACGATTGTATTCCCATCAATTTCTTATTTTATGACTATTAGCTTTGTTGTATGTATTTGGGTGATTCTATAATAGGGGCATATATATTGACAATTGAAATATTAGAAAAGGAATACAAAAATAAAATACCCTTTAAAATAGCACCTCAAAAAATCAAATACCTAGGAATAAGCATTACAAAGGATGTGAAAGACTTATATGTTGATAACTATAAAACATTAATCAAAGAAATTAAAGAGGATTTGAAGAATGGAAAGAGATTCCATGCTCCTGGGTTGGAAGGATTAATATTGTAAAAATGACCATACTACCCAAAGCAATCCACAGATTTGATGCAATCCCTATCAAATTACCCATGCCATATTTCACAGAACTAGAAAAAACAAACCAAAAATTTATATGGAACCATAAAAGACCCAGAATTGCCAAAGCAATCCTGAGGAACAAAAACCAAGTAGGAGGCATAACTCTCCCAGACTTCAGGCAATATTACAAAGCCACAGTCATCAAGACAGTGTGGTACTGGTACCAAAACGTACATACAGACGAATGGAACAGTATAGAGAACACAGAAATAAGCCCAGATGCCCATGGTCAATTAATCTTCGAGAAAGGAGGCAAGAATAAAAAATGGGAAAAAAACAGTCTTTTCAGCAAGTATTGCTGGGAAATCTGGACAGCCACATGCAAATCAATGAAACTGAAACACACCCTGACAACACGAACAAAAGTAAATTCAAAATAGCTTAAAGACAAATGTAAGATAAGACACCATCAAACTCCTAGAAAAGAACATAGGCAAAACATTCCCTGACATCAACCTTACAAATGTTTTCTTAGGTCAGTCTCCCAAGGCAACAGAAATAAAAGCAAAAATAAACCAATGGGACCTAATCAAACTGACAAGCCTTTGCACAGCAAAGGAAACCATTAAAAAAAAAAAAAAAAAGACAACATATGGAATGAGAGAAAGTAGTTTCAATTGATGCAACTGACAAGGACTTAATCTCTAAAATATACAAACAACTTAATACAGCTCAGCAGCAAAAGAGCCAACAACCCAATTGAAAAATAGGCAAAAGTCCTCAATGGGTTTTCTTCTCCAAAGATACACAGATGGCCAAGAGGCACATGAAAAAATGCTCAACATCACTAATTATTAGAGAAATGCAAATCACAACTACTATGAGGTACCACCTCACACCTGTCATATTGGCCATATTAATAAGCCCACAAATAACAAATGCCAGAGACTGTGTTAAAAAGGAAACCCTCCTACACTATTGGTGGGAATGTAAGTTGGTACAACCACTATGGAAAACAGTATGGAGGTACCTCAGAAAACTAAATATAGAACTACCATATGACCCAGCAATCCCACTCTTGGGCATATATCTGGATAAAACTTTCCTTGAAATAGACACATGCACCCGCATGTTCATTGCAGCACCATTCACAATAGCCAAGACATGGAAACAACCTAAATGTCCATTGACAGATGAATGGATTAAGAAGATGTGGTATATACACACAATAAAATACTACTCAGCCATAAAAAAGAACAAAATAATGCCATTTGCAGCTACATGGATGGAACTAGAGACTGTCATACTAAGTGATGTTAAGTCAGAAAGAGAAAGACAAATATCATATGATATCACATATCTGAAATCTAATATATGGCACAAATGAGCCTTTCCACAGGGAAAAAAACAAAACAAAACTCATAGACTTGCAGAACAGATTCGTGGTTGCCAAGGGGGGGGAGGGAGTGGCATGGACTGGAAATTTGGGGTTAATAGATGTAAACTATTGCCTTTGGAATGGATTAGCAATGAAATCCTGCTACATATCACTGAGAACTATATCTAATTACTTGTGTTGGAACATGATGGATGATAATGTGAGAAAAAGAATGTATATATGCATGTGTCACTGAGTCACTTTGCTATACAGTAAACAATTGACAGAACACTGTAAACCAGTATAATGGAGAAATACAAATCAGTTAAAAAAGAAGATAAAGAGAGAATTCTAAAAGAAGCAAGAGAAAAACAAAAGTGTCACATACAAGGGAACCTTCATTAAGCCACTAACTGATTTTTCTGAAGAAATTTTGCAGGCCAGAGGCAATGCCATGATATATTCCAGTTTCTGAAATTCCACCCTAGGATAGTCTACATCATGGTTATCATTCAAAATTGAAGGAGAGATAAATAACTTCTCATATAAGTAAAAACTATAAGTGTTCATAAATATTAATCTGACTAAAAAATGTCAAAGGATGGTATCTAAGTGGAAAACAAAAGGCTACAACAAGAGTAATTTATAGGAAAGGAAAAATCTTACTAGTAAAGGCAAATATATACTTAATTTATGTGTATCAACAACTTAAATGAGACGGAAAAATTACAAAAAGAAACAGGTGTAAAATAAACCATAATTACAATAAATAGCTAAGGGACAAACAAGCAGACATAAAATATACAACAAAAACACAAAATGTGGGGGAGAAGGTGGAAAACACAGTTTTTTTTTAACATGTTTGTATTTCAATGACTCTCAGTTTAAAACAAGTAGATGTAGTTGTAGGTTAACATATAAAAACCCCATGGTAACCACAAATCAAAAATCTACAATAGATACACAAAAATTAGAGAGAAAGGAACACAAAAATACCACTAAAATAAACATGAAACTACAAGGAAGGAAATGAAAAGAAGAAAATTAAAGAGATGTGGAAAACATGTTACAAAATGGCAATAAATGCATACCTATAGATAATCACAAATGCCAATAGACTAAATGCTCTCAAAATACATAGCGTTGTTGACTGGCTAGATAACTAAGACTCATCTACCTTCTGCTTAGAAGAGACTCACTTCAGAGCTAAAGACACATATAAATTAAAAGGTAGGGAATGGAAAAAGATATTTCATGTAAATAGAAATTTTAAAAAGATGGATAGATAAATATCAGACAAAGCAGGTTTTAAAAAATATCTACAAAAAAAGACAAACGATATTTTATAATGAAAAAGGGACCAATACAAGAAGAGGATATAACGTGTTAAGACATATGTACCTAACATAGGACATCCTATTGTACAAAGCAAATATTAATTTATATAAAAGGAAAAATTGACAAGATAAAATAACAGTAGGAGACTTTAATATCACACCTATGTCAATGTACAGGTCATCTAGACAGAAAATCGATAAAGAAACTGTGATCTTATTTGATATATTAGAACAGTTGGACATAAGAGATATCTAAGGATATTCTATTTTAACCAGCAGAATAAGTGCCCTTTTCAAGTGCACATGGAACTTTCTCCAGGACATTACATGCTAGATCACAAAACAAGTCTCAACAAATTTAGGAGGCTAAAAATTATATCAAGTATTTTTTCCAAACATAACACTTTAAAACTAGAAGTCAATTATGGAAGAAAAATTATAAATATAACTGTATAAAGAATAAACAACATGTTACTAAAAAACAATGGATCAATGATGAAATAAAAGAGGAAATCAGAAAATACCTCAAGCCAAATGAAAATAAAAACACAGCTGTCTAAAAATCTATGAAACAAAAGTAGTTTTAAGAGGAACATTTGTAGTGATACAGATGTACCTCAATAACCTAACCTATCAACTAAAGAAGAAGATTAATTAAGCCAAAGTCATCAGAAGAAGGAAATAATAAAGATCAGAAAGGAAAAAAAAATAGAAAAATCAATAAAACCAACAGCTGGATTTTTTAAAATTTAATTTAATTTTTTTAAGGGCCGCACATGCAGCATATGGAAGTTTCCAGGCTAGGGGTCAAATCTGTGCTGCAGCTGCTGACCTACACCAAGGCCACAGCAACATAGGATCCAAGCCACATCTGTGACCTACACCACAGCTCATGGCAATGCCGGGTATGTAACCCACTGAGCAAGGCCAGGGATTGAACCCACATCCTCAAGGTTACTAGTAGGATTCCTTACTGCTAAGCTACAACAGGAACTCCTGGATATTTTTTTTAAAGGATAAACAAACTTGATAAGAATTTAGCAAGGCTCATCAAGAAAAGAAAATGAAGAGGACCCAAATAAACCAAACAAGGAATGAAAGAGAAGTTCCTATTGTAGCTCAGTGATAATGAACCTGACTACTATTGCTGAGGATGTGAGTTGGATCCCTGGCCTCAGTGGGTTGAGGATCTGGCGTTGTCATGAGCTGTGGCATAGGTCATGGATGTAGCTCAGATCTGGCATTGCTATGGCTATAGCATAGGCTAGAAGCTGCAGCTCCAATTCAACCCCTAGCCTGGGAACTTCCATATGCTGCAAGCATGGCCCTAAAAAAGCCAAAAGAAAAAAAAGTGAAAGAGGAAACAAATACAATACATATCACAGAGAGAAAAAAAATCATGAGAGAGTACTATGAATAATTATATGCCAGCAATTCAGATGACATAGAATAAAACAGATACATTTTTAGAAACATATAATCATCGAAGACTACATCAAAAAGAATTAGATGACATAAACAGACCAATCACTAGCAGTAAAATTTAATTAATAATTATCATGACTCCCAGGAAAAAAAGTCCAAAAACCTGATGGCTTCACAGAAGAGTTCTACTCAACATATTAAGAAGAACAGATATCACTCAAACTATTCCAAAAAACTGAAGAGGAAGGAACACCCCCACATTCATTCTATGAGGCCACCACGATCCTAATACCGAAATAAGACAAAACACTTCAAAAATGAGAAAATTATAGGCCAATATCCCTGAGGAATATGGATGAAAAAAATCTTCAAAAAAATATTAGCAAACATAACTCAATAATATATAAAAAGGATCATAGACCATGATGAACTTGGATTTATTCCAGGGATTCAAGGATGGTTCAATATCTGCTAATCAATCAATGTGATATAGCACATTAACAAAAGGAAAGGTTAAAAAACACATGATCATCTCAGTAAGTGTAGAAAAAGCATTGACAAAATTCAACATCCATTCATGATTAAAAACTCTCATCAAAGTTGACATAGAGGGAACATATTTCAACAAGCAGAGCCCATTTATGACAAACCCACAATGATGAAAAGCTAAGAGCTTTTCAGCTATAATCAAGAACATGATAAGAATGTCCACTCTTGCCATTTAATATTGTTTAAATAGCCATACTACTTAAGCAATCTACAAAATTAATGCAATCCCTAACATACTACTAATGACATTTTTCACAGAACTAAAACAAATAATCCTAAAATTTATATGGAACCACTAAAGATGCTGAATAGACAAAGAAATTTTGAAAAAAAGAACAAAGCTTAGGAGATCCTGCTGTGGCGAACCAGCATTGTCTCTGTGGCAGTACAGTTTTGATCCCAGGCCCAGTGCAGAGGGTTAAGGATCTGCCATTGTTGCAGCTGTGGAATACGTTTCATCTGCAGTTTGAATTGATCTCTGGCCTGAGAACTTCCATATGCCATGAGTGAGGCGGGAAAAAAAAAAAAAAAGAAAGAAAAGAAAAGAACCAGGCTTAAAGTATCAGGGCCCTTGACTTCAGACTGTACTACAGAATGAGAGTCATCAAAACAGTATGTTACTGGCACAAAAGCAGAAATATAGATCAATAAAGAGACTAGAGAGTCCCAATATAAACCTATACACTTGTGGTCAATTAATCTATTAGAAAGGAGGTAAGAATATACAATGTTAAAAAGACAATCTCTTCAAAAACTGGTGCCAGGAAAACTGGATGGCTGCATGTAAAAGAATGAAATTGGAACATTTTCTCACACCATATACAAAAATCAAATCAAAATGGATTGACTTAAATGTAGCACAGGAAACCATACATTTCCTACAAAACATAGCCAAGCACACTTTGACATAAATCACAGATATATTTTTTTTGAATCTGTCTCCTATGGCAAAGAAAACAAAGAAAAAATAAGCAAATATGACCTAATTAAACTTAAAAGCTTAGGCACAACAAAGGAAACCACCAAGAAAACAACAAAAAAAGACAACCTACTGAATGAGATAAGATATTTGTAAAGGATACAGCCAGTAAGATGTTAATATCCAAAATGTATAAACAGTTCCTATAACTCATTATCAAAAATAAGCAAACAACCTAAGTTAAAAAATGAGCAGAAAACCTGAACAGGCATTTTTCTAAAGAATACATACGAATGGCCAAAAGGCAATGAAAAGAAGCTCAATACCTCTAATTATCAGAGAAATGCAAATCAAAACCACAATGAGATATTACCTCACATCTGTCAGAACAGCTACATTAAAAAGACCGCAAATAACAAATATTGGCAAGGATGTGAAGGAAAGTGAAACTTTGTGCATTGTTGGTGGGAATATAAATTGGTGCAGCCACTATGAAAGCAGTATGGAGTTTCCTCAAAAATACCAAAGACAGAATTAGCATATGATCTAGAAATTTTACTCTTAGTAATATCTGATGAAAACAAAAACACTAATTTGAAAAGATACATGAACCCCAAGGTTCATGGCAACATTATTACAATAGCCAAGATATGGAAGCAATCTAAGTGTCTGTCAACAGGTAAATATGATAAAGAAGATGTCATATATACATACATATATATATATAAAATGGAATATTACTCAACATTATAAAGAATGAAATTTTTCCATTTGTAACAACATGGATGGTCAGGAGAATATTATGCTTAGTGAAATAAGACAGAGAAAGATAAGTACTGTATGTTATCATTTATATATGAATCTAAAAAATAAGGGAATTAATATAACAAGTCAAAAACAGGCTCACAGATATATAGAATTAATATTGGTTACCTGTGGGAAGAGTGAAGGGAGGAGGGGCACAATAGGAAGAGGAGGTTAATGGGTACTAACTACTGAGAATAAAATGAATAAGCTACAAAGATATATTGTACAGCAAGGAAATACAGTAATTATTTTATAATAACGAGTATAATCATAAAAAGTAAATAACTGTCGTATACTTGAAAATAATATACTGTGGTAAATCAACTATACCTCAATTAAAAATAATTTTTGTTCAAATTTTTCAAAAAATTTCATATGAAACCTTTTCCTAAGCTGATTATAGTACATTGCCCTAACTTCTTAAAATGTACCATTGCTAAATATCATGTACAGATGCATATAGGATCAGTAAGGTGGCATAGAAAGCTAAAAGGCAGTAGATTGTAGAGCTGAGAAGTAACATATAATTTGCATTTTTTTGGCCTTCACCTTTGAGTTGAAAATAAGATGATACAAGAACAAAATACATTTCAATGGAAAATTTAATATAGAGAAAATTAAATCATTGATTTCAATAAATTATAGACTTTACTGGCATATATGTATATCAATGCACAATATATTTGAAATGGTAATTAATCATTTAATTCAAAGTTCTAGTTTATATTATATTTCTTTATTAAGTAATTTTTCTGCCCAGAAAAAACTTTATTAATTCTATCAGTTTTACCTATTTTTAAAATAAAAAGCTACTTCCCACCATAAAACGCTCTGCCCACCCTTTAATTAACAAGGATGTTTTTTGTAGTATCACTGAAAAGGTCAGGAATTCAGTGAGACTCACCATGCAATTTTTAGCTTTGAGAATTTGACATGTCATTTTTTAAGCCAGTTCATTTTTCTATTCTATGAATCCATTAGATTAAGCATAATAGCTATACTTAGCTTTTATAAGCAGTTAAATCAAATAACCAATACAAATAACTCACTATTTAAGCTTTTGACAGTATCATCCTCATCAAATGTATACATGATTGAATGGGGGCTGAGCTAAAAAGAACCATGAGGCTTAATTTTTATTCTGCAGAAGGTTAAAATCTGGCTTGGAGACTGACAAAGATAACAAAACATAATTGTCCTGAGGTTTATTATTATTTTTTAAATCTTGATTTCATACCCTGTAATTCCAGTCTTTTACATAGATGTAAAATTCTTTAGATAGCCAGTTCCCCTTTTATCAAGAAGCAGAGCAGATACACAAGACATAGAAATCATTTCAAGAAACTGCTTTGAGAAGAATTCTGTTGGAATAGAGAGCTATATAGGGAAATTTATTGGAACTGGCCTTTCTTTAGGATCAGTTGGATTGGATATAGGAGGAGCTAGCAGGCAAGGAGTCCAGAGGTGCCAGAGGACAATTTTAATAGACCCGAGCCAAAAAGAAAGGAGCCTGGATCAGGGTAATGGCTGTATATTCCAAATAAAGAGAGAAATACTAAGAAAGAAAATGACATATTTAGTGCAACAAAATTAGAGAAGAAAAGGGAGTGGACAGGAAAAAGAACAAAAAGACAGGCTAATTCACTCATTTCACTTGATGGATGAGAAATTACATTTTTATTTCCTGAAGGAGAAGACTGAAGAGAGGAACTGATTTGATGTTCTGAGGTATTTGGCTACATTTCAGAAGGTCCTGATTTCCATACTTTTCCTTGCTGAGACAATCTTTGCCTTCAGTATCTGCTCAGTTATTTAGCTATATTTTAGTCATAGATTCTCATAACTATATCTTATAATGCCAATTATGTCTGAAAACTGTGAATGCCTATCTCAGAAACAGTTCTTTCCTAAGCTTGCCATAAACATATGATTTAGGCTGGGTGTTGATGCCTGTTCAAGAATGCAAAAGTCTATGGTAATCAGATGCTGTCTTATGAATTTGAACCCGAAAGCACACAAAGAGGTTGCCAGAAGTTCACAGGCATGAGAGCTAGAAAGTAAAGGACTTCTAAGGTTGAGGAGAGTGGCTCTCATGGGAAGCATCTGAGATTCTTAAGAAAAAGAGTCAATAGAGAGAGCAAGGTTCAGAAATGCATAGTTGATCAGATCATCATGAAAGGGGGGAAGACCAACCTTCAAGAACACAGAACACAAGTTTGGTTCCTGGTATCCTGCCATGATTCTGGTACATGGGCTTTACTAAGAGTCTCTGTCTATCCTTTATAATAAAACATCATTTGTATAGTACCAGAGAAGATATTTGGTCCTCACAAACAAAAGACAACATAGGAGTAGTTTGGTACCCAGTATTGTAAGACCTGAAAATAAAACCGACACTATGTGCTGCCTTGACAGCTGGTAAAACCTGGAAGGTTCCTAATAGCCTAATTGCAATGCAAGGTTCCTTCTCAACTCTGCTCCCTGAAAGAAGGTTTTCTAGCCAATTAAGTCTTCCCATCAAAGGAATAAGTACGGTTTTAGCCTATTCCTGAGTCTTGGTTTCACTTCCCTGCTAGTGGTGGAATTAGTCAAAGAAGTCAACCACATCCTCTCCTGGGAACTGAGGTCACCCTACCCTCTAGACACTACAAAAGCTGCCTTCCACAGTCTCCTTGTTCACTCTGTTCCTAAATGCAATTCCTTTTGTGGCCCAGAGTGGTGCGCTGTGTCCTTCCCACCAGGCTATGAGTTTATTAAAATACCAATTAGGTCTTATGCAAAATATCACAAGGTAATAAAATATCTGAAGTTACTCTTGCACTCCCTCATGGGAACCAGTGTTTACAAGTCACTGATAATTTTCAAGACTTTCCTTTTGGGGTGTGTCTGCTTGTGTGTATTATATACAGATATAACATATGTATGTAGATATATATATATAATGTGTGCTTATCTGTACATGAATCTGGTTTTATATACAAATGATGTTACACTGTGTACCTTCTTGTACATTTTGCTTTTATCCCCACTGAAAAATATTACAAGGCATATATCAACATGGATTCATCATTCTTCAAAACTGTGTAATATTTTATCACATGAAATGTCATAATTTATTTTTACCATCTCTTATTAATGGACACTTGAATTTCATCAATTCTGTCATAATATCTAGACCCAATAAGGATATGTATAAGGGACCCTGAAAATTAATATATGTAGCAGTATGAGCCTCTCTACTATAGTAACATTATAATGAACATATTGGGTTTAATTAGTCTAAAAATGACTTTTTTTGTAAAACTTTTTTCATAAAAATATTTTACTTCCAGGAACATGACTTCCTACTTTTAAAACATCTCTTTAATGATTGCCTGTTTCTATGGTGTTAGAAAAATATAGTTACAGATCAAGATGATAAAGGCTGCAGTAGTAAGACAACTCCATGAGCCTAGTGTTATTTGGGTCCCTGTGGGTTGAGCAAAGTTCAAACAAAGAAGAAAGTAAATCCCATTCTTCATGAACAAACATCTCCATGAACAATAAGGGCCCAAAAATTGGCGAAACTCTGAAATGCAAGAAAGAAGAGACTATGGAGCAAATTAGAAACATGGTCATTGATAAGAATCAGTTATTTGGAAGAGCCCTATTGTGGGATGGGGCAGATAGTGCTTTAATTTTTGAATGCTTTGAGAGGAAGCAATAGTTAGAAATCCATGTAAATGTTTTCCAAATAATTGGAAATATGAACAGGGATGGGTAATATAGGGCAAGTGGGTGCAAAAAACAAAAAAGCATTTCGTGAGAATAGATTTAATAGGATAGAAAAGCAATGAGGTACAAATATAGAGCTGCAGGAAAATCAGTAGGCACTCAATGACATGACATAGGGAAGCTAAAAAGGGGGACTGAAGGAGTAATAAAAGGGAACTAAATGTAGTACTAGAGATTCTAAGGAAGAAAGTCCTAACCTAAGAAGAGTTAATTGTCAAAGAGCAGTGTTAAAAAAATGTACAAAAGAGAGAGAGAGAGATATGAGAGATGAGAGAAGTATCTGTTCTATTGGTAGCAAATATATTTATATCCTGATAAGGACTGCACAAGATTGAGAAGCAAATTCTAGACCAGGGCACAGAATGGTAGCACTGGGGTCCTGGAAGGGAAAGGAAAACCACAAAGGGAAATGAAATATCATCAGAGTGATTCAGCAAATTCAGAAACTGATCTTGAATGCTTCACAACTTTCTAGTAAACCATTCCTTCCTACAGCCCTTTAATTGACCCTCCCCATACTAGGGTCTATTTCATATTTTAGTTCCCTAAAAGGAAAAAGCCTTGTAGGCTGAAATCATTCTTACTCACTTAATCATATTTTGTGTGCTTCTGATCTATAATAAACAATTTTAGATAAATGGTGATAATAATGGCTTGGCTATTAACATAATCCAAACTAGGCTTTAGTTGTGGATCTGTACTCATTTGCTATATGATTGTCCTTAGGCTTCAATTTCCTCATCAATGACATTAAGAATGTCCTAGAGATGACATCAAAGTGTCATCTTCAGTCACATCCTTTCTAAGTAAATGTGCCAAGTTCACAGCTCTACATAAATCTGGCATTCCTACAGCACCCTCTTCATCACTGAGTACATCAAAATCGAGTGCCTAACTCAAAGACATCCAAGTTAGAGGATGTGATGGTTACTTTTATTTGTCAACCTGACTGAATCAAGGGATGCCTGCGTATTTGGCTAAACATTATTTCTGGGTATTTCTGGACAAGATTTGCATTTGAATTGGTAGACTCAGTAAAACAGACTGCCCTCCCCAATGGGGGTGGACATCATCTAATCCACTGAGGGCCTGAGTAGAACAAAAGGCAGAGGAAGGGAGATTTTGCCCCTTCTGCCCAAGTATGTGAGCTGGGACATTGGTTTTCTCCTGTCTTCAGACTGAGATTCACACCATCAGCTCCCTCTGGTTCTCAAGCCTTCAAATTTGGACTAGACTACACACCGTCATCTTTCCTGGGTCTTCAGTTTGCAGACAGTAGAAGGTAGGACTTGGCCTCCATAATCACATGAGCTAATCCCTCATGTATATGGAAGGATGGATAAAGACAGTCTTGTGGAGGAGATGACAGGAAACAGGAGGCAGCAGAAGCACCAGAGGAGGAAGAGATCAGGTTTCCAGGAGAGAAGTGAGGAAAGTAGTAGCTCCAAAGTACTGTCTTGGTTACTGTTAAAATCACCACTCCCATAATGCATTTCTTCTTTAGATCAAAGCCTGTTGCTTTAAGAATCCTTTGAGAAATCTTGGGAGTTGCAAGGCGCTTCTTTGAACCATCATTCCTGAACCTCTGAAGCATGTACTACCTTCAGAAAAGCTGCCAGAGCCAAGCTCCAACTGTCCTATATTTTCCTTAATGTTTTCTTTAAAGAGACTTATCTTTTTTACTTAGAAATATTCTTTATTATCTTAAACAGTATCAATCAATGATTTATTTTAATTTAGCAGTTATTTGTAGTGTATTAAAATAAAGATACAATTGGAGTTCCTGTCGTGGCTCAGTGGTTAACAAATCTGACCTGGAACCATGTGGGTTCAATCCCTGGCCTTGCCCAGTGGGTTAAGAATCCAGCGTTGCCGTGAGCTGCAGTGTAGGTCGCAGACGCGGCTCGGATCCCGTGTTGCTGTGGCTCTGGCATAGGCTGGAAGCTACAACTCCAATTAGACTCCTAGACTGGGAACCTCCATATGCCGCAGGAGTGGCCCTAGAAAAGGTAAAAAGATGAAATGAAATGAAATGAAAAAGATACAATTATCAAAAACTAAACTATTTCATGTACCCCCTTAAAATTACTTTCTGTAACTTTGGTCTGCTTTCAATTTGAAAATAATCTTGAAATTGGTCATGGATGATAGTGAAACATTTTCATAGTTGCTTTCACAAATAAGACACTTTGTAGTAACCATGTGGGGGTCCTTGATTTGTAGTAGAGACTTCCGCAAATAACTGGAGAAACAATTCTGACCTCCTTTAGTTTTATCATGTGGGAATTACCAATATTTTTGTGTTGAATTCTTATTCTGCTTCAATTCTCTAATGGATTTTCTTTTGCTTGCTTATTTAAGATAAATCCAAAATAACCCCAACATTCTGAACTATTACAAACACATTTCAAAACTGGAAGTAAAACAGACAAGAGAGAAGTTTTCTATTTGCATGCATAGGGTGAACAAATTAGCGTTTCAGTGATCAATCTGCAGTAGTTAGAGAGTTAGCTTTGGAATATTAATGTATGTATTACCAGTGTATGAAAAAGTCTCTCTACTATTTCCTAGGACACATGAAGCATACTAAATATTTTAACTCAAGGAGAAAAATGTTGATTTTGAAAAGGATAAAAATCATTGGAAAATTATCCTCTTAAAATAGAAAAAAGTCATAAATGAGTAATTTAAAACAAAATAATCCTCTCCTCAAATCTAGATGTAAGCTGTAAGAGTGATACAACAGCTCATGAAAAACATTATTTTTATGACATGGAGCTAATTATTAGTGTTTATTTTTTTAAGTACTTAACAATAATGAAATTAGTCCACCCAACACATGATTACTTGTTCAATAGTATCATTCAACAGATTGTTGAATCTGATCATTATTCAACACCAATTTTCAGATGAATTTTGAGAATTAGAGAGAGTATGTCTGCCAAACAGAAATTAGGAGAGCATTATTTTCATATATTTCTAAATCTAATCATCCAAGAGGAAGCAGTACAAAATTCAATGTTGCTAAGGAAGGGCTGGTTGTTTTTTAGTTGCACCAGGAACATCTAGAGGCAAGGTTCCTACTGTAGGAGGTGAGAATGGAAGTGTGGAAGCAAGGAGAGAGCAATGGGAACAATGGTGTTCCCATGGGAGCAATACTTGATAAGAAGCTACTACCTAGAGTTCAGAAATGGAGTTTCTTTTCATCCTAACAGATGAAATTTAGGAGGATTTTTACTCCCAATCTGAGAACTAACAGGGTTAGTGGAAGATTCATATCATCCTGTTTTAGTATTAAGGAGTATAAAGTTTGGGGATTTTAATTTTCTTCTCCATTTACTTTTGTTAATAAAAAAGGCTCAGCAGAACATCTATTTGGTGTTTTCAAATATTACAGAGTTTTGTGCTTAACTATTAGTTTTCTATTTCTGGATATTTCTGAAAACTCATTTTAAAAAATGAAGAAAGGATTTCTATAGACTTCTCAGCTAAACTAAGATAAATGATGTTTTCTTAGAGGTTGCCTTAAAGGGAATACTACACCAAAACAACGTCTTGTGACAAGAGCAGTAATAAGAATTTGAAATTCTTACTCCTCTGTCCCAAGGCTCAAACTTTAAAAGCCATGTAGCTTTGGTGATATGCTGCTAATATGAGTAACAGTTTTCCTAAAGAAAATAAGATCAGGATTAAGGCAAACACAATATTCACATCATAACTATGAATTAAGAGTGCCACTGGGAAAGAGTCCCAATACTGGTTAAAAAATGTGAAAACATCCAAATAAAATCAAACTAATTTTTTCACAATTTTTCTGAGTTAATACCTCTAAACAAGCAAATATGCAACTCATAAGTATTTTAAACAGTCAAGGAAAATTTGCATTTTAATATAATAACAAAATTTATGGGCTATCTTCCAAAGAGTTTTTTTTTTTACATACTATTACATTTCTCACAAAATGTGCATTAATAATGCAATGTGCTACTCAAAGAGCTATGCTAAATATTAATGACATGAAAGTAAAATAAAAATATGCCATTCTAAAGATTTAATAGAATTCAATCTGTAAATAAAATTGTGGTTCTGAGCTTTAATTAAGACATTACACACTAATTTTCATTGGATTCTCATAATCATAATTATTGCATGTGTGGATGAGTTGCTGAATATTTAAATAGAATTTAGTGAGTGTTCTTGTGTCTCTAAGGCCAATAGTGTATGGATTTTTTTTTAATGTAAGCATCCATATCACTACTAAAACATATAAAATTACCTAAATCAAGATAAGAATATTTCTAAAAATTTTTAGCTAAATATGCTCAATTATAATTACATAATTATGTATTCTATGCACCTCACCATTCCAACAAAAAAGTTAAAGAATTTTGTAAAAATAGAAAATAATCATATCCACTGACCTCATTTCTTCTTGTCTATAAATATGTGAGACATGACTTGCCAATATTTATTGCTACATTCAACAAATAAAGAATTTTCTTTTTTTTTACAATTTCCACTTACATTCTCCATAACTTAGGTTTTTTGGGAGGTTTCTTTGGTTGTTTTTTGTGTGTGTGTGTCTTTTTAGGGCCTCACCCGAGGCATATGGAAGTTTACAGGCTAGGGATCTAATCAGAGCTGTAGTTGTGTCTGTGACCTGCACCACAGCTCACGGCAACACTGGATCCACAGCCCACAAAGGGAGGTCAGGGATTGAACCCACAACCTCATGGTTCCTAGTTGGCTTCATTTTCGCTGCACCACGATGGGAACTCCTCTCCATAACTTAGGTTTTGTTGTTGTTGTTGTTTGAATTAATTTATATTTTTAATAGTTATTTCCCCAATACAATTTTTTTTTCTACTGTATAGCATGGTGACCCAGTTACACATACATGTATACATTCTATTTTCACACTTTATCATGCTCCATCATAAGTGACTAGACATAGTTCCCAGTTCTACACAGCAGGATCTCACTGCCAGTCCATTCCAAAGGCAATAGTTTGTATCTATTAACTCCAAGCTCCCCAACCACCCCACTCCCTCCTCCTCCTACTCCCCCTTGGCAACCACAAATCTATTCTTAAAATCCATGAGTTTCTTTTCTGTGGAAAGGTTAATTTGTGCCTTATATTAGATTCCAGATATGTGATATCATATGGTATTTGTCTTTATTTTTCTGACTTACTTCACTCAGGATGAGAGACTCTAGTTCCATCCATGTTGCTGCAAATGGCATTATTTCGTTCTTTTCTATGGCTGAGTAGTAGTCCATTGTGTATATATATCACATTTTCCTAATAACTTAGTTTTTTTCTTGTTTTGTTTGGGTTTTTCGGCTTTGCCTGTGGCATGTGGAAGTTCCCAGGACAGGAAGTGAACCCATGCCACAGCAACAACCCAAGCTGCTGCAGTGGCAATACTGGATCCTTAAACTGCTGTGCCAAAGAGAACACCTCCATAACTTAGTTTTAATAAAATGACACTGGAGGTGATCAAGGACTACTAATTTATAAATCTCCAATGCCAATCTCCTTGACTTTGTAGTCCTATCACTTAATTCCTTATCACATCTTAGACAGCTACCTAAAATACAGTTTTCCTACCTTGGGGGCTCTCTTAGAGATCACTTAGTTTGCCCAAGTCTTTTTTTTTTTAAATTGAAGTATAGCTGATTTATGTTTTGACAATTTCTGTTGTACAGAAAAGTGACCCAGGCGTACATATGTATGCACATATACATTTCTTCTCATATTATCTTCCATCATGTTCTATCCCAAGAGAACAGATATAGTTCCCTGTGCTATACAGGAGGGTCTCATTTTAAATGTAATAGTTTGCATCTACTTACCCCAAACTCCCAGTCCATCCCATACCTCCCCCACTCCTTTGGGCAACCACAAATCTGTTCTCTATGTCTGTGAGTCTGTTTTGTAGATAGGGTCATTCATGCCATATTTTATATTTCACATATGAGTGATACCATTCGGTTTTTGTCTTTCTCTTTCTGACTTACTTCACTTAGTATGAGACACTCTAGTTGCATTCATGTTGCTGCAATATACCCGTCATTTTACAAATAAGTAACCCAAACTGGTCAGGATTTGGGGGTCTCTGAGGCGTCCTGACTCCTCCTGCCACTTGCAGTTTACTACTCTGTTTCAAACCTCCTCCTCCTGGATACCCTCAGTGCTCTATTTACCTCACATTATATTAACTACTTTAGTTTAGCCCCAACATCTGACTCACATCTTGGGTTCTCATGGTTCATTTCTGTGACTGACAAAAATAACTCTCTATCCAGATTCATGTATCTATTTTATTCTTTTAAAATGCTTTTTCTATGAGAAATCTACAACTAGCTGCTCAAGTATGGGAAGAACATGGCTACAGTGAACAAAATTACCACACCTCCATGCCCTTCGTCAATAACCTTCCTCATTCCAAGAGGCAAGGGATCTTGGTGTGTGTTAATGCAATTTTACAATTTATACAGAAAGCAACAAGAAGACAACAAGTCTGAGGTTCTCCATCATATCCAGCTTTCCACTTCATCATTGTTGCCACTCTCCTACGTTATGGAAATACGTCTTCACATCTAGATGCCCATACTGTTCTTTTAGCTGGTCTTCTTTCCCCAGCTAGAGAACCATGTAGCCAAGCCTGAATGTGACTCATAATTTCTCTTCTTCCTCTTCTATTAACCATATTAAACCCTCTGGTACATTTATAAATAAAGAACACCTGAATTTTCATGAAATGGATTATCAATGGACCTTCTTTTCTCTCGTCTTAACCAAACTGGGTAAAAACAAAGTTCTATAAACCTATCAAATGGAAATTGGTAAGGGTCAAGTAAATGTAAAACTGAAAGTAGGCTTCTGATCAGAATATTGGTGTTGGGCAAAAGTTGAAGGATCTTTATAAACATGATCCATGTATTTACAGATTTTATAAGGTTAAGCTTATAGATGGCATAACTGCTGATACTGCTGAAGATTCTTGTGAGTGAAATACCAGAGTTTTGCTCCCAGTTAAGAAATATCACAGTGAATAAGCCCAGTGTAGGACTTGGCAAGAAAGAGAAAACCGAATGATTAAACACATATAGCTTTCTTTTGCTACATCTCCTTGTTATATGTGAAAGCAGTTGTTTTCAAGTATTAAAGTGTATGAGAAAGACTATAGTAACTTCTTAAATAATACGTATTCTCAGGCCTCTCTCTTGGGTATTCTGCTTCAGCAGTATTCAGGTGAGGGCCCAGCAATCTTAAAAAATAAATAAATAAAACAGCAAACTAACTGATAAAGGGAATTGACTGATAAACATTTACATTAGAAATACCACATTAATGAATATGAGAAAGATAAACAGATTTTGTATTAATAGTAAAATAAGACCTGTAATTATACAGTTAGGATATTCACATTATAAAATTTTAAAAATATAGAACCCTCTCTTGAAACATCCCAGTGGTCAGAGTTATTATGTTTACATTTAGATTTCTTCTGGAAGATAAGTGGTACGACTATAAATACTACTATGAATATTGAAAATTGAAATAGACTAATTAAGACTCCTAGGAAGTGATTTTTAATTCTCTAAGCAAACTGCTGGGCTTTTTAAGGACAGTTAAGCACAATAAACAATGCCACCTCAAAATGGGACAGGTGGATTTTTTTTTTCTGCTCCCATAGCAACATATTATAGTTGATTTTTCATGACTTGTCTAATTACTACACTTATTTCATTGCTGTGCTGTTGATTGTATTTAACTCCATGAATAAGCAAAATTGAAACTAATTGTTCCTTGCCATTTATTTATGTGTTTGTGTTTTGTGTTCATGCACATACATAGGGAAGAATGCATGCATGTAGATCTGCATGTATGCGTGCTCGTATTTATGTGCTCTTTGGTGTTAGGTCTCTGGTTGGTGTTTTACCATTGTGTGTACATATTAAACCACCTTCTATCAAACATATATTTTAAATACATATTTGATGTGCATATAGGTTACTTAATTATGAATAAAAATTGAAAAAATCTTTGTAGAACACCTTGATGGGCCTTAAATGAAGGGTTATAGATGTTAATAAATGTTTCTCTTGGTTCACAATGAAATTATAAGTAGCTTTCTCACTGAATAGAATTTTTGTCGGACTGGATGACAAAATAAATATATATTCTAATAATTATGATGTACATGTTTTAGTTAAGATCCACATTTAATGTGATATTCAGATTTATTCAAATATGTCTTTCTCTAGCATGAATATAATTCTAGAAATAAATTGATTGGATTCCTCTACTATGCTTCAGTTTCTTCTCAATTTTAAATAGATTGGTTAACATTTAATGTGCTCTAAAATGTGAAAATAGAGTATTCTGGTTTGTTTCTTTTGATTTAAAAACAATGGTTTCTTATAGCTCTAATGACTAATGTAGGGTTAAGTTTCTACTGCCACTTTAATTCAAAAATATCCTTCATGACTCAGTTTTTCCTTTTGTTTAAAAGGTCATTTAAAATAACAATGACATTTTAATGACTATATAATTATTTTTCTCTGAAGGATAATGCTAATTAATTAAAATATTCAAAATGTAATTTATGGGAAAATGTTATTTATCTTCAGTTGTCAGTGAATAAAATATAGAAGGTAATTCCTGCAGTAGCCCCCATTGTAATTACCTAAGCAAATTTGATTTCTATATAAGGACATGTACCATCCTTCCTCCTCTTCCTCAAAGATGGTGCTATATCTATTCCAATATAATGGCTATGGTTATCTATTATTCTAGATTATTTTCCCAGGATTTATAAATAGTATATAATGTGTATCTGTGTCCATAAATTTATATAAATCATTTTTCCCTAGCAGCTGTTTCAATCTACAACATGCAATAACAATAAACTTTATTAAAAATCTCATCTAGAAAATATATTAATCGTGGTGCTAAGGTTCAGTGGTACGCAGATTCTGCTCACACACCTACCTTACAGAATTGTTGGCAGGTGGGCCAGGAGGTAGACACCAATCATTACAAGATTAAGTACAGATCTAAGAGGTGAAGTATGAATAGCAGTTAACAATTCATAGGAAGTGTGAGATTAAGATCTCCCCAAAGAATTAGTTTATGAAAGACCTGAGATCCCTGTGGAAAGTGAGCACAGAATATTCTAGGAATTGAAAAAAACAGTATAGACTTTTTCAAAAAGCCAAAGACCAAGAGATAAAGGGGTAAGATAAGGAGTTAGAGTGGTTGGCAGAGGCCACACCATGCATTTTCAAATACTGTGTTGAAGATTTTGGTTGCTATCTCAAAAGCAAAAAAATAATACATAAATAAAATAAAAATAAAAGCCAGCAGATGTTACTTAGTAGTACAATTAAAATCTTTGTACTATCTAATAGGAATATAATGCTTACAGATATACATACCTATATACTTTATATAAGTACTAAATAAGGAGGCATCATTTGAAGTTTGAAGACAATACTTAGGGATAATTAATAATTTATATGCTCTTTTCATGACATTCACTAGTATTCCTTTTCTTAAGATCTTATAATTTAGTTAGGTAAAGAATATACAAACGTTATTTAACAGTAGGGAATAAAATACAAGAAACACTGCAAATTAGCATCAAATGAGTATAACAGATTATGAGTTATATGACTTGGTTCCTTTTATATGTGTTTAATCATTCAGTTTTCTCTTTCTTGCCAACTCCTACACTGGGCTTATTCACTGTGATATTTCTTTTTGCTCCCAGTTAAGACATGAGTTAACATGTATCAACATGGAGAAAACATGATATAGAAATGGATTTCCTAACAAACTCTGTTTTAGCCTTGGTAAAAATGAAAAGAAACTGTAGAGATCATCAAAATATTTTAAAGACATGAAAAAAAAAAAGAATTTTATCCTGTCAAATACTTGGGAATTTCAGTAAAATGGTGAAGAATATTTTCACTCCAGTGATGTCAAGATCTAAGGGAAACATAATATCCAGACAGGCATGGGAAAGGTCTTATTTAAATTTAATTTTAAATAGTATCTGCTACTTAGTTTGTTTTATATGAAACAGATACTTTCTGAGATTTCAGAGATTCTGTATGGACTATTCGAAGTTCTTTCTAACGCATACATTTAAAATACAAATTCCTGAAATTGAATTGTCAATTTTGAAGCATATAAGGTATTGAGATTCTTCAAATCATTGAATACTTTTATTATTAGAAGTGGAATTTACTCACTAAGTTGTAAATGAATTTCAATCAAACCAGTTCCTATGTGTAATTCATAAAGGCTCTCCTGTTAGTAAGTAAAGCCACAGATCTTTCCATGGCCACTGGGCAAACAAAATAAAAACAGTATTTATGAACACATATGAACACAAGCACACAACAAAGTCTGGCTTCTCCCACAATCACTTTCCACAATCACAGAGGTAAAATGCTGTGCAAATCTGTCCAAAAAATGATACTAGTCATAATAAAAATGGCATAGACCAAAACAATCAATATTTACATATAATAATAGCACGACATGCTTTTGAAAGAAGGATATTTTCCTCAAAATATTCACTTTAGTCCATGGTGGCATTTGGGATAGAGAAGAAAGTTTACAATATCAAATATATTTTATCTTGAATGAAGACTACTAGTTATTAGAAATAAAGACTACATCATTCAAAATACTGCCACATAACCACATTTTATTTCAAAGACTATCAGAAAGAGTTTATTGCAATGCCCAGGAAATTCTAGACAAACCTCTGACTAATGGTTTTTGTATTTTTAAATATAAAGCTAAATCAACTAAATCAATTTATTTTTCATTTATGAAATTATAACTTGGCTCAGATCCAAATTAGTTCTACTTATTTTATGCATGATTAAAGATTAGGTGCCTTTAAATTTTAATAATTAACATATTTTTATGAAGCAGCTGATGGAATTTGATCAAACAAGAAGAGCCAATAAGAAATTGATTTTGATGTAAGGCTCATTCCAGAACCAAGAAGACCTATGTGCCAGGCCCAGGACAAAGGAAAGAGAATATTACCATCATTCCAGAAGCCCTGCTTTAACTGGCTACCCATGAGAGGGTAGCCACTATCCTAACTTCCAACAGCACTGCAAACCACCCCAACATGTCACTGAGTTACACACATGAGGTAAGTTTGCACCCAGAATTGCTGGTACAACTGTGGAGTACTTCAAATGCAGATAATGTAGTCCGAGCAGCTAAAATTTCTTTAGTTTTTAGACATAATCTAGAGATGGTGACCAAGGTTTAAAGATAAATCATTTTATTTTTCTTCTTTCTCCTGATATCCAACCAGAATAAAGCAATGGTAATTATTTCTGTGATCATCACTACTGCACTTTTTTTCCATATATCAACCAACCCTTTTTCCATATATCAACCAACATTATTATTATTATGTTATTATATTATATTAAGCAAGAGAGCCCTTAAAATACTAGAATGTTTAGGATTAGAGGGTATAAATAAATGAATTATGATAATCTGGGCAATGATGGAACTGGATTGTGAACTCAGTTTGACCCTTTTAACAACAGTGCATTTTACATAGTTACAGATAATATCAGGAAAATGTGTCTGCATGATAGTAATGGATTTATATAGATAGGTAGATACGTGTAGATATGTTCATATAAAGTATATTACATTCACACCTTATGCTCTATATACATAATCTTTATTATTTCATGTTATATAACATTACATTTATTATATTGTTATGTTAAATTATTTTATCAGTTTTGGACTATTTGGGGTTGGAATATCTTCAATCCCTGCTTCTGACTCATTTTTATTTCTTCTATTCTTGAGACTTTAATATAAAACATTAGACTTTCAACATATCCTATAGATTTCCTACATTTCTTTATTTGGAAAGAGGTACTTTCTATCATTTTTAATCTTTGTGCTTTAATCTGAATTTTTTTCTGTTGACTCTGTCATGGTTCATTTAGCATTTCTTTTGCCTAATCTAATTTGCTATTAAATTCATCTATTGAATTTTTAATTGTTATAGGAATTTAATTTGATGTTTTAAAGTTCTATGATAAATTTATGTAGCTTTTCACCTATTTAACACATTAAAATTTTATTTTAAATTCTGATAACTTTATTATCTGCATCCCTGGAATAAGTTTCTAATATATGATTTTTCTCTTTGGGTTGGGGTCATTTGATCCTATTTCCCAGCATAACTAGTTTTTAGATTTTTGTTGTTGTTGCTGTTTGTTTTGTTTTTACTGTGTTTTATATTTAAATTTTTTTGGTAGGCATATAGAATATGAGTTAGTTAACTTGATATAGTTAATGTTGAAATTTGCCTATTTGCCCTAAATGTATAGCTATGGCACCTAAGAACTAAAATGGCCATGGTATTTTATTTATATAGGTTTTTGGTGTGGTGACCTTTTTGTAGACAATAGAGTTATAGCCTCTTTTACTTCTGGTGTCTGCCCCCCTTGTGGATGAAGTTGGTACAGGGGCTTGCTGTAGGCTTTCTGATGGGAGGGACTGATGCCTGCCCATTGTAGGACTGATTCCTATCCCTCTGAGTGGGTGGGGCTTTGTCTCTGGGTGAGATTATAGGTGGCTGTGTGCCTGGTGGGGTCTTTAGGCAGCCTGTTTACTGATGGGTGGGGCTGTAATCCCACCTGGATTATTGTTTGGCCTGGGGCTTCTCAGTTGATGGGTGGGGCCAGATTTTCCCAAAATGGCCACTCCAGAAAAATGCAGGCTGATGAATATTCCCAAGAGCTTTGCATCCAATGCCCTTCCCCCACAACAAGCCATATTCACCCCCTGTTTTCCCAGGAGATCCTCCAAGAACTGCAGTCAGGTCCAACCCAGATTTCTATGGAGCCCTTGCTTTGCCCTGGGACCCAGGGCACGTGAAAGTCTGTGTGTGCCTTTCAAGAATGGGGTCTCTGTTTCCCCCAGTCCCATGGAGCTCCTGAGCACAAGCCCCACTGGCCTTCAATGCCAGATGCTCTGGGGGCACTTTCTCCTAGTGTCAGATCCCCAGGCGTGGGGATTTGATGTGGGGCCCAGAACTCTCAATCCTGTAGGTGAGTCTCTGTGATACAGTTACTTTCCAGTCTGTGGGGCTACCCACCTGGGGGGTATGGGGTTGCCTATATCATGTAATCATCCCTCCTACCTCTTGATATGGCCTCCTCTTTGTCTTCTGGAGTAGGATATCTTTTTGAAAGTTTCCAGTCCATTTGGTTGAAGGTTGCTTAGCATTTGGTTGTAATTTTGTTGTGTTTAGGGGAGAGGTTGAGCTCTAGACCTTCTATTCTGTCATCTTAATCCCATCTCCCCTGGGTTAACTTGTTGATCTTGGCCATGGTATTTTAAAAAGACCCTCTTGGAGTTCAGTCTCAGAGGTTCAGTGGCTCAGCAGTTAACTAATCTGATTGTCACCCATGAGGACACAGGTTCCATCCCTGGCCTCGCTCAGCTGGTTAAGGATCCAGCATTGCCGTGAGCTGTGGTGTAGATCACAGATGTGGCTCGGATCCTGCATTGCTGTGGCTATGGCATAGGCTGGCAGCTATAGCTTGGATTGGACACCTAGCCTGGGAATCTCCATATGCCACAGGTATGGCCCCAAAAAGACAGAAAGACAAAAAATAAAATAAAATAAAAATAAAAATACCCTCTTATTTTTCAAGCTCTTATCTCTAAATTGTTTCCTCATTGCTGTGAAACTACAAAAAGTTCTGTTTAGATGATAGTTCTCAAACTCAACATCTTCCTTCTCTCTTTTACTCAGTGTTTCTCCTGACACATGGGCGGTTTAGGAGTCAGCAATATCCTTGAGGAGGAATTGCATGTAAAATGTTAGACTTGCTATGCCATGGTTCTCTTCACTATGGGCTCTTCCTATTTCGATTATCTTCAAGCCCTGTACTCTTGTCTAAGGAGACCCTCAGGTTTATTCTAATACTTATTATTTGGTTTTCAATGGTCCAAGGGGAAAAGACGCAATGTCTGTATAGCTCACTTGAATGTCCTTCTTTCCTCTCTGAATCTTATGTTCTCAGATTATGGCTGCCTTCATTGCTCTATTATCCTCCAATATTAGTAATTTTAAATTAATTTATAGTAATATTTAATATCAATGATATGGGAGAGAGATTCTAAAGATCATATATTAAATTTTATTTTAATTATTTAATAATTTAATTGAATTTAGTTCTAGTTAAATACTTATGCAGCAATGTCAGGATTATTTTTCATGGAAATAACATTTTAAGTATGTTGTGTATCCCTTTAAATGTAGCTTCTTATTTTAACCATTGGGGATTTAAAAACAAAACAAAATAAAAAACAAATTTCCCAAGATTATATTAAATATTCATGACCTTGAAAATCAGAATTTATTATTCATTGTGTGTTTTGTAACAACTCAGGGTCATCACGATGACCATTAAATAGTTTACTCCACTGTGCTCCTCACTTTCATTCCTTGTGTCCTTATTTATTTTTCCTTTAAACTAAATTTCTCATAACTACTAAAGTACGTATTTTCAGTGATTTTTGTTACTCTTTTTTTTGCCCTTCATCAAATATAATATAATAAATATAGTAGTGCTATTTATAGTTATAAGAAGATTTGTTTTTAAAAGCTCCTCTGTCTTTATGTTGTTACTTCTAATTTGCTAATATTAGAAAAACTGACCTAGAAGTGTCCATTAGATTTACAGGTTATCTGAGTGATTCTCTTGAGAATGATTCAATCGGTTTTATTTTTCAATGGGTTTTAGAATATGTTATTTAGATGTTCAGAGCCCTTTATATTGAAATACTGAGTTGTGGTTGGATTCTCAATAATCATAATGAGTTTTGATGGGGTTCTTAATAATTTTAAGATTCAGGCTAGTTATATCCAAATAACTGAACATATGGATTAAATCAATTTGGAGATTTACATTACTTAAGTTGTTGATTTAATATTGATTAGCATAGATATGTGTACAGAGTGAAAGAGACTTTCTAATTTAACTACAATTCTGCCATTACTTGCTATCATCAGAAAGAACACAAATAACAAATGTTGGTGAAGATGTGGAGAAAAGGGAACCTTCCTAGTACATTGCTGGTGTGAATGTAAATTGGTTACTGTGGAAAACAGTAGGGGTGTTTTCAAAAAACAACACAGAACTATTATATGACTCAGCAGTTCCACTCCTGGGTTGTATCCAAAAAAAAAACCCCCCAAAAACAACAACAAAAAAAACCCCACTAATTCAAAGAGATACATGCACCCCAGTGTTCATAGCAGCATTATTTACAATTGTCAAGATATGGAAGCAATCTAAGTGTCCTTTACAGAAGAATGGAATACTACTCAGTTATAAATAAAGAATGGAATTTTTTTAATTTTTAATTTTTTTTTTTTTTTTTTTTTTTGCTTTGTAGGGCTGCACCCGTGGCATATGGAGTTTCCCAGGCTAGGGGTCGAATTGAGCTGTAGCCACCAGCCTATGCCACAGCAACACACAGGATCTGAGCCGTGTCTGCACCCTAGACCATAGCTCACAGCAACGCCAGATCCTTAACCCACTGGGAAGACCAGGGATCGAAACCACAACCTCATGGTTCCTACTTGAGTTGGTTTCTGCTCTGCCATGACGGGAACTCCAAGAATGGATTTTTTACAGTTGCAATAATATGGATGGACTTGAAGAGTATTATATGCTAAGTGAAATTTCAGACAGTGAAAGATAAATACTGTATGATAATAGCAAAACAAATAAGTGATTATAACAAAAAAGAAGCAGGCACACAGATGTAGTAGAGAACAAACTAGTGGTTATCAGTGGGAAGAGGGAAGGAGGGAGGGGAAAGATAGGAGCAGGGGGTTAAGAGATACAAACTACTATGTATAAAATAAATAAGCTACAAGGATGTATTGCACAACAGAGGGAATGTAGCCAATATTTTAGAGTAACTATTAATAGACTATAATCTTTAAAATGGTGAATCAATATGTAGTACACATGTAATTTAGGTAATAATGTACTATGAACTATCCTTCAATTAAAAATGAAAAAAAGGGAGTTCCCGTCGTGGCGCAGTGGTTAACGAATCCGACTAGGAACCATGAGGTTGCGGGTTTGATCCCTGGCCTTGCTCAGTGGGTTAAGGATCTGGCGTTGCCATGAGCTGTGGTGTAGGTTGCAGACGCAGCTTGGATCCCGCGTTGCTGTGGCTCTGGCCTAGGCCGGTGGCTATGGCTCCGATTCGACCCCTAGCCTGGGAAACCTCCGCATGCCGCAGGGGCGGCCCAAGAAATAGCAAAAAAAAAAAAAAAAAAAAAAAGACAAAAAAAAAATTCATTTCCAAAATCTTAGCTGACTTTCATGAGGTCAGAACACAATATTTTCATTGGACCTAGTTGTGCATTACCAAACAAGTCACGTTCCTTCTACAGGCCTTACTTTCTTCATCCTTAAAAAATGAAAAAAAAAAAAAAGAAAAGAAAGAAAAAAAGCCTGCCATTTATCTACTGTGGAGTATACTAATTAATTTCTATATTTACAGAACAGCAAATTTCATTTTTCTCACATTCTGGCTCAAAGTATCAAGAGGCACTACTAAAATGAATATTATAAAAATGTAAGATTCATTTAAGTCAGACTTAGCACACTTTAAATAGTCAAATACACATTTAGTTACTGCATGGAAAGGAAGTGGTAACTACATTAGAACTTAATATTTTATTCATAGAATACACCAAGAAAATGAATATAAAACATAAAAAATGCTATTAATATGACAGACACTAATTAAAAGGGGTGATTTTTTTTTTTATAGTTACAAAGAAAGAAAAAAATAATTCACCAGTTGCCAACTTGAGAGACCGGGTACATTCTGGAGTATGAAGTTACTGTATTTTTTTTTGTACAATTTTGAGAAATGGATAAATCTTAGAATCTGCCACTACATAAATTGTTTTCTTCTTAAAGCTGTGTTTTGCCCAATAAATAGCAATTAATAAAATGCCAAGGCTGCTTAATGCTTAAAATCATAGAAAAAGTATTGGCCTGTGTAAATCTGAATAAAAAAATAAATATTACCACAAATTATCTGAATTGAAATATACCTTCAAAGGTAGTTATTATCTGTATATAGAGTGGGCAAATGGAAAGAGAGGGGGGAGGCAGGAAACTCAAATGCCAGTTCAAGAGCTTAGAGCAATGAGGAAAAATGATTAGTCATAGTGTTTAATATTTAAAACAGCTAATGACGAGAATTTGTCCCACAACTTACTGGTATTTCTAATGTTGACCTGATAAGAAATTAATCTTGATAAAAATTAATTTTTAAAGGCAAATTTGGAAATATTAACTAATTGTATTAACACAGTATACAAACAATATAGAAACAGCCTAAGTATACCTTGTGGGAGCTCAGTAATGTGTGGACTTGCCTAAACTAAATTACACTTTCTGGAATTCCCTTCCCTCTGTGTTTCAGATTAGGATGGGCCATAAGAGACAATTTTGACTTGTGATTCAGACCCAACAGATCAAGCAACAGTCATATTTCTTATGCTAAGAAGAAGGTTGGGGCAGAGTCAAGAAGTGTTTCTGTCGCTCACACATGTTATCATTCATCTGCTGACTCCACTGACGGGCATGGGGCAGCAGCTGGGCCTATTACCTCTCCACTGTCCCCTGGATCTTCCTTCAGCATCTCAAATCTTTGGGACAGGTCTATGCTTACCGTCAAAAAGGAAGAACCATTTTTGCCTACACGACTCCCATACCATCGAGGTAGGGGAGTGAGAACTGATACATGCTCCAGTCTGTCTTCATGGGCTCAAGCTCACAGGGTGGGTTTCAGCTTGTCTTTTTCTCTCTCCTTTTATACCCTTCTTTCTGTTTTTTTATCCTTCCTATCTGCCTGCCCTGTATACTTAAAGTTGTAGCATCAGATGCAAAATCAATAGGCTTACAGAGAATGTTGTAACAAGCTTCCACAACTGTACATGGTCAAATACTTCTAACAAATTCTGTGTGTGTGTGTGTGTGTGTGTGTTTGTGTGTGTGTATGTGTGTGTGCATGGTGTATGTGTGCGCACACACACATGAGCACATGCATATGCTCATGTAAATACACATGAGACTTTCCAATGATTCTGATCTAACTGATACAGCATTTGGTAAATATCAAAAGAAGTGATTTCAGGGCTTCAGATTCCTAGCTGAAGTCTACATAAAGGACCTAGTAACTTTCAAGCCTGCCCTAAAATAAATCCCTATTGTCTGTTACCTCAGATTTGACAGATCTCATCACTAATGCTGAATTACAATTAAAATTTCATTTCCCAGTCTCATAAGATCATTTCTGATAAAGTCAGGGTATTAATTGGAAAGGTATGGGACCCTGAAAATGAAGATGAGAATATATAAGCAAACTTAGATAAAATTGGGACACAACTCCTAAATTCTCTCAAGACTGCTCTGCCAATAAAGGCATTCTTTCTACTCCTACCTTAGAAAGCTAGTCTTCCTTTGCCTGAAGAACCTGTAATGGCCTCACCTAAGGCAGGTGTCTTGCTAGGGACACCTGAGAAAACAGAATAGTGGAAGAAGGTAGATGGAATTATCTGCTACAATCACATGACCAACTGCAGAAATTAAGACTATAATTGTTGAGTTTTTCTTTCTTATTTTCATATGAATTAATGTCATATATGTGCACTCAGGTAAAAATGGGTTGGAAAAGTCAATATTATCAAAAATGACTCTACTGTCCAAAGCAATCTGCAGATTCAATCCGATCTCTATCGAATTACCAATGGCATTTTTCACAGAACTAGAACTAAAAAGTTTTAAATTTGTATGGAAATGCAAAATACCCTGAATAGCCAAAGCAATCCTGAGAAAGAAAAAAATGGAACTGGAGGAAACAGGCTCCCCGACTTCAGACTATACTACAAAGCTACAGTGATCAAACCAGCTATAATAGAAAAAATAAAAATCATTATTTAAAAAAGCAGTACTATACTGGAACAAAAATAGAAATACAGATCAATGGAATAGGATAGAAAGCCCAGAAATAAACCCATATACATATGGTCAACTAATCTATGAAAAAGAAGGCAAGACTATATAGTAGAGAAAAGATAGTCTCTTCAACAAGTGATGCTAATAAAACTGGAAAGCTACATGTAAAAGAATGAAATCAGAACACTCTCTATCACCAGAAACACAAATAAACTCAAAATGGAATAAAGACCTAAATGTAAGACCAGATACTATAAACTCTTAGAGGAAAACACATGCAGAACACTCTCTGACATAAGCCACAGCAATATATTTTCAGATCCATCTCCTAGAGTAACGAAAATAAAAACAAAACTAAACAAATGGGCCCTAATTAAACTTAAAATTTTTGCACAGCAAAGAAAACCCTAAACAAGATGAAAAGACAATGCACAAAATGGGAGAAAATATTTGCAAATGAAGCAACTGACAAGCGATTAATCTCTAATTATACAAACACGTCCTACAGCTCAATACCAAAAAAAACAAACAACCCCATCAAAAAATGGGCAGAAGACCTACATAGACATTTCTCCAAAGAAGACATACGGATGGCCAAAAACACATGAAAAGATGCCCAACATTTCTAATTATTAGAGACATGCAAATCAAAACTACCTTACAGCAGTGAGAATGGTCACCATCAAAAAGTCTATAAATAATAAATGCTGGAGAGGCTGTGGAGAATTGTTTGTGGGAATGTAAATTGGTACAACCACTATATAAACTGTATGAAGGTTCCTCAAAGAACTAAAAATAGAACTACCATATGATCCAGCAATCCCATTCCTGAACATCTTCCTGGAGAAAACCGTAATTCAAAAAGACATGTGCTCCAATGTTCATTGTAGCACTATTGACAATATCCAAGACATGGATACAACCTAAATGTCCATTGGCATAAGAATGGATAAAGAAGATGTGGTTAATACATTCAGCGGAATATTACTCAGTTATTAAAAGGCATGAAATAATGCCATTTGCAGCAACATGCATGGACCTAGAGATTATCATACTAAGTGAAGTTAATCAGACAGTGAAAGACAAACACCATATGATATCATTTATATGTGGAATCTAAAAAAAAAGGATACAAATAAACTTATTTGCAGAGCATAAACAGATTCACAGACTTTGAAAATACACTTATGGTTACCAAAGGGGAAAGATCAGGGGGAGGGATGGAGTGAGGGTTGAGACTGACATATGTACACTAGGTGTAGGGAAAGAGTGGCCAAAGGGGACCTGCTATATATCACAGGGAACTCACCCGGTATCCTGTGATAATCTGTGTGAGAAAAGAATCTGAAAAAGAATGGTTATGTGTGCATATATAACTGAATCACTTTGTTGTATAGCAGAAATGATCACAACATTGTATATCAACTATACTTCAATAAAATTAAAAGAAACAATGGGACTTTGCATATGGCTTGTGAGAAAAAAAATGAATGTATGTTTATTTATAAGGCAGGATAGTTGTATCTCATTTTCAAACTCAACAAAAGCATGATTTTGTTTACTTATAGATTTAATAAAGCTAAAAATAAGTGTGGATGCTTGAGGTTAAAAACAGAAAACTGCAGTGGCTTTATAATGTGTCAACTGAATTATGTTTTCCAGAATTCCCTTCTCTGTATATTTCCAGTTAGGGATCGCAAGAGGTATTTTTTCCTGTAACATTTTGAGAGAAGAAGTAAAGAAGTAGTCATATGAATTGTTACCCTCACTATGTCAGGGTAGGGCCCCAGGTGCTTTTGTAGGCCATACACATCGTTATCAGTCCACCCCTCTTTTCTTAGTCATGAATAGCAGCCAAGGACACAGATGTTCCACCTTCCAACTTCTGGGCCAGATGTATGTTTAGCTCTGAGACAAATGGCAATAAGAACCAACACACATTCAGTCCATTCTTATGGGTTCCAGCTTCTGCCTGTGGGTTCCACCTTGTCTTTGCTCAGTTTACATCCATCTTCCATTCCCAACTTAGAGAAACTACTTATTAGTGCCACAAATTGCACATGGTCAAATCTCTGTGACAGATTCTTTATTCCATTACCTTTCAAGGAAATTTATTGGTCTTTTACATTTATCCAAACACCATTTCATGGTAAGTAAAGAATTTTTAAGCTAATTTTTACTAGACTTGAAATAAACTAAAAATTGCCTTTCTTCCCCTTGAGATTAGAATATAATAAAAGTCAGGAACTTCCTTTTTTTCCTTGTTATAGTTGGATTTGTATGGAATGATAATACCTAAGGTCATGACAGCATCTGGGCCATTTTATTAAGAATATTCTCTGGTGTTGAGTCCTGAATAACTAACTCTGTAATGATCTTAATAAAATGAGCTATGCAAAATCAAATCTATTTTACCTTAGTTTATTTTGTTGTTCTTATACCTCCCATCTTACAGAATTCGGCATGATTTTTCGTGATGAGCCAAGAAAAAAAATCCACTTATAACTATTGCAACTACCAAGGCAGGATGAATAGACTAGTCATCACCTATCTACTTCCTCATTGTGAACCTTCCTGTAGAAACACAAAACCATCCTTCTTCTCCAACTCTACTCCTTTTATAACATTATATTGGATAACCGCAAGAATGTCTTCTTTTTCCAGATCTCTCTTCTCTGAGAGCAATCCTACAAGTTGCTACTAGGTAAGGTATCATGAAATGCACTGTTCAAAAATTTCACTTTTCTGCCTAAAACTATTTTAACTGTTAGCTTTCTCTGATAAGCAGTCACTGCTTTTTCCCAATATGAAAGGAAAATCTACTTAACAATTTATAAGGGAGCAATGCAAATTTTGTTTTAAAAAGTGACACTAAAGAATTTATATTGTATGTCTAACAACACATACATGCATCAGTTGACCTACACTGTTAATTTTTTCCAACCAAGGGAAAAAAAAATACTTTACTTAGCTGTTCCTTACATGTGGTGATAATGGGTTCTTGTTCTTATGGTTATAGGATTAGGCAACTAACCTAAACTAGAACACCCAGGGTACTCAATCCTGTTCAGAACAGCATGTGACCTGAGCTAAGCAAATCTGAGTACCTGCCTAGGATTTTTAAAATTTAAGTTGAGGGTAATATTCTTTTCTGATTGCAGTTGTTGGGTTTTTGAGTCTGAAAGGCCTTTGGCCAAATATCGTATTACTGAGAGAATGAAGAAAGTGAAGAGAGAAACAGAGTTGGGACAACTAAGTTAACTGCCTCAGTGTGTGTGTGTGTGTTTGTTCCTGTTACATACCAAACCTGAAGTGTGAAATTTTTCCCCTTTTCACTATAATGCTTTAATATAGATATTACAATGAGTTTTTATATGAGTATTAGTGAATCACTATATTGCTGAAGCTGCAGGTGGTCTGTAGCTTAATCAAGGTGTTAATTAGCTGGCACTAAGTACGGTTTGAGGTTAGTTTGGCAGATGGAACCCAATGAATATAGGGTTTTGTTATACAAAGTATAGATGTACTTAAGCTTTCTACATCTGTGTTGCATTTTTTAAAAAATAGGAATAGGTGATAAAACACCTGCTACTTAATTAACACCCTTTGTAATCATTCGTAAAGTTAGATTATTCTCAAACCTGCTATACCAGCTGTAAATGTTAAAACTTCACTTGCTATTCCTGGAGATTTTTCCTTCCTTTACTTTACAAAGTCTAAATTGAAAAATAGTCAAGTCTATCAAATAAAGGAGAAAAATGATTAATGAATGAGTGAATAGACAGACAGGTAAAGCAGAAAATTTCTAAAATTTTGAGCTGGTAATCCTATGAAACTAAAAACAGTGGCCAAGCTAAAGGAATCTTTTCAGAGATTAGACATCTCTGGTCAAATAGCAAATTCGAAATCTCTAGATCCCCTTCCTTCTCAAATTCAACACATCTACTTCCAATAGATTAGAAGAGGCAACTGAGCCATCAGGTCTCCTTTGGTCCTGACGAAATTCCTTGGGACTTGATTTGTACCTGTCTAGGCAGACAAAGCTTAGGGCATGGTGAGGAAGAGATGGGTTTAGATTAGGCTGAGATAGAGCCTGGGAAGTGTCCTGTCTACAGGGATCCTCTCAGTTGGGAGAAGGTGCCATATGTCTCATTATGTTTCTAGTCTGGCTGACCTTCAGAGCCTGGGAGGAAGATAGAAGGTCTCTACACAACTAAGGCTAGGAGTCTATAAGGAGATTGGTGTACAGAGATGCTTTCCTTCTGGGGCCTCAACAGGAGCTCTAAATCTGCCTATTGCTAAATCAAAGGCCCAAATGACCAGAGCAAGGGCACCATTCACCACTCTAGGAATCACCACCATATATGCTATGCCAGCAGCTAGACTTGAGTCCTAAACAATTGGAAAAAAGTAATAGCATATTCCTAATTAGGGTTAAAAGCAAAAGTAAAATAACTGATCCCTAGAAAAATAATAGTCTAGAATAAACAAAGAGCATTTTTTGTTCCATATTATAGTAAACAGAATTTGATCATTCATAAGCCTTGGCATGTAACACTGTCTTAATTGGTCCATACATGGCCCTCTGTCTTCATTTATTATTTGTCTTTTTTAGTAGTGTAATAAGCAACTGAGAGTCCACCATACACAATGCAAAAAACAGGATCTCACCAACCATTCATATCTATTTATGAGTCCTCCCTCATTCCAGTCTCTCTCTCCCATTTCTAAAGAAAATAACCCTTCTGAATCTTGTGTTTGTCATCCCCTTTCTTTTAATTTTGTTTCACCTTATCTTTATTCTTAATAAAAATATATTTTCATTTCAATTGCACATGAGTGAACAGATGTCAATTTTAGCTTTTGTTTTCAGTGTTCATATGGAAAACCATTTCCTGCGTCTTTATTAGAGAGAGAGAAGTTTTGAACAAAAGAGAAGTGTTTTTGGAACTAAAACAAAACCAGAAAAATAAAGGAATGATGGATATGATGGATATGATTGAGAATGAAAATAAAGGAAAAATAAAGGAATGGGAATAAAGGAAAAATATGATTGAGAATGATATTGGTGATCTGGAATATTAAATGAAAGAAATATCTGAAGGCTTAAAGCAAAGATACTAAGCTATGGATACTAAAAAGCAAAGATACTTAAAGATATGGATACTAAAGATACTAAGATATAGATATACTAAGTTATGGATACTAAAGCAAAGATACTTAAAGCAAAGATACTAAGATATGGATATCATAAGGGGAAAAGAGGGGTTCAAGGATCAAACCCAGAAAAAACTAAACAGTGAGTAACTAGATTTCCAGGAAGAATAAGAAAAAAGAAGGAGGAGGAGGAGGATTTTAAACAAAGAAAACTCTCGTTTCTTTAAAAAGAATGGCGTCTCTAGGTTAAAATGATCAGCAGTGGAGGTAAAGATAATGAAAAAAATATATAACATTAGGTATATTCTCGCCAAATTGCTGAGCTCCAAATGTTACCAAAAACAAAACGAGACAAAGAACCTTATAAGTTTCCAGCAGAACAGGTAAAAGAGAAGGGCAATCAGACAAAAAAAAAAAATTAACCCCCCAGGAAAATATTAATACTCTTGTTAATAGATGCAGTCTTCACATAAGCTTTATAAAATAGGAATGAGCAAAATAACCTAAATATGATAAATATTATTTTCCATAACCAACAGAAAGTATCATTATAAATAATAAAACTTTAAAGTCATTTCAATTAGAATCAGGAAGCTTATAGCAATAATTATTAACATTATTATTTAACCTTGAAGTTTGAGGAGTAAGAAAAGAGAAATAATAGAAAACATTTTTATGCTAATATGATTTTATATCTGGAATCTGAGATATTTCCATAAACTACTAGAATTAATAAAATAATTTATGAAATTCTTCTACAGAAGACACAGGTACAAGAAAAAAATCCATAGCTGTTCTCTCTTCTAGAAAAAAGAATATAAAAATTAACACATACATTTGTGTTTCCTTCCTTTTCCAGTTCAATGCTGTAAAACAAATGGGTTAAATCTACTTACTTACAAAATAATTCAATGCTATAATTTATATCATGGGAACAAATGCTGTCTCTTTTAAAAAATATATAAGCAAAGAGGTATTAAAACAGCATAGATCTTTGGATGCCAACATAAGCTATGTATTTCTAAGAAAGTATAGTTTGCCCATTTAGTTCAACAGTTGAATTCAATAGTCAAATTTAGACAATCTTCCTATAGAATGATTGCTATATTAATCCATGTGCTTTGACAAATGTAAGATTACATAACATACTAAGTAGCAGTAGTATTACATTTGGGCTAATTTTATTCCTTTTAGATTAAAGTACCACAGAAAAGGACACAAAAATGCTCCATTGATCTTTCTACTCCAATTCCTATCCTCTGCACATCCTATGACGTTTCAGCCAGGCTCTCTTACTCAGGCACTGTATCAGGCACTTCAGGCACTGTCCATGAAGACACATTTGGGGAAAAGATAACACAGACACTTATAATTTAGTGCAATACCAGTATAGATCTAATTGTGACACAAGATAGACTGTAAGACACATCCATACTATTGAAGGGGTTGCGGTGATATAAGACCATGCTTCATAGAGGATCCTCTTCACATAGTTAGGGAGATGGCTGCAATGGAGTAAGAGGTGCTTTAAATTAAATCAGCCTGTATGACTCAGTGCTCTCAAAGCCAATTACCAATGATCTGAACCCTGAAATAAATGCTGATAATTGTTTTAAACCCACAGAGTAATAATTTATTCTTGACTACTAGATTTCTTCTTTAACAACTACAGGAATTCTATTCATTGTATAAGACTATTCACATAGAATCATTCCATATAGCCTCCCTTTTTCACTTATCAATTCCCTACTTATTCTTTTCTCCTTTTTCCTCTCAAAGCAGTTTTAACCAGTGTTTTAGCAATTTAAACATACAATATATTATTTTAGTTGTTTTCCTCCTTTATCATAACATGAACTCTTAGAGAATCACATACTTTATTTCTCATGTCAAAAAATAAAAAAAGAACTTAGTAACTGACTATTAGAAGAATGAGAAGGGGAGTTCCCGTCGTGGCGCAGTGGTTAACAAATCCGACTAGGAACCATGAGGTTGCGGGTTCGGTCCCTGCCCTTGCTCAGTGGGTTAACGGTCCGGCGTTGCTGTGAGCTGTGGTGTAGGTTGCAGACGCGGCTCGGATCCCGCGTTGCTGTGGCTCTGGCGTAGGCCGGTGGCTACAGCTCCGATTCAACCCCTAGCCTGGGAACCTCCATATGCCGCGGGAGCGGCCCAAGAAATAGCAACAACAACAAAAGACAAAAAGACAAAAAAAAAAAAAGAAGAAGAATGAGAAGGAATGAATTGAAAAATGAGTTAAATTAAAAAAAAGAGATCTCGGACATACAAACAAAAACAGTATACCAATGGAACATTCCACAAAGTAAATTTACCCGTAGTATAAATATCTTAAGCCTCTTTACCATACATGGCTTGAAGTCAAGCTCTCTAGCCCAGTTAGCATTTCACAAGCAACATCACTGTCACCACCCTTCCGCCAGTCCTTAAATCACCAAAGTCCTTCCCTTAAATACAGAAATGTCACACTGAAAATGTACAGCATTTTTAAAAGTAAAATACTTTGTCTACAATTCTATTCAAAGAAAAAGAGTAATATAGATCTTAGTACTGCCTTACCTGTATTCATACCTCCTACATTGCCTAAAAATCTGGGGAACAAGGCAGTGCTCTTTTAACACTAGATTGAAATTCCATGTCCTAGTATTACTACAGTCAACTTTTCACAAATTTGTAAATATCAAGGTATGCTTCAATCATGAGATTAAGTTTTCTCAGCAATGAAGTTTCCAGCCTCTTCTTATGAGGTCAGGAAAATCCTGAGTATTTCCCAGGATGCAAATGTTTCCAGTTTTACAAATAGCCCCAGGAGCTAAATCAGGCTCTTGATTAGTCCTAGGAGTCTAATAAAGCACAAAGAAAATTCTACCTACTTAGGACACTGTGTGCACCTAAAAATACAGCTGGTCCTTCAGAATTTTTATGCACTGAGTGGGTTTAGTCTCTTTACTATCTTTAACTCTTATGTAGAGTCTTACTACTCATCTATATGGTCATTGTTCAAAGCAGTGCACAATTTCACAAAGAAGAGATATGTGCTAGATTTAGAAAATTGGTTAAGGAAATATAAGTGCCTGATGTCTGATCATAGCACATTGCACAATGAACTCATTTAATTGCCATGGATTCATTTATTTAGCATATCATTGTGACTTATAGATCAATACAACTTGTTTTTTACTTATAATTTTCATTATCTACTTATTAACTTAGTTGCTTTGCAAAGTTTACAGCCCATAACCAGTCTAGCATTCAATTTTTTTTTGTATAGCATTACATTTCTTTAAATGATTTGAGATGTTGAATTTTGGTAATATCTATTTCTAAATAAAGACCAACTGTAAAAAGATTAAATAAGTTGTTTACGTCATCAATAAAAAAAGGTACTCCTTTAACTTATTCATTTCTTTATTCATTCATTCTCTCAAAGTATGTTTACTGAGCATACTGTATGTGTCAAACACTATGATAGGTGCTGAAAGTAAATATATAAATAACTTACCTATCCTCAAAGCATCTTAAGAGAAAGAGCAAGATGAATGTCCTACTACAGTGTTCTAAGTGCTATGACAGAGGTGAGGCAATATCTTTCTCAGATCATAAGTTCTGGAGACATAAATCCAGAATTCTAAGACAAACTCAGTTAGTAGGTCACAATTACTGACTTTGTCCCTTCAACAGCCTTATCTGTAAGAACAATGGACAAATTAATCAAGATAATAGCACCACAGATCACAGTAGCTACTTTCTCAGTCATTGCCACCAAGGACTATATGTGTTACTAACCCATATATATGTGAGTAAAGCCCACATATACTAAACCTACATCTGTAACTAGGTAGCTGCAGAATTTAGCCAAGTGATTAAAAATATTTTAAAAATAAATCTGGGAGTAAGAGTAGAATTTGAAATGTATTCCAGAAGATTCCTATGCACAATGCCAAAAGAGAACCATAAAATTGACTTTACATTCTTCAGAAACCAACTCAAGGAGAGAATCATGATTGACACTATATTTTAGTGCCCATTACAAATAAACAACTCACCTTGAAGCACCACACCTATTTCCTACCCCCAAGGACTGCATACAATTTGCACTTAAGCTTCCTTATGGAGGGCTATGCCAGCCCTGGGCCAACCTGCCTTTGGTTCTATTCCTCTCCTATTTCCCCCTTAGCTCCATGCTGCAGGAGGCTGATAGGAAGGTCACTTTTTCCCAGGGCCCTCTACCAGCTGACTTTCCAATGGAAAGTACTAATTGGAGATTGGAGGGGGGACAGAAAGGGAGCACCCAGGGAATTTCTTTCTCATTCAGTATGAACCTCTAGAATATGTCTACTTGCTAAATTACTTGAGGACTTATTTTATTCAATTGACCATCCATTGACCATTCTGAGTGTTGTAAATGTTCTAATTCATTTGGTCCTCATAACCACCTCTGAGATAAGTACAGTTATCACTATCATCTCCATTTAGAGCTGAAAAAAATTGAAACATGAGTTTAAGTAAATTGTTTAAAATCATGCAGATGGTAAGTATAGAGCAGAAGTTTGAACCAGGTTATCCGGCTTTACAAAATACCTTCCTAAGCACTTTATCAATGTATTGTGGTCAAAGGTGTGGGGACTGATTCAGACAAACTTAGGTTCAAATCTCAGCTCTAGCCCTTAATAGTCAGTGTTCCAACATAATAATGTGCAAAAAGAAGATATCATTTTTGTCAGTGTAATTAACTACTTTCAAGGCCCCAGGAAGAAAACTCATTCAAAACTTTCCTACTTTGTCACTTCCTAAAGTATTAGCATCTGGCACGGCATTAGCCCATATGTCTTAACTTTTAAAAGAATGTTAGAGATATATTCTTAGAGAACAGAAAGATATGTTTCAGATAATTTTTGAGTATGCTTTTTAAAATTTTGCTTGCTTCCTGAGTCACACAGAGATTAATGTGTCTCCTAAATGGACTTTATTGTTATTTTACTTTTTCAAACTGATGATAAATAGCTTGAATTATTCTTCAACCACAGCTATTCTCCCTTTAAAGGAAAAAATTACCATAATACAATTTGTTCAAGTACAAGCATTTGTAATTTAAAATAATGATAATCAAAACCCAGAATGCAGGTATATTTTCCCTCTAGTTTAAATTCTACAAGGTTTTCAGATAGTTAAAAAAAATCATGAGTTTCCATCGTGGCTCAGAGGAAGTTAATTTGGCTAGTATTCATGAGGACACAGGTTTGATCCCTGGCCCTGCTCAGTGGGTTAAGGATCCAGCTTTGCTGTGAGCCGTGGTGTAAGTCACAGACACAGCTTAGATCCTGAGTTGCTATGGCTGTGGTGTAGGCTGGCAGCTATAGCTCTGATTTGACCCCCTAGCCTGGGAACTACCACATGCCATGGGTGTGGCACTAAAAAGACAAAAAAAAAAAAAATCAAAGATACATAAAAAGTCATTTTTCTTAAATTGGTGTGAATATATTATACCATAGTTTGAATAATTATTAATTCTCATGCAATTAATCTAATACGGTGCCCTTTAATTTTTATTAATGCATTATTCAATATATTCCATGAAGAAATAACCTTTTAGTATAAAAACTAATAAATGCCTAAGTTTGACTCCTGAGAATATATTTATTGTATAGAATGTGGATATGGAGGGACAAGTTAAGGTTGACAGAGGGGTAGGTTAACTGATGTTTATTCTGGTATATATTGGATTATGATTAACATATCTTTTATGATTTTTTAATATTAACCAATATGGCTTATATGCATTTCTATAGCTTTTTAAAGTGCCTAACCCACTCCTAGTTAAATATTTACTACAAGAACAATTTGACTCTTCATTTAAATTTTTGCTTTTCAAAGTAGATCAAAAAAATGCACACTCTTCATTAAAAAAAGAGAGAGAGAGACTAGTGTAGAAAGCTTACATTTTCTTTAGAGTTATACAATAGAACAGAGAACATAATTTATAAAATGTGCACATAATATATAAGTAGAATACTAATAAGAAAACTCTGACTACTTCAGATAAGCCTAAAGATGGATGCTTCATGAATATTTTCAAGTCCTCTGATATGTTGCTTGTCTATCTTATCGATTGTAAAGGATGCAGAAAATTCATAGTCCAGGTAAAACCATAAAATTTTACCTTAAGTTTAGTGACAGCACAGCAAAAAAGTTTTATACACATGATAAACCAGTAATTGTTTCATTTTTTAAAAGAAAATGGTGGGTTTTTATATATATAAAACTGAGGTCTTTGCCCCCAGTTCCTGGTACATGTCTCCTAAAACTTAGACTCTCTAGAGTGCTGAATGTCTTTTATAGGCTAATAAGATTACTGGCATCTGGGAACTCATAGATAGTTTTAGGATGGGTTCTGGTCACCATAAAGATTGAGGCATGATTAGAGGATTGGAACATTTAGCCCCGCTCCTAATCTCTGTGGAGGGGAGAATGTGCTGGAAATTGAGTCAATCACCAGTGGCTAATGATTTGATCAATTATGCATACATAATGAAACTTCCATGAAAACCCCTTAATGATGAGGTTCAAGAGTGTCTGGGTTTATGAAAACAACAGATGTGGGAAGGTGGTATACCTGAAGTAGGTATGGGAGCTCCACGCCTCTTCTCCCATATCATGCCCTATGCATCTCTTCCATTTAGCTGAGTTGTATCCTTTATAATAAACCATAATAGTAAGTAAAAGTAGTAATAAAGCACTTCCCTAAGTTTTATGAGTTGCTCTAGCAGATCGTCAAACCTGGGGAGGAGACTATAGGATCCCACTGCAATTTAATGTATCCAAAGGCTGGTGCTTAGGTACCTTGAATATTTTTAGCAACTCCCCAGATAATTTTATCAGGTGGTCTATCTGCAGACAAACTTTAAAAATGAATATAGTTAATATTTCTCTCCAAAATATCTTCCAAAGTTTGAAAAACTGGTAAAGAATTCAACATTGGTAAATTATATAATTCCAATACTTAAACTCTTCAGAATTCCCTGCAATCTATCCTAAACTATCTTTTCAAATATATCTCACTATTCTATACATAATTAATCTTCTCTGGTCATATTCACAGCCCCTCTGTCTCCTGAACCATTTCTATTTCCTTTTCTATCTTCCTCTATCAACCGTCTTGAAAACCTCATCCATCAATATTCCGCCTTCTGATATTGAAGTTTTCTATTCCCATTAAAAATTCTCTTTCATTGATTTTCCACACAAGCCAAAATAACAGTAGCCTCTTCCAACAGCACAGTGCCTCTTTTCTAAAAATAGATCAGTCTTATATATATTTTGCCTTACTTATGAACTATATTGTTTAAAATGTATAGCTTTATGTTCTATCTGATATATATTATATAATCAAATATAAATGTTATATATATAATTATATAAAATGCATATACATATATTGAGAACAAAATTATAAACACTATTGTAATCAACACAGTTTATTAAGGTTTCAGGTTTAACATCTTGCATCTCTCCTAATCTCTACCTAAAATTTAAACACTCATACTTGTGGTGAAACTGATTTACATTGTGCTTTACAGCTGTAATAATTTTTTCACCTATTGTTTAAGGGTACATAAGCTATTTTTAAATGATTATATTCATAAAATAATGCTATATTTATTTACACTTATTTATTCATTGAATTATAGTTGATTTACAATATTATGTAAGTTTCACGTGTACAATATAGTGCTCCACAGGTTTTATTTTCTTATTTTTTTTTTTTTTTCCCACTGTACAGCAAGGGGGTCAGGTTATCCTTACATGTATACATTGCAATTACACTTTTTCCCCCACTCTTTCTTCTGTTGCAACATGAGTATCTAGACATAGTTCTCAATGCTATTCAACAGGATCTCCTTGTAAATCTATTCTAGGTTGTGTCTGATAAGCCCAAGCTCCCGATCCCTCCCACTCCCTCCCCCTCCCATCAGGCAACCACAAGTCTCTTCTCCAAGTCCATGATTTTCTTTTCTGAGGAGATGTTCATTTGTGCTGGATATTAGATTCCAGTTATAAGTGATATCATATGGTATTTGCCTTTGTCTTTCTGGCTCATTTCACTCAGGATGAGAGTCTCTAGTTCCATCCATGTTGCTGCAAATGGCATGATGTCATCCTTTTTTATGGCTGAGTAGTATTCCATCGTGTATATATACCACTTCTTCCGAATCCAATCATCTGTCGATGGACATTTGGATTGTTTCCATGTCCTGGCTATTGTGAATAGGGCTGCAATGAACATGCGGGTGCATGTGTCTCTTTTAAGTACAGCTTGTCCGGATAGATGCCCAAGAGTGGGATTGCGGGGTCATATGGAAGTTCTATGTATAGATTTCTAAGGTATCTCCAAACTCTTCTCCATAGTGGCTGTACCAGTTGACATTCCCACCAGCAGTGCAGGAGGGTTCCCTTTTCTCCACAGCCCCTCCAGCACTTGTTATTTGTGGATTTATTCATGATGGCCATTCTGACTGGTGTGAGGTGGTATCTCATGGTAGTTTTGATTTGCATTTCTCTTATAATCAGCGATGTTGAGCATTTTTTCATGTGTTTGTTGGCCATCTGTATATCTTCTTTGGAGAAATGTCTATTCAGGTCTTTTGCCCATTTTTCCATTGATTGATTGGTTTTTTTGCTGTTGAGTTGTATAAGTTGCTTATATATTCTAGAGATTAAGCCCTTGTCAGTTGCATCATTTGAAACGATTTTCTCCCATTCTGTAAGTTGTCTTTTTGTTTTCTTTTGGGTTTCCTTTGCTGTGCAAAAGCTTTTCAGTTTGATGAGGTCCCATGGGTTTATTTTTGCTCTAATTTCTATTGCTTTGGGAGACTGCCCTGAGAAAATATTCATGATGTTGATGTCAGAGAGTGTTTTGCCTATGTTTTCTTCTAGGAGTTTGATGGTGTCCTGTCGTATATTTAAGTCTTTCAGCCATTTGGAGTTTATTTTTGTGCATGGTGTGAGGGTGTGTTCTAGTTTCATTGCTTTGCATGCAGCTGTCCAGGTTTCCCAGTAATGCTTGCTGAATAGAGTTTCTTTTTCCCATTTTATGTTCTTGCCTCCCTTGTCAAAGATTAATTGACCATAGGTGTCAGGGTTAATTTCCGGATTCTCTATTCTGTTCCATTGGTCTGTCTGTCTGTTTTGATACCAGTACCACACTGTTTTGATGACTGTGGCTTTGTAGTATTTCTTGAAGTCTGGGAGAGTTATGCCTCCTGCTTGGTTTTTGTTTCTCAGGATTGCTTTGGCGATTCTGGGTCTTTTGTGGTTCCATATAAATGTTTGGATTGTTTGTTCTAGTGCTGTGAACAATGTCATGGGTCATTGGATAGGGATTGCATTGAATCTGTAGATTGCTTTGGGTAGTATGGCCATTTTTACAATATTGATTTTCCCAATCCAGGAACATGGAATATCTTTCCATTTCTTTACATCTTCTTTGATTTCTTTGATTAAAGTTTTATAGTTCTCAGCATATAGGTCCTTTACCTCCTTGGTCAGGTGTATTCCGAGGTATTTGATTTTGTGAGGTGCAATTTTAAAAGGTATCGTATTTTTGTATTCCTTTTCTAATATTTCATTGCTGGTATACAGAAATGCAACTGACTTCTGAATGTTAATCTTATATCCTGCCACTTTGCTAAATTTACTAATCAGTTCAAGGAGTTTTGGGGTTGAGTCCTTAGGGTTTTCTAGGTATAGTATCATGTCCTCTGCATACAGTGACAGTTTGATCTCTTCTCTTCCTATATGGATGCCTTTGATTTCTTTTGTTTGTCTAATTGCTGTGGCTAAGACTTCCAAAACTATGTTGAAGAGCAGTGGTGAGAGTGGGCATCCCTGTCTTGTTCCAGACTTGAGTGAGAAGGCTTTCAGTTTTTCCCCATTGAGGATTATATTTGCTGTGGGTTTATCATAAATGGCTTTGATTATATTCAGGAATGTTCCCTCTATACCCACTTTGGCGAGGGTCTTGATCAGGAATGGATGTTGAACTTTGTCAAATGCTTTTTCTGCATCTATTGAGATGATCATATGATTTTTGACTTTTTTTTTGTTAATGTGGTGTATGATGCTGATTGATTTGCGTATGTTGAACCATCCTTGTGAACCTGGGATGAACCCAACCTGGTCATGGTGTATAATTTTTTTGATATGTTGTTGGATTCGGTTGGCTAAGATTTTGTTGAGAATTTTTGCATCTATATTCATCAATGATATTGGCCGATAGTTTTCTTTTTTGGTAGTATCTCTGTCTGGTTTTGGAATGAGGGTGATGGTGGCCTCATAGAATGTCTTTGGGAGTATTGCTTCTTCTTCAACCTTTTGAAAGAGTTTAAGGAGGATGGGCACCAATTCCTCTTTATATGTTTGATAAAATTCACCTGTGAAGCCATCTGGTCCTGGACTTTTATTTGTAGGGAGTGATTTTATGACCTCTTCAATTTCATTTCTAGTGATTGGTCTGTTCAGTTGGTCTGTTTCTGCTTGATTCAGTTTTGGCAGGCTGTAAGATTCTAGAAAATTGTCCATTTCTTCCAGATTGTCAAACTTGTTGCCATACAGTTGTTCATAGTATTCTCTTATGGTTTTTTGTATTTCTGCTGTATCCGTTGTGATTTCTCCTTTTTCATTTCTAATTTTGGTTATTTGGGTTCTTTCTCTCCTCTTTTTAGTGAGTCTGGCCAGGGGTTTGTCAATTTTGTTCACCTTTTCAAAGAACCAGCTCTTGGTTTTATTAATTTTCTCTATTGTTTTTTGAGTCTCTATTTTATTGATTTCTTCTTTGATCTTTATAATTTCCTTCCTTCTGCTGACTTTAGGACTTTTTTGTTCTTCTTTTTCTAATTCATTTAGGTGGAGGGTTAAGTTGTCAATTTGGGATCTTTCTTCTTTTTTGAGAAAGGCCTGTATTGCTATAAATTTCCCTCTGGCTCCACAAGTTTTAAACACTATACTCCATTTATACTTATTATAAAATATTGGCTATACTTCCTATGCTATTCAATAAATACTTGTAGCTTATTTATTTTATATGTAGTATTTTGTACTTCTTAATCCCTTAACTCATCTTTCCCCTTCTGCCTTCTGTCTCTTCACTAGAAACCACTAGTTTCTTTCTAGTATCTGTGAGTCTACTTCTTTTTTGTTATATTTACTAGTTTGTTTTATTTTTAAATTCCACATGTAACTGATATCTGACTCATTTCAATAAGCATTAATACCCTCCAAGTCTATCTATATTGTTATAAATTGCAAAATTTCATTATTTTTTAGCTGAATATTCTTCCATAGTGTATGTGGCATAAGTGTGTGTTTGTGTGTACATCTTCTGATATCCACATCTTCTTTATTCTTTCATCTGTTGATGGACACACTTACGTTGCATTCATATATTGATTATTGTAAATAACACTGCTATGAACATTGAGGTGTGTGTATCATTTTTAATTAGTATTTTTTTTACAGATATATATCCAGAAGTGGAATTGCTGGATCATATGGTAATTTACCTTTCAGTTTTTGATGAACCTCCATACTATTTCCCAAAGTGGCTGCACCAATTTAAATTTCTACCAACAGTGTACAAGGATCCCCTTTTCTCCACATTCTTGCCAACATTTGTTATTCATGGTCTTTTGATGATAATCATTCTGACAGATGTGAGATGATAAGTCATTGTGGTTTTGATTTGGATTTAGCAGTCTTGAACATCTTTTCATGTGCCTGTTGGCTATCTCTATACCTTCTTTGAAAAAAATGTTCAGACCATCTGCCAATTTCAATCAAGTTGTTTGGTTTTTTTAATGTTGAGTTGAATGAGTTATTTATATTTTGGATGTTAATCCCTTATGGGTCATATAATTTGCAGATATTTTTCCTATTCATTAGGTTGTCTTTTCATTTTGTCTTTTCATTTTTGCTATGCAAAATCTTTTATTTAGGTCCCATAAAGCTTGCCCCAGAAAAAAGAGAAAAATCCCAAATAAGCAACCTAAATTTACACCAAAAAGAACTTGAAAAGAACAAACAAAACTCAAAGTTAGTAAAAGAAAGCATAAAAACAAAGCATAAATAAATAAAATAGAGACTGACAAAAGAAAAGTAGAAAAGATCAAAGAAACTATGAGGGTTCTCAAAAAGACAAATAAAATTGATAAACCTTTAGCCAGATTCATCAAGAAAAGTAGAGATGGCCCAAATCAACAAAATCCAGAAATAAAAAAGGAAAAGTTACAATTAACACCACCAAAATACAAAGAATCATAAGAGCTTATTATGAGCAATTATATGTCAATCAAATGGATTACTTAGAAGAAATGGATAAATTTCTAGAGATGTATAATCTCTCAAGACTGAACCAGGAAGAAATAGAAAATATGAACAGACTGATTACTAGTAATTAAATTAAAATAGTAATTAAAAAAAAACCCTCCCAACAAAATACAAGACCAGATGGCATCACATTTTAAGAAGAGTTAACAGCTATCCTTTTCAAACTATTACAAAAATTGCAGAGGACGAACACTTCTGAACTCATTCTCTAAGGCCAGCATCACCTTAATACCAAAATCAAACAACGAAATCAAAAGAAATGGAAGAAAGAAAAACATAGGCCAATACCACTGATGAACATTTTTGCATAGACACAAAAATCTTCAACAAAATATTAGCAAACCAATCCAACAATTCATTAAAAGGATCATACACCATGATCAAGTGATATTTATCTCAGGAATGCAAGGATGGTTTAATATATGCAAACCAATTAATAGGATACATCACAAAGACAAAAAATAATAAAATCATATGATCATATCAATAGATTCAGAAAAAGCTTTTGACAAAATTCAGCATCTGATCATAATAAAAACTCTCCAGTAAGTTGGTATAGTGGGAACATACCTCAACATAGTAAAGGCCATATGCGATAAGCCCACAGGTAACATGCTAAATGCTGAAAAGCTCTTAGTATTTCCTCTAAGATCAGAAGTAAGACAAAGATGCCCAGTCTCACCAGTGTTATTTAACATAATATTGGAAGTCCTAGCCATAGCAACTAGACAAGAAAAAGAAAAAGCATGCAAATTTGAAGGAAAAAGTAAAAATAACACTATTTGCTGATGACATTATATTTAACATAGAAATTATGAAAGATGCTATCACAAAACTACCAGATCTCATCAGTGAATTAAGTAAAGCTGCAGGATATGAATTAATACACATTTTATACACTAAAAATAAACTATCAGAAAGAGAAATTAAGGAAGCAGTAAAGTTAATTTTTTTTGTTTTGTTTTTTGTTTTTTTTTGTCTTTTTCTAGGGCCACTTCTGCGGCATATGGAGGTTCCCAGGCTAGGGGTCGAATCGGAGCTGTAGCCGCCGGCCTACGCCACAGCCACAGCAACACCAGATCCGAGCCACATCTGCAACCTACACCACAGCTCACGGCAAGGCCGGATCATCGGCCCATTGAGCAAGGCCGGGGATCGAACCCGCAACCTCATGGTTCCTAGTTGGATTGGTTAACCACTGCGCCACGACGGGAACTCCAAGGAAGCAGTAAAGTTAATTTTAAAAAGAAAATGCTTAACATTAACTTTGTTAATGTGAGCCAACTATCTAACCTCTTACTAGAATGAGCTACTAAGAATATATTTGTATTTAAGTTACTGATTTGTATAAGGCACAAACTCTTATTAAAAAAAAAAAAAAAAAAAGCCAAGGAAATCTGGAGAGAAAATTTAGCAAAAAAAAGAAGATAAGCAAAAGAAACAGAGAAATCATTGGGTGTTACAAGGTCTAGCAATTCAACCCACTCTTGACTTTTCTATCTTTGGTACTCTTTGTGAAGGCAAAGAAAATAGAAGTGCTGATAGAGAATGGAAGAGTATAGCATATTCAGCAAAGTTTAAATTACACCAGTATGTTTAAAGCAGGGGGTGAATGATGAGAAGTGGCTGAAGATAGGAAGGAAAGGAAGCACCCTCTATGTTCCTGGTAAGGAGAATGCCATTACAAGAATTATATAGTAAAATAGGAAATATAAATGTATTATGCCCTTCTCAAAATAAGTCTTAGGTCTGGCAAGTTAAAGAAAGCAAACACTTTGCAGTTTGCATGTGGGGGATGGTAAACAGGAGGGGATTTATATTCTAACACATCGAACAAGTAATCCAATGTACAAATAAATGATCTCAGATAATGATGAGTGCAAAGAAGGAAACACATTGTAATGGATTAGGAAGTGATCACTCAGTCAGAGCACAGTAGAAGGACAGTCGATGGTGGGGAAGTTTATGGAGATTTGGTGGTTGGGAAGGACTCTGAAAAAAATTTCACTTGAGTTCATTCGTTAAGTATGAATGCTGATAAGGAGTCCAAATATGATTATCTGGAGGAATGTTCTAGGCATAGGGACTGTTAAGGCAGAAGGCAGACAATGGAGACTTAATAGCATGAATCCTATAGTTATACAATTTAACTTCAATCAGCAGCTAACTAAAGTGGGAAGAACTCCATAGAAAAAGTAATATATCTCTGCTATCTTTTCACAACAAAAGATTACTGAATTAGTCAAAACTGTGGGGCTACAGCCTAAAACTTGCCATGCTGTTTTGCAGTGAGGGTAAAAAAAATAACTAGGTGTGCACAAAGGAAAGCTTTTGGGACATGAATCACCACTAAAGAGATGAGGTAGGCTGGACTGAGGATTTTTAAAACTCTAGCACTCAGTGTCACTTGATGACATTAGAGTTCATAATAGAAGTTGAAATTCTCATTGCTTCTATAAGTGGAAGTCCCTTCCAGGCTAGTTCTTATGGAACTTGCTTGCAAAATATTAGGCTTCAGTTAATTAAATTAATTAAACAAAATTAAATTCTTATGTATCATAGAGAGGGTGGTTATGTTTGGACTGCTCAGTATCAATTCCCCTTTCAAAAAGCCTCCATATTCTTTATTGGAATTATATTTTCCTCATTGGATCCACCCAAGTCTGCAGGGACTCAGCTACCCATTAGACAAGGGGCCAGGCCTGGAACTACTCCCAAAAGGTGAAGATACTAAAAATGGTTGATATCTATTCAGACTGAGCCACAATGTCCTGAACAGATTGTTCATGTTGGCAGTTTGCAATTCCTAGACCCTAAAAGTTAACTCAGTTCCTTCCTCTTCCCAATACTGCTTCTTCTGCCTCAATTAACATTTGAGAGCTTTTGGTAAATTCTCATTTGTTTAAATTACCCAGAGTGTCCTAGTGTAGATAAAGTACCCTAAGTGAAGCATATTACCCAGAATGAATTAGACATCAGAGTACTAATATTCAATGTGCTTAAGTAGATTAAAAAAGAAATCACCTAGAGAGCTTTCAAAAATGACATATTTCAGACCCAACTATGAGATTCAGATTCAGTAGTTTGGGCAAGAGCCCAGGAATCTGCATATTTAATAAACTTTCTCAGGATTCTAAAGTAAACCACATTTTGAGAAAAAGTAAGAGGATCTTCTATCTTCCCTCTACTGCCACATTTCTTCTATGATTTACTGCTTTCTCCAGTGTTTGAGTGATATCTTCCAGGGTGCCTTAGGGCAGCTGTTCTGGCTGTATTTTATTGCTGCTCAGTTTCTTTCCCCACCTCTGTGTTAAGGAAGTTAATGGGATGTTTCCATTTAAAAGGCCTCCTGCAGAGTAGCAGACTCCATAGGGAAAGAAAAGTAAATAAGAAATAGTTAACTGTGCAAATTCATTAATTTATACTATAATCTGCTTAATTATGCAGTAAAATTAGGACAATTTGCTGGAAGTTACTTCTATCCACACACTGAGAAGCAGGGCATGAGTTTACATAGTCTCTTGGTGTCTTCAAAAGAACTCTGAGAATAGTACTAGAGAATGTGGGTTTGAATCTTCACTCTTCCCCTTACTGTTGTGTGGCTTTGAGCATCCATTAATGAAGCTGATCTCAAGCTTCTTCACAAATAAAAGGAAATAATTTCATAGAGTTATTGTGATAATGACAAAACATAACAATTATTTTGTAAACCATATAACTCATGATATATTCTATACTTACATCTATCTTCTATATTCTAGTTCTATACTCCTTTTTATTTTATTTATTACTATTATTATTACTACTATTATTATTATTATTTTGCTTTTGAGGGCCGAGTCTTTGGCATATGGAAGTTCCCAGGCTAGGGGCTGAATCAGAGCTACAGCTCTTGACCTACGTCATTATATCACAGCCACAGCAACACAGGATTCGAGCTGCATCTGCTACCTACACCACAGCTCCAGCAACACCGGCTCCTTAACCCATTGAGCGAGGCCAGGGATCGAACCCACATCTTCATGGATACTAGTCAGATTCGTTTCCACTGAGCCACAGAAACTGCCCTGTACTCCTCTTTAATGTATAACTGCAGCTATTCACACAATTCAAACTAATATCTGCTAATGTTAAATTTCAGTACAATAAAGCATTTAGTGAAAATTGTTAGGTTATTTTAAGTTATTATAGTATGATACCTACACTTACCTACACTTACAAAATGAAGTTGTTTCTAGATAGCTCCAATGAGCCAAAGATCCAAACACACTATTCTCATCTAATAACAATTTTGGTATTCTCATTGCTGGGCTGTTATTTTTCACCTGGCAAATCATGAGGATTACAAATGTGTTTATTATCTATATCATCTCATCAGAATAACTGTGCCTACAGTTATAGTAGGTATTCAATAAGTGTTTGCAGATTAATAATCTTATCAACTTGACTTTGGGGAACTCAAACACATTGACACTGTCAGGTTACATATAAGCAAAATGGTTCTAGTAATATCAATGTTGAAGGATTGTTTTAAAATTAATGTAAATGTGTATGGGTACTTAGCATATTTGTCAACAATGAGAAATTCAAAGGAAACACTGACTCTCTTCTCTACACTTTACTCCACCACTGCGGAAAATGCTACAGAACTCACTGCCAATCATTCCTGTGTTGGTATTTTCAAACATAATTTCAATCATAAATTATCTTTGTTATAAGTATAAATTACTCATTGACAGTGCAATATTAACTGACCTTCATGTATTAATGCCCCATAATGTCTTATGAAAGCATAAAAGGAAGTTTCGTAGATGAACTTTCTACGTAAAGCTTTCCAAAATATCAATGTCAGATTTAAGTAATTACCTACATGGGACTGTCCCCAACCTTTGTGATCAAGCAGATGAATAGATGGCATACCCTGATTTGAAGAAACTGGCATTCAGTTTCCAAGGAAAATAATAGGGCTATTGTAATGGATATTTATCCTCTGATGTTTCTGGAGTACTGATAACAGAAATTCTGGGTTTCTGCAAGAGGCCAGGCATCAAATGTTGAATTGAGAAAATTTTAAAGTTAAGTGCCTCTACTCCTGCTTTAAGATTAATTGAAGGCTACTGATTCATTTAATGGTTATCTTTTGGTGCTAGTACAAAGAGGTGCAGGGTAAGATGAGAAAAGGAAGAGATACGTATCTCATAACCTTTGCATCACCCTAAATAAAATTTACTATAAAAATTCAGATGTTATGAGAGTTTATTTTATTTTATTTTATTTTTATTACTCAAATGAATTTATCACATCTGTTGTAGTATAATGATCATAACAATCTGATTTCACAGGATTTCCATCCCACAGCCCAAGCATATCCCCCTACCCCCCAAACTGTCTCCTCTGGAGACCATAAGTTTTTCAATGTCTGTGAGTCAGCATCTGTTCTGCAAAGAAGTTCCATCTGTCCTTTTTTCAGATTCCACATGTCAGTGAAAGCATTTGATGTTGGTGTCTCATTGTACAGCTGACTTCACTTAGCATGATGGTTTCTAGGTCCATCCATGTTGCTAAGAATGCCGGTATTTCATTCTTTTTAATGGATGAGTAATATTCCACTGTGTATATGGACCACATCTTCTTGATTCACTCCTCTATCAATGGATATTTAGGTTGTTTCCATGTCTTGGCTATTGTAAATACTGCTGCAATGAACATCAGAGTACATGTGTCTTTTTGAGTCATGGTTTTTTCGGGGGTAGATGCCCAGGAGTGGGATTGCTGGATCCAATGGTAGTTCTATTTTTAGTTTTCTGAGGAATCTCCATACTGCTTTCCACAGTGGCTGCACCAATTTACAATCCCACCAACAATGTACTAGGGTTCCTTTTTCTCCACACCCTCTCCAGCACTTATTGTTTGTATACTTTTGGATGATGGCCATTCTGGCTGGTGTAAGGTGGTACTTCATAGTGGTTTTGATTTGCATTTCTCTAATAATGAATGATGTTGAACATCTTTACATGTGTTTTTTGGCCATCTGTATGTCTTCTTTGGAGAAGTGTCTGTTTAGATCTTCTGCCCATTTTTGGATGGGGTTGTTTGTTTTTTTGGTATGGAGCTGCATAAGTTGTTTGTAAATTTTGGAGATCAATCCCTTGTCAGTTGATTCACTTGCAAAGATTTTTCTCCCATTCTGTGGGTTGTCTTTTCATTTTGTTTAGAGTTTCCTTTGCTGTGCAGAAATTTTTACGTTTGATTAGGTCCCATTTATTTTTGTTTTTATTGTCAGTACTCTAAGAGGTGGATCAGAGAAGATGTTGCTGTCATTTATGTCTGAGAGTGTTTGGCCTATGTTTTCCTCTAAGAGTTTGATAGTGTCTGGTCTTATATCTAGGTCTTTAATCCATTTGGAGTTGATTTTTGTGTATGGTGTTTGGGAGTGTTCTAATTTCATTCTTTTCCATGTGGCTGTCCAGTTTTTCCAGCACCACTTATTGAACAAGCTGTCTTTTCTCCATTGTATATTCTTGCCTCCTTTGTCGTAGATTAGTGGGCTGTAGGTGCGTGGGTTTAATTCTGGGCTTTCTATCCTGTTCCACTGATCTATATGTCTGGCTTTTTGCCAGTACCATACGGTTTTGATGATTGTTGCTTTGTAGTATAGTCTGAAGTCCAGGAACCTGATTCCTCCAGCTCCATTTTTCTTTTTCAGGATGTCTTTGGCTATTCTGGGTCTGTTGTGCTTCCAAAAAAACTTTAAAATATTTTGTTTGAGTTCTGTGAAAAATGTCCTTGGTAATTTGATAGGGATTGCACTGAATCTGTATATTACCTTAGGTAGTATAGTCATTTTGATAATATTAACTCTTCCAATCCATGAGCATGGTATATATTTCCATCTATTTGTGTCATCTATGATTTCTTTCATCAGTGTCTTATAGTTTTCAGAGTACCCATCTTTTGTCTCTTTAGGTAGGTTTATTCCTAGGTATTTTATTCTTTTGGATGCAATGGTAAACAGAATTGCTTCCCTATTTCTTTTTCTGCTCTTTCATTGTTAGTGTATAGAAATGCCGTCAATTTCCATGTATTAATTTTGTATCCTGTGACTTTGCCAAATTCGTGGATGAGCTCTAACAGTTTTCTGGTAGAGTCTTTAGGGTTCTCTCGGTATAGTATCATGTCATCTCCAAACAGTGATAGTTTTACTTCTTCCTTTCCAATTTGGATTCCTTTTATTTCTTTTACTTCTCTGATTGCTGCAGCTAGGACTTCCAGAACTATGTTGAAGAGTAGTGGCGAGAGCAGACATCCTTATCTTGTTCTGATCTCAGCAGGAATTCTTTCAGCTTTTCACCATTGAGAATGATGTTTGCTGTGGGTTTGTCATATATGGACTTTATCATGTTGAGGTAGATTCCTGTTATGCCCACTTTCTGAAGGGTTTTTAATCAGAAATGGGTGTTGGATTTTGTTAAAGGCTTCTTCCACGTCTATTGTGAGGATCATATGGTTTTTATTCTTCAGTTTGTTAATGTGGTGTATCACACTGATGGATTTGTGGATATTGAAGAATCTTTGCATCCCTGGGATAAATCCCACTTGATCATGATTTATAATCCTTTTAATGTATTGTTGGATGCGGTTTGCTAGTATTTTGTTGAGGATTTTTGCATTGATGTTCATCAGTGAAATTGGCCTGTAGTTTTCTTTTTTTGCGGTATCTTTGTCTGGTTTTGGTATCAGGGTGATGGTGGCCTCATAGAATGAGTTTGGGAGAATCCCTTCCTCTGCAATTTTCTGAAATAGTTTCAGAAGTATAGGTGTAATCAACCCTTTGCATGGCATTAAAAATTCTGTGAATGGTGAGAATTTTCATTTTATGTTCACAAAACAAACCTAGTTTGTGCGCTTCCAAACTTCCATTCCTTTACTCCATAGGTATATCCAAGTCAATAAGATTTCAATGAGTAAGTTGTTTGGAAACAGTATTTACCATACCTTCTATTCAGAATATTCTCCCAGCAAGATATAAGGATGGGATATTCAGAATAGGTTGCTATCTTATTTCCAAAGCTAGAGGAGCTCTTGCTCTGTGACCACACTTTATGAAGAAGAGATTGAGAGGCAGGATTCATCATAACACAGTTTCTGTTTAGAACCTTTGAGTTGGGTACTTCCATTCTCAGTTTATACTAAGCAATCTTTTCTCATCCGCTTATAAACTTTGCTCCCTATACACAGAGGAATAGGATGAACTATTCAAACAGCCATCAGGTACTATAGAACATCTATTATATGTCAAACACTTGGAATACAGTATTGAAAATAAAAAGGAAAAAATCTCTGCCTTCATAGAAAAAGTATTCTAAAGAAGAAGCATAGAATAAAAATCTAAATAGACATATGCGCTAAGGAGAAAATAAAATTAGGAAAGGGTAGATAGAAAGTGAAAGAGAACATATAATATTTATCTAGGAAAGGTCTCATTGAACTGTCATATGGACAAGACCTAAGGTACATTAAAGATTTTAAAAAACACTTGAGGAAAAATTATTTCAGGTAGCAGGATGACAGTTTGCAAAGGCCCAAAGTAAGGAATGACCTGGTCTAGTCAAAGCAAGTCAAAGAGACCACTGGCTGGTTAGAGAAAGCAAGGAGTAAAGAATCCGGAAGTGAGGTCAGAGAGTAACAGGGATCCATATCATACAAGGTATTTGACTTTTAAGAAGGACTTTGCCACTTGTTTTAAGTGAAAAAAAGAGACAATGGGCTTTGTGAGCAGAAGGTAACATGATCTGATTATATTATAACGAGATCATTCTGGTTACTGTGTTGAGAACAGACTTGGCTAGGGTTGAAGCAGAACAAAGCCATAAACAAAGAGACCAGTTTGGAGGCTAGTAATAGTCTAGATGATATGTAATGTTGGTTTGGATTAGAAGTGTTTAAAAAAAAAAGATGGTGATGGATGGTCAGATGCTGGGTATAAACTAAAGGAAAATCAAGAGAGTTTCTTAATAAAGTATTTGGTATGGAAGAAAGAGAGGATTCAAAAGTGATTCCCAGGTTTTGTTTGTTTGTTTGTTTGTTTTGTTTTTAACCAAGTCAGCTATGAGAACAGAGATAGGAAAGTAACTGAAAAAGGAAAGAAGTAGGTTTGGAGAATTATATTTGCCACATCAAGTTTGAAATACCCTATAGATATTCAAGTGATGATGCAAAGTAAGTAGGTGGAGTTCAGAGGAGGTATCCTGGCTAAAGATAAACATTTGGGTATCAATAATAATTTAAGATTCAATATAATTCTAAGAGAGAAAAAATAAAATTCCAATAATTGGTCCTGGGGCACTTAAAATTTTAGATGTTTATATCCATGTAAGAAATATATTAATCTTGATATTTCCTTTCTAAATATTATTTGAGTACCTGTATGTAGGTATTCAATGTATATTTGTTAATTAAGAAAAATAAGGACATATTATGAGATATAATATTTTAGATGGAAATACATACCAATTGCTTCAAACCCTTATTCTACCTTTGCTGTAGGTATTTAACACATACAAACTGGCCAAAATTATAATCTTAAGACACAAACATAGTTTTGAGATCAATAAAAAATTTCACAATATTTATATAAAGCACTTCAACTATTATTATTGCTGTCATTATTATTATATCATCAAGCTATTGCTTCTTTGATTTCAGAGTTCCAGCCGTACAAAATATTAATTGTGGAGAACATCCTAAAAGCAGTATTGAAAACGGGTAGCTTTCTGTGAACCAAATTAGGAAAGCTGACCTTTAAATAAAAAAGAAAGAAAAGAAGAAATTCCTGGTTTCAATCATAAAAGGTAAAATGCTAAGAATATAAAACCAAAGATCTCTCTACATCTCCAAAATGAAGCCTCGTGCTTCCTCATTTATATACTTGGGTGTGTTTTCACAAATCACTACTTAATGCAATAATGGGATATGTATGAATTACAAAAATGTGTTTCTCAGTGAAAAATTCTATTTCTTATGGGAATTCTATTACTAGTTTACATAGAAAATCCCTTAAAAATGGGGTAGTTAATAGTGTAGCTATCTATGAGGTAAATAAAATAGAAGACATAATTTACAGTATTATTAACTAATCACTCCATTTAAGCCAGATAAAGCCATAAAAATGGATTGAAATCCTTTACACTGTCCAGTACAGCTTATCAAGATATTTGCTTTTCTTTCAATATGGTAACAATTAGATTTATTTTTCAAGAAGTATAGCATTCTTATAGGTTCCAGAATATAAAATCATATAGTAAAAGTCATGCTATTAATTACACATGTAATTATTGTGCTTCATTTAAATGTCCTTCACTATTTTGTCTCAACCAATAACATACTTAATCATAAAATATTCAATAATGCTATGATTAAAACAAGAAAAAAGAAGACAAGTCAGTCAACAAACTTTGAAACAAGTGTCAAGAATATTCAAATATAAGTATCCATAATTATAACACTGAAACAATAACAGAGGAGCTAATAGGAGTTCTAACCAGGATACTTAACCAACCATGACCTGGTCTAAGTCTTGCTTGTGAACTGCTTTTTCTGCACCTTTGGTGGTCACACTGGCTGGACTTTGAATAGGCAGAGTAAATTTTGTTTAGAGGAGTAGAAAATAAAATGACTATGAATGAAAATACATACACACAGAAGAACATAATCACCACTACTATCATTAAAAGACCAGCACTCAATCAGGAAATCTGAGACAAAATAAGGATTGATCTGCATTTCTAATGATGAGAGTCCTGTGAATGACAATTTAGACTGAAAATGAGATGGTGGAGAAATAGGCAGAGGACAGGTTCTCAGATAAGAAGAGAGGCAAATAACTTGAATTTGATGAGTGTGGGGCTGGGAAAGAGATTTAGTGGGATATGGAAGTCAATAGATTGTCATTGTTAAGTCCTTGAGGAACTGCTAGTCACTGCAGTGTGTAAGAAAACTAACTTATCAAATAGAAGATGCGATATTCAGAATAAATTTAAAAGGCCACACATAGGAAAACGGAGAGGGATGTATTAAAAATGCTCAGAGAAGGGAGTTTCCATTGTGGTGCAGTGGAAACAAATCCAACTAGTGTCCATGAGGACGCGTGTTTGATCCGTGGCCTTGCTTAGTGGGTTAAGGATCTGGTGTTGCCATTACTGTGTTGTAGGTTACAGTCATAGCTCAGATCTGGTGTTGCCATGGCTGTGGTGTAGGCTGGCAGCTATAGCTCTGATTCAACCCCTAGCCTGGGATTTTCCATCATGTGCTACAAGTATGGCCACCCCCCAAAAAAAACCTTAGAAAAGAGAAAATTAAGACAGCAACAGTTGCATAAAAGAATTGGCATATACAAAATTTATAAATGTGTCATAAAAGAAGTTACTATTTAAAGTGAATTTAGTGAAAGTAAGGAAAAGGGTAGAATGGTCAATATAAACCACTGCTCCAGTAATTTACAACCAATGTAGAGAATCAATCTAATAGCTATAAAAATGCTCCTGGGAGGCATCCAAGAATCTGGGGGGTTTCTGGCTTTTATTTTCAAAATGTACAAATTCACTGGGTAATATTCAGGCTCTTACGTGATTTTTGCTGTAAAATCAAGCCTCTGAGATCAATGAAGACCCAGTTTTATTATCACTTCTGCAAAATGACACAAAATATTATTTTTTAAAAGGGCTTTTAAAAATGTCTGATTGTATTTACTGGTAGATTTTGTTTTCTCTTGAAGGTACAATATCTTTCACATTTGTGAACCCCACCTTCTTGCTTCCCTCCTATCTCTCTCTCTCTCTCTCTCTCTCTCACACACACACACACACACACACACACACACACACTCAGGGAAACAAAATTAGAAAGTGTTGACGCGCATGAATTGGTGGGATCTGAGGTCTCAAGAATCAGCAGCGATAACACCTCATTGAAAAAAAATGTATTATATTTCACACTATAAAGGACCATAGTTAAATTTAGTAGCTTAGGAAGTATTAAAGATGGATTGAGGTCCGGAAAGTGAAAAATTAAACAACTATGAAAGGTGCTTATTAGCCTTAGTGGAAGGGAAATTAAATAACTTCCTGGAATCAGAGTGTAGTTGTACCTGACAAATTACCAACTTTCTCCAGAGGAAGATATAGGTATTCCCTGTAATCTGTGGGCAAAGGCAAATGAATACTTCCTGGTCAGAACATCAACTGTATGCAATACGTGCAGATCATGTAGTAAATAGAGAGTACAACTCACAGTGAAGTGAGGAATGGGCTTCAAGTCATTAGACTTAGATGTTTGTCCAAGCTCTACCCTTATTGGCTAAGTCACTTTTAGTAGTTAGGTATGAAACAACAATAATATTGTTGACTAGAACTCTCTCATAAAAAAGTAAATGATTAGATTGTGCATGAGAAAATTTTAATATGTTCTCACTAACATAGATGTTGTGAGTGAATAGACAATCTTTCCAAATTTCATAGGTGCAGGTGCAAAACATCTATCAATATTAACCTAGAAAGTTAACTCACATACCTAATTGATTACTTAAGCACTAAGGAATATAGGGCTTCCAAGTCTTTTATATAGAAGAGTTCAATAAAAAGAAGTAAATAAACATTTAATTTGAATGTCTTCATATATGCATTGTTTTTTTTAAATAATGAAACATGACTTTTTAAAAATCTGTAAAGTAAAACATATCCATGGAAGAAATATAATTTGAAAACTGTTATGTCTGGTTGCTCCCTATTTTCTGTTAAATCAAATTGAAACTCTCTGACCAAACTTCAAGGTATTTTACCAACTGTCTCTTCATCTACTCAAAATATACCTTCTTCCTGATGAGTCAGACATGCACTATAAATCTCAACTGACTTCTACACTCTTACATGCTTGCTTCTACCATTTTCTTCCCTGAGAGTATACTGCCCTTCTATATCAACACCTTCTTTCACCTTTATTTTTATCTGATGGTTTCCATAATATTCACCATTGTCTCCACCCCAATGAAGGTAAAATAGTAGGACTGAAGGAAATATTAAGCTTTATCTTCCACTAAGGGTACGAGTGATGGCAGGGTAAGGAAGTACTCATTATTAACAACAGATTGAGAGACTGAGAAATCAGCTGGCTTGGGACCAGATGTAGATAATGAAATCTGTGGTTGAAGATGAGCCTAGGGATCATGATCTTCAGTGGGTACAGCTGCAAGTTAATAGCCAGAATCAAATAGGCATTCAGTAACTGGACCAAGTAAGGAGACATATATAAGAATGTTCACGGCCACATTTGTAATCAGTGAAAATCTGGAAATAATGTCCAAGAAACATGCAAAGGGTCAAATCAGTCACTATCAGAAAATGTCAATTAAAACACTATGCAACATCAGCCAACATCAACAAAATAGCTATAATCAAGAGGAGTATCAGCTCTGGCAAAAAAAAAAAAAAAGTGAAGTAACTAGAACTCTGATACAATGCTTATGGGAGTATAAATTGGTTCAGCCAGTTTGGAAAACAGTTTAGCCACTAAACCTAAACATATACCTCCCTTATCCCTTATCATCCAGAATATTTTCTTTCTTTTTTTTTTTTTTGTCTTTTTGCCTTTTCTAGGGCCGCTCCCGTGGTGTATGAAGATTCCCAGGCTAGGGCAGAATATTTTCACTGAAAGATATACACATGAATGTTCATAGCAGCTTTATTCATAATAACCAAAAACTAAAAAGAATATAAATGCCTTTCAATAGAATTGTGGTATATTTATATAATGGAACATTACTCAACACTAAAAAGAATTAATTACACACATACAACATGGATACACATATAACAACATGGATAAGTCTCAGAAATACTGTGTTAAGCGAAAGAAACCAGACATCACAAGGACACTAGTCAAGCCATTCATGTAAAGTTAGCAAAGGCAAAATTAACCTATGTTCATTGAAGTCAGAGTAGTGATAATTCTAACCTTGATGGTGAGGGCCTCATTCAATCTGCTGAATGCCTGAATATAACAAAAGGCTTTTCACTCTCTCTGCCCAACAATCTCTGAGCTGGGACAGGAGTCTGATCTGTCTTCCGACTTAGACTCACATTGTAACTTCTACTATAGGATTTACTGATTCTCAGGCCTTCAGACTCAGATGAGAATTATAACACTGGCCCTCCTGGATCTCCAGCTTGCTGAGTGCAGATCTTGATTCCTTATAATAAACTCTTTATATATGTAACTTCAACAGGTTCTGATTCTCTGGAGAACACTGACTATAACACATGACTCTTGGGATAAAGAGTTGGGGAAAGAAAGATTGGCTAGGAAATCATGAAGATTATCCATTTATCCCGATGTTTTACATAATATCAAATTAGAGTAAATTAAAGGAAAGATGTAAAAGAGAAAGAAAATTTAGGCATAAACATTTAGCTAATAATTTCTGTCAGTGAGCTCCAGGACCATTTGGAATTAGAAGTAAGCTATAGTTGATACTTAAGAGAGCAGAGAAGAAGCATACAGTTCTTTTACAGCCCTCCAGAAATATTTTAATGATTGTTCCTCTTTTATTCATTCTGTAATCATTAGGCTATTTGCATCTTCATTGTATTGCGAGTAAATTGAGCTTAAAATTAGATTTGTTTACCAAGTCTTAAATTCTGAAATGAATATTTTACCTGTGACTATTTCTTTTTAAAGAATAAATAGATCATAAGTATTAGAAAATATAACAGAATGACATAGAAGAGACATAAACTTTCCTAATATACATTTGCTCAATTTAGAAGACATAAAACTAATACTTTCTAAAGGTCAACTTTCTGACTCAAGTATTTCATATTCAAAGGCAATAAGTAACTAGGTTGTCTACAGAGGTTTTTTTTCCCACCAAAGTTTATGTAACCTGATGACACATACCCAAATTTACTTATATTTCATTTTTAGGACCCATTACTAAAACATGTCAGCACCCACCAAAACAACAGAAAAAGTATAGGCAATTCTAATTTGAGATCCTGGTTGACTTTGCAAACATCACAATAAAGAACATAAAAGAAGCAATTCACGAGAGTAGTTCAGTTCATTCTTATAACCCTTCCTTTAAGTCTCAAAAGTCAGTTGGGTTCATATCTCAAAAAACCTCTGTAGACAATACTTCCCAGTGATCGCCAATGCTGAGTATTCTGTATTCTGAATTTTATACTCCAGTGAGTCTGGCATCTGGCAGTCTTGTCTCTGTAACCAATACCATATTGCTTGACACATTCCTAATAAAGATTAACTTGATTATCTCAAAAGACATTTAAAACCACTCAGTGTATACATAAGATATTGTTATTAATACTAGCATTTGAAAACTATTTGATGAAAATCATTTGTATATTATGCAATATTTTCTGTTTGTTAAGCAAAATAGCATTATTTGTCTAGATTTCAGAGAAACAAAACTTATGGATCTTAGTTACTATATATAACTAGCCAAAAGTAATACTGAAGTATTTTTTTAAAAAAGAGAAATTCTAAAGGGTCAAAATAAATTTTTTAATTAAATTAATAAAATTCTAAAATTTAGAAATTACTCTGTTTAACACATGATTGTATCATATGTTGTACCACTTACAACTTTGTAAAATAAGTTATTTAAAATATTCTGTTTGAGAACTGTGCTTACTAAGAAAAAGGCTAAGTAAGGATGGAGAGAAAGTTGAAAATAATATAGCAAATATATTCTACATGTGTTGTAAGCTCGATGAGGACAGAGATCCGGAATGTATAGCTAACACTGTACTCCAAGTGACAAGCAAAGTGCCTTGATCAAATATGTCTGCAGTATAAAAAATCTTTTTAAATTTAAAAATATAAACAATATATTAAAATTTTTAAAAATGTTTGCAGTGATTATGTGTTAAATTAACAAATGAATAAAACATATGAATAAAGGAATTAATCTTTTGCAATATAAATCAGAATTTGGGCACCAAAATCTTCTACAGAGAGCAAGGCTCTATCGAACCGCCCTCTTCAGTTTGGAAAACCAAGGGCAACATTGCTTACTGTTCAGGCAGACTCTCATATCAGTTTTACTTGTTTTTGCCTGCTTTAAAAAGTCAGAAGTCAGTTTTTCATGTCTTGCAAAGTAATATCTTCTATTTCCATTCTGGTCATTTTATTTTCAAAAGTCTCAGCAAAATGCTTTCATAACCTCCAGCCCTTTCATAAATAGAGAGGTAACTGGCTGGCCATCATTTGGCTGATCAGACATTCTCTCTGCAAGGAGATGTCATATAAAAGAGATATATAATCAGAAGTTTGCTTAGTGAATATGGAATCAGATTGACTGAAGTGTATTTAATTTCAAGGGTCTAAACACTAACTAGGCTATCCAGCTGCATTGCTTCCACAATTGGTGTACACCTATTTCTGGGCTCACTCTGTGCCTTTGGCTTTCATAAATTCCCTTTTCCTTAGCTTCTGATACAAAGTCACTCATTAGGATTATTGGTACCTCTCAGAATCCTTAATCATAATTTACCACAATTTCCCCAGGGTCAAAAATAAGGAAACGAGCATTTAAAATTACTAAAATTTTGTATTCTGCTTGCTTTCAATTAAAAATTTGCTTAATCATATTCTTTTCTTATTTTGTGTGTGTGTGTCTTTTCTAGGGCCGCATTTGCGGCATATGGACGTTCCCAGGCTAGGAGTCTAATCGGAGCTGTAGCCCCCAGCCTACACCACAGCCACAGCGATGTGGGATCAGAGCCATGTCTGCGACCTTCACCACAGCTCATGGCAACGCGGGATCCTTAACCCACTGAGCAAGGCCAGGGATCAAACCCTCAACATCATGGTTCCTAGTTGGAGTCGTTAACCACTGAGCCACAATGGGAATTCCTGCTTAATCATATTCTTAAATGCCATTCCTAAAAGCATGATCTGAAACTTAGATCAGAGAGAGGTCTCAGATTTAAAGAATTTCAATCTCATATTCTCATGCTTTATACTCAAAAATATGTTCTGAAGTGACACTAGTGTGATCTGAAGTGAACATTACAATGAACTCGGGTCTGCATAAATGGCAACCTAAAATACTATTTAATAAAAGTTAACACTTAAGTGTCCTGAAGAAACCAAAACTTTAAAATATGTCAGATTTCCCAAGAGAGAAAAGAATACACAATTATTGAAGGTTCAAATCAGCATATAAAAACTCTGTACCATCACCCCAAAGCTTACAATCTCCTTCGGCTATAAATCAAGAAGTTATTATTCCCCACAAAGAAACATGCCTGGCCTTTTGCTTATTAAATTAAAATGTATTATTCTGTTTATCACATATACTATCAGTTTGATCTTTGAATGTGCTCTAATAAGAAGTAAAATAAAAAATGTTGCTGGTAATTGATAATATTTTGTGATTTGGCATTGAATAGCCAAATGATCTGTCCGTAGACTGACACATGAAGAGCATTAACTTTGAGTCTGTTATTAGTTGATGAAGCACAAAATCACATTGATGAAGTACACAATGGTGATCAGAGTACATTTTAATCAATTATTAAATAATGAATGCAATAACTTGCAGAATAAATACTTTCAATTTTAATAAAAATTGCCATCTAATTTGCACAATAGTTATTTCTGCCATTTACATATAAGGATTACTTGATTAATATTTCCAGGGAATACAGTAAAACAAATCTCAGAATATTTAAATTCCAGTATTTGTTAGCCTAGTTGGCACTGCAAGTCCAGTATGTTACTTAAAACATCAAAATAAATTATTCAATGCCAGCAAAGTGTTCTATGACTTTGTATAGACAGTACAAAGAACTTTTTGTAGTGTAACTAGAAAATTTTAAGACTATTAGCACTATAACTACTTTATATTTAAAATTATTCAAACCTCCGACAGTTATTACATAGAACGTTTTTAAAGTAAACTTAAAAGTGAAAAAATGTGTCAGGTTTGATATATGTTAAAAGAAAACCTGCATATCTTCTTAAGTTAATTGATAAAGAGTTACCTGTCTATCTGTCTCTGTCTAATTTTTCCAGCTGGATAAACTTAACTGTTATTAAACTTGACAAGAAACAATGATATTATTAATGGAAGTAAGTACATGATGTTAAATGTTTCACCACAATATCCCAGTGAGTTTTAATTAACTGTATGACTGTTATGCTGGAGAAAAGAGGAGTCCATAGGTGATAACATGAATTCTTTTGAGTTTATTATTCTTATTTTTGATGGGATAGCAGCCCATCATTTGAACATTTCAAAAGTTAAATTACAAATGCTTTAAAATTATAATCTAAAATGTATTTTTCCCCCTCAGGAAACCCACCTATCATACTTTATTTAACAGTAGATTTACATTTATAACTATCAAAAGACAAAGGAGCCCTCTAAAACCTCGAACTAATTTAGATAGATAGGTGGATAGGTAGGTAGGTAGGTAGGTAGATAGATAAGTAAACAGACAGACATGCATATGGTTATTACAATATTAAGTGAGCTGCAAAATCATTACAGTCTTTATGCTTTCAATTCAGACACAAAAATGTACATTAAAACACCGCAGAGTATATTTAAATTAACATGTATGTTCAAAATGAAGGTTTTATGTAGAATGAAAAGTTCAATTTGGTTTAGATCAACAAACATTCCGTTGTCCTTTATGTGTTTGATCCTATATCAGGTCCCAGATATCCATCTCCAGGTCCCTGCTTCAAGGACTGAAGCATCAGAAATGTAAAATAATTCATCATAATGATATTTATTGGGGGCCCCAAAGAGGGATCACTTGGTAAACCTAAAGGGAGATGGAAAAATATTCAGGAAGCAATGATACTTGAGATTTATAAGATGAAAAGGGATTTGCCAGGTATAAAATACAAGAGGGGAAAAGATGATATAGGCAGAGGGAAACTGCACAAAAGCACAAACAGCGTGGTGATTGGGAAGGACTTCTCTTGTAATGAAACATAAGGCTATAATTATCTTATATCTGCCCATCTCCGGGTCACAGAGAGCCTTATAGGTGATTCTGAGAAATCTGGACTTATATCTGTGTACTTAAAGAGATTTTATTTTTATTTATTTTATTTATTTATTTTGGGGGAGGGGGTCTTTCTTTTGCCATTTCTTGGGCCGCTCCTGCGGCATATGGAGGTTCCCAGGCTAGGGGTCCAATCGGAGCTGTAGCTGCTGGCCTATGCCAGAGCCACAGCAATGCGGGATCCCAGCTACGTCTGCAACCTACACCACAGCTCATGGCAATGCCGGATCCTTAACCCACTGAGCAAGGCCAGAGATCGAACCCACAACTTCATGGTTCCTAGTTGGATTCGTTAACCACTGAGCCACAACAGGAATGCCTCAAAAAGATTTTATTTAGAAAAAAAATCTTTAAGATGGATAACACTAGATGGAAAGCAGAGATTAGACTGAAGGAGAAAGGATAAAGCTTATGAGATTAAAAAAAAAAAAAAATCCCTGAAATAATCTGTATGAGATATGACGGTTAGGTCTGACCTATAGCAGTGCCAGCAAAAACAGAAAGAAGACTATGCATTGAAAAATGTGTATGGCTCAAAGCCACAGGAAAGGGTGTTTGATAAGATGCGGAGGGAGAGATGAAGTAGGCAAAGACTACTTTGATTCTCTGGTTAGGGTATAGCCATTAGCTAACTGGAAATACAGAAGAAGCAGCTGATCTACAAAAGAATCATTCTGAAGAATTCCAGAGGAAATTTTCCTTTTCCCCTGGCAAACAAGAAGACTTACAATATTGAAGCAAATTTTGGGAAATATCCAAGTTTAAATGACATAAAATTTTATATTGAATTTTGAATGTAAAACTATCTAAAATGTTGCAATATTTTTTTCATTTTTTAAAGTTTTACTGAAGTATAGTTGATTTACAAAGTTGTGATAATTTCTGCTGTACAACAAAGTGATTCAATTAAACATACATACACTTCCATTCTTTTTCAGTTTCTTTTCCCTCATAGACCATCACAGAATATTGGGTAGAGTTCTCTCTGCTATATAGCAGTTCCACATTGGCCAGTCATTCCATGTACCACAGTGTACATGTGCCAATCCCAAATCCCCAGTTAATTCCCCCTCTCCTCAACCTGTCCCCTTGGGTTTTTCAGTCTGTGAGTCTGTTTCTGTTCTACATATAAGTTCATTTGCTACCCCATTTTTAGATTCCACATATAAGTGATATCATGTGATGTTTGTCTTTCACTAAAATCACTTAATATGATAATTTTGAGATATTATATTGCTGCAAATGGCATTATTCCATTCTTTTCTATGGAATTCTTAGAGAATTACAGAAAAGAATTCCATAGAATCCAATTCTATAGAATCCAATTTCTACAGATTTCCATTCTAAAAAATTCCATTCTTTTCTATACACACACACACACACACACACACACACACATATACACACATAATAGAATATTACTCAGCTATAGAAAAGAATGGGATAATGCTATTTGCAGCAATATAAAAGAATATATATATACACACCATATCTCCTTTATCCATTCCTTTGTTGATGGACATTTAGGTTGTTTCCATGCTTGGATATTGTAAATAGTGCTCCAGTGTACTTTGGGTGCATGCATCTTTTCAAATTATTGTTTTCTCCAGATAGATGCCCAGGATTGAGATTACTGCAGCATATGGTAGTTCTATTTTTAGTTTTTTAAGGAATCGCCATATTGCCTTTCATAGTGGTTGCACCAATTTAGATTCCCAGCAACAGTGTAAGAAGGTTCCCTTTTCTCCACACCCTCTCCAGCATTTATTATTTATAGATATTTATATATATTATTTATAGATATTTTGATCTATATTATTTACAGATATATTTTATAGATATTCTGACTCTTGTAAGGTGGTGCCTCATAATAGTTTTGATTTGCATTTCTTTAACAAATAGTGATGCTGCACATTTATTCATGTGTTTTTTGTATATCTATATGTCTTTTTTGGAGAAATGTCTATTTAGATCTTCTGCCCAATTTTTGATTGCATTGCTTGTTTTTTTTTTTTTATATTGAGCTGCAGGAGCCATTTATATATTTGGAGATTAATCCCTTGTCACTTGCTTCATTTGCAGATATTTTCTCCCATTTTATGCATTATCTTTTTGTTTTGTTGATGTTTTCCTTTGCTGTGCAAAAACTTAAGTTTAATTAGGTCCCATTTGTTTACTTTTGTTTTTATTTTCATTACTTTAAGAGGCGGACCTGAAAATATATTGCTGCAGTTGATGTCAGAGAGTTTTGGCCTATGTTTTTCTCTAAGAGTTTTAGAGTATCCAGTCTTAGATCTTTAATCCATTTTTAGCTTAATTTTGTGTATGGTATTACAGAGTGTGCTAATTTCATTATTTTGCATATCAGCTGTCCTGTTTTCACAGCACCACTTGTGAAGAGACTGTCTTTTCTCCATGTATATTCTTGCCTCTTTTGTTGTAGATCAGTTGACTGTAAGTGCATGAGTTTATTTCTGGGCTTTCTATCCTCTTCTATTGATCTATATTTCTAGTTTTGTGCCACTACCATACTATTTTGACGACTGTAGCTTTGTAGTATAATCTGAAGTCAGGGATCCTGATTCCTCCAGCTCCAGTTATTTTTCTTTCTCAGGATCACTTTGGCAATTTGAGGTCTTTTTTGTTTCCATTCAAATTTTAAAATTTTGATGGAAGATAGCATGAGAAAAAGAATGAATGAAAAGAATGAGAAAAAGTGTGTATATACACACGACTGGGTATAGCAGAAATTGATACAACACTGTAAATGAATTATACTCTAATAAATTTTTTTTGTTCTAGTTCTGTGAAAACTGTGACTGGTAATTTGATAGGGATTACACTGAATCTATCAACTGCTTTGGGTAATATATTTACTTTAACAATATTGATTCTTCCAATCCGAGAGCATGGCATATCTTTCCATATGTTTGTGTCATCCTTGATTTCTTTCACCAGCATCTTACAGTTTTCAGAGTACAGGTCTTTTATCTCTTTAGGTATGTTTATTCCTAGGTATTTTATTCTTTTTGATATGATGTTAAATGGGATTGTTTGTCTAATTTCTCTGATGATTTTTCATTATTAGTATATAGAAATGCAACAGATTTCTGTGTATTAGCTTTGTACCCTGAAACTTTACCAAATTCATTGATAAGCTCTAACAGTTTTCTGGTAACATCTTTAGTATTTTCCATGTATAATGATGTATAGTATCATGTCATCTGCAAACAGTGATAGTTTTACTTCTTTCTTTCCAATCTGGATTCCTTTTATTTCTTTTTCTTCTCTGATTGCTGTGGCTCGGACTTCCAAAATGATGTGGAATAAAAGAAAAGATTAAGGGACCAATCACAAGTACTAAAATTGAAATCATGATTTAAAAACTTCCAACAAACAAAAGTCTAGGATCCAATGGTTTCACAGGTGAATTCTATTAAACATTTAGAGTAACACCTATCCTTCTGAAATTCTTCCAAGAAACTTCGGAGGAAGGAACACTCCCTAACTCATTCCATGAGGCCACAATCACCCTGATACTAAAACCAGACAAAGATACCACAAAAAAAGAAACATTACAGTTCAATATCACTGATGGACATGGATGCAAAAATCCTCAAAAAAAAAAATACAAACCAAAACCAGCAATATGTCAAAAGGATCATCACCTTGGTTAAATGGGATTTATCCTAGGGATACAGGGATTTTTCATTATCCACAAATTGATCAGTATGATATACCACATTAATAAATTGAAGAATAAAAACTATACATCATATCAATAGATGCAAAAAAAGCTTTTGAAAAAATCCAACCCCCATTTCTGATAAAAACCTACCAGAAAGTGGGCATTGAGAGAAACTTCCTCAGCATAATAAAGGCCATATATGACAAACCCACAGCTAACATCATTCTTAACAGTGAAAAGCTAAAAGAATTCCGACTAAGATCAGGAATAGGACAAGGATGTCCACACTTGCCACTTTTATACAAATATTTAAAACATCACAGCATTTTAAACTATATTGTAAACTTAGTAGCTAAATCATATTTAGAGTGTAAGAGCAGAAGTGAGATGTAGATGATGGGAAGGGAAATAAAGGGAGAAGGACAAAACCAGTTTCAAAGCTATGATTATGATCCACGAATTTGACCAAGGTCGACACTGTATCTTAGCATACAGGATCTGGTCAGGTGTCAGGAAAGGAAATGGACCCAGAGGAAAATACAGTGTTGTATCTGAGAGAGGTATTAAAACACACTTTAAAATAACAAGAAGCATCCATGCCATGAAATAGAGTTTCAAATGCATTACACAAGTTTTTCTTACTTCTGAAAAGGCTTCTAAGAAAAGGCATTGACTAATTTTTGTATGAAAAAAATGGATAAATTAGGTGCTCTTTACAAGTAAAGAAAAAAATGGACTAAGGCTGCTTTCCCCTAATAAGATGAAAGCAGAGATACTGAAAGCTCAGATAAACATAGAGGGGGTGATGGTGATGGTATCTATTTAGGTGAAGATTAATATAGTTTTTAAAACCATTAAAATGAATTACAATTATTATACTTGTCTGTTAGAAGAACTGCCTTCAAATGGAAAGGAGAAAAGTGAGAAAGGCCCTCTGTTATAAGAACAGTACACTCAGAGTGACAAAGTGGTTACTCCATTTGAGAGATTCGTTCACATCCACAACCTCAAATTGCTTGCTCTGTGTGAAGCAAGAAGCTTCATTAGTGCCATTCAAACTCCGAACTTCCTCCTTTCTTGGAGAACAGACATGGATAACATTTCTAATCTGCCCTGAAGATCCTTCCTGTGAAGACGGACTTCCCACAGGTCTCCATAAAATTTTAAGCTAAAAATGACTACGGAGTCATGTAGGATATTATTCTCATTGTTAAGCTCACCAGATACTTTCCAGCATACTGAACTTCAGGGGACAGGGCAAGGACACATAGATATTTAATTATTTAATTTGCTAAATGTATTTGCATTTTTCAACCAATAGTAACTTATTGAGTATGTGGCTTTTACAATGTTTTTAATTTTTAAACAAATGCTTCAGAATAAATATTAGTATATAGAATTATAAATACCTAAATTTTTCGTAGCAGAAAGTTAAAAATACTAGACTAATTTAAACAGAGATCCTTTGTAAGGGTATTCATTTCATACATGAGTAAAGTAAGTAGATTCATTTTTATGATTATGTACATGTGTGCATATGATTGTTTACAGATTTTATATACACAGTACCCAGAGTAAAGAATAGTTCTATTTCATACCTCTGGAATTAGAGATTCTATGTTTAATTGTTTTTTTAGGCTTAGGTACTAATATTTTCATGATGAAAGCTTTTTCTTTGCATTAGTTCTTTAAAAAAATTTTTAAATATAGTTGAGAGATATGAAGCAAAGAATTTTAAAAGTGATAATCATTTTAAATTGCATTTTATGTGTAAAACCAGTACAACTGAACAACTGTTAAATTTTATAATATTGATTGGAACTACATCCCTAATTTTGAGTCTCGAGACTTATTCTTTTAGAGGAACATATTGCTAAAAATTGTATAATTCTTACTACTAATTGATACTGGCAAGGGACACAGAGACTAGAATTTGTGCAGAAGTACTTCATGAAATATGAATGACTACTTATAATTGTTCATAACAAATTCTTTTCAGGGTCAGAATTAAATGATCTTCCCTTAAAATAAACAGATAGTGAATTGATTTTAAAACATGTACCCCAGAATGTAATACAGCTTAAGCAACAGATATTAGCATTTCCAAAACCTAGAAGATAAAGATAACAAGATGTAGAACAATTACGTACAGTTATATGTGAAAATTGTTTGTTTTAGGTATTTTAGCTTTTGAAAGAAAACTCGCCATTTTCAAGCATGTTTTCATAGCAAATGCCCTGACCTTTATATGTTAAACGTATCTTTTTTGCCCATCAAGTTGGGTTAAGGATTAGGATAGGAACACTGATGCTTTCAGAAGACTCAAGAGTTCTCCATATCTGAAAAAAAAAAAAAAAATGGAGAGAATGCTATTCCTCTTGAGGCATAGTTGAATTTGTAAACTCAAAAGAGCACCCAGCATTCCTGATGTTCAAGGGGAATTATTCTCAGGGAAGGTGAAGCTATGTCATTTTGGGAAGGAAGGAAAAATGGAAAGTGGGACCTAACCTGGCACAGGAAATGGCTAAAGAAACTTGACTTGCCATAGTCAGAGCTACAGCCCTGGTTCCATCTGCTTCAATTTGTGTACAAACTCTGTAGCAATTTAACAGGTGCAATTTGGGAGGAACTGGGAGTCAACTTTGGTAGTTAATTAAAATTTAGAAGTCTTTTAACTGAATTGAAATATTGGCATCTTCCATTTGTTTATCAATAAAACACCTAGAAATATTTAGCAAATGAATTATAAATTATTAGAAAAATGAGAGTATACTTATGCTATTAGTTATATAGAGTCATAATGCAGAGATATTTCTGTTTTCTTATCCACACTGTGATCTAATTGTCTGCTATTTTCACAAAGTTTGGACAATCTATATTAGCCCAGCAGAACTGAGGACACTTTATATGTAAAGATAATCAAGTAAGTATTCTATGTTATTCTTTCTTTTTTTGTTCACAAGAGTATTGTTGGATCTAGAAAACAGTTTACTATTCTTTTTGTTTATTTTTCTACAAAACCTAATAAATAATGTTTGAAAAAAATCATTATCAGCAATAAGACTTTCTATTCCAAGAAACATTTAATTAACCTATCACTTAAATTTGAACTCATTTTTCTAAACCATCATTTTCCTACCATGTGAGAACCTTGATATAAAACTGATTGTACTTTCTGATACTTTTCTATTCAATTGTATTTTCTCAAAATGGATACCACAATGTCATTATGTTACGCTTTTGAATTTTCTTGTAAAAAAAATAGCACAAATATACGAGGAGGCTAGTGTTTTCCTTAAAAATAATTTTAAAGTTTTCCAACAGTCTAAGTCATTGCCATATTAAATTATTTATTGGCCTTCATTGTGATGGTTCATACTCAATTTCCTGTTAATATAAGCATATGAGGATGTGTCTTCTTGACTGATAAGTAATGGACAACATAAGAATATTCTATTTAAAAAGAGAAAAAGGAGGAAATGGACCATCTGAAACTATTTTAAATTATTTATGCACCTTTGATGTTTAATATATTACTTTAAAAATGAAAAAAAAAAACATCCCTTACACATACTACTCAGGGGAAAATTTTAAAATCCCACAAGAAAATAATTTTCTCAATCTAATGACAGAAATAAACAGGAATAAACCCAAGAACACTAGCTGACTCCCAAAGTTACACCTTCAAATCTCAATTTTCCTGAGCTTCAGATATACATCCAGTTTTCTACTAGAAGTTGTCACTTTTCAGGCATTAAAATCTAGTGATTTGTCCTCCCACCTCTACCATCCAGTCTTCTTCTTCATGTTCCTAATTTTAAGGAATGAGTCCGTGATCCATTAAATGAACCAAGCTGGATACCAATACTTCCCCTTCTTCTCCACTCTAGGCATGTAATCTGGACTCTACTCTCCAAATTCTTTTGAATTTGCCTAAGCTTTTCCATCCCCAAATTAATTATCCTAGCTCAGGATTTCTTTTGCTCCTCACTAGAATTTCTTATATCTTGCCTTTCTGCCTCCAATATTAATAATTTAGAACCTACCTTCATTTCTGAAAGGTATGCCATCATGTCATCCCTTTGCTTAAAACCTATGAATGACTCCATTGCTAAACTGACAAAATTCAAACTCCTTTTATGGATAGCCTACAGCATCATTTGTGATTTGACCTCTGTTGTGAGGCATGTTTCCCTAATCTTCTTCCTTGATTGTTGAGAGACCTGTTTCTCTAATTTTCCTTGATTATCTACCAATAACCCCTCCTCACGTGATCTCATTTAAGAAACACAATAAAAGCGGTGTGGTTTCTGGAGGCGGGGCTCTTGGTCCCTGAGACCTTGAGTCCCCCGGGTTCCCACCTTTACTCTCTCTTTCTCTGTCTTGTTATTTTTGTGTCTTGTTGTTTTGTTGTTTTTTTTCCTTAAGCTCCGTAGCACCCGTTCTTCAGCCCCATCCTGCTGAGCTAGCCTTGGCAGACCTCCATCCACCACTTTAATCTCATCTATCACATTTATATTGTGTTCTAACATTATTTAATTTTTTTCAGATCTCTTCCACAACTAAGTTTTGTTTCAACATATTCAGCTTTTTTGTAATTCTCCTATTATGACTTTCTACATTTTATAGGTCTTTCTAAAACATAGCCCTTTTTCTTTTTATCCTTTCATCATCATTCATTTCCTTCCTACCATCCAACCCAGCTGCACCTCCTGGACTAAATTATAAATAATCAGTTCAATAAGTGTCTCTGTCAAAATACTATCTCTAATTAACTTCACCCCCAGGCTGAATTAGGAATTCTTCCCCTGTTGTTTGTATTTATAACATTTAATATTTAGCTATTTAATTTTATTGTTAGTATCTTTTCTTACTGTGAACTCGAGATGGTCATGACCAAGCCTCTGATGTCTGAACACCTAAGAGGCCATCAGGAACTTAGCACACAGTGGATATTAATAAATGTAAAATCTCAAAAATTTTAAACTCTTTCACGAATTATTGAATTTGTTAAATATTGGGCAACATAAAATGTAATAATTGTTCTATTTTCTCTAACTGTATGTCTTTATTTCATAGGTATAGATATCTATACAATGACAGTACTGTAAAGAGAACAACTATGGAGATTCTAACATAAAGATAAATACTAGTTTGAATTAATTAAATAAACAGAATATATTGTTCATAATTTAAAGAGATGCTTACAGAATGGGCATAAGATATTCTGGTTACTAAGTGTCCATAATAAACAACTTTTGCTAAACATTTCATTTAAAATGGTCTATATGGGATTAGTACAGTTTATGTGATCATATATATGTTGATTTACCACTGGCAGTTTAAGTATTTAAAAAATATCATAATTGGCCCCCATTTTTTGACTCCAAAACATATTTTTGCCATTACCCTATATTGAAGGTAATGAAAGAAAAGCTAAAATGAATGAGCGTGAAATGCCTCAAATAACTGGAGGCCATTGAAAGGGTTTAAATTATATGCACCAATTTTTCAATTAAATTTAACAATATATATATTCAGCTTTATTTCAGTGTTATACTTGTACACAGTGAACATTAAATTGCTGAAATATCGCCTACTAATATTTTAGACCTTTAGCTGTTACCAATTTATTTCCTTCCTTAAAACTCCAAATTTTCTAGGTACAACATACAAATATTTGTTCTTTGTATATTTCACTTAGACTTTAAATGTTAGAGCCACAGGGCACAATCATCTGTCAAGGTATATTTTAAGTTGGAGAAATAGGAAATCATTTTGACAGCATTATGTCTAAACTTTCTATATTTCTAAATGAAAACAAAAAACTACTTTTTTACACTGTTATAGTTTCACAGAAGCAGATTACATCTGTGAAGGTTGCCAATTCCAACACAGTTTGTGAACTGTGGTGACCTATAGTCATTCCTATCAGCTGGGCAGATCACCTGCAAGATTATTCATGTTCTTGAGCTGCAAAAGAAAACTATTCAGATATTATACCCTGTAATGGGAGGGGATTTTCTCATCTTAAAGAAAACTTAAAGAAAAATATTTTAGATTACCCAAGACTTGATTGAATGTTATTATATATTGACCTTATTAAAAAGAAGTTTCAGATTACACCTGAAATTGACATCATGTAATGTTGATTATACCTCAATTTAAAAAATGAGTGACTTAGGGTCAGTTATGAAGGCAACTAATAAAAAGTGGATTCCTCTCAAGAACCTCCCCCTTCTCAAAAAAAGAAGAGATCATTTTGAGATTGAACAACAAATCAATAATTTTGTAAAACATACAATATGGTGAAATAATGTGTTTATTTTTTAGAATCTAGGTTCCTCTTGATCAATCAGTTATTCTAAACTTTCCATCCTGCATATCCTTTTGAAGAGTTTTAAAGGTCATATACTTAATAGAGAATTTTAGATTTAATCAGGCTGGCTATTTAAAATATTGCAATATCAGCCACTATCTACTGAAAAACAAGTTTGAGACAAGATTTCAAATAACAGAATTGCTATAACTAATAAGCATTTGAGTTGCATGTACTATTTGTTTCTGTGTAATCCCTAAACCTAGGAATCTGATATATGTACCTTCAATACATTCATCACTGTATACATCATAATATGTCACGAAGATGATTACATTAAATGCTTTCATTTGCAAAAAATATAATAAAAACAGAGGGGGGATGGGTAATAAATGTTTCAAAAGTAGTCCTTTTTAATCTTGCTTGGTACTATTTCTTGTCATGGGCAAGGGTCATAACTCAAGTCAGTTTTGACAGTTTTGTCATTTCCAAAAATTATTTAAGGTTAAACTTATGCAAATTTAAATGTTTATAAATTAATGTACTGATTTGACATAAATCGTATTTACCTCTGCAAGAATGGAAACTTTGCTGTATTTTAGATATAACACAATTAAAGGAGGGGAAAAAAAACCAAACTTTCTGTAAGCTGCATGGATGAAATTAATATGTTTAGTTAGAAATATATGGTCATATTTGGTTATCTTCAATCAAATCTTCATACTTCTGAAAATGAGCCATTCATAAATAAAAGTCACGGAATTTTAAGAGTTTTTAAAAGCTATTGTTAATCATTTAAGAAATTAATAAGCAAGAAGAGTTCCTTTTAGCCACACTTCCTCCAACACACCAAAACACATGCTAGTTAGAGTCATACCTATTAAAATATATTTATTAGCTGCTAATAAATCTTTCAGGTAAAGACATCAGTGAAGAATGCTGATCAATGAGTTGTTGAAATCACCAAGTTCCTTCTTCGAAGAATGTATCACCTAGGTTTCAATTATCTTTGTCCCAATCCTCCATATCAAAGGCCTGCCCTACACCCACCTATGTCTCAATGGTCTTTTTTTAAAAATCTGGTTTCTGACATTTTTCTTTGGATAAAAAAAATACTACCATGAAGTTCCCATCATGGCTCAGTGGTTAATGAACCCAACTAGCAACCATGAGGATGCAGGTTTGCTCAGTGGGTTAAGGATCTGGCAGTGCTGTGAGCTGTGGTGTAGATCACAGATGGGGCTCGAATCCCGCATTGCTGTGGCTCTGGCGAAGGCTGGCAGCTGTAGCTCCAATACCACCCCTAGTCTGGGAACCCCCATATGCTGTGGGTAAAATAGTGCCTTGACCAAAGAAGCAGAAAATCCTGCAATTTTCTTTTCTCTAAGACTCTTTAATTTCTCCCTCTTTATCATTTATTAAAATAATGACTTTCTGGGCAACTCTGAGCCCAACCTTAATTTTCTTCTGAACATCATCATTGGGTTCCCATTTTCTCTTTTCTCTTCAAGGCACAGTTTGTTCCCATTGCCGCTGGAAGGATCCAGGGTCAATAATCCAGCCTCATTTCCCAGAAGTTGGTTCCAAATGTTGATCATGTCAAAACTCCAAAGAAAAATAAGTTACTAGCAGGGTAAAAATAATTCAAATAGATTCAGCCAATACTGTGTGTTAGAGGACCGAGCATTCTCTGATGGGTGACTGAGGGTATCAGAACATGACTATCACATAATCCCTACCTTAAGAATATTAAAACCTTACTAAAACATACATTTCTACAATTAGATTTTTCATAAAAATCTTTGTATATTTCATAAAAAGTCTGAGTTCCAAGTGTTGTTTTTCTTTACTTATTCAAATTGTGTGTGGAAGTGTCTGTACTAATCTTGTTTATAATCTACTGCCACTGTTTAATCCAAAATTATTGTTAACATCTAGCATAGTTTCTACAAAATATCTCATTGTTTAAAAAAAAAGCAAATAAATCCAAATTTTCCAACAAAACTTCTTTCATTTTCCTCTTGAATTCCTCAAAAGATAAATTATGAGACCATAATGAATATCAAATTTGATGGAAAATAACTTTATAGGGAAACCCATTTCTTTCTTTGCAAAAGGCAGTAGGGAAGGTGTTTTAACATTTAGTTACTGAAACCTCAGGTAAGATGGCGTTTTCTTCCTCAGCTACCTGAAAAAATATTAACTTTTACTCTTTAGTTTTCATTGATAAAATCATTTTATTTTCAGTCTTCCATAAATATTTGGCAATATATAAAACATTACACAAGCATTTGAGGGACAAAGTGCAACACGGTTTTCTACCATGTGTTACTTCTAAAGAAGGCCAAAATGGTTAATAGGAATTTGGAAAAACACTGTACCACAACTGATATTTCTAAGAGCAGTTGTAATGAATATTTGAAGGAAAACTGCCAAAGTATCACACATTTGAGAAAATATTAAATAGGATATCACATACTTTTGCTTTGGATCCAGTGTAATTATTTTCAAAATTAGATATGACTATTCATTCACTATGAGTTGATATGTGTTTCATTCCATCTGGCAAGAAGGCTGTTTTTGTGTTGTTTCGTTTTTTCATAGAAAGTGTATTACTGACAAATGAATATCTGAACTAGAGCATTCAATTTAACTTATATATCAATATAGTGGGTATTTCTTTTTTTTTATTTTCCCACTGTTTCTTTTAAAACACACTCTATGTTGCATATATGATACTGATATTTAAAACAATAGAAATAAAATATAGAAACAATAGCCTAATTTGCTAAAATGACTATAGCTATTTGACTTCAAATAATAAATTAAATAGCACATCATAAATGTACGTACTTGACCAATTTTTAATGGAGTTATAATTTCATACTATTTTTTTAATATAAGTATTATAACATTTACACTACTGCTTCCAGAAATGGAAGTTCTGGCTACTTGTATAATTAGTCACTGGCGCCTAAATAAAGAGCTTCTAAATAAAAAGGAACACTTTACTCATTGCAGAAGCGTGTTCCCTCCTACCCAAATGCTAGCAAGCTGAAAAAGAAAGCAATCTAAGTTCCTACCCTAGCACTGAAAAAATAATTTTCAATGATTATCGGAAATCTCTTATGACTTACTACAACAGAATTTACTTCAGTACATTGAACAACATGTCATTCTGTGGACACAGTTCCCTTTCTAAAACACATTCATCTAGCACGGAGAGCAAGTTAAAACTGAATATTAAAAATTCCTGCTTTTAAAAACTCTATTTTTCACTTCTCTCTTGGTCCTTGCTCCAATTTCAAATCACTGTAACTTATGATACAGCACAGTTTCAACTCTCACTTGGTTCCCTTGCGCCTTTCAGTCCATGACCTCAGGGCCTCATGCGTCATGGCTGAAGTTATACAGTCAGCCCTCCATTTCTTTAGGTTCCACCTCCACAGATTCAACCAAACTCCAATGGAAAATACTAGGAAAAAAAATCCCAGTAAGTTCCAAGAGGCAAAACTTGAATTTGCCGCTCACTGGAAACTATTCGGATAACATCTACATTGTATTTACAACTCTTTACAAAGCATTTATACTGTGTTATTATAAGTAGTCTAGAAATTACTTAAAGATATGGGAGGATGCACATAAATTATATGTAAATACTACACCATTTTATATAAGGGACTTGAGCATCTGTAGATTTTGATGTACTTGAAAGGTCCTGGAACCAATCCCCTGTGGATGCTAGGGATGACTGTACTCAGGAGCCTTCTAATTAGAGAATGCTTTTGTATAAAGAAGAATTTGAGGCCACTTGTTAAAAATAATGTTTTCTTCCCAGCACGCCTGGCCATTTAAAAAAATAAAGCTATGCATAGAAGTAAGATATATCCTGACTTGTGATGATGTTAAAATAATAGTTTAAGAATAATACAATAGGAGTTTCTGTAGTGGCACAGCAGAAACGAATCTGACTAGGAACCATGAGGTTGTGAGTTGATCCCTGGCCTCGCTCAGTGGGTTAAGGATCTGCATTGCTGTGAGCTGTGGTGTAGCTCACAGACACAGCTCAGATCTGGCGTTGGTGAGGCTGCGGCATAGTCCAGAGGCTGCAGCTCCAATTAGACCCCTAGCCTGGGAACCTCCATATGTCACAGGTACAGCCCTAAAAAGGACAAAAGACTCACATACAAAAGAAGAATAATACAATATAAAAGTTAAAACATTATCTAAGCTATAAAACTGAAACACTTAGAGAACTTTCTGGATAGAATCAAAAGTACCATATATAAATTCTACATAGTACCTATTCTCTCTTTGAAAGTATTTTAAGAAGAAAGGTAAGATTTCATATTGTAAATAAAATGTAATATGATTTAGATTAAAGAAACTCAAAAGGCAGATTGTGTTAGAACATTTGAGTAAGAGATTCTCCCTCCATTTCATAGTTCACATTTTCCAAAATTAGAGAATGCCTTTGATGACTTTTTATGATGTAGAGAGGAGGGAAGAGTACCTGAAAATGGCTTAATGGCAAAAGAAATTATTTCGCTTTTAACTGCAAGTTCCACTGATAAGGGTAGCTTCAGGTGGGGCTTGAGTCATACCTCATATATTGCAACATCTATTCTGAGTTATACTTCTTTTGAGTATTAGATCCATTTTCAGCTGGCTTCTGTCATCATATAGCAAGGTGGCAGGAGAAGTTCTAAGTTTCACACTTTAGCACCACAAAAAGAGGAAAACTGAAGGCCTTTTTTGCTACTCCCCCACTACCACCCCAACATCCTAGAGATCCAGTGACTAAATAGGCCAGAAAGGAGAGGTGATGGCTAGCTTCATACAATCAAGATCAATTTAGACTTAAGAGTGAGATCAATAATACATGGCTAAAAACTGTTTGCTAAACAACATTTAAGGCCTTCAGAAAGCAAGAGGGAAAAAGGCTACCAGGCATCTGATAACAGATGTTGAATAGAACAGATGCTATATATTATTGTTATAGTTATGATAAACATAGCAAAAATGACATAACTGGAAAGATCTATAGAGTTACTCAACAACATTATTGAATTTTCTAAGTCCCTGTGTCTTCATTTGTAAAACTGATATTCCTGCATTCAATTGTAAAATAAGTAAATAAAAATAAAGAAATATACAATACAAAATACAAAAATAAATTTAAAATAAAAATGAATAAATACAATTAACTTGAATTAGAAAGAATTGAATTATAAAGCAAAACAGGTAGAAAGCTATAAAAGGATGGGCTTACTTACATAGTTTATTGTTTAAATGGTAAAAACTAGAACAACAATAGGTTTTGGGAATATCTGCAAAACTCTAGGCATGTAAATAAATGTATGGCAAGAAATACCTATAAATTTATTTGAGAACAATAAACTACTAAAAAAAAATTGAAGCAGGAATACAAATAAGATTTTCACAGAAGAAGAAATGTACATCATCAATATAGTTGCTAAACGATGATCTAACTCAGTATTAGGGAAAAACAAGTTAAGACAACAATGTAGCACTCCATTCTGAGTGGAAAAAAGTAATGAAAAACAATAACACGCATGTTGATAAGGATTTTAAAAATGGCACTCTCTTCACTGTTGCTGTGGTTGTAAATCGCTATAATCTTTGAGAAACAATCTCGAAACAAATTGCAGTTAAATCTTAGATATACTGTTCTATGGATTTATATAATGAAATATTTAATGGTATTCAAATAACATCAATCTTCTGATTTTTATATACAATCATGATCAGTAGCACAAATGTGCTTTTTATTTTGATATCATATGTGACAATAATGTCATGTCAATTAACATTAGATCACAAATAAAAAGTTGCTGATGAAGAGAATGAGAAGCAATTATTTTACCTCTAAATTTATTACCTTGACTAACAAATAGATATGTTAACGAAAAGTTGTGAATAAAATTTTAAATTTTATCAATTCAAATTTACTCAATCTAAATATAGTTAAATCTATTAAATGCAAATGAAATTGATTATAACAAAGAAAGTAAAGAGAAAACCTTTATAAAAGAAAACAAAAAATTATTCCTTCTTAATACAGAAATCTATCAAAAAGAATCTTTTTAAGAGAGTATCACTTTACCTTATTTTGCTTTCCCAGCATAAAATATCAAGGACAGTGCATTTATTTCTGATTAAGTACAAATTAATCCTTACCACTTATTAGAGAAGTTTTCTTTTAAAAAACTTAATAAAGCCAAAATCAAACTATAGATTATAAATCACTATTGTTATATGACAGAAAACAAAATATCTTACCCCTAAGCTGCAGACCTGAGAGATGCAGCTTAAGTATAATCACTGGGCACAAGGATTTAGTAGGGTTTTTTTTTAATCTTAAAACAATGCACATTCTTTAAATTATATTTACACTTAAAATATTTATATCAGCTTTTATAATAAAACATATATGTTACCTGGTCAACTATAATTAACTTTTCCTGAGCATATTAAAGAAATGGAACTCTGGCCACCTATGTAAAAGAATAGATTTTCAAGGGAAAAAAAATATTTACTACCTTAATTTATTTTTCAAAAACTAAAATATAAAAATATCAATAAACTATCTTTTTGTCTCCATATTCATGAACTAAGACTAATAAAAACCTTGATTGTCTTTACCTCTGAGTTAATCTTATTAAATAAAGTGTCATTTCCCCTAAAATAGTATATTGAATTCTAGGTTTTACTTGCAGTATCATAAAATAAGGATTTCCTATACATATTGCTCATGAGATGCTTGCATCACTTTAAAACTTTAAAATAATTATCTCTAAACTTCATAAGATCCTATGATCTTTTTATTAAAGAAAATATTACTTGTGGATATCTGTGTTCTTACTATATATATTATATATCAAAATAGTATAGCATATATTTCAAAATAGCAGATCAAAATAGCAGATTACAGTGGTCATGTTTGTGGAATGTTTCTGCAAGTGGTCTTATATTTTTGTAATTTGTTCTTTGGCCTTTTGAATCATATATCTTTCCTCTTTTTTCTGTCACAGCTGATTGGGGCAAGGATGGATATATGACCATATATAAGACTCATCTAAGAGTTTAGTTATTAAAAAGAAAAAAAAATCTTAACATAAGCAACGGCATGCCCTTTTTCTGAGAGAAGAATGAAGCAAACATACAGAAGAAAGGGTAAAGCAAAGAACTGGTGGTTCCAGAGGAAGAGTGGAAGGTTCTTTATCTGTCCTCAGTGGCTTCCAACATCTCAGTGTCTGGCTCCAGAATGTGCTATTGTATTTCTTTCCTTCTTTTTTTTTTTTTTTTTCTTGTCTTTTTGCCATTTCTTGGGCTGCTCCCATGGCATATGGAGGTTCCCAGGCTAGGGGTCGTAGATGCTGGCCTATTCCAGAGCCACAGCAACATGGGATCTGAGCCATGTCTGCGACTACACCACAGCTCATGACAACGTTGGATACTTAACCCACTGAGCAAGGCCAGGGATCGAACCCACAACCTCATGGTTCCTGGTTGGATTCATTAACCACTGAGCCACGATCAGAACTCCTGCGCTATTGTATTTCATTCATTTCTACAATACTATCATATTCTTAAATATTTAAGCTGCTTAGAGTAGGTTTCTCTTTCTTGGAACAAAAGAGCCTTGAACAAAATGAAGATGATTAATCCATGCTTAGTCAATATTTTCACGACTAAAATCAGAATACTATAAGGGAAAAATCAGTTATTGTCACTCACTACCAGAATTCTCCTAAGTTCCAGGACTGTCTTCTTTTTCAAATTGGACAGTATCTGTTGGAAGTCCCAGAGCAGACCTGGGCACAGATATGTAGCAACTGAGCCCAAATAGATTGTTGTGGAATGGGGTCATGAGGAAGAGATTATACAGACATACAGAAAGACAAGCCTATTAGAAAACAGAAATGGAGGTTGGAAAAACGCACATGGTCGCAATGTTTTGCCTAAGCAAGAGCAGGTGTGTTAAGCACAAAGTGAACAGATCTCAAAGGGGAATATAAATTCTAGCATGAGGAAGAAAGGCATCTGCTACTCAAGGTTCAATTTGGACTGTAGAACTCAAGGGAATGATGGTGCAGGAAGCAGATAATAATGCTCAAGTCAGGCAGAGTGTTAGAATGAGGGTGTACTTCTGGGATTATGTTGCCAGGGAAGACATTCTTTTTTAACTTAAAAATATCCTTTCTTTTCCACAAAGAGGATAGAATGTTGATCTTTGTATTGAAATGTACTCTTGATATCATGTGTTAATTATATATTTATGTTTTTATTTAACTAAGGAGGAGAAAAATTGTATCATATTTTTCTAACATTGAAAAATAAATTTCCAAGTAAAAAGTAAAAGAAAATTAAAATGGAGTATAAAATGCATGAGAATCAGTTGAGTAGCTTTATGAGCTGCTAGTGTATGCTTGTTAGCAGAAATTCCATTTTATGATGCAAGAACTATTGGGGGAAGAAACAGAGATTGATAAATGATTAATGACTGGGTGCAACTATAGTTTGTGAAAAATGAGCATGGTGTTCATGAATTTAAACCTCATAAAATGAAGACCACAAGTGAGTTATATCCATTGACAGTGTATTCTCTAATAGAAATAAACCATAATATTGACGTGAATTCCTGAGCAACTCATTCATGAACAATTGAATGATGAAAATAAAATATTGAATTATTTTTGAAATCTAGCAATTAGAAACTGGCATGAAAATTCACAAACCAATAATGGGTCTATGTTTATGAAATAGTCTGGGCTTACAACAAAAATTGCTGGGGAAAATATACATATAAAACAAAAAATTTATAAAGAAATTTCTTTTGAAGCTATAATAGATCATTTTCAATATGACATGAAAATTTAATAATCAATTGAAATGAGGATAACACAGTAGCTAATAGATAAAGGAACAGAAGTTAAGAAAAATACAAAAGAAAATAATAAATACCCATTAATTTATAAAATACTGGACTATTACTTTATTGCCTTTAAGTTTACATTCAAGGTATCAATATAATTATGTCTTCCTACCCTAATCCTGTAAAAGTATTAAGTATCATTGTAGGCTATTTGAGAGAAAGACATTATCTTGATAATTAAAATAAATGCATTCAATCCAGTATAGGGATATTACTTGTCAGTCTCTTCTCTCTAATTTCACAGATAAGCATTTATAACTCAAGAATTTTAGAGACACTACTAGCATTGTGTTGATGGATGATGGTTCATGGGGGTTTGATTATGGGAGAAGGAAGAAAAGGGCTACACACTAGTCAGGCCCTTTTTTGATGGAAAAGGATCTCTGAATTAATAAGGAGGTCAAAGGGAAAATAAATAAAATGGCAAAAAAATGCCCATACAGTGACTTCTGGAACCAAATGGGAAAGTGAACTGCATACACTGTGAGCCGTTATTATGGGTTTGGGTCTGTGTATGCATTATATAAACACAAATATTCCTAAGTAAAGAGCTACTGATTGGATGCTGACCTGTGCTAAACATCACAGGTGATTTGTCCTCTGGCTTATAACTGATCAAGAGAACAATAAAGCTGATGTGATATAGCTTAAAAATTTTGCTATGTAAACACAACTAGTGTGGTTAACATTACCTAGTAGCCTGAGTACATATTCATGCGTAACTAAAGATGTTGGTTCCAATGTATCTAAAGGCACACGGGATTTCCTCTCTTCCTAAACACCATGCTCAGCTCCTTAAATACCAATATCTCTAGCACCACAGATTCCTTTGTCGCAATTACTCTGATGTAGGATGTTCCCTGTTTCCTTGAAAGCTTGGCTTTGCCCTCTACTCACTAATTTGCTATAAGCAACGAGCATAAATAACCTTGGTTTGGAGATGAGTGGGTTGATACAGAACATTAAAAGAACAGTCATGGAAACTAATGTGGGCATAAATTTGATTGTAAGTGGTCCCAGCAGGGTTGATGAAAAACTGGATAAACAAGATTATACTGCTTTTCCAAGAGGTTTTATAGTGAAAGGGTAGAAAAATAGTATATCATCTACAGCAATAGAAAATTAATATCCTCAATAAAATTTCAAGTTTTACTTGATGAAATATAATCAAACATGCAGTTATTTATATCTTTGTTTCTCAAATTACAGTCCAAGGACCAGCAGCATAGGCATCACCTGAGAGCTTATTAGAAATGTGTAATATTAGACCTCACTCCATTCCTAGTAAATCTGAACCTGACTTTTTAACAAGATCCCCAGATGACAAGCATGTACATTAAAGTTTGATACATACTGGTTTAGAGTATACTAAACTTTATAATTTTTATGCATTTCATAAATGTTTATGCTATTATCAAAAGTAACTATTCAAAGCCTCTAGAAATGCTTAAGAAGTCATCAAAAATTTTTTGTTCCAGCAAAACAAATATACATAGAAATTCATGATAAAATTAAAATAATTCAAATTATGAAAAAAGTAGACATCACAGACCACAGACATGTTATCAACAAATATACATAAAAAAGCATATTCCCAAAGCAATCATGGAAATAAGAAACAAAGTATATTTCAAGGCAATTTTAAGTACAAAATTAATTGCTGATCTTGTAAAATTGAGAAATCACTATTAACCAAAATCAATTATATTTATCATACAAGCAATAGGGGTCTATAGCATACACCAGTCATTTACAGATCAAGGTCAATTTTGGTGAAAGAGTTTCATTTACATTTTTTAAAATAAGAGCATCCCATTAAAGAACAGAGATTTTTAAAATTATCACAGAGTAATAAAACTGATTGTTATAGATGAATATAATTAATCAAGGATTAAAAACTGACATCTGAGTTGATTAGAATATGTGTTGATTAGAAGAGAGTATCCAACTTTGTCTCCAGAGTTTTTGGTCAGTGTATTATATTTGTTTGCATCTGACTCTCCTAATCAGAAGATTTAAACAGCACTGGCAATGGCTCAAGATAAGCCAGAAGGACAAAAATCATATCATCAGCAATTAATTATATGGGGATCATTTGAAACTGTTTGCCAACTCTGAAAAAAAAATTTTGATAAGAAAGGAAGTGCTAAAGTTAGAAGAGATATTCAGAAAATTAAACAATGCTTTCTGACATTGTATTGTATTTTCTAAGGTACAACAATGTATATTATTAATCACATAAATTAAATTTGATAACTAAAAAAGAAAAGACTAGCAAAATGTCTTCAGATTATACAATCTAGGAAAGGACAGTTTCTTAAGCCATGAATGTGTCTTTCTATGCCATCACCAGAGAGATCATTTAATCTGCCACTGAATTAGATTGTCTTGCAGATGTTGAACAAAATAATTAAAAATTCTAATTGATTTTTAGTCAACAGAAGGGATACCAGATGTTACACAGGGAGCTTAGGTCATTTATCTGTTGTCAAAAATTACTATGAAGAATAGCAATTTACTTATGATTATAATAAAATAATAGCTATTAAATTTAAGGGTTTCTCCACTCAATACTTGTCTAAATTTCAACTTAATTAAAAATACCTTCCACAAATTACATATTTTTGTTAAATTAAGGATTGAAGAATAGAAATATTGAAGAGAAGGAGAGAAAAGATGACCTTAGGTAAAGAAAAAAGGGTTCCATTTGTCTGAATATTTTCTTTGCCTTTGTCTGCATTTTCTTCTATTTCTCCCGTTAAAGTTGAAATTTCCTTAGGAAAAATATTAGAAAAAGTTACATAACTTTTCTCATAGTTCTGATTCTGAGAGGCCTTGACTTTCAGTTGAATTCTGGCCAGCATTCCATGCAACAGAAACATCCAATTTGGATAGTTCCTCCAAATAGCTATCTGTGCACTTTCCTGATTCCTTCTTATTCAATGATCTTCCCTTTACTCCAGCAACCACTTTGCACATCTGAAGTCCTTGAACTGTTCAATTGGGAAAACAAGCTTTTTGTTCACAACTTCCTGAGTCCAAGTGCAATGACCTCCAGTTTGAAAGCCATTCCTATTCTCCCAGCCTGTGAATCCTCTTTTGCTTTTACTTCCTCCTCAATTCAATATGTACCCCATAATCAATTAATTTAACACACCCTCAGCAAGACCAGCATTTTCCTCCCCTGCTTTCTACTCTACTAAATCATCCCCACCATTGCTTAGAACCATCAATATGATCTCTATTGCTTTGGCAGTCGATTGGGCTAGAAAAAGATAATCTTCAAGGCTCTAAGCTGATTCAGTCCTTCAGTCTTTATGAGGCCTGGGATCTTACTGGTTGTCTTTTTTTGTTTGTTTAAAACTTGTATATGTGTTTTTATTGAGGGGATATTGCCTCTCATGTATACAACAGACATTCATTTTACTTAACGAAGATTTATTGAGCAGCTAATCTGTTCCAGTCACTCTTCTGGGCAGAGTAAATAACATAGATATGACCCTTTCTATCACAGAGTTTACAATCTAGAGGTTGACTTTTAATAACTAGACTGTACTCTTCATCAGCCCTTCAGGATCTCAACCGAGAGTCAGGGGTTTTACAAGGGAGCTCGTTAGTTTATAGGCCCTGATTATTTCAAGCTTTTAATTGTTGAAAACCCAGTCTATTTCTCAGCCTAAGTCCCACTTCATTCCCAGCTTCTCAACATCTGCTTTGGACCTGACATCAGTGAGGAGAAAAGCACTTTAAACTGTCAGGTTTGCCTATTTAGGTTTGCTTTCTCCAGGATTTCAACTCCAGTGTAGCCCTTCCATGCCTTTTAACATTTTACATTTTGCTCAGGTTTCTAGTTTTGAGTAGAAGATCTTCTCAGAAACAAGCTACTTTCAATGCTGGAAAAAGTCCATATTGGATTTGTATTTACTCATGGAATGTTTTTCCCACAAGAATGTAAATTTCCTAAAGATTCATGTTCTACCGGTTGCTGTTTCTCACACTCCTAGAATAAAGCCTGAATGTACCACTTAGTGCATATTTCATGAGGAATGAAGTGAACATGTAACAGAAATGAAAACTTATGACCAGAGAAGGTAAATAAATCAATACTAGCTACAGAAATACTAGTTGCAGAAATATGTGGTAGTTCTGAGAGTACATTTAGGTCTAATGTTATCGCCATGAAAAGAAACACTGACACATTACCTTGAACAATTCTAAAAAGTGTATTACCAAATTTGTTTAAAAGTAAATATTTTGATATTAGGGGCCATAAAAAAACCAACAAGTATTTGAATTTTCACATACAAATTTATTTTGGGGATTTTAACATTTTCATCACAGTAGTGATATAATTTAGCTTACAGGCTTAGGGGTTAGATTTATAGGAATGAATTTTGGCTTGGTTGTTTAGCATCTATTTCACCTTGGACAAGTCTCTCTTAATCATTCTGGGTTCAGTTTCATAATGTATAAAATGTAGTTAATAGTGGTATAAATCTCACAGGATTCTTGTGTATATGAATGAAGTTAATAAATGTGAGAAAGTCAAAATAGTGCTTGACACATGAGACAAGTTCAATAAATGTTAGTAAGTAGTAGCTGTTATATCACTAATCATTTCTTTGTTTTATGTGCTGTAAGGCATGTGTTACAAGTTGTCACCACAATAATTCACATATAACATCATTTAAAATATTTCACCCATATATTAAGTTACTTCACAGAACTTTATAATCTAAAAGTTAATATTCTTGAATATCTTTTAAATGTGTGGCATAAGATGATGGATTGGGCATGTGCATTGCCCTGGGCCATCTCCTATCTTTCAGTCAATCAGTGAAATAACAGCAAGGACAAAAGACATTTGTAGAAATTCAGAAAAGGTGACTGGGACTGCACAAGCAGATTAACCCAAACAGTTGGAGTCATAGTTCAGGGCAGCATAGGAAGAAGGATGAACAAAGGTGGATGCTCTTTCCTTTATAGTGACAAAACTCCAATTCCACCTTCCCCTACCTCACTGACAGGTAAGGAGAGCAAAAGAAGTGGATTTGCCAATGTACATGTCCTTCCACATATATGAAGCCTGCAATCAGCACACTCATTCAAGGACAGTAATATAATGTCACAGAAAACCAAAACCAGTCACCTATAGCAATCCATGTAGTCCTTCAATGGTAAATACGTGCAAACTATAAACACCAATGAAGATGAATAGAACAAAAGCAAGAAGGAAAGAGGAAAAGGTAACATTGGTAAGAGAGAAAAAAGAAAAAATTCAAAGTTCAGAAACCAATTATAATTGACGTTCTCAGAGAGATTCAAAAAGATATATACTGCAAACACGAAAAAAATGTATCACTTAAAAGAAGTAATCATGGAATTAAAGAGTTTTTAGAAATTAAAGCTATATCTAAGAAAATAAAAGCAAAATCAATTTTAAGTACTAAAAGAAAAAAAGTTAATCTCCTCAAATGTAGAAGATTGAAATGGTGGACCATATGAAGAGAAAGAGAGACGTGGAAGATCAATTTGTGAAGGTCATCATCAGTGAATGTGTTCCCGCTATGGCACAAGGGACTGGCGGTGTCTCTGCAGCACCGGGACACAGGCTTGATCCCTGGCCTGGCACAGTGGGTTAAAAGGATCTGGTGCTGCCACAGCTGCAGTTGCACCGCAACTGTGGCTCAGCTTCGATCTGATCCCCAGCCTGGAAACTCCATATGCCGAAAAAGAAAAAAAAAAAGCTCAGAAAAAAAAAAGTAGTAACTGTAATTCTATAGGTTTAATGCTGATTTTGAATCCACACCATTTTTTAAAATTAGTGGAAGATATTTTTACTCAAACAAATGGAATGAGCAGTTTAATAAAGAGGAATTTACAGGCATAAACTGAAATTCAAGAAATTTTGTATGTATGGCAGGAATACAACAAAATGAAATTTCAGAATGACAGCTGACCAAAGGATCTAGTAAGAAATCATTACTGATTAGCACATTCTAGACATAATGTTTTAAGAGAGCTAGTGTATATTAGTTAATACAAAAGGCATTTTTTTTCCTGTCAAAAGAATCAAAATAAATGCTGTTGGAAATTCTTGGATAAACAGTACATTTTTTTTTTTCAAACAGAACACTGAACATCCTTGTTCAAATACAGCAAATGAAAATACGGCATGGTTCTAAGCAAGAAATTGAATTTAGAAAAGAAGATCTACTGTTCTACATGCACAAATATACCCCTTCAAGCAGCCTCGCTAGAGGTAACAAATTACACTCTTTTACACACAAACTCAACCACATGACCTAATCAGTAGCAGATACCTAATCATACTAATAGAAATATCATTTATTAAAATCTATTTTAGGAATGAATCTACAGTGAGAAAGTAAAGATCTTCATGTTCAACATACATATTAATACTTGAAATTATCAAAGTATGAGCATATCAGACAGAATCTGAGATGTGGAGGGATACTGGAGAAAAATTAATAGTTGCTAAATTCCTCATGATTCACTGTGTGAAGTGAAACATAAATGTTCAAAATAGTTGGATACAGAAATTAAGATTATACAATATTTCAATGCATAAACAGATTTAATTGATAAAACAAAAACAAAACTTTTAAAAGATAGGAAGTGCAATGAGTGAAAAGAACTGGTTCTCACCTTCTGTTTTACAGAAACAGTAGATTTTGCTTGGAGGGCCTATATCAAGAAATACACAGGCATATAACTTATTCCAGAACTAAAATACAGAGATGGTCGAAAGAGCCTACATTTAAGAAAAAGAACTGAGAACATGGATTAAGAGGGAGTCTTTTACTATTCATTTTTCTTCTTTAGTGCTTTCTGAACTTTTATTTCCATGTCATGTAGTTTTAAAATTATAAATTTGTATTTTTGAGGTTTGCTGAAACAGTCCACTAGCATTACTTGTAAACCTAAGTAGATTGTATTTGTCCTGCTAGAATTGCTTGAAATACATGTGGATTTCTTTTTCCTGGGAAGGAAAAATGACACATATTGGCTTTGCTAGTTTAAGTAGAAACTTTTGAACCATGGTTTCTAGGTTTATTTTTCTCCAAATAATAAACAATTCACTATTGCTTATGAATTTCCATATCCTAATTCTTCATCATGTTCTAGACTCTTTTTCTGGGATCCACAAAACTTAATTGGTTCCTTTTCTCCTATGGAAGTTTCATAATAAAAGAAAAACTACAAATAAGAAGATATTTAGAGTAAACATGATGATACAGTTTCACACTTTTTTCCTCTGAGTGAACACTGTATAAACAATATTTAAAATATATAAGCAACATATGAACAACATGTGTCCACATCCAAGCTAGGTGAGAATAGTTCACATTTTTACTTGTGACCTCACTTCACTTTTATAGTTGATTTCTATATGTGTAAGATTTATGGCCTAATAAAAAGGGAAAAAATGAAAAAAAAAACCTATGTGAATTATAAATATCCTAGAAGAATACTGTATTTAAAATACTAATGGGCACTCACAGAGCAATGTAACAATAATTTTAAGTGTTTTCTTGTTAATCATTAGCTAGTTTTTGGTCTTCAAAGCAAGTGTACATGTGTTTACATATTTATAATTAAATAAAGATCAACTCTATAAATCCTTACTCTTAGGGGAGGGAGGGGTGGAACGAGGGTTTGAGATGGAAATGTTCAAAAATTAGGTTGTAATGATGGTTGCACAACTATAAATATAATAAAATCACTGAATTATTTAAAAAAATAAATCCCTAATCTAATAATCCACTAGGAAATTACATCTTTAGAAAAAAACAGCAAATAAAAATTTTACAAGGTTTAGATATTTTTTAGCATTTCCACATATCTCATTCTGAGAATAATTAAAATTTTAAAATGTGTAATATAATTTTACAAACATACTGAGGAAATTTTTTAAAATATAACCAAAACTCAATAACAAAAAACATAATTTGTGATTCAGATTAAGTAAGTATTCACATAAGCAAATATTTCATTTCATTTCAAATCAGAACAGGATTTTTAGGTGTTTAATGTAATTTGAATTTATGTCATGATCTTTTCCATTGCAATTCTGTTGCTGAATAACAAGGGTGCTGCCATATAGCTGTTAACTTTTGTTTCCAGTTTGTGAGATTTCTCTTTCCTCTTGTTTCTCCTTAAAAATGATTGCAAATTACCTGCAGTGATTTGATGCATCTGACACTAATTGCATACTTTCTCTGAAAACCTGCATGACATCACATTTTCATCACAAAGCAAGAAGTTTATGTACTTGCTGACTTTCTAAGTTGAAATGAGAATAAACACTTCCATTGGGAAATTGTGCAGATAATTCAGAAGTGTTCTCTGTAGAATGACAGTTGTTATTTTGCTTTAGAAGATAAAGGCATAGGAAACTGGTACCGATGATTTTTCTTCATATTTTGAGGAAAGGATAAAATTAATAGTCTTATTTCTTCAATACTTCAGTTAGAGTTGGTATGATTAAAATGAATTCTACGCAACTGAAAGAAATTGAATGAGGACTGTCATAGATAATATAAGCAATTATTGTCAATATTGTTCATATAATAATGCTATTATGTTTAAGTTTTTAATCTATTAGAGATACATGCTGAAATATTTATTAGTGAAATGATATGATGTCAGAATTTGCTTTAAAACATACCGGGAAAGAAAAAATAGAAGAATCAAAATTTAAAGGACATAAAGTTGGTGGTATTTGGATCATATGGCAATTCTATATTTAGTTTTCTGAAGAATCTCCATATTGTTTTCCATAGTGGTTGTACCAATTTATACATCCAGACAAAACTATAATTCAAAAAGATACATGTACCCCTATGTTCACTGCAGAACTATTCACAATAGCTAAGACATGGAAATAACCTAAACGTCCATTGACAGATGATTGGATTAAGAAGATGTGGATTACATATACAATGGAATACTACCTAGCCATAAAAAAGAATGAAATAACTGTATTTGCAGAAACATAGTTGCAACTAGAGATGCTCATACTAAATGAAGTCAGAAAAAGAAAGCCAAATACCACATGATGTCACTTATGGTATTCCAAATACCTTGGAATTTAAAATATAGCACAAATGAACCCATATACTAAACAGAAACAGACTCACAGAACAGACTTGTGGTTGCCAAGAGGGTTGGAGGGAGGGAGTGGGATGGACCGAGAGTTTGGGGTTGGTAGATGCAAACTATTAAATTTAGAATGGATAAGAAATGTGGTCCTACTGTACAGCACAGGGAACTATATCCAGTCTCTTGGGATAGAACATGATGGAAGATAATATGAGAAAAAGAATGTATACATATGTATGGCTGGGTCACTATTCTGTACAGCAAAAATTCACACATTGTAAATCAACTATTCCTTAATAAAAATAAAAAAGATAAAACTTACTTGATAAAAAAAATAAAGCTGGTGGTTTTTAAAGTTTGAGGAATGATACACAGAGGTTCTCTGTACTATTCCATTTCTATAGGTATTTGAAATTCTTTATAATGAAAAAATAAAACTAAAAAGGTATTCTGAACATAGCCAAAGAGCTCAAATAACCAAAAGTATTAAACCTATCTACAATTTGTATTTTTCTCCCCAAAACCATACTGTTTTTAATATTCTTAAATAGATTATAAACCTCCTGAGGATAAAGACCTTATCTTTTACATTGTTTTAATCTCCATGCAGAAAGTTTTTAATAAAATGCTATAAAATGAATAAAGCTAAATCAAGAAATATAAAGAATTAAAATATTTTATTAACATTTAATAATACTGATGATATAAAAACCTTCCAACTTGTTCTTTTCATAATAAAACTATTTTTTACCAAATATTTGGTGATATTTAAAAGACATCTCAAACATATCATAATGAGTTAATCTGTTTCATATTTTTAATTTCTAAAACTTGTTACTATAATGCTTTCTGGGAGGTAAAAGGGTATTTGACTGTGGAACTGACTTTCATATGGTTACGTTATCAGTCACCAATACATTTATATTCATTAAAGTATTATGTTTATAAGAAAAGAATAAATTTTACAAAGATATGATTGATAAAGTATTATTAAGTTATTAGATTAAATCTGTTACTCTGGAATGTTGTTTTCTACATTTCAAGTAGAAAACATACACCCATTAGAGATGAAAACTCACGAAACACATAAAGAACTCTTTATTCTATTTTTCTGACTTCTTCCTCATTAAACAAAACAAAACAAATTATCTTAGCAAAGAGATAATAGGACTATGTTTGTGAATACAAATCAAAAGAATTCACTTCAAATGTATTTCAGCTTGAGAAGATTAATTTTAGAGCAGTCAGTACACAGACTGGTTTTAATTTTAAAAAGATTTTTTAAAAATATAAACTCACTAATGATGTAATGATGTAACCTACTTGCTTTTTAGTATCATTTTACCATTTATAACATTCCTTGTCTTTTTTAATCATTCTGATTTATCCATATACCATATCCTGAGAAGAACAAGCAATTTTTAAATTTTCAAAATTTTCATGCTTAAGGATTAACATTATCATGTGGACACATCTTAATACTGCATACAATGTAGGAAATAGGACAAAATACTTTAAAGTTTTAAATATTTTAACTATTAAAAATTGTCCCCAAATATATAAAAATGAAAGGAAACAGAGTTTGAGTTGTGTGTGTACACACATGCATTTAGAAGGAAACAACAAAAACAGATTGAGATAAAGAACAACTAAGTTATTATAAAGAGAAGTGGTTAGATCATTATCATGAAGATATCATCAGCAGGCAAATTTCAAGAGCTCTCAAAGAGGTATATTTTTGACAGTGTTCATTACTCAATCATCTAAAACAGAATCCATTTACTGAAGGAAAACTGCAAATAACATGACTTTTTAGATTAAGCTATACTAATTTTTGCTATATTCTAATCATGGTTCTTAGATATTTTATTTCAGTGGAATATTTTTGACTTCCTAATGCAATGTTAATAGGAATGTTATTTTACATCAGGCAGATAAACAAACTGAGAAATAAAGACAGAAAATAAGTACAAGCAGAAATCTATGTTGTAAATAGGTTTCTGTCTGCCCCCAAGAGTATGAAACAATTAAATAAAAACTCATATCAAATGAAAAACATGCTCTTCTCACAGAAGAGAGATTTTACTCTAGGCAATAGCAAAAAAAAATTGGCAAGAAAAGAATCTTAAGGCAATAGTCAATGAAGAAATAAATATAGGCAAGGCTCTCATTAATTTAGAGTTGAATGGGGCATCTGGCTGAAGAATGAAAAAGGGAGACATCTGAGGTCCCCCCACTGGATATAAATATAAATAAATTAAATATAATAAATATAAATAAATTATATATAAATTTATAAATAAATATAAATCAAATCCTAAAAAAAGTCACATTTTTTAATTAATGACATATACTAATATACATATAATGTATGTATGTATATATATATACATTACATATATATATATGAAGAGATATTGGAGAAAAGGAAATTAGAGATTTAGATGATAAAAAAATTTATTTAAATAGTAAGACTAGGCTAGAGTAAGATATTTTGGTATGTTTAAGAACTACATTAAATTTTTTGTCAAGATATCCACAAAACTATAGGAGATTACCTTCAATATTCCTGGCATAATTTTGAAATAAGCATATAGAATCAAAACTTTTAATAATTAGAAATATCAAATGGATTTTTTGTCTTAAAATGGCATATGTAGCTTATACATTTAAAAGTATTTGCTTCCAAGCATCAACCAGAATATATGTTTTAAATGAATAAATTATATCAGCTTTGGAAAACAGCTGATAGACATATGAAAATGTCTGTAAGACAAGATGGAATTGAAGGAAGAAAGAATCCTATCTAATTAGAGCATATTCTAAGGAGAATCACATTAGGAATTTGAGTGATTAGTTTTTCTCCCCAGTTTCTGCACAGATCTTTGGAGAAGCCAGGCTTGGGAGAAGATGCTTGCAGTATTTAGTCATGGGTAGGGTTGAGGAAAATCAAGGAATTTTAGAAGCCTGTAGGATCTGTAATCACAATATAAACCTAATGTTCATCTCCACCATTACTGGCTGCAGATAGACTGTGCATATTTAAGCAGGAGAGAGAAGTCAGGCCAGACTAAGCTATTTTGGTCCGGAAACAACGAAGGATGATTAAAGAGAAGAAAGAAGCTTCCCATAAGGCAAGGCATGTCTCTGCCCACCCTCCTCATTTCCCACTTCCTCATTTCCTATAAACAGTTGATATTAAGAAACAAAGGGGGTCAAGGGAGGACATCCAAACTTTAGGGTGTGGAAGCAGATTGGACATCTGGCACGAAAGAATGCCCAAGCCTAAAAGATCTTAGAAAGTGCTGCATAGTCATGGAAACTTCTGAACACTATATTTGTCCTCATTCATTATCTGACAGGTGTGACAAGCCACTGCAAGGTACTGGCATCTTTTCAGCGGTTCCTAAAAATGGTGTCCTGGTCAAATACAGAAAGAGGTGAGGCAATTACTTTTCAAAATACAGCAGACACAGAAAAGAAATTGACAGCAAATGAGTGTCCCTGTCCTATAGTGCTCTCTTAAGACCCCTCTCTATATAGTTGAACCTTGAACATTGCAAGGGTTCACTGACCCTTCATGCAGTCAAAAGTCCATGATCCATGTCACAAGTAGAACTATGAGATCACAGAACTGTCCCTAGTTCATTTAATCTGGCCAGTAAATTCCTGATACCAACACCTGATAAAAAATAACTGATAATAAATGCCTAAAACTTCATTGAGTAATCTCACACTACAGATAACATTTAGCAAGTAAAATGCAGTTGTGTACTTGCAATGAAGACCTATGGAATTGTCTGCCTGGCAACATTTCTTGGGAAATGCTTCTCAACATGAGCGAAAAATCACATGGGTGCTGCAGGAGCCACCACATCAGACACTTTTATCTTAAGTAAAACTGGTCCAAGAGATGGAAGAAAATCCTTTTCAAAGATTTCTATACACTGGGCCAGAAAAATCTTCCAAAGAATCTCTCTCAAAGGACTGAAGTTCTCTGTAGCTTCATACTCTGTCTCATGAAGAAAGCTATATACTATAGAAGAAAAAAAGGACAACAATTTTAAAAAAATGAAAAAAGTAAGAGTTGGAAAGAAAATCTAGACACCTGCCAAATCCCTGGCTACTAGGATCAGGAAAACTCTGAATTTTTCTAAAATATCTTTCTTTCAGACTTCCAGTCATGGCAAAGTGGAAACAAATACAACTAGGAACCATAAGGTTTTGGGTTCAATCCCTGGCCTCGCTCAGTGGTTTAAGGATCTGGTGTTGCTATGAGCTGTGGTATAGGTCACAGACACAGCTCAGATCCTTTATTGCCGTGGCTATGGTGTAGGCTGGCAGCTGTAGCTCCGATTCGACCCCTAGCCTGGAAACCTCCATATGCCGCAGGTGTAGCCCTAAAAAAGCAATAATAATAATAATAGTAATAATAATAATAATAATAATAAAATAACTTTCTTTCATGAGTTATTTCTCTATTATTTGCAATAAATTAACTCATCACCTTTTGTTTTCCTAAGCTAATTTCAAGTGGGTTTCCATCACTCACAACATAAACTCCCAAATAATGAAGTGTGAAAGCCAAATACAACATTGCCAAGTGAAATTCAGTCTGAGAATGCAAGAATGACACAGTATTAGAAAATGTGTTAATATAAACAATTATATTAATAGATGAAAAGGTGTTTATTGGAGACTTCCAAAATTCAAAAAGCAATCAGTCTGATTTTTTTTTAAAAAATCAACAAAAAGATTTTAAGAAGGTAATTCTTAAACATGATTATAAATGTTTTTTGCAAATATACAATTTGTATTGTGAACTGGAGACTGGACTGGCATTTGCCATCTGTCTCTATGCTGATTAAATCATGAGCTGCCGCAGCTGCTGACCCTCAACGCCCCCTGAAATAGTTCAGGGTAAAGATCAGGAGTGAGGAACTCTGCTCTGGGAAAGCTAGCAAAAGAGGTCTTCAGATAGATATTTCAGGAGAAGATTTTATGAACTCAGTTCTTGAATCTCCTTGTGTCTAAGCACTAAAATCCTTCACGGTGATATTTCCTCCTCATGACTAGCAGTAACCTTCAAGAAACTAGCAGCAAACCTTTGGAAAAAACGTGTGCTCAGTCAAATGTACCTCACCCTTCGTCAAAATCATATATATACTGACATTCCCACTACCTCTTTGGAGCTGTTTTTTTTTTTTTTGGTTTGCTTTTTTTTTTTTTTTTTTTTTTTAAGACCTATCTGAAATGCTGCCTCCTGGGTTATAGTCCTCCTGAGTTAAGTTTTATTTTGCCCCAAATAAAACTTAACTCACAACTCTCATGAGTGCATTTTTTTCTAAGTCGACAGTATAATACTTACAATTAAAACTAGAAGGGTATTCTCATTAAAGTCAACAATAATATAAAAGGGCTAACATCTCCATTGTTTTCATAAAGATATTTTAATCAAAACTATTGCAAATATATGCAGATGAGTAAGTGAAATCAGAGTATAAATGTTGAAATATACGGTTTATGACAATGAATATAAAACAATTAAAAATAAATTTAACAGGAATTTTGTAGATGATATGATTAAAAACTGGCAAAAGTTTTTTAAGAGATATAAAAGAATACCTGAATGAACAGAATGACATATTATTCAATGTGATTACTCAATATTGAAAAAATATAAATTATCTTTTAAAAGTGTATTTTTATTTTCTTTTAATTTATTTATTTATTTTGCTTTTTAGGGCCACAACCATAGTAGATGGAAGTTTCCAGGCTAGGGGTTGAATTGGAGCTACAGCTGCGATCCTATGCCAAAGCCATGGCAACTTGGGATCCAAGCCGAGTCTGGAACTTACACCACAGCTCCAATGCCAGATCCCAGACCCACTGAGGCCAGGGATAGAACACACATCCTCACGGATACTGGTCTGATTTGTTTCTACTGCACCACAAAGGGAACTCCCTAAAAGTGTATTTTTAAAATACACTCCAAAATATCATCAGCATGTTTTGCTAATGAAGCCAATGAATTGCTAAAGGTCACTTGGAAGATGAAAATTCTAATATAAAAGAGAATAAATATTTAAATATATTAAAAGTTACACATAATCTGAATAGTGAAAAATAATGTCACAACAAAAACTAGAATTTAAAACATGGTAATTGCAGCATTTAAAAATTAGTAGAAAAGTACCATTATTCAGTAAATGAGGCTGGTCAATTTGCTCTTTGGCAAAAAAACTATTATGTTACATTCCTATTTCAAATCTCACATAAAAATAAATTCCAGACAAAACCTTTAAGAGTTGGAAGAAAGCAACATAAACATGGTATAAGAATAAAATAGGTGAATATTTACCACTGAGCAAACACACACACATGCTCAAGTTCTAGTTCCAGATGATAATATAATAAGCTTCTGAATGCCCTTCCTTCCATGGACAAATCAAACCTATAGTTACATATGGAGCAGTTTCCTCTGAAAAAAAAATCCAGAGAAACTAGCTGAGTGACTCCTACACAAAAAACAGCCAACTCCCAGCTTCTGTCTGAGGAGCAATAGTTTGGACCCCATAGCTAGGGCCACACTTTTAAGACCCCCACTGAGAGACAGGACCCCAAACACCTAGTTCTGCTTAGCTCTGTAAGCCAACAGAACTTGTATCCATCCCTAACCTCTCTCTCCCGGCTCAGATCAGATAGGCAGGTAGAAAACACCCAGATCTGTCTTCCCCTTAAAAGGTTCTTTTGCATACTTTAAGAAAGCTACTGCCTGAGGGTCCAAGTTGCTAATTTAACACACTTCAGGAGTTGAATGCCATCCATCCTGGAGACTAGGGTAGCCAGCAGACATCTTCTCTGCCTTCTTCCACTAACCTGCTCCAAACTGCTAATGTCTCCATGAAAAGAACTTGTATACACATATGTGCTCCAGCTGTACTAGCTTCCACCAGAGGGATAGCTCCCTGGATCTCCTGGCTCTCACAGCTAACTGTCTTGCATGTAGCAAACAAATAATTCTTAGCTAGCTAATTTCCCAGAGTTTAGATCTGAGGGAACAAAGAAATATCCATCTTCCAGCCTTTCCCTGAAACAGTTGTATTTGCATACTTTAAGAGTTACACTGGGAGGATCAAGTTTCTAATACATATACACACATCTGAGGGGTTAACATATATCACCCCAGAGACCAGGGAAACCTGTGGACACCTGCCTTGCCCTCTCCCTCTAGCCTCCCACCTCCACAACAGGTCTCCAGTATCTTCCTGGGAGGAGTTTGTACACACATCTGGTATAGCAGCTTTTGTAGCTGCTGCCCAAGAGACAGGCCTCTGGATCACCTGGCTTAGGTAGCCAATGAAATTTACTTTCATGAGTCCCACAGGATAGGAGCAAACAAAGCAGTGGTTCTCAATAGGTGTAGGTGTCAACATCCTCCATAACCCGACACCTTCAGCAGCTAACAGCTAGGATAAGCACAGAGGATATAGGCAAAAATTCCCATTTCCAAGTTTCATATTTTCTTGGCTGCTGTCTGAGGTTCCAGCTTCCAATCAAACTGCATCTAGGTGCTGACTGCGATCATCCCCTTCAGGACACTGCTGGGGCTTGGCACATTCTTAACTACTGAGAGTCATTAATGACAAAGATGGGTTCTTGGACAATTACAGAATGTTCAAGTGACAACAAAGAGCTTGGGCCAGGCTAATTGATAAAGTTTATCTCCTATAGCGGACCACTCTGTCAAGAATGGGAAAGGTGGCTGTTTTATCTAATGTACAGAAATCAACATGAAGAAACAGAGGAATATGTTCTACCAGATGTCTTCACTGATGAATTCAATCAAATTCTATCAAATTTTAAAAGGAATTAATATCAATAATGCCCAGACTTACAAAAAAAAAAAAAAAAAAAAAAAGAGAGGGAAACACTTGCAAACTCATCTTATAAGGCCAGCCAGCATTATCCTGATACCAAAATGAGACAAGGACATGGAAGAGAGAGAGGACGGTAAGAAGGAAGAGAGGGAGGGAAAAGTGAAAGAGAGAGGGAAGGAAGGAAAACCAGCAGCTGCAGCTCCAATTCGACCCCTAGCCTGGGAACTTCCATATGCCATGGGTGTGGCCCTAAAAAAATTTCTATCAAAGAGAATAAAATACCTAGAAATAAATTTAACCAAGGAAATGAAAAATCTACACTATAAAAAGTAGAAGACACTGATAAAAGAAATTGAAGACATAAATAAATAGAAAGATATTTTGTTTTTGTGGATTAAAACAATATTATTAAAATGTTCAAAGTGATCCTCAGATTGAAGGTAATCTCTATCCAAATTACGATGGCATTTTTCACAGGAATAGAATCCTAAAATTTATATGGAACTACAAAAGATCCCAAATAGCCAAAGTTATGAGAAAGAACAAAGCTGAAGTTACTCTTCCTGATTTCAAACTATATTACAAAGACATGGTAATTAAAATACTATGATACTAGCATAAAAACAGACACATAGATCAATGGAAGAGAAGAGGGAACCCAGAAATAAACCCATGCATATATGGTCAATTAATTTATGACAAAGGAGCCAAGAATAGACAATAGAGAAAGAATAAACTCTTCAAAAAATGGTGTTAGAAAAACTGGACAGCCACATGCAAAAGAATCAAACGAGACCCCTATCTCCCACTGTGCACAAAAATCAACTAAACATGGATTAAAAACTTGAATGTAAGACTTGAAATCATAAAAATTTTGGGAGAAAACATAGGGATTTAGTTCCTTGTCATTGCTCTTGGTGATGATGTTTTTTAAATGTGACACCAAAATCAAAACCAACAAAAGCTAAATAAGTGGCAAAGGCTGGTAGCTACAGCTCTGATTTGACCCCTGGCCTGGGAACTTCCATATGCTGTGGATGTGGCCCTAAAAAGACAAAAAGACAAAAAAAAAAAAGAAAAGTTAAAGTGGGAGTGTATCAAACTAAAAAGCTTCTACTCAGCAAAGGAAACCATCAACAAATGAAAGGCAATTTTTTGAGGAGTAGGAGGAAATATTAATAAATCATATATCTATAAGGTGTTAAAATTTCAAAAAATCAGTAATTTATATACCTCAATAGTAAAAAAAAAAAATCATTTTAAGGGTGAGCAGAGCAACCAAGTAGACCTTTTTTTCCTAAAACATACAAATGGCGTGCAGGTACGTGAAAAGGGGCTCAACATTACTAATCATCAGGGAAGTGCAAATCAAAACCAAAATATTACCTCACGCCTTTTAGAATGACTATTATTAAAAAGCCAAGAGATAAGTTTTTGAACGAATGAGGAGGAAAAAGGAAATTTTATACACTGTTGGTGGTAATATAAATCGTTACAACCACAATGGAAAATGGGTTTCAAAAAAAAATGAAAATAGAACTACCACACGATCCAGGAATCTCACTTCTGGTATATATCCAATGGAAAGGAAAACAGGAAAGTAAAGAGATATTTGCACTCCCATGTTCATTGCAATATTATTCATAATAGCCAAGATATAGAAATAACTGATGTGTCCATAACAGATGGATGTATGAAAATGTTCTGTGTATGATGGGCTATCATTCAGCCATGGGAAAGTAGGACATCCTGCTATTTGCAAAAACATGTATAGACTTTAAGGGCATTATATTAAGTGAAACGATTCAAACAGAAAAAGACAAATTCTATGTGTGGAATCTAAAAAAGCCAAACACATAGAAACAGACACTAGAACAGTGGTTACCAGGGCTTCAGCAGTAGAGGATAAGGGGAGATTTTGGTCAAAAAGTATAAACTTCCAGTTATGAGTTGAAGAAGTTCTGGGGATCTAGTGTAGAGCACAATGATTATAGTTAATATATAGTATTTTATGATTGAAAGTTGCTAAGAGAGTAGATCTTAAATGTTCTCACCACAAGAAAGAAATGGTGGTTATTATGTCACATAACATAGATATTAGCTAAGGCTCTGATGGTATTCACCCTGCAATATATGCATATTAAATCACCATGTTGAATCTCTTAAACTTACATAATATGTCAATATGCCAGTAAAGCTGAAAAACACACAAATACTCACACCCTCAAACGATCTAAGGAAGATATTGATTTGAAAAAATACAAGAATCTAAAAGCATATTTTTGTCAAACAAAATCTTAAAAAAAATCTAGCTTCCATATGGAGAATGAATTTACACAGGGAGCTTCAAGCAGAACTTGACCTAACATGAGTAATGACAGAGATTTTGTTAAAGATGGAGGCAGTAATATTGGTCTTGGAGAGGAAGAGATTATTAAGAGTCAAAATGTATAAGACTAGGAGTGAGAAGCAGGAGACAAGAATGACACCCAGTCTTGGGTATACATGTGTCTTCACACTGATAAGATTAGTGAAATACAGTTTTAGAGAAACTAACGTGAGATATCTGTCAAATTATTAAAACATCTTAAAATAATCCATCAGTTAACAAAATCCATCATTTTGTGTACCTAAATATTTAGAGTAAAAGGTATAATTAAAATTTAAAAATAAATAAGAAAATTAAAACCTATAATATAAAAATTCCTATTTGAATACCACATTATGGGTCTTTCCTCAAAGTAATTTTTAAATGCAAAAAAAAACCTGAGTTTTACTTTGAGTTCCATTGATCCTAGGTAGAAACCCAAAACATTAAAAACATAGCATATAATTAGGGTGACATCTTAAATATATCAATTTGAGAATGATTATATAAACAGTGCTAGAAGAACTCAGTGGCATCTGGAAAAATATAAGTGGAATAACACTTTAACTGAAAAACCAGAAAAAATTCTAAATGTATAATATATTAAAGTATAAGACATGCAATCATAAAAATATCAGAAGTCATGAAAGTAAACTTTCAAAACTTGGGAAAGCCTTTTAAAGAGAAAGACAAATACTGTATGATATCAAGTATATGTGGAATCTAAAATATGGCACAAATGAACTTACCTACAAAATAGAAATGGACTCACAGACATAGAAAACAGACTTGTGGTTGCCAAGGGGGAGGGGAGAGCAAGTGGGATGGACGGGGAGTTTGGGGTTGGTAGATGCAAACTATTACATTTAGAATGGATAAGCTATGAGGTCCTACTGTAAAGCACAGGGGGTTATATCCAATCTCTTGGGATAGAACATGATGGAAGATTGAATTAGAAAAATAATGTGTGTGTGTGACCCATATATATATATGACTGGGTCACTATGCTATGGAGCAGAAATTGACACACACTGTAAATCAGTTATACTTTAATAAAAATTTTTCATACAAAATTTAAAATTAAGACCATAAGCAAAGTCAAAAGACAAATAACAATCTGGTGAAAAAGTATCTGAAATTTATGACATAGAAAATATAAATAATTCTCTGATATATAAGAGAGCTTCTAGAAATTGGTAAAACAAATGAAGGAAATTTGGTAATATTATTACTCATCAAAATCACAAAAGTCTGGAACTTTGTACTCAGTAATTCCACTTCCAGGAGTATTCTCTACAGATTTATATGTGCAAAACCATGTCAGTAGAGTTGACCCTTGAACAATGCTGGGATTAGGGGAACTGACCCTTCTTACAGTGAAAAATCCACATATAACCTTACAGTTCACCCTCCATAACCTCAGTTCCAAAGACTCAACCAATAGAAGATTTTGTAGTACTGCAGTATGAGAGAAAAATCCATACATGTATTAGAGGATCTGTGCAGTTCAAACCCAAGTTTTCCAAGGGTCAACTGTGTATGTTATTGATTATATCAGTAAAAGACTGGGAAAAAGCTAATCTCCCATCAATCACAGACAGATTAAATGAATTTAAGGATATCACAAAATTTAATACTATGTAGGTATTAAATAAATGAGGAAGCTCCTTATAATACCAATACAGAAAAGCCTCTGTGACTTAAATGATAAAAACAATGTGCAGAACAATTTCAAAGTATGTAAAATTTTTAGGTAAATAAAGGCAGGCGAAAATACATATTCAGGCTTGTTTATATATGAATAAAACCTTTGGAAAGATATAAAAGATACAGTAAATATTTACTTCCACATAGGTTATGGAGACTGGGTGGTGACAGGATAATGGTGGGACAATTTCAGTATGTACTTTGTTTTATAAATTAAATTTTGGAACCATATGTCTGATTTAACTGCAAACTTAAAAATATTCCTCACTTTAAAAAATTTACTCCTTCTATACATCAAATATACTGTTACTTAAAAATAAGTGAAAAAAACTTAAAATGAGGTTAAAATACTTTAAATGTTTATGTTTAATAATTTTAGTATAAAAATACTAATACTTGAAAAAATTTTAATGAAACCACTACAATATAATGAATATCTGTAAAACATTCCAAAGAAAATAAATTTTGAATTTAAATAGGCCAAATAAATGTTCACTTTCAAAACAATGAAAGGGAAAATATTTGATATTGGTTCTCTATTAATAAAACAAAACAAAACGATAGAGAATATACCAGAACTACTTTTACTGGAAAAAAAAATCCATTTGGGGAGACTTTTTCTATTTTATCATTTCCAAGACAATGAAAGGTGATATTGCTAACACTATATTTTGTCAATGATACTGTGATAGAAGAAACTATATCAATGATATATTAGGTCATCTTCTGATAATGATTTTTTCAAAAGCCCCAAGGCTATTATTTAAATAGAAAATGTAAATGATATTTTGTTTGAATTGTTAAGAGAGATCCACAATAAAATATATTATTTTAATCTATGTTCCATAAGTGAAAAGTAATCTATTTCTATTAGCCTCAGGTTTCTTTCCTTCCCTTCTCCAGCTACAAAGGAATATAACTGCATTATATATCTTTTTCAACAGCAACTTAGATTTCCAAAGGGTATTTAAACCACAATTCATTAAACAGTTTTATTTTTTCAATTCTCCTAAAGCAGGGGGAAAAAAATGAGAGATATACTTCTTATAAAGTAATTACAACCCCTACTAACAAGTATCATTTTTATTTCTAAGTAAAATTTTTAATGAGTCATCTGATCCTGTGTTAAGGTTAAGCAATAAGGAAGATGGAAAGAGGCTTCTTGAACAACCTGTTTAAAACATCCTTCTAACCTGTTACTGTCACCTTATCCGTTATATTTTTTCCAAAGTACTTATCATTAACTTCAACTGTCATATGGTTCTTTCTTACTATTTCTTACTCAAAAGAATGCCATTCCCTGTTACCTGGAACAGTGATTAAACTTGAGGAAAATACTTATTTAAAAAAGTACTAACACTACATGTTCGTACACATTATGAGAGAAATCCATTCAATCTGAAACATTTATGGAATACTTCCTGTGTGCAAAGATTGATATGACCACTATGAACAAATGTGTAATAGAAAAACATATGTTTCTAACTTTCAATTTAACATAGCAAGATAAAGATAAATCAAAAACAATCAGGAGTTCCCGTCGTGGCGCAGCAGAAACGAATCTGACTAGGCACCATGAGGTTGCGGGTTCAATCCCTGGACTCGCTCAGTGGGTTAAGGATCTGGCATTGCTGTGGCTGTGGTGTAGGCTGGCAGGAACAGCTCTGATTCGACCCCTAGCCTGGGAACCTCCATATGCCACAGGTGCGGCACTAAAAAGACAAAAAGCAAAAAACAAAACAAAACAAAAAGAAAACAATCAGAGCAATAACACATTATGCTTGATGAAACCAGAGGCATTTATAATTCCAACTTGTGATTTAAAAACAGGAAACATAGAAAAACAGTGGTGACTGAGCAGAGGAGAAAAGCACAAACTTAAGTGCTTACTGGAAGGGATAAAAAGGAGAAAGAATCAGATAAAAAAGATTCAAGCAAAGGCAGGAACCTTTATACAGAGGAATCTACTCAGTCTGCTTAAAAAACAGCTAGGTCTGAAATTCCTCAGTCCCACTTTCTTCTCAAGAGTAGGAAAGTTGCAAGATATATTGTCTAAAGAAATTCAACCAAAGCAGCTCTAAACTTGGGGACTTGGATACTGAATGGGGTCAAGGTATGGTGCCTGACTAAAAACAAAGGGATTAAGTAATATTCTACAAATTGAATGGTAGTGACTTCCCATGCAAGCCCTTTACTTTCCATCAGCTCTGGAACACAGAAACTAGGCTTTTATCCCTGGAAGTTTATATATGGTAGTAGCTCATTATCTGCAGAGAGAAAAGACCTAGAGACATCAACATTTGTGAAGCCCTAATGTAAATGGTGGCTGACTGATATATCACGCAGACTTCTCTTATGCATGAAGTCCTTCACTCTTAATCATGGATGGTCAAACTTATCACCAGATACAAAAGGATATCCTCCTACACAAAAAACAGGACCCAAAGCAAAAGAACAAATAATAAGTAACAGAGAAGGTACTATAAGCATAAAAATACTTCAAAAAATTTATAATTAATATTCTCTGAGCCATAAAATATTCATGCAATATAAACAGGGACACTATAATAAAAGAACACTCCAAAAACAAAAATAAGGAGTTTTCAAATTAAATATATATTACTGAAAAATAAGTGTGAATTAAGCATTTGAAAAATAATGTCGAAGAAATTATTCAGAGTGGAACAATGTGGAAAAAACAAAATTTAACTAGATAGAGAAAAACACATAAAATCAGAAAGCCAATTCAATATGTCCAATATTTGACTAATATGCATTCTTGAAAGAGAAAGCAAGAAAATTGTGAGGAAATCATTCAATTAAATAAAGAACTTCACTGGGGAGTATGCAAACTTTCCATTACAAGATTTGAAGATGTTTAAAAAGGTATGTACCATGTGCATGGATAAAACCATTTAGCCTTGTAACTTTCAATATTCCCAAATTAGCCTAAAAATTCAACATGATTCCAATGAAAATTCCACATGGAGCTTTTTGAGAAAGTCAACATATTTAATCAAAAATATACATAGGAAAATGAAAGTCTCTATTAAGCTTATGCCAAGTTTTAAAGAAAAGCAAAGGAAGTATGGGGGTTCATTAAACTATTAAAATATATTAAACAAACAGTAATAAATATGTTTGGTTAAGAACAAATTAACCAATAGAACAGGTTAGAGAGCACAAAAAATTATCCATATGAAGATAAAGTCTTATAGTTAAGTCTCAAACAGATGGGAATCCAAAGGAATTAAATACATAGCTCTAAATGAAAAGGTATAAGGCCAGTAAATGAAAATGTTTAAGTATCTTTTCCATCTAGGGATAAGAAAAATTAAATAAAACCCCCAAATTAAAATTGATAAGGGATAAATTTAATGAATAAAGACATGAAAATTAAGTATTTTTAATTAAATATCAGACACCATAGATGAAATTAACCAACAGAAAATAGGGAGAAGCTACTTGGCAATGTCAAAAACTGATAAGGGGATCAATAACAAAAATAAAATTCAACACATAAAAAGCAAATTACTGAGAGTTCAACAGAAAATCGGCAAAACTATAAAACTGTTCTTAATATCCCTTACATTCCTGTAAATATTTGTATAACTTGCACTGATGGATCCATTCTTATTCCTGACATTGGTCATCTGAATCATCTCTCTTTTAATTCTGTTCATTCTAGATAGACATTTATCAATTTTACTGATCTCCTCTAAGAGTCAGCTTGTCATTTCATTGATATCTCTATTTTTCCTCTATTTTCTTTTTTTTATTAAAGTATAGTTGATTTACAATGTTGTGGCAATTTCTGCTGTAAAACAAATTTTCCTCTATTTTCTATTTTATTGATTCATTTTTATTATATTCATTCATGTTTTTACTTTGGGTTTAATTTGTTCTTCTCTAACACAAATATTTCCATGTTTCAAGTAAATCGATAAAAAACATAGCATTGAGTAAATAGAAAAATTAAAGTTAAGAACTACATCCAGTAACATTAAATCCACTACTAGAGACAAACACTGAATCACCTAATTTTTTTCCCTTTGCCTTTGCATAATGGCGATGAAAATATGCCTCTTCTTTTTTTTTTTTTTTTTTTTTTTTGCCTTTTTTGCCTTTTTGCCATTTCTTGGGCCGCTCCCGAGGCATATGGAGGTTCCCAGGCTAGGGGTCCAATCGGAGCTGTAGCCACCGGCCTACGCCAGAGCCACAGCAACACAGGATCCAGCCGGTCTGCGACCTACACCACAGCTCACGGCAACGCCCGATCCTTAACCCACAGACCAAGGGCAGGGATCGAACCCTCAACCTAATGGTTCCTAGTCGGATTCGGTAACCACTGCGCCACGACGGGAACTCCTGCCTCACCTTTTAATTAAAAATATTTATACTTAGTACAATGAGTTGTTTTTATTCTTCTGGTCCTTCTGTTAGCATTCTCATGATTGATATGTCACAATTAGTGACATCAGTGAGGGAAAGTAATTGAGGAAGTGGTGCTAATGCAAAGGCTTATTGGTGTCATTTTTCAGACAATAAAAGAAATAAACAGAAACTAAGCAACGGAAACTCAATATTTTGTTCCTTATTTTTATTTATTTTCATCTTGGACAAAGCAGGTTTTTAATCTCATAAATAAACTGTAATGTGGAGATAATGCTTTATTCCTAATGGATAGTAAAATCCTAAAGTAAAACTTTATTAAAATAATTGTATTGCTTGGTTTCATGTAACAAAAAATAAGAATGAAGGGAATAAATGATCATAACTACCATCATCTTCAAAGCAATTTAGTAGGCATTAATTAGTCTAAATCACATAATACAAAAGATTGTACAATTCCTTATTTATTCACTGAGATAGCTGCCAAAATAAAACACACATTATTTTTAATCAAAATGAAAAAATGTCTCATCAAACTAGTTTAAAAGATCATGTAATAGCTCAGGTGTAATACTGAAGCATTAGCTATGAAAATCGACTTTTTTTCCTGGGTTAACCTAAGCATGAATTTGTGGGACTTACAGGCAATGGCTCCTGGGTGATTTTTAGCAATAATAAGATAGCCATGAAGGTAGTGTTTCTATCAGTTCCCCAGTCCTGTTATACATCCACCCTCACTCAGGAAGGATTCTGTGGGTATAATTTAAGTTGAGGGTGAAAATCTCATTATTAAAAATCATTCCTTTTTATGGGAAAAATAAAACATTAAATGCACACCAGTTTTTGCAAAAGGGGGAAAAAAACTAGTATTTTTTCTTTTTAGTTGTGTGTGGACAGGGGTCTAATAATTTAGCTTTTCAATTTTATTATACATCCTTGAAGAGTTCTTCTCACTCTTCTAAATCTAACCAAGTCCTTCCTATCATTTAAGAAATTTCAGGAGCCGTAACTCTGAACAATCTCCACCTCCTACAAAAGAAGTAATATAACCTATAACACATCTGGCAGTTTTACATTCCATATTTTTATTATTTATTTTTTATATGTTCACATGCTTTCTATGAACCCTCACTATAAGTTTCTGAGGGATTTTCCTTTTAAGATTAGAGTCTGTCTCCCCAAAACCCTCTTCAAGCACCCTACTGCCCTATCACTACTTGGACTTCTATTTCTTCACGACCTCCATTCTCAGCCTTTACTTTTCATTATACATAAATGAGACCATCACAGAGGTGTCAGATATAAGAACAGGAAGATCATGGTGTTAGAGCACTGACCTAATGAATAGCAGAAATAGCACATATTAGCTATGCAGAAGTTAAGTTACCTCTAGTCTTTTACTTGTAACTCAATGAGCATATACACGCAAAATTAGGGAGATGGAAACTACTTGATGATGCATTTCAAACTCCACTTTTACATTGGAGCCCCAGAAACTACTCCTTCAATTTTCTTCTTCACATTTCCTTATTTAATTGGCAAAATTATCACCAGGTACAATAATGCTCATTTGTATCCAGGTTGGGTCATCAAATGGTCTTAAAAAGTGGTGAAATATAGATTTCTTTTCATTTTAGGACTGCTCTCCCTTTAAATTTCTTGATTCCTGGGTAGACCAGGGAACTACTGCTTTCGAGCAAGAAATTGATGTTTCTTTAAAGCATACCAGGGAAAACTTTAAGAGTTGGGGGGACACAAAGAGTTGACAAGCTTAGCTCAAAGACAGGATGACTGGGAAATATTAACAGGTGATTTCTGACACTTTAATCACTTTGGTCCAAAAGAGAAGACAATATAATTTATGATAGATTATCACATTTGAAATTTTGCACTTTCTGGAATTTTTTTATTCTAAATTATAAAGGTGACTATCCAAAGTGAGAAATCACTATTTCTGTAAAGATGAATTAATAGGGTCATGCATGGTAGAGTTGTTTGAGGAAGTCTGGAACATGACTTCCAAAAATGTATACTATATCCTTAAGGAGTAAAAAATAAACAGATAATGTTTCATTACACTAGGACCTAGCATTTAAGAACAGAAACTTGAAATATAAACTTTCAAAATATCAAGTGCTTTTCTTATAACTACTTAGGTGCTAATTTTGGAAAATTAAAAATTATAATTGGGCTAGTCAGATTTAGACTAATATGCCTTCAGTCTCTGAAAATAAAAATAATAAATGCAGTAGACCTCCTTCATTCTGGAGGGATATGTTACAAGACCCCCAGTGGACTGTTGAAACCACAGATGATACCAAACCAGACATATATATACTATGTATATACTATACCTATGATGGTTTAATTTATAAATTAGGTACAATAATAGAGTAAAATAATAACTGATAATAAACTGAACAATTGTAATAATATATTGTAATAAAAGTTATATTAATGTGGTATCTCTTCTCTTTCAAAATACTTTACATACAAAATTTAATGCTTTTTCCATTTTTTTCTTCTTCTAGTTTTATTGAGATATAATTGACAGAACTGTATAAGTTTAAGGTGTGCAGCATGATTTGACTTACATCATGAAATGATTATCACAATGCCAATGAACATTCACTATCTCATATAGGTACAACTTTTATTTTTTTTATTTTTTATTTTTTGTCTTTTTGCCATTTCTTGGGCTGCTCCCGCGGCATACGGAGGTTCTCAGGCTAGGGGTCGAATCAAAGCCATAGCCGCCAGCCTACACCAGAGCCACAGCAACGCGGGAGTCAAGCCCCATCTGCAACCTACACCACAGCTCACGGCAACGCCAGATCCTTAACCCACTGAGCAAGGCCAGTGATCGAACCTGAAACCTAACGGTTCCTAGTCAGATTCATTAACCACTGAGCCACAACGGGAACTTCAGATACAACTTTTAAAATAGAAAAAATATTGTTTCTTGTTAGGAGAACTCTTAGGATTTATTTATCTTAACAATTTTCATATACAAATTTGCATAGTGTTAATATTTACCATGTACATTATAAACCTACTACTTTACATCTTGCAATCAGAAGTCTGTGCCTTTTGACTAGCTTTAACCAATTCCACTATCCTCTCTGCCCATGTTAATCACAATCTGGTCTTTTTTCTATGTGTTTCCCTGTTTTTGAAGTATAATTTTCCTACAACACTATGTTAATTCCTGTTATACAACATAGCAATTCAATATTTCTATACACTTAAAAATGATCACCATGATTAGTCTACCCATGATCTGTCATCATGTGAAAATATTACATAGTTATTGACTATCCCCCACATTGTATATTTCATACTTGCAACTTATTTTAAAACTAGATGCCCGTACCTCTTAATCTCCCTCACTTATTTCTATCTCCCCCAAACTACTTCCCTCTGACAACCACGTGTTTGTTCTCTAGGAGACATATACCAAAAAAAAAAAAAAAAAAAAAAAATTAAGACCAATGTCAAAGGACCTACTACTCTGTTTTCTTGGAGACACTAGAGTTTCATGTCTTACATTTAAGCCTTTAATCCATTTTGAATTTATTTTTTTGCATGGTGTGAGAGAGTAGTTCAGTTTGATTCTTCTGCATGTAGCTTTCCAGTTTTCCCAACATCATTTATTGTCTTTTATCCATTGTATCTTCTTGCCTTCTTTGTTATAGATTAATCGCCAATGTATGGGTTCATTTCTGGATGCTCTACTCTGTTCCATTGATCTATGTGTCTGTTTTTGTGCCAGTAACATATTGTTTTGATTATTGTGGCTTTATACTGTAGTTTGAAATCAGGGAGGGTGTTACCTCCTGTTTTCTTCTTCTTTCTTTAGATTGCTTTGGCTCTTCAGGGTCTTTTGAGTTATTCAAGGTCTGTGAAAAATGCCATTGTTATTTTCATAGAGATTTCACTGAATCTATAGATTGTCTAGGGTACTATGGTAATTTTAATAGTATTAATTCTCCCAATCCATGAACATGGCATATATTTTCATCTATTTGTGTCATCTTCAATTTCTTTCATCAGTGTCCTACAGTTTTCAAGGTACAGGTCTTTTACTTCCTTAGTTAGGTTGATTCCTGAATATTTTATTCTTTTTGATGTGATGTAAATGAGATTGTTTTCTTAATTTCTCATAATTCAGTTGAGTTTTAGCTGCCTTTAGAATCTTTTTTTTGTGTGTGTGTGTGCCCTTTCTAGGGCCGCTTCTGCAGCATATGGAGGTTCCCAAGCTAGGGGTCTAATCAGGGCTGGAGCTGCCAGCCTACACCAGAGCCACAGCAATGCAGGATCCGAGCCACATCTGCAGTCTATACCACAGCTCATGGCAATGCTAGATCCTTAACCCACTGAGCAAGGCCAGGGATCAAACCCACAACCTCATGGTTCCTAGTTGGATTCATTAACCACTGAGCCATGGCAGGCACTCCAAGAATCTTTATTTTATAGTAGCAAGTCACCTGCAAATAGTAGTGACAGTTTTACTTCTTCCTTTCTAATTTAGATTTATTTTATTCTTTGTCTTGTCTAATTTTTGTGGCTAGGACTTTCAAAATTTTGTTGACTAAATGTGGCAAGAATGTACATCCTTGTCTTGTTCCTGATCTTTCCACTTTTCATTGTTGAGTATTATGTGAGCTGTGGTTTTATCGTGTCATATATGGCCTGTATTATGTTGAATTCTGTTCTCACTATAACCACTATGTGCAGAGTTTTTATAATATGTGGATACTGGATTTTTGTCAAATCTTTTTCTACATCTATTGAAATAGTTTTATGATTTTTATTCTTTAATTTTTTAACATGGTGTGTTACATTGTTTGATTTGGGGATATTGAAACACCCTTGCATTTCTGGAAACAATCACACTTGATCTTGGTGTTTGATGGTTGAATTTGGTTTGCTAATATTTTATTGAGGAGTTTTTTTATGTTTATCAGCGATATTGGCTTATAATTTTTTTTGGAATATCCTGTCTGTTTTTGGTATCAAGGTGATTTTGAGTCTTGTAGAATAAATTCAGAAGTGTTCTTTCCTCTGCAATTTTTGAGGATAGTTTGAGAAGTATAGATGTTGTTACCTCTTAACTTTAGTAGAATTCACCTGTTGTATAAAAGTCCTGGACTTTAGTTAGTTTTGAGGATTTTTTTTATTATAATTACTGATTCAATTTCATTATTGGTAATTGGTCTGTTCATATTTTCTATTTTTTCCTGGTTCAGTCTTGAGAAATACACATTTCTGAGAAATTTTTCAATTCTTCCAGGTTTTCTATTTTATCAGCATATACTTGTCTATAGTAGTCTCTTATGATCCTTTGTGTTTCTGTGGAATTTATTATAGCTTCTTTTTAATTTTTTTAATGATTTTTATTTTTCCATTATACTTGGTTTACACTGTTCTGTCAATTTCTACTGTACAACAAACTGACCTAGTCACATATATTATATATATTATATATATATTCTTTTTCTTACATCATCCTCCATCATGTTCCACCATAAGTGATGGATATAGATGGGGAGATCTAGTTCCCTATGATATACAGCAGGTTTTTTAATTTTTGATTTTCTTGATTTGGTCCTCCTCTCTTTTCTTCTTCATGAGTCTGGCTAAAAAATGTGTCAAATCTGTTTATATTTCCCAAAGAACCAAATCTTAATTTCATTGATTTTCTATTGTTTTTTTAGTCTATTTCACTTATTTATGCTCTGATCTTTATGATTTCTTTCTACCTTTGGGTTTTGTTTATATTCTTATTTCTCTAGTTCTTTTATGTGTAACATTAGGTTGTTTATCTGAGATTTTTTTCTTGTTTACTGAGGTAGGCTTGTATTGTTATAAACTTCCCTCTTAGAAGTGCTTTTTATACATCCTATAAATTTTGGATCATTGTGTTCTTGTTTTCATTTATTTCCACGTATTTTTTAATTTCTTCTTTGATTTATTCAGTGAACCATTGGCTGTTTAGTAACATACTGCTTAACCTTCATATATTTATGCTTTTTTGCAAGTTTTTCCTTCTAGTTGATTTCTAGTCTTATAGCATAGAGGTCAGAAAAGAAACCTGATATGATTTCAATTTTCTTAAATTTGCTGAGACTTGTTTTGTGGCCTAATGCCTTTTCCTTATTGACTCAGCATGTATCACACACTGTGGCTGTAAACTTTTGCAGTTTGTTGCAACAGCAAAACTAATACAAATTTATTTTTTCTTCTTCACAATTTCAAGAATATAAGTTATTTTTTCTTACCTTAGATATTAGCAAACTCAGAAAATATTTTTTTTTCTCTCTTTATTAAGTCCCTTCACCCTTTCACTTAACAGAAGCACTTTACAGCTTGTCTTTGGCACATGTGAATTGCCAGAAACACTACTTTTGAGTTTGGGGGCCATTATTAAGTACAATAAGGGTTACCTTAACACAGTACTATGATACTACAAGCCTCTATCTAATACCTGGGGTGGCTACTATGTAATTAATGGGCAGACGTGTTAGTCAAAGGGATGATTTGTATCCTTGGTGGGACAGAGCTTCACAGTGCAAGATTTCATCATCATGCTACTCAAAACAGCATGCAATTTAAAACATTAATTCTTTATTTCTGCAATATTCCACTTAATATTTTTCAGCTGTGGTTGACTGTGGGGTAATTGAAACTGCAAAAAGTGAAACCACAGATAAGGGGGGACTACTGTAAAAATACATTATTATCAAGCCTGATAATTCACATGGTACTGTGTGTATAAGAATTTGAAAAAAAAAGTATTCTAAGTTTAATTAACCAATATATTTTTGTTTGGCAAAGTTAGTTTTGGGTAAATAATATTGTAATATTGAAAGAAATGAGACAATATTCCATTTTTAAATTACAACATTAGCTACTTCAATTAAAATGCATAATTAGGAAGTTCCTATGGTGGCTCAGTAGTAAGAAGCCTGACTAGTATCCATGAGGATGCAGGTTTACTTCCTGAACTCACTCATTGGGTTAAAGGATCCAGTGTTGCCATGAGCTGTGGTGTAGGTTTCACACAACTCAGATCATGTGTTGGTGTAGCTGTGATATAGACTAGCAGCTGTAGTTCCAATTCGACCCCTCGTCTGGGAACTTCCATATGCTGCAAGTGCAGCCTTAAATATATATATATATAGAGAGAGAGAGCACAATCAACTCAATGTTGAGAAATTTCTACTAATGAAGATAAAAATAAAATGACAAGTGTAATATAAGAAAATGTGAAATGTTCAAGATTTATAAAATGGTAATCTACATCAACCATTTCAGGGTGGTGTTTGCATCATTAAAATAAATAATTATGTACTAAATACATGTTAATGTTTGCAATAAATATATACTCATACATGTATACCCATATTCAAGAAATATGGTATTTTTTAGATCATTTCAGACTTTAGGCAATATAAGGATTCAGTTAGAAGCACACTTTTTAATGAATTTTTTTAAAGGTAGAAATCAATCGAAAAGCAATAGCCTTAAGTTGCTTGTGGGCTTGTGATTTTAACTCTATTAACAACTTCGTTTCATTAGACTTTCAACATTGAAATATAATTGTGTTAATAAGAAAGCTCTATTTATTTCACTTCATTTATCTGAATTGTTGCTAAGGTGATTATGACCTGCAAAATATGTCAGTGCATTAAAATAACGGTGTAAAAGGTGAAATGATACAAAAACTCATGAAAATTAGTCTTAAAATAGTTAAAACTATTTTAACTTCTGTTGTTTGGCAAACTATTTTAAATGATACCTTTAATTTTTTCTTTTTGGTAATAATCTGAAAATAATTTTCATTAATGGTGTACATTATTACTATTTGTTTAATCAAGTTTTTAACATAATTAGTCTACTTAATAGTTATGTTAATTATGTTATTCGTCTACTATTATTAACACACACTCTTTGTAAGGTTACAACTCAGTGATGCAACAAGTTATTCTTTTGTAAGGGGAAATCATTCAATCATGTAAACTTTTTTTTTTAGTTAACAAACCAAAGTCACCTTCCAGTTTTGCCAGACACCAAAATAGCCTGAAGGAAACAAATATTTCTATAGTGAAACTTATTTGGACTTCTTCACCCACATCTAATGACAGCTGGACAGGTTGGAAAGACACTCCATTACCATGTTAAGCCGGCTAAATTTTAACTTGAACTTTAGTAATGCTCAGTCATTGTGCTGAATAAGCATTTAAACACTGTTGTCTTACACTGTAACTGCAGATAAAATGCATATCAGAGATTTGGAAGTTGACCATAAGGGGCAATGTCCTGTTTCCACAAGATAGATTCAATATTCACAGCTATAACCAAAAATTCTAAAGAAATGCTTTTACCACCACTGAAGAGGTGTGTTGAACTATGTATCTGTGAAATTCACAGTATGTAAGAGTATTTCTTCTTCCCTACACAAATTCAATCAGGTAACACTTACTGTTCAAACCCTAACTGAAAATACCAGAAGGCAGGTCTTAAGCTAGAGAAGTCTATCACCTTTCTTAAAAGATAACAAGTATATATGCATACTTTTAAATCTGAATGAAATTAAATGCATTTTTATAGAATACTGTTAGGTTTAAACATATATTTCTGCTGATAAAGTGTTTAGAAAGTAAACCTAACCAAAGAAATCTACAAAACGGAGGTGATTTGTCCTGAATGTTAATGGTTAGTTATGCGTATTTATAAGTAGATAGATAGATATTAAATAGATGTTTCTTATCAAAAAACTTCTCTGACTCTATTAATGGTAAATCACAGGTCATATGGATGAACTGAACATAAAATACGCAAATTATCTTACATTATAATACCACAAAACAGAATAATGACAACCACAATGGGTATCTAGATTGTAAACTAAGCCAAACTGAAATCAGGGTATAGAAAAATGGCTTTTCCAAACAGAGACATCAGAAAACTAAAAAACCTTGATGTCTACCCTCATAAATTTTGAAAACTAGCATTTTAAATCAATGATACAGTGATAGATAATTAGTGATCTGATGAGCATTGTTTAAAATAAAGAAAAATAGATTATTGAAACTGCAAAGAAATTACAACATAATTTGAGTGAATAATTTATCTCAGAGTAAGACAAACATAGCAAAAATGCAAAGGAAAACATAGACATAACTGATATTTTTCATCTCAGACAGTGTAATTTTTATTGCCAGAAGTTGCATTTGTGTATATTTTGCATCTTGCATATCTCTACTTAACATGCTTAACCTTTTAGGTTCTTGACCATATGGGATGCAGTTATAATAAATGTTTTAATGCCCTTGTATACTAATTATATTACCTGCATATTTTCTAGATTACTTTCAATGGATTGATGTTTCTGTATTCATTTTTGTATTTTCTGTATTTTCTGTATTCATATTCATTCATTTTTTCATTCACATTTTTATACTTCTTTGCATGAATGGTAAATTTTGGGGGGTGACAGACATTGTGATTTTTACCTTATTGGGTTCTATATATTTTTTAATTTCTATAAATATTCTTTTTTTTTTTTTTGTCTTTACGTCTTTTTGGGGCTGCAACCATGGCATATGGAGGTTCCCAGGCTAGGGATCTAATTGGAGTTGTAGCCACTGGCCTACACCAGAGCCACAGCAATGCCAGATCCCAGCCATGTTTGCAACCTATACCACATCTCATGGCAATGCCGGATCCTTAACCCACTGAGTGAGTCCAGGGATCAGACCTGCAACCTCATGGTTCCTAGTCGGATTCATTTCTGCTGCACCATGACAGGAACTCCTGAAATTCCTATAAATATTCTTGATCTTTGTTCTGCAATATGGCTACACTTCTTTGGAAGAGATTTATCCTTTGAGAGTTGGCTTTGAAGCTTTGTTAGATGGACAGTGATTAGTACATGGATAATTTGGCCCAAGTATTCAAACAAAACCTTTCTGATTACCACATGCCCTGTGAATGATAAGATTTTCCACAAAGGCTGGTAACGATAGAAATTTTCTCAGCCCTGTGTGAAAACCGAGGGGTTTCTGGCTCTGGTCACTTTGTCATTCTTTCACCAGCCTTCATCTACATGCACTGACAAGTACTCAGCTAGGTATTTCAGAGACCTTATGTAGATATTTGAAGTTTTCTATCTATACAGCTCTCTACTCTCTAATATTCAGTCCTAAAAACTCTAGCATGCCTTGAACTCTGAATTCTGAGCTCTTCTTCTCAACTCTGGAAAACCATTGGGATACACCTGAATTACCTGAAACTGTGAAATAATCTGGAATTTTCCTCAGGCAGAAATCAGAAAATTACTCTGGGGTTCACCTCATTAATTTCTTATTCACCAGTGATAACCATCTTCTTTGGGTAATGTTGAGTATCTTGAAAACCAGCCATTCACGTGCTTCGTCTCTTCTTTTCTCATTATTTCAGTCAGGAGAGCAATGCTTTCCCTGTAACTCCGGCTTGGCCATAACTGTCTAATAATTGAAATTTTTTTTTATTGGTTATAATAACCTGTGGTAATCTGCACAAACATAGAAGGTAGATTTTTTTAGTTTGCTAGGGCTACCATAGCAAATTCCACAGACTAGATGGCTAAATAGTAGAACTTTATTTTCTAACAATCCTGGAGGTTAGAAGTCTTGAGATCAAGGTGCGGGAAGGGTTGGTGTCTTCTGAGGTCTCTCTCTTTGGCTTTAGAATGCTGTCTTCTTTTCATGTCTTCACGTGGTCTTCCACTGTGTATGCCTCTGTTCTAATTTTCTCTTTTTATAAGGACACCATTCATACTGCATTAAGGTCCATCTATATGACTGCATTTTTCCCTAATTACCTCTTTAAAGGCTCACATCTTGAAGTAGTTGGGGTTAGGACCTCAACATATAAACTTTGATAGAACAAAGTTCAGTTCATAACAGTAGAGTTTCTTGAGTTGTGACTAATAAAAGCCCATGTAACCAATGTCCAAAATGAGAAGATATCACTGAAATTTCTGAAAGTTCCACTGTGCCCCTTTTCATTCTTTCTCCCAACTCCCTTCATGAAGGCAACCATTCTCCTGATTTCTAACACTATTTAACATTTATACCTGTGGTTGAACATCACAGAAACAGATTACCTGGTACTTAGGTACATATTATTTTATATCTTGATTCTCTCAATGAGCATGTTTTTAGGATTCTTCTATGTTTTTGTGTGATTCTATGGTTCATATCTTTCAATTCTGAGCATTTTATGAATACATCACAATTTTTTTATCCATTCTTTTTGGTAAGAGGTTGTTTCCAATAGTTTGCTATTATAAAGAGTTTTATAATAAAAATTTTTTACAGGTGCTTGGTATGCATGTTTGAAATTATTTGGAGTAAATCCCTAGGAGAAAAGTTGCTGGATATAAAGTATGTTTGTGTTCAGCTCTTTGAGAAACTGCCAATTTCTTCTCCATAGAGACTGAACTAAATTAGACATATTTAACTAAAGTGCATATCAAAAATGATCACAATTATAAAGCAATCAAAATGGTAAGAAAATTAACTTGCAAAATATAGGACAGTCCAAAGTTTAATACTTTTATGGAAAAAAAGACTTCTAAATTAATAAGAAAACACATACTGAGATATAAAAAATGTTAAGGGCATGATCAGATATACAAAATAATACAATAACCAAAACCACTGTAGATGTGCATGAAAATTTTAAAATTGATTTTATCATGTTTTATTTAAGAGCAAAAAATGAAATTAAAAAATATTCAACAATATAGTTTGATTATATGTTAGAACGTATATCATGCATCCATTAAAAACCAATTATCAAGCTGTTTCATATATTTTAATGACATAAAATAACATTAAAATTAAGCAAAAATATCTGTAAATATAAACTGTAGGATTCCATATACACTTATGAAGTATTTATAATGCACAATTATGCATAAATATGATTAAAGGATATATATAAAAATATCCTACTAGTCAAAGATAAATTACAATTATCTTTGACTAGTAGGATTGTAGATATTATTATTTATTTCTGGCATTTTCCCATATTTTCACAATTTCAAATAGAAACACATATTACATTTATATTCAGAGGAAAAGTAATAAGGTCTCATCCTCAAAAAATATATGCAAAAGAATATCTACATCACTTTTTCAATTTCAGACACCAAATTTTACCTGAATTTTTAATATATATTACAGTCAATCTCTGGTGTCATTTGGCTCATTACATGCAAATTCAGTGAGAAGATGCCAAATATTGCAGGAGCTTCATAATAGAATAGAAAGAGAATTGTGTTAGAGTAAATGTCTTGCAACCCAAGGAAAGTACTCCCAAATTGTTTGGCAGTGAAGATAAATGTTTCAGGCTTTCAGCCTGAAAAGTGTCAGCCTAACCCTAACTACTCAATAAGGGCAAAGGTGTGGTGCATAATAAAAAGGCATGGGAGGAGCAGGGAAGACTTTAAGTAGTCTGCTTAATCTGACCTTGAAAACACATACATGTATACATAAAGAGAGGGTTTACATACATTATTAATACCCATGTTTGCATTATGTTTTCTGTAAATCTGAAACATAAGTGACCACATTTAAATGATATATATGCACATATTATGTTACATTTCATATTTTGTAATATGTACTCATACATTAAAGCTATGTAAATGCACATAAATATTTATTCTATGATGGAGAGAAACTAAATTCTGAGAATAATTAGTTGCATTCATATACATGGAAATAAATTGGGCCAATAATATTTATATTCTTGTTCAGTTGTAGTAGCTCTAAAATTTACTGGAAAATATGAACACATATTTTCTATAAATTATTTTAATGTATTAAAATACAGTTAGTCTTTAAATAACTAGTCAATTAAATAACTGAATAGTTAGAATATAGTAGAGTAAGAGTTATAGCATTTATTTTAAAGTCATAAAATTATAGTTTATTATAAAATAACATTCAAGTTTTCAAAATTCAATTGAGTCAATATAAAGTGAAACTCTTAGTCAATAAACTGAATTTATTTTCATAATGTCAATTTCTTTGGGCCCCCAAGCCCCTCCCCAAATCAAATTATTTCTGGAATATTAATATACAACAGAGTAGTAAAGAAATAATCCTTACAGTTTGGGCTAAAATAATATAACTACAAATGTTTTCTAAGAATATTTCACCAAAGGAAGCATTAAGGAATGCAAATTTATGTTTTTATTGTAATAAAAGTACAATCAGATCCAGCAACACAACATTGTAGTAATTTATAACATTCTGTTTTGTTCTTCCAAATGAAGATAACTTCCTAAATATATTTCAAACTTCATATATAATGCTTACATTTTAAAAACTGAAATTGGAACAAGAATTTTTACAAATGGGTATACTTTCAGAGGAAAATAATTTCCTGATATTGATATTTTCCTAAAAACAAACCAAAAGCCCTGCTGATGCCATTCTCTACTTAGCTATGCTGACAGAGTCGCAGTTTCCTTGGTCCCTGTCTCACCTCAGCAGAGCATTAGAGCAGCAGACGTTTTACAAATTTATTAAAGCAAAAATACAATTTCAGAGAGGGAGAGCAAGGACTCACATGTACGCAGGTTAAAAAGAGTGCCTGACTCACTCTGCAATAATCTTTATACCCCACAATGCGGACCTGAGTGGAGACCCAATTTGATCTGATTTGTCTTGGGTGGGGTTCCTTATCTGCATGGGGAACAGGTTTTAGAGTGGCAGGTGAGGAATGGGCAACATTCCTTCTCTAGCAGGGAGTGAGCAGCCCAGGCTGGTGAAGGTGGGGGAAGGGGCATATACAGTGAGACACGGCCAGTGGCTTTTGGGTTTAATCTCCTTAAAGGAGACTTGAAGTCTGTAACAGTGCTCACGTCAAAATCAAAAAAAAAAAAAAAAAAAAAAAAAAAAAAAAAATTACTGTATACATATACCTTATATAATGTGGATAGCACCCAAAGAAGTTATTGCTATGGTTCATTGATGGTAGGACCAATGTGTTCACTGTTTAAAGGTCCAGCGATAATGAAGTTTTCATTTCAAATTCCATTCCAAATTAATTAATGATTAATTCAAATTATTAATAGGAGAAAAATGAAATAAACTCATAAAAAATAAGAAGAAAAGAATGACCCCTGGTAGATAAGATACTTCAAACACTTTTGTAGAAATTAAGGCAGATTGAAACTTTCATTGAATGAAACAAAGTAATGAAGCCGTAACCCAGAACGCATGGAAACTGTACGCACCAGAGAAAATTCTACAAAGGCACTAAGATTGAAATCTGAAGGTACTAGAAAAGCCTGGAATACCAAGGATGATAGCAGAAGGAAGGGACTGGTGGCAGTTTCCGTCCATGAAGCAACTACACACTAGTCCGCTTTCCTACATACCTGTTCCCCATGCAACTTTCTCTCTCCTCAACTGTTCAGTGTCACAGTGCAGGCAGCCTGGCACATACTGCCAAGGAGAATCACATCCATCGGCCAAACGCGCACACCACTTCTCCAGATAAATTGAAGAAAAAAATCATAATTAAAAATAGGACTGAAAGATTAAGATTATGTGCTAAGGTTGAAGCCTACTCCATTCTGCATTTGAGAGTATGTCAGAAAGATTCCAAATTGATGCCTGAAGATCTGCCCACCCATGAAAGGTGATGAAACGCCTGCTGAAAATTTATACTTATAACTTTTTTTTTCTTAGCATTATCTTAGTAAACGGATAAAGTATTATCTGAAGCTAATGATTCTAATTAAACTTATTTGCAGTCTTTTCTACTTTCTTAATTGTCAGTTTTCCTTTTAGTTTTTTTTCCCCCCTGAGCTTTATCTTTGGTACTATTGGTTTTAACACAGCCCTTGATTTGCTTGTCAATTTATATTCAATAATGTGGAACTGGTTTGATTTCTCTACTGGATGACTTGAGTGTTCTCTTCATTTCTATGTAAAGTGTTCACACTAGGATAAAGGTAATTTAAAAATTTCCTAGTTGAAATAGTTGTGTCTATATTCTTCCCAAATCAAGAAAAAGCAATATTATTAAATTATTTAAAGACAATAATCAGCAGTACTACAAGAAGAAAAGACTCAAAGAAATAACCTCTGTGAAGCAATATTAGAGTTGGTAGAATGAGGTTTGAATCATTTTTCATTTTAAGCCTTTTTATTCTAAGTGTATTAAATTTTGAGAAAAAAATTAATAAATATATTAATCCAGTGGTACACTGAAGCTGGCTCACTCAGCCAAGGAAAGACAATTGTGAGCCTCCCTCCCCAATACTGCTTTCAGTGACATCAATTAAATACCTTAAAGTCATGCCTAATGGGAGAATTCTATCACAGACATCAGTAAATGCTGCCAATCAGGGTTTTATTTTGGTGGGGAGGACTAGTGTATCATCAAAACACTAATTTTCCTGAAGAGCTCCTTTAATAGAAGAACAATATCAATGCTGGCTGCATTTATCATGTTAAAAAACATATCTAGCATGCTAAGATTTAGAATAGCAAATTTATTTCATTCCTACTGCTCTAAAGCAGAGAATGGTTTTATTAATATGTCAATAAAAAAAATAAATCCTGCAGATAAAATGTTACCAGCCTAAGCATTTGAAGTTCAATTTAAATTTATTCTAAATCATATCTTCATTATTAGAATTTCATAAAAAGTAACATGTTACATAAAGTTCTTGTCTACTAAGAAAGGGAATTTTCTAAGTATCTGTCATTTCAAAATAATATTTTTGATACTGCTTTCATGTAGATGCCAGAAGGGCTATGTGATTGATAATCAGTTTTCCCAGGCTGTGAATGAAGCCAGGTTTATAGTCTCTAGTAGGGAAGCAACAAATGACTTTTGAATTTATATATATGATTTTTAAAGGCATTTGTATCGAGAAAACAAGTGAACGAAAAAATTATGCACACGAGTAGCATATGTGCAACTGAATATATTTTATAATACCATATACATACATATATATTAAAGAGTTAATGCTACTTTTATAAAACAAAATCAGGTTTCCAACTCTAAAAATCAAATGATACTTAAAAATACTTTATAATTTTATTCAAAACAGAAAATTTGCCTCAAGTTTTACCTTTTTCTCAAAGAGATGAGTTTTTCCAGGTATAAATACCTTAGGAAATTAATCTTATTTTTCTCTAAATTTCCAACATAAAATTGGAGTTTCACTTCTGAATTTACCCACTGACTATGTAGAATACCTTTTGGCCATGAAAGAGAATAAGATGATAGTCAGCCCTTTGAATATTTGGGTTTGTTAAGAAATAGAATCCCATATAGGTTATATATATTATATTTTGAAAGTCTATAGACTATCAGTATATAGCACCTTGTCTGGTATTTATATCATGACCATTCATTTCTTTCATTTGTCTAAGCCTCTCATCCATATTTCTGAATTTATTTCAACAGAGTTTATGATACATTTTGCTGCTTCTGGTTTAACTTTCACTTCTGTAGTGAGTTTACTTGTAAAAACTCCTGCATACTGTAAGAAAACTAAAGATTTATGTGCACCCTTATTTCCAAAATTTGTTGCATTTTTCCTGTACTATTTCCTACATTTCCTAAGCTATTCTTAATAGTATTTGGGGGGAGGTTTTATCTGATTTCTCATTGCATTAAAACTGGTATCTTATGTTATGCCTATATAGTTTTTTTGTGTTTGTCATTTTAGTTTTCAGGACTGCTTTTAGCATAGAAAATGAAATGAAATTTTACTCTTCCATATTTGACCTCAATTTTTTTTACTGTATCAATATTTGCAATATCAGGAAGAGAAGTACTTTAGCAGAGAGAGAAAAAAGGCAGAAATGTTACTGAAGTTGATCATAAGTTTCAATTTATATAGAGGATCATAAAAGACTACTATAAGCAACTATATGCCAAAAAAAAAAGACAACCTAGAAGAAATGGACAAATTTTTAGAAAGATAAAATCTCACAAGACTGAACCAAGAAGTAGAAGACATGAACAAACCAATTACAAGTAATGAAATTGAATCTGTGTTTGAAAAATTCCCAACAAACAAAAACCAAGACAGACGGCTTAACAGATGAATTCTAGCAAACAATTAGAGAAGAGTTACCAATTATCCTTCTGAAACTATTCCCAAAAATTGCAGAGGAAGGAACACTTCTGAACTCATTCTATGAGGCCATCATCATCCTAATACCAAAACCAAACAAAGATATCACAAAATAAAATTACTGGTTAATATGACCAATGAACATAGACACAAATATCCTCAACAAAATACTGGCAAATTGATTCCAACAATACATTAAAAGAGTAATATACAATGATTATGTGCAACTTATCCCTTGGGTGCAAGGACTTTTTAGTATCTGCAAATCAGTGTGATACAACACATTAACAAACTGAAGAATAAAAACCATATGATCATCTCAAGAGATGCATAAAAAGAATTTTGATATAACTGAACAGCCATTTATCATAAAAGCTCTACAGAAGCTGGGCATAGAGGGAAAATACCTCAACATAATAAAGGCCCAAAGTGACAAACCCACAGTTAACATCATACTCAAGGGTAAAAAACTCAACCTTTTTTACTCTAATATCAGAAACAAGACAAAAACACCCACTTTCAACATAGTTTTTTAAGTCCTAGACACAACAATCAGGGAAGAAGAAATAAAGGAATCCAAAATGGAAAAGAAGTAAAACTGTCACTGTTTGCAGATGACTTGATACTACCAGAAAACTACCAGAGGTCATCAATGAATTCAGTAAAGTTGCTGGAAACAAAATTAAGATACAGAAGTCTGTTGCATTTCCATATACTAACAATGAAAGATCAGAATGAGGAACTAAGGAAATAATTCAATTTACCATCATTTCAAAAAGAATAAAATGCCAAGGAATAAACCTACCTAAGGAGGTAAAAGACCAGTACTCTAAAAACTATAAGATGCTCAGGAAAGATACTGAAGATAATACAAACAAGAAAGATGCATTATATTCCTGGAAGGGAAGAATCAATATTGTTAAAATCACTGTATTACACAAGGTGATCTACAGATTCAATGCACTTCCTATCAAATTACCAATGGCATTTTTTCATAGGACTAGAACTTTTTTTTTTATAATCTGTATAGAAAGAGGAAAGATCCAGAATAGCCAAAACAATCTTGAGAAATAAGAATGGAGGTGCAGGAGTCATGCTTCTTCACATCAGACTATACCACAAAGCTAGAGTTGTAAAAACAGTGTGGTAGTAGCACAAAAACAGACATAAAGATCAATGGAACAGGATAGGAATCCCAGAAATAAACTCACACCTATGGTCAAAAAATCTATGACAAAAGAGTCTAGAATATAAATGGAGAAAATATAGTCTCTTTGATAAGTAGTGCTGGGAAAACTGGATAATGGATAAAGAAGTGTTATATATGTTCAATGAAATATTACTCAGCTGTAAAATAGAATCAAATAATGCCATTTACTGCAATATAGACCTAGAGATTACCATATTAAGTCAAGTCAAACAGAGAAAGACAAACATCATATGACATAGATTATATGTGGAATCTTTAAAAAGGATACAAATGAAATTATTTACAAAACAGAAGTAGACTTACAGACATAAAAAAGAAATTTATGGTCACCAAAGTGGATTGTGGGAGAGCTAGGGTTTAAATTAGGAGGTCAAAATTAACATATACACACTGCTATTTATAAAGGTCCTGCTGTATAACATAGGGAACCATATTCAATATATTATAATAAACTATAATGAAAAAGAATATGAAAAGGTACATATATATATATATATACACACACACACACACACACACACATTTATATCTGAATAACTTTGCTGTACACTTAAAACTAACAAAACACTGTAAAATGACCATACTTCAATAAAGGAAAATAAAATTCTCAGTATATAAACTGAAAAAAAAGAAGTTGCAATTTAAATGCCATATTAAATTTGCATGTGCTTATCTCCTCAAACTTCAACTAAAATGACAACAAAAAATAAGCAGACAAAAATCCCACAAAGTCATAGGGAAGAGCAAAAGTGGAGAAGAGAAGATGAAATTTTGGAAACTGCAAAGTGTATGAATGTAAACTGATCTAGCAGCTTAAAGAAGGCTAGAAGCAAAGAGCCTGCAGGGGTGACACACACAAGAAGCAAGTCAGTCTTTCCTCCCAGATCCTGGAAATGTGGGGAAGATGAAATACTGAAAAAGGCTGAAAATTGACAGCGTCACTGAAACTTTCCATCACCAACAGACTCCCTTGACTCCCTAATATCTCTCCCCAGCCTATGCAATCTCCTTGGCAGAAGGTAAATGTTTACCATCTGAAGACACTGAACCATCATAGACATCATCTCAGGATGCCAGGCATAGCTGAGAGGAAAGGTGAGAATTGACACTGGCAATGAGAGAGATTAATGGAAATTAATTTTTATGAATGAGATTCCTCAGTCATCTTCCCCCTTAAGTCAAAGCAGGTCATTGTATGCTTGTCTAGAAAACAAAATTCATCTGTAAAGAAAACACCTGTAGATATTAACCTTTGGATTTTCCTCTTTATGATGAGGTCTTCTTGACAACCCCCCACACATTCTCAAGCTATTTTACATAGTAGTAATACTTTAATATTCTGAGAAAAAGTTATTTTTGATCTAGGAATTTGCCCAATGAAGTATGAAGAAAAGACATTTTCAGAATTTCAAATTCTCAAAACCTTCTTCAACTTTGCCTTCTTTCTCATAAATTCAATGTTGGAGGGTAGCAGAATATGCCGCCCTAAAATATGCCTCTTTGGCATAAGGATTATTTTGAGCTGAAGGCACTGAAAAACATCAAATGCAGAGAGGCTTTCTCTAAATTCCATTTATCTGCTTAAAAACAGATGTTACAAAAGGAACTCAAATGTCATAATCCCATCCCCAGAAGTGTCCTCAACCAGGGAAGATGGACTTGTCGTGGGAGAGGACTAGTCAACACCACAACCAAACTAACTTTGTCAAAACTATCATACCTCCCGTCTGTTCTTCTAAGGGCCTATTCATTGCTCTTAAAAATCATTTACTCTATCTCCTAAATGAACTACATACCTTTTACCCCTTTCCTATTAAGACAGTATGTAAGATCTCAAATCTCACTGCAACTTAAGGTATTCACTTTGTCCACTAGTGATGTCCTGTGCATGTTCTTATCAAGAAATAAATTTGTATAACTTTTCTGATATTAATCTTCTTATTTCATAGATCCAACTATTGAACTAGAGCCATTAGAAGGGAAAATACTTCCTCTCCTATAACAGACACCACCAAAACAAGGGGACAAAATATGGTGTCCAGAAAATGAGATTCAATAGAAAGAGGCCAAAACATTTTCTAGGAATCTATCAAAAAGAGGCTCTGAGATGGCAGCAGTGTAGCCAACCAAGAGAGCAAGTGATCTAGACTAGAACAGGAGAACACAGCGATGCAGGGATGGTGTCTGTCTCCTAGAGGAAAAAAGACCATATAAAGAAGTATTATCACAACTTGATTCACCTCAAAACAGAACCTCCATAGTCACAGAATTTAAATACTGCATATTGAATTAATGGTAAATTATGATATAAATTGGTGGGCTGAAGGGAAAGAAAATGTCTAGGTAGGTGCAGGAAAAAGAACCTTTTGATAATTTAAACAAGGTAGATCTTCTATATTAACAAATGAATGAACAGTCTGACCTAAGAAAACATTTGTATGGTTTATGTCAGGGAATAGTTTACATAAGTTTGCTTTTAGGAGCTCAATGGTTATCTTGTCTTATGTCTAAGTCTTTAAGCCATTTTGAATTTATTTTTGTGCATGCTGTGTGTTCGAGTGCCCTTAATTTACATGCAGCTGTCTATTTTTCCCAGCACCACTTGCTGAAGAGACTTTTTCCCATTTTATATTCTTGCCTACTTTGTGGAAGACTGACTGTAGGTGTCTGGGTTTATTTCTAGGCTCTCTATTCTGTTCTATTGGTCTCTATGTCTGCTTTCGTATTAGTATCACACTGTTTTGAGTAATGTAGCTTTGTAATATTTTCTGAAGTCTGGAAGAGTTATGCCTCCTGCTTTGCTTTTCTCTCTGTTTTGTTTTGTTTTGCTTTCCCCTTTGGGGTCTTTTATGGTTCCATATAAATTTTTGGATGATTTGTTCTACTTCTGTGAAAAATGTCATGGGTAATTTGATAGGGATCACATTAAATCTGTAGATTGCATTAGCATTTTAACACGGTAATTTTCCAATCTAGGAACATGGAATATCTTTCCATTTCTTTGAGTCCTCTTTAACTTCCTTGATTAATGTTTTATAGTTCCCAGCATAAGTCTTCCACTTCCTTGATCAGGTTTATTCCTGGATACTTTATTTATTTTTTGGTACAATTTTAAAAGGTATTTTTTATATTCCTTTTCTAATATTTCATTTTCAGTATACAGAAACACAACTGATTTCTGAATGTTAATCTTGTATCCTGCTACTTGGTGAAATTCGTTTATCAGATCAAGTGGTTTACAAACAATTCATACAACTCAACAAGAAAAAAACAAATAACTCAATCAAAAATGGGTAGAAGACCTAAATAGACATTTCTCCAAAGACATATAGATGGCCAACAGGCACATGAAAAACATGCTCAACATCACTAATTATCAATAAATGCAAATCAAAACTACTGGAAGGTACTGCCTCACACAGGTCAGAACAGCCATCATTAATAATTATACAAATAACAAATGCTGGAGAGAGTGTGGAGAAAAGGAAACTCTCCTATACTGTGGTAGGAATGTAAATTGCTACAACCATTATGGAAAACAATATGGAGGTTCCTTAGAAAACTAAATATAGAACTATCATATGATGAAGCAGACCTACTCCTGGGCATATATTGGGACAAAACTTTCACTCAAAAAGATACATGCATCACTATATTCATTGCAGCACTATTCACAATAGCCAAAACATGGAAACAACCTAAGAAGATGTGTACATTGCCTACAATGCAATTTTACTCAGCCATAAAAAGGACAAGATAATGCCATTTGCAGCAACATGGATGTAACTAGAGATTCTGATACTAAGTGAAGTAAGTCAAAAGAGAAAGACAAATACCTTATTATATCACTTATATGTTTGGAATCTAAAAAATGGTATAAATGAATCTATCTACAAAACAGAAACAGACTTGCAGACATAGAGAACAGACCTACGGTTGCCAAGGGGTATGGGGAGGGAGTAGGATGGACTAGGAGTTTGGGGTTAGTAGATGCAAACTTATATTTAGAATGGAAAAGCAACGAGGTCCTATTGTACAGCACAGGGAATTATATCAAGTCTCTTGGGATAGACCATAATGGAAGATAATATAAGGAAAAGAATGTATCAATATGTATGACTGTCACTTTCCTGTGTGGCAGAAATTGGTACAACATTGGGAATCAACTGTAATTTTTTAAAAATTGAAAAAAACAGATTATTTAGAAATGTGCAAGTAAAAACAGGTAAAATTTAAAAGTGCTTCATTATAGACAGTGAATATTTGAAGTGGAGAGTAGTGCAAAAAAATGTAATTTTATTATTTTTATAACTGGAATTTTTTATGGCTTTTCGAACGCATACATGTATGACCTGGTTAATTATAACATTTGTAACAAGCAAAAAAAAAATAGGAATATCTATAATCAATATATTTAAGAAAATATGTTAAAGCCCTGAGGTGGGGAAAAAAATGATGTAGATAATTAGACACTTGAAAATTAGAACATTATCAAACTAATTGGTAATTTTCAAATCTATCTTTAGACATATTTTTAATGACAATATATTCATAGGCACTAAATTAATAATAATTTGACTCTCTGTCTCTCCATAATTGTGAAAGGATATGAAATTATACATTTTTTTGATAAGCAATTTTAGAATATATTCAAACTCCACTTACAAACTTCTCTAAAGTTTGAATCTAGAATTATAATTATGGTAGACACAAAGATGTGCTACCCAGACACCCTTTCAAGGAATGTCCACTGGGGAGACTATGAACTGTACATGGCTTCCAGCTATCAGCTTTGTCAGTGTCTGCCTCAGCTGAAGAGGGCCACCTTGCCCAAGGTCATATATTTCCAGGGGCCAGTAACTGAGAGAGACAGAAGTTTAAAGCAAGACCACTGGAGTCCAGTGAAGGGCATAACCCCATTGTGTTGACTGAGGCTTTGTCAATTTTTCCCTGTGCCCAATCCTGCCCCCCTCACCTCTGCTTCTCACAGCTATTGACAGCACCACCACTAGGGCAGATTTTTTTTTCTGACAGGCTCCTGATTATATACTGTGTGTAACATATAAACATACATGTTTACATGTTAATGATATAACATATTTTATTGAAACAAACAATCGTATTTAAAATATGTTGTCTCATGTGAAGTACAACCATTTACCACTAATGATTTAGAATGAAGTCAGGTAAGTATTTACATACTTGTTTATTATCCAATCAGTGAAATTAAAGAGTCTTCACAGTATCTGAGCTTCATCTTTTGCTGTTCAGATTCTGAACCACCTCCTTTTCTTGTTCTTTACCGTCATATACGCTATGTATGGCTAATTTCTTTTACTCAGTCCCAGGAAAAAAGATAGGCTCTACTCTTATGATTTACAATGGCATCACTTTTCGGAACTTTATACCGAATAACACAGATATTCTTGACTCTGCAATTCTCTCTTTATTATCTGATGCTCACATTATTGCTCATGACGCCGCATCATCCATCATGAATATTGGCTTCCAATGACGCTCTCAAGCGATACTGCTATGCTTCCCTGATGTTGACCACAAACGCAAATCTTACACAGAGCATGCAGAAAAGCATGAGCAATCATTTATTTTGAGGTCATGCTAACTTTACCATTTGGAATGGTTACATACATGTAAAGCAACATACTACACCATAGGAGGAGCATACATGTAAAATAATACATTTTCAAACATGACTTCTGTTGAACGCTTTAGGCTATAATTAGTGCATTTCTAGAATACTACCTATTCTCATGGTGACCCTCACCTTCTACACACTACCACTAGTTAGGAAGATAGGCAGGGGGGCCTATGACTAGTCCCACTCAGGCAAGAAATATCTGTCCTTTATCAGGCATGGCTTAAACCTGACTCAGAAGCACATAATATAACCACATGGATTTGAGAAATGAAAGGCTGTCAGCTGGAAGAGCCTATCAGCACTGTGTAACACAGTCTCCCTCAAAGGAGACAGGCCTAGTCAGTCCTGGAAGATTGCCTGAAAATATGCTTCCATGCTTTCAGAGGAATGGGTGACCTTCCTTGGATGTTAACAAACTGGAATTAGCACTGCAAGTCAGAAGGTGGGCAGAGAAGAGTCACCTAGATGTGCAAGAGCCTACATTCAGTTCCCTACATTATATGTCCAATATAAGTAAGAAGTTACCCAAATCATCATGTCAGGACCATTCTGACAGCCTGAATTTGTGTGATTCTATGGAAGAATTACCCTATCAGTAAGCAGGAGCAATTTGCTGATCAGGCCACCTTCCTGGAACTAGGATCCTGACATGACCCATAACACATGTTCAGGAGCTCCTCAGACATGTGGTTGAATCCACACACAGGCAAAAGAATCAGAGAAGACCCCAAAAAAGGTGAAATGGGGATGCTAAGCATGTTGTCCTGCAGATGGCATTGTCTGGACCAGACAATTCCCAGATAACCAAGGAAGACTTAAAAATCTCAAGAAAGTCATTCCAAACACTAAATCTCTTGAGCCTTGGGGCAAGAGCAGGAAAACAATTTGCTCAAGTATAAGGGTAAAACTGGCTGCTGATTCTTAATAAAGATACCTAAAACTCCTTTTGAGTACCTACTTCCAGACAAACCTGCTGTGACAATAATTTACTTAGGAAATTATATAGAATGTTCAAAAGTTATTGAGATGTCTAATAAAGGCAGTATTTGTGAATTGTTTTGTTGTTTCTTTTAAATGAAGTGCAGTTGATTTAATATATATTAGTTTCAGGTATACAGCACAGTGATTCAGTTATATACATATATGTATATTCTTTTCAAATTTTTCCCTTATAGGATATTATAAGTATATATAAATATATATAGTATATTTGAGTATAGTTCCCTGTACTATATAGTAGGTCCTTCTTGGTTATTTGTTTTATATATAGTAGTGAATAGATGTTAATTCCATCCTCCTAATTTATCCCTATCTGCCCCTTTTCTTTTGTAAAATTTTGTTTTTAAGCGTCTATGAGAAAGAAAATGAGAATTAATGCAGTATTAGTCTCCTAGGGCTGCTGTAACAAAGTACCACTAAGTGAGTGGCTTCAAAGAGCAGAAACTACTCTCTCACAGTGCTAGAGTCTAAGAGTCTGAGATCAAGGGGTGGGCAAGGCCGGTTCTTTCTGGAGACTGAGGAAGAAGAACTCTCTCCTTACTTCCCAAGGTTTTCCACAGTCCTTCTCATCCCTTGGTTTATGGCAGCATAATTCTAGTCTTTGCCCTGTTGTCAGATGCTGTTCTCCCTGTTAGACTCTGTGTGTGTGTGTGTGTGTGTGTATCTTTTCTCTTCTTATAAGCACACCAGTCATATCAGATTAGGCCCATCCTAATCCAGTATAACTTTGATTTGATAACATCTGCAAAGATCTTATTCCTAAATATGATCACATTCACAGGTACCAGAAATCAGAATTTTAACATATCTTTGAGGGGGACACAATTCAACCAGAAACAAGTACTGTTCTATAAAAACATGTTTGCTCTAGTTTCATTTTCTTACATAGATTCTACAGAAGAATTGTATGCAAAGACATTCTACAGTGGTGAAAAGAGTTTCTAGGAGTAAATGTTAAAATTCTTAGATATAGTTTTATTATAACTCAAGGACAAAATGTTAAGTCAATAAGAAAATGTAAGAAGATGAGTTGGCATAAAATTACAAGCTTTATATTCAACATTTCGCGAATGTTTCTAATGCAAAAAGCAATAGTAAATCAGCATGCACTAAATAAATTCAGAAATAAGAAAATCAATTACATAGAAACTTTTTTCATTTCTCCCATTTAATGAAAAAGCAACCAATACATTTTCTTGAAAAAAATCCCCCACCTAATACATTTCTCAATGCTTATACTCAAAGGCCTACTCAAAGGAAGCTTTTCTGACACTCTACACCCCACCAGGTGCTGCAGGTACCCCGTAATGTGGTTATTACATTGTTTTTTGTAAGTATGGCACCCCTCTAGACTTTGAGTTCTTTGAGGACAGGGACCTCCCTTATTTCCGTAATTTCACCATCTATAATAATGCCTGACACATATTAATAGCTAAATAGATATTTGAGAATCAATTAATAAATGAGTATATAAATATGTGATTTAACAACCTGTGAGTAACTACAAATCAACATTTAACCTAGGATGATTCCTTACAAAGAAAGTAAGAAATGTAGATCATTTTCCTTAAAAGTAAAAAATATCAGTTCATTTTTTAGAAAAAAAAATGCTGGGTTTCATTTTGCACAAGTCTCAGTAAAATGTATGGGCGCCTATTAAAGAAAAAAACGATCTTATATCAGTGATGTATTAGTTATCTTTATCATACCATTACTTAAACACACACACACAAAAAAACTAGACATAAATTCCCATACCTGATGTGAATGTCAGAGTATAATTTCATGTAAGCAAGAAATGTCTCTTCTTTCTCTTTGAGCATAATTTCTCAGGTTTACCCATTTTATATCAGCACTGTGGACAAGACCACGAGAAACTAAATATCTTCCAGCATTATCGGCATCACATTAAATAAATTCATTAATAGTTCACAGAAGTCTCAATAAAAACTGCTGGTTCCTCTTCTGTGATCTGTTTTGGTTCAATAGCTCTCTTTCTGCTATTTCTGTTTCATTATTGGGGATAAGAATCATTTGGCAATTCCTTCTCCACGCTGGAGGGCTGAAACTGGCATGCTATCTGTCTAGATGCCCCGTGCAGTGGTTTCTTTTCTGGGATCTTGTCACATCTCTAGGGTCTTACTTAGGAAATGGGGCACAGATCTCTTGTGTTCTTGGCCCCGCAAAATCAGCTGGAGGTAAGGGAAAGGGAAAACTTAATCTTTTCTTCACACATTAAGTTTCTCCACTGTGCTAGGAGCATTTTCTATGCCAGGTGCATTTTCTGCTCTTCTAAGGCCTCAAGTTTTCCTAAGTAACAAAATTGTCTTTTTTCCTCTCTCTCTTTCTGTCACATTTTCACCCCAGCCAAAGGTACAGAACCAAACTACTCCAACTGTGATAAAGGCAACAGTAAAAAGAAACTGCTATGGTTAAAAAAAAAAAAAAAATCTGACTATTTCAAGAATATTTTTGATTCACATACCTTATCCTTGTGTTAGGGGACCGAACAGATGTATAAGCATGGCTCAGGAAGTACTCAGCAGGAGAGCAATGGGATTGGAAGTTATTGAGGGAAGTAGAGGTTAGAAATAAGGATCAAAGTACAGAGGAATTTGTTTTTTCTCTTTCAGAAAGAGAAAGTCAACAATATGACATTAAAATATATATGCTATATGGTGGGTTCTCCTGTTTTAAAAGAAGAATTTAGCCACTTTAGAAGATGAATTGGAAGGAGTAGAAATTAGTAAAAGGCTGTTGAGTCCAGGTAAGAAAACAGGAAGACCTAATTTAATTACCTTTTATAATGATTCAGATAGCATGGGGTTTTATAACTATGTATTTAATAGTCTGAATATTTATTTAGTTCATTTCATGATTATATACAAGTTATCGGTGTTGCAGAAAATAAGTTATCTTAGATACGTCATTTTGAATAAAAATCAATTTGTTTATAAGTGATAAAATTTGAATATGATTATTAAGAGCATTTAAAGACCCTTGATGCTGATAAGTGAACTATTATAATTCATCACATTAAATAGCTTTAGAACAGCATCTGTGATTAATCTAGAAAAATGCGTAGATTACTTACATTATCAAAATGATTACATCCATCACAGTAAAATAACTTAATGGGATTCCATTTTAGGAATGCATAATAATTAATTATCTGGGTTATTAGAGCAATTAGCATAGGCTCATATCTATACTATCATAAATAGTTTCAATTTTATTAATTATATTTCACTTTAAATCTATGAGAACTGAAAAAGTTAAAAATTAAAAATACTATGTTGCCATTATGGTAGATTTCCACAGAACTAATTTTTAATGAAGTAAATAAACTATAATAGTATTTTATATTATCTTTATAGGTCAGCATTCATTGTACTTAGCCTAAACTTCCATTGAGAATGAAAGTCATTTAGAAAAGCCAACTGCAAGGAACACAGAATTATGAGTAAATAACATGGGCCCATTTCCTCAGCAAACATGAAATCCTCAATAAACCATAATGTGAGAAATGATCACATGATTTCTTTTGGGCTACATATACTGAATTCTCTAAGGATCATCTAGTTTTTCTATTAGTCTCTTTAAAATACTCATATTATTGAACTCTTTGCAAGAGTCTGTCCACTCCATCTTTTCAAATCTCTCTTTGCTCTTGGGTTTTGTAATACCATTCTGCCTTAGCTCTCTTTAATACTCCAGTCAACCTGCCTGGCTTCTATTCACTGCTTCTTCCTTCCTTCATAGAATCCTGAATTTGTCCAGGTATTCAATTCTCCTCCATAATGCAATATGCTGTGTGACCAAGCTGTAAGGGAAGACTTAACAGTCCATGATTGGAAGAAAGGATTTCTTTCTCTTTCCTATTGTGGGTTCATTTTTTCCTGCAATCATTTCATAAACATGAAGGGAATCAGCCTAATTATAAAACAGAAAGATGATGTGACAGATGATGATATCTGTGTGCTTACTAACCTATGTTTCCCAGTCTCCCTTGCAGCTAACTCAATATATACCATGTGACTTAGTTCTGGAAGTGCATAACCCTCCCAGGGCTGGCCACTACTCCTCACAGAGATACTTAACTCTTTTTTTTTTTTTTTTTTTTTTTTGTCTTTTTGCCTTTTCTAGGGCCACACCCGCAGCACAAGGAGGTTCCCAGACTAGGGGTCTAATCAGAGCTGTAGCCACCAGCTTACGCCAGAGCCACAGCAACGCGGGATCCGAGCAGCATCTGCGACCTACACCGCACCTCATGACAATGCCGGATCCTTAACCCACTGAGCAAGGCCAGGGATCGAACCCACAACCTCATGGTTCCTAGTCGGATTCGTTAACCACTGCGCCACAACGGGAACTCTGACACAGCTTTTTTTTCACTCTTCTCAGAACCTCAAAGGTTGTGTGTTAAAGATTCCAGTGTTATAAAAAGATCCTAAATCTCTGAGATTTCCCAAATCGACACTTGGAAAAGAGATGCTCAGCAAAGCTTCCAAATAGGAAAACCTCCATTGACCAGATATGGGTGAGAAATAAATTTTTATTGTGCAAATCCCTGAATGTAAAAATTGCTTATGAACATGTATAAGAATGGAATATTGGAGGCAAAGATATAAAAGAAGTATCTGGAGAGCCTATAGGTCCCTTTCCTCAAAGTGGTATATTCAAAGTCGAGAATGACTCAGCCACGTGTAGCATAGCTCCTATTTAAAGCAGAATCAGTGAATTTATAAACCACCTTATCCAAAAGTTTGGTTTGTTGCTTAAATTAGATTCTTCCCCCTTTCTATGCATTTCTTTATAACACTGATTTTCAATGCCATTGAAAATTTGTTTCATCATTACAATAACAGATTTTAATGGTGACTTTTATATACTAATAGCCATCTAAGGTAATCAAGTAGAAATATAATTTATACTTCTCTGTAACAAAAATTTAATAGTAATTTCTTTCTTTTTTCTCCTAAAAGGAAAGAAAAATAACACATATATAATATTTTATTGGGCTTCACAAAGTATTGCGAGTACAAATATTTTTTGTAAAAAACACTATATTTTTATATTTTATTATTTATAGATTAGTTCCTCTATTTTATTTAGCCCTAATCTATTACTTTATGCCTACCAAAGATGAGACTAGAATGAACATGGGACCCCAAAGGAAATACAAAACTGTACTTTTGAAAGGTAAGAAGTAACACCAGAATAATTTAAGCTTGACGGTAGGAAAAATTTAATTTAAAATATAGTGCTAGAAAAGTATTGCTAAAACAAGGATAAGAAAGCCCAGAGAAAAACTAATCATGATACAAAGAACCTTTCTAAGCAGCAACAATCCATTCCAATGTGCTTCAAGATAAAATAAATTTTAACAAATAAAATAAACAATTATATAGTAAAATAATCTAATATTTATTTTCTTAAATCAAATTTTGCTTTTAGAACCAGTTTACTTTAGAACACTACAACCAAAAATGCAAGATTATAGTTCAAGAAGACCCGAAGTGATCTGTTTAACTATATACGTTTCCTAAATCTGGAAACAATGGTATTTTCTCACGAATTGGTTTCAAATCATGTTAGATCTTTCACTGATATTTCAAAAGTGGTGGCATTTGAAATTCATTCCTGCTCAAGAAATCCAGACCTCTACCAGAGCTGTCCATATATGTTTAGTTGACACAAAAAGTTAATAACATCATATGAAAAATGTTCTCTCCGGCCAGTCTGAATATAAGTCAACGTGTAAACATCTGAATATCAAATAGGATAGCTCTGTGTAAAAGACGCAAATTAAAAATAAGATGATCTTTGAGGTTTAAGCTATGAAGAGAAGAAATACATCGCTATAAAGGATGTGGATTATTCCCTGCTGGATCAGGGAAGCTCTTCTTTCAGAAAAATTCTTTCTGAGGTAGTAACATTTAGCATGAACCTTGAATAATGGGTAGGAACTGGGAAAAAATAAGTTGAACTTTGATATTAGTCCTTACACTCACATGTACATCATTTACTATTTTTTAGATTTTAATAATTGAAAATAACTTTCCAAAGGACTTTCAAAATTAAAATTAAAATGCTATTTTCATGGCTGAAACATCCTTATAAATCAAATTTATTTGCATGAAAATTTACACATAAATAAATAAGTATTATAATCATTGGTTTAAATAAAATGAACCATATTTGAGCTTCAAAATCAAAAAATATATTCAACTATTAGGATTACAAGTAACATTACATCTTAATTATAGCTAGATAGACATAAGCCTATTATATTAAGAGCTTGCTATATGACATGTATGTCTCACTTACTCCACACATAATTCTGTAAAGTAGATGTTCCATGTTCAAGACCACTTGTGGGGTAAGAAAATCATGCCTAAGTGAAGGTCAGTCATTACCAGAAGGCTGCGCAGTGTTATGGACTGAGTGTTTGTGACCCTCTCCCAAAATCCATATGATGAAGCCCTAAACCCCAATATGACCAAATCTGGAGACAGAGCCTTTATAGGAGTAACTTTACAGAAGTAACTAATTAGGTCATAAGGGTGGGGCTCTGATCCAAAAGGATTATTGTCTTTATGGGAAAAGATCACCTGAGAGGTCTTTCACTCCTTGTGTGCGCACACCAAGAAAAGACCATCTGAAAACCAGGAAGAGAGTTTACACGTGAATAAATAATAAAGCAAGAAACTGAACCATGCCAGAACCCTGATCTTGGACTTCTGGCATCCACAACTATGAGAAATTAATTTTTGTTGTTTAGGTGTTCCAGGCTCTGATATTTTGTTATGGCTGAACCAGAAACTGAACTGTGTCAGAACCCTGATCTTGGTCTTTTGTTGTCCAAAACTATAAGAAATTAATTTTTGTTGTTTAGGTGTTCCAGGCTATGATATTTGTTATGACAGCCTGAGCAGACTAATACATACAATAAGCAAGTGATGAGGTCCAGCATTGTAACTATAGAACCCACATTGCTAGTCTCTTAGCTGTAACTAATGACCAAGTAAAAGTTACTTTCATTTACATATATCTAGAGTCAAATATATTCCACAGCACAATGAAATTTAATATAAAGCGTAATTATAATCTCTATCTTTCATGGACCATAAAGAATCACCATTCAACATTAAAGATCATTGTACAGTTGACTAAGCATTAAGAGTATGTTATAGTAACATATGTGGACCATCACATGTAAACAAAAAAAAATAATGTGTTAAATAGCAAAAAACAGAATGTGTTCATATGCCACACTCAATTTATAAAATGATCTTAATCTAACCTAGCAATTGTGGAAACCAAGTCAACCTGTGGCTGTGTCCTTCAGCTATGGCTGAGGATTAAATCCCCATAAACTACACGAGAATCTTAGTGCTATTATAGATGAACAAGAAATCTCCAGGAAGGGGTTGCCATGAAATGAAATTAATTAAGATTTTAAATTTCACAAAGTACTATAGTAGACATGTCCAAATTGTTCAGAGTAAAAAAATCACTTATCAAGTCAACAAAAATAGTATTTTTTAAAGTTCCTAGAGAAACTGTTCCTAAAACAAAAATTGATATTCCTGTTTTAATTTGTTTTATGATCAGAACACATAAAATTAAATAAAAATAAATCAGCATTTATTGGTTTCAGATTATAATAAAATTGGCACATCAATGATAAATAGACATCCTACTATCAAGAGAACCATTATTAGTATATTTGTATTTATCCTTCTATTGATAGATAGGTATATGGAGAATGGATGATTACATACATACATACATACATATGTACATACACATACATATAAATGTTGTTAGAAATTGGTAGCATAATAAATATATTAATTACTAATAAAACTTTCATGTGTTACTATATTATAAATGTTTTCTTATTTCCTTAAAAATTCTCTTAAAATATTATTTAACCAATTTAATACCATTAGCTGTATAAGTTGCTATCTAATATTTTTCTATTAAACATAATACTGTAAGATGTTCTTTTACCAATACATGTGTATGAATCTCTAGAGTAAATTCTTATATGTTAAATTAATTAGAGAAATAGCAACAGTATTTTTAACACCTTTAAAACAACTGCTCCCTTTAAAGTACAGAATGAGAAAGTATGATTTCAGTAAAAAAAAATACATAAAGAAGAAGAAACAAAAAACTAGCCAGCTAGATAAGCATATAAAGGCTCACAATGTAGGAGTGCTCTGTTAACACATTCCAAACTTTGAACCCCAGTTATTTAGCAGGTAAAAACCTTGTCAGTATATCTACATAGCTAACCTAATAAATACTGAAATATACACATATGCACAAACATAAACATAGAAGGCAAAATTCATTAATTTATAATAATAACAAAGATTTGAAGCAATTTGAATACTAGAACTCAGAATATTTTTTCCATATAGGCTAATCTTGAGATTACATAAAATAAGGAGACACTTACCACTGAGTATGGAATTAAAATAAGGAATTTAATAGTATCCTAGACTTTAATGACAACTATCTTAAGATGTATTAATTGATATATCAGTCTCTACTACAGCACTACATAAAATCAAATCATGTGTTTGGGCCAAGACATACTCCAGGCTGTATGTTTACAATGTTTTAGAGATACTGAGTTCCATTAACTCTTTGGATCTCCCTTCTAAATACAATGCAGATCATTGTTTTTAAAACTTATTTACTTCAGGGAGTTCCCGTCGTGGCGCAGTGGTTAACGAATCCGACTAGGAACCATGAGGTTGCGGGTTCGATCCCTGCGCTTGCTCAGTGGGTTAATGATCCGGCGTTGCCGTGAGCTGTGGTGTAGGTCGCAGACGCGGCTCGGATCCCGCGTTGCTGTGACTCTGGCGTAGGCCAGTGGCTACAGCTCCGATTGGACCCCTAGCCTGGGAACCTCCATATGCCGCAGGAGCGGCCCAAAGAAATAGCAAAAAGACAAAAAAAAAAAAAAAACTTATTTACTTCAGATTGACTACAATAAAATTTCTTATTTATTTATATACAAAGTAGTTATATTTCTCTGAAAGATGATCTGGATAAATATTTTGAATTATTAGATAATACTTTGGGTGATTTCCACAAGTAATGATGCTTCTCACATTTTATTTCTCAATGAAAAAAACTGTATAGATTCTCATAACTAATAAGCCATAAATTGCATACATAGAAATGTCAAACTATCCCATCAGAAAATTTGAACAAATTAAACCACAAGCATAATATAAAAATGTTATATCATCGATTATTTAAAGTAATTCTAGGTACTTTATTTTTAATATTATTTTAAATATTTATGGTAAAATCAATAAAGAAATCAGAAATTATTTTAAATGGAACTTTTGAAAATTTCTTTTTGCATTATCTCAGTATTACTGTATAGAAACATAACAGACTTCCATATATTAATCTTGTACCCTGAAACTTCCCTGAATTCATTTATTGGTTTTAATAGAGTGTCATGTCATCTGCAAATAATGACAGTTTTATCTCTTCCCTTCCTATTTTGATACCTTTTATTTCTTTTTCTTGTCTGACTGCAGGGACTAGGACTTCCAACACTATGTTAAAGTTGTGAGAGTGGGCATCCTTGTCTTCATTAATTTACCAGGAAGGCTTTCAGCTTTTCACCATTGAGTATTATATTGGCTGTGGGTTTGTCATAAATGACCTTTATTATGTTGAGATATGTTCTCCTATGCCCACTTATAAGAATTTTTTTCATGAATGAAAGTTAAATTTTGCCAAATGTTTTTTGTGCATCACGTAGGTTTTGTCTTTCTTTTGTTAATATGCTACTGGTATCACACTGATTGATTTGAGGATATGGAACCATTCTTGTGACCCTACAATAAAACTTGATAATGGTGCATGATCATTTTCACTTACTGTTAGATTTGGTTTGCTAATATTTAGTTAAGGATTTTTGCATCTATTTTCATGAGATATATTGACCTGTAATTTTCTTTTTTTTTTTCTTTTTGGTAGTATCTTTGCCTGATTTTGGTATTGAGATAATAGAGACTTCATAGAATGAATTTGTGTTCCTTCCTGTTTAATTTTTAGGAATAGTTTGAGGAGAGTTCTAAGTTTTTCTTCCTATGTTTGGTAGAATTCTCTAGTGAAGGAGTCTGGTCGTGAACTTTTGTTTGCAGGGAGTTTTAAAATTACAGATTCTATTTAATTGGTCTGTTCAAATAGTTTCTTCTTTACTCAGTCTTGGCAGGCTGTATGTTCCTAGAAATTTGTCCATTTATTTGAGTTGTCCAATTTACTGGCATATAACTTTTTATAGTATTCTCTTATGATTTTTCTTTATCTCTATGGTATCAGTTGTTAATTTCTCCTCTTAAATATTTTGTTGTTTGGTTGTTTGGTTGAGGCTTCTCTCTTTTCTTGGTGATCTTGGCTAAAAGTTTTTCAAAAAAAACCCAGCTCTTTGTCTCACTGATCTTTTCTATTGTTTTTTTTTTAATATCTATTTTATTTGTTTCCTCTCTGATTATTATTTCCCTCCTTCTGCTGATTGGAGCATTGTTTGTTCTTTTTCTAATTCTTTCAGGTGATAGATTTTTCTTGTTCTTGATAAAGGTCTGTATTGCTATGAACTTCCCTCTTAGAAATGCTTTATCTGCATTCCACAGATTCTAGAAAGTTGTTTTATTTTCATTTGCCTCAAGATGTTTTCTGATTTCCTTACTGATTTCACCATTAAGCCATTTTGGTTTGTTGTGGTTTCGTATGGTTAATTTTTGTTTGTTTTTAGTAGCATGTTGTTTAGTCTCTATGCATTTTGTTGTTGTTGTTTTCCTTTCTGTAGTTGATTTTTAGTTTCATATTGTGGTCAGAAAAGGTGCTTGAAATAATTTCTATCCTCTTAAATTTCTTGAGGCTTGTTTCAGAATCTAGTATGTGGTCCATCCTGGAGAATGTTCATGCATGCTTGAAAAGAATATGTATTCTACATTTTGTTCTTTGGATTTAGTGTCCTGTATATATCGGTTAAGTGCAAGTGGTCTATTGTGTCATTGAGGACCTCTGTTGCCTTACTGAATATCTCAGCCATAAAAAAGAATGAAATACTACTTCCATTTGCAGCAATATGGATGGGCCTAGAGGATATTATACTTAGAGAAATAAGTCAGACAGAGAGTAACACTATATAATATCACTTACATGTGAAATTTAAGAAATAATACAAATGAATGTATATGCAAATCAAAAACAGACTTACAGACAAGAAAATAAACTTGGTTACTAAAAGGAAGAGGGAAGGGGTAGGGATAAATAAGCATGTGAGATTAACAAATAAAAACTACTATACATAAAATAGATAAGCAGCAAAGGTTTACTGTACAGCACAAAGAACTATATTCATTATATGTAATAACATATAATGGAATATAATCTGCAAAGTACTAAATCACTATGCTGTTCACCAATATTGTAAAACTAATATAATAATTTAAAGCAACTGTACTTCAATTTAAAAAAAGGTAATTCTAGACTATATTAGTTTGAATTTCTTATATTAAGTATATTCCTTTTTGCTCATTGGCTATTTGCTGTTTTTCTCATTTAAGGGACAAGTATATCTTTCACTTTTTTTTAACTGGGATTTTTTTTTATTCACTTGTACAATGTCTTTATATTATTAGCATCCTTCCACCTGTACTTTAAATTCCTTCCACCCTATTCCTCTCATAAACTTTATACTTTGAATGTTCCTTTTATATCTTATGTATTCAACTTTCCCACCATAGTAGATGCTTCCATTTCGCTTACACACAATCTTCAGTTTCTCATATTAAACAATCAAACAAAAACTTCATCAAACTCCATTCACCCTCTAACGACTTTATTTTAATTTATTTTTATACCTTTTCCAAGGCAATATTTTAGAAATAATTGACTGTTTTCATTGTATTATTTTATTTGCATTTCTAATTCACTAATTATCCAAGGCCAATCTCATTTTGCCACCAGCTTCATGAAAAAGTGACTCCAGTAATATTTTAAGTAACTTGTGGCATTCAAGACTATTGACCATGTCTTTCATTTAGTGTTCCATGATGTCATGCTTTCTGAATCCACTCCTATCTCTACCTATTTTTTTACTTTCTCCTTTCAAATTCATTTTTACTTACTTATTAAATGAGTAATACAAGGTTCATTTCAAGGTCTTCTACTCTTTTCACTCTTTCCTGAAAACATTTCCTCCATGCCTACTGCTTGCTGTCACATATAAGAAGATAAATCACATTTTTAATCTTCTGTTTAGTCTCACTTCTAAAATCTAGATCCATACAAGTTTGATGTCTCAGAGGCACCTACAACTCATGCGTATCACATTGATCATCTCTACCCAAACTTCATCCTCTGCACCAAAAACCATCCATTTTGAGGTTTTACAGAGGACAACGGAACAAGAGAATGTAGCTTTTCTAATAATAAAGGTATAGTTCTATTATAAACATCTAAAATATGCTTGTTATTTTATTCATTATACACTCAACTTCTACTGAAAACCTTTTAAACTATAACCAAATAGACAACTATAAACCATTATAGGGAAATTATATTTAAAAGTTGTTCCTCTCTTTTTCTGCCATCTTTGACCTTAATTCTTGTAATTGCACTAAAGATTCAGGTAAAAGTTTAATAAGTCATAGTGAATCTCTCCAAGATATTTACAAAACATGTTTATGATGTGGTAAATATTTTGGTCTACCCCATCCAGAAATATTTTTAGAAAATATCAACATCAGCCAATGGCTATGAGAATTCTATTATTTTTATTAACCATTTAAATTACTGGAGGAAAACATGCAATGTGAAGGATATAGTTTTATTTAGTAAGGTTAAAGTGTAAATCATTTATTTTTTTCTGATAACCTTGCTCTAGTCAAGTGAGTAATCTACTTCTCTATCTGAAATTATCATATTTTACAATGCATGATTGATTCATGGCTGTTACTTAGAGAAAGAAAAATGAAGGCATAGAGAATGGTCAGAACTGAGAAAAGACTGAGTTCTATAATCACACAGGTTAGGGTCTAAGTAGACTGCAACTATTTCAGGTGGGATAGCAAGTCATACTATTCAAAAATTAATCCAATTTACAGTCAAACAACACCAGAACTCAAAGATGGTCTCAATGGGTATATAATACTTATAGGTCCGAGAGAATAAAGAATGACTTAAATATATATTCATATGTTCCTGTCCCAGGTCACTATGTTAATGAGAAGAGACCCAGTCAGAAGAAGATAGAGATTGAAAATAGGCAGAAATTAAAGACTAACATCTACTGAGCACATATTGTATTCCAGGAAAAATTGCCATGTACTATTAGGTAGACCATTTCATTGAATCCTTATAGCCTGACACTGATTTTCTATTTTCTTTTTACTTTATCTGTCCAGGATATACACCAATGTCCTAAGTACACTTGAAAAATGTCGCCAAATAAATGCTGCATGCCTGATTACCTGTGGCAATTTTCTTTTTAATACACAAACGCTAAATATTACAGAAACAGAAAATTCAAAACAAGTAACAGAGAAAACACCCAGAGACACTAGTTGGGACCCATGGGAATATACTACAACTTGGGGAACAAGGGACTGGTTAGCACTGACGGTGGGGTAAGCCTAGAAGAGATAGAAACCTGCATCATGCAGCTGAGACTTGTTCAGCATGCATTCCTTTTAACACCCAGGTTGGTTTGTTTGTTTGTTTGTCTGTTTGTTTTAGGAGCCACATTCTTGTATTATCAGCTACGTGGACTGATATTATTCCCATCTCAAAATTGTGATTTTTTTTTTGTATCAGGATAGTGGCCATTCTCCTAGTCACAATTTTCAACTCTGGGGTGGCAATTAACCCAACTAGTCAATGAAACACAGGGCAGCATTTGCCTAAACTTGCAAGAAAGAGAACTTCATTCTCTTTCTTTAAGAGATATGGAAGGAGATCCTTCCCTAGATGGTGCTGTGATAGAATATGAAGTAGAGAACTATTTCAGTCATTTTATTCCCACAAAAGGAGAGGTTGAAGCCTGAAGATAAGGCTACTATAAAGGACAGAAAAGAAACATAGTGAAATCAGGTGCTTAATGGTATTCTTAAAACAGTGAAACAAGGAGTTCCATCATGGCTCAGTGGTTAATGAATCTAACTAGCATCCATGAGGACGCAGGTTCAATCCCTGGCCTTGCTCAGTGGGTCCAGCATTGCCGTGAGCTATGGTGTAGGTCACAGATAAAGCTCGGATCCCAAGTTGCTGTGAATGTGGTGTAGGCTGGCAACTGCAGCCCCAATTCAACCCCTAGCCTGGAAACCTCATTATGCTGTGGGGGGCCCTAAAAAGACAGAAAAAAACAGTGAAAAATTTGATCTGAAGCCTGAAGCCACTCCTACCTCTGACGTTTTCACTTTATGGATGTAATAATTCCTTTTCATATTTTAACAAATTTATGTTGTATTTTTCAGTCCCAACTTATGCTGGTAGCAGATGGGATCTCAGCATGGCTCAGGTGATAAATAGCTCCAAAATGGCCATTAGAAGAATTATTTCATGATCCCCACTTTGGAAGAGCTGAGATGAAGGTGGGAGGTAAAATCAGGGAGGGTTTCTATTCACCATGAATTTGAGTGACCTTTCAGGGAGAACAATGGGTCCAAATGTGAAAAAGGCATACAAGGAGATTGAGTAGGAAGTAACATACTTTTACTTTAAGATCATAAAAAATACTCTTCATATATTTGAGATAAAACTTACAAAACTAAGGTATACATATTACATTATATCCTCGAATTATGAAATTTATATGATTGAATACTTTTATAAAGATGAATTGAAGGTTCCTATATTACTCCAACACATATTCTAGTGGAAGAAAATAAATTCACTGTAAGTCAATAGCTAAAAATATAATTAAAGTATTTCTACAGGACATAAAATATTTATTATTGCATCAAGAATTAAGTAGTTTCCTGTCTAGTACCCTTATTGCTTTAGATTAAGCATGAGTAGCAAAGAAAAATTAGGAGCTCCTGTTGTGGCGCAAAGTGGTTAACCAATACGACTAGGAACCATGAGGTTGTGGGCTCACTCAGTGGGTTAAGGATCTGGTGTTGCTGTGAGCTGTGGTGTAAGCCAGTGGCTATAGCTCCAATTAGACCCTAGCCTGAGACTCTCCATATGCCACAGGTGAGACCCTAGAAAAGACAAAAAAAAAAAAAAAAAAAAAAAAAGAAGGAAAAATCAGTAGAAATAGGTTTTAGCTTAAATCTATATGGTAATTTAACTCCAGAAATATATTGCTCTCCTAAATCTCTAATGCAAATAAGAAAACTGAAAATGTCATTAATAAATTCAAATTAAACAGATAAATATACAAAGATCTATGTAATATAATTATAGATGGGCTATTTATAAAATGATAAAATTATGAAATGAAGTGTTATATATTGATGAATTATATTAATCAGATATATAAACAAGGATGGAAGAGGTAACAGAAGGATATCCACTGAGCACTGTACAAAGTAAATATCAGAAAAGTCTTTAATGTGACCCTAACTGTAGATGGGAGTGGGGAAGGTAAGAGACAGGGTTTTAAAGGATTTCTGAAAGGACAATAGTTACTCGAAGTGTTCATAGTGTGTATCTGTTTCGGCATTTGAAGAGTGGATCAAGCAGGAGCATACATAAGAAAATTGCATGTGATTATGAATATTTAGTAATTTGTCCTACAAATAAAAACTATCATTATCATCATAAATTCCTTCACTCGAATCAAATAAGCACAAAGTTACATTTCACAATATTGTTGACAAATTTATATTGTCAATACCAATATCATAACTATACAACATTTTGAGATACAAGAAAGGCCAATTAAGATATATCTGTATGGTACAATAAGTTTTGTAGAGTGATTCAATCAGCATACCGTATAGCAAATTTTAACCAGTGTTTTCAGAATAGTTATAAAAGTAAAAAAAAAAAGAATATATACAAATACATAATATATATATAACTATAAAAAGGAATATCTTGTTCACAAATAAATCTCATTTCAACTGTAGCTAGAAGTTTTGACACTGTATATTTAAAAGTGATACCTTTTTTTCTATTTCTATAACAATATCCTTTAATATAAATCTGTATTATACATAATCTGTATAATCCAGGTGAAATTAAAGGTCACTGTTGTCAAGTTGAAAAATCAATTTTTGTTTATACAAAGTAACATTTGTTGCCATAAATAGTAATGAATTCTGAAATGTCCAAGATACAGATGATATTTTGAATGTGCACTAGTGCTTAAATGTATTTTATTAAATGGAAGTTAGTATTTATCTAAACTGTGGAGCAAGTCTGAGCATAAAAGATTGTGGGAAGGTGAGCACATAGCTGTGGACATGTCCAAAGGGCCTGAATTTTTGGCTGTCATGGGCAAGTCTGTCTCACTGATGAGTGGGAACAAGGTCAGGGTGAAAATAAATAAAAGGGCAGTTTGCTGAGAGGCTTTTACAAAAATGCACATCTTAAGAATCTCCATGAGGACATTTAGCGGGGAATCAACCTCACTGGCCTATATCCTGGAGTTTTTTGGTTTTTTTTTTTTTTTTTCCCATTTCCCCCTCATTTTTCTACCTTGTTTTCTTACATCTTTACAGAATGTACAATTTCATCACCCAGCAGCATCTTGCTACATTTTTAGTACTTCCAATTGCTTTGATTTTTGTTGGTTATCTTAAATTACCCCTTTTTCCAACTTCAACTGATTCACTATATCTTTTAACTCTAGTCTTTCTATTTCCACCTGATCTTCTTTATCTTTTTTAACATATATTTTCATTTATAAGAATATAAAGAATATATCTCTGATTGTCATTTTTACATTGAAAAATAATCTTATTTTTAATGTTATAGTTTAACTTTTTACTATTTTCTGGCTTCTTTTAGGTTTTTAATACATTAATTATTTTATTTTAATACCTCTCATCTTTATGTCTTTAAAAAGTCTTCCTTGACTAAAATTTAAAGATGGTTTATGTTTCTATTACCACATTTAATTCATTTAATTTTTAAACTCAAGCTTCTAGACTTTACTATGTCATTTTCATTTAAAAATTTCTCTTTATTCCTTGTCATAAAATTGTTCTTACTTTATGATTTATTTTTAAGAATAGAACTAAGCTAAAGGAAAATCTCCTCCAAAAAGGAGAGTTGGAGCTTTTGTCCTTCAGCTTTCCCTGAAACATTCCTAGTGCTTCCATAAGTGGGTCCAGCTTATTCGTACAGGCTTCTCCAATAAATAAATACATAAATAAATAAATAAAGCCAATCTCACTTCAGAATATCTGGGTGACATTATGGCAGATCTGGAAGGGGAGGGGGCTGGTAAAGAGCAACAGGACTGGGTACTTCACTGTCAAACATACTTCCAATGTGGAGCTTTTCAGTACATTTTAAGCTAGCATGTCAAAACGACAAGTTTTTATGAGTATAATGAAGAGATCTAAAAGGAACCATTGTGAACATAAGTCAGGGAAGTACATAAAGAATGTAGTTAAAAAACAAAACCCAAACACTTTACATTTTGAAGGAATTAACACTGAAATGTCTCCGCCCATTGCCTAACTCATGCATTCTCAATGAGGGCAATATTGCCACCTTCCAAGGAGGCAAAAATTGGTTCGTGGAGGAGGCTGAAAAATGTTATATATTACAAAGATTTGTGGACCTCCAAAGGCCAGAGTGTATAAACAGATACATATGCTATGAGAAACTGGCTAACTTGTCTCTCCATCAGAAGAGACAGACAGGCTAGAAAAGCTGTAGATAGTCTTCTTAATGGCAATTCACTCATTTTTTCATTCATCCTTTCAAAAAATAAGTTTTAAGTGCCAACTATGTGTCATAATCTATATTATGCACTAGGATACTATGGTAAAAGAAGGCATGGTCTTTTTCCCAAAGAAGCTGACAGCCACCAAGAGAATCATGTTTAGACATGTAAGTGGGTAAGTGAAGTATATGTTTTTGTTAAAAAATGACTACAACTCTCTGGGATCACATGGGGTGAGGGAAGTAGTCTACATTTACTGAATCAAGAAAGGCTTCTTGAAGGTCATAATAACTAGAAATATATGTTTAGGCAATTGAAATAGATCACACGGCACTTAAAAGCAAGACAAAGGATAGGTCTGGAAATGAATGTAGTTAATTAAATTCAGTATGGTTGGTGGGATGGATAATATCCAAAAATGATCCAAATTTCCTTCTCTAACTGTATGCACATGCCACCCCAACAATCAAAAGGTGCTTATTTCCTTCCTCTCAAGTCTTGGCTTGTCTGTGGACTTGCTTTCATCAAGGGAATGCAACAAAAATCATGCCTCTATGACCTAATGGCCTGGGCCCAGGTACTAAGACAAACAGCAACTTCTATCTCCTAACTTTTGGAAGCCAGCTATCACAATGTAAGACAATCCAGGAAATCCTGATGGAGATTCTATCTATCTATCTATCTATCTATCTATCTATCTACCTACCTACCTACCTACCTACCTACCTGTCTATCTATCTATCCATCTAGAGAGGAGCAGGGAGGGAAAGGAGGATTTATGAAGAAATCCTACAGAGTGGGATATCACCTGAAGGGAGGGAGATTTAGAAGAAGAGTGAGACATCAAACATGTCTGTAAGTTTTCTTGAACTTTACATCCACCAGCTGAGGGTAGTTGAGCTGAGTGATTCCATCTGAGCCACATGCAACAGAATCACAGGGCTAATTGCAATCAACCCACAGAATCATGAGAAATAATCTAAAACTCTTGGTTTAAGCCGCTGAGTTTTGAACAGGTCTAGTTACTAAATCATCTAGCATGTAGAGTGTAGGGTCACAAAGTTGAAGAGGCAAATAAGAACCAGAAAATAAAAGGTTTTATGAGCCTCGTTAAAAAGTTTAAACCTTTTTTCTTTCCCCTCTTAACAACAAGGGTTATTTGACAGTCCTTTGGAACAGAGTAATGAAATCAGAGTCAAATTAGACTAGGTAGGTTCATCCATAGACTAGAGGAACCATGTTTGCAGACTTCAGAGCAAGTTGCACCTAATGAGAGCAGATGCTTTATAAGGGACAAAAGCTAGTCAATGCCTTCTTTTCCGAGACTCTAAAAATGAGAATATAAAGGTGATGAACTTTAGGTGGGTATTTTAATGGCTTTAAATAATTTTGACAGTATAAGATATGAGGTACATATTTCTTTTATTCCTCTAGGTTTGTGTAAAATCATATTTCTTAATTCCTTAATTTAAACTACTGAGGTAAAATAAAAAATTTCCTTTTAAGTTTTAAACCTTATATGACTAAATTCCTCAATAAATCCTGAAAACTTCTAAATACGAAATTCTTTCATCTTGAAATATGACATACTCCTTACCAAAAATTATAAAATGTATTTTATCTGCAGAACTTTCCTAATAGAAGTGATATAATTTAGCCATTCTTCTTATACCCCTAAGTTATGTATTATTAAATAAATCTATCTAGTATTAGCAATGTGCTAGTTTATTTACAAATATTAATTCACTTAGACATCATAACATCAATCAAAGTAGCATAGTAATAATTCTGATTTTGTAGATTAGAGGTAAATAGAGATTAAATAACTTGTCCAAGATTATAAGGTGAATACAAAAAATAGACAGTTTAAGTAAATTGCCCAAGGTCACAGAATTGGTATGCAGTAGAACTACAATTTAAATACAGGCCAGCTAGTACCAACATTTGTAATCTTAACCACTAACCTATATTGTTTCCCTAAATTCATGCCCTTTAATTTTAAAAATTCCTATTAATTGGGAATACAGATAAAGCAAACACATAAGAATCAATGAAGAATAAGACATCAAACATTCTGAAATCTCAGATTCCTCCTCTGTAAAATGGGTAAATAACAGTACCATATTAAAGATTTCTTCGTAAGGATTAAATGAGATGATATGTGAGAAATCTTTAACAATGTAAATTGGCTCAACTTCTCGATAAAGGTTCACTGTGACTACTGGTGTATAGTCATCATCCAGGATGTAAGCTCCAATGTTAGTGACCACTAAAGGGACTAATAAGTGAGTTCATAAGCCGCTATTTTATTTAGCCTATTATTTCAAAATTTATACTTTCTGGAGTTCCTGTCATAGCTCAGCAGTTAACGAACCTGACTAGTATTCATGAGGACACGAGTTTGATCCCTGGGCTCAATCAGTGGGTTAAGGATCTGGCGTTGCCATGAGCTGTGGTGTAGGTTGCAGACATAGCTCAGAGCCTGCGTTGCTGTGGCTGTGGTGTAGGCCAGCAGCTACAGCCCTGACTGGACCCCTAGCCTGGGAACCTTCATATGCCGCAGTTGCGGCCCTAAAAAGACAAAATATATATATACTTTCTGACCCTGTGGTTGACTTAAATATTAAAAAATGAATTCCTAGTGTAGCTTCTTGTATAAAGGTAAAATTTGTAAAGGGGGGGGGGGGGAGATTTTACACAATGTGTACTACTCCAGGGTAAAGGCCATTATTTAAATTTAAAGTCACTTTGGAAACGCCCAGCTAAACAAAAATAAATTCATGTAATTCTTATAACACTTTGGTTAACTGCCTACGACCTCACTCATTTGGACTAATCCAGTCCCTAAAATTGGGACTTAACAATTTTCAGAATTTTCCTCTTGTTGGTTTTATTTATTAAAAAAATGATAAATCCCAAGATAACTAGTAGGAAAGATTAAATCAATAAAATCAGTTTCCTAGAATAACTAAGATTCAGTATAATCAGTCCGATATCTTTTTCTTTTTTCTTTTTTTTTTTTTTTTTTGCTTTTTCAGGCCCACACGGCATATGGAGGTTCCCAGGCTAGGGGTCAAATGGGAGCTGTAGCTGCTGGCCTACACCACAGCCACAGTAACGCCAGATCCGAGCTGCATTATTAGATCCTTAACCCACTGAGCGAGGCCAGGGATCGAACCTGCATCCTCATGGATCCTAGTCAGATTTGTTTCCACTGAGCCATGACAGGAACTCCCAATATCTATTTTCAATATCTACAAAAGCTTACAAATAAATGTAAATTCTCTGCCAAGCACAAAAAGAAAAAATATATTCCCTACCATGTGCTAGATGGCTAGATTTAAATGTACTGCAGTACACTTGCCACCAAAGAAAGGAAAAAATTTCTCAGAATGATCACTGAGAAATTGAGATGGAGCCACTTCTTGATCAGTCCTTCTGTTTACATCGAGCAGGTCTAAAGCCATATATATAACATTTAGCTTCCTCTGAAGAGAATTTCCGGTATTTTTAAGGCAGATCATGAGAATATTTTACATAATAAAATATTGGGAAGAAAATATGGAAACCTTTAGAAATGGATGTACCTTTTTTTTACCAAGTAATATGTTGGTTGTTTGGGTTAAGCATAAAGCGAACAGAGGTAAATTCTTTCTATTCCTTGATCAAAATTTCTCAAGAAATTAATAGTATCATTTTAAGAAATGTTCAATATTATTAGCAAATCAAGGTAAGTGGTGCCTAACTTATTAGCAATTTGTTAGTTTCCTTGAGAAATCTTTGATACTAGTCTGGTTTAACATGACATAATGAAAATTACAAAATCTATGTGGTAGTAATGACAGCTGCAAGAAGTGTCTCAGATACAACAACTTTTAAAGCTTTAATCTAGAACTTCATATTGAGATCAGAAATTTACAGTTACCTTCTTCCTATGGGAAAGGTCTCTCTCCCCCAAAGTTGCCCACATATTTGTGTAGAAAAAGCCTGCCTTCTATATCAAAAACAATATTTTTCATTACCCTTGACACATACTGTTTAAACATACCTCTGCCTTTGCTCTGATGTGTGATTAGAAGCTGGAGATGTTTGGAAATTAGGAGGCCCATATTTCTCAGACACCCATTACCTTCTTCTGAAGAAAATATTCAGAAAGAACACTCTGGAAAAATGCAAACCATTTATTCTCTGTGTGCAGATTTGACAGCTAGAACTCTTTTTCCCCACTTTCCTGCAATCCTACACTAAGGACTAACATAATATTGATCCCTCTCTATCCATTTCCTCTGGGTCTACAGTCAATAATTGGGTGTCTAGGCCTTTATACTGCAATGATAAATACATAACCATATTTCAATCTCTCTCTCTCCCTCTCCTCACTCCCTCTCTCTCACCATTTTATCCCCAATGTTTACAACAGTCTGACACATGGTAGGGATTTAGAATACAATTACTAAATGAATGAAGAAAATCAAGGGGGAAAGTCTGTTTGTCCCACATCAGGACCACTTGGTTCTCCTCTCACATATAGCTCTAAGTTTTAGCAATGTGACTTAATCATGTCCTTTCCTTGACCACATCAATACTCCTCCTTCTCAAGAGGTGATTTTGACTATCCCCTGCCCCATATCCATGACATCCGTATGTCAAAGGTGCCTGGAATGCCAAATTTTCCTTCTTACATATTCTTTATCAATCAAAAAGTCTTAAGTTCATTGATACATTCTAGAATAGGCAATATATTTGTTCATATTCATATTCGTTGTTGAATTCCTCCATAAAAGCATTCTTCAGGTTTGTCAGATATATCCTCACTCCTCAAACAGCAAACAATCTAGAATACGTGGTTGCCAAGAAAATCAGGTTGGACAGGAAAAGAACAGATCTGGGGGATGACCAGGTGAAAGCCTAGATTCTGGGTTACCAAGGTCAAAGTTAAGAGGTACTCAGCTGTCAGGTATCCAAAACAAACCAAGGAGGCCAACTGGGTGAAGGAAAAGCAGAAGAGTCAGGAATCCAGTAAGAGTCTTAGGAATACTTAAAACGTCACATATCTGGGAATTGGAAAGAGAAAGTGCATAAGAGAATAAGGGACTGACCGTTGAGGACACAAGCAAGAGTGAGAAAAGCAGGAAATCAGGCAAACAAGGCAGTTTACATTAAAGGGGCCTCTTTCATACTTCCTGTCAAACAAAAGAGAACCAGATCTTGAGTACATTGCAGAAAGAGCTATAGTTACTGTGAGATTACTCTTTATAACTAATCTATTTTCATGGCATATACCATTTATGGCTATGATTGTGAATAGAAAAATTAGATCACAGATATTATAGAAATCAATGCACATTCAAGCCAAATTAAATTTAAAAGGCAGGGCAACACTGGCGACACATAAATTGTAAGTGGATAATATATTTTTAAAAGTTTTCTGTAGAACTATGACTACAAACAATATTTTCATTCAATCCATGCAGTCATTCCTTAAACACCTATGAGGCATCTCCTATATGTCAGGGGCTATTCATAATGAGACATGTTCTGTCCCCTCAACAGTCCTTGTTGAGGGTTTGGGAGACATAAACATGTAAAGAAATCTTTGGGATTCAATAGGACCTGTTCTATGTTACCCTTTATTATATTCTGCATCTAGCACCAAGAGAACAGAAAGAAAGTTTGATTCACAGAAGAGTTATTTCCTCAGGTTGCTTGATATTTGCAAATAGAAAAAGTAGGGAAATGCATTCCAAGTCAATGGAACATGAACCAAGACATAAACATGTGAAAAGATCTCACTGAGTCTAGAGCATGGTGGTATAGAGACAAGGGGTACACTAAGAGCTAGAAAAATAGGTTGGAACCAGATTGGGAAGGGCTAAGCACGTCCTGAGGGCTTGAAATATAAAGATTTTAAAGCAGAAATAAGATATCAGATCATTTTATAAAGATTACTATAATGGCAGTAGAGGGGGTAAATCTAATTTGAAGGAACATCTGGAGGCAGAGAGACCAGGAGGAGATTGCTGGGGGAGCCTAAGTGACAGGTGACAGACTCTCAGAAGTGGAAGGCTGCACAACTCATTTTGGATATAGAATACAGACCTAAGTGACTGGCTGAATGTGTTAGGAAGTGGTCAGGAGGATCGGAGATTCACAGATCATCTTATGTAACCATATGGCTGATATCAGTGACACAAACCAAAATGGGAGAAAGAATAAGGTGAGGGTGGAGGGGAAGAGGACGATAGAAAGAAGAAACTGGCTTTGAGATCTGCTAGGTTTGAGGTGCTCATAAGGTGTGCAAGTCGAAATGTCCTATTTTATGAGGTACTCTGAGTTAATAGTGATTGCCTTGGGATAATGTCAGTAGTTCTAAATTAAATTTGAATTCAAAGTACAAATATTGCTACATATGCTGGGGTATAAGTCTAATAAAAAGTTTTATTACTTTCTCTTACACTATTGATATGAAAAAAAGGAATAATATAAAATGAACATGATAACTTCATCTTAGTCCTGGCCACATAAAAAATTGTCGAAATTGGTTTAAGTCTTAAACCTATTGGCACAAGCACTGATGTTTATATAGCTCATTCACTATATAATTGTGAATACCAAGAAAAAATATGAGAGAAAAATTTTTCTCAAAAAATATTATAAGATACTATTCCATGTGCACAAGCTTTAGCATGGATTAGGGACAAGATCTTGGCAAATTTGGGTGAGGCACCCCAACAAGTAATGACAGAAAGTGCTGAAACCACTGATGATTTGTACTTCATCAAATCTTGCCAACTCAAACTTTTTAAACTGAATTGTTAGTATAAGTGTGAATATGATATAGTTTGAAACATTAAATAAATTATTTAAAAGAAAAAGAAATATATTGAAACTTGTCCTAAAGCATCTTCCCTGACATTCTGTATTGCAAAGATTAACCTTTGCTTTAACATCCATTTCCCTTTCTATTACACAGCAGGTAACAAGGAATGCTAGCAGGCAGCTAAGCAAAAGGGTAGAGTGAGAGATAGTTTCCATATTTTCTGGAAAATTATTATTACATTGTCATACCATGGAAATTCGACTTTCTCTATCATAATATATTCCAGAAAAAGTTATGCAAAAACTGAATGATTTGTTGTTGTTGTTTTCCCCCAAAGAGTGAAACTATGTCCTAAGAGAGACTAGCATAGTTCCATTTCTACCAACCTTAGTTAATAAGTGGGACTTTTATGCATTGTTGGCGCTACACATAATTGCCATATATAATTATAATAGGTCCAACAATGCCTTCCTGTAGGTCACTGTGGTTATTATTATGAATCTAGATAATTAAAACAGAATGAAAAACTGTTATAGCCCCAGAAGGGCAACTGTCGGTCTCTGAGTCTATGCAACATTGGAATTGAAAATGCTTTGTGCATTGTCTGTGACCAATGAAAAGGCCTTTCCATAATTTTAGCTGTAAATTGACCCAAAAAACAAATCAGAACACCTTCTGGAAGATGACAGCTACTCAACAACTCCTGAGTGCCTAAATCAACTTAGTTTAAAGCTGAAAACAGATACATGCAAGGGCACAACAGACAATCTGAAATAAACTAAAATCTAATCCCCTAGTTAGATGATGTGTTTATTCATGGAACACACCCAAAAATATAAATGGTTAGTAAAAATATATGTTTACATTTGCTGTAAATTTGTGTACTTCCTCCTTCTTAAAATTTTATAGCATAAATATTATTGTTATTTAATGAAAGCTAACGGAATACCTTAGTACTTTGATAGGAAACTATAAAACCAGCAGAATGTATCTTTATATTATAGAAAATGTTTTAAATTATTCTGAAGGCTACTTGTAAGTAGTTATTACAAATATTTTTATCTGCATATAATCATTGCTCTTCTAAGGAGAATTTTCTTGAAGCTTCAAGAAAATAAGTTCTTTTCCTTTGATAACTCAAAGTTTAAATATACACAAGGCTCTAATATGTTGCTTCTTTATTTGGGGAATATAAACATCATAAAAATTATAGTATATCTTCAAACTTATTATAAATATACATTGTAAAATACCAGTTAAATTTATAGATATAAAAGGGATTTAATATTTAATTTGAAAACATATTTTAAAATGTAATTGTGGGCTCTTATAAACATATATAATTTATAGCAGAAACAAGAAGAGAAATATTGACCAATGCTAAAAAATTACATTTCTATAATGCCCATTTTTTGGCGTTAAAAGCTGCTTAGGGAGTTCTCACTGTGGTAGTAGGTTAATGATCTGGCAGTCTCTGTGGCAGTGCTTGTTCCATCCCCTACTCCAACGCGGTGGGTTAAAGGATCCAGCATTGGAGTTCCCACTGTGGCTCAGGAGAAACAAACCCAACTAGTATCCATGAGGATGCAGGTTAGATTCCTGGCCTTGTTTAGTGGTTAAGGATCCAGTGTGGCCATAAGCTGTGGCGTAGGTTGCAGACTCAGCTCAGATCTGGCATTGCTGTGGCTGTGGTAAAGCCGGTAGCTGTAGCTCAAATTCAACTCCTAGCCTGGGAACTTCCATATGCTGCACCTGCAGCCCTAGGGGGGAAAAGAAAAAAAAAAATCCAGCATTGATCCTTTTTTTTTTTTTTTGGCGTAGGCCATAGCTGTGGCTTGGATTCAATTCCTGACCCAGGAAATTCCATATGGGGCCAAAAAAGAAAAAAAAAGCAAATTAGTCATTTTTTCCTTATTTCTGATGACTGCTTCCATGGAAAGGCATGGAATACTACTGGCATGAGCCTAACTACTTGCTAGGCAGCACACTCAGCTATGAATTGTGTTCAGCAGAGCATAACAGATTCCATTCACATCTAAGTCCACTTGGAAGTTTAATGGGCATCCCAAACTTAATATGCCCAACCCCAAATTCTGAATCTGGCCCTCCCTTATCCTTCTCTATTGCAAATTCATGGCCTCTCTACTTTCATTTTCTCTGACCAAAGACCTTGGAGTTACCTTTTTTTTTTTTTTTCTTTTTTGTCTTTTTGCCATTTCTTGGGCTGCTCCTGTGGCATATGGAGATTCCCAGGCTAGGGGTCTAATCAGAGCTGTAGCCGCTGGCCTACGCCAGAGCCACAGCAACGCGGGATCCGAGCAGCGTCTGCGACCTACACCACAGCTCATGGCAACGCCGGATCGTTAACCCACTGAGCAAGGGCAGGGATCGAACCCACAACCTCATGGTTCCTAGTCAGATTCGTTAACCACTGCGCCACGACAGGAACTCCTTGGAGTTATCTTTAAATCCTCCGTCTCTCTTTCTCTCTCTCATCAAATCCAGCCTATCTGAAAATTCTGTTCACTCTCTCATCAAAAAATAAAAATCTTACCACTTAGTCTCTGCAACACTATCATACTAGGCCAGAAAATTTTTATAACTCTTTTGAATTATTGAAACAGTTCCTAACTAGTTTTCCAGCTTCTACCCTTAACCCCATGCCAGTCTATTTTCCACACAGTAGTCAGAGCATCTTGTTATATAAACCGAATTGTATAATTATTTTCAAGATCCTCTAACAGCTTTTGAACATTCTCAGAATAAAATTCACAAGATTTAGTATGATCTATAAGGCCTTAAGTCACACTCCTGCTGGTGCCCACATACCTAACTTCATTTTCTCCTCTTCTGCAAGCTCATTTGCTCTGTTTATAATGGACTCCTTGTTGGAATATTTTGGCCACACTCTCACCGCAAGGGCTTTGCATTTGCTGTTCCCCTTGACTCTAATTTTCTTCCTTATTCTCTGCACGCCTCACTTCTCTACCTGCTTCAGGTTTTCATACAAGTCACTTTCTCAGAAAAGCCCCAGCCACTTGTGTTTAACTTCAAGTCACCCTGTACCTCATTTCCTTCTGCCTCCTTTATGTTTCTCTATAGCACTTATGGCCATCAAACATATTATAGCATATATGTGTTCATTGCTGGTTTATTACTTATTCTCTGTGACAAACACAAATACAAGTTCCCTGGGAACAGATTTCTGTATATTTAGTTAATTTTCCAGAATTGTTCCTGATAAATGTTAAATAAATTTTTGTAGAAAGAATAAATGAATGTGAAAATATGCTGTCTTTCTTTTAAAAAAAAATGCAGTCATCTTACACAGCCTAACATTTATTTCACAAAAATATAGTGCATTATTTAGGACAATTAAAGCAATACCTCAGGTAAAGTCTGATGAAAGTTGGGAAATCCTCCAAATAATAAAGGACTCAGAGATCCATGCTCCATCTAGCACAAAGTTCATCACTTTCAAAGCCCTGTTATTTCAGCTATGAGAATGTAATTGGAGAAGGCAGAGAATCTCAATGGAAGTCTTGGGGGTTAACTCACTTTGGAAGGCTGGGAGAAAGAATCTTCCAACAGGAAGAGGAAACCAAATTGATAAGCATCTAGCCAGTCTCTGCCACATATGAATCAGGAAAACACTAAGATTTCATGTTCTTTTTTATTTTTATAAAATACTTTAAAACTTATGTTGTATGCCTACTGAAAACCATAATGGAAATAAAGCAGAATCATAGAATTGAAAGTAACTACATCAATGAGGAGAAAAACGTTAGTTACATATTTCAGGAACTGCCTCTTTCAAAGAGCTAACATTTGAGCTGAGATTTTAGAGATAAGAATGAGCCAGACATGCACAAATTGGAGAAGTAACAACACAAGCATAGGGAAGTGCTAGTGTAAAGACCTGGTGGCAGCGATAAGGGTGACATGTTTACACAATAGTGAGAAGACAGGGTAGCTGAGGGTCCTGGGCAAGGGGGCCTGGGAGAACGTGTGGTCAGTCCAATGGGAGGTAGGCAGCAGTCTCAACTTGCAGAGCCTGGTATGCCTCATTAACAAGATAGTATCTTATTTTAAAACAAAGGAAGACATTATTATACTTTAAGGCAGAAAATCTTTCATCTGATTTACATTTTTAAAAGATCAGTTTGGCTATTGTGAAGTAAATGAATTATTCCTGGGTAAGTTAGGGTGAATTAGTAGGCTTTTGCAATAGTATGAGAGAGGGCCATACTGATATAAATAGAAGTGGAAAATGTAAATATATTCTGGAGATAAAGCCTATCAGACTTACTCCTAGATCTAATGATGGCAATTACAGGGTAAGAGAATGAGTTATCAGAATTACTCTGAGGCCTTAGATTAAGTAAATTCACATAAGTTCAGATTCTGCTTTTGCAAAAATGGGGAAGATGAGAATATCGTTTTCTGGGGGAAAACCAGAGTTCTTCCTGAACATGATACTTTGGAGACGTCTATTGGACGTCCAAGCTCAAGGAAGATGTCAATATTAGCAATATCCCCAAGGGAATCATCGCTAAATGGAGAATAGATAAAGCCTAAGAATGAAAGAGGCCATCTGAGAAAGTGAAGCAGCAAAAAGATGAAGCTGTGATGCTGAGACTGGGGGCAATCTATCAACCAGAAGTCTGGCAGAAGAGAAACAGCCTTCTGAGAAGACACTGAGCAGGACAACCTAGGAATCAGCAGGTAGACCCAGACCCTAAAAATAATGGAAGTCAGGAGAAAAAAAGCAGCGGTCATAGGTTGTATTGACTGCAGCTGACAGGAGAAGCAAACAAGAACAGATGAGTGACCACTGTTGGTGGGCTGGGATGAAGCAAATGACCAACAACTGCAGTTCCAGAGCACAGCAAAGGAAGGGTGCTCCACTGGAAGGGAGAATGGGAAGAGCGGGTGGACGCTAGTTCAGTCAGCACTACAGCCAGCTTTTTTAGTGAAAAGAAGTAGAGCAGCTCTTGGGGAAATACCATAGGTTTGGTGGAAGTTGTTGTCTGGTCAAGAAGAAAACATTTTTTTAACTAATGGGAGTTACTGGAGGATATTTTCTAGGTTGGAAGGAACTATCCTATAAAGTAGAAAAAAGACATGTATCTCAGAACTTAAAAACTCTTAACTAATCTGATTTAAAATCCTTCTGATTCTTCGACCTATGAAATTGCACTCTATAAAAATGCAAATTAGCAAGACACTAAGAATTTTAAAATTATCTGGAATTCAATATGCGTTTATTTTATTATGACCTTGTTAGAAAAACACAGTAAAAATACATTTTAATGTCTGTTTTTTACAAGGAAAGAACATATAATTAACAAATTCTGCATTTAAACACAATCTAATTAATTATCTTAATATTTAAGTTCAAAGCAATTATCCTAGGTCATGCTTGTCAGAGGAAGAAAAGTATCTTGGCCAAACTCATAGGTTGTATAGTTGTATGTTACTGGCAAACGTGTATGGTTGATTGTAAAAATAGAAACTATTTCCTCAGTCTTTTTCTTTAAAATAATGTGTGGTTCATTCACGTTTTGTGGTTTTATTTTGAGTTAACCAGACTTGCTACAAAATCTTTCTCTGTATTCTCAAGGTCTCTGAGCTTCATCAGTGTGTGTGTGAGTGTGTTTGTGTGTGTGTGACAAAGGGAGAGAGAGAGAAATGGGGGGAAAAAGCTGCATCCTGGAATTTATAGATGCTTAGTTTATTGTTATTACTGATATTCTTTCATTATTGTTATTATTGCTATTATTGTTATTTTGATGAAGTCAAGGAACTATACACCATAGAGGAGAACTTTATTTCCACTTATGGTAATTGAAAATCAAAATAAATAAATAAATTCACAGTTTCTTATAAAGAATTTTTTTTATTCTTTAAAGAAACATATAATTGAGTCAATAAGTGTCATATTATTAAAGTACCAAATATCTCTGTATATATGTGGGGTGGGGGGAGTGGGTGATTTAGCTATAAAATTGAGAAGAGAATATGAAATTATTTGAGGAACACTAGAAAATTTACAAATGAATTTACATTATGGCTACTTAAGGACTGATGTTACATACTGAGAGTACAGAAAAAGTAGTATAATAAAATAGGTGGAAGAGAAATGAACCCCTGAGTTTAAAAAAATGGCAGTATAAAGAAATAGAAACTAAGACAAATTGCAAGACAAGAAAGAAAAAAAAAGGCCCAGGTAAATGAGCTGTCTCAAAGTCACAGCTTAATCTTCCTTTGAGGTATGTCATTCCAGAAGATTAGTGATTATATTTTCTACTAGTGATTCATTTTTTTTTTTTAACTACCTATCTCCTAATGCTAGAATCTTCTCTCCTAATGGGCTAGCTAGTGAAGATTATGACGGAGAAATTATTCCCTGGGTCTGCAGTAGTAGTTATCAAGGCAGCTGTCTTTCCAAAGGCTGCAAATAAATCAAACTGAATCCAGATTTTGTCTTCGACTAAGAGCTAAATGTTTCCCTCTTCCTCTTCTCCACATTTTCATTTTAAAAAACTTCTCCCTTAACCTCTACTTTATCGCTGATCAACATATCTCATTCTCTCTGTAAAATACTTGGAGCTCTCAGACCCTGCTCCAGCAGACCTTCCCAGGGTTGCTCCCACCAGCAAAGGCCCATGATTACAAAGAGTCAAAGGAGCTTGTTACTAAACGTGCTCATAAGCCAGTTGTGTTTGCTATTGTAATGTAATTAAATATTAATCAAGGTGATGAAATACAAGTGTGATGAGAATTACTGTCAATAAAAATTAAATTAATGCCATGGGCGGTGAGGAGATCATCATCTGAGTGTCTGAAGTTCTTGTTTCAGACTAAGAAAATCATAAAATTGAAATTGTTAGTGATGCATTATTGGTATAGCTTATGCAAGACATATGATGTAGAATTCCAATAAACAGTCACTTAATCAAAGAAAAGACCATGGCCTTACATGAAATGACTGCCATGTGAATGCAAATGAACCTTTTAAGCTGAAATAGAATACTTAAGCTGTGAACGTACCATTACAGTTCCTTTACTAACAGAGCTGTTCAATAAATTGACCTACTGGTTGGTCATGGTAGGTAAGAGCTTATCTCCTGTGCTCTTAAGAAAGATACCATAGACAATATTATTGCTACATGAAAATAAACAAATAGGGTTCAGAAAGTAAATTACACATACAGTCATTGAGAGCAAGGGAAACAGTGTGAATGACAAAAAATAAATAAAAAATCCTCACCACAGCTAAATGTAAGTTATTAGAGTTGGTTTACATCCTCTTCTGAGACATCTGTTCTCATTAAAGTATAACAGGGGCAACTATATATAATGTCTGCCATATACTTTTGTACAAATCTTAGATTTCCTGAAGATCAATAACGTAAACTTGGGGTTATGTAAACAAATACAATAAAATATTACTTACCTGAACCATAATCAAAATGATTTATCCATGATTATATACAAAAGCTGACCATTTACTCAAATTTCAATGTACCATAGAACTCTATGATAGAATATACACATATTTATTCCCCCAGAAGTATCTTTCTCAAAAACTCTGAACAATAGAAGTATATATTTTACAAGATTTAAATAAATTCCTATGAATGTAAATATGCAGATTAGTGAAATAATGCATTTTTAATAAATACCAAATAAGTAGTAAGTTTTGTCTTTAAATTGACGTAATTATGGTTCACATAGCTATGGTCCTCAAAACAAAACTATTTGTTAATGAGAAAAAAACATACTTTTTTTTGTAAAAAAAATTGCCAAATTGTAAGTAAAATAATCAAATGCAATGCATAGTGGCTGAGATCCTATTTTTAAAATAAATCCTACAAACCTCTAAAAACAATTTGCACCTTAAGCCAGAACTGTAATACCCACATTAAATATGCACAATAGTGCACTTAGCCTGTACTGCCACCAAGTGCCTAAACCAATTAGTTTTGAGATTCTTGCAACAGCTTTAAGCAGATTCTTTCAGTGTTAGAAGTAGCAATTTGGAAACAGGCTAAAAACAAACCACTTTGACCATGAATGGCTGTAATAAAAGAATCATAACTTAGATACTATTAGGCAATCTCAAAGGTATTAATAAAGCATTAAGAATCCTACCAGCTCACTGGAAGTTCGTGAAGTCTAAATATGTTATTCAGCTTGTAGTCAAATTTTGCTGGACAAATATTTTCTTTACATAAACACGGGTTTGGATTTGGTTGCATATTTGTGGGAAATTCTGAATCCTAGAGAAAAAATAAAGCAAGACCTCTATGTAAAACAGACAACTCACTGTACACATTGATACAGTCTTATTTAATATTAAATTACAATGTAAATATTACTCTTATAAACCATCAGGATATACCTTCAGTCCTTCAGTCCTGATTTTAGCTTTGAGAAAATATACAAAAAAGATAAATTTTTAAATAAGGCATATACATTCTTGCATAAGTCTAAACTGTATTCTACATAGCAAAAAGTATTGGCAAACATCCCCTTCTTGAATCACAATGAAGCACAATAGAGTACTGTCTCATGTTATTGGTCACTTGTCCTTTTTCAATTATTTTCCATCCCTAATGGTAACATCAGCAAAATGTGCGATTATTTTTATACTCCTTTTGTCCTCTAAAAATGGTGAACTAAAATCCTTTTAATTGAGTAACAAAATAACAGCAACCAATTGATAATTATAACTGATAATTACAGTTTTATTTAAATCTGAAGCCTCAGGGATAATGTGAAGGAATTTACTAAAGAGAAAATATTTCTGTCATTTTAAATCACACATACATTAGCATCTATACCTGCCATGTGATAGTCACTTCCCTTCCCATCCAGCAAACTCTAACTAGAGACCATGAGAAAGTAGTGTCTCCTTATTGAAAGAAGATATGCTACTAATAGCATGTAATTAACACTTGATGGCAGATTAATTGTTCGACTCCATAAAAAAAGGGAAATAATGTGTTTTTCCTTAATATTTTAAAATTGCCTCTAAAAGGGGGAGACATGCTGTTTCTTAGTATACTCATTCATTTATTCAAAAATATTTATAACTGCTACTTTATGCCAAATATTATTCTAGGCATGGGGAATGCACCAAGGAACAAAGATCAAAAGACTTGCCCCTGTGGAGGAGACATTACAGAGTTGGAAATGATAAATCCAATTTTCATTGATGAAGTCTTTTTCTGATTAGCAAAGTAATATACATTCACATAGAAATTTAATGCAATTCATTCTACAAAGAAAGAAATTAAAGTTATTCTTACCACCTAGATGTAATTACTATTAATAGTTTCATTTAAAAAATTTGTCTCTCTTGATTTGTTTTTTGGGTTTTTTTTGTCTTTTTAGGGCCACACCCGTGGCATATGGAAGTTCCGAGGCTAGGGGTCAAACTGGAGCTGCAGCTGCCAGCCTACGCCACAGCCACAGCCACATGGAGATCCGAGCCACATCCGCAGACTACACCACAGCTCATGGTAATGCCAGATCCTTAACCCACTGAGCAAGGCCAGGGATCGATCCCGCATCCTCACAGACATTAGTCAGGTTTGTTACCACTGAGTCACAATGGGAACTCCAGCCTCTCTCGATTTTTATAAAATCAAAACAATGATCTATTATCCACCCTCCATTTTTCATTTAACACTATATCACTGCATTTTCACATTATTCAGTCTGTTTTGAAAGAATGATAAATGCCATATTTTATTTCACATCAGCTATTTTTTTCTCTTATGACTATCAATGCTATAAAAAGAATTTTTGCCTCTAAATCTGCACTTTACATCCTTAAAGCAAAATTCTAGAAGTGTAAATAAATAATAAGCCAAATAAAATAAACATTTAACAAAAAATATACCTCTTAACAGATTCCTTTTCAGAATTATTATAAGAATTCATACCCCTGCCAGTTATACTGTACTGTGTATACATCACTTCTTTGTTACAGGGCACACTCACGCATTGTATGGTCAGGCCACTTGAGAGGACTGTCCTCTTGCTCTCTGCAAATCCCCTGCTTGACCAGGGCTGCTTCACCTACAGCCTGCCCTACTCACATGACCTCCCTACAGACTTGCACCAAGCCCCAGCTAGAGAGTATTCAGAACTCTTTACTTCGCCTATCAAAGGGGTGGTAAAGGGGTTGTGGAGAAAAGGGAACCCTCCTGCACTTTTGGTGGGAATGTAAGCTGGTACAGCCACTATAGAGAACAGTATGGAGGTACCTTAGAAATCTATACATAGAACTACCATATGACCCAGCAATCCCACTCTTCAGCATATATCCAGACAAAACTTTCCTTAAAAAGACACATGCACCTGCATGTTCACTGCAGCTCTATTCACAATAGCCAAGACATGGAAACAACCCAAATGTCCATTAACAGACGACTGGATTAGGAAGATGTGGTACATATACACAATGGAATACTACTCAGCCATAAAAAAGAATGAAATAACGCCATGAGCAGCAACATGGATGGAACTAGAGTCTCTCATACTGAGTGAAATAAGTCAGAAAGAGAAAGACAAATTCCATATGACATCACTCATATCTAGTATCTAATATACAGCACAAATGAACCTTTCCACAGAAGAGAAAATCATGGACTTGGAGAATAGTCTTATGGTTGCCAGGGGGGATGGGGAGGGAGTGGGAGGGATTGAAACCTCGGGGTTAGGTTAACGGATGCAAACTATTGCTCTTGGTAAGGACTAACAGTGAGATCCTGCTGTGTAGCACTGAGTATGTCTAGATATTTACAACACAGCACGACAATGGGAGAAAAAATTATGTATACATATATGTGTAACTGGGTCCCCATGCTGTACAGTGGAGAAAAAAAAGTGTGTTGAGGGAAATAACAATAAAAAAATTATAAATAAAAAATTTAAAAAAAATTTAAAAGGGGTGGTGAGGTGCCTGCTCTCGGCTGGTTTCTCTCGTAACTGACCTCAATTCCCCCAGTAACTTGTAAGCTCCTCTGCCCCAGGGATGGAACACTGGCCCTTCCCACCACTGTCCCCTGCACACCAAGAGGTATAGCTTCAGGACCTTACTTCAGACATACAAGCTCCTCCATCCATTATACCATTGATGTTTCTGTCCCTCACTCCTCGCTCTTTCTTCAGTCTTGAAGCCGGGCAAGCAAAGTGTGCAGCCCAAGACACACACACACACACACACACACACAATGTGTCTCTGTCCGAGGGCTTGTAGGTCTGTGGTGCAGCACCATCTCCCCCCTCAACACACACTCTGTCCCTCACTCCTGGCTTTCTTCAATCTTGAAGCTGAGCATGTAAAAGGCTTGTATTCCTGCAGTGTAGCCCAGCACACACACACACACACATGCACGTACACATGAACACACAAACATTCATATTTAATAATTTCTTTGGCTAATATTTATTATTGAGTGTCTATTTCAGGACAGGCCTTGGTTTCAGCTCTTATATTACTGACCAAAATAGACAAAGTTGCCTCCCTTGTGGAACCTATGTTCTAGCATGAGGATACTATAAAAATAATAAGTATGTAAGTTATAAGGTTAAAAATCTGAAAAAATGCTAATTCATATATAAAACCATTTTTCTGGTGTTTCTCCAATTAGCTGATTAGGTTAACTATTTTTGTATTGCTTTTTGCTCCTCATTTTTTTCTCGACTGTACATATTATGCCTTTTAGCCATTTTCCTATTATTGCAATGATACTTCATTTTAATAATATTGCTTGGGTTGGAAATGGAGGGAGAGTAAATTATTATGTCAGAAAATATAGCAAGGTGGAGCGGAATCAGTCATAATAAAAATTTTTGTCTACATGTAGATATCTAAAACCATGAAGTTATTGTCTATAGCAATTTGCATAAGCACTATTCAATCATTATATAAAACTAATACAATGAGGCATGAAATAAACCTGATCAACTAGATTTAATAAAACCTAATCAACTATATCCTGTTTGGCACAGCTGAGAAGAATATAGGAAAATAAAATAACTGAACAACTATTTAAAACAAGAGCAGTAAAGGCCTAGTCAGAGCAATCCTACCGAAACATAGATGCACTTTTAGGCACAAAACCTAAACCCAGCCTGTATTCTGAAACATTCAGGAGATAATAGCCAATAAGATGGCAGGCAAGAACAGGGAGGTAAATGTGGGATACACATATAAGGACAATCCATAGAGGAGAGAGGAAACAAAATAAATCTTAAAACTATTCTTTCAAGCTACGTAACCATTACCATTTCTTTGTATTGACAAAGTACAACTGGAGGGCAAAGCTAAATTCTCAGTAACATGCCTTGATAGGTCAGTGGTTCTCAACTCTTGAGTACACACTGAAATCACCCAGCAGCTTTTTAAAAAAATACCAAGACCAGGTCCCACCCCAGACCAATTAAGTAATAATTCCTGAAAGTGAGGCTCTGACATTGGTATTTATTTTATTTTAAAGTCCCCCATGTGAAATAAAAGTCAGGACTGAAAATCTTTGTTTTTCCTCACAATTCAGCTTCACCACATACCAGAATCTGAATTTAGCCAAGCCTTTTAACAAACATTTTAAGCCGTATTTTCTCACCTATAAATTCAACCAAAATCATACCAAATTCATAGATGGCTGTGAGGATTAAGTGAGATGATTTCTGTGAAGCACTGATCACGTGCTTGGCACCTAATAAATCCTTAATAAACACTAGTGATTTCTATGTTTAATTTTATTATTGCTGCAATTAGTGGCACATGTTACTTTCAACTGTTGAGAAAAGGTGAATATACTCATTAGGAGTTATTTCATACTCTATTTATTATAACATACCCTATCTTAATCAAATCCTAGGTTTAATATTCTCCTGGAATATGGATTAAAGCAAAGCAGACTTTGGTATGATTCCCACCTGTCAGAATCAGTCCTATATCTAGTTAACTGCTGTTTATCTCTCTTTGTCCCAGGATCAATAACAAAAGGAGTTCTTGCTTCACTGGACAGCCAGTTGGGATTAAATACAGACTTGCTGCTTATATTCACAGGATGAAAGAACAGATGGGTAACTTGCTCTCATCTCAGTGATATATCAGTTAGGCATCCCCTGCATCTACACTGATTGGGAAGCCAATTATCTATTTGGCCTCCTTCCACAGGAGTCTCTTGGGTAGCCAGGCTCCATCCCTATGCCATTGACTTGTATCTGCTTCTCGATCTTGTTCATTGCTTTCCACTGAGCCAATATTCATGGGAATTACCCAGAATAATCTTGAATCTGGAAGCTCAAAATTATTCATTCTACATTCGCGTGTTTACCTTGTGTCAGGCATTAGGTTAGTTACAAGACCACAAATATAAGTAGAATATACTCTTTCCATTGCAAGGATTCACAGTCTCATGAAGGAACAACTTAAATGAAAAGAAAACCTATACTAGCCATATACAGAATACATTAAGGTGAAGAAATAACCAATAAGACTTCTGGAATGAAGTAGATAAAATTATCATTAGTTGTATATATTTTGATTACATCGATACATGATAGAGATAGATAATGTGTATGAAGTCAAGTGGGAAAAAGAATTACTACTAAGAAATTTATTAAACCTAAAGAAAGAAAAACATACTTTATTCAGAGATATAAATCAAGGGCTGATTTAATATCGATATTCTATGAACTCAAAGTCTATTAACAAACTTACTAAAAAGTTTGATTTAAATATTTAATTCAGGGAGTTCCCATTGTGGCACAGCAGAAACAAATCTGACTAGTATACATGAGGATGTGGGTTTGATCCCTGGCCTCACTCAGTGGGTTGGGGATCTGGCATTGCCATGAGCTGTGATGTTGTACATGGCTCATATCCCATGTTGCGGTGGCTTTGGCTTAGGCCAGCAGCTGTAGCTCCTGTTCAATCCCTAGCTTGGGAACTTCCATGTGCCATGGGTGAGGCCCTAATAAAAGCAAAAACAAAATTTTTAATGCAATTCAAATAAAATCTTCAGTGTGAATTTTGAGAAGCCTTAAAAAATTATCCTAGAATTTATCTGGAATAAAAAAAATCAGGCAAAGTTGCTTTGATATTTATAATATCTCCATTTTACAGTCAAGAAAACAAACAGAGTAAACAATCCAAATATAAGCAACAAGTGTAAGTCTAAATGATTCCAAATCTAACAATTTTTTTCAATTATTACAAAATGATGACTGAACAAGAATGGACTATTTCTTTAACCATTCAGTTATCAAATTTAATCAATAAAAAAGTTTTGATAGCATAATATTGCAATCTGTTGGCCAAGATATGGAAAAAATATTCTCTCATTTGAGGTGAATGTAAACTGATTTGGCTTTTTCAAAGGGCAAATGGAAATGTCTATTAAAATAAAAATTGTCTTGGCAATTTTATATCCAGGAATTTGCTTTATGGGTATTCTCACAAAGCTTCACCAAATTACATACATGAGTTTTCTTTTTTGTTTTTGTATTTGTTGTTGTTTTTGTGATTTGCTTGTGCTTTCTAATATGTAGCATTTCTTATAATATTAGATATTGAAAACAATTTAATTGTACATCAATACCTTGATTTAATTAAAAAAAAACTATCATACTCTTCTGGTATACTATCTTCAAATGGAATGAGGTACATGCAGTTCTGATATAATCCTAGTACACCAGTATGGCCTTTTTGGTTGTTGAAATACGGAAAGATACTTAACAACATTTGGAAAACAGCTGATATCCTTAGTACATACTCCATGTTCCTCTCAGTCCCACCACTCTAGTTCCTCCTTTGGGTACCCTCCTACCCCTGATGTATTCATTATCTTGTCTGAATTAAGGTAGTTCCTGGCACACCTGGGCCTCCAGGCTCATTCTCCCACCCTACATCCATCATCAGTGCTGACTGGTCAGTGCTCATGCTTTAATGGTTGTTAAACATTTTGAATATCATTCTAAATTTATATATACTTATACAAAATTATACTTGATATATTGTTAATTTTAAAAAGAAATTTACAGAGTGGCAAATAAGGAAAATCATTCCATTTTCACAAAATATAAAAAAAGTTCTACATATCTAAGTGATAATGTATGTATGAAATATTTTAAGGAGAGACAGAGAGAGCAAGAATCTTAACAGTGATCACCAGGAGGAGATCAAGATGGTGGACTTTGGAGGGTGTGGAGCTCATAGGCCCCCACAAACACATCAAAAATAAATCCACATGTGGACCCAATTCTCACTGAAAACAAATTGTAGACTGGTAGAAAGACTCTTATACAAACAAGAGTGTAAGAAAGACCCACACATAGCAAAGTAGGACAGGAAGAGAGGTGATCAGATTGGGACCTGAGACTCTAGGAAGGAACAAAGAAGAGGAGAAGGATTATATGGGCTTGGGGGCCCCTCCCAGGGAGTGGGCAGTTGGAACCACAGATTGAGTGCTCCAGCCCTGAGGTATGATGCTAGGAGAACCACTAAAGAGCTAAAGACATACACAGACCGCAAGTGAGGAGACAGGAAAAGATATTCATGCAAATGGAAATAATGAGAGATGGGGTAGCAATATCATATCAGACAAAATAGACTTTAAAACAAATTCTGTAGCAAAAGACAAAGGGTACTATACAATGACAAAGGGATAAATATAAGAAGGGGATATAACAATCATTACATATAAGTGCTAATAGAGGAACACCTAAATATATGAAGAAAACATTAAGGGAGACATAAAGAGAGAAACTAACAATGATACAATAATACTAGGGTTATTTACACACTACTTACATTAATGGATAAGTCATCCAGATAGAAAATAAAGAAACAGTAGTCTTCAGTGACACATTAGATCAGTTGAACTGAATAAATATTTACAGCACATTGCATCCAAAACCAGCAGAATACATATTCTTTTCAACTGATGTGGAACATCCTTTAGAATCAATCGCTTGTTACGCCACAAGAAAAGTTTCAACAAATGTAAACTCAACATCTATTCATGATAAAAACTTTCATCAAAATTTGTACAGAGGCAACATCTCATAAAGTCCATTTATGACAAACCCACAGCAAACATCATATTCAACACTGAGAACCTGCCTAAAAAAGTTTTTTGCCTAAAATCAGGAACAAGACAAGGATGCCCAGTATTACCACTTCTGTTTAACATAATATTATAAACTCCTGGCGCATAAATCAGACAAGAAAAAGAAAAGGACTCCAAATGGGAAGGAAAGAAATAAAACTCACTATTTGAATATGACACGATACTATATATAAAAAAACCTTAAATCTTCACCAAAAAAACTTTTAGAACTAATAAAGCAACTCAGTAAAGATGCAGGACACAAGATTAATATACAGAGGTCTGCCTTTCTACCCACTAATAATGAAATATCAAAAAGAGAAAAGAAAACAATCTCATTTAAAACCTCAACTAAAAAAATAAAATAAAATACCTTGGAATAAACTTAGCCAAGTAGGTAAAAGACTTATACCCTGAAAATTGTAAGACATTCATGAGGAACACTGAAGATGATACCAAGGAATTGAAAGATATCTGGTGTGCATAGACTGGAAGAATTAATGTTGTTAAAATGTCCACACTACCTCAAGTGATCTATAGACTTAATACAATCACTATCAAAAAACTCATGACATTTTTCACAGAATTGGAACAATCAATTCTAAAACTTAAATGGAATCAAAAAAAAAAAAAGACCCCAAATGGGCAGAGCAATCTCAGGTAAAACAATAATAATACAAAGCTGAAGTTATCACACCCCCTGACTTCAGACTGTACACAAAGGGACACTAATCAAGATAGTATCATATGGAGAAAAAAAAAAGCAGAAATACAGATTAGTGGAACAGAATAGGGAACCTATGTGTTGATTTTTTTAATTAGTCTCCTAAGGCAAAAAGAAACAAGCTAAAATAAGCAATTGTGGCCTATTTAAACTTAAAAACTTGCACAGCAAAGGAAACATTAACAAAACAGAAAAATAACCAACTGAATGGGAAAAAATAAATGATATGACGAATAAGGGGTTAATATCCAAAATATATAAGTAGCACATACAACTTAATTATCAAAAAAATAAGCAATCCAATTAAATAATGGACAGAAGACCTGAATAGTAAATTTTTCTAAATAAGACATATAAATAAGTACATGTTAAGATATATAAATAAGTACGTTAGGATGCTCAACATCACTATTAATCAGATAAATGCAAATCAAAACCACAATGAGCTATCACCTAATATCTGTCAGAATGATAAATTGTCTCATAAATCTGTCTACAAATGATAAACAATGTCAAGGACATGAAGAAAAGGGAACTCAAGTACACTGCTTGTGGGAATGTAAATTGGTGCAGCCACTATGGAAAACAGAATGAAGGTTCTTCAAAAAACTGAAAATAAGACTACCATGTGATATAGCATTTCTACTACTGTGAATATATCTGAAGAAAAAAATATACTAATAAAAAGATATATGCATGCCCTTGTTCATGGCAGCATTATTTACAACAGCCAAGATATGGAAGCAACTTAATTGTCCAGCAACAGATGAATGGATAAAGACATGGTATAAATACAATGGAATATTACTCAGCCATAAAAAAGAAGGAATTATTTTCATTTGCAACAATGTGGACGAACCAGAGGTGTCAGAAAGGGAAAGACAAAAACTCTGCTATCACATATAGGTAGAATCTAAATATTAAAATAGGCATTCCCATCATGGCACAGTGGAAACAAATCCAACTAGGAGCCATGAGCTTGAGGGTTTGATCCCTGGCCTCACTCTGGCATTATGGTGAGCTCTGGTGTAGGTCCCAAATGCAGCTTGGATCCTGCATTGCTGTGGCTGTGGTGTAGGCTGGCAGCTGTAGCTCTAATTCGACCCCTAGCCTGGGAACCTCGATATGCTGTGGGTGCGGCCCTAAAAAAACAAAAGACCAAAAACAAACAAATAAATAAATAAACTTAAACAAATGAATATGGCAAAACAGAAACAGATTCATATACACTGAATGAACTTGTGGTTACCAGTGAGGAGAGGAAAGGGTGGAGGGGAAAGACAGGGGTTGAATATTACAAACTTCAGTCTAAACTAAATAAGCTATAGGGATATATTGTACAGTATAGGGAATGTAGCCAATATTTTATAACATTAAATGGTGTATAATATATAAAACTATTGAATCACTGTTGTACACCTGAAACTAATATTATAACTGAGCTTTATTTCAAAAATATATATAAAACTTTAAAAATAGGGAGGCAGCTATGAATGTACATAGAAGCACTATTTATGATAGCTAAGCTATGGAAGTAACCCAAATATCAACGAATAGATAAAGATATGGTATATATGGACAATGGAATATTACTCAGCTATAAAAAATAATGAATTAATACCATTTTAAGCAATATGGATGGACTTAGAGATTATCATACAAAGTAAAGTAAGTCAAACAAAGACAGACATCAAATTATATCACTTATATGCATAATCTTAAAAAAATGATGCAAATGAACTTATTTACCAAACAGAGATACATTCACAGACATAGAAAACAAACTTATGGTTACCAAAGGGGAAAGAGCAGAGGGGTAAAATGGGAATGTGAGATTAAGATATATACATTACTGTATATAAAATAAATAATGAACAAACCTACTTACTATGGGTGGAAGAAAGCAGGGCCATAGATCTTGAGCCTGAATGCTTGGTCATGAAAAATCATGACTCCCTCTTTGAATGCCAAAAGGGATGTGCTAGGAAAGAACAGATACTGCTTTGCTAAGACAAAATAAGGGGCTAAAGCAGTCTCTTTGCTGTTCTGCAGGAAGTTGCATTATGTCCTAGATAAATGCTCTCGTGAATTTGTTGCTAGTGGTTCTCTCATCAGGAGATAGTGTTGAAGCTCCCTGTGCTGGTTTAGCAAAATGTATCTATAATCTTTTTGAAAGTTCTGCTTTCCACACTTCTGCACATAGCCTTTGTTCACAATCCTAATAAAAGACAGACACTGAATTTGATCGGGGCTCTTGCTTTTCACAGCATTAGCCATCTCTGTGTTTTTCTTAAGCTGACCTCCAGGCACAGGCCTAAGTTCAGATTGTTGTGAACGATGACAACTTATAGCACAGGGAATGCTATTCAGTATAATAACCTATAATGGAAAAGAATCTGAAAAAGAATATACATAAATATATATGTATATACACACATATATATAAAACACTATAAACCAACTATACTTCAATTTTAAAAAGGAAAAAGTAAACTTAAAAAATAACAAATATTTAAAAAATTAAAATATTAAAGAAGAAAATTAAAACGTGGAGGCAGGAGTTTCAGGATCATAGAAGGGGATGTGACAATGGAAAAAGAATTTACAGTGATGTACTGTGAAGATGGAGGAAGAGCCCATGAGCCAAGGAATCTAAGCAGCCTCTCAAGTTGGAAAAGTCCAGGAAAGGATTCTCCTCCAAAGGCTCCAGAAGAAACCAGCCCTGACATCTTGATTTCAGACTTCTGCCCTCCAGATCTGTGAGCTAATAAATAAGGGTTTTAAACCAAAAACAAAACAAAACAAAGCAAAAAAACCCATTGTTACCAATGGATAGAGTAGAGATCAAAGCAAAGGGAATAGATTAATTACATTTGACATCATATCTTTCTTTACTGTTTGGATATTTTATCACATATATGTATTCTTTTCTTAAGTATTCAATTAAAGTAACGTATATAAAGAATCTAACATACACATATTAAGGCCATCTCATTTTAACTAGTATTTTCAAACTGTGGCTTACCTGGATATGATGCAGTTAAAAACCTGTTTTCAATGACTTGTCAAATAAAACAAATTTGGCAGCTATAGCTATAGAGACTATGGAGCTTGGGCTTATCAGACACAACCTAGAATAGATTTACAAGGAGATCCTGCTGAATAGCATTGAGAACTATGTCTAGATACTCATGTTGCAACAGAAGAAAGGGTGGGGGAAAAAACTGTAATTGCAATGTTTACATCTAAGGATAACCTGACCCCCTTGCTGTACAGTGGGAAAATAAAATTAAAAAAATAAATAAATAAGGAACAAGGATATATTGTATAGCAGAGGGAATTATAACCATTGACTTGTAATAAATTTTAATGGAGTGTAATCTGTGAAAATACTGCATTACTAAACTGTACAACTGAAACTAATATAATATTTTAAATCAATTATACTTCAATGAAAATTTTTAATAAAATAAAAATGGAGAAAAATAAAAAAAAAATTAAAAAAAAAGAGCTTCTCTGCATCTCGCTGCCTCCCTTGCACTTAATCTGAGTTAAAGTTACTGGGTTTTGAAAAATGGGATGTTAGTACAAATGATGGAAGCCACTTCCAGTCCTAGCCTTTAAATATCCCAACGTAGTTCACCATCTCCCTTCCACAGTGACTTTGGAGGTCTATGTTCCAGACAGTGTAGCCACCAGACGGCTGCCCCTATACCCAAGTCACTGAATGGAGGAGAGCCACACTGGGGAATTACACTGTCCACAGTCAGAATGAACCTTAGTTGTAAAAGCACTTTGGATTTGGGGGCTTATCTCTCATTTCAGCTAATATTTACATTGGCCAATACAGTTGAAAATGATGATACTTAATAATCAGTCATTTATATTAATTTTTAAAAATACAAGGTCAAAAGATGAATGTTTTAAAATAGTGCATTTAATGAATATGGCAAAAAAAATTGTTCAAATGTGATTTTTCTCTCCTTGTCCTAAATTTCCATGGTGAGAGAAATTTATCAGAAATAAAGTAAGTTTTGTTCAGGCTTTTGTGCCCTCATTATTGCATTCATCACTCAAGTATTCCATTACCTGATGAAAAACTTCACACATTACTACCTAGCAATGACAGACAGGTGACATTATGTCCAAGACTTGATTGAGCTAAGTGATATTCACAGTCCAAGTATGAACATAAGAGTGAGGCAGGGAAAGTCTTCTTTCCTTATTTATACGTTCAACTGCTTGACTTTTATGTTTGTTTACACTGTGGTGACTTCAGGTTGTAAGGAGGATTATATTTGCAAAAGGCTGTTTTCACATGTATTTAGGCATCTTTGATCTAATACCCCTAAAAGTATCTAATCATTCTTTAAATTTTCCACTGTGTATAATTACATCAAGCAAATAGTTTTGATGCATTTTCACTAAGTCATCCTTTACTTTGACTCAGATCAAATTAGGCTAAAGTTAAAAGACTAACAAAACAAAACATACGGAGTTCCTGTTGTAGCTCAGCAGGTTAAGAACTCAACATAGCATCTGTAAGGATATGGGTTCCATCCCTGGCCTCACTCAGTGGGTTAAAGATCTGGCTTTGTTGCAAGCTTCAGTGAGGGTTGCAGATGAGGCTTGTATCTGGTGTTGCCATGGCTGTGGGGTAGACCTACAGCCTCAGCTGTAGCCATGGCTGTGGGGTAGGCCTACAGCTACAGCTCCGATTAGGCCCCTAGCCCAGGAATTTCCATGTGACTGTAAAAAATAAAAATTAAAAAAAGCACTTGGAAACTCCTAGTTTGTCACATTTTTAAAGTATATCTCTAGACTAAACTGCTTATTTGTGCCATAAATTTATTAATAGAACAGAGATCAAAGATTTGCTTGATTTAAAAACAGAGATTGACAGCCAGATTTATACTTTCTCTTAGTATGTATAGGATTTTGAAGGAAAGAAATTATTAAGAAATACTCTTAGAATATTATTAAAGGTAAAGACAAGAATTGACGTGCTTCAAGTAAATGTAAGTTGTGAAGTTAAATGAATGTACATTTTTACTATGCTGAATAATAATGACTATTATTTGAAAACTAAGTTCCATTAATTAATTTCAGTGATTCTCAAAGAGTAGTCCTCTGAGCAGTGTAGCCACATCAGCTGAGAAATTAATTAAAGTACAAATCCACAAACCCCAGTCCAAATTTACTAAATCAGAAACTCTGGGAACAGGGTCCAACGATCTGTATTTATAATGAGATCTTCAGGTGATTTGGATGCTTGCTAAAATTTGAGAACCACTGAATTTCACGAAAATCTTATCTTTCAAAATTTAACAAACTTAGCTAAGAGATTTAAAAGCATTAAGCATAATTATAATAACTGAAATTTAAATGCCATATAATCAGAACTGGAGAAAATGAATAAATTATAGGTATTCAATATCCAATATCTTAATCTTTATAATATTAAAATGAATTTACATTAATAAAAATAATTATAATGAAAGGAATTTATATGATTCATTATATTCTTTCATTATTTGTCTCAGTGAAGTATCATCAAAAGGATATAATAAAACACTAGCCAGTCAGGAACTCAGCTGAAATTTTTTTTAACATTTTTTATAATTTTAAAAAATGTTTTAGAACTTAGAACTTCTCACCTTTTTCATTTATCATATATATTAATTTGTGTTCACATAACTAACCTCATTTTAAATAGTTCACTAAAACTTCAGAGGAATAGACAAGAAGACCATTAAAATGAATTAAGATTAATAGTGAAAATAATAATAGCTATCATTTATTTAATAACCTACATATATACTATCTCAGATACTCACAAGAGTTCTGCATATTGGATATCATCTCTTTTTTACAGATGGACAAAAATTGAGCTCAGGTAGGATAATGACTAACTGGTGTTGCTGGGACCAGGAGTCAGATTCCATCTTCCTGGCCTTAAAGCCTCGGTTATTTCTACTTTGCCCTTTGGTTCCAGTATCTGTGATAGTATTCTTGTGTCTCCAACTGGACACTTTTAACTAAGATGCACTGATGAAATACTTAAGACCTAACTTTTCTTCTAGCTTAAAAGAATAATTTGTCTTAACTATAAACTACAAACAAACAGCTCCTGAAATTGCTTAGGACAATGTCATATCTACCTGAAATTTTCAGAAACTTGGAAACTCACCTTGAAGCAGGCTTGGGGGTGAGTAGGAGGTGGATAAGGGATGAACATAGTGAAACTGTAAATCATTTTAATTTCCCCACGGCCATACAAGGATCGTTTATCATCCTCATTTTACAGATGGGAAAAATTAGTCTAAAATAATCTAACCCTTTTCCCAATGTTACAAATCTGTCAGGTTAAAAAACTCACATTAAAATCAAACTTTGTTTGACTCCAAAATCTTTCTCATTTTACCATATTTTACCCCACCCCCAAGTTCCTTCATCAAGGCCTGTTGTTTTAAAAGTTTTTCTTTTTTAAAAAATGGGCTTAACAGAAACAGTAAAGGTAATGAAACCTTTTTTCTTTAATGGCTTGGTAATCATTATTAATACTACTGTTCAACAATACAACTTTGTCTATTTTTTTAGTCTTTATGTCTCCTTCTAATTATAATAATCATAGCAATTTCTGCTCTTTTCTTGATCCATTTTTGTGTGGTTTCTAATCTGCTATAAGTCATAAAGTATCACAACTGGATAAATTAAGAACCTTTTCTTAACTACACCAGTAAAGTTCTGTATTAAGACCTCCTGGGAGTTCCTATTGTGGCTCAGAGGTAAAGAATTTGAGGAGTATCCATAAGGATGTGGGTTCGATCACTGGCCTCACTGCATAAGAATCTGGCATTGCTATGAGCTGTGGTGTAGGTGGCAGATGCGGCTCAAGTCTAGCATTGCTGTGGCTGTGGCACAGGCCTTCAGCTGTAGCTCCAATTCAATCACTAGTCTGGGAACTTCCATATGCTGTGGGTGCAGCCCTAAAAAGGCAAAAATTAAAAAAATATGACCTTCTGCACAGTAGCACTATAATTTTTAATGCAGATCTTTGTCTCAGATGAGATCTCTCTGTTGGTCTTATTAGGAGTAAGTGTGAATATATTTTTCTTCTTAGGACATCACCTGCAGCACATGGAAGTTCTCAGGCTAGGACTCAGATTGGAACTACAGCTGGCAATCTACACCACAGCCACAGAAATACCAGATCCTTAACCCACTGAGTGACAGCCAGGGATCAAACCTGCATCCTCACAGATACTATGTTGGGTTCTTAACTCACTGAGCCACAATGGGAACTCCTAAGTCAGCATTTTTGATGACTGAGTCTCCAGAAGATCCAATACTGATTATTGAATAAAAATTGTTATAAAAACTGGTTTAATTATTCAGGAAGAAAAGGTAGAATATTGCATTTTATCCTGCTCCCAAGTTAATTCTAGATGAATTAGAGTTCAATATTTTTAAAAAATCATGAATCAGAAATAATATATAAATATTTATATAATTTTGGAATATAGAAACCCTAAGCATAATATTAAGAAAGAAATAGTGAAGTAAAAGATAGTTATAATTGACAGCACAATTTTTAAACTTCAAAAATTAAAAGAAATCAAAGGGAAAACTGCAAGGAAAATGTTGGCATATAAAAGTAGTAATATATAAATTACACATAAAGATGACTTAAAATCAGTCATAAAAAAGTAAACTGTCTTGAAGAAAAAGATACAAAGTCTATGAATACACAAGTCACCCATAAAGTAGTCAGTTAACATGTAAAGGGTCAGTCTCTCTAATAATCTAATACATTTGTAATAACAAACAATATGATAGTCATTTGCAAATTGGTAAACTATATTTTTTTTTGGTAAACTATATTTTTAAGTAAGAAAATTGGTGAGGTACTCTCATACACTTTAAGCAGTAATATAAAATTATATAAACTGTCTAGAAGGAAATCTTAATATGCATCATATTAAGAAATGACAAAACACCTTCTATCAATAAGGTTATTTCTAAAAATGTATTTGAAGAAAACATTCATATGAATGTGTTAGGATGTATATATAAATATATCCATGGACCACTATTTATTGCAGCAAAGTACAAGAAACACCTAAATTCCAATAAATAGGGATTAGTTAATTGAATTATAGAATTCCATACCTCCAGGTATTGGGACACAATTTAGCTGTTAATAATTAAATTTACAAAGAACATTTACAGACATAAAAAATATCCACTAATATGGAATAAAAATACATTACATACCTGCATACATATATGTGTGTGGAACTAAAAGAAAGTATATCAAAATAAAAATAGTAACTCTGTATGCTATTTATTTTATAGTCATTTCTTCATTCTCAAATCTTTCTAAAAGGGACTGAGATTACTTTTAACATTTAGAAAAGCATGTTATCAAATATACTTATGATGTATAAATAATACAGGATAGGACTACACATCTCTGCCCTCTTGAACCTGGTGTGTCCATGTGATTTATCTGACCAATGAAATGTGAGCAGAAGCCACATGAGGCACTTGTGGGAAGACCACTTCTTTGGTACCTCCTTCTGATACTATGAAAGCACATGACAAGCACTTCATCAGCCTGTATTCCCAAATAATTATCATGAGCAGAGCCCCTTTGTTGACCCACAGTGTATGTGATATATTTGTTTTTTTTTTCTGCTTAAGCCACTGAGATATATTTGACGTGTGTGTGTGTGTGTGTGTGTGTGTGTGTGGAGACATCCAAATTTCAAACTGGTATAGATAAGACCACAGACACCGAGATGTTTGGTAATGTCTTATTGTCTCTACTCATTAAAAACTAAAGTAACCTATTACTATTTGTAATTCCCAAGTAAAATAACCCTTTAAGTAATACACTGATTCTTCCTTCATTTATAAAAATCACACTATGATAGCCTCAAAGCAGCGAATGAAGTCTACATCCCTCTCTTGTCCAGACTTTTTCTGAGAAATGGGAATAATGATCCAATTCATTTGTGTTATCTTAGACAAATCTTCCTTTTAGGAAGACAATAAACACTTTTCTAATGGTGCCTTTCTGTTTCCCATGCACATTTCTGGAGGCAGACAGCTGGCACAGGTTCTCTTACTGGCACCAACAGCATACAGCTGGGTTGCCTATACTTCTATTTCTCTAGAATGCATGATAGTGGCTCCCATAGTCCTCAGGAGCCTAAACAGATGCTAATCGAAATTCAACCAGGATAAAAACTCTTACCGAAGTATATAAAAGCCATTTATGACAAACCTACATACAATATAATACTCAGTGGAGAAAAGCTGAAAGCCTTCCCACCAAAATCGGGAACATGACAAAGATGCCCACTCTCACTATTTTTATTCAACGTAATATTGGAAATCATAGGCACAGCAATCAGACAATCAAAAGAAATAAAATGTATCCAAATTGGAAGAGATAAAACTGTCACTGTATTAATATGACATGATACCACATACAGAAAACAATAAGGACTCCAAACAAAAACTACTAGAACTGATCAACAAATTCAGCAAAGTAGCAGGATACAAGATAAACATTCAGAAATTGACTGCATGTCTGTATACTAACAATGAAATATTAGAAAATGAATATAAAAATATAATATCTTTTAAAATCACACCCAAAACAATAAAACACCTAGTAATAAACCTAACCAAGGAGGTGAAAGACTTATATGCTAAAGTCTATAAAACATTAATCAAGGAAATTAAAGAGGATGAAAAGAAATGGAAAGAGACCCCATAGTCCTGGATTGGAAGAATTAATATATTTAAAATAGCCATACTACCCAAGGCAATCTACAGATTCAATGCAATACCTATAAAATTACACATTACATGTTTTCACAGAACTAGAACAAACAACCCAAAAATGTATATAGAACCATAAAAGACCCAGAATTGCCAAAGCAATCCTGAGGAACAAAAACCAAGCAGGATGCATAATTCTCCCAGACTTCAGACAATACTACAAAGCTATCTTAATCAAGACAATGTGGTACTGGTACAAAATCAGACATACAGACCAATGGAACAGAATAGAGAACCCAGAAACAATCCCAGACACCTATGGTCAATTAATCTTCAACGAAGGAGGAAAAAATATAAAACGGGAAAAAGTCTCTTTAGCAAATGGTGCTGGGAAAATTGGACCGCTGAATATACATCAATGAAACTAGAACACACCTTCATAAAATGCACAAAAATAAACATAAAATGGTTTAAAGACATAAATATAAGACACCACAAAACTCCTAGAAGAGAACGCAGGCAAAACATTCTCTGACATCAACCTTACAAATGTTTTCTTAGGTCAGTTTCCCAAGGAAATAAAAATAAAAACAAAAATAAACCAAAGGGAACTAATACAGTTTACAGGATTTTGTAGAGCAAAGGAAACCATAAAAAAAAGACAACCTATAAAATGGGAGAAAATATTTCAAACAATGCAACCATCTAGGGCTTAATCTCTAAAATATACAAACAACTCATATAACTCAACAACAACAAAAAATTGAAAAATGGGCAGAAGACCTGAATAGACATTTTTCCAAATAAGACATGCATATGGCCACAGGCACATGAAAAAATGTTCAGCATTACTAATTATTAGAGAAATATAAATCAAAACTACAATGAGGTACCACATCACACAGGTCAGAACAGCCATCATTAATAAGTCTACAAATAACAAATGCTGGAGAGGGTGTGGATAAAAGGGAACCCTGCACTGTTGGTGGGAATGTAAATTGGTGAAATTCCATTCACTATGGAAAACGGTATGGAGGTAACTCAGAAAACTACCATATGAGCCAGCATTCCTACCCCTGGACATTTACATGGACAAAACTTAAATTCAAAAAGATACAAGCATCCCTATGTTCATTGCAGCACTATTCACAATAGCCAAGACATGGAAACAATCTAAATGTCCACTGACAGATGAATTAATGAAGATGTAGTACATATATATAATGGAGCACTACTCAGCCATAACAAAGAACAAAATAATGCCATCTGCAGCTACATGGATGGAACTAGAGATTCTCATACCAAGTGAAGTAAGTAAGAAAGACAAATACCGTATGATATCACTTATATCTGGAATCAAATATATGGCACAAATGAGTCTATCTACAGAATAGAAACAAACTCATGGACATAGAAAACAGACTTGTGGTTGCCGGGGGTGGGGGGGAGGGAGTGAGAAGAATTGGGAGTTTGGATTTAGCTGATGCAAAGTTGCATTTGGAGTGGAGAAGCAATGAGGCCCTGCTATACAGCATAGGGAGCTATAGCCAATCACCTGTGATAGAACATGATGAAAGATAATATGAGAAAAAGAATATATATATATATATATATATATATATATATATATATGTATAATTGGGTTACTTTGCTATACAGCAGAAATTGACAGAAAATTGTAAATCGGTTATAATAAAAATTTTACAAAAAAGAAATAAAACCAGGATTTAAGGAGGTCAAGGGTCACTCATACAATACCTAGTTATTGTTGGTGCAGAGCTATTAAGACATAGCTATTTATTTTCTCAATGGTTTTTGATCATATCCGTTCACTACTGTAAGAAAATAGTTATAGCACCTTTTAAATTCATAAAAAATGTAAGCAATTAAATGAAAGGTAAGAAAAATCAATGAAGTGGACACTTACCAGTAAAAGACATACTCTATTTATTGTAAAGCAAGGCAATTCTCCACTGTAGTTTTGTTTGAAAAAGGATGAAGACTTTCTAAGCCTTTATCAATTCCCCTCACTTAGCAGCATATAAAAGAAAATTGATAGACCTGGACATTTCAATGACTTTTAGATTATATCCCTCTCACTATAACATTAATTTAAAATAAACAATTATATAATCTCTATGAAACAGAGACCAAGAATAAGTCTTATAAAGGTTAAATTTGCCCAAAGATATATCTGACCAGTTATACATCATTGAATTGGATGACTTGTCTAGTCGCATTCACTGTCTAATATATTCTCTGTTGGCAGGCTTCCAAAATAAAGCGTAATCATGTATTTTTGTTACTGAAATTGCCACATTTAACTCAGCTATCTTATCCTGACTTTAATGCAGTTAAATTAAGAATTGTAATTTAGGAGTTCCTGTCGTGGCTCAGTGGTTAATGAATCCAACTAGGAACCATGAGGTTGAGGGTTTAATCCCTGGCCTCACTCTTTGGGTTAAGGATCTGGCATTACCATGAGCTGTGGTGTAGGTCACAGATGTGGCTCAGATCCCGAGTTGCTGTGGCTATGGAGTAGGCCTGCAGCTGTAGCTCCAATTAGACCCCTAGCCTGGGAACCTCCATATGCCATAGCTGCAGCCCTAGAAAATACAAAAGAAAAAAAAAAATTGTAATTTAATAAAAAATACATTATCCAATTTTTCATTTTGACGAAGCTTGTTATGCAATAACGTAAATATCTAAAAAATTTCTATTTATATTTCATGTAAAATAATCCTAGACAATAAATAATAACTTTTGTTTAACACTATTATAATCACATAAAAGTTTGCAAACTCTGACATTTTCAAAGGATAAATGAAATGGAGAGACAGCAGAAAGCACATGAAATTCATGAAAGTCTACCAAAATGATAACATAAGTGACCATTTCTGTCACAGTGTCACGCATGAAGCAGTGCCATGCAATGCTTTATGCGAAGTCAATAAATGGGACAGCTTTTGAAAATGATGGCCCCATTTTCAACACATTTCCTAATTCAGCAAATCAACTTTCATTTATTTGAGATACGAGTAAATGTCAAGGATTTTCTGGTTAGCTTTGTGGATAGAAAGTATGGATAATTATTGATGCCGCTCCTCACTGGTTTTTATCCGTATCTATCCCTCTAAGGCAATGCCTTGTTGTAGCAAAGTTACATTATCTGCATTAGTGGCTAAGAGGAAATGCTTGATAATTCTGCCCCAAACTGTCGTTTGTTGTTTTACATGTCCAGATAGAAATAGAAGCCTGTGCGCAAATTGATAATCATCTTAGCTACTGAAGTTTTCACTCTCTGGGGAGACCCACAAGGATGAACTTCTCGTGGTTTGGTGACTTATAACTACATGAGGACTCACAGTAAAATAGCTACCTTTCACTCTGAGTTTTTCAAGGTAGCTGCCATTAGTACAATTTTCTGCAATTTTTATCTTCTTTTTGTTAGTACCTACTTTGGTGGTCTTCTTATCTTTGAATTTTAAATAAAGTTGTAGTTTAGACAATGTAAAGCAGGTTCAGTCATTCAAAAGCCAGGAAGATAGTTCAAATGAATTAACTAACTAGTCATTGAAAGATGTACATTTAATACATAATTCTTCACTTCCACATAGTAATATGTTCTCTCCCTTTTTTTTAGTAAATGTATAACTTTCTCTCTCTTTCTTGATACCATGCCCCCCCTCCTTATGGTAAAGACACAAGTACAAGACAAAATTAACTTTTATCTCTATGGGAAGAAAAACAAAAGCAGAAATATGAAGATTAATTGTACCTATTATGGAATATTGCAATTGTCACAGAATAGTCCTTCTATTTAACTATGAGCTCTTAGAAGACAAGTATAAAATATTATTCATTTTTGTCTCTCTAACATTATAACTTACACATAAATAGCTACTCAATACATGCCTATTTAGTGAACAAATGGCCTTCCCAAAAGTCAGCATGTTGTTCATATCTCATTCATGGAACAGAGTCAGTATATTTCTCTGAGGTAGAAATGGTATAAAATAACTTTATAAATCATATTGTTGTGTGTGAACTTACCTAGGAATTTTATTCCCCTAATTCAATCACTAGGTGGTAAATCCTATATGGGGCCAGCTAGAGACATTCTTTATTTTTGCACCACAGAATGATAATGAGTGTTAAAGATTTAGTGACTCTAAAAACACACCTACTGATTTACAATGACCTACACTAACACTATGTAAATAAGATTTTAAAATCCATTATACATTTACATTTTAATAATACCTTTCAGAGATTCTGATTCAACTTCTATCTTTTGACTTCTAGCCATGCATATGCATATATACCAAATTTACTATGTATTCATAAAAAAATCAAAGATGAGGCAGGAATAATTCAAGATAACCTGTGTTTCAATGACTTCAAATATTTGTCTTCAGGTTAAAATTAGCTCAATTCCTTTGCCAAAAGTTTGCCTCATTCCTGTTTGAGTGTCCCTGCAACATTAACAGGCAGATACAGTGGAAACATATTCATCTAGAGTCAGATTATTTTCAGCAGAGTGAGACAAGTAGGAAGGAGCAAGATCTCTGATAGGGATCTATCTTGACATGATAATTAGGCTTGTTATAGGAATATAGACCAATTAATTTTGAATCACAGTCTTGAAGACACAAATGGGATTTGAATAAGATGGTAGCAAACAGCATGCATTAATACAAAAATGATCTAGACTCTGGGAAAAGCAAAACTTGGTACTGCAGATATTTTAGAGACAGCGAGAGTTTGGAAATGCAAATGAAAAACCCATAAAGAAAGAGTACAAGTAGGTAAGACTGGAAAGGATGAAGTTGAATGGAAGAAGTCCATGAAGGAATAGGAAGACAAGATAAACATGGAATTTTATAGACACTGAAGATACTGAAATTCTAGGCAAAAAAAAACAAAACAAACAAACCATGATTCAAGAAGATATATTTTTCAAAATAATATACTGTTTTCAATTATTCAATATATCATACATCCTATATATAAATATAAAAATTTAAGTTTATATATATATATATTTATCTTCAAAGCAGATAAGTTTTAGTAAACAATGAATGATGATATGCAGAAAATCCTCTCAGTTGAAAAACGCTAAAAAATATGGTCAAAAAAAATTTTTAGATGTCTTTGAAATATCAGTGTTTAAAAATATAGTAAAGAATAACTGAGTCAAGATCCAAGAGGAGAAAGACACACCTTTGGCATTTGGCGTTCATTTTCTCCTGAAACTTTGGCTACTTGTCAGACAACTTTAATAGAGAAGGCTAAGAAAGTGAGACAAGAAGGACTAAAATTGAAGCTGAGAGGCCAGCCAAAGGATGTGTTCTGCAAACACCTCAGGCCTTGCACTGAGAATCTGAGGAATGAACATGAACTAGTCACAGACTGACCTTCCAAAGACCAAAGCTAAACTTTGAATCATATCAGTCACTAACTGGAATAAGGTGATATGCCATTGACAGTACTTCTAGTACAACTTCCTACAAGATGTTACCTAAAATCTGCTTTGGAGAAACAGGGCCTCAAATCAGACTTCTATTTTTTTTTTATATTTTAAATTTTTTTTATTTTTTCCATTATAGTTGGTTTACAGTGTTCTATCAGTTTCTCCTATACAGCAAAATGACCCAGTCACACACACACACACACACACACACACACACACACACACACATTATGTGTGTTTTTTCTCACATTATCCTCCATCATGTTCCATGACAAGGGACTACACATAGTTCCCTGTATTATACAGCAGGATCTCATTGCTTGTCCCGTACAAATGCAATAGTTTGCATCTATTAACCTGAGACTCTCAGTCCATCCCACTCCCTCCCCCTCCCCCTTGGCAACCACAAGTCTGTTTGTTCTCCAGGTCCATGAGTTTCTTTTCTATAAAAAGGTTCATTTGTGCCATATATTAAATTCCAGATATGTGATATCATATGGTGTTTGGCTTTCTCTTTCTGACTTACTTCACTTAGTATGAGCATCTCTAGTTCCATCCATGTTGCTGCAAATGGCACTATTTTGTTCTTTTCTATGGATGAGTAGTATTCCATTGTGCATATAGACCATATCTTCTTAATCAGTTCATCTGTCAATGGACATTTAGGTTGTTTCCATGCCTTAGCTATGTGAATGGTGCTGAAATGAACATATGGGTGCATGTATCTTTTTCAAGGAAAGTTTTGTCTGGATATACGCCCAAGAATGGGATTACTGGGTCATATGCTAGTTCTATATTTAGTTTTCTGAGGTACCTCCATACTGTTTTCCATAATGGTTGTACCAATTTACATTCCCATCAACATTGTAAGAAGGTACCCTTTTCCCCACACCCTCTCTAACATTTGTTATTTGTTGACTTTGTTAATGATGGCCATTCTGACATGTGTGAGGTGGTACCTCATAGTAGTTTTGAGGAAATCATAAAAAACAAAGACAACCTATGGAATGGGAGAAAATGGTTCCAAATGATGCAACTGACAAAAGCTTAATTTCTAAAATATACAAACAACTTATACAACTCAACAGCAAAAAAACCAACAACTCAATTGAAAAATGGGCAAAAGACCTGGGTAAACATTTCTCCAAAGGAGATATACAGATAGCCAACAGGCACATGAAAAATGCTCAACATCACTAATTATTAGAGAAATGCAAATCAGACTTCTATTTTTAAAGAGACATTGTCTAGTACACACAAAAACAAAAACAGAACAAATAAAACAGGTTCATGAAACTCAAGACAATGTGACCAAAACCCAAGAGAAATGATGGACATTAGACACTTACCCAACAGGAATGCAGATGATGAAGAAATTAGTCAAAGATGTTAATCTGTGAACTGGAAGATGAATCCAAAGGAAACTACTTTGCTGATAAAGGGAGAGGTTAATATATGGAAAAGAATATAAAATACAATGAGAATAAAAGGAAAATATTTATAAAAATGTAAACTCATTTTTATAAACTACATTTATAAAAATGTATATCTCTGATATAAAAATAGAGATAAAATGGTGAAGAAGCAATATGTGAAGAGATAAAAGCTAAGAATTTTCCAAACCAATAAAGAACATCAAGCCACAAATTCAAAAAGCATGACACAGAGTTCTCATTGTGGTTCAGTGGGTTAAGGACCTGACGTTGTCTCTGTGTGGATGCTGGTTTGATCCCTGGCCTCACTTAGTGGGTTACAGATACCACACTGCTGCAAGATGGGGCATAGTTCACAGATGAAGCTCAGATCTAGTGTTGCTGTGTGGCTGTGGCATAGGCCAGCATCTACAGCTCTGATTCGACCCCTGGTCCAGGAACTTCCATATGCCACAAGTGTGGCCTTTAAAAAAAGGGGCGGGGGGGGAAATAAAGAAAGCATAACAAACCACATGCAGTATAAATAAAAAAGAGAACTATACATAAATATTATAACATAACTGCTGAAAATCAAAATAATGGTGACAGAAAATCTTTAAAGAAGTCAGAGGGAAATACAGATACATAGTACTGAAATAAGGAAGAGTAAGAATTATAGCTAACTGGAGTTCCCATCGTGATGCAGTGGTTAACAACTCTGACTAGGAACCATGAGGTTGCAGGTTCGATCCATGGCCTTGCTCAGTGGCTTAAGGATCCCGCGTTAGCATGAGCTGTGGTGTGGGTTGCAGACACAGCTTGGATCCCGTGTTGCTGTGGCTCTGGCGTAGGCCAGTGGCTACAGCTCCGATTCGACCCCTAGCCTGGGAACCTCCATATGCCGCGGGAGTGGCCCTAGAAATGGCAAAAAACAAAACAAAAAATAAAACAAAGTAAAATAAAATAAAGAATTACAGCTAACTTTTCTATAGAATAAGGGAAGCCAGAGATGATGGAACTGTATCTTAAAAGTGCTGAAAGGAAATATTTGCTCTCCTAGAACTCTATACTCAGTGAAATTATCTTTCAAAACTGGAGACAAAATAAAAGCATTTTCAGACAAAATCAACTGAGAATTTTTATTATCTGAGTAGCTTTTTCACTGCAGGAAGTTTTTTTAAAAATGTTAATTAGAAGGATAATGATTTCAGAAGGAAAATCATGGTATATGAAAGAATGGTAAGAAAATGAAATAGGTATTTGTGAGTATATGTAAAAATTAACTACTAAAAATAATAATGAAGTCATAAAGTTTTAAATATACACAAATGAAGGTATGTGACAACACTGGAATAGTAAATAGGTAATGGAAATATACAAAATTCTAAGATCACAGGAAGAGGCAAAAGTACTGATTAATACTAGACTCTGATTAGGAAAGGATTCAAGGAGTAATCCCTAATATGTCCACTAAACATTAGTAGAAAGAAAAAAATTAAGTAATTATAATGATAATAAATTAGAAAAAAGCCATAAAGAAGAAAGAAATATAAAACAAGGGGAATAAATAAAAAGAAAATAATCATACAGTAAAGTTAGCTAAATATATAGTTGGCCAGAAAGTAAAAAAAATTCAAGTATATGCTGTTCCAGGTACAAAACTAAAATATATGGAAACAAAAATGTTAAAAAAAAAAAACTGTTTTATAAAAATACCAAAAAGAAATCTGGCCCAGCTAAAATAATATAAGCAGACTTTAATACAAATGTCTAAAATAAGTGAAAAATGACATCCAGGATATTAATAAATTTAATTCATTATGTAGATACAATTATAAGACTTCTGTACACTGCCTCAAAATATAAGCTTCAATTTTTTTTTTTTTTTTTTTTGTCTTTTTGCCATTTCTTGGGCCGCTCCCGCGGCATATGGAGGTTCCCAGGCTAGGGGTAGAATCGGAGCTGTAGTTGCCAGCCTACGCCAGATCCACAGCAATGCAGGATCCGAGCCGCATCTGCAACCTACACCACAGCTCACGGCAACACCCGGTCCTTAACCCACTGAGCAAGGGCAGGGATCGAACCCACAACCTCATGGTTCCTAGTCAGATTCCTTAACCACTGCACCACAACAGGAACTCCTAAGCTTCAATTTTTAAGAACAATAACACCCATCACAGCATCTCACAAAATTTCCCCAAAAATTAATATAGATGAGCACAACAAACAAGAAATCACAAAAATCAAATTTTCAGCATAATCTTCCAAACATAAAAGTAACTATAACAGGAAAAAAAAAACGCCAAATTACATCAAACAACCTCTCATGCCCTGCCCCTGCTGCAACTGTTAGAGAGCAAGAGCAAGATGAAAAAACTTCCCAGAAAGAGGAAATCTAGCAAGGCATAACTACACAAAGAATAAGTCTGTCTTACATGACAAAATAATAAAATCATTTCTTGGTTAGAGAATTGGGATTCCAGGGGGAGAAATTGGAAAAATATGCAACATTAAGTAAGTGTCTTCGAAAAGCAAAGTTTCTGGGAAGAAAAAGCCAAAAAAGAGAGGGAGATGTGGGCTTTGGCAGATGAATAGTAAAAAAGGAAAAAATATAAGTCAAAAAAATTAGGATCCTACAACACAAAAAGAATCATATATTTGAGGGCATACAACTTTGACCATAATTTTAAAAAATACACTAAAGAAACTAGCTTTTATATACAGATAGAAAAGGGCATTAGTCAATTAGAAATCTTGGGCACATCCCCAAATCAACAAAAAATGAATAGAAGAAAAGAATTAATGCATACAGGGTCATTATCCAAAAAATCAGAAAATAGTCTGGTCACATCTGAACTGATGAAAATTCCCCTTAAAAAACAACCTTTAAGCAGAAGAAAACTGTATGAAACAATTCAAAAAACCTAAACAAACTCAAAAAAGCACTTGAATTGGAAATTCAAAAGTTAAGAAAGAAATGGACATTTAAAAAGAAGAAATAACAGAATTCACTGAACTCAAGAAGGAAATGAAAGACCAAATTATCTCAGACATGAGAAATAAGGGAAAACCATTTTAAATTAAAGATTTTTAAGGAGTACTGAAGAAAGGCAGAAAAACCACTGATAGGATAAAAATGAGAAAGGAAGTAGTACAAAATTTCAAGAATATGAGGGACATGGAAGACAGGAAAAAGATAAAAATGAGAAAGGAAGTAGTACAAAATTTCAAGAATATGAGGGACATGGAAGACAGGAAAAGAAGAGATAACGTTCACATAATTATAGTACTTAGAAGAGTAAAATGAAACTATGAAATAGAAATAATATTTAAAACTGAACTTCAAGACAACTTTCCATAAATTTTAAGAAGGCTCCAACCTAAATATTGAAAGGAACCCAATGACAATTGGGAGACAGTAACCCCAAATTTTGACTCTAAGACATATCTTAGTAAAACTACTAGACCTCTAAAAAAATTTTAAGGTCCCCAGGCAAAAAGATCAAATAATTTGCAAGGAAAATTCAAGAGCATTTACTGGTATTCCCCCCCCACCTTTTTTTTTTTTTTTTTGGTACTTTTCTAGTTTCAGTCACACATGCTCTTTCAGACATCATGAGGTATAACAGAAGGTTATACACTTCTATAGTAATTATTTGGCTCCCACTCACTTCTGACTTCACTTTGGGAACCCACATTCCCTCCATGGCTCAATCCCATACATTCAGACATATGCACATGCTTCTTTCTTCCACTAAGTTCCCTTCCTAGCCATTGATACTCTTTCCCCAGCCATACATACTGAATAGGGCTCCCTTAGTATAGCTTGGAATAAAAATGCATCCCATTAATTGTTTGTATTCTTCCAGGTTGTAATCACAAATGAAGTACAAGGTAAAGATTTCTGGAGCACCTGAATATGCAAGAAGAGCATGATTAAGTGTAAAATTATAGAATTCAAACTCTTCTAAACATACTGCTAGCCATAGGAGACATGAAAAATCTTATCTTTATAGCAAAAGTATTATGAAAAATAATATAACATTTATAAAGTTCCTTAAGCAAGAAAGTAACATTTTAGGTTTTTTTCTTTTTTCCTCAGGTAAAACTTTAGATTACAATAATAAATTTTATCATATACTTTAAGAAATTTAATTAATGATGAGAGAACTTCGACGCTCTCTCTAATTAATGAGATAAGAGGAATGTATAAAAGGTCAGCTTTTGGGCAAACATTTTATTATCTGGAATTTGATAATTAGGTAATTTTGAAACCTAGATTTCAAAAAATAACACATTAAAAGAACTTTTTTCCAGTAAATTAGTATAACACTAGATGTTTTCAAGGTCTTTAGAATGACTTTGGAGGTTTACAACATAGAATCAGTAAAACTATCAGATACAGACAAAATGCAATTTAAACCTCTAAAAGAAGTGTGTGCGTAACAGAGGGGAAGAATATGTACTTTGTAATAGAAAGAAAACATTTAACTATATTAGTTGAAGGCAATCTTGTGAAACAACTTGTGCTTTGGTTACAAAATTTCATCCATTCCAATCAAGCAATAAAGAAACATGATAACATAATAAGATACATGATTTAAATCCTGGGGCATGCGCAACCTGACCACTCCATTTTTAGGTTTTGGTGTACATTGCAATGACTATGAAAGAGGTGCTCAGCCTTATGTCAGGCTTATGAAGAAAACTGCCTTCCATATTGGCAGCAATGGATCTTGCAGCCCGGGAAGAATCTCTGGTTAATAGGCAACTTCAGGCTGCTCATAAAGTCACTCCTAAGAAATATAATTATCCACCTGGCAACCAAGTATCTCTAATTCTTGGAAATTTCTGAGTAAGTCTGGAGATAAAGAAGCAAATCCAACCTATTATATTAATCTGGGGCCATATTTCCAAAGAAATTCTGAAGATATCACATCTAGAATATAGTGTCAAATTTAATCTTACTATTTTTATATAAGAATCAAAGTTATAAAGTACAAGATGAATATAGAGAAAATATAACCTTTATATTATTCTACAGACTAAAACATACGTATGTATATTAAAAACCAAAGGAAATAAATAGCACTTAAGTTGTTTAAGTGTTAGAATTTTGGAATGAAATATACACACTTTTAAAAAATAGCATGTATTTTTTGTTGTTACAAGATCAACATTTTGTTAACATCAAAATAGAGCATTGAAATTAATAGACCAAAAGTCTGTACTTTGTATTATATAAAACTATTATAATATTCATGGTAAAGAGGAAAAAAGCTGCAGATAATAATCCCTGACCTCAATTTCACTGGAGTATTGTAGTAACATATTTCCCATATGCCATTAGAAAAAGCTCCATACAAAAGCCAAGGATTCCTATCTATGTAAAGTATTATCATACTAAATGCTAAGAGTCACAGAAGAGACAGGGAGAGCAAGAGAGAGAAAGAATAAAGAGAGGAAAAAAGTGGGGAGTGGAGGGATAGAGGAAAAGAAAATGAGAATGAATGTTAAATCCTGTCAGCAATCAACTCACTTTTTAATACAGAATCTCCTCTGCTTCCCACTGAGATGTTCTCGGGTACAACTTCAAACAACAAAACCACCTGTGTGTTTCCCCAACATGCTTATATTCTACCCCTGGAACCAGTTCTTGTCATGGACTCCTTTGAGCCTGCACCCAGAGAGGAGCAAGGTGAGCAGTCAGTCTAGTGCCACACTCACTGCCTGCGTTCCTCCAGGCACTGGAACCAGGGGAATTTTTCTGCCCTCTGGCCTCCCAAAGTAAGCCCAGACAGGCAGATGGCCACTGGATCTGCCGATAAGGGTCTCATCCTCCCAAATTCTCCGCATGCACTCATCATCCCTCTCATCACAATTTCCCATTTAATTAATATTACAAATTATGAAAATAACTTAACTGGAAAAGCTAAGGATTCATATACTGTGTTTAAGTAGGCCCAGGACAAGTACTGAACATTCAGTATAGTAATTCATTATTATAATATGATGAAAATATACTCTTACCACAGAATACTGGTTTTAAAGTCAGAACCGATTTTAAATCCCAGCTCTCTTATTTAGTAGCTCTTTATATTCATAAGCTCAAAAAGCACTTATCATTATGAGCTGGACACTATGATAAGTTGGAGATACAGCAATGAGCAAAAAGAGATAGGGCCCCTGCTCTCTCAGAGCTTACAATAAGGGTAGTAAGAGACATTAATCAAAAATATTAATAAATGCAAAACTATAAAGTAAAATAATCTTCTAAGAAGAAAAGAAACAGGCATCTAGATTTTACAAACAGAGAAAAACAAAAGAACCAGACCTAAAATGAGGGGTCAGAGAAAACTTCACTGAGGAAACGATGCTCCAGAGGGGGAGGGAGTGGGGTGGTTGAGGAGCTTGGGGTTAATAGATACAAACTATTGCCTTTGGAATGGATTAGCAATGAGATCCTGCTGTGTAGCACTGGGAACTATGTCTAGTCACTTATGATGGAGCAGGATAATGTGCAAAAATAGAATGTGTATATGTATGTGTAACTGGGTCCCCATGCTGTACAGTAGAAGAAAAAAATTGTATTGAGGAAATTATTAAAAAAAAAGAAAAAAAAAACAAAGTAAACACAGAAATTAGAGTTTTAAAAGTTGTTAATTCAAAAAGATATATCCAAAACCCCTCAAATTATTATATTTTACATGGTGTATTTTCTTTTCTTTTTTTTTTCTTACTAGATTAGTGGTTTATTACAAAAGATATCAAAAAGGGTATGAATGAGCCACCAGATGAGGAGATACATAGGTCAAGGTCCCAAACACAGGGGCATCTTCCATGGCATTTGAAGCCACGTGTGGATGTACTCGGGTTCACCATTCTGCAAGTTCTCTAGGGTTTTGTTTTTTTTTTTCCTGAACATTAATAATAACAGGAAAAAAAAAAAAAAAAACATCAGTTAGAGAATAACTTCCATTGGATTAGTTGACATAGAACTCCACTTGTAAGGGCAGGAGATTGGAAGTTGGTTAGGGCATACACAAAAGGGGCTATAGTACCCCAGAGCATCTGAGAGATTGCCCTTGAAAGGTGACAGGAATTTAGTACAGGATTCCAGTGTGCACTATCAGGGGCCAGAACTTCTTAATAGCACATATCTGAAAATAAAACTTGAATCCAAGAGCCAAAAGACTGAGGGAGAATGAATGGCAAAGAGAAAGACAAAGAATGGAACAGACAAAAGAAAACATGATGGTATTGCTTAAGCCATTCAGATCAGCCATCTCTAAATGCAGAACTGTCACCTAGGCTTCTCAGTTACATTAACTCATGATTTGCCATCTTTTAGGTAAAACTCAGCTAATTTGGGATGAGTTTTTGACTTAATCTAGCTTAAAATAAGTTTCTGTCACTAGCAACCAAAAGAATCTGAAGCAACAGTGACAAAGGGACCCAAGCTTTATACCGAATTAACTAATGGGAGATGTTCTGCCCAGCCCCAAAGTGGGCAGAGGGACAGCATGAGGAATAAGATACATAGGCAAAGAGTGCACTCTGATATCAAGGTAAAGTAAACTAAGATTTACCAAGCATTTCCTAAGCCAGGCACTCAAATTTTTCTTACCGTGTAAAATAAAATGTCGAGGCATGACTGTGCGATTGAACTGCAGAGGTATAGCTCACTGAAGCAGAAAAAGTCAAGGGCCTATAAGATTGAGTGGGGGTGTTTGCGGGGTGTTGAAGTGACACTTATTTTGATGTGATTTGTGGTAGAATAAATTGGCTTTAAGCAAGAACACAAAGCTTACAAAATAAAGAGAAAACATTTTTAAGAAACCATTTAAAAATATAGGTTCTTACTAACAATAGCAATATGAAGGCTTGCCATGGGCTGAGCACCTGCCTAAATTCTATACAGGAATTTTATTATTTAATTCTAATAAAAGTTATTTTAAAGGGGGTATTATAATCCTGATTTTATAGATGATAAAATTGACGGAGAAATTAATTTGCCCAAGATACCAGAGTTAGAAAGAAACGAAGGATGGGCAATGGGACTCTAAACCTCACAGCTTTCATCAAAATGCTTAAAGACTAAGAGGGTGCTCATTTTTGCACAGTGTTACATGCTATACTGAGAACGGAAAGAATGAAAATCAAGTCGTGTGAAAGATTTAGTCCATGTAAATGATGATGATGAATGCAAATGTTCCCATAAAAGAAAAGGAATTTAATGGTATTTTAAAAGGAATTAAAGGGTATTAGGAAAGGAATAGCATTTCAGATAAAGATTTGCTAGTTGTGGGTAACATGAAGAAATACAATACATAATACAATGCAATCAGTATTTCTGACCTGCAAATAACTCATAAATTACTTGACTAGATAATACATTAAGTCAAATTTAATGGCATGACAAGATTAAAATAATCCAAGTACATAATATAATTAGCATATATTAAAATCAATTTTATTTGTATTAAATTAGAGATTTAATGATACAGTATCTGAAATCTACAGTACCAGTTTTCTAAATGCCCAATATCTTCACTGCTTGACATACGAAGTTCAAACAAATTTTACAGATTTCAGAAAATGCCACACTAATCTTTTTGTGTTATCTCCCTCCTCTAGCTATAGACATTTCTCCTCATGTCCCCAAGCTAAAATTGTTTTCAATTGCCCATTTTAGTCCTATTCATAATTCTACTACTTACTCATGAAAAGCTGCAGTAAAATGTGATTAAGTGATTTATTTAATATTAAATAGCTGATAAATAGCAGTGAATGGACTAAAACTCAGGGCCTATGACTTTAAGATCAGTGTACTTTCATCAATATCTGATTGAAAATTTGAGGATGACTTAAGATAATTCTCAGGCATCTAAGTTTATTAACAGATAGGAATTAAAAGACATAAGGAATAAAAAGAATTAAGGCATACCTGTCTTTTACATAAGGGAGAGAAGGTAACTAAGTGAAAAGTGAGCTGGTTCCAAAGACCAGGATTAAGTTACGTATGCAAAATTACAGAGCTAGTGAGTTGTACCAGGATTATAAAGAGAGCCCAAACACGCATCTTAAAGATTGCCAACCCTAGCCATAAATAGATATTTCATGATTGTTATTTGATGAGAAATATTAAAATATATGATTTTATGTAATCAAGGGAATTCAGATTTGTTTTTAGTCCTGAATAACTGGCCCAATGTGATACAATTTTATCAATCTTTTTAGACAATAAATATTAACTAATTATATTAAGCTCCACTTGGATTTAAAAATCCCAAATAACTAATTGAAATAACCATTATCATTAAATATATTTTATCTCATTGTTTTTCTATATCAGCTTTTGACTATATGCTTGATTTAACTACATAATAAGAGATAAGGGCATTTATTCTTCATTCAATACTCTTTCCCTCAAAAATCACTATCTAGAAAATAAGATGCACTAATAGATGAATTTTACATCCAGCAAAGGAAATTAAATTTGCACTGAATATTTTAATGATAGTCATTTGCCAGATCAGTCTTTCCTAAACAATCATTATAACGCAGATAAGATATTCAGTTTTAACAACTAAATTTGAGATATCAGGGAATATATCCCTATAACTTAATGCAGTAATTATCCCTGAAGAGTAGCATCGTCGTCCTCACTTTCATTGTTGTAGGACCACAAATCCAATAAGAATCTTTTGAAATCTCTAACTCCATGTAGAATGTTGGTAATACAGTAGAGATGGAGATAAAGCACTTTTCCTGCAAAGAGGTTGTACATCAACCACATAGTTTCCTTCTGCCTTGAGTGTATCCCTTACAAAGCACTAGACACATTCTTGACATTGAAGGCCACAATTTAGGCTTGTATTCAAAGACTTCCCAAACTACAAATGTTCCCCCAGGCCCATGGTAAAAACATAAACAAAACTCAAAGGCTGGATTCTCAGCCTGCCAAAGGTTTCCGTGCCCAGAGACTAGAAAGGGGACAAAACATGAACAAGACCCCTAAAATCCCAGATTCTCAAAGGTCAAATTCTTTACAAGTATCTGTGAAAAAATGTGATGAATACGGCATCCTTAGAGTGAGCCCCCATCTGAATGAGATGGAACATCACCATTGGGACATACTGGTATATAAATGACCACCATCTTCCTTATTAGAATCATCTAGTCACCTGGAAATTAATACCTTCAAAGTTGAAGATGACTCATTAAATAAAGAATTAGAGTACACATAGGATCTAATATCTAAAAAAGATAACTCCTCCTTCAGTAAATTCACTCTAAAGAAAAGACCACTATCTCATTAATTGAGAGTACTTTAATAATGTATTTTAATATAATTCTATTACTGCAAATAACAACTGTGCCCATCTTACCATACTGTGTCATACATTCATGTTTTGAAATGAATATGATTGAATGTAGATTGAAATTGTTGGGTCTATAATGGGTAAAATTTCATATTTTTTACAGGAATTATGTCATTTTAAAAGTCATTTCATGATAAAGAAGATTTGGTACATGTACACAATGGAATATTACTCAGCCATTAAAAGGAAAGAAGTAACAGCATTTTCAGCAACGTGGATGGACCTAGAAATTATCATGGTAAGTGAAGTCAGACAGTGAGACACCAACATCAAATGCTATCACTTACATGTGGAATCTAAAAAAAGGACACAATGAACTTCTTTGCAAAAGAGATACTGACTCACAGACTTTGAAAAACTTATAGTTTCCAAATGAGACAGGTTGGGGGTGTGGGGATACACCAGGGGTTTGGGATGGAAATGCTGTAAAATTTGGTTGTGATGATCGTTGTACAACTATAAATGTAATAAAATTCATCAAGTAATAAAAAAATAAAATAAAACAAAAAAATAAAAGTCATTTCTTCTCCTATCCTTGCTGGAAATAATTATTTGGCCTAAACCACATTATGAAGCAGGTAAAGTATATTTTAAAACTTTTCATATTCCTTTCCACCCTTTGTTTCTCTCTAACTTTTCCATGTTACCTTTCAAGGCTCAAAGCATCCACTAGAGTACCCTATCTGGACTTGCTTTTCTCTAAGATAATCCCTGGTTCTATCCCCTCTCCTCTCTATCTCTAGAATAGGTATATAGAGAAATTAAGGATTCCATGAAAAGTGACCTTCCAGTTCCCACATCATATCTTAAAGTTCAATAATCTTTAAGGACAAGTGTGAACATAGGATATGTACACCACTGAAATGCTCTGTAAAAACAAGCTATCTTTGATAATACCAGTCACTATACTAGTGTAGTATAGTGTAGTATAGTGTAGTATAGCATAGTATAGAGTTTTCACTAAAGACTTTCATTACAACATATCAGCAAATGAAAGAAGACTATGTAATGGAGAGAACAAAGGATTCCGGGGCAGAATCTTGAATTGAGTTTAGCTTTCGCTCACAATAATTGGATGATCTGTTGCAAAGTAATAAAACTTCCTGGGCTTTTGTATCCATACCTACAAAATAAGAATAATATCTCTTCTTTCAGGACTATTGAAAGAACTAAGATTAAATAACATATTAAAGAGTCTGTATTTAATAATGACATATTGTCATTATATTAGTGACTATAGCTAACACCTGAAACAGGACCTATTCTAAACTCTTTAAACTTCACAGCCACCATATGTAGTAGATACAGTTGTTAGCCCCCTTTTATAGACGAAGACCTTAGGGTACAGATAATCTACTTAACTGAACAAAGGCCACTCAGCTGCTATTTGACCCACCTAGCATCTGAGTACAACCACTATCCTTCTCCCCAGAGTCTCTAGTCTTCATTTCATTGCTATACTATGTCATTAATTTCAAGGTAACCTAATCCTGTAATAAAACATTTTAATATTTATTTGTTTATACCTAATACTGGGAGTTGAACATAAAGTAAAGCAAGTTGTGGCCTGTGAACTGGAATTTTCTTTTTTTTTTTTTTTTGGGAAAGATTTGTGGAATTTCTGTATTTCATGTTATCCAAATATTACCGCAGATTGTCACTTGTCACATAGAGTTGATTAGTCTATGCATTGTCCCAGAAAGCCCAAATTCTTAAGAATTTGTCTTAATCCCAGAATTCTTCTATCTTTTTTTTTTTTTTTTTTTTTTATTTTCCCACTGTACAGCAAGGGGGTCAGGTTATCCTTACATGTATACATTGCAGTTACAGTTTTTTCCCCCACCCTTTCTTCTGTTGCGACATGAGTATCTAGACATAGTTCTCAATGCTATTCAGCAGGATCTCCTTGTAAATCTATTCTAAATTGTGTCTGATAAGCCCAAGCTCCCGATCCCTCCCACTCCCTCCCCCTCCCATCAGGCAACCACAAGTCTCTTCTCCAAGTCCATGATTTTCTTTTCTGAGGAGATGTTCATTTGTGCTGGATATTAGATTCCAGTTATAAGTGATATCATATGGTATTTGTCTTTGTCTTTCTGGCTCATTTCACTCAGGATGAGATTCTCTAGTTCCATCCATGTTGCTGCAAATGGCATGATGTCATCCTTTTTTATGGCTGAGTAGTATTCCATTGTGTATATATACCACTTCTTCCGAATCCAATCATCTGTCGATGGACATTTGGATTGTTTCCATGTCCTGGCTATTGTGAATAGGGCTGCAATGAACATGCGGGTGCATGTGTCTCTTTTAAGTAGAGCTTTGTCTGGATAGATGCCCAAGAGTGGGATTGCAGGGTCATATGGAAGTTCTATGTATAGATTTCTAAGGTATCTCCAAACTCTTCTCCATAGTGGCTGTACCAGTTGACATTCCCACCAGCAGTGCAGGAGGGTTCCCTTTTCTCCACAGCCCCTCCAGCACTTGTTATTTGTGGATTTATTAATGATGGCCATTCTGACTGGTGTGAGGTGGTATCTCATGGTAGTTTTGATTTGCATTTCTCTTATAATCAGCGATGTTGAGCATTTTTTCATGTGTTTGTTGGCCATCTGTATGTCTTCTTTGGAGAAATGTCTATTCAGGTCTTTTGCCCATTTTTCCATTGATTGATTGGATTTTTTTTGCTGTTGAGTTGTATAAGTTGCTTATATATTCTAGAGATTAAGCCCTTGTCAGTTGCATCATTTGAAACTGTTTTCTCCCATTCTGTAAGTTGTCTTTTTGTTTTCTTTTGGGTTTCCTTTGCTGTGCAAAAGCTTTTCAGTTTGATGAGGTCCCATGGGTTTATTTTTGCTCTAATTTCTATTGCTTTGGGAGACTGACCTGAGAAAATATTCATGATGTTGATGTCCGAGAGTGTTTTGCCTATGTTTTCTTCTAGGAGTTTGATGGTGTCCTGTGGTATATTTAAGTCTTTCAGCCATTTGGAGTTTATTTTTGTGCATGGTGTGAGGGTGTGTTCTAGTTTCATTGCTTTGCATGCAGCTGTCCAGGTTTCCCAGCAATGCTTGCTGAATAGACTTTCTTTTTCCCATTTGATGTTCTTGCCTCCCTTGTCAAAGATGAATGACCATAGGTGTCAGGGTTTATTTCCGGATTCTCTATTCTGTTCCATTGGTCTGTCTGTCTGTTTTGATACCAGTACCACACTGTTTTGATGACTGTGGCTTTGTAGTATTTCTTGAAGTCTGGGAGAGTTATGCCTCCTGCTTGGTTTTTGTTTCTCAGGATTGCTTTGGCGATTCTGGGTCTTTTGTGGTTCCATATAAATGTTTGGATTGTTTGTTCTAGTTCTGTGAAAAATGTCATGGGTAATTTGATAGGGATTGCATTGAATCTGTAGATTGCTTTGGGTAGAATGGCCATTTTCACAATATTGATTTTTCCAATCCAGGAACATGGAATATCTTTCCATTTCTTAACATCTTCTTTGATTTCTTTGATTAAAGTTTTATAGTTCTCGGCATATAGGTCCTTTACCTCCTTGGTCAGGTGTATTCCGAGGTATTTGATTTTGTGAGGTGCAATTTTAAAAGGTATTGTATTTTTGTATTCCTTTTCTAATGTTTCATTGCTGGTATACAGAAATGCAACTGACTTCTGAATGTTAATCTTATCTCCTGCCACTTTGCTGAATTTATTAATCAGTTCAAGGAGTTTTGGGGTTGAGTCCTTAGGGTTTTCTAGGTATAGTATCATACCATCTGCATACAGTGACAGTTTGATCTCTTCTCTTCCTATATGGATGCCTTTGATTTCTTTTGTTTGTCTAATTGCTGTGGCTAGGACTTCCAAAACTATGTTGAAGAGCAGTGGTGAGAGTGGGCATCCCTGTCTTGTTCCAGATTTGAGTGAGAAGGCTTTCAGTTTTTCCCCATTGAGGATTATATTTGCTGTGGGTTTATCATAAATGGCTTTGATTATGTTCAGGAATGTTCCCTCTATACCCACTTTGGCGAGGGTCTTGATCAGGAATGGATGTTGAACTTTGTCAAATGCTTTTTCTGCATCTATTGAGATGATCATATGATTTTTGACTTTTTTTTGGTTAATGTGGTGTATGATGCTGATTGATTTGCGTATGTTGAACCATCCTTGTGAACCTGGGATGAACCCAACCTGGTCATGGTGTATAATTTTTTTGGTATGTTGTTGGATTCGGTTGGCTAAGATTTTGTTGAGAATTTTTGCATCTATATTCATCAATGATATTGGGCGATAGTTTTCTCTTTTGGTGGTATCTCTGTCTGGTTTTGGAATGAGGGTGATGGTGGCCTCATAGAATGTCTTTGGGAGTATTCCTTCTTCTTCAACCTTTTGAAAGAGTTTAAGGAGGATGGGCACCAATTCCTCTTTATATGTTTGATAAAATTCACCTGTGAAGCCATCTGGTCCTGGACTTTTATTTGTAGGGAGTGATTTTATGACCTCTTCAATTTCATTTCTAGTGATCGGTCTGTTCAGTTGGTCTGTTTCTGCTTGATTCAGTTTTGGCAGGCTGTAAGATTCTAGAAAATTGTCCATTTCTTCCAGATTGTCAAACTTGTTGCCATACAGTTGTTCATAGTATTCTCTTATGGTTTTTTGTATTTCTGCTGTATCTGTTGTGATTTCTCCTTTTTCATTTCTAATTTTGGTGATTTGGGTTCTTTCTCTCCTCTTTTTAGTGAGTCTGGCCAGGGGTTTGTCAATTTTGTTCACCTTTTCAAAGAACCAGCTCTTGGTTTTATTAATTTTCTCTATTGTTTTTTGAGTCTCTATTTTATTGATTTCTTCTTTGATCTTTATAATTTCCTTCCTTCTGCTGACGTTAGGACTTTTTTGTTCTTCTTTTTCCAATTCGTTTAGGTGGAGGGTTAAGTTGTCAATTTGGGATCTTTCTTCTTTTTTGAACTGGAATTTTCTACTGCAAATTTCATTATACCTCAGAGAAAGAAATAGGAAATAAGGCAGAGAAATGCTCAGGCTTTTAATGGCAAGAAGATTTTGGCTTCAAAATGTACATAAGAGATAATTATGTCATGATTGACGAAGACCACAGAGAAGAATGACACATCTCCCCAAATGAGATAAAGATGTTAAATCAATAGTAGCCAAAACATTACTCCTCTGCCTGGGTTCCATGCAGAAATAAGTCATTAAAAGACAAGCCTCAAGTGTTTGAGGCAGGAGAAGTATAGGGAGAAGATAGCCTTCCTCTGATCGATAAGAGCCGGGGCAGGGAAAGGGAAGAAAGTCTGAGCTGAGGTTGCTGATGGTGATATTATATCCATCTCTGGGGACTAAGGCTCTAAGATGGGAAGATGGTACCCAGAGGGCTAAGCTTTGATCTGAAGTAACCATTAACTACATGTCAGCCAAGAAGCAAAATGCATAGCCTACAGGAATCCTCTATCTTGGGTCAGAAATTGGAGAATAGCATACTTGGGAGTACGGGAACAGTAGTAGAATGAAGTGGTTCTTTGAAACTTGGTACCAATTCTGGCTTTCCTATCTATGGATCAAGAAAATAGTCTGGTGGTTCTGTGTGTGTGTGTGTGTGTGTGTGTGTGTGTGTGTGTGTGTGTGTGTGAACATGCATGCTTAGGATACTGTTCCTTTTCTTTAAATACCTCTGCAAAAGCATGATAATTTTTCAAAAAAGTATTTTTAAAAACTAACAAAAAGTTACTAAAATTAACCCAGAAGCCATTCTATAGCAATTATTTAATGTTTCTAGAAATTCTATAAGGGTTTTAGGTTATTAAAAGAACTTAAAGAATCTCAGATAATAAAGATTAATTCAATATATGGCTGCACAAAATGAACTTGAGAAACTTAACTCTTTCAAAAGTATTATGGCAGCTTGTGTGATTTCTATTTCACATCCTTCATTGCTGTGTAAATTCTAAATATCTTCTTGGCCTTTGTCTTTTAAAATAAAAATGTGTCTCTGTGCTTTCCAGTTTATAATAACACTCTTGGTGAGTGATAATACACTCATCTTTGCTTCACACAGCAACTCATTTTCTTCTGCTCTCTTTGTCATCTCAAAAATGGGTAATATCTGTCTCTGAAGAAAAATACAGCATATAAAATATAAGTGCACTCTCGAGGGATTATCTGACAGTGTCTTGTGATAGATTATCCAAACAATACATATCACTGCTCTTATCCTTCATCATTAGATCAAATTCATCATTTACCCAGGGTTTATCTTTTCTGTGAAGAGTAAGTTCCAAAAGAAAGCAATAAACACCACTGCCATTTTGACATACATTACAAATGTCAGTGGGAGGTATGTCACATGCTAGCCAACAATGCCACTGAGATACTGCGCAAACAAAAACTGTAAACCAATGAATATTGCTTTTACTAATATTTAACATTCAATAAAATAAATGTATAGTTTATCTTATGTTAACTGAGAAAGCAGTATTATTCCTAAAGATCTCTGTAACCTGTCATATCTTAATCTGTTTTAGGATCAAGAAGAAAAGTACATATAACTAGTTTCCTTAATGCAATCTTTTGCATGTGAAAGTCCCACAAAGAGTCTAATTACTGCAATAGTTGAATAAGATGTGCCTGTAACATGACTTGTATGACTTGTATACAGGGATCTCGTATATTATTAAACTATCTTCATTTTGATGTTCAACATCTTTGAAATCACACTTTCAATTCAAAACCTATAATCGAATATGGCCAATCACAAAGCAGTCCATACAACAGTTAAGACATGCAATGTGACTGGTTCTTTTCAAAGAAAAAAATAATTGTACATGCTTTTAATACACAGTTATTTTAAAGGAAAAAACAATATTCATTTTCAAAAAATGTGAACTTTTAAAATGTTATTGGACCTTGTTATTTCTTTTCTTTTCTTTTTTTTTTTTGTCTTTTTGCCATTTCTTGGGCCGCTCTCTTGGCATATGGAGGTTCCCAGGCTAGGGGTCCAATCGGAGCTGTAGCTGCCAGCCTACACCACAGCCACAGCAATGCAGGATCCAAGTTGCATTTGGGACCTACACCACAGCTCACCATAACATTAGAATGTCTCTTTTGGGTAGCCCCAAAGCCTTGACAAACAAAGAATGCATGTGTATGTGTATGTAAATAAGTATATATTTACATACACACATCTTTATAGAATATTGCTTGGCTCCAAAGGAAATAATATTTACATCATCATAGCAATGAAGAGTTTACTAGTGTTCAATTTGTATAAACAACCAACAGAGAGAAACAAAAATTTAAAAATTCATTGCAGATTAGAACGTTATTTAATTGTTATCAATATTGAAAAATATAAAAGCACAGCTAACAGATTTTAAGAAGTGGAAGGAAGGAGAGGTAAAGGATGGAGGGCACTCAAATAGTAGATCTTACAAAGGAAAGACACAAGAGATAGTACAGTTCATGAAAATAAACATAGAGGCTTAACACATTAATTACTGTTAAGTATTTTATTCTATATACGAGGAAGAACAAAGATAGCGAAATAATTGTGTTTAGAGAGGAACAAGAAGGTTAAATTAGATCTAAATTTTCAACAAACAAAACAAGAAGTCAATAAATAACACCTAAAGGTGATGTCAGGAAATAAAATGGAAATATCAGTAATAACATTAACTACAAAAAGAAGCATAAATACGAATATTTTGAGATAGCTGCCCCTCAAAAGAAAAACTTGATGTAGCTAAAATGAATGCAGGACAGCTGTAAGCCTTTCTATGCAATTTGTTTCTTCCTTTGTTTTCAATCTACGTATAAGTAAAACGTTCAAAAATATTTTAAGAGCAAAAACCTATATGTCAAGCAGAGCTCCCCACTTATAAGAAGGAACCACAAAGAAAGTGAAAATCCATTTAACCTCTTACTGTAACCCTTCAGGCCACACCCCAGAAAACCCCTTAAAAAAACTGGGAACACCCGCTTGAGGCTCTAGTTCCTGCAACAAAGCAGGATGCTCCTGACATAGTTGTATACATATCTAGATAGATAAATATATACATACATATCTGCAGATAAAATTACATACAAACATATATGTGTATGTATGTTTAAGAGTGTATGAATAATGTAATCTATAATATATTTAACAATGTAATTAGCATCTCATATTTATATATAAATTATTATGCCTATGAAGCCAATTAAATGTACACACATTATAGATACATATTATACAGTCTAGTTAGATAAAATAATCACATACTGTGGAGGCTACTGTTATATAAGTGTATATTTCCAACTAAGTTTTACATTCTTTATAAAGGAGCTTATTTCTAAAATAGAAATTGCTATTTGCAAAATTAAAATGAGAAAATATAAGCTAAGCACACAATTCAGTTCCTAGCACGTAGTGCAAACTATTAAAATCTAAGTTACTTCCTTCTTACCTATGCTCATTAATAGGCACCAGGTCAGGACTGCATTATCAAATAACCTAATTTTAGTAAAACAAAACAGACTACTTGCAGATTACTGTGCAAGCTACCTGTGCAGATGACTGTCCTCTGCATCACTATAACTAAAAAAATGTTATTTGAACTTACATTTCATAATATGTTTGTAAGAACTGCAATCCCAACAACTGAATTATTGAATTATTTACCCTAAATTATTTTAATAATTTAAAATAAACATGAACACTATAATAAATTCAAGAAGTCAATTTTAAGTTGAAGAAAATTATCATGTCTACTTTACCAATGCATTCTTCCAAAAGACAAATAAAACACTCAGAATAAGAATTAAAATAATACTGTCACACTTCTTTAAATAAGAAATTTTACTGCTCTACATCACATATCTTCACAAATTGATAGCAACTTAGCAGTTGAAAAATGATGAATTTTGAAGTTTCATTTTTTGCTAAAAAGAAAAGAAAACTAAGTAGGCAGTAAAGATTTTTGGTTTAAATGATGAATCAAGTTATATGTGTATTCAGGTGGAACATGACAAGCGAAAAAGATAAGTTCCCTAATTATGCATTCTAGGGTCTCATTTTGCAAACCCAATAACAAGCAAATACATAAATAACTGCATGTAACAATGTATTTTTGTCAACTATTTGTCAACTATGTACTGTCAACAAAATAAAAAACTATTCTTTAAATAATAATAGTGACTCCCTCGAAATAAGATTGTATATGATTTATAGTTTATTATGATTTTCTTTATTTCCTATAATTTCTGAAGTTTTTAATAATACATTATTTTCTATTATGAAAACTACAGCTATTTAAGTCATAGATAATCTCATGATTTATCAAAATTAATTTACATATATGTCAACAAGTACATAGTTTTTCATAAAACAAGCTATAACCATTCAATATTTGTATGTGACCATGTCACGGTGAGAACACTATAGTTCAAAAAGGAGAAAAACACGTGTATTTCACCATGTAATATATATTTCACAACTGTAATTTCTTAGGTACTTAATATTATCTTCTCTATATGAGATATTACGAAAGCAAATTATGTGAATATGTGAAAGCAAAAATCACTAAGCAGTTGTCAAAAAACCCTGACTTTTATAACAGCCTTGACTCCAAATCAGATATTCTGAGCTCATGATATTTATGGGCCCTACATGACTTACTGTCCCATGGACTTCAGTAGAAGAAAGAAAAAGGATTATCATCTAAGGACTTTAGGAATACTGGGGAGGAGTTACCACTGAGGCATAGTGGATTAAGGATCTGACTGAAGGGTTGAAGGATCCATTGCTGCCACAGCTGTGGCTTGGATTAAATCCCTGGTCAAGGAACTTCATATGCCACAGGAGCAGCCATAAAATTAAAAAAAATATAAAACTGGGCATATCTTCTCCTTCTCTTACTAGTCATGGCACTATATTAACATCTTTCTCCTGGAAATCATAACTTTTTATCATCTTGGTAAATCACTGTGGTACACAGGTATGTTCCTTTCCCTAGAACACCAAGTACCCTAAGGATAGATACAGTGTTACCTCTAACTCATTTTGGTACCTCCTGAAACAGAGTTTCCCAATTGGTTTGCCACAAATGGGTTATGGCTACACCCAAAATATTGATACTTTTCAGACCCCAGGGCAGCCAGGAGAGGAGCAGGGATGCCTGAGTCCAGTGTCTGGTTTCTTCCCCCAGTGAAAAGCCTTGTCTGTTTACCTCAGTGAGCCATACAAGTATTTTATCAGAGTGCCATGGTATGGAAAAAAGTTAAGTAATGCTATCTAAAACTTCAAGTGTTGTGGTATGCTGTCCTCATAACTCCATGAGTAGACCACACACAATACACTGGGGTGGAGTTAAAACTCATTTGGTTTTCCAATAACCAATTGGTTTATGCCCTACTTTTGGTTCCTAAAAGCAAGATGACAAACACTGGCACAATACCTCTGGGCCTCATCACCCAAAAATCTGGTCTCTCATGAATTCTGAGTGTTTGTGTAAACAGCAGCCTGTGGCTCACAGACAATCCATGTGTGGGTAACAGAATTAGGCTATATTTGAAGTCTCCTCCTTTACCACAGACCAGGACTTTGGAAATATATTCAGACTCCCGAGAGGACCTATAGTCTCTCCCAACCCCACCCCCATCCCTCTCAAACAAGGTCTTCTGGGACTGATTTTTTTTTTTTTTTTTTTTTGGCACTTTCAGGCCAATAAACTCACTGTGCATGATGTCCTGCTCAGGCAGGTGACCATACAAGATGTGCCCCTTCTGGCCTTCTACTCTCTCTCATCTTCGCATATTTACCCCACTCTAAGTGTAGTCACTCCTTTTCACTGCGTGTTCAGGTCCATCCTATCTTACAGTAAACAAACTACCCTAATAGCCTCAACATGTTCATAAAGCACTGCCTTCATTTTCCTGCCTTAATTGAAACTGGATCTCCTCTCAAAGGCCCCACCATCTCACAACAAAAGACCCTTCATTTTCTCATACCATATAGATCCTAAGGTTAGTTTCTCTATTATCCTAAAGTGCAGTCCCATGTGTATAATAGTCAACTAGGCAGTTTTAGTTAGATGTACCTCAGACATCCAAATTTCATCATGTCAAAAATGAACTAATATTCTTTAGAATATGTACAATATTTAATATTCAGCAGAAACTTACTCTCATCTTGTCTTCTATTCCAAAGAATGAGAACACCATCAATCCTGCTGCTCAAGGCAAAAACATTGTTTCTTCTCTTGCTCTCACACACTACAAAAGGAATCAACCACCAATATCCACCAGTTTGCTTAATCAACAAATCTGTCCTGCCATTCCCTCACTACCCTGTTAACTTTTCTAGCTAAACTGTCTTTCTCTCTCACCGAGATCACTGGATTTATCCCTGACCTGGCATCATGCTTCAAGTTTTGCTTCATTTCAACTTTTTAAAATGATTTTTGTTTCTGTCTTTTGTCTTTTTAGGGCCATACCTGCAGCATATGGAAGTTTCCAGGCTAGGGACTGAAATGTAGCTGTAGATCACTGAGCTAGGCCAGGGATTGAACCTTCATCCTCATGGATACTAGTCGGGTTTGTTAACCACTGAGCCAAGATGAGTTTCTCTCAATTTCTTTTCAGGCACAAAGTTTATAAGCACAACCTCTTCAGTGGGAGCCTGAAGGGTTACCTTAGGAAAAAGTTCCAACTCTTTGTTACGACTTCAAAAGGATTCCACGGCCTGGCCCAGGTCAGCTATGGGCATTGCATGTCCTTTGAATGCTTCCATGGCCACAGTGAAAAGCTTTGGGCTGATTCCCAGATCTTTGCACGTGCCACTAGAGCTTCTCCTCTTCTTTATCCCCTCAAGCTTCAGCTTGGATGTCACTGATACAGAAGGGAGTTATCTCCCCCCGAAAAAAAGATTAAGTACATGCTTCTCTGCACTTCTTTAAAGTCTATACTGCTCTCATCAGAGAAGTTTTAACAATTGCTTTGCATTATTTTTCTCCCAACTGCTAGATTCTAAAGGCTTAGAATCTATGCCATAAATAGGCAGGAACTGAGTTTTGGTTTATTCATTGCCACAGTCAGTCAGCACACAGTATGTCTTCCAAAAAAATTTAGTAATCTGGAAAATCCAAAATTACATGGAGATTAAACAACACACTTCTAAATTAACAGGAGTCAAAGAAAAACAATACTCAGAGAATTTTAAAAATATTTTGAACCAAATGAAAATTAAAATACAACTTTCAAAACCTGTCAGATACAGTGAAAGCAATGCATAGAAGGGAATTTATAGCAATGAATGCATGTATTAAAAAAAGATGAGTTCCTTAGTGGCTCAGTGGATTAAGGATCCAGCATGGTCACTGCAATGGCTCAGGTCATTCTTGTGAAGTAAGTTAGATCCCTGGCCTGGGAATTTTCAGACCAGCCTGGCTACAGATGGGGCCAAAAAATAAGTAAATAAATAAATAAATAAATAAATAAATAAATAAATAAATAAATAAATTTAAAAACTGAGAAATCTAAAATGAATCATCTAAATATATGTACTTTAGGAAATTAGAAAAAAAAAGATCAAATTAAATCCAAAGTAAGTAGAAGAAAAGAAATAAGAATTAGAGCAGAGATTACTGAAATTGTAAAGGAAACCAATAGAGAAAATCAATAAAACTAAAAAAGGATTCTTTAAAAGGATCAATAAAATTGACAATCCTTTAGTCATGCTAACTAAGACAGAAGCCACAATACTAACATTGGAAATGAAATAGGGGCATCATTACAAGTGACATGGGCAGTAAATGGGTAATGAGTAAATGGGTAAAAAAGGAACAAATCTACACCCATAAAATGAAAAACCTAGAACATGGAACAATTATTTGAATGACATAATCTGCCAAAACTCACTCAAAGAAATAGACAATCTGAATAGACTTAAATCTATTAAAGAGATTAAATCAATAATTAATAACTTTCCAAACCACAAAGCACCAGGCCCAGATGAGTTCACTGGTGAATTCCACCAAAATTTAAGGAATAAATTACATCCATTATCTATGATCTTTTTCAGAGGATATATGCGGAGGGAATACTTCCTAAGCCATATACAAGTCCAGCACTGCCCTAACAATAAAACCAGAAAAAAACTACAGCCAAAGAAAAGTACAGACCAATATCTCTAGTGAATATAGACATGAAAATCTTCCAAAAATATTAGCAAATTAAATATAATAATGCATAAAAAGGATTACACATCATAATCAAGTGGGATTTATTCCAGATACAAAAGGTTGGTTCAACATCAAAAAATCAATCAATGTAACCCAGCACATCAACAGGCTAAAAAGAAAAATATCATATCACACATGAATGAGTAGATGCATAAAAAGCAACTGAAAAAATAACATCCAATCATGATAAAAAAAAAACTCTCAGTGAACTAATAGAGGGAGACTACCTAACTTGGTAAACTGGGAATAGAGGGAGAGCTACAAAACACTTCTAGTTCATATCATGCTTAATAGTGAGAGACTCAAAGCTTTCCTACTAAAAATAGAAACAAGGCAAGGATGTCCTGTCTCATCATTCTTTTCAACATCACAGTGTAAGTCTTTGCTAATACAGTTAGGTGAGAAAAAGAAATAAAGGATATAGAGATTGAGAAGGAATAAATAAAACTGTCTTTGTTCACAGATGACTGTCTATGCAGATAAGGCATAAAAATTGACCAAAAAAAGAAAACTGTTGGAACTAATAAGCAATTATAGCAAGATTTCAGGACACAAGATTAATACACAAAAGACAATAACTTTCCTATATAACAAAAATGGACAAGTAAAATTTGAAATTAAAGATATTATATTTACATTAGCACCCCTGAAAATGAAATGCTTAGGTATAAATCAAACTAAAGATGTACAAGATCTACATCAGGAAAACTACAAAACTGATAAACAAAAATCAAAGAACAATATATATATAGAGAGATATTCCATGTTCATGAATAGGATTACTAAATATCATCAAAATGTCAATTTTTTATAAATTAATCTATAGATTTAGTGCAATGCTAAGTAAAATCCAGGCAAGGTAATTTGTAGTTACTGAAGCACTAATTCTAAAATAAATATAGAGCTACAAAAAATGCAGAGTAGCTACATACCATTGAAGAAGAAAACAAAGTTGAAAGACTGACATTACACATCTTCAACACACTATAAAGTACAGTAAGACAGTATAGTATTCACAAAAGAATAAATAGATGAATGAAACAAAATAAAGATCCTAGAAATAGATCCACATGAATATAGTTAATTGATCTCTTATAAAACAGCAAAGGCAAATACCATGAAGCAAAGATAGTCTTTTCAACAAACGGTGCTGAAAAAACTGGACATCCACCAAAAACGTATCTAGACAAAGACATTACACCCTTCAGAAAACTTAATTCAAAATGGGTCACAGACTTAAATGTAAAACACAAAACTATAAAACTTCTAAAAAAATAACACAGGAGAAAACGCAGATGACCTAGAGTATGATATGCATTTTTATATGCAGTATCAAAGGCATGATCAATGAGAGAAAAAAATTGATAAACTAGATTTCATTAAATCTAAAAGCTTCTGCTCTGCAAAAGACAAGGAGAAGAGAGTAACACAAGCCACTGACTGGTAGCAAATATTTGAAAGCATACATTTTATAAAAGACTGTCATCCACAATATACAAAGAACTCTTGAACTTTATAAAAAATCCAACAACCCAGTTAAAAAAATTACCAAAGACCTTAACAAATCCCACACAAAATGAGATAGACAGAGTGCAAATAAAAATATGAAAAAAAACTCCACATCATATGCCATCAGGAAAATGCAAATTAAAACAACGAGATACCACTGCACACTAATTTGAACAGTTAAAATCCAGAACACTGACAACACTAAATGCTGATAAGTTCGTGAAGCAAACAATCTGGTGGGAATGTAGTATACTACAGCCACTTTAGAAAATATTTTGGCAGATTCTTACAAAACTAAACAAAGTCTTAATATACAATTCAGCAATCACATCCCTTGGACATTTGGGTAACCATTTTTTATTCAAAAGTGTTGAAAACAAATAGCAACACAAAAACCAGAACAGAGATGTTTATAGTAGCTTTGTGCATAACTGCCAAAACTTGGAAGCAACTGAGATGTCCTTCAGTAGGTGACTGGACAAATAAACTGTGGTACATCCAGACAATGGAGTGATACTCAGCACTAAAAATAAGTTATTTAACCAAGTAATATGCATGGAGGAAATGCATATTACTAAGTGAAAGAAAGCAATCTAAAAAGGCTACAAGCTTGGGATTTCCTGTCGTGGCTCAGTGGTAACGAACCCGACAAGGATCCACAGGGAAACAGGTTCAATCCCTGGCCCTTCTCAGGGGGTTAAGGATCCAGGGTTGCCGTGAGCTGTGGTGTAGGTCGCAGATGCTGCTGAGATCCTGCGTTGCTGTGGCTGTGACGGAGGCCAAGGGCCATGGCTCTGATTCAACACTTATCCTGGGGATCTCCATATCCCATGGGTGTGGCCCTAAAAAGCAAAAGATAAAAATAAAAAGGCTACAAGCGATACAGTTGCAACTACATGACATTCTGGAAAAGGCAAAACTATAGTAACAGGAAGATCAGTGGCTACCTGGAGCTGGGGATAGGGATAGGGAGAGATGAAAAGGTGATACACAGAGGATTTCTAAGGTAGTAAAAATATTCTGTATGATACTATAATGATGGATACATTTCATTATATTTTTGTTCAACCTCTGTAATGTATAACACCAAAGGTGAACCAAATGTAAACTATGAACTTTGACGATTATGACAGGCCAACAAAATTTCATCAATTGTAATGAATGTACTATTCTGGTGGGAGATGATGATAATGGAGGAGGAGGCTATGCGTGTTTTGGGGGAAAGGTTATATGAAAAATCTGTGTACCTTCTTCTCAATTTGCTGTGTGCCTGAAGCTGCTCTAAAAAAATTAAGTCTCAAAAATACTGAAAATCTATCTTAGAGCCATTAAATTGATGTCGAACTTTATTAGATAATATAACAATTTTCTGTATTATGAGTAGATGTTACCTGAATATTAAATTTGCTATTTAGTTATCTAATATACTAATAAAAGATAATATATTAATTAAAATATAAGAAAAATTATTAGTTAAATTAAACTAGATAACATTAACCTTAAGATTTTTAACTATAGGAAAAATGAATCATTTAAAGTGAGGAAAAAAGATACAAACCAAAAACATTTTGTTTAACAAAGACATAGGCTCCTAAGAGATTGTTGTCAAAACCTACAAACACGTCTTAGTAAAAAAACTGTCACCAGATTCTTAGTCAAGTGTACTTTTATTTACCGCATTACAAAATCATACAGAACACTCCACCAAGAACGGAACAGTGGCATCAGCTAGTTATACACAAATATAGTACATGACGTACAAATAAATTAGAACTTGACGTTTTCATTCATCATTTAGAAGGATCTAGGTCAAACAGTTATTATTTCTTATTTATTTGATATTAAACATAAATCAAACTGTCTTGGCTTCCTAGTGAAGGCAAAATGCTTAAATTTTTGTATTAGGAGTATGTCGCAAGACTGGAAATTTATCACTTTTTTTGTCAAGCTAATGTGATAGTTTTGATAGGGAGAAAAATAATTGTCCACGAACACTTCATTTTTATATTAATTTTACTGTTTTAAAATGAGTTTTAAAACCCCAAAATTCATAATTAAAAAAACCCCACAAAATGACATTCATATTTAAAATATAATTTAAGCTAAAAATTAAATACATTTATAAAGAAATGAAAATTATACATTTTCTGCAATAAAAAATTAATTCAAGAGCGCTTCCTAAATTTTCATACCATTAGATGAACTAGATTAAAAAAAGTTATTGCCAAGTAATCAATTTTAAATTAAGCATATTTTCCCTCCTTTGGTATTTCTAGAAATTTAAAGTTCTAAGAGCATGTGTATATATTACAATAATCAAAATGTTTAACACCTAAGGGAACAATTAAAGAATACTGCCTTTGCTCAAAGAAAAGATATTAAGGTAGAAAAATTCCCAATCCTAAATGATATAGAGCAATCTGCAATGTACCACAATTTCAATGATTATCTAGGTTAGAGTAAATTAAAGAAAAAATGCACACTAAAATCCCATAACAAAGCACCCAGTAATGACTGATTTGTACCTTAGAGTTCCACTGTACTGTGTGCTTGGACTTGTTAAACCAACAGTATTTTTGAATATCCTAATGGGGCTCCAGAAAGTATAGAAACTGTTAAAGGTCTTAGGAAGATACTGCAAAATAAAGCTGAAATGATACAGAGGCACATATAATTGAATATCTGAAGAGCTTTAGTAAAAAGCAGTGGTAGGCATATTCTGTGTATCTTAGAGATAAATCTAAGGGAGGCTGGGAGCAGAGTCTGTAGAACAAAATAAAGCAGATACCTGACTTTCTACCCTGAAGTGAATGGGATTGCCTCATGAATAGTAAATATTCTTCCCTTGAAAATGACCACAATGAAAGGTTGCTGCTTTAGGTTGAAGTGATAGAGACTGATTCTTTCTCTCACAAATGCTAACAAAATATTTTCTATGTACTCATAATTACTACAATTACCTTGTTATGTTAACAAACCCCCCTAAACTTACTGGTTTAAAACAACCATGTATTATCATTGCTTATGGCTGACTGGACTCAGGTGGGTTGGCGCTCATGCTGTGTGTCTTTTGGAGTTATAATCAGACTGCATTTGGGGCTGGAGTTATTTTAGGCCTTGACTGGCTGAATGTTCAAGAAGGCTTCTTCAATCACATGTCTGGCTACCTCAAATGGGATGGCTGCACAGCTGGCCTAGCCTCTTTATCTCTTTTCTCTATGTGGACTCTTCATATGGCAAGCTTCCTCACAGGACAACAGTCTCAGGACTGTCAAATTTGTTACATGGTAGTCTTTTCCCCCAGGTAATATTTAAGAGACACTTCCAGAAACTGAAGAATGATATTTGGAGTACCACATGTTCCTGTTGTATTAATTTACCCTGTCATCTTTCAGCTCACTCTCAAGCATCCTTTTTAAACAACCTAATTTATCAGAAACCTTAATTATAAATGAATTTGCTGCTATAAGTACCTAGTTTTAAAACTAATCTTTTTATTTTTATTTATTTATTTATTTATTTATTTATTTGTCTTTTGCCATTTCTAGGGCCACTCCCATGGCATATGGAGGTTCCCAGGCTAGGGGTTCCTACGCCAGAGCCACAGCAACACAGGATCCAAGCCACATCTGCAACCTACACCACAGTTCAGGGCAACGCTGGATCCTTAACCCACTGAGCAAGGCCAGGGATCGAACCCGCAACCTCATGGTTCCTAGTCGGATTTCGTTAACCACTAAGCCACGATGGGAACTCCTAAAATTAATCTTTTTAAATCATACTTTAAAAAAAAAGTAAATAACTTTGAATAGTATATGTAATTTTCTTTATAATTTTAAGAAAGTTGTTAAATTTTCAATATGACAAATTAAGTTAGGAAATATATATAAAATACACCTAGTACAATACCTAGCATACTATGTGCTCAAGTGTTTTAGTTAGTATCTACATACACACATAAATACATATACACACAGACACAACAATAATTTTCCTAGGAATAAAAACCATTATTGGATATTTTATCCACTATTGGAACAATATTTCAACAACCTTATACTCCAAAAATTTGGAAATAGTACATAATCTTATGGATAGCACTACAAACATAGGAACATTTCAGTATAGTGTATAGTATGTGTATGAGCTTCTGTAGAAGAGCATAGCATTTTTTTCTAGAATACATATTTAAGAAAATGCAATAAGAATGGTAACAATATTAATCTGTTCTTTTATGCTTCAGTAAAATCATTAACACTCTTGTATCAACATATTAATTAACAGCATTATCCAAGATAACCCAATAGTATCTGATATCATAGATTGAAAAGATCCTCATATTACAGATATTTATGAACCCAGTACTGTAAGCCTAATACTCTAGATCTTTAAAAATATCAATTTAATAATAACTTTTAATTAACCTTCTAATTTATTCTTTGTGACACTATTGTTTACCTCACCTTCTTGGATCTACGTCCTCTTGTTAAGATATTTTTTTCCTACTCTTACATTTTATGCATGGTGTTTCCTTTTTATTCCACAATCTCATTGTGATGTAGTATCAATCTCAGACTTTAGCTACTAGCCCTTCTCCAAAAAAGGGTGAGTCTGGAGGCCAGTAGGGAAGGGAATAAACTAGTGGAAAGTAAAGAGCCAAAATAAAAATAAGTATTAGTGCTTCCAGATGTCACTCTTAAGTAACTTAGAGAAGTTAATATGGAAAGTAGGCTAGGATTTATTAAGGGCATAAAAACGATAAAATTTTGATTCTTAAAGGTTTAGTGAGGTGCTGAGAGCAACAATGCTAAGGTATATATGATTTCTAAACTCAAGATTTTTCTGTATAACATAATACTCTTCAATCCAAATAAGGTAATTATAATGTATATTTTATGTAATTAAAATCCAATGTTTTGAGTTATTCTGGTTTATAAAATTATCCCATAAATCACCTAAATATAAATTATAAACATTAATATATGGCTAAATAAAATAATGTGCATTAATATCCCAAAGTTAGAAGTTTAAAAACAAGTGAAATAATATTACTCTTCTTCCTAAGGATAAAAATCATTTAATCTAGCATCAGAAATCCTCAGAACTGGTATTCTCTCATCTTCCTTGGTATCCTCCATTCCTTCCCACGGCCTCCCACAATGAGAATGAATGAAAGGATAAAGTCAGAGCAGCCTTTTCTTCAACTACTAAATCTCTACTGTCTGATTCATAATAAGAAGTAGAAAAAAAACTGAAAAATGGGAGACTATTGAAAAAGATTAAAAATGCTATATATAGTAATCCATTATATACAAATATATGTATTAACATATGCTATACACATACTAATCCACTATTTTGGGCTATTGATTAAAAAAAGGAACTTAAACCTCCCTTGTGATTACTCATAATTTTATTTCACCTTATACCTCCATTAGTTATTCAAATCTAAAGTTCCTTTTTCACATTACTTCAATACCTACAATTCCTATATTAACCAAGTAAATGCACTTCCCAAACCCATCCTTTTCTTTCTCATCTTTTCCAGGGCAATTCTAATCAATAGTTCAGTTTATCCACTGAGTATAAAATAGTTTAATTCCAATTAGTATAATGTTATTCCAAAGACATGCAGAATGGGAATCTTGATTGCTAAAATTAAATACTGGACTCAGCAATATATTAAACTACATCTTCTGAAGGATTCCTCTGTTGAAAAACAACCAAAATCCAAGTAAATCATAATTTTATTGCATTGTTACACTCAAGAGAAGTTGAAGAAGGCAAATTCAAGGGAAAATAGCTAATTAACATATGAGTTATAAACAGTAAGCACATACAAAAAAATGTATTGCCATGATGACAAATGCTGAAATAGAACTGCAATCTAGAAACTAAGCTGTAGGCTAGTCATAAAACAAAGACATAAAATCATAGAAATTGTTTAAATAAATTAAAAGTATACACAAGCAAATGCAAGCAACAAGAAATTATCAAGAATTATGAAATATGGTCTTAACCAAATGTAGCCTTTAAAAGTAAAAGACAAATTTGTTCACATATAAAAACACAAAGGATGGATTAAAAAAGATTGATAAATACAGAGAATTAGAAGATAAGAATGAAGACATTCTAAGAATGCAGCACAAGGAAAGAAGAATATAAAAAATATAAAAGGGGTTTAAGTATGGAAGATAGAATGATACAGTATAACCTACACCTAATTATAGACATGGAAGGAATAAATTTTTTAAAATGAAGGAAAAGTAAAACTCACTGCAGTAATGAATGGGAAATTTGAAAAGTGAAAAAACAAAACGAAAAAAAACACCTGCTACCCAAACATAGGAATCATAACATATCCATGAGATAAACTAAAAAATATATCTATTATGGTGAAACTCCTGGACAAAAAAAAAGGGAGGGCAAAGATGAAATCTTAAAAAAGTCAGAAAAATTACATGAATAAATATGTAGATAAATCCATATATGTATGTGTGTAAAAAAATATTAGACATAAAATATAGTATTAAATTTGATTTAAAATGTATTTAAATTTTTTAAAGAAAAAAGAGAAAGAAAAGATTATTACAAATGATGTTTCAATTCATCTAGTTGATATAATTCTAAACTTAGCATCTATTAAAATAGCTTAAAAGGTATAAAGCAAAAATTGATTAAAGAGTAGGAAAAGACTGAAAAATCCATCAATTTACTCAAGTATTGATGTTACCCAAGATATAGATATAGAAGATCTGAATATATGAAAATAAAACTTATTGAAATATATATGAAATTCTGAACTCCAAAGTTAGAAAATACACATTCTTCTGAAGTACACACACTTAATAAAAATGGAACATAAAGCATTTTTACTAAGAGGATAAAAGTTAATCTGATAAAACAGAAATATTTGAAAAAGAGTGGGTTGAAACAAATAGAAGATAATCCTCGCAAAAGTAATTCTCCCAAAGTAAGTGATCAAAGTTGGGAGTACCCATCTTGGTTCAGAGGTTAACCAACCTGACTAGTATCCATGAGGACATGGGTTGGAGGCCTTGCTCAGTGGGTTAAGGATCCAGAGTTGCCGTGACCTGTGGTGTAGGTCACAGATGCAGCTCAGATCCCACATTGCTGTGGCTGTGGCACAGGCCGGTGGCTACACTCCAATTGGACCTCTAGCCTGGGAACCTCCATATGCTGCAAGTGTGACCCTAAAAATACAAAAAAAAAAAAAAAAAAAAAAGTTGATCCACAGCTGAGCATGATGGACCAGGATTCCTTTCCCTTTTGTTCATCCATTAGGACACTGTCTTGATCTGTCTGTCTAAACGGTCAAAGATGGGTTACAGGCATACCCTTGTTCCATACAAATTGAAGAAAAATGAGTATAAAACAGTTCAAGCCTGATGCTCCTTTAGGGACTGGGTCATGTATCAGTGTAATATAATAAGAATCACAGTCTGTCAGTGGTATATAAGAAGAAGCATTTAAATCTGGCTTGTGGGTCAGATGGAGGTCAGCTGATACGGATGGAACCTAGTTATGACAGCACTGATCCTTATGTCTTTCACTGAACCACAGACTAGTTGAGACCTGTTTTTCCAATGTCCATGGCAGAGGTACAGGAGAGCAAACCAAAATGTGCAGCACATACAATCCTGTTATGTTAGAGAATCAGGTTATGATTGGCCAAAACAAGTACATAATTAAGCTCTGTATTAATGATCAAAGTAGTACCTTCCTTGAAAATGAGGGGAAGGTACAAACATTTCTGAAAAATAACTTAATAGTCACACACCAAGTGCACATTCCACTGGCAAAATTTAGTGTCTGGTCACACATAGGTATAAAGGAGGTTGAGAAATAAAAGGTCTAACTACATGACTAGCCACATGATGAAAACTATAAAATAAAGAAAAGATATTTTGCTGGAAAACTAGCGATTTCTGCCACAGAAACTCCCAACATTTTTCAGTAATTTCTTTTGTACAAATTATGCATTCTGACCATAATTTATTTCAACTAGAAACATATAACAGCCAAAAAAGATAACTTCAAATACATGCACAGGTAAATTTGAAAATATCCTCTAAATAAACCATCAAAAAAAAGAAAACATAATGAAAATCTTAAAACACTTAAGACTGAATAAAAATTAAGCTGCTATATACAAACCTGCAGGATGAACTTAAAATAGAATCTAGGGGAAAATCTATGGTGTTAAAGATTTAGAATGGTGAAAAGGTCAAAAATTAATAAACTATGACTCCTACTTAAGAAGTGGAAAAAGAAACAAAGAACAATACCAAAGAGTGTAGACAGAAGGAAATTATAGCAATGAAAGCACAAAGTAATGAAAAGAAAAGACATATAATAGAGAATTTAAAACTCAAAAGTTAGATCGTTGAAAATACCAATAAAATTCAAGAAGACAGATGAAAGGTGGGAAGAATTTGGAAGAGAGAACTCTAAAGAGGGAAGAAGATAAAGAGATGTCAAATATAAAAAGACAATATCACTATAGATTCATTAGAGATTAGAGAGATTTATTCATTGATAAAAATGCTACAAATATTTTAATGTTGGTAAATTTAGAACTTGGACAAAATGGTCATCTTCATGTAAATATATTACTTTGAAACTTACCAAAATTGATTCAAGAAGAAATAACCTCTACAGTTCTATTACATTAAAAAATCTGAATTCATAATATAAAATATTCCCAGAAATATATAGCAGCTCCTATTAGTTTAACCTAAGATTTCTACTCAGACATTTAAAGCACAGGTCTTCCATATTATAAAAACTCTTTCAAAGAAGAGAAAAAGAGGGAATATTCCACAACTCATTAATGATATCAAAATTATAAAAAGGCAATGCCTAAAAAGGAAAATTAAAGGCCAGTTTTATTCATGAAATTGAAATAAGCATCCTAGAAAAAAACAGTGCACTAGATCCAGTGATATACAAATCATAATACATGATGTATGTTAGTTTTATTCCAAGAATGAAAGAAAATGTTACATTACAAAATCCATAATGTCATTTTCCACATTAAAATGTTAATGAAGAAAATAATCTCAAAAGCAGAAAATTCAATATTCATTTATCATAAAAATAAAAGATTAACACTTAAATATGATTTTAAAACTTGCCATTCATTTATGATAAAACAATTAATACTAATTCAGGATAAAACACAAACTTAGCATATGTGCACATAAAGGAAATACTTTTAACCCAATAAGGAATACCTACCAAAGATTTAAAACAAACATTATTTCTCGTGTTGAACCATCAGAAGCATTCCCTCCAAAATAAAAAAACAGGATAAGAGTGCCTATTCCAACCCTTTCAATTTATATAGAGGTCCTAGACAATGCACGAAGATAAGAAATAGAAATAAAATTTTCCGGGATTAGAGAAGAAAAAAATCACAGCTATATTGTTCATAGATAATATCATTATTCATACGATGCCAGCTTTAGTAAGATCAGCCCAAAGAGAGAGAATGAAATTTAAATATAGGGACCTTGCTAAATTTACAATAGAGAGTTTAGCAAAGGTCCCTGTATTTAAGAGCAACTCAGAGTAATCGATTTTATTTCTATATGACAGCAACCAATAGAATGCGCAGTTTTCAGTTATTCATTCATTCAAACATGAATATTTATGGAATACTTACAATTGGCCAGACTGAGGATATAGCAATGAATAAAGCAGATAAATATTCCTGCTCCCATGGAGCTTACATTCTAGTGCAGAAGAGATACAACAGACAAGTTAATAAGTAAAACATAGGATGTAGGAGAAAGATATGTAAGAGATCTTAAGTGGAAAAAAAAAATCAAAGGAGGAAAGAGATCTAGGAAAGAAAAGGGAATGAGGGGAAGCATTAAATTTTAGATTGGGTGGCTACGGAAGGTCTCTGTAATAGGAGAAATTTAATTAAAGTTTTAAAGGAGTTTGAGAGGATGAGCCATTCAGATATCTGAAGGAAGACAACTCAGGCAGAGAAAACCTCAAGTGCAAAAGCCTGAAAGCAGGGCATGCCTGGAGTGTTTTACAAACAAGGAAAAGGCTGGTGTGGCTGCAACTGAGTGAAAGATGGGAGAGTAGCTGGAAATGAGGTCAGAGAGATACAAAAAAAAGGGCTACACTACATATGGCCACAGACTCTATAAGTTCTCCTATAGCTCTGGAAAGGACAGGAAGCCACCAGAAAGTTTTCAACAGAGAAACGTTATGGTAGATTTATGTTTTAAGAGGATCAGAGTAGCTAGAGTGCTGCTGTGTTCAAAGAAGCCTGGAGGAAAATAAAGAAAAAAAAAATGGAAAGATCAGTTAGGAGGCTATTGCAATAATTCAGGCTAGATGATAAGAGAAAAAAAAAAAAAAAGATGGAAGAGTGGATATTTTTTAAAGATGGAACCAAAATAATTTCTTTTCATATCTGATGCAAAATGTGTAAAAGATAAATGACTTAAAGATAACTCCAGAGATTTTTGGTTAGGGAACTGGAAGGGCAGAGTTTCTGTTAATTAAGATAAGGATATTGAAGGAGATAGAGCTTTAATGGGGAACCGATGTCTAATGGCAAGGTACAAATAAGCAGTTGGATATATAAACTAGAGTACAGAAAAGAGATCTCAGCTGAAGGCACAAATTAATGAGTCACTAATATACAGGTAATTTAATTTAAAGCCATGAGTCTGGGTGAGATGATCTAGGGAGTAACAGCACCAAAGAGAAGATGTCCCAGAACTTCGCTCCAGAACACCTCAACAAAGAGGTTGGGGATATGAGGAGCAAATAGCAGAGGATATGAAAAATTATGAGTTACTGGTAATAACAAGGCCAAAAGTGAAGCAAGTGGCTGAGAATGGATGGAGAACAGGATCTCTTAAATGAGAGGATGCTGAGGAATAAAAGTTCAAAGTGTTAGAAGGATCATCCACGTCAATTTATAAATAAGAATTACGGCAGGAATGATTTTTACAAAAGTGATGATGTCATGGTGATTTTTTTAACCAAAAAAATAAATAAATAAATAATCTGAGAAGTGCCTGTAATACATAGTTACTATTGAGTGAGATAATCTGATGATGTGAGATTTAAGGCAAGGTGGACTCATGAATGAGGTAGGAGAAGAGAGTGAAAGTAGCACGGAGAGCAAAGGGGACAAGTACGGGACCTCTAAGTCCAGTACTACGGTTGAGTGGAAGCAGAGTGGAGTACCCCTGACGGCTTTAGGTCATGGTATGCCAGAGCTGTCTCAGAGGAGCTGACCACAGACATCTCTTCTCAATTTCACCTTTGGTGAAGTAAGACGGTAGTTTGAATGGCTATGGCATAAGTATTCATAGCACAGAAACTGAGAAATACTACAAATCAAGGCTTTTTCCCCAAAAAGAGCTGATTATTAAACATTTACCAGAATCTTCCTCACATCAGGAAGAACTATAAGCAGGGAAAAGCTAAATTTTAATTAGCACAGAAAGTGAACGGAACATTCACAGTAGAAGTTGATAATACAGAGGACTGTGCTCATCAATGATCCTGAGTTCCAGAGAAAAAGATTCGGGAGTCAGGAAAGGAGAAGAAGAGATTGGGTCAGAAAAAGTGACATGAGGAGCCTCAAGGAGGATTAGAGTTCTGGAATAAATGATGAACTAGGCGTTCTAGGCTCTTTATGAAGACTAAAAAGAACAAAATAAAACAGGTGCTGAAGAAAAAGACTGGGGAAGAGGCCAGAAACAAGTGTTGCTCAGATTCTCCCCTTTGGCTCCTGCTGACAGAGGCACGAAGACTGGTAGATGGGTGGTCTTATTCTGAGCACTTGGGCGCTCTGTTGTCTCCTGCCAGTGATGTCCTGCGGAGGTGTGATCTTATTCCGAGTTTTAGAGTTCCCTCTCCACTCCTGATGATGGAGGTGTGGAGTTGGACAGAGGGCTGATCTTGCACTGAGCTCACAGGCACCCTCTTGGCTTCTGTTGAAGGAGGCCTCAAAGCCGACAAAGGGACAAGTTATTTAAACTACTTGTAAATATCATTTACAATAGCAAAAATTATAAGGTACTTAGAATTATACTTAACAAAAACATGTACAATATCTATATGAAAGAAGTATAAAAATGTTATCTGAAAGGCATTTTGTAAAATCCAAATAAATGGGGAGGTAAACCATGTTTATTCATGCACTGAAGGACTCAATATCATAAAGATGCTAGTTATCTCTCCATCAATCTAGAAAACCAAAACTATGCTAATAATGTTCTCAAGAAAAAATTTTTTAGGAATTTAGCAAGCCCATTTAAAAATTTATGGAGAATTATAGAATAGCTAAAATACTTCTGAATAACAAGAATAACGCTGAGGGAATTGACCTAAGATATACTTACTAAAAACTGTTATATTTTAAAGCACAGTATACTAAATGAATATCACTTATATGTGGAATCTAAAAAAGTTACACTTTAAAAAAAAATGGAGAATATGGTGGCTACTCTTAGATGGGAGGTGGAATAAGCTATGATGTTTAAGGATACAAATTTATATAATAAGTAGTAAATAAGTCATAGAGATCTAACGCATAGTATAATTAAAATAGACAATAATATTGTAGTATAATAATGTAATGTGATAATTACCACAATCTTGACAAATTAAAATACATAAACGTATCAAAGTAAAACACTACATACCTTAAACTTACACACTACAACTCACATTTACTCAAAAAAATATGGTTCTGACACAGAACTAAACAAATTGACCAATGGAGCATAACGTCCAAAAGCAAACCCAAGTATACACAGAGACTAGTTAAATGACAGATCTGGTACTTGCAGACCACTGAGAAAAAGAAAAACTGTATAATAAACTGTGCTTGGATAAGCAATTATTTAAGTGAAAGCAAGTGAAACTTGATTCTTAACTATACTCCACATAAAGAAAATTCAATTTCAAGGTAAATGAATTTGAATTCAATTTTGGGGCAATTTCAATACTACAATTGGAAAGTACAATTTTATGATGAGACATCCCATTGAGATAAGATAGAGGACACTTATTTCTTCCCCTACTCTTTCCTACTAAGAACTATAGGCCATGAAAATAGTACAAGACACAATGAAAGTAGAACTTCAAAATTTGGAAATAAGGTTAACTAGTTCAAGATACCAAAACTGAAGGAACAGCACAGCAGGAGGATATTTTACTTCTATCTCCCAAACATAAGTTTAACTCAGGTCAGACTCCTAATCGAAAAACAAAAGGTAGTGAATTCTCTGACCATAACCAAATCAAACCAGAAATCAATAACAAAAGAAAACAAGAAAATCTCTTAACCATATGGAAATTAAACAACACACTTCTAAATAATCCATAGGTCAAAGAGGAAATCTCAAATAAAATAGAAACAAAATACATAGAACTGAATGAAAATGAAAGTAACATATCAAAATAAGTGGTATGCAGCTAAAGCAGTGTTGAGAGGGCCATTTACAGCACTTTTATGCTTACATTACAAAAGAGTAATTATTATCTCAAGTCAATAATTTGAGTTTCTAATTCAAAAATGTTGAAAAAAAGAACATACGAAACTCAAAGCTGGACGAAGAATAAAGGAAATAATAAACTTAAAAGCAGAAATCAATGAAATTGAAAACACGAAAACAATTTAGAAAATCATGAAACAAAAAGGTAGTTATTTTTGAGTCAGTAAAAGTGATAAAACTCTATCCAGCAAGATTGACAAAAAAAAAAAAAAAGGGAAAAGATATAAACAAAAAAATATCAAGCATACTAGAATAAAGGCTCTCACTGTAGATCATATGGCTATTAAAAGTATAATAAGGGAATGTTATGAACAACTTTATGCAAATTTATTGTCATAAATTTAACAATTTCAAAAATCACAAACTACTTAAACTCAATTGAAATGAAATAATAAACATATCCCTATAACTATTTAAAAAACTAAAATTATAATTTAAAATCTCCCCAAAAAGAAATCATCAAGCCCAAATGGTATTTGGAGAATTCTATCAAATATTTGAAAAATAATTAATAACTACACAGCAAGAAAAATAACTATTAATCCATGCAACAGCTTGGATGAATTTCAAGGGAATGATGCTGAGTATAAAAGTCAACCCCCAAAAGTTAAATATTTATGATTCCATTTTCAATAACAATCTTGAAATGACAACACTATAGATTTGAAAAAGAGATTAGTGGCTGTCTAGGGTTAGGGACTAGAGAAGTGGAGTATTGGAAAGTGAATATGACTATAAAATAGTAATACCAGGGATCCTTTTGGTGATGCAACTATTCTACACCTTGACTGTATCACTTCAATATGGGATTGTGATATTGTACTTTACTTTTACAAAATGTTACCACTGAAGGAAAGTAGCTAAAGAGCATAGGAGGTCTCTCTGTATTATTTCTTACAACTGAATGTGACTCTGCAACTACCTCAAAATAAAAACGTTGGGTTTAAAAAAATTAGAGACATTAGTGGAACACAAAATTTTAAATAAATACTGTAGATTAAATGAGAGTACTAAATCAATGTTAATTTATTGATTTTAAAAATTACATTGTATTTATGTAAGAAAATGTCTATATTTTCATGAATTATATGCAAATATTTGATAAAGAAAAAAAAAAAAAAAAACAACGAAAATACTAAAAGAAAATACTCCAGCAAAGCATTCTAATCTCGGGTTAGGAAAGATCTCTTAAACACGGGACAGTAAGGGTCACCATAAAAGAAATTTGACTACAGTAAAATGAAGAACTTTTTTCTGGGTTACTCCTTTAAAAATAAAAATTGAGGAGTTCCCTTCTTGGCTCAGTGGTTAACGAACCCGACTAGGATCCATGAGGATGTGAGTTTGATCCCTGGCCTTGCTCGGTGGGTTAAGAATTAGGAATTGCCCTGAGCTGTGGTGTAGGTCGCAGATGTGGCTCAGATCCCATGTTGCTGTGGCTGTGGCAGAGGCTGGCAGTGGCTATGGCATAGGCCAGCACCTGTAGATCTGATTCAACACCTAGCCTGGGAACTTCCCTATGCCGTGGGTGCAGCCCTTATAAAGCAAAAAAAATGAAGTTAAAAATTAAAATAGTGTGTATTTAATGTGTAAGAACATAACAAAATGAAGAACTTATATTCATTAAAAGACGCTATAAACAAACAGAAAACATAAGTCACTGTCTAGGTTAAAATATATAAATTCATGCATCTGATCAAGGAATTAGAACCTAAAATATATTGCAAATTACTCTTCAAAGATCAAGAAACTAACAGAAAAATAGGCAAAATATATGAACAAACACTTCGAAGAAGCTAACATGAATTTCCTATAAACGAAAGAAAGCATATTCAATTTAATTATTAACAAGAAAAGTAAAAATTAAGATCCATAAGGTAACATATTTTACTCATTAGACTGGCAAAAACAAAGAGCCCAATACCAAGTTCCGGAAAGGACACAGAATAATAGAAACCACGCATGGGTTTGTAGACATGTCCAACTAATTCGAAAAAAACATGACACCATCTAGTAAAATCCTTATCTCTCCAGCAATTCTAGTCTTAGATTAATATGCTACAGAAAAACTTGCCTCTGTGCACCTGGAAATGCGTGTACAAGAATTCTCATGGCATCACTGGTTATTGAACCAAGAGTTTGAAACAACCTGAACATCCATGAATAACTGAACAGGAAAGTATATGTGTGAAATGAATTACAGCTACATAGAAGAACAGGGAAAAGACTTAGAAACAAGATACCAAAAGAAAAAAGCGGAGTTCCCGTCGTGGCGCAGTGGTTAACGAATCCGACTAGGAACCATGAGGTTGCGGGTTCGATCCCTGCCCTTGCTCAGTGGGTTAACGATCCGGCGTTGCCGTGAGCTGTGGTGTAGGTTGCAGACGCGGCTCGGATCCCGCGTTGCTGTGGCTCTGGCGTAGGCCGGTGGCTACAGCTCCGATTCAACCCCTAGCCTGGGAACCTCCATATGCCGCGGGAGCGGCCCAAGAAATAGCAACAACAACAACAACAACAAAAAAAAAAAGACAAAAGACCAAAAGAAAAAAGCAAATTGTATAACACTACATATATAGTATATAACTTGCAGTTATGTTATTTACATATTTATGTAAATGTAGATAATATGCAATTTATATGTTTATTATAGTTAAATTTACTCATAGTATATTTAAATTAAGGAAATATAACTTGAACACATTTATACATATATATAATATATGCATATATATATATTTTTTTTTGCACCCATGGCACATGGAAGTTTCCAGGCTAGAAGTCGAATTAGAGCTACAGCTGCTGGCCTACAGCTACAGCAACACAAGATCTGAGCCACATCTGTGACCTACATCACAGCTCACAGCAACAGCAGATCCCCAACCCACTGAGTGAGGCCAGGGATGGAACCTGCATCCTCATGGATACTGATCAGATTTGTTTCCACTGTGCCACAATGAGAACTCCCCACATTTATATTTTAAATTGTGGTATCTTTAATACATAAATCTACAATTTTTCATAAAGTGTAATTTTAAAATACAAACATCATAGATACTGATATTGACTGAAGTTTTCAAAATGTTGTAAAATCCTAAGTATTTTTCATTGCAATTTCATTTTTGTATTTTCTAAATCATTCATGCTTATGCATAATTCAAATAGAGTTAAAAAACAGAATAATTAGTATTTCTTAATTACTTTTTTGTTATTATTATTTACTTCTTTTTATGTAAGGCAGAATATATTTAGTGTAATAATGTATTTCTATTTATTTGATTTTCTACTCAGAACAGAATTATAAACAGGTTGGCTTAATCCTTATGTATTTAACATGGCATGATATTATGAATAAATATTTTGATTAATATATTTCATCTGGGATTTTTAATGAATTATTGCAACTGTTGAAGATAGTTATTCAACATTATTATCAAATTAAAGGCATTAAAATTCCCATTTGCACAGGATTTTAGACTTTTTAATATGTTCCTTATTTCTAAACTCTAAAAATAATGCAAAACTAATTTCCTTTTCTGCAACTTTAAGGATGCTAAATAGAATGATTTAACATCTTAATGTCATATTCATAATTATTGGCAAAATGACAACCAGATCCTTAGCTGATACCAGAATCAGAATTCTGAGCAGAATTTTTTGCTCAAAGAATTACTTTGGGCAAAAAATAGTAGTAATAATTGCTTAGCAGTATTCGTGACTACTCTATTAACTGCGACTAAACTCACTGTAATAAAGCAAGGTATCTGCATGTAAGTGCGTTTAATCGCTCTTGAAGTGCACCATTAGCATCAGTGTGGAATACCACAAGGTGATGACATGCACTGATACATCAGAGGTAAGGGGACCTTAATTCACATTTTCATATTGCTATACTTAAACTATAAACTATTTTATAGAAACACCAACATATAGGATAAAGATATTACATAAGATGTCATGTTTTCACTAAGTGAATCAAAATATAAAATAGCCCCTAATGAAGTCGAGAGTTGTGTAGAATTTTATAAGCATAGTAGCACTTTCAAACAAATAACAAGAAACATGCAAACAATAAGAAAGTCAAAATTAACCACCAAAATGCTTTAATGTACATATCTCAGTGTGGATATAATCTGAAACAGGGAAACCATGCTTACAATCAATGAAAGCTACTGCTAAAATATATACAGGTTACCATATAATAAAATGACAAAGATGGTTAAAGGGTAATAAATCTAGAAGTCTTAATATACTTCTATTCAGTGTTACCCACTCATGTTTAAAAGAATAAAGCAATATTAGCAATTAATTTTTATTTATCTTCTCCTGATAAATAACTCTTTGTACAGAAATACTACCCTTTCATGGGTTTGAGTTCTAACAGGCACTGGTCTAGATATATTACATATGATATTTCATTGAATCATGACAAAAACCCTTTGACACACATATCATTCTTCCTAATTTATAAAGATACAGGTTAGGTAATCCTTCCTAGTTTATACAGCATACAAGTTAGGTAATTTGCCCAGATTTGTATAGGTAGTAAGTGGTAGATCTGGATTTGACACAGAGAATAGGCTTCAAAATAATTCATACTCTATTAAAACAGTTTCTGCTAAAGTATATGCTACAGTATGTTAATAGAAGCTATGCTGAAGGAAACTAGACTGTGATAGGTAACTCATACAAGAATAAATTATAAAAGTATTAAACTCAGGACAAAAAATAACATAACTTTTCTCCCTTAACAAAAGATAAACTCACCCACACACAATTTCTAAAGACCTAAAAGAAGTTATGATTAAAGGACAAATAAAAAAATTAATCAATAGCATATGAAAACTCTCCCACAGCTTATGAGAAAGGAGCTATTTTAATGGCTATATTGGTAGTATAAGCTGGGTTTTGAAAAGTCATTCCTATATTACATGTATTACTGATTAATAAAATTAAATGATTTTTTAAATGTAACATATATTGTTAATTGCAATTGAAAGTTATTTTAAGGGAAACATCTAAAATTTATCTAAAGTTTTTCTTATAATAAGCTCTGATATTACTAAACCAGCTGTTTAATCATAATCTACAAATTGCATAATCTACAAATTTTATTATAGGCTTTTTAATTTATCCTTTAATAAGATTCTTAGATTTTAGTTAAGTATAAAGATAACAGGAATATTTCTAAACATAATAGTATTTATTTCTCAATTTGATGTATAAATGTATGATATAAAATATACTGAAAATTTTGTTGTATTGCAGTGTTTACATACCCTTCCCAATATAGCCTCAGTTCTTATCCATGTGGATAAAAAGTATCAATATTTCCTTGATAATAACTTTAAAAAACTTTAAAAAATGGTTTCCAGCAAAAACATATAACCTATGGAACCAATTCCACGTGTTATTTTGTTCAAATGATCTAAAGCAGTTCTTTTCTGATTTAAACCCTAAATGTTTTCCTCATTCTGCCTGAATGAAAAGGCGAAACATCAGAAAAAGTCATTAATTAACTGTTTTTAAATTTTGCAAAAGTGAATAAAAGGTTCCTCCTACCTTATTTCTTCTTCACTTTTATATAGAGAACACATGATAAAGCTTTTGCATATAGACTAAAACCCTAGAATCTATCTCTAATGAAAGCAGGCAAACTATCTTAAGAGATGTACACATATGTGTTGGGACTGGAGGGAAAAGCAAAGCTTGGAGTGACACCAGAGCACTCCTCACACACACAAGATCTGGCACTTTGCCACTGGAGAAAAATGGTAGGATCTGAGGCTGGGGGTAAGGGAAAGGAAAGGCAGCTTCAGTAAAATATGCTAATGTGTTTTAATTCTAATGTTCCAAAATTTCTGTATTCATTTGGCTACTGTTGGAGCTGCAGCCTGCCCAGCCTTCCTGCCTGCTCTGCTCCAATGTTCCTGGCAGCTGACTCTTACTCATTTATCAAGAGCCCACAGTCAGCCTTTACACATCTTTCAATGTCGAAGAAACTCAAGACAGTTTGGAGTTTTGATGATGACAGGGAACTGAATATCTTTAACTACTGACCTGAAACAACTTTATAACCTAATCTAGTCTGGAAGTCATGAATATAAACACTCAACCATTGATCTGTAGTCATTTGAAGAAATAACTATAACAAATGAAATAAAATATAAGGATAAAGATAAACAGACTCTGGAGAAAACAGAGAAAAATATTCAGGGAGCAGAAATTCTTTTTTGTTTTAAAAAAAGTCTCTCTACTTCAAGGAGACTGAAGTAAATATAACATCAATGAAGACACAATAGACATCTATGAGAAAGGATTAATTGGAGAATAAGAAATAAATCTTAGAGGGAATTCCTGTCGTGGCTCAGTGGTTAACGAATCTGACTAGGAACCATGAGATTGTGGGTTTGATCCCTGGCCTTGCTCAGTGGGTTAAGGATCTGGCGTTGCCATGAACTGTGGTGTAGGTCGAAGACTCAGCTCAGATCCTGCGTTGCTGTGGCTCTGGCGTAGGCCAGCGGCTACAACTCCGATTCGACCCCTAGCCTGGAAACCTCCATGTGCTGTGGGAGCAACCCTAGAAAAGACAAAAAAAAAAAAAAAAAAAAAAGAAAAGAAAGAAATCTTAGAAATGATGAATCAAATTTTCAAAATAACAAATTCAACTAAGAGGGCAGCTTGACAGAAAAAAAAGACCCAAGCAGAAGAAACTATGAAGTATACCACCAGGGAGAATATGGAGGTTGACCCAAGGGGAAGTACTGCTCCAGATAAGGAACTTCCTCAGTAGAGTTGGTAGGGGTGTCTAAAGAGCCCATGAAAGTGTCCATGAGGGTAATAGCTTTTCGTATCTACCAGGTTCAAGAACCATAAGCCACTATACTGTAGTTTGAATCAAAGAACAACTTTTCTATTCCCTTTATAGTTCATAGTTCCTTCTTTTTCTCTTTCTTTTCTTTTCTTTTTTTTTTTTTTTTTTTCTTTTTTTGGTCTTTTTAAGGCCTCACCCATGGCATCCAGGCTAGGGGTCAAATCGGAGCTATGGACACCGGCCTATGCCACAGTTACAGCAACGCCAGATCCAAGCCATGTCTTCGACCTATACCACAGCTCAGGGCAATGCCAGATCCTTAAGCAACTGAGCAATGCCAGGGATCGAAACCGCAAGCTCATGAATACAAGTCAGATTCATTTTGCTTAGCCACAACAGGAACTCCATTTTCATCCTTTTTCTTTCCTTTTCGTTTTTTTTTTTTTTAGGGCCACACCCACTGCATATGGAGATTCCCAGATTAGGGGTCACAGCTCAAGGCAACGCATGGTCCTTAACCCACTGAACGAGGCCAGGGAGTGAACCCACATCCTTACGGATGCTCACGTTAACCACTGAGCCATGACAGGAAATCCTCCTCCTTTTTCTAATTTCAACCTTGCTAGTTAACTAACTAGATAGGAAAAAAAAAAGGAAGAATCACACACCACTACTACCACCACCCCTTACTCCTGAAAGTATCTAGCCCAAAGAAGGCCCAGCTTTTGAAAGAATTGGGAGAGGATTTAATTTGTATCAAATGTGGAGCTTTGATACTACACAACGCTGAATATCTTTATTGATCTGAGGTTTATGTTTTAAAACTTAAGGTCAACATAGAATTAACTAATAAATATCAATGAAGCCTGCACAGAATTTTCACCAATGACAACAGATAATCTCCACTAAGCAGCTTAAAGGACAGTAAGTTATATAAAAATATTGCTTTTACAATTATATCCTAAAGTCTTACTTTTTAAAACTAATACAGTGAAAATTACATCCCACTTGAAGGCAACTAGTAAAGAATGGGGAAGAGAACTACTACTTCAAATGTAAAAAAAAAAAAAAAAATCAATGGGCCAATGAAGCAATCAAAGAGGAAATCAGAGACTACCCTGAGACAAATGAAAACAGAAACACAACTTTCCAAAATCTAAGGGACTCAGCAAAGGCAATTCCAAGAGGAAAGTTTTTAGCAATATTAGCAATACAGGAATACATCAATAAATGAGAAGCATCTCAAATAAACAACTTAAATTAACATGTAAGCAAATTAGAAAATCTAAAAAGAAAAAAAAATCAGCAGAAGCAAGAAAATAAGAGGAAATACATTTTCAAAAGGACCAAAAATCAATAGAAAAGATTACTGAAATCAAGAGTTGATTTTTCAAGAAGATAAACACATTGATAAACGTCTAGCCATGCTCAACAAGAAGAAAAGAGAGAGGAGATCCCCTTGTGGCTCAGTGGTAACAAACCTGACTAGTATCCATGAGGACATGGGCTCGTCCCAGGCCTCAAGTAGTGTGTTAAAGGATCCGGCTTTGCTTTGAGCTTTGGTGTAGATTACAGAAGCAGCTTGGATCCTGTGTTGCTAGTAACTTCCATATGCTGCAGGTACGGCCCTAAAAAGATGAAAAAACAAAGAGACAAAAAAGAGAGGATCCAAATAAAATAAGAAATGAAAGAGGAGAAATAATAACCAAAACCAAAAAAGAAACAAAAAACACTTAAAAATATTACAAATATTTATATGGAAACAAATGGACAACTGAGAAGAAATGGACAAATTTTTAGAAACCTAAAACGTGCCAACTGAATTAGGAAAAAGTGACAATCTGAGGAGACTGATCACAGGTAGTGAATGCATTGGCAATAAAAAACTGAATAGCATCACAGGAGAATTGTACTAAACATACGAAGAAGAGCTAATACCTATCCTTCTCAAACAATTCCAAAAAACTGAATAGGATGGAACACTCTCAAATTCATTCTACAGGGCCACAGTTATCCTGATACCAAAACCAGATAAAAAACTACAAAGCAAGATTACAGGCCAATATCTCTGATGAATATAGATGAAAAAATATTCAACAAAATATTAGCAAACTGAATTCAACAATATATAAAAAGATCACACTCCATAATCAAGTAGGATTTATTCCAGCGATGAGGGATGGTTCAATATTTGCAAATCAATCCTGTGATACAGCACGTTAAAAGGAATGACAGAACCCATATCATCTCAACAGATGCAGAAAAAGCATTTGACAAAATTCCACAAACATTTCATGATAAAAACTCTCATCAAAGTTAGTATGAGGGAACATATCTCAACACTAAAGGCTGTTTAATAACCCACAGCAAACATCATACTCAACATTGAAAAGATGAAAATTTTTCATCTAAAATCAGGACCTAGACAAGGATGCCCATCCTCCTCACTTCTATTTAACAGAGTACTGAAATTCCTAGCCAGAGCAATCAAATAAGACAATCAGAATGGATAAGCAATGAGGTCCTACTGCATAGCACAGGAACTATATCCAGTCTCTTGGGATAGATCATAATGGAAGATAATATGAGAAAAAAATGTGTATATATATATATATGTATGACTGGGTCACTATGCGCTACAGCAGAAATTGACTCAACATTATAAATCAACTATACCCTAATAAAAAAACAAATTTAGTTTAAAAAAAGAAAAAAAATGAAATACGGGGCACACAAATTAGAAGGGAAGATTTAAAAGTGTCACTATCTGAAGATTACATGATACTACATATAGAAAAGCTTAAAGTCTCCACAAAAAAGGAAAAAATATTATAACTAATAAATGAATTCAATTACTTTGCAAGATACAAGATTAATATACAGTATTGTGTTGCCTTGCTATAACAATAAACTAGCAGAAAGGGAAAGCAAGAGAATAATCCTATTTAAAATCACATCATTGGGAGTTCCCTTTATGGCTGGGAGTTCCCTTCATGGCTCAGCAGTTAATAAACCCAATTAGGATCCATGAGGATGTGGGTCCGATCCCTGGCCTTGCTTGGTGGTTGAGGATCTGGCTTTGCCGTGAACTGTGATGGCAAATGTGGCTTGGATCCCATGTTGCTGGCATAGGCCAGCAGCTGTAGCTCTGATTCGACCCCTAGCCTGGGAACTTCCATATGCCACAAGTGTGGCCCTAAAAAGCAAAAATAAATTAATTAAATAAAATGAAATCATATCACCAAGAATAAAATACCTAGGAATAAACTTAACCAAGGAGGTAAAACACCTATACTCTAAAAAATATAAAACATTGATAAAGGAATGTGAAAAAGATATAAAGAGATGGAAAGATATCCTGTGCTCTTGAATTTGAAAGAATTAATATTGTTAAAATGTCCATGCTACTTAAAGCAAGCTACAGTTTTAATCCAACTTCTATTAAAATACCCATGACACGTTTCACAACAAGGAGTCTTGTCAATGATTTTTTGATATGACACCAAAGTACAAGCAACAAAAGCAAAAAGAGTTAGACAACATCAAACTAAACATTTTCTGGACAGAAAAAGAAACAATCAACAAAATGAAACGGCAACCTACTGAATGAGAGTAAATTTCTAGTGACCGGGAGAAAATATTTTCAGATGTGACATACCCAATAAAGAGTTGATATTTTAAATATATTAATAACTCATACAACTCAATAGCTAAAATAAAACAATCTGACTTAAAAAATGGGCAGAGGATCTGAACACACATTTTTCCAAAGACACACAGATGGCCAAGAGGCACATGAAAAGATGTTCAGTATCACTAATCATCAGGGAAATGCAAATCAAAACCACAATTAGATAGCACTTCACACCTGTCAGAATGGTTATTATCGAAAAGACAACAAATAACAAGAATTGGTGAGGATATGGAAAAAGGGGAACCTTCCTGCATTACTGTTGGAAATGTATATTGGTACATCCACTATAAGGAAAACAGTAGGTTCCTCAAAAAATTAAAAGTAGAAACACCATAATATCAAGCAATTCTACTTCTGAGTATATATCCAAAGAAAATGATAACAGGAAGAGACAGCTACACTCCCATGTTCATTATAGCATTACAATAGCCAAGTTATGGAAACAATTTAAGTGTCAGTGAATGAATGAATAAACACGATGTGAGAGCGAGAGAGAGATCCATAGATGCATACTGGATATACAGACATAAAATCTAAAATAGCTGAACTCATAGAAACAAAGGAGAATGGTGGTTATAGCAGGGGGGAGGGGGAGGGGCTAGGAGGTATGGAAATTGGGGAGATGTTGGTCAAAGGATATAAATGGCAGGAAACAATGAAAATTAAAAGAGTAAATAAAAAATGATTACTTGTAAAGGGGGAATAATTCACCATATACATTTAGCTCTTTCTATCCTATTTAGATATTATGTTAAATATTCTATTACAAAGCCAAAAAAGAATATACTATGCACAAATATGTAACTTTTTGTTACATAAAATGCCAACCTTTCATGACTAATGTAAAAAATCTTACAAGCCATAAGCAATTAATGAATGAATCAACAAATCATTTCTAATGACGACTTACCTACCTGAAAGAGAATTACTATGCCCTTAGAAGGTGAAAATGTTCCTGATGACCACCACCACCATTATCACACCCAAAAATCCTTAACTCTGATTTTTGTTATTATTGTGAGTGCTCCATTTGCATCCTGAACTAATGACCACAGTGGAGATGAAGATTTTCCAAACAAGAATGAGCACTACTAATTGACAAAAAGAGAGTCATCTCCCACCACTGCTTGCATTTGGCAGAGACTCAAATTAAAGGCAGGCAGAGGAGTGGGAAAACTTTATGATGGTAAAGAGGAAGGTCTGTCCTGATGGGAACTGGAGGCATAGGGAAGCTACAGGCAGGTTGACTAGAAGAGGGGATCGACCACAAATAAGATAAATTTAAACATTAATATTGCTAATAGAGGAATAATAAAATACTTATCTAAACTTCATAAAAAGTGATTATCAAAGCCTTGGTATAACCTAAAAATATTTAGTCTGTATTTTATTTTAATATTCCCTTTTTTGGGCTGCACCTGCAGCACATGGAAATTCCCAGGCTGGGGTCAAATCTGAGCTATGGCTTCTAGGCTACACCACAGCCACTGTAACACAGGATCCAAGCCACGCCTGCAGTCTACACCAGAGCTCAGGGCAACGTCAGACTCTTAACCCACTGATCAAGGTCAGGGATTACACCCACACTCTCATGGTTCCTAGTTGGGTTTTTTACCACTGAGCCATGACGGGAACTCCTGGTATTTTATTGAAATACTCTATATGATACCAGATTCTAATACATACCTTTGAGGAAAAAATGTTACAGATACTAGCTGAGTAAATGATTTGTCACTTGAATTTAAAAAAATCTATTGTTCTTACATCATTACTACTACTAAAAAGTTATTAATATTGTAAATATTTTCATTTTAAAATCAATATCAGATATTTTATAACTCAAAGGTAATTACTTTATAAAAAACATTTATTACCTCAGTTAGACTTTTACGTAATTTTCAGGACAAGAAACTAAACCTTTCACAGGTTTCAGGTAATTTTTTTTTGCTTCCTCATTTTTGATCTTTGCCCAACAGTCTTTTTTTTTTTTTCTTTTTGTCTTTTATCTTTTAAGGCCGCACCCACAGCATATGGAGGTTGCCAGGCTAGGGGTCTAATCGGAGCTGCAGCCACTGGCCTATGCCACAGCCACAGCAACACCAGATCTGAGCTGGGTCTGTGACCTACACCACAGCTCACGGCAACACCGGATCCTTAACTCATCGAGCAAGGCCAGGGATCGAACCCACAGCCTCATGATCCTAGATGGGTTCATTTCTGCTGCACCATGACGGGAACTCCACCGACAGTCATTTTTAACACCATTTTTCAGTAATCATTGTAGAAGATTTTAATTAACAGCCTGATTGCAAAGAAAATCATTCAAATAAATATAAGGAGATTCTTATATAGGCATAATTCTTTCCATCCTACTTTTTTAAAAGACTAAATAAAGTTTGAAGTTATACTATGAGAAAAGAAATAAGGGACAATCTGGTAGGTTTTTTTTTTGTTTTGTTTTGTTTTTTTAGACAAAGTTAAATTTAGGCAGAAAAGGAAGCAAGTAAGCAGAAATGGTCATGATTATGTGGCGGAGTGATTAATCCAGTTTTCTCTCCTGATAAAAAGTGCATGTCTCTCAATAGCCTAGTTACTAATAACACTGAAGAACCTCCATTTTCCATATACAGACGAAGGAGCTTGGAATACATAACTTCCGAATTCCTTTTCCAATAAAATAATGATATGGTATGAGTCCAAGAATATGAATACCTGAAAGTTAAGTATGAATTTACAGAACAAAGTCATACCTTTGTATTAGCTTTCATCTTTATTTTACATTTGCTTTGTTCTCTGGCTTCACGGAGACCTTTCTGAGTAGGACCTTCTGGTGCATTTTCCTTTTCACAATTAGGAACAACTATAAGATAATATAATTTATTATGGATGTTTATACTGTAAGATTTATTATAACCAAAAAAAACAACAAAGTCAAATTCATTATACATGTATTTTCTTAAGTATTAACCTAGTAATACTAAAACCATACCAAAAATGTTTAAAATGGAGTCTTGAAGTCATTTCCCAAAAATACAGGGTGTCACTGCTGCAAAGTTACTGAAATGGCATGAGGAGCCAGGAGGAAAACATATGAGCCAACTCTAGTTACATTATACCTAAACTCCCATTATCAAGAAGTTTCTCATCTTTAAGAAGAATTGAAAAGGGCCCAAGGAGACAATGGTAAGCAAAGAAAAAATTTCCCAAGTGGAAATGGATAATAAACAGAGATTTTTACATGAACACTGTATTAATAAAATATTCAGTTTCACAAAGTTGAAAAAAACAGAAAGAAAACACAGGATAACATTTCAATGTAGTTATAACACTGAGCTCCAAACTCTCCTGGACAGAAAAAACAGTCCTACAGGAATCCAAGGGAAAAAATAAGAGTGGTGGAAAAAGTCTATTTCTTTTTCACGTCTTTCCATATACACATACACATGTAGGTATACATAATTTCCCTCTGTATTTCTAAACAGCAAGCTTCTGTCAAACAATGAATGTGGCTATAGTCATTAACTCATAAATAAAAGAAACCACTCAATATTCTAAATTATAAGACTAATTTATAATTGAGAAAAGATAATGAAAAACAAAAATATGTGGATGCTTTCAATGTCAAGGCTCTTTGAGAGTTTTGAGAATCCTGATCTATAAAGGTAAGGAAGCATATGCTAACGTTTAGTTTCTTTCCTGATCTTATTTTTCCTATTCAGTACCAGTTGCAAGGAAGAAAACCCTCAAACTAACTCCTACAATAACATAAAAACCAAATGTTGCATAAGGTAGTACTATATGAAAGTACTTTAAAAAAAAAAACCCTCAAATACTAGGGTACCCAGACTACCAGCACTCCCTCAAGTTAGAGCCCCACAACACCTGGAAGTCAAATTGTGGAGGAAAGGCAACAATTACAGCTCGCTGAGATTACAGAACAATTTTCACATCAGATTCACTTTTATTGTATTTCCCTCCTAAACAGCCAAGAGTGAAAACCTCATAATGATAATGATTTAAAATTATAATAATTACCATTTATGCCTCATTGATGTTTCACCATCTAAAGCTACTGGTCTAAACAATATACACATATTATTTCATGAAATCCTGTCAATAGCCCTGTGAAGGTCACTACCTTTTGTTCCCATTTACACATGAGGAGAACTTGTACAGTAATACGGGAAGAATGAAGAAAGCAGTAAGGAGAAAAGTCCAAGATTATAGCAGATCAATCTAGGAATATGAGCAGATCTCAGGTTCGTATACAAAACGTTACAAAGCACCACTTCATGAGAGAAATAAAACAAAAAGCAAGAAACAAACAAAATGGTAAGGATAAATGAAATAAAAAAATCATGGAGTTCCCGTTATGGCTCAGTGGTTAACAAATCCGACTAGGAACCATGAGGTTGCGGGCTCAATCCCTGGCCTTGTTCAGTGGGTTAAGGATCGGGCATTGCCATGAGCTATGGTGTAGGTCGTAGACGCAGCTCGGATCTGGTATTGCTGTGGCTGTGGCGCAAGCAGCAGCTACTGCTCCGATTAGACCCCTAGCCTGGGAACCTCCATATGCTGCAGGAGTGGCCCTAGAAAAAGCAAAAAGTCCAAAAAAAAAAAAAAATCAAAAAGGGCTTGGTTTATGAGTACATGTAGCTGTTTCACAAGATGAAATTACAAAAATTTACATTTTAATAATATTTTAGAAAAAGTTCAGCATTTGGAACCAAAACACAGGAATACACATTGCATAATTCATGTGGAATTGTCATAGAAATAATATTTCTTAATTATTTCTCAATGTACTAATAATAAACACTCTCCATCAGATAAACATCACTTTTAATTACACAAGGATTTGTAGAACAAATGAGAGGCTCAAACATTAAAGTTTTTGTGTCACATTCATGGTTAAGTGCGTATAATTTTTAAATTCTACATAGCGCTTCTTAAGGTTTAGTAAATATCCTAGCAAAGTCATGTCTCTATCATGGCATCATTATGTTTATCATTAAATGCTTATTAATGACAAGGTCTAGAGTATTAATTGGTGCTATGCAGTTTCCCAAATTTTATTTGGCACAATCATCATCTTAAGGAAGGTACAGTTCCCTGAGAAAAATAAAGCAAACATCAAATAAACAAACAAACACATTTTCATTTATGAAAATTAGTTACTGTTCTTCCAGTGCTAAATTTCACTCATTCAACTATTTCTTAATGTATGCACACATTCAACCAATATTAACTTAACATGTTCAGGCTGCTGGTTAAATGTCCGAAATGCTGGAATATACTCATTGAACAAATACTTAATTACCTACATACTGTCAGTCTCTAAACCCATTATAGGTTAGACAAGACAATGATTTAACAAAAAAAAAGTTGAAAAAATTATCCATAATTTATCTCAGAAAGATAAAGAGAAAATATCAAAAAGATCAGAAAGCTAAAATGAGATCAAGTATACATTTAATTGGAATTCAGAAAAAGGTAATAGAGGTAGGGAGAAAGAAGCTCTATTTGAAATGACAGCTTTCTAAACTGGTCCACATGCTCCATATAATCATAAGAAATTAACATCTTGTAATGTAATTCCGAACAGCAAAAAAAACAAAAAAAAAAAAAAACCAAAAAACCTTAAAAACCAATTAATTAAAACCTTAAGGACTACTTTGCTCCACTGCACATGACATCTGTTTGTGTATTTTGAGTCTGCTTTTAAAGTTTTTTAACTCCCTAAAACATTTCCAATTTCTTGCTGTTCTTCCTGAATTCTGTTTCCTATCATAAATTAGAAGACATCATAAAATATAATTAGATATATCTTTATAACTTGGTTTGGAAATAGCTATTGTACTCAAATTGCAACCACATATGAAAACAAAGTAAGATAGGTTAATGAATAACACAAACATAAGAAAAACTAACATATTGATAAACTTTTTGAACTTTAATAATTTGCACAAGAAGTTTTATCTCATAAAATGTAATACTTTCTTTGCTTTCTGTGTAGTTTCTTGTAAATATTTGATTCATATTACTTTTCATAACAAAGAAAAGTATAACACAATACTATCACTTCAAATACCTAGTTGACAATAATTCACTATTTCATAGTTTCTCCAGGGCATTTTTCTATTATTCCACATACATACAAGAGTAAATATAAAATTATAAATCCTTTTCAGGTGAGAAATCTGAGTACCAAAGTATTAATAACATTTTCTCTAGGTGGTGGCAATCATGGATAATTTTTAAAACATTTTATCATTTAATATTTTTCTGTAATAAGCATGTCAACTTGATAGTCAAAAAATATGGTATGTTTAAAATTCTTTGATAACTATTCCAAGTGAGTCTAATTTTTGTCTTATTCCTTAAACACAGATTAAATAATAATTAGTCTTTCTCCTAAAGTTCAGAGTAAATAACAATCAAGTCATTGTTTCCTAACTACAGAGTGATTTACCTTTAAAGAGTTTCTACTGCCATATCAACTTCTGCTCAAAATAAATGAAAAATAGAGGAATGACAGATGGAATATTTTTAAAATTAAACTGAGAAAATGAAGAGAGAAAGAGTTAAAGAAATTAAAATAATCATGAAGGACAGCAAGATTTATGAGGAAACGTCAGTTAAACAATAAGACAACGTTTTACAAATAACAGTCCTTGCCTAAGCAAGGCTTCAAACTGACCAGCCAGTTTGAGTGATGCTGGAATCTGCGACCACACAGCCAAATGCTGACACAAGAAGCCTAGGAAAAGGTACTGCAAACCCTATACCTAAAACTAGAATGCCTGTTTTTTAAGCACACAGTTATTCAGCACAGAATTTAAGGAATTACTTTTATTCAGGTAATTGGGATCATGCAACTAAGAAAATCTGTTTTCTTCATGTTGAGTTGGATTTTTTTTTATCAAAAAGCCTCTTCAAAATATCATTGATAAAAATATAATCACATACTTGCTCTTCAAAGTAACTTATAAATTTCTGTCTTAAAAAATTGCAATGAGGAGTTCCCGTTGTGGTGCAGTGGTTAACGAATCCGACTAGGAACCATGAGGTTGCGGGTTCCATCCCTGCCCTTTCTCAGTGGGTTAAGGATCTGGCGTTGCCATGAGCTGTGGTGTAGGTTGCAGACGCGGCTCGGATCCCGCGTTGCTGTGGCTCTGGCGTAGGCCGGTGGCTATGGCTCCGATTAGACCCCTAACCTGGGAATCTCCATATGCCGCGGGAGCGGCCCAAGAAATAGCAAAAAGACAAAAAAAAAAAAAAAAAAAAAAAAAATTGCAATGAATTAAATACTAGAAGATAATTTCGGCAAGGAATTATCTGTAAATGATCATCTTATTTTAATAGAGATGTCAAGGATAAATAAATAAAATCATGAGCTGTCATACTAGAATCTAACATCACAGATTAACTGGTATAGCATTAACCCCTCAACCTTTATGCATTCTCATATATATATTCACAAACAATTCATTGTAAGTTAGAGTTCCAGATATTATAGTAGTTTCACATCATCCTTTCATACCTAATCTGATTGTATTCTTCTTAAAAGTCATCTATATATGAAACAAATAACTTTTTCATACAGACAGAAAAATATATTCTTTAAAAATGAAGTAAAGGGAGTTCCTGTCATGGCTCAGTGGTAACGACCCCGAATAGTATTCATGAGGACACAAGTTCGATCCCTGGCCTCGCTCAGTGGGTTAAGGATCTGGTGTTGCCATGAGCTGTGGTATAGGTCACAGACTCAGATCAGATCCCACATTGCTGCGGCTGTGGTGTAGGCCAGCAGCTGTAGCTCCAATTTGACCCCTAGCATGGGAACTTCCATATGCAGCTGGTGCAGCCCTAAAAAGCGAAAAAAAAAAAATGCAGTAAGAAAAAAACATAGAAAATAATCACATCACATAAAGAAAATCATGTAAACATTTTGGTGGGCATCCTCTAATAATTTTTCTTTGCATATATTTAACAAACATGCTTTTATACTCTATAAATGGTTTAATTTCTTAACATTAAAACACATGCATCTTTCTATGCTTGATTTTAAAGAATTTCTGGTATTATAAGGTCAAGCATATATAAACATTCACATCTAGTTAGAGGGTAGGGTTGCTTATTATTTTTGTTACTATAGATATGACTGCAATAAACTTCCTTATACATAGTGTCTTTAAGTATCATGGAGCGAAAATGATATTTCTTTACCATAAAATCTTAGGAAAGAAACTACTAAATCAAGGCTAAGAAAAAAATTTTGAATGTGACAATGATACATATTTCTTTCAAGCTTTAATTAGAGAACACAAAGAATAATCACCTGAAAAAACAGGATGTTATGTTTATTAAGAAATTCACTATTTTGCAGTCTTTCTGTACTTTAGAGTTTCTTATTATTCTCTTTTAAATGAACATTTTCGAGGTATAATTTACATATGATACAATGCATACATTTTAAGTGTAGAGTTGGGTAAATTTTAACAAAGATAAGAAGGTGTATAACCAACCACCAAAATCAAGATATAGAATATGTGCATTTACACCAAAGTATTATTTTTGATCATTTACATATCTTATAAATATTACCTTAAAATGCTATACTTTTTGTCTTTATTAACCACTTTCCTTTTAAGGAAATTAATAAGAAGAAATCTTCATCTTTATGTTGACCAGAATTAAACATTTCTAGATATCTGTACAGTATTTATATCTGTAGATCTGACTTTTTCTGGCTTATTTTTCTTTCTGCCCAAAGAAATTACTTTAGTATTTCATGTACTTTAGGATGGCTTGCAACAAAATCTCTCAGTTTTCATTTACATGGAAATGTCTATATTTCCCTCTAATTTCTGAAGAATATTTTTATTGAATATACAATTCTAAATTAAATTTTTTCCATATTTTAAAGATGTCATTTCACTGTTTCAAGCCCCAAGTATTTTTGACATGAAATCAGCCTTTATTTGTATTACTGTTCCCCTGTAGGTAATGTCTTTTCTCTCTTGCTGCTTTTAAGATTTTCTCACATAAATTCTGAATACAGTGTATCCAGGTATGATTTTGTGTTTTTGGTTAGTTGATTTTTTGGGTCTATAAATTTTCCTTACATCAATTTGGAAAATTTTAGATCATCTTTTGTTTAAATATTTTTATGCCCCATTCTCATTCTTTTTTCCATCAGTCCTCCAATTACCTATACATTAAATAGGCAAATTTCCTTCCATTTTTTTCTCTCTTCTTTAGGTGATTTTTATTGATGTCATTTAAAATTCACTGACACATCTGTCATCTTCAATTTATTAAGTATAAAATTTTGATTTTAGTTATTATATTTTTCAGTATGAGATTTCTATTTCCTTTTTTTGTCTGCTTGTTTCCATTTATCTTCCAAGACTCCTTCTCTTCACTTATTTATGACATATTTTCCTTGGTCACATTAAAAATAACTGTTATAGCGCAGAATCTGAAGACAATGGAACCATATGGTTCTAAAGAACCATAATCTTAGCCCTATATAAGGGAAGTGTTATAGAACTCTGTTGCCAAGTAGATAAAGCATCCTGTAGAGTCCAGGCAAATAAGCCATTCTAACAGGAATTCTCTGGGAAATGTCTCATGCAGCCCTTAAATTCCTGGGAGCAATCATACATCACTCAGTGTCCTAGAACACAGGACAAGTGAAGTACCTGGGCTTCACTGCTGTTGTGGTTTACGCTGAATTCCATCATAAACAGAAGTTAATGGATTACAAAAAACTGAATAGGAAAAACCTCAAGCTCTAGGCTGCAGGTCTGCTAGAGCTATGCAGAACACTGTGCTGGCAAACTAGACCCAAGTTATTGAGTGTGACAGAGGGTTATCCCAAGTGGATAAGGATTAGGAGACAAGATTACAAAGTAGAAGGACCTGAGCTCACCTCCTCTCATGAAAACACCAAAATCACAACTAATTTCTGAACAACCAAATGACATACAAGGGAGTCCCCAAAAGATTATCAACTATTTTTTTTCAGCAGAAACTCTGCAGGCCAGAAGAGAATGGCATGATATATTTAAAGTGAAGAAAAGAAAAACCTACAACAAAGAATACTCTACCCAACAAGGCTATCGTTCATATTTGATGGAGAAATCAAAAGTATTTCAGAGACAAAAAGCCAAGGTAACTTGGTACCACCAACCAGCTTTAGGACAAATACAAAAGGAAACTGTCTAGACAGGAAAGAAAAGGCCACAACTAGAAACAAGAAAGTTACAAGTGGGAAAGTTCACCAGTAAAAACAAACATAAAATAAAAGTAGGAAATCATCCACATACAAATATGATATCAAAGCAAGCAATCATGAGGAGAGTACAAATGAAGGATATTGCAAACATATTTGAAATTAAAATAATCTAAATAAAAATCATTAAAAAAAATGCACCCGTTAAGTTCACTGCAGCACTATTCACAATAGCCAAGACATGGAAACAACCTGTCCATCAGTAGATGAATGGATTAAGAAGATGTGGTATATATATACAATGGAATACAACTCAACCATAAAAAAGAACAAAATAATGCCAATTGCAGCATCGTGGATGGAACTAGAGACTCTTATACCAAGTGAAATAAATCAGAAAAAGAATGCCACACACCATATGATATCACTTATATCTGGAATTTAATATATGGCACAAATGAACCTTTCCACAGAAAAGAAACTCACAGACTTAGAGAACAGGTTGCCGAGGGGGAGGGGGAGGGAGTGGGATGGACTGGGAATTTGGGGTTCATAGATATAAACTATTGCCTTTGGAATGGATAAGCAATGAGATCCTGCTGTACAGCCCTGGGAACCATATCTAGTCACTTATGATGGAGCATGATAATGTGAGAAAAAAGAATGTACATGTGTATGTGTGACTGGGTCACCTTGCTGTATAGTGGAAAATTGACTGAACAGTGTAAACCAGCTATAATGAAAAAAAAATCATTAAAATAATAAAAATAAAAATAAATAAAAAATAAAACAATCTTGTGTACAGACAGACTGCAATATCAAAATCTCATAGTAACTCCAAAACCAAAAAAAGATACACACAAAAAAGAAAAAGGATTACAAATATAGCATTAAAAATAGTAAGACAGTTCTCAAATCACAAGAGAACAAAAGAGGAAGGGAAGGAAGAAAAAAGACCTCCAAAAACAAATCCAAAACAATTAAAAAAACAGCAATAAGGACATACATAATTACCTTAAATGTAAATGCTCCAACCAAAAGACATAGACTACCCGAATGGATAAAAAAACAAGACCCACATATCAAAAAAAAAAAAAAAAAAAAAAAAAAAAAAAAAAAAAAAAAAAAACAAGCAACTCAATTAAAAAATTGGCAGAACTAAATAGACATTTCTTGGGAGTTCCTGTCATGGTGCAGTGGAAACGAATCCAACTAGGAACCATGAGGTTGCGGGTTCAATCCCTGGCCTTGCTCAGTGGGTTAAGGATCCAGCATTGCTGTGAGCTGTGGTGTCGGTCACAGATGCAGCTAGGATCTGGCATTGCTGTGGCTCTGGCATAGGCTGGCAGCAACAGCTCCAATTAGACCCCCAGCAGGGGAACCTCCATATGCTGTGGGTGCAGCCCTAAAAAGACAAAAAAATAAAGACATAAATAGACATTTCTTCAAAGAATAAAAAAGGCCCCAAAACCCAGTAAAATATGCTCAACGTCACAAATGATTAGAGAAATGTAAGTCAAAACTATGAGGGAGTTCCCGTCATGGCACAGTGGAAATGAATCTGACTAGGAACCATGAGGTTGTGGGTTCGATCCCTGGCCTCGCTCAGTGGGTTAGGGATCTGGCATTGCTGTGAGCTGTGGTGTAGGGTTGTGGCTGCAGCTCAGATCTAGTGTTGCTGTGGCTCTGGCATAGGCTGGCAGCTGTAGCTCCGACTGGACCCCTAGCCTGGGAACCTCTGTATGCTGTGGGTATGGCCCTAAAAAACAAAAAGACAAAAAACAAAAAAAAAAGTGTAATGAGATGTACCTCACACTAGTCAGTGTGGCCATCATCAAAAAATCTACCAACAATAAATACTGGAGAGGGTGCAAAGAAAAGGAAATTCTACTACACTGTTGGTAGGAATATAAACTGGTACAACCACTATGGAGAATAGGATGCAGGTTCCTTAAAAAACTAACTATAAAACTACTATATGATCCAGCAATCCCATTCCTGAGCATATATCCAAAGAAACCTGTAATTCAAAAGGATAATGCACCCCAATGTTCAGGGCAGCACTATTTACAACAGCCAAGACACAGAAGCAACCTAAATGTCCCTCGAGAGAGGAATCGATAAAGGATATGTAGTACATATATATATATACAATGGAATATTACTATCCATAAAAAGAATGAAATATTGTTATTGTTATTCCCCCAATACAATTTACAATAAAAAATAAAAAAAAATAATGCCATTTATAGATTATAAACACTCTAGACAACTGTCCTCCTCTGAATAGTACCGATTTTTGTTCTAGCAGTCAGTTTAATTTTTTGATGATCACCTTGAATTCTAGGGTTAATCTGATGTTTTATTAGTGTGTATCAATAGAAAGCCCTAAATATTTCCCAAGGTTCTCTAATTGGGCAAAATTCAAACTCTAAGCTCTGTTTCCCCGAGAAATTCTGTGTAAGCTTTATTTTAGGTTTTATAGTGTGGGTGCAGGATATTTAATGTTAATGTGGTGTTACCAAGGGTTAAAGAGGTCTCTCCATCAAGACATGGCCAGAATACCAACATATCACATCACTGCTTGACATCTAGAACCCCTTAATCCTATAGAGTCTTCTTAGTAGGTCTCAGGTAGTTTTGCATGTGTAGCTTCACCATCAACTAAGGACTCTTGCATACTCTCTTACAAACCAGGCCACTGCACATTGTTAGCATTCTCTTATTTGGTGCACTTTTCTACAGATTCTAGTTGCATCAACAACTCATGAACTGCAGTCTTTGCCTTTTCAGTTCATACAGGAGTGCCATCTCTTCCTGACCTCTCTCTCCAGGGAGCTTGGTTTAAAAGTTTCCCTATACGAAAGGCCACTGTGATGATGGACCCTAACTTATAAATTTTCCTTCTGTCATCTGCCTTCTGTGACTTGTGATGTTTTCCAGTACCTAAAAGTAGCTATTTCATATGTAGTCTAGTTTTATAGTTATTTATGGAGGGAAGGCTAGTCTGGTACCAGGTACTTCATCAGGACCAGAAACAGAAGTCCTGTCATTATGGTTTACTCATATTTTTCTCTAAAATTAGTATATACAATATTATATCTATATTTCCTCGATACTTTCATTAAGTATTTTAACTTGGGAATTATCACATCATTTATTAGCTTTTAATCATCTCTAGAATTTTGAGTTCTAATAAGGCTGAAAAATCACCAACCAATAATAAATTTAAATTTTATCACATTTTACTTTACCTCTTAATTCAGGAGCATAGACACCATGTCCTATTTCCATATGCTTCAATGTTTCTTGAAGTCCAGAAATCTAAAAATTAAAATCCATGGATGTGGGATTATACCAAATAATTCAAAAAATGGGTTTTAAAATGCAACGTTTAAATGCTGATTACAAAGTACAGAAAATATTAATTTCTCTTAAATTAATTCCTACATATTTTAAAATTTTAACAAGAGAAAATATAATTTTAAGTTTAAAATAAATTCCACAGGCAAATATTTAGTATTATTATGGGTAAGCATCTGAAATGTTTACTTCACCACAAAGCTTTTGGAAACAAGAATACTCGTTACACATTTTTAACGATAATTATTCAGGTCTCTACTTTGAGAGAGTTTTATCTTCTGTTGAAATTGCTTCACAACAACTTAATTCATCTTTATGTCCATGAAAGATGAGGTAAATATTAATTGGGAAGTAAAATATGAAAAAAATTGCTACTATTCTAAAACTCTTAGCTCATTCTCTACCCACAAATAGACCTTGTTATTTTAAATATATTTTTTAATTTAGAGCATTTGTTAGCTTGCTTGATGGTATATTATTTACCTATATTTCCTGAAAAACGGACTTCAAATTCAACCTTAAAAAGCTATCTCAACAACCCTCATATGATGATTCAATACAAAATATCCTCTGTTTAATTATATATATAGGTACACACGTTTTTCTATCACTGAGCATCAACATTTCTTTATTAACAGAAAAGAGAATATAATAAATTGTAGTCTATGGATTAGTGCTCATGAAATGCCTGGGTGAAAAAAAAGAGTGAAAAATTTGTATCGCTTCTTGGACGCCGAATGGATTTTAAATTTTTTAAGTGAATTTCTTATTTAGAATAGTGTGAAATTTACATAAAAATTGCAAATATGGTACACAGAGTTCCTGTATACTGTTTCCTGTACATTACCATGGTACATCAACAGGCTCAACATCCAACCCAAATTTGAGTGGTGGTCTATCCGTAGATACCCACAATAGCTCCTTTGTCCCTTGACATACCTCACTGTTGTACTGGGTATTTCCTCTCTTCCTGTCTTCCTTTCATCCATCCTTCCTTACTTTCTCCCTCTTCCCTCCCTTCCTTTCTTTCTTCCTTTCTCTCTTTCTTTCTTCCTTCCTTCCTTTCTTTCTCTCTGGTGCTCTCTCTCTCTCTCCCCCACTCCCTTCTCCTTCCTTGCTTTCTTCCTTTCTCTCTTTCTTTCTTCCTTCCTTCCTTTCTTTCTCTCTGGTGCTCTCTCTCTCTCTCCCCCACTCCCTTCTCCTTCCTTGCTTTCTTTTTTTACTTTATGAATATTTCCTAGTTTCTGGGACAAGATGTCCCACGTGCTCACCCAGGCACATCCCAAACGACAATTAGCCCCTTCCTTAAGGAGCACTATTTCCTCTTTTTTTTTTTTTTTTTTTTTTGTCTTTTTTGCTATTTCTTGGGCCGCTCCTGCAGCATATGGAGGTTCCCATGCTAGGGGTCGAATCGGAGCTGTAGCCACCGGCCTACGCCAGATCCACAGCAACGCAGGATCCCAGCCGCGTCTGCAACCTACACCACAGCTCATGGCAACGCCGGATCGTTAACCCACTGAGCAAGCGCAGGGACCGAACCCGCAACCTCATGGTTCCTAGTCGGATTCGTTAACCACTGCGCCACGACGGGAACTCCGAGCACTATTTCCTCTTACTGGAGAATAGTATTACAAATTGATATTGGGCACTGGGTATCCTCATTACTACTACCGTCATTACTGCTAGACCCTCTCAGCAGTCAGACCTAGAAATAGATACAAATGTCTTTTTCAGAATATCTCCCGAACTGATCCCCATGATCCAAAAAAGATAAAATATAATTTATTATACAGAAATATTCTAAAAAGTAAATTACATTTATCTTTTTTAAATGCAGGTCTCTAAATCAGAATTTCAGACATTTTTGGTAATTTTCTTAAACTAAAATAATTAATTATAGATATTTTTATAAGACAAATAATTTTAAAAATAATCACATTGTTTACTGTCTATCAAAAGAATTTGAAAACGCATTAGATTCTTGGCATCTCACAGTATGCCTTCACTCTTTTAGATACAAACTAAATAGCATTTTAAAAATTCTAAAATCTAACCCTTCTAAAGGAAACTATTTGAGAATTCTACGCATTTAGAGAAACATGGTAAGCTAAACGTTCATTAAGAAAAGGTTTTTAAGGAAATGATGATAAGGAAACGACAATGAATGAGAGTGAGGAAATGAGGTCATAGATGTGAAGGATCTCACAGATGCTGTGGCAGAGGCCATGGAGTAAGCAAGTTATATAGGGTTCACACTCAACGACACAGAACCGTGTGCTTCAACACCAGGAATATAACCAAGCCAGTCACACTATCCTAGAAAGTTAAGGCCCAGGGGATAGAGTATAGACTTCAGGCCAGTGGATATATAATGTCTCTTATACCAGGAACCATCTGAGAAAAATGACAAGAAGACATTTGAGGACAGAAAATTAGCACTGATAGTTATGTTTTAGCTAAACCACCAGTTATAGAGTTTTCTATCATCCTGTGCTAAACTCAAAGATATTGTTTAACCCAGAAAGATATGGGTAGTCTTCAATAGTGGGTTATTTTTTTCTTCTGCCTTCAGCAGGAATAGGGATTCAAAAACAAAATAAAATACGTTGTAGATAATAAAGATACAGTTTTTTTGCACAACTGGATAAGTGTGTAAAATTGAACCCTCTTTCATAGCATGATTTTAAATCTTAAACATGTTTACATTTTAGAGATGTATCAATCATAATGTGAGTAATTTTATCTCTGCTTAATGGATGAGAAAAGAGACATGTATGCAAAAGTACCTGAATGTTCACATGGCTATTCTGCAGCACAGCTGGCACAGGCACCTACCATTCCTAATCCTTAGCTCTTTTAACTAATCCAGCGAAGAGCAATCTGAAACCCAAAGACTGTATGTGGCCCAAATATGCTATCAATATGGCTCTTGATCTAACCTCGTATTAGAGATAAGGACATTTATGGCTATTCTAGGACGATAACCCTAATCACATAGATGATGGGTTGAAGATCCAGTGATAGACAAACTGCAGGTGTAGAAAGCAACACGCTGGAGAGGAGCATGGGCACTTGCCAATGTGGATGCTGGAAGGCCCTGAGATCCTTGAGTAGTGGAACTCAGTCTGATTGGTCACCAGGCCACTGATGTATTCCTCCTGGGAGAAAGGTAATAGGGGATGAACATGATAACAGGAGGATAAGAAGGGTAAGATGGGCAGCAAAGTCTAAACTGGACCTGTGGCAGGAGAAGAAGAAGGAGCAACCTGGATCTAGCTCACAGTATTCTAGGCTGTGGTTTTGGGGGGCGGGGGGGCTATGTGGATAGGTTAGATGAAAAGGAGCAAGGAGATGAAATTCTGAAGGTTTGACATTATAATGCCATATAAATGTAAATTATTAAACTCATTTTATGCAACATTACTAATAAAACAATTCAATACAAAATTAAATTTCAAGCACAAAGGAGACAAGTGATGTTTTCAATTTAGCAGTTCAAAATTACACTCAAGACAATATACACTTGATTAAAGTATGTCTTAATAAAATCATTCAAGCTTTGTAATCATTGTGCAAGCTTTTGTAGCTTCTGAAAATTTAGCCAAAACTAAAAATCTCCAGAAGACAATAAAAGAATGCTAAGCAGAGCAGCAGTTTTATATTTTCTAGTAAACTGTTAGATATTTTTAATATGGCCAATAAATATTTTATTTTTCTTCAACTCCATACCAGAGGTTGCTTATCACTGCCCTAAACCAAGGCCCACACTAAAACCCGGCAGGGAGAATGGAAAAGGCTGTCAACACAGCAAAAATGACTGAAAACTGAGTCAACGACTAGGTGTATCAAGGGGGGAATTGTAAGGACTTTCTATTCATTATCTCACCTAAGTTCCACAACAATATTAAAAGATATGTCACTGTGGTTATACTTTAGGTATGAGAAATCTGAGTTCAAACTGTTTAGGTAAGGTCCAGGTTTACAGCTGTCGAAGTTGGCATTTAAACCCGAGTCTGTCTAACTACATTTTAACAATTTCCCAAAATTTATATTTTAATTAACTGATTTTAATTCAATAATAATTTTTGTAGATTTAAGATGGATAAAATACATTTGCTGAATATTTCCAAGAGTCTTTTTTTACAATGTATCAATTGGTGGAAATCTTTTAAAATTTATCTCAGAAAAAAAACCCAATATTTCTAACAATGTTCTAAAAAAATAAATGGCTAAAAATCATTTAGGTATCTTTACTGGTCTCTTTACCTGTCTGATTGCTCTGTCTCTTTCTAAGGAGGTCAGCATTTTCTGCTTCAATAAAGCGTGATGCTTCTCATGCAGCACCCTTATAGTTGGTTCATAAGATGCATAATGTAACTTCAACCTATGAAAAATAAAGGGCATCTTAAAGGGTAATTGAGTTAAATCAGTGATTTCTATCTAACATCTAAACCTTTTTTTCTATTTTTTTTGCACTGCAATAAAAAGTGAATAACCATATAAAGGTCAACACAACAGAGCCAAGGATTGCAAGAAATGTTATTTGGCGTGCAACTTCCCTGCAACCTGGGTGGAGGTGAGAAAGTCACAGTTCTTTTGAGTTAACCAGTTCTCTATTTCATTTTGCTGTACTCAAGATGCACTCAAAAGCTGCTGCTATCCATTGACAGAAAACAAAATTACAGCTTAATTCGGAAACAATTTTCAAAAAGACAAGGGCTACAAACAATGGATGATTAAACAGAAAGAGCGTTATTCATCAAAATAAACTGAAGAATGATCTTGAAAACAAGAATGAATAACCTCATACTAAGAAAAAAAGGATAAAAATATTTTGACATCTCATTCATATCATCTCAACATATGATGTAAACATTTAAGAATGTTTTATTTGAAAATGCCTTCAAAGCAGTTTTTTTTAATTTTGTTGTTGTTGTTGAAGTGTAATTTAAATGATGTAAAATATACAGATCTTAAGTTCAGAGTTTTCAGTAACATGCATGCCCAGGTAGTCCACATTTTTATAAAAATACTGAGTATTTCTAACATTTCAGGAGATTCTAGACCTTTATATATTTGGAATCATAGAATATGTTTGCTTTTGAAACTGGCTTCTCTCTTAGCATAATGTTTCTTTAGATCCTTCTCTGCTGTATGTATCAAAAATTCATTCATTTTTATTAGTAGTAGCATTCCTTTGTATGTATATTCTGCACTGTGTTTATCCAATATTATGCTGATTAAGAACTGAGTTGTTTTCAGTTTGGGGCTATTATGAATCAAGTTTCTATGAAAATTCTTACACAAGTCTTATAAGATGTTTTGGTTATATATATTTTTATTTCTTTTAGAAACAAGACCTAGGAGATAAAATTGTTGGGTTATAATTTATATTTCCAAAGCAATTTGCTGGATTACTCCACATTCTTACCAACATTTGGTGATAATTATTATTATCAAGGGCTTGACAATTGTATTATCAATTTTGTCAGTTTTATTTTCCAAAACTAATATATGCCTTTGTTGACTTTTTTTATGTTTATACCTTTGCTAGTTTGTTGGCCTCTTAACTTATTTTCATTTTTCTTTCTCTGTATTTAATTTGCTCTTTTTTGAGCATCTAAAGTATAAGATTAGATCATTGGTTTAAATTTTTCTTCTTTTCTAATATAAGCTATCAATTTCACTTTATGCACTGCTTTGGCTAACTCCTATAAATTTTAAAATTACTTTTTAAATCATTAAGTTCAAATTATTTTCTCATTTCCTTCTTTGACCCATGGATTATTTAGAAGTATGTTACTTAATTTCCTGGTGTTTGTAAATTTTCCTGAGCTTTTTGTCATTGATTTTTAATTTAATTTGGTTGTGGTCAGATATACCTTATACAGATATAATCTTTTGAAATATATAGAGACTTGATTTATGACTTATTTTGGTGAACATTCCATATACACTTGACAAGTCCAAAGGTAATTCAAGAAATGTCAAATATGCTCAATTAATTTACATCTTGTTCTGCATACTTGAGAATTTCTGCTATTTTTCTAATAACTGCTAAAAGAGGAGTTCCCGTCGTGGCGCAGTGGTTAACGAATCCGACTAGGAACCATGAGGTTGCGGGTTCAGTCCCTGCCCTTGCTCAGTGGGTTAATGATCCGGCCTTGCCGTGAGGTGTGGTGTTGGTTGCAGACACAGCTCGGATCCCGCATTGCTGTGGCTCTGGCGTAGGCCGGTGGCTACAGCTCTGATTCGACCCCTAGCCTGGGAACCTCCATATGCCGCAGGAGCGGCCCAAAGAAGTAGCAAAAAGACAATAAAAATAAAAAAAATAAAAAATAAAAAAATAACTGCTAAAAGAGGAATGTTAAAATCTCTAGGTATAAGTGTGGAGAAATCTATTTTTCCTTTCCACCTTATCAAGTTTTGCTTCATAGAGTTTCAAGTCTTATTAGAATAATGCATATTATATGTTCCTGATGACTTGACTCATCAATATGAAATGACCTTTTTCTCTAGGTCTCAGGATGTGCCTGACAATGTTTTTCTATAGCCCTTCTCCTTAGGCCCTATGTGCTTGCAGAGGTGGCCCCGAAGCCCTAGAAAGAGCTAACACTTCAGGTGTAATGCAAGTTGTTGCAGAGGCCTTTCAACATTTCCATTTAAGCTTTTTTAGGGCCAAGTCTAAATTCCTTCTTTAGGACTAGAATAGCTATGTTCCTATGGAATCGTTTATTAAGGGTCTTAAATGAATGCTTAGTGTACACAGTGGTTTTTTTCCATCATAGTTGGTCAGAATTCCTACATCTGTCATATCAAGAGTTCAGGGACCCCTCTATTTAATTAGATTGAAAGTATATCTTTTATAAATTCTATAAGTACTTGATAATTCACCCACTTACTTATAAATTGTAATTTTTATATGAAAAACTCTGAAAATATATACACTCATAATAAGACACTCATGTTAAATGCGAAATACTATAAAATTTACAGATAAAGTCATCTAATTATAACTTAGATGAACAATTTAGAGAAAAAGCTAAGGCTGACTTTCTGTGGTTTATGATAAAAGGAAATATAGATACATAATTGAAATATTAAAAAAATGACATAGAGAACTCAGACCCTAACAACCTAGCATCAAAAACACTCCTCTCTAGTTGATTTAGTATGCAGTGGCACAACTGGTGACATTAACTTCATGACTACTATTTTTGCAACTCTCAGGCCATCACTGAAATTTTGTTTTAGGACCTTAGGAAAAAATACATTAGTGATTCATCCACATGATTAAATGGATACATATTCTTAATGATTAAATATGGAAATAAAGGCTATCTGAATATACACTAAGTGGAGTTATATTCCAAAGTAATGTGGGTTTCTTCACTGAGACTCCTAAGGCTTACAAAAAGTATAATCTGAAAATGCTAAATTTTTACATGAAATTTAATAGTATTCCCTTTAAGCATACTAAGAAATTTAACAAGCATGGCATGTTTTTATAGCCTAGAGTCTAAAAAAACAACTAGGAGTTCCCGTCGTGGCGCAGTGGTTAACGAATCCGACTAGGAACCATGAGGTTGCGGGTTCGGTCCCTGCCCTTGCTCAGTGGGTTAACGATCCAGCATTGCCGTGAGGTGTGGTGTAGGTTGCAGATGCGGCTCGGATCCCGCGTTGCTGTGGCTCTGGTGTAGGCTAGTGGCTACAGCTCCGATTCGACCCCTAGCCTGGGAACCTCCATATGTCGTGGGAGCGGCCCCAAAGAAATAGCAAAAAATAAAAAAAATAAAAAATAAAAAAAAAAATAAAAAAACAACTAAAGAAACAACTATACTTTAACTGCCACAACTGGATACAAAGGGGCTTTGAGACAGTCATCAATACAAGTAACTGAAGTACTGAGGCCTGCTTGTATCAGCACAGAGAGTGGGAATAGAGTCAAACCTGGAATCTTTCCCATGAAGAATGTGCTGTGGTTCGAACTCATGTATGTGCTGTATGTGTAAAAACACACACACACACACACAACTACTAAAATACGTTTGAGTATTCCTCTGGGCAAATGGGTACCTCACCATGATGAAGGCAAAGCAATTAGTTATCTTTAGATAAGAAAAAGCTTAGCTACCTTTACAGGACTTCTATGTGATTTCAGAGGATCCACAGACCTCTTTATTGTCCTGAGAGCACAGTAATTCCCAAATATAAAAGAATATATTTTTAAAATAAAATATCATATAGAATTCTAAAAATAGACCCTGTAAAAATGCAAAAGGAAAATCTACATGAAATAGTACATATTTAACACATAGATTACATCCAAAGTATTTACTATATCTTATGTTTCAGATACTCTATTAGGTACTTTCATTATCATCATTTTTACAGATAAAAAATAGAATTTCAGTGAGTACACAAAGAAAGGTAAGTGGTAGAGCCAGGCTTCCAGTGTTTGAGACCACAATTCAAGTTCTTTCCATTACATTATACTACTTCTCAGTTAATGTTTCTGTTAAGAAGAAAACAAATCTTTCTGAACAATTTTTTTCTGAATTTCTCTGGACTTGAAACAACTTTATGAACAACAACAACGAGAATTAGACCAAAATATGAGACTAAAAGAACTGATTAAAGTCAATGAATAAACACTCTCAGGCCTTTTCTTTTTTAAGATAATGTAATCTCTTTTAAAGTAATGTTTTATTTCTACAGAAATTTAAGAAAAATCAGAAAAGCTAAAAAATTAATATATTGCTAAGAAAATTAATATATTGCTAAGTTTGAAAGTACACTGAATCTGAAACTTCAAGGGACTTCAAGGGACAGTCTGTGAATAAGAAATCATAATAGCCAAAATGACTATAATCAACCTACAAAATACAATTATCATGACCATCCCTATGCTGTGTTGTTCAATATAGTAGCCACTAGCCAAATGTGCCTATTTAAAGTTTAACAAATTAAATTTAAATAAAATCAGCAATCTAATTCCTCAATTGTACTGACCACACTGAAAGTGCTTAAAAGAGGACGTGACTAGTCGCTATCATATGGGACACTGCAGATATAAAATATTTATAATGTCAAGAAAGTTCTATTGGATAGCACTACCCTAGAACAAGCAAAGGAGAATTGAATTTCAGTTAGAGATTATAAATTCCTTTATTGCTGTTTTTTGGTGAGGAGGGTAGTCAGGTGCAGGGAAAGAGAAGAGGGAAGTTAATTTGCATATCATTAGAATAATTTATAAGAGCCTTAACATAAATTCAAGGTCATTCAGTATATGTCGCCTACACCTGTCCTTTGCCAAGCCACTCAGCACTTTGTTCTCCATGCTTACAATTCAGGGAACATGTCATATTCCTTCAACAACTTGGTGTCTTTGCACAGGATGCTGACTCCACTCCCTGATTCTGTTAAAAATATAATTTCCCATCACAGATCTTAACAGTCTCGGGGAACCTTGATAGCAAGGACCTAAATTTACTCATCTTTGTATTTCAAACACACAATATATAGTGCCTGGCAAACAACAGATGCTCAATAAATGTTGAATGAATAAATTTACCTGGAGCCATCTGCCACAACTTAGTTGCTTAACACAAATTAAATAGCCAATAAAGATTAGAAGCTTACCCTTTGAGGTCATTAATTAATTTGTTTTTCTCCTGGACTACTCGCTTGTGGTGCATTCGATGAAAATCACGTTCTTTCTGAGTTTTCAGTAGATCTTCTCTAGCCTTGCTGAAAAATAAAAATAATAACTTTAAAAATCACTTCAAATTCCTTCCTGAAAATAACGACTTACTTATCAGTTCAAATCCAGTACTGAACAATTCAAAAGATAATGAAAAGCAAAGATTCCATTATAATTCTCATTGAAATATCCTAACCAACATTAATATATATGGAGGTGAGGGATAAACAGGCTAAAACCCACACTTTTAGAAATACCATTCATTTACATTTAATTTAAATAAAGTAAAATTAAAGTATGCTGCACAATAATTTTCAATCGATCTGTTTTTAAATATAATATTTTACAAAAGTGAAATACAAATAAAATAGGATAATTCAAAATAATCACAAATAATGGAAAAGACTACAAAATTTAATTCTCAACTTGCTTGAATATATGGTTAAGTGGGTTACTCAGTTTCTGATCATTGTAAGAAAGCAAGCATATAAGTTCTAGAAAAACCAAGATTTTATTCTGGTAATGCATGTGAGAAATATTTATCGCCTAGAGATCACATAACTAGAATAACTGGTAACTTAATGAGGAAGGTCTTCAATATCAGTGTTGTGATACAGAATCATTCTTCAACTGGATATATTTTCTGCACAAAGCAAAATGAGTAGTCTGGCACAAAGCAAGCAAGAGTATTCTAAGCCCAGGCTGTATGTGAAAAATTAATGAGAACGTTTCACCTACCACTGTAAGTTAGTTTAAACATAATGATGTAAAATATAATTTCTTATGTAAAAGTAGGTTATCTAGCAGTCTTAGTTAACTGACAAAGTGCTATTGCACTGAGAGTCTCACACTGTGAAAAATGGCTGGACTGAATTAGAGTACTGACATCCCCCAAGGATCAGAATGGAATACATCTGCCTCTCGTATTTCAAAATTCAGATTTATATAAAATAAGTGCATGCAAAGATATCTGCTTTAGGAGCTATATCAGAGCAATCACTAGAAGTGATGGCTGGAAGGCTGCCAAAGTAGTTTGGGGCATGTTATGATCAGTGAGACGTGGCGGCAAGATCAAGTCCCTCGTGGCATATGGTGAAAGTGTCATCCATTTTTCCAACTTTCTTTCTTTCTCCCCTATCACCTCCTCCTTATTTTGGATGACCTATATTGTTCTTCATTCTACTGTCAATGTTGTAGTCATAATCACAAGTAAACAAGCAGCGTGTAACAGTATTTCATGGCCTAAAAATCTAACTCTTAACTTCATTTCCATGCCAACAATCTTGAAGGCACAAGAAAATGTAGATTAAAATACTCAGACTTGAAAAATCATCTGCAGAATATCCAACTACTAGACAAAGAAACAGTTATTTTTATTCTTTCCAGGTTTTAATTCTGTGTGTGTGAATGAAGATGGGCCAAAAAGAAGAGAACCCCTGCGCCACCACAATACGCCTAATGAGTAGTGAGTGAAAAGGAGGAGAGAGTTTAAGCAGAGTAACTGAAAAAGATAAATGGCTAAGGTGACATTTTGCTGTGAAAGGACAAGAACATCACCTCAATTCTCATTCATTTAGGAGAAAAGTATGTAAAGTGGCTTATTTACTGTCTTGCACACAGAAAATAATGAAAATAATAACTGTAATCATCATCATATTACTATTACTATTTAATATAGTAAACACATCCAATTCTTCTAATAGCTACATTTATCTACCTAAAATAGGGGGCATACCAATAGCTAAATATCCTCTAATGGACCAAAAATATCAGGGTACACGATTAATTGTAAAACTGTATGTCTTTATAAAGTAATTTAAACTTTGTGAACATCTATTGAGTCTACTGAAACTGTCCCATTTTCAACAACTTGATGAATCATGTAATGAGCTTATGTTTATTTAGCTCATCTGAAATGTAAACCCATAGCAGGCTTAAAAAAATCTCAGAAAAATCACACCGCAAATTTTCTTAAGCAGAATCACAAATGCGTAGCCCTGCATCAACTCACTTTTTTAATATACATTTAAAGGCCTATTTGTACTCATCCCAGGAAAGAAAGCATAGGAATTGATCGAAATATTAGACCTTAAAGTTTTTCTGACCATTAAATTGGTTTTCAGGGACTTTGTTTGCACAAATGAAGTCTACTCAGTAAAACAATTTAAATTCATTTCATGGTGCTGCTTCTCCTATTATGATCATCCTGCTTGCTGCCCATCTGCTTAATAAAAGGAAAATAAAAGTTGTACTAAAAAATAAAGTTCAACATATTCATACAAGCAATTAATATTTAAACTATAAAGTATTTTCCCATTATATTAGCAGAGCATCTTCGGGTTAAAAAACTTTTATCAAGACAAACATCAAATATAGAAATTCTATTTCAAGTACAATGAAATAGGAGTTATTCAGTGAAACATTCTATTTAGATTTGTATATCATAAAGATAACACTTTTTAAATGTTTTTCCTTAATGAGATGGCAGAATGACTACTTCCCATTTCAGGAAAGCAGCATATCAAACTCTATAATTAAATTATAAAATAGCAAGATAATCATATTTTTATCAAACTATAAAAGCACCATCCCCAAAACTCCATGTTTTATATATAAATATAATTTAATAGTGTACTCTAAAGACATTTTTAACTAAATGACCCAAGTAAAATAATTTTTATTAACTGAGCAGTTTTAACTAAGTATTTTCAAGTGACCATTTAGTGTACTACACACATCCAAACAACGAAGCATAATAATAGATTCACTGAGTTATTATAATTTATCAAAAGGTAGTACATAAATACTTATTCCTGTTTACATGCCCCAAAGAAGGCCATCTTTGTCATGTATTCTTTGCATGTGCAAACCTGAATCAAAGTAATTCCTGATAGCAGTACTATATAATTACTATTTCATTACCTTTGATTAGTTATAAATGAATTAGTATAATCTACTAAAATTAATATTGGAATAACTGTAGGATAGCCAGGCATTCAACCAGATTAGAGGCAAACTTTCATGATATTCTTAACCAAAAAAGAAAGAGAAATACCCATGTCTAAAAAAAAAGATACCTTCTTAATACCTTCTTAATTTAACAAGCAATTACCTAAACACTAAAGCATGAAATTTTATGAGCCTCCTTATTATCTTTATTTTCACAGTGTGTGTTTCTGAAAGTCGTTAAATTAAATGGGTCTTCAGAAAGCTGGGTCTCTTTGACCTCTTTATAGAAGTGAATTTTGTAAGTGAAATTAGGGCCCATTAGTAAAGTACTGAATTTTTTCTCAATATTAATTGTCATTTAATTTTCTTTCTGTCTATATTTTCTGGTGGAAGATAAAATCAACTATTTCATTATTTTTAAAATGGTACATTTTAATCTTCTATTTAGTAATCCCAGTCAGTATCATTTCCTGACAAATCCTCACTACTCTCACTAAAACTTTTCTGGTCTGCATTACATTTCCTTAATGCAAAAGCCCAGCAAAGGAAGACAGTACTCTAAATGGGGCAAGGCTTAGCTTTAAAGTTATTTAAATTCCCATCATGAAAGGAAAATAATGCCTACTCATAAGGAATACTATAAAAGGGGCAAAAATCATCAATTAACTATTCTAAAAAATTATTAAAAGCTTAACTAAAGAGCAAAAATGTTAACAGCACACTTTCACTTAAGCCCCTTCTATTTGTCAGGCACAGCTATAGGCCCTGGGGATATACTGAGCACAAGATAAGTCCCTATTACACAGAACTCACAGTATAACCAAAAAGGGGGGAAATTAGGTAATTAGAGGTAAAAGGCACAAATTTGAAGCTTCTTCATAAATACACACAATTAAAAATAACCTAACAAAAAGAGATAGATACCATAAAATAGAAGACTAAAACATGAACACATAAACCCCCCCAAAATATATACATATAAATATATGTATACACACATTCTTCCCAAATTATAACAGATTCAACTCCATCTTATTTTAATCCCATCCTTGTCTTTCTATAGAAATTGACAAAGTGAATCTAAATTTTATAGGAAAATAAATAAATAAATAAATAAATAAATAGGAGTTCCCATCGTGGCGCAGTGGTTAATGAATCCGACTAGGAACCATGAGGTTGCGGGTTTGGTCCCTGTGCTTGCTCTGTGGGTTAACGATCCGGCGTTGCCATGAGCTGAGGTGTAGATTGCAGATGAGGCTCAGATCCTGCGTTGCTATGGCTCTGGCATAGGCCGGAGACTACAGCTCCGATTAGACCCCTAGCCTGGGAACCTCCATATGCCGCGGGAGCGGCCCAAGAAATAGCAAAAAGTAAAAAAATAAATAAATAAATAAATAAATAAAATTTATAGGAAAAATAAAAAGGATCTACAATAGCCAAACTATCTCTCAAAAAGAAAAACAATGCTAGAAGACTAACTTTACCTAAATTTAAGAACTTAATTAAACCTACAATAATCAAGAGTGTGGTATTAGCATAAGGATAAACAAATAGATGAATGTAATGGAATATAGAAACAGACCCACAAATACAGAGTCAATTGATTTTCAACAAAAAAATACCAAAGAAATTTAATGAAGGATGAAATGAAATAAAAATGGCAAATGGCATGAAACTGATGAGTGTTAATACTGTTTGACAGCCCCATGAGGTTCATTATTCTATTTTTTTTTTTTACTTTCTATAGGCTTGATATTTGTTTAGAATTTAAAAGTTAATATATGTAAACAAATAAATAAATTGCCTTGTATCTCCCTTATGGAAGAAACACCACTCTTGGCTGTTTATTCAATGTTCCTGCTGTAGATAATAATAAGATTGATGAAGATGATAAAGCTATTTCACCCACTTAATAACTATGTGCTAGGTACAATGCTCATTATACTGTGATGGTTAAGACGTGCACAATCTTTTCCTACACCAAGTTTATAGGAATGTACAGAAAATGAAGGAAATAAAACATATACATATATATCCATAAACTCTAGTGAGTGTTATGAGAGGGAGAAAAAACACTGCTGTAATATAGAATACTGATTTAATCCTTATTGAGCACTTACCATGTGATGCATATTGTGCTAAATATTAATATGAGAAAAAAAGAATGTATACATGTATGTGTGACTGGGCCATCTTGCTGTGCAGTAGAAACTGACAGAACCTGTAAACTGGCTATAATGGAAAAAATAAAAATCATTTTTTAAAAAAAATACATGTAAAATGATTCCCTCAAGGATAGATAATACCACTCCACTCCACATGAAAAACTGAAAGATAATCCTAGTCCTCTATCTAATAGATAGCAGACAGCATGTATTTGTGTTGCTCTCTTCATAATACTTAATCTGATATCAATATCTGTTCTGAACCAAAGTTTGAGTGGAATTAGTAAGCAATGCAGAATTTGGTAACGCCAGATGTTGTCCTTCAAGAAGCTAACGGTTCTCTAAGGAGTTAGACTTCATCATTACTATCTTGTAACCATATACATCAACTTATAAGAAGGCTATGCAAGATATGATCTCCCCTCTCCACTATGTCCCGCCATCCAATCTATTTTCCACACAGTAGCCACCTCACATCCTCACATTATGCTTCTTCTCAAGACTACCGATTAGTCCCACATCCCACTCAGAAGAAAAAAAATTAAGTTATAACAAAGGCTTCTACCACTTATCCCTGTTTCTAGTCACTATGGTCTCCTTGCTCATCCTCTAACAAGCCAAGCTGTCCCCAACACAGGCTCTTTGTACTTCCTTTCCCTCTGCCCAGAATTCCCTTTTCCCAAGTTTACACATGGCCTTATCTCTCAATTTCTTCAGATATCTGAGAGGACTTCCCTTACCATCCTGTATAAAACAGGTCTCATTTACCTCTGTCTCCCTTACTCATGCTAATTTTCTTCATGGCACCTACCACCACCTGATTGAACATCTTACATCTGTCAACATCTACATGTAGTTAGTGGCTCTCTTATTGACTGAGTGGCTGTCTTATTGGACAGTATACCCTTAGAGAGCTTAAACAGTGTGAAGAGAAGCCTGCTACAAGGTAGAAGTAGAGGCAGAACAGCATGTTCTCAAAGAACCTGAGGAAGGAGAAGAATGAAAAATAATACATTGAGTAGAAGAGGTGGGGTAAAAGCTGGACTATGGAACGTTAGAGACTAAGCACAATGATGCTTTTATGAGTAAGATACCCAACAGAGTACTGGCAATGTGTACACTAGTAGAAGACATAAAATGCTAGTCAAGGTACAGAACAAAATCAAACAAACAGGTTTCTAGTAAATAAAACTCATAACTGTTTTTATGTACCTCAGACTGAAGTGCATATTGTGGCATGTCAACTTCCAAATAAAATAAAGTTTATGAAGTAGTGTCTTAACTATGAAAGACATCATAAACCTAAGTGATGTTTTCAGTCCTCATTCAACTAATAGTTCTCTGCAAATGTGAGAGAGGTCACTTAAATTCTAGAACTCTGAATTTAAAATAAAAATTGGTTATTGAAAAGTAGAGTTATAATTTAATTTTCCAAGAAAGAATGTCAAACTACCACCCAGATCATTCCTCTCCAGTATCTAGCATGTAACATAGTCAATGTAACTATAAATCCTTTTAATAATGCTACTTCCCTTAAAAACATCTATAAAGAAATTTTCCAGTTTTCTTCTAAACTTTTAAACCAAGGTATAATTAACATGTACTATTATATTAGTTTTGGGTATAAAACATACTGATTGGATATTTGTACATACTGAAAAATGATCACAGTAAGTATGGTTAATAACCATCATCATACATACAGATTCACTATACACCAAATTTGATAATTTAGAATACAATCTATATCTGCAGCAAATATAGGGAAAACCTCTGTTTTAAAAATGGCATTGCTTATAGCAGAGAAAAAGACAATTTCTTTTTTAATTATAGCAATTCAAATGATATTTTAGAGTGTAATATTTTCCCTTTTCATTTCTTCCTTTATGCTTCATTATTGCTTAATTTCAAAAATATTAATGATGTGATAATTTTTAAAAATCTAAGATGACAGATTTAAAGATATTGAAAATAATAGCTGACATTTTCAAAGCACTTTGTGATTTACACAGCTCTTTATTATAGACTGTCTTGTTTAATTATCACATCACTCCCTAGGAGTTAATAATATTATGCATAACTATTCCCAGTATAACAATAAGAAAAAATGCATTAATATGTAGCAAAATATTGGCAACTAGGTGTTTGAACTTTAAGTTCTGTACTCTTTCCATGGCAAATCTCCCCTAAATAAATATTAAGCTTATAGCTATTTGATTTCACTGATTTCTCTAGAGAATCACTGATTGCTATCAGTTTAATCAAGATCATACATAACACATATATAACCTGACTCTTTTCATATATTAAATATGAATTATTAGAAAATTATTTAACATCTACACTCACCTTGCTTTAAGAAATAGTCTTAATACAAAAAAAAAGAAAACTTTAATATACATTCCATAAAGGGAATCCCACCTTTATCCCTGATTCCTACTGGGAAAATATCATCACAGGTCAAACAGAAAAACCTGTGTGATGAAAAATTACCATTTGGGGAAAACTTGTAGCAAGACAGCATTTGTTTTGGAAATTTTTTACAAAACTTCATTCGCTATTTTTTGAGAATGTATCCAACAAAATTAGGCCACAGGACACACTTCACCAAAAGCTACTGTGAAGCACAATGTGCTTAATAGTCATTTGATGATATAAATATTAAGCATCTATTAAGGGTCAAGCAGCTTTCCTTCAAATTTTCTAGGTGAGCTAGATTAAAGTAAATATTTTCCTTTTCTAATCTGTATAAGTTTACTTAACATTGAGTATGAAAGACTTGAGAGATAACCATAAGTACACTGAAATTAAAACTGTATTTTAGTAAGTATAGTAAATTTTATAAACATTTAGTGGAGTTCCCGTCCTGGCACAGCAGAAACAAATCCAACTAGGAACCATGAGGTTGTGGGTTCAATACCTGGCCTCGCCAATGGATTAAGGATTTGGCGCTGCCATGAGTGTGGTGTAGGTCGCAGATGCGGCTTGGATCTGGTGTGCCTGTGGCTGTGGTGTAGGCTGGCAGCTTTAGCTCCAATTAGACCCCTAGTCTAGGAACCTCCATATGCCATGGGTGCAGCCCTAAAAAGCAAAAAAAAAAAAAAAAAAATGTAGTAGTCTGATCTTTTAGTAAACATGAACAGGATATAGATTTCATTTGAGTGATATATTTTAATCAGGATTTCTCTTTATATCAATTTAATAGTTTGCATTGGTAATAGTTTTTATGGTTTTAATTATAGTTATTAAATATAATATGCAATAAATAAGCAGTAATAAAAATGATTAATTAACATCACTAAAGCAAAACTCATTGCAGAAAAAGGCTTTATTCAAAAGAAATTGGCAAACTTAAACAATAATCCAAAGTAGATCAGGAACTGAAATAGTATGCAAGCCAGCACTGTGAAAAATTTGCTGGGTCAAACTTCTAATGCATCCATTAGGTGTCTATACAAAATCACAGTAAGAATCAGGGTTAACAGTGCAAATCACTTCTGAGAAATGGAACCGACAACAGAGAGAATGCTGGTTCTAGTAACATCATTCTGAGGATCATCATACACTTCTATCTAAAATGTAAAATTTCAAAGACTGCATCCATAGATACTATGTAATTATATTAACTTGCAAAAAACATTCCTGTAAGTTCATACAATAAGTTAATAATGATCATACAAATTGCCTTTTATTTACACCACCTTTTAAAAGTAGGCGCTTATTTTAAATGCTTCTTTCACTTTGTAATACAATGTTGTTTCTTTACATGAAACTTTTTTATGAAGATCCTGAAATACTGTGTTTCTATAAGGTGGTTCTGCTTATATAATTTTGTTTTAATATGATCCTTTAATAGCGAAAGTCCCTCTTGAAATGTTTAATAAAAACTAATGAACTGTCTCTACTCCATACCTAAGCATTCATTTTTCGTCTAACATTGTCTTAGATCAGTAGATGCACCCCAAGTCAACACATTCTCATATTTGTCTTTGCTAGAATAACACTGCCCATTTATCTAAATTCATTTGCCAAAAACGTCATGTCTTTCATAACTTTGGAAAGAAAGAAACATGTGGACAAATTTGGTTTCTGTTAAATTTTTCCTCCGTACATAAAAGCATGCTAGGAAATTACAAAATAACATTTTTCTTTAGGGAGCTTTCAAACACTGAAATTCCTCTGCTAAGAACACACTAGCACCTTCCTTCCTTTATGCTTTGTATAATTGTATTATTTCAGAAATCAGCTTTTCTTCATAGGAGAAGATTTCCACAAGCTATAAAATGATTATCAAAATACATGAGGAAGCAAACGTTACATAAATTAACAACCTGCTACACAACTCTCTGTATTCCACTCTTGTTGGCTAGTTGCAATTGTGAATGTTCTGGTCATCTGTTCGATTAATTTGCTAGTAAAGCCTTTCACATTCTTTCCAATGAGAATGGAAATATAACTCAGTTATCTAGAACTAATGCTCTGGTACATTAGTTCATCCACATAATAGCTCATTCAATGCCTTACTTTATTTAGTCCAAAAGAAAAAGAAAAAAATATTATTTAAAAAAAATGACATACTCAGCTGCCTGTTTATAGTGCTTCAAGTCCTTCTTCAAAATTTTGTTCTCATTTTCTAAAAGCATATTCTGAGTGTAGACATCTGGAACATTCCCAGCATCTCTAAGTTCAGTTATTCCCTTCTGCATTAACTCATACCTAGGACAAAAGTTCAAACAAAAAATGTTATGCTGTTTCCTTTTAATACATTGGCTTAATTTATGTACACTTTAAAAAGTTAATTCCAAAGGAAAATTTATAGTAATAAGCTGCAATATTACTTTTATAAATAATATTCATAATACATATTTAAAATAGTAATGAATTGCTAGGGACGCATATCATGATGGTGTGCATAAAATATACCTGAACATCTCCTATGTTCCAGACACTGGTCAAATTAACAAAAATGTCCAAGTCCCTACCTATGTAATGGAATTTCCATTCTATGAAGTAAAATAAAGCGGGGTAAGAGAAACAGACTGAAATACAGTGATGAGATTATTAGTACTATTTTACATAAGGTGGCCAGAGAAAATAGGACTGACAATATAATAATGTGAGCAAGAAACTGAAGGAAATGAGGGATCAAGCCATGTGGAAATACAGGAAAGTGCATTCCTAGCTAACAGATAAGTTAAGGCCCTGAGACAAGGAAGTGCTTGACATGTACCGCATACAGCAAAAAGTCAGTACATGGGGAGTATTTGGAAATGGAGCCAACTAAGTGGGCAGAAAAGAGAGTGGTGAGAGGTAGGTCTGGAAGTTAGCAGGGAGCCAAAGAGAGGAATGTGATTTTACTTAAATCAGACTGAAATCCTTGGAAGGTTTTGAAACACAAGTGATACTGATCAAATTTATGTTTTAAAAGGATTAATCTGGCATCTCTTTAAAGAAACTAAAGAATTAAGAGTAGAAAGAGAGTCTGGTTAGGAGACGGATGCAATAGTTCAGGAGAGAGACACTGGTGACTTAAACAAAGTTTCTAGCAGTAAAGACTGTGAGAAACAGGTCCTTTCTGGACATGCTGTAAAGATGGAGCCAACAGGATTCTCTAACAGATTAGATGTCAGGGTTTGGCTTAAAAGAGAAAGTCAAAGATAACTCCAAGGTTTTTGGCTGAGCAACAGATATCCATTTAATGAAATGGGGACAAATACAGTAAGAACTGGAGGGCCAGAAGAATCAAGAAACTGTTTCTATCCATGTTAAATGCAAGATGCCTGCTAGGCAATTAAGTAAAAATGAACATTGTTAAGTACATGTCCAGGGTTTAGGGAAAAAGTCAGATCATGCAATTTAAATTTGGAGATCGTCAGTAAATAGATCCTTTTTAGGGTCACAAGACTGGATGAGACCAGTTAGGAAGTGAATGTAAAGAGAGAAGTCAGTCAGTCCTAGGACTGTTTCAAGACTGGGAAGAGAAGGAAATATTACCAAATACAGACTAAGAAAGAGGGTGCACTAAAGTAGTGAAAGAAGAGGAGAGCACTGTGGCTCAGAGGCCAAGTGAAGAAAGTGTTCCAAGAAATAAGAAGTGAACAACAGTGACAAATATGCAAGGAGAATGACTAAAAGGAGTACAAAGGATCAGTCACTGAATTTGGCAATGTGAAGTCACTGAAAAAAGTTTCAGTAGAATCATGGAGATGAAAGCGAAACTAGAGTAGGAAGGAGAGAGTATAGGAAAACGAAGAAGTGGAAACAAACTCTTTCAAGGAGACAAGCTGTAAGGCAGAGCCCAGGAAATCAAGATTAACCTAGAAGAGAAAGTGGAGCCCAGGGGGTTTGAGGTCCTTTTTTTTTTTTTTTTTTTTTTTTTTTAATATATGACACTTGATTTTACATCTTTATACTTATGGAATAATCCAGCAGAAAGGCAAAACATTTGCAGTGCAGGCAAGAGAGGAGACAAGTGCAGGAGTAATGTTGTTGTGTAGGCAAGAGGAACTGGGATCCAGGAGAGGAGAGCTGGCCTCAGAAGACAGTGTAAACAGCTCAGCCTCTGTGACAGGAGATGGAGAAGGCTGAGAACAAGGTGGCAGCTTGGTAGAGAAGAGGCAAGAGTTGTGGAATTTCTATTTTCTCAGTGAAATAAGAAGGAATGTAAGAAAATCATACCTAAATCAATAAATAATTATAATTTTAATCATTATATTTAATAATTAAGAAAGTTAAATCCATTAAGAAGATGTGGTATACATACACAATGGAATATGACTCAGCCATAAAAAAGAACAAAATAATGACATTTGCAGCAAGATGGATAGAACTAGAGACTTTCACACTAACTGAAGTAAGTCAGAGAGAGAAAGACAAATACTGTATGATATAATTTATATCTCAAATCTAATATATGGCACAAATGAAGCTTTCCACAGAAAAGAAACTCATGGATTTTAAGAACAGACTTGTGGTTGCCCAGGGGGAGGGGGAAGGAGTAAGATGGACAGGGAATCTGGGGTTAATAGACACAAACTATTGCCTTTGGAATGGATAAGCAATGAGATTCTGCTGTATAGCACTGGGAACTAGATCTAGTCAATTATGATGGAGCATAATGGAGGATAATGTGAGAAAAAGAATGTATGTATATGTGTGTGTGGGGGGGGGGTCACTTTGCTGTACAGTAGAAATTGACAGAACACTATAAACCAAGAGAAAAAATAAAAATCATTATTAAAAAAATTAAAAAATAAAATGCATTCAGGCAAAAAAAAGTTAAATCAAAAACATACAGAGTGTAGAAAAACATTTTGAGTAATAGTTATTAACAAAGAAATCCCTACAAAGCTTGCTATAAATGAGCTAAACATTAGTTTAATAACTTAATTTTCAGCACTTTCATATTAAAAATATTAACTTTCTTAATATATTATACACTGTCATATGTTATATGTTATGCCATATGTTTTTGTGTTATATATCTCATTGATATCAAAAAATAGCCAAAGAACCCCTGCAGAATATCCAAAAGGTTAAGATAATAAATATCAAATGGTATTTGCTACAATTTATAAAAGAATAGATAGATAACCATTTCATCATAAAATCACTTTTCTAGCCAGATCTGGGATGTGATTTATACTTTTCTCAGAAGAGAAGACATAAGAATTAACTAAAGTATTGGACCATAAAGATTTTCTGGCCATAAAATTGTTTTTTAGGAACTTGCTTTATTTTATGCAGAAAAAAAATCACTAAAATTATTTCAGTAAGAAAGAGATATGTAGTCTTCTAAATTAAATGTTATGTAAATAAAGTAATGTGATAAAATAAGTACAAATCAAAACCTAACAACATAACACATACTACCTTTATCATATATAACAGGATATTCAAAAATTATTTATCACACAAAATTTCTACCATCCATATAAAAATATCCAAGATGATTTTAAATTCACTTTAAAACACTATTAATTAGGAATCAATCTATGAACTCCAGAAATACATTCTTCAGTAAAAACTGCTTTTCCCAACATAAGATTTTTTTGTTTTGTTTTGATGTGTGTGTTAAACAAATAGCCTTCACTCACCCTTAGTCTAAGACTGAAAACGTTCAGATGGAAGAAAAGATTGTGATAACTATTAGGAGCTAAAAATAAAATGTACTATCAATACAATTGCCAATGAAATTACTACCAATAAAATCATATTAATGGTCTTATTTACCATAACATCCACAAAATACTATATGGAAATGGGAATATGTACGTATTTCAGGGAGAAATTGCATAGACTTTCATAAAATTTGTTTATATGCCAATAGTTTAAGAACTACTGCCACAAATGACAAGTAGTTTTGCAGAATTTCCGTAAACATACAAATGGTGTCCAGATTAAGGGTTATTTTTCCCTCATGATGGCACCCAAGACACAGGACATAAAAACCAGGGAAATCAGCCTGGCCTGGGCTGACTCTGCCACTTACAGTCTGTGACTGGCCGATATCCTAACCTCTCTAGCTAAACCCATTTCCTCATCCATATAGTGGAGATGTGATAGTGGCTTCCTGCTACACATAGCTGTCTGGAGAAGTAAATGAGATTAAGCATGAGAACATAATGTACTAATAAAAATGATACAAAGTACATTCATGACTAACAAGCCTAAGGCTTCATCTTAAATATTTTTAAATCCTTCATATTTAATAAATATCATACTAAATCTGGCTATAAAATTTAAGTATTCACTTGGTAGGTTGCCTCCTTGATAACATAGTAAATAAATCTCTGCATAGATAGAGGTCAAATTTAGCATACTGCAACACAGTAAAAGTTAGATTTTTTTTTTCCATTTTTAGGGCCACACCTACAGCATATGGAAGTTCCCAGGCTAAGGATCAAATCAGAGCTGCAGCTGCCAGCCTACGCCACAGCCACAGCAACACTGGATCTGAGCTGCATCTGCAGACTACACCACAGCTCATGGCAACACTGGATCCTTAACCCACTGAGCAAGGCCATGGATTGAACCCACATTTTCATGGCTACTAGTCAGGTTCATTACCACTGAGCCACAACAGAAACTCCTAAAAGTTAGATTTATAGAAGTTACGACATTCCTGTGTTTTACTTAATCTTGTTTGGGGAAAAGAATTCTTACAACATGACATAACTGGAAGCCAACTCCTAATCAACTGAACAGTAATAGGTTTAAATGCTAAAGGAACAACTACATAGTTGTGTGGGATTTATTGAGAACCAGTAATGTATATACAATACCACACATACATCCCACACAAACTGGACAACGTAAGGGATTTTCAGGGGGGTTCATTCTAGGCTCTTGATTTAAAACCTAAACATTACAATAAAGTTGTAGTAACTGCACTACCCACATTTTAGTAATTATATATTGCCAGATTTTACTGGTTAAAAGCAGCAATATTTACCTTTTTGTGAAAATTAAAGCAGTATATTACAAATATGACATTTCTTCTGTAATTAAGAAAAAAGTTAAAATAGCAAATAAACATTATAAATAATTGCACTGTCACCTTTTATGGCATTTGTATTACCATCCCACCTTCAGTGGAATGGTAGGAACAGAAGCCAAACTAGAGAGAACCAAAGAGTAAATAGGAAGTAAAAGTGTAAAGAAAGAAAGAAAATAAACACCTTTGCTTTCAAAACATTTGGCTGTAAAGAGAAGAAAGGTGGGAGTAATGAGAGGTAATAAGTGGAAAGAGCAAAGAAGAGCAAGAAGGTACATTTCTGCTTAGTAAGTCCTGATCTTACTAAGAGCCAGCAAAATATTGCAGTGGTGGAAAGGAGAGGATTGACACATGCTCACGTAAGGGTATCTAAAATACATACCGTATTTTTCTCCACTTTAAGCCTTTCTTTAATTTTGTCCCCAGGGAAATTATCATTGTTGACAGAGCACTTCTAAAATGGTCATCAAAATACCACAGACTAAATCCACAGAGCAGACTTTTTTGTGCCATAGGTTATCATATATATGTATAATGTTTTTTGTAAATGGGCAGAAAATAAAAATTAAGAATTAAAAAAAAAAAAATCTTTCCAGGCCATATGGTCTCTGTTATGACTAAGTTAACTTTGCTGTTATATGTTATAATGTGAAAGCAACCACAGACAATACCTAAAAGATAGGTCATGGCTGTGTTCCAATAAAATTTTACTTATACAAACAAAAGGCAGGTTAGATTTGGTCTTAGTTTGCTGACCCAAGATTAAATGGATTTACTGCAATTACTATTTGAGGAATGAAGGAACATAAGTCAAATTTTACTGCCCTGGTTTTTTTTGTTGTTGTTTTTTGGAGTTTTGTTTTTTGGTTTTTTTTAAACAAACCAACAACTGAGAGGCCTTGTTTCATCACCTCTTGCAAGATTAAATGAATTAATAGCAATGATTTATTACAGTGCTTCTCTCCATAAGAAATTATGAAAATAGAATATATATAATATTCTGATAGTCTTACTATGCAAAATAAGTAAAGGTTTAAGATAAAAGTAAAAAATGTTTCATTTAAAATTAAAATATCCAATATAGTATAATCTCTTTACAAATAATTTATAATCTCATTACAAATTAAAAGGTAGGGACAAGGATAAAATTATTTGAACTACGATATTACTAAACCCATATAATGAAGAGATATTTTATACAAATATTAATTTATGATTGTAATATTATGCCAATAGTATGCTTACTTAGGGATTCTATAAATCCTCATACCCAAAACATCATCTCAATTCAAACGGCTAAATCTAAAAAGACAATATAGCTACAAACACCTAACTGTTAAGAGTATATTTGGTTCCAGAATCTCTAAAAGGAATCATTTCATACTTCAGCCTGGCCAAACGTGTAAGCACTACTTGTCCTAACACACATTCTTACAAGAAAAAAGGGAAACTGAATGACATTATCTTTCATTTCATTAGTACTACAAATTAATCATCTACCTACTTGTACAAAAACGTATTTTCTAGTACATTTGTAATTATTTCTTAAGGACATTTTTATAAAAATCATTCACACAGTCTCCAGATTTAATAAGAGTTATTATTTTTCTACCATCAAACTTGCTCTTTTTCCTAAGCTATATTAATGAAAAATGGTTCTCCTAGTTAGATTTATTAATATTAGATATGCAATTTTAAATAATGAAACTGTTTCTCCTATGCGCATGATCTCTGCAGATGAGAACCGAAAAAGCAAAATATAAATATTAAATCAAAGTTGGATTAGTAGAAATCATATATTACCCCTATATTTAAAATTGGGATTGAGATATAAAACACTATAAACTTCTTTATATATTATTCCTTCATTCTATAATGTGCAATGGCTGTTAAAACTCATTTTATTATCCAATTATTTAATAATATTTCATTATTATTATTATTTTCATTAGGACTCTGAAAATATGCCTATAACATCACTGCTCTAGCAAAGAAATAGACAGTATACCTATGGATTTTTCATAACCAATAAGTTATGCAATTTTTCAATTTATAACAAGAAAATCTTGTGTCTGGGTATCACTTGAAAGATTAATCCCACTTACTTGTAAATTAAAGATATTTATAGTAAAAGAATCAGTTTATGAGAAGAGTAAAGCAGGCCATTACACTTTAAGTAAATCAAGCAAAGCAGTACTGATAGTAGGATGTCTTAATGTAAGAAATAATGCCCTTATAATTATGCAAAAGATTTTTTAAATATTTCATAAAATAGCTTTGCATTATATAACTTCACTTGATTTTTTTGCTTATTGAAAATCACCTAAATTTGAATATTAAGAACAGATGTTTAATAAAAATTTATTTGAAATTGATATCCTGATAGTGTGTGCATGTGTGTTTTCAGTGGTGATGATGAGAAAAGTTTCTATCTAGTTCATTCATTTTGCATAAGCTGAGTCACTCAAAGTCTTTTAAGATGATTAAAAGCATACATGTGAGATAATGTAAGTATTTCTAGGTTAAGTAGTCTTCTGCTTGTTTACCATTCAGATTGAAAACAGTCAAGAGTTCTGGTCATTCCCATTTTGATCAGGAAATTGCAGAGAAAGTCTTCTATTGCTTCAGGTGCTGCAGGCTTTGAAGATAGGACTGTTTTCTGCTCCTAAAATTTAAATGTATAATTATTAATTTTGAAAATATCAAAGCTTTGATTAATGGCACAGATAGGCATTTTGTTCATTTAGACATTCACTTTTTAAACAATTTTGTTGAATATTATGTTTCATGAACTATTTTAATTCCTAGGGATAAAGCAGTGATGGAAACAGACAAGACTTAGCCCTTTTGACAGTCAAATGGATGGGAAGAGAAAATAAGTAACTACATTATGAACATACAGTGTGACAAATGGTACTAAGTGCCTGGGGGTAAAAACAGAGGGCTGAAGTGAGGGAAAGCCAGGTATGGGGCAGATACATGTGTGGAACTAGGCTGCTATGTACATAGGGAGACAAAGGAAGATTTCATTGAGAAAGTGGCACGTGAGCATAAATTTAGAGAAGAGGTAGAGTCCTGTTTCAGATACAGCATTAGCAAGAACAGAGGCAAGCAAGAATGTGACCGGATTGTATGAAAAACTGTAAGGAGGTCAACTTGCTCTAGCAATGGTACATAAAACATTTTTAATTCTTTTAAAAATCATTACAAAAATTTATAATTTCTGATTAAAATATATGACTTTGTGCCTTGATTTTTAGAAACATTATGGAAGAAATTATGTGCAATAGAGAATTCTTGCACTACTACTTCATAATGGTAGTAAATGAATCTATCAACTATATCAGGGGTCAGTTAACTGTTCCAGTAAATAAAGTTGATTAGAACCTCGCCATGACTCTTGTTTACATACTGTCTATGGCTGTTTCTGCAATACATGAGAGAGTTGAGCAGGTGTAACAGCGACCTCATGCCCCTCAAAACAAAAGATTTTCTACATGCCCCTTGAGAGAGTAAGTTTACAGATCCTTAAACAAGAGAAATGTAGTTATTTCAGCAAATGAGATATATTAGGACAGTCAAAAAACTATCACATAAGTCAGTACATTAAAAAATTAATGAGCAAATTCTTTTAAAAAAATCATCATCATCATTGTCTACAGGGTACATATTTTCTTCTGATCAGAAAGAACTCACTCATATCACTGCAGACCATTTGGATAGTCAGATTTAGTTTCACCTACTGAAACTCGGCAGTGGATTTTCTTTCCAATATCTCCTTCTCAACTTGGTAATGGTGACAGACCAGGTTACACAGAATGCATAGAATAGTTAACCAGACATGCACTAAAGAAAGAGAATCTTTTTTGCCACAAAAAGTCATTTTCAAAAGTTCTATAAATACCTTAATGCTGATGTTAATTACTAGTTACTAGTATGACAATCCAAATAGTGGTGAGTTTAAGCAAATTTGGGGACCGGAGGAGCTACAGAAAATTACTGACAAATGATAGGGTTTTGAAATAATTTTTTTAAAGCTCATGTAGAATAACTTCAAATCCCCTCCTAAGATCATTTTTAAAAAGGCATTTTGTAGCATTGTTGATTATGTGTAGACCCTATATCAAACATCATGGGAGATGCCAAAGTAGCCAAAAACAGCATACCTGCCAAGTTATATATATATAACTTTAGGTGAGGGCATAATATAATTAGAAGTAAACATTCATCATACAGTAATAAATGCTACCTTGGCATCTGGGGTCAACAAATCTGAATATGATTTTTTGGGGCCTTCTTTAGGGCCGCATATGCAGCATATGGAAGTTCCCAGGCTAGGGGTCAAATCGGAGCTGCAGCTGCCAGCCTACAGCACAGTCACAGCAACAGTGGATCTGACCCACGTCTATGAACTACACCACAGCTCACGACAACACTGGATCCTTAATCCACTGAGCAAGACCAGGGATTGAACCTGTTTCCCTGTGGATCCTTGTCGCGTTCATTACCACTGAGCCACGACAGGAAATCCCAAGCTTGTAGCCTTTTTAGTTGGTTTTATAAACAATAAATATTCTTAAAACAGCCTATGGCAAAACTCAAAGCTAGTTTTTAAAGATAAAATACTACAGAAACAAAAATCAAATGAGAAATATATAATTGACACGATTATAAAATGAATCCATATTTAATTTTAAAAGTTTAAGGGAAACTTTTGTTAATTTTCTGCATATCACTGTTCCTCCTCAGAATTCAAAAAAACAGATAAAAACTTAAATGATAGCCAACCAGCTTTAAATATATCATATATCTAGAAAGTTAACTCTTCCAAAGTTATGATAAAATAAAGCTTCTGAGAAATTGATGAAAAAAGAATTACTGATATTTGGTACAGGAGATATGATAGCTACTACATTCCATTTACTCCCCAATTGCCTTTTTTTAATTTATCTTTGGATTTACAAAGCATGATGCCAGATACAAAAATGCAATTATAGTTCAGGTCATAATTTGGGAGGGGGGGTATTTATTTTTCTCATAATGAAATAGTATATATTTTAATTTTTTAAATGATTTTTATATTTTTCCATTTAATTCAATGATGAATATATTCATTCACTTATTTAACTGCTATTCATTCGGAGTTTATTATGTACTAAGCACTGTGTTAGGTGTATCTACGTTACAAACTACCAATGCAAATGAGTGGTACATAAAGAATTTTTTAATCCTTCTTTATTTAATGATGAAAAGCAAGAAGGAAGATGACAAGCAGACCATATCATGCAACTAATATGTTTATTTGCTGCTCATCATTCAAAATGCTATATTTTAAGACTTTCCTATAAATGACTACACTGAGATATCCAATAGACTAATAAATAAGTCTACGTAGTAGACTTCACTTTGAGTCCACCTAAAAGGAATGATATCCAAAGGATACATTAGAGAATAGAGTTTACTATAAGCTAGAACCCTCCACTTAAAAAGTAATCAATTTTGGATTCAAGAAATCCTTCTCTTCAGCTTTTTTCAACTTCAAATGGACAGGTATTTTGGAAAGGTGTCAATGGATTTCTGAATTGGAGGAAATCTACAAAATATGGAAAGATTGACACAGAGCAGAATATGGAGTGAAGTATATCACATCTTATTTTGCACTGAGGAAGATAAGTGTGGACATAAATAAAAATATAACAATTTCCTTCATATTTCACATAGGTAAAGCCTTCATTTTTGAAGAAAAGTATCCTTATTAATCAGCGTTGGTATGAAAATATAAAGCACTTCAAAATATTTTTGCTATCATCATTAAATTATGTTTTCAATTTTATAGGAATGCCATCATTCTATGTACTTTCAATTGGAGGTATTATAATCAGAAAGCATCCTCACATTATTCTTTAGTGAAATTAGCTCCTAAGCCTCACAAGAAAAAAAATCATAATATATTAAGCATTCCCTGTGAGCTTAATACTTCATTAAAAAAAAGACACAGATGCTTATAAAACAAATTGTAGAATATATATAAATACCAAATTCTGCATAAGTGTTGAAATCCTTGGTTAAACTCCACTGAGATTAAAGAGGGAGAGTTCTGAGAGAAAGTGTCATTTGTTGCAAAGTTATGCAAAAGTGACCACGTATGGAAAATGACAACCCAAGGCAGAGTATATACAACTACTTACTAAAAGCTAAGGTTTGATGACAAAGAAATAGAAATGAAAAAGACATCAGGTCACAGGGCTGCATCTAGTAAGTAAAGTATGCCTTTCAAAACTTCACATGAAAAGTATCACTGTTAAACTATAGGGTATGGTTGTGTTCAAAATTCTCACCAAAATTTGAGTATCTGTAGCTTGTTCTTGGACCATCTGAATTGCTTTTGCCAAATCTTCTTCACCTTCTGGAATGCTAAAATTGTCGTCTGGTATCTAAATCACAGAAAAAGCGAAAGAGAGGAAGAGTTAGAGGAAAATAAAAATACCTTATTTCATTTCAGAAATAATTCTCCTCACAGAACAAAGGATCAAAGAAATACACTTTATCTAAGACACCATGTCATTCTGAAGACCTATAAAAAATGAACAACTAACAAGTAGGCAGCCCTCTGACTTCCCTGTAAACATCATTCAATGTCACTTCTAATGAATTTGAGATTAGCTTATGGGTAATTGCTTTTATCTATAATGACAAATGTAGTAAAAACTCTGCTAAAAAAAAAAAAATGTTAAACCACCTGAATGCCAGCATTCTTTCCTCATCCGAGATTTTGTTCACAATTACTTTTCATAACTTAATTTCTAGTAAATTAAGTCTAATATTAAAATTAACATTCAGTAATTTCAAGTGATATGTATTATTATCTCCATTTTACCAGCAGTAATGCAAAGCCTATCTTATGTGTTTGTCCTGTCTCCTGCTTGTCCAGGCCACACCTGCCAGGCTTTCTTTCACACATTTTCATTCACAGCTTCTGTTATCTAGGAGTGGCTCTGTCCGCCAAGCCTCAGATGTAATGATAGGTTCCATTGGAACAATGAATGAAAGGAAAGGTTTGAGACAATAAGCATATTAGACAGAAATACAGATAAGTTGGAAGGAGGCATAGGATATGAGCTCCAGCTAAGTAGTAGGAATCTGAAAAACCCTATCAAGAGCAAACTGGATGAAAGGGAATACCTGCTAGACAGAGATAATAGACAGTAGTATGGATCCATGGGCCAGGTGATAAGGGGCTGATTCTGAAGGACATTCAACAGGAAAATCAAAAGAGCTAGACGTATTAACCGATCTAAATTTTTAAATAGACCTTTCATACCGCACTCATAACCAGCTGATTAGCTAAATTCAGTTGAAAAATTAGCATCACTTAAGAAAAAAATGTATATTTAATAAAAAATAAAATGAATCCTTCACAAGAATAACTATAATGAATTAACAGAATAAATATGCAAAATGAACAAATTACCTCTTCATATTCATAATCATCTTCAGATGCTTCAGTTATAGTGACCTCTAAATATACTGTCAAGTTTGAATCTCAAAATATATGGAATAAAATTATTATACTTAAAAGTTGATATAACATTAAAATACAGTATTAGATCCAAGAATCTCACTAAGTTAGTAAATGCAAATAAAGTTATTTTTTAAATTTTTCTTCTTCATATAGCCTACAATAATAGATGTTTTAAAACAAAATACTTTGTTATTTTAAATTATTATTCTATATTACCCAAATCCATAAAAAACTATATTTTTATCTCTTTCTTATCTGATGATTTCCAACTCTATTCTAAGAAGACTAACAAAAAAGTAGATAGTCTCATAATATATATTAGAAAGAGATAAAAATGGTGGACAGGAAAACTATGACGGTAAATTTTTCAAACCTATCTCAAACCACAGTGAATTTTCCTGAGTTACAGAGTCATTCACAACACAGTGTGACCTCTTTACTTGGTTTAAAGTATTATGAATGAAAAAACAAAGCACACCAAGATTTACATATAAGTAAAAAAGAGATTTCAATGTTTTTATCAATAAAAGTTACTTACACCTCCACTCTTTCTTAAATATCTCAATTTTAAAATTATCTTTGAAAAGACAGCTTAATTTTAAGCAAATATAAACTTATATTTAGTAGTCATAAACTATATATAGTAGTCATAATTCAGCAATTCATATATCAGCATTAAAATATGAATGGACATAACTCTAATAGCTCTGATATAAGACCTTATAAGTTTCTATAATTACAAATGAAAATTCCAAGATAACATTTAATTTTAAAATAAATCAAAACATATACCAGCAATGCTATTTTGTTTGCTGGTTGGTAGGTTTACATTTTTTACAAATATACAGACTTGATTATGCCAAGTTTAAAAGGTATAAAATTAAACACTTCAACGCACAGCAATGGTTTATGAATCAAAGATGAGATTAGCTTAGTTTTCATTTTGCTGCTATGAGAAATTACTCTGTCATTCTTGGTGGAATACTCTCCAAGAATAACCTGATGGTGTGTATAACAACTTCTGTTGTTTGTAATAAGACTGATAACACTCTTCAGCATATTTAGTAGGAGCCAGGCACTGTGCTAAGGGTTTTACATGTATTAACTCATGTCATCCTCATACTATCTATGAGACTGAAGCTACTATAATCTCCATTTTATAGATCAGGACCCAAATGCACAAAGTTACACAACCAAGAACCAACAGCCCTAGAAGTTCAGGTTTCACTCTGCTATACTACCTCTCTTACTATTTCATATGGGTTTTCTTCAAGTCTTTAAATACTTGAAGCATTTGCCAATGATCTGCCACATAGTATTAAACCTCTAAAAGATAGGTATGTATTCTTGTTACTCAGCCCCATCATAAGCAATAATTCTTCACTATTTGACTTATAACTTGAGGAGAGGCTTAAGCTAGTTCAGTTGTGACCAATCCTCAGGAACCAGGTAAGTCAAAGGACGAAGGTTTTATTGTCAAACATGAGTATCTCTCTAATAATAATATGTCCAATAATTTAGACTACAAAACTAGACTATTTAAAGGAGATTAAATAACACTAAAAAAAAAGTTGCATACCTGTAGTTTGTCCCATACCCTTAAACTTACCCATATCAAGTACCTGGAGAGAAGTACCTACCTAAACATTAGTGATCTATTATTACATAAGAGTTTCCAATAGGTTTTGCCTCACTCTCCTTTAATTCCTTGCCAGCAGCCTCCTTAAAGACCATCAGCCTACCACTAATATTCAAGGTATTTTAGTTTCACTAATATTCTACTTAAAGTAGTTTCAACATCTGCCTAATGCTCAGTGCCAAAGTCATTCTGATACTTTTAAGGTATTTCTTGCTTTAGAATCTCACTTCTAAATACCAAAATCTGCATAACAAACTCTCCAAAACTTAGGGCAATAAGCATTTCATAGTTTCTGTGGTTAAGAATTCAACTGAAGAATTCTGATTTGGGATCTTTCATGAAGTCTGTCAACATGGCAGCCAAGATTGCAGTCATCCAAAGACTTAACTGAGCCAAGAGGTTCCAATTCCAAGAATGCTGACATTGTTGGCTAAAGATTTCAGTTCCTCTCTACATGGGTCTTTCCACAAGCTTCTTAAGCCTTCAAGACATGGTGGCTAGCTACTTCCAGAATAAGCAAGCCAAGAAAGCAAAGTGGAAGCCATAGTATCTTTGATGAACAAGTCTCAAAGGTCATATATCATCATTTATTCAATATCATGTTGATTTTATAGGTCAACCTTATTCAGTATGTAAGGGTATAGGGATCACTGGGTAGCATTTTGGAGGCTGGCTATCATACTACCTTTTAGGTTTTGAAAGTATTTTCAAGAGTTAACATATGTAAATCATTCAGAATGGTGTCTGGCTTATAAATACTATACAAGCGTTTGTTAAAATTTCCCTTGTTTTAGAAAGAGATGAGTACCTGTGGAGAAGTCTCATAATCTCCCATGATCTAGTTCACCTATATGTTAAGATGAATGGACAAATAAAAGACATTCTGAATCCTTCCTCCTTTTCTAGATTTATTTTTTTCTGACACATTTGCACTTAATGATATAAAGTTTCCTGAGGTTCAGCTACAGGGAGTCAGCTTCTTTTTATGGAAAAATATGCCCCCTTTTGAGAAACAACTACTAGAAGATGATTTTATAGGCAGTCACTTGTCTTTAAGTCTCCAGAAAAGTAATGCATCTTTCATCACTGCTCATACCATAATAAATTTCACAAAGAAGTAAATATTCTAAAATGATCTGGATAGATTTTTATCATTGTAAATAAGCCAACTACTTACCAAGATTATTGTGAGAAAAACATCAAAGCAAGGCTTCTTAAACATGACTACAAAGAGAAAAAAGTGATTTGTTCTCAAAGCTTTGGAAATATCAAACAACAGTTGTATATTGCTAACAAAAAAAAAATATTCTAAGCAACAGATTTTAGTCACTAATAATATATTGTTTCCTCACAATCAAAATAGAAAAAATAAGTACCATTTTATAAATTTTTAAAATATCATCATATGGATCATAAGCATATGTACTTTTATAGCCATGTGTGATTGAATGGCACAGATATAGTCATCTCTAAATTGAAAAAAAAAAGAAAAGAAACTACATCAGAAGATTAATAGATTTGGCCAAAATCACAACTATGAGTAACAAAGTTTCTTGAATATAAATACCATGAATTTTCAACTACACCGTACTGTTCCTATAGTGACATAATGGCAAAACGCAATTTTTGCCAGTAACTTCAGTAATGAACTCTCTCCCCTGTTTGTTTTCCGAATTCTCAAGTGTCATATTACCCGCAGATAAATCCAACCCTTTAAAGAGCTCAATTTGATGACACTAAAGGAAGGAGAAGTATAAAAGAGCTACAGGGCTATAGACGCAAAGATTAAATAAACCAAGAGCAAGAGATTAACAGAACAAAAAGGTCAGGAAGAGGACAAATACCCCAAATAGGACCCAGTAGCCTTCTAAATCGATACTTTTAGTATCCACATTATGATCTGTACAGAAAATCTTCCCAGACGCAACTCAATTGAAATGTGATGTTGCAGTATTACCAAAGAAGTAAATGTACTTTGGTCTGTGCGTTTGTAATCAATATGTCTATCTGGCTAGCTGGCTAGCAACACATGGACAAATGCACAAACAAATCCCAAAACAATTCTGTGGCATTTTACAAACACTCACACAGCTACAGGAAGATAAAAGTAAAAACAAATGAATATGGAAAATTGAATAGGAGAAAGGGAAATAGGAGAAAATAAATATGCAGTAAATGCTATAAGTCCTCATGAACTTAGTTAAATACAAGCCACAGGTTTGACTCTAAACTTCCCAGCAATCTGGGTAAAAAGGGGTTCCAATTCTCTATCCATCCAATGAAAAGAGATGAGTTTCTCAGTAGATGTACAGCAACCTCTGGTTCTGAATTCTAAGAGAAATCATGCTCTTCGGTTCCCATAAAGAGAATACTGTGGACTGTACATACGTTGATTCCCTTGGAACTTGGACAGCCAGAAAGACAGAGTGAAGCAGGATCTGATGGGTCATTGCATGTGAAAAAGGTTGGAAAGCACTGCTTTAGAAGCAATATTGGTAGAACGTAAACAGGCAACGTATCAAGAACCACCTGAAAGATAAAACCCTTTACTCTGTTCTACTTTTGCTGGGCAACTTTCTCATCTGTAATTTCTCTTAGGTGATCCTATTCTCCAGGAAATGTCCATACAATTAAACTGGCCACAATTCTCATGCAAAGTTATTTTTCCACTGCAGAATAATAAACTGACATTCTGGCTTAAAATCAGTTTCTTGATGCCAAGTTGACTCTGAGTCCTTACAAAACTCCCTTCCCATGACGTACCTAGTATTCCTTCAAAGAACATCATTGAACTCCAATTCCAAATTTCATTTTTTTTTTCTGTTCTGTTTTTATCTCTGAGATCTGGTTCCTGCCTTTCTGCCTACCTGAGCTTGAGCTGGACTATTGTACCTGGTTTTCTAGTCTTATCTTGGCACTGTCTGTCATCAACCCTTCCTCCCGGGACTGCAGCCACAGCCAGAGCACTGCCCACTTCCAGGCCAGGGACTACATCCTAGAGTCATAGCCTAGACTCAGACTAAGGTTCCTACTCCATATTTCCACTTACTCTGGAAGGAATTTAGTAATACTTGTGAGTTTGCATACTGTGAATTAGTTCCCTGGTACCCCATCACCATGGATGAACTAATTGGTAGTTTCTGCACTAATAGAATTTGCACCAAATTCTGACCTTGTAGACCTTGTCAGAAAATAGGCCAATATACACCCACACTGAAACTACTAGGAAGCCCTAAATCCAACACAGTATTATAGAAGACACAACCACAAGAAGCTTCAGAGAAGCATTTCAGCTGCCTTAATAGAGCAAAGCTTGAGGTGACAGTTGTTATGATGGGGTCACAAACGAGGTTCTGCAGATGGACTACAGCCAGAAAGAAATGAACAATTTTCAGATTAGAGCAGAATACAAAGTTCGTCACTGGTCTCCTCTACTACTGCATCTGTAGGTAGCGATCACTGCCAGCAGCGCCATCCTTAAAAAGAACTAGAGTGAAACATATAGCTAATTATATTTTTCATGATTTCCCAGAGCTGCTATAGTCAGAAATTGCTTTGTAATTTTGCCATCACTGTAGAGTCAATGTTCACAGAGGCAACCTAAAATCTAGCTGGGATGCTCCATGATCAACAGTTTACTCACTAAATTGAAATAAAAATAAATGTATTACAAATAGCAAACATCACAGTCATGTCTTCTTTCTTAGGAAAGCTAATTTAAAGAAAATAAGGTAACGGAATATGGATCAAAATGGCAAATAACTGGCACACTTGCTTCCCTATCCCCCACTGCTATTTGCTTCCTTCAGTCTTTCCTACCAAATCTTATTAACACCACATACCAGGGAACCATTATTAATTCAATAGAATTGGCAAGAGCGGAAATTTATTGGCCCCTTCTGCTCTAAACAGTTATTGTACATTTTCTGCCTCAGAAGCTAGAAAATAACTTTCTGGCAGCTGTAAGATTCATAGCTCTTATAGAGGGTTGTGGTGTAAGTTTTTCTGATTTCTAAACCAAGAGATCCAAAGATATGGGATCTACATATTATACCACTATCTGAAAATATAAAAGCTAGAGGTTAAGATATTTGTCTATAGCCTTGCTACTCCAATTATAGTCCTTAGACCAGCAGCACCAGCAGCATCTATCTGGGAGCTTGTTAATAATACAGAATATTAGCCCTAAGCTGCACCTATTGAATTAGTATCCTCATTTAAAGAAACATATTTTTGATTCATATGCACAGTAACACCTGTCTAGACTAGAAGACACAGAACAAAATATAATTTTTTTCTCTCAAATAAGCTATGGCTTTAATGCATGTAAAACTCAGCACTCCCGGCTTAGTAACATGCCACTTTTTAAAAGTTTTTGTCGAAATATAGCTGATTTACAATGTTATATTAGTTTCAGGTGTAAAGCAAAGTGATTCAGCTCATACACATACTTCTTTTCCTTTATAGATTATTACAAAATATTGAGTATAGGGGAGTTTCCGTCGTGGCGCAGTGGTTAACGAATCCAACTAGGAACCATGAGGTTGCAGATTTGATCCCTGCCCTTGCTCAGTGGGTTAATGATCTGGCGTTGCCGTGAGCTGTGGTGTAGGTCGCAGACGCGGCTTGGATCCACCGTTGCTGTGGCTGTGGTGTAGGCCAGCGGCTTCAGCTCCGATTCGACCCCTAGCCTGGGAACCTCCATATGCCGCAGGAGTGGCCTGAGAAATAGCAAAAAAAAAAAAAAAAAGAAAGAAAAAAAATATTGAGTATAGTTCCCTGTGCTATACAGTAGGTCCTCCTTTGTTGATTATTTTATATATAATAGTATAAGCAGTACATAAGTAACATGCCTCAATCTACATTCTATATTCAGATTATCTGTTCTTTTTATTTGAATATATAAAGGATGCAACTAAGTGACCACAAGCAAATTCAGCTTTTCAATGATAATAAGAAATACACTACTTGAGAGCATATTGATTATTAAGGACTTTACTAATAGCTTCTCACTTAAAACCATAAATATTCCAGAGAAGTAACATCTTAGAGGAAGTATATAACTGTTAAAAGCAATAAATAAAATAATTTTTAAAGTTCAGCTTTAATTAAACAAAGCTATCAGTAAGTATTAACATTGCAGTGAGATACTGGCTACAGGATATCGCTTAAGAAAAAAAGTGTGTTTCTTATATGAGGTATCAGTTTAGCATGATCACCATATTTCAGGGTCTGGAATCCTTAATTCTGCATTTTTGGAAATAGCTAACTTGGGACTGCATCAGAGTTGATTAGCCTCAAAGTTAAAGTCAGTCAACCCTCAGAAATTGCTCTTGAGGCCAGAGGAGACCTCTGCAGTGGCCATAAAACTTATGTCCATAATCTAAAGAAGTCAAATTATTAGTGCTAAAATGCCTAGAAAAATAATAATCAAAAGCCAATTAGGGAAGCTGAGAATCAGTGCAATGGGAGGTAGGTAACAAAAACAAACTACTTTGGGACTTCCACTTCCCTCGAATAATGCATTTCATTACTCTTGCTTGAACAAGTTCTTTAGACAAGCAGCCAAAAAATCAATTAAGCATTAGCTTTCTTAGGACAGTTCATTCTAGCCTGTATTTTCCAATTGGAATTGAGCACTCTCAAAGGACTGCAGCCACACATTAAAAGGCAATCCCTGGTCACTACTACAATTGAAAACCTCACCAAAACTGTACTGATTTTTAAGAGAGAATTCATTTATGAAAGACAACCAACCTTCTTCACAATTACTAGAGATACCTACTTGCCCATTTACAAATCACACAGTTAAAATCTAGCCTTTTATTTTACAAAGGTGCAAATGTCTTTCTAATAAAGAGTTCTCGAGAGGATTCGTGTATTCTATGACTAGATTTTTAAAGTTCTGGAGATAGCAAAATAAGATTAGAACTATGTCATGCATGTTTGTATCTCACCTTGTGCAAGTTTAAAACTTAAAAGTAAATATATAAAGTGCTTCAGAAGAAACAAAAGTGGCACCATCACAACTAGGAGGTTACAAGGAAGGAAACATTCTCTAAACTGTCATAAAGAATGTGAGGCTTCTACTAATGACGCCATTCCCCACTCCCCATAGTGGAACATGGCTAGCTATGTTTCTGGTTTGGACCACACTAACCTATACATATTCTTAATCTCTGAATGGTTAAGAGAAATGAAAATGGTAATTTCCTGGAGAATTTGAGTCAACCTCTTTCATAAGATTTGCTCAATATTGATAGCTTATTGTTTATTGTCCTAGGAGCATCTGTTCAATAATAAATAAGGGAAGACCAAAACCAAATGCCATGGATTAGAAGTGATTAAGTACATGTGCAAAGTAGAGAACATCATATTTCTGATTCATTAGTGCATATTATAATTTTATTTACCTACTACAATAGCTCAAATTACCTGAAAGCTAAAGACTTTAACCCAAGAAAGTTTCACTTCAGCAACTATCATAATTCTTAAGAAACAATATCAAATAAAATTATACAGTCAACTCTTAATTATGCATGTTGAGAGCTCAAGGATACAGGGATAACAGATTCGAAGGTAGTCCTCAAACTTCATTTAAGTAAGAATTAAAGCTCTCGCATGATAAACCTTTTATTTGAAATTGAATGTAGGAAAACTGATTGGTTAAATGTTTACTAATCTCCTGAATACCCTTTAGTTGAAACCCAAAAGAGTCAACCAAAGAGAGATGGAAGAAATGCAAAGTGGCTAGATATTTCACATAGAAGATAATAAAATCCTGGAAGAAGGGTAGAATCAAGATTGTAGACTAGGAAGAATTTGAGCTTAACTCCTCCCATGGACACACCAAAACTACAACTACATATAAACAACTCTCTCTGAGAATGACCTGAAGACTAGTACAATGACTCTTCTACATTAAGGATAAAGAGAAAAAAAAAAAAAAAAAAAAAAAAAACACATCAAGATAGGTATGAGGGGCAGAGGTATGATCTATTCAGGACCCATACCCTAGTGTGGCAACCCACAAGCAGGAGGGGATATCACAAACACAGAAGACCTTGCTAAAGGGCGATGAGTTTAAACCTCATTTTGATAACCCCAGGCCAGGGGACCTGCACCAAGAATATGAGCCCCCATAAGGATTGGCTTTTAAAACCAATAGGGTTAACACACAGAAGAGCTAGAAGGCTTTTACAGGAATCCAAAATTCCACTCTTAAAAAGTACACAAAATCACTCACTCTGAGTCCAGAATGTAGGCAGCAGACTGAATAGCACCTGGCACTCTTCCTGACCTACCAAAGCCTTCCTAGAATGTCCCTGCCAAAGCAGCCCCCATTCACCATGTCCCACAACCTTCCCTCTTTCCCAGCCAATGTCAAGCCTATCAAAGCCAACCAGCACACACAGTCTATAAAGGGAATGCTCTTACACAAGGCCATGACTTTAAGACTGGAAAAGGTAACTAATTCACCTAATTCATAGAAGCAAACACAGAAAGCAAAACAAAATGAGAATACAGAGGAGTATGCTCCAAATCAAACAGCAAGACAAAACCCAAGTGGGGGGTTAAAAAAAAAACAAAAAAAAACCTTATGAATCAGAGATAAATACTTTGCCCGGTAAGACAGTTCAAAGTAGTGGTCACAAAAATACTCACCAAACTCAAGAGAATGAATAAACATAGTGAGAACTTCAATAAAGATTTAGAAAACATAGGAAACAACTAGAGCTAAAGAATAAAATAACTGAAATGAAAAATACACTAGACAGAATCAACAGATGGTGGCTGATATAAAAGAACACATAAACAATCTGGAATACAGAATAGAGGAAATCATCCAATCTAAATAGCAAAAATAAAGAAATTTTTTTAAAAAGGATAATTTAAGGAAATAATAGCTTAAAATTTCCCCAACCTGAAAATGGAAACTGATATCTAGGTCCAGGAAGCACAGAGCATCCAAACAAGTCCAAGAGTCCCAAGAGAGCCATGCCAAAACATACCATAATTAAAATGGCAAAAGTTAAAGAGAGAATTTTAAAGGCAAAAAGAAAAAACAACTAGTCACATACAAGGAAACCCCTATAAGGCTACAGGCTGGCTTTTCAGCAGAGACTTGCAGTCCAGAAGACAGTAGCATGCTATGTTTAATGTGCTGAAAGAAAAAAATTTATAATCAAAAAGGCAAGGTTATCATTCAAAATTTGAGATAAAAAAGTTCCAAAACAAGCAAAAACTAAGAGTTCCTCATTACTAAACCAGCTTTACAGGAAATGTTAAAAGGGCTTCTTTAAGTGGAAAAAAAGGCTATAACTAGAAATGAGAAAATACATGAAAGAAAAAAATCTCACCAGGTAAAAGTAAACATACAGTAAAATCAGTAGATCAGACACTTAAAAAGCTAGTATGGAAGTGAAAGACAAAAGTCATAAGATCAACTATAACTACAATAAGTAGTTAACAAATACACAAAGTAAAAAGATATAAAATATGACACCAAAACATAAAACATGGGGAGAGTAAAAATATGGTGCTTTTAGAATGTGTTCAAACTTAAACAACTATCAGCTACACTATATATATGTAAGTGCAAACCAAAAACCTACACCAGATATTAAAAAAAAGAAAAAGAATTCAAATAACAATAAATGCCAAATATAACAATAAATTCAAAAAAAACTGAAGAAGGAACACTTTCAAACTCACTCCATGATGCCAAAATTACCATGATACCAAAACCAGAAAAATACACTACAAAAAAAGGAAATTACAGGCGAATATTCCTGACAAACGTAGACGCAAAAATCCTTAACAAACATATTAGCAAACCAAGTTCAACAATACATTAAAAGGGATCATACATTATAATCAACTAACTGGTATTTATTCCACAAAAGCAAGGATGGTTGAACACCCATAAATCAATGTGATACACAACATTAACAAAAGCTCTCAATACATGCACAAAAAGCTTTTTAGAGTATAGAGGAAACATACCTCAACATAATAAAGGACATATATCACAAAACACAGCTAACATCACACTCAATGGTAAAAAGCTCAAGGCTTTTCTTCTAAGATTAGCAACAAGATAAGATTGCCCAATCTAACCCATCTATGCAACATATTAGTGGAAACGGCAATCCAATAAGAGAAAGAAATAAAAGACATCCAAATCAGAAGAGAAGTAAAACTGTCACTATTTACAGAGGATATAATACAATTTACAGAAAACCCCAAAGACTACCAAAAATTACTAGAAATAATAAATGAATTCAATAAAGTTGCAGGATACAAAATTAGTATTCAGAAATCTGTTGTCTTTCTCTATACTAATAACAAACTATTAAAAAGTGAAATAAAGAAAATTTCATTTACAATTCAATCAAAAGAGTAAAACAGCTATGAATAAATTTAAACAAGCATGTAAAACACCTGTACTCTGAAAACAGTAAGATATTTATGGAAGAAATTTAAGAACAGCACAAATAAGTGGAAAAATATACTATGCTCATGGATAGGAAAGATTAATATTGTTAAAATGTCCATACTATTCAAATCAATCTACAGATTCAATGCAATCCTTATCAAGACACCAATGGGGAGTTCCTGCTGTGGCTCAGCAGTAAGGAATCTGACTAGTATCCATGAGGATGCAGGGTGGATTCCCAGCCAAGCTCAGTGGGTTAAGGAACCGGGATTTCCCTGAGCTCTAGTGTAGGTTGCGGATGCAGCTCAGATCTATGGTTGATTCAACCCCTAGCCTGGGAATGCCATATGCCTCATGTGCGGCCCTAAAATGGAAAAAAAAAAAAAAAAAAAAAAAAACAAAAACAAAAAAAAACAATGGCATTTTCATATAACTGCAAAAATTATCATAAAATGCATATGGGAAAACAATACCCTGAATATCAAAGCAATCACAAATAAAAACAAATACGTGATAGCAATCCCTGACTTCAAACTATGCTACAAATCTAAAGTAATCAAAACTATAAAGTACTGGCACAAAAACAGATACATAGATCAATGGAACAGAATAGAAAAAGCCCAGAAATAAACTCAACCTTATATTGTCAATTAATCTACAAGGAGGTGAGAATATACAATGGAAAAAAGACAGCTTCTTTAATAAATAGTGTTGGAAAAGCTGGACAGCCACAGCAAAAGAATGAAACTGCACCATTTTCTTTCACTATGTACAAAAGCAAAGTCAAAATGGATTAAAGACTTAAATATAAGACTTTAACCATAAAACTCATAGAATAAAACATAGTGCGCTCTTTGATATTTTTGGATCTGTCTCTTCAGGCAAAAGAAACAAAAGCAAAAATAAACAAATGGAACTACATCAAATTAGAAATCTTTTTCATAACAAAAGAAACCATCAACAAAACAGAAGTGGAAAGGACAATATATTGAATGGGAGAAGATACTTGCAAATGATATTCATGATAAGGGGTTAACGTCCAAAATTTATAAAGAATTCACACAAATCAACATCAAAAATAAGTAAATAAATAACCCAATTAAAATGGGCAGAAGACATGAACATATTTTTCCAAGGAATATATATAGATGGCCAACAGACACATGAAAAGGTTCTTAACATCTTTTATCATCAGGAAAATGTAAATCAAAATCACAATGTTATCAACTCACACCTGTCAAAATAGCTATTGCCAAAAAGCCAAGAAATAACAAGTGTTGGTGAGAATATGGAGAAAAGAGAACCCTCATGTACTCTTGGTGGGAATGTAAACTGGTGTAACCACTATGGAAAACAGTATGGAGGTTCCTCCAAAAATTTAATATAGAACTACTAAATGATCCAGCAAGTCCACTTATGGGTACTAATCTGAAAAAAACAAAACACTAATTTTAAAAGATATACACACCATATGTTTATTGCAGTATTACTACAACAGCCAAAATATGGAAGTAACCTAAATTGAACATCAATGGATGAATGGATTAGGAAGATGTATATGTTCCTACAACGGAACATGACTCAGCCATAAAAATACTGAAATATTTCCATTTGCAAGAACTTGAATGGGCCTTGAGGGCATCATGCTAAGTAAAATAAGTCAGACAGAGAAAGAAATTTACTGTATGATTTCATTTATATGTAAAGTCTAAAAAACAAAACAAGCATAACAAAACAGAAGTAATCTCTTAGATACAGAGAACAGATGCCAGAAAACAGGGAAATGGGGGTATGACTAAAAGAGATGAAAGAAATTAAGAGGTACAAACTTCTAGTTATAAAATAAATATGTCATGATGTTGTAATGCCAAGCATAGAGGATGTAAACAATAATATTGCAGTAACTTTTTATGGTAACTCAAAGTAACTAGACTTACAGTGGTGATCACTTCAAAACGTATAGAAATACTGCATCACTATATTGTACACCTGAAACTAATATAATTTTTAAGTCAATTATAGTTCAATAAAGAAAATCCTGGGAGTTCCTGTCATGGCACAGCAGAAACGAATCCGACTAGGAACCATGAGGTTGCAGGTTTGATCCCTGTCCTTGATCAGTAGGTTAAGTATCCAGCATTGCTTCAAGCTGTGGTGTAGGTCGCAGGCACGGCTCAGATCTGGCGTTGCTCTGGCAAAGGCCGGCAGCTGTAGCTCCGATTAGACCCCTAGCCTGGGAACCTCCATATGCCGCGAGTGCAGCCCTAAAAAAGATGAAAGACAAAAAAAAGAAAGAAAGAAAAAAAAAAGAAAATCCTGGAAAGTCATAGTCGCTTATAAATGTAATTACTTGGAGCAGGATTTGTAAGATACGTTTTTCGCAAACTACTCTATGTTGGCAGCCTTAACTCAGTGCTCTCCCTGCAAACTAAATAAACCTGATTTTCATTAGCGAAAGTTGTGCTGTATTGGAGTATCACCATTTGACGAGTGTTTGTTAAAAAGTTACCTCAGTATGTTTGCCTCGTGTTAATCATTTAATGCAGAAATCATTTTAATGCAGACAAGATATGATATGGCTATCATTCACTAGCATGGGCATAGGATATTTAACATAGATAAGCTGTGAAAGAATCACTGAACTGCTCTTGAATTTCAAAAGGAATATAATGGGATAAGACAGCTTGTTAAGTTCTACGAAAACCTCACTTAGGACACTAAGAACACCCACATACTTCATTCAAATTGATGTCAAACTATCGAACACATTCCTGTAAAAATCATGTTTGCATGGAATAAAATACTCCACATTTTCTTTGACCTTTTCTACCAAGTTCAAGTTCCCATTTAGCAAGGATGTGTACTGAGCCTGAGTCAAGACAGGCTAGTCAGTTTGCCAAAGCCCACCAAATTAATCATTGCTGGATCTCTGAAATCTTGAATTAAAGCCGAGGGGATTATATTAGGACCAAAAAATAAAGGTAGATTTTGGAGTTTCCTTGATATCTTTAAGAATAAAACAGATTAACCATCTCTCTCCTATCTGCCTGAATAGAGTAGCTATCTTTTTCTCATGAACTCTCCCCATCTCCTGAGTACCATTTACATAAAGAAGGGGAGCTCAAAAGCTTTACATAAGACATAGTCAACCTTATTATCCACAAATGGCTATTCAATTTTTCTGGTTATTTCCACTGATAATCGCTCATTACTATCTGACCTGGTTTCTTTCAAACATCTCTGAGCCCTGTCAGCTCACCGGGTTACCTGCCCTTTAGTTGCTAAAGGATTGGGGGGGGGGGGGGTAGGTAATTATCATTGGATAGCCAAAATTTAAACTACCCAGTAAGTCGAATGCTACCAAAACAAATCTCTTAAGCATTGGATAATTGGACCATCTACAGGATCCAGCTGGATATTCTAAGCTTCCTCTCCTTTAAAACCCAAAGGTAGAGATCTTTTTCCCTAATCTCCTAACGTTCCCCTATGGAGTTTGTTTTCATTGGGGGGCTTAAAACCACTGAGGGAAAGGAGCGTTGGATTATTTTGTTGCGCTACTTTAAAATACAATCGCAAAGTTTTCTGAGTGGTTACTACTAAATAGGAGAATCCCAAAGGTCTTTTTCCAACAGAAGCATATCAGTCTGCAACTACTAAAAGGCGAAAAATGACAGTAAGTAGATATCAGGGGATCACTGCGTCAAAAAAGCCACCTTGAGATCCAACAGGCGTCTCTACAGGCTTCGTGACCTCAAGCTTCATAGGGCATCCATAGTGGAAGCCCGCGCCCTCGACCCCAAAACCGGTTACCGTGGCCAGCGTCTAGAGGCTGTGCCTACACGGGAAGGATACGCTCCAGGTAGAAGGCGCCCTCAGCGGCCACCGCGTCCGCAGTGTCCCCGGAAGTCGTCAAGCCCACGCCCAAAGCTTCTTCCAGGACCCGCAGGGCCGAATCGGCCATCCCCTGCTGGGCAGCCATCTGTGGCGCTCCACTTCCCAGCACCCTGGCTTGCCTACTGCGTCTCTAAGGGCAACCGCGAGGACGCTTGCCGGCGAAACCACGCAGCTCTCGCGAGAGCCTGGTATCCTTCACCCCTCCCACCAGGCTGGATCCGGGCGGGAAGAGCTGCCCAGTGGCCCTAAGTGTTGATGTCCTCTGCGCTTCCTACGTTACCAGGACAACGTCGTTGCCTAGTTACCCAGAGCATTCCGAATGCAGCTCCTGGAGTGAAAGAGATAAAATGAAGCAGCGGGCTCGGTTTGCAAACAGTTTCTTACCAAAGCGGCTTGGTTTTCTTTAGTTTTGACCCTAGCGTTTGTTTCTCTGCTCATTTTCTTCACGAAATTGCCTTTCAGTTGGTTTTTACATGCCCATCATCAGTCCCCGGATTTTAGATATGTATAGTGTCCTCGTTCTCCCCAGGGAAAACTTCTAGAAAATAGAAAGATCCTCAGTGCCTGGAAATTTGTTTAAGTTCTAGAAATTATAACTGAGAGATTGGTCCAGAGGAACTCTCAATGAAGAATTAGGCTGATCACCCTAGCCAATTCCTTATTGTGCTTCTTCAAAGTATGTATCTGGACTTTTTTTAAGACTTCGGTTTTATACTTGGAAATGTAGTTATAGCAGTTGTAGCGTTGATTCTTACCAAAGTACACCCATTTCCATAAGAATTATGAGGTACAAATACTCTTCCGGTAATATAAGTGATACTTGCCCAATCATGTGCAATCCTTTTGTTATGACAGAATCAAGTTTATATTGTGTATTGGAAACATCTACAGGCGACTTTTTTTTTTTAACAGATTCTTTTTCATCCTATGTTCTTGATGAAAATTGGATGCCAAACAGCAACTAATTATGAAAGGTCCAATTTATTACCCAAAAAATAGTGTCAGGGCCTTGCACATTCAGCAAGTCATGTAGAAGCATAAGAGAACGTAAAGGGTCTCTCTGAACAATTAATGCTTACTTTTATTTTTGGTCTGTTGTAAGAGCTCTTATCTTAATTTTTAGAGGTGCTATGTCATGTTCTACAGATAGGTTCGAATCCTGACTCTTCTGTGTGACCTTAAGTTCCATAAGGCTTATTTTCCTCTTCTCTAAAACACAGATTTTAATACCTAATTTACTAAAACATAGATTAATGAAATGAAATATGTTAAAAACACTCATTATCACCATGTCTGCAAATAAATATTTGTTAATAAAATTTACTTAAAATAATTGAGTTAATATGCCAATCTTGAATTGGATAATATATTTGTAAGGAACTTACATATATAGAAAAGAAAATTTCAGACAAAACTTATATATTTATAGAACTATCCAGCACTCAAAAAAGGAGAAGAACTTTAAGAGCCATTAAAAAATATATATATATGATTGGTATCCACTACTTAGAGAAGTGGGAAAGATTATTGTCAAAAAGAGCTTTAAAAACGGTCTTATACCTTAAAGAAGTATTATTACTGTACTCTTCAAAAGTTGTTTTTTGTTTTTTGTTTTTTTTTAATTCTGGATGGAAGTCTAACTTTCAGAAGGTGCCAAATAACCAAAGTTTTAAAAAGAACAACCAATCTGATTATGTCTATAAAAATCACTTTTGATTATTACATGAATTTTAAGTTTAGCTGTCACCCAAGATATTTTTGGCTCCCCTACAATTTGAACACATTTTATAGGAACCTGAGCAGCAGTACATTTAAAAGTTCAAATTAGTAGAGTCTTTAATATTTTGATCTCTACAATATGTAAGTGATATTTCTTAAAAGCAATGAAATAAAAGCAAAAGTAATCTTAACAAATATAAGCAGAACTAATAAGTGCCTTCAGATAAAAATTGGGATGCAAACTTCTGTGGTGACTACTAATATCTTAAAATTAGTATGTCTTTTTGCAATGGATGAATTTGAAAATAATCCTTTTATGTTGGAATGCTTGTTCTGTTAATTGCCAGTTTAATTTAAAAGGGAGGTGAAAACCTTACTAAGAAGAAACAAAAACTTCAAATCACAGAAGTGGTTTCAGTTATAATGCTATCCTAAGATCCTTACTTTTTAAAAAATTTTATGAACTTCCTTGATGTGGAAAAAAAAGAAATTGCCTTAACATTTTGATAAATGAATAATAGCAATCCATCTACTTTCCCTTTGAATATGTCCCCGAAAGAGGTAAATAAAGAAAACCAACGGAGACAGTCAAAATGAAGCAATAACCACAAAGGTCAACAGATTTTATTTTCTCCCAGAGTAAATGCTCCATTTTTGTACAAAGTTAAATTGTTTTTAAAAGCAAAACCAGAAAAAAATTCTGACAATAGACTTACTCTCCACATTTACAGTTTCAAAGCAGAAAATACTCTTATGCAAAGATATAGTAAAGAACTATTCAAGCTATAAGTGTTCGTTTACTACCAACAGAGCCCCAACAATTTACTGATGCATCTTTTTATAAAATTAACTATCATTTTTTTTCTTTCAAAGCTGCACAGTAAATAGTAGCTAGTTTTAGAATTTCAGAATTCATAGATGTAGTGGTAATTGACTGTGGTTAGCCATACAGCAGCTAGTTTCCTTTCTTCACTAGAACTATTTGCAAATTCATTTCTCTTGTGTTCTGAGCCCATGTGGTTCACATAGGATCAATCCTCTGAATTTAGTGAGGAGCACATGATCCAAGCTTAACATAATAATAATCTTTAATTTCTCTTGGCTACAGTGATCAGCTGCCAAGTTGGCAGGAGACCAAAAAAGAGCCAGTGAGACTTGGTGGGAAATAGTTGAGAATTCTAACAAAAAGGCTTACTTCATCCCTTGGGACTTAAGTTCTAAAGTTGCCACAGTCACTTTGCAAGTATGAAAAATAATTCCTATCAATACTTGAACAAATGTGGAAGACTGGGGTGAAAGGAACAGAAATCCCGAGTCCAGATAAAGTCACCTGAACCTCTGGTATACACATACATATTCCTTGCTCTCTCATCTGAAAGGGCCTAAAAGCAAAAACACCCCCACAGCAATTATCATATCTATCACCCAGATCTTGGTTTCTAAATACCATTTTCCAATAAAAACAACAGCCACTGGAGAAATAACTGGATATAGGACTGGCCTAGGAATGTTTGAGATGAGACTGGAACATCTTACAGGGCCAGAAAGTCAAAAAGTTCCCCTCAACTAAAAATCCCACAATAATGATAGTATAGCAAAGGGACACAGGAACTAAATGAAAGAGCTCCCCAAAACTTACAAAGCGAGAACAATCTGAGCAACTAAATTAATAAAGTAGTATTGGGGAAAACCCAAAGGGTAAAACAAATATCTTTGATTTCATACTGATATAAATAAACGACTTCATAAATAAATAAATAGAAGAGAATGGACACATCTCCTATGAAGAATTCTGAACAATGGAGTAGACATGCCACACTCCAGGAATGGAGCATAACTCAGCACTCGAAGTGCGCACTGCACCCGATGATGACATTCTTCTGAAGAGTACAATATGGAAGGGGGAGAGCTTAAACTTACCGTGGAGAAACCAGACAAAGCTATCTCAAAACCCCATAAGCCCAGACTAATCATGAGAAAGAGATAAAACACATTTTAATTGAAGGACAGTCTGCAAAATACCTTACTGATATCCCTTAGAACTCAACATCATGAACAAGAGAGAAAGTGAGCCAAGAAGCTCCTGAGGAGGCATGATGATTAAATGTAATGTGGGATCCTAGAGCGAAATGTGATCATTGGGTAAAAACTAAGAACATTTAAATAAAATTTGGACTTTCTCTAATAATATTGATCAATACTGGTTCAATAAATGTGACAGAAGTACCAAATTTATGTAAGATGTTGATAATAGGGAAACTAAGTGTGGCTTAATGGGAATTTTCTATACTAGCTTTGCAACTCCTTGGTAAATCTAAGACTGTTCTTACAGTTTATTTTTGAAAAGTTACTTGAATCTTGATTCCAGCATTGCTTTAAACAAAACTCATCCCTTGATCTTTCTGTTATTTGAAACAAAAAAATTATTTTTCCTTAAGCCAGCTTCTTTTGGGCTTTCTGTCACTTGCAATTCAACAAGACCTAGCTGATTATGTTGACTCCATACAGAATCTTTTTTTTAAATACTAAGGGGGTTTTTCTAAAACTATCTGATATAACATATCCATTTTGTATTTAAAACTAAGTTCTTTTCTACATCCAGATGAAAGAAATAAAGTTTGCTTTCACACATAGGAAAAACTTTGAGTTATTTTAGAAGTCCAGGGCACTGTGCTCTATCTTGCCCACTAGTCAAGCACTTCCTCATCTATAGACTGAAAAGAGAAAGATAAAAAGAAGTGATAAAGTTAAGGGAAGCAGCAATGACAATGATGGGAAGGAGAGAGGAATTGTACAGATAACATTGAGGGGTTAGAGTTAAGAGTTGGAGAAGGGTTAAGTTGAAAGGGAAGTCTGACTGGAAAGCATCACAAAATCAGACAAAACAAAGCTAATGATCTTGAGAAAATAATGATGGTTGCCATGGGGGAGATATTTACAGGGTGGGTGAAGTGGATGAAAGGAGTGAGGAGGTTCAGCCTCTCAGCTATAAAAATGAATAAATCACAGGGATGTAATTATAGCGTGGTGACTAGATTTAATAATATCGTAGTGCCAGAGTTCCTGTTGTGGCTCCGTGCTAACAAAACTGACTAGCATCCATGAGGATGAGGGTTTGATCCCTGCCCTTACTCAGTAGGTTAAGTATCTGGTGTTGCCATGAGCTATAGTGTAAGGCACAGATGCAGCTCAGACCCTGAGTTACTTCCGAGGCAGCATAGGCTTGCAGCTGCAGCTCCAATTCAACCCCTAGCCTGGGAACTTCCATATGCCTCACCTGTGGACCTAAAAAGCAAAAAAATCTATATAATAATGATAATATTGTAGTGCCTATTTGAAAGTTGCCAAGAGAGTAAATTTTTTTTGGGGGGGGATGCTTTTTATAGCCCCACCTGTGGCATATGGAAGTTCACAGGCTGGGGTCAAATCAGAGCTACAGCTGAGGCTTACACTATAGCCATGGCGACATCAGCTCACCAGATCCAAGCCGCATCTCTGACCTATACTGTAGCTTGTAGAAACGCTGCATCCTTAATGCACTGAGGCAGGCCAGAGATTGAGCCTGCATCTTCACAGAGACAATGTCAGGTCCTTAACTTCAAAGCCACAACAGGAGCTCTGAGAGTAAATTTTAAAAGCTCTCATCAGAAGAAAAAAACTTTTTAATTTTGTGTGGTGACTGATAAATTTATTGTGGTGATCATTTCATGGTATAATATTAAACCATTACATTGTATACCTGAAACTACTATAATGTTATAAGTCAGCCATGACTCAATAATTCAAAAGAAGATATATTTCCTTTACATTGTATTTCAGACATTGACCCATGTCAGTAGAGAGAGAGGTGTCACATTCTTTTTAGTGGCTCAATATGACTCCCCAATATAGCTATACTATAATTTGTTTAAGCAAACTTCAAGCCATTTTTCTGGTTTTATTTCAAGCCTTGGCACTTCACCCAAGCTGGAAGTGAGAACAATCATCTTCTCTTTTTTCTCACCAAAACAGATTAGAGTGGAAGACTCAGAAATGTACCCAATGCACATAGGAAAATGTTCTTCCTCTCATTGTCTACCTCTGGAATTCTCTCAGCCAATTCATTGTTGTGTATTGTATGGAAGCTTCTCCTACATACATAATAAAATATTTAACATTTAAAGTTTTCATAGTTAGTGTCTGAAAATGTTTTTGAAAATTAAATACAGTACAAAGGTTCAGAGAGAATTCTAAAATTCTTTCCTCTGGCAAATTTCCCAGGGTGTTTTCTTGTTACTGTTATTCACGGATGCACTTCTTCAGCATAACGAAGAATCATTACATTTTAAAAACCTTATGCTTAGGTTGTGGTGATTGGTCAGTTTTCAAAAACAGAAGTTCTGGAGTTCCCGTCATGGCTCAATGGTTAACGAATCCGACTAGGAACCATTAGGTTGCGGGTTCGATCCCTGGCCTTGCTCAGTGGATTAAGGATCCGGAGTTGCCGTGAGCTGTGGTGTAGGCCACAGATGTGGCTCGGATCCCACGTTGCTAGTGGCTCTGGTGTAGGCTGGCGGCTGCAGCTCCGATTGGACCCCAGCCTGGGAACCTCCATATGCTACGGAATCGGCCCTAGAAAAGGCAAAAAGACCAAAACAAAAAACAAAAAAAAAAACAAAAAAAAAAAACCCAAAAACCAGCAGTTCTAAAATTATTTGCATATTTAGCAGAGATCAATTTGTACTATCCTTTGTAACATTAAAGAAACTCCAGAATTGTAAGAAGGGAAAACATATAGCTTCTCAAAGTCACCTTTCTATTTTTTTTTTTTTTAATCTTGTCTTTTTGCCTTTTCTAGGCAACAACCATCCTATGATGATCATACCCAGCTCGCTGGCATCCTGGCGCTGTACACACACACACACACACACACACACACACACACACACACACACACACACACACACACACACACACACACAGGACAGGAGTTACGGCATCTGCCTTTCCAAAAACAGAGAGCTTGAATACCCTTATTGCTCCCTGTGGTATAGGTGTTGAAGGATCCTTTTATGAAGTTGGTTTCTTCATGGAAGAGAATGGCTTAAGGATATTCTGGAATTTAGAAACAAAATCAAACAAAGCCCTTTGCCAAAATACCTCTGTTTTTATTAAGTATAACCGTTTTGACTTTTTTTTTTTTTTTTGGTCTCTTTGCCTTTTCTAGGGCTGATCCCGTAGCATATGTAGCATATGGAGGTTCCCAGGCTGGGGTCCGATCGGAGCTGTAGCCGCCAGCCTATGCCAGAACCACAACAACGTGGGATCCGAGCCGCGTCTGCGGCCTACACCACAGCTCACGCAACGCCAGATTCTTAACCCACTGAGCAAGAGCAGGGATCGAACCCGCAACCTCATGGTTCCTAGTCAGATTCGTTAACCACTGGGCCACAACGGGAACTCTGCCGTTTTCATTTCTTTTTAGTTTGCCTCATCCTCCCCCATCTCCTCACATTTTCCCCATATCAGCTCACTCCCACCAAGGTTATCCACGTCAAAAATATGATGTCCTTCTATGTTTTTCTCATTCGTAGCCCACCATGGCCTCCAAGCATCATGTACTATTCTTGCTGAGTTGCCAGATTACAAAGCTTATCAGTCTCCTGATACTGAGCAGGTTTTTCTAGTCGTATATTTAACTAAGTCAGTCAAGAAGACTGCAACTTGATTATAAGCCACAACCTAACAACCAGGTAAGAGATTCCAATTTTATTTATACTAGATGAATAGCCAATAACACCAGAACTTTAAAAAAAAACGAATTTATCTTTTTCATTTTCATATATAATTTTATACATTAAGTTCTAACTTTTATTGAGATTTAATTATAAAATGTTTATTCTATTCTGGTAACTTGTTTTCTGTTTCTTTATCAATGCTGTAATGATTTCTGGTTTCTCCACAAATGGTTTTTCCACCTTACTGTTCTGATATCTGGAACATTCCTTTTCTGGTTTCTTTTTTATTCTTATCTCTTTGGGGATAATAAATATTAATATTGTTTTATACATGCTTTATCATCCTAAAACTACATTGGGATTCTAACTAGAAGTGCATTAAATATATATATTAATTTTAGAAAATTAACTTTCTAATAATAATGTTTCTGTCCAAGGACATAGTAGGCTTTTCCGTTTGTTCAATTTTATTTTATGTCTTTTAATAAGATTTTATATTTTTATATCATGAAATATTTCATTCATATATAAAAGTATGACAAATCATTTAATGTGTTCCTTTTACAGAGATTAAATGATTCTTTCACTTGGGAAAATATTCTATACATAGCAGCTCCCAGTTACAATGAGTTCCTTGATTTAAATTATCTTATTTTGTCCTGTGAAGCATTTCTATGATTTCATTTCATTTGACTTAATAGTTATTGAATTTAATTAATGTCCTCCAAAAACTATTTTCAGGTAAAATTCTATTTCATTTTTTTTCTATTCCAACTCATTTTTGATCAATATTTCTGCATTGATTGCTTCTTCTTGATATACTGCACTATAAAACACCAAATAAATGATAAACATGGTACATTCAAATAGAAAATTTAATAATATTGACTCAGGTTTAATTATTGCCTAAGACCTTCTATTTCTACAGACTCCTATTATGCTCTATTCATCTGTCCTCTTTTTTGTGCTTTTCTCATATTTAAATTACAGGATATTTGAAACTCTATACATGAGTTTTGGGGGGCTTCAGAAGAAAGAAGTAGCACCAGGGATTCAACACTTTACATATGTGGAGTTCTCTTCATGGCTCAGTGGTTAACGAAGCCAACGAGGATCCACGAGGTTGCAGGTTGGATCCCTGGCCTCTCTCAGTGGATTAAGGATCCAGCATTGCCATGAGCTTTGGTGTAGGTCACAGACATGGCTCAGATCTGCTGGTCGCAGACGTGGCTTGGATCTGCCTTTGCTGTGGTTGTGGTGTAGGCTGGCAGCTGTAGCTCCGATTCAACCCCTAGCCTAAGAACTTCCATATGCCACGAGTGCAGCTCTAAAAAGAAAAAAAAAAAAAAAAAGCAAAAAAGAAAGAAAGAAAAGAAACCATGCATATGTATTGATTTATTCTATGTACAATGCTCAGGACTAGACATAAGTGGTAAGAGCAAAGTAGGAATTCAAAAATGAATAGTAGATAGTTCTGTCTTCTGAAAGCTGATAATCTAATAGATGATCCTAATTTGAAAAGTTACTCAGCAAAGAATGACTCTTAACAGCAACGTATAATACCATGCAATTGGAAAGTGTTACCAAAACAAAAAGGAGGCAGAGAAAGGACATAGCTAGGGTTAGGAATAAAACAAAGACTAATAAGAAAAAATGTAAAGATTTAAAAGGGAAAAAGTGCATTATATAATACATGATGGTGTGTAAATATATTGACTACATTTTGAAAATGTTAAAAATATACTGTGTCATAGTTAAGTTTCTACTTAAAACTGTAAACTGATCGTGTAATTTCAAGCTATAAAACAAACATCCTTTTTTGAAAATGGTTCTCTAAGTGGCTCAGACCAGAAGCACACCATCACTTGGGAACTTATCAGAAATGCAAGCTCAGGAGTTCCCGTCGTGGCTCAGTGGAAACGAATCTGACTAGGAACCATGAGGTTGTGGGTTTGATCCCTGTCCTCGCTCAGTGGGTTAAGGAGCCAGCATTGCCATGAGCTAGGGTGTAGGTTGCAGACACAGCTCGGACCTGTCGTTGCTGTGGCAGCGGTGTAGGCCGGTGGCTACAGCTCCGATTCGACCCCTAGCCTGGGAACCTCCATATGCCGCAGGTGCGACCCCCCAAAAGACAAAAAGACAAAAAAAGAAAAAAAAAGAAAGAAAGAAAGAAATGCAAGTTCGAAGGCCAATACAGACTGAATCAGAATGACTGAGGTGAAACCTAGTAATCTGTGGGGGGGGGGTATTTTTTTGTTATTTCCCCAATGCAATTTTTTTTTCTACTGTACAGCATGGTGACCCAGCTACACATACATGTATACATTCTTTTTTCTCCCATTATCATGCTCCATCATAAGTGATTAGACATAGTTCTCAAGTGCTACACATCAGGATCTCATTGCTAATCCATTCCAAAAGCAATAGTCTGCATCTATTAACCCCAAGCTCCCAATCCATCCCACTACTCCCTCCCCCTTGGCAACCATAAGTCTATTCTCCAAGTCTATGATTTTCTCTTCTGCAGAAAGGTTCATTTGTGCTGTGTATTAGATTCCAAATATAAGTGATATCATATGGTATTTGTCTTTCTCTTTCTGACTTATTTCACTGAGTATGAGAGTCTCTAGTTCCAGCCAGGTTGCAGCAAATGGCACTATTTTGTTCTTTTTTATGGCCGAATAGTATTCCATTGTGTATAAATACCACATCTTCCTAATCCAATGCTCTTTTGATGGACATTTGGGTTGTTTCCTTGTCTTGGCTGTTGTGAATAGTGCTGCAATGAACATGCGGGTGCATGTATCTTTTTTAAGGAAAGTTTTGTCTGGATATATGCCGAAGAGTGGGATTACTGGATCATATGGTAGTTCTACGTATAGTTTTCTAAGGTACCTCCATGCTGTTCTCCATAGTGGTTGTACCAGCTTACATTCCCACCAACAGTGCAGGAAGGTAATCTTTGTTTTAGTCCAGGCAATTCTTACGGACATGGAAGTTTAAGAATAATTGCCCTACCACATTTTCCTGCTAGTTTTCCCACAGTGTCTTCAATGTATCTGGATAGAAAGTATGTCCCACAAAGTGTTTGTCAATAGGTGTTTGGTAGAGTGGTTTTGAGTGGTTAACAGATACTGAAGTCATCTCTGGACAAGCAAATAATTGGTGGGATCACCAACATGTACAGGATGTTTCCTTAACAAATTTGATCTCTAGGTAATCCAGCCCATTTTATACTTCTCAAACACAAAAGCTTTTCTCGGTTGATAACAGTTCCCACTCTTACTTTCATTGCTATCCAAAGGGGTCAGATAACATTCTTACAAAATGAGACAATGACATTAATTCTGCCTCCAAAATGGTTATTATTTACAGGGAGTATCTGTAAAATAGACAAATAGTACTGAGTAGTCTCTGAAAAACAAGCGAACAACAAAAAAAAAATACACATAGAGAATACATTTCAGCAGCCCTGTAGGACACTTCCTAAATAGCTGGGAACCCAAACAAAGCAAATGGGAGAACTAATGAAATTTAAACCCTGCTTTTGCTACTGCAGTGATACACATGAGTATGGAGTATCTGAATGAATCATCCAGGTAAAATTTGCGTATATGTTAAGTCAAATATACAACCCTTAACGTTAAACTAATTTTACATATAAATATGCGGTTTTATCTATTAATTTTAGTGACTTTTAAATAAAAGTATCTTAAGCATATTGTGCCTCTTAACCAAACCATAAACCTCATTATCAGTACACAGCTTCACCATCATCACCTGCAGGTACGGTAGAACAAAGGCAGGTGAAGATCTAGAAACAGGTTTTTGAACTGGCATTTGAGGCCTGTCAGAGTCATAAGGTGTAAGAATTGAGGAAAAGCCCAAGGACAAGAATATTACTGTGTCTAGACACTACATCATGGTCACAAGAACTGCAAGCTATGGAGCAAACACTTAAAAGCAGGTTGCCATTGTAAAAGCAACTTTTGTTATTCATCCATAAAATGGGATTATATAATAAACTTATATGGAGTAGTAGCAAAGTTTTGGAATATCATAAGACCTCAATAAATCTTGTATGCTATTAATTATTTTTATAGACTGTCTAAGACAGGTATGCCTCCTGGGCTTAGCAGATTTGCCAAATTTCAACTAGTGGCTTAAGAATAAAGCTGAGCAGAGTTTCCTATGAATCATTTTCAGATTCCCAAATCTCCTCCCGGATTTCTATTGCCCTAGAGTTTCTCTTTCAACATTTTAAGCAATCAAGCAAGAACAAGAAGCCTGAGGGCAGTGATTCTCAAAGTGTGTTCCAGCTATCAGTAAAGTAAATTTCACTAAAATAATGCTTATGTTTCTATTTATATCTCTTATAAAATAGAAAATATTTCTCCCCAGTATATCAAAATCTTAGGAAATATTCTAACAAGTCATCCAGGGAGGTGAAAGCCCAAAATTTCTCAAACATCTCCCAATTTAGGGAAATTGACAATGAATTTTCAAATGCACAGAGTTTAGCCTGGATTTCATCATACTCAAACTACTTGAAAACACTTGATTATCTAATCACCAAATTGGAAATGTGAGGTAAAAATGTTGCAGCTAATCAGTTTATAGTCTTGAGTTTCTAAGACACCAGGAATTAGCCATTTACCTTTCTGATAGTCAAATTCTAAAAACAAAGTTATTTCTATTTCACTTCAATTTGAGAATTTGTTTGTGACCACAAGCAAAATTTGGTATAAAAAGGACAAAATATACTTATAAGGAAAAAAGGCAGTATGACATTATCTAAAAGTAGGAATTAGTGATTAATTTTATAGAAATTATTATGTTGTTTCATTTATTTTAAAATATATTTGGTCTCAAACTATTGCAACAATATACCTATAGAGTTACTGAATTGGGACTTAGCCTGTTATTTTTCAGGCTGTCAGAAAATATTTTATAATTGCAGAAAATTCAAAAAATAAATCAATTGCCCAAACCAATGTTAACTGAAATAAACAAGGCAAGAAATAACAGCATTATGTCAGAAATATATCAACATTTTGCGGGGTTGATGAATTTTTCCTTTTGACATAACCATCATTATTGTGCTAGGAAATTTGTCAATTCGAAAACTTCTTTTCTTTCTCATTCAATTCATCTATCATCTGTTTCAGATTTCAGTTTTTTCTTTACTATCCTTTCATCCATTTCTATATTTATTTTCACCATGCTAAGTTAAGCAATGAAAAATTTGAGTGCTCACTATTTAAAAGATTCTGATAAGTTGTATAAATACCATAATTATTTCACATATGAAAGATATTGCAGTTCAGCTGCCACACCTTCTAAAAAAGGCCAAAATCTGACTTAAAAGTTACCTTTTTCTATGACCTCCCTCCAAAGAGACTGGACTATCTTCTGTGAGGGCTATGGAATCCTTACAACTGAAGAACAAATCTTAATCATTATAAATCTTATTTATAAGAACTGAAAATTTTTGATATTAGAAACAAACTCTCACAATCAAATTTACTTCCACACCAAAAACAGATTAAATCAAAAGTGTAACATTTTCCTATTTAGAGTTGACCTTTGCTCAGTGAATCACATATAAGATCCTCCTGATACATTTGAAATAATGAGTTTCGAAAGGAAAAGAGTAGAGAAGAAATAAAACTGGTGGTAGAACTACAAGTAAAAGAGTTTTATTCTTGCCCATGTGAAAATGTAAATTGTTTATAAAATATTAAAGGAATATATACATTATAAATAAAATCTTTAAAATGAAATCCGGTATAAAACTAAGAGAAAGCAGGGGGTCCCCACTGTGGCAAAACGGATTAAGAAGCTGACTGCAGTGAATTGGGTCACTGTGGATATGTAAGTTGGATCTCCAGCCTGCAGCAATGGGTTGAAGGATCTGGCATTGCCACAGCTGTGGCATAGGTTGGAGCTGCAGCTCAGATTCAGTTCCTGGCCTGGGAACTTCCATATGTCACAGCTGCGGCCATAAAAATAATAATAAAAATAAAATAGAGCAAATCAGAAAACATTAAAGAGCATTTCAAAATATTAAGTATTGTAAAACCCCAGCTATCTAGAAATCTTTGAAAAATTTGTTATTTTGGATGGTCAGACTTTATAGACATATGATGCTTTGCCTCGAAAAGGTAAAAATCTTACCACATTTACCAAAGTAAAATTTTGGCATGTGAATGTTTCTAAAATATGTTGTACATTTCTCTGAGTGCTTAAGTAAAAGTTTTTGCTAAAACTCTGTCAGCTTCCAAATGACTCACACGATTGTTCTGAACATCTGATTCTTCGCTATCCATAAATCAAAGGAGTGTTAGACGGACCCATTATGTTCCTAGACTTTGTCCTTTGTGGACATACAGCTGCTTCCAATAATTATATGATTTCTTCCTTTGTAAACTGCTGCCTGGTGTCTATATGCTTTCAGTATGCCTACATGTAGGACTACTCTAGAGTTTATTTTATTGTTTCTAACCTGTAGACAGCATGTTAGAATTGTGTAAAATAATGATAAATATCTTCCAAAAGAAGACCAAATGAAACAAGGTGTCATTAAACTAGGTAATGTCTCTTTAGCAGGAAACATTTTTGTTTACCTCCGAGTAGGGGACAGAATAGCAATTCAGGGTAAATAATATTCATTGCTAGTGAATTTATCTGTGAAATGTTACCATTTGAGGAGAATACAATTAGCATCAGAAATTATATGTTTGGATTCAGACTCAGTGCAAGCCAATTTATACAACAAAAAAAAACCATTTTAATTTAAAGGATAAATTACATCAGTGTTTTTAAAGGCATTTATCATAGACAATGGTAGTAGATGATAGATAAGTACAACTACAGAATAATCATCTTAATTACATTACAATTTGTGCAATTATTACAGAAGATGAACAAACAAAATTGTTCCAATAATTTTTTTACATATGTGTTTCAAAACCTCAGAAGTTTAGAATCATAGTTTTAGATATAGAAACTTTCTCCCTTCCTTTATTGATGTCGGTCTGATGCATGAACCATTGTGTACGTTAATGGTAAAGCAAAGAAAACTGGAAGCCAGTAAACTCTTATCTAGGTTTTTGCTATCTGTATTAGTGCATGGGTTAATTACTGCTCAACAAACTAATTCTAATGTGTGTCAACTGTCAATTCTTAAACAAAGACCACCAAAAACACTGTTGCTTAACCAAAGTGCACTGAATTTACTTCAGCAAGGGAGATTATCATCTTGATAGTCTTAGTAAGTAAAACCCAGTAAACTAAGTTGACTTAGTAAGCTCAAAAGTAGAGGTTAGGGAAGAATATTTAGAAAGTTTGGGAGTCTGCTTGCAAGTGGCTTAAGGTGGAAATTTTAAGAGGGAATCTGATTAGAAGTAGACAAAGTTAATGACCTAATACACTAGGATCAGAGGTGAAAGTCTTATAAGTCTTGATAAACTAATTGATTTCCTGACAGGTGAGTTGTTTATTCAGGTGAGCAAATTGGTACTGTGATGAGATAGTTATTTGCCCAGATGAGCAACTTTTGGCTCAGAAAAATTGCTTTTCAAGACTCTTTTGTCGTGAACAGCAAAGATGTTTACTGGTTTGGAGTCTGACTTAAAATTTCTGGGCACAAAGGAAAGTAATGTTGACACAGGTAGTGGGAGGCTATCCCCTGTGGGAAGGGCTGGTCTGACCTCAAGAAAATCACTTAATCCATTAGTCTCATTAGCAAAATGAAGGCCAAACTTTTGCTAGACAGTTGGAACATCTTGAACCTTTTATTGGTCAGCTACTACCACAAAATTGTGACCTTACAAACGGCTCCAAAATGCAGGAGCAGACAATACTCAGACTTTCTTCCTTGCTAATGCATTGATGAGTCAATTGGGATTCAGCTGAGCTAGACAGAGCTCAGTTAGTCTTGACCCAGAGTTTGGTCAAATCCAAAGTTTGGACATTTTCCAGGTATCTTTCATCCACCTTGACAAGAGGTCCCACAAAGTATGTTCTTATTTTGGTAAAATGAAAGAGCATAAGAGGGCAAATTCAACCCTCTCAATTCATTTCGGGCCTTTACACAGGCCTGTAGTGTAGGCTCTGACAGTGGGATTGTGTGTGTGTAAGTGCCTAACTTAAACTTTGATTGCCCAGGCATCTATCTGAAAGAGGCACCCACTTCAAAGATGGCTATCTTGAATAAACACATGGCTACCTTGAACAGTCACATGACTAAATAAAGAACCAGGCTTCACCATCCCCCCTCCCTGCCCAAGTTGCTTTGTTTCAGAGATCTTGGTTGGTTTCAAAAACCGACCAGTTGTGTCACTTATTTTTCTCTTCCAGTGCTTTAAGTCCCTGCTCTTATGATTTAAAGTCACCAATAAAGAGTAAGCCTTCCAAACTCTAGGCCTCCACATTCAACCTCAATAAATGCAGAATGCCAGGTCCTATTCTCTCTTCTTTTCCTCTTCCTCCCCCTCCCCTTTCCCCTTCCCCATCCTTCTCCTACTTCTTCTTCCCTTTCCCTGAGCCCTTACTATGTGGCCCCAAATGTGCCATGTAATTTCTAGTATTTGTACGTAATAAACTTTTTAAAATTTTGTCCTGATGATTATTGCTGAGGGTGTCATGCAATCATAATGAGAACCACAAGGGCCGAGGAGAGGCTACAACATTGATATCTATAGGCTGAGACCAACACACAATAATGTCACATTTACTGAAACCCCCATTGATGAAAGCAAAACTCAAAAATTTATCCAAAACAAAGCCCAAAAATCAAGCCAAGGAAGCGCCCGCCATGTGGCCATATCAAAGACCTCAGAATTGGAAGCCAATAATCCAACCTACCAAATCTTTGCAAAGAAACACTCTTAAATTTAGGTTTCAACCAACCTCAGTCATAGAAGGCTTGGAAAATTAGGAAGTCTCAGTGCAGGCATAGAAAAGTACACAAAATAATATGCATAGTTTCTCCCCCATATCGTTCATTAGATCATTTTCACAAATAAGTTTGTGGCATTTTAGAATTAAAATCTGATGAAGTTTTTGGCATTGGACCAATTAAGAAAAATAGAAAATACTGAAATACTGTTTTCACATGAGAGTTTTCTATGTTAAATCACTTAAATGTACCCAATAAATTTATCAGCTTATAATGAATACGTAAGAATGTTACAGAGCTTATATAACACTATATATGAGATAAAACAGCCTCAGTGCCCCCTGATTATTCAAGTAGCCACTAAAGAGCTATCACAGTTCGAGTTATATCTTTCCTGCTTTCCTTCCAAGTCCTCAAGTGCTATTTCTAAAACTATAACATTCTTTTGCTCTCATGACCATACACTTTGTATGTGGTATAATTAAAACAAAACTAATGAGTACGGAGTGAATTATAAATTACAAAATAGGAGTTTCCATTGTGGCTCCATGGGTTAATGACCCAACATTGTCTCTCTGAAGATTCAGGTTTGGTCTTTGGCCTCACTCACTAGGTTAAGGATCTGGCATTGATGTAATCTATAGTGTAGGTCTTGGATGTGGCTCAGATCCAGAGTTGCTGTGGTTTTGGCCACCAGTCCAAATATTATCCCCCCAAAATGAGGATGTCAAATTACTGTACTCACCATTTACCTGTAGCCAAGACACAGTACTAATATAATTCATGACCTGGTGATAAGGCACTTTTTTAAAACTGTCTTGATAATATCAGTAATTTATTAACCCTACTTAATAAATTATCATTAATGAATAAATGATAAGAATAAATAGGCGAACTGGCAGTATTGCTGAGACACAATCTCATTGAAGAAAATAACTATTCTGAAGGGGAAGGATCAAGACAGCAGAAGAGTTAGAGGTTGTGCTCAACTTCTGCCAGAAACACAGCAAAAAAACACATCTACCTGTAGAACGATTTGCACAGAATAGATACTGAACGCTGGAAGAAGAATTTAAACCTCCAAAAAGGGCAAGAAACCCTTCACATAACTGGGTAGAACAAAAGAAAAAAAAAATGGAGAGAGAAAAGGAATCACAATAGGACTAACATTCCTGAGAGGGAGCTGTAAAGAGAAAAGGAACCCACAACCTGGGAAGCCACCTAATCGATGGGGAGTTCAGCTGAAGTGGAGGGATCTCAAAGTTGCTGAGAAAAGTGCAGAAGCTGGACTGAGGAGGGCAAAACAGAGTGAGAGCCACACAGATCATCTGCACAACCATCCAGAACACCACAGCCTGAGATTATCAGGCAGGGGCTGGGTGCTGAGACTCAGGCACTGGAGGTCATTTTTGGAGAGAGGACTAGGGTTGGCTGTGTGGAAATAGCCTGAGGGGTAGGGAGCAGTGTTCCATGGGCTGGGGAGGAGAACACCACAGCCAAGGGAACCCAGGAGGAGGTCTGTGCCTGCAGGAGAAGCAAGGTGCCACTGTTGGAGAGGGCAGGAGGAAGAGGGGTGGACCACCATAGGAATTTCTTTCCCTGAACACATCTGAAATCTCAAAGGGTGGGGTGCTTCTGGCACTGGCTATGGGTGGCAAGAGGCCAATTACTCAGGCTAAGGGAGACTGGGCACCTCTTGTGCAGGCTATGGGTGGTCTGGCACCTCTTGTGTGGGCTGAGGGCAACAGGGAGCTAAGCGCAATGCAGTGCCTCTTGTGTGATCTACAGGTGGGAGGGACAAATCACAGCAGTCATCTCAGAAACTAGGGGGAGGTGTGGCCTTCCACCACTAGGGGTCTGTGAAAAGACTTCACCTGTGGCCCGAGTCACCTCAGAGGCCAGCAAAAAAGAGGGTACTGCAACCAAGCATTACCCATTGCTGCTCTCACTCCCCTGAGAACACATCCGTTCTGCTGCTGCCACTCCCAAACACGTGGGGCAGCCCCCAACATGCTTGATCACTATCACCTCCCAGGACCCTACAACTAGGAGAGCTTGTGCAGTGCCTCCTGCATGGGCTAAGCAGGACAGGGTGCTTCTTGTGTGGGTCTACAGGTGGCAGGGCAAACCATCATAGTAATCTCTGACTCCAGAGATGGGCATGGCCAACCACAATGAGGGGTCCATAAACAGGCACAATTTTCAGCCCCAATCACCTCAGCAGGCATCACAGAGGAGGACATTGAGACCAACCACCACCTGTTGTTGCTCTTACTCCCCTGAGAACTCACACACCCTGCCACTGCCATTGCCACTGCCAAATTCTCTGGGCACCGCTTAAACATGCCTGAGGCTCTTTACCACCTCCCAAAGCCCTGCAACTAGGAACAGCATGCACCACCTTCCTGCAGGTACCTGCTACTGTCAAGAGCCCAGCAAATAGGCACTGATTACTAGCCCCACCCACTGCCTCCTTCTCCATGGAAACACACTCAGCACCCTGGGAATGACAGCCTACTCACACCAAAGAAAGAGACAGAAAATACCCAAACTCCCAAGCCAAAAATAAATAGTAACACCCCCACAAAGTAAAAAGGGGCACTCTTGCATAGGAATAGCCCTCTGAGACTACAGTTTGGTTTCCCTAAACTCATAGAAAAAGAAAAACATAAACAAATGAAGAAGCTCAGAAACCATTCCCAGGTAAAAGAACAGAATTCACCAGAAACAACAAAGAATGAAACAGACCTCTGCAATCTAATAGACACTGAGTTCAAAAGGGAGATAGTGAAAATACTGAAGGAGTTAAGGATGAATATGTAGGAATTAAGAGTGGATATAAACAGTAATGCAGATTACTTTAGAAAGGAACTAGAAAATATAAGGAGGAACCAAGAAAAATTAGAAAATTTATTTGTAGAGATGCAAACTGAGTTAAGGCACTAAAGAGAAGAATGAATAATGCAGAGGAACAAATTAGTGACTTGGAATGTAGAATAAGGAAATCAGCCAATCAGGTCAGCAGACAGAAAACAAAATGAAAAAAAAAAAATGAAAGCAATATAAGAGATCTGTGGGATAATATAAAGTGGTCCAATCTAGGCATAATAGGAGTTCCAGGAGGAGAATAAAAATAAAAAGGGGTTGAAAATATATTTGAGGATTTCCCAACGTGGCTCAGCAGTTAGCAAACCTGATTAGGATCCTTGGCCGTGCTCAGTGGATTAAGGATCTGGCATTGATGTGAGCTGTGGTGTAGGTCACAGATATGGCTCAGATCCCAAGTTGCTGTGGCTCTGGCATAGCCCAGAGGCTACAGTTCCAATTGGACCCCTAGCCTGGGAACCTCCATGCTGCGGATGTGGCCCTAAAAGACAAACAAAAACAAAAACAAAAATACATTTGAAGAAAGTATGTCTGAAAACATTCCAAATCTAAAGGAAACAGATATCAAGATACATGAAGCACAGAGGGCCCCCAACAAGTTGAACCCAAACAGGCCCACACCAAGATATAATAAAAATGGCAAAAGTTAAAGACAAAGAGGATTCTAAAGACAGCAAGAGAAACACAAAGCATTAATTATAAGGGAACCACCACAAGGCTATCAACTGATTTCTCTGCAGAAACACTGCAGGCCAGAAGAGAGTGGCAAAATATATTCAAAGTCCTTTTTTTTTTTTTTTTTTTTTTTTTTTTTAGTCTTTTTGCCTTTTCTAGGGCTGCTTCCTGCGGCATACGGAGGTTCCCAGGCTAGGGGTCTAATTGGAGCTGTAGCCACTAGCCTATGCCTGAACCACAGCAACACAGGTTCCCGAGCCACGTCTGCAACCTACACCACAGCTCACAGCAACGCCGGATCCTTAACCCACTGAGCAAGGCCAGGGATTGCATCCGCAACCTCATGGTTCCTAGTCGGATTCATTAACCAAAGTTCTAAAAGGAAAAAAAAAATGCGGCCTGGAATACTTTACCCAACAAGAATATCATTTAACATAGAAGGAGAGATTAAGGATTTCTCCAACAAACAAAAGCAAAAAAGAGTACAGCAATACTAAACACATTCTAAAAGAAATATTGAAAGGGCTTCTCTAAATTTAAAAAAAAAAGTAAAAAGAAATAGGAAGGAGGAATCACAATTGGAAAGCAATCATTTAAATAAGCTGATATACAGATTTCAAAGGAAAAAAAATTTTTTTGTAAGAGTGACAATAACCACAAGGAACAGCAAATGGACAAACACGAAGATGTTAAAAAAGGACTTCAAAACCATAGCATGTGGGGAAGGAAAGTAAGAAAATATAGACTCTTTTTTATAATGCATTTGAGTGTATATGACTATCAGGCTAAAACAAGCAGATATAAGAAGGGGTTAACATACTTAAAAAAACAGAATAACCACAAATCAAAACCAAACATTACATTCACAAAAACAACAACAAAAAAAGGACACAAGCATAAAGTAAATGGAAATCATCCAACCAAAAAAAGAAAGGAACAAAGGAAAAACATAGAATCAACTGGAAAACAAAGTTTAAAATGGCAAGAAATACATATTTATCAATAATTACCTTAAATGTCAATGGACTGAATGCTCCAATCAAAAGACATAGAGTGGCAGATTGGATAAAAACGTAAGAGTATACAATATGCTGGCTACAAGAGAATTACATTAGGGCAAAGGATGCACAGGGAATTAAAGTGAGGGGATGGGAAGAGATATTTCATGCCAATGGGCAAGACAGGAAAGCAGGAGTTGCAATACTTATATCAGACAAAATAGACTTTAAAATGAAGGCCTGACCCTAAGCCTAACCCTTTCATTGGTAAAAGGAACCATTCAAGAAGAGGATATTATATTCATTAATATATATGCCCCTAATATAGGAGCACCCAGATACCTCCAACAAATACTAACAGACATAAAAGGAGAAATTGATGGGAATACAATCATAGTAGGAGACTTTAACACCCCACTCACATCGATGGACAGATCCTCTAGAAAGAAAATCAATAAGGCAACAGAGATCCTAAAGGACACAATAGAAAAGTTAGACTTAATTGACATTTTCAGGATGTTGCATCCAAAAAAATCCGAATATACATTCTTCTCAAGTGCACATGGAACATTCTCAAGAATTGACCACATACTGGGGCACAAAACTAACCTCAACAAATTTAAGAATATAGAAATTAGTTCAAGTATCTTCTCTGACCACAAAGGCATGAAACTAGAAAGAAACCACAGGGAAAGATATGAGAAAAAAACTGACTACATGGAGACTAAACAACATGCTACTAAAAAACCAATGGGTCAATGAGGAAATCAAAAGGGAAATTAAAAAATACCTTGAGACGAACAATAATGAAGGCACAACCATTCAAAATCTATGGGATGCCACAAAAGCAGTGCTTCAAGGGATATTCATAGCAATACAGGCTTTCCTCAAGAAAGAAGAAAAATTTCAAATTGACAACTTAACCCACCACCTAAATAAATTAGAAAAGTAGAACAAGCAAAACCTAAAGTCAGCAGAAGGAAGGAAATCATAGAGATCAGAGAGGAAATCAATAAAATAGAGATTCAAAAAAACAATAGAAAAAGTCCATAAAACCAAGAGCTGGTTCTTTGAAAAGGTGAAAAAAATTGACAAACCTCTGGCCAGACTCACCAAGAAGAGGAGAGGAAAAAACCCAGATAAACAAAATAAAAATGAAAGAGGAGAAATCTCAACAGATACTGCAGAAATACATAAAAACGATAAGAGAATACTATGAACAATTATATGCCAATAAATTTGACAACGTAGAAGAAACAGAGAACTTTCTAGAGACTTAGCACCCACCAAAACTGAATCAAGAAGAAACAGATCAACTGAACAAACTGATCATTAAAGATGAAATGGAATAGGTAATAAAAGCCTACAAACAAAAGTCCAGGACCAGATGGCTTCCTCACAGGTGAATTCTACCAAGCATACAAAGAAGAACTTACACCCATCCTTCTTAAAATTTTCCAAAAGTTTGAGGAAAAACAAACACTTCCAAAAACATTTTACAAAGCCACCATCACCCCAATACCAAAATCAGACAAAGATACTACAAAAAAGAAAACTATAGGCCAATATGTTTGATGAATATAGATGCAAAAATATTCCACAAAATTTTGGCCAACCAAATCCAACAATATATAAAAAAGATCACACACCCTGACCAAGTGGGATTCATCCCAGGTTCACAAGGATGGTTCAACATATGCAAATCAATCAATGTCATACACCACATTAACAAAAGAAAAGTCAAAAACCACATGATCATCTCAATAGATGCAGAAAAAGCATTTGACAAAGTCCAACATCCATTCATGATCAAAACTCTTACCAAAGTGGATATAGAGGGAACATAGCTTAACATAATAAAAGCCATTTATGACAAACCCATAGCCAATATAATACTCAATGGAGAAAATCTGAAAGCCTTCCCTCTAAAATCTGGAACAAGACAAGGATGCTCACTCTCACCACTTTTATTCAACATGTTGGAAGTCATAGCCACAGACAAATAAAAGAAATAAAATGTATCCAAATTAGAAGAGAAGAGGTAAAATTTCCACTGCATACAGATGACATGACACTATATGTAGAAAACCCTAAGGACTCAACCCAAAACCTACTTGAACTGATCAACAAATTCAGCAAAGTAACAGGATATAAGGTTAACATTCAGAAATCAGTTGCATTTCTGTATACTAACAATGAAATATTAGAAAAGGAATACAAAAATGCAATACCTTTTAAAATTGAACCCCAAAAACTTACATACCAGGAATAAATGTGACTAAGGACGTGAAAGTCTTATATGCTGAGAACTGTAAAACATTAATTGAGGAAATAAAAGTGGATTCAAAGAAATGGAAAGATATACATGCTTCTGGGTTGGAAGAATTAATATCGTAAAGATGGCCATACTACCTAAAGCAATCTACAGATTCAGTGTAATCCTTATTAAATCAGCCATGATATTTTTCACAGAACTTGAACAAACAATCCAAAAATTTATATGCAACCATTAAAGATCCAGAATTGCCAAAGCAATCCTGAGGAAAAATAAAATCCAGGCAGGAGCATAACTCTCCCAGACTTCAGGAAATATTACAAAGCCATGGTAATCAAGACAGTGTGGTACTGTACCAAAACAGACATACAGACCAATGGAACAGACTAGAGAACCCAGAAATTAACCCAGATACCTATGGTCAATTAATCTTTGACCAAGGGGGCAAGAATATAAAATGGGAAAAAGACAGTCTTCTCAGGAACATACCCTAGGAAAACTGGAACATACCTTTACACTATGCACAAAAATAAACTCAAAATGGCTTAAAGACTTAAATGCAAGACAAGACACCATAAAACTCCTAGAAGAGAATATAGGCAAAACATTCTCTAATATCAACCTTACAAATGTTTTCTTAGGTCAGTCTCCCAAGGCAACAGAAATAAAAGCAAAAATTAACCAATGGGTCCTAATCAAATTTTTCACAGCAAAGGAAATCATTAAAAAAAAAAAAACCCTATTGAATGGGAGAAAATAGTTTCAAATGATGCAACCAACAAGGGCTTAATCTCTAAAATATACAAACAGCTTAATAAAACTCAATAGCAAAAAGCAAACAACCCAATTGAAAAATGGACAAAAGTCCTGAATAGACATTTCCCCAAAGAAGATATGCAGATGATCAACAGGCACATGAAAAATTCTCAACATCACTAATCATTTGAGAAATGCAAATCAAAACTACTATGAGATACCACTTCACACCTATCAGAATGGCCATCATTAACAAGTCAACAAATAAAAAATGATGGAGAGGGTGTGGAGAAAAGGGTACCCTCCTACACTGTTGATGGGAATGTAAATTGGTAGAACCACAATGGAAAATAGTATAAAGGTACCTTAGAAAACTATACATAGAACTACCATATGACCCAGCAACCCCACTCTTGGGCATATATCCAGACAAAACTTTCCTTAAAAAATACACATGTACCCGCATATTCATTGCAGCACTATTCACAATAGCCAAAACAACCTAAGTGTCCATCAGTAGATGAATGGATTAAGATGTGGTATACATATACATTGGAATACTACTCAGCCGTAAAAAAGAACAAAATAATGCCATTTGCAGCATTGTGGATGGAACTAGAGACTCTTTTGCCAAGTGAAATAAGTCAGAAAGAGAAAGCCACACACCACATGATATCACTTACATCTGGAATCTAATATATGGCACAAATGAACCTTTTTACAGAAAAGAAACTCATGGACTTGGAGAACAGATTTGTGGTTGCCAAGGGGTAGGGGAGGGAGTGGGATGGACTGGGAATATGGGGTTAATAGATGCAAACTATTGCATTTGGAGTGGATAAGCAATGAGATCCTGCTGTATAGCACAGGAAACTATTTCTAATCACTCTGATGGAACAAGATGGAGGATAATGTTAGAAAAAGAAGATATATATATATATATATATGTATGTATGTGTGTGTGACTGGGTCACTTTGCTGTACAGCAGAAAAGTGAAAGAACATTGTAAACCAAGTATAACGGAAAAAATAAAAATGATTTAGAAAGAAAGAAAGTAACTATTCTGAAGTTGAAATTTAATTCCAAAAAGTTCAAGAGGTCCAAGATCAAGGTGCCAGCATGGCCCTGTTCTGACAAAGGCCCTCCTCCTGGTGCATAGTCAGTGCTTTCTCTCTGTGTCCTCACATGGTGGAACAGGTGAAGGAGCTCCCTAGAGACTCCTGCCTAAGGCACTAATCCCATTCACGAGGATTCTACCCTCATGACTTAAGCATCTTCCAACAGCCCCACCTGCTAACATCATCACCATCAGGGGTTGGGATTTCAACAAATGGAATGTGCTCTTCAGACCATAGCAGAGGGAAAGAATTAATAAGTATTTATTATAATTTTATTAAGTAAGGAAGGTAGTTCTCATTACATACTTACAATTCCCACAATTTAACCCCTTTTCTACTTCACCCTCATCTCTCCCATTCACTCCAAGCTAAAGAGTTGTTTCTTTAGTGGTTTGGGGTTGTTTTGGGAAAAGTATCCACCACTGCATAATTTATGTAATCCAGTCTTATGACCTTCCTCCTGTCCCTTGGACAAAGCCTTCTCATTCTTGCTTAAGGTTTTTCTGTGGCTATGCCTTCTTTTAGTAAATCCATTACCCTGGATAAACAAGTTACATGGTGTTTTCTTGATACCTTTCACTTCTACTTGCAATCTGTATACATTCACTTTCTTATTGGTCTAGTGCCGATTTTTACCACCAAGGAAGGACTTTGTCTTATTCAGCCTTATTGTTCCAGTGCCTAAAATCATGCCTAGATCTTGTTAGACCTCCTATAAGTATTCAATGAGTCAATGAAGGAATGAATGAATGAACTGGTGACTTGTATCCTTCAGCCCTTAAGAATCCCAAAGCCAGAAATAGATTTCTCAGTAACCTTCACTGAAGACAGTTATCTCTTGAATAGTATCTTCAAAACCTAGTCACCCATCAAAATTAGAAGATTTTTATAATTTGTCAGACAAAATGAAGTCACTAAGTTTTATTTCTGAATATTCATACATGTAATTTCTAAGAATATTATAATCATTATTTTTATTAAAATCCTTTGAAAATATTTTCATTTTACTTTCTTTACAGAAAAGCCATAGTATCAAGACAAAAAAATGAAAATAGAGACACTCTGGCTTACAACAGTCAAGGATATTTTACAGATCTTGTGATCCCTAACAACCTCCTGGGACCAGTTTTTGCAGTATGTCTATTCTTGCTGAAAGAATGATTTTTCCATGAAAGCTTCTATAAGCAAGGACCTTTTTTCCATATCATGGTAGCTCCTTGGTTTTATGGTCAATTCAATTCCCAACCCCTTCCAATATCATAACAACCTATATTCATGCGTTACCAGATGGGGCAGAATTTGAGTTTTTGATATTTTATGTGCTACAGAAATTAGGCTATAAAAACTCTAGCTGTGTCATGGCTCCAGACTGTTTCATGCCTGAGAATGTCATTACAAGTCCATGTCCTCCACCAGCTGTCAGGACCCTTATCACAAAATCCTAAATTCCATAAACCTCACAGAGCAACTAAGGAGAAAAGATCTCCACCAACATATTCCCCAAATACCAACCAGGTTATTAAAAAAAAAAAAGAAAAATCTCCTTGAGGGAACGCTGTGATTGAAGGAGACCATGAAAACTATAGGTTATACAAGAAGGTATTCTCCTACTTAAGGGTATTTTCAGAGGAATAAAGGCAGACAGTGCATTATAGTTATAAAAAACCTTTACCAACGAAGCCAATTATCAAATGCAGTTTTACCACCTTCTGTTTGAATATCAAGCTACATAAAGTCTGTGTGAATGATATACCTTCCCAATATAAGAGATTTCCTTTACAATCTGATATGATATGAAGTACTCATACCATAAAATTAATAATAATATAGGATTTTCTCCAGTTTTACAGACGAAGAAACTGTGCCCAGAGAACAGAACTTTCCTAAAAATGCCAACCAATCTAGTGATGGTGCTGAATTAGAACGCTGACAGTAGGCTTTAAACAATTTGATTTTCCTTTTGCATCGAGGCACCTACAACCATAGTGACTGGAGCATCAGTTTTCATCTGTCCTAGAGAATGTCCTTATTTCATAATAACTCTCATCATCTCATATATTCATTGCTTACTGCCTATCAGACATGGTGCTAAACACACTGTATGGATTAGGCTCATCATACCCTATATATGCCAACTCTCCATTTTACAGAAACTGAGGTACAGAGAAATTAGGGAATTTGCTCTTGATACTCCTTTAAACATATGTTTACCATTTTCTCAAACTTTGTTACTATGTTACTTATCCAATGAAATGTGAACATATAGCCATATCAGGACTTACATATAAACATTCATAGTAGTCTTACTCATAATACCCAAGAACTGGAAATAATCCAAATGTCCACCAATAGATGGATGAACAAACAAACCACAGTATAACTTTCAACGAAATACTATTCAGCTATGAAATAAGTATGTAACTGATAGACCTGCAACACTATGGACGCTCTCAAAAATATGCTGAGCAAAATACAGCCAGATCCAGGAAATGTAGATACTGTAGGATTCCTTTTATAGAGAATTCTAAAAAAGGTAAAAGTAATCAAGAGTGCTCTTAAGCCAATAGAAATACACCATGTATCCTAAAGATGCTTTTTTTCCCTCTACACTGGTTTGGAGGGAGGAAGCATTATTACTTTTAAAGTAAAAAAGTGAAACTAATATGTGGACTATTGTGAGCAGATTTTCCTTCTTTTTTCTTTTTCTTTCTTTCTTTCTTTTTTTTTTTAAGAAAACATGAACTCTTTGTTCCCTAGCTGTTTCCTATGACCCAATATAAATCTCCTGCCTCCCTTCTCTCCTCCTCCCATCTCCCTCAACATCTTCCACTAGGGCAGGAGCTATGGTTCAAATGAGTTTGCTTTAAACTAATGAAGTTAATATTTCACTTCTCCTTATTGTCCTGTCTCTTCTGAGACCCTGGAAGAGACCACAGGTATATATTTTCACTGGAAAAAAAAGTTTGTAAAATTTGAAAAGATAAATTGTTTTAACTACCATACAGGTAAAAGGATGTATTGCAGTGGCCATGGCATTTCAGGGATCCTTCTGAGAGCAAGGCAAGCAGAGAATATATTTAGTTTGGGTACAGTGGGCTGTGTTCATGGGGCTAGCAGTCATTTTGTGCATAATTATGTCATTGCTAGACTTCCTCCTGTGTACCGTGCCAACTGTGTCTCCTGATTACTTACCCAGGATGATGACAGTAATGTGTATTCCTATATAAATGTGCCCTCTGACCCCAAGAACTAAAAGAATATGGGAAGTAGAATAAGAAAAAAGTTTGAAGTATGCGATTCTAGAAGCTAGTCTGTAGGAAACTCTTCCACTCATCAAACCTGTAAAATTGTGAGCACAGGATCCAGGTCTCAAGGTTGACTAGTCAAAACAGAAATAGCCTCCTATCCGGAATGAATTCAATAATGCCGCACTTACCATGATGAGTTATCATTAAACACTCCTCCCATTTTATCTCTTTTTTTGATGGCAATCACGGAATTCTTGTATAAAGCTCCAGTTGATAGCAATGCTGAAAGAGAAATGCATGTGTATAAAATCACATGTTTTATGCATTGCAATATATTGAATCACAAGCATAACAAGTTGTGAGGGAGGCTGAAATAAATTTTTCTGAAATATCAAGAATAACAAATAAACGTCAGTTTACCCATGGTAGAAAAAACCTAGATGATCTATATTCTCTCTATAAAAAGATAATGTTATACACTGTAGAGGTTATCAAAGAAAAGATAGCCTAAAATATAGTCAAAAAGAGGGTTATAAAAGCTAGTTAATAAATATATCATATTCTGGATTTTATATTTATAGTACTTCTCAGCTTTTAAAAATTTGTGATTATTATAATTTTTTTCCTTCCAAGTAATTATTAATTTATTATGAAAGCTTAGTTGTATGTTCATAAGTCTGTTTGTCTTTTCTTAAAGACGGACCCCAAAGTGATATAAACTCTAAGCCCTACAAAACTGAAATCTGTCCCTGAGCATATTATAAGTATTCACACAGAGTTTTGAGCCTCAGTAAAGAGCAGGAATAATATTGAAACAGTAGAATAGAGTACATCAGAGTTAGAGATTTAAAAAAAACTTACACAGTAGTTCTTAAGAGGGGGATCAATTTTACCTCTCGGGGGATGTTTGGCAATGTCGGAGGATGTATTTGATTGTCATGGCCGGAAGGAGTGCTACTGGCATTTAGCAGGTAAAGGTCAAGGATGTTGCTATAATATACAGAACAGTCTTCCACGACTCTCCAAATTATCTGACTTCATCCATGAACTGTCTGACCCAAAATGCCAAGAACAGCTAAGCTAAGAAACCCAGGCCTCTACTAAGAATGCCAGAGAGAAATGGACCAATGACTATCAGTACTGATATATGGCCATAGCCATTCCGACATGGACCATTGTGAATCAGAATGAGATTGTGGACCCTTTCAAACTGTAGAAGCACATGATATAGAACTGGGGCTATAGCCAGACGCAACCAGGCCGGAATTAAGAAATTTCCCTGGAATTCGTGCCAAATTTTTCCATGATATCCAAGGGAGAGGAGATTGTAGGTCTTACTGAATTCACATTGCCATCATGCCCTCTATAATTCAGAGTTAGGATATCTTCATTTTTCCAAATCTTATACTTCCCACCTCTAAAAAGGAAATAACGATTCTTTATGGAGTTGTTATAAAAGATTTTTAACATGCCCCATACCCCTTCCTTCTAGAGTTCACTGGATTGTGTTAGGACTTGGGTGGTAGGTGCAGCATAAAATGAAAGTGTCCTTCCCATCTCTTCCCCACACACTTTAACCCTGAAGGCCAACACGCCAGAGGGAGAAATGTCTATGGAAAAACCAGAAAACCTAGAGAAAGTCATCACTTGAGTTTTAGAAAGCCAGCCTAAGTATAAAGTATTTAGCTGATTGTCTACTTTTTGTTTGGCTTGGCTTTTTGCCTCCATTGTGGAACAGGTGAGAGCTTCCAAGCTGGATGGAAAAGAACCAAGAAGAGTCAAAGTAAGAGGCTGATGCCCTGTGTGAGAAATCCTGCATCTGGTTCTCCTTTCAGGCCAGTGGGTGATGATGGAGCAAGAGGAAGGTTAGTGTAGACCTCTCAGTGAGGCTCCACCCAAGAGGAGTAAAGAATGGTGCACGGTCCATCTAGGACTCCAAGAAGCTGTAGCCTCCTACGTGCCATGATGCCATGGAGCAGCAGAGCTCAGAGGCTGCTCTGCAGAGCACAGTAGGACAACATGAGGCAATCCAGCAACTTTCCATCATCCTGAAGAAGGACATGAGAGGGGCAGTCCCTTCCCTGTGCCTGTGAGGAAAGCGCAAAAATTATGACAGAGAGAGAGAGAGAAGTAGGTGTTGCACATATATGAGGAACCGGTACTACATGAAGTGAGATTTGAGACTTCTCTCCCAGCAGCACTGAGGTCTAGCAAATCTTAGCATGTGCTATCTAGAAAGAAACTTACCACCTGAGAACTCTCTAGAGCAAGTGCACATCTCTGCAGAGATCATCAGAGACTTGAAAAGACCCACCCCTGTCTACTCTATGTCATCTCCATGACTTAAAATCAAATTCAGATAGAAAGAGGGGAGAGGGTAAAATCCTGAATTTAACTGAGTTTAAACCTAAAATGCTTGAGAGAGAAATCTCAGAAAAGACTCAGATTGCCTGGCTATAATTAGATCACACATTCTAAGTCCAATTCTTTTTTTCTTTTTCCCCCCTTTTTAGGCCTGCACCTGTGGCATATGGAAGTTCTCAGGCTAGAGGTTGAATCTAGAGCTTCTTCTGATTCAACCCCACAACCACGGCAACACTGGATCTTAGCCAGCGAACCTACCCTGCAGTTTGCAGCAGCGCTGGATCTTTAACCCACTGAGTGAGGCCAGAAATCAAGCCCTCATTCTCACAGACACTATGTCAGGTTCTTAACCTGCTGAGCCACAATGGGAATTCCTCTCTGTTCATTCTCTGATTGCACACGTTGGTTTGTAGCTTGTGAAAAATGCACTCTAACCATACATGATTTCTATATTTCTCAACAAATCTTTTGTCCTGTCTTGATGAAGTCTCAGATTGAAAAATAAATGCCACCCAGAAACAAAAATCTACAAGGATTTTTTAAAGAAGGGCACATAAATCAAATAGAATTGGATACTTTTTTTAGGGAACATCTTGGTTCCTAGAGAGGGTAGAAGAAGAGACAATCAATACCCTGCTTAGAAGAAAGACTGCTATGGTTAGCCCCTGACCAGACTCAACTTTGAAGAACAAATTTCTAGGCTTATCAGACAACCAGCTGTCAAAGCTTCAGTATTTGCTGCGCAACACACTAGCCTGTCTATGACATCATACTAGTGCTGGGGCACAAAGAGAGATAAGAATATTCCATGATTCCAAGGAGGACAGAAGGGCTTTTCCCAGTTAACTTGTAGTATAGCATCTAGCATTTGCCTTTATATAGCACATCTATAGAGATAAAAGCCAAGTCTTAAATGGATTCAGATGAAAACAAAAAGGTCAAAACCTTGAGCCAGATTGAATTAAACCAAGCTGAAAAAAAAAAGATGATTTTATCTCAAATAATTCCACTTATTAATAAGGCTGAAGCATTCAACATCACCTGCAGGTTATTTGGCATCACATAACTATCCTACATATTAAGAACAGCAGAAAGGGTATCCTGATTCAGGCATACCTGTAAAATAGTATGATACTAGGTATCGAAACAAAATGCAATATCTGATCTCTTTGAATATTGCTATAAAATATGTCTCAACTTTTTTTAATATAATTTCTGGTTATAATGCGATTGTCAAATCAAATATTTTAAAGTTAGCTTTTTTTCTTAGCTCCAGTAGTAACTGAGATGTAATGAATTAGAGAACCAAAGGATGCCATCTTTACAGCCAAATTACTTGGTACAAAATATGTGTTTGTAGCAGATGAAAGACTTTCCAGATATGTTGGAGAATATTATACTCACACACACAGGCTCAAATATAATAGTCATTAGTCAATTTTCTGAGTTAATGGGAAACATAACAGCAAGTAAAACGAAAGCAGATGATCTTCCCGGAGTTGTCTCTAAATTATTCTTTTATCGTGCATTATTTTACAACATCAATCAACCATGAAAATCCTAGGAAGGCCAACTCAATCTCCATGATCAAACTAAAAGGTAAATCATAGGATGGCGAATCCTATCTTTTCGACTGGAGCAAAATCAAAAAATGGCAAGAAGGGATTGATGTGCTTAACTGTTCCTGAGTAAGGAACATTAGCAAGGAGTTTTAGAGAAATGCTTGGATATCCATTTGTGCCTGTCAATAATCCACCTTTTTAAACTACTAATCCATTAGTGACTAATGGCTGACTTGGTGTTAAACTGGACAATAGAAATAGCAAACTATAGCAGGAAAAAGGAGTGAACTAAGTTTTGTTGTTGTTGCTGTTATTGTATTATTTATTTGCGGATAAAAAGCAGCAGTAAATGGATTTGGGATTGACAAAAAAGCTGGTGGGGGGTAATTTCAGCATTTTGTAGGAAAATGTAAATACAGATAATCTTCCTAAAGAAAACTGACTCTAACCTTTATGGTAACTGCCACATTACACATGTAATGATATTGAAAAGGAATAATAAAGATCAAAGACGAATAAAGAGTATTGCTATCCTTATCACAAGGAAATAGATTTTTCCATAGCATCATCTCTGTAAGACTTTGTTCTGTTGTGCCAGCAAAAGCACTGAAATCATCTGAAAGAAAATCATTACACATAAAAGAATTTTAGGTTACCCCAATGGAGCAGTTAACAGTAAAGGTAAGAAGGAATTTTTATTCTTTTAAAACAGAGAGTGGAAAAAGAATGGAACTTTGGTGTTATTTCAAATTAATAATGACTTTCAAGATGGATTCTTGGACAGTAGTCCTTGCCTCTTACATGAAAGAATAGGTGCACACCGGAGCCTCTGTCCACTTTAAACACAGCATATTGTTAGACAATGACAATGGTGCCATCTACTGTCAAGATGTGGTATCACTCATTTAAAAATGACCAGTAGATTTTTTTTTTTTATGAAATACTACAGTTAAAAAAAATCTTTAAATTGTGTGATAATAAGCATAAAAAATTTAAAATATATATGAATACACACCACTTTTTATTTAGGTAATGCATCCATTCTATACTTTTCCACCAGTTATTTCATATGCACCTATACATTATTTTAAGCACTGTTTTCAAACATTAAAGTAGATTGAAAATAGACCTTACATGGTAGCAGTAAAGATTTCATGGATAACTTTGAACTAATTGCTCCCCTCCTCTTAAATTTATTTTTTCTATTAGTTTCTAGACTATTTTCTAAATCTAATTAGCAATGAAATTTTCCCTGTTAAATTTGGAAAATTTGTTTTGCAGACAACTGCACAAAGCAAGGTAATAAAAGAAGCACATAGAAGTGTTTATAACTTTACTGTATTGCTGCTAAACATTGCCAATAATTAGTTTTAAATGATAATTGAGAATTCTTTAATATACTTTATGTATTAACTATCCTATAGAAGAGATAAAGTTTGAAGTCCCAGAAGAGACCACATACATGGAATTTTAATTAAAAGGCATACAGACTAATTGCATTTGCTATGTAAGTCACAAAGGGCTTATAAACCTAAATGCTGGCAAAAATCAACCAGGCTTAGAACAAAATATAATAGGCTTTAATCAACAAATACATGTTTAAAAATATAAAAAGTGACCTGAAGTCCCTAAACTTATTAAGCCTGTCGATATCATAAAAGTGGCAAAGGGGTAATTAGTAAGAAAATTAGTTGATTTATTTAAGCTTATTTTCTAAAATTTGGATCAAGCTTACTCTGCCATGTTGTTTTCAATGCAGGCTATTTCCAAAGTATTTACTGTGCTGTGATAAAGGAAGGGGACATCCTTAGGTCCCATGGAACTTGCTGGTATTAATTTGACCTCTGCCACAATCTTACCTTCCAGTTAAAGAACACAGCTCTGCCCCTTACTAATTCCAATGCTTTTGGTCAATAATGTGCCTTTATAAATACCATTAGAAGTTATTGTAATTCAAGTTCAACAATGTTCTGATTATGGCATAGTACATCCAGAGACAGATGAGAGGAGTAAGGCCGAACTACCTAGGGATGTTGCTGATATACAGTAGAAAGCCCTGCCTTTGCTACCTGAAGATAGGTTTTACTTGGTTATTCTAGGAGTTATAAAGTCTCTGTCCATTTTTACAAATTCAGACCAATTTTTATCTTCCTCAGGGGTCCCCAAAGTCTGTTTTCCTGTCTGATTTCACTCTAACTTCTTTAACTTCAAGCCAAAGCATTACTGAAGGGTTTCTCAAGACTCCTCTGCCCCACCAGTCACAGAAGTCAACTTGAATCAGTGTATTGCTTAACAGCTTCGTTTCTTTATCATCTCATTTTTCTTTCCATATTTCTGCTCCTTCGAATTATCGTCTGTGCTCATATGTATCTCTCCTGAAGCACAGCAAAAACTAGCATGCCCTCCTATTTTTTGTTTCCTATCCAGTCAGTTTTTATCCACTGTAAACCCAAGTGTAACCTCATCTTGGTGCATTCACTGCCTATAAGCCTCTGCATAGCTATCAACTTGTTTAAAAGAATACCACTGCAATAAAATCAACTGCCGGCAGCAGGCTTAGGTGCCACAAAGATCCTCATGGACTCCTGTTAAATTATTAACTTGCACCCATAATTGGCCCTTAGGCGGACCTGTCAGCTCCGGAAAGCACACAAGGAAAGATCTACCTCAAAACTGGGCAACAAAGAAATAGCCAGGATATGAAGAGAAAGCAATCTTTCAGATGATGGAAGAGAAGAAAATTCTATGTTTACAGAAGAAAGATTTTAGTGAAACAAACATTTTGGAAGTGGATAAACAGGCAGTGTTGTAGAGTTAGGTTTTCAAAAAAAAAATGATGACCTTCAAAAGGGAAGTGTTGGTGTCTGAGCATGCGTAGGAAAATGACCCCATTGCGCTGGGGGGAAGCCTGGCCTGAGAGAGGTGGAGAAGACCTATCACAAGGCAGGAGCAACCAGTTAGCTACATAGGCATCCATGTGCCGTGGACATTGGAGACGTCGCATCAGTTCACTTATTGGGTAATCAAGGTAGAGGCCAGGTACAGGGCTGTTCTGGGACATATCTGCATTCTAGTGATTCAAGTAAAAGAAGTTACCCAGAATCCATAGGTTCCAACACCAGTGACAAACATGTTAGTGAAATCAGAACACAGACCAGAGTCTCAGCAATACAGGGAAGGGCTTGTAGGCAAGTCATTGTAGAACATCCCCGGCTCAGGCTCCTGGTGCTAAGTGAGACCAGGTGACAGGAATCCGAGACCACGTGAGGAATCTAGGCAGCAGAGTCACCAAAATCCATGCAGTGATTTCTGCAATAATGGTAGAATCTCAGGAGTTCCCGTCGTGGCTCAGTGGTTAACGAATCTGACTAGGAACCATGAGGTTGCGGGTTCATTCCCTGGCCTTGCTCAGTGGGTTAAGGATCTGACATTGCTGTGAGCTGTGGTGTGGGTTGCAGAGGCGGCTCGGATCCTGCGTTGCTGTGGCTCTGGCATAGGCTGGCAGCTATAGCTCCGGTTCGACCCCTAGCCCTGGGAACCTCCATATGCCACCGGAACAACTCAAGAAAAGGCAAAAAAAAAAAAAAAAAAAAGTAGAATTTCAGCAGCAAGAGAATCCTGATTTAAATGACAAAGATGCTGACTACATTCAGCCTCATCTTTAAAGACTTCGAACTGTTTTTAACTCCCCTGAAGCATGGACCAGCCTCCAGTGAATCCGCCGAGTCCTCGCAAATAAAAATGCACATCAGTTTGCACATGATAAAAAATGGAAAGGTTCAGAGTGGAGATAAATGAACCTAGAGAAGGTATGCTATGAAGGGCTCTGAAACCTTGGAAACAGGGGCTTTGAAGGACTTCAACACAGAAGCCATTCATTGTGCTTGTGAGGACCTCTGTCTGACACTGTAGAGCAGGAGGGCTGGGAAGTTGTTCCAGAGCAAAGAAGCCATTTGAGGAGTACCCCCCCCCAAAAAAGTTTTCATGGTCTAGCTCAAAGGCTCTTGTCTGCTTTACCCATAATCATATTTTATGAAAGTGTCAAATATCTTGTTTGGAAGACAGAATTCATACTTGCCTCAACAAGCTTTGGGTGCTGCATGGAAATTCCATCGTTCCAGACGGATGCTTTAAGTCTCTCCTTATGGGAAAATGTCTAATCCTGAGGCCAAATACAACATGGGGGAATAAGGGCAGGACTGGAAGGGGGGCGGATCACAACTCTCTTAATCTCCACTATAGTAATAATTTTAAATTCACTAAACTGCACGCATGTTTCTTTACAATAGGGAACATGCCCTCTGTAGTCATGAAATCCCAGTATTTTCTGCCTCAAAACAAAAGGCATTGATAATATTTATCACATTAAATTCCATAGATGATTTTTGTGTTTATATTTTGGGGGGGGGGGGCGCACTGGGCAGCATATGGAGTTCCCAGACCAGGGATCAGATCTAAGCCACAGTTCCAACCTTGGCCACAACTGGGCAACACCACATCCTTAACCCTCTGTGCCTGGTGGGAATTGAACCTGCATCTCAGCACTCCCAAGACACGGCAAATCCTGTTGTGCCATAGCAGGAACTCCATCAGTGTTTATATTTTAGAATGTTCTTTTGTTACAAAGTTCACCTTGGGGAAATAATGAACTATTTAAAGTTTGAACCAAGTAAAACTTTATTCTCCTCAAATTTTTAATACTACAAAAAAAAAATTTTAACCTTTGTCAATCTGAGTACATTCCAATTCTGAATTTTATAAATTGGGAAACAAATAATTAAATCTGCTTAGTCATTCACAGCCATAAGAAAAATAAAGGTTACTTTTAATCTGATAAATTTGAATGTTTTTGTGGAAAACAAATATTTTTAAAAATTAGAAACATTGATATCTGTCCCTTTCAAGTATATTTAACAATATATTTATGCTAATAACAATAGCTGAGCAATTAGAGTCCTTAACTAACATCTCTATAAGAAAATATTTTCCAAAGAAAGAGAATCCGTTACTATATTGTCAGCATGTAGAAACTATATATCAGGTTAGAAAGCCGTTTATATTACTGTCACTATAAATCATAAGTTTTATTTACAGAAAAAGAAAAATTTTCTCATATTGATTTCAACCTGTGCATGTGATTACCAGTTTTACTGTAATTCTGAATTACACCAATTACATTCACAGTTCATTAGCACCCCCTTGTGGTCATGGAAAAATACTTCTCATCAAGGTTTTCACACACTTAGGAGAAAAATTGAGTCGAAGTGTGCTTTGAACAGATGATTTTACACCCAATTTAAATAAAATATTTCTTTCTTTACAAATATGGGGTCTGAGTGCATTTGTAATATACATTTCGATATATATGCAAATAAATCAAAAGTTCATGTGATTCACATAAATGCCAAAAATTCGTGGTAGCTTCAAAAATATCTTACAAGAATATTCTCTCTCTTGCACTACTAGCAAAATTATACAGATGCTTTTCAGTTGCTCATGGCCATGATCTAAGAGCAATTTCCAATCCAGATTGCATAATAGCATTAACAGGGGTTAATAATAATAATAACAACAATGATAATATTCTGGGCATCCTACAGCAAATGAAATCAGAATACCTGCGTACGGGTCCAGGAATTTATAGTTTTGTAAATGACTCAATACAGACAATATTTCAAACTTCTGGTCTAAAATGTATAAGTAAGGATTCTTCTGTTGGAAGAGAATATATAAAATGGAGAGAAAAGACGAGTCCGCATTACCAGGAAGTATGAGAATTGTCTAATATTGAGTCTTAATTTTCAGTGCTACCTGGTCTGCACAGGGGCTATCATTGTGGAGTTAACAAGAATCAGGACAGGTATTTCCTCTCCTAGAGACTTTGAGACTATTTTACAAACATATCAGATTCACTCATAAAAATACACTGAGGTATACGGAATGATTAGCCAACCAGGACCTGCTGTAGAGCGCAGAGAACTCTACCCAATATCCTGTGATAATCTATGTGGGAAGGAATCTGAAAGAGAAGGGATACGTGCATATGTATGACTGAATCACTTTGTCATACAGCAGAAATTATCACAGCCTTGTAAATCAGCTATACTTCAATACAACCTTTTGAAAAACAAAATTAAACTAAAAATATATTATTGTGCAAAATAAACAGATCATATCAAAAGAGCAGTGGGAAGGACTACATTTTCTTGGGAAAAATCACTACCTGATTTGTACAAGTTCTGCCATCCTATTTCAATCTGACCCTGGGCATATGGACAAGTGTTTATTTTTAAGGTTTTTAGGTAATTAATCTGTAGTTTGAAACATTTAAAAATAATCAGCATTTATACCTTGGATGTTTGAAGGTGTTATGTGAAATTTGGGGCCAAATGTGAATGCTAAGCTTTTTAAATAAAAAGGTTGGTTTTACTGCCAGTAGACACCTAAAAACACTCCACAGTTCATATTAATAAGACTGAATGTAATTGAATGTCAGCAGATATGGTGATTTATAAAGTACTTCATACCCTGTGTATAATGAAAACTCTTGGCACTGAATCCTAATATTTGATGAAATATCATAGTGACTTTATTTCCAATAGTCAACTTGACCTAGAACCTTCTATCATTTTTATAGTGAATTGTTTTACCCTGTGTCTACCTGTGACTCAAGTTTTCATCTATAATTAAGAAAGACAGTTACATTTTGAATCTTAGCTTTTTTATTCCTTCGGCTTTTTCCATTATCAAGGCAATGTAATGGATACCTTAGCAACTATGTCAGAATTGTACATAAGTCTGAATGTAAACCCTTTGAAAGCAGGTACCTGGGGAAGCTAGCATTTACCCCACAGAACTGCCCTTGCCAAAAACATTTTGTAGAACTCATCCTTTTTTCCTACTTCTCTTTATGGCCACACCTGCAACATATGGAAGTTCCCAGGCTAGGGCTCTAATCAGAGCTGCAGCTGCAGGCCTGCACCACAGCTATGGCAACGCCGGATCCATGCCATATCTGTGACTATGCCATAGCTTGCAGCAATGCTGGGTCCTTAACCCACTGAGCCACAACAGGAACTCCTGGAACTCATCTTTGAAAATTGCTTTTTATACTGGTAGCACATTTTTGCATATCTATTCCTTTGGCAAAATTTGCTTTGGGTGGTGGATTTGAATTTCTTTAACAGCATTAAAAAAGTTTTTGCAGCTAAGATTAAAGGGTAATTTGGTTAGGCTGGATAATGAGCAATTTAAAATAAGACAAAACAAAGCAGAATAAGATGTGGGGGTCTGTTAAACTAGTAAGCATAATACAGGGGGTGTGGTGCCTCAATGCTTTATACTCACACATTTATTAAAAATAATTTTGTAAAAGAAAAATGCACCATTCAACAACAACAAAAACTGGGAAGGTATGCAATTTTAATTAAAAAGCAAACTCATAGTTCCTTTGAATCCATTAAAAAATAAATTATCTTAATATTATAATAAAACACTTAATGGGATGCTTTTGACCAAGGAAAATTCATAAATATTTAGATAATTAAATAACTCATATTAAGAAAACTGAGAACCAACACGAAATAAAAAACTTCGGTAAGATATCTAACATTTCTCCATAGCTTTAAAATGTAAAATTCAAACTTTAAAGAAAAATTTCTAAGTGATGTTAATAAGGTTTGAATGTACATTTTTATTCATTTTAATGTCAAAGAAAAATAGGGGCTCCTCAAACTGAAATGTCAAACATTAGTGAGCACACTCTCTACCAGATTCTGTTTCTAGAGTCTGCATTTCTAACGAGTTCCCAGCTGGTGCTGATGCTGATGGTTCTTGAATCATGCTTTCAGTAGGAAGACTTCAGACTTCAGCTTTTCTAGACACTCTCACATAATACTTGCTCCTTCTCTTTGTAGCTCTTTCAAATATGTTTCCCAGTCTCTGGACATGCCATTCATTTTTGGCTATTTCTTTCTTCCCTGGTTGGTATAACTAAATAAAATAAATAAATTCAAAATCTCCCATTACTGTAGATTGCCTGAAATCTATTCTCCCAGTGGCTAAACTAAATTCTCTCAAAACCTCTCCACCATGGCCAATTCTTTTCCCATTCCCCATACCTGCAGCTTCCCCTAGGCACCTTTATGGCAGAGCTTAGCCTCCAGCTGAGTGTGATTCTGTGTAGTAAAAATGAAACTGTAATATCAGTGTCCTGGGCCTATGAAGGTCAGAAAGCTCAATGCTTCTGCTGTTAAAAAAAGTCAATTCTGCTTAAAAACAAACAAAACTCTGAGTTATCTAAGGCAACTGTGCTGTGGAACTATAATTCATCTTCAAGTACCACCATCTGATAAATTTTGAAATAATACCTATTTCATGTTTCAGTTACCATAAAAAAAAAGTTTCCTTTCATATCGGTTCTGCAAGACTGAGGTGAAACGATTTCATGTATGAAAAGAGGGGTCTATGCTAACTTTAAAGGTTATAAGGCAAAAACAGAACATAAAATTATAAATGCAATTGTGACTGAATAGATTATTAATTGCCTTGAATTAATAGTTGAATTTTCAGATAATATAAGAATCTATCCTGTATAAACTTTAATTCGAAATTTAATGATTGAGGCGATGAAAGTCTAGAAAATTTCAAACCATGATAGCACAGAATTTCAAGATATTTCTTTAAAGGTAAAGTGTGGAGAATGAAAGAAAAGAAAAAATTATAAGATAGATATATGGAATTACATATTATTTAGTAATTTGCTTAAAATAGAACTTTCTACCCTGAAGCTCTGAGTCTCGTTGAAAATCTATAATGAATCCATCTCTATAATGAACTCAAAGAGAGGTGTAAATAATAATCAGAAAAATTAGTCAATTCTGGGGCTTTCTGAAAATCCAGGAAAAGTTTTTTGAGTATGTTTTTACTAGATGTGTCTGTAAATTTCTTCATTTTCTCTCTCGAGTAATCTGTCCCAAATTATTAATTCTCTTTATGGTTATGAAACAACAGTGACAAGTGAACATTTCAAAAACAAATATTTCTATAAACATTTCTGGTGTGGCATAGAGAGTCCTTGTCTGAAAATGTGAAAACTTGGGATCGAATCTCAGCCCCTGCACTAATTAGCTCATGATCTTGATCAGGTCAATTAAATTCTCTAACTTCTGGTGTTTGATTCTGGGACAAATCTTTGATGCTAGACAGGAAGATTTTAAGAATCCCGAGTGAGCAGCTTGGAATCAAATCTCATTCTGACCCTAAACCCCACTTCTCAGAACCAGGTTCCTGGATCAAGGACCTGTGCACCTAAGAACTCTTAAGACTAGACACTTCAGTCCCTGCTCTCAGTAGAGGATTCCTGTTTCTCCCTTGCTGCTCTTACTTCTGCTGTGGTTCCATCAGGACCGTAGTTGCTCCAGCACTGAAATGCAGACTCATTTTTCCCAACATTCTCCTGATCCTGAAGACTCTCTTCTAAAGCCCCAGTCTCTTCATCTCTTTGACTCCTAGCTGCCTAGACTTCTGGCTAGTGCTTCTTGCCCAAACCCTCTTCATTCTGAGATTGCTTCGTCTGCCTGGGCTTCACCTCATCGCATGGCCAGTCTTACTTAGTATTGCAGAGTTCCCAGGTCCTATTTAGGAACCAGCTAGGCAGAACAACACAGGTGTCAAAATAACACCTAAAATATTAAGGCTTGTCATGGGTAACGGTCTGAAGGAAAGAAACAGAAGACACTATTGCAGTAAAGCAAACAGATCAAGTGAGAGAAAAAAAAAAAAAAGAATTAAGGGAGATGAATGCGTGGCATCACTTCACCAGAATGCTTCCTTTACAGAAAATAATGATCATAAAAAGCAGCAGAAAATAATTACAGTTTAGACAATTGCCTGTTGATGTCAGTCCTAAAGTCACAGGAAAGAGAAGTTTATTGTCCCACGGTTTACTCAACTGCTGCTTCCAGGTTAAGTGCCAGTGTTCATAACCATTTTTTCTTCCAGGGAGCTCTCATTAAATAAGTGGGAATGTATTGAAAGGAAGAACAGGAAAAAGAAGAACAGGAACAAACCTCAGCACTGACCATTGAGGATTTATTTGTATTAATCTACAAGCTCAAATTATTTCCTTTCTCTGTTCTCTACTGCACGCTGTGCCTAAATCTTACAAAAGCAAAAGCTCAAACACCACAAATAACAGACAGCAATGTGTGTCACAAGCCAGTATTTAAGTATCAGGACCACCTCACATCTGCTACCTCTCATTTCAGCAGACACCACTTCTTTAGTCACTCACTATCATTTCTGATGATTTGATTATTTTTAAAGTGTATATCTGATTTTTTTAAAGTTATTTGTTTGTATACTTTAACAGCGAATCCTTAGAAATATACATTGTTTGTGCATTTGGATATGAGTGCCTAGGTCTACAGAATGTCCAAACGTGAACTAGAACTTGCATTAATAAACTGAAATCATTCTGGTGCTGCCTTTCCACAGAGGCCACGGAACACCACTGCTGTATATTCATTTCAATTTAGTCCCTGTGCCTAAAACGTTAGCGAGGCAAATGCTTTTGCTCAATGAGCACAGGATTTCAAAAAGTGAAGACCGAATTTAAACACTTTGCTTAGCAGAGTATGCCAATGTCTCTTCCCAAGTTCCAAAGCAACCTGGCAACTCCACACGCCTGGCCCCTGCAGCATTTGGACATGCTATGCTTGACCTAAGTTATCCCAGGGAAATTATCATTACCCATTTTAGAGAGGCATTAAACAAATGAGGCAGATAAGTTACTGTGCCTCTTTATAGCACTAAGTTCAACTAAGCTTTCTTTTCCTTCTCTTCTGGAGATATCCAAAAATTGACAGAACACTGTAAACCAGCTATGATGGAAAAAATAAAAATCATTTAATAAATAAATAAATAAATGTGATACCCCCCCAAAAAAGTTGGACAGTCAGTAGCTACTATTATTTAACTCTTAAGATGTAGATCGTTCAATTAAAACATTTTTTTCAATTAAATCTTTTTTCAATTAAGGAGAGACTGAGCTCCATTGGCACAATGGTTTTAAAAGAAAAGCCACATGCTTTTCAAAATTAATCTGTGGTTTCTGAAAATGAATTCAAGCACTCTAGAATACTGGGCATTTTTTTTAGCCTTTTTAAAATTAAAGTATAATTGATTCACAGTGTTGCATCAATTTCTACTGTACAGCATAGTGACCCAGTCACACACATACATATATATATATACATTGTTTTTCTTATATTTTGGCATTATTTTAATTGTGAACAAACCAATAATTTTGAAGATTCAATAACTATTGAGTATCTACTCTTTTTCAGATATTCAATAAAAGGTACTTCAGACCAAAATAGGGTGGCAACAAATTCAAATTAAAAGATGCGTACTATTTCTAATGTCCCCTTAGTGGATGGGGCATATATATACATATATACACACATAATTAATGTGTATGTGTCTGTATATATGTGTGTGCATAGATATAGGGTGATAAACATTTCACTTTTAAATGCTATTGATTTTCAACTGACAAAAATTTCTGATTATAAATATTTTATGGTGTCCTGAAGCATATCTGCACTCCCAAGCAGTGTATATATGCAGATTTACAAAAATAACCACGTTTTAAAGCAGAAATGTCCGAAAAGAATGGGCAGGCACACGAAACAATACTTTCTCATAGGAGAGAGAGAATTTTAGCTCTCGAATATTTACTGATCTTGCAAGCTCAGTGTTTTTTCACAGTTAAGTATCAACATTAAATCATGAAAATGAAACCAACAACTAAATAATCATTTGTCTTTTTTATTTCATTTTTTAATATATATTTAGTTTTAAATCAAAACCAAAGTCCTTGGCCACTAATATTGTTCTGATAGAAAAATAAGCCTTCAAATATATCTCTGGTTTCTAAATACAGAGTAAGGGAAATCTACCTTATTTTTGCAACATCATGAGGACTCAGTGTTTATAACTGTTTCTTCCATGTAACAACCCACGTACCCTAAACACAATCTGCCTCTGGTTTTTGTTGTTAGGTAGTTTATTTTCATTTAGGGGTGAATCTGAACCATTACATTTTGTCTCATTCCAACATATTCTGGGACGATCTCCATTTTTGTGATGTCAGTTATATCAAATCGATACTTGTTATCAGCAGGGTGTATGACATCCTGGTTTCAGAAAAACTGAACTTTGGGGTTTGGTAAAAGTTGAAAATGAAGTGATCTAAGGAGATGCAATTATTTGCATGTTCTGCAGTTCACAGACATTGAATGTGAATGAATTTCATATTGGACCCTTTAATAATCCATTGCTTACTCTTGTCCTAGTGAGATGGCTTTGGCAGGTTCCCAAGCCTTAGTGCAAAGGATGTTAGGCATTTATCTGCTCGGATCCTAGGTTGAGCAACAAAACTGCTTTTGTTCAAAGAATATCTAACAGATGAGTAATGAAGTCACTTACCCAAAGCCAAATTCCATTTTCAATAAGAGAAGGTTGGGATTGTATAGTTTCATCTAACAACTATGTTGGAATTTAGATTTTCTAACAGAAGCCAGAAAGCAACTGTTCTTTCAACCAGAATATTCTTTCTTCAGGATACACCAGCAATTTATGAAGTATTTTCATCTGTTCAGATATTTTAGAAGGGGTTCTTGAACTTGTAATCTTAACCCCTAAAATAAATTGATGTTTTCCCTGTCTGTCAGCAATAGAGTTTTTTTTTTTTTTTAATTAGAGTTTTTGAAAGCTGAGTGGCTTCTCTGTTACTCTTTTCTTTTGTTTTCCTTTCCTTTCTTTTTAAATATTTTTAAATGCTTATTTGGCAAAGGAGTCAAGGAAACTAGAAAGGCAGTTCTTTAAGAATGTTTTTCCAAACTTAAAATTCCAGTGACCATTACTCTGTTTTATAAATAAATGTGCCCTTAAGGCATGATGCAAATGGAGTGAGGATACCTCCTTTTAGCCTGACTCCATTAAGATAAAGTAATTAAGCTTCATTGAGGTGTGCTGTTAGGGTATTAAACATATCTGTCTATTCAACACTGCATCTTTACTTATCATGAAAATACTTGGAGCTGAGAGAGAGATAAATTGGGACAAACTTCTGTGTAGCACCCTTTGGTGGGTTCTTCCCAGCTCAGGAGACTTCTAAAAATAGGAAGAAGCTTTGCAATGAGGTAGATAAAAAGATGTCCTTCCTTCTCTCATAGAGATACTTGCAATGCTGCCCATGGAAAAGTGTCAAGCTGGTAATGGACACATTTTTACTACAAATATTTGCACAGTTCTCAACTTTAGTTGTTATAGTGTCCCAGTCACAAATTATTTGTTTTCAGTCATCATTTGGGGAAAATATTTATACAGATTTCTTTGCCTAATTTTATACACATTTTCTATTTCCTTTTCCATCGATTTTCTTCTTTCCCCCAGCAAGTGTTCTTTCTAGTAAATTTTGATTTTTACATGAATGTCGTTTTTGGTGTTATGCTTCTACAAGGTGCCTTTCCTATAAACTTGGACAACTGTGATAGTGAGTTGACATCTCGGCAGGGTTTACTTAACCAGCTACCAGTCTTCATCTCTGATAAACGAACCTGAGGATTAAGCTGCTTTCTATTGTACTTGTTCCCCTTTTAGGCTATTTCTTTATAGTATACAATCTATTATTTTATTATTATTTTTATTTCTCAGTTTTGAGGGTTTTCTCATAACCTATAGCCAGTGAAAGGATTATTTCTTGTTTCTAACTGTAAAAACAAACAGCTATTTGCATGGTACCCAGTAATCAACATGTGTTTGGAACATCGCATTTTAGCATGTATGGTGAAAATTAGAAAATAATCTTTTCTTAAATCTATAAACCTTTTAAGAACCAGAACAAAAGAATTGTGACTAATATATGTTTAGAGTCATCAATTGTGGATCAAAGTGTGAGGAAGAACATATGCCTTTTCTTTTTTTCCTTAACCACAGCACAGTTAATCTAATAGTTTTTCACTATTCTTTGAACCCTCGGGTAGTGACTATAGCTAAAGATATCCAGGTATCTGAGTTACTGGTTTATGTTCTACATGTTTGTATTTTCAGATTTTTCACTACGAGGGCAGAAAATCTAGACTTAGAGGAGGTTCTAAAGCAGAGTTTCTCTAATATTCATTAAGTTTATCTTTAACATACTTTCAGTGTGATCTCTCCTACGTTCATTGAAATTCACAGTAATTAATTGAAGTAAAGCCCTGTATTTGTGCATGCGTTCTGAGTAATTAACTGAAATGAAACACGTGTATTGCTAATCTTCCATGCTGTGATTAAGATAGAAATAAAGACATCCATCAAACTAGATTACTTCTTCATTAAGGAGGCACAGAAATACATCCACAGCTGTTGGGCTCACTTTATTTGTATCAGAGCCTCACATATCACAGGTTTAAGTGAGGTGCTATTCATCCCCATTTAAAAAAAATATTATGAATGTAGGAGAGTATACTAGTCAGCATGTGAAGGGGACCAGAATGCATTTAAAAGTCTCACTAATAAAACTAGACTAATTAAAGAAACAAAAGACATGTGTGTACTTATTGATCTATTTCTGAGACTTAGACACATAAACACAGCCCTGGAAAGAGCATCTGGACCCTCAAATCTATTATCAAGTGTATCGAGATGATTCTCTCTGGCCTCATTCCTTTAAGTGGGAAAAAATAAAGGGGGGGGGGGGAGAATTGTGGTGCTTCCTTCCCTAGGTGAAAAGGAAATCTAATTGATGACCCAAAAAAATGACACTGGCTACCTTTTCCCTCAAGTTAACATTCCTCCCTCCAATAAGAATATAGGTTCTAAAAGCAACCTACTTATTCAAAAAAGAAAAGACCCACTTACTCTATCAATTTTGTGGTTAGTTACTCCCAATTGCCTCTAGTAATACAAACTGGGAGTTCCGGTCATTCACTAGGACTAGGAAATAGCACAGTTAAGACCAGAAGTTGTCTCAGAGTAATGAATGATTTGACACAAAGTGATTTCTTGAAAGCCAGAGTTACGTTTCCGGAAATTCCTTCTCTTGTGGTTCAGTGAGCCACGAGGGAAGTGGACTCAATGGAATAGGAATAAATCAAAATCGGACCTTTCATGGATATAGAGCTCTTTCTTTGGGTATCTCAAAATGCTGCATGAAGCATTATTTCTCTTATCACTCAATGTGTGATAAATGTACTTATTTTCATCATAAAGACTAAATGAAAAACCGTGAACCTAAGTCATTCGAGATAGAAATATATATCCATATTCATAATAGCTTGAACCAGCAGAAAACTTCCTTTCTAATTACTTGTAATTACTTTAGCAATTAGCTGTGTAAAAGAAAAATTTGATTTTAATAAACATTTCTGGTTTTTCTTAATTTCATTATATATTTAAGGATTTATGCAGTATCTAGGCATTTGGAAGAGTTTTCAAGTTGAACATAAAATAAATATTACCAGATTCTCAAACATCAGAAATCTACAAGTCAGAGTGGTTAAACCACAAATGCAAACAGATAGAAACTTGGTGATAGATCCATGGCGACAGAATGACTGAACCCTACACTCTCCTTAAACTGGACAAGAAAATACTTATACCCTAAAGGAAAACAGAAACTGGACAAAGTATTAAATAATGATGTTGAAAATAACCTGCATTTATTGAACAGAATTCCAATAGTAAAAGAATACCTTTATGCTTAAAAAAAAAAATTTTTTTTTGGTCTTTTGTCTTTTTAGGGCCACACCCACGGCATATGGAGGTTCCCAGGCTAAGGGTCTATTCAGAGCTGTTGCCGCCAGTCTACACCACAGCCACAGCAATGCCAGATTCGAGCCACATCTGTGACCTACACTACAGCTCACGGCAATGCTGGATCCTTAACCCACTGAGCAAGGCCAGGGATCAAACCCACAACCTCATGGTTCCTAGTCAGATTCGTTTCTGCTTCACCACACCAGGAACTCCCTTAAAAAATTTAATTGTAATTTCTAAATCAAATGACATATCATAAATATGTCATTTATATATATATATAAATATATATAATATGTATATTATATATATTTATATATAATATATATATAATATGTATATTATATATATAATATGTATATTATATATATATAATATGTATATTATATATGTAATATATAAATTGAAAAAATATATGTTTAGGTAGGGAAAACCAAAAAAATAGGAAATTGGAGTATCTTGTATTAACTAAAATATTGTTATAAAAATGCATATTATAGGTACATTATCTATTGGCCTACAAACCACTTTTTTTTTTTTTCTTTTTGCTGCATCCATAGCATATGGAAGTTCCCAGGCTAGGGATCGAATCTGAGCCACAGTTACGACCTACACCACAGCTGCAGCAATGGCAGATCCTTAATCCATTGTACCATAGAACGAACTCCACAAACCACATATTCTGAAAGAATATCAAAAAAAAAAAGCCATATAAATGGTGAGAACATATTTGTGACTTTTAATCCTCTCCATATCTTCTAATTTTTCTACAATAAGCATATATTTCTTGCGTCAAAAAATACTTTTAATTCAATTCAAGAGACTTTGGGTTGATTCTGGCAGCTAGTTGTATCCTCTACCTTTCCAGTGAAATATTTCCCAAGGAACTCTCCATATAAACACAACAAACAATGTAATTTCTCAACAGCACAGACAATTAAGAAGCTCCATTAGCTAACTGAACATCTCTTGAAGGAATTCCTACTAAGTGGAATGTGAATGAAGTAAGTTGAGAAATGTTGAGAAAGCGCCAATTCATATGGAGACTGCTCCCTCCCTAGTCACTACTCTTGTCTGTAAGGACTCCTACCGCAGAGATGTGGGGCCTCACACCAGGAAAACCTCAGTACTGTATTACTCAAGATATCTCCTAAGATTGTCAGAGTTGTCTCATTCTTTCATCTGGTCCTCTCTTTTTACAACTATTTGGAAGGCTGAGCTCAGAGTCATTCGACACAGCGAGAGGCACAAGAGGAATGGCAGCTTAAGAAGGGGAGAAACAGAACGCTTGGAGCATCAGAGTTGGGAATATCAAGAATGGATTTGAGGAGTTCCCGTCGTGGCGCAGTGGTTAACGAATCTGACTAGGAACCAGGAGGTTGCGGGTTCGATCCCCGCCCTTGCTCAGTGGGTTAAAGATCCGGCGTTGCTGTGAGCTGTGGTGTAGGTCGCAGATGCAGCTCGGATCCCATGTTGCTGTGTCTCTGGCATAGGCCGGCAGCTACAGCTCCAGTTCGACCCCTAGCATGGGAACCTCCATATGCCACAGGAGCGGCCCAAGAAATGAAATAAATAAATAAATAAAATAAAATAAAATAAAATAAAAAAAGAATGGATTTGAGTAAGTCCGGCCCAATCACAGCCCTATCCCTGCTTCTTGGGGATAGAGGCAAGAATGGAGACAGAGGCAGTTTTCCCTTGAGAATGGAAAGCAGCAGAGAATTCCCTCTCTGGCCAGAAAGCCTTTGTTATTCTTAAAACAAAACAATGAATTTTTTTGCTTTCTTTTCTTTAAAAAAAAAAATTATTATAGGAGTTCCTGTCGTGGCTCAGTGGTTAACAAATCCAACCAGGAACCATGGGGTTGCAGGTTCGGTCCCTGGCCTTGCTCAGTGGGTTGAGGATCCAGAGTTGCTGTGAGCTGTGGTGTAGGCTACAGACGGGGCTCGGATCCCGTGTTGCTGTGGCCCTGGGGTAGGCCGGTGGCTACAGCTCCGATTCGACCCCTAGCCTGGGAACCTCCATATGCCGCAGGAGCGGCCATAGAAAAGGCAAAAAGACCAAAAAAAAAAAAAATTGTTATAGTTGATTTACAGTGTTCTGTCGATTTCCGCTGTACAGAAAAGTGACCCGGTCATACATACATATACATTCTTTTTCTCCCATTGCCCTCTATCATGTTCCATCACAAGTGACTGGATACAGTTCCCTGTCCTATACAGCAGGATCTCATTGCTTATCCACTCCAAATGCAATAGTTTGCATCTACTCACCCCAAATACCCACTTCATCCCCAAAACAATGAATTTATAAGACCAGCAGTGGTCAGGTCACCCAAGGGGAAACATTGAGGGGAGGGATGAAATGGGAGGTTGGGATTGACATATACACACTACTATATACGGAATGGGTGAGTAACAAGGACTGGGGGATCTACTCAAGACCGTGAGGTGATCCATGTGAGAAAAGAATCTGAAAAGGAATGGATATATGTACGCATATGTATGACTGATTCACATTGCTATACATCTGAAACTAACACAACATTGTAAGTCAACCATTCTCCAATAAAACAATTTTTTTCCTCCAACATCTATTTATTTAATTTTTTCCACTGTACAGCATGGGGACCAAGTTACACATATATGTATACATACTTTTTCCTCCCATTGTTGTGTTGCGATGTAAGTATCTAGACATAGTTCTCAGTGCTACACAGTAGGATCTCATTGTAAATCCATTCCAAGAGCAAGAGTTTGCATCCATTAACACCAAGCTCCCATATTTGTCTTTCTTTTTCTGACTCAATAAAACAATTTTTTAAAGCAGAGCAATGAGATAGAAATAATTGTATCTTGGGAGTTCCCATTGTGGCTCAGCAGAAACAAATCTGACTAGCATCCATAAGGATGCGTGTTCGATCCCTGGCTTCACTCAGTGGATTAAGGATCTGACATTGCCGTGAGCTGTGGTGTAGGTTGCAGATTCATCTCAGATACTGTGTTGCTGTGGCTGTGGTGTAGGCTGGCAGCTGTAGTTCTGATTTGACCCCTAGCAGGTGCAGCGCCCCCCCCAAAAGGGCAAAAAATAAAAAATAATTGTATCTGTTTCAGAGGGAGATGAACAAGCTCGGAAAGATATATTCTTGGCCCCAAACCACACGAAGGTGATGATGAAATTTCCAACACCTGTAATCACCCTGAACACGAATGCCAAAGATAAATCTAATGCAATGGCAGCATCAATGACCAATGCATTGAAAAATATATATGTTTTTATATAGTTTTGTTTTCAAACTAACAGTTTCTTAACTAGTGGTTCTGGTGTCCGTTGAGCCAGTGAAAGTGATGCAATTATCACTAAAATTACTTTTCCACCCAATATCCATAGTTATTTCAAGTTATGATGTACACTAATATTATGATTTATTTAATAGGAAATTATACATAAACAAATAAAACCAGCAGCCTATTCAGAGTTCATCATCACCACAATCTACTGTTGTTTTAGTTGTCCTTTGGTGGTAGGATTTAATTTGTCTCCACTATTCATTTTTGAATTATTTAAGAAAAGGAGTGATGCCTGTAACTACACAAACTTCCCAATACCATGTTTTACATACATGCAAACAGTAAAATATCTTTAATAGACGATTAATTAGTCTTAGGTGGTTTAGGCTTAATGGTTGTGGGAGCCTTTTAATTTACATACTTTTGAAATTCCTACTATAAATGGTAATTCCTCTTAAGTTTCATTTGGTGGAAAAAATCAATGCTTTTACCTGAGGACAACATCATTCCAATGTGTACTAAATGGGAATTTAAATGTTGCTAAATTCATTGCCAGCTAAGGACAAACATAGATAAGGGAACGTAGATCTGAATCACTTTCTACTAACTACTGGAGATCATTCTTATTTTAAACAGTATACTCTTTTGTTGATAATATAATATACAAACGTTCACAGTATGGAATTTATGCAATTGTGTTATTATTAAGTATAGCGACCTGTACCTTCTACAGATTACCAAATGTGCCTCCTCTTATTGCAATCAGAGACCTGTAAGGAAGATGAAACGTTTTTTCCACAAGACAGGTAGTAAAGCAATTAGTCTAGGTTTTGCATCAAGTAGTCTTTGATTAGATTCTTGATATTGTTTTCAAGTGTGTGACTGTTATGTTATTTTGTAGCCTAAACCACAAATGACTCCTGGCAAGACCTCATACCATTAACAATGAGATTAGCAGAGGAAAATTCAAAAACACTCATGGGGATTGTTTGTACTGTTTTTTGTTGGGTATGTTTTTGCTCTGTGGGATAGAAGACAGTTTAAAACAGCACTGCATGAAAAAAGAAGCGACTGACCGCAGGTTGCAAGTATGCTTCAGTGAAGCAGAGGTTTCTACAGCTCCTCTCAGCAAAGGGGAGGTTTCTAACGGTCCCCTGCTGACTTCAAATGTGTTCACAGCCTGCACCCAGCAGCCACAGTGGAAACTTACTGGTGTGATAATAATCACTTAGAGTGAGACTGTGGTGCAGACCCTTTTCCCCCCCAACCAGAAATCCCCTGAGTAAAAGCTTTATCCCCTGGGGAGACACAGAGATGCAAAGACATGAAAACAGGTGTGCATTTCCCTGACACTTAGAAAAACTGGGTATGAACAGCTTCTTATTCTTAATAGCTTCAGAATAAAAAATTAACACATGCAGAGCATTACCTGAGCTTTAGGTGTCTAACTTAGAAATGCCTTAAAACACTGGTGGAGAACATTTTTAATATGTGAAAAGGGATAATTTCCGTTAAAGGGAAAATAAACCACTGAGAGATGGGGAGAAAGGGAAGGAGGGACGGAGTGAGAAAGAGAGAGAGAGATGGATTTTAACATAAAATCCTGGAATAGTACACACCAGTACAGTAATAGTTATTGCTTCTGGAATGTAGGGTGCAGGGGAGATTATGAACCATTTCTTTTACTTTTTCAATTTCTGCATTGCTTATTTTTGTTGCAATCACCATACAGTACTTTGGTAATTACTTTTAAAGCCTTTTTTTTACAGTCACTTTGAATAATTTCTTCTAATGAAGGTGAACTATATTTTTTTTAAAAAACTGTCTTAACTTTTTGCAAAAGGTGGAGTTTAAGTAAATACACATAATAAAATGTCCTTCAAGATTCAATTTCCTATGGATCATTAAATTCAGGAAGGTGATTTTTAATTAGATTCAACATTTGTATATCACTTTTCAGATTATAAAGTGCTTTGCTCATGCATGACCATATTTTTATGCAACAACAGTCCTCTGGAGTGGATATTATACTAATTTTAAGGAGTAGTATAATCAAAGCAAAGGAAAGCATTAAAGTCCAAGAAAACACTGTATGTGATTTAAAAATATATACATATACTTTTGCTCCATTACATGGAGCTAAAGTGTGGAATATTGTCAAACTCTTAACCAAGAATCCTAAATGCTAGTGCTTCTGCAGTATCACTGATTCACTCCTTTGGGAAAGTTTCAAGAGGAATAAATAAATGCAAGACAATAGAACACAAAAGCAGCTCTAGTTCACAGACAGGTGGACTTGGTGCTGGGTCCTCACAAATCAAGGTATTCTGTTCCTTCTCTCACATGTCCTTAGTTTTTGCTCCAGCCAAACACACAAAAGATTGGAAAACAAAATTTCTAGGAAATCAATAGCATGTTCTCTCTACAGATGTGGCTGCCATTGGTGGGGCAAAGTGAAACTTTCCCTCAGACTATAGTACAGTGAAGGGCACATTTTAGAATCACTTGTAGATTGTTCTAAATTTACAGATCCTAGAGCAGGCTGAAGTGAATCAAAATTTCTGGAGTTAAAGTCCTAGCAAGCAAGTGTATATTAAATACATGTTTAGATTTCCACAGGTCATTACCTTGCTGCAATCGTAAAATGTTTACAGAGAAATCTAGGATAAGAAAAAGAAAGCAAAAGTAAATAATTTTAAAATTATATACTCCATGTTTTCAGTTCTAAAATTGCGGATAGCTCACCTGCAATTAATAACTTGAATGCCACAACCCACCGAAATTGTGTCCTTAGATGATGTTCCAAGTCATATCTGTGCTGCCATTAGGTCACCAGAGTAAAGTGCAGATGAGCTAAGTTTCTGCAGCGTGCAAGGATTTTTAATTTTGTAAAAGTTAAATATGAAAAACTTTTCATATAAAAACTCAAAATCCATCAGAAAAAAATAAATTCCAATTAAGTGAACACAGTGTTATGTTTACAGGCATATAAATAGGATCCCTTTTCTGTCACCGAAGCATTTTTATGGCTGAAGTATATGTGACCTAATGGCATAAGCCTTGTATATGCATGTTTGTTCTCGCAAGAGAACTCGGGGGTTTGTGGACATTCGGTCATCACTTCAAAATTCCTGTACATGGTGGGGAAGGAGTTAATTCTCTCTCTCTCTCCAAATATGTACATATATCTGTGTATAAGAAATTGAGACATACACATATTAATAAGTTAACAGTAGTCTATAGTGAGGCCAGGAATAGAATCCAGGTTACATATTTTTAGACTAGTGCCTCTTTGATTTTCACACACAATATGATACTTGCCCATATGCTTTAAAAGGACACAGCTTTCAGCAAGGAGAGTAGCAGGAGAGAGGGAATTTACGTAACCCTGGGACTGAATAAAAATCCGCATGGCACAGGCATACGTGTGTTTGAAGTCTTTTCCTTAAACCACGCATGCATTCCTTCAGTGTTTTTTCTCTCTGCTCCCCACTTTCCCTCACTCTAAGGAAACAGAGAACTCTCAAGGACAACAATAACAACAGCCATGTATTATATCCTAGGCATGATTTCAGGTGCTCAATAACCCTACAAGATAGGTATTATTCCCAGTGTGTAGGTAAAGAAACTGAGGCTCTATGACACATCAAATGAAAATGTGAGTTGATTGGACACACTCCTAGGTGTAATGAAAAGTTGACCCTTTAGCTTTTCTGTTTGAATTTGGGTTTATTTCAAATTCTTTCAGGTGATTGAACATATAAAGAAGGGAAGGATAAATCATGGGAGACCAATGGTTACTTGTGGTTTCACTCCTAATAAACATTAGAGTAGAAAATGATACAGGAGTCAGCAGTAGGCAATAGAGAATAGTATAAAAGAAGGAACTTCGGGATTAGATAGTCAGGTCGAAATAGCAGCTCTGTAGTTTATTAACTTTTTGATCTTGGGCAAATTACTTAAATCCCTTTGATTATTTCCTCTTCTTAAAAAAAACAAATTAATTGTTCCCATCTCATAGAGTTGTTATGAGGATTACAAGAAACAATAATGCATGCTAATGTTGAGTTCTACACATGCCACGTAGCCAGTGCTCGATAAGTACCAGCCACTGCTATTCCAGAAAGATTAACCCTTGTTGGAGCTCCTGTTGAGGACCCCATACCACTGGGGCCAATTATCTTCTCTATTATCAATAACAGCAGGCAGCCAATCACAGAATAACCTCTGGTCCATCACCAGAGGTTATTCTGGTGATGGACCAGAGGTCCATATATACTCAAATAGTATATTAATACTTAATGTGATAGAAGAAAGATTTTTCTACATATTTTATGTAGGTCTATGTTGGTTTAGAGTTGTTAAAATACCCAGCGTGTATAGAGCCCTTCCTATTATCCGGGCTCTGTTTAACTCTCAAATAATGTTGTGAGAAAAGATGCCATCATCGTAGAGAACTTTATCATTTAACAAATAACAGAGAGTAAGAGGTGAAGCCAGGACTCAGATCCAGATCTTCTGGCCATAGAGAACATTCACTCTAGTGCTTGCTAGGCTGTGTATTTGATGATTTCATTCTCATCCCTCTGCTGCACAGACAGCATCTATAAACTTGCTTTATTATTCCCCATACCCAACATTTTAAAGCTTTGACTTCTTTTATCATAAGGACAGGCATCATCTAGGTAGAGGCAGGGGAAGGGATAATCTTGTTGATTTCTAATTACAACAAGACCTTTGCTTTGGGATGACGATGTGCCAGAGTTTCGCACCTGATCACACCATTTGCTGCTATGTGCTCCTTATGTCAAGTCAGCACATTACCAGTGTCCTTTGAGTCTTAAAAATTGAAAAATGGTAACCATAAAATTTGATACTGCTCATTAAATTAAATGTAAAATAAAAACCTGGCATAAATAAAATTTAGTGTTAACTCTTTTTAACATGAAGGGTAATATATTTAAAAATAGCCTATTTTAATACAGTGAAAGGATTTGAACATTAAAAATCAGGCTCCTAATTGGGCTGTAAGCCAGCATCCAAATGCTATCATAATATAGGTTCTTCATGAAAAAGTTTTGCACACCCACAAATTTCTAGCCACTTAAATTACATAAAACAAGATTCACCATTTGTTGATTCCAGAGAGTGAAAATACTGGTAAATGAGGGTTGTAATTAAGTGTTCTTTCTTATATCATGCATGCACACACTCACACACCACAGAGAGAAAGAGAGCAAGAAAAGATTTATTTCAGTATATTCTTTATGTGACCATATGAGTTTAGCCTCATTTTTCTCCCAGGCTTGGAGGCAGGTCTCAAGACCTGAGATGACCAGGAGGAGCCCCAGTGGCCTAAGTAGTGTCATTCGCTTACTCCACAGCACTGTATAGGTAGTGTCGCTTTCAGTATGTACACATGCCCCAAGGGTGAGAGATAGCATTCAGGGCTCTAGTTCAGTTTGCAAGTATATTAGTCACCTGTATACCTAAACGCACTTTCAATGAACATGTACAATTTGTAATTATTTTTCCTTAGGTTATGTTTGTTCTAATTATATTTATTGAATTCTGACTTTGTGTTTGTTGGATCTAATAATTTTAAAATTAGGCTTTAAGTTGTAGGTTCTTTAATTTTATTTTTCAAGTAATTCTTACTATTTCACAAAGGCATCTATCTATGAAGAGGGTAGGGTTAGGGAATGGTCTTTCATCATAGGTTGATAAGGACTACTCCAGGCTACATCTCCCTAGGTTAATAGGAAGTTGAGCCTGCTGTCTTTCCCTGATGGAATCTCCCTATGCTTATTTATATTCAAAGGTTCTGGCTTGATTTGATTCTCTCAACACTGAAGCCAGAGCTCATACCAGACTGCTTGAGGTCAGAGGAATTACAGTCACTTCTTGATGGCATATAGGCATGATACTGATAGGCTCACCAAATCCAAAAGTGTTTTGCATGAAACCTGGCTGGTAGAAGTCATGTTTCCATTTGCTTCCATGTAATTAGTGCCATAGCATCTTCTTGTTGCCTCCTAAAACCTTACCAGGGTTGCCAATGATAAATGCTATTTCTGGCCATTATAGTTTTGTGAAGCCTTAACTATCAAAACCCTTTTCTCATTGTTACCCTTAGCCAGGGTTACCAAATGTGCAGTCTTATTGGATTGGCTTACATACCCTGCCCACAGGTTAAAAAGTGTTAATGTTCCTCATGGATTCCATTGCCTTACAGATTCAGAATCATCACTCCGATTCACCCACCTCATCTGGTATAGGAATCAGCCTCAAAGCCCCATTTCTTCCTACCTTAATGATGACTTTATCTTAGGGAGCAATGGCCCTTAGATGCTACAAGCCCTGTGTTGAGACTACCTCAGCTTATCCCAACAAACGTCAACAATTCTGAATTTCATGTGGAAGGGGTTCAGGGTTTTGATCCCTTTTCTACCAAATAGCAACAGGCTTGATCACCTCCTTCACCAGTAGGCTTCAAGCTTGGCTCATTAATAGCTTTTTGCCAAAGAATATATACCACATGTATTAATTCTGCTTTCCTGGAAATCCCCTTACATATTTAAAATTTTGTGTTAGCCTTCACATTTTTCATACATCACAGTTCATTTTAGACTTTAGCACCTCTGACATTATCTTCTTGACAGTAACACCGTAATGTGTGAGTGTGTGGCCTTTCTTCTTGTGTTTTGCCAATTTAAAATCTGATCCTGTCAGTAATTTCTTGGGAAATTACACTGGTTCCTTTCAATACTTTAATCTGATTTTTTTAAGCAGCCAATATGCAAGTGCATGGGTCACTTGGACCAATTTCCCTAATAAATTTTTTTTGCCTTTTACTGGGTGAATTATCAGTGAGATAAGACAAGAATTTATCAAATACTCTGCTGTCAAGAAATGAGATTTTCAGCTGAATGTGTACTTGAAGTCTAGCTTTGTCACTTGCACTAGGTGAATTTAATCTATTCGCTTTCCTTGGTCAGGTCTAGAATACTCCTACAGTGATAATAATAGTTAATATTTATTGAGCCCTTTTTTAATGCCAGGAATCTCATGTTTAATCTCAGTTAATCCTCATAGCAACCCTGTGAAGTAGGTAGTATCATTATCCATATTCTGTAGGTGAGGAATTTGAAGCACAGAGAGAATAAAATAAATTGTCCAGGTTCCCCACCTATGAGAGACATAATCAGGAGCCCGGGCAATCCTGGTAACCACTAATGATAGACTGCCAAAGTTTGTTTCTAATCTCCTTTTAGCTTCACAAAAATATGCTTCAGAACTCTATAGATTTCCTACTTTTCATAATTAAAGTTCTGTTTCTATGAAAATAAAGGTAACCTCATTTAAAATGGAGTGGGGAAGCCCTGAAGGGGGAGCTCTCACGAATGTTTCACTCCCAGAAGGAAGAAGTGTTTCCTTCGGACTCTGCAGCAAGCTGCCCTCTGCCTGCAGCCAAAGAAGAACCATCACAGCTTCCCCCAATTTCTTCCCTTCCTTGATAAGAGAAATCCCCTTCCAATTTGCTTGTCCTGGATTATAATTCTCTTTCTTGAATAAACTCATCTTGCTGGTAAAATAACTAGCTCTTTTGTTTGGGGGGTTTTGTTTTTTTTTTTTTTAAGGTCAATATTTCTTTTGAGTCCAGGGTAATCATATGGTTTTATGGCGCATTCCTGTAGTAAAGCCCCTCCTTCCTAGCCTCTCAGGTCATATTTACTTCCTAGGTCACAACCTCGGCTTCATTTTGTTTATTAATCATGTTTTTCAACCATTCTGGCCTCTAGATATTGCACAGGGGAAAAAAAAAAAAACCTACAGATGGTCTGACCAGATTAGTCTAATGAAATACCGTCAAAACTATATTAGGTTTAGACAAATACAGAGAAAAGACAATCCCTCTATTCCTACTATTTATCTTAAATAATTTTTAAGTGAGAATATTGAAAGAAGGGTCATTTGTAAGGTTAAATTTGGAGGAGATTTTGGAATTCATCTTAATTTAACATCAAATATTACCCCTTAAAAAATGATGCTTAAAAATGTTAAATGAACTATGGTTAAACAGCTAGTTCCTTAAATTGTTTTTTTCCAAAGCAATGCTTTCAGCATGTGATCCATAGTTAAAATAATGTTTAGCTTTAAATTTATTTATATTAACTTGCATGTTTGAATCATTTCCTCTAAGTTAATAGGTAGTAAATTTAAAATACACATTTTATCATTTTTGAGTTTCTACAGGTATAGTTGTTTCAGTTATAGTAATAGTTGTAGATTCAGAATGGCTAAGGCTAGATATTGTGACATAAAAACTTCTACTTAAATTAGGCAATGCATTCTGGAAAATACATGCGAAAACAGTGAACCCAAAACTCTATAGCATTTCTTTTCTAAAATCAATCTCAACAATAGGGAAATATCTATTCAGTTGAAAAGCATATAACCACCTTTTCTCCTTTATTTATTCTTTCCCTACTTTGCAAATACAACTGATTTCTTCTCTCATTCTAGGAAAACTATATTTGATAAGAGTATACACCAATTACCTATGGTTAATTCATTATTTACAATAAGTGTTAATTTACTGGCAAACTTTATAAAAAATACTCTGGTTTTAAATATAAGAATTTGCTTTTTAAAAAAGAAAAAAGTACTATAGAGAAAATATTTTCAAAATTTACAATTTGATAATAAAAATCTACATGAATAGGTCAAGCTGGGTATCCAGGAAGTCTGAGAAAATTTAAATTTGTAGAAAAACTTGTTTCAAATATGATATATTTTAATTAGAACCAAATTCATATCCTTTCATGAATCTGATCTTCATATTCAAAATGAAATTCAAAGGAAATTTAAAAACTAAATTTCACTGCATATTATAAACTTCATTTATGAAAATAAAAAAGTTGCTGATGGGCTTGTGGGTGGTTTGACAATGATATAACGGAAAAGTAATGATTTCGACCTACAGAAGACTTTCTTTTCAACATTTTTCCCCTAGGTTTTGCTTTGGGTTTTTGTCTGTTTGTTTTTTAATGGAAGTCAACCACTCTAAGAAGTGTTTTTTCCTTGTAAACCTTCTAATATGGTGGGATTTACCTTTATTCTCCTGTTGAACAAGGGGCTTATTCTCAGCATGGAAGAGACTAGCAGCCAACTAAAAGTATACCATCTACTTTCAAGACCTATGGCTGCAAGCTTGGAAAGGGATATGTTTCAGAAAGCTTACTGATTAGCTTTTAAAATTACATAGTTACATAGTTACACACACACACACACACACACACACACACACACACAATGATCATTACAACCACTTTGGCTTCAAAGATGTCCTCAGAAAACTGAAGTTTCCACTGAAAGAAATATTAGGTCCAGAGTCCAAAATCAGAAGTGCTTGAGTTCTAGGTCCTAATTTGCAGCTAAAAAGAACTTTTCAGCAAACTGAGGCAAGTCACTTACCCCTCTGTTCTAATAACTTTCTCCTCTATAAATCTGAGATGATGCTAACTGCTGCACAGCCTTTGTTTCTCATTCATTTTAGCTTTATTTCTATACGCATCTGTCAATTTTGTGTCAAAAATAAATTTGAGGCAGCTTCCAAAAAATGGTAAAACTAGGAAAGTTAGAACAAGAGGGAAGATATGGTGAGTAAAAAGTAAAGGAAGTCAGGGAAAATGTTAGTAGATAGTTTGCATGGTGTTATATTTGGGTTAATTTTTTCCACAGCTAAGAGTGACTCTCATCTTGGTATGAATTGATATATTCATGTTTGCTGTCAGAGAAAAGCTTTTCATAGTGGGAAAGAATAGAGAAAACATTAAAAATCCCTAAGTTCCTAAGGGACATAGAGGAGGTAAACATTCTTTAATTTTCTTCCAATTTTGTTTTACCGGAATATACCTGAGAATGAAGGAGAAAGTTTCTAAAACATAATGTGGGCTGATATTGTTCGTTTCTGCCTAATGTTCGTGTCTGGCAAATGTCATGTAATTTTTAAATAGAAATGTCATAATTCCAGAAATTAAAATATCTTTCCATTGATCCTGATGTAGTGAATCATGTTAAATACTTGCTTTTCTGACACTACCACCATTAAAACATACAGAATCTTCATGTGTAACTAATGCAAATACTTTCTTTCATTTTTGCCACCCTGCAGTTTTTTTCTTCATCAGCTCTAAATATGGAAGCAATTTTTGATGTCTTATGTATACATTTCCTTTCAATCCAAAGTGAGCCTTAATAATGTTAGTATTAGAAACTAGGTCCAGAAGTTCCCGTTGTGGCACAGTGATTAACAAATCTGACTAGGAACCATGAGGTTGCGGGTTCAATCCCTGGCCTTACTCAGTGGGTTATGGATCTGGCATTGCCGTGAGCTGTGGTGTAGGTCGCAGATGCGGCTCGGATCCTGTGTTTCTGTGGCTCTGGTGTAGGTCAGTGGCTACAGCTCCGATTAGACCCCTAGCCTGGGAACCTCCATATGCCTCGGGAGCGGCTCAAGAAAAGCCAAAAAGACAAAAAAAAAAAAAAAAAGAAAGAAAGAAACTAGGTCCATAGCAACTATAACAGGAGCTTTTACATGGACACACATTTCTAGAGAAATTATGTTTGTAACTCACAATAGTACAAAGAAGGTTACACTGAATTATCTTTTGTGTCTAATAGGAGAAATAGGAGTACTTCAAATATCTTGAGTATGTTTCTTGAGAGCTCTCCCTAGGTCAATTAAGATGTATTATTTTTCTACCAAGCTCATACCACTTTAAAGCAAGAATCAGAGCCTGGAAGTAATAGTGACCTCTTCTAGCTAAGTGATTTAAATGATCATGGTTTTCGAAAGATTTTAAAAAAAAAGAATAGATTTGCCACTATATTTTGTAATTTCCTTCCTCACATATACAATAATTTTATTCTTCTAAGAAAACCTGCTGAGTTAATATGGAAGACATTTTCACTAAAGGTGCTAAAAAAAAAAAAGAAATCACAGTCACCCTTACAGTTCATAGAAAGAAAATCAAATTCTATTTTAGTGAAGTTTTCATAACAGCCTTTTGGCTAGTAATGTTGAAGAATCATGATATATTTAAGAGATATTAATTCTAGTAATAGTCATTTATCTTTGATGCCAGAGAGAGACCGAAGCTTGGGAAATAGAAGATTTACGATGACATATTATAGACTCACTTGTTAGATGTTAGATTTTTTACTCTTCCTCTGAAACGACAGATAATGAAGCTTTATCAACTTCCTTTTATTAAGGCTAAAAATATATCCTATAATAGGATCATAAACATTTAATGAAACTCACAGCTGTACTGAATTTTAAAATTAGGAGAGGATGGACAAGGAGTTCATAGAAAAGTAAATCAGCCTAATTCATACATTATTAGTTGACAACCCAGCTGTTTTAATTTAATATATCTCTGGGTCTGGCCTCTCTTCTGAAGTCCAGATATATATTCCCACCTTCCTACATGAACCAGGACTTGCAAAATGAGTTAATTTTCTTCCCAAACCCATCAGGGTATCTAAGGCATCTCAGTGGAGAAGCTCCAATTCCGGAAGATAGAACAAGATGTCATCTTTATTCTTCCACTGCCTTCTGGGAAGAAGGTTAACATGCTCACCATTTTTCTGTCCTAAGTTGGGTTCCCTAGAAACAGACACTGAAATTGGATTCATGTGGATGTGATCAGTAGGACGTTTTCTAGAGAAATAGGATTAGTAAGGTCAAGAGAGTAAGCAGGTGTGTGTTATCAAGCAACGTCTTACAAAGGGTTACTCTGGCTCTGTCCCACAAAGGATGCCTGGAAGTAGTGTAGGGCACACCCCAGATTCATCCTGACTAAGGCAAAACAACTGGAATATTTATATCTTTGCACCTGTCAATCATGAGTTAAGAACTGCCCCTGGGCAAATATAAATTCCTGGGTACTTCTAACAAAATGGATCAATACAAGTTCTAGCATCTTGAGGCCAACCCACCAAAAAAGAGACACAGAGCCAGCAATTTAAGAGTGAAAATGCATGGAGAGCCAGTGTGCATGGTAACATAAAAAGATCCAAGTCAAATTCCTGCAGTGCACTGGTTAGGTCTGCTCCAATCTCCACACTGGCCACTGTTTAAAGTTATCCTGATACATTTCTGTATTCTATGAAAAGGTATTTATACATACATTGTCTTCTTCTTTATTCCTTCTCCGTGGGTCCTGGGGTGGAAGGTATCAATTTTCTATGGTAGAGTGCTTTAGGTAATCCAAGGTGGTGGGGTTTTCCGCTCAGTTCCACAGCTTAACTAGGCCAGTTGAGTGTACTATTGATCAGCTCCACATTTTAAAAACTCACTGTGAATGCCTTCAGATGCAGCATGTTTTCTCTAGTTCACCGGGATCTCTTAGAAATAATCAGTTACAATTTGTTTCAGGTACCCAAAACAAAAAAATACAAAGTAAAAGTCGTCCTCAAAGTATGGCCCCCAGACCAGCTCCATCAGCACCATCAGAAGCCAACAAATACTTAATATAGGTCTTTTATGAAGTCATCAAGGACCTAGTAGTCTTCTCACCTTCATGGTATAAGAAGGCTGCTTTAGTAGCACTCATCACCTCTCCATGCCAAGAAGCAGGATGAAGGAAGATACAGGAAAGAAAAGGCCAGAGGATTATACAAGGTGTTTTTAGAGGAGAGAAATGCAGTTTACAGACCACTCTTTCAAACCAGAAGTGTTCCAGTGAATGTTTGATATAAACAGCCCTGTAATTTCATGGTATAAAATTTCTCCTGCCATGCTAATTTTGAGCTGCCAACTTGACGTCACTGGACAAAATTAGGAGCAACATGCACAATTGACTCTGCCAAGCCCCACCAGTTCCAGTATACCACCATCCAGAATTCTAACACCGAGCCATCCGTAACTAGAAGGAAGGCTTTGAAATGATGGCATTATTCTACGGAGTCATGCACCCAGTTAAGACTCAAGGTTCTGGAGTTCCCATCATGGCTCAGCAGTAACAAACTCAACTAGTGTCCATGAGGAGACACATTCTATTCCTGGCCTTGCTCAGTGGGCTAAAGAGCTGACGTTGCAGTGAGCTGTGGTGTAGGTTGTAGACACAGCTTGGATCTGGTGTTACTGTGGATGTGGTGTAGACCAGCAGCTACAGCTCTGATTGAACCCCTAGCCTGGGAACTTCCATATGCTTTGGGTGCCTAAAAAGACACACAAAAAAAAGAAATTCAAGTTTCTATTGTTTAGGATAAAATCAAGAATAGGTATTGTACAGACCCTGGCTCTTTCTGCCACAACATTGCTTCCTTTTGTCCCACACCTGACCTACTGCATACATTTATGCTACCTGCCTGGATCTTGTAGGAACCTATCTGTGCCTTAGGTAGCGCCCAAATTTTAGTTAGGTGGCTTTCACATACAAACAGTTGCACACAAGAAAAGACTAGGAAGTTATTATAGGTGGCAAAATAGCTCAGAAAACATTGCTTATGATCATACATGAAGAGCAGCACATGTGTAGCTAGGTAAAGCTCCTTCAGTAATCAAAAAGTCATATTCTTCTTTGTAGCAAGAAAAAAAAATGAGAATATTGATTGCCCATTTTATGATGCTGTGAGAAGCCACTTGGTGTACTAAGGAAATACAGACTCTGTTGACCCACAGACCTGGCTTCAAAACCATGACTCTTCCACTTAGACTTGGTAAAAGTCTATTCATATTCTTATATGTAAGTTCTAATTAAATAAAACAAGTAACATGATATTTGTTACCTAATTATTCACACATATGCAAAAATTCTTTGCATGAAGGAATAACAATGAGAAACAATAGATAGAGTTGCATAGCAACCTTCCATAGCAAAAAGTACTTCTGTTCTATTTATTCATAAGGTCAAAATATATGAATGTAAAAGCCTTTCCTAGTTCACTCTTTAGTTCAAGAATGTCCTTTTAGAAAATAAAGCCATTAAAATCTCCTTCCTTTGCCTCACCATAAAATTTCTACTGGTTAACACTTGTGAGCGTGTGCAGTCCCTTTCCCCAACACATATCTCAGTGATGGCTGCTGGTTCTAAATCTAAGAATCTATTTGAATTGAATCTCATCTCTATGATGGTGGCTAAAGGACTTTTGCTATGATATTAGAGGTATCTAAACTCAGTCTAGCTGAATTTGAATTCAAGTCTGCCACATACTCTTTGAATGACCTTAGAAATTTTACTTTACCCTATGTGTGCATGTGTTTCAATGAATCCTTCTTAATGGAAATCGAAACACGAATTTCATAATTTGCACATCATGAAATATTATTCTTTTCTTAATTGTTTTAACCATTAAAAATGTATAAACATTCTTAACTCACATTCTGTACAAAAATAGGCAAACTGCAGCAATTGGCCTGAGGGCCAAAGTTTGCTAACTCCTGCTCAGATTTTATCTTTTCCTCTTAAACAGCATTATTGATATATAAACCACTTATCTTACCATGCACCCACTTAAAGTGTACATTTCAATGTTTTCAGTGTATTCACAATTATACATGCCTCATTATCTAATTTTAGAATGTTTTCATCCTTCCCAAAAGAAATCCATTAGCAATCTCCATTCTTCCCCTGATCCTTCCTAACCCTCACAGCCCTAAGCAACCACTAATCTATTTTCTGTCTCTATAAGTTTGCCTATTCTTCATACTTTATATACACAGTCATATAACATGTGAATTTTTATGCCTGGCTTCTTTCACTTAGCATAACGTTTTCATGTTGCTTCCAATTAGTAGCATGTTCAGTACTTCATTTATTTTTATTGCTGAATAATACTCTATCTTCTTGACTGGTTGTCTAATTGTTCTATAAATTATTGAAAGTGGCATATAAAAGTTTTTAACTATTATTGTCAAATTTTCTATTTTTCCCTTCAATATTTTCAGTTTTTCAGTATACATGCTACAAACTCAAGTATGTTGTAATAATTATTTTATGTAACCTTATCTAGTTTAAAGAAGCTGAAAGAAGAAAGAAAATCTAGCATATAATTGCAGAGTTTGATATTTTAACCTTCTTATATGTCTTGGGGATTTTCCATATTTTATCTGGTAAATGTGTATTATCACCTAATGTCATTTCCTAACTCTAACACGACTTCATTCACACCCTCCTCTTTTATGCTGTTATTGTAAAAAATATTATAGTTTTCTATGTTATAGGCTTAGCAATAATTATATTTATATTGTAATATGCAATTGCTTCTTAAATTTTTTAAGGGAGGAAAGGAGAAAAAAGCAACTGTATTCTTTTACAATTACCTGCATATTTACTGTAATAGATTCCTATGTATCTGTAACAAATCATCACAAACATGGTGGCTAAAAACAAAGTAAATTCCTTCTTGTATGCTTCTGGGGCCCAGGTGTCCAGAGTCAGTTTCACTGGGCTACAGCCAGGATGCCAACAGGTCTGGTCCCTCCTGTATTCTCCACGGGAGAATCAGTTCCTTGTTTCTTCCAGTTTCTAGAGGCTGCCAGTATTCCTTGCGCTGTGGCTCCATCTCCCCAGTCTCTTTCACCCTCATCTTTGTGAGGGCCATGTGTATATTCCATATGCAAAGTAAATCCTCCAGTTTCAAAATCCCCCCAAATCTCAATCTATTACAGCATCAACTCAAAGTCCAAAATACAGTCTAAATATTACTAGCTCAAAAGTCCCAAATCTCATTATCTAAGTCATCTAAATCAGGTAGGATTAAGATACTGGGTATGATCAATTTGGGGGAAAAAAATCCTCTCTATTTCTAGACTGGCGAATCTAGAAAACAAGTTATCTACACTCAAAGTACAATGATGGAGCAGGCATATGATAACAGTTCTTGACGCTTCTGCTAAAATATGAAGGACGTTGAAGAAATGCATAACCAGTGAAAGAAAGAGCAAAGATATCAGTACCAAGAAACTGAGATTGATTATTCCTGAGTTTATGCAACCTCAATTCTGTGCACAACCCTTCTGACTCCCAGAGTTCACCGTGATTCCAAGAAGGCTTTTATTGGATGTCTCTTTTCCTGGTTCGATTAAGCTTCTGACAACTCTGCAGTTGCGCTTGGATCAAAGCTACCAAATCCTCTGAATTTCTTCCCACCAAGATCTCCCTTGCTTATGACAACAGCCTCAGGTAAGGAGTTTTTCACTCTGTTCCAAATAAGATCAGTCCCCTCAGGTAGAACTAGAGAACTCTTCTTGCGTGTGGCCTTCCCTGTGCCACTGCACCAAAGCTGAAATAAGGGGGCTGTTTTTCCAGTAATGATACTCCCATTCTACAAGTGGTCATGGGGTCAAGTGGCAGCAGTCCCTTCTAAGAAAACTTGACCCTCTCAACATGGGATTTCAACTATATGAACTCACTGGGAGAAGAAGGGAGGGGAAGGAAACGCTACCACCAGGAAATCAATATTCTCTGTCGGTTGTGTCTGGGATAGAGCTTCTGCCTTAAAAATGGGGGATGGGTGAGAAAGTGGGACCTCTCTGCCATGCCTACTTCTACACCATGGACTGGAGGGAATAAGAACTTTTGGCAGCCTGCTCCTCACAGGAAGATAACATGTCCCCAGACAGGGAGCTGGAGAGATTGGGAGCCCCTCTGAGATGCCTATATTGGGATAAAGTTCTCACAACTCCAAGCTGAATAATAGATTGAGTCATGGTTCACATGCTACAGACACTCATTGTTCTTACTGAGTTTTAAAAGACTTTCTTAAACGAATGCTTCCCCATTTGTCATATGACTTTAAGACAGTTTCTGGATGTTTAAATTAATGCTTTTTTTGTGTGCCATTTTTATTTTGAGGGGAGGGAACCACACTCACTGCAAATGGGAGTTCCCAAGCTAGGGGTCAAATTTGCCAGCCTAGCCACAGCCACAGCCACAGCAATGCCAAATCTGAGCTGCATCTGATACCTGTACCACAGCTCACAGTAATGCCCGATCCTCAACCCACTGAGCAAGGCCAGGGATCGAACCCAAGTCCTCATGGATACTAGTCAGGTTTGTCACCACAGAGCCATAACAGGAACTCCCAAATGAATGCCTTTTATCATTTTTCAACAGTTACATTTTTTTTTTCCTTCCTGGAGAGCATTCTCATACTTGTCATTTTGGAAGTCCTGCTTTTCAAAATTTTTAAGCCTCATATTCCTCATCTGTAACATGGAAATGATGATAATAGGCTGGGAAATATTAAATACTCCATGAAAGTTACCTGTAACTAGGAAATATGCAGTTATAGTCTTCTTTCATTTTGAACAATTATGTATTGATAAGATTTCTCAGTTAACACAGAAATAGCAACAATCACAGGCCAGAAAAAAAATTAGAGGAATCCGATTTTTAAGCTATGGAATATTCTATGTACATAGATACTCAAGTTCTAATGTCAATTCTGTCATAGACTCCTAATGAAATTTTCGGTAGTTTAACTTCACAAAAATTTTTCATATTTAGCTTCGTACTTTACCTTCAGATCTTATAAAATCATCAGATAAGGAACCTGCCCTAATGAAGAAATAACTTTCTCAAGGGACAGTACTCTTTTCCTCGTGTGAAATGTAAATAGAGAAAATAGTCTTGAAACACATTCTTCTTAGGAAATAGCAGTTAGTTGAATATATGCATCAATATTTGCGGCGTGAAGACAAAATGTTCTACAACAAGAATGTAGTTCCATGTTTCTTCTTGGAATGTTGAAACTCTATTTGACCCTGGAACAAACCTGAGTGGAAAACAATCAGTTACTCCAAAAAAAAAAAAAAAAAAAAAAAAGATTAGCATTGTAACTTCTGATAACTCACGTAGCAGTTGGACTTGCCCAAACTGGTTCTAGCTGTTCCTTTTTCTGTGTTAGCTAGACAAAAGATTGTCCAAAGTAAGCTGGTTTTGATTTCTACTAAGAACTAAACCTGTTACTTTTTTAGTTATGTAGATGAATTTGTGTGCATTCCTGGTCCAAGAACATTCCTTATAAGAACAAATTCTATGTATTTTGAAGTCATAAAATCTGGACTAGGGTAAGTTAAAAACACTACCTTAGAACTTTATGACATCAGTTTTGCAATTTCAGCCTCAAATTTAAAACGTTTCATGATGTTTCTGAGCACTTAAAACCCTCATAACATTTAAAAATACCTTGCCCAGGAGTTCCCGTTGTGGCGCAGTGGTTAACGAATCCGACTAGGAACCATGAGGTTGCGGGTTCGGTCCCCGCCCTTGCTCAGTGGGTTAAGGATCCAGCGTTGCCGTGAGCTGTGGTGTAGGTTGCAGACGCGGCTCGGATCCCGCGTTGCTGTGGCTCTGGCGAAGGCCGGTGGCTACAGCTCCGATTCATCCCCTAGCCTGGGAACCTCCATATGCTGCAGGAGCGGCCCAAGAAATAGCAATAACAACAACAACAACAACAAAGACAAAAGACAAAAAAAAAAAAAAAAAATACCTTGCGCATTTCACTATCTCTGGTGCCTATAATTCCATTAGAATATAATTCATCTGATTTAAAACCATTAGTTCTTGGTATTTGCCTTGTGGCTCAGTGCATTATGCACCTGCCTAGTATCCATGAGGCTTGGGTTCGATCCCTGGCCTCACTCAGTGGGTAAGGGATACAGCGTTGCCGTGAGCAGTGGTGCAGGTTGCAGACACAGCTGGGATCCCATGTTGCTGTGGCTGTGGTATAGGCTAGCAGCTGCAGCTCTGATTCAACCCCTAGCCTGAGAACTTCAATATGCCATAGGTGCAGCCCTAGAAAGCAAAAAAGAAAAAGAAAAAAAAATCGTATTAAATGCAAATAATCTTAGAAGTTACTATATTATTATATTAACCTATATAATAATTTATATAGCACGTTAGTATAATATAATATGTTAGTTATGAGCAACTTAGGTTATTATTTTATTTGTAACTGTACAATTCTTTGAGATAAGTCTTTGGTAAATAGAGGAAGAAATTGAGAAGTAACTGAGAATGGCTGCTGATGGACTAGGCTTTCAACACTGGAAAAGTGGCTTCATAAAACATTATATAGACTGAAAAGGAAAAGGAAAAGTAGGATCTCCTGCATACACCCCCAAACTCACAATTGTACTAGCCCAATACAGAATTTCAGCTGCACTGCATTAAAGTTGTCGAAGGTATACCAAAAGAGAGCAGCGATGTTTATGTCCAAAAAGCTTCTATGAGAGTTGCCAAGGGCACTGACACAGTGCCATTTAAAGCGAATCTGGGTTACTCAGAGCTTCAAAATAAACACAAAGTGGGAGTTACTGTTGTGGTGCAGTGGAAATGAATCTGATTAGTAACCATGAGGATGCGAGTTTGATCCCTGGCTTCACTCAGTGCTCAGATTTGGTGTTGCTGTGGCTATGGCATAGGCTGGCAGCTGTAGCTCTGATTCGACCCCTAGCCTGGGAACCTCCACATGCCACAGGTGCAGCACTGAAAAGAAAAAAAGCAAAATAAACATAAGATTATTTTTCAACTGTACCTTTACATAGAGCAACAAATATACATCATCAATTTAGTCTGGTTATGTCCCCATTTTCATTTCTAATACTGATTATTTGTACCTCCCCTTTTGGTTCTTAATCAAATTTGCCAGTCTCACATAGTTTTATAATTTTATTGATCTTGTTTTTTATATTTTGTTTCATTAATCTGTGCATTTGCATACTATTTTTACTCTCTAGCATTTGTATTGTTGTTCTTAGTCTAACTCCCTAAGTCCAATGCTGACTTCACTATTTTTTCCTATCTTTCTTGTTTTTTCTTTCATATATATACATACATACATATATATATATACACACACATAAAGAGGTAAAAATCTCTTTCTTACAACTGTATCCTACAAATTTCTAATGTAATGCATCCACTAATATCCAGTTCTAAATGTCAATTTTTACATTATTATTTATGTTTTGACACAAAATTATCTAGAATTTAATTTTTTAATTTAATTTTTGGTTTAATTTTTTTAATTATCTTTAATTTAAAAGATAGGACTAAGAGCTTTCTTATTTCTTTTATAAATTATTTACACTTTGCTCTGAAAATGCATTCTGCATGGTATAAAATTTCTTGTTATTTATAGATTTTCTCTGAATCTAATAGGTAGATTATTCCTATAAATACTCTATATGTGATTAAGAAGAATGTCTATTCTCTAGTTGTTTTAAGAGTGTAACCAATAGATTGAGTTTTTAAATGCATTATTCAAATTTTCTTTACCATTACCACTTTTCACTTAGCTTGAATTTATTGACTTAAAGTAAGGTATTACATCATCTATAATGGTGGATTTGTCAATTTCTTCTTACAGTTCTATCCATTTTTACTTTATATATTTTGAGGCAATATTGTTTTATGCCTATAGACTCAGAAATGTTTTCTTTCTGATGAATTGAACCTTTATAATTAAATAAATACATACCCTCTTAACAGTAATAATTGTTTTCTTAAGGTCTTAAGAAAAATATCTATTTTATTTAGCAGGTGTTTTTAATTAAATAGGTGTTTTTATTAAATAGGTATTAATAGGTGTTAATACCTATATGCTAGACTGCTTCTGATAATTTTTTGCAGTATTTCTTTTTGTATCTTTATACTTTCAATTATGTTTTAAGTGAGTGTTTTATGCAATTATGTTTTAAATGAATCCCTTATGAACAACGTATATCAGGTACTTAAAAAAATTGGGGGGAAATCTTTTTTTTTTTGCTTTGGTTTTAGGGCTGCACCTGCAGCATATGGAACTTCCCAGGCTAGAGGATGAACTGGAGCTGTAGCCACCAGCCTAGCCACAACCACAGCAACAGGGGATCCAAGCCACGTCTGCGACCTACACCACAGCTCATAGCAATTCCAGGTTTTAACCCACTGAGTGAGGCCAGGGATCTAACTCGCATCCTCATGGATACTAGTCGGATTCATTTCTGCTACTCCATAATGGGAACTCCTGGGAATCTTTCTCTTTTAAGCTTGAAAGTTTTACTTATATATATTATGATTACACTACTCAGTACAATTAGATTTGTTTCCCCCATGTTGTTAGAACTTTCCATTTCCCCATGCTTTTTCTTTTCTTTTCTTTTCTCTCTCTCTCTCTTTTTTTTTTTTTTTTTTTTGTCTTTTTAGGGCTGCACCCATGTCATATGGAGGTTCCCAGGCTAGGGGTCGAATCAGAGCTATAGCCGCCATCCTACGCCAGAGCCACAGCAACACCAGATTCTAGCAGGTCTGCAACCTACACCACAGCTCACGGCAATGCAGGATACCTAACCCACTGAGGCCAGGGATCGAACACGCAACCTCATGGTTCCTAGTCAGATTCATTTCTGCTGTGCCATGACGGGAATTCCTCTTTTTTTTTTTAATTTAATGATTTTTATTTTTTTTCCACTATAACTGGTTTACAGTGTTCTGTCAATTTTCTACTGTACAGCAATGTGACCCAGTCACACATACACATATACATTCCTTTTTCTCATGTTATCATGCTCCATCATAAGTGACTAGATATAGTTCCCAGTGTTATACAGCAGGATCTCTTTGCTTATCCATTCCAAAGGCAATAGTTTGCATATATTAACCCCAAATTCCCATCCCCTTCCACTCCCTCCTCCTCCCCCTTGGCAAACACAAGTCTGTTCTCCATGTCCATGATTTTATGTAGAAAGGTTCATTTGTGCCATATATTAGATTCCAGATATAAATGATATCATATGGTATTTGTCTTCCTCTTTCTAATTTACTTCACTTAGTATGAGAGTCTCTAGTTTCATCCATTTGGCTGCAAATGGCATTATTTTGTTCTTTTTTATTGCTGATTAGTTTTCCATTGTGTATAAATGCCACATCTTCTTAATCCATTCATCTGTCAATGGACATATAGGTTGTTTCCATGCCTTGGCTATAGCGAATAGTGCTGCAATGAACATAGTGGTGCACGTGTATTTTTCAAGGAAAGTTTAGTCCAGATGTATGCCCAAGAGTGAGATTTCTGGGTCATATGGTAGTTCTATATATAGTTTTCTAAAGTACCTTCATACTGTTTTCCATAGTGATTGTACCAATTTACATTCCCACCAATTGTGTGGGAGGGTTCCCTTTTCTCCACACCCTCTCCAGCATTTGTTATTTATGGACTTATTAATGATGGCCATTCTGACTGGTGTGAAGTGGTACCTCATATTAGTTTTGATTAGAATTTCTCTAATAATCAGTGATGTTGAGCAATTTTTCATGTGCCTGTTGGCCATCTGTATATCTTCTTTGGAGAAATGTCTATTCAAGTCTTCTGCCCATTTTTCAATTGGGTTGTTGGGGGTTTTTTTGCTGTTGAGTTGTATAAAGTTGTTTGTATATTTTAGACATTAAGCCCTTGTCAGTTGCATCATTTGAAACTAATTTCTCCCATTCTGTAAGTTGTCTTTTTGTGTTTTTTTTTCTATGGTTTCCTTTGATATGCAAAAGCTTGTCAGTTTGATTAGGTCCCATTGGTTTATTTTTGCTCTTATTTCTGTTGCCTTGGGAGACTGACCTGAGAAAACATTTATAAGGTTGATGTCAGAGAATGTTTTGCCTATGTTCTCTTCCAGGAGTTTGATGTGTCTTGTCTTACATTTAAGTCCTTAAGCCATTTTGTGTTTATTTTTGTTCATGGTGTGAGGGTGTGTTCTGGTTTCATTGATTTACATGTGGCTGTCCAGTTTTCCCAGCAACACTTATTGAAAAAACTGGTTTTTTTCCATTTTATATTCTTGCCTCCTTTGCTGAAGGTTAATTGACCATAGGTGTCTGTGTTAATTTCTGGGTTCTCTATTCTGTTCCATTGGTCTGTATGTCTGTTTTTGTACCAGTACCACACTGTCTTGATTACTGTGGCTTTATCATATTGCCTGAAGTCTGGGAGAGTTATGCCTCCTGCTTGGTTTTTGTTCCTCAGAATTGCTTTGGCAATTCTGGGTCTTTTGTGGTGCCACATAAATTTTTGGATTGTTTTTTTCTAGTTCTGTGAAAAATGTCATAGGTAATTTGAAAGGACTTGCACTGAATCTGTAGAATGCTTTGGATAGTATGGCCATCTTTACAATATTATCACAAGGATAGTCCAACATACACAAATCAATCAATGTCATATACCATATTGATAAAGGAAAAGTCAAAAACCACATAATCATCTCAGTAGATGCAGAAAAAGCATTTGACAAAGTCCAACATCCATTCATGATCAAAACTCTTACCAAAGTGGGTATAGAGGGAACATAGCTTAACATAACAAAAGCCACTTATAACAAACCCACAGCCTATATGATACTCAATGGAGAAAAGCTGAAAGCCTTCCCACTAAAATCTGGAACAAGACAAGAATGCCCACTCTCATCCCTTTTATTCAACATAGTATTAGAAGTCATAGCCACAGACAAACGAAAGAAATAAAAGGCATCCAAATAGAAAGAGAAGAGGTAAAACTGTCACTGTATGCAGATAACATGATACTATATATAGAAAACCCTAAGGACTCAGCCCAAAAACTATTCAAACTGATCAACAAATTCAGCAAAGTAGCAGGATATAAGATTAACATTCAGAAATCAGTTGCAATCCTGTTTACTAACAAGGTAATATTAGAAAAGGAATGCAAAAATTCAATACTTTTTAAAATTGAACCCCAAAAAGTCAAATACCTGGGAATAAATCTGACCAAGGAGGCGAAAGACTTATATTCTGAGAACTATAAAACATTAATCAAGGAAATTAATTAGGATTCCCATGCTTTTTCTTTGCTTCTTTTTGCCACTCTTCCTGCCCTCTAATGGGCAAATGATTTTTCTTTCTTCTTTTTTTTCCCTTAGCTGGTTTAGAAGTTTATTCTTTTAATCTCTATAATTTTAATGATTACCATTATTTTATAGCATATTCGATTAATAAATTAGGGGACTAATTAGGTAATTTATTTTACTTCAAACAATAGTAAATGGGGTTCTTTGGGGTTTTTTGCTTGTTTGTTTTTTGGCCACCCTGCTGCATATGGAAATTCCTGGGCCAGGCATAGAATCTAAGCCTTAGATGCAGCAACAATTGGTCCTTAACCTGCTGCTCCTCAGCAGGAAATCCTAAATTTTTTTTTTAAATTAGGTATTCTTATATGTACTGACACAGTACAATCTTGATTCATGCAGTTTAATGAGAAAATGCAAGGAACATTTATGTGTGTGTATAAAATGTTACTATTTTTCAGATGCACTCATAGATGCAAATGAATGAATATGTACAAAGTATCTCTGGAAGGATAGCTGAGAAAGTGGTAACAGTTGCTGCCTCTGGAGACAGGAAACAGCACCTGTGGAATAAGTGTGGGAAGGAAAAGACTTTTTACAGAATACCTGTTATATATTCAAAATTGTGTACAATATAGATATATGACATTTTCATTAAAAGCAATAATAATTAACACTATGTTAACCAGTATCTCTTCTCCCTAACAATTCAAGGATCTTAAAATATTTTAACTTCTGATTTTCTCTGCTTTTACCCCCTTATTAGTATCTAAAGTATCAGTTGAGTATTGTTGTTTAACTGACAACTACAAAATCCCAAGAGCATTCAACAATAAGCAATAATATCTCACTTCTGTGTGAGGGTCATGTGGGTATAGCTGAGCCAGTTTGGATTTTGCTGGACAGAATATTGAGTCTGAGCTATGCTTTGGGTCCAGATCTCTCCAAATGTCTCTCATCTTATTAGGACCAGTGGCTACTTGAATCATACTCTCTTCATTATAAAGAGAACAACAGGAAAACACATTCAAGCCTTTTCTCTCATCACCTCTGTTAGGATTCCATTGACCAAAGTAAGTTACAACTTAAAAGCTCAGCATCAATTTCATGGAGAATTATATTTCTCCCAAGCATTTGAAGGATAGAGAGTGAATAAATATTTGCTGAATGATAATCAAATCCATCACATCAATTATTTTAGCTTTGCTTTGAAATGTCCCCCAAATTAGCCTTTTTAATACTCAGTATTTGATTACTTGTCTTCACCAATTTCTTTGCCCATTGCTACTTCACCAATTCCTTTGCCTATTTAATTCTGTTTATTTAGTTCAATTTCTCTCTTAGTACATAGTTATTACAGCAAGTGTCCTTGGGCAGTAGACTTTCATTCTCTTTGTTTAGAAATGTGTCTTGAATGATAGCTAGCTATAATGCAGAAATGGCTGGAACTAAAATTCAACAATTAAGTGAGTGTTTTATAGTACTGAAATATAATTTGGATTCATAGCTCTTCCAAATATTTTGTATGAAATTTAGAATTTGATGAGGAATGAATGGACTGTAAAACATGCAATGAGCACAACTGAGTGTAATCAGACAACCATGAGGACATGGAGCTGTCAAATATCCCTGAACCTCCATTGCCAGCAGAAGACAATTGCTTCGTTGCTTGAAAATCCAGCAATGACCTCACCAACAGCTAACCTTGCAAAGTAAATCCTATTCTTCAAATTACCCTCCATGAACCTTCATTGTCTCTAGACCTATAACCACAGTCAGATCCAAGCATGCTCCAGAGAAAAGTACAAAGTCTGACTATACCTAATGAACTCTGAGACTTTGCTAATTTATATTGAAAAAATCCCTGAGGAATATGGATTCTAACAATAATAGATCAATTGGGATAGAAGAAATATTGACTTAAACCAAAGCTATCAATATGAGGTACTTTTCAGAGACTGAGTTTAATGTACAAGCTCCAACAGCTGAATCTAAATATTAGTTTGCTTGCTTAGCTGAAACCTGAACTCAGTGATGAATTATGTCTAATGAGGGTGAGAGTCCAGAATTTCCTTCTTAATGTAGAGGAAAGAATCCAGAACCTTAGGAAGATGAGAATGTGAAAGTGTGTATATTATATGCGTCCTTACACCTGTGTTCCCCTTATGTCCCTCAGGAGGGCCCAGTGTGTACTTTTCTTTTTTTGTTTGTTTGTTTGTTTTTTAGTCTTTAAGAAATGCATAATAAGAAGCCACTGGTATTCTTGAAAATCACTATAAAACCTGACAAATGTAGGAGAAGATGGTGAGAAATGTCATCACTGATATATACTTCCTGATTTCTAAGGGTGTAATGGGATCTTGAAATGCCAAAGCTAGGCAGGTAAAATTACCTAGGAAATAGCAGACTTGTAAGTTGGCTATATCTCTTATTTGCAATGTATATTCTACTTTGAGATATCTGAGGGTTTCCTTTAATAAGACAGTTCTTCCCCATGACACCCCCTACACACACACAGACACACAATTGCACAGAAAAGTCAGATGCAAGCTCCTAAGACAACATTCTTGGAGCTCCCATTGTGGCTCAGCGGAAGCAAACCCGACTGGTATCAATGAGGATGTGGGTTCAGTCCTGACCTTGTTCCCTGGGTTAAGGATCCGGCATTGCAGTGAGCTGTGTTGCAGGTAGCAGATGCTGTTCGGACCTGGCATTGCTGTGGCTGTGGCATAGGCTGGCCGGTACAGCTTCATTCAACCCCTAGCCTGGGAACTTCCATATGCTGTGGGTACAGCCCTAAAAAGGCTAAAATAAAATAAAATAAAATAAAATAACATTCTTGCCCATATTACAAATGTGAAAAATACTTTGAAAGAAATATTAGGACAATTTGATGACTTGTAATAGGATCTTAAGTAGGAATCTTTCTGTTACCCCAGAACTGGTTACAAAGACTCAAAGTTCAAGAAAAAGGAGCCTCAGGTAACCTTACTCTCCAAATAAAGTAGCATATAGTTGAGTGAATAGTAGGAGCCAGGTACCATTTTTGGATATAAGAGACAGCTGATCCAGCCATTTTCTTCCCCCAGCTATCATCCCAGCTGCAACCTGCCTTATTGCCTATATAATAGAAAACACAGGAGAGAAATGCTGTGTTTTGTTTTCCCTCCCCTTCTGCATAGGTGGCAGAAGACAGTAAAATAGAAGGACTGCCTCCTTTCCCAGAGACCAATAAGAGGGAAAATTGTTCATAATAAACTGGAAAAAAAAAAAAAAAGTAGAGTGACATTTCTTCTCATCCATTTCAGCCAATGGATTTGTGGTTTTCCTCCGAGCCTACCAGAGCCAAAAAAAAAAAAAAAAAAAAAAAACAAATAACTGGGAAATGGTAATAGGACAAAGACAAGAGGGTAATATATCTGCCAGATCTTCTACTATTTATCATTGCAGGGCTGCTTAAACTTCCTATGAACCAAGAAACACAAATGGAAAGTTTGCTCCACCTTGCTGGTACCTAAGAAGAGAAAGCCTTCCAGGTACCAGGATGGTCAGCAGAGAGTAGCCATGGAGGATAATTACAGGTGCTGAAGAGTTCTGGGAAAGAAAAACCTGAACGATATTGGTGCAGGGAAGACAGTTGATATTATTGATATTCCACTGATACTACCAAGGGAGGGCAATGTTTTGACTGTTTATTGTTTGTTTTGTCTTTTGTCTTTTTAGGGCCACACCCATGGCAGGTGGAGGTTCCCAGGCTAGGGGTCTAATCAGAGCTGTAGCCACCAGTCTACACCACAGCCACAGCAATGTGGGATCTGAGCCATATCTACAATCTACACCACAGCTCATGGCAATGCTGGATTCTTAACCCACGGAGTGAGGCCAGGGATCAAACCCACATCCTCATGGATACTGGTCGCATTTGTTAACCACTGAGCCATGACAGGAACTCCTGTTTTGACTGTTAATTGTAGGCAGTTATAAAAGAAAAATAGACACTTTTTTTATGTGTTTGTGTCTTTCTGTCTTCCAAAGTTTCAATAAATAGGTTATAAATTCATATAAGTTTGAAAGTGAGTCAGCCAAAGAGAAAAATAAAGAGGACTCTGAAGTTTCATCTGTGCCAGAGTTGGAAAAAAAGGACTCTCTAAACCAAAGCAAAGGAAAGGAAAGAAGAGGATCAGTGGGGAGGGGAATGGCAAAACTGGAGGCTTGGACATTTGAATTCCAGGCAGTGCTAGGATTCCCAAATGGAAATATCCAGGTGGTAACTAGAAATTCATGGAAAAAGGTAAAAGGAAAGTCAAGGCGTTTGGATAGGCTAGTTGTTCAGAAAGAGATAATCACTGAATATATGAAAGGGAATGAATTTTCCACGGCAAGGTGCTCATTAAGGACATTCATACATCTCTCTAAGTCGCCCTGCAAAATTCCTTTTGTCTACCTCAGGACACAAGGAGAAAATTAAAATATTTAAATATTGCGTTAAAGTAATTATGGAAAAATCAAAACAGAGTAGCAAGTGCCATTAAACTATTTTTCTTATTTCATTGATGAAACCCTAAGTTCTTACATTTGATGACAGTAATTGTATTTATAATAAAGCCCCTTCCATTTTTTATGAAAAGGGCATTTCTTCTCAAGAAAGCCAAACTTTGTTGAAAGATCCTGTCACTAATAACTCCAGCTTTGCTATTTAAACAGCCTGGATTTGTCCTTAATGACCAGACAAGTGTCTGTCACTATAAAATTAGGCAAGTCAAAGTTTTAACTTTTCGAGAAAGTTAACTTTCTGAGAACCATTCTTTACAGGAATGAGGGAGCGAAAGGTATAAGGACCTAATTTCCTAGGTATATAATCTTTCTCAACCAAAAATACATGCTATATTTATTTTCCTGTATGTATTTGACTATTATCACTTAAACTTCATTCATAAAAACTAAAAAAAGCTTAGACTATTTATTTCAAAAAGAACGAGTGTGTATCTGGATGTTCATGGTGTTTAATAAAGCCTACTGTAATATGAATAAAGCAAAAAACACCTTTTGTCTGAAAGCAAGGGTGTTTTGCCCCCCCGGCACTTTATGACACTTGGCAGCTCATTATCACACTTCACAGAGTCTTGTGTCAGCATGTCAGATTTCTCTAAATTTTGACAGAATTAAAGAAGTGCCGTTTGATATAATTGATATTGTACAGTTAATCAGGCAGTATCTCCATAACAGAGTAACACTCTCAAAAGGCTTAATTACTGAACTGTGAAGATTTACTGCCATCTGGAAGTTCCTTCCCAAAGTTCTGTTCCTGAATTTTATGTAGGGTTCACAAAAATAACTTGGTCCATTTAGAAATCATGCCCTCGATTTGAAAATTAAAATTGTTATTTTTGGAATCTCATTTGGCCTAGAGATCATAGAAACCTTATGAAAAATAAAGAAGCAATGGCAAACGAGAATGAAGGAAATAAAAGTGGAAGCTCTGGAAATTACTCTCTTGATATAATGTTTAAGAGTACAGACTCTGGAGCCAGATGGCTGGATTTCAAACCCCAATTCCACCATTTACTAAACATGTGACCTTGGGCAAGTTACTTAAACTCTCTGTGCCTCAGTTTCTTTGTCTGTAAAATAAGGACACTAATAGCATTTATATTACACAATTAGAGTAAGGATTAAATGTGTTAATATTTGAAAAAGTGCTTGGAACTCTGCCTGGCACATTATAAGAGCAAAATAAGTGCTTGCTATTATTGCTATTATTAAGATTTTAAAACTACTTTGTCCTGAAGATTGTTCTCATCCTAAGAGACAAATATACCATTTGAAAAAAATTCTTCTTGGCTAGTAAACTACCTATGCCTTAAGATTAATAAGTTAAATATAAAGCAGCACCATCACTTCTCAGGAATTCTATAGCCAGGATCCCTACTTTTGAGTGAAAGGTTGAATTGTATTCCCTATAAATTTAGTCCTGGTTTAAGTCTATGATTCTATAAAATCAGTTACAACAACTGCTATGGACTGAACTGCACCTTTCCAAAATTTACACATGGAAGATATAACTCCCAGTGTGATGGTATTTGGAGATGGGACCTTTGAGAGGTAATCCGGTTTAGATGAGGTCGTGGGGGGCAGGGCTTCATGATGAGATTAGTGCCCTTATTATAAGAAGAGGCACCAGAGGGCTTGCTTCCTCTTTCTCTCCACCACTTGAGGACACAGCAAGAAAGGGACCATCTGCAAACCAGGAAAAGAGCCCTCACTGCAGAAGCTAAACAAACAATTCCTTGAACTTGGACTTCCCGTCTTCCAGAAGTGTAAGAAATAAATTCCTACTGTTTAAGCGACCTAGTCCGTGGTATTTTTTTATGGCAACCCAAGCTGACCAATTTAACAGGCAAGGTAAGTGATAAGAAATTTGATAAAAAGAGGTTTTCACCCAGAAGAAACATAATTTATTATCCTCTATCATGTTTTTTTTTTTTTTTTCTCTTCAAAGCAGACTTTACTGGGGTGCCTGGAATGCCTCGCGCATGCCACCCACTCCCTTTTGCGACCCCTGGGCAGCCCACCCGCCAGGACCCCTGGCTCTGCCGACCCCTCCCAGCCGCGCCCCTCAGGCCCCCTCCCACGCGGCGCCAGGTGCTGCGCAGACCGCTTACCCGCTCCCGAAGCGGCTGCAGCGTAGACACCCCGCTCTAGAGTCCCGCTATCATTCTGATAAAATGTCTATCAAGAAGGACAAGCATAAGCAGAATAAGAAGGATGAGAAGCAAAAGGAAGCGAATATTATTATCACTCTAATTATTATTATCACTGGAATTCTCTATTGATAGAACATTAGAAATAATTTCTAGAGAGGAAATAAGATCCTCTGTAGCTTGAGTAGAACCCTGAGAATATAGCAAGGTATATAGGAAAAAGGAAATGATAAAGAAGTATGTAAATCTTAGTCATTCCCAAGAATGAGAAAATTATTGATTTAGACAAAACAGAATTTATATTATAAAATTCATACGATGCTGTTTTAATCAGATTTTCTAAAATAAAAGGTATTGTGAATATTTTTATATCATGTTATGGCCTTTAGTTATTGTGTTTTTCTCAGGGATTCAGTGATTCATTGAATGGACATACCACGATTTATTTAACAAATACTAACTTGATGGGAATTCACATTATTTAATTTGTTTAGTAATATAATGTTCTTATGACTATGATGTTGGATACCTTTTAGGTACTCCTTTAGATCCTTTCTTCTTACCTGTCTCTACTTCAGACACCTCTGTGGCAACCAGTATAGTACAGACTCTGAACAGCTTTGCACAGATGCAACTAGATAGCCTCTTGTCTCAGTTTTCTGAGATGAGCCTCTTATGTCCCATCCTAGGAATTCTCCTTTGATTCTAAGTCACGGGATTCCAAGAACACCTTGGAGCCCATACCTCATGGGATGAAAACTGGTGGATATATGTTTATCACCTTTCTATTGCAGGATGGATAGACCTAATCTGAATTTCATAAAGTTTGTCAGATGCTCTTATAGGGTTTAGCAACCAGCTGTCCATAGTGATTTTCCTTTCCCTTCTTTACTTCCCATGTCCAAAAAGTTTCACATAAAGCATGCATAAGCCTTTGTTTTAGGTTTTACTCTCTGGAGAAAAACAAATCAAGAAAGATGGTATCGGAGTTCCCATGGTGGCTCAGTATTTAACGAATCCGACTAGGAACCATGAGGTTGTGGGATCAATCCCTGGCCTTGCTCAGTGGGTTAAGGATCCGGCATTGCCATGAGCTGTGGTGTAGGTTGCAGACGTGGCTGGGATCCCGCATTGTTGTGGCTCTGGCATAGGCCTGTGACTACAACTCCGATTAGACCCCTAGCCTGGGAACCTCCATATGCCGTGGGAGCAGCCCAAGAAATGGCAAAAAACAAAAAATAAAAAATAAAAAGAAAGGTGGTATCAGGAATGACCTTAGAAATCTGATCCTCAAAATAGGATTTTGGAGTTGGATTATTCATTGGTCAGACCTTAATGAGCACCCCCAACACACACACTGATGATGATAATCTCTGTTATGCAATAGCATTGCAGTTACTAAAGATTTCTCCTTAGGTTGATTGAGATGAGGAATAGGTAGAAGGTGAAACATCTGAATGGTATGGGGACAATTATAACCAACTATTATAAAGACTGTGGAATAGGGTCATTTGTGTAAACTATGTTGGAAATCTTTAAAAAATGAAGTCTTGTAATAAATAGCCAATTGTCAAATCCAGCAAACTATGACATTCAAAGATTCTCTATGGCAGCTTTGAAGGAGAGGCTCATCTCCTTTGGTTACTGGGACCACTTGGCTGAAGGTCAGGTTCAGGATACAACTGTACGGGTGGCAGATTTTAAATAAGACTCTGAGGCAGCATCTGGAAAAATCTTCTATATTGGAATCAGGGCACATACAAGTAAAGAGTTGGACCTGAAATCTAAAATGAGAACTTTGGATGGAAATGCCTGAGAATCACAAACCCTCATATTCTCCTAAACCTACCATTTTGCTGAAAGAGCCAAAAGAGTGGACTCTTCCCTTATAGGGAGAGCCGACAATGACCTCACCTGAGGCTGGGGCTGTAGCAAATGATGCAAGACCTGCCCTTGAAATGCTTCATTGCCTCCAGGCCAAAAATCAGGATCAAATCTCTGAGTGACTATCATGTACAGTTCCTGCTCTAGGGAAAAATAGCTTAAACATAAAAAATTGCATGACCTAAATAATAAAAATTAGCAGAATTGGGGAGAACATGTACGAATAGCTTGTAAGCATGGATAATGAAGGTGTTGAAATAAAAATCTGGATTGGGAAGAGTTTTTGACATAGGGGTACATATTCATAACCCGTAACTCAGGATTCCAAGCCTTGTCAGGCATATCTGAAGCTGCTTTTAATAATCTCCTGGGAGGGCTCCTTGAAACTTGTCCTAAGGCAAATGAGATGACTGTAAATGCCAAAGTTTCCTTGGAATGCGTTAAGAAAGTAGTCAAAAGTCATTCATAGAGAAGGAATATAAAAAATATATTTATTATGTGAGTCCAACAAATGCACGTGACAGATTATATCTTCCAAAGATAACCAAACCGTTCCCTCTTATTCCACATGTTATAGCAACTTGCCGCTCTCCTGTCAAGAGGTGAGAATTTGAATCTGGACAGGCTTGAGACTGCTTCTATGAATAGAATACAGCTGAACTGACACCACAAGATTTCTGAGGTATGGTTACTAGTTGATCTACTATATAAACAGCATCATGATAATTGAACTTGGGGCAGTTGAGCAGCTGATTTCCTAGAAAGACCCATAGCTGTTAAGGGTTGGATGATAAAATCCACAAAGATTCAGGACCCTGCCACATGCATAAATTTTGTAGAGGCTGGTGGATCTGGGGCATGTTAGGATATCCTATTCAAGTAAAGATGTGAACATGCGGCCCAGATATCTATGTCAAACCACTGTTGCACCAATACCTCTTTATCATTTCAAACCTATCACTTCAAGGGAGTGGAGGGTCTTCTCTATAAACTTATTGTTGGAGGAGGAAAGTATTTGAGCCTGGTTCACAGATGGGTTAGAACCATATTTTGATGTTTGCTAAAAATGAACAGACACGGCATTATGGCACCACTGAGGGATGGCCTAAATGGCCTGGTGCAGATAAATTCTCTCAATGGGAAGACTATGAGCAGTACACTTGGCTGTTCAATTCAAACAGAAGGAAAAGTGACCTAGGTTAAGGATATATATATGGAGCCCTAGGCAGTGGCAAATAGTTGGGCTGGTTTTTCAGTGATCTAAAAACACATTTAGAAAATTGAGGATGAGTAAATCTGTGAAAGAGGCATATGATTGGACCTATTGCACTGGGCACAAAGCATGAGCATTTGTGTCTGAAAGCGGTGCCCTGCAGAGCACATCCACCATAAAAAATAGTGTGACTTATCCTGCGAATATCAACTTGACTCTCTCCTTATCTGTCCTCGTGCTAGGAATGCAGTGGCTATAGGGGCGGCAGTGGAGATTATGTATGAACCAAACAAGATGGACTCCTTTTCATCAATACCGACCTAACCACAACCCCTGCTGAATGACCAACCTGCCAGCTGAGATTAACAGCTGATACAGCCTCGTTCCTTGAGGAGATAAGCCAACCAGCTTTGGGGCAGGTTGACTACATTAGATCCTTTTCCACTCTGAGAGCCCAGTATTGGCTACAGATGAGAGAAATTTTGAATCAGAGGTAAAGAAGGGAAATGATACATAGTAATCACAATCTCAGGACAAGCAGCTTCAGTAGATATTGTAAGGTGTTTTAGTTTGTTTCGGTTCTGTTTGCTTGTTTTTCACGCATCTTCTCCTATTAAGTCTTGGTAGAGACTGTGGTTGTCCTTCACTCTGTCTCTGGCAAATTTGACTTGCACTTTTTTCAGAGACGTGAAAGCATCTTATTGGCACAACAACGAAGACTCCATTTCATAGGAGAGGAGATACACATAATGGAGGATGCAAGCAGATCTCAGTGTTGCAAGGGATAGACTGGGTTGGATATCTTCCACCCACTGCATCAGGTCCTCTCAGCCTCACATTCCAGGCAATTCAGGGGCCTTGATCATCTGCAGACAAGTGCAACCTGACAGCACCTCACCACGGGCCCAGGTCAATGACTCTCGGCTGCACTGAGAAGATGAGGTTAGGGAGGGGCTGTTCAAGCACAACCTGAAAGGTGTAGAGCTGACTCCTTGTGGGGTGAACTTTTGCCTGATGAGAGAGACAGACGCAGGTACAGAACGCTGCCCCTTTCCCTTTTGGATGGAAAGCCTGAAACACTTTTCATACGGCTTCCCAGATGGCCTTGTGATATCAGGCAACCTCTTTCCATAATAGTGACAGAATCAATAATGCCTCCTTGTGCTGGCTCTGCTTTCTTTCCTTTGCTTCTCTGTCCTCACTCCTGCTCCCTGGGTTAACACTCCAATAAGACTCACCCACAGAGCTTTGTTTTAAGGTCTGCACTGGGGGGACGCAGGCAAAAACACTAAATTTCTTCACATATTTACATTTCCTTAGTATAAATTCCTATATCTGGAATTGCTGAGTCAAAGTACATTTTTAAGGCTTAAATGTGTATTGCCAAAAATCGCTCTTGAGAAAGACGTTGCATGTGTTTGCTTTCATGAAGAATATATGAAAGTAGCCATTTCTCACATTCTGATTAATGATTGGGGTTAATTTTTACTACCCTGTAATTCTACTTTGATGTGTAAAAATGGCATATCCTTGTCTCAATTGTTATTTTTCTATATAAGAGTAAATTCGAACTTTATTCAATAAGCATATGCTTATTGCCCACCTGTTTATATTAGAGAAATTTATAATCTTTGTCAGTGTTTTATCCATTTTTATGTAATTCCATGAGATCTTCATTCATTCAAATTGTGAATGAATCCATTAACTTTCTCATATGGTGAACGTGTTTTTCCAGATTATTGTTTGCCTTTTAATTTCACTTATGATGCTTTTAGACATACAAACATATATTGTCGTTTGGAGGTCTGTCCCTTTGATCTCTTTCTGTACCAGAGTCAAAATGTTTGCTTGTGACGGTTTTCTAGTGTTTTATATCATATAATACAAGCCTCCTATTCTCTTTATTTATTAAAAACTTTTTTGGCTCTTCTTATAAAGTCATTCTTTTCAAAATCTCATTGGCATGTTGACTTCAGCAAATGATTCTGGACATCTGAATTAGGTGTTCACGTGTCTTCTTTATTTCTACTTAATTACACCATAAATTATAGTAATATATTCTCAAAAAATTGTTTGAGGGAGTTCCCGTCGTGGCGCAGTGGTTAACGAATCTGACTAGGAACCATGAGGTTGTGGGTTCGATCCCTGCCCTTGCTCAGTGGGTTAACGATCCGGCGTTGCCGTGAGCTGTGGTGTAGGTTGCAGACGCGGCTTGGATCCAGCGTTGCTGTGGCTCTGGTGTAGGTCAGCGGCTTCAGCTCCGATTAGACCCCTAGCCTGGAAACTTCCATATGCTGCGGGAGCGGCCCAAGAAATGGCAAAAAGACAAAAAAAAAAAAAAATTGTTTGATGTCTTAAACTCAATCTCTTTCTATTCCCACTTTTGCTACCTTACTCATTTTTTTATCTGGTATATTACAATAGTCACCCCAAAAGACTCATTACTGTACAATCTTGCCTACTCTCCAAAACCATAGTGTTTTCCTCAAAGAACCAAGTCTGATGAGTTTTACTGGTTCTCCACACCCTTCAGTACAAAGTTCATTTTAGTGTGCAAGGTCCTTCATAATCTAGTCTTTGGGTATCTATCCCTCACCATTTCTTCTCCCCTCTCCCATCCCAACCTAATGTGGACTGCTAAAGTTCTTTAGCTGCTCCCAAAATAGTCAATATACTCTGTCATCAGTGCCTCTGCCCAGGCAGCTGCTTCTGTAAAAACTGTTTCATCCTTTCACTGTTCCCCTTGCCTGTCTAATGTCTATTCATAATATTTGCCTCAGGAGTTCCTATCATGGCTCAGTGGAAGTGAATCTGACTAGCATCCTGGTTAGGAGGAGGCAGGTTTGATCCCTGGCCTTGCTTAGTGGGTTAAGTATCCAGCATTGCTGTGGGCTGTGCTGTAGGTCGCAGATGTGGCTTGGATCTGACATTGCTATGGCTGTGGTGCAGGCCAGTGTCTATAGCTCCAATTTGACACTTATCCTGGGAAGCTCCACATGCCGTGGGTGCAGCCCTAAAACCCCCAAAACAAGCAAACAAAAAACATTGGTTCAGCCTGCATCTCTGAGATACTTTCTGGTTCCAATTTCGAATTCATTTTCTTTCCTGTGTATTCCCAGCATATCTCACACATACTGCTTTCTTTACAGTGCTCACACTCCATGGTCTCCGTGGTCTTCGTGGCCAGATCTTCAGAGTCAGGCATGATGTCCAGTTCTTTCGAATCTCCAGAGGCTGGCACAGTGTCTGGCACATAACAGTTAACACATAATGATCAACAGAATGAGTATCTCTCAGTTTCTACATCTAAAAGATGAGGATGATATTTCAACTGGACATTGTTATATAATGGTAAAATTAAATAGATAAGTGAGAGGGTTTTGACCACTGCTAACTCAAATACTTACAAAGTGAGAATCAAAGTTATATTCTCAAATGACTAGAGAGAGTTGTGACTTCCTAGATTAAAGAAGAAAATACAAATATTTACATTTTGAACTGTTTTTAAAACACATTGATTCTCAAGAATAATTTTGCATTTATAAACATTTCATTTGAGGTTTTTTTCATTAGTATGTAAAAATGTGCTTAGGATACATAATCACAGTTATTTCCATCCAACCTTTGTATTTTGTGACATCTCAAGTTCAAAAACTTTCTTTTATTAAAAGGCTATATTCCATCAATTTTTTTTATAAATGTAGTTTTATCAATTACCTCAAAATTAAATTTTTTTTTTTTTTTTTTTACAATCTGAAAACTGTGGATATATTCATTTGGGAATCCTTTCAAAGGGTAGTGCTGTATACTAAATAAGTTATATGTCTTAAATGAATGTAGTAGAAGTCATAAAGGCTGATCCTAAATGTCAAAAGTCGCTGACAATCTTACCAAATTAAAAAAAAAAAAAAAAAAAAAAAAAAGACTATGCAGTAGAAAGCTCTTCTTATCTGCTTGTTAAAAAGCAGTTTATAGGAGTTACCATTGTGGTGCAGTGGTTAACGAATCCGACTAGGAACCATAAGGTTGCGGGTTCGATCCCTGGCCTTGCTCAGTGGGTTAAGGATTCCAGCGTTGCCGTGAGCTGTGGTGTAGATCGCAGACACGGCTCCGATCCCGCGTTGCTGTGGCTCTGGTGTAGGCTGGTGGCTACAGCTCTGATTAGACCCCTAGCCTGGGAACCTCCACATGCCATGTGAGAAGCCCTAGAAAAGGCAAAAAGACAAAAAAAAAAAAAAAAAAAAAAAAGCAGTTTATAAATGGATTCCAAAACTGTGATCTCCTAAAACATTTTTAAAAAATTAAGGCAAATTTTTATGTTAACAAATGTACCAAACTAATTTATAGAGGTTATTTGATTTTGCTGAAAACTTTAAAATATTTTTGTTAGTAATATGTGTACGTGTTTGTTTTAGTATAAATTTAATTTGAAATTCAAAGTTATTTTAATGCAACATGGCTATGATAAATTTATTAGAGGCAAAATTTGTTTAAGCACAAACACATAACTTAAGAAACGGGAGGAGTGATCTGAATCATGTGCCCGTTCTATACATACTTATTGACTAAACATTTATCTATAGCAGTTAGAAAATTTCCATGAGTTCACTTCCAATTTTCTTTATGATCTTCTGAAGAGGTATACTTCTCCCCATATTGTTTTACTTTTGAATTGTTTAAATTACTCTTCTACTTTTGCTCCTTTTAAAATGCCTTAATATCTTAAACAACCAGCATTTCTTGGATCTCTCTTTTGAATTTCTTTGTTCGTGTTAGATCTATGTGTAGTCTATTTAAAGGAACAATTTTTATCTTTTTAAAAAGTAATACATATGTAATGAAACTTTTCTGTACAGTGCTTGACTCAAAATGTCATGAATAAAAATAATATATCCCTCAGGAAAAAGCAAAGCATGTCTGCTGGATATGTGGGGAGGGGAGAAGCAGTGGTTGTAATGAAGCTTCCAGATCTAAACTTCCATCACATTTACCAACTCTCTTCCTTCAACCATTTTTGTTTGTTTGTTTACATTTTTCTTTCTGGCTTCCAGGTTTTGTCTTTTTGCCTTTTCTAGGGCTGCTCCTGCGGCATGTGGAGTTTCCTAGGCTACAGGTCTAATCGGAGCTGTAGCCAGAGGCCTATGCAAGAGTCACAGCAACGTGGGATCCAAGCTGCGTCTGCAACCCACACCACAGCTCTCGGCAACGCCAGATCCTTACCCACTGAACAAGGCCAGGAATCCTGCAACCTCATGGTTCCTAGTCAGATTCGTTAACCACTGCGCCACGACGGGAACTCCGTCTGGCTTCCAGGTTTTGGAATTCACCTTCCACAAAGTCTATAAGCCGTGATATGCTTCATTCTCTCCGACTGATTCCCTCTCTTACAAAATTCCCAACCCTTGCTGCATCCTTACTACCAAAACACTGCATCTGATAGATGTGAACGTAAACTTGAAGATATGGCCACATATCTACACATACCTTTTCTCAAAGCAAAACAGAAATGATGGGGTAGTGAGAAGTCTAATGCAAAACCCAAACCTGATCATCATTTCTTTCTTGTTGATTTCCTCTTCAGTGCTAACTGCAAAAGTCAGACATGTTGGTACTTCAATGGACTCATGATAAATTAAAAAAATATTTTTTCATCATTTGGCACTAGGCTTGCTGAAAGTAGTTTAGTATGCTGTTTCACTCCCATTTGAAATGCCAGCATGGAATTTTTAGTATCATGGGTATGTTATGGGATCAACACTACAGACTGAATATTGAGTTCCTAAAAAGTGAACTTTGCATATTTTTAAATATACTTTTTACTTGTTAGGAAGGAAAAAAAAAAGAAAAAAGAAAACTGATCAAAGTCACATAGAGTATTCTACAAATGTCCAGGAAAGAACTTCCTATACCATATATAATATGGACATATTTAATCTTTTAAAAAGCAAAAATGCCCCTTTAATAAAAAAAAAAACAAAAAACTGAACTTAAAAACTTGTTTAGTGAGCAAAACTTCAGAGAGTATGTAAGCAATACTTCATACCATAAGAAAAAGAGAAATTCCTTAAAACTTAATCTTAAAAAAAAAATGGGGGAATTGGGGGATCTCCAGTCCTGGCTCAGCAGTAACAAACTTGATAGTATTCATGAGGACATGGGTTGGATCCCTGGCCTCCCTCAGTGGGTTAAGGATCCATGTTGCCTCCAGTTGTGGTGTAGGTTGCAGATGCTGCTTGGATCCTGTGTTGCTATGGCTGTGGCATAGGCTGGCAGGTACAGCTCAGATTCAGCCGCACTCACAGCTTGTGGAAGTTCCCCCAGGCTAGAGACTTAATCTGAGCAACAGCTTCAACCTACGCTGAAGCTGCAGCAACATGGGATCCTTTTAACCCACTGCTCTGAGCCAGGGTTGGAACCAGCATCTCTGCAGAGACCCCAGCTGCTGCAATTGGATTCTTAACCCACTGCACCACAGCAGGAACTCTGAATTTTCTTTAATCTTAATAGCTGGTGTTATCAACTTTGAAAATCTGATATACATTTGTCCATATTAGGAATAAATCCTCTACCTCAAGAGATGCACATAAAGGGACAAACTTGGTTGTTGGCAGAATATCTCTTCATTATCCAATTATATTCTTAAGCTCTTTCTCATCAGTGTCAAGGGTCCCTTCTCAGTTACCACATTCCAGTTATAGACAGCATACAGCTTTAAGAGGAAAGCTCTAACTTTGTGTCCCCCAACTGTTTAAACCAATAGACCTTAGAAAGGCTTTTCTCTCTATCTTCTGAGGCTCCTCCAGCAAGAGCCTTTTATCTACCTTCATTTTCTGTCATTTTAAAAGAAGTATCCTTTCTGTATGTTTTATATTTTATTTTACTTTTCCTAGTCATGACAATTCTTAATTTTTTTTTTGTTTTGATATATAATTTCTATGATATAAAATGCATGGGCTTCAGGGATACAGTTAAGGGAGTTTGGCAGGAGTATTCCCATATAAGCACTAGTGAAATCAAGACATAGATTTATACCTTGGATAATGGGTGGATAATGGTTCCCTTCTGCCCCTTTCCAGTCACTGTCTCCCATCAGAGACCATCCCTGTTGTGAGTTCTTTCACTTTAGGTTATATCACCAGTTCTAGGTCATAGAAATGGAATCACAGAGTGTGGGCTCTTTTATGGGTGCCTTCTCTCACTCAGCATAATGTTTTAATAGATTTTTCTGTATGTATCCATAGTCTGCTCCTTTTTCATCAGGCAGTAGTATTCCATGTATGAAGACACACAATTTGATGATTCTGAAGGTAGACATTTGAGTTTGTTTTAATGTTTGGCTATTATAAGTAAAATTGCTATGAGGATTTTGTGATATGTCTTTTCATTACTTAGGGTAAATACCTTGGAATGGTATTGCTGGTCATAAGTTGGCTTTCTGTATATTATTTATTTACTTATTTTATTTTTCTTGGCATATAGAAGTCCCCAGGCTAGAGGTCAAATTGGAACTGCAGCTGCAGGTCTATGCCACAGCCACAGCAACACTGGATCTGAGCTGCATCTGCGACCCACACTGCAGCTTGCAGCAATGTCAGATCATTAGTTAACCCACTGAGCAAAGCCAGAGAGCAAACCTTCATCCTCATGGACACTATCTTTTGTTCTTAACCTGCCGATCAACAGGAACCCCTGTGTATTTTAAATATTCTTTCTATAAATAGAATATGCTTTTTATTTCTACAAATGATTTTTTAAATGAAAATAGCTTTAGAGAAATAGTGTGTTTAACATAAATAATTCAGAATATATATAACCACTTTTCAACCTATGTACTTCTCTTTATATTTTTTACAAAAATAGGAAATTACTCTAACCTGTTCATGTAACATTATATCTTAGAGAGTTTATGTCCATATCCAGAGAACTGATCTACAGTATATTTCTTAATGACTGAAGAGTGTTTCATTGCATAACCCGTATCTCAAATTGGTTCGTTCAATCCCTTAATTACTATTTACCAACATTTAATTTATTTTCTGTTTTTGTTACCTGAAACAATCTGACATGCTTGTACTTAACATGCTTGCTCACCCATTGGACTATTTCATTAGGATAAAATCTAGGAAATAGAAAAATATACACATGTTTTTAATATGTCACAAATTACCATATTGCCCTACACTGTATTTATATCAGTTTACTCTCCCACCTACACCGTGGGAGAGTACTTTTACATACTTGTATCTCCAGATTCTCATCAATAGGCTGGGACTTAGCAATTAAAAAAAAAATCAAGTCAATGAAAAATAAGATTTTTATTATTTTATTTGAATTCTTTTTATTTCTAGTGAAATTTCATGAAATTAATGACTTTTTTTTTTCACTCGGAGGTAATACTTAGAAAATATTTCCTGTTATTTCCTCATGTGGTCTTTTTTACTTGTACAAGCATCCCTGGTATCTCTTCCTTTTCTTATAAGGACAGCAGTCATATTGAATTAGGGCCCCATCCTTATGACCTCATTACTGTAAATATCTCTTTGAAGATCCTATCTCCAGATGTAGCCACATAGAGGTTAGGGCTTCAGCAAACAAATTTTGAGGACACAGTGAAAAGGTGGCCATCTGTAAGCCAAGGAGAGAAGCCTCCAAAGAAACCAACCCTGCTTGCACCTTGATCTTGGCCTTCCAGCTTCCAGAACCATGAGAAATAAATTTCTGTGGTTTTAGCCACCCAGTCACGGTATTTTGTTATAGCAGCCTGAGCTACATTTCCTTACCTTAGGATTATATCATTAATATTAATCTAAATTTTCTTTTCATACTTTACCTCTTATTTTTTTTTCAATTTCAATCTCTACTTTTAAACGTCAAAATAAAGTTAGGATTTATTCTGGCATAAACAGGAAATATGGTTTCAACTTTGCATTTTTGCAAATGCTAAGTCATTTGTTCCAAATATTTTTTTGGAAAATCCTTTCAATACTTTTATTTGAATTTTCACTTAAGGTGCTTGCTAAATTCCCACTTGTGTCTGAATCTGGACCTTTTAATCTCTTCCATTGATCTGCATGTCTTATCTATGATGTTATCACAATATCACACTGTATCAATTGTCACACTTTAACAATATGGTTTAATATGTCTTTGGTAAATTCCTGTTCAATACTCTTCTTTCTCAGAATGTTTCTAAATAATCCCATGTATTTACTCTTCTAAATAAATGAGGGTTTTGTTGTCATATAAAAAGTGAAACAAAACAGAAGTTCCCATTGTGGTGCATTGGAAATGAATCTGACTAAGAACCATGAGGTTGCAGGTTCGATCCCTAGCTTCGTTCAGTGGGTTAAGGATCCAGCATTACCATGATCCATGGTTTAGGTCGGATCTGGCGTTGGTGTGGCTGTGGTGTAGGCCTGCAGCTACAGCTCCGATTAGACCCTAGCCTGGGAACCTCCGTATGCCGCGGGTACAGCCCTAAAAAAAAAAAATGACAAAAAAAAAAAAAAAAACTAAACTAAAAACAAATAGAAGAGAGGGATCTATGTAGTATATTTATTTACACACTAATTTGTAGAAAATTCACATCTTTGAAATATCTGTCCTCCCATCAAGGACATGTAGTGTCTCTCCTTATTCTGATATCCTTTCATGTCTTTCATTTAGTTGATTGGTTTCTGCTTTGTCATCACACAGATTTAGTATGTCGCTCCTTAAATTTATTCTTAGCATCCTTTGTATTGGGCCTGGACTCTGTATGGGAGATAAGATGCCCTGTTGTGTTGGTTTGAGTCTGAAATTTACACTTCTGTCTCAGGCCTGGCTTAGTTCTAAAACACCACTCTTGAAGAACTTTGATAGGCTTCCAATCAATTTTGTTCTTGAGAAGTCCATCATTCAAAACACGGAGCCAGAAATGTTGAAACAAGAGGCTTCCTGCACTTCCTGCATCGCTACATCCACCTTGTCACTGATTCTCAATAGCTGCAAACGTGACCTGAGAACAGGCCTGCAAAGCCTTGGTTGCTTAGCAACAAATGGGACTAGCTCCTCCTCTCCCCATTCTTCTAGAAATAAAGGCTTAAGCCTCAGGGCCCTGAAGGGAAACATCAGTAAGAACTCCCAGTAAAGGGCCTTTCTTCCTTAATCTGCTTTTGCTTATTTCCAAAAGCCCATTCTGTATGCCAAGCTTTGGTCACAGGATGAATTTATAAAAGGAAGTCTCATCACACATGAGAGGGAACCTGTGCAGGAAAGCGCCTCAGAGAGGCCAGGGTCTCGAGAATTCCCAGTTCTCCGCATTCTCCAATATAGCATTATTCCCTATCAAGGTCCCAATCTGAACCAAAGAAACATGGTTTAATAGAGGACTCTGCTGTTGTCACTTACTGGTCTCTGAGCAGGAAGCAGTGGCAGAAACCACTTCCTGCTACAGGGATATATTGTATCCATGCATTTCCCTGTAGGATATATTGTATCTATACATTTCCCTGTCTGTTTCCCACCAGCCAGCCCAGGACAAGCTTTCTTCCATGCATCTCTTTTCCTGCCATCCTTCATTTAAGGCTACGAGGAATTACCAATTCACTCCAGTAACATTCTTCCACTCAGTTTGTTAAGTTTCCCAAATTTGAGATGAATTTGATCTTCTCCAGCATCTTTTTTTCATCCAAGACAGCAAAGCACAGGCCACTACCAGACCATGACTTGATTGTCCTTGGTCAGGTGTCCACCTCTGATTCCATCAGCTGTAACCCAGTACAGGCCAGGGTTAAGGGATGAAGACTATGACTGTTATCCTGCAGTTGGGATAACATTACATGGACTAAAAGTGCCTAGGTTATAGCAATCAGCTTTTCTACCATACTGTCCGTTTTCTTTTAACTTTTGAGTCATCTTGTTTCTGTCTTTCTTTTACATACAATAGAGACAGTTTTCGACTTCATTTGAGGGTTCATCTTTAAAATAAATGAGTTGTTTAAGCCCATTTTCATTTAGATTTAATAATAGTAATATTTAAATTAATAATTTAAACTAAATGTATTAAATTATTTAATGTACTAAAGGCAATCACCATTTATGAAACACAGCATGTGCTAGGTGCTGTCACAATCCCTTTTATAGACGTGGTATATCATCATTTAATCCTCACGCAGAGGGTGTGAGGGTGTTTATTATCCTCACGTGATAGATGAGAAAACTGAGGCAAAAACCGATTAAGAAATTAGCTCAGTAGCACACACCTAATAATGATCAATGAACCAGGATTGGGACCCCAGGTTAACTGCCTGCAGAGCAAGTTTATTTCTGTCGTCTTAGTTTTCCTTGTCCATATGTTGTGCTGTCTCCCCTATTCTTAATTTGTTGCCTCGTGGTCGCTTGTGGTCCCCACCTCCTTGGGTCTCTTTATTCCTGTCCCTCTCCAATTCAGACCTACCCCTCCACTGGAGGGGGATTCCCTCCTTCCTTTGAAGGAACTCAGGCAACTATCAAAAAGCCAGATCAGAGAAACAAAGTGAGGAGGGGCTGGGCGCTCACTTTACATTCCAGAGATGCCAGCCAGGCCTTGGAATGTTGTTGACCTATGGTGGGAAAGAGGCTCCAAGGCCCCATCCTTTCTGAGTCTGTCTGCAGCTCCAATCTTTGTCCCTCTGATTCGTGTCAGAATTTCCTTTACTGCCTTAAGACTGTTAGACTCTTTTTTTCTAAAAAATGGCATCTTCCTTTAATTTGCTTCTAAACTCAAGGCTATTTGGAAGAAAATCTTTGACATCTGTGATCTGCATTTGCTATCATTTCCAAAGTAAGTATCCTCTCCCCCTTCTCACTTTACCTCACCCCTGTGTTTGCTTTACTTTGATCAAAGAGGTACTTTTTTGGTTGGGGGTAGAGTATGTGGCTTTCTGCCGCCATTATTCTGGATTTACTAGCTTCCTTGTGATTCATCCTACTTTAGATAATCTTTCATTCATTTCCATCTACATGAGGAATATTTTTCAGTGACCCAATATTACCATCCAAACTATGCCTAAATATTTTAGGAGTGAACAATCGGCAAGAGTAAATTATTTCTGAAAACAGACTCCCTTTAACAAGGAACTAACATTAAAGAAAAATAACAATAATGATATGAATATATGGTAATGTTAATACTTTATACAATAAGCTCATTAAGGATTTGTATATATTATAAATTAAAACTTACCTGCCAGGAATCTAAACATCATTATAAATGCAAGGATTTATCAAAAAATCACACCCCATTGAGACCAGGAAAAAAATTTAAAGAACATTAGCCTGCTATACGGCATAAAGTTTTCCAGTTTCTCGTTTATAGTTTGTATTCTGGGATGTAGCAACAAATTAGATTCTGGATATCTGACAAAATTTCACTGACTCCAGTAAAAGTCAATGGAAGTTTGCATGAGTCAGATCAAGTACCTTAAGTTATTTAAACACTAAGTACAAATTTGGACTAATAGAGAAATTGATTAAGGTCCAGCATTTATAATTAATGTGTAGACCAATAAGCACTGCACAAAAGTTTAATCCCAAAATCTATTCTAGAGCAGGACAACATAATTTAAAAATTAACCAGGGGAGCCCTCAAAAAAAATCTTACATCTTGTTGAAAAATCTAAACAGAACAGTGTAATGATGTCTTCATTTAAAGGTATAAACTACCAGCTAAAAAACGTTCATATTCCATGTGGAATCATCTGCCACAAAATACATTCCTGTGGTTCTTTTAGTAAAAGTAAAAAGGGGTTCCCTGGTGGCTCAACAGGCAAGGATCCAGCATTGTCACTACTATGCCTCCAGATGCTGCTGTGACACAGGTTCGATCCCTAGTTCTGGCACTTCTGCATGCCGAGGGTGCAGCCAAAAAATTTAAAAAATTACGGGAGGATATTCAAATACTACACTTTTTAAATAATAATAATAAAAGTAGAAAAAAAAATATATGTTATCCATTAGTGTTTCAGAAACTAGTATACAAAAAACTTAAGTCTTTCTGCCACAGAAATATAGCAGTAACATAGTCTAAATGTCATATTACTAAACTTCATGTAACACAGAATCTTTTCTCACCACTAAAATCCTAAAAGGGGGTTGGAACATGGTCAGAATTATATCTGGTTTTGAAAACATCAATTGTGAAAACCATTAAAATTGTGTTTTTACCAGCAATTGCTTGCCACATATCTGGGAATTTGGCATAATTTTCACAAATTAGGTAGTGACTGCAGTTTTGTGCTATAACTTACCTCAAAATAGTACCATACAGCTCAAGGTCTTAGAAATATTGAGTGCCACATAGGAAATTATACCTATGCTCTGCAGGAACAAGAAAAAATATCATAAGACATATAAACCCATGAAAAGAAAGGCAGGTAGAGCCGAAAGAGAGAACAAAGAGAACAGAAAGAGGATGAAGAAATTAAAAAGAAATAAAATCATGATCTCTCTTTTTCTATGAAGTAATCATTCTGGTTTTATTGTAAAACATTTCCCATTTCCTTTTTGTTATATTTCATACATTTTCCAGACAAGAAAAAAATCATGTAAAAAATTATGGCACAGGGCTGAAAGCTAACCTTTAGCCCTCAGTGAGAGGGCAGTTAACTCAGACAGTGTTTAGCATCCAATTGTATCCTGGGATCCTTACATTTACCTAGCAACAAATCTGTTTCATGACTGTTCAGAATATAATCTTCCTACACTGAATCATTTCCATAATAAATTACTTTTGTCTCTCTTTTATTATATCTGGAATTAATGGTTTAATTTTAAAAATTAAGGTAAAATGAGTCTTCTTTGCCATATTTGGAAAAGGATTTTTAAAAATCCTTTTCAACCTGTTGGTCTCCAACCTGAGGATTAATCAAAGCTAACATGTTGATATTCCTTCTCTACCAATATTGTCCTCCCCAAGGCAATACCCAAGGCATCCTCAACCTGATTATTTCAAGGCAATCTGGTAATTTCTCTTGGAAAGACAACTCTTAAACTACTCACACCCCAGTAGCTACATACAGTGTACGAAATTCTCAGTTCATAAGAAGAAGTGTCAAGGAAATAAAAAATAATCTTTACTTACATTGAAAAACATATTTAGAAAGTATTTAGAAAGTAGAGTATTTTTAGCTTGTCATTTTGCTGCCACAATGGACACTGGTCTGGATCTAAGAAACCCGAGACCAATAACACAAGGTTTCACCAGCAATGGGCATTTGGAATAAAGAACATGAAATGCAGCATGAAATAAATAAACAAAATGAAAAGGACCCAGAAAGAAAAATTACTGCTGCTTAAAGAACTCCAATGTCAAAATGGCCAGACATGTCATATAGATGAGTGATGGGGGCCTATAGCCTCGTGGGTAGTGGGTACTGTGGCAAATTAGAGAGAGCAAGTCCTGTCTAAAGGGGTCGTATGTAAAAATTGCATACATCATAGAGAGCCATTCATTAAACACTTACCAGCATATGTCTGATCAACACTCATTCCCCAGTATCCTCATTTCAGTCCCATGGCTTTAAAATGATTATATACGAATGACAGCCAGTGTTATAGCCCAGTCCAAACTACTCACTTGAGCTCCATAACGTCATATCCAGTGGACAAGTACTAGGCATCTCAAACATAACAAGTTCTTGATCCTTGATTCTCCCTCCAAAATCCAAATAGGATCTTCCCTCATACTTTCCTATCTTAGTGAATGGTTCCACAACTTTAATTTCTCAAGTCATAACTTTTAAGCGCCTTTATGCTTTTCTTTTTCTCCCCACAATCCTTAAATCCAATCCTCAATAAGTCCTCTGGGCTTTACTTTGGAAATGTTCTCAGAGTCAGACCATTCTTTACCAAGGCCACCATTTCTAGTCTAATTATAACCCGTGTCCTGACAAATGCAAATAGCCTCTTAATCATCTCACTGCTTCCACTCTAGTTTCCTCAGAGTCTCTTCTCCAAGAAGCAGCTAGAGATTCTTTTAGATACTAAAATAAAATTAAAGTTCCCCAGAGACATTTAGCCTCAAGATGATTTCACTTGGGGAAAAAAAAAGGTATTCAATATTCTTCTAACTCAGGAGTTCCCGTTGTGTCTCAGCAGTTAGCAAACCTGACTAGCATCCATGAGGATGCGGGTTCAATCCCTGGCCTCGCTCAGTGGGTTAAGGATCCGGTGTTGCTGTGAGCTGCGGTGTAGGTTGCAGATGCAACTTGGACCTAGCATTGCTGTGGCTCTGGCGTAGACCGGTGGCTACAGTTCCAATTGGACCCCAGCCTGGGAACCTCCATGTGCCATGGCTGTGGCCCTAAAAGACAAAAAGACCAAAAAAAAAAAAAAAAAAAAAAAAAAAATTCTTCTACCTCAGAGATTTGTCCTCTTGTTTCATCTCTCTGAACAACACCAAATATACACATTAATCTCATCTAAAGTGCTTTAGAGTACTCATGATATTTATCTGACATACTATACTTGTTCTCTTGTTGTTTGTTTTGTGTCTCTAGAATGAAAGACCGAGAGGGCAGGTTTTTCTGTTTTATTCACTGCTGTCTCTGTCCCCAGAGGCAAGAACTGTGCCACACATACTGTGGTAGCTCAATAATGGATAGATAGATGGGTGAATGGATGGATGGACAGGTGGATGGATAGAAGGAAAGATGGATTAATAAATAGGTAGGATCTAAATCCAGGTATTTCATCCCAAAGTATATGCTTTCACCATGAAACAGCTTGACTCATAGATGGTGTGAAGTCACAAAGGGCCTTAGAAGTTAGAGAGTTTCAATTCCACTCTGAGAGCAAGAAGTTATTGAAAGGTTTTAAATGGAAGACTGACACAATTAAAATCACACTTAAGAAAGATTACTTTGACAGTTTCCCTGGAGAATATTTTGGAGGGAAGGAAGCCACTTAGGAAGATTTTTAATAATCTCAGCAAGAGATGCTAGTGGCTTGGAAATAAGGTTGTGGAGATAGAGATGGGGAGAAAAGGACCAATTATGAAATTTTTTAAAGATGGGTTTATCAGGTTTGGTGACTGATTGACTGTGGGAGGTAAGTGAAGTGAGGAACCAAGGATAATTTACATGGTTATGGCTGTCATTCTCTGCAGTAGGTTGACTTGGGGGATAATTAGCTCAGTGTGGTCATGCTTAGTTTAGGTGACTGCAGTTCTCCATCCTCATGGAATTGTTATAAGGCTAGTATAGAAAGGTTTAGCTTAGGAATTTAGATCTTGGAGTCATTTTTTTATATAGATTTTATTTGAAGCAATTGAAGAGGAGATCATTTAAGCAGACCATGAAGATAAGAAATTGAAAAGAATTTAGGATATTTATATCTAGTCACTTGTGAGGGAACATGATGGAGGATAATGTGAGAAAAAGAATGCGTATATATGTATGACTGGGTCACTTTGCTATACAGAAGAAATTGACAGAACATTGTAAATCAACTATAATAGAAAAAATGAAAATCTTAAAAAAAAAAACACATAAGTAGAAAAAAAGAATTTAGGAGAAAAACGTGAAGAAAAACCTGTCAAAGATAGGCAGAGAGAGAAAAGCTTGCAAAAGTGTGTAAGAAGGAGTGGTCAGCAGGTAAAAACAAAACCTACTGTTGCTTGCCCAGGAAGAACAAAAGCGCTGTACTGAAGTGCCTAATATATTCTCAAGAAATAGTATGTACCAGGAGACTCTGAATCAAATTACACCATCACTCAAAAGAGCTAATGTGTAAAACCATCAGAACAGAGGAGATGGACAAGCTCGAAAGACATAATGGGTTGATCAATACAATGTCATGCTTAGTATTAAATATGATATATGATAAATAAGCAATAACAGATGGCCAGGTGCTGGGAAATGTCGGGTAGAGAAATGATGACAGAGGAAATAAAAGAAAGGGAAAGGAAATATCACACCAAGGCTAACAGCTTATATAACCCATTCTACTTCAATCTTCCCACTGTACTCACTGTTTACTTATAAAATTGTGCAACACTTTGAAATCACTTTGAAATGTGCTTCTTCTTAGCATATTGTTTGCATGGGTGAAAGTTAGCTGGGAAACTTTTATATGGGCTTCTCTGTAATTCTGATGCAGAGTTGTGTCACTCATTGTTAATTCTTATGATAAAGAGGTAGTCATCCTAATATGAAAATCAACTTTTTTTTTTTTTTTTTTGTCTTTTGTCTTTTTAGGTGCGGCATGTGGAGGTTCCCAGGCTAGGGGTCTAATCAGAGCTGCTGCTGCCAGCCTACACCACAGCCACAGCAATGTCAGATTTGAGCCGTGTCTGTGACCTACACCACAGCTCACGGCTGCGCCAGATCCTTGACCCGCTGAGCGAGGCCAGGGATCAAAGCTACAGCCTCATGGTTCCTAGTTGGATTCGTTTCCACTGCACCATGACGGGAACTCCCGAAAATTTAGTGGTTTCAGAGTATTATTGCAAGATTTCTAAGATTGGTCTTAGAATAACTGTAAATGCCATTTCTTCATATAATTTTATATAATTAAAATACTGAGGATAAAAGTTGATATTATTTTTAAAAATATGTTTTGTTTAGTAAGAATTCACATTTACTGAGCAGTCAGTATACACTCGGTAATCTTTTGAGCGCTATACATATGTAAACTGGTTTAACTTGTATAACAGCATTATAAACTAGATTTTCTTATCATTATCATTGCCATTTTACAAATGAAGAAGCTGAGGCACAGGAAGTTCAAGCATTTTGCTTGCTCAGTGGCACAGACAGGAACTCTTACAGTCTGATTACGGCATCATATTCATTTTTCTTTTGGTTATTTTACCTCCAATATTTTATCATGTTGGCCATTCACTGTCAACATTTTTTTTTTTTTTTTTTTTTTGGTAAGAGCTAAATCTCAAATACCACACACCTCAAAAAGTATGACACAAAATGTTATCTCCATTATTGTATACAATGCAGTATTAATTTTTTTATGTTGACAATAGAAGCAAATTCTCTTGTGTTGCTTTTGGAACTGAACAATCAAACAGAAACTGAACTCAATAATGAAGCACTTACATATAGATTTTAATATGAAATAAATATAAAATTGTGATCAATATTTAATCTCTTCCAAATAATGGACTTATTTCCATTTCCTGGTGAGAAAACCTCAAGAGATCTCAGCTGACAGAACAGATGACTGGGAAGGGAGGGAACACAGCAAGGCAAATACTCTCCAAAGTAGGTCCTGAATATCTAGTCTCTCTGTACTAAAATCATTTAAAGGACTCACAGCACATCTTCTGAGTTTGTCTTCCTATATGTCCCTGTTGCTGCCATAAATTTTAAGTTTTCTATGATTTCTCACACCTTGATCAATGTATTTACTGGCTGATAGGCATTTCTGACTGTAACCTTATTCCTAGAGGTATTGATAATCTAGGTATAATGTATTTTTAACATAACATATTATATTTATTAAGTATTAAATAACTTTCTACTTAAAATACAAACAAAATACAGTATATATTTATAATGTATTTTTAATATAACATATTATATTTATTAAGTATTTAAATAACTTTCTACTTAAAATACAAACAAAATACAGTATATATCTATATCTTAATATTTTCCACAAATGGACTTTAAGGCCATGTATATCTGTCAACGTTGAGTAAAATGCTGTATATAAAAGGTGAGACAAGAGTTTGGGGTGTTTATGCCAAATAGCAAAGTCCCTCCCTGGTTTATGTTAATAACATTGAATAGATCCCTGTTGTTAAAATAAATGAAAGTTGAGTGTGGAGTAAATAAATGAATGAGTCCATGTATTTTCAATTCTAGACAGAAATATATATACAGAGAGAGAGAGAGAGAGAGATGCTAGAGAAAGGTGTGTACATTGGCAAAAATACATAGCCAGTCATGCCTGTTAATGAGTGTTGCTTAGAGAAATTTATAAGTGAAACTGGTTCTTCATAATCTAGTAGACCTAGCATGCATTGGGGTGCCTAATTCACAAGGTTGGTTTGTTCTTTCAGTTTTTTGTGCTATTGTGAACTTATTTTTAGTTCATAAAGTAGGTACAGGAAGGACTGGAGGGAGGTGTGGTGTTGGAACTCTTCAGTATCTCAACTGTGGTGGCAAATATAGGAATGAACAGAGATGAGAAAATTGTAAAGGACTCCACACCGTGTACCCACACTCACAAAGGAGGACAAGTAACCTTGGGAATCTGAATAAGAGGCTGGACTGAATCAATGTCAATATCCTGGTTGTGATATTATATTTAGTTTTGCAAAATGATACCATGGGGTGAAATTGAATAAAATGTATAAGGGAGCTCTCTGTATGATTTTTTGTAGCTGTGTTTGAGTATATAATGATCTCAATGAAATTTTCAATGAAAGGTAATCACATAATTTAAATGAACTTTATTAAACATTGAAATAAAATAAAAATCAAATTAATTATTTAAAAACCTACTTTTTATGAAAGTAGATTTCATTCTTTTCATGTGCTAAATTTATTTTAAAGGCCAGTGTGTTTACCTTATTGAAAAAGTTAAATTATTATTATTATATATGTAGTAATTATTATATGTAATATTTTTATTATTTTAATTTAGTAACTTTAGTACTTTCTTCTCAGGGTCTCTCATTTGTTAATCCTCTCTTAGGGAGATTTATTTGTTGCATGGGCATGTGACTGAAAAAGAGACCAGCCAGGTTTTATCTACACCAGGTAGGTGGGAAGATTATATCACTATCTTGAAGCAGCAAATACAATGTTTTGTTGCATCTTAAACCCGAAAAAGTAATTTTTACATGGAGAGAAACTACAGTTGGTTCCCAACTTGGATGGTAATAATAATAATAATAATAATATATAAAAACAATATTGTAGAACAATAAAAAGAGGAGGAGCAGGAGAAGGAAGAGAAGAAAAATTTTACTTGTTAAGTATTTTTATAACTGAATATAAATGAATCTGCTTTTCTTTTATGAACTCATTTCATCTTTATAACAGTCCTAAAAGATTGATGGTATAATTATCTCCATTTTATAGATGAGAAAACTGAGACCAAGAGATATGAAATAATTCTGCCAAGGTCAAATATCTAGTAAGAGTCAAGACTTGAATTAAGAGCAAAGTAGATTTCTTTTGGCCTTTGGCCATCTTCCATGTATCAAAGCTCTAATGTAAATCTTTCCTTTACCCAAGATAAGACTGCCTTAGCTAACTGAAATATCAAGATTCTCAGCTTTTGGCTAGAACTACATCAACAGAACTGATAACACTGATTATTTTTTGCTAATCTTTAGAATGTTAGATGAACCATCATGACATCTTAGGAATTTTTGTGGTTCATGGGGAGGAAAGTAAAAAACAGAAATTACTGTTATAGCCTTCCCTATAGCCAGGAAGAGAAACAAGCAAACAAGCAAAATATGAAACAATAAAACAATGATGGTTTCACATTCAGTTCATTTAACAGTTTTAGAATTATTAATATGTATTAACTATGGTATGATGCTAATGAGATCAAATGCACATTTTCACAAGTTTGATTTATTCATTTTACAAATATTTATTAAACACTATATGCAAAACAGTGTTCTGAAAGCTAGGCGAAACATGGAAATATGTAAATTGCAGTCCTTGCCCTCAAGAAGCTCAAAAACTGTGTGGAAAGATAAGAAATATAGTCAAATAAATTCAGTGCAAGACAGCATGTGTTGTGATGCAAATAAATGGGAAAAGTGAAATATTTTAGTAGGTGAGTATGAATGTAATTCAGAAAGGTGTCTCAGTTATGACACTTAATTAACCTTGACAATAAGGGCAATATATTGACTCATAAACTCAAAATAATACCTGTAGTAGAAGGTTCAGGCAAGGCTTGATCCAGCAGCTCTATGGTATTTACCAAGGAGCAGTTTGTTTTCTCTCCAGTTTTCTTTCTAGTGTGGCAAACAATTCCAAGGCTAGTTAACTTTGTGGTTACAAAAGTACCAATAACCACAATAAGAGGGCAGGAGTAAGAGAAAAAGTGAGAGAGTGATTGTTTGATGAAATTTCTTATACCAAACACCAACTAAAGTCTTGGACTTCCTTCTAATTGAGTCACTTAAGTCTTCTACTGACTCTTAAATAATCTCTCTGACCAGGGGAATTCCATATATTAAACTGGCTTAGGTCATGATTCACATGACCCATCATCCATGAGCCAGTCTCCACTGGAAGGAGGCTCATGACTGTATCACTCAGGTTGGTATTAGCTAATCACAGTTCAATCCCACAGGAGCTGGACTAGCTTAATTTTACTCAAAACATATGACTTCTAGACAATGAGGGGAATGGAGAAAGGATAGCAGGGGACAGCCAACTGTATACACTGGAGTTCACTCTGTGATTTATCCGTGCACACCCTCCTTTCCATAAAAAAAATCTTGGAAGAAATAGCCTTTGTGGTGACCACTGAAGAACAAGAAAACATACACAACAATACATTCTTTTCTTCATGATTTGGGGCACTCCAAATCTTTTAGTCAGTTAAGGACATTATTATAGTCTATTTACTGGCGTGAAGGAATCTGTTATTCAAGTCCCCCAGAGAGTCATGTATTTTTGTACAGAGAACAGTGTTCCTGGAGGCAGAGTTTTTTGGCTTCTGCATCTTATAACCTCCCCTGCATTCCCCCTTTTGGCAGCAACCTCCCAAAGTCAAAATTTCCCAAACTGAAACTTTCTGCTCTAGATATTCTAGACCCTTGTATGTCCATGTTTGCGGAGAGGCTTGTCTTTTCAGATATCCCATGCCTGGAAATGTCTGTGATGTTGTTCTTAGGAAGCCTCTGATCTAACTTCTTACCCTCATTCCTGTTATACGAGCTAAGGTCCCAAAATCCCCCACCACATCTTCCCAACTCTCACACTTGATTCTATCATTCTGTGTTTCCATTTCCCACAGCAAGTCCATTCTTTCTACTACATCTGCTTCACTTATTGACATTCTCTTTGCACAGTTCTCTATGTTTAATTGTCACAGAAAAAAGTGTTAAATAAAGTCATCATTTTCTGACGTTATTTCGTCACCCACTCCCTTTAAGCAAGACTGAATTAAAAAAAAAAAAAATCCCACAGCATATATTTAGCCTCCAGTGAAGATGACACCTTTGTTTGCCCTTCCTCATATCACTCAATGAGGAAAAGAGAAATTGACAGGTTCTTGGGTTTCCAGATCCTTAACGCATCATTACCATTCAGTTTTTTCTTCCTTGGTTGTTTAGTACACCTAAATATATCACTTTATTTTTAGAACTTCAGCTCAAATTGAGCTCATATTTTTCTCTTTATATTTAAAACTGAGGACTATTATCAATAATTTCAAACTACTTGTTGAATACTCACAGTATATAATGAATTGAAAGATCTTCACTTTCTTTAAATACATTAAACTTCTCTGTTAAGGTTCTTGAGCAACGTGACCAACACTTTGCAGATGGCATTCTTACCAGAATTTCAGTCTTCATCCTAGCCCTCTTTGGTCATAAATTTACCTAATATCTGTCTCTCTCCCATGGTACATACTATTTATTTTCCCTCCACCCAGAGCTCAGTTATTGATCCCTTCCCCTCCACCCAATCCAGCCAAAGTTTCTTGTTCCAGCCTCTAAGTCCCAAATTCCTTCCCCTGCCACATAAAGGTAAAACTTTGACTGGCCACGCAAGGCTTTTCTTACATGTGTCCAATTTTTTTTTTCTCTTACTGTTCTCCAATATAAATTATACTTTCTAGTTAAACCAGTTTAATTACTATTCCATGGACATATCAGTGGTTATTTTTACTCTGTAATCTTTGTGCACCCTCTTTCCTGTAAGAAGAAGGAAGTATACTTGTGTATTCCTTCTCACTCTCTAAGGAATCATTCAACTTCCACTTCCGCAAGATTATTGCCCGTGGCCTCTCACATACATAGTGGTCCCTCTCTCTTCTGAACTCTCATGGCACATGTCTGTACAACTCACACTGAAGCTCATGTAGATTTATTATTTAATTTGTTGTATGCTTGTATGGGCTCTTATTCTCAAAAACATAAGATCCCTGAGTGCAGGTTCTGCGTGTTATGTTTCTTTGTGTCCTCTGTACATAAGAAAGGTGCAGTACACAACTGCTGAATGAAGTAAATGAAAAATAACTTGGTTTTAAGACAGCAAACTCCAATTCATAGGGCTACACTACATTTTGTTTAAACTACATTGTTTAGTGACCGAATGATGGAATAATGTAAAAAGAAAGCAAGCACACAGATCATTTTATTAACCTTTCTATGAATTTAACATAGTTATCAAGCTTGCAGGCTCTAGAATCCATAAAATCTGGGTTTGACTCCAAACTTATAGACGTGAGAGCATAGGCAAGATCCTTAACTTTTCTCTAAGACTCAGTTCCTCATTTTTAAAATGGTGATTGTAATACTACCAATCTTATGGGGTTGTTTTAAAGATTAGAACAAGTTATTTCAAGATCTTCTTAGCACTTAGTAAGTGCTCAATAAATAGTGAATATTTTTATTAGCAGACATCCATACTATAAAAGGGATCTAATACTCTAAGGGATTACTAAATGGCTACATGGTGGCTACCTAAAAACTGAAAAATACTCTCCCTGGGTGTACACTGACCCTAAAGCATGCCAATCATTTACATGAAATATCACCATCTATGTTTTGCAGCAGGTAGTTGCAAAGTTCTAAAGTATCCTAACATGAAACAATGAGAATTGTCCAAAGATGAATCTTTTTTACAGCAAGTTTCACAAGTAGCTACCAAAGCCATCCTAGGTGACAAGAATCTTTTGTGGAGACAATAGCTCCCTGTGATTGCCACATGTGATCAGCGCCATTGCCCTCTACTGAAAAGACTTTCTGCGTTCAGTCTCCTCTTAGCCAGTGGCCATTCTCAGCTATACCCAAACATTTGAATGCTCTAGATTTCGGTAAGAAATGGTTTCCATGTTCTATACAGGGGCTATTGCATTTTGTTTGTTTCTTGGACCATGTATGCAATTCCCCTGCAGAATCCAAAGGTTTAAAAATAGGGTGCAAAGTCATGAATTTCTTCCAAGTCTTCTCTCTTATGTTGACAATTCAGTAGCCTCTTTTTACTCTTTACACAGAGTAGGAATCAGTACATTTCTTCAGAGTTAGTCAATCAAATATTTATTGAGTGCCAACTATGTGTCAGGCACAATTCCTGCATGGAGAATCAGGACGTCTGCCCCCAAGTAGTTTATATATTAAAGGCATGAGTTTCAGCAGCAAAGGGGTAATTGTACTCCCTCATTTTGAGCTCGTTCTTTCTCTTGATATATTGGACAGCAAGCCACTAAGCTACTGCAAACAATTTGAAAAACTAGTGACCTTCCTAGCCTTTCAAAGACTGGTCTGCTCCTCAAGATGTCTCTCTTGTTCTGGGGCTGACAAGGAACTCCAGTAGACTCTAGGTTCACTATCATTAAGCAATAAGTAGAAATTGCTAGTCTCTTGGGTGTATTGATGACAAGTTGCATCTTAAATGAAGCTGAATGCTCATTAACTCCTAAAATATTTGCCCAGAGGGGCAGTTTTAAACTCTCCTAAGTCTACCTAAGGCAGTCAGAAGTCATAGCTCTAGATTCTAACCAAGCAGGGTGTTTTTATTGCCCTAAATCACTGGAATATAGCAATATTTCCTTACATGAATATTGGAATGATTGCCTTGATCCACTGAAGCGATGTTAAATGGACATGATTACAAAAAAATAAGAAGCAAACCAACCTTATGAAATAAACAAGCAAAAAAAATTAATGGATTTGGGACTGGGTTAGAAATTATTCGGTTCACTCTTTATACTATTTTTGCAACTATTTTCCATCAATCCAAAACTGATCTAAAACTGAGTTTATTTTAAAGAAAAGATGGTTCCTATCAAAAAAGAAGAAAGAGTTCATGTTATTTGTTTCCCTTTTTAGTCTTTCTGTTGCTTTAGATCCTCTCTTTACTACAAAGCCATTGGGTAGGGACCTAAAATCCCATTCATTGTATAAACTGCATTACATTTCTTCTTTTTCCTTTTAAAAATCTCTTACTTTATTTGCCAAGAGTCAAGCAGATTTTAAAAAGTGAAAGTCATTCTAACTTTCATACCAGATTAAAGAAAGACTTAAGTGCATTGACATAATGCATTGTCCTTCATATATAATCATAAGGCTGACATCCTGTCAATAGCACTCAGCACAGAGCTGAGCAGTGGTGACAGGTTAGTGCTGAGCTATCTGCAAAGAGCCAGAGAACATGTTCAGAGGAAGACAGACCTGAAGCTTGGCTGCGAGTGGGACTGGGGCTAAGCCTGATTCTCGTACACCTAGACAAGAGTCGAAGGAGTATTAGAGGCAAACTAAGCCCAAGATATGAAATTCTTCCTGCCTTTGGCCAGGATGTTCACCAGGAACTGAGCTAGCACTCAACTTGCCCACAGTGGTACAACAGTGCACTCTTTAACCCAATGGTTTCAAAAATACTGTGTGTGCACCCTTTGGAGTCTGCAGAAAAATCTCTTAGGGTTAAAGGGAGAAAACATTAGAATTTCTACTTGTACGTATTTTTTAATCTAAAAAGAAATCCACTAAAGTTTACTGTAATTTAATATATGGATTGACCCTGGCACCCTCACTGGATCTGTTTCAGTGATCTTCAGCAGAGATGAACATTGTTTTCTCATACATTGCTGCAATCCAAAGGGACTTCCTGGAGGCATTCCCGTCATGGCACAGTGGAAACAAATCTAACTAGGAACCATGAGGTTGCAGGTTCCATCCCTGGCCTCCTTCAGTGGGCTAAGGATCTGGCATTGCTGTGGCTGTAGGTTGCAGATGCAGCTCGGATCTGGCATTGCTGTGGCTGTGGTGTAGGCTGATAGCTGTAGATCTGATTTGTCCCCTAGCCAGGGAATCTTCATGTGCTGTGGGTGTGGCCCTAAAAAAATAGACCAAAAAAAAAAAAAGAAGAAGAAGGGACTTCCCTATAGACAAATTCTTAGTCTCTCCACCCTTTACTGAACCTAATGCTGCCGGTGTTACCTGTGTGGTCTTGTCTCCTGGGGAGGCCTGCCTCAGTCTAGCAAGGCCTAGACTGAGTGGGTAGGTTTGCTCATTCTGGGGTCCTGTTATCAGGCACAGTTTGTTCCCACATTGTTACATTCTCTAACCTAGACTTTCAGTCCTAAAAATGATCAGTTGTGTTCATATACTACCTGTCATTTTATTTCTCTGTTTCTTTAGAGAAGAGGCTGCATTAGAGATGCCAGCAGTCTTTCATCATACATGACAATATGAAGTTTTCTGAGGGACAGATAGGAGTTCCAGAGCTAGAAGGCTTGACATTGGTGCACTTATTCATTCACTCACTTTCATCTCTTACACTTCACATGCAAATGAGTAAGTGGTTTTATGGGTGTGTCAGGTATCTTTCACTGGCTTCTCTAGACCTTCTCTTTTCAACCCCTTTAAACTCTCTCCTCCGGCCCCTAAAGGCTGGCTTCAGTGGGCTACACCCAAGAGCTCTGACTCTCAGCTTCAGTTTGGTGACATTTTCTGTGGTAACCAGTAGCTCTACTGCCCAAAAAGATGTGTGCAAATAGCTAGATCACCAGTTCCTTCCTGAGAGAGGTAATGGTTTAACCATGACTAAGAAAAGCTCATGCCATGGAGGGAAATTTTTGAAAAGGAATTTTTGGAATGATTTCTACTATAGTTTTTTTTTAGTAGCTTAAGTAATACAAATAAATCTGCTCTCTTTAAAATACTTCTCATATCCTCATACCTAGAAAGTTTAAAGACAAATTTTTCTAACTTGCTTAAAAATATTTCAGTGAGTTTGAAGTGCATTTGTCAAAATCAAAATAATCAATCTTTTGATCATTTTGTAAGAACCATAAATTGATATCACAGAAGATGGAAATTTAAATATACAACTAAAATTTCAACAAAATTTTTGTGCGAATTTGTGAACAGAATTGAAAACTGAATATCATAATTTTTTTAGTGCAGTCAAATATATATTTTTTCCATGTGGTTCTAGCACTGATTGTGAAGGGTCTTTTTCAGATGTGATAGTCATTAAACATAAGTATTATAATAAACTGAACTTCTAAACAGATCCTTTAATTGCTTCATCAAAAAGTTTCAAAACTGTAAGTTTTAGTAATACAACATAAAATAATTTAACATGGAAGGTGCCTGGTTCTCTTAATCACTGAGCGTTATGTCATTCCCCATAAACCCACAGTAATGTGTTACATGAACAAAAATAAGCTGTAGTATATTAAGGCACTGCAATTTTAGTGTTTAGTTACAGCAGTTATCTTATCTGGATAAGAACACAAATTGGTACTTTAACATGTGCTGTTGTTGTTAACAAAACCCCAAAATAAGTGGCATTGGTTTAGTGACTGGCCAGCAGAAGATGAAGATATAATATAGCAGGCTGCATGTCTGGAGAGTTCTGCCTTGCCTCAGCAAATTTTCAGTAAAGCTGTCATGGGAGAACTTGGAAGGCAGACCACAAACTATTGAGCCGGTAGCTCTAGGGAAAGTAGTTGGAACTGTCAGTGCAATCGTGTTGGTCACTACCTCAGCAAGAAAGACGTACTCAGGTGAGTTTGGGCTGATTTTCAGGCAGAGAATGGTAAGGATAGAAAGTTTAGGATCAAGGGATTTCCAAGGTTGAAGCGCTGATAACTTTGGGATTTGAAATTAAAAATGGACCTGAATGACCAAGGTCCAGTGAGATTTCTTGACCAACTGTGCCCTTCAGTAAACATCAGATTAAGAGAGGGTCTTTTCCACTCTAACCTATTGTTACTGATTACCTCAGGGTATCTGCCACTAAGTTGAAGGAAAAACATAGGGACCAAGAAATAAAGAATAAGAATAACTATGTCTAGTAAAAATATGGGCACATGGAGCTAACTGGAAGCAAAGAGATCAGAAACTTACTGAAAACAATTTTTGAAGACATTGTAGTGCCAAGGAAACTGGGGCTAAAAATGTCCTGAAAACCACCCTTAGACAGAAAGAGCAATCTGAAAATTTCACAATCCACAAGCAGGGGACCTTCCTCAATAACCATCTCAGATATTTCTACAGATGATAATGATTAAGGAAGAAGCTTTAAGAGAGAGGAGTCAAGACTCACAGAGAGGAGATGCAAGGATGGGACAAGAAACTACCCACATCTTGAGCAGTCACCTTTTCCAGTGCTTACCCAGAAGGATTAACAATTTCTATGGGTCATTGCTGTGTGTATGGTCTTCTTCCCTTTGCTGACTGGAAGCTTTTATTATGGTTATCCTGGGGAAAGGATGTACATCACTAGACCCAGCGAAAACATAATTTGCAGGGCCCAGGGCAAAATAAAAATATGGGGCCCCAAAGAAAAGTTGCCATTAAAGGTACTAAAATATAAAACCTTATCCTTTCTTTTATAGTGTGTTTTAGCTTATCATGATATTTTATATTTTCTACTTAATGTTATTCTAAATAAGTAATTTTACTATTTATCTTTATATTCTAGAATGCCAGTTTTAAATGCAAATACCAGTGCATTTAACTCAAGTGTGGGATTACTGAAACTACATGATTTTTTATTTTGTGGCTGGAATATGTGTATGCATTTCATTCTTGCCAAAACATTAGAAATGCTGCACACAACTCATTCAGTGGTTTTTATTTTGCTTACCCATGTGTGCATCATCTTTCAATACCCTCTACCTTTCGCTCACTGGTGAGTCAGGAAGGAATGAGAGAAGGAACTCTGGTTGCTTGATCTTTTGCTTTCCTTCTATGACATCATTTTTGTGTAAGTGGCTGGCTGATAGAGGGAAAGAGAGCACAAGAAAAAAGGATCTACTGATAATGTTCCTTGGTCTTTTGTAGTTCTTAGAATGACATTGCCTTCTTTCTTTTGAAGCAAATTTTTGGTTCAGTCAAAGCATGGTCTCTCAGTGACTGGACGGGGCTTTCGATGATCTCACTTAGGGAAAGGATGAGTAAGTTCTTTGTGTGGGGAAAAGAGTGAAGTGAATTATTTGTTAAATAAAGAGATGTACCATTACAAAACTGATTTCTCTTTTCCTTCAGGACACACAGTTAGGTGATATGTCCCAGACTCTGTTGTGTTAGGTATGGTAGATCTCTGTCTACCCAGTGGGATGGGCAGAGGGATGCCCAACAGTTCTATGCCTGGTCCACAGAGAGTTTCCCCAGGATCCTCTGCTCTCTCCCTTCCTTTGTTTGCCAGGGAGAAGCAGAGGAGTCAGCAGAGGCCTCAAGTCCCCAAAGGGATGACTGAGCAAATGTAGAAAGGTCCCAACTCTCCACAAATGCTTTAAACAACAGACAAATGTGTGTTGTGCCTCTGAGATATTTGGCCTTGTTTATTATATTAACCTCTCCTGAATAGAAGAAACCTTAGAAAAATATCTTAATATAAACTATTTTTAACAGGGATTTATCATCATGGGAGTTTAAGTGGCAACAGGACAAATCAGGTTACCAGTTGACCTTGGAAACTGACAGATACATGGGACAGTTCAGGGATGTGAAGGAGATTTTGGTAGTGGAGACTCACTGGGTTCAGGGAGGCCACTGTTTGATTATAAAATCTGGGAATAGAACTAACTACAGGTGTGGATAGTAAATAGATTTTTTTTTTTTTTCTTTTCAGGGTTGCACTTGCAACATATGGAAGTTCCCAGGCTAGGGGTTGAATTAGAGATGCAGCTGCTGGCCTACACCATAGATACAAAAATGCCAGATCCGAGCCGTGTCTGTGACCTACACCACAGCTCATGGCAATGCAGATCTTTAACCCACTGAGCAAGGCCAGGGATAGAACCTGCATCCTTATGGATACTAGTTGCGTTTGTTAGCACTGAGCCATGATGGGAACTTCTAAACAGCTACAGTTTTAAAGTTGGTAGGTTATGGAAGTGGGGGGTGAAGGAAAGGGTCAAGAAGATTTAAAAAAAAATCAACATTATATATGTTTTCTGAGAGACCTTCAGAAACATATAAGTAGCACCCCTCCACCCTGACTTCTTTATTCCTTTATGACACCTGTTTATTTCCTCCCTAACATGTAATACAGACTTTAATTGTATATTTATTTGCTTAATTTTTCATTGTCTGTTTCATCTAGTCTAATGTGTTTCCTAAGGTCAACTTTGCATGTTTTATTCATGTCTTTGTCTAATGGAGTGTTTGTCACTGAACAGGTGAATAAATAAATAAATGCAAAAACTGTTCTCACTCATTGGGACATTTAACACTTTAGACTCTCTTCATTGGTTCCTGTCTTGTGCCCTGGTGACACAGAACTGGCTTTCCTATGTCTGAGCTCAGTCTTGCCTGAGTGGGTCCCTGATTCATACTCTTGGACCTCTCCAGTATTACCCACCCCTCTGCTTAGACTTCTACCATTTACCTGCCATGATGACTTTTGTCCAACACCTGCCCTGCCTCTGCCTCTTGTGCCCATCTTCTCATTCCCGATCTATCTTCAGACTCACGATTTTGTGTGTTTGATACCAGTATAACTGACGCTTGCTTCATACCCAGGGGCGGGATCATGTATCTTACTGCTGCCATTCTGAATCCAAGCGCACCCAGCCAGCAGCTGCCTCTGAGCCCGCTCTCTCCAAATTTCCTTAGTATTCAACACAGAACAGCTCATTTGGGCTCAGCTCACCACCTATCTTTAACTAATGTAGTTCTAATCAAACATATACACTTTTAAAAATAAAATGGGACCGTTTAAACAAAAGGGAAAAGGACTTAATTCAAAACTATTTAAGTAGTGCTAGAAATAAAAGATGATAATAACAATCAGACATTAATCTCAAATAAAGGCTTGGGAGGTCAGGGATCATATGTGTACTACCTTAAATGTACTATGCCCATAGCAAATACTCAATAATTTCTTTTTTCAATTGCTTGGTTATTGTGACTAAAACTTCATAATTTTGACAAATATTGATGTGGTAGAATGTGCCACGAAGTCTGTTGCTAGTTCCAGTCCTCTTTAGTAGCCTTGGCTCGCTACCCAAATAATTATGTTCTGAGGTCTCTCATAGTCACATTTTATCATGGCAGTGACAGCTCTGAAGTGGCTGAGTGGATGTAGAGATTGTTCATTAAATGATTTCAAGTAAAGAGCTTCAAGATCCTTCCACCTGTCATTCAAATCTATATATTATTATTTGCTGTAGAACATTAAACACCAAAATCTCCTATAATTCCTCCCTCATTGAACTAACACCAGCCATGCCACGTACAATTCAGTTGATCACTCAGAATATGTTTCCTCAAGCATCCTATTCTTTCACTAAATTGTGGATAATTGGAATTGACAGTCTCATGGATTTTAAAGGAATTAAATGCAAGAGACTAAAGCTTTAAACCTTGCAATGAATAGGCCACAGGCAGCGGGTGCAGAAAACTGGGACGTTATTATGTATCTGTTTTGAGATAAACACTTTGCTGCTACTGGCATTCTGTAACTTTTTATTACATTAAAAAAAAAAAAAAGGCAAGCCAAATGGGTTGCCATGGAAATACTTATGATGTCACAGAGGATGATGACTTCTCCTAATCTATAAGCAGCAAGAGCAGATGTGCTTGGAAGAAACAAAGATCTTGTTTTCATACAAATGTTCCCAAAATAAAACACAAAGGAAGAAAAATACCCAGAGCACATAATGCAAAGAAAAAGAATTGCTTCTAAATGGAATGTTTTATAAAGTTTTCCATAAAGCTTCAGCTGTTCCTCAAAGCACGACCAGCTTGAACGTGGATAACAAATGTGAAATTACAGTACTCACGAAATTAGTATTCAACTTGCACAATCTCTCCTTTCAAAGGCTTCAAGCATACTTTATGCATGCACAATTACAGAAGCAGGTAATGAGAGAGATTATGATTCCCTCCCTATTGTTGTTATTGTACTTAGCTAGATAAGTCTTGATAACCATTGCTTTGTTAAAAATAAATCTAAGCAATATTTATTAATTCTACTGAAAAGATCTTCTGGATTTTATCATAAGATACATTGGATAATTTTTCTAAAACACACATTATTCTGTCCAAGGAGATGGCTAGCAACATATCAACTTTTAGTAAAGACTCAAAGCTCAGTAGCAATGAATAATCTGCAAGCTGTAGTAATTTTTTACAATTTTATTATTTCACATCACAATTAATTTCACTTCGATTATTAGAGATTTTTAAAAAGGATATTCAAAGTTCATGGCTGTGACCTTCTGAAATACATAGATAGGATAAACAATATATCAAATGAATGAGTTGTGTCAAAATATATTACAATGCTTTCATTACATCACTTTGAATTTAATCCTGTAGCTTGGTGGTCATTGATACCCTCCCTCCCAAGTTAATTCTTCAGATTCTCAAATCAGACTCCCACAATAACCTCAAATATTTCTGAGAATTAATCAAAGTTTAGATAATAAAAATGAATTAATTATAATTAACTTCTCACTCCTTGCAATAAAAATTCCCCATACAACTTGGAACATGGATTTGCCAATAAAAATTTTAATTCTTATATAGCTAAATGAGAGATATGAACTGAGTAGAAAGACGATAACCAACAATTCTGACAATTCCTAAAATGTATTCCTCCTAATGAAATCTACTCTAGAATAATCTTTTAAATGAAAACATAAAAGATAAGACTAAGATATATTGAGCTATAATCTATAATTCTGCCCTACTATTGAGGTAGCATATACATTTAATTTTACTTTCAATGTAATGTCCAAAGTAACTTTTTATTTTCATTCAAATAAAAATTAAATTTGTCAATTCTACTGAGAAATGAAAATAGCAAAATTACATAGAAGAAAAATATAATAGTAAAAAAACCCCTAAAATAGTAAAAATAAAAGAGCAAAAATTAAAAGTTCACCATGTTCTCCCGCTTGAGTTAAAAGAAACTGAGAATAAGTAACAGGTGTTTCTGAAAGCTAGACTTTAATCCTAGTTTTAGTTGTGTGATCATATTGAAGTCATATACTATTTTAAGACATAAGCTCATTTTTTAAAGTACATAATATGAATTCAGTACTCTAAATGGAGACCAATGTTTGAAGTGTATAGTGGTAACTGAAATAATATGATACCATAACTTCTAAAAAAAAGGACTAAAATCACTTAAGAGACAGGCTTTTTATAAATATCGCAAAGATTTGGGAGAAACCGAAGAAATGTTTATTTAATAGCTGCAAAACACAATGATAGCTTGGTTTATTTAGCCAAAGTTCAAAGGCCTAAATTTATAAAAGGGCATAGATATTTGAAAGCAGAATAAGGAAATTGCATTAAAAGATTTTTTAAAATGAATGAACAACTAGGCGGCACTGGAGTATTTCATACTACTTTATTAATGGATTCCATGTCTATAATATTTTTATTAACAAAGTACCAAATCTGTGTGAATCACTGTATTAAGAAATAAGAATGTCACAAAAAATGACCCAGTCTTTTCTAAAATTGCTCTAATATAGCAAAGGAGATAAGATACAGATGCATGAAAAAAAAATTTTATTGTTAGCTAAATAACATTATTTATGTAAATAATAGATGCTAAATAAGTTAACCTAAGTTAAATTAGAAAGCATGTATTTATACTGTATGGTATGGTAGCACTATAGATCAGGGGCACAAATATAAAATGTGATTTAATGTGTCAACAGAACTAAAACTGCATGTGAAAAAAGATGTGATAGGAGTTCCTATCGTGGCTCAGCAGAAATGAATCTGACTAGCATCCATGAGGACACAGGTTCAATCCCTGGCCTTGCTCTGTGGGTTAAGGATCCAGCATTGCCATGAGCTGTGGTGTTGCTGTGGCTGTGGTGTAGGCCTGTGGCTACCTACAGTTCTGATTCCACCCCTAGGCTGGGAACTTCCATGTGCTTCAAGTGCGAGCCTAAAAAGACAAAAAAAAAAAAAAAAAAAAAGATGTGCTAGAATATATTGTCTTATACAAAAAGTTTTGTTTATTGATTTTTTCTATCTTTGATTTCATTAAAAATTCTTAAGTCAAAAGTTTCTATCTTAATGAATTCCAACAAAGAAAAACAAACAAAAATTGGATAGTTTTTATTCTTTGGGAGTGGGGGAGGATATTTGTAAATTATCGTAAATTTTTCATCTCTGGTAGGGTAATTTGGCTGTTTGTAGGTAGGTAAGGTTTTTCAGTGACATAGATACTCTTAATTTTCAGTTGGCTGAGGTCTATATAAAAAAATCTGAACCTGACACTTTATTTGGAGGATTATATTTTGAGGAGCAAGCATGAGATATGGACATTCTGATCCACATGGCAGAGAATATGTTTACTTTTCTGATTTTTCCTTTAAAAAAGAAAGGGATTAAAATATTGGGAAGGAAATCAATAGAAACATAAGGTATGCAGCAACCGTTAGCTTTTATGTCACTAAAATAATTAACTACATTAACTGCAATCACACAGAACTAAGACTGTCCTTTGTGAAACTGCCATTCAGAATATTTACTTGTTTAATTACGAAACACAAGATAGCCCTTACTAGGGAACAGAGCTATTCTCAGCCTTGATTTGATCAGTTATATTATTACCATATTATTACCTCATTTAATCCTTTTTTAAAAAAAATTATGAGTTAAGTTATATTATTACTATCCACTTTTAACAGATGAGGAAACAGAGGTTAGTTGAAATGTCTCCAATTGTTAAGGAACACAGTAAGAGACAGAGCTAGGATTTGACTCTAGGCCTTCTGGATTGAAAGCTTTTGATCATTGTACTCAGGGCACTTTTGTCAGCAGCAGCTGGGTCAAATCCCTCTTGGAGCAGTGAGCTGGGAAATTTTGTCTGTATTTGGGCTGATGATCTCACAGCCTCTTAGATAATTAGGGCTATGTAACCTATAGTCTGTTTCCTCTTTTGCCTGGTTGCTATGAATGAAGAAGTAAGCTTTGTGTTCAATTGCAGCTCTTTTGTAACCAGAATTTCTTGATAGTTTGCCTTTCCCCTTTCCTTTCATTATACGTAGTTTTTTCATCTTATTCTCCAGATTTACGCTGAGTAAATTTGAATTAAATTCTTTTAGGGAGTATTGGGGGATCAATCAATAATCAACTTCTAACGGTTACCAGAAATTAGTCTTGAACAGAATTTCTGTTTTCCAACTGATAAATCAGAGAACTGTAGAAGACCAGAGGTGGTGAGTATCAGTCATTTAAGATAAGGTGTGGCTAAAATAAACTGAAAGTTCACCTGAAACCAGTGATCTTAACTGCTTTTAATATTTAATGATAAAAGCACACAGTTAGGAGTTCCCATTGTGGCTCAGTGGAAGCGACTCTGACTAGTATCCATGAAGACGCAGGTTAATCTCTGGCTTCGCTTAGTGGGTTAAAGATTTGGCATTGCCATGAGCTGCGGTGTAAGTAGCAGACGCAGCTTGGATCTGGTGTTGCTGTGGCTGTGACGGAGGCCAGCCGGCAGCTGTAGTTGTGATTTGACCCTTAGCCTGGGAACTTCCATAAGCTGCAGGTGTGGTCCTAAAAAGACAAAAAAAAAAAAGACCCAGTTAATGAATTTCAAAGCATTCATTCTTAGCACTGGAAGAATCTTTGGTCACTAGACTTGGTAAAGATAAAGACAATAGTAATCTCTTACAATAGTAATCTTCCTAGAAAAATGACCAAAGTCCTTTTGTCTTTCCTCAAAGGCAGAGTTAAATGGCAGATGACTTGTTTCTATCTAGCCTGAGTTCTACCACTAAACTATCTGGTTAACATTAAGAAATGAATCATTTAAGCCTATTAAACTCATCTTCATTACACAATCCCACCTCTTCTACCATCTAGATATTTGATCACTCTCTGGTTTATATCCTTTCACATTTCATATATGAAGAAACAAGGACCAGAGAAATGAAGTGACTCAACCAGAATAAAACAATACCAAGGTCTTTTGACTTCTGGAATTTTGTTTATTAAGAAAGCAAATGTTGCAGGTAACTCCAACTTTCTCCCTCTCAATCTAGAGGTTACTGCTCTTCTGAAAGTGATGTCTTTCTCTTTTTATTATACCTTCTCTGCAGACTCTTGTGTAAGTAAACAACATGTAATTTTGTTTTCAATGTTTTTAAGGATTAATGTAAGAATCCTTTCACAATTGGCTTATTTCACTCAACATAATATTTTGTATTTTATCCATGTTGATATATGTAGTAGTAAGTAAGTGCTGTGTAGTATTTCAATAAAGTGATACACCTCAATTTGTTCATCTATTTTCTTGAACAGTGGCTTTCACCCTTTTTTGACTATGCTGTCTGTAGCGGGTAAAGTACATTTTCAGTGGTACTTAGTTTACCTTTTATTTATCCCTGTTAAAATGTGATGCCCTCTTTTCTATTTCATTTTTTAAAAGATGTTGGTTATAACACTAAATATATGACCCACTAATAGGTTACAATCTGACATTTGAAGCACAATGTTACAGTAAATATTTTTCAAACTGCTGTAATACTTCCAACACTTCAGTATTCCTCTAGGATGGAGTGGGAAGCTAAGGAGAGGAAGTGAGACCAGCCTAGAATTTTCTTTCTTTCTTTATTTTTTCCTTCTTCTTCTTCTTCTTTTTTTTTTTTAATGGCCACACCCACAGCATATAGAAGTTCACAGGCTAGGGGTCAAATTGGAGCTGCAGCTGCCAGTCTACACCACAGCCACAGCAATGCCAGATCCAAGCTTGTTTTGTGACCTACACCGTAGCTCACGGTAATGATATAGACTTAGACCATTGAGCGGGGCCAGGGGTTGAACCCAAATCTTCATGGATACTAGTTGGATTCATTACCACTGAGCCACAACAGGGAACTCCCGGCTTAGAGTTTTCTCAGGCAATGAAACAATGTAACCTAATAGGAATATATTAAACATGTGTATGGCTTAGAAACAGAAAACAAGTGTGTGAATCAGTTTTAGGCAATCAAGCTGATTTCCTATCATGAGATAATTCTGAAAAACAGTATAGATTTTTAAATAAATGATTCATATTTTAAATCAATGTTGTAAGCTTACTACTTTAAGGATTCTTATGGACAGTCTATTTGTGAATTGGAATGAATACTGTTGAAAAGTGAAAAAAACCCACTCATTTTAACTTACATATTTATTTTTTAAATGATTTTTATTTTTTCCATCATAGCTAGTTTACAGTGTTCTGTCAGTTTTCTACTGTACAGCAAGGTGACCCAGTCACACATACATGTATACATTCTTTTGCTCATATTATCATGCTCCATCATAAGTGACTATATATATAACTTACATATTTATCATGATGACTGAAGAACGTCTATAGCTCAGGGAAATGACTTTATATTTTCATAAGCTACATTGATAAGCTTTATGCCTCAGTTATATTACCATATGTTATTTATAGGCTTAAATACAAATGATCTCATTGCCTTAAAAGTCTCCTATGAAAACGTTGTAATGGGTATTTCTGTGTTTAGTGAAAGTGGGACTATTTCTTTTTTTAAAAATAATCTTCAATACCATTTTGGTTACATGTTACATTGGTCTTTGAAGGTACATTTCAGCTCATGGCTGTGACTAGAGACATAAGAATATTCTGCTTTTCACAATGAGGAACCACCTCACGCTGGTCAGAATGGTTATCATTAATAAGTCTACAAATAACAAATGGTGGAGGGGGTATAGAGAAGAGGGAACCATCCCTCACTGTTGATGGGAATGTAAATTGGTACGTGGTACAGCCACTGTGGAAAACAGTATGGAGGTTCCTCAGAAAACTAAATATAGAACTACCATGTAGTCCATCAGTCCCATTCCTGTGCATATATATATGTATATCCAGACAAAACTTTTATTCAAAAATTACATGCACTCCTGTGTTCACTGCAGCACTATTTCAATACATGGACACAACCTAAATGTTCATCAACAGGTGACTGGATTAAGAAGATGTGGTACATATACACAATGGACTACTACTCAGCCATAAAAAAGAACAAAATAATGCCATTTTTAGCAACATGGATGGAAATAGAGATTCTCACACTAAGTGAAGTCAGAAAGAGAAAGATACCATATGATATCACTTACATGTGGAATCTAAAATATGGCACAGATGATCATATCTATGAAACAGAAACTGATTCACAGACACAGAGAACAGACTTGTGGTTGCTAAAGGGAAGGGGGAGGGAGTGGGATGGATGGGGAATTTGGGGTTAGTAGATGCAAACTATTGCATTTGGAGTGGATAAGCAATGAGGTCCTGCTGTATAGCACGGGGAACTATCTAATCATTTGTGATAGAACATGATGGAGGATGGTATAAGAAAAGCAATGTATATATGTGTATGACTGGGTCAGTTTGCTGTACAGAAGAAATTGACAGAATGTTGTAAATCAACTATAATAACAAACTTTAAAAAGGAATATTTTGTTTTTAGCAAGGTAATTCATTTATATTTGCTTTTTGGTACTGTCATCTGACTTAAATAGTCTAATCCTTTTGTCATCAGCTCTTAATGCATAATGCTTGGCAAAACCTAGTAACTTCGATGAATAAACCAGCCTTCATATGATCCAAAGGCGTTAAACTGCCATGTTTTCTTACCCTGATTTTGAAGGAAGTAATGAAGTTGAGTTGGCAGAGAGAAAGCTGAATCTGCCAAAGCTAGGAGGAAAGAATTCTCCAAACGTGAGGGCAAGGGGAAGCATGTGTTAAGAGCCATCATCCCAATTAGGAGCCACTTTATGGCAATCATCTGCAGGAACTTGGACCAGGTTAAATGTTCGCAAAGGCCTTTTCTTTGAATCTTTCTCTTTGTCATATAGTAAGTGCTACAACTGCTGGCCACAAAGTGAAAATATAAATAATAACAGGCATCTTTAACCTTTGAAGGCTTGGTTGTCCATCTGTTTCCAGATAAAGGAGTCAGAGAATTGGTAAGAAAACTGAAATGGAAGATGAGAGCTCTGGCTAAGGTTGACTCATCTCTTTTACACTCTCAATTCAAACACTACTGGATATCTCCTCTGATTCAATACTCCACTGCTCCATTCCCTCCCAAACTTTTCTTACTATGGTCCGTGGAACTGTTCTCTCAAGCAACAAACGAAACAAACAAGCAAATCCATACCACACTTTCTCACTTATAAAGAGTAAGAGACAGCACTACGGATAATTGTGTCAGGACCAGAGGTATACATCAGGGTTGTTATTAACAAACCAGATGATTTGGTCACCCTACCTTTAGTCCTCTCAAGTGACGGCCACCCATTTTCCTATTATTCACCTAGCTCAGGACTGGAAAATAGGGTCAACATCCTCCATACAATCTAAAGCCATTTTTTTTTCCCCCAGACTATTTACCATTCTGTATGGAACTTGAGATCCTCTTAACATTCCTTCTTTCCTTCTGCCCCTTCACTACCTTTCCTCCTTCTTATTTATCAGCTGTCTCTCAGGGACTCAGGCTTCAAAGACTTCAGGACCTACTTCAGTATCTTCTTAATTAAACTCAACATCGTTGATCCAGTGCCTTCCAGCTCCCTACCTCGTGAAATTTCTACACTGGCTATCCCTTGTGGTTCATTTTGTTTCCAAATTAGACCTGGATTGTTACACAAAAAAACCTGAAACCAAACAAAACTTCCTTCAACTCCACAACCTCCTACAACTCCTAGCCTCTGCCTCTGTCTTTCCTTTTACAGCCAAACTCATGGACATTTTTCTCCATACTCAGAGCCTGTCCTCCCTCATTTCTTATTCTGTCTGATCTGATGTTTGTTGTTCTTGTAGTTCTTGGGGTTTTTTTTTTTTGTTGTTGTTTGTTTGTTTTTTCTGTCATCACCACAGGCAGCATGTGTTGCTATTAATTTCTCCCACTCTTTCTTAGATCTCCTGGTGTCCCTCAGAACTCTGAATGGTTCCATTTAGACAGCTTACCTCAAAAAAGCTGCTATCCTTCATGAATCTCCTTAAGTCAGGTGGCCTGACTGAGGCTGAAGTAGGCAAAAGGATGAGTCCATAATATTCTCAAGGGTCAGGAGGGAAGTCTGGCCAGAGGACAAGGATTATGTGCTGAACGGCATGGCATTAGGGAGCTTCACTGCTCCAGGTCTGGCCTTTAGCCTTGAGGGGTCACAGGAACTCTTGTTCATGGGTGCACTGTTGTTCTTAGAAAGAATAACTAAAAATGTCTAAACTCATAAGACATGGCTATACAAATCCCAGAAACAATTTATTCATAAAGAAAAATATATTTGCCAAGTCTATTCCCCCACAAAGGAAAATGACATGGAAAATGAAAATATCACAAAGTTGCTACTGTTGTGTTTGGAATTGATCAAGTGGTTTTGTGTTTAATAATAAAATGCCTAATGGTACTAGGTCTTACGCCTGCAGAGTCCACCCACCTCCATGTCAGGAATGATCTTGAAGGTAGAATTCCCAAAGACTTGAGAGTAGGTACCCCTCTCTAACATATTACTTTGTGAAGAGAGATGATTCCTGTTTAAATATTAATTTTTCTCTTAAGCATACATTTTCTAACATAAATATTAGGAAAGTTTAAATTATTTTAAAGAATATATTATGAACATACCAGATCCCTTATTTATTTCATCTGTTGGCTATTCCATGATATTTTTGGAAGCTCTTCTGGATTAGGACATGTTATTCAAAAGGCCCTAAAGCAAATTTCCCCTAATAAAAGTCTTATTTCTTTTTGTTTTTTAAAAACAAAACAAAGCCCTGCTATTGAGAGAACAAATATATAACTTCTATATCTATGCAAACCTGGACACAAAAAGCTAATTAAAATTGTAGAGTTTTTATTTGTCTATTCCAATATCTCTGTATTTATAAATTAAAACTGAGATAAAAATTCTAATTGCACAGGCGTCACTTAATGGGTTCTAGCAAAATGTCCAAATTGACCTTTACTATAAACTGAGAACTGCTCTCCCCTCAAAATATCCTGTTTCTTGAATTTGAAAATGTCATTTAAGAATATAACTATTTAAAATCACAATTTTCACCACAGAAAGTCAGTCACTCATTCTTTGCACACATACATGAACTAAGTCTGCAAAGGGGAGTTTGTTGCTAACATTTCTTAGAGCAATAAATCGGAGACGATCCCCTTTGAAAAAAAAATGTGCAACTAGGCTTGGTGATCTAGAATTTAAAGAAAGTTAAGTTCTTATCCATATGTCTTTACTCAATTCTTTATAGAGTAGTTATTCTTTAATTCACCCCCAGTGGTTCTCTTGTCATTTGCTTGTTCAGAATTGCTCAAGGTAGGCACAGATCAATATCTAGTGTTAAAGCATGGGATGTCAAACCGGTCATGTCTCCCTCACAAATAGTCACTGGGTTTGGTAGAATTCTATGCTGATAGCACATTTGAATAACATCCTAAGAAAATCTCAGACATTCAGTTTCCTTTCAACTGGTTCAATATTAGACACTATGTTACTAAGAAGGCTGGATTTAAGAGACAGTATAGCCTGGTGGCAATTACCTTGGCTTTCTAGAACTTAAAATACACCTTTGAGTCCAGCTCTGACACTTGGACCTTGGACTAGAAAATAATGTCTCCAAGCTTCAATGTCCTCATGTGAAAGATGGAGCTAATATTACCTCTCTTAAAAGTGACTGTTGGGGTTAAATGAGATAATGCATGTAATGAGCTTATCATGATGCCTGGCATAAAATAAATGCCTATAGTGATGGTAATAACGATACATAGTCTTCCTAGTTCCACTGATATCCTGACTTCTTTGTTGAACTCAGTTGTATCATCAATCTAAAGTGGTAAGGGGAATTCCTATCATGGCTCATTGGTTAACAAATCCGACTAGGAACCATGCGGTTGCGGGTTTGATCCCTGGCCTTGCTCATTGGGTTAAGGATCCAGCGTTGCCGTGAGCTGTGGTGTAAGGTCGCAAACGCTCGGATCCTGCATTGCTGTGGTTCTGACATAGATCCCTAGCCTGGGAACCTCCATATGCCACGGGAGCTGCCCTGGAAAAGGCAAAAAGACAAAATAATAATAATAAATAAATAAATAAAATAAAGTGGTATGGATTCTGTGTGAGGATTTATTTCTCAAAAAGAGTATACTTGAAAGACACAGTCTTCTAATGAAGCAGCCCCATAAACTAAAACTTTCAAAAAGAGTATACTTGAAAGACACAGTCTTCTAATGAAGCAGCCCCATAAACTAAAACTAAGGCCTTTTGATAATATCCTTAGTATACTAAGTAGGACTTTCCCTGGTGTCTCGTACCTCACCATGACGTCAAAAAGTACCTTTTTGAAGCTTGAACATAGCTGCTGGGGGAGAGATTACCGATGGTGTTATTCTCATCTTTGTATATCATGTGTTGGGACAGTTCAGATGCCACACTAACCTCTATTTTAAGCTAACCTTTCTCTAAACCACAAGCCATGAAATTTGGGGGAGGACATTTGACGTTACTACCTGTAAATGACCTTTCTTTGATTCACTTCCCTCCTTCCACACCAAGTGCCCTCTTTCAGAGTCATCAAGCAGGAAATGACTTTCCAATTCTATCCAGGTATGGCTGTATGGCTTTTAATTCCCTAGGATGCCACCATCTGGCTATATAAAAGAGGAAGGCTGAATCCCTGGCTTCTTTTTTGTGCTTTCTGTTGTTAATGTGGTTTTTTTTGGTTTGGTTTTGTTTTTTGGTCTATACAGGATTTTTTAAACATGTGATTAGATTTTGCTTGGTTGTGAAAGAATTTTAGTTTACAAAGAGAGCCACAGCAACACAGGATCCCATCCACGTCTGCAACCTACACCACAGCTCATGGCAACACCGGATCCCCAACCCACTGAGCAAGGCCAGGGATCAAACCCGAAACCTCTGAGCCACAACGGGAACTCCTAGAGTTATTTTTTTGAGCACATCATCTTTCTGCATTTGACCCAACTCAAAGTTTCTTCATTTTTGCATGAATGGAATTCAATTCCTCAAATGCTGAACACATCTGCATTTTAAAGCAACTTTGAAAGGTTTAAATGCATCTTTAAAACTGTGTGCTTTTTTTCTTCAGAAACATCTCTAGTCCTCACCCCCTTAGTCTAAGTTTAATGCTTATAATTTACAATTCTCATTTGGGATAGAGATATCATCTGCTTTACATCAAAATGTGCTTTCTAGAAGAAATCTGATATTATTCTATCAAGGTGTGAATTTAAGTCATAAATATGTTACTTTTCTAGGGACATGGATATTGGCACAAGAGCCTTATCTAATTGCAAAGTGACATTCAAGAATTGTTAAAAGAAACAATTGTTCAAGGCAGATGGAATGAGAAGATTCCTACCATGTGGGACTCCCATGCCAGCCAGCCAGACCCCAGACTATCAACGTAGCCACAGAGGCAAAGTTGGGAGGTATGAAAATGCCTTACTTATGAATTGGATTTGGTATCTTAGAATGCTTTCTTTGGAACTATGGTTCCATTTATGGCTTCCTTGCTTCTTCATAGTGCCAGTCTAGGTGGACAGGAGAAACAGACCATTGTTCCATATCTTGCTTAAAAAGAGAACACCACATCAAAGAGAATGCCACCACCTGACAAAAATAAAACAAGTGATCAGTTTTAAAACACTATGCCTATGGATGCATAGCAAATGTAACTTTTTCAGGGATTCAAGTTATAAAAAAATCAACATGTAATAAGTTTCCAAAATTTTTTTTTTCTTTGATATTAGGCAAGGATTGCAATGTTTCAAAGAGACATCTTCCTACACTCTGCAAAAAAACAAAACCAAGATTTAAAGTTAATTACTTAAATAAACAAAAATGTACTTTTATTCAAATTCCTTTAAAGGGTACTTGGGCTTTTAAATCTAAAAGAGATAAAATAAACTATCTGAAGAAAATAAAACTAATACTTCATTATGTACCTTTTAGCTGCAATGCCTTTTAAAAACGTTCTTTCACGAATTGCACTTAGTTGTTACAGAATTAAATCTATTGCATTCTTTGGTAGTTTGGTTCATGAACCATCAGGTATTAACATGAAATAACTTGTTTATGAAACAGAGGGGGCATATAAGGGTATTCTACTCAAAATTATTTTAACCACTTTTGCTATTTATACTTGCAAAACTTATTTACTAAGCCATTCACATTCTTCACGTGGATCATAAGACAGAGCCAACCTGTTAAGATGATTTGTAACATGACTTATGAGCCACAATTGGACTACATTCTTTATGGAATTAGAGTGTATCTTTGACATCCTACCCTTTTTGGACCTTGAAGAGCATTTTCCACTTGGAAGCTAGGTGAGTATGTGACTAGCTCCATATTCATCCACTCAGTAAAATGGTTAGAGTATCAGCTAATGCAAAATATTGTGCTAGTTCTGAGTAAACAATATTTAGTAGGACAGACCTAATCTCTGCCCTTAAAAGGATGACATTCTAGTGGGGGAGACAGATTTTTCTTTTAAAAATTCAATAAGTGAGTAACATATTTACACACTGTATAATGAAGGAAATGTGCAAGTGCTAGGAGAGAGGTTGGTGCTGAGAAGATGCAGTTTCGGTAGGACAGGACAGAAGGGAGGAGAAAGAACCAGCTATGTGAAAAATGGTGGGGGTGGGGTATGCTCTTTCCTTACCTCCTCACCCCACTTCCTAAATGAAACTTTAACTCTCCAGTTGGATACAGTAACCAAAGAATTTGCTACCACCCTTTCTGGGGATACATTTGTATGCATACTATAACTATAAATATACTTTAAAAATGTGTGCACTTATCCCAAAGGCTGGAATACAGATCTCCTCTAACCACTCTAACAAAACAAAACAAACAAACAAGCAAACAAAAAACTGTTGAGAAAAACTGTGAACAAATTACTACAGTTTATACAAAGTTTCCTTCCCCAATGTGGGACACTATAGAGGATGAAATAGAATCTTTAGTCTTAGTATGTAAACATAATCTTGACTTTTTTGGGGTGAATGAGATACACCATGATCTACAAATCAGAAAGAAACATAGGATGTCAAGAAGAGGGATGTTTTCCCCATATGGTCTAATTCTCGTGAGATCTTTGCCATTGTAAAATTTGGGAGCCATTGCTCCCTGCCCAAATCCCCCATTCTTGGGGAGGCAGGGCCATAAAAAGTCAATCGTCTGGACATTTAGCCACTAGAGGGAGAGAGCGTGCCTCTGGTGATTAGGGAGCCAATGAAAGCAACTCATGCAAAGGATAGGCTTTCAAGGGTGCTAAATTAAGCTCTAATCAGCTAGGGGCAAAGTCTAATATCAACTGGTAGTTTGGGGAAACTTGAGGATGCTTCCTTAAGACTTTACAACAAATTCTCTTCTACTAAAGAATGAAATTGTTGAAACTATCCTGATATTTATTTCATCTTAATTTTGAATATATTTCAATTCATCTTTTCTAAGGATCTCCACAATTTTGCAGATACTTAAAACACTTAGGTGTAGTATTTAGGGGGATTTACAGCAGTTTAGAGAAGTTACCCTTTATATATTGAGAATTTATGTATTATGAACACTCTGATTTTCTATTATAATTTAAAATCTCTGCTATCTATGGGGGTGATTAGAGTGATTTGTGGAGTTCTGTTTGGTTTTTCCCAAATATGACTTTAGGAAAATTACTTTTAATTAGATAACTGACAGGTGTTTTTTTTTTTTTTAAACCTGCTTTACTAATATATAACACACAGGTGTTCTTAAAATCGTCATGAAGTAGTTGTTAGCCTGAGCTCAAATGATTTGCTCTCCAATAAAAATTGGTTAATTTTGTTTGTGGCATAGCACCGACTATCACTTGTCATAATTTAAAAAATGAGCCCACTGGTACAATTGCTGTTTAATAAATCTAGAGGAAGTAAACTTTTAAAAAGTAATTCATTAAACAACTTAAATACAGTGTCATACATATGGTGTCCATTATTTAGTGTGTATCAATGTGAATAAATTCGTTCCCAATCCCAAAATCTAAAGAAAAGGTGTTATCCAAAATTTCCCAGACATACAGAATGGCGCTTAAGATATAGTTGATGATTGTATTTTCCATGTATCATTTTTCTTTCCTCAGCAGAAAAAAAAAACTTCAGTAACTATTTCTGGGATTCTTGAAAGGAGTAGGACTACAGTGCCTGTTCCTACTCTTTCAGCATTGATTTTTTTCACAATCTGTGATATGGTTTCTCAGAAATGCTGTTTGGCAGTCCTGATAATTTCATATGTTTTCAAACGTAAGCCACCCAGACTACACAGTTCAGTATTTTGAGCTCCTTTCATTTTCCTTTTCTCTTTAATTATAGAAGTCTCTATTCCCTCTTTTTGCAAATGTGGTCGAGAAAGATGCTAAATGCGACTAGTTGTAGAAAGAACATGTATTTTTTTTTTTTTTCTCATTGACGATCCGTATAAGTTCTTCCCAAATACAAAAGCTGTTCTATAGCCAATTGATGCTATTGATGGGCAATAGTTTACTCCTAACAACTTTTTGGACCCTCACCCGTTCCTCTGACTTTGGTGGACGTGGCACATGCCCGGTGGACAAAAAAAAAAAAACAAGTAAACACTCTAATTTTAAACTTGCACTGTAAAGCACTTTCAAAATAGTAATAGTTGAGCTTCATCTCAGACCTGACTTTCCTTCTCAATCCATTCCCGAGGACCCCTCTCTCCTCGGTCTATCCGGCGCCCTTTTCTGAAATTGCACGGCACAGTTAATTGCGAAGCCGAGTGGGTGGGTCCACGCGCACACCCAGACTCCGGCCAGGACGCCGATCCCGGAGCTCCGCGTCGCGCGCCTGGATAGCAGCCTCGCTCCTTTCGCCTGGCCTCACCACAAATCCCAGTTTGAAAGAAAACTTCACGAGGCCGAAATGAACCTCCCCTCGCCGTTACAATTCTTCCTTTCGAGCCGGCAGAAAACGTGAGATTTACCAGGACTCGGGGGTGTGTGGATTGGGGCTGCCGGGGTACTCTCGGAAGCGGGTTACCTGGTGCCCCCTCTGGGGGCGGGGTCCACCGTCCGGGGGCGCCGGGCCAGGGGGTACGCGGCCCGGCGCGCGGGTGGGCGCGAGGAGAGTGCGCGCGTCGCGGAGCCGCAGGGGCAGCACTTGTCCTGTAATCGATTGCCGAGCGCGCCGAGCGGCCCTGCGCGCATACACGCGCACTCGCGCCCTCCCCAGCCCCCCCCGCGCGCGCGCACACACACACACACATACACACACATAAACACACACATACACACACGAACACACGCACAGGCGCCCAGGCCCCGCACACGCACGCGCGCGCGCACGCCCGTCCTCTTGCCCGCCAGTCCCCGCGCCCCGGGCCCGCCGCCGCCGCCGCCGCGGTGGCCGCCGCCGCCGCCAGCCAGCCCTCCGCCCGCGGGCGTCTGCGCGAGCCCGGCCGGCGGGGGAGATGTGCTCTGGCTCAGGCGGATCGGTTTCTCGGGGTTTGACCAGCTGTCCCGGGCTAACCCTGCTCCTCGCTGAAGATGGAGGAAGTAAAAACAGGATTACCCTTAGCTACAGATCCACTGCCTTAGTTTCCACCACCAACTGCAGTGCACAAACACACGTTAGGCACAGGAAAGAAAGAAAAAGAGAGGACACACTAACAGTAAACACAAACAAAAGGGTGATGGGATTATTTTACTGCATGCACTGCTGAGGTAAATCTCCGCTTGGCTTTTGCGTGGCGAAGAACAGCTCTTGTTTTATTTGTCTCTGATTCATAGATTATATATAAATATGTGTATCTGATTTGCAAAGGGGGGGAGTGTTTTCAAAGTTAAGTGTAATTATATAGCATCTCGTTTTGCACTGTGATGTGATCAAATGACTTGTTGCTGTTAACCAGTAATAATAATAATACTATAGACATTTTTTCTCTGGGAGGGATGGATTGTGGTTATGATTAGGGTAACGATTTCTGTAAAGGACGCTCAGAGAATCGGGTTGCAGATGATGTCTTCTGCCTTAATTTGTCGTCCCCTCCTTGTAATCTGTTTCTGGGATGTGAATCGATCAATCAGTTCTCATCTCTATAGCTGTCATGGATTTGGACTTGTTTTGCTTTGTTTTAACTTGAATTCCAAGAAAGATTGGGCAGCTTGGAATAAATTGCAGCTGTCCAGATAGAAGGTAATATCCAGATTCTGTTGGAATTGTGAATACAACAACAACCTGATATGACACGTAAAAAGGCAGCAATTAAATCACTTTGACAGGTTCTGGTATGGGCGAAAGAGATGGAATTAAGATTTAGTTTTTATTTTTTTTTATCTTTTATTTATTTATTTATTTTCTTGCCAAGGGTGAAAAACAGTCCTGTGAAGTTGGCCTAGGTTCTTTGCTGGGTTCTCCCTGACTGTCCCTCCCCTCTCACCCCCCCCCCCCCTTTTCTTTCAGTTTTCTTGTCTTAGCTTTTGGTCGATTCTTAAGGAACCGGTGGATCAAGTTTTTTCTCTTCTTGTTAATCGCATTGCTGTAGCACTGACTGACCTCTCTCTCTTTTTTTCCTCTTTCCTGAAAGTACGTGGTGCCATTCCTGAGTGACTTTTCCTACTAGACCATCCCAAAGGGACGAGGGGGAGGGGTAGGAGGAGGAGGAGGAGAAGGGGGGTGTTCCTTCTCTCTCATTTCTTGGTTTTGTTTATCAGCCGATCTGTTTGCTGGATTTGGGCTCGGAATGACCCACCTGTAAAGTGCTTTTCCTTCCTCCTCGCCTTGAACTCTGCAGGGGGCTTGGCTTGGAGGGGGCAAGGGAGGGAAGGAGAGAAGGGGGAAACACAAAAAACTTCTTTCTTTCTCTCTCCGTTTATCTTCAGCCCGACATTGTCACCTCCTCTTTGAGGGGTTAGAAGAAGCTGAGATCTCCCGACAGAGCTGGAAATGGTGATGAATCTTTTTTAATCAAAGGACAATTTCTTTTGTATGTACATTTCGTTTCTCTTTCTCCTTTTCTTTCTTCTCTGAGGGTTAATAACCATTTCATTGATGGGGTAGACTTCTTTCGCTTCTCCCTGACGTTTCTTTCTTAATATGTGTGTGTTAAATATGTACATTTTTAAAGAGATAAACTCATTGGTAAAATATCCGAAGAAACTGCTCCCCTTTTAAACTTTATGGATGCCTTTCTTTAAATCCTTATGTAATCATAATTTTAAAGAATTTGATAACAGTATAGCAGGTTGAAATTTAAGTGCTATGTAGTGACTGAGTTGGGAATTTGATCTGATTATTCCATAAAGAAAGAAAGAAAAGTTTTTTTGGGGGTAGGGAGGGTGGTGGTGAAGAAAGGGGAGGGGAGGGAGAAGGGAAGTGGTTTTGGAGACAAGAAGTGAAGCTGCCTGTTTTCCAGTAAGTAATGGAGAAATTCCAGGAGCCAGGGCTAAATATACTTGGCGATCAATACAGAAATGGCTCATTGTGAATAATTTAGCTGCTGGTGCAGTGAGAGTTTTGAAAGTAAAGGCAAAAAGGACCAGGGCCAAAGGGAAAAAAATAAGTAAAAATCTTCTCAGGACATGTCAATTCTTTAAACTTTTTTCTTCAAAGAATACAGTTAGCTTATCGATCTTTTCCTTAGGTGAAATCAAAGCTAGGGGGTGTCATCTCATACAATTTACTTGTGTTTCTGAGAATTAAGTTCTTGTTTTGTGTCACTGGTGCATGAAGATAATTCCCCAAACTTTAAAAAAGTGACTCCTTTTCCCACAGCAAAAAGTGTATGAATTTTTCAAAATCTGAATGCGTTTAAGTAGGCTCGGTATTAGTACCCAACCATGGTCTGGCAGGAAATTAAGGTTACTTTGAACAGGTGCTTACACAGAACTTGGGGTTGGCTAAAATGTCAATACACGTCTGGGAGTTGGGTAACTGCTACAGAAACCTTTAAGACATACTTGGGCACTAAGTTTTTTGTTTTGTTTTGTTTTATGTTTGTTTGTCCTCCCCCCCTCCCTATTAGAACATGATGAACCAACTTGCAACAATTGTGAATAGAGCTATCTGTATACTCGGGAAGTCCTCAAACTGCAGCTTGATTGTAGGAAGTAGTGAATGGTAAAATACTTCAATCCCAGTGAAAGCTGGCACATTTGAGGTGTACCCCCTTACTATTTTTTTTTTCTTTCAACCAGGTAAATTCTGATTAAAAGAGTCATTCCTTTCTTGCTAAAGCCTATCTCACGGCACACTTATCTTTCCTGTCCTATCTCCAGCAGGAATCAGATCATTTGCAGAAAGAGTTCAGTGACTTGCAAATGAGCACATACAGTACACTGTAGTATGTTTCTTGGGCACAGGTTGCAGCAGCAGCAACATGGGCTAACTGCTTGGCGCTTCAAATAAGTTAAGCATTTAATGGCAGATCCTGAAAGGAATCATTGTGTTAAGGGTATAATCTTTTGTATTGCAGCATTGCACTTTGACTATGGAAACAGAGGCTATTGATGGCTATTTAACGTGTAAGTATTCATTTTTATTTATCTGTTATTGGTAATAAAATTATGTTTCTCACCTGTATTTTAATTTTTCAATTAGTTTTTATCAAGAATTGTATACTCTTATCTTCTGTTAACAGTTTCATCTTGTTTGAGAAAAATACCACAAACTTGTTTGAGTTTGAGAAAATAGCACAGAAGTGAAAATAAGAAGGAAATATAGATATATACTTGCTATATTAAGGATATTATTTAAATCAGTAGTAGCTTAGCAGATCAACATTTTCCTAACTGATTATTTTTCATTTACTTTAAGTTTAGAATAGGTCAAGTTACGTATATGTTTACTAATATGGTGTGTACTAAATATTTACTACTCTGTAACCTAATTCTTCATACATATAATGTGAAAGAGAATTAGCTTACTTAAAGTGACTTTTTTAAGCAAACTCTCAAATGTCCAACTTTCTGATAACCAGCGTTTTGGAAATACTCATTAAGGAGACTGTATACTTAGTGATCAAATAGATGTTAAAAAAATTTTTTTTTCAGCTAAAGATGCTTTAGAAATCAACTTCTCCAGTCACTCTTATTTTACAGTTAAGATGAATGTGATAATAAAAATTTCTAAGTTTTTTATTGTGGGCTGGTTGTGGGTTTTCATCACTTCATTCCTTTATGATATATTTCTAAATAACATTTCCTTGTAGTTTTTTTTAAGAGAAAAGTGTATTTCATTAAAATTTCAGGGCTTTGCATGCCTCTGCATATATGATTACAAAGTTGGTATTTAGATTTTAGATGATGATGAACAGAGACCAAAAGATTTTATTTTGTGAAAGCAGGTGACAATGAGCTTTCACCTGAAAGGGAGCACTCCAATATGGCAATTGACCTCACCTCAAGCACACCCAATGGACAGCATGCCTCCCCAAGTCACATGACAAGCAGTAAGTCTTCATTTTATGATTTTTTTTTTTTTCCTATTTCTCTAGTGATAGACTTGAATTTGTGAGGTCTGTAGGGTCCTCTCACATTGTGGTATAGCTCCTGCTATAGATTTTGCTAAAGAAAGAACAACACAGATTTATTCCTGTTCATTCTGGTATCGTAAAACATGAGCCTGCTTACTAGTCTGAACTATCCCAAGGTGGCATTTGGGAGCTGGTGCTTACCTGTACCAGGTAAGAAATGTTAGGCTTTTCTGGTTATTGTTTTGTCTTGCCAGGTTTATGACTAGGTTTGTTTTTGTTGTTGGATAAAAAATACATGGAAACATGTTACTTCGAAAGGACTCCTCACAGTAAAATTGAAATAATTTTGTGTTGCCTTGGCACAAAGCTAATCCATCAGTGGTAGGATGGTAGTGTTAGTTGCTTCTTTCAAAAATGTGAAAGTTTCTCCTCCAAAGCATTGGAAGTGAAGTGTAATTGAAAATTTGTGGAACTCATTTCCATCTATTTCTCTGGCAAAGTGAAAGCATTTTGTTTTAGACTGTCCAGAGAAGAATTGAGAAAATTGGGAAGGATGTTTTGAACTTGTAGGTTTAGATGGTTTTGACTACCGTTTTTGATAAAGGGTCATTCATTGATAGAATAAACATTGTTTTTGTGTAGTAAAAAGGCAGCTTACATACCGTCAGTGACAGAAGACAAAATACCTTATTGAGAATATGGTTTGTTTTCTCTTAATTATAATGTTTTTATAGGTTACCAAGTTCAGTGACTTATTACTCCTATTTAAACATAATTTGAAATCTTGTGTTTCCCTTATACTTTTGATATATGTTATATTCTTATATAGAAAGGACATCTGACATATGTAAATATAATTTAATTTAGAAGTATTCTATTTGGGTGATATGTGAAGGAAAGGTATTTTCTTTTAACAAAAACTTAATAGCTGAAAACTGAATCATCTAGTGAATTATGAACGTATTCTTAATATGTTAATTCTGATTATCCTGAGAGAACACATTTTTCTTTCCACTTCCCTCTTACAGTTTTCAAAACTTGATGTTGCTGTATAGCTTTATAAGTAGTTAAGACTTCTGAATTATAAGCAGGAGTATATAGAGTACTATTGAATACATTTTGCCATTCATTCACTTTGATTCTAGCTATTAACTTGAAGTTTTGATTGAAGTATGTGAATTTACTTTACCAATTTAAAAGTTTTCTTTATTTTTATTAATGGGAACCACTTCCTAAGAAGCACTTCATTCTAGAAGCAGTCATTGAAATTCCTTTATCATGTAGGAAAAAAAATTAATAGTGAGGGAATGTATGTTAAATTATAGTGCTAATCTCTTGTAATGGATCTTGTAGCATTAATTTTTTTTTTTTTTGCTACTTGGGTATTGATTTGATAAAAGTTATAGTACTATTGCAATGTAGGGAGTACAGTTTTTACATTTTAGCATTTAATGTTACTAAGTCCTTGGTAGGATAGATTTTTCTCAGATAATTTTTATTTAATTTCCTAGAGAGTAATGATAGATTGGTATGCAGTTTCTGTTAGTTTAATATTTAGCTATTGTCTTTAGACACATTGAATATAAGAGGTAGGGAATAATGATTAATTAGACTTTGTCATCCCCTAGCCACCACTAGAATATTAGCAGAAAAATACTTGTTAATTGGTTAATTAGCTCCTTTATTTGTGAATTTGATTTTGGTTTTGGGAAAGTAGTCCTTTCCAAAAAGGCAGTTCACTCGTTTATTTTAAATAAACATTATAGAGTGTAGACATGATCAGCTTGAACAAATAAGAACTGTGCTTTTGACATTTGAGTTTTTCTCACCCAACAGCAGTAAAATTATGTTTAGTAAAGAGGTTTTGTTTTTGTTTTTGTTTTAACTTACTAGCCTGTGGCAATTCCATTTTAGTATAGTTTTTGGCTAAGCTGCATGTGTTTTCATGTTCTTTCCCCAAGAGTTGCAGGTTAAATATTTTGGCTCTCACTTCAGAGCTGTCTGTTGCATCCTTTATGTAGCCTCTATTTACAGTATCTAGGTTACCCACTTAGGTGTTAGATGGAGAAGATACCCATTTTTCCTCTCTGTTAGATCTAGGAGAATATCAGCATTTTAGATTGCCAAAGCAAATAGTGCTAGAGAGGGACTCTTGTCTGTTAATTAGAGTAAGAGACCTATAGTCCATCAGTCAGATATTTTTCTGTGACTTGGAATAATTTTGTGAGCGTGTACAACTTGTCGGATCACTTGTTTCTGAGATCACTAGTTTTTCTAAATTCCTTTATATGCATTGTTGACTTTATTAAATGAAAAGAACCTATTTATTTTACGCATTTTTTATACCTTCAAATAGTCTTTCTGAGGAGCTGTGACTTCCTGAAAACAGAATTTCAATTTTGATTGAAAGTATTAGAGCTGAAAGTAAATGTGAAAAACCTTTATGATAGAATAAGATAGGCTCCACAGCAGCAAGGAGAAGACGGGAGTATATGGGTAAGAGGTAAAAAGTTATTTTAAAAGAGTTTAGAAAAAAAATAAATAAAACTTGATTTTTATAAGATGACTAACGTTCTAGCAGTAAAATAGCCGTACCATGTGATAGCCCACTTATTTTGGCTTTCAGAAAGTGGTCAGTTTTACTGTAAGGTCCTAATCATTTGTTTAGGTTATTTGATGACTATTCCAAGATGAAGGGTATCTGTACAACTTGCTGCCAGCTATTGTATAAAAAATAATGACAGCAGCTATCATTATTTGACAGTGCTGGAAGAGAGCATCGGTGACTTGGGAGAGAACTAAAAATGTTGCAGTGCCTGACATTGTTTGCTTTTAAAATTCAGCATGTAGGATAATCTTAAACAGAAGTAAGAGATATTAGTGATCTTAACATTTTTTAATGACTACTTTCTGTGTTTCTGAGTGAATTTTCTTAGAGAAATTTAGACTTCTTCTAGACTAAAGATCTCTTTGATAGGAAGATGGGCATCATTGCTGGAGATCATTAAGTGTACACATTGAGTCTGCTGACAATCTTCCGTGTCAGGGATGACAGTATATGCCTTGATGGCTACTGGAAATACACAGTGTTAAGTGATTTTAAAAATAGAATCTGGAAGTTAAGAATCTGAGACAGACAACTCAGATAGAACAATATAAAAATAATGCATATTGAATTTCAGCCCATCAGAGGAGACTTATTTTGTGATTCCTTCTGTTTCTGGGTTAGCCTATTTCCAATTCTTATGTAGTAGCTGTTGTATCAGTTTCAGACTGTTCTATACTTGCTGTTGACTACTGTGAAAAGTTTTTAACATTCCAAAATGGTAATTAATCTTATTTTTCTTATCATCATCAATTTTTTAATGGCAATAAGTAAATTTTCTTGGAAGGTAGCGAATGGTGTGAAAATACATTGTGACACAAATTTGTTTCTATTACTTTAAAACCTTTACATAGATCAGCTTTGCAGTCAGTACCATTTATCAGTCAGTTTGATAGCTAGGTGGCATGTATGGAATTGGAAGAAGTAGTAATTCTAGTTTTACAAGACTCTGACCAATAATCAGGTCAGGAAATCTAGTTTAGTCTTTTCACAGCACTTTACATTCATTTTTTTTTTCTTTTTTCTTAGCTGGTTTCCATATTTAGAACCTCTTGAAGCATCAGTATATTATGATTTCTATTTTTCTTGTGTGGCAGTGGAGGCGTGAAGAAATCCATTGGCTTCTTAGGTCCCTTAGCAGAAGAATGACCTCGTCAGGATTGGGACATAAAACTGATATTACCTTGTGGGTTAGTTAGATCACTTAACTGCTCTCTCTCTAAAATGTCATTATCTCAGGGTCCCCCCCCCCCCATGTCCAACTCTGATCCATGTTTTAGTGATAAAAACAGTATTCACAGAAGTAGAATAGGGTTTTATTATGCGGGTAGAGTGATAACAGATAATCTTATTAAACAGATGCTCTGATGCACTTTTAAAAATATAGCTTATGATGTGGGACTCACCAGTTTTCTGAGTTGTCTTCTGGAGCTTAGTTTGGCAGTCATCCTTGGTTGGATTTCCATAGGACACACCCTAATATAACACCAGATGGGCTTGATGTAAAAACTCAACTGTTTTAAACTGTAGCACTTAGGTTTGTATATGTACCCAACATGCCTTACATTTAATTATTTACTTGTTAGGAAAATTTTTTTTTTTTAAGTTTGACTTGATTTCTTTACACCTCTCAGAGGTAAGTGTCATGGCCATGTACTGAAAGAAAAAGAAAAGGGAACTAAAGGAAGTGTGTATGAGCAGGGAATTAACAGCAAAATTGCCTTTTTTTTCTTTGCTCCTCATTCTTCTCCCCCTCATCCCTCTTTTTAGGCTGTTTTGAAGTAGGAATAAATGTCTGTTTTGGAGAAACAAAACAACTTACTATAGAGGTATTATTTTTATTGCCTCTATATTTGTCCAAATTTGTCTTCCCCACTGAAATACATTAAAATAATAATAATAATAATGTGATTGGGTAGGTTCTTTTGGAAGTCTTTCTTCAAGCCGTAATGAATTGAGATCTCTGGGTCCTATACTCTTCTCTGACTTTGATATTTTGATCTTATAATGTTCTAAGAGATCAACAGCAGGATCACAGTCCTAAAATGAGGTAGGTTATGTTGTTTTTCTTTGCTTTTTTCCTTTAAATCTGTTTATATAAAATATATTTATTAATCTGGTAGTATTTTCCTTTTTGTGAATTAATCAAGACTCAGGCTATCTCTGCTTTGAAATAGGTAAAGAGTATTTAGGCACGATTTCACTTATTATAAATGTTTAATCACCACCGGAGTGAGAGAAAGAAGGGGGCATATTTCATTGAGTGTAACTATACCAAGTGGATCCATATCATTTCGCTTAGTCTCCACAGTAGCTCTGTGAAGTTACTCTGTTTTATAATACAGAGAACTGAGGCTCAGAAGCAATAGATTTCAGGTGGTTAAAAATACGGGTTTTGTAGTTATACAAGTTTTTGTTAGAATTCTTGCTTTGCCACTCGTTTGCTGTGTGACCTTAGTCATGTTACTTCCTATCTCTGAGCTCCAGCTTTCTTATCTGTAGAATGGGGATAAGCAATACCTACCTCTGTGGACTGTCGTGAAGTTTAGATGAGGCAATATGTGTAGAATACCTGCTAAGATCTAATAAATCATTGCTGCTGTCACTCAGAGCCGTCAAGTTACTTTTGTACCAATTCATGACTCATAAGAAAGTTTTTTTTCCGAATCCGTATTTGTTTGAAATTCAGGTCTTTTGCTTTTTCGATTCTACTGCATAGGTCCATGGAGTGGAGATAGGCATTTCTAATAATAGAGAGTAAAAGTTGAGGGAAAACCCCTCTGTGATTTATAATATCTACGATGATTTTGGTGAGAAAGAAGTAGAGTTTGTCTACATGCTACAAATGTTTTTATTGGGTTTCAGTGTTCCTGAACATAGTTTTATGTTTTTGGTTATATGTAAAGAAAATCATCACTTGTTATTGGTGCTCCAGAGACACCAGTCATTAAGAATGGAAAAGGAAAATTTTCTCTTAATTGAATAAACTGTCCATATCTACAATTTTTTCTTTGAAAATCTGTATCTAAAACTTTACCTTATTTGTTGCTTCTAATAGTACCATATGTTTTTCATTTGATGATACCTAATCAAGTTGCAGATGATTGTTGCTAATTGTGCATTTTAGGGGTAATGGTTTAGGTGTTTTAAATTTTAAGTAAGTTTAAAATATAATTATCACTTATGTTGCTATATTGTTCTAACTGATTAATAAAACAGATATATTTATAGGCTATCTTTTATGCGTCAGGCACTGTAAGGAGAATCCAGAGGTGAATAGTACACTGTCTTTGTCCTCCTGGAGCTCACACTCTGCTTTGAAAGAGGGCAAAATAGGGCATCATACTAAGATAAGCTCTGTGTTCTTATTGTTATGGGGTGTGAGGGGTGGTACTGGTTTGGGAAGACTTCCTGGAGAGAGAGGCTGCTTAAGCTGAGACTTACTAAATGAATAAGATTTAGGAGAGAAGAGGAAGGCTTGTTCACTGAAGGATTCCACAGTGAAAGCTGAGAAATAACATGATATGTTCTGGGAAATACAAGCAGATTGGTATTTCTGGAGTGTAAAGTTGAGGCCTCGGAATTTGAGGGCAGAGATGACTCTGGAAAATTAACCAGGGCAAGATAATGGAATATTTTGTATGAGAGGAAACTTGGATTTTGTTTTCAAGGGAGCACAAGGTTTTAGCAAAGTAGATGACTTCAGTCTTTTTGTTGATATGGATTGTACCAGCTGCAAGATGGGGAAAAAGATTATGCACAGGGACCAGTGTAGGGGCAGGGGCTTCTTTAACAGGCTATTGTTGTAATAGAGGGGAGAAGTCATGAGAACTAGTGGTAGTGGAGATAATAAGGAAGAGAAGACTTTGGGACGTACTTACTACCTTAAAGCGGACAGGCCTTGGATAGGAGGGTTAAGGAGAGGAGAAAGTTCCTGGTGATGATCTCTAGATTATGGGATAGATGGCAGTAGGTTCCATTAGAGACGTTAGGAAATACTGGAGCAGGTTTTTAGGAAGAGATTTAGTTTAGTTTAATTCTGTGTACAGGGAGTTTGAAGCACATGTGGAATTTGGGAGAGGATAGCATTCAGGCAGAAGGAGGATAGATTAGACTGAAGTGTGAGTTTTTCTCATTAGAGAAATCTAATATGTAGCGTGTGATTTGGGTACCGTCCCTCCTGTATTACTTTAACAATACTCTAGTATTCCTTTTTGTTTGTTTGTTTGTTTTTGTTTTTGTTTTGGTCTTTTTGCCTTTTCAAGGGCTGCTCCTGCGGCGTATGGAGTTTTCCAGGCTAGGGGTCTAATCAGAGCTGTAGCCGCCGGCCTATGCCAGAGCCACAGCAACGCGGGATCCGAGCTATATCTGTGACCTACACCGCAGCTCACGGCAACACTGGATCCTTAACCCACTGAGCAAGGCCAGGGATTGACCTGCAACCTCATGGTTCCTAGTTGAATTCTTTAACCACTGCGCCATGACGGGAACTCCGACAATACTCTAGTATTTTTTAAAAAAATTCTTCCGTAAGTAATTCTCAGCAATTTGATCAGTGATCTTATTTCGCCAACTGCCCCATTAAATAAAAATTCTAGGAGTTCCCTTTCGTGGCTCAGAAGTTAATGAACTCAACTCGGATCCAGGAGGATACATGCAGGTTTGATTCTTGGTATCACTCAGTGGGTTAAAGATCTGGCATTGCCGTGAGCTGTTCTGTAGGTCATAGATGCAGCTTGGATCCTGCATTGCTGTGTTTGTGGTGTAGGCCAATAGCTGCAGCTCTGATTCGACCTCTAGCCTCGGAACTTCCATGTGCTGTGGGTGCAGCCCTAAAAAGCAAAAAAAAAAAAAAAAGAAAAAAAATCTATACTGCAGTGTATGAACACAGGTTTTAATGAACTCTTTTTGCTTAATGGAGACCTTTTACGATAGTCTTGGAAGTTGGATTAGTTGATGTAGTCGACTCACTGACTTTTAAACAAAACATGCCAGCCTTTCTCCTTAAAGTTTTGTGGTTGGGGTTCCCTGATGGCTCGGGGGATTAAGGATCTGCTGTTGTCACTGCTGTGGCTTGAGCTGCTGCTGTGGCTTGGGTTCTACTGCTTAACCGGGAACCTCCACATGCCATGGTCATGGCCAAAGAAAAAGAAAAAAATTTTGTGATCTATTTAATATCATAACTTTGATTGTTATATAGTTTAAAAAGTCTTAAGGCTAATTAATATATGCCATATTCTCCAATGCCTCTGTTGTAATGATTTGTCCTTATCCTATAACTTATTTCTCACATAGAATTTTATAGCTTAAAACTATAAAATTTGTTTAGTACTGGTGAGTTCTGCTATACTCATAGCCAAAGAATTTAATGATTTTATGCAGAGCCTTTTTGAAAACTTTAAGATGAATATATGTGATATATATTGTTTGAAAATTATTTGGTGCATACTTAATTTTTTTAAATGTTTATAATATTGTACCTCTTGGGGTAAAATAATCTAGAAAGAAAAATGTGGTATAGAAAACATCTTAATTAGCATATCTATTTCCTCAAAATATATATTATAGAACTCCATCTTGAAAATGTAAGCTCTGATTACCATGAAATTTCAAATGAATGTTAATGACGAATAACTGAGATTTCCTGTTATGTGGAGATTCAGAACTTGTGATAGAGATATTTTTTGTCTTTTATTCATTGATCCAGCAAACATTTATCATGCACTTTATTATGCACTACTGATACCAGGGCATAAAAAATATGTTAGGAATTTTTTTTGAGAGGATGTTATCTTTCAAGGTCCAAATGAATTCTTATTTTATTTGAGATATTAATAATCCCATTGCATTTATACTCAAATAAGTGTGATGTGCTCACCATGATTTATATCCATTGTAGATAAAAGACCTGCTTCTCATCTTTTACCTCTAGGAGTTCTTCAAAAGTGTATAAATTTGAAGATGCACAATGAAACAAAGATGAAAATACAGCCAGCTTCTAAAATAGCTTCCCACAGAATAACAGGATCCCCCAAGAAACTTTTTATAATGTAGGATTTAGTTCTCAGCCTTGTAAGTTCCGAAAATTGACTGGCAGCACATTAAGAGTGGTCCCATTATCTCAAGGTTGATTCACATTAAATAGGCTTGCAAAATTGATATTTAAAATTGGAATGACAGTTTATGCCTATACTTTGATTAAAAATAAAACAAATAGGAGTTTCCATTGTGGCTCAGTAATGAAGCCAACTAGTATCCATGAGGACTCGGATTCAATCTCTGGCCTCCCTCAGTGGGTTAAGGATCTGGCATTGCCGAGCTGTGGCGTGGGTCACAGGTGAGGCTCAGATCTAGCATTGCTATGGCTGTGGTGTAGGCCAGCAGCTACAGCTCCGGTTCGACCCCTAGACTGGGAACTTCTGTATGCTTCAGGCACGGACCTAAAAAGACAAAAGTAAAACAAACAAACAAATAAAAAAACAAACTGAGAAACCAAACCAAACAAACAAACAAAACCCTAACCCACTAACATACAATCTGCATCACTCCAGTTGGCTTTACCAGATTTTTTTCTTGTGAACTGACTATATGGGTAAAACAGCAAAGGTCATTTCATTAGCAAGGAATGTGAACAAAGGGAGATAGTGATATCCTTCAAATGTTTAGTGGCATCAGATCAAGAGATCCTGATATATTCATCATCACAATAGAGATAGCATTGCCATTTGGAGCACTGTAGATGAAGTCTTTTGTCTAATTCCTTCCTTTCTGAATGGACATGGATTTAGATTCCCTAGATATAGGCTCAGCCAAAATATAGGCTCAGAGTCTTTTGTCTTGGCTTCCTTGGCTAAATCCCCCAGATTCAGTTTTTAACTTACATTCATGCATTTAATCAGGTTATAACCAATTTAAGTCTAGAACTCATTTGTTTACTTTAAGGTATTTTTACGTTTCTGCTTAGATTTGTTAAAAGTTGATTTTATACCTTGACTCTATGAAAGCAATCTCATAAATGCCTTTGAAGGGTACTCTAACTACTGTTACCTCAAATTCAAATTTCCACTCACAGAAATGTGGGTGGGTGATGTGGTCAGCAGTTTAGGAGGTCTTAATATCTATTTTAGATGAAGACAGAAAATAGCACTGCCACCTGAGAAAGACACCCTACGTCAGCCAGGGGTCAAGAAGTGCTCCTAGTTTATAGGTCAGGAGGAACAAACATCACACTAGTTTTGTGAAATCATTGAAGTAGTCTGACAGCAGAAAATGAGATTTTATAGAAAATTATGGTATTTTAGGTTAGTTAATAGGGAAGGCTAACTTAATTACTGAGTGTGACTCTGAGATTATTTTTTTCAAAGCACACAGCTTTATTTTGGAGCCCCACGTTGATTATAAAGAAGGTAGAGATTTTCCAGATGTGAATCTTTGGAGAAATGGCGATGCCTTATCTACTTCTTTTCCAGTTTTCAGTATCCTACTGGGTCATTGTAGGAGCCCAGTAATTTGTTCAGTTAAGGAACTACTTGGATTAGCATATTGCATATGTCTTTAAATAATGTATTTCTGATCTATTTGAGAAAACTTGGAAAGTTGATTTCTTCGAAGTGGAAATAATTCTGAAAGATCATCTTACTTGTGATTTTCGTTGTTAGGGTCTGTATTTATTTTAACCATGTGTCATTCTCAAAAGGACTTTGTAGTCTTCAGATCAGTCCCAAACAGATGATCTTCAATATTTTAAACAGCTCTTAAGTTTTCTGCTTCTACACTGTCATGTTCAGTGGAATCTGAGTGAGTGTGAATGTTTCTGTGAATATTTTATAGTCATCATCATCTTCATTACTAATATCTTAATATGGAACACTTAGAGTTTATAGATTTCACTCTATATACTTATAATTTTAAAATCAATTCTCTATCACTTATTTAAAACTGCATATACAAAATGGAATGGTTCAATTAACTTTTCTTATGCTCTCCAGATATTTTGAGGAGCATATAATTAATCAGTGTAAAGTCACATTCTAATAAATTAACATTCTAGGTGTCTACACCTTTGACATTTTTGTCATTGCTCTCTTATTATCATGGAAGCTGTAGCTCTCCTTATACCTGACAGTGTCAACTCTACCTACCACTTATTAAGACATCAGTATGCAGGGCTTGGCCATATTTTGAAGTACTGGGGAACTACATTGCTTTGTCTCTGTTGAATTAACTTTAAGAATTTCTGGCTGAGTTCTAAAGAGGAGTTGTTTCTTCTGCAACTATATAAAACATTTCCTGTTATGGTCATTTTCATGAAGAGCCTTGTTTTGTTTCTGCTGTTCAAAGCAAACATTTTAGTTATACTTACACTTGGAAATACATTTCTTTTATAAGACACGTCTTTTAAGTCTTTTAATCAGCCTTATGTCAGTATCTTTATTATTCAGATGGTCTGAGGTAGATGGCTTATTTTCAATACATCTGTTAGCTTTTTGATGGAACAGTAGTGTTTGTATACATTTTAGGGCTGAGGATTTATGTTTAATTCCTTTACTTTGGTCTTTTTTAGGGCGCACCCATGGTATATGGAGGTTCCCAGGCTAGGGGTCGAATCAGAGTTCTAGCTGCCAACCTACACCACAGCCGGATCCGAGCTGTGTCTGGAGCTTACCCCACAGCTCAAGGCAATGCTGGATCCTTAACCCACTGAGCAAAGCCAGGGATCAAACCCACGTCCTCCTGGGTACTAGTCTGGTTCGTTAACCACTGAACACTGAGCCATGCCGGGAACTCCTGTTTAATTCTTGATTGCAATAGGTTTACTTATTTTTATAAGAAATGATGACTTACATCATCCATATATCAGAGCTTGGAAATTGGGCTGTTTAAGAATTTTTAGGTATTGAAAATAGGTATGTAGTACCTAATCATCTTCAGGTACTACTTTAAAATTACAAATACTTTAAAAACATTGATTGTCATGCAGTATTTTGAAATATAAAATGAATTATACTGCTGAATGTTCACAAAATATTTGAAAGTGGTAATAGATTTTATTTGAACATAACTGAGAGCTAGAAAAAGAAATATGAGATATTTTTTGTGAGTCTGCTGTTTTTAAACTCTCAAAATATGAATTACATACTGCCATTTGTCTGAACTATGACAAATGCATGTCCTAATGACAGTCTTTGGATTCAGTTTTTTTGGAAACAGAAACAAACGAAAAAGAAATACCCACCTCTTTCCCAAGAAAACAATTTAAAATACATTATTTTGGAGGAGTTTCTGTTGTGGCTCAGTGGTTAACAAACCTGGGTAGTATCCACGAGGACACAGATTTGATCCCTGGTGTTACTCAGTGGGTTAAGGATCCGGCATTGCCATGAGCTGTGGTGTAGGTTGCACACGCGGCTCGGATCCAGCATTGCTGTGGCTGTAGTGTAGGCCAGCAGCTACAGCTCTGATTCGACCCCTAGCCCGGGAACCTCCATGTACCACGTGTGTGGCCCCAAATGGAGAAAAAGACAAAAAAATAAAAAAAATAAAAAAATAAAATGTTAATTTTACATAAATTGTTCTTACAGTAAAGCTATTTACATTAAAGTTTTTTGATGAATTTGAGTAGTTTTAGTTGGTCCCACAGTTTGAGTATAGTAATTGACAACAAATTTGAAGATCTATTTTTTTTAAGCAGATCAGAGAACTGTAGTTAATGAAAAAGTTGTATCATACCACATACAATTCTATGTGCAAGAGAGTGCCATTTATGTTGTGTGTGTGTGTGTGTGTGTGTGTGTGTGTGTGTGTAAAAGCAAAGAATAAGGAAGGAAAGAGGCAGGAAAGACCAGATTATTGGTAGAGTTTACTTTGGACTATGTGAAGGTGAATAGAGTGTTTTATTATTTGTTCTGAATGGTTCTAAAGCATTTGGATCTTTTATAAAAGATATTTTACTTGTATAATTAAAAAAACCTAATTCAGTCAATCAAATTCTCAAAGAAATAAAGTATGGAGCTCTTTTGTAAGAGATGATATCTCTGATTAGAAAGGTCTAACCATGAAATTTCAGTGATATTATTTATATACTTAGGATAATGGATTGCTGCTATTGCTATAGAAGAGGTATTCTCATGTACAAATACTAAAGAAAAGGTATTCTCATGTACAAATACTGTCTGCAGACTTACGGAGTATTATTTTAGATTTGGTCTGAATATAAGTTATTTTCGTCATGGTTTTAATACAGTGGAATTTCCACGTAAAGTTACATACTCTGAAATTTTTCTGGAGTGGTATTCATTCATAGCATGAGATGCTGTAAAGGAAATAATGTGCTGTAAAAGTGTACTTCTAAGCAATGGTAAGGAGACATGTAGCATCACGATGCCAGAAGAAATCTAAGTAGAATAAGTTAGAACTTATCTTAGGTTTTCTTTTCTGTTTTGTGTGTGATAATCAAGTTGGCTTTTTAATAAGGGCTTTTGTCTCTTTTCTCATGTTCATCAATTTAAAATTCCATTGAATGTTGCTCATTGAAAGGAGAGAGCAGAGGTGTGAAGTATAGAAAACAGAGAAGAGAGCTAGCTAGCTCAAGAAGAATACAAGTGACGAATCCGGAAGTGAGGGATAAGGCACAGAGGTGACTCCTGTTAGTAGATCTACTAGAGAGAGGAATAGGGCAGATTTAAAATCAGATCTTTCCCTCCCTTTTTTCTTCTTTCAGAAAGCATAAATAAAGAAAAATCTGAGCTTGTAGGAGTTTCCTTGTGGCACAGCAGGTTAAGGATCTGGCATCGTCACTGCAGTAGCTCTGATTGCTGCTGTGGTGAGGGTTTGATCCCTGGTCCAGGAACTTCTACAGGTTGTAGGTACGGCCATAAAAAAAAAAAAAAAAAAAAGAAAAAAGACAAATCTGAATTTGTAAGTTAATTAAGGAAACTGCCTCTTGCTTGAATATTGAGAAATGTGGCCATCAGAATAGAGTGGTTTCTGGTAGAAGATAAATGATAAAAATTGATTTTCACTAGAAGTATATCTGTTAGCCAGGGAGTGAAAGATGGGAGTAGACTGGCTAGAAGAACTAGAATTCTAAGGGTTTCAGCCTACAAAGATGGGAAGATTGAAGCAGTAGAGAAGTCTGTAGTACCTAGAATACACTGCTGTCAAAAACCAGTGGTGTTACTGATGGCCACCTTGGACCAATCTATTGCTTTTATCTTTTGCAAAAGTGACTGAAGTATGTGCTGTGTCCGAGAAGAATCCTAACTGATTGTGTGGCTAAATTATCACTGTGGCATTCACCTTTGGTCTTGTCCCTCAATTGCCTTTTTACTTCACTTCAGTGGGAAAGCACATCGTGGAGTCAGGGAGACCAGAGCCTGCCAGAGACAGTAAGAACTTTCTCTGCTTTCTTCCCCCCTCCTCCCTTGGGAGGCCGCAATGAAGAAGGAACTTGATATTTAGCAGATGAGATGGGGTTTTGCATCCAGTTTTCCTCCTGAAGAATCTAAAACACAAGCGCTGAGTGTTTCAAAAATTTTTCTTGATATCATACCCTGTCAGAGATTTAGAATTCCCAGGTTGGCTGTTACCTACTGGAATACTCTTCTAAAATTAACCTTGTGATAATACTGCAGTAAAAATTTATCAGACGTGAGATGAAGTTTACACATGTATGATTGTCAAAGGAAGAATTTGCTAAGCCTTAAGTAATAAAAACAAGATCAGGGTATGTGTTTAACTTGCTGAAGAAAAAACACACTTTTTAAGCCTATTAAAAGTAACATATTTTGTTTGTAAACCATTTTATGCTGTCCGGAACACTTTCACATCTAGCATGCAATATGTTCATTAAAACTTGAACTTAATGTTTATTTAAACAGTCTCAGAAGAGTCTTTTCTTCCTAGCATTACTTAAGCATTTTATTTGTTATTAAATGATAATATACACATTTTTTTTTTTTAAATTACAGAATTGAATGAATTTTCCTCTTCCCCTCCCTGTGTAGTATAAAAAAGTAGGCCCGGATATATATCAAATGTGTGACCTTTATAGAGAGATTTTATCTCTTAGAGTCTCACTTTGTAAAACAAGGATATTAATAATCTGCCTGGTCAGAGGAGTGGTGAGCATTAGAAATAATATATGTAAAGGCTGCAGAATGGTGACTGGGCATGTGGTAAGTTAACCAGAATGGTAGCTATTATGTTATCCTTAGATAAAAAGAGTATGAGAAAAAACCTGAATCAAATAACCAAGAAGAAGATCTCACCTACATGTACTTTTATAACTTATAAAAATTATGTCATGGTTTTAGTCTGCTTTTAATCCACAACATTTTTTAAAAAAGAGTAGTCCAAGGCATTGCTGATAAAACTCAAAATGTCTGCATTACTGACTGGGTATTTTTGCTCTTCACCTGTCTGAGTGCTGTCAGATCATCCTTGTTTGAAAAGAAATGTGTGTGCAGATATGAGGCAGTTATTAATTCTGTTGTATTCAAATCAATTACTAAAGAAATGAAACTAAAATTACCTAATTAAAGCGAATCACAAATAAACCTGCTCTGTTTACGAGGGATGTAATTGAAATGATAATTAAGCGGTGGGAACGCACTTCTTTTGAGGGTGGCAGTTCAGAAGATGTGTTTGGTAGTGGGATTTTGACTGTACGGTGTGTCTCCCTCCAGACCTGGACTAGAGTGGGGTTTTGTGTACTTTAGATATGCTGGTAAGTGAATTCCCTGTTATGGATCTGAAATTCTGTGAATGTCCATCCTCATGGAGCTATGTCCTCCATCACTACCTGTGTCTCTGTTACATATCTGAAATTCTTAGAACTATATATCTGACTCCAGTAATGTCCCTTTTCCCCCTCTTTTCCTGTGAGGGATCAGGAAGAAAAGTGGATATTCTTTTAAAAAGAGTTTATAGCAGAGTGCATATACACAGACTACTCATAAGTCATTTGGTTAAAAGATGCAGAAATCTTTGTAAATCCTAATGAGATCACTTAAAGATGTACATTTTGCTTTTCATGTTGAAGGTTTTTTTCCCTGGGTCTGGGTTACTGTGAGCCTAAAGACAGTATAATCAGTCCTTAAAGCCAAATGCTCCTTTTTATCCAGGAGTAGTTTCCTCTCTTAAAACTAGGAAGCCTTTATCACTTCCTATCTTGTTTTACCACTACTCCCTGGCTGGTATATATCTTATCTCCCCTGTAAGACTGGAATCTCCTGGGGGGCAGGGGAAATGACCGTAATCTCTGCAGCCCGAGGGTTGCAGTCAGAACCTGACGGACGTTAGTGGCTGATCAGACTTGGATTTCTGTCTTGGGCTGTGCTGTGTTAGTCTCCCTGTCCTCGTTTGTCAAATAGGGAACCTTAGTGCTGATCTCCTGGGCATGTTGTGGGGATGAATAACTTTAGTAAAGCTTCTATCACAGGACCTAACACATTTCAAGCAAAATTAGTTTCTTTTCCATGGAAGTTAGCTAGCACAGTGCCTTACAGGTATCCGTCTCTCAATTAAGAACGTTGCCTCTTAATTTTTAACTACATTGTGAGTTAATATAAATTGCTTATCTGACTGGATGCATTAGAGATGTAACTCAGTTATTTCTGTAAGTTATTACTCAGATTGACCCCACAGGTTTGGTCACTTCAGCACTGTGTGTCCTGAGGACACATCACCCAGCTGGTCTTTTTACCCACAAGGCAGTTTTAAAATAAATGGTCTAAAGTTAGCGCTAGCTTAGACTCTTAACTCTCTTCTCAGCACTCATTCAAGCAGAATACTATGTTGGACTAAAAGCTTCAAGTGCTTAGAAGCCTCACATGGCTTCATAAAAGTGCAATTTTTTAGGCCAGTGTAGTTCTACAATACAAAGATAGATTTTATATATCCATCTAAAAGATCTGTAGAGAATCTGGATTTTATATGTGTATATATAATATATGCATATACAAATACATTGAGTTCACCACAAGACATTTTGGTTATTTTTTTTGTTGAGAAGTATGAGTTAAAAGATATTGTTGGGAAAATGTATAGTTTTAAAGTTATTGTTAAAGCAATAATAATGTTTTGTCTAATGAAGTTTTCTAATTTCTTTGGTCGAAGATCTCTCAAATCATAACATAGCTGTTTAGTAGACATGCATGAAAATGGGAATCAGACTGCTGCTGTTTTTAGTCAAATCTTACCTGGGCAATAAATCCCAAAGATCTTTAAAAAAACCCATAAATCAAATGGCTCTTCCTTGGACTGTACACAGTTCTGTTTATGCTAGATTCTGAGAACAGACCTCAATTTTCTTAGAGCAGTTGTGATAATAATCACATTTATCCATGATATAATTATTATAACAGTACCTAGGATCAGATACCCAACCTTTATGAAAGTTTTTTTCCCCCCAAGTTTTTATCTGAATCCTTTCTTGAAATGATTGTTTAAATGTGTACAAGCAATTTTGTATTTTATTTTTATTTTTGCAGCTGCATCTTCAGCTTATAGAAGTTCCAGGGCTAGGGGTTGAATCGGAGCTACAGCTGCAGGCCTGCACCACAGCCATAGCAACGCCTAATCCAAGCTACATGTACAACCTAGACCACAGCTTGCAACAATGCTGGATCCCTAACCCACTGAGCTAGGCCAGGGATCAAACCTGCATCTTCAAGGACACTGTGTGGGGTTCTAAATCTGCTGAGCCACAATGGGAACTCGTGTCCAAGATTTTTGATGAGCATTCAGTCATTATCTAGTTTTACAAATATTTGTTTGTAATCATTCCTATAGCTACAAAAAAAATCAAGCAGTGCATTTATTTATTGTTTACATTGTAACATTTTCTTAAGAAGTAATCATTTTATTGCTTCTCTACCTTTGGTTTTTCTTTTTCTTTTCTTTTTTCTTATTTTATTGTTAAAATTGTACATTATTTGGAAGCTCATGAAATGTAGTTTGCTTGGCACAGGTTTTGTAAATTAAGCCTATAATATTTAACTGGCATATATGGGAAAGCAATATACTTAATTCTGATTGAACTGAAAATGCTTATATCATTATAGTAGCAATTTAATGATAACAGGTCATCTGCATTTTTTTGCTGAAAAGAACCTTTTGTGGTCATCATTCTCTAATTTTCTGTTTACCATCTTTTTCTTTATTGTCTTAGTGGTTAGAGCTAAATTACTGTAAAATACTTTTAGCTGCTAGCAAGGTCGTTTTTTAATCAATTAAAGTGCCTTGTTACCTACTTGGGCAGCTCTTCAGAATGTTGGGGAACCTCAGTGCTCCCCCAAATGCTGGCTGTTCAAGTGTGATGGACACTTTGGATATTGATGTATTTTCAAGTATCTGAATGGGCACAACTCTGGCTTTTTTTTTTTTTTTTTTTGCTTTAAGATGCTCTCATAGTTTGAATTTGGTATTTTGCTCCTTTGCTGCCTATGAGAGACCCTGGGCTTGGTAATTGGCATTTATTTCCAAGTTTCTATTTTTACCATGCATTTTGATTTTCCAGGTTACTGGCTATTGAGATAAAGGAAATGGTCCAGTTAGTTGATATCAGAAAACTAGAAGCTTTTGATAGAAAAGTGAGAAGGATTTACTGCCTCTGTTTGAGAGAAAGAAATAGAGAGGGTGGGCTTCATTAGAAGTGTCATGATCAGGGAATGCCAATTACTCAGTGAACAGAAAGCATTTGGCACTCAACATGTATTAGTAGCCTTTAGGCTTCCATCTGCAGGTCATGTCTCCTGTGTATTTCTTTAGATACTGCCAATGCTTCGGTTTTCCTGTCTGTATTTGGTACTATTCCTCTCCTCAAATTCTGTGTGCTGTCCGTTGGAAACCATTGGCTCCACTACTAAAATCTATCTTGAACTTACATAATTTTCACCATGTTCATGCCTACAACTTTAGTCTGAGCTACCATCATTTCCTAGTCCTCCACACCTAAAATAGTACAAAAATGTATAGCTTGTCTTTCTGCCTCCATTCTTTTTCCTCTATGCCCCATACCCATCCACTAGTCAGACCTGCACTTTCTAAAACCTAAATCAGATTACAACTATCCATCACTTTAAATACAAAATTTTTCTGTTGAAAATAGGATAAATTTGAAATTCCTTTCCAAAGTCTACAGGATCCTACAGAACGTGACTTCTGCCTCTGTCTCCGACTCTTTGTCTTCCATTCTTCTTGTTCATTAAACTCTCACAATACCTCCCTTCCTTCTCCTTGGACATGGCATGTTTGTTCCCATTTGAGGGTTTGGAACACTCTTCCTTCATGATTTTGCATGAAGCGTCCTTCTTTTCTGCTTTCAACTCAACTGCTGCCTCCTTGAGGAGGCTTTTCCTGAGCACTCCCTATAAGTCCCCTTTGAGGCATTCCATGGTATTACCTTACTGCATTTTGTTATACTTAATAGTGTTTGAAATTATCTAATTTATTTATTTGTCTCTTCTCCCAAAATACACTTGAGGAACATTTGTCTTGGCCACTGATGTAAACCTAACACTCAGAATTGGGCCAGGAGCATAGTAGATGGTAACTATGGATACAAGAAATGACTGAATTCCTCTTCTTCCCCTTAGATAAATAGAATTCTGTGTGCGTGTATGTCTGTGTGTGCACATGCACAGGTATAGTAAACACAGTATTTTATACTGTAGTATCCATTCCACAGCCTGTATTTTAGAAATCTATATATTGAGGCCCAACATCACATATGGAGAGAGTAGAACAGTGATTTAAAACCTTGTGTTCTTGCATTGGCTTGTTTTCCTTCCCTTCCAAATATGTTCATTCCTTCTTTTCATTCATTTGTTCATTTACTCCACTTACAATAAATATTGGTATCTTGTTTTCTCTGGAACATAGCAGTCTCTATGGGCACAGCTGTGCTTAATGTTTTGGGATGGGGCTCAGTGGAAATGGTTAAGACTTTCAAGTTATGCAGACGTGGGGTCAAGTTCTGGCTCTGCTCCTTACTTTAAGGTGAGTTGTAGGGAATTGCTGATATTCGATTGTTTTTCACCTGTGTGACCTTGGGAATGTTCCTTGAATTTTCTACATTGAGTTCCCTCAGCTGTAAATAATAATACCTGTCATAAGATTTTAAGAAACAAATGCAATAACTTATAAAAAGCACCTAGTTCGTTTTCTGGCACAAAAACTGACTGTTATCGTTTGTAGATTATAAATATTTGCATATGCATTTTGTAGTTTTTACACATGGTTCCTAAGATATTACTTGAAATATTAGTATCAACTCAGTCTAAAGTTATCTCTTGCCTTCTAGAGAATGTTCATTTTTTTAATTTGACTGTTATAACCTTTGGAATATTCTTTCCCACTAGAAAAAACACCAAGTTTGCCATCTGCAAATTTCACTGATTCACAAATCAATTGTAGTGTTTTACAAAGTAATTTTATTTTATTATGGTAACTTTATTTAGCTTCTCTATTTGACTTTATATTATACTTAATAGAATTTTAATTATTATGGTCGCATAATCATGGTAATTTAATAGTCTCTTAGTACTTAGGAAAGGGAATTCTTTCTAAAAACAATCAAATCTCATTTTTTAGTTTCTAGCATGTTTTGGAAATACATTTTTTTAAGTTAATTGGGTGGAAAAATTACATATAACTTTTTAGAAAAGAAAATTGATATATCTAACCAAAAATTCCAGTAATACATTAGAATCTAAAGAGAAAATGAAAACGAGTGTACCATTTATAGCAAATTATTTTTACTTGTGTTGGATTAACTCTCTTCCTTCTACGACTGTATGTGTGTAATATAGATCAATAAGGTGTTCAGAATGGTGTTAACTATCTGGAAGGAAATGGTGTTATCTAAGCCCCACAGCTGGAAAATATGAGAATTAGAAACTTAATTGATTAATACTGGATCACATAATTATCCGGTGATTAAAGACTGCTAGGTGGAACTGACATAATGGGGTTTTCTTTTTGGAAAATAATATTTTAATTGTAATGGTGTTCCCCTTGGTATTTAGTAAAACTGCGATTACCCAAGAACACACTTAGGATTTAGAGAGACCTAACCTCTGTAGCTTAGTGGTTAGGCATTTCTGATACAGATTTGGGGGGCGGTTTGAAATTAGGATGGAAAGTCAGAGCAACGTGACTTCAGCTAATGTACTGTTTGCCCTTGACCCCTTCTCCACAACCTGCCAGTAATGATAGGCTTTTGACAAGTGTAACTGCATGATGCCCATTTTATTTACAGTTTTCATAGCTAATGAATAATAAGAAAAATGTCCGCCAGGACCTGATTGTTTACCTCTCTAATAGCAATTTACAGATGGAGCATGTTGTGGCTGTTACAAACCATAGCCTATAATAGCATTTGATGTAAGTATCTGCTCACCATTCTGTATTGTGGTTGGAGCTGGAGAAATAGAAAATTGGTCATTTCCCGGCAGATAGCACTAAGTTTCAATTCAGTCAGAATGCTGTATGTACTGTGATAGGTTTATAATTATTACCCCAAGATTGATGGTTTTTTGGTGAGTGTAAATTTGTGCAGCAGTAATCCATTAAGAAATCAATAATCATTCCATTCTGATGTGTAGTTCCTATTCACTGTTATAAATGTGTACTCAGAGCTGAAACCAATGCTTTTTTTTTTTTTTTGAAATTGTAGTTGACACTATTGGAAATGAGGAGATTATTATAACATTTTTTCCTTCTCTCAGATTTCTTTTTCTATGCTTATGTTCTTTTGGCCCATATGGCATACCTAATGAAAGTCTGCATATTTTCATACCATTTAAAATTTTATTTGGACTTCTTTTACTATTTCGATCTCCATGTCTCCATCTTTTACTTAGTTGTTTAATAATGGCAAATTATAAATGTAAAGTACCTTAGTGTTTCTTTCTGTAGTGTAGAGGTGATTTATTGCTGCATACACATGATCAGGAAAGTGTGGTAGTTTCTTCCCTTTAAAATAAAATTTTAACCTCTAGGCTGAAGTCTTCTCATAGAAAGCAAATCTAACATGTATTTATTACTCACACCTGTGAAGCACTGTGCTAGAAGGCATGGGGGAGGTGGGGAGGAGAAAGGACTAAAAACATTGACCCTGTTTTCAGACTAGCTTATATTTTAGAGAAAGACGAGCTTATCTGTTAGAGAAAGAGAAGCCAGAATCAGCACAAATAACTTAAGGATGTGAAGAAAGAAGAAAAGCGGTGAGGGAAATGTCAGCTCTGAAACCATCCATTACGTAAGTTCCGAGCTGGAACTTTGGTGTTATGGTATGATGGTGCTGGGGATGATGGGGGTGTGGGTAGTGAGCTTCATCCCACAGAGGGATGTGGCCAGTGTTACAAAATTCTGCCATGGTCGGTCTGGGGCTGACGAGCAGTCTAAATAAAGATTCTAAGTAAAAGTGACATAGGAGCAGAGTATAAAGTCACAAAGCAGTAGAGCAAGATAGAAAATGAAAAATAAAGGCCCCACTGCCCAGGTGATCCTAGCTGTCAGTTTCTCTTGTTATCAATTTCTTAATTATCCTTCAATAAGTTTTTAGCATATTCTAGCATGTTCAGTATAGTGCTAGCTAGTTCGGCTAGAATATAGACCACCATGTCTATATATATTTTTTTCCTTTTCTGTTGATAACAAATAAAATTACACTGTGCACGTTGCTTATAGCTTGATTGATTTTTCACTTACAAATTTTTTTTTTCACATCACTCTTTTGTTCTTGGGTGCTTATAATGCCATTATACACTGAGGATACACGGTGACTTAGTCCTTCACTGATGAACATTAAGTTTGTGTCTAGGTGTTCACTGTTACATACAGTGTTACAGCCAGTGTCCTGTCTGTCCTTTTAGCTTTGCAGGCATCCTCAGCATAACTTGGCTGTAGATTTGCTATGTCATGAAGTATGTGCAGTGATCATTTTAATGGATCAAGTATGGGCAGATTGCCCCGTGAAAAGGTTACCAATTTACACTACAAGTAGTTTGTGAGTCTGTTTTGTCGTCTTTGACAACAATGAATTTTATTAGTTTTGGTTCATCTGATGGGGGGAATAGTATATAAAGTTAATTGGTATTTCTTAATTATGGTTCTTTAAACATTGTTTTATATATTTGCTGGTTGTGATGTCTGTGTTTATTTTCTGTCCCTGAAGAACGTTTCTGCTTTGGCATCCAGGAGAAATTATAATTAAAAACTCTTGTAAGAATTAGGAGAAAGAAAAAGATTTTATCTGGTGTACATGGTGGTTTTTCTTTTGTTTTTTGTTTTGTTTTGTCTTTTTAGGGCTGCACCTGCGGCATGTGAAGGTTCCCAGGCTAGGGATCTAATTGGAGCTGTAGCTGCTGGCCTATGCCAGAGCCACAGTAACTCAGAATCCAAGCTGCGTCTGCGACCTATACCACAGCTCACGGCAACGCCATATCTTTAACCCACTGAGTAAGTCCAGGGATCGAACCCTCATCCTCACGGATGTTAGTTGCCTTTGTTAACCACTGAGCCACAACAGGAAGTCCATGGTGTCCTGTTTTGAGATAGTTTTAGTGGGAAGATACTGGTTATTTGATGTTAAAACTTCTACAAACTATTCTACAGCAGAAAATGACACTTTTATTCCTGTGTCTACATTTATTTCACTTGCTTATCTTGGTAAAACACGTAAGACACTCTTCCAAGATTTCTAGCATAGCATTTCAGTAAAATTCGGAGGTTAACAAAATTTTAATTGCTACACCATGAAACCTGGCTATCTGTGTAGTAGCAATTCTACACAGAGAAAAGAATGTGTATCTAAAAAGTTTAAGTAGCAGAGAAGAAGAGAAAAATCAGGTGTTACTTAGAAATGATTTGATTAATTACTTGAGAGGGCTAGTTTAGGAATAAGGGGGATGCCTTTTTATAAGGTTTTAAAAAGGGCTAAAGAGCTACCTGTGTAGGACCTGATTTCTCCCTCTTTGCTATTTCGGGACTGGTGGAGATCTCAGAGTGTCAGTTGACAAGCAAGTTGCATTGTCTGAAAACTTACAGGCTAAGCTTATTCCTGAAAAAGACTGAAGTCTTGTGTTCTTTTTATTTTCTTGCACACTTTTTCAGGAAACTACTCAGTTTTTCTCACACGGGAAATGGAAATATGCTTGCGAGCAAAGAAAGTTCGTTTCATGACACCTATGTTTTTTATGAGCAGTTAAACATCCAAATGTATTCTACAGTTTTGTAGCTCCCAGCCTGTCCCAAGAACTAGATTGATGGCAGCCTGTTAAAGAATATGGTTGAGGTCACGGAGGACCTGGGCATGTTCTTGGACTCAAAGAGCATCCTGAGGTAGAAAAAACTTGTACCGTTTTCCCTTTCTCCTGTGTGCAGGATAGAGATGACTCAATCTCTGCTTTTTGCCTATACAATTGCATTTAAAAATAATAAGGTTCCTAATTTCTCATCTGGGGCTACAAGTGTGTGTGTGAGCACACACACACTTACACCCATGTCATTTATTTCACCACTGAGAATAATCTTGATGAATCAAACACTTGGAAATGACCTCAGAGGTCATTTAGAACAACTTCCTAAACAAAACAAGAATATCCTGACATCATGTGTGACAGGTGGTCTCTGGGATTTTGCTTGACCACTTCTAGTGTGAGAGGAAGGAAGATCACTGTTGTATCGTCGGTCAGCTCTGATTCGTAGAAAGTCCTCCTTTATATTGAGCTTCACCTGCCTCTGTGGAATGTCACTGCTTTTACTAAGACACAGACTAAGTATCTCGGAAATTTTAGATGCTTTGTTCTGTATTAGTGTTTGTAGACCTAGGTTTTCATGTAGGTTTTTAGAATTTTGCATGGGCCCTGTGTTTGAAAGACTCTCATAATTTATTTTGAGGAATAATGCTGTAGTTAGCATATATATTCCTGTCTCTTTGCCCCAGTAGCTATAAGCCAACCATCTAACCATGGTTAAGTAAAACACAAGCAAAAAACAAAACAAAACGAAAACCCTGACTTTATTTTTAGTAAGTTATATCTTAATAATGTTATTTTTAGTTATTTTAACCTTGAATAACTTTTAAGTCTTTTGACAATTCAAATTAGATTATAAAGGTGATATTTTGCCTGAAAACTGGGCATGAAGAAATTCATTCATTATATTTCCATTTCAGATGGAATACAAAATTTTGGCTTTGTGCACAGATGTTTTAGCAGTTACTGTTTATCTTAAAACTTGATGCTTTAAGACTTAAAAGGACAGAGACATATAGAGAGATGTTGCAAAGCTCATATAAAAGAAAAGGGATCATGTTTCAGGGATTCATTTAGCTTAGGATGTGAAAACTTACCCAGATTTTCCAGCTGAAATTTCTTATGAAAGATTCCTAGGTGAAAAAGATAAGAGTTTCCTGACAAGGGTTCTAGGCATCTACATTTGTTCCTCCAAGGGCATTAGCAATATTTGAATTGGCTTATGACTTCATATTTCTCCCCTGCCTGAGCGGCAGTTTTACTGCACGTTTATTGGATTTACTATTGTAATTGGATATGGAATTGTGCCGGGAAGCATATATTTTAATATGTGCACCTTAGCAATCTAAATCATTAGGATGGTGACTCACTCAGCATTTAACAGGGAAATTAGCTGGCTTTGTCTGTGTGTGAACATTTGGGGAGGAGCTGACCCTAACTTTGGAAATATACCAGTATTCCAGATCACCTGTGGCCGTATGAAGGGTGGGAATTCCTCTAGCTTATCAGGCTAGATTTCGTCAAACATATCTTTGCTTTATTTTGGAGAACTAACAAATTAGGGGATTCCCTAGCTGAGAAATGATTAGATATATGTTTAGGAAATTTGCTAGCCCATTGAATTATGTCACTGCTGATTTGGTAAGGGTGCTTCAGCAAGTTCACATACTACCCTTGGGTCTCCCATCGTGGCAAAGAACATTGTGAAGTTCTTGGGAAAAAATAATCCTCACACCCAAGTTATTTTAAAAATAGTTGTGTTATAAAGCCCTGTTTCCCAAACTTGTTTGATCCGTAAGAATCATCCAGGATGCTTGTCAGACGAGAGTCCCACACCTCATTCCAGGTGTACTGAATCAGAATTATCAAGGAAAGAACCTGTGATTCTGTGATTCTGATGATCAGGGAAGTTTAGGAAACACTATCAAGTAATGAACACTATTATATTATTTGATAGTGTACACTATATTATTTGATAATGCTATCAAATAATACCTATGCAGGAAATTGGAAAGGACTGGTTTGAGAAGACAGTGATGTCTCTAAGGAGCTGGAGGATTGCAGTGTGTTGCTATCCAACACTAACAGGGTTCTCTTGTGGCGCAGCAGGTTAAGGATCGGGTGTTGTCACTGCAGTGGCTCAGGTCACTGCTGTGGTGCCCACTTGATTTCTTGCCTGGGAACTTCTACATGATGTGGGTGCGGCCAAAAGAAAACCCCACTAAAATGTCCCTTACTTTTCTGTGATGGTACAAGCAGAATATGCAGTATGCCTGACTGTGATTTTTTTGTTTGTTTTGTTTTGGTTAAGGCTGGGGGAATGTAGAGGTAGCCATTTTTAAGAAAAAGCTAAAAATGTAAAGATATATTTATTACAATGTTTATATGTTTATATTGCAGTAGGCAAAAGGTCTGTATTCATTTGCTTTTTTTTTTTTTCCCCTGTTCTCTACCTGCCTTTGGTCATTTTCCCCTTTTCTTGGCCTTCCGGGTTATTTGGTTTGGGACATTTAATAAAACCATATGCAATATTTTCACACTATTTTTATGAGACTGGATATCGTCTCTCTCCACTTCTCTGTCAGTTGTATTCTTTCAGCCTGTTTACAAAAACCAGACACATGTTCCTGTTTCAGCTTGGGAGCTTGTGCATCTGTTGACAGTTCAGAAATAATCAGTTTAGATTTCAGCAGCTGATTAAGTGCTCAGTTCTAACCAAACTGAGAAGGAACTCTTAGGAATGCTAACAGATACTATTCTACTTAGTTGTCTGCACAAAAATGTAATAATGATCATTTTAAAGCAATGCTGTGGTTATAAAAGGCCTTTGCTGCAATTATATTTTTCTTTCTTTACCACAAAGAAGCTGGTCAGTCTGCTGACCAGTCTCTGAATGTTAGAAAAAAAGTATTGGTGGAATTTCAGAAATATCCTATGCGATCTGCTAAAGAGTTTCACGGAGACTCCAGCTTCCACCTTGAATTACTACTGAATGTAAGAAGTATAGCTAATAGTATCAGTGTGGCACCCAAGTACTGATTTGCCTAAGATAGGAAGCCATATCCCCATGACCTGCAGGTGAAAGGGAAAAAGAGAAGCATGCTTTAAATGCACTTGGGCGAGTACTTACCTAGTTGACCTTATATTTCTCCAGTAGTCTGTAGAAATTGAATGAGAACATAAGAGAATTGCTAGAAATAATAGAAAATGTAGAAATAGAATCAGAAAGCATAAAACTGATTTATAGAATAGATTCTTTAGGATAATTAGTGTGCATCTTAATCAGTTAGTACTCACTGAATACTTTATGAAAAATATTGTGCATTGGACAGAGAAGAAATGCATTCTTCCTTTGAAAAGAATGGAATTTAGCAGAAATCATTAAAAAATTACGTATCAGCTGAATATTTTAGATGTCAATTTGAGATTTTCAGCAAACAAAACAGTTTTCCAATTGTATCCATACAGTTAAGGCAGAGGATACACTAACTTTTCAGGAAGAATTGGAGGTGGTTTGCCTTGTAGTTACGTTCATGGAATTAATCATTTTCTTTCTGTAGCCTTATCACCTGTTTCTTTCTATAGTACAAATCTGTTGATCATTCCCCTTCCCAAAAACGTTCATGACTCCCCTTACTTATAGGGAGTTATAAAATGCTATATTACCTTTAAAGAACTAATAAGCTCTTTAGTATTTTATACTACACCCTTTTTTTAAACGTCATCTTTTATCTTCACTTCCTGAAATTCCCTTTCATATACACCATGATTCAGCCACAGACACTTGCCACATCTGCCTTGAACATAAGTTCTTTCAAATAGCCTTATATTTACATAAGCCTTTTTCTTTTCCTTGAACTTCTGTCCCTTTTTTCTTGATTCTCAAGAAACTCACACTCCTTAGAGAGCAAACGTTACTGCTTCTTTAAAGCTTTAGTTATTCCCCTGTAATCCTGTGGCATTGAGTATGTACCTATTTCTTTTATAGTATTTACTACATTCTGTTGTTTTGTGTCTGTCTCCCATTATTAGTCTTTGAGATTATCCAGCGCAGAAGTTATGTCCTGTTCATCTCTATACCTGTAATCTTGCAGTTGTACCGGGTATAGAGCAGGTTCACCCCTCTGCATTGTTTTATGAATAAATTACTCGGGGAGAGTGAATGAGCTTTCATGAAGTGGATGGTAGTGGGGATTGCCCTTAGGGGAAGACAGATGCGGTCTCCTTTAGCTGGGGGTGGGCAATGATGTAATAAAAGCCAATTTTGACCTGCTGTCACCTGCCTTAATGTGAATAGGATGCAGTAGGAATCCATAAAGGATGGTGACCTCGGAACTCAGATCTGTATGGATAGTCTTGCACTTGCAAGTCTATTCAGGCCTTGCTTCCTGCTTATTTTTGCAATTTGGAGCTAGCCAGCATGGATATGTCTGTAGTTAAGCCTCACAGTAGGCTAGAGTATTGTATTAATAAGCAACATTCCTATGGACTTCCTTCTATGTGTCATCTGTAACAGAATAATAACAGTGGTACACCCTTTCTTCTTTGTCCTTCTCATATTTCTTCTCTCCCACACTTGCATCTATCCTGTTTGTGCTGGCTCATGGTTTTGGACTTCTAATGAAACTTCCTCTGTCTAAACCTAGGGAAATTTGTTTCAGCTCAGGCATTTGTCCTTTGTCAAGTTGACCTATTTCATTAAAAAAAAAAAAAAAAAATGAGGTTGTGGTGGGCCGAGTACTTAGAACGCAGGAAGGGGCATGCCACCAGTGCCCCAGCAAAGCTTATGTAGATAAGGCTAGTTGTAGCACAGCAAATGAATTGTCTTTGGACCTTTTGCTATTCTTTCTTCTTTCTCAGTACTCCCTGTAGAAACCCACTTCCCTTGCGGTACTTTCTTGTTGCTTCACTATCCTGCTCGGTCCAGCCTCCCCTTTCCGGGTTGCATTCTGCTTTTATGTGTCTCCACAATCCCTCTTTATCCAAATCAAAACCTTTCCCTGGCAGTAGGGAATCCTTTTCTCAGCTTTCTGTCCTGTGATAGAACAATTTGGTAAACTCATTCAAGACGAGTCTTAGTTTAATAGATTACTGTTGTCTTGTCTAAGCAACATGTATACTTTATGTAGAGGCTTTTCTAGAAATTTGGTCTCACGTAGTTGTAATAAATTTTTAATAATGTCAATTTTAAGCACCAGATCATATTGGAGGGCATGGGGAAAAAGTCTGGGGCCCATGAATATTTTTCTTTTGTTTTCTTTGAAATTTATGACATTAAAGAAACTTCTTCTAGCCCAAGGTACTAGACCTGTGTCGAGACATTTTTTCATGAATATCAGTATGACAGACTAACTTTGGGATTAAAAAAGTGTTAGAGAATGTTGGATCTGGAAGTGATCCGTTGGTATTTCTTTGACCCTATGTCAAATAATTTTGAGGGATGCAGAAGACTCAGGTGATATCTATAAAACCCTATGAGGGCTTGAGCTAATAATATTTGAAACTACCTTTCTCAGTTTGTTGAAATCAGTGTTATTTACTTTTGTTTTGTTTTATTTCAATATAAGGAATTTCTGGTTATAGGTTTAAATACAGGACACATTTACAAGTGTCTCTGAATACTGCATACATGTGTACTTTATAATCTTACAGCAGAGACCTCCACCCAGCCCTTCTTTATGGATAAAGAGGTGTGGAAAAGGTGTGCTTAATTTAATAATTTCCACACTTGACAAAACACTGCCATGGAAAAGAACTGCAACTGTTTTTGTAAAGCCTCCCTAAAACCACAGCACTTAAATATCCATGAAGATGAAAATGCCACGGGTATAAAAATATATTTTGTAAAAATATACCAAACTTTTCTATTTTGGTATCCAATGCATTTTTCCTAGGAAGGAGGGAAAACCTAGTTAGTTGGAATACACAGAGCCGGAAGTCCTTAATATAACAGGGATTGCCTTTAAGTCTGTTTATAAGCCACTTTTTTTTTTCAATTAAAAATATATTTTTAATAAAAATGTATCCTGATTATGGTGGTGGTTACATGAATTAATACGTGCTGTAGAACTGGTTCTAAAAGGAGGAAAAAACCTCAATTTTTTGGTTTGGTGGTCTAGAAATAAAATATTAGAATGAAAGAATGTACTTTGCATTTAAAACCATGGTAAAATGGTGTTAAATTTCTAGAATAACCAGTGACAAAACTTGGTAAATGTGACATCTGATCAACAGAATTATACAAACTTACCATTTATGAGGAAATACATTTCAGTCACAAATCAGAACTTGAGGAGTGTATTTTCCCCCATATAGTCAGGAGTTCTGGTGGTAGTGGTGATAATTGCAGTTGCAGTGTCTGTGGTGCTAGAGGCAGGGGCTTGGAGTTGGTAGAGGGTTGACTGAGAGTCCCTATTCAGGACTCTGGCCTTAGCAGGGTGAAGGTGTTGACTCTTGGCCAATTGTCAGTTCTTTGATGTGCCTAACAATTTGCGCATCACAGACACTCAACTAGTGATTAGATACTGGGGCCTCACTTCTGCCTAGGTTGAAATCTTGGCTTCACTTATGAGCTGTGTAACCTTGGATGAGTTGCTTAACCCCTCTGTGCTTCACCTCCATCTGCCCCAAAGGTTGTGAAGGATACTTTTCTCATAAGGCTGTTGGGAGGATTAACTGAGGTGAAGCATGAAGCTGTTAGCAGAGTCTGGGACACCTAGTAAGTGATCTTGTGAACGCGAAATGCTGTTATTAAATAACTGTGGAATGAATGGCAGTGGCTCCTGTGGCTTTCTGTGTTGGGAGGCAATGTTGAATGATGATGCCTCATTTACACATGGGCTTGTTGAATGAGGTCAGGAGCTTTTGTGAAATTAATTTCTTTCGTAGTACAGCACAGAATATGCAATGTCTAAAGTTCTCATGTTTGTTTCCTCTCTTTCCTATATACCTTTAATTCTGAGCTTTTTTCCCACTGAACTTGACTTTAAATGCCACTAAATAAAAATTATTAGGTAAACCAGTTCTGTGAAGGATTTATAATATAGGTTAGTTTTCCTGGATTGTGTTTATTAGATGTGAAAATCATGATTTTAATAAAGTACATTTTAATGATATGTACTATATTGTAAATGTTTTTAAACAGAATGAAGGCAGTTTAATTAAGGAGAAAAAGAAAATATGCATAAATAAAAAAGGTACCACACTCATAATCCTACTACAATCAGAACCAACTGCTATGCAAAATAATTACAGCAGAAATTCTTACATAGCATTTACTTTGTATCAGGTACCATTCCAAGTGCTTTGCATATAATTTATTTAACAACTTAAAGTATGTCCAGGTCATTTTCTCTGCCTTTGTAAACATAGGAATGGCTGGAATCATATAATAAAAAACATTTATTATATGATTGTTTTTCCCCTAACAGTATGCATTTTATTTATTTGTTTATTTATTTATTTTCCCACTGTACAGCAAGGGGGTCAGGTTATCCTTACATGTATACATTACAATTATATTTTTTCCCCCACCCTTTCTTCTGTTGCAACATGAGTATCTAGACAAAGTTCTCAATGCTATTCAGCAGGATGTCCTTGTAAATCTATTCTAAGTTGTGCATTTTAAACACTATTTCATGTTTCTAAGCACATATACAAACTCTGTGTGTGTGTGTGTGTGTGTGTGTGTGTGTGTGTAAAATGATTTTTAACAGCTACTGAGGATTTTGTTCTGTGGTAATGAACCTACTGGTAGGTACATCATTCTTGTGTCCTGAATTTACCACTTAAGATGTTGGTCATATGACTTTGTTTTTCCTGCAAGTTTTATTAACCCAAAAGTCAATAAAGTATCATCTGTTATTCTTATTAAAAGAGGTTTAAGTGTTACTTTGGTATATCTGAGAGTTTCACTTTGTTTTTTGTTTGCAGAATTGTGAAAGCTCTGATATTAATTACATAGCTAATTTTTCCTGTCAACACCCAAACAGTGTGATTCTGAAATAGCTATTCATTTCTAAAATGTAAATTTAAATAAGACCTAAGTATTTATTATGCCATATAAATGATTAGGATTTCTGGGTTTATTGACATTTGGCATATAACATTTTTATTGTTTTTTTGGTTTATAGGAAAATCTTGGTCTAATGCCAACATGAGTATTCTCTGATAGCAAATCGGACATATTCGTTGAGATCCACATGGTTTGAGTTATGCAGTGCCTTCACCTATCCCTTTAATTTATTTTTAAGGCAGGAGATGAGAGTGATGGATTGGTTTCAGGGTGTGAACACCAGTCTCTGATTGTAATTCGGGAGATATGTGGATCTGAAGTTGATGGGCAGGCTGCCTGGTTAGCCAGGCGAGCTTCCATTATCTCAAGAACCTGTACCGATTAGTCTGCTAGCGTTTTGAGAGACCTCACTATGAAAACAGACATTTTCCCAGGGAGGCGGGGACATGAAAGGAAATATTCCACCTGAGGTTTAATTCTTTCATTGTTTCAAGCCTATAGAATTTCATCTAACTAAAGGATAATATATTTACTTAAGAGGGGGCTAATGTCTTATTTTCCTCTCCAGTCACTGTTTCCCTTCCTCCTACCTCAAATTAAGACCAGTTCATCTACAAGGCATACAAATGTATAATTTTGTTTTCCTAGGCCAATGCCTTGCATATACTAAAGTTCCATAAACTTAGAATATTGAATGGATGAAATTAGTTTAACAACCATAAAGCAACATGAAATATGACATATATATTATAACATATGTCATTGTGTATATTCATTCTCCGGCTTTTTTTATGGCTACTGTGCCCCAGTATTACCTTATTTAGCTGTGATTTTTGCTGTCTTAGTACTCAATTGAATCCGCTGTTTTGTAATGTTTGAGAGTTAATATGCATATGCTTTAATTCTGGAAAGCTTTCCTTAAGAGGATTTCTGGTTTTGTTTTTTCAGAAGTTTATACTTTGATAAAAATCATGTTAAATCAGACACTGTGGAGGATCAGATCTTTATACCTTTCAGAAGACTTTTGAGGAATCTCTTACCTTGATTTTCTCATTCTTTTTCATATACTTTATTTTGTGACAGTTTATACATTTGGCTCATATGATGTTGTACATCACTAGTCAATTATTATGATCCCTAATAATGTATCTCTCAAATCCCTCCAACAGTAAATAAACCAAGGGGTAAAACATGAAAGGCTAAACAAATGGTCTTTCTTGCTTCATCTTTTATTTAATCAAAATACTTTAAAAGTTTTCTGTAGCAATTTACATTTAGGATTTATCAAATTAAAATGATCAGAGTTCTTTTCAGAGTAAAAAACTTTTTCCCTCAACACACACAGAGGTACACATCTTTATTTTAGAGCCAGATTAAATTTTAAATTTCTCTGAAGAAAACACTTTTTTTTTCAAGAAACACTATTGTAATCATTAGCAAATATGAGCACTAAAAATATGTTGAAAAACGTCATTCCGCTTCTATTTGAACCTGTATTTAGAAGTTGAAGGAATCCAGGAAGGCATTTAAGGACAGAGAGCAAGGCTCCAGTGAATGTTTTAGGCAGGACTGATTGTTATAGGCATATTAGGAAGAGGGTGGTGCTGCAGTTTCAGTTGCAGATAGGTGTCCTGCCAGGCTGCTAGCATTTGCCGTCCTTGGGGTAAGTATAAAAATATCCATTTACCTTTTTTCCCTTCACACTTGATTACCCCTTACCCTCCTTGCTGAACAGATGCCAAATTTAAGAACATAATCCCAGTCTAATTTAAGAACATGCTAACACTAAATAAAATAAACACCTCCCTTCATCCCTCCACTCAATTAGACAAAAATGTGCCAAATGTCATTAGGTGCAATTTGGAAAGAGAGAGAGAGAGATAATAGAACAAACAAAACTTTTCACTTCAAGAGTTAATTAACTTTTAAACACGACTTTCTCTTTGCTTTATTGAAAAACAGACACTTCCATAGTTAAAGGGTTTTTTGAAATTGTGGCTTGAAATTAATGCAGCATATTGCTAGAGGTAGCCTAAATGTTACTATCATTTGCTATGTGTAGTGGTCAAATTCTAGCAAGTTGATGGAAGAGTGAAATTATGTCTAATAAATAACTATCCTCTACTGGCTTCAGAGTTCACTTTAGAGAGGCCCTGGAATGCTGGGAGTTGAGGAGGAATAAGATAACTCTTTGCTCCAGGCAGAATTTAAGATGTTTTTACACCTCAATACTGTAAAGATTAAGGTGCTCTTGGCTTACCATTTCATTTTGAACTGGAGTTGCACCATGATGTATCTCTTGGATTGTCCCTTTCTACAGCCATGCCCAGAGCCAGCTGAGTGTTCATTGTTAGTCTTGGTGGATAAAATAGAAGGACTCATGTTTTTCCGTTATGGTAGGAATGACCACTGGATACCTATACCTTTTCATACAAATGTTTCCCATATGTTTATCTCCACTTCGTTTTGAATCCCCTAAGAAATGACCTATATATTTAGAGAAAGAAGGAGGATATTTGTTCCTCCCACCTCTCTTATTACCACCTTCTCCAGTAGGAGTTCTGGGTAAGAGATGTCAAACCCATGGATTTCAGGAACTTGATCACGCTCTTTCTTATGACATATCTGTGCTAATGTCAAGGGTCCCACTGTCTCTTTAAGTACTCAATAAGAAGTAGTAAGGAGTTAGGAGATAGTTAGTAAGCCAGAAAGTTCTCCAGAGTACCTATAGGAAACATAGCATAAAAGTGTCTCTCAAGTTTACAGATTTGAAAATCTGGAGCAAAAGACTGCATCTAGCAGAGATAATTATATGTTAACTCTGGATTAGTTAAAAAGTATATAGTTAAGAGTTACATTGTATGGTAACTCATTTATAATGTCCTGGTAAATTATAATTTCTTAGAATGCTTACTGGTTCATAAAATCCTTAAAAGGACGTATGTGCTTATGTATACAAAGGGGGAGTAAAAGGGAGACCTTAATGCTTATTTAATTCAGCAAATATTATCTCCAGGGCCTTGGAAGAGAAGATAAAGTGCAGATGAGAGACATTTAGATCACATTGGTATGTTTATCACTATTTCTGATAGATCTTAGGAAGTCTATATTTTTAATGATTTTCCCTCTGTTTCTATCTCTATTTTAAGGATGCTGTTTTTCTTTTGACAACTGTAGAGTTAAGGGAACTATTTTATCAAACTAGTCAAATGTATTATTGAAACATGAATTTTCATTCAATCTTCATAAAACCCATGATGTGTGTGTGTGTGTGTGTAGTCCTCATCTAAAAGATGAAACATGGAACTACAACTAAAGGCCATTGGGAGGTAAAACTGATTCAAACCTACATTGTCTCACTGCAGAATCCATGTTCTTAGCTAGTATGACAATATTTCTACAACTACAGATTGCAATTATTGATGAGTTACAAAATCAATATAGTGTGTTGCAACTAGCAGTTTAATAGAAATGATATGGAATAAAAAAGAATAGACTTTGTAGTAAACGTACGTTATGTGTAGTAAGTATAAATATTGTTTATGAAACTTTTTCATAAACATGCACACGTATATTTAGACACATAGATATGCATATATATTTAGTTGCAGTAAAAATGTATTTCTTTTTGTGTATCTGGGTCAAAAACTGCAAGCCACTGAACTAACCTATAGAGCTGGTCAATGCCTTGAAAATAGTAGGTGTTCAGTAAATCTTATTAAATTAAATTAAGGTCTTATTACATTAAAAAAAAATCCACAGTATTAGGCTAAAAGGCTTCTGCTGAGCATAGTTTCCCCGAAGAGTAGAACTGAAAGTGTTAGTCCCACAGTTCCTAACCAACGGACCTCTAACAGTCCAATATAGTCAATTAATTTATATCTAGTCCCAAATAAATTTAAGTCCTCTTCCCAAATGTTTCTGCTTGGTAATTTTTAATTGCTTTAAGACTTGGCCTCTTATACTTTAATACTGTCAAATAAAATGATTCAAAATAAGTGGCAATTCCTAAAGAATAAGTCAACAAGCAATCTAGGTTCTATTAAAGTAGTGATATATTGTCAACAAGTGGGGTTTATTTCATCAATGCAAGTAGAGTTCAATAGTAGGAAATCTGCTGTTTATCATATTAAACTAAGGAGGAAAATCATATGCATTTGTCTTTATAGGCACTGAAAAGACATGAAAAAAAATTAGCAGTTAACAACCATTCTTCATATTCAATAAGATAGGATTGAAAGGAGACTTCTTCAATGTGCTAAACTGTATTGATAGCAGCCCCGAAGTCATTGTGATTGATAGGAGCACACATGAGGCATGCTTATAAATGTTGGAAGCAAGAAAAAAAATTTGTTTTAACTGTCTTTACCATTATTTAATGTTGTGCTGGAGGAAACTGCCTATGCAGTTGGATAAAAGGAAGAAAATAGGGTACAAAAATTTGAGAGGAAGAGGTAAAAAAAATCACTCTTTACAGATGATAAGATTTTATACTCACAAACTTCAGAGAATCAGTTGAAAAATGATCATAAACAATAACTCCGTAATAGAGTTCTAAATTTATATGTATTTTATTTAATTGCATAATATTTATGTTAAAGATCATGAAAAGAATACTTAATAATGGAAAGAACTGGAATTCCCACTGTGGTGCAGCAGGATCGCTGGCATCTCTGGAGTGCTGGCGCGCAGGTTTGATGCCCGGCCTGGTACAGTGGGTTAAGGATCGATCCAGCATTGTTGCAACTGCAGCTCAGAGCTGATCCCTGGCCCAGAACTCCGTATGCTTTGGAGTGGCCAAATAAGAAAAAGTAAAAATGGGAAGAACTGCTATATTCTTTGATAGGTATATCATCTAATCCATATCTAATACTGAACATACAACATCATCCATATCTCATACCAAACATCAGAATAAGTTCTGAATTGGAATGAAGATTTAAATCTGAAAGATGAAGCCATAAAAGCAATATAAGAAAATATGAATTTCTTATGAGGTTAATATGGAAAAGGCCTTTTGAATAAAATTCAGAATCTAAAAGTCAATTTTAAAAGAGGAATGTATTTGAATTTATAAAATTGAAAACTTCTACATGGCAAAATATATCAGCAAAACCATAAATGACAAGTTGAAGGTAAAAATTGCAACTCATTATGAATAAAGATCTAATCTTATTATATAACAAAACATAGTAATTGACAAAGAATGCCTAATGGAAATCTAGCCAAATTAGCCTAACACATAGTTCAAAGGAAAATACCAGTGACTTTTATACATATCAAGAGTTTCTCAACTTCATTCAAAATAGAAGAAATCTAAAACTACGCTTGACAGAATTTTAAATCCAATACATTAGCAAAAATCCAAATGTGTAATAGCGTACTCTGTTGGCAAGGCTACCAGGAAATAAGGATTCTTAAACATTGTTGATGGGAGTGCAAATTGGTATGAATGTAAGTTGGAACAAATGCATATAAGGTTTGATTTAGTGTTCCTATTCTGACAAATTTACCTTGATATGTTTGTAAAATGTTCAATGTACAAATTTATTCATTGCAGCATTGTTTTTAACGGTAAAATGGGAAACATTTGGCAGATAATGTCCGTCAGTAGAATACTGGTTAAATCAATTAGGCACATCAACAATGGTGAATTATGTAGGTGTGTAAAATGAGGAATCTTATGAATATAGAAAGATTTCTAAAATATATTGCTAAGTTAAAATTAAAACCAAGGACAGAATAATATAAACCACATTAATGCAAAAAAAAAAGAAATTGCTTATCATTGTGTTAAAAATATCAGGAAAGATATATAAGAAAGTAAAAAAAAATGTGTCTTGGGGATATTTTGGTAGAGGGTTGAGGGGTGAGAGATGAGTAGATAGAGGAGTGGATTGGAAGTAAGGCTCTTCACTGTATACTTTGAAAGCAAGACTTTTCACTATATATATTAAATTTTTTGAATCATAAATATATGTATATGTATACATATACATAATATATATTTTTATATGCATATTATATACATTTGTTCAACCAAAAAAGAAAAGATAAACACTGAAAATAAGTAACCCCATTATTCAGTAATTTTCCTCTGAAGTGGGACTAAAAATGTCATCCCCATGGTTCCATGCAAGTGGAACTTTAAGAGACCAACATAATCCATTCACTTTCCCTCCACCCAACTTAGATGCAAATTCTTCACACTCAAACCATTTGTTGATGATTTTATTTATTGTATACATTCAATAATTTTAATTGCATTTTTCAACTATCAGAAAATATGTGTAAGCGGTAGTTTTAAGAACTGATTAAACAAAAATCAGGACTGGAATTGGTCTTAAAAATTCCTGGATGTTATTATACAGCATGCAACTCTGAATATAGTTTACCTTGCTAATGCTTATTTCTTTAAAGCATAACATTGTTTAATTGCCATGCTGTACCATGATGGTAATAGTGCTAAAGTTAAGAGTTCATTTTCATTAGTGTTAAAATACAATTAATGAATATGAATATACAGGACATAGATATCAGTAAGGACGTCGAACATCTCTTCAGGGTGGGATTCAAGAGCTACGTCTTTGATAGGATTCATTTATTAGCTGTGAGAATTATATAACCTTTCAGAAAGTTGGTTTCTTAATTTATATAAAAAAGATACCAATATGTACTTGCCTCACAGGGTTGTGGCCAAGATTGGAGTGAATATCTTTGAAAAAGAGTTAGCATAGCAGATACTGAATATAAGCATTTATTAGTTTTTGTGGTTATGTTAATTATTATATGCTACCCTCAAGTTCCAGGATGAATGGTCACATGGCAGTATGCACAGTTTACCCTTGCCTATAATATTTATTTGAATAAAAAGGGGAGTTAATTATAAAATTTTTACCGTTCTAAGTTTGTGTCTAATTGTAATCTTCATTTACTGAAAGTTTGGTAGGATCAAGTATTAAAAGCATTTTTAGGAAGTTCCCTTGTTCAGAGAGGGTTAAGGATCTGATGTTGCTGCAGCTGTGGCGCAGGCTGCAACAATGGCACGGGTTCCAACCCTGGCTTGGGAACTTCCGCATGCCATAGGCATGGCCAAAACTCACTTTTAAAACCATCTCCTCAAATAGAATATTTAATGTGGAGAATTAGCTATCCATTTAAATATTTTATTTTATTTTATTTTATTTTTTTTTTTGTCTTTTTGCTATTTCTTGGGCCGCTCCCGCGGCATATGGAGGTTCCCAGGCTAGGGGTCGAATCGGAGCTGTAGCCACCGGCCTACGCCAGAGCCACAGCAACGCGGGATCCGAGCCGCGTCTGCAGCCTACACCACAGCTCACGGCAACGCCGGATCGTTAACCCACTGAGCAAGGGCAGGGACCAAACCCGCAACCTCATGGTTCCTAGTCGGATTCGTTAACCACTGCGCCACGACGGGAACTCCCCATTTAAATATTTTAAATAATTGATTGTTTTTTAAAAACCTGTGTGTGTGTGTGTGTGTGTGTGTGTGTGTATTCACTGGCTAGAATAAAATGCAGCTGTTAAAAATTGTGGACTATAAAGATAATTATGGCATAGAAGATTTCAAAATACAGAAATTTATGTATTTTTATTATAGTTTATTTACAATGTTCTGTCAATTTCTGCTGTACAAAAATACAGAAGTTTAAAAGGCTGCACAAGTTTGTTTAGTAGGATCTTAAGTTTAAAAGTAAAAACCCACATATGTAAATGTATGTGTACTTCATTGAGAAAAGATAGGAAGAATATACATCAGATGTTAACAGTGGTCATCTTTGAGTGTGAGAATTGTGATGTTTTGTATTCTTGATTTCTAAATTTTCTGGAATAAACATGTATCATATATATATATATAATATTTAAAAAGCTGTGTGTTTTTACATGTGCTTTGAGAGTGGATGTCAGGAAGAGTAGAATATATACATACCTCCTAAGGAAAAACAGTTCAAAGCTTTATTAACTTTGCCAGTGGAATCTTATTCCAGAAGAGTAGAAGTTGGCACCTGGAAGCACTCTTGGCACATTTTCGTATTGAGGAGGGGTTTATTTTGGTAAAGTAACACTACCACTATAGCCTGATGGCTACTGTAGTGGGATCAGATCTCAGGTCACATCAGTTCAGTGGCTCAGAATGTAACTCAGCTCTCTGAAATTGTGGGCCACTCTAAGGGTTTTTAGAAGGTGATCCCGATGTCTTTTCATGCATCTAAATTTACTTATGGAGACCAAATACGGATCATAGGACATCAGGGATGGTAGAAGTAGTTGATTAAGCTAATGTAAGGAAAGTTATTTTGGGCTGTGTCAATGCAGGTAAAATTTAAAAGAAGTATGTAAAGTTCTGCCAGAATTCTGCTCAATTTAAACAGATCCCTTACTCTCCAAGGAAATAATTCCACATCTTATGTACTCTTCATTATTTCATTCCTTAACAGCTAGTGTTCCATTCGACATCAGACATAACACTCATTATGAATACTTTGGGGAATAGTCAGAGAGCTACGCACTAAAAAGGATATCTTACGGGTTTCTATTTAATAATTTCAATCATTTTTTTCTCAATTTCTATTCACTCCATCCTTCTGCCAACTTAATTTAGTGTCCCTGTTGTCTTTGTGTTATCTTTTGCCTAATTTAGGTTCATGGCCCTGATTCTTTGCATTTCATTTCATCCTAGGGCTTTTGTGAGATATTTCAACCCCTTTCATTTTAGAGATGTAAAAACTGAGACACAGGAAAGTTAGTGAATTGTCCAAGGCTGCAGTTAGTAAATAGACAAAGGTCAACTCTTTTGACTTCTAATTCAGTGTGTATTATGCTCTAGCATACTCCAGTTATTTTTGAAAATTCTCAAAAGTTGTCAAGAAAAGCCTAGAATTGTTATGATATCTCTCTGGTGTATAGAAATATGTATGTGTGATGTATGTTTAATTTTTTTTTTTTTTGTCTTTTAGAGCTGCACTGGCATCATATGGAGGTTCCCAGGGTAGGAGTCGAATCGGAGTTGTAGCCACTGGCCTATACCACAGCCACAGCAACACAATGCGGGATCTGAGCTGCGTCTGTGACCTGTGACCTACACCACAGCTTATAGTAACATTAGATCCTTAACCCACTGAGTGAGGCCAGGGATCGAACCCGCATCCTCATGGATGTTAGGTTTGTTAACCTCTGAGCCATGACTTCCATATGCCCTGGGTGTGGCCCTGAAAAGCAGAAAAATAAAATAAAATAAAAATATAAGTATATAGATTGGAGAAAATGTTCTCAAACAGATTATATATTTATCTTTTGCCCCAGAGATGTTTTATCATCTGAAGTAGACAAAAATTAAATAATGTGAAGGAAGTTTCAAAACTCTTAAATCTTAGTGCCAAAAGTACAATGAACTAAAGTTCTCTGATAGTTTGGTTAAACTGTAAGCTACAGCATAACATGCTAACAGCAGAGATTTTGAGCATGACGCCAATCTATCAGTGGTTTTTTCCTGAAGAATTTTTTTTTCCAAGAATTCTGATTTTTATTTTTATTTATTTTTTTATTTTCTCTTCCTTATGAATTTCTTTTTTCTTAAGATTTTAATTTTTTTCCATTATACTTGATTTATAGTGTTCTGTAAATTTCCATACAGAATTCTGATTTTTAGTGTTTGATAGATAAAAAAGGGTCCTTGCACTTTTGTCTTTTAATTTTGGTCATAATTTTATACGTTGGTAAGCTTTCTGTAAGTTGTGTTGTTTTTGTTAAGGAAATATGCACACATGTAGTCTATAATTCTTTAAATGTTTCAGATAAAACCGTTTCATCAAATGTTTGGGGAAAGTTTGAGTATATCAGAGGTGATGTATTGTGTGTAAGCAAAACTTTCAGATAAGAGAAATACCAGTTCAGGAATAAAAAATATCATTCCCTTATTCTGTGCATGCGTGTGTGTGTGTGTGTGTGTGTGTGTGTGTTTCCCTCACTTCGGTGGTATTTTCCCCCTTTCTTCCCAAACCTCTGGTGTATTTTCACTAATAATGATGTCAGGTTCTTTAGGGAGCAGTTGGAAAGGAAAACAGCAGGGGAGAAGAGGATTGGATCTTTGGGGAATGATTGGGAGGCAAGGCGGTTGGGGAATTGGTTTCTATGGGTAGCTCATGGGAGAGAACTCTGCACTAGGAGAGGAGTTGAATCTTCAGGGAGCTTCAGGGGAATAAAGGGTCAGGAATCGGACACTTCAGGGAGTTATTGGAATGGAAAGAAACAGAGCAATGAAGAAATTCTTTTGGATACTCCTCAAAGGAGACCAGTGAGGGAAAGCAGTGAGCTGCTCTGAGAAAATTCTGGGAGAGAAGTGGGGGGAGTAAGGAGGAGTGAAATCGTTCCCCTGCTTTTGCTGTTGGCGCCAAGTAGGTCCATGGTGTGAGGAAGGATCTAGATAGTGGTGGTTACAAATTGGTTGGCTGTGTACATCTCTTTGAGTGTGTGAACGTTGTTCTGATTTCCTCTTTTTACTGTCTTATCTGAGTATGGGAATGGCTGAAGGCTTTATTGCTATCTGTGTGTTGCATGCTATGTGGATCTTTTAAGGTGTGACCTTATCAAAGTTGGCATCTAAATGCAAAGGAAAATGCAGGGCAAGCTTGTTCTAGTTGGGGTTCCTGTCACCAGACCATAGCAATGTGGAACAATGGACACATTACCTGAATTCACTGGGTGCAAGCAGAGTCCCAGCTTCCATGCCTGTCCTTATCAGTGTTTAAAATAGTGCCCAGTACTATGAGTACTATCTATAAAGAGAACACCTCCTTCTCATTCTCTTCTTTTCCCTATCCTGTATGCATATTTTAGGGGGCAAGACTTTTGTTTGAGTGGCTAGAAAATGTGGAAAAACAAGATTACAAGGTCGGGGTGAAAGTAGTACAAGATTGGAAGAATGAAACTCTTTTTCTTCACTCAGAGTAAAATGATACTCTTGGCTCAAGGCCAGAGAAACATAGGAGTTAGGATGGTGCAGACAGGACTGGCAATAAGTTTGTTAAGGAATGGGCTGAGAGCCTTGTCTCTGCTCCGCGGTTTACTGTTGTATTTGTGTTTTAACTCTTTGTTTTTTGTCCGTTGGAGGCAGTGGTAGAGAGATTACACTAAGGTTCAAAACCACAGCAAAACAAAACTTTGAAACACTTGTGGGGTAGCTTATGAGATAGGCTAACATGTTCTGTTTTAACTGTGCTGATAATTTTTTTCCCTGAGGGCTTTTGCAGGGCCTTGGAATAGTTAACCTGCTTTTTCTCCTTCTACTTTATCTATATTGCAAATAGAATCTGAAGTCTGTAAGCATTAAAATAAAGGAGACAAAACAATTTTATGCAGAAAATATATACGTATTCCAAATGTGCCCTTTATAGGACATAATTAGCATTCCTTTTATTCAGTATGTTTCAAAATATACTATCCTTTTAGTTTAACTTTTTCCTTCTAAATGTGATCACTTTATTTGTGATTAATAAAGAATTTTACAGTGTATTTTCTGTAACAGTTGTTCGAAGTTTAAGCGACATCGTTAGCAAATCTATATACCCCTAAAAATAGTTCATTTTCAAGTTCCCCTGCAGTATTGTATTAATTATTCAAAATTATCCAAAGTTCACAGAACAAACATTTATTGAAGGTCAAGACGTCATTTTAGTTTAAGAAGACATTTTCTTTCAGGGAATGAAGGTAACACTAAGAAAGATTAAATAGAGTTCCCATTCTTTCCTTAAAGAAAAAAAGTCTATTCATTTTCTGTCTTCGTGTACTTATTCATTTATTCTTTCATTCAATATACATTTACTAAGTACCCACCAAACTTCTAGTATGTTGCCTTTTGTAGGCATTAATGAGATATTTTTATGAAGTCATTAGTCCAGGCCCTGGTGACAGTCAGGTGTAGGTTAAAATCCAAGTGCTCCTGTTAGCTGTGATAAACATATACACATGCCTGTCTGTCTATCATCATTGATCACACTCTGTCATTTACCCCAAAGAATAACTAGCCACTGCCTGAATGACCTCTTGTGAATAAATTCATCTCTCTGAGTTTCAGTTACTATACTTATGTAAGGGGAATTGATAATGCTTGCATTCGTTGACATTGTCAGAATTAGGTGTGTATTTAAACCTCCTCTATAGTATTTGGAACAGTATGGGAGCTCAGTTACTTCTTACTGTTATCGCTTATATTATGATTACAGTGACTACTCTGTGGACTTGAGCCTCCAATTATTTTCTTACCTCCTTGACACCTTACAGTCTTATTTTTCCATTACTGCCTACCCACAGTATTCAGGACTTAAAAAGAACTGTTTTCAGCTGCCCCGTTGGTCACGCTTGCTTCCATCTCAATGCCTTCATGCATGCTATTGGAGAGTGGCCGAATAATGCTGAGGAAGCACTGCTTTTTCTTTTCCTTCCTCTGGTACAGCTGGGATTATGACAGAAAGAGTGGACTATATCATTGTTAGTAAAAGCAACAGTATATTTTTCTATAAACTCAATGTAACTGAGACCTCTTTCTTTCAAATGTTATATATATTCTTATTAAAACTTTTTTCTGTGTGCTATTGATTTTTATGCATTCTTTTTTGTTAATTTCTGATAATGAGTTATTGGAATCTTAAGAGATTGACATCTTTTTTTTTTTTGTTGTTCCAAATGGCGTAATGTTTTTATGTCAGAAACAAAGAAGAGGTGTAAAAACAACCTCCAGACTTGTCTTGGTGAATTGTGAAGTGCTCTGGTTTATTTTGGTTTCAACTGCATTTTATGGTCAAATACTGTATTGCACTGTGCATTTTTTTTTTTTGGGTCTTTTTGCCATTTCTTGGGCCGCTCCCGTGGCATATGGAGGTCCCCAGGCTAGGGGTCGAATCGGAGCCTATGCCAGAGCCACAGCAACGTGAGATCCGAGCCGCGTCTGCAACCTACACCACAGCTCACAGCAACTGTGGATCCTTAACCCACTGAGCAAGGGCAGGGATCGAACCCACAACCTCATGGTTCCTAGTCGGATTCGTTAACCACTGCGCCACGATGGGAACTCCTGCACTGTGCATTTTAATTCAGCATCGAAAATTCAGCCTGCAGATTTTTTCGTTTTCCACTTTCTCTTTATGCTTCAAGAGCTTGTTATCTTTGCTCCAGCTGGAGGAAAGTTGGGCAAACAAATACCTTGACAACTGCTAACAGTATCATGTCTTGGCTTTCCTGGGTAGAGAAAATAGTTATTTCTAAGATTGTACATCAGTCTCATCTGAAAGATGCCACTCCCAAATTATAATTAAAATATATTGAAAAATGAAAACTGCCAGAACTTTAAAACTGTATATTATATGTGCTTTTTTCTTGGCTTCACCAAAAAAGTGAAATATATCTGTGGCAGATTCAGGTTTCCAGCCTGGAATTCACTTCCTTTTGGCTCACATGGTGACACTGTTCTAAGTGCTGGTTTTGAATACTTGAAACTGGTTATGGATCAGTTATCTGAAATGGTAGGTTTATTTGTTAAGGGAGGGATATCATTATTTCCTGTCCTTCAGAGAGAGCTAAAAAGTGAGAATAAAGTGGTAAGAATGTTCCTTTGCACTTTAGGTGTGAATGTACTATCATTTCTGCTACCGACTTGATTGCCACAGCTACTATCATTAGCATCTTGGACCAAACATGGAACAAGCTGTACTCTATTCCGTGTATGATGGAATACAGAGACTGATTAAAAGTACTCTGAAAGGCAGTGGATTATTTTTTGATAGCTGATTATGGTCTTATACACTGGGTTCTTAAACTTATTTTCCTTTGTGGATATTAGACATTTTTATTCATTGCTTTTTGAAGTGAAATATACATTTAATTTGGACCTAGGGAAGGTTTTTCTCCATTTGGAACTCTTTTGTTTTTGTAATCTCAGAATCATCTTCAGAGTAGGTATTGTCAGTCATCAGAAAAACCTCAATGTGAAGAAAGCTAATATATCTTAAGTCCTTTACAAAGGGCATTCTGAAGGCAGAATGGAGTGAAGGTATCTATTCCATTTCATCTCTGATGCCTTTACTGAACTACCTTAGGTAAGGAAACTTTTAGTGTGACATTTGAAAGGAGAGTTCCTTGGGATCAGAAAAATAATGAGTAATGCCGGTTTAGAGACTACTTTTTACCTTCCTTTCCAATCCCAGTCATTAAGGAGTGTTTTAAATAACCAATGAAGGTGGCTGTGTAGTGCAGTGGATAAGTTCATTAGACAGCACAGTGGATTAAATAACAAAGGAAAACACTTCATGGTCTCTGAGATTTTTTTGGGGGGGTAGGCTTGAAACGTATGAAGTGATTTATTGGTAAATCAAATTCATTATAGACACAAGAATGTTTTCTCTCCTCATGTTATTTTCTAGTTCTGTTCTCTTCTTAGGGATAGATATATAGGAGATTTTATTTCATTAAGAAAGGGATATATATCCCTTTATTATATATAATATACAAATATATTTTAAAAATATATGTATACAGAAAAGGTCAGCCCTGGAGTTCCCACTGTGGCACAACAGGATCAGTTGTGTCTCCGCAATGCCGGGAAGCAGGTTCAATCCCCTCCAGGCACAATAGATTAAGGATCCAACGTTGCCACAGGTCACAACCATGGCTCGAATTTGACCCCTGGCCTGGGAATTCCATATGCTGAGGGGGCAGCCAAAAAATACAAATAAAATAAAAGATCAGCCCTAATAAAGTTCAGTTGTGTAGGTAAAGTCTATATTATTATTTGCATTAATGCCAGGACTGATAAGAGGTTGTGTTGACACCATAAAAGAAGAAGAAGAAAACAAACCAAAACATGATAAGCATTATATATTCTGTAAGAAAAACTAAACATTTTAATATATTATTGACTTTAATTGTCTCTATACTATCAGCCCTTCTCCTTAACTCTGTACAGGTACTTTTTTTTTTTTTAGTACTATCTGGGGTAGCAACATCTTCTGTTAAAGTTGCAAAGTGTTCCAAAATATATTGTGATTAGATTACTGTGAGGAGCTTCATCCGATGATTTAAATGTAAACCTGTAAGGTTACTTTTATTAATTGTTTATCATAGTTTATTTAGTCACTGTTCTACAGTATAGAAGTTACTCTGTACTACTGTGTACTAAATCAACATTAAGTTAAAGTCCAGTTTCTTCATTCATTAGTCTTTTAGGATACTAAATTAAATTGGTGGTTTTTTGGAAGGGCTCAAGATGGCATAGTGGCTATTTTGTTGTTTTTTAATACTTAATTTGAATTATTGAGATCCATGTAAGGGAAGTATCCTCAACAAGAAGGATTTTAGTTTGTAATTTTTAATTTTAGTTTGTTTTATTGTAAAATAGTTCCTATCCATCATTCCTAATATCTAGTGTTCTTTATAGCAGTCCTACTTTAATATGCAGTCTGTGGACCAGAAAGTGTTTGTTAGCAGTTGGCCTTAAGATAAATATAAAAATTAAATATTTAAAACTTTTGTAAAAATTTGATAAAATAATATGTTTGGAGCTTGTATTTTGTACTTTTTAAATACAAAGTACTTTTTACATTTTACTTTTATCGTATTAAACAAAAAGTATTTGTCTATGACAAATTGGAATATTTTTTAAAAAGGTGGTCCTTCATCGATCATTTGACAAACATTGCTCTAGAGGACATAAGGAGAGTCACCTATGTGCTCAGTGTCAGTTGCCTTAAATGCTATACATTAAAATATAAACACACCCCAAACCAACTTATATTACTAATCTAACTTGTGTAGATAACCACATAATTTTTATAAATGAAATTAAAATAAAAATAAAAGCTAATTCTTTGTGGCATCTAGAGCAGCAAAGCTTTTATTCTACGTCTGATAAGTATCATTTATTAAGGGCTTACAGTGTGCCAAGTACAAGGGGTTTGCTTCATCTCAGTTGCAGTGGGATGGTTACATATAGTATCCTCATTTTAAAAATGAGGATTGGGGGGTGAGGTTGTTAAATGCATACATTTTTTTATGATAGGCTAGGAGATGGTGTTTTCTACTTTATATCCCAGATTTTTAGGATATTCTTTTTTAGTAGTGGAAGAAAGTGATTATGTTATGTGTCAGTGGATTTTAATATTTTTATGTGTATTGGGCTCCAAAATCAGGAGCTAGTTAGAGGTAGAAAAGGAAAGCTCAAGTATTTGCAGATCTATATGAGTAAATTGATACAGGAGAGTAAGATGAGTCTTCCTCCCCCATGTTGATTTTGACCTCAGAGTCTTACTACTAATTATTGATTAAATGCAAAACTTTAGGGATAACGTATTCAAATTATAGTTGATACTGTTTATAAGGTAGGATCCTTCTTCTCAAAAAGATGAGATGTAATTTTTGTAGGCATCCCTGCTCTGCATGTGGACAGTTACTCAACTCTCAAGAAGTGTGTGGATAGTATTTATATCTCATAAAGTAATACTTAAGATATTTTTCTCCTCTAATTTCCTAAATAATCTATTTTCTCTCTCTCTCTCTCTCTCTTTTTTTTTTTTTTTTTTTTTTTTTTTGGCTTTTCTAGGATAACACCCATGACACATGGAGGCTCCTAGGTTAGGGGTCTAATTGGAGGTCTAATCGCTGGCCTATGGTCTGCAACCTCTACCACAGGTCATAGCAACCAGGGATCGAACCTGCAACCTCATGGTTCCTAGTTGGATTTGTTAACCACTGAGCCACAACAGGAACTCCCTATTTTCTTTTTATCTTTGCAAATGGACAGAAGGATGGAGGGGAGGGAGGAAGGCAGGTGACTTTTCTCAGGTAGAGTCCCCATCCAGATAAGCCTTTGGATCATCAACAGCAGTGGGTAAACTCAGCTGGTTTTCTAAATGCTTTTCTCCCTTAAACTCTATAATCCACCTAGCTCATATCATATATTGTTTGTCTTATTTGGTCCTTCAAATACTGATCGTTCATGTGTCTATCTGCCTGATAACCTTCGGAAAGTGTTTAAAGATTGAGGATAAAAATGATCAAGGGCAAGACTAGAAGGGGTGACTGACTCTTGATTCCCCACTGCCCTTGAAGGGACTAGATAATGGAGAAACAAGTGCCTGCATGTGTTGGATTTTGTTAGTTTGATCCAGCTCCAGTGAAGAGATGAATGAGGTCATGTCAGTTCCTTGGAAGGCTGGGAAGCTGCAACTGGAGCATCTGAGCCATCCCCAGACAAACAGGTTTTTTAACCAGGACAGAGTGAGAGAGCACTTTGCTTTAGGGACTCTTTGCCCATCACCTAGGGCAGTGATTCTGTTCATAGTTTACTCTGTTGTATAGAATAGATTTGTTATGAAGATATTTCTTCTTAAATAGCAAAAAGTAATTGCTAATTTTTATGTTAGTCTTTAAAGGTTTTTTTTTTCGTTTTTCATTTTTCTTTTTTCTTTAGAGTAAGAAGCAAAGGGAATAATAGTTCTGTAATTAAGATAGTATGATGGAAGGACTTGCCTAATGATGCAGTGGGTTAGGGATCCGGTGTTGTCCCTGGTGTGGTGCAGGTTTGATCCTTTGCACAGGAACTTCCACATTCTATGGGCGTGCTCCTACCCCCACCCCACTTCCAACCCCTGAAAAAACACAGTGTGATGGAAAAATCATTTGTCATTTGTGGCAAAGGATGACTGTTGACCCTAAGCATTTTGTGTGAGGTTAAATGCAGATTGAATGTGGTGTCTGCCTCAATAATGCATTTAAATATTTTCGGGTTATGGAACATCAGACTCATACTTCTTTTGACTCTAGAGGGAGATTTTTTTCCTTACAGTTCTTAAAAATGGAGATTTGGATTCTTAGGCTCAGCTTATTCACTGGCTTCCATTGCGAGTCACTTTACTCTTGTGTAACTTACTTCCTTTTGAGTTGAGATCAGTGGTTATCAACTGTGGCTGCACATTAGAATCATATAGCTTGACCTGACTTCTGGGACTTTCTGAGGTTCATTACTGCATATTATCTGTTTCAGTCCCCCTTGCAAAAAAGTATAATTCATAGTCTATTTTGTTTTTCAATATTGAGTCTGAAAGAGTCCTTTGATATGATCCTGTACTTTGGCAGCTTATATTCAGTGTTAATAGGGTATAAAGACATTTGGTGATGCATTATGTAATTACATCATATTTTATCACACACTTAATCATTCATAAATAATTGATTTGTTAGCAAGTATATACTGATAGAAGGAAGTGTGGGAGAGCAAAGAGTGGAGAGAAGGGATTAACATTCATTGAACATCTCTCTGCCCTCTGTGCCATGGTCTGGAATATAATACTCTCTAGTATAGGAATCACTATTTCCCCTTATACGTGAAGAAATCAGAACAAAATAGCTTGTTAATTAAATTTGATTATATCTTATTGAGTTATAGCATCTCATGGATATGATAAATCCTAAAAGTCACCTAAGTTACTCATGTACTGCACAGAAAGACTAAATGTGAAGGTTTCTGGGTACTTGAAAAATATTACATCAGGTATGAACCTTGGGATTTAAAATGTTTTCTATTGGCAAAAGTAATCTTAATTTTAAAAAAGTCCTGAGAAAGAAAATTAGTATTATACATATTATCCAGTGTAACTATCTGCTTAACTGTGCAGAATTTTATTTGTTCTTACCTATTTGGTAATTGTAGCAGAAGTAGAATTTTACTCTGATTTTTAAGATAAGATTATTCACTAATAAAGTGTTTTAAAATATTGTGTGTCAATTTATAATTACAGGACTGGTTATTTCCAACTACTGAATACTTCTAGACCCTCCATATTTAACTTGAACATCTAAAACGATTCCACAGTTGCATTAAATTAGCACAGTAAAACTATCTTATTATAAAGTATATCATCAGCCTTGATTTTACTACATATTCAATATATTATCTCTTAGTCTTAAAATATAAAGACAAGAGTCTAGTCTTTCATTGTCTGATATTAATTTGGCTCATTTCAAAATATTTTCTTAATCTGGGTAGCTAATAGCGTGTATGACAAACTCAAATTTATAATGTTTTAAAAATAAGAGAAAGAAAAAAGTTCATCCTTATTTGTGAGTGTGACGTACACATTAAAAAATGAATTAGTGTTTCACCCATGATGTTAAAAAAAATTAAAATTAGTGAGATTATTTTATATTACTATTGCTGTGTTGGTTTGATTGACGACATTATTGGTAACATTGATGTTTTCATACATATTCATACTCATGGAAGTATAAATTGGTGTCTCATTTTGGGAGGAAATTTTGTAGTATGTATCAGGACCCTTAAAATGTCTATACAGGTTTTTAAACTACTTATGCCTCTTTTAATACTCTGATATTAAGAAACTAATCAGAAATACAGACAGAAGTCTGTGAATAAATGTGGACATTGAAGCATTATTGGAAATTATTTTTGGGAACAGTGCTTAAGTAAATTATGATTACTCCATAAAAAATAATTATTATGTAACATTAGAAAATTATGTTGAAGAAGTTCTTAATGAAATGGGAAATGATTAAATTATTTTAGAGGAATACATAATTTGCACATATTTCATATAAATGTATTTTATTTATTTACGTATAGTCTCCACTCCTTGGAAAGATATGTATTTTATTGTAGTCTCAACTTTCTTTATCCACTTGTTGTCTCAACTTTCTTTGAAAAGAAGGAACAGGAATTTCCTGTCATGGTGCAGTGGAAGCGAATCCGACTAGTATCCATGAGGATGCATGCGGGTTCTATCCCTGGCCTCACTCAGTGGGTCGGGGATCTGGCAGGGATCTGTAGCTCACATACACAGCTCAAATCCTGTGTTGCTATGGCTGTGGCATTGGCTGGCAGCTGTAGCTCCAGTTCGATTAGACCCCTAGCCTGGGAACTTCTATATGTTGCAAGTATGGCCCTAAAAAGCAAAAAAGAAAAAAAAAAGAAAAGAAGGAACAGAAAGAGACATGCTGAAATGTTAAAAGTAAGGGTAGATTTGTAGATATTGGTTAATCTATCTCTGTATATACTGGTTTTGTAAAATGAGGAATTTTTCCTTTGATAATCAATGAGAAAAAAATATCAAAGTTTACATATAATTATCAGCAATTTCACTGAGTGGCAGACCTGAGTCACAATTCTTAGATATATTTTTAGGCATTTTTCAGGGTCACTATTTTAGCAATTAAGTTTGTGTAATTTGTATCAAGTTTAGAGTATAATGCTCTCTTGGTCAAGCACCTTATCCTCAAAAACAGGTGCTGTTTTTTGATATTTCAGCTATACCTTCTTGTTCAGGCAGTTCTGGGCATATGTTCCAGGTTATCTTCTCATAGGGTGCATGATATTTAGTAGTCACTGTAACCCAAAAATGGGTTACTTATGAATATCAACTGATATTAAGAAAACTGCGAATGGGATTATTTTATTCCAAGCCATAATATCTACATTTTACTTTGAATATCTATAATTCTTTCATTAATAAAAGAAAACAATATTCTGGAATGAGCTAAAAATGCTAAGTTAAGAATTTTTCCTGAATTTTGCTTCTGCTTCAATACATGCGATAACTTATTTTTATTTAGATTTAGTGAAACAGCAAAGTGTACTTCTTAACCCAAATTGAAATGTCAGTTTGTTCTTCAGACTTTAACAGACATTCCCACTGTGAGAAACTTCAACAAAACTAGATAAAAAGCAATCTCAAGGTTATATTAATTTTAATATTATTAATAATAATAATATTTAATAATATTTAATAATTTTAATAATATTTAATAAAAATGTTTTTAAAGAGTTAATCTTTAAAATATTTATTGTATACCATTGAATAATCAAAAGAAGTTATTATGTAATTAAAATGAATTATATATGCATGGTTTTACATTTTTGACTCTTCAGTGTTTAAACTGTTTTTATTATTTACATAAATATTGTTGCATATCTCTTCATTGAAGAGTATTTAAGTTGTATGTTTCTCAGCTTATGATATTCTACTTTATAATATATATATATTCTCCTACAAGATCATTTGATTCAGTCATACATGTATGCATTTCTCATTCATTTATACATCTGTTCTTATAACAAACATTTATAGAGAGCTTACTGTGTACTGGATACTTTTTTTCTAGGTTACAGATCTTTCTAGTAAAATATTTCAATTAAATTAGCTGGGTGAATAAATTAGATATAGTTATTTTTGCAATCTTAGAGTATAATTGAATTCATTGGTTCCTGTTTAATTGGTCAGGGTATCTGTGTATTAGTGTGCTCACACTGCTGTAATGAAATACTTTAGGCTAGGTGGCTTAAACAACAGAAATTTATTTTCTCATATTTCTGAAGGCTAGAAGTCTGAGATCAGACTACCAGCATTATTGGGTCTGGTGGTAGGGGAATTGTTCCAGCTTACACATCGCAGCCATCCCATTGTGTCCTCATGTGGCAGACATAGGGAGGGAGAGAGAGAGAGAAGGAGTGGGGGGGGGGGGTGCAGAGAGAGAGAGAGAGAACAACGAGAGAGAAAACTCTCTAGTGTTTCTTCTTCTTTTTTTTTTTGTCTTTTTGCCTTTTCTAGGGCCGCTTCCTGCGGCATATGGAGGTTCCCAGGCTGGGGGTCCATTCGGAGCTGTAGCTGCCGGCCTACACCAGAGCCACAGCAATGCAGGATGTCTGCAGTGTCTGCAACCTACACCACAGCTCACGGCAACACTGGGTCCTTAACCCACTGAGCAAAGCCAGGGACCGAACCTGCCACCTCATGGTTCCTAGTCGGATTCGTTAACCACTGTGCCATGATGGGAACTCCTCTGGTGTTTCTTCTTAAAAGGGCCCCTGGAGTTCCCATCCTGGTGTGGCACAGTGGAAAGGAATCCAACTAGGAACCATGAGGTTGCAGGTTCAATCCCTGGCCTCGCTCAGCGTGTTAAGTATCTGGCTAAGTATCTGGCGTTGCTGTGAGCTGTGGTGACCTAAAAAGACAAAAGACAATAAAAAGAAAAAAGGCCCCACCCTCATGACTTCATCTAAACCTAATGATCTTACAAAGGCCTCATATCCAAATACCATCAAATTGAGTGTTAGAACTTTACCATATGAACTGGGGGTGGATGCAGTTTAGTGTATGGCAGTCAGTATATTTAGACTAGCATGCCCTCTGAATTAAGGATCACTATTTTAAATGAATGTTGGCTTTATTGAATGATTTGTTCAGTACTTGTAACACCCTAATTTTTAACTTAGTGGTATATTTTGGCTTATTTTAATTTACTTTATTCTAAAAGCTGTCTCTCTTATCAATCACTCTTTATAATGTTCAGTTCTTAAAGACTTTATCTACAGTGATCATAGGTATCCTTATTTTTCCTTAGTTTTTCACAGTCTGAAATTTTGAATTCGGATTTGAACTCAGATTAATATTTCTAGTTGCACTTAGGGTGTTTAGGAATAATTATAAGGAATATTTTAAGCTCAATATACTAAAAACTCAGAATTCTCATATACTACTTCATTCAAATTTATTCTCTTTCCAAAATATTTCTGTCATTAATATAACCCTCTGCTCCATATGGTTCTTTAAGCTTGAAATCTTGGAATCACTGATTACTAAATGTTGTTTCTCATACTTAGCCTGTTCTGTAGTTTCTTATTTTTTTTCCTTGAAGATTTCTTTTGGTTTGATCCCGACCTCTCCCATCCTATTGCTCCCTGTTTCATTCTAAGCTTTCTTAACATGGGACTGACATTTACCCAGCACTGACAGGTACAGTTACACCGGTTGTTAAAATACTAAAATGCTTTTTTAAATTTTTATCTAAATTTTTTTTTTTTTTAAGGGCCACACCTGCAGCATATGGAAGTTCCCAGGCCAGGGGATGAATCAGAGCTGCAGCTGCTGGCCTTTGCCACAGCCACAGCAATACTGGATCCGAGCCACATCTGCCACCTACGCAGCAGCTTGTGGCAATGTCAGATTCTTAACCCACTGAGTGAGGCTAGAGATCAAACATGCATCCTCATGGATACTAGTAGGATTCTTAATCTGCTGAGGCCAATGGAAACTCCCCTAAAATGCTTTTGCGCAGGTTGGATAAATAGCTTTTAGCCCTGAGTCCCAGTATCTAGACACTGTCTATGAAGACAGCTTCATGGGTACCCTGTTGCCTAATACACTGTCAGGTAGACAGCCAGCCTCATAGTAGGCCTCCATCAACCTATGAGACTTCTCTTCCAGGCCAGTGGGGGCACAGAAGTCTCAAGAGAGATGGTACTCCTGGTAGCAGTGCTGGTAACCTGCCTTCCTCGACTCCCCGCAAATGCTGAGTACCCATCTGGGCTCCTGAAGCCATGGTAGCCCCTTGCCAGCTCTTTCCTGCTTATGCTTATGGGAACTGCAGCCTCTCTGTGCATGCCAATGTATGTAATTGTTAGATGTATACAGTATCACTCTGGTCTTTAATTCATAATTATTATGGTAAGTTAGTAGCCACTTACTGGCCCTTTACCTTTAGCTACTTTTCCCTCTAGCATATTCAGTGTAGGGAGATAACTCTTCCTAATTTCACCACTCTCTGACTACCCAAGAGATGGAAATTAGAACTCAACTGACCTTACCATTTCTGCTTAACTTCTTACTTCATGCCTCTCTTAAAAGTCAGATTGATCTTCTTACACAAGATGTTCTCATTTCCCTTTTTATGTTTCTCTTTGTTCATTTTCACACCTCGGAAATTCTCTGTCTTGTGCCCTTCCAAGTCAGTCATTTCCTTTAAGTTCTATGTCAGTTCTTTCTCAGGTAATTCCTCTTTGAAACTTTTACATACTTCTCAAATTTGTAATGACCTTCACTTCTTATAATCCATATCAACCTATGTCTTATAAAGTGTTAGTTCGAGAGCTAGAAAGGCAGAGTTCATGTAGTTGATATTTCTTTCTAAGTCAGCAATCCTTTATGTAAAACCTTTGATGTACAATGAGGATGTGTCTAAGACTGTAGAACTGGTGGTTCCATTGTGGGGCATCTCTGGTTATTATTTAATTATTTAATGAAGTATTTCCTGCTATTTACTATGTGCCAGGCACTGAACTTTTGCTACAGTTATGAACAGAACAAACATACCTCTGGCCTTGAAGAGCTTATACTCTAGTGTGAGAGGAGACATTTAAAATGTAGCACATGCAGATATAGCTAATGATGGTTTATGATAAGTGCTGTGGGAAAAAAAAATAGGAGGCCAATGAAAAACAGCATTAGCACCTTAGTTTATACTGAAGATTTAGAAGAGGTGAAATTTTAGCTGAAGAATAGGTAAGCAGAATATAATCGCAGTAGAGTATGGGAGACTACTAGCATATAAATGTGTGCAAGGCTCTAAGGAAGGACAAAGTGTTTGTGTTTGGCAAAGCAGCAACAAAGGCAGCTGGGCCTTGTATTTGCCAGTGACTTGAAGGATGGGACATGTTGTGGCTGGAGAAATAGGAAGGAGCCATATGATAAGTACTTTCTTGTAGATCATGGGAAGAAATTTGGATTTTTCTCCTAATGCAAATGACCAGCTATTGAAAGATTTTTGAACACTGAGTTAGCAGGATTTGTTTGGGGGAGTGGGTGGCAGGTTTTTAAATTTAGAAAGGCTGATTTTCCGTATTACTTAAATAAATGTAGAGCAAGAACACAGCCATTTCCTTAAAATAGAAAGCTTTCTGTCTTCATTAATAAAAGGCTGCCCCTCCCTAGGAAGGCAGGTGTGTCCTGTTCAGTAAACCTGGTTCCTGGGGAGGAGGATGTCAATTTACACAAGACACTCAGGGTTTTCTGGGAGAGAAAAGACTAATACCTAGTCTCTGTTGGGATGGAGCTGTGTGGCCTTGACTAAAACCCAGTCTCAGGAAATGATAATCAAGAAATAAAATTATCTTGAGGAAAAATTTACCTAAGAAGAAGGAAGAACCAAGGCTGGAAACCAACACTCAGAAGAGCTTGAGTTCATGGGGCTGATTCTGGAAAGTTGTGTAGATGTCATCAGGGTAGTTTGTATGCTGAGGAAGAGTAGCTGATTATGGTAAGTGGAAATAAATAGAGTTAGACCACCCATAAATGAGCTGGGCACCAAATGAAACCAGATCATTAAGCCAGCTGTGGCTTGAATAGGGAGCCAGGATGGTACTGTGACAGACAAGACCAGCATTAATGGGTGATAAAAAGACCAGTATCCTGGAGAGTATCAAACTGCTTAATGCTTGCTATTCCTCCTTGCAGTACAGTATGTAGACTACACTTCTAGGGCAAGTGAGAGCTCTAGCCTTTCATGTTTAAGTAAAAATTTAAACGTGACCATAATCATACTTTGAAATGGTACATCAGATCATTTTGGTTACAGTGTATATAAGATGGCTTAACTTGTTTTTGAGCACATGGGTTATAAAATGCAAGAGAAGAAATGAGGAAACTAGTAGGCATGAGGAAACTAGCAATAATTGTTAAGTAAAATATCATATTAATTAGAACTAGAATGATAGGGTCTCTCTGGAGAGAAGTGAAGTTTTTTTTTTTTTATTAAGATGTCAAATTTTTCCTATAAGAACTTGGTTGCTCTTAATCTTTGAGCTTTCAATCTACCTTCCCTTATTCCTTATCTCCTAGTTAAACATCTCTAGTTATTCCAGTGATTCCTCAGTTAGATGCTTTTTGGGATCCAGACTTAATCATTCAGAGGATCAGGAATCCTTGTCAGTTGCCTGTCATCCACAGGCTTGACAAACATGTTTTGCATGTTTCTTTTCAGTCTGGTTAAAGTAGCCCTGTGGCATCCAACTTGAGACTTCTTTTCAAGTTAACATCTTTTCATTAATCAACACTCTTTGGGTGTGGCTGTTCGACCTGTTATGAATGTACCTCTCATATTATTTCCTGCATATTTATCCATTTTGACTTGAAGAATATTGTGAGAGGTTTCTTCAGTTGTTTAAGTTTAGGATGAACAAAGTCCATATTTCTTAACCTACCATCTGAATAATTGAATCAACAATAAAAGTGTTATTTTTAGTGAACTCATACTGGAGCCTTTAAAATACTTGTTATACAATATTTGCCAACTAATTTTAATGGGTTCATCATTCATTTGCAGATTTCATGTCCTTTGCCTTTAGAAGTTATAAAATTACCCTGCCTATAGTGGATGCTGTGGCATTTTTCCTCTTCTCTGTAGTCTTTCAGAAGCTTCTTGCAATAGTTCCCTGATCACTTCTGCATCTCCTTGAGGTCCATGGAATATACCTCCTCTAAGCTTGTATTAATTTCCTAAGGCTGTTGTAATAAAGTGCCACAAACTTAAACAAGAGAAATTTATTGTATCACAGTCTTCAGGTTAGAGGTCTGAGATGAAGGTATAATAGCAGTGTTGTTGTGTTCCCAGGGCGGTGAGGGAAAATCTATTCCATGCTTCTCTCCTAACTTCTGGTGGTTTGCTGGCACTCTTTGGCTTTCCTTGGCTTATAGATACTTTACCCTGATCTTTGCCTTCCTGTTCAGGTGCCATTCTCCCTGTGCATGTCTATTTGAATTTCCCCTCTTTATAATGATCCCAGTCATGCTTCAACTTAATTAATTAAATCTGGAATTTTTAAAAAACTTAAAATTTAACATTGGTTTACATCTTGGTGAAAATAAAGTATGATGTAAAACAATTTCATTGTATAATTCCCCCGTGTGTGGCCAGAGCATCAAATAAAAGTGTGAATGCCAAGGAAACTGAGCCTGGAGCTAAGGACACAAAAGACCATGTTTGCTTATTCTTCACTAGAAAGCTTTAAAAATGAAAGAAAAAAAAAAAAACCCATATTTAACCTATAGGCAGAATCTAAGTATGAAAGATATATCACCAGCTTGTGATTTCCACTTGTACTTTGGTGAGCAGATGAAGGTGCTTTGGGATCCCCAGTACTAGCCCCACTCATGTGGTTCCTGGAAATGAGCCTTCTTCATAGTGTTCTTAACCACTGGTTATCACTGGCAGTCCACTGTCACTTCACAAGTGTCTGGAAATCATTCTCTTAGCTGTCACTACCATAGAACTCCTGCCACTCTGCCTCTGACTCTTGACTGTCCACTTCTACAACACAAGAAGTTCATTGACAAAGACCCTTTGTTGTTGCTACTGATAAGGAGAAAGCCAGTGCTTATATCAAAGATGCCATTTATGGTTTCTGAGATTTTTTTGGTGTTGTTGGAGCCCTCTCTCCAACTTTGTGCTACACGCTGTTACTGCCACTCTGCCAGTACCCAGGATATCAGGAAGTGCCTCCTGATTGGCAGATGGTTATAATCTCTTTTCCGGAATTTAATTTCTCATGAAATACAGTTCTATCATTTTTTTTTTTTTGGTGTTTATTCACCTACTCTAAGCATTTAATCTCAGTCAAGGAATCCCACAGGGAACAGATACTGGGCAGTACTTTGGCCTCTATACTTCTCTGTTACTCACCCTTAATTCAGTTTCCTCCCTCTTTTCTTTTTTACAGAATGGAGGTTTTCACGCACATGAATGGTTACAAACAGAATTGGGGCAAGAGAGTGAAGATTACTTTTTGGGCCCCAGATCCGTTAACCAAAGATATTCTATTACATAAAACATTAGATTTACTAAATTAAGGTTATTGGGATTATTCTTGGGAATTATAAAACTTTGCGTATTTTATGAATTCGAGGCGAACAGTAAAACCAAGTTAGTTACAGTAGTGTAAGAGAAGAAAAGCAGTGGGTAAATAAATATTTCAAAAAGGCCATTCTGGGTAGATTGGACAAAGGGAAAAGTGGTGCAAACAAAGTGACATTAAGGAGACCTGGGGGAAAATGCTGGTTGCACCCCCTAGAGCAAGAGCAATGGGGATGGTGAGAAGTGGTCAGATAGATTATGTAAGAACCTGTCAGATTTACTGATGGATTAGAAGTAGCATATGAGGGAAAGGTGTCAGGAATGACTGCTAGCTTTGACCTAAGCAACCTGGTGAGTAATGATGTCATTTATTGACCTGGGAGAACTGGGAGGAGGATTGGATTTGGGGACTGAAGTCAGGAGCTCTGTTTCCAACATTTGAAGATAGAAGTCTTGACTCTTATACAACGTGTCTTATCCAAAGGAATGGAGAACCAGAATGCTCTTGCAGGGTAGTGCTGGTATGGAACTCCTTACAGTGTAATTGAAGTCCAAAGCTGCCAGACCTTGGAACATCATGCATGACTTTCCTGCTGACATATATGGCAGATCTTTTATGTGTGTTAGACACTCATTGTTTTTCTGTCATTATGTGTTTTTCTTCTTTCCATATCTTTATTCTCTGAGATTTTGCTGCTTACTAATTATGATTTGCCTAAGTTATTTAATTTTTTAAGATGTGATGTCCTCATCTATAAATGTGGATACTCTTACTTATTTGACTGGGTTATTTTTGATGACTACATTAGATAATGTTTGCTGAAGTCTTAGTATAGTGCCTGGAATTAAATTAGTAGGTATAAATATCTTCAGTTATTATTATTTTTGACAAAAGGAATATTATTTTAAAAACTATTTTAAATATTTTGGAATGGGATAGGGTTTGGATGAACGAATAATAATGAGTGTTTATCATACATATATAGATAAAAGGAGTCTTTATTATTTAAATTAGTTGCATTTTTAAAATACTGATTTTAACACTTTGAAGTTCTAGGAGGTACAACAAAGTGTTAAAATCAGTATTTTAAATTGTAGGGGTTTTCTGGCTTGGAAATATGGTCAGTGATGTGCGTTGGTATTTGCTGCCTCATAAGATCTGGCTTACCTTTATGCAAATCAAAATTCCCACAGAAATAATGAGTCAGATACAGCAGCAGGCAGTATTTAGATCACATTTTTGTTCTCTGCTCTACCAGGGCTAATCTCACCATACATTGTATATCAAGACTTTTGGTTTGCTCAGGTTTTCCATCATTTGACCTCCTCTAACCTTTGTTTTAAACCTAAGATTACTACTCTAAGTGTACTAGTATTATGGAAGTTTTTTCCAGAACAGAGTAAATGTATGCTAGAGAGTATTATGTTGAGACTCTTCCTATTACATTAACAGAGAGATCTTTAAGGAGCAAAGGCTAGATCACTTAATAAAACCACAGCCTCTTCTTTGGCAATCCTGTTGAATCTGGAAGAAAGCCAGAGGTGGCCAGTATAAGGTTAGATTCCATTCCATCAGCATAATAGTTAATAATAGTTGACTGACAGGGATGTGAAGGGTGCCCTCTTTTCCTCCCCCCTCTCCACCCCCATTCCAGGCTAACCTCTCTAGGGAATATGCCATTCCATTCCCCATTCCTAAAATTCTTTGCTCGAGCACAGCCAGGGGCTGCGGGACTGGTGCCTGATTGTAGAAAGGGTGGGGGTGTCTCTCTGAAAGGGTTGTTAGTCCCTGTAGTTGTGCTGAGGGACTAACTATCACATCTGTCGGGATATGAAAGAAAATGAGCTACCCCTGCTGTGGCTCATGTTTACGTGCGAAAAATAAGTAGACTCCTCTCACTCACCTGAATTAATACCACATCAAGATCAGTTCTGCTTCCCTGCAGCCACAGGTGACATTTCTGTCTATGGAAAATTAGAGCTGCTTTTGTCTGCTTTTTTGTGAATCATACCTCATGTCCTATATTATTCTGCACTGTTAAAATGATATTTTCAGGGAGTTTAGTACTAGTAAATTAATAACATTTGCAGCTTTCTTCTAGCTTTTTTTTTTTTTTTTTTTTCCTGTTCGGATGCAGGTATTTGCAGGATAGGAACTATTCAAACAGTAACAGCATTCCAGAGATTCTTTCCCTAGATTCTACATGCTTCCATTCAGAGTTCTATTTAAATGCTGAGGAGTATTGCTGAATATTGAAGAATAAAATATTTATTAGTATAGCATTTAGATGAAAATTCAAAGATCTTTTTCCAAGTCCAGGTAATTCTTATTGGATGACGATTCCTAAACTAAGCAGTCTTGAGATCAATAATTTGGTAAAATTACTATTTGGTGTTGCCTGCAGTTCGGGTTAGCAATTATTCTTTACTCCACATCTCACCACTGCAGAGCCACTTGCTAACTTTTAATCACCACCTTCTCAAGTTTAAGAGCTTGGCCAGAGTGATCCCGGAAAGTCTTAACATTTTCCAGTGAGTAAAGTCCATCTCTCTTGGAGATCTTGACACCTATCATTAACAAGGTGCAACCTCTTCAAGGATAATTTAGAATACAGACCTGCTCTTCTGTATACATAGCAAAACATAAAGAGGTTAACCATCAGGATAAAGTAATTCTGAAATAGTACATTGTAGTGACCGGCAGGCTAGCCCTACATCATGTCACCTCCTTCATTCTACAGATTATGTTGTGGGTTTCAAATGTTTTTCTCAGGTCAGTTTCCCTATCATTAATGCTGCAACACCTTTGCTGAGTAGATATCCACTCTCTCATTCTTTTATTACACCACAGTGAAACCAGCACACTAACTCTCATGGGTTGATGAATAAATTCCAGTTTTACTGGCTTTTGTAAATAAGCCTTTAAAAATAGTTTCTGAAGTCAGAATATGGTGAATAAAGTTCTTAATCAGATTTTTTAAACAAAGCCTTATTTAAATGAAATCACACTGAAATATGTTAATATTTGATGTAAATATGTTAAAATATGCCATCCATCCTTTGGGATGTCATTGGTGTCACTTACCTTAATGGCAAATTTGGCTGGTAACATGAGTATGTGCCCAGAAGCCTTTCTATTTGATGATATATATAATCTGGAAAATATTTAGTAGTCCTTAAGTACCTTTTAATAAAAGGATTTCAACTTGTTATTTTAAAAAAATGCTTATTAAATTTGCCTTTATCACTTGTTTCTAAGTGTTTTTGTAACAAATAGGAAAGACAACTTGGGAAAGGATTAAATTTAATTCAGTAGACATTTTCTGCATATTAGTATGTGCCAGCCACTGTTTTAAGTGCTTGGAATGCAGAAGTGAGTAAGATTGTTCTCAGGTCAGAGTTTGAGAGACAGTTAAATTGTATCATTCCCCTTATAGTCAGGGCATAGACTCACTGTTCTGATAGCAGCCATTAACTTTGCCAAAATTGGTCAGAAAGGGATATTCTCTCAGGAAATAATATTGAGGTTGTACCTGGAATGAGGAAAGCAGGAAAATGAGGACAGACAAGGACATACAATGAAAAGGAATACTCTGTGAGCAAAAAGCACTATACCAGTGTGTGGTGGGGAAACAGGAAAGAGCTGCGAACGTTGCAGATGTGCTTTCCACAAGGGTTTATTTTGTTGCTATTTTTCAGATTAGAGAAGTCGTATTTTTTTCATGTATGAAAGGCCTTCAGGTAATGCCTATGCCAACATGATCTTGGGGCTTTGTATCAACTTAGAAAATACTTAAAGAGGAAATGGTAAGGGGACCTGTTTTTTTCAAATGCTATAAACTGCAGAGGTTTTCAAATAAGTAACAATGAGCATTTACTGAAATTGAAGCCCCTTAGTTTTTGATGGGGAAGATAGTTATTATGTCACTTAGACATTCATTCAATCATTCATTTATATGTACAATATTAATGGACTATCTGCTGCATACCAAGTGTTGTCCTTGGTGTTGAGAAGACATCAGGTGACTAAGATAGATGTGATACCTGCCATCATAAGACTCTAAGGTTAGGAGGAAAGTCACAATTTTTCTCAAGTATATTCCTGTTTTAGAGTGACAGATGGTCTTTATTCACATATTTTATTATTTTATGATTGTTTCAAAAATATTTCTGCATATTTTGTTACTTCTACAAGGTGTCATATATGTCCATTTTCATGTCCCACGCTATAATAAAAACAATTACTGAGTACTTTCCTGACACTGATGATGGGAAGCAAACTAATATTGTATGAGCAAATATAGTTTAGCAGAATCCTTTGGAGAAGGAGAGGAGCAAAGGACTAACACTTATCGAGTGCCACTATGTGTTAGGACCTGTGTGAGATGATTTTATATATACTTTATACCTTTTAATCCTGAGAGTAGCTCTGGGAAGTAGCTGTCACTATCTCATTTTTTTTTTAAATCAAGGAAACATTCTAGGAGAGGGAAATAGAGGCCAACTAACTTGCTCTGTGATCACAGCTGGTAAGTGGCAGCTTTGAGATTTGAAATCATGATGGTTTGATTCCACTTCATGGGCTCAGTTTACTATGGCTTACTTAGGCAGGGGTACTTGAATAATTGGTAAATGATAAGCATCATTTAAACCAAGGCCTGACTTACATCAAAATCCCTTCTTTCCACTAGAGCTTGCACAAGTTACTTAAACTTAAAACATTGTAAAAGCCGAGTGTTTTCATTATTTAATTTTACTATTTCTTGCTTTTTAGACTACACTTTTTGAAATCATTTCATTTATATGGCTCATTTTAACTAAAAGTTTGAAAATATATTATCTTGTATCAAAAGTATAAAATTACCATCAGATAAACAGACACTCGAAGCAAAATAAATATAAAATGCTTTGAGGAGGACTTAAATGAATAGCTAATAACTCTGCAAAGCAACACCTCTCCTTTGAAATTATATTTTGCAAACATATTTCAGAATGAAAAAGGAAAGCTTGAACTAAGGTAAGTGAAAATGTCTTCGGTCTGTAGGAATACAATAAGTTAATTTGCTGAAAATCCCATCCCAAACAATTGTCACTAAAATGTATGAGCCCTTTTAGTATTTGTGTAAAGTTGATAGCAGATATTTCATATTTACATACTCACCAAACTTTGAATAAGGACATTTTTATCTCTTGCTTCATAAGAGGTAAACTTATGTGGTTTAAATATTGAGGGCTTTGAGTAATTTGAGTGATGTGGGATAGTGACTGTGAGTATAAGATCCAAATCCTATAGATAGACTTGGAGTTTAGAATTGACTCAGAGGATTTGCTTCATTGCCATCGTTAGCACTGATTCCATAATGGGCTTTTGCTACTTTATCAGTTTTCTTCTTCTTATAAATCTCATTACTTCTGGCATGCATATAACATCACAGGATAAGCTAGTGAAAAAGTGCATTGGTAAATAAAAGAAAGCACTTATCTAACACTTGTCATACTTTGTGTATTTGTTCATATATTTAGGTGGCTGTTGTATTTCCTTAATTTGGCTCTAAGATTCTTGAGTGTAACGATCATTCTTTATCATTACTTTTATTCCCCAAACTTAGCACAATAATTTTATATATAATTAATATAACATATAGCATGCCTTCATTGTAATTTTATTGCTGCTGGAGTTCATGGCAAATTGTTTCAACATATAATGCACAATACTGAGTAGAATAAAACTGGAAAAATGAATTTCCATTTGACACATTACCAGAGATCCTAGATTTCTCATAGTTACTAGAATAATTGTAGTCAGCTTCACTTACCTTTAAGGTGATTTTGTGTTCTACTGCTTCTTTAGGGATCTTCATTGGGTTTATAGTTTTGTTCTCATTAAAATATATTTAATGATCTGCCTAACTTTTCAACCTGAACTCTGACCCTTAACAGCTGAATATCCTTAACAGACTCAGATTCTGGACCCTAACCAGGGAGGACATTAGTAGCTGTGTGGTGGCTCACTAGTTGAGTGCAGAATTACATTTAATGTTAGTCCTGGTCTGACCTTGGTACCTTGGTTCCTTAGGGCCCGTGTTTGTGGTTTCCTTCCAGGGTTTTAAGTTTCTTGCCTTTAAACCCCACTTTCTTCATGAACAGCGTCAGACCACCAATTGTTTATACTCCATTCTTTGTACTTGGTTCAATTCATACATGTTATTTCCTGTGCCTGAATGTCCTCCCATATAGTTTGATTGGCAAATTTCACATTTTCAGATGAAGTTTTGTTACATCTTCACGTTTTAAGATGAAGGTTTGTCATCTTCTTTGCGAAGCCTGCCTTAACTCACTCAAACTTCTTTGGTCATCCATTCCTTTACACATCCTCCTATAGCTAAGTCTGCTCATCTCTTTGTACTCATTACACCATATTTTCATTATTTGTTGACTTTCTGTCTCTACTAGACTTTGAGCTCACTGGAGTTCAGCAAATATTTAAAAGAATTAATGACTTCCGCTACTTCATTTTGGATCATTGCCTATCACCTGTCTTGCATCTGCTTCAAGGGTATTATGGATGCTGGAGAGGAGTTGAATATAATAACGGCATTCTTGTATACTTGTCCTTTTTTTCCTTCTGATCAAAATCTTCATTTCAGTGTATTTGTGGGCCAGTTTGTTGATTGCTAGAACAACCACTGACCAGCTCTGTGTGTTGTGGGTCTTCCTGAACTACCTCATATGCGATCCAAGGCCTGATATTTCTGCTCATGAGTTTCATAGACAGTGGTTCTGCCTTATTCATCTTTCTAGCATTTGGGCATATGATTCTGCCTATACTTAGTAAATGTTGGACAAATGAATAAAGACTAATGACTTTGTTAATAAATTTACATTTTAAAAAATCCAGCCTAATACTGAAAAAATTTACTCTTCATGAAAGGGATTTTTGATGATTAGGACTAACTTAAAATAGGTCAAGACTATGCCAAACATTCCATCTTCTGTTAAATTTAGGATTCTGGTGAGAACTTAGTAAGTGGCCTTATGTTTTCCCCCCATGTGTGTTGCAATTATCAAGGTGATCAGAATTAGTTAGGATTTTGATTCAGTCATTTGCATCACTTTTTTTTGTTGTTGTTAAATTACCATCAAACCATTTTTTACCATAGCTAACCCAGGTATTTTATCATAAATTTGTCACTGTTTTGAAAGTAAAAAATATTCATCAGTTCTGTGGAAAATTTAGAAATTTAAAGTCTAGATTTAAGAAATTTTTTGAAAATATTTTCTAAACATTTAGTTCTTGCTTATTTTACATATAATTTTAATCACTTGTATTTTACCCACATCTCTTATTGTCATAAATTGTTACAGTTTTTTTTTTCCTTTCTTTGATCATTTGTTTTCTATTCCAACCATTTTCAAAGTTGTTTCAGAATTTAATTTGCTTGCTGCATTTTTATAACTGATGCCCCTGGACTGATTGATGAACTGATTGATTTTTCTCAACTACTTTCTCTTTACTTGTAACATGGAAAATTTGAATATATAGAGAAGGAGATATTTAGTGAACTTTCATGCATCCATTACCTAGCTTCAATAGTTACCAATACATAGTCTTTTTTAAACGCTATTCCATAGATTATGTTAAAGCAAATCTTCAACTTCTTTGGAAGTTCACTAATAAAATGTTTGTAAATTACTGGGTAAGCAAAAAAGACTCTCTATTACCTTTTACTACATCAGAACTGAATACCAGACATTCGTATATAGTTACATATCAGAAATGACTATACCAGATATATTTGTATTTTATAGATACCTTAAGGTATAGAATAGCTCAAGCATGGTGCCTCTTTTTCTCTTAAGAACATCTTTATTACTTTTATTCCTTTGAATTTTTTAGTTGTAAGTTAAAGGAAGTGGAATTGAGGTACAAATAGGTCTTAAGTATTAATGAATTATTTTACTAGAAACAGCTCATCAGTTTATCAAATTAGATAAGTGGTTTCTTCAAAGCTTTTGGCAGGGTTTCAGAGAATAGAAGAAATGATAGATGAATTTTGATTGGAGAAGGTGAGGGAAAAGCATATGCAAAGTGCTGTTCATTTAGGATGTGTCTGGAAAGGACAAACTAGACATCAAAATGGAAAGTGTAAAAATGTATGGGCATTGATTAGATGCTTTATGGGCCATAGTACTTTGGGGAAAATGGAGGTAACTGCCAAAGAAGGAATTTGGCTATTTACATTTTACATAGTTTTATTTGGACTGGCAAACATATCCTGCCCAATTGTGGTGGGATGATATGAGCTTACTTTCTTGGCAATACGCAAGAAATTTATGATAGTGGTTTATGGTTGGAGCCTGTTGCTCCTGAATGTTACTTCACCTTGCCCCTCATAATAAAGAAAAATAAAGAAAACGAAAAAACAACAAATGTGATAATTTTAGTTTTTAAGTATATTTAACCTCATGATGATGCATTAGTCCTTTTATATCAACCTGATGTTTCAAGTCAGTACCCACAATGAAGCTTGTTGCCCTTCATAGATCTGGAAACAGAAAACTCTTAGAGAATGAAGTTTGTTATGTTGATATGGGGAAAAAACAAAAACAAAACCAAAAACCGATAACCTTGGTATAGCAAGAAATTGTAATAGAGCTCCCTTCTCTTCAGTGGATTTTCCATCTGGCCTATGCTTATGTCAACTTTTTAAAAAATAAGATAGGCAGTTATCTCACCAGCAAAATGAGTTTATTCAGGAATAGTCATAGGAATTGCAGTTCAGGAAATGCAAGTTATGGTAAGCCACAGGCAAATTCAGAGAACAAAGGAGGGGAGCTTTGGAGAGAGGGGACTTGGGAGGGCCTCTTCTAAACAAAAGTTTTTTGGAGAAAAATAAGAGTTCATTGTGGTGATGGACTCTCATTGGCTGAGGTATGGCATTTTCTATTGGCTGGATTTATTGTTGGGCAAGAAGGAAGTCTTCCCTCCTCCTGCCAGAGTAGTAAAGTAGAGTCACCTTCCCATTGGAGATGCAAGATCCATCTCTTCCTGTTTGGAGTAATTGATGATGAAGGGGAATGAGACCTCCATCTACGGGTCTTCCTGACTCTAATTTTGGTTGATGTTTCCTTTATTAATTTCACATTTCCCCCTTTTGATCAATAACTTTTCTTGAAAGCATTGCTGATCAAGAATCGGTGTTTCCATATCTAGTGGTTTGTCCCTCTGTGCCAGAAAGGACCTTTCCTGCTCATCATATCCCACATCAGATGAACCATGCATAGACTGGAAACTGCATGTGGCCACATTCGAGTAACAAGTAAAGGTAGTAGGGAGAACTCTTAGATATTTCTTATCCAAAGTCTGTATTTTATCAAGGTCATAAATATTGAAAATCATTTCAAAATGCTAAACTAGCATCACCTTATTATATGTGCCATTTTTACAAAGGTTCATCAGATAGCAGGTACAGAACTTAACAACAGTAAGTAGAACAGAATTAAAAACAATATAAGGAGTTTCCGTCGTGGTGCAGTGGTTAATGAATCCGACTAGGAACCATGAGGTTGCGGGTTCGGTCCCTGCCCTTGCTCAGTGGGTTAACGATCCGGCGTTGCCATGAGCTGTGGTGTAGATTGCAGATGCGGCTCGGATCCTGTGTTGCTGTGGCTCTGGCGTAGGCCGGTGGCTACAGCTCCGATTCAACCCCTAGCCTGGGAACCTCCATATGCCGCAGGAGCGGCCCAAGAAATAGCAACAACAACAACAAAAGACAAAAAAGACAAAAGACAAAAAAAAAAAAGCAAAAAACAAAACAAAACAAAACAAAAACAATATAACAAACCTAGTTTGTATGGTTCTAAATTAGAAGCCTAGATCTGAAGGTAACCATCTGAATAGATCAGAAGACCATGAATCAGTAAGTGAAATTTATTGTAGCTAATGTGCTTGTTTCCTAATTTTATGCAATTGTGTTTTTACTTCTTCCACGTGCAACAAGGAGATGTTGGCTATCACATAGACCACTTCCTTCCTCGGCAAGTAGATAATCAAGTACTGTATGATTATCCAAAACTCTTTTAGACAATGAGTCAAGCAAGTCATGTTGCTGAGCTGAAACTACTTTGGATATGGCACTGGCCAACTTTCTAATGTTGGGTAGAGATTTCTGATCATTTGTTCATTGGCACATACTCCCATCCATGGAAAGAAAGCACTAGCTATGGAGGTGAGCCCAGAATCACATATGTCTCTTGGAAGTTCTCTTTTAAGATGGTTATAGAGAGTTAATGGGATGAACCAGTGGGATACTTCTATTTTGTTATGGGGAGAGAATAGAACAGTAAATACAGCAAGGGCACACTGTCCTTTTATCCTCCAGCTGTCAAGGCAATGAGTTGCCCAAGCAGAAACAGTAAATATAACAAGGGCACACTGTCCTTTTATCCTCCAGCTGTCAAGGCAATGAGTTGCCCATGCATAAAGGCCATTACCAAAACCTCCACATTTAAAGATGTAGTCAGGAGGTATGCATAAGTTACAGTGACTTTGTACCCATTCATTGGAATAGAGATGTTAACATCATCCAAGGCTCAGACATTATACTAGGATATATCAAAAGGTTATCTATATAGGTATGTCAGCAAGCTTGCAACTGGCCTAATTTCCATTGGCTATATCACAGAATTTTTATATAGATATTTGAGAGATCTTAACCCAGGGTTGAGTTAAATTGAAGGAAGGGCTTAGTGGCCTTAGGACTCTCACGTTTTAAAAGAGGCCTGGGGAAGAATTCACACTTACAGTGATATATAGAATTCCAGGGAGTTACTTATAGGATCATTACTGTTTTGGACAGGTTGAGCTTTCTGCTGACACATCAAATAATTGGAGAGGTTCTCCCTTTCACAATAGATTGGAAGATGCAAATGAGGGCATTATCTTGGTGAGAGAAAGAGGAGGAATAAGCAAGAATATTCAGAAGTAAAAAGATATACAGGCCTGAACCAGACATCCTGGGAAAGCTATTGCTGTTAGGTGTCATCTGCTTCAGTTCCTGGAAATCTTTACTTTCCGGTCATCAGTTGATGTGCAGGTACAATCCAGGTCTAGTGTTTACTTTAAGTATAACATGTGAAGCTAAGAGTCTACTCTCTGGAGTTTAGTGACACAAGGATTAGTCAACAGTACATGATAGGGGCCCTTCAAAGCAGGGCTGGAGAGAGTCCTTTTGGAGGTATGTTTTCCAGTAAACAATACCTCCAGGTTTTAGAGTGTGGTGTTTATAGAGTCTTCATCTTATGGGAGCACACCATGAGAAGGATTATTCCAGTAGAGGTGATTAGGCCTTTACAATATTGAAGTATATAGCCATTTCATCAGCTGTAGATCATAGGAAGCAGGAGCCAGGTGCATGAGGCATCTCATTACAAGAGGAACAGACTCTCATGGAACCTATGCAAATACATACCGTCCTGAAAAATAAGAACAATTAAATAAGAGTTTCAGAGCCTTTGAGGGATCAAAGGAGGGAGAAAAGGATTAGTGCTTCAGCCTTTGTTGCAAAGATATATTTTAAGGAAGAGGAGAAAAAAGAGGCTCCTTACATCTAGAAAACAAAATATTAAAGCAATTGCTTTTCCTTTAGAGTTTAAGAAATTCTTACCCAGTTCATTATTATGATCTTAACAAAAATCTATTTTAGAGTACCTATCAGAGTCTTTTCCATGAATTTCTCTGAAGGTGAAACATACTTGCAGAAGCATTAGAGTAAAGCATAACTGTTTGTAAATGGAAAAAAAAAGGACTTTAAAATGCCCATTATTAAAGATCTGATGAGAGTTCATTAAAATGGAATTGACAAGAGGATCTGCTTTATTTTTGTGACATTTTAAAATTATGGCTGATAACACGTTGCAGAATTTCATACAACTTTGGAATACTTACATTAACATGTACCTATACTGATATTAGTAAAATGGTTTGGAATTCCTTCTTATATGACAAGCTTCCCATGTAATTTAGCATGTCACATAAGCCTGATTAGTTTTAAAATTTTCCAGATGAAACAAATACTTGAAGATATTTCAGGTGGCCTCTGGAAGAGTCCAAATTTAGTTCAAGGTCAAAAAAAGTTTTCATTTATAATTTGATTGGGGGAAATTTGTCAAAAATATCAAAAAGTTTTGGACATTTGACCCAAATAATATTGCAGACTGTTCTGAAATGATAATGCTCAGTTACCAAAGCAGTAAGATTTCAAAGATAAATGCAAAATGTGATATATGTAAGCAAAACTTAGCCCTTTTAATATTGAGAAGATTCAAATTTCTTAAGTAATCAGAGACCTGATTAAGACACATTTAGCATGGGAAATAATTTTGATTAAATATAAATCTTGTTTTCTAAGCAGATTACTTAATGGTAAGGAAGGAAAAAGCTTTCACAATCTATTACCAGGAGCAGACCAATAGTTTAGTAAACCTTGTCCTTTTAGCAAATGAAATAAAATTATGTTTTTGTTTTACATAAAAGCACTACTGATTTTAAAGCTTAATTTTAAACCAACTGGACCACAAAAATCGTTACTTTTTAAAGATTACCTTTTTCACAAACCTTCTACAACCTACTTACTGTTTCCACTCAGTTTTTTGTCCTGTTTTTTTTTTTTTTTTTCCCTTCCCTATTCTGAAACAGACAACCTCACTTTAGGATAAAATTGCTTTCTTTTCCCTCAACAAAATGCATTTCCATTCTTTATATCTTTTTTTTTTTTTTTTTTTTTTTTTACCAAAAACACACACCCTGCCTTCTTTGCATACGAGATTGTTTCCCTTATTGTTTAGCTTTAAGCAATTGTGAATGGTCTGTTACTGGCAAATTTTATGTACATTTCATAATTTCTAAAGGTATATTTTCCTCATACTAAATTTTCTAATGGGGCACAATATATGTTTTCCAGTAGACCCAAATATCTATAGTTTATTTGAAAAGGGAGCCAAAAGTGGAAAAACCTATTTTTAGTAATGTTTCAATATTTTATCTTATTTGGAAATGACCTATATATTTAATGACTAACCATCATTTAATTTAACTTAGCAAAACTGTAAAGTTTTAGGTTACCAAAAAGATTTCAGGAAGCTATTTAAATGGTTCATCTGGAAACTTTTATCTATTTACATCCCCTTAATTTACTTGTTTTCAAAAATTTTGTTTAGGTTATTCATGAATATTTTATCATATATGTTTTTTACAGATTTTTGTAACAGGAGATAACATGAACTCATCTGACCAATGAATTCAGGTGGAATGGAAGCTAAATGTCTGCATCTTTTCAACATTTATAACTCTAAATAAAAACATGCTTGTTTTAATTAAACCAACAACCTTAAGCTGGCTTTCACTTACTAAAATTTCTCCCAGATCATGTAAACACAAAAACACCTGGGCCAGTGTCTGTTATATTTAAGTTCATATAAGCATGTGTTCATTTTTAAGCCTATTAAAAAGAGTTCTTTTACAAATTAATTCTAGCAATACCATTCAGATGTATCATTCAGAAAAGGGAAAAAAAATACCACACATCTATAACACAATATACACATATTTATAGACACACATGAAAATATATATAGTTGCAGACAAGGACCTTACAGTTTTGTTTTAAATTTTAGCCACGCCTCAGGTACAAAACTCATTGGAATAGTTGGATCCAAATTGTGTTACTGGCAGATGGACTAAGTTAGGGTTACATACTCATATGGCCAATTTTTTTTTTAAATTAAAGATTTTATTTTTTGCACACTATAGGTATTCCTTTAGAGGATACTTTTGGAGCCAGTTTGTCATTTAGAGACTTCTGCATACAAATCAAAGAATGCATTTCATTGTCTCCAGAGAGATTTGGAAACCTCTCTTTAATGGTGCTCCTTAAAGTGGACTTTTCCAAAACAAAGTTTCCCTCTTTTGAATAAGGTGGGTGACTTATCACGAAGCTTCAACAAATAGATAGTATCAGGAAGGCAATTTTCTCCTAGGAGTTTTGGAGTTACCAAAATTTTAGGGTAATGGATATTTAAAATTTTCCTTCTGGTTGTTTATTTGCTCCAGTTAACTTAGGAACAATAATTAAGGATTTAGCACTTGAATTCTCAGAAGGTCCAATTTTAAGGGGGGAGGTTTTTACAGAGGAGAAGAGCTGAAGATGGCATCACGGGCAGGGACTGAGCACAGATGGCTGCCACCCACCCAGGGACAAAGAAGGTGGGGGAAGGGGAAAGGAGAGTTCAGGAGCCATTCTGTCTTTCATCAACTGTTTGTTCACCTTGGTTAATTTAGAAATGGCATTTTGCTAAGAAGTGATTTGGGGGTCTTGGATATGTTTGGAAACCTCCTTGGCTATGTTTAATTGCTCCAGGTAGCAATTAAAACAGACATTCCTTTCAGTTTGTTTTATTTTAGAGCCACAGCTTTCTAATTAAATCCTAAGAGTTCCAAATTTGGGGAGGTCGCAAGTTCCTCATAATGGCCAATGAAGCTCTAGATTACTCTTGGTCAGGTTGCTGCATTTAGTTAAAATGCACATGTGGACAGCCCATACTTCTTAAACACAAACTTGGCCAGTATCCCTGAAGGAGGGTTTCCCTTAGAGCATTTAGGTGACTGGGATCCCATTTCTCAAATTTTCCCAGAAACAAAAGAAACTTCCCAGCTAGCTCAGTTCCAAGAGGAACTGTGCCAAAGTGCTAGTGTGCTTTTGAAAGGAAAATAATCAATATTCACCAAGGATAAAGTCCTAACACCAAGGATCAACACTTTCATGATCCTGAATAAAGTTGAGGAGATCAAAATGCAGAGTGGAGCTTGGAATCCAAGAGGAGACTTACCAAACTGAGAGGAGGCAGTGACTCATGGAACAATGAACACAAATGGCTCAATGTGCATGCCTTGCTCAGTCTGGGGATTGATATCTCTTTGGGGTGGGAGGTGACCACTGCCTTCCTGTCCCACTTTTGATGACACCAAGTAATCAAAATCAGCCTTTAGTCTGCCCTCTTGGTGCAGCTGGCAGCATGTCAGTCTCACCAGCAAAATGAATTTATTCAGGAATAGCCATAGGAATTGCAGTTTGGGAAATGTAAGTTACAGTGGACCATAGAAACTCCAGAGAATAAAGTAGGGAAGATTGTTTTTATAAGGAAAAGAGGGAGTTGTCAGGGGCTCTTCTAAATTAAAGTTCAGTGGGGGAAAGTGAGAGTTCAGGATGGTGATGACTTCTCATTGGCTGAACTGTGGCATTTCCCATTGGCTGGGCTTTTTGCTGGATAAGAAGAACATCTTCCTTCCTCCTGCTGGGTAGGTAGTAAAGTAGAGACGCCTTCCTGTTGAAGGTGCAAGGTCCATCTCTTCCTGTTTGGGATCATTGATGAGGAGTGGTAGAGCATGAGAGCTCTCCTCCTGACTCTAATTTTAGTTGAGGTTTCCTTTATTAATTTTCATACTTATGAGGTAAAAAAATTGACTTCATGGTCAAAATTAGGTAGCAGCTCACTTTATTTCACCAAAGTGTAAAATTTCTGTTTTGGCCTCACTTTTCAAAGGGAAAAGTACAGTATTTGGATCAAAAACAAACAAAAAACTAAAAAACAAAACAAAACAAAACAAAAACCAAAAAACAAGCTCCAAGCTCTAGCTCTTCAACTTTGTGATTTTACTCAAGTAAACTGAGTTTTATGGGATTCAGTTTCCTTATATGTCTATTGGAAATACTTTTACCTCTCGCTGTAGTATGAGGATCTCATGAGATGGCAGATTTGAAAATATTCTGAGAGCTATATGGAACTAAGTATAAGTTCATTATAATATAAACAGACAGAATAGTTCCATAATGTATAAGATTTTGTTTCTGAAAAGAACACAACTCTTGATATGGACCATATAATATAAAGGGAGAAAATTCTTTTTAAAAAAATGTTTTTTTTTCTCTAAACATTTTCAGCAGAAAGTAAATACTGCTATGCATATTTTCAAATTTCTTTAACAGTTTTCTTTCTGCCCTTCTAAAATTCACATAACTAAACATAAATATGCATTTATGAATTGTTTCTTTAAAGAACACATGGGTAATCTGTTTGCCATTGAAGAGTTGAGGATACAAGACTATATAGATTTATCAGCGGGATCTCAGTGGGATCCTTCAAAGCTGGAAAGGAATATAAGAGCTCCTAAAACAACCCACTGGTGTTGTAGATTTAAAAACAAAAACAAAATCTCTATTCCAAAAAGAAATATATAATTCCATCATTCAAACTAGCTGTGAACATGGTTTTTTAAACATACATATACAAAGTAAAGTCACAACTGGAAGCCTAAGGGTCACTTTAAAAGAACTGACAAAATAAGACTGCTTTCCATTTTTGTCATTCATATTCATTTACTATATTCATTCATGTTGTTTGCCCTTTCACTATAGATAAGAGGTAGTTGATAGCAGTGATTTAATATAATTTTTTTGTCTTTTGTCTTTTGAGGGCCATTTCCCTGGCATATGGGGGTTCCCAGGCTAGGGGTCGAATCAGAGCTGTAGCTGCCAGCCTACACCACAGACACAGCAATGTGGGATCCAAGCCATGTCTGTGACCTATACCACAGCTCACAGCAATGCTAGATCCTTAACCCACTGAGTGAGGCCAAGGATCTAACCCATATCCTCATGGATACTAGTCAGGTTTGTTAACCACTGAGCCACAACAGGAACTCCGTTTTTCTTACAAGAAATTTAAATTTGGCAAGTTCTAGAAATTGAATTTTTGTGATGGGAAAATACAGTTATTATTTTACTTTAGCCATGGGATGCTACAACTTAGCATGTAGAAACACTTGTGCTTTTCAAGAGTACATTTTAAGAACTACTGCTTTAAACAAATGATGAACTAGTATACATATTTGTACTACATTCTTATATTCATTTGGTGTTAGAGTTCTGGAAATGGAGAACTAAGATATTAGGAAGTTATTGACCTAAGCCTTCTGTATAGGAGATTTGGTAAATCTCACTCAAGTAAGGTGGATATTTCTGTATCATTCTGTATCATTCTTAAGCAGTCTCCATAAAGGTGTTCCATAGTCCTTTTGGTAAATTCCCACCAATATGTAACAATCTTTGATTCTAAGGTAACCAGAATTTTCCTTGAAATGGTTTTTAGTTTAGTCATATGTCTCCTGATTTATAAATTCATATGCTTGATATTTTATAATGAATTGTAGCATTTGGATGTAGAAGTGGGTCATATCTCAGGCTTTTCCTAATGTAAAGTAATCTGTAGACACTTCCCTGAACATTTGAAAATGAGTAGCCATTTCATAGTGTTGAGGAAAGGAAATGCTAGTATTCCATTTACCCCATTTATATATTAAATATTTAATTCCAAAAATATTACAGTAACTGTATTTAATATGTACACTTGTCGTTAGAGCTAAAAAGCACTTCGTATACATTATCTTACTTGATTTAATCAAAAGACAGTAGAAGTGCTGAATAGATTGGTAGATGCAAGGTCTGTGTAACTAAATTGCAAGCTATCATGTTTAATTTTCATATTAGCATTATATGCCTAATATACATTTTTTATCTCCAAATAATTCTGTCCATTTATATCGTATGTATATCTTAAGGAATTTCATTATTTTAGAAATGGCATTAAATAGTGTTTTGGAACAAATGGAACATCTATGAGTAGGTTTCTCTATATAAAAGAAAAACTATAGGGTAATCATATGATACCTTCATCCCTAGAAAAACTTTGTTTTGTAATTGGATTTTATGAAGCTCAATTCATTTTTTTCCTCTATTTTTACAAAAATCTAGTTTTAGTTTAAATGCTTTCATGTGTAGAAAGTGTTGAAAAAATTTGTATTTTTCTACAAATAGGAATTTTTTAAAAATGTAGTTATCAGCATGACTCTGTGCTTTAGAATATGTATCTGAATTGGCGTGATGCTACATCTGCTTTGCTTTTTGCTGTGTGCCATTAACCTAAATTTGGTAATGTCCAGTGTCTGAATGTTGGTGTATTTTTAGTGTTTGCTTTTAATTATTTTATGCCCGTGAGTCCTTTGACAGTTTTCATCTCAGGTGAAGAAAGATCATAAGTTTTCTTTCCATATTCTTTAGGTTGTTTTTCAGTGTTTGAATTATACCAAGATAGAAGTCACATGAAAATGTTTTATTTGTATGTTTCACTTAAGTGAGCATGATTAAAATGTGTTTAATGTGTTTGATATGTTACTTAATGGTTGTTATATTAATGTATATCAATTAATGAAAAAAAATCGATCGAATATTTCCTTTGAGGATACTAGATTATTTTTAAAGAAGGTTTTTATGCTACTTCAGAAAAGCAGTAATTTTACTAGAATTCTCAAGTGACAGTGGATAAATAATATGTATTTTGTTGAAATCCAGAGCAAAATGTGTCATGTTAAAAAAAAATAACCTTCAAGATTTCCCATCTTGGCTCAGCGGAAATGAATCTAACTAGTATCTGTGAGGTTTGATCCCTGGCCTCGCTCAGTGGGTTAAGGATCCAGCGTTGCCTTGAGCTGTGGTGTAGGTTGTAGATGTGGCTCAGATCTGGTGTTGCTGTGTCTGTGTGTAGGCCAGTATCTAATAGCTCCGATTTGACCTTTAGCCTGGGAACTTCCATATGCCATGGATGCAGCCCTAAAAAAAGACAAAAATAAATAAATAAATAAATTTCTAATGACATTACTGTAACTTCTACATTTGTATTCACATAGGACACAAAACATATGCATTTTCTACTGAGTATAAACCAAAAGTACTTGACCTTTTTACTTCTTGTTGTTGTTTTTTTTTACATTTTTAATCCAATTATAATTGATTACAATGTTGTGCCAATTCCTGCTGTACAGCAAACTTGTTTAATTTAAAATAGTCTCCTGCTGTGTTAATTTTAAGTATTTGAATGCCCATTTTGCTAATGAACATAAACGTATAGCATGTGCCAATCTGCCACGAGTACATGGCATAACTTTTAGGAAATTTTTCCCAGTGAGATCTACTATTTTATTTTACGTTTCCTTCGGGGGGTATCTTTTCCTTTTTTTTTTTTTTTTTTTTTGTCTTTTTGCCATTTCTAGGGCCGCTCCCACGGCATATGGATGTTCCCAGGCTAGGGGTCTAATCGGAGCTGTAGCCACCAATCTACGCCAGAGCCACAGCAACGCTGATCCAAGCCGCGTATGCGACCTACACCACAGCTCACGGCAACACCGGATCCTTAACCCACTGAGCAAGGCCAGGGATCGAACCCGCAACCTCCTGGTTCCTAGTCGGATTCGTTAACCACTGCGCCATGACGGGAACTCCTCTTTTCCATTTTTTAAATTAGAGTTTAGTTGCTTTACAATGTTGTAATGAAATCTACTATTTCATATTTAATGTTAGTGAATGGGAATGAAAGGCTATATTGACACAGCAGAACAAAAACAAAAATCCTTTAAACTGAGTAAAACAAGGCAGTATAGACTTCAGCATTTCTCTGTAGGAGAGACTGTCTAAGTCATGTCAATAATAGGGTATCAGTATGAAAGATGGCTGAGAACACAATTTGTATGCCATTTTAGAGTTGTTCTCCTAGAAAAACACACACATAGTTCAAGTCTGAAATCACTAAAAGTTAGTTTTAAGAAAACACACTGCTGTTTTATGATCTGGAACCATACCTGTCTCTCTGGCCCTGCATTTTGTGAACCTTTAAATAAAATTGTAATAATAATTTTCTGTATTATCACATTAATATGCTAAAAAGCTTGATGAGTGAAGTTTCTGCAGAATATGCAAGGAAAGGATTCCTTTCTAATTGGAATAGTTTCAGAAAAATTGGTGTATTAGGATCCTAGCAAAACTTAGTAAATATCAAAGTATAGCAGAGAATCTAAATTCCAGGTGAAATTCAAACTGTGGCTTCTATGCAGTAATTAATGCTATTATGCTAGTCTTTTAAAAAATGTAAGCATAACCAGTCAATTGGATTTAAGAGTTTTGTTGTATTTTTGTAAATTTTACTAATGTTCTGTCTGAAAATTTTAATCTTTAATATAAATATTTATATATAATACTTGTAAGCATGTTGGAATAATTTTACTTTTTCTGAACTTGTAGATTTTATTTGTTTTAGTGACAAATCTTCACATCATTTCCTTAACTTACATTATTTGTAAGTTTGTACAGATCTCTGAGTCTTTAGAAGTCATTGTGGTTTTCACTTTTCTGATTTGAATTTTATTTATTTAATGTGAGGTTTGCCTTTTGGAAAAGTAAAAGTATGTATTGGTTTTCTGCCCTTTTTCTTGTGCTACAAGAGTTACATCCCTTCAGAGTGGTAACATGCTCTGTCACTTGCTCATCAAGCACTGAATAATTCTCTTGTCATGACTATAAGACATTTTTGTTATTATGAGAAAACATATGTATAATACTTCCTTGGAAGTGTTTTCTGTTTGACTTTTATAAGTTTCTTCTGTGGGAAATATGGAGTTAGTTTGTTTCCATTTACTCATTGGGAAACTGAGATACACAAAGTTTATCTTCATTTTTACTCACTGAAGTCCTTCACTAACAAGCAGAAGAATGTGAGCATTTTACATCTAGTTCTGTGGTTGGTTTATTGAATATCATTTCCTAGTACCACATTAACTGCATTAGTTTCATTTATTAACCTATATTTGTGATATTTCTCAAGGAATGGAAAAACAGTCATTTCTTTCCTAAAATCATGAAAGAATGGACTTATTACATTATTATTTAAGTATATTTTTAGGTTTGTAAGGAAAATATTAATATCCAATCCTTCAAACCTTCTGCCTTCTTGCACCCAGGACAATATTGTACTTATATTGTGTGACAAGTATTTAAATGTTTGTTAAATGAATGCATTATTAAATGAAGGAGTAAATGAAACATTGGACATCATTAGAGAGTGTGGGACCGTGTTAAGCACAATAAAATGTACAGAGTAGAACATAAATTCGGGGTCCAACTGGTAGGTTTTAGTGCCTAGACTTTATCAGGTTCATTTGTCATTTGAGTTGAATTTTCCTATCATCTTCTAGGCCATACTTAATTTTAATGGGGTTGCCATGTTTAACACTTAAACAAAAACTTAAAATAAGAACACTGGAAAATATAAAGTCTAATGTGCCTAATATACTAGGCTTGAAAAGGTGCCCAATAAACAGGGATAAAAAAATAAATATGACCTCTTCTCTTATCAGGCTTATTTTTAAGAGTCCTGAAATTCGTCAAGGCATATATAAGTTCATAGTTAAAGTCAAGCTGAACAGGCAAGTATCTTTGCCTTCTCTGTTTTACACTGAGCTCCTTTGTGAGATATTCTACGATAGGATAGGTTCAATACCCAGTATATGATAGTGATAATAAACCCTGCAGCTTGGGTAGAAGTAAATTCCAGACAATCTACTACATTATTCTTTACTCTCGTATAGTACTACATATTTTTGGCTAGTTTTACTCAATATGCTTATTGGCAACAGAGTGAGTCTTTTGAAAGAGCAGCTGATGGTAATATTTGAAGAGATCACTAGTGGACACAAAAAAAGCAGAAGAAAGGAATCTGGAAGCGAATCTGTTTTTGGCCAATTAGTGACAGAAGTTTCTGAATTACTCCTTTTTCTTATTTTTCATTGTTATCTGATTTGATTAGGAAAAGAAAAGAAATTTTAATTTTTACCCTTGTCCTGCAGGGCCAGACTTCACTGTTTTAAAATATAACTGACAAGTGAATTTCATTAAGACTGATAATATGGCAGCATAGTGAAAGTTTGCAACTATTACCAGCATGTAGAAATTTTAGCCTCGCTATTCTTTTTGACCAGTGTTCTATTACTTGTCAGAGTGATCTTATATTTATGATGGTGATTATAATGGGTTGAAGAGGTTTTATTTTAAATTTTCATTCATATTTTGTGTGTGTGTGCTTTAGTTTTTTAGGATTTGCTTTCATTGTGGGGCTAGCTTCAAGGTAGGAAAAGGCAATTAGATAATGCTTTTATATATGTGGCAAAGAAACACTAGGAATTATTAGTGAGACATGTCAACTGATTCTTAAATGTATATTTTCAGTGGTAAATATTCTTATTTGTTAGTTGTTTCCATACAAAAAACAAGAATTCCTATCATTAAAATAGTAGTAAAGTTATTTCTGATAAAGGGATGTATGATAGGACTACAAGTCCTCAGTTCCAGGAATTTTAGCGAATTTCTGTCTGCATTTCATATTCCAAATTCTTTGTCTTTATACTCACTCCCTTCCTCCACACAGACGCTTGAATGATTGCCATCTTCCTGAGCCTCCTCTTGATATGAGCAGAATATGAAGGCAAAGACTATCTCTGATTGTACAGGCACTCTATCTATAGTACTTAAGCAGAATATCTGGTATAAAAATTATACACATTTGTGGAGTGAATGAACACTCATACTTTTGTCACCTTAAAAATCAAGAACAAAAGTTTAGTTCTTAGGAGTTCTTCTTTGGGGCAGTGGGTTAAGGATTCCATGTTGTCACTGCAGTGGCTCGGGTTGCCACTGTGGCATGGGTTTAATCCCTGGCCTGGGAACTTTCATACACTGCAGGCATAGACAAAAAAAAAAAAAAAAAAAAAAAAGTTCATTTCTTAGACCCATTTGTTGCAGTCAGTTCCTTTTCTGTGCAAATTATTTGCACGTTTGCAATATTTCATTCATTTGCATGTTACCCAGTAAATGAGTTTGTGTTTTGCTTAGTGTTATATATCTTTATTCTGTACTCTTCTGAGGTCAGTTACTAACAAATATGCCTTAGTTAAATATGTCTTGAGATGGTACCATCAGTAGACTATGACCTTTGAATTCCTGTATTTATGGAAGTAGTTGTTTTTTTTTTTTTTTTTCCCTCATTTGGTTCCTGTATTTGTGAAAGTTAGGATCACCACCTCCTTTCCTCCCCCAAGTTGGTTCCTTTTAGCCAATGATATATAGTATGAGGGTATTTGGCTGGTTTCAGAAACACAGTATTATCCAGCCTTATGATATGGTCCTGATACTTAGCTTCTTTTTTTCTGTAAAATGAAGCTAATAATTACCAGAAAGATTTGTTTGGACATTAAATGGCTGATGCTGAAGGACACCCAACAAGATGGGCCTTCACTAAATGTCAGGACTTCTCCCTGCCTTTCATCTACTTTTCTATCACTATACATTTCAAACCAGCCCACATAATGAATGAATTCTTATGGCCCCTTTGGCATTGGATTTAACCATCCTTGTGTCTTTTTTCGTTAGCACTATTATTTTGAGAGACCTGTCATTGGCTCTCCATTCTTCTTTTTCCTCCTCTCAAACTGTATTTTGTCACTAAGACCTGTGTTCTCCTGGCACTGGGTTCCTGTCAGAGGACAACCAACATTGTTGGCATCATCTCTGTTTTAATCATATTATTTGTCATGCTTGTCTTGTTCATCCTTGTATCTCCAGTGCTTAGTGTCTAGGGCATAGATTGGCCCTCTATGACTATCTATTGAATGAACAAATGGATTTGCTTATCTATGTATCTGTCTATTTATTTTTGGTTCTTTCTCTCTCTCTCTCTCTTTTTTTTTTTTTTTTGCCTCATCCACAGCATATGAAAGTTCCCTGGGCAGGGATTGGATCCCAGCTGTGACTGTGACCTATGTAGGATCTTTAAACCACTGTGCCGCAGTGGGAACTACTGTCTATTTATTTTTATGGGAAGGATAAGATGTAAAGACAGCATCAGGAAAGTCATTGAATTCTGGATCTTGGAGTATAAGCCAGTGCCTTCCCAAACATACACTTTATATTAGATGTAAACAATAACAAGATTTTTAATATCTGAAGAAAGAAGTATTCTGTCTGTAAAAGCTATTTATCAGGATCTTATGCCTTAATTTGTTTTTCCTTTGTATGGTTAAAGTTATGCCATTTAAACCTTACTTGATCTCTATGCATCTCTTTCTTAATAATATACCACTCTTTGTCAAAATTGAGCATAGTTAAAAATAAAAGTTGTATGCTTTTATCAAGAAAAACTGTATCAAGATTTGATTGCATTTTCAGAGTTCTCGTTGTGGCTCAGCAGTAACGAACCCAACTAGCATCTATGAGGATGCGGGTTTGATCCCTGGTCCCACTCAGTGGGTTAAGGATCCAGCGTTGCCATAAGCTGTGGTGTAGGTCACAGATGCAGCTCTGATCCCATGTTGCTGTGGCTGTGGTGTAAGCCAGCCACGATGGTTCCAATTCGACCCCTAGCCTAGGAACTTCCATATGATGCACGTGCAGCCCTAAAAGGCAATTTTTTTAAAGGATTTTATTGCATTTTCATTAACCTTGAAAATTTATAATTTTGATGTCAGCTGGGAGTTTAAAGCTTCATGAGTTTAAGGAAGTTAGTTCAAATTTTGGAGAGGTATATTTTTTCCTTGAGTAAGAAATTTGAACCAGACATTTGAAAGTAAATTTAATCCTGAAATGCATGAAAATAATGGAGTAACTGACTATATATTTTTAAATATATTATTGCACAATAAAAGAAAGGCTATCTTGCCGTTAGGCAAATTAGTCATGCGCCAGATTTAAACTACTTACAAATAGCACTAAAGGAAGAAAATATAAATTAATTCAAATGATAGTGTCAGATCAAGGAAAGTAAAAAAAATATGTAGAGCTTATGCTTGCCAGGCACATATTGTTAACTTTGTTCAGGTGGCAGCTTTTGTGGTTCGTTTTAGTTTCAGCTTGTCCCAGAAGGTGTTGCTACACTGTGAAGGTGTTGGGCAGTGTAGTAATGGAACAGGAGATGAAACATCAGGCTCATAGAAAATCTTACCCTTTGGGCCTTTCTAGAAAAACCTAACTTGAATTTCTGAGTGGTCAGCTTGACATTTAAAAGCAGAGAGAAGTTGTGTCATTATCTCTGGGATACTACAGTAGTTAGAGGAAAAGGATTTAAAGTTCATTGCAGTCATTGCTGACAGCTTCCAGGCAATGAGGTGCTTTTGGTAAGCATGCAGTGCCTTGAAAAAAGGCAACCTACTAGGAATGTGGAAGAGGACAGGGAGCTGTGAGATGAATGTGATAAAAGTCATGGAACTGGGTATTATGCTGCTGAAATAATTTTACTCATTGTGAAGGTGGAAAAGTAGTCAGATATCTTTGAATGGTTCATATGTTTTGAATGGTTCAAGCAAACAAAGACTCTAGGTTTCTAAAGTAAACCACTTGTGTTATTTTTGGAGACTTATTGTATAAAACTTAGTGGCCGTTGTCACAGGGAGCATGGTAGCTAGTGTCACTGGACTTGTACAGTCCATGTGAAGTGCTGAGGCATCCCTACTGTAACACATCCCCCCTCCTTGGAAACCTGCAATTTGCCTCTTAGTCCCAGATGGGAAGGAAGCTTGCAAACAGCCGCAAGCCATACATAATGGCAGGGTTCACATCCTGACAGGGACAAAGGAGAAAAAAAGGAAGATTTCAAAAGAGTCTTCATCGCATTATTTGAGTCAAGGACTTTGTGCTTTTGGTGAAGGTTGTAGCATTTTTTTTTTTAAGTTTTGAATATGTTGTGTTTGTTTTGCTTTTATTTTTCTCTTCTGGATGCCAGCCAATACTCAGCTGAAGGAGACACTTGGGGATGGCATATTAATCATATTGCACTATCTTCCACTTAAGTAGTTAACATTTCTAGCTTAAGAGAGAACATCCTGCACACAAACTAGATTTTCATTATGTATACTATGTATATGAATAAATATGTATATTCACATTTAACATGTTCTTACCTGTGACCTTCAGAAACACATTAAGAGATAGATTTAGGAATGCTGTTTTAAAGCGAGAGATTTCAGGAGTTCTCTTGTGGTGCAGTGGGCTAAGTATCTGGTTTTGTCATTACAGTGGCTGCTGTGGTGTGGATTAGATCTCTGGGAACTTCCACATGCTGTGAGTGTTAGGAAAAAAAAAAAAGAAGCCAGAGATTTTAAACATATGATCTGAACTATGGAATATATTTTGTATGAAGAAATTTATTTTTAAAAGTTTCCTGAATTTCAGCTTTATTTAAAATGTAATTGACAAATGAAACTGTAAGAAGCCTAAAGTATACGTGTGATGAACTGGTGTACCTATAGTGAAAGGATACCTTCCATTGAGTTAAGAAACACACCCCATGCCTCACATACTTATCAGTTTGTGTGTGTGAGAACATTTAAGTTCTAAATTAAATTCGTAAATTTTTTTTTTTTTGTCTTCTCTAGGGCACCTGTGGCACATGGAGGTTCCCAGGTTAGGGGTCTGATTGGAGCTGTAGCTGCTGGCCTACACCACAGCCACAGCAACGTGGGATCCAGGCTGCATCTGCAACCTACACAACAGGGCAATGCCGGATCCTTAGCCCACTGAGCAACGCAAGGGTTCGAACCTTTAACCTCATGGTTCCTAATTGGATTCATTAAACACTGAGCCACCAGGGGAACTCCAAAGTTTGTAAATTTCAATTAACTAAAACAGTGTTGTGAGCTGTAGTTATAGTGTTATAAATTAGATCCTCAGACTTTATTCATTCTATAGCTGAAAGTTTATACGCTTGTACTAAGCTTGCCTTATTTGCTCTTCCCCTCAGCCCCTGGAAACACACATTTCTACTCCCTGTTTCTATGATGTATTTTAGATCCCACATATGTAAGTGTTACCATGAAATGTTTCTTTATCTGCCTTGACATAGCATAATGCCTCAAGGTCCATCCATGTTGTCACAAACATAGGATTTCCTTCTTTCTTATGGCTGAATAATAACTATTGTATTTATATTCCACGTCTTTACTCATTCATTCATTGGTGGACAACTTAGGTTGTTTCCATATCTTGGTTATTATGTAAGAGAAAGAAATAAAAGCCATCTAAATCAGAAAGAAAGAAAGAAAATTGTCTCTATTTACAGATGACGTGACTTTTATATAGAATGCCCTAAAGACTACCCCAAAAACTGTTAGAAATAAACGACAAGTTCAGTGAAGTTGCAGCGTACAAAATCAGCTGTACAAGAATCAGCTGCATTTGTATACAGTAACAGCAAACTATTAGAGAGGTTAAAAAAAAATCCCGTTTACAATTGCATCAAAAAAGATGAAATACTTAGGAATAAGTTTAACCAAAGAGGTAAAAGATCCGTATGCTGAAAACCGTAAGACATTGAAGAAAGAAAGTGAAAATACAAATAAATGGTAAAATATTTTGTGTTTGCAGATCGGAAGAGTAACGTTGTTAAAATGTTTTGCTGAACCAAAGCATTCTGCAGATTAACCACAATCCCTATCAACATTCCAATGGCATTTTTCACAGACATAGGAAAAACAATCCTAAAATTTGTATTAGGAAGACCTTTAAACAGCCAAAGAAATCTTTAAGAAAAAAGATCAGGAGGCATCTTCCTGATTTCAAACTGTATTACAAAGCAATAGGGATCAAAACAATGTGGTATTAGCATAAAAGTAGACATAGATGAAAAGAATAAAATAGCCCAGGGGGGGAAAATGTATATATGGTCAGTTAATTTACAAGAGAGGAAGAAAGGAGACAAGAATACACATGGGTCAAGGATAGTCTCTTCAATAAATGGTGCTGGGAAAACTGGACAGTCACATGAAAAAGAATCAAAGTAGACCACTATCTTATACCCTACCCCAAAGTAAATTCAAAATGGATTACAGACTTAAATTTAAGATCTGAAAGCATACAATTTCTAAAAGAAAACATAGGGGGTGTGTTCCTTGACATCAGTTTTGGCAATGATTTTTTACATAAAGAAAATCATATTGAAATACTAAGTAGCTAGTAGTCATTATTACTGACTACACAAATCATTTTTTACAAAAATTTCAAGTGTAGCCTGCCTGTATCCTGGAATCACATACATCACAGACTGAAGGGACCTCAAGAATCATGACCTCGGGCAGGTAGACTTTTAATTATTTTACCTGCACAAATAAGTAGCATTATCTTAGGTTTCACATATAGAGAAGTGAGGGCTCTTAGAAGGTTACCATGCAATTAATTACAGGTGGTGGAGATGCGATATCAGCACAAAATCATAAGTCAAGAGAAGGAAAAGTTAAAAATTTTAGTTTATTTATGATGGGATTAGAAAACATCACTTATTTTAAGGAAAGTATTTTTAAATGACCAAGGGGCTCTTTTACATCTGATAAACACAGGAGCTTTCCTTTAATAAGCTAAAAAAAAAAAAAAAAAAAAGCTATTTGTATGCCCTTCAACTATATCAGACATATCTGTTTAATTTTCTTTCTGTGATACATAGAACTATGTCATTATTTTAAGTATGTTTCATATACTTTAGCTATGAGCTTTGGAAAGCTGGCTAAAGGATGTTCTAGAAATGGAGACAGGCAACTCATTGAATAATCAAAACTTCAGTTTCACAGATCGATGACATACTTAAAGTAACTACTTACAATTCAGAAGAAGCTATCTTTTTAAAAAAGTGATCTTAGGAGAGTATTTCTTGTTTACTTATGCCCTACACTTTGTGTTGAGATTTTGTAGTAGTAGCTTATTCTGGGGGGAGAGGGCTTACAAGTCATTGTATTTCACATCACAATATTTTACTGTGCATATTTGCCCATGTATAAAAGCAAAAAAAAATACTCATATATATACATATACAACATATTCATGAATTTCACAAGTGCCATGAAAGCAGGGGTCATATCTGTCCTGCCCTATTCACTGCTGCATTGTGAAACCTGGCACAGAGCAGGTGCTCAGTGAGTAATTTTAAATGGATGAATGAATAAATTCTGAGAAGTTCCCACTTTCATATTGTGGTTGTTGAAACAGTCTGTTAATAGGTTGATAGCACTTGTCCTTGAAATTACTGCCTACTGTGTTACTGTATTTCGAACTCTTCGATTTTGGAATATTTTTCTGTTACCCATTGAATATATACATTCCAGAAAAAAAATGATGTCACTCAGAACCAGCATGTGTTCATGCATTTCTCTTCATGTCTGCACTCCCTCTCGAGTGCCATCTTTCTCTATGATATAAAGCATATCCAACCTGTAAGTAGTACCTTAAATGCCACTTATTTCATGAAGCCTTCTCTGTCATCCCTGTGCTTACCTGTAGTAAACACACCCCCATAGTTTTATCTGTTTGATGTCCTACATTTTATGATATGTTTTCATATGGTAGCTCTATTAATAAGAAGTAAAATAGTTCTAAGGGTGTCGTATATACATTTGTAGTTAATACTCAGAACAGCCCTAGGAGGCAGGTGATATCATTAACTTGGTTTTATAGATGAGAAAAATGAGACTGAGAGGTGTCTTGAGGTTTCTTAAGGTCCTGTAGCTAATAGATGCAAGAGCCTGGCTTTAAACCCAAGGGTACCGATTCTCAGTCAGAGGCTCTACTGCTTGCTCTAAGTGACTGTGCTTTCCCAATTTTATGATTTTTATACAGAGGATATCATCCCCACTTTACATAGTTGGGAACAGGGACATGTTAAATGATGTCTTATTGTTCACATATGTAAAGTACTTCAACACAGATATTCTAGTCCAGCATCTCCATTATTTACCTAGGACCTACTATGTTGCTTTGTAATTATTTTTTTTTTACCTTTTAACAGATAGATACACTCCATATGACTAACTAAAGTGTCTATTCATTAAGGGTAGGAAATAGGTATGCATGCTGCAAAAAAATTTTTCTGCTGCTACTTCGTAGAAGATAAATATCTGATACTGATCTATAAAAATTTGCTGGGTGGTTCTCCAGATTCATTTTTCGTAATTACCACTTCACGTTTTCTCTTTTTTGTTACCGTGCTTCTTGGTTATACATTTTTAACTGAACAATCCTGCATCTCGGCGCCAAATGTTGACGCTCTTTATTTTATGGAAATAGTGAGTATTTATGGAGGAACATCAGGGAAAGAACTTCTCTAGCTTTGATGTTTATTCCAAGTTTTGGCAACCAGGGATATTTGAAGCCAGGTTATGGAAAGCTGTGGGGTTCTCTGTCACTTCAGTTCAGAGACTCAGTAAAGCCGAAGTGCATCACCTGGCTTTGGTTCTCGCCTCTGTTGCCCTGGCCCCGTAATAGAAACCCTGCTTCATTTCTTATCTCTTTCTCTTTAGTGCTCCGGCAGCACTGCCTTCTGACCTGGTTTAAGCGTCCTCAGTGACCTCTGGCAATCCAGTGTGAGGATCCCTTTGGGAATATGTCCACTCAGCTAGATTTTATAAAAATGACTTTACTTCTTATGGAAGTTTGGTTCAAAAATTTGTACTTGCCTTATCAAAGAGAGAATTTCACCATGTAATTTGCTTCACAAACCTCCCACAGTTATGTTAAGCAGATGGTTGCCAAACACCAGTTCAAAGTAGATTGCTCTTATATGAAATAAAATCCATGCTCAGAAAATCTGGCAGTGGAAGCTGGTCTTCTTCCAAAACAGGCTCTCAGACAAATTTCTCTTTGCTCAAATCAGGCAAACTACTACACCTGTATTCAACATGCAGTAAAGAAAATGTCAGATGGCACACACTGATTCAAAGTCACTCTTCTTTAGCATACTAACATCCTTTTTTTCTTTACCATAACTAGTAACTGCTTTGCTTTTGGTGATATAGAGGAAATAGCAAGAATTTGGTCAGCAGTTTTTGGTTCTAGTCTCAGCTATGACTGAATAAATGTATGACTTGGACATGTTACTTCACCCGTTCTGAGTTTTGGTTTTGTCATCTATAGAATGAGAATAATACATACATCACAGAGTGGCTGTCATGATTAAATCATGTGATGCATATAATGTGTCTTTTGTGCAGTGGTCCTTCAATTAATGTTATGGTGGTGATGTTTTTTGTTTAAAACCTCTGTATTATAATTATTTGTCACTATGGTTAATGTATATATGATCTCTGTAACTTAAAAAAGAAGTATGACAGGCAAATCAGCAAGAGTAGTTCAAAAAACATTCATTAAGTGCCTAGTAAGGGTAAGATGGTTTTACAATGGTGAATAAAGACAGCACTTCCTTTCAAATGTCTTACACTGCAGTGAGTGTAGAGTTAAGTCAGATACACTGATGAAATCACTGTAATGTGTCTTTGCACTAGGGAAACAGTTCATGAAAAAAGGTGGAAAATAAGTAGGCCTTGAATGGTGTGCTAATATTGATAGACATAAGGGAAGGATTCCAGAAAATAATAGGGGGCAGGAAGAAAATAAGTAGAGATGTATAGGATAAGTTCCAGGAAGGATGACTGAAAAATGACTGGAAAAAGCATGAATAACTAAGGGACTAATAAGACATATGGCCAAGAGAAATGATGGAACCCTTCTGTGGAGGTCCTCAGAGTCCACACCAATACCTTTTTATTTAATGTGTGTGCAGTGAGCAGTCTTTGAAGACATGTAGAATAATATGAGCTCTGTTTTAGGGAGATTAATGTAAACACTGAATATAGGCTGAATTGGGGGAGTGGAATGTGGCGGAAAACTGAAGATATCAGCTAGAAAGTTAGTGAAATTATTCCAGGTGAGAGGAGGTGGGGAATCTTAAGTTCTGTGTTGCCCATGAAAATGCACAGCAAGGGGTTGGATGTGTAAGACATGGCAGATATTGAATCTCTAGGACTTGGCAAATACAATCATTCATTTAAAGTATGGATAAGGAGATAGACTGTTGGTTGCCTGTGGCATTTCTGTTTAAACGAGGCTTATTTTCTCCATGTTGTGCATTTCTTATGAAATTAGTTGTCTGCCAAAAAATGGAAATTTCACCCTTGGGCAGCAGTGGTGCCACTGCTGGTCAATAAAGTGTGTGGTCTGCTGACGGGCATGCTATAGAAGGGAGTTCTGTAGAAGGGTCCCTGCATTGTGGGAGACCATCAGGGAGTCAGATAGCTTGGCTCCTTGGGTTTTGGGGTTTTGTTTTGCTTTTTTTTTGTCTTTTTAGGGTCACACGTGTAGCATATGGAAGTTCCCAGGCTAGGGGTCGAATTGTAGCTGTAGCTTCTGGCAACACAGCCATTGCAACCTACGACACAGCTCGAAGCAATGCCAGATCCTTAATCCACTGAGTGGGGCCAGGGATCGAATCTACATCCTCTTGGATAGTAATCGGGTTCTTTACCACGGAACCACAAGGGGACTCCTTGGCTCCTTAGTTTTATTTGTTTGTTTGTTTTTCAATGAGGTAAAGAAGATACTTTGGGGATATCTATTTTGTTGTAAAGATCTCTTTAAATGTGCAAGAAACACTGCATGAGCTGCACATAGGTATGATTTATCTTTGTAGCAAAAATTGACACAAGACTGTCAAAATGTGACCACAAAGGAAGTCCTAAAAGGCCATCCTCCATAACTGTTGGTTTAGAGATTAAAGTTGATAATACTGACTTATTCCTCAAATTGCTGTCTTACCAACCCCTGATAAGTCATAGCATGACAAAGAATAGAGAAAAAGTGGACAAGTAAAAGGATTGAATATTGACAGATTCTTCAGGAACTGGTTCTACTCCATGGACTTACCTCTGCCCTAAGACCAAAGAAAATCTGAAAATTAGAAGGTCGGCATATGCATCTCAGACTTGATAGAAAGTATTAATTAATGTAGTTCACATTATGGAAAGTTAAAGTATCTATCTGACTGATATAGATTTGAATTTCTGGTATCCTCTTTAACTGAAAGATCCATTCGCTCATGACTGATATTTGCCCTAAATATAACATTCATGTTAGTTACTTGTTTAATTGGAGAGGCAGTGTCATGTCGTATAGTAAGATGGCAAACTAAGAGGCAGAAGATCTTGAGGTGATTTCAGGCTCACATTTACTACCTTTGTATCCTTGGGAAAGTTCCTTATCAACCATGCCTCTGCTTGTTTATCTGTGACTGCCCTACTTTCAGTCCACTGTTGTTTTAAACTCCATCGAGTTATAGTAAGTTTTTATTTTTCTATTATTAACAGGGTCCCAAATCCTTTGATTTGGACTGTTTTATCTAGCCTGCTGTTTTCAGGAACATCAAGTGTTACTTTCCCCATATTTTACGTGACGCAGGTGGCTGAGTCAAAATAAACAGATTTCCCAAGATCCCGCAACTAGTTAAGTGGCGGAAAGGGAGGTAAAGACACTGGTTCCCTACATTCAGGTGCAGAGCAACTTTCTTCTATGCTATTTTTAGAATAGTAATCGTAATTCAGAAATCAGAACTGTCTTGATCTAGTTACTCTAGTAAGTTTAAGAGATACATAATCTAACTATACTGGCGAAAGGAGAGTGAGGAAGAAAGGAAAATGAAGTGATGTGATGTGTAGAATTAAAAGGCTATGCAGAAATGGCTCAGCTGCAATTCAGTGACACCAGTGTCTAGACTTGTCCAACCATTTCTAAAACGAATACTTTAAGGATGTTATGAGGGCGCTGTTTTGCAAGACCTCTGCATTTATTTATTCACAGTTAAAGGAACAAAGGTTTATATTGTGTGAAATATTGTTGAGGAAATTTTTTTTTGCAAAGTGCTTGCATGTACCTTGATATAATTTGTGTTGTTATGATTTTACTTTGTTTTGACTGTTGGTAAATTTGTTAGTAAATAATTGTGCTTTACATCAGAGTTTTGAGGGCAGTTTGTGTTTTTAACACATTATTTAAATGGCTGCTGAGATGTTAACATGAATTTAATCATGTTTGGTGTTTCTTTTTTTGAAAGTTTAAATGGGAGAGAGTTGTATTAGCTCAGAATCAACTTCCACAGATTATTAGATGGACATATTGATTCAATTAGTGTGTATAACACCATTTCAAGTACCTGGCATAGGCCTGGAGAAATTGATGCTTGTAAGTAATAACACCCCTGAAGTGTCCTCTTGAATGTTCACACAACAGAAACGAAGCATATGAAGTCTATTTACACATCACACCTGAAGTTTTTTTTCCCCCCGATTTAATAAGAATTGCATTTTAGCTATCTTTTATTCTTAGCACTGTGAAAGAAATATTTCTTTAATTCTCACAGTATTTGTCTCCTGTGAAGGTAAGAGTTGATAAATATAATTTGGAAACTAAACAGAAATAAGTTTATAGTAATTAATCTAGATAGTAATTAATCTAGGCCTATTTCATACTCCATAAGATCAATAAATATTGTGTCCTTTCAAGTACAGCAAATAAATCATAATCCCTTGGCATTATTTTCATGGCTAGGAAATTTCAGTAATCTCTTTGTGGATTAGTAGAATCAACTCATTCTAATAATAAAGTTTTAGCTTGTATAAAGTTTAATTTAGATTTTAAAAATATCTTAGTGATATTTTAGGTCCTGATTCCTATGATTTTTCAAAACTCGACAACTTAAAAATGATAAGGTTCTCTGTGAAAACCTCATTCTAAGAATGAGGTTAGAATTTATTCCTTCAGTTTGTTAATTCAAAATTAACTTAATAGCTTTCACCATGCATGTGAAAAGTGATCTTTTCCCCTCAAATTTTAAAAATTGAGATTTTTATATTATTTGAAGTGACCAGTTGCCAGACATTGCAAAATCATGTTCCATCACGCAGAAGTGGGTAATTTGGTGAAGCTATGGAGTGAAAAATAGGGCATGTCTGATTTCTAAGGAAAAATATTTTCACATTTATGTGCTATTTAGGTCAATAAATGTAGTGTATAACTAAATTACATATATTAGTAAAATATTTCCTGTACTTTTATTTACAAACACTTTCATGACCTGGGTATATAGCATCCTTCTAATATAGGTGTCCTATTTAAGTGAATAATATTCTTCAGCTTTTAGTCTTAAACCTTCATAATCACTTTTAGCAAACTATTATGCAAGCAACAGTTACTTAATAAATACTTGCTGGTTAAATGAGTTTTTAAAGAAAATTCCATTTTGGTCCTTGTGTCTTAATTGGTTGAAGGGGGTGAGCTCTACTGTGTGAGGTCTATTATTGTATGTAACAACACTGTACATTTTATTTTCCATTTCATTTTTAAGTGATATGCATTCAGTTTTGGAGTTTTGTAATTTTCAAAGCATGATGATAATGGTTAAAAAAAAAACCCTTAATTTTGAAATAGACTGAATTAAAATAATGTGTTTAAACAGCTTCACAAAATAACGTAATTTTCCCCATTTGGTTTTTCTAACTTTAAAAAAAAAAAAAAAAAAAAGCAGTGATCTGTATATGCCTTAGCTGTGTAAATACCCTTATTTAGTTATCCCTTTATTTCATGCCGTACTACTGAATTTAAGGCAAGTCTACTGTAACTTTACCTACACAGTATTATGTATCTTGAAACAATGATAGTTATGAAGGCTTTGGGTTTAGAGAGCCCCATATGGTTATTGAAGAAACTTTTATTATTGAAATTTTTTTGGTCTGGGAGTCATTTATGATAAGAGCTCCTATGTGAGGCTGTTTATTACTTCTCAGCATTGGGATGATCATTTGTAAATGAAAGTGATTAAACCATGTGTTTTTAGAGCATCTATAAGCTATATTCTAAAGTTTAAGAATAGTATTTTGGAAACATAAAGAAGAGAGGGATAAAGCTTTCATTCATAAACATGTTTGATTTTTGAAGCAACTGTTTGCATAAATATATTTGTGGATTATAAAAGTCTTTTCGATTAACTATTATTATCCTTTAACTGTATTCACAAACCTCCAATATACTAAAGGAAAAGTACTTTATCAATTAATTTTTTCTTGATGCTTTAAAATTTGACTTCTTTGTTTTAAACTGTATACTGTATCATCACCTTTAAGTTAAGGGAAAAACAGGATACCTATATTAAACATTTGTTTTTTCATTGAAACTATTCAGATATCTAAATATTATAGTCATTTGTGACTACAGTGTTGAATAACAAAGAACAAATTGATCAAAGTCTTATTTCACATTCTCTTTTCATTGCTAATCACGTGTCCTGACAAAATATTGTCTATTAAATTGTTGCTGCTTGTCAGTATATAAAAATGTGTGTAAATTCCTACAGATGCTTGAATTTTACATTCTTCATTTTATATCAGGGCAGTAAGCTTGAAAAATAATTGGCATTGAGATTTATAGTAGTAAGATTTCTTTTCATTCACACTGACAGGTTCTTATCTTCATGGAAATTAGCTATTTATGAGAATGACTTTCTGTTAACCAAATTGTAAAATAAATATATGATGGAGAGTTAGAATTTAATTTCAAAGATTTGATAACGCATAGTATGAGTATTATACAATGATTGAGTTATAATAACTTTAACTACAATCATAACACTTATTACTATATAAGTTGTAATTTAGAGTATAAATTTACCAAACACTTGAACTTAGTCATTAATGAGTTAAAATATTAGGTGCTGCACATTAATTAGAAACATCCTAAGTAGTAAAAATAAATCATAGGAGTATTTCTTATGTTCTTTGAGTAGGGAAATTTTTTCTACTTAACAGTTAAAATTCAGACCACTTTAAGTAATCACTTTTTATCCTAGAATTTATATATATATATATATATATATATATATATGTATATATATATATAATGATTTTTTTCTGTTATAGCTGGTTTACAGTGTACTGTCAATTTTCTGCTATACAGCATGGTGACCCAGTTACACATACATGTATACATTCTTTTTTGTCACATTATCATGCTCCATCATAAGTGATCAGACAATGTTCCCAGTGCTACACAGCAGGATCTCATTGCTAATCCATTCCAAAGGCAATAGTCTGCATCTTTTAACCCCAAGTACCCCATCCATCCCACTCCCTCCCCTTCCCTTTAACTTTAGCAAGATGTGCTAAAAATTAATTATGTGGGATTTTGTTTGTACATAAGCCATATATTTATGCAAAACTTAATCTATGTGCTGTATATATTAAATGTGTGGCATTTTATTGATTTACTATATCAGTAGAAAATTGACAGGACACTGTAAACCAGCTATAATGGAAAAATATAAATCATTATCAATAAATATAAATGACTGTTTACTATAACAATAGTATGTACATTCATACATGGCAAATATCTAATTCTTCAGAGTATAATATTGTTTGAGAAAAGATTCCAATAGTTTACCACTTCTGTACTTCAGTTCTATTAAATCTGTGCTTTTTTTGGCTTATTCATTCTGAGCATATTCTTCTATGGATAGAAAGTTCTAACTATAAATGTAATATCCAATAAATTGTTAAATGACATTTTTTCCCATGTTTGATATTATGTTTCGATGTCCATATTATAATATCTTCACTAGGGAAAAAGTGATAATTAAATGTAACATCAAGTCATATTCTTCATAATTTTGTTACTGTTTTGAAATTTAAGAGTCCTGGAATTTCAGACTGAAAATCTACCCTTTAGTTATACATGCCTTCAGTTCCTGAAATGAAATGCTGGTAGACTTTATTCTCATTAGAGGTAGCTTATCAGTATTGACTAATTCAGGAATATAAATGATGGCGTTGCTGTGAAGTTGTGATCTTTAGAACATTACTTAAATGTGGGAGAAAATTTGCTCCCAGGCTGATAGAAGTCACACTACATTGTCATACTTTTCATTTGTTTTCTTTCTTCTTAATTTTTCCTTTAAATGACAATTATGAATGAAATATGGGACTTCATAGGGTAACCAGTAGTATTTTACATTGATTAGAAAATTTTTTCTTCTCAGAAAAAAGTATGGAAGAATTTCTAAGACTATGGAAAAACCTATTGAACCAAGATACAGAATCCAGAAGCCATAATTGAAAATGTTAAAAATTCAAAATTCAAAATTAGCATACATGCCAAAAAATACCCTGGAGTAAAAAAGATAAACCAAAATTTTTGCAAAACATATCAGACACAGGGCTAAATTCCTTAGTATATAAAGCATTTAAATTCAGTGAGAAAGGCTGACAACCTAGTAGAAAAATGGGCAAAGAACTTTGATAGACAGCTCTAAAAAAAATTAGACATAGAAAAAGATGCCCAACTTCATTCACAGTTTTAAAAAAAAAAAGCAGATTAAAAATCTAAAGCAAAATAACAGTTTTATCAGATTACCAGTTCTGTGTGGTATTATACAATAATGTCTAGAATAGTAGCACTAAACAAGAAGTGATCTTCAAAGCCTGCCTGAATGAATTATATTTGTAAAATAGATTTAATGCCGGTATTAGAAAAGAACAGTATAGATTTTGTATGCTAATATGGAAAATACTGAACAGATATTGTTAAATGAAGAAAGGAAAGTTAAGGTCAGGTGAATTGTACAGCCCAATTTGTGTAAAAAGAGAGACTATATACATACATGTACATACATGTATGTACACACACACAGTTCTGAATTAGAAGATGAGAAGAATGCTTGTTTTTATGACTGGAACTGAAGAATTGGTTACCTTTGGGTAGGAAAGGACTTGATTTTCCTTTTTTGTCCTTTATATTTATTTTTTTTACTATGTTATTGCATTTTTTAACATATAAAACAAGCTTGAAGAAAGAAGATTCTTAATCAATTAAGTAAAATAACCTCAGTAAATACAGCCTGAAATCCCTTCTATGTGCCACAGATTCCTTTAGTATATTGGAGATATTAAGATGGAAAAATACAGTCACTACTTTTCTCAAAAGCCAGTAAAGCAGTACTAATTTGCAAGTAGGGTAAAACTCAAGGTAGTAGATACTCTGTTAAAGATGGGACAAAGAAGGCTGTGTATCCCTTTGTAGATCTTAGAGTAGTTTGCATACTGTAAGTTAATTGATCTTCACAAAAATCTTAGGAAATAAAAAGATCGCTGGATGTCTAAAGAATAGTAAGCCAGTTTTTTTCTGTTTACACATTTAATGCATATGTCTGCTCTAGGAAGTTGGTACCATTATCATCCCTGTTTTATAGAGGACATTGAGAACTTAAGTAACTTGCAGAAGGTGACACTGCTTGTACTAAAGGCCATTGCTAGGATTCTTGTTCTTAATAGCTAAACTATTCTGCTTAAACGTTTTCCTTTTTCGAATTCATCTCCACTTTGCGAATGAAAGACATAAGATTCAGAGGTTAAATAATTGGTTCGAGATTATACTGCAGTAAATGTCAAAGTCAGTTCTCCTGATTAATCCAGTGATCAATCCGTCCCCCCCCCCCCCCTTGTACAGTACTGCATCTAGTTCACAGGGGAGTTCCAAGGAGGGAAGAGTCATTTTGATAGTATGTACTACCTATCCTAAGTACTAGCGACAAATCACAGAATAGGGTGGTTTCTCTAAGAAAACAATTTCAGTAAAAAGAACTTACTTCCTTTTTATGAAAATATTTCCTCTATTCAAGTAATAGCAAATAATTTGCTTTGCTTAGGAACTTTGATATGGTTTCTTGGTTTCTTGAGAAATTTTCAAGATCACTGGATAAAAAAGTGGTATTCATTTAAAGCTTGCTTCTGCTTTGTGAAAAGACTCTGTCAGCAATCCAGAATGAGGGCTATGCTAACAAAATTCCAACTTTTCTGTGGGATGATCCAAAAACAGCAAACAGAAGGCATTAAATTTCTTAACAGTCACAAGTGTGTGCATGCATGCTATGCCATTCCTGTCATTCACTGCTTTTTGGTGTGCATAGATTAAAGTTGGAATACTTTGAGTTGCAGACTATTATGTTCCACAGAGTTTTTTCACATAGGAGAAAAAAAAAAAAAAGCAGAGTAGCTTAAGAGCATGTGAGGTCTGTGCACTCTGCCCTACATTTATATAGCTCTCAACTGAATGTATGTATTTAGTCTGATTTTAGGTTTTTGCCTTGACAGTATTCCTTCCTATGTCAAAGACATGGGCTAGGTTAAGACTCCAAGTTGTTTCTCTTATTTATTTCAGAAGCAGGTTTACACAAGTACCTTGATGGGAAACAGGGACTATGAAGTGTGTGTATGTATGTATATAATTGTTAAATTAAGAAGTATAGCTCAGTGGATTCAGTAGTATCTAATCCTGTCGTTTCTGTAATCCTGCCTCATTCTCAGTAGCCTTAGTGACGAACTCAAAAGCCAGTACAAGTTTTTTAAAGATTTGCTTTAAAAGTATATAACTGAGTTAAAGAAATAACATGTGTGCAAAAATAAAAGTATCATTCTGTTTAGTTCTTAAGTCATTTTCACTTTCATGCCAAAGCTTCACTGAAATATCACAGAGTACAGTGTGTATTAACATTGCTTCGTGATGGACTGTGTGATACTTAATACAACGTTTCCAACCATGTTAGAATGACAATGGGTGGAAAAGAGGTATAGATGTTGACACATAACATGCATTTAAAATGTCTTCCTTTCTTCTTTTTGAATTTCAGCAAATTCAGTAAAGCTAGAAATGCAGAGTGATGAAGAGTGTGACGGGAAACCCCTGAGCCGAGAAGACGAGATCAGGGGCCATGATGAGGGTAGCAGCCTAGAAGAACCGCTAATTGAAAGCAGCGAGGTGGCAGACAACAGGAAAGTCCAGGAGCTTCAAGGCGAGGGAGGAATCCGGCTTCCGAATGGTAAACTGAAATGTGACGTCTGTGGCATGGTTTGCATTGGGCCCAATGTGCTTATGGTACATAAAAGGAGTCACACTGGTAAGCAGCTGAAAGAATAACCTGATGACTGCCTGTGACATCTGATGTTGATATTACCTGACATCTATTCTCTTTCCTTTTCATTCAGGGGTGGCAATGGTGAAACTACCTTTTCACAATTCTGCTAGTATTGGATTGCTGCAAAGCAGAGAGTAGCCTGGGTCTTGACTTCCAGCCTTCAGATCTGAATAGCATATCAAAAAGAAGTTTGGGATTCAGTTTCCACAGTTCTTAATATAGCAATAATATGATAAGGGTTCAAAAGGTATAGGGGAATTTCATTGTGTAACTTGATCTTTTTGTATCCTATACATATTTTACATACCCGTGGACAGGCAATAGAGTTTGCTAGCTATGAGTTTATACTGTGACATGGCACTCATGCATTTATATAGCGGTGGATCATTTTCACCTTATCTAATTAACTTCTTAGAATACAATTTCCAATCAATCTTTGCCTACCATGGGTCTCCGTAGGAGGCAGATACTTATTTTTTCTAGTTCCAGGTTGTCACCATCTTCCTGTCATTTTTAACTATAACTCCTGCAAGGAGATACATAAGGGTAGAATAGAACAAAGGCTGATGGATGTGTAGTAGGAATGTGTAATCACAGAATTGGGTGAGGAAAGATACCTCAGATTAATTTAACATATACTTTTAGACATTTGCATATTATAAAAAACCAACTCAGTGAGAAAGCCTTGTTCAGATCTCTTCTAATCCTTTGGTAAAATTTTTTAAACATTTCTTTTTAATGGAAAACACCAGAAGTGAGATTGTGGTAAGGTAGGCAGATCATTAACTCTTTTTTTTAAAAAAAGTTTCAAATTCATATGAAATGTGATTTGAAGGTAATAATAGCTTCAACTATAATGAAAAGTAGTAGTATAGAGCAATATAGTAATAACTCCTACACTCAGAGTTTTAAAATATGATACTCTTTTGGAAAAGAGATAAACCATAGTAAAGCAATTGATTTAAAAGATTGACTTCTAGATAATCAATTTAATAAGTAAGTGCTTAAAACATGAGAGATACCAGGGGTATTGAAGTCTTAGTGCAGACCTCTCATTTACACATGAGGAAACTGAAGCCCAAAAACAGACAAGGGATGTATCCATTATCTCTTATGTAGTTGAGGGCATTGTGAGGCTAGAATCAGGGTTTCCTGATATCCAGAGTGGTTTTGTTCCAATAGTCTATACTCAGTATATCAATATGCCAACATTTGATGATGAGGCATTACTATAAGGCTGATATTTTAATTATAGTGAGAAGTTACACATTAAATCAGTGTTATCTTAATCAAAATCTTTAGCTTTAGGGCCTATATTCTTATCCAACCATATAGTTACATTTTCACTTTTTGTTTGGTTTTGAATTTCCTTATTAAATAGCGTCATATTTTTAAATACTTATTTTTTTATATTTATAGGAATATTTGTACCACTAGTGAAAATGCTTTTTCCTTTAATTTTTAAGAATGCTTCATGGACAAATTAAAAGATCAAGCTTGGTACCACATTTGATTTTAAAAAAAAAAGGAAAAGAGTATAAAGAATGAGTCTACTTTTCTTCAGTGCTCATGAAGAATTCTAACTGCAGATCTAAAAGAGTTCTACAAAGTTATAATGTATTCATCATCTTAGAGTGATTATATTGAGGAAGATAACACTCTTTCAAATGTCTAACTTCTCCCATCCAGCAGTATACAGACTAAACAAAATTAGTATAATAACTTTTCAGTTGACTTTTCATTTTAAGACTGATAAATATATTGTTTTGTAAGATTTTTAATAAACATTTTATGGTCTGAATTAAGAACATCAAAGAATCTGAGTATACTCTGTTGAAAATTTAGGTTAATTGATGTTTCACTGTATCTGCAGTAATTTTCTTGAGGATTGTTGGTTTGTAAACACAGTAACAATTACATACCTACTCTGCGGTCCATTTGAGATTTACTAATTTAGTGGAGTTTTTGAATCATCTAATTAACACAGAAAGTGTTTCTAAATAGTTATGCATATTTCTACAAATCCTAGAAATATAGCATTCAATCAGCTAGTGAAGACAGGGAGAATAGACTAAACATTTAAAGTACTCTTGGAATTCTATGAAATTTTATTAATAAATGTTTATTAGAGTATTGGGGAAATTATTACACTTTCCTCAGATCTGGGAGGTGTTTGTCAAAGTTACTAGCCATTCATAGAGCAGCTTGGGATACTGGCCACATGTTGCTCACTGTGAAACTGTGATGTGTCTTTAAATTAGCCATTTTTATATGTATTTCTGATGACCCAGTTTATACATCTGAGTGGGTTGTGACATTTTCAACTCCATTTTAGTACTGTGAGAATAGAAAGTTTATTTGTGTTTCTTCAACTTAGATTGGGAAAAAATGTAGTAAGAATATAGTTATTAACCAAATGTTTTCTCCTTAATTTAATGGACTACTGTCTTCATTTTAGAACTTCCCCCCTCACCAATTATTTATAGCTTGCCAGTATAAAAGGCACTGTCTTAAATCCTGAAAAGGCTTTGAGAAACAAATTCTTGGGTGTGTTTAGCATATAGAATATCAAATATAAAATTGATAGTGGAAGAAGATACACAACCACCGAATTCATTTGAATGACACGGAGTATCAGATCTAATTCCCTTCTTCTTCTGTCTCTTTCATACCCTACTAAAGTACCAATTCCAGTGTCTTATTAAATGGCTTGATTTTATTTCTTGGGTATTGCTACTTTAGTAGGTAATCAGGTAATATTGTCATCAGATACTCCAGGAACTCTTCTCTGGGAAAATAGGGAGGAGAAAAGAAATAAGGGTAGTAAAGATGCATCATGCATAATCACAAATTGACATGAGCATTATAAATATAGAATATCCTGAATTTTGCCTCTCTTTGAGGTAGAGTACTCTCATCTTTGTAACTTAAATTTTCAGTACTCTATTTTGTCCACTGCAGCTTTGTGGAACCATTTCCTTGCACCAAGGCCCTTTCTACAAGTGGTTAGAATTTTTCATATTTGTAGGTGATTGTTCCATCCAGCACAGGATGTCGTTGATTCACCAAAACATGTATACTTGCACTTCAATTGAATAAACACAGCTCTAGAAATAATACAGATAGTAGAGAACTTCATGCGGTGAATAACTGAAAATGGTCCTTGAGTAGATTAGTATATTGGTTTAGAAAAACAGCAAAAAAGCAAAACCCAAGCAGACCGAGAATGGAAATAAAAGGATGGTATGGCTTTGTGTCTATACCTTAATTGTTCTCCTGCATCCAGAGTTGTTAATGCAGACTTTGATGCCCACTCATGGCAGGATTAGTTATCACAGATAGAGTAGCTTACTGGATGTCTTTGAACTGGACTTACTCTATAAGGCCACTAACGTGTTTAGCAAATTTGTGGGTTTGTCCTATATATAATTTATATATTATCAAGGCCTAAACCAACTTGAAAAGGACCAGTTGATTCAGTTTGTTTATTAAAGAAAAATCAAATTATTAAAAAAAAAAACCAAAACTGGAGGTGTTGTTTCAAGTTACATATACAGTATGGGTAGTCAACTGAACCTTTCAGTTAATTATTGGATCATTTTACACATATCTCTGTAATGTGAGGCCAGGAAAACCAGTATTTCTTAAAGCTTCTTCATCTGATTGAAATCAAAGTGCATCATAACCTCTTTCCTCTTATCAAAATTGGGCACTTGACTGGTTACCTTCATCGCAGCTCTTTCCTTACTTCCTGTGGCCATGAGAACAGAATTAGCAAACGCTTTTACCCTAAGACTGAATTTACTCAGCAACATAACAACGTCTCTGGATATAACTAGACCCCTTTTCATTTTTCCTACCCCTTTAACAATGCTCAGTCATATAGATTGAGAATTATTTCTCATTAAAAAATATTTCAAGGGATCTGGAATGTTTTGTAAATGTAACAACTAAATTACCCTGTCTTTAGTTTCATAAAACTCAATTAAGTGAATTAAAATTTTATTTTTAAAAATTTGTCATTATTTTTTTAGATTAGCATTAATTTGAATGATGAATTAGTAACCTAAAGTGGGAATTTTTAAACATTTCAACTCAAAGATTATAGGAGGCTTAGGGAAAAATCAGAGTTAGCATGCTACAGGAGTACTTTTCCAAAGGCAAACATGATTTCATATTTTTGTTTATCACATTAATTTGCTTTAAGGTTATTGAATACTAAGTTGTTATTGCTGGGAAAGTGTATATAGATTTCAAAAGTAAAATGAAATGTTTAGAGTAGAATGTATACTTTACATTTGCTATTTTCTTCCTCTTGAAAAAGTTAATTTCATTAAGCAAGTCCTCCTTCTTCCCCTTTATTACTAATTCCATGATACATGTGAGGAGTAGAAATTGCTGATTTTAAAAAGTTTTAGACTGCTATTCCATAAAAAACTCTTAGAATTAAGTTTATGTATGTGTATGTATTTGTAAGATTTTTAAAAAAAGATTGACCAAAATTAGATTTATCTTTAAGCTATATTTTTAAGACATCACATAAGAGGTTTTAGGTAAAGTGTCTCTTTTAAGCTGTAGTTGTGTTGATCTATCCGTTTTACCAAATCAAACAAGTTAAATTAAATAGAATTTAAGGTAACTTTAACATTATGGATAATTATTTTTCAACCTAAATACACAATATAGGACTTTTTGTAAATTTAGGTCATAAGATCTCCAAATTTCTTACGAAAAAACCTTAATCCTTGCTACACACACATTACTCTTTTTTGGTATATATCTCAGTAAGTTCCAAAATGAGCAAGTACTTCAGAATTCAAGATAGGGCTGATTTGTCAATTTTTCAATTTCTTTAAGCTTTGTTATCTATATGATAGAATGTGCAGTGGCAGCTGCCAGGAAGTGACCATAGTTTATCTTCTTGATGTCTCTTTGCTTATTTTAATAAAAAGAATTACTGAGTACTTGTTCTAAAGGCCTCCAAAATATATTGTAGTTTCACTTTTCACTATTATTATGAATGTTTTAGTCAAAGATATGAAACATGGCAATTCAGTGTAACAATTTTGGAAAACTTTTAAAATTATAAAAGTTTATCTAAACTTGAGTACAGAAATGGTCCAGCTCAACCAAATTTAATTTTTATTCCAACCTTGAGCTTTACTATATTTACACTCTGTATGTATTAATTTATATTTTATATCTATGTCTACTTTTAGAGATAAACAAATTTTAAAACAGTAATATCCTGGTGTGATGATGTCATCAGTGTGACCCTAATTGCCAATTTTATTCCCTCTTCAAACTACATGTTTTTTCAATGACATTGGTAACAACCAGTTGATGGAGCAGACAACACATAATTCTGACTTAAAGAATTTTAGAGCAATATTAGTAACAAGAGAAAAAGGAGAAAATGTCCCTACCAAATAAATGAGTTTCACAAGACAAAGAGAATATATATACATAAAGTTCTAGATGAACACTTTTCTTTGGATTTTCTCTGGTTACATCAGGAAATTTTGTCAAAGATTTTATTGTTAGTGATTAGGAGAATTCAGAGACCTGGGCTGTATTTTAAGATTTTGTGGTAATGAGCTTTGTAAACTAGTTCTAACCTCTTGGCTTAATCTCTTCAGCCTAAAAATTATCAGCTAAATTAGAGAGTTACTACTAAAGGTCCCTTTCAGCTCAAAGTTTCTGTGAGTTTTTAAGAGATAACGTGGTACAATAAAAAGAGCAAGATTTTATAGTCGCATTGTCCAAGAGTCAGCTGTCAGCCCAAGTACTCATTAACTCTATGACAATAATCTGGTACTTTGATACTAGAACTTTAATTCCTTCATCTGTAAATTGCAAGTATTAATACCAAATTAGTAATGCCATTATGACGTTGGAAATATTGTAGGTAAAATGACTAGTAAAGTTAGTGAAGTGATGGCCCCTAGTTGTTCAACCAATGGCCAGTGCTATTATTGTTATTCTTTTAGGTCAGCGACAGGAATCCTGTAAAATTTGTATGAAGAGAGGAAATGGCACTTGACCTAAACTTTGAGACTTTTCTAGCAAGAAGGACATTCTCAGCGCAGAGCACTGGCTCTAGTTAACAGTGTACACAGCACACGAGTGACTTGCACATGACCCATTTGGTCTTCTCCACCTCTCTCCCCTTTCACAGGTGAACGTCCCTTCCATTGTAACCAGTGTGGAGCTTCTTTTACTCAGAAGGGCAACCTTCTGAGACACATAAAGTTACACTCTGGAGAGAAGCCGTTCAAATGTCCTTTCTGTAGCTATGCCTGTAGAAGAAGGGACGCCCTCACAGGACACCTCAGGACCCACTCTGGTAAGTGCCACTGACTCTTTGAGAAGGAAGCTAAAATATGCGAATTTAGGAGATCACCATGGAATCATACAAAGTAACTTAAACTTTTGGTACATAGCTGAGAATGAGCGAGACATTATTTTTATTTGTGTACCTTGAATAACTGACAAATCTTGCAGGATGCATATGGCCCTTCTTTTTTAGACTTATATAGACTTTGCAAAAAGGAGTACTTTAACTGAAGAGTCTTATTTCAAGCCATTGAAGGAAACAGCTGTTATACCAATTTTCTATGATTTTTAAATTTTATTTAATCATTAACGCAGTCATTATGGTTAATTCAGAATAATGGAAAATCTAGTAAAATATCATAGTTACATGCTAATTTTACCATAGAGGAGAGGAAATATGTGATTTATTTTTATTTTATTTATTTATTTTTTTGGGCTGATATGGTGCCTAGGTTGGACCTCAGTGGAAAGTCAGAAATCATTATTGTTAACCTTGACAAAGTTATGGTCATTAGAAAATTGGCTGTAAGAGTATTTTATATTTTATTTTACCTTCCCTTGTTTCTTTAACTCTCAAACTATATCACTGGATGCTCTCTGAAAACTTTCTGTATTTTATAAACCACTATTAAAAAATCTACAATGTTAATTGTTGAAAATATCAGAATATAATGTGTAAAAGTGAAAAAATGGTTAGAAATCTGAGTGAATTTCATTTGACCGGTAGCATGAATTGCCATAACAAAGAAGTTAGAGGTGGAAAATTAATATAGAATACTCTCAAGCCAGTTTTATCTGCTCTTTTGTTCATAATGACATATTAAAATTTAATTTTAATATGAAGGTATGATGGAAGTGATGTTTTCATTTACATTGACAACTTTTATTAGAGAGTGCTATGATTTGTGAGGTAATGCTTGTATTATTTTTCTTTACATTTTTCCTATTAATCCTTAAGGCTTTACCCAGTGGGTTTTTTTTTTTTTTTTTTTTAACACGAATGTAAAACTATTCTAGACATTAACCCAAATTTGGGAAAAATTTACAGAAAAGTGAAATTAATACAAATATTAAAACAAAACATTTTAAGTATATATTTTACATTCCTCCCTGACTTAGAGCAGTTCACTTATTTCCAACTATGACACTTTATTTTTTGTTCAGAAATTAGGACATGAAAATTATATCTTGAGTGGCATTGTTTTATTATTAAAATTATTCTTTATAGGAGTTCCCATCGTGGCTCAGTGGTTAACAAATCCGGCTAGGAACCATGAGGTTGCGGGTTCAATCCCTGGCCTTGCTCAGTGGGTTAAGGATCCGGCGTTGCCGTGAGCTGTGGTGTAGGTCACAGATGCGGCTCGGATCCCGCGTTGCTGTGGCTCTGGTGTAGGCCGGTGGCTACAGCTCCGATTAGACCCCTAGCCTGGGAACCTCCATATGGCATGGGAGCAGCCCAAGAAATAGCAAAAAAAAAAAAAAAAAAAAAAAAAATTATTCTTTATAGAAAAATATTAAGTCATGAGAGTTATTTCCCTTAGCTAGACATGTATACTGGCTTATTAAAGTATTATTCAGGAGTTCCTGTTGTGGTGCAGCGGAAACAAATCTGACTAGGAACCATGAGGTTGCGGGTTCGATCCCTGACTTCGCTCAGTGGGCTAAGGATCCGGCATTGCCATGAGCTGTGGTGTAGGTCACAGACACAGCTCAGATCTGGTGTTGCTATGGCTGTGGCATAGGCTGGCAGTTGTAGCTCAGATTAGCCCCTAGCCTAGGAACCTCTTATGCCACAGGTGTGACCCTAAAAAGCAAACAAACAAACGTATTATTCAGTTGAGCAAGGATTATATAAAATACCACTTTTCATGAGCATGAAATTGAGGCAAAACTATAACTTTTAATATCTGTTTCACACTTGACAAAATTTACAAAATTGTGTTTTTAATATTAGTGCACTCATGTTACTTAATATGGTGGTTGCTTTTTTGCTCTTAGAAGGTTCAATGCCTGGCGACACCTTTGGAAGGCATTTGACATTCATCTGATTTCTGTTTCCTTGATTTGCTTTTTGTTCTTTTACCAGATTTATCCCTGTGGGTATAGTCTAAGAAGTCAAGGCATCTTGGTTTTTGTGTTAGACTGAGCTGAGCAGCTCCAGTAAGCTTCTTAAGGCAGATTAAGCAGGGCCCATCTAGGGGCTTCTGGGTGGTGGCTGATGGAGTGAATGGAGGGAAAGAGTAAGCCCCTCCCTTTGGCTTTGGTGAGGCTAGACACAGTTTACATGGTTTTGTGTACTGTTTATGTCCATAAAGCAAAGGTATTTCTGCGAAACTGTAAATGTTGTAAATAAATACATCCCACTTTGAGTCTCAAAAAAAAAAAAAAAAAAAAAAAAAAAAAGACGTGATCCCTGGAACTGCTATTATGTTGATTTTTCAGTCTGGTACACTGTCATGATTTTTGCAGGTATATAAACAAATATATTCAAACTGGCTAATCAAAGAGCATTTAATGGAGGGATGAGAGAGAGGGGGTTATTATCCAGCTATTGGTTCATCCAGAGGTGATATCAATTCAGACATACTTCCAACTGGAATTTGAAATACTAGCCATCATCAGTGTTGTTCATAATAGATAGAACACAAAACAAAGTTGCCAACAGTCCATGGTTCTTTAATCAGAAATCTCAGGTTGATTATTATAGCTTTCTTCTTCTGCCACCAATTCCATCTTCCCCTTACTCTCACCCTCTTTTGGGCACATGTGCTGGACAGGTTTCTTTGATTGGTGATGCAAACCTTTATTCCTACAAGTTTTGAATATTTGGTGGCGCTGCCTTCCTTGGATTTCTACAGAATTTCAATAACCAGGTAATTGGAGAAGTTTTTGTTAGAGATGCCTCAGTAAATCTCCTGAATTTCTAACATAATTGTCCTTGCCCCTATTGTATAGCAGCAACCCCAAATCTTCTTTGAAAAATTGTCAACCAATAGACCCCTTCCCTCTCTGTTAATTCAGTAGCTTGAAATGCCCCACTGCCAGGGAGTAGTTTCAGCTTCCAAAACAACAGTTGTAGAACTCTGGTCCCTGGTAGAAACATTCTTCCTTCTGGGCACTGAGATCCTCAAAGCCGCCAATCCCAAGATTTTAGCACAGGAAGTGAAAGTCCTGTAAATGAGTTATTTGATGTGTTTGTATTGTAGCCATGACTGCCTTACCTCTTTGTTCTCAAACATATATATTCTGGCAATGGAAGACATAGATGGCTTAAGGCATATGTCATATCTTATAGAACACACCCAAACTGCTCCCAGCAAGCATCCATATATGAACCACTGTACTGGTAGGCCACTCACCACTCCATTTAGCCAAATGATTCTGGATGATGTGGCATGAGGTATGGCCAGTGAAAATCTATAGGTTCGAGCCCATTGCTATATTTCCTTTGCCATAAACAGAATTTCCTGGTTAAAGGCAGTATTATAAGGAATACCATGGCAGACATAGAGGAACTTGCAAAAGTATTGAAGGGGAGGTAAATCTATATTTTGATTAAATTTAATATATTATGAAAATTATTTTTACCTGTTTAAATTGTGGCTATTATAAAATTTTAAATTATATATGTGATTCATATTTCCACTGACAGCACTGTTCTTGGCTTTTTAGAATAGCTCTCTGGCCATGGGTCAGGGAACCAGAGTAAGGATTCTTCCCATTACTAAACGCATTTATTGTTGTGATACCATAAGATGGACTTTGGTGAAGTCTCCATATATATCTTTACCTCTGTAAGCCCCTGTTTTGACTGTGCCAAAGTGAGTTTTGGGTTCCAGGGATTAAGGTCAATTCAGAGCTAATCTAATACAACTACCTAATAACCCATGGAAAGATTTGGTATTTTCCTTTTCCCAATTCATAGTCACCAATATAAAAGGGCATAGATGATCCTGGAATGGCTTTCAGAAAATTCATAGCATGTGTTGTGGCCAGGTTCCAGGGGCCTTCCAAAAGGGACTCCAGCTCCAGCTCCACCTAAATTATGTGACTCTGAATATATGAATAGGCTTAGCTCTTGGCCAGGCAGTAGATAAGAGATCATGAATCCCACCATGGTGACTAAAATTGGGATTTTGCCCACAAGACCTAAACTTTTTCAGTGTATAAGTCAGTAGGCAGCTTTGTAGTCTATTTATTTCATTTCCATAGACCTCTCTGGAACAAAGCATACTGATTGTCATCCCATCCCTGTAGCTTATTAGGGTAACTACACCTTTCAGAAATTAATTTCTACCACATAGCCTCTGCTCTTCAGATCACGGTAGATACATTTAAACTAAGGAGCCCAAATCTGTTTGCACCATCTCTCCAGCGTAGAGAAGATAGTTATCATAAAGTTTCTCAAGCGTGCTGGTTGTTTCCTCACCAGTGTAATTCTTTGGTGAAGGGAATGTCCCATAGGCCCTTTCAGAGGTCCGGTTAGGGAAGGGCTGAACAGGGTAATTCATGATAGCTCTTTTCCAGTATTTTCACTTACTTGAGCTTTTGGAAATCTGTTTTGGTATGCCAGAAAAATTATGCTTTTTCAACTTTACTATGTAAGCCATTATTGAATCAAGGATTCAATTAACCAGTCACTCCCACTTGCTCAAGGCAATGTATTAAATCCCAAATCCCAGATGAATACACATACATTGATAAATTTGGCCTGATCAAGCATTTTAGTTTATCTTCTTGGTATAAAATTCTTAGGATCAAACAAACCATTCCCTTACATGCTAGCTGCACTCCTACTGATACAAATTGGCAAGGTTTTGCAATTGTTTCATTGTGCAGGCTGTCATCTCCTGAATCTGGCCTTGATTTTGGCTATATTAGGATCTAACTTGTTAGGATCCTGGGGCCATGAGTGATAATAGAAATGAATCCTGAAAAGAACTGCCATTCTCTGATTGAGTTCCCACCTCAGCTGAAGCAATTGGACGTTCTGTTATGATCAGGGAATACTAATTTATAGGAGTGTTGGTTTCTGTAGGTAGAAAGGTGGGGAATGAGGATGGCTGGGATGGTTTGGGATTGTTTGGGGCTTCAATATTCTGAGCCTCAGTATTTGATCAGATTGTACCAACCTATGTTTCACTCTTTTTCCAGCATTACCTCATTATCAGGACCTCATGGTATTGGTTTTGCCCATTTTCATCAGTATAGCAATTCCATAACCCTTCAAATCAGATTTTGAAGCTGGTCTTCAGCCTTATTTGCCCCAAGTCTTAATAAGGACTCTTTTAAGACTGACAGGGAACTTTGCTATTTTAACCTCTGTTCTGAATTGAGCATTCAAGGCCTTCAATTTGTCCTTTTTCCTTTCTGTAATCCTTAGGGCCATCAGAAGTAGCCATGTCACGCTACTTTCTTTGCATTAGACGCCACCATTGTCACTTTAGCAGGTAAAGGCCACAGCTCGTAAAGCCTTGCCTTGCACATGCACTTCTTTTTCTCACTACCATCAGTGATAATTTGAGTAACTGTGTTGCCAGCATATGCCTAGAATTGCTGGGATTTCACTAACTCCCTGATAAGGAGGCTATCCTGTTCTCTTCACACATGGGAAACTCAATGCCAGAATGCCATTTTGACTTCTGGGGCCTTGGGTCACTCCTGCGACCGATAACTGTCAGGCCCTCTCTCTAATTTTGAGTGAGACACTCAAATGGGGAAAATGTGGAGACAGACGTTCATGAAAACAGTACTATTTACAAGAAAATGGGTAGGCATAAAGGAAACCAACAAGGGATGGTTGAAGCACTCTGAGGCTGCAATAACAGGAAGCCGTGAGCAGCCCCATGTCTGAAGGGGCAGGGGGATGGAGGGGTCATTGAGATTAGGGGAGGAGAGAGACTTGAAACTGACCTTCAGTATAGGAATGTACCCCTGTCTGTGACTGAAGAATAAATACCTAGACCTCTCCACCCTCCCCTCTTTGCTTCCTATATTTTATATTTGAAAATTTTCCATTCAGTGGGTTGGTAGCAGTGAGCCCAGCACTGATGTGCACTTACATGTTTCTTATGTGTCTATATATATATATATATAAACACTTAGAACAATATCTGGAATACAGTATACATTCAGTAAATATTAGCTCCTTCCTTCTTCCCTCTCTCCCTCTGTCCCACACGAGCTAAAGTTTCTCTCTAGAATTCAGTTTGCATACCCTAGAGGACACCAGGTAGTGTCTTGGTCTTGACTGCGTAGTCCCAATAGTTAGATTATTTACAGATAATGTCTGGCATCTCTTGAAGTGAACTAAGCACTTCTTATGGCTTATTCCTCTAATTGAATCTTTTTATTTGACATGAGCAAAACCAGGTAGTTATCAGTTGAAAACAGTAAGTCTAGTAATTGGAAAAATTCTTTTAATAAGAAAAGGTTCTTAGAGTTTTCTTGTGGCTCAGTGGGTTAAGGATCTGCCATTGTCATTGCTGTGGCCCAGGTCACTGCTGTGGTGCGGGTTTGATCCCTGGCCCAGGAATTTCCAGATGCCACAGGCATGGCCAAAAAGAAAAACAAACAAACAAACAAACAAAAAAAAAAACTTACATTTAAAAAAATGTAAATATAAATATTTGTTTAATCATTTATTTTTTGATATAAGGCTAGGCCCTTTCCTTTCCTTTCAGTGAAGAATTTGGTTTTGGAATTGTGTGTAATTTTTCTGCCCTAAACCACACTCATAACATATCATCTCTAATTCCATTTTCAGTTTCTTTAAGAACTTAAAGACCTTGTGATAATGCAATTAGACTTCAATTAAATATTTAAGATTTTTATCACTAATTTTTACGATTACCTTTGCCCATCTCCAATTCATTAACATTTTTTCAACTCAGCCTTATTGCCTCTTTGCAGAGTGGTAAAAACAGTTTTTATAAAAACAACTTTATAGAGAGAGATGTATGAATGACTGGGTCACTTTGCTGTACAGCAGAAATTGACAGAAAGTTGTAAATTAACTGTAATTTTTTTTAAAGGTTAAAAAATAAAAACAAAACAACTTTCCTTCTGTATATATTTTATTAGAATACAGATATTTGAACAATTAATTATAATGACAGGTACAGTTGACAGAAACAGGTTTGGCTGGAATCACAACTGACTCAATGTGACTATCCAGTTCCACTGCTAGAAGTGTTTATTTTTATTTATTTATTTATTTTTGTCCCGTGGCATATGGAGGTTCCCAGGGTAGGGGTCTAATTGATACTGTAGCCACAGGCCTACACCACAGCCACAGCAACGCGGGATCTGAGCCACATCTGCAACCCGCACCACAGCTCACGGCAACTGTGGATCCTTAACCGACTGAGCAAGGCCAGGGATTGAACCCTTAACTTCATGGTTCCTAGTCAGACTCGTTAACCACTGAGCCACGACAGGAACTCCACTGCTAGAAGTGTTTACATGGGCATACCTAACAGAGGCCTATGAACACAGGACTTCAGTATGTCTTTCAAAGGGAACAGAGAGACAGTCAAAAAACTTCTTCCTATTACTGTTCCTAGATTACAGGTGAGGAGACTAAGGCACAGAGAGGTCACACAGATAGAGCCTGGATTCACACCAAGACAGTCGAACTCCAAAATCTATCCTCCATGCTATGGAATAGATGATACAGCCCCATATGTTTATTCTATTCTCTATCCTGCTGAACTCTATTAAATTAGCTCAAAATGATAAAGCAAAAAAGTACTATTTGGAAGTCAAGAGATCAGGACATAGTGGTTTTAGAATGGGCTCATTGCAGATTAGCTATGTGACTTTGTCAGATCACTTAATTTAATCTCCCTATGCTGCTAATATTATGTGATGCAATTGCAATGTTACCTTTTCTCCCCGGGATTTTGTTGCTAATCAATCACTAAGGCCAAACGTTAAAATAGTAAAAGACTGGTCCCCACACTCCACTTTTTTAAGTTTGCTATTGTTTGTATTAACTTCCAAGATAGATTTGCATAAAATGGAATAGGTTTTAAGATTTTCTGTGTTCACAGCATCAGTATCACTTCTCTGCTAACATAAACTTCAGAGATAACTTTGATACAGTTTCTGATTTTGGATTTCTAGTTCAGATATAGTTTGTTCACTTAAAATGCATTCCGTTTTAAAGAAGATTTTTGAAAAAGCTCCCTCCTTTTTATACTTTTTTTATATGTTTTTCTGAACACCAGCAGAAGTATAAAACAATGTTGAATGTTCCCCTCCTTCATCTCTGCCAATTAGTACCTGAATGGCTTTTTTTTTTTTTTTAATTGCTTTTTAGGGCCGCATCCACAGCATATATGGAGGTTCCCAGGCTAGAGGTTGAATCGGAGCTGCAGCTGTCAGCCTCCGCCACAGCCATGCAGGATCCAAGCCCTGTCTGTGACCTACACCACAGCTCACGGCAACGCTGGGATCCTTAACCCACTGAGCGAGGCCAGGGATTGAACCCACAACCTCATGGTTCCTAGTTGGATTTGTTTCCGCTGCGCCACAACAGGAACTCACTGAATGGCATTTTTCATACTGGAATTGAAGATGGGTTTAGATGTACAAAGCCCTGACTACTTGATTTGATTGCATGTTTTAAATTTTGATTATAGTCATTGATAATATTTTTTAATTTTGAAAGCATGCCCGATTTTACAAATAACCAATAAGGCTTAAATATTTTGATAGTATTTACCAGCATTTGCCATGGGAAGGTTTATTGTTTTTTTTGTTTTGTTTTGTTTACTTTTTTCAGGGCTGCGCCTGTGGCATTTGGAAGTTCCCAGGCTAGGGGTTGAAATGGAGCTGCAGCTGCCGGCCTAACTACAGCCACAGCAGTGCCAGATCCATGCCACCTCTGTGACCTACACCACACTTCACTGAAACACCAGATCCTTTAACCCATTGAACAAGGCTAGGGATTGAACCCACATCCTCATGGATACTAGTTGGGTTCGTTACCACTCAGCCACAACGGGAACTCCTGGAAAGGTCTGTTTTCTAACAATTACTTTTCAACAGTATAATTGTTTCTGGAAATAGATTAATGTTATAATCTTTTCTCAGTAGCAGATAATTCTTGTCAACAACTCTTAGGTTTTATTCCTGACTTAAGATAATACCAGGAGAAATCAGAACTTTTCTTACTTTCGTTATGGCAGTACTTTATACTCTTTCTGAAGTATTGTCCATTCAGGAGAAAAAAAAAAAAAAAAAGTGAAGTGAAATAAGACAATCTAAGTTTTATTTGTGCAATAATCACCAGTGTTTGATATTTTTTTTTTAAAAAAATATTTTCATTTATTATGGGTTAGAGATATTCTATTGGTCTTGATGCTGGATATCTCATTAGGATTGCTTATTTCATTGCAGTATGGTGGCTGAATTTAAGATATATAGCAATTGTAATCCTCTTTCTACTTTTGCCTCTTTGCAACATTCAAAAAAAATGAATGGCTGAGGAAGGAAAAAATAACAGATCTTTTTACGTGTGAAATATAAATGGCCAGAAAGAAATGATAAAGAGCTCAATTGTATCATCAGCCATATATCAGCTGGAGATTACAATCAAAATTTTAGTCCAGTGAGAAAGTAAATTACATTTTTATAAACATGTCCCATATAAGTTGTAAAAAAAATTTAAAAACTTTTAAAAAGATTTTGAAATCTATCCATTAGTCTTAGATTTACCATACAAATCATGTAATTTCCTTTACTATAAATTTGTAACAAAGCATAGTATTTATGTGAGTTTTTAATGAATCAGTGCTGCTACAGAAATGATTTTATTAGTTTTGTCTTAGATTTTAGTTTAAAAAGTGATTAAAGTCTTCTCATTCTTAGAAATTTGATTAGTGTGCTTCATACATTTTGTATTGCTCCTTTTAATTGTCTTTACTATACCAAATACACTAGGGAAATAGTGTTTCAATTAAGCCCTGGACCCCTATTAATCAAAACAATACTTAGCATACTTGTTATTTTTTAAAACTAGAACTAGAATTACATATTTTTTCCTAATTAGCACTTCAAGTATATTTCTCACATATTCTAATCCAGTGCTCAAATTAGATGTTTAAAACAGAATACAAGTAATGTACTTTTAATATATGGGAACATATATGCATTATAAATTCCTTTGTATAAATTGTAAAGAGGAGAAAGTAAGAATGCCTCTTGTATAGTCTCAAGTGTCTTTATTGCCATGTCTAAAGTTCAGTTTTGGAATTAAACTGGATTCACATTCTTACAAAAAAAATCATTTGTTTAAAAATGGAATCTTTTGATTTGAAACTGAAAAATCCTAATGTCCCAAGGAAACTTACTGTCTCTTGTATTCCAAAGAAGCCAATTAATTCTTAACACTAGCATATTTTTAAGATGCTTGTTTTAATATGAAAGTATTGTTCAGAGATATATAAATAAAATTCCTGAGTAAGCAGACAAGTGTAGGAATTGATTTTTTTTTTTTTACCTTAAGAAAATAAGAATTACTTTGTGTTTTCAATAAGGCCTGCTATAAAATTCAAAGGAACACCTTATTAGCTTTCAATTAAATCAGTATTTATTATATGATATACTTATTTGGATATATCACCTAAAAATAAACACTTCGTAAAGCTAGTTTATATGATAGATCTGTTTCATATAACCCTGGAGTAATAGCTATTTGAGGAACCATTCAGTGCCATAAAGTCTTGACTTAGGGTCAATAAGCCTACAGTATTATTATGAGCAAATGTCTCATTTATTTCCAAACACCTCAATAATGTTGATTTTTACAACAGTATTTTGTAACCTATTCGACATTTGACAAATTCCAGCTTAAGAAATTTGTCCTTTATGTCTGATTGTCAGTTTAAAGCTATTTTGTCCTATAAAAAGCAACTAACTAAACCAGATGTCATAAAAGTATCCATCTGTTAAAACAAAAACTTGTACATTTTTAGTTCCTTTATATTAGAACTGTCTTTTTATTTTTTAAGAACCTGCAAATCCATGGATTTTATCTTATCCATAAAAGTAGCTCAGAAATATGGAATACTTGAATCAGTTCCCATTATTGATTATTTAAAAGTATCAGTTAAATAGTATACTGCTGCAAACTCACTTAAAATTTTGCCTTTATTTTTAACTCTACATTTTGTTCAGTTATGCTTTTAACTATCATTATAATATACCTATAAAATAAAATGACTCACTTTGCTTTTGAATATATTTGGATATTCACATTTAATGGACTATTAAAACAACCAACAGTCATTTTTAAAAGGTAGAAACTGCAGGCTCTCAGAGAACCTGGTAAGAAAAGATTGTTTTCCCCTTATCATCAAATTTCTTGAAATAAAGTTCAAAAGTAGTATCTGGCTTGATTTGAGATAGAGCTAATCTTTGACCTTATTGTTAGAAACACAAGGTAATGTCAAATGCTGTAGCTTTAAGTCTTCTCAAGTGGGACAGTCTGTTAATCTGCCATGAGAAGGATATGCCCTCAGATACAGTGTCATTTCTTACTAAAAAAGGACCACCACTGTCACATCATTTCCTTAAATTGCTGACTGATCAGGAATTCCATAAACTAAAAGGACTGCAGAGCACTCATGGCATTTGTAATCACTCATTTTCTTCTCTAATACACCGTTTCCATCTCATTTCATTTATCTCCCCCTCTTGTCTTTCTGCTTTCTACTCTTTGTTTTTCTCATAGGGTTTTTTCTTTCCCCCCATTAATCCTTCAATGTTTGTTTCAATATTACTTTACTTTATTTTTTGAGGTGAAAGATAAGTACCTTAAGTTTCTATTACACACGAAATGCTTTGTATAACATGGATTTGTTACAGGTTATAGACCTTTGGATATTAATAGTACTGATTATTTTGTGAAATAAAAGCAAAAATGTCTGAAAATCAGGTACATGGCCAAAAAGATCATCATCAGTTTTTTCCGTATTGACATTGTTTTAAAAAACAGATCAGAGTTCCCTTTATGGCTATTATCCATGAGGATATAGGTTCGATGCCTGGCCTCTCTCAGTGGATTAAGGATCCCATGTTTCCATGAGCTGTGGTGTAGGTCACAGACATGGCTTAGATCCCAAATTGCTGTGGCTGTGGCATAGGCCAGCAGCTGCAGCTCCAATTCAACCCCAGCCCAGGTAACTTCCATAGATCACCATGAATTTTATACCAGATTTGCTAAAGAGATCCATTTAAAAAACACTAAGCCATGGGCCAGGATGCTGATAGACATGTTTGATTAAATTATGCTGGTTTAGAAATTGAATCTGGTGCAGCTCATTCATAGTAGTGACGGTGCATTGACTGTAGTGTAATTTGTCTGGCAGACTTCCCTTGAGAAGGAACTGTTTTCACCTGATTGTAGACCTGGCACCTGGCCCACGTTCTGGGTGATCTCCCAAGTGTGAACTTTCCCCACCCTCCACCCCTCCTTTCCTTCCTGGAGGTGGTTGATAGAGGAGGATTACACTGATAATTACACAAACAGTGTCAGTTGCACACATGATTTGCATAACTGTGCTCTGCTGATTTCACCCATCAAGTCCTGACACCTAAGGCCCATGGTGCCTCTCTGTATGCTTCACAGTAAACACTGAAGAGAGGCGATGGGATTAAGATCTTCATTCCTGACTCTTAAACACATACACTTAAGGCCCTGCCCATTGAAAACTGACCAGGAGGGAAAAGCCACTTCCAGTCAGGTCAGCTGCTGTGACAATCCATGTGATTTCTACCTTGTAGATCACCTTCCCCCACCCCCAATAATCATCAAATACATTACATTATATGTTCCTTATAAAAGAAGTTAAAATTTTAATTGCATAGACGATCTCATCTTTTTCAAGGAGCAGCAGTCATGCTTCTTTACATTTCAAACACTCATTTCTAGAAGGAATCGTGGAAAAAGAAGCATTTCTTCTCTAACATTCTTATCTCATATAGTTGTTCATTTTGGCTCAAAGACCAAATCAGATTAGTTTCCTGCTGGAACTTTTCCTCCTTACCTCTTTCTATTATCAGGAGTTCTAAAGAAATTAACAGGAACCATGGACCTGTTCCTCATTTTTCTCAATTTTCTGTGGACGCCATCTCCATTTCCCAAGTTTAGTAGCATAGTTTTGCATCCTACTTGGATGTTACTGTGGACAGTCTGAACTTCTGGCCCTTTCACATTTTCCTTTCCACGGTGCTATCTGCAGCCCTGGCATGTTTTGGAACTCCATGGCAGAAGTGGAATGGCAGCATGCCAGCTGCATTACTCACTCGGTGTCCAGAAAGACACATCCCACTGTTTTCTGTTTTGTTTTGTTGAGGTTTTTTTTTTTTTTTTTTTTTTTTTTTTTTTGTAAGCTAACCTCCACCCTCTGCTTTTATTTTTCCTACTTGATGCGTGCATGTGAGTCAAAGAAACCTGTTCATCCACAGCCTGTACTATCTTGCCAAATCTTGTAGGAAAACTCCCAAATGGTAGAAAACCATGCAAATGAGGTAAATAAAATCCAATATCATTCATTATAAGCATAGAAAATATATGTAGAATTTTTATTTACGGTATCATACAATCAGCATGGTATCTCTTTAAATTGTACAAAAATATGATAATAAGCATATAGCTAAGAATGAAAGATCCTAAATTCTGCTTCTCCAGAGAAAAGATCTTACTATATTTTGTATCTGCATCCCTTTATACTGTATCGATTGAATAAATGAAAGACTATGGATGCTTTCATTTGAGCATTCTTACATTAACTAGAAAGTTGTCTTTTTTTAGATTACTGGAGGTCAGTTGTGGTTATATGTGTTTCCTGGCAGATGATAAATGCCAGTCCATTGTAAAAATTGAAGTTAATGGCTAACATTTAACGAGCTCTTATTTTGTAACAGGCACTGTTTTAAGGGCCTCATTTTACAGATATGTAGAATCAGATTTAAACAGAGAGAGATGCTAATATCCACACAGATCTGTAGTTTTGAATATCATGTGTATGATCCCTTAGGTCAACCTTTATCTTTTTAAGGTTATTATACTTTTACCTTATTTATTAATTTATATTTTACCAACAATGTATTATTTGGATTAGATTTTAAACACACAAAAAGTGCTCAACATAATAAAACTGAAGAGATATATAATGCTGAAATAAACAAAAATGTTCCCTAATGCTATGGGACATATAAAAATTAAAATAAATAAATATAAGACTAGTGTAACTTATCTATATGAGACTGCTTTTCAGATATCATGCTATGACATAGGAAAAATCATACCATTATATGCACATTTTATACAGTTTCCAGTATATTTGGGAAAAGCTGAGATGTAAACTCTGCTTTGCCTGACTCCAGAACCCATGCTCTCAGCCACCATAATCCTATTTCCCAAGCTTCATATAGCAGCCAGAATGTTATTTAAAAACCCAGTTTAAATCCTGTTATTCCCCTGCTTAAAGTCTTTTAATGGGGAGTTCCTGTCATGGCTCAGTGGTTAATAAGCCCAGCTGGTATCCATGAGGATGTGGGTTCAATCACTGTCCTCATTCAGTGGGTCAGGGATCTGGCATTGCCATGAGCTGTGGTGTAGGCCGGCAGCTACAGCTCTGACTCGATCCTTAGCTTGGGAACCTCCATATGCCACTGGTGCGACCCTAAAAAAAACAAAAACAACAATAAAAAATTATTTTAATGGCTTTCCATTGCTCTTGTAATAACCAAATTGCTATCAAATTGTTTATCATGGCCACGTTCTGCCTCCCTCTCCTATCTGTGCACTTGCCACTCTACCCCTCACGCTGTATTCTTTGCCACCTGAGGGTTCCTTTATTTTTCTTTATCCTTGGGATTTTTCACTGATGATCCTAGAAGTCTTCTACTTTCAGCTCTTTCCCCCAGTTCTTGGCATGGTCGCATCACTGTCCTTCAGATATTCGCTTCAGTGTCATCTCCTTGGAGAGAATGTACCTAAAGCATCCTCTTAACTCCTGTCTCTGTCTTGATCATCAAATCTCAGAAAGTTTGGGCCAGAATCTGTGGTTTTCTTTTTTTGTTTGTTTGTGCATATGTTACATGTCTGTCCTCACTTGAATGTAAATTTGTGAGACTGTGGACTTCCTTTGTCGTATTTATTAAGGTATTCCCAGCTCCCTGGGTGGTGCTTGGTACATAATAGATAATCAGAAATTTTTTGTTGGTTAATTGAATAATGAGGGCCATATGGTATAATATACTTCCCAGAAAAAGGAAAGGGATGAAAACATTGACCTATTCTAATTTCTATAGTCAGCTAATGCATATTTTTTAAGTTTGTCCATTACTATGTATAACTAAATAAACATTTAGTTTTTTTTCTTGTGAAATTATACCATTATATGCAATGGTGAAATTAGATGTAGCTCAGGACTGCTCTTTTTACTCACTCCTGGATAATAAACATAGCACTCATGAGTGATTGCCTTTCTCAGTTAAAAATTCTTGGTACCATTTGAAGAAGCTTAAAAAGCTCTAATAATGATCCAATAATGAAACAACATTTATTCACTCAACACATATTTCTTATTTATGTGCCAGGCATTTTTCTAGGCACCTGAGATACAGTAGTGAAGAAAAAAGATCTTGCTCCTGTGGATCTTAACACTTTAATGAAGGGAGATAGACAATCGATAGTAAATGTAGTAGATAAATAAATTGTATAATGTGTTAGAAGGTGATGAATGCTACAGGAAGAAAAAAAAAAGTTATCTTATTGAGCATTTTTTGTATATCAAGTACCTTAAGTTTTCTTTATGCATATTTTTATATTTGTCACAAAAATGCTATGAATTAGGTACTGTTATTTAACTTAACCCAAGTTCTACACAGAGCTGATAGGTGTTAGGGCTCTTATTTAAAAACTAAGTATGAATCCCTATTGTGGATACATGGGTGTGTGTGTGTACATAAAATTCTTTACCCTATGTGAATACTCCATAAATTAGAGGAAGTTATATGCTTTCAATTTAATTGGACCTCTTTGATATCCAATTTTTTCTCACTTGGATTATTATAACTTCTGAAAGCCTTGCTTACTTCTCTGTGAGTTATTATAATATTGGAAAGTCAGATGAGAAAAGTAAAGAGAAAATATAAATCATATCAAAAAGGAAAATTTATGTGGTTTATTTGGTTACTTATTTATATATGTAGAAAGTTCTTGGCTTTTTACTTTTCATTCCCCATGATAAGTGTTTTGCACATTTGTAATAATGAAACAGTATCAAATATACCTGTTTGTCTTGTGTCTTAGGTTTTTACTTCACCATCTCCTTTCTGTATTATTAACTTTTTTCACCTTTATGATTTAGTGGCTCCTCTTCTTATTTCATCAGTCAGACAGACAGTTAAGTAATTATTGTTACATTTGCTATGAGAGAAGTGGGCCTCTTAGTTTAGTGGTTTATAAATATTATATTATGCTTGTATGTATCACACTTCAGGTAGTTGGTAAATATATGTGATATGGATAAAAAATTGACATATGTATTTTTAATGGTTGCAAAAATCCTGAGAGTTGAGTATCTATGTCTGTTTTTTAAGAAATTTATAAGCAAATATAGAAATAAATAATTACCTTCTATATAATAAAGAGCCTAGAAAGCATAACTGTTACACTGCCAAAATATTTTACAGTGTATATTTTGTTCATTTCCATTTAGCTTCCTTATTTAAGGTGTTCAGTTAAAGAAATCTTATGAAACTTGTTATTTAAACAGAGTGATAGAGAAGTAGATGTCAACAAATACACCCTTATGAGCGTAATCTTACGTGAGACTTTTTACAACTATGCATTTTTTTCACAATGAGCTAAAAATAAAAAGTAGTTTCTTTTGCTTTCAATTGTCTGTGATAGTTTTCATTTAAAAGGTTCATCCACACTTATGTATATTTCCCTTGATGCTTATGTCCTTATACTAAGTTTTTTATTTAATTTAAAATTTAATCTTACTACATTATAAAGCAAATGGAAATATTTGAATGGTTAGGTAATGCTGGCTCTGTGAACTCAAGGCTGATGTCTGTCTTGTTCACAGTTGTGTCCACTGCACTTGAATACATGTCAAATGAATGGTAAAAGAAGTATATGCTCTTGCTCAGCACTTGGCCAGTCCTATGGAAAAACAAACAGTAAAGTCTATTGATGCTGGCAGTGTGTGTCTGTTTGGTTATCACAGTTTCTCAATGTATGTCCACAGAAATATAGTTGCTTGAGAAATTAAGTAACAAAATACTTATATTTAAAATAATTTGGAGGAAACACTGGGTTGAACAGATTTTGTTTGCTTGTTTTGTTACTTTGAAAAGAACCTTGGTATATTCATGTACCTTGTGAATCTCTATGAAACCCACCTAAATGTACTAGTTCACACACATGTTTGAACATTTAACATTCTTCCTCCTCCCCAGCTTCCATTGGTAAATTCTGCCTAGAGAGATAAAAGTTATTTCATTGTAATAATTTTTGACAGACACCAAATTATACTGAAATGATTGAGTGTAACTGAGGTTCTCTTTGAAAAATAGCTCACTTTCAGGTAAGGATTTGTTGTCCTTCTAAAATAATTCACTTTCCACTTAAACATTCTATCAAAAAAATCTGCAGTCATTAAGACTTCTAAAGGTTTAGAAAAAAAGTAGATATGGATATTTCTCAAGTATTCTCTATCAGGCAGAATTTTGAAACTTAGGACAGTAAGATAAAATCACAAAGAGGAAAGTTAGCAATTTTTTTAACCACTTGAAAATTAAAAAGTTTAAACATCAAAAAGCCATAAATTAAGTACTCATAAGAAATCAAAGGATTATTAGCCTTAATATATACAGAGATTAAACAAATCGATAAGAAAGACAATAGCAGTAATAGTAACTGATAAATAGGTAAAGGTACCAAATAGATAATTTGAAAGGATAGCATAGAATGCTAATAAATTTTTGTTATTTTTCAATTTCACTAATGCAAATGATAAAGAAGTATGAATTATATTGAATTGTTTAGCACAAACTTCCCAAACTTTCTTCAAATTTAGAATTTATACATTTGCCAGGTAAAATCAGATGTCAGAATTCCGTTTTGTGCGTTTATTTATAAGAGTAGATGTATTTGATTTTACTAAGGGAAAATGAATGTGATGTGCGTAATGCTCTGTTACTGATTTTTTATGTGTCATGACAAATGGTAAATATATTTTCTGTATATAGATGTGTTTCTTTGCATGTTTCTTGTATGTGTAAACAAACGTACATCTATATAAAGAATAAAACATCTACCACATGTATTAGTGCTATTGTAATTTGTTTTATAGGTTTCACTAGGATAAATCTTGAAGTGACATATTTCAAGAGAATATAAGTGAACAAGACTTGATTGTGCTATATAACTTCATAACACCCTATGAATTTATGGTAAACATTTCTACTTCACAATTCTTTATGGCTATTTGATTTGCTCTTCCTTTTGGGGGATTCTTAGGAGTATAGGCACAAGTATTTCTTATTTCTAATTCCTCATAATGACAGATGGAGAAAATGCTAGTAAATTCTAGCAAATTTTTTTCTAATTGAATAGTTGCCAGGATTGTCAAGTTTCCTTACTGCATCTTCAATTTGTAATTCATTGTTCAGGTGAGTAATCTGTATCAACATCTCTAACATATTATACTGATAATTCTTCCCATTTTTAGGTAGTATAGAATTTTTGTGAAGGACAGTATGTCAAAGAAGAGTCTATATGTTAACTTTTGAGATAGCTGGGAATACTGATCCTGATATTGAATGTCTTAGGATCCTTAGTAGTGTAATTTATCTTCAAAGAATTATACTTATGAGGAACTTAATTTCACTTACCTGAATTGTCTTGATAATAAAACTTACAAAGTTAGTGGTATTAATTTCTTGGTATTTAACTCAATTAATAGTATAACTTTTATTTCCAATCATGATGAAGTATTAGGGGCCAGATTTACCCTCCTGTCTTGAACAACTAGAATATCAGACAAAATATATTAAATGGCTTTTAGACATTGAATAGATCCCTGACAGAAGAGAACAAAGGTACTAAGGCCTATGATTACCCAACCTAACTTCCTAGAAGCAGTTTTTAGGCCACAGTGCGGGAACGGCAAGCCCAAAAAGAGCCAGGCAATGTTACTCTGAAGAGACAGAGATCACAGTCCAGGAAGATCTGTATGCTTAGATACTCAAGGCAGAGTATCAGGTAGGAGGAAACTTCACAGAAAAAAAAACTTGAAATTTTTCATAGGGCCTCCTTTACTCTTTGGCTAAATAGTGATCTATCCATGTATATGAGGAAACTACCTAAACCTGGGGAAAGAAACATCAAAAAGCAGAAGGCCAAATAATTTCTGGAGTTCATGCAGAGCCAGGAATAGTGAATTCTTACCAGCTAATGTGGAAAGACTCTGTAATATGCAGGGCACTGAGTTAAGTCTTGAAAAGAGTATTGCCTTAGTACTGGGACTAAATTAACCTTGAGATTAAAACATTCTCTGCATCTGCCCTAAAGCATAAAAAAAAAAAAATACAAAAAGGATTAAACTGATTCCAAGTAATGTAATGCATACCAGCACCAATAAACCATACTTTAAAGAAGTGCAGCAAAATCTAGATCCCACTAATGTAAAATTCACAATATCCAGCACCCATTAAAAAAAAAAAAAAATCAACAGATGAGCAAAGAAGATGGAAAATACCACCCACAATGAGTAGAAAAACCAGTCAATAGAAACAGACCTAGAAATGACCAGATAATGGAATTAGCAGACAAGGTTGATAAAACAGCTGTTATAAATATGCTCCATATGTTCACAAATATAAAAGAAAACATGAATGTGATGAGAATAGAAGTAGTACTTGGAGGAAAATATGTATAATTAGGTGCTAATATTAGAAAATAAAAAAAGTTTCAATCAGTTAAGCTTGCTTCTTAAATTAAGAAAGAGGAGTACATTAAATCTCAAGTGTGTAAAGGAAGGAACTAATAAAGAGAAAGCTGAAAAATATGAGAGAAAAATCAATGAAGTAAAAGGTTGATTCTATGAAAAAATCAATAAATGGATAAACTTGTAGCCAAGATCAAGCAGTACAAAGACAGAACATCCAGTTTCCCAAATTAGAAATGAAAATGAGAATCACTAAAACTCCTGTAGCTATTGCAAGTATAGTACAGAAATATTTTAAGTTTATGTCAATAAATTAGAGCTGATAAAATAAACAAATGTCTTGAAACATAGAAATTATTGAAGCTCATTCAAGAAGAAGTAGATATTCTGAATAGCTTAACATTCCTTCCAGGAATTGAAATTATAGTTAAAAACATTCCCACAAAGAAAATACCTGATGACTTCACTTGTAAATACTGTCAAATATTTAAGGAAGAAATAATTTAGAGAGAAAATTTCTTCCAGTGACTGGAAAGGGGAGTAATACTTCAAAACATTATATGAGTTCAGCATTATCCTGATACCAAAACCAAAGACATTATAATCTGAGATAACTATATAGCATATCCCTTATGAACATAAATGTACAAATCCTTAACCAAATTTTAGCAAGTAGAATCCAGAAATAAATATATATATACATATATATATATATAATGATGAAGTAGGGTTTGTCACAGGAATTCAAAGTTGATTTAACACTAGAAAAATCAAACAATATAATTCTCCTTATTAAAAACTAAGAAACCTCAATAATCATCTTCATAGATGCAAAAAAGCATTTGACCTAATTTAGTATTTATATACATGGTAAAAATTATCAGCAATAGAATAGGAAGGAACTTTCTCAACAGAATAAAAACTATAGCATATTCGATGAAATAAAAAGCAATAAAAAGTAGTAAACTACCAATATAACACAACAGCATTGATGAATCTCAAAGTCATTATGCTGAGTTAAACTAAAGGCAAGACTATGTATTGTATGATTCAGTTTATATGGAATCCTAAAAAAGGCAAAATTGTGACAGAAGCAGATCAGTGGTTGCCAAGGGCTAAGTGTGGGGAAGGAAATTGGTACAAAGGAGCAAGAGGGGATTTTTTTAAGGTGACGGATATAGGAATGTTTTAATTGTGGTGGTGGTTATACAACCATATGCACTTCCAAACTCCTTGACTTGTGTACTTAAAGTGAGTGAATTTTATTTTCATGTAAGCTATCCCTTGATAAAGTTGATTTAAAAAATAAAACTGTTAACCCCAAATTCCCAATCCATCCCACTCCCTCCCCCTCCCCATTGAGAAAAAAGAATCTACACATGTATGTGTAGCTGGGTCACCTTGCTGTACTGTAGAAAATTGACAACACTCTAAACCAGCAATAATGGAAAACATAAAAATCATTATAAATGAACAAAAATAAAAATAAAACTCTGCATGTATTACAGCTCAGATGTGAACAAGGTGGTTGGTTGGAAGTGCCAGTGATCATGTGATAGACCCCTACTTTAATATATCAAGTCAGGAAAGTGGTAACTCTAAAACTGTTTTCCCTCTCGATCCTCTCTTTTTTATTTATCCTTTCTCCAAGAGCCTCAAAATTATGATTGGGGAAAAAAAATGACTTAATGACTTTAGCTGTGTTCTGACAATATTCCAGTTGGCACTTAATGTAGCATTGTGGGAATGGGAAAGCTAAGAGTCTCACAATCAACACCCTGGCAAACCATTTATCTTTTACTTGGGGAGCTGATTCTTTTCCATGCAGTTCTTTCTAATGTGAAATAACGCCAGATAGCCCTCTAAAAAGACAGCAGCAGTATACCAGCAGTCTAAGAGAAATTGATCAATGTAACTTTATCCACTTGAATTTTAAAATTGAGACCCACAGGTCAATTGGAAGTAGAATTGATGTAAGGTTTAAATTGGATCACTGTCCTCAAGATCTGTACTTAACATACAGTAGTAAACTCCCATACTGAAATAAATACACCTTTTTTTATATTGTTATCAGCAATAAATAAAATGATACTTCATTCACAGGCTGTTCACATTTTAATCCCCAAATTTCTTATAAAAGCAAGGATAATTTTAACACCTTAATTAATACAATTGAGAGCATTAATGACAGGGTTAAGAAAATTAATATTTACTTCAAAAAGAAATTTTAACTCAGTTTCAGACCTAGAGAATGTGATGATTTTTGAGTTTCTATAGACCACTGTTTTTCAGCTTCAGTTTATAAGCAACCACCAGGGAAACTTGTTCAACATGTAAACCTCAGAATACTACTCCTGGAAATTCTGGGTCCAACATGGACCCAGGAATCTGCATTTCAACAGACACTCCAAGTAATTCTAACATTAAGGGAGCATGCAGTTCACATTTTGAGAACCATTGCAAATGGCTAAGCTAAAACATATTTGTATATAGGTAGGGAATGTTATATTTTAACAGACAGCTAAATAAATGTAGTTTAGAATAGAGGAGATATTTAGTTTTACATTTCCACGAATTTCCTTGTCTTACAAATTGTGATCACTTTTTGTGTGGCTAAGCTTTACTAATATCTCAAGCTCCTATTTATCAAAATAGAGAGTGACACATGCTTACAGAGCCATAGCCTACCAACATTTAAAAGGATATTGCCTATTGCTGTCTAAACCTCATGAAATGAAAAGCTACATTTGTCTTTACTCCTTAAAACCCCACTAAAATAAAAGTAGATTTTTATAGAAATATAAACCCCTAAGACCAAAGACAAAGGGAAAGGATAGAATAGCAGCCAAGAGAAAGATGGAAAGAAGGTAGAGGGAGGAGTGGTAACAGACCCTGGAACTTCTAGTGATTATAGAAGGAATGAAGGATGAATAGCAAAGCCATTTGGCACTAGAGAATCCTGAAAAATCTCGACTTGGAAGAGACGGGACCGTTGAAGGCAGGGATGAAACTGTGGACTAAAGATAAAAGAATTGCAAAATACAGAACAGACTACAGAGCCACTTTCTCTCACTACAGCCAACCAGTGAATCCTCCCCCTTCCCCTTGCAGGAAAATCAAGATTTATTCTTTGGGAATATTAAATTGGAAAGGTTCTAGCTTAGAGACTCCGGAAAAGTAGAGGGTAGGAGAAAACAAAAGACTGAAAGCAGGGAGATTATGTGAAAGACTGCAACTGAACATTTAAATTCCTGGTCCCATATCTTCAGACTACTAACATCCAGCTTCTTATTCCCCGTAGGGCTGGAAATTAGAGGCATCTTCTCTAAGGGAATTGAAAGATCCTAGAGAAAAACATGGATACTAATATTTGGGGGTCTGACAATGAAAAGGTTGGTTCATTACCTGGTCACTCTACAGGAGTTCACCAACCTCACCTTTGTTTCCTGAACTTCCAGTTAGCTTTTTAGTGCTTTACTGTTAAATATGAAAGGACAAAATAAATATTTAGGCATCAGACATTTAAGGAAAGCCTCCAATACAGACACCAATATTATAAAAAAAAAAAAAAATGCCAGAGAAGACAATAAAAAAGAGAACTTTAAAAACAAAAATACTCAGAGAAATGTTATTGTACCCAGGAAAAAAACACAAGGACACTATTTTTGAGAAAAAAAAAAAAAAAAAGAGAGAGAGAGAGAGCGAGCTCATAGAAATTTATGTTAACCGGAAAATATTTCACAGAAAGATTCAAAGAAAAAGGTGAGGAGTTTTACTAAAGTTAACAAAGGTAAAAGGATAATTAATATGAGGAGGGAAAGAAATTTCAAGAATCAGTCCAGAAGATCTAACCTCAAACTAATAGAAATTCCAAACTGAGAGGACAGAGAAATAGATTATGACTAGATGGAGGTGAGCAGAGAGAAGACACTTTCAGTAAGTGTCCTTTAGAGGTATTTGATTTTTTTTCAAATATGGGCATAATAACCATGGTAAAAAAAAATAATTATTAAAGTAAATAAAAGGACTAAGAATGCTAAGGCAAACTAAGTCAACATCATAATTCTAGAATCTGGGAAAAATTGTTACCTAACAGCAGCAACAAAAATATTATAACATGGGAAAATGTACAAGATATATTGTTCAGTAAAATAAGCAGACTGTAAAATACAGTGTATAAAATGACCCAATTTTGTAACAAAATATATCCTTTCATGCATAGAAAAAATACCTGATGAGATAAAAATGTTAAAGATACTTATCTCTTGGGAGTTCCTTTTGTGGGGTGGTGGAAACAAATCTGACTAGTATCCTCGAAGATGCAGGTTCGATCCCTGGCCTCCCTCAGCATTGGGGATCTGGTGTTCTATAAGCGGTGGTGTAAGTCACAGACATGACTTGGATCCCACGTTGCTGTGGCTATGGTATAGGCCAGTGGCTGTAGCTCTGATTTAACCCCTAGCCTGGGAACTTCCATATGCCATAGGTGAGGCACAAAAAAAGCAAAAAAAAAAAAAGTAATAATAATAATTAGTAAAGATATTTATCTCTAAGTGATATAATTATGAACATTTTCTGGTGAATTTTAAAATTTCCTATATGGATAAATTGCCTTATTTAAAAGTAAAAAAAAAAAGAAAAAGAGAAAAACAGGGAAAACCAGTGAGAGGAAAATATTTAAAGAGTTAGGAAATTATGTCATTCATGAAAATGCCATCTGTTAGTTCTTGCTGTGGACAAATCCCCATGCTGAACACCTTGGAGTTTACAAAGATATGAGACATTACTTTTGTTTCTCAAGGGGCTCACAGTCTAACATGGAGATCAAATTGAGTGTAGAAATACAGTTGATTCTTGAACAACATAGGAGTTAGGGGCACCAGCCCCCACTCCCTTGGAGTGGAAAATCCACACTTAACTTTACAGTCAGCCCTCCATATCCATGATTCCACATTTGTGGATTCAACCAACTGCAGGCTGTGTAGTACTTTATTTATTAAAAAGGATTCATATTAAGTGAACCTGTGCAGTACAAACCCATGTTGTTTATGATCAAATGTAACCACAAATAATACAAGACAGAATGTTATATGTATCCTAAATATGAGGGCCAATACAGTTATAGTTCTTTAGGAGGAAAGATCACTTTGGGATGGAACATGCTTAGGGAGGTTTGGAATAGAAGGGTGAGTGGGATTTTGAGAGGCAGAAATTGTGTGCAGCCATTCCTAAAAGAACCAAGACTCAGAATTGTTAAAGTGCAAGGTAATTTTGGCTTGATCCTGGGTAGAAGATGCGATCTATCCTTTGGGACCAGGCAGTGTAGGATGCTGAACTCCAGGTACAGGGATTTGGACTTAGTCCAATAGAAGAATCATTGAAGGTTCTTGAGGGAAGCAAAATAATTACACAAAGGGAGGGAATACTTGACTTGAAATCTCTTATGCTAGCCCAAGATAGTGATAATGAAGACTTGAACTAGAAATTTGGTTCTGGAATGAGAAGGAGGGATAAACCTGAGTGATTAATATTTGGATGTGGGAAAAGAGGTAGGAGGCAACAAAAGTGGCTGCCTTATGAATGTGGTTTATTAAAACAGTGGTTAACACTAGCACAAAGAGTCAGAATAAAGAAGTAGTTTTGTAGAGGAAGATAATTTTGGGCATGTTGAACTTTAGATTTCAGAGGACCATGAATGAGGCAATACTCAAAAGGCATTTGGAAGTATGAGTTTGAAGTGCAGTGATTCAGCAAATACAAATTGAGTACCTCCTATGTTTAATGACTGTGTTAAGTACTATCAATTTAAAACTGAGTGAAACATGACCTCTGTCCTCATGGCAGAGTTTATTTGGATGAGGGAGATACATCAAATGGATAATTACAATGCAATTATCGTAAGCAATGCATTTACAGAATGTGGACAGAGTGCTGTGGAAGCACACAGGAGGAATCTGTCTCCTGGGGTTCACCATGATCATTTTAAAATGTTTGTGACAAATAGGAGCTTTCGAACATGGAATATTATCCCAGCATGATATGGACATTTCATAGAAATGAGGGCCTAATCTAGAAGGAAAAGCAGGAAAAGACTATACTGAGAACAAAACCTGGAAGTTCAGTATATATTTACCAAGTAGGAAAAGGTTGAGAAGCTAGTGAGAGAGGATGCAGAATCTGAACCCAGAAGCTACAACAGGAGATTCAAAGCTCTTGAAATTTGATAGTGACCAGAAATTAGGAAGATCTAGGATTGATGCAAGTCTACTGGATTTAGCATTTCAGAGACTACTGATGACTTTTTAAAAATATTTCAGTAAGAACAGAATGCAAGTGTTTCAAAGGATGAGACTGTATAAATATGTAAAAAGAAAAGTAGTAAGATATTGGGCCTCTTCTATGAATATATATACACATTATGTTATACATATTAGCTCATACAGTTGGTAACTCTTACCCAGTTAAACTCACCATATATGGGGAATTAATATAAACAATATTTTCACGACCTTGATTTTTTTAGGAAATAAGGATGATCCTAAACTTATTGTAGTAATTATTTATGATGTATATGTAAATCAAATCATTATGCTGTACCCTTTAAACTTATACATTGCTATATGTCCATACATTGCTATATCTCAATAAAACCAGAAGAATTTAAAAAAAGAAACATTAAAGAACTGATAGGAAATGGCATCATGGGGATAGTAGAGCCATTGGATTTGGCAGGGCCTCTTGATGATGTTTTAAAATAATTTTCAAAACTTCCCTTAAAAAAGACACATGCACTAGCATGTTCATTGCAGCACTATTCGCAGTAGCCAAGACATGGAAACAACCCAAATGTCCATTGACAGATGATTGTATTAGGAAGATGTGGTATATATACACAATGGAATACCACTCAGCCTTAAAAAAAGAGCAAAATAATGCCACTTGCAGCAACATGGATGGAACTAGAGACTCTCATACTGAGTGAAGTAAGCCAGAAAGAAAGACAAATACCATCTGATATCACTTATGTCTGGAATCTAATATACAGCACAAATGAAACTTTCCACAGAAAAGAAAATCATGGACTTGGAGAATAGACTTGTGGTTGCCGAGGGGGAGGGGGAGGGAGTGGAATGGACTGGGAGTTTGGGGTTAATAGATGCAAACTGTTGATCTTGGAGTGGATTAGCAATGAGATCCTGCTGTTCAGCACTGAGAACTGTGTCTAGTCACTTATGATGGAGCATGATAATGGGAGAAAAAAGAATGTATACATGTATGTGTAACTGGGTCACCATGCTGTATAGTAGGAAAAAAAATTGTATTGGGGAAATAAAAATTAAAGAAATAAAAAATAATAATTTTCAAAAGAGTAATTTGGGCATGATCTTGCCTTTGAAGGAGCGAAGTACTTGAGAACAAATAGAAAGAGGTGACAGTGGTTCCTGGAAACACTGGTTCTCCTTCACCCGCACTCCATTGTCTGACTAACTTCTACTTTTTTTTTCAGTAATCACTCTAAATATTCATACTTCAGGCAGACCATCCTGTCCAACCTTCTAAATTGGGGCCCCTGTGTTGTACTGGCTTACCATTTTTTAGCTCTGTAGAAACTACCACAATTTGTAATGTACAGCTTATGCATTTGTTAAATGTTTGTCTTCCTCACCTGACAGATACAGGAGAACAGGCAGAATAGGGAGAATTTGCTCCCTACTTTATGTTCCAGCCTCATCCCAGTGTTGGTACACAGTAGGTGTTTAATAAATAAGTATTAAATGAGAGATGTAGAAGGATAAGGTAGAGCATTTCCAGAGCAGATTTCTTGAATATGAGAGAGATACATGAGATATCAAAGTTCAGCACATTGCCCAGTGTGTGGATTGCTGGAATGGAATGCAGGTGAAGATTTAGGGAAATTTAGAGCAATTTACTAAAATATCTGTTGTACTCACCAAGAACAAGGATAGGATGAAGAGGAAAGAGTGATGTTTTTAAGCAATAGATGACAAAATGGGAGAAGCTGCAGTAAAGCAGACTGGGTAGACTTCTAAAATGAGGGGACTACAAAGTATACTGTCTTATTCCTTACCTGGTGAGTTGGGACTTTATAGAGTGTTGCGAGTCAAAGGGAGCCGAAGGGAATTATGTTTTAATTAAGTTGAAAAGGTGTCAAGATGCTTAGAGAAATGAGGAGACAAAAATATGGGAGGATATGTTCACAGTATAACATAGGTATCACAGGACCCAATACAACAGGACTTAAAAAGAGAAGGACCATAATGAGGGAACTAGTTTATAGTGGGCTATTAACTAGAGTGCACACACTTAATAAGTATTAATTGCCTAATACACTTGTTTAGAGCAGATTCAGCAAGGCTTTTGTAATATGTAGCCCCATGTCTTAGAATGCAGTTACATGTAAATCTAGTTGTTATTTATACTGGCGTTTTTGACTAAAACTATTCTCATATTTTTTTAATGCTCTCACACAGCACTATAAGAGTTTTCACAATATACAGTTACCTGGGTTTTTACTTCCCAGAAATTCTTGTTCTAAAAAATAGAAGTTACTTTTTCCTAGTATTTTTAGAAATGACTAATCCAGCCTTAGACACCTTTTTTTTTTTTTTTTTTTTTTTTTTTTTGCATTGGGGCAAGTCTTCTTACTTTATTCATAGGGAAATTTTAATTGCCAGAATGCACAAGAAACTTTTCATCTCTCAATAGAAAAACAAAACAAAATAAAAAGCAACAGGAAAACAGTTTCCAAAATAGCATTAATTCAATGTCACAGAAAAATTTCCACTTAATAGACTTTTCTTCTATTTCTAGAAACAAAATTTTAAAGTAGGTATACGGAAGATAGACTTACAGTAATTACGTCTATGTAATTCCATGTTAGAAACTTGAATTGGAACACTAACTTATAATAATTACTTTCTTGCCAAATGTAAACATTTTTATAAAGATTGTGAGCGATAACCCTTAGCTCCTGTGATGGTATGTCTTTTTTTAAAAGAAAACTCAATGAATTGTGTTACATTTCTAGTTATGCAATGATCATCACAACCCAATTTTATAGCATTTCTATCCCAAACCCCCAGCCCATGCCTCCCGCTATAGCCTGTCTTGTTTGGTAACCATAAATTTTTCAAAATCTGTGAGTCAGTTTCTGTTTTGTAAAGTTCATTATATCCTTTTTTTAGAGTCCACACATAAGTGATAGCATGTGATGTTTGTCTCACTGTCTAACTTCACTTGGCATGGTAATTTCTAAGTCCATCCATGGTGTTGCAAATGCCATTATTTCATTTCCTTTTTATGACTGAGTAATATTCCATTGTATAAATGTACCACATCTTTATCCACTCTTCTGTTGATGGACATTTAGTTTGCTTCCATGTTTTGGCTATTGTATATAGTGCTGCAATGAATGTTGGGGTACATGTATCTTTTTGAGTCATGGTTTTTTCTGGATAGATGCCTAGGAGTGGGATTGCTGAATCAAATGATAATTCTATTTTTAGTTTTCTGAGGAATCTCCATACGATTTTCCATAGTGGTTGCACCAATTTTCATTTCTAACCAGCAGTATAATAGGGTTCCCTTTTCTCCACACCCTCTCCAGCTTTTTTTTTTTTTTCCCCACTGTACAGCAAGGGGATCAAGTTATCCTTACATGTATACATTACAATTACATTTTTTCCCCATCCTTTGTTCTGTTGCAACATGAGTATCTAGACAAAGTTCTCAATGCTATTCAGCAGGATCTCCTTGTAAATCTATTCTAAGTTGTGTCTGATAAGCCCAAGCTCCCGATCCCTCCCACTCCCTCTCCCATCAGGCAGTGGATTCGGAAGATGTGGCATATACACACAATGGAATACTACTCAGCCATAAAAAAAGAATGACATAATGCCATTTGCAGCAACATGGATGGAACTAGAGAATCTCATACTGAGTGAAATGAGCCAGAAAGACAAGGACAAATACCATATGATATCACTTATAACTGGAATCTAATATCCAGCACAAATGAACATCTCTCCAGCATTTATTTGTAGACTTTTTGATGATGGCCATTCTGGCTGGTGTATGGTGGTAACTTATAGTAGTTTTAATTTGCACTTCTCTAATAATTAGTGATGTTGAACATCTTTTAATGTCTTTTTTGGCCATTTGTATGTCTTCTTTGGAGAATTGTCTGTTTAGATCTTCCCAATTTTTGATGGGGTTGTTTGTTTTTTTGGTATTGAGCTACAGGAGGTGTTTATTTTGGAGATTAATTCCATGATTTTTGCTTCATTTACAAATATTTTCACCCATTCCATGGGCTGTCTTTTCATTTTGTTTAGGGTTTTCTTTGCTATGCAAAAACTTTTAAGTTTAATTAGGTCCCATTTGTTTATTTTTGTTTTTATTACCATTACTCTAGGAGGTGGATCTGAGAAGATATTGCTGTGGTGTATGTCAGAAAGTGTTCGGCCTATGTTTTCCTTTGAGTTTTAGAGTATCTGGTCTCATATTTAGGTCTTAATCCATTTTGAGTTTATTTTAGTGTATGGTGTTAGGGAAACTTGTTTTTTAAAACAGTTTACAAAAAATTATGATTATGAAATAACTGAATTGAGTTTATATACACCTCAAATACAGTCTAAAGGTTTGTTTCTTTGTTTGAAATCAATATAGTGAAATTTTTATACAGCCATGAATACCTTGCCTTGTTAAAGCTTTTCAGTTCTGTTATGATCAGCATCATAGCATGGGTTTGTAAGGGGACTAGAGTTAGGGATGCTATCTTTGACCATGAAAAAGAGTTGTCTATTTGTCCTCTGGGTAAAAGGGAATGATTCCTAAGGGAGTCAAATTAGAGCAGCTGACCTGATTCACACTGTGCTTTACTGAGGGCAACAGACCACCTGGTGTTTTATGGTTTTCTGTATCCATTCAAAACCAAGAATCAAAGTGCTCTATGATATCCTTGTCAATAGTTATACGTGAAAACACAGTTCTTTCCCTAAATGTGTTTTTTTTTCCTTCTAAATTTTTTAAGCTTTTTTTTTTTTTTTTTAGTGCGAGTGTTGGAGTATTTTACCAGGCATGCTGAGATATAGTTCTCTGGCATATTAGAAAAGAATTAATTTCCTAAATGTGAAATATGTAATTAAGTATCACTGTCATTATTTAACTAAATATGTTAGGGCTTCAGCAGTTACTGTTAATAATTCTGACTCAAAGCATGCAGTAGGTTAATTCTTGGTAACATAAGAACAGTGCTGATGTAAGAGAATAGACTTTGCTGCAACGTTTTTCATGTGTGAATAGTTACTACCATGGTGGAAAGAAAAGAGAAACTCTCTGCTTTTATCTGTACTTTTTCTCATGACTTGAATTCTTTTTAGTCTTCTTGGTACCCATGAATAATCTTTTCATTAAATGTTCACATTTTGGGTTGTTGCATTTTAGTTTCCTTCAGTAAAATTCTCTTCTTACCACCACCCCCCAATAAATAAAAATAATTCTTATGATGTATATAGGACACTCCTGATTTGTCTTTTGAACAAATCAAAGCTGAGAAAATTATGTTAGTGTTAAGAGTCAGATAATTTGAAGATTGATCATCAGGCTCTCATGATCTAGGATACAGTCAGAGCATGATTTTGATTCAGTATTTCCCCCATCACCAAAGGTACGATCTGCCTTTTCTTGCTGTCTTTTAATCTTGGTAGAAATTTACTATCTTTAATCGCCAAAATCAGAGTACAGAGGAGGAAGAGATTTAAGTCTGAAAAGCATATAAGTGCTTCCCCCAGACTATCAAAAGTTAGCTGTTAATTTTGCTTCAGATGAGGCTTGACAGCACACTGATCTTGCCTTCTCTTCACAGTGGGTAAACCTCACAAGTGCAACTACTGTGGACGAAGCTACAAGCAGCGTAGTTCACTGGAGGAGCACAAGGAACGCTGCCACAACTATCTCCAGAATGTCAGCATGGAGGCTGCCGGGCAGGTCATGAGTCACCATGGTGGGTAGCAATTGCATTCACAGCTTTCATTCTCCTCTCTACTGCTTTCACATTTTTTTTATGGGTTAACTAGTTCTCTCTACCCTTCAGCATGAAGGTAAAAATCTCTCTCTGTTTTAAAGCAATTTTAGATCATGTTCGCTTCGTATGGGATTATCTTTTTAATAAGCACTTGAAGTGAGTTGAACTTTGGGACACTTTGCAAACAAACTATATTGGGTTTTTATGATACATCCAAATTATTTTCTGATAGCCTGTGTTTGAATTAACATCATAATGGCAGCTGGCCTTGAATACACAAAAAGTAAGGTATTGTTTACTTTTCTTTTTCATTGGCTGCACCAAATAGTTTGAGATATTTTCACAGAAGTCTATAGGTTTTCTAAAAGAAGTACTTGGTTATTTGTGTATTTTCATTTCTCTTAGGTAAGTGATCAGTGATATAATCGAAAATGTTCCCAGTCTGTCTTATGATTTATCTTGGAAGTTACTGATTTTGCTTTTTGCAAGCATGGGGAGTAATCTAGACCAAAATTAGGCACCACTTTCCTCCACAAAAATCAAAACCCAAACAAAACATCCTAACCTCCACAATACACAATAACAGGTAGGAAAGCAGTCCCTAAGGTTTATCGATTAATAATTCTCTGTAACTGAAAAATAATGTTAGTAAATCAGCCTTCAAAGGAGAACTATGAATTTTAATTCTTTAGATTTAGAGTATCTGTTTAGTCCTACTAATTATATTTTTATACTGATTGATTTTTTTATTCATACAGGTTCATACAAAAATGTTAAAATATTGATATATTTATATCTTTCATTTGAAAATGATTTGGCCAGTGTTAAACTGTACAGCTGGGGAAAACTATAGTTGCTTTTAAAATATAAGTATCTATTTTGTATTTATAGACAGCTCAAGGATTATTTGTTAGGATTTGTTTTTTTATACAGTACTTGCTATGAAACTGTGTTTATTGGACAGCTAATGATTACTTTTTGATTGGGAATTTTTTAAATTTAAATTATTTATTTTATTATCCTGAATAATTGAAGCATGTCTTTGAATTAAGGATAGTTTATATAACCTAAAGAACCAGATTTAATTCTGTCATTATTGTGAGTCCATTTTTTATATTATTAACATTTTTTAAAACCTGTGTTTTAAGTCTTTGTAAATTTGGTATTGCAGACTTGCATTTCCGGGGATTATGACAGGAGAACAGGACCCAGGGCATCAAGGCCAAAGTGGTAGATCTAGGTGTCCAGCATCCCTAGTCTGGCCATGTCGTGTCTGAGTGTGTCACTTATAGGCTTGGTGTGAAAATTAAATGTGTTTGGATGTGCAATAAAAACAGAATAAATAGTTCTTTTTACTATTTCAGGGCATTAAATAGTAAGAAATAATAAATATTGCATCCCCTATAAAGTTAACTTACTAAGATTAACTTAGGCATTTGAGGTTTCATTTATAATTTTAGAGGTAGCTTAAGGTAGCTGATTGGGCCTTGGGGCATGCCAAAGTTTTCCAAAGACACCTTATAGCACTAGTACTAGTTTTTCCATATAATGTTCTCTCATTGCAATTTTGACATTTGATTGGATTACTAATTTTAGTAACTAATTTTTCCATTCACATTTATGAAACTGTGTTGCAAACACATGCAGGTAAGAAACAGAATCTCTCCCCAAAGACTTTATATTATTATAGGGAAGTAAGGTATGCATTAATAATTATAGTCACATCTGTTGAGAGATGAACCAGCTATAGAATAAGTGGTGACCAAAAAAAAAAAAAATTTAAACTGGTGAATTTTGGGGGGAAAAGACTTTTTTTTTTTTTTTTTTGTCTTTTGTCTTTTTGGTTGTTGTTGTTGTTATTGTTGCTATTTCTTGGGCCACTCCCGCGGCATATGGAGGTTCCCAGGCTAGGGGTTGAATCGGAGCTGTAGCCACCGGCCTACGCCAGAGCCACAGCAACGCGGGATCCGAGCCACGTCTGCAACCTACACCACAGCTCACGGCAACGCCGGATCGTTAACCCACTGAGCAAGGGCAGGGACCGAACCCGCAACCTCATGGTTCCTAGTCGGATTCGTTAACCACTGCGCCACGACGGGAACTCCGGAAAAGACTTCTAAATAACTGCAGCCTCTGCATCAACCCTTACTTCTCAGATTGTGTAGCTCCTGATAGGCATAGGCCTTTAAAATGGCTCTGAAACTGGAGTGAGGAAAGTGGGAAAGACACTCGTACTGGGTGGAGCAGGGGGCAAAGCCAAGATGGAGTGCGTGCATACATGGGGGGGGAGCAGGTTTTGATATCATTTTATAGACCCAAATATCTGTTCTTCAACATATCAGGCTACTTCATGCAGTACTTTTTCTAAGTATGTTGTAATAATAATTTGGGATTATCTTTAGTCTCTGTTTCCTTTTGTTAAAATGCTTAATGGGGAATTGACTGAATGGGGTAGAAGTTGATAAATGCCATAAGAGAAACATTACTGATGAAATGCTACTAGACTTCATCATTTACCTTGTCTCATATACGTTGCTTGGCATGTGTCTTGTTTTTGACAGAACCACGTGAAATTCATGTTTATACCCATCCCTCCCTTACTATCTGGTTACATCTTATTTTTTTTGTCTTTTCTTTTAGTGGTAGGTATTGAGGTTGCCATCACTGTGGTTGCCCGTTAGCACTTTGAAATTAATTACTATTCTTTTCTTCATGTCTGACATTGTTATATTTCCTAGACTTTCTTTCACAAAACATGTTCTTCCCCATGTTGGCTCCTTCTCATGAGAAGGTTTCTGAAGTAAAAGAGGTTTTCTTTTGCTTCATTAAGGAAACATTTATCAAGGGCTTGCTCTGTACCAAGCTCCAAGGGATATTCTGGGAATTTGAAGATAAATGAACATAATTTTGTTCTTATATTTTAGTCTGGTAGGAAATACGTAAATGATAAATAAAATGAAGCAGATGCTCTAATAAAGGTACCTGTACACTTCTCCAGAAGCACAGATTCAGAAGTGACCTAACTCTGGCTAGATAAGTCAAGGAAAGCTTCTTGAATGAAATGTTTGATCCATACATGAGAATGAGAAAAATTGCATAGATTGGACAGATTCACAGAGAGTATACATTCCAGGCAGAAAAGTTGCTGTAGGCTAAGACTCGGAGGTATCAAATAACATTAACAAGTTCCTGGAGGTTGAACACCATTGGACTTAAAGGAGTGGTAGGAAATGCTGAAGTGGTAGGTTGTGATGCAAAGATAGAGCTCTTTATGCTAATCCTATGTTTGAAATTGGGGTAATCAAATCTGTATCTTTGAGAGAAGAATGTCATCCATGTAGAATAGAGGATAGATGTCTGACTGGAGTGTGAGGAGAGACAGAAAGGGAGGATGACAAGGAAGAGAGGAAGAGGAGCAGCAGAAGAAAAGGATAAAACACTGAAGATATATTTAGAAGTCAGAATCAAAAGTCCTCAAATTTGATGGAGAGAGAGGAAATTAATGACTTGTAGTTTTGGAAATATAGATAACAATGAATTGAGCTTTATGACACATTATCGTATTTGAAAGTTGTTTTATGCTCATTGTTCACGTCTTCTCAGCTTGAAGAAAAAGCTTTAAAAGGCAAAGTATGCAATTAGCTCTTCCTCCTTGCCTGAAGACAAAAATGAAAGTGTTAACTAGAAAGACAGTCAACTTTAAAACAAGGATATATGGCCTTAGGTTTTATGTTTTGAATTATTTGGTAAAGGAATTTCCTTATTACAGGGATGAGGACATAGTTGGAAACGTGTAAACTTCCTAGTAAGCTTCCCCAACCTATTTCCAATGAGTGACAACATTTCCTATATTAAGACATTGAATATTACGTTTGCCTCACAACATAAAAGGTACTAGAGACACAAAGCCAGATAAAACGCAGACTGTATCATAAGGTCACTTGCCAACTATTGGAAGAAATAAACCAGTAAACCAGCAGTTATAGTACTGAGTGATAAGCATGATAGGGGCACAGAGGACAGAGGTCTAAATCACAGTGGGTGTCCAAGAGGAATTTCTAGGAAAAGATAAGTTTGAGTGACGTTTTGAAAGACCAGGTAACCAGCTAAATAAGTGGAAAAGGGTGTTTCATGGGGAGAGAACAGCCATGTGAGAATAGAAGTCTAGAAGAGCATGGTGGGTTAAGGACCTACAAATAGTTATGTCTGTTAGACCCCAGTTGGTAAAGGCAAGAAAAATTGGAAGCGATACAGCCTAGAGCTAGAGGCAGTGAACAGGGCGTCAAGGGTCTGTTGTGCTAAGCAAAAAGTTTTGTACCTTAAAAAATATTATCACATTTACATTTTATTGCTAGGAATGTGGGAGATATATCAGAAAAGTAAAGTCGGGGCCAAGTAAAGACTGTTCCAACAGTCTCCCGACTGGTTAAGTTGGACTTAGTAGCCAGCAATATGCTGAAAAATTAGATAATTGAGAGGAACTATAGATGTAAAATCTGAGACTCTTGGTACCTTCATGCATATACATATATATATACATATATATATATGTATATATATATATATGGAGAGGGGATAGGGAGGAGTAGGCGCAGGAAACTGGGTGAAAGGAAAAAAAATCTGGGATTTGTCCAAGTAGATTGTAGTGTCATTCACTGAGATGGAAGTTAGGAAAATAAGAGAGTTTGGGAAGGGAAATTTCAGTTTTTGAATAGATTATATTTTAGGTACCAGTGAGAGACAATCAAATGAAACTATCTGGAAGGAAATTAAAAATATAGCTCTCGAGCTCTTGAAAGAGGTCTGGGTAGGAAATAAAGATGTGGGAGCCATCATCATATAGGTAGTAGTCTGAAGTACCAGCTTTTATAAGGTTACATGGGTAAGTATAGAGTGAGATATCTAGAAGGCCAAGAACACACAAGGAAGGAAACAAAGTGCAATGAAGCTGAGTGAGTAAGACCAGAGGATGGGAAAATGAAGAGTGATTTCATGGAAGCCAAACCAAGGGTTGGCTCTGTCCAATGTCGAGAATGTAATTAAGATAAATGAAAAGTTCCTTTTAAATTCTACAACATGGAGAAAATTTGTGACAAAATAGAATCTTTTTTTTTTTTTTTTTTTTGCTTTCTGTGCATACCTTCCTCCTCCTGTAGTTAATAAGACTTCCATTTTCCTTTACTGAGCTGTCTCCCCTTGCATGAAGCCATGGGGACAGGACTGCCAGTGTAGATTTCCTGCCCTCTTCTGGCGGGTGGGAGTGGGGGTGTTAGCAGGGTGGACATAAGATGTAATCTAGGTCCCTCAGACTATATCTTCTTGGAATTTAAAATTTGAGCACATTGTTTGGCAAAACAGCTAAGTTGGGAACACATATGGTTCTATCTTTGTGTTTTATCAATGTGATGAGATAATGACATAATGCAAGAACACTTTTGTCCCAATTATAACTTTCTAAAATCAGGGTCAAGGAAGGTATTTGGTTATAAAGTTTGTTCTAACAAGTGAAGTTGCATATTGGTATTTTCTTAGCTAGACTGGATATCTCACTATGTGATTAATGTATTATTAACTAGAAAACTTGTTTTGTGTTTCAAGCAATATATATCCAGAAATACTCTGATGAGTTGTACCCAGATCCGTGAAAGCAAATAAGTCAGATTAGTTCCATAATATAAAAAATGGATCAGATCTTTCTCAATGGCAGACCTTAAAAAATATTTCAAATTTGTTTATACAAATTCAACATTAAAATTATGTCTGCAATGAATAGTACAGCATAGTGGCTAAGGGCCCAGACTCTGGAGCCAGACCACCTGGGTTCTACTCATATATTACCCGCTAACTAGATATAAACACTGACAAAATTCCTTTACATCTTTGGGTCTTTATTTCCCCCTCTGTAAAATGGGGATGGTAATTGTACTTATCCCAGTGCGGGGTTGAAAAAGCATTAAATAAATTATCAAATGGAGAGCCTGAAAACAGGACTTAGCATGTAGGGTAAGTCTGTTGTTATTATTATTGCCAGTATGGTAGGAACAAAACTAATACTTGATATGTGAAGGACTGTTGTGAAGTAGAAGTTAGACCACAGCTCTGCCAAAGTCATTGTTTTCAGTTCACATGAGCTTCATTGAACTTGGGACAAATCATCTGAATTGAGGTGGATGTGGTGTGGGACAGTTCCCACACCCAGGTTTCGTTTTGAGTGTTAAATGTGTGCAAATATGAAAATTTAAGGTGAGACTTGGAGCAAAACTGCCAAGTTTTAGACTACTCATTTCAAAACTAATTAGTATATTCAATTTGGGGGCAAACCCTGTTAACCAGTTTTGCTGTTTTTTAGCAAAATTTACAACAAACTTTTTTTTTCTTTCCTGCTTTCATTTCAGATCTTGGTTCATGACATATTTTCATCTTCGGGCCATTAATGGCCTGTTTTTTAGTTATATAGTTATTGTTTAATTATATGGTGCCTGTGAATTCAACACCTAAAACAAAAGTTACGATTTTGACAGTGAGGTGTATCTAATTACATAACTCCCACCAAATCACCACACCTATTCCATCGTCCTGGCCCCCTTTTATTTGAATTCTGTGGTCATTCTTCCTTTGCTTTTATTTTTAAGTATTTTTTTCTTATTTTTGCTTTTGCTAAGAGAGGACATGATGTTTTATGTAATATCTGGGGACATCATTTTTACACTTGAAAACATCATTTACTATATCAGTACAGCAAATGACTTAAGTGCTTCTTTGTTTCTAAGTCTCATCTTGGAATTTTTCTCCAAATTAACATCTGATAATTGAAGAATCCCTTGTCATTAAAATAGAGATTGAAGATAGAATTTTTCCGGCCCATTCACCAGGCTATACTGGGTTAACCCAAGAGTGAGACTGAATGTCAATTTCTTTAACAATGGCTGTTTTAAGAATACATTTTTCTGATGCCTTTTTTCATTTCTTCAAAATCAGCAACTTGCATTGGTTATTAAATAGGTCACCTGAATTGTACACTGGATTTTCTTAACTTTCATCTCTTGCTTTCTCACTTTTAGTGTCTGCCCTTATGAAGAGAGGATAATGCATTGTGTTTCACACAGTGAGGCTATTCCTTTACAAACGAAAGTAGCAGATTAAATCATTTTACAGTGCATGATGAATAAGTAAAGATATCCAAAGATAGGAAACTTTTAGGTTTCCAAACAGTGCTGGCACAAGTACAATTGGAGAAAGCAACAGTAACCAAGAAATAATAAGTTAGGGTCTTTCCTGTGAACATTGGTTTTAAACAACTTATCTCTCTCTGATGTTACTCTATCTTTAATGTCCTTTGACGTATTTGTATTCGAAAACAACTTTTACAAGTTCTCTGTCTACACCATAAATGTTAATATCTATGAGCCAATATATTAGCCCAGAGTGGCTTAGACAAATATGATGAAGAGAGAGCAGCACTGCAGAGTTTCCGTCAGATGAATTAGAGCAGTAGTTTTGTGAGCAAATATGCCAATTTGGAAATGGATTCTTTTATCCTGCTGAAGAGCTCTTTTTAAAATAAATTACAATCATAAAGCTGTCACTGTTAACTATGCATGGACATGTTCAGAATTGGATCTCCATCATGAAAGCTGCTTTGTGCAGGTATGTAGTTACTGCCAGTAGGGCTAACAGCTCAATCAGCTCACCAAATAGAAAATCTGCTGCAGGAAAATACATAGGTGAAAAAAAAAAAAAAAAACTGGTTAAATATTGTGCTGCTCTTATGTGTGTCTGTCTAAGCTTTTCTCCAAAACAAGTTGACTTACTTAAATTGTTTTAGAAAAATAAACTCCCAAAGCCTTGAGAATAGTGCAGTCTTAAAGTAGTATTGATTTTAACTGATGTTAAAAACACTTTCAGAGGAATAAGATGAGAAACAAGAAGAACACGTTGGCCACCAATAGTGGCAACGGTTTATGCCATTGATCTGAGAGAGACTTGGATGAAAACAAATCCTCTGCATGTGTGTGTGTGTGTGTGTGTGAGTGAGACAGAGAGAGAGAAAGCAAAATTAGAGAGTGTATTTTAACACTAGAGGTTATTCTTTCTCCCTGCTATTATTCAAGCACACTTGCTTATGTGTGTATAATATATTGTGACGGCAAATCCAGCTCTATACCTTTTTAAATGTTGAAGAAATTTTCAGATTCCATTTTTTTCATCTGATTTTATATAGTACCTCCTATGGAAGATTGTAAGGAACAAGAGCCTATCATGGACAACAATATTTCTCTGGTGCCTTTTGAGAGACCTGCTGTCATAGAGAAGCTCACAGGGAATATGGGAAAACGTAAAAGCTCCACTCCACAAAAGTTTGTGGGTAAGCATTACAAGCCTTTTCTTTCAGTCAAAGCTGATTTTAATGAGCAAAGGCATGTTCTCATGTGCTAAAAATGTATATGGTATATTTCACTTCATGAAATAAATGCCCATCTTTTTTTCTCCATTGTTCTTTTCTACTGTATACTACTCCGTGTGTACCACATTTATACACACACACAAACACACACACACACACACGTGCACATATACACGCACACACTCTTAGGCATGTGAGCCTAAGCAAGAGAAATGAAAGATAGTAGTGAGTTTCTGTCTCAAAATGAAATGATATATAAAGTGAAACAACAAATACTACTACTTAAGGGAAATGGTAGATTAGCCTATTAGCCAGTTTTGTAATCTTTTAAACTTGTATTAGCACCAGGTTTTTAAACTGTTTTCTTTGACATGATGTTAATGCTTTTGGTATTTAAGCTAGAATGAAGATAAATCTTTTCTTAAAATTTTGACTTAGAAAAATAATGCAGCAGCCTACATTCAAGATGTGTCATGTCTGGATCTCTGGGTTTCATATTTTGATCTTTGTTTTCATCTAGCCTATGATTTTGAACTGAAAAGATTAAATGTGGTGTGTTAGACTTTCCTTTTTCATTTCCAAGCCCTCAGATACGCTTTGATACACTCAGAGTTGCCATCATGCTGCATACTATGAGTTGTAAAGTATCTCTGAGTATACAGAAACATCTAGTTTTTTTAAAAAAGAATAACAGATTCAATATAAAGAATTGTCATCAATTATATATGTTACATATATATTCTTATATAATTTATATAGGGTAGAAACTAGAAAAAATAAAATACTCAGACCGATTCTTACATTCTAATGTCAAAACACATTGTAGAACATCCTTATGGGGGTTGAGTGGTGGCTGGGAGAAAACATTTTCTTCAGTTATTTCGAGGAGGAAAGGGTGATAAAATTCTCCTACTCCAGTAAACACTTTGAGGAGATTTCTTTTCAATCTAAAATTAAAGAACTAACAATGTAAAAAAAAGAATTTCCGCACAGCGGAAATTGACACAGCATTGGAAATCAACTATATTTTAAAAAAATAATACAAATGTTTAAAAATAAAAAAATAAAATTAAAGAACTAGCAAATCACCAAAATATCACTTTAAGACAAGCTAGAGTGGTTAATTGACAGAGTTCATTGAAAGATGGCTGCAGGGTAGCCCCAGTGATTATAGTTTATACTAGGTCAGTTTAAAACTAGCTCCTGAGAGTATACTCAGAGGCCTTACTTTGGCCCTCAGTTACTTTTATTCATCTCTCTTTTTTCCTTTTTATCAATAACTTTTTAATAATGCCATTTCATCTATTTTTAAAATTGAATTATTTGATGGGTGTCCATAAATGTCTATATCTCAACTAGACACTAGTAGGAAAAATGTGAACTATTCAGTTTTCTAAATTTAATATTTTCATGTCTCTTGACTTAGAGATACTACTCTCAATTTGATTTGATTACATTCCTTAGAAAAGAGGGATGGATTTTTTAGAACTACATTTTGATTCTAAAAATAATGACATTAGATCTTTATTAGAATTTGATTTTTTTTTCATTTGCATTTTATCCTAGTCCTAATAAATAGTTGACCCTTGAACAACATGGGATATGGGGCAATGACTCTTGTGCAGAAGAAAATTCACGTAACTTACAGTTGGCCCTTCATATACACAGTTCCTCCATATCCACCACTCCACATCTGTGGAGTCAACCAACCACAGAACATTGTAAATACTACAGTATTTACTGCCTGTAAGTGAACCCTCGCAGTTCAAACCCATGTTGTTCAAGTATAACAAACAGTAACTGTTTTTATGACGTCTTCTGAAATGAGAACCCGCATCCTTCCACACTTAGTGTAATTTCTTCTTTTTATCATGTCCCTTAGTTAAATACAATTCTTTGATTTTATCAAGCCCTCCAGGCCAGCGATCCCTGAACTTTCTGTGTGTCTGTTTCCTCCTCTCTTTTCTTATCCAGCTTAGATTCCATGACTCTCTTGCCTTGCTACCCTTCTGTCTCATTCTCCTAGTGAAACTCTACTCTCTGGTGAAGCCATATCTATAGTGCTGGTAGTACTTTTAAAGAAAATCTCATAGCCTTGTAAATTGGCGTCACTGTAAATAAATGAATAGCTGATCTTAAATATCAACTGTCCTATCCAAACTATGTAGCAGCCCTTCTTTAATCCATCCCTGAATAGTCGTCTCTGTTCCAATCACTATGGCCATTTCAGTCTTTCTCTACTCTCTGAAAACATGGTAGCTCATTCTTTTGTGATATTCCATCTAGATTCATAGGGACTAAAATAAGTTGAAATGATTTCAATATAATATCACTAATCCTGTAGGATTATGTGCATCCACATGAATACTTTCTTCTTTCACTGATGAAAGAAGCATCCTTCTTTACGACTAGTATTAATTCTTCTTATGCCCTGGAGTTCTTCTGTCCTGGCCCCTCAAATAACTTACACTATTATTTTCTCCCTTTCTCACATATGTTTTCAATCTCTCCCTTCTGTTGGCACTTTAATATTAACATTCAGTATGATAAATTCTTATCATTAAAAAACTCCTCCCTTAAATCCAAGTCTCCATTAACTTCTACCTACTTTTTCCTCTTCAAGATGTACTTGTTGTTGAAAGACTTCTCTTGCTTTCTATATGCTTGCTTTCTATAATTTCTTTCTTTTTTTTTTTTTTTTTGAGGGTCACACCCGTGGCATATGGAGATTCTCAGGCTAGGGGATGAATTGGAGCTGTAGCTACCAGCCACAGTCACAGCCACAGCAATGCAGGATCTGAGCTGCGTTTGCAACCTACACCAAAGCTCAAAGCAACACCAAATCCTTAACCCATTGAGCGAAGCCAGGGATCAAACCTGTGTCCTTATGGATGCTAGTCAGATTTGTTAACCACTGAGCCATGATGGGAACTCCAATTTCTTTCTGCTTATTCCCCAGTCCCATATAACCTGGATGTCTTCCTCATGCTCTACTGAAATTATTTTCATTGAAGTCACCACTAGCTTCATAGTGCCAAGTCCAAAGAAACCTTTTTAGACCATCTTACACAACTCCTAGAGAGTATTTGCTGCTACTAAATAGTTAATTCCTTTGGAAACACTCTTTCCTTGGTTTCTATGACATCGATCTCTCTTGCATTCTTCCAGCTTCTTTGACTGTTCCTTCTCAATCTTCTTTATGGATTTACCCCTAAGAGTTGTGCAAAAGGGGCAACAGTACTAACAGAGACCTCAGTTCACAAGCCTAAATATTTTAATATTATAAATCAGGCTTTAAAACTATTGTATTCTAACCTCCTAACCTGGAAGACTGAGTTCAAATAAATATAGAATTCTGAGATTCCTGGGAGTTCCACAGCAGACCTTTGGCAGCATGAGCAGAACCACCACTCACTGGCCTGCAGCCAGGGCTCTCTTTCAGACCTACTTCTGATTCTGTCCAATAGCAAAAAGGGACTTCTTGCACACATGCATAGATGCTTTAGTCTGCACATCCAGGTTCTTTTCACATTGTGCCTCACACATAGCACATAAATAGTAGTGTACTGACCAATTTTCAGGCATAAAAGTGTACATACCAGAAGGACAATTGGTACTCAGGAGAACAGACCTTATGAAGAAGTCTGTACAACCCTGTGTGTAAGCTCCAAGCCATTTAGGCAAGAAATTCTGGGTTCCCAAGAACCCAGAGCATGGTCTAAGGTATGAGCTCTAGATAGGCATATTCCCTGGTCCTACACATTCCTTGTTCCATGAGAAGCAAGGCCCAGGGTTCTCTAGGTATAGGGCTCGGCACAGGAATCCCATTTGCCCTTGTCTAGGGGTAGGCATAAAAGTCTAAAGTGCTCTTCCAGCTTTTGTTTTTGACTTTCTCTTCTTTACCTATGCCTGGGTGATATAATCTATTCCCATGGCTTCAGAAGTTACTTTCTCTCAAATGATGACTCTCATATCTATATCTCGAGTCCAGATCGCTCTCCTGACTTTGAGACTATCTCAGTACTTACTAGACATGGCTATTACTCATAGTCTTCCCCAATCTGAATTAATCATCTTTTATTTATCCCATTGGCATCTGAGAAGCTTTCCAAGCCAAAAACCTGGGCTTTCTGCTGAACCTCTCCATTTCCACTGCCACTGTATCAGTTGAAGCCACCATGATCTCTATAGCAACAACTTCCTAAATCATTTTGCTAAATGAATACCTAGTTAAGTCACTTCCCTGTTTAACCCTTTCAATTCTTACTGCTTTCAGGATAAAATTCAAATCCCTTAGGTGCTGAATGAGTCATGTATTATGGACGCCGTCTTTCTCATCTACTTCCACTCCCAGCCATATTCAGAGCATAAGTAATCCCTACAACAAGTCATATCCTCTTGCTTCTGAGCCTTCCTACCAGCTGCTTCACCCCAACCATTCCTTTACTTGGCTAATATTTGTCATCACGTTCTGATCATTGATGTCACTTTCTTCAAGAAGTTTTCTTTTACTAGTTATATACTCCTCTCATTTGACCCTATACCACATATCACACTGTATTATAAATGATCCCTAAATTACTGTCATTCCCTCTCAACTGTAAACCCTTTGAGACTATAGAGTAGGTTTGTCTAGCTTAACTTTTAAACTCTTGACATTGCAGTGTCTTAATTGGATGCTACCAGATAATTACTCATATATTTTTTTCTTCCTTTCTCATTACCCTGATCATTACCCTCATCTCATTTTAGGGACCTTTCTTCAAACCTGAAATAATACTAGCCATGTGAAAGTATTTTTCTAGAGTACAGTTCTATGGATCAGCATTACAAATGTCAGGCAGAAGTCCACATATAAAGTATTTATCTGTATGACTTACATATCAAAATAACTAAGTAATTAGTAGGACAACACATTGTTTTAGTGGCAGAATTTGAAAAAGAAAACATTTTGTCCAAAGTTGGCAATATTTGAAGGAGGAAAACTAAAATGACTTCTGTTTCATGCACCAAACTCTTTTCTCATTAATCTTAGATATTTTGTTGAAGTGAAATATTGAAGTAAAGTTAAATTAGTTGATTAAATATTAAAGAGAAAACTACAAATATCCTTTAATCAAGAAAAGGTATGGAAAACTAACAATGAGTATACAGACCAGCATCATTGCCCTCATGTCTGAATAAGGGGTGATGAGAAAATGAATAATTAACCATTTCAAGAAGCAAAACAATGAAATATAATATTTTCTAAGTTTATAAGTGCCTTTGGAAATATTCTATTTGTATATAGCCCTAAATTTCATTCAGTTTATCAGAAAGTACAACTTTTAACAGTATTTTAATAATGATGTTTTTTAGTTTTCCAGAATGACATATATTGGATCTATAATCTTTCTCTAATATAGTAGCTAAATCAACCAAATTAACCCTACACGAGAGTGAGATAATGAATGTTATAATCCAATCACTCTTATTTTTATGATCTTTGAGGCTTGATCCCTGATGTCAAAAATACATAAAAACAAGTATATCTCTGATTTATTTCCCTTTGTATTTCTTCTTTCTCCTATAGTTTCTGAGCTCTAGACAAGTGGAAATTTTAATAGCGAATGAAAATAAGATAACACATGCTCAGTGATACCTTTCAGGCTAGATGCATTTTCATGATGGCACTAAACCAAGTGCAAATGGCTTGTGAAATTTTTATTACTAATCCTCTTCATAGGTGAAGAGTATTTGTGAGTTTCAACAGAGTTAAAGAGCCCAAAACACTTGATCTAAAGAATAAGCTATACCGGAGTTCCCATTGTGGCGCAGCGGAAACAAATCTGACTAGGAACCTTGAGGTTGCAGGTTCCATTCCTGGCCTCGCTCAGTGGGTTAAGGATCTGGCGTTGCTATGGCTGTGGTATAGGCTGGCAGCTGTAGCTCCAATTAGACCCCTAGCCTGGGAATCTCCATATGCCGCTAGTGCGGCCCTAAAAAGGCAAAGACCAAAAAAAAAAAAAAAAGAATAAGCTATACCATATTATGGAAGTGATTAGTTAACTTGGTACTTTTATATTTTATTCCAACCACTCATTTTTTTGTTTTCTTTTCATTTTTACTTGTCTCCCCCCGCACCCACCCCACCTTCCTTTCAGGGGAAAAGCTCATGCGATTCAGCTACCCAGACATTCACTTTGATATGAACTTAACCTATGAGAAGGAGGCTGAGCTGATGCAGTCTCATATGATGGACCAAGCCATCAACAATGCAATCACCTACCTTGGAGCTGAGGCCCTTCACCCTCTGATGCAGCACCCGCCAAGCACAATCGCTGAGGTGGCCCCAGTTATAAGCTCAGCTTATTCTCAGGTCTATCATCCAAATAGGATAGAAAGACCCATTAGCAGGGAAACCTCCGATAGTCATGAAAACAACATGGATGGGCCTATCTCTCTCATCAGACCAAAGAGTCGACCCCAGGAAAGAGAGGCCTCTCCCAGCAATAGCTGCCTAGATTCTACTGACTCAGAAAGCAGCCATGATGACCACCAGTCCTACCAAGGAAACCCTGCCTTAAATCCCAAGAGGAAACAAAGCCCAGCTTACATGAAGGAGGATGTCAAGGCTTTGGATGCTACCAAGGCTCCTAAGGGCTCTCTGAAGGACATCTACAAGGTCTTCAATGGAGAAGGAGAACAGATTAGGGCCTTCAAGTGTGAGCACTGCCGAGTCCTTTTCCTAGACCATGTCATGTACACCATTCACATGGGTTGCCATGGCTACCGGGACCCACTGGAATGCAACATCTGTGGCTACAGAAGCCAGGACCGTTACGAGTTTTCGTCACACATTGTTCGAGGGGAGCACACATTCCACTAGGCCTTTTCATTCCAAAGGGGACCCCTATGAAGTAACAAACTGCACATGAAGAAATACTGCACTTACAATCCCACCTTCCTCAGATGTTGACATATTTTAAAAAATATATTATTACTGTCATTAATTCTTATTTTGTGAGACACAGTGTCATTTGCTCTGCCTAATTACAATAAGGAAGAAACAGAAGAGAGAAGACACGGGGGATATTGGTTCTTGACAACTTGGCTGTTTATTTTGTGGGAATTTAAGAGTAGGTCATTTCTGCCATGCATAGATATAAGGTATATCATTCTTTGCAAAAAAAAAAAAAAATCACTTGATTCATGTTGATTCACCTAAGGATTCTAAATTTGCTAGTGATGTTCAGGATTATGATTGAAGAGAGGAAAGATTAGCATTTTCTGGGTAGGACTTTCACAGTTTAAAATGGGATAAGTAATTTTACTGTTCAAAGAAGAATTTGTTTCAAAATGTAAACTGTTTTTTTTTTTTTTTTCCTCTAGAGATCATGGAACACAAACACATTATTTTCAGTGATAACTCCTTGGATGAGTTATTGTTGTGGGTTCTATGTTTACTTCCCCTATGGAATTTATAATACGGTATGTTGTATACTGTACCATAAAGCAAAACTTTTAAACTACAGGTAGTTAAGGACAGCTACAATACATCTGAGGTCCTATGATCTTATTTTTCTAAACTTAAGCACTGTTTTTCCATAGTTTTGATGACTGGCATTTTATAGACACCCTGGCAGCCTTACTTTTAACACCTTTAACAAATAGTATTTTTATCTAGTTTTCAGAATAACATATGGTCTAAGAGTGGCTAAGAGGCAGTCAGTAGTTTCCAGAAGGGACCTCTACTTTTCTTAAATTTGTTTTGGGAAGTTTTCTTTTAATGTTGTAATGGCAGCATAGTATTCATATTTGTTTCTAAAAGTATGCTTACGATTGTCACTTTATCAGCATTTAATCAGTGTTAACCAGTCAGCAGAAAAATACAATTAGGCTAACAGTAGGGGGAAAAAAACCCAATCAGAAATCCCTTTTCTGGTATTTCTCCTTTCACTGATTTTTTTCAAGCTGTGACCACCCAGTGTTTTGTCCATACTCCATTCATCTTTTACTCTTCTAGTGGAAAGTCTGAAAAATCTTGCTATAGGCTATTTCTTTCAAAATCTCCTTTGAGCAATTGCTAATTTGACCCGAATGTGGTAACTTGAACTCCATAAGATTATGAAACTAGGGCTATTTATTCTAGTATTTCTTCAATAATAATATTTACCACTTTTGGTAAAAGGAAAAGGGAACTTCTTTGTAACTGGTACATTAACTATAGGTAAGACAAACAGAAATACCGCTTACTCTTACCTAGTTTGGAGTCTAGAATATGACACAACCTCCAAGCCAATGTGACCACATGTCCACATTTTTCTTTCTCTAAAACATGCAACTACTTATAAGTTCTTGTCAAAAATGAATTTCAGTCCCTTACTACAAAACTTTTCTTCTTATAGTCCATACATATGTTGCCATATTTCATATACAGATTTTAATTTCATTTATTTGGGTGCTCTAGTTTTTTGGTTTTGGTTTGGTTTTGGTTTTTTTGTTTTGTTTTCTTTTTGGTTTTTTTTTTTTTTTTTTTTTCCCAGTCCAATAGCATTAGAGGGAAGGAACTGAATGAACTGATTGAGATCATTTGAGGGGGACACACGCTGGGAGGGAGAGCTCACTGCTTGTATTTAGGGAGGACAGACTTGACCCTAATTGGATTATCTGATAACCATTGACGAATACTAAATTTGTTAAGCATTATCTGATAACTGCTCTTAAAAAAAAATCATTAAGTGGGATGCTGAACCTGTGTTTCTTAATGGAGAATGTTGTGAGAATTAGTAAGACTGTAGAACTCTGGACAGATGAGCAAATCTGGCCCCAATACTCTTCTTCCCTCACTTTCTAGTTTACCATCTGCTTATGTATACAGCTTCTCAGCACTAACCCAGCTAGAGCTAGACAAAAATGGTTACAACTCAACTCTATTTTACTAGCCCTCTGTGGTAATTATTTTTGGAGAAATGTCCAAACTCTTCCTTTCAATCTAAAAAAAAGCACCAAAACAGAGATGTGAAATGTTTTCAATAGACTGTCAACTGCCATTTTTTTCTCCTGCACACTATGGTACATTATTACATTGTGAACATTCATTGTACCAAAGGTAAACCATGTCTTTGAGACCCCCTTGTGCTACCTACCCTAACCACTCATAAATACTGAGAATTTCATATTTTTTTTCCTTTTGGAGGAAGGTAAATAGTGATTTTGTGTTTTACTACAATTTAAGGAAACATTTGGATGGCAGTCAATATGTTCGTAACTTTGGCTGTGTGTGAATTTCTGCTGGCATCATCTGTGAATTTTTTTTTTCTGCTTATTACTTTTTTTTCTTTCAGTATATGAACAATCATGTACCTACCTGGTCTGGGATGAAACTGAATTTAGGTGGCCCTGAAGACTTGTATAGTATCCCCATAAAAACAGTACTGATGCCCTCTCCTTTTCTGATTTTACCTTTTTGAAAATCTTTTTATTGAAAGGACTTAATAGTCTTAAGAGAGTATTTACTACAAGTATATACTTGTACTTCCTTAGCCTCATGATGCAAGGAACAGATAGAGGTAAAGATGGCTCAGGGTGTGGTAAGGGGCAAATGAGGACAAGGTTAATTCAGATGTGTAGGATAGACAGAATTTTTGTGGACACAGTGTTTTCTGGGAAACTCTGGATGGCTATATTTGCATCCCTTTTCTTCACCAAAGGAAATATGCAAGGTGGTAGCATCTAAAAATAAATATGAGGGTCAGACACCAAATAAATCAAGTTTTACATAACAGTTAGATGCCCAGTTTATTTAGGTGAGATTTCACATTACAGAGTATTTGAGGGACATGAAAATGGGTTAGCCTCTGTATTTTCCAGTTTGGCAAAAATTCAGAAATGCATCAATTACTTTGCCCTAGTAATGCCCAGAATTTTATCTTCAGCTCCAATTATAGAAGTGTATTGCCTCTCTCTAATAGTGGTGACTTTTAAAAAGCCATTTTCATCTGGCTTTTTAAGAGTGAAAGTGACCAATAAGCATGTTGGAAGAGATTGAGTTGTTAAAACATTCCATTGAGAATTTTCCAGAGACAAAATGGGGTCATGAGAAACTAGGATTCAGATTTGGCTACAAAGTAGGGAAGGTCTCTCCTCCATACATACAAGTAGTTGGATGTGTGCATCATAGTACATACATATACACACATTCTTTTACAAATTCATGAAAAGCAGCAGTTAGTGATCAAATGTGTTGCAAGAGCATAGAGTTAGAATTATAGTTAATATCTGAGCAATTTAGTAGGTTTACTTTACCATATTGTATTGAGAGATATTAAAGTTACTAATGTGTCTTTAGGACTAGTTGCAACAATTAAACTTAAACCTTGAGTCTACCATCAAATTCCAAAACAACAACAACGAAACTCTTAAACTGATTTGATATATGAAAGAAACACAGATTACTTTTGAGCAGAAAGATAAATAAAATAAGATTTTTCAAATTTCGCTTGTTGGCAAATGGAGGAATACAAGAATGTTTTGCTTATCTTGGTATTGTTTTTATTTATGGCTTTGTGTGTCGGTTGTACACTTAACAAAACCACGAAGCTTTTATATTTTATAATTGCTTGACAAAATCTTCATCAGTGAAGGCATTTAGATGAAAATTATGTTTCACTTATTTTCCAAATGTTATCTTTAAGTGATTCCTTATGGTGGAAAAAGAACAGAAAAGGCTGCAAAAATACAAACAAAAATTGTGTGCCCATGGTTTCAAGACAGAACTTAGATTATAGGAAGTACTGGCTACATTATGCTTTAACTTTGAATTGTTCATTTTACAAAAAGACATAAGTTACATTTGTGGTCATCTTTAATTATATTTTAATATATTATTTTAGTAAGTACTATCTGTATGAAGATTATTTTTAATCAGAAAATTCCCCAAACATGAAAGAAAAAAATAGTAGGGGATGAAATTGAAGTTTGTATATATGGAAGTTACCTTAGAAATGTTTTTAAACCTCCAGTTTCTGCAAGATAATTAAAACATACAGTAACTGGTCTTAAGACTCTGAATTTAATGTATTAAATACTTATAAAATTTATTTATATTGGTGCCTTTTTAAAATGCATTGAGGGAGTGTTGGTTAGCTATTGTAGCTCTACAACACTTTTATTATGTATTTTTAAAAATCACTTAAAATTGATTACTATATAATTCTTCTTCATGTTCTTAGGTCAAAACTGTTAGAGGAATTTCCAGTACATGTGCTTAAAGTAAAAGGAAACTCTGAAACAAGATATTTAATGTCTTTTTAGTTTGACAGTATTTCCGAATACCATTACAAAATTATGCGAGTAAAATATAAGGTAGAGGGAAATTGTAGCTGTGAATTGCATTATGGCATGTGTTTTTGTTTTGTTTTTAAGGAAGAATAAGTTCTAGTATCATACAAGGCTTTAGTAGTGAAATTTTTGGTCAATAAAATACAGTATTGTTTTGGAATTTCATCTATAGGCTAGTGTATCTGCTAGTCTTAGAACCTGTGTTTTCTAATCTGTTAATGTTTTATGGAATGATGTAAAGAAGCAGGTAATTAATCCTCCTTGAACAAAACAAAACTGAACAGTCATATCACATTGCTATTCTCCAAAGCATAATCTCAAATGGTTTCCTACCATGGTTGTGTATTACTTGCAATGGATGTGTTAGGATATGACAGCTTTTTAAAAAAAAATGAGCTGCTTGTTATACAAAGCAAATGTCATATGACCAAGAAGCTGTGATATGCTAGTGTTTCTTTTTATCATAGTGTATTGCTAGGCCAAATAATGACACCTTGAATATTTTTACACTTATTGCAGAAACCTAAATTTTTGGAATTTCCATAAGGTTTTTATGTAACATTATATTTCTAGCCTTTTAGTTTTCTCTTGCTGTACTGTAAGTTTGTGGGTATTTTTCACATGCACTCTTAGAAATAAGTTCCTAATTCTGTTTATGGGGTTTTTCTCCCATAACATTGCATTTGTATATTTTCTGTGTAAATTTGTTGTGAATTAACCTTTATCCCATACAGAGAGTGGTACGTGAATGACTAGTTTTCTAAGATGTCCTTTGTATTGTGAATAAAATATAAAATTTAGAGGCCCTCTGCTAAGCCACAAAAAGTACAGCATAAAACTTCACATAGGTACAAAGAAGCCAGTTTGCAGTTAATCGGGCCCTTCAAATTACCTCAAGTGACACACAGTAAGAAAAGCTTCTTGAACGGGTGGAGGTCACTGAATCCCCAACTATGCACTTATCAGGATTCTCCTTAACTTACTGGAAATGGCTTTTTCTTTTTTAATGAATACACTGTAACAAGGGAAGGACTCTGGGTTTTGTTTTTTGTTGTTTTATTCTTTTGTGGAAAAGTAGTTCTATTTCTGAAACTGTGATAAAATATTTTGACTGTCGAGCACTCTCGGATTTTGAACATAAATCACTTCACTTCCCCTTCTGCGTAACGAAGTTCTTTGAGATCTCTTAAATTTTGTCTACTCTCCTCCACCTCTTTTCTTCTTTCTGTCCATGTCCCTTCCATCATTGTCTCTGGATGTCTCTGCTTCTCTTTCCCCCTACTAGTTTGAAGCTTAACTCAACTCTTATTTCCAATTCATAGGTCTCTTAAGTCTTAATTTTTTGTGTGTGACTTTGGTTGGCTGTATAATCTGCTGACATATTTTTATACTCAAGTGTAGTTTTATATTTAAAAAAAAGTAGTTGGTTAAAACTAGTAAGGATATATAACCCTTGTGTTACTTTCATTTTCAAATATTGGGTATCTAAAATATGACTTCAGAGATTATGTAATCAGAATAATACGGTATGTTTGCCTTCCTTTTTTGCTGGATTTTGTGATCTGATTTGGTTTTTCTCCTAAAATATGTATTATGAGAGATTAAACAATTTTTTACATGAATTTAGAAAGATGTTAAAAATCTAAAGCAAAAGTCTTAACTGTCTCCCGGTTGGGAGAAAATGCTTTAACATTGCTCTAATAATATTCCAGGTTTGGAGGGGGCTCTCCAGGCTCCACATTTGCTCTTAATATAACCTTTTAGACCATGTGTTATTTGCAATCCCAAAACGATTGCTTTTGCTATTTAGTTTAAAAGATATCTTTCTTTTCTTCCTGTACAAGTGCAATACTTTCCTTGAAGTCTTAAAAACTATGGGGTTTTATAAAATTCTTCTTTAGTTAAAGACAAAAAGAAACCCTTGAAAATCATGGTATGTTAGGACACAACAAGCAAGGAGAAAAACACTCCACAGCCAAAAGATTAGAAAACATGGAAACCACTGGTCTAATCTCATGGTATCTTTATTTAGGCTAAATTTTCATTGACATTAGTAAGCTTTTGCCTCAGAAATGTGTCCTAAAGTTTAAATTCTTAAAGAACTGAATTTTCTTCTTAGACCCTTGCCCAGTGTTTTAAATTAAGAGCCTTTTTTTTTTTTTTTTTTTTTCTTATCTCATGTTTCTCCTTTTGGAAACTTTAAAAACAAAGCACTTAGCTCAGTTTTAAACACTTAACTATCACCTATTGGAGAAAATTTTTAAGAAATATTTGGAGCACTCCTGTTTTCATATGAGCTTAAGTAAGAAGTATTTTTCGTATCATACATATTTATATGTAGTATGCTGATTTTCTTTTTTTATACCTGTGTCCCTGTAGTAAAACTGCTGTAATGTAAATACATATTTTGTTAAAAGATAACATTTCTTTGGCATTTCTTTTAAAGGCAGTTACTGCATTTGTACAGTATGTGTCTTGGTCATTTTAGATTTTTTTTCTTTAACAATACCAAAGGTAATTAGACTACTTTAAAAACTAATTGCTTGACAGTTTCTAGGATATTTTGAGTTTTAGAAGCAAAAAAAAAAAAAAAAAAAAAAAAAAAAAAAAAGGTCAAACCAGTAAACCTCATTTTTTTCAAACTAATAATTTGGGGGAATAAAAACTATTGTTTAAAAAAGAAATATATATATAAATATATATGTAAAATTAAAATTCCAGACCTTGTATGTCAGGTTTGCTCAGTGTAATGTAGTTTTTTTAAGGCTCAAATACCATACCTCAGAAAATGAGGTTTACTATGGAAATACTGAAACAGTCTTTGCAGCTGTGTGACAAGTCACTCTGCTAAATACCAATTTGGAGACCTCTGCTAACAGTTTTATCACTGCAGACTAAAATGTGGGACTTGTATTTTCTTTGTTTTTAATGCACACACATACATGTTCTATGCATGTATGTGCGTATTGTGTATACGTGTATGAGTGTTGTATATGCATGTGTGAGTGTGTGTCCGTGTGTGTGTACAACTAAAGAAGCTGCAGAAACTTTGTAATACTTTGTGAAAAGGATTATATTATAAAGGTTTGTACTGTCTGAGTGCACAGCTACTGGAATAAATTTAGGGTATCTCAGGAACAAGCATATAATTTGTCCAAGATTTATTTCTTCTCAGAAGTGTAAGTGCAGTTTTTAATTCTGTATATTATTTAATATTTTACCAATAAAATAAACTTCTGACATAAAAAATTTGCTATAAAACTTTCTGGTGAAAATTCTGTACTCAAACACGTGTCTCAAATACAGAACACTGAACTGTTGAATCATATCAGGCTCAAGTTTTCATTGCCATGGTGTATATGTGTCTGTCACACTTCCTGATCCAGAGATCTGAATATACATGAGATCAGAAACCTCCATCATTACTTCCTAGTCCATCAGAGCAGAGACCCAAGTATTTTCTGATTTGTTAAGGAAGACATCTCTTTTCTCTTCAGGCAGTTTTCATGTATATTTTATTTTACCCTTAAAACAAATCTTAAAGGTATGTATGTCAGAGCCTATCCCCCTTTTATAGAAGGAAAATAGTAAGACCTGAGGGAAGAAAAGTTGTGACTTGCTCCAAAGTACACGATGAATTATACAAGTAGTCCAAGTAATGGTCAATCACCACATTCGAAACTAGCAATTCTAAGGAATCAGACCAAGATTAAATTAAGGATTAAGTCATAGAGATTGTTCAATCATATTGGGAAAAATGGGTTGTCTATTTCTGCTTCATGTTATACTGCTGCTGTGTGAGTCATAATCTCCTCCTCAGATTTTACAAATATAGTTTGTTTTAACATGAGACGTCTGTTCTGTTACAAATATCTTCAGAACTGGAAATGTAAACGGGCACATATGTTTGCAGTCTCATTTTATTTAGCTTTATCATTTATCCCCCGCCAAGTTAAAGTCCATTGTCACATTTGAGATCGCTGTTAGAATTTTTCTTCAAGAAGTACTCATAGACTTTTATGGATATTTATCACATTCCCCAATAATCTCACCTCTTCATGCCACATAGAATGAAAAAAGCTACAAATGCAAACAAAATTTTACTTTGTTGACCATCTCAATTCAAAACACTAACCTAACTTCTGGGGGAAAAGTACAAACAAATGAAGTAGCCTGGTTTAAAAAAAAAAAAAAGGGCAATCTTAAATTACTCTCAAGTGTTAAGTTTATGAAGGATCAGATCCTTTCGAGATCACCAAGAAATATCAAATTCTCCTGGTTTATAGTACTAACAAAAGTAAAATGAAAAAGAATTTTAAGCCTGCCATATGTTCTTGATTTTTCTGTTGCAGTAGGGTCAGAGAAATGATTAATAGTTAAAATATTGATATGCTTGTAAGACTTTGTATCAAACATGCTCAAGCCAAAGGGCTGTCCCTGGGGTGTGAGCCACCTGGTGAAGGAAGTTTATTTTTAGCGTTTTAGCAACTATACCTCTTGCTATTTTGGAGGTACTAAGATGAACCCATTAAACTTTCAACAAAACCTGTTTCATTAATAGCCCTACTAACAGTTCCCCATGTGATTTTTTTAACTTCTCACTAGAGATACCAATACGAATAACAACTGCTAAAATTGAATTTTGCTGCTTTTCTCTGGCGCAAAACTTGAGGGAGATGCTTCTGTAAACTAGCCTAACAGGCAGAAGGGAAGGAATTCACAAAGAGGATAAAGTGTCCAGAATCCCATTTAAAAATGGGGAAAAGTAGAGGGATATCCCAGAAAATAAACAGGTGCTCAATCTGAGAAAAAGTATTGTTAGCTTTTTTTGTTTCGCCCTTCTTGCTGCTCTGTAATTCCAAAGTATGCCTTAGATGAGACTGCTTTTAAAGTGAAGTTGTGTCTAGCCCTAAATAAATCTCTCTCAAAACAGTAAAACAGTTACTGCCCATATTGGTGTTGAGTTGTTTGTTCCAGAACTCCCTAAAAGAACTATATGAACGTGATCATCTGACCCACTGGAACATATGCAGGAAAGCAAGATTTTTAAATGCACAGGAAGAACCAAAGGCCAAAAGGAAGTAAGGTAAGCGTATGTGTATTGAACTCAACTGGGCCTTAGGTAACTGAAGAGGCAGGAGTCACTCAGTGCTGTCATTTTACAACTGATGGATATTGGGATTAGGATCAGCTGTCTCCACTAGGAATGTTTTGTAAAATCCATTCATGGGGAAGTAGGAGAATTTAACTAGGAGGGAATGGGAAAAAGTATGTATTCTATCAGTACCCTGGACCCACATCTTGGTTCTGGCTTGGTGGATATGAAAGCTGAAAAGACTATGGCCCACGCAGCTTTTTCAAATGATGGGGAAGTTTCTAACTCTTACTTTTCCCCCCATTCAAAGGGAGGGTTGGGGGTCCTAGGACATCTGGCTATTAAAGTAGTAAAAGTGAACATGTATCTCCCAGTCCAGGGAGTAAGTGACCTTATTTTCTCTCCTTTTTTCCTCTTTCCCTTGTCTTTTCTCATTATGTCATATAATTCATCTACCCCCCTTTCCTTCCAGCCTCATTCTCACCTTCTTCCTCATCTGTGTCCACATGAACCTTTGTTCTCTTTCTGCTCTCTTCTGTTGTATTATCTGCTGTCTGTATCACAATTCTGATTTCCTAATCTGATATACAATCTCTTTCAATATGATTTAGTACAACCAAAATATGAGTTTTAGCTATACTCCTTTTTTTTTTTTTTTCCCCTAAGAACTTTACAAATTAGCATGGTTGTTACTGGCTTCATCTAATTTACGCTCAAAAGTTTCATGGAAAGTATAGGCTTAAAAAAAGAAAGGAAAGTATAAGCTACCTGATATTTAATTAATAAGGAAATAAGTTCAGGTTGGTTGTGAATTTGTTCATAAATACCTCCAATATGTGAAAAAGCTAAAACTAGACTCTAATTCTGGATGTATTTAGTTCGGTGTTTCATTTTCAAAAATAAGTCACATTAGTAAAGGAGAATAGCAAATCTATAGTCTGAATATTTGTACCCCCCTGCCACCCCACAAATTCATGTTGAAATCCTAATGCCAATTTGATGGTCTTAGGAGGTGGGGCCTTTGGAAAGTGATTAGGTCATGAGAGTAAAGCCCTCTTGAATGGGATTAATGCCTAAGAGTGAAACCTCACAGAGTTCTCTAGTCCCTTCCACTATGCGAGGGCCTTCACCAGAATGTGATCACACTGATGCCTTGATCTGGGTCTTCCAGGCTCCTGAATTGTTAAGAAATAAACTATCATTGTCTATAAGTTACCTAGTCTGTGGTATTTTGTTGTATCAGCCCAAATGGACAAAGACAACAAATATTACAAAGCAGTGATAACAAAAATTAATGTTTCAACAGACATAACTTATAAGTCATGTTTTACTTACTGTAATTCTTAAACAGAATAATTCTAGATAAACTCATTGACAAAGTCAGGAAGGGAAAACACAGCATTAAGTAGCAAGGTGAAAACAATCTGAAATTAAATTTTTTCTGCAGAAATTTTAAAGATGGATAAATTATCCTAAACATGATCTACTGAAGACTGCTTTCATACTTGATTATTTGCCAAATTTCCTCGATAATTAATGGAATTCTTTTGTAAGTCACTTTATCCATGTTCTCATACTCATTTTCTTTCCTTATTGCACAATGTAATTTCCTGTATTTATATTTTGTTTTCCAACTCCTTTCTATTTAAAAACCTTGAACTGACTTATCACAAGTAATATAAATTTATTGGTACTGGAAACCCTGTCCATAATCTCCAAGTGTTTACAATGAGAAGTTGTCAATGCTTCCAAATTCAGGGAGGGGCCTGGACATTGTGCTTAATCTTCTAAGGTGCTAAAACCTGTCTATTAATTTACCACCTTATTGTTAATTCTCTAGCATAAGAGAGCTTCCAAGATTCACCCCAGTTCCAACTCCAGCCATTGTGTAGGGAGTGATATCTTTATGATAAAATCTGACCTCATGTTGTCTACCCTCAGGAATGAGACATGTATAACCATCTGGAATTTCTTGGCTTTGACCTGACAAGTTTCCTTGTCTTCAGGATGGTTGTTGTATTTACGCCTACCATCATGTCTTCCTAGTCCCATTCGACAATGTAAGTAAGCAACCTGATGTTTTGGCCTTCCAACAGTCTATCCTTTGTCTCCCCACCCCACCCTACCTCCTTTCTTGTTTTATTTATTTATTTGCATCAGATGGTAACATGCATATATATTACCATTACTTGATAACACTCAAGTGAAAAAAACTGGGACAGCAAATGACTCATGTTTTTCCAAACGCTCAGCCACATTGCGTTGTAGTCATAACAAACGGCAGTGTGGCTATACCAATGTATAACAGTAATATATTTTCCAAGTTACAAGTATAAGCCCAAAGTCTTCCCCTCTTTTAATGTTTTGACAAGTCTGATTATAGCTAAGAATGTGATAACGATCACATAAGAGCATGAGAAAAACTGCTTCGGGCACAGGTAAAGGGGCAACGGCTCTCTATTCACCAAGAAGAATTTAAGTGGCTTTCTTGGGTCTTTGAGATACAAAACAAGTTGTTGCCTAGTTCTTTTGAATCAGCACTACATTATTATATTCCTTATACTTTTTTGTTTTTAATTGAAACTCTAAAGTGGACATATGATACTATTTAAACTACAGTATACTGGAAAATATTATCTGCCTTAATTATAAAAACATGGTTTTGGCTTTTTAAAAAATATTAAACATCATCTTGAGATACCTGCCACCATATTCAATATGATTTTTTCAGCATTGATGACATACTCATTTGTGCTCTATTTTGTACTCTTCTTAGAGTAATTTATCCTGGTTCATAGTTTATAACCTATAGAATGCTTATTATTAAATAGCTTGATATGGAGTGGTGATTCTGAGGCATTGTTAAAATTTGCTAACATATTCTATCAATGTAGATTATTTTAATTACATAATTTTTTTAAGATGAAGTATGTTGGATGCGCTTGAATGAGTTATGTTATACTTCTGTATATGACTCAGAAAACATGGCACAGTTATCTCGGTTTAAAAAAAAAACTCCAGAAATGACCAAGAAAATGGAGGGTATGTGTTTTCTTTTCTATGGTGATGTGGTTCATATTAATGTCAGTATGCCTTGCCAGCTACATTTCCAATTGTGTATATAACCCAACTACAATTATTAGTCACCATGTGGAGGTTTATAAGTAGCTTTGGGCAATGCTAGCATCCTATGGTAACCTCGCATTTTCAAGCATCCGGAATGGGGATCTCTCAGCCTGTGGCTGTTGGACAGCGTCACCCTTAATAATACACCAAACACAGGGTTAAAGTACAACCGGTATAATTTGTTCACTTGTTACACTTTTAAATCTGCAAACTTTCTGGTTTTTATTTTTGTGTTGTTTGTTCTTTAGTTCTCTGGAGGCTGAGTTATAAATAACCCCTTACATTTCTCAGAAGCAGAGACTTTTTATACATTTCTTACTTTTAAGAAAGACTTATTTTCACTGTTTGAAGCCCATGTAAATTACAAACGCAATAGTCTGGAAGAGGAAAAGAGCTTTAGCTTCTAAATTTGCTTTGTTCTATGAGATCTAAATTCACCCCATTTGTCCAGCTATTATGGCAGAACTCCGTAATAAAACTAATTTGGAGAAACAAGGACATGTACGTCATTGGCCATCTGAATGACAGTAAGAGTGAATGCCCTATCTCACTCCATTTATCACTATGTACAAAACAGGCTTGATTTATACGTAGTAACACCTAATTCATGACAGTGCAAGGCTTTTTGGTATTTTACTATAAGGTTAGGCTATGTATGAGTCTAACTGTGACAAATGTCCTTGATCATTTTATTTGTATTAAATAGAGAATATTTAGAAGATAAAGTTATAAAAGAATGTACACATTTTAAAACCTAGATTTAAACCCAATTCTGTCAAGGTGAAGGGAGTAAATTATTATCATTTGAAGGTGTAAGTTTTTTGTTTTTGTTTTGCTTCTTAGGCTACACCTGCAGCATATGGAAGTTTCCAGGCTAGGGATCTAATTGGAGCTACAGCTTCCAACCTACACTACAGCCACAGCAATGCAGGATCTGAGCCATGTCTGTGACCTACACCAAAGCTCATGGCAATGCCAGATTCCTGGCCCACTGAGTGAGGCCAGAGATCAAACCCTCATTCTCATGAACACTTGGATTTGTTTCTGCTACACCACAATGGTAACTCCCAGGTTTTCTTTTTTTTTTTTTTTTTCTTTTAAATTTTAGGAACCCTGAAGAAATTACTTGATAAATAGTTCTAAAAGAACAAAAAAACAAGTATGAAGCAACATATTCACATTTTCGTTCTAGGATCTGGCCCCATGAACATTATTTATGCTGGGATTCTTGGCAAGGTCACTTTGTGTCCTTGGAAAGGTTTAGCAAATGTGTACAGAATCAGCCTGTAGGATGAGGCTTTAAGAGGACTGAATATGCAGATGACTTCATTTCCAACATTAAATTTGAGTCTACTTGGAAAGTTTGGGAAAGGACCATAAGCTTTGCCCCTTTTCTTTCTATTCCATCTCTTACTTTTGTGCATGTTTGGTTACTGTTACAGCATTCACTAATAAAATCATTTAAAACTTAAGGGATTAGAATGCCTGCTGCCAGCAAGCCGCTTTTCTAAGTACTATAGGGAAGTCATTCATTTATTTAATACTTCCAATTTGTCACATTTGGTGCCTAGGACATAATATTGAATATGACACAGGATGTGTACTCAAGGAAATTACCTTACAGGGAGGAAGAAAACAAATGTTTAGGATTAAAACATGGTAGTTATTACTATAAATGTAAGAGTAAAATGCTGGGAAACTAAATAGAAGGGGAACATAATTTAGTGATGAAGTGAGAAAAAGTATTCTGGTAGAAGTGACATCTCAGTTGAGTCCAAAAAGATAAATCAAAGTAAATTTGATGAATGCGGAAAAGTGAGAAAGGAAGACAGAAAGTGTGTGCTAAGCAGAGGGAGGGCATCTACAAACTCCTGGAGGAGAGAGTAAAGAGAAACCCACAGACAAATGGACAAGAGGAAGAGGCCAAAGGAGAGTCAGAAAGAGATAAGGGAAAGGGAGAGAATAATTATCAATGGTTACCTTCAGGAAATTGCATGCTCAATATGGCTGGAGTATAGGATGAGAATAGGGACATAGCAAGAGATAAAACTCGAGAGATGAGTAGAATCAGATATTAGGGCTTTGCTTTTTGATTCAGGGAATTTAAATTTATCCCAAGGGAAATAATAACCAATGAAGATTCTACTGGGGAGTGACATGGTTAGGTTTGCAAAACCGCTTGGACTTCCGCATGAGATTAGGTTGGAGGGATGCCAGGCTGGAAGTAGAAGCGACTGCAGTGAATCCTGGAAAAGCAAACTGGTGGTTGATGCTATGAGACTGCATAGACTCCAAAGATATTTAAAAGGTAGAAGTGCTGGACTGGTGATTGATTGTGTGTAGGTAGGGAAGAAAAATGATAAATTAAGGATGACACTCTAGTTTCTGAGTTGGAAGAGTAAGTACATGGGGGTGCCATTTGTTGACATCAAAATCACAGAGGGAGAAATAGATTTGAGGGATAGAAGGATGAGGAACATACAGAAGATGATGAGTGTGAAATACCAAGGTGACATCCAAGTTGAGATGCCTAGTAGGACATTGAAGATACAGGTTAATATCAGGAGAGAGATCTGAGCTTAAGTTTCTATAAACCCCTCTTGGATATCATACTGATATTCACACAATATGACATATAGAGTATATGGTAACATGGAACCACAGAGTGGATGAGATCATCTAGGGAGAGTGTAGATTAAAAAATAATAATAATAAAAAAATTTTAAAAAAATTTAAAAAAGAAAGAAAAAGACCTTAAAGTCAAACTCAGGGGTTAAACTGTAAAGTATAAGAAGAATTTCATCAAGGAATGTTTAAAACAGTAGAAGGAATGAGATGTACAAAAATGACTATAAAAAAGTTGTGCCCAAGAGTCAACACCCAGGTATTGGGAAAAGGTATTGGAGCCAGGAACAGCCTCATAGAAAAGCGGATATTTAGGAGATTATTTTGAAAATTTTATGTGGAAGTTCTCAGCAAGATAATTAAAAAGTTGGGTTGAAGTTGCCTTACAGAAGTTTAAGGGAAACGTCCCTCTGAGTGAATGTGTCTAGGAAAAACAGAACCAGAAACCTCAAACAGGCACAACCTAGAACCTGCCTGGCCAGACGGTGAGTGGTGAGTACACCTCAGCTGGGGGTGGGTGGGGTCTAGTCATGTGTGTCTCCTTCACTCGTGAAGGTTTGAACAGTTTCCTGTTTCTCTTTGTGATGTGTGCAATGACTAATATTTTAAAGTGTTCTGTTATAAATGTAGCATACATATGTAAAAAAATAGGTGTCTGTTGGCACTTATTTGAATGCGGCAAGTATTATCATCTTATTTTGAGCGAGAAGTCTCATCTCAATACACAGAGACAGAAACAAGGGGCCTCCTAACAAGTCCCTTGGTAAACTTATTTATACAAGCCTTTTTTTCTCCACAACTAGTTAATCACAGGACAGGGGACTGGGGTTTCATCACATTGCAATGGCTCTTTCTTCACTCTATTAGTCATCCAAGTTTGATCTTTTTTTAAAATCTTTTTAGGGTTGCACCCTCAGCATAAGGAGGTTCCCAGGCTAGGGGTCAAATCGGAGCTGTAGCCTCTGGCCTACACCACCGCCACAGCGACGTGGGATCCACGCCATGTCTGCGACCTATACCACAGCTCATGGCAAAACCAGATCCTTAACCCACTGAGCAAGGCCCCAGATTGAACCTGTGTCCTCATGGATGCTATTCAGATTTGTTTCCACTGAGCCTCAACGGGAACTCCAAGTTTGCTTTTTTTTTAATTTGTGTTAGTTCCTTCAATACCACTGGCTTTTCAGTCTGCAAATTAGATCTCTTTACCAAATGCTAAGCTATTTTTTTTCTCCTATCATTCAAGATACCACTGGGGATCAATCTACTCTAGGAAACCTACTCAAACCACATATGGGAAATACAATATACTCCATGGAGAGAAACAATGGCATGGATAATTTTTTTTTCTCTTTTTTTTTTCCCCCACTTTTTAGGGCCCCACCCATAGCATATGGAAGTTCCCAGGCTAGGGGTTGAATTGGAGCTACAGCTGCCAGCCTACATACACCAGAGGTCCAGCAATGTGGGATCCGAACCATGTTTGCAACCTACACCACAGCTCATGGCAACACCGGATCCCTGACCCACTGACTAAAGCCAGGCCTTGAACCCACATCCTCATGGATACTAGTCGGATTCATTTCTGCTGCGCCACAACAGAAACTCCTTGGATAATTTATACAAATGTTCTTATTCCATGAGTTAAGTAATGCCTTAGGGTAGATCTATATCCTTGGGTCTGATTTGCTTTATAGAATCTCTTCACCACCTCATTTTCCACGTTCCTCTAATTCAGACCACATATTCTACCTTATTGCTCAGGTTTGTGTCGTTTTTCCTGAGGAGTCCTCATCTGCCTTTCCTCGTTGCTGTTCACCTATGAGTCTATTAAAAAAAAAAAAAACAAGCAGAGAATATTCATATTCAAAAATAGCTGGCAAGTAAGAAGAATTGATCAAGGCCAGGAAATGTTTTACTTCTACTCCTAGAATAGGTTTTAACTTACTAGGTGATTGAAGGAGACATATTAGAGGTGAAAGACCATAAGCTTTGGGGTTCATAGACCAAGGAGACCCCACGATTTGCTTTGTAATATTACTTAAGTTATTTAATATTTTCCAGCTCAGATTCTTCATCTAAATTGGTGACAAGAATACCTACGTGGGAGTTCCTGTCGTGGCACAGTGGTAACCAACCAGACTAGTATCCATGAGGACATGGGTTTGATCCCTGGCCTCGCTCAATGGGTTAAGGATCCAGCATTGCCACAAACTGTGGTGTAGGTCACAGACGCAGCTTGGATCTGGTGTTACTGTGGCTGTGGTGTAGGCCAGCAGCTACAGCTCTGATTCGACCCCTAGCCTAGTAACTTCCATATGCCGCAGGTGCAGCCCTATAAAAACAAACAAAAAGGAAAAAAAAAAAAAGCTTACATGGCAGAGGTATTTTATTTATTTATTTATTTGTTTGTTTTTATTTTCACTGTACAGCATGGGGACCAAGTTACACATACATGTATACATAATTTTTCCTCCCATTGTTGTGTTGCAATGTAAGTATCTAGACATAGTTCTCAATGCTACGCAGCAGATCTCATTGTAAATCCATTCCAAGAGCAATGCAAATTATTCATGTATTAATTTTTCTTGGAACTACTACATATGCCATTTCTGTATTAAACGTAAGATATAAAAATGAAAGCAATCTCCTGCCTTCAGTAATCTGTAATAGATGAAAAGAAAACAGAAACAAAATCAAATGATTGAATATTTTAAAGTGGTATGTTGGGAGTGGGTGTATAATACAGTGAAGGCAGAAAAAGGGAACTTTTATATTTTACTTTGGAGGATGGAGAGATCAGTTAGGGAAATCAGCCTGTAAATTAAAGTGCTCAATTGTATATAAAATAGATAATTAACAAGGACCTACTGTATAACATAGAGAAATCTACTCAATATTCTATAAACCAATATGGGAAAAAAGAATGGATATATGTATATGTTTAACTGAATCCTTTTGCTGTACACCTAAGACAAATACAATATTTTAAGTCAACTACACTCCAATAAAATTTTTAAAAAAAGGTGTTGACAGTGAGCTATAGTGGAGGAAGGATAGGCTATAACGAGTAGATATTCCACATATTCATTAATACAGTAATTCTTTCAGCACACATTTATTGTGTGCCCCTTACATAGTGGTGAGCCTCATGGTGAATAAAAAGAGATGATTTCTCAGCTATGCATGTATCTCCTGTCCTCACAGTGCATACAGTCAATGTGGAAGTGACACAGCTATGTTAACAGAGCACTCTTAACAGACCTCCACTTAACTGACTTGGCAAATTAACTAATACTATCAATTGCTTTTGCAAAACAAACTGATTAATATTCCGGGCTCAGTGAAAGCTCACAGCCAGTAGGCTACGCTCCAGTAAGCCTACACACTTCTCCTCTCATTTGTTGAGTTGCACACTTGCCAAGAATTAGTTGTGTTTATGCCCAAACTATTTATGACAGTTGACTTATTATTGTAACCATGTAATATAATTAAACGTTGCTTACATAATTCAGTGAAATAGAGTGTAAAATGAAAGACTTGTTTCTTTGAAAATTAAGTTGAATATTTTGGAAAGACACAAGAGGAATCATTGAAAATATTTCTATAAAAATTATAAAAAGGATATACAACCAGAAAAGACTCAGAAAAAAAGTCTTAATAATCCAGAAAATTTTACATTCAGATTAGTTGGCAAATGTGTAGCTTCTCACTCTGTTTTAAGTTATCACTCCACTTTAAATAAAGTGAAACTAAAACTTACACATGGTGCACTATGGTGGCTCTTTAACCAACATACCCATCTCCAAATTAAAATCCATAGCCTTACAGCAAAAAACTGGTGATGTGCATTTAAAGTATTAGGACAAAAAATAAAAAATAAAAACAAAAAACAAACTTTAAGGTATGTACATAACATTTTTAAAGCTCCTCAATTTGATTCTACTTTAATTATTAGCAGTCATATATGATGAAAGCTTCTAGTAGAGAAATTGATGTAATGATATGGAAATACTGGGACCTTAGAAAGAATTAATCAATCCTAGAGAACAAGAGCTCTGAAGCAGAGTAAGCCAGGCCAAGGAAAGAGGTAGGGTAAAGATAGCATCCCATGCAGACAAAACAGAGACCAAAAAAAAAAAAAAAAAAAAAAAAAAAAAAAAAAAAAAAAAAAGACATGAGGAACTGAAAAAAGTTCAATGTAGCTTGACTACACTGTGTGAGAGTGAACATGCCAAGTTGACTGGGCTGGTAGTGGTAGGAGGGGCCAGATCCAACTCTTGGAAATCCTTATCAATCATGTTAAATCTGAACTTATCTTGAAGGGTTTTAAGTTATGATACTTCTATTATTAGATCTGAATTAAGGTAAAATAACAGGTTGAATATAGAGGCTGATGAGTTAGTGGGCAGCAAAGTTGAAGGAAGAAGATAAGTTCATCTATGTAAGAGATGATGGCAGCCTAGAGTAATGTGTAGCAGTGGATTTGGGAATGTGTGGAGGGATTTTAGAGATATTAGTGAGGTATAATCAAGGGATTTTAGAGATATTAGTGAGGTATAATTAGATAATGATAACTAGCTGAAATGCAGGGCTAAAAAAAAGAGTGGTAGTGGTCAAAGATAGATTCTCCTAGATTTCTGGCTTAGAAATTGGGTAGATAGTGCCATTTACAGAAGTGTATAACTTGAATGAGAAAAAAGTTAGTTCAGGAGGGTGGCGGGAATAATGAAGTCTCTTCTGAGATTACTGTGCATGATTATGTCACTTATAAGGCCATTAAGTGGGAGAGTCCTGGAGCGACTGGGTATATGGGGTTCAGGCAAGAGGTAAAGCTTAGGAAGAAAAAGGAAAAAAGAGGATTTGTTGGCATCTGCATACAGGTGGTAATTGAAACCATAATGTATAATGTATAAACTCCAAAAGAGAGTTAGCAGACTATAAAAAAACAGAAAAACAGAAAAGAAAAGAAAAATGCATAGGAAAGAGTCCTGGGGGACAGAATATTGAAGCGTGAGTAGGAAAAAAGAGAACTCAAAAATGCAATTAATACAGGAGCAGCCAAAAAATCGAGAAGGAAGGGGAGTATTCAAAGGGTCCATTACTGCTGAGTGACAATGCCCAGTGGACTTAGGAGCCCATAAGTCGTGAGTGCCTGGGATGAAGGGTACATTCAAGGGTGCACCTAGAGCCTAAGGAAGAAAGGAAGACTGCACTGGGATGAGGAGTGAGGGGGAGATGCCGGAAGGGAGGTGGGAAGTGCATTATTTTGCTGTTTCAAGAGTCATATGCAAGGTGAGGTATAGAAAGAGAAAAGCCTGAGAAGTTGAAAAGGGCCATGTCCGGAGGGCCTTGTGTGCCAAACCAAAGGGAGGTGCATTTTACCCTACAGAAAATGCAGAACAGGTAGTAAAGTCCACAGAATAGAAACCAGCTTTGACAACAACAAGGAGGATGGGATTAGTGTGGGATGAGAAACTGGTCAAGGAGGCTGGTTAACACAAAGATTTTGTCAATGATGGGGTTGCACACAGATGTGCTCAGGCAGTTTGCTATTGAAAATATTGTACTAAAAGTTGCACCAGGCTGAAATAAATGGGAACAGATTCAAGTTAACCTCTTTAATGGTCCCACTCTTACTTTTATTCCAGGATGTTTTCTAGTGGCAGGGGAAAGAAAGGACTGGAATTATAGCCTCAACCTCTATGATTGTACTTGACATTGACTATGCCTGAGGGAATGAATCACATGTGTAAACATCATCCATCCTCTGAAAAAAGTGGAGGACCATTGAGTTAGAGAAATTTGCAGTCACTGAGATAGAGATGACTAGATCCTAATTAGGCGTGATCAACAGAGATGGTAAAGACAGAAAGGATTGTTGGAGTGAAGTTCAGAGTTAGAAACAGGACTTAGAAACCAACTGGATGTGAGAGGGGAGACATTGTCCTTGGAATAGCAATATTCCTTATTAAGTATTTTAGTCTATAGGGAACTCCAATAGGAAGGTATGTAACGTATATTATCCCATTTCATCTTCTGAATAGCTTTGCAAAATAGGTATTTTTTTTTTAATTCTCATTTTACGGAAAATGAAACTGGAGTTTAGAGAATTAAAGTAACTTTTCCAGGGTCATCCAGATTTTAAGTCCCGTAGGGAAAATTCAAATCCAGACTTACCTGATTCAAAAAGCACTAATATTCTGCAGTGCATAGGGTCTAGAATGAGTCACATTTCGTGTCACATAGTGTAGTGTAACATGAAATTCAGATGGTAAATACAAGATGAGGAGCAGGTTTAGGGGGGAATGTTGAGTTGAATTTTAAGTGTGTTCTGTTTTTTAAAGCCTGGAGAATATCCCTGGTGAAGATGTCTAATAGATAGTTACATATATAAGTCTAGAATTTAGGGGCAATGTCTGGGAGAAGATAAAGATTTGTGAGGCATTAGCATTTAAATTGTTGTTCAAGTCATGGGAATGGATGAGATTTCCCAGGGAGGCTGCAACATGAGAAGAGAATCAAGTGGAGAGCTACGAAGCACTAAAATTAAAAAGGAGGTCAGAGAAAAGGATCAGTGGAGGAGACAGAGAAGGAATGTTAATACAAGTTAGAGAGGAGTAACAGAGGCTGATATCACACTGAAGCAGAAGAGAGGTGCCAGAGAGGGGAGTGAGGGAATGTTATCCAATGCCATGGAGTGCCCAGAGATGACTGAAAGAGTCCACTAGATTAAGAGGATTGTAAATGAGAAATACAAGTTAAAACAGCAGGAGATTTAATTTTAAATTATAACAGTATTGCCTAAAGTCTGGAAATATACAGCTTGTGGGAAAGAAAAGTAGCAACTTTTAGAAGGTCAATTGCCAATGCATCTGAAAAGCCAGCATTCTCTTTCTAGGGGTTTTTCTAAGGAAAAATAAGAAATGAGGATATCCATGCAGCATTATTTAGGGTAGCAACCATATCGCAGTAGTTAAGAACATTAACTCTAGAGCCAGACAACCTGAGTTGAAATCTGCCACTTAGTAGCTCTGTGACCTTGGGTAAGTTTCTTAACCTTTCTGTGCTTCAGTTTCCTTATCTGTAAAAGGGTTATCATTATCAATAAGGCTGTTACTGCCTAATTGGGTTTGACAAGAATTAAGTGAATAGATACTGTATTTATATTATTTGTTATATTAATATAGATAAAAATAATTAAAATATTCAATGGTAAGATTGATGACAAAAACACATCAATGCTTTATGATAATATGCCACCCCGAACATTTATGTGATTAACTAACATTATGGAAAGGTATTAATAGATTATTATTAGAAAAAGTTGTAAACTAAATGACTAGAATAATTCCATTTGTGAGTAAACAATGTGTACATAAGAATTGGACGTGTGTGACAATTTTTAAAAAGCCACTATCAAAGTGCCTGTATCTGAGTGGTTGGATTATGCATTTTATTTCACTTTTAGAGTTTCACACATTTCTATATTTTATATAGATGCAATACATTATTTTTATAAGAAAAAAAAATTTAAATTAAAATTAAAAATCCTAGAGGTCAGAATATAGAATAAATATATAATTATTTCTTGACAGGACTTGCCTGTGAAAGGAAATAGAGTAAGAGCCTAGTAGAGCATTTTTATAACCAGCGGAGAAATAGCATGTATAAAATGTTTTACAGATTCTGTCACCTGAGAGGCTTCCTGTAAATGAGGGATGCTGTTATTATTATTAATTATCATTAAAATTTCTCTAGCCTCAGACATTTAGTACGAGAACAACTCTACTGAGTAGCCAAAGGCAAGAGGAAAAAGAAGAATTAAAAATAGGGAGCATTCTAGAAAGAATTTTCTTTGTAAGGTGTTCAGGACCCTGTACCCTGTTGTCAGAGCAGTGTCCAGAGCTAATTATCTACAGGCACAGACTCAGGAATAGAGAAGATAAGACCCAAGGTGCCAGATAATTTGTAAAGGAGCCAAGATAAGTAAGAATATATTGTTTTAAGAGCTTTCTTCCCACTTGTCAATTATACAAACTTGTTTTAGTATCTAACCATTTGGGCTACACATCTGCCTTATCTCTCTGATAATATAGATTATAAACCCCAATAAATACTTTTAGTATCTCAGTCTCTCATAGCACCAAGAAATCAGAAGTTCAAAATGAAATGAGTTTTTTTTTTTTAAATAGGCCTTTAAAATTATTTTAGGGGCTAATTGAAATGATTTTTAAAGTGGTGAGTTTGCTGTTCAGGCTATTCATTGCTCAAGCAGGATTTATTGAATATATCAGATTATTAGCACAGGAATAAGCAGTATAAGATGGATATAACCCATATATTTATTGGGGCTTATACTCTATACTAACAGAGAGATAAAGCAGGAAACCTGCACCATATCTCTTATCCAAGAACACCAAGAACACAATTCAGTTCCCTAGAAGTTTTTAATTTTAATAATTATGTTCTAAAAAACCACTCCTGAAGCAGTTATATCGTCAGATTAGAACAGTATGAAAGTAGAAGTGCCTATACTTGTAATCTGTTTTTAACAAAAGTGATTTGAAATGGGATGAAAACACAACTTTAAAAAGTAATCCAGAGTATATGGTACATATGCTTCAGAATAAAGATAAACATACCCTTTAAAGAGGAGTTAAATTCAAAGCCATTTCCTTCAAGTTTTGAGTCAGTGGCTTAACAAGTTAGCAATTGTCTTAAAATTTTAGACTAGGGTAATAAGCCTGTTCAGGTCCCTTAAACTTTCTAGATATTTTAGTCTGCACATTCAAAAGAAACAGAGCCATATTATCTAAACAGACAAGTCTAACAATTTCAAAGTTCAGGTAGACGTAAAACACAAAAGAAGGACTTATCACTACATTAGTGGTTTGCCACAACTCCATAACTAAGCCCCCGACTTCCCTGTCCCCTTTCTTCAGGCCTGCCACCTCATCCTACTCTATAGACAAACAAGCTCTCCAATCTAATTCTTATCAAGATGGAAACAAGGCCAGACCTGCTCTTCTAGATAAAATGCTTTGGCTTCTAACTGCCTGGCTGCTTATCTTTCATCTTGCAGTGTTAACCATAACCCTTTTCCTGACCTGCTCTACTTCTTGTTTTCAGATGAGCAGTGAGGACTGGGGAAAAAACATTCTTAAATGGACAAGTTCACTCTCTCACCTCCCTCTCCATTCCTTTTAAAGTCTGTTCAAACCTCTTTCTGTTCAAATTCTCTTTCCAAAATGACCACAAATCACATTCCATGCACGACATGTAATTTAATATATTTCTAAGTCTCTCTGGTTCAACTGTTACTCTGTCCACTCTGTATCATCATACACGTTTTTTGTTGTTTTTTTAAAATTAAAATTTCTGGTTGATTTTTTGTGGGAAGAAGATTGGGTTTTCTAAGGAAGAGCTGAGTCCCTTTTGTCCCTTTTTGCCTGCCCAGGTCCTAATAAGCTGAATCATCTTCTTGGCTAAGCTGTTTGGTTTGGCTTACCTGAATTCTTGTGTTTTCATCCAAACAAAGCATTGCTCTTTCCTGCTCTTTCCTGAGCAGGTGAAAGTTAATGCAATAAGGACCTTGAACAGTCAGGCTGTCTCGCTATGTGAGGTTAATTGTGGCACTACATGTCTTTGACCCTCGTTCCTCATACGCAAAGTGGAAAGATAAAAAAAATAAGTTAGTTGTCTTCTACTCACGAGAATTCTAGGAAACCCAATTCTCTGGGACTTCGAAATGAAGTTGAACGGTGTGAGATTGCACAGGCCCCCGGTATTGTAAATTCCCCACTCTGGTTATGACACCTTTACCCCACACAAATTCATGTACCTGAACCTGCATGTCCTTGAAAACACAGGAGATTTTCCAAAAGCACTTGCATTCTTTCTACTAACACAATGTGCTGGGGTATTTTTTGTCTTAATTTTTATGTTTAGCAGCATTTATAAATAAATCTACATTACATATCAGAAAATTATCTCATAGGGGCCCTGCTCTGAGTCAGGTATTCCATTTTGTTTTTTCAGCTTGGAAAAAGTTGAATTTGGAATTATACTGCTTTCTTTTCATTTTTTATTTTCTTGCTGCAAATTTGATTCTAATTAACCCTTTAAAGCCAGTTTAACTATGTTAAGGTTATTATTATTGGGGAAATAGTATTACTGAATTCAAATTTAAATACATATTTATATGCTTACTCTGTATAAGGCATATTGTCAGCTGCTAATGGAAAAAGGAGAAATACCTACCTTTAAAGAATTAATAAGTTTATGCCAGAATAACTGATCATGCTATTTTCCCTATGACATTTTCATAATATTAATGATTTGGTGTTTAGGATTACCACATTCTTGAAAACCAGGAGAAGATGATTCCTAGTTTACATCCCTCTGTGTGTAGAAAGGTTGTAATGTTTCCTTTATTCTTAAAAAAACTGATCTTCAAGTATTATTTTCCTTAAAGAATTATAAGTATTAGAAAATGTTTTATTTCTTATCTCTTCTACAAAATATTATAAGGAAGCAAAGCTTTAGAGTTTGTTTCAATTTTAAAAAATGTTACTTTCCCATGACTTTTTTTTTTTTTTTTTTTGTCTTTTTTGTCTTTTGAGGGTCACACCCACAGCATATGGAGATTCCCAGGCTAGGGGTCGAATTGGAACTATAGCCACCGGCCTACACCACAGCCACAGCAACGTGGGATCCGAGCCTTGTCTGTGATTTACACCACAGCTCACGGCAATGCTGGATCCTTGACCCACTGAGCGAGGCCAGGGATCAAACCCACAAACTTATGGTTCCTAGTCTGGTTAGTTAACCACTGAGCCACGACGGGAACTCCTCCCATGACTTTCAATTAAAGCTAGGAAGTCAAAAGAGTATCTGTAGTAAGTTGAATTTAACTATGTTTGCTGAACTTTTAATCAAAGAAAGAAAGAGGATCTTTATAACCTATCACTTCTGAAAATTCTCCTTTAGTAGACTGTAGTCCGAGGAATATGCCCTCTTCACTGTAGAATGCTAGTCCAATTCATCTATTTATCTCAGAGACATGAGAGAACATTCACTAGATCTTATTTTTGTTTTTGTCATTTTTATAACCTATAGTAGGCTCTTGTATGAATATAGGGCAAGGGACAAGTTTAAATAAAATAAAATTTCAGTGTCAAATGATTAGATCCCTTTAAATTCACAGAAAACTCTAAAGGTATGGTTTAAATAGAGTAATAGGATTGGGGAACCAAATTCTATGATGGTTCCTGAATTTCACTACCTTTCTACAAAAGTCTTTAAGTGAATGTTACTTAAAATTCCATTCTACTTAGAAAATACTTGGGTTTTTTGTTTGTTTGTTGTTGTTGTTGTTTTTGCTTTTTAGGGCCCACCCGAGGCATGTGGAGGTTCCCAGGCTAGGGGTTGAATCAGAGCTGTAGTTGCCAGCCCACACCACAGCAACACAAGATCCAGCAGAGTCTAAAACCTACACCACAGCTCTTGGCAACGGTAGTACTGGATCCTTAACCCACTGAGCAAGGCCAGGGATTGAACCTGCGTCCTCATGGATGCTAGTCAGATTCGTTAACCACTGAGCCACACTGGGGACTCCCAGAAAATACTTGTTTAAATAAAATAAAAATTAGCTAGCTTCTGGGAGTTCTCACTGTAGCTCAGTGGTAATGAACCCATCTAGTATACATGAGGATGCAGGTTTAATCCCTGCCCTTACCCAGTGGGTTAAAGGATCTGGCATTGCTGTGAGCTATGTTGCAGGTCGCAGACTCTGGCTGGGATCCCATGTTGCTGTGGCTGTGGCCGGCAACTGTAGCTCTGATCTGACCCCTAGCCTGAGAACTTCTGTATGCTGCAAATGCAACCCTAACAAGCAAAAAAAAAAAAAAAAAAAAAAGCTAGTTTCATATGCAAGTGAAAGTAAAACAGGAGGTAGACTGGAACAAGTTAGAAGAGAGTTAGAGGGAAACGGAGCTAGTAAGGAAAATTTCTGGGTAGTGGTTTGCCTTGAGAACAAATTTGCTTTAGAGAGATATGTAAGAAAATGGCTTGGGGCAAGGAGACTCTGGAAGTGGGATAGTCTTTTAGGCTTTCCATCAGTCATCAGGCATGGGAAAAGTGAGAATGTGAATTATCAGTGAGAATGGAGAAGAAACCATATGTGAAAATTATTTTGAATGAAAAAAAAATATGGTCAGGGTATGCTGCTTTACTGGATTAGGGGGAAGTAGGACAAAGCTAAGTCACAGAGGAAGTTTCAAGTCTGAGGAGCAGAGAGAAGAATGGTGGTTGGGATGACATGATGAAGTGGGAGGGAGAAAACATGGGGTGTCAGGAGAATTTCAGAAAAAGTTCAGAGCTTGAAGAAATGAGATTTCCAAGTATAGTTATAGTCATTTGTATATTGGCAGAGCTATGGGCTTGGAAAAGGAGAAGCTTGGGCTAGTGGTTCTGCTTTTTTTTTTTTTTTTTTTGAGACTTTAGCAAGAAAAGTGTCTATGGAAATTGTGAGAAAATTTCCAGAATTCACTAAGGCCAGTCATGTTCAGAAAGAAAACTCAAGGCAAGTTAACAACAGAATAGCCACAATTGGGGAATTTAAAAAAGAAGGTGAAGGATTTCAAATTTTATTACAAAGATACAGTAGTGGACACACTGTGATATTGTTTTAATAATAAACAAACAAACCAATGGAATGGGGTAGAAATCCATACACATATGGACAACTAGTTTTTACACAGTTGCATGGTCAATTAAATGGCAAAGGATAGGCTTTTTGACAAATGATGCTAGAACAATTAGATATCCATATGCCATTAAAGTGAACATTGATTCATACCTAATAGCATATGTAAAAACTAAAAAAAAAATGCATCACAGATCTAAAGGTAAAACTTAAAACTAAAGCTCTAAAGTGAAAAATAAATTTTTTGTGCTTTGAGGTTAGGCAAAGTTTTCTTAGTACAATACCAAAAACAAGATGCATCAAAGAAAACGTAAGCTGATTTCATCAAAACTTGAAACTTTTGGAGTTCCCATTGTGGCACAGTGGAAATGAATCCAACTAGAGACCATGAGGTTGCAGGTTCCATCCCTGGCCTTGCTCAGCAGGTTAAGGATCCGGTGTTGCTGTGAGCTGTGGTGTAGGTCACAGACTCAGCTTGGAGTAGGCCGGTGGCTACAGCTGATTAGACCCCTAACCTGGGAGCTTCCATATGTCGTGAGTGCGGCCCTAAAAAAGACCAAAAAAAAAAGACACACACACACAAAAAAAAAAAAAAAAAACCTTAAAACTTTTAAAAAAGATACTGATAAGAAGAAACTCACAGACTGGAGGAAAATATTTGAAAGTCATACATCTGATTGTATCCAGAATAAGTAAAGAATTTTCAAACTCCATAAGAAAGCAAGCTTAGTTTTAAAAAGAAAAAAAAAAAAAAAAACTGGCATAAGATTGGAAGACACTTCACTGAAGGAAATATACAGACAACACCTGAGAAGATGCTCAATATCATTAGATATTAGAGAAATGCAAATTAAAGCCACATTGAGGTGTTCCCGTTGTGGCTCAGTGGTTAATGGACCCGACTAGGAAACATGAGGTTGTGGGTTTGATCTCTGGCCTCGCGCAGTGGGTTAAGGATCTGGCATTGCCATGAGCTGTGGTGTAGGTCGAAGACAGAGCTTGGATCCAGCGTTGCTGTGGCTCTAGTGTAGGCTGGCAGCTACAGCTCTTATTAGACCCCTAGCCTGGGAACCTCCATATGCCGTGGATGCGGCCCTAGGAAAGACAAAAAAGGCAAAAAAAAAAAAAAAAAAAAAAAAAAAATTAAAAAATAAATAAATAAAGCCACAATGAGATATTGACCATACTAAATGTTAGGAAGGATTTGGAGGAAATGAAACTCTCACACACTGCTGGTGGGAATGTACACTGAATAGCACTTTGGAGCCTTGTTTACCAGCTTTTTAAAAGGTAAATATACTATCCATGATTTATGCATTTCACTCTAAGTTACTTACCAATAGAACAGAAAGCATATGTTCAGAGGAAAACCTGTACACAGATGTTCATAGAAGCTTTGTATGTAATAACCCCAAACTGGAAATACTCCATATGTCCATCAAGGAGCAGTTAGAATTGACGTGAGTGGACTGATTCTAGTATAATATTTATACAATGAATTCAAGGTCAACAATAAAAATGAAAGGACAATTGATATATGCAACAGTAACTCAAAATCATTGGGCTGAATGAAAAAATTCAGACCAAAAAAGAGTAAATACTGTATCATGCCATTTATAAAAATTCTAGAAAATGAAAACTCATCTATAGTGGCAGAAATCAGATTAGCGGTTCCTTAGGGATGAAGTGGGGAGAAGCAGTCAGAGGAGAGGAGAGAGAATTACCAAGGGTCAGGAAGAAATATTTTGGAGTGATAGATATATTTGTTATTTTGTTTGTGGTGATGGTTTCATGGGTGGGTGGGTGTGTGTGTTTGTGTATATACACACACATATACATATCAAAACATTAAGTTGTACATTTTAAATATGTTCTGTTTACTGTGTCTAGCTAAAGCTGATAAAGAAGATTAATAAAAAAGACTGTCAGCACTACATAGAAACCCTTAAATAAAAAAAAAAAAATACAAAAGGAAAAGGGGGAGGGGAGCTACTGAAATTTGCAGAAAGAGACAAAAGGAAACTAAGAATGAAGCCAGTGTTTCCAGGAGGAGTGAGTAGTTAAAATAACATGACCCAGAGATACCAAGAATAAAGACTATCCAGTGTATTTGGCAGAGGAAAAAAAAAACCCACTGAACATCCAGAAAAGGGTAGTGGGGTGGGAGCCAGATCATCAGAGGCTGAAGGGAGGCTGTGTGGGACAAAGATGATGGCAGCACACTGAGACCACTTGTTTAAAAAGCTCAGCAATGAAAATTAAAGAAATGAGGTGGTCACTGGAGGGGACAGCAGAGCAAACTAACAAGTTGGGGTTTTTTGTTTGTTTGTTTTTTTTTTTTTTTTTTTTTTTTGGTGACGTGTGAAGGCAGAAGGAAATAAAAGCAGAATGAAGCAGAAACTGAAGGTCCTAGAGATGAAGGCAAAACATGTGGTAACAAGTTTCTTGAGGAATTTGGAAGGGATGGGATCTAAGGCACAGGTGCCAGATTGAGCCTTGGGAAGGAGAATCTGTAATTGTTAACTCCTGACAGTCCTCCCAAAACCATGGGTTACAGAATCCACTTGAAGTGCATTCTTTTAAATTTTAAGGGAAAAAAACCCAATTATTTTTTGCCAGCAGATTTCTTAGAAAATTTGGATGACTGGACATTCTGACATTTCTTAAAACTGATCTTGATAAAAGAAGATAGCACATGAATCATCACTTCTGACCCCCCCTTCCAAATGTGACCTTTCCAGGCTGTAATCTACTGACCACAACCCATAGGTCATTGTCCCAAGTGACATAATGATACTTCTGCTTCATTAGTCTTAGTGTCTTGCTGCTTTGGGAAGATTACTCTGAGTCAGATGTTTTAGGAGGAACAGAGAGCAGGAGAAGAGTCAGGAATAAGCTGTGGGTTTATGTGTACAAGGTAATTAGAAAATCTCCATGGAGAAGAAAACAACCATAAGAGGAAAGCTGAAAGGCATTGCCAAGGCTTATAGAATAGTGGGAAGGATATGAGCTTTAGGACTGGACAGACTTAGTCTCAAATCCAAGCTCCTTCTCTTCTGTGTGCTGTGTGCCTCTGGGTAAATTTCTCTTTCCATTCTTCTTGTTGCTTCATCTACATAGTGGGTATAAGCTTTACCTCACATGGTTGATCAAAGAATTAAAGTCCTGATGGATTCAAGGATATAGCAGAACTTAGGCAAGCAATACAGGGTAGCTGTACTTCCTATATAATTATTTAGGAAGTGTTCTTAACCCATCGAAAATAAGCTGTCATATTTCCATCATTTGTTTACCACAGATGGTCAATTAATACCTGTTTACATTTAAGTGGTTAACTTAGCAGCCTTCTCTGAACAGCAGTGGCAAACTGTCTAAAGGTCAGTTAACACATCAGCAGGCAAACGTAAAACAACTGGCCTTTCTCTACATCACCATGTTGCTTTTTCTCGGTGCCTACCGGGACTTGATACAACCATTCTTCTCTCTAATACGAAGGCCTGCAATGAGGAGACAGTAAATGTGAGGGGTTCTGTGGTCCTAGAAGACGAATCCCCAAGGAGGAATGGAGTCCCTGAAGTTCTTATTTTCTGAAGCCGTCAAATATGGCCCATGCCCCAGCCTATGATCACCCTTTTACATTTCTGAGTATAGATCCTTATCCACATGTGAGGCAGAGTAAATCAACTCAAATATTCACTGGGATCAAAGGAACATCTCTTGAAATTAATCCTTTAAATGCATGCCACATAGTACCTTGAACCTCCTTTAATTATGGTATTAGACCCACTGCTGAATTATGGCTTTTGATATAATTAAACTGAACCTTTTTAGAGCAACTTGTGGTATATTTCAGGCATTCTCTGTCTGGCAGTTTAAGGGATCTAGAGTTTGAGGACTACATCCATTCCCCATTTATCAAGGCAAAAGAAAAAATGTTATGATAAATCCTTGGAATCAATGCATAAACTCAGTAATAAGATGTCTCAGTCGTGACTGGAAATGCAAATATATCGTACTAATACATCGTAATAACCATAATCATTGGTGTTTGAGGGAAGGTCAGCTTGCCTCCAGTTTTACACAACAATTAAGAATCAGTTCAAGTGCAAAAATGGAACGTGGTCTTAGTGACCAGGATACATTTGCTAAAGATAGCATACCCCTTGCCCATTTGATCCTCCTGGTGGCAGTTCCCTGCATACTGAGTTCTATGACTTAAGAGTTATAAAGGGTTTGGCATGAGCTTTTTCCTGCTCTATATCATGGCTGGAATTAGTTGCTAACCCAATCCTGGGCTTTGGTTTGGTGCTGGGCACTACTAAATTAAGTCATATTACTTTGAGAGGCCCTGCCACAATTTCTTTTTTCATTTCCTGGGTCTCTAGAGCCCACATGATTGGGCAGAGGTAAACTGAAGCAAATTATTATTATTATTTTTTATTTTCCCACAAATTATTTTCTTTGAGTTAAAACAGAGAATATCCTACATGAGACAACACCTACAAAATGATCCAAACTTAAACTCAGCTAATTGTGTAAAGTTAACATTGCGAAGTTAGTAAAGTTAATGTGACACATGTTTAATGATACACATTATTGTGCCACATGATAATGAGGCATAAATGGTAAGCAACTAATATATATGACTGAAATTAGTAGTTTTACACAACCAGACCAAATATGAATTGATCTTTTTTTTTCTTTTTGCTTCATTAATGTTCCATTTTCTATAAAAAGTATCCATAATGACAGCTGCTCCGACGTTTTGCCTTAGGAATCTCAGTAGAATATTACTGCACTGTTTTCAAAATGCACTGCTCTAAATCATTCATTCATTGAGGGTTTGTGCTATTCAACCAAGCCATACTGACTGTATCAATACTTTCGAGAAAGTTTTAAAAGATGCTGCATACTGTCACCTCTGGATCTATGTTCTGTCCTCTGCCTACCATGTAGCCGGGGTGGCTGAACTGTGTGGATCTGGCAGTGAGACTCCTCACCCTCCAACCTCCTGACAACTATAGGAGGGATATCCCAGAGTGAGGGAATATGTATATACCCCAAGTCCCAGCCCCACGGGGTCTCAAATATTTCAGCTCTGTACCGCTGCCTCTTCAGCAGCATCCTTTCTGTCTCCAGGGCTCAGTCCCCACCGCTTTGCCATACAGTTCCTTCAGGTGGAGGGTTGTGGAAAGCCCTGCTCTCACACTGGTTCACCACACTGTCCCTGCAGTTTGCTTCTACCCAGCTCGTGGAAGGGATGTTATACTCTTAAACTTTCTTATCTTGAATGTGCCATCTTTTTTCTCCTTAAACCTACTGATTCAAAAAGTATGATTTTGCCTCTGGCATTTATGTTGTCATAGTTAACAAAAAGCAAGGTTCTCCTAACACCTCAGTGTTTGTTTTACCTCTGTTGTCACTTTGTCAGTCTTGGTGTGGGGAATGTAATAGATACTGAATATCTACTTGTTGATTGAATGAATGAATCGTTGTAATGTGTAGTATTTCCTGAATTAGTTTCTAACATCAGTATTATTCCAGTAAGACAATTAATGGTCAAAGTGTATATTGCATATAGACCGGTGTAGCTAAAGTTCTTATTTTGCCATGTTTGCTAAGAGAGCAGTGGGAAAAAAAAAACAAAAAAAAAAAAAAAAAACCTCTAGTTTGCAGTGGTCCTTATGAATTTAGAAAGAACCTGAATATGTTATACCAAAATCTTATTTTCTAAGTTGAGTTTCTTATACTTTAAATTGCCAAAGCTTTGCTTTTTACTTACAGCATAACACTGATATAGTTGCACAAATCACCAAGGTAATTTTTTCCTTGCCAAACACATACACTTAATAAATTGAGTGCCTAACATAGGTAAGATCCTTCCAAACAGTCGTGTGAAGAATGGATTGGACAGGAGAGATTGGAAGCACAAAGATTAGTTAGGAATCTATTGCAATACTCAAGACAAGCTAAATATTTACTGAGCTTTGTTATGGCTTTGCTTTGGCCGTTTCAGTCCTGCTTAGTTTTGGGGTGGGGTTTGTGGAGCAAAGCTGGTATTTGAGTTGTTCTGGCAAATTCTTCTGAATTACAGTGTTTACTTTCTTTTTCTGCTTTACCTTTCCTTTGCTTTCTTTGGTCAACCAATTAAAATAAAAGTTGTCTTCTAGAAACTTCAATTTACCTAGAGTTTAGCTGGGAAACAAAATACTAAGACAGGAAAAGTAATAACAAAATGGTAAAGCAGCATAGGAGTTACCTGAGTGAGGCTTGGGATTATTATCGAAATCAATGGAATCTGACAGGAAGGTATACAAGTTCATGAGCCTAAGAGGTGACTGTGGGCTGTGTAGCTTGGGAAATTTTTATGAAGAGCTTGGCCTTGAATGATAGGCTGAGAACTAGAAAGACATTCATGGAAAGAGAAATTCTAAGAAAGGCAGAGTTGCAAGAAAGTCTTAATTTTCTTATCTTTTCCTTTTATCCCTCTGCTCTTCAAAGTACAGAGCTGTCTGGGTTATGAGCAGGGTGGGGAGGTGTTATCTCTGAATGGGGGAGGCGATTCCACTTCCTTTTTTCCCGTTCCTCAAGGCTTAGCCAGACCTGAAATGCTAGTCCAACATGTTGAATTACTACTGTTTTCAAGTCTAGCCAAAGTTCATGTTAACGAACCACTTAAATTTCAAACAAGAACTAACATTGAATATATTTTAATTTTAAATTCATAGGGAGTTTCATTTTTCCTTCCAGAAATATTATTTAAATGGAAGAACTCTCTGTATTCTTTAAATTATCCTGAAAGCCATGAGGAAAAATTAAAATCCCTCACATGAAAGGAGAGGAGAAAGATGTTTATAATTGAGGGCAGATAGGTTTGCAACATACTGATTTGAGTGGTTTATATGCATGAATATTTTCATTTATTCCTTGCAGTAGCCATATGAGGCAATACTACAAGATCATCCCAATTTTGTAGACAGAAAACTATGGTAAAGTTACATACTTAATGTCCCACAAGTGAAAAATGATGGAGCCAGTTATCAAACCAAAGTTGACTGACTCCCACTAAGTTCCTTGAGAAGTTATGTAACTGATCTGGTTCCTTGTCGGTAAAATCTGGGAGGTTGAATTAGATAATCTTGACATTTGCCCTCATGTTAAAAATTAAGTGTTTGGTTCACATCCTCAATTCCTGCTCTTTTCACATGACTCAAGCTTGAAGCTCTCTCTCCTCACTTCCAAAGGCACTAATTCTCCCTTCACAGAAATTTTGACATTAATTGTTCTGGGTTTTTGAATGACTTAGAGGATTAGATTCTAGGTCAGTGATGAATGACTTCTGCCTTGGATTTTCAATCTTCCCAATTTTTCCAAGTGATAGAGGACCTATATTTAGGATTCAGTTTAGAAAACTGACTGTATTATGACAATCCTTAACATGTTAGTGAATAAGAAGGGGCTCCAGTTTTCTCACTGACATTTAACAGGTAATCTGCGTGAATGTATCTACCCTCACAAAAGACCAAATGTAGCTATTCTCAGGTTGAATTTTTTTTTTAAGTGGACTGTAAACAATTTTTCCTGAGTTGGTCTAAATAAAATGGAAAATGGTCCCCCTTGCATCAGCTCATGACTTGTGTATCAACGGTCTTGTAGGACTCGTGACTATTCCTCGTTTCCCAGCTGCCTCAGTCACTGGAGAGAAGAGAGGTGAGGCCTGGTTTAGAAGCAGAATAAAAACTGCTTGTTCCCCAGGAGTTTCGTGTCTAGGTTTTGACTGGAAGAATTTCAACCCAGCTCTGAGTTCCATGATTGTCCATGCCTCCTGAAATGGGCGTGAGCAGCTGCCCTCACTCACCACCACCACCTCCTCCACCATCTCCACCTCCTCCAGACTTCATGAAAGAAGTTAACTTTCAGAGGCTGTCTCTTAAGTACACACATGGTGTAACAATTAAAATGTCGTAGGGACACAAAGTTTTCCATTCCAGAACTAGATGCAAAGGTCAAAGTGCCAATACCCCCAATCCCCAAGAAAGAGAGTAGCCCACTGATGATTCACTTATAGAAAAGTGTAAATGAGAGAGGAGCAGGACAGAGAGTCTTCTAGTGGAAATCCCAAAAAGAGAAAAGACAGAATTAGAGTTGAGATCTACAGACAAATTTTGTGTACTTAATTATTTTTGTTTAATAAACTGAAAGATTCCATGCATTTAGTGTTTTCTGTCTTAAAAAAATTAAGTATTTTTGGTCTTAAATAACAATAAAGAGGCAGCTAACAGAGCCATTGATTGAATCTGTGAGACGCCAAGAGCTCTTTTGTTACTTCATTGTCCATGTTCCCCCCATAAATGTAAAACATCTAGGAGTTCCCATTGTGGCTCAGCGGTTAATGAACCCAACTAGTATCCATGAGGATGCAGGTTTGATCCCTGATCTTGTCCAGTGGGTTAGGGATCTCGCATTGCCATGAACTGTGGTGTAGGTCACAGATGCAGCTCAAATCCCAGGATGCTGTGGCTGTGGCTACAGCTCCAATTTGACCCCTAGCCAGGAAACCTCCATATGCTGTGGGTTCGTTCCTAAAAAGACCAAAAAAATTTAAAAATAAATAAATAAATAAAGCATCTAAATTTAGGGGTTTGTTTTGTTTTGTTTTGTTTTAGAAAAGGACCCAATATGTACTTCTTTTATAATATACAATAAATTTCAGGAAAAACTTGGGAAGAAAGGTGGAGGTGAAGGTGGGTATTTTGGGATAGGAAGGTTTATTTTCAGGATTTTGGCCCTCATTTTGTTCAAGCGGTGGTGTTCACAACACACAGGAATAAGAGAGAAGTGTGGTCAGAATGTGGCCTTGGAATTCAGGGATACACCGCTGAGGTGCAGGGAGGATGGACCAAGAAGCAGAATGGTCTCTTCTGGAATGTGGTAAAATGGAATGTTGATAAGGTCCTAAAGTTAGAAACTTTGGAATGTTTTATATCTTCTATATTTGCCCTTTGTTTTTCTTTCTTCATGTTTCGCTTTTCTTTTCTGCAGCAATCTATGAAAATTCTAAACCCATTTTTATCACCTTTATTTTTTTTTCTCTTATGTGTATGATTTAGCCTTCTGTATTAAAATGCATCTAAGGGTGGTTCCTCTCTTCCATTATATTAGCTCTGGAAAATATTTTTTGAGCCCACACTCTAGGTAAATATCCATCTGGACTGAAACCCTTTGCCCCTGGATGGTGCCTGTGGGTCTGCCAAGAGAAATGCTGCTTGCAGTTGTTTTTTTGGAAAACAGAAGGGTACTTCTGCTAGTTTCAAAAACTAATAGTTATTAAATAGAGTTTTTCTGAGAGACTTCCAGGCAGTAGATGAACCTCTTACATTTTATAGCAATGTTTGACTTCACTGAAAGGCCAAGGAGCAAAGTTTGAATATATTGGAGAAAGGTAAATTAGTGCTAAATACTCTATGTAGGGTTAGGATATTGGTTATGTAGGCCTTTGATAAATTAAAGAAAGGGGAATGGAGCAAAGGAACATTTAAATTGATTTTTCAAGTCAATTTGATTTGTGAAAGCTAGAGGAGAATTTAAGTTCCAATATGATTTATTCACAATGATTGGATTTAATTCTCATACCTATGTATATGACTCTAAATATTTTTAGTTGCAGCCAGAGTACAAAAGCCCTCGAAGGAGTTAAATACAAAATAAAAATATATTTGAGCCCACCATGCACAGTCGGCCTTTTAGCTCCTGTTACATGATGAGCATCCTCTGGTTTACTTATTAGCATACACTAAAATTCCACTGTGGTCTTTTCTCCAGAAACTTACCTGCTAAGAATAAAATATAAATAGATGTCTTATTTCTTTATTTGGCTCTTTCTTTCTTTTTTTTTTTTTTTTGTTTTTTCAAATAGAGGATACCTATTTCTAATTTTTTGTCTGCATTTTAGTTAAAAGTCTTCATTTTAGTCTCATTTTAGCTAAAAATCTACATTTCAGTCTCAAAAGAGATTCAAATGGATAAAGAAGAGTTTCCACTTCAATGGTGTAAATAGCCCACCACATTGTCCATCCTATCTCCCCTGCTAAAAATTTAGGGTCTCAACATACTACTTTTCAAGTAAGAAGCAGCCTTCTCACTAGTAACAAACCACAAAGAAATTCAGTTCTCTTAAGTGTCATACAGATTAGGACAAACACAAGGAGTCTAAGGGCAATCCCAGGTACTTCTACAGAGAAGACATGTCTACCCTAATCATGATGTTAGTTTGCATCAATCTACACAGTACAGTACTGACAGGAATCACCTTTTTCTAAATCTTAAGTGATGAGGAAAATGAACAAGGTTGGGTGGAGCTCAGAAATAAACACAAGTTACATAGCATGTACAGGCATGATTTGGACTGGTATCCGTTAATATGAGCTGTGAGGGAGGAGGGGACATATTTGTAAACGATTTGCAAACTGACTATTGCAAAGAATTGTCAAGCAACACAATGAAAGATGGACTATAGTTATACAAATAAGCTGTGCCGAATTTTTTTTTTTCCCGTTGTTAAATGTAAAAGACAGCAGAATTGTTTGATTTCTCGTGACTTCACAATTCTCCCTTGTCTCAAGAGTAGTTTAAGTTATCCATCCACCCCAGAATTCTGTATACTAAGGGTGGAGTGTGGGCTTTGTGATTTACTGAGTCCTCTGCTGGGCTTTTTTTTTTTTTTGACTCAATATTTTGACTCACTATGTGAATTCTGACTAATTGCTTGGTACCTTCAGGCCACTGGTTTCCCCCAGCAGCACAGTTAAGTGCTTACTTGCAAAAATGCTTGTGTGTGAAAATGTGTGTGAAAGACGCACTTTAAAATAATTCATAACAGAAAGAATACTTATAATTCTAACATATTTTAAAGAAATGTGTTTAAAGCTTTTAGTTTTCATGTGAGCTGTTAAAGTGACTTCATGCCACCCAGACTGTTTCCTCTTCTTCTTCCTAGGGGTTAAATTTATGATAATTACATGTAGCTTTGCATTTAGCATTTGAAGAGATTTCATCAAACTCTACTGCTTCCTACAGGATAGGATAGGCTCACTTTCACTTTTACAGCACTGTGATGTTCTCATGGATGTGTTTGGTGATTCCAGATTTATTATTCTAATTATGAGCTAATGAGCAAAGAGCTTTGCAAGGAAATTTGCCTTACTTGCTAAAGGAGGACAAATTATCAGCTTCCAAGATACATCACTTGTTTTTGAGACCCTTTAACTCACCAGCAGAGGCCTATCCTAGCCAAGTTAAATCAGTTTTCCGAGAAGGGCACTGACTGCTACCTTTAAAACAAGTAACTCTCCTGCAATTTTAAGGAGTTTGCCTGGCAGAATCCAAATGATTTGGAATTCTTTTAAATTAGTGTTCTCTTTAGCCACTTCTTCGACCGTCTCTTACTATTTCTAAGACAGCAAAATATGAAGGAAACTACTGACTAGTCTCTCGTTACCACCCAAACAGATTGGAAATAATTTAACGTAAAGAAAATATAGGAGTTCCCATCGTGGCGCAGCAGAGACGAATCCAACTAGGAACCATTAGGTTGTGGGTTCGAACCCTGGCCTTGCTCAGTGGGTTAAGGATCGAGTGTTGCCGTGAACTGTGGTGTAGGTCATAGATGCGGCTCGGATCTGGCATTTCTGTGGCTGTGGTAGCTCAGATTAGACCCCTAGCCTGGGAACTTTCATATGCCACAGGTGCAGCCCTGAAAAGACAAAAAAAAAAAAAAAAAGAAAAAAGAAAAAAAATACAGCATGAGTATAGACTTTTTACATCAAGAATTAAGCTTTCTTCTCTTAACAAAGTGCAAATATATTCCATTGTAATTTTTTTTTCCTCTCGGAGCCAGAAAAAAATAAGAAGTGTACATTTTACTTTCATTTCACTTTCCTTTATGTTCTCTCATATAGAAAAACAACTCGGATTTGTTTTGGAGTGAGATGATCATCACTTTAATAGATAAGTTAAATGCCTTCTTTTTAGCATTTACTTCCTCTTTCCAAGTGTATCCTTCTAATATTAAGTATTATTTTGAGAATTCAGAGAAATGATACAAAGTATAATATAAGGGGACCACCAGGGTGTCCTTAAGAGATTAAGTAGACTAGGTAAGCAAATTAGTCAGCTAAATTAACTAGTTGTTTTAGAGGACATGATATCTTTAGTGCTATCACGTTCTGCCTCATTAGCTCCATTAGTTGCTTGACATTGTCATTATTCTACCCACCTCTTTCTGTGCAGTTTCACCGTGTCAGCTTTGATTTCCCCTGTAGTTATTTTTTTCCAGCTTAAAGCTATTATATCACCTTCCAGGAGCATTGATTTTTAGTCAGGTGTCACAAATTTCCCACTCATCATTTCCTTGCAAGCATAAAACTGACTATTATGGCTACTGCTGCATCCTTTCATTATTTCAGAATTAATCACTTACTCCTATTGGCTAGTTCTAGCATTCTCCTTCCCTATTAAACTCGATGTTTAATCTTTAGATGTTTAAATTGACAAACATTGAAGTAACTTCCTATCAGTGTGCTTTGGCAAAAAAATAAATCAGTAAGAGGGCAAGGAAGAGATAGATGATATACAAGCAGTTGTTTTAAACAGTCAGACATTTGTAGAACATCTATTATTTAGTCATAATCGTTAGATGATGTTGGAGGTGTGAACAGAAATAAATTATCCCTACCCTAACCCTTAAAGTACAGTTGCCTCTCAGCAGCCACAGGAGACTGTTTCCAGGAGCCTTCTAGGATCCAAAATCCAAGGATGCTCAAGTTCCTTATATAAAGTGTCACAGTATTTGCATATGATGTATTACACATCCTCCTGTATATAATACCTAATACAATGTAAATGCTATGTAGATAGTTGTGAATACAATGCAATTGTTTTAAGTAGTTGCTGGGATGCAAGAAATTCAAGTTTTGCTTTTTGATACTATCTGAATTTTTTTTTTTTTTGGAGCATTTTTGGTTGAATCCATGGATACAGAACCCAAGGATATAGAGGGCCAACTGTACTAAAAAACTTGCTATGTGAAGCAATTTTGAAAGGAGGTTTAGAACCTTAACAATGAAGTTTACTGTTTTATGTTTAGCTTAGTTTTAACTTTTTTGAATTGCTTTAAATTTTAGCAAAATTCAGTAAGTCAATAACTGGTAAAGGAGTTTTTTTTTTTTTTTTTTTCTTTTCAGGGACACACCTGAGATATATGTAAGTTCCCAGGCTAGGGGTTGAATCTGAGCTGCAGTTGCTGGCCACAGCCACAGCCATAGCAATGCAAGATCCAAGCCTCATCTGTGACCTACACCATAGCTCACAGCAATGCTGGATCCATAACCCACTCAGTGAGGCCAGGGATCCAACTCACGTCCTCATGGATACTAGTTGGGTTCATTATTGCTGAGCCACAACAGGAACTCCTGGTTGTTTTTTTAAAGACTGTAAGAGACAATAATTTTTAGAACTTCAAACAATGAATTGACATTTTTAGAAACAAAATAACAGGTGTTGCCAATTGAAATAGTTAATATAACTGTCATTATAGGAGCTGACATACCCATACCAAAAATACAACAAATCTCTTAGAAATTGGTAAGATATACCACTTTCTCACCAATTTTAGGTTATATTTTAATAAGTCTTTTTTCTTTTAGAGAAATAAAAACTAAAACGACCTTTAGCCAAAATTCATAGAAAAGAACTAGTTTGGAGTTGTATCTGTCTTAACTAGCATAAAGGCATACTACCTTTTTAAGAAAAGGTAGTGTATATTCACATGACTCGGCTACAAAGTTATGGCATGTATAGACAATGTGTCTAAGGAGGACATAGAAGATAGCACGAATAAACATAGTCACTTCTTTTTGTCAAGTGTGATACACCTCTAGGTTAGAAGTGATAAAAATTATATCTTTAGGGGGAAAACCAGAGGAATGGGGGTCAGTCGGAATTTGCATCATGATCCATGGCAATTCAGATATTTTTAAGCTTCTTTTTGAGATACGTGGTAAAGAATTCTTTTGAAAGTATGTGCTATGGATATTAAAAAAACAAAACTGTAAAAGGAGGAGTTCCTGTGGTGGTGCAGTGGTTAACGAATCTGACTGGGAACCACGAAGTTGCAGGTTCGATCCCTGCCCTTGCTCAGTGGGTTAAGGATCTGGCGTTGCCGTGAGCTGTGGTGTAGGTTGCAGACACGGCTCGGATCTCGCGTTGCTGTGGCTCTGGCGTAGGCCAGCAGCTATAGCTGCGATTCGACCCCTGGCCTGGGAACCTCCATATGCCGCAGGAGCGGCCCAAGAAATGGCAAAAAAAAAAAAAAAAAAGACAAAAAACAAAAAACAACAAACAAACAAAAAACTGTAAGAGGAAATGTTTAATTCTCAAAAGCATTAAGTGAAGGGTTGTATCACAAATGCTGGCCAAACCAACCCGAAGGAGTGTAAAACTGCATGATCCTCACCTGTCAAGCCACTTGTCTATTTATGTATGTATGTATGTATGTCTTTTTAGGGCCATACCCTCAGCATATGGTGGTTCCCAGGCTAGGGGTCGAACTGGAGCGATAACTGCTGGCCTACACCACAGCCACAGCAACGGGGGATCCCAGCAGTGTCTGTGAACTACACCACAGCTCATGGCAACTCCAGATCCTTAACCCACTGAGCAAAGCTGGGGATCGAACCTACGTTCTCCTGGATGCTAGTCGGATTCATTTCTGCTGAGCTACAACAGAAACTCTTCTATTTTTAAAATAAGTTCTTTTACCAGAGTCATTTCCAGCTTTTTTGTTAGGTCCATCCTATTTCTACTCCGGAAAGGCAGCATCTTTTATTGGAAAGAACATCAAGGCAAAGTGTTGTCTGAATAGAAATTCCTTATTACTCTCCTTGAGCAGGCAGCAGGCTCATTCTACAGTAAAATGTGAATAATTCTAAAGGCCAAATTTACCCATATCGTTGGAATGTCGTTAAAGTAAAACAAGGCAATGGATTTGAAAGCAAACTGAGGGAAAACTTTTCTCAAAACCCCAGTGATACTCTAGTTCCTCCACAATTTGTGAACTTCTGCTTCTCTGTATTTCCAATCATGAATTATATGCTTCTATTTGGTATAGTTAAGCTCAGTTCAACTAGGAAGTATCATGGGAAATATTGAAAATGCAGTAGGATGCCATTTTAGTAAAGAAGAACTTAAAGGACTATCCATCTAATTGCTAAGCATTCATAACGCTTGATTCGATTTTTTAGAAGTGTTCTAGAAAACCATTCCTGTTTCAAATGCCATTTCTAGTTTGAGAATCCTGGGTTTAGGTTTTATTTTTGCTGAATTATACTGGTTGTTGTAAATATGGCCTGTAATTCTCTGCCTCTCTCTCTCTTTTTTTTTTTTTTTGTTTGTTTTTTCGTTTTTTGGTCTTTTTGCCATTTCTTGGGCCACTCCCGCAGCATATGGAGGTTCCCAGGCTAGGGGTCCAATCAGAGCCGTAGCTGCTGGCCTACGCCAGAGCCACAGCAACGCTGGATCCGAGCGGCGTCTGCGACCTACACCACAGCTCACGGCAACGCCGGATCGTCAACCCACTGAGCAAGGGGAGGGATCGAATCCGCAACCTCATGGTTCCTAGTCGGATTCGTTAACCACTATGCCACGACGGGAACTCCATTCCTCCCTCTTTTTGGATGCGCCCATGGCATACGGAAGTTCCCAGGCCAGGATCTAATCCAAGCCAAGCTGAGACCTATGCAACAGCTGCAGCAATGTCAGATCCTTAACCTATTGCTCCGAGCTGGGGATCAAACCCATGCTGCCACGGATTCAGAGCTGGATCCTTAACCTACTGTGCCACAGCAGGAACTCCTGCATTTCTCTTCTAGAGTAACTATCGCCAATCTTAAATTGGAAGCATTCTAGAGAAAATGCATCTTCAGGGCGCTCAACTTAATGCTTCTTTCAGAATGTGCACAGTGGCCTATACAATCTATTTCCTCAATACATGTTTGTGGATTCAAAATAAAATTCCTTTATAACAAATGAATCTTTCAGTCAAGATATCTTAAGATAAAGGCCTAATTTCTCTAGTTATATACAGAAAAATGAGTCTTGCTTAAGATGATCTTGCATCTGTGCTGATATTGCTCAAGATTCCATTGCCCCCATGGAAACAGGAGTTGATTAAAATTATTGCAGTAATGCCTCAACACTACAGCAAATGATTCAAAATATTAGCTTTTCTGTCCTAGCATTTCTCCTAAAATTCAATCATCCACGTCTATAGAACTTTCTATTTCTAACAAAATGAGACTCTACTTTTCCTGAATCCTTTTTTTTTCCATGAAAGTAAAATTGCTATCCATATATCTCCCTGTGTATCTTAATGTTAAACTTGTCTCCAAACCCCTAAATTCCTTAATTTTACTTAAGACCTCCATTTTCATGTGGCTGCAACTTCACACTGGGTTTGCCCTAAATCATTCCTTCCTAGAACAATTAAGATGATAAACAATATTACATGCAATATACAGTGAAGTGCTATTTTGAAACAGAGAAAGATGAACCAGAATAAACATAGAGAAAAATAATAATTGAATATATAGGAAAATACATGAAAATCTCATTGCATGGTACCTAACATTGAAGAGACCCAATAATTGTTCATCATTATTCTTCCATCCTCTTCCCACTCGTCCCTGTCAACAGTTTTAATAATAACCTTAAGGCATTACAAGAAATTGAACTACGTTTTGAATCAGACAAAAATAAGATTATATTCCACATATATTGTTGATATTATGCTTTATATAAAATCAGAATAAAATCCATTTCCAAAGGTATAGGGGAGAAGAGGAAAAAGAAGGAAAGAACATTTCAATTAGTTAACTGTAGAGACAGATCCAGCCTTTGAACCCTGGAGCAGTCTTTTCCTAATCCTGGAAAATTAAGGGCTTTCAGGCCCCAGCAAATTCCATGCCCTGATAATGTCAGAGTTTATTATGTGTATTGTATTTTGTCATTCTATATTGTTTTGGTTGCATTTTTCATCTGGCTTCTGATTATCTTTGGTGTTAGCTACCATTTCTTGCTTCGCCATTCATATTCAAGACCCATTTTTCTTTAGATACATTCATCTAAATGCTACTTACTGGTTTGCATTGCTGGGATCACATAATTCTTTACTGAAAATCCCTTAAGTGCCTGAATTGGGTTTTGAGGTCATCTGTCAACATTCCCATTGTTATTCCTAGCTATTGCTCTACTTCTGTTTCTCTTACTTGCTTCTTCATGACCTGGCTATAAACCTTTAGCCACACTCTCATCTACATTCATTTCTAAACTTTCTTCAACACTCAGCTCAAAATCCAGTTTACTCATAAAGCTTTTCTCATTTTAGTAAAGGCAAATGAATCCCTTGGGGCCACTTTCAGAGATAACATTGCACACTCGGTTCCAACTTGACCAGTGCCCCCCTTTCCTTACCTACAATGAGTTTAGAGAAATGTCACATGCAAGCATGTGAACATGATCACATGTATCTGACTCTTCTTTCCTGCAATGATCTCAAGTGTAGAGACTGCCCTATAACACATAACTTAGGCTCCTCTCCATAGCTCAAATGCATTGATATAAGCACCAAACTCTCAAACATATTTCAGGGCATTCATAAATAAAACATATGTTGATCTATAACCAGGTGCATAGATTCATAGGTGAGACTGCAAGCACTAGCCTTCTCTTACTTGTCTCAAGCTCTCTAATCACCTCATTAATTCTGTCACCTATCTTTCTAAAGGACTGGTAAAGATGACCAGATGTGAAGGAATAGGATACTTCATATTGACAAGTGAGGCAGGGAAAATACGATCATTGAAATAATTGTATGTTCTTTTGTGTCCTTTTAGTTGTTGTTTCTGTACTAGGTGGTTTGATTTACTTTTTCTGTAGTCTTCCTAATCTTCAGTAACAAAGTCATCTGCTTGATCACCAGTTTATTAGCTTAGCCAAAGACATCTCTGCACCAGGGCCCAACATAGGATAAAAATCACAAGTCTAAAGTCTTTTTAGAAAATATCACTTGATTCAGAGAAGCATCCTAGTCACAAGCTACTAATAGAGATATCATCTTATTACCAGTTTGTCTTTGTACACAAAGTGGTCTTTTTAGCCTTTGCACACCACAAGATGAGTGCTTTGGATCCCTGGTAAATTGGTCTAGGTGGAAAGTCACTTCAAATAAGGTGAACTCAAGCGTTCATATAAACAGCCAACCAAAATGATAGTGGAGTTGGGAAACAGGATGTTGAAGTGGAGTAATTTTTAATGGCATGAAGTTCCTGGATAAGATCAAAGAAAGTTCCCTTTTCAGCTGATACCACTTCTGGGGTGGGAAATGGCATCTTGCTGTGGTCAGTATTAATTGTCTGCACAAGCCTGAGACAATTCTTATCTCTGGTTCCACAGTGTGAAGGCCTTTGAAACATATGTGGATTACCCAAGAGGGTGCTGGAGCAGAGCAGATGGCAGAGAACCCTGGTTGCTCTGTCAGTTGGGTAGTTCTGGTGAGGGGTATTTCAGGATTAAGTATGGATGGCATTAATCTGTAGGAAAGTTGAGTCTGGCTTATGATTCTGATTTGGGAAGTTGTTTCTAACATTCTTTAATTATGTCTCCAAAAGACGGTTTGTTTTATTTCTGTAAAACTGGGGTCTGATGGCTCAGCAGAAGCCATAAGTCTCCTCACAAGCTCATTCCTTCATTTAGTCAGTTGTAGTTCTTTAAAATATAATTCCCTTACTTTGGAGAGTTTACATGCAGTGTCCTAACTTAAAATAACCCTCCTCCTCTGTATCCATCATAGGTTCATTTTGTGCCTTGCAAACTTCCCATAGAACTCACTTCCAAATTTTCTTTTCCCCTTTTTTTTTTTTAGGGCCACACCGTGGCTTATGGAACTTATCAGGCTAGAGGTCAAATTGGAGCTACAGCTGCCGGCCTACACCATAGCAACACAGGATCCGAGCCACATCTGTGACCTACACCACAACTCAAGGCAACACCAGACTGTTATCTCACTGAGTGAGGCCAGGGATTGAACCCTCATCCTAATGGATACTAGTTGGATACATTACCACTGAGCCACGAGGAGAACTCCCATAATTTTATTTTCTATTCTCATTTCTTTATTCCTTAAAAATAGACACTGTGGAAACAGATACTGAAGGCAACAAAGCACTTCTTGTAAAGATAAAGAATGATGGGCAAGAAAAGGAGACAAATTTAAAATTCATGAAAAGAGAGGATAACATCCTCCTTTAAAAAGACATTCAAGGTGATATTCATCTAAAATCCACAGAACAACATCAACAACAAGTGCAGGAGGTGGATATGTCACTGGTTTAGACTTGGTGGGAACCCAATGTCTCTTTGATTTCAGAGCTAGAAGGGACCTTCAATACCAAGTTGACCAATTTATTCATTTTAGCAATGAAAGAATTGGTACCAATGAAAGTGACTCAGAAATACCAAGGGATTATCCCCAGACTACACAGCTGCCTCCTTATCTTCCCGTCATTTCACAGAGATTCTCACAGAATAGTGAAAGAATGAAAAGAAATAGTGATGTTGCAAAGGCATGTTTACATATAAGGTGGCCACTTGGAAATGAAAAAGAGAATAAAAGCAGTTAAAAAAACTGGATGGTGGAGGCCTATTCAATAACCTGAGCTAGATTCTAGTTATCCCAATCATATCACTCTTTAAAAGAGTGGAATGTTTTTAAGTAAATAGGACTCATTATTGTGATTCACCACAATCATATACAATCAGTGAATACCCCCTAGGAAGAAATCAGCCATTCAGAACTATTTAGACAGTTTTCCAATATATTCTTTTTTTCACACAGTACTGTCCCCAAATGATTACTTTTCAATGCTTATAACCTTTTTAAATTTTAGACCACTTGAAACTTAGAACTTCCTTTTCTTTGAAAAGATAATTCCAATGTAATCTGTTTTGGGAATCAAGATAGGATACTTAGGAAACTGGTGCACCCCATAGAAAACGTTTTGCATGGTGTCTGATAAGGAGGTCACCAATTGCTATCTTAAGATGTGAAATCGCCTGGGAACCTCCCAACACCACTTCACAACTGGCATATAACCAGGGCAAGGATCACTACTGCATTCCTTATTAACCAACCAGGGCCATTTGGTAATTGGGATGTCATCTGGAAGGGACAGACTTCCAGGATGCCTGAAATGTAATGTATATTCAGGCTTGCTTGCCTGGACAAATCCCCAGTAGAAGAAAATGTATAGAGCAGTTACTTGGACGCCATGTAAGGAGTTACTAGCCAGCTGAGCAGAGTGGGTGACATTTGGTTGAGGAAGGGTGTGGGCACAGTACTCCAGGCAATCTGGCTTTCCTCTTCTCTAGTATTTATTTGGCAAACTCAGCCATCGTTCCTCACTTCTCCCCCTCATATCTGGGAAGCAGTCATCTTGGAGTGAGATATTTCACATAGTATTACTGAAAGAGCTTTCCATGGGGAAGAGATCCCCCTGAGAAACATGGCCAGGTCAAAGAGGAATGGATGGCAGCCTCAACTCTGACCTGGCCTGATTGACCTCAGCCAGTTCAGGCTTCCTTGGGTTCCTGAGTCCTTTCTTTGTGCTTTCAGATGAGCCCTAATCAAGTTGCAACCTCTTCAGACAGGACAGAGAGAACACATCACGAGACCGAAGCTCCATTTCCCTCAAAAAGCTGAGGAGCTGTGAGAGCTAGAAGGTCGAAAGGCGGTCAGTCTTCTTTGTTTACTGCTTCTACTTGGGGAATGTCAGGGTTTCTTCATCTTGATAAAGGCTGGTAAGGAGAGTGCCTATTCCCAGACGATTCCTTGGTTTTTTTTTTGTTTTGTTTTCTATGTTCCTTCTGTGTCTGACCTGCTTTATTCAGGTCAGTCAGGGAATCGGCTGTAAGGAATTCTCTAGTGCAACAGAGTTCAAAGGAAAGATGTGTGCATGCACACATATGCACGCACGTAAATGGGGGCTGTTTTGCTCCCCTTGTGCCACAGTCAGCCTTTTGATTTCCTCTTGTGATTTAATCAGGACCATAAGTAGGGCATGTGACTAGGACAGGGAGGTTACCGTTTGAAGGTGGTAATGGAATGGGTTACATTTGTTCCATTTCCTATGCTCTTTACATTCATGAGATCATTATCATGAAAACGGATTTGTGCTGTGCCATTTCCTGTTCTTGTTACAATCTTTATCATGACAAGAAGGTACCAGGTTTTAACGCCTGGTGTTATAGTTAACTGTTTTTAATAACTGCTGTGTAGTGTGACTTTTCTTCCCATATCGTGTTGTCTGCTCCAAAAGTAAAGGTAGTTCTGTCTGGGTATTTGAATGATGGTAAACTGGTTGGCTTGAGGCTCTAAAATATCAGGGTAGGGACACCCATCTTGCTCCTATATCCCAACCTAAGCAATAGAAGAACTTTCACAAGAGACCCTGACTTGCTGCTGTACCTTCCACAGAGACTTCAGATGCCCACTTTTCTTTTCCCTGGCTCTTTAAAGCCAAAATGACACTCCTAGTGACAGTCAGATTGTATAACTTAAGGGGCAAGGCAGTGCAGTTTCCAATTATCATCAAAGAATTCCCCTAGCATTACCATGCTGAGACTTCAGGCTGTTGATATGGATTAGATCAAAAATAGAACATGGTATAATAAGAACCTTTGCTTCCTGGCATGGACTAGAATCAGAATAGCTAATGGTACAACACTTTCAAGCCCCCCCCCCTCTTTTTTGTAAAGTAGGTTTAGTTCTTGTGAAAGCTGCTGAATTGACAGCTCAGGATACTATGGATAGAGAAATGATAAGCTTTCCTTCTTTGCTAGTATACTTTTGGCCTGCCCTGGAGGGAATGTCTCAAGAAGAGAAAGGTTAGTTCTTGCTCCAGATACTTTGAATCTTTGAATTCAGGAATATTATCCAAGCCACTTATTATGAAGAATGTATCAAGATGTGGCTATTTTCCCTAAGATCAAAGCTAAAATGGACAGATCATTTCGTATAGGCAACTGCAAAATCACCCAGCTAGAGCCAGTTTGGAAATCATGTGTGTCTTCTCACAAGTAAGCTCCTGAGTGCTCCCAGTAAGTTTTGCAACGTACTGTTTGTGGTTGAAGTTTTAAGAACTCAACATTTAGAGGAAGATAGGGTAGAGCATTTGCTTCACAGCCAGCACTTATGAAGAATCCAGTCATTACCAATGCTGACCCATCCATATTCCTTGATAGCAGTGCTCAGAGCAGTGGCGCTGCCTCAGAAGACCTAAGGACTTCAGCCTTAGGTTGAGGGCTGATGGGGTATTCAAAGTCTTCTACAACTTGGTAGAGGTAAGAGTTTTGACCCCTTTATTGTATAGGACTCATCAGATATTCATAAACTTTGGGGTGAGTTCATTGCTGCCTGTCAGGAGGGTTCTGAAATTCCTGAGATTGCATATAAATTTTTGTGAGCATGTGAACTTTTTCCCCATCAGAAGTATACCTTCCTAATTTTTATCCAATTTTCAAGGAGATCTGTGACATATCATATTTTAGGAGCCACTACTTTAGTCAATTTTTCTCCTTCCTCACTTTTCTCCAGTTTTTGGAACAATTGTCACCACTCCCACTCAGAAAATATTTGAAGAAAAAGTGCAGATCACTAACAGCAATGCCTTCTTAAAAGTAAACTATCAGAAAACATGTATAGTAATGCACATGATTATCCACTAGCATCACTGTAAGAAAGAAAGGGTTCCCCTAATGAACACTATCATTTTAAGAAAGGGAAAGAAAAATATCAATCAACCTATAAAAGGTGGAAGTCCATTATCAAATATAACAATTTTCTGAGAAATGATCTGTGAGTGCCAATACAAACATAACCACATTGCCTGCTCTGATTTTTAAAAAAGGAGTGAGAGAAAAAGAAAGAAGCTAAAGAAAACAGCTCCTCCTTTGCCACCTAATATTGTTCTGGGGAGTTCACAAGGTCAGGAACTTGACACTGGTTTCGAGTGGAAGCCAGTCAAGCAGGATTTCTTTGCCCTCTGGACAAATGGTTGGCCTACTTCAGGAATTTTGAATAATTATTGCTGTTCTCTTCAGCCAGAAGTTTACCTTTCAAAAAGAGTAGAGCTTGTGGCATTAACTTAATCCCATTGCCTGAGTGCACAAAATCAGTTTTGCTTTGCAGTTATTATTCCTAATTTATGTATCTGAGATCTATCCTATCCTACACAAAATCAGTTTTGCTCTGGAGAGGTATTGTTCCTAATTTATGTATCTGAGACCTATTCTACCTTATTCCTTCGGTCCTGGTGAAAAGGAAGCACTCATGGTGTTGCTTAGGCATAATGCCCAATACCCTGCCCTTCCTGGAAGGAAATCCCCTCACAGCTACAAGGTAGTAGAGGAAGCATATCATTGTTCCTGCTGTGTCCAACGTCATTTTTCTCTAAGAAGCATGGAGACAGTAGTTTTGTGTCTGCAAATACCACACTCCAGAGTTTTTCATTCTTTTTTTTTTTTTCTTTCTAGAGCCACAGCTGCAGCATATGGAGGTTCCCAGGGTAGGGGTCTAATCGGAGCTGTAGCCGCTGGCCTACACCACAGCCACAGCCACGCCAGGTCCCTAACCCACTGAGCAAGGGCAGGGATCGAACCCGCAACCTCATGGTTCCTAGTCGGATTCGTTAACCACTGTGCCACGACGGGAACTCCACAGAGTTTTTCATTCTCGCTCTCTTCCCAGGAAAACTACCCACAGTAATCCCCATACAGATAGCCTTATAGTAGCTGAACAAGCTGTAGCACCACAAGAGTAAGAAGTTACTTGTCTGTACTGAGATCATTACTGTGCTGTTATGCAACAAGTAGCTGAATGAATAAAACTCTTCATAGTCAGTCCTTGAACAAAATAAGGTCTAACTTGTTTTGAAGAAGACATGGTACTGGCCACCACTGGCCAAGATTGCCAGCAGTTTTATTTTCCTCAGGAAGGCAAGGTTCCCTTCCTTTTTAACTCCCTCTTATTATTCCTTGGTGATTTCTATTGTTTTGGAATCATTCTCAACCAACATAACAAGTACTATTAACCATATGGGATTACCCATCTAAATTCCCAGGGAACAGAGAGTAGCTGTGAATATTTTTGTATGCCTGCTGTATTATTGCCTTCGTGCTGCCTCAGATTATTAGAGGAAATTTACCAAGAATCCCCAAGCAATTGATACCTCAGAAAATTACTCTGCTTCTAATAGGAAGCCTATTAACTCAGAGGGAAAATATATTAAAGTATTACTCCATAAGGTGCTGTATGGACTTAAAAATGTGTATATACTTTGATTTAGCGTAGAAAAAAAATCTTATCTGTTTTTTGGTTAATATGTGTGGGTTTTAAATTTTGGGATGTGTGTTTCATAACATCAATCAAGGCATTTAGTCTTCCAGCCCAGTGCAAACAACATACCCAGCAAGAATTCCTAACTTTTTTGCAACCTATGCAGTTGACCTTGTTATATAGTTAAGCAGGCAACAAGACAAGGGTTTTGCACAGTTTTTCAATACTTTTGACACATGTTTGTTGATTGCTCTAGCATTTCAGTACCAAAAAGGATTTCTAGATTTAAAATACAGTTTTCAGATCACTGAACTTTTGATCTTTTATGCAATTCACCTTGGTACTTTATCACTCAAGCTTTTCAGCTATATCTTTTTATCACCATTTTACAGACATAGTAGAGAAAATATTTTAATGACATTTATTTACCAAGTGTTTTGAGTTCTTTAGATGAAATTAAGTACCCTCTTAAATTTGTTGAGGCTTGTTTTGTGTCCTTAGAGTTCATCTGTATCGTCCCATATAGCAGGATTTCATTAAGGCTGAATAACAGTCCTTTGTATGTATATATCACATTTTCTTTATCCACTCACCTGTTAATGGGCATTTAGATTGTTTCCACATCTTGACTATTGTAAATAATGCTGCATTGAACATCAGAGTAAAGATATCTCTTGGGATCCTTATTTCAATTATTTTGGATAAATATTCAGAGGTGGGATTTTCTGGATCATAAGGTAGTTCTATTTTTAATATTTTGAGGAAACTCCATATCATTTTCTGTGGGAGCTATACCATTTTTACATTCCCATTAACAGTATACAAGGGTTCCAATTTCTCCACATCCTCACCAACGTTTTATTTTTTGATGATAGCCATCCTAACAGATATGAGGTAATATCTCATTGTGGTTTTGATTTGAATGTTGCTGATGATTAGTGATGTTGAACTCCTTTTTGTATACCTGTTGGCCACTTACGCTTCTTTGGAGAAATGTCTAATCAAGTCCTTTGCCTATTTTTTAAAAAAATCTTTTTTGGCTACTTCTCTGCATATGGAGTTCCAAAGCCAGGGATCAGATATGAGCCGAAGTTGCAACTTATGGCACAGCTGGACCAAAACCAGATCCTTTTCACCCACTGTGCAGGGCCAGGGATCAAACCTGCCTCCTAGCACAGCAGAGACACCACTGATCCTGTTGTGCCACAGTGGGAACTCTTCCTTTACCCATTTTTTCAAAATGAGATTTTTACTCTATTGAGTCATAGGGGCTGAGTGTCCAGACTTGATATTCAATAAGTTCCTGGGACAATGATTTTTATATGCTTATACTTTTGTTGGTGCCATTTAAAGGAACATTGGGAAAATGTTTTTTGCCCACAATGTTGGTGTTAGAGGCAAAGTTAAGTCCTGTGCTAGTTTTTGTAAATTTTAAGTAACTGTATTATCTCTATTATAACTTGATTCCCATCAGCATATAAAGCCAATATACAAAACCTCCCTCTTGGGATGGCCATGGCAGTTTGCCACTCAGGTCTGCCTTTAAAATAGACTTTGCTGATCAGCTTCAAGGAGTTCAGTTAGCTGAGAGCCTCCAGCCGTGGCACTATGAGATCCACTGCAGCATTTAAGCCAAGGAAAGCCTTCTCCTAGATAACCCTAGCCAATGACGGACCATGGCAAGGCTCCCAAATACTGGCCATTCTGCTTCATGAAGAACACCTCAATGGGCAGTCTTGATGACAGGGCTCCCTGACTGGGCTAGCTGAGACTTCCTCAGAGCTGCACAGTAGTCTCTTCTGACCTAATTCTCCTTCCCTTCCTCCTCTCCTTTCACAGGTCTCAAACCTGTGTAGTTATCTATAGGTTGCCCTGCCTATTCCTGCTCCCTCTTCATCTCCTTCAAAGCCATTATCCCAATAAATCCTTGTGTTTGTCTCCCCATCTTATGGTCTAACCAGATGACCTAACAAACACACCTCCCTTGAGTCCCAAATCCCTGTTTAGCTGCAACCCCATTTCTTTGTTCTGTTCTGCAATAGAATTGTACAAGAGCCATCTAACACTGTGGTTTCTACTACCTACTTCCTGCTTACTCATTAACCTCCATTTATGTCTTCTTTTAACAATGTTCCACTTGAAAAGTTTTCTCTGTTGGATCAATCTCTCTCCATGTTCTAAGTCCAATGGGTACTTTCTTGTCATCTTACTTTGTCTCTCATCTCCCTGATGATATTTTTAAGGGAATGGAAAAACTACTTTTCACTTGCAAATAAGAGAGCCATATCAGGTGCTAGTTAAGAGTATGGCTTTTGGAATTATATAGTATTGACCCTTAAATCTGCTATGTAACCTTAGGCAAAAACATTTCTCGCTGTGCCTTGGTTTCCGTGCCTAGAAAATGGGGTAATAATAGCATCTACCTCTTGAAATTGTGAAGAGTAAGCTAGTTCAAGGCAATTCAAACAGTGGCACAGGAGTTGCTAGCAATTGTTGATATTAATTAATGACATGTTCTTTTGGTTTTTCTCCTACTTCTGAGCCCTCTGTCTCCATTTTTCTTCCCTAGTTTTTTTCTTGTAAATGAAGAAGGAACTCTAAATGTTGGAGTGCTGCAGAACTTGATCAGGTGCCTACTTTTCTAGCTATACTTTCTCCCAGCCCAGTGAATTTACATACCTCCTAGATGCCAGCAGCTCCTAAGTATATGTCTTTATCCTTGACCCATATCCAACATTTGACATTTCTACTTGTATAGTATAAACATGTCAAGTTTAACATATCAGAAACAGAACTCCTGATAACTCCATCTTGTCAAAACCTGAGCTAAGCTTCCCCACTCCAGCAACTTCTCATTCGCTCAAGCTTAAAAAACCGTTTTTCCTTCTACTACCACCACTTTGGTCTAAATCACCATTTCCTCTAGCCTGAATTATGGAAATAGCCACCAGCCTGGGCTCCTAGCTTTCACTTGTGTTCCCCTCTGCACAGAGTTGCCAAGTTTGTCATTTTAATGTGTAGCAAAATTATGTCACTCCCTCCTTAAAATCCTTCTTTGGCTTCTGATTGAATTCAGAATAAAATCTAAACATTTTCCTTTGGATTACATAATACCACATGATCTGGTCCCTGCCTATTTCACACTCTTCTATCATCTCCTTCCAGATTTGTTATATCCCAATGCTCCTGGTCTACTCGCTGCTTTTTAAGGTGCTAAACTCTTATCAGCCTTGGGAGCCTTGGGTTTGCTCTCTCTTCTCTATGCATTGCTCTTCTTTTTTTTTTTTTTACCTGACCAGTTACTTCAAATTTCAGGTTTCAGTTCAGATGGCACTACATTTGGGATGCTTCCCACTATCTAAAAGAATGTATAACTGCCTTTGTTGACTATTCTTTGGCCTCCTCTAGGACTCTTGAAAATCCAAAATTGTGTTGGTTGTTTATTATCTGTCATTCCACATTAGAATTTAATCTGCCTCCAGGAGAGACCTTACCTCTTATTCACCTCAATATACCCACTGCCTAGTGAGTGTAGTGCCTGGTACACAGCAGGCTCTTAATAAATTTGGGCTTAATTAATAAATGACTGAATCTGACAGTGAACATTTTATCCAAAACAAAAACAAAAACCTAACTGATTAACAATTTAAAAGCATCACTCTGGGCAATAGAATGTAGGTACTCACAGCTCTTACTATCTACACTAGAAATTGTGGAGGTCAAGCAGGTGAAAAAAGTGATAATATTAGAAGTGTTTAAAATGGAAACTAATATGTAAAAGATTAAAATGCTAACATTTTTGTCCCAGGTTTTTCCATAAAGCTTAAGTTATGTTAAAGTTTAGGTAGATATTGGAGAAGTTAGGGAAGTTAAACATGTCTTAAACATCTACAAATATGCTAAGAACTTAGCTAGATTCTTTACACAAATAAAAATGTATAAAGAATGTATATATATTTATCAGAGACATTTACTTTCTATTTTTATATTATATTGATTAAAAATAAGCTATAATGAAGTATAAAGTTTTTGCAAAATAATACTTTATTTCCTTTTATGTTTTTAAAATAATACTTGATACATTTCCTATGTAATATGAAAATTGGCACCTTAAAATAAGAGCTTAAGAACCTATAAAGCCATTTTCTATTGTGAGAGGGGATAATGCATTTTACATTTTAATCAGTCAGAAATAAAACTGTCATATTTCTTTATAAGTAGAATACTTTTCTGAGCATTTTCAAGGATTTATATAAGGTAAAGGGAGGGATTTAAAAGATAAAAATGACAGTCATCATCTAAACACTTGATCTATAGTTATGATTTGCTAGATTGCTAGTAAGACTTCAGTGAAGTAGCAGACTGTCCATTGCAGAGATTTTAAAAGCATAGAGGCTTAGAAAAGTTGGGTAACTTACCTAAATGAACTCTAATGAAATGATCTCAGTCAAGATTTAAATCCAGGTCACTCTGATTTCAAAATTTTTAATCCCTGTTTTGGGCTGAGTGTCCCATACTGAAGCCTCAGTCTTCAATGTGATGGTATTTGGAGGTGGGGCCTTTGGTAGGTAGTTGGGCTTAAATTTGGTCATAGGTGTGGGACCCTCCTGATGAGATTAGTGCCCTTTTAAGAAAAGACAAGAGCTCTCTCTCTCAGTCCCTCTGTCTTTCCAGGAAGATGCTCAGAGGAAAGGCCATGTGAGCACACAGTCAAAAGCTGGCTCTTACCAGGAACTAATTCTGTGCGTACCTTGATCTTGGACTACTCAGCCTCCAGAACTGTGAGAAATAAATGTCTCTTATTAAAACCACTTAGTCTTTGTTATCATGTTACAGCAGCCAAGCAGAGTAAAGCCACTGCATTGCTAAACAATCATTATATTGGCTCTATGGCATGAAAAGAAAAGTCATCTTAATGAGAAAAAGCCTAATTCTTTACTGCTCCAGCTATAACAGTGAAATCCACAAGGGATATTTCTCTTGGTTCAATAATATTTTATTAGAATTTAAGTTATAAATGAATATGATGAGCTTAGTCATCAGAGAGACCCAGATCTCTCTGCAGAGCTGTGGTTGAAGCTCAGTAGGGATCCTTCAGTGTATTAGACTACATAGCAAACTCTCTGGGGTGCCTTGGTTTCATAAGCACTAAAAATCTGCATGGGTATTGAAGGGAAGGCTTGAAAGAACCTCTGAGGTGACCCAGAGTCTGAACTTCCCTTGCCTGTGCTCCCTACTAGGGATCTTGGTTGATCAAGCTCAGATTTTCACTCATAGCCAGCAGCAACTGCACCAGCGATACTTTAAGCTTCCCCAGGGATGAAATGCCTCGTCACTCAGCAACCACTTTGGCAGACTAAAGGGTGACATTGATTGGCTCTGAACAAGCGAGTAAGAGGAAGAGTGTCCAAATCTCCAGAGGAAAATAGGAAAAAAGGAAAAAAAAAAAAAAACCCTTTTAACTCAATCTTAAAATATTTCACAGACCCATAAAATGCATGCAAACGCAAATCCATTTGAAGTGGAACATCCAATCACTCAAATGAGGGTCCCAAGAAGTCATCCTTAGACAATGACACAATTTCATTCATTTATTCAATGTTTATGGAGCCCCTATGATTTGCCAAATACTGTTCTAGGCCCTTGGGGTACAGCCTGAATGGAAAAACCTCTGATCTCAAGGAGAAAGACAAATAGATAATATATCAGGTGGTGATTAGTGTAAGGAAGAAAAGTAAAGTGAAGTGGCAAAAAGTATACGGTGAGGAGGGAAATGGATGCTGTTTCCATGTGGTGGACAGGGAAGGAAGGCCTATTATTAGATAAGAGACCTGAAGGAAAGGAGGAGCACAAGCCATCCTGATATTTGTGAAAAGAGCCTTGAAGGAGCAGAATAGCATGCGAGCTATCTGAAGAAATCAGAGGTTGGAGCAGAGGGGAGAGAGAAAGAGGTGATACACAGGGTAGTGGGGCCAGATAAGATGTCACCTGAAAAGCTGTGCCAGGATTTAAGCTTTACTCTGAGTGAGATGAAATATGATTAGAGGGTCTTCAGCAAAGGAGTAACATGATAAAAGGTCACAATTTAAAGGAACGATTCTGGATGAAATATAGGAAGGAAGGGAGGATGGGAGCCAAGAAATCAGTGGGATGCTTCTCCAATTGTTTAAGAAAGAGTTGTTTGTTTGCACCATGGTAAGTGCAGTGGAGATCATGAGAAATGGTCAAATTTGGATACCTCTTGTAGGTTGAACTGACAGGCTTTTGCTGAAAGCTTGGCCATGGGTGTGATAGACCTAAAGGGTGGTTTAAGAAAGTTGGAGACACAATGTGATGAAGGTCAAAAATTTGAGTTCTTCTGTAGACCTGTTAGTTTCGAGATACCTTTAGATAATCTAAAGGTTGTAGACACATGAGCTAGAGAAATCACCAAGGAAGCAAGACTCAGTGGTTACCAGCTAAGAGTGGAGAGTCGTTGGTATGTGCCAGGCACTATTCTAGGTGCTTTACTTACATTAAACTCACTTAACCCTTATGATGCTATGAGGTAGATAATATTATTCACCACTGGAGGAACTGAGGCACAGAGAGGTTTAAGTGTCCACTCACACACCTAGGTAAGTGGATGAGGCAAGATTCAAACATAGGTAGATATGTTCCAGATTCTTCCACAGAGAAGGCTTAGGTTACATGTCATCAATTCCGGACCTTGCTTCTGCTTCAGCTTTCACTGTCCCCAGTGATGGTCAGAACAAAGAATAGAAAATAAGCATCAGAGTTTGCACCATTTAAATTCCAAGCTCATTTAATTCTCAACACTAGATAATGGAAGATTCAAACAAGTTCTTATAAGCACATAGGAGTTCCCAAAGTGGCAGCAGGTTAAGAATCCGGCATTGTCATTGCATCAGCTCTGGTTCGAGCCCTGGCACAGGAACTTCTACATGCTGTGGGTGCGGCCCCCCAAAAAAGTAAGCACACACCTACACACACCAAAAAATCAAACAAAACTTCCCTTAAAAGAAAGGCAAACAACCTCAGAAGACACTTTTTACTTTATTCATTTTACCCAATTCCATCTATAGATTGTAAGATGCCTTTCAATTTTAGAGATGTCAAAGGAAAAAAAAGGTATGTCTTTGAATTGAGATATAGCATTTTAACTTTTTATAGCAGTCTGGTTTGTTTTGTTGACTGATTTCTAAGCAATGTTTTGCCTTATTATTCTTAATACACTGTCCACTACATTAAGCCACAATGCCACCTCCTTAGAAGGAATGACTTCCTTCTCTATGAATAATATTTATTGAGAGCAACAGTAACCTTTTAGTTACCTTATTGTATATAGTATTTAAGAGCCATGTTCATAATGATGGCTTAAGATAGGTATAAACGAAACACAATTTCCACATTGTTTTTTATTGAGGACAGGATATTTATCTCATTCTCTCCATATCTCTAATACAGTATGAACTCGGTAAACTTTCCTAAATAAATAGAAGTTTAAGTTTGATGTTCATCTCATTGTCGAAATATTGCCAAATACATATGCCAAATGCATCGAGCTCTCCTTCTGTCACTTTGAATTTTGCTGATCTGCTTAAGTGCCAGTGTTTATGAAAATGGACATTATTCTTGCTTTAATCAAGTTTCCCTATCGTAGATATCCCCGGACAAGATCAATGCAAGCGTTTCACCCTGGAGAAGTTGTTGCCACTGTTCAGTGGCAACAGAGAGCTACACTTAGGAGCTTAATCAAAATAGTAGGGCAGACCTTGAAGACAAGCATGACGCAAAAGGACAAATATTGTATGATTCCACCTGCATGCTGCTACATAGAATAGTCTAATTCACAGAGACAAAAGAAATAGAATTGTGGTGACCTAGAGCTGAAGTGTGGGAAAATGGGAAGTTACTATTTAATGGGTATGGAGTTTCAGTGTGGGATGATAAAAGTTCTGGCTGCTAGTGGTGATGGTTCTGCAACAATGTTACTGGATTATACACTTAAAATATACCTTTTTAATCATTTTTATGATACACCCCCCCCCCACACACACACACACACACAGTAAGGTAGCTACTATGCTCTATTTCTCCATTCTTGGTTAAGGGGTTTCCTAAAGGCAGCCAGTCTACTTGCTGTGTCTGCATCCACTTTTATATAAATCATGTGTGTACACATTTACCACCAGAGCATTCCTTTTGTCTCCAAACAATCCTCTCACCTCCTTCAAACCTAGTATCAATCCAAAATTTTACTTTTCATCTTATTTCAAATATACAATTTACCAATTGACTTTAGGATCTCTCTTAACTTAGTAGTTACTTATTGACCCCTGAAATTTCAGCCTGAATTTGTCTCTTGGCATCAGGAAGGGCTCTTTTGGACTCATTGGGCTATCTGCCCCTGGGCTGTGTATAATGAAACCTTATCACCTGCTGGGAGAATCTGAGAAGCTGTTTGAGAAAGAAACAAAAGTTTCCTAGGGGTGAGGGTGGGGGCATCAAATCCTATCAAATACAGCTTAACATGTTTTTCTCCTAGCTCTGCACTAGGATGAAAGGGCACATAGCTTTGCTGTCAGGAAGATCTGGGCTCAGTCCCTGGCCCTGCCTCCAATACCCATTTATTATTATTTCCTCTGATCTCAACCTGCTTGTCTATAGGACCGGAAGTACTAGTACCTATTTTCTCAGTCCTTTTGGATGTAGAGCTGCTATGCTGGCCAAAGACTAGGTACTCAAGATGTTCTCTTTCTTTCCCTTCCTTCATCAGAGTGTCTTGGCATGACCAGTAAGAGTTTGGATCTTGAGATTATGGACAACACATGGCTGGTCCTCAAACCAGTCAATATGGAGAGGCCTTTGCCTGTGATCCTGTGGCAAGATAAATGAACCCTGTATTACCAAGGACCATGTAGTATATGGAGAAAAAGAAAATGGGATTTAAATGTCAACTACAGCGACTTTGGCTCAGACGTAGAGTGACATCTTATGAGTAGAAATCAATCAATGCTGTTCCCTTCTCTGAAGGGTCTAATGGAGGGGCCCCAAATAAAGGAAAATCTAGATTCTCAATGAATCTCTGTGGTGCTGTTAAAAGCAAAGAGCAGGAGTAAATAGCCTACTGTTTAGGCTGGCACACTGATGTGTCTTTGGTTACACAAGTGTGGAGAGTATAACTGCCTTGCATAATAAAATGAGGAAAGCTTTGCATAAGAGGCATTATAAAGCTTATTACATAAATTCCCTTGTTTTCCCCAAAGCTTCAATAAAATGTTCTACATGTTCACATAACTAGTGTGCTTGTTTAGGGGAGAAATCAAGGAGAAAGTATTGTATTCTGCCTTCGAGGTGATGTGGTACCATACAGACACAGTTCCTGGGAAAGCATCATAGTCCATCTCAAATTTAGAAGTAGTTGCGAGCCAGAGTTAGCCAGGAAAGCATACACCGTTCTTACCCGCTTCTCCTGTCCCCTGACAGAATATTTTTTTTTGACAACCATGAGAAATGTGCAGCTCCCATCACTTGTGGGGTAAGGTTCAAATCTACTCTATTTAGGAGTTCCCGTCGTGGCGTAGTGGTTAACAAATCCGACTAGGAACCATGAGGTTGCGGGTTTGATCCCTGGCCTTGCTCAGTGGGTTAAGGATCCAGCGTTGCCGTGAGCTGTGGTGTAGGTTGCAGACGCGGCTTGGATCTCGCATTGCTGTGGCTCTGGCATAGGCCGGCGGCTACAGCTTGGATTAGACCCCTAGCCTGGGAACCTCCATATGCCATGGAAGTGGCCCAAGAAATGGCAGAAAAGAACAAAAAACAAAACAAAACAAAACAAAAAAAACAAATCTACTCTATTTAAATAAAAAATGATGGCACACCTCAATTGATGCCTGGGATAGGCCAGTAGTAATGGACTGGGATATAGGTGGGAAAGGTGCCCATGCAAGCTCAGATACCATCATAGCTGCCTAAATAAAATTCAGGGAACAAGGAGCAGGAATATCACTCTATAGCCTACTTTTCACAGAGGAAGAATCAAGTCATCTCTGGAGAAAAGATTTATTTTTTTCTATCAAGTTATTTTGTTATATACTAACCCATAAAGCATAATTCTGGTTTCTTAAAGAGAATTGACTTCACAAGAGAAAACTCATCAAAATTTCTTTTGGAAGTATTCGTCAGCTGCCAAGATGTATATTTAAGTCATGAGTTCCCAGTTTGGATAGGAACAGAGATTCATAACTTCATTAAAAATCCTGTCATTTTCATGGAGACAAAGGAAAGGTGTGTAAGAAGACAGGCCTGATTTTAGATACAGATTCAATGTAAAGGTAGATAAATTACCCTATTCATTGTATTCCCTTTCATGGTTTGCTTTTTTTCCCCCCCACTGCCTAGAAGCTTGTTCCTTCTATTTGCTACAATTTATTCACTGACTTAATTAAAGACTAATGAGACCCCCCAGGTGAATACCTAATTTAGATAGCATTTTTGTGTTAGTACTCGGTTTTTTTTTTTAATAGGTTACCCTTTTGATATTAGTGAAGCAAACAGATGTACTTGAGTTACTTCACAGAATTACAATATTTTCTAGCTTGCTATTTTGTACAGAAAATAACTGATGAGGGTATTGCTTGGAATATAATTAGTTCTCAGTAAATACTTAAAGGAAATAGAGATTAAATAAATCAAAGTAAGAACCAATGAATGAGTGAACTAGTGAACATATCTGGAGTTGGCCATATTTCAAAGGAATTGGCCAAATGCTCCTAGCTTATATAGGTATCAGTTTCACCCTCTGCCTACCCTTTTTACCACCTCCCTACAAAAACATCCCTACAAAACATCCCTAATACCACCAACAGCGTAAGCACACACACCCATGCCTACACATGTGTGTTTATATAAATGTTTGTCTAGGTAAGTGAGCACCTAAAATTTTTCAGTGACTAGTCTTAGATTTACAAGTTGAAGGCTGAGAAAGGGAAAGGAAATTCTTCCCCTTTCAACTGCTCTGTTTATTGAGCACTGAATGAAAGAATGAATAAGTAAAATACTGAACTCAGGGCTACCACTCTTCCAATTGACCTTTCTTGGCTAGCCCAAAGGACTTTTGTAAATAAGTATAAAACAGAATTTTGATTTTTCATAAGACATGTTCCCTAAAGCATTTCTTTTTTCTTTTTTTTTTTTTCAGTGCCACACCTGCAGCATATGCAGGTTCCCAGGATAGGGGGTCTAATCAGAGCTGTTGCCACCGGCCTCTGCCAGAGCCACAGCAACGCCAGATCCAAGCTGAGTCTACGACCTACACCACAGCTCAAGGCAATGCTGGATCCTTAACCCACCGAGCGAGGCCAGGTATCAAACCTGCAACCTCATGGTTCCTAGTTGGATCTGTTTCCACTGCATCACGACGGGAACTCCAATCATTGTCTTCTTAATCACAAAACATCACAAAAGTGATGGTTAAGATTATATGTATCTTGCTTTATTAGAGATCAAATAGAAGCTCTTTATTCTCTCCTTTTGAAAAATAATATTCTTCATGGATGTTGTGTATTGTGAATTTGGAATACTTCATTTTTGTGATTATAAGATACTATATATCATCATACAATATTGTTATCATAGTAAGTGAAGACAAAGACAAATATGTGATACCACTTATATGTGCAATCCGAAATATACAAATGAATTTATATACAAAATAGAAACAGACTCACAGACATAGAAAACAAATTTATGGTTACCAAAGGGGAAGGTGGGGGGGAGAGATGAATTAAGAGTTTGGAATTAGCAGAAAAACTACTGTATAGAAAATAAACAGCAAGGTCATAATGTATAGCACAGGGAACTATATTCAACATCTTGTGATAAACTATAATGGAAAAGAATATGAAAAAGGATACATAGATGTATAACTGAATCACTTTGCTATACACCAGAAATTTAACACAACATTGCAAATCAACTATAATTCATTTAAAAAAGATTCTAGGAGTTCCCGTCATGGCTCAGAAGAGAATCTGACTATTATCCATGAGTACACAGGTTCAATCCCTGGCTCAGTGGGTTGGTTAAGGATCCAGCGTTGCTGTGAGCTATGGTGTAGGTCGCAGATGCTGCTTGGATCCCTCCTTGCTTTTGCTGTGGTGTAGGCCAGCAACTACAGCTCAGATGTGACCCCTGTCCTGGGAACCTCCATATGCCACGGGTGTGGCCCTAAAAAGACCAAAAAAAAAATCTTAAAAATTAAAAATAATAAAATAACTTTTTAAAAAATGGAATTATAATAGTTTGTATTCATTTGGTTACCTGAATAAGATGTTAAGGTTATTAATACCTAAAAATCATGGAGACTTCTGTTAAAGTGTACGCTTTCAGTTCTGAGTATCTATGCCCTTTTCTTTCAACCCACTGGTACAGTGGGAATATATGCAGTTAGACCATTTGCCATCAAGGTTCATGACAGCAAGGAGTACAGGAGCTGCAGCTGCCATGGGCACGAGAAGAGAAGAACCAAAAGAGCCTATAATGTGTAGGATAGAACATTTACAAAAACTCAATATCCAAATTAAACAAAAATCCTAAATATTTGTATTAGTTTTGAAAGACTCAATCTGTTTAAGATCAAAGGATTAACACAGATTAATTTAAAGGAACGAAAGAAAAGGTAGGTGTTGGCATGTGGAGTTTGGCTCAAGTAAGTTCCAAGAACCAGTGACTGAAGGTGAACTCTGATTCTTTCCTTGTTTCTCTACGTTGTTTTGGAATTAGAATTGTCTAAATACCATGAGTAATATGGAAGTTCTCTGAAGGGTAAGCTAGTGCTCTGATTGACACTTTCTGATAATTCAACTGGAAATATAATTAAGAAACTTTGCCATGGCAGTTTCTCAGAGATGGGAGGGATATGCAGAGTCACTCTGCTTGGAACTTTATCAGTTTATTCCTAAATCCTGGCAGAATCAAATCAGCACATGCTTGGTTATTGCTGTTGCTTTTTTATACCTAAGAAACAAGGCCTGGTCCTTAAATAGCCACTGTCATCATCCTTAACACCACAATACAACCTTTTTATGCTTCCCATTTCAAACTCCATAGAATATTCTAGTCACGATACTAAAAGATAAGTGATAGAGTATACTGTGCTTTTCTCTGAAAATACTCCTGCAGTTTTGGGTTTATAGCTTATGGAGAGTCCACCAATATTTCTGTATGTTCCATCTGAGGTTAGTGTATGGATAAGGTTTTACCCCATGGGCTTTGGTGTTTAATAATAATACCAGTGATACTGGTTTAGCACTTGCTATTTACCATATTCCTCCTCAAAGGAGTCCAAACTTTTGATATTTCCTTCTTTATGTCTAAATGCTTTCATGTGTTACCACTGGCTTATCTAGTTTATTTTCATTATTGAAATACCTACATACTCATAAAATTTAAGTAAATTCTTATACTAAGAAAGTTGTAAAAATAAAAAAGGCAGGGTTCATCTCTTTCATACATTCTCTTTGGAGTCAGTTGATAGAGGATTTAACTTTTGGGCTCTGGGAAATCAACTGTGTCCTTGCCCCCTCCCCCACCCCATCAGATGGCCAAGTTGTGTTTTAAGCTGAGGCTAAGACAAAACAATTGTAGATAAATTATAACTGAAACTACAAGTTAGTGTAAAGAGCACCAAACTATAACCATGTATTAGCATGACAATATTTTTCTTTTTAGGGCCACCCCTGTGACATATGGAAATTCCCAGGCCAGGGGTCAAATTGGAGCTGCAGCTGAGGCCTATGCCACTGCAACACCATATTTGGATCTGTGACCTATGCCACAGCCGGAGGCAATGCTGGATCCTTTACCTGTTGAGCAAGGCCAGGAATCAAACCCACATCCTCAGAACCTTAAGCCACTGAGCCACAATGAGAACTCTGATTTAAAGCTAAGTGTAAGAGGTTCTCATTGTGGCTCAGTGGAAATGAATCTGACTAGTGTCCATGGAACACAAATTCAATCCCCAGTATTGCTCAGTGGGTAAAGGATCCAGCATTACTGAGAGCTGTGATGTAGGTTGGAGACGTGGCATGGATCTTGCACCGCTGTGGCTGTGGCATAGGCTGGCAGCTACAGCTCTGATTTGACCCCTAGCCTGATATGCTTTGGGTGTGGTCCTAAAAAGACGAAGAATCTTAAACTTAGCTTTTTTTTTTTTTTTTTGTCTTTTTCTTAAGATCCAATTTTTAAAAAAGTACATTTTAATCACTCTTTCTAAATCCAGAGCACCAAAACAATAATTTAGTGAAGTAGTTTTGCTACCACACATTTCAAGGAAATAACATCTGGGATTATTTAAAGTGAATTTTGAGTGTATAGAATGGATTTTTGGCTACCTGTAGACAGGTCACTTTTTCCTAATTTGGTAAAAAATAATAATAAAAATAAATTCCTTAGATGAAATTCCTTAATCAACTACAGAAGACTTCCTAGAAGTCTTTTCCCTATTTTGTGGTGATATTATTTTTTTCCCTATTTTTGTGTGATATTATAACTCTTTGGAAAAGGTTCTACTACAGTTTTAAAACACTATTAATAAAGTCATGGTGTCCTTTTTTACTGCAGGTTTTTAGACCTTCAGCTCCTTAGATAAAGTCCATGTGAAATATTAGAATTTAATAATGTTGCCTAACTTAAAATTTGTTCTCAGTTTATAGCTAGAAATAATTAGAAGTCTTCATTTTAAATCATTCATGATATGGACAAATTGATGAATGACATTTCTAAGAACTTTCTACTAAAATAGGAGGAACAGTATAGATCATGTCATTTTCTTGACATTTGTAGTGGTAAAACCCCCTCACTATTAACTATTGTTTTTGGTTTTCTGCATAGTTACAGAGTGATTAGAGAATGTATTTTTAAAATAAGAATCCTAACCCAAGAAGCTGAAGAACTAAAGCACTAACATTCATTCTAGATCATGCTAACACCTAGTTAAATTTGATGCCTCTTAACCTCTTCAGTTGTTATTAATCTCCAATTGGTTTATCCATTGTAGTACCTCTTGCATATATATCCATTCTTCATTTCCAGGGTCCCTGAACTAGTCCTCAGGGAGTTTGGTGCTTATTAGCTTTGCCAGTAACTCTAGGACCTTAGTTAAGTCATATAGTGACACAGATGCTCTGTGAACACCCTCATATGTAAAATGTGGCAGTGAAGGGGGATTAAATTATATCTACCATGCCTGTCCTCAAGAGTTTCATTATGCTACAATTCCATTCCCCGGGCTCCTCTTATTTTATGCCAGGAACCCTGACTTAGCTGATCTATCTACCTTCAATCTGACCTCTAGCATTAAAGGTGGTTTCTAGCAACTTAATCACTTCTGATTTGGGGATATCTTTTCTCAATCTTCCTCTACAGTTTTAAGTTAAAATTGCCTTGACTTTTCTCCCCAGATATTCCCACCTGCTTCCAAGCTTAAGTAAAACCACTGTGAAGGCTGAAGCTATTCTTATACTTCTTGGCAGAATTCTATGCAGGCAACTGGTCTTGTTGGCCATAGGTTCCTTAGTCACAGCCACAGGTAATCCATTTCCTTCTTGGCTGTTAGGGAAGGGCTTGGTTAGCCAGTCTAACAAATTCCATGCCCCACCCCCTGCCTGCTTGAGTTAGTTCTCTTCTCCTGCCTAAGGCATCTTGCCAGGTTGTACTGAGAGTGATCAAGTTACTTTTGTGGTGGAGCTAGCAAGGGCACAATGCTGTTTATCTGCAGTCCATTCCACAATTGTTTTTTCTACTTCAGAAGTTCTGCTTCCCTTGACTCTTACTAGTTCTTTTTCTTCCTCACGAAATCTACCACTTCTACCATTTGTTTATAATGAATTGATGAATGCTAGGATTTTCATCAATTTTACTTCCCTGTTCCCCAGTAACACATCACTGAATTTCGCATAAATTGATGAGACTTAACCATAGCAGCAAATAAGCTAAAAAAAAAAAAAAAAAAAAAAAAAAAACTTTATACCTGTCCAAAAAGTCACATGCTAAACATTAGTGCAGTTGGAACTGCAATGCTTCCAAAGTTAGGCATTTATAGTTTTCACCAATATGGAAACTTAATACATTTCATTTTAGTCAGAGTTTCTCTTAAAATTGACACCTTCTTATAATTATCTTTACTGGGATTAGTATATGAAAAGAGCTCATGGAGAAGTAAAATCTATGCTATGTCAAGGTACATTTGGCAAAGAGCATGACTCATCTTCATGAATTCTGTGTGTATTAAAGAGTTCAGTTGGGTGGCCAGGTGATTGGTAGGAGTGGGTTATTTACCTGGGAGGACCTGGAAAGCTTTTCACACAGTGTCAACAGGATTGTTGTTAAGCAGCAAGTTGGCAAACATGGGAAGGTTGTCATTAAACAATGTTGGGATTCAGAACTGTTGACGTTTATTTGCTTTTCGACTCTTCAACAGCTCGTGGAACTATCCAAGCTGTCTACAAAAAAAGGCACATGCATCGTTGCACTCCTTCTCTCTCTTTTTAAAGTTCTTGGCAACCCTAAGACAAGGTGAAACAATCCTTTAGGGCAAAGGCTTTTTTACATGGGTTTCCCTAAGTGGACTTTCAGGGGTTCATGAACTCCTGCAAGATATACATGGCTTTGGTGTATAATTATGTGCATATATACAGTCTCCTATTTGGGTCGAATGGGAGGGTGGTACGTCTTTATTAGATTTTTTAAAGGGATCTGTGAAACAAACAGATTTACAAACAGATTTACAGTTTACAAACTCTGATCTGGGATCTAAATTGAGCAGCTGTAACAATGTGATTGGGGAAGCAGAAAGAGGACAGTGGCAGGGTGCATGCTCTTTCCCTACACGATTTTTAAAAGCAAGGCCATCTAGGTAGTCATGGAGGTAGGGCTTAGAAACTCCTGGTCACTGCTGCCAAGTAAAATTAGTATGTTGAGAGCAACTGAGTTGCCAGAGAGAAAATTAACGCAGCCCCTCAAAGAGAAAAGGCATCAGGACATGATCATCTTATTCAGGCATTACTTTCTAGCTTTTGGTATTCATTGGAAAACTGCCAGCAAGTACTGCTTTTCTAAGAGTCTCATGCATCAACTCCACCTCAGGTGCAAATAGGTTCAGGACCTATTTGCTGTTGTTCTTGGCTCATCACGCAGCTCTGAGACTTACATCCAGGGACCTTTACAAACCCCTCTGTTTGCTGAGTAAAAAAACTGATGGATCAGGAATTGCGCTTCTTCACCCCCAAATCTGAATAGTTTCCTCAAATCCCCACCAACGTAGCAGACTTCAGAAACAGTGATCCAACAGCTAAGATTCTGCCATCTTATTTCTGCTTATTTCACACTGAGTGAATATCAGAGATGCTTTTTTCCAAACTGAAATCACCACCTTGACTGTTCCTTTCTCATTCACTCAGTGGATCCATATCCATTCACCGTATAAAAACAACAGTAAGCTTCACCCAGGCTACTCTCCAAGGCAGGCCTCTTCCTCAGATTTTTTTTTGTGTGTGTGGGCGGTGGCTGGGGGGTGGTGGATGTTTTATGGTTTCTTAGATTTGAGAAAAACTGGTTAAAAATCTGCATTCTTTTCTGGGCTTATGGCCCATTTGTTGGATTGTGCCTCATTTACCTGGTTTCCTAAAGACATTGTTCTGCCAGTGCCTTATCAGCTTCACTCCCAGTATTTAGAAGTGAGTGAATGTGGGGTTACCACCCTCCCCCAACAAACCTTGGCACCTCCCTTTTTTTTTTTTTTTGTGGTAGGAAATCAAACAGAAGTCTTAGCGCTCTTAAAATGTTTTTTTTGTTTGTTTGTTTTTTGTAGGGGGGCAGTACTTGTAGCATATGAAAGTTCCCAGGCTAGGGGTTGAATCAGATTGGTAGCTACCAGCCTACATCACTGTGACACCAGATCCTCAACCCACCGAGGGAGGCCAGGGATAGATCCTGTGTTCTCATGGATACTAGTCAGCTTTGTTTCCACTGAGCCACCATGAGAATTCCTAACAATGGGTTTTTTTCCTTCCTACTATCCTTCCAGCTAACTGCACACACATCCACCAAACTCCATTTCCGCAGAATGTGAGGTCTAACTCATCAAAAACCTGTCTGCTTCAGCAGTGTTGAATGCGTTAGTATTTTAAATATGCATCTCTCTACTGATGCTATTGTATGCTTTTCCCCAAGTCTAAAAATCATCCTTTAGCCTTTAAATAAAAACTGTTGTTGAAACACAAGTACCTTGGGTATAAAATCTGGATAGTTATTTGCATGTAATTATGATAAGTACCAGCGTGCAGGAAAACATAATCACATGGTCTGACATTTGTGGACTTCAGATGCAATTTCCCCCCTTAAAACTTGAACACATTTTTAGCTTTAATTTTGTAAAAATATTAATAATTTTACTTTGTAAATATCTTAGTTTCCTACCTATGCTATAACAAATTAGTGATTTAAAACAGCACAAATGTATTTTCTTACAGTTCTGGAGGTCTGAAGTCCAAATTGTCTCCCACAGGGCTGAAGTTAAGGTGTCAGCGGGTGTGTATTCCTTCTGGAGGCTCTAGGGGAGAATGCATCTCTCTGCTTTTTTCCAGCTTGCAGAAACTGCTCCTACTTCTTGGCTCCAGACCCCTTGCTGCGTCTTCAGCAGGACAACATTGACTCTCTCTGACTCCCTTCTCTTCCTCTTATAAGAGTCTTGTAACTGCATTGGGCCCACCTGGGTAATTCAGAACACTCTCCCCATCTCAAGATCTTTAAGTTAGTCACGCCTGTAAAGTCCCTTCAGCCATGTAACATCACGTGTTCACAAGTTCTGGAGATTAGGATGTGGACCTCTTTGGGGGCCATCATTAATCCTGCCACAGTAAATTGATGGGTGTCTATACTATAGTGCTTACTCCAAAGAAGATACTTGTTCTTTAAAATTTCATTAGAAAGCAAATTATTTACTTTCCAGTAGACAAATTAACTCCAGCCAGGTCAGAACTCTTATAGTCAATTCAAATGAGAAACTTTCCAATTCAACTCCACAAATGTGTTTTTGGGACGCATATAGACCAGAACATTGAGAAATTACAACAGCTCTTTGGGTAAAAGAAGTTGTCAAGGTAATTTCTTTCTAGTCTGTGGTTTTCTCCACAGATGTTGCAAATAAATCAGAACAAGGCTGGAGTAATGGCACCTGTGTTTAGTATTCTCCAAACTGTGCTGGGAGCTGACAAACTGTAAACACTCTTTTCCATTCCTATTCCCAGTAAAGGGCTTATGCAGCTAGTTTGCCCTGCAGTTCTGACTTTTCCAAATTTTGTAACTTTATGCCTTCAGACATAGAAAACGACCGAGGAGGCCGTGCCCAGTTCTTCAGGTGGCTGATGATCACCCTCGCCCTTCCCTCTCCATGCCTGCTTTCCCACTGATGATGAGTGATGGGTGGTGAAGGTGGAGCAGGTGTGCCGTGTCCGCCCTTGGCGTGTTGAAGCGTGACTCGAAGGAGGAAACTTGACTTTTTAAATTTCTTACAGGAGAGGGGAACCAAAGGGATGACAGACTCCCATAGGAAAGGCACACACACCTGTTTTTTTGGATTTGATGCTCTAGGCAGTTTCAGAAAACAAGCCCCAGAGTAAGACCAGCAACATGAGAATGCCTTTGTGCTCTGCAAGATGATTCTCAAAAGCTAAGTAGCACTTTCTGACCAGGTGCAGAATAATTTTTTTTTCATTTTTCCTAAACACAGAACTAATCTTTATTACCTTCCTGGGCAATAAATTATTCTTTCAAAATCATATTGGGAAGTTCCCTGGTGGCCTAGCAGTTAAGGATCTGGCAGTTGTCTCTGCTGTGGCATGGGTTTGATCCCTGGCCCAGGAACTTCCACATGCCATGGGTGCAGGGTTAATAAAAAAAAAAAAAAAAAAAAAAAAAAAAGCTTTATAAGTAAAATAAAATCATACTGGGATAAAGTAATTGGGAGATAATTCTGATGCTTTTTAAATACTGACATTTCTCATTCACCATCATTGAAAACAAAATCTAAAATGGGGACAAATATATTTTGATATAAGGTTTAGATACAAGCATATAATTATGGTTATTTGTGTAATAAATATGTAGCCTACTCAGAAACTAGCATTATGAAGAAGAAAAATACTTATCTGTTATTTTTGCCCACTTTGGGCTTAGGTACAGTTGTGTGCTTGTAAATTTATAACGAAGGCTCTCTAGGAGAAGACAGCCCTGATTTGTAGTATTCGTGGCTTTCTCTGGTGTTAGAAAATGCTCCCACCAATGCTAATTTCAAACAATCCCATCCTGAAGTCACTGAAGGCAGGAATGGAAAGAGAGGACACAACTCTTCCTCCTCAGCTGGTATAGGAAGGGCTCTCCTGGGCTGGCATAACTACCAATAAACATGATGACCTAAAAGACTTCATATAGATAACAACAGGATATATTCAGAATGACTCAACCCTGTCTCTGAAAGAACTATATACATTTTGTTTTTCAGTGAATCATGAACATATCATAGATCTGTAACCAAGAGCAATTTCTGACTTAGGATGGTCTGGATTCTTCTTTCTCTAGATTCTGGCAATAATCTTTTTCTCTGTTTCCTACCCTGGTTGTTCTGGGAGTCTGCATTTTGCTTCGGGGGCTTTAGGAAATATCACAGGAAAGCCTGAATTCTTATTTATGCAGTTGACACCAAGGACACTTTTTATGTACGGAGTTTGTCCCAGTTGCTCTGTGTGAAGGACTTGAGTTCTTTCCAATATCAGCTGAAAATACCAGATGACTGTTTGTGTGGAAATTTCCCAAGACTGCAACTTTTACCTCTCTGACCTGAGTAGTACACATGTGAGTTTTCCACCGGTTGTAGTCGCTGCATTTTCTCTGCTGTGCAGTTGCAGAAGTTTTGTACTAATGTGCAAGAGTCCTCTTCTGCCTCCCACCCCAGGCCTCAGCACTGCCCTTAGACCTGTGGAAAAGAATCCCTGGCTCTGGGCCTTTCCAGAAAGATTTGACTCAAACTCTCCCCTGGCCATGTCGCTTTCCACTGGGTTTGTGACTCCACTTCTAAGATTTTGATTTTCAGAGACCCTAAAATTCCCCACCCATCAGACACTGAGTGTATTGGATCTGTACTGGCATCTTTGTCTTAACCATCCTCCAAAGGGTAGACTGTGCATGAGATAGTGACAAAGGGTAGTTGTTGCTGTTGTGGACAGAACTGTATTTAAAGGCCTAGGTTCCTAGGTCAAGGATGTAGGTTGGGACATATCTCATGCAAGAACTTATTGGCTTAAACTTTTAAACTTTCAGGCATATAATATATAGACTTCCATTTGTACTCTTGATACAGGCATGGTGAATTTTAGAGCAGGTCTCCCCAAGCCCCATGATAAACAGAAAAGTGTTCTCTTTATTCCTTTAAGTGTAGACAATCTAGGTAGGTAAGAGTAAAGTTTATAAGAGGGAAACATTCTCGGGAAAGAGGCATGGGCTTGGGAATTAGTTTATTAAAGAATAGAAAGCTAATGTTTCCATGTCATGGCCAGAATGAAGGTGGCCAGCCTACCTCTGATTGCTGCTGTGATGACACACATCGCTACCCAGCTGGGAGACTCATTGATGATCACAATCTGGTCTTAAGGACAGAGACCCACTGTTCCCTTCACTTATCTCCTGCCTGTCCCTCCACATGCTCCCCTCCAGCTGGTCTCAAGAGAACTAATGACTGTCTTCAGGGAAGCATCACCAGCTTCTCAGAGTTATAGACGCTGGTGTCGTCCCAGTCTCATCTCCCCTACCAGGGTCAATCTGTGATTTGTTGACGTGAACCAACTCCTCTGGGTGGGTGAGAGGAATCACAGTCTGTGTGCACTCAGAGCTGAAAATAAACATTCTCATGGGGCAGCACCATGGTCTTCCTGTGTCATGTCATTATCCTCCTCCCAACAGCCCAGCAACGGTAGATTTAGGACATTACAATTTAACTGCTGCCTCCTCAAGATCATGTAGGCTACATGTGTGAACATACCATATCCCAATGCATTTTCAGCCAAACTTATGTCAGTATGGGAATCTAAATTAAGACAAACTAATCTGGTGTCACTTTTTTGTACTCAATAAATGGTACAATTAAAATTCAACACCATGGCTATTTCCAAGAAGGTCCTAGTTAGTACACATGTAATACTGTAAATGAGCTATAATGGAAAAAATAAAAATCACTGTAAAATTTTCAAAAAAATGCTCATTTCAATGGCAAGTACCTTTTATAGAAAGGATATTCTAGAATCTTCTAATTAGTAAAAGTACTAAGATAAGTTTTTTAATGAACTTCACTGGGAAAACAAATTTATTTTGTTTTTTGGTTATTATTATTATTATTTTTAAATCACTTAGCCAAAATTTAAGGAGCATTGAGCATGGTGAGGTTTTCAGTAAAAAATGTAACAAGATTCCCACTTTTATGACACCACCAGTTGGATAGAGACAAGTCTAATACAACAAAACAAGAGTAGAAAACACAAGGTAGTAAATTGCCCAGACTAGCACTTGGTATTGACTGAGTATGATAAGTAGTTGAGACAAGGAGGAAATCAAGGAAAAGAATTTAGGAAAACTTGGAAAACAGGCTTGAGCTATGACTTGAAAGGTATGTGGTGGAATTGAGGTATTCCAGGAGGTGAGAACATGGTTAAATGTCATGGTTAATTTTATGTGTCAACTCGACTGGTCCACAGAGCGCTCAGATATTTGGTCAAATATTTTCTGGCTTTTATTGTATGGGTGTTTTTAGCTGACATTAAAGTTTAAATCAGTAGACGGAGTGGAGAGGATTGCCCTCCCTAATGTGGGTGGGCCTACCCAACCAGTTGAAGGGCTAACTAGACCAAAAAAGCTGACCCTCCCCCAAGTAAGAGCGAATTCTTCCTTCTTGATTGCTTTCAAACTGAGACATAGGCTTTTTCCTGCCCTTGCACTCAAACTGAATCATTAACTCTTCCTGAGTCTTGAGTCTGCCAGTCTTTGCACTGGAACTTAAACCATCTTCTCTCCTGATTCTCATGCCTTCAGACTTGTCCTGGAAAACCATCAGCTTTCTAGGGTGGGTCTTCAGTGTGCCGACTCACCCTGCTGATCCTAGGGGACTCGCCAGCCTCCATAATCACAGGAGACACTTCCTTATAATAAATTCCATGTGGGTTCTGTTTCTCCATCCTATTGGTTCTGTATTCCTAGTGGACTCCTAATACAATAAGTACAGACACACAGCACTTGCAGAGCAATGCAGAGTTTGTCCTGACCAAATTAGAAACTATGGGTTGTAGGGAATTCAGAATAATGCTGATTGGATAGAGGAGAAGAAGATGAAGATCAATTAGGACAGATTTGGAATGGTGAGGCAGTAACCCCATGGCTAAGGTAAACATACTCTCATTTGTCAGTTCCCTCAGTCTTTCCCATTGAGCCCAAATGTGGGTGAAGATTTCATCTTAATGTTGTATCCCTAAATACCTACTTGCCAATCATTTAGAGCAGGAACACTAGGAGCACTAGATTAAACCTTAAAAAAAACAAAAACAAAAAAACCGTCCTGGGCATCTGCCTAGAATGCAGATTCTGATTCAGCAGGCCCAGGGTGGAGGCTGAATTCTAAACTCTCGGGTGATACAGATGCTGCTCTGTGAACCACACTTTGAGTAGGGAACAGCACTGGTTTAGTTAATGCTGCTTGAATCAAGAAGCCACTGGAGAAATACCACCTGACCTCTCAAGAAGTAAGGCCTAGCCTGGGAAATAGAGACTACATCCTGGAACTGTTTTTGAATTGTTCTGTGCATATTGCCTCCTAAATATTGTCATGGGAATGGGCTGTCAAGAATCGTCAAAACCATGGAACAAAAATTAAGAGGAAATCAATAATCATCCTGAATTTAAGATAAGCATCATGAACTTGTTGGAGACAATTTGAGTAGCCATTCTGCTAGTATTAAAAAGAGATTGGGCATTTTAAAATTTGAATTCTGAGAAGCATTTGATGTAATTATTTATAAAATGCTCATATTAGGTAATTGCCCTGTGTAGATGCTTAATAGGAAGATATCAAAATATTTAGGTAATTCGGCCAGAACTGTTCAAGTAAGATTTCCCTGGGGAGAGGGAGGGTGGAGGTAGGAATTCTAAGGAAACCAAACAGCAAGCCTTTTGAAATCAAAAGCTGTAGTTTTCCTGCCAGGACACTGGGCAGAAAAGAATAAAGACAAGTGAGTAATATATCCAGGAAGGATAGTCTATTTGGAAACAAAAGTAATAAACAAGTTATCATTTGCCCATATAATTTGTGGAGAGAGGATAGCATAAGATACAAAGTGAAAATTAAAAATAAAAATGATAAGTGAGGCTAAAATCCAATGTCTATTCACATTAAAATATTTAGAACATTATAATTTAAAGAAGAAATATAGGTCCTGTGCTAATAAAAATAAATGGAGGCCAACAAGAAGTTTAATGATGAACAGGAGTTTCCCATAAATAACACACACACAGGGACACACACACACACACACGCACGCACACGCTCATCTCACTCCTTCTCTACATAGCTGTGCATTTTGTTGTTGTTCAGTATTGAGTGCTATTGGAAGGAAGGAATGATTGTGATTTTGCCTATGTCTGTGCTGTTAGTTGTTTGGAGTGATGGGTATAATAAAAAAAATTAACAGCCAGTGAACTTAAAGTCTATCAAACACTGAGCTAGCCACTCCAAAAACAATACAACAAGGAGACCCAGTCTTAGTCCCCATGGAGGTAATTATGCAAGAGCTCTGACCTGGAATTCAGACTGTCTTGGGTTCACCTGCAGGATCTATCACTTACCTGCTGTATGACCCTGAGGAACTTAACAAATGCTTAGCACAGTGCCCAGAATTTACTAAATGCTCACAAATCGTTAGTTCATCTATTACTCTTGAACTTAAAAGCAGAGTTTATCAGCCTTTTCCATGAAGCATCCACAAGTTAAAATTAAACTGAAAGGGATGCATTGGGGTTGTGGGATGGAAATCCTATAAAATTGGATTGTGATGATCGTTGTACAACTATAAATGTAATAAGTTCATCGAGTATAAAAAATAAAAAAGTGAAAACAACAAAAAATTAAACTGAAAGAAGAACAAATTCAAGATAATTTATTATGACGAAATTATGATTTAATTTTCATAAATGCACTTTCAAATATAGTTCATATAGTCATCTCCAAAAATTCAATAGGTGGTTCCTCATTCTTTGTAGTTTGTAAAAAAGTAACTTGGTTCAAAAATCCTAAACTGTGTCCTGGTATAATGAAATAACTAGTTCACAAGTTTGTGCCTTGATTTTTTTGGGTAAAGTTAAATGCAAATCATACTTTGCGGTGGATGAGCCCCAGGCAAGGGATAAAGGAAAAATAACAACATGCAGGAGGAACTTCTCTTAGACTGAGTGGGTTCATCTGGTGAAGGCACTAGCTCTAAAGTTCCCATTTATTCTTCCCTTTACTAGTCCCATTCTCTGACTCTCACCCTAAAAAGCCTTTAGAGGAGGGGTTCTTTACCTTCTAGTTGTCATAGACCACTTTGCCAATCTAGAGAAATTTATAGATCACTTCTCAACAATACTTAAAAAAAAATTTTTTTTTTTTTTTTTTTTTTTGGCTTTTTAGGGCTGCATCCACGGCATATGAAGTTCCCAGGCTAGGGGGCTAATCAGAGCTACGGCTGCTGACCTACATCACAGCCATAGCAACCCAGGATCTGAGCCATGTCTGCAACCTGCACCATCATTCACGGCAACACCAGATCCTTAACCCACTGAGAGGGGCCAGGGATTGAACCCACATCCTCATAGATCCTAGTTGGGTTCGTTAACCATTGAGCCACGAAGGGAACTCCTACTTTTAAATATTTAAACATGTAAAATACATAGAATAACAAAGAAAAGAGATTTTTGAGAAACAGGCACCAAACTATTAAAAAAAATATTGTAAATAGGGGTACCTATTAATAAGTATTTATTAAAACATTAAATATAAAGATCTTTAGTGTATCTACTTACTGCCACAATATCAAATTATCAGTGAGTGAAAACTGTATTTCAATATATCCACAATAACTCTACAATGCTATGAAATTTTCCGTTATTTGTCCTTATGACATAGGTTACAGGTTATCATTAATATTATAATTGCTTATCACCTACATTCATGATCAAAAAAAATGCTAAATTTCAGTCATAGATTAATGAAAATAGAGATACTTTCCTCCCATCCAAGTTCATGAACCTTCTATATTTTCTGTATTCTACCCATGGGCCCCTACGGGATCTGCAGAGTCTGGATTAGAACCCCTGATTTAGATTGTGTCTTAGTCTTTTAATAGCATCTCAAGCTATCAGGTCTCCTTCCCTTCCTGAATTTTACTCCTTCTTTGTTGCTATCTTAAGATGGTGACACCTGCTCTTCCACTAAGGCTTAGCACACAATTTCCGGGAAGCTTTGGTTGAACTGAGTGCCAATTTCCTGAATCTCACCCCCTCCTGGGCTTTTCTTATCAAAACACTTAGCAAATTTCATTTAATTTTTGTTCTACTGGTTTTTCTCCTCCAACTATCTTTGGTGCTACTTGAAGACAATGTTTTGTCATTTATTTATATTCATTCATTCGTTCATTATCAGTTATTTGCTCCATGCCTAGCTGTTAGGATACAGTGGTAACAAGGCATAATCTGTCTTTAATAAGCTTTATATGTGAGCACTGGTATGGACGAGGTCTGAACAAAAAGGTGAAAGAGAGAGATAAGCGCTTTGGTAGGGTTAAGGACGAGGACTAAGTGTCATCACATGAGTTGCATGGAACCTTGGCTTTGAGAGTTTGGGGAAGCTCTCAGTGGGCATATGTAAAACACTGAATGTAATGAATGTGTGAACTGCAGTTTGGCACTTGTCATCAGGCTCTACATGGGGTAGAACATGAGCCGCTGCAGCTACCAACCTGCTACACCGCCTGAGTGGAGCTCAGGGTGGAGACCAGGAGTGAGGCTTTCTGTGTTCTGGGAAAACTGGAAGAACAGGCCTTCAGATAGTTAGATATGTTTAGGAGAAAATTTTATATGCCCAATTCTTGCATCTCCTCATATCTAGAAAAACACTAAAATCCTTCATGGTGATGTCTGCTCCTTGTGACTGGTAGTAACCTCAGGAGATTAGCAACAAACTTTTGTAAAATGTGTGTATACTGCATGCATCTCCCCCTCACCTTTATCATATCCTCATTTTCCCCCTTTTCCTCCTTGGGGGGTATTTCAGCCTGGTCTGTAGTTAAGGATAAAGAATGTCTCAGTCTTCTGTGAATGCAATCACCTCCAAGGGTGAGAGCCAGTGAGTCCTGAGGAGGTGCATATCAAAGGAATGATTTCAATAATCCCAGGCCTCTTTTGATCCTGCTCCCTGCCTTTTGTTGCAAAAACTCCTATATATCCCAGCTCCCCCCACCCACTGCCTCAGAGTGGTTTCTTGGGGCTACCTGAGATGCTGTCTCCCAGGCTTAAGTCCTAATTTTGCCCCAAATAAAACTTAACTCACAACTTTCAGGTTGTGTATTTTTTCAGTCGACAAATGGAATAATAGTTTTGAATGTGTTCCCTTTATAATAGTTTTTAAAATGTACTTACCTGTTTTAGGCACTTCTCTGTATGTATATTTTATGAATTACAAAACCCCAGATAAGATGGGTGTTGGTGTTGAATATGATGAGAGATCTAGGGTGGCCCCAGCCTGGTTAGCATGGTGCGGGAGGCCAATCCCTAGGCCCAGCCTGGTAACTGTCTCTCTCCAGTGAATGGCTGGATCTATTTTCAATTGATCTAATTAATCCAAACTTCAAGCTGCTAACCATTTCAAACCTAAGTGGCCAGATACTTGAGATCTAAGTGAATTTTAACTGAATTGTCCAAAAATCTTTCATTTTATATGATATACCTTTGGACATTCATTTAGCCTAACTCAGAAAGATAGTTTCTTACCTGTTTCAATACCTGAAAAGAGAGCCTTCAGCATCCTTACGTTGGCTCTAACAACACACAAGAAGGCAGACTTTGAAAAAGCTCAAGCACAGAAAAGTCATATTCTCTCTCTTTTTTTTTTCCCCCCCAGTGATGATAACTCAAAATATTAAGGGTTTAGAAGAAATGAATAAAGAATGAAAGAGAACTGTTTTTACTGCATGTAGTTACTTGTATCTGTTATAACACATGTTAGATTCTCTTGGTATGATTCTCTTAATCAAGAATTCATCCCAACTGAAAATTTTATATTTGTTAAGACCAAAACACTGTCAGGAAAGGTTTGATCTCATTTAGGATATTAAAAAGAGTAAAAGTGTTTATTAAGATTTTCAGTAAAAAGAAAAAGAAAGAAGAAAGAAAGAAAAGAGAAAGAAAGAAAAGCAAGCAAGCAAGCAAATCAAAACAACCATGAGATACCACCTCACACCAGTCAGAATGGCCATCATTAATAAGTCCACAAATAACAAGTGCTGGAGGGGTTGTGGAGAAAAGGGAACCCTCCTGCACTGTTGGTGGGAATGTAAGCTGGTACAGCCACTATGGAGAACAGTTTGGAGATACCTTAGAAATCTATACATAGAACTTCCATATGACCCTGCAATCCCACTCTTGGGCATGTATCTGGACAAAACTCTCCTTAAAAGAGACACATGCACCTGCACGTTCATTGCAGCACTATTCACAATAGCCAGGACATGGAATCAACCCAAATGTCCATTGACAGATGATTGGATTAGGAAGATGTGATATATATACACAATGGAATACTACTCAGCAATAAAAAAGAATGACATAATGCCATTTGCAGCAACATGGATGGAACTAGAGAATCTCATACTGAGTGAAATGAGCCAGAAAGACAAAGACAAACACCATATGATATCACTTATAACTGGAATCTAATATCCAGTACAAATGAACATCTCTTCAGAAAAGAAAATCATGGACTTGGAAAATAGGCTTGTGGCTGCCTGATGGGAGAGGGAGGGAGTGGGAGGGATCAAGAGCTTGGGGTTATCATATACAACTTAGAATAGATTTACAAGGAGATCCTGCTGAGTAGCATTGAGAACTATGTCTAGATACTCATGTTGCAACAGAACAAAGGGTGGGGAAAAAAATGTATACATATAAGGATAACTTGATCCCCTTGCTGTACAGTGGGAAAATAAAAGAAAAAAAAAAGAAAAAAATTGTTTGATGGTAAATGAATCTGAAAAAAAAAATGTACGAAACCAATTAATGCAAACAGCAAAAATGGACCAACTTGAGTGGGAATGTAATGGGGGAATGTGGAGTAGCTCCTGATATCTAAGAAATGGAAGTACAATCAGACTTCCAGACATAAGCAGGACAGTGGCAGAGATCTGGGTGAAGAAACAGAGACAGTCTCTTTGGGGAGTTGTAATCAAAAGACTCAGCTCCAACCATGTTTTGTCCTTGGGCCAAATTCCTAGGACTTCTATTTAATTGGTCTTGGAAAGTGAGAGTTGGGATAAGGAGAAGGGCCAACCCACCCCACCTGCACTTTGATCCATAGTTTAATGAGCCCACCATGATGGAGATGGGTAGATCCCCCAGAAAATCAGAGGGCTTATTATCAAGCCAAGGAGAAGGGATGCTGTGCTGGCAAAAACATGTTCACCCCGGGTACTTTTGTTTTATCAATAGGAATAAAAAAGTTTTTAAGTGAGACTATCTGATACAAAGCTGCTAACATCTTCTTCTACACATCAAAGTTCAAATACTAACCATTATCAATTAAAGACCAGGGCACCCTTTATTATACAAACATTAGTGACAATTTTAGAAGCTTTAGCTGTTTATTATAAATCATTTCACAGTTCCATGAGGATCTAGAAAGGCAGCTAATTTTTTTTTGGTGGACCTGCAGCATATGGACCTATGCCACAGCTGTGGAAATGCTTAACCTGCTATGGCACACCTTAACCTGCTGTGCCATAGCAGAAACTCCAAAAGGCAGCTAATTTTTAGCAGATACTTTCTTGCTGATTATTGTACTTAGAATGATCACATTAAACATTTTTTCTGTATGTAAAAGCATACAATTTGTATCATGTAACTTGTGAATGAAAATAGCATCACATGTTAAAAAATGTTTAATATTCTTTTTACCTTATGAAATGTAAGATTTTGTTTTACTAAATGGGATGTTGGAGTTATTAAAATTTCATTTTAAATCACTAATAATTGACTATTATTTTAAGCTTAAGCTGGGTTTGGCTTATTTTCTCCCTGGTATTTAGTGATATGTATAAGGGGTAAAGAAGATGTCAGATGTTAAATATAATTAATGGTAAAAACAGATCTGATGAATCAGGGAATTATTTCTACAGGGAATGACTCAACAAAAGCTTGAGGTCACAACTGCCAAAAATGCACCATTCTGCGAGATCTTTGCTGATACTAATAGATGAAACACCTTTGAGGGAAACCCTTTGGAAAGTGCTGCAACACGACCTCAGAGAAACATGCCTTCCCTGACATAAAACTAGTTATTAATTTATCCAAGAGGATGTGAGCAAAGTTTTCTTAGAATTTAAGTATCATTGAGCTGACCTCTTTGCCTAGCTAGGTTTTGAGTAAATGACTTTTGCTCTATACTCTATACTCTACATTCCTTCCACGAAGTTACTTAAGATTAGGGCTTAACTTCTGCAAACCTCAGCTTCCCAGTCTGTATAATGGGACAATACTGAAATAAAGCATATAAAGGACTCAGCACAGTATAGGGTACATAACAAGGGTTAATAAATATTAATATCATTTTTATGAAACACTTTTGTGCTAATTTGAAGATACCACTAATTTTTCCAGCACCTTTGAGAAGTCTCTCAAATTTCATCACAGCAGTGAATTTTATATGCCTCCCAATTTATGTTGCAACTCCTCTTCCCCAAGACTGTCAAGTTCCTTTTCCAAGGCATCTTTAGTGAGCAATCAGCTGGATCTTTCCCTCTCGGTTTTCATTAGGCAATGAATTGGCAATCCCCCTCATCTTCAAGCCTGAGGGTGCCAAGAAGATAGACCAATTCCTTTGACATTTCTCCCTGTTCCTCAGAGGCATCTGCTTTCCTTTTCTGCCTCATCACCTTTAGAAAAATCTTCTTTTGTTCCTACAATTGCCAACTAATACTGTTCTCACAGTTTGCCTGAAGATGTACTGGCATGCCCAGTGATGATGGGTTTCTAAGAAAGCACTGGGAGTCCTTGAAAATAAAATTTATACTGATCTGGGCAGAGTAATAGAAAAGATGGCCTATTTGGGAAATATGAAATAAACTGCAGAGAGTCATGAATTCTTAGCATATAGTACATCTCATATGAAAGAATGCTGAAACTCCTGCAGATATTTTTTCTACATTACTTGAACTATGTCATGTTTTTATAGTATTTGTTTCCTTAAGATCTTAGAAATATACCTACATTTGCAGAACACTCATGTCTAAAAGGAAATGTCTTAAATTAACATATATTTTTCTAGATGTATCTGTTGTCATAACCTTCATCTTGTACTCAGTAGAGTCCAAAAGGTCGGGTGTGAAGGGGGTGAAGTTTGATTGATTGATTGATTTTTAGATATAAGGGACAGGTTTTATATCCAGAAAGAAAGAAAAGAAAAAGTCAATTTTTTTTTTTTATTTTATTTTTTTTTTTATTTTATTTATTTATTTATTTATTTTTTGTCTTTTGTCTTTTTGTCTTTTGTTGTTGTTGTTGTTGCTATCTCTTGGGCCGCTTCCGTGGCATATGGAGGTTCCCAGGCTAGGGGTTGAATCGGAGCTGTAGCCACCGGCCTACGCCAGAGCCACAGCAACGCGGGATCCGAGCCGCGTCTGCAACCTACACCACAGCTCACGGCAACGCCGGATCGTTAATCCACTGAGCAAGGGCAGGGACCGAACCCGTGACCTCATGGTTCCTAGTCGGATTCGTTAACCACTGCGCCACGACGGGAACTCCCGAAAAAGTCAATTTTTAAAAATATTTTCAGCTAATATTTGTTGAGTTCTTATACCTTATCAAATACAGTTGAACGTTCTTTGATTTAAATTTTTTTTAAAAGGAAAACATGGGTTAGGTATTATTTTTATTTCACATTTTACAGAATAGGGAACTTAGATTTAAAAAGTATAGACCACTTTCCCAAAGTCACAGGCTACTTGGTAGCAGAAATAGGAATTGAATCAAACCCTTTTAAAATCCAAATTCAGTGTGCTTAATTCCCAGGCCATGCCATCACATCTCTTCTTCATGAAAGCTAATTTCTCTTTCAACATAGGTCCTACAGGTGATTCTACTAATTTTGTTTGTGAATTTTTCTTTTGTTTTGTCTTCTCTTCCTGATTTGCTATGGATGAGCATTCTTATAACACATGTGATTTAGCTTCAGATTACTCTTCTCCAAACGGAGGGAGTGGACAAACCTCAAGCAAACAGCAGGGTTGGAATGTCAAAGTCTCAGTTCCTGAAGGGTCCAGAGAAACCTCCCTCCCAAGCATGCCATGGCCTCTGGGCTTCTTTCCAGGCTCAGCCTGCCCACAGGACTTGATTGCTCCATCTTGCTGGTTCTCAATGGAGAACTCTTTATTTTGGACCCTGTTCTTGTATTCTGCTCAGTGGACTTGAAAATCAGAGATTTCCTTGCTTCCTGGTCCTCCCTGTGCCTGGGAAACAGACATAGGAATTCTTCTTTTCTTCTCTTTATTCAGCAAAAGAACAGCCCACAAGTTAACCATCCCTTGTGTCAGCTCTTGGAACCCAGCCTGGGCCAACAGTTAGGCCCCCTGAGAAAAGAAGTTTAACTTCCTTGGCCTATTTCCTTCCTCAATAGATTGGAAGAACTGAAGAGAGAAAATCTTCTCAACATAGACTATCTGATACTAAAATGCATTTTTAAAAAAAGACCTAACTCCTGCATTACTATAATTTGAGACATTTTATACAAATTAATATTATCTTCTATATTATTCCCCCTTGAAACAAACCATTTCTTTCCTTTCCCCTCTCCTACTGAGATTAAGCATAAATAGATGCTTGGGGAGAACAAATTCTTACCCTTCACAGGTATGAATGCTTGTGACAATCCCAAAGGCCATGATAGCTGTTTATATAGTATATTTTATTTTCCTGAGGCAGAAATTTGTATAGTGCATGTGGCAAAGGCATTAAGCTACTCACAAAAATCCCTTCTTTTTTTCCTGAGCACACAGCTGAACTCTGTTTCCAAAGCTCCCCTGCAGTCAGGTGAGGCCAGGTGCTAGAGTTCTCACACTGGTATACTCTTCCATGCCTTTCTACCATCTAGCTCCCTGATGTGGAGCTGACAACAGCCACCTTGAAAGGATGATAGAGCTTTGTCATCCTGGTCCACTGAATGACTTTTGCTGACCTAGAACTCTCACCCTGGCCTTTTACCTGAAAGAGAATAAATATGTTGTGCCATAAGACAGTGAATTTGTAGATCTCTTTCTTATCATGTGATAGCCTATTCTAATTGCAACAGTGCACACGTGGTCTTGAGTACATGACTCTGAGCTAGTGTGAGTACTTAGGAGAAGGTGAGCACCTGCCCATCACCATGACTTGCTGTCTCCAACTCACCTCAGTATAAGTAATATACCAAGAATTGCCAAATGGCATATCTTTGAATACTGATGGAACATGACAATGCATAGGAAACCACTAAATGTTGGTAGAAAAAAATGAAATTCAGTGTGCCTAAGAAGGCAACAATTCTTAGATAAAAGGTGAATGCTATCTATAATTTAATAGTAAAGCTCCAAACTCATATCAGTGATATAAATAATCCCATTATGTCCTTTATATAAAGAACAAAAGGCTTACTTCTTCAATGATTTCAGCAAATGCTTTAACCAAGATTTTTTAAAAAAATAGCTTTATAGGGAATGATGGTCCAGAATTTACTTTGCAACATTTCAGGTAGAAAAATTATATAGTACGTATTCGAAAATGTGGTGATTCATACACATGCACAGAAAAGGTGATCACTTTATGATATATTCCTTATAAATATCATTTGGTTGGTTGAAGTCTAGGATGAATCCATCTTCTTGATTCTCTGAGGCTACATTTTTTTTGGTTCTTTGTTTTTTCACTTTTGGCTACCCGTTGGCATATGGAGCTCTCAGGCCAGATCTGAGCTGCAGTCTTAACCTATGCTGCAGCTGTGGCAACACCATATCCTCAACCCACTGTGCCAGGCCAGGATGGAACCTGAATTCCAGTGCTCCCAAGACACTGTGATCCTGTTATGTCACAATGGGAGCTCCTGAGGCTATATTTTAAGATCACAATTTTTGTATATTACATTGATAAATTTCAGAATATAGAGGAAGGAGAGAAAAATGATACTTGTTAGTGATTATTAAATTTGCAGGATACGCTAAAAAATGGTTTCTGAAAGATATCACCTCCTAATCCTTAGAGTCTATAAATATACCTGAAGTAGAAATACGGTCTTTGTAAGTGTGATTAAACTAAGGATTTTGAGATGAGATGATCCCAGATTATCAGAGTGGACCTAAATGCAGTAACAGATACCCTTGTAAGAGGGAGGCAGAGGGAGACTTGACACAAAGAGGAGGAGGCAATGTGATCATAGAGACCAACTGAAGGAATGCAGATACAAGCCAAGGGATGCCAGCAGCCAGCAGAAGCTGGAAGAGCCAACGACCAGATTCTCACTTAGAGCATTCAGAAGGAGCATAGCCTGGCCATGATTTTGAACTTCTGTCCTCTAGAACTGTGAGAGGATACATTTTTGTGTTTTTAAGTCACTGAATTTGTGGCCATTATAATACCCACAGGAAAAAACCCAAACCCAGTTTTAATGGAGGAGTTTAACTTTGCTGAGTTTATAGCTATGATACTTTATCCCACGCATCTGGAGACCTAAGTTTGTCCTGCTTTCCTTTAGCCTAGAAAAGGCAGGGGTAACTCTCATTGCAATGTGAGTTGTCGGGGTCAACAGGGGGCTCAAGACTAGAGGCATGTCTTTTCCCTACCTGAGTATGAGCCAATGAAAAATAAGATAGTAAGATTATCAATTTTCTCACTGACAAAGTTGATTCTGGGGAATAAGTTTACTAACGTTGAACCTCAGATTTAGAGAGACTTACCTGCCTTCTTCCAGCAATGGATAACATAGTCCTCCCTTAAAACGTGGGGTCTGAAGTGCAAGAGTAGAATGTATGCTTTCTGTAGGCATCAAGCTCCTAGGAGAATGAGGAGATGAGGGGTTCATTAAAACTGAATGATCCCTTTCTCCCCTGTGGGCAGAAATGTCAGTACCACCGTGCTAGTGGAGATCCCTCTATATGGAAAGAAATATTAGGAAAGGGGATGGGACATTTCTGATGCTCTAACCCAAGACTAGTTAGCAGCTATCCATGGCTAGGAGAGGTAGCATGTATCCTTTAGAAGCTGACTGGAAGACAGCTTAAAGGCCGATGGTAAAGACAAAGTTGTTCTCAGTTCAAATTATATATATGATATTCAAATACACATAGGTACTAGCTAATATTTATGTTTTAATAAGTAATTTTAATAAATTAAATATAACATACTTGGTCTTTGGTCTGTTTCTAAATTTCTAAATAAATCTGCTAAAGTCTGGTTAAGTCCTGAGTATTTCCTGAATTCACACATGAACATTTTGTTACGTATACTTTTTGTCTAATCTGCTAAAGGAGACCTCTGCTTAACAGAGTCTTGTAATAGCATCTTCTTTTTAACAAATACATTTGCTAATATGCACCTAGAAATATCACTCTTTAATAATCAGGTATTAGTAGACTGCCTACTTTTCATCTCCAAATGATGCTTCCTTGAAGATTAAAAGAACATTGGTTTTAGTGTTAACAGCCTACAACTTCAGCACTGAGGTCTCAGTAATCCAGCTGGTATCTGTCTGTAGATTCATTTATCCTCTCTTTCCTAAGGTTATTTTAGCAACTTATGTTATTTGTAATAGGAGTTGCTTTTGTTTTCACATTGGGTCAGAATAGATTGAGTAATAACATTAACAAAGACCATGAACTAACACAGCACCTTTTACCCTAAATCCTTTTCAGTTACTGACTTAATGTCTCCTCAACATTCCAATGGCTCAATGACAAGGGTATTATTCCCATTTTTCAGAGGCAAAAGCATTTGGAGCACGTCTATATCTAGAAGTCAGAGCCTTTGACGTTATATCATAACTTTTTCCTTTTGTCTTCTAAGAGAGCATACCGTTAAGTATCTTTCCTGATTATTCTCAGTGGTACTGCTGAATGTAGCCTCATGCTACAGCTACTGGCTAGACTCCTGCGGTTGGATTTTCAATTATTAAAGTATGACATAAACAAACAGTAAAGTGCCTACTATGTGCAGAGCACAGTGTACTTTTACTCTGAATCTTTTCAGGTCTCTGCAACCTTGAAGTTTAAATGAGGGTCAGAGAGTTGGCATTAACCTCCTTCCCTTTTTATCCTTGTAAGTTTGCTCAGGTAAAGGAGCATTTTAACACTCAGCAAATACAAACCTGTCTTTTCTGGTTAATTCAGGGCTCCAGGTCCAACACCAAAGAATGCCGGTGGTCATTTCCAAAGGGTTCTGAAGATATCTGGCTGACCATTTTCAGATATCCATGAAATGCTTTCTATCCTCCTATAAGGGTAAACCCAAAACTAAGGCTTTTATTTCTTTTCAAGAGCAATTAGTATAAACTAGAGGAATGGTCAACCTGCAATTCCAATCAGCAAAACCCGTATTGATTTGATGCTGTACAATACCTGATCCTGCACAAAATCTTAATTTATTAAACTTCAAACGGCGCTAAACATTCTATCTTAATTTCACAGTTCTAACACATTGGAGTTTCTTAAAAGGAAGAAATCTTTACTGACTTTCTCATTTTAAACAATTCTTGTCATAATATTGAGCAGGAAATTTTCTGTGATCACTTCAAAATTATTCATGCATTCTTTTAAAATTTACATTAGTGGAAAAGTAAGAACCATTGATAATCTAGTAACATAAAATTATCATTTGATTGTATTTTTCCTTTGTCTTTAAAGGCAACATACTTTACAGATAATAACTTATAATGATTTCCAAAGCTAGGTAATTTTGGATTTTTTGAAGAAAGGAAACCTTTGTTTTGCTAATTAAAATGAAAATTAATTAAAATTAAAAGCACGAGGAAGAGAATTAAAAACACGTAGAGATGCCTCATTGAAAATTTTCCTATTTCTTTCTGGTATTTTTCCTCTGCATAAGTATATATATATATATATATATATATATATATATATTTATATAATTGGAACCATACCATATGTGCAATACTCTACATATTTTTAACAATTAAATTTATTAGAAATCACCTCTTTGTACTGATGAAGACTCTTTCCCAGAGATTGACTTCTTGGGAGAAAATATCATAACCAGTTTTCTGCCAACTGCGGATTTTACCTTAGCAGTTAAACATTCTGCCTAATCCACATATTCTTCTCTATTAGAACAGGGTGTGGTAAGCAGGAAAGAAATAGGAAGCTCATGTCTTTCTCATGGATGCCTGAAATTGTGTAACTGGCCACATGGATAAATGGAAATTGGAGACTATACATTCGTTTATTTGTCCACTATGACTTATTTAGTGATTGCATAGTTTTGTGCCAGGCATGTTGCTAGGCTGTGGTAAGATAACAAGACAGACACAATCCAGTTCTCAATGAATTCAGTGTAAGGAGGACACAGGTACCTTGACCAGGAAATTCTAGAATGGTGTGGTAAGTACAAAGGCAGAAGAAATGCAAGATGTTATGGTAACTCATAACCTAGGCTGGTTCAGGAAGTCTGCTAAAGACTTTGAATTCAGTAGTGACTAAACAAAGCTGAGATGTGGCTAGGAGTTGGCTGTAGGTCAAGAAGGGAAATGAATTTCAGGCCAAAAAATGATTTTTCTCTCAGTCTGATACAATAGCCACAACAAGGCCCTCAGTATGGTTTATGCCGAAAGCAATGAAAGGTGTAGGCACAGCTAACATGACTATAGAGGTCAGAGTCAGAGTAAGAAAGACATTAAGAAGATGAATTTTCCGAACAAGAAGGATCCATTAAAATTTTAAAGTAGGAAGCAGCATGATCAGACTATATACTCACTCAAAAATCCTATCAAAGATACTTTCTTAATTTCAGCCATCATTAGCTTATTTACTTAATGTCATTATGATACTAAATACTTCACTTACATTACTTGACTGATTATTCACAATAACCTTGCAAAGTTAATGCTGTCATTCCAGTTACCTAAAGAGGAAACTGAATTCAGAGAAGGTACATAATTTGCCCCAAACCATCTTCCTAATAAATGATAGAGAACTCATCAGAAGATCTATTTTACTACAAAAGCTTGTGCTCTTTCTGGCAGAACAGAGATTGCCTTCTAGTTATGCTCATTACTAGCTATTGGAAGAGGATGCCAAATTTTATCCGAAACCTAAGGAGAACTGGAGGAGCCTCAAAAAACAGTAAAAGGGTGTGGCACACGTGGGAGGTATACTAGGTGAGGGTGAAAGAATTGAGTGAATCAAGGCCTTTTAGCAATTGACTCCACTCTATTTAGGTCTGCTCATGTGGGTTCTTAAATTCAAGAACTTGTCACCCAACTGATATAATCCTTTCAGAATATGTAAGTTTTCTTTTACCAAGGGGGAGTGTGATTACATTGGCAACTTTGAGTAGTCCCAATTTCCTTGACTCTTTGATTTTCTGGGTTCATCTTCAAGGAGCAAATAAAAAGGTTCCACTGGAAATGATGATTGTGACCTTTTTACAGGGAGTTGGTAAGTCGTATGAGAACTTCTAAAGGATAAATGGCTATTAAGAAAGTTCTAGGAGTTCCTGCTATGGCACAATGGGATTGGCAGCATCTTGGGAGTGTTGGGACACAGGTTCAATCCCTGGCCTGGCACATTGGGTTAAGGATCCAGTGTTGCTGCAGCTTAGGTCTCAACTATGGCTTAGATCTGATCCCTGACCTGGGAACTCCATATGCTAAGGGGCGGCCAAAAAGGAAAAAAAAAAAAAAAAAAAAAAGACAAAAAGAAAGAAAGAAAGTTCTAGTAAGGTAGATAGGAGAGATTTCCCAAAAGTTTTGATGTCTACCTTTCATTGTCTATATACTGTTTGTGTTCAAAGTCCCTTATTCCTGTATTTTTTCTACAAGCCAAGGATAGATTCTCAAAGCAGCTATAGTGAAATATAAATAATACTGTTCAATTACTTTTGTTCACAGTGACTAAGTGTATAGTATATGTTTATGGATTAACAAATACTCAGAGTTTTCAGAGCAGGAATTGTCCTTGGAGATAATTTAGTGGAGTCTACTATTTCATAGACTAGGGAACTGAGACACAGATTGGCTTAGAATCTATTCAGCATCATTGCCTGACTTCCTAAACAGTTGACTAAATATTGTTAGTTGACTCTATGCCACCAATTAAAAAGTAAAAAAAGCTTATCCAGCTTTTTCTCTATTAGACCAGGCTGCAAATCTCGAACTCATTAAACTATTGTGTACTATGAGTTATATCTTTCATACGCAACATAAAATATCATTCTATTTCTTTGCCATTTACTTTTTTGAAGGTGTTTTGACTACCTCCATCCTCCTATAATTGGCATCTGCAAAGACTGGTCCAGTTAGGGAATAGAATTGTGGAAGAAATGTTTGATAAAAATGTGTTAGCATCATTGTGAAGTATATCCAGTTATTTCAGCTTACCTGATTTGACTGAAGACTGTTACTTTACAGTGGGAAGTGGAACATTTAACATCTTGCTCACCTTCTATGTGACCCCTTCATACCACACCTCCGTTGGGAGAAAAAACAAACAGCACAGAGCTGAGAACTATCAAGGATTGAGGACCAGGTAATCCTTTCAGAACTGCTCTAACCTGATACTCCCTAAGATGGGATTTTGTTAATTTTGAGAAAACTAAAATCTCCCTTTCTTTTCTTCATTTTCCCTATTCCTTTTGCCTATTCTAACCACTTAATAATTGTAAATATTTTACAGTCATCCCTCACTATCTGCAGGGGACTGGTTCTAGAACCACCCCCCAAATACCAAAATCCACAGATACTCAAGCACTCAGGTCCTGTATATTAAATGGTGCAGTATTTGCATATAACCTATGCACATCTTCCTGTATATATTAAATCATCTCTAGATTACTCATTATATTTACTACATTGTAAGTGCTACATAAATCGTTGTAAATACAAGTAAATGCTATGTAAATAGTTGTTGGATTGTGGCAAATTCAAGTTTTGCTTTTTAGAAATTCCTGGAAATTTTTTCCAAATATTTTTGAGCTGCAGTTGCTTGAATCCAAGGATGGGAAAACTGTGAATACAAAGGACCAACTGCTATGCTTTTATGGTAATTCCTTCACCTATTTTCTTTTTCTTTTGGGACGTCTTCTTTCTCTCCTTGTTTTTTTTTTTTCTTTTTTTTCTTCTTTTTTTTTTTTTTTTCTTTTTCGGCCACCCCATGGCATTTGGAGTTCCTGGGCCAGGAATCAAATCCAAGCAGCAGTTGTGACCTATGCCGCAGTTGCGGCAACACTGGATCCTTAACCCACTGTACTTGGCCAGGGATCCAACCTGCGTCCCTGCACTCCAAAGATGCTGCCGATCACATTGTGCCACAGCAGGAACTCCTGGAAACTACTCTTAAAAGAAATACCACTGATTATCAAAGATTTTCTAATGGGGCAAAATTACCAATCTGGAAATAATCAGATGATTTTAAAGTAAAAAGAATGAATATGTCTTTATGTATGACTAGGTCACTTTGTAGTACAGCAGAAATGATCACAACCTTGAAAATTATACTTCAAAAAAACTTAAAAAAATAAAACAATTTTTTAAAAAGTAAAAATGACTGCCTTACATTCACAAGGAAGCATCCAACAGAAAATCTCAAAGTGCCTAACAATCATGACGATTTTTTTTTTTCTAATTTCCCCACAAAGGGGACATGGGAGTTGAGACATAGGGTATGACATCTTAAAATCCAGAGTATGAATGAGGCCTCTTGGTCAAGCCTAAACCGTCTGGGCTGGAGACAACCATGCAGATATGTTGTCTGACTTTCTGCTGGGTCCAAGAGGCACTCCAGGCCTTAAGAGAATCCCCAAATCTCAGCACTTAAATAGAAAGCTTCAGGGCTCTGGATTTTACACAGCTGTCTTGGAGATTCCAGTCTTTTTGTCCTTGGTTTCTAAGAATTCCCAGTGGGATGTTAAGAAGGCTTAATATCAAATTTTTATGAATTTGTTCAGTGAGTGGTTTTTCAGAGTTCTCTGTAAGCAGTCAGACATGCTCAGAGTCTCCAGGGAGAGAGAAGTCTCTTGCATATTCTCCCTAAAATTCTAATCAAAAGGCTCATGCTTCGTATACCCAGCCAGGAAATGTTGGCATAAACCATAATAGCCATGAATACCAAGGTGCCCTGGCATGTACTAGGGCCAGACAAATCAGGCAGCACTGTACAACCTCAGACACTAGAACCTGACCAGATACATCTGAACCCTTGCTCCACTACTTACTAGCTGTATAACCTTGGGTGAGTTACATTTCTGGCTTTAGTCTTCTCATCTGTAAAATGGACATAAGTACCTATCTCATGGGGGGTTTTTTGGTAAAAATCAAATAAATTAATATTCATAATTAATATGAATATTAATATTAATTAATTCATTAATATGCACATAGTACTAAAAAAAGTTATTTTAAATGTGATCACCCCACATAAACACTGGCACAGGAAAATGAATGGACCATTTGTGACCATAAAGCAAATCATTTAAAATTTTTGACACCAAAAGGGGTCTTCAAGGCCACCTTTTAAGCAATTCCAGGGGACAGTTCACATGTCTTCTGCAAATGGTGCTTCTGGAATTATGCAGCTTGATCCTGGTATGCTTTGTAAATTTCTCTCTGTGGTTTCCCAGGGTCATGCTTTTGTTGTTTTGTTGTGTTGCTTCTTTTTTCTTCACAAATAATGAATATTTTTACTCTTATGGTTTGTATTGATTTCTTCTGGCACCAGTAAGTAGAATGCAATTTATCCTAGGACACTTGAAAAAGAGAACAAGTATATTCTTTTCTCACTGGTTACTTCCAGATCTAAGACTCCTGTGTGGTTAGAAGTGCAGCAAATTAACATATGAAACCAAGTGATTAAGTCCCTTTAGAATTGGATGGAAAACTTATCTAAATTGCTGTTGTTGCTGCTACTTACTGCTAACCTGTGTGGAAGTTGCCAGTCCTTTAAAATGATCTTTCAGTTTTGTTTTTTTTAAGATGAACATCAAACCAGCTAGTAATTATTGAACACGTACTATGTGTAAGGCACTCCATGGATATGAGATTACAAAACAGGCATTCTTGAGAGCGTGAGCAAGCCCTATGTTAAGCATGCAAATCATGCTTTTTACTTTTTTCCCTCAGATTTTTAACTGCACTTTGTTCAGAAAATATAGGAATATAACATGCGGAGAACAGAAATCCGTTTCAATGGAAACTGGGTCTATTTTGAAAATATGCAAGTTTGCTCATAAAATAAATCCTTAAACAAATAAACAAAAAGGCCCAGATAGATGCAAAATACTGGGGCAGAGAAACACCTAGCTTTTCTTTAGGATTTCCACCTATAAGTGTTTACAGCCAGAGGCCTGCCAAAAGGGCTAATTCCTGAGCGGAGTTTTCCAAACTCTTACAATAGCAACATCACCTATCTCTTCTGCCTCCCACGGGGAAAACTTCTGCCAAACGAGCTCTGTTGCCACCGTCTGTCTATGCTCTGCCCAGCCTTTCCCCAGCCTTTGTCATTTGGCCAAGTTAACACAAAACCAGCTCACATTTACTGGTGTTAAGCATTTTTTCCATGCATATCAATTCATTTTTTTTCCCCCGGTACAACAAAGTGGGTTCTCCTATTTTACAGATGAAGAAACGGAGGTACCCAGAGATTAAGAGCTGAGCCAGAATTCAGACTTGGACTAATTAGCTGTTAAGCTTGTGGTCTCTTAACCTACCTGTTTTTATGTTGATGCAAGGCAGTGAGTGGTCTCCCTGGGGATAAGACTCACTGGTGGAGGGGGGCAAGTTTCACATCCTAATTTTTGCATCTAATTTAATAAAGTTTCAAACTTTTAGGGGAACAGAAAAAGACTCCCTCTAATTGAGCACCTGAGTTTAATAAATAACTTCCCACAAAGTTGGTTTCTAAGTGGCAGTACCTCTGAGAGAGAAGCCCTGAGTGGTTCTGGACAAGACTGTAACATGGTGAGATTCCCCCTGTAAAGATGTGACCCCAGAATCCCACTATGGAAGGAAAAACCCACTGTCAGCTGCTTGGGATGGAAAGTGAGACCTTGAGGGTCTGGGCATGTAAGAGAGGGCTCTCTCCGTCAGCTTGAGAAAGTGAAAAGCAGTTGCTAGTGCTAAAGAGGAGAGGGCAGGTAGTGGGATGAGGTTGATGCCAAAAAGGGAAGCGGTGACATGGCGAGTGTTCAGGAACTACATGGCTGAAAGGGCAGGTGGAAATGCCCCCATGATTTCTGGGGCAGGTGGGGCGCAGAGCAGGAGGTTGTCTCTGTATAATAAAGGATATTTAAGTATTTAAGTTGGGCCTTCTTAAAGTTTGATTTGGAAGTGTTTGTGCTGCTTTAATGTAAACCCCCATACACTGGGTCCCATCCATTCATCATCTCTCAGGATGGGAGGAAATGTTTGGTGAGAATCTGGGAAGGGTTGAATGTCATCTGCTGGGCAGGGGCCAAAGTAGAGAGACTGAGCCCAGAAGAAGAGGAAAATTTACAGAAGTCACAGAAGCAGCCCTGGATGTGCACAGGTCTTGGAACTGGGAGAGTTAGCCCAGTCATCATCTAAATTTTAAGGAGCTGTCATCTAGATATTACATCTCCTTATCTGGATGTACTCCCTCTCCCTAAGCACCGAGTTCTCATAAAACCACTTATTCAATGCATTCCAAGTTTAGCTTTATAATTCTCTTGACTGAATGGAGAGTTGATTCATTGCCTATTTTTGATATTCCATATTCCCTTGACCCTTTATTGTGGTTTCTCTTTTTCTTTGTCATAAAAAAAGACTTATTTTCCTTGGTGAAGCTGTCCTCAGAATCTCTCATTTTCTCTGGAAATGACCTGGGGCTCCTTGTACACAAACACCGAAACCAAACAGTCATATCATCACTGTGTTCCTAACCCTAGAGACTCTTAGCATGGGTGTGGGTTTGCATAACAGGGAAACTAGCATTGACCTGGTACAAATGCTAATTAAATGTTTAAAAAAATTTAAGGATAGTGCTGCAATGATGTAAAAGGGTGTGTGTGTGTGTGTGTGTGTGTGTGTGTGTGTGAGCCTAAAGCATCTAAATGTATTAGACCCTGGATACAAGGTTGAGGGCAAAAACAGATGGAGAAAAAAAAAAAAAAAGTTTGCCTGAATGAATAGAGAAAAAATGGCTCCATTTTCCAGGGAAGTTGGAAATTCTCTGTTTGGCAATGCATACATCACCTATTCTCCCTATGCTCTCCTGTACCTTTAAAATAGGGACTGGAACCCTTGAGAATGTCTCTACTTAACCAAAGTATCTTCACAATACATGAGACTCATGTAATAAAGGGCAGGCAGTGTTAGAAGGAAGGATTTGAGTTTGGAGGACTCTACAATTCTGTGATGCTATCTGAAACAGTGAAAGCAAAATCATACTTAGCAAAATTAAAAGAGAAGTTCAAGTTATACTGAAAAGGAGAGAGTGGAATGGAGGAAAGGGTGAAGAGAAAAGGGAAAAAAAAAAGCTAATATTTATCAAGGGAAAGTATCATGAACTCTATGTACTTTCTCTCTTTCTCTCTTTTTTTTCCCCAAAAGAAAGGCTAGAGCACGCACATTCCAGTGTCTGCTGCCTAAATTCTCTGTTAATTCACATCTCCAGAGACACCTATGTAGTTGGGACAGTTCAGCATTTAGAGTACAAGGACTTGCAAATAAAAATAATTAACAAATAAAATGTCTTAATGTCTTTGTCTTTTTTTGCCATGGCAGATACTCTTTAAACAGAATGTGCAAAAGTGAAGGAAAAAAATAATCTCACCCACCTTTCCTTTTTGCCCTTTGAAATACTTTTTATCGTAGGAAATAGAAGTTTCTGATGTTGGTATACTTTGATTCAATTAAACAAGTACTTTCTGCTTGCTCACCATCAAAATGAGGAAGCCGTTTGCCCACAAATTCTCTAAAGGAAGATTCAGAAGAAAAAGGAATTGTAGTTAATCCTTTCCCAGGTCACACCTAAAATAGGTCTCTGCTAATAAGGAAGTTGTTTGTATTTAAAATATAAATATGCATTTAAGAATATGTTGGAGGAATCATTGATGAAAGAGTAGAGTCTGGAGTTCAATTCCACCTTAATGGGATTGAAAAAAGAAAGGTATAGAATATTATTTTTCAAACTCTATCAGAGGGTCGGAAACCTTATATTATAATTCCCACAAAAATTAAACTATAGGTGTTCCCTTGTTAAATAATTTTGGGGAACAGTAAGTTAAAGAAAGTTACTACCTTCTACGTAACTTTGGAGTATTTAGCTGACTGATATATATATAAGGAATTTCTAAGAGAGGCATGTAAGCAACAATTCTCAAACAAAACTTTCTGGCAGTATAAAATATCTCACATATTTTAAGGAAAGTAGGTTGGAAAATACTGGCATAAAACAAAATTGCATTTGAACTTTGGTCGAAATTTTCTAGTTAGGTAATATAATGTCTGAATCCAAACATCTTGAGAGCATGTCCAATACACACTGGCCATTCATTTTATTTATTTTTAGTTAGATGTGGATTTAGTATTTATGCTGACATCCAAACTTAACACATAAAAGTGAACATTAAGGACCCTAGTCAGATGTGCAGTGGTGGGCAGTTAAGCCAAAGAAAAAAATCCAGGTTCGCTATGAGAGAAGGCACTGAGAGCTGAAGTCAACAGCATTAAATCACAGCTTAATACAGAATTAGAAAACATTCTTTCGTGTTTACAAGGGGAAGAGGGTGTTTGAAAAAAGTCACATTATTTTTTTCCCTCCCAGAATATTTATGTTGTGAAAGAAATGTGCTTTCATGATGTAAAATCTTAATTTCAAACAGCCCCATTTATCTCCACTCCTCAGTTTAGAGCTCTGAATTTGTCCAGTTGTGTGTGACAACCCCAATTGCTTTTTGGATGTCAATCCTGTAACCATTCTATGACAGAAGAACTTTGGCCAAAGTAGCCATGTAGTTTGAGACTGTCTGCTTGTGACCTCTTTGGGCTATCACGTTTTGCCCCTATCTAGTTAAGGTATATTGGAATTTGTCACTTAAAAAAGAAAGCTCCGTATCAGCAATAGATGATTTAGGAGAGAGCATGTGGAGTGACACAGAGACTTTAGTTTAATGAACTGTGATTGTTGCCAGCTGTAGGAGTAATGGATAAAGCTACAGATACATCAAGCAATAGATATTAGAGATTCTGAATTAACCTTTGTAAATAACTATCTTTAAAAACAAAAGAAAACAAAAACGTAAAAGGAGGTGAGGCAGATAATAAGTCAAGCACCAGCAAGGATATGTACATGTCTCTCCTAAATCCCAGCATCCAGAATATGAGGGAAAGAGAACAGTTGTATATTGTAGCAGGAAGACTGCAAATGAAATTGGCTCATTCATAATTTGGGTCATATTTCCCCGAATCAAAATTCAAGGAGAAAGTTCCTTCCCACCGTATGGATATTTCTCCTTCTGTTGAGTGTTGTCTTCCTTGACAACCACGCAGAAAGCGCTCTGGCACGGAGGGCGATGCAGGCTGCACGGTGTGCCTCATCAGTCATGTTGAACACACCCCGCGGCGATTACCATTCTGATTCAGGGCAGGATAAAAAGAGTTCAGTGCACAATGTGGTGTTTAGGGAGGTGATCTGGAAGCATTAACCACACAACTTTGGCAGAAACTGTTTTGTGAATGTGTCAGTGATAGCTCAAGTACACGAAAAACCAGCTTTACTGTCCCTTGATATGAGATTAATTTTTGTGTGCATTTCTGGAGCATTTACCTTTGTAAAGTGGACAAATCTTATCCTTGTTTTTCAGCTGTAGAAACTGGAATGCTAAGAGGTTAAGCAATGTTCACAAAGTTACACTGTGAGTCATTTTCTGAATCAGGAAATAAATTAGTACCTATGATTCCCTTTTCCCTGATTCTACCAGATGGCAGGAGTCATTTAACACTATTTACAGAAGTATTTTTCTTTATTGTCTTGCAACGGGCACTGAACAGATTTTCTGAGACTTGAAAATTACGAAATGTGACCTATTGTAGGGAGCAGTAGAATTCAACTAATGACATTAACTCAGGCAAGTTTTATCGAGCATTGGCTGTATATAAGGGCCAAAGGTGTTCAGTCCTAATTTAAACTCTACCCATGATTTGGAAATACATGTGTAATGTCTCTTTGCCTTTGGTGAAAGAGAGATAATGATCCCTACCATGGACTTCATTAAAAGGTATATGATTTTATGAAATATTTTGAGCTGAATAGATTGAATTACAAGTTTTTTTTTTTTTTTACAGATTATATCACCTCTCCTTTCTAGATGAATATTGGTAAGTTTTTTACAAAAAAATTTAAAAGTATTATCTAATTTTAGCATATGTGTTTATACTTGTCAAAATACCTCAGAAGGATGTGCCATATTATTGTAGTAAACATTTTTGCATGTATTGTCACATTTGATCCTTCTGAGAACCATCTTGCTACTTTTCCTGCTAGGAAATTATTTGAATTATTTGAGTGATCAAATAACTCAACTCTGTCCCTTAAAATTTCTTGGGTGCTTCTCAGTTAAGATTGCTATTCTGCACACCATGTTTCCTTTCCATCTCCAGCTGTACTCCCCCTGCCCCTTTTTTCTGACTCTGCCTCCAGCATGAAAAAGTTCCTGGGCCAGGGACTGAACCCGTGCCATGGCAATAACCAGAGCCATAGCAGTGACAACACTGGGTCCTTAACCCACTGAGCTACCAGGGAACTCCACCTGTACCCTCTTTAGAGCAACAGCTAATGCATGGCCAAAATACCAAATTGGGTTCATTAGCAAAACTGGAACTTTTATTTTCTAGGCTGTTGCTTTTAAGGGGATTTAATTCGATAATAAGGAAAAACAAATAAATAAAAGGACACAAACACAGAAAAGACAAAAAGCATAACAGAGGCCAAGTTTACACACTTCAGATTTCTGACTCAACTACTGCTAACCAGAACTCAGCCCTCATAAAATTCCAAATGCTGTTTTGAATAATCTATAGCATAGGCCTCACATGCTTACCCTTGAATCCCTTAGTAGTTAGGGAAATCCCTTAGAGACCACAACCACCTTTAGATCAGTTAAAGAGAAGAGTAAGTCTGCGAGGATCCCTCTTGATGCTGGCAGGGGGTAGTAAAATCTAGATAATCTCATAGAAAGATAAAACTGGGGGAAATGCCAAAGCGACTTGATTCCCCACCCAGATCAACACCAAGCTTATTCTTTCATGGAGAGGTGCTCCTAAATCTGCTTTTAGTAAAGTAAAAGTTTTCTTTGTAAGTTGTATTATTGTCTATATTTTATAGAGGAAGAAAGGAAGAGAAATTCAGAAAGGTAAATAGCTCATTCTAGGTTACATAAGCATGAATTGGTAAAGGTTGAATTTGGATCCATTTACGTTTCAAGGAAATGCTCTTTTGTCTGCTGCATGTCACCGTGCTCTTGTCAAAGAAATGATGTGGCCTCCTGGAAGATCTCAGAGCAGTGCTGCATGGCCAGGTGGGCACAACCACCGGCTCACTTCCAGGGAACTCTGAACAAACTCACTCTTTGCTGAGCTTTAGATTAGGAAATATCTTCAATGACATCCTAACTATAGTAAGAAAAATAATAAATAAGAGCAAGTTTTTTTTTTAAAGTAATTAAAAGCCCTAATTTAAAAAGGATATGATGGACATAAGACATATAATAAAACACAGCAACTCATTTAAAAAAAAAACTCTGCATATTAATAATTTCCTCTAAACTCTCCATCTGACCCTTTCTGAAGATGATGAAAATGCCATATAGACCGTGAATTCTCCTTACTTGTGATAGTTTTGTTCTATAAAATTGCCTCAAAAACTAAATTACCGCACCCAGAGGAAATAAAGGGTTAAGTTCCCTTAAGCATTATCACATTTTCATCAACCGCTTAATACATAACCTTATTTCACGTATGTTTCTGTTTAAAGGCACCTTATTTACTACTATTTTTAATTCATTAACACTTAACTGACAGCTAACAGCACTATAATTCTTGCTTGAATGAACTTTATCTGACACATGTATTTTCTGCAGAAGGCCCATCACAGCTGTCTTGCACTTTGGGACAATAGACAGCACTTCCTCACTGTGCTTAGGGTTCATTCTTAACATCAAATCACAACAAAAAGCACAGACATGCAAAAAATGTAACACTAAATAGACGTGAAAAGGACACATTTACAGTGTGAGAGTTGAGCTAAGAAGGCAGAGCATTACTTTGTTCTACCTCAGCTGGGCTTGATGGGTGACACAAATATGTTGCAAATCTGTTGCTGCTCTGAGCACATCTATGAATGACCACAAAGCACTGTGATTTGAGAGTTACAAACAAACCTTACTGAGGAGGCAAACGTATAAATACAGAACCTGGGAACAAAGAGATTCAACTGTAAACGCAAACATCTAAAACTAGCTTTCATCCTGTGGCCACTTACATTCCTATCCTCATTGAGAAATTAATGGACTTAATCTTTTTACTGGGAGCTTGGTGACTGGTTATCAGCATCATGATCAACCTTGCTTTAGTCTGTACTGTTTCAGATTTAATAATGCATTTTCTACTAAAATTTTAAGGATAAACCAATTGAAATATAATGAATTTTAAAATTATCATATTGCAAAATTAAATCACTCAAAATTAAAGGATAACAAAATAAATGTTAGTAATAACATATGATAGTGGGACCAAAATTGGAACTGGGAAAGAACTGGAAGATGGTTTTGCATGTATGCCAGACTTTCATTTCAACATAACTGTTGCTGTAATGTCCTCCCACTAGGTTTTTCATACCATGTGCTATAATCCCACACAGTCCACATGATGTTCAGTGCTATTAAGTGAAGTGACAGAAAAATAAGTAATAGAGCAGCAGGGTTATATCTTCCCATAGCTTGGGATTCAGACTTAGAGAACAAGTAGTGAAAATCATATAATAGTGAAGTTTGGAGCATGGTAAGTAAGCACCGGTGAGTTGATGAACGGTGGCCTTTCCAATATGATGTTATCATTAAATGGGCTTGCTTTTTCCATCAAAAGTCCATGTAAAATGAACATTGCCACAAATCATATATTTCGGAGTTCTTCAATATTCTATGGATTGTAATAGGTCTCGTTTATCTTGCAGAGGTTTGGTATCATTTTAAAGAATAATATGAGTGTGTGTTAGGGGTCAAGGGAAGGGTGATGATAAATACATTGTGTAGATAAAAACTGATTGTCACATAAGTTAATTATACTTGGAATAGTTCAGATGGGCCCTGGCATTGTGATCCATTCTGACTTGCTTGAGGTCTAACAGGAATCTGCCTACCTTGAAGCCCATGAAATTTGTAATTCAAGAAAACTGAATCCATGAACAGCAGAGCCATTTTTCTCACAATTTTTTTAACCAATGAATACTGTGTGGGAAATTGATTCCATATGTTTTCAAGTTATTTATGCAACTTGAATAATTAAAACGTTCATTGGTAAGAGCTGCCTGATGCCTTTAAAGTCAGGAAATCATCTTATGCCAAAAGTAGACAAACTCAAACACCAAAAGGTCAAGCTAAGTTTGAAATTTCACAATATCCAAAAATGTAATTATTCTAAGAAAATTTAAATGTTTGCTAATCCCTCCTGCTTATTATCACATGGTAGAAAAATAAGGAATTCCTTTATTCTCTCACATTTTGTTCCCTTTAATTTTTGAAAAATGTTTGTCTATGTGTCTTTCTAAAGTTACCACCAAGTTATACTGGATAAGTGCCTAGTCTATTAACGACATTTGTAATAAAATCCTGTCAGTTCTTTTTTTTAAAAAAAAAAAATCAAATTAATAAGTGCTTATGATTTGTTTTGAATTAAAAACAAAGTATCATAAGGAAGATATATTTAGCTTCAATCATATTTAAATAATTCTATGATAAGTTGCAATTATTATTCCCATTTAATAGATTTAGAAATCAAGGTTCAGACAGATTAAGTAGGCTGTGAAAGCACATCTTAACTGGGTAGGTTAAATTGCCTGAAACACTTTAGAAATACTTGATGAAAAGCAGGTGAAAAGGAGATAGCTAATAAACTTAGCCCTAAAGAAATACTAACCCAAGATTAATGTATTTACTTTTGTGTATGGTACTAAAAGAATGAAACTAGGATACAAATATGAAAATGAGGAATGCTGAGAATTTTACAGTGTTTGTAGAAAGAAGATGACTAAATTTGGAGCTAGAAGTCCTACATTCAAATTCGGGCTCTTCCACTTAGCACTATCACCTGGAGAAGTCATTACTATACACACGTAAAATAATAATAGCAATTACAGTAATATAGAAAAAAATGAAGAAATCTCTATCATAATCAAATTGAAAAATCAATTGAATTTGAGTACATTATTGGTTTATTGTATTTGTTTAATATTAGAGTTTAACTGACTAGGATCCATGAGGATGAAGGTTTGATTCCTAGCCTCACTCAATGGGTTAAGGATCTGGTGTTGCCATGAGCTATGGTGTAGGTCACAGACACAGCTTGGATCCTGCATTGCTGTGGTGTAGGCCAGTGGCTGTAACTCTGACTCGACCTGTGGGCTGGGAACTACCATTCGCCACAGGTTCAGCGCTAAAAAAGCAAAAAAAAAATAGAGTTCAATCTTTCCTCATGTGCATTGTGGCATTGTGAAATATAAATTTACCACACACAAGATGTAAATTATTTGTAAAAGTTATTTTTGAAAAAGTATTAATTTTTTAACTTATTTCTCCGACCTTGCATCATTTTTACAAAAAGAGATCTTGCTTTGCCTTGCTTTCTCTAACTCTTAAAGCTTTTTTAACACTTTAGAAAAGAAATTAATTTAATTTTACAAGATGGACAATGGCCTTTCAAATAAGATGTTTCTTTAGGAAAAAAAAAGGTGGGAGGAAGAAAGGAAGAATATAAGTCATTCAGTTGGAAACAAGCTAATACCTGCCAAAACAATCCACGGAAATCACTCTATTGCTGTTTGTATTGTGTTTATGCTATAATTAAAAACGGATTAAAAAGAACTAGAGCATAGCACCTCTGATTGCTGTTCGCCTTAACACTGGAGAACAAGAAAGCCACGGTGTTACATTTAGCCAGTGGCACTCAGCTAAGCCCAAGCTGTCTACCCTGTCCTGTGGACAGTTAGTTTCCTTTTTTGAGATGATCCTGATGAAATGGAGGGGAGAAGGTTGATTTTTTTTTTTTTTTTTCTTTTTTTGGCCAGAAATGCCATGTGTAACTAAGGAATCTGAGACCTTTTCTTCTCCCTCTTCCTTCTTTTCATATGACAATCTGAGTTTTAGAATTGGTAATTCTGAACATATTGGGCCTTTCAGTGCCATACTGAGGTTTCAGATACAATATTTTCATTCTTCTTCCCAGCCAATGAAGGGCAAGTTTCGTACCATTTTCCCTGAATAGGAAAACTGCTTCTTAGTTCTTTGTACTTTCCCCCTCCTCCTTTCAAACTGAGTCTCATTGTGTTTACCCAGAAATGGGGCTTTGGGGCAATTAAAAGATTCCAAAGTGGCAGAGGCTAATGCACTAGTAGAACAGGATTCCAGCTTTCCATGGTAACACCCAACTTCCCTTCTCTAACCTCCTCAGTTCACTCAGACAATCTAATCCTACCTCTGTGGTTACTCTGAAAAGGCATCCAGTTTGGTTATCAGAAAGAATCTTTCTTAAATAAATATTTACCAACGTCTCTTTCGTTCTTTGGGGGAGTGAGCAAAGGAAGGGCTTGACTCTCTTAATCCTTTTGGATCACACATTGTGTAGATGATGGCAGAATGTAGTCAGGGCTACTAGCACTAGAGCCCAACCTGGGCTGAGACTGACATTTTATTGCCTTGATGATCACAAACCTTAAGAGGCTTGATTGGCTACTCATCACCTGGGTGACTATTATTCCTTCTTGCCACCCACTGCAAGTCGCTTCCTCTGTATGGCAGAAACCCAAGAACATTCCATGAGGGTTACGACACTTTCCTTTTACAATAATGGGACTTACCTTTCTCTTGGTTCCATGAACTCTTTAAATGTCAAAGTGATTCACATGGGAGGAACTGGTCCTATACTCATTGAAAAGCTCAAAAATATAAGATCTTTTCTCTCATGAAATGATGAGATGCTTATCTTTTCGGTAATAATTGCACTGCATGCTTATTATCATCACATTTTCAGTCTGCATGTAGCCAAGCAGTTTATCGGATAAAAAGCATAAGGAATGCACAATATTTGGAGAAAAGTATTTTCTATGGCCTTAAGAGGCTTGACTGGCTACTCATCGCCTGGATGACTATTATGCCTTCTTTTCTATTGACTTCAGAATCCCCTGAACTATGATGAAGAATATCTCAAAAAAGAGTTAATTCTCCATATCCTCACATGGTAGGGTATTTCATTAACTGTGTCTTAATTTAAGGATACTTTGCAGCAGTACCTTTCTCATAAAAATTAATGGGTGAAAGTTTATTCATTTAAAATGCTCATTTTCCATGCACGAATCGTGAACTAAATTTTAAATTATCCCCTCCACAAATGAAGATGTCAGAATATATACATCTGAAAAAAGTATGCATTAAAAATAATATACTACAAAATAGTGAGACATTAAAAATTTGAATTTTGAGAAAGAACATATGAAGGATTTTAAAATGTTCACAACTGTTAATTGAGAGCCTTCCCTGCTATCATGATCTGGTCTCCAAGAAGAGACCAATCCCTCCACCTAGGACCTAGATCCTATCCCTTCTTACTTTTTGAGGGGTAGCCTCCCAGGATTTTTTCTCTCTCTTGCCTGTGTCATCAATTTCCCCTTCTCTCCTGGATTATTCTTACCTGCATACAAACATGCTATTATTCCCCCACCTTAAAAAGCCCTGTTGGGACATGATGTACCCCAGCTAACACCCCATTTCTCTCCTTCCTTTTGAGACAAAATCCTTGGAAGTATTGAGTGCATTTTCAGTCTCTAATTTCTCCCTCTCTCTCTTGAACTTACTCTAATCAGTCCAAGGAAATGATTATTCCTGTTAAAGTCACTAATGATCTTCAGGTTGTTAAATCCAAAGGTCAATTCTGTCCTTATTTTACTTAACTAGTTAGTAGCATTTAACGCTATTGGACCTAAAATTTATTTGAGTTGAAATTATGATGCACTTTTTCTAGGATCCACAACTTAAACTACCTCTTATTGGCTGATAACCCCCAAATCTACTTCTCCAATCCAGACCTGACATTTGTTGGAGGCATGGATAGATGAATGAATTAGTTTCTTTTTCTATACTTCATCTTAGGTATTATACCAATAGTATTATCATATGTAAGAAAAAAAAGAGCAAACGGTTATGTCTTTGCTTACTTAACTACCTTCAGAAGTATTTCTTCGTTACAAGTTTGTTGATAAGATTCTGAAATGTGATCTTTTTTCTCCAAGTGAAGTAATGTCATTGACAATAAGAACACTACAATTCTATGCTTATGCTTTAAAAACAGTGAAAGTATGTCATGCCAATTCTGTAATTTCTTAACCTATGAAAACAATTAACTCTGATGTCAGTCAACACCAGTACATTTTCAGCCCACGCCTAAAAATGTTTAATTAATTTGAATTATTGATCTAGGCCATTTCATACACAGTGGTCAAAATTCATCAGGTTTACGATCTCCTTGTATCTATGGCCTCAGGAAAGACTCACAAATGAAATATTTTTTTCCTGCATTAGTTTTCCAGTATGGCTCCAATTTCTTCTGCCTATTCATTGCGATCTGGGCCTAGCTCTGAGCTCTTACCACTGGCCTGTACTTTTACAGCCAGGAAGCACAATGCCCAGGAGGTTGCCAGCTTGTCTGATCCTGCCCCAGTGCTTGGTAACTAAGTCCTTCTTTAATGATTGTGGTCTACTTTACTCCATGCTTCCTGGTTCCTGGATCCTCCTTACAAACTGGTTTTTGAAAAATTCCTAATAAACTTTTACTCTAGGGAGTTAATATTCTGTAATAAGATGACCCTGACAGTAAGATTTTAATTTCCCTATTAATGCAGAAATGACACTATTAACCAGAGTTGCAGTATGGATTCTTCCTATGGCAATGGACATATATATCAATAAGTCAGATACTATCTATGTCTTTCATCATAACGATCCCCCCTTTACCAGGTGGAATTCAGACTGGCTTTGAGGGACTTAGATTGGCATTGATAATCCTTGATTTATACCATTATTATCTATGTGGTAATGCACTTTTTCATGGTTAAAAATGAAAGAACTGGGAGTTCTCTGGTAGCTCAGTAAGTTAAGGGTCTGGCATTGTCACTCCTGTGGCTTAGGTGTCTGCTCTGGCACAGGTGCGATCCCTGGTCTGAGAACAGCAGGAAGAGGATGAGTAGAAATGTGAGGGAGGGATCTGTATTACCATGTATAGAGTAATTTGTAATGATGTGGTAGTTTGATCTGACAACTGCTTTTTAGAAATGTAATGAGATTCCCTGTCTCAATAAGCTATTAGATCAAGAAGAAAGAGAAGAAGGAGAAAAGGAAGGAAGAGAGAGATGGAGGGGAGGGGGAGACAGAGAAAGAAATTATTCTTTTCTCATAAGACCTAAATCAAATATTTAAGATAAATTTACAAATTTAGAGACTTTAGTATTCTCCCTGTAGAGATTGTTTAATTCCAGGGAGTCCTAATGCAGTGTCAACCAAAAATTAACTTGTATTTGTTGCAGAGTATTGAGAGGCTTAAAACTGGAAGAAGTCGATCAAGTTTTAAAGAACTCTTGCTGTGATAAAAAAATCACATCAGGGCTTGAGTTCAAGTCCTAGTTTATGACTATTTTCAAAAGGGTGTGATTTATTGTGGTCAGTTTAAAATAAAAGGGTAGGCATTGTTTACTTACTAGTTCTGCCTACTGACGTTAAGCTATCTGTGTCCTTATTTATGCTTTTGAAAAACAGAAATCTTTATTTAGTTAAAATGTGGGATATTTTGAAGCACCACATTCATGCTAATGTATAAGAATTAATGGCAAAAAAACTAGGAAGTTTATTGATTTAAAGAAAAAACTAATTTGATTTTTTCTTCTTCTTTTTTTTTTTTTTTTTTTTTTTGGCCTTGCCTGTGGCATGCAGAAGTTCTCAGGCCAGGGATTGAACCTGGGCCACAACTATGACCCAAGCCACAATAGTGACCAATCTAGATCCTTTACCTGCTATCTCACCAGGGAACTCCTAATTTAATATTTTTTCCTAGCATCTATTGGCAAGCTCTGCACATAACAAAAGCTATCATCATACATAGTATTCTTCGATACCATATATCAGAATTCTCAGATGAGAAGACAACATTTGACTCAGCAGAAAGATTGATCCCTATTGCTGGATCCTCCCATGTGGAATAATGTTCCAGACAGCTTGTACTACCACTCCCTATGCTGAATAAATACATAAATTCTGTTTTAATTATGTCAATCTTTTCTTAATGTAAAATTCCCAGGTATGTGGGATACAAGGCCTTTGAGGGTTATTTTAGAGGAGTTAAGGAGTACTTCTTATAGCTAATTCTTTTACAGCCACTCTTGTAGATAATATTTCACATGGACAACCCAATATGGTCCCTATAATGGACAGCTGATGGTGCAAAAGGAAGTTAGACCAAGGAAATACACAAATAGGCCTAAACTCTAGTACTTGTTTCAGGCTTCAAGCATCTTCTTGCCAGATTTGACCTAAGCCTAGGAATGAGGAGGAAATACCACCATCATGGTAGGGGTTAGTTAAAATTGCTATTTCCATTGGGATAAAATGTGAAAATATCAAGGACCAATAATTTTTGTTTGTTTTTGAGTGCGTGTGTGTGTGTGTGTGTGTGTGTGTGTGTATGACTATGTAGACCTGTTGATAACATTTAAATCTGAATCAACAGATTTTTGTCAATAAATATATAAAAGAACATATTCTGTGAGTTACATCTATATTATTCTCCCTCCTCGGTCTTGAAGAATTCCTCATGTTTAATACCCAATTAAGAAAAGTATACCTAGGATCTTAGTAGTGATGTAAGCTTGATTGCTTACATCATTCTTGATTACTCTGGAATATGGTGACCCTTGTTCTAATAGACTCACATATGCACTACATGGATTTTCATGTTTCTATTGTCTTTCATGGTGTTTCTGGATTTCCTACTAAAAAGAATCATGCTTCTAAAACAGAGCTTCAACAATCATATGCCTGGATTAATCTGTCATCACGGCATCAACACTCTTCACAGCACAAAGTTCAGAAATTCAGTTTTCCTGGCTTCTGAACAACCCTTTGGCTATGGGAAAGAAAGGGAAGGTAGATCCCTAGGTTACAGACTTCTGAGAAAAAAACAAACAAACAAAAAACACCCTTCAAGTGTATCAGATAAACTAAAATCAGAGAAAGTTAAAATTATATTGAAAAAATACATCTTGGAAAGTTTCTGTAAGAATAACAGAGAGCTCTGTCATCAACAAGGTGTAAGTCATTCATAATTAGGATTCTGTGAGAGATGACTCATGTCTCTTGGATAAATGAACATAAAAGCAATTAGCAGGATGTGAGTTATTTGGTTTCTAAATGGCCTGACAGTTATGACAACCAAGTTTAGATTTTTATCTGCCTAACGCTTGGTTCAATGTATTCAGCATTAAATTAACTCTTTTTTTCTTAGAGTCAGTGGGAAACTATTTTTTAAAACTTAAAAATGTATTTGTGATTACATTTCCTGTTTAAGGAAAGAGAACATGACAAAACGATGTGATTCCCATGAGAAGCCACCAAATTAGATGTGTCATCCCAGTGAACATGTCCAATATGATGCAGAACTTCAAGTCTCATGATGGACAGCCACACACCTGCTCAGTGTACACCATGTTCATGATAAACCAAGAAAGCCGGTAAACTTAATTGCTCTGAATTCTGTAAAGGACAATTCATATACTCAAAGCTGTCTCACTTCCTTACTCAAGTGAAGCTTATAACCTAAAATGTGTACATTGACAGAGGCAGAGAGAACTGAAGACCATGAAGGGATTTATTCCTTAGGTTTAGCTGAGTGTTTATACAACAACATGGAAAGCAGATAGACTACTGCTTAAAAGCAAGGTCTTGAGAATACGAGCAGGATCCAAATCTTGGCCCTGTCCGTTTCTAGCTGGGATATCCTTAGGCAATTTAATTTAACATTCTTCTCATACCTCAGTTTCTTACCTCATAGGGCTACTGTAAAAATTAAATGTAATGACGCTTACTAGATCGTAAACTTGAAAATCGTGGCTATGTTCAACAGTCCTGTTCACTGTTGCATCTCTGGGATCCAGCAGAGTGTGTAGCACATAGCAGATGCTCCACAAATGTTAGGTGAATAATTATGCAAAATGTGTATCACAGTCCCTGGCACAAAGTAAGTAAATATGATGATAGTGATAATGATCACACTTAGGAGTTTCAGGAATCTCTTGAATGGTTTTTCAAAGCACTTAGAATAACTGTCCAACTCCTATGAGGCTCTACATGATCTGACTCATTTCTATCTTTCCAACTTCATTTTGAATCAACGTTCCTCTCTTTTCTTCTACCCCTAGGCACACTGCTCTTCTTCACTACCTTAACTAAACCAGACCATTTCCTACATCAGGACCTTTGCATATACGTCTTTCATTGTGTTCTTGCATTTTCCCATTCTTCATCTATTTCTTCTTTTCAAATCCTGGCACTTCTGTTCAAGAGATATGCCAGGTCCATCACCAGATGCTTTGCTATGAAATCACAGATGCAAAAGACCCAAAAGATTATAAAACTCCCATAGATTTCTACACCAGTCTACTTCATGGTCTACGCCAGCAGGTGGCCATGCTTAGCTTCCTGAAAACTCAACTGTTTTACTCATGTCAGGGCTGGTTAATGACTTTTTTTCTGATTTTTTTCAGACCTTTATTTCTTCAGCTTCTTACAAAACTGTATAAGGTATAATTACTAAAGTAAATGCTTTATTTCATAATATCATAGTTGTTCTGCTTCCCTGATTAAACATTAATCGCTGAAGTCATTGGTAATGGAATATTTAAGGATACAGGACATCAGAAATTTAAAGATGAGTATCTGATCTTATTGTATTTAAAGCCATAAGTCTTACTGTAGCCACTGGTGAAAGAGAGGCCAGTAATCCACAGAAGAACAATTATTTCAATGCTCACTTTTGACAGCTATAACCAAGTATCCATAGGAGACAAGGCTTGGGATGACCAAGCTTCTGCTATGGAACATTCTAGTGAAAATAAGGTATATAAGGGTGTAGATTGCTTGCTTTTAAATGCACCAGAAAACTTAGAAAAAGAAAATAATGCAGTTGGAGTTTTAAATTCCCAGATAAGAAAATTGAATGAGAGTGGAAAAAAAAATAATGTTGACTCAAGCTGGCATGCACTATGTATAAATTCTGGGTCCATGGTGACAGCCTGGGCAGTGAAAAGAAAGTCTAACAATTTTGTTGACTGGTAGATGAAATCTAGACCCAAATTAACCTGTGCTAAATAAAATGATAATGCTAGAGCTTACTTGGTATACTGTAGAGAAGGGTATCCAAAGGCTTAGGAAGAGTGAAATGCTAGAGTGGAATTATTACATAAGACCAATTTACACATTCCTTAGCCTTGGGAAGATCCAGAAGACATTCCCTCTACCATGGCACCAAGGCTGCGAGATGTACATTCATAAGAGCTCTGTCATCCTTGAAGAGCTCTGTATATATTCTCTATAGGTCAGGAATTATAGGGGTATTTTTCCATAAAATTGAATTCCTGGAATTCATTAGGAATTCCTGGGTGGCAACAGAGAAGTAGCAGCACAAAATCACCAAAGACAATGTGGATTTGATGATCATAATGAGCAGCCAAACCAAGTTAGTAATTAAGATGACTTAGCCAACAGTAATCTTTGGCACTGGCTAGATGATAATGATATCCCTATAACTGAAATAAATTGGCAGCCTACTAAAGTCTTAACTTAATGTAATGGAAAAGCTCTCAGTCTTCTGAAGAGAAATCTAACTTGAATCACCACTCAAGTCAGAGAGAGCTATGATCATTCTTTCAACCAATTCCCAGACATGAGCCAGTTAATAGACTCAGAATATCTTGAACAAAGGAGAGAACAGATCCCCTTGAGGAAGAATCCTGCTACATAACAACAACAACAACAACAAAGATGGGATATTCTCCCTCCTGGCCTTCCCCAAAGAGAACTGAGGACAATTACCAGCATGAATATTCATTGGGAAGGGGCAAATAATCAGATTGTTCAGGGATTATAAGACAGTGTCTCAAAAATGACATTAACTCCTAGACAGACACCACAATGGTCCACTACCCAGAATAGGGACTTAGGTCAAATAATTGATAGAGTATTGCTTGGGTCCAGATTGTCCCTTATGCAATAAGCTAAGCATGTCCTCAAATGTCACCTGTGAAGTTTCCTCAAAATGTCAGAATATACATTTGGAATGGATATTCTCAGCAACTTTTGGAATCCTCATATTGGCTATTAAGACAGAGAGACCACGTGGAAGCACTACAATGGGCTCTGCATACAAAGAACAAAAGCAATAATGCATTCTTGGAGAAACTGCAGAGATTAGCGTCTCCACCAAGTGTTTGAGAAATGCAGAGATGGTCATTCCTACATGTTATGATTCAACCTGTCTATTTGCTATTTGCACTGTGCAGAAAACAGCTGAGCCTTCTTTTTTTTTTTTTTTTTTTTTTTTTTTTTTTTTTTTTTTTGACTCACCTGCAGCATGTGGAGTTTCCTGAGCCAGGGATTGAACTAGTGCCACAGCAGCAACCTGGGCCACTGCTATGACATCACTGGATCCTTAGCCCTCTATGCCACAAGGGAACTCCAGAAGACAGGTGAATCTGAAAGAATGACAGTAGATTATAACAAATTTAATTAGCTGGTGACTCTAATTGTAGTTGCTATTCCAGAAACAATTTTTGTTGCCGGAATAAATGTACACAGTCCCTGACACCTGTATGTACAGATATAAACCTGGCAAATGGTATTCATGGATGTCAGTCAGCCTCTTTCTCTAGCTACCTCAGTCCTTGATCAGAGGGCTTATGAACAAAGTGACCACAGCAGCAAGATGAATGCTATGTATGGACTCAGCAACATGAACTGCCACTCACTAAGGCTAATTTGGCTATAACCATTGATAAATACCCAACTAGCCAGGAGCAAAACCCAACCCTGAGCCTTGATATAGCATCATTCCTCAGGGGGATCATCTAGCCACATGGTGACAGGTAGATTATACTAGATCACTTCCATCATGGAAGGGATAGTGCTTGGCTGTCAGGGTAATACACACTCACTCTGGATATGCCTTTCCATAGAGTGCTTCAGCTGAAAGAGGCAAGTATCCATGTACTTACAGAATGTATTATTCATAACCATGGTCTTCCACACAACACTATTTCTTACCGAAAACTCACTTTATAGTAAATGAAGTACAGCAACGAGTTCATGCCCTACTGCATTCCCCATCACTCTGAAGTAGCGAACTTGATAAAATAGTTGAGTGGCCTTCTGATAGCTCAGTTATAGCACCAGTTAGTGGCACGTTGAGAGGCTATGGAAATGTCTTTGAAGATGTGGTATATGCCCTAAATCACTGATAAATGTTGCTCTTTCTCCCACAGCCAGGATTCTTAGCTCTGAGAACTGAAAGATGGAAATAGGAATAGCTCCTGTCACTTACTTCTAATGATCCACTAGCAAAAACTTTTTTTTTTTGGTCTTATTAGGGCCACACCCGAGGCATATGGAGGTTCCCAGGCGAGGGGTCTGATTGGAGTTGTAGCCACCGGCCTACGCCAGAGCCACAGCAATGCTGGATCCGAGCCACGTTTGCAACCTACACCACAGCTCACAGCAACACTGGATGCTTAACCCACTGAGTGGAGCCAGGGATCAAACCCACATCCTCATGGATGCTAGTCGGGTTTGCTAGCCGCTGATCCACAATGGCAACACCAACTAGCAAAATTTTTGCTCTATCTCTACAACATTAGGCTTTGTTAGTATAGAGAGTTTGTTCCCAAGGGAGAAACACTTTCACCAGAGAACAGAACAATGGTTTCATTAAATTAGAAGTTGAAAATGTCACTTTTCCACCTTGGGCTCCTTGTACCAGTGGGGGGAAAAAATGTAAAAAATAGGGTTATGTTATACTAGCTTAACCTGGCAGTTAAGCAAATGATCATGACCATCAAGTGAAACTGGGCTGCTCCTGTGCAAGGTGGATAAGGAGTATGGCTGGAATCCCTTGTTGTACTACTTAGAACTTCCATCCTATAATAAAATTTGATAAAAAAACACAACCCTAATAAAACAAGACTGCTTATAGTCCAGCACACCTCCTCACACCTAATTACCCACCAAATAAGATATGTAAATAGTAGTTAACTTCATTTATCAGTTTATTGACTTACAAGATATCAATAGGTGACTCAGAAGAGGAAAGGACATTATCTAAATATAAGAAAAGTGATTTTGTATACTCTCTTTCTCTCTCTCTCTCTCTTTTTTTTTTTTTTGTCTTTTTAGGGCCACGCCTGCGGCATATGGAAGTTCCCAGGCTAGGGGTCAAATCGGAGCTGTAGCCGCCGGCCTAAGTCATAGCCACAGAGCCAGGCTTGTGTCTGTGGCCTATACCGCAACTCATGGTAACACCAGATCCTTAACCTACTGAGTGAGGCCAGGGATCGAACTTGCATCCTCATGGATACCAGTTCATTACCGCTGAGCCACAATGGGAACTCCCTGTATTCTGCTTTGAAAGAAAGTTTAACATGTTTTTGGTTGTATCAGTGACGGTTGCATCATGTTAGAGCAAAGCATGATTTTGTTATTATCTATACTTAAGAATTAAGTATGGTGAAAAGAGGCATATTTACATGTAACTTGGCAAGAAGTAGATCACAGTGTGCTCATACTCTCAGTTAGCTAATTTAAAGTATAAAGACCTAAGTAAACATTTCTCCAAAGAAGACATATGGATGGCCAGTAAGCACAAGAAAAGATGCTCAACATCACTAATTATTAGAGAAATGCAAAGGAGAACTACAATGAGGTACCATTTACACCAGTCAGAAATGCCATCATTAATAAGTCAACAAATAACAAAATATTGGAGAGGGTATAGAGAAAAGGGAACCCTCCTACACTGTTGGTGGGAGTGTAAATTGTTACAACCACTATGGAAAACAATACGGAGGTTTCTCAGAAAACTAAATATAGAACTACCTACCATATGATCCAGCATTCTCACTCTTAGTCATATATGCAGACAAAAATACAATTCAAAAAGGTACATGCACCCCTATGTTCATTGCAGCACTATTCAAAATATCCAAAACATGGAAACAGCCTAAATCTCCATCAAAAGATGAATGGATAAGGAAGGTGTGGTACATATATACAATGGAATACTACTCAGCTGTAAAAAGGATGAAATAATGCTATTTGCAGCAACATGGATGCAACTAGAGATACTCATACTAAGTGAAGTAAGTCAGAAAGAGAAATACAAACACCATATGATATCACTTATTTGTGGAATCTAAAATGTGGCACAAATGAACCAGTCTACAAAACAGAAAATGACCCACAGACATAGAAAATAGACTTGTGGATACCAAGGAGGCAGATGGAGGGAGTGGGATGGACTGGGAGTTTGGAATGAGCAAATACAAACTATTACATTTAGAATGTATAAGAGATGAGGCCCTACTGTATAGCACAGGGAACTACATCCAATCTCTTGGGATAGAACATGATGGAAGATAATATGAGAAAAAAAAAATGTGTATATGCATATGCCTGCATCACTTTGTTGAACAGAAAAAATTGGCACAACATTGTAAATCAACAGTACTTAAATTTTTAAAAAAAGTTTTAAAAAAAGAAAGTATATTTCTTTATGTTTCAGATTACTAGAGATATTTCATGTGAAATTTGGGAGGCAGAACTGAAGCAGCTACTATACGTTGCAAGGAATCGTTTAGAGGTGATAAAGGACAGATGCAGAGGTGCTAGAAGGTTCCATTTTGCCCCATTCTGAATCTCTGTTTTCTTTCCAATGCCTATTATATTCTTAGGCAGAGATTTAGGACTAGAGCAAGCTCCTTGAGAGTGGGAGTGGGGTGTTATTCACTGTTTAATCATTGAGCCAAGTGGTCAATAAATGTTTGTTGATTTCCTTAAAAAAAATTGTCCTTGTGGGAAGGAGATCAAGTTGGCAGAGTAGGAGGATGTGGCATTCGCCTCCATCCCTGAACACATCAAAAATACATCTACATGTGGAATAACCCTCACTGAAAACTAACTGGAAACTGGCAGAAGGACTCCTATACAACAAAGGCTCGGACAAAGATACACACATAATTGGAAATAATTGGGAAAAAAAGCAACCAGATCAGGACCTGTGCCTCTGGAAGGGGCTCAGAAGAAAAGGGAGCTCACTGGAACAAAGCCCACTCTGGGAAATGATTACGTAGCATTACAGATGGGGCATCCCAGTCCTGGGGTCCTGTATGTAGGAGACAAGCCCCTTTGGCTGGTTGGATTACTGCTGGGACAAATAGAAATTCTGAAGAAGGATGGGCTTCATTTGTGAGGAGCATGTGTGTGCTGGCTTGTCCCCAGGCAAGGTGGAGAGAGCCCTGCTCTAGTGGCTGCCAGGATTCCCATGACTGCCTCATTATGTTCCCCAGGCTTAGCTGAGCAAATGCTTCAGCCTTACTTACTCCATGCTACAACAAGGAACTGGATCTATGGTGGCTTGGACATAGGAAAAGACTTGACCTTAGGATGCAGAGGTGACCAGGTCCTGGGGTGGAGCCCAGTAGGAACAGTGGTGGCCATTGTCAGTACTTACTCAAGCAGTGCCCCAGAAGTAGCCTAGACTTCCGATGGCAGCTTGGCTGCCTGGTTTCCCATGACTGCCTTGCTATGTGTGCCAGCCAAGCCAAACAAATGCTCTGGCCCCACTTATTCCATACCACAGCAAAGCACTAGACCTAATCAACCACAACCAGGGAAATGTGGGTTACATCTGTTTGAAGCCACAGATGCCTTTATAGGCAGAGTATTGGACTTGTGTAGTCTCACCAGACCCATTCATTTCAGAACTCCCTTCCTTTGCAGCAAAGGTCCCAGTGCAGGGAGAGGGAAAATCAAACACTTAAAGGAAATAGAGCCAGCTCAAGCCTGACCTCCAGGGCTTCTACTTTAGCATCTTGGGAAGTAGACCTTGCCCCTGACAGGTAGTTACAGCTTATTGAGCAGAAAGGAAGTCCAAAATCACAGCCTGTGTAGGTTACAGCTCTTCTATCTCCAGCACCACCCACTACTAAGGTGATAGTTGCCAGCACACCCTGAGGAAAGACATGACTCATGTTCTCATCAAATCCAGCTCTTCCACCGAAGACACTGGGAACACAGTCTGCATGGAGACATCCTTCCACATGAGAATACCACTTCAAGACCACAACAGGTAACTGTGTCATCTAAATTCATAGAGGCGGAGAGAGTTAAATAAATTGAAAAGGCAGAGGAACTACTCTCAACTGAAAGAGCAAGAGAAAAATCCTTAAAAAATAATAATGAAACAGAAATAAACAATTTACACACAATAAAAAATTCCAAATATTGGTAATAAAAGTAGTAACTGAGTTAGTGAACAGAATTGATCAAACACAGATCATTTTAATAAGGAACTAGAAAATATAAAAAAGATGCATTCAAAAATAGTTAATTAGGTATCTGAAATAAAAGCACTCTAGAAGCAAAAAATAGCAGACTAAGTGACACAGAAGACTGCATAAGTGATCTGAAAGATAGAATAATGGAAGTCATCCAATCAGAAATGGCAGAAAGAAAGACAAAAAATATAATATATGATATATCTGGGATAACTTTAAACATACCAACATTCACAGTATAAGGGTTCCAAGAGGAGAAGTGACAAGAAGGGGTTCAAAAATGTATTTGAAGAAATTATGGTTGAAAACTTCCCAAACTGGAAGAAAGAAATGGATAGTCAGGTATAGGAAGCACAAGAAGTCCCAAATAAGATGAACACAGATAGATCCACACTAAGACATATCATAATTAAAATGGCAAAAGATAAAGAGAGGATTCTAAAGGCAGCAAGAGGAAAAAAAAGTCATATACAAGGAAATTCCCACAAGGCTATCAGTTGATTTCCCTTCAGAAACTTTGCAGGCCAGAAGGGAGTGGTAAGGTATATTCAAGGTGCTGAAAGGGAAAACTGTGCAACCCAGCATACTCTACACAGCAAAATTATAATTTAGAATAAAAGGAGAGATAAATTTTCAGACAAGCAAAAATTAAAGGAAGTCATTAATACTAAACCTACCATGAAAGAAATGTTGAAGGATTCTCTCAAAATGGAAAGGATGTAAGAATCTATAGGAAAGGAAAAATTTCACTAGAAAAGGCAGATATATAATAAAGATTGAAGATTGCTTAAATAAGCCAGTATATAGATTAAAAGACAATAACTTGTAAAGGCAACTATAACTATAATAAACAGTTAAGGGAAAAGCATGAAGATCATAAAATATGTCACAAAAAACATAAAACATGGGGGTGGGGAGTGAAAAATGTCAATCTTTTAGAATGTGTTTGAGCTTAAATGACTATCAGTTTAAAACATGAAGCTGTAATTACAGATCAACATATATGTACCCCATGGTAACCACAAATCAAAAACCTACAATAGACAAAAAAAAAAAATCAAAAAGAAAGGAACTCAAGCATACTTAGTGCTAAAGAAAATAATCAAACCATAATGGAAGAAACAAAAAGAAGAACTATAAAAACAATTGAAAAACAATTAATTATTGCCACTTGGCAGTAAACACATACCTATCAGTAATTTACTTTAAATGTCACAGAATTAAATGTTCTGATCAAAAGACATAAGGTGACTAATTGGATACAAAAGTAAGACCCTTTATATGCTGCCTCTGAGAGGCTTATAAAAATTATGTAATGGGTCACAATGTCACTACTACTCAGATGGATGCAAATTAAATGACAATTTTTTGCCATTAGATTGCAAACATTAAAAAGAGTAGCACTCTCATGTTCATTGCAGCATTATTCACAATAGCCAAGGTATGGAAACAACCTAAGTGTCTGTCAATAGATGAATGAATAAAAGAAATGTGATGCATATATAATGGACTATTATATCACCTTAAAAGAGAAGGAAATTCTATAATCTTCAACAACATGAATGAACCTGGACAGCACTATGCTAAGTAAAATAAGCCACACAAAGACAAATACTTCATGGTATCACTTACATGTGAAATCTAAAGGAAAAAAAAAAATAGAACTCACAGAAAGAAAGAATAAAAAAGTAGTTACGAGAGACTGGAGAGTGTGGAAAATAGAGAAAATTAATAAAAGTGTAAATACTTCCAGATATTATATGAATAAGTTCTGAGGACCCAGATATCATACAGTGGCTATAGCTGGTAACATTGTACTATGCAACTGAAACTTGATGAGAGTAAAACTTAGTTGTTCTCACCAAAAAAAAAGATAAATATGTGATACCATAGATGCATTAATTACTTAGATGGGAGGTATTCTTTCATATTTTATAACATTTTATTACCCTCTTCATTTTGAATATCATAATTTAATTTTCCAATTATAACTTAATAAAGCTGCAAAGAAGAATGGCAGTCACATGTAAGGCTGTTGGTAGTGTAAGATGGTATAAACTTTTGGGAAGCCAATTTCAGTACTCAAAAAGCTATGTGCAAAAAATATTGACCTGCAGTTTTACTCCTAGACATTTATTGTGCAGTAATGCTTATGCATGTGCACAAAAACATGAACAAAAATGTTTGTTACAGCATTGTTTATAATATCAAGAATTGTAGAATAAAATTAATATATAAAACAAACTTCTGGAATAATCTAGACCAAACAGTGTTTACCCATTCAACAGTGTTAACAGTGTTTACCTCAGCTGAAGGAAGTGGGCCAGGTGAGACAATAATGTTTTTCTGACATCCTTCTCCATTGTTTTAAATTGCTACCAAAAAAAATCAGGTAGCTATATATATATATATATATATATATATATTTTATCATGAGTGAATTTTAAAAGAAGAAAATAAACTGCCAATTCCTAGTCCAAATGTGACACAATGAGAATTCTCACTTTCACCCATAATATTTAACCAATGTGATTACGTCCACATTTTTCCACTTGGAGAGAAAGAGCAGACATTAGTTTTATATTACCTAGCAAAGAACCTGGCTGGCAGTTGTATCTATTCTATAAATAGTTGAATGAAATCAGGTTCTTTTACTTCTGATATTCCCCTATGCTTTTCTGGTAATGTACAAGTTAACTTCAAGTTAGCTGAAGCCGGTCAAAGAGTTTGTTTAGGAAAGCAAAAGTCATCGCATTCCCTAGACTTTAGAGTAGTAATTTCTTGGCAGGGCAGAAGGAGGTGGTCAAGAACCGTTTCCCAACCAGCACTAGGCTTAGAGGAATTCCATTAGGGCAGCAAGACCATAATCCACCAAAGTTACCATACCTCTGCTGCGCAGCAAAAACACTTACAGGATTAGCTCAGTCCTGCAGCCTAACGGATTTCTGGAGAGTCAGGAGCATCTCTTACAGCATTTTCTTTCTTTCTTTCTTTTTTTTTTTTTTTTTTACTTTAGGGTCAGCCAGAGAATTTAGAAAAGCTATTGACTTTAAAGGGACAGGCTATCAAGCAAAAAGCCTCTTATGAAGCACAGATTTCATTGTGTTTTTATTATAACAACAAACATATAAATGCCAATAGGATGGTGGGAAATTTTGCATTAACAAATCAAATGGAACCAAATCAAAACCCGAAAGGTTTCTCTTGCCCTAGCTTCATGTGGATGGAAGGGAGTTTGAGGAGAATTGATCTATACTCTGCTCATGACTGCACTTTGGCAATTTTGCAAAGTAATTTGATCCTAGTTGATTATTTCTGCAGTGTGCTTTCATTATATTTCTTTGACGACATAAGCATCTTTCTCTGTACTTCACATTAAGGGTGTATAGGGAATTCTAAAATTAAATAATAAAGAGTCCAAGTTTTAGCGTCAGGTGATACGGTCTTAAAAATATTGGGTTTTCTTTTCTTTTCTTTCTTTCTTTCTTTCTTTTTTTTTTTTTTTAAACAAAGGGAAAGTAACGACTTTCTGAGTGCTAAGAGATAGTGAAGATAGCTTGGGAAAAGTTCCAACCTCAAAGACTTGCTTAAAACGCATTTACTTCTCTTGCAAAAGGTAAACAAACCTGATTTTTCTTCAAGTCTGGTGATAGGAAAAAAGTTAATCTGGAAGACAACTGTTCGAATTAAATGTGGGGAGAGTGCCAGAGAGAGAAACATGAGGGGATGTAACTGCCTTGACTTTGATTCTCTGCTTCCTCCTCCCCCATCTTTGGGTAGAGAATTCATGCAGATTTAATCAGCTCTATTTGTGGTTTTTGTTCATTCTGTCACCAGATGGTGCCCCACTGTATGATGGTTCTATGTGTAGCCCTCTTCTCCTGGCAATCAAAGAGCTGTGGTCTTACAAGACTCATAGTTAAGAGCATGACAGAGTTACTAAGTAGAAGGTGGGTTTTTATTTCCCATCAGCCTGTCTATATTTATGCCTCTCTTTACAGTGCAGTGTGGTTTTTATCCTCAGTCCTCTAAGACGGTTTTTTTTTTATTGTGTCCCAATGCATTATTAAATATTACTTTATGGTAAAATATAGTTTTAACATTTTTTTCAAACTGTAATGTCTTCTCTAATTTTTGCACCCTGCTGAGATATGGTTTAAAAAGGCTAAGAAGATATGGTTTAATGCCAACAGATGCCTTATTAGATGAGTCATGGGAATTCTGAAAATCTCCTCCTTTGTAATTATTAAGGACAAATATGGGAAAATGAAACTTGAGTGAGATAATGACATATCAGAGTTTATCAGGACTGTTAAAACTTTTTAAGGAGTCATTATACCAATAATTTTTGTTGATATCATAAAATACAGGGTACACTCCTTAGGAGAAATGTAACTATAAAATAAGATAAACAGAATTTAAATGTGAAAATTTATTTTTTAAAGTAAATCACAAAGAGATATTTCGAATCAAATAAATTATCAGATTTTGTTGTAACACTCCCTCTTAATGCACATAAGAAATAAAAAAGACTACAAGGGACATTTTGGTCTCTGAAATACTGTAGTCTAATATTCTGATTCCTTTGTCAAAAGTATATATCATAAGTAGTAATCACAAGTTCCAGAAGTTTGGGGTCAATTCTTATTTCAGATATTATGCCCTGTAGTCTTTTAAACATATACACTTGAAATCAGTAAGCCATCTTTCCCCATTTTATTTTTCATCCAAAAGCCTCTTGACAAGCCCATTTTCCTTTACTGTTTTATATCTTTTCTTATTCTCTTTCTTTTTCAGCAAGGATCCTGCATACCTGCTAAAGCACAGCCCTTGCTTTACCATAACTAATTTTTCTGATAGAGAAAAATTCCTTTCATGGTCATAAAGAATTTTAAGCAAAAGTTTATAGCATTAGCTTAGGTCATGTTAGAACTTTCTTTCCTAATATAGATGAAAATATATCAAGAGTTAGTATAGGAATCATTAAACATTTTGATGCTCCAGAGTCATTGCTTGTCTTTCTTCCTACATTTCAGCAGCTGAATCCGCAATCCTCCATCTCCAATCCTCCGTCTTATCCCCTTGTGAAAAATCCTGATCCAGTGGCTGTATTTAGATATCATATTTTTTGGTAGTAATCCAAATTTCAATGATTATTGACTTTGCAAAAGATAGGAAATATCAGTTTTGTCACTTCATTTTTGTGAAAACTTTTATAAAACTGGGTCCATATGGAGAAAATGGGTACAAGGAAAGAAACAGTGACTGCTCCTTAGTTCTCCTCCTTTGGAAGGAAGATGGTTCCTATGAGCAAGCATTATCTTTGAAGGTCATAAAGAATTCTAAGATAGCCTGTATACTAATGGTTTATGTAGTGTGAGAACCTTCCCTCCTTAATATAGATTAACCTATATCAATAACTAGTGAAAGAATCATCAAAGCTTGAGTGTATGCATTTATTCCACTACTCATTTTATAATTGAAGTATATTTGATTTTCAATATTATATTAGTTTCAGGTGTACAGCACAGTAATTCAGTTACACTTCGGTTTTGTTTTGTTTTGTTTTTGTCTTTTTGCCATTTCTTGGGCTGCTCCTGCGGCATATGGAGGTTCCCAGGCTAGGGGTCCAATCAGAGCTGCAGCTGCCAGCCCTACACCAGAGCCACAGCAACGCGGGATCCGAGCCACGTCTGCAACCTACACTACAGCTCATTAACCCACTGAGCAAGAGCAGGGATTGAACACACAACCCATGGTTCTTAGTTGGATTCATTAACCACTGCGCCACAACGGGAACTCCTTTTTTTTTTTTTTTTATTTTCTTTTCCCTTACAGGTTATTACAAAATGTTGAGTATAGTTAGGTCCTTGTGCTATAAAGTGAGTTCTTGTTGGTTATCTACTTTATATATGGTAGTGTGTATATGTTAATCCCAAACTTCTAATATATCCCTCCCCTTTCCTCTTTAATAACAAGTTTTTTCTATATTTGTGGATCTATTTCTGGTTTTTTGAGATTCCACATATAAGAAACATATGATATTTGTCTTGCTGTCTGCCTCACTTCACTTACTATGATAATCTCCATATCCCTCCATGTTGCTGCAAATGGCATTATTTCTTTTTTTTTTATGGCTTAGTATAAACAATGTATACATATATACCACATCTTTATCCATTTATCTGTCAATGGATATTTAGGTTGCTTCCATCTCTTGGCTATTATAAATCATACTGCAATGAACATGGGTACATGTATCTTTTCAAATTAGTTTTCTCTGTATATGTGCCCAGGTGTGGGATTGCAGAATCATATGGTAACTCTATTTTTAGTTTTTTAAGGGACCTGCAAACAGTTCTCCATAGAGGCTGTACCAATTTACATTCCCCACCAACAGTGTAGGAGGGTTCCATTTTCTTCACACATTCTCTAGCATTTATTATTTGTGGACTTTTCAATGATGGCCATTGGGACCTGAGTGAGGTGATATGGCATTATAATTTTGACATACATTTCTCTGTTAATTAGCAATGTTGATCATTTTTTCATGTGCCTGTTGGCCATCTGTATGTTTTATTTGGAGAAATGTCTATGTAGATCTTCTGCACAATTGTTATTTTTTTTTTTATTGATAGCGAGCTGTATGAGCTGCTTTTATATTTTGGAAATTAATCCCTTGTAGGTCACATAATTTGCAAATATTTTCTCCCATTCTCTAGGTTGTCTTTGTGTTTTGTTTATGGTTTCCTTTGCTATACAAAAGCTTTTATGTTTAATTAGGTCCCATTTGTTTATTTTTGTTTTTTTCCCCTTACTCTAGAAGACAGAACTGAAAAGATATTGCTCTGATTTATGTCAAAGAGTGTTCTGCCTGTTTTCCTCTAGAGATTTATAGTAGCCAGCCTTACATTCACATCTTTAATCCATTTTGAGTTTATTTTTGTGTATGGTGTTAGAGGGAATTCTAATTTCATTCTTTTACATGTGGCCATCCTGCTTTCCCAGTACCACTTAGTGAAGAGACTGTTTTTTCTTCGTTGTATATTCCTGCCTCCTTTGTCATAGATTAATTGACCATAGGTTCATGGGTTTATTTCTGGGGTTTCTATCCTGCTCTATTGATCTATTTCTGTTTTTGTGCCATTACCATACTGTTTTGATGACTGTAGCTTTGTAGTATAGTCAGGGAGCCTGATTATTCCAGTTCCATTTTTCTTTCTAAAGATTGCTTTAGCTATTCAGGGTCTGTGTTTTCATACAAATTAAAAATATTTTTGTTCTAGTTCCATGAAAAACACCATTGGTAATTTCACAGGGGTTGCCTTGAATTTGTAGATTGCCTCAGGTAGTATAATCATTTTAACAATCTTGGTTCTTCGGGAGTTCCCATCATGGCTCAGCAGTAACAAACCTGACTAGTATCCCCAAGGAGGCAGGTTCAATCCCTTGCCTCACTCAGTGGGTTAAGGATTCAGCATTGCCATGAGCTGTGGTGAAGGTCACAGACGAGGCTTGGATCCTGTGTTGCTGTGGTGCAGACCAGCAGCTGTAGCTCCAATGTGACCTCTAGCCTGGGAACTTAAATATGCTGCAAGTGTGATCCTAAAAAAGCAAAATAAATAAATAATGGAAAAAAGAAAAGCAATATTGATTCTTCTAATTTTAAGTATGCTTGGAATATGTATTAGGTGATGATTATAATATCAAAGTCTAATTTAGGGATAAGATAAAAGTGAAAAATAAATTAAAAAAAACCCTCTTTCAGAATGCATTGTTTTTATTTTCTCAATTGAATAAAAGAGTAAGAGGAAGCTTAATGAAGCTGTCTATGAATTAACTTAAAAGTAATGAGTCAGGAGTTCCTTTCGTGGCACAGTGATTAACGAATCTGACTAAGAACCATGAGGTTGCGGGTTCGATCCCTGGCCTTGCTCAGTGGGTTAATGATCCAGCATTGCTGTGAGCTGTGGTGTAGGTTGCAGATGTGGCTCGGATTCTCTGTTGCTGTGGCTCTGGCGTAGGTCGATTCCACCCCTAGCCTGGGAACCTCCATATGTCATAGGAGCGGCCCAAAGAAATAGCAAAAAGACAAAAAAAAAAAAAAAAAAAAAAAAAAAAGTAATGGGTCAGTGTGTTTGGTAGTATTAAGTAATGTACAAAAATCACTCATGTGGGAAATAATTAAATAATTTAACCAAGCTTAAGGGATTAGACAGTTACATAAGCATTAATGACACAAGTAACCTGTTGTCAATTAAGGCAAACCAAAAAGATATAGAGCATATGTGCTCCATTATGAGTTGCTATCATTTTGACATAGTATTCTAAGGATCTGTATTGTGTGCATGTGTGTTTATGTGTGTGTAGGGTGTCTTTATGACAGAGGAAAGAATTTTGAAAACACAAATGTTACTAAATAGTAGCTTCCCTCAGGGGCTCCTCAAAGAAGGCCAACTTAGGCCATAAGGAGATCAGATGAGGTAGCACCATGGGGAGAAGCACAAAAGGATTAAATAAATCCAAGTAAACTATATATCCCCAAACTGTCACTTGTAACTTGGATAGTGAATATGGCCTTATAAGAAGTATAAATTAAATTGTCATACTAAACAAATGGCAGATTCTAACCTCAGTTAACTTTCATCAAATGGGATTACTGAGGAAACCAGGAAAGGATGATTTGAGACAGCTGCTAATACAGTTCAAAATCTAGTTTCAGGTTTCCCTAGACACTCAGATCTCATTTAGTGAATATATATAGAAAAAAAGCTAGATACTTGCTGATCTAACTTTTAAGTGATCATTTTACTTTCAGAAATATGTTTCTCCTCCTGACTTAAAGATATATGTAAGAATGTGATTTTTTGCATCCAAAGATCAAAATTTCCAGAATTTTTAGGTTGACCACTGCTTTCACAGATGTATGAAAATTTGCTACCAGTACAATGTATGTGCTAGAAGAGATTTTACACATATATGTTTTAAAAGTCCAATAATACTACTGGTTTATGGTAAAAAACAGCAGAACCCTGACCCACCAATCTCATTCCACTTCCCTGTACCCTAAGGCAAGCATCAGCAATATTTTAAGCTATATATTCTAGTACTTAATTCTATATTTCCAAGTAACATGCTTTATTACTAATTCTGGAGTCCTTAATTTTAGATATTATACTTAAACTTCCTATTATGAAAAATGAGAATTTAGTTCTGTACCCTCTGTCTTGTCAGCCCCTGCCACACTCCCTCTGACATGCACTCACACACTCTCCAGTTCTTTTTATTCTGCTAAGAGGGATACTTTACCATTTATATTTAAATAAATATTTAGAGTTCATGTTATTAATATTATTTGTAAATGTTATTTACAGATGACCAATATGGGGATAATTACATTTTGCTTGTTATAGAACTTTTAAATTTTTCCCTGCAGTTTATATTTGCCTTTGTTTTTATTTTTTTAGCTTCCTATATACCAATCATTAATTTATCTCCTAACTTTTTAACAAAGCCAAAATTCTCCACGATATATTTTAAAAATCAAATACCATTAAGTTTCACTATTCATTTTATTATGCCTTTTGGAGACTTATTTTATCCAGTTACAATCTAGATATTTTATCTCTAGGTCTTCAATGCCACTATCAACCTGAAGCTTTCCTTAATTAATTTTCTAGGATTTTCCTGTACCTCTTTCTTTGTTTTCTTTCCCATTTTCATGGGAAATGCCATCCAATAATTTCCTGAGAAAATTCATAAGAGATAAATGTCTTGAGTCCATGCCTGAAAAATGCTTATATTTTCCTATCACCCTTGATTAATAGTTAGTCTGAGGATAGACCCACAAGTTGGACATAATTTTTTTTCAAAATTTGGAAAGCATTGTGCCATTATCTTCTAGCTTTCAGTGTTGCTGTCAACAAGTTTTGTTTTTATATATTCTCATTTTTTTCTGCTTCTGAAAGCTTTTAGGATTTTCTGTTTATACATGCTCTGTATTTCAGAGGGATTACTTTAGTATAAGTTGTATTTTAATCATTGTATGGGCTCTTGAGATCCTTTCAATTTGAGAATTCACATTACTGGCATACCTTGGAAATACTATAGGTCAGGTTCCAGACCACCACAATAAAGTGAAAATTACAATAAAGTCATATGATTTTTTTTTTTTTTTGGTTTCCCAGTGCATATCAAATTTATGGTTACACTATACTGTAGGCCATTAAGTGTGCAATAGCATTATCTAAAAAACAGACTATATATCTTAATTAAAAAGTAATGCAGATAGACTTGCTTGATAAAAGGTTGTCACAAACTTTCTTTTTTTTTGGTCTTTTTATGGCCACACCCACAGCATATGGAAGTTCCCATGCTAGTGGTCAAACTAAAGCTACAGATGCTGGCCTATGCCAGAGCCATGGCAATGCCAGATCTGAGCTATGTCTGTGACTTACACTGCAGCTCACAGCAACGCCGGATCCTTAACCCACTGAGTGAGGCCAGAGATCAAACTCGAATTCTCATGGGCATTAGTCAGGTTCATTACTGCTGAGACACAACAGGAACTCCTGTAACAAACCTTCATTTTGTAAAAAATGCAATATCGGCAAAGGGCAACAAAACAAAGTACAATAAAATATGACTATATTTAGTTCTGGGAAATTTTCTACAGTTTTAATTTACTCTTTCTTATCAAAACTCCAATTTTTAAAAATTCTATCTCTTAGACTTTCTATCCATTTTCTTACCTTTATTTCTCCAACTTTTTTCATGAACTTTTAACTCCTGCTGTTACATTTTTCGTTTTCAATATCTTTCATGATCTTTGGTTGTTAGCTTTAAAAATTATAGGATATTGTTCTCATTTTATGGATATAATGGCAAATAATTTTTGTACGTTTTCTTTTGACCTTATTTTATCTGTGTTTTTTCCTTCTTGATTGGACTTCTTATGTGTTTCCGAATTGTCTAATGATTCTTTGATATTTGTTTATCTTAGATTAATTCACATGAAATTACTATTTTATAGGCTAAAATGGTAGAGTATTATCTATTTCATATTATTTAATTGAGTAAAGTCTTAAAAAGCTGAAGCACTAGATGAAGGGGTAGTATTGAGAGTTTGATCATTTAGTTTATAGACTCTTATTTAATTCTCATGGCATCTTTCTGCCATCCTCACTTGTGCTTGATTCCTTACGTATATGCCCATCTTGTGCAACTTCTCCAGAAAGCAAAAATCTAGTCTATTGCTGGAATAAGAAAGGGTTAATTGAGAATACAGACTAGGGGAGAGGATCTAGAGAGAAAACTATTTCTGTAAAATTTTAAACCAATCTTATTTTCCAGTATACTCTGCAGTTTTAGAAGTACCTGGAATGGAAATTCCTAAGGCTTTCCAGTGTTGTGCAGCAGGTATCAGTTTGCTTCTTGTTCACCTTGTCAGCCTTCTCCTTGAATTTTGCTAAGTCAGCTACCATACATCCATTCACTTTCCAAAATTTTGACCTCTATTGCTTTCTACTCTTTCTCCTCCTGTCTTTTTTTGCAGGCTTATTCTTGCTCTATGTTGTTCATTTGGGAAAGGAACAGTGAAAAATGCATATGTTCAATTCCTGATATTCTGGGTTAAAAATTAAGATCATTAAGTATTACCACTAATTTTTGTAGGAACACAAACTCCCAGAAAGGTTTGACCAGGTCATTAACCAGGTTTCAGAACCAGGACTAGACCCCAGATCTCTGATTCTCAGTATAATTTCAGCTACAACATTATCTCTCAGTACAGATCATCATTCTTACCTCTTCATTATACAAATGATTGGACTTTTTAAGGAACTTACCTCTACTTCCTTAAATAATTCAATAGCCACAAGACAATAGCAAATTCATTTCCTGGCTCACTGTTTGTATAAAGTGCTTTTCCATTACTGTCCCTATATATGTGTGCACTCCCCTAGTGAATGATGAAGTATTTAAATTTTCACAACTATTGAGGCTAAAAGTAGACAGTCATTATTTTTATATATGGAATTTATATTTGCCACCTAGAGAAGAGATTTATACTGGGTCAGAGATGACAAGTGTTTTCCCTTTTAAACAACTGTAAGAACAGAACAAGTGAATCTTATCAATGGTACGCTCTTCTCCTTCTCATCCACATTACACTTTTTTCTTTTAGTATAACTTTATAATATATTGAAATGATGCAAATTCCATAATTAAAAATTAGGCATTACGGAAAGTATAAAGAAAAATAGTGACAAATCATTTGAAACACCAAGACACAAACGTAACCACTGTTACCACTTTGTAAACCTAATTCCTGGTATCCCTTATGAACATATACAGAAAATAGATATGTTGAGAGGAAAGGGGATTTGTCAAGATAATTTTATAACAATGGAACATTTAAATAAAATTTATTTGGAAGGAATTTAATATAAAAAAGAAATCAGATTAAAACTGTGGTAGATACTGAACTTTAGATATTTATGGTTTCATCATATAAAATACTAAGGAGGAGCTCGTTTAAACTCCTGATTTAGTTTCACTCATTATAAATTAACTCCCCAGTATAAAAGATGCCCATGCTCTTCAGAGACTAGCCTTTTAAATAATGGTTAAAAGCTGTGAACTCTGAAATAAATAAAATGCTACATTCAAATCCTATCTCATTTGCTCAATTGTTGCATACATTGGGGCATATTTCTTAAGCTCTGCATGCCTGTTTTCTCAATTGTATGATAGCAAGAGTAATAGCAGGTACCTCAAAAGTTCTTTGTGAGGGCTGAGCTCTTAGAACATTGAACAAAAATGAATGAGCCCTCTGCAGTATTAGATATTACTACCCATTTTTGCTCTTCAAATTCCTTTAATCTGATCCCTGAGAGTTCTATTATTTTTCATTTATCATATTTTTATAATATTTATATTCTATTTTGTAAACTTAATTTTATCTTTTTTTTTCAGTATGGGGGTCTATGTGTAGATTAATTCAATACACATAGCCAAATCTTTTGTTGTCTATTTAACTTCAGAATTCTTTTTTTTTTTTTTTTTATAAGACCAGTTGCTTTAAACCCCTATGTAGCTCATAATCCCTCTCCAACCTAAAGGATCAAGTCCAAACTCAGTAATCTAGCCCTCTGTAACATCTGTAGCCCCATCTGTCAATCTGCCCTATCCTCAGCCAGTACTCTTCACGTCCCCCATTTCAAATCTGTTCTTTCTGTGAATATGCCGAGTTCTTTAAAGTCTTTATGCCTTGGCAAATGATATTAGGTTTGTTTGGAGTCCCATTTTTTTTTTTGTTTGTTTGTTTTTGGCCTGCTTGGCAACTATCTGTTCAACTTACAACAACTTCCCCCTTTGAATAAGTGACATCACAGTCCTTCCAATCACTCAGCCACAAAACCTGGGGGTTGTCCTCTTCTTTCTACTTAGCTATACCCCAAAGCTAATCCATCAGTGAGTTCTATCACCTCACCTCTAAACTATACCCTGAATTTAATCACTTTCCATAGTCTTCACTGCTATGCACCTAGTCCAAGCCACCATCATATCTTATTTAAATGATCCCAAGAAATTCCTAAATTATCATCTCCCTTCCTCTAACCTTGTCTCTTTACAATTTCTTCTTTACACAGCTAGAATAATACTTACCTCTTCTCTGTTGCAACTTTTGTTGGTTTTATGAGAATCCTAAGATTTTTCCAGTATTATTTTTTGTTGCATGATGCTATAAAATTTTTTAAAAATTTTTATCCAGTAAATATGTAATGAAAGAGATAATTTTAGGGACTGAATTTCTTTATTATCCAATCCAAAATCTTTGTCTTCTAATCAGAAAATATTATTGTCCATTTTTACACTAGGAGGTAACTTCACTACCTTTATTTCCAAATGTAGCGTGCATTTTAAAAACAAATTTTTGGGAGTTTCCGTCGTGGTGCAGTGGAAATGAATCTGACCAGGAACCATGACTTTGAGGGTTCGATCCCTGGCCTCGCTAAGTGGGTTAAGGATCCGGCATTGCTGTGAGCTATGGTATAGGTTACAGACACAGCTTGGATCTGGCATTGCTGTGGCTGTGGTGTAGGCCAGAAGCTACAGCTCCAATTCAATCTCTAGCCTGGGAACCTCCACATGCCATGGGTGTGGCCCTAAAAAGGCAAAAAAATAAAAAATAAAAACAAATTTTCTTACAAAAATCTGAAGGTTTTGCAATTTATGAATCAATGACTATGAGTTAGAAATTTTAAATTAGGGAATTATTATACATAATTATATTTCTGAAAAATCTTTTGGTATTTAAAAGTTGTCTCTTTTTTTGTGTGAAATAAAGGCTACCTTTTACTACAGGTCCTAATGTTTCTCCTAGAGCTTTCTTTTAATATTTTTGAATAAACAAGGAAAGAAAAAAATGAAAAGAATAAAAAACAAAGGAAGGAAGAATAGAAAGGAAAGGGAGGAAGGAAAAATATAATGTATGAAAGAATTCCCAATCATTGAAAAATAGTTGAAAGTTAATACTCTACTAGTAGTTACTACCAAGAGTAATAATAGCAACAGTAGCCATTTATTGAGCATTCTCTATATGTCAGGCTCAGAAAAATATTTTATTAGTAATTTCTCATGGATATTAATCCATGTTTCAACTTAGTACTGGTGGTACAAGATATCATGTAACTTGGTCTAGGTCACCCGCTAGCAGGTGGCATTACCAAAATCTACTAGCTAGAAGACTACTTGGTCTTCTAATCTGAAGCTCTGACACCATCTCAAACTCTTATACAGTATCTCTCATCATTAAATAATGAATAAAAATGCAAAAATATCCTTCAAGGTTGAGTTAAGAAACAGCAGATATTTGTGGTTATAGTTTTTGTTTCCTCCATTGAAAAATAGATTGTGTTTCACAGTTTTAAATCACAACAATTCCATTAGCATTCAGCTTTTGCTGTGAAAGGGTTTGGATCTTTGCCATAATATGCCCTTTAAAGTGAAATTTGGCCAAGTTGTAGCCTAGGAGCAAGTGGGGCAGAATTGATCTATTAAAATGAAATTGCCAGACTTGAGTGGTCTAGCATCCATAAATGCATTATGCTGACTACATAGATTCAAAAGTTCCTTTTAATGCCAATAAAGAACCAATTTTTCATTTTAAATATTTTCACAATAGTTTACCTAATTTCTTTCACTTATTTTTGAAGCATGTAATAATACCATCTTATAAACCACAGCTAGAAGAAGATGCTTATTTCATATTCCCAGATTCCCTATCCTGTCCAAATTTACAAAAATTGAAGGTAAGGAATATGTAGCCTGAACTGTAGCATACAAAATTATTGCCTTGCTCAGCAATTCAGTAAGTGACAGAAATTCAAAAGAGCTTAGGCATCAAATAAATATATGCATTCCTATAAATGTAAATTACTTTTGCATTTTTTCTTTTTTATTAATGTTGAAATATGATATTGATTTTTTGAATTTGATTATTAAATAAGATGATAATATGCAGGACTAGGCTCAGAGGAAGTTCTCAATAATTATTAGACACTTTATGGAACTTAAATGTCCTTCCATATTACTTTATTTTAATTTCAGTAAATTCAAAAAGTTCTTCAGAGCCCACCTGAGCCCCAGCGAGTGAATGCATGAAAATAACAAAATACCTGTAGGGATTCAGCTCCTACAGATAAGAGGAATAAGAATAACTGAGAACAGGTATCCTGATAAAATTTAGCAGTAAAAAGATGATAGAAAGGACAAATAGCAACTTGAAAAACTATAAAACAACACAATAGCATTATTTAAGGAGACTTAATACAATTTAACAAAGGCATTCTACTTTGAAAAGATGATTGGCAAACTAAAATGTTTATCAATGGGTGAAGTGATCCGTGTAGAGATCTAAATGTGTGACCCTGAAGATCAAAGGGAAGAAGTACTATAAAGCACAGAACAAAAAATACAAGAGACTAAAATCATGAGGAATGAGATTTTGGGGGGAGATAAAAGGCAAAATAACTTGTAGAACTGAAATTAAGAATTCACCCTGTGAATAATAAGCATTAAGAATGAAGAAAGGGGAGTTCCCGTCGTGGCACAGTGGTTAACGAATCCGACTAGGAACCATGAGGTTGCGGTTTCTTTCCTTCCCTTGCTCTGTGGGTTGACGATCCAGCGTTGCCCTGAGCTGTGGTGTAGGTTGCAGACGCGGCTCGGATCCTGCGTTGCTGTGGCTCTGGCGTAGACCGGAGGCTACAGCTCCGATTCGATCCCTAGCCTGGGAACCTCCATATGCCGCGGGAGCGGTAGGGGATGCAAGTTAGAGGAGGATGGAGCAGTGTACAGTTAGTGATGAAGAGAAGAGGGGAGTGGAATGAAAGATAAAGATTTCCTCTCGAGGTAGTATGATATAACCTTATTTATAGTAATTTTATATGTGAGTGCATGTGAAGATATACTTTTGCTTTTATATATTATTTATTGGAAAAGTTAATTTCTACAAATTTTGGAGTGACCATAACATATTGTTAACTAAGAAGACACATTGGGCGATGTGTGCAATATGATGGTATTTTGATTTTAAAAAAGATCAAAGCCTTGTGTGTGCATATGCATATGTGAATGAATGAGATATATGCATGGGTATGTGTTTTTGTCTATAGGAGAAGAAATTAAATGAAAGAAGAGAGAAATGGCTTTTGTAGTCGTCTTCATATTATTTAACTTGTTTCCGACAGTCATGTATTGCTTTTGTAATTTGGAAAACATCAATTAATATATTAGAATAAAAGCATTAAGGCCCTAATATCTAGGTAATCTAACAACAGGAAGGGGGTTCAATGTGTAATGGAGGTTATATTTGGGGGATGTTAAACCAATGTGTTTTTATCCTCAGAAGCCCTTAACTACAGATCAAGAGCCACACCTGGAAACTCAGATTTTTTTTTTTTATTATAGTTGATTTACAATGTTGTGTCAATTTCTGCTACACAGCAAAGTGACCCAGTCATACACACATGTACATTCTTTACCTCACATTATCCTCCATGGTGTTCCATCGCAAGTGACTAGATATAGTTCCCTGTGCTATACAGCAGGATTTCATTGCTTATCTACTCCAAATGCAATAGTTTTGATCTACTAACCCCAAACTCCCATCCATCGCATTCCCTCCCACTCCCCCTTAGCAACCACAAGTCTGTTCTCCATGTTCATGAGTTTGTTTCTTTTCTGAAGATAGGTTCAAGTTTTTTTTATAGTAAGAGTGAAGCAGATATCGCGTCTGCAATAACTGCTGCACATGAGCCTTGCTCTTTTAGTGAAGAAGGAGGAAATGATGCAGAGTTGTCTATATATATATAACTGAAATGCTTTGCTGTATATCTGAAACTAATACAACATTGTAAATCAAATATGTCTTAAGACAAATTTTAAAATAATAAAAATAACATACCAGCTTAAAAAAAAAAAAAAGAGGTGGGAAATCTTCCCTTAGAAAGCATATTGGAAAATGGTAGGGATCATAGTTGTTGTCACACGATGCTTGGAGACCACATTTTGCATTAATGAGTAGAGTCCAGGGATCCAAGACAGACAGAATGAGTAACCCAGTTCACTGAAATAAAGTAATATCCTAAGCCATGGGAGATAGAAAACTTGTTTAAAGTTGTCTGAGCCTAGAGTCTAACTTCATCTAACATAAAAACAGAAGGCATTTTTCCAATCTACATACATTAAATTTTGTATAAGTGTACTACAGTAGAAGCTGGAGGTAAATCATACAATGTTTCATTTGCAAATTACTGAGATTTGGCCACTATTTCAGAATATAATCCAACAAAGTATTCATGGAACTTGAATCTCTAGAAGGGAATTTTTACAGTCACATTCAGATGATTCTGCATATGGAGTTAACCATCAGACCAATTCAGCATATCTTTCCTTGTAGTTATGACCAAACATTTGTTTACATTTAAAAATTCATAAAGATAAATTACTTTTCCATTTTTTCTTTTTATAAAGAAAATTACGTCTCCTTTTTTTCTTTTTATAACCAGTCGGAATATGATATTGATTTTTTGAAGTTCTGTGAAGAGAGTTATATTATCTATAAGATTTTCATTTCAGAATAGCAAAAGCAGTGACAATATTATTAAAAGCTTATACAGAATCCATAGGATGAGAATGATTCCAGTCTCTGGAGCGTAAGGATGAGGAGGGAGCAGAGAATATGCAAGAAGATGCCAGAGTCCTTGATTTCCCACCCCACTTTGGGGCTCACATTTTCAATGTTATGGGTTATAGAAACAACTGGACAGACGAGGGATCCTGGCATCACCGTATAAGCGGCATGTTTCCCCTGGCGTTTACAGGGGAAGCTGCCCGTATATAGGAGAATTATCACAGCTAGCATGACCCAGGAGCAAGCAAGCTCAGATGGAAGTAGAAGACAGAGATAGAGAAACACCTCTGCCTCTCTGTTTCCTATGCTGAGAAATCCAGAAGTTCCTGCATTCCAGGCTGAGAAAACATGGGGCTGCTGAGATGAGTGATTAATCTGCAGAGGGCTAATCTTAGAGCAAAAAGGAGCAGCAGGCTGGAAAGTCGAGACAGAAAGCCGAGCAGTGGGTACCACCTGTCACCTCTAGCAAGAGGCAGATGGGCCGATAAAACTCAACAGTCACCAATCCAAGAAGGAACAAACTTGTGACTCTGAAATCAGAACCTGTGAAAATGCAGAGGAAAATGCTAGGATCAGGCACCTCAACTCCCCTTCTGCCATGGGGTCACCCATATCTAAATGCCAAGGCGGGGAAACATGAGACTGGAGATTTTACCTAGACATGCTAAGAATGTCCATGAAAATACTAACTGAAGTTAGTGAGTTTGCATGAGCTTCCTGGACAGGATTGAGTCTAATATTTTTCTTAAACATCCAATGGAAGATGATATTAGTTATTAGGAAAGTTCAAAATCTATATTGTCTATACTATTAATATGCAGTTAAAAATGAAATTACTACTTGTCTACAAATGTAACTATTTGAAGACATTCAACAATTTTTTTGATAGAGGGAAGATTTTAGAAGTGGGAGAGTCCTGGGCACTGAAGGTGAAGGAGGGGTATGTTCATGTTTGGATGGAGCAGAGAAAGGAGAATTTCCAGACAGAAGCCAAGCTTTTCCACTTGACAGTTTTGCCTTGGGCCTATTCTGTTTGTCTTTATCTGGGCTCAGATAACCAAAAGCTGAGGCCAAAAGGCGTGTCCTTTTTTCTGCATAACAGAGCACAGTCCAGCCTGAGCAAGAGTTATATTAGAGTCTACTACAGAGAAAGGGGAGGTAGAAGGAGGACACACTTTTGTGGAGCTGTTTTCTTCCAAAACTCTTGTACGTGATCGTGATCTTTGTTTCCCCAGTATAGTCAGTCTCAAGATGTTTATTAGCTCCTTTAAAATGTTTTCTCCTTTTATTATTTCTTCTTTCCTGCTCTAAGCATTCTTATTTTTATTGATTTTGGACTTCAACCACCCTGCATTTTGTGGGAAATGGAGAGAGTTTTAAGACTAAGTCAATAAATTTAGTGCTAGGACAGAGGAAAGACACTTAACAGAGGATTAGGGCCAAGCTATTTGCCTAAATTCTCAATTTACTGTGCTAGGGATTTGGTTTAAGTTGTGGATAAACATGTTTAATGATTTTAGGAAAGCAATGCAGATGCTGGTCACAGGAATGCAGACATTGAAAAGAAAGGTTTTATTTAGTCATTCAACAAATATTTATTGTGCAGTAAAACCACTAGCTGCTGGTGCTATAGCAGTGAAAAGGAAACAAAGATATTGTTTTTGTTCTCCTTGGGGTTTTAATTTTATGTGGAGAAAAGAAACAATAAAGAAATAAATATATGTTATGTATCAGGAGTTCTTAAGTACTATGAAGAAAAACAAAGCAGGTTAATGGATTAGATAGTAACCACCAGGGAGGAAGAAGGTAAAGCCATTTTTAAGAGGTCCTTTTCTGACAAGGTGACATTCGCAAGAGACCTAAATGAAGTATGGAGCCAACCACTCTGATATTTAGAAGAGTGACTTATCAGGCAGAGAGACCAGCAAGTACAAAGCCTGTGAAGCAAGAAAGTGCCTGGCATATTCAGGAGAACAAGTTGTCTACATGCTAGACCAGAGTGTTCAAAGAGGGAGGTTAGTTGGCAACAATTAAGTCAAGGTGAGGCTTTAGAAACCACTCGAAGAACTTTACTTTTCCTGAGGGATGTAAGATGCCATGGAGTTTTGTTGAGTAGAGCCATGGAAAAATTTCATCTATGTTTTAACTAAATCAATTTGGCTGCTCTATTGAGAATACATTAACAGGAAAAATCCAGCAGTTGAGATGATATTGAGATAGGAGTAGACACTTTAGAAACTGAGAATACGAAATATTTCAAGAAGGAAATGGTCAACTACGTTAAATGCTGCTCTCTCTCTCTCTATATATATATATGTATGTATGTATACACACACACACACACATATATATGCTAGGAGGACAAGTGAATTTGTTCACTGAATTGGCAATATGGAAACAACGTTGGCAAGGTCAGTTTTGATGGAGTTGATGGACAAAAGACTGAAACGTGCTTTCAGAAGAGGGAAGGAGGGGAGTTCCTGTCACGGCCCAGGGAAAACAAATCTGACTAGTATCCATGAGGACACAGGTTGGATGACCTGTGGTGTAGGTCGCAAGATGGGGCTTGGCTCTGGTGTTGCTGTGGCTGTGGCCTAGGCTGGTGGATACACCTCCAATTTGACCCCTAACCTGGAAATTCATATGCCATTGGTACAGCCCTAAAAAAAAAAAAAAAAAAAAGATAGAGAGAGAGGAGGAAGTGGAGTCATTAGTATGTACAAGAATTTTATTAGTTTTTTTAAAAAAAGAGGGCAGACATGAAAAAGTAAAAGGAGAAATAGAGGATGGGTATGTGAAATGGGGATGTAAAATCAAAAAAAGTTTGTTTTGATTTGTTTAAGATAGGCATTTACGGCATGCATGTGTATTGATTATCCCAGTAGATAAGGCATAAGTGATGATTTAAGACCGGTTGGGAACATTTATAGAAACAAAGTCCTTGAGTTAGGTGAGGAAAAATACATTCCAGTAGATAGACCCTGGAAAGTTTGTATGCAGGAGTTGACCTTTTTGTTTTGTTGGGTTGTAATTGACAAATTGAAATTGTATATATTAAAGTCTACAACTTAATGTTTTGCTATATGTACATATTGTGAACTGATTGCTAGGAATCAAGCTGGTTAACATATCTACCATCTCACACAGTTCCCGTTCTGTATGTGTGTGTTAGTGAGAAAACTATGATCTACCTACCCCCTTAGCAGATTTCAAGTATACAATACAGCATTGTTACCTATAACCACCATACAGTACATGAGATCTCCAGAATTTACTCCTCTTGCCTAAATGAAACTTAGGACCCTTTAACCAACATTTCTCCATTCCCCCCAACGCCTGGCAACCACCATTCTACTATGTGCGTCTCTGAGTTCCACTATGTTAGATTCTACATATGAGATTGTTCAGTATTTGCCTTTCTGTGTTTGACTTATTTCACTTATACTATCCTTCAGGTTCATCCATGTTGTCAGAGATGGCAAGTTATCCTTCCATTTTACGGTTGAATGGCATTCCTCTGTGTGTGTATAAAATTATGTTTCTTTATCCGTTCATCTGTGGGTGGACAGACACTTAGTGCCATATCTTGGCTATTGTGAATAATACACCGTGAACATGGGGATATAAATATCTCTTTCAGATAACACATTTCATTCTCTTTGGACATATATCCAGAAGTGAATACTATTGTAGTTATATTTTTAATATTTTGAGGAAGCTCCATAATGTTTTCCATAATGGTTATACCATTTGTATCAATGTAGATGGACCCTGACACTATATGAGTGTTACACTTCCTCTCCAACATTCGTTATCTCTTGTTTTTTTTACAATGGCCATTCTGACGGGTGTGAGGTGATGGGCTGACTTTAGGTGTGAGTACATCTATTGCAACAGGAATAAGAGCAAAGTACCTGGTAGAGGTTCAGTGAAGTTTACACTGGGTGTTGGGAATATGCAGATACTCTTTCCTGATTGCTCTACTTTAACAGTAAAATATGAAGCAGGGGCATAAGCTGAATTAAAGAATAGCAGAGAGTGTGTTAGAGATTCTGAGGAGAAAGTATAAGTGATGAAATAGTCATTTTGGAGAGTCAGGAGATAAATTGAATTGGGACATGTAATAGCATTGATTGCTAGGAGCATCAGGGACCCAGTGTAGGTGGTGGTCAGACATTTTAAGTGAGACAGGTCATTACAGTCATATGTTTTGTCAAGTCATATCCAGCTTCTCAAAGTCAAGCACAAAATAGACAAACATTGAAATTTAACCAGGGCAGAGTTTTGTCAGGCAAATATACAGTGAAAGAAGAAAGAGAGTAATATTGTCAAGGGATTGTGTGAAGAGTGATTACTTCATACTGAATATTGAGGGAAGTGAAGACACAAAAATGATGAAAGACAGGCAAAAGTTGATAGCATCCATCTTCCCATGGATGTGCAGAAGCTTTGGATGGCATATGAAAAGGATTCACAGAAAATAAATAGAAAGAGGTAATCTATATCAGAAAGCAAGATATTTTGAGTAGAGCCTATTGAGACCTGCAATTGAGGGCAACAACAGGATCTAGGATATGGCCTCGAAGCAGGTGATTGTGAGACATGAAGCCAAGATCACTGGACATGAGAAGGTCAAGACACTGAGAACCAGAATATTGAAAGCGTTCTCTGCAATGTGAGTTACATAGACCTCAAAAATCACCTAGGATGACTGAAGACATGGTGGAGAGTCAGGGAGCTACTTGCTAATTTTCACTGAATGAGAGGAGCTGATCTTAGGGTTTGCATATGACTGGAAGAAGGGAGAGGACTATGATAGGAAGCTGCTCTATGGCATGAACTACAAAGAACATGAGGTTTTTTGTTTGTTTGTTTGTTTGTTTGTTTTTAGGGAAGGAGCTAGGACTGGTTTGGAAGCACCAACGAGAAGCAAAGATCATCTACCCACCCTCAAGTTTTATGGGTAAGATAAAAAAAAAATGCCACCTTTTTGGAGGCTGCCAGGAATGTAGTATCCACAAGGACAGAGAGTTTTTCATTAAAGCAGGAAAGTACAGAAACATCTAAGGAAGAATTTGAGAATCCCAGGGATTATGTTGATGAGTTATCAGGAATTCAGGAGGATACACTGGAAGGATTTGAGGATAAAGGAGGAGTGAAAGATTACTGAAGATTAGGGGATATTAAAATTGAAATGGGAATAAGAGTTCAAGTAATGAAAAGTGACTTGTGGTTCTTGAGGGGTGACTGAAGTAAACAGGAATGTAGGTATGATGGGATTAATCCCCAAACTAGACTTTGTTATCTGATGAAAGGGTTACACAGCTTCCTCATCATTTTGGGAAATATCCAAGGAAACATGAAAGGTGAGAAGAGGGATTAAAGAGTCTGCAATAGAAATGGCAAAAAAGAAAAGGTTTAGACTTACTCAGCATGCCTGACCACTTAACAGAGACTACATTTTTAGTAATGAAATTTACTGGTAGAACCTCCTAGTGAATGGTCCAAAAAACCCACCAAAAACCAAAACAAAATTGCACCATAATTATGATGACCATCACATTATCAGTAATTACTGAGAACATGTTTTGAACAATTATTGTTAAACTATTTATACCCAATATTTCATTTAATTTTATACAAAACACTGTCAGTTGGTCTAACAATCTCATTGCACCATTAAATGAACAAACAAACAAAAAAACCAAGCCAAAACAAACAAGAGTCAATAAAGATTTGTACTTACAGCTCTCTGACTCCAAAGTTAAAGTTGAATAAAGGCAGGGCCAAGGAGTTTCGGAAGATCTGGGGGTAAAGGCAGCGTGAAAGTCTGGTTCCAGGAGTAATTCAACTCCAGAAATACCTCATGTGTCCATACTTCAGCACTGCACTCAGCTCTGAAATTTAAAAAAAAAAAAAAAAAAAATTAATTAAACTTGATCTTTGCCCTAGAGAAGCTTAAAATCCACTGGACAGAATTTGTAAACCAAAATTGCAGTCCATTACAACAAGTGCAAAGATAAAAAATCTGTGTTCAGATAGGGGTGATACACAGGAAGAAATGACTAACCCTGTATCAGGTGGGTTTCAAGGGACCAATGAGAGTTTTTCAGGCAGACAGAGGATGTAGCACATTCTGGAAGGGGCCAGCATGATTAAAAACACATGTGTACTGATTAGGCACGAACTGGAGGACAGACCCAACATTTTCTGACACTGTGGTGAAAAGACATAAGGATTAGTAAAGAGATAGTCACATGTAATAGGGAGTAGGCCAATAAGAAAGCTAAAGAAAGACTATCCCTTGGATTTATATAAGCCGCACAAGAGCAGACACTCCAAGAAAAAAAATTAAATTTCTGCCCAGAAATTTAAGATTCTTTTATTTTTAATCATTGCAAGTATGTCTTATCCCCATTATACAAATGAGGAGAAAAGAGACAAAGGTCCAAGTCTATTTGACTCCAAAATTCACATGCTCTCTACCTCACACAAACAGAATTCCAAAAATATACCATAACATGTGTAAGTCACTTGGCCAAGATGGAACCAGTACCAAGAGAGAAGAAGCAGAGAAAGAAAAAATAAATAAATCACATAAAAATACAGAATATTTATAGGTAAAAATACAGATTGCAGAAAATTTTCATTCATCATTATGAACACAAGCCCAATACAAGTAAGTGCTGAGAATACAAAAAGGCTTAGAGTAATGTCTATATGTTGTATTAGGAACAGACTATGCATATGAAAATAATTATTGTTTATTCATTCATTATTTTACAAAAATATTTATTTGTTTATGAGATAATATGTACTAGACCATTTGCTAGTTCATATAAAATTCATATAAAAATGAGTAAGACAGAATTTCTGCCCTGCAGGTATTTACATTCAAGTAAAGGAGGCACGAAGGAGTAACTGATGCATAGAAAGTGCTCTATGAGCACACAGGAGAAAGTTCTAAGCTTGAAAATAAATGCAACTTATCCAGTACATAGCACAGACCCCAAAATCTACAGCTGTGAGTGTTGCCCAGTAGATGTGATTGGAAGGGAGAGTCTCTTGATACTTTTTGGATTCGGAGTTTTGGTCAATTCTACTAGAATTTCAAGGATGCAGGATCTAGACATATTTATGTTTCACAATTGCCCCAGGTGATTTTCCTGAAGAGACGATGTTGAGAAGCTTGAGTTAAGGTGGTGGTTTTTAACCGCAGGTACACATTAGAATCATCTGGGAAGTTTGAAAAAGAGCACTGCCTGGGCTCCCTTCCAGTCTCATTCAACTAGAATCTTGCATTAGTATTTTTTAAATAGCTCCCAGGTGATTCTAATGGTCAGCCAGGAGTGAAAACCACTGAGTAAAGGGATTGGCATGGAAGGGGCAGCTCCAAAAGGAAGCTTAGAGTACAAGTGAAAGAGCAACACTAGAGATAGGAAGGAATGCAAAAAAAAAAGTCATGTTGTGGAATTACAGGGGCCTTTCAAAGATGAGTGAAGATGTGGTCACTTGCTACAAATGTCACAGAGACACTGACATGGTAGCTTGATTTTCGATTACTGTAAAGGTGGCTGCTGACCCTGATGAGAATTGTCAAGAGATGGTAGGAAGAAGTCAGATTATAATGAAATAAGGACAGAATGAAGGAGAGAAAGTGGAGAGAGAGAGTACAGATTATTCTTTCAAGAAACTTGCTTTGACTGGAAAAACGTTTGAGAAGGATGGAGAGTTGGTCAAGAAAGTATAAGTAGAGGCAAGTGGGGCTAGTAGATGCAAACTATTACATTTAGAATGGATAAGCAATGAGGTCCTACTGTGAAGCACAGGGAACTATATCCAATCTCATGCTATAGACCATGATGGAAGAAAATATAAGAAAAGGAATACATACATATATATATATATATACACACACATATATATGTGTGTATGTGTGTGTATGTATATATATGACTGGGTCTCTTTGCTGCACAGTGGAAATTGGCACAATGTTATAAATCAACTATGCTTTAATAAAAAAAATTAAAAAAGAGAAAGGATAATTTGATAAAAGTGGGAGAATCTGAGACTGGACCATAGGAGAAATTACTGGAAGAAAAGTAAGTGTTTCTTCCAGGAAGAACCTTAAGGATGAGGGTGGTTATGGACAGGTTTATACCCTGGGGGAAGGAGGGAAAGTTAGAGGAGTGCCCACCCAGGGAACTAATTCATGCTGACTGATCAAGCCAAAATGCTGGGGAGGAGGGAGGAGGGTGAAGAGTGGTCGTTGCAGAACCAGTTGATAATTTAAAGAAGTTAGGAAGAAAGAGACTGAGTCAAGGGAAATGTACAAAGGCCTGCTGAGTACATTAAGGGCATTACCTTGGTAGGAGACAGTAAAGTGAACCAATTCTGCAACTTTATTCAGTAAACGTTTGAAATCTGGGCATGGAAGCCAACACTGGATAAATTAATTGATTTGGGATAGGTGAATTACAGGACAAGGAGAGCTTAAAGATCTCAGTACGACCAGCATTCCTTCCACAGTAATATTAGGTACCGTATGAAAGATAACTAGAATGAGTTTTCCCAGAGCTAGTGCAAGACAAAAATGGCTTCATGGGCAGACATACAGATGACCGAGAAACACATGAAAAGATGTTCAGCGTCACTCATTATTAGAGAAATGCAAATCAAAACCACGATGAGGTACCACCTTACACCAGCCAGATAGCCATCATCCTAAAGTCTACAAACAATAAGTGCTGGAGAGGGTGTGGAGAAAAAGGAACCCTAGTATACTGTTGGTGGGATTGTCAATTGGTGCAATCACTGTGGAAAGCAGTATGGAGATTCCTCAGAAAACTAAATATAGAACTACCATTTCATCCAGCAATCCCACTCCCGGGCATCTATCCAGAAAAAACCACGACTCGCAAAGACACATGTACTCCAATGTTCATTGCAGCACTATTTACAATAGCCAAGACATGGAAACAACCTAAATGTCCATCGACAGAGGAGTGGATCCAGAAGATGTGGTACATATACACAATGGAATATTACTCAGCCATCAAAAAGAACGAAATACCAGCATTTTTAGCAACATGGATGGACCTAGAAACTATCATGCTAAGTGAAGTCAGCCATACAATGAGACACCAACATCAAATGCTTTCACTGACATGTGGAATCTGAAAAAAGGACATATGGAACTTCTTTGCAGAACAGATGCTGACTCACAGACATTGAAAAACTTATGGTCTCTGGAGGAGACAGTTTGGGGGGTGGGGGGATGTGCTTGGGCTGTGGGATGGAAATCCTGTGAAATCAGATTGTTATGATCATTATACAACTACAGATGTGATAAATTCATTTGAGTAATAAAAAAAAAAGAAAAAAAAATGGCTTCCTGGGTAAACAGTTATATGGAGGAAGGGGGAGTTATGAAATATTAGGGTTCAGGAAGAATATGAGGAGTGTTAAGAAAAGTTGAATGGTGGTGGTGTTGAGATCTCAAATGTGACAGTTAAGCTGGCAACAATGGCCAGTCTGATTGGAGTAGAAGATGAATAAGTGCGGTAGAGAAGAAATAGGCAAAGCCCAATTGTGAAGGTCCTGGATGCTTGTGATAAGGTGACACAGACTGAATTGTATGAGATGTGAAGAGTCATTTTTTTTTTTTTTTTTGATTGTGGAAAACGGTGTGCGTTGTTGAATTTTTAGTAGGTTGATATGGCAGCCACCCATATAGTGCATCTGGATTTTAGATGTTGATGTCCTAAGTTTTTTTTTGGTTTTCACTTTTTTGAGCTTCTCTACTAATTTACTCTCCTATTCTTAATAAAATTTTTAGCACCTTCTACTCCTGCTCTCACCGCTATCATCACAGATTTTTTGCAAACCTCGTTCTTTTTGCCCTCTCTACCTCATTCCACAACTACTGAAATTTCCTCCTCCTTTGGCATCTGTTCTGCTTTTGTTCTTATTTATTGGGCTCTTCTTTTGCTTATTTTTAAACTGTCTTCCTTTCTCCATCCCCCCATTGCAAGTTTCAGTCTGGATCCTCTGTTCCTCTTTGTTTTCTTCTGAGGGCACATCCTCTTTTATGGCTCAACTGCCTCTGTGTAGATGACACAAATCTATACCTCCAGTCATCACTGCAATCTTGAGTTAGAGACCCCAGATTTCAATTTCTCATTATAAATTATAGATTCAAATAGAGTCCCTCTTGCACCTCAAACTCAGTGTTTCTAAAAGAGAATTATCATATTTTCCACAAAAGAAGAGTGTCTTTCTATGCCCACAAAGTTCTGTTTTTTTTTTTTTTAATTGTACCCCTTAATAACATCACGTCTAGGTTGTTGTAGTAGTTTCTTAGTTGAATGGTTGGATTCTATTTTTTAATTCCTTTGATTTGAGTTATGAAACATTGACAGACAAATCTTCCTGAAAAGGATTTTTATTCATATTCTCTAATTTGTCCCATTTCTTAGCCTTCCTGTCCCTGCAAAGAAGGCTAATGGACTCTCCATTGCTCATGGATTAGACTCTAATAAAACTTAAACTTCTTAGATTTAAGTCATTTGTTCTTTAAGGGCAATAATATTTCTGTTGATCTCTATAGTTTTCTCTATTCTTTCTGTTTCCTAAATTGAGTTATATCAAGCCCTCATCTTCATTTTACTTGTTTGTTTATTTAATAAGTAAGCATTTTCCAACATCTTCTGTGTTCTAATGAACACAGAAGCAGACATCCATTCATGTGGCTACTTTCTTAAATGAATGGTGTATTCTGGGACCACTTCTGTCTTTCTAGTTGCACAGCAGTTCAGTCTCTACTTCACTGGGAAAAGACTTTATGTGTACCTCCACTTGATACCCAAAGTTCTATGCTTTAGCTGGAATTTCAGAGCTGGCTTATGCTTCTGTGATATGTGGAAAAATGATTAAAGATGCACCAATGAGGTTTCTGTAGTCTTGAGGGTCCAGAGAGAAAGGAAGCTCTCCAGTCCAACCCTCCTGGTTCTGGACACCTTTCTTTGCATGAAAGCTACTTTCCTCCAGGACTATTAGGGTGATGGTTCTTTTGTTCAGTTCCCTCTATTGCTTTTCTAATCATCTGGGTTTTAATACACACAATTTCCATAGTTTGTTCTGCCTGTAAAATATGTTTTTAACCATTGCTTGAGTTTTAGAGATTAGCTATTTATTTAGGCCTATCCTTTCTGCCAAAGCTTAAACATTGTTCCTATTATCACCTTTCTAGAAGTCACATGTAACTTCTTCAGAAGTTTAAAAAAGAATAAGAACATGGGAAATATGGACTAATATTTTTTCCTTTCTAATATGATTATATACTTCATGTGGGTAATAATTACTCATATTGTATGACTGTATAGTTCTTTGTACTTCACCAAACAGGATCATGTAGACTAGTGAACACTCAGGAAATATTTGTTTGCTTTTTGGTTCAGGACTGCAATCTACCTGCGTTGAAAAGGAACTTTTAATATCTAGCAATTTCAAATCAAGATGTCAATTTATTAAACTTAGAATTTAACCAAATGTCAATTAAAAAAAAAATCTGTTTCCTACAACAAACCCTTGTTTGTTTTCCTCCACCTCTCCTAATACCTAAGGAATTCTACTGGTTTGATCTTTTCTATTATCTAGATCTTCAAGTATTAATATGGAAGAAGTGTTAACTTGTCAACTTATCATTAATTGATTTCATTTGGTACCATACGGCAAGGAAATCAAGATTAGTCTTGTTCCTTGAATTTATAATAGATTAAAACAATTCTATTCTGCATATAATTTTGGAGATTAAGCTGTAGGCTCTTTGGAGTGTGTGTTTATACCTTAAAATTTTTAATTAGAAAACTTGCTCAAAACAACTTACCCTTTTGCTAATAGATAAAAGTCTAATAATGTATCCTAAAAGGAAACATGAGAAACTTCTTTAGAAGTACTGTTATTTGAATATGCACTCGAAATTTTTAGTTAATAATTTAGATAATATTATGGTAAATCGCTTAAAAAGTCCATATGAAATCTATGTCAGATAATGGTTATAAAATAGAAAAAGCATACCAATAGACATGATTCTGTAGAATACGAAAAGAAAAAAGAAGCTTCATTTCCTTTTCATAGAGATGGATTAGTTTAGGAAATAGTTTGTACTAAATTTTTACTTTAAATTTGAACTCAATATGGAAAAGTATTGGTTGCTAATAAATCATCAAATCATAAATATTTTAAAGCCTCTGCTAACCCTGTGCCTGGTGTCATGAAGTATACATGAAAAATAAAAAGAGAAATCTTTGCTCTCATAGTTTATTCCATTAGAGGAAAAACTTAAAAGGATAAAAAGTTAAATATAAAGACTTAAAAATCATCTTGAGATTAAAAGCAGAAGAGATAGCATAGGACAATATTTATTCCCAACATATTCTTTGATCTAATCCTATATTTAAATATGTGTTGAGTTTCCATCATAGCTCAGTGGAAATGAAGCTGATTAGTATCCATGAGCATGCAGATTCAATCCCTGGCCTCCCTCAGTGGGTCACAGTTGCTGTGAGCTGTGGTCTAGGTCATAGACACATTGCTGTGGCTGTGGTGTAGGCTGGTGGCTGCAGCTCTGATTTGACACCTAGCCTGGGAAACTCCATATGCCTCAGGTGCAGCCCTAAAAAGACAAAAAAAAAAAAGTGTCATTCTCTTCTTTTCTACCTCTCTCCCATCTCTCCCAAAGCATGGCTTAGCACCTTCTGTATGTCAGGCCCTGTGCTGGGTATAGAGTTATAAAGAAAAATGAAGCACATGGTATCTGTCTCTTTCTGAATTACTTCACTTAGTATGAGAATCTCTAGTTCCATCCATGTTGCTGCAAATGGCATTATTTCATTCTTTTTATGGCTAAGTAGTATTCTATTGTATGTATATATCGCATCTTCCTAATCCTTTCATCTGCCAATGGACATTTAGGTTGTTTCCATGTCTTGGCTATTGTGAATAATGCTACAATGAATATATGGGTGCATGTATCCTTTCAATGAAAGTTTTGTCTTGATATATGCCCAAGAGTGGGATTTCTGGGTTATATGGTAGTTCTATGTATAGATTTCTAAAGTACCTCCATACTGTTCTCCATAGAGTTGTACCAGCTTACATTCCCACCAACAGTGCAGGAGGGTTCCCTTTTCTCCACATCCCCTCCAGCATTTGTTATTTGTGGACTTATTAATGATGACCATTCTGATGGGTGTGAGGTGGGACCTAAAAGTAGTTTTGATTTGCATTTCTCTAATAATCAGTGATGTTGAGCATTTTTTCAAGTGCTTTGTTGGCCATCTGTGATATCAGTTATATCTGGACTCTAATATATGGCACAAATAGACCTTTCCACAGAAAAGAAACCTATGGACTCAGAGAACAGACTTATGGTTGCCAAGGGCGGGGGGAGGAAGTGGGATGGACTGGAAATCTGGGGTCGATTCAAACTATTGCATTTGGAATGGATAAGCAATGAAATCCTGCTGTATTGCACAGGGAAATATATCTAGTCACTTGTGATGGAGCATTATGGAGGATAATGTGAGAAAAAGAATGTATATGTGTATGTGTGACTGGGTCATTTTGCTGTACAGTAGAAAATTGACAGAACACTGTAAACCAACTGTAATGGAAAAAAATTAAAACTCATAAAAAAAGAAAGAAAGAAAGGAAAGTGAAGCATAGTTTCTGCTCTCAAATGGAAGGTATAATTGGAATCTTCAGGAATCATCATTTAACAGCTCAAACATCAGAGAGCAGCAAGGAGGGGTAATTGTTACACACCCAATTTGGGGGGATTCTTAGAAGGCTTTTTGCCTTATAGTGTCTCCCAGGCATAAGATATGTTGAGTAGGGATGGTAGCTGGCCTTATATAAATATACTGGGATAACTTCATGGAACCCAGTCAATTTTTCTAATCCACTCTGAGCTTCAGAATGGGAACAAACAAGTTAACTATATAGGAGGAAATAGGGAAATTATAATCATTACTAAATAAAACTAAGAGCTAAAATTAGAACTCAAACCCCAGGCAATGTATCTAGAAGTCACTCTCATATTCTCACATATTCTGAACTTCACCAATCACCAACTGTTGTTACTCTTGAACATTTAAAGGACAATATGGATATGCAGAGGTTTAGAATTAGGTGAAGGAAAGTCTACTGTGGATGGGGAATGTGTAGCTTAAGGGAAACAAGGTTACTCCCTAAAGTTACAATGACCTATAAGCAAAGAAATCATGTAGTTCCTGGAATGCAATAGCAACCAATAAAAGTTATTGTTAGGGAAAGATCTATGTCAAAGATATATAGCTTTCATGTGCTTTTCAGCCATCTGTCTGTCCTCTTTGGAGAAATGTCTATTTAGTTCTTCTGATCATTTTTTTATTGCTTTTTTTTCTTTTGATATTGAGCTGAATGAGAAGTTCCTTAAAAAACTAAATATAGAACTACTATATGATCCAGCAATCCTACTCCTGAGTATAGTATCTAGAGAAAACCATAATTCAAAAAATATATGCACCCCAATATTTACTGCAACACTATTTACAATAGCCAAGCTATGGAAGCAATCTAAGTGTCCATCAAAAGAGGAATGGATAAAGAAGATGTGGTACATATATACAATGGAATATTACTCAGCCATAAAAAAGAATACTGCCATTTGCAGCAATATGGATGGACCTAAGGATTATCATTCTAAGTGCAGTAAGAGAACGATATCATATGCGATCACTAATATGAGCAATCTAGTAAAAAAATGATACAAAAGAACTTATTTACAAAACAGAAACAGGCTCAAAGTTTTCAAAACTAAAGCTATGGTTAGCAATGGGGAATTGTTGCAGGGAGGGATAAATTAGAAGCTTGGGATTAACATACACACACTACTATATATAAAATAGACAGGTTACAAGGATTTACAGTATAGCACAGGGAGGTCTACTCAATTTTCTGTAATAATTTATATGGGAAAAGAATCTTAAAAAAAATGTATATATGTATACGTATAACTGATTCACTTTGCTGTACACCTGAAGCTAACACAGCATTGCAAGTCAACTATAATCCAATAAAACTTAAATATACATTATATATATTTGTATGTGTATATGTGTGTGTATATATACATAGGTATGTATGTGTGTGTGTATCAGGACAGCTCTGCAGAATTCTATCAAAAATATCCCCATGCCCATGTCTATGGCTCAGTCCAAGGATGTTGAGTGTCTCCGTATTCCTATAAATAGGTCATCTAATTTTCACCTTTGACTTTTTAAAAAGTATCTTTTATTTTCCTCTTTGAACAATGTGTATTAATGTGGTATATTTATACTACATAAATATATTTTATATAAAAAGTTTGTATACAGGGAGGATGGCACTATATTACTGTTTCCCTCTTCTGACTTTTACTACAAGAAGGTCTTGCTGCCTTGCTTCTCTTGGCCTTCTGGTTCTGGCATTAATTCTATGAAACAGATCTGGGGACTCTGCTTCCCCCCACTACCTTAATAGAAAGATTTACTAGCTTTCCTCATTAAGGAGACTGTGATATCCCAGGCAGGCTAAGGTTTAGCTTATTTTCTTTATTTAAAGTGTTTTTAACTCTCTCTTCAGATCCAGATTTTTAGACCATGTCCATGGTAAACTGGGCATGGATACTGGATTCTAGAGTATTTCCATTCTTCTAACTCTAGTTCCTGAAATCATATATCATAGATGAAATTACATAGTGCTTTTCTGAGCCTCTCCTAGGAGAAACTCCTAAGGTTTGGTCAAATCCTACTTAAAATAATTAAGGACTCAACGCAAAGGATGTCAGATGGTTCAGTGCCCAGACACGAAGCTTGATATACAGTTTATAAAGGTGACTAACCTTAGTGCTCAAGATCTTATTCTGAGGATGCCTTTGAGGAGTGGAGAAATCTGTTGAAACTGGCAGTTTGTTTATTCCTTATGAAAACATTAGGTGTCAGGGTAGTGACACAAAGGAAATGACTCTCACACATTCCTTTAAGTAAGGAGCAGAGATGTGTACTGGTTCCTCTAATTCCTTATTAGGAGTATGCCTAAGAGTCCCTGGGAAATGAAAGGGGCCCTACAGAACAGGGAAGAGTCTCAGCTCAGAAAGAGTATTAATTTGAGAGAGAAAGGACTGAGAGAAAAACTTTAACCTTCCAGAAATCAGGAAAGACCTTGGGGGAAAAAAAGGGAGGGACACTTTACCTAGGAATCTGAGATGGCATCTGAGTGGTAAAGGGGATTGGCAAGAGATAAGCAGGTTTTGAAAACCGGGAAGTGAAAAATTAAGCATTCTTTAAGAATCCAAATCTAGAAAATGAACTTTTTCTCTCACTCTGGAGTGTCTGTCCCCGATGTACCTTTGGGTGGTGCTGGCCTTCTTTAGCAAATTGTGTTAATTCTGGATTTGTCAGGTGAGACTTAAAAAAAACTATTAAAAATTTTTTGGGTGGAGCATTTACAGAAACATCTTTCTTGATTTGAAGTTCTGTTAACTCAAGTAATTTAGCTTGTTCTTTCAGTGAGAGACAAAATAGGGAATATTTCTTAGGTTTTTTAGGCTTTTCAGTTCTATTTACTCATATTTTTATTTCCATTCTGACTATTTGGCTTTATTTCAGTTTTAATATTATAAATGACCTCAACACAGCTTAGGAGGTGGGAGGTAAATATAATTCAGTAAAAATTATGTTTTTTTCTGTGTGCTGACAGGTTGTGTGGTGCCATAACTACCTTGAAAGTTAACCATTATTTTGAGGAAACAAAACGAAGACTACACTGTAATCACTTAGTTAACACCTGGTTGCTCAGGTGAAAACTTAGTCATTCTTGCCTCCTTCCTTTTCCGTACACCTTGCATCCAATCCAGCAGCAAAGGCTGAGGCTTTAACCCCATATATTTCCCCAAACAATAATTTTCCACCACCCCTATCCAAACCTTGCAGGGAAGTGTGGATTTGCAATGGTCTCCTAACTTCTCCGTATTGTTCTGTCCTGCCTCCTACCTATTCTCATACCTGTTCTCCCTATTCTCAAAGCAAAATAGTCCTTTTAAACCTAAGTGACACCATGCCATTTTCCCATGTTTTTCATTTCACTTGCAATAAAAACTGAAGTTCTTACTAGGGTCTAAAAGGCTAGGGCAGTAATTCCAGTTTCCTCTGAGATAAGCAACTACCAATCCTCAACTCAATCCTTCTGTTCCTTACTACTCATTAAATAAAACAGCAACATCTGCCTGGGAACTTTGGTATTTCACACTTTTTTTCTAATGCCTGCAGGACTTCATCCTTCACTCCCTTTAGTTTCATTATAAACATAATTTGGAATTCCCATGTGGCTCACAACGTAATAAACATCATCTCTACAATGTCTTCCATGATCATATATTATAAACACACTTCTCTCCCCACCTTCAACACCCAAACACCCAAACTACTTAGACTACTTTACATTTCTCTGTAACATTTACCAGCCTTCACTATATTTGTTAATTGCCTAGTTAGCAATGTTTGTAGAGACCTGTTTCATTGATTTATCCCCAGATCCTAGATCAGTGCTTGACACATTGTAGGTTTCAACAAATATTTGTTGACTAAACACTGAGCAAGATAATAATCAAGATTGATCTTCTTACATAGGTGAAGCAGATGATGCTAGCCAATGGTATCACTGGGAGGCTCAAAAAATCAGGCCTACTCTTTTCTTGTTTACTCACCTGTTATCCCCAAATCTTATTTATATGTTACATCCCACAATTAAAGGGAAGAATTAAAATATACTAGTTAATATACACACTAATGTATATAAAATAGGTATAGCACAGGAAACTCTACTCAGTCTTCTGTAATAACGTATATGGGAAAAGAATCTGAAAAAGAATGAAAATATGTATATATATAACTGAGTCACTTCGATATACACCTGAAACTAACACAACATTGCAAAGCAACTATATAGCAATTAAAAAAAACAAAGTGAATTTTGTAATAAAGCAACTCATACAAATGTTTATATCTCAGTGCATATGAAAGCTCTGTTTACACTAAAAGTAAAATAAAGTAAAATATACTAATTAGCCTTGGTCACCCTTCAGGAAGGGAACATGGACTTGTTAGGACAGTCATGAATGTGTATGCAGGGTGTGAGGGGCACACAAATGTTGCCCAGGATGCAGTCCTGCCAGGGTTAGCTACATAAGTTCTGGGCCTGACTTGAAGTTGCTTTGCCCTGGGGAGTCATCCCAGAGGGCTTTTCTACTTTTACAGAGGGATTAAATTTGATAGGGGCAGAAGAGGAGGCCAGGCTGGACTTCGGAGATTAGGAGTGGGAGGAAGACTTTCTTTTCACTTAGAAGGCTTTTTCTTTCTTTTTTTTTTTTTTTTTTTTGAGGTTGTTTGCATCTTTTATTTATTATGTATGTACATGATTGATCTTTAAAAAAGTTATCTGTAACATCGTCAACACATTGACATGATTTATTCTGAAATATAATAGATGACTCAATAGCAGAACCTTGCTTAAGAATGAGTCTGCCTGGAGTTCCCGTTGTGGCTCAGTGGTTAACGAATCTGACTAGGAACAATGAGGTTGCGGGTTTGAACTCTGGCCTTACTCAGTTGGTCAAGGATCCGGCATTGCCGTGAGCTGTGGTGTGGGTTGCAGACACTGCTCGGATCCCGAGTTGCTATGGCTCTGGCGTAGGCCAGTGGCTACAGTTCTGATTAGACCCCTAGCCTGGGAACCTCCATATGCCATGGGAGTGGCCCAAGAAATGGCAAAAAGACCAAAAAAAAAAAAAAAGAATGAGTCTGCTTCACCTCACATTGGTCAGAATAGCTATCATTAATAAGTCTACAAATAACAAATGCTCGAGGGGTTTGGAGAAAGGAAACCCTCCTGTACTGTTGTTGGGAATATAAATTAGTACAACCAATATGGAAAACAGTATAGAGGTACCTCAGAAAACTAAACAGAGAACTACCATATGATCCAGCAATGCCACACCTGGGCATCTATCCAGACAAAACTTTCATTGAAAAAGATACATGCACCTCTATGTTCACTGCAGCACTATTCGCTATAGCCAAGGCATGGAAACAACCTCAATGTCCATTGACAGATGAATGGTTTAAGATGTGGTACATATACACAATGGAATACTAACTCGGCCATAAAAAAGAACAAAATAATGCCATTTGCAGCAACATGAATGGAACTAGAGATTCTCATACTACATGAGGTAAGTCAGAAAGACAAATACCATATGATATCAATTATATCTGGAATCTAATATATATCACAAATGAACTTATCTACAAAACAAACAAACTCATGGACGTGGAGAACAGACTTGTGGATGCCAAGGGGGAGGGGGAGGACACGGGATCGACTCAGAGTTTGGGGTTGGTAGATGCAAACTCTTGAATGTGGAGGGTATAGGCAATGAGACCCTGCTGAGCAGCACAGGGAACTGTATCCAGTCACTTGTGATGGAACATGATGGAGGATAATGTGAGAAAAAGAATGTGTGTATATGTGTAACTGGGTCACTTTGCCACGCAGCAGAAATTGACAGAGCATTATAAATTAACTATAATAAAAAAAAATTTAAAAAAAGAATGAGTCTGCTATAAATCTTCCATTTGCCCTCCAGATCCATTTTCTAAGCTCTGTTCTGTGCCCTGTATGGTTGATCTATATTATGTGAACCATATCAACAAGCTTCCTTTCTTCTGATGTCCAATCAGGTTTATGTGATGTGCAGCCCCAGAAGGATATCAGAAAGAAGAAGTATGAGTATTTGTTGTTTTTGTTGTTTCTGTCTTTTTAGGACCATAATCACGGCACATGAAAGTTCCCAGGCTAGGGGTCCAATCAGAACTGTAGCTGCCAGCCTTTACCACAGCCATAGCAACTGTCAGATCCTTAACCCGCTGAGCGTGGCCAGAGATTGAACCCAAGTTCTCCTTGTGGATACTAGTTAGGCTCATTATTGCTGAGCACAATGGGAACTCTGAGAAGTATGAGTTTTGGTTATCATTCCCTCGATCCTGAAGTCATAGATTTTCTCAAAATGGCCATCTCTACACACCTCTCTCCTTTTGGATCCTGATAACTGCTCCCTCAACCAAGACATTGTACTATGTCTTCTGGCACCTTCCTTACACCTTTGTTTCTAGTTCCTTTGCCAAATCTTCTTGGGTTATCTTTGTTTGAAAGCGCCATATGTTTCTTGCCAGAAGCCTGACTGATAAGCAAGTTTCATAAGAAGGAAGAAAACTTTAAGGAGACTGTAAAGAATGAAACGAAATGCTAGGCCAGAGACAGGTCAGAAATAGGAGCCAGGAGGAAACCAAAATAAATCAACCTCTGAGACATGAACTTTTAGCATCAGAAGTAGCCTTTGAGGAGTTCCAGTCATGGCTCAGTGGTTAATGAACCCAACTAGTATCCGTGAGGATGCGAGTTTGATCCCTGGCCTCGCTCCATGGATTAAGGATCCGGCGTTGCTGTGAGCTGTGGTATAGGCAGGTACCTATAGCTCCAATTTGACCCCTTACCTGGGAACCTCCATATGCCACGGTAAGGCCCTAAAAAGACAAAAAAACAAACAAAAAAAAAGGAGTAGCCTTTGTGTTTGTTTAGCCCATATGCTTTGTTTTACCATGGAGGGAAACTGAGACTTAGATTTAACAGCTTTATCCCATTGGTGACCAATTGGTAACAGAGTCACAATTTGTACCCAGATTTGAAACATAAGCCCATTACTCCATCACAGTCAACAATTTTGCCTAGGGCCAGCTAAGGAAAAAACACTCCCTTTTGTATAAGTAATTGTTGGCCTCTTTCTTTTTCTAATGCATCTTAAGGGTAGAATGTATACATGCACTGATCACTGGGATTGTACTCACTGAGATCATACCCAATGGGACAGATAAAAACTTTCCCCAGTTGTGGCTATAGTAATTATTTCTTTTCTTGGCCATATCGTTTTTGACTTCTGGTTTGCTGACTCATTTCCTGTGTTTCATATTGTTCTTTTCTATGATGCTTTTACCTTAATTGGAGGATATTCTTATTTGCATAATAGTTGAACCTTAACTGGAGGATATTCTTATTTGCATAATAGTTGACCACTGGATGTTCAGGTTTTAAATATAGAGCTGTCTATAATGACCACTGCTATAGATTTTGTCATCTGTCTTCTAAATTTCCCAGACTTTGAGATTCTTCAAAAACACTGGTGCTTGTTTTTCCTTATCTATAAAATGGTGATAACAATGTCTACCTAATAGGTCTGCAGTGAGATTTAAATTAGATAATACGCATAGAGCACTTAGCAGAGTAGATGGCGCATAGCATCCCATCAATTGATGTTAATTACTATTGCCGACTTCAGTAGTAAAGTGATACTCCCTGATAGAGCTTTCAGATCTCTGATCTCCATTTCTCTTTTCTGTATTTTGGGATGTGTATGGAGAAGGAACTTATAAAATTTTTTAACAAGAAAGAATCTTAGAGATTGCTAAGTCAAAAGCTGGGAGAAAGGAGGAGAACTGAAAATCATCCCCTGTGGGATCTTACTCTTTTTGGCTGGAAAAAAGTTTCCAGTTTAATCCAATCAGCAAAATGATTGCTTCTTTGGATAATTATTATTCTTATGATGTTTCTCTGGTGATACTACTGAATTGAAGACTTGGGTGCTGTCTCCAGTCTTCTGGGATTTTCCATTTTAAATAATTGACATCTCTCTCTAGGCTGCATTTGCTTAAGAGATTCAGTTTAGCTCTGCAAATGTTTACTGAGCAAATACTATTGACTAGATGCTAGGGATACAAAGGTGACTCAGACAATACTTCCACACCAGAGAGCTTACAGAGAGCTTTCAATCTCCTGGGGGTGATGAGTTCTTGGCCATATCTTTGCTAAAGCCTGTGAACCAAGCAACCACAGTTTAACATGGATAACTAAGTGCCAGCTCATCATTGGGTTTTGGCCTCAAATAAGCAATCTGTCCTCATCTGATCCCATATAGTTCCCAGTGACATTAGTGGGAATTTTGAGGGTGTATCTGAGAAGAATTTTGATCACTCCTTACATTCCTGCACATGTCCCAGGAAGTCTGATGCTTATCTACTCTTTCTCAGGCTTCAACATGCCAGTTACTTACTGCTGTGGAACTGGTGAGCACACTTGAGACACAGGGTTCTTTACAGAGTGATAAGGGGCTAGAAGAAATTTCTAAGTTATTAGATGCAAAATTGCCCATGGGGATTATCCAGCAGCCAGATTCTAGAATTGCCCTAAACCATGCATTTTACTGATTCGTTACATTGACAAGGTTATGAAAGATTGCTCAAGGAGGCTTTGTGACACCCGAGGGTCACCCAGCTGGTTGTGATTTAGGCAAAGTTAAGAGCTGAATCTCCTTTTAATGCTGTTTTCCATAATTGTGTAGTGATGATTATTTCTGTTCTGTTTTTTTTTTTTTTTTTTTTGTGAGGCTGTGAGTCATTATTCTGTCTGGAAGGTCTCAGCCTCGGCAATTTGATTTTTCTAAAAGGCCAGACAGAGTTTATAAAGAACTGGGAATGTGATTTAGTTTGCCATGAAGATATGTGACTGTTATCACCTCTTAGGGAATTCCTTTCCCTCATTAGGTGTTCACAAATGCAAAATGCATCCATTGCTCAGAAGAACTGTGTGAAGATACTTGGAAATTAGTACTCAAATTCTATGTTATTGTCCTAGGCCTCTCTATGAAGTCCTGCTCTTGGGGGAGAGGCAGGTGGTGGGAGTTTAGAAAGAATCATCGGGTGAAGACTTCTCGGGAGATAAACATTCAAAAAGATAGGATGGTAAAGTGAAATTATTTCCTATTTTATATTTTTCCCAATTACATATATGTGCAAGTAAAATTACAGTCCAATAGAACTTATAAAATTTTTTAGTGAGAAGAGAACCTTAGAGATTGTTAAGTCAAAAGCTGGGAGAAAGGAGGCAAACTGAAAAGTATCCCCTGTAGGAAGATAAGATGCTAATTTTTAGAGGCACTCAGCAGTTAGAAAATCAATTTTTCTTAACATTGAGAATTACTGAGTGGTTGGAAAAGCATCTCACTCTATGAAATATAGTCATTGTTTAGTGCCTTTCCATTTTATTTACTATTTAAAGCACACAACAGCTAGTTAACCAACTACTTATAAAATATATTTAATGTTTAGAGGCACTCAGTGTGGTTATAAAATGATTTTAAGGGTATACAAATATGGTACGTTAACCACATTTCATGAACTATGGTTCCCTCTGGAAAAACAAAAACGTTTTCCTTGGCATCCTGCGGCATCTCATCCTAAAGTTTGTAAATGACCCATACTGTTCAAACCAGCTGCCTCACTAGCTTTTGATGCCAGCCACTTTAGAGCACACACTAGAAAGATCAATATAACCCCAACATAAGTGATAGAGCACCGTGCACTCAAAGGCTGTTAGGCTCTCCGATAAAGAACGGCTTGACAGACGCAGTGAAATTAAGCAGCATGCACAAAAACCCAGTAAAGAGGTTGCAGGGCTGCAGTGTTTTCTCTGTGCATGGTGGATTGATGGGTGCACTGTGACACAAGATGCACTGAGATGAGATGTGGTCCCTGCCACGTGTGTACATTAGCAAGTTTATGGCCTATGAAAACGTGGGGAGAGTCTAACAAAGGATGAGAAAAGAATGGAGCTTTCTTCAAAGAAACCTGCTACTGAGAATTATGACAATGGAGACATAAGGGGACCCAGCATAAACTTAACAGTGAGAGGATGTCCAACCATATTTATTTTTAGGCAATATCCTAATTCCCTGAAAACACCCTGCATCACAATGTGTTAGACTCCCTTTTCCCTTATCGAGACTCCACAGCACTGGTTATTGAGGAAATGTGATAGAGATGTTGTTTTAATTTCCTGCTTAGGTAATAAAACCAAATATGCGATTATATTCATTTTGCCTTATTTACTTTGCTATCCTGCAGCATGCAGCCTGGTGGGGGGCCTTCTAACCCAAGATGATGTCCACACTAAAGCTGGGTAAAGGATGCCAAGATAGAGATCGAGGGCATGCAGGCATAAATCCATTGCTTTGTCTCATCATATAGATAGTAATATTTCTAGCGATGGTGACCAGTGCTAAAATTCTAACCAAGGAGAGTTTATGGGGAAGTATATCAATTTTCTAACCAAAGGTTTAAAAAGTGCATAAACTGTGAAAGAGAGAGATAATGTTAAAGAATTAAAACAAACAGAAGAAAACTGTGAGATTGTTCAGTGAGGACTCTAGCTCACACTGCAATATGCTTCAGTTCTCTGAGCCATTTCCAAGTGTGCTAGACTGGACTTCTGGTTTCTGGTTCAGCATCTAAGGAGTTTGGAAGTCCTCACTTTATTCTAACAAACAAAAAGCCAAACAAACTGAAAATTAACAATGCTTATTAGGAGTTTCCTGTGGTGCAGTGAGTTAAGGATCTGGCATCATCACTGCATTAGCCTAAGTTGCTGCTGTGGTGTGGGTTCGATCCCTGGCCCAGAAACTTCCACATGTTGCAGGTGTGGAAAAAAACAAAACAAAACAAACTAGAAAACAAACAAAAAAACCTTCTTAGTTCTGTAAGGGAATTGAGGTCACAAAGAAAACCACTATCCCCAAAATTGGAGAGCCAGGCATATACAGAGAATTATAACTTATTGGAGTAGAAACTCACAAGCAGAATCCTTTGTGGGAACCAGTACTAGAGTAGGAAAACCTAAACTAAAATTGACAAATATGGACAAATCTAAAATCTAAAATCTCCAGGGGAGTCCAGTCTTAGGGGAGCTCTACACTTTTGTGAGTTTTACCCCCAGAAGGCTCTCACAAGGAAGATGAGAGAAAAATTCTCTCGTGATTCTGGCAGGGGAGAAGGGAAAAGTAGCAATATTGAAATAGGTCCAGAGCATTCTGTCCTTAACAAGGCCTCCCTCAAGGGGAACTATTTTATCAGAGCCTACTATTTTGTCTTGTTTTGTTTTTTCCCCAGAGACTAACCAACCTGGCAGAAGGGAGCTATTCAACTCCAGCCCTCACTGGTCAACCTGTTCCATCTTAGGGGGTGGAGGGAGAACTAAAAAGCATTCATGAAGGTCACAGTCAAGGGGCTTGGGCTCACTGAAAGACTAAGACCTAATCATAAGACTACAGAATGCTTCCTCCCCTAATACCTGCCCTTCCACTATATCACTAAAGGCTTATTAATCATAGCTAGTTTTATCTAGAGCATCACGCCCAACTTTCAACAAAAAGTTTCCCAAGGCGTACTAAAAGGCAAAAAAATGCAGTGTGAAAATACAAAGCAAATATCAGAAATAGACCGAAAGGGCAGAGTTGTCAGAAGGCCCAGACCAGGAATTTAAAATAACTATGATTAACATGCTAAAAGGTCTAAAGGTAAAATCAGGTAACATACAAGAACAGATGGGTAAAATAAGCAGAGAGACAGAAATTCTAAGACAGAATAAAAAGGAATTATAGATATAAAAGATGTAATAGAAATGAAGACTGCCTTTGTTGGGCCCATTAGTAGAATGACATGGCCGAGGGAAGAATCAGTGAGCTTGAGGATACGTCAATAGACATCCCAGAACTAAAAAGCAAAGAGAAAAAAGTCTGAACAAATATAACAAAATAGCCAATAAGAGTGGAACTATAAAAGATTTAACATAAGCATAATGGGAATACCAAAGGAGAAGAAAGAAAGAACAAAAGAAATACGTGAAGCAATAGGGACAGAGAATTTCCCTGAATTAATGCCAAACACTAAACCACAGATCCAGGAAGCTCAGAGAACATCAAACAGGATAAATGTGTAAAAAATAAAACCAAAGAACAAAAAACCAAAAAACTATATCTAGGCATATAATATTTAAACTGCAGAAAATCAAAAAAACCTTGAAAGAAACCAGAGGAAACACCTTACCTATAGAGGAGCAAGGAAAAATATTATATTAAACTTCTCAGAAATCATGCAAACAAGAAGAGAGTAAAATGAAATACATAGAGAGGGAAAAACAAGCAAACACTAACCTAGAATTTTGTATCCTAGGAAATTATCCTTCCAAGTGCAAGAGACATACTTTCTCAGACAAAAATTGAAAGAATTTGTTGCCAGCAGGGACTTCTTTTGCAAGAAATATTTTTAAAAGTTTACTAGACAAAAGGAAAATAACATGTCAAATTCTGTATAAAGAAAAGAGCCTTAAGGAAGGTATCAGTGAAAGTAAAATAAAACATTTATCTTTTATTCATGATTGATTGTTTGTTTGTTTTTTGTCTTTGTCTAGAGCCACACCCATGGCATATGGAGGTTCCCAGGCTAGGGGTCTAATCTGAGCTGTAGCCACCAGCCTACACCACAGGCACAAGCAGCGTGGGATCTGAGCCACATCTGCAACCTACACCATAGCTCACGGCAATGCCAGATCCTCAACCTGCTGAGCGAGGCCTGGGATCAAACCCGCAACCTCATGGTTCCTAGTTGGATTCATTAACCACTGAGCCACGATAGGAACACCTTGATTGATTGAATTTTTTAACAATTTGTTTAAAATAATAATACCAACAATGTCTTTGATATATGGATAACCTTGCTGCACTCATGAGGCAATAAAGTTTTATCTGGAAGTAAACTTGGACAAGTTGTAAAGTATACTGAAAACTCTAGAGCAGCCACTTAAAAAGTTTAAGAAAAAAACTGAATAATTGCTATGCTGAAAAAGAAGAAATAACAGAATCATATAAAATGCTCAATTAAAACCACAAAAGACAGGAAAAGAGTGGAAGACAAAAATAAGAACAAAGAACAAGGGCAACAGATATAAAACAAATAGGGTAGATGTTAAGCAAAGCTGGGGTTGTGGGATGGAAATCCTATAAAATTGGATTGTGATGGTCATTGTACAACTATAAATGTAATAAATTCATTGAGTAATAAAAAAGTAAATAAAAAGAAAACGAATTTAAAGTGAGAAGAAAAGAAATAATATAAATTAGAGCAAAAACCAAAAGAAATTAAAAACAGAAAATCCATTTAGAAAAATCAATAGAACCAAAAGCTGATTCTTTGAAAAGATCAATAATAGCCAGGAAAATTGAGAAAAAGGACACAAATTACTAACGTCAAAATGAAAGGGGACATCACTACAAATATCACGGACATTAAAAGAATAAAAAAATTCAGGAATATTATGAACAACTCTATGCCCATCTAGATTAAATGGACCAATTTCTTGAAAGATGAAATCTATCCAAACCCAGAGAAGAAGAAATAGACAATATAAATAAGCCTAGCTTTATTAACGAAATTAAATCAATAATTAATAACATTCCAAAACAGAAAGCATCAGTCCCATATGGATTCACTAGCAAATTCTACCAAACATTTAGGAAAGAAATTACACTGGTTGTCTAGAATTTCTTCCAGAAGATAGAAGCAGGTGCAATATTTCCTAACTCCTTCAATAAGATCATCATTACTCTAATACCAAGCCAGGCAAAAACATTACAATAGAAAACTACAGACAATTGTCTTTCAAGAATATAGACACAATAATTCTCAAGAAAATATTAGCAAGTGAAATCCCAAAGTGTATAAAAATAATTTTACACTATGACCAACTGGGATTTATTCTAGACATGCAAAGCTGGTTCAACATCCAAAAATCAAATTTATATAATCCATCACACCAACAAGCTACAAAGAAAAAAAAAATCACACAATCATATCAGTAGAAAGAAAATGCCTTTGACAAAATCCAATCCCATTCATGAGGAAAACTTAGCAAACCAGAAATTGAGGGGACCATCCTCAATTTAATTAAAAAACATACAAAAAAATCAACAGCTAAAATCTTACTTAATGGTGAGAAACTATAAGCTTCCTCACCAAGATTAGGAGAAAGACAAGGCTATCTCCTCTAACCATTCCTTTTCAACATCATACTGGAAGCCCTAACTAGTGTATCAAGACAAGAAAAGGAAATAGATGGTAGACAAATTGGGAAGGAAGAGATAAACTCTACTTGTCAACAGATGACATGACCATCTATGTAGAAAACCTGAGAGAATCAACAAAAACACTCCTGGAAGTAAGAAGCAATTATAGCAAGGTTGTAGGATACAAGGTAAGTATACAAAGGTCAATTGCTTTCTTAAACACCAATAAAATCTTAAGTCTAAAAAAAGGAACAACTGATTAAAAATGGGCATTTCATCAAAGAAGATATACAGATGGTAAGTAGGAATATTAAAGATGCTCAATATCATGTCCTTAGGGAATTGAAGATTGAAATGAGATACCTTGTGCCTACTATAATGGTGAAAATCCAAAACACTGACAACACCAAATGCTGACAAGGATATGGAACAACATTAGTTGCTGAAGGGAATGCAAAATGGCAGAGCTACTTCAGAAGACCATTTGGAATTTTCTTACAAAACTGAACATACTCTTACCATATGAGCCAGCAATTGCATTCCTTGGTATTTATTCAAAGGAGCTGAAAACTTAAATACACACAAAAACTTGCACATGAATATTTGAAGAAGCTTTATTTATAACTGCCAAAACTTGGCAGCAATTAAGATGTACTTTAGCCAGTGAATGGATAAACAGTGGCATATTCAGACAATGGAATACTATTTAGCACTAAAAACTGAGGTATTCAAGCCATGAAAGGACATGTAAGAATCTTAAAGGCATATTACTACGTAAAAGAAGCCAATCTGAAAAGGCTACTTGCTGTTGATTCCAACTATATAACATTCTCATAAACACAAAACTATGGAGATGGTTATGGATGGGTGTTGCCAGGGGTTGGAGGGGGAGGAATGAAGAAGCGGAGCAGAGAGGAATTTTAGGGCAATAAAACTATTCTGTATGATACTATAATGGTCGATATGTAATTATACATCTGTCAAAAAACACAGAATCAAGATCAAGAGTGAACCCTAATGGCAAAAATGGATTTTGGGGGAAATGATGTATCAATATAGTTTTACTGAAAGTAAAAATATGTACAATTTTGATGTGAGATGCTCATACTGGGGGAGGCTGTGTATGGAAAGTATATCAAAACTCTCTAATTTCCTCTCAATTTTGCTGTGAATCTAAAATTACTCTAAAAAATAAAGTATTTTAAAAAATTTGATGAGCCTGAGAGTAGAAAATATGCTTCTAATGGAAAAAACAAAACAAAAAACCCACCTTGTGTTAGTGAATGGAATACTTTTTGTTTAGGATATTCTGTTGAAGCATAGTTAAATTTAATCAAGGAAATGTGCAAGGGAATTTGTGGTGAAAGCTTTGGGGATTAAGTTCTATAAATGTATGTAAAAACTAGTGGTGATACTGAAGCCTTAATACAAATGTTTTGTAAAGTTTTAAGGATCAAAATTTTACTTTTTTCTTTTTGGGAAGAACGTCTATGGAGAATATTGTTGGAAGACTTGTATTTAGGTAAGGCTTAACTGTGTGTATACTTTTTCTTTTAGAACTCATTTGCTCACAAACGCTGAGGTGGTCTGAATTCTTGCTCCCTCACCAAGAAATGGGGTGGAGGCTCTGGCAAAGAAGGATGTGTGAGGCTGTTCACCAGTAAAAGTAAGAGGCTGAAGGAGTCCTCACCATGGTAGCGTTGCTGAAAGCCAGGCCTGTGCGAGAGGAGTGAGGCAGTCTGTGCAGACTATCCACTGTGTTGCGAAGCAGCCCAGGTTTAGGTCTGCCTACTGAGGCTGTGCTTCTGGGTGTGGTCGGGTCCCTCTGTTTGTGCGTCTTCTCTGGCGTCTGCGTGGCCCGCTGGGGCGCCAGGGAGGGTAGGGAGGAGACACTCTGCTCCGATGTTGGGTAGAGGTTCTGCGAATCGGGCCCAGGTGTGTCTCCCAGTCACTCAAGTTTGCTTCACCAGTATATTCCACCTGGCGTGCTGAAGAATCACTGGAGACTTGCCTGCGGTGTGAAGACGGATGCGAGGGCACATAAGCACCTTGGCGGTAGTGCTGGGATGGAGGTCGAACCTGAGGAAAGGTCACAGAAGGTTGCCATCGAGCGCGGAGGTACGAGGGCGTGGGTGGGTGCCTGGACTCTTCCCCCGGGTCACCTCTGCTGTTCTGAGATCGCCTCTGGCCCACGTGACCTGGACATCCCCTGGTGGGGCCATCCCTGATCCACCTGCCTACGGGGTAGTAGCAGGGGAGGTCCACGCCCCAGGCATCAGCCACATGAGCCAGCAGCAGCTGGGTGAGGTGGCGATGCGCGCGCCCGTCCCAGTGCACGCCGTCTCGCTGCCGGTGCTGCCCCGCGTGCCGGAAGTGAAAATGAAGGTCCAGCACATCGAAGCCGTGCCTGCTAGCTTCAGCTGAGCTGTAGAAGTTTGCCTCCATCACGTCTCCCCGCAGGCGCGCGCATCCGGACTGGTTCTCAGGAGGGAGGAACCCCCCCGAGACGACCTCAGCCACTGGCATGGCGGTGTTCCACACCAGAAGGCAGGTCTCCGGCAGCACCTGGTTTAGGCGCCGAAACAGGCTCTCCAAGTCCTCCTGGTAGCTCTTGGGGAAGTTCTGGCCGTACCTGGAGAGGTCCCAGAGGCAGGAGTTCATGACCACCAAATCCGGGACGTGCTCGCCCCGCAGCAGGTGTTCCAGGACGTCCTCCACGTACGGGGAGTACGCACGCGTGAGGAAGTAGAAGCGCACCAGGTGGTGGCCAGAGCGGAACTGGCGCACCTCACGGTAGTGGGTGCCATTGTGCATACGTTCCCACCTGCCACCCTCCAGCAGCACATCCTGTTCGAAGCTCAGCTCGCCCTTGGCCTTCAGCTGACTGGAAGAGAGCAGGCAGTCCTTCTGCAGCAGGAGCACTAGGTCCTTGTACACGGCCCTCTGCACGGAGTCCCCCATGATGACCACGAACTGGTTGTGCAGCAGCTGCCGGACCTCGCATGACCGCAGGTGGGCCATGGTGGCAGTGGGCAGGCCGGATGCCTCGCTCCTGCCTTTCTTGGGGAAGGTGGGAGGAGAACGCAGGGGAAAGGCAGAAACGCACGGGAGAAATGGGGTGTGCGCGTGCAGTCCTTTTTTTTCTGGGCGCGGTGCTCCTGGGCAGCGAGGAGAGGCGAGGCAGCGAGTTGGCGTCCTGAAGTTCTCCAGTGCCAAAGCGGACTTTGACCCAGGGGTGACCTCTGACCCGAGGATTCTCCTGTGCGGGGCTCAGGCTCCACCTAGCGGAGGGGAGGCACAGAACCCCCGGGGGAACTGGCGCTGTTGCACTGCAGAGAGCCTTCTCTCTCAAAGGATCCTTGCTTTCTTTCTGGTAACTGTCAGGCTGAGACGCTATTACTCTGCAATTCTGGGCTCATCCAACCTGATGCTCAGTTTTTGTTTTACCTGTGTCTCAGAATAGAGCGTGCTGTTGCCTCTGGGGTGCCTCTCCTGGCTCTTGCTTTATGTATGCATTCCCACCTCTACCAGAGAATTTTCTCATGGTTGGTTTGGTTCTCCTTTTTAACTGCCGCCTCCTGTACTAGAGGCATTTGGAGAATGTCTCTGCTGGGAGAAGAGATGCCATTCCCACCGGGTAAACCCCGCTGGGGACTGACCTACAGCCAGGATTTCCAAGCGGTGATTGGCACAGTACTCCAGTCCAGTGCACCAAATGTATCAATACTCTGTTTCCTTTATATTTGCTGAGTACTATTCTATGGTATGGATGTGCCACAGTCATAGTCACTTTAACCATTCATCAGAAGGATATTGTTTACAGTTTTGGGCTATTACAAATCACGCTTTCTGTATAGGTTTTTGTGAGAACCTAGATTTTCATTTCTCTGGAATAAGTCCTGAAATGTGATTACTGGGTTGTGCACTAGTTACAAATTCAGTGCTTTAAGAAATGCCCAGACTGCTTTTCAGAGTGGCTGTACCATTTTACATACCCAGGAGCAATGCATGAGTGGCCAGTTACTTCTTTAGGATGTAAATATGTGCATCTTGGGATGATCTTTCTGGTTGTATGAACCCTGGTCTCTTTTGTGCCTGGGTATGAATATAAGCTTTAAGCTGTAGAATGCAGGCCTCCTTCATCTTTAAGCATGGATATGAGTTTGTAGCCAGTGTAACCTGAGCCTTTTCATCCTTGATTAGGTATATGAGCTTCCTGTTGAATAAATGCTCTCCCTGTCTATCCTTGGTTGGCGCTTCAAACTTCCAAGACCTATTTTTAACCTATTTTTTTTTAAACAGATTACTAAACAATCTCCTCTTAAAATATCCCTATGATAGTCATATTTATCAGCCACAAAGGCCTTCATGTCGAATAGCTTATTTGGGAGCCGCTGAAATTATTTTCAGTTACGACACAAATATAAATTCATAAAATCATAAATAAATCACAAAATAGCATGCATAATATTATCAAGAATTGTGTTTATCTCTACAGATTTTCTAAAGGAAAATTCATATCCTTTTTTACATACTTTCTACATACTTATATATATGTATATATAAATGACAAAGAGTTGATGTAAATCATCTATTTTGGCCATTTTTCCTCATAATTTTACAAAGTTATTAGTGGGGTCTTCAAAGTCTTTTACTGTCACTACAAACAAAAGATGGTTTATAGGGGTTTAGCAATTTACCTGAAGCCAACCCTAAAATCAATAGTTTTTTCTCACTGCTAAGAAAGCAAATAGAAATTATTCCATAGTACATATGAGAAATTTTATATTATTTTATAAAAACAAAGTGGTCATTTGTATATTGCATTTTAAATAATAGCTAAATAATGGAACTAAAGTCAATGTAGAATAACTTACATAATCACTTCTGTTAATATTGCTATTACTTATGGACATGCAACCCTTTCTTTACCTTTTTAGCATAAAATGGAGAAAAAGTTTTAGAACAAGTTACAGTGATATCTTAAAAACATGTGGCACTAAAGAAGTATTATATTATTAGACTATCACTGTAGTTTTTATATGCCCAAATACTAATTACAGGAAATTAAAAATTTTAATTTCATACAATTAGAGGAAAGAGATCAGTTTCTTTTTTGGGAGAGGGGGTAAAGATAAAGAGCTTGTCTTTGTCTTTGGAGCACAACTGAAATAACTACTGTCATTTAGCCAGGTAAGTTTTTTAAGAAGAGTTTTCATCTACTTGATTATTCACACTGATTTTTTAAAAAAATCAGTTAATTGACAGGTTTACATTTCCTTTTGTGTTGTATAAATACAGCCTTGAGACATTGCTTTGTGTTGTATTCCCTACAGTAAGTTTGGAAATTTTTCAGTGTAGGGCCAGTCAATGTTAAGCAGATAGAAAAAGATGTGAACATTTACTTTCTTTAACTCATTTTCTAGTATGACCATTTTTTTCAAGTGTTATTCTTGCAATACCTAAAATTCTTTATCAGTAATATAAAAATGAGAAACACGTTCAATTTAAAGCATTATACCATCGTATAGCTTACTTTGTAATATTTTCCCTTTTTAGTATTCTTTTTTAAAATTTTTATTTTTTATTTTTTGCTTTTTAGGGCCACACCTGGGGCATATGGAAGTTCCCAAGCGAGGGGTCAAGTTGGAGCAGCAACTGCCAGCCTGCATCACAGCCACAGCCACGCAGGATCTGAGCCACATCTGCAGCCTACATCACAGCTCGTGGAAACATGGGATCCTTAACCCACAGATTGAGGCCAGGGATCAAACCCATATCCTCATGGATACTAGTCAGGTTCATTACCACTGAGCCACAGCAGGAACTCCCTTTTTTAGTTTTCTTTAAAATTACAAATATATAGATGACTTTAAAAAACTTTTGAATATAGAAGTAAAATAAATATTCAAAGTCTTTTCTTTACTCCTACATATTCTCAGAAAGTGGTTATGTATTGACTCAGACTTCTTATTATACCTGTACAAACAATATATTTTAATATGTATATACCTATACATTTTGTTACATAAAATTTGTCATTCTCTCTATTATTTCTGTAATTTACTTTTTCATGTGACATTGTATAATAAACATCTACTTTGGATCAGGTTTTCAAGATAGTGGATCTTAAAGAAAAAGATGATGTGCTAATTTGTCAGTGTATTCTCAGAGGGGTAAGAATGAGTCAGGGAAGAAAGGAGAACAAACTTAATGAGATGCATTCTTGGAGTGGCCACTGCGGGTGTCAATTGCAACTGATAGTGTGATCTCCTGGGATCATCTTTCCAAAGATTATATGAACTTCTCCATTTTAGGGGAGTTTTCCTTAGGATGATGGGAGAAAAATGTGTCTGTCAGCTTGTATCTTCCACATGTCAGAAGTTCATTCACTGCATAGGAAATTCATTCTGCTACAATTCCAGATTGCCAGCACCACATGGATCCCCTAGCCATTCATAATTCAGCATCAACAAAAAATCCCTGAGACAAAAGGTAGGAAGTATGGCGAGGCCTGAGAAAAAGTCGATTGCCACAATAACAGCTGGAAAACAAGGCCTGTACACAGATTCTATCGCAAGGATCTGGTACATAGTGATGTCTAACACAGGCCTTTCCATCCTTCCTGTACGTTACACATGGTTCATTCTTTTATTTTTTTTTTTTTTTTTTTTTTTTTTTTTTTTTTTTTTTTTTTTTTTTTGTCTTTTGTCTTTTTGTTGTTGTTGTTGCTATTTCTTGGGCCGCTCCTGCGGCATATGGAGGTTCCCAGGCTAGGGGTTGAATCGGAGCTGTAGCCACCGGCCTACGCCAGAGCCACAGCAACGTGGGATCCGAGCCGCACGCATCTGCAACCTACACCACAGCTCACGGCAACGCCGGATCGTTAACCCACTGAGCAAGGGCAGGGACCGAACCTGCAACCTCATGGTTCCTAGTCGGATTCGTTAACCACTGCGCCACGACGGGAACTCCTTTTTTTTTTTTTTTTTTTTTGGTTCATTCTTTTAAATGGCTGAATAGTATTTCATCGGGCAGATGTTCCTGTAATTTATTTAAATAATCTCCTAAAAATAATAGTTTTAATGATGATGAGGGGAAAAAAGGAAATGAGTCAGGAAAGGAGGGAAAAGAGCAAAACACTGTATTCAAGTCTTAGGTCAGGACTACATTAACGAATTCGGATCCCAAACTCCAATCTCCACCTCCTGCCCCCATCTAACTCTGAAAATCCACTTCCTGCTGATACAAATTAGCCATTTCCTGAAATACCTTTAGGATGGGAGGTGGGATTGTACGGTCATGCTCAAATTGTGTTAAGATCTGATGTAGTTATTGGCCTAGAAGCAGTGAGAAACCATGCAAGCAGGCTATCAGGTCTTGCAAATTTCCAGTTTCAGTATAGTCCTTACATATCCCAGGCAAGCAGAGGCTGTTCTGTTCTGATGAACAGAGGCTGCTGCCACCAGCCAGGAGACCTCAGAAGACTTTAGGAATTCCTAGGCTCATCCACCCAAATGTCCTCAGGCAAGATCTGAGGGTCTCAATCTTTCCTATCAGGGCACTGACAGTGACATGAGAGAACTCCTGAGGCTATGCATTTGGTTTCCTTTGCAGATCTAACATTGTTATAATCAGATTCCTGTCTTGATTTTCATGAGTAGGTCCTGAGGCTTCAAGAGATAAGAATCTTCATTAAAGCTGCCATAGAAGTCCTCTGAGTTTCTAGAATGCCTTAAATTAGTAATTATTGGAGTTTCCCCTGTGGTACAGTGGGTAAAAATCTGACTGCAGCATCTTAGATCTCTATGGAGGTGTAGGTTTTTTCTCTGCCCTGTGCAATGGGTTAAAGGATCTGGCACTACTTCAGCCACGGTGTAGGTCACAGCTGCAGCCTGGATTCAGCTTCTGGCATGGGAACTTCCATATGCTATTGGGTGAGGCCATTAAAAAAATTAGTAATTGTCTTCCTTGAGCCTGTCATTTTATCTTTACAAATTAACTAGCCCTAGCTAAACCTCACTCCACCATCTTTTATTTCTTACTTCCTCCATACTGAATAAATACTATAGATATTTGGTCCCCATCCTCTCCCCCTACCTCAAGCCAGTTACCATAAAGGAAAGTGTAACTGTGATGCCATTATGCGCCATGGGTTATTGCCACTCTGCTTAGCACCAGCAATTGTGTCCCTCCTGCTGTTGGATGATGGGCATCCAACTTCAGAAACCTATCCTTAAGGTCTTTGTTATACAATAATTATTGGTATTAATTGTTTGGGCGCTCGTATTCACTTCCTTGAATTGCTGTAATAACCACAAACTGGAAGCCTTGAAAAAACAGAAATTTATTGTCTCCCCGTTCTAGAGCTTAGAAGTCCAAATTAAAGTGTTGGCAGGGACTCCTTCAAAAACCCCTAGGAGCAGATGCTTCCTTGCCTTTTCTGGCTTTTGGTAGCCCAGTGAGTTCCTTGGCTTGTACAGTGTAACTTTAAATTCTACCTTAGTCTTCACATGGTGTTCTCTCTGGGTATCTCTGTCTCTTCTGTTCTTATAAGGACAACAGTTCCGTTGGATTAGGGGCTAACCCCACTTTAGTATGACTTCTCCTAACTACTTACATGGGTAGTGACCCCATTTCTTGTAAGTCATATTCTGTGATTGGGAGTTAGGACTTGAGTTTACCTTTTTGGGACACACCATTCAACCAAGAACATGCCTTATAAAAGGAGCCTGAGACAAAGATTAAGTGTTGATGCTTTATTTAGGAAGTGCAATTCTATGACTGTGAGAGTGAAGGAAATGGAAAGTGGGGCAGGAAAGAACAAGAAACAGTTCATGGTGAAATATGATCATTCTAGCCATACTTTGCAACACACCATGGCAAAACACAGTTGTTGTGACACAGGTGTGTTTACTTGCCCATGTTTGACATTTTCAGTTAGGGAGTAAAGAGAAAGTCAGATTCAGACAAGTCCATCCCAATGAATGTTTTTGTTAACTCTGAGCGTGGAAAACCTTTGAGTATCCCTTGACTAATTAGAACCCTTCTCCCTTCTACTTAGGGAATTTGGGACTGAAGAGTCCCTGCTGTGATTTTTTCCAATGATCCATTTCAGTCTGCTGTTTCTCTTCTAGTATTTTCTTAAACTGTCATCAGAATTTCTTTTTTTATATTCCAGTGCTGATAATTAAAATTTTTTTTTATCTAACTTCAGTGGTGCCAAGAGTAAGAGGGAAGTAAATTGTACTTGTTCTGCCATCTTGAACTGAGCTTCCTCTATTTAATTTTTTGATTGTGGAAATAAGTATATAATCTTGTGCAATTAATTTCACCTTGCTAAGACTGTTTCTGTTATGATGGTATTGGTGACAGGAGAAGTAAATGATCTCTAAGGTAATTTTCACTTCATTACATTGTATGACTCTATGCATCTCTGATTAGAAAGTTTAAATAAGAACTTGTTAGCACATAATATTAACAGAAAATTATTTCTTATTCTAGTGATCTTTTCAACTCTTATCCTCCAAATACCTCCTCCTTCCTGTGCTCCTGCTAGTATATGTGATTTTAAAAAGTTTAAAAAGAAATAAAAAGAGAAAAATTAATGGTCATAAGCTATTTTGTGTGCATGTATGTTAATTTGGGTCTGTAATCCAACTGTTTTGTCTTCCTCTTAACTCTGAAGCTGGGGGTATAACACTGCTTTATTGTCTTTCATTTGTCCAGTAGATTTGGTAGATGTTGGCAATCAAAATATCCTGGAATAAAAATTTCTAATTAAATATCAAGAATTTTAAATTACTCACTAAATAAAAAGAATGGCATAGATGAAGGGGAGATAAAACTTTCCTGAGATGGGCAAGAGGGATCGATAAATAAATGTTTGTGCCCCCTCCTCAAAGAAATATCAATCTACAATTAGAAAGACAAGCCTGAGCCAGTATTACAAAGCACTGGTTGGCGGGGAAAGAGAATTGTACTGGATATTCACTGTATTTCGATACCTGCATCATGGTCCTGAATGAAATTATAAATATTGGGCACATCTTGCTTTTAAATTATACTGTGACAGATTTACTACTAAATTCTCCTGAGCTTAAAAAATTAAAGTTATTCTTGGTTAGAAGTTAAAGAGTAAACCAGGTGGAGGGTGGTTGACATAAGGAATAAAAATGATAAGAGCCTTAAGAAGAGACCAGGATTGAAGATATAGATTTAGTATGATAAAGAGATGGGATTATTATCCAGAGAAGCCTTTTCTGACCATCGATAAGGTATGGATAACATATCTTCTCTCTTCCTTCATCACCTGAGCTTATTACTCTGCTTTATTTTTTTTTCACATTTACCACTACTGCCTGACATTTTATTAATGATTTGTTTATTATCTACTTGTCCCATCATCATTTAAGTTCCATGAGAAATATCTTGTTTCTGTTTGTTGTTGTAGCCTCAAGTCTTAAGATTATGTTGGCAGTGTGGCTGGTTCTCAATAAGTACCTATTGAATGAAAGAAAGAATAAACTGGAAGCTCAGTCTTGAAAAAGAGCTTTGAAAACTACCCATGGAATGCCGGAATTGCCTAAATGACACGCCTGTTAGAGAATCATCTAGACCACATTCCTGTGTTATTTGTGTTTAGTTATGGGGAACCTTCTGCTTTCCATGGCCGTCCATTTCATTCTCAGAATATTAGACCATTGAAAACAACTCTCTGATTTTTTTAAATGAATACTGTTTTATTTCTTGATCTAGTAAAGGACAATGATAATTATTCCTCCATATGACAGTCTAATATATTTGGATAACATTTGTATACCATTACTCTCCTGAGTGGTCTTTAATTACAGGCTACAAATCTCTTCAATTATTACTACTAAGGAATAATTTCTATTCTGTGTTAGTGTATGGCTTTCTTCAAATAGGCATAATGACAGATAAGAAAGAGCATTCAGGAGTATATAATTGTGGCCTAGCAAGAATTCCCCCCCCCCCTTTTTTTTTTGCCTTTTTAGGGCTGTACCCACTGCATATGGAGGTTCCCAGGCTAGGAATCGAATCAGAACTGTTGCTGCTGGTCTACAGCACAGCCACAGCAACTCAGCAGGATCTGAGCTGCATCTGCCATCTACACCTTAGCTCATGGCAACACTGGATTTTTAACTCGCTGAGCAAGGCCAGGAATTGAACCTGCAGCCTCATGGATGCTAGTCAGATTTGCTTCTGCTGAGCCATAACAGGAACTCCAAGAATTACTTTATATGGTATCAAAGGGAATCCCGCTGGGAAAATGCCTACCTTTCCTTCCAAAAGGCAGTGAGCTTTTGGTTCCAGGGTCCTTTGTCCTGGTAGATTCTTAACCCTGGAAACTCAGGGGGAGGAACAAACAGGCAAGAGTTGCCTCATCCACCCATTTATCTTTGGTTTTATCTATGTCCTCTGCTCTTCTTTTGTTTGCTGATTGAGCAGTAATCTCAACACTGTCACATTCATATTGTCATTTGCATCAGTTATTAAAGCAAGATCAGCTTTGGTGGTTGGTCCTAGTTCATAACTCTCTTCTATCCTAGTTAGTCTTCTCAGAGTACATCGCAAGTCATATATGACATTCAAATAAGCCCAGTTTTCCAGATGTGGTTTGATCAACACAGTACCAGGCTTGGATTATCACTTCCTTTGTTCACTTAATGCTGCCTATTCTGCCTAAAACTTAATCTGCTTTTCTGGAGGACCTAGTACACTCATGACTCATACTGACTTTACCATCCAGAAAACAGCCTGAGTCATTTTCATATAACATAAGTATTATCTACCTTTTTCTAAACCTGTGCCACTGGATTTTGAACTTGCAGCAAATCCCAAGATTTGCTGCTATTAGATTTAGTTGATTGTTCCAGCTGGCCAAGTTCTTTTTATCCCATTGCTATAGCCAGCCTGCCAAGATCTTTTTTTGATTCTCTTTTATCCTGATTAGTCACTGTCCCACTCAGTGATCTATAAACCATGCTTTGATAATCATCTCTTCTGTATCTTCAAGTCAGTAGTAAAAATGCTGAACTGGATAGTATGGAGGAAAGGAACTATGGTGCACATACAGTCCTCTTCCAATTTACATTTATCTAGTTTTTTGGTAGACTTTGGATATAGTTGTTTAACCTGTTATTGATTCACATAATTATCTTTGCCACATTATTATCTTAGGCCATTTTTCTCCATTTTTCCAAGAGGGGCTCCTGAGAAATTGTGGAAAACACCTTCCTAAAGCCCTTATAAACTAGGGTCACCAGGTTGACAGATTTGACAGCATAGTGACTTCATATAAGTGTGTAAAATATTATTCCTGTATCTACCAATTTACTCTCCACTGCTTGTGCTTCTGGAAACTGCATCTACTTGCTCTATATTAACTGGATCCCATTGTCTGTGATTATAGAAGGGCAGGAGAAGAATGGGATTGTGTATGAATTTCACCAGATTCCTCTCTCACAACCACAGGTAATCAGTGACTTAGTATAAGTGCTTAACTCTTCTTATGTCTCTCCAGTGGACTCTCCTTCAGCTAAAGCTACAGCTACAACTCTGCCCAGGTTCTTATATTTCTTTTTCTCCTAGCCCCTTGCAACTTCAGAGTCAGGGAGGGCTGCAGTGGGCTAGCAGCCTGTGTGGTCATATAAGACTTCACGCTTAGTAATACTTTGCTATCCCTGTCTTGAAATTCTTAATGGATTTTGAATAAAGAGCCATGCATTTTCATTTTGCCCTTGACCCTGCAAATTATGTAGCTTAGTCCTGTGTTGGGTGGTACCAGTTCTCCACAATTACTTCATTATCCCTCTAAGTTTCCTTTAACCCTACCCCATGCTCTTATGAAGAGTCCCTGCTATAAACTCAGCTCAATTACCCTCTGATTATGTGTGCCATTTGTGGTCTGCCAGGACCCTGACATACAGAAAGAAGTGAGAGGAGTCTGATTTGTTTTTGTGAGCCCATATTGGCTCTTAGTGATCATTACTTCTTTAGGCTTCCAAACTTATTCATCTGAAAAGGTTTTTCTAAAATTTTAGCTGAAATTGATGTAACTTTTACCTGTCACTAATTTGTCAAATTTCCGTTCAGCCCATTTTTCAGAATTGGTTGGTATTTGCTTATTTCCAGTTTTATTCCCCTTTATTGTTCTTGACAGTTCCTCAAAGGTCACTGGCAATGTTTGGTTTAATGATCTAATTTTCAAGTTCCTTAGAGACCTTTAGAGATAATTTTGAGACTAGAAGCCTACCTATCTTTTCCCAGCTAGATCTCCAATTAATTCCCTCTTATCAAAATGTTTTGTCTTTTTTTCGGTCCAAAGAAAGGTTTGCTTTCTCTTTTGTCATTAGTCAATATAGTACTGGCTTCAAACAGAGAACATTCTCTTCCCTACCATCTATGTACTCTGATCAAGGCTTAAAAAGACGTGTGTGTGTGTGTGTGTGTGTGTGTGTGTGTGTGTGTGTGTGAGAGTTTTACAGTTTATTTGGTGCTTAGACTTCCTGAAACTATGCACCCTCTAATATTAATCATGAATCCTTGCTATTTTTCTTTCATCTTATCCTTTGAACATGTAGTGAGAACAAAGATATTAACATACAACTTCAGAGACTTTGGTCACCCACTCCACTCCCCTGAAGCTCTAAGAAGGAAGAATTCTTTATTGTTCTTGCATCTTTAGGGATGGGTTGGTTGTATAAATTTTGATTTGCTTCCTAAAAACAGAGAAAGACCAGCTTGATTTTCAACAGAAAAAGGCCTAGAAAAAGAAGTAGTCAGTTTGAGTTTGGACTAAAACAAGTGGAAGGGTTTTAGCGAAGAGTGTAAGAAAAGAATCCAGAAAGGTGGTAGGTGTTAGGGAAGTAACTGCCATGAGGCTAGATGAGTAGTAAAGAGGAGGTGTATATAATTTTCATGTAGTGTCTTTAAGAAGATTCCAAAATACAGGAATTATTTTTCAGTGCTTTCTTGGAGGTTGCTGTGTGCATACATCACCATTTTAAGTCAGCCATGAGAAGGGCCTGTGATGTTTGGGTTTTATATGTGTCCCTTTAAAATCCAAGCTAAGCAACCACATTGATTTTTGTAGAATATCTGGGCTTTTTCTTCCTCTGTAGCTTAATTTGCAATTGCACATTTAGAATTACATTTATGTGAACTCCTGGAATCATCTCAGTATCTCCTGGAATCAACTTAGTGCTTCCTGGCATAAAAATCAAACCTGCTTTTTTTTTTTTTAAAGTTGATATTTAATTAATTAAAATAGTTTTTGAATTGATATTTTAAACATTTTCTTTATTCCTTCTACAGTTTCTCCAAAATTCCATGCTTAGTTTTTTGTGTCAAATAATAGAAATGCTCATGTCATTTTTAGTCATTTCCAGTCAGATGGCTTATTCCTTTCACTATCAAATGAAGGATTATCATCTTGTAGGGGCATTTCCTGATCCCAGACTAAGTAGATGACCTGTTAGCCTGTTCTGTGGACTGATAGGAAATAACCAAGTTCTGTTTGGCCATTCAGATTATGCGTGCATGAAGATAAAATGCTATTTTAACTGTTCTTATTTTTAGTAAGTGGTATTTCTTGCCTCAGCAGAGTAGCATCTAATAAGAGCATTATCACTCTTAACAATTCAGTCCTAACACTATAGGGTAAATTGAAGACATAAAAATGATCCATGACTCATTTTATAGCTAAGCAACATATCTCCACTGGAAAGATTCCCCTCCTTTTGTGTCATCTACTTCATTTTCCTTCTCAAACCATTGGTGCTGAGAATCTTTGTTTTAGTCACTGACGCATTCTGATTGTGCTTAACTCTTGAACCGGATTCCAGCCTAATGTGCCTTTGTGCCACTTTTACCTAAGACGTTAGTTCCTGTGTGCAGGGAAATGCCAGACTGGGATTACAGTTACTTCTCTATTTGGGTTTTAATTTTTAACATTTTATGAATATCCTAAAGTCTTGGTCACTATTTCTGCAAGTATATTCAATAGGATGCCAGTCCTGGTGGATTTTATTTTCAGAACAGTAAAATAAAATTTTTTTTGTATACATTTTCCTTGAAAATTTCATGCCCACTCATATATTAAAGAATCTGAAAAGTACCACTGTGAAAACATTTGCTTAGCTTTGTTTGACCTAGGAATTCTTAAACTTATGTTGAAAACCATTTACACCTACGCACTTATTGTCTGCACTCTAGTATTAACATGACTACATGTCTATCTTCATTACATGCTTGTACTCTTCAGGAAAATTGCCCAGGATGTTAGAGTTACAAATAACTTAATTATTCATTTTAGGAACTTCCGGAATAATTTATCTAATTATTCCATTTACCCTCATTAGAGTAAATACCCTTTTTCAATATAATATGGCATCAAAGGAAGGCTAACCCTTTAAGATTCTCCTGAGAGCCATATCCATGCTGTGTTCGCCAATGCTATTATATCATGAAACTTCTGCAATGGTAATCAATCCTCAACTTCAACCAAACCCCCAAATCTCATAAATATCTTCACTTTGTCCCCCTCACTTCAAGATGCTACCAAGACTGTCAAAGTGATCATCTTCCTTAACCAGTATAAGCAATGAACTCAGATTTGCTGTGTCAACAGAATATTTTGGTGGACAAGCATTTAAGTATCTGATCACAAAGTACTCTTTACATGTAAAATTATTTACTCTAGAGGAATCATTATTCCAAGGAATCATTATTCCAAGAAATACATGTGAGAGCACATAGACTTATAGGATAGGGTAGGAAAATTCAGTGTCCAAGAAGGCTTGGATCCATGCTGTCAAAAATCACCTTTTCTTCAAATTACATATTTCTTCAGGACATTTTCCTTGTCAATGTGTTTATATATATATATGTTTGGATAATTTAATACCAGGATACAATTTTCTTTTCAATTTGCACTAAAATGAAATTCAGTTTTTCTTCCTTCTGTGTACTCCCTTATATAGAGTGGGTCTCAAAAGCTATGTCCAGAATATATTTGGAAAAGAATGAGTGAGATAAAGATCTCTGAAAGGTACTTCAATTGCAACTTTAAAATATCCATTAACAAAAGTGATATAATAAGGCTCATATTAGTGAGACCACTCTTGGTCCCATAGCTGGCTGGGACTTCCAGGAAAGCTATAGCGGCTCTAAGCATCTTAGTTAACTTACCAGTAATCTGTTCTGTGGGCTCTCCATAGGGAAACAAATGTAGGAGAATGCAGGTGATGTAGGCCACTCCCTCTTTCTTACACCCCCAGTTCCCCAGCAATCATCTGTTATTTTTCACCTAATCATGTCCTCTACTCTCTGCCACGCCCTCCCCCACCTCCTCATAAGATGAGATAGGTGGAAAACGAGTTTGATTATTGTTGCATGATTTTACAATCTTGTGATCAAAATTTTAAGAATTAAAACAAAAATTATACAACTGTACCTACCTGAACCTCAGTTTTCTCATTTGAACAATGAAGATTTTTACAACTGCTTAGTATTTCCAAGGTTGTTATGGTGATCCAGATATAAAAGCACTAAGAATATAAAGTATAAATCACTCTTGATATGTAAAGGTGGTGATAGGTATAGATACTACTTCATATTGAGGCAGAAGTTACAGGAAAATAGTTTGCTACCCTGGCCACTCTTAAGTATTTTCACTATGTTAATATGGCTTTCAGCAGAATCTTAGTTTAAGATAACTACTGTCATCTGTGTCTACTAGCTCAGCTTTCATTTTGAATTTAATTCATTCAGACTAGAAAACTACAGCAGTGATCAAAGGCATAATTATAACATATTTATAGCCTATTATTATTGTAACATTCTGAAGTAAAGGGCAAAAATTCCACCCAGTGAACTTGTTCTTCCTGTTACTGACATAGATTGAGACATTTAAATGCTAAGACATGGATCCCTGAGGCAGAACATAAAATATTAATAATGAAGGGAGTATGGACCAATAAATTTCAGTTATGAATGTTTTTAGCTAGAAGAAATAATAAATAATCTTCCACAGGCAATTTTTCAGTTTGCATTTATTGTACCTCATCACATCAGATTTTCAGGAAACAATAATGATTGCATAGTAGGATACTAAATTACGATCATGTTTAATGAACGATTAAACTGTTAAGCTTTGATTAAGATATAAGAGCCTCCCTAATTTGACTGTGAGATGTGGTTTGCTTGGAAAGGTATAGTTTGTGATAGTACCAATAAAGAGATTGTAATTTATAACATTTCTATTAAGAAAAAGGTACAGATACAGGTAAATTTTGAAAAAGGAATATTAAACTCCTAGGCTTGGGGAAGGAGGAAAGGAATAACATTGAAATAATAGGAATATGGATTGTGTACTTAGGATGTCTTATCTCTAGTCTGTTTAAACAGCTTTAAAATTGGTAGGGGAGTTCCCGTCATGGCTCAGTGGTTAATGAATCCGACTAGGAACCATGAAGTTGTGGGTTCGATCCCTAGCCTTGCTCAGTGGGTTGAAGATCTGGCATTGCTGTGAGCTGTGGTGTAGGTTGCAGACGCGACTCGGATCCCACGTTGCTGTGGCTCTGGTGTAGGCTGGTGGCTACAGCTCCGATTCGACCCCTAGCCTGGGAACCTCTATGTGCCGCGGGAGCGGCCCAAAAAAAATGGCAAAAAGACAAAAATAATAATAATAATAGTAATAATAACAAATTGGTAGGGAACATGGCTTAAGGTCTATCTGATTATGCATAGACTTCTCTAGTAGATGTTACAGTACCTGGGACATAATGCAGGATTGGGCATCAGAAGGTTTAAATCAAAGTTCTGACTTTGCAGTTTACTAGCTGTGTGACCCTGGGAAAGTCATTTATCTTCTCTGACTCACCTGTTTCTTCATTCATGAAGTAATAGTAATATCTATCTAGCAATGTTTTTATGAAGATGAAATGAGGTAACTTATATGTCTTAGTCTGGATTCTCCAAGAAGCAGAGCCTGAGTGCAGATTGTTGTTAGCATTTGTGATCTGGGAACTGGAAGTAGCAAGGGATGGGGAGACCAGGCAAAGAAGGAAAGAGAGTCAACACCAAGCTGAGTTGCTATAAGTGCCACATACTATCTGAGAGCCTTCACATGGAATATGAATCAGGACCATCTGTCTAGGTGAAGAATCAAAGAAAAATTTATCAGTTTCCTTCCCCCATTAAAGGCTGAATTGTGTTCCCCCAAAATTCATATGTTGAAGCCCTAACTCTCAGCACTTCCAAGGTGACTGTATTTAAAGATCGCTTATCTAAAGAGATGACTAAGTTAGGATGATGGCGGGCTCCAATTCAGTATGACTGGTGTCCTTATGAAAAGAGGAGATGTGGACAGAGAGGCCAGGAGTGAGCATGCATAGAGGAAAGACCATGTGAGGACATAGCAAGAAGGTAACTATCTGCAAGCCAAGCAAAGAGGTTTCAAAAGAAACCAAATCTGCCGGCACCTTGATCTCAGACTTCTAGCTTACAGAATAGTGAGGAAATACATTTTTGTTGTTTAAGCCACCCAGTCTATGGCATTTTGTTTTGGTAACCCCAGGAAGCTAGTGCAGGGTGGTAATCCCCCACATGCTAGGTTGTATATGTGTGAGTGGAAAGTAGGTTTCCTCCCTGTCCCCAACTTGAGGTTTCAACAGAAAAGCCCCAAGTGGGAAGCTAAAGATGGGGTCCTAGGGTAGAGTGCTGTCTAGCTGCACCTGTGAAGCCCTCAATCTAAGTAGTCTCTTTGGTGTCTGGAACCAGATGAGTGAGACAGGCAGAGAACCCAGGGAGGTGCTCAGGTGATATTAATACAATAGGCAAAAGCACATTAATGCCACAGGGTTGTTTTGATAATAATAAAGGATCAAACTACTTATTGTTGAAGTTTCCTGGTGGCCTAATGGTTAAGGATCCTGCACAGTCATTACCATCTCTCAGGTCTGATATCTGGCCCCAGAACTTCTGCATGCTGTGGGTGCAGACAAAAAAAAAAAAAAAAAAAAGATACAGAAAAACTCCTACTTCTTGCTACATCATGGGTTTATGTAGGATTCATTAGGAATGCATATAATTTATTATCATAATTACATTAATAAATTTTGTTTTAAATCATGTTTATGAAGAACTCTTCTAAGGCCAAAGGGAAATAGCTCCATGTTTCCTTCAAGAGCAAGCAAAATTTAGTCTTTAGAAAAAAAAAAAAAAGAGTAACAAGCTATTACTTGAAAAGACAAAGCCTTAAATAAAATCTGACATTGCTTTCCTTGCTTTTATATGTATGCATGTGTCCACTGAAATCCATTGCCAAAATTTAACCTCCAAATCCCATGTACCATGGTCTATTGCAAAGAATTCAGAATTGGACATAGTAGAGAGATGAGTGATTTTCTTGGTCACATGAAGCGTGCATATGGTTATAAGCTTGGTTACATGAGACCACGAAAGCTTTCTGTTATATTTGTGGAGATGTCGGGAAATATCTCCATATTTCAGGGGTAGTTAAGGGGTTTGTGGATTGGTGAAGTGAGAAGGAGTGAGAGGAAATGTGGTTTATGTGGGTGCAGAAATGGAGTCAGGAGTCCTGAGTGCTCTGACACTTACGTGTGTAGGGCAGGGGTTGGGGGTCTGGCTGGCTTGGAACATGCTCATGCAGAAACCAGCGATTGAAAACAAATCAGTTTTGAATTTTCCATGCCAACAAATCTGACACCTGACATGTTTCATGTCTGCTCTCTAGTCTAGGAAGAAAAGAGATTGAAATCCATCCTCAAAGATAGCACTGAGCAAGAAGTCAAACTGGTTTTCCTCACAAATGCTATCATATTCATATCACATATTTTCTAAAAAATATTGTCAAAATGTTTCTTGCTGAGGAGCCTGATAAATGTTGGTAAGATGAAATGTGAATGCTAAAATTGTAGGCTTCACATAAATCATCATTTAATAACTACCTTATTTACCTAATAACTACCTTATTTACCTAATAGTTGAGAAGTAGAAAACAAGAGGAGACAGATGCACTTGCTCACCCACTGTTTAGCTTTGTGTTCTTCCTTGGCTGAATGCCATTTCCAGGTGTTTGGTATTGAGCCAAATACTAAAATTAGACATTTGGTACAACCCTTGTTGAAACACAGGGGTAATATAGGAAAGCTTGTTCAATTCTTGGCCCTTGACATTGCTATTAGAGCCTCTCTTTCCAGGGCTGTCAAATTCACCCACCAATTTAAAGGAAAATGAAATAAATAAGATAGAAATGTGATCAGAATAAAAAAAACCTATTAGATCTCATATGTTAAAGCAAGGTCTCCCACAAACTGCACTTGTTTACTTAAACATTTTAAGTTCTTTTTTATTTCTTTGGAAAAAACATGGAATTTGGAACATGGTTTTATCTTTTTTCAGGATTTGGTCCAAATCTTATTCTGAAAGTGCTCATAGATGTGTTACAATGTAAAGATGAAATCTGGGGAGTTTCCATTGTGGCTCAGTGGTAACAAACCTGACTAGTATCCATGAGGACATGGTTCGAACCCTTGCCCCGCTCAGTGGGTTAAGGCTCCGGGATTGCCATGAGCTGTGGTGTAGGTCGCAGACAAGGTTCAGATCTGGTGTTGCTGTGGCTGGTGTGTAGGCTATCAGCTGTAGCTCCAGTTGGACCTCTAGCCTGGGAACTTCTAGATGCTGCAGTTGCAGTCATTTAAAAAAAAAAAAGAAAAAAAAAAGAAAAAGAAAGATAAAATCTGGAAAAGCAGATTTCCTGCTGTGGCTCAGCAGATTAAGACTCCTACTAATCTCTATGAGGATGCAGGTTCGATCCCTGGCCTTGCTCAGTGGGTTAAGGATCCAGTGTTGCTGTGACTGTGGTGTAGGCCAGCTCTGTAGCATTTCCATATGCTACAGGTGTGGCCATGAAAAGGAAAAAAAAAAAAACTTACATTTTTTTAAATAGAGGCAAAAATGTTTTTAAAAGAATCTGGGAAAGCAAAACCAGAATTTCAGACATCAAAAGAAAAAAAAAAAGGAGTATGTTTATATGTGAATTTATCAGATTGTAGAATCTCAGCCCCAGTTTTGCAGATCCGGAAACTATTTTGTTATTACCTGCAGAGGGTACCATAGAGTGATGCTGCTAACCACAGTCGCAAGAGAATGATGTCTGATATACATTATAATGAATCTTGGTTAATTTATCACTTACATCAAGAAGTTGGCTTTATTTGCTGTCTACATATTATGGGATAAAATAATCTTAGCAGGTGCTTATGGTCCCATAAGCACACTTCATTGCTCTGAATATTTGTGCCATGTATTGGGGAAAAATAAAAAATGGTGAAGATATTTGCTGGATAAATGTTAAGAAAGGTACTAATAGTTCAAAAGTAGAGGGTCAAAGGGTTTCTCACTATGGCTGAGCAGTCTTTCTTTCAGTTTTGCCGTTAAGAAGTAGAGAGAGTACAGACACCTGTCAATCAGATAATAAGGCTTTCCTGGCTGGCATCTCTCTGCTGTTATAGAGATCCCGGGGGAAGACCTGGCATGAGTTTTCTATGCCAGCTATCAGAAAACTGTAAGGGCTGGGCAGTCATCACTGGGTGATCAGGGAGGGTGAGAGAAGCATTTGACTTGGTATAGCTAACTTTTCTTGTACCAGAGATTAAGTCTGGGCACTCTGTCTATCCTCAAAGTTTAAGAAATGCCCAGTGTCTTTGAGAGGAAGAAGAAAGGTAGAGGAGGAAGTCTATGTTTAATATTTTGATCTCTGCATCACAGTGCTCGAAGATTCCAAATCTCAACTGTGCATATTTGCTCTCACACATATTAGGAAGGAAAGTATAAACTAGGACAAGGGCTGAGAGATATAAATCATTTTTGTGCCTCAGGCCTAAATTGGAAAGGAAGTACCCTTCTTCCCAAACTTGGGATGTCTGGAAAGTAGGAATTAGCAATCATGAAGATTTCCCCAAGAGCAAGAGTTTAAAGCAAAGTTTGGCCCTGAGGGATGTTCCATCTCAGCCATTTGGATGCCTGACAGAATGCCCTGACCCAATATACTCATAGATTGAACAGAATCCCTGTCCTCAGTTTTATCGCTCAAGTGCTATTCAGCAACCTTTGACTTTTTTGGTTAACATTTCATCCTCCTACCATCACACCTTCCTTTCTCTCCATGCACTCATCTTTCCCTCGCTTTGTTAAAGTAATAGATTGATTCTCGGTACGTCTTTTTGGTTTTTGAATGAGCAGCGTTGGATCTTTTATCGTTATACATTATACAAAAAAAGTGGAATCACTGTTAAATGTTTTCACAAAATATCTTAAATATATGTTTTCTTCAACCTCCAAACACATTTTCTGGTGAGGTGAAGTATTTTGAAATTTAATCAGTGGATCCTAATGCTAATCCGAAAGAAGAAAACAGGCTTGCCCCACTCAAACACCAAACCAATAAGCACATTATTTTACTATGTTTCCAGACATTTTAGGCAACCCATTGTATGTTCATTCTTTTTCAGATTCAAGATTAAACCCATTGCTTGAAATTAAAGTTATTACATCCAAAAATATGTGGAGCATATTTTTTTTTGAGAATGTAACAGAATTTAAGAATAAGTTTACCTATGTTTCCCAACTTTTTAGTTTTCTTGTGAATCTTTTCGACAAACACTGAGGGTTATACTGCTTGAAGCTTCAAACAGAACAGGGCCTAATGGTATTTACTGTCACTTAATATTGGCTACTGACTGATTTATTACTAAGTTTTGTCTTTTCAACTTTTTCCATGTCACTTAATCTGATTTTTTTTTTCGAAAAAAGGAATTTTGTAGTTCCCTTCCTGGCATAAATAATGAATGCTTGCAAAGAATCTCAGATGTTCTGCCCTTGACTTTGTATAGTTTGTGCCAGAGCAATTATTGCAACACCTAAAGAAGCAGGGACTATTCACTGGAGGTTTGAACGCTAGAAACAAATCAACCAAATCCCTCTTAACAAAGCTGTTGTCAGCCTCTGTGCAGCTCGTGTTTATAATAAATAAAAAATAATAACGCTACAAATTAAATTTATACCTCACAAAGTAAGAACATAGGTCGTGTTATGCAAAATATCTTCTGGGTACCAAGAAAGCCTTCTTAGGACAGGGAAAATAATAAGGGTGGGAGAACAAATAGTGTATGGAGTTGAGGACCTCTCTGTGAGTATTTTAACACCTCAGCTGAATTCATGCTTGCAGCTTCTCTCAAGTTTGATGTAACTCTTAGCCAGTGTCTGGCTAGGTCTGTAGGCTTCTGGCGCAAGCCCTGGAGCTTCAGTGACTTGTGTGGGGCCATCGCATGGTTGAAAGGAATGGCAGCCCCTGTCCAGACATCAGGGTCAGACACTACCCTGAAGCTGGTGAACTGATTCTGTTTGAAATCTCCTTTCTAACTGTTCTTGGACCAGTGATGCTTAACTCCTGAAACCTGAATTCAGGGTCTGACAAGTCCTGACATACCATAGTTCCTGATACCTGCAAAGTCTGTACTCAGTCTCACCTATTGATTCCTGAACTTGTTGCCTGAGGCAGAGAGGGAGCTAATTAAAAGAAAATGGAGCTTTGAAAATCTCTGAGAATCTCTCTGAGATGCTGCCACTAACCTCGGGAATTTGAATCACTGCCCAGCGCAGGAGCTAACAACAAATCTTTCTCCATGCTGCTGAACTAGGAGTGAGATGCTTTTAGAATGGGAAAAGAAAAATCACAAACCTCCCTGCTCTCATATTAATTTTTTCCTAAGGTTCTGAGTGAAGCAAAAGAAAATTGAGGGTCCAAAAAATGTACCCATGCATGTCTATATGAGTGTGTATTGGGGTAAACATGGTATGTATTTCCAGAGTGTTTATAATAAATATTAGTTAATATATTTTTTAAATTCTCTTTGTGCAATGAGAGCAGTTTCTTCCATTTTGTAGGTAAGGAAAATGAGACAGAGATAAGTTAGGTAATTTTTCTTAAGTAATCTGAGTCAGCCAGAAAGACAGTTGGATGGGATTACAACTAAGAGTTGCTGACACTCAAATGCATGTGGAAACCACTAGACCACATTGTTATCTTTCTTTTTCAAATCTACTATAACTAAACAGCACTTATATGCTTACAAAATCCTTGCGTGTATTGTTCTAAGATGTTTTCTAGGTGGATAGAACAAACAGATCACAAAATCACTGCTATATACTATCCATGGCAGCTCACCCCCTACTTTTTAAATATACTGTGACCACTGGAGAGTGGTAAAAGAGATTTAGAATGATTTTGAGACCCTAATATTTCACTGGTTGCACTTATGGCTATGTTCAGATTGTGTCACTTCCAAAAAGCTGCAAAGGCGTTTTGCCAGGATGACTTCTTTGTCCCAGGCAAGGGCCAAAAAGATGAGAAGAGACCACAAGGCTATCATTAGATGAAAACAATAGACGGGGACTCATTGTCTAAAAATCCTAAACCTGCTTCCCACCTCAGATAGTTTGCTAGTAACCCATGGATATTCATCCTTCCGCATCTTTAGCAAAATTACAGGTAAATAAAACTGGAAGATGGACGCTTATTCCCGAATAACCAAATTAGGCCTTTTCTGATGACCAAGAGTGATTCACATTCAAGATTCAAAACTCTAAAACCTTGGCTCCAGACCTTAGCAGCATAGGGTAAGCTGGGAAAAGTTGACAAGTATGAATCAATCCAGCTTTAGACTTTTGTATTGTCACTTTCTTCAGAGCTAGAGAAGTGAGAAGCATAAGCTGCTATTCCAGATACACCAGAAAACCACAGTGAATTGGAGGAAATGGGACTTTCACATAAGATGTACCCATTATCTATGGCTCTATTCAAAGCCCTCCAAAATTTAGTGACTTTGTTTAGAAAAACTTACTGTTTTTCATGATTCTGTGGGTTGGCAAGGTGGTTCTTCTGCTGCTTTACTTTGGGTCATTGGAGAGTCAGCTGGAGTGTCCAATACGGTAGTTGGTGTTGGCTGTCAGCTGGGTCACGTCAGGTCTTCATGTGACCTCTATTTCTTCAGTAGGCTTGACTGGCTTCCTTACCTGAAAATCTCAGGGAAGTATTCCAACAGGGCAAAAGCAGAAGCTCTAAGGCCTCTTAAGGTCTAGACACCTGAATTCACAAATCACTTCTGCCACATTCTCTTAAAGTAAGTCACAGACCAGCCCATATTCAAAGTAACAGAAAAATAAACACCTCTAGATAGAAGCAGCAGCAAAGTCACGTTACAAAGAGGCATGCTTTCTGAGATAGGAAGCAGCAGCAAAGTCACGTTACAAAGAGGCATGCTTTCTGAGATAGAAGCAGCAGCGAAGTCACGTTACAAAGAGGCATGCTCTCTGAGGTAGGAAGAATTTGAGATCTTCCTATCTACCATGTAAGATGTACAAGGGAAATGAAGATATGAAATAATTCTGCATCCTGTGTTATTATCTGGGAAGGCAGAGGTTATAGAGACTGGAATCACAGTTTAGTCCAATGTAAGAAACGCATCAGATAACACACAGATAGGAAATAGCATGAGTTCTTTTTGTGTGTGAGAGCGTGGAAGCTTCATTGTGGACTGTTCCCATGCACTGTCCTTATTACTTTCTCATGTAATATTTTAGGAAATCTGATTTTTGAAAAGTATACATTTATTCAGAATTTAACAGCTTCTAAATATAGAACATTGTCATCAAGGCACAGGATACTACACTCAGTATTTTTCTGGGGATAAGCCTCAATGTGCATTCAGTGAGATGGGTAAACACATATACAGTCATGAAACAAGAATACAAAGGAGTGGGGCCCTCCATTTGAATGGGTTTCAGACAAGGCTAGTACCTGGCTGAGCCATATCAAACCTGAGGTAGAAAGGAGTATACAGGCCCTGAAATACATGATGTTACTTACTTATTTATTCTTATTGAGGTATAATCGACATATTGAACTATAGTTGGATTTTTATTGAACTATCGTTAATTAGTATGGTGAGTTCTTGACCTTTGAGGTTTTGGGGGGAAACAGAACTAGTGTAAAATACTGTCCTCATAGTATAAATACTGCCCTAAACTCTCAGGGTTCTTTGAATTTTTATGCAGATAGCAAAATTTCTGATGGATCACATTCTCTGTTTAAGACCAAAACAAAATGAACTGTGGATGGCTTTCTGAGGCAGGCCGGTCCGCCGGTCCTATGACATTTTCAGTAACTGGTTTTCTGAAATATTTAATGGCTAATAAGAGGTAATGGTCAGTTAGGACAATGAGCTGGCAAGAAGCTAACATACATGCCCCAGATGGTGTGGCGCTCCAGAACAAACATTCCTGGTAAAAGACTGCGGTTTGAGTAATCCTGGTTGGGGCTCAGTGGAAACACATCTGAAATATCCATGAGGATACTGGTTCAATCCCTGGCCTTGCTCAGTGGGGTAAGGATCCAGCATTGCTGTGAGCTGTGGTGTGGGTTGCAGACGCAGTTTGGGTCTGGCATTACAGTGGCTGTGGTGTAGGCTGGCAGCTGAAGCTCCTATTTGACCCTTACCCTGAGAACCTCCATATGCCATGAGTACAGCCCTAAAAAGATAAAGAAAGAAAGAAAGAAAGACTGTAGTTTGAGAACTTCTCTACTAAAGACTTTAATTTAGGATTCTCGAAAGAATCTATGAAACAAGAGTTCCTTTGCCTTTATATTTTATAGGGTATAGGAAGTGAAGGATTTGAGAAAGTGTTAAGGCTAAAAGATTTACTCAGCATAATAAAAGAGTAGAACTAGGAAAAGGGCACTTGAAGACTCACTAAGCAAATGTTCATTAAAAGATTTTTTTTTTTTTGGCCACACCCATGGCACATGGACGTTTCTGGGACAGAGTTTGAATCTTGAGCTGCAGCTGTGACCTACACCACACCTGCAGAAATGCCAATCCTAACGCATTGTACCAGGTCAGCTATTCAGCCTGTGCCTCAACTGTGACCTGAGCTGCTGGAGAGACAGTGTCAGGTCCTTAACCTGCTGTACCATAGTGGAAATTCCAAAAGATTTTATTTTCTATATTTAATAACTTAATATGGGGGACATTTTGGTCAACCATAATTTTTCTATCCTTTGTTTCCTTGCCTCTGAAGAGTTTTCTTCTTTCTTTCATAAAAAAGAGAGAAAGTAATTGAAAAGTCTACCTGGCAAGAGAGTTTTAGCGTTTTCATGTGTAATTACTCTGAGAAGTTAAACCGGTTGGTTTACCTTTTAGAAGGTAAGCCCCTCATACTCACAGTCTTTAATATACATGCAGATGACAAGAATTCTACAAACAACTGTAAAACCAGAAATAGGCTATTATATGGATTTGGTCTGGGGGAACCCACCTTATAAATAATACCACTTAAGAGTTCCAAATGGAAAATCCGAATAGTGTTTCCTAAGAAGCAAATTTTAATTTGTGCACAACAAGAAAAGGGAGTATGATGACAATTTAAAATCTATCATCTGTCTATATACATAATTAACTTAATAAAGTTGAATTATTCTTTCAGGAGAGAATAATTTTGTGCTAATGAAAGTTTTAGTTTTCTATGAAGCTTGCCTTTAAAGAGTAGTCAAGAAAAGTTCTATAATTTTTTTAGAAACTTTATTGTTGAATTCTAGTTCTTTCACTAATGTTATTAGAGAATTCTCATAGTGATTCTTCTGCTTGAGCAATTCAGTTCAATCTCTGTATCAATTTCTTTTTCTAAATCTTGGATTTATGCAACCTAGAACACTGCTAGAAAATATAAACCTAAAATATATAAATATTAAAAGTATGTTTTTATGTTTATATTTCATATTTAAATATATACATATATTTATATTATTATATTTATATTTACGTTTATATTTCTATTGCGCTTGTTTATATTTATATTAATATAAGTTAATATACATTAAAAAATATAAACATAAAAATATAGATATAAAAATATAAGTAGTGGTTAAACAAGGAATACCGTATGATATAGTGGTTTTGTCAGGAAAAGGAATAGAACTGTGTTTCTACATAGAGTTCCTCTGTGTCCAGGGTGAGATACACATCTGAGGAGGAGAGTGGGCCAGGCGATACTGGATAATATGGAGCCTTGGGAAAAAACAGTGCTTGTTTCCACACTAAACCTCAGTAGAGGGCCTTAGTAAATTGTTGTTTAACTTTTCTATAGGGGACTACAGGCTCTTGCAAAGTAAATGAGAATTTAGAACTTATACTTTGTCATATTTTTTCAAACTTTCATTTTTTTCCAGGATCATCCTACCTGTGAACATGGTAAACTGAGTATTAACAATATGATCCTCCAGAATGCCTTGTCTAGACTGTGAAACCCAAGGAATAATACTGGCAGAGAGGAAGTTGTGCTTATGTTCTGTTACAGTTTTAGCCAGCCTGCAGTAGTGTCCTCTTCAGCTAAATAGTTATGCTTATTATCTAGTTCAAAATGCTAAAAAAAAGTTATAGATAGATTTTCTCTTCCACCTACTTGGATCAGTATTTTTTTTCTAACTATGAAAGGGAGAAAAAGTTGAAAAATTGAAGGGATTTAAGGTTCTTAAAGATGTTATATACAAACTGTCTCTCGCTATCACAAGGGGATGCTGGGAAGTTATAGAATCAGAATATCTTAGAATTTTAAAAATCATCTCTGCTATTTTCAAGAATAGTTAGACACGGTTTGGATGGTTTAATTTCTGCTGGTATAATATTTACCATTGCAAGACAGCTAATTCCACTTTTGAATAATATAAATCTTTAGAAAGTCATTTTTAATTGAATCAAAGTATGCTTTCTAATACTCATACTTACAAACCTAGTGGATTTAATAAAAATAATAGTTTTCATTTTAGCAAACATCTGTGTAACATATACTGTTTTAAGTGTTTCATAAAAATTATTTTATTTATCCTTCACAACCACCCTGGGAGTTAGGTACATTTTACCAATCACACTTTACAAATGTGGAAACTGAGGCATTGAAAGATTAAATGGCCTAAGCTTGGACAGCTATTAAATGATGGAATTAGTATTCGAACCCAGGAGGCTAGATCCCAAGCCATTTGCTATTTGTAAATACAGATACAAATCAAACTGTTAACAACTGCCAACAGCAGTATTTAGTAATTGAAATAAGGAACTACACACTCTAGCAGGTTTTGCAACCAACAAGCTCTTTTTTTCTTTCTTTCTTCTTCTTTTTTTTTTTTTAACATTCCCAGCATCTAATTCTGCAGTCAGAAAGCTGTTAGCTATAATACACTGAGCACCTCAGTTGTGATGCTTACTTATTTTTTAGCTGGCACTTGCACACTTGAGAACAGATGTCCCAATTTCCTTAAGACTTCTCCTTTCAAGGCCAAATGTCCCTAGTTCTTTAATAATACTTCATATTAATCTTCAGCCAGAAAATATTGGTTAAGCATCTACTTCTCAACAGAGGTAGACACTGAATAAAAATAAAACTCTCAAAGATAAATTTGTTGGGTCCCTTAATGAGTTTTGGGGGGGAGAAATTAGTTTTAAATAATTATATTAAATAATTATGATAGATTTATGCTCAAGGTTCTTTGGGAGCAGAGAGAGACCTCTAAGTATTAGTGGGGCATTAGGGAAAGATTTTCAGAGATGATTATACTTTTAACTGAGACTTGAAGGATGGGTAGAAATAAGTCTGTGGAAAGGATAGAGATACTGTGATAGCAAAAGAAGCAAATGTGCAAAGCCTTAACAACATGAGTGGGCAAAATGTGGGTAGGGAGTTGTAAGCAGTTTAATTTCTTGGAGTGTAGAGTGTATCCAGGGAAGAGCTGGAGGAAAGATTGGAGAAGACAGCAAGAATTTCTGCCCTAAACTGTGACAGAGGGGAGCTACTCTAATAGGTTTAGTTTGTAAGTGACTTTATTCAACAAATATTTTTTGGATGCTTACTGTATACTAGCCTTGTGCTAAACATTTGGGGTTTGTTGTGAACAAAGACATCATCCCTATCTTCTTAATACTTGCAGTGAATGGGAGAGTAAAGACAGGCTGTAACAATAAATCTGGCACTATAAGTGACATACAGAGAGCTGTGAGAGCATGTTTCCGGACCCTATAGTGTCCTGGGATTAGAGTCATACCTCGTAAGGAAATAAGCTTTATACTAAGATGGAAAAGAAATAAAACTTGATGGGGGTGGGGAGAACATACCAGAAGAGGAAACAGAGCAGGGGATATGTGAGGATGTTACATAAAACTCATATTATATTTGGTTGGATTCCTTAGAAGTAGATCCTAAGGCAAGAAGTTGAGTAAGAGTGGTTTGTTTGGGACATTATCAGAAGAGGATGGAGAAGAAAGACTGGGATGGTAAGAAACTCATTGCAGAATGTATTAATGACCAGGTTACCTCTTTCAGCAACGGGGCTCAGTCTCCCTGTGGAGCTCTGGAAGACTGTAGACATATCTTAGAATTGTGGTATCCGAAGGGTAAGGAAGCCAGCTTATTTATCCATCAAATTCCATCTGTAAATGTTAAAGGTTGTTCTTATGGATATTAACTCTCCAGCCTTTCCAGATTGGACGGTAGGTTGAACACACTCTAGAGAAAGCTATCATGCAGAGTCCTGGGTGTTTGCAGTAGAATGTGTTCACTCTAATGTCCTGAACTGAACCTTCTCTGTTCTGTCAATCAATCTCTCAGGTTGTTGGTCACAATGTTAAAAAAGAAAGACAGACTTAGGACAAGCTGTAGTCCCTGCTGCTTTAGTTGGTCAAAAGAACCAACTAAGATATATATTACTAGGAAATATACATCTACCACTTGTTCTAGACTCCCCTCACTTTGTCCAAAACTTCTGCTATTCTAAATTGCCTGTCTGGTGGGATTACCCAGAACTTCTCCCCTTCATCCCTGGGCAGTCTGAGTTTTTTATTCTCCCTCCATGTGAAGCTGATGACTAGGTGTACTGTTTGATTTGCCTTCACCACTCTCTTTAAAGGCCATCCATGAATTGGGGTATAATGCATCATCAGTAAATTCCTGGCTTACCTCAACATGTAGAACTACCTATCAGGTTGTAAGGAATATCTCATGGGACCATGTGTTCAGACTGAGGGAGAGGGGTAGGTCTGAGCCACTTTTTCATGTTAATGTATACCATTTGGACCTTCTAGGACCTAATTCCCACTCTTCTATGAGTTTCTACTCTGTATATGACGTAGGGGGTCTGAATATTACCAATTATGAAGGGTATTTTCAGTTGCACTGTCAATTTCTCATGGTTTTCCATTTAGCTTCTATGAGGGCCCACGTACTGCGTCTCTGCTGGTAGCATGCTAGAAACTGCCATTACTCAGTCTCTACTGCATTAAAGTGACCTTGCTCAAAAATCTTAGGTTCTACATTGCATCCTTATTTACCTGAGGTATCTCTGGCAAAATGGAATCTTGTGTGTCAGATGGCCAAGTAGAACATCTGCTTGTGCTATAGCCTTAATCTGTTGCAGAGGCCTCTCTTTCTCTGGTCTCCAATAAAACTTGGAAGCTGTGTCCATATTACCTTATAAATATAGAGAAGCAGTAGTTCCAAATATGGTATATGCTGTGTTAAAATGTAAGGAGGCCTTTTAGTGTTATGTTTCTTTCTTAGTAGTAGTAGGGGCAATCTGTGTGAGCCTGTCTGTTAACTTTGAGGAGAAACCCAAGAATACCTACAGACAGTGAACCTCTAAAAATCTCCTCAATATGGCACAATCTTGAATCACTTTAAGATTTATCTGTCTGCACATGTATCTTACCAGTGGCACAAGTATATGTCAATTCCTACCCTTCAGATTCATCAGTATAAGTCACTGTGATGATTGTGAAAATGTCAAGCTTATCAAAGCTCTTTTGAACTGTATTATGATAAAGATCAGATAATTAATTTAGGCTTTAGGCAAGACTGACATTATGTATTGTTGTCCACTCCAGAAGAAAGAAAACTGCTCTTGAAACGCCTTTTTTTTTTTTTTTTGATGGAAATTGAAAAGAATGCAATTTCACAATGAATAGTCTCATATCAAATTCTGGAACCTATGCTGATCTGTTCTAGTTAAGATCTGGCAAAACATATGCAGTTGAGTCTTTGTGTCAAAAACTCAGATTTTTCCCGTGTTTCTCCTTTACTCTCACACTACTTCCACACTCACATTTCTGACACCAGTTGTGTGTGGGTTTTTCTCACACCAAGCAATTCTGCTGCACCAGTTTGGTGTCCTACGAATTAATTTTGTTATAACACCATCCACCTGGAGATAGCATCAGATCCCACAGGTTAAGGGCTCAGATTCACAAGACTGCCCCACCTAGAGATGGCACTCACAAACTGAGATTGCTACCCATGCTTCTGACCAGTCAGCTTTAAATTACAAGTTCCTATGACCTCCTCTTTGGGTTTGATTAATTTGTTAGAGCAGTTCACAGAACTCGGGAGAACAGTTATTTAATCTTTGCCAGTTTATTATAATATAAAAGAGGATGATAAAGGATATGGATGAACATCCATATGAAAGAGATGCATAGGACAGAGTATGTGGTGAAAGATGTGGAGCTTCCATGCACTCTGTGAGCTCTCAACTCTGCCAGCATCTCCACATGTTCACCAAACCAAAAGTTCTCGAATCCCATAGTTTTGGAATTTTTATGGACGCTTCCTTAAAATGGCATGATTGGAGTTCCTCCTGTGTCTGGGTTAAGAACCCAGCTGAGTGGGTTGGGTTGCTGCAGAGGCACAGGTTCAATCCCCAGCCCAGCACAGTGGGTTAAAGGATCTGGTGTTGCTGCAGCTGCAGCTCAGATTCAATATGCTATAGGTGTGGCCATAAACAAAAATGTCATGATTAATCATTCATTTCTAGCCCCACTTCTCTCTCTGGAGAAGGGAATATAGGGCTGAAAATTCTATTTGATCTTTGCTGTCATCAGCCCCCATCCAGGAGCCTACCAAATATTGCTATTTTAGAATAATTGACACTGCTATTACCCAGGAAATTGCAAAGAATTTAGGAGCCCTGTGACAGGAACTAGGGTCAGAGACCAAATATTAGAATGAAAGATGCTCCCAGTGTTCTTATCATTTAGGCAATTACAAGGGTTTTAGGAGCCCTGTGCCAGGAATGGGGCCAGAGACTAACATATATGTTTTGTCACCTGAAAGTTTTTCACCTTTACACTTGCCTTGATCCATCTGATTTTGCAAGATCATACCAGTGAGTCAAATGGGGAAAATTGAGAACCACCATCCCTGCATATTTAATCTTTAAGGGTGGCACAATTCTTTGCCATCCTGTGCAGAATGTAATATTGCCTCTAATTCACTCTCTTGGCCTGAGGGGGAGGAGTGGCTAGTTTCAGGTGTTTTCACTCAGCTTTATTAAAGTAATGACTCTAATTCTACATATTAGGGAACCATTGTGTAGGTTCTGCCAGCAACCAAATATATCTAAAAAATTATTCACATGATATTCAAGTAAATGACTAAAGGATCCACAAACTCACAGTAAGATGGACTTCGGCCAAGACTTTAACACCTTGGAGTTCCCATGGTGGCGCAGCAGAAACAAATCCGACTAGGAACCATGAGATTGCAGGTTCAATCCCTGGCCTCACTTAGTGGGTTAAGGATCCGGTGTTACCATGAGCTGTGGTGTAGATTGCAGATGCGGCTTGGATTTGGCATTGCTGTGGCTGTGGCATAGGCCAGTGGTATAGCTCCGATTAGACCCCCAGCCTGGGAACCTCCACATGCTGCAGGCATGGCCCTTAAAAAAAAAAAAAAAAAAAAAAAAGACAAAAACCCCAAAAATCAAAAAAAAAAAAAAAAAAAGACTTTATCACCTGACTTCCATATGCTGCCACTCTAATAGAAGTCCATGATAGCACACTGGGTTCCCTCATATCAGTGTCAGTTTAGACCTTATATTCAGTAGCCCTCAGAAGATTTGAATATTCCTTTTTCTCAGGATACAGTGACTTTGATAACCATCTTAGAGCACTGTAAGAATTGGGGGGAAAGGCTGTTGTATTTACATGCAGTAATTTTCTGGGATCCTTCCTCAAGGCAACCATCCACTTAAGGGACCCTGAGTCTGAAATGGACTCAAATATGGAAGCTTGGTGAGAAATAATGGTTTTCCATTTAAGGAATTGATATCAGCCTCATCTTTTTGTTGTGGTGGTGGTCAAATTACACACTCATTGGCTGACCGTCTAAATCTTTACTAGGATCACCAATAATCTATTGGCCATTATCTCAAATGCCCTCAGGTCAAGCTCTGTAGTTGCCACTCTGGCCTTCTTGCTATACACTGTAACTGTTACCATCTGGCCTCTACTATTACAGAATCCTGACATCTCCAATGATGCTCAGTAGCCATGTTCCATTATAGCATCTCCTTCTATCAACCCTGGCTTATAGAGAACAGCCACCACTGAGCTTTTTCAGTGAAGCTAGTGGCCTGCTCACTCATGCACTTCTTACTATTGTTTTAGCGAAGAGAGTTTCTTCTGCCTTACTCCTTCTACCTACAAAGGGGAACATTGGAAACTTCTGGCCTTTTCAATCTTATGCAGTACATTCTTCCCAGCATTTTCACATCTCTAAGACCTTTGACTCCTTCCTCAGGACTTTTTCAAGGCCGTTCTGGTATCTCTACTGCCTACTGTAGGCCATTGTTGTTTCTAAGCTTCAAATAGACATTGCAGTATAATATTGACAGTATCCTCAGGCATCCTTACATTAGAGGCAGAGAAGAGGTGCCTATACCAATAAACTCTCTGCTATGCGGCTTATATTCCTACTCCCAGTTTCCATCCATCACCCTCAGTATCTACCCTCAGGTACCTTCTCCTAGTTCCTGCTTTAGCCAGGTCTTCCCATTCTTTTGGTGAATACTTGCTTTCTTCTCATGGTGGGAACAGTGCTTCCCTACTCATATGGTTCTCAGATGGGACCCTAGTTGCAGTGAGATGAGGCATGTATAGATTTTAAAGAAGTCAGACATTCTCTTGCAGGTCATTTGCCTTAGGGCAGAGGAGGGTTTTCCATGGGCTTCTGGTGATAAGGAGGCTGCCCTCATATAGCATATAGCACTCTTTCTTTTACCATACAATCAAAGTTTGGCCTGATTTAAAACAATGTCTATGCCCCAATGGGAGATAAAACAATTTTTAAATGCTACCATGAGCCCTGTTGATAGTGACTGACCTAAGAATGTCATTTTATTCCTTCGTATCTTCAATGCTGTTAACAGTAGCCAACCTGTTTCCTTAAAATCATCACCACTGTTTTCTTCCTACCTCTGCCTGATCAAAGATAAGATCTAAGATTTACTTACTAATAATGATGCTACAACATGTTAGGGGTTGTTATCAGCCCATTCGTCACCAGCAATCTCACTGATGAATGATCCAGTTCCAAAATTCATCAAAGTTTGATTTTAAGCCTGCTTTTGTTACCAATTGTCCTGCGTTGAGTTCTCTCAAAAGCAGACCTTGAGATAAAGGATTTGAGTGCAAGTAGTTTGAGAAGTTGTGCAAAAAAGCTTTTGTAGGTCAGGGAGGAAGAGAGATTAAGAAGGGAGCAAAGCTAATATGGGGTACATCAGTGATCACATTACTTCTTGGGATCACTAGGGTCTAATCCCGCTGGGGAGCTCTGTAAGCCTGTGTAAACCTTCTTCAAAAAGGCTTCATTCAGAAGGCAAGGAAACTGGGGCATATATCCACCAATTTGCATTCATAGTTGGTTAAGGGCTGCTCCTGAATATGGTGATTCCCTAGTACTTCTGGCCTGCTCTTTGCACTAGGCTTACTCTTATGACTAGAGAAAGTAACCAGGCAGTCACAGGTACCTTACAAAATGATATCAGTACATACAGAAATGGTAAGTGCTGAGCAGAGATGGAAGGGGAACCAATGTCTGCTACAAGTATCAAGTATCAAGTGTCAGAGGAAGCATGAGGAAAGATGAGACAGGATATGCTGATGTAATAATTATACTAAGGACAACTATAAACTGTAAAAAATATGGTTGCATTTTAAAAACAGCTCTTTTTCTCTTTCTGGAGTCAAGCATATTTCATTTAGGATGAAGGAGGGCAATATATACTCTTTAACATAACTGAAGATAATAAAACTCCAAAGAAACATGAAAACTGATTATCTTGTAGATACTACCCAAGGAGAATTTACCTCTGAAGAGAGCTGACCATTGCAAGGTCTTCTTTCCCTGTTTTTCTTCTCTATCCCTTTCTAGTGGGAAAGTTAACAGAACTGACTGACAACTTGTACAAGAAAAGATATGACCTTAAGAATGAAGAGAAAGGGGCATTAAGATGTTTGTTAAATGGAAAGAGGATGCAAAATTTAGAAGAGCTAAGTTTCTGAGGCTGGCCATGAGGATGGTTGGGATGTTGGTAGAATGGGGTGGAAGGGGTTCTCCTGGATTTCTGCACCTCTCTTATAGACTCTACTGCTTTGGAGTAACTACAACTTCAGTGTGAGGTAAAGGACAGTTTTATGCAGGCATCCAGGTTCCTTTTGCGTGCTTGATCCATAACATTAAGAGCATTTGGGAGCATGCGTTGTCTTCCCCACCATCACACACACACTCCATTTCATATCAGGAAAAAAGTGCTAAGGCTTCCAAGGGATTTTTAGCAGGGAAAATGAGCAGATTTATATGTTTGGAAAATGATTCTTCCAGCCATGTCATGTGAAACTATCTTAAAACAATGACAGCCTGGAGAAAGGGGAACCCTTCAGAAAGGTGTCACTATTTCAGGCAACAAAGTAGTGTTCAATTTAGGATGGGTGGCAAAGGTTGCAAAGGGAGGGAAAATATTTGAGATACATTTAGGAGATGGAGATGCAATGATTGATTTATTTTGGTGAATGAGCACATAAAAGGAAATAATGATTCCTTTGGCAGCTGGGTAGATAGTGGTGACATTTCTTGAGATATGGTCTAATGGAGGGGGATAAGGAGGCTCGATGATAGAGGCATATAATGAATTCCATTTTGAGTTCAAGGTGTTTAGAAAATATCCAAATGGAGCTGTCCAGTAGGAGTTAAATATTCACATCTAGAGCTCAAGGTGAGTCTGGTTGAGGCTAGAGTTTTGGTGTGCATTGTAATGTGGTCAAGATTTTTCAGAGTATATACAAAGTGAGAAGAGTAGTGAAGTTAAGGGGAAGATTACTAGGGATTAGGTCCAAAAAATGGGCAGCCGAGGTTTGGATGTGTTGTCTTTGTAAACGTTGATGACACCCATAGTGATGAAATAGCTTGAGGTGGGGGAAGGCTGTACCAGATGTTAAAATTGTCAGTGAAGTAGGGAAAGGACCAGGAAATTTGAAGATACAGCTACAATGGGAAATATAGATTCTTACAGCAGAATGACATGGCAGAAGAATGACAGGGATGTCCAAGGAGCTGAGCATTTACATAAAGGTGGAGCAGTCACAGCCTGAAAGTAGTAGGGAGGAGCAGAGATAACAGTGACTTTCTGCAGACCTTATAGTTGGTGCTGGGTAAGACCTGAGATGGTTGATTATTTTTTCAGGTGAGAGTCAGATTTTATCTCAGGTCAGGAGAACATTTGGTTAAGAATTTAGAATTTACAGAATATTTTAGTTGTGGAGAGGGAAATTCAGAGGTAAGAGTAGTAGTTTAGATAGAAGAAGAAGAGACTGAGGTGAGAATCCATACTGTAAGAGCAAATGAATGGGCTAGGAACTTGCAGAAGTAAGAGCTGGTAGGCAAAGCATGCCCCTCAATCCAAGGATAGAAGCTCAACAGAAATTTCTATGATGGAAACTGCAGGAGGATTGATGGCCATCTTCTGAGGAGTGTTGTGCCTGGAAGTGTGGCCTGGAGCAGTGTGAGGGTTGAGCTGGGTAGGAATTTTGTATTTATGATGAGAGGGCTTTCCCTTTCCTGCCTCATGATCAGCTTTGCCTCTTATGTATGTCATTCAGACAACTGCAGGTGATGGATTCTGGAGGACCAGCCTGGTTCCAGGAAGACAATTTAAAAGGCTACTGCAAAAACCCAAATAAAAAGTGTTGGGTCTTTGAACTAAGGAAGCATCAGAGAGAATAGAGAGGAGTCTGCACATGTGAGAGAAACTTAGGTAAAAGAACCCATAGGTCTAGGTGATTGATTAGGGGTAAAAGATGAAGGAGAGTGGTGGCAAGTCAAAAGTATAAGGGTGGTTTTCTCATTCTGATTTGCTGACCAGGTAAAGGATAATATCAGTCTCTTTGTTAGTGAATGAAGCAAAAGGAGCAGATTTTGGAAGGCAGAGAGATAGAAGAAAATGTCTTTCTTAAAAATGTATTTTGAAATGAGTTTAGTATATTCCAACAGCATTGTCCAGTAGGCATTTGGCTTAAGGGACCTAGCATTGTGGATAGAGGCCTGAGCTGAATTTAATGCTTGTGTGAGTCATTAGAAGATATGTGACTGTTTATACAATGGGTGTGGAGAAGATATGGAGAAGGTCCAAACAGAGGAGGAGAGTGGTTGGAGATGGTGCTTTGGGTCACAGCATCATTTAGGTTGCAAATTAAGAAATCTATGAAGACCAAAAAAGATTAGATCAAGATGTGGAAGGAAAGTCAAGGGAGAATAAGGTCACAGATTTGATGAAAGATAGTTTCAAGAAGGAGGGGGTTTCCGAGGATCTTAAATGCTGAAAGAAAAATTAGAGACAGGAAATAGCACATTGGATTTTATAACATGAAGGCTAGTTGTAAATCGAATCAGAGAAATTTGGGGGAAGGACTGCAGCACAATTAAAAATGCATGAATTGAAAAGTTACTGGAGGACCACAGCATGCTCAGAAATCAATTCCAGGTGGATTAAGGGCTTAAATGTATATTTGAAACTTTAAAAAATATGTAGGAGAGTATTTCATGCCTTCTGGGTAAGGATAGAGTTCTTAAACAAGAAGTAAAACATACTAACGTAGGAGAAAAAGACTGATGAATTCGACTACATTGGGTTGAAGGGTTTCTCTTCATCTAAGAGTATATAAATAAAAAGGCAGTCAGTAAAGTGGAGACAATTTTCAACATATTTAACTAACAAAGGATTATTTTCCTATATTTACATATCTTTATATGTATATATAGTCTTTATAAATCAATAAATATATGAAACCTAATATAAAAATAGACAAATGACATGAACATATGTGAAACAAACGAGGAGTAAATGAAAAAAATGTGCTCAATCTCCTTAATAATCAGGAAGATGAAAGTTAAGAATATAATCATATAATTTGATGCCCATTAGATTGACAAAAGTCAAGAAATCTGACTACATCAAGTATTGGGAAGGATAGAGGACTGCGTGAAAATTTATATGCTACTGGTGGGATAATAAATTAGTATAATAATTTTAGAAAATAGTTTGGTATTTCCTTGAAAAGTTGGGCACTTACATTCCCTAAAACCAAATAATTGTAGTCCTAGATATATAGTCTAGCTTGTAATATGTCCAAACTTATTATCTTCTTTTGTATTATTAAATATTATATAATAAATTTTTCAATGAATAGACGCATAGTCAATCAGTGTAGACTATTCCCTCTGGATGGCTGGCTCTAAAGGTTAAGAGAGGTAACTAATGGTTTCTAAATGATTCACTGGCCTTTTCCAGACATATTCCTCCTCCAACATGGCCCCAGAAATGGTACATAGCCATTGTGCTTCTTGTTTGTTCCAGCCCTTGTATGGTATCCACTGTCAGTGCTGTCAGTGATTTCCTTAGCTTTCTGAGAAGCTCCCTCCCACTTTGTTTCACACTGAATTTTCTGTCAAGTTTTGCACCAGTCTGAGAATCCAACCAGCATTTAAAGTATAGTTTCTATGGGAAAAAAACGGATTCTGCATATTTCAGTATTAGATTGTGAGTAGTGATGTCCAGTTTACTAATTCCTAGAGTTTTCTACCATTCCTGGAAAATAGCTCATTTATTGAAGGCCATATGGAATGAGAAAAATTGTCACAGACAAGGATCATGCTGTTATTTCTAGAATTGTTATATGCTATGTTCCAAGTGTTCCTCAAATGTCACGGCTGTCTGGAAGAGATTCCACAAAGAGTATTATAATATTTTCATTTTTTATTTTTAGTAAGTATTCAGTAGAGACTGAATCAACGCCCCATTAAAAACACTTTCAGAATGGGTCTGAGTCATTTCAGTTTTTCTTCTCTAATCCATTTGTTTTCGAGACAGAGCGATTGAGTGGTTTCTTGATTGAGTGATTCCACCTTGACTCAAACCGACTATCACATGCTAAGCCTGTAGCTTGATTCTATCAACTACAGTGAGCAAAGTGAGAGCAGCTCTATCGATGGTGAATCTTCAAAGATCATCATCATCAAAAGGCTTTGGCTGAATCTACAGCCGTTCGCAGCATTGCTCTGTGTTAGTACTGTGCAGTTTCTGAAAGGCTGCTGACGCTTCAGAATAAGTCATGAGTAAATATCCCAAGGATACAAACTTAAAGAACATGTTACAGAATGCAGAGTCTGAAGTTTCCACCATTTGTGTCCTCTGAAATTTTTATTTCCCTTACATGTATACAGCACGTTTCAATGTATGAAAGTCTTCTGCATGTAATTTGATTCTCAGAGTCATCTTGTGAGATAAGCAAAGGATTAAATCACCAACCCCATTTTAAAGATAAAGAAGCTGAGATTTAGAGACAGACAGTAAATGACTTGTACAAAATGAGCTTGAACTCAGCTTCATTTTTTTTTTTTTTTCTCTTTATGGTCACACTTACAGTATGGAAGGTCCCAGGCTAGTGGTGGAATTGGAGCTGCACCTGAGGCCTATGCCACAGCCACAGCAATGAACGATTCAAGCTGCATCTGCTACCTATCCTTCAGCTTGCAGCAATGGTGGATTCTTAACCCACTGAGCGTGGCCAGGGATTGAACCTGCATCCTCACAGACACTGTGTTGGGTTCTTAACCTGCTGAGGCACAACAGGAACTCCCCAGCTTCATATTTTGATTCCAAGTTCATTGTTCTTTCAACTTACAATGCTACAGAGTTGTCAGCCAGATATGGTGAAATGCACTGAAGATCACCGTGTTTTTAAATTTTAACTAGATCTGTTTTTCTTCCATCCTCCACGTAGCTGTGTTGCAATGATTGGTTAGCTGGTCATTAGTTCTAAATGATTGTTATTGTAATGGTGATATAAATTCATTTACATACTTTACCAAGAGCTACTTTTTGAATTAGGTTTCTTGATGGCAGAGATATCATAAAATGTCATCTCTGCTGTCTCTTACAGTTCTAGAATTCTATGATGTTATTTTTTAAAAAATGTATATTTTGCAGTGGTAGTATAAATACAGATAAAGACACACTTGTTACATGACTAGATTGGTATTGGTGTTTGCTAGATGTTATAAAGGCATTATCTAATTTGATACTTACAACAGCCCTTTGGTACTATTATTGTCTTTTACAGACAGAAGTACAGAATCTAGGATCTAAGTAATCTTAGTTTACCCAGCTAGTAAATGTGCTAAAGTTTGAACATTCTGTTTTATTCCTTTATGCTTATAGCCCCATGCTCTACTGCAGAACTTTGATAGTCATAAGAGAAAAGTGTGACTCTAGGAAATGGTATTGGGGAAGTCGAGAAGCAACACTTAATGATGCACACTAGAATTTTGGGCAGAACTGCCAACTTCCTGGGAAAAATGCAAGTGTTGGAGTTAGGCCCAACTTTGTTTGTTTTGTCCTTTTAGAGCTGCACCTGTGGCATATGGAAGTTCCAGGCTAGGGGTCGAATGGGAGCTATAGCTGCCTGCCTACACCACAGTCAGGGCAACGTGGGATCCGACCCCACAGCTCATGGCAATGCTGGATCCTTAAGCCACTGAGCAAGGCCAGGGATTGAACCTGCATCCTCATGGATACTATTCGGGTTTGTTTACCACTGAGGCACGACAGGAACTCCAGAGTCAGACCCATCTTTAAATGAGGAGCAAATGTAGTGAATTCAGAGGCTCAACAATATTCCAAAGACTCAACAATATTCCAAAGACCCAGGTTTTCTTCTTCCTGCTCAGCAGTCCTCTCTTGTTTTTTCATCATCACTGGTTGTGTCCACATTTCAGGTATTCTGGGTAGCAGGGCCATGTTAGTAGGAACTGACATCTCTTCCAGAGCTTCTCCTTTCCCAGAAGACCAGCAGCAGATGAGAATTTTGACAAATTCTCTTTGAAAACAAATCACTGTCCAGGGGAATAGAATTTACACCACTAGCTGTGACTGAGTAAAGTTCCTCTTTCTGGGATGGTAAGGGCCTGCCTTAACACCTATGTTATCACATCTCTTAATAATCTCTTAAGTGGAACTGGGGCTGTATTAACCAAGAAGAAGGGGATGGGGGAATGGCTGTGAGATAGGCGGTTAAAAGCATATATACCACACCTGAGCAGGTGGAGCTTGCGGTGAAAATCTCATTTCTAGAGAGAACAGGGATTCTTGGGAATTAATTAAGGCAGGAACTTGAAATAGGAGAGTAATGTATACGAATTGGGGCTCAAGTTAAGGGTTTGATCACAAGGGATAAAGCAAGAGCCTAGGAACTAGGGCTTAGAAAGTAGCAGAAATGAGCAAGGCTGACTTAGACGAAGAATTAGTCCAAGAATCTAGACGATAGCTGAACACAGAGGTAGAATTCAAAATGGAACCCAGCACTGTCTTCTCTCAACCATGTCTTTAATCTGTTTTCTTTTACTGGCTCCTTCTGTTTAGGCAATTAATACAGTTCTTTCTCCAACTCTTAAGGTCTTAACCCCACTTCCCTAGAGCTCTTCTCTCTGGCATCCCCCTGTAATTTTCCTGACTGCCCTCCCACTCCCATTTCCAGTTGGAGTCCAGATCTCTATCCATACAACCACACAGTGTACGACTCTGCTAAAGCTACTTCATGATGAAAATTAACATCATCCTAATTGTCAGTGCCAACAGTCACTCTCAGGCCTTTTAATATTAAGTATCTTTATTGAGTATGTTCCCTTTGCTATACTTAATATACTCTTCTAGGGGGAAAAAAAAAATCTGTAACACTTCTGCTTTCTTGACAAAATTCTTTATGGCTATCTCTGAGCTTCTCTAACCATTTTTTCTCTGTGCCTTTCCGGTCTTCCCTTCTTTAGCTCATCCCATGTAGTTCAGTGTTTCCGGGGTTTCTAATCCTAAATCCACTTAAAATTTTTTTAATGTTTTAGTATGAGCTTTAAAGGTTACTTTCCATTTACAGTTATTATAAAATATAGGCTATGTTTGCCTTGTTGTATAGAAACACATTCCTTGAGCTTATCCTACCCCTAATAGTTTGTATCTTCCTCTCTCCCCCTCTTATACAGCCCCTCCTTCCCCTCCACACTGGTAACCACTAGTTTGTTTTCTGTATCTGTGAGTCTGCTTCTTTTTTGTTATATTCACTAATTTGTTGTATTTTTTAGACTCCACATGGGATATCATACAGTTTTGTCTTTCTCTGTCTGACTTATTTCACTAAGCATTAATACCTTCTAGGTCCATCTGTGTTGTTGCAAATGGCATCATTTCCTTTTTTTTTTTTTCTATAGCTGAGTAATATTCCATTGCATATGGAATATGTATATGTTCCATACATATATATGTATATATATCACATCTTCTTTATCCATTCACTTGTTGATAGACAGTCAGGTTGCTTCTATATCTTGGCAAATAAATACACTTTTTAAAAACATATTTTTTTACTTAATAGAGAAAACAAACTATTAATATGTGTTTGCAGTTTATTTAGGGTTTACAATATAATGATTTAACATATATTTAGATTGTGAGGGGATTACCATAATCAAGTTAATTAAGACATTCATTACCTCACATAGTTACCATGTTTTGTATGTATGTGTGTGATATATATGATTTATTCTCTTAACAAGTTTCAAGTATACCTACAGTATTATTCACTATCGTTGCCATATTGTACATTAGATTCACAGGATCTTTTCGTCTTATAACAGAAAGTTTGTATCCTTTTATCAACATTTCCCCACTTCCCCCATCCCTGGGTCCTTGGCAACAATCATTCTAATCTTTGATTCCATGTGTTGGGCTTTTTCAGATTTCACATAGTCATATTTCTCGTGCGTGTGTGTGTGTGTGTGTGTGTGTGTTTGTGTGTGAGAGAGAGAGATCATACAGTGTTTATCTTTCTATGTCTGGCAAATAATTGAAATGACACTTAGTATAATGTCCTCCAAGCTCATCCATATTGTCCCAAGTGGCAGGATAGCCTTCATTTTTTTATGGCTGAATAATGTTCCACTGTATATATCATATCTTTTATATGCATTCATCTGTGGACAGATAATTAGTTGTTTCAATATCTCGGCTTTTGTGAATTATACCACAGTAGACTTGGGAGTGCAGACTTGAGAAACTTATTCATTTCCTTTGGATAAAAAACCAGACATAGGATTGCTGGAACACGTAGTTCCATTTTTAATATTTTGAGGCACCAAATTACATACCAATTTGCATTCTCATCAACTGTGTACAAGGGTTCCCTTTTTTCCAAGTCTTCATGAACCCTTGGTATTGCCTCTCTTTGATAGTAGCCATTCTCATAGGTGTGAAGTGGTATGTCATTGTGGTTTCGATTTGCATTTCCCTGATATCAGTGGCGTTGGACAGCTTTTCATATTCCTTTTGGCCATTGTGTGCCTTATTTGAATGTATTTGAAATTTTAGATCTTCAAGATATTCTTGACTTGTTTTAGAATATTTCCTAGTGGACAGAAACTAATAGGAAATAGATAAGGAGAGAGCACTAAATTGTTGAAGGGAGAGAAACTAGCCTTGCCCTGCTCTGGTTTTTTTTTTGTTTTTTTTTGTTTTTGCCAAGGTAAAATGGCTGTCCTGTCCTCATGTGTCAGTACTGTATCTATCATTTTGTATTGGGCGCTGGCTTAAATCAATGTAAACTCATCAAACTCCTGTGGTAGTGTAGTGATGTAACATGCAAGAATAGCATGCCAGAAGGCTTCTCTTTATTAAAAAAAATAAATAAAACAGCAATGACTGTTGGCTGTCAACTTGATATATACTGGCACCAAACCAAACCAAGCATGGGGCCATTCCAGGATTTCAAGGCTGTGGAAATTGTCTTAATTATGATGTGCTTCTCTATATACATTTTTTTCAGAGGAGCTCATGTAGCCTTCCCAGTGTCGCAATTAGCCCTTGTATGGTTATAAAGTACACAAAGAGTTAACATTAGGGTAGGATGAGGAAATAAGGCAACCTAACATACTCAGCAGCAGTAGTGCTGGCCAAGATAGGAAAAAAAAATCTGCATTTTTCATTATTACTGTGGTGTAGAACTGGAGTCAACAATTTCTTTTCCCTTTTAATCTCCTTACCCACTCATTCCTGACCCCACCAATTGGTTATAAAATATGCATATCATTTGGCAGATAATAGCCTTTAACATTTTGTTGTGTTAGAAATTATTGAGAAAAATTTAGCTAGACGCAGTTCTTTATTATAGAGTAAATAATTACTATTCAGTTCACATTGAATTATGGACAGTTTCCGAATTGTCAGACATTATATACAATGATGCTCACGTACTTCAGGGAAAGAAACTATCAATAAGGCAAATACGTTATATATTTGGGTACAATATGTTTATGATGAGTATTTAATAAAAGTCTATAGTTATCTACCTTTCAATATTATTGGGAAAAGGTGCCTTTATACTGCTGATTCATTCTGCAAATCAGCCAAAGTTTCTTACACTGAGAAGGGGATTTATAACCAAAATAGGAGGTACCCTGTCCTTGCCCCAGGATCATTCACATCTTCCATTTATTCCTGTTTGGGCTGCTTTTGTTTATACCACATTAAAATGATTTTTAGGTTGTTGCAGAATCTGTTCAGTATCCCATCCTGCCCATTGCTATTTTAATTTGGATTATCTGACCTTCTTTAGCTTGTTTCACCATGACTAACTTATATCTGTGTTCATAATCAACCTCAGCTGGTTGGCTCTACCTCTGGATCTTGTGAATCTCTTATGGTTTGAACTGAGATCTTGGATGCCAGCCCAGATTCTTCCGGAATGAATTAAGGATATCCTTGGCCTCTGCCTATATGAACTTCTTAAGACATGATCTCTTGTATGCCATACTTGCCCTCACATCATTCTGAGCTAGTGCTCATGTTCTAGCCTGGCTTTTCTCATTTCCCTGGTGATTCAGCAGTGAAGAAATGGGAGAGATGAAGATGGGATTAGTTTGGGGAATGGCGTGTTAGGAAGAGAGTAGGGCCAGATTGTTCTGTGGTCTGAAAGAAGGGAGTCATAACTGGCCCCAAGAGATGAGTGAACAAAATTGAGCAAATATTGGAATCAAGATAGTGTCCAAAAATGAGAGTAATGTTAGGGTAAGTTATCGAAGGAATTACACAGGAATCCAAATCTAAAAACAGATCTGATACTTGGTGATCAAGTTATAAGAACAAGTCAAGCAGGATGTTTAATAATCTTTGTCAGAGTTTTTTCTTACATACCTTTTTTCACACCCTTGTCAGAGTATCGGCTCCAGTTTGGAAACATGAATCTGTCAGTGGTGGTAATTATGGGAGAATGTGAGTATAGAGGAGAAAGCTGGTTTCAAGGAAAATGAGATGCAAAAACAAACAAGCAAAAACTTAACTAGTAGTTCCTGAAATATGAAGGTAGAGGAAGATCAGAAGCAGTTTTGATTTTGCCCCAGTGAGCTACAGATCTAATGTTTCTTACATGCCTTCTGAATGTGGAAAGACATAGTACTAGAGTTTAGGGATGAAGGAGTTGACTGTAGGGTTATAGAACCTAGAAACAGAGAGGTATATGGTCATTACCTGTGCATGGGGGCTGTTTCTAAGGTTGCCATTCTCATTCCCGGATTTCTCACTTCTACCTCCTGATCCTCCTTTCCTTTTCTCCTAGGTGGATTATTTTAATCACTTAAATTCCATTATAGTAGATAATTCTAACTGCTGTTGCATATTCCATACAGGTTAGATGCAACTCATTCCCTGTGAGGTATGCATCTATTTCATTACTACTCTCTTAAAGAAATAGATTTCAGAACTTGAATGAATGACAGTATTATTATGGGAATATCTTTGAATCTGCTTTGGTGTACAAAGAAAAAGAAATTCATTCATTCATAAACTTTGGTTCTTTAATGATTATTAGAAACAAATCACATGGGACGGTATCTCAGAATGGTCACAATACATACTTTAGCATGTATGTAACAAGTTGAGGCTGATTTGTCTAAGTATATCCTGATTAGCTTGGTGATGCATCCATAGTTAACAAAATCCAACCCCCAAAGCCTAGAATTGTATTGCGGGTCTTTCCTAAATATTCCTTGAGAACACTAAAGATGGGATTATAGCATGCCCTCTCTTCTTTCCCCAAATTCCTCTTTTCCAGCATCATTAATCGCTTAATCTCTCTTTTCCTGCAAAGCATCCAGCACCTACAAACTCTATTTTCAGTCCTTAGTTATTTTCCATTCTAGTTCTTAGAGCCTTTTTCTCTTGTTCATTGGGCAGCTCCATCTCACTTCATGGGTAGAATAAATTTGCTTCTCAGTTCTGTCTACTTTTCCTCACTACTTACTCCAGTTAGCACAAAGAGTTTAAGTACTTGAGTAGTAATAATGAAAGTATTCTTTGAAGGTTTGGTTTTTTTCCTTTATGCCTGACATGTAAAAATTGAGTTCCTAAGAACTCACTATGAAGGGCATCTAAAGTTGAAGTTAGCACAGGGTGGGTGATTTGTAGACATTCATTGTATCTGGATAAAATATTTGACTTTCATTTTGATTTGAAGGTAGGACAAATTCTATGACTTCTTTGGTCTTCAGAGTGAAGTGATTATTCTTCTTTCACATGTAACTTTGGTTAAGTTCCATGCTATAGAGCCTGGCAGAGCTAAGTCCAAATTTTGGCTTAAAGATGCTTAATTTCTCTAATTTTGAATTTTCTCATTTGTGGGAAACAGGATAATAACTGAACCTACCTATAGATTTGTTGCGGTTTTATTTTATTTTATTTTATTTTTTTAACATTTTTGCCTTTTTAGGGTTGCACATGCAGCATATGGATGTCCCCAGGCTAAGGGTCAAATTGGAGTTGTAGCCATTGGTCTACACCACAGCCACAGCAACGCTAGATCCAAGCCATGTCTGCAACCTACACCACAGGTAACGGCAACACTGGATCCTTAACCCACTGAGCGAGGCCAGGGATCGAACCTGTGTCCTCATGGATACTCATCAGATTCCTTTTCACAGAACCACGATGGGAACTCTGATTTGTTGTGGTTTTATCTAGATAATGAATGTAATGTGTAATATCTTTGGCATGCTATATGGTAAGTTCTAGATAAATATTAGTTTATTATTAAAATACTGACAAATATATAAATATAATAATTAGCATATGATTACTATGCAGTGTTTTATTATTAATAAATATTAACATTTTATATAGAGGCAATTCTGTTTATCTAGAGATTGTCTTAGATGAGGGAACTTTATTATTTATTTATTTATTTATTTTTATTTTTTTTAAGTTTTACTTTATTTCCCCAATACATTTTTTTCTACTGTACAGCATGATGACCCAGTTACACATACATATATATATTCTTTTTTCTCACATTATCATGCTCCATCATAAGTAACTAGACATAGTTCCCAGTACTACATAGCAGGATCTCATTGCTAATCTATTCCAAAGGCAATAGTCTGCATCTATTAACCCCAAGCTCCCAAGCCATCCCAGTCCTTCCCCCTACCCCTTGGCAACCACAAGTCTATTCCCTAAGTCCTTGATTTTCTTTTCTGTGGAAAGGTTCATTTGTGTCATATATGAGATTCTATTTATAAACGATATCATATGGTATTTATCTTTCTTTTTCTGACTTCCTTCACTCAGTATGAGAGTCTAGTTCCATCCATGTTGCTGCAAATGGCATTACTTCGTTCTTTTTTATGGCTGAGTAGTATTCTATTGTGTATATACACCACATCTTCCTAATTTAATCATCTGTCGATGGACATTTGAGTTGTTTCCCTGTCTTGGCTATTGTGAATAGTGCTGCAATTAACATACGGGTGCATGTGTCTTTTTTAAGGAAAGTTTCATCTGGATATATGCCCAAGAGTGGGATTACTGGGTCATATGGTAATTCTATGTATAGTTTTCTGAGGTACCTCCATACCATTCTCCATAGTGGCTGTACCAGCTTACGTTCCCACCAGCAGTGCAGGAGGGTTCCCTTTTCTCCACATCCCCTCCAGCACTTGTTATTTGTGGACTTATTAGTGATGGCCATTCTGACTTGTGTGAGGTGGTATCTCATGGTAGTTTTGATTTGCATTTTTCTAATAATCAGTGATGTTGAGCATTTTTTCATGTGTTTGTTGGCCATCTGTATATCTTCCTTGGAGAAATGTCTATTCAGGCCCTTTGCCCATTTCTCCATTGGGTTGTTGGCTTTTTTGCTGTTGAGTTGTATAACTTGTTTTTATATTTTAGAGATTAAGCCCTTGTTGGTTGCATCATTTGAAACTATTTTCTCTGGCCATACCACCCTGAACATGCCCGATCTCGTCTGATCTCAGAAGCTAAGCAGGGTCGGGCCTGGTTAGTACTTGGATGGGAGATGAGGGAACTTTAAAAGTGTTTGTAATAATACATCATTATCAGAAACTTTTGTGACACAAATTATAAAGAAGTTGCCTTATTTTGAGAGCAAATTCCTCTAAGCCCCATCTGTTTCCTAGTGCTTGCTGTTGATGGTCTTTCTGCTGTACCTTTTCTTGTTTGTGCCTTCCTATTTCCACTCTTCTAGCTCAGGCCCTCGTTGGAGTTGTCGTGTATTCCTCCTTTTGCCTCCTCTCCTCCTCTGCCCCCCTCCCAATTTATTCTCTACCTCGTTGTCAAATTAGTCTTTTCTGATCACGTCACTCTCCTTCATAAGAACTGTCAACTCCTTGACTTGCCAAGAGCAGCTCTCAACATTCCTGCCAAACTGCATTTTCAGCATCATTGTTCTTCTGCACTACATTATGCCCTAACCAAGTGAGATTAACTGCTATACTGGGCATACAGACTCCCTGCCTCATCTCAAATGGTTCCAGCTGCATGGACTGCCAAGACTTTGGGTTCAAAATTTAACCCAGTCCTCTCTCTTGCATCCCAAGAATACCCTAAACTATGACCAAAAAATAAGACCAATATTTTTTTGTGAAGATTTCATAGAAGTAAATTCCCATTGTGGCTTAGCAGGTTACAAACCTGACTAGGATGTGAGTTCAATCCTTGGCCTTGCTCAGTGAATTAAGGACCTGGCATTGCTGCAAGCTATGGCATAGGTTGCAGATATAGCTCAGATCTGGCATTGCTGTGTCTGTGGTGTAGGCTGGCAGCTGAAGCTTTGATTCAACCCCTAGCCTGGGAACTTCCATATGCCACACCTGTGGCCCTAAAAACAACAACAACAAAAACCCAAATATGCCTCAGTAAATTGGTAGAATGTTGAGCAACCTATATATTTACAATATACATGTTAAATTGGAGTAGCTAATTAATTTACATGTATATATAATGTACTAAATATTATATACATAATATATATTTAAAAATAAATACACACACACACACACATATATATAGTTTAAATGACACCCTAGTTAAACAAGAGTGTTGATGTAACCCTCAAAGCATCATTTTCTTTAACCATAGGACCTGGCCCTGCAAGTTGTGTATACCAAGAGGCTGCGACTATTCATTTACTTTTATAATTCCAGTAACATTCAAAGATGCCTTTGTATGTTGTTTTTCATTCTTTGTGTCTGTTTTTCCCCCACTGCATTCCCAGTGTAAACACAGAGCCTATTAGGGTGTCGATAAATATTTGTTGAATAAATGAATAAATGATATGTGAATACAGGAAAGGTCCCTCAAAATAATGAGCTTTTTGAAAAGAACTGTATAAAACTACATATAAATTATCTGATAACAAAAAAAATTAAGAAAAATAAAAAAAATAAAGGTTCTGAAGAAGGGTCTATTAATTTGGCACACACAGTCACTACTTTATCTTTGCCAAAGGCAATGAGATACTTAGTAATAAACTAATGACACTTTTTTTAAAGATTTTTATTTTTTCTATTATAATTGATTTACAGTGTTCTGTCAATTTCTGCTCTATAGCAAAGTGACCCAGCCATATGTGTGCGTGTGTGTGTGTATGTATATTCTTTTTCTCACATTATCCTCCCGTTTTTAACCCATGCAAATTGATATTGCTTATGAATTTAGGGTAAGAGTAAATTATACAGGAGCTTAAGAATACTGGGCAATACAGCATGTTAACAGGATCTCATACAAGAAATAACTCACGGTCCAATTTTATCTTCTTTCAAACCTAAGTACATCTTCTCAGTGTTAACTGCGTATTGATTTCTAAGGGTGATACGGAGTTACAGAGTCCATGTGCTGAGTTGGAATGAATTAGGCTCCAGCTATATATCACTCATTCTCTATGGGAGAGACATTCATAAATCACAGAAGTGCCTTGGAAGGCAGGGTTTATGCAAAGGTGGCATCATTTTTTTTTTTTTCTGTTAAATAGACTTAGGAGACTCTTATGAAATTTAAATCCTACCACCCCAAGGACAACATTAACCTTTGTTAACCTCCCATTTGGAGTGGGATGTGTGTCTATTATTTGGTGTTTTGAGCATTTGGCATCCAAACCTTACTGAAGCTTTGTGTCATTTAAGTTCTTAAATTGTGATTATATATTTGATTGTTAAGTATGGGTTACAGGTATTAATGATATTATGAGTATTGATGATAAAAGGAAATGGAAAAAGTGATATTTGAAATATCAAAAGATCAGTCTGAAGAGTATGTTGTTTTTGTTTGTTTGTTTGTTTGTTTGTTTGTTTTCACTTATTTAAGGCCACACCCATGGCATATGGATAGGGGTCGAATCAGAGCTGCAGCTGCTACAGTCGCAAGGGATCCAAGCCGCGTCTGCAAACTACAACACAGCTTACAGCAATGCTGGATCCTTAACCCATGGAGCAGGCCAGGGATTGAACCCTCATCCTCATGTGATACTAGTCGGGCTCGTTAACACTGAGCCACAAGGAAGAGTAGATATTAAAGGTCCCTGAAAGAGAGCATATGACTAGGATTCAAGTGATAGCCACTCATTAGTTGTGTGACTCTGGGCAAGATGCTTAGCAAACCTTTGCCTCAATTTCTACAACTGTAAGCTAGGAATGGTAATAATAAGACCCTGCAGGGCTATATTGAGAATTCCACTTGATAAAGTCACAGGGTTTGGTACTTTTTATTAATGGCCGAGGTGGAGAGATATTTATTACTGGACCACTTTTGATATCACAGAAATGTTTTTATTCCTATTTCATATTTTTGGGGGTAAAATTGACATATGTCATCAGTTTTAGGTGTACAGCATAATGCTTCTGTATGTGTAACTGTTGCAAAATGATCACCATAGAAATGTTATCTTGACATGTTTAATTACTTTTGGAAACATACTATGATTCTCAATTTTAAAAATACTTCAATGGTTTTAATATATAGTCCTTTGTTGTGTATTTTTAAAAAAATTCTGTTTACTATATAGCTATTTTTATCAGCTATTTTGCCACAGTATGCCAGATAGAATAGTCAAAGTTGAATTAAGATCTAGGCTTTACTCTCCATAAGAAGCTGGCAGACTAATGGTGGCACTGGAACTTTGAAATTCACAATTATTGTACAATATAAGACTAGAATGAACAAAATGTCGTGGAAACACAGATATTCAGCCACTGACCTCCTTTCCCACCATTTATTCAACAAATATTATGTCAGCTGCCTGCTATGTGCTCGAGATCTTTCTAGGCACTGGGGAAAGACCAGTGAATGAGATAAATTTCTGGGTTCACTGAGCTACTATCCCAGTGGGACGAGAGATGGTAAATATATAAGCAAATAAATAATATAAACTGAGGTCCAGGTAAGTGCTGTGAGGAAAAACAAAGCAAAGACAGAGGATGATTGGAATTACTGTTTTGGAATGGGTGGTCAGTTAAGGCCTTTGTTAGAAGGTAACCTTTGAGCCAGGACCTGGGAAAGTGAAGTGAGGAAGCAAGCCTTGCAAAAGTCTGAGGGAAAGAGACCTACCAACTGATAGTGGTGGGTAAGAATGCCCCAGGCTCTTGTGGAAAAAAAAATGGTAGTGATGCTAATATGGTCTCAGTGGAGTGATTTGAAATAAGAGTAGTTTATTTTTATTTTTTATTTTAAAAATATTTTATTCTATTTTATTTATGGTCGCACCTGTGGCATATGGAAGTTCCCATGCCAGGGATTGAATCCAAGCCCCAGCTGCAGCAACACCACCAGATCCTTTAACCCATGGCACTAGGCTGGGGATCAAACCCTCCATAGTGACCCGATTCCTAATCTCACTGCAGCGGGAGCTTCCAAGAGTGGCTTAAAATAAATTGGGAGAGGTAGATGGGGGTCAATCATAGCAGGATTTGCAGGAAAATTTAGAGTAGGGAAGCTACATTACTCAATTTTTATTTCAGCTGACTATGTGAAGAATAGTCTCTATGTAAATCAAAGGCAGGGAGGCTTTCTGGTTCTCTTTTCTTCTGACTTTGAAATTGCCTTGAAGACCTAATACTTACATACTATGAAGTTTTGGGAGGCAGTGGTTACCTAGCTCTTAAGTCTATTTACTTGCCAACTCCCTGGCCGAATAGCTTTTCCATGGCCCTTTCTTGGGGCTTTTGCCCCTCAGTATAATCCATTTGTGTCTTCTTATTTCTTTAGTGTGATAGACAATTCCACAGATTTTGCTGTAAATTGGAACCTTCCTTTATTTCTGCCTCATCTGCAAGACTGTTTTACTTATTGTCTAAGACTTTGACTCTCCTGAAATGATGAGACATGTGACATTAAAGGTAAAACCCACATCTAAGCTGTTAGACACAAAACTTACCGTCCTTTGGTGTAAAGTTTTTTTTTTTTGTTTTGTTTTGTTTGTCCTTTTGCCATTTCTTGGGACGCTCCCGCGGCATATGGAGGTTGCCAGGCTAGAGGTCGAATTGGAGCTGTAGCCACTGGCCTACGCCAGAGCCACAGCATCGCGGGATCTGAGCCGCATCTGAGACCTACACCACAGCTCACGGCAATGCCAGATCCTCAACCCACTGAACAAGGCCAGGGATTGAACCCGCAACCTCATGGTTCCTAGTCGGATTCGTTAACCACTGAGCCACGACGGGAACTCCTGGTATAAAGTTTTAATTTGCTGAAAATATTGAACAACAAAAAGATCACTTTAAAATATTGTCAATGTTGTTTACTAATTTTATATATTCTTCAGTGCTTTGCTCCTCTTAGTTTGTAATGTTTATTTTATTCAACAAGTACTCTTGAGCATACCAGATATTGTGCTAGTTGCTAGACCTACATGTCATGTCACATTGTCGTTGTCGTCAATGGATAGTCATTTAAAAGAAAGACTTGGGATCATACAGGCATGTTTCCTAAAGTTTTGTTAACTAAGTTATATACATGTGGTGCATGCATATATGTGTCTGGGTGTGCATATGTAATTGTGTGCTATGTATGCATATGTGTTGTATATCATGTAATAAAATAGTTACTATTTTTTTTAGCTATCTCTTTGTGCCAAGCATTTCCCTGACACGTGATTTAAGCCCCTCAGGAACTGTGGAATATATAGGTATTACTCACATTTTAAAGATTAGGAAACTACAGGCCTAACTTGCCAAAGATCAGGAGATGACAAAGTTGAAGAACCAGAATTCAAGTTCAAGTCAGTTTGATGCTAAAGCCCACACCAACTCCCGAGAAGAGTGCTCATATTAGCAAAATCAAAAACCCAGACTGGATTTGAAGCAAATAAATTTACTTCTAAGAAAAGTGAAATCAGGCTTATAAGTCTTTGCCATCAAAATCACATTTCTTTTAAGTTGTTTAGCATTTCTCCAGAGATTCTAAGTAAAGAGCGTGTTTCATTTCAAACGAACAGGTATGGAGATTTATATCCTTGACTTCATTTTTTTTTTGCTATGGTGCAGTACTAGTCTGCATTTTCTTTTCTTTGTTACTCTGTTACTTCCCTATAAATAAAAGGCTACACAAAGCTGTTATACCACATTTAAGAAAACATTCAATCCTCCGACTTTTACAAGATTTTTTTGTAAAAGTGTGATCTTGGTGGAAAACATCCTGGCTGGTAATATAGTGAACAGATGAGCTCACCGCTGGTATGCAAAGCTGCCGAATTAGCTGGTTAAACAGGCTGCTGAGATAATTACATTGTCTGTTTTGTGACACATTACACCGGTGCACTTGGGATTAACCTGTTCTCTTGTGTCTACTTCTGATCGGTTTTTTAGACAGCCTTTTATCTGATGAAGGAGCATAGACATCAAAAGAAAAAGGGGCGTGGGTGAAAAGAAAGGCTCACATAAAGCTGAAGAGTTAAAATTTCTATTTAAATTACTGAACATATATCCCTTATATCCATAATTTTAGTTGCTCTCTAGAGACCTCTGCTGGAAATGATACACATAGATTTCCCTTTCCAATTCATTGTGTTTTACTGTAGTTGGTATATCATAAACTCAGTAACTAATTAAAGAATGAAATATCAATGTCATGTCATGCATATGATACATTAGTTATAAAGCAATACTCACAGACGGAACAATTTGCATTTGAAAAGTTTTGAAAGGCATCCTAATGCTAGAAGTTACACTGTGATAGTCAATCAGCACACATTTATATATTTTTAAGAGCCTAGTATGGGCTTAGCAGTTATAACCTTTAGTTTCTTTATTATTTCCATATTGTTTTAATGCTGTTAAAGCCCAAGTGGAATTATTTATTTTGAAATTAAATGTGGCACATTATAAAAACAAAAACAACAACAAAAAATATCCCTATAGATTTTTATGGGCTTTTAGTTCCATGTCATTATCCTGGAGAGGAAAAATTATTTAGACCTTCTGATTATGTGGGAATGTGGTGCAAATAAGATTTCATCATCAGTGATAATTTAGATAGAGAACAATTAGGAGAATAAATAGAAAAACCTACCCATTAACAGCCGCTGGCAACTCAAATTGAATTTAACCAGCTACGGAGCCCCTGGCTATAGAGAGATGCAATTTAAAGTAGGTATAATAGATTTTAACAACTAAAATTTGTTTGTCATACTGTACCAATGGAGATATTAGTTAAATGGGGCAAGAAATTTCCCTTCATGTTAATGAACATCAAATTTAACTCCTGCTGTCCATATATATATATTTTTTTCTTTCTAAAATAAGTGTGCTTGACTTGATTGGCCAGCATTTAAATGAGGTTCTTGCAAACAAATATACAGGCTTTTGGGATGAAGTTTGATTTTGCATCCTTTAGATATTTCTAGTGTTTAGGAGAACTTAAAACATATTAGTATATTTCCTCCCTATAAATGTGTCCACAATATAATGTATGTACAAAAGGTCTGCTACCTTCAATTATAAATCTCTGTAGAAATATTAAAGCACATATTGATATGAGACCTCATTTGAAAGTAATGTGTTTTCTTGAAGATTAAACATTCTCATCAAGAGAAAGTCTGTGTTCATCATTTTCACCTGAATCAGTCCTACTGATGGTATATCTGTCTAGCTTTATTTTCATTGCTTAAATGGAAACAAAAGTGAGAAATAAATTTATTTCATGTTTTTATTATCTCAGCAAACACACAGGATTTTTAAAATCTATGTGTCTTTATAACTTTAGTCTGAATATTTCTTACTACTTATAACTTTACTAAATATTGTGATAGAACAAAAACAAGTAACTGAGATATAACCATATACAATAAACTGATTTTCCATTCAGTTCAGAAAAAGGTGATTTTTTTTTTCTCATAAATTTTCGGAAATATTTTTCACTGCATGGCCATGACTTATAACATGGCCTCACTAATACTCTGACAGTGGACCTGCTAAGTATCAGACACTAAGACGAAAATAATATTGTCTCTTTTCCAAACATTTTTGCTCTGTTTTAATTAATTTGTATGTTTATGCAGAATTATTAGGTACTTATCACATAGATGCCTGTTTTCTATTAATCTAGTGGGTATGAGTACAAATGATACTTTTATATAGCACTTACTATGAGTCAGCAAATCTCCTAAAAAATTTGCATATATAATCTCACTTAACCCTTCTAATTATCCCATGAAATGATAATTGCTAAACCCATTTTACCAATGAAGATATGTGGCTGAGAGAAATTAAATAACTTGCTAAAATTAGCCTGGCTCAAGGGTGGCAGATCCTGGATTGAAACCCAGATTGTTTTAACTCAAAAACTCAACTTCACCACTATGTTATACCACTTCTGAAAAATGAGCAGCATTGAATGTACTACTTACAGGCTGATCGTATCTTTTAGAAATTGGATACATTTTGTATGAATTTCTCAAAAAGGGAAGAGACTGGTGTTCACGGTAATCTAATCAAGACTGGAGTTCTAGTTTCCAGTCCCCTTTAGTGGTAGTAGTTGTAGTAACATCACAGTTTCAGTTGAACCAGATACAATTTCTGTAACACACACAAAAAAAATACAGAGAAAGAAGTCTTTGGGAAGATATTGTAATGAGCATCTTTGAAATAAATTTTTCTTGAGTTTTAATCTGAGACTGCCACTCGGGTAGGTGTGTGACCAAGCAAGGCATGTGATATTTCTGAAATTCTATTTTCCCATCTGAAAAATGGGGATATTAGTGTATACCTTAGGGAGTAGCTATGAAGATTAAATAATACACTGAATTTGCCTGGTGTGATAGAAGTGCAATGTATGTTTCCATCTCATTCTTCTCACACAGTAAATTTTGGGAAACTCAACATGTATGCATGATTCCATTAGATATAAGACAATGGAAGAATATTACATAGGTGCACTTGATAAAGTACAACCGAATTATAAGAATTCTACCAGTATGGAATGGAGTTTTAAGGGACATTAAGGGAGAAAATGGGGCTTGAGATGAACTTTGAAAGATAAGAGGAGAGTTAATATAATCAGAGAAAAAGGAATCACTTTTTCAAGGAAGACAGCGCTAGCTGAATTGTAGGGTGTAATACAAGTTCAATCCAGTTACAAAAATACCATTCCAATGAAAGGCTTTAATGAGATTTCTGCACCCCAGCAGATGACCCACTTGTTTAAATACCACACAGTATTCAAAACTACAGAATTCCTTGAGGACATAATTGACTCAATCTCTTGCAATTGGGTGTAATTTAATCAGTGTAGAAATTGAGGACACTTTCCTTGCAGTCAGTATATTGCCTCTTCACTTAGCATTTTCCACTGAGCCCGAGACTGGCTACTACTCCTGTGACCTTTTTTTTTTTTTTTAAGGGTGTTTCTATGCTTTCACTACCCATGCACCAAGACCACTTTTGCATGCATTCATAGAGTGGTTCACCCCTTTTGCTCTGTCAGCCTTTTAATCTCTGCAGAGGCGGCATCACTTTCATTCTAAATTATCAGTGGTTAACATGATTAAATTTGTTCACAAAGTCCTTTGTGAGTCATGAAGAGTAAAAGTGGAACAAATATGGAACATCTGTCATTTATGTTACAATCTGAGTACTTTCATAAACTCTTGGTAAAAGCTTATGTAGCGGTGGCCTTTCTGGAGGGAACTATGTCAATAACTGTATATTCACAGACTCTTTGGTTTAGCATTATATTTCTAGAATGTTATATATAGATATATTTATGAAAGTGTCCATTGAAGAAAAACTTCAAAACCAGCTAAGCATCAATCAAGATGGGAATGGATCAATTAGTTGAGATGTATTTGTATGATGAACTATTATGCAGCTGTTAAAATGATTTAGCTTTGGGAATGTTGATATAGAAAGATTGCTAACATATATTGTTTAGTAGAAAGAAAGTTCAGAAAAGCATGTACCCATTTAGATAACCAGCACCATTTATTGAAAGGACATTCTTTTCCCAGCTGCTTTGTAGTACCACCTTCATCATAAATCATGAGTGAATTATATGTATAGCTGTTTCTTGACTCACTATTCTGTTCCATCAATCTACTTGTCTATTTGTATGCCAGTAATACATTATCTTAAATACTTTACTTTATAGTTAAGTCTGGGTAGACAGTATTAGCTTCTCTCCATATTACCTTTGATATCCTTGGCTCTTTGTGTTTCCATAAAAATTTTATCATCAGTTGATTTCAACCTCATGCAAAAAAACCCCTTACTGATTTTAAAATATGGATTGTATTGAATCTATGTATCAAGGGGAATTGACACCTTAACAATATTGAGCCTTCTATGCTGTGACTATTGCATATCCTTTCATTTGTTTAGATATTTTAAAATTTTTCTGTACAACACTGGTTGGTACTTGTCAGAGACTAGGACTTATACAGCCTAAATTAGATTTATTACTAGGTACTTTATGTGTTGATGCAGTTATAAATGGTATGGTTTTAATGTAGTCTGACTCTTTACTGGTTTATAGATAAATTTATGATCATCCAAAGACATTTAAAAATGATTTAAAAATGATTTTTAAAAAGCCACATAGTGCCACATGTAACAATACTAATACATATGAGATCCTGCAAAATAATAACAAAGTAATAGACAAAATAATTTCTAAGTGGGCAAAAAATGAATAGATATTTCCCAAGAGAATCTACAAAGGACCTACAAACATATTAAAAATTAGTCATTAGGGAAAGGAATTTTAAAATTACAGGATACAGAAATTCCCTGGTCTTATGGTGAAGGACTCAGCATTGTCACTGCTGTGGTTTGGGATTGATCCCTGGCCCAGGAATTTCCACATGATGTAGGTGAGGCCAAAAAGGAAAAAATATGTATATAAGATACAATGAGATACCTTTACACACCCATCCAAATGGGCCACAATTTAAAAAAATATTTTCAGAGTAATACTGTCAGAGAAGATGTCGAACAACTGGAATCCTCACATTTACAGCTGATGGGAACCACGTGGTTTGGGAGCCAAAGTTTGTAAAACTATGAAAAATTGGCAGTATTTCCTGAAGTTAAACACAATAAATGGTATGACTCCACAGTTATACCTCTATATAAATATCCAGGTAATTCAACATATACACATCAAAAGACTTGAATAAAGTGTTTATATCAGCATTTTACATAATAGCCCAAACCTGGAAACAACCCAAATGTCCATCAACAGAAGTATGTGTATATAAAGTTTATTATTTTATATATTATAGTTTCATATATTCTATATACATCTCATGTCTATATTTCTGTCTATTAGAAGTTTCATAGTAATTATATAAATCAACCACTGCTACATGCAATACCATAGATAAATTTTATAAACATAATGTTGAGTGTAAAGTGTAAATAGCCTCACACTGAAGAACAATTTATACAATTCTATTCATCTGAGATGTGGCTGTGGCATTGGCTGGAAGCTGCAGCTCTGATTCAACCCCTAGCCTGGGAACTTCCATGTGCCACACATGTAGTCCTAAAAAGAAAAAAAAAAAAAGGAACTTTCTAATATGTAGCAAATATACTTAATTCTTTGGTGGTTTTAATTTTGCAGCCATAACCTAAGATATTATTTACCAAAACACTAAACACAATTATAACTCTGCTTTAAATCTTGAAGACCGATCTTGGGTTTTAGAGTTAGAAAAATCTGTATTTAGATGACTCCTTCAGTTACTAACTATGTGATCCTGAGCAAATTTCTTAAACTCCTTAGGCTTCAATTTCTCTATCTATAATTTTCCAAGATGTGGCCTCGTTGCACAAACTAAATAGTAAAATATATTTTAAGCATTTTCTATAATGTTATATAAATGATATAATACATGATAACCATTTAGGTTCAATAGAGTTTATGGATTATAATCAAAATTTATAATCTCTAATTTTTATTGAAAGATTTTTTTTTTTTTTTTTTTTGCTTTATGATGAAAAGGAGAGTAGACCTTTAAAGTTCTCATTACAAGAAAAAAAAAGCAATGTGTGGTAGTGGGTGTTAACTAGACTTGTGATGATAATGTCATAGTGTGTATGTCTACATATATATATCGAATTGTTATGTTGTATACCTGAAACTAGCATAATGCTACATGTCAATTATATCTCAATTTTTTTTAAAAAGAGCACTTGCATAAAAATCATTATCCTTATCTTGTCCTTTTGACTTATATTCCAGTTTCTCATCGTCTATAAAAACATCATAGGAGTTCCCGTCATGGCTCAGCAGAAACAAATCTGACTAGCATCCATGAAGATGCAGGTTCAATCCCTGGCCTTGTTCAGTGAGTTAAGGATCTGGCGTTGCTGTGAGCTGTGATGTAGGTCACAGATGCGGCTTGGATCTGACATTGCTGTGGGTATGGAGCAGGCCGGTGGCTACAGCTCTGATTTAACCCCTGGCCTGGGAATCTCCATATGCCGTGGGTGTGGCCCTAAAAAGCAAAAAAATAAAAAATAAAATAAGTAAAAAGTAAATAAATATAAAATAAAAACATCATAAAGTTTGTAAACATGTCAGTAATTTTATAGGTTCGCTTTCATATTGCAATTACCATATAGATACATGAGATCTAAGCTGAATCTAAATGAACATATAAATGGCCATGAAAAACAAATCAGAAATTTGTGACCTCCAGCAAAGTCACAAACCTTTTCAAAGTCTTTTTGAGTAGGCTATCTTGATATACTTTGGTAGTATACATAGCACCTTCTCTGCAGATTTTCAACTAATAACTTTTTGGTGGCCATCAGTAAAGCTGTAGCCCCAAGAAACTATCACCAACAACAGCCACTAATAGAAGACACTAGTGATTACTTGCAAAGTGTCATTTTGAAGTTTCAGAACCCAACCAAACCTGTGGATACATAAAGGGGTTTCTGTGTAAGTAAATGGAAGTATATTTTAAAATTGTAACTGTATGAAAATATTTGAGGAAAATATAATGACTTTGTTGCTTTCATCTTAACATTTGGCCTTGGGAATCATCATTCTTCATATGCTGCATTGAAAAATAAAGCAAAATTTGAATGCTCACAAAAATCTTAAAGTATGTTTTCAATTTATCCGCTGTTTCCTAATAAGTAAATGTTACTTTGGGCCACATTCATATAGGGTAATATTTTATGAAAGAATAAGATTTTTTTTTTGCTTTTTAGGGCCGCATCTGCAGCAGATGGAAGTTCCCAGGCTAGGAGTCAAATCAGAGCTACTGCTGCCAGCCTCTGCCACAGCCATAGCAACAGCAGGATCTGAGCCTTGTCTGCGACCTACACCATAGGCCATGGCAATGCCAGATCCCCGACCCACTGAGCAAGGCTAGGGATAGATCCTGCATCTTCATGGATACTAGTTGGATTCGTTTCTGCTGCACCATGAAGGGAACTCCCAAGAATAAGATTTTTTAAATCAATAATCAGAATTAATTCAATTATGGAGGGATTAAGTGTGTTTATAACTTGGTTCTTACTAAAATGTTGATTTCTCTATCTTAGTAGTGGAGTTTATTGTCATTAATGGAATTTAGGGTAACACTTTAGGAAAAGGGAGGAGGAGAGACATTAATGTGTATTTTTCAAAATTATATAGCCACTGGCCTACGCCACAGCCATAGCAATGCCAGATTTGAGCTGCATCTATGATCTACACCACAGCTCATGAAAACACTGGATCCTTAATTCACTAAGCAAGTTCAGGGATTGAACCCAGGTCCTCATGGATACTAATCAGGTTCATTAGCAGCTGAGCCACGATGGGAACTCCCTATTGTATAATATTAAAAGAAAGTTACAGGTTAGAGATTACTCCCTTCATGTGACAGATTAAGAAAATGAAGTTCAGAGAGATCAGAAAATTTGCCTAGTCTTATAGCTAGCTGGGGAAGGGATTCAAAGCCAATTCCCTTGAATTCATAGCCAGTGTTTTCTTAAAATGATTTGATTATATTTGGTTGATTATGTTTATTTTTTGATCATTAAGTTAATGATTTAATAGGATTGTTAATATTTAAAAATTATGTTTCACTTAATTTTGTGCTTTTGCTATTTTTATACTTAAAATGATTTTGAGTATTATAATAATATGGCACAAATTTAAGAGGTTTTTTGGTTTTTTTTTTCTTTTCTTTTTTTTCCTGATAATGACAGTCTCCTTCCTGGAACAAAGAGACCAGAATCACATTTTCTAATGTGGGTTGGACTTTAAAACTGTACGTATTAGATCACATATGCAAAAGTGTATCCCAAACTGACCAGCAGTTCAAAAATGCTTTTTAATCATTTTGGTGGTCTAGAATCAGCAAGAAGATTCCAATAACATAGTAACCTGATCTGTATAAAAGCATCTGTGAAATCACATCAAAACTGTAGAATTTCTAGCTGCTCTCTATTTTGTTAATATCTGGACGCATGTATCAACTCTTTCCAGAGTTTTATAATACATTTTTTTAAGCTGGGGTTATAAATATTAAGAGTCACTGGAAATATTTTTCCTTAGTTTTTATCATTTTTCTTTCTTCTTGTCCCTTGGGAATGATTTTTAGTCTTTGAATGAGAAATGTGACCAAGTGAAGAAAATAAACTCCAGGTGATTAGTGCCATTTCAAAGAGCCAGATAAAGGTGTTTTATTTCTTTATAAAATATTTTTCTCCAATTTTTGGAGTGATTAGTGTATCTTTAGCTGTTTCACACATTATGATCCTTGGAAGATTTTAAATTTCATATTATTTTATTTAAGAGAAACACATATTTCTATACTTGCAGTCGTTCTTTTTAGCAGCTCACGTTAAGTTCTGAAAAGCCACAGATAAGGTTTTATTTAATTTTTTTAAGGATGATAGGTTGTGAGAATAAGATCTATCAACTGCACCTAGATCCGGCTTCCTTCTTTCTTCTTCTTCTTTTGGATTGCTCCATTTCATCCTTCAGGACTGAGCTGAAAAATTTCTAGAGAGCTTCCCTGATGCCCTAGACAAGACTAAACTTCCCTGTTGCGCATTCCCTGCCACCCTGCTCTTTTATAAAAAATAATTCATTTTGTTTAATAAGGAGTGAGTGATCTTCATCACATGGTCTTCTTAAGTAGCATCTAGATTATCTGTGTTTTTGTTGGTTTTATATCATTTTGTTTTGCTTCTTTTGAACTAGACCATGGCCACACAAATCTTGATTCACTGATGGTCCTATTGAGCTTGGTTCTTAAAATGAAGTTGTGTTAAATGTAAAAATGTGCCTATAAATACACATTAAACATAAAGGGATGTAGTAATTTACATTGCTCTGTCACAACCTCACAGAAATATGTGGACATCATTTATCTTTAGCAAAATAGAGCTCTTTACCCCCTTACTTCTTTTTTTAAAATGCTCTGTTTCTCAGGTTCAACATCAAAAGCAACCATCAGTCCACAGAGTTTATACTACAAACTCTCAGTTGCTTTTGTGGTACTCATTAAACCTGAAAGACACCCTTAATTGCCTGAGATGCATGTAAACAACTATACATTAATGGGTTATGTTACTACAGTTTAACTGGGCTATGTTCCAAAATATACAGACTTTGCATGTACAGCTCCACAGTATAAAAATACTGCTCTGTTCGTCAGGATAATTAGGAGATTGTATAAAGAAGTAGACAAATTATGAGAATTCACTGGAGTACAATACCTTAATGCTATGAATAGAAAGTTTGATTTATGATGAAAGCTTGGAAGAGAGACCTAGTGAAAACTGGCAAACATTGACTCAGCGGGGGAGGAGTGAGGGGGAGTGGTGGTGAGGAGGACATAATTATAGACTGAAAATATTTGAAGGTGCTGGTGCCCACAGAGAGGAAGAAATATTCACGTTTTATCTCTTCCTTCTTGTCTTTGGCATTTTCATTCACTCTTGCAGATTTTTTAGAGATGATTTCCAATCCTTTTACCCTCCAGTCAAACTGCTGGCTGGATGTTTTCAATTGAGTATCTTAACCATTATTGTTCCCAAATCAATATTAATAGATCTCCTAAAAACTTTTTTTTCATGCCTGATTTATCTGGTTTTACCAGTAATACTTTAATTTTTTAAGCTTTGGCTGCTTCTAATGCCAGCATACTACACAGAGTAGGAACCCACACAACTCATAAGAGACAACCCACACAACAACAGAGAAAGCTCCCTGGTGCCCAAGGGGTTAAGGATTCATTGTTGTCCTTGCTGTGGTGCAGGTTCTATTCCTGGCCCAGGAACTTCTGCATGCTGTTGGAGTGGCCAAAAAAAAAAAAAAAAAAGAGAGAGTTGACTTGACTTTTACTCCTCCATGTCATCCATCCATGTCCAATCAGCCCTTAGGTCTTATTGGCTTTTCCTTTATGTTGTCTTTAATTCGTGCCAAGATTCTTTGAGTCCTTGTCCATGCCTCCATTTAGTTTAGGTCATAGATATAGTATAAGAGGCTTCGATATCTCCACTTGCTATTTCTTTCTATAAGCCATCTTGCACATTTAGTTGTTAGTTTCATACTCTTTATCCCTTGAGGGACAAACATGGGGTTCTAAATATAGGAGGCATTCAAAAATATTTAGGTTCAATAAAGAAAATTGTATAAAAAATTTAGTGACAAAGACTAAAGTGAGCAAATTTTTTTCCTCTCAGAAAGAAATCTTTTGTGTGTGTATGTTTCTGTGTATATGTATACACACTGTTATGGACGTAGATCTCCTGAGAGATTGTGCTAGCTCCAGAAATAGAACACTGAAATACCTAAACAGTAGACTTTTTGACATTTTGCGAACTGTGAGGGAAGAAAAGAGCTAAGTAATTGTAAGCTTTTGGTTTGGCAAAAGCATGTGCCACTCTACAGCAGTAATATTCAAAAGAATTTTCCACAGTGATGAAAATTGTCCATATGGTAGTCACTAGTCACCTGTGATTATTGGACACTTGAAATTTGGTGAGTGCAACTGAAAAACTGCATTTTAAAATTTTATTTAATTTTAATTTAAATTTAAGTAGACACATGTGGCTAAAGGGTACCATATTGGACATTAAATGTCTATAGTCATCTAAGCTCTCCCAAGGTTTATGGGCATTCATTAAGCTTTATTTACGGTTTTTCTTGCTGTCATCTACAAGTCCAACATGGTTTTGCTTTCGGATAGTAACATATAGGGACCATCTTGATCTCTGTTAAAAAAATCAGCCTAACTTTGCATACATCTTATATCTGCATTATATAACCTCAGTTATCTTTTTTATTTGTTCTGAAAAGTTTTGTTGTGAGAGACACTATTCTTGGTCATAGAGATACACAAGCTTAAAATACCTACTATCATGCAGTTTTAAATTTTTTTCTAATAGGTGGTAATAGGCAAGAATTTAAGCATACATTAAGCAGCGAAAGTTTCGTGAAGAAAAATAAAGCATGGGGCTCAGTAAATAGCAGAGGATCTTATTTTTAGAAAGGTAATCAGAAAAGAACTTTTTGAATCTTGTCCAGGCTGCCTGCTGCCCTGGCATCTGACCAAGGCTGGGGGGTAAGGGGTTCCTGAGGGAGAAAAGGGAGGAAGACAGACTTTCTCCCGAAGTCTGTGAGAAGAACCAACTTCACAACAAATATACTTATAACTTACCAGTGTCAAATGAAAGCTTGAGGGCAGTACTTAGAGAAAATGTGATATTGAAAAGGGACCCTTTATTTTTTTGAACATGTAAGTGCTCAAATCAGTGTATAAGGAAAAAACTTGGAAGAAGCTATATGTCTGGCATATTTGTATTTTTCATGTTAGGCAGGTGCCTCATGACTCTTCCATAAGAAATAATCCTCCCTTCACTGAGGTGAATTATCAGAAAAAGAAAAGAAAAGAAAAAAAAAGAACTCTCTGAGGAGGCAGCATTTGAGACCTGAAAGGAAGAAGGGAAACAACAATAAAGATGAAGGGGGAAGGGAACTCTAAGCAGAAGGATCAGCACAAGGTGAGTCGCTGAGATGGGGGTGTTCTCAGTATGCTTGAAGAACATCAGGGATCATCTGAAGGTTTTTATACTGAGCATCCAGATGAATGAAGTTGCCATTTACAAAGATGAGAAAGTCTAGAGGAGAACTGGTATGGAGGGGAAAATCAAGAATTAGTTTGGGGCATGTTAACTTTTACATGGCCATTGGACCGCCAAGTGGAAATATTGAGTTGCAGGCCAAGTTCTAGACTGGAGATACAGATTTGGCTGTCATTGCCATGGAGATGGTGTTTAAAACCATGAACCTGGATACAGTTTCCTCAGGGGTGAATAAGAATACAAAGGACATGTCACTGTAGTATTTAGAGGTTGAGAAGGCTTGGAGGAGTCAACAAAAGAGACTGAGAAAAGGAGCCAGAAAGTCTGAAGGGCATCAGAGTGTGTGGAGACTCAGAAGGTAAGTAATGGGAGGGAGGAGTCACCTGAGAAGTCAAAATGAAGACTGAAAGTTTGCCTTTAGTATGGTACCCTGGAGGTTATTAGGGGGCTTGATAAGTAAGGAAGGGAAGACAGTATGGTTCTTTTCCAGAAGAATCTTACTAACAGGCAGTCAGGAAGACAGGTGGAATCTAGGAAATGGTGCAAAAGATATCTGTGCTTTCTCCTTCCACTTACCATGTGTTAGGTGATGCTGATTTTATCTTGAATGGCATAAAGGAATTCTTCCTCCCTGGTGTCCCTCCCTCATCTCTTTCTCTTTCTTCTTCAATCTCCTCAGCCTCCATAGCCCTCTGCTATTTTTGCAGAGTTCTGCTGATTCTTCTGCTCTTTCCCTGGCCTGGTTCCTTTCATTCCCCGCCCCCCCGCCCCTCCCTGAACCTGAATATAGAGACTTCAGGACAAAATATGTACAATACAAACAAATATTTCTGTTGTTAAAATTAACTACGTCTTAAAAAATATTAACTACTTTTTATCACAATCTCCTATATTAGTTTACTTTAAAAATTTGTCTCAATTTTATTTTCCTGACCAAAGGAAAAAAAAAAAAGTTCCTCTGTTATTAGTTTCATTTTTAAATTTGCAGTTTAAACATCCTAAACCCAGTAATTTCGATCCTCCTTTCCCTGCTTTTCATATTTTCTCTTTGCTACAGATTTATCACCTTCTAGCATATGCTACCATATACTTGTTAATTGTGCTCCTTGTTTATTTATTTTCCTTTTTGCTAGATATAAACCCCAAATGAGCAGTGATTTGTTTCTGATTTGCTCACTGACATATCCTAAATGTTTAGTGTAATGCCTGGATTGTAGCAGATGCTCAGGAAATGGTTGCTGAATAAATGAGTGTTCTGGTCTAGTCTCCGGGAGTAGTATGGGTTGTGTTGTGTTGCAGGGAGTAGATGCCGAGGAAGGAAGCGTTATCTCACCACAACTAATTGGTATTGGTATTACTTGATATATAGAATATTCCTTTATCCTTTCTCATCTGCTCTGAAAACCGAACCCAGTTCCTTGAATTAGAAGACATGGCCTACTCTGTGATATCTCTGAAAGGAGTTAAGGTTTTTGCTGACCTCCAGCATACAGGGTGTAGGAAAGGATGGTGATACAGAAAAACACATCCTGGAAGAGCAGTACAGGCGCTCACAACCTTGCTTAGATAAAAACCAGGACTAGAACACACCAACATGGACATGTATGGAAGACCAAAGCCCAGAGAGAAGCCAAGGGTTCTTCCATTATGTCTCGGGGGTCCAGAAAAATCAGCGTGCTGGCAACTCTTTTTACAATTCTTTTATGTTCCGATGGAGGAGAAGCAATGGAAAGACTGGCGGGTAAATAATAGCCAGAATGTAGTCTCGGGGCAAACAGCCACCTTGAAAGTGTGGTGCTGGAGTGGCCAAAGAGAGCTTAGATCTGTCTACATAAGAACAGAGACAGGGGAGTGGTAGGGCCTTATCCCTCTGTCTAAACCTACTTGAGGTTTACAGCTACTGCTTATTCTTTGTCCCTTGCTTTGTGCTTACTTTTAGATAGGATTGGAGTGGTTTATCCTTGCGTAGGCTACTAACTTCTGAGTTGTTGACCTGGAGCAGCCTGAGGCTTGGTTAGCTTTTGTTAGCATTAACTGGGATCTACTGGGGCCCCATGCTCCTTTACCTTGTTTTCTTGTCATTCCACACTGGAAATGGAAGTACCTGCAGTCATGATGTGAAACAAATGTGAGTCAGTTGTAGTTTGTAAGAAAAGTTCAGTATTCAAGATATGAGTTCTAAGAATATTTTGAGTTTAAAATACTGATTTAATATTTTTCTTTACTATTTGTGTAATATTTTCATATCTATTTATATAGCTATACATATATATGTATATGTCCTAAAACATTTTAAATGTTACAGAAAAGTTGCATTTATAATACCAAGAGCTTTCCCCTGAACAATGTGATATCCTAAAAACAAACGCATTCTCCTGCATCACCACGGTATAATCATCAGAATCAAACTGACCATATCATCCTCACATCCCATTTAGATGTCACCAGTTGTTCAGTAGTGCCCGGTATAGCAAGAGGATTCACTTCCCACATTGCATTTGGTTATCAGGTCTCTAGTTTTCTTTAATCTGTAACAGTTCCTAAGTCTTCCTTTACTTTTGTAATGCCCCTCAATAGGAGTTTGTCTGAAACTTCTGTATTAGCTATATTTGCTTCTTTTGTATATTTTTGACGCTCTGGCACTTGGGACTGCCCCTCCCAGGGTTGGCCAATTCTTAGAGATAAAGAACTGCTTAGAGAAAGCAGTTCTCCCTGAGGGCATGTTTTTCATAGGCAAACCAACCTATTTTGAGCCTGCATCAGGCTCCACCTAGTACTGAGAATCACCTCTTCTATCTGGTTCTTAAACTAGAGGAGGCAATATTTCTCTTCCCTAATCATCCCAGAGCCTGGTGTAAGAAAACTATATAGATAACTCCTATACCTCAGAGCTTGCAGAAATTACTTAAACCTGCCTATTATTCCTTGCTTACCTTCCTTGAAAAGATTCCTGCCCAGGCTTACCGTCCTGTTACCTCACCACCAACCAATGAGAAGGAGGAGATCCCGCTGAATAGCATTGAGAACTATGTCTAGATACTCATGTTGCAACAGAAGAAATGGTGGGGGAAAAACTGTAATTGTAATGTATACATGTAAGGATAACCTGACCCCCTTGCTGTACAGTGGGAAAATAAAATTTAAAAAAAAAAAAAAGAAGGTGGCGACATACCCCATAGCCCTCACCTCAAATTTTGCCTGTAAAAAGTTCTCCCCTCAAACTGTCAGAGAGTTTTGGGTTTTGGGGCATGAGCCACCCATTCTCCTTGCTTGGTTGGCCCTGCAGCATACCTTTCTCTGTCCCAAACCTCAACACTTTGGTTCTTTTGGCCTTATAGTGCGTCAGGCAGGCTTGTGAACTTGTTTGATAATGATAACATAAAGTTAGCAGTTTGGAGACATTGTCAGGAGCTCTGTGTGTTTATGTATGTGTGAATATGTGTTTTCCTTTCCCTACTATTTTCTGTATGTTTTCTAGTCCTTAGTCTGGCAGCCATCACGGACATAAAATGGCATCAGTAAAACCAGATAGCTAATCATGATGAAATGTGGAACAGGAGAAACTTCTTCTTATATAATTTACTGAGGAAGCATTTCCCAGATGCCAGCAGACCCCAGCAGAATTCTCCTCTCTTATTAGATAAACTTGTATCATGTGCCCATTTTATTTATTATTTATTTTTTTTTAATATAATGGATTTTTTTTCCCATTATAGCTGGTTTACAGTGTACTGTCAATTTTCTTCTGTACAGCATGGTGACTCAGTTACACATACATGTATACATTCTTCTTTCTCACATTATCATGTTCTATCATAAGTGACTAGACATAGTTCCCAGTGCTATACAGCAGGATCTCATTGCTAATCCATTCCAAAGGCAATAGTGTGCATCTATTAACCCCAAGCACCCCATCCATCCCACTCCCTTCCCCTCCCCCTTGGCAACCACAAGTCTATTCTCCAAGTCCATAATTTTCTTTTCTGTGGAAACGCTAATTTTTGCTGTATATTAGATTCCAGATATAAGTGATATCATATGGTATGTGCCCATTTTAAAACTAAACACAGTCCAGGGGAATTGGTATAGGATTATTGCCTTTGCTAATTATAGTTCTTTCTTTGGAACTGGATCTGAGGTGTAGCTCCCTTGCAGTCCTGACTGGTGATAGGAGGATGGATATCTGGGGGAAGAAAGGAAAAAAGGTTTGAAAGGCCTTGATTGTTGGGCAGGCCACTGGGGTCTCCTGAAATGCCATATTATGCTAAAGTCCTTTCCAGTTTTTTGTTATTCAGTTCTCCCACTTGGAATTTGCCTAAAGCCCTCAAGAATGGAATCATGACTTTTTTTTTTTTTTTAACATATTTATCCTTAGTGTGTACCACTAAGGTTAGAAACAAAGTAAATATCCAGAGATAATCAAGAATTAATAATTCCTTAATTGAAGTTTCCGTTAATTGAAGTTTCCATTGTGGCTCAGCAGAAATGAACCCAACTAGAATCCATGAGGATGCAGGTTTGATCTCTGGCCTCACTCAGTGGGTTAAGATCTGGCATTGCCATGAGCTCTGGTGTAGGTCATGGTAGATGCAGCTTGGATCTCTCATTGCTGTGGCTGTAGTATAGGCTGGTAGCTGCATTTCTGATTCAACCCCTAGCCTGGAAACTCCCATATGCCACAGGTGTAGCCCTAAAAAGCAAAAAAAAAAAAAAAAAAAAAAAAAATCCCTTAATGGAGTTCTCTTGTGGCACAGTGGGTTAAGGATCTGGTGTTACTGCAGTGGCCTGGGTCACTGCTACAGTGTCGGTTCAATCCCTGGCTGGGTAACTTCCATATGCCTTGGGCCCGACCCCTCAAAAAATTACTTAAATCATTCTTTCTTGTCATTGTTGTTGTTGTAGTGGTGCCTGTTGATTTTAAGAATTATCCTTAGGTATGGCCTTATCTGATATAACCACCCACCCATAAAATAATGTTAGGATGATAAATTTATTTTATTTATGTATTTCATTTGAATAAAAGATGTTGGACTTTTGAGCAGTGGAAACTACCTTCCTGTTTTTTACCTACCTCTTCTAGTTGCTCAAGCCTAAATGTACTATATGAGTGCCTTTTGTTGACCGAGCCCTGGATTTATCTTCCGCTGGATGTGGTGAGTGAACCTTGATAAATATATAGCAGGTATCCGCAGCAGTTGTGAGAGTCCATTTGATTTGCATGTCTACCATGGCTGTCCACAGGCTGAAATTGTACATAGATCAGTGTGGTTAAACACAGAGATATTATAGAGCAGAAGGGATTAACAAATTCAATCTCTGTTTTGCACTTAAAAAGTATTAATGTACTCAGGAAGAGCAATAACTGTTTTATAATTCTGGAAGTTGGGGAAAGTCAATTCTTTAAGGCATTTACTTTTATTTATGTAAGTAGCTTTTTTATTAGGAACTTCAGCTTCCAGGCATAACTAGAATAAATGAGGTTTTTTGTTTGTCTGTTAATTGACAAACTGATGAAGGCTTTAAAGAATCTCACACAAAGTGTAAAACTTTTAATTACATGAAGCTCTAAAGTTATTTATGTCTACTTAAAAATGATAAAGGCTGAAGAATGGGATATTATTAAAATGTTTTAAAATATTTTACAGGAAATTAGCAAGATTATTTGCTTTGCCTGATGTTTTTAAGAGCCTTGTACACAGGACTCGGTATCAGAATATATGAATCCCTGTCCAAAGACCATTTCCTATACCTAAGGAAACTTTAGATCACCAAATGCCTTTGTGCCTCAATTTACCTATTTTCAAAGTACAGTCTTGTAGCAAGTTAATAATTATTAGATTGAATTGAATTTATTATGACAGTAACTACAGAAGGAATTTTAGGAAATAAGTTGTATCATTTTTTCCCCAATACAGTGTATTTTGAATGGTATCATCATCATAAAAAAAATTATCTCCAATACCCCTGCATGTATGATTGCTATAATTAGACAAGTTTCCCCCCCCTGAAATTAGTAGAAATCTAAAGATATAGATAAGGCAAACTGTATTGAATGTTTGGGACTATTGAAAAGAAAGGCTGAATTCAGTGAATCTTTTCTAGTGTTTATTTTGCCGATTATAGCATTGGAACTATTGTCAAATCTTTCTTTAATAACGGTTCTGGGAGTTCCTGTTTTGGATTGGTGAAAATGAATCCAACTAGTATCCATGAAGATGCAGGTTTCATCCTTGGCTTTGCTCAGTGAGTCAGGGATCCGGCATTGCCGTGAGCTGTGGTGTAGGTGGCAGACATGGCTCGGATCCTGCATTGCTGTGGCTGTGGTGTAGTCCAGCAGCTGTGCTCTGATTAGACCCCTAGCCTGGGAACCTCCATATGCTTCAGGTTCGACCCTAAAAAGCAAAAAACAAAAAACAAAAACCCCAACAGTTCTATTTTCTTTAATTCTGTGGCCCTGCTCTCTTTTGGATATCCTCTTTTCCTTTAGATTGTTCCTTTTATCCATCTTCTGAATGCTCTCCTTTTTCTACCTTATCCACAAATAACATTGGTTTCCACGTATATAGTCCTCTTCACCTCTCACTTGGTATGTTCTCCCAAGATGATCACACTCTATTCATGATGTTTCAAGTACCATCTTAAACCAGGGTTCTCCAACTCACTAGCTCTAGAATGAATCATTCATTTCCCCTGAGCTTCAAATCCAAGAGTCTTCTGGATGTTCCATAGACATCTCAAAGTCAGCATATCTAAAAATCGATGCCCCTTCATAACCCCGCCCCAACCAAGCATCTGTTTGTGTTTCTTGTTTCAGAAGTCATCACTACCATGTTCTCAGTTGTTTAAGCCAGATACTCTGGTACATTCTCAATTCCTAATCTCTTCCTCAGTCCCACAGTGAACAAATCAATACCAAATCTCAGTGATATTTCTACCGTTAGGAAATAAGTTGTATCATTAACATCACTGGAATTTATGCAGCCATTTCTCTGCATTTCCTCTATCCCTGTTTTATTTGAAGCCACTGTTGTGTGTTCCCTGGATCAATGCAAACTACTTTCTAATTGATCTTTTTGCTTCCATCCTGAGAGATCTTAATAGAAAATAGTCTAATTGTGACACTTCTGTGCCTAAAACACTTCAAAGTCATAGCACAAAACCAAATACAGAATGATGTGTAGGGTAGATATATTCTGGCTATGCATCCTTATTCAGTCTCATCAGCTGCTACTCTTCTCATAGTTTTAGCTCATGATAAACTGAATTTCTTAGAGTTTCTTCAATATACCATACTTTCTCCTTCTGTTTAGAACTTTTGTTAAATAGGCTGTCATTTTACTTGTGACATTTTACCACTTCTCTCTTTATTCAGTGCAGTCTTATTTGCTGTCCAGGTATCAGCTTAGACATTACCTCTTTTAAGAAACCAACCTGAAACTTTCCCTTCTATTCCCAACCCAAGACTTTATTAGATGTCTCTTAATACCCTCTACTTACTCTTTATTAAATATGTATCTTACTATATGAATGGATGATTTAATGACCTTTTAGCTTACAACTCTATTATAACAAAGTACTATTTAATTAGTCTCATCTGCTGCTTCTGACGTTTATGTGTCCAGATGGGACAACAATCACTAACCCAAAGGAAAAGGTAAATTATACTTAGATTGTATCACCAAATGTCAAATGACACATTCATAGCAAATAATACCCCCTCTTTTACATTAACCTGATGGATACAAGATTATTAGATTTAGGAATTCCTTATTATGGGTGTACCAAAAATTTTTGCATTTCATTCATCTTGTGACTCTGGTGTCTTGGGAACTGTAATTTAAGATTTTATTTTTTAATGGCTGCACCTACAGCATATAAACACTGGATCCTTACTCCATTGAGCCAGTGATGAAAACTGCATTCTCACAGAGGCAATGTTGGGTCCTTAACCTGCTGAGTCACAACAGAAACTACTAAGATTATAGTTAAAAAATTTTTCAAGTCAATTTCATCCTCAAAAAATTCGTACATATTATTTCTTTGTGGCATTTTCTTATGTACTGCTATACGTGTTCTCAAAGTAAAAATTTAGCATTTCTCTTTTCTTCTTTTTTGGTAGTCTTTGTTATGGATAATTGAGGCTGAAATCAAGTTTTTCATCTGAAAGTTCAATTTTTTTTTTTTTTAAATGGCCACACCTGCAGCATATGGAAGTTCCCGGGCCAAGGACTGAATCCCAGCCACGGCTGCATACCGCTGCATCCTTTAACCTACTTTGCCAGGCGGAGATCCAACTTGTACCTCTGCAGCAACCCAAGCCACTGCAGTTGGATTCTTAACCCACTGTGCCATAGTGGGAATTCCCTGAAAGTTCATCTCTGATTCTAAGCATTTAAAGCAAGATGGTTTGATTATTTTTTAAAACATTTTAATTTTATCTTTATTAAATCATAGTGAAGTTTTCAAACTTTTTATTTGTTCTCTTGGGTATTTGGAGAGTTGAATACATTATTAATTTCTTATTTCTTCTTTCTTAGTGGAAGTAAATGACTATTTCTCTTTGGAAGAGACAGATGTTCCTAATATGTATTGATGCAAAACAATTCACCTTGATCTTAGAGATGCAAAACAATAACCATTTTATTGCTCCCAAATTATGTATTTTGAGACTTCAGAAAGGGCATAGATTGAGGCATCAACTGGGAAATTTCAAAGACAGATGACTCTGTCTGGGAGATGGATTCATCTCTAGGCTTGTTATCCACATATTGGTGGTTGATGTTGACTCTTTGGGGAGGCTTTAGCTGGAATTGTTGGCCAGAACATCTAAATGCAGTGGTATCAGCATATGGTATCTCCATTAGGCTTAGATTGTATTTCTTCATAGAATGGTGGCCAACTTTGAAGAAAAAACATTTTAAAACAACAAACAAAAAAACCATAGTTCCCGTCTTGACCCAGTGGAAACGAATCCAACTAGGAACCATGAGGTTGCAGGTTTGATCCCTGGCCTCACTCAGTGGGTTAAGGATCTGACGTTGCCATGAGCTGTGGTGTACGTCGCAGATGTGGCTCGGATCTGGCTTGCTGTGGCTGTGGTGTAGACCAGCAGCTGTAGCTCCGATTAGACCCCTAGCCTGGGAGCAAGACAAAAAAACCAAAAAACAAACAAACAAACCAAAAAAACAAGGACAGATATGGCGTATTTATGATCTAATCTTAGAAAATCATAAAGATTTCAATGCAGGAGTCCTCTCATGGCTCAGTGGGTTAAGGATCTGGTATTGTCACTGCTGTGGCTCTGGTTATAGCTGTCGCATGGGTTTGATCCCTGACCCAGGAACTTGTATGCCGTGGGCGCAGCCAAAAGAGAAAAGGATTTCCATGCACTTTGGTTTCAGTGTACCCTTTTGGTAGAGGTGCTCATAAATGTCAGCCAAGTTTCAGGTGGAGAAGACAAAGACCTTACTACTAGAAGTCATCTTGCAATAGAGCATGTTACATGAGATATATTGCAGTGGCCCTCTTTTAAAAATAGCATCTGTCTCGGCATATATTTGCAACATAGCTTCTGGCAAAAGCAAATGTAACACTGTCGTTCTCTTGAACCCTTTAATTTTAATTCTGTCAAAAAGACATTTAAAAAATACTCTAAAGCCTTTAGTTAGAATAATAAAAGTAACAGATATTAAGGATAGCTTGATATCCTTAACTAAGCAAAAGTAATAAAGTGGAACTGTGTGCCATGATTTACTTGTCAGTACTTCTCTAACTCGTGTGGTTTATTTTCATTTTTTGCTTATTTTAGATAATGCTACAGTAAACATTTTTAAACATTTTTTCATAAATCTTTGACCGCATCTTGATTTCCATAGTATACATTTCTAGAAGTGCAATTATATCGGCATTGGGGCTAATAATCATTGTATAGAAAGATAGCCCTCAACCATAGTCTATGTGTATTGTCATTGATAAGTTGATTAATAATCTGTTGGCAGTCATTTGGGCATCTTATCTTGGATTTTTCAATAGAGCATTTTTGTTTTTTATGAAATTTCAGAATTTTTGTCAAAGGACAGTACTGAGAGTAGAAATAGGTAAAAGCATCTGTTCAAGTATATAACTAATCATTCCTGTACTCATCAATGACTGCTTTGTAGGGAAAATACCATTGACCCAAAGGAATAATTAAACGTTAATTAAGCATAGTATCCCTTAACTCAATTTTTTGAACCAGCTACAACTAAAGGGCTGTTTTTAAAAATACTATTTAAACCTCATTATTTGAGCATTGTGGAAGTTTATAATATAAAAGCACCACACCTATAAAAGTTACAGAATCTTCTTTAAAAGGTTTTTTTTTATTTCTTTGTTTTGTTTTGTTGGTTTTTTTTTTTGTTTTTGTTTTTGTTTTTGTCTTTTTACGACTGCACCCATGGCATATGGAAGTTCCCAGGCTAGGGGTCAAATCGGAGCTGTAGTGGCTGGCCTATACCATAGCCACAGCAATATGGGATCTGAGCTGTGCCTGTGACCTACACCACAGCTACACCCAGCTCATAGCAATGCTGGATCCTTAATCCACTGAGCAAGGCCAGGAATCAAACCAGTGTCCTCATGGATACTAGTTGGGTTTGTTACCACTGAGCCACAATGTGAATGCCTAAAATTTTTTTCTGATTTTATGACTGTTACTTAAATGATATGTTATCATTATTATTATTATTTTTTTAAGGGCCGCACCCATGACAAATGGAAGTTCCCAGGCTAGGGGTCAAATTTGAGCTGCAGCTGCTGGCCTACACTATAGCCACAACAATGCAGGATCTGAGCCGAGTCCGCCACCTATCCCACAGCTCATGGCAACGCCAGATGCTTAACCCTCTGAGCAAGGCAAGGGATTAAATCTGCATATTCATGGATAGTTGTCAGGTTTGTTACCACTGAGCCACAATGGGAACTTCCTTAAATGATATTTTTTTCATAGATATTTTCAACTATTCTTTGTATTATATTGTGGAAGGCTTTAATTTACATTTTGAGAAACAAGAAAGATTCTGGAGTTCCCTGGTGCTCAGCTGGTTAAGGATCCAGCATTGTCACTGTAGTGGCTCAGGTCACTGCTATGGTGTGGGTTTGATCCCTGGCCCTGGAACCCCCACATACCATGGGCATGGCAAAAAAAGAAAAAAGATTCATAAACAGCTAATTTTGGGATTTGATAAATTAAATAAGGCAAAATTGACCTAAAATTGCAAGTTACATTTACAGTTTCACTAACGCTGAAACTTCATGAGAAATCTATTGGCTTACTCCTGACATATCTAAAAAAAAAAAAAAAAAAAAAAAAAAAAAAAAAAAAAAAAAAATGGAGAAATATTCTGAAAACTCCTAGAGGAGAAAACTGTCACAATATAGAGAAAGTGTTTTATTCTATTGTAGCTATTCTAATATGGACCAGAACAAAATCAGTATTAATTTTCAGACATGCTATGTGTACATAAAATTACGCTTTCATCTACCAGATTCCACTCTTACAAACAAGATATGGAATGTAGTGCCCATAGGTTCGCTGGAATGTCCATGCACCACCACCACCACCCCAATCCCTGTAATGCTCCAGATGAAGCATCATAAGATCTGGGTTCTCACTATGGGACCATGAGCAAGTCATTTAACAACCTCTTTGGATTTTAATTTCTCAGTTCTAACATGAGAAAGTGGACTAGAGTGATCTTAACCTTCAAATAGATTTTGTGATCATGGTCTAATTTGTAGTTTAATGGGAAAGCTGAAAATTGCCCATCTGGAGTTCATTAAGAAATATTAATTTTATATGTACGGAAAAGGGTGAGAAAACATTTGACCCACATTCCTCTGTAGCTTGTCTCAGAGGTTCCTACCTGAGAGGTGGTTTATATAATCTTCTGATCATTCCACCCAATTAGCTATTTATGTGGCATTTAATACTAGTACCTAGTTTCCTGACAAGGAAAAAAAAATCATACCATTTACATTTAGCAATATATACAGGCAAAGTCTAAAGAGATGCTTACTTACAAATAACTTGAATTTTTTACTTATGTATGCATATATACTACAAACTCACTTCTGTAGCAGAGCTAGCACTCATATTTAGTGAAGAAATCAAGTATCTTATAGCTTCTATCCTCTGAACCTGGGAAAGGATCTCCAGTTCCCATGGAAGAACCGATGCTGTTACAAAGTACAAATTCTGTGTGGGCTGTGGGTCTTCAGTTATTGGTGACAATTCTTTAGGGGAAGGGAAAGAAAACAGGTAGAAAGTTGAATCTCAGAAAAAAAATGCAAAAAAATTATTTAAAAATCTATGTGTGGGTTAAAATCCATTAAAGTATCAATATTTATATTTTTATTTTTTAATAAGGGTATTTCATCCATTCACTTTCCTTTATAGAACAGGTTGTCAGTATGTGGGTTTGAATTTGTAGAACAAAAGTGGAAGAGGGATTTTTTTCAAATGAGTGAAGTTTTTGCTTATGTAAAGTGGCTATAAAATTTTAAAATTATTCATGTGTTTTAAATATTAAGAGCTACTCCACATTCATCTTGTAATTTTTAATTAACATGATTATAATTAATATTTTATATCTTAAGATTTTCAGTTTAGAAAATAAAGTGGAAACAGAACTTAGAAGGGAATGATTTAGTGACTTAAATTTTAATGAAAAAAATTCCAGAAAAACACTCAGCTTTCTGCCACTAAACTTTGCCTGAATCCAGAAAGAAACCCTGTGGTCATAAGAGACATCTTTGATTTACCTCCCACTCTCTGACTGCTTGTGCAATCAGCATCACTAAGACAAATATAAAATTATCCCTGTAATTGTATTGCTTTTAAGAATTTATTTAATTGTCTTTAGCATTTTCCATCGCCTACAGTGAATGTATCAAGTACTGTACTAAAGGAGTATTGCAAGGTACTGAGCCATGACTAATTTATTACCTGTAGAAATGCCTTAACACTTAATAAGGTGTTAATTGCATTCAGGTGACACAGCCATCATTGGAAAGATAATTTGGTGCACCTTATCTGAGCTGATGGAAGTACAGAAAGCATTCAGGTTACACTGCACTAGGAAGGGCAATTTCTTGCAGCTTATCAGCACTCGATAATGGACACTTAGCCATCTAACTAGTAAACACATTTTATCAGCATTAATGAAAAGCATTTCAATTAATAATAAGAGGAAATTGAAGTTGTGTTCTTTAGTGTTTTCACTTGTTCTCTTTTAAAAAGATGTCTGTGTGACTATCAGGAATATAAGTTGTTTATTTAAATGGTTACTATCCCCATCAGTAAGTCATTTAAGAGTTTTACTCTGTGCCTACCCTAAATGATACCAACATGTTCAGCTAGAAAATGAAAAAATTCAGTAAATCACTCATACGTTTCAAAAAATGAACAAAAAAAAGAATGTGGATGGACTGGGGTTAATGTTTGCAGCAGAGAGAACGAAATTCAAGATCATAGGATTTTGAGTTGCTGTGAAAATCTGCTGTTTCATATTAGCTGGATCTGTCACAGGTGTATAGCTGAGACAGTGTACTAAAACTTTATTCCCTGTGAAAATTTAAATATTGTTTTCTTAGTTGGGACTCAGAATCACCAGGCATTTTACATTCTGATCTTATTCAAGATCACAAATGATTAGTGTTTATGGTATATTATGTTCTAAACCAAATTGAGTAAATACGAAATTTGAAATGCTTGAGTCTAAGAAAATCATTGCAGCCTTTTCTTTTTTCCCTTTTTTGGGCTGCACTCCTGGCACATGGAAGTTCTCTGGCCAGGGGCTGAATCTGAGCCACAACGAGAACTCTTCATTGCAGCCTTTTAGATCCATGCTTGCTTATCCTTTTGTTTTTCACGTTCTGGTCCTTGGAATAAAATGCATAGTTGATATCAGTTTTATTTTGGAATTATAGACAGTATTGGCATAAATGTAAGAGTTCATGTAAAAATAATCGCTAACTTTTATTGAGCACTAACTTTGGTAAGGACATCTTTAGCTTTCTATAGATTATTTTATTTAATTCTCATAATAACTATATGAATGGTTTTAATCTCTATTTTCCAGATGAGGAAACCAGAGCACAGTATAGTATGACCAATGTCACATAGTTAGTAAGTGGGGCTTACTAGAAACTGGAATGAGGCCACCTTAGTTGTTTTGTTTTGTTTTGTTTTTTGACGGCTCAGGATCAAATATCTTACAACTTTTAAGAGTGAAAGTTGAATGAAAATTGTTTGATTTCTTAGCCTCTGCCTATGAGATATATTTTCCTTTTGGGAAATGTTTCACTTATTTATTTATTTATTTTTGTCTCTTTAAATTCTTGAATTGAATTTGGCAAGACTGTAGAGGCCTTACATGTGCAAATGCTGACAGAATATTTAGGGGCATGGTTGCACCTGACTTTTGAAAGACCTTGAAGACTGGCCTCCTTAAGTGTATACCTTAAGCAATGGGTAACTTACCTAATAGGTATGTAAAGAAATTTTCTACTATGGTGTAATTTGCAACACTGACATGAAAGCATGACTCATATAGTTTTGACTTTATTTGTTTGGTTGATGCTGACTTATCTGCTGTAAGTCCACAACATAGTGTACATCAAATATTATTCAAGTAATGGAAAGTGTAGGTTAAAAAAGAGAATAATGTGGCAACTAGTGGGAAAACTGATCACTGTTTTTTGTTTTCTCCAGGCTTTTCTTCTTATGGATGATGAGAGGCATTTGAAAAGAATTGAAAAAAAGTTATAAAAACTTAGGAGATTTGAACAGTCAGATACATTCCCAAGTGAGAAAACATGATGATCTGGGTGCAAATCAAATAATCTTTTCTAATCTTGTTTGCTTTCAAACATCCTGTATTTTTATGTATAAAATCTAGCTAACAAAGATATCAAGAATTGCCCTGAGAGAAAAAAAAAAGTAATAAAATTACAGTTGGTAGTTTCAGATGGGTGGCAAACAGGATGGGAGGGAAAGTTTAACCTGAGCAAGGAATATTGCCCCAGGATGTTAAGATGTGGCCCTTGTTCTTTAAAACTTTTCAAATAATATATAAAATAACACACACACACACACACACACACACACACACACACACACACACACACACACTGAAAAACAAGGAGATAAGGGAGATTACATTTGTGTAATGTAAGTAAACAGTCTTATGACTTCCCAGGGGTAGTTCATTTCTGGGTGGGTGGGGTAGAAAACCTTCATAAAGGAAGTAATAGTTGAGCTGGAGCTTGAAATATGGGGAAGATTTAGAGGCATCCCAGGTAGAAGTAATGGAGTTAGAGAAAGCATGATGGAAACAGTGTACGAGATTCACTGGATAGAGAAGTAAGAGTTAATTAGGGTCTGGATTATGATTTGGTTAGTAGGAAAAGGAGAAAATGAACTAAAGCGAAATTGTGAAAGAAGACTCACTAGACATCTCACACCCACTATGTCAATGCCCCTGGGTTTACCATGGCTCTAGGTTTGGGTTCTCAGGATTGAAAGTCCTAAAAAGTAATAATTTTACCCATTTAGCCAGAAGTAATAATTTAGCTCAAGGCATCTGACAACCAAACTCTCTCTCTGTCTCTCTCTCACACACATACACACACACATACACACCATAAATAAGAAGGTCCATTTATTGTTTCACAACTTGCAAGGAAAAACATCACAATGGAGGTAAATAAATGAAAGTGTGCTTAAAACTTTATCTTGTTAGAGATATTTAAATATGTCAGAATCATCTGCCTTCACCTATTTGTGGGTTCAAATAAATGACTTCATTCTTTGCTCGGAAGATGGCCGTCTCCTTCACCGTAACCCCCAGTAGCATGGTGCCAAGATCTCAAGTACTTACTTTTTCTCCATTTTTAACCTCTGTTTAGGAGTCTCTTCAACCTATTTCATGACTTATTTAGTAGAAACCTTTCTATCACTTTGGAAAGGCTCTTGGGTTGCTTCTGTGGTAGTGAATTTGCTCAGTTCCCCTTCTGAAGTCTCTGCAGGATTGCTTTGCCCCAGTGGCTGCTGAGTTTTCTAAGCCATCATTTGGAGACCCCTTAGGCATGGGTCCACTACACCAGCGTGTTCCCCTTGGTTTGCCTCTGTTGCTTGCTACTGTTTGCCACTGCTACCACTAGCTGTCTATTGCTGAACCTTCATGGGTGTGCTGGGCTCCACACTTTATCTTCAGTCCTGCTGTAGGAAAATGCTACCCCTTTCCCAGTATTTTATTCCTGTATCAGAGTTGCTTAGGCTGATGGGTAAAAGCTTTTTAAAATTCTCTTTGCTTTGTTCAAAACACACACACACACACACACACACACACACACACACACACACACACACACACACACACATTCTCTCTCTCTCCACAGTACTTTTTCTTCCTCAGGGTGTAAAGCCAACAGGTGGTTCAGATCAGCTAAAAATTATACCCCAAAATACCGATATCCACTGACTCTTCTGCTAAGTCCAGCTATTCAACCGACTTTTTTTTTTTTTTAAACCTAGAGTGGGTTATTTCCAAATACCTTCCCTTTATCCCTGCAGTTTAGCTTCTGTTACCTGCCCCAGATTTGTCACACACCTTTTATCGCAGTAACAGTGTGACCCATTTAGAAATTAACATTAGATGCTCTTCTATCTCTGTGGCAGGGTGACCCATTTAGAAATTAACTTCTGTGTGTATATTATTCTTTTGATTGTTTATTAGGTTTTGTTTTCCCTGCTGCAGGAAGAAGACCTCCAGTCTTTTCTTGAGATGGGGTTGGCATTAAGAAGGAGTGGAAATTATTCAACATGGGAAGGTAAACAGAAATTTGTATGTCTAAGACCTGGGTCCTTTTTGTCCCTAAGGAAAGTATATAGTCTCTTGAATTTCTGAATGCTGAAATCTTGAACTTCTGATAGGCAGGTAAAGTTGTTATCATAGAAATAGGAAGAGGTGGCCAAAAAGCAAAGTTTGCCCTTGGGATGGAAATACAAACTTGGGAAGAGAGATAATGGTTTCAGGCTCCATCAGGGCAGAGGTCTGAACCTATGCTGGATGAGTAGGGAGACAGAGAAAGGCTGTGTAAGGAACTAAAGGAACAGAGCACCTTGAGCTACAGCTTTGGGAGCTCTGGCATGGGGCGCATGTGGGTAAGCTTGGCTCAGAGAGAGAAGAGATGCTGGGCAATGGTCTTCTCTCAAGGGATCAGGCTCACCAGAGCAAGGCTTTTCTTGGACTCAGAAGTGCAGCTCTGAACAGGTAATGGAGAACTAGCATCCAATCCCTGCCCCATGAGGAAGCAAAGTGCAGTGGCAGCAATGGCAGCTGCAGTCTGAGAGATGCCAGGGCACCTACCTTCTTGAAAGTGGAAGTACAGACTACTTTTTTTGCACTGGCTTAGTTTCAGTACTTAAATGATCTGGAGGTAGAGGTAGGAGCTTGAAGGTTACTTGACCTCCTCTTAGACTACTGAGTGAAATCTCAATCTGGTACCAATTTAATGTGAAACCTGAAGATATATGGCACTGCTTGCCTCCTGACAGTATCATACAGCTTTCCAAGTACCCACAGCAACAGAAGAATTGGCAAATAGATGTGGTGAAGGTGCTGAATGTGATCAGGGTGCATATGCATTGCTTGTGCTGCACACCAGGTGTATCCAGCTCTTAGCTTAACCTCATCCAGGATCCCTGACTAAATCTACTTGTTTTGATGCCTGTCTTAATGTTAGGTTTATGTGGAAATAATTATCAGAGAGATGACTAATTGGAGGAGAAGTTTTGATGGTCTAAAAGGGTTAGCATAATAAAGTTATGATAGATTAATGCATCCCTTTCTATTATCAGGGGATATCTGCCAATATATTTAAAACAAATATTTACTCTCGGGGCACCTTCTTCCATTAATAGTATTGTACAATTTGGCAAATTCTTACTCCTTAATGTTTATGTTTCTTCACTCTCACCTTCTGTTTTACTAGCGCTGTAAAGCATTCAGACATTTAAGAAATAATTTTTTTTAAATATCTTGAACTTTATAATAAAATTTGGGGCATAGTCTTATATTTACAGTCTGTTGGGACAACATATTTACAATATGTTTATCAAGTGGGGTAGAAGGTAGAAGACTTCTATGTTCTGTGCACTTTACTTCAAATTTCAATTTGGGGGTTTTTCTGACTCTCCTACCAAAATAGCTCTCTTTATCCTGTCAAAAGTTATTTTGAAGGCTCCTGCCTGAGTGGTTGTATATGGTCCAGCAATTAAGGGATATAAAAGTCAGAGAAAGGTGCTGATTTTTCAGGGAAGGTAATTGGTTTAATTTTAGATACATTGATATTGAGATTCTGGTGGGACAGTCAAGTGGAATTATCTAGTAGGTGTCGGGAAGTGTTAAGGTAAGTACCTATGCATTTTTGAAGACATTCAAGCAGGAACTTTGAGTTGAAGACTGTACAAGACAAGACAGCTGAGGAAGGGAGTCAAAGAGAATAACCAAAAGCTAAGGGGCAGAGCATTTTAAGAGGTGTCTTGGAGGCTGGGAGGTGGTACTCAAGCAGCATTGATTTCTTCTCCCAGTTGGCGTCTTCTCTAACTCACTAGCCAAATTTCTGCAAGCACAGCAGCACCAGGAAAATGAAACTTGACAACCTTCACATTAAACAATTACTGCTTCTGGTAAATCAGTTGAGCCACCTGTCATGGTTTCCTGCCCAGGAGGAGCAATAATCTCAGTCAGAGAACAATTCAGGAGCCTGTTAGAGCAACACTGTCACCTCATTTTCAAACAATTCTGCTTCTGTATGACAAAATCCATGACCAAAAATGGTTTTCAATATATAAAGTCATCTCATCCAAACTACCATGGTGGATCCTACCGAAGATTGAGAAGAAAGTAATGAGAATAGGTTGTGTGCAAGGAGAGCCCATCAATGCAGCTTTTATTTTTTTTTAAGCTATGATATACTTTTGATAGCACCTATTGATAGGACAAAATTAAAGTTCATAACCAAGTTATCAAACATACACACACAGCACACAGTTTATCAGCCAGTCTCTGGAATAGATCTCACCAAAGTTCCCATCTGCTAATTAGACAGGACTTCCGAATGATTCCCCCCAGGGCGAACAACTCCCTTCCTACATCTTGAAAACTAAGAAGTTACTACTGTTGCAGTTTTCCTCAGCAGGTTTTTAAAGACTCATTCTTCATGTCACCCTTTGTGGTTGATAGAGCCTATAATTGTTTCATTATCTACATTAAAATCCCAGGGTCTGTTCCAGGCTTGAGGTGTTACCAACTGTTGTAGACAATATTTGTGTCCCCCTAAATCCATATGTTGAAATCACAACCCTCAGTGTGATGGTTTTAGGAGGTGGGGCCCTTGGGAGGTGATTAGGCCATGAGAGTGAACCCCTCTTGAATAGGATTAATGCTCTTATAAAGGAGACCCCAGGGAGCTCTCCAGATTTTCTGCTGTGTGAGGACACAGTCTTCTATGAACCAGGAAGCAGGTCCTCATCAGACACCGAATATGCCGGTGACTCAATCTTACACTTTCCAGCCTTTAGAACTGTGAGAAATAAATGTTTAGTTTTTTAGCTACCTGTCTATGGTAATTTGTTCAAGCAACCTGAACTGACTAAGGCACCAAGCTTACTAAATAAGACTTCTTACTGAGGTTTTCTGTTTTTGTTTTTTAAGTATATCCTGTGTCCCAGGAATGAGTTATAGAAATGCTTGTATACCTTCACAAGCTGTAACTAAAGTCTTTGTTTTCCTGCCTCATTCTACACTGTTCGTTCAGGTACATCCCTTGTTCTGCATTATCTTAAGTGTATCCAAGTCCTTTACTTGCTATGTGTATATTGTGGTTTTCTCAATCAGATTGTAACTTCTTCAAAGACTAACAGATTAAAGAATCTCGTTTTTTTAGAGTCCTTATAGTTTCTAGCTAAATAGCAAATCTTGATAAAAATTCAGCAAAGGTTATATTAAAATGAATCAAAATAAATTCATAATACATAAGCTCAGTATATTGGCATTCAAATGATTATATTTTATGCCAAGAGTGGCCCTGAAATGTGTTTGGATGTATGAGCTCATTACTCTAAATGTTAATCTGAAATGGTATAGGAGCAGTCACTATATGATTGGAAAAAGTTACACGTACAGAGTTACTAACACATTAGGTACTCCCTGTTTGCAGTGAGTGTGTTAACAGTAATGATGATTAAAAAACACTCGAGATTGCTGTGACTGTCGTTCGCTTGATTTGTGGAAATAAAAATGACTACAGAGAGAAAAAGTCTGAATCACTGACTGAGAAATAAAGTAAATTTTAAAAAGGTAATGAAAGGAAAATTAATTTCTGTAAGTGTAGTGCCTTATTTGCATATATGCCAGTTAGGAATTTTTGTAATTAAGGACCTACCCATGCTTTCTTGTCCATTCGTAATTCAGGTTTCCTCACACCTGCCAACTTACTGTATGCTGTTATAACTTAAAAAAAAATAACCCATCACTAGGCTTGAATATAAGTCCAAAGTTTATTATCTGTTATGAAGGGCATAATTGAAAGCTAGATTTGTGAACTTCTCCATTGAACCTCAGGATCCGTTTCAAGATACCTACTCAATATGAACTGGCACATATGTTAAATATGAGCCTATCTTGACATTTCCTAATTCATATGACTCTAAGACATGAAAACAGGAGTGCAGAAGTTTGTGAAATCCCCATATTCAGTGTCAGTATCTAGGACAGATTTTCATTATTTGGCATCAAAAGCTCTGATGATGAAGGCAAAAGAAAACACGTTGTTAATTAAAGTGTGAACTTGCTTCGAGAACTTCATCAGAATATATTTTCTTGGTATTCTTCCCATTATTTAAAAAAAGTCCTTGGGAATTCCCTGGTGGTTTAGTGGTTAGCACTTGGTGCTTTTACCCTTATAACCCAGGTTCAATTCCTGGTCTAGGAACTGAGATCCCACTTCAAGCCACTGCACACTGTGGCCAGCAAAGTCCTTGACTTTCCTCATTCATTTCTGGTGAAGCCAAGAACAGGGCAAAGGGGAGCTGTTTGTTTTCAATTCACAGGTTACTTCAGTGAGTAACAGAAGCCTGATGTGATTCAATAAAGCCTTTAATGTAGTTATTTTATAGGAATATGAGTTTTTATATGTACATACCCTCAAATTTGACAGAATATTGTCAGTCTGTCAGTTTTAGATTTCTTAGTATGTGGAATAGTTGCATTGGATAGAGGAGCCAGGTCACTCTTCTCAAAAAGGTAGAATGCAGCTTTGCAGATAAACTGCTAAGGATTTTAAAGGATGTTTTTACACTCTGTGGTCTCAAAAGCATTATATTGTATTATAACAAATGCATATAGGAGTTCCCATCATGGCTCAGTAGTTAACGAATCTGACTAGGAACCATGAGGTTGTGGGTTCGACCCCTGGCCTTCCTCAGTGGGTTATGGATCTGGCATTGCTGTGAGCTGTGGTGTAGGTCACAGATGCAGCTCAGATCCTGAGTTGCTGTGGCTGTGGTGTAGGCCAGCAGCTAGAGCTCCGATTAGACCCCGAGCCTGGGAACCTCCATATGCCGTGGGGGCGGCCCTAGATAAGGCAATAAATAAATAGCCAACTTGTAAGTGTCACAGCTTAAAAAAAATGCATATGCATGTTTCCTTATGGGAGTAATATTATTACCTCTTTTATTATAGGCTTTTTATGAGACCTTGGGTCCAATAGATGGTCATGTTTACTGTGTGGTTCTAAAAGACTTAGGGAAGACCGTGTCTCAAGGTTTGGTAACTAAATGGATTTTCCTTAATTTCCTGAGCTAGTGTTCTAGACGTCATCTCTAGCTTTTCCTTGTCCTTCATTGTCCCTTTTCATGCTCAGCAACCTTACTCCTATCCACCCCCATTACCAATATCCCTCTTCTACACTAGCCCTTATCATATTTTGCACCAACTTTTCCTACAGGATTTTTTCTTTTATAATTGTTTCCATCTAACTTTCTTTCTTAATGCCATGATGTTTGACCCATGCAAGGTACAATATGGAACATGTGTCAAAAGTCTAAAGGGTAATATTGCAATGAACAGCATCTAACTCAAGACTGGAACACTGACTTGAATCATCTACTCAAGTGCCTCTTTCCTGACCTATATCCTCCTTCTCCCTAGAGCTAAGAACTGTCTTGAATGTTGTATTATTCGCTTGTTCTGTTATTTTTTATAATTTTACTAGAAGGAGTGTTTTAACTAGTCTTTCAGATACTAGAGCTAATTATAGCATTTCTCTGCTTCAGTTCTTAACTGTCTATGTGATAAATTCAAACTCATTTGAATACAAGATTATTCACAATATTGCTCTTCTTACCTATCTAGTTTCAACTTCTGCCACATTTCCTGATTACAGCAAGCATTCTATGTACTTTTATAATTCAGTGTAATTATTTTCAGCTTCAGTAACATTGTTGCACATATGAAATTCATCCCTTTTTACTGTTGATTATACTATATTTTGTTTGTGCATGTGTTGATGGATTTGGTGTTTATTTCAGTCTTTGGCAATTAATGAATAAGGCTGCTATGGACATTCATATAAAATGTAGACATCAGCTTTTATTTCATTTGGGTAAATAATTAGGAATATATGACTAGGAGGGCATATGGGAGGTTTAACTTAAAAAAGAAAACCAAAAACCAAAGAGTTTTTACAAGGTAGTCATAGCATTTTATATTTCTGTTTACAGCATTAAGAGTTCCAGTTGCTCCACATCCTTGACAGCACTTGATATTATCAATCTTTTTAAGTTATTTTAGTGGGTTTGTACTGGTATCTCAGTGTGGTTTTAACTATGTTTCTTCTGTGTTTAATGATGTTGAATAACTTTTCATATCCTGATTGGCCAGTCATATCGGCAGTTCATATTATTTTGTGTGAAATGTCTATAAATCCTTTGTGCATTAAGTTTTTAAAAAATTATTGAGTTGTAAAAGCTTTTTGTATATTCTGAATACAAGTCCTTTATTAGATAATGAATCCTAACAATCTGTGGCTTTGCTCTTTGTTTACTTTTATGGTTTACAGTGTGTGTGGGTGTAAAAATCTTTGCCTAACCAATGTTACAAAGATTTTCTCATATATTTTCTTCTGTAAGTTTCATAGCATAGATTTCACAGTTAGAACTAGGATCCATTTAATTTTTTTTTATAATATGAGATGAGGTGAAGGTTGCTGTTGTTATTGTTCTTACAGATATCCAGTTGTTCCCATTTATTGGATAAACTAGCTTTGGTACCTTTGATTAAAATGAAATGACCTTATATGCATGGCTCTGTTTCTGAACTTCCTATTTCATTCCCTGCATGTCTAATTTTTGCTACTGATGCCAGAAAGATGTTACCAGAATCCGAGTTCTTGTTCACAGAGCCAAAGAATGAACTTCAGGAACACACAGGCAGCAAGCAAGCAGAGTCTTTATTACAGGAAAACAAACAGTTCCCAGGACAAGCTGAGAGGAGAAAGAAGAGTCCCCCTCTCTATTTTCTTATAGGGGTTTTTAATCCCTTAAAGATGGGGGGGGTGGGCCAACATGGGATCCAGAAAGAAGTGGTTTTCTCCTGTTGGCCTTGCCTGGTTACCTATATTAGTCCTTGTCCAATAGGGGTCTTAGGGGTGGAAATGTCCCCTAAGTCTCATGGTTTCTTTGCCCTTCTGTTCCCGTAGACTGAATAACAGGGAGTTAGAGATTAATGTCCATCTGGGCATATGTACACTCCCTACAGTAAACGAGGCCTGTGAGGATGTTACTCCCTGGGGATGTGGCCCTTAAGCCACAAATGTTAATCAATAGCCATATCAAAGATTGCATTGAAGCCCAAGCTCCTACACTGACTGAGTTGTTATTCTGCCTCACTACTACCACATTCTTGATTATATGTAGTAAATCTTGAAATCAGGTAGTATAATTCTTTCAACTTTGTTCTTTATTAAAAATTGCTTTGGTATTTCTAGGTCATTTGTATTTCCATATAACTTTCAGAATCTGCTTGTTAGTTTTGACAAAAACACTTTGGGAAATCATCAGAAATGTATTGAATCTCTAGGTCACTTGGGAGTGAAGATGCTCCTATAAAGTTTAAATGCTTCTAGAAAAGGTAACAACAAATTACAAGGCTTATAGTGACTACATGAGTGAGTGAAATGGAGCAATAAAAGCAGGAAAAGGTCTGGCATGAATTTCCTCTCCTTCCGTTTTTCTATTATTTTGCTTAGCGGTAGCCTTGATTTAACCTTAAATAAAATTTTCCTCTAACAGAACGGCAAAAACAAAAAACTAAGCTATACTTAAGATCCCAGCTTATGTGAAGTATATTTTACAATCTTTCCCCTTTATTCTAAAGAAAAACCACATAGGGTATCTTTTTGCACAAAATGCCTGTGCTTGTTTTAAAAACTACCTTTTCACTGTGCAAACAGCCCAGTATTCAGAACTATAGGTTATGAGATGTGGGGAAGTACCTTCCACTTGGAACCTCATCCTTTCTGCATACTTAAGCACTTACTGATAAGCAGAAAAGGAAGTATTTTCTTGATTTAGACAGTAAACCATCAGAAGAGTTGAAACCACTTTCAAATCTACTTCACTTGGAAAGGTATTTCACCCCAAAGGAGTTTTCGGAAAGCTTTAGAGGGCAAATGAACAGAATTCTAACTACTAGAAAATTTTCTTTGACCTTTTAAAGGTCTCATATTTTCCTTTATCTGCTGTTGCTTGTTAATCTAGTTATTTCTGTTACCTTTTTGATATTTGCTAGGTTCACATGGACAATGTTTTATTTAGAACAAAATTTTGTAACACTTTTAACACTTAAAATTAGGTAAGTGCTACCCAACGCTCTTATTAATAGAACAATTCTGAGTCAGTTTTGACATGGATTTGAGATAGTTGCTGAATGAAAAAGAATTTGCCATACTAATTGAAAATATAAGCTTTCTGGAGTTCCCGTTGTGATTTAGTGGGTTAAGAACCCAACATATGTCGATGAGGATGCCTATTCAATCCTTGGCCCTGCTCAGTGGGTTAAGGATCCAACACTGCTGAAACCTGTGCCATAGGTCACAGATGTGGCTTGTATCCAGTGTTGCTATGGCTGTGGCATAGGCCTGCAGCTGCAGCTCTGATTCAACCCCTAGCCCAGGAATTTCCATATGCCTCAGGTGCACCCATAAAAAGAAAAAAATATACATATTTATATATATATATTTATAAAATATATATATCTTTTTAGACATAATACCTAGACACATGGGATTTATTTTAAGATTTATTCATTTTACCTTGTACTTTCAGAAACATTCCTTTTGCCTTAGCAAGTGTATTTGGTGCTTATTTCCCAAATCAAGGAGCTGTTACTTGAAAAGTAACATATACTGAAAGGCAGGAGTTATGCAAACACTCTCTCTCTGGATTAGTTAATATACCTATTCACAATTCAGCAGTTTCTTTCAATAATTATTGTCTTAATATTTTCTGTTTTAACTATAGTAGCAGTGATCATTCATTCATTTCAAGAAAATATTTTTTAGACTATAAAAGGTAAATTGGCTCAAATGCTAAGAAAGCTTTAGTTTTATACATTTGCCTGCTTCTTGCGCAGTTATCATCCATGAAATTTAAGCAAGTCTAAGAGAGAATCTGAAATCAGTCCTAATCACCACAAAAATTTAACCCAATCTGAGCATAGATTAAAACAATTACGTTTTTGTCACAACTTTCAGTGTCTCACAAATTCCTGTGTCTTTTTCTTTTTTTTTTTCTGAGTAGAAAAGTTATCTCCATACACACACACACACACACACACACACACACACACACACACACAAAACACAAACAGAGAGAGTTGAGAGATAGAGACTCTGCTGACTTATATTTCCATGTATTTTTTAAATTAAATTATTTCTTTCTAGTTTCATTGAGATATAATTGACATACAGCACTGTATAGGTTTAAGGCATACAGCATAATAATTTGACTTACATATATTGTGAAATAACTACCAGAAAAAGGCTAGTTAACATTCATCATCTCTTATAGATACAAAAAAAAAGAAAAAGAAAGAAAAAGAAAAACTATTGTTTCCTTGTGATGAGATCTCTTAGGACCTACTCTCTTAACAGATTTCAAATATGTCCTACAGCCTTTAACTTTAGTCATCATGTTGTACCTTATATCCTTAGAACTTATTTATCTTATAACTGGAAGGTTGTTATGATTGTAGGTGTTTTGTTGAAGATTATTTTTTCACTTTTGGAGATGCTAAATCATGCTCATTCATTAATACACCTACACTCAAATTACCTACTAACTAATACATGTCTCTTTCTGATACTAGCTTTCAAGGCTAGAAGGACATGAAAGCATCAATGACCACAGCTGTTGCTCTCTCTGTGTCCTGCTTTCTCACAGTGTTTGTCCTTCCAGCCACCAGCACTGCTCTCTCCAGTCTCTAGAGATTAATCATTACCACGATTACCAACTCACATACTCTAGTGGAGGAAGAAAACTCTCATGGTTGAGAGTTTTCTGCATGCCAGATACTCTGGTAAGCATGCCTCACGTGTAGTTAGTGTCTCCCAATGCTAAGTACACCCACACCCGTATGGGAGTATATGGGTAGTTTTAGGTAGAGTGACCCCATCATTTATTTCTAGACTGAAACACTTTTCTGAGTAAAAGAAATGCTGTTAATAATTACACCAGGACAACAGAAATAAACTATCCAGACAACTGAATAATGTGATTCCCTTAATTTTTTTTTTATTAAAGTACAGTTATTCAGTTTCCTTTGTACAACAAAGTGACCCCATCACACACAGTTCCCTGTACTGTACAGTAGGGCCCCACTGCCCATCCATTCCAAATACAACAGTTTGCATCCAAAAACCCTGCACTTCCCATCCATCCTACTCCCTCCCCCTCTCTCTCCTAGGAACCACAAGTCTGCTCTTCTTGGCCATGATCTGTTTCTGTTTTGTAGATAGGATCATCTGTGCCATATTTTAGATTCCAAAAATAAGTGATATCATATGGTATTTCTCTTTTTCTTTCTGGCTTATTTCACTTGGTATGAGAATCTCTAGTCCATCCATGTTGTTGCAAATGACATTAGTATATCTTTTTTATGGCCAAGTAGTATTCCGTTGTATATATGCAGCACATCTTAATCCATTCATTTGTCAATGGACATTTAGATTGTTTCCATGTCTTGGCTATTGTGAATAGCCCCATGATGAACACAGGGTAGGGGTGCATGCATCGTTTTCGATGAAAGTTTTGTCCGGACATCATGCCCAGGAGTGGGATTGCTGGGTCATATGGTAGTTCTACATTTAGTTTTCTGAGGTATCTCCATACTGTTTTCCATAGTGGTTGTACCAGTTTACATTCCCACCAACAGTTAAAGAGGGTACCCTTTTCTCCACACCCTCTCCAGCATTTGTTATTTGTTGGCTTGTTAATGATGGCCATTCTGACTGGTGTGAGGTGGTACCTCATTGTAGTTTTGATTTGCATTTATCTAATAATTAGTGATGCTGAGCATTTTTTCATGTGCCTTTTGGCCATCCAAATGTCTTCTGTGGAGAATTGTCCATTCATGTCTTCTGCCCCTTTTTTAATTAGGTTGTTTGTTTTTGTTCTTGAGTTATATGAGTCATCTGCATATTTTGGATATTAGGCCCTTGTCTGTTGCATCGTTTGCAAAGATTTTCTCCCATTCTGTGGGTTGTCTTTTTGTTTTTCAATGGCTTCCTTTGCTGTGCAAAAGCTTTTGAGTTTAATTAGGTACCATTGATTTATTTGTGTCTTTATTGTCATTATTCTAGGAGGTGGATCAAACAAGATGTCGCTGTGATTTATGTCAAAGTGTGTTTTCCTCTAGGAGTTTTATAGTATCTATCCTTATATTAAGGTATTTAATCTATTCTGGATTTATTTTTTGTATGTTAGATAGTATTTTATTTTCATTCTTTTACATATAGCTTTCCAGTTTTCCTAGCACAATTTATTGGAGAGATTATCCTTCCACTGTATGTTCTTGCTTCCTTTGCCTTTGACCAGAGGTACTTGAGTTTATTTCTGGGCTTTCTATCCTGTTCCATTGACCTATATTTCTGTTTTTGTGCCAGTACCATTGTTTTGATAATTGTAGCTTTGTAGTATTGTCTGAAGTCAGGAAACTTGATTCCTCGGTTTTTGTTTTTCTTTTTCAATATTGCTTTGGCTATTCAGGGTCTCTTGGGTTTCCATAGAAATTTTAAAATATTCTGTTCTAGTTCTATGAAGAATATCCTTGGTGATTTGATAGAGATTGCACTGAATCTGTAGATTTCCTTGAGTAGTATAGTCATTTCGACAATACTGATTCTTCCAATCCGAGAGTATGGTATATATTTCCATCTGTTTGTGTCATATTTGATTTCTTTCTTCAGCGTCTTATAGTTTTCAGAGTGTAGATCTTTTGTATCTTTAGATAGGCTTATGCCTAGGTATTTTATTCTTTTTGATGAAATGGTAAATGGGATGGTTACTCTGATTTCTCTTTCTGATCTTTCATTGTTAGTAATAGAAATACAATTGATTTATATGTATTCATTTTGTAGCCTGCAACTTTGCCTAATTCATTGATGAGTTCTAATAGTTTTCTGGTGCTGTCTTTAGGTTTTCTATGTATAGAATGTCATCTGCAAACAGTGATAGTCTTACTTTTTCTTTTCCAATTTGGATTCCTTTTATTTTTTTTTTCTTCTCTGTCATGGCTAGAACTTCCAAAACTATGTTGAATAATAATGCTGAAAGTGGATATCCTTGCCTTATTTCTGATCCTGATGGAAATGTTTGCATTATTTCACCATTGAGAATGACATTAGCTGTGGGTTTTTCATTTATAGTTTTTATTATGTTGAGGTAGGTTCCCTCTGTGCCTACTCTCTGGAGAGTTTTTATCAGAAATGGGTGTTGAATTTTGTGAAAAGCATTTACTGCATCTATTGAGATGATCACATGGTTTTATTTTTCAGTTTGTTGCTGTGGTATATCACATTGATTGATTTGTGGACATTGAAGAATCCTTGCATCCCTGGGATAAATTCTACTTTATCATGGTGTATGATCCTTTTATATGTATTTTTGGATTTGGTTTGCTGGTATTTGTTGAAGATTTTTTTATCCGTGTTCATCAGTGATATTGGTCTGTAATTTTCTCTTTTTTGTGGTATCCTTGTCTGGTTTTGGTATCAGGGTGATGGTGGCCTCGTAGAATGAAGTGATTCCTTTAATTTTAAAGATATGTATATATATTTATTACTTACTATTAATAAGTGATAATTTATGAAAATAATGCAAATTTTTTTCAAAATACATGTGTTCAAGGGAACAATAACAGTAAAATAATACTATTGATGTTTAATTCAAAGTTTTAAAATATTATAAGAAAGACCAAGATTTGGGGAATGATTCATTAATTTGTTTAATCACCACAATAAACCTATAAGAGATATTAGTGTATTTTTTTTTTAATCCTAAGTAAAGTGAGGCTGGAGAAGTCAAGGAGTTTGCTCAGGATTATACAAGTAATAAATAGGTTAATTGGTATTTACATATGAATAGCAAATCCATGGTTTTTTTTTTTTAAGTAGCAGCTCTAATATTTTTATTTTTATTTTAACCAGTGTCTAAGACTCCCCTTTTCCTTTTAAATTGAGAAAATGTGGAAATTTTTCAAGTCTGGTTTAAGATAGATTTTGTGTAATTTAATGTCTTTTTGTCGATTGTGGTTGAGGCTTATATGGGTTTCCGGTGTCTTAGAATCCACAGACACCCTGGACCCTCCTCCATCACTTCAGCCTTCCCAGTCTCCTCTTGTGTCCACCCCCAGATAGAGAAGATACTTCCCTCTCAGGTTGGCACATAGTCCTGTTTTGAGGCCTTGAATTATTTCCATGGTCCTTTTCTTATCCAAAAGACATGTTGCCTGGTGGAAGTCATTGATGGGTATCTTTCTGATCTATACAACTTGACAAAAGCATGAGCACTCTCTGATGCTTGAATCTGATTTATCATTTGAAAAACCTCCCCTTTACTACACTTCATCTTAACCCAGTAGTCTCCAATCTTTTAAATCAAATATATTCCAGTTCACTCAAAAGCCAATATTCTGAATGCTTCCATATCTCAGCCCTCTTCTAAAACTTGAGAAACATTAAGTGAAACAGACAAAATGCCAAAAAAAAAAAGTGCCATTGAGTAACAACGGCCATATATATATATTTGAATATAAAACCCACAACTATGGATATATTCTATATGTTAGTTTGAATCCATATATTACATATATATTAGTAAATTTAGACAAAATGCGTATAAATCTAAGTTCTGATTTTTTTTCTCCCTCATTGAAACGGGTGATTTTGCACATCCTTTGGCTGAGTGCACCGCACTTTAGAGACCCCTTTTAAGGGACTGCAGAAACCTGGTGCCCTCAGTGGCTGATGTCATCTTTTTCTGAACTTGTGTATGTATGTTTTACATCCATCTCTCCACCACTGCCTAACTTTTCAAATTTCAAAACCGGAACTGCCAGGAGTTTGCTTGTGGTGCAGCACATTAAAGTCACTGCAGAGTCTCGGGTTTCTCCTGTGGTGAGAGTTTGATCCCTGGCCTGGGAACCTTCGTATGCGTGGGCATGACCAACCCTTCCCCCAAATGAAACAAAACAAAACAAAACAAAAAAAAATGAAACTGCCTTTTGAATCTCTCACTAGGCTTACCTGAAGCACTTGCTCTGGGAAGCAGTTCAGAAGAGGTTGAGTAGTTCTGAGCTCCTGAAATATAACCTTTTCCAGTTCAGGTTACTAATTGGTAATTTGGGTTATCAGATCATCAGGTGATTTTTTGAGGAAGGGGAGTCCTTACTCAGTTACCATTTCCAGCTCTTCTTTACCCAATCTGGGTCCAATTTTTACATTTTATAAAAATAACTAATATGCAGTGACTATAAGAAGAAACTTTAGTGAAAAGGAATATCACTCTTATACATGCTGCATAAAAACAGAAAGGAGAAAAACATGAAACAAACGAGAAACCCTGTTTACTGACATTGCTGATGATTCCATAACAAATTTTATTGGTCATCTTTCAATTGTGAGCCACTATGTGAAGAGTCTTATGACCAACACAGAGGACTCATCCAGAGTCCCTGTCTTTTGAATGAACTCTTTTATCTTACGCTGATCTGTTGAATGTAGCCTGCCCTCCCATAATAGGAACATTTCTGATTTTCAAACATTCCTTTGGTTATTCTCTTTGCTCATTCCGAACTCACAAAAGGTGATAACTGCTTTTATTTATTTATTTTTAATTCCTGGTCTATAAATACACCTGGTAACATGACTCACCAACCACTAGCTATCCCACACAAAGAGACAGGATTGTTTGGGGCCGCAAAAATCTGGTTTTGAGGGGGTGCTGTCTGGTTTCACAGCCTCAACTCCCTTCTCTTTTCACTGGAGTCTTTCAAGGACGCCTCTGAGCTGCTTCACACAATGCAGTGAGGCATGGTTTTGTACAGAACTTAAGGCAAGGGGAAAAAAAGAAAAAGAAAAAGAAAACTTCCCTATAGTAAATTGGCAGAAAAAAAACGTTTCTAAAGGTTATACACCACCCACACATTCCTTTCAAATGATCAAAGACTTACAAGAGGTCAGGGAAGGCGAAAAGCAGGGGGGAAGGGGGAGAGCCTGGAAGAATTTTTTTTTTTTAAGTTCTCTGTATTACAAATCTTTCTGAATAAGGGACAAATTAGGATTCTTGTTACTCTTTCAGAAGATTTCTAGATTGAAGGGAGCAAACATGGAATTGAGCTGGTGAACTGATATCTGGAAAATGAACAAGTACACTTATCTCTTGCCGATGTCTCAGTCCAAATTCAGCACCCTTTTTGTCCATTAAATCTTTTAAGTATTTGTCGCATTATTTTTTTAGGTTTAGTTTTCTTGGTCTTCTTTACTTCCTGGTTTCAGCAGAATACATTCAGCTTGTTATCTTGATATTTCTGGCCCATCCCAAAGCAGGAAGTACTCAACATTTACAAGAAATCTGTTTGGACATGATTTCTTTTACCCAGTGTTAGTTTCTAAACTCAGATCTAGTCTTTTGACTTTTTTCTGTCAATGAGAGTAAAATACTCCCCTGTTTAGGTTTTCATAAAAGTATATACCTTGGTTAGACATTTACTCATAAAGTAAATTTTACTTGCTAGTCTCACCTTGATATTATAATCTATCCAGAGGAAGAAACTGTGTCTTCTGCATCTTTGCATCTTTACCTCCTAGCAAACTGTCTGACAGGGAATGAATACTTAATAAATATTTGTTGAAAGAATTAATAGATTTTTTTTTTTAGACTTGCAGAGCCTGAGGCATAAATCTGTGGGTTTTTTCTTGACACCCTCTACCAGGTGCAGGTGGCTAGAGGCCAGAATTTTTGTTGTTGTTGTTTAATCCCTCTTTGCCATTTGGTGCCCTGCCTCCCTTCCCAGTTTCCCTGTTGCCTTGGTCCATACACAAACAGAAGACTTCCCTCACAATACAGAGAAGATATGATAAACCCCTTAGAAGGTACTTCAGCTTTTCAACTAAAGGAAATTTTACCTCAGGTTTGTACTTGATTCCAGTAAATGCTTTGATTGCATAATGCGTATGGCAACTTGCTCCTCTCTAGAACTGTAGGAGTGATATTCCAGCAGGGCTCTCTGCTCTTGCTTTCCAATGACAGAGGCTGTGCTACCCCTCTGGCTGCTGTCTTCTCTGCTGACCTCTAGTGTCTGAGCTGCCCCCAACTCCCAAGTACCCTGTTTGATATTAATGCAGTGACCTTTCTTGACCTCTGGCTTCAAGGTGTACTGTTGATTTACATAGAAATTTTACTAGTGCCTACTCCTGGCCTGAAGTTTAGAATATACTTCCTGTTGAGGTCAGAAACCTGTTTTCCAGAGCATGGTGTGTTCAGAGTCCACATGGCTGGAAGATCATGGAAGTTGATATATGATGTCTTAATTTGATATCCTTTTTTTTTTTTTTTTTTTTTTTTTTCTTTTTAGGGCTGCACCCACAGCATATCAAAATTCCTAGGCTAGGGACCAAATCAGAGCTGCAGCTGCTGGCCTACATCACAGCTACAGCAACTTGGAATCGGAGCTGCATCTGTAACCTACACTACAGCTCATGGCAACTCTGGATCCTTAAGCCACTGAGCAAGACCAGGGATCGAACCCTAGTCCTCATGGATACTAGTTGGGTTCTTTACTGCTGAACCATGATGGGAACTCCTTAATTTGGTATCTTTTAACACATCCTAAGTTGTATTTACCAAGTCCTCTACTTTTTTTTTTTTTTTTGGCTTTTTGCTATTTATTGGGCCGCTCCCGCGGCATATGGAGGTTCCCAGGCTAGGGGTCGAATCGGAGCTGTAGCCTCCAGCCTACGCCAGAGCCACAGCAATGCGGGAACCAAGCTGTGTCTGCAATCTACACCACAGCTCACGGCAACGCCGGATCGTTAACCCACTGAGCAAGGCCAGGGACCAAACCCGAAACCTCATGGTTCCTAGTTGGATTTGTCAACCACTGTGCCATGATGGGAACTCCCTCTACTTTTTTTTAAATTAGCATTAAAAAAATATCTTCAGCTTAGTTTGAAATATTATAGAATACAGTCTTTTCAAAAATATTTTAAAGCGGATTTTGAAGATACAGACTTTCTTATTTGCCAGACATACATCTTTTTCTCTGTTGTTTCCAAAGACAATTGTGGTACCTTTCTGCATCCCCAAATTCACATTCTTCCCCTTTGAATGAAATCCTGAATTTTAAAATTTAGTGATTTTTTTTTACTCAGAGGAAATGTCATGTACATAAAAATGTTTCTGTGTGTCTTTGAGAAATTGTCAGCACATACCACAAATTATTTTGTACTATGTACAATTTTAAAAATTGTTTAAAGTGCAGAAATACAAAGAAATACAAATCTTTCATAGAATGCACACACACAGTATATATGCATAGCTACTAGGGTGTGTGTGTGTGTGTGTGTATATATATGTGTGTGTGTGTGTGTGTGTGTGTGTCTAGCTTATATGTACACTTAAAAAGGGCACATTTGTGTTAATTACATGTTTAACTGTAAATACTTTGGGGAGTAAATATTTATTGTTTTGCCTGCTCAGAAGAATTTCTCTTCAGCTCTGATGATGTGATTCTGGTGGTGGCTGCTGATCAGACTCATCTCTTCCCTGGTCCCAGGGAAAGCAGCGATTTTGGCTGTTCTAAACAGAGTATAGCATGGCAATTGGTTTAGGTGTGAGTATGTGACTCATACTGAATTTCCTGACATTTGTTTAACCAGAGTTAGTGCTGAAGCCGTCTTATCTTCTCTGCTTACAAGCTCTTGGACTGCAGAAGAGGGATGAAAGCTGACACGGGGGGCAAGGCAGGAATGTGGGAGAGAGAGTCCAGGAGGCACACTCTTGTCCCCGAGGCATATGCTCCCCAGTTGTGTTTGTGGTTTCATAACATAGGCCTATGGATTCACTTTTCTCTTTCTCCTTTTGCCTTTAAATTTTTTTTTGTTCCTTTTTCTTTTTTGCATTTCCTCAAAGTTCTACCCTTGACAGTGTCTTAATTAGAAGAAAAGTCTATGGAACTTGTATTTTCTGAAGCAAAACTCTTGCCAAAGAAAGGAATACATGTTTAGTGAAAGCAAAATTTAGAAATAAAAAAAATAACAACTGGATATCCACATGCAAAAGAGTGAATTTGAGTCCCTATCTCAAATCATATACAAAAACTAGCTTGAAATGGATCAAAGGTCCAAAATCAAAACTATAAAACTTGGAGAAAATGTAGGTATAAATCTCCATGACCTTGGATTAGGCAATATCTTCTTAGATACAACATCGTAGCACAAAGGACAAAAGAAAACATATAGAAATTGGACTTCATCAAAATTAAAAACTTTTGTTTCAAAGGACACCATTACAAAAGTGAAAAGATGAAGTTCCTGTCGTGGCGCGGTGGTTAATGAATCTGACCAGGAACCATGAGTTTCCCAGTTCGATCCCTGGCCTTGCTCAGTGGGTTAACGATCCGGTGTTGCCGTGAGCTGTGGTGTAGGTCGCAGATGCAGCTCGGTTCCCACTTTGCTGTGGCTCTGGTGTAGACCGGTGGCTACAGCTCCGATTAGACCCCTAGCCTGGGAACTCTATAGGCCGCGGGAGTGGCCTTAGAAAAGGTAAAAAGACAAAAAAAAAAAAAAAAAAGTGGAAAGACAACCGACAACCCATAGAATAGGAGAAATATATGGAAATCATATATTGTATAAGGAACTTGCCTCTAGAACATATAAAGAACTCTTACAACTCAACAATAAAAAGACAAACCAATTTTAAGAAATGAGAGTTCCTGCCGTGGCACAGCAAGTTAAAGAATTTGAGGTCACACTCCAAAAAGCGGGGGCAGGGAGGGGGTAAAGAATCTGAATAGACATGTCTCCAAAGAAGACGTAAAAGTAGTCAACAAATACATTACAGAATTTTCAACTTCATTAGCCATTAGGAGAATGCAAACAAAAAGCCCAATGAGATACCACTTCACATCTACTAGGAAGGTAATAATCAAAGAGGCAGTTAATAACAAGTGTTGTTGAGAATCCTGAGAAACTGGAATACTTATTTACTGCTTCTGAGACTGTAAGGTGGTGCAGTTGCCCTGGAAAACAGTCTAGTAGATCTTTGAAAGGTTATACATAGAGTTATCACATGACCCAGTAATTCAACTTCTAGGTCTATGCCCAAGACAAATAAAAACATCCATACAGAGATTTGTTCATGAGTGTTCATAACAACATTATCAATAATAGCCAGAAAGTGAAAATAACCCAAATATCCATCAACCAGTGGACAGATAAAATGTGGTGTATCCATACACAAGAAATATTATTCAGCTATAAAATGGAATGAAATTCTGATGCATTCTATGACATAAATGAATCCTGAAGAAAACATTATGCTAAATGAAAGAAGCTAGTTACAAAAGGCCACATATTCTGTGTGATTCATTTATATGAAATGTCCTTAATGTAAATCTCTAGATACAGAAAGTACATTATCAGGGACTGGGGACTGGTTGGTGGGCAATGAGAAGTGACTGATAATGTGTATGGGGTTTCTTTTTGGGGTGATGAAAAGGGTCTAAAATTAATTATGATGGTTGCACAACTCTTAATATACTAAAAACTATTTAATTGTGCCTTTTAAATGAGTGAATTATATGATATGCGAATTATATTTAAATAAAGAGGAAAACAGAAGAGGAAAGAAAGAAATAAAAAATATATTTCATTCTTAACCTATATCAAATGATAAGGTCTGTCTTTAAAGGAATTGTTTGGATTTTGTTTTAAAATCAATTACTTTTATTAGACTGGGCTATAACTTTGAAAACACCAAGGTTTTTCGATATAAACCTTTATCTCTGTAAGATACTGTTTCTGCTTTGAAGAATCCTGGTTCGTAAGAAAAATATTATCCTGTTTAGTCTGTTAAGAGAGTCTCTTGGATAACACCCACTTTACGTATATCTTACACATGGAAGCCCTTCTGTAAGAGTAGTTTCCAAAATGTCATTTTAGGCTTTCTAGATACTAAAACCACTAATCTTTATGGAAGCAGATGAAATTCTTTGGCGCACATGTAATTGGAATGTCATCTTTGGGTCAGGTGAATTTTGCCAAACTTCTTATGACTTTTCAGGTTCAAGTTCCCCTTAGACAATACACTCCCTGGATGTCTTTTCAAGGTGACTCAGTTTTTATAGGTGGCACCTGGTATTCAGCAAGCCACTGAGTCCAAATTCCTAGATTATGCTTCTTTGGTGTTTGAGACTGGTTTGTCCACCTTTTCTAACAGGTCAGCCTAACCTTCCTGACCTCGTTACTCAAGCAAGTGTGGAGGCTGAATGGCTATGGCATTGTCCACTAGTCAGCTATATCCCTGACTCATGGAACTCCCAGTGACTGCCTATGAAATTCCAAGTGTTTCACCACTGTCAACGCAAATGTCCTTTGTATTATACGTGGAATTACTTCAAATATGATGCAATGGAAACTGAAGTCTGGCAGGGAACTACTTCCTCTTACGGGCAGATAGCTCTCTGATAACTAGTGCACCAAGCATATTTTACGTGTAAACTTTTGTGAGCAAGCAGGTATATGGGTTCAAGATGGATTCTGACTTGCTCCCACCTCAGCTTATTCCTCTAGATTTTTAAAAATGCCTACATTAAGATACCTTTGTGGTACCATTCTTAGTGAAGATGGATAAAAATGACAAAGTTAATATGTATATTAAAAATTCTCACTTTAAAGTAACTTCGAATACTGTTTATTAAGTATAAAGCTCTTACTTTCTAGTTTGAATCATAAGATTTTTAAAAAAAGAATTTGCCAAAGTAAACACTTAGTAAATTGATTACTTATGTCCTCCTACTTTCCAAGAGTATTTTAGGAACTATGTGAAAATCTACAAGCACAATTTAGCTGATAAAATAAGGGTAAAACCCCAGAGCTATGGCATTTAAGTGAAGGATTTTCTAGGAGACATAGAAAAAGTGAAATCCAGTAGGCTCCCGTCGTTTTCATAATCTGTAAAGGAGAAATTAAAATTTTGTAAAGAGTCAATTGGGGGAGTTCTCATCAAGGCTCAGTGGAAACAAATCTGACTAGCATCCATGAGAACCCAGGTTGGATACCTGGCCTCGCTCAGTGGGTTAAGGATCTGGTGTTGCTGTAGCTGTGGTGTAGGCCAGCAGCTACAGCTCTGGAATTTGACCCCTAGCCTGGGAACCTCCAAATGCTGTGGGTATGGCCCTAAAAAGACAAAAAAAAAAAAAAAAGGCAATTGGGGAGTAAAACGGACAGTGAGGGTAGATAGAAATGAGGTCTGATCCCTGTTCTGCCCTTGCCCTTCACTCATTGTTTACTTTGGACATCATTTGCTTTTGATGTTTTTTTTTTATCTTTTGTCATTTTAGGGCCACACCTGCCTCGCCATATGGAGTTTCCTAGGCTAGGAGTTGAATTGGAGCTGTAGCCGCTGGCCTACACCACAGCCACAGCAACGTGGGATCCAGCCACATCTGCAACCTACACCACAGCTCATGGCAATGCCGGATCCTTAACCCACTGAGTGAGGCCAGGGATCGAACCTGCATCCTCATGGATACTAGTTGGGTTCGTTAACCACTGAGCCACAACAGGAACTCCTGGACATCATTTACTTTGGATGTGAAGTGGTATCTACTCTTCTTATCTATAAAATGAATATAACAGTAATTGTTTCCTCATGAACATGTGGTGAAGAATACAATGAAACCAAAAACGATATGATGCATAGATAGTTTTGGTGAATTTACTTACCTCCCACCATTATTCTCAACTCTAAGACGAATTTATTGTGAAGTTTTTATACAAAAGTCAGCGATCAGCATTTTAGTAGACATGCTTTTGTCATCTACATCAATACTTGATTAAGAAAAAGATGAGAGTACAATACTGAAGTAGTAAAGTCACTTCTGTGGGCAAGTTAGAGTGAGTTACTCCAAGATGGCACCCTCTGGTAATCCCAAAGGCAAAACTATAAGGCAGAATGGTGATAGGTGTGCAGCCTATGCCCTAGACTATTTTTCACTATCATAAATTGCCTCAGACCAACTTTTGATAAAAGTTGAAAGATTGAGACTGCTGAGGTAGAAAAACATTTCCTCCAAGTGATGAGTTTTATACAGAGTACTTACCAGTTTTTTTTCAGTGCTTAACTCTCATAATTGATGGAGAAATGCAAATGAACCATTAACATTTCCACACTCTGTTAGCAGCTTAGTGTTTATGTCACTAGCTTCATGTTCCCATTGCTGTCGGAGGATGTCAGCCCTGAGTCTCCACTATTCCCAGGAACAAGTCTCTTCACATACTGTTAGCACCCATCACCAATAAAATCACTTGAAAATATTTACTATCTGCTACTGCCACCAAGGATCATACCCGACTACAGTCTTCCTGTGCTTCACAAGCTGAACATCTTTGGGGTACCAAAAACTTGCTGTATCCTCTGCAGGACTCACTGCTTCGGCAGTTTCATAGTGTGGTCTGAAGAGATAAGGGAGGAATACTATATCTCTCACTGGGGCTGAGACATGCTATTTTGTCTAATTCTACTGTTGCTTTCCTTCCCAAGTACCCTGGCCCATACCCCCATCTTGTGACCTTCTGGCCTCACTCTCACCCCAGAAAATAATCTCATGAAAAAAGGCCACCATTGGAGTGCTGATGGTCATGGCTGGGGAGCCACCATCCCCATAGTTCATTGGATCACTCAGCCTTACATCCAGCCAAGAAACATCGCTATATTTTTACCAAACTGAAATTTTACCAGCTAGCAGTCTTCTAAAATCACTTGACTTATTTGTGTGGCATTTAAGATAGAGAAGTTCATGATGAAAACACCTCAAGGGAAACAGTGCCCTGCCTTTAGGGAACTGAACCCAGAGTAGAACACACTGTGATCCTTTTCAGTCTGCTTCTTTCCTGCCTCACCTTTCTTAGGGGCTATCAGGTAGAGAAAAGAACTACAAGAAGATTGGTGAGTGGTGAAGATAGAGTGGATCTTGGAATCTGGAGTAGCTATGTGGAAGGAAGAGGGCAGAAATGCAATTTTATGTTGGAGCCTGAAAAGGAAAATTAGGAGAGTTTAAGTAGTCTGTGAATTGCCTGCAGCAGATTAACCTGGGATGCTTGCTTAAATTGTGGATTAGTGGTCCTACCTAATCCTGTCATCATTTACTGGATCAGGATCTCTGGAATTAGGCTCATTATTTTATTTGAGCAGCACCCAGAAGCCCCTGTTCAATGCATAACAGCTCCCAGCTCAAGAATTTACAGATGCTAAGATGAAGGATACCCAAGCATTGATGGATAGGATAGAAAGTATATTATTCATATAGCAAGCAGCAGAAGAATTCTCCAAGAAGGCCTCAGGTTAGGTCTAGAGGAGAACAAGAGTCAAGCAGAAAGAGTGGATTGGGTCCTGACAGTGGCTGTGGACTGGACCATGGAGAGTTTGAAGCACAAGTTAGCAGTTTGAAAGATTTGGACTTCCTTCTGGTGCTGAAGACTGAGTAGTCTATGTGGGTGCTCTAAACTTAGTGGCCTAAGTGTGGAACAGGCAGGGAAGAGGCAGGGATCTAAAATCTGTCAAAGGAAACATATCAGAAACAAAGTCACTCTTTTTATTACAGTGTGCATTTTAGTAAACTTCTAAGGCAACTCATTTTTGAATTTGAAAACCACGGTTTTGTGGCCTCCTCTGATGGATGAGAGCCCCTGGCTGTCTTAATCCTCCAGGAAGAGAGATTGCCTTCTCCCGATTCTAAGCATGGTCTGCAGTGGTTTGGGTTCTATAGAAGATATCCAAGATGGGCAACATGTTTTCATGGCCCACACTCCCAGGACTGTGCTGAGCCTCTGCAGTGAGCTGGTCATTAGAGGCAGAAAGGACAGAACAGACTTGACCTCAACTCTGCAGAAGCATCTGACAGCCCAACTGACTGTTTAAACTGGGTTTCTGAAATGTATGACCCTTCTGATCGCTTCCCTTTATTTAATTACCAGATTTGCACTTTTGCTTTTCCAGTCCAATGAAATGATTTAAGAGGGAGCTCTGAGACTCACTTTTATCAGTCTTCACAATGACGAGATCAACTGAATGTTTTATTTTCAGATTATTTGCATGGAATAGGTTTGCTTTTCTGCCCATCTGAGGCTTTTCTCTCAGTAAGATTACTACTTTTCTCTGACAGACATTTGCCTCAGAGTTCTAGGAACAGCTTTTGGAGTGATGCAAATCAGCATGGATAGTGCTGAGAAATCCACAGGATAGCTTTACCTAAAACAGTGTGGTGTTCCCTGGCAGCGATCTGCGTGGCTGGGCCCAGAAACATTTAGTAAATATTTGAATAACTATGTTGTTACTGAGAAGGACTTCTCAGTTGGAAACATTATCAATGTGTAGCTGTGTTTTGTATCATTACTGGATATATTGCTTTAAAGGAAGATAATAGTTGAGTCAGTTGGCAGGTTCTTTGGATTAATAAAATGAACAATGCAAATTATAGGCAGCATGCAAATATTTAAAATTTCAATGGGCACAGTATTTTTCATTTGAAAAACGCTGAATTCAGCCTGTGGCATCCTTGGTACTCTTCATTTGCCTTTCTTATCATGGGTCTTAATAAACCATAGTTTATTAACTGAGCATTTGCTAGATGTGGAAGCTGCTATAGGCACATATTTATATCACTTTATTGAAGGTCATATTTTACTGCCTTACTTACCAAAACCCTATGAAGAAGGTATATATTTTGCCAAATTTTATAAATAAAAAGAGACTGAGAAGAGAGACTGAGTAACTTGACATACAGCTGGAAAGTGATATAACCAAAGAATGAACCCAGGCAATCTGATCTTGGAGCTAAGCACGTAAACTCTGCGATGAATTACCTTGCAGTCACTTTCCAGAATAACTTTAAAAAACAGGCATATTTTGAGACTGGCTGTTCCTAGAAACTGTCTAACCTCTCTGGAAAGGCCTAAAGTGGTTTTCATATTCTAAGAACTCATTTCACTTGACAATATGTAGTGTGCAATGTCTGCTTCTGATAAAACTTAGAAATAATATAAGGTCTGGGTATTAGAATTTTGAGTGAACATCTTCCTCCTCTGTATTTTTAAACTTTTGTGAAATGGATTTTATTTTTTAATTTTAATTTTTTATTGTTTTGTCTTTTTAGATCTGCACCCACAGCATATCTAGGTTCCCAGACTAGGGGTCGAATTGGAGCTGTAGCCTCTGGCCTACACCACAGCCACAGCCATGCCAGATCCGAGCCACATCTATGACCTACACCACAGCTCACGGCAATGCCAGATCCTTAATCCACTGACTGAGGCCAAGGATTAACCTGCATCCTCATGGATACTAGTCAGATTCATTTCCTCTGAGCCATGACAGGAACTCCGTGAAGTGGATTTTAAACTGTGTTTTTTAGGCTCCCTTTAATGGCAGGGGATGGCAGTGGGAAGCTTGTGTTTGGGCTTCTTCAAGCTTTAATGTGAATGGCTTTATCTATTCCATATCACGGGCTTTCAGATAACCTTAGTTGAAAATAAGATTGCTCTACTACAAGCAAGCCAACAAAAAAACAATAAACAAAAAGCTTAAAAACCATGAAACAAGATGGTCTTCGAAAACTCTTCTATGGGAATGTCTTATGACTATGAATTGGCTAGAATTTGGTTAAACTACCAGTGCAGATGTTTGCACATCAAGAAAATCTAACAAACACTTGAGTGCTGAGCCTTTTTCAAGCACTGGGGTTAACTCAGAAGGGGTGGATTTAATCTCAGGGATCAGAAGGCCTCCTGGGGGACAGATGGTAGATAGAAGCCTTATAAAAACCTGACAGGAGTTCCCGTCATGGTTAAGCAGAAATGAATCTGACTAGCATCCATGAGGATGCAGGTTCGATCCCTGGCCTTGCTCAGTGGATTAGGGATCTGGCATTGCCTTGAGCTATGGTATAGGCTGCAGATGCAGCTCGGATATGGTGTTGCTGTGGCTGTGGTATAGGCTGGCAGCTGTAGCTCTGATTCAACCCCTAGCCTGGGAACTTTCATATGCTGCAGGTGTGGCCATAAAAAAAGCAAAATAAATAAATCACTATCAAATTAAAAAAAAAAACTTCATTTCAGTTATGAGATTGTGTTGCATAAACATTTCAAAGATTGGGAGAAATTGTCATCCAATTACTTTCTGTGCTGTAAAATTTGGGCAGTATGTAGATACCTTTAGCATGTCCTTTGCTATCTTGGTATAAGGGGCACCATTTATATATATACGTTCATAAGTGATTTTTGTTCTATCTACAACCCAGGATGACCTAGAACTAGTACTTGAAACTGCCTAATAGTCATAGCTGACAGTGGGTCCTCATTTCTATTAGCTTATGAGATAAAAATGAGTATTTAAGTATGAAACAGTTTGACTTTTTAAATTTTTCTGTATCTACAACTGCATCTTTCTCCCCTTAGCAATTGACTTTTCCAACTAAATAAGTATTTGTTGTGTGTCCAAAGGAGACCAACAGTGTCAGTTCCCTTCAAGTGGCAAAGACTTTGGTCTTTCACATTGATTTAATTTCATTTTAACACGGACTTGGTAAATTTTGTTGAAAGCATTTCTGGCACAAATGGTGGTTGTGTTGGTAATGCCAGTGGGGGTTGTTTTCAGGGAACACTTAATCTAATTGTTTTGAACTTTAAAGAGTCAAAATTGTAATTTGGAACATATACTGAAATGACTGGGGTGGAGGCCTATAGGACCCTCAGCACTATATACAGTGCTTATATAACTAAAAGGAGCATAACGGATATTTAATATGTCAAAAATGGCAAAGCAAGAAAGAAATCGCGGGGAGAGCTATGTAGGTTTTCTAGGGGAGAGCTATGTTCTTTTAGATTTTCTACTGTATTCTTCTTACTGTGTTCAGAAAAGGAGCTCTGTAAAGTATGTGTGATATGTTTATTTGTGATAGAGTTTTTGTGTCTCCTTTGAAAATGTACTTATCTAAATTTTTGTTCCTGTTATTGTGTGGAATATGAGACTGTCTTTTTTTTTTTTTTTTTTTTTTTTTTGTCTTTTTGCCATTTCTTGGGCTGCTCCCACGGCATATGGAGGTTCCCAGGCTAGGGGTCTAATCAGAGCTGTAGCCACTTGGCCTACGCCAGAGCCACAGCAACGAGGGTTGCGAGCCACGTCTGTGACCTACACCACAGCTCACGGCAACGCCGGATCGTTAACCCACTGAGCAAGGCCAGGGATCGATCCCACAACCTCATGGTTCCTAGTCGGATTCGTTAACCACTGCACCATGACGGGAACTCCGAGACTGTCCCCTTTTTAAGAGCAAACTTCTATCTAGCTTTGCCCTTGATGTTCCCCTTTAAGAGTTTTTCCCAGTTGCCATGCTTTACCTTGTTTTTCTTTCTGGAAAAACATAACAAAATTTCTGATTCTGTATCTACAAACTCCTGCCCCCCCATCCCCCCATTAATTCCAGCCTCATATGTGCACAGAAACTGGTTGGCTGCTAAAGTTCCTTGATGACTTATACAAAAAGATTTTTTCTAAGTTTCTGAAAAGTTTTTCTGTGATGTATTAACTGTTCTAAATCTCTGTGCTTCTGGTTGTTTTCTAGACAGTTCAATTGAAAATCAGCTTTACAGCTAAACCTACAGCTGAATCTACAGCTAAACATCCCCAAGTGATTTTATATTTCTCCTCTAGGAAGAGCACCCCATTCTTAGTTTCCCTCGACTGCATTAATGATAATTCCTCACTACTTTATTCTGTACCCTTTCTTACATGGGACTTTCCAGAAGCAGTCCTTTTCGTTCTGTTTCTCATTGCAGCAGTTGCTTAATATCGTGTTATGCATCACTGTCAGCTCAGTTTTCCCAAGGTATTCAGTGTATGGAATACAGAAGACAAAACGGTCTGGAGACAGCACTTATTGAAGTAGTCACAAGCTTTATTGATGACTTTGGTTTAAGAATCTCTTCCAAGCAAAGCTGTCTCCTGATACACTTTTCGGAGAAGAGGAGTGAGCTCAAATTCAAGTATGCTGTCCATGTATGTTGTCATCAGTGTACCTTCTGAGCACATCGGTGCCCACCCCCACCCCGACTCCAGGGTCCTATTGCTACTCCCCTCTGCTGTCTGTCTGTCTGTATCTCCTCCTTCTCTCCTCCCACCATTTTGGACCCTTTTATGCCTTCTTGAGGCTAGAGTCCCTTTCTGATGCTTCATCCAGGAAGCTGGAGTCCTCATTATCCTTATGGGTTAACAACATATTTTTATAAAGGTCATAACTTAAATAGGAATCTTTCCCTAGGTCCTTGATTTCTCTGGATAATTGTGAAACTAAATCAATATAATAAAATTCAATTTTCAGTATCACCATATATAACATCACAGAGATTGATGAATACTCAATAAACACGTTCTAATTGAAGAAACAAATGGATAGATGAATGCATTTGTTAAAAATAAGCCCCACCATTCCTCCTCCCACGTTCCATTTTTTTAATTCCACTGGAAAGTAAATGACAGAGATGGAGACAGTGAATTTGTTTGCTTTGTTTTCTGTGTGGCGTTCTGTGGTACAAATGGAAATATAAAGGAATCCTGGATTTTTAAAGTTCTCTGCTTTCTGTTGCCTAGACGTAAAAGAACTTCAGTCAATATCAATGCATATTGAAAATATATTTACACATTAGTTGATGGCAAAGAGTCAGTTTTGGAAGGTTGGAAGGAGTTAAACTTTTGTCAAGTGGTTTTTTTGTTTGTTTTTCTGTTTTGTTTTTTCTTCTTGACTTGCTGCTTCTGCTGCTGAAGAGAGGACTCCTGAACCACTGGCACTCTGCAAAGCATGTTCATACACATTTCTTTTTGATTCTTGTTACAACACAATGAGCTTTATCTCCTGCCACTCCCCCCAACCTCAGTGTAGCCACATGCTGTTCTTGGACCTTGTCAAACTCCTCGTTGCCTCGGGGCCTTTGCACATGTTATCCCCTTGTCTTAGAATGTTCTCTCCACCCTCTAACTTCCCACACTCTTAAATATCATTCCCTGGGGTGATGTTCTTTGAACTCCCAGATTAAGTTGTATATTATGTTATTTATTTTTTAGATTTGTACTTCTTTTTTTTTTCTTCATGGCAATTTTTAGAAATGGAATTATATATTAATTTTGTTTATTTAGATGCTTGTCTCCCTTTCTAAATAAAAGTAAGCTGTCTGCAAATAGTGACTGTACCTAGCATAACACTGACTACTATCCCTGGCTCATAGTAAGTGCTTGGCAGATATGGACTAAAACAACATTTGAGTCCATGCTTCACAGTTGGGAAAATGAGGCACAAGTTTACTTAATTTACCCACCCCCTGTTGTAGGCATTTTTAGTAGTAGAAATGGAATTGAATACCAGGACTTCCATTTATACTTTAATGGCAGGGCACTGTCCCTCATGTTTTCATTAACATCAGCCCATTGTATCTCTCTGAAATTTTTATTTGGGCCAGTACCTAGGGTGAGTAATCAGGTGGAAGTGGTCAGAAATACTGGAGCAGGAGTTCCCCTTGTGGCTCAGATGAAACAAATCCAACTAGTATCCATGAGGATGTGGGTTTGATCCCTGGCCTTGCTCAGCAGGTTAAGGATCCAGTGTTGCCATGAGCTGTGGTGTAGGTCTCAAATACATCTCTGATCTTGCGTTGCTGTGCCTATGATGTAGACCAGCAGCTGCAGCTCTGATTGGACCCCTAGCCTGGGAACTTCTATATGCCATGGGTACAGCCCTAAAAACAAAAACAAAAACAAAAAATAGAAAGAAAAGAGAAAAGGAGAAATATTGGAGCAGACACCAAGTATGTAGCTGGGGTCTCATCTTCCTCTGTGTCTTCTGAGGAGATAATTATCTTCTTTGCCCAGACAAATGTCAGTTGGCTTGACAAAGGTCTCTCAGTGTAGCAATCAAAGAAATTCCCACTGCTAAATGCTGTTCATGTGGTTTGAACGAGACACTCCAAGGATTTTGAAAACATAAGATTTGAGTTTCCAGAGCTTATTTGGGAAGAAATTCCTGAGGATCACAAAGGGTAGCATGGGGTAACACCTGTAGAATCCAACCTATGTTGCCAGATCTATTTTTGTTTGTATACCTGAAATTACTTCAAAACACCAAGTCATATTGGTGGTTGGCACTTCCAAATCCCAAAGAGTGGGTTTGTATTTTATTCATTAGTGGTTGCTAAGGGTGTGCATTTTTTTCTAAGTGTGGGCATTCTCCAGGGCAGCTTTCAACAAATACCCTCCAGCTGAAAGTGAATGTGTCTGGCATTAAAATCACTAGCATTCAGGCTGAATCAGAGCCCTGTGTTTATGGGTAGATCACCTCATCTCTCACGCTGCCATTAACAACTTGCATTCCTGAGAGATGGAATAAGCCATCTGAGTCAACAGAGCCTCAGCTATTTCTGAACATCAGTGTGGCCTTTTTGAGGAGTTTTCATATGTATTTATTAAACCTAATAACATAATTGTAATATTTCTTTAATTTTTAGCCATAAGATCTAAACATATCCCCTTTTAACTTTAGGGCTTTCAGTCCTCTGAATTTTATTTTTAAGATCTCAGTCAGAGACTACTGACCCAGATATTTACAACCTTAAATTTTCAAGGGATTGTGAATTTTAATTATGTGTAATCTATTGTTTTGTGAGGTTTGGGGGATTTATCTTTTGAATTCAGCACCATTGATTTGAAAATCTAATTGTTAAAAGAGAGGTTAAACAATTTTAGATATTCTAGGATCATCAAATAATCTAGAACTGTTTAGAATCTCAAAAATTTAGCACCTGAGATCAAACTTAAATAAAAGGAGGCTTAACAAAAGAGAAGAAAGAGGAAGGGAGAATTCCTAGCTGGTGTCATATGGCTTTAGTCAGTCACAAGAATGGTTTGGCTTGTTCAAGGGTCTAGGAGAAGTTAACCTGGTCTACAGCAGCTAAGACTGGTTGAAAAGGTAAAGTGGTGGCCAGATTATAGAAGGATTTGGGTCATATTACCTATTAAAAAAATTATATCCTTTTTTAAAACTCAGCCATAAAAGAGAATGGTGAAGTAATAAAAGAATATATGAATGGCTGAAAAATAATGGCTAAAAAAGAATGGCTGGGAGTACCCGTTGTGGCACAGTGGAAACAATCCTACTAGTAACCATGGGGTTTTGAGTTTGATCCCTGGCCTCTCTCAGTGGGTTGAGGATCCGGTATTGCCATGAGCTATGGTGTAGGTCACAGACACGGCCCTGATCCTGCGTTGCTGTGGCTCTGATGTAGGCCAGCAGCTGTAGCTCTGATTCAACCCCTAGCCTGGGAACCTCCATATGCTGTGGGTGCAAAAAATATTGTAATTAAAAAAAATAGGTAACACTGATACAAATCCTTCTGTGATCTAGCCATACTTTACGTTTTCAACCAATCTTAGCTTTGCTGTCGTCCAGGTTAACTTCTCCTAGACTTTCGAGCAAGCCATAATGCCATTTGCAGCAACATGGATGCAACTAGAGATTCTCATACTAAGTGAAGTAAGTCAGAAAGAGAAAGACAAATACCATATGATGTCAGTTATATGTGGAATATAAAATATGGCACAAACAAACCTATCTACAAAACTTAAATGTGGTTGCCAGGTAGGAGGGGGGAGGAAGTGGGTTGGACAGGGATGGGAAGTTTGGGGGTGTAAACCATTACGTTTAGAATGGATAAGCAATGAGGTCCTGCTGTATAGCAAGGGAAACTATATCCAGTCTCTTGGGGGTAGAACATGATGGAAGATAGTCTGCTAAAAAGAACATGTTTTGTATATATTGAGTATGATATGACTCCGTCACTATGCTCTGTAGCAGAAATTGACACAACACTGTAAATCAACTATATTCTAATAAAAATAAAATTTTTAAATTATATTAAGGCATAATATACATAATTATGTTTTGCTTTTATGAATTGAGTATTGCTATTATAATCTAGTTTAGATATCTCTCCTAGAACACTGTGGGGTAACCTAAGTTGTTCTTCCTCCTTGGATGAAGTAAACCAAAAGGTCCTGTGTCCCATGGAAATGGTGGTTTGTGAAGGAGGGATGGGGATATTTGGCAAAATTCTAAAAAGCACAAGCTCACATAATTAAGGGTTTGTAAATTTCATATAATAAGTTGCATACGATAAGTACTTTCAGGAAAAACAAGAGCCCACCTAGAGCAAGGGCAGATCAGTGGCCAGTGTCTCATTTCTGACCAGAGCCAAAGAGAACCAAGTGAAATGGCTGGGTGTTTGGATATTTTGGAGGCTACACGATTAGCATCGTCTCATTCAAATCCAGGGAATTTTTCACAAGGCAGTGCCTGTTTGTCTTTGTGATGCTAGAAACAAGTATAATGCCTGGCAGTGAATTGGGATCCAATACATATTTATTGGGTGGATAATAAATGAAGACTTGATTTGGTCCCACTACAAATCCATTTTGAATGTCCCTAATCAGCTTTCTTTCCCATTTACTTCAGCAGCTATTTTTGGCCTTTTTCATCCTTCCAAAGCCCAGTGCTTTGCTAGTTTGATGCTCAGTCTAATTTTCTCCTTCACTGAAGAGATAGAGGTTATCAGCTGGGAATCCTCCATACTATTCACTTCTCTTTCTCCAACTCCCTCACTGAAAGGAGGGTTACATCTAAAGCTTTCTTTTTCTTTTTCCTTTATTCACGTTGAAGAACTTTTCTATTGCTCTCACCTATTTCTCAGAGACTTTTCTCCATCAGTCCACCAATGCCTCACAATCACTTTTTCCATACTTCCAAATTTTCAAAAATAAATTTCGTTTGTATTAGGGATGAGGGATGAGAAATAAAAGATGACAAAATAAATATATATTCTAAAATTCATTCAAAAATTGTGATTAATAATGGGAACAATTTATCTCTCCACTAATTCTGTGATTTTATGGCAGAGAATAGCTGGAGGAGTTTTCTTTAGATTGAATGGTCTGAGAATAAGACCCTTAGCTAAGAACTTCAGAAAAGGAGTCAGTCTTTCTTTCTCTCTCAATCTCTCCCTCTTCCTCTCCCTCTCCCTCTCCCTCTCCCTCTCCCTCTCCCTCTCCCTCTCTCTCTCCCTCTCTCTCTCTCTCTCTCTCTCTCTCTCTCTCTCTCTCTCTCACACACACACACACACACACACACAGGCTAATAACAGAAAGAGAAATGTAAGAAACAGACTGAATAAAAGCTCTAAGGTAGGGAAGAGTTTCATATGTGACAGCAACTCCCAGGAGACAGTTGTGGCTGGAATATAGAGCAGGGAGGAGAGAGTGGTACAAGAGTTATAGGGTCCCCCAATAAGCCATTCTGTCCAGGAGGTGAGGTCTGTGGGGAATGCAGAAGCCAGGTCATGCTGAGTATCGTAAAGCAAAATGAGGAGTTTGGATTTTATTCTGTGCCCAAAGCTAGGCTAATTTCCACTTTGTATCATAAGAAAATTACTTCTATTGCAACATGGAGAGGAGGTAGAGGAGAGTATGCAAGACTAGAAGCAGAAAGACTTTTCTGGAGACTGCTGGTGAACTCCAGGTAAGAGATGGTAACTGTCTAGGCCAAAATGGAGTTGGATACAAGTGGATACATATGGGGGCCAGTTTCACATCTGTGATCTCAAGAAGCAACATGCTGAAAGAAGCCATGCTGGCTTGCTTAATAGACACTCTGGCCATGGGTTATAGTGCCATTAAGCAGAGGTACCAGAACTGAGATGGAAGATAAAGAAGTTGGAGAATATTAGACAAATCTAGAAAAAAAAAAGCATTTGAAAATGTAGACGTAATATTGCCTGATGTACTAGCTCCAATTTTCTTGGTTCCTTTAATTGACATGAAACCCTAGGAACTGCTGCCCTCTGAGAGTTGCTGAAAAATGGAACAAAGTTCAGAATTACCCCCATTTTCTTCACAGACAACCTGTGTCACAGAACTTGCTACCCTTCTCCTCCAGGCTACTCCAGCAAACCTGCTGTCTTTGCTGTCTTTAGCAATCTCCAGAGGAAACAGAAGCTCCGTTGTCTATGGAAATATAATCCTTACAGATTGGGAATCTGACATGCACTTCCAAGAACGCCCTCCTTACACTCCTGTTTACTCCGAAGGCAGCTCCAGGAAGGCCTCCAGCAAGCATTCAGTTGGAAAAAAATTCATTCTCCCATTCTCATAGGTCCTCCACCAAGATTCTAAAAATGATTTTCTTGGAGGCTCCCACCCCACTTAGCCTCTAACTGTGATCACTGAAGTTTGTACCAGGCTAATAACTTCTACCCAGACTTCACTTCTCAGTTGCCCTCTTCATTCCCTCTTATACATTAAGGATGGGGTGAAGGAGGACAGGGCAGTTGCTGATTGTAGCAGGGCTGATGCTGCTCTTTCTGATATCAGCTTCATGGGTGATGACTAGAACAGAACAGCCCACTGCTGACTGCACTCTTTAGAATGTGGGGTATATGGAACCTATTGTTTCAAAATATGAGCCTTTGGCAAGTCCTGAGCAATAGGAAAATTTCTACCCAACCTCCTCTTATGATTGTTTTACTTGATTTTGTGATTATCAAAGCTAACGATCAAGAACTGAATGATAGTGCAAAACCCTCTTGCTCACTTTTTTGTCCCTTGCACTTTTCATGAACTATTATGGGACTATAACTGGGCATGATATGTTTTATATGTTTGCCCTGATCTGACATCTGGCCATGAGTACTTCTTGGATGGTCCTCTGCCATTTTCTCTTTACCAGTGGGTTTTTATTTATTCTTGGCTTTTGTCCTAAGGGTCAGTCACTTTCTTAGGTGGCTCTTGTCATATTGGTATTATACTGAGATTATTTCCAGTCAGTGACTACCTGTTTCAGGAGAGGGTATGGTTGTCAGTTTCTTTCATCTGTTTCTGTCTGGTTTCTTTGGGTTTATGATGCTCAGTTGGAGAAATAAGAGAGGGGAAGAACCGGAGAAGTGGGAGGAAAGAAAAAGGGAAAGAAAGTGACAGGAGTTTCACCAGGAATGAGGCTTCTGGGTGACATTTTGGAGTTTGAATTATGAAAGACCTAAGTACATCTCTGGAGTATAATAGATTTGGAGACAACAAAAATAGAGGGCTTAGTGAGCTAGTGCTATCGGTTTTGAGTTAGATTCACAATGACGGGTTCTGACTGGCAAAAATAAATGCTGTAAAGCTTTTCAACTACTTGGTGATGGTGGTCTAATTCTCAGAACTCAAGTTTGTCCTAGACTGTGCTGTATCAATTTCTTATTTTATTGTAGTTATGCAAAAGAAGCCTGATCATTTAAAAATGTCTGCTCTTTCTCTGCATAAAAAGAGGAGAGGCCTGGCATCATTGGTCTGTAGTCACCAGATCATCTTATCAAGATTCTTGAGCTACACATATAGATCATGCTAGTGTGTTTTTTTCTTTTTCTTTTAAAGAAAGCAGGGAGCGAAACCTAAATTCCTTTGCTTAAGAGAGTGGAAAGGATGAGGGGCTGAGGAAAATGGGAAATGAAGGGTCTAGAGAGACAAAGGGATGTGGGTTATGAGCAAGGTAGAAAGGTGGACAGAGTAAGAAAAAAACTTTCTCTATCCCCAGGAAAATATGATGAATTTTTAGCACATTGTTGTCTAACGTTCAACTTTATGTTGTTAACTATACTCTGTTGTGCTCTAATTTCTCTGTTACTCCAGATCATTAGGAAAATTTGGTTACCAATAACAGTGCTTTGGAAGTAGTATTTTGGGAGATTTAAGGACTAGAGGCAGCATGCACACGGGGTAAAGCTGCAAAGGAAGACCATAAGGGACATAAAAATACAGGAAGCAGAAAGGCATTGATAATTCAGTGAAAGCAAAAAAATCAGATCAGGAGGTGACCAGGATATGATCAGCACTCTGACAGTCTTTATAGGTTAGATGTAGAAAGAGGGAGATGAGGTTTCCACAGAATCTGAGGTGGGTATTCAGACATTCTATTTAAATATTAAAGGCAGTGGTTGATCTCAGATGACAAGAGACCTTAGGGACATACAGGTTGACAGGAATATGAGGTTCCTAAATAGATGACTTTAACTCAAAGATAAGACCTTGGCTTTTGATGCTGAAAAACTATATAGTTAGTTCTAAATTTGCCATGTGCAAATAATGGATATTCCCTGGCAGCCTTCACAGTACATTTGCATCCTATCATAATGTATCAGTGTCCAGCACAGTTTAGAAAGCAGCAATCTTTTATCTATGGGCCGAGTTGATTGCCCATAAGTGGAAAAAAAAAAAAATCAGATGTTAGGAAGTAGAATATGGTATGCAGAGTTTTCTTTTCTTCCTTTTTTTTTTCTTTCTTTTCCTTCCCTCCCTCTCTTTTTAATTTTATTTTTATTGATTTTTATTTTTTTCATTATAGTTGGTTTACAGTGTTCTGTCGGTTTCTACTGTACAGCAAAGTGACCTAGTCAAACATAAATATATATATATATATATATATATATACTTTTTCTCACATTATCCTCCATATGTTCCATCACAAGTGACTAAATATAGTTCCCTGTGTTATACAGTAAGATCTCATTGCTTATCCACTCCAAATGCAATACTTTGCATCTATTAGCCCCAGACTCCCAATCCATCCCATCCCCTCCCCCTCCCACTTGACAACCACAAGTCCTTGAGTTTCTTTTCCGTGGAAAAGTTCATTTGTGCCATATGTTAGATTCTAGATATAAGGCATTTGGCTTTTTCTCTCTGACTTACTTCACTTAGTATGAGAGTCTCTAGTTCCATCCATGTTGCTGCAAATGGCATTAGTTTATTTTTTTATAGCCAAGTAGTATTCCATTATGTATATATACCACACCTTCTTAATCCATTCATCTGTCGATGGACATTTAGGTTGTTCCCATTTTGTGGCTATTGTGAATAATGCTGCAGTGAACATATGGATGAATGTGTCTTTTTCGATGAAAGTTATGTCCAGATATATGCCCAAGAGTGGGATTGCTGGGTCATATGGTAGTTCTATATTTAGTTTAATGAGGTACCTCCGTACTGTTTTCTATAGCGATTGTACGAATTTACATTCCCACCAGCAGTGAAGGAGGGTACCCTTTTCTCCACACCCTCTCTAGCATTTGTTATTTGTTGACTTGTTAATGATAGCCTTTCTGACAGGTGTGAGGTGGTACCTCATAGTAGTTTTGATTTGAATTTCTCTAATAATTATTGATTTGAACATTTTTTCATGTGCCTGTTGGCCATCTGTATATCTTATTTGGAGAAATGTCCATTCAGGTCTTTTGCCCATTTTTCAATTGGGTTGTTAGGGGTTTTTTTTTGCTGATGAGATGTATAATTTGTTTATGTATTTTACAGATTAAGCCCTTGTCAGTTGCATTATTTGAAACTATTTTCTCCCATTTAATAATTTCTCCCATTCAAGGCCATTTTCTCCTATTCAATGGTTTGAAACTATTTTCTCCCAACCGTAGGTTGTCTTTTTTTTTTTTTTTTTTTCTGATTTTTTTTTTTTTTTTTATTTCGTTTGCTGTGCAAAAGCTTGTGAGTTTGATTAGGTCCCATTGCCTTATTTTTGCTACTGTTTCTGTTGCCTTGGGAGACTAACCTAAGAAAACATTTGTAAGGTTGATGTCAGAGAATGTTTTGCCTGTGTTCTCTTATAGGAGTTTGATGGTATCTTGTCTTAAGTCTTTAAGACATTTTGAGTTTATATTTGTGCATGATATGAGGGTGTGTTCCAATTTCATTGATTTACATGCAGTGGTCTAGTTTTCCCAGGGCCAGTTGCTGAAAAGACTGTTTTTTCCTATTGTCAAAGATTAATCTGGGTTTATTTCTGGGTTCCCTATTACATTCCATTGGTCTGTCTGTCTGTTTTGGTACCAGTACCACACTGTCTTGATTTCTGTAGCTTTGTAATATTTCCTGAAGTCTGGGAGAGTTATGCCTCCTGCTTGGTTTTTGTTCCTCAGGATCGCTTTGGTAATCCTGGGTCTTTTATGGTTCCATATAAATTTTTGGATTGTTTGTTGTAGTTCTGTGGAAAATGTCATGGGTAATTTGACAGAGATGGCATTGAATCTGTGGATTGCTTTGGGTAGTAGGGCCGTTTTTACAACATTAATTCTTTCAAGCCGGGAGCATGGAATAGCTTTCCATTTCTTTGCATCCTCTTTGATTTCCTTGATTAATGTTTTATAATCCTTAGCGTATAAGTTTTTCACATCCTTGGTCATGTTTATTCCTAGGTATTTAATTTTTTTGGTGCTATTTTAAAAGGTATTTTTATATTCCTTTTCTAATATGTCATTGTTAATATATAGAAAGGCAACTAATTTTTGAATGTTCATCTTATATCCTGCTACTTTGCTGATTTCATTGATCAGTTTGAGTAGTTTTTGTATGGAGTGCTTAAGGTTTTTTTATATATAGTATTATGTTGTCTGCATACAGTGACAGTTTTACCTCTTTTCTTCCAAGTTGGAAACCTTTTATTTCTTTTGTTTGTCTGATTGTTGTGGCTAGGACTTCCAATACTATGTTGAATAAAAGTGGTGAGAGTGGGCATCCTTGTCTTTTTCCAGATTTTAGCAGGAATGCTTTCAACTTTTCTCCGCTGAGTATTATATTTGCTGTGAGTTTGTCATAAATGACTTTTATTGTTAAGAAATGTTCTCTCTATACCCAAAGTGGTAAGAGTTTTTGTCATGAATGGATGTTGGACTTTGTCAAATGCTTTTTCTACATCTATTGAGATGATCATGTGGTTTTTGACTTTTCTTTTGTTAATGTGATGTATGACATTGATTGATTTGCATATGTTGAACCATTCTTATGAATCTGGGATGAATCCCCCTTGGTTGTGATGTATGATCTTTTCTATATGTTGTTGAATTCGGTTGGCTAAAATTTTGTGAAGAATTTTTGCATCTATATTCATCAAAGATATTGACCTATGATTTTCTTTTTTGGTAGGATCTTTGTCTGGTTTGGGTACTAAGGTGATGGTGGCTTCATAGAATGTCTCTGAGAGTCTTCCTTCTTCTTCAACCTTTTGGAGAAGTTTAAGAAGGATGAGTATAACTTCTTCTTTGTATGTTTGGTAGAATAAGCCTGTGAAACCTATCTGGGCCTGGACTTTTATTTGTAGGGAGTGTTTTTTATTACATACTCCATTTCATTTCTAGTGATCAGTCTGTTCAGTTGATCTATTTCTTCTTGATTCAGTTTTGGCAGACTGTAAGTCTCTAGAAAGTTGTCCATTTCTTCTAGGTTGTCAAATTTGCTGGCATGTAATTGTTCATAGTGTTCTCTTATGTTTTTTTTATATTTCTGTGGTATCTGCTGAGATTTCTCCTTTTTCATTTCTTATTTTGTTTATTTGGGTTTTTTCTCTCCTCTTCTTGGTGAGTCTGGCCAGAGGTTTGTCAGTTTTGTTTACCTTTTCAAAGAACCAGCACTTGATTTTATTGATTTTTTTTCTATTATTTTTTGAATCTCTATTTTATTGATTTCCTCTCTGATCTTTATGATTTCCTTCCTTCTGCTGACTTTAGGTTTTGTTTGTTCTTCTTTTTCTAATTTATTAGATGGTAGATTAAGTCATCAGTTTTAGATATTTCTTCTTTTTTGAGGAAGGCATGTATTGCCATGAATTTCCTTCTAACCACTGCTATTGCAGCATCCCATAGATTTTGAATGGTTGTCTTCATTATCATTTGTCAAGAGATATTTTTTTAATTTCCTTTTTGATTTCCTCATTGACCCATTGGTTTTTTTCGTAGCATGTTTTTTAGTCTCCATGTAGTCCATTTTTTTTCTCATATCTTCTCCTGTGGTCAATTTCTAGTTTCATGCCATTGTGGTCAGAGAAGATACTTGAAATAATTTCTATAATCTTAAATTTGTTGAGGTTAGTTTTGTGCCCCAGTATGTGGTCAATCCTTGAAAATGTTCCATACATACTTTAAAAGAATGTATATTCTGATTTTTTTGGATGTAATGTCCTGAAGATGTCAATGAAGACTAAATTTTCTATTGTGTCACTTAGGGTCTCTGTTGCTTTACTGATTTCCTGTCTAGAGGATCTGTCTGCTGATGTGAGTGGAGTGTTAAAGTTTCCTACTATTATTGTGTTCCCATCAATTTCTCCTTTTATGTCTGTTAGTGTATGTTGTATGCTCCTACATTAGGGACATATATATTGTTGATTGTAGTATCCTCTTCTTAAATGGATCCTTTCATCGTTAAATAGTGTCCTTTTCTGTCTTTCTTTATGGCCTTCATTTTAAAGTATATTTTGTCTGTTATGAGTAATGCAAACTTCTGCTTTCCTGCCTTTTCCATTGGCACAAGATACCTTTTCCCAACCCCTCACTTTCAATTTACATGTATCCTTTGCCCTAAGGTGAATCTCTTGTAGACAGCGTATTGTAGGCTCTTGATTTTTTATCCAATCTGACACTCTGTGTCTTTGATTGGATCATTCAGTCCACTGACATTTAGGGTAATTATTGATAAATATGTATTTATTGCCATTTTAAACTTTGTTTTCCAGTTTATTCTGTTTCTCCTTTGTTCTTTTCTTTTTTTAGTTGGATGATTTCCTTTTATTTTATGTTTTTGTCCTTTTCTTTTTAGTTTTTGTGAATGTAATGTTTGCTTTTGATTTATGGTTGCCCTTTTTTTCAAGTATGTTAACCCTTTCCTATATTTGCTTGCTTTAGCCTGATAGTCATACAGGCTCAAACACATTATTTTAAAAAAAAGAGGCTATATTTTCTTACTTTCCTTCCCCACATTCTAATATTTTGAAGTCCTTTTTAGACATCTTCATGTTTGTCCTTTTGCCATTCTTTGTGTTTATTGTCACTTTTACAATAGGGTTTTTTTTTTTTTTTTCCTTTTAGATCTGTACACTGGCTTATTTAAGTAATTGCTTTTAAATTGTGATTTCCTCCATCCTGTTTCTTTTTACTTTTTATTTAGAGAAGCCCTTTCTTTTAGAATAGGTTTAGTATTGTATATGCTTTTAGCTTTTGTTTGTTGGGGAAATTCTTTATTTCTCCTTCTATTTTAAATGATATTCTTGCTGGATAGAGTAATTTAGGCTGCAGATTTTTCCCCTTGACTATGTTGACACTCCCTTCTGGCCTGTAGTGTTTCTGTAGAGAAATCAGCTGATAGCCTTATGGGGGTTCCCTTATAATTAACACTTTGTTTTTCTTTTGCTACCTTTAGAATCTTCTCTTTATCTTCAACTCTTGCCATTTTTATTATAATATGCATCGTATGGACCTGTTTGGGTTCAACTTGTTGGGGGCCCTCTGTGCTTCCTGTATCTTGATATCAGTTTCCTTTAGATTTGGAAAGTTTTCAGACATAATTTCTTCAAATATATTTTCAATTCCCTTTTCTTTTTCTTCTCCTTCTGGAATTCCTATTATGCATAGATTGGCCCACTTTATATTATCCCATAGATCTCATGTTTCTTTCATGCTTTTTCTTTTTTATTTATTTATTTTTTCTACTATACAGCATGGGGACCAAGTTACACATACATGTATACGTAATTTTTCACTTGGTTTTCTGTCTGCTGTCCTAATCAGGTGATTTTTATTATTCTGTCTTCCAAGTTACTAATTTGTTCCTCTACATTATTCATTCTGCTTTTTAGTGTCTTTGATTCAGTTTGCATCTCTGAAAATGAATTTTCTAATTTTTCTTGGCTTCTCCTTATATTTTCTATTTCCTTTCTAAAGTAATCTGCATTACTGTTTATATCCACTCTTAATTCCTTCATATTTACCCTTAACTCCTTCAGTATTTTCACTATCTCTCTTTTGAACTCAATAGCTTTTAGAATGCAGAGGTCTGTTTCATTGTTTGCTGCTTCAGGTGAGTTCTCCTGTTCTTTTAAATGGGGATGGTTCCTGAGCTCCTTCATTTTGCTTATATTTTTCTTTTTCTGTGAGTTTAGGGAAACCAACTACTCTAGTCTGGAGGGCTATTTCTATGCAAGAGCTCCCCTTTGTATTTTGTAGTGGGTTACTATTTATTTTTTGCATGGGTATTTGGATATTTGCTGTCTCTTTCTTTGCTGTGAACAGGCTGTTATCCCCTTGATAGGGTTCTGAGTGTGTTTCCAGGGAGAAGGAGGCAATGGGCAGGGCTGTTAGTCAGGGCCTGGTTGCTGGGCTCTTGACAGTAGCAAGGACCTGCAGGAAGGAGGTGCAGGCTGCTCCTAGTTTCAGAGTCCTGGGAAGTGACAGTGATCAGGCATGAGTGGGTGCTGCCTGGAGCATTTGACAGTGGCAACAGCAGGGCAGGTGTGTTCCCAGAGGAGTGAGAGCAACAGTTGCAGTGCCCTCTTTTCTTGGTGACTTCTGAGGTGAATGGGGTCACAGGAGGAGACTGTTCACAGACCCCTAGGGGTGGTGGGCCACGCCTCCTTCTGGTTTCTGAGATGACTGCTTCAGTTTGTCCCCGCTGCCTGTAGATCATACAAGAGGTATCACACTTAGCCCACACAAGAGGCACCCAGTCTCCTGTAGCCCAAGCAAGTGGCCTCTTGCCACCCATAGCCTGTGCAAGAGGCACCGGCCCTCTGAGAGCCTGTGTGTGTGTGTGTGTGTGTGTGTGTGTGTGTGTGTGTGTGTGTGTGTGTGTGTGTGTGTGCACGCATGGAGAGTCCTATGGCTGGCTGCCTCTCCTCCTCTCGCCTTTCCACTCCCCAACAGTGGCACCTTGCTTCTGTGGTCCCAGACCTCCTCCTGGGTTCTCTCAGCTGTGGCATTCTGCTCCCCAGCCTGTGGCACACTTCTCCATAGCCCATCGGGCTATCTCCACACAACCCTAGTCCTCTCCCTGGAACTGACCTCCAGAGGCTGAGTCTCAGAGCCCAGCACCCACCTGAGCGTCTCAGGCTATGATGTCTGGGGTGGTGGTACAGATGATCTTTGCAGATTCACTTTTCCTTGCCCTTCTCAGTCCAACTGGTGTGCTTTTCTCAGCAACTTTGAGGTCCCTCCATCTCCACTGATCTCCCCATTGGTTAGGTTGCTTCCCAGGATGTGGGTTCCTTTTCTTTTTAACAACTCCCTCTCAGGAGTGTTAGTTCCATTCTGATTCCTTTTCTCTATATATGTCTTTTTTTTCTTTTGTTCTACCCAGTTAGGTGGAGGACTTCTTACCATTCTTGGAGCTCTAAGTTCTTCTGCCAGCCCTCAGTAGATGTTCTGTGTGAATCATTCTGCATTTAGAACAATGTGTGTTTTTGATATGTTTGTGGGAGAAGGTAAGCAGGACGTTCTACTCCTCTGACATCTTGAGTCTTCCTCCCTCTCTCTCTCTCTTTATCTCCCTTTTTTTCTTTCTATATTTAGGTTAAAACATGGTTATTTTCCATAATTCAGTAAAGAAGGCTTTTATTTCAAAGGACACTGGGAAAAAAATCAGTAGCTATTTCTTTGTGCATGAGTTCTGTATGGAGTTATGACCACAAAATCTAGAGCTGGGAGGAGTTTCTGTGTCCATAGCAGTGACTGCTAGTGAACCCCGACACCCTGCCCCTTCCTTCTGCCTTACTAACAGAACCCTGGTGACAGTGTACCCAGGTGAAAGAGTATACCATTTGGCCTTCCCTTGCAGGTAGGCACAACCAATGAATGCCAAGTAGATGTCACTGGGAAGGGTTTTGGGGGTCGTTTAAGAGGGCAGTGGCTTCCTGCTGCCTGGAACATAGATGAGCTGGCCAGAATGGCAGTTATCATTTTAAAGCCACATAATAAGGATGATGAAGCAGAAAAAATAAGAGTTAAAGGACACCAGAAATATCGTAAAACTGCAATACCTGCAGTTTTCTTTTTCATGAGAGAAAATAAACTTCTGTTTTGGTACATTTTGATTATTAGCAGATGAACACAATTCCTAACTGATACAGTGACTATTTGTGTGGCTTTTGCATTATGTGTATAAAGAGGCACAGAGAACTTAGCCCAGTCCCACTTCAGTGTTATTCTTTTGATAATATGTGCATCCAATATGAAATTATAACAGAATTTATTATAACATAAAATCTTATAGGTGTTTCTCTCTTTGAGACATGCTTACTAACTGAAGACAAAACTTCAAATTAAATGCATTAAGTCCAAAATCCCCTAGAATTTCCAATTACCATTCTTATATGGGAGGCACAGATTAGGTGTAGAGCCCTCTTGGGGTGAAATCATGAACACTGAATCCCATTGCTTCCTTCTTTCCTTCATTGAAGTATATCTATTCCTATTGCCATGGCTTAGGTCAGCCTCTTGTTTCCTCACACTGGGATAAATATAATGCCCTCCTGGCCTTTAAGCTTTTCCCTGCTGATTCATTCTACATATTTCCTACATATTCCTTTATAATGAAATGTATTTCCCCTTCTGCTGAGAAACTTTCAGTAGCGTCCTATTTCCAACTGATCAAAATTCAAACAGCTTAGCCTGGACATTTCTTGGATTTTTTACGTATGTAGTATGGTTGCTTTTATGACTTCAAATCTCTTCTCAGACTCTCTCCTTTACCTTGTAACTTACCTCCAGTTCCAACTGTCTCTCAAGGTTCAGGTCCATAGCCAGCTTAAGGCCAAGGCTCCTGACTTTGAACTGCTTGCAGTGAAGGCCCTTTAAGTCCTTGAAGTTGGCTGATCTGGCACCATCTTCTCTGGGTTGCTCACATTTCACTGCAGTTTCCTTTCAGCTGTGTTTCTCAGAGTTTGTGTAAACATTACATTCATTAAAAACTACGATTTGGATGATTTGGATCATTTTCTCATCCTTGCTGCCTAACTTGCTTTAGTCTTTAGGAGAAGAATCAGATTTTCTTGTACAAGGAGGGAAATATATAATATATGTATATATGGTGGTTCTGGCTGAAAACTTGGTAGAATTAAACTAAATTGTCCATTTTTATATAATATAAATTATACCTGAAATGTTAAAAGTATTTGGGAGACTTACATAAAATGCATGATCTTTGCTGGCTTATTGAACTGATGTTATTTTGGTTCTTCCCCCCTCCCCCTTTTTAGCAATGTGTTCTTAATTAAACTGAATGGTGAATTGACCCTACAGAGGCTTGACAAAATGGACATGCCAATGTATACATTTCATGTAAGGTATTATTTTACTCTGAGAAGCTGAAAGAATGCAGAGAACATCAGTTGGGAAAATTCAGAGTGGAAATCCCAAGTCTCTGCCATTTCCTCAGCAAGAGGGGCCTTTCACCCCACCCGTCTGAGGTCTTGCATAGCCCAGGTGGAACTTACTAAATTTCTTGTACCTTGACATTATCACCCCAAAACTCCTCTAATGCACCATGTCCCTTGGCCCTAATATCTCAGTTTCTTGTATTATTTCTAGTACAGATCAGAATTGACTGGAAGTACTACAACTATGTAACAGTTGTAAGAAAGTGACCATGAGTTAACTTGTGTTATAAGGCTTAACAAGAATTGAACACAGTTGGTTGGCAGAGGGCTTTTCACAGATTGAAACATCCTCTTCTGTTTGTGATATGAGCATGTGTTTATATACATTTATAAATAATATATACCATATATCTATATACATATATATATATATATACACACACACACGTATATATATACTTATACTTTAAAGAGGGTAAGGAATGTTTATTCAAAATATCTATATGTAAAAACTATAACTCAAAAAGATAATGAACCCCAATATTCATTGCAGCACTGTTTACAATAGCCAAGACATAGAAACAACCTAAATGTTCATTGACAGATAAATGGATTAAGATGTGGTACACATACACAACGGAATACTACTCAGCCATAAAAAGAGTAAAATAATGCCTTTTGCAGCAACTTGGATGTAACTAGAAATTTTCATACTAAGTAAGTCAGAAAGAGAAAGACAAATACCATATGATATCATTTATACGTGGAATCTAAAATATGGCACAGGAGTTTCCATTGTGGCACAATGGGATCAGCAGCATCTTGGGAGCACTGGGATGCATGTTCAATCCCCTGCTTGGCACAGTGGCTTAAGGATCCAGTGTTGCCACAGCTGCTGCTTAGGATCTGATCCCTGGACTAGGAACTCCATATGCTGTGGGGCTGCCAAAAAGGAAAGAAAAATGGCAAAATTTAACCTATCAGAGTTCCCATTGAGGTTCAGTGGGTTAAAAACCCTGACATAGTGAATGTGAGGATGTGGATTTGATCCCTGGCCTGGCTCAGTGGGTTAAGTATCCAGTGTTGCAGCTCACAGATACAGCTTGGATCCAGTGTTTCTGTGGCTGTGGCTACAACTCCTTGGAACTTCCATATGCCATAGGTGTGACCATAAAAAGAAAAACTGAAACTATCTACAAAACAGAAACAGACCCACAGGCATAGAGAACAGACTTGTGGTTGCCAAGTGGGTTGGGGGAGGGAGTGGGATGGAAGAGGAGTTTGGGATTAGTAGATGCAAAGTATTACATTTAGAATGGATAAGCAATGAGGTCTTACTGTACAGCGCAGGGAACTATATCCAATCTCTTGGGATAGACATGATGGAAGATAATATAAGAAAAGGAGTGCATATATATGTATGACTGGGTCACTTTGCTGTGCAGCAGAAATTGGCACATTATAAATCAAGTATACTGTAAAAAAAATAAGGCACAAAATATCCATATGTATATAAATGTAGAAGAAAACCCTAAGCTCACTCTGTGGATAGTCACTACCTATCGCATTATCTTCATTATTATTTGCTCTTCTGGGAGAGTACAATAGCAAAGTAGCTCCTATGAATGAGGTAGCATTTTGAGTTATAAGGCTGTTTGTATTTTTAAATGACATTGAGGATTAATTTCCCTTATGATCACCTGTTATTGTTTTGCTCAGGCTTCTATATGACAGAAAAATACAATAAGTTAGATTTGATTTAAAGACTCGAATATCAAGTCAACTGAAAATCAATGTATCCTGAGAGAAAGTAATAAATTTGTGAAACAAATTTAGAAAGCTTGAGATTTTGTGCCCTCTGCTAAATCTGGAGACCTTAAAGGGATTCACTTGGTCTCTTGACTAATAAATGGGCAAATTTGTTTCTTTATAGTGCTCATCTCATGCAGTAACTTTTCCTTATCGGATTCTGCTGCCCTCTTACTGGAACACAGATTATGTTATTCCCTCTAGAGTATGTGCCCTTAAAGAAGGAAAAACGTGTTCTTTTGAAGACTATGCCTGTGATATACATTCATTACCAAGGAAAGAATGTGGGCACTTTTTAAGTGTGCCATATATGATTTACTAGAAGAAAGACAGGTTAGGGAATTACAAAACTTGGTGGTAATGTCTGCTTTAGCCCAAGATGTTGTGTTGGAATCAAGTGGGGTGAGACTGCTTTACAGGGTAGAATATATAAATTGGAAGAAACAAGGCAGTGTATGGGAAACAATGTGAAAACATTTGGAATATTAAGAATGAAAGAAAAAGTTTTGCTTTTGATTGTTGGAGATGGCACTCAGAGCCATTTGCATTTCAACCTTACTTTACTATACATTTATGTCACAATGAAGAAACTTATGGGAGCCTTCGCATAATAGAACCTTATAGGTTAAGTATCAGATCTTTGAAATTAGCTTTTTTTTAACCTAATTATTAAAAGTCATTTTTATATCCCTTAAAGGATCTTTTATTTATTTATTTATTTATTTATTTATTTATTTATTTATTTAAATCTTGGGAGTTCCCATTGGGCTCAGTGGAAATGAACCTGATTAGTATCCATGAGGATGCCAGTTTGATCCCTGGTGCCTCTCAGTGGGTTAAGGATTTAGTGTTGCCATGAGCTGTGGTGTGGGTTGCAGCCACAGCTTGGATCTGGTGTTGCTGTGGCTATAGCTTCAATATGCTGCACCTGTGGCCCTAAAAAAAATAAAAGCAAAAAAATAAAAAGTCTTTAAGTTCTTGTCTTTAACAAGCCTATTTTTTTTTGCATATGAATTCTTTAATCCCATCTACTGTATCTGTCATTACCACCTACTGATAACCAGGTGGTAACCAGGAATGGGAGGTGAAGCACCATGAAACTTGGGAAAACCTGGGGAAGTTACCCTTTTTGCTGGAGAAAGTGAGGTGACAGAGGTGCATTCAAACTTCACAGCACTAAGGAGGCACAAAGAGCATGAAATTTAGATCCTCAATTCAGAGGTGAGAAAATGAAGTAAAATACTCAGTCTCACACACAGACAATAAATGGTAAAACCAGTATTTAGAATTATAAAAACAAGATTATAGTTGCTTAAAAGAAACACATCTAAGTGCATCTTCTTGTCAGAAAAAGGGGCATCCTTGTGTGGTGGGCAGAGAATTAGATCAAGTTCAAATATCTACTCTGAGCTCTAGCCCCAACTGGACAATCACTGGCTATGTGATCTTGTGCTGTTCCCTTTTCCTCTCTGAACTTCTCACTCTACATCAGTAAAACCACTGTTAACCTCTCATCATAATCCGAAGCATCCAAAAAATTAATGACTTTGTGTTTGTTTATTCTTTCATTTATTTCTTCAGCACCTATCTGTTAAATATTATGATATGTGAGACTGTGCTAGGTATTGTGAGGAAGAGAAAAACTAATACAACCTTGCCTTTATGGAGTGTACAGTGTCTTGTAACATATAAACTATATAAATGACTAATCAGTATTCAAATTGAGTGCTATGTGCTTAGTAAAAGTAAATTCCTAAGAAATAGACAAGAGTTTAGAAAGGAAAGCAATTATTTCTCACAGGGAGACAGAGCTTAAAAGCCTTCATGGAAAAGCATTTTTCAAGCACTGAAGGATGGATAAGATTTCATCAGGTAGAAATGATCTGGGTGGGGAGAGGTCAGAAAAGCAACCCAAGCAAAGGAAAATCTATGATTAAAAGATGCAAGGAGAGAGAAAAAACATGGATTATGTTCAGAGAACAGGCAGGAGGTCAGATGATTGAATTGGCTGGAGCATAGACTTCATGAAAAGAAACAGTGGCAGATATCACTGGAAAGAGCTAGGATCTAGGACACAAAAGGCTTCTGACATCAGGAAAACTCAAAAGCAAGAATCTCTTGGGCTGGCTAGAAACAGAGGGTACAGAGATGAATAAGACATGGTGTCTACTCCTAGGAATCCGGACTTTATTCGGTGGGTTGAAGGGGGACCTGAAGATTAGTGAACAGGAGGAATCAACATGATTTGTCGTAAGCTTTGGGAAGGTGACTTTGAAAGCGCCACGTAGTATAGATTAAGGAGACAGGAAAATGGAGCATGGAGATTGGATGGGAGGAACCCTGATATCCAAAAGAGGGAACCCTGGACCTGGCCCTGCTGGGAGGCTGTGGAATTGAAAAAGCTTTATTTAGCCCAGTGACCCTTAAATGTTTTGAGTGATAGCCATCTTTGAGACTCTATAAACCCTTTGCTCAGAAAGGGTGTCCATACATGCGTATGTAGCTTTGCATGCAATTTCAGTTAGGTTTATAGAACTGTGAGGCAATTCATGAACCCCGAAGTAAGAAATCCTGATCTTAAAAGAGATTATGGTGCTTGAATCTATAGAATGTGTACCTTGGAGTAGGGAGTTGAAAATGCCTCTGAAGTTATAAGCCTGGCTCTTTGGAAGAGCTGCAGAAATCAGGATGGCTGCAAGGTGGGCTTGTGGTATTCAGCTGTCATCACCTCTTAGTCTGTACCTTCCACTCTTGGCTGGGAGCTCTTTAATGATTTGGTTCTTGCCTTCTTCTACTGAAGGAGATTCCTCTAGCAAGAGAGGACTGGATTAATTTTAGTGAATAGGGGAACAGCTGCCCTGGATTTAGTACACTTGAATATACACACACATTGCTTAGGACATAGGATTCAAGGATCCACATCTCTCATTCTTATCATATTCATATAAGTTCTTGCATATTTTAATATTTGGAAATTAATTTCTCCCATTGGTATTCTAAACATGATGAATGTATTCAGTATTCATGTGGCTCTTATATAAAATTATATGGAAGTTCTAGTACAATTTCAGTAATTAATGTCTGCCAATTATAAAAGGTTACAATTATCATACTCGCAGGGACTTACATAGTATTTGACAAATATACAAAAATTAGAGAAATTAATTTGCTATAACCAGTCCTTTCGACTAATGAAAAAAAAAAGCCTAATTACTAGGTAATCATAATGTGACGAATGCTAACAAATGGTCAAAAGAACAGAACATTTCATTTTTTTTCAAATTCCAAAGAGAAGCATTTTTATTTATTTATTTATTTATTTATATTGTGGTAAGAAAACTTAACAGGAGATCTTCCCTTAAAGAAATATTTTAATTTTAGGTAAAAACAAATATGAAGGTATTTAAGAGCCTGAGTAAGAATGAAATAATATTATCAATTTAACACTAAATATAAACCATGTAATATTATGAAACTTTTGACATGATAGACATTTGGGTCGATTATGTAGTTCTAAATAATGGAACCTGGTCATCTTATTGCCATTGATAAGATAGACCTCATATGCATTCTTATAAATAGGCAGTTATACAACTACAAATGCATAAACACTGCAAAGGATAAGCTTAGGGTGGAAGGGGGCCTGGTCATTGGTTTTTGCTACTGAACAAAGAATCTAAGAGGTTACCTGTGTAGAGCAGCTCTGGCATTACCTCTGTCATGTCTTTTTCTCTGGTTTTCTGTCCCTAGGCTCTTTGTTTTAGCCTTCTTAATTTGACTTATATGTATTAAAAAAAAAAAAAAAGAATCATACTAGTTCAGCGCTAGAGGAGACTTAGAAGATCGTTTTTTCTCGAGTATTCTGAAATCAGCCATATCAGAATTAGCTGCAATGTACCTTAAAAAGAGAAAACCCAGACTCCCCCTCACCCTTCCCCACCTATTCAGTCTAAACTAGGGGTGAAGAGGGGTGGGAAGCACAATATAAACAGCTTCCCAGATGATTCTTTTACCTGCTAAAAGTTGAAGTCCATTGACCAGTGGTTCTAAAATTGTAGAAGAATCTGTATCACCTGGGAAACTGTGAGAAATACAGATTCTCAGTCCTCCCCCAACCCACAGAAACAGGAACTGTGGGGATGGGCTCCAGCAACTTGTGTTTTAACAAGCTTTCCAGCTGATAATAAAGGAAGCTAAAATTTGAGAACCACTGATTCTAGACAATCTATCCAGTTGACCTAGAGGGAAATCAAGGCCAAGGTGAGTAATTGGCTTGTTCACTTTAAATGTGAGTTAATATGAACAACAACATAAACCAAAGCTGTTCTTTTAGAAAACTCATCCTTGACTTATTTAAAACTTGAACTAGACCAAACATATAATTTTCTATTTCCTTTATGTTTGTAAGTAAAGAGAATGAGGATATAACAGTGGTGCTAAAGATGGAATGAATTTTGAGTTTAAGATGTTTCCACTTTCTTAAAGACTTTTGAAAACTGTGTTCAAGACTGCAAAAATGAAAGAATTGCCTTTCATATGCCTGAAATGCTTTTACATTTACTGGAATAGAGACTCAATTTAAATCTGAAGGATTATTTCTAGCATTTATGGCATGGCAGAATAATTCATGTAGTTTGTTATTAGAAATTAGACTATAAAATGTTTGATATTATTCAAGTTTTGAATAGGAAGTATACTTTGTAAAATATTTTATGATTGCCAATTCAGACATCAGAGCTGGAAAAAGAACTCATGTAGTATGTAAGGAGTGTCTTTGCCAAAACAGAGGCTGTGATTAAAACAAGGTCTGCTCACCTGCACAGTGAGAGATGAAATTCTAGTCAAGCACATCTCTGCTGCTGAAGTTGGCACTTTTACAGTCCCGTCCTTTTTAAAATACAATTGGCATCCAACCCGTAATAAACTTTGCAAGAGAGGGAACAGAGAAACATGGAACCCATCCGCAAATTCTCTGCTTTGTGTATCTTGTTTCTTGTAATACTCTCAAATTTCTGAGTGTCAATGAAAAAAAAGGTTCCAAGGGAGAGATGGTCCAGCCTTGAGGTCCATATCCTGTCATTGATTTCTATGCAACACTCTCATCGACTTCAATGGGAGTTCCGCACTTGGATCAATGTCAGGATATGGGCCTTTACATTTAGATGTGAAAGTGTTTTAATAGTGGTTGGCAAACTAGTGATGAATTAGGGTGAAAGGCACAAAGAATTGGGTGGAAACTTTCAGACCTATAAGCTACCCTTCATATTTTGAAGTTTTGTTTTGTTTTTTTAATGCAGTGGGAAATTTGTGTATGATGATTTTGGCCACTAAATGTTGCAGCACATTAATTAAATCACTCAAGTCTATTCTGAGTTTTTTAATAAACAGTGGGAAAAATCACTCATTAAGTGACCAAGTCATGTGAATTAAATTTTCCTCCGAAACAATATGGAACTGCTTTCCTCACTTGACTGGAGGCTTATGATAAGATGTACCCTCAAGATCTTATGATGCAGAATATTATTATATCCCTAACAATTTAACTGAAAACACTGAAGTTTAGCTATTTCATCTCTCTTTGTAGAACTAAATATATTCAGGCAGATAAGAAATTAAAAAAGAATACTAAAAAATTTTGACCGCTTCTTACGGTAATACATTCTAAGTGCTTAGCAGTCATAACCATTAAGAAAGGTTTTTCTTTTAGCAAAGTATATACATACACACACATACAGGTATCTATATAATATGTATATACACACATATATAGTGTATATTCATATAGATGTGTGTGTATATATATGTGTGTGTATATGTGTATATATATGTATATATATATACTCTAGTGTGTATATGTGTGTATATGTGTATATATATATGTATATATATACTCTAGTGTGTATATATGTATACTCTCATGTATATGTGTGTATATGTGTATATATGTGTATACTCTACTATATATGTGTATATATGTGTATACTCTAGTATACATGTGTATATACCTGTACATATGTGTACTGTAGTATACTCTAGTGTGTATATGTGTATATATGTATACTCTAGTATACTCTAGTGTATATATATGTATATGTGTATATATATTTGTGTATGTATATATGTGTATATATATGTGTGTGTATATATATACACTAGAGTATACATATGTGTGTATATGTATAAGCTATATATATAGTATTTATATCAGGATATTTTATATATTATGTATTTATATTATACAAAATACATACAGTATTTATATTAGGATTTTTTTTCCCATTGATGAGGAGAAAGAGCATTAAAAGATGTAAAGAATATGTGTGCACAGGTGTTTCCTTTGTGGCTCAGTGGTTAACAAATCCAACTAGGATCCATGGGGATGAAGGTTCGATCCCTGGCCTAGATCAGTGGGTTAAGGATCTGGCATTGCTGTGAGCTGTGGTGTAGGTCACAGACACCACCTGGATTCTGCTTTGCTATGGCTGAGGCATGGGCTGGTGGCTGTAGCTCTGATTCCACCCCTAGTGCCTGGAACTTCCATATGCTGCGGGTGCAGCCCTTAAAAGCAAAAAAAAAAAAAAGAAGAATATGTGTGCACAATCTCTGTCTCACTGAAAGTTTCATTAAAAATTTCAAGCCTTCTCTCTTCTAAGCCAAATATATTATTTCTTTTGATGCTTTCTTCACTTGCCTTATTTGTTAAAAATCATTTCATATGCCGCGGGAGCAGCCCAAAGAAATAGCAAAAGGACAAAAAACAAAAACAAAAACAAAAACAAACAAAAATCATTTCATGTCTTTGCTGCTGATTTTCTTCTTTCAGCAAGTTATGTTGCTGTTTGCATTTATTATAAAAATTCATGAAATTAAAGTCTTAAGTATCCATTATGAATATTCCTAGAGCATCCTGAGTCACTACAGGAAAGCACCTAATACTGAATTGGGAGCCATACGTGGATTCTCCACTGGATTTTATTATTTAATTACATCACTGTTCTCCAGGTGAAGAGTGTTGGTTATAAATGTTCCTGTTGCCTTCCATCTGCATCCAGATCCAATTCTAAACATCTTTTTTCTTTCTGACCTTTATCATAATCTCCTATTGTACTATCATCAGTTTGAGAGAGTGGCATAAGTTCAAGATTTTTTTATTTCAACTGTATCAAAATATTCACCCCCACAATTCTGTCATTCATAGAACAGTGTGGAGTTCAAGTTGTTGCTAAAGTGATACAAGCCTGCTCTTCAAATCTCATCTACATGCTGATGCATAGCAACGTGGTTATTTCTAGTACAGACAGTTATGTTTAAAATAAATTTAATGAGTAAAGACTTTTGTGGGAAAGAGTGATATATGATTTTAATTCTGTACTTTAGAGCTAAAGCACTGGCACTTATGCTTCCATCTTTCTTTTAAATCTTACACTAAACATTTCAGATTCTTTCTGCCAGGGTTGTAGAGATTAGTTACTGGAAGAGGAGATATGTGGGAAGGGAGGAGGAAGAAGCCTATGCCAGGAAAAAGCAGGAAAGAGAATATTTTTGTTAATGGGAGGGCTGGTGAACTTGTAATAACACTACCTAAAGTGTGCACAGAAGAGAGGAAAAAATTCTAATATCAGTTGAGACATAAAATGTAGGCATTGCCAAATGATATGTTTTCTCTGGGTGAATAACTGGATATTTTACTAGTTACTATCAATCTTTTTAAAACATTGCTTTGATTTGCAAGTCTCCCTGTATAACTCTTTGCATGGATACTGAAGGGTTAATCCTGACGTGGACTTTTTCTGCAGTTTGTTATAGCCAGCTTCTTGCATAGCACTATTCCTGCACCTTACATAAAAAACAAATGATGCACTGGTCCACAGAGCAGCATGATAAATCCAGTAATTGTCACGACTAATTTTAGGCAAGAAGAATGCCAAATGGCATTCTAGGAAACAATGGGAAATAGTTAACAGATAGAAAAAAGGCAAATGTTATTTTGCTTTTATTATCCAATCTTACTAACCCAGTATGTCCATTTTTTCCCAACATTTATAGCATTTGACTTTTATGTATCATTTTACATGTGTAATAATTAGTTATTAAAGTTGTCATATCAAAATTATTTTGAAAAAAACAATTAACATTTGCCATGTTTTGGGATTCTTTCATGAAGGAAACACTATACAATTGAAATACTCTGGTTTTAGTGCTTTTAAAATTGTGAGCTTCAGAATAAATTAAATCTGTAAGCATTTCTTTTAAGCTTTCCAAAATGTTAGGTATACCATATAAGACTTTTTTACACTTGTAGCAGCACAGGTATAAACTGAAAGTTTAACTTAAAGCTGAAATGACAAAAAAGTCTAAAAATTGATCTAGAAGGTATCTTTTCACCAAGTTTGCAGGTTGAGCTTTTAAATTAACTAATATGAAAGAAGTATTTTTACCAACCTTCTTCTTAGTGCTCTTTCTTCTCTTCAGTGGGGAAGAATAATCCAAGATTTGTTTCTGAGGACCTTGTACATTGTGGACACACAATAAATATTTTGCTGAATAAATGTTGATTCAAAAGTTATCCGGAAAAGTTAGCTGTTACTTAAAGGCTGAGTTAGTGGTTATTATCTGTGTAATTTTAGTTTGGGCTTTCTTGGCTACATAATGGAAAGATTAAGCTTTCTTTCTTTCTTTTTTCTTTTTTTTTTCTTTCTTTTTTTTTTTTTTTGGTATAGCTGATCAGTGTGTAAAGCTTCCTTCAGGGTCAATGCAGACACAAACTAGTGTCATTTCAAGTGATAATCCAGTGAGATTAACTCCACAAAGAAACAACACAATATAGAGCAAGCATGTGTGTGTATGTGAGTGAGAGGTGTATTGTGTGGGAAAAGAGAAAATGCACTTAATTCTTTGTTCTGAAGCTGAACAGCAGCTCATAATACAACTTTGTGGATTTATGCCCTTTGCGCCTAGCCTTAAAGGTACTGTGTTCATGCAAACCAAGTTACCAGGTCCCATTAGCTTGGGTCTGTAACAATGGGTGGCAAGCACTAAGTGTAGCCCCACCCGGTGATTTGTCTGGTGCACAGCTGTGTCTGGGAGCACAGCTGTGCTTCCCTCGAGCCCTCCAACATTTCACTATGCAGCTGTGAGAGCTGCTTAGGAAGTTGTTTGGAGGCAGCTGCAGATGCTGCTGGGGGTAGCATCTGCTGGAATCTGACCTGAGTCAGGATTCAGGGGCAAATGTGTGACTCTTGTTACCTCCGTATTCTGAACACAGTTAGATGTGTGCACTGGAATTTGAAGGAAAAAACTTAGGCCTAGGTTTCCTGTGATATATTGGCTACTGTACTTTAGTAATAGGTCCCACTTAAATCTCAAAATTGTAACTCTATTAAAGTAGTCTCCGGACTATGTTAGTCAATTTCCATATGAATGGCCACATCCATAATATGTGTTTGATTCTAATTCTGTTTGAGGACTGGAGAATTTCCCTTTTATCAATTATTTTAAATGAAGTGTTAGCTCATGTATCTTTGAAAATTAAATCTTGATCAATATAGTACACTAAGTCAGAATTCACTCCTTTAAATTCTCTTCTGATTACTGATTTATTCCTGTAAATCTACATTCTCTATTCCTATTTTACTTTATTATTTTTTAATGGTCACACCCACAGCATATAGAAGTTCCCTGGCCAGAGATCTAATCTGAGCCACAGCTGTGACCTATGCTGCAGCTGTAGCTGCAGCAACACCAATCGTTTAACCCACTATGCTGGGCTGGGAGTTGAACCTGAGCTTCTGCAGTGATCTGAGCCTCTGCAGTTGAATTCTTAAACTACTGCACCACAGCAGGAACTCCTTAGTATTTTATATATTAACTAAATTGTTTCTCACAATTGCTAAGAGAGTATTTGTGAACAATTGTTATTTGCTTAATGTCATGTCAAATTTGGTAAAGCATATTAAAAAAAAACCTTAAAGACACCCAAGATATAAGCATGAAATATATTAGGTCAGTTTAGGGAGAAAAATAAAAACCCAATGTGAAATTGTCCTAGCAACTGAAAAAAGAACTTGAAGTGGGGAAGAAATTTGACAGACTCAGTAGACAGATACATGCTCTATGAGGCAGATGATGCATGGTTAAGGAGCTGTAGATTCCAGTCAAACAGGTAAGAAAGGTAGGTTATAGAGTTTTAAAAGTCATCACACTTGAGGCTGTGGGAATTGGAAAGTGTTAATAGTTTTAACTTTTAAACAAACCAAAAAAATCTTGCCCAAGTTAGGAAGGGTGACTTATGTGTCTTCAGAACCTACCACTGGGGTTCAAGTAAATGAAAACCTAATACTGAATAAAGTGTTTTTAATGAATGAAGTATCAATGACAGTCCTAAGTATAAATCAAATAGTGAATTTAATTAGCATATCTTTCAGGGTTCCAGCAGAAACCAAACACATTCATCAGGGCTTTTGAAGAAATGTTTTAATGCAAATATTGTTTACAGAAGTGCAGCCAGATTTAAAAGAACCAAGTGTGGTTGGGCACCTTTGGACTGACCACAAAAGGAAGCCATCGCCTCTGTAGGGCAAGGGGTCAAGGGAAGAAACAAGAGTTAAGGAGCTCAGTTGAGAGCTAAAACCAGGAAGGTGCTGAACAAAAGCTGTAGTCCACACAACCCCACCAGAACTGAGTGAAAGCAGGAAAAGGTAAGAGGACTGAATACCTCAACCTCTTTCCTCCTGCTCTGTGACCTCTTATTGGCAACCTTCTTGGCCAAATCCTACCAGGAGCACTAGAGCCTCCTGAGAGTAGGTAACGCATTTTGTAGAGGTTAGCCTCCCAGGGCCCAGAGCAGGGCTGAGATGGATAGAAAATGATCTGGGGCAAGTGGAGAATAATGGGCATGAAGGTTTTTATCTCAAATTGGAGTTATATAAACTGTATTCATTTTCATAGTTTATATTTGGCTAATTGCAACAATTACCCTTTCTTTACTACACCTGAAAGCTCTGATTATAGAGGTATCTTGACATGTTGTGTTAATAGTAACAGTGCATGGAGTTCCCTGGTGGCTTAGCAGGTTAAGGATCTGGTGTTGTCACTGCTATGGCATTTGTGACAATGAAAACGAAAAGGGCACATGATGTCTTAATGTTATGAAAATGGCTTTCATCTTATGGACCTTCTAAACGGTCCAGGGGACTCCAGGGGTCTCTAGATCATACGTTGAGAACTGTGGGTCTAGAGTGTTTCACCCCCCTTGAGTTGACATGACTTACACCAGTTCTCAGTCCAGAGCCCTGAAGCAGTACATGCTCTGGCCCAATCTCACTGGTCTAGTCTTAAGATTACGATATTGTACTTATCTAACACTGGCAGTTAAATTTCTTCTACTGTTGCTCTTATATATTTTTAAAGTTATCATGCAGAGAATACTTGATGTGAAAGTGATGAATTATTTTCTTAAAAATCAGGAGGCTGGGCTTGATGTAGGCTTATTTCTTCTGCTTATTTGTTTAGCTTAATTATGTGGAATACAAAAATATAAAGATGGAATCATCTTCCTTGATACTGTAATATAGCACCCCTGTTTAAAAGAATAACAGTATATTCAATCAAAATTTATAAGTTATCATAGCTCAGGAGGATACAGCTGGCTTTGTAACAGGCTGATCAATGGCACCTGTTAACTTCACCCAGCAAGACAGAACTAATACTGAGATGTGAGAATGCAGATGGTCTGCTAGTATTGACACTATATACTGGCGTGAATATATAAAGAGACTTGAGAGACAAAAGCCTTCTCAGTTATTGGTGCATGTTGAATAAAGATGCCTCAGCCAGCAGGTATTTACTGAGTACCTCAGCATTCAGGGACCCTTGAGAGGACTGGATGAATTTTAGATTGGGAGAGGAGCCATAGAAAGAACAGAAGGATGGGGTTCTCTTTCTGGATGAGTTCAGGCTTCTTGTTGAGTAGGTGCAGGTGAGATAAAGAGAGGAAATTTGGAAGACTTCAGAATGGAAGTCTAAGAAGGGCCTCAGTGAAATTCTTGGAAGTCATAGCAACATAGGAACATCATAGCACACAGATCACTACTGAACAAAACTACCGCACAAAATTTACTTTGAGGTCTTCTACTGCCTTTTTCTCATCTTCCATTGCCCCATTCCAATCACTGAACCAAAGCTCTCTTAAGAAACAAGCTATGATCATCACAATAGTTACTGTTTGTTGGGTTCTGACTGTATGCCAGGCCCTGAGCAAGATATTTTATGTGAATTATTCGTACAAACATTTTTTAGAACAACTATATGAGATTAAGTCCTACTATTTCTTCCATCTCACATTTGGGGAAATTGAAATATAGAGTTTAAGTAATTCATCCCGCATCTGCGACCTACACCACAGCTCACAGCCACGCTGGATCCCCAACCCACTGAGCAAGGCCAGGGATCAAACCAACATCCTAGTGGATACTAGTCAGAGTCGCTTCTGCTGCACCACAATGGGAACTCCCGGGTTTGTGTTTTTAAAGAAGAGCAAGTATAGAGAACGTAATATCTTACCTAAAAGAATCACTCTCTAAAGGTGAGATGTCGGGCACTTTATCTCCTTTAGCTAGGACAAAGATAGATTTTTTTGACAGTAGAGAAAAGTAGCTTTCTTCTGGTCACTTCAAATCATGAAGCCTCTGAGGACCTGTGGTTTGTACTTAACAGGAAACGTAGATATTAACCTGGGACACAGGTTAAGGAGAATATTCTAAATACATGTGGCAAATATATTTTAAAACGGAAAATGCAAACTATTTTCTGTTCTCATCTGGAACAGTAAAGTCAAGGCAATAACTGTAGTCTCTCAAAAGAGGTTATTGAATAGGTTTGCAATTTTATTTGCTTAAAATTGTCTTGATTCTATTGTCCTTTTGCACGTGACATGAATAGCTTGTATACCAGCAAACATTGCCTAAGAAAAAGATGGTTCTTTGAAGTGTGAACTCTTTATAGCAGAAAACACTATGACCATGAATAAAGAGGATTAAATAGTAAAACATCTTAAGCCAGAACAAAAGAATAACTCATGGCATGCTTCTGCCACCTTGTGGAATAATGAATACTTACACTTCTTTTAGGAACATGGAGCAACTTTTTCTCATATTTAATTTTTATTTAAAAGAATTAGTTAAAAAGAATAGCAATACAATTTTAAATAAGATACCTGTTATTATATTTCCTTAGTTATTATTGTTGTAATTAAGATATATTTATGATGCCTCAAAGTCATATACTCGTATACATTATTCTACTTTGGTAATTTAAATACTACTTATCATTTAAAAAATAATGATAAAGTAATCATCCCTTCCTTCCTCCCAGCCTACACTTGTGAAGGGGATATTTGTCCAGGTGCCACTTAAGAAAACACAAACAGGAGTTCCCATTGTGACTCAGTAGATTAAGAGCTTGACATGTTGTCCTCAAGGATGTGGGTTTGATCCCCAGCCTTGCTCAGTGGGTTAAGGATCTGGCATTACCACAAGGTGCAGTGTAGGTCTCAGATGCAGCTCAGACCTAGTGTTTCTGTGGCTATGGTGTAGGTCCGATTTGACCCCTACTTTTGGGAACTTCCATATGTCACGAGTGCGGACATTAAAAAAGACAAAAAAAGAAAATACAGGAGTTCCCATTATGGCTCTGTGGTTAACGAATCTGACTAGCATCCATGTATGATGCAGGTTTGATCCCTGGCCTCGCTCAGTGGGTTAAGGATCCGGTGTTGCTATGAGCTGTGGTGTAAGTCACAGACGCGGCTTGGATCTGGCCATTGCTGTGGCTCTGGCACAGGCCAGCAGCTACAGCTCTGATGAGACCCCTAGCCTGGGAACCTCCATATGCTGTGGGAGCAGCCCTAGAAAAGACAGAAAGACAGGAAAAAAAAAAGTCCATAAATTATTTCACATATGATCTTTTATGTTCAATGAATAATGCATACTGCAATCAGTATCCAGGCTTCTAGGTGTTTATGTTTTACTATTAATATGCATTTTTAAATGAATAAATATGTGTATTAGGGTTCTATAGGTCTTTCATAATAGAAACATGTAAAAAGAAGGCAAAATGTTAACTGGCTGGTGGAACCTTCAAATTTGAAGACAGCCCAAGACAGTTTTCTATTAATTTTGCTTCATTTTGGTCAGACTAAAACTTTATAAAATTAGGTAAAGAATTACGTACGCAGGCAGTTTTATTACTCCATATATTTCTGAATTTGAATATTTTAATTTAAATATAAAGGGATGAAATCAGATTGCCCTATATCCCAAGTCAAATGAAGAAAGGAACTCTTTTCTCCTGTATTTCATATGTGTAAGCTATGATATTCCTATCAACAGCGAATGCTCCTGAGGCTGAGAGCTATTATATTCCAATCAGATATCTTTTTAAGGACATTTAGACATTGGAGATGAAAATAAGGTGATAAAATATCATTTGCTCATAATTAAAGTGCCCCTATTTAAATGATTAGAGTTCTTCTTTTATAATTAGGTCATGGGATAAAATTCTTTAATAAGATGTTATTATCCTATGTGATTTGATTAATAAATGTCACAATCTGTTCTAGATTTTTTTATAGAACATTATCAGACTCATGGCCAATCTTTAATCTCAAAGTAGGTTTATCCCTAGCTTTCTGCTTCCTTTCCCATTTTGTCCAGGTGGCATTCCCTCAGGAAAGCCCAACAACTATTTTAATCTGAGACTAAATGTGAATAAAAGTACTGTGTAAAATCATGAAATAATGCACTTAAAGGTAAAAATGGCAGGAATGTGGGGATGAGTTGCTTTTTTGAATTTCAGATAATTCAAACCATCAGAAGTAGCATCGTATAAAGAAAAAGTGGTTTGGGAATGATCATGCCTGGATTTGAATCCTTATTCCAACACTTACTAGCTCAGTGATATTTGACAAAATATTCAGCCTTAGAGCCTTGGTTTTCTCATAAGTAATGACAATACAGACACAATTCGATTGCTGAGAAGAAAATGCAGTAGCATCAGTAGAGCAACACATGCATCCAAAAGACGGGAAGTAAGGAACTTATACTGAGCATTTAATCTTTCCCCTCAATAGAATAAAAGACATTGACAGGCTACACTATGTATGGGCTTCAAGCTTAAACTCAGTGTAATCTTTAAATTAAAATAGAAATGCAAGTTAACTTGGATGTAATGGAGTTAGACAGTAGACTTCAAAGACATTCAATACATTCAACCAATGGTTGATCTCATTTATATCCCTTTCATTTTACAATATAGTCATAGCACTTTATTCCCTATTGGAATCTCTAGGTGCTGATGCTGAAGTCTGATCCTTAGGCTGGACACCTAGAAGTCTTTCTTAGTTCCACACTCTTCTTCATGCCTCAGTAGAATCCATCAGCAAACATGGCCAGTTATATCTCCAAAACATTTCTTAAATTCTTCTAATTCTCTTATCTCCATTTGGTGTGCCCTTGTCCAGGTCACCTTCATCTTGAGCCTGGAATATTTAAACAATCTCCTCTCTGGCCCTCTGGCCCATTCTTGCCTCCTCCAATCTGCGTTTTCATAGAACATACCAGGTCTGTCTACTTCCCCTCCTTTCTCCCTGCCATCCTTCTTTTGAGCACTTATATTCCTTATCCTGATCTACAAGGCACTGCAGCACCTGTCCCTTGGTTACTTCCAGGCCAGCCCTCTCTCGCTTTAAGCTTTTTCACACTGGTCTCCTTTCAGGTCCTTGTCCTGCTGACCTCTCCTTGCTGAGGGCCTTTGCCTTGCAGACACACTTCTGCTTCTTTTTGCATGGCTACCTCTTTTTTTGAATTTTATTTTTTTTGCCTTTTTAGGGCCACACTCACATATGGAAATTCCCAGGCTAGGGGTTGAATCAGAGCTGCAGCTGCTGGCCTACGCCACAGCTACAGCAACGCCAGATCTGAGCTGCATCTGCGACCTACACCACAGCTCACGGCAACGCCAGATCCCAACCCACTGAGCAAGGCCGAGGATTGAACCCGCATACTCATAATTACTAGTCAGGTTGTTACCACTGAGCCACAATGGGAACTCATCAGCAAAGCCTTCTGATCCTCATCCCTCATCGCGCCACAATCTAAAATAGTCTTTCCTCCTTCATTACCACTTTATCTGTTTTAGAAAGAACATCGATTATGCAGCAGGAACTATTCTGGATGTGGAGTAAGTCAATTCATATAACAAACACCTCTAATCTCAAATAGCTTACATTCTAGCACAGAAAATAAACAATTAAATTGTGTAGTATGATCAAAGGTTTGTAGGTGCTTTGCAGAAAAATAAAGCAGAGAATGGGAAAATTGCAATTTTAAGTAGTATGGTAGGAAAAGTACTCCCTGAGACAATGACATTCATTTAAAGACATTAAAGAAGCAAGGAGTAAGTCATACAGATGACAGGTAGAAGAGCATTCCAGACAGAGGGGAAATGGTATGCAAAGGCCCTAAGGTGAGATGGTAACCTGGCATGTTTAAAGAACAGTGAAGGGCCAGTCAGTGTGGAGTGGATTCAACTTTTGACACAACTCTTACCACAATACAAAAAATTAATTAATCCCTTCCCCCCCCTTCTGTCTCTCTCTTTCCTCACCGATTTCCATGAGGGAGGGGCAGTTTCTGTTTTACTCTCTGATGTATCCAGTGTCTGAAGCACTCAGCAGGGATTAAACTTGCGTCCTCATGGATGCTAGTTAGATTCTTTAACCACTGAGCCATGACAAGAACTCCTGACAGTGTGTTTCTTTACCTCAGCTACATCCTTGTTTCTGTGGTTATGTGTTGGTCGCCATGATCTAATTTGCAGAGGCTAGTCTTTTGCCTGGATTGTTTTCTAACTTAACATGAAAACCTCAAAAGACAAAGCCTTATAATAGGCAATATCTTAAAATAAAGTCAGCAAACTTAGCCACTGCAACAGTTTTCAGTTACCGACTGAAAAAGCATTTTAGCTGAGGACACTCCTGATGGATGACTCAGGGTTTATTTGATGGATTCTAAAATCCAAGAATTGGATTAACCCTGATATTTGGTAATGAATTTCCATGGTTTGGAATAATAGATACAAGGAGCCATTGTTCTTCTACCATGTAGGTTTTGAGTAGATATGGAGAATCTTCCTAATTTTGCATTACAGGATTAGAACCCCCAATATCAACACTCTTCTCAAGCATCTTCCCCCACTAAGTCTGTGAGTATTCTTTTAAACCTTCCTCTCCTTAGCTTTTCAAGCTGCCACCCATAACATCCTCCCATTCACTGAAGATTTAGCTGGTCTGAGCTCATTCATTGTCACAGTTTTACCTATCATTTACCTCAAGGCCTCCTGAAATTTATATTCACCAGCTTTTCTTTCTTTCTGGAACTCCAGTCCTATATTTCCAGTTAATTGCCTGTTGTACATGTTTTCCATTTTCTTATTTTCTGATACTTCCAAGTTGTCTCATCAAAATTACCATTTCTCCTTTGAGGTCTCTCTTGCAATCTTCATTTCACTTTAAAGATATCACTATCAAACCTAGAAAATAATACTGGAAAGTGGGAAAAATGTGTCATCCTTCCTCTTACCTCCTTCACATGTCAAATTCATTCATTTATTCAACAAACACTGAATACTAATTGTGTATCCGGGACTTAGGCTCTGGGGGTCAAACTGTGAGCAAAACCATCTGCTTTCTGTCCTCATGGAATTTATCCTCTGTCCTTGCCACTCATCTTTTTCTATTCTATATAAAGATATCCTCACAACCTCTCCTCTCTCTCTTTGTAGACATTGCTGTGGTTTGGGTCTCAGCATTTCCTGCTTTGATAGTGAATAACCACAGAGTTGGTTTCTGAACCTCCACTGTTTGTCCCTCCAAGCAGTCTGCCTTGCAGACAGAGCCCCCTCTCTCTTTTTATCTCATGCACATTTGCATCACTTGATTGATCCTCACTTCAACATCTTTGCTGGATCTCTTGGATTGCCAAAATAAGATATATAATCCTGAGTAAGACATCTTTGCCCTGAGTTACCTCTCCATTTGCATTTCTCTCCTCTTTCCTTCTCGGCACCTGCTTTGTGTTCCAGGAACATAAGAGCTTTAACCATATCCTGATCACGTGGATTTTCAGGCTCCTGGTTGAAAAACCATCTGTACCTTTTCAGGGTTTGGTGAACACTGTTTCAGAGACATGATCACTCCTTCTGTGAAACTTTCTCTGATTCCCCACGCTTGCCTTTTCAGGGCTTCTCTGATGCTTCAGGGGCTTCATGCATTGCTGTTTTGGATTTATGACTTTTATTTCTTATATTAACCACATCTATAACACAGTGTTTATTATTTCCAGTCTTTCAAATGGAGCAAGAGCTAAGAATATTTTTGAAATATTCCAATTGAGGAATCCTTGTAGATTTTTATGTTTTTCCAAGTCATTTTTTACATTGTATTTCCATTGTATTTCTTTTAGCAGGTCACGTTTATTGTAGTCTTTCGAAGGACTCTAAATTAATTGTTTTCCCTCCCTAAATACATTAGTTTTCAGTGTATCCAAAGACTTCTACAGCCATTACCACGGCCAATATTATAGAAACAGAGAATAGAATGGTGGTTTCCAGGGCCTGGTGGGCAGGGAAAGTGGTGTGAGGTAGGTCAAAGGGCTCAAGTTTTTAATTATAAAAAGAATAAGTACTGAGGATCTAAAGTACAGCATGGTGACTGTAATTCTCTAACAATTCAATATAGTACGTGTGAAAAGAAAATCATTATTCGAATTGTTGTTTGAACACTTGTGTATTTGTTTGATGGATGAGAGATTTAGGTCAAGAAAGTAAAAAAATACCCTCAGTCTTTACCTTGAAAGAGGTGTAATGGAGGAACTCTGGAAGAGCACATCTTGAGCTGGACCAAGAGTCTCAGATGCCTGCAGCAACCAACATGCTACATCTCAGGAAGTACCCTTGGGCAAAATCTCTATCCAGCTCTCATGCAAGCTTCTCTCACTGAAGGACTCGACCTGGCTGCTTGCTCATAAAAGAATCTAGAAATATAGTTTGCAGTCTTTATACTTCTGGATGCTTAGGAAGTGAGCTTAGAAGGCAGGGATGGTTCACAGTAGTAACAGGTCGTATCCGGAAGTGATTGGTATTTTGAATTTGAAAATATTTCCCCTGACACATTGTGCTTGGTTGAATATTATGCAGACTTTTCTGTTTTTCTTGTACTGAGTGCATGATCCAGCATGCTAAAATGATGAGTGGGAAGCAAAGGCATGGCTTCTAATAATGTACATACATTTGAAAATTCCATTTGCATGACTTCCCTAGAAGATAATGGCTGGGGAGGTCAGCATTTTGGGCTTAAGTGAAATGGAATCTTGTCTCATTTATTGGCCGTACAGAATTAAAAGAGATATCAAATATTTTTTAAGTATCTTGACATGAAACATTTGAATGAGGACAAGTGAGAAAAAGTAGGAGATGCATTTACCAAAGCAAAGGTGGTAAGTTTATAGATAACAATTTTGTGTCTATTTTGAAATTTATTTAAACACAGTCTTTTCCAAGAAGATTCAAAGTAATTGATAATATATTAGGTATGATAATGTATGGAGCTGTATCTATTCCTATGTCTGTAAATGTTGAATAGATTTTTTTCCTCTTCCTCTTGAGACAATAAAGACCATTTGGTTGTGTTTGTCATGAAAGAGAAAGAAATGCCAACTTTTTAAACATAAATCTGTCCCAGGACTAATACTTCTTTTGGCAACATCAAGTATCTAAGTGCCCTGTGGGTCTTTTGACCTAAGAAGCTTGGGTTCATTTTCAGTACAGCTGAAAGGCGTTGAATGACTAACTCAGGGTGAGGCTGAGAGAAAGATCAGTTGGCCTGGACGTGAAGGGTGAAGCAGAGAATTATAGGTAGGAACAAAATGCATCGTCCCAACAAGTATACTTTAGGTAGTGAAGGAGAGCACTAAACATCAGTAACATCACACAATTTCTTGAACTATTTCCTTTTTTCCTGACAGTTTTTTTAAAAATGCGGTATAGCCATATTAAAAACAATTTTCAAAAATACATTTTTTGAAATATAATGTATCTTTGTATGTTAAGATAAAATATATATATATTTATTATCCGAAAATATAACATAAACAGAATGATTATATTCATGTGCCTTAGTTAGTTCCTTTATTCATATCTGTCTCTAGTAGAGTAGAACAGCCTGCAAGCATCTTGGATGCTACAACTTTTTTTTTTTTTTTTGCTTTTTAGGACCGCACCTGTGGCATATGGAGGTTCCCAGGCTAGGGGCCAAATTGGAGCCACAGCTGCCAGCCACAACCACAGCCATGCGGGAGCCACATCTACCACCTACACCACAGCTCACGGCAATGCTGGATCTTTAACCCACTGAGCGAGGCCGGGGGTCAAACCCTCATCCTCATGGATCCTAGTCAAATTCGTTAACTGCTGAGATACAAAGGGAACTCCCTCGGATACTACAACTTGGTTCCACACGGCCAGCAGGCATTGCAGTCATCTCCCCACCACTCCAGATAGGGCATTCGCTATTCCTAAACATCTGTGTCCAAAGGCCCTCACACAGTCCTTCAGCGTTAGTTAGGTGGAGTCTGGAAAGATTTGGGAAAAGAGAGACCAGTTATTAGTACTTGTCTTTCAAATTTATTTATGCATTAATATAAGCGCTGTTTTCACTCTATGTGAATACCACATACTACGAGATGAAACCATGGCTGTAGATGGAAGTACAAAGTAGAAATCTCCTAAACTCATCCCAACTCTGAATCTCAACTGGATTCAAATAGTGGTCCCACTATTTCTTTGTGCTAGTTAGCAGTGCCTCAGTTTTCTCATTTGTAAAAGTGGGAATTCTGTGGAAATTGTTTTGAGGGCTCAGTAAAGGTAGTAAATGCAAAATATTTAGAGCCAGACACAAAGAAAAGTTCTAGCAATTACTTTTATATTATATGGAAAACTTTTTCCTTCCAGTTCATTGATGAGATTAAAAACATTATCCTATAGTTTCAGAGGTGTTCTTAAATATCTTCAGACAGCCCTTGTGATTCTATCACAGTTTGCTCAGTCTATTGTTGAAGGACATTTGGGTTGCTTCCAGGTTTAGTCTTTTATAAATAGAGCTGCTGTGAACATTCTTGTTTATGCCTTTTGGTAGAATATCCATTCATCTGTCTTAATAAAAACTTAGGAGTTAAATTGCAGGGTTAAAGGGCAGTCAGTTTGTGAAACTGTATTGAGTGCTTGAATTCTTAAACATCCTATCCTCATCAGCATTATCAACAACAAAAACACTGTCATTGTGAACAGCTTTAGCCTGTGTGTTTTGCCAATGAGCTATTTCCCCCTCTCTTTTTCAAGAACAATTTCCTAAACCAGAGAGTTAGCATGTATGTGTGATTTCAACAGTTTCTCCTCTCAGTCCATAACCTACTGGACCAGAGGTTAATCAGATTCAAGCTGGGATGTCCATATTCTGCCCCAGAGATCTGGTGTTGGGACTAAGAGAGAGCCATTCATTCTCTGTGGATCTGGAACACAGAGACTTGCAAATGTAAGACAGACATTACACCAGATAATTAGAAAGAAAAAGACAGCCAAGGTTTAGAGAGAGAAGAATCAACCAGTTAAAAGAAAGATATACTTCCTGGATTCCTGAAAATGTTCTTTTTTCTCATTCAAGTGTCTAATTGAGATGAGTTTTTATTCCATCTGTGGATATTCTGAAGTACTTCTGTGTTCAAGGAATAAAATATCCCTTTTCCTCCAAGCTCCCTATAGTGAGTATTTCATACCAATAATCAAGTGTCTTCCTGACACAGTTTTGTACTATATCCTTCCTGGGGTTAACTGTGACAGTAAATTTGGAAAATTATTTCTATTGGATCAGCTTGTCTTCCTCCAATTACAAGCATCTGTAGCAAATGAGACAGTCAATAAATAATATAAAGGTAATAAATGCTCTGATATCAGCAGTCCTGAAAGCACAATATTCTCCTTACAATGTCACAGACATTATGGTTGTATAGATAGCCAAAGAAACCTTCATTTTTTTTCCCCTAGAAGGCCCTGTGCTCTGATGTCTTCAGCTAGCAGGGTTACCCTGTAGAGTTCTAAAGGCCTCTCACTTTTCTCAGTAGCTTTTACCACCTGTCCCTGTGCAGCAATAGCCTGCCACCCTCACGTATGTTCTCATTCGGTACCTGGGAATCTATGTGTGCTTTACCGACACAAATCCAGAGTCAGGGTATTTCTTCTCAAGATATACAGATGTTTACACATCTCTCAACAGAAATGCAAGCAGAAGGGTCCCTCTGCAGTTCATTCTGTTGATCCATCACTCCCATGAGTTAGAGCTCTCAAAGGTAAGAAGTACTTGGAGCCTCTGCTTTAGAAGTAGTGTTTTGGAGAGGTATTGTTAGACGTCAGGGTGTCTGACATGGAGACATGGTGCAAAAGTTATATAATTTAACTCTTCATCTACCTTCTACCTTCACTGGTCCATTGATCTAATTTGAAAAACAAATGTGAATGTCTACAGGTATTGTCTAAGACAGCCTTGGTGAAGGTAAAGGAAGCTTCTTATCATTTCATTATTTCTCCCTACCCTAGTCTACTTCTCATTGTATACAAAAGCCTGAAGGATGGGTAAAGGGGTAGGGGATGACGGGTTCATAAGGCTGCCAGACTGATTGAACAGATGAATTGAATAAGTTAGCATCTTTCACCCTTGTCTCCTTGTTTATCCTGACCCTTTACTTCACTATCAGTGAAATGTTATACTTTTATGAACATTTGTTCCAGAGCTTGAACAGCTGGGCACTGCTGGAGGGTTTGGTGTCAGAGGAACTAAATTTCAGGATCGATGTGAAAAGTCACATTGAAACTCTCAAGCCCGATTTCAAGGACATTTTTGAGAGTCCGTCTTTACGGGGTCCTCACCTGTTGCTTCTCTTTGCCCTGAGAAAGTGTCTGCCTCAACCCAACTCCCACCTTCTTTCACTTCCTACTCTCATCTTTAGTCTTTGGTTTCCTGAAATATGATGATGATTCCTCCACAGCCCTGAGTTTCTGTGTCAGAATATTCAGCTCCTACCAGACTAACTAAGACCAAATAGCTGCATGAAGGATTGGTGCTCTGGGTGGATTGTAATCAGGTAGACCAGGCTCCTTGTCAGGGACATGGGAAAAGCCTGGTACCTCAAAAAGAAGACAAAATATAAATATTCCTAATAATAGCTAATACTTATTCAAGGCTTACTATGTGCCTGCTACTCCTTTAAGCGCTTGACCTGTAGATTAACTCTTAACCTTCACAGCAGTCCTACAAAGATATATTACCGCTGTGACCCTCAGGAAACAAAGGCACCAAGAGGTTTTTTAATTGTCCAAGTCAAGGAATGAGTGAGTGGAAGCAGTAGAGCAGGAATTTGAACTCAAACATCTGAATGCAAAGTCCGGACTCAATCTCACTCCGCAAATGAAAGAATTTGATATTTAAGGGAAAAAAATCATCCTGAAAACATAAGATCTTGGTTGGACTAACACTTATTTTATAGTCTAGAATTATTTTAATTTTCAGCTTATCATGGATATGTATGGAGAAAGCACTAAAATCTCTTTTGTTTTAGGACTCTAGAGTTTTTAATATGATCTTGGGCTACTTTTAGACTACAGAGCTGTGGGCAGTTTAAGTCTCTGAGCCTCAGTTTCTTGTTATATATGAACACGATGTAATAGGTATGTCCTATAGTGGTGTTTGAAAGGACAAATTTAAAGTCTTTACAGCATACCGTATTGTGGTAGCACATTAAAAGTATTCAACAAATGGTAACTACAGCTATCATTTAATTAGTGGATATTAAGAGGCAGGCAATGCCTATGTATATATTATCTCAAGTAATCAAAGGAAGGGGCACTTCCAGTTGAAAAACACTACCAAGTTAAATTTAAATCCCTCCAATAGGACACTGTGTAAATGTTTCTTTCTTTTTCCTGTTTTGTTTCTGGCTTTCTTTGTTTTATTTTTTGGTCAAGTCTTATAACAAGTGCAAGTCTTTCAATTATCACAAATGTATATAACTTGGTATACTTCCTAGGAAGAATTATTCGTACATTGCTGACCCTTAAGAAAACGAAGAAGAATACCCCCTGTATGTCAGCTTTAAGTGTAGAAATTGTACTAGCTACAAGTGGGTAATTTAATTCTCTAGGAATGTTTATGTCTGGTTTTCTTATTGCCTTATTTCAAAAGGATTCTATGGTTTAAAAATGAATATGTGAAAGTGGGTTTCTTTTTTTTTTTGAGTGATTTCGCTTTACAATAAGATGAACATTTGATGAAAAGAAATGTGATTTTCTGAAGTACGACTGACACAATTTCTTTCCATCTGGTAGCTGTAAATGAATGTAACAAAGGGCAATAGTTTTTTAGGTCTTACATAAAATTGAGGTATGTAACCTTCAGTGCTTCCTAGAGTGCAAGAAAATCTAATGATAGTAATAAAAATGGTGCTACTGTTTCCTCTCCCAGCATCATTCTTGGCGTCTTAATATTTGAATTCCCAAGATAGCTCTTATTTTTAACAGTTGCTGAAAATACACATTTTTAAATGCCAACAACTTAGAGGTAGTTTCCCTTTTCCAAGCAATTTCCTGGTGGCATTCAGAAAAATGGTTTTACCTTCCTGTTGACCTAACATAATTTGGAAATGTTGTATTTTGGGGGAAAATAATGTCATAATTTCTAATGGATTAGGCCACCAAGTGATCCAACCTAGAATATGTGTGCATAGTTATGGGTGTGTATAGGCATAGGTGCTTTAATTAAAGAAAATACTTTATTGTTCAGTATCTAAAGAAGAAGGTATAAAATCTGTAAGTTTTTACTATGAGCTTGCTGAGAATTCAGATATAAATTATTTTGCATGGCAGAGGTTCATAAAACTATAGATGGTCTAGAACACAAATCAGTCAAGAAAAAATTGCATTAAATGAAGACCAGTCAGTGGCAGCATATTAAATTGTGTTAGGATTGACAAGAGGGTTTTCCTATGGATTAATAAAGTATTTTCCAGGTTTCTGTGACCTCCTGGATGTGCTTATACAGTAACTGTATAATAGGCACGGGAGTGTGACAGACCTTCATATTCGCATTAATGCCAAAGACTCTTAGAAGTTAATGAGAGGGAAATGTTTGAAAAGGTTTCAGTGTTATTATCATGTACATATGAGAATATTTATGTGTAAGGTTATTTTATTGTTTTTTTTTTTTCACTTTTCAGGCTTCCATTAGTTTTTTTTTTTCCTATAGTGTAGTTGATTTACATTCTTGTGTCAATTTCTGCTGTGTAGAGTAGTGACCCAGTCATATGTATATATACATTCTTTTCTTTTTTTAATAATAATTTTTATTTTTTCCATTATAGCTGATTTACAGTGTTCTGTCAATTTTCTACTGCACAGTGAGGTGACCCAGTCACACATACATGTATACGTTCTTTTTTTTCACATTATCATGCTCCATCACAAGTGACCAGACATAGTTCCCAGTATTATACAACAGGATCCCATTGCTTAGCCATTCCAAAGGCAATAGTTTGCATCTATTAACCCCAGATTCCCAGTCCCTCCCACTCCCTCCCCCTTCCTCTTGGCAACCACAAGTCTTTTTCTCATACTATCTTCCATCATGTTTTATCCCAAGAGATCGGATATAGTTCCCTGTGCTGTACAGTAGAAACTCATTGCTTGTCCCTTCTTTTTTTTTTTTTTTTTTTTTTTGCCTTTTTGCTATTTCTTTGGGCCGCTCCTGCGGCATATGGAGGTTCCCAGGCTAGGGATCGAATCGGAGCTGTAGCCACTGGTCTACGCCAGAGCCACAGCAACGTGCTTGTCCATTCTAAATGTAATGGTCTGTGCCTACTAACCCAAACTCCCTGTCCATGCCACTTCCTCCTCCTTCCCTACTGGCAACTACAAGTCTGTTCTCTATGGCTGTGCATTTGTTTCTGTTTTGTAGGTAGGTTCATTTGTGCCATATTTCAGATTCCACATGTAAGTGATATCCTGTGGTATTTGTCTGTATCTTTCTTTAATTAAATTAAATTTATTTATTAATGAATTTTATTACATTTATAGGTGTACAACAATCATCACAACCAAGTTTTACAGCATTTCCATCCCAAAGCCTCAGTGCATCCCCCCACCCGCAAACCTGTCTCATTCAGAAACCATAAGTTTTTCAAAGTCTGTGAGTCAGTATCTGTTCTGCAAAGAAGTTCATTCTGTCCTTTTTTTAGATTTCACATGTAAATGATAGCATTTGATATTGGTGTCTCATTGTCTGACCGACTTCACTTAGCATGATAATTTCTAGGTCCATCCATGTTGCTAAAAATGCTGTTATTTCTTTCCTTTTAACGGCTAAGTAATATTCCATTGTGTGTATGTACCACATCTTCTTTAGCCACTCCTCTGTCAATGGACATTTAGGTTGTTTCCGTGTCTTGGCTATTGTATAGAGTGCTGCAATGAACATTGGAGTACATGTGTCTTTTCAAGTCATCGTTTTCTCTGGATAGATGCCCAGGAGTGGGATTGCTAGATCAAATGGTAGTTCTGTGTTTAGTTTACTGAGGAATCTCCATACTGTTTTCCACAATGGTTGCACCAATTTACATTCCCACCAACAGTATAGGGTTCCTTTTTCTCCACACCCTCTCCAGCACTTATGGTTTGTAGACTGATGATGGCCATTCTGGCTGGTATAGGGTGGTCCCTCATAGTGGTTTTGATTTGCATTTCTCTAATAATGAGTGATGTTGAACATCTTTTCATGTGTTTTTTTGGCCATCCATATGTCCTCTTTGGAGAATCATCTGCTTAAATTTTCTGCCCATTTTTTGATTTTTTTTTTTATTGAGTCGTAGGAGGTATTTATAAATTTTGGAGATTAATCCCTTGTTAGTTGCTTCATTTGCAAATATTTTCTCCCATTCTGTGGGTTGTCTTTTCATTTTGCTTAGGGTTTCCTTTGCAGAAACTTTTAAGTTTAATGAGGTCCCATTTGTTTATTTTTGTTTTTACCATCATTACTCTAAGAGGTAATCTGAGAAGATGTTGCTGTGGTTTATGTCTGAGACTGTTTGGCTTATGTTTTCCTCTAAGAGTTTTATAGTATCTGGTCTTATATCTAGGTCTTTAAACCATTTCAAGTTTATTTTTGTGTTTGGTGTTAGGAAGTGATCTAATTTCATTCTTTTCCATGTGTTGTCCAGTTTTCCCAGCACCACTTATTGAGCAGGCTGTCTCTGCTCCATTGTATATTCTTTCCTCCTTTGTCATAGACTAGTTGACTGTAGTTTGGGCTTTCTATCCCTTTCCACTGATCTATATTTCTGTCTTTGTGCCAGTACCATATGGTTTTGATGATTATTGCTTTGTACTATAGTATGAGGTCAGGAGCCTGATTCCTCCAGCTCCATTTTTCTTTTTTAGGATGTCTTTGGCTATTCTGGGTCTTTTGTGCTTCCAAACAAACTTTAAAATATTTTGTTTGAGTTCTATGAAAAATGTCCTTGGTAATTTGATAGGGATTGCATTGAATCTGTAGATTGCCTTGGGTAGTATAATCATTTTGATAATATTGACTCTTCCAATCCACGAGCATGGTATATCTTTCCATCTGTTTGTGTCATCTTTGATTTCTTTCATCAGCATCTTATAGTTTTCAGAGTACAGGTCTTTTGTCTCTTTAGGCAGGTTCATTCCTAAGTATTTTATTCTTTTGAATGTGATGGTAAATGGGATTGCTTCCCTAATTTCTCTTTCTGATCTCTCATTGTTAGTATATAGCAATGCTGTCAATTTCTGTGTATTGATTTTGTATCCTGTGACTTTGCCAAATTCATGGATGAGCTCTAAGTTTTCTGGTAGAGTCTTTAGGGTTCTCCAGGTATAGTATCATGTCATCTCCAAATAGTGATAGTTTTACTTCTTCCTTTCCAATTTGGATTCCTTTTATTTCTTTTACTTCTCTGATTGCTGCGGCTAGGACTTCCAGAACTATGTTGAAGAGTAGTGGCGAGAACGGACATCCTTGTCTTGTTCCTGATCTCAGCAGGAATTCTTTCAGCTTTTCACTGCTGAGAATGATGTTAGCTCTGGGTTTGTCATATATTGCCTTTATTACTTTGAGGTAGGTTCCCCCCTATGCCCACTTTCTGAAGGGTTTTAATCAGAAATAGGTGATGGATTTTGTTAAAGGCTTTTCCTGCATCTATTGAGAGGATCATATGGTTTTTATTCTTCAATTTGTTCTCTATGGCTATGCATTTGTTTCTGTTTTGTAGATAGGTTCATTTGTGCCATATTTCAGATTCCACATGTAAGTGATATTCTGTGGTATCTATTTTTCTGACTACTCTACTTAGTATGAGACTCTCTAATTGCATCCGTGGTGCTGCAAATGGCATTACTTCATTCTTTTTTATGGCTGAGTAGTATTCCATTGTATAATATAATGAGATACCACCTTACACTGGTCAGAATAGCCATCATTAACAAGTCTACATATAACTCATGCTGGAGAGGGTTTGGAGAAATTAGAACCCTCCTGCATTGTTGGTGGGAATGTGCATTGGTACAACTACTATGGAAAATAACATCAAGGTTCCTCAGAAAACTAAATATAGAACTACTATATGATCCAGCAATCCCACTGCTGGGCATATATCCATTATAATTCAGAAATAGATATGCACCCCTATGTTCATTACAGTATTATTCACAATAGCTAAGACATGGAAACAATCTAATGTCCATGAACAGATGAATGGATTAAGAAGATTATTTTTCTTTTTTGTTTGCTTGCTTTTTAATATAACATCAGAGTTTCTGTGATTGCAGCATCTCCCTCTCCCCCATAGTTTTATTTCTTTTAAGTTGGAAGTAAATGGGAATATATATATATTTTTTCTCTCTGAGTTTCTAGTAGGTGATAAAACTTGGATAATGAGGATAAAAATGAATAAAAACTATAACTGTCCTTAAGGAATTTTCCAATAGCTGTGTGAATATGTCTCACATTTGGGTAGTTTCATTTTATTTCTATGTTACTTAAATTTAGTAACCTGGTGAATTTTTATCAAAGTTCAAAATCAAGTGACTATCCATTTAGTTTCTCTTTTTAATTTTTGGATGGAATAAGTCACCTTAATAGATTTCCTAGTAATCAAATATTCCTACATTCCAAGGAAAACCATACTTTGTCTTGACATCTGATTATATTAATATACCACTGGATTCAAGTTACAGATTAGGATTTTTTCTTAGTGGCCATAAATGAAATCAATCTATAGCTTGCCTTTTTGTAGCATTTTAAAATTTAGGTTTTGGAGTTCCCGTCATGGCTTAGCAGTAACAAACCCTACTAGGATCCATGAGGATATAGGTTTGATCACTGGCCTGCTCAGTGGGTTAAAGTATCCAGCATTGCTATGAGCCGTGGTGTAGGTCCCAGATGTGGCTCAGATCTTGTGTTGCTGTGGCTGTGGTGTAGGTGGCAGCTGTAGCTCCAATTTGATCCCTAGCCTTGGAACTTCCACATGCCAGCAAAAAATCAAGATAAAAATAAAAAATAAAATAAAAATAAAATTTAGGTTCTAAGGTTAGTAAACTTAGGTGTGGAGATACTTTCAAAATGTTTCTGTGTTGTAGAATATTATCCAAATCACCCATTCTTGAAAGAAAGGCAGAACTTTGTCAAATTCATCTAAACCTAGCATCTTCTTTGATGTTAAATGAAAGCTTTTTAGACTCGAATCATACCTTATAAAGGACCTCAGGATTTCACTGAGGTTTTATATATTTTGATTGGCAAAAATTGTTAAAAGATTTGAAATCATTGAGATCTCTTATTCATTGAGACAATTTGACATTATTTTATAAGTTGAATATTTCTATGAATTGGACTCACCAGTTCCCAAGTGGAAGTAGCATATACCAAACAGGAATGCTTGTATATGTTTGGTTTGAGATATGGAAATAATGTTTATGGCAGCATTGTCTGTAATAGCAAGAAACTAGGAACAGCCCAAATACTCATCAATGGATAAATTGTGGTGTATCCATTTTATTGTGTAAAAATAAAAATCAGTTAATACATAGCAACTGTGTACATAAATCTTAGTAACATCAGGTTTGGTCCTGAAGTAAGTACCGAAAGTCTCCCTTTCTCAAAAGTTCATAAGGCAAACAAAATTAAATAGTACTTGGGCCTACCTATTTTAATAATAAGTGTATAAATAAAATAAAATTCAGAATGGTAGTTATCTCTGTGCTGGAGGAGTGATAAGAATAGATAGGGAATTAACACATAAATAAATGTAAGTAATATTCTAGATCTTGGGTTATGAGTATTAATTTTATTGCTTAAAAGTAAAATAATAAAATCAATAAGTAGGCCATGACTGACAATCATACCTTGATGATTGTCAAAAATGATGTTTTTTATGAACCAAGGGTGATGATTAATCTAGTGCTGCGCACTGGGATTTAATATATATGTGCTTATGTGTGTGTGCATAAGTGTGTATGTATGTGTTTTATTTCTTATAATAGTTCTGCCTCCACATAGTCTCTTAGTTTTAGCCTCCCTTTTTCCAGTGATGATGTCTCCTAAAATGCCTTTCAATCTTTTTTTGTCTACCTCTCTCAGAATGTGTGAGAAACTTTGCAACACCTTTGTGGATCAGCTGTTGAGGTCTCTTGGATAGATGTAGAGAGAGTGGGAAGCTTTTAATTTTGTCTTTTTTTCTGGTGGGAAGTCTAGCCATGCATACAGTTGAAACATATCAGGAGACACCTCTTGTACCTAAATGCAAGCAGGACTCAACCAGACTGTTCTCCTCTGTGGTTATTGTGTTAGCAGGAATTGTTAGCAGGAATTGCAGTGTTTTTTGGAGCTACATACAAAGAGCAGATAGGGCATTATCCCATCAAGGCATGAAGGTGACTCATGTTGCTCGGGAGAATGGCTTCCCAGAGCACAGAGTAATGAATCTGTTGTGTATGAGGGCCCCAAAGGAAAGATCAGCTTTCTAAGTGTATCTTCAAGTGACTATGCAGTGTTATAAAGCAGCTCTAGTTTTTCTAGGCTTGGTTTCAAACTTGGTTCTAAACTTCAGTTGTTTGATCAGATCACCTGGGGAATGTTTAAAAAAAATCTTGGTTGCTCAGTGAATGAAATCAGAATTTCTCAAGAGTAGAACCCAAACAATCAATAGTTTCTAGAATTCCTCAAGTGATTCTAGTGTTCAGTCTACCCTGATGTCACAGCTCTAAGTTTAAGAGGAGAAAATTAAATGGAAGGTTTAAATGCTTTCTTTTGTGATATGTGCTACATCTGCGTATATCACAATCACACTAGTAGTCTTTTCTCCTCCATAACCTAATAATAATAATAATAATCAAGTTTTATTTAAAACCAGGAATTGATCCTGAAGAATGCTTCTGTAGATTTGACTTCTCCCTGTGGTTTTGATTTTTCTCTCTCAGTTCTAAGTGATGCAATCTTAAAACAAGTGTTTCCAGAATCCGAGGCCCCTAATAGTGTTCTGGTACCTCATTGCCCTGGGCACTGGACTGTGGGGCAGGAAAGGTTGGACACCTTTTATTTGATGGCCTCACAAATGTTTGTAGTTATTATATCCCCTCTTGAGGTTGAATGACTCTAGTCCCCCCATCAATCCATCCTTATCTGACATTGTCCTTCAACCATGTGTATTTTGTCAGTGTCTGCCAAAAAGTCGTAGTCCAGAGCTGGGCGAAATATCTCAAGTGTGGTCTGATCTTGGTAGAGCACTGCTCTTAATTACCTTCTATGTTTGAACAACCTAATTTTTTGAAGTAAAGTGAAAGAAAGTTTGGACTGTTCTCAATCATTATTTCAGTATAACTTTAAAATAGTATAAAGTGTGTGTATTCGCATGTATGTTTATGTGTATGTGTGTTTGCATCCAAGCAGTTTGTAGAGTGGTTAATTCTTTCAGGTTATTCATTTTTCTTCTGTTTCGAAACTTCAGAAAAAAGTTATTTTGCTTCAATAGCCCTTAAACATTCTTTTTTTTTTTTTTTTTTGGTCTTTTTGCTATTTCTTTGGGCCGCTCCCGCGGCATATGGAGGGTCCCAGGCTAGGGATCGAATTGGAGCTGTAGCCACTGGCCTACGCCAGAGCCACAGCAACGCAGGATCTGAGCCGCATCTGCAACCTACACCACAGCTAACGGCAACGCCGGATCGTTAACCCACTGAGCAAGGGCAGGGACCGAACCCGCAACCTCGTGTTCCTAGTTGGATTCGTTAACCACTGCGCCACGACAGGAACTCCTAAACATTCTTGATATTATTTGAAGAGGTCATGTTCGAAGGAGTTTTTTAGTGTTATTATGTTTTATCTAGTCATTTGCAGATATGCCTTTTGTTGTCTTTATAAAAATTTTATTGAAGTATAGTTGATTTACAATGTTGTGTTAATTTCTGTTGTACAGCAAAGTGATTCAGTTATACATATATATATTATTTTTCATATCTTTTCCATTATTGTTTATTAAAAAATATTGAATGTAGTTCTCCATGCCATACAGTAAGGACCTCGTTGTTTATCCATCCTATATATAATAGTTTGCCTCTGCTAATCCCAAACTCTCAATCCATCCCTCCCCAACTTTCCTTCTCCCTTGGCAATCCCAAGTGTGTTCTCTATATCTGTGTCTGTTTCTTTTAGATGTTTCTTTACTTGAATAAAAACTCCACAAGATAGGGCTAAGAGGGAGCAGTTCAGATTTAAAGTTTCATCTTTCCATTTAAATGAAAATTTAAACCAGAAGCATAGATTAAGAAGTTGTCATGCAAGTTAACTAAATTGAAGGAAGCAACTATGAATTTAGTATCATGAAGGTCAATTCAGCTAATTCATTCTCAGTGTTACCTCAGTTCCTTGTCATTTTCTCATGCTCTCCATCTGGTGTGTATGTGTGTGAAGAATTTCAGACCTCAACACAACTGCTGTCATTTAGTCTCTTAGGATTCTTCTTTGCCAACACTAGTATTAAAGAATGCAGCCTCTCTGTTTTCCTTCTCTTGGCTACTTCTAAAAACAATGCGTTGGTTAAATTTTTGGCAGTACAAGGAGCCAGCTCAAGATAGCTATTTTTATGAGGAAAAAATATGGGGACCAGACTTGAGGGAGAGGAGGTCATAGAAAGGATAGGAACCAAGGCATCTCCTTGAACCTCAGCACTAGAAAATTGTAGCAATTCCCAACTATATATTGACCCAGTTCATGGTAAAATAAATCTCTTAAGCTCTAGAATTAAAAAATAAACATTCAATTATTTTCATACTTTATATGATAAACAAATGGTTTAAGTAAGAACTATTCTATTTTTAATTCAGTGTATTAGTTGTGGTAGTCTCAGTGACTATGAAGAGATTTTTAAAGAGTCAGTCAGTGTATTTTTCTCATACGTGATAGTCTGAGCCAGCCCTTCTGATCAGCCAGGTGGCTCTGCTCCACAGTCATTCTGTTTTTACTCCTCTACGCTCTAACATGCTACTATTTTCTGAAAATTTTCAACATCAAAAATAGGCAAAAATAGCATTCATGATTGATGTTTTGAAATTTTCAGTTTTCTGTTTTTAGAACGTAAATAGATCTTTAAATTTTTGAGGTTTATTTTTAAATAAGAAGAGTGGTTTTCAAATAAGGATAGCTGTTCTTCTCAATAAATTAAAGCTATACACAATCATTCTTATATGGTCTATTAACATTTAGTTTCCAGAAAAACATTTGCATATACTCGGTAAGAGTTTGAATCACATAAATGTAACTTATAATTGAGTTGTCCACTTAAGCGGTTCGCACATCCTTAAGCCTCCTTCACTATTCAGTCTGCACCCATTTGCCTCTGCCTCTATCATTCATAACCCTTGCTCTCACACAGGTATCAAGAATCTCAGTGTTTGGAAATCTGATGGACTTTAACTTTTTCATATGACTAAATGTCTTAGCAGAATTGACCACACCATGTTTTGTACAGCTCTGCCTATCTTAGCATCCTTGATGTTGCACTATCCAGGATGTTGCCTCCCTACTTGGGTGCTCCTCATCAGTCTTCTTTATTTATCCCTTTCTTTGCCTATCCTCTAAATATTGGACTTTTTAAAGGCTCAATCTGGAGTCCTCTTCTTTTCCCCCTGTGTTTGCTCTCTGGCTTTATAGCTTGCATTCTAACCCCCTTTTCTTAGCTCCAGATATATTGCTCTGAATTCTCACAGGCATATCTAACTCTGTCAAAAACCAACTCCTCAAGTTTATCTCATTGTATTCAATGACATTTACGTTGATTTAATTATATAGGACAAGAACTTCATTCATTCAGGAAATACTTTAAAAGTATTTTGTGACAGGTATTATTCTAGGAATTGGACCTATAGCAAAAGGCAAACTTTACCTTTTTTCATTTTTTTTCCATCCTCCATTTGAAAAGTCCATCATTAAATCCTGTCCAGTCCACTACCAAAACGTTGTCAAATATATCCAGTTCTCTCCATCTCCATTGACCCCATCATATTCCAAGTCGCTCTGTAGTCTTGCCTATAGCCCTAACCAAAGTAAATTCTTCCCTGGAATATAGCAGTAGCCTCCCATGTGACATTTCTACCTCTATCCTCACTCCCTCGTTAGCCATTTCTATATAGAAGTTGTAATAATCATTGAAAATGCAAATCACTTTATTCCATTGCTTAATGGTTCCAACTACACTTAGGATGAAAGTTCAGTTACTTACTACAGACAAGAGGGGTCTTTCACTTTCTAACTCTCTAACTGCAGGTTTCCTCTGGATACCACACTCTCATTGTTTTGTTTTCCCATCGTACCAATCTCTTTTCCATTTCCTTTTTCTGGAATGCTCCCAATTTCCATCAATCTCATATCATCTTAAATATTTAATTTTTCAGAGATATCTTACTTGACCTCCAATTTCAGTTATGTGCTTATCGTACCTCATAGTGATCATAATATAACCATATATTTATTCCTATATTTATTTAACTACCAAATAAACTATAAATTCCATGTGGGTAGGAATCTTGTCTGTTTTGCTCATTTTAGACCCAACATTTAACATAATAGCTGATATATAGAAGTCATTCACTCTGTATTTGTTGGTAAACGAATGATCTTAAGTAAATTTGCAAAAATATCAAAATGTCTATAACAAGAGGTTGCATTTCAACATCGATGTTTCCTTTTTTTTTTCATTTACAACCTATCAGGAATGTAAGTATATTTCTAAGAATAAAAATAGTTTAAAAAGTGTAAAATGGTCAACCTGACCATGACAAAGAAGAGATGAAATGACCGTGTGAAGATTCATGGACATAGTGTCAGATCGCCACATAAGCCACTCGGGATCACAGTACAGTTCTTGAACTTCTTTTTAGTTTCTATGGCAGGTATATGAGTCCTTATTCCCTTTACCTTTTCCATGCATAGATGTATTTAAGTCAATTTGCTGACTTTTTTCAGTCATGTAATATATGAAATAATTTCACTTCTTTCAAATTTTCATGATTCTCCATTACCACACTCATTGTTTCTGATTTCTGAGTATTGACTTTCTTGAACAGATAAACTTGAAGTCTCTAGAGATCCTATGGTTAAACCAATTCTTTTAGGACATATTTCAGAAGCAGTTTTTTCAACTACTCAATTATAATTTCTAACATAAAATCACGTTGACAAAGTTTCCACTCTTTATTTAGTGTATGTTGATACTAGGACAGCATAAAACATGTGGGAGAGCACAGTTTCTGTTTAGAACTTATGGTTTACTTAGACTGAATTTTTTATTTTCAAATAATCCATTTGCATTCCATTGACATTTTATATTTATACTTTGTTCACTAACACAAAGATAGTTTCCTGGTGGAAGGAGAGAAGTGGCAAGGAAAACTAATTTGTGAATCTTCAAGGTAAATTTTTGTTTCCATTCTAGAAAAAAGGAAGAAATTAAATGGGAGCAAACATGCCGTAACTGACACATATGTCTTTGTTTTTATTCTTATTTCTTGGCTGCACCTGTGGCATGTGGAAGTTCCTGAGCCAGGGATAGAACCCATGCCACAGTTGTGACCTGCGCTACAGCTGTGGCAACATGGGATCTTTAACCTGCTGCTCCACAAGGGAACTTTCTATGTCTTTAAATGAGAGGTTAAGAAAAGCTCTTTTGAATAGTGAGAATAGGAATGGAAGTATTTAAGGAAGACTGTCAGCTTTTAAGAATACTCAAACACACACACACACCCACACACACACACTTTGTGCTCAGGTGTCATTTTTTGTGATATGGGTGTGACTGAAGTGAAAAGTCAACAGCATGGGCTTCCATTACTGCTTAACTAAATGGGCAATCTTTTCAGGTCTCTTGTTGTTATTGGCAGGACTTTCCTTTTCCTGAAGGAAATATTTGCTTGAAATGATTAACCCCGTGTTTAAGTACTGTTTGCTATTGTACTAAGTGCTATTGTAGTTCCCTAGCAGTTCATAATTCTGTCATTTCAGACCTGGCCTTACACTTACTTCCATGTACCCGGCTCTTACGTAAACGTAGTCAACACAGTCTTCATATTTACCTTTTTATTAGACTATAAAACTGTAATTGTAGTGACCATGTTGGTCTCCTTTATGTATCCTCTACAAGGCTTACCATGATGTCTTACATGCTGCAAGCACAACAACATTTTTTGTTTGGATTTTTATATATATGTCTTGTCTCTGGAACTAGTTTCATGGCAACAAGGGCAGTGACTTATATCTGTTAGAATGTATCTAAAGGTCTGGATCACCTTTACAAAGTGTTTCCTTAAAGACAAGGAGGGCTTCCAGTATGTATAGTTATTTGTCCCTAAAAATACTATAGTGACTATTTCTTAACCACAAGCTTTGCTTCAGAAACTTACTTCCTCTATTTACTTTTGCCCTGGATCCTGACCCACAGGAGAAGCTCTCATTCTTTGGCCTGCTGTGCTTGGATTTTTTTCACTTTGCAACCACAGTCCACTGGACCGAATATTTATCTTTCTCAGCCCAGGCTAGCTTGAATTGTCATGCCTGAGCTGGAACACTCTGGCACCCTTACTGTGGCTTTCTCAGTCTTCACTCCTTGTCAGGGCTTTCCAGGCTGAGTACTAATTTAGTCTGACTCAGCCCCTGAGTCAACCGCCCCATATATGCTGGCCACCACAAGTCAATATCCTGGCCTGACTCCACTTGGTAGATGGTGTTCGTGGTGCTCCAGTTTTCCTTCCAGCCCCCACCGTGTCTCACGTTGCCTCTTGTGACACACGCTAGCAACCTAACACCATGCTATATTATGTAGGATGTATTCAATACGTTTCAGAGACCAAGAACAAATGCTTATATAACAGTGTAGATAGTATTAGGGAAACCCGCCCTCCTTCAACTCTCACCACCAGACTCCTAGTGATTTCAGTCATTCACCTGTTCTTGAAATGCCTTCATGTTCATGAGATAGTTAATCCAGGTGAATTGAAACAAAAGTCTTCTCCTTCCAAACTAACTTATTTGGGTGCAGTTGTAAGCACAGTGCTAAATTAAGTGCATTAAATATTAGCTTAATCCTCTAGTAAATAAAATTTACTAGGAAAGGAGTATTCATTTTATATAAGTAATATTTCCATAACTTGATTTTCTTCTCGATTTATCATTTTCATGGGCATATTTTTTCCTTTAGCTAATAGGTTGCTTCATTCCCATTCAGATTTATCTATTGAGATGCCACTGAGTTGAAGGGATATTATTTCCTTTGGTTTGGTATCTGTTCAAGGCACTATGGTAGGGATTGGTTACCGGATTTTCAGTTGTTTCAGTTTTCTTTACCCAAAACTCATTTTTTGTGTTCTCCTAAAGAGCATTTTTTCTTCATTTGTCCAAGAGAAGGTGTTCGTGTGTACAGAGACAACACCTAATTTGATTTTGAAGATCCCTTAGGAAATACGTCTATTGATTTACTGGGAACCTACTAAATCCAATTAATGCTAATGCTGTCCCTAAAAACAACAACAACAACAAAAACTTCCTTGATAGTTCTTTAAGGAATATTATGGGGAAATTAATTTATATTAATGAAAGACTCTAAATTGAATTACTATTAATGATTTTGCCTACATTTAATTTTTTTTGGTGGTGTTCTTTTTAGGGCTGCACCTGCAGCATATGGAGTTTCCAAGGCTAGGATTGAATTGAAGCTGTAGCCGCTGACCTACTCTACAGCCACAACAACATAAAATCCGAGCTGTGTCTGTGATCTACACCATAGCTCACTGCAACACCAGATCCTTAACTCACTGAGCGAGGCCAGGAATTGAACCCACATCCTAATGGATACCAGTCAGATTCGTTTCTGCTGAGCCATGATGGAAATTCCGCCTGCATTTAATTTTTAATTTCCTGTAATAGTCTTCAATGTTTTCCAGAATTATTAATATTTATTATATTCTAAAGTTCATAGTAGGATACATAATTTTATGTTTTCTCATATATGTTACTCTGGTAGGGAAAATTTGGGATTTAAAAATCAGTCCTTTTGACTTAAAATCAGCTTTTTCCACTTCATCGTGAATGTTTTACAGTGTCATATTATGTCCTAAAGTAATATTCCTTAATAAGTTTTGGTGATACTTCCTTTGCTAATGTGATGCCAGCTGTGACTTTTCTCCTATAAAAATGCACATGTGAACATACACTTAAAACTTTGCATATGGTTTTAGGCACATTTTGGGCACTCCAAAGTCCATCCATGAACTCTTTCAGAAGTGCTCTGAATTCATGTAATTGGGATCTTGAGAGCATAAACTTGAGCCTGACAGAGAACTCAACTGAGTATTACCTGAATCACAATTCTTCCTTATCAGTGCCAAAGAAATTGTGCTAAGGATCAGAGATGGGATCAATTTGAGATTTATAAAATAGGATAAAAGAAAAGAAATAGTTAAAATCCATTCTTGATTTATTTGTGAAGAAATGTAACATGGGGTACATTCTAGAGATGATAAACAACAGAGAATAAGAGACTGTTTTTAAAAAGAAAGGTTTACAATGCAGTTTTTACTCTGTCAGTAATTTACTATCCAATGTAGAGATGAGTAATAGAGATTTGAGTAAAGTGATAAGGCAGTTTTTCGATCACAAAAGAAAGCCTGTACATCTTCTGAATCAATGCGTCATTAAAACATTTTATGAGAGAGATACAATTAGCAGAGCAGTAATAAGTTTTCACTCTTATCAAAGCTTCCTTTTGTTTAACATTTGATGTTCATTATGTATTATGGCTTGAAGAGGATTTATTGAAGAAATAAATATCACTAATTCAGAACTTACTCTACTGCTATCTCCATAGATAGTAAGAATGCATCAGTCTCTTCATTACACATCCAAATTTTATATATTAATCAGGCAAAACCAATTCACAAGTTACCAGTAGTTTTTAAAATATCACACAAATCATAACTTCCATTGCTTTATGTATTCTGTATCAATCATAGCATTTTTTGACTGTGTAGAATGGTAAGAATTCTCATGTTTTAAACTATCAGATGATTACTTTTAGTTTGGAAGTTTGAAGTGAATCTGAAGTGTGAAAATTTACAGAGATATGTCAAATGTTCCTGATTTTAACCAAAGTGCATGCAGATCTTCCATATAGAAATGACAGGAACCAAGTTTTATAGGTTGTCATGGCAACATGAGTAGTGTTCCATGAGGAAAGACTGGAGTTTATCATATTTACAGTTGTCCTGGCAACATGGCAGCCTGACTTCGTGAATGAGGTGTCACTTTGCCGGTTAAACTGGTTTTAAAATAATTGGACTTCTACTGGAATATATGTCTATGTATCAGAGAAAAATGATCACTGTTTTGAAAATAGACACAAAAGAAATAATATTAGAGATTGTGAAGGAAGACAAATACATATCAGAGTAGGAAAAGAGATACATGAGAATGAGGTCAGGGCATGAAAGACATGGAAGGAAAGAAAGGTAAAGAAAAAAAAAACCAATAACAAAAAGAAAAAAGAAGATGGCATTAATAAGTAAAAGAGTTTCACCATATTATTACTGGGTGGGAAAGGCTGAACATGGAAGTGGGAGGAAGTTACCATGGAAATATTAAGGCACCCTGCCTTGACAAACAGCAGTGTCCTAATTTGTTGTAACTATGTTGTTGTTATTGTCGTTATTATCAGGAATATCAGTTGGAGTATCAATCTGAATCACCCTGGAAGCATTTACAGGTGTCTGACAAAGGAGTTTTGAAGGAAACAGCTTCAAGCTAAATGAATTTGGTAAAACAGGGAACAGCTCTTTGTGTAATATCACTTTCATATACAGACAACCGCAGATAAATTTCACATCAATCAGAGCAGCTGTGAATATAGATTTTACTGTAAATGTTAACAGTTACTGCTTCCAAACTATTTAGATATCCAAGTTGAACTATGAGTTATTTTACCTTTGTCAAGGAGTAATTTTATATTACTAAAGAAGTAGAAATTTGATAAAATGAAAATGAAAGAAAATAACCTACTGTACAAGTCTGGTGTGTTGTGTGGGTGTGTATGTGGGTGTGTGTATTTGTGCATCACGCTCTTTCTGTTGTCCTTATTTGTCTTTATGTATACCATGACTTACTTTTAAATCAGAACTTCTTCATACTGGTTTCATGGTTTAGAGGCTTTGGGGGTTCAATTAAACCCCTGAAATCAGATGCCGAATTTGTGTATATGTATGTGAATATGTCTAATTTTAAGGGATATGACCCCAAATTTTAAGCAGAGGAATAATGACCTTCAGAGTATTACGAATCACCAACTAATGAAAAGTGGTAGTTTGGTAGATAAAATCATGAACAAATGAATAAAAGAGATAAATGTCCAGGAATTTTCACTGTGTGAAAGACAGCTTACCTCATCTGTCCCCCAGTTTCTTCATCCATAATATGGAGTCAATAGTGATCTTTATTTCATAGTGTTTTGTGGGGATTGAGGTAGTTAATGTATGTACAGTGATTAAAACAGTGCCTGTTATTTGGTAACTAAATATCATATGTATTAACAATTAGTGTTATTTTCATACACTAGTGACTTGTAAATATTGGCTTCAAATATTTATCACCTTTAAATTAAAGGCAGGTTTATTTTAAACTTTTTCACATTTGTCTGATCACATGCATTTTATTTAGTGACAAACCTAAATTTATATTTAGTGGAATTTTGGCACCTAGGTAAATAGTTTGAAGGGTTTACTTATCTATGTAGGTACCTGAAGACCTATTATCTTGATTTGCAAAACAAGTGAGACTTCTGCTCAAAACCCAATTGTACAGTTAGAATTTGGCGACATTCTGCTGGAAAATAATCTTCGAGATGATTATTCTTTTCATGATGATAGTGCAGAAATCTGGGTCTTGAACAGGACCGAACTTACTCTTTGGGGGAAGTTTTGAGCCTCTTTGTAGCGTCTTCTTGAAGTACCTATTAATTTAGAAAACATTATTTTTTTTTTGCCTTTGCTTCTAGAATATGAGCTCTATGAGGGAACATTCTTTCATTCACTGCTATATCCTCAACACCTGGAGCAGTGCCTAGCACTTAGTACACACTCAGAAATTACTTGTTCAGTGAATAAATGGATAAGATATAAAGGTCAGTATTAGGTATTGGGGATACAACAATCTATTAAACACTCATAAAGTGGAAGCAAAACTGATTCACACCAAGTTTCCTCCATATACCTTTTTATTGTCCAAAGAAAGTAGGCCTTTCATTATTAAAAATATATATATATAAAACAAAATATTTGCCTCATAGCTCCATGGCAATTTTAAGATAGTCTACCATCCAGCTCCAGACTATCTTGATCTGACAGTTTTATAGACTGAGAGAACAAGAGCAATGTTCAGTATTCCCATTAGGATTTTTCCCTTTCTACTTAACCAAACCATTCAGAAGCTGCATCTTCATACAATATTACCATGACCAGCTCTGATCCTATCTGGTTGAACCTCAAGTTAACGAAATGCCCTCAGGTAGCACCGAAGGGGTAGTTGGAGTTTGCAGACAGTCATATGTGGGAATAAGGTGTCTCTCTTCCTATCACCTGCATCCACTGATGTCATGGAATCAGAACTCATTGTACAACTATAAATGTAATAAAATTCATTGAGTAATTAAAAAATAAATAAAATTTAAAAAAAGAAACTCAGTTCATTTCAAGTAGAGTGGCATGTAATACATGTTAGGATGAATCATTACCATCCGCTGTATTGTCTGATATGTTTCAGGAATGTTATATGCACAAATATTACTCAATCCTTACAACACCTCTTTGTGATATGTATTATCATCCACATTTTACAAATGAAAGAGAAACCAAAACCGAAACAAGCCTTTGGATGAAAAGTAAGTTTTCCCTTGTGGTGCGGATGACAAGGAGTTCAAACACAGCTCTGCTGATACTAAAGTTTGTGTATGTTATGTTTGGGTAGGATACCTATGAAAGCACTGGGATTTCATCCAGTTATTGAGCCAGTTGGTGTTATTTCTCTCTCAGAATTGTAACCTTCATTTCTTTCCAGTATGCTTTGTATTCACACATGCTCATCTAAGACCATCTCTGTGTAGACAGTAAAATCCCTGTCTGATTTTAGCTGAGCTGTTTTCCATGGTAACTGGCTCCATCTGAGACTAGGTTCAGTTCAGATGTCAAATCACCCCAGAAATACCCTGGAGAGACTTAGGAATTATTCATAATTACCACAAATTGAAAGTGATGAGAAAATTGGTGCTATTTCCCTATCAATCTCCAGAAAGATTATTATGCTATCTGCTCACTATCAGAGATTTTAAAAATCCTTATGTGAAAATTTGTTCCACAAGATTCAACATTAGTTCTCAGTCTTTATTTTGCAACACTCCAGTATGCCTCCAATTATTTCAAGGATGGCAATAAAGTTCTTAATTTCCAAACAAAATTAAGTGTGATTAAACTTTGTCTTAACTTTTTATTGTGGAAAATTTCAAATATATTCAATAGTAATAAAAGAGTAATGAACCTCTATGTGCCCATTGATCTAGGTTCAACAGTTATCAATAAATGTCAGACCTTATTTCATTTACCTCCTCCCATTCCTCCCCCATACCCACCATAAAAGTATTTTGTAGCAAATTACAGATGTTATATCAAATCATCCTGATTAAACTTGGTTTTATATTAGAATGTCATAGAAACAATTGGAAAAATAAGGAGAGGAGGAAGGGAATGCAGGTACAATATGAAACAAAGCCCAGCAACGTGCAGTGAAAGGTCTTCATTTTTATTTACTCCAAGATGACAAAACAACATGTCTCTTATTCATTTTGTACAGAAATCAATATTTAATATGTCTTTTGATGGTGATCATGTTCACAGGAATACCTAAAATGTGTGACAAATTATTACTGAGGGAGGTAGAGAGACTAGATTGTAGCAGTCCCCAGATGGGAAGAAAGTGGGAATCAGCGATGGTGTTGTGCTATAAGCACTATTTTGTTTTACCACTACTGATCAAATCAAGGAGGCATTTCCTTATAGGGCACTGTGGGGGATGTTCTTGGCAGAAGAACTCTTTTGTGTGCTATATATGTAAGATAATATCAACTCCCACATTAAAACTACTTTATTGAGAATGATAAAGCAGGTATTTTGGACTTATATGCTTTTGTGTTTCTCATCAATAACTACTGATAATAGAGCTGCACCTTTATTATGTCTTTACATGTCAAGTTATTGAAATATTCTTTTTAATGTGCATTTCAATGGTAATAAAAAGACCCCTTGTACTTTATAGTTCTCTTTATTTCCTAGAATGTGCCTAATTGTTTTTAAAATGTTTCTGTTCTTACATATTGATGGCATTAAAAACACATAAATTGTTTAGTAATTTAGCATAGCAAAAGGTCAAATAATGGAAATGTTCAATATCATCATTACTATTTTTTTAAAAATTCATTTCAATCCCAATATAAAACATCATTGCAAACTCTGGACAAATTTATGCCTTATTAGCATTCAGAATTAATGCCAATGTTGTGATCTCAGGTGAACCAACAGCTGTCAGTTCTTAAAAATGCAATAAGAATATAAGGCTGAACATCAGTTAACACATATAGAAAAAAATGTTTTTACATTTTATAGGAGTTTTTGAATGCCTCAAATTAAAATCATAGTAATTATAATAGCCCCAGTTGAAAAGTAGTATAATTGGTGTTTTTTAAAAATTTTGACTTTATAATTTAAAGAAAATGGCTGGCTCTAGATATTAACATGCTCTAAAATGAAAGCTTGTGTTCCTCATGTAGAATTTTTATTTTAAAAGAATACTTTTAGAAATCAAATATACCCAAATAAATTATGTAAAAGATAAATTAAGTAAGAACATACAGTAGTCTAGCGGATTTCTGCTTCTGGCTCTCATAAAAATCACCTGGAGGGCTTTTAAAAACATGGATTTCTGCCCCCTCTACCCCCACAGTTTCAGATTCAAAAGATCTGGGGAAGGCCTCAGTATTTTCATTTCTAACAAATTTCCAGGTGATGTTGATGTTGCTGATCCAGGGACCTCACTTTGAAAATCATTGTCGTGACCTAACATGTTCTAAGAATGCAGAGTTTTAAGTTGTAATAATTATGAAAGCATCTCTTGAAGATTGGGTAGTGCATGGGAAAGAGGTCAAGAAGGTAGCATGTTATTGCTAATTCTACTGCTTTCCCTAGTCACCTCACTTCCTCTCTCTAGGACTTCTGTTCCTCATCAGCTATTATACATCTCTTCTTAAACATCAAAAACCACCTCAATTCTTCTGCTAACCCTTAGCGGATGGCAATGCTTTAAACTTATCTGAATTAAAGAAAGCAGAAGAACACTTTATCCTCCCGCTGCCACACTTACCTCATACATTTTAACTTTCAAATTTATGCAACCAATGCACTCTTCCAGTCTGTAGGCATCCCCTACACTTACATCTGCATCTCATTCCCACCTCAAGAATTTGCTCCCACAGTGATTCCTTTCCTTTCCTGGTCTTCTTATCTCACTTTATCTCCTTCATAAGTTACTTTGCTGGATTCTTCTACCTTTATCTACCTTTAAGATAAGACTAGTTTCTAGATCCTTATAAAGTATGTGTCAGGACTGCTCACCAGGGGAAAGAAAGGGAGAGGCATTTATCCCATCCCCAGTGGTCAAGGACTGACCAGTGAATCATCAGCTCCTCTACATCACAAGATGTGAGTGCATGAGTAAGAAGTGGGTTTCCCCAGGTGTCCTACAATGTGGCATCAAAGAAGCCTGTGGCTGGATGAAAGCTAGGGACCTTTTCTCTGGGCCTGATGTAAAGTGTAGTCAGGTTGCATGTATGTTGACAGAACTGGTCTCTGTGGCAGTGGCTGGAATAAAAGGTGAAGCTAAGATTTTATTTGGTGCATGAGGAAACTCCAGTCCATGATTCTTTTCTATAGAAGCACTTGCTAGCTTTAATAAGACAGGAAATTCTTCAGAACTGAGCTGGAGGCTGAGACAGGGGCATTGATGGTAACTGATACAGACCAACAGCCTAGTTTGTGCTATCCCACAGCAAAACCGTAAAAGCACATTATTCCCATCAGGAATCTCTAGGTAACATCAGGCTTATTGTCAACCACATCTAGCTTTGAGTTAATTATTAGTCTTTGTTGTACAAGCAAGACAGATCTTAGAGTTCACTTCTATACAACTTAGAAATTAAATTTATTAAAGACTGTTCACGTGGTCATACAAGCCGTTTGAGGTTGTTAAGGTACTTAAGGGAAACTTCACAGCCATATTTTCATTCCTTCTGTCAGGTTCTAATTTAGCCAACATCCTCTTAGACTTGGAGTTCAGAGATTGTCACCTTCTCTGACCTCCACCCGGAACCATTAGTATTGCTCACATAGTGAACCAACAGGGGAAGCATAATACCATGATGTGCCATTGCATGAAATTATTCTAAAGAGCTACTTGGTGCATCACTTAGGTCACTGTAATGTTGGACTTCATTAACAGCCAAGGGAATTCAGAGTAGAACAACAATGATATACCCTTTCATATCCAATGGAATGGAAAATTTAAGAAGAATAATCACATTAGTATTAGTGAAGATGGGCAGAAACAGGAACCCTTAGCTATTGCTGTTAAAGGATTTACTGATACCTTGGAGAGAAATTTTATAATACCAAGTATAAGAAGATGTTCATATATTTTAACCCAGAATTTAATGACATTTAATATAGGGGGATAGTCATCTACTTTGACCCAGTGATTTCTCTTCTGGTGCCTGTCTTCTCTCCATATGTTCAGGGATGTTTACTATGACATTGTTTACAGGAGTAAACATGTGGAAATAGCTTAATTATCCATAAGACGTAGAATGCCAAATCTAGTAACCTGGAGATGGCTGCCTTCTTGCTGTATTCTCACATGGTGGAGAGAGAGGACAAGCTCCCTGCTTTATTCTTGCAAATATACTAATTCTGTCATGGGGGCTCCACCCTCATGACCTCATGTACATCTAATTAACTCCCAAAGGCTATGCCTCTAAATACTATCACAAGGAGGATTGGGGTGGGGGGGGGGAAGGGGGGGAAAGAGGACATATGAATAAGGTGCATTAACATATGAATTTGGGGGCATCAACATTCAATGAGACTTACACTGAAGCTGTGGCAACACTGGATGTTTAACCCACTGCACTGGGCCGGGGATTGAACCTCGTCCGAGCGCTCCCAGACACCACTGATCCCATTGCGCCACAGCGAGAACTCCAATTTTCTGTTGTTTTTATACATTGTTTTTTTCTGTAATAAAAATATTTTATAAAAACTAGCATAAGTCGGCTTTTGTAAAATGGGAAAGGCTTCATTAATATTAGCTCCCTTGCTGCAAAGTTGCAGACACATCTTGTGAAAGGTGAAGGAAACCACCATTGAAACCATGTATTACAAGGTATTTGGGGCCTTAATTCTTTTATCGTATACATGTGTTTATTTTCAGCATTCACTTTTTAAATTCAGGGTAAATTTCCACTATTTTGCGGTCAGATATTGCAGCAGGGGGTGAGAGTCACAGTTGGGGATCTGCTGCCTTTTTTCAAGGTGTCAGGGTATCTCTCTCCGTTACATGTTTTTTCTTTAGGCCTGAAACAACACAGTGAGTATAGCACATCTTCGTTGGCTGTAATTATATCCTCCTCTATGATGAGACTTAATCCATTGTGATTGGAGTACAGAGAACCTCCCACTCATATGTTTAATTAGTCTCATCCATTATGTTTAGTCCAATATTTACAAGGACGTCTCATTTTAAAGTTACTTTTGAGGGGAGGTGTGGTGAGCCAACTCACTGTCATTACAGTGTACTTCCATAGCTCACTCACCTTCAGAAGGTTTACATAAATCTTTATATTCATAGTTGTAATTAAAGATATAAAAAGTATAAGTAATTTTTATTCAGTAGCTTCAGAGTCACTCTCCCACTTGCTCAGAAAACCTAGATGTTGAAATTATCTTTCAAAATATGAAATCTGAGAAAAAACTTAAAATATACAAGAAGAAAAAGAAGAGAGAGAAAGCAAATTTCCACTGTTAGATTTCCATCCAGTAGTCACAGAAAAAGATAATTTTGCTAGGTAATATAAAGCAAGCAATGATTTTTTAGTCTGTCTCAGAAGTTCCAACCATCAGGGTTATGGGGGAAAAAAGACAGTAACTAGAAAAATTATCTGTGTCAAGAATGCAGATGGATGGGGAGTTCCTGTTGCGTCTCAGGGATAATTGACCCAGCTGGTATCCATGAGGACAAAGGTTTAATCCCTGGGCTTGCTCAGTGGGTTAAGGATCTGGCATTGCCGTGAGCTGTAGTGTAAGCTGCAGACACGGCTTGGATTCTGCATTCTGCTTAGATTCGATCCCTAGCCTGGGATCTTCCATGTGCCGCAAGCGTGGCCCTAAAAAATAAATAAATAAATAAATAAATAAATAAATAATGCCGGTTAAGGGAATGTTTCAGTTTGGTTCAATGTTAAAGTATTTTCACCTGGAAATCAATCAACCTGTAAAGTTCTGACTGCAATTCCTAGCATCATAAGGCTGTTGTGTGTGTGTGTGTGTGTGTGTATATATATATATATATATATATATATATATTTTTTTTTTTTTTAAACTCACCAATGCCAGTCACTAGGGAACAGAAAGCATGGCCATGGTTGTGTTTCTCTGGAGAAAGCAGTTATTTTTTGATTTTGTTTCTTTTGTTTGCTTATTTCTCCTGAGAGCTTGACTAGGGAACTCAGGAGAAAGACTTCATTGCTATGTTTACTTAGCTTGAGTTTCCAACTTTCTCAAGGCCTTTTCTTAATTCCTGGCACAGAATTCAGGTTATCTTTCAGTTCTCTAGGCAATGCTCCAAGTTCACTTCAACCACACCAGGATTTTTAAACTGTTCCCCAATCTCCTTTTCTCCATCCATCACACCATCCCCACCTCATTTCATTGTCTCACATTCTCTGATCAATCATGGAAATCACCCTCAGCTTCCTTGCTCCTTTCTGCTGAAGTTCTTTAAATCCAGCTTTCTGCCTTTCTCCCCCTGCACCTGAGCAGCTCTGTGCGGCCAGAGAATAATCCATGGCCACACTGACCGGTTGTAATTTAAAATCATCTCAAATTTAAGGCAGGCCCTCAGTGTTGTCCAGCAAACTTCCTTCTTCTACCAGGTCAATGCAGTTCCCCAGACGGTAACTTCACACCTTCTCCTTGATCCCCAAACTTGCTTTTGTAGGGAGACCTTCTTGGCAACCTCATTGAAAAGTGCAGTTTGATCCACCATTCTATCCCCCCTTTTTTTCCTTCATGGAACTTATCATCAGCTGGCATTTTGTGTATATAGAATGCAGACTCAATGAAGGCATAATTTGTTTTTTATTTCTTTATTTATTAAAGTATTGTTGATTTACAATGTTGTGCCTATTTCTGCTCTACAGCAGTGACCCAGTCATATACCATACATACATATATATATGTGTGTGTGTGTATATACATATATACATATATTCCCTTTCTTAATATTATCAGTCATACACCATACATATATATGTGTGTGTGTGTGTGTGTGTGTGTGTGTGTGTATACAAATTCCCTTTCTTAACATTATCTTCTATCATGGTCTATCCCAAGAGACTGGATAGTGTTCCCTATGGTATATCATGCAGCCTCATTGCTTATCCATTCTAAATATAATACATAAACTTTGTTTTTTAATAGATTTTGAAATACATAGTATATCTGTATTATTTATTAAATAAAAAAAATGAAACGCTCTGTTAACTCCTTGGAAGGACTACCCCTATTTGATTATTGCTGACCCAGGGAGAAGGGTGTAGCATGAGAATTAGGAAGTTCCCTTTTACAACATGAGTCAGAACTTTGCTAATCCAAAATGCTCCACAAATTCATTCTTAATGAATATATTTTTTCCCTTCACAGGCCAGTGCATATTCACTTTATTCCCACACTTGCCAAAATATTCTAATGATGTAGCTGATAGATAATCTCTTGTTAGGTAAGAGCTGCATTCCACACACACACATAATTTCAGGATTGCTTAGCAAACTTGACAGCACATTTTGGGTGTTGATTTTGTCTTTGACAGTCATATGAAGGAAGCATATTATTTAAATGTTAACATAATACAGGGAACACCCTTATGTTAAAAGTCTTTTTAGGGTAAGGATGGCTCATACCTTGTTCATCAATGAGGTGGGGTAAATGTTATCCAAAGGGACTTATTCATTTAGCTGATAAACTGATATTTCTGACAATTGAACAAAAATATTCCAGAGAGAACAGGAAATTTTTCACCCCAAGATTATGGCCCTAAAGAGGCGTTTCATCTTTGATGGAACAAAGAAGATGAAAGTTAAAAGGCACTCATGCTGCATGAAATTCCAAAAGTGTTATTCTCCCACCCACTTAATGTCTTTTCTTTCCTTTTTAAATCCAGTAAGGACCCCTGACTCAGGGCTGTGGGAATTGTGGAGCACAGGATGAATGACTTGATCTGAGTAAGTACTTAAGATCTTGAAAATGACCCTGGAGTATGAAAGCAGGATCTCATCAAACATCAAGGGAGTATACCAGATACTCACAAGTCAAAGAGTAGTCAGATACCTCTATAGGATACTGAGATATGAAAGGCAAGAGCTTCCACAACTGAATGCCAAAGATTGCCTTTGATTTCATGTTATTGCTACATATATATTTGGGTGTAATTAAGACTCATTTCCATAGGACTCATTTCCACAGGAAAACAATGCAAATATGTAACTTTAAAAATACTAGTTTGGAAAAAATACACCTTATTCAAGTGTTTTTAAATTTTCTTCAGGATAAATTAAGAGCTAGTCTTTAGAACTTAAGCCTTTTTGGAAGTGGGGTTATTTTTTCAGGGTAGCTGGGTTTGACGTCTTCCAACTCTGCAGCTGGGGCTCAGTTCAGTACATCTGGCTTCTAGTCTCTCTGCTGCCACTCAAGGCAGCAGGACAGGGCCTGGGCTGGCCAGAATCTTTGGACCAAAGACCTTTTGCCAAGAGTAGCCTGCTCCATTTACCCATTTGCCATACAAAAGGATCATTTCCCATGTGTTCTTTAATGTGAAAAAGATTGGGAAACATGAGCTAGATCGGTAAATATATTTATCCGAAAACATACTCTGACTGCCTACTATGGGAAGCTAGGAATACATTCTGGGAATATAGAGGGATGAATAAAACTTTTACCTCAATGGTCCCTAAATGACACTTCATTTTTAAAATTCTGTCTTGGCAGTTGTGGCTCAGTAAGTAGGTTGAGAACCTGACATAGTGTCCTTGAGAATGTGGGTTTGATCCCTGGCCTTGCCCAGTGGGTTAAAGATCTGGCATTGCTACAAGCTTTGGCATAGGTCATAGATGCAGCTCAGGTCCAGTGTTGTTATGGCTATGGTGTAGGCCTGCAGCTGCAGCTCAGATTCAACCCCTAGCCTGGGAACTTCCATGTGCTACAGGTGTGACCATAAAAAGAAATAAAATAAAATTCTATCATGTATTTCTGTTACTTCGAGTTAGCTATTTTGGTGCAAAAAGATAATTATATCCCTGGAGAGGGGGAGTAGAAATGACTCTGTGGAAGGTACAGAATTGGAGCTTATAAAATAATATATTGGAGTTCTTACTATAACTAACTATAATTTTTTTATCTCTTGAGGATACATTTCTTTTTTTGCTTTCCTTTCATTGACAACCTTTCAAGCTATGTTTCTTCATATTACTTCTATAAGGGTTTTAAGTAAAAATGGTATTTTTATAGAAAGGGAAAATATCTGATTTTTATTTATTAAAAACAGCAGAAATTAATTCAAATACAGGGTGGCTTAAAACTTAACCACTGTTCTATAACATCAGTATTGTTAAATATTACAAATAAATTAAATGTCATAAAATACTTCTTAAGGTAATCACAAATAAGTGAATGGTGTTATAAGTGATAAGATGGTTCTTAACATCTCCACAAGCACAGAAAACTACTGCCATGCATTTGTATCCTTAGAGCCTCTGTTTACTTGCTTTAGCTATTCTTAGCATTATGTGGTTCTATCTAAGGGAGATTTTGTTTACTGATATGCTTGGCAATCACAGCAGATACAAAAGAATAATAAAATTTGCCAACAGGTTGTAAAATCTTAAATGAAAATGTGTCATCTCTACATGAATACAAACTCTTTCCAGACAAAAGAGCATAGGCATTTGTATTTTATACACATCCATCAAAAAATATTGAAAGCAATTTAAAATATTGCTGACAAAATAACACTTTAACAATCAGAAATAGACTTTAAATAAATGTGCACGTTTGATTTTAAAATAGTGATATTATAATTCTAAGTATGGTCTTCTAATGACAGCTCTAGTAGATAAGTATTTTCTTATACTATGTCTAGCAACAATATTCTCAAAATTATATAGTGATAAAGGATCTGGTGTCTCTGTCTTATCGTGGTTTGCTATAAGATTCCTCACATATTTTGATCCCCTATTAAGTGGCAATTATGTTGAATATATATAGTCACCATCTGCTTGATGTCAGCGACACATTCATGAAAATCTGATGCTCTGCACAGTAATACTGGTTGGTGGACTATTCCCCTTTCTTTTAAAATGTGAAATATTTTAAAGTATTTCTTGTTTACCTGTAACTCCCACTCAATTTCCTAAAAGGTAAATAGGGCAAAGTAAACTGCCCATGTATGGGTTATACACAATCATGTTAAGAAGTAAGCAAATTAAACCATCAGTTATTGATCACCAGTCAATATATTGGTTCCCTAACAGTTGTTTATGTGGGTGGAAACATACTATATATTTCCTTTGTTGACACTTGGTTTTCAAAAGTTCTGCATGTGGTTTTGATGGTCTAACAGTTGTATTTGGACGGTAATTAAAAGATATTTCCACCACACTATGCTGTTAAAAATGTAGTGAGTTTTGGGCATTACATTTCTTTCTGGTAAACGTCAGCCAAAAGAGTTATCTTGAGAAATGTTTACATTTCATGAAGTTTGACCACTTAACCCAAAGGAGTTCTATAAAGAAAATGTTAACTGGAAGATATTCTGGGGAATGTGCATGTATTAGCTCATGTACTTTTCACAGGTTCCAGCTTTTAGCCATTATTTTCCCCCTTCACAGACAGGAAAGTTGAGGTTCAGAGAGCTTGAATGACTTGCAGAAGGTCTCTTATATGCTGAAATTGTCTATAAATATTTTTATTGAATTTTACCAAAATTTATTTACTTAGATAATGTTTTGATAATTTCAAGCATCTAGAGCCTGCTAAATTATTCCCTTTCATAAAGAATCTTCTATCTCCAAAGTATGTCCTAGCATTTCATTTTTTGTGAATGCTGAATAAATATTTGCTGACTGCTATTTGTTCATTTCATCTGAGTTCTTTCACTTCAAAAGAAGAAAAGAAGAAAAGTTCTTTCACTTTTTGTTTGCCCAGTAAAAGACTAGAGCCTTCCAGCTATAGTATTGTACTTCCTGTATCTAAGTTATATCTAGTGCATTTAAATTTATGTAATTTCCATGTATTCACATTTAATTCCTTATCCTTTAAAAGAATATTTACTGAATTTAAACTATTAATATTTTATAATCTCAATAATTTTTTCTCCTTTTTTGTACCCTATCATTCTTATTTTTGTACCCCCAATAAAATTACCTTATATTGTGGTAAATGGAGTTTTGTTTTGCTTTTTTTCAGTTACTTAGTTTGGGTGCAATTGAATAATTTTCATCAAAATGTTTACTTGGAAAGTCATTATGGTCAATATTATCTCTCTGAACCAAAGACATCATTCTATTATTCTGTTTTCAGTAACTCAATTTCCTAGATTTGTGTTAAAAACCGTGATTACATAGTGGAATGCTAAACCCAAGTCTTCCAATTAGTACCGATTTTCACCAGAAACCCAGGGGGAAGAATGTCTTCGATTAGTAATTTTGTTGATGACTTTAAACACATTTCTCTTTCTAAGTACCTGTAATACTCAAAACAAATGGGTGATTTATACTGACTTGCTAGCAGCTAGCCACAGAAGTGTATTAGGACAGGGTCCCTGCATTCTCTAGAAATGCAAGAGTTCAAATTGATTTTCACTTCAGCCATTTCTTTTCATACATAAAGCTGGTATGTAATATGCTAATATGCTAATTTATGGGGAAATACAGTGTTTTACCATTTGCTAAAATTTCTGGAATTTCTACTTTTGAAGATGACTCTGAAATCTAAGCCTATCCTTCCTCATACAGAGAATAGTGTTTATGGTGGTTCTCAAACTCTCACTAAGAACTGACAGTTTATTTATTGAAATTTTTAAATTATAGTTTGAAATGTGATATTACATGTTAACACATGTGCAAGATAGTGATTCATGCATTTTAAAGTTTATATTCCATTTATAGTTGTTATAAAATATTTTCTATATTCCCCATGCTGTCCTTGTAGCTTATTTTATTTATTATTTATTTATTTATTTATTTATTTATTTATTTATTGTCTTTTTAGGGCCGAACCCATGATACATGGAGGGTCCCAGGCGGGGGGTTGGATCAGAGCTGTAGCTGCTGGCCTATACCACAGCCACAGCAATGCCAGATCCAAGCCGCGTCTGTAACCTACACCACAGCTCACAGTAACTCTGGATCCTTAACTCACTGAGTGAGGCCAAAGATCAAACCTGCATCCTCATGTATGCTGGTCAGATTTGTTTCTGCTGAGCCACGACGGAAATTCTAAGTCCTTGTAGCTCATTTTATACTAGATAGTTTGTACCTCTTAATCTCTGACCCTTGTATTGCCCCTTCCCCTTTCCTTCTCCCCACTGGTAACCACTAGTTTGAAGAACTGAGTTTATTTTTAAGTCCAGAAACAACTTCAGCTTAAACATTACTTTTTTCCTTCAGGAAGTTTCACCAAAACTTTCCTACCATTGTCTAAATGTCCATTATAGTTCTTTTTTTTTCTTTTATATTTATTCAAGAAGTCTGTTGTTTGATTCTTTGACTTCTGTTCTTTGACTTTTGAGTTGGTACAAGTGTTTGTCCCCCATTCAGTGTTAAGGATTCCCAATTAATGTATCAGCTGTGTGATCTGATGGCAAGAAAATTATTTAGAGTCATTTTCTTTAGGCTTTCTAGGCGTAAATCATCTTTACTCTGTTGAATGGAAAATTTCATTAAAATTAATAGGTTTAATTTAAAGAAAATTATTTAAATTGCTTAGTTAAGAATTTTGACAGTCACAATGAATCAAGGCATATGAATTCTGTATCAATATAATTTCCCTGTTTGCTTTGACCTTTATTTTCCTTTATTCAGTTGAATAAATATTGTTGAGTGCTAATTCAAAAACTTATGCTAGGCAATGTAGGAGTTAAAAAGTGAAAATTAAATTTTACCCCCTGGGAGCTCTTTGCTTAGAGGTGGATTAGGCATTTATAGGTATAATGTAAGTATAAATGCTTTCTCAGGAGTATAGATACAAGTCTAGGTAGAATAATCATACTCTTTTTAAGAGTATGGCGTTTACTTTCAACTAAGTAATTGTGTTAGGTAAAGTAATGCTAGCTGCTATAACACATAACTGCAGAAACCTTAGTGTATCAACACAATCAATATTTCTCTCTTACATAAAGTCATCAGTATAAGGATGAGGTGGCATTTGGGATTCTACTCCATACATCACTCAAGGTTCCAGATTTCTTCAATATGTGGACCTCAAGGTCCCTATAATGTTATATCCCAAAGGAAGACATGGGGCAAAGATCATAATAATATGGATGTTTTTATGGGCCAGACCTAATAGTGTTATCCATCATACTACATTTTGTTGTCAATATTATTGGTTGAATTGTGTCCGCCTAAAGTTCACATGGTAAATCTTAACCCCCACTATCTCTGAATGTGATCTTATTTGGAAATATTGCAGATTAATTAAGTAATCCAGTATTACTGATATCCTTATGAAAAGGGGGAATTTGGAGATGAATATACACACAGGGAGAATACCATGTCAACATGAATTCAGACATCAGACATCAGAGTGATACCTCTACAAATCAGAAAATGCCGAATATTGTCCAACTAGCAGAAGTTAGGAGAGAGGCATGGAACAGATTCTCTCTCACAGTCCTCAGAAGGAACCAACCTTGCCAACACCTTGGTTTTGGACTTCTAGCCTCTAGAATCATGAGGTAATAAATTACTGTTGGGTAAGTCACCCAGTTTGAGCCAGAACCATCTTACGACCACACCTAAAGGCAAGGGGTCTGGAAACTGTAATCAAGCTACTTACCCAGGAAGGAAGGGGAACAAGTTTGGTGAACAGCTAAATGGTCTCTCCACCATCTGCTCTTCCGCCCACCTAATACCCATTTCAAATTTCCTCCCACTTGTGGAACATGTTCACAAAATCTCTAAGACAGACAACAGAAAATTCTTTCCAATTCCTGCAGCAGGGTCATAGTCCAAGGTCTTTAGATGCTGCAGTATTCTTGTTAAGTCTGGGTGTGGTTTTTCATGTACAGGTGCCCTGTGAAGTGTAAGACAAGTAGTTACCTCCCCCAAATTTCTGCCTCTCCTCACCCTGCCACAAATAGAATACAATCAAGAAGCAGACCAGCTATGTTAAAAGAGAGAGTTTGATACAATACAATAATAGTCTTTGGCAATACTACAAAAGAATAGTAATCAAAACAGCATGGTATTAGTATCAAAACAGACATATGGATCAATGGAACATAATAGAGAGCCCAGAAATAAACTCACATACTGATGGTCAATTAATCTTTGACAGAAGAAGCAAGAACATAAAATGGGCAAAAGACAGTCTCTTCAGCAAATGGTTCTGGGAAAGTTGGACAGCTGCAAGTAAATCAATGAAATTAGAACACATCCTCTTACCATGCACAAAAATAAACTCAAAATGGCTTAAAGACTTAAACCTAAGACAAAATACCTTAAAACTCATTGAAGAGAATATAGACAAAACATTCTCTGACATAAATTGTACAAATGTTTTCTTAGGTCAGTTTCCCAAGGCAATAGGAATAAAAACAAAAATAAACAAATGAGACCTAATCAAACTTATAAGCTTTTGCACAGAAGAGGAAACAAACAAACCAAGAAACCAAAAGGACAAAAGGAGAAAATAGAGCTTAATCTCCCAAAATATGCAAATAACTTATACAGCTCAACAACAACAAAAATCAAAAAATGGACAGAAGACCAAAATAGACATTTCTTCAAAGACCTATGGATGACCATTAGGCACATGAAAAGATGCTCAGCATTACTAATTATTAGAGAAATGCAGATCAAAAGTACAATGAGCTATCACTTCATACCAGGTAGAATGGCCACAAGTCTACAAAAACAAGTGTTGGAGAGGGTATGGAGAAAAGGGAACCCTCATTCACTGTAGGAGGGAATGTAAATTGGTAGAACCACCATGGAAAACACTATGGAGGTTCCTCAGAAAACTAAAAATAGAAATGCAATATGATCTAGCAATCCCATTCCTGGACATATATCGGCACCAAACTGTAACTCAAAAAGATACATGTTAAGTCCCTTTGTTCATTGCAGCCACTATTCACAATAGCCAAGACATTGAAAAAAACCTAAATTTCTATTGACAGATGAATGGATTAAGAATGTGTGGTACACCTATATAATGAAATAGCCCTCAGCCATAAAACAGAATGAAATAATGCCATTCACAGCAACAGGGATGAACTAGAGATCCTCATACTAAGTGAAATAAGTCAGAAAGAGAAAGACAAATAACTTATGAGATCTCTTATATGTGGAATTTAAAATATGGCACAAGTGAACCTATCTACAAAGCAGAAACAGACTCACAGACATAGAGAACAGACTTGTGGTTGCCACGTGGTAGGGGAAGGGAGTGGGATGGACTGGGAGGTTGTGTTAGTAGATGCAAACTGTTGCCTTTAGAATGGATAAACCTGGGCCTACCGTATAGCACAAGGAACTATATCCAATCTCTTGGATAGACCATGATGAAAAATAGTATTAAGTATTAATGCATGTTTATGTGTGACTGAGCTCACTTTGCTGCACAGTGGAAATTGGCACAGCATTGAAATCAACTATATTTTAGTAAAAAAAAATTGGTCTTTGAAAAACTGAGTGAAAATTAGAACTCTAAGAGGTCATAGAAACTAGTAGCCACCACCACCAGGACATAGGGAATGAAGGGAAGAGGTTTGAATTATTAATATTTAGGAGCGTGGAGAAGAGGCTCTGTGAAGCTGAAATGTAGAATTCATGAAAGAGATGCTGATCAACTGCTACTGGAATCTCTAAATTTGGAGGGAGAAACTCTATAGGGTTGAGGCCTCAACCTCTGAGGAAGGGACATTGCTCAGCTGGTGTTGATGTCTCTGAGAAGCCATAAACAAAGCTGTTTCTGCTGGGGTTGGAGAAAACTGCAAAATGGATTCAACTGCTGCTACTGAAATGGACTGTGACTTCCAGTGTGAAAGAGTAAGGCTGGTGTGGCACAGATAAAAACAAGAAAAAACAGTAAGTGTAGGGTTCCTTCTTCCTTTAACCAGACTTTTAGGCTCCTCCAAATATCCCCTTTGGGCATAGCCTACTGGGGAACCAGCTGGCAAAGCAGAAATATGATTTTCAGAGTCTAAGAACAACATAGCAAAGCAAATATAGGAGGGTAGGTTAGAAGCTGGTAGACAAGACACACACATGGAACTCTCAATGGTGGAGTAGACAAGGCAACTACAGTAAAATTGCCCATTCAGCAAGGAAAAGAACAGGAGACACACAGCTGTCATGGGCCCATAACCAGAGAGATGATTCAGTCCACTGGGCAGGATGCATCAGGATTCTCTACCTTAGGAATGAGGGAAATTCCTTAATTAACACCCCCCATTAGACACTCTTGTAGGAACTTGATTGTCCATTTGTGTTGGCAGTTTCCAAGACTATCCTCAGTTTAGAGGATATACTAGGAGGACTATTGGGATTCATGATATGATCATTCTCATGGCTGTGATTTACTGAAATGAAAGGAAAGCCAAATCAGCAAAGAAAAAAGGCATGGGGGTAAAGTCTGGAGGGAACCAGGTAAAGCTTCCAAGAGCCCTCTTCCAGTGGATTCACACAGGATATGCTTAATTCCCGCAGCAAGCTGTGATAATCCATGTGAAATGTTGTCTAGCAAGGAAGCTCATTAGAGACTAATTGCCTTCAGTTTTCACCAGGGACTGGTCACGTAGGCACCTTCTGCCTAGCATGTACCTAAGTTTCAGTCTCCCAGAATGAGAGCAGCTGTTTAGCAGAAACCACATTGTTTCATAGATATTTTAGGCATAACAAGCCATTCCTATGGTGAGAAGAGCCCTCCTGAAATCTGAATTTTCAGATACCAGCCAAGGGCCAACTTTGCAAGCAGGCTTTTCTAAAAGTAGCAATCTCTCTCCTGCTGTTTTAACTTTTTGTCTTTGTATCATTGTTCTTTGAGATTCAGGGTCCACTCTGTGGAGGCACTCAGTGGGTACACCTTCCAAGTTATCGCATGTGACAGTTTACTCAAATATTCTTGCAGTTGCATATTCATATTTGCAGGCTCTCTGATAACTCACCTCTCATTATCTATCCAATAAGCAGTACCCCATATTTTAAGTTATTGTTTGGCAGCACCCCGCCCTGCTTTTTAACCAAATTTTGTATCTTTTCATATCTGGTCAGGAAAAGAGAAACAACCTGAAATGTTTTAATCAGGAAGGTGTATTTATAGAACAGTATTTAATAACAGTAAATTAGGTGCTCATAAATCCATAGAAAAGTTTGGAGGATTTAAAATCAGAAATCCTGCTTCTAAATCTGGGTTCATTTCTAGTAGTCCAGAGATTGCAGGACCCATAGGAAACACCAGTGATGGTCACAGCTGCTTCCTGCACTAGGTGGATAATTGTCTGGAGAATACTGAGTAGCTTCTGCAAAATCTGCCAAATCCCCAGCTCTTTCAACTTCTACTAGAGAGAAAATCGTTTGTCTTTTGTTTCTCCTTTACCTTCAGAATCCTGTGCAAGAGACTCTCATTGTTGGATTCTAATGGCAGGGATACTTGGAAATTCAGCTCCAGTTTTTTAGTTCCTGCAAATACAGACCATAAGTGAGGAGATGACAAACTACCGAAGACAATTTAAACAGTAGTTTTTATTTTTAAGTATATGTGTATTCACTGTATTTTTATCAGCACACTTCATAGAATGAGACTTTTGCAGTAACAAAACTAAGGAATAAATTTTGAAGAGTAATTAAACCTGTCAATGAAGTTAAATAATACTTAACATTTAACAAAATAGATAAAATTCTGGTGGTTATAAAGGAAATACAAAGTAAAATTAAAATATATTAATATACTTCGCAAAAATGAATTCTGTAAATGGAAAGCATTATATGCAGCATATTAGTGGAAATGTAATTGTGAAATTAGTTCTAAAATATTTATATGATATTAATGGGAAGTGATATTTTTGTAGAAATGCAAAAAATGGTAAGTAATGGAAGGAAGGAAGTTTTATAATCTATTTCCGGTATAAAGATTTTTTTGAAGATTTAGTCATTGTGCTTCTAGTTGGTCATTTTTACTTATTTCTATAACATTTTATCATGAAATATGTCCTTTTGTATATATAAAAATTCTCAAGAGACTCTATATATACATAATTCCCAATGAAGTCAGTGTTCATTTGCATATGTCAAGGAGGTGTTATTCTAACTTGCTTTTATTCATTGGTATCAGGGTTGCTGTGACATCTGCTTCTCTCCATATTTAGTGGAATGAGTGATTTGTACCTGTGCTTGATGTTTTCCACTGTCACATTCAGTTTACCTTCTATCCTCTCCTGCCTATCCTATAACCTGGGAAGTGGACCCCTATGGACCACTTCCATGTGTTTTTTTGTCCTTGGCTTCCAGTTGGATTTAGTCCAGTTGGATTTAGGCATTGGCAACAGGAGATGGAAGCCTGGAATACAAATACAGGCAATTTGCCATGATTCCTGACAAGCAGCCTTTGCCATAGAATTATTTTATCCATGTATCAGTAATTGCTCCATCCTCAGATTCTTCAGTCAGGAACGGAGGGGAAGGGTGTGTTAATAGCTCCCCTAAGAAACTGCACTGTCTTTTGCAGTTCTTCCACAAACTCTGTCCACACTTTTGTAATTAATCCTTTTTGTTAAATTCTCTTCAATAATCAAGTTTCAATGTGTTTTCTGTTTTCTTCCAGGACTTTCACTAATATAATACCCTTTGCAAGCCATGCTATAGAAAGAATTGCTATGACTAGTTTAAAAAATTTATACTTGTGCTCTAATAAAGATGGGGTTCAGCAGTTTTCTAGATTAATGATTTAAGATTTCTCTAAGCACAGCTGACCTTGAAGCCAAGTCTTCAATTTAGCTGGTACTTAAACTGCAAGCAATTCATCTCGTTTAATCTATCAACAAATAACTTCCAGACTCTTACTATGTATGCTGCCCTGTGTCTGATGCAGATAATAGTATAGCAGTATAAAACACGGCAACTACCTTGAAGATGTTTTCTTTTTCCCTCTTATCTGAGTCCTTCAGACCCTTGTTTTTAATCCTTGTCTGTTACTAGTCTGATGAGCCATACCATTTATACATGTATAGTATATACATATATAATAAAATTTAATGTACTAATTAAATAATATACCTTATTATAAATAAAATATTATGAACATATAAGATTATAGTATATAAAATGAAATTTAATATACTAATTAATATACCCTATTCTAAATAAAATAATATAAATATAAAATAATAGAACATGTTTATGCTTTCCCTATATAGTAAAATAGTAAATGAATTAATAGATCAGCAAATTAATCCTTCTTACCATTCCTTAGCCAACCTGTCCATTTCAGGAGAAAATATCGAGGGGGAGAAGATATCCTATTTTATTATTTCAAAATTAATTGTACTATGTCTTTACCTCCTTCCAAAGCCAAATCGAGCACAAGCTGGGGCAGAGAGGAAGCGTTAAATATTATTGCTGCATGGTTCTTTCCTAGGGATCACTTCCAAGTTTATTTTTAAGCACCTCGAGATAAATCTATCAGTACTTTCTAAGTGTAAACTTAACTAGTTTAACTATGACTTTCTTGTCTTACTAGGTAATTTTTTATTAGGCATACATTTGACTTGTTGAATTATAAAATTCAACTATCCTTGAATAGATAGTTTTTTAGTGGATTTTTATACCAAGGACTAGTTTCATAAGAAAAGAGTGCCATAAGTATAGGCTTAAAAACCTTGCAGTGCCTGTTTTTCTCCCTATCTCTAAATGCTGCCTTTCTTATACCATACCCAACTGCTGACCAATATCTTATATATATTATTTTCACAATATTATACTCCTTAATCCACCACAAGTTTACTAGGTGAGGTACTCTTCCAGGTGCTTGGGATACATTGGTAAACAAAATGCAGATCTCAGCTCTCAAAGAACAAACATTTCTAGCAGGAGATGTCCAATACAAAATGAACATAAAGAGCAACTATATCGTATGTTAGAAAGTGAAAAGTTGCATGAAAATTGACAAAGTAGAATAAGGTAAGGGAGGATTTCCTAAATTTTTGGGGTGTCCACAGAAGGCCTTAAGGAGATGGTGGCATTTGAACAAAGCAAGGGTGTTAGCTCTCTGGGGTTAATGCCCTCCAGGCATATGGAAGAGCTTGAAGGGATCCAAAGGTAACAGTGTACTTGGCACATCCAAGGGATAGAAAGAATGGCTCAAGTGTCAAAGGGTTCAGAGGTTGAATAAAATGGAAAGGAGTAGGAAGTAAGGTCAGAGGGATAACAGGGAAAAGATAAGTTGGGGCCTTAGAGTCATTTAAAGTATGTGGTCTTTACTCTGAGTGCAATTCAGAATCATTGAAGGGTTTTGAGCAAGGAGTGGTTTGACTGATGTATTTTAAAGAAAATTTGGCTCTGGTATTAGGAGTAGAATTTGATAGGGTAAGGTTAAAGTGGAGAGAGTACCTGGGAGGCTACTGCAGTAATGCAGGTGAAAGCTTTGATGACTCAGGTTAGGGCTGTAGCAGTGGAGGTGGTAGGAACTGGTGAATTCTGAATATGTTTCAGAGTAAAAGCTGACAGAATTTCCTGGTGGGTTGGGTGTGGAACTAAAGAGAAGTGTTAATGATGACTGCAGTGATCAAGACTGCCCGACAACTGGAAGGATGAAATTCCCATCCATTGAGTTGGGGAGACTGCAAATGGAAGATGATTGGAGGCAAAAGGCAATTCAGTTTGAGGTGATTACTTTCCTGCTCTTTCTGTTGGCATCCCAAGGATCTACGAAATAAAGTAATGAGAACTGATAGTAACTGAATATTTTATACATTTTATCCTTTCCCCTTCAAAGCAACTTGACAGAGATTTTGTGATCCCCATTTTACAGGTGGAGAAATTGAGGAATGCCAACTAGCACCTTGCTTCATATGTCTTGTCGCTTTAGATATAGAATATTTAAAAACCTCAAAGTACAATTATTCTAGTTCTTCCATGGACTAGATTATTGCACCATTCACATATCTGTGATCTCTCCTTGTGGGAGGATTACCTCTCTGTCTGATTGGCATCAGGATTGGCAAATGACTGGCTGTGGCTAAAGAAATATGAGTGAAAGCGATATGTACTAATTCTGGGTAGAAGCTTTAACAGCCATACTTCTCCTTTTGCAAGACTTGCAATGTACTCGACCAGGGCTACTCTTTCAGTTTGTACCCTAGATTAAAGACAGTATTGGTGGAGTTCCTGTTGTGGCTCAGCAGGTTAAGAGCCTGACATAGTGTCTGTGAGGGTGTGTGTTCAATCTCTAGCCTCGCTCGATGTGTTGTCTCACTCGATCGGGTGTTGCTGCAAGCTGTGGCTTAGGTCACAGATGTGGCTCAGATCTGTTGCTGTGGCTATGGCTTGGGCTGGCAGATGCAGCTCTGATTCAACCCCTAATGTGGGAACTTCCATATACTGCAGGTGCAGCCCAGCCCTAAAAAAAAAAGACAGTATTGAACCCAACTGAAGCTCATTCTGATGAACATGTGGTATGGCCAAGTAGTGACTTTTTTTGTTTATGAGCCATTGAAATAAAATTACTAGGTCAAAAGATGATGTTTTATCAAATGTCCCAATTGTGCTTCCAAACTTTCTTTTTGAAGAAATGTGACAATTCCTTCTGAGAGTGTTGAGGGTACCCCTTTTATCACATCAATACTGTATCATCTATATGGTTGATAGGGTTATATCCTAGAGGTTGGAGTATCCTAGAGGTTAGGGACTATTGACAAGTTCAAAAGAAAAAAAAAAGTTCTTTGCTGCCGTTAGCAAAACTTATAGCAGTTGAGTCAAAATAGATTATTTATTGTTAATTTAGTCAAGTTTTTACTTACTTACTATGGGTTACTGTACTAAAAGTAAACATCATTAGGCTTGTGGATCACTTGTTACTATAATCTGTGTAAAACTGTTTATACAAGGCTTGCATACATTGGTGTAGGTAACAGTAAATATATTCAAATAGTAACAATTACAGCCAGCATTTATTGAGTGCTTACTATGTGTTAGCCACTATTCTAGGTGCTTTACATTTAATCCACACTCCAAATCAATGACACAGTTGCTAATATTGCCCTGGAATCATTCATGGGATGTTCAGGTAATTTTTCTGGAATCACATATAGTAAGTAACTGGTGGAATCAGGATACTATTTTAGTAACTTACCTCTGGAACTTACCATTATATCACCTATACCATTGCTTAATTACATGGGGAAAAAGTCTCAAACTCATTTTCCATATTCTGTAACAAGATTAAAGAAATAGTTACATTGATAATTTGATGTTTATATTTTAACTTTTCCATTGGTAAATAATAATAGAGTAGTTTTTTAGCTTTTCAGTCATCCCAAAGTTCCCATCTAAGTTCGCTTAATTATTTATATAGAAATAAATATTACCCTGCTTTCTTGATATTTCATTTTAATCCTTTGGCTAAATTAGCAGCTTTCATGCATTTCTCCATAAACAAAATTGTTATTCCTTGATTATCATTATGATGAAAACCTCAGCAGATAATTAATAAAGCTTTTGTGGTAACAAATATGAGGCTGAAAGAAACCAGCTGGGGAAACTACCACCATCTTTATTCAGTCATTCAAATTGAAATTATAACTTTAATGAGCCTTAAAATTATCCATTTGGCTGTAAAGGAAATAAACCATACCTCAGTTAGTATTCCTTTATGGCTGATGAACTAAGTTTTGAGTAGGCAAGTAAGAGTATCTTTTGTCTTTGGTATATCGGCTGATGCATATAGATTTCAAGGAGAATTTCAATAAATTTAAACTGTTCAAATACATCAGGAAAATTGAAAAGAGAATCTTTTCTTATGTGTGACTTTTTTGATCTTTCAGAGCAAAAAATACACACAGACATACAAACACACATACAAACATGTATGATAAAAATCAATCAGATCAAAACCAGTTTCTGAAGAATTGAATTATTTTTAGAAATAAACAGAAGAAATTTTAGCCTCAATATTCTACCTTGAAAATAATCTGTTTCAGAATTAATAAACTATAATGCTTAATCTTACTTACTCCATTGATTCACTGTTTAATTTTGGGCAAATTAAATAAACTCTTTGGGCCTTAGTTTCCCCAACTGCAAAATGAAAGCATTAGATCAAATGGTCTCTAATATCCTTACTACTTTGGTATTGTCCTACCACAACACACTTTGTGGTTTTTCAATGGTCCAGTTTTATTTTTCCCCTGTGGTGTAGGTAGAGAGACCATATTGGCACAGCTGAAATCACACTATTTAATTTGCTGGCTATTGGTGTCTTCATATTATCAAGTTTTTTAAAATTTCCTCTTAGTTTGTGGACTTACTGAAAATTGAAAACTAAATATTTTATCATAACTTTCTTAAATATTGGTAGTATGAGAGTTAACAAGATAGCAAGATAAAGTGCCTAGCTCTGTCTGTAACATCACTGTTCATTAAATGGTACCTATTACTATCATTCAAAAGGACTGCTTTCAATGCTGAGGAAACTGTAGTTACTCTTCAAACTCTGACAAAGAATAGATGAGTCCTTTCTTTACAAATTAAGATTTGTAAAGACTAAATGCTGGGTTCAATAGCATTGATTGAAGATCTGTAAAGACTAAATCATTGACTAATGATTTAGTTAAACGGTTGAATGTGCTTCTTTGTGGGTTCTTGAAAAAGGAACATGACAATGCTTATTTCCTTCATGCATTTCCTTTGTCCTACTAATAACCCATTCACTAGCTGTTCATAAGCAATGTTTGTTTAGGTCAGAAAAAAAAATTCCAATATGATATTTGACATTTTCCTGGATTCGTTTGAATGTTTGATTCAAACAATATGTTCAGTATTGTTCAATATGTTTATGTATCATGAAACCATTTGTGGAGATGTTGCAGAGGCACGTAATAAACAATTTTGTAGGTCAGATTTTTGCCATAGGTTAGTACTCCAGTGCCTGTGTAAATTAAGCAGTAAGATTACAGGCAGGAGATGCCAATTAGTTCTCTTCTTGTTTCGTTCCACTTAGAACAGTTGTTAAAAAATGACTCCACAATTAGTTTTACATTTTTGAAGCTGTAACTCCATTACTTGTTCTGAAAGAAAGGAATCTCAAGTTTGTCTTATTGAGTTTATCTAAACTGTATTCTTCATAGGCTACCCACCCAGAGAATCCTATCTGGTCCATCAGGGATTTTCAGATCTGGATGCATTTATACACAGCTAAAGAATTCACTTAGCATGGGAAGAATGGAGTCCTATAGAGGAATGTGCTGGGAACATTCTCAAGGACTCCACAGGTTATCACTGTCTCTTCCCCTGATGTACTCTCGCCCATCTTTTTGGGGGTTGAGGTTTGCTTGTGACCAAATATATTGACTCATGGTAGAATACCTATAATTCCAGTGATGGACAAGAGCAATTTGGGCCAAGAGCAATTTGGGTCCAGTAAAAAGAACCCATCAAAAGTCAGTGTTGCTAGGTTCCATAGCATTGATTGAAGAAAGGTGAAGAGGAAGAATAATTGAGGAACTAAGGAACTCTCCATGAGAAAATATATATGGCACAATCTCCAAATGAAATGTACACATTTTGATTCCTTCCTCACAACACAATCAGTTTTGATGATTGATCATTATATTTAAAATTCTTCACTGGAAAGTTTTAAGTATTGATCCTAATCGTAGCTTGGGCATGAGAAAGAAAGTCATAATCATGTTCCCTATCCCCCATATAATCCATTCTAAAGCTGAACTTCATTTCCCAATAGATTTTTTAACCTATTTTACCTCAATTCTTTTCTAATGATTTGAGTTTTATGGGTGAAAAGTGGCAATACATTTCTATATTTTGAATAAATTGATCAGAGACAAATATCAAGGGTTTTTAGCACCAGAAACAGAAGATTGGATTTTAAGAGATTCTGTACCTACTGTCTTTAAAAAATGAAAACAAAACAGCTTAAACAAAGTACCTGAGAAAATAGAACTGATTAGCTGGCTATATTTGTATGTACAAAGGCACACAAATACATCCACTGGCTGAACTGGCTAAATTTATAAATTAATATAAAAGTCTTCAGCATTAATTTATATTTAACTTTAAAAAATAAATATTGGCTTTGCCCTTTCAGGAATTTTTTTATAATTTTCTGTTATGGCTGAGAATCTGTATGACCTTTGTACCAACCATGGTGCTGAGAAACACCATAACATTGTTATCATGGATATTTTTCTGCAAAAGTTCTATCTACTTCTAAGGCTTTATCTTCCTTGTGGGCAGAGTTAGTACAAGCTACTGTACCTGAAAAGCTGTACTTAGCTTACTATCTATAGCAATTAATGAATGATTTTCTTTACCAGCCATTAGTCATTATGTCATTGATCAAAAAAAGTCCATTCAGTTTATTCTTCAGCATATGGCAGAACAGATGATAAATACACATAAAAATGAAAAGGACAAAGAAATGTCATTTGATGGGATAAGAGAAACAGTATAGACTTAAAAGACCATTTCAAAGTGATGCCTGGCCCTAGATTTTAAAAGTTGTCTCAACACAATTTATATGCTATAACATACATAAATACAAGTATCTTAACATTTTTCCTGTCAGGCCTTGAGTAAGAAGAGCTAAGAACCTTGAGTACTTTATCTCATTTCTTTTTTAGCTAACCCACATCAACCAACAGGGAAAATCATGGGTAAGTTATCAAATAAGTACATATGGTGTTTGATAGCCTTTGATCTTTTCTTTTTGTGTTTCCTACTTCTCTTGGGTATCTCGACTCCAGAATACACAGTTCTATCCACCTTTTTCTTTTTTTTTTCTTTTTCTTCTCCAGGTCACACCTCTAGCACATCCCAGGCTAGGGGTGAAATCGGAGCTGTGGCTGCCAGCCTACATCACAGCCACGTGAGATCCAAGCTGCGTCTGCTACCTACACCACAGCTCATAGCAATGCCAAATCCTTAACCCACTGAGCTAGGCCAGGGATTGAACCTATGTCCTCATGGATACTAGTAGGGTTTTACGTTACTGCTGAGCCACCACAGGAACTCCCACCTTTTTCTTACCATAGGTTTAGAGGTCCATTTGGCATACATGTCTTGACCAGCTTTCCTTTAAAGTCGGGATGGATTTCTTTCACATAAATTAAAGCTGCTATACATTAAACAACCTGAAAGCATAGACATATAATCCCAGAATGAAGTTAAGATGAGGGAAGTATCCATTAATGAAAAGCAAAACAAATTGGCTTGTCAAACATCATAATCTCAATCTGCTCTATATGGCCTCCTTATTTACTTTCAAAGTATATTTTTCAGCCTTTCAGACACATTTTTCTCTTTCTCTCTTTTTTTTGGCTGCACCCCTGTCATGTGGAAATACCTGGGCCAGGGGTGGAACATGTGCCACAACAGCAGCCTGAGTCACTGCAGAGACAATGCTAGATTCTTAACCCACTATGCCACAAGGGAACTCCTGTCAGACACATTCCTTAACTAAAGAATATGCTTTTTGAGGGCAGGAATAGTGTATATTTTTTTCCTTTAGATATACCATGATATATTGCAGGAAGTAGAATCTCAATAAATATTGTAATAGGATGTTCATTAACTGATGCATAATTGAAACAAATTAAAAATTTCAAAGTCATGAAGATGTTAATTTTGGAACATGGACCGTTTGAGTTCTAGTTCTCTTAATTGGTGAGGATGTTGAATTGACTCTATTCATTAAAAAGCTACTTATTGAAGTTCCTGTTGTGGTGCAGCAGAAACTAATCTAACTAGCAACAATGAGCTTGTGGGTTCGATCCCTGGCCTTGCTCAGTGGGTTGAGGGTTCGGTGTTGCCATGAGCTGTAGTGTAAGTCACAGATGCAGCTCTGATCTGGCATTGCTGTGGCTGTGGCGTAGGCTGGCAGCTGTAGCTCCGATTAGACCTCTAGACTGGGAACCTCTATATGCCATGGGTATGGCCCTAAAAAGCAAAAAAAAAAAAAGCAGAGGAGGAGGCAAAATGGCGGAAGAGTAAGGGGATGTGCTTGGCCTCTCCCACAAACACAAAAAAAAATGCATTTACACCTAAAACAACTTGCACAGAACAGTAACTGAATACTGGCAAAAGAACTTAAACTTCCAAAAACAGCAAGAATCTCTTGACATAACTGGGTAAAACAAGAGACAAGAGGAGAGCAAGAGACATGGAAACTGGACCAGACTGGCACTCTCGAGAGGGAACTGTGAAGGAGAAAGGGAACCCACACCCTGGAAAGTCACTTAACTGATGGAATATCAACCCAGTCAGAGGGATCTCCAGATGCCAAGAAAAAGCACAGCAGCAGGTCCGAGATCTGAATATCAGAGAGAGCCGAACAGATCATCTGAACCACTGGCACAGACACCAAAAACCGAGATGCTCACGCTTGGGTGGGGGCTAGGCACCAAGACCTAGGCTCCAGAGGTTAGTACCTGGGAGCGGGCTGTGGTTGGCAGTGTGGAGACAGCCTGAGGGACTAAGAAGCAGTTCATCATGGGTGGAGGGAGCAATACACTAAGGGTTGGGGAAGTGGAAAGCCACAACAGAAGGAACCCCAAGAAGGTCTGGACCTGCAGGAGAGACAAGGCCCATTACTGGGGAGGGGAGAGGAAGAGGGGCGGGCTGCCTTAGAATACTCCTTGCACCCCAGCAGAGGTGCCTTCCCACCAGCTAGCAGGGAGCAGAGTGTTCCCAGCACATTCCCCCACCTCCATCTGGCCAGAAGCCTCCTGTCATCTGTGGCAGACTGGCCCCACCTCCCAGGGGAAGCCAATCACTGCACCAACATTCCCCGGCCAGCCCTGCCTACCCTCTGGAAGTGCCCCACTGCCATGGAGTGACCAGGCCAGCCCCGCCCGCCCTTGGCAAGTGCCCCACTGCTGTTGCACAACCCAGCAAGTCCTGCCTGTCTCAGGAAGCAAGCCGCCCAGCACTGCCTCCCCTCGGGAAGAGCTCTGCAGCCCAGGAGTGCCAGGGCAAGCCCTGCCTGGCCATAGGAAGTGCACCTCCACTGTGGTGCACACCTGCCAGTCCCACCCACCCTCAGAAAGTGCTCCTTTGCCTTGGAGCAAGCTGGCTAGCTCTGCCCACCCTCGGGAAACACCCTGCTGCCTCAAAGCTGGCCAGCTAACACCACCCACTGTCGGAAAGCACTCTGCAGCAGGGCCAGGGCAAACCCAGCAAAATGAAGAAGCCATTCCAGGTTAAAGCAACAGGAGAACTAATCTAAAGCAGTCAATGAAGCAAACCTCTGCAGTCTGACAGACTTGGAGTTCAAAAGGGAGATAGTGCAAATGCTGAAGGAATTAAGATATGAACAGTAATGCAGATTACTTTAGAAAGGAACTAGAAAATATAAGGAGGAGCCAAGAAAAACTAGAACATTCATTTGCAGAGATACGAACTGAGCTAAGGGCAGTAAAAACCAGAATGAATAATGCAGAGGAATGAATTAGTGATGTGGAAGATAGAATAATGGAAATCACCCAAATAGCACAGCAGAGAGAAAACCAAATGAAAAAACATGAAAGCAATATAAGAGACTTATGGGATTATATAAAGCAGGCCAATCTACGCATGATAGGAATTCCAGAAGGAGAAGAAAAAGAAAAGGGGATTGAAAATGTATTTGAAGAAATTATCGCTGGAAACTTTCCAAATCTAAAGGACACTGATTTCAAGATACAGGAGGCACAGAGGGCCCCAAACAAGCTGAACCCAAATAGACCCACACCAAGACATAATAAAAATGGCAAAAGTTAATGATAAAGAGAGGATTCTAAAGGCAGCAAGAGAAAAGCAAAGTGTCAATTATAAGGGAACCCTCATAAAGCTATCAGCTGATTTCTCTACAGAAACACTGCAGGCCAGGAGAGAATGGCGAGAGATATTTAAAGCACTGAAAAGAAAAAATATGCAACACAGAATACTCTATCCAGCAAGAATAGCATTTAAAATAGAAGGGGAAATAAAAAATTCCTCCAACAAACAAAAGCTAAAAGAATACAGCAATACAAAACCCATTCTAGAAGAAACACTGAAAGGGCTTCTCTAAATTAAAAAAAGAAAAAAAGAGGAAGAACTAGAATCAAGGAAACCACAATCAGAGAGCAGTCACTTAAATAAGCCAGCATACAGCCCTAATCATAAAGATGTTTAAAATAAAATTTTAAAAGAGACATCAAAATTACAAAATGTGGGCAAGGGAAGTAAGGAAATAAATAGATTTTTATTTTTCTTTTCTTTTTTCTTTTTCTTTTTAAAACTTTATTGTGGTAATCAGGTGTTTGAACCTACAGGACTATCAGGCTAAAACACACAATTATAGGAAGGGGTTAACATACTTAAAAAAACAAGGCAAGCACAAATCAAAACCGAACATTACATTCACAAAAAAAATGAAAAGTATTCAAGCAGAAAAAAATTGGAGGCCATCCAACTGAAAAACAGAAAGGAAGAATGGAGAATCATAGAATCAACTGGAAAACGAGGTTTAAAACGGCAATAAATAAATATCTATCAATTATCACCTTAAATGCCAATGGACTGCATGCTCCACTCAAAAGACACAGAGTGGCAGATTGGATGAAAAAGCAAAAACCTTCAATCTTCTGCCTATAAGAAACTCACCTTAGGACAAAGGACATATATAGATTGAAAGTGAGGGGGTGGTAAAAGATATTTCATGCCAATGGACAAGCCAGGAAAGCAGGAGTTGCAATACTCATATCAGACAAAATAGACTTTAAAATGAAGGCCATAAAGACAAAGAAGGACACTATTTAATGGTTAAAGGATCCATTCAAGAAGAGGATATTACAATCATCAACATATGTGCCCCAAATATAGGAGCACCTAGATATATACAACAAATATTAACAGACATAAAAGAAGAAATTGATGGGAATACAATCATAGTAGGAGACCTTAACACCCCACTCACATCAAAGGACAGATCCTCTAGACAGAAAACCAATAAAGCAACAGAGATCCTAAAGGACAAAATAGAAAAGTTAGACTTAATTGACATTTTCAAGACATTACATCCAAAAAAATCAGAATACACATTCTTCTCAATTGCGCATGGAACATTCTCAAGAATTGATCACATATTGGGACACAAAGCTCACCTCAACAAATTTAAGAGTATAGAAATTATTTCAAGTCTTCTCTGACCACAACGGCATGAAAGTAAAAATCAACCACAAGAAAAGAAATGAGAAAAAACCTAATACATGGAGAGTAAACTACATGCTACGAAAAAAACTAATGGGTCAATGAGGAAATCAAGAAGGAAATTAAAAAATACCTCAAGACAAATGATAATGAAGACACAACCTCTCAAAATCTATGGGATGCCACAAAAGCAGTGCTCAGAGGAAAATTCATAGCAATACAGGCCTTCCTCAAAAAAGAAGAAAGATCTCAAATTGACAACTGAACCCACCACCTAAATGAATTAGAAGAAGAAGAACCAAAAAAACTAAACTCAGCAGAAGGAAGGAAATCATAAAGATCAAAGAGGAAATCAGTAAAATAGAGATTCAAAAAACAATAGAAAAAAATCAATAAAACCAAGAGCTGGTTCTTTGAAAAGGTAAACAAAATTGACAAACCTCTGGCTAGACTCACTATGAAGAGGAGAGAAAGAACCCAAATAAACAAAATAAGAAATGAAAAAGGAGAAATCACAACAGATGTTGCAGAAACAAAGAAACTGTGCAAGAATACTATGCCAATATGCCAACAAATTTGACAATCTGGAAGAAATGGACAACTTTCTAGAATCTTACAGCCTGCCAAAACTGAATCAAGAAGAAATAAACCAACTGAACAGACCAATCACTAGAAATGATATTGAATACGTCATTAAAACACTCCCTATAAATAAAAGTCCAGGACCAGATGGCTTCACAGGTGAATTCTACCAAACATACAAAGAGGAATTGGTACCCATCCTCCTTAAACTTTTTCAAAATGTTGAAGAAGAAGGAATACTCCCAAAGACATTCTATGAAGCCACCGTCACCCTAATTCCAAAATCAAAGATACCACCAAAAAAGAAAACTATAGTCCAATATCTTTGATGAATATAGACACAAAAATTCTCCACAAAATCTTAGTCACCTGAATCCAACAACGTATTGAAAAGATCATATACCATGACCAGGTGGAATTCATCCCAGGTTCACAAGGTTGGTTCAACATATGCAAATCAATCAACCTCATACATCCCATTAACAGAAGGAAAGTCAAAAATCGGATGATCATCTCAGTGAATGCAGAAAAAGAATTTGACAAAATCCAACATCCATTTATGATAAAAACTCTCCACCAAAGTGGGTATAAAGGGAATATTCTTATCATAAAGTAATTTATGACAGACCCACAGCAAATATAATGCTCAATGGAAAAAAGCTGAAAGCCTTCCCACTAAAATCTGGAACAAGACAGGGATGCCCACTCTCACCACTGCTATTCAACATAATTTTGGAAGTCCTAGCCACAGCAGCCAGACAAACAAAAGAAATAAAAGGCATCCAAATAGGAAGTAAAGAGATAAAACTGTCACTGTATGCAGATGACATGATACTACACATAAGAAAACCCTAAGGACTCAACCCAAAAACTACTTGAACTGATCAACAAATTCAGCAAAGTAGCAGGATATAAGATTAACATTTAGAAATCCGTTGCATTTCTGTATAATAACAATGAAATATTAGAAAAAGAATACAGAAATGCAGTACCTTTTAAAATTGCACCACAAAAAATCAAATACCTGGGAATACACCTGACCAAGGATATAAAAGACGTATATGCTGGAACTATAAAACAGTAATCAAGGAAATTAAAGAAGATGTAAAGAAATGGAAAGATATTCCATGTTCGTGGATTAGAAAAATTAATATTATAAAAATGGCTGTACCATCCAAAGCAATCTACAGATTCAATGCAATCTCTGTCAAGTTACCCATGACATTTTTCACAGAACTAGAACAAACCAAAAATTCATATGGAACCACAAAAAACCCAGAATTGCCAAATTCTGAGAAACAAAAACCAAGCAGGAGGCATAACTCTTCCAGACCTCAAGCAATACTACAAAGCCATAGTAATCAAGACAGTGTGGTACTGGTACCAAACAGACATACAGGCCAGTGGAACAGAATAGAAAACCCAGAAATAAACCCTAACAACCAGGGTCAATTGATCTTTGACAAAGGAGGCAAGAATATAAAATAGGAAAATGACAGTCTTTTTAGTAAATACTGCTGGGAAACCTGGGCAGCTGCATGCAAAGCAATGAAATTAGAACACACCTTCACATCATGCACAAAAATAAACACAAAATGGCTGAAAGACTTAAATAGAAGACCAGACATCATCGAACTCCTAGAAGAGAACATAGGCAAAACACTCTCTGACATCAACCTCATGAATGTTTTCTCAGGTCAGTCTCCCAAAGCAGCAGAAATAAGAGCAAAAATAAACCAATGGGACCTAATCAAACTGAAAAGCTTTTGCACAGCAAAGGAAACCCAAAAGAAACCAAAAAAGACAACTTACAGAATGGGAGAAAATACTTTCAAATGGTGCAATGGATAAGGGCTTAATCTCTAGAATATACAAGCAACTTATACAACTCAACAGCAAAAAAGCCAACAACCCAATGGAAAAATTGACAAAGGACGTGAATAGACATTTCTCTAGGGAGGATATTCAGATGACCAACAAGCACATGAAAAAATTCTCAACATCACTGATTATTAGAGAAATGCAAATCATAACTACCATGAGATACCACCTCATACCAGTCAGAATGGCCATCATTAATAAGTCCACAAATAACAAATGCTGGAGGGGGTGTGGAGAAAAGGGAACCCTCCTGCACTGTTGGTGGGAATGTAAACTGGTACAACCGCTATGGAGGACAGTATGGAGGTACCTTAGAAATCTATACATAGAACTACTATATGACCCAGCAATCCCACTCTTGGGCATATATCTGGACAAAACTTTCCTTAAAAAAGACACATGCAACCGCATGTTCATTGCAACTCTATTCACAATAGCCAAGACATGGAAAAAACCCAAATGTCCATTAACAGATGATTGGATTCGGAAGAGGTGGTATATATACACAATGGAATACTACTCAGCCATAAAAAAGAACAAAATAATGCCATTTGCAGCAACTAGAGACTTTCATTCTGAGTGAAGTAAGTCAGAAAGAGAGAGACAAATACCATATGATATCACTCATATCTGGTATCTAATATGCAGCACAAATGAACCTTTGCACAGAAAAGAAAATCATGAACTTGGAAAATAGACTTGTGGGTTGCCCATGGGGAAGGGAGGGAGTGGGAGGGACTGGGAGCTTGAGGTTAATAGATGCAAACTATTGCTCTTAGAATGGATTAACAATGAGATCCTGCTGTGTAGCACTGAGAACTATATCCAGATACTTACAATGCAGCACAACAATAGGAGAAAAAATTATGTACACATAATTTTGTGTAACTGGGTCCCCACGCTGTACAGTGGGAAAAAAAATTGTGTTGGGGGAAATAACAATAAAAAATAAATTAAAAAAAAAGCTTCTTATTAAGCTGCTCTTTTTTGTAGGCATATGCTAGATACTAGAGATACACTGAGGTATCAGAAATACAGCACTGTATAAGACATATGACTCCTGGCCTCTGGAATATATCCACATTAAAATAAAAAAGGCTTGAGATAAGTCAACACTGAAGTTCCCATTGTTGTTCAGCAGGTTAAGAACCTGACTGTGTCTGTTAGTAATCTCTGGCCTCGCTCAGTGGGTAAAGGGTCCATCCTTGCCATAAGCTGTAGCTCAGGCTGGCAACTGCAGCTAAAATTCAACCCCTAGCCTGGGAAATAACATATGCTGCACCTGCAGCTGTAGGGAAAAAAAAAGGAAAGAAAAAATAAGGTAACACTGACGAGTAACCCACTCCAATAATCAACTAGACAGTAACACAGTTTATTAATATCTTTGACTTCCTCTCTTTCTCTCCTTTTTAATCTCCATATTTCTAAATTAGTATGCACACAAGATTTAAAATCACTTTGCCTGTCTGAGACTGTTAATATTACTTTACTGTAGAGATTTAATATCACATTGTACAGGATAGTGAGACATCAGGGCTGCATGGCATTATAAATTCTGTTTTGGTCCTTGCATTCCTTTATGTGAACATGTATTGTACGTGTCTTTTTCCTTGAGAAATCAATTTTTGTTGAAGGACATCTTACTTTTTGATATAAAGAGCAAATAGTCACTCTTTGCATTGTGCTAGTATTTTCTTCTCTGTAATGATTCTTTTGTGTAGAAAGAAGGACTTGTGCTTGTTGATGTAACTCTGCCCTTTTTTTTTTTTTCCTAAACATAATCTGCTGTCCTATTTCCCCAAAAGATTTATGGTCACAAAGTGTAAATGAGATAATATACTAGAAGTACTTTTAATCTACAAAGTCCTTTAGGTTTGCTGGCTATTATTCACTTCAAATTAAGTCTTCCATGGTCTTGACTAAGTGAGAAAGATTATGAAACATATCACATATTTTGTGAAATATGCATATATTACAGAGAAATTAGCTGGAAAAAGAGAATATGAGACCAAAAAAAGATAATGGTTTAATAGTTGCTATTCCTTGATAGTTGAATAAGAAAAGACTTTTTTTATATTTTGCTTTATATTTTTTGTATTTTCTAATTTTTTAAAACCAATGCAATATAAAAAAAAAGAAATGAGCCTCCAGACATTTCTGTCTTAGCAGTCGCTTCAGCTCAACTAGTCACCTGTTCACATAGGTGGACATGCACTTTATGTTATTTGAGGACAGGTAGGAGTGCCCCGCCATGTGGAAAGAAAACTCAGCCCAAGTATAATGTGGTGTACTTACCTCTCCATCAGTAGTTTAAAATGCAGATTCTCTGGGTGAGGGTCATGTCACAAGTACCTTTTAGTGGATCTGATTTTCAGATCATGATTTTTAGTAACGTAAAAAATATGGATTGAAAATTTGTGTGAAATAAGGCACTTAAATGCTTCTAGTTATGAATTAGCTATGACCTTGGGAAAAACTCTGAAATTCCAAGCATTAGTTCCTTTCACATATATACAAGACCAAAACGATTCTCTCAGACTCTAAAAGTTAACAATTTTATGACTGTCCCTGAGTGTTCAATGTGCTGGTTTCACTTTTTATTTAATTAATTTTTTAAATTCTTATATTCATTCTTTTTTGTATTGTTTTCCATTATGGTCTGAGAGATTGGATATGTTTCCCTGTGCTATACAGTAGGACATTGTTGTTTATCCATCTAAATGTAATAGCTTCCATATACTAACGCAAACTCCCAGTCTTAGTTGGAACTCCCTCCCCCCTACCCCTTGGCAGCAGTGAGGCTGTTATGTGTGTCTGTGAGTCTGTTTCTGTTTTGTAGATATGTTCATTGGTGCCATATTTTAGATTCCACATATAAGTGATCTCATATGGTATTTGTCTCTCTGACTTCACTTAGTATGAGAATCTCTAGTTGCATCCATGTGGCTGTGAATGGCATTATTTTGTTCTTTTTTTTATGGCTGAGTCACATTCCATTCTGTATGTGTACCACATCTTCGTAATCTATTCATCTGTCAATAGACATTTAGGTTGTTTCCATGTCTTTGCTATTGTGAATAGTGCTCGAGTGAACATAGTGGTGCATCATGTATCTTTTTGAAAGAAAGTTTTGTCCAGATATATGCCCAGGAGTGAGATTGCTGGATCATGTGGTATTTCTATTTTTAGTTTTCTGACGAACTGCCATACTGTTTTCCATAGTGGTTGTACCAATTTACATTCCTACCAACAATGTAGGAAGGTTCCCTTTTTTCCACACCCTCTCCAGCATTTGTTATTTGCAAACTTATTAATGATTGCCATTCTGACTGGTGAGAAATGATACCTCATTATAGTTTTTATTTGGATTTCTCTAATAATTAGTGATGGGCATCTTTTCATGTGCCTACTGGCCTTCTGTATGTCTTCTTTAAAGAAATGTCTATTTTGGTTTTCCACATATTTTTCAACTGGATTATTTGTTTTTTGTTGTTGTTGTTGAGTTCTATGAGTTGTTTGTACATTTTGGAGATTAAGCCCTTGTCAGTTGCATTGTTTGTAACTATTTTCTCCCATACTGTACGTTGTCTTTTGTTTTGTTTATGGTTTCCTCTGCTATGTTTGTAAGGTTGATTAGGTCATGATTGTTTACTTTTGTTCTTATTTCTGTTGCCTTGGGAGACTGGGAGACTGACCAAGAAAACATAGGTAAGATTTATGTCGGAATGTTTCACCTATTCTGACATAAATCTCATTTATGAGTTCTGTGGTGTTATAACTTATGTTTAAGTCTTTAAGCCATTTTGAGTTTATTTTTGTGAATGTTATGAGGGTATGTTCGAATTTTACTGATGTACATATAGCTTTCCAACTTTCCCAGCACCACTTGCTGAAGAGACTTTCTTGTTTCCATTTTATATTCTTGCCTACTTTGTCATAGATTAATTGACCATAGGTACATGGGTTTATTTTGGGGTTCTCTAATCTGTTCTATTGATCTGTATGTCTGTTTTTGTACCAATACCACACTGTTTTGATTACTGTAGCTTTGTATTGTCTGAAGTCTGGAAGAATTATGGCTGTTATTTTGCTTTTCTTCTTCAGAATTTTTTTAGAAATTCTGGATCTTTTATGATTCCATTTAAATTTTTGGATTATTCTAGTTCTTTGAAAAAATGTCATGGGTAATTTGTTAGGGATCACATTAAATATTTAAACTGCTTTGGGTAGTATGACCATTATAACCATTAATTCCTCTAATCCAAGAACATTGGTATCTTTTAATTTCCTTGATTAATGCTTTATAGTTCTCAGCATATGTCTTTCACCTCCTTGGTCAGTTTTATTCCTAGATTTTTTTTTTTGGTGCAATTTTAAAAGGTATTGGGTTTTTTTACATCCTCTTTCTTATATTTTATTGTTAGTATAGAGAAGTGCAACTGATTTCTGAATGTTAATATTGTATCCTGCTACTTTGCTGAATTTTTTTTATCAGATCTAGTAGTTTTTGCATGGAGTCCTCAAAGTTTTCCATATATAATATTATATCATCTGTGAATAGTGACAATTTTACCACTTCCCTTCCAACTTGAATTCCTTTTATTTCCTTTTTTTATCTGATTGCTATGGCCAGGACTTCCAATACTATGTGGAATAGAAGAGCTAAGGGTGGGCATCCTTGTCTTACTCCAGATTTTAGTAGGAAGGCTTACGTTCATGCTGCCATCACTTTTAGTCACCTATTTCCAGGTATCTGAGGCCTCCAGACCAGGTTACTTGAGGTGGGTGGAAGTAAGCGGAGAGATAGAAAAAAGGACATGAGATAGCATTTCTACTATACTCCTTGCAAAGAATTTGTCATCTACTTTACAATCACCCTGAGAAGCAGCATTATTTTTTCATTTGAAAAAAACAAAACTGAGAATTAGGGAATTATTAAATTATCAATGTTAGTATATCTAACAAATAGCTTAGTTGGGAATGGAAAGCCTATAGCTAAAGTTTGTGTCCTTTCTACTATACCAGGTCACCTTTCAGAAAGAAATCCTAACATCTAAGATTAGGGCAGGAAACTGCTTTCAAAGTAATTTTCTTGTTGCTGGCTATGTGTCAATTCTAACATGACAGCTTGCATTCCTGCAGTTTCTGGGGATGCTTTGATAACTGACTATATCGCTAGTAACTTTAAAAATACTCTTGTTTTGTCTTTTAACTACTTCAGATTTCTCAGGGAAATACCAACTTGGGTATCCAAAGACTGATGTCCAAAAACTAGAATGTTAGAGGTTGAGGATATTAAGTACCTGGACCCTTCTAGGAGAAATGGGTGCTTGCATTCAGAATTGGAGTTTTTAGTGACCAGGTACATAAAACATTGTTTCTTGAGAACCCTTCTTTTATATTTCTTCCAATCCTTAGAGGTTCAGCAAGCATGAACTTGACAAGTGCTGATAGTTTAATACCCGCACAATGTTTGTATTGTTCTGCAAGCCATAAATTAAGGTTTGGTTTGGTTTTGTGTGATTGCAGACAATAGCAACTGCCCCTGGCTACCGGTAAGTAATGATATTTACTGTAATGCTATTATGAATGTGGATCTGTATGTGTATGTGTGTCTTGGTGTTGTGGTGGTATTGGGGTAGGAGTCTTATGGAGTCAACCAGAAGCTGGAGGGCCAGGTTTGAGATCACCCAGGAGTCATGGGGATACTGGAGCTGTTGGCTGCAAGAAGAGCAGAGATAGCCCTTAGGGGCAGCAGTCTGGTCAGCATTAGTATAGTACCTCCTAAAGAAGTACGCCTAACAATCCCATATTCTTGCATCGTTCATTCAGGAGTCCAAGTCCCAAAGAGTGTCCGATGATCAACCTTGAGTCAGTAGGTAGAGAACAGATTAGTCCTTTAGACTGCTTTTAATGTGAGACTGATTCTGCTTTCATGATTAGCCCAATGAAGAATTTCAAAAAGGAGCTCATTATCCAACTATGGAATGCTGAACAGATAAAATAATACTATGTGTGGTTCTCTATGGATAGGTTCATCATCAAAATAAACATGGACTCATTCTGAAGAAATTGTTAGTTTCATTTTATTTGTATAGAAATTAGCAAAGCCTTTTCTTACATAAAGAGAAAGAATTTCCCTATTTTTCAGTGGTATAAATTCTTCATTTCCCTCTCATTTTTCTCTTGAGTTAAAAACATTTAAACATTTTTTTTTTGTATTTGTCCTTTACAAAAAAATAAAAAGTCTTCAAGATGATGGCAGAGAGAACCTCAGAGCTGGTTTTTTTTAGACTGCAGTAGGGACAAATCCCCTAGGTTTAATTGGAAATTATCTGAACCAAGTAAAGCAAACTCAGATCTACAAACGGAGATTTAATTAGGTAAATGCAATTGTGGCTTCAGAATGACTAGATTTTATTTTGCTCAAGTGGAACAGTGACATCTAGTGCCTGAAAGAATATGTCACTGGGTCAAAGGAAAGATCAGAATAGTCATGCCTTTAAGTTGATTAAAGATAAATAAGGGGTCATTTATTAGTTATAGACCAGACGGTCTTCTGCTGCACTGCCGTTTCACCATTCCCATGAATACCACATTAGTGTCTGCAGCTCCTTCCTAGCTGTCTTCCTTAATTCTGGGCTCAGCACATGCAAATATATTTTTTCCTCTATTTACAGTTCTTCAAGGAATTCCTACATTATGTTTCCCCCATTTTCCTACCAATCTTATTTTCTCTTATTTCCCAAAGCACATGCTCGTTTTTTTGTCAGATTTGATTTCTTCACTTTCAACAACAAATCAGGTTTTTCTGCTTCCACAACTTGATTTACATTCCCTCTGCCTGGAAGATTCTTCTCACTGTCTTTTGTCAAGTTTTATTTAGCTTTCAAGTTTCATTTTCTTGATCTGTCTTCCATTTCTTTTGTTTTTCTAAACCACTTCTTACCTGAATCTCTATAGCATTTAGAGTCTCTATAACTGCTTGTTATTTAGCTATAATCTGTCTTGAATTAATTGCTATTGTCTCTTGTAGGATACTCTGGCCTATATAGCAATTAGACTGCAAATGCTTTGAGTTCAGGGAATTTCTGCACTTACAAACACGATTTTCAAATTGTTTGAGCATGTCAGTCAATGATCAATAAAAATTTTTGATAGAATTTTTGAAATGTTGGTTTTCTATAATTTTTGATAATTTATCTTGGAAAATTTTGATAGTTTTTTGTAATTTTGATTTAAATTTTTAATAGACATATTGATAATATATACTGGTTTCTGCATTACAATAAACTGAATATTCCATGAGGTTAAAAAAAATGTGATTTGATACTTACTTAAAAATACATTTAGATAAAAAGAAATTCTAATAATTTACTTGATACTTCATCTGATATTAAAGTGCATCTACTATTCATATAAAATGTTAGATTATAAATTGATTGCCCATAATAAGTTATTGAAGATAATTAACACAGTTCTACCATTCTTAAATTTACAGGTGAGGACGTGTAGGCTTAGATCAATTGAATTTTTTATATGTGTATATGTGCGTGTTTGTGTACATATATATTTATACATGTACTGAGAGTATATTCAAGAAAAATAAAGCTGCTTATAAAACTGTATACAATGCAAAAGACTTTGGTTATAATATAATGAAATATTTTATATTTATGTATAATCCATAGATTTAAAAATGATTACATTTGATTACTCTCATTTAGATTTTTATAATCACAATGTAAATTAGCAAACAATTTTATCCCCGTTTTATCATTTTTTTAAATGTACAATTATTAAAATCTTTTGTGTGCCTGGTACTCAGTTAGAAGCTAGGGATATCACTGGGCTCCCTAGTTTTGAGGCCTTTTTTCCATTTGATCTGGTAGATGAAAATGAAGCTGAAGAAGTTAAATGGTCAGTCAAGATTACACAAAAATAGGCAGAGATCCAGAAATAGAACAGAAATCTCCAGTCTCAAAGTTCAAAATTACTTCCTCATTATCTTGGTACCTTTGCTTTAAATTATTTTGAAAATGAGATATCTGATGGTAACACATGTAAACTTACAAAGAAAGAACAGCTTTCATTCATCAGAAAATTATTTTGCTACTTAATCAGCTGAAACAGAATAGCCACAGAAAGTAACTTAGTTTGGGGTCATATGGTAGTTCTATGTTTAGTTTTTAAGGACCCTCCATGCTGTCCTCCATAGTGGTTGCACCAATTTACATTCCCACCAACAGTGTAGGAGGGTTCTCTTTTCTCCACACCTCTCCAGCATTTATTGTTTGCAGACTTTTTGATGATGGCCATTCCGACTGGTGTGAGGTGATACCTTATTGTAGTTTTGATTTGCATTTCTCTAATAATTAGTTATGTTTTCATGTGCTTTTTGGCTGTCTACATGTCTTCTTTGAGAAAATGTCTATAGCATATTTATAGCATATGTATATATACATATTTACTAGAAAAATATGTATTTCTCTTTATATCAGGGCTAAAAGTTAGCTTTAAACAGTTATATGGGGAATTAAATCAAAATAACTTTCACCAAAGGGCTGTTTCACTAAATAATTGTTCCACCAAGGGTTTGGTGAAAATCTCTTCTCTGAAATACCTCTCTGAGGTAGTATAATCATTTGGCACTCTGTAATCTGAAGACTTGTTTTAATGGAGTAATTTTGAAGAAGGAGGTGAATAGGATTGGTAAGGGAAGTCAGTGAGAAGACTCCATAGCAAAAGTGATTATGTATTCCAGTGGTTACTATTGTTTAAATAGTTGAACATGTTGTAATGCCTACTCTGTGCAAGGAATATTTTATCTATCTATCTGTTTGTCTGCCTGCCTGCCTGTCTATCTACCTATCATTTATTGAAAGGGGGTGGAGAAAATAGCTTTCCAAAAAATGAACTTTCAAATGAAATTGCATTATGTCAGGAAGAAAGAATTAGCATGAGCAGCAGGTTGTGAACTTTGCATATGTTTCTACATTCGAAACACTATCTCTGCCTTATTCTCTATTGCCACTTCTGTCACCCTGATCTCTCTCTTATGGGTCCATTGCATCAGCCTCCTAATTGATATCTTTCCTTTCAGTTCAGCCTTCCAATCCAATCTACATACTGTTACTAAACTCAGCTTTCTCAAGCATTGTTTTAGCTATTTCATTTCATGCCTCTGTTCACAACCCCTCAATTATCCCCATTTCCTACCTTATTAAGGATAAAATCCTAAGTGCTGCAAAGATTTTTTTCATGCTGATCCCAAATCCTGTTCCATTTCTTCTAATAATGATATTTCTGAATATAGTGCCTCTGCTATATCCTGAAGTTGGCACACTGACACTGATTTTTGGAAAAACAAATTTATAACATTGCGGAGAGATAATACTAATAAAAATTCAGATTTCCAGGCTTCATAAAAAATTAGATGATCAAACTTGAGCCTGGGCAGGATTACGCACTGTGGCCCAGTGGGTAAAGAATCTGACTGCAGCAACTCAGGTCACTCCAGTGGCTCAAGTTTGATCCCTAGTCTGACACAGTGGGTTAAAGGATCTGGTATTGTCACAGCTATGGCCTAGGTTACAGCCGTGGCTCATATTCCGTCCCTGGTCCAGGAACTTCCATATTCCACAAGTGCAGCCATAATACAATAAATAAATACATAAATAGAGCTGTACATAAGGTGATCTCATCTTACAAAGTCTTGAAACCCAGTTGGACAGAGAGAAATTACATGTTAATAATACAAGGAATAATGACTTCTAAGCCAAGCAAATGATCCTGTTATTTTTCTTTTCTAAACTGTGTATTCTCCAACCTAAATAATTTTTTTATTCTAACAGAAACATGAAAATGTCAGTTGAATTTTATTTTATTTGTCTATTTTTAGGGCTGCACCCATGCATATAGAAGTTCCCAGGCTACGGGTTGAATTGGAGCTGTAGCTGCTGGCTTATGCCACAGCACAGCAACACCAGATCTGAGCCTTGTCTGCAACCTATACCACAGCTAATGGCAATGCCAGATCCTTAACCCACTGAGCAAGACCAGGAATTGAACCTACGTCCTAGTGGATACTAGTCAGGTTAGTTACTACTGAGCCACAATAGGAACTTAAGTCAGTTGAATTTTTGAAGACCTTTTTTCCCTGAATATTGGTGGCCAGCTGAGATAAATTCTCTTCATCTCTTTCAGATTTTTGCTTATTTTACACTATGTTGGAAGATATTAGATAATTTCAGAAAAACAGCTCATTTTTCAAAAGAAAAAATTATAACCCAAAATACACATACTAAATTGGTTGGATCACAAGGCAGGAAATGCAGTGTTTTGTACATCTGAATTCTTGAGTATTTAGCTCTGCTTAGTTTTTCTGAGCAGTTGTCCTACTCTTGACAGAAACTAAGAAAGCAGCAGGGCTGTTTGAGATAATTGCATAGTATACTCAATTCTAATTCATAACAGCCATCAAGTTTTTATAGATTTCTATTTATGATGCTGTAGCTAAGGAGTTTCATACAGTTTTCAGGTTAAATTCCTGTCTTTTAAAGATTATAATTCAGTTATAACAATTTTTTCCTTTAGAAAAACTTTTGGGTTTTTGTTTTTGTTTTTGTTTTTGTCTTTTTTGTCTTTCTAGGGCTATACTCCCAGCATATGGAGGTTCCCAGGCTAGGGGTCAAATCAGAGTTATAGCTGACAGCCTACTCTACAGCTACAGCAATGTGGGATCTGAGCCATGTCTGCAACCTACACCACAGCTCATGGCTATGCCAGATCCTTAACCCACTGAACGAGGCCAGAGATTGATCCTATATCCTCATGGAAGCTAGTCAAGCTTGTTAACCATTGAACCACAACGGAAACTCCTGAAACTTGAGAAACAGAATCTTGGTTAGAGTAAAAACATTATTAGAAATTTCCATAAATGTCACTTACCTCTATCACTAAAAAGTATTTTGTAACATAGTAAAACCGTATCTTTAGAACTTGTTCTGATGTTGTTACATGTTTCTTATTTTTTTGTCATTTACTTATGAACAGATATGTTCATTTACTTTTAAAAGTATCAGGTTTTTTATTGTACCACTACAACTGTACAAATAAAATTTAATATCTAAACATTGACTTTTGTTTGTAAATACTTAAGTAATACAAGTAAATACTTGAAATAAATAATTTGAAACTTCAAATTATAACATATAACATATACAGTTTAGTGCATAGTTGAGTATAAGCAAATATGTTTTATAACACGTGTGCACTATTTATGAAAGTACATTTATATGTTATTATAAATTAGTAAATTTTTTTCTTTTTTTTTGCCATGCCATTATTATATACATTTGAGAAAGCACAACATATTATAGCTCAAATTTTTGAACTATTTAAGTATTTTTGGCTTAGGTGCTTTAGCAGAAATATTCAGAAGAAGCAATTTTTAGACCAATACTTATTTGAAGTATAAGTATTTTAAAAGAAAAAAAGTTAAACTATATATCTAAAGTAATATTTAGTCTCAATTACAATTTAATATGTAATTTCCAGGTAATATGCTCCTTTTTTGCATCACAAGTTTTTCTTTGTTCTTCCAAGAGGTGGAGTTCTTTTAGGGTTTGTATGAAAGTATGATTGGATTGGCTATCCCTATTTTTAAATAAGACCTATTGAATCCAAGAAAGAATTCTGACTAATGTAAATCAAACACCTATAAAACAGGCAAAGAAACACTGGCTACTCTATTAGTTTATTTGTTAAAATTGAGTGGGTAAGATATCCTGTGATTTAAGATTGGCAGGAGTTAATAGCTTTTATGAATAACAAATAGGATTCTGTGTAACAATACTGGGTATAAACATTATTGATTAAACAATGTGAATGCAATTTATAGCTCATCTTAGGAATCCATACTGGCATCTGTTCTGACCCTCCTCACCAAGTTGTGTGCCAGCCTCTACTCCCAAATGGCTCATGTAGACTAGACCAGTGATTGCAATGCAATTAGACTGATGAGAAGCAAGAGAATTGCAAAAAAACCCTACTGGTAACTCCTAACTTGGTTTTATCTATACAACAATATAGCGTATATTACTTTCTGATTTTCTTAGCTAATATTTTTAAAAGTAGGCTAAAATGATACTTAATTTTAAAATGGCATTTAATATTTAAAAACATATATTTTCTTGCTGCGAAATTGAATTTGTTGAGTTTTTCATCCCTGGGTGACAGAGTACTCATTTATAAAACCAGAGTCACAAAAAAAGACAAGATGGATTTGGTCAATTATTTTACTTTCATACTTCAGAGCACTGAGTACAGTGTATTTAGTGAATAATCTAATCTACAAAACATCTGTCTATTTGAAGAAGCAATGAAGTACAAGAAATAGAAAGAACTCTCTCTTTAGAGTTTTATATTCTTTTCCTTATAAATTTTGTCATGGTTTGTCATATGATATCATATTATATCTGTTAATCCCCAGAGGCAGACTATTATGAACAGACTATACTAAATGCTCATTTGTTACAGGGTGACAACATTGAACTAATCACTGATCAGATATATGCTATTTCTTCATAAAGCATAGACAGTTGTGAAGAGAAAATGAACTAGTTTTATTGCACACTTACTGTGTAACATACATTATTGTAAATGCTTAATGAATTAAGTTTTGGTTTACTTAATCTTTATTTATTCCTTTTAGGTAACAATTATTGTAGTTTTGGTTTACTTAATATTTATTTATTCCTTTAAGATAACAACTCTCATTTTCCTTGGCTGGAGGTTAGCCAGCAGGTAAATGTTAGAGCTGGGATCTGAATCTAGAGAGTCGGGCTCTAGACTTTGTACTCTTAATCCCTATACCGTGCTCAATCTATGCAATATTAGCCTAAAGTGGAAATCAGTGACTTTTAAAATTTGCCGCAGTGGTTATAGATGCCTTAACAATTCTCTAGCATTAAATATCAAGTTTTTCAGAATGATTATTTGGGTGTGGGGCTAGCAAAGGTTATGGAGGGTTTGACTTTCTCAGGTTTTATGTTTTCTTTCATTAGCATAGATCTTTCGATAAGGAGTATAATGTCTTGAGACTTCCTGGAGGCCATTTCTGAGTCTAGTTGAACAACCCATGGCATATCATCCCAGCTACATCCTGTGACAAGATTTTCAAGTCCTTTCTATTATGTGTTTAAAAGGAATTTTATTGTGACAAATAGAATCCCCAAGGCTTATCACTTTTTTTGTTTGCAGTATTAATGGTTTTCTGTGAAACACAAACGCAAATTTAGAGAAATACTATGAATATTTTCTACCTGATACAAAAATAGATGTAGTGCATATTAATTATTAAGATATAACAAATAATGTTACTAGAGTATTTCCTTTTTGAAGATGTTGCATCTAAGTTCTGATCCTTACTAATACTGAGTACCTTACTTAAGAAAACTTATAGCAATGAAACTGTATTTTTGGAAAAAGGGCATTAATTTTTTTTAATTAAAAGTAATTTAAAGGCCTTAGAGAATATTTATTTACATTAATTGCATTTTGAGAAGGAAATATATTTATAAACCATAGAATCTTTGAACTGAAACTTTAGAAATCAAAGTCTCACTATAAATACTATCTTTTGGTTTGGCTGCCCAACATCCATTCTCTCCTCTACTCTTCCGGTTTTCTCTACTCTGCTTTTCTTAGGGAATCTCCCGCTCCCCACTCTGCTCCCTCCCTCAGTCCTAGTGATTGGGTGGGACTGATCTCTCAGCCCCTTGTTTTAATATCTGAATGGGACTCTCATCAATCAACTGATTCAAGTCCCATGGCTCATACCAGCTCAAGCAGATTCAATTTCAGAACTGTTGCTGAGAAAGTGAAGTTCTAGCTCAGTGGCTGTGGTGTGAAGATTAGATATTTGCTTTAAACTGTTGATATCTATCTTGCCACCCTCAGTATGAGAGAATACGTGAATAAAGGCAATGCTTTGGAAAGCAGAGCCAAACGTTGTAAAGAGACCAGGTCTGCATGAAGTTGTGAGTCCCAGGATAGACCTCTTTGAGCTCTACCTGTAGGTACCACTGAAAACTGAATTTCTACGACATTTATTCCTGTTGCATTTATCCGGTATATGATTATATACTTCAGACTACAGAAAATTTGGACCTTGTAAGGAAACTGATGCCATTTTCATCATTAATAGGTTTTAGAGATTTTATTATATTGAACAGAGAATGCTTCCTTTCTAGTGTCTCTTTTGATTCTGTCCTTGCTTTCTGGTGATAAACCAAATAAATCTAACGTCTCTTACACAGCAGAATCAAATACGTAGAGTAATCTTATCTTCTAAGTCTTTTATGTAATGGGTAAAATGGCTGCAATTAAGGAAGTGATAAATAAGTGGATCTTTAAGTCTTTCAGTTAAATCATCCCCCTGAAACTGTGAGATTTGTACTTTATTTAAGTAACAGTTAATTTCATCAGTAATCCCATTAATAATCATGTTTTAGAGTCAGAAAAAAATACTGCTAATTAGCTGGGGTTAAACAGTGAGCTTATTAGATGCATGGAACCTAGCCTTACAATTAAGATTGAACACACGTGATTGGAAGGATGAAAAAAATCCCACCTGCTGGATATCATCTCCTGAAGTTCATGTCAGTTAAAGTCAAGGATTAAGTGATTATCCCCTGAAGGATCTAGTTAAACTTAAATTATTTAATTTAAAGAAATATATCATCTCCCATTAATTCACTAACAGCAGTTGACTCATTATCAGGGTTTGGAGAAAACTGAACGGAGGACAGGAAAGTTTCTATGGTGAGAAGAATATGGATAGGAATTTCACACATCAGATGGTGCCTGAAGGGAACTTTAAGTGGGAAATTATATTGGGCCCTGTATGCAGATATTAAAGTATAAGCTGGTGATGAAAACTACGATGATAACTAAGATGATTAGTTTGTTGTTTGTTTCTTTCTAGCAGAGGAGTTTTGGTTTATCTTCAAGTATGTAAATGTATTTGTCTATAAATGCATATATAAAATCATTGCACCTAGAATTGTCCTTATAACTCTAAAGTAGTGTTGGTATTTTATTAATGACAATTTTGATGTAATTGTTACTTGTAATCTTTCAATCAAATTAAACCTATAAATGAGATTTTAAAATATCTGTCTCCTACTAAATTAATAAAAGCAAATCTAGCTTAATTTTTTTCATATGCAAGTGTTCAGTACTAGATATTTTGTATTAATAAAATATCTAATACTGAACACAATAAAAGTGACAATTTAAACATGCATCTACATATTTCTATTGTGGCTGTAGCTAATTACCACAGATGTGGTGTCTTGAATAATACAAATTTATTATCTTACTATTATGTAGGTTGAAAGTCTAACATGGGTCTCTCAAAGCTAAAATCAGGCTCTGTAAGGCTGCATTCCTTTCTAGAGGCCATTAAGGAGGATTCCGTTTTCTTGTCTTTTTCACCATGTAGAAGCTGACAACATTTTTTGGTTCCTCCTTCTTTAAAGCCCCAAATGGTGGATCAAGTCATTTTTTTGCTGACACCTCTTCCACTTTTAAGGGCTCAATAATTATATTGGACTCAGATAATTCAGAATAATCTCCCCTCAAGACCCGTTGATTAGTAATCTTGATTATATCTATAATCTTCACTTTCTTTTGTAAAAATAATATATTTACAAATTCTAGGGATTAGAGTATGGACTCCTTTGGGAACCAGTATTCTGTTTACCACAGCCTATGACCTAGGTAGGATATGTGCATTCCTGAAGAAACCTCATATTATATTAAATAACACACTAAAAATTATTGGGCACGTAGGAAAAAAGTATAGGGTTGGAATAGGCAGCCTAAAACCTACACAATTTAGTGACCAGAACACTAACCAAAACAATAACAATCCTGAAAAGTACCAGTTTAAATGACATATTGAATCCTAATAAATATACTACTTTATTTTTTATTACTCAATGAGTTTATTACATTTATAGTTATACAATCATCACCACAATTCAATTTTATAGGATTTCCATCCCACAACCCCAGCGCATCCCCCCACCCCCCGAACTGTCTCCTTTGGAAACCATAAGTTTTGCAAAGTCTGTGAGTCAATATCTGTTCTGCAAAGAAGTTCAGTCTGCCCTTTTTTCAGATTCCACATGTCAGTGAAAGCATTTGATGTTGGTGTCTCATTTTATGGCTGACCTCACTTAGCATGATAATTTGTAGGTCTATCCATGTTGCTAAAAATTCTGGTATTTCATTCATTTTAATGGCTGAGTAATATTCCATTGTGTATATGTACCACATCTTCTTTAGCCACTCCTCTGTCAATGGACATTTAGGTTGTTTCTGTCTTGGCTATTGCAAATAGTGCTGCAATGAACATTGTAGTACATGTGTCTTTGCAAGTCATGGTTTTCTCTGGATAGATGCCCAGGCGTGGGGTTGCTAGATCAAATGGTAGTTCTATGTTTAGTTTTCTGAGGAATCTCCATACTGTTTTCCACAATGGTTGCACCAATTTACATTCCCACCAACAGTGTACTAGTGTTCCTTTTTCTCCACACCCTCTCCAGCACTTACTGTTTGTAGACTTTTTGATGATGGCCATTCTGGCTGGTGTAAGCTGGTCCCTCATAGTGGTTTTGATTTGCATTTCTCTAATAATGAGTGATGTTGAACATCTTTTCATGTGTTTTTGGGCCATCCATATGTCCTCTTTGGAGAATCATCTGCTCAGATCTTCTGCCCATTTTTTGATTTTTTTTTTTTTTATTGAGTGGTAGGAGGTGTTTATAAATTTTGGAGATCAATCCCTTGTTAGCTGCTTCATTTGCAAATATTTTCTCCCATTCTGTGGGTTGTCTTTTCATTTTGTTTAAGGTTTCCTTTGCTGTGCAGAAACTTTTAAGTTTAATGAGGTCCCATTTGTTTATTTTTGTTTTTACTGTCATTTCTTGAGGTGGATCTGAGATGTTGCTGTGGTTTATGTCTGAGAGTGTTTGGCTTATGTTTTCCTCTAAGAGTTTTATAGAAAGGCCTTAATTTAAAGTAGTATATTTATCTATGGAATAAAGACCTAGATAAATATACTACTCTAAATTAAGAACTTTAAAAATCAGAGTAGGGAGGGGATGTATCTTGATGGAAGCAGGTATAAGGAATTGGTGAAGTTGCTGAGTTTTGAAGGCAAAGCAAAATGTGCCAGAAAACAAGGAAAATCCCATAATAAGCACTTCCAGTAGTCACATAGCATGTGGCCCAACTGAACCAAGAGGAACAGTGGATCAAAAAAAGGAATGTTAGAATACTTTACATCATCGCTGCTTTCTGTATCCATCTGTGTTATCATTTTGTGTGTGGTTATTGTTACTTGGTAGGTGAAATCATTAATATGCTGAGAAACTCATTTGGGAATCAAAGGGATTCCTGTGCTATACCAAAATTTCCCCCTTTACCAGTTGCATTTGAACAAATTCTCTAATATTTCTGAAAGCAGATTGTGTCGCAGTGCTTAAATTTAGTGCAAAGCCAGCTCAGAGTCATAACCTAAGTCAAGGTTACCTGAAAGTCCCAAGATAATGTTTAATTTACCATCATTGACAATGACTCATGACTATGCGTCAATCATTATGTGCTGAACATATTTCATGGAAGGGGACACCTGAACTTTTGTTATTATCGTATGCCTATTCCAAGAAGTATTTGCAGAGGAAACGTAATGAAGTCATTGCAGAATTTTAAATAACCATGGACACTGTGAAGTCACCATGGCAAAAAGAAATTGGGAATGTATTCCCTCTAAAAGAGGTAGAATGTAACTTATGAAATCAAGTCATGAGTAACTAGAGGCCTCACCCTGAACAGTACTACTTCAAACTAGGAAGGGGTAGGGTAAAGCAAAAGCTAAATGATAATGTTCTGTTGAAGGACAAGGATGCTGAGAAAATCAGGGAGAAACATATTATTAAGAGTGGAAAGCTGAAAAGAAAAAGAGAGACTTGAGAGTGTGTTGTTTTGGTGAGTCATTGTTATTTGAGTGGATGCAGGAGTACCTTCCTAAATGGGAAATTACCATGTAACTATGAGAATACACCTTGATCCCACCTCTATTCTTAATAAATTATTTCTCTGCTTTACTTATTAATTCATAGGACTATTCAATGTCACTTCCCTGTGCCAGACACAGTGCTAAGTATTAGGGATATAGCGATGAATGTTAAGAGCTCATTCCTGCCCTCTGAAACAGATATTAAGCAAATTATCACACTGATATAATAAACTGTGACAGATGCCATGAAGGAAAAGAAGCAATGCTATAAGAACATATGAGAAGGATACATGACGTAGTGATAAGTGTGGATTAGATATTTGAGCTTACATTTAAATGATCACAAAGTTGTGGGCCATGAGGTGAGTGACATTGCTGGTGCTCCCTGCAGTGGCAACAGTAGCATATATTTTATATCTGTACTGAAGTTGAAACAACTTCATTTTTATTTCATTTGCTCTGACAAATCATGGTTGACTACCAATATCATGTGCAGACCATTAATATTTGAAAAGGGGTTGGCATCCAGGCACAATTCTAAAACAGACACATCAATACATTAAAACTCCTGCTATGGATCTGCTTTATTTAAAACTTGTTTTTTCTCCCTTTTGTGAAACTGTTTTGATATATCATATGTCCACTAGGGGACAGTGCTGCCCTTTCTTAGAAAAAAGTTGTCCTTGGCAAGCCAAGATCTTCCATGTTAGATGTTGGGGGTAGGGAGGAAGAAAAAATAGCTTTCTCTAGTTTAGAAATGAAAGATTGAAGAAGAAAAAAAAAGACATTTTTAAGATTCTAAGAAAATGGGGGTGCCTATTATTTCAAAGGCCAACTTTACAAAAATTTTTGTTTGTTTTTAATGACTGTTAGTTAAAAGATTACACAGAAATACACATTAAGAATATTTGGCCTGAAAATTCCTTTGTGGCAAGGTGGGTTAAGGATCCAGCATTGTCTGAGCTATGGCACAGGTCTCAACTCTGCCACGGATTCAATTCCAGGCTCAGGAACTTACCCACGCCATGAGTAGAGGTAAAAAAGAAAAGAAAGATGACTTGATTAAGGAGTTACTCATGACGAAGCCACTCTATAAATTTAATTTAAAATCTGTATTGTTTTTAATTTTATTTTCACTAGAAATATCTCAAAAACTTAAAATTTTTAGTATTATTTACAATAATAATAATATAGAATTTACTGTGTTATCTACCATATGAAATGGATTTGTGGAGTTCTCTTGTGGCTCAGCGGGTTAGGATCTGGTGTTGTCAATGCAGTGGCTGGGGTCACTGTTGTGTGGGTTCATTACAGGTCCTGGGAACTTCCACATGCCACAGGTGCTGCCAAAAAACGAAAAAAAAAATGAATTTATATAGAAGGCTTAATCATTGTTAATATAATTTCTCATTCTCATATCAAAGAACAGTAACATTTAAGAACTGTGAATTTCATTACATAAAAAATGATACTGTAGAAAATCCAGGCTGATTTTTATGAAGTATAAACAAGAGAAAAACACAAATTCCTTGTGAACAATTGATAAATATAATACTTGGCTGTTCTTGCAATAGTTTAATTAGTTTTTATTATTCCGCATGAATCTAAGAAAAACATTGCTTGGTAAATTCTTTAAGCATTTTTATTTTATTTTCCCATGTATTCCGCTATATGTACCTGTGTTTCCGCTATATGTAACTGGCCAGGTTAACATATGAAGTATCAAAAATATTTTATGTGGTAAGGGTGAAAATGTACCCTTACTATATTTCTAATTCAAATCTCAGAGTATTTGATATATATTTATTTATGTTGTGCTTTTTTGCCTATATTATTTTTATATCTTACTACTACTACTTGAATATTTGTAAAGGAAAGAGATACACAATTATTTTTATGGTTTATTTTAGAATTTGGAAGCATGTAAATTTAGAATAGAATTTTTAAGTCATAGGGATTTTTCTGGTAAATAACATTTCTGAAAACAAAGATGTAGCTAATTTAAACTAGCAGCTTCTTTTATTGTGTGCTTTAGGAATACCAGTAGCCACATTCACCAAGGAAACTAATACTCCTTTGGTTTATTCCCTCAGAAAATATGTAGGCTTTCCTTTTCTTATGATGGTTGCTAGACTGACCTTGGAGTTGGCATATGCACACTGTGGTATATGGAATATCTGACCAATGGGGACCTGCTGTATAGCCCAGAGTACTCTGCCCAATAGTCTGTGATAATCTATATAGAAAAAGAACATGAAAAAGGATGAGTGTGTGTATATGTATAACTGAATCACTTTGTTGTACAGCAGAAATTATCACAGTAATATACATCAACTATACTTTAATAAAACTTTAGAAAGTGAAAAAAATTGTTTAAAGAAAGAAGGCAATAGTTATAGGTCTAATTCCATTAAAATTCCATATGGAAAACTTCCAGTAAAATACTTGCATAAATTTGTATGCATTAATGCTGCTTAAAATAAATTGAAAATAGAACTGACTTATGTAAAGTGCTTAAATGGTTGCAGATCTGGCATCCATACCATATGCTGGTTATGGAATGTTTGTTGCTGCCCTTCCATCTCATCTCTGGTTTTCTTTTCACTTGGACCTATTGATTATAGCCCAGTAGAGATCAAAACATAAAATGTAAAATTACCTTCTGTTGATTTGATCAATAAAGTGTATTTAAATATGTAACATCAACATACCATGGAATGTATGGCATTTCTCATGGCAAGTTTTCCACTCTCACAAATGTCTATAAGGTGTGCTGTGATTGTGAACCAAAATGATGTTTGTCCCTTGCTGTTACAAACACACACACACACACACACACACACACTTCAAGGAATACTTTCAACTGTCTGGAGCTCTAAAAGGCCATCAGTATTCTCTTCTCTGAAGTTAAAACATAATCCTGTTAGTAAAAGGCTAAATGAAAAGGAAGTAATATGAAGTATATAAAAGATGATCTTGTCCATCATATTTAAAAGGCTCAGGAATAAAAAAGAGGAAAACTGAGATTGTTTTTCAATTTCCTGTGTTAGAGGAGCCAGCTCTCCAGAAGGCTGAGGTTTGAGGAAAAAAAATAAAAGTGAAAGTTAGCATTTCGTCATAGACTTTTGAAACAAGAACTCAAAAAGTTGGTATAAAGAAAAATTAGCTGTCCTGAGCATGTGTGAATTAAAATGGAATTATGAAACTGACTTATAATAGCTTTATAAGTTCAGTTGTGTCAGAAAATAGAAATGGTGACAAAGTTTTTATTTCTATTTCTATTTGACTGCTACAAGGACCTTGCAAGTTGTCATCCCCTTCAGAAAAATGTACTCTACCAAATGCAAAAGTAAATCTTTCTGATTTTTTTTTTTTTTCAGTTTTTAAGATTACAACCATGGTCAGTGCTTCTGAGAATTTCAGAGGCACATATACAATGATTTACTTAATTACATTTACTGCATGCCTTCTTCATGCAGGACACTTTGTTAGGCAGTTTGTGACCTAGAGAAGTACTATGCAAAATAAAGCTCAAAAAAAACAAAAACAAACAAAAACCCAGACTTATCTGCGTTTGAGTCTATCTGAGCTACCAATCATTTACTTTACCTCCTAGATAGACAATATCTACTTATTTTGCATCTATTTTACTCACATTAATAACCAGTGCCTGAGTCATTTCATTGTGTTATATAGGTTTATCATTTACTCTGGGGGTTTCTAGAACAGTTCAGGACATTTATTTCTGTATTCAAGCAGTATGCAGAGAATATCTCATGTATGTTATACCTGAGGCCATGATAAATTTTGACTTTGAGAAAATTCAGCACAAAGAGTTCTTGATTGTATGTAGTAGACTTGATCTTCACAAAAAAAAAATGGAATTCTTTAACCACATTTTAAAGGAAACTCTTTCTTCTCATGGTAGTTTCTCTTGTGGAATCTTTTAAATTATATCCAAAGAAAAGACATTTTATTTTTATTCAAGTTGGATGGTCTGTTAAAACTTAACTAGTTATACTTGGGGTAACATCTGTTATTCTGCAATGCCTTATTGATAGTCATTCTTTAAATCTGATTGCCTTTATTTGATGTGTTTTACTCTTGTCAGCCATACCTTATTTGCAATGTTCATGGATTTAACACTTATTTCCTGAGCTCTGCCCTTTCATGTTTATTGAAGCTTGCTTATTGTTTACATATGACATTGCTTTTTGATCGATCCTAAGGCATTTCACTCTTTAAATTTCAGTTTGTTCTTCCTTTCTTCAATATTCTCTGTTCTTCTTGATCATGGTCCTAGAGTTATTTTACTCCTCCTTTAATGTTTAATAAGCATTCCTTGTAGGTTTCTAAGAATTTTTAATTATGATTCAGCAGTCTTTATTCATTTTAAAACTTTCAAACCTTTGATTAAGTGCTCAAAAGTAGTTTAAGTTATGTGATTAAGTAAACTCTCAGAAATGCATAGAATTCTTATACTTTTATGCATTATATAAAATGCTGTGTAAGGGCACATGTTTAACATTACATGTAGAAATTCTAAACTTAATTACAAAAGGGCCAAGTAAATGTATACTCAGAAACTCAATTTATATACGCTGTCACTATACCCCTGATACCCCTGATGGCTGTCATTGTCAATATTTATAAATTAACAGTTTTAATAGTTTTCCCATAATCACTGGTATGAGTGATTTTTTTTTTTTCCACTGTGAAGTTTAAGTAAATGTTTTGTTGAAACTTCTCCTAGCTGTACATTTGGGGAAATATTTGTTTTTCTTTTTGGCTTTTTTAGGGCTGCACCTGTGGCATATGGATGTTCCCATGCTAGGGGTCTAATCGGAGCTGTAGCTGCCGACCTACACCACAGCCACAGCAACATGGGATCCAAGCTGTGTCTATGACCTACACCACAGCTCACGGCAACGCCGGATCCTTAACTCACTGAACGAGGCCAGGAATCAAACCCAAAACCTCATGGTTCCTAGTCAGATTTGTTAATCACTGAGCCACAACAGGAACTCCTGGGGAAACATTCTTAAGAATTTTTTTTTTTTTTTTTTAGCAGAGAAATGATGTCTTTATTTTCTCAGTCACTCATACTTAAAACCTTGATCCCATCCTTGACCCTTTTCATTCCATTTTCCTCTTTTTCAGTCTCTGAACCCTACACATTCTTCCAAGAAAAGTGACGTTGGCCTCCTTCAATTCCTTTAAATTCCCACTGAAATTTCCATGGACTCATATTCTAATTCTTAGGCAACCTATGCTCCACTCTCTTTGGCTGAGCATTCAAAACGCTGTACCACATGGCACAGGTCACCTTCCCAGGAGAAGCTCACATGGGCTTCCTCTTTGAATTGTCTACACCATTTCTTTGGTCGGCTAGTCAGCATCTTAACATACATTTCTATAGGTGTATCCTTTCCTGCCTAGAATTTCTGCCCTACTCTCCTTCTTTTCAAAGCCCTCTTCAAATAGTTGCCCAGTAACCTGACTCACAAACATCTCATAATCGGCTACCTTGTTATTTATCTCTGTAAATAGATCTGTGTCTTCAATGAGGTGAGAATATTGAGTCCTATTTATCCCAACTCTGTATCCCCAATTTCTAAAAGTATCTTTTATTTAGTAAACATTTTATTTATTATTTTAACTCTTCCATACAAAGTGCCTAAACAATATTTATTATTATGTCATTACATCTCAGTGAGAATGTTATTAAATTTTCATGACTATTGCTGTTATTATAGCAATATTATTTTTCTCCATGGAACATTGCCATCACCTGGCCCTTTGAGTGTAAAGACAAATAATAACACAAATTTAATTAAAAAATGTTATGTTCTCCCTAACCAAGTAGATTCCCTTTTCATCAATAAGACAAAAGCTCTATTGAGTGTGTTATTGCACTGATAAAGTAATTTCAAAATTAGATTACAATGCAAATGAGTTGGCTAGGTTGTATTTTTATTCTTGGTAGAAATGTGAGAGACCCAAAATGTCATTGTGATAGACTTCTATCTATAATGGACTATTTCTGATTTTATGGGATTATGGCCTAACAGTATAAGCTGACCATTAGTAAGCTTAGTGTTGACTGTAATGCTTTCCTCTATGGAGGGATACTAATCTATTGAATGTCATGAATGAAGTAGCAAAAACATAGCCTTGAAATTTACATGTGTTATGAATAGTGGCAGCAGTGATTCTCACTGATATTACAAAATTTATGTTCCATTTTGTATTAGATTTTTAATGAAGAGTCACGCAACAAGGAAGAAGTCAGTCAAACAGATACAATGACATGATCTCAAATGTGTCTCAAATTATTTTTGGCTTCAGAAACACAATGTGTTTGTTTTATGTCACATTGTTTTTGGTGTTTTTCTTCAAGGACCAAAAAAATATCTTTATATTAAAAACTAAAAACATCATACTTTCCATAGACTCTCTGCAATTACCCCTTTGCAAGAAAAAGAAGACAGAGAAGAAGAGGAAGAAGAAGGGAGTTACCATCAAGCCAAAGTGGTTTTATCACTGAGTCTTTTACAGCAGTGTACAAATCAGAGTATCCACACAGCTTTTGTCTTTCCTTCTGTTTCAGATTAAATTGTTTATTGAAACTTCTGGGGACTACTTAAAAGTGAAGGAAATTATAGCTGTTTATTTTAAAGATTTGCTATAATAAAATTTAAATTACCAAATTGATCAAGTATATGACACAAGGTAATAACTTAAAGTATTTTTTAAGAATGCAAAACAGTCTTTGAACTTGCCATTTTTCTTTACAGTCATAAGTGATAGTATGCTTACAAAACACACTGATAGGATGTAACAAATAAAACTTTTAAAATATAATAAAACATGATTTGTCTAAAGCTATATGTGTAGATGAAAATATTTAATGGCTTCTACACACCAGTTTAGTAGCTTTCTTTCTGAAAATTATTTCTAAATTGTTTTAAATTGGATTAAATTACATAATAACACACGTATGAGAAAAAATATTTTATAAATTACATGGAGTAGGTGTAAATAATGTGCCACGCTTCAGACTTTTAAGTATTTTTGAGATCATAATATCATATCTCTAGATACCTCATAACAATTATCTTTTGTATTTCTAAATTATTGAAGTAGGCATACATTTAAACATAAACTAACATGAATTCAAATTTATGGAGAAATAATAATACTTTCTAAAGCCAATTTTCTATACTAAATTGATATAAAGAGGACAAAAATCATCCAAGTTATATACCACGTGGGTGTATTTATCAGTTAGAATAAAATGAAGAGAAGAAAACAGAAAACACACAAAAACGAGGCAAACAAAGATTTAATGGTACTTGCCTAAAACACCCCTTGGTTTGTAAGACCGGCATGTAGTAAAGTACATATTTGGGACTCAGCTCCTTGAGGACAAGCCCCATCTTATGCCAGGGCTTTTAAACTTTAGGGTTGAACACAGGACCTAGCCTATAACATATTTGTTGACTTCGGTTGAACCTGTAGCAGCAGGTTTGTAATGGCTGTTGAATCACATAAAACAGAAATACATTGACCCATTTCGGCCTTCAAGAGAACTAGAAATACTAGTTCTACACTGTCTGGGGCCCTTTAAGCAAACATGGTATGAGCCGAATTAATATTCCATCTGATAATCTGTGCATACATTTACAGAACTTGTTTGGATTTCCATCACAAATATGGACTTTAAAGAGTGAAAACTGTCTTTTATTTATTTTTATATCATCTTGTATTGACTAGTAGAGAGAGCCTCATACATAGTAGGAAATAAATGACTAAATAAATGTCTATTCAACTGGCATTATGTCAAGTCCTCTGAATACAAATAGAAAACATTTTCTGAAACATGACCTTTATATTTTTACCAAAGCATTATATATACACACACGGAACACTATGTATATGTGTGTATATATATAGATATGTATGTGTGTATACGTGTGTGTATGTTATAAATAGACATAGAAACATGTTTCCAAATTAGTTATTCTTACAACTTTTAGAGTTAACTTTTAGTTTGAAACATAGGTTGCAATTATGTATTTCATGTGTTTTCTATGAAAATTGCCTTTATAATTTTTACTTATTTAAATATTATTTTGAAAAAGGAAAGAGTGGGAATTCAAGTAAAAAGAAATCTGCTTCACAGTGCAATATCAAGAGTCCTTTCAATTGTGTATTTTTCTGTATTGAGTTGTGGGAGGGGACTTTGAAGAGATCTCTTTTGAAAGCTTTTGATATTTGGCGAGAATGAAATAAATGTAGTAGATTTTGAAGTTTATCTTGACTCTGGAAGTTTGGTCTTGGATTTGTTCTATTTGATTCATTTCCTTATTATTTATCTAGAGAGAGGTTAGAGAAATGTTTATCAAATATGCAAATGGATTTAACCTCATAGAATTAAGTTGTTTTTTAGGAGAAGAAAAGTGTAAAATTCAACAAACTGCCTTTGTGAATCATCTGACAGAAGTTGTATATAGCACAATGGAAACTAATATAAATAAAGGAATTACAAAGGGAAAATGCTCCTCTACCTTCATAATCTCCCATCCTCTCCTAAATCAAGGTGGCCTCTTGGCCTCAGGAGACTAATGAAGATGCTCTCCGCATCACCCCTTTCTTGACTCATAGTTTTCAGGTTATTCCAATTTAATACACACACATACACGCACACACAAACACACACACACATGAGAGGGTTTATTATAGGAATTATCTCACAGGGTTATGGAGGGTGAGAAGACCCAGGACCTGCCATCTGCAAGCTAGAGAACCAGGAAACCTGATAAATTGAGTCCAAGTCCGAAGGCTTAAGAATCGGGAACACTGATGTCTGAGGGCATGAGAAGATGGATATCTCAGTAGTGAGAGTGAATTTGGTCATCCTTTGCCTTTTCGCTCTGTTCAAGACCTCAACAGACTGGATGATGTTCACCTACATTGGTGAGGATGATTTTTACTCAGTCTGCTAATTCAAATGATGATCTCTTCTGAAGACACTCTCATAGACACCCCAAGAAATTATGTTTGTCCAGCTCTCTGGACATCCCCTTGGCCTAGTCAAACTGACACAGAAAAGGAACCATTACACCAAGTATGTTAGTTTTCCATTGCTGTTGCAGAGCAGGAATATCCAGCTGCCAGTCCTAAGGATGGAGAATGACAAAGATTGTAACACTAGAAGTAAGAGCCCACAGAACTTAGCCCACTGCATCTTCTGTGGGTTTGGAGTTACCAAGGAGGAATCATACACAAGGGTTGGAGTAATGCTTTACTCATAGAAGAGGTGCAGCGAGATCAGCATCATTAGTGTGTGCCAGTATCCCAAGGCCAGAGGGTCCCTTCTGATAAGCCAGCACAGGGTCATTGGAATGCAGATACCCCTTTTATACCGCAGACTAAGATCTTTTTACCTAAGGGTGGAGGGAGGGCAGATATACTGGTGGGGCTGGCCAGGTGCCATATAACACACACATGTAAGCAATATAAGGAAGTTCATTGTGTATCTAGAACAAGGCAAAGATTTCTCCAAATAAGAAAGAAATCTGGGGCCAAGCAACAGCTCAATACCCACCTGCCATCTTGGAGAATACTCCAGGCCCAGGACACTGATTGTGCAATCCCAGAGAGAAACAGTAGGTCCCATGACAGCTGCTTCCCCAACAGCTGTCCTAACAAATCACTGCAAACTTGGTGACTAAGAACAACACAAATTTATTGTCTCTTAATTCCATGGGTCAGAAGTCCAGGCACAGCATAATTTAAGAACTTAAGAAGTTAAGAAATCAGCAGGGCTGGCCTCCTGCATAGAAGTTCTGGGGATCATTCCACTTCCAGACTCATTTAGGTTATTGGAACAATTTAGTTCCTTGTTGTAGGACTGGGGTTCCTGATTTTATTTTAAACAAATGCCTCCTTTCATTTTTAAGCCAACAATGTGCAGAATCCTTTGCTTTGAATCTCTGCCACCCTTTCTACTACCAGCTGAAGAAAGATCTCTGCTTTTCAGGGATAATGTGATTAGATTAAGTTCACACTGATTAATGAAGGATAATATCACTTTTTTAAGGTCATTTGGTTAGTAACCTTAATTATATTCCTTATGTAACCTAACAAATTCACAGGAGTAACACCGGGGGTTATGCTCATAGAGACCAAATTCTGCCCACCACACCAGATCTAATTGGTATTCTATAGGCATCTTCTTCACTGACCTCTCTCTGTAGCATTTGATAATTATTCACTCACTGAAGCTCTACTTCCTTGGATTAAAAAACAATTTTATGTTGTTTCTTCTACTGGATTCAACTTTGCTTTTTTTGACTCTCCTTTACTCTTCCTGAGTTCATTCATATTTTTTTATTACACTATAGTTGATTTACAATGCTGTGCCAATTTCTGCTGTACAGCAAAGTGAATAAGTCATATATATATATATATATATATATATATATATATACGACTTATATAAGTCATATGCATATATATTCATTCTTTTTCTCATATTATCTTTCATCATGTTCTATCCCAAGAGATTGGATATAGTTCCCTGTCCTATGCAACAGGACCTCATTGCTTATCCATTCTACACGTAATAGTTTGCATCTACTGACCCCAAACTCCCACTCCTCCCTTCTCCCCCTTAGCAACTACAAGTCTGTTCTCTATGGTTATAAGTCTGTTTCTGTTTTGTAGATAGATTAATTTGTGCTGGACTTTTAAATTTTATTTTATTTTATTTTATTTTAGTCTTTTTAGGGCCACGTGCATGGCATAATGAGGTTCCCAGGCTAGGGGTTGACTCGGAGCCATAGCCATTGTCCTATGCCACAGCTACAACAGTGCCTGTCTGAGCCACATGTGTGACCTACCCCACAGCTCACAGCAATGCTAGATCCTTAACCACCAAGGAAGGCCAGGGATCAAACCCATGTCCTCATGGATACTAGGCAGATTCGTTTCCATTGAGCCATGATGGGAACTCCATTTGTGCCATATTTTAGATTGCACATATAAATGATATTATTTGGTATTTGTCTTTCTCTTTCTGACCTACTTCAGAAATATTGGGGTTTCTCATCCTCACTCAGCATTAAATCTCTTTTTACCTTTTACTTCCTTGAAAGAATTATCTGGAGTTCCTGTTGTGGCTCAGTGGAAGTGAATCTGAGAGTAACTATGAGGACACAGGTTTGATCCCTGACCTTGCTGAGTGGATTAAGGTTCCAGCCCTGCCCTGAGCTGTGGTGTACGTCACAGACTCGGCTCAGATCTGGTTTCTGTGGCTGTGGTGTAGGCCAGCAGTTATGGCTCCAATCTGAACCTTAGCCTGGGAACTTCCGTATGCCACATGTGTGGCCCTAAAAAGACAAAAAGAAAAAAAAAAAAAAAAAAGAACTTATCTGTGTACAAGATTTCAATACCACTTATACTCATGATCCTCAAATCTGTCTCACCCAATTTCAAAAGCGTTTGCTACAGATCTAGGTTTCCTGTTAGACTGAATGTTCCAGGAAAGCAATGATCTCAAATGTACTGTTCACAGGGAATTCCTAGCATCTGGTCTGTATACAACCTGGGATATATCTTTCAGAATATTTGTTGAATGAATAAATAAAGTAATGAATAATGAAGGGATATAGGTATAAATATAAAGTTGCAACATAATGTGGTAAATGATACGATAGGGGTTCTATAGAATCTTGCACAGAAAATCAGCATTTCGGCAATGTGGGATTTCAAGGACGATCACCAGAGGTGATGATGTCTGGACCCCGAGCACAAATCCCAGACTAGAATTATCTTCTGACTCCAAGCATATGTCCTAGGCCATTGACCTCAAATGAACATCACACACATTATATTCTGTAGAATTGTTGCTTTCCCTTATAGTTTTTGTCTTAAAGAAAGATTTCATCAGGCCAGTCCCCCAACTCAGACCTGGAGATTCAACCTTGACCATTCCCCTCCCTTAACTCTACCCCCACCTCTAACCATGAAATTGGTTCTGTAGATTCTCTTCAGTTACTTGAATCCTTCCCTTGATTATGCACTACCCTTGATGATGATGATAACAAACTGATCTCTACATCACTGCTGTCAGTCCATTCTCAAGTCTGCCACTCATGTAATCTTTCTAAAATACCAATATTAACATAATAATTCCTCCTTTCAAGTTCATCCTCACCCTACACAATCAAGTCCAGACCTTTTGCACAAGGCTCTCAGTGATCTAGTGCCAGCCTGCCTTTCCACTTTCTGTGTCCAGTGTACTTTATAGTTCACACATACCGCAATACCTTCTAAGACTCAAATATGCCAGGTATTTCACACATGGCTGTGACACAGTCTGGTCCCTTGGCTTAAAATGCTCAAATTAGCCCCTTGGAACTATCAGTGCCTGGGAACTTATATTTATTTTTCAAGTCTTCTAGTAAGTTTTACCTTCTTTGTGCACGCTTTTTGGACATTTCCAAACCCCTCAGCTTCTTCTAGTCAGGTACATCTCTCCTCTGTGTTCCCATGGTACTGTATGCAAAGCATGGATATTGCAATTACTTACATTTTTAGAAGTTTTAAAATTACTTATCTGTCTCCTTCTGAGTAGGTAAGGGGGCCGATGAAGGCAAGAGCTATCTTTCACTTATCATTATATTCCTGTATGTTTCCCTAAGAATATTATTAAATATGTTCTGTCACTATTTGCACTATTGTCTCTCTTTCTTTTTCTTTTTCGGCTATGCCCATGGCATGTGAAAGTTCCTGAGCCAGGAATCAAAACCACACCATAGCAGCCACCCGAGCCGCTGCAGTGACAATGCTGGATTTTTAACCCACCGTGCCACAAGGGAACTCTCAATTTGTACCATTCTAAGTATTTTACAAATATTAGCTCATTTAGTTCTCAAACTCAGCACATTTAATCCTCTTATTATTCCGATTTTACGGAAGAGGAAACTAAACTACCTGGACGTTAAGTAACTTATCTAGGGTTGCGTACTTGTTAAGTAGCATTGCTAGGACTGGCCCTAGACCCTCCAGCTCTTGTGTTTCTGCTCTTAATCTCTATGCTCTCTTCTAGAAAACTTGTGATTTGCAAGCTTCCTTAACTATAATGTGAGCACTTTGTAAACACTGACAGGTTTTTTGTATACCATCTGCGTCTCCCACCCCTCCCAATGTATACACATACATATTCACGGCAACACTGGCCAACAACTAATACTCAGAAGAACTTGTAAATGAACATAAATACGTTAAAAAAAAAAACTGATTTATTTTTCTTGCTTTTACTGGTCTCCTGTACTTAAATTTCCAGTAGGTCAGTTTAGCATTTGTTTTACTTTTGAAATCTCATTCAAAATATTCCCTAAGCCACATCCATTTTTTAACATTTTGGCTTTTTTAGTATTTCAGCTAATTTTCCTGGTACTCTATTTTTCTATTGATACATTAAAAAGAAAAAAAAATAACTGTGCAAAGGTTCAAAACATCTTTCCTAACCTGTTATTTGTTGTTTTACCAGTGAATCAAAAACTGCAACTTAAACCCTGATACATGCTTATTCTTTATTCTGAAGGGAAGGAGGGCTAGCTTGAGTCACCTACTCAGACCAATAATATGTGTCAGTAGAGGTATTTTTCCAAGAAGATTCAGGACAGAAAAAGGGTTCCAATGTGTAAATATTCATTATATTGCTTTGAGGAGGAAACTAGTGGAAAATATTTATAGCTTTTCTTTCCCATGGGGGGTGTGAGAATCCTAGTATGAAGGGGACCTTCCTGTAGCCAGAGGCCGTGACTCAGTGTTTGGACTGACTCTGCAACATTAGCTTCTAGTTAATGGGAACTGTCAGCTACACTGCACCAAGCTGTCACTTTTATAGCGTACGTGTTAAAGCCAAAATGATGAAATTTAATTTCTCCTTGATATGCCACCATTCCCATCTCTAAACCTATCAGAAATTATGGAGGGATTCAGCATCCAAGGTAACAGTCTCAAAGAAAAGAAAAAGAAAATGTCCAGAGTCTTATTATTGCTGCTGGTGATTCTATTATCATTCTTCTATCTTCTGTTTAGAAGCATCATGGGAGTATACCAGTGTTTAAATATCTGGTTGTATAATACAGGTAAATTTATTTTTTTAAATAAAGGAAGGAAGAAAGAAAAGAGAAAAAGGCAAAGTAATAAAATTTAGCAGGTTGATGGTTAGCAAAGTAAACATCTAGTGTTGAGTTTTAAAAATACATCTTGGCTTTTGTCTGCAAAATAGGAAACATTCCAGTGGCCATTCCCAGAGGTTTTTCTCATAAATGTTGTATTTTAAACAGGTACTGTGCAAGCTACTGACACTGTTAACCTTATCTAATATGGGAGTATATGCAAGGATGGAGCTTTTTTTTTTTTTAATGTGCATCATGTTGAATAAATACAATTTGTAATTCAATAAATACAATTCATTTATTACTTCTCCTGTTTCTAATTTTTTGGCAGGGATGACCACTAATAAATTACCCACTAAGAATAGTGAATATGGTTTGTACTTTAAATCACAAATTTGCTGTATTTTAAATTGCTAGAACATGATCAATAGTTGATTTAGATGAGGAGCTATTGGTATTTTACATGGTGTTTAAAGGGGAAAGGATACAGATTCATGTAGTCTTTATTACTGCCATTTTCTTTATTAAGTCTGTTTCAGACATTTGTTGAGAATATTTGGGGACACTTTAGAAATTAAGCTTATTAAATAATAAAAATGTTTCTTATATATGTGTTTTTCTTTAAATCTCTACATAGTATATCTTTTTTGCTAAGGCAGAAAACAAAAATTATAAATGTTAATTTATTCATTCTGAGCCTATCTGGATTTTATAGATTGTGGAAACTGATGTAGAGAGTATTTTCAAGCTTTAGAGTGCCTTATGAGGATCAACAATAAATCAGACATATGAAGATTTCAGATTTCTTCCCAGCCAATTAATATGAAATTATGGTAAATTTCTTATTAATGACTTGGTATGATAGAATCAAATTAAAACAAGAAAACAGTTTCTAAAAGCATCCACTTTTCTGACCTTTTTGGGGAAGATCAGGGGTTGATTTTCTTCTTTTATTTTTTTCTTTTTAGGGCCACACCTGTGGCATATGGAAGTTCCTTACAGCTGCCAGTCTATGCCACAGCAACGCTGGATCCTAGCCCTATCTGTGATCTACATCACAGCTTGTGGCAATCTTAACCCACTGAGTGAGGTCAGCAATCAAACCTGCATCCTCATAAACACTATGTTGGGTTCTTAATCTCCTGAGTCATAACAGGAACTTCATGGTTTTCTAATGTTAAATTTAAAATAGCTAATCTATTGATTTTTCTTCTCTTGACTTACTTTTATTCTTGTGCAGTTATCTAGTTCTTCGTGTTATTCATTCCAGATGGTATTTTTGTTGCTTTGTATATGTGTGGGAGTGGGAGCAGTGTATTGGGTTGATGGGTGGGTTGGTTGGTTGGTTTGGGGACATTTGATATCTGCTGTGGTGGCTTTGTTTTGTGTGTGTGTGTGTGTGTGTGTGTGTGTGTGTGTGTGAGAGAGAGAGAGAGAGAGAGAGAGAGAGAGAATATTGTGTAGACTGGTTGGTTGGTTTGGATTGGGATAGCTTTGTTTTATGATATTGAGGGGATTGTTTGGTTGTCTGGTTGGTTGCAGGACATTTGTTCTGGGTTGGGGTAGCTTTGGAGGAGAGGTATGAGAAGCAGTTTGGCAAGGTAACTTTTATTGGCATGAAGGAGACCTTAATTCTAGCTTGTGTATGACTTTGTGCAAGATATGAAATCTTATCTTGATAGGAATGAGCTAAAGATGTTGTAGCGCTAAATAATAATAAACACCTTGGATTTGTAAAGTAAGGCATAAAAGCTGAGAGCAATATAATTAAAATGATTTCAACAATTTGAATATTTATTATTTTTTCACCTGATTGAGTGGTTACTTGAAGACTTCAAAGACTGCTTTCTTTGGCTATTTATAGATGGCTTGTAGTTGTGAAATAGCCAAAATCAAAACGCAGTTTATAATTCACATTTTGCACAGCTTGAGGCCAAGCATTCATTTTTCTGTGTGTGTGCTTGTTGAGTGCACAAACTGCCTTTCTGCCCTGCTTCTCCAGACTTATCACATACCAGTTCTTAAGAGTCAAAAGACAGTCAGCTACACCTGGGTTGTTTGGAAAGTCAGCAGCACCTAGAACCATGGAAAATTTATATGGCTGTTTCTCCTTCAATTCCTCTGTGATCTGTATTCTAGGATAGTTGTTCTAGTTTTGTTACTTAGGGACTCCTCTTAGGGCAGGGGGGTGGGAAATGGCTGTAAAGTGCCATGACATTGAGTAGTTAGAGGACAAAAGAGCACAAGTCCCTGTGATATATTAGAAAGAGCACTGATTTCATTATTTAAAGAGCTGAGTTCAAGTCATGCTAACTCTGCCATCCCTGACAAGTTACTGAAGCACATCTAACTTTGGTTGCTTCATTTCTGAAAGGGATAATAATCCAGAGTGGTTATGAAGTGTCCAAATTTATGTTTCAGATGAGAAGTTTCCTAGCCTTATAATTCCTTGTGTGAACTATTGCCCACAGAGCCCATATTCGTCCATATCTATCTATGAATGATACATACACAGTGATATGCTTGTCTGATGTTTAATTGAAAGTCCAGTTCAAAAACAGGCAAATTCCTCTAGAGTGTGGATTCCAATTGTATCAGGACACTATCTTAAATCCCAGACCCCCATTGATTAGGATGTACCATCTTTGAAACATAGCTCACTATCCTAGGCTGAAGATACCTTCCTCAGTGGCAAATACTGCACTGCCACTACTAAATCAGCATCTCCATTACCTCTTCTCCTAAGACCATTAGCTTTTATGACTGTCCTCAGAAATAGCCTCCCAAAGAAATACTGTCAGACACTAACAATTTTGACACTAATCTCTTTAGGCATCTACCTTAAAGTAAGGGCTATCTCCTTTATTATTTTTTAGATTTTTTTCTCTTTAGGGCTGTATCCACAGCATATGGAAATTCCCAGGCTAGGGGTTGAATCAGAGCTGCAAATCAGAGCTGCAACTGCCAGCCAGTGCCACAGCTACAGCAACTCAGGATCCAAGCCACACCTGTGGCCTACACCACAGCTCACTGAGCGGGGCCAGGGATCATACCCACATCCTCATGGATACTAGTCGGGTTCATTTCCACTGAGCCACAACAGGAACTCCTTATTTATTCGATTTTGAAAATAATTAATAATTTGGCAGCCCAAAAGTCCTAAATAATATTGTTTTAGCCGCATAGGCACACACACTGATACATTTATATATAATGTATATCAATTCATTCTTAGCTAAGAAACTCTTCCACAATGTTGGAAATCTTTCCAAACTCATAAAATACCCAAAATGCAAGCATATAAACACACAAACACACCCTCTTGTTCCTGAAATAGGCAACCCATTGTTTTGTAAACAAAGTGACAATAGGTGCTATGAGGACGAGCTGACTTCACAACCCACTTGTTGCTTCATGAGGCTCTGCCACTGGTTCTGACATCATCTCTTAAATCCTGAAAATAAATCTGATATCAACACTGTATCCATTGTGGATCCTCTCTAGTAACCGGGGAGTACTAGAAAACAAATCGTACATCAAGGCCTTTTCCTGTGCTGTTTGGAGGAGAACAGAAACGGAACATCTAGACTCATAATTTTAAGTGTAGTCTTTTTCCCCTAGCGCCTTCACAAAAAGACAGCAGAATTTGTTTCTGTATTTCTCATGTTTTGAAAATATTTATGGAGGATTTTTACATTTCAGTTTCTCTTCCAAGAATGCTGAATCATGCTTGCTTTAATAGGCCAAAGCAAGCTGACAGCCCACACACAACCTGTTGTCAAGACATTCTTGAAAATATGTGCTCTTTCTAAATAGTTAAGAAACATGTTTTATTTAAATTCTTTACCAAAGCTCTCTACAATTGAATTGCCCCCTTCAATACAGTGCCTACTTAATAACCACCACTTTCCTTAAGAGAGACTACAAGGGAAGTGCCTGCTTATTTAGCCAATCACTTATTTCTTTGTTGCCTGGCATAGGGTACCACTACAAGAAAGACACAGAGACAGCACCCCTGTCCTGAATGATTTACGTAGTATTTTTACCAGTCATTTGTTTAAATTTTATTTATTTATTGGATCAAACCATTTTATTGAGGGTCTTCAGGGAAGCATCTAAGGACTTGGGAGAACAATGAGATCTGACATCCTGATGCCAGCCTGAATCTCCCCAGTTTCATGGTTGGTGAAGTGTACAGTGTTTTTAAAAATCCTAGTGGCCGTGGGGGGGATTTCTGCTTTGAGTTTTTTGCCTTCAGCCTGTCATATGCCTTAAGCTCCTACTACTTCCTGAAACTGAAGTTGAAAAGAAATTTAGAGAAGATAGTGTACATTTAAAAGCTTTCTTGCAGTTCCTGTCCTGGCTGGGTGGTTAACAAATCCGACTAGGAACCATGAGGTTGTAGGTTCGGTCCCTGGTCTTGCTCAGTGGGTTAAGGATCCGGCATTGCCATGAGCTGTGGTGGAGGTTGCAGACGTGGCTCGGATCCCGAGTTGCTGTGATTTTGGCATAGGCCGGTGGCTACAGCTCCAATTCGACCCCTAGCCTGGGAACCTCCATATGCCGTGGGAACGGCCCAAGAAATGGCAAAAAATAAATAAATAAATAAATAAATAAATAAATAAATAAATAAAATAAAAGCTTTCTTTATTACTATTCTAAGTACAAAGTAGCCATGGTTGGTGGCTTTTTCCCTATAGGTGACATAGTCAAATTAAATAGAGCTTGTCAATTATAAGCTGTATAATACCAAGGACAGTTTTATTATTGTACTTTCTCATTCGGCTCTTTAGTGATGGCCTTAACAGTGTAGAATTAGCACTTGATAAATTTCTTGCATAATTCTGTGCTTATCAGAGAGCTTCTGTAAGTAAAACTGAATCTAACTTTCATGGAGAAAAAAAAATGTTGGCCAAGAATTTGATGTGTTCTCAGGCCATTGCCTGATTATGTGCTTAGTTTGATACTTTCAGAGACTCCTTTTGAATAAGAAAATTGTGTTTGCCTGAAGTGCTCTGTAATTCCCCATTTTAAAATTTTCACTGACTCCCACCTCCTTTTATGTCAGAAGTTCCTCCTCTTTTATTGATATATTGAAAAGCATGTGATGAAATAAGTTTATACTGTGGGGTTATTGATTTAACATTTTCATTTTTATGGGCCATTTGCATTTGAATAGATAAGGAGTACCAAAATGAGTTACACAATAAAGTCTCAATAATGCTGATACTTCTAGTAGCAGATCATTCCAAAGTGGTATATTTTGAAGGAAAAAGGACTTCTTGGTCCAACTGGGAAGCCCTCCTTCCTTGGTCTAAGTTCTACCAAATTATACTGTCTAAACATAACTTACACAGCAATACCCACAAAACATGACCAGGATTCCCCTCCTTGCTTGATTTCTGAATGCAACATCTTGGTCAATTGCAATTCTCTGCTTTGTGGGCTGAGTCGCATGGTGCCAATGATTCTTATCAGATCTGGCTCAGCATTTTGGACACTTTGCGTTGGTCCACCAATCTAGGTCCAGCTGCTCCTGGACCATTCCTTACCTGGTCAGTTCTTATTCTAAGAAAGAGTATTCTCCCAGATCCCAACATGCCTCTTGCTCAGGCTTGTCTGTAATTTGATAAGTTCACTTTTGGCTTTTCAAAATAAAACAATATTTTTATTGAAAAATAGTTGCCTAGATTAGAATCAGATAACCTTGACTATGCCTGGTATGCTATGGGAACATTTTTTTTTTCTTTTAATGGCCACACCTGTGGCATATGGACGTTTCCAGGCTAGGAGTCAAATTGGAGCTGCAGCTGAAGCCTATGACACAGCCACAGGAACACTGGACCCAAGCCACTTTTGCAACCTACACTGCAGCTTGTGGCAATGCTGGATCCCTAACCCACTGAGTGAGGCCAGGGATTGAGCCCACATCCTCACGGACACTGTGTCAGGTTCTTAACCTGCTGAGCCACAACAGGAACTTCTATGGAAGCATTTTTAATAATTATTCCAGAGGGATTCTGTCCTAATGTGCATTTCATTGAAATATCATTAAGGAAGCAGGGATTATTCTGCCCTGGGCAGAGAGGAGAAAAAAGGAGGAGGGAGAGATAAAATAGGAGAGACCACCTAAAGCCTCATCAGGAAGGGAGTAAGCAACTAGAAATCCCAGGAACCTTTCCTGGGTACCTCAATATGCACAACATCAACATGAGGGCCTTTAACATACCCCAAATAGTATATCTGCAGGTAGCATTAAGGGGAACAGGAGTGGTGCTAATGATATGGTTAACTGTACTTCGTGAAACTTCTGCCAATCTAAGTTCTATCAATTCTAAGTTGCTATGAATCTGTATCATATAGGTAAAACCAGAGTGGAAAAATGCAGGTAATAGTTAGGTTTGTCTTACTTAACAAAGTTGCAGATGAAAAGCATTTTGATAAAATAAGTATTGGTTTGATTACCTCTTAAGTGTCAGAGCCTCTGTTTCACCAAAATGCATTTCTACCTCTCCTCTGGGACTATTCCGGTTCCTTCCACTCATCTTCTTTATACTGAAACAGACAGTTTCCCTACTTCTATAAGGTTCTTCTTAGATACTACTGATTTGCTTTGATCAAATTCCATCTCCACACACTGTACTTTCATGATTTGCCCACTTGAAAAACATATGTCAGGGAGTTTCCGTCGTGGCTTAGTGGTTAACAAATCTGACTGGGAACCATGGGGTTGCAGGTTCGATCCCTGGCCTTGCTCAGTGGGTTGAGGGTCCAGTGTTGCTGTGAGTTGTGGTGTGAGTCGCAAACGTGGCTCGGATCCCATGTTGCTGTAGCTCTGGCATAGACTGGCAGCTACAGTTCTGATTAGACCCCTAGTCTGGGAACCTCCATATGCTGTGGGAGCAGCCCTAGAAAAGGCAAAAAAAAAGAGAAAAATATATGTCATTAATCATATAGATGACACAGGCAGAGAATAGTTCAGAGCTAAGTATAAACAGAACTAGGGGAAAATTATAAAATACTTCTTACTGTTGCTTCTAATAAGCTTTCTTTTTATGTATAGACTGCAACTTTGAACAGAAAATATTTATTGAATGTTTTCTATATGCCAGGAACTATTCTACAAATCTGAATGTGCTATTTCATTATAATTATATTCATTACTAATTCTAAGAGGCAGATACTGTTATCATCCCACAATTGTATATGGGGAAACTTAAGCCCTGGTTGTGAAAATAACTTACCCTGGATCACATAGCTTGTAAGTGGCAAAGCTAGCATTTGAATGTAAGAAGCCTGGACCCAGAACTTGTTTTTTGCTACTTCATTATTAAGTACCTACCCTGGACCAAGGATTGTGCAGGAAACCTTTTATTTATCATATTGAGAAGTAGATATTATTGAATTCAGAGGATTTATTGGGCTCTTTAGGTCCAGGACTCTATTATACCACCACAATACCAGCCTGTTTCCAGATGTTGCCCATGAATTACATACAACTATTAGGAGTCATATTTAACACATGGGGTCATGAGAATGGTTTTGTACAAAATGAGAATTGAGAACATACGATCTGCTGCTGTTTTACAGCTTTTGATTCCGTGGAATATTTTTCATAGAATTGGCATTTAGTTTATTGTAGGGAAATTTTCTAATAACTCAAGTTTATAGTTAATGGAGTCAACGTGAGTATACACGGTAGATAGTTAATAGGTATCCTAAATTGACGTTATTAAGGGATGTTGGAGAGATTGTCAGTGTTTAGTAGTCATCAGAGTCAAATCTTATGATGCAGACTTGGTCCAGGCTTGCTCTGGAAACAAAGGCATTTGAGTCGCTTTTCGTGGTAAATTCCTTTGCTTATGCTAAATACGTCTGAAGCATTTAGTACTGGTCAGGGGAACTGCCCATGACACTTTAATCATGGAAACAATTATCTTGGCCACTGGATGCCACTGTTGCTCAACCAGAAGTCACAAAGTGGAAATTGCTGTGGCAATATAATATTAGCCTATTAAAGAGCATGATTGGTATTATTGATGGTACATTTATACTTTCAAACTATTTTTCTTCATGAATGTAATCCCTCTAAGACTTCACTTGCTGAGGGCAAGTAAGGTTGATAAAATATGTAAATAAAAGGTTACCAATGAATTTTTCAGTATCTTTCACTTTCAACTACTCTGCTATAAAAATACTTTTTTTCTTTCCTCTTTCTTTCTTTCTATTTTTTTTTTTTTTTTTTTTTCTGCTTAGTGTACTGTAGCTGACAGTCTCCATTAGTTATCAGCTAATGTTGCAGAGTAAGACCAAACAAGGTGTCATGGCCTTAAGCGATTAGAAGGGCCTCTTCATCCTAACAAAGACCCTGAGGTGGAAATAGTTTGCATGAACAGTCACTGGAATATTATTCAGACTCACTAAGCACTGCATTGCAGTTTGAGGGAGTTACATAGCTTCTCCATTTACACTAGGCACAAATAAATTAAAACTCACTATTGTGTACCTTTAAAAAGCAACATAAAAATTGTGTGTGTTTGAAAAGATCAGGCCAGGTTTGGGAGTAAAAAGCTGAAGTAATAAATAAACATGAGGTCACTTTAGGAACAACCATAATTGCTTTGTATGACAAGATTTGCATAGCAAACACTTCCGATTAATGTACAGTGAAGGCCACAGAAGTGGGAACCAACCTCAGTATCTTTTCGGGATCTGTTCCTTCCAATCTTGAAGGTGTAGTTTTAGCCAGCACAATTAGTCATTGTTTACTGAAAAGCAGATAGAGCCACTGTTCCTATTTAAATATTTGAAATAATTATTTTTATCTTGCCAGCATGCTGATTTTATTTATGTGGTTAAAAAAAAATAAAAGTATCAATTTTACCTTTGTAGTGAATTTCCATTCACGTCAAACATACTTAGAAAATAGGCAGGGGAGTTTCATCAATATGACCCTTTTCAAGTCATAAATTAGAATATGCAATATAATTGCGTATATGCATGAAATATTTCAATTACCTAAAACATGTATTTTTTTTCTTATTATTTTAAGATATGATACTTGATGTCTGTCTCTTGATTGCCTTTGTAATTACCACTCTTGTTATAGCTGATATTGGCTGTCCTCACCTAGGGTGAAATGCAGTGCTCAATACAATAAAACCTTATTTTTATTTTCTTCCTTCCTCATTTAAATATAAAAGTATATCTATTTTCTTTTAAAAACATAATTTCTTGAGGGGGGATAATGTGGGAAAGTGTAAAAGGCAGAGGTCGGTTCTCTAGAAATAATCTGGAATTTTTAAATGTCAGTGTCATACTAAACTGGAAAAAAGGCAATAGAATATAAATGATTTCAGATAGTAGAAAAAAGTAAAAAAGTAATATTTAATTTTGTAGCAAAAATTTGGGTGAAATAATGGACATATGTATATATAAATATGTATGTCAGTGGCTAATATATATTCTTAGCAAATAAGAAAATAGAAAATTCACTATTCACTAGAAGATAAGGTTATACTTAAATATAATCATGTTAAGACAAAATGAAAATTAGTTTGGATTTAGCAGTAAGTCTTATCCCTGATTTATACTCTTTAAGCAATATTCCATGAGGATTATAATTTAAAGAACATGATGACAATATTCAGAAAGTATTCTGAAAAGAAATGCTAGAGAGACAGATGACATCTACAATGATCACTGTATTTTCAGTATCATGCATTAACATCTCCAGTCTGTTGGGAGGTTCCTAAATGGAGTGATAAGTAGATGAACTAAGGCAGGTGGTAATTCCGTTTGTCTAAAAGTATTCATTTAACAAAGTCACATTAAGTGTGAAGCAGACCTCACCTACCCTCTCACTCTAATAGACAACAATAAATTATTTCAATTGTTTTATTTTGATTAGACACAGAGCATTTTTCTCTATCAATGTTAACCCCAAATGGCTACATAAAGAAAGAATGTGAAGTCAGTATGCATGTAGTAGTTAAGATAAATATTAATACTTTATATCATACTACTTGTTAATGTAATTTTATTTAAAATATACATAAAATAAACAAGTTTGTCAATGGTGAAACATTACACAGAATAAGTCAATATTACAAGAAGTGTCTAGTGGAATGTTTCTTTATTCAACTATTTACACGCAGAGTAAATTGTTTTTAACTTAGTTTTATTTTAAAAGTACATTAAAGTTGTGATGGAAAGTCAGAAATGATCAGTATATAATATGGCATTACATATTATTAACAGTGATTTTAAATAGATGATATATTTGAGAAAGTGTGTTGTTTAAAAATTGTCTAAGTGTTAAGTAAAAGGTTCATTGTACAAAAAATATTTGTCTAATTTTATATCCCTTTAGATATTTTCCTTACTAAAATTATCTTCATAAATGTAGATCTTCTTACCTCAGATTTGAAGTATTGTCCAGCTAGACTTTTTGCCAACAATAGAACTTAATCGAATGCTGCTATATTGCAATGAGTTTAAAATTATCAACTGTTGGGATATTTGCATCTTTCTTAAGCCATATTACTTTGATGTAGTAGCACATTAGTAATATGTTTATTGTATCTGTGATTTAAATTTTCTTTCTTTTTTTTTTTTTTTTTTTTTTTTTTTGTCTTTTTGCTATTTAGGCCGCTCCCACGGCATTTGGAGATTCCCAGGCTAGGGGTCGAATCAGAGCTGTAGCCACCCACCTACGCCAGAGCCACAGCAACACAGGATCCGAGGCCTGTCTGCAACCTACACCACAGCTCACAGCAACGCCGGATCGTTAACCCACTGAGCAAGGGCAGGGACCGAACCCTCAACCTCATGTTTCCTAGTCGGATTCGTTAACCACTGCGCCACGACGGGAACTCCAAAATTTTCAAAGGTAGATGGGAATCAAACTATATTCATGGTTGGATTTCTTAAATGAAAATCTAAGGCCTCAGAAGCCAAGATATACCAATCAATGTTTGTTTAGTTTCTAGAGTCTTTATGGACCTTTATGGCAAGTCAAAAGGAAAAACACTTACAGATCAATCAATATAAATTAATAACTATCCTTCTGTAGAAAATACTTAAATACCACCACACATCCTTTTATTAGTGCTTTCTTCCTTGCCATCAAATGTGATGAAGGTTTAACTTTTGCCATTTCTTTATTGTAATTTTTTTTTGCTACTGCTTTGTGAGATTCAGTAATTCTGATGGCTTCTCTGCTGGGCCCTCTCTACTGGAGAATTATAGTATTAAATTTTTTGGAATATGGACTGTTCTCTGTGATACATAACCTGGGAATGTAGAAATTGGAATTCATTTGGAGTCAGTACCAAGAAGAGAACCTACCAGATGTCTTGGGCTTCATAACAGATTTCAGAGGCTGAGAAGGATCTTGGGAAGTGTAGGTACCAAGAGAACTGGAGAATCCACTAAAGAAAGGGAACTTGTACTGGGAGGTAATTGATTGGGCAGTGAGGTACTAGGCCATTAAAGTGTGGAGAGAAGACTTTAATAGGACCTTTTCTAACTATTAGAACCTTTTCACCGAAGCTTTGAAGAGTCATCTGTTCCTATACAAACCTAAGAAGAAAATAGATGGTTTCTAAATTTATTACTTTAGTTGACTATTTGGCAGGTGTTCAAGAAAAAATCTAGGAACACTTGTGACCTTAGTTGAAATAATATCCATGTTGGGTGTACGGCAAATGTACCTTCAGATTCTTTTGAGAAATTAACCATAACATGATCAGGCTCTTTGCCAAGTTAGGAATACAGAAGGAGGGCAATGCAACGTTAAGAAGCTACCTGAAAAAGTAACTAACAAACTTTATCTTGGTTCAGATTTCAGGCCAGGTAGAATCATAGCCTTGGTAAGTATCCTCATTAGTTAACTTATTTAAAATACATGGACATGCAAATACAGACAATGTTGCCTTTCTTAGATCTCAATTGGCAACTGTTATTGACAGTTTACTTTGTTTCTAAGATTACAAAACAGTAGAAAAAGCTATGCAGAACAAATAATTTAGTTAAAAAATATATAAAGCAGATACACAACAGGAAAAGGTTTTATTAGGAAAATCATTTTTGCATAACTTCTTTGGAAAAGACTACTCTGTCCGCAGGGCTGAAATTGTTTTGCAGTTTTGACCACAAACCAAAAATGTCTGTGAGAACTTGGACAGACAGTGATGAATGGACATAAAAGCAACACAGATTTGATTTATTTACATTCAGTCACTCTTCCTTAGCTCTTAAAAAATTAAGGCCTAATCATGCACATAAAACACTTACTAACCAAAACCAAAATATTCTTGGGGAGATCCTCTTTGACTATTAAATTAACGAAGGTATCAAAAACATTTATTTAGTTAATGTATATTTATGAATTTTAAATATTTTTGAACTTTTATTTAAAGTTTTTTTAAGCTTTGAGACATTGAATAGCACCAAAATATCAGAGATGTTCAGCACTCTATGGGTGAAGAGCAAAGATGTTATTTCAAAGATGCATTTGTCGTTTGCTTGACCATCATAATACTGAACCTGATTGGTATCTACCAAAATTTCTTGGATAGAATAGTAAAGATAGAATGGTAAAAATCCAGAGTTTTGAGCAGCTTACAGTAATATAGTAGTAAGGTTATTTGGATATTTCTCTAAGGCATTTTAAGATGTGGCTGTGTTGGTTCTCCAGATGAAGAAGTGTGTGTGTGTGTGTGTGTGTGTGTGTGTGTGTGTGTGTGTGTGTGTGTGAAGGAAAAAGTATACGAAACAAATGAAGTCTGGAAATTATGACTATCACTTAGCAGGTGACCAGTAAATCATAGACTCATGAAGTCTTAGATTTGATGCATAACAATCCCTTCCTTTAAAGATGTGGCAAAGAGCTCGGGTTTATGAAGTGAGTTGCCTTTGATAACCAGATAAATTAGAAAAATGTTGAAGAAGATTATGATGGCCAGGAAAAGAAATTAGAATCCTACAGTTATTTTTAAATGTTTAAGAGAAGATTTATGATAGGGTATTGTTTTCTTAGCTGATATTTGTCCCAAATTTATATTTATGGCCAATAGCAAAATTTCTAAGGCAGCAAACTCTAATCATACCTTTAGGGAAGTCTTAGAAACAAACTGAAGATTGGAGCGAACCATAGCACTCTCGGACAAAGTTAGGTATCTATTTCAACGCTGGACTCTGAGATCAATGGGTTCCTTTCTCCTACTAGTAGTATTGTGCCACTCATGACATCAACACTCTCCTGAATTCTATCATTAATGGATGAAATGAAGTGAGGAAAAGGATGCAGAGAGGCAGCAAAGGCCAAAGGAATCTCTCTGTTGGAGTTATGTTTCAGCCAAGGGAAATCATGAGAAATTGCATAAGGTAACTAAATAGGATGGGCTTTATCAAGATATATTCTTCAAGGGGCATGATGGCCTTCATGAGCTCACTTAAGTTAGAGGGGGTCTTACCATTTCATGCTGTCCTGGTTTCAGGTAACAAAATTAAGCTAGCTTAAGGAAAAGGGGGATTTGAGCAACAGAGCTGCAGGAAGAACTTGAATATTTTCCAGATCCGCCTGGCCTTTTGCTCCATTCAAATGACAGCTTCATTCTCTCTTACTGCTGCCTGGTCATCCCTACACAGAAAGAAATATAGACAGACCAACTCTGGACTTTCGTATTTCAAAAGATACCAGGGAATGAATTGAATACAAATTCTTTCCCGAAAATCCCAAAGGAGAGACTCAGTGGGAGTGACTCTCTCATCCAGTTAATAGTGATCAAGGCATTTTGACTGGTCCAACTTGGTATTTTAAGTGGTCCAACTTAGAACAAGACAGTAGGGTGGCTGTATCAACAGATGCATATCCAAGTTAAAAAATAGAACTGAGTGTGAGTTCCCACTGTGGCTCAGCAGTAACAAACCCAACCAGTATCCATGAGGACACAGGTTTGATTCCTGGTCTCGTTCAGTGGGTTAAGGATCTGGCAATGCAATGAGCTGTGGTGTCGGGTGCAGACTGTTGATGTGTCTGTGATGTGGACTGGCAGCTGCAGCTCAGATTTGACCCCCTAGCCTGGGAACCTCCATATGCCACAGGTATGGCCCTAAAAAGCAAACACACACACATATACACACACACACACACAAACTGAGGGAAGAGTAGTTTCTAAGTTTCTTAAAGGAGAACTGAGCAGATAGTTCCAGGTTTTCACCTGTGTTTTGCTAAGTAACATATTGTGTTACTAAGATTTGGTTTTTGTTCCAGGTTGCAACATATTTTCGTTAACTCAGCTGATAGAGATTTGTTATAAAGATACGAAGAAATACAGAGATCCATCTTAGAAATCCTCTAGCAATCCAGTTAGCATGTCCTTTCAACATAAGGTAGACAATGTGCCACACTGAGGTGTTCCTTTCTTATGATGACTCAGTTGAGATGGGAAGTAAGTGAAAATAGACATAGAAGGAATTAATTTTTTACTCTAGCTCCTGGCTTCTATTACTCATGGACTTCTATGTCTGCCCAAGTAGGGTACCATTTTCCCATCTAAATCTCTGGGGTCTCATATTCAAATTATTTGAATTAGACTCTGGGTAGACCAGTCACCAGTGAATAGGATGCTTTTGTTTCATAGAGCTTTTTTTTATTGCTTTTTAGGGCCACACCTGTGGCATATGGAGGTTCCCAGGCTAGGGGTCGAATCGGAACTGCAGTTGCTGGCTTAGATCACAGCCACAACAACATTGTCTGTGATCTACACCACAGCTTATGGTGACGCTGGATCCTTAACCCACTGAGCTAGGCCAGGGAAGGAACCCACATCCTCTGGGTTACTAGTTGGGTTTGTTACTTCTGAGCCTCAGTGGAAACTCCCACAAATTTTAACTTTTCTGAAAGCAATACTTTTTTAAAAAATCATTTAAGTTTTTCTGGGAACAAAATAGCAGTTTTTAAAAGAAATAACTTTCATGAAAGAGAGGTGTTTGAGAATCATCATAAGAAGCAGAAGAGGATTTACGGAAAGGGGAGTGGAAAGAGATTGAATGAAAGAAAATATGGGGGGGAACGGTGATAAAAACAGACAGCAAAGAGCAGTGTGTATACTTCTGCTGCAATCTTTACCGTTCTGGTGAAGTCACCATCATCTGCTCCAGGCTTAGTTTCTTCTGGCCCTACAATGCTTCTGGGAAAGCAGCATATTCAACTTGTTTGGACTCCTCTCTGTGCATGTTAGTTGCTGTAGGCCTAAGAATGTGAAGGCTCCAGGCCTCTGGGATGAAGCTGCTGTTTCTGTCTGTTGTCAGCTCCATGGAAATTCTTAAGGGACAAGGCTACAGATAAAAGATGTGGAGGAGGAATAGGAAGGTCTCAAATGATGAGTGAGGAGGCAGGGTGGCTTAATATTTAAGCTCCCCTGATACTTTTTATTTATGTATTTACTGCTTCTAGAGAAATTGAAAATGGACAATAATTCATACAAAGAATGTCTGTGCAAATAACAAACCAATAACTTCCTACCCTCAGGAGGTTCTGGCCTCTGCCCAGGGTACAGTTTCAGAGCTGTAGAAGGCAGGGAATACCCACACTGATATGACCCAATCCCAGATATTTTGGACCAAGAAGAGCCCAAAAACTCCCATAGCTAGCAATGACCTCTGTTTTGGGGAAGCATAAATTGGCAGAGTAAGAAGGGGCCCAAAGCTGGATCAGCTGTAGGATAAGCCTCATCGTTTGAGGTTGTGTTCTGACATTGCCTTCTTAAATTATTTCAGACTGAGCAGTCTAGCCCTTTAGAACCAAGTCAGTAGCTTTGGACTAGAATCTGTTTGATTAGAATGAACCCCAAACCAGGTTGTCCAAAGGAAAGATGAAAAGGCCATTCAGACCTAAAATCTAAGGATAAAGCTCAATAAATGTGAAATTTTAGTTTCACTCAGTGTCGGTGGTCAGTTTGGGAGGGTCGGAATGATGTGAAAGTGTAGCTGGGGAAAGATGGGCGTTTAGATCCCCAGGTGTATCTAATCTGCAGATGCTATCAATTACTGAACTAGCTTTTAAACGACTTTCTGAGCGTGAAGCATGAGGGGGTTGGAATGAGGGGGTAGGCTTTCAGACTGAAGTGAAGCAACGTTTTCTTTTCTTCTGTTTCTAGGGCAAGTCCAGTATATGGATGAGCACCGTGGGACAATGGAGAAAAGAGTGACTTTTCTGTAAGCAGCCCTCCGGTGGTCTGCGCAGTCTGAGGGCCAGCTGTCCCAGACTTCTGTTTCAGTCTCTGGCCTCGGGTGAGCCCTTTAAATGTAGCTTCCCCCGCCCCCACTACTACGCTCCCGCTCCCCGACAGGTGTTTTCCCAACTCCTGAGGGCCACGATTTTGGGGAGTGGCAGAACCAATAAGGTTTCTCTTTGGGGGGAGGCGTGGCTAGTTGGGTCAGAGCGGGGGCGGGGTTTCCGCGGCTGAGCAGAGCCAGCCTGGTTGCGTGGAGGGTTGTTTTATCCACCCACCCTCACCACCTTTTTTTTTTTTTCTTTCTTTTTTTTCTTTTTCTCTCGGAGTCTTATTAATTTCTCAGTGGGGCTGCAGCTGGAGACCGCGGAGCGTTGGAAATGACGCTCGGAGGCTTAATTACCGCAGCCGCCGGACAAGTGTGAGGAAAGCTGACAGGAAAAAAGAAGGACAGGACCGGGGGTAAAGCAAGAAGCTTCCCCCCCTCCACCCCTCCCTTTCCTCCCAATTTGGACTGGAGGTGCAAGGAAACTGAAAAGGGAGCTGAACAGAGACCGGCTGGGGGGAGAGGCCGGAAACCTACCGCCTCTTTGCAATCAACTTTTTTTGGAAACCCTTTTCCGAACCCTTCCTTTTTATTGTTGACCAACCAGTGAGAGAGAGAGAGAGTGAGAAAGTGAGGAGGGAGCGAGAACGCGAAGGCTCCCACAGGGAAATAGCTGCCCGGTCCCCGGCCAGGAGCACGGCGCACACACTCGAGCACACTCCCACCCGCGCTCACCCTCACGCGCACCCTCTCTTGCTCTTGGGGCCCGGGCCCTGGACCCGCGGGCGCGGACTCGGAGCGGGTGCACCGAGCGCACCAGCCCCCCTTCGCGCCCCCACGCGCGCCCGGCTGAGGGATCTCCTCCGCGTGCCCGAAAGGGGATATGCCATTTGGACATGTAATTGTCAGCACGGGATCTGAGACTTCCAAAAAATGAAGCTGGCGACAGGACTGTGGGGCTGGATGAGCCTTCTCGTGGCGGCGGGGACCGTCCAGCCCAGCGCTTCTCAGTCAGGTGGGTCGCGCGGTCCGTCTCGCGCTCCAGTGGTTGAACCTGCTCGGGCCAGCTGGGCTGCGTCGGCTGGCTCCCTAGCCCGCGTCGCCCAGCCGGAGACCCGCTCGCTCCCGCGCGTGGAGGGACCACTCCACCTGCTCCTCTTCCTTGGGTTTTCGCTCGCCCCTCATTCTCTCCCCAAACTTACCCTCTGCGTGTGCCAGTGTTTTATTTACCGTGAAAAATCACTCTGCGCCCCTTTGCTCCGTCCCTTTTCTCTTTCCTTCACCCCCTTTCTCGCGCGTCTTCTGTGAGCCTCCCTAACCGGGATCCCTGCTGGTGGCGCCTGTTGTGCGGGACGTGGGAGACTCAAAGCTGGAGTCAGAGGAGACGCTCCTCTCCGGGTCTGGGCCCCCGAGGGAAGAAGCCTGGGGGAAGCGCTTCTCGCCGGGGCCTGCGGAAGGACGGGGGTCCTGGGGCGCTGCCAGCTGGGTTCCGGCGAGCCGGTGGGCTTGGAGAGAGGAGCCCTGGGAGTGGGCGTTGCACCTGTGTGTGCTGCGCAGGGCCGCTGCACCGGCGGTCGCCCGAGCCTGCGGGGTCAGACCCGACTCGAGCCCAGCCTGGGAGCGGGAGCGCGGAGGGAGGATGCGCCTGGGCCCGGGGGCCCAGAACGTTAGGCTTCCTCTGCCGGCGTCCCCAGCCTTCGCCCCATTGACTAGAAGGGAGCTAGCTTGCCCGCCTGCCCGACCTCTTATTTGGAAAAAAAAAAAAAAAAAAAAAAAAAAGGCTTGACACACTTGAGCCGGCAGCCCGGCCTTCCCGTCGGTTTCAGTGTTTGGCTTCAGGAAGAGTTCTTCCTGTAGTTCAACTTGCGATTGGCCGGAGTCCCTCCAACTTCTGTGTTTACTGCCCGGCGGGGCTGCCGAACCGACCAGTCACGCGAGTCGATTAAACCAGAGGCGGGCGCGGCTGCTCGGGGTGCGCGGCCGCTGTGGGCCAGGGAGCACGCACCCCGGGGCCCCAGCCGGGCAAAGGGCTAACTAACCCCCGAGAGGCAGGGCGGTGGGGCTGGAGCGCCGCGGCCGGTGGGGCCAATGACAGCACCTGCAGTGCGAGGGAGCACAAAGTTTCTGATACTTGAGTTTCCTGGGGATGAAAGTGGGACAGGAAAGGTCTGAGGAAAACCGGTGACTGACGCGGCCAAAGGGGGCCTTTTGGAGAGCCGGGAAGATTTCCGGAGCCATCCCGGGCTGGTCGTGGGAGCGTGGGAGGCAGCTAGAGAAGATAAAGCCCCAGGGAGTGTGGAGAGGGGAGAGCTTCAGGCCCCCTGGAGGGTGTCCTTCTGACCTCACCAAGAAAGCAGCGCGGGGTGGCTTTCCCGCTCCGCCCCCGCAGCCGCCGCCGCCTCCCCCTCTTTGCCTAGTAAATAACAAGTTACAATCCTCCAGCCTTTCAAAATGACCTTCGAATGGCACAATGTGCTTCGTTTGTACTGGGCGTTTGCACCCTCCCAATTACTCCGAAATTCTTCATGCATACCAGGTCCGGAGCTCCAGCCACCTCCGGAATTACACCAACACGAACTTGAGATTCCAAACGGCCTCTTAGATACATCCTTTTTTATCTCCCTGCCCACTCCCGAGTCCCTTCATATTTTTCCCCTCAATGGGTTGATTATGCACATTGACCCATTCAAAAGCAGTTGCGTCTGACATGCAGGCTTAGCCGAGGAATGTCTACCAGGCGACCTACTGGGGGCTGTCTGGTGCAGCCTCAGCCGCTGGGGGACCCGGCTCTGAGTCCGCAGCAGTTTGTGAGCTGTGCGGCTCGGGGTTGAACTATGCCGAAAAGCCCTTTTCAGAATTTCTGCAAGGAATGTAATCCAAATTAGTTCTGCAGCTGTCCTCTTCCTCGTCTCAGGCGACACCGGCTTGCACCCTTGCTGGTCTCTTCTCACTCCCTCCGCCCCCGTGAATTGTCAGACCCACAAGCGAGCCCATTTAGAGCGCCAGGATTAGCGTGCCATTGTTGTTCCATGTGTGACTCTGTACTTGAAATTCTGGGGGCACAAAGGAGAGCCTCACTTGTTCAGAACACAAAGTGGTCTAGATGAAAGGGCCGCACAAAGAAGAGCTCCTGGGTGCATCCCTGGTATAACTGCAGCACGCATGCTAAGGTGATCCACTGGAAACTGGAAATGCCCCCAGGACTTCTCATCTTCCCCACCCCCACTGTCACACCTGGCAGGGAAAGTTCAGCTGGTTTTAATGTAGCGCCTTTACAAAACCAAGTTACAGTCTGAGGTATGAGTGAGTCTGTGTGTTTGTGGCTGTGTACGTGTGCCTGTATATTCCCAAGTAAATACATATTGCGTGTCTCCTCTCTCGCGGTTAGCAGTCAGTACAGTTTGGAGGAGTTTGTTTTGGTCCAAATGAGAAATTAAGTGCGGATAAGTAAACTAAGCTGCCAGAGGGCGACAAGATGTTGAGTGAATTGCTTTTAGATGAAACAAATTAAGGAAACGAGGGAAGACAATCTGCTTCTCGCATTATTAGACACGCTTGGAGTTCAGGGGAAAGTGGCATATTTTTGAAATGCTAATTTCTTAAGAAGCAGAAGGAATGCACCTTATTTACTGCTCTATGTGAATAGAATAAAGCTATGAGGGGGCAGGATTCTGCCGTGTAGATCTAAGATATTTATGAAAATATTTGTATCGGAAGAGGACTTGTTTTTATTTTTTCCTTGCCCCCCAAAAAAAATCAGCTTTAGAGAAGACGATTTTTTTCCCAGTAATTCTAAAGGACTTTGTCTCATTTCCAGTGATTCATTTGGTCTAGAAATATTATAGCCAAAGGTCCTTTATATGGCTGTTATAAAGCCTTTACCACTAAAAAGAATTCCAAAATTTCTGTCTTCCTGGTATGATGGAAAAATAATCATATCACCTTTGTTTTGAAATACAATATATATAGTAGTATTGAAATTATGCTTTTGCATACCTTAGATATCTGAGGAACAACTTCAGTTCCCATTTTTTATTTGCACGTAACTTAGTCCTACTTTTCATTATATAAGAGAACATACATTTTTTTCCATGTATTTCAGATATATCTCCAAAATTAGCTTTTCTTTGAGAAGAAAAAGGTTAATAAAAGTTAATTGATGAAAAGATGTTCAATATAATTTCAAAAAAATCAGTTCTTTCCCTACACATATATACTATCAGCACACCCATGGGTATAGTTTCCCCTTTTTTTTCTTTTAATTTTGAAATTCTTATATATGTAAAAGGAGCCTTTTTAGAAGGTATAATTTTTTTCTTCAGAATGCTTCCGAAATTATATCTATTACTCTAACTGCAGCCACATGAAAATACTATAAAGTGGACTGATAGGATAAAATTGAATGACTCTGGTCGTGTCATGATTCCTCGATTTCTGATTTTTTTTCTCTTGAACCAAACTTCTTTTATTTTTTAAGTCATACATGCATAGAAAGTCAAATATTTTGAAAATCAAGGTACTTACTCTTTTCTATGGGTAATTTTAATTTAGTCACTGGCAAGGTTCTTAATTAAGAAATTACGTTAGAATATTTACCAGGGCATGCACATCATAGAAGATTTACATATTTTTTACTCTAACCTGGACACACTAAGTTTGCATTGGCTGATTTTTGGAGTTTGCATTCACTTGAAAAAAAATCATATTTTCTCCTTAAAATGGATTCAGATATTTAGTATTCATGAGCTTTCATCCCTTTGGTTCTTAAGTAGAAGTAATATTTATCATCTGTCTTATGCATTCACTCTCTTCATTACTATAGATTCTTTTTTACATCTTATTATTTATTGAGTTTACACATATGAATATATATTTTCCCCATCACCACTAAGGGTATTCTTTTTGTGTGTGTTTTTCCCAGCAAGCTGCCACTCAGCCACTGCAGGAGTCCTCTGAGCCAGTTTTCATTCTTTCTTTTTGATAAATCTGATATGGCTGGTTGGCTGGACAATCGCAAGCCATTCCATTGCTCAGATTTATTCTTGAAAGAAAATAAAAAGGCATCGATCCAAGATCACTAGCACATCTCAAAAGCCCTGACTCCAAGGCCAAATCTTTCTACAGAGAAGTCCCTTTTCCCTTTCTCTCCCACTCTTTTCCCCTCTTGACCAAAGAAGGAATGTAGACTATTGTCATTTTTAAAATGCTGGAGATGCAAGGAAGTGTGCTTTATCTAAATATACTGTGATTAGAGCCACCATGAGATTAATGACTGTAAGGTGTACATTTCAGACAATAAATTGGATTATGGTACCTTAAACATTGCAGTGTTTTAAAGTGTTATTGTTTTTAATATTATTTCAATCCAGTTATTAAGAAAATTTAGCATATGTTAAAAATAGCAACAAGTTTTTCCTTTATTTTACACTATCCTGCTGCTTTTGGCTATCCATGTGTAAATTATAAGTGCCTATAACATAAATGAAGCAAATGATCAAAAAAGATGTTCTTTTACCTGCAAGCTTGTTGGTACTTGCAGTTTGATTTCACCCTTGTAAGCGATACTGCTTTATAAAGACAGATTAATATTTACATTAAATCTTGTATTTATGCATGTTTAAGGCTATAGCTCTTCCACAAAAATTAATTGTCAAGCACATTCCACTGTTATCTTTGATAGTGATCTACTGGGTATGAATGCAGGGCAGAATTTAATCAAATTGAAACTTTTTTTCTAGGTTATATCATTTTAGAAAATGTTTCACTATGTTACATTTGACTATGGAACCAAATTGCATCTTTATCTAATACTCATTTCTAAATTATAAATATTAGGTAATTGAAGTAAAACCTTACTTTTCATGCTTTCTAATATTGCTACTGACCGAACTCTACAGTTTATAATGACAAATAATGCCTTAATTTTCTTTTTTAATAAAAACTTTGATCAGTGTTTCCTGAAATTGCAGTTTTCCTACATAATTTGAAGGAGATTTTGCCTATGGTGTGGTGAAATGTAACACAGGACATAGCCAGGTTTAAATCAGAATTTCTATATTGTAGGGACATTGTTCCTCCAGTTTCTTTTTAATACCTTGAGCACCTCACTCCATGTCTTTGTGACTTGACTTGCATGCCTGAGGGGAAAATGCATGTAATGTATTCTGTATTTCTCCACTATATCAGTTTTCTAAAAAATGGCTTTAAAGTCTTTTGTGATACTGAGATATATCCCAGTAACGAGTTAATTGATATATTTAAAACGTGAACACACATGTTAGTAAGCATAATGTAAACCTTCTAGCAGACCATCACTGTCAGAAGAGCACCTGTCTAAATGAAATAAAGAGATTAAGTCCAAAGAAATTGTATTTGAAGGCCATTTCCCCAAAATACTACTTTTTAGGATTGCTGTATGGTCCCTTTAAATTTCATATTCTTTGACTTTTTCTGAATTTCTCATAATTCTGACATGTTTATTAAACAAATTGACCTATTTTCCAATGCTTTAATCAAAGCTTTAATGCCACTTTCTTGTTTTAATATTTGACATTTCAACTGCTGCTTTATATTTGTACTAATTTTTCAAGAGGGAAGAGCAGTGTTTCATTTTTGTAACATAGAGGTGAAAGACATGAATATTTGGGGGACTAATTCTACAGCGCTTTTTTGAACATGTAGTAATTGTTTTGTTTTTATTTTCATTTTAAATAAGTGATTGCTTTGCAGGCCTGTTGCGTGGCACAACTCCAGGGGGCAGCAGCCACAAAGAATTTAATAGGATTTGTGCATGCCTGAGTTGTAGGTAGTTCAGCAGCAGTCCTGCTATTGTGCGATGCTACATTATAATAAAGTAGCACCACATTATAATAAAAGTAGGAAAATCGGATTCTTGTCAATAATCATTTCCTCTGTGAGCTTAGGTTAGACTTGTTCTCTTCAATTTCCATCTCTATCAGTATAGCTAAAAGTGAAACTTAATTAACATCTTGAATTTTTTTTAAATGATTCAGCTAAACAGGAAAGGATGTTTAGCCTTTTTAGAAAAAAGAAATCCATTAGTTTTCAATTATTTTTATAAAGAACCTCTTTTTTTTTTTTTCAAGTAAATTCATGTGGGTGGCCCTGGTATATAAAACAGGTAAAACAGTAAAAGGAGAGCTCTCTTGTTAAAGCTTCATTGAGAAGCCAGCTTTGTGTCCCCTGCCTTTGGCACTGTCCCACTTTTCTCCCACTCTGGCCTCCACTCTCCTGCACTGGCTTTGCAGAACTCTAGCACTGTTTAAAAATCAATGATCTAGTCTATTCCTTTTCATTTTCTAGGTGAGGAAGCTGGGAGTCCAGGGAAGTTAGGTGGTAACAAGTTGGTTGTCAGCTCCCAACATTTGTATCACTTTCTTTAATATACACAGAAGTGTTTTGAAAAGTTGCAGACACTTAAAAAAAAAAAAAAAAAAGAATAGGGAAATTCAAGGTTGTTGAATTTTAAAAGAGTATTGCAAAGTTGAAGTGAAAACAAATGAATTGGAGCTATGGTCCTAAGTATCAGACTGTGAAGTTCTTTGCAAGGGGAAGACGTGGGATCATCATCTTTACATTTAGGAATAATCTCTGATTGCATTTATAACTTATAGTACATTAAAGAAATAAAACAACTTTGTTAAGGCACGATCTGTTCCCCTGGTAGCGCCTATCCTGGACCTAGAATTTTGACCCTAAAAGTCAGATAAGAGTTGCTGATGCTAATATCTGTATATAATAGTGCCTCCAAGAATTTCTTTTGCCTTCAACTTTGTGAAGATGATCGACAAGTAGAGAATATTTTTTTCCATTCTGTATTAAGTAATATGCATGCTTTAAGAAAATGGATTATAGGAGTTCCTGTCATGGCTCAGCAGAAATGAATCTGACTAGCATCCAGAGGATGCAGGTTTGATCCCTGGCTTCGCTCAGTGGGTTAAGGATCTGGTGTGGCCATGAGCTGTGGTGTAGGACGCAGGCTGCGGCTCAGATCCTGTGTTGCTGTGGCTATGGCATAGGCTGCCAGCTGCAGCTGTGATTCCACCCCTAGCCTGGGAACCCCCATATGCCTCTAGTGTGGCCCTCAAAAGTAAAAAAAGCATTATAAAGGATGAACAATGGCTTCATCATGATCAATTAGTTGATGGGGACCCTTACCTAGCAAATCCATGGGAATACTTCACATTCATCCAGTCTCCTCCTTGAACCCAAGTTTCTTTATCTTAATCACTGTCCTTATTGGGTCATCTTTTTTCAGGCCCTCCTATGATCCAGTTATTCTTTGCACAAGTGCATAAGCTAAGCTTTAAATACTAACACTTTATAAATTTATTCTGTGGCACATTTGCCTCCCTCTAGTTGGCTTCTGCATGATGCTGCCTCTGGGCCTTGTGACTTTGCAATGTTGTTGATTTAACCTTAACTCTCTCTGGTTGTTGCTGACTTCCCTCAAGCACCAGAGCTTTCTCGGACATGATCAGCATTCTCATGGGCCATAGTGACAGAAAGTAGGTTTAAACCTGTTTTGTCAGGAAGAGTCACTTCCTGTTAGGAATTTGAAATGAAAACGGACCCCCCTTGGTAAAACATTAACATAGACACCAGAAAACTTCCTGTCCAATATCATTAAACCTCTCCCCTGAGACGTAACTCAGGATCATTACTGTTAATCACGTTATTTCCAATATTGTGGGGGTTACTGAAGCATACTAAACACCAATAAAAATATGCAAGGCTCAGTTTCTGAATCCAGAGAATTAAAGTAACAGAAGTTAAGGCTCTTATGAGTGTTTTATGCATTTCATTTGGAACATAGTCCAAAAATGTTTGGAGAGAAAAAAAAATGGTACAGTAAGCACTCATTTATTTTCCAAAAAATAGTTGTAAATCAGTTTTATCTACCACGTACTTGCTAGTCTTCTGACCTTTACTTAGCTCTGGTCCCATATACATATGATCTAGGTGGACATCTAAGTTTTAAGCTTTTAGAATAGAGGTGAAGATTGTAAACATGCTTTCAAAAGATGTGCCTGCTAGTCTTCTATGATATCCTGAGGATATCTTCTGTCTGATTAGGACTGAAAAATGGCAATAGATTCTCCAGGTTCTATGACTGTATCTAGTATGGTTACAGTTTGAGTAATAAGCTGTGAAATCCTCTCTTTCAAGCTGGGTCGCCATCACTAGCAGGGGGATACCTAATTGAGGTCATGGATGTCATTTTGCTTTAAGCAAACTCTCCTTTTACTAAAAACTTTGTCATTATTTCTTATTCTTACCTTCGGGCTTAGAGAATCTGAGAATGAGTTTTTTTTTTGTTTGTTTTTTCCTATAGGGATTTATGAAAACCAAATAAAAATAAAACAGAATAGTATTTCTTTTAGACACACACTTTCATTATTAAGAATTCCTTTTGCTGGTCATTTTGTCTAGAACTAGAGCAGTTAAACAAGCTTTCTTTTTTTTTTTTCCCAAAGGAAATTTGATTGCATGGCGTATTAAAATCTATTCCCTAAGATTTTTGTCGACTTCATCTAGTCCTTATAAGCCTCCAAGCAGGCTATTGCAAGACCTTCTTTACTGGTCCCCTTGTTCAACAGCCCTTTACCTCCAAGACTTCCTTCTTGTCACTGCCAGATGACCATTTCTAATATAATACTTTTATTATCCTAGTTTCTATTCAAAGGCCTTCAATGGAGTCCCATTGCAGAGTTCAAAGCCTGTTAAAATAGTCTTCAGTTTCCTTTTTAATCCAGTCTTGAGAGTTTCTTAAGATGTATTCTAAGAACCAGGCTGACCTAGTCAGTATTCCAAGGCTATGCCTTGCTTGTTGCCTTTCCTTTTGCTCACCCCTTTCCCTGGAATTCATGGCTCCCTTGGTACCCCTGCTCTTCCAAACTGTTGAATCTTTCCCCTTCCGAAGTCATTACCTCTTCATTACATCTTCCTTCATTCACTGCCCTATCCTTATCTATGCCACCTATCTGGCATTTCATCTTAAACCATTTTATAGTTTTAACTTTTTAAGAGCAAGTGTTTTTATCCCCTATAGAAACCAATGCAGTGCCACATACATAGTAAGCTCTTTACAAATATTTTTTTAAATGAAAGAATAACATACATTTGCTGAAACTATTTTAACCTCATTCACAGATGGTTATTATTTGTAATTAAACCATATAAGTGCACAAAGTAAGCTGTTCTAAAAACATAATTATAGAATTCTTAATAATAGATATTAGACATGTTTACCCTGGGAATTTCCTTGGTTGCTTTCTTGAGCTTCCTAGGGTATTTCTTTCAATGGAGTGTTTCCAAGAGTATATCATTTGTCCTCATTCCCATTTTTAGAGTCTGCTTATAATATGCTAAAAAGTATTTTTGTTGGCTTTATTTTTGGTGAGTTAAATATATGTGGATACCATTCTTAAAGATGTAGCTGTCTTATAATCTATTTTATATGATCATTACTTTTCTATTATCTCTAATTTTTAAAAATTTTAATCAGTTAAAGCAGTAAACATGTACTGACCCACCAGTGTGTTTGAGGACCTTGTCAGGAACTGAGGAGGACATATTAGAAGCCCAAGATGTTAGCTTTCCTCTTTCTTTTAAAGAAGGACAGATGACACCAATGAAGCACAATGCAAGAAAAAAAATATTATTAAGTGATTTTCCAGACTCTTGGGAGGAATTTGCCTCTAGAGAAATGCTGATAAGTATTTAATGAAAAAAGAGTTCCAGATAGTAGAATATGGCATTTTCTATTCCTAGATGTATGTGATAACACAACTTGGTTAGTACTAAGATTTCTCAGTATCTTAAAATAGACAACCAGACATATGCCTCCCATTTTGAAAGGATCCTATAAAAGAAATATTGCAGCCTAACTGAACTGAGAAGGATTCTCTTAGCTGCTCTTTTTAGGTGATTCACTCTGCATTCTGAAAATTGGTGAAATGATTATAGTATTTATAGTGTCAGATTCTACCAGGGAAAATGTTCTTCCAGACATTTCTTCTCAGGTTACCAGATTCCAAGAACTGTCAACCTTTCTGGTCACTGTGGTGCCCTAATTGTACCTTAATTTATAATGGCCTGAAAGAGTTAATGCAACTTCAAAACTTAGCTAACACTCTGCAGAGGAATCTATTAATGAGAAAACTGGTAACTTAGCACACCACTGTCTGAAAATTTTTTTTAGAACTTTCCTGTTTTGCTCTGAGAATCCCTAAGAAGAAAGTTTAAGTCAGGGATTATTGTTCCTACTTTATCGATGAGGAAGTAGAGATATAAAGTAGGAGTATGTAAAGGTGAACTCTGACTGCTGCATATGCTGGTGCAGTTGCATGTCTGCCCTCTCCTGAGCTAGCTGGCTCTGCCCTCTGCTGCTGCTCCTCTTGCATCTTCTCCCAGCCACAGAAGCTGCTAATCCTGACAAAGGTGTAGCTCCTCTACTCCACTTTCCCCACTGTGAGAGAAAAGGATGCTCAGCCCACCAAATTCTTCTGCCATCAACAGCTCTGTTTTCTCTGGATTCACATGAAGAAAATTGTCCAATAAATCTATCATTTGAAGAGTCTTCTGTGGGTGGCTCTGCATTTCTTTTCCTCCATTGTATTCTCCATTGTATTCTCTCTTGTATTGTTTTTGTTTTTTTTTTTTTTTTTTTTTTCGGTTTTTTTTTTTTGTTTGTTTTTTTGGTACTGTGTATTGTACTCTATTAAGGAAATCATGTAAACCTTGTCTTGAGAAAACTTCAAAGCAGGGGCATATCCAAAATTTGGGGACCTGCATTTATGCAGTGTGGGAAACCTCTTTAAAAGCCATACAGAAATAAAAATACAAATTAAGCACAAGGCCTTGAGAGACACTGATGCAAGTGAGGGGCTCTGAAGCTGAAGGCTTTTACAAAAAACTTGATGGTACTTCTGCCTATGTTTCAAAATTATACATTTTAAGAAATAATATCTCTCGTTGACTGTGAGTTTTGGGTGTATGATTCTTTGTTGTTTTTTCCTACTTTATGTAGTTAGTGTTGCTGTTAGTGTAGAAAAATGCACTGTTTTGAGGAAAGACATTGTCATAAAGTGTAAAATCGTGTGGTTACCTGGTGCCTTAGAGGTTAAAGGAACTGGTGGTGTCACTGCTTTGGTGCAGGTTAGATCCCTGTTCTGGAACTTCTGCATGCCGTGAGTGCTGCTTAAAGAAAAAAAAAAAGAAAAAAAAGTAAAATTGCACTGTAAAGCACTTCATTATGTCTTTGGATGACATGATGTACTCTTTCCACTTTAAATATGAACATGCCTGATTCAGTTATATGTTTATTTTCTTGACATCATATTTTTTAATGGCTCATGTAATATCTCTTATGTAGTTCTGTAGTTTATAATGTTTGGTTTATAATGCCATGATTTAAAATAATATTGCCAGTTTTGGTATATAAAATCTTTATTTCTAAGTCCCTGTAGCTTGAAATATAGCTCATTGAATTTTTAATCATTTGTTATTTAGCGCAGTTAAAAATCTATCTTTGACTTTTACCCTCTGGCTAAGTTAAATGTGACCATTTTAACTACAGTAGACATTATTAGTTGTGAATTAAACAATGCATCTAAATTAAAATCAGTACTCAGCTCAGATATTTGGTAATATTTTAACTACTAATATATTAACACATTTAAGTAACAATAAAATGATTAGTATTTCCAGTCACACTTTCACTATGTAAAAATATCAGCCAAACAGTTAATAATATTCCCCAGTTGCTTTAACTTCAAATTTAGCAGCCCCATTGTCCCTGGTGATATATCAAAACCTCTAAAAGTGTACTTGGAATTAATGGAAGCTGAAGTGATTGGTATTCAGATATAATTCTTTAGTGGTCTTTTCCTTTCTTTTTTAAGTGAAGAATGAAATTTGAAAATATAAAAAGCTTTGAGATAAATTGAAATAGACAAAACATTTATGTTGATGAAAAGGACACATTAATTTTTTCTGTACTTACTATATTGCTTGTGGCCAGAATGAGCACACCATGAGCCAGAGAAAGAGATAAGACAAAGAGAATGGCACACAGCTAATTTTGTTTAGCAAATTTAGATCTGATACATGCTATTTCACTCCTACAAACTGACTCAGCCACTCTTTGAAAGGTACAGATGAAGTTTGTCTCCCACAGTTTAACAGCTTTCACTCAATATTTATAGGCTACATAAAAATAAATTTCTGTAAGTACCACATTTCTCACTGGCAGGATGAGTACTGTGAGGTAGATTTATTAATGAGAAAAAGGTAAAAACAAAAACATTTCAATTGTTCTAGGTCTGCTGAAAATAAAATATGTCAAAACATCCAAAATATCTTTGTTTCAAGGACATATATAGTGGGCTTTGGATATTCAAGGATTTTGACTACTTGTGAGTAAATAAGAAGTCTCATTATTTTATGGTAATTTTCTGATTTGAATCTGATAGCGGTTAGATGCATATTCTGTAACTAGTCATTCATCTGCATAAGCCAACAGGAAGGGATCTGCCATGACTATTGGGGAAGTGGCTATAAAACAAAACAAACGAAAAACCCAAACCTAACCTTGGTCTTTGTTAAAAAAAAAAAAAAAAAAAAAAAAAAAAGTGTCATCATCCACAAGAATAAATTTTAGTGGATTTCTAAATGAGACTAATTTGTCTGGAAAAAAGAGTCACAAAATATGTAATACTTGTTGGAAATGTAATCCTAGAAAAAGCCAGAAATTTGTACAATATCCATGTTTGGGGATATCTCAGCAAACATATGTAAAAGTCTTTTGTATGATAGTGTATTGTAGAGGTATCTGAAGAGTTATGCTATTATTTATATATCAGAGCTTTATCATGGCTCAAGACTACATTCTCCATAATCAAGCTCACTATAGAGAATAATTCTCATATTCATGAATTGTTCATCTCATCATATTTCCAGTGGTTATTTCAAGGTTAATTTTTTTTCAGACAGCTTCTCTTGATTAAAGTCTGTAGTAATTGTATATGTGCTGATACAGCACATGAAGGTTTTAGACTAAAGACATCTTTGATTTCATTAGAAGTTAAGATCAAATGCTTTTCGTTATGTCCTACTCAAATATGAAAAAATAACTTTCATGTCTATTTTTTATTTTCTCTAAGACTGTTGAGACTTTCGTTTGGCATTTTCAAAATCCTAGAAACCTTTGTATGAGAGTATGAACAGCCAAAATATATTCCATTACCAGGACTAATATCTAAGTGCTGTGTTCCTTATGATTTTACTGTTTGTTAAAATATTATACACTCTTACCTGACTGGCTTTCCCAGGCCCCTCCTGTGATCCCCCTCCCTCAGACTTTCCCAGATCAAACAATGAAAGAATTAATACCTGGCACAATAAGACACCTTCAGATTTCTGCTTTGACATATGCTGCAATCCATTTTTATGTGCCTTTGCGATGATAGTCACTAAGTATTAAATGTTACCCTTACATGCAATAAAATTTTTGCCATAAGTATTTAAAAATAGCAGGAATGTGAATAGTATCATACTGACTTTGCCGCCATTAAGTGTTAGCCAGTTTGAAGAAGGCATGTTTCTAAATTGTGTATCACAGCATAGATGCTTTATTATTTGACTTGAAGTTTGAAAAGAAATGGCTTAAAAACACTAGACAGGATGTCACTGGTTCACATATTGAATTAACCTAGGAGAAAATCACATGAGTGAGGCAGGCCAAAGGGCACAAATAAAGCAGATGCTGTGAATTTTCTTGAGAGTAGGTGCAGGTGCTGATGTGTGTCTATAAATTGGGCTGCTGAAGAATCACACAATTTGAATTTGCAATTTCCATAACTGGTAGTAAACATACTACCTGCTTATATTATTAATCAGAATCAACAGCTTATATGGCAAGGTGTCAGCTTCTCCATGAGTGTGTATTAAGTCATTTAAGAGGGTCGGTCCCTTGAGAGCACCACACATACTCTTCGTTTGTGGTGGATAAGAAAACATACAATTAACTTTTTTTTTACACAATTAAAATGTAATATATTGAAAGAAATTGTGAAGCTCAGCTTAATTATGACATTCGGTAACTTAACATTTGGACATTTATTATTTGGCAAAGAAAACTATATTTACTGTATTTACAACAAAATAATGGAGTTCCCTTTCATTTAAAGAATGATTAAAGAAGGAAAGAGATGCCAGGCCTGGAAAAGAGGAGGCTCGGGAAGGGGACATAATAACTATCTTCAAAAGATGGAGGGCTATTACGTAGAAGAGAGATTAGCACTGTTCTGTGTAGCCTTGGAGAACAGAAACATTAGCAGCTGTTTGAAATTGTAAGGCGTCAGATTTCGGTTGAACACCATCAAGGAGTTTCTCACAGTTAGAGCTTCCCAAAGTTGGAGTGGTCTGTCCAGGGAAGTGGTGAGTTCCTTCATGTGTTGGGTGGTGAGCTCTGATCTAACCTCTTCTGTGATGATAAGGAATGAATGAGGCAGCTGAAGAACAACTGGTCAGTGATGGTTGGGGGTGGGGCCTGGGCTCTGTGGCCTCTGAGGGTCTTTCATAAGTATACCATGCTCACATACCCTTTCTTGGTCTCTGAAAAAGGAAGCCAATGAAAGCCACACACACACTCTCTGTGGCTAGGATGCACACCCAAAGTCTTTTCACCATCTACCTGTCCTTAAAAGATGTGTGGATATGCTAAGGATCTTTTAAAGATTTGTTCCTTAAACATAAAATATTTTTTATTTTATTTATTTATTTATTTATTTATCTTTTTTTTTTTTTTTTTTTGCTATTTCTTGGGCCGCTCCCGTGGCATATGGAGGTTCCCAGGCTAGGGGTCTAATCGGAGCTGTAGCCGCCGGCCTACGCCAGAGCCACAGCAACGCGGGATCTGAGCCGCGTCTGCGACCTACACCACAGTTCACGGCAACGCCGGATCGTTAACCCACTGAGCAAGGGCAGGGACCGAACCCGCAACCTCATGGTTCCTAGTCGGATTCGTTAACCACTGCGCCACGATGGGAACTCAATATTTTTTATTTTTCATCAAAATCCTTTATATTAGACATTCACACCTCTAATGCAATGGACTATCACAAATTATTCTCAATTTTAGAAACCACACAGTACAGAATAAAAGTATACAAATGGTTCTTTGTGTTCCTGGGTTTATACCAGCAGGTACCTATAAGACTGGATTTAACTAAAACAGAGGCAGAAACATATGTAAGGTGGGAACATAGGCAGAGCAGGAAGTTAGAGAATGGGGCCTCCAGTTCTGAGTGGAAGGTAAAGTTGAGAAATTAGAGCACAAGAGAAGTGCTTTTCTAAAGGGACTGAATATCTAATTGAAATAAAATATGAAGGTGCCTATGCACCTCTAACTTGGTTACGGATAAAGTAAACCTTTATCCATCTGCTTTGGAACTATTTAAAGGCCTTTGACCTTTCCATCTCTTTTACTACCTCTTTTGGATCTATTCTGTAAGATATAACACTAAACATTTTTTCTCTGGCCATTCTTTTAACAATTTTTTGGGTTCTCTTGGTATGAAAACTGCATTCCTGTTATATACTACCCTCTGCTGTTAAGTCTTTCTGATTTGCCACCTCTCCTCGCTGTCTGCAGTCTGTATCCATTTTAATAGCTCCTCTACAAGCACTGTGACTCTGCTGGTACTTGTATGCATTATTTCCAGTGTTCTCGAAAATCTGCAGGGTAGGCAGTATTAACTCCATTTTAAAGATAAGGAAATGGCCTCAGAATGACATAACTGGCCAAGATCACAGAGTCAGTTCTCAATGGAGACAATGTTCTAATAATCTATGTGGCTATTATTGGAAATACTTTAGACTTAAGATTTGGTAATACGTCTTTAAAGACACAATGAGTGAAGATAACCCACTCAACAAGTCTCCCTCAAGCTTCTATGTAGTCTTGCTCCTCTTCCTTCACTTTTTGTCTTGGTTTCTGGATCCCTCCCCTGTCTCACCTCTGTGTAGATCATTCTGAGCTCTTATGTCTCTCCAGAGCCTGAAGCCTTTCTCTTGCTACTGCCTGCTGGGTATCCCTGCTTAGATGTACCAGTGTCTCTGATACAAGCTGTCCAACATTTTACTTTTCTCATTTCATAATGTGCTTTAAAAATCTTCATTGGCATAAATTTCTATAAACTACAAATTTCTATAAACCAATGCTTCATTGGTAAAAATTCAACACATCGTAAAATCTAAAATTTGTTAAAGGCTTACTGTGTCCAGAAGTTTGCTAAAACACTTCTCAAACAATATCTCACCTTATCTTCACAATGTGGCCAGTGCGGTCCTCATTTTATAGTTGAGGAAACAGGAGTTTAGAGAAATTCAGTAATTAACCAAATGGCAGACATCTGTGCAGGTGGCAAATTAGCAGTGCTTAATTTAAGTTCCTAACTATCGATTCCCATAGTCCAAATAGCAGTATTTTGGGAGTTCCCATTGTGGCTCAGTGGGTTAGGGACCTGACATTGTCTCTGTGAGGATGTTGATTCAATCCCTGCCCTTGATCAGTTGGTTAAAGATCTGGTGTTGCTGCAAGCTGTGAAGTAGGTAACAAATGCAGCTCAGATCTGGTGTGGCTGTGCCTCAGGCCTCAGCTGCAGCTCCAATTTAACCCCTAGTCTGGGAACTTCTATATGTCACAGGTATGGCTGTAAAAGAAAAACAAAAACAAATAGCAATATTTTATATATGAAAATAAACTAAAGCTGCTAAGAAGGATATTTATAATGTAAATTAATTTGTTACCTACTTTAGGCCATTAGCAGTTATTTTATTTGCTCCCCACAATAATTATTAATAACCAGGCATACTTCTGAGTATGCCTAACTTAGAAATAGGATCAAGTATATCAACAATATTTGGTACTTTTCTATTATCACATAATTTCAGTATATTTATAATACTTCAAATAGAGTAACCAGTTTAGTCACTTTTTAACATTGACAGTATTAAGTAAAATATTGCAAAGGGTTAAAGTAGAGGTTAAATAGAGGAACTAAATAATTAAATAGCCCAGTTTTGGATCCCAGCCATGTAAAGATGGGTTAATGACTTCATCTTTTTAAGCTTTAATTTTCTCACCTAAAAATGGAATCTATTATTAAGATCAGCCTCATAGTTGTGAGGATTAAATGAAATAGAACATGAAAACAGTATCACAAAGATATTCAGTAAGTGTTAATTATGGTATATATACTATAGTAGTAGTAGTAGTATGATAGCTAAGGGAGTTAAAAGCAAAAAAGAAGCATCATGCAGTTACAGTTGCACAGTACTGAATATGAGAAGACCACGTACTTCCCCTTTCTCATAATTTGAACATCAGTTCTATGTGCTATGTTTATAAGCAGGTGATGCAATGTTGGTTTGCTTGTGTATATGGACAGGCATGAGTACTTTAAGTAGACTATTTGGGAAAGAATTTGGATCCCTGTAAGGGGCAGTTTTCTCAAATCATTTTTCCTTCATATTCTTTTTTTATAGTTTTGGTATTAAAAAAAATAGCTTAGAGAGACAGTTTTGTTCCAAAGATTTATGTTTACCTGGCAAACTCAAATCTTCTGTCCTTTCATCCTTATTGTTTTTTAAAGCGCCTTCAAGAGAAAATGGTTTTTAATCAAATTCATGAGATAACTTTTTATGTTTCATTTTATAGGCATTTAAACTTTTCAGGAGAGGGCACAACTAATATAATGTATGACTGTGTTTTTGGAAAAAATTCTGCATGCTAGAGCAGAATCTTCAAGATCTGTATACAAATATTGAACAGATTTTGCCACATAGAAACAGTCTGTAAATTGTTATTATTAAATTCTTTCCCCATATCATGGCTTTTATATATTTACTTAGATAATTAAGGAGTCAGGTAAAAGCTATGCATATCATCACAAAGTTTTTAATACACAGAGCTCTGCCAGTTGTGCTAACTCACTGATTAACATTGAAACACCTCAAAACCTTATAGGCTTAGAAACATTATTACTAATGAGAAGGGTAATTTTTTTTTTCTAAAGTTGACTGTTTGCTTTCTGGCAAACCCTCAACCTCCCTACTGCTAGTGAGTTAGATTAAGAAAACAGTTATTTCTCTTATTGACCAATCTGGAAACTTTGAAAGATGCTGTGAATTGCAAGTTTTGGCCATATATATATATAGGCATACATACATACATACATACATATATATGCACACATACATACATACCCATACATACATACATATATATACGCACACACACACACATATATATACGTATACATACATATGTGTATATATATATACACACACATACTATTGTCTTTAGACCGAGAGACAGACAGAAATTTGGTTCACGAGCTCCATCACATGCCATTATGTTATTCAACTGACAGGTGGTGCTTCAGAATAACATGGGCAGAAGGGATGTGTGATTAGGTTTCTAGCAGACTTTCTGGGCCACCCTATGAGTTGTATTCTTGCAATTAAGACCTTTTAATGTGGCAGTTAAATTACTAAAAATTGAGATGTGAGAATAGTAGCACAACAAAATAATTTTCACATGGCAATATCTTCTTAAATTTAAAAATTTTTTAGATACAGATGTTAAATTTGGAATGGAGATACCATGTAGCTACAACTGTAATGTTTACTTAAATGCAAACTGAAACTGGGGTATTAAGCCATAATCCAAGTCAATACCACTGATTTTCCTCCATTGAGTTTGTCATTCCTTATCATTAATATGACATTCTCTTTAACTTATGGTTGTCATAAATTTGGAGGAAAAAAATGTCATTTGTATATTTGCATGTAAAAACTTTTAGTTTTTATTATAGTTTTACAATGTTGTGCCAATTTCTGCTGTATAGCATATGTGACTCAGTCATGCATATGCATATATATATTCTTGAATCAAAGGCATTTTAAAGAATGTTTATCCAGTTAAGGTGTCCTGATAATATTTTAAGGAAAGATACCATGAGTAGATTAAACTCCATGAATATACTCCATAAATGATGATAGTTGTTATGGTAACCCTTAACCAGGTACTTGGTGATGTAATTTGGATTAGTCCTATTCTACAATGAAGGTGATGAGGTAATGGAAATGAGAATAATTAACATTCAAGGTTTGAATTTAAAGAAAGACAATATTCTGAGTTTATGAAAGAAGCAGGGATGTTGAACAGGGTAAATGAGACGGCTAGAGACTGAAATGACCACCTCATAACTTTCAGCCAGTCTCCCCTTCCTTTATCTCACTCCATGCTGGCTTTTGTTTTAGATCCTGTTGTCCTCCACCCCTGAGTGGTTCTAATTGCATCCATGAATCAGGAACTAACTCATTCTGCTCTTACAAAGCAGTCTTAATCTTTCACTACCAGTCAATATCCTACTTAAAAACCAGTATGGAGTGTCTTTTCCATTAAAAAGGGCAGCAGATTTCTATCTGGTTTTTGTTATTATTTTGCCTTTCTTATTTAAAATAGATCACTATAATGTTTAAATACTACAGTATTTATTAGAGTTCCATGTATTTATGAATTAATTCCCTGCCCCAGCCTCTGCCACCAAATATGGAAGCATTTTTCTTCATTTACACTTGTATATTAGAGCTTGCCATGATTCTAATTGTCATACATTTCCTTCAGTGCTCTTTTATAGTCTTTATCTGTGTGTAGCACTTTGGATTTCTAACTTTTATTTCACATCATTTTATTCCCTTAGTTTTTGCGAATATACTGAAGTGGGCTGTCTGTGGACATATCTGCCTGAAATGAATACAGCTTAAAAGCAGAAAATTATTGATTTTTAAAATGAATTATTTTCCTCAGATTAATGAGGCCAATTTCCAGTAGCCATTTTATTTACCCTTTATCATTTCATGCAGTAACTTTAGTGTCACCAAGGCTACTATCGCCGTCAACATATTCCTGAAAAAAAAGTGATTTGCAAATTTTTTTGAAAAGAAAATTAAGTTATATGCATTGTTGATTAAATTTCGGTATATCTGTAGTGCGTAAAACTGCTTGTAACTTCTAGTTTAAATTATATTTCTAGTTTCTAATAGTAATAAGATTTTAAAAATTCTAGTCGACTAGCATTTATTGTACTTTTTAAAAAAATCAGGGCTGAAATCTCTATACTACATTATGTTGCTAAGAAGAAAGATAAACTTCTCTGGATTTATACGCAGTTTGAGAAAGTTGGGAAACAAGTTTTAAAGGTCTTTCATTTTTCTCAACAAGAAATTGTGATTAGGAACATGAGTGTGTATGATTTTGTGAACGTGAGAATGGGAGCAGTGATAGTCCCAAATAACTATTTTCAGAGGAGGTTATAAACAGCTGTCCCTTTTGACTGTGATCCCTATTTGGACCCGTCTCAGGACTTGTGAAAGAAATCTTCCCTAGGATTAGGCCCTGACATGCAGCTATGCATTGCTTGAGACCTTATCTTCACTCCCTACCCCCTCCCCTGATCACTGTTTCTCCAGCAGGAGTTAGATGTGGAGTTAGAAGCTAAACTAGCAGATATTACCTCAAACGGCAATTAATTCCTTTTTGCCAGTTCTCCCTACATTTTAACTATGAACAAATTCATGTAACAACTTGAATCTCTAGTCACTCAACTAGAAATTAAGTATAAGTGAGTTGCCAAAGTTCTCCTTTAGAACAAGGATCAAAATTGTGCCTACTAGGGGCCTATAGTGCCCCACATGGTTTATTTTTACACAAATATTTTGATTCTTGGTGGTTCCATGCATCACTGCAACTCTCTTAGCTCATTGTGTTATGCTCTGTGGTTTTTACAAGTATGCAAATGTTGAAGTATATTTATTAGCTGAGATGTTATTAAATGTTCAGTTATTTCCCAAGACTTTTAGGTGGGTCTTGGGAAGTTCTGAGATAAAATTATATAATTTGTATTTTAGGAATAGCATTCATTCTTGAATATAATTTGCAGTGAAGGACTGATTGTAGAAGATGGAGGAAGAACTAATTGTGAGCATATCTATAGTTGAGACCAGAGAGTGATAGGAATTACATTCTCTAAGATTGTTTTTCTAGATATGAACTCTGTCCCTTAAACTGAAAACTGAGACGTATTTATTTAGGAAGTCTGTTCCTCATAAATTAATTTATTAGTGCATTAGACTGGTTTGTGGTCAAAGTAGTCCTATGGTATTGTCGCCAGAAACTATGCATTAAATGTATATACCATATGTATATATCTCATAACTGAGAACAATGCAAATATATAGATAGTCCCATTAATGATATGCTTCAAAGTTTTCTAAGTTTTCTCCTTATTGGAATAATGTATTTTTACAGGTTGAAAATCCAAAGAGCTTCATACTATAGAATTGTGTTATGTTTTCTTTCATACAGTGTGCAATGTTTTAATTCTTATAATAACAGGGTTATTCAGTTTGCCAGCAGGAGGCCCCTCAAAGCAAGATGATGCCATTCGTTTGGCAGATTTCTGTATAAATAAATGGCACTCTGCACATTCCTCTCAAATACCCAAGTAAGTGAGATAATGCCATATAACTTTTTTTTTTCATTTAAAAAATAGCTATATTGTGTCAGTGACCTGTAATAAATAGCACTGCAAGGAGAAGCAGCAGCCTCATTCACCTTGCATCCATGCAGAAATAACTGAGCTCTATTTCCATGGCTGAAGAGAGAAGATGAAGGAATGAAAGAAAAGAACTGACCTTGGATTGCAGTCACAGTCAAGACTAACAAGGGGAAGTTTACGCTGACTATTTTTGTTATGTTGAATTTACCACTCAACACACTACAAGTAACGCCTTGTACTCTAAAACATTTGAATAGTCATTGGTGATAATGGTGTGGTGGATATATCATAAACAGTCTGTTGCCATTTTCCTGAATTCTGTATATTTTTCTTTTATCTTTTCATCAGTTGGCAAGATATCATACTGAAAAATTTTAATTAAACATGATGCAGTGAGAACATATATAGTTTTTGGACAAGGATGGCAATGCATGTTTACACTTTATAATTCCAGACTTGAGTCTATTTTCTTCACATTGTCCTCTAATCTTTAAGAAGCCATTAACTTTAAACATTGAAATATTTAATATAATAAAGAAAAAATAAATTATATGCTGTAGAACAAACTAAAACTAAGACCTTTAAATTCATTCTCCATGAAAATTTTAAAAGATTTGGTAGTTTAGAATTTTCACCTGTAATGCAGTTATTCTAAGACTTTGAACAGATGTTTTACAGAGCATACAGAAAATTTTACAGTGACTGTGGGCCTGAAATTAAAGCCTTTGCTCAGACTTATCTCATTGAAATATATGGGAGTCATGCAAACATACTTTAATGGGATTCAGTCCGTTGTATCTATTTATACATTCTGCCTAGCCATTCATTTGTCCTTCACCTAACAGGCATTGCACAGAAGACAGCCTCATGTTCAAAGACCAAAGATTCCACAACTAGTTAATTTCAATCAATATAGAAAGTCAGGGCTATAGGATTTAATATATTTGCCATTTACAAAAGAACATCACTAACAGCAACACTTCACATATTCAGAACCTCTGATTTTATAAACAAACACATGTAAATTCAACACACTTTGCAGACACTGCAGATTACTATGTTAAGTATGTTTTAATTTTTGTTCTGTTTCTAACATACATGAGACTTGGAATTGTTAGCTGGAAGAGTTCTTAAAATTATATTTTTTCCGTGTATTTTACAAAAAATAAATTTAAGATACAGAGAAGTTATTTGCCTAAGAATAGGCAGCTAGTTAGTGGAAGAAACTGGAATTCATTTCATCTGACATTTTTCTATTACCCCAGCTACTATTCCATACAAATGAAGGAGTAATAGATCAGGAGACAATTGTTTCACTGTATTCTTTTTTGTGCATTTAAGATATAGTTTTTGTTACTATTAGAATAATATATTTATTGAGAAAAATATCGTTTGTAAGCTCACAGTTTAGGAATAACTACTGCTGAAACATTACACTGATAACATTGTACATGTTGATAACTACCTTTTAATATACTTGTGAGTGTCTCTGTCTAGAGTAATTTAAAATGATACGGTATTTTCTGTTCTGCTTCAGACCAGATTTTGTATCTATTTTATACCTTGAACATATTTTCATATCTGATTCTTATTTATACCAACACATTTAGTGGTACATTTAAAAAACTATTTGCTGGAGTTCTTATTGTGGCTCAGTGGTAACGGACCTGACTAGTATCCATGAGGTCTTGGGTTCAATCACTGGCCCTGCTCAGTGGATTAAGGATCCTCCGTCTTTGCCGTGAGCTGTGGTGTAGATCACGGACACGGCTCAGATGTGGACCCAGCTCAGATCCGGTGTTGCTCTGGCACAGGCTGGCAGCTGCAGCTCCCATTTTGACCCCTATCTGGGAACTTACATATACTGCGAGTGTGGCCCTAAAAAAAGAAAGGAAAATGATTGTAAACGATTTACTCAATTCCTTTATGTTGACCTTTATTTATTTCTCTTTTTTAATTGTGGTGTAGTTAATATTAGTTTCAGGTGTGCAGCATAGTGATTAATAAATTATACTCCATTAAAAGTTATTGCAAAATAATGGCTATAATTCCCTGTGGTATATAATAATATTGCTTGACTATTTTAGACATAGTAGCTTGTATCTTTTAATCTCGTACAATTATTTTGTCCCTCTCCCCATCTTCTCCCCACTGGTAACTGGTTTGTTTTCTGTATCTGTGAGTCTCTTTCCACTTTGCTATGTAGATCCATTTGTTTTATCTTTTAGATTCCACATATAAGTGATATTGTACAGTATTTGTCTTTTCCTGTCTTATTTCACTTAGCATAATATTCTCTAGGTCCACATTGCTTGCAAATAGCAGAATTTCATTTTTTATGGCTAACATTCCATTTTGTGTGTGTGTGTGTGTGCCTATGTACACATACCACATTATTTTTATTCATTTGTCTGTTGATAGACACGGGTTGCTTCCAGATCTTGGCATATTTTATAAATAGTGCTTCAATGAACATTGGGGTACAAGTACCTTTTTGAGTTAGTGTTTTCAGTTTTTTCCATGTATATGTCCAGGAGTGGAATTGCTGAATCTTGTGGTAATTCTATTTTTAGTTTTTTGAGGAACTGCATACTGTTTTCCAAAGTGGCTGCATGAATCTACATTTCCTCCAATAGTGCACAAGGATTCCCTTTTCTCCACATCCTCTCCAGCGTTTGTTATTCGTATACTTTTTGATGATAGTAATTCTGATACATGAAGTGATATCTCGTTGTTGTGATATTCATTTCTCTAATAATGACGTTGAGCATCTTTTCTTGTTCCTGTTAGCCATCTTCTTTAGAATAAAAATGTCTATTCAGGTCTTCTGCCCATTTTTTGATTGGGTTGTTTGCTTTTTTGATATAGATTTGTATGAGATGTTTATATATTTTGGATTTTTAACCCCTTGTCTGTAACACATGTGAACAATTATTATTACTGTTTGTTTGAATGTAAAGTTTACTTGTCTTGGAGCTTTCTGAGACCATTTCCAATGAAGATTGGATACAAAATAAGAATGCATGAAGAATGGTCCCTGTTCTAGAGTAAAATAACTAAAACATGAGTTTTAGGGTCAACAAACCCCAGTTCAGGTTCCAGGGTTTGGGATATGACAGCTCTGTGATCTTCTCTGTGCTTTTGTATCTATATCTTAAAATGGGGAAAATATGTGCTCCCCAAGGTTCTTTGGTCATATAGGAAAATGTGTATAAAGCACATAGCATAACATTTGGCTTGAAAAATGTTACTGTAATTTTCATATCAAAATATTTTGGGTGATAATATTTAATGCTCATTTTAGAACTGTCACATTAATATAAAGAGCTTTGTCTTTAGTAGTCCATTTCAGAGTGCCGAACCTACAAAACAAGTTTACTTCATTTCATTCAATACATATTTGTTGAGTGGTTAATTCTGCCCCAGGTATTGCAGGAGGGACATGGTCAAGGACTTGAGTGAACAAGGCAGATGCAGAAATAGCTGCTCTCAGTATTTTATGATAAAAGGTAAGCAAAAGGTGTTCTGGAATGAAAAAGAAGAACACTTAGCCCAACATGGAAGCTGGAAAGATTTTTTGGGCAGGAGATGGTTTCTGAAATGAGTCATGAAGTTGAACAGAATGAGTCAAATGAAGAATGATGAGGAGGATGTTCCAGACAGAGAAACCTGCAATAGTAGATTTAAAGAAGCTGGAAATTACCATGGAAAGTACAGTGGACAATGAATTCAGTGTGATAAAGGCACAGACGTGTCATGGGTGGGCAAAGGATGAGACTGACAATGTAGAGACACATTTCACAAAAAGCTTTTTATATCCCACCAGGGCCTTGTTTATTTGTTTTATTTCTTGCTTTCTTAAAGTAATTGGTGGTATTTATATGCTGATTTACAGAATTTATCATCTAATAACGAATGTGTGTGTGCGTGTGTGCTGACAGGGTACATGATCTGCTATTCAAATAAACTAGTATTTTGGCAACCCTGATAGTCAAGACATGGTGGAATACGTAGAACGAGATATTAAAATATCAAGTAAAAGATTTTTAGACTTGAAAATTTTAGAGAGATAATCAAATTTGACTGCACTCCTTGAGAAGTTATCGGGCTCTGGTTGCAGGAAGGAAGGAAATGAGGAGGGCGTACGTATTAAAGAAAACACATTAAAATAAAATTTATTAAATTCCACACTGTATCAGGCTCTGTGTTAGGTATTTTAATTATCCTTATATTTCTGACAATACAGACTCATTTAAAAATATTTGTCATATCTGTATTGGTATCTATACCCTATGTATGCATCTATATCTCTCTCAAAAAAGTTGATACTCAGAGATTAAGTGGTTGCGTAAAGTTAAAAGTTCATAAGATATGGGAGTTCTCCGATGGTCTAGTGTGTTAAGGCTCCTGTGTTTACACTGTTGTGGCTCAGTTTCCTGCTGTGGCACAGATTCAATCCCTGGCCCATGCTGAAAGTGTGGCAAAAAAAAAAAAAAAAAAAGAAAAGAGAGAGAGAATCTTAAATAAACATTGCGACTCTCATTAAAAAAAAAAAAAATCATAAGCTATAAGTGGGGATTTAAGTCAAATTTTCCTGACTCCAAAGACATGGGGTAGCAACTACTAGTGGGTATTTCAAGTAAAATTTGGTTGAGTTGCCCCCCGTCCCTGTGGGGGGACATGGGGAATCATGACTAGTGTAAACCAGTTATCATTTCATTTTCCATCTCAGTACTTGATTCAGTTATGAAAATGGGGTAGAATTCTGGTCAGTGACAGGGGAAGTTTGACAGGCTTTAAGATTGTCATGCAATTTCCTTCCCGTCGTGGCTCAGTGGAAACGAATCTGACTGGTATCCATGAGCACGCAGGTTCAATCCCTGGTCTCGCTCAGTAGATTAAGAAATCAGCGTTTCCCTGAGCTGTGGTGTAGGTCACAGATGTGGCTCGGATCTGGCGTGGCTGTGGCATTTGACCCCTAGCCTAGGAACTTCCATATGCTGTGGGTGTGGCCCTAAAAAGACAAAAAAAGAAAAGAAAAAGGTTCTCACTAATGAAAAGACACTCACTGGGAAACAGTCCCTTGTTTTTGACTAGACATGATCATGTCTGCATGTGATACCTGGAAGTGTGGCATTTCACCTTGTTCCAGGTGAAGACACCAATGAGTCCAAAGGCAAAGTGGTGAGAGAAAGCACTTGGATTCTAAATGATGCTGTCAAGCCCCTGGACCAGCCCTGTAGTATCTCTAGCTCTGGATCTTCTATGTAAAGGAAATTAAATCACCTATTATTTTCTTTCATTTGGTTTATGCAGAGATATGCAGAGGTAGATTTTCTTGCTTGCTTGCTTGCTTTCTTGCTTTTTTGCTTTTTTAGGGTCACACCCATGGCATATGGAGGTTCCCAGGCTAGGGGTCCAATTGGAGCTACAGCTGCAGGCCTATGCCACAGCCACAGCAATGCAGGAACCGAGCAGCATCTGTGACCTACACCACAGCTTATAGCAACGCCAGATCCTTAACCCACTGAGCGAGGCCACGGATTGAGCCCGCCACCTCATGGTTCCTAGTCGTAAAATGCCTTGTATTTCAAGCCATTTACAGCCAAACTATTTTAACTGATACAAGCCCTAAGTGTTCAAATGCAGTACCCCGACTTACTTGTTCAGCTATGGAAGTGGCAGATTCATTCAAACATCTTCCTCCTCACTTTACCTTGACTCCCTCTTTGTGACCATTAGGAGGAAGTAGGTAAGTCTAAAGGAAAAGTTAGGGATCTATTAGTGTTAGAGAATCCATGTTTGAAAGAGTTGTGAGAATGGTGATGGAAGACTCAAAAGTAGCTTGCTTAGAATTAGAGGGAACAGTTATAAATTCTAAATCTCTGTTGTATAGATAATAGTATAACTTTATTATGTTTTAAATATATCCTAAATTTTGTTATAGGAGAAATAATAAAACTGTATGGCTCTTCCTATGGATATCTTTAGGTGTACATTATTCCTTGAACACTTGAATTTTAGATAAGGTTATTTGATTCACAAGAATCTCTGTACTTAGGCTACAGGTATTTTACTTCCCACAGAGTTTTGCCTGGGGAATCCCTCACATAGAATGTTTATCAGGTTTCATCAAAAAGAAATGCTCTTGATTAAAAAAAAAAAAAGGCATGCTCTTTGCAGAAGGTCTAAAATTGTTTGTTTGAGGAGAGAGAAAAAAAGTAAAAACTGAAGTGGCATCTTTGGTTTTATACGTCTATATTAAGTCAAACTTGGCAGGTAGAAGTGTGTAATTTGGAGGAAGATTATTTTCTTCCCTTTTAAAAATATCTATTTATTGAGTCCTGCTGTACTATAAGAAACTGGGCTAATTATTGACATATAAATAATTGCATTATGATTTGGAGTTGTATTTTCTTAGTATTGTGTTATTTCACTGGCTATAAATCAAATAGTCATGAAAATAATAGTTATTTGGTATTTCTGGTATTCCATGCATACTTGGAAAATAATTTTACTGCAGTTCTCTAATGAACATTTTAATGACTATGATTAGTAACTATTGGATTCTTCTAGATATTGTTTTTTTCAGATAAACATTTTACTGGTAGAATAGGAATGAGGTGTTAGGCCAGTTAGCCAATGTCCCACTTGAAATGTTGAAGAAAGACACGTGATTTTAGCCTTTTCCGTCAGATGTGTATAATGTACAAAATTTGAATTGCCCTGCTATTCTACTTACTGGTAATTATGTGGTTTCCTATTAGTTAAGGAATTTCATACCCTGATAACTCATTTCTTTTCTACGATACCATAATGTTGTATTAAAATTTATTTTTCTCTGGAGTTCCCATTGTGGTGCAGCAGAAATGAATCCGGCTAGGAACCTTGAGGTTGTGGGTGGCTGTGGCTGTGGCTGTGGCTGTGGCCAGCAGCTGTAGTTCCGATTCCACTCCTAGTCTGGGAAACTCCATATGCTGCAGGTGCAGCCCCAAAAAGCAAAAAAAAAAAAAAAAAAAAAAAAAATTTTCCTATAACTTTGAAATGTCTTAACAAATACTATCATTGAACATGAAAAACCCTTTAGCCAAATCCTATTTATGAATTAAGACTGTGAGACATTAAGTAATGTCACCAGGATCTTTATAAAATGTTGTAAAATGTTTGACCTACCTTTGTAGACTTTTTATGTTTACTTCTGTAGCTTGTCAAACCTCTTTATTACTTCTTTAGTTTATATAAACATGTTGACTTCTGTACACTTCCTTTTTATATTACGCAATAGTCATATTTAATTACTCAAATTTATTAATCTATTAGATGGTTGTAGTTATAAAATCATCTTACCTATAGCTAAATGATTATGCTTTTGTGTCATGTCTAATAGTTGCTATGTAAGTAACTGTATGTATAAATACATACATTGAGAGTCAAGTGAACTGAAATAGTTGTGACATGTCTTTTCAGATTTAAAATGTTTCCATGGAGTTCCCGTCGTGGCGCAGTGGTTAACAAATCCGACTAGGAACCATGAGGTTGTGGGTTTGGTCCCTGCCCTTGCTCAGTGGGTTAACGATCCCGCATTGCCGTGAGCTGTGGTGTAGGTTGCAGACGCGGCTCGGATCCCGCGTTGCTGTGGCTCTGGCATAGGCCAGTGGCTACAGCTCCGATTCGACCCCTAGCCTGGGAACTTCCACATGCCGCGGGAGCGGCCCAAAGAAATAGCAAAAAGACAAAAAAAAAAAAAAAAAAAAAAGTTTCCAATTGTAGAAATGTTAAAAGTTCATTTAATGTTATGTTTTAAATGTTTCTATAACTGCATGATACATGATGATGTCTGGGAGAAAATTCTTGAGATATTTCATTGTTAAGTACTTGTTAATTAAGCATTGAAAATAGTCTAAAGATCCCAAATTTAGTAAACTATTTAATTAGGATCAGGTAATCTCTAAAGAAAATGAAAGTTGTATACATTTATCAACAACTTCTAACTCACCTAATAATTTATATTATCAGTAACAGTAATGTGTATTATAAATTATAGAATTATAATTATTTTATATATATATATGTGTGTGTGTATGTACACACACACACACATCAGGCCCTATGATAGATGCTTTACATAAAATATTTAATTAGAATCTAAAAAACATCCTGCATAGTTGGAATTTTTATGCTACTGATGAATAAGTGGGGATGTTTAGAGGACAGTAATTTACCTCAGCTTACATAGTCAGTAGTAGAGATGGTATTTAAATTCATGTTTGTCTGACTTCAAAGCTACATATGGTTCTTCCATTTTGACACTCCATATCAGAACTATGAAACACAAACTTATTTAAAGTAAATTATTTACAAGTAATTCCAATAATTTATGATGATGGATCACAGAACATTATACAGTGATTTTTATAAAAAAGTAAACATGTTAAGATTATTAGTCTCTTATGACGCTAGACTGAGAAAAATATTTGAATATTGACCAATAATAACATCAATAGAGTTTGACCCCATTAGTCTTAGTCAAGGCCTTAGTATTAATTATGTAAGAAAGCAATTTTATGAAAAACATGGCAAATTATATGTCATAATAAATAGAGTAATTGTAACAACATAGCGTGAATTGGTATAGTAAACTTCCCAATCTCATTTATATATATTTTCACTCTGAGATTTTTAAAATTTTGCAGTTATTTGCTTTGGAATCATTATACTTGAATAATAGTTTGTTTAGATAATTAGTTATTTATCATCATTTCCAAAGAGGTTGGCAAAATACTATGAGTGAAATTTTATGTAGGATGTTCCCAGATTCTAGTTTTAGGGCAATATTCTGGAAAGAGAAACTTTAAGATGGAACTTCAGCACATATGAAAAAGATTAATAAGAAATGATTTAAGGCCTAAGGATATTAGAAAATAATTGTCATATTAATTCAAAGACTTACAGTTTTTTCAGAGGTTTGTGACAGACTTGAAAGTGCAGAAGAAGATTATTAGAATTGACAGATGACAAAGAAGGAAAAACTTGGAGATGCAATGAAAGCAATACTGGAAAAATTTCAGAAATATACTTGCTTTTTTTTTTTAAGATTAAGATAGTGCTTGAGGAAAGACTGCATAATTGCCATTGTGAATTTTAAAAGTCTTTTTTAGAAAGAGTTCCAAAGAAAATGTTCAAGAATGATGAAATTAGGGTCATTACCCGCTGCAATAGCCATATATATATACACACACACAGAGATATGTGTATATATTCTGAAAATATATGTTTAAATACTCCTAGACTCCATATAATTTTTAAGAAATTAAATTTATGGTGACCTTGGGTTCTCTGGTAGCATTCCAGCTGTCTATGTTAATTCTATGATTCATGAAGTATATAAAGAACCTTATTCCTTTATATATAAACATTTAGCTACTTTTTATTTTCCCCAGCTTTATTTGGATATAATTTACATATAACATTGTGCAAATTTAAGATGTACAGTATGATGATTTAATACACATATGTATTGTGAAATTGGCTCCTTTTTATTAGATAGCATTGAATTTGACAAATCAGAAATCTGAAAAAATATTTTCTATAGAATAATTGATCCATAAAATATGACTGCTAAATTATGACACAGTCCATAAGCTCAGAGGTAAATTACAATTAATAGTTTGTCCTAAAGTATCAACTGATCAGTTTGATGACATTAAAGTTAACCAAACTTGATTTCTATTTAATAATATATGTTTGGTCTGGAATTTAATTTTACTCTGCTTACATGCTAGTAAGTAGCCTGCTTCAGTGTCACAGATGGTGTCAGGAGAAATAAGGCTCTAAGATCAAAACCAAAAACTTCATTATTTATGTCACATTATTTTTAATTTCTATTATGTCTCTTCTGTAGGCTTTTTCAGTATACTTTTTTTGGTATTATTTTTCATGTTTACTCTGGAGATTAAACTTTACATCTTCTAATGCATATTATCTGTATATTTATTTTAAGGAATACTGACCTAGAGAGTGGAAATTGTCTCTATTAGTTATTCCTTTGAGGTAAGAAGTTAATCCTAGAAGAGGTCCCTAATAAAATATCGCTATGACTTTTGGAGGTGATAATGCGTTATCTAAAAATAAGACTTAATATCTACTTCTTCCAGTCTCTGAGGATCTTATACTACACTGAAATTTGATGGGACTGGAATTTGGAGCAGTTGGAGTAGTAGTCTCTAGTCAGTCAAGGAGGAGCATGAAAAGTAGAGAACGCTTAGAAAAGTATTAAAAAATGGATTAGGAGAACATCTCCATATGGCACACACACACACACACGCTGATTTTGGAATAATATTTAATAAATGGGACATTTCAAGGAGACTACATACCCACAGATAATTTACAGCTAGTTTTGTTTTCCACAAGCAGTAAATTTTCCTTCAGTCTTTCCCCATAAACTTGTTTACGGCATCAGCATTCTTTTTTCTTCATGCCTGACATCCCCCAGGACATAATTTTGGCCACAACTGGCAAAAAAAACAAAAACAAAAACAAAAAAAACATCCAGACCTTCAAAAATTCAAAAATACCCGCGTTAAGCATCACAAAGCAAGCTGTGTTTTGGTTGTTCCTCTAAAGGTCACATAATGCTTTGTATTTTCTACAACATGACATGGCATGACAGAACAAAGTAGTTATCTTTTGTACTTGTCAGCATTGTTATATCAACTTCAAATGATGAAATGTTTCTGAGTATGCTGTTGCTTTTTTCCTTTGGGGACTTACACTGATTTCTTTAAAGTATTATGTGCATCAAATAAATGATTCATTTATTATTCCTGACACCTGAATTTGCTAAAAAAAAAAAAAAGTATCTAGACATGACTTCAAAACTGCATTTGGATGCTGTTTGCTTTTGAAGTGATAAAAATGCTGTTCATTTGGACTTTGTCTTCAATTTACCATTTTTACTTAACATCTGTGTTTTTAGCAGGAGAGATTACACTATCAGTGGATGTTATCAGGACAAAATTTAGATTTACATGGATATAACTTAACTTTTAATTCAAATATTTTTATTAAAAACTTGAGTTAAAATCATATTTTGGTTTGTTAACTACGAGATGATATGACTTAGGGTAGTACCAGCTGATAGAACAATCAAACCCTTAGGTAAGAGCAGCTTAACTCAACAGGGTTTATTTCCCATTGCATAACAGTTCAGTGAAGATTGAACTTCTGCACAGGGTCCTAACATCTTCATATGGTTCTCAGTAGTCTGGTGGATGTCTGCAGACAGATGAGGGGGAAATAGAATGGAAGGTTGCATGTGGAACATTTCTATGATCTAAACTTGAGTGTCTTGCGTAATTTTTGCCCATATTCTCTTGGCTAGAATTTAATTCATTAACATACCCAAGTCCAAGGGAAATACATTTTAAGCTGTGTATTGAGGTGGCTTTGGTAAACAGCCAGCAGTCTGTCCGCTCTAAGAAACTTAATTGGAGAGATTCTCTGTTATGATGAAGAGAGATTTAAATTTGAGGTCAGTAAGCCCTAAGATAAACTATAGCTCAGCCATTTATAAACTGTGTAACCCTGGGCAAATTATTAATCTTTTGTTTGTGAAAGTATACTAAATCGCAGAATAGGAAAGTAACACATACTGTACAGGATTATTATAAAGATTAAATGATAATACAATATGTGTAAGATACCTGTCACAATGCAAGGAACATTAGAAACACTTGAAAATGATAGTTTTAATTTTTATAGTTAAGTAATGTTATTCTGTGATGATCTATAATAAATATGATTTCATAGATCATTAGCTTAGTTAAATACCAAATTAATTTTTTTGGCCACACCCACAGCATGTGGAAGTGCCTGGGCCAGGGATTGAACCCATGCCACAGCAGCCACCTGAGCCATTGTAGTGACAACGCTGGATCCTTAGCCTGCTACACTACAAAGGAAATCCCCACAGTAACTTTTTAAGAGGAATCTTTTTTGCTTTTTTGGACCGCAGCGGTAGCATATGGAAATTCCTAATCTAGGAGTCAAATCGGAGCTGTGGCTTCTGGTTTATGCCATAGCCACAGCAACCTGGGATCTGAGCCATATCTATGACCTACACCACAGCTGACTGCAATGCCAGATCCTTAACCCACTGAGCAAGGCTGGGGATCAAACCCACATCCTCACACATACTAGTTGGGTTTGTTACCACTGTACCAGGATGGGAACTCCTAAGAGGAATTGTTTTATGTATAAGCCAAAATTGTCTTGAAAAATTTGCATTTTAGCAGCTGTCCAAAGCAAATGAAGATAGAAATATTTATTCAGCAGACCTAATTTGGAGGCAGATAGGACACAAACCCAACATTTACTTGGTTATTTTTTCAAGCAGTAGTAGCTAATTTTGAAGGTTTTTAACAATAAATTTGCTCCCTGGTTGAATTGGTTAAGGAAGGAAATTATAAAGGGTAGTTAAAAGAATAAAATTATATATAGTCTTAGTCCATTTGGGCTGCTATAAAAGAGTATCATAGATCGGGTTGGTTAAACAACAATTTGTTTCTCTTAGTTCTAAAGGCTGGACAATCCAAGATTAAAGCGTCAGCATTTTTTGTGTTTGCTTGGAGTCCACTTACTGCTTCATATGTGGCCATTTTTTCATTGTGTCTTCACGTGGCAGAAAGGTGAGGGAGCTTCCTGGGGCCTCTTTTACAAGGTAACTATGAGGATTTCACCCTCATGACCTAATCATCACCTCTTAAAGGACCTACTATCATACTGAGTGTTAGATTTCAACTTTCAAACATACAGTCTATAGTAAGTGTGTGTGTGTGTGAGTTTATATCTACATTCATATTTCTCTGTCTATATCCACCCACCTACCTATCTACCTACCTAAAGAGATGACCTGTTGTTTCTAATATCTACCCCCTATGGTAGTGTATCTCTCTTGTAGCTTGAATGCTTTTGTATCTTGGTTATTCAATTCATTTAAAATTCAATGTAATTGTAGTCATACATTCATAAAGAAGAAAAATGTGCTGCATACTTTAATGTCTTGGGACTTACAGTGTAAATAATCCATGAGAATCCACTTTTAGAAAAAGCACAGTTTTCTTTAACAAAAATTACATGATTTACATACTACTTTTCTTTGTACATAAAAGGATCTAGAGGGAAAAAAAATCACATTAAAACTAAACATAAAAGTATAAAACTGGAGTTCCCGTCGTGGCGCAGTGGTTAACGAATCCGACTAGGAATCATGAGGTTGCGGGTTTGGTCCCTGCCCTTGCTCAGTGGGTTAACGATCCGGCGTTGCCGTGAGCTGTGGTGTAGGTTGCAGACGTGGCTCGGATCCCGCGTTGCTGTGGCTCTGGCGTAGGCCGGTGGCTATGGCTCCGATTCAACCCCTAGCCTGGGAACCTCCATATGCCGCGGGAGTGGCCCAAGAAATAGCAACAACAACAAAAAGACAAAAAAAAAAAAAAAAAAAAAGTATAAAACTGCTTTTAATAACTGAATAAAATATTTCTGTTCACTTTTCAGAGACTCAAGATCCTTGGCCACATATAATTCTAGATCATTCATTTATAGTTTTTCATTTTAAAACCTTTCTCCTTCATCTTGATTCATAAAATGATTTCTGAAGGAGTTTGTCTTAGCACTAGAATGTAATAACATCTTGTTAATAACTAAGTTCTTCTGTGAAGGAAAAAATAGCACCGAGCTTGATCTTTTCATTGTGTTGGGAAGTGAATGATAAGGTTTAAGAAGAATGATTTTTTCATCTTTAGACTGGAGCAAGTATTTCAAGACAGGTATGGTTTCCAGAGAAAAGTCTTAGCCTTGTTACAAGTACTTGCACACTAAATCCAAAATACTGAAAATACCTTATTTTCTGTGATTGTCAAAGAGGTATGTGACTGGAGGTTTTTTCCACTTTCATTGCAGTTCTGTTTTTCCCTGAATTTGTTAAATAGCTACTGAGTTAGTTTGACTTATCAGGTGTCTTAAATAATTTCTGCCTAATCAGTTGATGAGTGTTTACGTGGATTGGGGTTTGACCTTGTCTAAAGCATCATCACTACTTCACATTCAAATTCACTTATACATTTCACAGAGCTTATTTTATGCCCCTAAGTAGACAAATCACACATCCCCAAGATGTCAAGTCACCATAGGAGGTTTTCAGGGGAAGACTTTTTAGTGCTAGGATTGACTTTGGGAAAGGAGAATCTATTCATGCTGCTTTTGTCTACTTTGTGTCTTAGATGTGTGACTGCGAATGCCTGTCCTCGATAATTGAAGATACTCCTGCTGGTATTATGTGCTGTAACATAAGTCTACAACAGCAGTGCTGTAGCAGACTGTCTACACAGAGCAAAAAATCAGATTACCCTCTTTATAATGTATATTGATGTTCTTTTCTGGGTCTATTGGTATTTATGAATTTCCTCCCTCTTTTCTCATTCAAATGGACTTACCCTTTCAGGAAAGACAGATTTGGAGTATTTCCTCAATATATACCAGGTGTATTTCAAGGAGTTTCCGGTCTGGTCTATTTCTAAGATTCCATATCGCTTTCTTCTGTCTTACTTCTACCTCCCTTGAAAGGAAACGTGTAATGTTACATGAGGAATTAGGGAGCTCTCAGTTCTATAGATGGATTAAACATTTTTTGTGTTATTTTTTTTAACATCTTGATTCAGTGTGTGTTTTTCACTGGAGAGCAAATACAAATATAGCAAAAGTAGACACTGTAAGCCTTCTAAACATGTCTGTGTTGCATGACAAAAGTTGTTTCTCCCTCCCCTCTCTACCTCAGACTATGTTTTCTTATTGTTCCCTAGAACAAAATTGGTGAGTTGACAAAATGAAAAAAAAAAATTAATTACATTCTAGGACCACTATTGTAATACCCCTATAGTAGTCATTTATATGTTAATATTTTACAATGACTAATTTAATAGACAGATGGTAGTTCATTTTACAGTATGAGAGTGGGCGTTTCCTTGGGCCAATGATTATCTACTGTGTTTTCAATTAGAGAAGACTGCCAATTATCTGGAGTGGTTTTTATTTTAATTACTGGGTGATTAGAACAGCTAGGTAACCAGCCCAGAAGAAGGAGAGCTAAACTGTGTGTGTGAATCCTTATTACGCAGACCCATAAAATAAATAAAGGCTATGCAAAGAAACTTTCAATGAAAGGGTAGATAATTTACCTGAGGCAATCCATATTCTTTTACTCATTTGATCAATAAAAAATGAATTTAAAAAGCTAAATTGGCTATTTGCAAACTAGCTATTGTTTCTGTACGAAAAAATAAATTCAGAGGAAGAGATGATTATCTGTTAGTGTTCAACATTTTGTATTTAACAAGTTTTGATATTGTATCTCATTAAGAGAAGTCACGTATAGAGTGATCCTTGCCTCTGAAAGGGTGAGGCAAGGCAAGAAAGATGGCTGAGACTTGAGGCAAGAAAGATGGCATGAATGCATTCCTGATTTTCTGTTCTTGTCTGTACCTTTAGTTCTTTTACTCAAGCTCCTATTTTACGTCTCCAGCTATGCCCTAAATATGTCCAGCTCAGTGTTCCCCATCTTGTTAACTTCAACAAATCTGAACCAGTCCTCTTCTCTTCCCAAAGAAAGTCTGTTCTCAAGCTTCTCTATTCTTGTCTCTGCTAAAGAAACCACTATTTTAACATTCCTTCAGACAAGAATGGTTATAATTATTGATTCTAAGCTATCATCTTCCATTTTTTTTTTCCATCATCCTTTGAAAAATTTCTTAGGCTGGTACCTTTAACTCCATTTGGGTAATCATTCCTATCCAGACTTCCAGAGGCTCACAGCTAAAGAATGGCACTAGCTTTTTCTGTGAAAATATTCAAATATTCTTATTTTTCTAAATAATTCTTTGATTAGAAAACATTGGGTTTATACACAATTTCCTTCACTTAAAAATATTTCATTGACTATCACATCAAGTAAAGAATATATATATATATACACTTTTCTGCTTCAGTTTCAAAGTCTTCAGTATTGGCTCTACATAACTGTTAGGAAAGGAAGGACCAGTTAGGTGGTATCACATTACTAAAAAGGGCTGATTTAAACACTTTCTAATCTAATGCCATCTCGTGCATGTTGAATTCCTGATGCCAAGTCAGATTATAGACTCCTCAAGGGTGGAGAACACTTCTTAGGAATCTAATGGTATTTAACACAGTTTTCACATAGCCAACTAACAGTTGATTACTTGAACTAAACGATTTTGTTGTTATGAATATCCTAATAATTCAGAAGTATTTTTTTTTTTTGTCTTTTTGTCTTTTCTAAGGGCCGCGCCTGCAGCATATGGCAGTTCCCAGGCTGGAGGTCTACTTGGAGCTGTAGCCACCGGCCTATGCCAGAGCCACAGCAATGCAAGATCCGAGCTACATCTGCAACCTACACCACAGCTCACGGCAACGCTGGATCCTTAACCCACTGAGCAAGGCCAGGAATCGAACCCTCAACCTCATGGTTCCTAGTCAGATTCGTTAGCCACTGAGCCATGATGGGAACTCCAGAAGTATTTTTTAATGTTACTGTTGTAATTAGCCAGTGGTTCTCAACCCCACTGAAAATTATAATCATCTGGAGAGGTTAAACAAAGTACTACTGTCAGGGCCCTGCTCTGAGAGATTCTGATTTATTGGTTGACTCAGAACCACTTGATGAGAATCTGTATAGATAGGAGCTAGGAATGTATTTTTGTGAGAGCCCAAGTGATTCTGAAACTTAGCTGGTTTGGGGGCCCATAGCTCTGGAGGCTTTTTCTTCTGTATACACTATTAATTACCACTACTAATATAAGGTCTCTCAAACTAAAAAAGAATACATTTTTGTAAGTGAAATGGGTAGGGCTATAAATGTTATAAAATATTTTTTTAATATAACTCTCAAATATCCTGTTGGATTTCCAGGAAAAATAATTTCTGGCTGAATACGGTCACTGGCTTCCAATTTTCAACCTGCTATATTGTGTCCTTAGATAATCATGGACTTGTGTGTAAATGTCAAGAAGGTTATTTATGTTTTCCTCACAGATCTTATAATTTTTTTAAACTGATGCTTTAGGTAAAATCTGAATAGTAGAGTAATATTTGCTTCATGAAATGGAGCTAGAATGTAGGGCTTCCACTTACCAAAATCATATCGAAGCTTGAGGTGATTGACTTTCTGGAACCTTATCCAGAAGCTTATATCATTGTCAAAGGTATTCAAAATTTTCTGCATTTGAATCTATCAGTAATATTTACAAGCTTAAGTTGATACACTAATATATTTATTCCCATCATGTCTTAAGCAATTCATTTCTAGGTTCATGAATGTGTGAAAAAAAAAAAAAAAAAAAGGAGTTGTTTAAGAATTCTCAGTTTTGATTTCATCTCCTTTTATTTTAAAAAAATACAGAAGAGGAGTTCCCGTCGTGGCGCAGTGGTTAACGAATCCGACTAGGAACCATGAGGTTGCGGGTTCGGTCCCTGCCCTTGCTCAGTGGGTTAACAATCCGGCGTTGCCGTGAGCTGTGGTGTAGGTTGCAGACGCGGCTCGGATCCCGCGTTGCTGTGGCTCTGGCGTAGGCCAGGGGCTACAGCTCCGATTGGACCCCTAGCCTGGGAACCTCCATATGCCGTGGGAGCGGCCCAAGAAATAGCAACAACAACAACAAAAAGACAAAAAGACAAAAAAAAAAAAAATACAGAAGAAAACAAACTAGTTTTTAAAATACACTGTAGCATTCAAACAGGTGTCCCTAATATGGTTACTTTTTTTTTCCAAAAGCAGATCACATAGACTTTTTTTTCTTTTTTGCTTTCAAATAATGATTTTTATTTTTTTCCATTATAGCTGGTTTACAGTGTTCTGTCGAGTTTCTACTGTACAGCATGGTGACCTAGTTACAGATACATATATACATTCTTTCTCACATTATCATGCTCCATCATAAGTGACCAGACATAGTTCCCAGTGGGAACAACCCAAATGTCCATCGACAGATGATTGGATTAGGAAGATGTGGTATATATACACAATGGAATACTACTCAGTCATAAAAAAGAACTAATATAGTTATTTTTAAAAGCAAAATAAAGTATTACCTATGATCTGAAAATAAGAATGAAAATTCAGGACAGAATTTAAGCAAATGTGGAAAACCATTTTAGTAGATGGTTTCATCTATATTTTATTTAATTAACTTTATAAAGTCAGTATGGAGATAGAGTCTGAGCACTTGGGGAGGTAAGTAAATTTTGTAAAGATGGGGAAGTGAACCTGTATATCAAAAGATCAAATACTTATTTACTTGCATTTAAAAAGAATGTATTATCAAGTTTACATGAAGACAAAATTTTCCTATTAGTCTCTCATTACATTATGTGTGTTGGGAAGACTTAAAAAAATAATTATTGTGAACAATGGTTCATGAAAACTTTGGGTTGACGGATACCTTTGTTCAGTGTATGGACCAGTGAGCTTTTATCAGGGTCTGGTTTCCGATACTTTTACCAGTTAGCAAAGCTAATATTTGCAAGGAGTGGTATGATCCATTCAGAATCCAAGGATAACTCTTAAAGTGACTGTGTGTGCCTCTATGCACATACATACGTATATGTAGAACATAATCTACATAATGCATCTATTTTTTGACCAGGTGTACTGGCAACTAAGTATAGTTATTCTTTCCCATCATCCTCTATTTCTGGTTCTATGTTCAAAATTTCATCCATTCTAAAATGTTTAAAGTGAAATTAAAGTTCATCAGTTTTCTGTGTAAGCATTTAACATTCTCCACATCCCTGTAATAGACAGTGAAATCTCATGTTCCAAGATACCCGTATTCATTCAACTTTTTTTTTTTACTGCGTTCATTTTTTATGTGTAATTTTACATCATTATAAAATCATAACTTATGTCTCTGGTATTTTGTGAGAGGAATCAACAAAAAAAGAAAACATAATGATCTAGGTAATTAATGCAATAAATAGTAATACATATTATATTGTTACATTTGCAAAATGTGTGCTCAACGAGCAAAAACGGATTCCTAACTTTCCAATTATGTACGTGTGTGACACTAATCTTTATAATTTAAAGGATCTTGATTTTGTAGGAAAGATAATATATTCCAGAGCTGATCTTTCCTGAAAGCTGTAATTATGTGCCAGGCTAATTTTAGGCATCAGGGAGGCACTCTGAAGCTCTGTCAGATGAGGTATAGTATGTGATCAGTCAGGTAGCTTTCTACCATAGCTAAGTATTTATTAACTTAAAATGTTTAACTCTATGCAGCATGAAAACAGATACATTTGTCAACAACATCTAGTAGACCAGATGGTTTGAGACAGATACTATGTGCCTTTAATTAGCTGCTAGTAGGGTTGAAAAATGCCCCTGTAATAGGCTAATAAAAGTAGGTTCATAATTTAAGGGAATTTCTTTTTTTCCCTTGAGGAAGAATGGGTGGTAAAATTTATCAGGTTTAAACTACTCTGACACAAGTTAGTGATTACCGCTCGTGGGACCTATTTGCAAACTCTGATTCATGCCACACAGAAAAAAGTCACATGGTTAAGTGGATGGGGATTTTCTTAACAGTTCTCACATAAAAACAGTACTGTTCCTTATTTCAGTAAGGTCTTAATGTGGAAAAATAGGCTTGACAAACATGATAATGTTAAGTAAGCATCAGAATAAGTAACTGAGGGAATTAGGATAATCATTTACCTTGGACTAGATCTCCTCCTTTGAAGGTGGTTGAAGTTATTTCTGAAGTGCAGTCTGAAGTTCATTATTTCTCACAGTCCTTTCCATTCTTAATTATCTTTTTAAAATTAATATTAATTTTAAATAGTTTATTTCATTAACTTCAACATTCAATCTTCAACACTAAAACAAAAACAAAACTTAAGATTTTCAAGGAGAAAAAAACAGTAGTTTTATTAATTGCTGTTAGGGCTTTATTACAGTTTCGGTCAGTTTTGAATGCTTTAAATATATATATTCTGCTTGAATAACGTGAACAAAAAACATATTATTATAACTTGAAACTTGAATACATTTACTACTTGGCTTCTAAAATGGCCATACTGGGATTTCCCATCGTGGCTCAGGGGAAACAGACCTGACTAGCATCCATGAGGATGCAGGTTCGATCCCTGGCCTTGCTCAGTGGATTGAGGATCTGGTATTGCTGTGGCTGTAGTTGGGCTGGCAGCTACAGCTCCTATTCCCCTAGTCTGGGAACCTCCATATGCCTCGGGTATGGGCCTAAAAAGACAAAAATAAAATGTCCCTCTTACAGGAAACATAAATAGAAAAAAATCATAGAAGACTTGCTAGAATGTTGAAATTCTATGTAAGCTGAAATATAAGAATTTTTAAAACCAATTTTCTCTAACCTCACTTAAAGTAATTCTCTCCAAAAGAGCAAAAGTTGAATACAGCTTATTACCCCCTAGGTTCAAGAAATTCAGAGACTCATTTGCCAAATTTATAGGTATAGCTATTGTCCTAAGTCCCAAACAGGTAGGGATGCAACCTATGCATCTAGAGTTGTCACAAAAGGAGAAAAGGCTCTAAGCTGGGAGAGATGAGACAGAAGACTTCTCTTGTTCCACAGAGACCACATGACTCAAGCTTTACTTTGCTTCTGGAAATTTCTCATTTCCTCATCTGTAAAACAGGCATTGGACTAAGTAAGGTCTATGTCCTTTCCAGATCAAAACTTTTTAAAGCCCTAATTCTAAACATTCTCTCTACACATGTATAAAATGGAAAATATCATATTTTTATAATCTATAAAATTATGCTACAAATAAAAGAACTGCATTTGGCAGTTTTTTTCTACGAAAATTTTAAAGAGGAAAGGAGGTACAAATCTGGCCATTTTAGCATAATTATTTCCATTTTTTTTTTTTTTTTTTTTGTCTTTTGTCGTTGTTGTTGTTGCTATTTCTTGGGCCGCTCCCGCGGCATATGGAGGTTCCCAAGATAGGGGTTGAATCGGAGCTGTAGCCACCGGCCTACGCCAGAGCCACAGCAACGCGGGATCCAAGCCGCGTCTGCAACCTACACCACAGCTCACGGCAACGCCGGATCGTTAACCCACTGAGCAAGGGCAGGGACCGAACCCGCAACCTCATGGTTCCTAGTCGGATTCATTAACCACTGCGCCACGACGGGAACTCCCCATTTTTAATATTAGCATGATTCTTTATTACAAATTAACTTTATTAAATTATACCATTTTTCTAATGCCATGTCTAGCAAATTTCTGTGTTAACCATTTTTTAAATTTACTGAGGAATAATGTGTTTGTCTTAAAAAAGGGCCACACCCATGGCAGATGGAGGTTCCCAGGCTAGGGGTCGAACCGGAGCTATAGCTGCTGGCCTACACCACAGCAACACCAGATCTGAGCCACATCTATGACCTACATGAGAGCTGACAGCAACGCCAGATCTTTAACCCACTGAGCAAGGCCAGGGGTCAAACCTGCATCCTTATGGATACCAGATTTGTTTCCACTGAGCCTCGATGGGAACTCCCATAATTGACAAATATAATTGCATATATTTAAGGTGTATACTGTGATGATTTGATATACATTGTACAGTGAATATGAAGATCAAGAAATTAACACATCTACATCTCACATTGCTAATATAGATTGTGTGTGTGGTGAGAATGCTTAATTAAGATCTAGTCTCAGTAAATTTCAAGTATACAACACTATACTAACTGTAGTCACCATGCTGACATTAGATCTTTAGACCTTTTCTTACATCTGAAAATGTGTACCATTTGACTTACATCACCCCATTTCCCCTGCTCCCAAGATGATGGCAACCACCGTTCTATTCTCTGCCTCTATGAAATTAGATTTTTTTCCATCCTGATTCTACATATAAGTGATACCACATAGTATTTCTCTTTCTGTCTAATTTCACTTAGCATAATGCCCTCCAGATTTATTCAAGTTGTTGGGATGAACCTGGTATGTGTGTATATATCTCTGTGTGTGTATGTACATATATGTGTGTTTGTAGTAAATTTCCTTATCTATACATCCGATGAAGAACATTTAGGTTGTTTCCATATCTTGGCTGTTGTAAAAAATGCCGCAGTGGACATGAGCATGCAGGTATCTCTTTGAGTACTGATTCAGTTCCTTTGGATATATATTCAGGAGTGGAATTGCTGGATCATATGTCAGTTCTTTTTTTAATCTTTTGAGGAACTGCCACACTGTTTTCCTTAATGGCCATGACATTTTACATTTGTAAGAGTTCCCTTTTTTCACACAATCACCAACATTTGTCATCTCTTTTTGATGATGCCATCCTGACAGGTGTGAGATATTTTATTTTGTTTTGACTTGCATTTCCTTAATGATTAGTTATGTTAAGCAGCTTTTCATATACGAATTGGTCATGTGTAAGTCTTCTTTAGAAAAATGTCTATTCAAGGCCTTTGTCTATTTTTTTAATTTTTAATTTTTTTCCATTTTTTTAAGCTTTATTGACATATAGTTGACTTACAATGTTGTGAAATTTCTGCTGTACAACAAAGTGATTCAGTTAATACATATAACTATCTTCGCCCATTTTTAATTGGATTACTTTTGTGCTTTTGAGTTGTATATGTTACTTATTTACTTCAGTTATTAATCTCTTATTAGATATATGATTTGTGGATGTTTTCTCCCATCCCGTGGGTTTTTTTTTTTTTTTGGTTTATTGATTGTTTCCTTTTCTGTGCAGAAGCTCTTTACTTCATTGTTAGTCCCACTATTTATTCTAGCTTTTAATGCTTGTGCTTTTGGTGTTTTATCTAAGAAATCATTGCTAAGTCCAGTGTTGAGGATCTTTTTCTCCATGTTTTTTTCCCTAGGGTTTTTATGGTTTCAAGTTTTATATTTAAGACCTTAATCCATTTTGAGTTAATTTTTGTGAGTGGTATAAGATAGTGGGTTCTGTTTCATTCTTTTGCATGTGGATATTCAGTTTTCCCAAAACCATTTATTGAAGAGACTCTTCTTTCCTCATTGTGTGTGCTTGTCACCCTTCTCAAAAATTAATTAACCATCTACACAGAGGTTTATGTCTGGTCTCTCTGTTCTGTTCTGGTCTGTGTGCCTATTTATTTTTCAGTCAGTATTGTACAGATTTGATTACTATAGCTTCGTAACATATTTGAAATTAGGTAGTGTGATTTTTCCAGTTTTATTTTATTCCTCAAGAATGTTTTTGCTATCTGGGTCCTTTTGTGTTTCCATACAAATTTTATGACAGTTCTTTAAAATTTTTGTGAAAAATAATACAGTTGGAATTTTGATTGGAATTGCATTGAATCTGTAGATTTCTTTAGGTGGTATGGGCATTTTCACAATATTAATTCTTCCTATCCAAGAACATGGCGTATCTTTCCATTTATTTGTATTTTCTTCAATCATTTTCATCAGTGTCTTATAGCTTTCAGTGTACAGTTCTTTCACCTTCATGATTCAGTTTATTCCTAAGAACTTTTTGTTGTTGTTGTTTTTGATGCTATTATAAATGGGCTTTCTTTTTTTTTTTTTTTTTGTCTTTTGTCTTTTCAGGGCTGCACTCCCGGCACATGGAGGTTTCCTGGCTAGGGGTCTAATTGGAGCTGTAGCTGCTGGCCTATGGTAGAGCCACAGCAACGCCAGATCTGACCCGTGTTTGTGACCTACACCACAGATCACAGCAATGCCAGATCCTTAACCCACTGAGTGAGGCCAGGGATCAAACCCGCAACCTCATGGTTCTTAGTCAGATTCATTTCTGCTGTGCCACAACAGGAACTCATGGGCTTGCTTTCTTAATGTCTCTTTCAGATAGTTTGTTACTAATGTATAGAAACACAAAGGTTTTTGTATATTGATTTTGTATCTTACAACATTACTGAATTTGTGTTATAAAATTTGTTTTATTAGTTATAACGGTTTTTTGTGGTCTTCAAGATTTTCTTGAAGATATGATGCCATAGCATCTATAAATAATGACATTCTTTCATTCCAATTGGTTGTCTTCTATCTCTTGTCTAATTTCTTTTTCTAGCAGAGCTTCCAATACTATGTTGAATGAGAGTGACAAGAGTAGGCACTCTTGTTCCTGATTTTAGAGGAAAAGCTTTCAACTTTTCACTGTTGAGAATGATATTAGCCGTGGGTCTGTCATATATGCCCTTTATTATGCTGAAGCATATTTTGTTATACACTAGTTTGGAAGGGTTTTTTTTTAATTACAAAAAGACATTGTATTTTGTAAAATGCTTTTCCTGCATCTATTGAGATAGTATGGTGATTTTTGTCTTTAGGTCTATTAATGTGGTATATTAAATGCATTGATTTGCATGTGTAGAACCGTTCTTGCATCCCAGGGATAAATCCCATTTGACTATGGTGAATGATTCTTTTAATGTGCTATGGAATTCAGTTTGATAATATTTGAGAATTTTTTGATCAATATTCATCAGACATATGGGTCTGCAATTTCCTTATGGTATCCTTATCTGGCTTTGGTGGTAATGCTGTCCTCATAAAATGAGTTTCTTCTCAATTTTTGGGAAGAGTTTTAGAGGGTATTGGCATTCATTCTTCTTTAAATATTTGGTAGAATTCACCAGTGAAACTTGGGCCTTTCTGTGCTGGAAAATGTTTGATTACTAATTCAGTCTTTTTATTCATTATTACTCTGTTCAGATTTTCTATTTCTTCTTGATTCAGTCTTGGTATATGGTGTGATTTTAGGAGTGTGTCCATTTCTTGTAGGTTATCCAGTTTTTTGGCCAATAATTGTTCATAATAGAACTGGGCTTAGAGTACTGCCGGGTCTTCCTTGCCAAGATAGGTCAGAGCCCTGATCTGGGATGGGGTTGAGGTACAGAGCAGTGGCATCTCTGGTCCTCTTCCTATAAATAGTAAGGTGCTGTGGTATTCAGATCCCAATAGCAGGGCTCCTCAAGTGGGTTCAATCCAAGCAACAGATGCAGCCTTAAGGAGTAGATGCTGTGAATGAACTCCAGATAGTTCTGTCAGTGGGATCACCATTGGTGAAGACTTTGGGAGACCTTTCTAGCAAAGGCTGCAAAAATCTACATTTGTGAGTCTTGCTGGGGTTCTGTTCTCCTTTTCCCATGATAGGAAATTCCTCTGATGCTTTCCTTCTTGGCTCTAGGCTTCTCTGGACTGGAGGGTGGGGTAAAACAGGTAAGAGGTTTCCTGTGCTTTTCGATGATGCCATCCTTGGCTTTTCAGCTACACAGGTTTTGTGGGGTTTTGTTTGTTTGCGTTTTTGGGGTTTTTTTTGCTGCTGCTTTGTTTTAGTTCTGAGCTTTCCCTGAGCTATTTTCTCTAATTTGTAGTTGTTCATTTACTACTTTGGTGATTTTCTTGGGGGAAATGACTATTGGGATCTCCTCACCCTCCATCCTGCTGACATCAACACTTCCCAATTCCTAATTTCCAGTGTATGTTTTAGAAATCTGAAACTGGATTTGTGCAAAGCTTTTTTTGAGTTTAAAGTTTTGGTTTTTTGAAGCTTATAAATAAAAATATTTCTATCATGTCATATCTGCATTAACTGCATTGTAAAGTTAATTAAGCAGTAGCTGGGCATTTCATAGGGATTAATGACTAACAAGGAGAAGTAGATGGCTCAAGGTACAGCCAAGGACCATTAACATCCGCTGCCCATTAATTCCCAGAAAACACCCAGTATTAAAGTTATTGTTGCTATTATGAACTGAAAATGGAAAAGAAAAACAGCCATATGGATTTTTAAAAAGGTGATGCAGTTTTAATTGATACGTACAGGGCATTCATGGAGAAATTATTTTTTGTATATTAGCCAATCACATTACTGCTCTCATCTCTCCTGGTTCCATTTGGGTTATAATTAAGCAGTAACAATTGTAGACCTAGGTATTTCCTGGGGATTAATGAATGGCTGGGTGGAGTTAATTGCCTAAAGTATAGTTTCAGGCCATTAACCTCAGTTGGTCACTAATCTTTAGGAATTTATTTTAACTGAGGTCATTATTTTTGTGGTAAGAAAAATGTATTCAATTATTTTAATATTCTAGTACATTTTTGTTTTCTTGAAATATATCCCAAAATAGTAGGAGTCTGTGGAGTCTTTATGTTCATTTTAAAGTTAGCTCTTTTTCAATGTAAACACTCAATGTGTGGAAAACATACCTATGATACTTAAAATAGAGCTTTTAATGAGCTTATTGATTCTTTTCCTCACTAATCTATTTCTTAACCTGGTTTAACCAGGAAAAAGATTGTCTTTATTATCAATCAGTCATGTATGAATAATATTTTTATCCAGTACATATATATTAATTCTATTGATCACCATTCTTTGTGATGTATATATTCTTAATGAAATTTTGCATTTTTCTTAATGGTGTATTATGTTCTAATGGCAACACCAAATCCTTTGTTTTTGTTAGTGTTACTAATTTCTACTTTACCTGAAATAGCAAAAATTAAATGGGTTTATTCAGACTGAAGAGGATAATTGATTAACAAAATGCTAAGATTGCTACTTAAAATCTTGTTTTGTAATGAAAATATTACATAAAGAAACTACAAGCCATAGAGTTACAAAAAAGAGTTTTAATGACTATCAACACAAAATTTGCAAGGGTCATTACAGAATTATATTGACCAGATTTTAGGGAATTCTAATCCTAATCCTTGGCTGACTTCAAATACATTGATTTTTAAATGTTAATATTAAAATTGCTAAGACATTTGAGCTATGTGTCTGGAAAGTATTTGCTAAGTATGATAAATATGACTAAATATGACTGATAGGCTATTTTTGGTATATGTGTAACAGTTGATATGAATGTAAATTTGTTAGGACTATATGCGCAATGTAAACAAAATGTCCCATTTGTAATAATTAATATTTTTATGAGTCCTGGATATGTTTTTAATAAATACTTGACAAAATGAACATTATCTCTAAAAAATATAGTACTTTTATAGTTTTATGTTTCTCAGTTTAAATGTAATTGGAACCAGCTTTTTTGTGGTATCTATTATAATACACAACCACTTTATGGAATAAAAGAACTAGTCCTATATACTTTATACTATAATGACAGCACGTTTCCTTATGTTGACTCCGTGTTGTACAGTCTATAAAATTATTTTATATACATTAGCTCCTTCATGCTAAGCAAACAATTACTCTGTTCTAGTAAATGGCTGATGTCAACCAGAGAAATTGAATGACGTAGTTAAAGTTCTAAAATTAATAAGTAGACAGGTAAGCCTGAAACATAGGTTTTCTTTCTATAAACCTGATAACTTTTACATTATACCTGACTTTCACAGATGGAACAATGTAATAGATCTGAACTTGTGGTCATTTAAAATGTATTTCAGTCATTTTCAGATACCTTTTTTCATTTCGCTCATGGTTTAGGATTTTTATATGTGAAGAATATCCATACCATTTTCAGTTACATTTAAATCAATATCTACTTATAAAATCAGTTCTGGAGTTCCCGTCGTGGCTCAGTGGTTAATGAATCCGACTAGGAACCATGAGGTTGCGGGTTCGGTCCCTGCCCTTGCTCAGTGGGTTAACAATCCGGCGTTGCCTTGAGCTGTGGTGTAGGTTGCAGACGCGGCTCGGATCCCGCGTTGCTGTGGCTCTGGCTAGGCCAGTGGCTACAGCTCCGATTCGACCCCTAGCCTGGGAACCTCTGTATGCCATGGGAGCGGCCCAAAGAAATAGCAAAAAGACAAAAAATAAAATAAAATAATTAAAAAAATAATAAAATGAAATCAATTCTAACATTAAAATTAGACAGTTGATTTTCTTTCTGGCAGAGCAATTGATACTAAGGTATATTAATTTAATTTTCTTACAGAATTTTAAAATGTTAAAAATTTAATTTGGTGACCACATCGCTGTTAGTGTTTTAATAGATTTTTAAAAATTCGCTTAAAATTATTTTTTGTCTTTTTAGGGCCACACCTACAGCATATGGATATTCCCAGGCTAGGCGTCAAATGGGAATCGCAGCTGCCAGGATATACCACAGCCACAGCAATACCAAATCCGAGCAGCATCTGTGACCTATGCTGTGGCTTGCAACAACGCCGGATCCTTAACCCACTGGCAAGGCCCAGGGATGGAATCTGCATCCTCATGGATACACAGGTTCTTAACCCACTGATCCACAATGGAAACTCTTGAAATTACCTTTTTATTGTCATCAAACACTGTTATATTTTAATCTGTTTCTTGGAACAGCCATTGTTTAAAATCCCAAATATTACCTTGTTTAGATATCTACGTTTCAGCGAATATATAGATAATCTTGTTTAGGTTTTCTGTTTTCAATCTCCTAACCAATTTCTTATTTAACCTTAATAAATTTTATTTTGTCAGAGCTTCATACTTGTTTACATAAGATCTTTTTTTGATTGCATAAAATTTACATTATCTTTGCTTCCTGCTATTGAATCTCCAATATATGCCTATTTTGTCTCTGTTTATAACAGCATGCCAAAATTAGTATTTTTTTAAAGTAACATTTCAAGAATTTGCTTGAAAATGGCTTTGTATGGAACATTTATATATGACACAGAATTATTTGTTCTCATGACAAGGAGAGTATTCAAGAATGCTGTGAAATTGAGACCAGGGTCAGGAAATTTATACAACCCAGGTTTTGTGTGTTGTTTGGACTGTCAATGGTTTTGAATGTTCATATTGCTAGGGTAAAGAAAAGAACTAAAACAGTGCATCTAACTTTGTAAATTAGAAGATATTATAGAAACTGAAGGATGAGTTCTCCAAAAATAATAGATTCTACATAGTAAGAATAAAAATAACTTTCTAAACTATAATTTCAAAGGAAGAAAATTCTAGATGATGAATCAATGAAAGCACTAATTTACTACTCAATATACTCTTTAGAGAAACTTTAAAATTCCACTGAAATTATGTATTATCTACCAGGATAGTCCATGCCAAGCATAATGTTTTCCCAAATTCACCCCCTTTAAAGCAGTAAATTCTATCTTTAACCTCTGTGAAGTAAGTTTGTTTTTTGGTGCCAAAGAGAAGAATGCAACATGTTACTGTACCTACACGAATAAGGACCTGTTGGGAGTTCCCATTGTGGCTCAGTGCATTATGAATCCGGACTAGTATCCATGAGGATGCGGATTGGATCCCTGGCCTCGCTCAATGGGTTAAGGATCTGGCATTGCCATGAGCTGTGGTGTAGGTCACAGGCACAGTTCAGATTCAACCCTATGCCTCCTCTGTGGCCCTAAAAAGCAAAATAAAATAAAAATTAAAAAAGGTCCTATTGCCTTTAAGATGATAATTGATGAGACTCCTGAGTTATAAAGACCCTTTGTGTTGTCCCAACTTTGATTCTGTAAAGTTAAATATTAGTGAAATAAAATGAATCTAGGAATCAGAATTCTTGTTATTTCTGTTTTGAAAACTTTATTCATAATAGAGTCTGTTCCTATATAACAGTTTCTAGATATACTTGGAAATAAACTGTTTTGCAAACCTTACATGTTTTAGGACTAAAACAGTACAGATATTTGCATCTTTTTTCTCATGAGCATTCAGTCTTTTGTGATTTAATTACAGAGCCAGCCTAAAATAGATGCCAGAATACCCTGAAACATCACTCTTTAAAACGTGATGATCTTACTTTTAAAGGGGAGGAAGCTCTTCTAAAAAAAAAGAAAAAAAAAAAGATATCTGAATAAAAAAAGGTTTAGAGTGTCCTTAGGACAAAAAGAAATTGGATCCATTTCAAAACAAAAATACTTTCAGAAGTACCAAAGATTTCTAAAATTGTTTGAAAACTTATAGTTGAGGGTCATTTGGTTTAATGGAGGACTTACTGAAGACTACAAAAGTTACTTTTTGACTGTTAACATAAAATTGTGTAGGACTAGTTGAAGTCCAAAGTTAATTATACAAGAAAAAGTTATCCTGAATATTGTTGAATATTGTTGAATTTCACACTATATCTGGGACTTTGGGGTACTTTTTATGTTTTACAGCACTATAAAATATGCAGTCAAATTTGCTTATGGAAAGTGTCTTTCGTATGCTATGCAGATTGTGGAGAGTACATTCATTACTTTTTTAAAAAATTCATTTTGAATTTGCATTGAAACTACATTCCAAAACTGTGGTAAGTAGAGAGCACTCTAGTGAAAAGTAATACTTTTACTAGTAAGAGACAGAGATGTAAAATTTCAGATGTAATTTCTGGGTATAATGGGAGGCAGAAAGAACTAGATAGTGGGACCGTGAGAACATCAAAGTGAAACTATGAGAGGAATGAAAAGAAGGAAGGAGAAACAATAGAGAGGCTGTTAAACAGTTTTTTGATCTCTTTGGCTATATATTTGATAGTTCACTCTATGCCAGACACTGTGCTTGGAGCTGGGGATATAACAATGAATTAAGTATAGATTTCAACCATTATGACAAGATACAGTATATAGACTAATAGCAGTATGCATGTGGGATAACGATAGGATGAAGAAAATGGCATGTCCCTTGCTTGGGGGACAGTTAAGAGAAGTGTTCACAAAGATGCTTTTGTAAAATTTAAATATTTTACAAAAGAGAAGATGTAATTAGCTAAAGTCATCTGAGGTAAGAGATGGAACTAGGCATAGTATAGTGGATTTGGGGAATTATAAGTAGTTCAGTATTCTTGAATATAATGTTCTTAGAAACATACTGGAAGAAAAATAAGGGAAATGTTAAAAAGAATAATGGTAGACCAGAAGACTTTGTGGTCGTTCAAAGAAGCATGGCCCTTTAAGCAATGACAAGACTTGTGGGGATTTTTTGGCTGTGCCCCACAGCATACAGAGGTTCCCAGGCCAGAGATTGAGCCTGTGCCATAGCAGCAACTTGAACCACTTCTGTGACAACACTAGGCCACCACCGGGGAACTCCAAGATTTAGTTTTAAGTTGTAGAAGTTGTACATTGTAGAAACGTTCTGTTTATGATTAGCTAACCTTGGAAAGATAATTTTTTTAAAAAAATTATGCAGCATGTAAGAACTATGCAGATTTATTACCCTGTGGAATAATGTTTCTTCATCTATTCTGAAAAAGTCCTCCCTAAACTGATATTTGTAGTTTAGATAATTATGTTCCTATTTAACTGTATAATAAGTGTTAGTTTTTATTGTCTATCATGACCTGGCATGAAAAATATTTTTATTTCTGATATTGGTCCTATGGGACAGAGTTGATGAGCCAAAGAAAGATAAACACCTGTCTCACATCTGATTTAATAGACTTGAGGTAAAGTGTTAGATACTCTGTTAATCTTAACTTTATGGCTCAGAGTTTAAGGGAGGGGGCTATTTGGGCGTAGTGTGAGGAGTCTGAATTTTGGTCAGTGGGATTATTTTGGTGAGTATTCAGCCTGTTTAGTCATGTGTTAAGCCTTAATTTAGTCTCCGTTTTCTAACCTATGAGCAGAAGAAAACAACTGAAGGTGAGCTTCCAGGGAAGGATAAGTCACGTTGGGTTGTTATTATGGTATCCATCACTAGTTGTAACTACCCTCAGGAAAATACCTTTAATCATGAGCGTCAGATCTGCTTATGTTATACAAGTGGGGGGAATCATTGCAACCAATTCTCTTTATTCTGTCCATTATACCCAGTAATGATTCCTTTTAGCTTCTTCATGCCTTTCTTCTTTAGCTTTAAAGACTTTTTAATTTGGTTGAGTCATATGGAGTGTGAATTGACATTTATCAATTGCCTGGCATCAATTCTTCTTTGGAGAGCATCTGAAGAAAAATGGGCAGCAAGATCAGGTCATCCATTAGGACAACTAAAGTGGGAATTTATTTCCTTTCCCTGTCCTTGACCTATGTGTCACTAGTCAGATACTTCTGATACAAATGGGAGGGTTCAGTAGAGATTTTTCAAGGTATTTACAATGAATTCAAGAGTTCAGATGTGAGGTAATGAATGTCTGTTCACAAATTAGTGTCCAGTGGCTAGTGAAAGAGTGGAGGGATTAAGAGCAGAGTATCTCTGATAGGAATTTATCTGGGATGTACCTACTTTGGTTCTTGTTGGAGTTTGGTTCTCCAAACTTACTGTTGATTTAGTGAATTATCTGGTAAAATTCCAATAAATTCTTGTCTACCCAAGTTCAGAGTCAGCTTTTCTCCTTTTTAACCTCGGTTCCAAATTGTGCAGTTTGCTAGGGTGATTTGAAATGTACTGTCTCTAAATTATTTCTATAAATCATAAACTATTCCCAAGCATGAGGGAAGAAGTGATCAGATCAGATTTGTGGTTTAGAAAATTACTTGGACAACAATACGGATGATGTACGGTAGATGTCAAAGCTGAAGTGATGAGTGTAATTAAAAGGCTATTGCTATTTTTCCTGAGGGGCAGAATGAGGACCTGAACTCATAAATGGCAGTGACAATTAGGAGTTCACAGCCTTTAGGGATTATTTCAGTAGTAAGGAGTGAGGAAGTAGAAATGCACTCTCAAGGGATCCTGCTTGGGTGGCTTTTAACATGGGCAGAAGTAAAGATCCCATGGAGGAGACTGAGTAAAAAGTGAAAACAAATAGAAGGAAAAGCAAGGTAGAGTGGTATCTTAGAAGCCAAAAGAAGAGAGCGTTTCATGAAAAATGGAAGGATTTAAAGTGTCAAATAACACAGAGAAGTCAAGAATGATTAAAACTAAAAGTTAACCATAAGATTTGGCAGGTTGGAGATTATCAGTGAACTGAGAGCAGTACAGGTGAAATGGTAGGGCTGGAGACACATTTCAGAAGATTAATGTTGAGGTGAGCAATTCCACAAAAGCAAATACAGGCTTTATTTTGTTACTTTTCGAATAAGGTTGGCTGAGAGAGTAAAAAGAAAGCAATTTGAAAAATAAAGCCATCACTTAGAGACACAAAGTACAGAAAACTCATGGAAGTTAGTAAGTTGGAACAAAGTCATGATTTGAGACAAATTATTTCTGTGAATCATACATTGTTTTCTCATCGGTGAAACTGGAACAGTCTTTACTACACCACATGGGGTTTGTGAAGATAGAGATAATGTAGTTAAGCTCAGGCCTTGATATTTGAGTTTCAGAAAAATTGTTTCCTAATGCCCCTCTTCTATGTTATCATGATAATTGGCATTGGCTATTTCTCTGGTTTCTCCTCTAAACTCTGATTTCTTTGATGGCATGTGATACTGGGTTATATTCATAGTTGCATTCCTATCTCTTAAAATATTTCTCTTGCATATAGGTTCTCAACTTTGTTGAATTAAATAAATAAGTAAATAAATGCCTAAGCCAGTGGGAATGTAGTAAATACTAGTTTCTCTTCTAAAGTGTTTCACCTCTTTATAGGTACTGTTTATGTCATTAATTTCCATTTGTCACAGTTCCCCACTTTAAATTTTCTTCCTATTGAAAAAAGTTTGCCAAGTCGATGATAGATTCTGATAAAGATTTTAAAGTATTTTTCCATGAGATAAACATGAGTTATTTTTCATTTATAATAACCTTAAGGGAAATAGGAATGGAAGAAGATATTTGCTATATAAAAATATGATAATATATTATTAGTACCTACTTTATATTACTGAACTATAGCTTTTTAATTTTATTTTATTTTTGTCTTTTTGCCTCTTCTAGAGCCACACCTGTGGCATAGGGAGGTTCCCAGGCATAGGGGTCTAATCAGAGCTATAGCCACTGGCCTATGCCACCGCCACAGCAATGCAGGATCCGAGCTGCATTTGTGACCTACACCACAGCTCACGGCAACGCCAGATCCTTAACCCGCTGAGCAAGGCCAGGGATCGAACCTGCAGCCTCAGGGTTCCTAGTCGGATTCATTAACCACTGAGCCATGACGGGAACTCCTACTGAACTATAGCTTTAAACAGAATGTTTAATGCTGTCGTACTCCTGCTTTCCTCTCTCCAATCAAAGCCAACCAAATATTTGTGGTACAACACTGTTTTTAATCATTGTAGAATCAAGAGTTAACAAAATATCATCTAATTGCCTCCAGTCCCATGTTGTTTAAAAAATGAAAAACAAAACAATACCTTAGGAATATGTTTTTACAACTGCGAACAACAGTGAATACTTTAAAAGTTCAAAAAAAAAAAAATTCGAGAAGCCCAAGTGGGGAGATATCCTCTCTCTGCTGCTGTTTTAAATTCTGGTGTTTTTAAAAATTATTTTTAATATATCAAAACCTAAAAAGCTAATTGTAAAATAAACTCATTATATTGTAACTTATTTCCAACTTAAAACCAAAAAATAAGATGAAATAATACAAAGTAATAAAACCAATAAAAATTTTAGTTAACATTATTTTTTTAGAGCAAAAGTGGTATTTCTCTGAAACCAAATCCCTATTCACAATGTGTCTGTGATCCTAACTCACACAGGCAGAGTTTTTGCGCTTCACCGTGTTTATGCTTCTGTCTGCCCTAGGATGACTCAATTCTACTCCTTTCTCCATCCAAAATATACACATATTTCATCATGTTCACCTTCACCTTCATTCAACTTTTACTTGGTACTAATTCATCCACGTCTCAAATCCCACAGTTTTCTTTTCTCATTAGCCCACTACAGAAAATCAAGTTCTACGCGGTAAGCCATGGGGACTGCAAATTCAGCCCCCTGAAATGTCGGACAAAGCTTGTCATTAGAGTTTTGACACTTCAAAGATGTCCTTATGATGTTCTTATTGATCTTTTAGATTATCTTGAAAACAGACCTTACAAAATGATTCTTATTGAAAACTCATAGACACTTTATTTGCGAAATATTGATTTTATAGTATATTGGGTAACCAGTATACTATCCATGGCAGGCATAGACTATTTTAATTTTAATAAAAATCTTATATATAATTTATCTCCATTTTTACTGCAGATGCTTTATGTTTATTGTTATCAGTCATTCTTCCCTTATTTTTCCATTGTGCACCCCTAGTTACTTCAATGTTCTCAAGGACTTGTTTTCATCCTCTTTTTGCTCATCCCTTATTTGCATCTTCTGCCTTCTCACCATCCCCATTATGTTTCCAGATGGCTAATCCATGCATTTTTAAAGGCCAGTCTTGCCTGGGTAGCATGATTACTGGCCTGTTATTGCATGTTATGTAATTTAAAAATAAAATATACATTAGCTTTTTATAACATTTATTTTTTAATAGCATTATGATATTCCTGACATTGCCGTATTGGAGTACTTTTTAAAATCCCTATGTTGTTTTAACTTACTGCTACTCTCCAATTTTTTATTCCTTTTTGGGTAGTTTACTTTTATAATTCATTCAGTAGGTATTTAGTTGTTTCAAGTGCTCTAAACACAAAGGAGACACTAGACTTAATATAAATTTGTGTCTTCTAAGAGTTTATAGTTCAGATTGGGAATGCAGACAAGTAAAACAAGTAACTTCAGGTAGGTGTTATCTTACCTAAGGTATAGTTGTATGGAGCAGCCAGGGACCAGTTTTACCTCTGGAAGGAATTGGAGATGGGGAACTCTCAGATGTGGCTTCACAGAGTAGGTAATGTTGGAGGTGATAGAATTGAAGAAGAAACTGTAAAAAATAGATTTTTTTTGGAACTTCAATGACTGATGCTACCAAAATGTTATCTCATGTCTCTACTACTTTATGACTCATCTTCATTCTCTCTGACTTTTCCATTAATGAAATCACAACCTTATAGCATCCCTATTTACTCTAGGATAAAAATATTGGAGAATGATTTCCAGTGGCTGCACTTTGGTAATATGTTCATCTTTGGGAGAGTTGATGTGGCCAGAAAGAGGGGACACTGGATGTTTGGTTCAACTTAGTCACATTTTGGGAGTTGTGGATGTTAGGAGCCCTGGGAAAAGGCAGTGGCTACCATATCATCTAAGAGGCAGCAGGGGCAGCATGTGAAAGAAGTGGAAACTGGGAGGGATTAAAGTGGAGTTTTTAGAAACAGCAAATGGTTTAGTAGGACCAAAGTGCATGAGGTGTGTGGAGCATGTGAATGAGCGGGAGACAGAGATGAAGAGGGAAAGGTAAAGTACCTCTGATCTGGAAGGGCCTTCAAAGCAAAGTGAATGCAATTTTCTTTTGTCCTCTAGGTGGAGACACTGAAGGTTTTTTTTTTAATTCAAATAATCTTTGTTATTATATGCTATATTATTTTAAAAATCTTAGCTTTTTTAAATGATCTTCCCTGAAAAAGTCAAGAAAGAGCAGAAGCTGGAAAAAATCAAAATAGCAACAAAAAATAAATTCCTCTCATTAAAATATTTAGTAACTTCAAAATATCAGTTTTTTGACACTCTAAACTTATCTTACAATGAATATTGTATCTTGTATAGACTCTATTATACATATGAACATATAATCCATACAAAGATGATAGAAAATACTAGAAACTAGGATTATGCAGGGACAGAATATAACTACCATTCACAAGTAAATATAGCTTTCGAGTTTAGGACACACTAAAATTTCAGTTATATTTTAATTTTTATGCCCTTATTTGAGTGAAAAAGTATATTATAGAAGGTTTCAAGTGTCAATCCAAAAGTCCCATTTGAGGAGTTCCATTGTGTCTCAGTGAGTTTAGGACCTGGCGTTGCCACAAGCTGAGGCATGGATTGCAAATGAGGCTCAGATAGGGTGTGGCTGTGGCTGTGCCATGGACTGCAGCTACAGTTCCTCTTTGACCCCCAGCTTAGGAACTTCCATATGCCACAGGTGTGGTTGTAAAAAGAAAAAAATTGAAAAGTCACAACTGATATTTAGGACACTGAGTTTTGTATTTTTAGTTTTTTTTTTTTTTTTAATTATAGCATACAGGAAAATACACAAATCATTAGTGTGTGGACTGATACATTACAACTCCAGAAACAACTAAAGTATTTAAGGACCATGATGGCAAGATTAGATTCTGAGCTTTTGAAATTAATAGAAATAGGTAGAGACTAGAGACTTTTTGAGTATTCAAATAAGAGAAGAAGACAATAGCTTTAGACAAAGGAGAGGAAACACTTAGATAATTTTCTTTGGAGGCATGTGGAGAATTGGCTATTAGGCCTGAAAATATTTTGGTTAAGAACTTGATTTGATAGATATAAGTCCATAAATTTATGACACTGTCTTAAGCACTCATAAGGTTTTAAAAAACCTAATGTCAAAAAAAAAATATCTAGCATTAAGAAAACACTGAGAAGAATCTTTCTCAAGATAAAAGAAATGTACTAACAAGGAAAATCTGTGAGATTAATCTGATAGATGTGAATTCACCTCTAAAATGTAATCAACAGTCCTTACGAATCCTGAAAGTTCATTTCTTAATTATCCTTTAATTTTCATCCTGTAAAAATTATGAGCACTGAGAACATCATGTCAGTCATCTGTTCCAGTTAATTTCACAGGAAGACGGGGATAGAAACTCAGCAGATGGTACAGCCTTTGCTCTGAGAGTAGTGTGGGTTAAGTAGTCACTCTGTAGGTACCTGTCTTTGTGGTTTAAGCTCACTGAGAGCAGTGGAGTGGTTGGTCTCCAGCCACTCACCCCATCCTTTTTATCTCATTGTAAGGCAGAATGGTATGGTGGCATGGATACTAGGCTAGGGAAAATAAGATATTCATTCTCGTACCTGTCTGACTAACCATCAAGTCTTTTAAGTTCTCAACTTAAGTTCTCAATAAGGAAGTTGAGTTAAACATCTTACTTGCCTCTAGCTACAAACATATTGCTGAATTTCTAAGGTTTATTTGCCTTAGGTGACCCACTAAAACATTATAAATCTTTATGAGTTTCAGTTTCATCTTTTATTTAAAATTTTTACGTTTTCGTCTCTAAAATAATAAATTTTATCTCAGGACGTTTGTTGGTAAGAATTACATGTGACTATGGATTCTTAAATGATCTAATTCTAAAATGCTATCCAAATTTTGAAAGTTATCATTGATTGTTTTCCCACATTCTACCTTACTTTAAACCCTATTCATAGTATCTCACTTGCTGAAGAAGTATCCCTTTCCTAAGAAAATTGAGTTGTGGATTTACTTCTGCAGACTTTGATGCATTTAGCCAAAAGGCTTTGTGGGATTTTTAGTTTGCTTGTTTTGGAGTTTTGTGTTAAAACTTTGCCTAGGCAACATACAACCATTTCCAAGTGACACACATCTTATTTACCAACATGTGTATGAATTGAAATACTGTAGTAGTCAGTGTCAATATAGTTTAAAATGAACTCTAAATGTTCACAGAACTGTATCTAAACTTAGAGTAAATCTCCAGATGGTTTATTTAGAAGTATGATGTGCAATATTTCCTCATTAAGTTTGCATTTTGGGTTCACGAGGCTTAATTGATGCTTACCGTGCCCAGACTTGTGTAGAAAAGACTTACAAACCAATTACTAAATCTCTAAATGCAGTATGCCAGTGCTTAGAGCTTTTAAGCATATCTGGAAAAATTTTGATGAAAATGTTATTTTTCTAGTTTTCCTTACATATTTCATAGCTGTTTTCAGTGATTGTGGTTGGGTACTTCATCTTTGGAAAACGTTGGTATGGATACTTTCTTTCATGACATGTTGCTGGGGTAATTTTCCAAAAGAGATGGGAAAAAAATGGGTATTGAGTTTTTTCTAGGTATCAACTATTATCTCTTCTGATCTTGCTGCAGCTTTGCAAAGTATATTTTAGAGTTGAAAACATTGGGACTTAAAGGGGTAAGTTTCCCAATGATCACATGCTTGATATTAGAGCAACTAGAATTTGATTTGAAGGTTGGTGTGGCCTTTATAGTTTCTCTAGTGTCCTTTTTAGCTGAGACAGAAAGTTTCTATCTAGAAGTTATCTATGCTGGGATTAAAAAGTATCCTTCTTTCCTTATGTTTTCTCTGTTAGAGTTCCTAATTTATATGGTATAAAATTTGCATGTAATGATTTTCAATATATAGTAATTAGCGATTTGCACCTTTGGATGATGTTTTATGTATTGATGTATTAAAATTTGCTTTCAAAATTGTATGTTTGATACACATAAATGTATGATATATAATTTATAAGATAGAAACATATAACATATATGTTATAGATTTAACTTATATAAATATAATGTTGAAGGTATATACAATACAGCACATATAATACATATAAGGTATGTGTTCATGTCATCCAAAATCAGATGTTTTTAGAATAGACAACTAAAGTGACTTCACATCAGCATATTAAATTTTGCTCAACAATATAATTTTCTTAAAACCTTAAAAATTGAGAAGGCAGTTTACACTTATAAAAAATTCAAAAGCTGCTTCAGAAAACTTGGCTGCAAATGTATATTTCTTTGGGTAAATAGTACTTTGTTATTAGTTGCTAACTGTATAATCTTAAGATTAGTAGTGTGAAGTCATTTCTTTTTAAAAGCTTCCAAATAAACTTAGTGTATAATCAAATCCAGCAGTAAAACTAGCAACAACATAATTTTAAGATACTCAAGACATATGCCATAGCCGTACAGCATGTCAGTGATGCCAACAGCACATATGGCTGGCTTGCTTGCTTCTCAGTGGTGTCTCCCTATTATTGGCACAAGCAACAGCACACCACAGTTCAATTCACAGATATGATATTTACATACTTCATGATAAACATGTACTATTCCATGAGACACTATTTTTAAATGCTTGTGATAAAAATAGTTTTTATTTCAAGACTCACTGAGAGCATTATTCAGTTATCTTTAAAGATTTCTCATTTCTCTTTAAAAAAAAAAAAAAGCACTCTCTACTTTGAGAAAGTCATGCATGAAATAGTGCCTTCTCATCTTTATTTTCTCTTACTGCTCTTCCCTGCACTCAGCATACAGGCCTCCTCTTGATTCCTCCAACTTGCCTTGTTTTTTACATACTATGCCTTCCCAGTAAATTATACTTGATAGTATGCTTATATTAATACAGTTTAATTTCACAAGCATTAGGAAGCTTTGCTTTATGTAGATATTCAATAAATTGTCATGCATTATTGAGTAGATGAAGCACATTATTTTTACTAATCATTAGGAGGTATTTTAAAATGTGTTTTCTTCCTTTGATGTTGTCCACTTGCATAAAGATGGAATTGAAAATAAGGTCCTGGCTTAAGTAGTAATTAATCACCACCCAAGTTAAAAGTAAAAATTTAATAGTGTTTTTATTTATTTGAGAAGCCCCCCAAACATGTAAATACTTTGAAAGTCTTCTTTGCTTCTAAACATGACAGGGGGGAAAAAATAGAACTGTCATCAATGAAGGAAATGTCTATAACACATGAAGCTTCTGTGGAGATTTGTTATGTTAAGATGTTGACCTGCTGTTGGGCAGAAATCATCATAAAGTCTTCTGCTGCAGTGACCTTCACTTTCATCAAAACCTCTGTGTGTGCTACTTCCTGTCTTTTACCAGTTCTAGAGCTTATGGTGTCCACCAAACATACCTTGGAGAAATTTTAAATGTATGTCCTACCATTGCCATATCACCTTTATGTAAGGTTCCATTTGGGGTAACCAAGCAGAGGCAGAATTGGAGTGGTTGTAAATGGAGGTTCTGGTTCTAGGTCAGACTTGATCATAGACTCAGCTCTCTACTTCCTAATATTATGGACCTTAGAAAGCAAGTTTCCTTGTCACCGAAAAAGAGGCATATTAGAACTTTAACATAAAGGAAATTTAGAAATACTTTAATGACTTTTTTTTTTTTTTTTTTTTTTTTTTTTTTTTGGCTGTGTCCAAGGCATGTGAAAGTTCCTGGGCCAGGGACTGAACCTGTGCCACACCAATGACTTGAGCTGTTGCAGTGACAATGTTGAATCCTTAACCCACTGTGCCACCAGGAAACTCCCATTTAATGGTGTTTAAGCAAGTACTTGGCTCCCAGTAAATACCCAAAGTTGGGTCCTTCTGTTTTTGTTTTTGTTTTGTCTTTTTAGGGCTACACCTATGGCATATGGAGGTTCCTAGGGGTAGGGGTCCAATTGGAGCTGTAGCCGCCAGCCTTCACCAGAGCCACAGTGGATCCAAGCTGCATCTGTGACCTACACCACAGCTAATAGCAATACCAAATCCTTAACCCACTGAACAAGGCTAAGGATTGAACCCGTGTCCTCATGTATGCTAGTCGGGTTTGTTAACTGCTGAGCCATGATGCGAACTCCACTTCTGTTTTTGTAAAAGTTGCTTTTCTTAAATTGGAACTTTAGAATTCCTTTTGGGGAGAGAAGGGAGTATCTTTTGGAACATGATTAAATTGGCACATGTAATGGAGATAAGATTCCCTGGTCATATGTGGATGGCCAAGGGAAGAGGAAGAGAATTCTCTGAGAGATTATACAGAGTTGGGGGTGTGAAGGAGTGAATTAGGGGAGTAAACTAAGTCTAACAACATGCCAGAAAGGAAGAACTTGAGTGGAGAAGGTAATGAATAGAACTTTGATTTTTATGATGAGAATGGCTGAGGGACTTACAGACTAGGGATGCCTGGTATTTACATTTTTTCTTGTAAGTTAGCACTCTTTCTGGTTCTGAATTTGAATAAAGTTGACACATCCAAGCACCCTGAATGTGTGTGCAACTTTGGAAAGTAAAGGAATCAGGGTAGTGTGCCCAGCTGGGCAATCATGATACGGAAAAAGGACAACAGTGCTAACGGTGAAATTTAGTGTTGAGATAGAGAATGTGGCAGAAGGGGCAACCCCAAACTAGAGCTGAAGAAGTCACCATTCCTACCCCCAAATTGATCTTTGGAAGTTTGGGGTGAGGTGTGGGATTTCTCTGTCAATATTTAAGATGAAAGTGTATTTAGCTTGCTTTTACTTAACTGTTGGAAAACTGGAACTCAAGCCAGTTGGAAGTTTTGGTGGCATTCAACTTATGACGTTATTCATAAGGAAGGCTGTATTTGGGGAAAATATTAGGAGAGTACATGCAGGCTCTATTTGACTGGTACTTACAAGCTAACTGGTACTTTCAAGCTTCTGGTTACTAGGAATCTGGAACTTTCAGGGATTTAGGATCCTGGGGCTATCAGGAGTAGAGAAGCCAGTCCCTCTATTTATTTGCACCCCTCCCCCACCCACTCTCAGGCTATCTCCTCTCTCTGCATTGGCTTTGACTTCAGCCTCTACCATTTAGCTACTATTGGTTACTCATATTTTGTATTTGTTCAGAACTTTTGCCTGTGATTATTTATGAAACTCAATGCATGTTTTCAACTTCTTTTTCTACATTTCCCTTTGGAACTTCCTAGTTCAAATGTCCAAGAGAGAGAATCTAATTATACTAGCTCACATTTACAAGCCAGGCCCATGAATTCTTGTATCTGAATTCTACTTGGATCAGAGACAGAGCAAACTGGCGCCAGAAAACATGTCTGGTACAAACTCTAGAATTTATCTTACATTTTCAAGTTGTTAATTTTTCCTTACTGAATCAATTTAGTTAAACTAGGCGTTCTGAAAGTGGGGTACATTTACCTGTCTTTGGACTTAATTTTTGTGGCCCATAGAATATTTCAGAGTAGTGACTTGAACTCAAGTGGGTTGATTGAATTTCAGCGTTCTCAATGGAAGTTAGTAGCCTTGGTTGACGCTTTCTAATAAAGAATATTCTTGTAAAGACAAAATAAATGACACAACCTAGTAAGATTATTCCTAGGATGAATGCTAAAAATAAGCAGGTGAACATCTGAACACTTGCCAGTTCTTTTCATGTATTGCAAGAGAGACGCCAGAGAATCATCATCTATTTCAAGTCCTCAAAACAGAGCCCACATATTGAAAAACTGAGTGACAAGCAATCTGGCCTATCCATATGACCATATTGTTTCCATCCCCTAATTAGCCTAGTCCTCACTGTGCTGATGAGGAAACAGATGCATGAAGCAGCAAATTACCTTCATCTCAGCTCTGAACAACAACAAAAAAAGACACAGCATTTAATTGTCTCATTTGAACTTGGGAGATTCAAAAGCAATAAAGTGGAAAGATTCAAGAAGGGAACACTGCTTTTAAAAACATGTTTTCTTTTCATTTAAAAGTCACCACAGAGTGTTGATTTGAATTATAGGAATTTGGCAATTTTACTTGAAAATAAATACTTCTTATTAAAAGCCTTATAGCCAGTTGGTTCATTAATTGACATGTGGACAAATAGAGATAAATGTAAAGTGTTTGTGGTCCTGAGGGTGTACTGCACGTTTATCTTCCATGCCAAGTTCTCAGTCAAATTAATTGTAATGGTTCCTTTTGGATTCTTTATCTGATTACACTGGAGGTGTAATTTTGCATAGCTATCAAAGTGGCAAAAGTATGGAGGAGAGCAAGTGCAGGAGAGGAGGCAATGAGAGGCAGTCAAACTGCCTGTTAGATAGACAGAGACAGTCTTTCAGCTTTGGCTTTTGCCTTCCAGTTAGAACTCTGTAGTGCTCTGTCATTTTAATTCATATCTCTGATTTCCAGACTCTAATATAGTTTTGAGAGTTCTCATTGTTATCAAAGATTAATTGGATACTCATAAGTTGACAGATATTATACTACGTGTTTTACATAGATTGTCTGATTTAATCTTTATAATTACGTATTATACAGGTACCATTATTATACCATTTTATAGGTGAGGAAACTGAGGATTAGAGATACAGAACATAAAAATCAATGGTGCAAAAGTTATCCTAAAAGCACACACAGAAGTAGACAAATAATTAAATAGCTCCCTCATAATTGAGTATAGACTTCTCAAGTGGTGTCTTTAGGTTTTGCTTCATGAAAAAGTCATTCTCTGAGAGTTATTTTATGCATGTGTGGCAGTCTTCAAGGGATAAACTTAAAATAATGTTTGAAGCTCTGTGGGTCCAAGGTAGGAAAAGATTTTTATGGTTTCAAGTTGCATATTTATAAAACTTACTAATTTGTGTTAATGCTTATGCGAGGAAAGCAGTGTTTATTCTTCATAAAGTTGTGGGCTTTCTGCATCAGTTTCTTCAAAATTCTCAGATGTTCAGTATGGTCTTCAGGGAAGAACTCAGATATGCAAACTTAGCAAATACATTATAGAATGGTTTTTAGAAATCTTTAGAGGTACCGCTCATAAAATTTGAGAAACCATGAATCAAGGCCAGCCAACACAAACTATTGTATTAGAGAGGGCAGAAGAGAATGAGAATACTATTTATTCTTAGAGTATACATTTTAGAGTCTTTGACGTTCCTATGCTATTTGGTTATAAATTGCTGCTATCTAACATTGATTTGGCAAATTATTTTTGGGCACCTACTATCTATGAGGCATACTGGAGATAGAATGTAGAAAATAATGGACATGCTCCCTAACTCAAAGTGTTCATTATTTTGAGGGAGACAAATTTTATTAATTTCTTTAATTCAAAGTTGTAAATTGTAAACTGAGCTAAGTGCTGAGAAGGAAAGGTGCAATGACAGACATTATGGTGGTTTGTGTGTGTGTGTGTTCAGGGAGGAGGTGGCTTCTTTTAATTTATGGGCCGAGCAGTTTTCCTAGACATTATTAATGAAGTGATATCTGAGCTGAAATCTCAAATGTAGCATTATAGGCAAAGAATAACTGTTATGGATACACAGTGTGATTTTTATTTTTAAAGATCCCTCCAGCTATAATGTAGAGAATGGATTGGGGAAAGTCAAGAGAGCCTGCTACAATAGTTCAGGCCAGAGATGAGCCATATCTGATTGAATGAGGTGAAAAAGGAGCTAGTAAGAAGTGGCTAGATTCAGAATTGATATGTCATTGTTTTCATTTGATAGGATAAAGCTCCAATAGCTTTTTTCCTGAAAACACACCAATTCAAAATACAAATAAAAGTGGAGACACTTAAACTATTTTTCATCATGTTATTCATACAGTGAAACTTGATTGTATGTTTTCTGTGTTACTGTGTGAGTTGCAGAGTAATTCCTACTTTCTGTTATCTCATAGAGCATAAGAGATAGAAAAATAGGAATGTGGTCTTATAATTAAAATAATAGAATTATGACTTTCTTAATACATGATGTTATTATGGGAATGTTTAGCCTAACTTAATTGTTCAGGGAAGACATCCTGGGGGTAGTTGGTAACAGAAATGAGTATTTGAGATATTTCTAGCAGAGAAAGAATGAGAACAAAGGCAAGGAAGTGAGAAATTTCATGGTGTATGGAGAGATTATCACACAGATCTTACAGAAGATAAAGGGCACAGACAGAAGGCACAACTGGCTATATCATTTGCAGGGTCCAGTGCAAGAAAATGCAGAGCCCCTTGTTAAAAAAACTATCCACAATTTCAAGATGGTAACAGAAGACTGATAGACAAGCACGAAACCCTTCCACGCAAGCAGCCTTGTGTGACTGTATGATGGCATGATGGTAAACTCTAGAGCAAAGTTGGGATTTTGGATAATAGAGGAGGAGCAAGAATTAAAAAGATTCCCAAGTCACCTAGTTTGAATGCTTGGGAAATGTTGAAGCCACCAACAAAAACAGAAGCAATAAGAAGATGTGTCAGGGAATGGTGATGACTGCCTTTTTGCATTTAATCTAATGTGTTTGTGGAGTTTTCTATTGGAAATACCTAACTAGCAGGCAAATGAACCTAAGAATTTAAATTTCTTGGGCAAGGACAGGGCTGGAGAGTTTTGTGCGTGTTGAAATCTGTGAATACATGGCACACACCCACGCCGAAGCTCAGGATATGTTCTCACCACTTCACAGGTTATTCCTTTGGCAGCTGAGGGATACTAATACCATACCATCATGGCAATTCTGGCAATTCTAGTAATATAAACATCAATTAAAGATTTTCTCTGCCAGTGCAATATGAAATCAATACGATTGTGAGATGAGCACAGTCAATGTCATTTCAGTAGCCAGGAAATTAGCTACTTTAAAACTTACTCTTGTATGCCTCCTATATTCACATTTTAATTAAACAATCATTTACTAAATTTCTATTTGCAAGTGTACTGTGTTTATGACATCACCGAGCAAATACTCTAATAAATCACTGTTTTGACTGTATTTTTGAAGGCATATTGTACTATTAATTGGCTTTTCCATCACCTATCTCTAATTTATTATCCCCTCTCTTTAGAGTGATTAAATGAAAATAGTGCCATCAATAAGATAATTCAGAAATGTTTATTTTGTGTTTTATAATTTTCAAACTATCTTTTATATTGTGTTATGTTACGCATTAAAGTATCATTTAAGGAACTTTCTAGAACTGTTTGACTTTTATTAGCTATTATAAAGTGCTTATCAAAGTTATCTTTTTTTTTCTATTCGGAATTAGTGTGAGTACTAAAACCATACAACATGTATAATTTTATGTATAATTTTTTTTTCTATTCGGAATTAGTGTGAGTACTAAAACCATACTTCAACCATACAACATGTATAATTTTATGTATACAAATAGAGCAAAATTGATGTCATGAAAGATTTGTTTTTTCACAATAGTAAGAGCTCTCTATAGATTGTAATAGATAATATTTGGCTAACCCAAAACTACCATAAACTCTTATTAGATGCTCTTAATACATGCTGAGAGAAGGAAATAATAAACAAATGAAAATTCCATCATTAGTAAGCTGTAGTTTTGTCCATATACCAAAATTAATATGATAGTTTTATTCCCAAATTACAAAATTGGCAATTATTTAGAGTAATCAGTAAGTAGTAATTTCATTACCTTATCCATTATGCTTAAGTATACTCCACATTTAGTAACATTTAAAAAAGAAAATTAAAAACTAAATAATGATGTCATTATATAGTATGTTACATAAAACCTACTTACTACGCTATTGGAAAAATCTATTTCATGTTTTTTGTTTTCTAAATTTAATTACATATTTTTCTAGAATTATTGCCCAGATATCATGATGTAAAACAGATTTTCACTTTGTCAAAATGCATTGAGAGATCTATTATGAACTGCTGCCACATTTTGGAAAATGCCAAGTATAGAAACCTGATTTTATGTGCCAACTTTGACAGAAAGGATAAATATAACATTAGTCATCTTGTTTCTCCATTACTGTTTTTATCAATATATTCAGTAAAAACAAATCATATCTCCTAGGCCTGTCAGAAAGAAGGTGAAATAATTTTTACTACAGAATAATAATAATTACCATATTCTGAAGTAATTAGCAATGTTGCATGCTGATGCTTAATAACAATTTTATGTATACAAATAGAGCAAAATTGAATGCTCTCTGAGTTGACAGGCCTGTGCCTTTTCATCTATCTGTTTCAATAAAATAATATATATTTTATTCTGTGTTTAAGTTTCTTAATCTTAAGCAGACCTTTATTTTCTTTTATACTAAACTGTTTTGAAAAGCAACTTAATGAAAATAAGAGTTTGCAACAAATTGCTTGGAGTGTAGGAAATTTTTTTAATTTTAATAAACTCTAGGTACAGCAGTATGGTACAGAAATAAGATAATATTTGTCACATTTATTGCCTGTTTATCACCTGTCTTCTAGCTCAGTTTTATTCAAAGTGTAGTCCACAGCCCAGTTCTGGTCTTTTATAGATAAGTACAAAAATTGAGAGTAATCATTTAGAAATTTTTATAGCAATTTTAAATTGCTGTAACATCCAAGCACATGATCATTTTTCTAGTAATTTATTATTTTCTAGTAATTACATATTTTTAAAGTATTACAGTGTGACAGTTGGAAACTAAACAAACAACTTGCTCCTTTGAAGTACGTAGTCTAAGAAACACTGCTTTTTCTATTTATATACTTTCTACCTCTCAGCACTTGCCTCAATTAAAAATTACTTAAGGTAGGTAATTTTTTTAATAGAACTCCAGATGTCTCAAATTAAATTCTCACATTAAATACTTTTCTTTATTTTCTGCTTATTTGTTTCTATGGAGTAGAAGAAGGCAGGAAGCAATAGTGTAAAGGGGAGGAAGACTTTAGAGCCAAGTAGCTCTGGATTCAAGTGAGCCATATAGCTTTCTAGCTGTTAAAATCTTGTGCAATTTATCTTCACTTTCTGAGCCTGTTTCCTTAACTGTACTATGGAAGGAGTAATCTCCACATCAAAGTTGGGTTGTGTCAATTTATTTTTTGGTTTCAAAGTATTTTAGCTTCCTTTCTGTCACTGTTCTTTCTCTTTATTAGGCAAATTGAATACAAAACACATATGTGAATGGATATACCTTTTTAATGTATTATGCCTTTTTATTAAACCCACAATTAATAGTAATTTATTTTGAATATATTGATTGGCATATGTTGGCTTTGACACAATTACATGTTAAATTACATGTTATAAAATGATACTATTTGACACACTAATAAGATTTCCTGATTTTTATAGAAATAGACTTGCTCAAAGTAGACTAGAGATTCTCAAGTGTCAGTACCATTGTTTCTAATTTGAGTGAGAGGAAGTGCTGATAATGTGCGTTAATTCCTCTCTTTTGTTAACTGACTGGATAATTGGATAAATGTGATTTAGATTTGCCATTGGCTATTATTAAAACAGAAAATAATTATAAAATTGGTAAATTGTTAATGCTAATAATACTGCTAGAATATATATATAATTATTAAATATACACTTAACTGTATTATTAGCTTTAATAAATTACCAGTGAAAATAATCTGTATATAAAATAAACTGAATCTCTTTTATGATTTTTATTTTTAAATTAAATAACAATGGCAACTACAGTCATAAGCAGAAAAGGAATATTTTAGAAGTGGCTACATAATTCATTTATATTACAGTGACAGATTATTTAAAAATACAATCTGGTCCTTATATTCCAAGGATATGAAAACAAGATAACAACAAAGAGATACTTGCATTCTCATGTTCACTATAGCATTATTCACAACATCTAAGCAGCCTTGACGTCCATCAGTGAATGAATGGATAAAGAAAATTATGTGAATATATACAGTGGAATACTATTCAGTCATAAGAAAGAAGGAAATCATGCCATTTGCAATAACATGGATGGCCTTGTTAGACAAATTCTGCATGAGATCACTTTGTAATCTAAAAAAAATAAAGAAAAAAAGATAAAACAGATTCAAAGAAACAGAGAGTAGACAAGTGTGTCACCAGGAGCTGGGGAGTGGAGGAAATAGAGGTTGGTCAAAGGGTGCAAACTTTCTGTTATAAGGTTATATCTCAAAAAGCTGAAAAAGAAAAAAAAAAGCAAGTATGTCTTTTCCACTGAAATAGCTAGGTTATTTCTTTGTAGAGAAGAGAAAGGCCTGCTCTCAGAAGCAAAACTGTGGCATTAGACGTGAATATACTTTTCGGTATTGTAGAGATATTTTATTTGTACCACTAGTAATAATAATAGCAAGAGTGTTTCAAACACATTCTTAATTGTAGTAGATTGTTGTATTTCTATATTAATCATAAATTTCCTCAGGACTGTATGATGCAACTTATATATGCTAACAATATAAAACTGGAGTATAAGTTATTTTAAGTCATTTGCCTATGAGTTCCCATCGTGGCTCAGAGGAAACAAATCTGATTAACATCAATGAGGACACAGGTTCGATCCCTGGCCTTGGTCATTGGGTTAAGGATCTGGCGTTGCTGTGAGCTGTAGTGTAGGCCACCAGCTACAGCTCTGATTCAACCCCTATCCTGGGAATGTCCATACACCATGGGTGAAGCCCTAAAGAAACAAACAAAAAAATCATCTATCAAATATGACTATGTCAAGTTTACTGAGTTTAACCCTATGTTAGAGTTGAATATTAGCCTATTTTTCTTTTTGTAGTCGGTTTAACCAAATATGAATACTCAATTTTCTCTGTTTAGCTAGGTTTCTCCATGATTTGCTAAGTTTATAGGTACGTATTAAAAAGTCCCTTTTTGGAGTTCCGTTGTGTCTCAGTGGTAATGAACCCAACTAGTATCCATAAGGATTGCAGGCTTGATCCCTGGCCTCACTCAGTGGGTTAATGATCTGCCATTGCCATAAGCTGTGGTATAGGTGACTGATGTGGCTTGGATCCTGCCTTGCTGTGGTTGTGGCATAGGCTGGCAGCTGCAGCTCTGATTCAACCCCTAGCTTGTGAATCTCCATGTGCTGCAGATGTGGCCCCAAATAGCAAAAATAAAATGAAATGAATAGAGAGTCCCTTTTTTAACCAGAGGAGCATAGAATCAACCTTTGTTTACACATTTTCAGGTTTAAAAAATATTCTCACCTTGGTACTTATATTTAAGGTAACATAATGTAACCTGTGCTATACACAAAAATTTGTAATAGATGTTATACAATGGATTTTATTTTACATCTTGTTTGTAAACATGAGACTATAACTATATATACATAGTCATTTATAAGCAGTTATTTCTTGAGTTGATGGGACCTAATACCTTAAGATTAAAGTTAAAGAATGTGAAAAAAAGTCTCTTTATTATAAGTTCATGGACTGAAATGATGCTGTTTCTTAAATGAGAATACAAAATATTCCAGTCAAAATGTTGCATTTTTGATAAACTGCCTTCATTGTTCCTCCTGTTTGAGCTATTCTAATCATACCTGACATTCACATGAATGTTGAAGTGATTCTTGGTCTAGGCCAAGTGTGGTATTTTCTCACCTTTATCTATTTTATAAAGTATGTAGTACTTGTAGGCAAGACTAAGGGTGATACTCTGATCTATTACAATATTTTTTATGAATAATAACATCATTTACATTTTATATGAAAGCTTTTATTTATACATACTTCTTTTTAGAGAAATGATATCTGTTCCTTAAAATAAATTTAGAGCATATCCATACTAAGAAAGAAACACATTAAAATAGTCTATACTCCCTTTTCTTAGATTATTAACCTTTAAATGTCTGTCTGCAAAGGGTTCCATTTACTTTTCTACTGGGAGAGCCAGGATGTATTTGGGCCTCAGAGATAACTGGTACTGGAACTAGATTAATGCTGGGAACCAGTGTTCTTATTTTTCATCTATTTGTGCTTCTCATCCTTGTTAGTGTTATTTTCCCAGATTAACTTTCCCTACAGAGTAGAACCTTAGCTTCCACTAGCTTTCAACCCTGGTTTCTTCTAAACTTCGCCAGTCAGAGTTTTTTCTTTTTCTTAATTCCAATTGGAAGATCTCCAGGAGTTCCCGTCGTGGCGCAGTGGTTAACGAACCCGACTAGGAACCATGAGGTTGCGGGTTCGGTCCCTGCCCTTGCTCAGTGGGTTGACGATCCGGCGTTGCCGTGAGCTGTGGTGTAGGTTGCAGACGCGGCTCGGATCCCGCGTTGCTGTGGCTCTGGCGTAGGCCGGTGGCTGCAGCTCCGATTCAACCCCTAGCCTGGGAACCTCCATATGCCGTGAGAGCGGCCCAAGAAAATGGCAAAAAAAAGACAAAAAAAAAAAAAAAAAAAAAAAAAAGAAGAGGAAGATCTCCAGAGAATCTCTGATTGGCCTAACTTTCACTATTTGTAAAATGTATTTCTAGGAAGATTTAGTACTGTGATAGGCAACCCTCACTTGAATTACAAGTAAGTAGAAAATAGTTCCTTCAAGTAAGGTAGCTATTGATCTACATTGGGGCCAATGATGATAGGCCTGTAACTTGGGTGAAACACAGAGGCTGGTATTGTTCCCTAGCTAGATGTGTTGTCAGAAAAGGATTTTTGCCTTCCTTGAAATAGCATAAGGGCTTACAGCTGTATCTTTGCTATATCTTGGTCTGGAGTGAGTAACAGCAAATATTGAAATAATAGACTTGATCTCTGCTCACAAGAGATTTACAGTCCACTTGAAGAGGGATAAGAAACAGACCGAAAATAACAGCCACAAAAAGTCTGCTGTAAACATATGTGATATTGCAGACTATATGTGCAGTTGAATTTCGGAGAATGTCAGGATCAGTATGTACTTGTCTTCTGAAGTTTACTTAGTCTTAACTTAAAGATGCAGTATTAAAATAAGTAGAGCTAAACCAAGTTGGTGTTCCTTCCATAAAGAAGAATGAAGAGACTATATTACAAACAGGAATAAACACAGGATGTGCCCTAAACCATAAGACTGGTTCATTATAGGATTGGAAAAAGTCAAAAAGAAATGGTTGAATATATATGGTGAAAATAGATTATGGAAGTCGTTGAGGATCTGCTTGTGTGTATATTGTTAAAAATACAAATGAACAAATCAATACATTGGTCTCAAATTTGTGGTAGTATTCTCCAAAAGACCTAAAACCATTAACACCATTAACATGCAATGAATAGTTCCAAGAGACTTATCTGTGCAATGATTGTCTTCAGAAAGCAGTAACCCAGGAAATGAGAGTGTGAAAAGCTTTTTGTAGTGCTAAGCATAGTTGGAACCCAAAACATGGCTTTAGAACTGCAACTAACAAGGGAAGGTCATTTTTACTCTGAAGTGGCAGTTGTAGTCAAAAAGTGGAAGTGATATGCGTGTATCACACATTATATCACTGGGACAAACATACTAAATGGAAGTTAACAATTACTATAGGAATGTAACTCAGTGTAACCCTACGTGTTTCAAATGCCTAATTCTTTGAAACTATGTAATTTTAAGAGACATTCAAATACAGAAATTACATAATGGTTTCATTTTGGGAGTTGAAGTATTTTTCACCCTAAATATTCTAAATAGTGTTTCGTGCTACATCTATAAAAAATAAGATGATGCTAATTATAGTAGTAAGAATACTGAGATGTTTATTAGTTGAAAAATACCATCAGTATATTATATGTGTAGACTTTAAAATGCTCTTCCTTAGTTAATTGAAATAAAGAAAAACAAATCTATTAATTGGATGTTTGGCTTTTTTGATCTGTTTATTTTATTAAAAATTGAAACAGTTAAAATTTTGGAAAAATAAGATTGATTCCTATAGCAATACAAATTAGCATTGGCCTACTGATACAATAAGGAAAAAATAACTTTTTTCCTAAGAGACAATTGGTCAGTTTTTTTTTTAAATTGGTAGTTATAGAGAGGTTATTAAGGAATTTATAATGTTCAAATGGTTGCATTTAATTTTAAATTATCTTGAATGTTTTAAATTCCCTTTTAAGCTAATAATTTTCAGTCCTACCTTTAAAAAAGTAAGTTAATATCTAATGCAGATAAAATAGTATACAGTTTCTTTTTTCGTTTTTTTTGTCTTTTTAGGGCTGCACCCATGGCGTATGGAGGTTTCCAGGCTAGGGATCCAATGGGAGGTACAGCTGCCATCCTAGGCCACAGCCACAGCAACACAGGATCCGAGCTGCTCACGGCAACCCCAGATCTTTAACCCACTGAGTGAGGCCAGGGATCGAACCTGCAACCTCATGGCTCTAGTAGGATTTGTTTCCACTGTGCCATGACGGGAACTCCCAGTTTCAAAGGACAGCAAAAGAAATCCTGTTGAAATTGTAATATTTAAAAATTTGTAGAGTTGGATAATAGTTTAATATTATTATACAAGTATTTTATTTACAATAAAATAAAGATTTGGGAACTTTTAGGGTGCTTTAGGCAATTCCAAGGTCTGTAGAATTGGTATACCTAGTTCTTATATCCAATTTCACTTAAAATTTTTAGTTATTTTTCTGCTCTCGGTTAGACATAGTACTGAGCTGAACTCATTAGCTGTTGTCAAAACTCCAGAAATAGCAGAATTAAAACCACTAAATTAATAATATTTAGTAGGAATTAATTGTGCATATAAGAACAGTTTGCAAACTGGGATCTTTCAAAATAAAAACTGATATAAAACCCAGAGGCATGAAGTTTTACACAACAGCTTATAATGTGAAATGAGGAAGTTGTTACCCTTTATAGTGATTGGTTATGACAATGGGGGTTTCCAGAGGGCAGGGGATTGGCTAAAAGTAATTATCTTATACCATTTTTAGGAAGATGACTTGTTTCTTTTGTGATTGTCAGAGGCATTTACAAGAAATAACCTAAGTAAAGTTTCCCTTACGTTCATGAAATAAGCTAGATTTAGTTTTGCTTATGCGGTTTAAATGATTTTCTCTGCTCAGGGAATTCTCAAGTCCAGTCTCCATTTTATATTTGACTTTAACACTATCGTATAACTTTTAAATGAGATATGAAATTCAAAATATAAAACATTCATAGCAGACTAGGCTAGAAAAGGGAAAGTGGGGGGAAAAGAGAGTGATGAAAAAATGTCTGTATATTTGAGACACACAGCCAGAGGATGCTAATTGAAGTATAAGTGGTAAGAAGCACAAATGGGTATTGGATAATGAGGTAATGAAGCCTGGAGAAGCAGGAAAATAGAAAGAGGAGAGAAAGACACACACTGATTGGATCAGATGGTTAAGAAGATGAGCTAGACTCAATGCTTGGCTTTGAAACGTGGTGCCATCTTTTACATGCTTTTGTGACCCTGAGTAATACTAAGTAATTAATAAAAATACTAAGTAATACTAAGTAATACTAAGTAATTAAGTAATAAAAGTAATACTAAGCTTTTCAAAGGATTTTTTAGAATGCAGTGGGTACATGCATAATTTGGGGAAAAGAACTTTGTAAATTATTAAGACAAATAAAATATAACTTACTATATTTTATTTCTGCTTCCTCATTTATTCAGCAAACAGGTATACTGTGACTATTGTTTGCTTTCCATGTTAGCTTATTCATATTTGCCTTCTATAGGAAATTCCAGTTAAAGCAAAACTTGGGAATTTTTCAGGACTTACACTTAGCAATTTTTATTATGCTATTACTTGTGGTTCCCTTCATGAAATTATAATGTTCTAGAGATGAAAAGAAACTATGGAGGTCATTTAGTTCAATTCTCTCATTTTAAAATAAGGAAACAAGCCCAGAGAGGTTAATATAAATGCTGAATTGTGTACCAGGGCATCTTATTTCCTAGCCTCCCTGTTTTCATTCTTCAATACTATAAAACTGTTTGCTTAACATTTACATTTAAGTATGTGGCTTTTATAATATCACGGAACTAGATGGTAGCAAAATTAGATAAGAACCTAGTTTGACTGTTATTATAATATTTCCAATAGTTTGCTAACTCTCAATTTGTGTTTAAATATTACTTTCTATTTTTTTCTTAATCATGTGTTGCCCTTTTAAAATAGATTGCAGTACTTTGGTAAACTTTTACTAATTAATTTAAACAAATATTTTTGACTGCCTACTATGTGTAGAACATCATTGCTATTTTCAAAAGTCATTAACTGGCCACCACCTTTTCTGTGAAGAAAGGAACATTCAAAACCCTCTAGGTAACTAAAACATTATTCTGGGCAGATGGACTCAAAAGATGTCTTTCTATAAAAATGACATGGTTGCCTAAAATCTATAATTTACTTCTAACTATGTCAGACTGAAATACCATTTGACAAGAATTGGTGCTTGCATAATTAGAACTGCTTGAAAACTCAGAGCTTGAAAAGTGAAAATGATTGTAGGAGAGTAAATTTCACCATTGATTCTCTGGCTGCTAAACATGGATACTTTCATGTTGAATTATAAAAATACTAATCTCAGAAATACCATGAAAAAAACCTATAACCTGTTTATAAATGTATGAAACAACAACATTAACAGTGCTGAAATGACTGCAAAATAATTCTACTGGAATGGAACTTTGCTTGGAAATATTCTCTCACCATGAAAAGAAAGAGAGAGGTTTGGGTATAATCAATAAATCTATTTAGATGTAGAAATATATCAACATTTTTGGGAGGTTATAAAAAATCTACTTAAAAATATAAGACAGTAATGAAAAAAATAGAACCAAACAGCCTACTTGATTTCCATGTAATAATTAAACATTTCAATCACTCCTAGCTAAGGTGATTGCATTGCAGGATAAGGAGGAGAGTCATTATTTTTAGACTTCCTGGGGTTACTGATACCCTCTCATGCATAACTAATCCTTGTCGAATCGCTCCAACTAGTTAAACAGAGGAGGCAGTTTCTGTATTCACCTCCAGAGGCATTGACTGCTGATAGACAAGTATTGTGTAGAGTGTCATTGGGTAAGAGCAAGTAGGAAATTGTTCTACCTTAGGGAAGGTTTGAATGTCAGTTAACCTTCCCCTCATTTCTCTATATTCAATATTTAGAGATGGTGATTGAGTTTAAATTTAAAATTTCTCAGTGTCTTTGCACGTATCATAGACTGGATGGTAATTCTGCAATGTGAAATGGGGGCCAATCAATCACCTTTTGAACTGAGTCATGCAGCTGATTGAATGAAACTGGTTGAGGACACACACACAATAATTAGTTTGTGCTTCTTAGATTGTCAGTACTGGGGTTTTATATGATTTTACCACATATGAGAACATGAATGCAGAATAATATTTTAAATCTTTTTTTTTTTTTTCTTTTCTACCAGACGAGCCTTTTATGGACAGTTGAACATCTAAAAGTAATTTAGAAATCCTATGGCAGATGAAATAAATTTGTTGTTCATAACAAAACCACATCAATAAGGACATTGGTATTGAGCTCAGTTATATGTATAACTATAATAAACTGAGCCCCATACTAACTGAGCCCAATTAAAAAAATATATATATATATATATAATGTTTTAACACCAAAGATTTTCACCATGACTTCCCTTAGCTGACTTACATTTGTATATAATGTAGAAAGTGAAAAGATCTACCTGGAAGTGAGACTATGAAATATTCTGTGTAAATTAGCATCATTCAAGGAAAGTTACTCGAAGAACATGAACTAATGGTATCTTTATATGTGAAGATAAAGGAATTCTGATATATGGTCCTAAACTTCATCCTGCATAAATTTACCTTTCAAATATATGATTATGCTTAAAACACCTTAATGTTTTTGTTATAGAAAAAAGCAGATCTGTGGGTAAAATATGGAGACGGTGGTAAGTGACTAACTAGAAAAATGAATATAACTCATTACTCCTTCAGAGCCATTTAAATTCTGATAATATGCCTATGCCATACAACATCTAAAAATGAACAGTGTATATTCTAAGACACCCATGAAAAGTATTCTTTTTTTTCTACTTCACTCACCTGTTAAGTAAACTGGGAAGCTTTGCATCACACTTGGCTTTTCGTGTTTCCCTCCCCTCCACGTTTTAATAATCCAGTTTTTATAATTTTTCTCTTCTGCTCAGTTGTTTTTCTCTCTTATTTTCTACTATCTTATTATTTTACTCTTTGCAGTTTCTATCAGGAAATGTTATAATAGTCCATTATCTCCAAATTTGTCCCTCCAGCCTCTGCCCTATAAGTCTATCTTTCACTACATTTGGGTGACTTTCCCAATGCAGATCTGACTGTAGGCTCTTACACTAAAAAACTCCACTGCCTGGAGAATCAAGTCCAAACTTTTAGACACCACCTAGAAAGTCCTTTGCAGCCTGTCTGCCTTCTGCTTTTCAAAATTCATCTGCCTCTTTACCTATATCTGATTCCTTTATTATCGTCATATTGGGTTATTCTGTTTTCTTCTAACAAAAGGATGCACTTTTTCAACTGAGTACCTGCTTTGCTCTTCCTCTTGCTCCACCTCTCTTCACCAGGCTGTTTCCTATAGAATGTTATACAAATCTCAAAATCCAGTTAAAAAGACAGTACCTATCATTAGCTTTTCTTGATTCCTCACACCCAGAAATAAATGAATTTAGCAGCCTTTGAATACTACTTTCAAAACCTACTTTAGTATTACCCTTCTTTGCTGTAACCTTTCTCTCTTGTTCATACTCATTTGCTTTCTGAATGTTTCTGCTTTATCTTATATGCTTAGCTCATGACAGTATATGTGACACAGTCGGAGTCCAATATTTGATGAAATAAATTATAAAAATTTGGCTTTGGGAGCCAAGATAAGAACAACTAATTATTAGTTCCCATTACTTTATGACATAAAATAAAAGATAGTTGTTGTGAATACTTTATATGTAGTAATGTTATTACATCTGAATAGCGAAACACAATAGTATTCCTGGAGTACACTATGGAAAAATAGATTTTGCCAGTATTCTCTTCTTTAAACCATCTTCAGGATCAAAATGTTCATCACTTCAAATATTTCTGAGCAAAAAGAAAAAGTAATTCAAGGGAAAAAATGAATTTATTCAAAAAATGTTTCATGTGGGTATTAAAAATGTAAGATTTAGAGATAATTAAACCATGTTATGCCATTAGGCTAATAGGTAAGGATTTAATAGTATTAATTCTAGAGATAGCAGATAACAATCACGAAGAAAGCTATTAAAATTAAACTCACTGTCAGCATGGTATAAAGCTTGGGGTATCCATTTCTGAGAGGATAGTCTGTAAGGTCCCATATCAAGGAAGATTTAACAAATCTTGAAGTGGTCCAAAAAGAAGGAGTTGAAATGATTTAAAGGACAGTGCAGATAGTTGGGTAAAGAAAAATGAAAGCATAAGACATTCATGAGAAAAGAGTATAGATATGTGATCTGATCAGAGGACTCTAAAATGCTAAAGAATTTTGTATTATTCACATTTTATGGTTTTAAAATAAGTTATATTTGGAGCCAAAAAAATGAAGACATCATCTGTCTCTATTAATCTAAAACAGTTAATAGTTTCAGGAATTATTTATACACACATTTAAAAATATTTACTCAGTGATGGGTCATTAAAGGATGCTATGATATTTTGAGGTAACTCAACTCCTTGAAGTTGGGTAGAGTTCATTATGTAATAATGAAAATTATTACATAATCTCTGTGGGGTGCCTATACAAAGTAAATTCCATGGTGATTTGAACTTGTATAGACTTTGGGGTCATAGTTATAGAAAAACTTATGTATAATAGAATATGTAAAATATGGAGCATTTAGCTTCAGAAAAAAATACCATTATAATCACTTTTGTTCTCTGGTTAGTAGGAAAAGTAGAGTTTATATGCACTTTCTGATAACACATTGTGGAACGCACTGCCAATGATGATCTTAATTTTGTGGATATACATTTTTTCATATGTTTTGACATAAAGTGAAAAAAAATGCATTTCTCGTCCTTAAAAACCCTACAAAAAATGTATTCCTCAAGTATAAATAACTATACTTTTTTGTTATTTCAATTATGAGTTATCATTTAAAAATTCCTAGCAGAATATTTGTTTCTTAACCTTCACAGTTAATCACTTCAGTATTCTCTTTAATTTTTTTTAAGAGAAGACAACTAATGAAAGAAGCAGTGTGGTATTTATAAACAGCAGACTCAGTCTTTTTATACTTAAGAACAATCAGTTGAGAGTATAATTCTGTAATGATTAATCAGCTCTTACAGATTTCTATTTCTTCTACCTGTCACTTAATCTTGTACCCTATTTATCCCAACAGTATTTGTACTTCAAAAATATTATACATATTTAAGACATCATATTTTCTGAGACTATAATAGTTTTATTGTAGTTACTTTAAAACTAAAAGTGTATGTATATAGGTTACTCTAAATGTATATTTCATTGTCATTCTTTCTACCAATTTTATCATGTTAGAAGAATTTTTTGAAACTTTTTTTCTTTATTTTAAATATAGTTGATTTCCAATATCCTGTTAGTTTTAGGTGTACAGCACAGAGAGGCAGATATATATACCTATATATGTATATATATTTGTATAAATGTATATATATTCTTTTTCAGATTCTTTTCCTTTATAGGTTATTACAAAATATTGAATATAGTTAGTTTCTGATGTAACACAGCAGGTCCTTGTTGGTTATCAATTTTATATATAGTATATATATGTTAATCCCAACCTCCTAATTTATTCCTCCCTTCCCCCCTTTCCCCTGTTTTTTTTTTTTTTTTTTCTTTCCTATCTGTGGGTATGTTTCTGTTTTGTAAATAAGTTCATTTGTATCTTTTTTTCGATTTCATGTATAAGCTGTATCATATTTGTCTTTGGTTTACTTCACTTAGAATGATAATCTCTAGGTCCATCCATGTTGCTATAAATGGCATTATTTCATTTTTGCATGGACTGTATATTTGTGTGTGTGTGTGTATGCCACATCTTTTTTTTATCATCAGTGGACCTTTCGTAGTGGAATTGCAGGATTATATGGTAACTCTAGTTTTTTAAGAAACCTCCATACTGTTCTCCATAGTAGCTGTACCAATTTACATTCCCACTAACAGCATAGAGGGGTTCCTTTTTCTCTACACCCTCTCTAGCATTTATTATTTGTAGACATTTTGATGATGGCCATTCTGAGCAGTGCGAGGTGATACCTCATTGTAGTTTTGATTTACATTTCTCTAATAATTAGTGGTGATGAACATTTTTTTCTTGTGCCTCTTGGCCATCTCTGTGTATTCTTTGGAGAAATCCCTGTTTAGGTCTTGTGGTCTTCTACCTACTTTTTGATTTTTTTTTTTTTTTTTTGCATTGAGCTGTATGAGCTGTTAATATTTTAAAAATTAATCCCTTGTCAGGTGCATCATTTGTGAATAATTTCTACCATTCTTCAGGTTGTTTTTTGTTTTGTTTATAGTTTCCTTTACTGTGCAGAAACTTTTAAGTTTAATTATGTCCCATTTATTTTTGTTTTTATTTCCATTACTCTAGGAGATAGATCTAAAAAGATTCTGTTGCAGTTTATGTTAAAGAGCATTCTGACTGTGTTTTCCTCTAGGAGTATTATAATACCCAGTCTTACATTTAGGTCTGTAATCCATTTTGAGTTTATTTCTGTGTATGATGTTACAGAGTGTTCTAATTTAATTCTGTACTATAGCTTTCCAGTTTTCCCAGCACCACTTTTCTTTTGTCTTTTTCTAGGGCCACACACCTTCAGCATATGGAGATTCCCAGGCTAGGGGTCTAATCAGAGCTGTAGCCACCAGCCTATGCCATAGCAACAGCATGGCACGTCTGCAACCTACACCACAGCTCATGGCAACGCCGGATCCTTAACCCACTGAGCAAGGCCAGGGATCAAACTGCAATTTCATGGTTCCTAGTTGGATTTGTTAACAACTGAGCCATGACAGGAACTCCCTCGTGCCACTATTGAAGAGACTTTTTCTCCATTATATATTCTTGCCTTCTTTTCCATAGATTAATTGGCCGTAGTTGTATGGGTTTATTTCTGGGCTTTCTCTCCTGTTCCGTTGATCTATATGTCTGTTTTTGTGTCTGCACCATACTGTTTTGATGACTGTAGGTTTGTAATACAGTCTGAAGACAGGGAGTCTGATTCCTCGTACTCTGTTTTTCTTTGAGATTGAAGTTGTATCTTGAAGTTATATTTTCTTTCATTCCAAAAGTCTGCTATAAAGAACATTAGACTTCATAAGGACAAATTTTACTAAAGAAAGTATATAGTACATTTTACTTAATGAAACACAATTTCCTCAAGAGAAAAATATTTGTGCTTATTTCTCTCTCATTCTGTTTTGCCAATTCTTCTTCAAGGGTGAAGTAAAGTTGAATTTTCAAACCAAAGAGGAAAAGCGTTTTGGGAGGGAAATTACTATATTAAAGATGCTTGACAGCAAGTATGAGGTCTGTTTATTTTCTTGCATAGTGCCCAGAGCCTAGTACAGTGTGTTGAACATAGTAAATACTCAATAAATATTTGTCAAATAAATATTATACTTTGAACAATGTATTCATTTATGCTTCTTTTATTCTTATAAGATAAAAGAGAAGCTGGTTTTCTCTATTGCTTTGCAACTAAAAATTCTAAAATTTGCATTTTTTGCCTTCTTTTTTTAATTCAGTGAAATTAAAAAAAATATTGCATTGAAATTTCACTTGAGATTTAGAATTTTCTCTTTACTATTGTTTATGTTTTATCCATAATCTTTCTTCTTCTCTCCTATTTTTGTATTGAAAACTAGCAGGGATTTAGTACACAATGAACATTTTTAATGAAGGAATTTAAAATGCCAAAATGAAACATTCACTTTCTCATTGAGTTCCTCTTGTGTACTTCACATGCTCAACAGCCATATGTGGCTAAGTATTGTTCTAGTGAGTACAGATGTAGGATATTTTCTATTTTATATGTAGTGTATATATAGATATATAAATATATTTTATATTTAATATATAATATTTTAGTTATAAATATTTATATTTAATATCATGTATATTCTATATATAATATTTTATGTATAGCGTGAACTACTACAGATAGTTCTTTGGATGTCTCAGGGCTAGAGGCTGTTGTCTTCTACAGTGATCATTAAAATGAGAGGTAGCATAGGATGAGGAGGGTTATAGAAATTTACCATGTTGAGTTTGAGATGTTTGAGTCTATCCATGTCGATAAGCAGATAGCACTTAAGTCTCTAACTTAGGGGGAAGGTCAGAGCCCAAGATACAGATTTGGAAATCATCAGGACATGGGTGACAATCAAAACCAAGAGAATGCATCTAACGAGAATCACCTAATGAGAGAATGGAAAGAAGTATAATGGGTGATTAAAACAACACTTCCAGAGAAATACAATTGAGTGTTAGAGAATAACCCCTTGAAAGTGATCATATTGTTGCAGAAATAGAAGGATGAGAAAATAGCATCATGTAAAGAAAGTTTCTTATGTTTTCATGAGTAGAAAAAGATAGTGAGGGCCTTAATGTCAAATATAGTAGCAAGGTCCATTAAGCTATGATTAAACCTCCAAATGAGGGAGGATCTAAAGCTTTTCATAGCTTGGATAAAATTTTCCTTGCTATATTAATATTATTTCTTAGTGTCTTTTTTTCTGTAATTAACTTAATTTATTGGTTGTTATTTTTCCATTTTTTAAAGTTTTATTGACATATAGTTGATTAAAAATGTGATAATTTTTGCTGTACAACAAAGTGATTCAGTTATACATATACACACATCCATTCTTCTTCAGATTCTTTTCGTATATAGATTATCACAGAATAATGAGTAGAGTTCCCTGTGCTATATAGCAGGTCCCCATTGGTCAAACATACCATATTTAATAGTGCGCATATGTCAGTCCCAAATCCCCAGCCCATTCCTCCCTACCACTTGTCCCCTTTGGTAACCGTAAGTTTGTTTTCAAAGTCTTGAGTTTTTTTTCTTTGTGCAAATGAGTTCATTTGCATCCTTTTATCAGATATGTAAGTAATATCATATGATGTTTATCTTTCACTTTCTAACTTCACTTAGTATGATAATCTGAGATCCATTCACATTACTGCAATGGCATTATTTCATCCTTTTTATGGCTGACTAGTATTCGTACCATATCTTTTTAATCTGTTGCTCTGTCAGTGGACATTTAGGTTGCTTCCATGTCTTGGCTATTGTAAATAGTGCTGCAGTGAACAGTGGGGTGCATGTATCTTTTTGAATTATAGTGTTCTTTGGATAGATTCCCAATGTTGGATTGCTGGATCATATGGTAGTTCTACATTTGTTTTTTTAAGGAATCTCCATACTGTTCTCCATAGTGGTTGCACCAATTTCATTCCCACCAACAGTGTAGAAAGGTTCCCTTTTTTCCACACTCTCTCCAGCATTTATTGTTTGTAGGCTTCTTGATGATGTCTATTCTGGCTGGTGTAGGTGTTGGCCCATAGTAATTCTGATTTGCATTTTTCTGATAATGAGCAATGTTGAGGATCTTTTCATGTGTTTTTTGGCTAGCTGTTTGTCTTTGGAGAAATGTCTGTTTAGATCTTCTGCTTATTTTTTGATTGGGTTGTTTGTTTTTTGGATATCAAACTGCATGTGTGGCTTGTATATTTTGGAGATTAATCCCTTGTTAGTCATTTCATTTGCAAATATTTTCTCCCACTCTGTTATACTGACACTTTGCATTTTGTTTTAGAATGTATACCACATACTATTCTCTCTAAAATGAGTTCTGAGATGATGGCCATTTTCTCCTGAAATGTTGTATCACATACACACACACACACAAAAAAAAAAAAAAAAGAAAAGAAAAGAAAAGAAAAAGAAATCTCAGGGAATTGTAGAACCAAAATAGATCTTAACAATAATTGAGTTCAACTGCTTCACTTGTTGACATGGAAACAGACCTAGAAGGTAAAAATGACTTACTAAGGTTATACAGTTAGTATACCCTTCCACAATACTTATTACATTGCTCATGTTTGATGAATTGACCCAGCAGCTGGTGCTGGAAGAAACATAAAATTAATAGATTGTGATTATATCTACCAGCATTTAAATTTTTTGATTAAGGAGCAATTCTCATAATAGACTCATGGGAATAATTAAGCGATCTAGAAACAGATAAAATATTATTTATTGCAGAAACAATTTTCACCTTCTTACAGGAGTTCACAAATCAAAAGTTTTCACATTCTTATACAGATTCTAACAGTGTGTGTGGTTTATGTATAAATGTTCTCCTCTGAAATATATCAATATGGGGGTGAACCTCTTGGATAATAGCTAGCTTTCGAAAATTGGCATTTTCATGCTAAGCAGTCATTGAGTCTGTCAATCTGACAGCATGTTTTAGGTTGTATGAAAGCAATATCATCTTAAATTAGTCTACCTTCTCAGTGGAAAAGAATACAAATTGTCAACTTTCTAGTGCCTCACCATAGTAAGTTATAGAAGTTAAGAAATAGCATTGTGGAGTTGTGGCTCAGCCGGTTACAAACCCAACTATTATCCATGAGGTTGAGGGTTCGATCCCTGGCCTCACTCAGTGGGTTAAGGATCTGGTGTTGCCTTGAGCTGTGGTGTAGGTCGCTGAGGTGGCTTGGATCCCACCTTGTTGTGTCTGTCGCTCTGATTTCCTGCGCCTAGCCCAGGAACTTCCATGTGCTGCAGGTGCAGCCCTGAAAAACAAACAAACAAAAAGAACCAAAGAAAGAAATACCATTGTATCTGTTGACATATAGAGGCTTTGCAATTCGTGTAACCAATGATATCGGAAGGAAGGCAGAAAGTATTTTTTTCAATGCTCTGTGTTAAAGATGTCTAAAACATTGATAAAATTAGGTTTACATATCCTAAACATGAATAAAATCCCTTAGTCCTCATTCTTGTTCCTTGAACTCTTTCTATAGTGTTTAGATATATTTCTCTAATAGCTAGATAAAAGCATTTTCAAATTTTAAAATAAAAACAACAAAAAAGCCCTGATATGGTAATCATGTGTAAATATTGAAACCATACCAAGTTTGTTATACAAAGAGATGGCAAACTACTTACCACAAATCTAACAAAAACAGAAGAAATTACACAAATATCAATTGGTGGATAGCAATGAAATAAATATCTTAAAATAAGAAACTTATTAAAAAAACACACCCACACACAACACTGAGCCTAACAAGTAGAATGTTAATCCTATGTTATCTGCTGTTAGAAATTGTCTTGCTTGCTCTTTCAATAAGTACAATTGGTAGATACAGCCATGTGTGCTTTTTTAAAACTATATCAACTAGTGGAGGCAGAAGGAATTCACATAACTTTTATCTTCTATTGAGGTTCTTTGCACATCTCTTATTGTCCCATAGACTTTAAATGGGAAATCAGTATGAGTCTTTCTTTTCAAAACAGAATTTCAGGGTTAGAGTCTATATGAGGTGGGTGTGAGGGGAAGATGCAGGAACTTGCAGCTGTAGCATTATAGCTGTTACTATAGAGTTACATAATCCTCTCACAATCGTGGAGGTAGGTATATATCATCCTTCTTTTCTAGCTGAAAATTCTTGGCGCTGATGAGATAAGTGATTTGCTCTAAGTTCCACAACTGGAAAATGTCAGAATTTGAACAGTCTTATCTCATTTGAGTCTGAGTTTGTTCCAGGAGAGTAAGTTAACAAATGTAGTAGAAAACTAAATTTTTCTATTAAAATCATGTAGTTTTGAAAACCAGGTTATGTGCTAGTTTTTATATTTTGTTGAATATAAAAAGTTGGGATTTGTCCTGATGTACTTAGATTTTAAAAATAATTTTTAACTTATCTCCATTTTAGTGTCTAGTATGTTGACATGTAGAAGGGAATTAATTGCTCAAATGTTTGTAAATTTAGAGTAAGTTTATATTCCGAGATGCATGTCAAATGTTGATTCTAAATTTCATTCATACATATTGTATATATACACACCTGTTAAAATTTATATATAAACATTTTAAGTCTTTCAAATGTGTTAAAATGATAAGATTCTAACTGGTCTCTCCAATGAAGTTTATTTTCCCAGCAGTATCTACCCATGGATTACTGTAAAGATGTACTGAGCTGTTGTTAAATTTTAGTAACTTGTAAATTGACCAGGAAAGCTACATTTATTCTCAATTGCTTGCTCATATTGACTTACATATTTGGATGTATATGGTGGTTTGTAAAACATCTGCAATTTTGAAACCAAAAATTATGGACACAAATATATTTTCTCCTTTCCTCTACAAAGATATTAAAATATTGCTCCACTTTATTTTTACCTGTTTTAAACTTTTGAGTTTAAAAGATGTTATACTTTAATCTTTACAGAAGACTCTGGCATTGTCACACGTCTTAAGTGTCTCTAAGAGGTTGGGAAGTACATGTGTGAATAAAATGAGCAAGGTCATTAACTTGCATGATTTAAAGAACCTTGGTAAGTTATTCCCTCCCATCATCCTCCCCCTTCATTCCACACATAACTTTCTTCCCTACTCATGACATCTTTCTCCACCCCTATCCATTTATTTTCTACAACAAAAAGAATGGTAGTTAACTGCCCTTGATAAATATCTGAAAAAGAGCTGGACACTCACAATCCATGCAGTGTACGAAAGAGGTGCCTCAGACAATCGTTCTCTTGTTCCATTCTATTGTGCTTCATGCTTTCTCTTGTGATGCAACCTTCATTTCAACCCATTCTCCCCTCACATGTAAATCCAACAGGCTTTGTAGATATGAATAGCTGTGCCCTGTAGCAACTAGACAGAAATGAAAGGAATGTCATGCTTATGTCTGAAGTATAGTATTTTACTGCCTTGTTGAAGTTTGGCTCTCTTTACATGTTGGAAAATATTGGGACATTACTTCAGACGCTGGAGTTAATAATTTTGGGTAAAGTTGGTGACATTTCATAAATGTGTATTCTCTACTTTTGCTTAAACTTCTTTATATAGCACAGTTTGGATTTTAAAAATAAAGCTATTGGAGACAAATTGGGTGTGTGTTAATTTTAATACTGAGTTAAAATTTATTAACTGATGAACTAATGAAAAAAAAGAGCTACTCTATTTTATTATCCATTATACTTATCACTATGTAATTTGTTTTGTACTACATCAAAAAATGTGACAATGGGTAATATTAACTGAAGATAAGGAGGCCTTTACAGAGCACTAGGCTATGTTTATATCAATTCCGTCAGTTCCATTAAGAGATATTTTACGTCATTTGACGCTATTTAATATCAGTTATTTTCCTTAACCTATAAAGGATGGGTTTGTTTGTTTTTTAAGATGTGTCATTTAGTTAAATAATTTCTGAAGATAACCATAACAGGTATATAATATACTATTTTGTAAGTGTAAAAGCATGTTACATATGGTACTATTTGGGAAACACTTTCTAGGCTATTGCTTTATGCTTCAGCTGCATGATTATAAAATGAAGAATTCATAACTTAGAACTAAAGAAGAAGGATCCATACTTTTTAAAATTAAAGAATGTAATTGTGACATTAATCTTTATTGAAAAAATTGGAAATGCTTATTTTCATTAAGTAGATATAGTTTTCTGAAGAAGTGATAATCACTGTTGAAATACATATAATTAAGTAAAAATCATTGTGTAGATGAAGTTAATGTAACTAACTTTATTCTTAAAGGTGATTAATTTTGGGTGAAGTTGGTGACTAGCTTTATTCTTAAAGGAAATAATAGCAACTATTTATGTTCTTTATCCACTTTCTCATCTAACTCCCTAAATTTTCAGGTATTCTCATTCATTCACTTCTTTTGGAGTTCCTGCTGTGGCACAATTAGAATGGATGTTAGAATCCATCTGACTGCAGCACCTTGGGTCTCTGCAGAATCATGTGTTCCATAGGTTGCAGCTGTGGTTTGGATTCAGTTCCTGGCTTGGGAGCTTCCATATGCCCTGGGTATGCCCATTTAAAAAAAAAAAAAAAAAAAAGAAAAAAGAAAAAAAAAAAGTTCTTTTATATAGCAGGTAGGGGAAAATGGGAAGAAAGAGCCAAATGGATAGTTCTGACCTAGTGAAGAAAGTGGTCAGTTAAATCTCCATCACAAGGTAAATATTCATATATTATTTGTCCCAAGATCTTTTTTAATCTTGTCTTGCTTCTTTCTCCTTAGCTAACCCCCTGAATTAGCACTGTAACTGAGTCACTACCAACTAAGTTCTTTTAGGCAGTGAATCAAATGCTTCAAAAGACATATTTGGTGTTTACTAATATACCCTAACTGTTGTTACTTCTGTTGTAAGAAATTACCACCAATTCAGTAGCTTAGAACAACAGCACAGATATATTATCGTAAAGTTCTGGAAGTCACAAGTCCACAGTGGGTTTTACTAGGCTAAAATCAAGGTTTTAATAGCATTGTATTCCTTCTTAAAGCTCTAGGAAAGAATCCATTTGGTCTTTTCCAACTTTCTGGTTGTCTGCATTTCTTGGTCTGTGGCTCTCAGCCAGCAATCTCATCACTCCTTCCTCATGTCTCCTTCTCTAACTCTGAACTTCCTGCCTTTCTCTTTCCCTTATAAGTACCCTTTTGAACACACTGGACCCACCCAGATAATACAGTATAATGTCCCATCTCATGCACCCTAATTTTATCATATCTGCAAAATCCCTTCTGCCATGTGAATTTAACGTATTCACAAATTCTGGGAATTAAGACTTGGGCATCTCTGGGAGTCGTTGTTTTGCTTACCACAAGGACTTTATATGGTTGAGCCAGACTCTCAACTCTGTTACTGCTCAGATCACTATTACAACATTCCCTTGACTTCCACTGGGTTTGAAATGAAACACTAAGTTAGCAGTTCCTGGGCTAATGTCATGATCACGTCTGAAGTGTATCCAAAGTAACTTGTAACCAGGAATAAGTTAAGTGCCAATTGTTTTTAAATGACTGACTTCTTTTTAAATAAAGTATAGGCAGGGTTATTCCCATAACTTATTCTCATTCTGCTAATGATTTCTTGAGTGGGAAAGAGGTAGATGTTATAATACACTTACAACCCCCCCCCCCCACATATCCCAAATCTACAGTAAATATCTCTTATGGGTATATTATAAACTAATGGCTATAATTATGAATTACTGTAATTACAAAGTTTGTGACAGTGGGTGTTGTTTATCCAGTCTGTATACTTGTATGAGAATATTTTATACCTGGGAGTGTGATTTTTTTGTGTTAGTTATGGATCAGTGGACGGAATTTGATACCTTTCACTCTCGAGGGCCAAAAGCTAATGCACTGTGAATAGGGCAAAAGTTAATGCACTGTGAATACAGTCTCCAGAAAAGCCCAGGTAAATAACAATAATTAGGCAGATAATGCAAAGTTTGATAATTAAAAGAACAGCAATAATAAACAGTAGTGTAAAATATATTACAACCAGTTCAGGAAATAAATGGTAGCAGGTATAACTCGAAGTGATATTTATCAGTATTATCTCATTAGGGAAAGCTATATATATATAATTAAGTATAGCCTTAATTCTAACAAAAATGCACATATCATTTAATTACATTTTTCTTTCAGTAAATTTTATTTATTATAGAAGTTGTATTTTTCATCATATATTATCAAAATCACCTTGCATCTGATATATTTTGTACCTCTTCCCACCATAAAAATTTCAGAAGTCATCTGGTATTTATCATTGGCAATAAAATAATTCTGCTAATGACATATTAGGTGATTAATGCGTATCTGATTTCATAAACTGGAAGTACATTTCTAAGCTACAACAAATTGGTGAGTAGGTATCTTTCAAGGTAATAATGGTGATGCTCTGTGCGATTCAGTAACAAACAAGAAATACGCACTAGGAAGAGAAAACTGAACATTTTAATGAGTTAGAGAAAAACATGAGAAGCTACACTTTAAGAAGAAAAGCATACACACAAACTCAGCAGTTAGACTGAATAGAAATATGAAGAGATAAATGACTTCATATGCATTCAACAGACAGAAAAGTTTGAGGCAATGAGGCTAAACAAGAAAGAGGAAAAGTGAATGAAACCTCCGTGACCACATGCTACAAACTCAGAAGAAGAATCTGGGAGTATAAGAGGATGAAGCTATGAAACCTTGAACAAAGAGCTTAATAGCAATTAAAATGAAGAGAAAATTCTGGGATGGATAAACAAATAGCACATATTACAAAGTGAAATATGCTGGTATCATGTAAGAGATTACTTAGTCACTGCTTTCAAATAATTGGATCATAGACACAGATTTCTGAGGTTTTAAGCTCATTAGTTTGGCTCCCTGGTTTCTCCTAGGATGCAGTATAGAATCTCCATGCCTGGTGTTTATGTACAAACAGAAGCTGCTTTTTCTTTCTTTCATTATTTCTTTTTTAAGTGAAAGTTGATACCTTTTATATGTTACAGAGAAGAGGCAGAAAAAGCCACACTCCCACTATGGTACAATGCACTGAGGATCAACTGAGGGAGGATTATACACATGGCTGGAAACAGTTTATTCATCTGTTCTTTTGCTTTGTAAATAACAAATGGTGGTATTCTGTAACATCTTGTGTGATTAGCAAATGTGAGGTCAAAATGAATCTTTTAACAGTTGTTTAGAAATAGTTTGATTTTCCTTAATTAGATTGGCATTTATTTGGAATTCATTCTAATAGTAAATTTGCAAGCATATCTCTTCTAGTCGTCTCCCTTAGAAATTAACAGTTGAGTACACAAAACAAGAAGAACAAAGATTTAGACTTGAATGATTAAAAGCATTATAATTTTTTTTTTTTACATGCAAGTATTCCTTAAAACTGTGCCTGAAAACTGGAATATCATGATAATATTAGAGATCATGGTAAAGGGACTATATTTTAACTGAACTTTCTTTCTCATGATAGAATCTTTTGAATAATTCAGTTACCGGTACTACTTAAACTACTAGATTTGTCTGAAACAAGACAGCTTAACATCAGATTCTATGTGATATTGAATTCTACTTCATGATGAATTACATTGTGATTCTATTTAATTTCATTCAATTCAGTAATCATTTCTGAAGCACTTTTTCCTATGAAAGATCTCGAATTAGCATATGAAAATACAGAACACACAGTGTAAAGCTTTTGACATTTTGAAAAGCAGTGTGAAAGAAATAAATATTTGCACAAATATTTAGCATTAATATTACAAAATAGGAGTTCCCGTCGTGGCACAGTGGTTAACGAATCCGACTAGGAGCAATGAGGCTGTGGGTTCAATCCCTGCCCTGGCTCAGTGGGTTAACGATCCGGCATTGCCGTGAGCTGTGGTGTAGGTTGCAGACGCGGCTCGGATCCTGCGTTGCTGTGGCTCTGGCGTAGGCTGGCAGCTACAGCTCCGATTAGACCCCTAGCCTGGGAAACTCCATATGCCGTGGGAGTGGCCCAAGAAATGGCAAAAAGACAAAAAAACAAAACAAAAAAAACAAAATGAACACACGTGTGGGGGGGGTGTATATGAAAGACATGAGGGGTCTTTTGTGAAAAGTTAAATTTTTAATTATGTAAGTGACATAAAATTAGCCTTTACTTGTATTGACCATTGCTGGAATGTTTAGTAAAATATTCATAGAGGTTTTTTTTGTTTGTTTGTTTTTGCTACTTTTATAACTCTTAAACTTCTATCAGAGTGCTTATTTATTCCTTCTTTAAAAGTTGGATTAAATGCACACAGATGAAAGACAAAATGCCCAGAATAACCACTAATTTACTTTTAAGGAAATTAAAAAATGATGATGTTTATGGTGTAAAGAATAGTGATAAAAGATAGGAGAGCACACTGAAAATATTTTTTGGGAAATATAATTATTAGTCTTAATTAGCTTAATGAGTCACAGTTGTTTATAAGGAGAAAGAACAGATCTTTGGAGGAGAAATTAGAGGAATTAGCTAGAAACTTTAGGTGGAATGTATTATTTCAAACTTCTGAAAAAGTTAAAACCAATTAATTTTCTTTCTTTTGTCTTTACTTCCTTTCCTGATAAAATAACTAAGACATTGCCTCCTATTAGCTCCAATATCACTTTTCAATGTATTAGATATGCATGCATTAGACTTACTATTTATCACTTCCATTCAATATTTGCACATCAGGTTCACCTAATTTTAAATCATAATTACTACAGTAGTAAAATTACCAGATTTTAGAAAAACCAGTAAGTTCATGGAGCCTAAATCTGCTGAACTTATTTTTTTCTTTAAAATGAGGGATAAGCTAGGTTTTCAACTGCACTGTTTACTTAGGACATCTCCTAGAGAAGTTAGAGATGGTGTTGTGATTATATATTGTTAATTATGGCTCACATGAATTCTCTCTGATTTACCTTTGAATTTTATTTGTGTTGCAAGCTCGTTATCATATTTTCCAAGGTGCCTTGACTACTTTTCTGATAGCATCATATTCTAGTACATCTCACCACTTCCAACTTACTAAGCTATTATGCTAGCTTTCTCTTTGATCTTTCAAATGTGAAATAAACTGCTTCATTATAAATCACAGGGCTTTTATGCTTGCATTTAAAAAATTCTTGAACACTCTTTCTTCAGGTCTTGCAATGGCTACCTTAATCTCATTAGAATAAACACTCATGTCGCTTCCTCGAGAAGGCCTTTTCCCAATTGTTCTTGTTAAAGTATATATATTTTTCTCATTCCCGCCAGAAGCTGTATCACATTATTCTGTTTTCTTCACAGGGTACGTAATGTGTAAGGTTTATACCTTCAGAAATAATGCATTTTAATAGTGAAGAACAGTTTTAAATTAAAGGACTGAAGCTACAGCAGCCAAGTTTTGTACCTCAGTGATCTAAAGGGTGAAGGGTAAATCTTAGAATTTGTGAATTCATAACTTATAAATGCCTTATAAATGCTAGGTTTGGGGATGACACATCTTATCTTGATCATAACTGAATATATGTATTAATGGGAGTTCTCAAAAGTGATAAAGCAGTTTGAATTAATGGAAAAATGTGGAAACTAGAGCTAGAAACACATTTTATAGCAAATTTAGAAGTGAGGCGTATTTAGTTTTGAACGTGGATGACTGAGAATTAAAGGCATAGTTATAGCGTCATCACCACTAGCAGGGTAACTTTGAGGCAGTCTTTTTTACCTGTTCCAGCTTCAATTTACTCATCTGTAAAATTGAGCCTCTTATCTCAGCAAGAATTGTGTAAGGTATCTAAGGCAGACTTTGAGAAGTAGTCAAGCATGGTTTTGAAAGTATGTTCTTTAGAGCTAAAATCTAGTGCTACTTACTTTCCAGCTATATGATCCTGGGTTAGTTACTTGGTCTCTCTGAATATCAAGTAGACATCCAGCTTTTCTAACACAATTTATTGCACAGTCCAACATTTCCCAGTGACTTGAAATGCTACCGTTTATTATACATTCATTTCTCAAATATACAAAAATCTGTTTCTCGATTCTTTATTCTTCTTTGTTTTATTTATCTGTTTTGGAGCCAGTATCAGAGTTTTCAAATTTTCAAACATTAAATGGCTTTTTTTGTACCTTTGTTTTTCTGGTTTGATGATTATATAAATCCCTCAAATTTTCTCTCTATACAATTACCAAGACTCCATGAATTTATGATTTTGTTTGTAATTGCATTAAATGTACAGATTAACAGGAGGATAACTGATATGTTTATAATATTGTCATTAAAAGTTTGATGTGTCATTTATTTAGATCTTCTATTGAGTTGATAGTATAGATTTTTATGTAAGTCTTTCTCATTTTTCATTAGGTTTACTGCTGAGGATTTTATGGTTTTCCCTATATTATTATGATTTTTTTTCCTCCCTTTCTTTAGGACTGGAAACCTATTGATTTTTGTATATTATTTCTGGCAAACAGACTGAACTGTTATATTAGTTCTAATAGTTTTCCAGTTAATGTTTAGGGTCTTTCTGTGTAGATAATCATAATATCTGTAAATAATGATTTTTTCTTCATATCCAATATTTATTTATATTTATTTTGGGAGATAATTGAATTTCCTGTATTATGTATGACAGTGGGGTGTCAGCACCATGCGGGACTGTGGTGAGCATTGGTAACAATCAGTATAAAATATTTGATATACTATAGGAATTCGGTAAATGTAACTGTTCAGTATTTTTTCAGTACTGTCCATGACTTATAAAGTTACTAATTATACTAAATTCAAAAAAATCAATTTGAATAGTTTACTTTCAAATATATGCTATTTCCAGGAGCTTGACAATTGCATTCTATAAGAAAATTATTGCGTATTTCTCTCATAATTATTGTTGTTTAAATGTGCTTTAAAATGTGGAATTCCCATTATGGTGCAGTGGAAATGAATCCAGCTAGTATCCATGAGAATGCAGGTTCAGTCTCTGGCCTTGCTCAGTGTGTTGGGGATCTGGCGTTGCCGTGAACTGTGGTGTAGGTCACAGACATGGCGTGGATCCCATGTTGCTCTGGCCTAGGCTGTCAGCTGAAGCTCCAGTTCAACCCCTAGCCTGGGAATTTCCATATGCCATGGGTGGGGTGCAGATTTAAAAAATAATTAATTAATTAATTAAAAGAAATTACATTAAAAAATAAAAATGTGGCACAAGTGACTGAAACAGTTATAGCATGATTAATAACAAAGTCTTAGGTCTTAATTAAGTCTTTACTGACCTATGGTTACGCCAACCCTTTTTTTTTTAAACAGGAAAGAAGTGTTCAGTAAAAATACATAAAAGTTTAGCAAACCACTGTGTTACCATTCTCTCCTAAAGAAAATTACATGGAATGGAAGGCAGGATTTTCTGTTCTTCATATAATAGAGGTTCAGGCTGAACAATTTCTACTGGACTGCATCATTACTTATGAAATATCTACTAATAGGGAAATATTTAAATAAATTTGATATCTTACCTCAATGTAATATTATATAGCCATTAACATAGAATTTGTGAAAAACTGCACATAAGTAAAGAAAATGTGAATGATAAGTAATGCAAAAAAAGAAAACAAATGATATCTACATTATTGTGTAGTCAATGTAGATAAAGACTGGGGAAAATAAAAAACACAAAGTATACATATTATATTACATACTTGGTAATTGTTCTTTGTTTTTTGCTTTTTTAGACCTACAGCATGTGGAAATTCCCAGGCTAGGGGTTGAATCAGAGTGGCTGCTGCTGGCCTTTGCCATAGCCACAGCAACATGGGATCTGAGCCACATCTGCAACCTATACCACAGCTCATGGCAATGCCAGATTCTTAACCCACTGAGTGAGGCTAGGGATCGAACCCGTATCCTCATGGATTCTAATCACGTTTGTAACCCACTGAGCCACAACAGGAACTGCTGTACTTGCTAATTGTTAAAGATATTAAACACACACAAACACACACACAAGGCATCATCCTTTATCTTCTAGGAGCTAATAGTTAAAAGGAAATGATCAATAATATTTGTTCATCAGGTGTTTTGACAGTTGCTTTTTATATAACATCTTACAACAACCCAAAGATAATGACATTTTTCTTCTATATTTATATGTGTGAAAGCCACTGAAGATGGTTACTAACTCACCAAGTTTTATATAGCAAGCAGTAAGGAACAGAATTAAGTCTGACTCCTAAACACACCTTTAATTCTCATTACACTATATGACATTAAATATGTTCTTATAGACATAAAATATGTTAAATTTACCTGGTGTGTATTATCTGAATTATAAGCACCATTCCATAAAAAAAATAAGCAGTCACTTTAGGATTGGTATCATACACATAAAACTCTGAAGAAACAGAAATAGATAGTCTTGAAATAATATAGAGTATATTCTAAGTTTATGCCTAGAATATTACATAAGCAGAACTTGCAAATGGGTTGGTTCACTAATGAACCAGTGAGTAATGGTGACGAAATATCAGGGTGGCTTCCTGAAAGAGCTGCTCTTTTAGGTAAGTTTTAAAGGATAAATAATCAGATGAAGAGGACGAAAAGTATTCCAATTAGAGGAAACCACTGAAGAAAATGCATGGAGGCAAGAAATAGAAGGGTATGAGCAAAAGACTACATACAATAAGGTGTTTTTAAGATGTACAGAGCACGGCAGAAATTGGCTTGAGAATCAGGCCTAAGAGGTAGATACCAATCAGATTATGGGGGGCCTTGTGTTATCTGTAAAGGCATTGGAGCATTCTTCTGTAGTGTGGATAATAGGAGAATCTTAGGAGTTTTTAGTAGGAGGGATTATGATTGTTCAAAGAGGGCCAGAGGAATGCACGTCTCCTAAAAACTTACTTTTGGCCCTCCTTCCTCGTTTTTTTAAGGTTTTTATATTCCAGAACTTGAAAGTATATGAAGAACACAGATTAAAATGTTTATCATTTCTGAGAGCCATCTTTTCATAATATAAAGGAAAGGAGAATACTTGTTATCACAGATATTAGAATTTAAAATTTTTTACATAAACCGCTATTGTTATGTAAACCTCTTGGTAGTTTTATTACCAAGTTCATGCTGCAGCTAAGACCACTACCTTTGATTTGCATTCCTCAAACATGAAAGCAGGTGAGAGTTAGCAAAATGCTTGTGTCCCAGGGTACTTTAGTAAGTTCTGGCAGACAGATCTCATCATATTCTCCAAACGTTTTTAGGAATATTCTTGATAAGTGAAAGAGAGTGAAGACCACCAAGGATGGGCGTCATGCAAGTTTTCTTTTAGCTTTCTTCTGCTCTTTTCTCATTTTCTGTGGCTCTCACTGTTATTGATATTTATTTTACCTTAAGATCCTATGATTTGCTTCACAATCTGTCTCTGCTTTTTATGTAGACCTGGGGTCTCTTAGCCTTATTCTAGTGCTTATATGTGTAACCTTTCATTTGCCTGACTTCCAACATCTCTTTGCTCTGCCTACCTCTCTTCTTCACCTGCCGTCATTAATGATGAGGCATTCATATTGTCCATTTCAAATCTTAATGTGTTAAAAGCCTCTATTTTTAAGGCTGGGGGGGAGGGAGAGGAGGTTTAACCAGTCCAATTGTGTTTGTGGCATTTCTACTAAAAGTTGACAGAAAAATATTGTGTATTGATGTGTCAACCTTAAGCTGTTCTTTTTCAGCTGAATACAGATATAATTCACATACATATTTTCCTTTTGTGTCAAAAGAATGCAAAAGTCTATAAAACTATAGCATTTAAAACTTGAATGTAACAGAGAAACTGAGGCTCAAAGAGAAGAAACAAGATCTCTGAGAGGTTGGTACAAGGTCATGTAGCTACTTAGTAGTTATTTGTTTTATTCTTTTTCTCTTGAGAGAGTTTTAGGGCATTTCTCCTGGATATGGAGTCGCCTACCATTGTAAGCTGGCTGAGTCTTTTAGTTATTATATTTTCTTATCATATTTTGGGGATGTCACCTATGACTCGGAGATCATGTGTCTTTCTAAATTTTCTTTTATTTGTAGAATGATGTTATATTTATTTCTTTCAATGTATGACTTATAACTGACATAAACTTTTTAATTTCTAAATGAATTTAGTTTGTTTTTAAGGTGTTAGTGATTGCTTTTTCTGAGTTTTGTTTTATTTACCATGGCCTATTTATATTGCTATCAGTGTTGACTAGAAACCTTTTCTAGAGATTGCATGTGCTACTTTATTCATCAATTTCTGGTCTTCTCTCTATTATGTATAATGATTGACAAACTTTTATGGCACATCTTCTCCCTGCTTTAATGATTATAATTACTCTCTTTTCTTGGGCCATGTATTTTATATCCTATTCTTGCGCAAGATTCTAAACAGAGAATCATTTCTAAGTCCTAATGTACTGAAAACTTTCTGGAACATACCAAGGAAATATTTTTTTCATTGTATTTAAATATAAATATATGTGTTAAGGCCATGTACCTAGTATTAAAACGTAATTGTTAGAAGCTGAAACTTTGAGATCAGAGCAGCATAGGAACAAGTCCTAGCTCCAGATCTTGAGCCAGGTATAATTTCAAGACCCTGTTTTCTTATCTAAATAACTTTAACATCTGTCTCAGGGGCCAATATGAGTGTATTAGAAATATATACAAATTTTTTTTAGAGCCTAAACATTAGTATGTTATTAATAAATGTTAACTTTCACATGTTTTTATTCCTGCAGGTATAGATTTCTTCTAATTATGCCCTTCATTTATTTATTATATTTTTCCTCAATAAAAACATTAATGAGGATTTATGTTAGTTTTATAGAGACAAGGAGAGGGATTTTTTTTTATAGCATTTAGAACTTCAGGGAAAGGCAGAATTATGTGTTCAAACTAAGCAGATACTTAACACTGCACAATTTTTCTTCCCTATATAAGTATTGTCCAGTATTAAAAAAGTATTTAGAGTTCAGAGATCTGTGGTGGTAAGGAACCCAGGGAAGCTTTCATCTGGGGATTAGATGGAGTGGTAGGAGATGGTAACTGAAAATAAGAGGGTGCCAAGAAGAACATCAGCACCCTCTTATTTATAATTTCTGTTCATAATATCTTGATTTCAAATCTTTGTTCTAAGGTCTTAGCTTTTTTTAAAGTCCCGTGAGACTTGTGAACAACATTTTTTTTCTGCAAGTCATATGAATAAATACAAGTTAATTTCAGTTATTTGATAAATATGTTTCTAAGTAGAAAAAAGTTTAATTTCAGTTTTACCTCAGAGAATTTTAAATTTTGTATCATTTTCTTTTCCTTGAAGCTTCTTTTTTTATTTTTCCCCTGCAACTGGATGAAAGGTAGAAAATCTTGAGCAGTAAAAATTATTGATATTTTCCTTTTTTTTTTTTTAATCAAAAGGCAGGTTACAATAGCTACTTACTTTACATTTCTTTTCTCAGTTTTAATGAGAAGGTCTACATAATCGAAGCAGGTGAGCCTTGGCGTTTGATTGCATATCATAAAGAAACTACAAAGAGTTACTTGTGGCAAATAAAAGAATGGAGCATGCTTTAAATCTCAAAACTAGCCTTGCTACTGGCACAAGACAATGATTTAGGATTTCCTTTGAGAATTCAAAGTTTACTAAGGTGAATGCATCTGTTATATGTATGAGGTCTCTTGACTCCATTGATTCCAAGTCGTGGTAAAAAAAACTGGTTACCTTCTTCCATTCTTTCCTCCCATACCCCTTAGGCTCCTCAGAATCTGTGTCAAGAATATCTTTGTCTTCTCCTAAAAGCCATCTGATAGATTTTCCAAATATATTTTACAAGGAAAAGTAAGAATTCTAGCACTTTTTCTTAATCCTCAAAATTCTGAAGTGTGAAGGAAAACCTGTATTTTCCATAAGCACCATCTAAGTACTTTAGGGACAAAATGTTGTCATTTACATTGTATCTCTGGCTTTCTAGCATCTCTCAAATTCAAAAGCTTGTCAGTTATGTGATGAAATCACATTTGTATTCATGTAGTCATGAGATTTCAGGATTCATCACAACCACTGTGATTTCACTGTCAGTGATCCCTGGAGCTCCGGAAGGCACAGTTCACATTGCATGGTCATGAATCCACACCATGAAATTCCATTATGTAGGATGGATGGGCAGTTCAGGGTTTTGGGATGCAAACTGTTGTATTTGGAATGGATGGGCAATGGGACCGTACTGTACAGCACAGGAAACTGTGTGATTGGTTCACTTTGCTGTACAATAGAAATTGAAGAAATGTTGGAAATCAAATATACTTTAATAAAAAAAAAAAAAACTCCATTGTGGATTGGTTATTCTCTTGCTCACTGCTAAGGAGTAAAGAGATTTTTAATATTCCTTTTTAAAGTATGTACAGGAACTGGAACATGAAGCTTCATAATTGAGTCACCTTGCTTAATTTCACTGTGTGAATTATTGGTTTCCTGAGAGGTAGTTTAACAGCTGAACAGAGAAAGATAACTGTCAAATTTAAAGGATCTCTTTGGACATTCCTCTTTCATATAATGATTCTGCTAGTGTATACGACAAACCATTAGTAAACACAGGTGTTGATTTTAGAAGGCACACCTGCCATCACACTGAATTTTTTTTTCATTTTTTAGATTTACAATTATCGCACAGAATTAGTTCATCATTCCAAAGTACAGAATTTAAAGTGTTTGATTTATCTTGAATATTTGTGTCTTCCTATCTACTTACCCTAGAACCAAGAAATAATATTTTCTGATTCTTTAAGGTGTGTATATGTTCTTCACTGCCAATGATTTGTATATAGGTCAGAATTCTTCCAAGAAAGGATTTCTGTCAAGTTTTCTATTCTTTTCTTGTTGAAGACTTGGTGTGTAAAGTGAATAAAATAAAATCTGAGACTCGTATTACAAGGAGATACAGTGTTCAACTTTTGGTAGTTTTCCAGTTTTTCCTATTTTTTTCTTTGTTTCTTTTAAAAAGTTTTATTGAAGTATAGTTGATTCACAATGTTGTGATAATTTCTGCTATACAACAAAGTAATTCAGTTATATAAGTATGTAGTTTTCTAGTAGTTAAATGTGTAGATATTTCTGTCCTTAAAAACACAATTTGTTGAACATGTAGCTTCTCAGAAATCATGTATATTTTTTTTTTCCACGAGAGAGAATGGTTAAATTTACTTCAGTGGTTTCACAAATTTAACAATGCAGATATTGGTCTTAGGAAAAAAGCTAATAGGAAGGTAAAAAGAAAATTTTCTCTTATTTTGTATAGCTTCATTTATTTGTCACAATGACAGTGGATACAAACATGCTTGAATAACAATATCCATTATGAAAATTACAGTTAGTGGAATTTAGGAAGCATTTTAGAAAACATTAATTATCCCATGAAGGTTACTCTACCTACAAGTAATCTAGCTAAATGCAGTATAAAATTTCTAAAATATTGTGTTTCAAGAATATACTATATGTAACTCTTTAAACTCTAGTATTGGATTCATATGTTATATATAACTTTTCTACCACATAATCAAGGCTATATAAGATATGAGGACAATGCTGTATGATTAGATTTAGAGGTGATTCCAGGAGTTTGTAACTGCTATTATCTTTCTCACTGTCAATCTGAATAACTCAGGAAAGAGATGAGGCAAGTTAATTATATGAGTGATCCTTCAGTGAACAGGCCAACTAAAAGTATGTCTCTTAGAGGTTGTTCTTAAAAAAAAAAAAAAAAAGTTGCCCTCCACAACTTCTATGGGTCATTAATGATGTAAAATATGTTTGTTGAAAATAGAGCTTAGTAATTTGCAGTGATGATTTTAAAATCTAATTGGATCCTTATCAACTAATTCTCAATAAACTAATGTAACTGCTAATCACTGTTATTGGTGACATTTAGACACACTGAAGTCTAATTTTGCCTTTAAATTGGCCAGTTTAAGGGTATGTTTACAGAAGATGAGTTATTTAACACTTGGCGGGGTGCATCTCTGATAGCTTTTTATATAGAGACAGCACCCATTAAATTATTAGAGTTAGCCTATGAATTCACAGTTGGGTACAAAATTTGTACAGAAGTATGGTCATGGTTACTTACTATTTATTATATTAAAAGTAACATAAAAGCAAATTGCAACCAGTAATGCATTACACAGAAACATACACTTGTGAGTTCTTTTTTAAGTTTACACATTGAGGAAAAAAGGCATTTAAAATTATAGTCTAAAATGGCTCTGCTAATTATAAAATTCTATGTACCCTTCTTAATAAGCATAGACATTAGTATTTTATTGTGACCATTGAGTCTTTGATACCACCTCCTTTCAGGGAAAGCCATCCCTCAGGGTGATATTTACAGAGTGAATAATCTAAGTAGCAGACTCCCTGGATTACAAAGAGGTCTGATTTTTCCTCAAGTTTTTATTCAGTTCAACAAATGTTTTAGTCATTGGAAACAGTCATGGACAAAGCAGTTAAAAATCCTTGACCTGATAGGGTTTATATTGTCTTAGAAGGAGACAAAATAAAATATATAGGACACTAAATGATAAGTATAAACAAAGAATAATAAATCAAGAAAGAGGGCAATGAATATTGGGAAAATGAAATTATAATTTTACATAGAGATGGCAGGGAAAGACCTACTGAGAAAGTGTCAAGTGAGGAGGCTGGTAGAGGAAGAGTTAGGCTGATAAAACAGCGGTGCAGAGACCCTCTGGTGGCTCTGTTCAAGGCAATAGCCGGAGCTACTCTGCATATGGTGGGATAGGAAAATTCTAGAGTTGTTAGAAGGGTAGCTGTAGAAATAACATGGGAAGGAAGGTATGTGATAGACTTTATTATATTTTTCTAAAGCTATTGGGAAGTTCTGAGAAGTAGAGTGATTTGATCTGACATACATTCTATGAGGATTATTCTTTGGTTGCGAATGCACTGAAGGGAGTCAAGTGCAGTAACCCAGGTGAGAAATTGTGTTGACTTTTTTTTTCAGAGGAGTAGCAATGTAGGTGGTGAGAACAAGTGGGATTCTGGATACATTATAAAGGTAGAGAGAGCCACAGGACCACTGAGAAATCAGATGTGGAATTGCAAAGAAAGGGGAATACAAAAATAATTTCAAGGTTTTTGATTTGAGCAGGTGGGAGGATGGAGTTGACATCAGCTGAAGAGAAATGAAGGTTGTGAAGAGGTGGTATTTGGGTGGGTGTGGACCAGGAGATCACAGCTCAATCTGATGTGTGTTATGCTTATTATGCCACCTGCCATCCAAATAAAGCTGTAGAGTAGGCAGCTGGATCTGTAAGTCTGGAATGCTTGGAAGGGGGTCTAAGTGGGGTCATTATTATATAGATTTACAACAATAAATTCACGTGACTCTATTAACATGAGAAGTTACCAAGGAGTCAGTCCATGATTGTTTCCAAGCAGAGGCAATGTAGGCATGTCATCACTCCATTTTTTTAGACTGATGTGATCAGATTTGGAGGCAGGAGCAGAAGGTCATTAAAACTTAGTTTAAAACTCTTTGTCCTTCCTTATTTTTCTTTCTCTCTCTCTGTCTCTATCTCTCTTTTCCCATCTCTCTGCCCCCCTCCCCTTCCCCATCACCTTTTCCCTCTTGATTTGTCTTTTTTTTTCAGTATTTTTATAAATTATTGAATCCTTTTGGGGAACTCTCAGTAGCCATTGTCTTAGCTGCCTCATACTACACAAAGTTTGGGAATGAGATCTCAAAATTTACATAACAAAATATCCATTGGGTACTAATTAATCTTATTTACCAAGTACCAGCATTTTTATGCACTTAAATTTCTGATGACTAAAAATCATAGTATTAGCATTCATGAGTTTTATTTATAACAAAATGAAAATGTTCTGATTTTCTTGTATTGATTTAAAATTGAAATCTTTGTATATAAAAAAGCATGGAAAGTAAATATCACACAAAGACAACTAACTTTAAAAAATGATTCTTATTATTAGTAATTTCTGGATATTCAGAGGTTTTAAATAAAAACAAATTGCTAGCTTAAAAAAGATTAGAAATGTACACTGGGTAGATTTCAATAATTGGTTCCTAGTTATATTCCATTTAAGTGGTTTTTATATATGCAGTTCCCACTTAAAGTAAAACACTGTATATTAGACATGGGTATTAATATGTAAACCCAAGTTAAATAATAAATACCAGACCTGGCATGACTTTCTTTGAAGCTAGTAATCATGTAACAACTCAGGATAAAATTTATGTAATATGAAAATAGCTACCTTCTTCCAACCACATCAAACCTAATCTACCTGTTTATTTCTCTCTCCATTTGTTCATACATCAATTAATCCAATCACTTTTTAATTTTCTTTTATTGTAAAGAACATTTCTCAAACATTTGGTATTAAGTGTAAATGTGACAGGAAAAAAAAAAAAAAGTTCTCCAGAAGGAACTTTCTCTAAATTATTGAATTTTAGGAGTGTATTTTTTTAACATTTCAGTGGAATTTCTTTCAGGCTCACAAAATCTTAAGGAAAAGTTTACTTTCAGTGAAGAATATATATATATATATGTATTTTTTTTCTTTCTAACCTGTTGGATTTTAGCCAAGTGGATTATCTAATCTACACAGTACCTGAGTGGTTCCTTCCTCTTCATCTCATTGTAAAGCAATGGTGCAATTCTGTACATGTATACATCCCATTACTACTTCTTCCCCTCCAACATAATGCTATAAAGTTGCAATAAGACTTTACATTACATACTATTAATTGTAAGAACCAGTTAATTCAAATTATATATAATAAATTTAAATGATTTTTATAGTTTGCTTTCCATACTTGGGAATTTTGTCAGCATATTTAGGTCAGACATTGCAAAGCATTACATGTGGTGGTGAAGTTAACGAACTCTAGAACCGGACCCATACAGTTTTGAATTTAGCTGCTATAAATTCATCATCTGTTCTTCAGTAAGATAATTATCTTCTTGTGCTCAATTTCTTATTCTATAAAATGAGAATAATAATAGGCCATACCTCAAAATACTGTAAAGAGGAAGAAAAGTAATTTATGTAAAGTGCACAGCAGAATCCATTGGACATATCAAGAGCTTACTAAATGTTGGTGAATATCCTGTACAGCTTGAGGGGAAGATTCTTATTTTTTGGTCCATGACCATCACCTCTGGTGTGCTCACCTATCCAAATGTATGTGGACCCTTGAAGACATAACACTCCACTGGGAATCCTGACTTCGCTGTTCCACTTGGAGAAAATCTGATGTGTTTTGATGGATCCTTGGACCCTTCTGTTTTCTGAGATTTGGTTAGGTTTATGCAATGGACCATCTGGGAAGCCATAGCAGAAAATTAGAGGGAGAAAGCATAGCGAAATTGAATATTTGTTTCCCTGGTTCCTTCTTTGTGAGATCTTTTTGGTCTGTATCCTTCAACAGAAGGTTATTGCTGCCCTAACAGAAGCTGACTGCATGAGGCTCTCTTTTCTCGTTTAGTCCTGTTGGGTCTGGGACTTACATCATCTCTGAAGAGCTGATCCCATTCCTGTACTATGCCTTCATATTCCCCTGCATTGCCTACAACTGTTAAAACTAACTTTCCTTGAATTATCCTCATCTGATTCTGTCATCTCTTAGTTGCTAGGACTCTGGTTAACTGCAGAATAAAGAACTAGTCCTCTGAAATCACGCCATCTCCTTAAAGTGTGGCCAGGCATGGCACTTAAGCTATTCTATCTCCATGCATGAGACTTCCCTTCTCTTCCCAGCGTTTAATGGCATACATCTCTCTCTGCTGTTCTTGATACTACTGCATGGGCTCAACAAAGAGCCATTCACCCTCCCTCCAGTTTAATCTTATCAACGAGTTTAAGGTTTTAAAAACAGAAGTCAGAAGGAACTTATCTTTGAAAACTCCAGTGAGGTGAGGGAACTCAATGGTCTAGCTATCTCCTTGGAATTAAAGGAAGAAAATTATGGTATTTAACAAAAGATAAATTGATACTTCAAAAAGATGAACTAAGACACAGGTCTGACAAACATGTAAACAAAAATGTGATATAGGTAAAATGTTTTTCACTATATTACTACATTTAAATATATTTTCATTTCCTTCATATAAAATCCTTGCATAGCTTGTAAAGACATGGAAGTCATAGCTCAATAAAAATTAACAATAGACAAAAAAGATTCCATAAATGATTTTCCAATTATATTTATGAGGTTATAAATATGGAGCTAATTTACCTAAGTGAAATTGAAATCTTATATTGTGTCTTTCCAAATTAAAGACATTATTATTCTAAGTTTTGTATTTATGTAAGTCTTCCAAAAATTATCACATGTATACAAGTGAAGCTTGCAGAATTTGTAGTCACCCTTCATCCCTTCATCCCTAGCTTTTCACGTACCTTACCTTTGTTTCCATTTCACTAGGCAAGCATTGGCCTGTATCTGATGCATTTAAAGTACCCCCATGAGCAGACATTCCCCAGGAAATTAAACAAAAGGGACCAAGAAAGACAGAACAATTTCTTTAAGTATACTGAATATTTTGCAATGAGGCCTATTAATATTTTTGTAGTCTCTGAGTCCTCAAATCAAGAGGACTGCCTTCTTACAAGAAAATAAAGTATGTTTGTAGGAGAACGAAGAGAATTATATGACCAGTAATGATAGTTTATTTCACAATAGGAAATTTTTATGGTTTTTCCCTACTGACATAAAATGTATTTCACACATTGCAAAACACTTACAAGCATACTCACAATCATTCCCAATTCCTGTTGTGCAAATTAGAAGGAACTAAAGATACATTTGAGAGTACCATTAGAATCGGCTCAAAGAATATGCAGTAGAAAAGGGGGGTAACTTTTAAAACTAGTGCAACTATTTATTTGACTTGGTTTTCTTAAGTCCATGTAGTAGGACAGATGTGATAAACTGTCATCTCTCCCTTAAACCTTCACCCTTGCCTTTCATTTGCAAATGAGCAAGCAAGTGGCCTGTTTTTAACACATGGACCATTAACTGCCTTCTTCTATTTGCATAGTAATGATAGTGAACCAATGGTGATTTACTGCTCTGACTTGTATCATAAATAACAGATCATTTACGCTGCTAATTACACTCATTTCCATATCAATAATGCTTTCTGGGTTGGGTTAGACTTCTGCATTAGAAATGGAATGGAATGACAAATTGATTCTCTCTTAAATGGTGTAAAACAGGTATCTCTTACAAATGGATACTATTAAGTAATATAAATGAATGCAAAAGACATTTTTATACTTGTAACTTGGTGTCAAAAGTATAGATTTATCAGAAAACTCTTGTCTCATGTGCAAGTATAAGTGGCAAACATTTGTTTCTGTCTTTTGGTATCTGTCAGTCCTACTTGTCTGGGGTGCAGTAACACTGAGGCCTCTGTCTCAAGTTTACTTCATGATGGGGAAGGGTGGGGGTCACTTAGCTCTTAGCCTTATTGTGTGATCTTAGCCAGCACTCACAGTCTGCAACAGTTATTTTTAAAATACAGGCTTTACTTCCAAAGGGGTGATCATAAACAAATGTGGATATGTGATACACACTCATCATTACTCCAGGAGAGTCACGAATGTTCAGTGTATGACTCACAGATAGATCAGTGGTATAACATACACAGAGGAACTTTTATATTAATGATGATTATATATTTATATATATATGTGCGTGTATGTGTGTGTTTGTCATATGTAGAGAAAGAGGAACAGGAGAGATTAGGTTTTTAAAATACTTTAATTAAAATATTAGTTTCTGTGTTTCAGCCTCAGAAAGAAATTACTAAATCACTTTGAAATACATGTTGAGAAGAAAATGCACTATGAAAAGGAACAAATTTGTACAAGTTATAGTCACATAGTCTTGCTGAAAACTTATATATATTTGGCAATAAAATGCATTTAAGAAGAAACTCAAACAATCAGAAATTGTATTTTAAAGTTGGATTTAAGCCCTCTCTGAAGAGTAATGTCATGCTCAAACTTAAAAGTAGAAAATAATGACAATATATTTCCAAAGTTGTTAAAGTCTAAAATACTCTGCAGAGAAGTGCAGATATTGTATGAATGAAAAAGGATATGAAAAGTTGCAGTTGTAGTTTTTTTTATCAGAAGACATTTTTGAAAATAAATGGTTCAATATGTGAAAATCCATTCAGAGGAAAACTTTATGATTATAATTATACTAAGAAACTAATAATTCACATGATTAGATGACTTATCCTGCATATCAAGAATATGATTATTAAAGTATTTAGTGGACAGGAACAAAAAATGAAAAATATATAAACTTTCCTATTCCTCCAAATTATGGTTTAAAAATGATGGATACCAACCAGCTAGAAAATGCGTGAAGATGATCGAACATGGGCAGTGATTTTAAAAGTGCTATTCTTTGGCAGATCAATTTATGCATAGTGACATGATTAAGATGCATAGAATGTAACCAGGAAAGAAAGGGAGAGGTGGAGGCATGATGAATTTCTAATATATTTAGTAGTCCCAAGATCTGAATAATAGTTTTCCTTAATCAATTATACCTGTATGCTATAATGTATATGACCAAATTACAGTTAAATTATTGTGTTACAATAAAAGTGTACTTCATTTTGAGATGGCTTTTTGAAGTTATTGTTTAAAATAACAACTGCCTTAGTATTTGGGAGAAGTTACATAATGATTCTATAATGTATTAATTATCAGATACATTTTGTAAAAATATACATATCTGTGTGTACATGTGTGTCTATGTATATGTATGTATAGACATGTTTAAGTTAAGTAGATTTTTTAAAATTTTCAATTAAAAATTTTAAAATAGTCAATGCAGTCACATGTTCACAATTCAAAAGGCACAAAAGAATGTTCATTGAAAATTCTTTCTCCACCACTGTCTTCAGCAACCTAGTTTCATTTCCTAGAATTTGGGTTCTTGCAGAGAAACTGTATGATATATATAAGCTAGAAACAAAATTGTTTAAAATTACATATATAATAAAATTACATTTTAATAGCAAAGATTAAATGATAACACATTACAAACTGTTGTATCATGCTTTAAAAAAATAATTGAAAGATTGTTCCATGCTAGTATATAAAATTAGGTATTTTTAATATATGGGGAAATATCAGTATCAAACTCGTTTATTAAAAATTGATTTTCTTTGGAGTTCCCGTCGTGGCTCAGTGATTAGCGAATCCGACTAGGAACCATGAGGTGGCGGGTTTGATCCCTGGCCTTGCTCAGTGGGTTAACGATCCAGCGTTGCCGTGAGCTGTTGTGTAAGTTTCAGATGCGGCTCAGATCCCGCGTTGCTGTGGCTCTGGTGTAGACCGGTAGCTACAGCTCCAATTAGACCCCTAGCCTGGGAACCTCCATATGCCGCGGGAGCAGCCCAAGAAATCGCAAAAAGACATAAAATAAAAATTGATTTTCTTTAACTTCAAAAAATTTGAAATCAATAATGAGCTTGATTTTCAATACCAAATTACATTCTTGAACTTAGTATTATAACTACTTAATTTGTAATGACATTTTTCAAGAAAGCTTAGAAAAATCTATTTACATCTTTAAAACAGCATATATAGGTATAGTTAAAGATTTGGTTATCAGTTGCTATATTTATATTTCTGGACAATATTTTCTTCATGGATACATAACATTAGAAATCACCTATACCATAATTTTTTGTACATCATAACTAAGATGGACATGAGTTATTGTCTCTGGTAAAGTAATTGACAAATTGATGAATTGCCTTTCTGCTTACACTTTTCACTCTGAAAATAAAAGGCTTTTTCCTTGATTATATACACAAGTAAATAAAGTCTTTGTGAGTTTCTATATTAAAATTTGACTTCCTCAGCACTTCCCTTTCACAGTAGCACTCTTCTGCACCAAAGCAACCCATATGCTAACCTGGGATCACCTAATTTTAATGTGCTCTGTATGTAAGCTATTACTGAAGTACATTTCATTGTTCTAGGATGAACAATGCTATAATGTATATGACCAAATTAAGTTAAAATCAACTTATTTTGTGTAATTACAGTTACAAATCAACTTATTTTGTGTAGCAGTCAGTGGATGTACATGTTGGGAAATGATGGGGCTCTCTTTTTTAATATAACTTTGAAAACTTTTTCTCCTTTTGATTGGATGAAAAAAAAAGTAGGCTTGTATGCCCATAGATGTTCCATACTCATTTCTTTTGGATGTATGTGGTTTAGCTAAATTGAGAGTAGCTTGAAAAAGAGTCAATGAGAGTAACACAGAATTTTTCTGACTCTGTTGGCTACCTCTTGGGAGGGAGAGCTACCCTTGTAGGGTCCTGGCAGCCAGACAGAGTAAGTAGGTATTTGATAAATATTTATTTAGTAAGTAACCAATCTAAAAGCTTGAAAATAAAACAAAGATTGTCTGTTTTATTTTAATAGATAGGTAGACATTTTGATTATATGGTGGCCTGATATATAGTAAGTTTGTATTAGCATCAAGGAAACTCAGACCAAAAAAAAAATATATATATATATAAAGGGGAATTTCAAGATGAGTTATTAAAGGACATCCAGAAAACATTAGAAAAAATAAAGTTTTTATTAAATCATAATAATCATTATGGTTGATTAAGAAAATTTGTAAATTGCATTCTAGAATGTATAATTTTTAAAAACCTGATCTTATGTGATTAAGCAGAATTCCAAAATACTATTTAGGTTTTAATAATATATTTTTTCTAATTTTGAAAAAAAAAACCAAACTCATGGGCCAAATCAGAGCCATCAACTAATCTTATTATCATGTTGGCATAGTATTTCAAATAACATGGTCAAGTAAGTGTCTATCTCCACCTAAGGTACCTGAAAGTGTACATTCATTAACAGTACTTTTTGCGTAGTGCATCACCTTCCTTAAATTTGAACCCATAAATGAAAAGCTAATAAGAGATAGCATCAAATTCATAGACTTTAAAAATACCAAAAATAGGTGTTCATACAGAATCGTACATATTGTTTTGCCTATACTGTGTGGCTAGCAATTAATAAAATCTAATCATTTTTCCTATATGTATTTGTACACTAACCCAGAAGCATCATAGAGTAGACACCTCATGTGTAGGTGAAAACAAGTGACATGCATGTCATACTTGATTGCTGTGTCTACTTGCAGTATGAACTGAAATGACCAATATGTCAGTTTCCCTCTCTAGATGCATTTATTTTTACCACTGGTCGCCAACTCTTACATCTCTAGATGCCTCTGTATTAGTTGTTCTTTCTTTATCTTAGAGGTGACAGTTCTTCTTTCTGTGACTCAGAGTGTCTTTGTCAGTTTTGGGTGCCTTCTGTTGCCACTTTTTAAAAGAGTTGCCACTTTTTAAGTTATAAAGCCAGTGACTGTAAGATATTTTCTATCCTTATAACTAAGGATAAGAATGATTAAATATTCTCAGTATGTAACATACAACTTCCACCAACATTCTTTGAAATCAATATTTTATCTTTAAGATAATTGAATTGGTGAATTTTGTTTAGGCTTTAAAAATATTTGCCTTTCTGACTATGGAGTGTAAAAGCCATTGCCATGAACTTTAGACAAAGGTGACCAGTTGTGTGACTCATCTTTATAAAATATGAAATATCTGATCTTGAGGTCTGAGCCCACAGTGAAATCTCCAAGTTTGCAGTAAAATCTTAAAAAAAAAAATTATGCAGTAGAATTTTACTTTAGTCTATTTAACTTTGAGCAAACATGTATTGAGCCAGGCCCTGTGTCATGTACTTAGAACATCCCTTCTCCTCATTTGTCATTTGCCTGGAAAGAGAGCCATTGGACAGTCATGATGAGTATGAGGCATGCCATGAAGTGGGGCTGATTGCTACCACAAAGTGCTCTTCATAATACTGGAAGGAGGTTTATTAGGAGATCTAAAGCAAGATTTCAGAAATCATGAGATTGTTCTTTGGAGTAAGATGCAGAAAGGAACTTCTATAAGAAGGCATGCTCAGGGGTTCCCGTTGTGGCTCAGTGGTTAACGAATCCGACTAGGAACCATGAGGTTGTGGGTTCAATCCCTGGCCTTGCTCAATGGGTTAAGGATCCAGCGTTGCTATGAGCTAGTTGTGTAAGTCGCGGATGGCTCAGATCCCGAGTTGCTATGGCTGTGGCTGGTGGCTACAGCTCTGATTCGACCCCTAGCCTGGAAACCTGTATATGCCAAGGGAGTGGCCCTAGAAAAGGCAAAAAAACCAAAAAAAAAAAAAAAAAAAAAAAAAAAAGAAGGCATGCTTAAAATGAACAAACAAGCCCCCCTGTCTGCAAATGACTCTGTAGATACAATCCAAACTTTTGTTGAGTGGGAAAACTTTTAAAGAGATCTCCTTCTTTTAGAGTTGAAGCATATTATGTTTACATTTGAAGGGGTAAGTATAAGAGCTTCCCAAATAAGTCAAATATCATTTAAATAAATAAAAAAACCTTAAAGTACACACCTAAGATTTCATTTATACCCAGCTTCATTGTGGGCTGGCTATTGCCTGTCATTTCTTATATACCAAACATTAGTTTCCTAAGTGGAAAATTAAATTGTGCAATCTTTAACTTACTTCCTGGAATAGTTTTCAGAAATACATTAATGTATGAGAAGACATGATTGTATTTTTGGTGAATGGTGTATATAACATTTCTGAAATTTAAAGTGTGAATTCTATAAAATGGAAATATGCATCACAATGATCTTTTTGTGTATTAAAGGAAGATATGAATGGTAGTCTCAGATGCTTTTCTGAAAGCTTACTAGATATTTCAGTTTTCATAATGCACTCAGTACTATAATTTTTATGTTTGCATTTAGAACAAATTCATTTTATTGGAGCACAGATATTTAAGAAATATGTTGAGCAAAACAGTACAAACATATAGACATATTTTAAAGAGAAAATATAATAAAGATTTATGGTGGAGTTAGTAGTAGTGTTTCAGTACTAGAAGTTTTAAAGAGCCCCAGATATACTTAATATTCTGGATCCTCTTACCTATACAATTGCACACTGATTAACTCAGCCCTAAATATGGATTGATTGCCTAATATATTCAGGTATCTTAAGCATAAATTACACAGAAGTGAAGAAGAGGCTCTTATTCATACTAACTCCTAACAGAGTAAGTCCTCAAAATTTATTAAGTGAAAAACTAGAAAATGAATAGATGAATTAATAAATTAATGAATTTGAACTCTCTATAACAGCATATTATAGTATGCATTAAAGAAAAATTATGTATATACATTTATATGTATATGTGTCCATGTACACACACACAGACACATGATATCTTAAAATCACGAGTGTTATATTATAGACTGAATATCTGTATCTATTCATACATTGAAGCCCTATCCAGCAATGTGTTGGTATTTGGAAGTGGGGCCTTTGGGAAGTAATTAAGTTTAGACGAAGTCATGGGTGTGGTGCATTCATGATGGGAGGGAAACATGCAGGGAGAGAAACATGAGGGGAGAGAAGCATGCATGCACTGAGGAAAGACCATGTAAGCACACAGCAGGAAGGGGACCATCCCCAAAGAGGACCCACACCAAGAATTACCTCTGCTGACACTTTGTCTTGGACCTTCTGGCCACTGTCAGAAATAAATGTCTGTCATTTAAGACACCCAGTCTACAGTAGGTCTTATAGCAGCACAAACTGACGAAACAGTGTCTACCTTAGGATAAAAACTTATCTGGAGTGAAATCCATCTTATCCTTTTGGCTTATTTCCATGTTTAGTATGGTTCTGAAAAAGTTCAACCTGTGGCTACCTGCATATGCAGTTCAGTGCATGCCTGCAAATTTCCATTGAGAGTATTTATTGCCACTATTTCTGAATGCAGGCCAAGTCTTTACCCTTTACCTTCCTTCCCTTGGACATTGAGTGCAGCGATTGCATGCCATGGCATTTATATCACTTGAAGATGCTTTAAAAAAAAAGTATCAATTGCAGATACTAATCACACTATCTGTTTACTCTGAAAGACTGATTTTGAAAGTTCAGTACCAGTTTTCCTATAGCAATTTAGGATAGATGCAGAATAAATTTAGAATATATCCTTAACTTAAAGTTAAAAAAAACAAAAACAAAGCTATAGTACTGTTCACATAGCAAGTTAATAAATACTGTTTGAATAAAATATAGGCAGAGAGTATAGGATATCTTGTTTCTCTACATAAGATTTAAATATATTTCAAAGAAAGTTATAAGTACTCCTGCTTTCTTGAACCTGTCCTATTTGCACTGAAATTCAATATTAACTTAATTATAATAAACTGAACTCTACTATTTTATGGAACTAATTTAAGGTTAAAACATTTCAGAAGCACCAATCATCCAAATAATGCTTGCCTTACATTAAAATATAAACATTTTGTGATTATGAAGTTTGTATGGTAAATCATTTATATTTAAGAGAATATTTATAATTGGTGATTATTTAATTAGCAATCTAAGGAAGCACAATTAATTTTAAGAAACATTTGTCTATTTAGTATCTTTGAAAAGAATAATTCCTTCTCAATATTATTTTTTGTTTTCTTAACACTTTAACAGTTAAAAGGAACCAAAACTTTTATTTTTTAAACTAATTACATGTAGAATTCAATTTTATTTTGTTAGCTAAGGCAGAGTATTGATAGAAAATTACTATTATTTGAATCTAGTGTGAAAAATTTAGACTCCTGGCTGGTAGAGAATACACTGTTTTGAACTGCTCTGAATTATACTTTTTAAGCTAAATGATATATTTAGGCATTACATTGAAATTAATGAACTTAGAAAACACTATAAAGTGCAGTTAACTGAGTAAATTATAATGGAAATTACCAGGAAAAGATTTTACAACTTAAGTATTTTTTCACATACCATTGATATTATATTTAATATTAAGTTGGTGGGAATTTGTCAGTATGCTTCGTCATATTTTTTTTTCCCACAGGAGTGCCAATTAACATTAATGTATATATATGGAGTTTCCATTGTGGCTCAGTGAATTAAAAACCCGACATAGTGTCCCTAACGGTGTGGGTTTGATCCCTGGCCTCACTCAGTGGATTAAGTATCCAGCATTGCCACAAGCTAGGTTGGGTTGCAGTTTGGGCTCAGATCCAGGATTGCTGTGGTTTAGGCCTGCAGCTGTGGCTCTGATTCAACTTCTTAGCCTAGGAACTTTCATAGGAGTGGCAGGAACAAGAATAAATAAATAAAGTATATCTTATGTCTGTGTCATTAGGACAAAATAGCCCTCAGGCAATCATTAGGACAAAGTAGACCTCAGGCCAGGTCCATTATAAGTGGGTAGTAAACTGATGAAATAATCTATCAGATTTCAAAGGTATAGGGATTTTTATATTGAAATTTGAATAAGGCTTAGCTATGGCTACCTGAGTTCATTGTAAAGGTTCAGATTGCTGTTATTTGCTTTTTTCCCTCTGTTTTCCATTTATTTATTGAGTTCTTGTTTTGTTAATTTAAGGCAGTGTAAGAAAATGTGAGGTAGTAGAGGGTCTTAATTTTTTTTTTAATTGATAGGTATTGTTATATCTTCCAAAATTCTTGTGGTTAAAAAGGTACTTTTAAAAATACTTATCTAACATTTGTTCTAACTAGAAATGCATATGCTACACCTCCAATGAACTTTGAAATTGGACTGATACTGTAATTCAGAAATTAGGAAGATAAAATCCATCTCCTGATCTTTCTATCTTGAATGCTAATTTTTGAGAATTTCTTTTAAAGTATAAAATTTTTCCCCCTTCTTTAGTTAGTGTATTTTTTCTTAGATGTATATTCCCTGTAGGGAATCAATTTATGATACTACCTTATCAAAGGCCTAATCATGAGAGTTTGGATGAAAGGAAGTAGAAAAATCTTCATTTACCAAATAAAGTTGGATTTGATGAGATTAAGGATTTAAATATGCTGATATTATCTTGTGGATCAGTCAAGCTTTGAAACACTGTGAAATAAAATACTGCCAGTAAGTGAAAGGTAAAGGAATCATTATCACTAAGGTGTGCCTGTAGACTGCACTGAAGGAGGAATTTCCTTGCCCAGTTCCTGCAGTGAACCCAGATTACATGTATATGCCAGCAATATACTGCATTGCTAAAAATAATGTAAGAGTTAAACCTGAGTGTTTCACAAAGTTCATATATATAGATCAGTTAATTTAACCTTGTCATGGTTTTAAAAGTTTTATTCATGTTTTACGTGAATGCATTATGTGAATTTGAATGACTCAAGAACAAGACAGGAGTTCCCCTTGTGGCTCAGCAGAAACAAATCCGACCAGTAACCATGAGGTCACGGATTCGATCCCTGGCCTTGCTTAGTGGGTTAAGGATCCAGCTTTGTGGTGAGCTGTGGTGTAGGTTGCATCGTCTTGGATCCTGAGTTGCTGTGGCTGTGTAGTGTGGTGTAGGTCGGCAGCTGTGGTTCCAATTCGACCCCTAGCCTGGGAACCTCCATATGCCACAAGTGCAGCCCTAAAAGCAAAACTAAAACAAAACAAAACAAAAGGCAGTTTTAAGTTCAAAAGGTTTTTTGTTTGTTTGTTTGCTTTTTTTTGCTTTTTAGGGCTGCACCCGCAGCATCACAGCATCTGGAAATTCCCAGGCTAGGGGTCGAATTGGGACTGCGGTTGCCAGCCTACACCACAGCCACAGCAACATGGGACCCAAGCTACATCTGCCACATATACTATGTCTGAATCCTTAAACCACTAAGCGATGCCAGGAATCAAATCCGAAACCTCACGGATCCTAGTTGCGCTTGTTACCGCTGAGCCACAGCAGGAAATCCCGAGTTTTAATTCATATATGATACATATTCATTGTCTCTTGGAACATAGGAAGAAAAGATTTTGAAAATGAGCAAATGTTTCTAAGCCAATTTTCCTAAGGGTTGCATCTTATCTCAAGTCTCCAGTGGTGTGAGCCAGACCTTTCTAGCCAAAGAATATTGCAAACAGTACACTATTGTGCATTTCAATCAAAGGTAGGAAACTGGAGAGCTCGACGTGTCTTAATTCCTCCACATCTTGTCCTTGCTGCCATGTTTTCAAGAGCCTGTTCATTTTGATGTGGAAGATAAATAGGTATGGGTGGACCCGGTGGGAGTGTTACTTTCATTGACTGCGTTGGCAAGTAATGATGCTTTTGGTAACTACCCCCCATGTCTTTTGCAATCCTATTAACAATACACATGCAAGTCAGTAGGAAGTGTTTTGGAGATGGACCTGTGTGTGGCTGACTTCCTGAGTCTGCAATCTGTGTAGTTACACAGGACCTTGTGCTTAGAAGGACCACATGCTTTGTTGTCATCATCTTAAAATTATTAATTTAAATAAAGGACCTCGTATTTTCATCTTGTCCTGGACTCCACAAATTTTTTAGCTGGCCATGGCCTCATTGATAACATCATAATTTGAATGGAAAACACATTTTTGGTCGTGCACCTTCAAAAGAGGCCTGCAGGCCACAGCCATAGCCCCAGTGGGAATGGCATGTTCCTGAAGCCCCACTTCCACAAGGGCTGGCAGCTGCTAGAGGCCGTGTGGTTCAAGGAGCCAGCGCACAAGATCCACAGGTGCAAGGTGGAGCCGGCCATGGTGCGCCACATTGCCCCACGCCCCCTGTCCGTCCCACTGAGGCTGGTGGTGAGATGACCCATGGTCGGTCAGGTACCACACGAAGGTGCACGCCAGCAGTGGCTTCAGCCTGGAGGAGCTGAGAGTGGCCAGAATCCACAGAAGGTGGCCTGGACCATTGGGATCGCGGTGGATCCCAGGCGGTGGAACAAGTGCACAGAGTCCCTGCAGGCCAATGTACAGCAGCTCAAGGCTCATACTCTTCCCCAGGAAGCCCTCGGCCTCCAAGAAAGGTGACAGCTCTGCTGAAGAGCTCAAATTGGCCACCCAGCTGACCGGACCAGTCATGCCCATATGGAATATATACAAGAGGGAGAAAGCCAGAGTCATCACCGATGAGGAGAACTTAAATACCTTTGCCAGTCTCTGCATAGCCTGTGCCAATGCCTGGCTCTCTGGCATCTGGACAAAAAGGACCAAGGAAGCTGCAGAACAGGATATGGAAAAGAAAAAATAAAGTGCTGTTGGCATCTTGTGGTTAAAAAAACAAACAACAAACTCTCCAGTTGTTGCATAGTGCTAAATAAAGAACCATATCTGTATTTGGGATCAGTATAGAAAAGTAAGAGGTAATTATTTCAAAGAGTAAGATAACACCGTTAGAAACACTGTTAGAAAAATATTGATGTTGTGCTATTTAACCATACACTTACATTCATATTTAGCTAGCTAGGTATTTTCTATTTTTTTCCCCAGAATATCAACAATATATACAGTGTATCAGTGTCTTCCAAGTAAATACATTTGATGTTGATTAGACATGTATATCCTTTTAGTGTTCAATTAATTTGGAAAGTCTTCTGTTTGGTATTTTTTTTTTTCCCCATTCAAGTCACTAATTGTGTTAACATTCATTGTTTACTAAGATTTTCCCACCATTTCTAGAATCCATTCCCTTCAGCTGTATGGGTGAAAACTCTAACAGTATAAGTATATAGCATTCCAGGATAAGTGACACAGACAAATCAAACCCTATGTAAACTGTTTTTACTTATGTTGCTGTTTTTTCATTGAGTCTGTCTTTTTTTTTTTTTTTGTCTTTTTGCTATTTCTTTGGGCCGCTCCCGCGGCATGTGGAGGTACCCAGGCTAGGGGTTGAATTGGAGCTGTAGCCACTGGCCTACACCAGAGCCACAGCAACGCGGGATCCGAGCCGCGTCTGCAACCTACACCACAGCTCACGGCAACACCGGATCGTTAACCCACTGAGCAAGGGCAGGGACCGAACCCGCAACCCCATGGTTCCTAGTCGGATTCGTTAACCACTGCGCCACGACGGGAACTCCAAGTCTGTCTTCTTTTGAATGAAGCCTTAAGGAGGTGGGCTAGGGCTAATTTCAGACAAATGAATAATCTCTACATCTAATTATAAAATAAATATTACAAAGTAAGTGGTTACACATGGGCCTTTTTTCTGATTCTGATTTCAAAAGTATTTTCTCTCTCAATTCTTGGATCATTCCTTTCAATTCTAGGATACCAAAGTAGGTAAGTGACATTAGACAGGAAGATTAGGTTCCAGACTTACTGCTGTGGCATAATGTTCTCATCAGACATGTTCCTGAAATCATCATCAGGTTCAGTTTAATGGATTCTAAGACTCATTTGTTGTGAAACAAAAAAGCACATTACTCCTAGTTGAATTAGCATTGTGTTGGCAGAGCTTAAGGCAACTTTTGGCCTAGTTGATACTTGGATTCAGTTCTCCGAATGTTTATTTCAAGCCAAATGTCTAACTAGACAGAAATCTGTGCATGTAGTCATTTATTGTGACAACAACTACATCATTAGACAAACCCGTCTGGTCACAGACTATGAGTTATCCTCCATGTCTTTAGCCAGCTTCCCTCTGTAGGTTCCAATTTAAATCAATTCAATATGCTTTCTAGTTTAGATTTGTATGAAACAGAAAGCGGGGAAGAGGGTAAGAAACATTGTACTACATATTGTTTAGTTTCTACATATTGTGAGCTAGAAAGGAACTGTTAAACTTCATCTTTATTAGCACCAGAAATTTTTAAGTATACAACTTCCCAATTTCATTTAAAAATACTAAGATTGGAACCTTGTAATTTTTTAAAACTAGTCATATTAGAAGACCCTGAGTTTTGGAATGAAGCAATTGAATGCCATATAAAGTTTTTATAGCATTTCAGATTTCTAGGAGAAAGATCACCTTCCAAATTGTAGATGAACTTCTGGTATGCAAGACACCTCAAACCGCTAAAGGCATTCAGCCTGCTAAGTTGCAAATATTAAATCATTTTTATTTTTTGAAGTTCTTAGTTAAAAGACTAGAGAATGAAAATATAATTTTTATAGACTTTCATTAATAGGGCAATGAATCTGCCAAATGAAAAGTTTTACAAAACATTCTTCTGTAAAGTACTCTAAGTGGTGATATTTAGTGGTAGAGCAGGTTACTGTTGAAATTTAAAAGATCTTTAATAGCTGTCAAGAAATTTCAGAGATGAACTCCCATGAGATAGGGACTGAAAGATTTTTCTTTTAATTTGGGGGTTTGTGTGTGTGTATGTCTTTGTTTAGGAGTGCGCTACAACCACCTTATATATTTGTACTACTTTTTGGAGCATTTTCATGTAAATTTCCTCATCAGATAATTTATACTTTGGGAAGTAGTACATGGCATTTTATCCCTATTCTACAGATGAAAATATCTAAGAATCTTAAAGATTAAATAAGTTTACCTGATTTCTATATCTATGTGTTATCCTGGAGTATACTTTTGTTTTGTTATTTGAAAGATTTTTTTTTTTCTGGGACAGAATCACTATAGTTAATGTAATATTAGAGGATAAGAGAAGTATCGTGTGGCTATCTATGAATACACATGTGTATGTGTTTATATAAGAGTAAATTCTTATTAAAATAATTTTGGTAATATCACTTTAACAGTCTAAATAATAAAGGAGTCGAGAATACAGACCTGAAACAGATAATGATCTCAAGCACAGGATTCTTTTCGCTATTCTGTGCTGTTCCCATATTGTTTGTGTTAGTTGATTTTAAAAATTAACCAGATGCTTTCCATTAGCAAGCATAAGACAAAACAAGGTATACAAATTATGGGACTGCTTTACAGTTATATTTCTTCCAACCACTGCTAATTATAATCATAATAATTAAACTTAAGTAAAAAATGGCTTATCCAATTGAGTAAATGGGATATAACAGTGGAGAGACTGTTTAATATTGTGAGTTATTTTAATGATATACTCAGATGTGCATATGGGTAGTTAGCTTTCCCACTCATTTGAAATCATGAGTAAAAGAGCAACTAGGTATACAAGGATTTTGCCTCCTCTAAAGCACTGTGAAAATACTGCTTTACTTCAGTCCGTATGCGCATATCACAAAGTAGTGTAGAGGGAATTACCCTGTTCATCAGAATGATGTGGATTACAAAACTTGGCAATTTGGGGCTGAACATTTTATGATCTGTTTTTTAAAGTGCACTAACATGGCATAGAAAGGCATGTAAATGTAAATGTAAAATATACGTGTAAATGTAAAACAGAAGTTACCTCATTTCAAATTATGTATGTAATTGAATACATTTGGAATGGAAGTTTCAACTGAGACATGAAGACAATAGGAACCACATTTCAAAGTACAAGATTATCATGATCAATTTGAAAGAAGAAAGAAAAAGAAAGGAAAAAAAAAAAAACAAAAAACTAGCACGGAGAGTCTTTAACAAAATTAAGGATGAGTTGGGAGATTTACAAAGAGAGTTCACTATGCTGATTTCCATTCCCACATCTTCCAAAGAGCCATGGGTTTGTGCTTAATTCTCTCCTTGAGTATGTGTGTCCAAAGAGAGGGTTTATCAATTTAAAGGATAACGTAGAGAGAAAGCCTTGGCTCTGGAGTGACCAAGACATAATTGTATTAAACTTCCAGAGTTGATCTGAAAAGGAAAATATTAAGTCTTTATATATATTTAAAACAAACATGAAGAACCTTTCAGGATTTTCCAAACTAAGGTAAAACTGAAATGATACAATAAAAAATATTTCTTGAAATCCATGTGTGTCCTATATTTTCTTAGTTTAAATTTACCTTCTCAAGGAGAGTTTCTTTAAAAAATAAAACTTTTTCCTTTTGTGATGATTCACAAACACTATGCAATTTCACATATATGAAGTTGTGCACTAGAATGTGTTTAAAATTATTCTTGACTCTCTGACCCACACTGTAACCAATGCGTTGATAAATATATTACACAATTTTCATCATTAATGCTAGTGATTCTTACCATGTATTTCTTAATAAAGAATCATTGCAATATGGTCTTTTGGGGATTATACTGCATATCTGTGTAAAATGTCTTCTAGTTATAATTATTATACAAGCCTATAAAATAATAGAAAATCCAGAAAATTAAGTAGAAACACAGTTATTTCTCTCAGATATTATAATTCACCAGTCCAGGAGGTTTCTTCAATATCCAACCACCTGTGAGTCTATTATTTTAGATTTGTTATTTTCTGTAGATGAAGCCTGGGTTTATTTCAGTGTTTATGTCAATAACTAGAGTGCATGAATTTAAACTTCAGAGTGCTTCATGTTGAGTCTAGAGAATTATTCCACTATGTAATTTGTGTCTGACGTGACGTCTTGTGAGAGCACAGACTTAGTGGTTCATTTGTTACTGAACTGTAATGATCAACATTTTTGTTGTATCATTCAGTAGTTTATCATCATGTTGGAGACTGATGAATGTGACTCATGGTGTTAGCACAGTGGAGCCAACAACTTATTTTACAAATTTCATGGTGAAAACACTTAATGAACTCTCAGCATGAGTGTGTGATAAGCAAAACTCTTTGGTCATCATGCTTTATAGACTAGCCATCACTCTTTTACCTTAGATGGATTTTTACAAACATTGTACCCAGAGTAGAGCAGGCTGAATTACACCACAAAGAATTAAACACACAAATCTTAAGGGCTTTGAAACACCAAAGATTTATTTCTCACTCATGTTAAGGACAAAATGAGGAGTGGCCTGGTGCCCTGCTTAATACTGTCACTGTCCCTTTATCTCTTAATTTAAGCTGATGGAGCAGCCATTATCTAGAACTTTCTCAGTTGTTGCGCCAGAAGAAAAAGGGAACATGTTGATGTTCTACTGGCTCTTGAAGCTTCTGCTCAGGAGCGACACATGATACTCACATTTTTTGAACAAATTAAGTCAAATGACCATGTGTGAGTTCATTGGTATGAAGAAATGAAGTTTTACCATGGGTCCTCGACAAGAGAGAATCGAGAACTTTACCATCTTAATGAGTAGTAGATATAAAATATTGAGGGAGGTATAGCTATAGATATATTCATATTTAAGACGTAGATGGCATTTGTAAGACAGTATCTCCACATGAATATAAATATTAGTATGACTGCTTATTATTTTTAATTAAGGCAACACTTAAGATTATAAAAAGGGATTATGATAGGTAGTTTAGGGAAGGGAGTGTGGAATATGATGGTATCCTGAAACATTTATATCTCCATGTGTTTTAACCCTTATTCTGATTTCCCTTCTTCTAAACTACCTGTTGCATGTCCAAGCTCTGTATTTTTCCATTTTAGGCATATGGAAACTGATATTTTATGAAAATGAAGTATAATCTTGCATAATTAAATTGGGTGATTAGGTAGTAAATTTAATTATGTCCTTGAAGAGATGATTTAGTGAAAAAGTGATTTTTATTGTCTGTAAAGAGAATTAGACAAAATGAAAGAGATTATATTTGAATAATGCAGTAGCCAGGTAATGAATTTGCTGTCACAAAGTACAAGTTGAATTCTGGCATTGTTGAGTTGAAGATCATTTGAAGTAGTTTAATTTGTCACAGTTCCTGTTAAATGAGATATGTAAGAAATTCCAGTAAAAATTTAGAGTAAATTCAGGTAAAGTGCAGTTGAATTTTCCTTCCCAAGCTTTGTGGCATATGGGAACCATCTGGGAAACTTTCAAAACATCCTAATGATCAAATAAAAGAACATTTTGCTAGGGGCAGGTGGAGGGTCCAATGGTCAGTTCTTTTTTTTTTTTTTTTAAGCTTCTCAGATGATTATAGTATCCAGCAAAGTTTGAAACCATTAGAAAATAGTAAATTAAAAAAAAAAAAACTTATTAGAATATAAAATAACATTACTGAGAAAAACCAGTTAAATATATGTATAAGCACATATTTTTATTCTTCCCCTAAATAAAATACTTACTCAGGTCTTTATAAGCAAAAGTATTTTGCAAATCTAGTCTTATAATGCAGACCTTATGCACAAATTTTAAATTTTTACAGAGTTTTCTAGTAGTGATATGGCTTTGTGTTACTTATCATAATGATAAACATATCTTCTCAATACACAGCACAATACATAAATCTACATATATTCATGTTATATTTTATAAATTATTAGAGTACTATAATATAGTAATGGAAAAGACATTAGGATGGTGTAGAAATGATGAGATGGCCTTTTATCAAAACTTATAATTCACTGGTGTAACTTTGTTCTACTGTTTAAAGTTTATTCTTAAAAATCAATATTTTTACATGTGTACAAAAGGAAATATGTAAATTTGAATATTACATGTAGAGACATGCCTATTGTTTATTAAAAGCACATAAATTTATGCATTCATTCAAGAAGTATTTATAGGTTAATTGTGAAGAGCATGAACTTTGAAGTCAGAGAGCTTGGGTTCAAATCTTGTTCAAATCATTCACTAGTTTTGTAATCTTGGGCAAATTATTTAAACTTGCTATGCCTTAGTTTCCTGACCTTAGAAGAGTGCTTGACAATTATTAAACATTCAGTGCATGTTAATTTCTATTATTTTTGTTTTCTGTTCACATATTCAGCTTAATATTTTGCTTTTTTCAAACATGAATAACTCACTTTCCTCAGAAGTTTTAGTTCAGTAAAGGCGACAAAAATGTAAACAATCTTATAATATGATGTGATGAGTGCAGTAGTAACAGAATTTCGAAGGGGAAGCATTGCTAATTTAGGAGGCATATACAGTGGGATTCAGGGAGGGCTTCCGAGTGAAGATAACTATTTTAACGGAATTTTCCCAGGTGGGAGGTGAGGGGGAATGTATTTGTGCAAAAAAAAACAAACAAAAAAAAAAAAAGGAGTACATTATAAAGAGACTAGTGTAGGCGTTGAAAGCATGGCATGTTCAGGAAACTGCAGAGAACTGAGAATGGGAGGGTGTGGAATGTGTGGAGAGGGAGAGAAGAGCCAGATCACAAGGACCTTTGTGTCTCATACTGAGGAGTTTGGACTTTTTCTTGGTGGTAATGGAGACTATCTGAAGGACTCATAATGCAAGTATTGGTATTTTTAGAACCAATAATCAATGCACTCACAGATACATTATCCCAAATGACAAACCAGAGTTCTCAGTTTGTGATGAGTCTCTGAAAGGTTTTTAACAGTGAGGAACAAAGGTAAATTTTTCATTAATGTACCCATCCTGTACTCTTTATTCAGTCTTGCTTTTCTATAATCTTAAATCATTTAGTCCTTATAATGAAAACTAGATAGCTATAATATGTGTAATCATCTTTTATCTGCAATTTGTAACAGCACATAAGTAGTAGTAATTTTGTCCCTAATATGGCTTTCAGCCATACATGCTCTTCCCATTTTTCACCAAGAAATTGGCCATTTCATCCTCCTAGACTGAGTGGTCATGCTAGTTCCAGGTCTGCCATGGTATTTTTCAGTCCAAAGTGAACCTGTATTTGTAGTTTCCTTTTGACTCTCAGGGAGTGCTTCTTTGTGTAGTGATTCATGAAGACATGAGGTATTACCCATGGACAGGTGTTTTATGCATCTTAAACGTAGTCTATAGCCACAGGTACAAGTTAGCTAGCTCTGTTTGAAACTGCTTGGACTCCTGTCTGTGACAATAGTGCTAAATATAAAATTGGTCAGATCATGAGATTCTTAAAATAAGCTTAAAACCTGGAACAAAATCAGAATTAGGGTAGATAGAAACTGATCAAATACATTCACCTAGAACTCTGTCCGTTTTATGTTGTGAAGATGTAGATTTAGAGGATCCATCCATTCACACTGTGAGTGGCCTCTGGCTTGTTTTTCAACTTTCTTAGGATTTCATTTTCTTCATCTGTACTCTGAATGTGTTGGCATGGACCATTTGGAAAATCATACTTCTATTAAATTCAGTTGTCAAACAGGAAGGGTAAGAAGTTCTAGGTATGCTGCTGATTTAAGTCAGTATTATATTCAATCTCTATAATTTTCTGAAGTAAAAAGCTGATTGTAGTAGTTAAAAGACATCTGAACTTTAAGAAATTGAGCTTTTTATAGTATATGTTTTTAAAGTAGCATATACTTACTAAGATCCTTCTATGTAGCAGCTCATATTCTGGATGCTAGCATATGAAAATGATTAAGGTGTGGTCCTTAACCTTGAAGATTGTAGCCTATAGAGGGAAACAGATTTGCACAATTAATTTTGAGAATATATCATCACATCCTTCAGATATTTAATTAAATATTAGTCTTCTTACTGAGCCCTTTCCAGGCTGTTCTATATAAAGTTGCACATACAATCTCCAAATGTATGCTATCTCCCTTCCCTTCTAATTTTATTCTAGTTTTCCTCATATAACATACTATAACTGATATATATTTTACTTTTGTTTTTTACTTTATTGCATCTTTCCCTCCACCGCTACCAGTTGCATAAGAATGGTGACTTTTTTTGTCTGGTTTTTTCATTGCACTATGTGTTGGGTATGTAGTTGTTGCTCAGAATATTTATTGAATGAAAGAACATATGGATAAAGGAATGAATCAATAATTAAGGACACTTTGGAACAGAGGAAGGAATAAATATTTCTGTCTATGGCCCAGGTGGGACTAACGGAATTTGACTTGGTCTTGAAAAATGAGTGGCGTTTACTGAGTAGTACTGCAGGAAGAGGATGAAGAAACAATTAACTTTAGGAAGTAATTCTAGTCTCGACTTAGCCATTAACTTACTGCATGACTTATCTTTGACTTCTACTGAAAATCCTGGTATATGCTATTTTTCACTTCTAAGATTCTCCTCTTTTCTCCTCATTCATGGTTTATATGGGTTATCTTAGCATTTTAACTCTCTAGATACTAAAGCCTATTATTAAAATGTTTAACAAATGATGACTCTTGTTCAGTTACATCAAGGCATTCAAAAATTTCAGTCTGTTATGGCATAAACTGGCTACTTAGGCTCCAGTAAGATGTTAAGAGCAGGGGTGGCTAGCAGATCTGCCTACGGGAAATGTATAAAAAATAAATCAAATTCAAATTTGCCCTTTTAGATAATGTTGTGGTAAGAATGCTTAGCATGAAATCTAGCTTCTTAATATACTTTTAAGTGTACCATACAGTATTGTCAACTGTAGGCATGATATTATTCCTCTGGTATGACTAAAACTTGGTACCCATTGATACCCATTGATTAGTAACCCCTCATTTCACCTTTCCCCCAGTTCCTGGCAGCCACCATTCTACTCTACTTTTTAAACACCTCATGTAAGGTGGAATCACACAGTATCGTCCTTCCATGATTGGCTCTTTTCACTTGGGATAATGTCCTAAAGATTCATCTGTGTTGTGGCATGTTTTTTGGCTTTTCTAAAGTTGGATGATACTCCATTGTATGTGTGTACCACATTTCGTTTATCCATTCTTCCATTGATGGATGTCCGGATTGTTTCTACTTCTTGACTACTGTAAATAGTGCTGCAGTGGACGTGGAAATGCAAATATCCCTTCAAGATTTTGAATTCAATTCTTTTGGAAAAATATCCAGATGTTGGGATGCTGGATCATAGTAGTTCTAGTTTTAATTTTTGGAGGAACTTCCATACTGTTTCCCATAGTAACTGATCTATTTGCTTTTATAATGATGGAACGCCCCATAATTCTGAGGGTCTAAACAGTACAATTTCATTCAAATATTTACTTTTTATACTGAAAATCTCGTAGAAAAAGTAAATTTAGTATGATTTTTTTAAAAAAAGATCTTAAAAATCTGTTTGCTCTGTTTTACTAACCACAGTAATAAAAAGTAACTGAACCTCAGTTCTGTTTTGGAATTTGACTTTATTGGAGTCCATTAGTCCTAAATATATGTAAAATAATTGTTTTACAAAGTCAGTAAATAAATTAGTAGGAGTAATTCAATTATAAACCTCTTTTATTTCAAACTGAATAAATGGTGTCTTTTGGCCCTGATACATGGGAACCATTTATAACAAAGTATATATGCTACTATCAAATAAAAGTTGAAAAAGGCAAAATACGGCATGAAGAAAAACTAATGAACTGTTTTTAATGAATTATTTTTGGTATGACATTTATTGAATCGAAAATCTATATCAGATTTTCACCTAATATTTCTTTTTGTATAAAATAAAACAAAAATATGTTTTTAGAGCTTAATAATTTATAAAATCCTAATATTTATACACATGTGGTTCTTTCTCTGATGTTATTTATACAACACTATTCTTTTTCAATTAAAATATTTGAGATAGTTGTAGAATCACATGCAGTTGTAAGAAATAATACAAACAAATCCCTTGTACACTTTTCTCAGTTAACCTAATGGTAATATTTTATAAAACTCTCCTATAATATCATAATCATATATTGACATTGATACTATCCATTGGTCTTTTCATGTTTCCCAGTGTTACTTGTATTCCTGTGTGTGTGCGTGTAAGTTCTATACATTTTTACCATCTGTATAGGTTCATGTATCTATCACCACTATCAGTGTGTACCAAATTATTGCAGCACCACAAAGATCATTTTATTCTCCCTATAAAACCAAACCTACCTTCCTCCCAAGACTATCCCATCTCAAACTACTGGCAACCCTCTATTTTGTCTTCCATTTCTGAAGGTTATTATTTTAAAATGTTATATAAACAATAAAAAAATATGGAATATTTTGGGATTGGCTTTTTTCATTTAACATAATTATCTTGAGTTTTGTCCAACTGTGTGCATAAATATTTCTTTTTGATGATGAATCATAAGTATTCCATTGTATGTATGAACCACATTTTAACCATTTACCCATTGAAGGTTATCTGAGCTGATATCAGATAACCTTTGATTATTCTGTTTAAAACTGCTATGAAGTTTAGTGTACAAACTTTTAGTGTATGTAGGTTTTTCATATCTCTGAAATAAATGGTCAAGAGCACAATGGCTAGGTTATTTAAAACATATTTAGTTATTTAAAAAAACTCCCAAACTGGTTTCCAGAGTGGCTGTATCATTTTACAGTCTCACTGATAAAATAGGAATGATCCAAACACTCTACACCACTGTCTGTTTTAGCCATTTTGAAAGGTATGCCATGGCATAATTAGTTTTTAATAAACATATCTATAGCCTTTTACTTTTACTAAGGAAAGAGGCTTCACACTCTAAGCCACACTAACAGATCACCAAAGGAGAATGAAACAATTGTGTAATAACATGCTTCTTGTATAAAAAGAAGATGGCTTTAAACAAATAAACATAATGAATCCTTGTCTGAAATAAGAAATTTATCATTATAAACAATTCCTAATCTAAGCTTGTTACTTGTTTTTTTACATGTTCAGTCATTTCATAGGACCCTGCCACATTCTTGTCCAGATATATTTTAATGGTATAAATATATTAACAGCTACAAAAATTTTTTACAAAGTGTTTGTGTTCCAAATCAATATTAACTTTTAAACCAGGTTTTATAGAGAAGGCATATCTAATAAAAAGATTTACATAGCAACCAATCATGAAGTGAGATAATTATATTTATACTGAATTTTATCTTTTCAGGCATGTTATCTTGATTGATCATCACAATGACTCTGTTAAGAAATCTTAGTATTTTATAAATGAAGAAATATATTACTAAATTGTTGGTTAAGTCATCTTCAAGATTGCATAGCTAATAATGGTAGAAATGTGTTCGAGACTTGTCTGGGAGAATAGAAATGAGTACAAAGATACTGGGTAAATAATGAAGTTCATGATTAATTTTTAAGATGAATGCTTACTAGATGAATATTCTTTTATAGCTGGTGTAAGTTAGTTTGGTCTTTAGGATCCAAACCATAGCTTTCCCTAGCAACTTACTTACTTTAGAGTCAGTTAACATGTATTGAGTTTTTAGGTTGTACTATGCACATTCAAGAATTAATTCTTTTTGAAAGGATTCTGCTAATAATTTTAACAAAAATTGTTACTTCCACACCTAAGTAGATTAAGAGCCAGCTTATCTTTTACAAGTTGTATCTTTTTGTAAAGTTTTAGAGATAAAGATTGGGTTAATAATTATTATTCAGGTAACAGGTGAGTTGAAAATGTCTTGTACTCAACACAGGTCATCAGGTAAAAGTCACTTTGTAAAATTTTGTCTTTGTTTGCTCAATATTTTCTTTCCTTTAGCTTGAGCTCCAGAATCTGATCTAGTAGTTTTGTTAAAATAACATCATTTGAACTCAGATATAGCCTTTATTTAATTTTTAATTAAAATATTTAAGAAATAAAAATAATGCATCATGTCTTATTTTAAGGCAACTTTTTTTTTGCTTTATAACTTATTACCTAATGAAATGTATACTAAAATACATAATAAGAAAAATCTATTCAATGTGAAATTTAAATAGTTTGTTATCTATCCTTACTGACTAAAAGGAATCCTATAAAATTCAAACAAGAGAACTCTTAAAGAATCAGATTACCTTTAGTGACTGTCCTTTTGAAGTTAATCTATCTGCCGTCTTGGTGTATCTGGCAGTGCGTTAGTCTCATAATTTGAAGTTACCTGTAATTTATGAAAATAAAGATTTAGGGCTCATTGACTGACAGTCACACCATTCTTGAACTCTCCTTGTCTTTTACTTTCACATTCATTCAGTCACCAAGTCCTATTGATTTTTCTTCCTAAATGTTTCCCAAGTTCACTGGTGCTTCACCATCACCTTATCTTGACCACTACACCCCTGCAGTAGCCTCCGGTCAGTTCTATCCACATATTCTTCCACACAGTAGCCAGAGTAATTTGAAATGCAAATATAATCATGCCCCTCCTTGATTAAAACCTTTAAAGTTTCCTGTTGCTCTTAGGAGAAAGTCCAAACTCCTGCACAGACCAAAAGTGTTTTACCATCTTTCAAACAACACATCTTGCCACTTTTATCCTTAGCCCTAAATGATTTTTTTTCAAGGTCTTTTCATGGACGCTCTCCCCTACCTGAGTTACTGTCTTTTCAGCCTGCCTAACATACCATTCATTTCTTTGAAAGTGTGTGTTTCTCCCCAGACTATAGGCTTTTAAGGCACCATGAACTCTTTTTATCATAATGTTCATCATACTTGACACAAAATTAAACCTGTGCCATATTAACCCATGTTTCTGTCCTTGCTTCACTGTCCTGCAGATTTGCCTGGCAGGAACTGCTCTGTTGAGTGTAGCAGCTTTTGCTTCTAGCATCATGACTAAAGTGTAATCTATGCTCAGTAAATATATATTGAATTAATAAGTGAGGGAATAAAATCTGCATTTACATAACTTTTTCTATTTCTTCGTTGTAAACTAGGAAATACCTGGCTTATTATCAGCAGCCCTTAGATTGAAGGTAAATATATTGACAAAATTCCCACTGGTCATTGTTGTACAGAATCATATTCCATTATAAACAAATGTTAAAATAAGTAACATAACCTCTTAATACTTCTATATCGGCTTGACTACGAGATGATTATACTTGAACAATTAAATACTCACCTTTTATCTTTTCTTTCCATAATTAAAAGTAGAAAATAAAACTGATCTTTGAATAGGAAATTTGGAATGAACACGATGAAAATTCTCAGATAAAGCCTGAAATAGATGTTTTCAGGAAAGCTTTGTATTTATACACTAACACCTTAATGTTTAATCTCCTTGGGTCTTGTAAACCTTGATAAGCCTTGAATGGGAATCAATATATTGGTGTAACTACTTTCTTTTTCATGAGTTTTCTCATTAAATGCTTCACTTATACCATTGTCAGAGTGTGATCAAATTGTAGAGATGTAAAATTTATTTTTCTTTTAAATGCACTCTCTTTTAAAAATATGATTTTTAGTAACGAAAACTGCAATGGAAGTAATTATCTCTGTCTATAAGCAAATTTTTCAATAAAACACTTTAGCTCCATGTTAAATCTCACCTGTAGTCTTGCCACACTTATTGTAATAATCAAATTTAATTAACGCTACAATGATCATGTCGGCATTTTGGATGAGTGTGTTCTGGGAGATGCATTGTTCATCTTGTATTATGAAATTTTATTATGTTTAGAGAAAGGTACAGAAATCCTTAAGCTTTTCTTATACTGGATGTTTGGCTCAAGTGGTCACTGATAAAGATTGATTTTACTAATTTTTTCTTTAATTTTAAAAACTAAGAGTTCCTGCTGTGGTGCAGTGGGTTAAGAATCTGATTGCAGTGGCTTTGGTGGTTCCAGATGCACAGGTTCAATCCCCAGCTCAGCGGAGTGAGCTAAGGATCTGGTATTGCTATAGCTGAGGTGTAGGTTGTAGCTGTGGCTTGGATTTGATCCCTGGTCCAGCATATTCCATATGCTGTGAATATGGCCATTAAAAATTAAAAAAAAAACACACATGTGTGTTCTGAGAAAAGAATAAAAAAGACAAAAAACACCCGTAACTCCTTCACCAAGAGATAACAAGAGCTAGTATATTTCTATACATCTTTACTGTCTTAAATCTAAATTCTGTTTAGTACATATAGAATTTTATTTTTTGACTATTCATTTCATGTATTATTAGTATGAACTTTCTCATGTCATGTAATATTCTTCAAAAGTGTTTTTGTAATAATGGCTGTATGAAACAACATTAATGTTTCATATTTCTAATTTTAGTAGGCACTACCAGTTTTCTTCATTTTAAGATGATGCCACAAACCTCATAAACAATAAAATAAAAAGCACTGGCTGGAAAAATTGTTGAAACACTTGACTAATGGTTAATGTCCTTAGCCAATTAAAAGCTCCTCACAATTATAAGGAAAATAGATGCTCCGATAGAGAAACGAGCAAAGTATGGATATGCTGTGGATAAATGCAATAACTGAAAATATGTTAAACATTAATATTTAATCACATATATCCAAATGGAGGCAACACTTCACTACCATCTTTGGCAGAATTTAAAAAGACTTATTCTGTTGTCAGGATATAGAAAAGAGGACAGTATACTAACCTAGTAAAATCCAACCCATTTGGAAAATAATTTAGCAGTTAAAAAAAAACAAAAAGAAATCTTAAGACATTCAAGGTTTTAACAGTTTACTCCAGGAAATATTCTGATATCTGTTGGTATAGTATAAGTAATACCATACCAATGTAATTGATTAATATGCAGTCATTAGAATGGAATAACGTGCATTTATTGTCAAATGAAATAGATTACAAAACAACAATTTTATTCTTTGCTTTTTTCATTTTTATGTATAAGCACATTCTTATTTGATTAAAATTTACAAGAATATTACTAGGATAAGAACTTTGAAAAACATCCATAAACTTTCTCTTTCTTTCTGGACTGAGCAGTATAAATTACAAATTAGGCATGCTTAAAATTCTCTGAAAAAGTCATTTTCTTCAAAAACACTAATGTCATTAAGTAAAAAAAAAAAAATACTTGTTGATGGCATTGGTTTGGTTCTGCCGTGGCTTAAGTGGCTAATATCTATTGCAAACTCATTCCATCTAAGTATCTGCCACATTTAAAGAAATAATTGAAATTGCCTTTTCTTGGAACTCTTCTTAGGCCTTTAAGCCACTCTAAGGGTCCTACCTAACACTTAGGAATTCTTACTATGTGTGAGGTATTAATCCTATTCTAGGAATTTTATGTATATTAACTTGTCTCACAGAAAACCTATAAAATAGAAATATTATCTACATTTTGCAGAGGAATAAACTAAGCCAGACAAAGTGTTGGTATATTGCTCTGATCACAGAGTGAGTAAACTTAGATTTGAATACAGGCATTCATCTTTAGAATCACTAAACTATACCCTATCTTATGTTAGGAATTAAAAACTTTGAGAAATTTAAGCAACTTTAGAGGATCTTCCCTGGATTCATCCTAAATATTAGATTGAGGTAGGCTTCTAATAGTCTCCAGCAAGACACAGATTTGTCCCAGATCTTTTAGGACACCTCTGGACTTCATTACAATGTTTTCAAGGAGTTTACTCTAAATGATTCTATTTTTTCCAGTGTCCTCTGGAGAAGATGTTTCGTTACTCTTTCTCTTTGAGGACACCTTTAAATAGAATTTTGGCAGCTTATCTTAAGGGTTGTAGAAGACCCCAAAACACATGAAACAAATTATCTAAAATTAATACACAGTCACCCTTACTGTATAAGACTATCTTATAGCATCTATAAAAGCTTTAATTGTAATCCAAAGTTCTTGTCATGGCACAGCAGAAATGAAATCAACTGGGAACCATGAGGTTGTGGGTTCCATCCCTGGCCTTGCTCAGTGGGTTAAGGATCCAGTGTTGCCGTAAGCTGTGGTGTTGCTCAGTGGCTTGGATCTGGTGTGGCTGTGGCTGTGGTGTAGGCCAGTAGCTACAGCTCGGATTAGCCCCCTAGTCTGGGAACCTCCATATGCCATGTGTGTGGCCCTAAAAAGATGAAAGACCAAAAAAAAAAAAAAAAAAAAAAACGCTTTAATGATAATCCCCTGGTTTGACCTTTACACTGAGAAAAAGAGGATTACAGTTTACTATTCTATCCTGACTCCCATAAAACCCTCCCCAGCCAAAGATGTTCACTTGTACCTGTAAAGAGTAGTGCATCCTGGTCAATCTTTTGCACAAGCTTAATTCCTTTATTTTTTTATTTTTATTTTTTGAGATGGGTGGTGGTGTTAGTAGTTAGGACCTTTAGTGAACAGTATGAATTTATCATCATGATTCATTGTCAATTGGTCCTTTCCAGTCTTGCCTCTATTTTTTGTTATTTTCATTTACTTTTATAATTTAATGGATGCCTACAGAGCCACAGCCTGTCCTAAAACATTATCATAACTTCTATGAAGCTAATCTTTTACTCTCTGTCCTTTCCTCTGCCTTTCTCTCCTTTACTCCATGGGAAGTAACCCCTATTTTGAAGTTTTGTTCAATCTCCATGATAAAACACAAAGCAAGAATTTTACCTATTAGCTTACATATGAATTAATGAGAAGCCAAAAAATCCTATTCTCCACTGCATTAGTTAAGTCAAGAAACTACATATAACAGACTTTGCCATTTTTGTATGTATACTCAGTTGCAAAAATAGTAACATTTGCATTTTTTTGAAAAATTGGCAGCACCTGTGAAGGGTTTGTGGTCTACTGATATACCCATTTTACATCCTTGACAATCACCATTGGGTCTGAAAGTTGACATCTAAGGGCACTTGATCTTTACTTAGATTTGACCCATCCTTTTCTACTGCTCAGTTTATCTCAAAGCCAAAATATCACTATCAGGACAATGATAATTATTTGTCTAAACTATGTTTCTAAATGCTGTGTCATTTCCTAAAGTGTTTTGTACATTTTTAAATAGTTTTCTGCATGTATTCATTCATGCTACTGCATTTATTCAAGTAAAAATATTCTTTTTTTTCTTTGTCTTTTGTCTTTTTAGGGCTACACCCACGGCATGTGGAAGTTCCCAGGCTAGAGGTCAAATCAGAGCTATAGCTGCCGGCCTATACCACAGCCACAGCAATGCAGGACCTGAGCTGCATCTGTGACCTACACACAGCTCACGGCAACAACGGATCCTTAACCCAATGAGCAAGGCCAGGGATTGACCGCAACTTCATGGTTTCTAGTCAGATTCGTTTCCGCTGCACCACAATGAAAACTCCAGAACATGACATTTTAATCATTCAGAAGTTCAAGGCAGTTCCAGGTCAGTGGTAGGAGTGATGGGTGTGCAGATGGATTCATTCAACAAATCAGGCTAATAGAAGTTCTACCATGTTTATTTATTTATTTTTCTCTTTTGGTCTTTTTAGGGCCACACCTATGGCATATGGAGGTTCCCAGGCTAGGGGTCCAGTCAGAGCTGTAGCCGCAGGCCTACACCACAGCCACAGCAACTCAGGATCCAAGCTGCGTCTGTGACCTACACCACAGCTCATGGGCAATGCCAAATCCTTAACCTGCTGAGTGAGACCAGGGATCGAACCATCCTCCTCATGGCTGCTAGTCATATTCGTTAACAACTGATCCACAATGGGAATTCCAGAAGTTCTATCATGATTAGCATTTGACTTTCAGTGTTGTCTTATATCAACATCAAGCTGGCAGATGGGAAAGAGTATAAAGGATCATGCTTGAGAGGCATTTTTGCATCCTGCCTACACATGGACCTTACAGCTTCCACTAATATTTGATTGGCTGGTACTCAGTCACCTGTATACATCTTACTTCAGGGGAGCTGAGAAATACAGTAATCTGGAAAGACAAGAAAGACTTGTTTTTGACAAATGGCCAACAGAATCTGCCACAACCACATTTTTAGGGAGATTCTAAAAAAAAGACTTAGCTTTGCTTTTGGTCTGGCAGATCTAAGGTTGAACCTTGTATTTCCTTGTACCAGCTGAGTAAGCATGGGAAAAGTATTTACCTTCTCATTGTCTAAATATATGTCTATATACACATATAGACATATAACATAGAGATCAGAACATCTACAGACTTACCCTCACATGGATTATAGTATAAATGGAAGGAAATAACGTATATATAAAATGCCTATTATAGGGCCTGGCTGATTGTGTGTAGTCCAACATGGTAAATTTTGTTATTATCATCAAGTAATGATTCAGTATTCTATGTATACATCATAATTAGTACATTAGCCTTCTCACTCACCTGACACCTCCATGTTTAGTGGTGTTCAGTTCATTTAAGTAGAGTTGTCTTATGGATTCAAGCATAATCTGTAGAAAATCTCCCTTAAAAAATTAATGTGGGATAACTGATAAAGGTGATCTCCTCCTCTCAATTGTAAAAGGCATTGTAATTGAAATATTAGTTTGAGCTTGAGAATCTTGGAAAACAGAGCCTTGAGAAAATGGGACCCAAAGATATATTGGTTGTAGGTGGTCAAAAATCCTTCTGTATGGATTGTGGAATAATATGAGCAAGTCCAAGAAGATTCTTATTTGGAAAGAGTGGAGAGGCTTAGATAACAGTGGCAAGAAGGAACCAAAGGATTTGAGCCATATCAGTTTTGCCCAGGGCTTCCCCTAGTGGCTGTTAGAGCTTTATTGTTTCTCTTAATGTTTTTTTTGTTTGTTTGTTTCTTTGTTTTTGCCAGTCCTAGCTGACTTTAAAAATCTAGAAATGTGGGGTAAGAGTGATTGCTGTGGAGTAAGAGTGCCACACAATGACAAAGATGGGGAGCAGCCACCTGATAAAAAGCCAATGTCATCCTAAATAAATCTGTATTAGTATAAGCTGATGAGCTGTGAGAGGTATATTTCTAAATACTGACAAAAATGAATATATTTTGCCAATTCATTACAGCTATACCAAGGTATAGAATGAGGCTACTTAAGTTGAGGATGATTAAAAATGCCTGTGAACAGTGACACAATTTACCAGCAGTCTTCTGTGGTATTGCCCAACGTTAGTGGAAAAAACGATTTATCTCTAACTTTTAGTTTCTTGGAAAACAGGCCTTTTGGTAAGCATCAAAGTTATTCGTAAAAGGTAAAGGATGCAATATGCAGTGAAATGATAGTATATGTTTGCATGTTACTACTAGCCAGGAGTGTTCTCTTTGTTGATCATGTATTGAAACTGAGCTTAGTCTGCTGTGATAAGTATGGAGCTCTCTTTTCATGGACTATTCCACAATTGAACTCTGGATGCATTTAATAGGAAACTCATGATCTTATAGATTTCTCAGTGGAACTTAGTAAATAATAAATTGTATAAAGATCTTGAGTCCATCAGAAAAACTAGACAAAGTAAAGACCCAGTCATCAATTTTTAAGATTCCTTCTGTTGTTTCGCTTTTATAATAAGTAAAGTAAAACTTAAGTCACAAAATCCCAAATTCGTCATAAACCACTATGTAGGGCCACTGATAATTTAAGTTTATTTTTTGGACAAAATATGAAGAGTTCATTTACTAAGACAAACATCTAGCATTTCAATTGATTATGCACAGCATTCTTTGAAGATGCCATAGATTCTTGCCTGAAGTCAGTTTTAGCTTGAACATTAGTGAATGACATCAAACTTCCCAGTGGCTTCAGTTCCTATTTCTTTTTTGTAATTTCCTTTTTTATTTCTATTTTTTCCAGATTACATGTCAATATGATGTTAATGACCTTGCATAAACTTATTTGTAATTCACTGTATGTCATCATTTAGTTGAGATTTGTATTAGAATTTATTTTAACCAAATATTCTACAATAGCTGCTTAACGGATTAGTCTTAACAACTGGTATATTTATATAAAGTAAGACTGTTGTAATGTTCTAAAAATCAGTGCAGTGATTCCTATTAAAAGTATACAGAGTTCTGAATTACTACAAACTAAGTGAGAGGGAACAGAGATACCTATTCACAGGAATAAATTCAATATTTTCTTTCACTTGATCATTCCTTCTTAGCCCTTCCCAATTTCAACACTACTGATTCTCCTCTTTATGTCCTTGCTATAACTAACCTAAATGAGGTTGTTACCTCTGCCTGCATCTAAGCAGCTTCCATCTGGACCTTTTAAAGTATCAATTTGATTCTCCAATGTTTCTTTCTCCCTTTCTGATATGTATACACACACACATACACATACATATATATATATATACACATATATATATATATACTGTAACAATGATAGAAATTGTAGTCCAAATGCCAAAGAGAAAGTGTTTGCAAGTCAAACCAAACAAAACATAACCACTTCCTTACTCTAGGATGTCTACCTTCTTGGTTTTCGCACTATCTGAGAAGTTACCTGTACTACTCCCTCTTTTTTCATCTTTGGTTAACTCCTATTCATCCCCCCAATCCCATCAACTCAAAGCTCACCTCTTCAGTTAAGTCTTTACCTTTAGAGAGAAAGAGTAAGTTGCCCCCTTATGAAGCCTTTAAAGAATAAATAATAATTGATCATGTGGCCAACTTGTCACATCTAGGGAGATAAAGATAATTTCTTCTCTCGAGAACCTCCATTTATTGGCATAGATATGTTGACTAATAATGCAATATGAATGTAAAAACATAAAACAGGTGATATATGACTATTGCACAACAAGGCTGACACAAAGGAAAGCCTGACTTATAAAGAAAATATTTGAGCTGGTTCTTAAAGGATGACCAAGAAACTTCTGGGTTACTTTAGATTTGCCTCATATCATAGTGTTTTTATTTACTTGTTCACATTAGATTTATCTTTGCCTGGATAATGCATCTTTTGCTCTACTATGAGTTCTGTGTCTTTTTGGTACTTGATGGGATTCATTATTTAACAAGTCTTAGCATGGAGGTAGCATTCAGTAATGTTTATTGAATGAATTAAGACATGAGTTGCTCATCTATTTCAAAAGTTTCTCTCTTCCTTTCTGTCTATGCTTTATCTTTCCTTCAATTTTAAGTTCAAAAGTCTTGGCTTCCAGTTTTTTTTAATATTATATTATACTCTTGCTATTTTTGCAAATCACTAATTTTTTACTAATTCATTTTATGTAAAAGAAAACAAATTATTTTCAAGTTTCTGATAATATCATTAAGATATGACCCAGTAATTTAAATGGAGATGTATGTGAAAGAACTAAAGACATTGGTCTAAGTGATCCACAGGGAATTTAGTAGCTTTATTGATCAGCGATCAAAGATTCCTCTTTTTCACTATTGTATATTTTATGCATTTTCACTATTGTTATATGTTTTATACATGCTCTAGTCCTAGTCAGATTCCTAGTCAGATTCATTTCTGCTGCACCACGACAGGAACTCCTATTTTATACATACTCCTAAAAGCCTTATTTTTGTATTCTTTCAGATATTGTGTGCTTGTAGTAACCAATAAAATTGCCAATAAAATTTGTAAATATGGTGAATTTTTAAACTAATTTTATCATTAATATAACCACATAATGAAACTGAAATTAATGTTATATAACCAGAATAATAATTTTTTAAACTAATTTTGCTGATTTTATTTTGTTGACTTTGAAGGGTCACTTTATGAAACAGACAAAAGTAATCATACAAAAATGTTTTGTGTTTATATGTTATATATACATTTTCATAGACCGAGAGTTTGGGTTTGATAGATGCAAACTCTTAAATTTAGAATGGCTAGACCTAAGGTCCTACTGTATAGCACAGGAGCATATATCCAATCTCCTTGGATAGACTGTGATGGAAAATATATTAAAAAAAATGTTTATAGACGTATGACTGAATCACTTTGCTGTGTAGCAGAAATTGGTACAATATCATAAATCACTATACTTTTATAAAAAAATTAAAATAAATTTTTATAATATCCTATATAATACCATATATTAGAATCTATTTTTAGCAACATAACTCTAAATTTGATGAATCCATCATTTTATAGATATATTAAGGCATATAATGCAAAAATTATAAAATAGTTTAGGAGTCAAAATACAATTGGGGAACTTACGAGTTCCCTATTTATTTTAATGGTAGGGCATAAACTAAAATTATTTTCATTAAAATCTACTTGTTCAACAAACATTTATTAAGCATCAGCTATGATTAAGTTGTTTTACTAGGCATTGCCAATACAAAGGGGACCAAAATAGACCTTGCCTCAAAGACACAGTTTACTATTGATATAGTTTGTTTCTATCAATCATATAGTCAATCAGTAAATTTCAACTATTGCGCATTAAGTTTTGCTAGAGTTATAAGTAGAGAGTCTAAAGGAATTTTATGGGTGCTTTTTAGGACATCTGTTTCTATTAGTGAAGCATGAGCCCTTGAGTTTGAGGTTGTGAGTGATAAAATAATAGGAATATTAGCTCCTTTTGATCATACATGATGATCATTCACTAAGATGTGAAAACAGCAGTAAAAGAGAACCGGTAAGTTATATGTTATCTTAGTTTCACATATTTTAAGAATCTGTGGGGAGACCTAAATATGCACTTGAAAGGAATTGAGTATTTTCTATTTGTTTTAAAACTATTAAAATAACTATTTTCATTTAACTAATTCTATACAGAATACTCATATCACAACTGTCTTATGTATAATTTAAGAGCTTTGGACCAAAAAAACCAATTAATGTACTGCCTTTCTTGAGCTTTAGCCTTCCTTGTATCTGAAAGTATTAAGTTTAACGGCAAAGGGGGGAAAAGAAGGAGACTCGTGAAAAATATCCAGTACCAGTAAAGAAATTAAGAAAATGTAATGTCTTTTGAACAGTGTCCTAGAGAAAGTGTTCATAAATCCATTGGAAGAAAAATGAATATGTATTAGATATTATAATCTTCCATTTCAGTGAATTACATTCTGTAATCCTTCATTATACATTGAAGGACATAGCATAGCTTTTCTTTCTAGCATTTAGGTCAGCAATGGTATTTGAGAAATATAAATGAAGCAAAAAAAAAGAATAGATGTTCTGGATGTATTATTTTGGCAGAGTTCTTGGTTTAGAAATACTTCATACCTTGATTCATTTTTTTCTTTCAGTGTGCAAATTCCCTGAGAGACAATAGGTGGGAAATTATTTTGTTTTATTTAACAACAAAAACAAAATTAAATAAAACTTGATGTTTAGAATGCTTCTTAAACTACTTAAATGGAATTATACCATCTTGCATAATCTTAAATATCAAAGATACTTAATCTGGAGTTCCCGTCGTGGCACAGTGGTTAACAAATCTAAGAACCATGAGGTTGCAGGTTCGGTCCCTGGCCTTGCTCAGTGGGTTAAGGATCTGGCGTCTCTGTGAGCTGTGGTGGAGGTTGCAGATGCGGCTCGGATCCAGCGTTGCTGTGGCTCTGGCATAGGCTGGCAGCTACAGCTCTGATTTGATCCCTAGGCTAGGAACCTCCATATGCCGCGGGATTGGCCCTAGAAAAAGCAAAAAGCCAAAAAAAAAAAAAAAAAAAAAGATGCTTAAAATATTAATAAATGAAGTCTGTGCCCTGAAGAACTACAGTGTAAGAATCCTTAATAAACTCAATGACAGTAAAAATTCCTTTTGCCGTGTGACTACATTTTAAATATATTTTAAATGAACATTCCTGAGAGGTTACATTATAACTTGCAGATGGATTAGTAATTTAAGATTCTGCATTAAGAGCTTTTCCTCATTTAAAGTAGCAAATTTCTCTTTCCATCCTCTTCAACTTGGTCATTTCATTACTAAGGAGGAAAATCACTTAATCTCTTTAGATCGATATTTTCTCATTGGTATACTGAACTGTTTCTTTTACTCTAGAGATAGGTAGCATAGCAGAGTCAAGAGCATGGTTTCTAGAATCAGCTAAGCCTGGTTTTGACTCATGGCTCTGTCATGAGTCATTGGATCATTTTATTTACATTTTATGAATTTCAGGGTTTTTTTTCTGTAAACTTCTTGGTTGTATGTTTTTAAGGGTTAGCAGTAACATGAAATTTTGAATGGTATTTAGATTGTCTATAAAAAAGATAAATTTGATACATCCCTAGAACATAATATAAATCCAACAAATCATTAACATAATAATATTTATTATTGTACTGTTCACTAGAACATAAGATCCATGGAGACTTCCCTGTTTCATTCACTGGTATATTCCAAGTGCCAGGAAGATGCTTAGCAAATACAAAGTATTCTGTATATTTGCAAAAAATTAAATATATGAGTGAGTGAGTTATTTTACCTCCTAAGATGATGAGTGGCCAGAGAGCTGAATTTTTGAGAATTGCTTGTGATTACTGTTTTTACAACTAAAAATAAACAATTTTAGATGTAGTTTTGCTTTTGAAATTGCAGTTTTATGCTTTATAAGTGCATAATTTGAACTTGAATTAAAATCTGCAACCTTTGAACACTGATCCCTGTTTTGGGCACAATATGGCTATATCTCTATGTCTATATCCATGTCTTTATCTATATATCTATATATCTATCTAAACATATATATGCTTTACAAGTAGGATAATATTTGAATAAGTGTGCTTTTTAATGTACATATTTATTTTCTTTACCACATCCTATGATTTCTCTTTTAGTTTATTGGGTAATAAGTTTATAACTATATTGTATTTACCAAAGTGTAAGAGCTGCTTTGTTAATATTATGCTTGAGCATCAGACTTAGGTCCTTTTTTGTGGCACTATCCACCCAAACTTTAAGACTCTGCCCTAGGGTCATTCTGAACAACCTGCCTGATCTGTGGTTCACATATTTTTATAAACTAGTTTTGCAGATTCCTGTAGAAGCTATTATTGTCTTACAGAGATGTAAACATTGCATCTTAGAAGTTAAAGAACATTTAGATATACCTTGTCCAATTATTTAGACTTGTCCAATTCCGGTTCTGATTTCCCTTTATTGTCAGAGAAATCCAGTAGCTGTCTCATCTTACAAATTCAGGGGAAAAAACCTCATTCCATCAACAAATTTCTGCTAAAAAATATGTTGAGAACCACAAGTCTGGTCCCAATAACACTGTAAGGTTTCATAGTGCATAAGGGTTTGAGTGTATACATGCTCATGATTGATTTTAACAGTGACGTACTAGTGCATGAACTTTATTCATCTATAGATGGCAAGAATGTATGTATTCCATGCATTTATTTATATAATAGTATTTTATTGCTCATTTTGTACATAGCGGGTACTGTGATATGTTTGGGTAGGAAAGCTTCAAACTCTAATTTAGTCAGAACTGTCCAAGTTCATAACTGTTGTGCTGATATGATTATTGATACCACATCCTTTCACACAAAAGGGAACCTATTTAGATATTAAATTATATGGTCACATTGGGTAAGGGAGATATAGGCTTACTCAATACATAAAACATAACATATCCATTTATAATTTGTGTACAAAATAAACTGTAAGGTTTTAGAGTAGAAAGACACCCCAACAATTGTCTAATGCAATACTGTATTTAGAGATGAGCAAATCAAGGCCCAGAGAAATTGAGACATCTAGGTCATTCAGCAAATTAATAGTAGGGCCAGCACTAGCAATTAAAAAAATAATAAAATGGCTCATGATCTTTTGCTTTATTTTTTAAAGCGATATATCAAAACATAGGTTAAATGGTACCAACTCCAAACTATAAATTAAATATTCTTATGTCACCTTTAATGGGATATTCTTCTCACTTTGTATCATGAGTTTTCCTTTACTTCTAGGCCTATCCTGTTTTTAATGATACCTAGCTTTGTCCATTCCAGTATATTTTCTGGAGAGAAATGGTTATGATGTCTTTAAGCTTCCTTTTTACCAAGTTCTGTCTCCTAAAATTTTTCTCTGCCTTGTTCAGGGTATCTCATCAAGGACAGCTCCAAGATAAATGGAACCATCCAAATTTAACCTATGTGTTTGATTCTCATTTCAATATCCTCCCATCTATCAACCATGTCTTAATTTTCAAATCTAATTTAAAAGAATCTGTTTTTTCCTCCTATTCTGACCATTTCAAACAAAATACTTTAAAAAGGAAGAGTTCTCTGACATCCACTTTCTCTGTTTTAGAGTACAACAGGCAATTTACAATTCTGAGTTATATATAGCTAGTTCCCATTGAATGAGAAAATCAGTCACTCCTTCCCTATTTTACTAAATTCTCTATTTTTTCATAAATTTTTAGTTACTATAGTCAGATTAGTAATGTGCTTATTAATTACCTCTCAACTAAGTACTTTATACCCATTTGATATGTTAAAACATATAAATATCATCATTATATCCCTTCTAAAGTCATATCCAAGAAGATTTTGCTTGTGATTGGTTGTAATGGTTGGAGACATTCTAATACTCTTATTACATCTAGCTGATGAGCCTCAAAGGGTCAGAAAACGTATTTTAAGCTTGACTTCTATATATACATAGTTAATTGTACCATGCTTTTCATATAGTATGTGTGCAGCCAGTATTTGCTGATAATCATCCTTGTTGCTGAGTTGTTCGCAGTAACTGAAAAAAATTGTTTTTATTCTTGAGAAATCAGAGCGTATGTGCAGACATATAACGTTTGATTATCTTACAGAACTTCCAGAATAAACTGCATTCAAAATGTTAAATTCAAATATTTTCCAACAGCAGAAAGCAGATTTATCAAATTGAAATTGCATTTGAGATAGAAAACATAAAAGCTCCAGTTGCTGTACCTATATCTTCCAAGACATTTAGAAGATATCTTTTCATTTGATTTTATTTAGTATTATAGTTTTTGTTTTGTTCCTTTTGTTTTCCAGGTCTGGCAAGGATATTTTATTAAACTGAGAAGATTAAAAATCAATGATCTCCATATATTCCAATTCTTTATAAAATTCTATAAATCAAGGGTATCTTTTAGAAGTAGTCAGAGTTCATCCTGGTTGGAATAAATAGAGAATTTAAAGATGTAAAAATATTTTTGTTTCATTATATTCTAGACACGAGACCAAAACTATTCAATACTGTTAATTGTGTATATCTTGCTTTCTGCTTATTGTGGCTTCTGGCAAGTTTAAAACTATGTTTGATACTAGCTAAAAAATCCAGCAGGAGGGTAAAGGTTTATTTATTATTTGTTTTTTGTCTAGAAAAGGTTGATATTACCTAGTTCCATGTACCAAGCCAAGCAGTTACAAATAACTATACACTCTTATAGGTATATACACAATGTTTATCTGCATATGCATTTATTTATTCTGAGGTATTTATAAACCTGATAAATTAAGTAATATTTAAAGGATACAAAAATCAAAATGATTTTTAAGTGCCTCATTTTCTTCCAGAATGGTTGGTCTGCTTCATTCATGCAATCATTTGTTTAATGATTCGGTCAAAAACTATTAAGAACCTGTAGCAGTCAGATATTGTGCATGAAACTGAGGATAACAGATGAACAAGACAAAAATCATTGTCCTAAAGAAGCAGCAGGGAGATAATCAAGGAAACATGATTTCAAGACAATTTAATAACCCCTATAGCCAAATTCATTATTAGTATTGTGGAAACAAACTAACAAAATTTTGAAGAAGTGATCACTAAATTCTAAAAGAACAAGGAGACAGGTGAGTGTTTCATAGGTAGAGAAGTAGTGATATGTGCAGTAAAAAGGCAAGTTAGAATAAATGGTAGAAGATAAAGGATAGTTGGGGCTTAGATACATTTCATGCTTATGAATTTTTCTTCAGGGAAAGATGATTAAACTTATTAATGGTATTTTAGATAAGAAAGTATATCCGACTTTATGAAAGAGGACTGCCCTGGTAGTAAGGAGCATGAGCAGAAGGCTTTCTGATTGTCATGTAGAGAGAAGGGGTGACAGGTTTAACTGACAGAATGTGGTTACACTTAGGGTCTGTATTAAGAACATGAGTAGATGATTGTGCCATTTCTCAGCTCAAACCTGGAAAAAGGAGGGAAGGGAGATTCTAGGATGTGCATGATCAGTTAGTATGCCCCTATGAGACATCAAGGAGAGCAGGAATATAAATGTATAAATACACCTCGATGCTAAGATAAAAGAATGGGCCAAATATTGAAGTTTGGAAATAAGTGTTTACCTAGAAGGTGAATCCATGGGGGTTGATAAAAGCACTTAAGTTAGAAGGAACCAAGTGAGAAGAGATGAGAGAGAAAGGAACTTGAGGAATGTGGAAAAGGATGTTGGGAAAGGAAGACCAAGAAATGTACCTATCTTGACATTTCCACAAATATGGAAAATAAGGGCATTAGTCAGAAAGTAATTTTTGAAAAGAAATATAAGTAACTCAGAGGTTTTTTTAAAATGTAGATAAAGCCATTGGCCTCCTATATCCAACTGTCAATTCTTGGGTGCGGGATAATTTAAAATCAAAATTTGCTCTCTATAAATTTTGTTTGGAAGTTTCATCAGTTATTAATTGTACTTTTTTTTGCATGTAGGAGCTGGGGGTTTCCTCTCTACTATTTTTACTTGAACTTATACTAATGTTGTGAACTATTGGGAAGAAAATTACAACTACCTTTTTTCTCAGGATGGAGTAATTTTCAACTTTACTATTAATAGCAACCAGAAATAATAGCTGGAATCCCAGTCCTTGAATTTATTTCATAAGTACAATAACTGAAAGTAGGCTTTATCATTTTATATCAAGAAGAGAGTTCCTTAATTTACACAGATAATGGTGAACATGCATGGGCTTGGTTTATTCTTTGGATTGGGGGCTGACTCATGGAGATAGAAAAATAGGATTTTCACAGTTTATTTAGAAAGGAAAACTTGGTTTGTCTAAGAGTGAGAAGAGCATTCAGCATCTTTACTCAGCCGTTTTCCCCTGTGCATCCTTTTATCAAAGCATTATGCACTATACATTTGAAAAACTTTACCAAACTCCTTACCCTAACTAGAATTGATTTTAAATACAGACTTAAGCCTAACAGGCATGATGCACTTATTCAACATGCTGAAGTATATTTTACAAAAAAGCTTTTAAATGGCCATTGGGTGCAGTTTTTGAAACTTAATTTGTTAGCCCTTCAATCAATCGCAGCTGTATCATAGTTTACTTGATAAAATTTTCATTGACATATAATGTTCCATTTAGTTTGCAAACATTGTTGAATTTTTCTGTCATAAACATGAAAATTGAAGCTACATAATCAATTTTTTTTCTCTTTTTTTAAATATAATAAAATTATATATTATGAAATATCTTCTAGTTTACTGGATACATATGTTTTTTCTTGCTCCACAATCATGGAATTTCAGAACAATAATTCTTTCTTTGCATTTACAACATTTTCTCATACTGAAATTCACTCCATTAGTTTAACTGCCAGATATTTTCTTAGGAAAATCCATACTGGTTTCTTTTACTTTCAGAACACTGACTTTAGGTGGAAATGAAGAGTGAAAAATAAATGTTGTTAATTGTGTCATAATGCCAGCACAAAGTGCTGTCTTTTTGTGTTTAAATATGGTTAATTTGTTCTTATATATATGCTGCTATATGGAAATAGTTATAAAATTAAAATATACCTATTGAGTGGCTGTGAGCTGATAGGATAAAATCAAATGATCCTTTGGACATGACCTTTTCATCAATTACTCTGCTAAAGTAATGTCAGAGTCATCTCAGGATTCTTGTCTTTTTGGAAGCAGAACAGTAGAAACGTTGTTACAGCCCTTTGCCTCCCTGTCCTAGACCAGCAGGATCCCTTTCCCATATATACTCTCTCAGCCACAACAAGGAGCCAGTAACATAACTGGGGTTAGCTGAAAAGAGTAATTTTGTGCTCTAGGTAAGTTGCTGAAGTGATTCCAACAGTTATAGGCCAGTCCACTTGTTTTAAGTCACTGCTAGAAATCTGGATAAGAATTTTGATGAGGTGTTACAATAACATTGTAACTCAGTCTGTCCACAAATCAGTCTCATAAACTTCCACAAATAGGGTCACAATTGCTGTCACTTACTTTTATGGTGTTTCGGTTGAGGAGAGAAAAAGCAGCTTCTGTGTTCATTAAGAGTTAGTAGCCACTAGGGCCGGAAAGTAGTGCCTCTCATAAATTTGGGGACACTTTTACTCTAAAATACAACTTAAGGATACTGGTAAGATGAATAGTCATCAGTCAGGATTAGGTGATATTTAAGAAAACTTGCACATAAAATCAAAAGCAATTAATTGAACCAGTGTCCATTAAGTAATGACAATAGGTAGAGCAACTGTGCTCAGAACTCTGTAGGACATTGAAAATATATAACTATGGTTTTTAACATCAATCCGTCATCAGTTGGGAAAGCACTATGCATGCTTAAGCAATTACCATAAATGTAGAAATAATTTTCTTAGTTAACACAGATAGCTAAAGAAGTGCTTTGTACTTGTTACTTCCACCTAGTACAAGATTCCCATCTACTGTAAAACTCCAATCTCACTGCTATCATAAAGCTTTCTTTGGTTTTTCTTCTCAACACTCTACTTTCCTTAAATCTTTGAAAGCTAACAGATTTAACATCTAAATATTCTAGATGTTTTGTATCCAGAGTTGAATTTTAACTTCTGAGACCAAGCATTGCATATTAAAATTATCTTTGTATCCACTACAATTCTCAGGAGAGTGGTGATTGTATAATAATTAAGAAGGATTTGATAGTCGATAAACTGTAACGAAATACTAAATTTATATATTTTACAAATTAAGGAAGGGTTCTACAACCTTCTTTGTTTTCTTCCTTCCTTCCTCATGAAAACTTTGAATTAGTGGAGGAATATTTGTCAGAAATATGGAGAAGAAAAAAAAATGTGTGTTTATATTCTTAGAGTTAATCACCATGTTTTAAATAATTATGAGCCTTTCATCACAAACTAGCTGTACTGGATCAGACCAGTTGATGTTTAATTGGTAATCCAAAAGAAAAAATGTTAGGTATTCATCATATTGCATATAATATAAATTTCCATGTTCATTTGTGGTGATTGAAAATGCCAAACTATAGAAAAAGAAAAACATATTTGATTATTTTTGAATAGTTGGGTGGGTAAAGATTTTCTAAGCCTGAAAACAATAGAAACAAATTGACAAGTTTTATTAATTACATAAAAGTCAAAAGCACCATACAAATATCTTTCCACAGAAAAGAAAATCATGGACTTGGAGAATAGACTTGTGGTTGCCTGGGGGGAGAGGGAGGGAGTGGGAGGGATCTGGATCTTGGGGTTAAGAGATGCAAACTATTGCTTTTGGAAAGGACTAACAATGAGATCCTTCTGTGTAGCACTGAGAACTATGTCTAGATACTTAGAAGGCAGCAAGACAATGGGAGAAAAAATTATGTATACATGTATGTGTAACTGGGTCCCCATGCTGTACAGTGGAAAAAAAAAACTGTGTGTTGGGGGAAATAACGATAAAAAATACATTTAAAAAAAAGGAGTAAAGTAGGGACAAACGCATCTCTTTCCAGACGAAGGTATAATACACTTACTATGTAAAGAGCTTGTAATGTTGATAATACAAAACAAAGTCCTCAATGTTTTGGGAAAGGAAGTTAACCTGGAAAATTCACATATAAAGAATACAAAGTGGCAAATGTCATAAAGTTTAATTTCCCTGGCAATACAATAAATGCAAATTAAAATAAATATGAGATACCATTCCTTCTTCCATTAATTAAACATCTATTATTAAAGAAGTAATAATGCAGCTACCAAAGCAGATAAAATACTGCTTTTTCATGTAATCTAGAAAACACTTTAGTAGTATGTGCCTGAAGCATTATTATAGTGTCAAGTTCTTTATTTCAATATTTTCATTTCAAAACAATCATCCCAAAGGAAATATTCAGAAATGAAGGTAAATGATACATATGAATTGATATATTCATTGAGTGGTAACTGATAATAACAAAAATTATGAATAATGAATTTTATTATAGGAAAAAGTGAGGTATAGAATTACATATACAACATATATGTAAAAATGTCATATATACATATTATATATGTTACATATATCACATTGTCTATTAGAAAGCTGCTGTATTGAAGGAAAAATATATTTTCTCACATATGATTTATGAAAACCCTTCTAAAGTTTTGTTATATCACACACACATATATAAAGGTGTGTTGTGTATAATATTAAATGCAGATTCTGACTCAATAGGCCTGGGTCAAGACCCGAAATTCAGTGTTTCTATCGGGTTGCCTTGTGATGCTCTTGCTGCTACTGGTCCATGGAATGTAACACAGGCACTAAACTGCTCAGGAAAACTTATTTTTTAATATTAAAAAAATAAAATGATAATATATAAAGCAAAAGTAACAATTCTTGGTAGCAGAATATATTATTAAAATATTAGAAAATTAAACTCAACTTTTTACTTAAGTCGAGGATTGGTAGTGTATATGGTGCATGTATGGGTGAATTTATTTTAGGTTTTTAAATTTTTTCTATTTATTTACTTTTATTGGGTATAATTCCCATATAACATTATATTAGCTTCAGGTGTACAGCATAGTGATTCAATATTTGTATATATTGCAAAATGATCACCACAATAAGTTTGGTTAACATGCATCATCACACAGTTACACATTTTTTGTGTGTGTGATAAAAAACTTTTAGGATCTAATCTCATAGGAACTTTCAAATATACAATACAATATCATTAACTATAGTCAGCATGCATTGCATCCCCCAGACTTGAAAATATGTTGTAATTGGAAATTTGTACCTTTTGATTCCTTTTTCCCTTTTTGCCTACCTCTTAACCCCTACTCTGGCAACAGCTAATCTGTTCTCTGTATCCAGTTTTTTTGTGTGAATTCTTTTATTAATTTTAAGCTATGCCTCAATATCACAACTGGATTTTTATTGAAGGCCTGATTTTTTTTTTTTCCTCATCATAATGTGACTCTATCATGAGTAAGTCTATTGAGGCAAGTGTTGGGACATGACTGATTGCTTGGCAAGGAGTCAAATTTTAACTGTAAACAGTTGATTTTGCAGCATTTGAAGACGTACTGCAATTACCTGCAAGTTAAGTCACCTTTTATCTTTTAGGTTGAGAGAGAAAACATGGAATATCAATGTCTTTCCCATCTCAAATATATCTATGTAATAGTTTTACTTTGTTTATAGTTTTCCAAGCAACACAATAAAATTAACCACACAGGATTATCTGGTAACTCATACAGATGAGAAAGATTGTGCTAACATTACCTTTTGTTCAGTTCTCCAGAGAAAAGTGAAAATACCTCCCTAAAAGTGGTTCCTTAATCATTTAAGGCACAACTGCTTCTGAACTAACTTCCTATGACCTTGTATCTAATCTTCCGAATTGACTTACCTTCTTTTATAGGACTCTGGCTTGATATTTTCATTATGTTTAGAATAATCTGAATTACTTTTTCTATGAAAGATAGGAAATGCTTTAGGCTTGTCCCTATTTAAACTTTAAACAGCAAATCAATGAGCAGTAATTAATCTGAACTTTGCATTTCAAGTAGAAACACATTTAACTATCACAGTTTTCCATTTGAATACTATTGAGATTATTTTTGAATTGTGTAAAAACAGTTGTTTTTAACAAGATAACAACCACAAAAAAGAAACCCTCTATCTCTTGCCCATAATATTTGCATTAGGAAATTCATATTGATTCAGTCTGACCAACAAATATATGATTTTGTTTCATGAAATGGTGAATGGACCTTTGAGAATATTTGTGTAGAATTTAAATAAGTAAAAAGAAATAAAATAGGAAATTCCCGTGTGATACAGTGGGTTAAGGATCCAGGGTTGCTGCAGCTGTGTGCCAGGGATTGAACTGCAGTGTGGGTTTGATCCTTGGCCCAAGAACTTCTACATCCCACAGGTGTGGACAAAAAAAAAGAAATAAAGATAGAAATTAATTCAATCTCTAGATTGGAACCGAGCGTTATCAACTGCTGTAGTATTCCTAATGTAACTTTGACAGTTATTTAAAAAAAAAGATATAGCAGAGCAAGTATAAATGGTAAAGATTTATCCATTTCCAAAGTGCCTGAAATTCCTGAAAGAAAAATACTATGAGTGAAACTTTAATATCTTTCAATAATATATATTTAATATAAACATACTTAATAAAAATTAATATATAAGCATAGTTTAAATGTATATTTTCAAAATATATTTTTGCTAAGTATACTCTTTTAAAATAAGTGAGCTGCATTCCTGATGTTCATTTCTTGAACTAGTACATCGATCATGAGTCTGTTCCTACCACCTAACATGTGTGTTTTGTATTTCCATGATCATGTAGCAGTGCAGCAGAAAAATAGAAGATTTTACAAAGTATCATTTAGATCAAAGCCATAGATTTCTTGTCCTTAGCACTACTACTAGAGTCATTTCTTTGTGCTTTTTGGCATTTTAAAGACACAACTAAAACAAAGTAGGTATAACTTTCCAGTATATTCATTTTGTGCTTTAAACATTAAAAAATGCCTATACTGTTTCATCATCATTGCTTTCAGCTACTCTCTGGATAGTACAGAAACACACATGTGCCTGTGTGTGTACACACATACACAAGTGAAGAGTTATATGGAAAAATATGATAGGAAAGTTGAATTTTCTATCAGGGCAGAGGGATTAATTTAGATTCTTTCTCGTGTCATTTTTATCTTGTTATAATAATGTCCATTTGATTTTTTTTTCATTTTCTTTTCTTCTTTTGCCAAAAATAGCTTATTAAAGATAAAGAGTTGTGGAAATGGCCTTCTTGGCAATACACTGACACAGTTTTTTTTTTTAAACAATCTTTCTGGCTCAAGATAATTCTCAATTATCATTCTTGTTCAGTTGTTACTAAATGTGGTGTATATAAACATTGAGGGTTTTTCTACTTTTTAACATTATTTCTTTGTATTGATAACTTTTTGTCATAGTGCATTTAGATAGGGTATATTACATTCATTCCTTAATCCATGGAGATTTGAATAAAGAAGCTGTTTCTGAACTTCACATAGCTATTATTATTTTTTATCATTATGTGGTTACTGGCATATTGACAGCTACTTTGTTACTACTTTGTTGTGTGCAAATGGAAATTTTCTTTCAAACATGAGGAATGAACATAGGATAACATAATAATGACTTTGCGGATAACTATTCCATGAGATTCACTTATTTTTGTTAGTGCTTTACTATACTTAGAATTTGTCCTAGTTCTTCAGATAATCAAATAAAATATTCTGCTAGAGAATGTCAGCTAAGGCTTGAAGGTTTTAACTGTGAATTTAAAAAATTGAACCCTTCACTCCTGAAGCTGAATGGTAAATGAAGTGGACTTTGATTTTACTCACTGTAAATGTAATGACATTATAAAACATTCAAAATTATAAAAGAAAAAACAATCAGGGGGTCATAATATTACATATAGTATTTAAGAATATCTACATTCTGAATTTTTAAAAAGAAATTGAAATCTTCAATTCTATATACTTACTGCCAAATTTTATCTTAAATGATAATAGATGTTGTTGCATTTCTGTGCAGAACTTTATAAATTGTTAGTTAATACTTTGGTAGTGCATAGAATATATTTTCATGCTGGTATAGACCATGTGTGAGTATAAATGTGTAATGAGGCTCTGACCTCTATTCAGTTAATTGTCACACCTTTGGAGAAGTATTAAACATGGAGCCACAGAGACAATCCAAGAATTAAAAAAGACTAAGGGGGAAATGTTTAGAGAAAATTTGACCAAGGGAAAAAATGAATGAGGCATTTGAATAAGGATGTTCAAATGGATGAAGGTAACTCTGTCAAGACTGATTTCCCAGATTCATGTCAAATATAAAAATATCTCTTGCAGTTAATATTTGTTAAATATCTTAATGTTTTCTGATAGTGTGAAATACCTCTATCATCGAGGTAGGATTATGAGAGATTTAATACTCAATGTAGGTTTTTTTCCTTATTGATTTGGACAAGGAACACTGGTTCTGCTGAGACTTTTGAAGTTCTCTCTCTCTCTCTATATATATATATATAGATATATAGATATATCTATATATATATTTTTTTTTCACAGCCTCACCTGAGGCATATGGAAGTTCCTGGGCCAAGGGTTGAATAGGACCTGCAGCTGGGGTCTCTGCCACAGCCACAGCAACACTGGATCCAAGCTGCATCTTCATTCTATGCTGCAGCTTGCTGCAGTGCTGGATCCTTAACCCACTGAGTCACAATGGGAACTCCCAAAGTTACATATTTTGATATTATTACAGTATCTGCTGCAATATATATTTTTAATTGCCAGGAATATTTAAATCCTTTTTAAACTTTAGTCATTCTAGTACCACCTTTATGATTTTGGAAATACCACATATGACCCATATATTCTATATACATTTGTGTGTGTTTAAACACACACATGTGTATAATTTTCACTCTTTTAAAGACATATTTAAGCAATAGTAATTTTTATGTCATACATTTTATATTCTCATTTTTAATATTTTTCTAATGTGCATAAAATCTATACAAAGCCATTAAAACTTTGAAAAATCATCTGTATGCCTTGTGTAGCTCTGATAAAAATAGTTAAGTCCAAATTATATAGCAAATTCTAGGTCTAGGAAAATCCAAATTAGAGTGCAAAGATGTAAGAGAACTATTTATATAAAAGTCAAATCAAAAGTCAGAACATCTTCCAAGACCCTCTGATCTGACCCTTCTATATATCTATTCATAGAGTTCCCATACACATTAAATAGCAATTTTTTTGCATTATTTAAATACTTGGAAAAATGTGTTATATTTGTACTTTCAAAATGCTGTCTCTGTGATTAATAGAAGAATTGTGGGACGCCTTAAGCTGTGACACCACAGGCAACAAAACCATATCCACATGCAGTGAGTTAGGAAGGAAAGAAGATTGAGTATGGGTTTTTCCATGTCTCCTGCAACAATTCTCTTTCTAAAGTCCAGACGCTAGATACAGACAGATGGAAAGAAGTTTTAGTCTTCCAATGATTTGTGTGCCTCTTGTATATTCTTCTCTGAACATTTAAAAGAAAAAAATGGAAGCTGCTTTCCATTAAGAGCCTTAACATCAAGAATCAGGGAATAATATACATTTGTTCTCTCAGAAACAGAGCTGCCCAGCCACTTGCTATTGGCATTAACTGCAAACACAAACCACTGAGTAACAGGTGGCTCTGTATAAAAGGTAGAATTTTTATGTTCTATTTGTTGGTCAAGTATCAGATGTGAAATGATTATTCTTTATCAGGTCAATTTCACATTGAATTACTGGTACATGTAACTTTTTAAGCTTGGCCCAATTGTTTATTATAGTACAGTTTAATAATATTTATTGCCAAAACAATATTACTGTGGTACTACCTTTGCTAACTTTAGGGGAGATTATTTTCCAAACTCAAGGTGAGAACTTTTGTAAGATTTTGTCATACACACAATATTCATCTGGCTTAGCTGTAAAGTATGCAATTTATTGGAATACTTTAATAATTTTTCCGTAAGAGGGTTTCTTATATCTCGTTAGCTTCATGTTACAGGCCAACATACTCTTCTAATGAGGGCTATTAAATAATCATTATTGTATATATTTCATTCATGTATTAATTCAGTCTGGGAGAAGAGCATGACTTTTCCTTTTCTCTCATTTATGTCTAAAATCTCAGTAAATATCTACATTAATAGTCTCTCCTACTTGTTCCTGTAAGTTTGAACACTCTATCTGATGCTTCTGACACAGAGTAACTCACTTACTGAAGAAAATTACATTGCCCCCAATCATAAACAATTTCCTCCCCTTGTTGGTTTCTAAAAGTAGGGTACAAAGACAAATTAATAGGTACCTTTCTGGGAGTCAGCAACAGAATGTACACCATCCTTGTCATTTATCTCACTTATAATGTGACAGCACTTCCTCTTTGCAAATATGTTTATGTGTTTTTACATTCACAACATTTTCAGATAGTTTGATTTAAAAATTGAAGCCTTTTAAAAACCTGGATGAAATATGAAAAATAATATCTTTTAAAGAAATGAACAGAATACACATCTACAACTTCATTTGCATTTATGCAAGTTCAAACCTGTAAGGACTTCACAGAGAAATAATGGGAAGTGATACATGTACAGCCTTTATATTGCTAGGTTTTTTGTTTGGTTTTATTTTGCTTTGCCACACCCTTTGGCTGTGGCCTTAATTTTTTGATGTTGATCATTTCTATATTTTGTTTACAGACTGTTCCTTCCTTCACAGGCAAGAGAATCTCTGTTAAGTTTTTAGAAATTATTAACCAAAGATGTTATGTAATTTACAGCATTATTATCAGCTTTCTGAAAGTTAGTCCCTGAAAAAAGTGTATCCCTCTTTTTTGCATAAACATCTGTTTGTGGTAATTATGTATATTTAAATCAAGTCATAGTTATTTTATATATTATATCCATTAATTTCATTAGCTTTCAACTATCTCATATTAAAAAGGCTGTCAATTCCTCTTATTTTGTAATTTTTTGCATTTTAAAATTATTTAAACTGTTACAAAATTATTCTTAGTAGTTTCTTTTTCTTTTTCTATTTTTTTTTTTTTTTTTTGTCTTTCAGGCCCAATGTGAGGCACATGGAGATTCCTAGCCTAGGGGATGAATTGGAGCTACAGTTGCTGGCCTACACCACAGCCACAGTAACAGGGTCCAAGCCGTGTCTGTGACCTATACCCTAGCTCATGGCAAAGCCAATCCTTAACCCACTGAGCAAGGCTAGGGATCAAACCTGCGCCCTCATTCATACTAGTCTGGTTTGTTACCATTGAGCCACAATGGGAACACCCAGCACTTTCATCCTTAACTACTTTGCTTAATAAGCTATAATAGAAGCTGTAAAAATCCTGGAATCTCTTTGAGTAAATAAAACAGCACATGATAATGATTAGAATTATTATTATTATTGATTTATCACCAGTTTCATTGACTGCAAAAAAATTAGGATGTTTCTAAGAAAAGTCACTACTATAATATGATTGATAATTTAACCAAAGGCATTGTAGGAGTGTTTTATTTTGAATGGTACTCTCTGCACTATAGTAACAAATCAGTTGTAACTGAGTTCAGACTGGGCTCTGTTCCATTAAGTAGACGTATAACGTTTGGCGTTTTTAAACACTCTACCCTGGTTTCCCATTCTTTATGTGGGAAATATTATATCTGTCTTGCTGAGTTTATTTTTGGTATTAGATTATGCATATAGGGCTTTCAGTAGAGAGTCTGGGTTATACTAAGCACTTAATGTCATTTAGTATTGTCATAATCAATTATCATCATTTATATCATTTTAATTCTCAAGTTCAAAAAATATAGTTTTAATGGATTTAACTTTGCAGGTTTCTTCTCCTACTTTCAATATCAGTTCCTGGTTTTGGTTTTGGTTTTGGTTTTCTATTTAGTATAGTTTTAAACTCATTTTGAGAGATGATTGGGTGAGCAATCTGTTCTGAGCAAAGGATTACCATGTACAACATAAGGGTAGAAAATCAGATGTTGTGTGTAAAGAATTGCAAGTAACTATGTAAGCGTGATGGCCAGAGATGTAGTCAGTCATTGTATCATGGCATGCCTTGAAAACCAGGCAAAGAAAACTTGGCTCTCTATAGCATTCAAGGTTAACATGGAGTTCTTTGTCTAGTGTCAGTAGAGGTTCTATACCTTGAATCAAATCAACTTGGGCTATATATAGTTTCATATTTTGCTTTATAACGAAGTCAAGCAATTTAGTGGGAATCTGCTTATAAATTTAAATTCTATTTGTATGCATGAGTCTGCAAGGACCATAGATGACTGTTGACAAAAAAGAGAGGACTTAACTGTTCTTTATGTCAGATTCCCCTATTTTCAACCAGATATGTTATGCATTAGATAAGGAGAAAGGGGACGTGATATGTAGCATTGATTGGTGGAGGACTCAGTTCAAACTTGACCTGCTACCTTTTGGGTATGTCATGCTCCAGGCTCTCCAACATTCTACATGAAGGCCCAAGTCTTCTAGTTTATATAAACATTGCGTTTTTTAAAAAGTTTTAAAGTGAAAAATACTATGTAATTTTATGTAATTTTAAAATATGTTATATACTATTACTGCCTTACTTTTCCAGGAAGAAAAATATTAATAATAAAACAATCACATAAACCTACCTAATACTTTGTCCCTTTGGTGAATTTTTTTCTCTTTCCCTAAGTGTGATGAAAAGAATGAGCCTCTTAACTCAAAGTAAGACTTTTCATGGTGGAGAATTCTCACTTATACGGCCTGAGCAACCTGAAGTTCTAGCCTGGAATGTTTAACTTATTAATCAACTAAATGCAATTGATGGCCTTTTAAGTGTTCAGCACATTGTTGAGAACTAGAGTGACAAAAAGAAGTAAGCTATGTTCTTTGTCCTCAAAGGACTTAGAATCTAATTAGGAGTACTAAATAATGGTGACCCACAGAAATCCATATAGATCTAATGTTAATTCCTGTGGTTTGGGCTAAATGTTTGATGGTTCTGAGCCTCAAGTTCATCATTTGTAGAATAGGAATTGCCATATAAATCCACAGGAAGGTTGAGGAAAAAAAATAATGTATGTAAATTGCTTAATTGGTTGTGTGACAATAGGTATTTCAAAAAAGGTACCCATTGAAATTATCAGTAGTAATGATCACAAATTAATGCGTGCTGTTATAGTTACGAAAGACTTCACGAATATGGTGGAACTTGAGTATTAAAGGTAGCACATAGTGGATGATAAGTAGATATTTGATTAAAATTAAGTAGTTAAATATGCAAAGATAAAACACAGTTTTGAGAGTTTGGAAGTATTGGAGATAATAAAGATATTGAGTTACATAGAACTGAGAGTGTGTTTAGATAGCTGGAAAAAGTAGAGTCCAATTCTGAATGACTTAAAAGCTAACAAGAGAATTTAGATTCAATTTATCATGAAGTGGTATGTGGTATTTGTGATACTTAAATAGGAACATATTATGTGATGATGTGCTTAAAGATAAATTGGAAAATAGTAGATGAGAGGATTGGAAGAGGCCTAATAAAATGGGGGAAAACCATGGACACCTTTCTCAATGTGTCTGGACAGGGAAAATCTAGAGGATGGGGGCACACTGCATACAGGCTTTCAGGGAAAAACTGCTGGGACTTGGTAACATATTTTATCCTATCTCCAGCTTTTATTTTTTAAATTATAGGTAAAATTACAGCAATAACTAAGAAAAATTGATATATGGGGGAAAAATGAGGTAATTTCTTTTTCTTTCCTTCCTTCCTTCTTTCTTTCCTTTTTTCCTTCTTTCTTTTCTTCCTCCTTTCCTTCTTTCTTTCTTTCTTGGCCATACCTGCAGCATGTGGAAGTTCCCTGGCCAGCCGTTGTAGCTCAGATTCGACCCCTAGCCAGGGAACTTCCACATACCACAGGAGGAACCCTAAAAAAAAAAGCAAAACGAAGGATCCAGGCTGAGTCTGTGACCTACACCAGAGCTCACGGCAATGCCAGATCCTTAACCCCCTAAGCGAGGCCAGGGATTGATCCTGCATCTTCATGGATACTAGTCAGGCTCATTATCACTGAGCCACAGTGGGAACTTCTGGTAATGGATATCTTTAATTTGAGGTCGCGTTTATTAGGTAGACATTTTTGGTGTTTGATAAAAGGTAATGAAGGAGAACTTGAATGAGTTAAACTAGAGATAAAGATTTGTTGTTTGTTGCTATTGACATTATGGTTTAAATTATGTGAATGCTTATAGTATTTAAGGCAACTAGTGCACAGGGTTATGTTTTTAACAAAAATGTAAATGGCTTCATAATTCTGAATAAGACTTGGGGCTTGAGAGTAGGAGGATGAAATTCTTAGTGTAATGGGAAGTGAAAATGAGAATAATATTACCAGTATATTACACATTTTCTTAATTTCCATTAATTCCACTGAAAATCAGCATCCCTAAAAAGATTCAAATTCAAGGCCCAAGGTATTTTTTGGAGCTAAGAATTATCAGTTTTCATAACTTCCATAAAAATATCTTTGAGGCAATATATCTTATGATTAATTCTTTTATATTTCCAAGTAGTTACCAAAGGCAGTTAATGTAGATGGATTTTTGGCATTCTCCAGACTAGTGCCATTTACTCTTCTGAATTTAGTCTTCAGTCAGCTAATCATCATTTTATTCGTTTATCATTTTTATCTTTCTTTGACCCCCCCTAATTTTCCTCATATTTTTCTTAGGCTCCTAAAAATATTTTGAGATACAAGATTTTCAAAATTGCTTTCTAAGATATGAAAAGAAACAATTTAAATAAAATCAGTATCTTCCATTTAAAAAAATATTCTCAGATTGCTAGAAATTTACGTTACACACCATCTCATGAACGAGTTAAGATCATAATTCATATGCTATCAGAAAAGTAATGTTAAGGATCAGATCAAAGCAAATATTGCTAAAGAATAGGTAGAAATGAGGAAAAATAAATAGAAATCTAAAAATTATTAAATGAGAATGTATTTTAAAATTTCTTACTGTTAAATGTTTCCTGTTTTTTTTGTTTTGTTTTGTTTTTGTTTTTCTTCCAGTCCTATGGGGAAGAAAAGGAAATTTAAAAACAGGGATTATAACTCAGATGCCTAGAAGGGCCAAGCAGATAATATAAGTAAATGAAGAGGACTGTGATGAGCCTGGTCACAGGAAAGATGTCATGTCCTGTTGTAAAAGAGGCAGTGTCACTCATGTTCCTCTGATGTCATGCAGAAGTCTGTTAGTCTGTTTTTACATGATCTTCCAGCTTATCAGTAAATTCATATCTTTGTATGGACCCTCCCTACATTTAATTTTTGGATTAAATTTTAAATTTCAAAAAATTTTGAATAGTGTAGAAACCAAACAAAATATATGCTGTGCTACCTTTCTTGTGGCCTACTGGTTTTTGCAAACTTCCTTTTAGAAACTTCTGAGTCCTAGTTCAGTGCTTCTGAAACTTTAATGTCCATTGTGGATATTATTAAAAGGTAAACAGGATTTAGAAGCTTGGTCTAGAGGCTGAGATTTTGCATTTCTCACAAGCTTCTGGGTCCTTCCTGTTGGTCTGGCCGCGCTTTGAATAGTAGGGACCAAAGATCCTGTAACTGATCTTAGACATCTTCCTACTTGCATGTGATGTCTAGGCTTTATCTCACAAGATAGTTCTTATGGATTGGGTATAATTTGTTACCAGGAATAATTTGTCTACTGTGAGCAAGGAAACAAAAAGACTGGTGTCATGTAGTCTTATTTTACCATTCCTTAGTCAGGCTAGGCCTCTCACTTTTTAAATGAAGAAACTGAAGTTCAGAGAAATCAAATGACTTCCTCACCCTCATATGGCTAAGTAGTTAGCAAAAACTAATATTTATGGAAACTATCAGTCTGTGAGGGCTGCCATAACAAAATACCATAGGCTGAATGACTTAGACCATAAAAATTTATTTTCTCACAGTTCTGGAGGCTAGAAATCCAAGATCAAAGTGCCAGAAAGGTATATTTCTTTCTGAGGCCTCTCTCCTAGGCTTGTAAGTTGCTGCCCCCTTACTGTGACCACATATGGCCTCTTCTACGTGCAGGAGATTCAGAGAGACATCTCAAGTGTCTCTTATTAAAAGGATATCACTCCTATTGGATTAGGGTGGCCCACTCTTATTATTTCATTTAAACTTAATGACTTCCTGAAAGGACCTGTCTCCAAAGGCAGTCACATTAGGGGTGAGGGATTCAAAATATGAAATTTTAGGGAAGACAATTCAGTCCATTACAGAGACTTAATCAATTTCTGATTATACAATCATTGTTGATAAAAGCAATATACTATTGAAAGATTTTGTGACTTTGATAAAGTTTTCTGGAGAGAATGGTTAAAGTACATTTAAATGAACATGTGCCTTTTTTTAGTCATATGATTTAATCTATAAATCTTTGTTCAAAGTAGGGAACTTTTTAAAAGCAGTATTTGATAATATCATTCAAAAAGGGATACTAAGAGCTCTAAGTTATGTATATAGGCATTCACCGATGATTACGTATCATTAATGAGAAAATCACTTGGAAATGTTAACAGAAATCTGTTATCATTCATTTTTTTTTAATATAACAATTGTTTCCATGAGCTCAACAGTGTGGTGTGATGGTAGCTATAAAACTCTCTGAATCCATGTACCTACACGATCCCAAGTTTCCCTTTAATGAGGAATCTTTGTATCCTTAGCATTGAAAAGTGTAATTTGTACCAGGGAGCTGGTCAAGGTCAATACTCATTTTTCCCCATAAATTCTATATCCTCTGTGTTGTATAAGCAGTACAGTGAAGCTGGCATAATGACCTAATTGTTGTTTTAATTCACTGTATTTTGGAGAAAACAATATTTGGAATCTTATCTCACCACAGAATGAAAACTAAGATTCTGAATGTGATTGTAGTTAACATCAGATATGCCATAGTGATTCTCAGAGATCATATTCTAATACTTGTTTCAACTTCCTTCTTATTTGTAAATAGAAGGCAAATGATCTCTAAGCAGAGTTTGCCAAATTTATATCTCTTAGGAGGCTTGTACTATGAGATACCCGCCTTCTTTACATCACTGCCACTGAATGAGTGAGATGATATATAGAGCATTTCATTAAATTTGAAGGCACTTTGTTGTGTTTAATTGCCATTGTCGAGTCGGGTGATGTGATTGGGGATGTTTTTTCCTTCAAGACGTAAGAAACTGGGTAAAGATAAGTTTTCCTCAATAGAAGGCTAGTCTCCTCAATATGTACCTGCAGTTATTTATGAATTGTTATAAATTTGAACATATTTTTTGGTCTTTGTATACTAGTTAGATTGAAAATATTATTTTGATGTATAAATGGACAAATATAAAGTATACATACAATGATAGGGATATCATTAAATATGGAAAAAATGGATTTTACTAAAATATCCAAAACTGTTTCCTATATGCACTTTTTCTTTTATCTCTTAAAATCATAGTGAAGGAATTATAATTAATTTTAAAATGAGATTATGAATTTTTTCCAGTACTTGTAGTTGATTCAGTTTGAGTGATAATGCTGAATTTGCATTAGATTGTCAATATTCTTAATGACATTTGGTTTATGGTCCTTACTGACATTTCTTTTTCTATAACTTCATTTTATTATTGTTATGGTTTTCTTTACATTATTAAAATTTATTTACTTCATGTTTTTCTCCTAAGTTTTATGATTTATATATATTTTTATTTCTCTTCTAAATGGTAATGTATTTTACAAAACAGCTTTTAAAAAACCTTATCAGCACCAAAAGAAAAATCACTTAATCAAGAAAGTCAGAGTTCACAAGGCATTTTGAGCATTTTATTCTTATGTAAACTTATATATCTTTGAAAACTTTGGTTTGGCTGACTTAATCATATGTCTTTACAAATCTTACTTTGTGTTTCTCAAAGAATGATGTTCGTTATGTATTCTAGTTGACAGAAAGGCTAATTTCTGGTTCAAAAATTAAACAAACAATTTTTCTTTTTTTCTTGACTTAAAAAGCTTTTGACTATTTTGCAAAATATGTGATTTATTTAAATCTAAAGCAGAGACTGTAATCATTCATAGTTAACAGTCTGTTACACACACACACAAAACTAATCTGTTACAGCTTCCTAATTCAGAAGACTGCCCTCCCTGTCTCCCACTGAAATAAGTGATCCTGAATGGATAGTGTACTGGCATGCATAGAATGCAAGTCAGTCTTATTAGCCAGAATAGTGTATTTTGGGGATGGGGGAGAATGGAATTTATTTAGAGTCTGCTCACAGCTTAATCTGCCACCACAAGTGTCAGTGGCCTTGGCTCTTATTCCCAGCTGCTTTTGATGAGCCACAAAACTTTTTTGCCCTTTCCTGAATAGCGAAGGTATAATTTGCCTTAATAATCAAAACTTTGCATCATTATGGTCACAGCTGATTCAGGCTTTTTTATGGTACATTTTAAAGGGGTGGGGGAATAAGTATGAGCCTTATGGGAGCGCTTACATTGTTTGTCAGCCTTTTTATTCCCTTTCTTTGCTGTTTTGTTTTGCTTGTAAAGGCTGCCCAGTTCCATTATCCCTGGCTTTCCTACTCTGCAAATTGCTGACTGAGAATTCTTTATGAGCAGTAGTAGGAGTCAAGGGGCTTTAGACAGAAATTCATTTTTTTGAAAGAAAAAAATTCAGGTTCTAATTGGGCACAGGACAACTTGGAAAAGCATAGCATGCACAGTGTAAAATTTTTGGCAATACATGCTCTGAATCACTTCCCGGGTATTCTCCCATCTCCCTTTCCTCCCATCTCCCTAAACAATCAACTAGCTGTATGCTAGGTTGATTCAAAAGAATGGCTCATTGCAGAGGGAATTAGAACTACTCAACAAAGCCAGAGTAAGAAGTGTGTAGCTCAGTATTGAGAAAGGAAATATTCCACATTAGAAGTAAATTTTTACTCAGTACAGATTCAACAAACTGCCCAATCTATTTAAGATGTGTGGAATTGTGCCATTCTGCAGTGTCAATTAGAAGATTTTCATGGTTGCTCTTTTAACATTCAACACATTAGCATCTGTAAGCACAAACACTCCTACCCTTGATCCTTGTTCCATTACCTGTTTGGTACCTGTGAATCATAGGTTCATTTATAGTGGAAATTCTGGGCAATAATGAATTGGTAGCTCTTGAAAAAAATCTCATAAATCTGTATGTAAGCCTGTAGAGAGGCTTGTTTAGCTGTGATATTACTTCACAGTAGGTTGGAAAATAAAACACAAATAATATCGAGTTGTTATATAACACCCTGTAGCAGAAATTAAGTATTTATTTTTTGAGTCTTGATAGTTCATGCCTGTGTTTTCTTGGTATCAACATCATCATTTAAATATAAGAATATCAATTATTCTGCACAACTAAATGGGTTATGTTATTCCACTGATATATTAGTTTAGTCCTGTAGACAAAACTTACATTTTTATTTGTAAGTAATAAATTGTAAAATGCAATAAAAGTATATTCCAGTGTAAATTTCAGCATAAATTCATATATAAATTAAATCTTCTGACATGTTTTTAAGTAACTGCTTCTCAAAGAAATAATATAAGTTTATATATTTTGAGAAAGCAACAAGAGTTTCCTGGTGTCTATGTGAGTTAAGGCTATGGTGTTGTCACTGCTGTGGCTTGGTTCACTGCCATGGTGTAGGTTCAATCCCTGGCCTGGGAACTTCCACATGCTATGGACACAGCCAAAAAAAAAAAAAAAAAAGGGCAACAACAAATGAAGTTTATATTTGCTGTCACATGTAAGTTAATTTTTTTGCATATTTAGCTGGTTTTGGTATTATTTAAGTGTATTGTTGGATTTGAAACTGTTTCTGGATAGATGTGAATGTTGCATTTTCAAACATTAACAATTTAGTGAAATAATGATCTTACTAGCATATTCATTTATTTTTACTTACCCATGTATATTTTGCTATTCAATGAAGAATATTCAATATTTTGTTATCAATGATAGTGAAGTAGAATGAATATCAGTCGAGTCTGCTTATTTTTATATTCTAAGTTTAGTTACATAAAAATGACCTTTTCCTTAATAATATCTCAACCAGATATGATGAAAATAAATCCTCTTAGTAGTATATATTTTGGAAAAAAAAAGTCTGCATGTGCTATTTAACCACATAATTATAAATATATACCTTTGAAAACTATATTATCTAATAATATATAAATTTAAAAACTGTGTAATATCATGTAAATATGTATCTGGCACATATATCTCCTATTATTATAATAGAGTGTATAATAAAATGTTAAATTTGATATCTGATGTTATCTTTAAATGCTATATGCAATATGCAATCAATGAATAGAGAGATACTTTCATGCTTTAAATTCGTGTATTTATAGGCATATAAAGTATATTATGGCCCAAATGGGGGGAAAAATCAAACATGTAGTGGGTTAAAAAAATGGTATTTGGCAATACACACCATATTTAAATTTCAGTTGTTCTACAATTAGACCCATCAACTTATATATATATATATATATATTTTTTTTTTTTTTTTTTTTGCTATTTCTTGGGCTGCTCCCCCGGCATATGGAGATTCCCAGGCTAGGGGTCTAATCGGAGCCATAGCCACCAGTCTACAGCAGTGTGCCACAGCAACGCGGGATCCAGGCCGCGTCTGCAACCTACACCACAGCTCACGGCAACGCCGGATCGTTACCCCACTGAGCGAGGGCAGGGACCGAACCTGCAACCTCATGGTTCCTACTCGGATTCGTTAACCACTGCGCCACGACGGGAACTCCCCATCAACTCTTAACTTTAAAAAATATAACTTTATTTATGAAAGAAAAATTTAGATATATAGTTGTGGTTTGTTTTAACCTTTATTCTTGTTTTCTGACATCAAAATAGCAAAATTTTATTTAACATTTCTATTGATTTATTTTCTTATTCACAAAGATTGTGTTGGCAATGACTACATATCTATTTTGATAAAATGAAGTTTTCTATTTATGTAAGTAATCAGCATCTGTGAGCATACTGGACATTAATGTCAGGTAAAAAAAATCACATTAAATAACATAAATGACAGTTATATTTTTTTCTTTACTCATTGATCAGAAATTGTATTAATTTTTAAAGAGGTAGAGTGAGTTTTAGCATGTCAGAATAGACTTGTGGTTGCTAAAAGGCTATGTCAGTATTTGTCTAAAAAACAAAATTTAATAATAGTTTATCTAAAAGCATATACTATAAACCCTATTAGTCCTTTTTTTTTTTTTTAATTTGCAGCTGATTTGGTTTTACTTGTTTCTACTTCAGGTTAGTTAGCCTTTATTTTTGCATATTATTGCAAGTATTCAGTTAAATATTTGAAGTAGTGATTTTGTCAGATTTACCAGTACAGAAAATTAAAATGATTGCTGTTGAATTCAAAACTTTATAGTAACAGAGTGGGAAAATATTCATTGTTTGAAATGTGATATTCATTGTAACTCTTCAAAATATTTAATTAAATTTTTTGTCTGAAATATTTTTATAACCTAGAAATAAAATTTCCTACATGAAACTATTTTAAAATATTATGTATATATAAATTAGATTCTTTATATATTTATACGGCATCAACCTGTACATATTTTATCTATCAAAACATTATTAAAACATTATATATTGATCATTAAAATAAATGGCTATAATTGGCTATAATTTAAGAAGTAAACTAAAAATTTCCTCTGAGAAGCAGCTATTAACCAAGTGAAGCTATATCACATGTGACAGTAGCAATGTCTGAGCTTATAAATACCTAAATGAGACATCTTTGCCTGATTCACAAAGCATTAGTTAAGCAGGCATCGATGTATCCACCACAGAATCTGTCATCAAAAATGAAAAGTGGAGGATTCAGATGGTTTTAGACACACTAAAAGGGTAGTCTTACAGGTTAATAATCTTATGTAGATTTATTAAGATGCAAAACATTTTAATCTGATGCCTGCTGCATAGTAAGTACTCTAAATTTTTCCCTCCTGAGAAACCTGGAAATATTGAAAGTGACTATACTTTGGTAGAAAAGAATTGTCTCACCCTCCTTAAGTCCCATGAAATAACCACACAATGATTAATAAAAATAGTTTCTTCTTAGTTCAAAATCATCTAGTCACACTTACTAATGACCCACAATGTACCAAATATGAGAACAAATATTACTATGATAAAAAGTTGCTAACGGAGTTCTAAGAAAAAAAGAGAGAGAGAGAGAGACGCCAATTGCATGAGGGAAGCAAGAACAGAGATGGTTCATGGAGGAATTCAGATAAGAGTTTCCAGGGTAGGTGAAACTGTAAAGATGAGAATTGGAGGAGGAACATCTGATTAGAAGAAATCCTGTGTGCTAGGGTCAGGGTGCAGGAAAAGGGAAGAAGGTTTTCTTTCTGTTGCACACAGCAATAGAAGGGCTGAGAGAGTTGAAGTTAACTCTGGAAAGATACTTTGAAGGCTTTGGAAGCCTCTAAGATTCTCTGATTGTGGGACTGTAAGTCTATTAAGTTTAAAGAATGGGAGGTCATTGTGGATGCCTTCATTTTGAAATGATAGAAAGGTTCTTTGTTAGGGACAGTGTGGTATCAGTTTTCTACAAATAGATACCCAGACAAACACTGAATTGATATGGAAGAACATTGGTTTACTTCTCATGTTGTGATAAAATAAGGTTATGTGATATTCTGCTTCTGATCAATGCATTAAGATACAAAGGTGAATTCTTCTTGAATCTTTGACTTCAGTGGAAACTTTCTGAAGGCATGTATTAAACACAAACACACACACACACTCTAATGGTATTCTGTCTTGAAAGAAAAGTGAAAAGTAGAACATGCTTTGTTTTTGCAGCACATGTATTTTTTTTTAATCTTTTTGTTGTTGTTAGCATTAGTTTTCTTACCTTTAAGAAAACAGAAAATCTTCACAATAGAATATTGGGTTCTGTTTCCTTTGATGTAGTAATGCATATACAATATTGCACTAATGATTAACTGTTGTGCCCCGGAGGTTTCCCCAGACAAAACCTCCTTTCAGCAGATTCCTTATCTGCTATCAGGGGAGTGTTTACAGCAGCTAAAACTCTTAAGTGCCTTGTCTCTGAGACTGATGGGGATAATTAAGCCTGTGTTTGCTAGTCCTCTGCTCTTCTTCTTTGTGAGGTTGGAAACTAGGGAAAATGGGATGCATCAGAAAAAAACAAAACCTGAGAAATCCATGTTCAGCAATTTGGTATAGATTTTATTGGTTGGCTCTACCGTAAACCTTCCACTTTGTTTCTGATACATACATATCTGAACCTTCAGGCAGAATAGAAGACTACACTCAATACAGATCATCTAATTTTCCACCGTGCAAGTTTTTTCTTTCTTTTTTTTTCATGTATTTTAAGCATCTTTGATCTCAAGGATTCATAATTAAAGTTAGATTTTGAATCCAGAATCCAGTGTTTAATGCTTGTGAGTTGTTGCTAAGAAATTATTCAAGTATGAATATTTCTTTACTTCTGTTCTTTAATCCACTCTTAATAAATTGATGATAATGGCAACATTTAGCTTCTGTGATCTTTTTTAGTCCAGTTAAGGACTATGCAGTGCTGCCATTTTTGGTGGCAAATTAATGATTCATAGTTTAGATAAGGTAACTATTTATATACAGAGAATTCTAGTAATGAAAAATGTAATCTTACTGTTCGAGAGATTCAAATTGAAAACCTACATTACACTAAAATGTGACATAAGATTATATAACCAAGGAATAAGAATTTGTTCTCATATAAAGGCTTATAGTCCTGTACTTTTGAACAACACGTTTTTCAAGAAAATTGCTTGTCTCCTATTCTAGTGCATTTATCCATACTTTAAAAGATAAACCAGAATTTTGTCCAACAGAATCAAGCTAAGGATTGACTATCATTTAATAACAGATGCTCTTTGCTCATTACCAAATGTAGAATATGTAAGAAAATAATATAGTAAAATATTTAAGCACATGAATTAGTCAAAAATAATAAGATAACATGAATAGTGCAGGTCACTTTAAAACTTTCTGAATACCTCTGTTGGAAAGATTAAAATAGGTCTTTGATTTTTTTTTTTTTAATGTGTGCATATGTGCTAAAGTAGAACTCTGCTCTTTTAGAAATGGAAATAGAATAGTTGTTATGTTGGAATATTATTACAGTATAATACAGTCAAGCAAATTTGTTTGAGAAACTTGAAAATTATAAGAAGCCATTTAGAAATGCTCTCAAAAGCAAGATTTGGCCTAGAAAATGTACTTTGACAAATAGGAAGGGAATGATTACACTATGTTCAAGAGTAATCTAATGGGGATTCCGGACAAGGGCAGTGGAAATCAAATGAATCCATCACCATGAAATCCATCATTGTTCTTCCATTATCTAGACTCTTACAGCTCAGAAAGGATACTTTGTCCCCCCCTACTGTGCTTACCTTCTATATTCTTGCACTGTAATGTAACCAAGTGACCTTGAGTCTGAACAATTTCACGTCTCCCACATTGTGCAGGGCAGCACACGGTACTTTTGATATAAGCTACATTTCTGCACTATTCAGTGTTAAACCATTGTAAGAAGACTGGTAAAAGGAAAATGTCGGATGTGTTGATGAGACCATTTTCAGATTCGGGGCTTTAAGGTGGTCAAGTGTACCTTTCCATGAAATAATAATGAGAAAGAAGGAAGAGTATTTCCAAGATATTGAGCTTGAAGAAACAAAGCTTTAAAAGATTTATTGTTAATTTATTTTAAATTGTCTTTTGCCTATTTCTCACAGTTTATCTGTGATATATATATTATAGTTAATATATTTTAATGTTTTCAATCGCTTATACATGGTCTCTAATTATTATTGAAGTCATATTCTCATAGAGTTCCTGCTTCACAGATGGACAGATGGATAAGTGCACTTCATTATTTGATTAATTGGTCTTACCTATTTATCCTAATAGCAGGAAGACACCATCAAAAGAAAATTTATAATTTATCATCATAAAGAGGCAACCTTATAAAGTTAAAAGAAAATGAATCCTTTTTTACTTTAAAATTGTTTATTCTGAATGAAATAATATTAGCAAAGATCTGTGTTGGAAACAAAGCGGAAGTGGGAGGAAAAGCAAAAAGCCAGGGGAAAAATTATCTCCTGGAATACCAAATTCTCCCTATAATTTTTGAAGGTTAAGACACTGATGTAGTCTATTACATATTAAATTTATGAAATATTTTATTCACATATTTTAAAATTTAAATTATATTTAAGGGTAGTTTTTCTTAGGCCACCAAAATCCCTTCAAATGATAGAAGTAGGACAACATATATTCATCTTTGATTCATAAGACCTAGACTATAATATTGTGTCTTAACCATAGCATATTTCTGTGAATAAATTACACAGACAACCAGATTAAGCAATTCATTTTCGTTCTATTTTCACACAGGAAATAATAATATGGGTGGTGCTCAGCGAGCACTCATACTGCTTCAGATAAAAGTTGATAAGATCAGTTTATCAAACAAAGGAGGGTTCATACATGGGTTTATCTGTTCATCTGCAAAGCAAAAGTGCTGAGATTATGATTTAAAAATAGAGAACATGTATAGACAGTTGTAAAGAGAGATTGTTAAAACGTATTAAGCTGTTATAGTCAAACATGAAAAATGGCAAAAAGTAACACTTTTCTTTCAAACACTTAAATAATATGTGATAAATTGTTAAGGGGATGCTTTTTTGGAAGTCTATATTTGATAATTACTTTAAAAACTAATTTTGCCAATGAGAAGAAAAGTAGTTGCCAGAAGCAAATTGTATTGTCAGTCCTGCCTTAAGATTAAAAAAAAAAAAAAATGTAAATTTTACAACACTTTATTCCCTGTAAACCCAAGTGAACAAAATCAGAGCTTAGGGTGAAAGATCTGGGACAGACCAATTGACTGCCTGTGATGGCAATGTAACTTGATTAATGAGGTCTTGCTTCTCTGTGAAAACACATGTGTAATTTGTGTAGTTGTGTGAGGATCAGACAGCAAAATGGTTACCCTCCTCTTTTAAGTACTGGCTGAACTAGCAGTTTAGAGCAATAAATATTATTTAAAGGTACTGAGCTTGTTAACAGAATCAGCTTTTTATAGAAAAGGTCAAATTGCTTTATGTTCCAAGTTGAATGTAGTTGTAAGGATAAATGATAACTATTTTACCTCTGGAAACTTATTGGAAACATATCACTGTACACAAAGGGGAATTCGTTTAATTTTATTTGGTGTTTTTCTTTTAACCCCCGTGAGACTAAACTGTATATTACACATTTCGCTTTTATAGTTGACATAGTTAACTTCCTTACAAAAGATGGGAACAGATGACGTGTAGGCTGGCAGTATTTTCACCATGCTTATGAATATAAAATGTTGATTTCTTGAACTATCTCTAACCCCATCATAGTTAATATAACATGTGCCCTTTAAAAGATAGGGCTCATTTAAATCCTGTAATAAACTCCACACCAACAAGATAACTAGATAGTTATAATAATAGACAAGATTATAAAATGTCTTTAATTGAGAAGATGGGAAAAAGTGGAGTCTCAATTATGAGAAAAAACAGCTTCACAACTATGCCTTAAAGTGTGGTGTGGTGAGGTTATCTCTCTTGGATGTTTTCCACTGCTGTTAAGCCAAAGCTGCGCAAATGCCAGTCAGTCTTCAATGATTATTTAAGGACTGCATTTGGTTTGTAGATTGGGATCCTTTTAGTTTCCATAAAAAGAAAAATTCATATTTTAGTACAGACTGTTTTTGTACTAGCCATGGAGGAGCCCATTTTAAAGTTTATTTAATGTTGATAGTTTGCTTATATCCTGTAATACAGAATCCTGGGACACAAAACAAACCTGTTATTCTTCAGAATATTATTGAAGGTGTAGTAGTCTCGTCCATAAAATATAAGAACACTTGAGCTGACATCTAGTAAAATGATACAGAGTCAAATGCAGTGTAATTTATGGAGTAAAGATACCATAAATGGTTGAACTTAAAAATATAGCTTGTATTATTTAAATACTGACTAGTACCTTTTCATTGTAAAATTTTTCAAGATAGTTTTAATGGTCAGTGATCTTAAGATATATAAATTAATTATATGTTATTAATATAAATTAATTATCAAAGTTTTCTTTCCCCTATTTGACTGTTCCCTGATGACATGTATTTCTGCCTTATTTTACATTAGATTACTCTTGAGCCTAGCACAAGTCTTTGCATTCAGTATAAAGTTAATAATAACTTCCTGAAAAGAAAAGAAAAACAGATATACTAGTGTTTTCAGGCCCAAATGCAGTTGGTAAAAGCTACTTGGAAATATTAAGTGATTTATACTTACTTTCCTTTTCAATTACCTTCCTTGCTTCTCTTTCTGCAAATTAAAGTTCCCATGAAAGAGTTTCTTAACCCAAGAAATACCCCCATAATGGCAGTGTGGGTTTTTAGGAAAAACTGCCCACCTCACTCTCCATTTGTAAACAGATTTAAAAGTAGATTTAAAGATCAAAAGCTTTTCTTTTTGTGAAAAATGCTAGTTTAAAAATGAGACTCCCATTAATAAGTACCCAAGTTTTTTTCCAGTGCTTATATATGTTTTTATGTTTGTGTGTGCATGTGTGTATGTGTCAGTGTGAACTTTACGTGTGCACCTTTGTGTTGCATGTAAATAGATTTCTGAAGTTGCATAGTACCAATTGGTGAAACACCTTGAATCTAATTTGGAAACTTAAGTATACTGTTCTTCTTTCCTGTGGCTTCCTCATGTTCAGGCTCTGGTCTCCTTAGGACTTAGTGAAACTACAGAGCACTTCAAGAATCTCTTGGCTCTTCAACTCTTCAGAAATATTACATGAGATTTTAAATTGCTTCTAAATGTAGACTTTAACTCGTGTGAAGCTGCTTAAGGACAACTGCTTTAAAACTCACTTATACAGTGATTATATTCTTTTGGTTAGTCAACTACATATAGAAAAAAACACTAATTAAATACATATGTCGAATAAAAATAAAGAGCCTTTACTAGTCAGATAAACCAGGTAAGTAGATAAATCCTATAGTGATCCTATGTTCTGAAAAGTAACAAAAACTTAGAGTACATACAGCCTTGTTTCTCTCTCATATAAAGTGTCTGTATAGGTCAGTTACTTCCTAACCTGTGGCTATGTTGTCTGGCACATGTGGCCTCTCAGGTCACCAAATAAGGAAAAGAGAGTAATGAAGGAGGTACATTGGCTCCAAACAGCCTTGGCCCAGAAATTACAAGTATTTCCACTCAGTCTGTTGGTCAGACTTAGTTACATGGTCCTGATATAATGGGGAACATTTATTAAATCTGTCCCAGAGGGCTTATGATCTGGCTCTTAAGTAGCTCTCCAGCCTCATATTTCAAGATTTTGCCCACGACCCCCAACCCCTTTTATATATTGCTCTACTAAATATATTTAAGTGTGGATTTCTTTCCCCTTTTAAAAATATCTGTTTGAACTATTTTAGTGAGCAATTTCAGAGACACTACATAGATTTTTAGAGTAGAAAAAATTTGAAGGTACAGAGGAAACTAATAAAAATAGAATATCTGGTATAGATTGTATCTGTCTAGAAAATAATCTTTAATAATTTATATCAACATTTTATTATTTTTTAGTGGGTCCCAGCTCTAAAGTTTAGGGCCATGCATTCATTTCCAAAGAAGTCAAAGCCGATAAACAGTTTTCCCTGAAGAATTTTTCATTTGGCCTAGAACAACATTAAATTAGATTTGTGAAGTGGGAATGTGGAAGTTTCCAGTGTGCCAGGCAACTCAACGTAATGAAAGGGTTTTTTAATGGACTTCTTTTTTAATAGAGTGTATTTTTGTTTACATTTTATGGTTTAGAGTAATTTGATTTGCTGCACAAAATATGTCTATTGTACAAGTAAATTTCAATTAATTAAATTCATTTTGTTTTTATAGTATTACACATATACATTTATGTATTTCATTTAATGTGTTTACATGAGTGACAATTTTTTTGAGAATTTTTATCTTGATATTTCAACTAATCTAGTTTGATAAATATTTTCTAATAAATTATTAGGTTTTTTTTTTTTTTTTTTCCCCAAAGAAGACTCTCTAGTCTATAGTTCAAGATTTTTGTCTTGGCTTATGTTTTTGTATCTTGTACATTCATTATCAATATTTCGTAAAGCACTTTCTGTGAAAGATGATACCATGCTTACTCATTTATGTGAGAGTCATTTGCGTGTGTATGATTTTAGCAACATGATTATCTCTGTCGGTATAATCCATGGTAGCCAGGATGTCCATACATGCTCTGATTATATGCTCAGTTATTGGACAAATGAACATTTCCTTCTAATAGCTATCATGGTTTTGAAATACTTGAGATGTGACCAGCCTGGGTGAGAAACTAAAATTTTAATTTTATCTAATTTTAATTAATCTAAACTTAAATAGCCACAGGTGGCTAGTGGCTAAATTTTAGTCCTCACTGCTCCAAAAACTTTGAGAAAGAATTTACCTAAGTTTTGTATTATATTTTGAAAAAAAAAATCAATGTCCCCTTCACTCCCACCTCATCTAGAATACACTATTTAAAACATCTGATAAATTTGCTCTATATTCCATTATTCCCACTGTATTACTTTGGTAGGGCTGCCATAACAAACTATCACAGACTGGATGATTTACACAACAGCCTAGAAGTCCAGGGTTGAAGTGTGAGCTGGCTCCATTCCCTCTGAGGCCTCTCCCTTTGGCTTACAGGTGTCCGTCTTCTTCTGTATTCTCTTATGGTCTTTCCTCTGTGCGCAGCCATTCCTAGTATCTCTTTATGCAGTCTTCCTAGAGCATGCCAGTGTTGAAAAAGATTGAATATAAGTAATGTGCATAACTGAATCCCTTTGTCATACAGCAGAAATTATCACAATATTTTAAATCAGTTATACTTCAATAAAACTTTAAAAATGGAAAGAAAGAAAGAAGAATACCTGTCCTATTAGATAAGAGCTCCTCCCTAATGGCCTCACTTTAAGGACCCTGTCTCCAAATACAATTACATTCTGAGATACTGGGAGATAGGGCTTCAACAGGAGAATTTTAAGGGGACACAATTCAACCCACTAGCTAAATTATGCCTTCTCTTTTACTTGCATCTACTGCCTCGCTAGAGATATATACAAGGCATTTTCTATTTTTGCCTTGCTTTTTATTTCAAATTGGAATTATACTTCTATTCATAAGAGCAAAATAAATATAGATTTTAAAATTTAGTCTTATTGCAAGTGGTGGCAACTACTTTTTTAGTAGCTTTTATATTATTTATTTTGAGTTTTTTACTCCATTTGTGGCTTGTTTAATATGCTTCATTACAATGTATTTTGTCTTTAAAACTTGTGTATTTCTTAGGATAGTCTACAATGGTATAAATTTATGAAATAGATTAATATTTGTGTTTTACTGAGCATAGAACTCATGTATATTTGAGACATTCATTTAAAATCTCTTCAAAATGTTCTAATATTACCAGGGAAAATAGATGATATGAAAGGAATACAGTTTTAGATTATTTACTTCACTAATTTTGAAACAACTCAGTATCTCTTTTGACACTTTTTTTTAAAAAATAAGTTTTCATGCAGAACTTTCTGTAGGTATCTATTGACCATGCCTTTCTTGTTTAGACTGAAAATGCAAACCATTTCCCTGTTTCCTTACAGTTTATTTCATGCAATATTTACTCCTTGGTAAATGCTGAGACTTTTAGTTCTATTGGATAAGAATAGTTTTGAAAAAGATTTTAGCCCAAATCCTTAAAGAAATGGTCATGTTGGCCGGTAGGGAAATTCATTTATATATTAAATAATATCACGTGAAGAACATATCACAAATGATTAACTGCAAAAACCAGATCATATTTAGAAGTATTAATCTCCCTGTGATTAATTAAATCTCAGCACTTTTTGTTGGAATGCATTACACTAATAACTTTGAAGTTTTTGTAAGGATTTAAAAATGACTTCTTCACATCACCGAAAGAAAAAAAAAAAAAAAAAAAAGAGGTAATTCTTTAGCATTGGTTCTCCCTCTTTAAACTTTTTTTCCCTTTAGGGGAAATACGTATTTATTTATCTTCATTTTTTTCCCTCTTTTCATTTGTTCTTTGGAGCAGAAAATCTGTGATAAGCATTGTAATTGTCTTTTAAAATTTATCTTCCCCTTCCTTTTTGCTAACAAAATCCTCTTTTTTCTGGGTAGTTCTCGCAGTCTTCTTGAGAAGACTTCCTATCCTAGTAAAGGTAGCATATAGCCTAGTTTTTGCCAAGGAGATATAAATCAAAGTTTACAGAGGATTTTTGGGAAAATGTTTGCCTGACTAAGGAATAGCTGCAGCCTCTACTCCCTTTTCTACACTTCTTCCTGTTTTGAATATGGAGGGATGTCTGGATCTGCAGTAGCCATTTTGCATCTATAAGGGAAAAACACAACCTACAAAACCTTCAAGGGTGTGGTGGAGAGAAATACAAAAGGAGTCTGCTTTCTTTTTGTCATCACTTTGCATCCAAATTAACATTCACAAGTACCCACTCCTGGACTTCCTTGTATGACATAAAAATGAACTGCAGTTTGAATCCCTGTTAATTTTCTGTTACTCTTAGCCACAAGTATTCCTGTTATAGATTGTGTACACTCTAGAACATTTTCAGCCACATGGAAATGTTCAGCATACTGTCTGATATGGTAATAGTTACATGGGGCTATTGAGCAGCTACAGTGTGATAGATGTGATTGGGGGACTGAATTTTTAACTTTATTTCATTTTAAAGAACAAATTCAAATTTAAATTGTTACATGTGACTTTTAGGTGGCGTAGTTCTAAGACTTAGAGGGGATAATTAACCTAACATTTCTATTATTAAAAATTTCAAATAAGTGTCCCTGTCCCTGAAGACATCTCATGGCATATAACCTCATGATACTTATGTCACTATTTTTGAAACTCATTATGTCCTTTTTTAGCAAATTCTGGGCCATCATACATTGTTTGTGAAAGCCTAGTTATATAAATAGGACCACCATATGACTGGTCTTATCCATAGACTCTTGTTGGTCTAATGTCAATTTAGCAGTGTTTTGGTTAAAAACCTCTCTAAATATTCAAATTGCAGTCTCTAGTTCTTTGCTTAAGTCTTTGATTACCATTATGGAAGTTTCATTGCCAATCATTAGTGTTATTATGAGCCAATTTTGAATCAGTTTTTGAAAACAAGTTTTGTCTTGGAGAAGGAAAAATTTAATATTGTGTGACCAAACAGGGAGACCGAGCACTGAAGAAAAACACAGACTCACACTGTTCTCATGGGCTCATGCAGGACAGGGCTCTAGACTTGGAACTATCTCTAACCAAGCCTATCCACTGAGTTTTAGGTTTACTTTCTTCTATTTCACATTTTTACTTTTAGAAACAATTTATTCACATTCTGTAACATATTCTTTGTTAGAATGTTAAGAGTGTGTTAAAAAACTTGAGTTTTGAAACAATAGTTGATATTCTCTTTGGATAGTAGGGTGCAGTCTTTCTCAGGGCTCATTAGCTGTAAGCAATAATACTGACCCCTTTCCTTTCTTCATAGTCTGTGTAGTCAGTGGGTTTTGGTGTTTGGTTTTGTTTTTAACCTTATTCTCATTTTTCTGTGATGACTTGGAGGAACCTTTCTAACTCATGAAAAGTGATAAGATTTGAGATACTGTGGCCACACTTTCCAGTGGTAATAATATGTGAGACTGTCGGGCTCTCTGTGCAGGTGCCTTACCAAAATAGGTAAGTTTTTTTTTTTTTTTGAGCATGTTTCTCAGTATCATAAAGACATAAATTTGGTGGTGAAACACCCAGGTGTTAAACTTCAAGGTATGTGTTCAGTTTCAAGGACAGGATTTTTACCATTTCTTTCTTTTTCTGTGACCTTTTTGGATGAGAGTTCTCTGATTGTGAAATCATTATTTCATTGCATTTGTAAGTTCCAAAATGTTTGATAGTAAGGGTTATAATTTAATTTGTTTATAAGGGAACTGATAAAATACCCTCCCGTCCAGACATGGTAGTAGGAAATTATGAATGGGGATTAGATACCATGATGACTAAAGCTAGACGAATGAAATGGAAAGCACCTTATACTATATTTTTAAATTATAGTATAAAATGTTAGTATTCTCAAACATTTTCCTCCAAATGACCTCCAAGACTTATTTAAATTTGATATTCTGAATTATGGAAATTTTTCAAATTAGTAAATTAACAGTTTTTTCTCCTATTTATTCTTTAAATTCTAAAGGGAAGGAGATGTAAAAGGAAAGCTAATAATCATATAAGAGAACACTGATTCCAGTCTCTAAAGCTCCGCAATATCTATTATGGCCTCAGAGATCATTTCGGATATATTAGTGATTCCTGGTCCTATTATTTTTTTTTCAAGTCACAAAATATAGGAATAATTTGAAAACATCAATTAAAATTGCATTTATTGGGAGTTCCTGTTGTGGCTTCGTGCTAACAAATCTGACTAGCAACCTTGAGGATGAAGGTTTAATCCCTGGCCTTGCTCAGTGGGTTAAGGATCCAGCATCGCGGTGAAGGTCATAGATGCAGCTTAGATCTGGTGCTGCTATGGCTGTGGCTTAGGCCAGCACCTGTAGCTCCAGTTCAACCCCTAGCCTAGGAACTTCCATATGCCTCACATGGAGCCCTAGGAAGCAAAACAAACAAACAAACAAAAAACATTGATTGCACTTACTTACTAAAAATAAAGCATCAGAGGACAGTAATGGAAATCTTGAAGACATTGGCGCTCCTAAAGTAATTATAATCAGTTGTGTAGGTCATACTTTGTATATTAAGTTGCTTTTTAAATAAATTAAATGCAAAGAATTAAGTACATGTATATCATCTGCATATCAGACTTTTAAAAAATGAAATTTGTTAGTATTTCCATGAAGAGAGTCAGGGTTTTGGAAAGCTTGCCAAAGCATGTTTCCCAACACTGTGACTTGAAGTGTTAGCACTCAGGCTTATCTGATATGACTCTTTAAGATAAGGCTGTGCCAGACAAGTTCATGTTCTGTTAACTCCAAAGCCAACCTGATTTATGTATCAGAAACCACTTGATTATATTTTCATTAAAGATGTACAAATCAGAATAAGAAAATTGAGTTGTCACAAAAGTGCCTAGAAAAAATATTTTTTAATGTAAAGAAAGATTGAGTTTGATATACCTAAAACTAATAATAATTTTGTGATCTATGAATTATTTCTTTCCTTCTGCAATTGATTCTTTCCATTCTTTCCTAGGTTCCTTGGTCCTGAGAATTTCAATTGATAATTTCTCTCCTATGCTTTAAAGTTTCAACATATATTGTGTGATAGATCTAGAAACCAGTCATTATAGTGTAAAGGTGCTATAAAATAAGCTTCTACAGAACATAACTTGACAACTTGTTTTCATTTGTTTTTCAGGAGGAGTTTAAACATTTAAATATATGTTTTAGTTCTTGGTATGAAGCAAGATAGGAAAATTTATAGTTAATTGAATTGAAAGTTAAATTACTTTAGATTTGATGAATATCCCACAAAACCTGGACATTATGCATTTGGTTAAAGGACATATTTTTTATTTCACATTCTGTGTCACTTTCTGGCTTTTTTGTGGGGAGAGTCATTGAGGAAATATAAAAATAGGTATCAGATAATTAGGAAATGTAGATTCAGTAGATCTGTTAAATGTTCTGCTGGTACAGGGTGACAACATAAATGTTGATATGCACCTGACAAAAATAGTGCTCTGGTATTCTTGGCTGTGGGCTTATTTTATCTGCTGTGACAAAGAACTGACTATCTCTACCTCTGAGAGTATGTTCCTAAAATGGAAGTTAAATTGTCTAGACAACTAATATTAGAGAAAAGTTCACTTATCAGCTTAAATAAACTCTTGAATCCATGGACTTCTGAAACAACACACATTTTAAATGCAAATGCAATCTTGAATTTTCTAATGGGTAAATAGTTGAAAATATACGTTGTTCTGTTTCTATATCTTTTTCAGAGAGTTAAAATTCCCTTCTGTCTGCTTTCCAGTTCTCATGCCCTCAGAACAGAAAAATTCTTTTTTTAAATTCAAATTTACTAAGTTGGTTGAGATACAGTATCACCACCCAAATAGTGACTTTAAGATTCATATTTAAATTTTTATATGATTTAAAATAATCAGTTTTGAAGATTAAAGTATTTGTTTTACCTAATTAACTCTTTTTATGTGATTGTTTTATCTTATAGCTTCAAATTTAGCTGGTAGTATAGAAAAACTGCAATGCAGTCATTTACTCAGGGATATATATATATATTTATCTCATGCCACCTAGTAACTGTAAATAATTTATTTTCTAAGAGAAATATGTATAACAGATTAGCTAAAGTCTAGGCAGTTTATTATTCCTCTATGCTTTTCCGTAATTAAGCCACACTATTAGAGAACTATGTATCTGAGCTATATTTTGTCAGTCTCCCATAGTTTGGTTCTTTCCTAAGTCCTCTTTTACTTAGTTCATATTGAGAAAAAAACCCTATGCTGTATGTCAATATGCTATTAGGGATTGTCGAAGTTATAGCTAATTACATTAATTATTTTACATGGGTGCTAACCTTTTTTGGATGTTGGTATCAAGATTCATTATGTTTCGTTCAGAGTAATTTTTGCATAATGCAGTGTTATCTAAACTATTCTGAAATCACTAATATGTCAGAAGATGTCTGTAAAAAGAACTGAAAAAAACAATAGGATTTGGGTTCAGATATGTTTTGGAAAATGGGCTTACCTTCAAGCCTCTTGAACATTTACAGTGACCATTAGCATGGTTAAAATGCACTGGGCCATTCTTCAGTGGAGCAGCCTCTTTAATTAAGAGAACATGTTACAAATACAGTTGAATAACCAGGTTTTTACTGTGTGGGCCCACTTATGTACATTTTTTTTATTAGTAGTAAATTCTACAGAAACACACCATCTGAGGTTAGTTGAATCCACAGATTTACAGGAACCACATCTATGGAGGGCCAGCTCTAAGTTATACTCAGATTTTTGACTGGAGGAGGGTGGGTATCCCTAACTCCCTAGATTAAGTCTTAACTGTAAAATTTTTTATCGTATTCTTCCTCCTAAAATAACTTTTTAACATCTTGGAGTCTCTTTTTTCTCAGGTAATGTAACTTGGAGAATGCTGATCTGAAGTTTCCTGTATATTACATAATTCATGGGAGAGTTATCATCACAGTAGCATGTATCACTATGCATGATAATGTTGTATACCATGCAACAATCAGGTGTAATAAGGTGGAGTTACATAAAGCAACATATACAGATCTCGAAAATGTAATCAGAACGAGAGTGTTCTATGAACTTTACAAGAATAGAGCACATGCTACCTGGCAAGTAATTAGAACTTCTTCATATGCAAGATTAAAATAACCTCCTTCCTCTGGCTCCTTTTACCTACATATTTTGCATACAGTTTTGCACCTACTTTAATGGCTTTCTTTCTTCCTTATAATAATTTAGGGGTGTTTGTAAGCCTCCTTGGTAAAGCTTGGCTACAAATAAACAAAATAAACTTTATTCTAAATCAGTAATTGCTTGTCTTGTTGAGTAGTGGTAACTTTGAATTATTTCCTTGTTCTTCCATCCTTTTACCTGGGGGTAGGGAGAGAGGAGGTAGGATATTTGCATGTGTATGTGATAATTCTGAGCTTTGACAACAATGTTCCTCTTGCCAAGATCATCTAGTTTGATTAGCATCTTTATGTATTTCATCTATTTATTGTGTAGATGAGAAGATGAGCAGAAAAAAAAGGAGTCAAAGGAAAACACTATTGTGTTCTCTGGGACCTCTTCATATGAAGGGGACATCATTCATTATTTTCTGACAATAAAAATCAGGAATGTAACAATAGATATCAGGGATGAGGATAGTATGTAAAACATGCAGGACTGTGAAGAGCGTTGAAAATGATATTCGGCATTACAGGTCAGCCTAAATCATAACTGTTGTTATATTGTTGAATCATGCTTATGGTAAATTGGTTTCTGTCTCAAGAAAAAAGTTTATTACTTATCTACTGTGCAGGTAGGACAGGTAAGAACTGTGAAACACAAGGAGTGGCTACAAAAAAAAAGTGAAGTGGAGGCATTGCAAGGAGTCCTCAGTTTGAAAAGTCCTGCTGGTTGTGTAATAAAAAGTTTATTTCCTTTTCTTTCAATGCATCAGGCAATAGACATCACACTCATTGAACTTTAAAAAGTCCTACTTTCTTGTTATATAATAATGCAGTTAAGCTTGATGGCATCATTTAATTTACTGTCCCATGATCAATTAGATAAATTAGGGGCTGTATAATGGAGTGGCTAAGAGCTTTGTCTCTGGAATTATTAAAATCTGGGGAAGAATCTGATCTTAACAAATAGTTGTGGAATTTGGTGCGTGTATTTAAACTCAGCCTTCTTTTCATCTATAGAATGGGATAATGGTAGTAGAAATCTCATAGGGTTGTTGCAAGAATGAAATTGAATAATGCTGATAAAAGTAGTCAGCACACTAACTAGCGCTTAGTAAGTAATCAAATTTAGCTATGTGATTATTACTGCTATTCCTTATTGATTTATATTTGTTTTATTATCTTTACCTCATGTTCCTCAGCTGAGAGCAGTTATGCCCCCAGAGGATGTTTGACAATGTTTGGAGACAGTTTTGATTGTTACAGTTTTGGGGGTGCATGGAGGGGAGTGGAGGAGGGAAGGTGCTGCTGGCATCTAGTGGATAGAAGCCAGGGATGCTGCTGAATATTATGTTGTGCACAGGACAGCCTCATGACAAAGAATTATTTGGCTGCAGTATGTCAACGGTAGAGAGGTTGAGAAACTTTATTTATTTTTGAGCCCTAAGCTGAATGATATTAATTCTTTTGTATTTCTTTAATATCTACTGGTATGTAATGCTTTCTTTGTGTTATAGTCAAATTGGTAGCCCCATCTATGTAACCACAGTTTCTTTCTTTCTTAAGTTTTTCCCATTAACGGTAAGTTCTATGAAAGAGTCATCAGAAGATTCCTTATTTTTTATTCCCCAGAACACAGAATATGAAGGCCTTTGGTTTTAGGATAAAGCGAGTATATAAACATCAAAAAAGAAATAATTTTGATTAGAATTATTTTATTCTTTGTACACCATTTATTATAAGAAATGAGTTCTCAAGAATGGCTGTACATGATATGAACAGGAATATAAATATCTGGTAAATGTCAACAAAGGTAGAAATATAAAATACGGTTTAAACATGAAAAATTAATACATACAATTAAATTTAAATTACCTACTCTGACTAGTGAAATGCATACAGCTCTTTGCAAATCGAGACTGGTACTTTTTCAGTATTTATGTGACAAGAAATAGATATAATTTATTAAAATTTTGGAAATAACTGTAATTTTAATGTCATATGGGTTGTTTTTACAGTGAATTTTGTTGAACTGATGTGCTTACAAAGGGGATGATAGGAATTGCTTTCTCTAGGTCCTTTACTTGTAAAAAGTCAGAAATCTATGCTTTCTTGGCCTTTTTCCATATTCAGTAAAACCCCGTATAAATTTCTGTTCTATTCAATGCGTTTAGTACAGTGATGTATAGCATTCTTTTACTATAACATGGAAATCATGTGTTATTCCTATCACTTTAGGACCCAAATGAACAAAGATAATAGTATAATTTCATCTGAATAATCTGGACTGTGACAGAATGACAAGTATAGATAAAGCAATAGATATCTTTACTTCTCTCTCTCAGCATTGACTTTATTTCCACATAATATATTTTTATTGGAAGTCATCATTTAAGACTTAGATTCACATGTAGAGAAGTATTAAAGTCCTAGAGTATTATTAGTGGTTCATTGTCAGCCTGAGTTTGAACAGTAGGTCAGGGGACTTTTGAATGATGCTTCCAGGGCATGTGAAATTATTAAACATGTTCATAGATGACCTGGCTGATGAGATGAAAAATCTATAAAATTATGAAGATCATAATATCAGATTGGTACTCTGGGGTTTATTGTTGATAATTTGAATTGAGAGTTATTTAACAAGGAGAAAAAATAGAAATTCATGGGTTAAAGATTAATGGAATAATTCTACTAGTTATAAATAAAAGAGAGCCCATAAATAAAAGATGTAAAAGCTTGGGCCTTTATTCATAGATTAGAAGCTAAATATGAATAAGAAGCATAGTATTTTAAAAATATGTTTATAAAACTCCAATGTTGTATAATGGGAAGTCATTGTTTAGGAACTACAATGTAATCTATTCATGACTTACAAAGGAGATGGGAAGTTTAATGATCTTGTGAAAAACGGAGCATACTGCTTATTACAGTAATGTCTGGGACCATCAGGCAGGAATAAGTACTATTGGGGCATTAATTTCTCCATCATAATTGAAAACCCAGAGATGGCTTTGTTTTCATGAATATGAGGCCAGAGATTCAAGACTTTCATCATCTTTGTCTTGCTTTTTGTGAAGATAATATGGCTCGTGATTCTTGTTGCTTAAATGAACATAGTCATTTTTTAAAAAATTTTCCAAAAATTCTCCAAATACTCAGGACAAAAAAAAAAATAAAACCCAATAACAACTGTAGTTTTCAGACTTTTGTTAGATACAGATCCTTTCTTGAGACTACACCTGGATGTTCAATATGCAAAGCAGATAAAAAGGAAGCTGTTTTGTTTGGAGAATGACAGGTGGCCTCTCTAAACTTTAGGCATATCTTCACTTCAAAAACCTGTTTATTGAAAATACTCAAAATTTTTACCCTTTCTGATACTCAAAAAAGCAAACTGTTCTGGAAAGCAGACTGCTAGCTGTTAGAATGTTCTACAAGTCGATAGCATGAAATGTTTATTTATGCTATGTGTAAAAGTAAGGTCAGCATACACAGAATTTACATAATTAAAATTTATAATGCAACATTAAATTTTAAAAATGATTACAGAATTTTATTTATTTTTTCAACTGTACAGCATGAGGGCCAAGTTACACATACATGTATACATACTTTTTCCTCCCATTGTTGTGTTGCAGTGTAAGTATCTAGACATAGTTCTCAATGCTACACAGCAGGATTGATTACAGAATTTAATTATTATTAATTTCTTAGTGCAGTGCCTGTATAGCAGCCTTGAAAATTTCCCTCTCATATCTAACCTTCATCACTCCTGCATAGTAAAATACTGAAGCAAAAAAAAATAATTAAAAAAATAAAAATAAAATAATGAAGCTACATATTCCACGAAACTCATAGAAAATGACTGAGCATGACATGGCTCCTAATCCAAGCATTCTTGAGAGACATAGGAATCCTGTTTCATGCAACTTTGGCTTGAAGACTCACCACTGGCCTTATGAAACTTTCTTAGAACTGCATAGCAGTCAAAGACTCTTCCACCCAATTTTCCTTCCTTTCCTCTCTTCTTTGTAGTTTTGGACCTGGATTAGGGTCTCTTGCACTGGCTAGTTTTCTTCAGAGGCATTTACTCTAATGAGTCTCTTCTGTTTGTAGCATAGTATTGGCATCTGTTTCTTACAGGACTTGGGGTAGCAATCTAGTATGTAGTAAATGTTCACTATTGCCATCATTTCCTAAATTAACCCACAGAAATAGGTATTACTATGACCACAGCTTTACATGAAGCATATCTTACTGATTTTTGCAAGTCGTCTTTTCACATTAACCAGGTTCTGCTTCCCATCCTTGGAGCCACTTGTTAGTCTTATCTTTTCTCTACTGGTTTAATGTGGAAAGACCTTTTTTTTTTTTTTTTTTTTTCTTTCTTTCAGTTTTAGTCTCTCAATTGTAGAGGATTCTGAATATCTCTATAATTTTCTAAAGTTCATATTTCAAAGTGTGTATTACAATTCTATTCATGTAGCTTTAATTATCCCTGCTCTAATTTAAAGTAAATACATATCAGTGCTAAATCATAAATAGATCTTTTCTACTTTAATCCACTTTCCAAAACACTCCTGTGACTGCTACCAAGTTACCCAAGGAGTGGACTTTCTTTGTATGGCTATTCCTATTCTTTCTTTGTGTATAGCCTCTTAGTTTTTTCAGTGCTTTTGGGGCCTATGTGGGACAGGAATGCATTATAGGGACCATGCTCAAATTTGACAGGAAGAAAGGATTTTAGCTTAAACTCTGTAGATTCTCTGACAGGCAGAAGTCATCTAATTTTAATCTGACCATTTTTGATTTAACTGTCTCAACATGGTCTCCCATTAACAATCCCTCTAGGCAATAGAATACTCTGGTTTTACTAATTAGCTTTCTCAGGACTCTTCAGTCAAGCTACTTTAGTTGTCTATACATTCAGTGTATTATCTCTAAAAAGTAAAGTCTTGAGTATTTAATAGTAATTCTACAGTTACTCTTCATAGAAGATTCATAGCACTTTCTAGATTACCCTTTTCCTACTGGTTTCTTTGCCAGGTAGCTCCCTGTTGTTTCTTTGAAACTCAGGGTGAACTCATAGACCAAACTGATGGGGTTGAGGATAACTTCCGACCAGTTTGATTTATCTATTGATTCATGTGCTCCTGCAATACAATTTGAGGTAACTAGATAAAAACTAGATAAATGCTTTGTTTTTACTGTTTTTATGAGGCATATATTAGGTTTTTCTGTTTAAAAAGTGACACTTGTTAAAGACAGTAAACACTACTGATTCCAGATGGGTGGACTGCTGCAATGGGGGCTTTGCAATAGGGAAAAGAGCTCAGACTCAACTCTGCATTCAACAAGGACAAATGGAGATTTATTGCCAAAGAGTAGGGTGGGGTTCAGTGAATGGAAAATTACTAAGAGAAAGCATCATGGCTGAAAGAATTCTTGCTATATCTATTGAACAGGATTCTTGCTGAAGACAGGCCATGGTGAGAAGATATTGAAAGTGGGAGATGAAGAATTGGTCAGGTATCAGATACCAAAGGAGAGAGGATCTTTGCTAACCTGACTAAACAGGATTCTTGATGAAACTGGACTAAGCTAGCCAAGGATAGGCTGGGACCTAGAGAAGAGGGCCTAGAGGAAGCTGGTTCAAGTTTGGTAGAGATGAGTTTCTTTGTCATTTAGTCAAATTCAGGCCGTATGTACATAGTATGAGATGCCTCTTACTCTTGAACAACCAACAACTTTATAAATAAGGAAGAAAGGACACATTGAAGAATTACAAAGGAAGTGAAATATGATTATGAAATATAACTTGATCTTTTCTAAAGAGTAAGAAAAGGGCGGTTTAACAAATATGAAGATTTGAGAATATCTTCTATGTTAAATGTATGTAAATAATACGACTTCTCAGAAAAATTTGAGACATTTCTAGAATATATTCAAAATTGTTGATTTCTAATACTTTTACAATTTCAGATGGCTGAAGAACTTTGGTTTAACCTTGGTTTCCCTTCTAAAACAATACTTAATATAGTTCCTTAGGTCAACAAAGACATACCTGCTAGAGTAATTTTCTGTGTTTATGTAATAGTACATATTTTTGCATTCTTATTTCAAAGTTCCTTAGCAAATGTTAGCTTTTACGAGTGTTTCCATGTCATATTTCTCATCATCTCTTTGTTGTTTATGAGAAAAACAATTTTTAAAGATTCAAATTTAAATACTTCATTAAGTAACACATTTAGGAATGATGTAATAATAATATAATAATAAGGGAGCACTGTGCTGTACACCTGAAACTAACACAACAGTGTAAAGCAGCTATACCCCAATAAAGTTTAATGAGAAAAATAATAGTGAGGAAATGATTTACTCCTAAATGGAGCAAAGAACCCTATATATATTTTAAGATCTTGATAAATCTTGTAAGTTAAATCAACTGTGATTATCTAAGAATCTTAAGTGAGCTAGAGTATATGAAACAAATTTTCCCCCTAGAAAAATTCTAGTAGCATCTAATAGGCAGAAAATATATGTAAAAACTACTGGATTTTACTGTAGAAGAAAGAAGTGACTGAAAATATCTTGAGGCCAGAGAATATTAAGATATAAATTTGAGTCAAGATCCAAAAACTGTGATGATCATCTCAATGATCTAAAACGCCATACTTGTCTCATTTCTAGCAGCACCTCTTTTATCACATTTTGTGTATTTGAGCACAAACACACTTTAAAAAATTCATATCATAACTAAGCTATGGAAATTATCACTGTCTTCGCACTAATAATTTTATTTTCCTGGGAACTACAGAATGAGAATTTTTTGGATTAGAATGATGTATAGCGTATCTTATCTCAAAATCTAAAATGAGCAGATTTTTATATGGATTTCTTTTTTTTAAACAAAGTAGAAAAATCAGCACAGAACCTCTGAGTAGCAGTTTGCTGTTTTGTCAAATGAAAATAAATTAGGTAATCTTTCCCACAGTTTAGCTGCATTTAAAAAAAACTGAATTCCTTCAGTGAAAGCAATAGAAGGAAAATCTTCTGACCTTGACCAGGTACACAGTTATTTTGCAAATGAAGTGGAGCAGTGTGTGACTTTTTTAATGAGACAAAATTTGCATTAAGTTGTAATCTGACTGCTGGTGTGCACCACTTGAACCTGACCCTAGGGTTAAACCAGTTCTAGTTAATTTATAAAAACAACACATACCTGTAAGGTTAGCCTGGAGTATATGATTTACTAATACTATACTACATTTTTAAACTTTCAACTTAGTGTATCGCTTTCTTTTATTCCAGAAACATTTCTTGAAGTCGATATTTCCATCTTAATTGTCTTTAAATATTCCAAATTGATATAATAGGGAGGAGGATAAAGTAAACTTTATATGTTTTCCTTCATGCTTTATATAATTAATCTCATGTTACGTTATATGAGTTGTTACTAGTTTCTCCATATGAACATGGAAAATCCATTTAAATGTACTTTGAGCTTTTTAAAATTAAAAAGGGCTTTTTTTCCTGAATGTTTTTTCATGACTGACTAGATAAAGCAGTGCTTAGAGGAGAGGGAGGGACATGAGTCAATGTTGATGCAATGCCTAAACAAAAGCCCAGTTACTTGATTTTATACCTGTCAATGAGTTGTGTGGGTATAGGTAGAAAAGTACTCTCTTTCCTCTGAATCATACTCTCTTTTCTCTGAATTAACATTAGTATTTCACATTCGGAAACATTAAAAGAAAAATGATGAAACATGTAAAGCATTCATTTGGTGAAATGCAATTATATTTAATTACTATTTTATTCATAATGGGACATTAAAGATGTCAGTCCTTCGAATACAGATGATAAAACACCACCTCAATTTAAAATGCCTTCTGGGAGTTCCCACTGTGGCTCAGCGGTACGAACTCGAACAGTATCCATAAGGACATGAATTTGATACCTGGCCTCGCTCAATGTATTACGGATCCTGAGTTGCCATGATGCAATGTAGGTTGAAGAGGCGGCTCTGATCTGCAGTTGCTGGGGCTATGGTGTAGGCTGGCAGCTACAGCTCCATTCAACGCCTAGCCTGGGAACTTCCATATGCTGCAGGTGCGGCCCTAAAAAAAACAGTCTTCTATGTAAATATAATTTTTCACATCCCACTTAATTTCAGCCATTGGGGGGATTTGAGAATAAACTTGCTGCCACAGTAGGGCTGGGTCTAAGGAGACACTCCTAGACACCATAAAAGTATCACATCTAATAGAAAACAGAGTATGTGAAGGGTGAGACAATGAAAGTAGGAAAGGAAAGCAGTGACTGCTCCAGATCTAATGCAAAGTGCTAGAGGAGTTTTCTATCGGAGAATAGGACAGGGACGGAAAATCCAGAGGTAGATAACAGTCCTCCATCAGTGGTGTGTTTAAAGAGTTTCCTGATCTGAGATTCAAAATTTGTATGACATAAAGTCTGCTCTGGACAGTTCCAGTTTATGTCAGTTTATCCCAGTGTAATTATTAATTGTGCTCCCTGGTACTCTTAAAAATGTCTGAAAGATAAATTGTGGTCCCTGGAGAAGACATATGAGTTAAGGTCCTTGATCCTAGAAGGAAGAGTGAATCCAGGCAGATTATTAAAACAGTGATGACTCAAATAAAGGGAATCATTGTGGGTCAGGAGTATATATGAAAACGGAGCCTTTTGAACAGTGTGAAAGTTTCAATAATGAACAATCAGACCTTTAGTAGGGTGGATTGATGTTGGAACTTTGGTCAGGATTGCTTCGAGGGCAATATTTCTCAAACTTTCTGATTATGCCAGAAATGGAAGAGATATTTGCTAAAATGTGGATTCTCAGACCTCATTCTAGACCTGTAGAAAGAGACTCTCCTAGAGTAGGCACGGAACTAGCATTTTAAATTATTTTTCTAGTGATTCCTACTCACACTAAAGCATAATAGCCATTAGTAGAGATGACAGAAGGGCCAGCAATTTGAAAACCAAACAAAAACCCAACAACAACAAAAAAGGGTGCCATCTACAATTTTGTGAAGATGGATTGATTAATATAAATTACAGATACACCCACATAAATTGCAGATCTGAAAGCTGTCCTAATTGTTCCTGGGTGATTTTAATAATATTTGCATTATATTTTTTAAAATGGGTCATCATGTCTTGAGTATAATAGAAAGATTATGACAGATCAAGAGGAGAAGTTGTGCTTTCCCCAACTTCCCAAATGCTTGCTACTGAGCCCTATCCTATTGTATAAGTTTTCTTTTGTAAATGATATAAGAATGCCTTGGGGGAAAATTGCAACTCAAATGAAAAAAAAAAAAAAGAGTAACTCAATCTATCTGTAGTTTTTCTGAGAGCATTGCAACAGATCTGGTTTTTTTTGTTTGTTTGTTTTTTGTTTTTTTTTGCTTTTTAGGGCCACACCCATGGCATATGGAGGTTCCCAGGCTAGAGGCCTATTTGGAGCTGTCACTGCTGGCCTGCACCATATCCACACTAATGCAGGATCCGGAACGCATCTGTGACCTACACCACAGCTCATGGCACTTAACCCACTTGCTTAACCCACTAAGCAAGGCCAGGGATCAAACCTCATGGATGCCGTCAGATGTGTTAACTGCTGAGCCACAACGGGAACTCCTGGCTCTTAAAATCGAAATCTTTATATAAATGCAATGGAGAAAAAGAGAATGAATATTCTCACAATGTTTACATTAAGATAGGCTGGGTGTTAGGGAGTGAATTTCATAAAAAATTAGGGAAGTTGTTTCCAAGTCAGCAGTGACACTTTATGCACTTTAAACTTGCTACTCATAAGGTGGTCCACAACCAGCAGCACTGACATAAGAAATGTAAAAACCTCAGGCCCTACCTCAGACTTAATAAATCAGAGTATATACTTTAATGAGATCCTCAAGTCATTCACAAGTGCCTTAAAGTTTGGGAAGCACTTTTCTCCAAAAAGAAAAATCTGACCTGATGAAAATTTTGCTTGTATCTACGGAGTCTAATCTCAGTGGAACATGGAGAGTTAGAATGAGTTTACTAAAATGTTATTCATATAATAGCATTTTATTCCAGTCCGTCCATCATTCTAAATACTGGCAAGAACATCTTTTACAAAAGCAAAAACATCTCACTGGCAGTTCAGGCAGTTCAGAGCAGTCTGGTGCCCTTACAGTAAAACTGAAATTTTGTATGTGATTTTGGGCTATCAAAGTAAAAAAGAAATATATGTCTGTCATAAATGACTTTTTAAGGTGGTAGGCAAAATTGCATCACAGCTACTCCAAAATCACAGTGAACACAAACTAAGCAAAATATCATAAAAGGTAGATTTACTATAAACCTATTTTTTCTCAAAATTATGTTCATTATTTCAGTGGTTTAGATCAGTGTTTCCCAAAGAGCTTTCTGTGGAACCTTAATGCTTCCCCGTGCTTTCCCCAACTTCCCAAATGCTTACTTATGAAGGGATTCTACTGAGCATTATGTTTGGGAAACACTGAATACTTTATTCATTTTTCATTGAACAAATGTTTATGGAGTAACTTAAAACCTTTTGAATGTCAAGCATTACATATTAGAAGCTATGGGTCGACTTGAGGTAAAGAGACCTATTTATTTTTATGCTATCTGGGGATTTTCAAACTTTTGCTCTTTTTTCCCACCATTAGAGCTCATATTGTTACCATTCTTCAGGTTTCAAATCTTTGGCTCACATGTGCCATGATTTATCCTAATCCACAAGAGTCTGAAGGTTCTAATTACTTTGCCTCCCGAGCAATTCTGAGTAAATCCTTGCTTTTTGACTTCATCTTAATCCATTAGATGGTATTTCTTGAAATGGCTATTGAAATTAAACCAAATTTCATTTCAGGTATCTTAGAAAGATTTTTCCTTTCTTTGTTTATTTCTCTTTCACTCTTGAGAAACTTGATATGGACACCAGGAATACCTTAATTTTCTTTTTCAAATTACAAACCATTAGTTTCCTGATTCCATAATATATTGAGAATCACATAACACATTTTCTTTGTTCTGGATATTCAGAACTTCAACCTTTGTTGAATTGAAAGCATAATGCTCTTTTTCTTGAAGTTTAACAGTATAGCCATCAACATATTTGGCACCTAAAGTTGATTAATAGATCCAAAAAATAGGCATCTTTGAATATGTGGACATTTTTGCTGATTACTATATTTTATATTTTATAAATTATTTTTATAGTGGTGAATCAAAATCCCTCAAATCTACCTGGTATAACGTATCAAGATGACTCTTATGGGTTAGAAAAATCTATGTTTCTCTGATGTATTTATGCCTCCATCTGTTTTTAACCCACATACTTGCATAATTAAAATTAGTTATCTTAGTCTATTCCAAAATGTATTACAATTGACCTTTGGACAATGAAGGGAATGGGGCACCATAGTGAAAAATCAGAGTATAATTTAGAGTTGGCCCTCTGTATTTCCTCCATATCCAGGGCTCCACATTTAGAGGTTCAACCATCTGCATGTAGTGTAGTACTGTATTATTTCTTCCTATGGGGCAGTGATCAGTAGTTTTGAGCATTCAAAGAGGAAAGGGAGTGGGATGGAGACAGTGTTTGGTTTATATAAAAACTGAATATGTAGATTGGAGGGTATATGTTTCATTTTTTTTTTTTTTTTTTTTTTTGTCTTTTTGTTGTTGTTGTTGTTGTTGCTATTTCTTGGGCCGCTCCCACGGCATATGGAGGTTCCCAGGCTAGGGGTTGAATCGGAGCTGTAGCCACCGGCCTACGCCAGAGCCACAGCAACGCGGGATCCGAGCCGCGTCTGCGACCTACACCACAGCTCACGGCAACGCCGGATCGTTAACCCACTGAGCAAGGGCAGGGACCGAACCCGCAACCTCATGGTTCCTAGTCGGATTCGTTAACCACTGCGCCACGAGGGGAACTCCTGTTTCATTTTTTTTAGCTTTTTTCTTTTGTTTTTTTAGGGCTGTGCCTGCAGCATATGGAGGTTCCCAGGCTAGGGGTTGAATCAGAGCCATATCTGCTGGCCAATGCCACAGCCACAGCAATGTGGGATCCAAGACACATCTGCAGCCTATACCACATGTTTCGTTTTTAAGACAAGTTAAATATCCGATCTTGATTGTGCCTGAAAAAAAAAAAAATATGTAAGTGGACCCATGCAACTCAACCCATTTGTTCAAGGGTCAACTGTATTTACCAAAAAATTATCATTTTTAAATTGTGAAAAATTATCTTATTATTCTATAATATGGGTTGTAAGTTACTCCATGTCTTATTTTGAAGCTCTTCAAATATGTAGTTCCTCTTTATCCAATTAGAACTTTTACAATTTAGACATGACCTCCTACTCCATTCATAATAATTGGTGCTTTTATAGAGGCAGAGCTATCACTATAGACAATATTTAGATTATTTGTCTTACTGAATGGCTCTCATTCAGAATTTAGAAATGTAATGGTAAAATTGGTAAACAGTAATTTAAATTAAAAAGAAGTTATTGTTTTTAAGATATTATTGCATAAGAACTTAACCAAATATAAACCTTCATAAAGTAATCCATTCAAGAACTGTTTACTTGCTTGATTATGAAATATGAGCATTGAAATGAAATATGGTCCCCAGATGTGTTTATAATACCCCCTTGGAATGTATGTTCTCCCAACCAATAGAGAACATTGTCATGAAATGAGCACGTAAATTACTGTATCTGAATCATGTCTAAATAATCTAAATTTATTGGTATCAGATTTGTAATAAATTAAATATGAATCTTGAGAGGTAGTTTATTCTATTTATCCATTCATTCAAGTAACATTTATTGAAAGTCTACCATATGCCACACACTGAGTGAGACTGAGACTTGCATAAACAAGGCATAGCTTGAGTCAGTCATGAAAACAACTCAGTCATGAAAACAAATAACTATAATGTAAAATGACAAGTGCTAAAATAAATGTTATGTTAGCTACCATTAGCCATTTCTAAATGACCAACAAGTACATTTTAGCTAATAATACTTGGTGTTATAGGAATAGAAATAATGACATTTGTTAATTGTTCATTCATTCACTTATTCAACAAATAATTATTTTTCAGCACTACTTTGTGCCAGACTTTGTCCTTGTTCTGAGATTATGTCAGTGAACAAAATGTGAAATATGCCTTCTGCCCTGGAGATAATATTGTAGCAGTATGAAGAAAAATTTCCCACAAGTAACCTATGTATTAAAAGATAAGTGGTAATTCAGTAGATAGAACAAAATATTAGGGGGAGAGAGAGAAAAAGAGAGAATTGAGTGGTAAATAATAAAATTGGATTCTAGCTAACTCTACCATCAATTTATTGAGAGAATCTGAAAATTTAAACCATCCATGAATCTTTTCATATATATGCAATTCCACAGGAACACATACTTTGAGGTTTTTAAAAGTCATGGATGGGAAAGGGTATCATTTTAGGTATGATATTAAGCTATTTAACGAGAACAAACCAGTGGTTACCAGAGGGTAGGGGAGTGGAAGATGGCCAAATTAAGGGATGAGGATTAAGAGGTACAAACTTCTAGTTATAAAAACTTAAGAGATATAATGTTAAGGCATGGGGGTACAGTCAATAATATTGTAATAACTTTGTATGGTGACAGTAATTAGACTTAATTGGAGTGATCATTTCATAATGTATAAAAATATCAGATTACTATGTTGTACCCTTGAACATAATATTGTTGTCATTTATGCTTCAATAAATAATTTTTAAAATTAAATAAAAAGTAGGTATCTCCCCTAAACTAAGCCTCAAATTCAGTGTTCTGATCATTTTAATAGGTATGGCAGTGCCATTATCCGAACAGGAATATTGCTTTTGGAGCAGTAACTGTTAGGGGTGTATGTAATAGGTGTCTTACCTGAATTAGTCAAAGGTGGTTTCCATTTAGGATTAAAGATAGGACCCAGGATCAGTGGTTCCAAAACTGGTCCACAAACAAACTGTGTTAAAATGACTGAAGGAATTACAAACAATAATAAAAACAACTATTGATTCCACCTTCCCTAAAACTGGAATTCTGATTCAGTAGATGTATGGGTGGGCCTAGGAAACAGTATATATATATATATATATATATATATATATATATATTTTAAGTTATTTAGATTATGCTGTTGTATGGAAAGATTTTGGAACTAATACTGAAGGATTAGTTATCACCACCCAGATTCAGGAATTTCAGGTTGAATAATAAATTAATAGGATCATTTACTGGTGCTCTAAAATCAAGCAATCCTATCATCTTTTAACCAAAGTTTTCCCAGGATGTATCCTGGTATATGGTAGGCACTTAATAATTATTTGTCAATTAAATGAGTGAATTTTGTGTATACTTTACAATGATGTACTAAATTTAAGTGTATAAATGTGTACTCTGCATTTTTAAATTTATTTTTTAATTGTAATAAATTGCTATGTCCCAAACACATGTTTTTTTTCCTACTGTACAGCATGGTGACCCAGTTACACATACATGTATACATCCTTTTTCTCACATTATCATGCTCCATCATAAGTGACTAGACATAGTTCCCAGTGCTGCATAGCAGGGTCTCATTGCTAATTCACTCCAGAGGCAATAGTTTGCTTCTGTTAACCTGAAACTCCCAGGCCATCCCACTCCTTCCCCCTCTCCCTTGGCAACCACAAGTCTATTCTCCAAGTCCATGATTTTCTTTTCTGTGGAATGGTTCATTTGTGCCATATATTAGATTCCACATATAAGCGATATAATGTGTCTGGACAAAACTTTCCTTGAAAAAGACACATGCACCCACATGTTCATTGCAGCTCTATTCACAATAGCCGAGACATGGAAGCAACCCGAATGTCCATCAGCAGATGATTGGATTAGGAAGATGTGGTATACAATGGAATACTACTCAGCCATAAAAATGAACAAAATAATGCCATTTGCAGAACATGGATGGAGTTAGAGACTCTCATACTGAGTGAAGTAAGTCAGAAAGAGAAAGACAATTACCATATGATATCACTTACATCTATAGTCTGCATTTTAACCACCTAACAGGAATTGTCTCTGAGGATGGTTAGCATTTCTTTGTCTAAGGCAACTGATTTGTGATCTCATACTAATCAGTATCACATTCTATATCCATTACTTTTTAGACTTGTGCCCTCCTCTTCTTTAGTTGCAGAATCTCTGAGAATGAAAAAAATTACCATTTGCCTTTCAAATGGTTTACATAGCTCCAGTGATTTCTGGTGGGAAGAACTGAAATTTCATTTTGGATTTTACCACAAAGAAACCCCAATAGACATTCTCTTTATTTACCTTTAAAAAAAAAAAAAAAAAAAAAAAAAAAAAAAGCTTTAAAAAATCACCAGTCTTTGGAACTGAGGGGACCATTTGAGTTCCAACCCAGAGAATAACTGAACAATTATTTCTCTGTGTAGATCACAAGAATAATGCCAGAAGTCTTAGGAAGGGCCTATCTGAGAATAATAAAATAAGAATGAGAACATTAATGATATTAACTGATTATAGAGTAAAAAAAATAGGATAGATAAGATTAATTTAGAAAAAGCTATAGTTGGTTTGAAAGAGCAATGGCAGAGTGGTGGCATGACTTTTTGCCTTCAAGCTTATAGAGGCGTATTTTCAGAACAATTTAAATAATCTCTTCTAAAGAGGCAAATTATGCTTACATTTATTGGTTAATTTGTCTCAAAAATGCCATAGGTAGATTAATCCTGATTTATATATGGGTGACCTGAGGCAATAAGGTGCATGATCGGGTGGGTCTTCTGGAGCTGTTCTTTAACAGTATATAGAATCATTTGTGCTTAAATATTGCATTCGTGTCTGTTGTTAAATTTAAAATTTATTAGTCAATTAAATAGTGATTTAGCACTATAAGTCACTATGCAAAAATGGCAAAAATATATGCAATAATAATTCCTGTCCTCAAGTTTTATTAATAACAAAAGGAGTGTTGTATTTAAAAATCTATATTTCTCTGAGAAGTTTAAGCTCTCATCAGTCATACTCACTAATTTGATTTAATTTAGTAAAATGATCTCTACCCACAATATATATATAATGAAAAGAAGCTCTAGATTGGGATCTTTTACTATCTTAAAAGGATTGCATTTTTGCCATCTCTCTGGGTGCCACTTTTGTAATATAAAAAATAAGAGTAGGAATAGCTTTTTTTAACTTAATTTTACTAGAGTATCATGGATTTACAATGTTGTATTTGTTTCAGGTATGTAGCAAAGTGAATCAGTCACACATAGAAATATATCCATTCTTTTTTTCCATACAGATTATTACATTCTTTTTTCCCATATAGATTATTATTGAATAGATTGTCCTGTGCCATACAGTAGGTTTTTGTTAATCATCTGTTTTATACAGTGGTGTTTATATGTTATTCCCACCCTTTCAATTCTTCCTTCTCTTCAGTGGTTTCCCCTATGGTAACCATAAGATTGATTTTGAAATCTATGAGTTTGTTTCTGTTTTTAAAATATGTTCTTTTGTACCATTTTTATTAGATTCCACACATAAGTGATACATGATATTTGTCTTTGTCTGACTTACTTCACTCAGTACCATAACCTCTCAGGCCATCCATGTTGCTGCAAATGGCATTATTTCATTATTTTTTTATGGCTGACATTCCACTGTGTATATGTACTATGTCTTCTTTATCCATTCCTCTGTTGATGGACATTTAGGTTGCTTCCTTATATTGGCTATTTTAAACAGTGATGCAATGAACATTGGTATTCATGTATCTTTTTGAATTATGGTTTTCTTCAAATAGATACCCAGGTGTGAGATTGCTGAATCCCACTCTAATAGTTCCACATTTATTTTTTTAAGGAATCTCTATACTGTTTTCCAAAGTGGCTGCACCAATTTACATTCTCACCAGCAGTGTAGAAGGGTTCCCTTTTCTCCACACCCTCTCCAGCATTTACTGTTGGTAGGCATTTTTTCCCTCTCTTTTTCCCACCCAGAGCATATGGAGTTCCCAGGCCAGGGATCAGATCTCAGGTGTGGTTGTGACCTATGCCACAGCTGCAGCAGTGCCAGATCCTTAACCCATTGTACCAGGGTGGGAATCGAACTTGTGCTCCTGCACTCCAGAGTCACAGCCAATCTCATTGTGCCACAGTGGGAACTCCTTGTCTGTAGACTTTCCGATGATGACCATTCTGACTGAGGTGAAGTGATAACTTATTGTAGTTTTGGCTTTCATTGCTGTAATATTTACTGACGTTGAGCATTTTTTATGTGCTTTTTGGCCATCTGTCTGTCTTTGGAGAAATGTCTCTTTAGATCTCTTTGCTTGCTTACTTTAAAAGTTTATTACAGGAGTTCCCATTGTGGCACAGTGAATTAAGAGTCCAACTACAGTCGCTCAGGTCACTGCTGAGGCATAGGTTTGATACCTGGCCTAGAAACTTCCATATGCCGTAGGTGTGGCCATAAAAAAATGTTTATATTACAGCATGTTAATGTTTTTGTGTAAGCAATCTTAGTTTACAAGATTCCCTTAACTGGAGGATATTAGCATTAAGAAATTCTACTTCAGCCACATTTTAACTAGTCAGATGACTATGGTTGATTCAATCACAGTGTTGAATCAGGTGATATATAAGGTCATTTCCAGTTTTAACTAAATTGTATCATAGGTAAAAGAGATGGAAAGCCTAAATTATTAACAAAAACATATAAGAAGATATAGATAGGATCCTGCAAAAGTAGGAGTACAGAGATTCTTGCCTTCCTCTCTTAGGTAGAAAAGAATACACACACACACACACTTATGTGTGTGTCTATCACTAGTTATAGCTATACATAATCCATAACCAAAGATAATTTAAGTGATTAGGTATAAATATTTCCATCATTTCCCCCACATATATTTTCTAATCAGAGGTTTTTTCATCAAGTTAGGAGGGAATAGAAAGGGAGTTGCAAGATGGAAGCCTTAGACCTAATTGCCTTTCCGTCCTTCCTTTCTCTAAACACTATCTACTGCATCATTTCATTGAAATGTGAGGTACTTGATCCCCAGTTTTGGTATTATCCAAGCTAAGCATCAGGGAGCAAGCCCCAACCCAATCTTCAAGACAAAGCTCCAAACCACTTACTCCTGGGAGCAATCACTCAAAGAGATGGGAAAACCTAATGATATAACCAGAGGTATTTAATTATTATGGGGAAAAAAATTACTTTTGCTTAAGATCATCCTGCATTCAAATATTGTGTCTACCCTTTTCTAGCTTTTGATTCCATGCACATTGCTGAAACTTCCCAAGCCTATGTTTCCTCATGTGAAAAGAAGGAAACTACTAACTATGTTTAAGATTGCTTTGGGATGGTAGATAACCTTAATGCTTCATTAGGTAGGCTCTCAGTAGATAGTAGTTTTTACCATACACTTAAAATGATATATTCAGGTGGAAAATAAAATGCATAGATTCATTAATTTTCATGGGTATATTTTTGAATACATGCATATGTCCATGCCCCTATCCATTAGGGTAATCACATTTGTTGTATAAAGTCTACCCAATAGGTACTCTTCTACTTCCTAAGAGTATTTGCTTTTCAAGGAGGAGCCATTAGAGACCATCTAATCTCGTAATTTTCAAATTTTATATTTTAGAGAGAGGATTCCATGGTAGTTGTTTTTTAAAAAATGTAGTTGGTGTAGGGGTAAATAAAGAGGACTGATGGTTAGAAGAACTTGAGGGGAAATCCAGATAACCCCACTCACTTTTCAATCAGAATAACTCAAATTTTGTATGTTTAATTTTATTGTATTTTTTAGAAGTGTTTTTTTATTGCCTAAGTCACACCCCCAACAGCAACAGCAAAAAACCCATAGATTACGTTCAACCTCTCATTTGGCACATGAGGACTGAACCCAAAGACCTTAAGTGGCTTGTGGAAGGTCATACAATGGTTGTTAGGGCCAAACCAGAGCTTAAAACCACTTTTTCTGTTACTCTTTTAATCGTTTGGCTTTAGTTTATTTTTCTTCCCTCTCTTTTCATTTTATTTACCTAACTTACTTTTTTTTTTTTTTTGGTCTTTTTGCTATTTCTTTGGGCCGCTCCCACGGCATATGGAGGTTCCCAGGCTAGGGGTCGAATTGGAGCCGCAGCCACTGGCCTATGCCAGAGCCACAGCAACGCGGGATCCGAGCCGCGTCTGCAACCTACACCACAGCTCATGGCAACGCCGGATCGTTAACCCACTGAGCAAGGGCAGGGACTGAACCCGCAACCTCATGGTTCCTAGTCGGATTCGTTAACCACTGCGCCACGACGGGAACTCCCATTTACCTAACTTACTTCTATGAGAAGCTTCTGGGTTGGAACTTCAGAGGTGCATGTATAGGAAATTGAAGGAGTTTTAAATTAAACCAGTTTTTAGTTTAATATGTTTCTGTCACATGCTCTAAAATGTTTACTAAAATAGGATAAAGGTAATGTATTTGTGACTGTAACATAAAAATTGGTTATTTTGGGAAAAAGTCATCAAATATCGTGTTCATTCTAGGATATGCATGAATATAAAATAAATGTTTTATAAGGAGATTATTCACAGCTGTATTCAGCTACCATATTGGAATTTCAAATGAAAAGGAAATTAAACAAATTTTTTATGTAAATGAAATGTTTTTTAAAAAGGAAGCACAAGGGAAATTAAGTGTATAATCATGCCTAGAAGTCAGGATTTTCCCAGAAACCAAGTTTCTTGCATGAATTTCTTGAGGTATTTGGGAATATCATCATGAACCCCCTCAGATTCTTTCCGTCTTAAATATCATGATGAGCGATATCTTAAATATCACTAGTAGACTTTTCTGAAACCTCTGTTAATGGTTAGAAACTATTATGACTATTGTTAGAAACTATGACGACAATGGACTGTATTTTAAAATGATGACCGGGAGTTCCCATTGTGGCTCAGTGGTTAACGAATCTGACTAGTATTCATGAGGATGCAGGTTCGATACCTGGTCTTGCTCAGTAGGTTAAAGATCCTGCGTTGTTGTGAGCTGTGGCTGTGACCATCAGCTGTAGCTCCGATTCTACCCATAGCCTGGGAATCTCCACATGCTGTGGGTGCAGCCCTAATAAGCAATAAAATAAAATAAATAAAATAAGAGAATGACCATAGTGATATCTCCAGTTTCATGTTATCCTACAAAGTGACCTTATTATTTGACAACAAGAAATGAAATCAAATTCCCCTGCCTTGCCTAATAAGTGCAGACAAGTGGTAGTATGTGACTTCCAAGGCTGGGTTATAAAGTTGATGCAGCCCTACCCATGTTCACTAAGAACTTTGAGCCACTGTGTTAGAAGTTTAATTGCCCCGAGACGATTATCAAATAAACTGCATTGAAAGGTGCCCCTCGTTGGAAGTCTTACTCTTTGAATCATCCAGTCCCAGATTCCAGGCATGCTATTAAACTATCTTGGGCCCACCAGACCATCCTATCTACCTGATGAGTACCGCTGAGTTTCCTCAATGAATGGAGAAGCAAAGGCATTGCTCAATTGAGCCCTGCTCAAATTTCTTATCAATAGAATTGTTATAATAATAATAATAAAAAATAGTTGTTTTAAGCTATTAGGTTTTAGTATCATTTGTTACACAGCAGTGAAAAACTATTATGGATTTAGTTGACAAGCATTAATTCATTGGGCCCAACCTGGGGATTTAGGAATGACAATAGTAAAAACATAGTATCTATGCCTTTTATTAGTTTGTTTTTCAAAAAATAAAAAAAGTTTTTTTTAATATATAATATACATACCATAAAATCTACCCATTTTAAGTGTACAATACAGTTTTTAGTCGATTTACTGAGTTGTGTGGAATTAATATCATAATTCAATTTTAGAACAGTTATCCCCTCAAAGAAAACAAAACAAAACAAAAACCTTACAGAGGAATTTTGGATAGTTTGCCTAAATAGATCCCTTGTGTCCAACTGCCGACATTCCCTCTTCCTACCCCCAAAGCTGCTTTTTAACTATTTTTTGCTTTTTGTAGAACTGATGATGTGACTTTGATCTGGTTTTAGACTCCCAGGGAGTTCAAATCCAGGAGGTCAAGCAAAACACGGGAATCTGGAGCTGCCTTGAACACTGGGCCTGGGTTATTTTTCTGATAGACTCACTTTGTTCTCCAAGAGTCGCTTTGGTTTCTGAGTTCATAACTTAGTTTTTGAGAGCATGGACATTGGATTGTCTCAGTTCAAGTTCCATTTTCAACACACATTAGTTGTGTGTCATTGGACAAGTTACTTTTCTAATAGTTTACACATCTATAAAAAGAGAGTGATGTTATCTACCACACAAGGCTATTGTGAAGATAAAATTAAATAGTATACTCAGAGTACCTAGAATAGTGCCCTAGCATGGTGATAACAATAATAGTAGCTGGTATTTAATGAGTGCTTAACAATTTAGCTGGCATTATACATATATTAACTCATTTAATCTTCACCAAAACTCCATGAATCAAGTGGTATTACTGTTGATAAATAAGAAACTGTTTACCCATGGACAAATTATGCAATCTTGGCTTTTCTAATAGAAAGTAGCAAAGCTATTAACACCTCAATGAATAGTCTTTTTATTTAGAATGGGACTTGCTGGGAACTTGAGTCATAGCTATTAGAATTCCCTCTCTCCTCTCTTGAGGATTTTTAAACCCATGAATTATATCTTCTCAGCCTACATATGCTAACACATACACGCATGTTCACACACACTCACATGCACACATACACGCATACCACTTCTTTTTGATTGCAAATGCCAATCTTAAACATGGTCGTTCCTTAATAAATATTAACTAAAAGAATAAATTAAAGAATAGATTTATCTGTGTCTTGAGGGAGTCTGTAAGCAACTTTGGGAGAGGGTAGAAATCAAAGATCAGATGGCTATAGAAGTTCTGGAATGGGGCCTGAGGTGTTTGGTCATATAAAACATCACTCCTCCAGAGATCCCAGAATATAAAAGGCATTGTAATCTCAGACATTCTGTCTCCTTTAGTGATGCAAGAATGTTTTAAAGAGTAGTTGTGAGAGCATATGGAAGTACTTTTTTTTTTTTTTTTTAAGCTAAGTATTCTCATCACTTAAGCATTGTAATCAATTCACCAAATATTTGTCCAGGAGAGAGAAAAACTTATTTAAATTACTATATCCAATGAGCATATTTTTTGTTATAAAACTTCTTGTGTATACTTGAAGACAAAGGACTTTAGAAATCTCTTTTAGCTTTATTTTTTATTTTTTTAGCTTTAAAATGCATGGTATTCAGAATGATTTGTAAGATAACAATGTTAATACCAATGCAAGATGATAAATATAATTTCAGGGTGAGAATCACAGTATTGGAGTTCACGTTGTGGCTCAGTGAGTTAAAAACCTGACATAGTGTCCATGAGGATGCAGTTCAATCCCTGGCCTTGCTCAGTGGGTTAAGGATCCTATTCCGGCATTGCTGCAAACTGCAGCTTAGGTCACAGAAGCGTCTCAGATCTGGCGTTGCTGTGGCTGTGATGTAGGTCCGCAGCTGCAGGTCAGATTCAGCCCCTAGCGTGGGAGCTTCCATTTGCCACAGTGGCCATAAAAACAAAAAGAAAAAAAAAAAAGAATCACAGTATTATGTAAACTTCTGCTTTTTTTTTTGACTTGGAATATTTTATGAACATATTTCTTCATCAATATTAGTCTTAAAATACATAAAAAACAACTACTTTGGATACTAAAATCATCCTAATTTGGGGTCCATAGTCCCTGGATTATATTATCATGGGTAAAACTGGTAAGATATTAACCTTTAAAGCTGTTTGGGCCTTCAGTTCTGTTCTCCTCAAGGGTCTTTTGGAGACCCTTATATGTCACCTTGTGTAACATATACAGGCAGAACTCTTATTCTGGCCTGTTTTTGTTGCCAAATAATTGGGCCCATAAGATTATGTGCAAACAATTTTATTTGGAAAATAATAGGTAATGATTTTCTTGTAAGTCTTTGTCAATGTCTATTTCCCAAAGAAATATGTGCCTTTAGTTACTGATAATATTTCATTTTACACTTTTATCTCTATGCTGAATATTAACTTAGTTTTTGGTAACGTGGCTTTTGCTTACAGCCTCTCCTAAGCAGCTAGTCATAAAACTTTAATACACAGGAATGATAAATTATAAAAACACATTTGCTGCTAACTGTCTGATAAACTTAGCAACAAAGAAGCAGCTGGTACTTTATTGCCTACAATTTCCTACATATTTCCCTGAAGTTCCAGCTAAACAAGAATACATTTATATTTTATTTTTTTCTAATTAAGTTGAAGAGAAAAACAGAGTCAGGGATTGATGGGTTTCAGATTTAAAGCATTTCTGTTATAATTGTCAGGCAATCAATTAACCAATTTCTGAAGGATTTAATCTTCTTTTATAGTTATGCTTCTCATATCCTTTGGTTTTATTCTTCTAAATGGAAAGTTTTTTTTCACTTTTCAGAGAGAGAATTCATCAACTATAGAAATGAGCAAGACAGATAGATCAGTGACAGAATTTAAATATAGTCCATTTGAGACTGTTTTCCAGTTTTAAAATCTACAAATCTGTTTTTATGGACTATCTTTAGATTCATTGACTCTACTAAGAATCACTGCAGTTTAAGGGCTCCAAGGGATTAAATAGGAGAAAATACATGAAAAATGATTAACAGGTCTCTTTTCAAAATTAATAATGTTTTTAATATGGAGTAGATATGCATTAATTATTCATTATTTACTGTCTGTCATTTTGGAAGTACCTTGGTCTAAGGACCGCAAATGCTATTATTATAAAGGTTGGGGCCTAAGATAGGTTTATGGGGTGCTAGAACAATTTTGCTTTGTAAATTTTAATGGTCACATAGGTATGGTACATAATTAAGCTGTGTGATTATCACAGCACACTTTCCTGGATGAATATTATACCAGAACATCAGAAGGAAAAAGAATTCCTGAGTCATGACTAAATGTTAAAGATTTGACACCTCCTGAAGTTGTCAAAGATCATCTCTAGAAATTTGTAAAAAATGAATGCAAATTCATCCTTTCACATGCAAATAACCAATATTAGTTCAGAAAAATGAACATAAATATTATCCTTTTATGAAGAATCTGTGCTAATCTCATGGTGAGGAAATAGAGTTACTATTAAAATTCTAGTTATAGGATTCAGAAAAATGGAAGCAGGATCCATGTAATATTTTTCCGTTCATGTCTTTTAAAACTAGTTGTATTCTGGGGAGTACCTGTCGTGGCTCAGCAGTTAATGAACCCTACTAGTGTCCACGAGGGTGAGGGTTTGATCCCTGCCTTGGCTCAGTGGGTTAAAGATCTGGCATTGCCATGAGCGTGTTATAAGTCACAGACTTGGCTCAGATCCTGCGTTACTATGTCTCTGGCATAGACCAGTGGCTACAACTCTGATTCGACCCCTAGCCTGGGAACCTCCATATGCCATGGGTGTGGCCCTAAGACGAAAAAAATAAAAAATAAAACAAATAAAACTAGTTGTATTCTGATGTTCATTAATTCAACAGAAATACGTACAATTCCTATTATGTGGCAGACACTATTCTATGAATGCAGTAGTAATATGAACCAAACAAAACAACAAGAGCAAAAAAACCCTCTGCCTTAAGCTGGATAAGGTTTCATTATAGTACTGATGTTAATTACTGTGAGTTAAATGATGAAGCTCTATAATAAACTATATGTTTTGAGAATGAGAGCCTTAATGGGCTAGTCCTGCTTTTTTCAGTCTGAGATGTCATCACCAATCAAGGGATATTTGAACTGAGACTTCGAGGATAAATAAAGAAAATGTATTATTTGATGTAACAGGAAGTTCAGAGCACTGCAGGTTATTTTTCCACAGGCTTAGCAATATAATCTGCCATTCACAGTGTTGGCTTCATCTTGGTCTGGTTATCCTTGTCATCATAAGAGCTGCCAAAAGCAACTGTGGCAGCATGCTTCTCTTTATGTCCAGCAGGAGAGAGAAAAAAGTCTCAACTCACTAATTCATTGAGGAGCATCATATGCTTATTAGATGAGGCCATTTTGGAGAGACTCATGTGAGTGGATGGGCACTTGAACATTTCAAGATTTTGTGATGAAGGTAGAAGTAAGATGCGAGGTGTGTGAGTAGATGACTCCTGAATAGGCAACTAGTGACTTCTACCAAAATGGGGATCTTAAGCAGGGCAGTCAGTGAGTAGGCCTCAGAAAAGCAATGGTCTCCTGAAATTGTATTGACTTTTAAAAATCTATGCATATATTAACTTTTCTGGGGAAAGAGAGAACATCTTATAGCCTATTTTCATTGTGATTCACGACTTTAAAAAATAATCAGTGCTGTAATAAATGAAACTTCCCCCAAACCATAATAATCTTTTGTGATACCTATACCTTATAAACACTGCCTCATTTTGTGCTAATGATATTTTTGACAGTCTGGCATTACCTACATCATCCTCATTATCATTGTGCTAAATTATTACACTTTAAGAAGTGAAGTGACTTCCCCAAGGCCACCCAGCTGATGGCCACAAGATTTATTAGAAATTACCATTCGCTGTGGAATGACTTGTCTTTACTACTTATCTCAGTAGAGAGTAGAGAAAGAACAATAAACAAAATCTATTTCCTAGTTTCCTACATTTCCTAATTCAGATGTTTTTTAAAAGACACTATAGCAAAGTTCTTAAAATAGTTTTCACTTTAACTCTTAGATAAAAATCAGTATTAGAAAAATAAATTTCGATTAAAAGCAACTGGACTAAATCAGAATGATGGCTCATTTGGAGAAAATACAGTATGATTAAAAATTATTAAATGAGTCAAAACATAGCTCATGGATTATACATAATCAGTTAAGAGAGGGCTTTTGGTGGTGGAATGATTAAAATGCAATAATGAAAGTAAATAGTTTTCTAAGATGGAAATATGTGGAAAGCAATTCTTACATATGTGTTCATTGGATAAGTATTTCGAGGCTATAAAGGATTATTCTATCTCAAGTAGAAAAACTAGAATTGTTTTTTAAGTGTGAGTTAATAATCCAGTTTTTATTCAATCAAGCAATCAGTTCCCCATTTTTTTTAAAGTACTGATTTCAGAATTGATAGTATTTCTTTTTTCAGTGAGGCAGAATAACATTTAACAGAGATGTTCACAAGCAGCTTGTTCTGTTTACCATGTGGATATAAAGTGATACACTATTCTGGTGCTACACGTCCAAGTGTTGTTACTGAATGCTTCCATAATGTCAATAATAATCCACTATTCAAAATTAGATGTAGCCCCAATTTCTCAAATGCTTGAGTGATCATTTTCTTTAGTAATTGAGTTCCTCATAGAATTCCACTGCTTGATTACTTGCTCAGTAATCTAAGCATATTAATTTGAAAAGCTCCATAAGCGTGTGGCCAGGATAATGGCAGTGAAGTAATTGCAGGGAAATCTTTTACAACAGACTTATTTTCATCTAATAAACTCTTCCCTGATGGTTAACCAGCATGCAATGAATGTGATATGAGTTCTAAAATGTATGTGTATTAAAATATCTGTTGAGATAGTTGAAGATTTGATTATTCTAGAAAGTGCTTAATAATCACTTAAAAAGGATATTTTTTCAAATTGTGTGTGTGTGTTTTGTGTATTAGGAGGACTGGATTTTAAGAAGAAGGTAATTTATTACCATGTTACTAAAATTATGCTGGATGGCTCTCCTATGTTGCCATAGGTAATCCTCCCATAACACTATAGAAGAATCTACTATTTCTGTTAATTAATGCATATAGGGAAAAGGGAACTCATATTGGTGAGGTTATTTGTCCAAAGTCACAAGTCTAGACTCCAAATCAGTTCTGTCTGATTCTAATCCAACCCATTCTTTGGCTCCTACTTAATTGCAAAAGGTTAGCTATAATTTTAGAGCAGTATTCCAGCACTTTACATATAAGCGTAAAAGCTCAAGTTCCGAAGCCTAGAGTTATATTAGATAATGACTCCTAAGTGGAAAGGAGGACCATAAATATTGGATCTATTCTGTGGGACCTATAAACAAGCACTGTGCATAAAGTTACATTTTTATATTAGGTAGTTGATTGTATTTTTTTAGATTCCACATATGTAATATCACGTAGTATTTGTCTTTATCTGACTTATTTCACTTAACATAATGCCCTCCAGTGGGGGGGGGAGGGAGGTATAAGGGTGGAGTCTAAGTAGTCCAAACAATTAGATAAGTATAAAATAAATTACAAGAATGTAATTTATACCACAGAATATAGCCAATGTTTTATAATAACTATAAATGGAGTATAACATTTAAAAGTTGAGACTCACAATACTGTATACCTGTAACATATAATTTTGTATATCCACTATACTTAAATAAAAAATCATGTTATTCTCTAGTCGTTAGAGCATTCTTCACCTGTCAACAACAGGAAGGCAGAATTCCATGTATATCTATTTTTGTAACAAGTACACAATCAACTGACTGTTAGCACTTTGGAGAAATGATAAAGAATGGATTTCTTGGTTGGTATTCCATGAATGATGCCACCAAGAAATCTAATTCACTGTGAATAATTCCAGAGGTACTTTGAATGCCTTATTATGCTTAAAAGATTCTGAAATTTAAGTCCAGCTGTTAGCAAGAATACAAGTTTTGTTGTCTTTATTTTAAATTTTGTCCTATGGGCAGTTCAGTACCTTAATTTCATTAGATTCTGATTAAGTGAAGCTCTTGTCAACTTCTGTAGAAACAGGTTCATTTGGTAGGCATTTGCTTGACTTTATTACCTTAGTGACTTTGTAACCCCTCAATCTAATTAACTTAGCTGCTATGTAACTACTTCAAACATAAGGCCTTGATATGTCAAATTATACGATGGTGAAACATAAAACATTGTGATAAAATAGAACATGTTTAGTATTAATAAAAGAGAACACAACTTGTGGTCGCTCACGGACCTTATGAAATGTGGATTACCGCATCAGTCTATACTATATTCTAATTATTGCATACTAAAATTCTATAATAGAAGGTTTTGATGTAGCTTCTGGTAATAGGGCCTATTGCTACTTTTCATATCTGATTTTTAAAAAATACGAAAAAAGGAGATCCCATTGGGGCTCAGAAGAAACGAATCTGACTAGTATCCATGAGAATGTGGGTTCGATTCCTGGCCTCAGTGGGTTAAGGATCCAGCGTTGCCATGAGCTGTTGTGTGGGTTGCAGATGCCATACAGATCCCACATCGCAGTGGCTGTGGTATAGGCTGGCAGCTACAGCTCTGATTTTACCCCTAGCTTGGGAATCTCCATGGATCATGGGTACAGCCCTAAAAAGACAGAAATTTAAAAAACCTAAAAAATACACACAAAAAAATTATTTTATTTTGTTTTGTTACTGAGCAAGATTTTGGAGATGATGATGATGATGATGATAATATATTGGTACTGCCCATCACTTTAAGGTAATCATTTAATTTGATTCTCACAGTAGCACCTAGGGGTGTTATATAGGGCAAGGTAATCATCACCCACCCGTGACTAAAAAGGGACCTCCTATCTAAAGCTGGCAAAAGGTTGGAGAGAAAAAGAGTAAAACCTAAGTAAGACGATGACTTCTTTCCTTATCTCTAGCCCTGGTTTTCTTTGTTCCGATGGTTGATGGTTTTTTCCTTGGTGGAACCTTCAAACCTTTCCACTTATCCTCACTCCTGCCCCCAAAGATTCTCGTTCTCTCTTCCCCCTCGAGCTCCTGGGACTCAAGATATATAACCTAAATCTTGTTTTCTGTGACATGTAGATACACTTTCTTTTGGTCCTTTTGATACAAAAATCCTGCTGTTAAAAATTATTTTACTTTTTTTTTTTTTGCTTGTGCAGCTTTAAGAACAAAAGTAATAAACAGAAGGATCAGAGTGCATTTTCTCTAACTGCCCTATTTATTTTTTGTTCACTATTACTAAGGGTGGGAAAAAGTCTGAACTTGAAACTGCAGGTAAGGAATTTGGTAGGCTAATTCCTGACAGCCTGGGGCAGGGGTTGGGGGGCGGGTGGCAGGGGGAAAGAGAGAGATAGGAAAGGAGAGAGAGAGAAAGAAAGGAATATGTGGTGGCTGGGAAATCTGCCAGGCGGATTTACTCAATCGGGAGATATCAACCTTTCTGCATCCCACACAGCTAAATCTTAATCCCTAACTGCCTCAGTAGGCAACTCCCTCACTTTTACTTCCTCAGACTAACACACCTGCATTCTTAGGATGCAGAAACAATAGCTTTGGGGCTGCATTGGAGGAAAATCCCAATGTATCTGTCAAAAGGGACATTAGGGATGCTGGAATTTCTAAACAAATCTTGAGAAGGTGGGAGTATATGGTGTTCCTGGCTCTTAGTTTTGCAACTCCAAATGATCATGTAGTTCTTTAGTGTTCTTACAGACAAGTATATTTTGAATGCTGTGGCTTGAGAAAAGGACTGGCACTGTTTACAGAAAGAGATAAATTCTAACATTCTTTATTGACTTGGAAATCAATCTTTCTAAGAAAATAGGCATATTACTTGAGCATTAACTTATAGGCATTTCAGCTTCAGTCATTCAATCATAAACTAAAAGTATTGGATAAGATCTACATATATGCTTCAAACTTAAAATGCACAGCTTCTTGTGACAAGTGATATACTACTTATGCAGTTGTTTGACCATCGGCCATGTTATATTCAGTTATAGACAGATTCAATTTTTACTTGGATTTAAGTGCTTGGGATTGCTACAGAGATATCAGTAAGAAAAACTGGATCTTAAACTTGCTTGGGAATTTTGAGAAAGCTGGACAAATACTTGTTTAAAACAAACAAGTTGAGCCACAAAGCAAAAAGAAAAACAAATACAAAAATGACAATGACAGTGATAACAAAAACAAACAAATAACCCAGGACAAATGAAATCAAAGGAGGATGAATTGAAGGACCTGGGACTGATTAATATGGAGGTCCCTGAAGAGTGGGGAGGCTCTTGGTTTGATATTATTCATCCTTTGAAGGCTCTGATGTATGAAAAATTTAGACTTATTGTGTTTGACTAAGCAACAGTGAAAATAACGGGTAGAAATTATTACAAGCTAGATTTTTGACCCTAAAAGAGGAAGAACATTCTAGCAATTAGACTTGTCCCACAAAATAGGCTTCCTGGAGTGGTAGTGGGTTCAACACCTGAGATACTGGAACGATAGCACATCAGAGATCACAGTGATGTTACAGCTAGAATCACTGGATTTGGGTCTGAAATGTCCATAATCCCATGACCCTGATGCCAAGAGAAGAATTTATAGAATTATGGAATTCTTCCTTGGCTTTGCTCAGCCTTGGCATGTGGGAAAATGCCAATATATAGCAAAGCTGTGAGGACGTTTTGCTTCAGCTTTCTCCTTTTGCGTTCTATACTGTTGTGGGTAAGAAACCCTGGTTTCAGCTTCCAGGGAGAAATATCCTGGTAAGACTTACATGGTAAAAAAAAAAAAGAAGTCTTTTAAGCAGAACCTTAGAAAACATGTTTCTGTTCAGTAGATTTACTTACTATAATGTAATAAAAGTCTACTTGGGTTTAAGGCAACTCTTTCCAACTCCAATCCAGTAAGTCAGTTTCAGTTTTCCCACAAACCAAAAAACAGCTATTGTCTTATTCCCACCTGTCAAAATGTTCTTGGTGAAATCAAATTTATAAGAAAGATATCTTGTTACCTTTTTTTTTTCTTTCTGTATTTTTTGTCTGCTTTCTCTCTCATTTTGTAGATACTAACAGAATTTATTTCTTACAACATTTATTTTGAGAAAAGGAATAACTAATTCAAAATAATCGCTTTGAGGAGAAAAAAAATAAAATTTGTAAACAATAGACTAGGAAGAAGTTCTTTCCTCATTATGCTATTTTATGTTTCTAATTTTGCAAAACAAGCGAATGAAAGAAAGGCCTGATTACGACAGTAATTATATCAGAGAAATTAAAATACCCTAAAATTTAAAATGCAGCTTACACTGAGCAGGTTTGTTATTAAGCTATGGAACCCTTTAAGCACAATAACTTTTTTTCACGCAGACCTATATTTTTGAGTGCTGCCTTTATGGGCAACTTATGTACTCTTTCTGAGCCTCAGTTTACTGAATTTGTAAACTAGGAATAATAAAAATACCTACTTCATAGGATTTTGTAGTAATGCAAATAAATCACTTAGCCTAGGGTTTCATGGATCAAGTTCAAGTATTCAGTGAAAGTTTGTCATTATTTCAATTAACTTGAGGGAAGATAAAGCCTATATAGTTTTACTAATATCTCTTTTTTGGGATAGTTTCTTGTGTGTGTGAATTTTGAAAGATAGGTGGTGAACATTATTTAAAAATGTTATTGTAGCTTATGTTTGCTAAAGCTTTTTTTTTTTTTTTTTTTTTTTTTTTTTTTTTTTTTGTCTTTTTGCTATTTCTTTGGGCCGCTTGCGAGGCACATGGAGGTTCCCAGGCTAGGGGTCCAATCGGAGCTGTAGCCACTGGCCTACGCTAGAGCTACAGCAACGCAGGATCCGAGCCGCATCTGTGACCTACACCACAGCTCACGGCAATGCCGGATCGTTAACCCACTGAGCAAGGGCAGGAACCGAACCCGCAACCTCATGGTTCCTAGTCGGATTCGTTAACCACTGCGCCACGACGGGAACTCCTTTTTTTTTTTTTTCATAAGTTACCTTATTCAAGGATTTTTGTTTGTTTGTTTTTCTGTTTAGTCTTCTTTGTTTCCAGGAGACTAAATAGAAAAAAAAAAAAAAAATGACAAGGATGCTGGAAAACCCTAACTACCTTTTAAATATTTTTGATTCCTTTTCATTGAAGATTTTAAAAGAATATAGGGCACAGTGGGGCAGTGAATACAGTCATCAATAAATGATAGATACTGTTCAATATAGGGTAAATATGTGGATCTTTGGGTTAGTAGAAAACTGAACCATTGTTAGAAGCAATTCATATTTAAGAAAATATGTGCTTTTTTAAAGTTGTGATTCAGTCAAACTCAAAAGTTTTTTTTTTTTTTTAAATGGGATTCATGATGATCTGAAGATATATAATTCCATGTAGCATGGGGAAGCGAAAAGAAAGTGAAATTCTTTGACGTTTGGGTCTTTTAGTCAGTTTTAAAAATATTGTTAAAGCCTGACTTAGGAAATGAGAACATTTTTTTCATGGTCGAGAATGTTGAGTAGGAACAAGAAAAAGTAAATTCTAGTCCTAGTCTTATCATTTTACATCTGTGTGTTTTGAGACATGACACTTACATTTAGATCTTAATTCTCTCATCTATAAAACATGAGCTTGGACTGTATATGCACTTGAAGTTATTTTCATATATATATGCCATATACTGTTATACAAAATCACCAATTTCTCAAAATGTATTTATGTATTTTAAGGATCATTTGAATTAAAAACACCTGAGCTTATTGTCAGGTGTGCTGATTTGAAAGTACCGACCTCAGTTTCAAAGCATCATTCTTAGCTGTGGGATCTACAATTGGTATTTTTAGTAAGCTGTCCAAGCAATTTACATACCAGGTGGCTGCTAAAATTTGAGAATAATAACTTTAGAATTAAAGATCAAATATTGTGTTTGTTCAATGTAATATCTCAAGGTAGAAGTTTTAAACTTATCACAAAGCTGTTTTACTCTTTTACTTGAAATGAGTATTCTGAAAAATAATAACAAGGCATTTATAACTTTTTAACTTATGTTTTGACCGTGTTGAGTTATCCATTGGGAAAAAATACTTAAGAAAAACAAATGTAAGTAAATGACTGAAATGTTTATTATTTTAGTACACTAAAATGCTTACAAGATGTGAATTGGAACATAGACAAACTTTCTCAGGCACTTAATAATTACTTTAAAAATGGAAAATGCAATAGCTCTAGAATTTTTAAAATATTGAATAAAGAATGTACTACAAATAGTAAGGGGGCAAAAACATTCTAGGTTTTATTCTAATTATACTCAATATAGTTGTTCCAAATAACTTTCTAAACTTGTAATTGAGTTGAATAGATTAATGCTAATATATCATTTATTCACAAACTACTAGAATAAAGTAGTTTTTTTTAATTTAAAAAAATACACAACTTTATTGAGATATAATTCCATACCATAAATGCATCCACTTAAAGCAAGTTTTTTTTACACCACTTAAAAGTCTTTTGATTTTTAGGAAGATGCTTGCTAAGCTACTAGTCTCTCAGCTGACACTATACATTCCAAACAAGTAATTTCACTGAGCGTTTTATTGACAAACCACTTTTATCAGAATGCCAGGGGCTATCTGGATGCAACTCCCCCAAACAGTGATTTTAAATGTACACTGGATCATTTGGGATTCTAAAGTAAATTCACCTGAAAGCTTATTTAGTGTGAGTGAGAATTGCCATGTAGCTTGATGATGCAAAGCCAAAGAAGATAAATGATAGTAAGGGAGGGGGGGAATGGGTTGTAGAGGGACTTGCTGTAGAGCAGAGCCAGCAGATTTAAGACTAATTTGAAGGTTTGATGATCTTTGATGCTAGATTATCAAATGGTTCCCACCTCCCCAAAAGGAAATATGTTTCCATAGTGTTCAAAAAATATCCTTATGGTGTGTATGTATATGCCTGTATGCATGTGTATTTGAAATTCTTCTAGTACATCATCCTGCAGTAGGTAACAACAACAACAAAAAGTTGTCCATAAAGTTTTTCTTATTTATGAAGCTAAAACTGGGATAAAAATAATAAGGGTACACAGGAAAGAAGATGGTTTTTGATAGTTTCCTCAGGGGATATTGCCATTTAAAAAGAAGGGTTTGTTATTCATTCTTGTGGTCAGTGGCTCATATAATTTCTTAGTTTTTTTTTTTTTTTTTGATTTGTATGAGTAGGAATCAATATTTGGCTTCTTACTTCCTCATCTAATTAATATTTGGAGATGCATTTATTAAAAGATTAAGATGGATGCCATGATGCAACTGCTCTGCTAATTCTTTCTGAGTGACTCTGAGTTGGTATTTAGCTCCTTGTGGTACATGTGTCCTCTGTGAATTCAAGTATTGCCTTTAGAAAATAGCTCTTTGGGAGTTCCCGTCGTGGCGCAGTGGTTAACGAATCCGACTAGGAACCATGAGGTTGTGGGTTCGGTCCCTGCCCTTGCTCAGTGGGTTAAGGATCCGGCGTTGCCGTGAGCTGTGGTGTAGGTCACAGACGCGGCTCGGATCCTGCGTTGCTGTGGCTCTGGTATAGGCCAGTGGCTACAGCTCCAATTCGGCCCCTAGCCTGGGAGCGGCCCAAAGAAATAGCAAAAAAAGACAAAAAAAAAAAAAAAAAAAAAGAAAAAAGAAAATAGCTCTTTGTCATGTAAGGAAGTTTGTTGTATTGTATAACATGCTTCTTTCCTTTGGCATCAAAATTCAAAACCGAATCCATGTATAGATAAAATATCTGAAATTTGACCACTTTGCACTGTGTGTGTGAGCTGGCAAAGTGGCACAGACCATTTGGAAAATCAAAACAATGGTGGTTTCTACTGGACTTGGGAGGATATTGGCATAATTCTGGAAAAGTTGCAGAAACCATAGCTGGAACATTAGATTTTTTTATAATTTTTTATGATATTATTTATTTTGCCAACATAGAATCTACAACAAGTCAAAGCTATGTGTTGTTATATAGTTGTTTTTAAAGTACTTTTTAAGAAAGTCAGTAGAAGTAAGAATAATTGTATTGTGGCATGTGTGCGCATATTTGTGTGCATCTTACCTGGAAACTTTCTTGAGAGCCACCTGTTAGGTTCCCATTCTTGAATTGCTAGCCCTTCTGAGACTAATGAAGAGAAAATAAATCTCTAATACAGATACTCAAAGTATCTGCTTATTGTTGTTTCTGGATTTATTTATCCTGAAGTGAATGTGCAAATAGAGAAATTCAGAGAGTTATAATAATAGTATGTTATTTTTTATTCTTACAGTCTTAAGTGCAACAGCAGTAAAGTAGTATTAAATATTAAAAGGAAAACTAATCATTTGTAATTAAAAAACATTTTCTGGAGTTCCCGTCAGTGGTGCAGTGGAAACGAATCTGACTAGGAACCATGAGGTTGAGGGTTCGATCCCTGGCCTCACTCAGTGTATTATGGATCCTGTGTTGGGGTGAGCTGTGGCGTAGCTCACAGACAGAGCTCGGATCTGGTGTTGCTGTGGCTCTGGCATAGGCTGGTGGCAATAGCTCTGATTAGACCCCTAGCCTGGGAACCTCCATATGCTTGCGGGTACGGCTCTAAAAAAGACAAAAGACAAAAAATAAACATTTTCTATCATCCTTGCCTACAATTCTTAGAATTTGTTGATTTTGGTGTGTAATGTATAGTCTGTACTGTGTAATGTTCACATCTCATGGCTTGAATGATCTCAAAGTACCCAAAGGTACCTCAACTTATTTTTTAAGCTATTGTTTTTAAGGCAAAATAAATTAGCTTAAATTCTCCCACAACCCTGAAATTGTTAATTAATTCAGCCTTACTCCATTATACAATTAGAATTTAAACTCTCGGTCTGGATGCTACATCTGTTAACAATGGGGAGTAATGAAAGAAATAATGCTGATGATGATTTATAATGACTTGCTCATAGTAAAATAGTAAATGGAAGGGAAAAGCTCTGGGTTAAAAGATGTGGATGGAGATCACAATTAAGCAGTTGGCACAAATATTTTTCATTCTTAATTGACACTTCCCTTTAATTTCCCATTTAATGGCTTAAGTGGTAAATGAATTCACATGCTAATTTATTGTTTATACTTAAAAATCTTTCAGAAGTTTCAAAGGTAGATCCTTCTTGAATGGAGGTCACCAAAATTTGGTCATTTTAATATTTTTTCTCTATTCTAACTGTTAAGTAGAATAGAAATTTTGTTGATGCATAAGTAAATTTATAAAACAACCAAATGAGTTAATTTAACTATTTGCTCTTTAAAAAAGTATAATACCACAAACTTTGATCTCAACCTCTTGGCATCCACTTTGGAATGCTGAAACTCATCAAATATCTTGTTTGAAGAAAAAGCCCTTGAAAGTTTTGTATTCAGAAAAAAAAATGTGCTAAAAAAATTAAAAATCAACTAAATTTTAGACAAAGCTTCAAAAGCTTTTTATTCCTTTGAACTTGGGTACAATATTTGCAATTAAGTACTTTTTAAACATTCTTGGCAAACCTGATCTCAGTTTAGTTTGAAAATAATTTGAAGAATTCCTGTCATAGCTCAGCAGGTTAAAAACCCAACCAGTATCCATGAGGATGTGGGTTTGATGCCTGGTCTCGCTTAGCTCAGTGGGTTAAGGATCCAGTGTTGCCCTGAGCTCTGGTGTAGGTCGTAGATGCAGCTCAGATCCCATGTTAACTGTGGCCTAGGCCAGCGTCTGCAGTTGATTTGACCCCTAGCCTGGAAACTTCCATATGCCTAGGGTGTAGCTCATTAAAAAATAAGTTGATAATTCAGTGTTTCAGTAATTTCAGCATTTTAGGAAAACATCTAATTTAGCAAACTAATCTTAAAGTGTGATTTCACTTTTTTTAGGGAAAGGAGAAAGGAACTTCTGGTCGTATAACTTATTTAGCTCTACTTTTTTTTCACTGTTAAAATAGGTATCTTGGAGTGGATTCAGAAGTTGTAAATAGTTTAAACTGGGGTGGAGGAGAATTAGGGTGGGTGAGATAGTCATAAGATGAAATTGATTCATGCTGAAAAGTACCTCAAGAACTTTGAGATTCGATCTCATTTACCACTTTGATGATGTAGTAGAAGAGAATAAACAGTAGTTAATGAAATTTATAAGTGGGTCCAAATTGGTAGTTGTTACCCAAGTTTATTAAGAATAAAGAAAATTAAAAACAATGAGAAACTAAGAAAGATAATTAGAAAGTCCTGTAAATGAATAATCTTGGAAAGCAAAACTGAATTTTGATGTGTAAGAATGGTGGTAAAACTGCTATTCTAAGAGATTTCATGATATTCATGAAATGAAAGGTTAATTATAATTCTACACAGGTGGAATAGAAGTACACAGTATTGAAACAGATTCTGACTTATTATTTTAAATCAGGGTATTTTAATACCAAGTTGTAACTGTTGCATGATATCAATAAAATGGAGTCTTTAACAGTGAAAAACAGATAGTGGGGTTAGAGTATATTTATTCACACAAGTGGAACACTTGGCATATTCTAAAGTATACAAAATATATGACCAAGTATACAAGGAGAAAGTGAAGTGTCACAAAATAAGCCCACAAGGGCAGTTCCTGTCGTGGCGCAGTGGTCAACGAATCCGACTAGGAACCTTGAGATTGCAGGTTTGATCCCTGGCCTTGCTCAGTGGGTTAAAGATTGAGCGTTGCCGTGAGCTGTGGTGTAGGTCACAGATGTGGCTTGGATCCCTCGTCGCTGTGGCCCTGGCATAGGCCAGTGGCTACAGCTCTTATTTGACCCCTACCCTGGGAACCTCCATATCCTGCAGCAGCAGTCCTAGAAAAGGCAAAAAGTAAAAAAAAAAAAGAAAAAAAAAAGGCCCACAAGTGTAGAATAAATTTATTGATTTCTCAAAAATTCATTGTAAGAGTTCTACTTGGATATCATTCACTTCCTGTGTTTGATAGTAAAGTGGTATTACATTGCTTTAATCTGAAGTGTTTATAAGGTATTTCCAGTTTCTAAATTGTATCAGCCATAACATTTAATCATAAACGAAGTATATATAAGTATACAAATACATATATATATATGTATACATATATATATATATATATATAGAGAGAGAGAGAGATTCAATTTAACACTTTGGTATAAAAAATTGATCAAAATAATCTATATCCAATAGGGGTATATTTAACATATTTCATTAATTTCTAAATTGTCTAGATTGTCCATTGTCCTTCCCATATGAGGAGACTTTGCAATATGTTTCTAGAATTCTTCACTGCACTTTGAATGTTGAAAAAAGTCACTAATTTTTCAGTAATGAATGCTTTTGTAATTTTTAGACACAATATTTACTAGCTCATAATAACTTTCAAAATCCCATTTATTGATTTTATGTACTTTAATAATTGGAGTGATTGTAATAATTTTTCTTATAAACTACACTTCTCAATTTCTTATAAATTCATATTGCTGCTTTGGATTCAGTTGTGTTACATTTCAGTTGATTATGGGATGGGTTGAAAATACAAAAGAAGCAGTGCATTTAATTCATTTGTTGGAAAAATCTTTATCTGTGCAGTTGTCAGAAAGATCTTTGCCCCTGCATTGAGCTTGGGATGCCTGATAAGAAATTAGTGTTATCTTCTTCCTTAGAAACAACCTTCTGCCTAAGATTTAATTAAAAAAAATAAATAGAAGAAGAATGAGGCAGAAAGTGGACAGGATAGAGGAAAAACAAGGAAAAAGAAAAAGGGAGGAAAAGAAGAAGAAAGCAGTTTGGGATCCTCCACTTTAGAGCTGTTCAGTTTGACATATTCACATATATGTTTACTGTTGGAATCTTAAGCATTCAATAAAAAAAGAAGAAATAAGAATTATTTCTGGAACTTCCTGTTGTGACTCAGTGTGTTAAGAACCTGACTAGGATCCATAAAAATGCAGGTTCGATCTCTGGCCTTGCTCAGTGGGTTAAGGATCCAGTGTTGCTGTAAGCTGTAGTTTAGGTAGCAGACACAGCTTGGATCTGGTGTTGCTGTGGCTGTAGCTATGGCTGGCAGGTGCAGCTCTGATTTGACCCCTTGCCACAGTTGTGGCCTTAAAAAGCAAAAAAAAAAAAAAAAAAAAAAAAAATCATTTCTATGTATATCTGAGTTCTGTCTTTCGTTTTTTAAAAAAAAACTACATGTAAAAATTACATAAAATAGTTTATTTAGACTAAGTTTACACTTTTCATTTGATCCATTTAATTTTATATAATTTTATTTAATTTTGATAATTTTCCTTATTTAGCAACAATAAAAGCAGTACATTTTTTTCCAACAAATATTTATTGAGCACTGAATTAATGAATTTGTGGGTTAAATACACATTCTTATTTTCATAGACTTTGTAATTCATTTGGGAGACGTATATTAGATAAATTCATGGACAAATACATGCTTAATTTCTAGTTCAGTGAGTTAGAAATTTTACCACCAGACCCCCACTAAATAAAAATAATCCTTCAAGGATATAAAAGCAGCAAACAAGAATTGCTTCACATTACAATGCTCATATGGAGAAGACAGGCACATTATGAATCCCCTAGTTTCACAAAATAAGCAGGATCTTTCTAGGTCTACTCCAGTGCAATTCTTTCTACTTCTGCTTTCTCTACTCTCACCCTCCCCTCCACCCATCAGCTGAGCTTAAGATGTTAAATACAAGATTCTGAGAAAAACTTCAGGACTCTGCCTACTCAAGAGCGAGCTTCACTTTCTTCAGGGTCTAACTCAGTGTTTTTACCTCAAGGCAAAAATCTGACAAATGGGGTGAAGCATTAACTTTTCTACACATTGGCCTGAAAGTCTTGAAACAGTACTCAACACTTGCCCCAGGGAGTCCTCTTTCTGTACTTGTTTACCAGGGCTTTAGTTTCTGAGTCCTTGGATTTGCAGTTATCTTCCTAATAGATTCCTCTTGTGTACATTAAAATGTGAATGTGGATGTTGCTTTCTCTACTTTGTGGGCTTTGTCCCCTCTAATTTCTCCCACTAAGGAATTCCTCACTGCTTCTGTTTAACTTGTAGAATCCTTTTATTTTCCAAATTTGTTATGAATACATTCTTTAAAACCTGTCCTATTTATGGTCTTTAAAAGATGTAGAAAGTGAGGAAAGGTGGATGCATGTGATCAATTCATTTTATTAATAAACTTTGGACCCTCTCCCCTTCTTTCTAAGAACTTCATATTAGATCATACCAACAAATCTAAGAGTGTGTTTAAGCATAGATAAAAAAAACAAAAGAGCTCTGATTTTGTAACTGTGCTTGGTACATATAGTTTTGGTGCTTACAGTTTACCTTAATTAGTTGTGAAAGGGATATGGCACTGCTCCTATGAAGAATATGAATTTAAACCAGTCACTGTGGAAAAGGAGACTTTGAAGTAGGTAATACAGATAAGACTATAGCCCACAAGTTGATGGTTAAAGAAACAAATTCATTTTGTCTCTACAAGTAAAAATGACAAGTGTAAACTTAATGAGATATTAAGAATAATAGCTATGATGGACATTCAGTTGCGTTCTTTAAAATGCAACAATGTGATGATAATCATTTAAAAATTGAAGATGAGTGCCATTAAGTGGTGACATTCTACTTTACTCATCCATAAGTACTTTTTTCCTATCCTGTTCCACACTCCGTTTTTTGCTCTTTTTTATTATCTTTCTCTACTGTTTTTTCCTATTTTCCCATTTGTTTTTTCTTTATTCTGTCAGTGCTATCAAGATACATAGATTTTTCAGCCCCACTAATTGGAACTAAAAGTTTGATGACTCCATCCCTAATCTAAATTATTAATTTGAAAAATTCATTTAATATTTATTGGATTTCTACTATTCAGTAGTATCCTAGGCCCTATAGGTAAAGCATACAAAGTGAAGTCCTACTTTCAAGGAAGCTTACATTCTCTACACCTGTCCTGATACAATAGCCACTAGCCACATGTAACTGTTCAGCCCTTGAAATGTAGCTAGTCTAAAATGAGATCTGCTTTGAGTATAAAATACACAGCAAAATTTAAAGATAGTACAACAAAATCATATTTCTTTAATAATTTTATAGTTATATATTTATATTATATTTTGTTGTATTGTAGTAAATATATTATTTAAATGAATTTTACCTGTTTCTTTTACATCTTAATTGTGGCTGCTAGAAAATTTAAATTACATATGTGAATCATATTATATTTCTATTGTGCATTGCTGTTCTATAAAGCTGAAGAGCCAATGAATATTTGCTGATTTTCATGGTGAAAAAGTGAAGTATGACATTTTTTTTTTGAAAATGAAGTGTTTTTTCATGTACTCTTTCTCTCGATTTTTGTTTAGATCACAAGAAACTTTAGAACTGTATTTTTTAATGGAGAAACTCAAATGCAGAGGCATAGGATTGTTTGTCTAAGATAACTTAGGGAATTGATGCCAAAGATACTAAATAAATTGAAATCTCTTGACTTTTAAACACATACCTATGTATAATAAGCCACAAGGAATGACAACTGTTTTTCTGTATGAAAAACAGAGTCACTAAAATTTTCAGAGAAATAACATAGGTTAATTAGATGAATGTTTTAGCCTCCTTCCACAAACCCTTCTACTAAGGCAGGCTGAATATTGCTGATGTCAGTCTCTCTGCTGATGTCACCACTAACTGGCATAAATGTGATATCTTGAACAATAGAGTGTAATTAACAATGTTAAGTGTGATGATTTTAAATAAATGAAAATGCAAATTGAAAAGATATTAAAATAGTGTCAGTATTAATAATTGTGGCTATAACAAAAAGAATGGTGAATTTTAATTTTGGACATGATTAAAAATTAATATAGTAAGAGACTTTAAGACAATAAAGACATTTAACTGAGAGGAAGTTTATTAGAGAAATCAGTTTGCTGACATAGAAAAATGTATCCACTTCTATGGAATCAGTCACATTATGCCTTAACATATGGGGAATTAGATCCTTAAGGTTTTACTTCAAGTATGGAACTCTTAACATTTGAAACACTGTTCAACATGTTGCTGTATGAGTTTAGTATTTTATAAGCTTTTTTCCTTTTTATTATATAAGATGCTAAAGTATTCTGAGATTCAATATGTTGTATAAGTTTTTAGATTTCTCACTTTTCATCAGCAACACAACCGTCATAATTTTATTGTGAAAAATATCATTAACAACACAACTATCATAATTTTATTCTGAAGAAAAAGCGTTGAGTCTGTGATTCCTTGAATAATACCCTCAAAACTTATAATGGAATTAAAAATTATGACTCAGATTATCTTAAGTAGATGAGTTACAAATTGAATTAGTTAACTTGTTAAAATTACTATTGAAGGAATACCCATTCACTTCCTATACCAGGGAATGGTAACAAATATTTATCGACTTCCTGTTGTGCACAGTCACTATACCAGATACTTTTTATAAACATGTCATTCTAGTCTTTTAGTCTCACGATAATTTCACAAAGTAATTGTCGTCTTTTTTTAACGTTGAAAAAGAACTAAAACTGAAGCTATCTGATTTGTTTTTGCTAAAGTTCCTGGCAAGTATTTTTATAAATATTCAATAAATATTTATTGAATAAGGAGTTCCCATCGTGGCTCAGTGGAATAAAATCTGACTAGTATCCATGAGGATACAGGTTCGATCCCTAGCCTGTCAGTGGGTTAAAGATCTGGCATTGTCATGATCTGTGGTGTAGGTCGCAGACATGGCTTGGAGCTGACATTGCTGTGGCTGTGGCATAGGCTGGTGGCTACAACTCCTATTTGACTCCTAACCTTTGAACCTCCATGTGCTGCGGGTGCAGCCCTAAAAAGAGAGAAAAAAATTTATTGAATAGGAGTTCCCATTGCGGCACAGCAGAAGAGACTCTGACTAGGATCCATGCGGTTGCTCGGTGGGTTAGGGATCCGTCGTTGCTGTGAGCTGTGGTGTAGGTCACAGGCGCAGCTCAAATCCTGTGTTGCTGTGGCTCTGGCATAGGCTGGCAGCAACAGCTCAGATTAGACCCGCAGCCTGGGAACCTCCATATGCTGCAGGTGTGGCCCTAAAAAGACAAAAGACAAAAAAAAAAAAAAAACATTGAATAAATATGCTGAGTGTATTATACATTCCTTAAAGATTTTATCTTCGGTGCATTTATAGTCCTATATGATTGGAAAAATCAGAATAGACTGAAAATATTGTTTGGATATATTTTTCCTAGGATTATGTAAGTAGTAAAGTTCTTAGATCAGAGGACATTAAATTAGTTATCAGGAATTAAATTTTAAATGGTCATAGTTTTTTTTTTCCCCTTTAATACTCTTTTGCTATATTTTCAAATTTGAAGTTTACACTGATGGTTAAGTGAGCTCTCTTATAATTTAATGTTCTGTGATAACCCATCCTAAATTTGTAGACCAGTCTTCTTCCTCAGATTGAGTAATTTTTATAATTATACCAAATTAGAAAGAACCTCTGATTACTTTTTTTTTTTTTTTTTCTGCTGGTGAGATTTACTCCCAGTGTAGGGTTACAGACCCAAATCCTACAAAAATATTTCCTCCTGAGTAACTCTTTTAATATAATTACCCCAGCAAGCCTGCAAACCGCAATTTAGTTTGACTTCCAAAACGTTAGTCCTCTAAACTTGGCCAAAGTATAGAGCTGCAGTTCCATTGAATATTGCTTCAACACCTTTAGTCGGTTTGACCCTCAAGGAAATACATTACATACCTGAGTGTCATGACTCAGTTTTCTTTACGGAGAACTGATGGGAACTTGGTTCACAACTTTATTTCTTTACTCATCATGGTAACTTTTACGCTCTTTCATTGAAGTGGAAATAAGGGCAAGATATTTTACCAGTATCTATTGATTGCCCTTTGATACTTCAGACAGAAGATGTCTAGGGGTCAAACTATATGACTTCAAAATACCTTCTGGTCTTTTCATGTTCTTTCAGAGTCTTTTACAGAAATATCATTTTGAGTATAAATGTAGGTACAGATGAGATATTTGACAGAGAAAATGCCAGCTCTAAATGTTATGAACAGAACTGTTTCCCTAGATTCATTATTTATAACTAGTGCCTAAAATATGATATGCTTTTAGATGTTCAGGATTTTTTCCTCTTCTCTGCAATGACTAGATGAATGAATGAATGAAAAAATAAACTTTCTTGGGTATCTTGATAACTGTTTTATTTATGAGGAAAATTCTGGATATACTGTAATTTGGTGAGTAACATTCAGAAAGAGGAGTTTCATATGAATCCAGATTCTGTTAACGTTCAATACCTATTATTTGCCAGAAAGAATGCTTATGTTTTCTCAACCATTATCTTTTAATGTTAAAATCAACAACCAGAGTTCCCGTCGTGGCTCAGCGGTTAACAAATCTGACTAGGAACCATGAGGTTAAGAGTTTGATCCCTGGCCTCCTCACTCAGTGGGTTAAGTTGCCGTGAGCTGTGGTGTAGGTTGCAGATGCGGCTTGGATCCCACATTGCTGGGGCTCTGGTGTAGGCCGGAGGCTACAGCTCCAATTAGACCCCTATCCTGGGAACTTCCACATGTCTATTCAACTCTGCATCAGTTATTCTATAGGAATTGCAGATGCTTTTCTTTAGGGTGGTGGGTAGCATAAAGATAGGAAAACAGCAAATGCTTTCTCAAAAATTCAGAGAAAAATATTTCTTTCCATGCATGGTTTGGAGACTTCAATCTATTATTTTTTTGAACATTTGCGAACAAGTAAACCTTCCGTTAAAAAAAAGTCTTAACTAGCCTTTAACTACTTTTGAGAACACTTTGAATCAAGATGTGGTTTGGGGTCTGTTTTACGGCAAGGGGATAAATCAAATCTTTTTATTTTCAACAGGAAATAATAACATTGTCTCATATCACCTGCTATTTAAAGCCACTATGTAAAATTCCTGAATTTTGGACGCTAACCTGTAACCTCGGTCTCATGTGTGTGATAGGAAAATATCCCAAAGAATTATTTGAAAGAACCAGTCCCAGAAACTTACTAAGCATTTATTTCCTTCAATTTCTTACATTCCTCACTTGGAAAAGTGATCAGAAAGCTACAAACCTAGGGTATAGTACTTAAAATCCTTGCTGAAATGCCTTTAGAATATTAATTTAACATTGTGTTCTTGATAGAGTTAAGAAAAGGGTACATGGTAACTATGTCTACATTTTTATAACTCTTATTGGATAGATTTTATTAATTCAAATATTACTGTAATATATTTGGAAATAATTAGCTTTTTTTATTTTTTTTGTTTTTTTTGCCATTTCTTGGGCCTGGGTTCCCAGGCTAGGGGTTGAATTGGAGCTGTAGCTGCTGGCCTACGCCAGAGCCACGGGATCCGAGATGCATCTGCCACCTCCACCACAGCTCTCAGTAACCCACTGAGCAAAGCCAGGGATCGAACTCTCAACCTCGTGGTTCCTAGTCAGATTCTTTAACCACTGAGCCATGATGGGAACTCCCAGAATTAGCTTTTAAAATGTTTGTTTCTGCCAATAGTCAGCATTTTTTTTTTTTTTAGAGAAGTGATTCCTAATTTGCTTGTGGTTCTAAGAGCTAATATTTGTTTTTTGTCAAAGTTACTCTGCTCTCACTTTAACTATATGCTCTCCTTATCTTTTCTTCCTTTATCATTAAAATAATAGAAATTTTAGAACTAATGTGGACTTGGAAAGCCACATGACCCAGCACTTCATTTAGCAAAAGGGGAAATTGAGACTTTGGAAGGTTAAGTGACTGAATCAAGAACATATAAGTTATAAGCGACAGACCTCAGATTGGAATATAGGCCTTTGGGCTTCAGTTGTTATATACATTTTATCGTCAACCCTATTCTCTTACTAACTTCAGTGATTCAATGATATTTAGACTTTTCATATTAAACTATCTCAAATGTATTTTGGAAGTATATCAGGACTGAAAAATTATGGAAACTGAAATATAATTTAGTCAATTGAAAATGCCACCCAGAAATCTGTGCAATTAAACCTTATAGCACAAACGACATAAAAAAATTTAACTTTTCGTTGACTTTGCTTTATTTCAATATCTGTTTTTCCAAGTATCAAATCATAATCCTCAGGTAAGTAAATTTATAAACAAAATATTCATAATAAATTTCCCCAAAACAATACAAATAAATTTATCTAACTTTAAGCAGTAAATTAGAATGATTGTGAAAAAAATGTGACTGCACTATTAGGAGATAAATTTATTCTGAAACTAGACTGCTTTTACTAGCCAGGCAAGTTAGGACACAGGGTTTAATAAATATTGAATAAAATAAGGAAGAAATGTGAATTTGATGAAGTTTGCTGGCAATTAGAGCAATTTATTTCAGTATTAACATGACAAGCTCTAAATGGAAATCAGCTATGGATGAAAATGCAATTTTATTGCCTGGTATTCCCAGTGCCTTGTAATTAAATAAAGAAATGGAGTGGAGGGGCAAAGGGGTATCCATGGCTGAGTGGTCTAGCAAAGCAACCATCCATCATTCACGAACTTGCTACTGTCACAGTGCTGAGATGGGGTTTATTTGTGAGTTTGTATATATTCAGGAAGAATTTTATTTATAGAGCTCTATTCCTGTTTGAAATATTGTATCTCAAAAGGAAGGAAAACAATAGCTTTGCTGGATTAAAAATACCAAGTGTTATTAAATAGTGCATTTTGGGGGAGAGGGGAAGCAGATATGGGAGAATTTTTACTTCTTGATATGAAAAATAAGAACACAAATAACAAATTTTAAATTATTATCTTTTCAAAGCATTGTGTTGGAACGTTTTGCCTATGTGCATGTGAGAGGTGGAGAGTGAAAGAGAATAAATATACACTCACAACTTAAATAGCTGTTTATGTATAAACAGCCAGGATAAATATTTCATATTTGGCATATGTACTTAAGCAAATATCAGTAGATCCAACTGAGGTATTTTAGGATATCTAAGGAAGGTATAGCCTATAGATATAGAGGCATAGATATATAGACATATTTCAGGAATTTTTTTTTCAATTTTATTGAAGTATAGTTGATTTACAATGTCATGATAATGTTTTGTACAAAAAATTATTCAGTTATACACACACACATATCCTTTCAGGAAACAATTTTGATATTTGAATATGTGTCTTTATAAAATGTTTTAAGTATGTGTACTTGAGTTAGCAAATGTATTTCTCTTGATCTTCAGGGACATAATTAGGAACATAATCTATAATTATGTAAATACTTAAGTTTTTATGTTTTATTTTATTAAGTATTAAAATTTATTTTTATCATATGTTATATGTAGTTATGGGAATGTTTTAATGAATTAAATCAGCAAATTAATTCATTTTTATATTGAAATTTCTGCTATAATTATGCATATTGAAAATATTTTCAAATATTAAAGGCTCATTGATTTTTTGCTTAGATATATCTCAGCAGAGCTTCTTTTGCCAGGGAAAATGCATATCTATATATGAAAGTGAAGAGTAATGCCAACCAAACTTTAGGTGGTATAAAGGAAATAAAAAAACTCTGGATTACATTTGTCTATAGAATTTTGGCCAATTGAATCTTGTTGATTGTTAGAAGAATATTAATAAAAAGTAGAAGAAAGCATGAACGTATAGAAAGAGATGAATTATGTAAAGTATTTGACCATATATATTGCTCAGAATAAGCACTCTCTAAATAGCATTTATTAATACTGACGCTAGGAGACCACTTCGTTTTTCTTTCTTTTTATTTTTGGTGCAGGCTCTCCAAAAGCAGTAATGCCTTAGTAAATAGGGTATCTAATTTTAAAAGAAAAGAGAATGGATTAGCCATTATAAAATAATTAAACATGTATGTGTATATGTGTATTATACATACAGTGCAATATACACATACATGTTGACATATACACACAACATAAAGTAATACAATTTGGAATTTTCATAGGCTCTGATATTTCTCTGAGTACCTAGAAATCCATGTTCTTATTTTTCACTATAGGCTCTAATGATCTTAGTATATGAACAATTATGGCGTTTTCTTCTGTGTTGAAAATGTTCTAAAGAACCCTCTTTTCTAGCTGAGGAGAGCTCAGATTCTTGAGTAGTGAATCTGGAAATCTCATGATGTGTAAATGGCCATGGGATTTTGCTTCAACCCTCTATTTCTGTGGCTAATTAGTTCTAGGGAGGATTCTGGTCCAGTTCTGATTTGTAGCTAGTATAAAGAACAGATGTTCATTGACATTTTATCAACAATTTGTTCACATTTTGTGGGACTGGCTTAGAATATGTTTGAACAACTAGATTGAATAGTGGAAATATGTCTTTGAATATTCTGAATATGTCTTTAGATCAAAGTAAGCGCTCTGTGCCCTACCAGCTCAGACATGGATGTAACTTTTTTCTGATGCATATTAGCTTTAGTGGGTAGAAGAAATTTTACAGGATATCCAACAAAGGGAATTCAAAATTTTTTTGTTGCTAGTTTATTAGAATTTTTTTCCAAATTCAGGACTAGTTTAGAATGGCAGGGGTAAGTGGGAGAGAATTTTACTAGCTTTACATGGTTGATTTTAAAGCTAAAATGTAAATTGCCAAACAACTCTCCCCCTACCAGCTGTACAGAAAACTTTCATAATTTTCCCTGCCAGATCCTTCTCTTTCCAAAAATGTTTATTGTGCATGTTCATTATGTCACTGTTGTGTTATGGGCTGGAGATAAATAAGATGAATTTCTGCCATCAAAACACTTAAAATCTAATGTGGAAATAAATACATGGGAGCAAATGAATGTGATAACATGGCTAGACATTAGGGGTCCCAACTTAGGCAGAATGAAGGAATGGTCAGTATTTCTGGAGTTAGGTTTCCAGAAGGGACTCATAGAGTATATATTTAAAATGAGACTTGAAATATCAGGAAGAAATTTTCCTTTAATGCAGAAAGAACAATCAAGACCACAGATGTTTGCAATAACATGGTAATTTTGAGGAGCTGAAAATAGTTCATTAATGCTGGAGAATGCAGGACACTGGCTTTGGCCTAGTTTCTAAAGAGAAATGAGGCTGAGAATGAGCCCTAGGGAGGAATATACCTAGTTTTTTCACAGAAAGCTGAATGGTTGGAGGTGTCCTCTCTGGAGTTAAGAAATATAGGAGGAGGAATAGGCATGAGGAGAAAAAATAATGATTCAGTTTTGTGCATGTAGTTCCATTTGCTTTTGAAACATAAGGTGGATACACTTTATAATCATGTCTAGAGATCAGAGGAAGTGTTGAGGCTGAAAATAACAGATTTTAGTATCATCAGTTTATGGATGAAATGATGGAACTCTGGCAATCAGCAAGAATACCATGGAAGAATGGAAAAGAATTTCAAGGGCAGAATTCTGGGGCCTCACCATTTGCAAGGTAGGCAGATGAAAAGCTGTCTAGTAGGAAGGCCAAGAAAGAACAATTGGAGTTATAGGATTTTGTCCAAAGGAGAGAGTGGTTCTGAAGGAGAGGACCGAGGAGTACATGTGTATTGCCTTTGGAGGCAGTTGAGGTCCTTCGCAAGATAAGCTTCAGCAGAATGAGAGAATAGAAGCCTGGGTGGATATAAGAATGATGGGGGAGGCCAGAAGAGAGTGTATAGATTTTTCCATTAAGATTGTCTATGAAAGAAAGATACAGAAACTGAATGTTCCCTTGAGAGGGATTCAGTAATGAGAAAGTTGGTTTTGGTTTTGTTGTTTCTATTGGGGAAAAAAAAAAAAAAGCGTACATATAAGGATGTGGGAGATATAAGTAGAAGTTTTGAAAACTCTGGAGAGTGTTAACCTAGGGCATAAGGTATTTTTGATTCTGAAAGGGATGGAAGGGATGCATTGGAAAAATATGGGGAATAATTAGCTTTGAACTGGAAAAATTTCCTTTTTCATAGTGATTTGTGAAAGAAAGGGTAATACAGGCATTAAAAATTGATGGAATTATAATCTAGTGGTTTCTGTTTTTTTCAGTAAAAAAGGCTGCCAAGGTCATATGTTGAGAGAGAAAAATGACAACTTTTTGATGTACAATGTATTAATTTCAGGTGTACATCAACATTAATCAGTTATACATATAAATATATCCATTATTGGAGTTCCTGTCGTGGCACAGTGGTTAACGAATCCCACTAGGAATCATGAGGTTGTGGGTTCGGTCCCTGGCCTTGCTCAGTGGGTTTAGGATCCGGCGTTGCCGTGAGCCATGGTGTAGGTTGCAGACATGGCTCAGATCCTGCATTGCTGTGGTCTGGCGTAGGCTGGTGGCTACAGCTCCGATTAGACCCCTAGCCTGGGAACCTCCGTATGCCGCAGGAGCAGCCCTAGAAAAGGCAAAAAGGCAAAATAAATAAATAAATCCATTATTTTTCCACATTTAGGTTATTACAAACGACTGAGTAGATTTTCCTGTGTCATACAGTAAGTCCTTGTTAATCATCTATTTTATATGGTAGTGTTTATAAGTTATTCCCACTCTCCCAATTCTTCCCTTCCCCCAATGGTTGCTATAAGATGGGTTTTGAAATCTGTGAGTTTTGTTTCTGTTTTTTAAATGTTATTTTTTTATTAGATTCCATATATGATTGTCTTTCTCTGTTTGACTCACTTCACTCAGTATGATGATCTCTATGTCCATCCATGTTGCTGAAATGGCATTGTTTCATTATTTTTATGGCTGAATAATATTCCATTGTATACATGTACCACATCTTCTTTAATTTAAATGTAAATAAAATAATGTATTCATGTACTCATGTCTGTTTTCTTAATAAGTGCCATCTTTAAAAAAAATCCCACTAATTGGAGAACCTGCTGTGGCACAGTGGGATCAGCAGTATCTCTGCAGCGCCGGGGCTTCAGGTTTGATCTCTGTTCTGGCCCAGCACAGGGGTTAAAGGATCTCATGTTGCCGCAGCTATAGTGTAGGTCGCAACTGCAACTGGATTCAATCCCTGGCCCATGGAACTCCATATGCTGCTGGATGGCCACAAGAGAAAAAAATAAAGCCCCACTAATTATTCAGGCAAAGCTAAAACATTTACTCATGTTTTATAGATGGTCATAATGTTTTATCTTTCTGGAAATTCACAAGAGTCATTCATCTCTTTCTTCAATTACATAAATTATTTGACTTTTGAGATAATACTTACCTAATAAAAATAAATGTGGTTGCTTAGAAAATCCAGAAACTCATATTTTGCTAATCCTTTATTGTACTGCAATTATGTGGGGTAATGAAATGGAATCTATTTCACCCCTTTATTTTGATAGCTCATAAAATCAAATATGTGGAGTTGTGGAATAAAAGCTGTTATGTTGAAAATTTGATTTGGTTATACTGAATAGAGCTAAAGCAAAGATCTGAAATGGGCAGATTTTGTACAAGTGTATTGATAAATATTTGTGTAAAATGTGTTATCTTCTTGTTAGCACATATCTAATCACTCCAGGGGAAGATAAAAAGAACTAGTGGCTCTTCATTTCCTGTATGCCAGGTGATTTATATATTATACTCTTGAAGTACATGATGGGGGCCACTTATTACAAATAGGAATGCTGAGGTTTATAGCATCCATGACTTGCCCAAGATCACATGTCTACCATGTGGTGGAATCATTATGTCCAAATTCAAATCAGGTGCTTCTTCAACTGCCCCACATTGGCTAATGGTGATAATGAGAGGCTAATCAAAAGCAGCAAGGCACAATTATGCTCTAAAGTGTCCACTTTCCTCTCATATCTATTTTGGAAAATTTCTATTGTACCTGAGTAAAACAGACAGAAATAGAAGTACTTGCACATTGGAAAGATAACATTTGTCCGTGGGTCAAAAACATTGCTAAGATCAGAACCCAGGTTTTCTGAGTCTACTGTAATGTTTCATCTGAGAAGAATATGGGTAATTATATTTTCCTTATGATTTGAGCATCTCATAAAATAACAGAGTAGGTATATTGTTTAACTCTGGCAACCAGTTTGCAATCTTTTTTTTTTTTTTTTTTGGTCTTTTTAGGGCCACTCCCATGGCACATGAAGGTTCCTAGGCTAGGGGTCTAATTAGAGCTACAGCTGCCAGTCTACACCAGAGCCACAGCAACACCAGATCCAAGCCGCGTCTGCAACCTACACCACAGTTCACGGCAACGCCGGATCCTTAACCAACTGAGTGAGGCCAGGGATCAAACCTGCAACCTCATGGTTCCTAGTCAGATTCATTTCTGCTGCGCCATGATGAGAGCCCAGTTTGCAATTATTGAGTGGTTCCCTTCACACTTCCCCCTGCCTCCACCCTGTCTCAATTTATATTATAGTTTTTAGTCTTTATTAAAAACAGTTTTCTAGAGCAATGCTTCTTAATCTTTTTTTTTTTTCTTTGTGGACTGGGATACTTTATAATATAATCTGATCAAATCTCTTGTCATTGTCACAAGAAAAATGCAGTTATATCACTTGTCTTTTTTTCAGTCAATTTCATGACGCTCCTAGTTAAAAAACAAAGGACAAGCAAACCCTATATAACAGCATAAAGGTTTTATTTAAGTGTCCTATTTATATTAGACTTCTTCCATTGCTTTCATGTGGTTATTAAGTGAAATTGAGAATGTTTTAATATGTTGAAACCAAAAGCATGTGAATATGGGTCACACAAACACAAAAAATGAAACAAAGCATGATGTACAAGTAGATATTCTCAAGAGACATGTTTAGCAGAAGGGCACAGTGTTAGATGTAATTTGTTTATTGACAATATCTGACAATGGTGCAATGAACCAGAAAACACCACAAAAGTAATGAATCCTTTCCTTTTTAAGTAATTGTGTTTGAACAGTTCAAATTAACCTGTGGTTTGAGGCTACTGCTTGGGTGAACTAATTTGCTGATGTAATGACTTTTCTACTTTTTGCTCCAATGATTTAGGTAAGAAAGGAAGTAAGAAACAAAAATTTGAGGCCATAAGTTTATACCTTAGTGGAAAAAAAAAACAAAAACGTTTTCTGCAAGTCACATTTAGAGACTATCTCTGACTGTTCTAATGTAGGACACAGTCTTTAAAATGTCAGACTAAAAACAAACAAAATTTCTGCCATGCTATGCAGCACTACTGTGAATAAAATGAGCTGAATTGAAAGAGATAGATAGTTTGTGAAAACTCTTATAAAGATTCGCCAATCCTTTCAAACAACAGACCGCTGTTCTGTTGGCTATCACTGCTCATTAGTGCTTGAAATGTAAGTTTTCAGGAGCCTGCTGTTTATCCTGATGCCTAGGATGGTGATACCATGCTGACATTATTGGGCTATTATTTTTAAATAATGCTATATCATTACCTCTGTGTCCCTGCCATTATTATACATAGATATTCAGTAATGAGACTCAAAGTAAAATCTCAGGGGAGGTTAGGCAAGATTTCACAGCACCTAGGACAATTCCTTGTGAATAGCTGGCATTCAATAAAAATTAGTGGAGACAATAAGTGCTCTTAAGAATGTATAAAGTAGGCCTTCTATATCCCCAGGTTTCTCATCCACAGATTCAACTTTGATTGACAGTAGGTTGAATCTCTGGATGTGAAAACTGAAGATGCGAAGGGGTGACTGCATTCATTGGACTAAACTATTTTACATAAGGGACTTGAACATCTGCAGATTTTGGTATCTGCCAGGGAGCTCCTGGAACCAATCCCCAGTGGATACCAATGGAGAACTGCAGAGTATTACACATTCTCTAAAACAGTGAAGAGTGTTTTGTATACTGATTTTTCATATCAGAGTTCTGTAAACAACTTAGGCTTTTCCCATAAATTCTGTATCTTCACATTGAGAAGCTAGCCATTGCATTCTTTGAAGAGATTGGCTACATTAATGTCAATATTAGGATTTAGTTGTCCATAAATGAACCTGAAATTTATAGCAAAAATAATTTTTTTTTTTTTGTCTTTTTGCTATTTCTTTGGGCCGTTCCTGCGGCATATGGAGGTTCCCAGGCTAGGGGTCCAATCGGAGCTATAGCCACTGGCCTACGCCAGAGCCACAGCAACTCAGGATGCGAGCCGCATCTGCAACCTATACCACAGCTCACGGCAACGCTGGATCGTTAACCCACTGAGCAAGGGCAGGGACCGAACCCTCAACCTCATGGTTCCTAGTCGGATTCGTTAACCACTGCGCCACGACGGGAACTCCAGCAAAAATAATTAATGTCATTGTGAACCATAATGCACCACCTTCTTTGTAATGTAAGGAAGCAGTGTAGCAGAATAGTGGGACTTATTAGGTTTATTTACTTTATTATTGTGTATATATGATCTGGGAGATGTTAATTATGCATCACTTCCTAGATTTGTAAAATGAGATCAATAATTATAATACCTCCTTCACAGATTATTGTGAGGATTAAATGAGATAATCTATGTAAAGCCTTTAACCTTGTGGTTGGCACTTGGAAAATTGAGCTCACAATAAATGTTACCAATTATTAGGGTAATTATTATTATCATGTGGAGAAAAGCATTTTACAATGAAAGGGGAAGTTACTACAGAATGAATAAAGACTAATATATGTCATTTCTAGAATGAAGAAAATGACATACATTCTTTTATTTCATTTTATTTATTTATTTTTTGTCTTTTTAGGGCCGCACCCATGGCTTATGGAGGTTCCCAGGCTAGGGGTCCAACTGGAGCTGTAGCTGCCAGCCTATACCACAGCCACAGCAACACTGGATCCTTAACCCACTGAGTGAGGCCAGGGATTGAACCCGCCACCTCGTGATTCCTAGTTGGATTCATTAACCACTGAGCCACGACAGGAACTCTGACATACATTCTTTTAAATCAATCATTTAGGTCCTGGCATCCCAGTTTCTAAAACTTCCTTAAGTATTGGTTGATCTGACATTTACTATATACATTAGGTGCTCATCATCTAATTTCCATCTCAATAAAAACATCATTTTACTATGTATCTGACCTTGCTGTATGTTGTGAAAGCAGCTGTGCAAAAAAAGCATGTTATTTTACTCCTTTAGTGACGCTTTTTGTAACTGTCGTGTATTGAAGGTTTCGTTGAGGTTCATGAGCAAAATTAAAGATGGTAGAGTCCTAGGTACAGGAGGTAGGGAGTTCCCCAAAGTAAACAACTAAGATGAACTCTTATTTTACCTGCATGGAGGGTCTTTAAAGGACCTTGTAGACTTGGCAGGGCCTGAGGAACTGTTATGGTGGTTTCTTAAAGGAAACCTACCCTCCAATAAGAAAAACTACTCTCAAGTTTCTCTATTTACGAAGAAAACTATGTTATCATAGAGATAGAATATGGTTTTCTAACTTCGAACAAGAAAGTTAAAGTACAGCAAATTTTCAATTTTTATTTTCTGAATTAGGTTATATAGAAAGATAAGCAAACTTGTGATCTTATTTATCCATGAAGTGAAGTCTATGTAAAACATTCTACTCTATAGAGAAGATTATCTCTTTTACCAGGTGGTATAGAATATGATTGCTCTTCAAGCACACAAAAAGTAAACATCAATAAAATTGACAGTCAAGTTCAAAAATTCAAAAGTATATCTAGACTCGTGAAACTAGACCAAATTGTCTTCTAAATAAATTCTTCATAAAATGTGCAATTTATAAAAGGTCTTCCTTTAAAAAAAAATCCATTAGTGAGAATGAATTACAGTAAGATAATGATGCATTTTTTCCAGTTCTTTACATCTCAAACATATAATTAGAGAGCCAGATTTCACCACTGTTTTCTGTCTTTAAATAAGACTATATTTTTACTTACTTGCTATTTTATTATTTTTTTGTGGACGAGCTAAAACTGATTTATTTAAAAAATCAAATATGTTCACATTGAATTTACATTTATCTTTTTTTCGTAGAGAATTTTAAGAATATTTGGTCACAAATATCTTTACAATAAATAATGAAATAATTTCTAATGATGTATATATATACACACATGTGTATACACACAAATGTATATATTTCCACCCACATTTACTTTAAAATTATACTGGATTGAACATTATAAACACCTTTCATCATCTTTCAAATTTGCTGGAAACTTTTTCCACTTTATTTGAGATATTGCCATTTTAAACACATCAAAAAAACTCTAAGTCAAAATTTATATTTTTATGATAATGTTTTAATTGATTACACTTAAGCTTTGATATATCAAAGTAAACATATTAGCACTCTATATATCATTCTTTTATTGAAAATATATTTTAATGTTATAGCATTTGTAACAATTATATATGAATTATAAATTGTTAGCTTTTAAGGAAGACAAAATAGGATCACACTTCTGTTATACATTAGATTTTTTTAATCACAAAAGTTTCATTAATCTTTAAAAGTTCATTTTGGGTAGGGATGAAGATGAATGAGAAATCAAATCCAACGATAGATTGATTTTTGTTTTAATAAAATGGTTTTGGGGCACATGTGTATCATACATACACATTAATTTCAAGTTAAAGCTAAAACACATTTATTCAACAATCTAAAGTAGATTATATATAGCCACCAATTTTAATTTTATGTAAAGTGATGCTCACATATATTTATTTACTCAAGAAATGATAGTAGTCTCAAATTTGTATTCATATATAAATAACAACATACTTGTAAGCTGACTTAAAACTCTGAAATAAAGCTTTATCAGAGCCACTGAAGAAAAGAAATTTGATAAGAGATCTGAGCCAGGAAGAGAATAAATAAGAAATGGTGTAAGGCAAAGATTAGCAATATTAATGAGTTTTTACCATCTTTAAGTGGAATGGGAGTCCAGTGAGAGCTGGAATGATCCAGGAGAATATATTTTGAGCGAGCTATAGATGTTGAAAGATGCAGACTGGTACAAAGATGGAGTGGATGAATGTGGTTGGTACCAAAGTGAGTTCCTCCTTCCATTTTATACTTTGGGCTCCTTGCATCCCTCACCCTGGTCCCAGTCCTAGTGAATATTCAAAAGTCTCTATCCTCTTGCTCTCTAAGCTCCTACTGAAGGTTTCCTCAGACTGGTCACATATAGATGGAAGCCAGGAGGCAAATATGATGCAGTCTCAGCTGTCTGATGTATAGAGTAGGGTAGAGAATGGGTTGGGGGAGGCAGTGATGGTGCAAATTGGGATTATGTAGTAAAATGCAGAGACAAAATAGAATGACCATGGTATACTATTAATTTTGTTCCTTTGAATGCATTTGTTTTGATATTCCTCTAAATTTTAGTTTATGACCTTAAAATATTTATGCAAATTACTGAGAAACTGTACATATAACCTTTCAAATTCAGTAGAGCAATGTTTTTATCTGAATTATAAGCAGTTGGAATTCCTTTATTAGAAAGCATCAATTCTGTGCTTTATACTTGGTTAGATTCCTTGTTTCATACTATAATTATCCTACCTTGTCCCAGGGATATATATTGATGAGTAGAATTGGTGAAGGGTCTGTATAATATCTGTCCAGCGCTCTCTGATGTTTCAGCCTTAATCAAATATAACCACAGTCTGAATGCTGACCATCATGGTGATCCCCACTGCCGCTGCTATGTCATTCTAGCTTAACTTTGAAATAACATTTATAAAATGCCTAATAGAGGGTTGTTCACATATTGACTACTCAATGAATAGTAGCTATTGATTGAGTTGTCTTGTCTGCTGATTATCCCAGAGGTTTTTATAGATTTGCAACAGAGCTTAATCAATCCTAGAGCCATGTGATTGAGGTAATCTTGGAAAATAAATTAAAAAATAAAATACTAAGAGTTAACTGCATGGACTCTAGTGAATTTGATAAATGCCTGGGCAAAAATTTAGGGATAATCAGTTTGAATTTTATATTCTCTGCTTACTGAATGTAATTCATGTATTTACTCTGATTAGAAACAATGTGAGCAACATGCAATTCAAACACTGGGGTAATATATCATTTCCCTACATCACGGTAGTACAGCTATCATTTACTGCACTGTTACTATGTCCTAGTTACTTTACATATATTAGCAGTAGTACTTCCCATTTCATAGTAGCATCACTGTGACTCACAAACTAATTAGTACAATATCATAGAGCTAGTAAGCAACAGAACAGAGATTTGAGGTCAGGTTAACCTGAACCCCAAACTATGTTCTCATTACTAGTTCTTAATGTGGTGGACTATTATGTGTGTGCAATATATGTATGTATGAGAAAAAAAATCAGTGCTAGTATGCGGATTTTCTCTTTTCAGACAGAGAAATACATAAAATACATTTGATGAAAATTCTCTTAATTTAAGTTTTACATTTTAAAGTTAAATCTATGTCATTTGGATACTTGGGAATTCTACCACAGCTCTGTGTCTTTTCTTCACATTTTATTTTTTTTTATATTCCAAGTCACATTTCTTAATGTGCAGATTCATTTCTTATGGGTGCTTCAAGTAATTTTTTATTAGATAAAGATTGATATATAAAAGGGTTTTATTATGTAAATAGTGATATTTAAAAAGCAAGAAGTCACCCATGCATTGAGGACATCAATATATCAGATTTTTAATTGACAGCTTGCAAGACCTGCTTGTGATTTATAGCTCGATTACAAACTCACTCTTTCCCCTCTGCCAATGGAATTGGCAATATTTTTTCAGCCCAGATGGTGCATTAGCCTTGGCCAGCTGGTTCTCCCCATGCTGCCTCATCACAAGACCATAGAGCAAATATCGCCACGTATGACCCAGTTCAGGAGGTAACATGCAATGGCTTCATGCCTGGCTTTGCCCTCAGGGCAGATGGAAGTGAACCTGAATGAGCTTTATGCATCCAAATTTTTACACACTATCAAGCTCCCTATAGTCATTCACTTTCCTAACCTGACTTCTGAAGCTGTTTAAAGTAGGCTAATAGAACTGTATTTATATATATGTGTATATATATATAATTTATATATAATTATGTATTATATATATAGTTTTAAAATTTGGTTTTATTCTACTACCTCTAATTCTCATATTTCAATATTTTGCTAACTTTCAGATCGTTTTAAGAATTCTAGGGAGTATAAAATAGTTTTGAATTTTAAAAAGTATATTTTTAAGGATTTTAAAATTATTCTTAGTTTCAATAGAACCCATAAAATTGTTATAAAAACAGATGTTTCTGACAAATTTCAAAGTCACAGCTTTTAGTAAAGAGGTTGGTCACAGTACCAATAGCTAATATGTATTATACTTTACAGATTGAAACAGATTGATATGCAACCTAAATAAATAATAACTATAATTTTAGGACTTAACATTATGAATGATATGAGAAAGAGATTAGAAAATAAAGCAAGTTATTGCTAAAGACATCATCCTCTGAATATATTTTATATGTAAGAATGAGAAACAAATTTTATAGTTTTAGTATACTTTAATTTTCTGCTTAATGATTATTTTCTATTTCAAATAAAATGTATAGATAATCCATAAATTATTTTATATGATAGATATGATAGATGCTTCTACATGGTTTTCCCACTGGATTGAATTGGATAATAAAAACCTTATATGTGTTCCATGTTTATATATTTGAGGTAGCAAAAAAAAAAAAAGGGAGAATATAAGTGATATCCTTAGAAATATAGTTATTTTATTTAGTTCATTTTATTCATATAGTGTCATAGAACAGTGATTGTGAGATTATTCCTGTGTTATTTGGTCAATTTGGTTAGTATTATTGAAGAAAATGCATTTTTTTCTTTGTTCAGAATCAATTGTGATTCTGATTTTCTAAGGGAACTGGAAGAGGACAACACTCTTTAGTATCTGCAATAAAATATTTATATATATATGTGTGTATGTGTGCATACACATATCTTACATATATTATGTATTATACAAACGTATCATTACAGGACTTTTTCTTAACCCATTTAGTTAATATTAATTGAAATGTGAAGAAAGTTACATATGATAATGGTTGTTTTGCTTCATTAAATTTAATGAAGTTTGCATCACTTTCAATAGATTTTTTGAAAAAGTTATTTGGAGTTATTTTCCATTATTGAGAGTTATATTAAATTATGAAATGATTATATTTTTACTATGGAATTTTTAAAATTTTATTTTGGAATGATTTTTTTTTAAAGTAAATCTTTTTCTGGAATTATCTTTATTATTTTTATATAATCTGTAACTTCTATATCATAAGTTTAAAAATAATATTTATATGCTAATAAGTGTATCTAGGTTGACTTTTGACTTCTTAGTTTTTATTCAGGGTTTTTTTCCAGATAGTGCTTGATAATGTTTTTTCCAAGGTTACTATCTGGAGCCACTGTCAGTAGATTAATACTTATTTCTTGTTTATATTACTCTATCTTTTTAGTTTCTTCTAATATGTACCCATTGTTAAAAGAAAATCTGAGGTGTATTAAAATTTCAGAGTTTGTTTAAGCAAAAGCCAGTTGCAACAGGTAGTTCTAAACCAAAAGTGCTCAAGAGAGAGCTTCCCAATCAGATCCAGGGAAAAACTTATATAGAGAAGGTGGAAAGGCAAAGAAAGGAAATTATTTGACTGGCTATAACTAGTTGGCTGTTTGTGATTGGTTGTCTTAACTTCCAAGACAGCATTTCATAACTTCGAGGCATCTATAGGCTTAGATTTTGGTTGGCTTACAATGGACACCATGACATTAGAGCCATCTCAATCTAATGACCCCCTTGGTGATTAATTTAATATCAATTATATTTTCATTTTCTGGGAGTTATATATGTATATCCTTATAATAATAATCCTTGAGGGCCTTATATTAAAAGTTCTTTATTTTTATTTCTTTTATTGGACTATTGTTGATTTACAATGTTGTGCCAATTTTTGTTTTACAGCAAAGTGACCCAGTCATACATATATTTACATTCTTTTTTTTTTCATATTATCCCCCATCATGGTCTATCCCAAGTGATTGGAAACATTTCCCTCATATCATCCCCCATCATGGTCTATCCCATGAGATTGGAAGCTATAGAGTAGGACCTCATTGTGCATCCGTTCTAAATGTAAAAGTTTGCATCTACTTACCCCAAACTCCCAGTCCATCCCACTTTAGCTCTCCTTCTCCTTGGTAACCACAAGTTTGTTCTCCATGTCTGTGAATCTGTTTCTGTTTTGTAGATAGATTCATTCGTGCCATATTTTTGATCCCACATATAAATGATATCACATGGTATTTGTCTCCCTTTAGAACTTACTTCACTTAGTATGAGAATCTCTATTTGCATCCATGTTGCTGCAGATGTTATTTTGTTCTTTTTTATGGCTGAGTAGTATTCTATTGTGTACATGTACCACATCTTAATCAGTTCATCTGTCAATGGACATTGAGGTTGTTTCCATGTCTTGGCTATTGTGAATAGTGCTGCTATGAACATGTGTTTTTTTTTTAATTGTAGTCTTGTCTGGATATATGCCCAGGGGTAGGATTGCTGGATCATATGATACTTCTATATTTAGTTTTCTGAGGAACTTCCATACTGTTCTCCATAGTGGTTGTACCAATTTACATTCCCACCAACAGTGTAGGAGGGTTCCCTTTTTTCCACATCCTCTCCAGTATTTGTTATTTTTTATATCTAGTTTATTTGATTTGAGTTCACAACCTTGTATTAAAAAATGAAATTGAAATCTTCTTCAGTTATGATGTATTTGACATAATCTATTCATTATATTTGTAGATACATAGAACTTAAATCCTCAGTTTAACCTTTTAGTTTCATATAGAAGGAGCCAGAATTTTTACTAAGTTGCAGTACTTTTCACTCCCTTTTTTTCTTTCTTCAAACTCCACCATTATCCTTTTGCATTAATTTTTGAAAGCATCCAAAAATCCATACTTTTTCACTACTGTGTGTTTTCAATTAAATATGCATGTTCTTATTACTCATCTGCATTCATAAAATATTTTTTAGGATGGCTGATTTTGTGTCTAAACTCATTGGAATAGTGGTATTGCCATGCTTGATTATATCATTACTATTATAATCTATGATATTACTTACAGGGAATTATCACAATTAATAGTCTAGTAATTTGTGGAATGTTCAAAGATGGTCAAACTCTGGTAAGAACTCTGTTCTAGGCACATTTCTGTCACTACAAATTCTAATATTAAGCAAATTATTTCACTTCCTGGAACATCTTTCTTCATTTATAAAATTAAAAGTTTGGAGATCTTTTCTAAATTTCTTTCCAATTATAAAATAGAAGTATGATTTTAAACTGGACTTTAAAATATGTACAGAAATCTTTAAGTCAGATAATTTTTGATAGCTGGAAATCATAAGTAGAAGTCAGGAGAGGTGCTTGGTAATTGAAAGAGTTGGATTTTTTTTTTCTTTTCTAGGGCCACACCCTCAGCATATGGAAGTTCCCAGGCTAGGGGTTTAATTGGAGCTGTATCCCCTGGCCTATGCCAGAGCCACAGCAACGTGGGATCTGAGCCGCATCTGCGACCTACACCACAGCTCATGGCAATGCCGGATCCTTAACCCACTGAGCGAGGCCAGGGAGCTAACCCACTGAGCGAGGCCAGGGAGCAAACCCACAACCTTATGGTTCCTAGTTTGATTCATTAACCACTTCACCACGATGGGAACTCCTTTAAATTCAAAGTTGTTTTTCATACAAAAGAAAAAAGCATAAATTAACTTTTCTCAGAAATTTAGTTTCAGAATTATATTACAGATTACAGTCGTTTAACCTCAGTTCCCTCATTTGTACGACACATTATTTACCTATTTTATAAAGTGTTATGATAATGAATTCTATAACACAAGTAAAATATTTGTCCCCAATAAATATTAGCATTTTGGAGGAAAATAAAATAATCATATAAATCTTTTCTCAGTAGAGATTTCTCAAGATATCCAAGGAGTGGGATTGATGGATTATACTGAAACTCTATTTTTAGTTTTTTTAAGGAACCTCCATACTGTTTTCTAGTGGGTGCACCACGTTACACTCCCCCCAATAGTGTAGGAGGGTAGATTATTTTGTGATGGCTATTCTGATTGGTATAGGTGAAAAAACCTCATCGTAGGTTTTTTTTTTTTTGTAGTTTTGATTACATTTCTCTAATAATTGGCAATGTTGAACATCTTTTTCATATGTCTATTGGCCATATGTCTGTTTGCTTTGGAGAAATGTCTATTAATATCTTCTGCCTACTATTTGACTGGATTGTTTGTTTTTTAATATTGAGCTATATGAGCTGTGTGTATATTTTGGAAATTAATCCTTTGTTGGTCACATCATTTACAAATATTTTCTTCCATTTTGTGCATTGTATTTTCATTTTGTGTATGGTTTACTATGCTGTGCAAATGCTTTTACATTTAATTAGGTCTCATTGTTTATTTTTGTTTTTATTTTCATTACTGTAGGAGACAGATCCAAAAAAATATTGCTGTAGTTTATATCAGAGTGTGTTCTGCCTATGTTTTCCTCTATTAGTTTTATAGTATTTGGGCTTACATTTAGATTTTTAATCCATTTTGAGTTTATTTTTGTATGTGGTAAAGAGAATGTTCTAATTTCATTCTTTTACATCTAGCTATCCAAATTTCCCAGTACCACTTATTGAAGAGACCATCTTTTCTTCATTATATGTTCTTGCTTCCTTTGCTGTAGATTTATTGACCATAAGTGCATGAGTTTATTTCTGAGCTCTCTATTCTGTTCCATTGATCTATATGTCTGTTTTTGTCACAGTACCATATCATTTTGATGACCATAGCTTTGTAGTGTAATTCGATATCATTGTGGTGTGATTCCTCTATCTCTTCTTTCTCCAGCTCAGAGGGCATGTATGACAAAAACAAAAGCTAAAATACTTAACAGTGAAATGCTGAAAACATGTCTTTTAAGATCAGGAATAAGATAAGGATGTCCACTCTCACCATGTTTTATCCTTGCACAGATGGGCCTACTTTACCAGTAACAATGCAATTAACCTAATTTTAATGCAAACTGTTTGTTTTCCCTGAAAAAATCCTGTATAAGGCCCTTTTAAAATACGTGATTTTTTTCCTTGACTTTTAGGGCTGCACCTGCAAGCATATGGAAGTTCCCAGGCAAGGGGTCGAATTGGAGCTGCATCTGCCAGCCTATACCACTGCAAAAGCAACACCACATGTACCACAGCTCATGGCAACACCAGATCCTTAACCCACTGCTTGAGGCCAGGTTTTGAACCCACATCCTTATGGGTGCTAGTCTGGTTCTTAACCTGCTTAACCATGACAGGAACTCCACATAATTAAAATATATACAGGACTATCAATTTATACTCAGAAGTATTACTTAGAAACATCTGTACCTCTCTATTCTATTTTAATTAATTATTACAGTTGTAGGAAGTTTTGTTGCCATAAGCTGTGTAAAAGCTATTTCAGTCTCAAACATGCTTGGGCAGTTAAGGGTATTATGATTTTACTCAGTTCTAAATGACTGAAGCATAGTTCTCTTTCCCATAATAAATGTCCTATTTATAAGGCAATGTAGGTTGGTAGAGATAAATATGTAGAAGTAGCAGCCATAGAAAACATCCAAAGATGTGGAAATGGTTGCATTTTCTCTCTGGGGTCTCTTATAACCCTCAACACAAGTAACCATTTTTACAAACTCAAACATTCACATTTGTGGTTGTTTTTTACAGTCTTGTTCAATTAAACTGTAAGCTCCATGGTAACAGTTTTTGTTGTTGTTGTTGTTGTTGTTCTTTGTGCTTATACTACCTGACATAAGTCCTACTCTGTCGTACATGTTGAAAGTTTGTCACATTGAGCAGAATGTCACTGATATTTTCTCTCTGCCAACTATATCACACCATTAAAATGCTTTCACTCCTCACATATAACACAGGGACACAGACACATACAGAGACACACAAAGACACACATACTCACAACAATAAACAGCATAGAACATGATAGATACTTGACTATTAACAACTGGTAACCTACCATGGAAAAAAGCATCTCATTAGAAAGTAAGAGATCCTGCTTCATTGAAAGTCTTTCACTAATTATTATGTGCCTGAGGACCACATTCTGTTCCCTGTGGCACAGAATCCATGTCTATTAAACAAGAGAGGTGATTTCTAGTTCCATTGAAGTATATGAATCTAGAATTTTAAATTTACATTCTGGGTTTTACATTTACATATCCCTTATTCATTTTACATGGTAAAGACTACCTCACTCATATCAAACAATATTTATTTTATTAATGCATATTGGATGCACATGTATATATAAGGATAGTTGGAAGGGTACTAATCAGACTGAGTACCCTCAAAGAGTGCTGACTTTGGAGATGGGAGAAGAGGGAAACAGGCTTATGTGTAGATATAAAAGTGGATTTTATTTATTTTCTCCCTACCTTTAGAAAAATATATAAATATATGTGTAAACTCATATTTATACAAGTATGTATGTACATATATATAACCTGTATCATTAAAAAATACAAATATAAGAATAAAAAGACTAAGAATTCCCACTGTGGCTCAGTGGTTAACGAACCCAACTAGTATCTATGAGGACACAGGTTCAATCCATGGCCTTGCTCAGTGGGTTAAGGATCAGGCATTGCCATGAGCTATTCTGTAGGTCATAGATGCAGCTTGGATCCCATGTTGCTATGGCTGTGGTGTAGGTCAGTGGCTACAGCTATGACTGGATCCCTAGCTCCATGTGCCGTGGGTACAGCCCTTCAAAGAAAAGACAAAGAGAAAAATGAATAAAAAAGCTAAAACATGCTATTATCATGCAGTGAAAATAGGTGTTTGTCATATTTCTCTTTCCTAATCTAAAAGATACTACTAATTCAATTATAGGAATTATTGGCTCTTGAATTTACATATAACATTTTATTTTTTTACATGACATGTTTATAGTTAAGGATTTGGATACATGCTAGAGATGGGGGAATATTCCTCATATTTTAATACTATTTTTTTTTTTTTGGCAAGGCTGACAGGTTAAATCTTACTTAAATCTTCTATAGAATTAGTATGACAGAGAATCTGAATGAAACTTAAGACTCATAGATTGAAGCTCTAATTTCAGGGTGCCATAATTTAGAGCTAGTGACTCTAAGTTTTTAATTTTATCAAAATAATTCTACTTGGGAAAAGTGAGAGAAGAAAAAACTATTCTATTGTCACTTTGTCACTTCCTTTCTTCCTTAAAACTTTGTTGTAGTCATTAAATCCCTGGCTCGTAACTGCCCTTGCAGTAGACTAGATTCTGCCCTCAGATACTCAGATAGAACTCCCATTGGGCCCAATTCTGCTGTCCTCCTTCAGGCAAAAACTCCCTTTGAATTTAACAATTTTGCTCAGGTACTATGTTAATAGGCACAGTAGATAACACAAGGAAAGACAGGAAAATTTGCTTGTGTAAGCATGGCTGCCTCAGGATCTTGGGGTATGGCAAAAAATAATCTGTAAAGAATTTTGGCAATTATTAATTCGCTATCAGATTTCTATTAACTCAGAGAATTTCTCACGAAGCTTTTCTGTTCTGCTGAATGTAACTTCTATTAGTCAAAGTAACTGTTAGGTATCCAGAAATATTCTTATTAGTGGGTTTTAAGAATTCAAGGGTTCTTTACTTAGAATACAATCAGATTGTCTTATAACTATTTACTGTAAAACAGTCAGAATAAACAAGTGAAGACAGATTTCAAAATTACTAAATTCATTGTTCTTTAAAAAGTTTTTCAAGTTAATATTAGTGGAAAGCAAAGTTTCAAGCCACTTTATTTCATGTAAAGTATATGATGGATTATGTAGCCAGGGCTGGCCTTAGGCAAAATTGGGGAATAGATAGTTTCTGTCTTCAGTTTTTTTCCTTCCCAGTGTTCCTTCTGTTCAGCTATGTCAGGAAGCTGCTTTTTTCTACACTTTCCTTTGGTCTTCCAAGGCTCTCAGCCTAGTGGCTCACCAATCTTTCCCATCCTAAGCCTTTCTCACTGTTACCTTTCTATATAACATCTGTGATCAGAAAAAAAAAAAAATCCTTCCATTTGATAGCTGAATAGAATAAATAAAATACAAGTTACAAACGAAAAGCTAGTCTGATGGAAGCCTCTTTATCTGTGGGAGTATCATTCCCAGGGCCTTAAATCAAGACCCAGAAGCAATAAAATTTACAATTACAGTGACGGTGATAGTACCATTATGTTCATAGTTCCTCAAATATACTGACATCTTCCTTATCTCTTATATATAGAACCTTCATGATACTTTATCTGCTTGAAACACTATTATCCTCATTTTATTCTACTATTGTCCTCTGTACCTGTAAGTATAGGCCATTTGGTTGTAGATGATTGAAACCTAGTCTGAAACAAGGTTAAACAAAGGATTTTTGTTGGCTCAGAAAAATGGGAAGTCCAAGAATGTTTTGGGCTTGAAACTTACATAGATCTGGGAGTGAAATAATATCATTAGGATACCATCTCCCAGTCTTAATATGTCAGCTCTGATTTCCTCTCTTTTGGCTTCATCCTTAGCCAGATTTTCTGAAATTGTGACCAAAAGGGCTTAAAGCAGTTCTCATATTATCTTCACAGTGTGTTCTTACTGTAAAGAACATGCCTCTTCTCAGTTGGCTTCCCATTACTGTGAACAAGGAAATAAAGTCATCTCTTTGACAAGAGATGACTCTTGTGGTTGATTACGCATGTCATGGATAGGCAGAGGGAACAGATTATAAGAATTCCTTGCAATAGCTTCACTTTAAAAATGAAAAATTTCATTAATATAAGAGTAAAAGGGAGAACATTTTGAAGAGGCCAAGCTATCGCCATCACTGTCTGTTACAGAGCTTATCAAAAGTTTTAAGTATAGGGTTTTTAGACGCCTTCATCACTATAGCTCTGTGAGAGACAGGGTTTTTCAATACTGTATATCCAGTGCCTAGTACAACCTGTGATTTCTATCAAGAAGTAAACAAGTATTTGTTTACGTAATGGTTCCATTTTATCTTAATGTAGATTCTTTTTAAGTTTTTCAAGAGGAACCTGAGATTCAGAGGTTTTGAAACCCATCTATAGTCATAAGATTGTACACTGTGACCTGATAGAACATACAGATATTTATTCTAAAAAGTTACTGTTATAAATATTATAGGTAGTTCAGAGACCTATATGGATCTAGAAACCTTCATGTGTTTAGTGAGTTTCAAATTCCATCAACATACTTATTCTGAATCACTTACATTGCTTCTGGGCCCAGGTAAAATATTTGAACACTTTAAAAATAAATTCCTTTTGAAGTTAGTCATATTTTACAATAATAATGTTAATATTTTAGAAAAAAAACTAGTAAATTATAAGAACCAAAATAATATTGTCAGTTGCCTATTTTGTTTTTTTTTTGTTTGTTTTTTCGTCTTTTCTAGGGCTACACCCGCAGCATATGGAGGTTCCCAGGCTAGGGATCCAATCGGAGCTGTAGCCACCAGCCTACGCCAGAGCCACAGCAACGCAGGATCCGAGCCGCGTCTGCGACCTACACCACAGCTCATGGCAACGCCGGATCCTTAACCCACGGAGCAAGGCCAGGGTTCATACCCACAACCTCATGGTTCCTAGTGGGATTCAGTAACCACTGAGCAATGACGGTAACTCCATCAGTTGCCTATTTTGGGAATATGTGACACTAAACTATTATGTGCCTCCCTCTTTGAAGTCCTAGTCTCCATTATGTTTGAAGTGATCATGAGGAAACAACCAAGGGAAGCAGAATGAACTCATTTTAGCTGTTATGATTTATTTGAATACATCAAAGCTGATAATAATGTTGCCCTTAAAACTCTGTAATGGGTGGAAAGATAAGCAACCATGTCAAATTCATACATGTAATATCTAATCAAGTCATTAATCAAAATGGAAACATTATGTAGAGAGAAAATAGGAGCCACTATCCAAGAAAACTGCTTTTACATATATTCCTGGGTAATTTTTCTGTCATTTTAAAAATTTTTATTGGCATATAGTTGATGTACAATGTTGTGATAATTTATTGTCTACAACAAAGTTATTTAGTTATACACATAAAAATATTCCTTCTTTTACAGATTCTTTTTCCACGTGGATTATCACAGAATATTGGGTAGAGTTCCCTGTGCTATACAGCAGGTCTCCATTGAGTATCCATTCTATATACAATAGTGTACATATTCCTGGGAAATTCTGAACCTAAGTATTTAAGAGTTTAGATTTATGGGAATTCCTGTTGTGGCTAAGTGGTTAACAAATCTGACTAGGAACCATGAAGTTGCAGGTTCGATCCCTGACCTCGCTCAGTGGATTAAGATTCCGGTATTGCTGTGGCTGTGATGTAGGCTGGCGGCTGCAGCTCTGATGAGACCTCTATCCTGGGAACCTCCATATGCTGTGGGTGCAGCCCTAGAAAAGACAAAAAAAAAGAGTTTAGATTTATGTAATATTTACTTGAGAAGCTGCATACTGTAAGTATGGATGGGTATTGATGCAAATTCTTACATTATAAATCCATTTCTGATGCTCAGTTGTTTTGTAATTTTTTATGCTCTTTTAAAAATTGAAGTATATAGTTCATTAACAGTCTTTTCTTAGTTTCAGTATAGTGATTCAATATTTTTACAGACTATCTTCCATTGTAGGTTATTACAAAATAATAACTATATTTCCCTGTGCTGTGCAATATATCTTTGTTGCTTATCAGTTGTATACATAGTACTATGTATCATGCCCTCCCCTTCCCTTTATGTTCTTAAAATAACATAAACCATTCAGATTAAGTACTTTCCTGACCTTCTTTTAGGTTTATTACAGCAAGCAAATGTCTATTAATAATTATTCACTTTACAGTCCATATATTTGTATTTCCATTATTAGAATATGGAAATATTCCATTACTATACTGTGCTACAGAATATACAGCTTGAATGATACTCAAAATTATTTCCATTATTGTTTAGATCCTTACCCAGCTTGATGCCATAACTAGTATTTGATACCATACATATTTTTATTCCTACACAAATAACTGTGACTTAACACCTAACCCATTAGCTATTCAGTCTTCTTGTGGATTTTGTTGTCATGGCAAAAAAGCTATGTGAAATTATTAACAATTTTGGCTACAGTCTCTTTTGGAATGTTTGTTGTCCTTAGAGACTCACAGCAGGCAAAAAAAATCACAGTCCCCTTCAGCAACCTGTGCTTTCCTGAAATATTGGCTTTGACAAGCCTGCAGGGGTGAGAAATAATTTTGTGCATGAGGGTTTGCACTTCATGGGTGTCTTTCTGAGTTTATTACCAAGAGGAAATGGAAAGAAAGCCATTCTCACCCTTACTTTAAACCACATAGTTACATGACTGTAGTGCTGAATGATTCACTTAGCTTTGGGGAAAGTCTATACTGAGCCCTTACTTAGATAAAAACCAGTACCTGGCACTAATCTGATTGAGTATATTGGTATAAATATTACTAACCCTGCTAATTGACTACTGTGTCTTTCCAGAACTTTTAATGATCTCTGACATCTTATTTCCCTTGTTTTGGCCTATCAAATTACATCCACGTTATGAGAGGAAATTCTCTCTGATGCCAACATCTGCTTTCTTGACCTTAGATGGGCTGCATCTTATAAGGCTACGTCTTTCTCCTCTTCAGAAAACACCTTTTCTACATAGTTGTTCAGTATTTAGGAAGAGCTCTTTTTAGAGGGAATCTGCAAGCTATCTTAATATTTGCAAACACCTTCATGCAGTCTTTTGAAAAAGATTACCAAGGGGAAAATAAAATAAGTAAAAGGGGAAAATACGTATTTAATATATGTTTAAGTATAAATAAATGCATATTTTTTCCTAAAGACAACAAGCAAATGATACTTGCTATACTGTGCTATGGAATATACAGGTTGAAAGATACTCAAATGATCTGGCAAATACTTTGAAACAGTGAGCTGCCTAAGCTTAAAGCAGACAGAATATTTGAAGTAGACCACAAATTGAAATGTACCAGAAATCTCCTATCAATTGGGCCTATGTTCACTCTTATAATAAAGAGGCTTTTGGAGTTTATATGCCACAGTCTAATAGGTGACTGTTTAATGGGATTTACATTCACTCAAACAAAATTAGCCTGGTAAAAGACAATGCAACATGCTGTAATGTAAATAGGACTGACGGCAGAATTAAATGTTTGTGGAAACAGGGCAGCAGATCTATCAAGAGCTAATTAGACAGAGAGTTCAGAGGCAGGCTTGGAAGTAAACAGTATCAACAAAGAAAGAAGGAGAGCAAGAATGGAGGAAAGAAAGACCTTTTGTGCAGGGAAGAAAAGGAACTATACAAAAGTTATTTAATTAGAAACTCAGATGGAGTCTCTCATGAGAAAAACTCATATTGTTTTCTGAACCTGTTGATAATATTAAGTTGAATAGTAACTTTGATAAATTATTGTGTGCCTAAGTAGTTCTTTGTTGTATTTGGTATTTGAATATTTGGCTTTAGTAGCATTCTATTCACATGGTAACTTTCCTAGTTATCCTCACTTTATCCAGGAAAAAAAAAAATTCAAGTTTATCTTCGCAGTCCTTTTAATAGAAGTAATAATGCTGAAACAATGTTAGACATTTGCGATTTTAGCAAGGAAGGATAAAGGGTAAAATCGGTAATGAACAAAAACAATGAAGAATAGTAAATTTAGATTTGAATTTTAATTAGTCTGTAGAAAAATATTAATTAAAAAATTCAAATCTTCATGGATAAAATCTTTAGTATTTCACCATAGTATCTATTCTTTAGCTGAATCATTGTATTGGGCAGCTAATCCAGCTTTTGGTAGAGTAAGAAACTGTTTTGGTGAAATAAATCAGGATCTATACGCTTGATATTTAAAGTAGTAAAGCCTGATTACTTGATTCACTTTTTTAAACTCAAATTCAACATTTAAATCACTGCATAAATCATTTTCCATTTAAGGAAAAGAACTTGATGAATATTTTAGGGTTTAAAATTGTTTTTCGGGGAGTGTAGGGGGATATATATCTTGTTTTGCATGAAACCAAAAGTAAATCAGATATGCTTCAGGATATTTGCATTCTGCTAAGAATACATTTTAATTATAATAATCCTCTCAATTTGTTGAGAATTCCTCTCTATTTCACAGCTCTATTGTAAGGATAAAATGTGCTAATATACATGGAAGTGCTTTGACAGTGGTGGAGCACTGTTCACATTATATGATATCATAACAGAGAATCTCTAAGCATTTATGAGAGACTGTTGCTATGTAGATGGGCAGATAAATTCTTAAATTACAAATGTTATATTGAGTAATTAAACCCAACAGCTTCAAGTCAGACTGATTACTTTTTTGCATCCTATTCAATACAAACAAAGAATGGTTCTGTGGACATGTTCTAGATTGTTTGTGGTCTGGTTAATCCGTGAAATCCATGATCTGCATTACTGTCAGCAGTTAATGCCCTGAGATTGCTTTATTCTTTAATGAAAAGATCAGTAAGATTAGAATTGTTTTGTCCCTGCCATGGAAATAGACCAAGTACGAATGCCCAGTTTCTCTTGGTGGAGTTCCAATCTGTCTCTGACCCAGAAATATAGGTGGTATTTGGCAATGTGTCTACTTGTGACAAAGACATCTATCTTGCCTGTTTATAAAAGAGAGAAAGCAGATTGGTTCAATTTTACAATAGGTGCGTTTTGCTTTCAAATATTCTAAACTTATAAAACAGCATCCTCTTAACTTTCAGTGCTATTTGCAGCATCTCCAAAACTTAACTAATTACTAAAGTCACCTGGGGAGACACTTAAAAACAAATTCCTGGGTACCTTCCCTGGAGATTCTGATTCAATGGGTCTGGGGTAGAGCCAGAGGAATCTCAAGTGACTCAAATGATTCCAGAAGTTAGTCGAGTTGGGGAAACCCTGTTGAGCAGTATAAAATATATTCTATTACATTTGTCCATAGTGAATAACAAACATCTCATTTACCCTTACTTGCCTTGAAATGTTTTGGAAATAAATGTGATGGACAGTCTCAAGTGATATATTTGACTTCGTATGAGTCACACCATCTCTCAGAGTCTTTGTCCTTGTGCAATGAACTAGAGTGATAACACCACATCACAAGATACTGTGATGATAAAGGTAGATATTGGGGGGAGGGAGTGATTTCAAGTGTTTAAAAAGCTATTTTAGCCTGATTGTTATTAAACAACTGTAACTTGTATTTGGGAGATAGGTAACCATGAATTTTGTCAAAAAAATTATTTGTATTTGTCAGAGTTACCCATTTCAATTATATCACTTGCTTAAGCTTTCCAAGTTCCAGCCATCTGGGTAACTCTGGTTTCTTTCAGTTCTTTGCCATCTTGTTCTCTCCTTACAAGGCAGTGCATTGTTTCTAGAAATTCTGCACTTAAAGCCACAAAGTCTCCAGGGCACATTATGTGGTTCATTAAATACCATAATGCTTAAATTAGTATATCATTTTTCCATCATTTCCCAAACAGCATATTGCTGTTCACTCAAATTCTGTGCCTACATGTGTGACATAATAGAATTTAAGGCATATTTACCTTTCAAAATATTAACGAGGGTAATTTGTACAACTCTGTTTCAATGTGTTATAAAATACTATAAAATTGTTGTATAATCCAGAGCAAAATCTATGCCACTGGGCACATGATGAATTTATAAAACTAAAACAGTGCTAAATATATACACATACATATATATGTGTATACACACATACGTAAAATTTGTTGTATGCCGGTGGTAAAAATATATTTTAAAATAATTTGATGTCAAAGCCAACATTGCAACAAATAATTTGGTCATTTAGAACTCATAAATAAGAAAATGTCCCAATTCTCAGGTTATCATAATGTTCTCATTATATAATTCTTAAATAGAATATTCTGCTGTTTAGACTATGTTGCATAATGCAGAGCTGTTCATATAAAAGATTAATCTGATAGGATATCAGGGGTAACTTTTTTCCAACTTCCTCATTTTATACATAAGGGAAATAAAGTCAAGAAAGCTGAAATGATTATAAACTTAGTTGTAAAGTGACTCAGTGACAGAGCTGGGATGAGAACCTGTGGTAAGCCTGACTACTACAAATCAAAATTTTAAGCAGTTCATGGTAACAAAGGAATCGGTGATAAGATGAATGATTTCCATTTCCCAAATATTTGTATTTGACTGGGTGTGGCATTAATTTAGGAGAAAGTATTTTGGTGTCATAAGAGATTACAATTTCAGAGAATAATTTTCACTCATCGCACGCCTTTTAAACAATACACTAATTCCTACAACATCTATTATATTTCGCAAATAGAGTAATTCATATACTGTTCTAAATATTATGGAAAGGAAGTGGCAAATTTATCAGTATCTTCTAAAGAAAATCAGCTAAATTATGTTAATAAAACAAGTAAACTAATTAGGCAAAAAATGAAATCTATGACCCTTTCAAATAACTTTTAAAATTGAAAGTGTGCTGTTTAGAATAAGAAAAATAAGAGGCTATTGATACTACTTAGGGGAAATGGGAAGAACAGTTTTAGTAAATAATTCCTGTAGGAATGTGATTTTCCCCAATTTTTTGTTACCATTTCCCCCTCACATTCATTGTTTGAGTGTCATTCTAACATTTAATTCCATTGCTCTGGAATCAACTTGGGGTGAATAAAGCTCTATGAATACAACATTCAAATGAAAAATATTACTAACATCAGAAAAAGACGTTTAAGACATGATTGTGAGTAGCAGCTTTTAAGTTTAAAAAGTGCTTTCATCCAACTTAGGCCTAATTTATTATTAAAAATTTAAGATATTGAATATTAATTTTTTTATGTTTCATTGCAGAAAACTATCAATCACTTCATTCTTCATTAACCTTCCAGCATGTGTTAACGATTTTTAGTTTCTTTCAAGCATTTAAAGTGAATTAACCATACCAACCACAGGTACCCTGTTGTAAGGCACCAGCTTCTGACAAGGATGATTTTCATTGCTATAGCAACAAATTAATTAGCATGTTTTACTAGTAAAAATTGCCTATATACCAAACAACTGCTACATTTATGAGAGCACATTGGATGGCTGGTGGTCAAATGTAGTGAGCTACCATCCTTCCTTGTTTATTCAGTCTATGTTGGCATCACATTGTGACTTAGGATCCTGTTTTATTTTCAGACCATTTATTTTACATCATTTCTTTTAAAGGCAAGTTTATGTCCATTGTAATTCATTTGTAAAGACCAAACTTTTTCTATATGTTGTTTGATCTTTGTTAAAAATGAATTTGTTGAAAATAAATGGATGAAAGTCAAAAGGTAAACCAGCCAACCAAATCTACTAACCACCAAAACCTTCCAAATGAATGAGTTTTCTGTTTGAACTGCAATCTATATCATCTCTTATTAAAAAAAAAAACAGAAAAAAAACACAGGAGTTCCCGTCGTGGCGCAGTGGTTAACGAATCCGACTAGGAACCATGAGGTTGCGGGTTCAATCCCTGCCCTTGCTCAGTGGGTTAACGATCCGGCGTTGCTGTGAGCTGTGGTGTAGGTTGCAGACGCGGCTCGGATCCCGCGTTGCTGTGGCTCTGGCGTAGACTGGTGGCTACAGCTCCGATTCGACCCCTAGCCTGGGAACCTCCATATGCCGCGGGAGCGGCCCAAGAAATAGCAACAACAACAACAAAAAAGACAAAAGACAAAAGACAAAAAAAAAAAAAATACAGAATTGACTCTTCTCACTTGTTTAATTCAATATTATTTAGTATTTTTAAATAGAAAAATACATAAATCATAATACTACTGTCAAGTTCAGTGTGAATGAAACACAATTAAAATTTTGCCTAATGGCATAGAAAGATTTTGCCCTAAAAATGCTTTTATAAGTGTCTTTGTCCACTTTAAACAATAGCCAGAAATCATTGATGATGCCTTATGGATGTGATTTAGATAAGAAAGACAGTGCAGATCATTGCCTTTCATTCATTCATTTATTCATCCATTCATTCAACAATGAATGCAGGGCCAATGCCTGCTATTTTCTGCCAGGCACTGTTTTAGGAGGACTTGGAAGTGAACAAAACTGACAAAATTACTGATCCTCATGGGACTTATATTCAAGTAGGGTGGTGGTGGTGGGGAAGACAGTTAAATTAAAAAAAAAAAAAAAAAAAAAAAAAAAAAAAAAGAGTTCTGAGCTCTGTCAGGAGAAATAATTCTTTCTAAAACTTTAGCATATAATCACATTTTTCTTTTACAATTAAGCATTTTTAGCCTATTTATGCAAGGGCTTTTTGTGCCCTTTCCTAGATTAAAGCACTGTCCTTAATTTAAGTACTCTCTCTAGAAACCAATGACCTGCACATTCTTGAGTTTCCAATTTAATTTTAAGGGGACAAATTTGTATATCAACAGAAACAATAAAAATGATCAAATTGAACCAACTTTTGAAAGAAAAGTAAGTCTCTTAAATTGGCATATTTTTTGAAGGAGGATGATCCCACTGGTCCTTTGACTAATTAGAAAAGCAAAAGTTATCTCATTAAATTAATATGAAGACAGAGAGAAAAATTGATAGGATGAGAATGAACAGAAATAAGATATGATGGTCGTTGAATTAGCCTTTGAATCATTATGAACACTTATTGCTTAGATGATGATAATTATGAGATAAGTGTGCAGCTGATTTTCTTTAATAAAATAGGATCATTAAGTTACAGAATTATGAAATATAAACTATATCTCTCCTTTCACCCTCTTTCAACATTCCTGTTACAAATAGAAATCATCAAAATTCCACTGTTTGAAAGAAGCTTAAATATTTTCGTTATGGAATTTTAATAAGGCTAAAAAGTGGATTTAAATGGAAAGCTGACAGATACGTTTAGCAGCAAACATTAAATCTGATATTTTATAGATCACTACATTATTTGCTGCAAAACGTCTAGCAAACAAAAAAAATTCAGTTCAAATGGAGACATTCAGCCTAGTAATTCTCTCCCTCTCTACTACCCTTACAACTTATTATTAATATTTGTAAAATGTTTATTTCATAATCACTGGTTATGTTGCATTAAAATGTAAACACATTCACATTAAATGAGCAATGTTTAATTATCCCGATGTCCTTAATTTTAAAATACTTTCCTCACCGAAGTATTAATTTTATAATCTGCAAAGTATATGCAAAGGATACCATCCAAAACCTTTATGATCCCTGAGGGTAGTTTTATCTTGTACCCCTGACATAGATCCAGAATGGAGCTTCAAAATCCAAACAAATGTTATAAGTGATTAATTTTCTGTATGGGTACGAATGGTTTTTTTTAAAGTGAATAATTATGCCAGGAAGTTAGGCAAGTCAAATTCTCTTTCAAATATTGTTACATTCATTTAATTAATTTGGGACATTTTTAAAAGTAAATATTGCTTTTTTATGTTCTCAAATAATTTTTAAAACTTTAAGGTGTAGTGAAAGTCTAGAAATGTTGTTTTGTGCAAGTTGTTGATATTAGCTAGTCCGTGATTTTGTAGTGAATAATAATCAAATAGGAAATGATAGAGAAGCAGAATTTAAAGGTGCAAAGCTATTTTGCTACTGGTGTGACCTGAAATCAGTCATGTCTACTTGACTCACTGTGGTTTTTCTATGTGACACTAAAACTGTGCTGTTGTTCCCCCTCACTGTATAAAGATATAATTTTATCCATTCATCTCTGTATTAGTCGAAGTATAAATTCAATTGTACTTTATAAAGTTAAAAAGAAATATTAGGAGTTCCCATCGTGGCACAATGGAAACAAATCCGACTAGGAACCATGAGGTTGTGGGTTCGATCCCTGGCCTCACTTAGTGGGTTAAGGATGTGGTGTTGCCATGAGCTGTGGTGTAGGCCACAGATGTGGCTTGGATCCAGGGTTGCTATGGCTGTGGTGTTGGCCAGCAGCTGTAGCTCTGATGAGACCCCTAGCCTGGGAACCTCCACATGCCACAGGTGCGGACCTAAAAAGACAAAAGAAATATTAATATTGTCAATTAAAATAAAGGACTTTAATACTGACTAGTTGGTCCATAAATAGAAATAAAATATAACTTAGATTATGGAAATTTCTACAGATTACTACAAGTACCATGATTTTTTTTGTGGTACAATTTATATGGAAGCAGAATAAGCAAAATTCCAAAAACAACAAAAAGCACTTTGTTTCCCTCTATGTTTCTTGTTGAAATATTTGAAGTACAAACCTGGTTATGACCTAAGAAGTCTTATTGTGTTTAACAACAGTAGTGACTACTGCTGAATAGGTCTGAGATTTTTAAAATAATCAAGAATGGAGTTAGTTGATATTAATTTTATCACAATGAAGTTTTTAGTAGAGTCAATATTTTTTTTTTAAAAAATTGTACTACTGCTAACACAATAGTTTAAAATAAAAGTATATACCTCCCAAAATAGATTTTAAGGCATAATAATCATGATTTCTCTGTTTATTAATTTCCACAATTTTTTAAATAAACACCCTTTCATTCATTTGACAAACATTTATTAAGCACCTACTATGTCCTTTTCTAGTCATTGATTCTATACTGGAACATAAAATTGAATAGGAAAGACAGGAGACCTTGAGTCAAGAGAGGAAAAGTAAGCAGTGAACACATAGGCTATACCTAAGCTATTTCCATTTAGTGGAAAGTCTTTTTGATGGAATGATCAAAGAAGGCCTATCTGTGATGGCGATATGTGAACTGAGACTTGAAGAACAGGAAGCAGCCAGCTGTAGAAAGATCTGGTGATTTATTGGGACCCAGATATTCCAGGCTCTATCCTAGTCTCTGGAAATACAATGATAAATAAAATGAGACAGCACCTTTAAGAAGCTCACAGTGAATATATTGAGCTTATTTATATGGGTGTGAAATCATTTGGAATCCATTGTGGTCACAAAGTCTCATAAGTTCAATAAACACATATCTAAAACATATTAAATGAATGAACTGGCATCAATTTAAAGCTTGACATTTGCTATTGGCCCTTCTCATACAGATTGCTTATAAACGTGATGTATGATTTTATGTTTTACTTATCAAGGATGCTTAAAGTTCATAGTACTGGAAATTCTTCTCTTGATCTTTTCTGTCAAAGTGTATTGCAGCCCACTGCCCTTAAATCTCTCTGCCAACTTATTTCTAATATACCTCATTCCCCCTAGCTTGCTGACTATTCTCTCACGTGATAAATAGCCCTGCCTTATCAAGGTCAGTTGGAAAGGCCCCTTTTACATATCTCATAAATTTTAGCCAGGTGCCACTGATGTGAGATTAATGTAATGGCACCATGGCAAGCACTCAGGCTTGTCTTAATTATGCTAAGGTTGCCGGTTCACCGTTTCTCTTCATCTGTCTCCTGCTTTAGGGAACACTAAACACTATGTCATTAGATTGTCTGTTCCACAACATTGGCTCTTTGCATTTACAAAGTCATCAGATGGCTTATGACATAGCTTTTCTAAGAAATTAAATTAAACAAATAATGAAAACAAAAATTAGGGGTAAAGGGGCTGAAAAAGAAAAGGTTTGAAATTGTAATCAGAGAAGAACAAAAATCCTCTATGTTCCATGGTGATTGTCCTCTGACCATTGAGTTAGGTAATCACAGGGAAAATTCTGGCTCCGGGTGATCTCAGGTATGAATAATGATGAGGTTTCTTTACTTTTAAGAATGAGGACCCTTCATGTATGCTATTGGCCATGATCCATAGGCATGTTCTCAAAAACCTTTCTTCCCATCCTCCTTTCCTTTTGCAAATGAGTGGTTTCCAGGGGGAGGCTATCTTCAAGCCATATGTCCTACATGGGTGTTTAATTACCTCATCTATTTTTTGCTTAAGTTCCCCATCTACTTTCCAAAGGCATGCCAGCTTAATCTCTTGTTGAATTTGGAAATAGGAACAGATCACTGCTTTGGGTTTTCAATTGTATGAAGTTTTGTTTTGATTCTGCTCTCAAGATATTAATATGCCTTTTTATGAGGCATATTTCTTAATTCAAGTCAAAATCATTTTTGAATGGCTGCTATGTTCCAGGGACTCTGCTCAACCAAGGGAAGACATATAAAGTCAAACTCAAGGCCCTTGGGATAAAGATAATCTTTTGTCTGTGATGAAATAATTAGAGAGAATAATGCTTTGATTAATTATATGAACCCTGGAACTGCATTTCTTAGGTTTAAATCCTGCCTCCACCACTTACTAGTTATATGACCTCTGACAAGTTAGTTCACTTTTTTGTGCTTCATTGTCTTATTTTTAAAATATGAGTAACCTACTAAAGTTATTTTAAGGACAGTGGAAGAATGTAAAAGCACATGAATCAGTGACTAACTTAAACAGGGTGTTTGCTGTTACTATGTGGACTCTTATTAAGCCACTATTTCAAAATGCGCTTTGGAGTGTTTGCCTTTGTAATTGTTTTGAATGTTATCTATTAGAATAAAAGAAAAAAATACAATGAATTAAACAGGTATTATTTCAGATTTGCTATTCATTTTATGAAAGAATGAGGACTAACTGTAAGATTAGATGAGAGTACAACAACTGGAAAATAAAAATAGAGGTTTAATGTTTCATATGATGGCCTTGCCACTAGTTGAAAAATTAATAATAATAAAGAAAACTGTCATTTCTATAATAATCAGCCATTGGGCAATATATCTGGAGTGAAGAATCCTGTTTTTCTTTCCCTTTCCAGAAAAGGTAAAGGTACAGTCTGAAGGGATACTGCGTTGGCCAGGAAACATACACACTTAAAATTGTAATACTAGTTCTCACTATGCAGTGAACATATGTAACTATTTCAATAAACATCATAAACATTTTGACCATCCTAACTTGCCAAGTAAGTCAAATGTGTGCCTTTTAGGGTTGGACTTTTATTTTAATAATTAAAAAACCAAATATATTATGGGAGTTCCTGTTGTGGCATAGTGGAAAAGAATCTGACTAGTATCCATGAGGATGTGGGCCCAAACCTTGGCCTCGCTCAGTGGGTTGGGGAACCGGGGGTTGTCATGAGCTGTGGTATAGGTTGCAGAAATTGTTCAGATCCTGAATTGTTCTGGCTATGGTGTAGGCCAGCAGCTGTAGCTCTGATTCGACCCCTAGCCTGGGAACTTCCATATGCTGCAGGTATGGCCTTAAAAAGCAACAAAACAAAACCAACCAACCAACAAAAACCCTATATTTGATAGCTGAGTTGTAAATACCAATATATTATTTTCAAATATTCTCACTTAATACTTTTAAAAGAAATGATGAATTCTAAGTTCAATATTTTTTCCTTAGTTTCACATAGAGAAGTGAAAAATATTATTATATATAATTTTAAAAACTTAGAATCATTTCTACCCAACCTAAAAAAGGACTTGATTTTATAAGGCTAGATTACTGAACCAAATCTTGAAACTTAAATTACCAGGATCGTTCTTGGTAGTTACTGTAAGTTGACCCATTAGCTAACTCATGTACTCCAGTGACTTAAAAAAAAATGTTACTCTTATGTACTTTCTAGTTTGATGATGGTCACTCTATTCCAACCTAGTGCTATGCCCTATGGACAGATGACTCTAGGTGGGGGAAAAGTAGGGGCATGGGGAATCACTTCTCTAGTCCTGAAAGTGATCACATCACATCTGCTCACAATTCACTGGCCACAACTTGATCATATGGTCCTAGCTGTGCAGAAGAGTAAAAGGCAAAGTCTTTTTTTGGGGTGGGAGGTAGAGTGTCTCAGGTTTATTTGTTTCAGGATTCTTGTAACTTTTGCCCATTACTGTTTTTAAGTGATACAGATATTTTATGTCAGAATTAAATTCAATACCTTTTTAGCAAAGTGTGTTAGTGTTTGTACATCTGGTTGTGTATACACACACACGTGTGTGTATATATACATACACATATATGTGAATAAACATTGCAAAAAGTAAAATCTTTTTAACCTGATACCAGTTGATATATCTATTTTTCATATTTTATTACAGTTCATTTAAATTAACAAAATTATAACAGATTTAAGTCTTTAACAAATTTTGATCTATGTGTTTCTAGAAAGGGAAATTATTATATTTAAAAAGTTTTACTTTGGTTATCTACACGATATTTACTTATCATCAGTTTTCTCAAACACCATCTCCCTTTAAGCATCCTTTCTTGGAAGCCTCTTCTCACTTGTCTTTGAAAAGTTTCCCAGAAAAACAGAGATATTATTATGTTGCTTTTTTAAAAAGGCTTTGGTACCTCCTATTTTATATCTCATTAATGCATACCATCCTGATTAGTTCTGTTTCCTACTTTTTTGGGCTTCTCTGAATCCTGCTTCCCAAAAGAATATGGCTCACCTGTGTCTGATTATTTTAGGTCCTTGTTGGGATATTTAAAGGAACCTAATAATCTAATTTGTTCAAAGACTGTAGTAATAAATTAATTCACTGTCTGAAGAAACATATCATAGAGCTAACTTCCTGGTACAGTATGAAGAGTCTTACCAAATCCATCCAGTTACATACTAAGTTTTTATTGAGTGCCTCTTACTGAATATTATGTGCTATGTGGGATGGAACACAAATGAAAAATAAAAAAAAAAAGACCCTTTGCTCAAGGAGTTTATAATTTCCTGGGAAAATAAGGTGATTTTCAGTTAATTGTAGTAAAAGCAGTCTTGATAAACATGATAGTCGAATAGATAAAATACAGCCACAGTTCTGTAAAGGAACAGAACACTTCTTACTGAGGTAATGAGACAAGGCTTCATGAGAAAGGAAGTATATAAGATCGATGTCCATTGATGTGTGTTATTCACATATAGAGCATTTCTAAATAAAGGAATGCTACAGTTAATGGCCCAAAGGCATACAACTATTTCCAACATATAAAAAACCGTTTGCACATATATATGTTCAGCTTTTTAAATAACGGGATATAGGAACATGGTAATGAAAGATACAGGTCACAAAATTTGGTTGAGAACAGTCATGGAAACATTTCCTGAATCTCAAACCAGGTTTTAGAAATGATATACTTTAAGCACTGGGGCACTGCTGATTTTTTTTTACAATGATCTTAGATTTGCTTTATCAACAGGTACGTAAATCAAGGATATGGAAGAGTACTAAGGTTGAATAGGTTAAAACCTGGATGAAGCTCTTCTTTTTACATTCTTAAATTTTGCCTGAGGAATGGGTTTTAATTTTGCCATACGACCTCATTTCTACTGTATGAAAAATACTGAGAGGATTTATCTTGGCCAAAATTTTAGAGCATCTGGCCTTTGCTTCTCTTGTTTTGGCTTCTGCTTCCTCTAAAGCAGAGTGTAGATATGTATCAAACTGACAGCACTCTTCTCAAACATTTGGTAGTATTATTACTAAATGTACCTGGAAGAATTCCAAACTCAAATGTAGAGTACATACTTGTGAACTTTTAAGTATAAGTCTGTTGGTAAGTTACTCTTTCATTCTTCGCTTGCTTATTAGAACAAGAAAGACTACTAAAGGAAAGAAAGATGCAGTCACCATTGTAAAAATATCATTTTAGAAGAAATGTATAGCTCATAATGATATTTTCGAATCACTAAGACTGTGATATTGCTTTGTGATTTTGGTAAATTAATTTTTACCAATAGGAAAACATTAACAATACTGTGAGTAATCTTTAAATTTGTAACTGTAAAATAGAATTCTTGTAACTTTTGGAATCATTTTCAAGAAAGATATTCCATAAGTTGCATGTGAAAGTCCTATCCACATAATTTAGAAAAAAAGATAAAATATGAAAAAAAACTTCCTTAACCTATTTGCCACCAATCAACCTGAGTATTATCGCTTCTATAATTAAGCATGGTAAAATGTTGGATTAATGAAAATATTCTGGTATTACCAACAATGAAATCATCTCCATCTCTTCTCTCCTTTAACAAATATTAACTTGTTAAGCATAATGTCAGTGCTGAAAGTTTAGATCAGGTAATGCCTCTACTTTTATAGATTTTCCATTCCATAAACAAATTGGCATTGAAGCAAATTAACAAATTTTAAAATATTAACTACATATTATAAGGAAATTGGAATATAGAGAGAATTGTAGTTATTAATTGCTGTATGGAAAGTTGCTGCAAAACTCTTCGGTTTAAAAAGTTTTTCATAATAGAAAATTATAATCTCATTATCTGGAACTAGATATTGGACAGGACAGTGGGGATGGTGTGTCTACTATGCATTGCCTAGGGCCTCAGCTAGAATGACTCCTTCCTTCTTTTCTTCCTTTACAAAGTCTCTCTTCATAGCTAACTTGAGCATCCTTAAAACATGGCAACCTCAAGGATAGTGGACTTCTTATATGCTGCTTCAAAGCTCCAAGAACAAATATTTCAAGAGAAAGAAAAATGAAAATCTCCAGTTCTATTAAAATTTAGGGTTTCTGGCTATTCACTATTGGTCAAGGTGAACACAGTAGAGTCCAGATTCACTGAGACAAAAACTTGAAAATTCTGGGCCCATGTTAATTTGTAATAACCCTATATATCTCCAAGTACTTAAGCTGATTGTTACATTGAGTTAAACTGAGTACCTGAAACTAAATGCACAAATAATTTATAGGGGCAAAAATCTAAACCATAAGTATTACAAGATTTATTGATATAAGTTGATAACTTAGTGGATGTGGATCATGCAAATCAGCTGATTTTCCCCACATATGAGTAAATGTGAGCATGTATAGCTGGAGTTGCCTTCCAGTTTTATATTTCTTGAAGGTATGAATTAAACATAACTGTCATAAAGCATGCTCATTGGTCTGCTGTCCTATCTCAGCCTCTGATTTCTCCCTGACGTTCTGTGTTTTGGAGGTGTGGGTAAATGTCATTAAATGGGTAAGCAGTCAGTGTAATTTACAGCTGAGTGCAATAACATTAAAAGGACAAGGGGCCTTTTTGAACTGCAGAAATTCGTGCAGTAATATGGTGACAGGTCCCTATAGTTTTCTGAGTATTTGTGGTCTCTGATTTGAGTACCGCATTTGTGTTGATTTTCTAATATTATTCGTGTATCTTATGTAATAGGATTTTTCAACCACATGTATTTTTATTTTTCCCCACACTTTAAGTAATTTTATTATTCCAAAAATAAAAGTGCACATGGCTTACTGAACGCATGTTTTAATAGTTGAATAAGACCTTCAAAAAACAGAAAGGTCAATAAAAATTAGATTAATTGAATTAATTGTTTCTTTGAAGGAAAGTTTTAAGAAAAAAGTGACACTTTAGGTAATTCTTTTGACTACTGTTATTTCTTTCAAATATGAAAGTTCAATGTAAAGGATTAAAATGTGGCAGTGTGAATAATTTATAATGCTTTACAGAATTTTTTTCAACTCAGTATGCCTTCTAGCTAAGGAAATAGAATAGGGCTCGGCATCCTATGGCCTCAGGATCAAATCTAGCCTGACACCTGTGTTTGTAAATAAAGTTTTTTAAAATTACAATTTACCTTTTAAAAATTATTTTTATTGAGGTATAATTGACATACGTTATATTAGTTTCAGCTGTACAACATAAAGATTATTATTTGTATATATTGCAAAATTATCACCACAAAAAGTCTTCTTAATATCTGTCACCATACATAAAGAATTTTTTCTTATAATGAAAACTTTTAAGAGTTATTCTCTTAGCAACTTTCAAATATGTGATACAGTATTATTAACCACAGTTATGTTGTACATTTCATCATTTAGATTTATTTATTTTATAACTAGAAGTTTGTAACTTTTGACTCACTTTGCCTATTTTGTTCACCCATCACATCCTGCTTTTGGAACCCTCCTATCTGTTCTCTGTGAACTTTTGCTTTGGTTTTGGTTTAGATTCCACTTGTAAGTGAGACAATATGGTTTTTGTCTATAGAGCTTGAAACATTTGATTTACTGTCTGATCCTTTTCAGGAAAGTTTGTTGACCCCTGAAATAGAGAACAAAATGTATATGTGAATAAAATAAAATAATAATAGCACCTTATTATTTCAAAAATGCAACTCTTAAATATTATATGTCCTGCATATCATTCTAGAAATGATAAAATACATGTATTTATATTGGACTGTAATATACTAAGTCATATAGGTACCAAACATAGCAAAATTAGATTTTCAAAGAGCTAAAAGAGTTGGACATTACTTTGTTTCTGGGGAAATCTTGATTTTTGTGATGTTAAATTGTATGCCATTGTTTGGAAAACATATCATATATCTTATTAAATCAGAGGATTCAAAGTTGGAAGTATGATCAAAATAATTTTTTTTCTTGCTCATTTCAGGGTATTATATCAAGAATTACAGTGCAGTTCCTTGGCTAGGTGATAACTTAAGCAAACTTTCCTGCCTACCCCTTAAGGCCACCTTTTGTGAGATAGCATTTATGCTTTCCATCCTTTTCTAAGGCATGCTAACTAGAAATTACATCAAACAGTTGATATGGTGGTGATGTTTAAGACCTCTGCGCTGGAAATATTTGTTTTATATCGTGCATGGCACACTGTTGATATTCAAATAATGGTAAATAATAATTACTCTGTATTGACATGGTTATCCACAAATATATTCCTGTCTTACTAACAGTTCTCTAAGATGATAATTAAATTGCTATTGTGCTCTATAATTATTCACTTATGCCAGATCTAATGGTTCTAGGTATAGAAAAGAAAATGTCATGGTTTTGGGGAACAAGGAGGTACATTTTATTGAATATATCAATGAAATACAGAATTTAAATCCTGAGTTTCTCTACCAAAGTAGTCAACTGACATGTATACACTGAAATGCACTAAGATAAACCGGCAACCTAGACCTACTCAAATATGGGTTTCTAATGTTTTGTTTTTGTTTTTAACCTATCTTTTTTACCTATGAGCATGCCTGTATTATTATGCATCAGTATGCAGTAATATTCCCTAAATTTGTACTTGAAATATGGTAAATGGGTAATTTTCACGGGAAATTATTTTCTTTTTATTGATATCCTCTTTTCCCATGTTCTGATTTCACAAACATTATGTTTCATTGAAATGCATGTTCACAAAGCAGCTCTTCAATTTAGCTTTTCCCATTTGATTAAAGCTTGTGGAGCAAGAGGCAACTGAATTTTGTTGTATGTAATATTTTGGCATTTGTATATGCTGTGTGTGCATAACTATAATTAGAATAGATCTGACTAGGATTTAATAATCTGCACTGAATATTTAGGCATTTTTTTATCTTCTAAATCTAAATTCCAAAGCCCCCAAACTTCAGGTATATACTAGGTACAAAACTATGTATTAGTGTAAGTTGTTTTAATTCATTTTGATAGAAATAGATTAAAATTAACATTATGGGAGTAATATCTGATGTTATGTGAACAAAACAATATAATCTCTCATTTTTTGTTTTTACTTTTTTATAAATCTGTCTTATTTCTACTTAGGTCTTCTTTAGTTGTGGTTCTAATTTCTTAGTTGGCAGGTATTCTCTTTGTTTTTAAATATTTTATTACCCAGAAGAAATTGCCTCAAAATTTTCCACTAATAAAGGTAACCCTGTCACTGATTTTACTCTTCAGTTGAAATGGGAAGTTTTTTCTTTTCAGCACTTCATTCATCTGTAGGATGATCTCCTGGAGAGGGAGGCCATGCAGTTCCATTTGGAAACATTCTTCTCAGCAGCAGTAGTCAAAGATTAGTAGTTTCAATAGGTAACTTCTTTGAGATCCCACTCTAAAAAATCAAAAAGTCTCTTTAGAACCTGCTAAAAAAGGCCCAAGAAAGAACCAGCAAGTTACCCTGAAACTGCTGCCAGAGTTCTCTTTTGTAATAATAGTTCTTGTTTGATTTTTGATGGAGACTTACCTTACAGAATGAGCTTCCATTGAAAAGGAAAGCTCTTCTGCCTCAGGACAGAATCTGTGCTGAAAAGTCTTTCCCTTTGGATGATTACATCTTAAAGAAAAGGTAATTGAGAAAAGAAATATTTTTAATGTCTCATATAACAATATCCCTCCTCTTCGTATTAGTTTTCAGAAAAAAGTGAAAGGAATTTCATCTCTAGGCATAAAGTTAAGGGCAAAGGAATGGGGAAGGAGAGACAGTGTAGTGGAGAGGTGCATGCAATTGAAACTGAGCCTCTAAGTCACTCTAACCATGCTATGATTATTTTTTGAAGCGCTAGCGTTCTCTTAAAGGGTATTGGAGTTCAAAATGAAAATTGCTTTTGCAGCAGAGTGCACCATCAGGTCTGTGGGGACCGATTAGCAGAGTGGCTCTCTGTGTCCTATGTGCTATATGCCGCTTCAGTGGTTACAGTAACACATAGGACATGGAGAAGTGAAAACTTTGATTCATAAAAGAACCCCGTGTGACTCTCTGCTGGCTTTGTATTTAAAATGTGTTTGATCATTTACCATCTACTTTTAAACTAATTCACAAAGACAAAGTAATTGATAGATTAGATACAGTCTGTTGGTTTGCAGTTTTAGCAGAGAAGGGTTTTCTTATGGCATGGAGGATAGTTTGCAAATTGTTTCCAATCTCCCTTTCTTGTCTTTTAAGTTATATTAATATATTTTGGGATCTACTCATTTTGATTCTTATGCTTGACGAGAGGAACTGAAATGTACAATAATATTTTAAAGAAATAGTATACAACCTAAAGCCACTTTTCTCTTTCTCTATCTGGCAAGTAAGCTGTTCAGAATAGGACCCATAAATGCAGTTCTTAGGGCATGGTTTCTCTATTTTATTATTATTAAATTAAATCTAGAAAAAGTGATAATTGATATCCTGAAACTAACTCAGATTGCTTTCTTTAGAATCCCTAAGACTTTTATTAATTAATTTAGTCACGTGTCGTATACCATCTGGCACTAGTCTTCCTAGTAGAAAAGCGACTACAATTGTAGATCTGTATTCGCAATTGATGTGCAGAGAGTTTTAAAGGTGGATGAAGGGAATGAATTATTAAACTAATATCAACAATAAAGCAAAATATATATCATAGAAATTTTTTAAAATATAAAACTGGGTTGAGGGGGAAACATTTTAATTGGCTAACTCTTGTGAGGAGATAACTCTACTTGGAACACCATCAAAAACATTTTCATTATAGAGGAACTTTGTGTTGAATTTTCAAAACATAGCTCCTTTTTATTAATACAGATAATGGGAAATCCCATACATGACTATCCAGACTAGCTCAATAGACAGTAAAGCCCAAATTCCTACTCTAATTTCTTTCCTAAATGTAAGCATACTGCCACCACTACTTATGACTTGTTATATCCTATTGGTTAATTGGAGACTAAGGAAAAGCCATGTCACTGTGTATATCTGTACCTTGAAATATAATGAGTTCTTAAATCTACCTGCTGAAATATATATCAGTATGTTATGCTATTCTATCACAGCATTTTTCTAGTGAAATTTCCTTGAAAATGATGTTACCAACAGGTTTCTGCCTGTTATTTTGCATATTATTATTATAGAAAGCAATGTTAAAGACTATGAATTCGACTTATATGAAACATCTGTATATGTATAATAATTCACCTCTCTGATAACAGTTTCAATGGCTTTCAGACAGTGAAAAATGATGGCCTGTTTCATTTGTCCATCTCTAACTTGCTCCCATGGTGCTCCCATGGTGCTATGTAGATGTATGCATGTGGTAGTGAGAGCCCATAGAAAATATGTGTAGTGAATACTAGGTCTTGTCCTCTAAATGTCAGCTTCCCAAGGGTAAGGCACGGCGGGGAGTGGGGGTTAGTTCTACTGGCCTTTGTTTTCCTAACCTAAATGCAGTGTCCTGATCTTGGAATGTGTGTTGACAGAATGAAAGAGCAATAGCACAGACTTACCTTTGTGCCTCTTCTGCAGCATGCTAGAATCAACCTGCATGGGACCCTCTCAGAAGAGGGGTACTCAGGGGAAGCATAGCGCTATTAGGAGTCAGCCAGTTGTCCAGTTCCACTTCCATCTCTAAATGGAAACACGATGAAGGGAACACCACCAACCAGGAGCCAACCAGAATTTATTTATTTGAGACAAAGAGTTTATCATGAGCCTATAAACACTATTTTTATTGTTCATTTTCATACTCATTTACTGAGGCTGCTTTTCTATTGCCTATTTTTATTTAATAGACTAAAGACTAGAGTGTGAAAAGTTTTTGTACCTAACATTCAGAAGTCTTTTCATTCATCTCAGATTGATACATAAAATGTAATAGGAGAAAGTTAGTTCCTCTTTAAAATATTTATAGGTCTAATAATTTAATAATTTGAGTGAATTTAAAAATTTGTTGAAATAACAACCTTAGTGTAATTATGGTATATTAAAGCAGAATGAAAATACCTAGAATTCATGCCTAGTAGAATGAAAGTAACTAGTTTTGGTTATTTTGACCAGGGACTCTGTGCAATTTGTCCATGGGAGAGTTGCTAAGGTACACAGACTCCTTGTCTGTAGAGCACATTGTGTGACTCTCCTTCCAGGAATATACAGTGCATGTGCTTGGGACAGTTCCACTTGGCCCAATCCCATTTTCCAGGCCAGTGAACATAATGGCAGGGTTGAAATGAGATGTGTCTATGTGCCTTTGGTAATTACTGAGTATATGTTAATGAAGAGCTTTTTCTTGGCCTTCCACCAGCACAGTTAAATGTGACCAACTAGAGTTTTCCCTTGATGAGAAGAAAGCCACCAGCACAGCTACATAACTCCATATAAACAGATTGCCTTTGGATTTAATTCTCACTAATATGAATGCAAATACGCTCAAATGGACTGCTCTGTAGATCTTTATAGTTGAAGGGATTCTGAAACTGAGTGCCTCTCTGTGAGGATCAACATTATTATTGGTGTAACAAATTCACCTCAAATTAATAAGCATTGACAGTATATCTAAGAGATACCCAGCTCTATGCCAGGCGTTGTGACCACTACACTCTAGGTACTTGATTTTGTGGGATGGACAAGCCACACATGCTTTTTAATAAATAAAAAGCCTAACAATTACAGTGACATCTCAGCAGTGATTATTAAGGTACTGTTAAAATCATGAAATGCAAACTAAAACCAGAAAATGTGAGGGACTTTGATTATGGGGAAAAAAAAGAAATGATAGAGTTGATTCTAGTGGTCAAGCATTATTTTTATTAGTTTTTCTCCTCAAAACTGACAGTTAACATGGTCTTTGGGACGTCTTTATTATAGGACACTAGAAGATATTGAAAATTAGAGAATAATATCAAATCAAGCATAAGATTCTGTTGTAATGATTTTATATTATTGCTCATGGAAAGAGAACTTATAGAATTGTTATCTTTTCCCAGAAATAATAGATCAGTTATTTTCCTTTTTGATACTTAGTTGCTTAAACATTTAATACACTATTAGCTTTATGAGGACTGCAGAAACATAATTTAGAGCATGACTGTCCTTGATGAAAATGTCTGCTATGTTCTGAGAGGAATGTCTTTATTCCATGGGTCTTTAGGTATGCATATAAACATTGCAGTTCAGAAATTACTGTCCTGGCAACCATTTTGGAAATGCTGCTATGGGGAGATAGTATATTAGTTGCTCAGTGCTGCCATAAAAAAGTGCCAAAAATTGGGTTGCTTAAAACAAGGGACATTTATTCTCTTAGTTCTGGAAGCCCAAAGTGAAATCAAGGAGTCAGCAGGGTAGGTTCCTCTGGAAGTTCTAGGGTAGATATTGCCCTGTGTTTCTCTCCTAGTTTCTGCTGGTTGCTGGTAATCCTTGGTATTGCTCAGACACATCACTCTAATCTCTGCCTCTATCTTTACATCACTTTCTTCTCCCTGTCTTTGTCTCTGCCTTTTTTCTCTCTTATAAGGGCACTCTCACTAGATTTAAGGCGCATCCTAATCCGCTATGGTCTTATCTCAATCCTTACCTTAGTAAAATCTGCAAAAGCCCTTATTCCAAGTAAGGTCCCATAAACTTAGAACGGGCACTATTCAACCACTACAGAGAGTGTAAATTAAGTTCCTATCTGTAGTGATTAACCAGGAGATTCCTAGAGTTTTAGTTTATTTCTCGTTTGCTAAGAATATACTCTTTCCAACATATCTTTAGATAGATGTTTAACATATTATCCTTTGTGGTATTCGTGTTTCATGGAGTGACAGGGAGAAAACAGAATGACAAAATCTGATTCTGTGGATCCAGCTCCACACTATACTTCACATTCACCCACGTATATCTCTAAATGAATTTGTTCTTTACTCTATGTCTTATCTTACCTAAAGCTACTTGCGTCCAGAGGCAGCTTGGTTGTGAGACTAAACTGTTCAATCTACTTTCTTTTAAGCCCTTGGGAAATTTTTAAATTTTTTAATAGAAAGCTATTTTAGCCACAATTAGCTTATACTGCTTTCATTTTTCCATTCTGATTTTTTACCCCCTAGAAAACTTCCCTTCATAATACAAAAGTGTAGGGCCAAGGGTAGTAAATGGTTATTCATATGCACAATGGTGCCTGGCTATTGATGTATGTGGATAGTAGAGGAGAAACAAGGTTTGAAATGTGTGGAGCTAGAAGCTAGTCTGTGGGAAGTTCTTTTTTTTTTTTTTTTTTTTTTTTTTTTTGGTCTTTTCTAGGGCCGCACCTGCAGCATATAGAGGTTCCCAAGCTAGGGGTCTAATCGGGGCTATAGCCACCAGCCTACACCACAGCCACAGCAACATGGGATCTGAGCCACATCTGCTACCTACATCTCAGCTCACGGCAACCCCGGATCCTTAACCCGCTGAGCGAGGCCAGGGATCCAACACACAACCTCATGTTTCCTAGTCGGATTTGTTAACCACTGAGCCACGATAGGAACTCCTGTGGGAAGTTCTGGATCATACAGCTCATACAAAAAACAATGCTAGATAGATATTTCCCCAAGTTTGACAGCAATTCTAACAGTTAACATTATATTACTACTAGTAGATTGTGAAGTAGACAGAAACTTATTAAATCTACATGAGATAGGAAAATCTGAATTATCACTATATTTTATATAGAAAATGATGGAAAATCATTGTTATATGAAACTGTTATAACAGTACACAGCAAAAAAAATATATGTTATAGAGTTGTATCAGTCAGTAATTAAATATTTCATACTTTTTGGTATTCGTCAAATTTATAAAAATAACTTATTTGTTGTGATTTACATTCTCATTAAAATAACTTTATATTTGTATCTCATTTTGTAAATTTAATTTTATATTCTTTTTAAAAAGAGGTCCCCTCAGATTTTATAAGCTTCAAATCCCACAAAACAAAGCACTCTTGTTTTTTTTAATTCCCCTATAAAACAAACAAATCCCACTTAAAAAATACAAAGTTTATTTTTAAACTTTGTCTCTTGCAAAATAGGATCAAAACACAGAGTTCTGATAAAGCTGAGCTTTTATCACTACCCTTAACTTCTCTAAGTCCTTAAAACATCTGAACAGTTTTTTAATCCCTGACAAATTCAGTAATCATATGTGAATTGTTTTTGCCTTTCTCTTATTTCTTCTTTTCCCTGGCTAGTCTTTTACTAGTATTATTGTAGTATTATTGGATAGCACTTTAATTTCTTTTATGAAACACACACAAACACACAAACATTAATTTGGATTCTATTTGGGGATTTCCTTTTGTAAAAGGTAATATCTACTTACTTACTGCCTGAATCCTCATTTTTTAGATTGATTTTTTTTTTTTAGGTGTACATAGATGACACAGATGTTAGCACTTTTTGTTCTTATTTTTCTGTTTAAACATCCTTTACTCAATCCCACCTAAGAATGATCTTCATAAATTGCTTATTATCAGGCTAAATCAGGATTAGAACCCAGGTTTTCTCATTCTGAGTCCATATTGAGTCTGCTTTAATTTTCATTACATATATTTGGAGTTTATTCTTGTCTAGGCCTTAATTTGCAACTTTCATCTCTTCCAAAATAATAATTTGCCATTTCTGTATCATCCTTTTCTTCAAATAATTGCTTAAAGCCATTGTGTAAACATTTAAAAATAGCCTATGTTCTTAATTCCCATCATCCTTAGTAAGCAAACTGTTAATAGCGTTATGAACATGTTAAATGCTGCAGCCTGAATTTTTGTCCTCTATGAATTTGTAGAAAACTTTCATTTAAATTTTGATCATATTTTTTCTTAACTCCAATAATCTATAGTCCTTCAGTATAAAACCTTACTAATTTCAAATAGCAGGACCAAACTAAGCCTAACTAATTTTTTGACATATAGAAGTTCTTGGGCCAGGGAATCATATCCAAGCCACAGGTGCAGCCAGTGCAGCAGATTCAGCAATGCTGGTTCATTAACCTACTGTGCCAGGCTGGGGATCAAACCCATGCCTCAGCAGTGACCAGAGCCTCTGCAGAGACAACGCCAGATCCTTAACCCACTGCACCATAGCAGGAACACCTAAGCCTAAATTTTATTTTCTCTAATTCTCTGTTCTTTTGTATCTTGTTTCCTTCTCTTCAAGTATTCTTTTGATCTTTTAGCTGTTTTTCTCTAACATACTATATTCCCACACTCCATTTGCCACTCATTTTCATTTAAATATTAGTAAAATTGTAATTTTCTCTCATTTCTTTTAAGGTTGACATTTTATAAGGCATATTTTTTTTCATATATCTGTATATTCCATTGATTTACATCATGCCATTTAATAATAAGAAATTATGGTAGAGAAATAGTTGTAATTTTATAAAACTGAACAAAGGGTACTTAAAAATCCTGGAATACTGTCTTCCTCATTTTAAAATGACTTCTAGAAGTTGGAACTCGCTAAATATTTACATTGTTAATCAATGAAACTATTTCAGATGGGTTTCTTTTTGTTCAGTTATATAATGTATATAGTATTTGTGTCCTTATTTTTTCTTTCCAATAAATACATTCGCATGGTTGATTCGTTAATTTTTAGCAATGGAAACTCAAGTCATTGTCTAAACAAGTTTTGCTTTCTTAGATAGGGGTCAGAGCATTTAATGGGCTGTACCTGGAATTTCTTAACTTAAAGTATGTGTGTGTGTGTGTGTGTGTTAGGAGGGGTCCCATTGTCCCAGAATAGATTTTGAAGTATAATTTATGAGGTGGAAAGAGAAAGTGTTTGTTAATAGATTTTTAAACCCTTTTTTTTTTAGTTTGTTATTTTAATATCCCATATTCAAAGAAAGTGACTAACACTAAAGATGGCATTTTATGTCTTTCATATATGACATAAAGTTTAATGATGTGATCAGAAGCATTAATGGAGTTCTGTTTTTCCAACATTTTATTAAAATTTTCAAATATACAAAAAAGTTGAATGAATTTATAGTAAACACTTACATACCCATTTTGTAAGTGCTGTAATTAGCATTTTACTATCCATCCATAAATTCATCTCTCTTTTCTTTTTTTAATGCATTTCATGACAAGGTAAAGATATCAGTAAATTTTGAGTCCTGTTTTATTTCTTGACTTCTTTGTAGACTTTCCTTATGATTTTTCCTCTCAGATACTCATTGTTTGAGGCATAGGAAAAGCATGTAATAAATGGAAGATATAAAAACATTTAACATTCAACAAACTTGTATATGCCAATTCATGAGTTTAAGATGCACTGGGAAAAATAGATGCTAGAAATGCAAGTTGTAACATTATTTGTGTACCAGCCAAATAATTTCCAGGAACATATTTCTTGATCTAGATTATACTACTTAGGCAGTTTTAACTAGATAGTCCCAATGTTCTGTTCAAATCTAATTTCTTTTGAAGGTGAAATGATGAGTATTTTCCCTGGATTGTTGTAATACATTTTTAAAAACTTACCTTTTAATATATATCCATCTATCTGTTTCAAAATTTTAGAAAAAGTGATAATGATTAAAGAAAAAAAAAGATATTCAGGAAATTGTGGACTATAGTTTTCAGTTAGTAAGTAATTTACAAGCATGCACAATATTAAGATCTTCATAATTTATACCTCAGATACTAAATTAAGACTTATTGTTTTATCCCTTTGAAATATGTTATTTATCATTTGCTATTCAACTCTTTCTGAAATGGTGGATGTTAATTTTGTTATTGCTATAATACAGTTTTAAGTAAAAAACTTTGAATTTTAACAAGTATTTATAGATTGAACTTCTTTTCCGTGGCTTTTGCTAATGTAACTAAGAAGGAGCCTTTAATGAGAAGGTTTGAAAGGAGTAAAATAAAAAAAAAATACAATTTTGTAAAGCATATATGAAATTATCCAAGACTTAACAGCTTTCAACACTCTTAATTAAAGTTTAAAATAAATTTCTTTTTTTGCTAAGAATAGGGGGGAAAAATCACGTGTACAATTAATTTTTAATTACGTTGATAACTAACCTCCATATAAAGTTTTATACACAAGCAATAAATCATACACTAGGGTTTGAAATATTTTCAAGCACATTCTAAACATCAAAATTCTTTGTTAAATATCTTTTAATAGCAGGGTTAATTAAGAGACTGAAATAGTGAGGCTATTTTCTCAAGGACAAATACTTGAGCTAGTAACACATTGGGGATCATTTTTATTGACTGGCAACTCCAGTCCCTTAACCACCAGACCATGCTTTCTTTACATTTCTTCCACACATTCATGCATTTAATGAGATTCTCTTCATTTCTCCTTAAATTACCACAGTGGATAATATGTACATTTTACAAAGTGCAAAGAAGTTTGCTTCATTAAGAGAATTGAATTTTATGTTTGAAGCATGACATTGCATTCTGAACAATTTCTTGATTGTTTATGCAACTTTGGGCAAGGTGGTTAAACTTTCTGGATCTTAGGGCTGAAGGTAATAAAGTTTTATTAGATTTTATGTCTTGGATAAAGGTTCCTTTCAGAGATATGGAAATATATACTTTTGAAGAAACTAATAATGGGAGTTAAAATTTGGTTTCTAAAATTATAGAAACTAACTAAATAACAGATACACCAACTAATAGAAAATCTGAGTTAAGATTGATGACTGTTCATTAGAATTCTATCAACATTGAAAAATATTAACCTCAACTGAAAATAAAAGAATACTAATTACTTCAGAATTATGAATCCTTGTGAAAAAAGTGATCTTGGAGTCCAAACTTATTTGATTCATATAAAATTCATATTATTTAAGATATCATATGAAAGATAACAAAAATTAATCCAGATCTTTAACTAACTTTTTGACTTTTTTAATCTTTAACAAAATTCTTCAATTTTATTCTTTTTGGAATTTAAAAGTTTTGGATTTAAGTAGTTAGAATACTGATTACTACAGATTCCTTCACTCTACATACAAACATTATGATATATTTTGGTATTTGTTTAGGCTATGACAAGATTTTATCTGGAAATTTTCTTAGCTTTATTAGATCATTCATTTTGTCATCAAGTTGTGGGAAATTCTTAAGTTTTTGAGTCATCTGGATCCAGGTTGGAGTCCTGGTTCTGCCACTCATTAGCCCAGAAATTATTAGGCTGATTATTTACTTTCTCTGTTTTTGTTTTCACCTACAATGTGAGGATAACAATAGCTTCCTCAGGGCATTATTAGGTAGACCGAATGAAGCCTCTAGCTTAGTGATTAATACAAAAAGTTCCTCAATAAATGTTTAGTAATAACTCACCTCCCTTCCATCTCTTTAAGATATTTCCAAAGTAATGCACATAGTATTCTTCTCTTTTCTTATTCCCATGTCAATACCCTCATTTACAATCCTTCTATTTCTGACCAGTTAATTTTCTCTGGACCTAACTTGTACCACCCAACAAGAAGCAACTGATATCATTCCTTAAATGAGAAAATAATGTTGTTGATGACGATGATGATGATAAAGCAGATCATTCAACTCAGTAGACCAAAAAGAATAATGCTTAATATGTTAGTGGAAATTGCTAGTTAAAAAAGCATTTTTTAATTTGTTATTTTATGATGGTTGTTGTGAGAATCAAATGAGATAACATATGGAAAAAATCATTCTCACTTCAGAAAAATAAACACTACATTAAATGACACATTCTATATGTATGTATTCAATGATTTGGAATTGTTATTATGTTCTTAAATACTTTTTGCACCAAGAACTGATAATATATTTTGGTTTAATAGTAAAAAAGAATTTTATTCATATATTAGCCCTAGGTTTCTTATATGTACAGTAGAAATAATTGGCATATTAAGTAAACTGTGTCCTTAGTAGCGTAGTGTTATGGGAAAAAAATTGGAGTTATATTAGTTAGAAAATGAAACTTTGCTGCATTAGCCACTTTTTGGTCATCATAGCAAAACATTACTTTTATTTCAGTTCATCTTAATGGTGGTAATTAGTGATACAGTTATTTTTGTGAGTACACTATAAAGCAATGAGAAGGATGTCATTGATATAAACTGTTGTCATAAAGTTTTAAACTCTATTTTACCTCATTTAATTTCATGGACAAATATACATATGTATACATACATAGTAGAGAGTAGATAGATGTACGTGTGTATGTGTCTGCGTGTGTGTGTTGTAAAGGCAGATTAAGATGTAACCCTATAACTATTAAATGTTGTAAGGTAGAATGCACTACTCTTTGCAAGGCTCTTAAATAGCATCTGGATGTCCTAATAAAATCAGACTTTTTCAGAGAGTAGCTCTCTCACTAACACAATGTGGCAAAATATTTACTGTACAATCTGTAATTTAAGTCTAAAACCTGGGAAGTGGTGTGTAGGAGGTAGCCTTTCAGAATGACAGTTCTTCTGAAACTGAACCTTTAGAGCATGCCTCTTATTCCCTTTTAAAACATAAACATTGTGAGTGCTGGATTTTTGTAATATTCCAAAGAGATCTTATTGCTTTATGAAAGCAGGTTAGAAAATTTTCCCATCAGTAATATGCTATATTTTTGCTATGCCATGATTTTAATATACATAAACAAAATTACAAAGTCTAGGGAATTGTGTCAGGAGATTTTCTGAGACAGCAATAGAATCTGGATATTGCTACCCTGAGGGGCTTTGTTCAAATGATTGTGATCCCACAGTAGAGCAGATTGAGCCAGTCTAACCTGGCAAGTGGGAGCAGGTGTGGGAAAAACAGCACAGCAGTCATAGCAAAACGTTTATTGCCATTTACAGGATTGCAGTTTTAAATAATGCCATTTGTTTTGTTTGTTCTCTTTACAGTGTGATCAGTGTGTCAGATCCAACATAGCTATTTCCATTTTTACTTAACCTCTGTGTCTTTGATTTTGTTATTTAATGAGTGGATTGGTTTGAAATTAAGCTCTGTGTTGTAGGCGATAATCTGGTAAATAAAATAAATTCTTTTGTATTGGAGAATTGTTAGAAATTTTATGAGTTTGTTTTAATTAATGGCTTTAACATTTTAAGGAGGTTTTGTGATTGTATATTTATGTATATGAAATCTATTGTGTATATATATATATATATATGAAATGTATATATACTCACACACATATTTATTCTTCTAGGAATATGCATATCTATAATAAACTAAAATATCCTTAAAATTTATACTTATCTATATTTTTAAAAGGAAATCGAAATAGTTAGACATGAAGGACTAATTTATTATCTCAACTTCTGTGCAAATGCTAAAAGACATAGTGGTTAGGACTTGTTATTTCAAGTATGTTCTGCTAACCAGCAGCATGGATATAACCTAAATTCTTGCTAGAAATGCAGAATTATAAACCTCACTTCAGACCTACTGAATCAGAATCTGCACTTTAGCAAGATCTCAGGTGAATATCTATGTACATGAAATTTTAAAAAAAAACTTTGGTTTTGATGGAGAAGAGGGGCAAATTTACTTATTCTGCCTTTTTCTTTAATATATGTAAATGAGTAAACTGATGAGTTGAAAAATGCTCTAGAATTCACCAACAGCTACCTGAGCCAAATTTGGAGATGTTCATTCAGTTTTTATTTACTTTCGTGTTTTTAAATATTAAATTTTTCTCTGAAGTTATAGCTCCAATCCTGCCTCGCTTATATTGTTTTCTTGGATCCAGGTATAAAATAAGAGGATTGATACAGTTTTAATTTAACATATTAGTAAATCGGCCTTAGAACTGTTGCTGGTTATGTAGTATCGTTTTAGCAAGTCCTATAACATGATTTTTATTCACATTAAATGAGTAAATCTGCAGACACTTAGAGTTTAAGAAAATTAAGGTAATGGAGCTTGCAATATATACTTGAAGACTTTTTTCCTATGGAAACATAGGATGTAGATGTCAACTGTCATGGTACTGGAAGAAATGTAAATGATACTATGCAAATTGTTTCCTAAGACATTTACTTGTATTAATGTACTTTGTGATTACCTATCTGAGCATGTAGAGTCTTTAGATGATGCCCTAAGGAAATGTTGGACTGTTCAACTTTGCAGTTTTTATAATACACATATCTCTATCAGAATATAAGCTCTGACTATCGCATCTATACAGTACCATCTGTGCCTCTGCATACTCTCTTCCCTCCTGTTATAGATGAACATTCTATGCTTTTGATTTAGTTCTACTCCTCTAACCATCTAATGCAGTCTATCTACTCTCACTTTCCCAAAGGCGTTGGCCCAGCCACCCATTCTTGCTGATGTATCCTCAGCATACATGGATATTGTTATTTCCCCTACCTTTAAAAACTTTCTTTGGATCTTACTTTTTCCTTTGGACACTCTGTTTTCTCTTTCCTTTATAAGAAAACAAAACAAAAACCAAAAAACAAACAAAAAAAAACTTTGAAGTGTAGCTAAATTTTTCTATCTTTAAATTTTCTCCCATATCTTTTCCTAAAACCAGTCCAGTTAGACATTTGACCTTACTGTCTTACCAAAACAGCTCTTATTGAGGTCAAAAATGACCTCCACTCATGCTATATGTAGCAACATGGGTGAACCTAGAGATTGTTATAATAAGTGAAGTAAGCCAGAGAAAGACAAATAGCATACAACATGGCTTATATGTGAAATCTAAAACAAAAATAAATAATACAAATGAACTTATGTGCAAAACAGAAGTAGAGCCAGAGACATGGAAAACAAACTTATGGTTACCAAAGGGGAAAAGGAAGAAGGGATAAATCATAAGTTTGGAATTAACATATGTACACAACTCTATATACAATCAATAAATAACAAGCATCTACTATATAGCTCAGGAGATAATGTTCCATATTTTGTAATAACCTATAAGGAAAAGAATCTTAAAAATAATATATATGGATATGTATAATTGAATCACTATGCTGTATATCTGAAACTAAACAACATTGTAAAACAACTATATGCCAATTTAAAAAAAAGAGAGAAAAAAATGACCTCCATATTACATACCCAAATTTTAGTTTCATTTTAATGTATCAGCAACATTTCACATAGGAGTCATTCCCTTCTTGAAACACCTTAACTTGACTTTCATTACACCACAATCCTTCCTACCTTTCTGGCCTTCTCGGTCTATTTTATGGTTTTGTCCTCATCTGCTCGATCTCTGAATGTTGGAGTACCCCAGAAGGATGAGTTTTAGGACATCTTTTTTTCTATGATTGTGTCCATTCTCATGATTTATTTAATGGTATATGTTGAAGTCACTAAAATTCATACCTTATCTCAGTATACGGAAATTAGATTCTCCCAGTTGCTCAATCCAAATATTTGGGTGTTATCTTTGACTTCTTTCCATCATAGCCCACTTCCAAATGTCAAAAGTTCTGAGGTTCTAAATGTATCAATAATCTGACTACATTATCACCTCCACTCTTATAAGATGCTGCTCTTATTAGAGCTACTCTCCTATCTTCCTTGTATTATGCATCTGAAAGAAGGGTCTCTTTTCTCTATCTTTGTCCCACCTTGTTCTGTTCTTAGTACAAAAATCAGAGTATTAAAGTAACTCAGACCATGACACTTCTTTGCTCAAAACTTTCAGTGGCTTCCTATACATCTTACATTGATGGCCAAAAATGGACTTACAAGGAACTAAATGGAACCTTAGAAAACTATATACAGAACTACCATATGACCCAGCAATCCTACTTTTGGGCATCTATCCAGACAAAACTTTCCTTGAAAAAGACACATGGATCTGTATGTTCTCTGCAGCACTATTCACAATAGCCAAGGCATGGAAACAATCTAAATGTCCATCAACAGATGAATGGATTAAGAAGATGTGGTATATATATATACAATGGAAAACTACTCAGTCATAAAAAAGAACAAAATAATGCCATTTGCAGCAACATGGATGGACCTAAAGACTCTCATACCGAGTGAAGTAAATCAGAAAGAGAAAGACAAATACCATATGATATCACATATCTGGAATCTTACATATGGCACAAATGAACCTTTCCACAGACAAGAAAATCATGGACATGGAGAACAGACTTGTGGTTGCCAAGGGGGAGAGAATGGGATGGACTGGGAATTTGAGGTTAATAGATGCAAACTACTGCCTGTGGAATGGGTAAGCAATGAGATCCTGCTGTATAGCACTGTGAACTATATCTAGTCACTTATGATGGAGCATGATAATGTGAGAAAAAGGAATGTATACATGTATGTGTGACTGGGTCACCTTACTATACAGTAGAAAATTGACAGAACACTGTAAACCAGCTATAATGGAAAAAAAATTATTAAATAAAACAGACTATGGGAAAAATAAAATAAAATAATTTAAATAAATATTTCATAGGCAGTTTATTTAATCAAAGTGATTTTTAAATGACTTAAAATTTCAGGGTTCTGAAGCAGAAGAAGCTATAAATCATCTAATCTATAGGTTTATTTCAGTTTAGGAAACTGAGGCTTAAGGAGTTGAGGTGGTAAATTCTGTGAGAATTTACTGAGCACCTGCAGAAATCTAGTCACATAGAAAGTAAATAAACTGTGTTGCTGTCTTCATTAATACTAGAGATTTCTTTCCCTAGTGCTTTTCTTCCGATTATTTTCTCTTGAATTCTTTTCTCTCATCTTCACATTTCTAACTCCATTCAAGACCTAACTCAAATATCACTTTCTTCAAAAGGCCCTTTCTGATTCCAGAACTGTCAATTATTTTTCAGCTTCTGCACACCAGTATTTTAGCTCCATCCCTTGTGACATCTCTTTCTATCTTGTACTTTATATTTGCATACTAACTTTAAGCTACTTGAAGGCAATGATTCTATCATTACATATCATTTGTCTTTTCATCTCCTACAACTCAACTGAGTTATTTAATTGTGTTCAATACGTATTGGTTGAATAAGTGAATGGAACACAATGTTGATTTCTGTTATTTAAAAGTAGATAATATCCTCATTATTTTCTTCCTAAGAAGGAATAGTACACTCAGTGAATATATTTCACCTCATCCACATTTATTGGTCATGTAGCCAAATTCAAGCTGCTTAAAATGAAATGTTAATCCAATTAATTTGAACTTTTAAAACAAAGCAATTTGCGGTTCCCTATTTGGCTGGAATGGTCTTATTAGCATAAATTAATCCTTTTATGTTAAACTTCTTTGAGTAGTGTCTTGCAGACACATGTGAACTGTCATTTCCATATTCAGAGCATGTGATTCAGAGAAAGGCCCAGAGAGGTCGGTTAATCTACATTTATAGAGCTCTTGGAGACAGCTCATATCCAAGCCAGCTCTGACAGAGGGTCGTCTCTCTAATCTTAAAGGCTCTCCTGAGGTTTGCAAAGGAACACTGGTAGATGCAAAGCCTATTGATTCGGGATACCTATATCTTATGAAAGTACAGCCATACACCTTTTAGCTCAGCCATGGATAACATTTAACATATTATCTACCTTTGAATTTTTCTCCCTCCACCCTTTTGTAAATAGTCAGAAGGGAAGAAAAATATCTCAGCGAATACAAGAAGAAAAAACTTTCTGAGACTTTTTTTTTTTTTCTTTTTTTTCTTTTTTTTTCTTGGACAGGCTAGTATTACAAGCTTGAGGCAAGGGTACAAGGTAAGGGCCTACTTATAAGGTTGATATCACCCGTCCAGATTTATCTTTCTACTTTCTGCTTGCTTCCCTAAATTTTGGAAACAGAAATTAATATCAGGCTTCATATCATCCTTGCATAAATAAAATGCTTATTTGTATTTTTACAATATAGTTTTCCTTTTATAGTAGAATTAAATCTAATGTAAAAAAATCACAAGAAAAGAAATAGAAACAGTACCACCGAATATGGTTATCTGAAAGTTTTTTAAGCTCAGGCAAGGTTTTTTGTTGTTGTTGTTCCTTTGGTCATGTATAGTAAATTATAAGAAGTGGACTGACTATAGAGAAAAATTGCTTATGATTTTTGATTATTCATTTACCATTATGGTAGGATAACTTCTACACAATTATTAAGCTATTTCTGAAAACTATTCAAAAGCAAGAGAAATATTAATGATATAATGATAAGAGGAAATGCAAGATACCAACTTATATATTCAATATAATTGACATTTAAAAATGTTTTTGGCACATAAACATCCACACCAAAAACATACTCAAAAGGTAGTACACTAGCCTAGTACTAGTGGAGAGACATATAATTGTTTACTTTTAAAACCATTTTGTAGAACTTTTTCAAGTTTTCTATATAGACATGTATTCATTTAATAATAGGGAAATGTTCTTTGAAAAGATAGTAAAATGACTCTTTTTAAACTTATACTTTTACTGAAATAACTTATAGGCTTCTGAATTGTCAGTGGACATTTTACATATCCTGAATATGGCAGTGCTCAATAAGCAATTAAAGCAATTATAATGCACTTAATAATAACACACAGATATGCATATATAGACTATTTGATAATTTATGTCGTTTACTTTTTACCTTTGCCACTCTTATCAGGCTGTAAGAACAGGAAATAGAGTAAGAAGAAGCTGAGTTTCAGAGAAGTTAGGTCACTTGACAAATTCTATGCCAACGGGAAGATGAGAGAGTCAACACAAGTCAGTCTAATTACTGTCTTTTTTGCATAGCAATCCTTTTCCTTATACACAGACACAAAGTTGAACTTAGTAGTTACATATAAACTTTTTTACTTGATTCCTCAAAATTGAATAATACTTTAAAATTCTTTTTTTTTTTTTTTTTTTTTTTGCCATTTCTTTGGGCCGCTCCCGCGGCATATGGAGGTTCCCAGGCTAGGGGTCGAATTGGAGCTGTAGCCACTGGCCTACGCCAGAGCCACAGCAACTCAGGATCCGAGCCACGTCTGCAACCTACACCACAGCTCACGGCAACGCCGGATCGTTAACCCACTGAGCAAGGGCAGGGACCGAACCCTCAACCTCATGGTTCCTAGTTGGATTCGTTAACCACTGCACCACGACGGGAACTCCTAAAATTCTTGGTTAGATTTAAGACTTTAGATAATAAATTTGATGTTTTCAATAATTTATTCATGTTTTTTCAATTTCCTTTTGTTTCTTCTACATTGAGCTTAAGTGCAGTGATTATTTGGCCGAAGCTGTAATTGCTGCTTTCAGCCACTCTGGTAATGTTCATCTTTGCTTCTCTATGTAAACTATAGAATTTCAAATTTTATCACTTGTAACAGGTTTTTTGATTTTGATAAAATAGGAAAAAGTAAGGTTCAAATAATTGAATCATTACTATATAGGTAAATATTTCTTATTTCCCCAAACTGGAAAGTTGATATAACTTCACATGAGAGATTGAAGTGCTGGCTTGCCTGCTGATGTAAGAAAGTGTAATTTTGGAATATGAAAGCAGAAAGGAGCGTTAATGTCAAAGATACAGAAGTACACGTTGTATGAACGCTGAGCAAAATGAAGTCAAGAAGTTCCTTTGTGCCATGTTATGAACTTTTCTCAATAGGGTAAAGAATTTTTATTAGTGTAGTTTAAGTCCTTGAATTATCAACTCTGTGTGGTTGACAGGAAGCATAAGATACTCCAGTTTAATAAACTCTAGTTTCTTGAAGACTTAGAATTGAATTGCAGGTAATTTAACTGAACTCCTAGTTTGGCTTTGTATTGTTTAGGCCTTTTTAACCATGAAAGGGAAATTCCTGTTGTGGCGCTGCAGGCTTGGCAGCGTCTCTGCAGTGCCAGGCTGCAGGTTTGATCCCGGGCCTGGCACAGTGGGTAAAGGATCTGGAAGTGGCATAAGTTGCACCTGTGGCCTCCAGAAACCATATCTAATCTAATCCTTGGCTAGGGAACTCCATGTACCAAGGGGCGGCCAAAAAGAAAAGAAAAAAAAAAATCAACATGCAAAGTATGTCAGTTTTGGTGGGACTTTTCTTGCCATTATAGTATGGATTTCATGATGGCTCTGTAGTCAAATGATCTCAGTTCAATTCCTAACTCTAGCACTCAATACACTCAGTGTACAACCTTGGGAAAATCTATTAACATCTATAAGAGTGAGATAATAACAATATAGCTGTATTAGGTTGTTGTGAGGATTAAGTGAGGAAAAAGTATGTAAATCACTTGTAAAAGCGGGTACCGGGTACATATAAGTACTTAATTAATGTTAGCTAGGCAATATTAATTATTACAGTATAAGGGGAGATGATGCAGATGATTGAAGCACTCATATTAGAATGCAAGCTTGCAAATGACTAAGCAGTTCCAGTAAACAGTGATACAGGTGTAGGAGGCCAACTGGAGAGACATCATTGAGATCCTCAGCAGAGGTTTTGGAAGTTAAAATTTCAACCAGATTATAAAAGATAGATAACTTTTGAAAACATATTTTCTATGTCTTTGGCTTAAGGTGAGAGGAATGGTAAAGCCTGAAGGAAGTGATATAAATTAAGAATGGGGAATTACCAGGGTTAAAGAAAAGACATTAGGGTGAAATAAAAGATTATCAGGGGGAACACCTCTTCTCCTAGTCTCTTCCTTTTTTCGGAGCTTATTAGTAAAAACAGGTTAGGATGAACATGGCTGCTGTTGAGCAGAAATTAAGCTGAAATTACATTCTCACTGCCCTCGTCCCTACTTTTTTTACTTTTATTAAATTTTGATCTCAAATTCTGCCTTATGGAGTTTTCAAAGGCAATGTCACAGTCGTGTGTCTTGTACAAATGTTTCAGGCTTGACATTTGGATTTCATTCCTTGTCAGATTCTAGAATAAAAACCACAGTCTTTTGTTGGAGATATCTTCAATGTTGCCTTTGGAAGTAGTGAAAAAAGCATGAATTTGTGATGTTGATATACATTGAAAAATACAGGTGGTTTGTGATTTAACAATTTTCTTCCACATGCATCACAAGATTCTAATGATAATGCAATATTATTTTTAATAATGTGTTGACTATTCATGGATTATATTATGCCATTCTCCTTTTTTTCCCAACTGTATTTCTTTTATCATTTTGTTAAAAACATAAGCTTTTTACATTGTTAGCACTTCCCCCTGAAGATTGCATACAACATCAAAATTTACCAGATAGGCAAAATACTGATTTTTAGAATGCTTATGTTAAATTAACTTGAATATTCCATTCTAATGCTTTCAAAGCACACCTTTCATTATACATAGATAGCTTTTGCTAACTGTAATGAGGTTGATAAAGAAGCTACTTAAAGGAACCAGAGGTCATTAAGTCTGTTTTTATAATTGCTTATTGAATCCCAGTTACTAATGAGTAGTTACGGGCTTTTTTTCCCCTTCTTCTTTTTTCTTGCTTGTATCTGGGGTGTCCAGTCCTATAGCTATTATTTCACTCCATGTGTTGTGCAATCATTTGATATCTATAGGATTTATGCTTTACAGATCCCAGAGGTACATGATTTTTGGTGTGACTACCACCAACACCAGAACTAAAATTCATAGAGTGACTATTATAGTAGTCTCAGATTGCCTGAAAACTGAAATACTATATTAACAGAAAAATAATAATCTTGGAAATATTTTCATTATGGTGAAACTTGAAGAGTCCTGAATACCTCTAGTTCATCCTATGAATTGATTCCCATGGATACAATTTAATCTATCTCAGCCTTTCGACTTGCATTTTAAAGACAACTTTATTTTTCTTTTTGATTTTTAAAAAGAATATTTGAAATGTTGTACTTATTTATAAATGTATTAGTATTTGTTGCCAGTGTCAAGATTTGTTACTTTACCATGCAAGTCTATTCTACAGCATATTTACTCTGAAATAAATTGCCTGGTTATTAAGTATAACTGTGGTAGATTTGATTCCTGTCATAAATCTTCTATATATTGGCATTAATACTACTAAGACTAATATAAAGCTAAATGTGATAGTTTTTCCTTCCTTACATAGTGATAAAAGGTCATTAAGACACATATGAGTTTGCTATGACACAAAATAAATAAATTTCCTCTTATCTCATAGAATTACTCTCTCTCCTGCTAGACACCAAATGTGGTTCTTAATCATTTTTAGAGATAAATACTTTCACCTTTACATCAGTTGAATGCCTCCTAAGTGGCCACAGTCTGCCAGTTGCACGACTTGCCAATATGGTCACTGCTCTTTTAATTTTTTTTTAAATTAAAAAAAAAAAAAAAAAGAAACTACATTTGCTACTAAGGAAGAGCCCGTTCTGTGCCATTGATTAATTGGCATTGATGAATAAGCCACATTAGTATTACAAGAAAATGGCATAACAGATTGATGTCAGCTCAAGCTCTCTAGGAATAAAGCTGAAGAGAACTCAGCATACCATCTGGAAGAGACAATGAGAGGTGGCAAATTTCATGCAACAGGGAAAAGGGGAGGGTGTTTTTCAGATGCCACATATCTGAACTGACACTTTGATGTGTTCAAGTGCAATCTCCCCTGTCAAAATATTTCTTTCTTTAGTGGTACTCAGTCTAATGCAATCAGACCACAGTGTGGAAGCCTGCCATATCCTCTTAGGTGAGATTTGTCCTGGAGTAACAAGCTGCAAAGCTTCCAAATTGTAGTGCCATGATTTAAGTGATAAAAAGAAAAAAAAAAAAATGCAATACCAGCTTCTGTTAAAATTTACAACTTACTATGCCATCTTTAATAATAATTTGAAATTTCAAGTATGAGACATTCAGGTTTATTTAATTTATGGTAGTATTGTATAATGAAATGGGGGTTATCTATTATTTTAAATTTATAAAAATTATAAATTAATGTTCATTTATTTTACCTTGCTTAAATGCAATTCTACTAATTAAAAAATGTTTATGGGCTAATAGCTGTATTGATTTATGAGGAAACTGTCTTCTTGAGAGACCATGTATTATTATTATTATTATTATTATAATGATTAGATAACTTTATTTTAATAAAATACATCACAATATTTTCATGTACATATACTAAATAAATTTTCATAAAATATTCAAAGTTACAGTTGGAAACTGTAACTAATCAGATCAATAAAATGCTGTAGATATTATATATATTTGTGCTTTCTATTCTTTAACAAAATGAATGATTTATTTAACTGGAAAAAATTGTCTACTTTGAATCTAATCCAAATAAGGTACGCAGAATTTTCATTTAGGGCCAAAACATTAATCACTTAACTAGATTTTAATCTTATCATTAAATTGAGATCAAAGCCTAGAAAGTTTATTTTAGAAGTTTAAAATCAATATGATTATAATTTTCATTTTGGTCCATAGCATATAAAAGTCCTTGGCATGAAATTTCTTGGCATTATTATAGCTTGATAATCATATTCAGGAATCTGTTGATTCACAGAATTATGTTCTCTGTTTTTAGTAGTCTCATTTGTGTTGATCAAATGTTAGGCTTTATTGTTTATACAGTATCTTTACCTTATTTTTACTGGTATGTTTAGTCTATTCACAGAAAACACATGCAAACACATATACATATTAAATTAAACATGATAAAATGACTTTTCTCCAGGCTCTATAGTCTTTTTTTGTGAAGATTTAAATGGAAAATGGAAACGATAGGCAGATTCACCAATGCAATGCAATGCAATTATTTTACTGATTTATTTTATATAATATCTCAAATACCTAAATGGTTTGGTTGTAAGTATTGAAAATATGCTAGTGAAAAAATTAACAAGGGGAAACATTTCACGCTAAAGTCAATGGTGGGAAGAAAACAATAGATATTACCCTGGAATTTATTACATTTCTCTGCAGGTAGAAATTTTCTAAGGTATCAGTTTCTAGGATAATAGATAATATTCATAAACATAAAATTATGCAATGTGGACATTACCTGTTTTAAGTGTTTCTTAATAAAGTGTAGGTAAGTTGGTAAAATCCTGGAAATGTTCACATACATACCTATGATTTAAGATCATTTTTGTGATGTTGCCTATTTATACAGGATTGGGCAAAAAGATACAGACAGGTGTAAAACCTATCTTATATTTGATGGGTATGCACAGTGAAAGCCTGGCATTTTATAAAGTTACAATAAAATTATAAAATTCCATCAGATTAATACAAAGATTTGAGAAAATTAGTGCTTAAAGAAGTCATCACTCAAATCTACTCTGGACTCTTCTACTCAGGTTTTTTTTGGAATCACTTTATCAAGGTGTGCTTAATATACAAAATCATGTATTTATATATTTAATGTATACAGTATGAGTTTGGAGAGAAGCACACACTTTTGTAGATGATAGTATGTTTATGGCATAGATTAGAATGAAACAGTAATTATAATCTATGCCATAAACATATCCATCATCTCCAAAATTTCCTCAACATATTATGTTTTCCTTACTTTGATTATTGCTAGTTTCTGATAATAAGACTTTACATAAGGTCTGTCCCCTTATCACCTTTTTAAATGTTTAATGCATTGTAGTTAACTATAGGCTCTATACTGTAAAGTTGATTTCTAGGACCGTTTCATCTTGTATAACTGAAACTTTTTACTCTCTGAACAATACCTTCTTATTTCTCCTTCCCACAAGACTCTGGCAACCACTGTTTTACTCTCTACTTCTATGACTTGAATATTTTAGATTCCTCATATAAGTGATATCATGCAGTATTTGTTCGTCTGTGTCTGGCTTATTCCACTTAGCAAATTGCCCCACCCCCACCCCCATTTTCATCCATGTAGTCTCAAATGGCAAGATGATTATCTTCTTTTTTAGGCTGAATAGTATATTATGTGTAAACAATGTTTTCTTTATCCATCATTCATCAGTGGTCCCTTAGATTGCCTCCACGTCAAGAGTGAACATGGAGGTGCTGATAGTGCTATGAAATCCTAATTTCAATTCTTTGGGTAGATACCCAGAGTGGGATTGTTGGATCATAGTTGAGGTTCTACTTTTTAAATATTATTGAGGAACCTCCATACTATTTTCCATAGTGGCTGTGCCAATTTATGTTTCCACCAATAGTATATAGGTATTCCCTTTTCTCCACATCCTTGTGGAGAACTCCTGTTATCTTTGGTTGTTTTGATAATAGCCACTTAACAAGTGTGAAGTGATATTTTACTATGAATTTGGATTTGCATTTCCCTGATGATTAGTGACATTGAATACCTTTTCATATACTTATTGACTATTTCTATGTCTTTTTAGAAATATCTACTCAGTCCCTTTTTTCATTTTTAAATCAAATTGCTTGTTTTGTTGCTGTTGTTATTCAGTTGTAGAAGTTCCCTATAATTTTGGATATTAACTCCTTATCAGATATACTTTTACAAATACTTTCTCCCATTCTGTAGATTTTTTCATTTTGTTGATTGTTACTTTTGTTGCAAAAAATATTTTTAGCTTCATGTAGTCCCAGTTGTTGATTTACATTTCTGTTGCCTATGCTTTTGTTGTGATGTACAGGAAATTGTTGCCAAGACCAATGTTAAGATTTTTCTCCATTTCCTTATAGGAGTTTTACAGTTTTAGATCTTATGTTCTTGACATGTTCTACTCTCCTCTGGCCACTGCTTTTTAAGAGACATTTTGATACTAGAGTTTGTTCAAAATGAGAATCTGGAATTGTGCAGGCTTCTGGTACCAAGTCATAAGAAGGATAATTTTTAAAAAGTGAAGTATTGGAGTTCCCCTTTTGGCTCAGTGGTAACGAACCCAGCTAGTATTCATGAGGATGCAGGTTTGATCTCTGGCCCTGCTAAGTGGGTTAAGGATCCAGTGTTGCTGTGAGCTGCACTGTAGGTTACAGACATGGAGTAGCTGGGCAGCTGCAGCTCTGATTAGACCTCTGGCCTGGGAACTTCCATATGCCACAGGTATGGACCTAAATAGACCAAAAAAAGAAAAAAAAAAGTGAAATATTTACTTTTGAGAGAAAAAAAATCTATGTAGAATAAGATATATTCAAATATATAAAGGATGTCATGTACCCAGGAAGGGAAAATTCTTCGAAAATTTAAGGGGAAGCAAGGGTAGAAGTTGCAAAGAAAAAAGATTTTTGCTGGTAATAGAAGACCTAATGACAGAAGACTGAAAATAAGAGGCCTCCCTTTGAGAAGTGGTGAATTCCTCTACAATTACTTTTCCAAAAATGTTTTAGCAGTCTCTGTATTTGTAATAAACAGTGAAAATATAGATACATTTTTTTAGATTTTTTTCAAACATATTGCTACTCTTTGATAGCGTTATAAAATCCTGAAGATTCTGTCCCCTACTGTTTGAATAATTTTATTAATTATCTGGAAATAAATTTAATTGCTAATAATTTTATGGAAATAAAATTACATTTTATATATGATTTCAAGAAAACATTTGAATCCCCATGGATAATTTTCTTAATGATTAGTTATGGTTTAAAGCAAGTAAGTATTCATGATCTGTTATTATTCTTACCTCACTTTGACAGAAGATCAAATAAGAATTGCTTAATTTGCCAAAAGCATCAATTCAACGTTTCATAATAAGCAATTTAGAAAATTTAAAGTATCTGACCATGACCATAAACCTTAGAAGACAGATATTTTAATCTAATATTTGGATTTTAGAAACTGTATTTAGATGATCTAGTGGCTTCTCCATTTCACTTCTTTTTGTATTACTTTGCCTCTTAATGTATAACAATATTTTCTATTTAACTTGATTTTCCTTCTCTGAAAAGCTTGTTATTCAATCCCTTTAGGATTAGAGTTCTGGCAGATAAAAATGTTCTGTCTTCCACTTGTTTTTGTATTTATATATTAGCATAATTTTCTATTTCATACCTCTTTATGTTTGAAGGAATGTACCACATTATCATTATAAAAACCTCCTGGTAAAGTTGAATTGTGTTTTCAAGTGGAGAGAAAACCTGAGGTTATGAATAAAAACAAGACTTCCCAGCAAGGAAATGCTTTGAATGGGGTTTAGCTCAGCTAGATAGATAACCTGAAAAATAGCAAGTAGCAAAGGAACAGGAAGAGACAAGTATGGTATCTGACTAGTTAAAGATGATGAAAACTGCCTTCAGAAGTAGCTTCGGGACCCTGATTGAGGTGGAAATAACTATCTTGATAATATCTCGGATGGTGATTTACTCCACACAGAACATTTTGATATAAATTATAGCATGTAACCCTCCTAAAACTTTGTCAGAAATATAAGGCATTTGTGTAGTATTTCTATTTACCTCTGAAGAAATTAAATCTCAGAGAGGTTATGTGACTTAATAATGACCATTCATTAATAAATACTTGAACTGATAAAACCCTTGAAGTCCAGACCCCAAATTCTGGTTTCTTCCCATTACTCTTCTTATGGAGATTTTGGGAGTGATTATACTCAGCACTTTTCAAAAAACCAAATGTTACAGTTTGGCTTCTTTAAGCCATGGTATGTCAAGGAGTTATGGGAAGACTAGAAAACACAGTCAAACAAAAACAAACAAAACCACCTGCCAATGTAACAATCTTGCTCATAGGTATGATTTACCTTTAAAATTTTTAAAATCCTTGCCTAAAATTCTCTTTAAAAGGAGATTAAAGAATTTACTAAATTTTTAAAGAAAGAAAAATAAATATAAAAATGAAGCAAATTATTTTTTATCCTAGTTGACTGCAAGATTTTGTCCAAATAAATAAATAAATGCATGCCAGGATTAGTTGCATTGGCACAGGAGGAATAAAAATATAAAGAGAAGAAACAGCAGCATGTGTAGTGCTGGATTGTATCTACTTAATTTTTATCATATGCTTCTATGAGAACTAATATGTATGAAGTGTGAATAAATGTAAGGAAAATATCCACAGTATGGAACATTTCCCTTCCCTAGAATAAACCTTGGCAGGCCATATTATCCATGTAATTGCCATTTCCTGATGAAAACAGAGGTTTCTTCGAAGGCATTTAACAAGAGCCAAATTTTTAATGCTGCTTCTGGCACTTACATGTGGTATCCAGGCACGTTGCCATTTCTATCTGCAATAATGAAAGATGGAAGGAAAAGATCCTCTTCTTAAAAAAGAAGTCTCAGGCCTCTCTAGGTATAAACTCATCAGGAACCCAGACAAATGCCTTAAGACCAGTTGAAGATCAAAGACAAAATATTTTAAAAACTTTTTTTTTCTTTTTCCTGTGGGACACCCTAAGGTTTTGTCTATTTTGAATGACTGATTTTTTTTCTTAATTCTTACTGTGAAATCATTTCTTGAAAACCTGTCTATAATCTAATGTTTAGTTATCTCTGGTTTTCTGTAAAACTAAATGAAAAAATTGCAGAAACAGCAAACGAAAATTACCTTTTAAGATTAAATCATTGAAATAATGTATCTTGGTCAACTTCCCTAGTCTTGCTGATGGTTCACCTCCTAATTGTGTTTCTATATGGAATTGAATAAAAACTTATACAAAAGGACTCATTTATAAAACAGAAACAAACACACAGATTTCAAAACCAATCTGAAAGTTACCATAGGTGAAACCATTATGGGGAGGGAAGAATTGGGGGGGTGAGAATAACATATACATACTACTGCATAAAATAGATGATTAATGAGAGCCAGCTGTATAGCACACAAAAAAAATCTATTCAATAGTTTGTAATAACCTATATGGGAAAAAGAATGGATATATTTATATGTATGACTAAATCAGTTTGCTGTACACTTGGAACTAGTACAACACTGTAAATTAGTTTTATTCCAATAAAATTAAATGTAAAAAAATAGATGAAGAAAAACAAATCAATTTCTTAAATTTGGGTAATATTGATCATTTTTTGGTGAATTTTTTATGCATTAGTGAGTTAAAATAAAGCCAGTCATTAGTTTATGTAATGTTATCAATTGTATTCAGAGTGTAGTTTAAAGACTCCATAGTAAGGGCATCATTCACCTGTGATTGCTGGGATGCTGCTGTTCACAGGCTGTTTGAGACCTTAGAGCCATTATAATGCTCATCTTTAGTGACACATTTTTTTAATATAATTATTCCTCATTTTAGATAGATAAGTACATAGATTAAAAATAACCTGAATGAGTACATATAGTTTATATTATTTAGACACAAGGTTTGCAAAAATGTATTCAACCAATCATATGCACTGTATTCAACTAAGGGAGCTTCTTTGAAACTTACATGCATCTGTGTGTTAGATGTTTTCTGTTGTTCAATTATTTAAAGATAGTAATTACTCTGAAAATGACATGTCCTTGATCTGTGTGATGGTGTTCAACAATAAGCTTAGCAAGTTAATAAAAAAGATATTTTCACGCAATTTTCTCTGAAAGGCATTAAACTAGACTTTGAATTTAAAATTGTGCTTATCTTAGAATGTAAAATCTATTGGAAATCAATTAAGATAGTAGAAAGAGTATATTTTATTGTAGATAAAGTATTATTTTTGTAGCCTATCTGCACACACACTTCTTTTTAAGTTGCCGCCTGTATTTTGATATCTCTTAACTCAGCATTTTTATCACATTTTATTTGAGCTTTTGCTGCTATAATCTTCCTCTTTGTGTAATCTTCTTTCTCTACATTCCATTTTTTTTTTTTTTTTTTTGCTTTTTAGGGCTGCACCTGTGGCATATGGAGATTCCCAGGCTAGGGGTCTAATTGGAACTACAGCTGCCTGCCTACACCACAGCCACAGCAACTCCAGATCCGAGCTGAGTCTGCAGCCTACACCACAGCTCACGGCAACACCAGATCCTTAACCCACTGAACAAGGCCAGGGATCGAACCCACAACCTCATGGTTCCTAGTCGGATTCGTTTCCACTGCGCCATGGCAGGAACTCCAACATTCCATATTATTTTAAGCGAACTACCATCTAACCAGTGGTTTGAGCCAGGCACACGGTAGTTATTTTCAAATCCCACATGAAATCAGACATTAAATGCTACGAATTTACTTATATCTTTTAACAGGCCTCTCCTCCCCTTTTTCTTATTTTACAGAAATCTCATTTATTATTTCTTACACTCTCATTATTTATCACTTGGATAATTATAACAATCCTAATCTTACTTCCTTGCTTTCAGTCATAATTCTAAGACAGAGATAGCCAGAGTGGGCACTAAAAAAACTTGACTGTGATAATACCTTACAACTGTGGTCTCATGACTTCGTTTGTCTTCACTGTCAAATCCAAGTGTTAAGCTTGGCCTCTATCTTACTGTTACTTCTTACACTCTCAACTCATTCTGCAGTGTCCCAAATCCAACAAGCCATGGTTTCCTTTAACCATGTGCCTTTACATACCTTGTTCCTTCTATCTAGGGTACTTGTCTATCACTAGCATACTATTCCCAAACTTTCTCAATTCCAAATTTAAACTATCCAGACTCCACTCAGGTTTGTTTGTTTGTTTTCCTTCCTTCCTTCCTTCCTTTCTTCCTTCCTTCCTTCCTTCCTTCCTTCCTTCCTTTCTTTCTTTCTTTCTTTCTTGAGATTCCTGATCTTCTCTTTCATTTTTTTTCTGAGATTGTTGTTCTAATCATGTGTTTTTATAAAATTTTCTGCTTTCTTCTCTCTTAACTTTATCATACTATATTACTAGTGAGATTTCCTTCATGTTGCTTTTCATGTTAGACTATGTGTTTCATAATTGCAACATTTTACATTATTCACCTTTGTGTCTCACAAACTTACATATTGTCCCCCTGCCTCCTCTGTGGTTTTGCACCTCTCTGTACCTTCATACTGATATCCCAATCCCAAACAAACACACAGGTCTCATTCTACCCTTTCTTCTTTGGGCATTCTGTCAATACTACTCAATTCTAATGATTCTAGTCTTTTAAGGCAGGCATTGTAAATTTACCAGCATACCTCACATGTAGATATATTTTGACGTTGATACAATTAGTCAAAATTTATTGTCTAGATAATTCTAAACTTTGCAGAAAAAATCAACTACATTAAAAACTTTTGTGCATGTAGCAATGTGCTATTGTATATATGACCATCTGGTTTGTTGTGTGAATTTATATTTTTTTGTCCAGATATCTAGTGTTATATTTACAGACTCCCACCCCCCTGTACCCCCATTTGTTTGCCACTGTACTGTAGCACCTACGTTGGGGGGTCTTTATTTATATTGTGTTTATTTACTAATTCACAGACATGATGGGGTCTGAGGAATGAGAATTCTTTTTTTATTTCTTTCTCCCTCCAGTTTTATAATTTTGGGCAGCACTATGAATGCAATAACTACATAAAAATGTTCTTGCTGAATAGATGTGTGAATTAAAGTATCCATTAAAGAACTTGAAGCCTTATTATCAGAGATATGTGATTTTAATTATAAACCATCTCCTCTCCTCTATTATATAGAGGAGATGTAGTCTAACATGCATCATAACGAAATGTGCATATACAGATGAGTTTTCTGAGAAGGCCTCACCACTTTGCAATGCCTAAATTATTTAAGTGCAGGTTAGTGTTTGGAAATCCTCCACAGTTATGTATACTGTTCTGCTGTCCTCTTCCAAAATTGTACATCGTAGTTTTTAGATGATTGTCTGTGCTTCCTACATTTTAAGCAATAATTTACCGGTGCTTATGTTTTTCATTGGGAAGAATAGGTTAAAATTAATAAATTTTCCTAAAACTACTTAAATATGTTTTTTTAATAGAGAAAAAAATTTTCTGCAACTAAGAAAAGACATTGGGACTGTCTTAGTTTTCTATTGCTGGATAACAAATTACCACCAACTTCATGGCTCAAAACAACATACATTTATTCCGTCAATTCTTGTGGGTTGGAAGTATAGGTCCAATATAACTGTGCTCTCTGCTCAGTGCCTCAGAAGGCTAGAAAATATCAGTCTGTACTGATGTATCACCTGGCGATTGAGGTCCTCCTCCAAGTTCATAAAGGTTGTTTGAAGAATTCAGCTCCTTATAGCTGCAAGACCCAGGTCAACATTTTCCTATGGCCATCAGCCTCCTTGGATTGCTCTCAGAACCTACAGAACACTCTTAGGTCCTTGCTAAGTAGCTTCTTCCATCAGCAGTTCACAACGCAGTCATTTGTTTGCTCTCATTCAACAGAGGAATTTATTTGTTGCACTGAATTGGTCTGATTTTTAAAGGACTTGCCTAATTAAGTCTGTCCCACCCAAGATAATCTCTTTTTTATTACAAAATCAATTATATGCAAGCAGCAAAAATAACATAATCATGAAAGGGAAATTATATAATATTCAAATGACTCATGCACAGTCAAGGGATAATACCATGGGGCACAATTCTTAGGGGACGTATTAGAATTCTGCTTACCATAAAGATCATGTAACATTGGGAATATTAGTTTGAAGCTAAAAAGAAAGAGATGGAAAAGATTGAGAGAGAGGAATCAAAAAAGAAATCATCCTTTACATTGAATGTAAAGTTCCCATTATTGTGAGCTATACTTAAATACATTGTTTTACTTAAGTTATAATTGCTTATATAAAATAGATATTTGCATATCATGCAATAAAATATTACAGTGATTTTTGTTTGCTTTTCTTGTCCCAATGAGGTCGCTCAAATTTATTTTTGGCTGACAATGCAATATTCCATATTTCAACAGATCATTCATAGTGATGATTGAATGAATCTTCTATTCAAATGACCTATTTCAAGTTCATGTGACTATTAGCATGAAGAAATTATCTCTCTAAATGCTAAAAAAATTATTCTTTCATTTTTAAAATTTATTGTATACTTAATTTTATAGGCTTGGGATTTTAGTATATTTTTAAAGTGTCTAGTAACAAAAGAATGTCTATTCATTACATTTATCACTTGATATGTTATTTGAATTTAGTAATAGAACTACTACCAATTTTCCAAATATGAAAACTGTACAAATTATTTGAAGATGAAAGTTTTTACATAGTAAAATGTGTTAAAAATCTCCGAGGAGCCCAAGGGACACAAAAGTTTTCACGTGGGACACAAAAGTTTTCACATGACTTCTAGAAGAGACCTTATAATAAATTTAGAATTTAATTTTATAAGATTATTCAGGGAAAATTGAATTTTGATGGGCATTTATTAGCTTTCTAGTTAGAATTCTTTTCAACATTACAAAGAGCAAGGGCTTAATAACCTTAAAATTTAAAATGCAAATTTGAAACATCATTTCAAATATCAAAAGACTTATTCTTCCAGTTTTCAGTTACATCATTTTATTAATTTTACCCATCATTTTACCCATTTTTTTGCATCTTATCCAAATTTTAACTAAAATAATGTTGTAACAAAATCCATTGTTTCTTCCTTTCTTTATACCTTTTTAAGCTGCATGTCATTTCTTCCCATTGTGCTTCCTTCTTCTATTCAGCAGGAGGTAGGAGGAAGGGAGTATTAATTGTTTACTTAGAACTGTTGTCAGGATATTGTTATGACAGAGATATTTAAGAGCCCCCCTTTTTTTCTTAGGGAAGGGAAAATTGGTAATCAGAAGAGTAATACATCTGACCTTTTCTCGTTTTTGCTTACTGGTGACAGAAGTCAATTGAGTTTCATTTTTATTTATATCAGCAAACTTGGCTTCTTTACCTCCACTTCCCACCCCAAATAAATATAACATGGTTCTGATGATCCTACCTAAGTTATTTCTATGTGTCAAACTCATGATCCAAATGAAAATTCCTTTATTTGATAACTAAAAGATAGCAAATATGAAGTCATGGCACACTAACTTTGCTTGACTTGAGACATTAATTTCAAGTTTAACTTTACACATCTTTAGACAATGAATTTCACATAGATTGAGAAATGAGGATTGTATGTGATGCTAAAATTGACTTTTAAATTTGGCGCAAATTATATTTAAATAACAAAAATTAATAGCACTAAGATATTTAATTGTAGAAGATAAACATTGATTCTATTACTAAACATTTTTTATAGACGATGTCAAATAATGCTTATAACCATAATATAAATCTCTTATAGGACTTTAGATACTTCTGGATGAATTTAGCACTGAAACTTGACAGCTTATTTTAGATGTCTTATGTTCCTGCTAATCTAATATCTGTTGATCTTTGGGCTGACTGGAAAGTAGTCAATTAAAAAGGTTCATTGGAAGTTCTCAGGATTCATTTCTCTGGCTTTAATTTGAGGAAGTTCAAACACAGATGGTTCAATGAAAGAAATAAAAGTGAGATGATGTTACATTGGATGATAAAAGCTTGGACATCAAATAATAGTGACTTATTAATGCAACAGTTATTTGAAAATAATCTACTAAGAAGAAAATCAATAAATAACATCAGAAAATTTAAGTTCTGAGTTACCTCAGAGGGAGAATCTGGGGGAAAATAAAACACAGACAAACTTGAAGCAATGACAGCATTACAAACATGAAGTTATTACATTCTAGGTTATTCATTCAATTCCTTGAGGATCTGATAATTGAAGAATCTACCTATCTGTCTTGTGTGTATATGTGTTTAGCATAAGCTTTTCCAATAGTTGCAGTCCTAACCCTTTAAGAGTTATTTAAACTTGGTACAGGATTTAGGTTCCAGGAGTAGGAGGTGATAAAAACATATTGGAGGAATATATAGTACTAAGAGTGAACCCTAATGTAAACCATGGGTGGTAATTATGTGTCAGTGTAGGTTTATCGGTTATAAAAAAAAATGTACCACTCTAGTGGGGGATGTTGATGAGGAGGCTCTGCATGAATAGGGACAGGAGGCAAATGGGAAATCTCTGCACTATCTGCTCATTTTTGTTGTGAACATAAACTTGTCTTAAAAAAATACCCTTCTAAATAATATAGACATAGTATCTGCATTGCTAACAATTATGGTTTTATGGGAGTGGGTTAGGGGACATCAAACACAAGTACTCAAAAAAAATATGCAATGTTAGAAAATGTTAGTCACAACTGGGAAGGTAAACTGCAGGGTTTTACTAAAAAAAGACAATGCAAGTGAAGTTAGGGGGATTGGGCAAGACGTACTGGTGTTTAAGCTGGGACATGAGGTGGGAAAAGTGGAAATATGAGGATAAGAAAAAAGCCAAGAGAATATGGTGTCAGGAAAGCCAGGAGACTAAGGTGTATCAAGAAGGAGAGAGTGACTGTGTTAAATGCTGCTAAAACATGATGAATATGATAAGAATTGAAAAGTATCCACTGGATTTGACAATAAGGAAATCATTGATGACTTGAGCAAGAGGAGCATTAGAGTAAAAACCAGATGGTAAGGAATTGATTTCCTTTTTTTTTTTTTTTTCCAGTTCATGTAAGTAATCAATTTCTATTACATTTTGTATACTGCATAATTTTAAAAAAATGGGAATTGGAAATTTATAGAAGCAGAATATATAGACAGCAATTATTTAGAAATGTTAAAAATGTTTCCTGGTTGATTTCGACTGCCAACTCATACCTCCCATTCCTGCCTGCGAATGTTTCTGATAATAAGGGATTGATGTTAATAACAACAGAAGATCATAGTACAGTCATTCAGAACTGCTAGAATTTAATGATAGTGAAACCACTGCACACAGGATAATCCCACAAAGCAATCTATTTAAGCACTACACATGTATTTATTTCATATAAGGATTGACTAAAAAAACATAATTGTCTATTCAAATTACTAAAGAATATTTATCTAAAGCCTACTTGTTTCAAACTATAATAACTGTGACTGTAGATAGTGTGAACAGAAGTTAAAAAGCTATCCTTACTTTTATAGTTTGTATGTCATATGATATTCTTTACAAATTTTAGGAAGTAGACAATCATTTCTTGGAGGAAGCAGAGGTAATAGATTAAACATAAGTGGGGTATAATTAAATGTTGATGCTGGAGCAGGGTCATAGGCTGCTGAAGAAGAGTAGCAGCAAAGTTCCTCCTACAGAAGAGGGAAACTAAGGAAGCAATTAAATTTATGATAAAATGTAAGATTTTTCAAATTATTATTTTTACAGGAATATTTTTAATAGGTTCTTCGTGTTGTGACAACTATAGATTGTTTTTCCCTCTTTCTTTAACAAATATTCATCAAATCTAGGAAAGCACCTTTAAATGTGCATGTTAAGTGATACAGTATATGTATGTTTGGGGGTAAGTTTTAACCAAAGATATTCTTGTTACAAAAGGAATGCCTTGCATATCAACTAAAGTTACATATTCTTTTAATACTTAGCAATTACCTGAGTTTCATGAGCATATGCTCTTTTGTATTGATTCTAGCAGCTCATATCTGAATTGTTGCAGATCTATGGCCCCTGACCCATCAACTCCAAGCAGTTTCGTTTATATGCTCAATTGTATATATTTGCAAACTAGAGACTGCTGCTCAAAAGTGACTCCAGTTTCCTGGGCTATGTTTCAATCAGAGCAGGAGATACAGTTGTTCCTTCAGTTATTAACGAGTGGATAGTAGTGTTTGAATTCTACTACAAACTGGTTTAGATAACAGAAAGTCTGGAATTGAATCATTAATATTTTTCAAAAGAAATATATAGACCACTTTTTAGTATCACATCCTTTGCTACAAACCAGCGACACAAAATTGGCAAGCATAAATATGGTTTTTGTTTTCATGGGATTTACAGCAGAGTGTAGGGGAATTTGAGATATGAACTGATAAAACCACAAATAAAAATAGGGTAAATGTAGAGGTATTTGGAGTATATAATTTGGGGATCTAACCTGATAAAGGAGGTCAAGAAGGCTTCCTTTCAGAAGTTACTATGTGACTTAAAACTGAAGAATGAGAAAACATTAATTGAATTTGATGGGGAGGGAGGCACCTTCCAGCCAGAGGGAAAAATACATGCAAAGACCTCTTGGCAAAAGGAGTTGATCATTGTCAGCACATTCTTTGTTGCCATCCCCAGCAAGATGAGAGCCAGAGATATACTAAGGTACTCAGATGGCACTTACTGTGTATTATTTTAGGAACAAAAAGTCTAGGAAACAGTATATCCTTATTCATCATCTTCTGTTAAGATACCTCTGAATTAACTCTTACGCTGGGAAGCAAAGCCAAACTCTATTTTTATAACTAGGGCAAAGCAATGCTGTTATTCAGAATGGTGAATAAAAAGGTTGTTTTGTGTGTGTGTGTGTGTTTCTATCTACTAGTGTGTTTATGTGTTTAGATTTAAGTCTTTCAGTCTCCTGTGACATTGAAGAATTTATAGCAAATGTGGAAAAAAGTAGTAGGTAGAAAGGACTCAATGAATACAAATATTTATATTCTCAACAATATTGATCCACTTATAAAAGGAGAAAAACATTTTACTGCAGTTCTAATTGCCTAAAGACTTTACATTGTGATGACTAAATTTGTTTTGGTAATTAAGTTTCTTGATTTTTGAAATGCTGCAGAAGTGATTTATTATTCCAAAATTAAAACAATTTTCTTCATCCTTAAGGTACTGCAATACTTTAAGAGGTTTCTGCTTCTTTCACTGTGGAAGGTTCCTTTACCTCTGGCAATGCTGATGAAAAATACTCATTTTTTTGCATTTATTATATATATAATAATATATTTTTATTCCTAAATTAAATATTATATAAAAATGAAAGCAAAACTGTCACTTTATAATAAAAGTCTTTTCATTGACAAAACTGGAGAGTTTGTACAGAATTCTACTTTGTCCCTAAGAGTATGTCATATAGTTAGTTTAGCTACCCATACAATTCACACTGTTTATAAGGTAATATATAATTTCAGGGATGAGTGACCAGAACAAGGGAAATACATGACATAGTCACCCATTGGGTCTTTATGACTTCTATGGTGGCTCAGTAAGTGGTGGGAAATCCTGCAGGCAGGGCAAGGGTGAATAATTTAATTAAAGTCTTATTCTTTCCTTCAGAAATAGCTATTCTGGGTTTAACCAACACAAATGGAAAAAAGTGATCAAAAAAGTGAACTGTTTGGAATCACAGTGCATCTTATCAATCTCGAACTGAGGGGATTGCTTAAGACTTAACCATTAATTTACTGAAGAATATTTATTGTAGGATTCTGAAGAATGTTATAATTTAAATCTTTTTGACATGTTTTTAAGCAGTTTTAAAGTGTTCCGTATATGTGTATCAGAATTATAATATAAAAGTGTCTTTGTCACCTTTTTACTGATTGCTATGAAAAGGCTTCGTGAAAACCCTGCCCTACTATTTATAGTTTATAGGTATACACTTTTTGGAAGTATAACAATCTAAGAGGATAAAATAATATATGGTCTTAGCCTTATCATTGGGCAATTGTTTAAAGTCATAAATTATTTGAATCTCTTTTTTTTTTTTAACATAGGAGATTGGACTGTGTAATCTCTAAACCCTAACCATTTTATGATTTTGATTCTAAAAGTCCCCCTTCCTTAATATTAGAAAATGGTACTGTTTTATAATATGTTCGATATCACAAAAAGGAATGGATTCTGGTAGGAATCACACTGTGTGGTACCTGCACTCCACAGTGAGTATACATATGTGTGTTTTAGATGATTACATTTGAGTAATGTAAAAAGTGGCATACCACATTGCCAAATTAAAAGTTCTAGGAAATATGATGAACTTTCAAATAAGTGTTGAGATATTAAAAGTAGTAAACATAACTATATTTCAGAGCTTTGAGTATCTCATTCTACATATCAAGCATAAATTGAGAGATTTGTTCACATGAGCCTAGATTACTAGGTTAAATACCACAATATTAACAAACGCTGGCAGAAGCCATTGATATACTGTGGAAGATGGCAGTCAACCTTTAGTGAGGTATGAGTGAGTGGTACTGTAGACACTCTTCTTGCCAATGTGAAATCCCTTATTTAACTAAAACAGAATGGCAATATATGGATTAATGATGATCATTGTTGAAGGCAATTAGCTGGTTGACTAGCTCCAGGTTCACACGTTATTAATTCTAGATGTTCTCTCACAGACTTAAATCTCATGAGAACTGTTCTGACTTTGCCCTCTATTTTCTTATTGGCTTACCATCTCGGTGTCCTTAAAAATCAACAAGCAAGCAAACAAATAGACAAAACAAAAGGAGGATTGCTATTGCCAGTATAATGTTTTATTGTTTGAAGAATAGATCTAGAGTTTTGGGAAATAAAACTAAAAGATTATCTTCCTCATATATTATAGAAGGATTAAATTGCCTGAAATTTTTCTGGATAAGCCTCCATAGAGAAAAAAATCTAATGTGTACTTCAGATGTTATTAATTAAAGCCACTGAAATTCAAAGTAGGTCTTGTGGTTATGTGCAATTAAAAAAAAAGATTTTATGCCAATATTTCTAAAGCAGATCTCATCAGCAATGCATTTCTTTGAGATTGCAGCAAACAACTATTTCATCTCATGTGTTAATTTGTTAATAATCAGGTTACATGATATCATAGAGGCAAGCTGATAGTATTAGGCATTTAGTAAATAGATTTTTTTTCTTAAATCTTAAGCTTTACAAATAGATCTATTAGTCTTATTTTGTGGTCATGATGCACAAAGGAAAAAAGTACAATAGATGAAATCTATTCTTTATTGAGCATTTATTATATCCTAGGGCCTAATACACACATGCTTGACACATATTATCTCATTCCATCTTTACAAAAACCCTAGTACTTTTGTTTTAGAGATTAAGAAGTTATGGAAGCTTAAGTATGTTAAGAAAATTATTCAGGATCAATAACATGGCAGATGGTTTCGACTGAATTTGAAGCTAGTTCTTTATAATTCTGAAGCTTACATTTTTTGGTTATTTTTTATTTTATTTTATTGGAGTATAATTGACTTACAGTGTGTTAGTGTCAGGTATACAGCAAAGTGAATCAGTCTGTTAAACTACCTCCAATAGTTTTTGATGTGTTCTGATGATAAAACTGTTATCACTGTGGGAAATGGGATAGTTCCCATCTTTTCCTTTGGAAATTCATATTCAGATGTCTATTTTCTGTCTAACTTTACCCTGGCCACCCTCTAAAGACATATTTTACTGTACTAACACATTATTCCCATGTCTGCTTCAGATTAGATTGGCGACCCTTTTAAATGAGAAAGAAGATCTATGTCTTATTTTTCCCTTATATTCCTAATATAGGATGCCTGGCTAGTAAATATTTGTTGAATGAGTGAACACATTTAAACTGACACTTAAAGTTAGATAATGTTTGAACTTGCGGAGAAGTTAGGAGCTTTTGAATGGTAACAGAGACAGGTCAGAGATGTATGTGTGTTTTAGATTTTGGCTCTAGTCAACTCCATAGAGGACTCCTTTATCTCTAGATACATTAAAATATATTGTATGTCTTTTTTAGGACTATGCAGGCTGGACAAAGTATCTATTTCCTTTCTTGCTGTCAGAATCAAGGGTCAATGAATATTATATTCTATCATTCAAGCTAATGACAGTATCAACCTTTGTGTTTAGTGTGTGCTCAATGGAGTACTGACCAATTCTTTTAATTTACAGTCTTTACACATACATGTAAGGGATATTATATGACATATTAAAACTCAAGCAGAGAAATTTATGAATAATTTACTTTTAAAAATGTATAATAGATATAACATTATAATAGTATGAATGTTTGCTCTCTTGCTTTCTGATTGATTTCTCTGTGCAAAAATAAAGGTCAGGAATGATTGGTAAATAACCAAGAATGTTATAAATGCTGTGGACTATATCTGAGTGAACCCAGGGAATTTTGTTATATAATCTGTTATGTTGCAGTGGGAAAAAATGAGAACATCATGGTAGATACTGTTTACAGGAAGAATAGCAATGAACAGAACTCGAACATTCTCATTTGAGCTTATATACAATCTTTTTTTTTTTACCTTTTTATGTATTATTAATTATTTAATTTTGGATGAAGATACTAATTCTCCTGGAGGAATGGACCCTTCATAGAGTCTGTGATTCCTAATGTTAAAAATAGGTTGAAACAAGATTGAAAATCAGCCTATCCTCTATATAGGACTGATAATCCTACATAAAGAAATGATATATAGCATTCTAAAGAAAATTATTACGTTATTAGTAAAGACAAAATCTTCTTGTGATGTGCATAAAATGAATCATTTAAGCACTCACTTTTATATTTGATAGTGAATTTTTATATCTTTCACTCACACACACACACACCTCTCACAAATATACACAAATAGAAGACAATAGAAAATAAACGTTCACTTTTGTAGTCATTGAATCCTATCAGGATAAGGATGAGCAGAAGAATTAACATTAATAAAAGGAGGAGGAAAAGATATTACACATAAAGATTATCATAAAATAATCTTCTCATGGCTGTATCTAGCCAAGATGCATATATGATACAATTGTACCAGTATTTTGTATTCTGCAAATGAAGTGGGAACTTACAACACAAGTATTTTGCCCATAATACCAGAGCAAATCTTTTTTTATTAACTGAGTTGAACTTTAAAATTATGTTATGACCAAAAATCAATAAAGAGAAACTGATTTAAGTTCATCCAAGTGTGAAGGGGTTTATTACCAGTGCTACATCACTCTAATGATGTTCTCTTAAAAATTTGTTTTTGTGATATATTGCATCTATTATTGCTAAAAGGATAAAACTGCAAAGCAACCTTGGACATTAATAAATCAATTTAAGAAAAGTAGGCATGTAGCCAAAAGAAAAGTAAAAATTAGTATAGAGGTTTTAAATAGTAGATAATTATAATATACGCAAACTATACCATGTCAAATTGCTAGTGAGGATTTCTGTCACAGGAATTTTTTTTTAATAAGTTTTGTCCTTGTTAGTGCCTTCAAAGCGTGAATGCAAGTGATATTTTTAAGACTTGTTGTCCCTTTTAACCTTCAAGGTAGAATACTACTATAAAACACAAAAACTAATGTTTTGTGAACTGAATTTCTGAAATTATTACTTTTTATGTTCTTATTTCTATCCCATCCTTTCAGAATATATCAGACATGAATTAGAAATATTAAGAAGTTGTAACTCACTTTAAACAATATGATATCTAAAATGTGTACCAAACATACCACAATGAAATATGATGAAAAATGGCAATTTTATTCCTTGATAAAATAATTTCTTTCAGCTTTTCAGTCTATATCACTTCTTACTAATTATTTCAACTTATATGCTTATTTAATGACTTTCTTCTAAGAGTATGTGGACTGTGACACATATGTGTTAAATAATAGAATGTTTAAAGTAAATTTGATTATTTTATGCATTACATGCAGATAGGACATTGTTCAAATGTTAATTGTACATCTCTATGAATTTCCATAAATGAGATACACTATCTAATCACCTCCCAAGTAAGGTAACAAAATGTAAAAACATCCTAAAAATCTCTCTGACTTTCAGCCAATCACTACTCTTCTCTTTGCCAAAAGTAACCATAATCTGAATTGACACCAAAGGTCAGTTTTGCCTGATTTGAACTTTATATAAATGGATTCATAAAGTAAGTATGCTTTTGTTTCTGGCTTCCCTCACTCACATTCATAAGAGAAGTATTTCAATAATTTTCCTTGCTGTGTAGCATCACTTTTATGAATATACACAATAATTTATGTATCAATTCTACTGCTGTTGAATATGAAGCAGTTCATGATCAACATGGTGGCTGTTACAAATAATAGAGCAAGGAACATCTGGTACATGCCTTTTGGTGCGCACATGTAACATTTCTTTTGGTATTCTGTATCAGAGTAGAATTATTGAGTCACATACATGTATATGTTCAGCTTTATAAACATTTATTGTTCTCCCAGCAGTGTATGGAAATTTCAGTTCTTGTTTATACATTCTGACTAACCCCTGATATTGCTGGGCTTTTCCCCTCCCCCCTTCCTTCCTTCCTTCCTTCATCCCTCCTTTCCTTCCCCCCCTTCCTTCTTTCCTTCCTTCTTTCCTTCCTTCCTTCCTTCCTTCTTTCGTCTCTTTTTCTTCCTTCCTTCCTTCCTTCCTTCCTTCCTTTCTTTCTTTCTTTCTTTCTTTCTTTCTTTCTTTCTTTCTTTCTTTCTTTCTTTCTTTCTTTCTTGTGTGTGTTTATTTTGATTGCTATATTTTTGTTTGAAGTTAAGGAGTATATGCCTCCAGCTTTGTTTTCTTTCTCAAGATTGATTTTGCCATTCAGTATATTTTGTGGTTCCATACAAATTTTAGAATTGCTTTCTCTATTTCTATGAAAAATGCCATTGGAATTTTGACTTGTAATTTTGAATCTGTAGATAGCTTTGGGTATTGTGGACATTTTAACAAGATTAATTAGTCCAGTCCATGAGCATGGAGTATCTTTACATTTGTGTCTTTCAATTTCTTCATCAATGTCTTATAGTTTTCAGCAAACAGACTTTCACCTCCTTGGTTAAATTTGTTCTTAGGTGTTTTATTCTTTTTGCTGCAATTATAAAAGAGATTGTTTTCTTAATTTATCTGATATATTTGTTATTGGTGTATAAAAATATAACTGATTTTTATATACTTACCTTGTATCCTACAACTTCATTAAATTTGTTGGTTAGTTCTACAAATTTTTTGGTGGATTCTTTACGGTATTTTTTGCATATAGGACTACGTCATTTGCAAATAGAGACAGTTCTACTTCTTCCTTTCCAATTTGGATTCCTTTTATTTCTTTGTCTTGCCTAACTGCTCTGGCTTGGTATTCCAGTACTATGTTGAGAGTGTACATCCTTTTTTTTTTTCATCTTAGAGGAAAACTTTTAACTTTTCATTTTTGAATATGCTGGTAACTATGGGCTTGTAATATGACTTTTATTATATTGAGATATTTCCTCAATACCCAGTTTGGTATAAAGAGTTGTGTTCTATCCCTGCCCCCCTTTTTTCTGACAGTGCAGTAAAGTTTATAAAAAATGAAAAGTTTTGCTTAGAGCCAAGGCTCAAAACCAAACTATTGCTGTGTATCAAAGACAGAAAAAGATTTCTATAAAGTTAGCATTTTTAGTAAGAAGTGTAGAAATAAGATTGATGCTCCTGAGACTATTCTGATGAATGAGGTAGGGCACTTATATGCTTCCTTTTGGCCGACCAGGTCTCAGACTCCTGTGTTTTCTCTCACAAAGAGGTCTCACTATTACCTCCTTATGTAGAGGCTATATAGATGGCAGCTGTCCTGAACAGTCAAGCCCATACTAAGGGACGTACATATCAGTGCAAGGGCTTTTCTCCCTTCCTTCCTTCCTTTCTCTCTCTCTCACCTTTTCTTTCTTTTCTTTTCTTTTCTTTTCTTTTCTTTTCTTTTCTTTTCTTTTCTTTTCTTTTTTTTCTTTCTTTCTTTCTTTCTTTCTTTCTTTCTTTCTTTCTTTCTCTCTGTCTCTTTCTCTCTCTCTCCTTTCTTTTCGTTCTTTCTTTTCTTTTCCTTTCCTTTCTTTTCCCTCCCTTCCTTCCTCCCTCCCTCCCTCCCTCTCTCTCTCTCTCTCTCTCTCTCTCTCTTTCTTTCTTTCTTTCTTTCTTTCTTTCTTTCTAAGGCCACACCTGTGACATATGGAGGTTCCCAGGCTATGGTTTGAATTGGAGCTGTAGCCTCTGGCCTATGCCACAGCCACAGAAACACCAAATCTGAGTCGTGTCTGCAACTTACACCACAGCTCACAGCAACACTGGATCTTTAACCCACAGAGTGAGGCCAGGGACAAGGCTGGATACTAGTCAGATTTGTTTCTGCTGAGCCACGACAGGAACTCCACAAGTGGGCTTTCTACAAACACAGGAAAATGACTAAAATTTCACAGTGGAAGTGTCATTCCCAGATAATTCTTAATAGAAACTTCAAGGGCAACTTTGGCCTTCAAGATAACACTTGCCTGTGAATATGAGTTCTAGCCATTCAGAAATTGCCGATTGTTGTTCTTCATCAAATGAGAGGTTATGTTACTTTCTTCCTTGCCATGTGTCCATTTGGTACAGCCCCTGCCAAACTTGCCCCTTAGGATGGGGGTTGAGTCAAATGGAATGACCTGGTCCCCAGTCAGAGCCTCTGCTCTGCTTCTGCACAGTGACTTCTGACTGTGGCTACCTTCTTAACCAACATGCAAAGGAATAAGATGTAGTTTTTCCACCTGCTCTACCACAACATCTCTGAGCTCAGCTTGTCCAAGAGGGCTACATGATGTCATCACACTTCCCATGGAGTTTCAGGGCAGCCCAGCCATCCTTCAGGGTCCACTGCAAGTTCACAATGTAGAGGCCTCCAGCCTCCAGCTAAGAGGCTTAGTCATGCACCAGGGACAAGAATATATTTTTAGGATCTTTAAGCTGGAAAATAAATACAGGATTGTGCCTGCCTTGCTGCAGTCTTGGTTGCCACCACCCAGTTTACAGGCTTGCCCAATGTCCCCCTCACCCCAAAGTGCACAATTGTGTCCCAGAGCTGGTGTCACACTTGTGGCAGGCCCAGCCTATCTGGTATCAATGGAGGGCAGTGCCAAACTGCATGTAATAGAAATGTGCTTCAACCGAATAAAGGAAGAAATCTCCTTTGAGACTGTAATACAGAAACCCGGCATGAGTTTTTATATACACCAATCCTTCTTAAATTCTTCCAGAGAGAGAAGAGGGGGGAAGTATTTCCAAATTCATTTAACAAGGCCAGCATTACCCTCATACCAAAGCCAGACAAGGATATCACAAGAAAATTACACGTTAATATCCCTAATGAACATGGATGCTAACATCCTTGGCAAAATATTAGTAAATCAAATTCAACAATATATTAAAAGGATCATACACCATAAACAAAAGAAATTTATTCCAGAGATACATGCAAGGTTCAGTGTCTATAAATTAATCACTATGATATGTCACATTAATAATTAATGAAATATGTAGTAAAAAGTATACAATAATCTCAATAGTGTAGGAAGAGCCTGTGATAAAATTCAACATTTACCCATGATAACAACTCAACAAACTGAGAGTTCCCGTTGTGGCGCAGTGGTTAACGAATCCGACTAGGAACCATGAGGTTGCGGGTTCGGTCCCTGCCCTTGCTCAGTGGGTTGAGGATCTGGCGTTGCCGTGAGCTGTGGTGTAGGTTGCAGACACCGCTCGGATCCCTCATTGCTATGGCTCTGGCGTAGGCCAGTGGCTACAGCTCCGATTGGACCCCTAGCCTGGGAATCTCCATATGCCACGGGAGCGGCCCAAAGAAATACCAAAAAGACAAAAACAAAAAAACAAAAAACAACTCAACAAACTGAATTTTCTGTTTGTTGATAGGTGATATCCATGAATATTTGGACTCGGACCCTTATTTGAATTCTGAGGAACACAGCTAATACGTAAAATGGAAAGCAATTGAATAGCCTATAGATTTTACTAAATGTGGTTATAGAGTTCCAATATCAAGCAAGTTGGAGCCTAGTGATTATCTCCATCACCCTAGTTTAAGGAAATCTTGGCATTTTCTCAGCAAAATTATAGTTACTTGAGAAACTGATTGAATGCATTTATATTTGTATTTTTTATGCAATTTCTCTAGGCTTCTACTCATATCTGCTGCGAGAAAAATATAAATATTTTCCATTACGTAGGTTCATCCTATAAGTACCTCGGGATGATGTGAGAGAGCGTTGTCATTATTCCAGTATCTTTCAGCTTCTCCTGTAACATAATATCTACCTTTAAAACTACTCTCCTTACAAGCATGTGCCAAGGCAAATTCCTATTGAACTTCTATTCATTTCTGAGGCAGTGGTTCACAATCAAGTCTTTCTGTAAAGAACCAGGAAATGGTATTGTTTATACCCCATTCTCCTCCACAAAATATCTTCTGTGAATTCATTCAGTAATTGAATTATGACTATTGTATTATAAAGTGTTATCTATATGTCTGTCTCTGAGTTAATCACAAAGAACAATCATATAATCTTTCAGAGAAGGCTGATATTAATTGTACCTGAGAATGTTAAGTGTTTTGTAGCACAAGGTGCTCGATAAGAAATTATCAGGAGCATCTGCCTGTGAGTACCTGTGTGTATGTTGTGTGTGTGTGTGTGTGTGTGTGTGTGTGTGCATGCATGTGTGTGTGTCTTATCTAGGGAAGAGTTTTACCAGAAGTAGCACTTAAATGGACATTTGAGGGATAAATGGAAGTTAGGTAAAGATAAGAGGAAGAGATACCTATGGAAGCCACAGCAGCAGCATTAGCTGATGGTGGCCTAGAGTGACCTAATGATGGTGGAATAAAGAAGTGAATGAGAAAAGGTATAAGTCCTTCCAATAATTTTGATTATGCCTTTATAACCATGGTCTAAATGAACTTTCTAAACAAATTACTTTTTTCATGCTTACCTTCTCTCCTATTATATTTCTATACTCACAATCTGATGCTGAAAAACAATTTGCTTCAATCAAGCAAGAGGCATGGAAAACAGGCTATTTGTTTTGATGAGAAGAGAGATGTCTTCTCTTCACTCTGGAGTATTGGATGAGAAACAGCAAACATATTGCCCCATAAAATTCCCTTATCAATCTTTAGTATCTTTAAAAGAAAATACTATGCATTTAGTAGGACAAAGTTTTATTATTTTAAAAATCATTTATGTTGAAAGGCAATTTTTTATTTTAATATGGACTATATTGATTTCATTTTGAATCATATTCAATATTTCATTATCTACTACAAGAAGATGCCCAGTACAAAATGATAAATACATTGAGAGCTTGCAATGATTTAAACTTTTCATGATTTCATAACTGCATTTAAAATTGGTGAAATTTGTCACCTTTTATGTTTTTTTAATCTAGAAAGTTATAATTTATATATTTTTTATGTGGGGGCATACTTAAAATATTTGATAATGAATCTTACATGAGCAATAACCTTCTGTTACATCTTTAATACATAATTTACTTGAATAACAGTAATTATAAGTAACTATAATAATAATGTCCATTAGCAGGTATTATATGCCGGACTGTTTAAATATATTATCTCAGCCTTATAGTGACTCACAATATGGAAATATCATGGTTACATTTTTTACAGCTATGAACTTAGAAGTATAAAAATATTAAAGCAACTTATTTGAAGTCATGCCATTTGTATTAGTGTGCTCGGGCTGCCCTAACAAAATACCACAGGCTCTGTGACTTAGGCAACAGAAACTTATTTTCTCACAGTTATTGAAGCTAGAAGTCCAAGAACAAGGTGCCTGTGTGGTTGCTTTCTGGCGAGTGCTCTTTTCTTGGCTTCTTGGAGTGTTTCATATTCTCGTCTCCTCACATAGTGGCGAGAGGGAGAGGGTAAGCTTGCTCTCTGGAGCGTCTTCTCATAAAAACACTATTCTTGGAGTTCCCGTTGTGGCTTAGTGGAAGTGAACCTGACTAGTATCCATGAGGATGCGGGTTCATTCCTTGGCCTTGCCCTGAGCTGTGGCATAGGTCACAGACATGGCTTGGATTCTGTGTTGCTGTGGCTGTGGTGGAGGCTGGCAGCTGTAGCTCTGATTTGACCTTTAGCCTGGGAACTTCCATATGCTGTGGGAAGTAGATGGTCTCCTTTATTAGATAAAGTTTTATCTCCTTTAAGCAGGTAAAATTCTCTCCATTTTATAGAGGAGATTAGATGTAAAGAGTTTAAGTAAATCGTCCAGGATCAGAAAAAGTAGTAAGTTGTAAGACAGTCTGTCATAAAGTTTATGTTGTTTCATGATTTAAAAAAAATGTATAGTTGATTTACAGTGTTTTTTCAATTTCTGCTGTATAGCAAAGTGACCCAGTTATACATTTATATACATTTTTTACATTGTTGTTTCATAATTATGTGATTTGTTTATGACATTGTATGTAAGCAATCTTACTCTGAATGATCCCTAAAAATGTTTCAGATTTTATCTTTGTTCTTGTTACTCTATGTTTAATGTAGCATTGAATAACATTAACAAACTTAGATCTGATTCCACTTCAACTGAAGTAATGTTTATTATTTTTTGAGTTCATGATTAATATGTTTTATAATACATTGTTAAAGACAAGTTAATTTCCCTTCTTTCATATTATATAAAAACAGATACTACTGCTTTCAAATACATAGGATCATTCTCTGGAAAACAAACATACAGTTCCATTAATTGAAAATGTCTTTTTAATATAAATCATGATCTACTATCATCGTTCAGATTGACTTCACTTTCTTTTATCTCTTTAATGTGACTGAACTGGCTACATTTCTCTTGTTCTAGCTCTTATAAAAAGGATTCTTTTATGGCAATCTTTTATTCTTGACAAAAGTTTTATTATACTATCACTGATCATTTTAATAGGAATAAAATGAAAGAATTTAAAGAGATGACTTTTCTAGAATATGCTTATACCCAATTCCATTTTAGAAATCCCTCCAGAATAGACATTTATATCACTCTCCTTATACTTATGAAAAACTTATTAAAGAGTTTTTTCATTACTTGTCAGAAAAATAAAACATAGTGAATTTCAAACCATAGTATCCATGATCATGCTACTTATAATTCCTTAAAACTATAATAAGATAACTTTCAAGAATATACAGTTCATAATGCATGTGGATAAAACTTTGCATCATTAGATATAAGCCATCCTAAGTTATTGCTTTCTTTTAAAATTTTAATGTTTAACAATAATGAACTTTACAAAAAGAGCTCACTGCTAAATAGATGCATTTCCTCATTTAATCCCTGCAATAATTATAAACATTAAAATATTTTATAAATATATATTTTATAAATATATCTAAGTAATTTGCCTAAGGTCACAGAGTTTGAAGGGCCATCCTAGAATTTGAACCCAGACAACTTGGCTCTAGGCTGTCTGACCCTGTGCTAGGCTGTCAGGGTTACACTGACAGCCTGTTACCACGAAATAGGTGAATGAAATCAGAGCCATATGAAAATGGAATGGATTTGCAAATAATTATTAGTTCAGTGTTGTAACAAAATTATGAGAAGTCAGAACCACTGATTATAAAAATATGAATAAAATTATCTTGGTTATAGTGAAGACTTACAATAGGAAATTCTCTGTCATATATTAGGAGTCTTGAAGAAACTAGAAGTCTTTCCTTTGGGGCTTTAGGAGTAATAGTCATGAAACTCTTTAATAAATGGCCTTTGGTATCAGATTAAAATATTAAATAACCAGCTCAATTTCACAGAACTCTAACCACATCATTTTTAAAAGTAGTTACTGATGTCTTATGAATAACTGGCTATTCCTATTTTAACTTTTTGATTCATGTGGTTATCAAATGTTTTGTTTCAGTAAAGCCCTTCCACATCAAGAAGATAATGTCGTTTGCTATTATTGACATGGAGCAATACTTATGACAAATAAAAATACAGTTTTTGGTAATTGAATGGAAGTAGTTTTCAGGCATTGATTTAAATTTCAATATTTGAGGATTTTTTGGGGAATTCAGGAGTTAAATTACATGGTTTTCACAAACAAAAATGATAATTTAAAAATAAAACTTGTTTAAAATAGTTCGTACTTATATCAAAATAATTTTATGTAGTTGAGAAATAGAAATTTCTAAATTCTATAGTTTTTCTTTTCTACTTTGGCTAAAAATAAAGATGGGATAAAAATATGGAGAATATGTAAACTGATTTGTGTAAAATTTTACAAATAAATGATATTCTAGGAGAGACAGGTTTAGAATTGAGTTCCCATTGGATGTTGGTGTTATCTCTGGAAGCCAATCATAGATATTGATATTCAAGAGAGCTTTTGGTTCATTATTTTTTTATCCATGCACGGCCAAACAGAATGTAGAAATCATGTACTTGGTTTAGAAACAAAATGATTAATATTTTGTAAAAAATTTACAAAAAAATTTGCTTCATTAGGAGGCCATTTTCCAGTTATTAATGTGAAATATAATTTGCAGTAGCAGTAACAGAATCCTTAATAATTAGAGAACAAACTGCTCCTAAGATGAGGTATCATGATTTATAAAATCAGTTACTAACTCATTTGAAAAATTAATAGATCTGGATATAAAGATTGCTTACTTTATGTAATATTAAATGTTTTGATATTTTATGGTGATAATTATTATCATTTTATCACTGTGATGTGCTTGATTAACCTTTGATAAATCAGATAATGTTTACATATCTAAAAGACTGCATAATTGAAGCAAATAATCTTTCAACAATGTGACTTGCCTTGTGAAGGTCACTGGTCATTTACATAGAAAGAATTTCTTACTTTCTCCAACCTCACTTTTTCATTCCTGATAATAGGCAGGATTAGAGATGAAGATAATGATATCTTTCTGTGACCTGAGTGACAAAGTTTAGAACTTTCCAACTGTTTGATCAGTGACTTATTATCTTCTTCCAAACAGACATGAAGTGGGCAGAGATTAGATTGAATTTGTAACATGTGTTTAGGCTGAGAGATTTCAGGAAGGATTGTAATTACTAGTGTGTTGTTTTCATAGGTATCAGTGTGGCCTGTGATGTCAAAATATGCATAATGTTATCATCTTTTCCAGGTAACAGAGTGGTTTGTTAAAGGTGGTTCAGGTCTTATCATTCCCCTTTTCAAAACTTTCCCAGGGCCTTCAATCTTATGCACAGTAAAAGCTAACATCTTTGCAGAGGTCTCTGAGTTCCTACAGGACCTAGTCTCTGTTATGTATTTGAGCTCGGCTCTTATTACCTCTCCTCCTTCACTCAGTTCCAGCCCTACTGGCCTCATCATTGGTTCTTGAATGAGCCAGTCTTGTTTCTGCCTGAAGGTCGTTACTTGCCATTCTCTTTCTGGTGTGGATTGTGCTTCTCTCTCACACTTGTGACACTAATTTGCCTCTTGCTTTAGGTTTTTACTCAAAAGCTACTTTCCCACCGAGGTCTTCCATGTGTTACCCTATATAAAATTTCAATTCCTAGTCATCTCTCATTTTTTCACCTAGTATATATTATCATGTCATGCTATATAATGTATGTATTTATCTTTATTTCCGTCTCTCTCCCTAGATATAAACTTCCTAAGAACAGGGATTTCTGACTTGTTTGTTCATTTTTGTATCATTTGTACCTGGCACATTGTAGATGATCAATTAATAATTTGTATAAAAAACGTATATAATGAAATAAAGTTAACTATTGTGAAATAATTTATATAAAATTATAGTATCATCAGTCCTTTATTGTTATTAATATAATATTAGTATAATTAGTTGATATATTCTTAAAAGCTTACCAGAAATTAATCTAAAAGCAATAGTTTTAACTGATATTTTACTTAATGGATCATTCATTTAGTTTAAAAAAATATGCTTGCTCCATGTTTCAGAAATCAGATTTGTGACATATCTAGTCAGTAGGCAGCAGCCTTATTAGTATTGTGTCATTACGTTAATTTGTATGATATTGTTAAAATGAGCTTAATACATATATTTAAGTATTTCAGTATCAAAATATATCCTCAATCTCTAGTAGGTGTGTGGTATATAGCTGTGCATATTGAATCAATGGATGAATGAATATAGAAATAGTAAATGTGCATTTTTGGTAAACCAAATAAAATGAAATCACTGATAAAATACCACTATTTAAAATAAAATTAAATGCACATATAAATGAAGGGAGGTAGAATGAAATATTTGTTTAAATGGGTTTATCACATTTAAAATGCAATTTATAGCGCAATTACAGCTTTGTAACCAAATTGGTATTCATTTGACAAACATTTCTTGAGTGTTGCTATTATTGTTCAGAAAATAAGACGAATAAGGTAAAGTCTTTCTCCCATGATCTTTTTCTTCTCAGTTTCCACTTTTCTCTCCCATACACATGTAAACACATATAGAAAGACATAGCCACATTGGATAAGTGCCAACAAAAGAAAAAAAGATAATAGCAATAGTAAGGATACATGATTGTTAACATATGGTACAATAACAGTTTCACAAAAGAGGCAAACTCTCAAACCATTCGTTTCTGGACAGTAAGCCTAATAAATACTGGAAAATACTGTAGGCTGGTTTATCATAGTGTCAGAGAAAATAAAATGATTAATGCATAAGAAAAAGCATTCCCTTTAGATGAATTTTAAAATACAGAATGTGCTTCAGAAATTCTGATTTACTTTTTTAATGAAGGAAATATTTTGGCATGGTTATCTTCTGAATGAAGCAATATCACTGCAAAAATACTAGGAATAAAAATCTAATTTTAGCCAGTTAAAAGTCTTTCATGTTTCTCATCATTTCTGAAAATATTTGTTCATTAAATCAATAGTGGAAAAAAAAAATCAACCTGGATGCACCTTATTACAACAATCCAGAATGCCACACAGAGAAGCACTTGACAGGTTCAATCAGCTCAAGCTGTGTTAGGATTCGGGCAGAAATAATTACTCCCCAAATCTATTAAAATATCCTAGTATATTTACAGCAGATTTCATGGAAAGTAAAGAGGAAAACATTATGCTCCACTGATTTTTATGTGTCTTTAAAGGTAATTTAAATAGTTATGGTTGCATGCTAATATGTTCATAGGAAAGAGGTAAAATAATCAACAAATACGGAGTAATTAAACATCAGAGTAACTTATAAAAGAAGGAAAACTTGGATAATTAAATTTTAAATGAACTTCCTTAATATTTAATTCATGAATTCTGAGAAAATAGAAACAAAATGTATATACATCTAGACTTTTCTTGGTTTACCTTCCAACTTGAATTCAAAGGAGTTGATATTTTGCAAATTCTTCCTGGAAACATATTTGACAAATGCTGCTTTCAAACTCAGAAACAAATACAACCCTATTGACTAATTGATTCCTTGGGTCAGATTTATAAAATCACTCTGGAACTTTCCATATTTAACACTTTCTAATAATAGGTTTGTGGAAAGCTAATTAGTCATGTGATACTAATTAGTTAGCACATCTCAACTGCTCAAGTGAATATATCTCTTTTTTGGATTTTCTTATAGAGGAAGTGCTCTGTTCTCGGAAGAGAATATCAGTAATTCAAAATCAGTTTTGAATTTGCTTTGCTTCTAACTTCAACAAACTCCTTTTGACCTAAAAGTGTTGCACAGCTGCCAGCCAGTGGTCTGACTAGCACTGTTATATTTATTCGGCAAAACACTTTTAAGCAAGACTAGTTTCCAAACTCTTTACAAATATTAGCCTACCTAAACCTCAAAATAACTTACAATGTAGGTAGTACTACAAACTTTACTAGAACTTTCATATTACATAGTACTGAAATATTTATACTATAAACAAAATAACCCATAGACTTAACAGGTTTTCCTTAACTTTCTGAAAAATTTCACAGAAACTTTCAGATAAAATTTTTCAGATGAAAAAGATGAAACTTTTTCTAATGATACGTTTAGAACCATATACTAAGGAAGGCTATAGCTATTTACAAATGTGATTTTTCCTGTTTGCCACTGAGTATATCTGGTGGGATGGAAGTAAATACGTCTCCCTAAGGTGGGATGGAATTAAATAGGTCTTTTCTATTTTACATAGTTTGGAAGAAAGGCCTTTGTCAATCTGAGACCATCACCAATATCTGAAGTGAAATTAATGTTCTATAATCACCAGCTGCCATGGCTTTTTAAAGAATTTTAAGCAATGAAAGCTCAGATGACTGAGCATCTTCAATAAATATTTTGTTCTGAAAATTCTTCAGTTCTAGTTGCCTGTTACTTTAGCATGTCTGCACATAGTTTAACTGCATGAATCACTACTTGACTCTGTCTTGATGTCAACTAATATCTTTACTTATTTCACTGGACTGACTGTGCCAGTAACATAGACAAGACTGGCATTCAGTGAATTCTGATTAGTTTGCTGGGTGTCTTTAAAGTCTTTTGGATCAGAAGATTAGTAAATAGTCGACATTTGTTTTTTGGTTTTTGTGGGTTTTTTTTTTTTGTATAATAAAATCTGAGTAGGTTACTGCTAATCCATAATAATTTAAAAAAGTGAAGTTTCTGGTTGACATTTTTGTGAGCCAGAAAAGCTTGAGGAAGCCTACAAGTCTGAAATATAGCTATTACTTAGATAAAGCTGGTTTCAAGAAGGTAAGCCAGGCTCTCTATAATGATGTATGGTCTTAAAAATTGTCTGTGCATGAACTGGCAGGTAGCTTAAGAAAGCCATGTAATCTGAATAATCTGGGTTTAGGTGTTTTTCCTTCCTTTGTGACCATAAAAACAAGGCTTATAAGCATTAGAAACTCCAAAGTTTGTTATGTACCCACTTCAAATCCTGTTAGATAATGATGTTCTTGAAACTGGGTAAATTATGTGGGGCTGACAATATAATATACACAGTCTTTATTGAAGTTCATTCATTCATTAATACAAATTTTAGTGTAATATGTACTGTGCAATATACTAGAAGTTAAAAATAATGAATAGAACAATGTGTAGGAAAATAAGTATAACTAAAATACTTAATCTGTGATTAGTAATGAATTAATAGCTGTAAGTAGTTTGGAGCCACTGGACAAGAAGAAATTATATTAAAAAAAAAAAAAGCCACAGTTTCTAACACATGTTGGTGAGACTGTAGGAAAATTGGAACCCTTGTGAATTTCTGGAAGGAATGTAAAATGGTATAGTCAAAAAAGACATTATGGTGGTTCTTCAAAAAATTAAACATTATGGTGGTTCCTCAAAAAATTAAACATAAAAGTGCTGTATTATCTATCAATTCCACTTCTGGGTATATACCCAAAGAAATTTAAATCAGGGATATATATTCGAATCTCTGATTTCAATTTCTTTGGGCATGTGTGTGTGTGTGTGTGTGTGTGTGTGTGTATGTGTGTGTATGCATATGCATGCATGTATACACACATGCATTAATGTTCACAGCAGCATGATTCACAATCACCAAAAGGTGGAAACATCCCAAATGAACATGAGTGGACGAGTGGCTAAACAAAATGTGGTATATAGATAACAATGGAATATTATTCAGTCTTAAAAACAAATCAAATTTGAACCTAAGCTATGACATACATGAAATTTGAAGACATTATGCTAAGTGAAATAAGCCAGTCACAAAATGACAAATGTTGTATGATTCATTTATATGAGAAATCTAGAGTAGTCAAATTCATCCAGACAAAATGGAATGGTGGTTGCCAGGGGCTGAGAGGCAGGGAGAAAGGGGAATGGATGTATAATGGATACATAGTGTCAGTTTGGGAGGATGAAAAAATTCTGGAGATAGAGGGCGGTGACATTACTCAACAATGTAAATGTACTTAATGTCACATCAAAAAATGGTTATACTGGTAAATTTTGGGTTATGTATACATTGTCACAGTAAAATGGAAAAAAACCTCAACTCTTAAAAGAGTAAAATATTTTACAAAAGATAATAGTTACTATCTTCAATCAATCTCAGTAGTATGAGTTACTAATTTTAGAAGGAATTTTCTTCTATAAATTAAGCATTTGTATATGAGCATTGTTTCTATAAATTATAACATTATTATGACTTTAGTCTATTTGCTCAACACTCACAGGAGTCCTCTTATCAAATATTTTAACCATTAATCAACTTCATTTGAATCCTGAAGGTAGCTGTCTTAAATATGTGAAAATAAAAATTTTAAACTTGGAAGTTCCCATTATGGCTCAGTGGTTAACGAACCAGACTAGCATCCATGAGGACTCAGGTTTGATCCCTGGCCTCACTCAGTGGGTTAAGGATCCAGGATTGCCATGAGCCGTGGTGTAGGGTTACAGCTGTGGCTTGGATCCGAGTTGCCGTGTCTGTGGTGTAGGCCAGCAGCTTACAGCTCTGATTTGATCCCTAGCTTGGGAACCTCCATATGCTGTGAGTGTGGCCCTAAAAAAAGAAAAAAGAAAGATATTTCAAAGTTTGTCCGTAAAGTTTATATTTTCCCACTTAACTTAAAATACCCTTGTTATAGTAGTAAGTTTAATAAAAAATTTCATGGATGTGGAGAACAGACTTGTGGTTGCCAAGAGGAGGGAGTGGGATGCACTAGGAATCTGGAGTCAGTAGATGGAAACTGTTGCATATGAATTAGATAAGCAATGAGATCCTGCAGTATAGCAAAGGGAACTATATCTAATCACTTGTGATGGGAAATGATGGAGGATAATATATAAAAAAAGAATGCATGTAAGTGTATAACTGGGTTACTTTGCTGTGGAGTAGAAATTGACAGAACATTATAAATCAACTATAATATTTTTTTAAAAAAATCAAGTTATAATTTTAAAAACTATGAATTTTAAAGGATGCTCCTTAACTCACTTTTCTACAGACTCATAGAAAACACCACTTAGCTATATAGTTTCAGAGTTTCAGTAAACACAAACTTCTAACTCAACATTTTAAAATGAGAAATAGCTTTGAACAAACACATTTAGAAAATGTGTAATAAAGATACAGTGACATCTGTGAGACTGTCAGACTTATTATGGGCAATCCCCCTAAGTACTTCGATAGAAGGCTCAGGCTGAAACTAATGCTCTGCATTTATGATGCTAGCCATATAATTTTGGGTGAGATACTTACCAGTGTTAAACCTTAGCTTCCTTCTATATAAAATGATAATGACATTGACTTTCTCATGGGTGTGTGGTTAGGATTAAGTGAGACGACCCAGGTCCACAACCATTTATCCACAATTCCAAAATCCATAAAACCTTAAAAGTTAACAGTGTTTTCTTAAGTTGTCTCCAAAATTAATTTTGCAAAAACCTTTCCTGAACTGACTTGAGACAACTTTTAGTCTTTATTCATTCCATTTGTGGTGGCTTTTCATGCTTGACTATGAATTATTAAACTGATGAAATATGGAATGCTGCTCAACTCAGGGTGGGGCATGACATAAAATGGTACATGCAGTTGAATTACCTATCTAAAATCTTAAAACACACCTGGATCTAAGGATTTTGGGTAAGGGATTGTGCACTTTAATATAGAAAGCACTAAATAAGATACTTTGCACATATTCAGCACTTAATTTAGCTCTTATTACTATTAATTTGGGCACTTGTGAGAACTTAAAGTTAGAAGGAAACCCTGTTTCATTTAGAGTCAAAGAAGTCACTTGAATTGATGTTAATTTGCCAGATCAGTAAACAAGTTCTATTACGTAAGGATTAGTACTTTTCTGAGAGTCCCGCTTCTTTCCTTGCATACAATGTAAAATTATATTGCATCATTTAAAATTTTCAGGCTGAATCATTACAGATTACTGTATTGAAATTGTGTGTACCTGTCTTACTAGAAGTTGACTTCTTTCAAAATATTTTACTTTTGAATTCATATATCTGTTTATATATAATTAATTACATTACAATTTGAAAAAACTCCCATTTTCCCACTTACCCTTACTTCTCAGTTGTGACGTAAAAGAATGAGCACTGTTCCTGCTGTATAGCACTGGGAAATGTATCTAGTCACTTATGTAGAACATGATAATGTGAGAAAAAGGAACATATATGTGTATGTGTGACTGGGTCACCCTGATATACAATAGAAAATTGACAGAACACTGTAAACCAGCTATAATGGAAAAAAATCAAAATCAAAAATAAAAAAAGAATGAACACTATAATTAGAGGAGAATCAGGCCTATTCACTTTCTTAGTTCTGATCATTTTGTTTCCTGGGTTACTTATAAGACAGGATGTAGGCATTTCTTAAACAGGTTCTTGTAATATACGTTTAAAATATGAACTATACAGGTGACATATGGAATATATTAAGCATACGTTTGTTGTTTATTTTATAAAGACAATGTGAAAATGATAATGAGCTTATGAATTGTGCTTGTATCATATCAAAAATTATTCCTTAGAGAATATCTGTTCTCTGCTATAACCATTTCTAATTTTCGCTAAATTAGGAATCCCAAAATTATTTTCACATTCTGTGAGAATCATAATTATCTTTTTAAAAGCTGCATATTTTATTTAATATTTATAAATCCTTATTTAAAATTTTGTAAGAAAGTAGGACTTTGACTACCTGACTTGTTGTGTGGTAAAGTATTAATAGCATGATAAGAAGTAAAATTTTTCAAGCCTTTTTTTTCTGAATCTGAGAATACTTCTTTATTTGGTTTTCTTAGAATGCAGCACCTTAAGCAATTGTCAGCTGTCCAAGACAACTTGCAAGTGATAACTATTGTTTGTCAAAATCCTTTAAAATATTGGCAAGCTGATATTTTTAAGAGAGGAGAAAAACAAAGGTATTCTACCGAATTTACAATTTATTATGACAACTGAGGACTCTTGTAATACCTACAATAAAATAATACATGATATAGTTAACGGTAAATTTTATGCAATCATTTTTATATACTATATAAAATTTTAAAAAATTTATTTGGATTTTATTGAAACATA